>NC_089823.1:30552943-40552943 GCF_035046505.1 Tiliqua scincoides | reverse complement strand
TTCGGACCACTGCTTCTGGTACACTTGGACTGACAGCCACCTCTCCCCAGTTCTTGGGACCTGAATATCTGATGCTTGACACTTGCTTGGGCCTGCCTCTCTTTACTTAAAATATAGTATTCCTGACTTTATTTTAATACAGTTTTTTAAAATAGCAGTGTTTTAAAATTACAGTGCTCAAATTATAGATAGTGGCAGAGTGGCCAGCCCTTTTTTGCTTTTGCTTTTGCTTGGCGACAGAGGGCTGACAGAAGGGCCATGATTTGGTTAAAATTGGGAAGAGACAGGGGCTGAGGATTATTTCATGATGGCTCCCTACCTTCCCACCCCCCAATTCTTCCAAACATTCAGTTGCCCTGCTTTTCTTACTCTCAGTTTAAAAATTGAATGCATGTAAGAGGAAGCTTTCAAACCTGTGAATCTTATACCTGTTTGGAGAAGATGGGAAGTGACAAGGTCTGGTTCTTGTATCTCCCTTTTGGCTGAGAATGTAGGATTGTCTAATCGGATCAGAACAAAACCCCTAGAATTCTGTTTGCCAGGGTAACCCCTTACAAAACATGTGTGACACCAATATTGGATTTTTAAAAAAGAGTTGTGATTTATTGAATTACAATGTCAAGCAACAATTAGTAAAATGCAGCTGGTCCTAACTAAACTCCACCCCCCTTATTGCAGGCACCTAACTAGAGCGAGACAATTGACATGTGTGAGCCCTCCATTGGGCAAACCACCTTGGCTTGGAACCTAGCCTCACCCACAGGTTCCCCCAGGTTCTTCAACATGAAACCCCTGGAAATGGGATCAAGGAAGCTGAATTGCTCTGTCCATTCTGAGCTGGGGACCTCTAAAGTGGGCATCCCAATTCCATCTTGGGGTCAAGCCAGGTCACCCCCTGATCCAGGTAGCCTCAGAGGACCAGCACTGGCTTTGACTTGGCCTGTTGCCTCCCTAAGGTAGTCACTGAATCCCTTTTCTTATCCAGCACTATCCTGCCAGACCTGGCCAACCTAGCTAAAAAAACCCAAACCCACTCAGGGGTAGGTGGAAAAACTTCCCACCACCACCAATCGGGAAGGAAGCAAAAAATTCATATCTGGCTCCAAACAGCAACCAGCTAGTCTGACTGAAGCTTAAAGGGAGGGTGGATAGTTGGGTTCTCTCTCATTGAATGCAAAGAGGCTTGGAAAATCCAGCACACTGATTTTGTTCAGTACATCCCCAATGGCAGCCTGGCACTTCGTGGTGGGAGTGGGGAACCATGCAAGATAGTCTCCCTCCACATGCAGGCCCTTTCTAACAATGGACAGCCAAATCCCTCAAGAAAGCTGAGGGCATCAAAGTGAAGGGGATCTTCTGCTTGTCTCCAGGATCTGTTTTATGTATATTCATTTCTGTATATCCCATGTGTCCAGCGCATGACTCTTGCAGCAGTTTACAAAATTAAAAACTACAATAAAAATAGTTGCAAAATCAGCCTATCATTCACAATGCAGCTAAAAGCTGACAAGTTAAAACAGTGTAAAAACACAATCTGCTAAGCTTGCAATCCAAAGCTTTCTTAAAAAGGAAAGCCTTGGCCACCCTCCAAACACTCACAAGGCAGCTAGCCTGCAACATGTTTCTAGGGATGGCATTCCCAAGAGAGAGTGCAAAGAGTGCATACTGGCTCCTACAGGCAGCATTCCAGTGAATGAAGGAATCCTGAGTATGGCCCTCTCAGCTGATCTCACCTTGTTGGCAACCTTCAGACTCGGAAGACTATGGTATCGCGCTCTGAAAGGTGGTTCTGGCACAGCGTCTAGTGTGGCTGAAAAGGCCAATCCGGGAGTGACAATCCCTTCCACACTGGGAGCAAGTGCAGTCTGTCCCTGGTCTGTCTCCCTGGCTATGGGCCTTCCTTCTTTGCCTCTTTGCCTCAGACTGTTGGCCAAGTGTCTCTTCAAACTGGGAAAGGCCATGCTGCACAGCCTGCCTCCAAGCGGGCCGCTCAGAGGCCAGGGTTTCCCACCTGTTGAGGTCCACTCCTAAGGCCTTCAGATCCCTCTTGCAGATGTCCTTGTATCGCAGCTGTGGTCTACCTGTAGGGCGCTTTCCTTGCACGAGTTCTCCATAGAGATCTCACCACACAGATAGAAAGAGGTACCTTTTCAGTAACATGAAGTTCAACTCCTTGAAGTTCAGGCAGTTACTAAATGCTACATTATTTTAATATCTAGCGTCCAGCATTATTGCTACCTAGGAAGCTGGCAGTGGTAAAGTCACAGCATCCTAATTTTAGTGCATCCAGATGTCAATGAGAACCATGTGCTGTAGCTGTTAGCAGTAGGATTACCTTCCCCTCCAAATCTTTGCTTAGCCTGGCATTGCATTTGCATGCAACGATAGTTGGATGCAACTCTATCAAATGGAAAGCAACAATCTGCAAAGCAGACATGTCCTTCCAGTATATATTTACATTGGAAGCTACTTTTTACTGAGTCAGACCATTGGTCCATCTAGCTCAAGATTTTGCACTCAGGGGGTGTTTTCCAGCCCTCCTTGGACCTACTGTATAGGAATCGCGGAAGATCTGGCGAGGAGGTAGAATGTGGTGTCTACAGTGGCCCCTTTAAGAGTCAAGGCCTGGGTTTCCAGTAGAGGGTGTGCTGCACAGCTGCAGCCACTAGAGGTAATGAGGTACCAAAGGATATAAGGAGCATCTAAGGCAGGAAAGGGTGTGGGTTGTAGGAGGAGTGAATATTTGTAGGAACCTAACCTAACCTAACCTAACCTAACCTAACCTAACCTAACCTAACCTAACCTAACCTAACCTAACCTAACCTAACCTAACCGTGACCTGGCATATTGTTTCTGGACTGTGGTTTGGCACCTTGCATTGACTAATGGGCTTACCTGGAAATTGGACCTTGGATTGTGACTTGGCATATTGACTTTGGACTTTGATTTGGCAACCTTCATTTATTGGACTGGGACCTGACTTGGGTGTGTGCTGGCTGTCCTGGTGAGTTAAGCAAGGGAAACTAACCAGCCTTAAGCGGGCAAGATACCCAGTGGGGAGGAGTTGTGGCAAGACACCTGTCAGGGATTGAACCTGGGACTTTCTGCCTGTAAGGCAGGTGCTTTACTGCTGAGTTACTATGGGCGCAAGCCTAACTTGCCCTTGGACAGGTTCGAGTCCCTTGTGTCAGCCCAGGAGGGTCACATACATGCTATAAAGCATGTTTGCACCTCCTCTAGAGTTGGCTGAGCTGACTCAGGCAAGAAGGCTTGCATTGGCCTAGTTCAGCTGATGCAAGGGTCTGGGGTGGGCGGGGAGGTGGCCAGGAGGAAGGTGTTCTGGTGCAGGGGGAAGGTGGGGAGAGGGTGGTTCTGGAGACAGGTAGATGGGGAGTGGGGGGGGGGCTGGGACTCAGCTGATATGCTGTATCCTAGCCTCCATTCATGAGCAGTGCAGAGCAGCTGCAAATTGCTCTGCTCTCTTGGACTTATGCCACCTCCTGAGGTAGCGCAAGTCCGAGGAGACCCATTAGGACTGCCTGGGGCTAAGGGAATGAATTTCCCCTTACCACTGGATGAGCCACTTTGGGCCCCTATCTTGTGCTGGATACAGCGCAGGCCTCCTAGCCTGCCAGTTCCAGCACAAGATAAGATTGTGCTGCATGTTGCATTGAGTTAACTATATCTGGTGCATTTTCTGCCATGGCAAATGTTAACCTAAGTTCTTTAGCATTCATAGGCAATTAAGAAATTATAAGACAGAAGAAAGACATGGGAATTCTCTCCCAGCAGCAGTGCTGTCACTAGGGTCCGCATCACCCAGTGCGGGAGGCCAGCGCGCCACCCCCATGCAGTGGGCAGGGCAGCATTCGAGGTGGTGGGTGTGGTGATCTACCATCGCCCTGCCTCCACTGGTTTTTTGGCTGTATCTTTTGATAGAATAAAGATATTTCAACGTAGTTTGTTTCATTGCATTCTGCATGAAATCACACGTTGACTGATATATAACATGATGGTATTATTCTTACAAACTCTGATTTTAGTGATTTTGGTCACTAGTGGTGCCCCCCCAGGGTATCAATTTACTAACACCTCATTGGAGCAGTTCTCAAACTTTTAGCACTGGGACCCACTTTTTAGAATAACAATTTGTTCAGGACCCTTCTTAAAGCAAATTAAAATAATTATAATTAAAGTAAAACAAATAATTAAATAAGGGGAAGCCAGCCCTGTTTCACCAAGCAAATTTTCTCTGTGGCCTGCTTGCAATAGCCCCCCCCCCCCGCCCCCATAAAGAATCAGTAAGATTTTCACCCCACCCAGTACTCAGTTCAATTTAAGTTCTTATTTTTCAAGCATATCACTATCGGGATCCACCTGGCTTTACAAGTCTGAGAGCCCAGTCCTATGCCTGTCTACTCAGAAATAAGTCCAATTATAGTCAGTGGGGGTTACTCCCAGGAAAGTGCGGATAGAATTGCAGCCTAAAACAGAAAAAAAGTTCACCTTACCATGTCAAACCTCTGTTTCATTTTTTTTCCGGGGGGGGGGGGGGTGCCTTCTGGAGCATTTGTTGAGCTCCAATTGCATCAAATCAGGACCATTCTGGTGGCCTTACATTTCCCTTTGCCTGACCTGCCCAGGAGCCAAGGCCCAGGAGTAAACGCGACCATGTGGCTTAGTTTCACTTTCCATAGTGCACAATAAATCCTCCCGCTTGAGGGAGGGGCCTCCTTCTCAGGTGATTTGTGGGGGCTACATTCATTGGATCAGGACCATTCTAGTTTTGTTGGATTCCTCTCAGCCTGCCCTTTCTGACAGTCTAAGGCAAGTTTGCCTACTCGTGAGTAAACGCGCTATACGGCTCAGTTTCACTTTCCATTGGGCTCCATGCATTTTTTATTTTCTGGTTTTTTGCCACTAACTTTTGATAGAAAGGATATATTTCACTCCTGTTTTTTTCATTGCATTCTGCTGAAAATTCCACATCCAACAGTATATAACATGATGGGGTTACTCCTAACCACCGTGATTTTAGCGCGTCACCCCCAGTATGCGTCAGGCCCCCTTGCGTGTCACCTGGGGCAGCCCGCACCCCCTAGCGACGCCACTGCTCAGCAGCTTGGCTGACATCACCAGAGGAAGAATATATGTTCTTCCTCTGTCTAGCTCAGCGATTTTCAACTAGTGTGCTGCAAGGCAGCCTCAGGTTTGCCGACAGAGGAGGCAGACCTCCTACCAGAGGGCCAGAGGAGGCAGGCAGTAGCCTCGGGCAGGAGAAGAGGCTGCTTTGACCCTCAAGTGGCAAAAAAGGAGCAGCCTTGGCTGCTTTGCGTCTCCTGCTGCTGAGCAAGAGGAAGGCAACCCATTCCTCATTTACCTGGAAGTAAGCCCTGTTAACTATTATGGGACTTACTTCTGAGTAGACATGCCTAGGATTGGGTCACAAGTCCCTTGTCTGCCCTGCATGCTGATTGAGCAGCCAGAGGAGCCTGGAGGAGGTCTGGGTGGAGTGAGAACCAGGGAGCCAGGGGTAGATGAGCAAGTAGGAAGCAAGCGAGTCTGCTGAGGCCACCAGCCTAAGAATGGGCTGGCTAAGTGTCCTTCTAAGTCCCTTTTCCTTGCCTCAGTTGCCTGCAGCTCTCCAAAGCAACCCTCCCTGCCTTGCCTTTGCCTTTGCCTTTCAGAGGAGGAAATACAGGAGCAGGCAATTATCGGGTGGGGGGAATGTGAGGCAAGTGATTCTGGACCTTTGGAAGGTGCAGATGAGGAAGGGGAAGTAGGAGAGGTGGTAACTGAAATTATGAGATGAGGGGGGAATGTGCCTGTGGGAGGGGGTGGATGAGGGAGAAGAGGAGAGAGAAGTGCCAATTTGTATTTGAGAAGAAAAAGAGTGCAACCAAAAGCCCAATCCTAGGCATGTCTACTCAGAAGTAAGTCCCACACAGGCACATTTCCCCCCCCAATGCCCCCCCTAGTCTTTGGCTGCAATCCTAACCACACTTTCCTGAGAGTAAGCCCCATTGAACAAAATAGGACTTACTTCTGAGTAGACCTGGTTAGGCTTGTGCCCTTTGTCATGTAATGATTTAATTGTATTAATTATATTAGTTAAAAATTAATTGTAATGTAGTAATTTAATGTAAGTAAAAAAACTGGCAATGTGCCTTGACAATTTTAGTGCCTTGACAGTGTGCCATTAGCTGAAAAAGATTGAAAATGGCTGGTCTAGCAGGTAGTCGAAAATGGATCGTAAATGAACACTGGCAGTGGAGAGCATGTCAAGAGAGCAACATTCTTCTTGACTCTCATAAGCTTGTGTCTGAGGCATGTAGAATTGAAGAATTACCTTCTTTTATAAGTGAGAAAGAAGAAAGAGGAAAAGGCAAGCACCTCCCAGCTCAAAGAATTGCCTGCCCAAAAGCCCCTTTGCCCTCCAAAATCATTCCAGCACTGCGGTTTTAACTGTTTCTTAAACTGGAGACATTTAGTTGCAATTCCATTATCCATAAAGCCAAAAAGGTTTTACTTTTAAATGTTTATATTAATAATAAAACTATTCACTCTTGCCTGCATTCCATAGGTCATGTGGAATGTTGTTGGATTTTTTTTACTGGAGATAAACTAAATCTGCATTGCAATGTTACAAGCATGTTCCCTTGAGAGATACATAATTTGCTTTGAGCGCACACTGAGGCTTGGGTGAGAACATGAAATTCTGATTGTCCCATTCTCAGTGTCAAAGAATTTTCTGCAAGCACAACAATGATAGCAATGTGGAGAATTCTTTGATGTTGAAAAGAAAAAAAAAGCAACTTCCTCTATTCCATGTGCAAAATAGACTCCCATGGAATTTTGGATCAAGGCTGCGAAGCCCCAGCAATCAGGATTTCACCTACATTTGTTTGAAACAAATGTAGGTTGTTGAAATGACCTTCCATTCATTTTAGATGGTCTTGCACAAGACAAGTTCCTCACTAACTATTAGGGATGGGAAAATCCAGTACAGTGCAACTTGAGCCAAGTCTAGAGTCTCTGCTTTTCGTGATTCGATTTGAAAATGAGCCATAATGGGGGGGGGCACTTTCTGAGTCACCAAGTCACTCCTTTGCGACCCGACAGGACTCAAGTTGAGTCACCCTCCCCTTTAAGAAGCCAGGTGCAGCTCCGCAGAGGGAAACGGGACTGCTGCCGGGGCAGAGGGGTGTATATCAGAGTTCACTTTAAACACTCCCCTGCTGTCCCCACCCATCTGTAAACAGGGCAGGAGAGGGTGGGAGGGACTGCAAGATAGCAGGGACAGAAGCAGCAAGAGAAGGAAGGTTTTGCGCAGCAGCTGTGAGATTTACCAGGACGACCCGATCCTTGGCAGCTCTACTCAGTAGTCCCACTGTAGCTGGTCATTCAATGAGGCTTCCTCCACCCAAGTAACAATGGAGCACCTCACAGCAGCCATGTGTGATTGTTATGAACTGCCTCCCCCCCTCCGCTTCCCTGCCTCTTCCCCCTCTCTGGGCTTTTGCAGCCAATTGTAAGGCAAGAAAGCCCTTGGCTTCTCTTTCTGCCCTCCCTCAGCTAAAGAAAATACCAGCCTGCTAATCCTTCGTCCAATGATCATTGAAGGAAAAGAGAGCCAGTTCCCCCCTCCCCCTCCCATCCTCTGCAAAAGCAAACATTCCCTTCCCTGCCTCCCAGCTGAAACATCCCTGCTGCTCACTTGGTCTGAATGATTACCCCACAAGGTTTTTCACGCTGCAAAAGCAGTAAGCAAGCACACCCAGACCCAGGCAGACTTGGAGAATGTTTTTCCAAGTCTACCACGTGCACGACCCACAAGTCCTTGAGTCAGCACAAAATGCGCATTTTCACAACTCGAGTCTGAGTCACCTGACTCAAGTTCCTAACTCTGCTAACTATGCCCCATATCAGTTTGTGCATAGCTTGTAGCCCAATCCTACACAAAAATGCCATAAAGCATTTTGCATCAGTGCAGGGAGCTGTTGCACTGGTGAAAAGGCTGGGGCCTTTCCACGTGCTCTGGCAGAGCCAGATAGTCCACTGGAGCAGGTAAGCCCAAAGCAGGGGTGGGAACAGGACGAAGAAAGGTGGAACGGGGAGGAGATGGAGCAGGGTGAGTGGATTGGGCCCAGGAGGGGGTGGGAACAGCGGCAGCAGTGCATGTTGAATCCCAAGCGCCTTCCTGGGCCTATTGCTGGCACAGGTCTGAGTTCACCCATAGTAGCTGCTGTGGCTTACCCTGGGGCAAGGAGGAAAATGTCCTCTTATCCCAAGGAGACCTCTGGAAGCTCACAGTCCCCCATGGGATACAGCATAACCCACATTGGCGCTGCTGCCCTGCCACACAGGGATTTCGTTTGGATTCAGCTGTTAATCTTTTCCATGAAAAGCAAGGCACACATTTTATTTTTTAAGTTGGTATTTTCAGGTTTTGTGGTTCTCCCCAACATACATTAAAAAAGGTTTTGAAGTATCACAAACATGTCTAACCTATGCTTTGTCTAACATTGTCTAACAAGGAAAGCTGTATTCCAGCAAAAGTAAACCCAGATGTAAAGCACAATTTCTGCTAGATAAAACGATCAGTTCAGCTCCCTTTTAGTCTGAATGGAATTAACAGAAAGCAAGCAAGATGGAAATGGGGCTAAGAAGCTGCCAGGCAATATTAACTTTGTCAGAGAACTTCGTCTACCAAAAAATAAAGGAGCAATAAGTAATCCTTCTTCTAGCCTTGATGCACAGTAGCAAGTATCCCCAATGAGCTACAGCAATTGCACTGGTAAACATAACAGCCATCATTGCACTCAGCAGGAGGTCAGACAGAGTCATAGACTTTACAAGTTGCTTTTTTTTTTTCTTCCTGAGACCAGGGATGTTTGCCAGGACACTGGGGCTAGCTCTATTGAAATGGAGAATGCAGCAAACAGTATTCAAAATCCTGGTTTGGGACACAAAGTTCTCTCTTCTCACTTCAACTCCTGACACAGCCCTCGCAAACAACCTTCTTGCCCTTGTTTGTGCACCTGTCCTCTGCTTCAGTCATAAGCTTGTTTTGATGAGTGGGGCTCTCTTAAATGGCATGTAGTGGCCGGGTCATCGACAGGGCTTACTTTAATTGGCGTTTCAACTAGATTCTTGTTGTCCAAAGGAATAGCTTCTAAAAAGCTGGTTTTTAATTGCCAGCTAAGACTAATTAAGTCATTTTTTTAAAAGCTGACATTTTTTGCTCTACAGCTTAGAAGGTGGGGAAGATGATCTCTGTTTTAATTACGGTAGTTAAAAAGGCACATTTGATCAAGCCTGCTTCATTTTTATTTGAGTTGTAACTTCTCTGTTGAATCTCAGTTAGACAAGGTTGCTATTTATAGGCTTTCAAACCAGCTCTAATACTCAATATTTACTGATCACAAGTTTTTATAAGGCAGTAAAATAGCTCTAGTTCTCCATTTCTGGTTGTCAGCAAAAACTGAGCATATTCTACTTTTGGTTGCCCCGCTCCCATTTTGCAAAGTTTTTGAAGCAATTTCATTCAAAGGGGGAAAATGCAATAGAAAATGATGAGCTTAAGCCAGTGGTTCCCAAACTGTGGGTTGTGATCCACTGGTGGATCATGATCTGATTTTTGGTGGGTCCCACAAAGATCAGATAACTAATTGCCTCAAGCCCTGAAGCTATTCAAAAATCAGCTCCTGCAGTTTGCAAGCATGTGTAAATATAGGGAGACAAATATTTGAGGGTCTTTTTTCTTGTTATTATTCCTTGGTTGGCAACCTTCAGTCTCGAAAAACTATGGTATAAGCCTACAGCACCCAGTATTCCCAGGCGGTCTCCCATCCAAGTACTAACCAGGCCTGACCCTGCTTAGCTTCCAAGATCAGACGAGATTTCCTTGCAAATAAATAAATAAAACATTTCTTTCTGTATCTCCTTTTTAAAAAAAAGTCTGGAAAACCTAGGTGGATTCTGAGACTGTCATTTTAAAAAGTGCGTCCCAGTGCAAAAATGTTTGGGAACCACTGGCTTAAGCAATTCAAGAATGGTTAAATTCCATTTAAATGATGCAGTTGTGATTTTCTTCATTTTTGTTCTCCTGTGTGCATCATGGAAAAAAAGAAAAAGGCAGTATGGTATGTGAAGGGTTAAATTCAGTCAATTTCACGGTGTATTCCTCTTTGGTGTCAGTTGTCTGTCTGTCTATGTCATGTCTGAGTGGCAAAAATGGTTGGTGTTAACTTTGTTTTCCAATGGATGCTTTCTCAGCAGTGAAATTTCACACTAAGTGAAATCAAAATGTAGTTTGAGGTTCTTCCCAAGGTGAAAAACTGGCACCTGCCCTGCCATTATTTGTGCCTGCAGACTGTTGACATGCTCTTGCTCCCTGCCTACCTGCCTGCAGCCTCTTTCTCAGCCAGGACCATCCTGACTGAAATAAAGAAACAGACCCAGCTGCTGCCTCTAGACTGGGACATGAGCTTGTCCTCTTTCTCAGAATCCGGTTTGATGAGAGTGAACAAGCAAGCAAGGAACCAAGCCCAGCAGCTGCTGTCAGTGCTTCCTCCCTCTCTTCCTTTCCCCAGGAAGTGTATGGGAGAAGAGAGATTCCCAGGGCCACCACCTAATCCCCCTACTTCCTTTTCATTTGCTTGCTAGGCTGTTGGAACTGAAAAGTAGACAGAAAGATGAGGAAGAGGATGATTCTGGTGGTGCTGATGGCAGTAGGAAAAGAAGAAAAAGAAGGGGAAAAGAGGGAAAAAGAAGGTGAAGGAGAGAGGGGGGAAAGAAGTGGTGGGCAGAGAGGGGGCAGCAAAGGGGATGTTCTGCTTCAGGCATTGGGGACTTCAGGTTTGGGCCACTGCTGATCTATGGGTTGGGCCATGATATGCCATATACCATCAAGGGGTTCTGATAACTGCTTAAAAATAACAACAAAAATGTTGTCCCCCATCACCCCCAAAAAGAATAGTTTACTGGAACTGGGGGGGGGGGGGAGGGACCAGAAGTGTTTCGTATCTGAAAAGACTGTGTGAGCGGAGTTCTGGTTCTGAAAACAAATCCCTGAGCTACGCATGTGCTCAGGGGCACCCTGTTATTCCATTTAATGTCTATCCACCTGAGCCATTATTTTGCACATTGCTCCAGAGGGTAAACTTCAGTAGAAAACAAACAACAAAGATGCCCCCCCCCCCCAAGCCAGAAGTCTGCACATCTTTGCTCCAGTGGTGAGTCTTTGTGGTGGATTTTGTGGATGGTTGTCTTTGCAGATGTAAGATTCCTTGGCACAGCTGTCCTTCTCTGAAGGAACTTGATATTTACAAACTCACTGTTACATTCTGGGACTAAGTATCCACTGCAGAAAACAGCCAACTGGTTCCAACCTGTTACCAAATAAAACCTATTTATCACCTATGTCAGTCTCTCCCCCCTCCTTGCTTATTTTTTGTCGCATAATCTTGATAAAGAAAGGATTAGATCATTTTAAGCATTTGCTACTAGGATCTCCCCCTGTTACATAGACTGCTGTGACAGGAAAGTGGTCTAATGTAAAGTGTCTGGGGACATTGGAAGGGCATTTATCTAGTCCTATTAACATGTGACTGAATAGAAAGGCAGAAAGTAGCACAGTGGTGGCCTTTATTTGGTGTGCAAGAGCTACATTGTTCTGCAAAGGACACTATAGACTTCAAAGCCCAACTCCAAATGCCATTCTCCTCCCCCTGACTATAAAATTCCTCTAAAATACATCTCTCTCTGTACCACCAAAGACTTTATTTCTTGGCTCCAAGGCAGCCTCAAAAACAAGGCATTGCTTGCAGCGTGGAAGACTGCATTTCCTGCTTTATTGATATGTATCCTTTGCATGTGAATGCGGTTTACATGCATTCAGAATAAGCAAAGCCAAATGAAGTTAATCAGAGGCAAATTTCTAATGCGTAAGGTTCTGTTGTCCTCACTGTCTTAAGTGTGCTGTTTACATTACGGTTTCTAAATAGGAAGGGGGGAAACCTGCATGAAGTCTGCTGTGGTCCATAGAACATGCTTCTGTCACATTAAGGGCTGTACTGAGGGATGGAAATGGGAAACATTAATACAAAGATTGAATCAGATTCCTTGAAAGCCACTTAATGATCCTTTTTGCAGCATAAGGGACATTAGATTGTGGATGTACACAGAGCAGCATATGTGCAATTATGAACCACATAATAAGAGTTGGTTTAAATTGTGAAAGTCATGATCAGTGTAGACAATTTACTTAAGTCAAGTGTGTTTTCTTTCTTCTCTATATGCAACTATCTTACAGTATAGGAATGTTACCAGGTTAATTATTGTATTTAGAATGGAACTGAGAAACTGGGTTAAAACTTCACCATGGCTTGACAGCTTGCCTGTGTGCCTACAGTATATTAAATCAGTACATGGAGGCTGAACGATAATAGCAGAGGTTTGAAATCTAGAGAAACTTCCCACAACTGTTAAAATAATGTGCAGGAGTGTATCCTTAATTGAAACCAATCAATATAACAAATGCTTCATAACTTTATAACAAAGGTTTATAACAAATGCTTCATCTTATAACGAATACTTCATCAAATTTCAGTTTCAAGTTGGCTGTTGCTGGAAGATCCAGGTTCAAATATCTACTCAGTCATGAAGCTTCCTGGGTGACCTTGGGCCAATCACTATCTCAGGCTCATCTACCTCACAGGGTTGTTGTGAGGACAAAAGGAGGGGGGAAACCATGTATACCACCCACATTAAACATTGATTTCAATAAGACTTAAGAATGACAAATTTTTGAGCTGTTCCTGGAGCCTCTTTCTTTGCTGTCATCTTAACTTTCTCACTTAAAAGCTCTGCTGGTTGTCATATTCATGAAAGATTCACCACCAAGTGGTGGTTTGGTGTTTAGAGAGTGACAGTTTTCCATTCATGCAAGGGAGACCATGACAGTTAGTGATCACAGAGAAGCTTATAGCAGAGGCAAGCCTGCAGCTGTCTCAGTTTGGCCCAGTGCCCTCTTAGCATGATGAAGTTTGTGCTGAAATGCAGAACACCATCTCTATCAGGCACATAAATCTGTCCTATAAATGACAGAAGGTGCTCACAGTGCTGGGCACTGACTTTTGTGTTGCGTATTGTTCATATGTCTATACTGTTCAAGCTGGCTTCTGGAGAACTCTGTGGAGTTTCTCCGAGGTTCTTCCATGAGAAGATCCATGGTGGTGGACACTGGACAGACCTCCTCAAAAATGGCTTGCTGTCCATGATTAGTGTTCCTCCACAATGAGTAGTTGTTAGGGAGTGCTGAGTGTGCCCTAGGGCATGTTTCCGGAACATACAAGGTTGTAGTGAAGTGTGCACCCAACCTGAGCAGCATTCCTGCTAGAGCTGGGCACATAGCCTAGAAAACTCCTCAAAGTCTTTCACAAAGTTCAGGAGTTCAGTGGCCATTGTCATAAATGTCAGCAGGCAAGCTGATGTCAAAGGGCTTGCCTGCAAGCAGGAATTTTGGAAACTAGACTTCAAGGCTGGTAGAAAACAGAGCTTTCACCTTTCTTCTCCCTGAAAAGAGCTCTGTAGCATAGTGACAAAAAGACTGCGTTGTGGATCAGGACTTCAGATAAGGAGGGATCGGAATCTCACCTCTGCCACAAACTGTCTAGGTCAGTGGTTCCCAAACTTTTAACATTGGGATGCACCTTAAAAAAAGTTTCATTTTACCAGCAGCTCAACCCTCTGTGGCTATAATCGTGATTGTGCAGCAGTGCTCCTCTCCCCCCCCCTCCCCGAAGTATGTGTTTAACACTTGATGCACATAACCTAATCTGCCTTATCAGTTTCACAACCAACTAAAAATTGGGTCACAACCCATGGTGGATCCTGGACACACAGTTTGGGAACTGCTGGTCGAGGTGGCTTTAGCCACACAATTAATACTCAGCTCAGTTTCCTTGCTGCAGTATGGGGACAAAAACATTTACTAACCCTACAGAATTGTTGTAAGGATTGCATCAAGATATGAAAATATTAAGGGCCCAAACCTATCCAACTTTCCAGTACTGATGCAGCCACAATACAGTCCCAAGGTAAGGGAACAAATGTTCCCATACCTTGGGGAGGTATCTGTGACTGCCACCCCAACACAGGAAGTAGTGCATACCTCATAGGTACAGTATCTAAGAAAAATTGGATAGGATTGGGACCTAAGTCCTCTTCTCCTAGAGAGGAAACAGGACTGGTAATGGCACCATCAACAGATGATTGCAACCACTCAGTGCTTGACTTGATTCTCAGATGTATTCTCTTATTTAGCCCTGTTTATGTGCCTATGCACATGCCCTAGCTCCATCCCATCAATGAAGCATGTGCTAGTCTTGCTCCATTCTCTAAGCATTTGTCTGCAGACATCTGGAGGTGGGGCTAAGTGATGGGGATAATGCATTCATTTGCACTGAGTCCCTCATGCATTCCCTTTCCATTGGAGAAGGACAGAGGGACCTTGGAAGAGGAAAACCCTGAATGGGGCTTTAATTACCTAAGGAGTACAGGATGCACTCTGACATTAAACAATATTCCAAGACAGAGCCCTGGAAATCCTGGAATTGACCAAGTCTGCACCCAATCCTGTCTTTCTAAGATTAGAAGATCAGAGGGAATGGTGCTGCAACTTATTTATGATTAGCTGCCACTATAAAGAAGTATCCATGTGCATGATGGATGCATGTTATATAGATGCCTGCTTTTCATAGTCGTGGCCTATGTAAAAATCATGACAAGCTCAGAGCAGGAGATTAATGGCTCGTAAAAAATATTAGAATCTATACATGGGTATTAATCATCTCGATAGTTGGAAAGACACTAAATAAATACATACATATTTATAGGTTTCAAATACGGCTGAATAATTCATTGCTAGTGTGGTATACAGTTGCTTTTTGGAAAGTGCCAGTTTTTGTTTTTAGTGGATTATTATTATTATTATTATTTTTTAGCTACCCAGACTGCAAAGACTCAGGACACATAATAATAAATTGTTGGCTTTCAAGGGGAAAAAAAGAAGTTGGTATAAATCTGGGGAACAGCCAATGAGGCATTATAGTTGCTAAAGTGTTAGGTTTGGGGAAAACCACACTCAAATTCCCCTTCATCCTTGAAGTTCATAGTGGCACTATCAGAGCCACTCCAACCATGTTTAATGGGAGCTTTAAGTAGCGTAATCAGGGGTATTGCATGCGCAGTAATGCGCCATGTAAGCGGCCCCTCTCACTCACTGTCGAACATTCCAGGCATAAGAACATAAGAACAGCCCCACTGGATCAGGCCATAGGCCCATCTAGTCCAGCTTCCTGTATCTCACAGCGGCCCACCAAATGCCCCAGGGAGCACACCAGATAACAAGAGACCTCATCCTGGTGCCCTCCCTTGCATCTGGCATTCTGACATAACCCATATCTAAAATCAGGAGGTTGCGCATACACATCATGGCTTGTACCCCGTAATGGATTTTACCTCCAGAAACTTGTCCAATCCCCTTTTAAAGGTGTCCAGGCTAGACGAATGATGTCTAGACGCAGTGATGGCAATGCACTGCAAATTGCTGTCACCACCTAGAATGGCTCTGACAGCAAGTGGGAGGGACCACTTACATGGTGTGTTGCAGCACCTGCAGTACTTACTACACTGTTCTCCTGGTTATGCTACTGGGGGGGGGGATTCACCTCCTGGTCTCTAGATTCAAAAAGAGAGAAAGGGGAAATAAGGAGGATTGTGATTTAGAGAGTCTCTGCTCCTCTAGCCTAGCACTCTTACCTCTTCCACACTTTACCCCATTCTCCTTTTTGCAACAGGGTGTGGGAGAAGAGGAGGGGAGGCATCGGCGGATGTCACACTGGTGAGTAAGAGGGCAGCAGTTGGTGCAGGAAGGCATAGTGCAAGGGAAGGCAGCATCTACCAGTGCACCACTTCAGGCACCAGGAGGTCTGAAACTGGCCCTGATCATTATATCGCAGCTTAGCCTACCCCACAGGATTGTTGTGAGAGTCTAACACAAACCCTACATGTGCTATTTCCTATATGAACAAACGCATGAGCCGTTTCTTGATTGATTTTGCTATGTAAACAGCTTTGTGAACTATTTTTCTGAAAAGCTGTATATAAATATTCACCATCATCATCATCATCATCATCATCATCACAAGCTTATAGTAATGACCTCTTTGACCCTGAGTCCCTGAACACTTTTCAAGGACAGTACTTTTAACAGTAAATGCTAAGCTACCTGTGTTATGACAGGTTATGAATAGCCCTGTAACAACAGTCTTCCCAGAGCTTCATTTTTCTCAGCTTTATAAAAGTTAAACCTCCCTTCAACTACGTACTTCCCCCTCTAATAGTATTGCGTCAAGCATGTCTGAGAGCATCAGCATTCTTAATTAACTCCTTCTAGCATTTCTGTGCAGATCATCCTAGCGCTTCAAAGGGGTCCTCTCAGTCAGCCAGTGCACAAAAGCTTCTTCCTAGCTGGAGTAGATGCTGTGCCTTGGGGGCATGATTGTATGCTTTTTGGAAATTGACACTGTTGTATTCTCTTGGCATCATTTTCATCGTCTGGTAAAATTGTGGCAGCTCTGACATAAAGTGTGTCTGTTCCCCTTTACCCTTCAGCGCTGGAGAAGCACAATTTATGTCACTGCATTTTTCCTGCTCCCTGATTGCGATGCTGACTTTTCATTCACCTGCACACAGAAATGACCCTTCCGGACACATGTTTGCCATACAAGTGGATATAACAGCTATCACTGTGGATTAGGAGATTAGGAACTGAATTATTTACATGACATATTGCATATAACAGAAGGCAGCAGTGTGGTAACTTTGCTGTTATTGATTCTGAATGACCTGAATACATGGCATCACTTACAGAGTTTGCGCAGTGGTTCCCACACTTTTTAGCACAAGGACCCACTTTGTAAAATGATAGTCTATCACAGGGGTGGCCAACCTTTCAACTTTAGGGCTCCTGGATTGTTAACAATTGTGTAGAAGAGGGAATTTCAGCAACTGCAGTTTATCATCTCACAAGCTGCACCTGCTGAATTCCCTCCTCCACACAATTGCTAAAAGTCCAGGAGTCCGAAAGATGAAAGGTTGGCCGCCACTGCTCTATCAGACCCATCTAGCTTTATGAGACTAAAAGCGCAATCCTAACTTGTGCTGGAAGAGGCAGGCTGGCGGGCCTGCTCCATATCCACTATAAGTTTTGGGCTGGCTGAGGCTCAGCTCTAGGCAAGAGGAAAAAATTCCCCTTACCCTGGGAGAGCTGCAGTGGCCCCAATGGGTCTACTCGGATGTGTGCCATCTAAAGAGGTGGTGGAGATCTGAGCAGAACAGAGCAGCCTGGAGCCGCTCCACAACCTGGGAACAGGGCTAGGATCCAGCATAACTGATCCAGGCCCTCTCCCACTCCCCGTCAGCCTGCCCATAGGCCTCCCTGTCACCCACCCTCCCCCTGCCCCAAAACACCTGCTCCCCACTCTCCCCACACAACCCGAGACCCCCATGTCAGCTGAGCTTGGCCAGCATGGACTTCCTTTGTCACTGTGGAGGCTGGATCTGGCCTCCACAGGCCAGTGCACCTCTGTACACCAGCACAGCTTTCTCCTAAAGTGGCGCGTACATGCTTTACAGCATGTTTGTCATCCTCCCAGGCCGGTGCAAGGGACTTGCACCAGCCAAGCACATCCTTAGGACTGTGCTCTAAAAAAAAGTTTCAGTTTAGTCCAGAGCCACTCAAGCTTCTGTTTCTATCTTTTTTACCTTTGGGGGGGGGGGGGTTACTACGGTGGAGCATTTGTTGAGCTCCACATTCATAGGACTGGGACCGTTCAGGTGGCCTGGCATTCCCCACTGCCTGGCCTTCCATAGGAGCTGAGACATAGTTACCTACTCATGGGTAAACATGCATGTGTGGCTTGGTTTCACTTTCCATAAGGCTCAATACATTATCCTTGTCAGCTTGGAGTGGAGGGTCTTCCTTCTCTAGAGTTTTTGGTAGGCTGCATTCATTGAGTCAGGACCATTCCTGTCGCGTTCCCCACAGCATGCCCGTCAAAGTGGACTGAGGCGTAGTCACCTACTCATGAGTAAGTGTCCATATGTGGCTCAGTTTCACTTTCCATAGTGCTCAATACATTTTCCTTGTTAGCTATCAACCTGTCAGTTTCGCAACCCACCAAGAATCAGGTGGAAACCCACTGTCTCAACCAACAGTTTGAGAACCACTTTGTCAATGTATTTTGAAGTAAGAGTCTTCCTGTTGCATAGCCTCTGCGTGTGTTGCAGCACAGCACCATGTATTGACCTTGCATGCCTCTCCTTGTGTGCAGAACATCATATGATTGATTTGGAACATATCTTTATGCGACACACTTTTCTGGGTGATTTATCTGCCCCTCTTTTGCAACATGCAGCCAGATATATTTATCTATACTTGGAGAAAGGGTGCATGTATATCCACAACTTGTTCCCAGCCTTTTCATATTGGTAGGGGTGAACTGTGTCTTGACTTCTGGATGGGTCATTTATGAATAGCGACCATGTAATGTTCTGCATCAACAGGCTGCATGACTTTGAGACAGTAGGGTAAACTCCCCTAGTTGACCTTTGACTTGGGCTTGGGAACTGCAATATGTGCAGATTGCTGCGGTCCCTGGGGAAAACCTCTGCACTAGGCCCCCATGGCTGCCCAATCCCAATGCAGCATTGGGGCCTACCACTTCCACTGGTACTGAAGGTTCAGGGGTCTACTTGGCCAGGTGGGATTGCTGATGGGTGTGGGACCTCAGCCATTCCCCAAGATGAGTTTATTCCAAGCCCAGTTCTGAGTCATATATGATGCACTAACTATGGCACCCATTATTATACAGGAAACCTGACAGGATCTGAGCCTCCCAGCTCCCCAAGACCACCTTTAACCCACTCATCTAACCAGTCCATGCCTCCCTCCAAATGATGTTGAGCAACTGAACTGGTGCAGATTTAAGGAGAATCCTGTTGGTTCTCCTGGGCTGGGAGGGGGGTTAGGATATGGGGGCAGAGTCTGCTGCAATTTCTGCCCCCCTCCCACCCCACTCCCTACTCCCGCTCTGGAATGCCTCCCCCCACCCTACGTACCAGCATCACCTGGAGCACTTGGCAGTATTCGTTGTTCTGCCCAGTGCTGGCTCAGCACGGGCTTGCGCTGAGCTGCTGCCCACGCTGAGCCAGTGGTGAGAGTCACGATGTGCTTTACAGTATGTTTGCGACACTCAGCATTGGTGCTGGGCCGGCACTGGCTGTTCTGGATCAGGCCCTGAATCTCTTATGCCGTAGATGCCCTCTTCATTTGCTGCCACTTTCTATATTTCAGGAGTTATGCTGTTGAAGAGCTAGCAAAGGTGAACACCTCCAAAACTACCTGCACACCAGATTACATTCTATGCTGCAACATGCAGCCAATGCAATGTATATAAAGTGGTTGTGTTTTTTTCCCCTTCCAGCTGAGGACAATCAGAGTTCCCCTCCCTCTGGCTCCAGAATGTTTATCTGGCTCTGGAGAACAACCTCGCTTCATTCCGCGCCATGTCACATAAAGCTCAAATTAAGATTCTTCTTGATGTTTTTTAGAACGGTTAATAGTGGCATCACCAAGCTTTAGACATTTTTGTTATGCCTTCCAAAGAGCTCTAATTTAGAATTAAAGCAGACACAATCACTGCATTGCTTGTCATACTGTCATGCTTGGTTTATACATCGTGCATGACAATTTCAGCAATATTGATGAAGGTGCGTGTTTTGAAGTTACAGAGCCAACATTTGTCTTGTTAAAATGTGCTCATGTAGAAAATGTATTTTAAGTGAAAATACTGCTTATTATAGTGCTCATCGGTGCCCAGGTTTCCTGGGAGAAATGTTGGGCACCCCAAAACTGTGTGGATCAAGGTACTAAATCAGCAAAATTAGCATTATCAAGACTGGAATAGAACAGGACATCCTTGATGCCCTCCTATAATATGCACAGAGAAGCATTGGAATAAAGCAACACTTTTTCACATTATCTGGTTGGTATTATGGGACATTATGGTTGGTATTAGGGGACAGTTGAGGGACCAGTTGTTCTAGGGATTCCCACAAACCTCATGTTTGTCCATGAGAGCCCTCTGCCAGGGAATGTTTAACTCATTCAGGTCTTGGCTGGTTGAGTGTACGTGATTTGTATCTTGTTATATTTTTATTCTTTATGTTGCGATAGTCAGTCCTCTGGCCTGCAGAGCACTGCTGCTGTTGCAAGGCCTGGACAGCTGTGTGCTAGTAGCTGTGCCCCACAGACGAGCCCCACAAGTGTCTGCTGGTGGTGGGGCCAGGCTGGATGCAGATCAAGGGCAGGATGGGGCAGATCACAGCAGCCAAGGCCCGACATGCAGCCTTCAGACTAACAGGTCCACCTTAGCAAAACAGCTGGCATAAATCTGAGTAAGCCAATAAGACAACGTGGAGCAACTAGAAAGGTAAGTAAATATTTCTTCACTTTCCTCCCTCAGCCAGCCTGGTCCCCTGCCAGGGTGAAGGATATGGGTTATGTCAGAATGCCAGATGCAAGGGAGGGCACCAGGATGCAGGTCTCTTGTTTTCTGGTGTGCTCCCTGGGGCATTTGGTGGGCCACTGTGAGATACAGGAAGCTGGACTAGATGGGCCTATGGCCTGATCCAGCAGGGCTGCTCTTACATTCTTATGATACAGTAGTTGCTGCAACAGCAGCCCTGCACCATGCAGTCTGGCCCAGGATAGGATTGGGCCATCAGTCAGCCAGATGGATTATTAGGACTTGGAATTGTTACTAGATGACATGGACCAGGACGTAGGCATGAGGGGGCAATAGAGAGAGCAATGTGAGAAATTGATTATAAACATGCTTATCCTTCTATTTCAGTGGATTTTCTTTCTATTAAGGAGTGTCTAGACAGTTGTTCCATTAGCCAAGTATATTCACCATTTTTAAAATTTTCAGTTTTCCTTTTGGAAGGCCCAATTACTATGCACAATGCCTGCTGTTCAATTTATATTGTCTTTGTGCTTGCTTGCAAGTATATAAACATGGCTGTCAGAAGATTTTCTTTGGCTGTTACTCAGAGTGTTAAAACTGCTGAAGAAGCAGCCTCAGGAATGGTATTTATATGCATGACTGCCCATCCTTGATTTATAAGGTGTGGGTTTTATCAAAGCAATATAAGTCAGCATCTTAAGTAGTTTATATGCAATTTTGGGCACCACTTAATTAATTGAAACAATATGCCTTCATTATGTAATCATTCACCATCCTTCCAGAAGCTGCCGATTCCATTCTTCTTTCTTTTCAATATTGGCCTGGAAGGAGAAAATGATAGGAAAATGATAGAAGAGTTACTTCAATCTAAATAAAATTAAACGCCAAAATGATTTCAGCACTCTTCTTTTGTGAAAGCATGTACTGATTACCAAAGAAGGGTGGATATCATTGCAATTGGTAAGGCCACTGTGACACTGTCAGAAGTTGGCATCTAGTCCACACTGTACTCGAACTTGTTCCATCGGCACTTCAAAACTCACTTGTTTTATATAGAAGTTTTGGAAATTATTTTTAATCCCTGTTTTTATTGGAGAACATAAGAACAGCCCCACTGGATCAGGCCATAGGCCCATCTAGTCCAGCTTCCTGTATCTCACAGCCCACCAAATGCCTCAGGGAGCACACCAGATAACAAGAGACCTCATCCTGATGTCCTCCCTTGCATTGGCATTCTGATATAGCCCATTTCTAAAATCAGGAGGTTGCACATACAAGCATCATGGCTTGTAACCCATAATGGATTTTTCTTCCAGAAACTGGTCCAATCCCCTTTTAAAGGCATCCAGGCCAAATGCCATCACCACATCCTGTGGCAAGGAGTTCCACAGACCAACCACACGCTGAGTAAAGAAATATTTTCTTGCGTCTGTTCTAACTCTCCCAACACTCAATTTTAGTGGATGTCTCCTGGTTCTGGTGTTATGTGAGAGTGTAAAGAGCATCTCTCTATCCACTTTATCCTTCCCATGCATAATTTTGTATGTCTCAATCATGTCCCCCCTCAGGTGCCTCTTTTCTAGGCTGAAGAGGCCCAAACGCCGTAGCCTTTCCTCATAAGGAAGGTGCCCCAACCCAGTAATCAGCTTAGTCACTCTCTTTTGCACCTTTTCCATTTCCACTATGTCTTTTTTGAGATGCGGCGACCAGAACTGGACACAATAATTTTATAGTAGTGTTTTTGAGGTTTTTGAAGCTTTGGTTGGTGCATCTGTATTGTTCCGTGTTGACTTATGGTTGTTTATTAGTTGTTGATTTTTGTTTTAGCAGACTGTTACAGCCCAATCCTAACTCCCCACATGGCAATGCAGCATCACCAACATGGTCTCCGCTGTATCCCGTGGGATGCCTCTTCAGGATAAGGGAACATTGGTCCACTGGCAGCAGGGTAAGCTCCAGCAGCTGCCATGCATCAACTTGGACCAGTGCCAGCTCTATAGCTGGTGGAAGTCTGTGTTGATTCAGGAAGGTGGTTTAGACCCAGGCAGGGGTTAGAAGTCAGAGGATCACAGAACCTGCACCCTTCTCAGGCACAATCCACCTTCCTCTCTGCCCTGTTGCTTCTGCATTCTGCCCACCCCTGCCCTGTTCCACCCCTCCCCCTCTCTCGTGACCCTTGCATGGGCTTACCTGCTCTGGTGGGTATCTGACATCTGTCTTCACACAGACCTGACCAGGTGCCACTTGCAGTGGTGGCCAGGTCATGTGTGCTGTAAAGCTGTTGTGACAACTGTAAAGCTGTTTTCACCAGCAGAACACACATTCCAATGGTGTAAACGGCAAATAGGATTGGGCCATAAGTTGCTTAAAGTGCATTCGGAGGGGAAAGATGGGATATAAATATTTAAGAAGACATAATAAATTCAGTAGCTCCGTATCAATGTAAATGCAGCTGCTTAGCTTTAGGTTGCTTGAGAATTGGGCAAGGTAGCAAATAATGAGTTTTAAAGAAATATTTTTAACAATATACTTAAGCAGCCAAAGCCGACAGGAGAACTTAAGTTTCAAGAAAGTTTTCCATTTACTTTGTCTTCAGTCTGCCAGTCAATAACTTCAGATTGAAAGAAGAAGTCAGTATTGCATAGTCCTTTTCAGGCTCAGATCCATCAAATGTAATTTGCCCTTTCAAAAAAATCTCATTGAAATGACTAATGGAGATGCTGTTTAATCATCACAACTGACAGGTATGGCTGCGCCATAGAGTTTTGAATGGGGAGATTGATAAAAACCAATAAAGAGTCCGAGGTGGGTTTGTTTTCATAAGCTAAAATAAAGTCAAAAATGTAGTTAGCTTTCCGCAAGTTTGCAGTCAGGCTGATGTCACTTCCCACAAGACATCTGTTCGATATTTAATTCCTTTTCTTGCACACTGGTAAATATGTTGCATCACAGGCTGCTTCCGAGTGGCCTGGAGTTTCAGGGCCAACATCGTGGGCATCAGACAAGACAGCATCTGTAGCAGACACTTGGCTGTGTATGGGACATTTCCTATTGCTCTCAGGATCATAATCCAGTGAAAATAAGGCAATGACAAATTTCTTTTCCCTTTCGAACAACACCAGAACCAGGGAACATCTACTAAAATTGAGTATTGGGAGAGTTAGGATAGACAGAAGAAAATATTTATTTACTCAGCGTGTTAGTTTGTGGAACTCCTTGCCACAGGATGTGGTGATGGCATCTGGCCTAGATGCCTTTAAAAGGGGATTGGACAAATTTCTGGAGGAGAAGTTCATCATGGGTTACAAGCCATGATGGGTATTGTGCAACCTCCTGATTTTAGAAATGGGATACCTCAGAATGCCAGATGTAAGGGAAGGCACCAGAATGCAGTTCTGCTGTTTTCTTGTATGCTCCCTGAGGGATCTGGTGGGCCACTGTGAGATACAGGAAGAGGGACTAGATGGACCTATGGCCTGATCCAGCAGAGCTGTTCTTATGTTCAAATAGTCACCTATTTCTGTCTTCCCCATTCAAATCAAATCCATTAATTAATCAATGTTACTTGGAATATGATTTACAAACATTAACTTGATGCTAAAACACCTTTGTGGAATAAATAGATTCAAATCTATAGTGTTAAAATCCTTGTTTCTATTCAGGATTACACCTGTACCACATAACAAGTACATTAATTGAATTAAATATCAAATAAATTGATAATATTGATATATAGTGCCCTGCTTGGAGGCTTCCCAGAGGTCCTGCTGCTGGAAATAAGCTAACGGATTAGTTGGATCCTTGGTTTGACTTAGCAGGGCTCTTTTTATGTTTTCACATACTTGTGTCCTAGTATTCTCCAGCAGATAAAAATGTATCTTCTGATGGCTTTGTCATAAAGATCTTAAAGCATTGCTATAATGTGTGCAGTTTAATGAGCTTCCTCCTGCCTAACACGCCTCAAGAAAGCAAAGAGAAAGGGCTGCAGTGAGAGGAAGCAGAGGGTGGTTTATTGTATCCTTGCTGAGCTTTTAGTCACAGTATGCAAGGCCTTTCGAGTGAAACCCCTCATGTCCCTGGCCAGCTAATAAACGACATCTTTATATGGTTAGCAAGATGCCCACCAAATGGTGAAAATGGGCTTGGAAGTGCGATCACAGCTCTCAGTATGATTGTATACTGCTTTGTAAATTTTGTTATAACTTATTATATAGAGTTATAGCACTATAGCTCATATATAGTTAGATAATCTCTCTTCTTGGCCGGTTTGTGTCTACCTTTCTTCACCTTAGCCTCTTCTTTATTCTGTTCATCCATCCATTTGACCTGTTTCTTCCACTGCACACTTCATGCACTAATAACTTTTCTTTGCTGAAGCAAAAGCCCTTCCTTCTGGCCGTTTAATTTATTTTATACCATCCTCCATGGAGCTCAGAGTGGGGTGCATGGTTGCATCTCTCCTTTTTGTTGGAGTTGGTGCAACTCCGTCTGCTGTCCAGAGGGGGCAGGATGCTGTCCAGAAGGGGTCAAGCTATAACCCAGTGACTCTGACCTTTCTACCTGTTCTCTCTGTGATTCTTGTGGGGTGTGGCCCTAACTCTTTATCCTTCCGTTCTCCTCTGAGCACTTCCTCTTGTCCTCTGACCACCGACCTGTTAAGATGGCGCACACCAGGGCTCTGATACCCAGGCCACCTTGAGCACAAGGCATGCAGGGCGAGGCAGCTCCAGGGCCTTGCTATCTCTAAGTAATAGCTGAACCTCTGATCCTAATCAGATGCTGTAAATATACACTCAATGGAACTGTAAGTAAATAACTTCTTTTTTGCAACTTTAACAAGCCATTGCCTCTTTGTCTTTTTGATTGATTAGCAGTCAGCTGGGTGAGGGAGGTTCCCTGGGGTGATACCCAAAGGGGGGGGGTCTGGTGCTTAAGCTACTCTGCTTCCCCCCAAAGAGGAAACTATTTTTAATTTCCTCCAACACTTTTCGCACCCAGCAAACCTGTGGATTAGGTTAGGTTGAGAAAGAGAGACTGGTCCAAGGCCATCCAGGGAACTTCATGGCTGAGCGAGGATTTGAATCTGAATCTTCCAGGTCTGTCCAACACCAGAACCACACTCCTGGCACTCTAGAAAAATGGCCACTAAATGTTTGGCATGTGGCTGTAGAAACAGGCTGTGAACAGGTGAGTATTCCAATGTTTCAGTCTTCAATTCGCCTGATGTTTTCACACACACACATTTGTCCACCAGGGAGACTGAGAGCACATGCTTTTGCTTGACTACTCAGAAGTAAGTTCCAGTGTCTTTAATGGGGCTTGCTCTCAGAAAAGTGCATAGGATTGCAGCCTGAGTAGCTGAATAGGCCTCTTGTCATTTGGTGATCTTGATATGCAAATAAGGCAAAGCGCTCTCTGCCAGCTACCTGACAGAAAGCCCAGTTGAAATCTGAAGCCCGTTGGCTCCGTCATGAAGGCTGAAGTCTGTCTGAAATCTATCTGTGGAAATACAATTTTCACAAAAGCAATAGAAGGCCGAGAGGAGAATACACACAGTATTCGGGCACATATACAAATGGCCAGGTGGGCCAACACAACTCGCGCATGGAGGCTTGCATCGGCCTGTGCAGGTCAGTGCTTCTCTGAGCACCGGCCCGGCTTCCTCCTGAGGAGGTGCAAATGTGCCTTACGGCATGTTTGCGACCCTCTTGGGCCAGCGCAGGAACTTGCACCGGCCCAAGTCAAGGGCTGGATTGCATCCTAAGATTATTACTTTTATGTAACTCCCCTTGATGTTCTTAAGATATGTTATGAATACATGAACATGACCCAACTTGCTATCCGCTGCCCATTTTCCGTAGCACTATATAAAATGTCTTTAAATTGAGAACTAAGCTCCACTTGCCCCTCACTTATGCCAAAGAACTGTCAGAATGCATAGGCGCCCATATTTTCAGTAATTAAGTCATTACTCAGTGTGTTAACATGGGCTGCATTCCATATTTCACTGCATGTCACTAAGAACATAGAAAGAAACCTTATTCTGAGTCAGATCCTTGGTCCAACAAAGTCCAGATTGTCTGCATTGATTGGCAACAGCTTTCCAGGATTTCTGGAACCAAAACTCCTGCCTCTCCCCCCCCCCCAATTCCTGATGGTTGCCAGCTCCTTCTGCCTTGCTTCCATGGATGGGAACTGCAGCAACATTGGAAGGGGGGAGGGTTTGCAGCCTTAAACAGATGCAACTATCCCTGCCTTAGATTGACTATGCTGAGGAGGAGGTAAGACAGCCAGCCAATTTCAGGTCTCCTGCTGCATCCCTCCTAAATGAAGGAACCGTCTCTCAGTCAGAAGTCAGGGGAGCCTCAACAACATTCAGGGAAAGCAGGGTGCTGATAACTCACTGCACAAAGGCGTAGCTGGGAGCCAGGCAAGTTGGGCTTGAGCCCAGACAGGCGCTAAGGCACTCACCAGCAAGGCACTCTCCTTTTGCATGACTGGCCAGAGACCCCCCATGGCACAGACAAAAGAAGAGAGGGAAGCAGAAACCCACATCAGCCACTTCACAGAGTTGCTCTCTCACCACCCAGCCACAGCAGGACACAAGCAAAGGCACCTCATCTAGTGCAGACTTACTAGGTGGTAAGGAGTAGCAGCGGCACCCCCATCCGCTGTGCTCTGGGCAGCTCCTAGCCTCTCCAAGGGGGGCACTGCCCATGAAGGGGAGTATCCACAGGAGAGGGAATGTAGGGCATGAAGCCACCTGCACCCCCTCCTTCGGAGAAAACACGAAAGTAATGTTACAACATCAGATGATGCCGTGACATCACTGCCCTGGAGCAGTGCAATATATCCCAGGCTCTGTCACTGGCATTGCTTTTCTCCAGCGTTGTCCTCTCAGGTCATCAGAGAAGGCCTTTTTACAAGTGCCACCGCCTAAGGAGGTACGTGGGGCGGCGGCAAGAAACAGGGCCTTCTCAGTAGTGGCACCAACGTTATGGAACTCCCTTCCCCTTAACTTGAGAATGGCTCCCTCTCTTGAGACTTTTCGGTGAGGCCTGAAGACTCTGCTGTTTAACCAAGCCTTCTGACTTCATGGCCTTTTTAACATCTTTTATACATCTTTTAGTTGTTTTTTTACAGGCCTGATTCCTCTAAGAACTGCTGTTTTATGCTCTTTTTTATTCTGACTTTTATCTGACTACTGTTTTTATGGTTTCTGTTAATATGTTTTTAATATGTTTTTATCTGTTGTTAAATTATGTTTTAATCTGTTTTTAATATGTTGTAAGCCGTCCTGGGTCCCTTTAGGGAGAAGGGCGGGATAGAAATAAAGTTGTTTATTATTATTATTATTGTTGTTGTTGTTGTTGTTGTTGTCGTCTGAAGAGGATATGTTGGATGATATATGTCTGTTCCTCCTTCTCCTTCCATGACCATCCTCCATCCCTCCCACATCACACCCCAATTCCTTTTTTTTGGCCTTTCCATTGGCAAATTTGGATAGGATTGGGCCCAAAGTTTATGTCTTTCTATATACATCTGGCAGTGGCATCACTAGGGTTTGAGTCACCCAGTGCAGGAGGCCAGCACATCACCCCTCCGATGGACCTCCTCCCATAGGAGCAATGCCCTGAGCTCCCCCACTCCCACTGTTTTTTTTGTCTATAACTTTTGATAGAATAGAGATATTTCAATGCGGTTTGTTTGATTCCATTCTGCATGAAATTCCGCACCAAATGATGTATAATGATGGTATTATTAAAAAAAATATCAGGATTTTAAAAATTTTGGCCAGTAGTGGTGTCAGCCCCCCTGTAGCACCCCTGTAGCAATGCCACTGACATTAGGATTTTATGCCTACAAACCCTTTTTGTAGAATGGTAGCATTGACTCTCATTCACTGCATCCAGAGCAATGACGCAGCCCTTGTGCTGCTCTTAGCTGTTTAACCTAAAGATGAGGAGGAGTGCAAGCTACGGCCCCCGTCAATTAGTAAATATGTTATTTCAGTAACAGTCATTAAATGCTTGCTTTCTTCCTTTCTCAACTTAAAAAGGCAAGATTAGTTAGAAATATATTTTCCAGCCTATTTAATTGCCTCCTCTGAGAGCACTGATTAGCCTTTCTTGACAGCTTAAATGATAGGTGGGTAAAATGTGTCACAGATAGTTGTGACAGAGCTTAACGGAGGGGTGTTATTTGGTGTTCACAGGGATGCTTTCACATGAGCGTATTTTTTTTTTTCTTGGCCCCTTTGAATATGCTGCTAAAATACTGTGTGAGGGTTCAGCAGCTTGGAAAGCAAAATCCTGATGGAATTAGATCAAAATTGGCTAGCGTAAGAGACACTCAATTAGAAATTGCTTTCAAGTGGCAAGGTTGCGTATTCAAGTAAATCCATGTTTATGGCTGCTTTGCTTCACAAGAGTCAAAGAGTGTGAAAGTGATCAAGCAGTTTCGGCTTCTTAAGAGAAGCCATCTTTCTCCGAAAAGTTTCTGATGAAGACAATGATGTCTCTGATGCCCACACTGGCAGTGATTTCATGGAAGATTCCCAGTGATGTCAGTAGGGGTGGACTCAGCCCTTGGGGCCAAATTACATACAATGTGGGAGATCTGGAGCTGGATCTCCAGATTTTTTTTTTTCTTGTGTTAAAAGCAGCCCATGGAATATCAATCTGGATTAGGGTCCCAGTGTGGAGGGATTTGACAAGCCCCTCTCCCTCCCCTTCAGATCCAAATGGTTCTGAAGGGGAGAACAGGGCCCTGTGCACGCTGCAGTGAGGCTCCCTGCAAAACTTTGTGCTTTGCACCCCCTCTAGCTATGCCACTACTTATAGCTGCCACCATTATAAACTTTTTCAAGGTTCCTGTATGCTTTCCAGTTATCTACTTCCATCCAAAGGATATGCTGGAAGAGACTGTCTAGATGATTTTCCTGCTGTGCATGGGGAAATTTTGTTGTTGTTTTGTTGTGCAGGAAGCCAACTACAATGGCAAAAGAGCACTCTGAAGCAGAGGCTGTTTGACAGTGTAAATGCTTGGATTATACCAAAGGACAAATGTTATTAATGGGAATCCTTTTGGCTCTTCTTGTCCACTTGGCTGTCTCAGAGGGCGATTTGAGTCAGCAAGTCCTCTCCAGTAGCTTAGCTACTGGGACCAACTGCCACTGAGCTCCTCTCATTTAGCCTCTTGCAGTGGCCATTCCACTTGGTCATTATGTGACATACAGTGCAAGCCTATGCATGTTTACTCAGAAGTAAGTCCCATTGGATTCATGGGATTTACTCCCAGGAAAGTGTGCATAGGATTGCAGCTTTTGTTGAGTAATATCATGGAAGCATTGCTACCCAATTTGCTTTCTTTTCCTCTCTGCAGAAGTGTGCGTGGCCTCTGGGACACCAAGTGCCTCTGGGACAAAGTGCCAGGTAAGGCACCGCGAGTTTAGCATCTGGGCGAGTTCAGCAGCAGGGCGAGGAAGCCAGGGCCCCAGACACCACCCTTCTCTTCCCTTGAGAAGAGGGCAGCAAACCAGGGTAGGGGTTTTTTAGTACCCCTAAATAAAAACAACAAAAAAAGCTATGCAGTCAGACAGCCAGCAGCAGGGCGGGGGCTATCCAGTGTTTTGCATTGAGTGTAACATGTATGACTATATGCCTCTGGGGCATAAGTCATGGGTGTGTCCTCGGTGTAAAGAGCTCCAGGGTCTCAGGGAACACATCCGCTCCCTTGAAGCCTTGGTGGGCGACCTGGAGAAGCAGAGGCAGGCAGAGAAGGACTGTGGGGAGACTTCCGTTGACGATCAGGCTTCGTCCCAACCTCAGGCGTGCAGCTCCTCAGCTGCCCGGGTGGAAAGTCTTGGGGCTGGAGGACGTCATCCTGGAGAGGAGGGAAACAATCTCCTAGGGGGGACCCCTTCTCCAGGGGACGGGCCCGTATCTGAATGCACTCAGGATACTCCTCGGCAGGAGGGGGCTTCTTGTAGTGGGGGGTTCAATTTTTGGAAACATAGAGAGGGGGGTTTGTGTTGGATGTGAGGACCACATGGCAACTTGCCTGCCTGGTGCGAAGGTTGCAGACATCACTTCAGACAGACCTTTAAAGCCCTATACTGCTCTGGACCAGGGTATCTTAGAGATCGCCTGCTCCCGTACAATCCGGCTCGTCCTCTTAGGTCATCAGAGAAGGCCTTTTTACAAGTGCCGCTGCCTAGGGAGGTACGTGGGGCGGCTGCAAGACATAGGGCCTTCTCAGTAGTGGCACCAACGCTATGGAACTCCCTTCCCCCTGACTTAAGAATGGCTCCCTCTCTTGAGACCTTTCGGCGAGGCCTGAAGACCCTTCTGTTTAAACAGGCCTTCTGAGTTCTCGGCCTTTTTAACATCTTTTTAACATCTTTTAATATTTTTTACAGGCCTGATTCTTTTATGACTTGCTGCTGCTCTATGCTCTTTTTACCTATTTTTTACTCTGACTGCTGTTTTTTATGATGTATTAACATGTTTTTATTTGTTTTTAAATTATGTTTTTATATGTTGTAAGCCGCCTTGAGTCCCTTTGGGGAGAAAGGCGGGATAAAAATAAAGTTATTATTATTATTATTATTATTATTATTATTATTATTATTATTATTATTATTATTCTCATCTAGACAGGCTGGTAGACAGTGTTGGGGAGGAGGTAGTGGTTGTGGTACATGTCGGCACCAACTACATGGGCAAGTGTAGCCGGGAGGTCCTGGAGGCCAAATTTAGGCTATTAGGTAGGAAGCTGAAAGCTAGGACCTCAAAGGTAGCGTTCTCTGAAGTGCTACCTGTTGCACGCGCAGGGTCAGCCAGGCAGGTGGAGATCAGGGTTCTCAATATGTGGATGAGACAGTGGTGTAGGGAGGAGGGGTTAAGATTCGTTAGGCACTGGGGAACATTTTGGGACAAGCAGGGCCTGTACAAGAGGGACGGGCTTCACTTGAACCAGAATGGAACCAGACTGCTGGAGCATAACGTTAAAAAGGTGGCAGAGCAGTTTTTATCTGATCCCTAGGGGAAGGCCAACAGGAGCCGAGGGGCATCCGGTTCGGGACTCCTCATCCCTATGGGATGAGGATGGGGAGGTTAGAGATCAACAGGACAAAGGCAGAGTAGGAGATGAAATTAGGAATGGTAGCGTGATGGGATGTGATAGACGGTTTGGCACAGTGAGAGAATGCGGGGACAAAGGAGCAAATAAGCAGCCCATTCTGGGGCATTCCATGTACAAATGCTTTTATGCAAATGCCCGAAGTCTCTGAGCAAAGTTGGGAGAACTGGAATGTCTGGTGACGAGGGAAAACATTGACATAGTGGGCATAATGGAAACCTGGTGGAATGCGGAGAATCAGTGGGATACTGCAATCCCGGGCTATAAACTCTACAGGAGGGACAGGGTGTGGTGTGTTGGAGGTGGGGTGGCCATTTATGTTAAGGAAGGGATAGAATCCAGCAAAGTAGAGATTGAAGGTGGGTCCGACTCCACCGTAGAATCTCTGTGGGTTAAATTACCAGGCCTGAGGAGCAATGTAATACTGGGGGCGTACTATCATCCTCCAGACCAGAAATCAGAAGGGGACCTTGAAATGAGGAAACAGATCAGGGAGGTGACAAGGAGGGACAGGGTTGTAATCATGGGGGACTTCAATTATCCTCATATTGACTGGGTCAATTTGTGTTCTGGTCACGAAAAGGAGACCAGATTCCTTGACACGCTAAATGACTGTGGCTTAGAGCAGCTGGTCATGGAGCCCACCAGAGGACAGGTGACTCTGGATTTAATATTGTGCAGTACGCAGGACCTGGTTAGAGATATCAATGTTACGGAGCCATTGGGAAACAGTGATCATGCTGCGATCCGTTTCAACATGCACGTCAGGGGAAGAATACCGGGCAAATCTCTCACAAAATCCCTTGACTTCCGACAGGCGGACGTCCCTCAAATGAGGAGGCTGGTTAGAAGGAGGTTGAAAGGGAAGGTAAAAAGAGTCCAATCTCTCCAGAGTGCATGGAGGCTGCTTAAAACAACAGTAATAGAGGCCCAGCAAAGGTGTATACTACAAAGAAAGAAGGGCTCCACTAAATCCAGGAGGGTGCCCGCATGGCTAACAAGCCAAGTTAGAGAGACTGTAAAGGGCAAGGAAGCTTCCTTCCGTAAATGGAAGTCTTGCCCTAATGAGGAGAATAAAAAGGAACATAAACTGTGGCAAAAGAAATGTAAGAAGGTAATACAGGAGGCCAAGAGAGACTATGAGGAACACATGGCCAGCAACATTAAGGGGAATAATAAAAGCTTCTTCAAATATGTTAGAAGCAGGAAACCTGCCAGAGAAGCAGTTGGTCCTCTGGATGGTGAGGGAGGGAAAGGGGAGATAAAAGGAGACTTAGAGATGGCAGAGAAATTAAATGAGTTCTTTGCATCTGTTTTCACAGCAGAAGATCTCGGGCAGATACCGCTACCCGAACGGCCCCTCCTGACCAAGGAATTAAGTCAGATAGAGGTTAAAAGAGAAGCTGTTTCAGACCTCATTGATAAATTAAAGTTCAATAAGTCACCGGGCCCCGATGGCATCCACTCAAGAGTTATTAAGGAATTGAAGAATGAAGTTGCTGATCTCTTGACTAAAATATGCAACTTGTCACTCAAAACGGCCGCGGTGCCAGAAGATTGGAGGTTAGCAAATGTCATGCCGATCTTTAAAAAGGGAAAGAGGGGGGATCCGGGAAACTATAGGCTGGTCAGCCTAACATCTATACTGGGTAAGATGGTGGAATGCCTCATCAAAGATAGAATCTCCAAACACATAGACGAACAGGCCTTGCTGAGGGAGAATCAGCTTGGCTTCTGTAAGGGTAAGTCTTGCCTCACGAACCTTATAGAATTCTTTGAAAAGGTCAACAGGCATGTGGATGTGGGAGAACCCGTAGACATAATATCTGGACTTTCAGAAGGCGTTCTACACGGTCCCTCACCAAAGGCTACTAAAAAAACTCCACAGTTAGGGAATTAGAGGACAGGTCCTCTCGTGGATTGAGAACTGGTTGAAGACCAGGAAACAGAGAGTGGGTGTCAATGGGCAGTTTTCACAATGGAGAGAAGTGAAAAGCGGTGTGCCCCAAGGATCTGTCCTGGGACCGGTGCTTTTCAACTTCTTCATAAATGACCTGGAGACAGGGTTGAGCAGTGAGGTGGCTAAGTTTGCAGATGACACGAAACTTTTCTGAGTGGTGAAGACCAGAAGTGATTGTGAGGAGCTCCAGAAGGATCTCTCTAGACTGGCAGAATGGGCAACAAAATGGCAGATGCGCTTCAATGTCAGTAAGTGTAAAGTCATGCACATTGGGGCAAAAAATCAAAACTTCACATACAGGCTGATAGATTCTGAGCTGTCTGTGACAGATCAGGAGAGAGATCTTGGGGTGGTGGTGGACAGGTCGATGAAAGTGTCGACCCAATGTGCGGCAGCAGTTAAGAAGGCCAATTCTATGCTTGGGATCATTAGAAAAGGTATTGAGAACAAAATGGCTAATATTATAAAGCCGTTGTACAAATTTATGGTAAGGCCAAACCTGGAGTATTGTGTCCAGTTCTGGGCTCGGCATCTCAAAAAAGACTTAGTGGAAATGGAAAAGATGCAAAAGAGAGCGACTAAGATGATTACTGGGCTGGGGCACCTTCCTTATGACGAAAGGCTATGGCGTTTCGGCCTCTTCAGCCTAGAAAAGAGATGCCTGAGGGGCAACATGATTGAGACATACAAAATTATGCAGGGGATGGACAGAGTGGATAGGGAGATGCTCTTTACACTCTCACATAACATCAGAACCAGGGGACATCCACTAAAATTGAGTGTTGGGAGAGTTAGAACAGACAAAAGAAAATATTTCTTTACTCAGCATGTAGTTGGTCTGTGGAACTCCTTGCCACAGGATGTGGTGATGGCATCTGGACTGGACGCCTTTAAAGGGATTGGACAAGTTTCTGGAGGAAAAATCCATTACGGGTTACAAGCCATGATGTGTATGTGCAACCTCCTGATTTTAGAAATGGGCTATGTCAGAATGCCAGATGCAAGGGAGGGCAGCAGGATGAGATCCCTTGTTATCTGGTGTGCTCCCTGGGGCATTTGGTGGGTCGCTGTGAGATACAGGAAGCTGGACTAGATGGGCCTATGGCCTGATCCAGTGGGGCTGTTCTTATGTTCTTATGTTCCTTGGCTATTTATCTTTGATTGTGAGCCATTACATCAAACTATTAACTTCCTTGGGAACAGAAAGGCAGTATATTGATGCAGTTAAATAAAGAAGCAAGCATGTTTTCCTTTCTTTTTTCCCCTTCTCAATGCCACAAAACATCCCCTTAGCATGTTTTCAGCAAATTCTGCCATTTGCTTATTGGCCATGCATAGTTTTCTGAGACTGAGATCAAACACAGGAAGCATTATGAATTCAAGCCATGTGCATTCTGCAAAAGAAAAGAGAAGCTGAACAACAACAGACCCAGACTGTCTAGAAATTGATTCATTTATTTAATATCGACTTCATCCATCATCTTTGGCTAGTGTAAAAACAAACAACAAAAACAAATTTAAACTCCAAATTATGTTGTTGTTTAGAAAGCAAATACAGAAATAGCTTCCTTTCAGAGGAAAGGAAGGGGAGGGTCAGGAATCAAATTTGCACCCCAAATAAATGTGGGGACAAAGGCAATAAAAATTCCAATTAGTTTACAATACAGTCTGTATCAAGATAATTGTGATACGGTATGTCAAAGATAGTTCTCTTTATTTTGAGATTAAGGGCTGATAATGCAAGAGAAAGGCTGACTTTGTTTTGACATAAAAAAAATCTAAGCGGGTTTCAGTAGTATGAAAGCTTCTCACTGTTTGTAATTCTGATTTCCTTTCTGTAGGCAGCTTCCCTGCCCGGGATGAAATGCTCAAACTCCACAATGACTTGGCACAATTAATGACTGTGTGTTTCTGCCCAAATATTTACCCACTTGAACTTAACCATTTGGTAGTAGTAATAGTAGTAACTTTATTGCCTTTGTGCTACAGCACAACGAAATGTATGCCCCTTTGAGATACAAGCATAAATACATACTACAATTCCAACAATCACACTCTACGCACTCACCCACACATTCTATACAACATGCATCATAATATTGTATTGGCAACCTTCAGTCTCGAAAGACTATGGTATCGCGCTCTGAAAGGTGGTTCTGGCACAGCGTCTAGTGTGGCTGAAAAGGCCAATTCGGGAGTGACAATCCCTTCCACACCAGGAGCAAGTGCAATCTGTACCTGGTCTGTCTCCCTGGCTATGGGCCTTCCTTCTTTGCCTCTTAGCCTCAGACTGTTGGCAAAGTGTCTCTTCAAACTGGGAAAGGCCATGCTGCACAGCCTGCCTCCAAGCGGGCCGCTCAGAGGCCAGGGTTTCCCACTTCTTGAGGTCCATCCCTAAGGCCTTCAGATCCCTCTTGCAGATGTCCTTGTATCGCAGCTGTGGTCTACCTGTAGGGCGCTTTCCTTGCGCCCTACAGATCAGATCAGATCAGATCAGAAAGATCTGATGATGCTGAGGAGCCTGGGTGGACATCCAATCTTGGGGAGAATCTTGAAGAGGCCGTCTCTGCTGACCAGGTCGAAAGCCTTTGTGAGATCTATGAAGGCTATAAAGAGTGGCTGTCGTTGTTCCCTGCATTTCTCCTGCAGTTGTCTAAGGGAGAATACCATATCAGTGGTGGACCTGTTGGCTCGGAATCCACACTGCGATTCTGGATAGACGCTCTCTGCAAGTACCTGGAGCCTCTTTAGTACAACTCGGGCAAACAGCTTTCCTACAACGCTAAGGAGAGAGATGCCGCGGTAGTTGTTGCAGTCACCCCTGTCACCTTTGTTCTTGTACAGCGTGATGATGTTTGCATCCCTCATGTCTTGAGGTACTCCACCTTCTCTCCAGCAGAGACAGAGGATTTCACGCAGCTCAGTGACGATGATCTCTTGGCAGCATTTTAGGACTTCAGCAGGGATGCTGTCTTTTCCAGGTGCCTTGCCAAAGGCAAGGGAGTCCAGGGCCACGTGATATTCTTCTAGGGTTGGTTCACTGTCAAGCTCTTCCAGCACAGGCAGGCACTCAATGTTGTTCAGTGCTTCTTCGGTGACTACATTTTCTCTGGAATATAGCTCAGAGTAGTGCTGCACCCAGCGTTCCATCTGCTGCGCCCGATCCTGGATGACCTCGCCTGTGGCAGACTTCAGAGGGGCAATTTTCCTCTGTGTTGGACCTAGGGCCTGCTTGATACCATCATACATCCCCTTGATGTTGCCCGTGTCAGCTGCTATCTGTATCTCGGAACAGAGCTGGAGCCAGTAGTCGTTAGCACATCTCCTGGCAGTCTGTTGGACTTTGCTGCGAGCAGTTCGGAGGACCTGCAGGTTGCGCTCACTGGGACAGGCCTTGTATGCTGCTTGAGCTCTCCTCTTTTCCTCAATGACTGGTGTCAACTCCTCAGAGTGGGCTTCAAACCAGTCTGCCGCCTTGTTGGTCTTCTTGCCGAATATGGACAAGGCGGTGTTGTAAACGGTATTCTTGAAATGTTCCCATCTGTTGGATGCGTTTGCATCGGCCGGGCCTGGAAGAGATTCCTCAAGCGCTTGTGCAAATCCCTCCACTTTTCTCTGATCCCGGGTCTTGCTGGTATCAATGCGAGGTCTTCCTTCCTTTTTCATGTGATACAGTCGCTTTGTTTGCAGTTTCACTCTGCTGCACACCAGGGAGTGGTCAGTGTCGCAGGCAGCACCATGATAACTGCGTGTGATCTTGATGCTGGGAAGGCTGGAGCGTCTGGTGAGGATCAGGTCGAGCTGGTGCCAGTGCTTTGATCTTGGATGTCTCCAAGAGACTCTATGTTGGGGCTTTGTGTTGAAGAACGTGTTGCTGACACAGAGACCGTGATGACAGCAAAACTCTAGCAGGCGTTGGCCATTTTCGTTCATCCTCCCAGTGCCAAACTGACCTAAGCAAGTGGGCCATGAACTGTTATCAGCACCAACTCTAGCATTGAAATCGCCGAGGATGAACAATGGCTCTTTTACAGGGATTTTCTTGACAGTGGTGGCCAGGTCATCATAGAATTTGTCTTTGGCTTCTGCTGGAGACGACAGAGTCGGTGCATAAGCACTGATGAGAGTGACAGGTCCTGCTGATGACTGGAGCTGCAGGGACAAAATTCTTTCACTTCCCACAGTAGGTGGGATGATGGATTTCAGCAGGGTATTTCTGACCGCAAAGCCAACGCCATGTTCCCTGGTTTCGTTTGGTGGTTTTCCCTGCCAGAAAAATGAGAAATTTCTCTCCTTGACAGATCCGGAATCTGGCAGCCTAGTCTCTTGAAGGGCGACGATGTCCATCTGCAGTCTGGTCAGCTCCATGTCGATGACAGCTGTTTTGTGTGCGTCGTCTATTTCTTGCAGGTTATCAGAGAAGCCAGGTGTCATTGTCCTAACGTTCCAGGTGCCCAGCTTTAGGGCAGTAGTTTTCTGTTTTCTGTTGCATGGTGCAGAGTTGTTGATCCGCTTGTCGGTTTTCACCCTAAACCCCATGCACCCCATGAGGTTAACGGACTGTGGCGAGGCAACACCTTACTGGCTGGGGACTGCCCAGCTTAAGGCGGGCGGTAGCTGCCCAATGAGATGCAATGATCTCTCCCACCGTCGGAAGCAGCCCCTGGCGTCATGCTCTACACCAATCGAGCAAAGACTTATAACCGGTAACTGCTGCTTCCCGTGTTGTGCCAACGCCGTATGGCGAAGTTGGAGTGTCCTCTCCAGTGCACGAAGCCTGAGTAAAGAAGGTATGGAGGATATGCTGTTACCCATGCAGCAAATCCCCCCTCTCCACGTCGCTGGAATGGTCCAATGGAAAGGCAGAAGCCAATACGGTTGGTTCCAGCGGCGTCGCAGGAGTTGCCAGAACGTGACTGTGTTCAGCCATGGACTGCCTAAGGGACTCCGGCTCCTGATTTTGCCTCGAGGTTGACTCCTGAAGCCTTTTCCACAACTGGATGTAGCCACAAGGCAGTGGAGGTTTGAGGTCAGAGTTTCCTTCTCTTAGATGAGCTGCCTTCCTAGGCTGACGAGCCCATCTACCCGGTCATCATAATATAAAAACAGTATAACAGACCATAATGCCCAGGAGCATAGTAACAACTATATCGCCTTATTCAACGTAATTATGGCTGTGGGATAAAAACTGTTCAGGAATCATGTGGTGCTGCTCTAATAGTTCTGTATCGTCTACCCTAAGGCAACAGTTCAAAGAACTTATGAGCCAGATGGAAGGGGTCTCTCAGAATACTATGTGACTTCTGCAGACAGCGAGATGTATAGATGTCCTCCAAAGCTGGTAGATGAAGGTTGATGATGTGCTGCGCGATCTTAATAATTCTTTGCAGAGCTTTTTTGTCCCCTGCAGAGCAATTTCCGTACCACACCAAGATCTCATAGATTAGGACACTCTCAATGGTGCAACGATAGTAAGACACAAGCAGCTGCTGTGACAAATTTAACCTCCCAAGCTTCCTCAGAAAATATAACCGCTTTTGTGCCTTTTTTATCAACATGCTGGTGTTAATAGTCCATGAGAGGTTCTCTGTGATGTAAATACCTAGGAATTTGAAACTAGCAACCCTCTCCACCTCCTCCCCATTTATGTATAATGGTGTGTGTACATCCCTCTTTTTCTGGAAGTCAATTATAAGTTCTTTAGTTTTTTTGATGTTAAATAAGAGACTATTTTCTTTGCACCACAATAACAACTCCTGTACCTCCTTCCTATAAGCAGACTCATCATTCCCGCTAACAATACCACGATACCACTGTAGTATTGTCTGCAAATTTTATAATTTCATTGGTGTTATGTGATGTGGTACAATCATGTGTATACAGGGAATAGAGGAAGGGGCTCAGCACACAGCCTTGGGGAGCTCCTGTATTTAATATCAGAGTGGAAGAATGATAAGAGCCCATCCTGACTGTGGCCTATTTGTCAAAAAGTCCTTTATCCACAGACAAATGTCTTCCTGTATGCCCAAACTAGTCATTAAAAAAAACAAAACAGCCTGCTAGGTAGAATGGTGTTAAAAGCAGAACTATAATCCACAAATAACAGCTGTACATATGTACCCCAAATATGTTCCCATTTGGGAACATGGGACATAGTCCCTTGGAGGTAAGGTATGTTAGGGCCCAGTTCTATCCAACTTTCCAGCACTGATGCAGCTGGGCCAATCAGGTGTGCACTGCCTCCTGCAGTGGTGGAGGGGAGGCAGTCACAAAGGCCTCCTCAAGGTAAGGGAACATTTTATGACTTAGTAGAAAAGTCATAGTAGGTATGTGCAAGCTCTTGGTTTTAGAGGCAGGCTGCCTCTGATTGCCAGATGCAGGGGAGGGCACCAGGACACAGGTTGTGTCTGTTTTCTTGTGTGCTCCCTGAAGCATTTGGTGGGTCACTGTGAGATACAGGAAGCTGGACTAGATGGGCCTTTGGCCTGATCCAACGGGGCTCTTATGTTCTTACGTCTTCCATTCTGGGCCTTTTCCCACACCTCTCTCTATTACCTGAAGTCAGTTTCTTTCTTCAAGCAAAGAAGAAACTCACATTTCTGAAACTCATCAGAACTCACATTTAACACAACCATTCCTAAAATCCTCTTGTTTATACCTTTACTGGATCCAGTCAAAATTCTTAAAAAAAAAAAAAAAAGAAAAAAAAAAGGCTATGTGTTAGAAAAATTTTCCAAAGCCATCACAGATATTCTGAGCTGGAATATCACAAACCTGCATTTGTTAAGGCAGATAAATGACACAAAATATGTGAATTATCAACTCCTCATGAGATGATTGTGGGCCCAAACCTATCTAATTTTCTAGTGCCAGTGCAACTGTGCCAATGGGGCATGCACTGCATCCTGTGATGGGGAGGCAGTCATGGCGACCTCCTCAAGGTATGGGAACATTTGATCCCTTACCTTGGGCTGCACTGCCGCTGCACCAGTGCTGGAAAGTTGGCTAGAATTGGGTTCTGTATCATTTAAACTGTGTCTTTGGCTTTCAGTACCCACCTGTCTCTCTATCCAATTGCAATCCCTTAGTTCTCCTCCCGCCATGTCATGTCCCTGAGGCAGAGATGGGAATAGATGATACAGCCACAGTCAAGCACTACAAAGTCCAACTGGTTTCAGTGGTGGAGTTCAGCATGTGCCTAACCCTCTCCCAGGAATTAAATGTACTTAACTTTGGCTGGATGTTGGTGCCCCTTGTCACTTCTATGTGTTATCCAAAAGCCTAACACAGTTTTGGCACTCTATAAAAATAAAAGAGCAGAAGAGGCTTGACAGGAGCTGACAGTGATCCTCTTAAACTGCTGTCATACAGCAGTGCTAAGCAGCAGCTGAATGTCACATGGCAGTGTTTAGAATGCATAACTTTGATTGTAAGTTCTCCATTCAGAAAGGCTGGGTGTCTGACTACGCAAAGCCATGATACAGAAGTGGCTACAGGGAACTTCTCTTTGGACATAACAGGCAGCCAAATCCTAAACTGCATGGGCACAGCTAGGCCATGTGACCTGCGCTGCATCCAATGGAGGCAACTGGAGGTCTTCTCAAGGTAAGGGGATATTTTTCCCTTTACCCTGAGTAATGCCCCAGCCACTCCTATGGGGTTTCTAAGAACGCTAGCATTAAGCCAGGAAGCTCTCGTAGGAGGACTCCACCAACCTCACTCCCTCCTGGGTTTGATCCTCTGCCCCATTCTGCTTTCCCTCCACCCAAAAATGCCCCCTCTCCACATCCAAACCATCCTCCCAACACCCTCTCCCAACCCCTGTACCGTCTGGCATGTATTTACCTGTGCCAGCTGGTGCGGGGATTGGATCCGGCACTGCGGAACCAATGCAGGCCTCCGTCAGCCCAGCAGGCTCTTGAGTAGCCGTAAATGTGCCATATGGCATTTTTGCGACACTCTGAGCTGTTGCAGGGATGGCTCAACTGTGAGTTAGAATTGAAATAGCAAGCAAGAAATAGGGCCTTCTAAGTAGTGGCACCAATGTTATAGAATTCCCTCCCCCTTGACTTAAGAACTGCTCCTTCTCTTGAAACTTTCTGTCAAGGCCTGAGGACTCTTCTGTTTAGACAAGCCTTCTGAGTTCCTGGCCTTTTTAACATCTTTTTAAACATCTTTCAATACCTTTTTAACACCTGGTTACAGGCCTGATCCTTTAATAATTTGCTGCTCTATACTCTTTTACCTGACTACGTTTTTATCTGACTACTGTTTTTAATGATGTGTTGTTAATATGCTTTTATCTGTTTTTAAATTATATTTTTTTAATTTGTTTTAACCTTTGTTGTAAGCTGCCTTGAGTCCCTCTGGGGAGAAAGGCGGGGTTAAAATAAAGTTGTTATAATAATAATAATAATAATAATAATAATAATAATAATAATAATAATAATAATAATAATAATAGAATTGAGCTGACAGTTGGTTTGCAATGCACAGTTTTTTCTTGGCAACTCCAGAGAACCAAAGAGACAGTGCTCATGTCAGGTTGCTGGGGACCCCAAATCAAATCCCTGCATTGGGCCTTCCCTGGTCCCCCTACCTGCTCCCTGAAGGCACGTTAGTTGCTACTATGCAATCAGTACTCAGGCTTCAGGGCCAGGGCCTCATCTGGTCAAACCCAATGCCACCTATGCTAGAAGAAATCTATCTTACACTGGATAAATCAGAAAGCAAAATGAGAGCAGTGCTGTCAAGAATGGGGGCTTGATTATACTGGGAAACAGAGCCTCGAAACCAAACTCTGCTTTAGTAATTTTTAAAAAATCTCCTTTTTTTATATTAATGCCACTATCATGAATACAATAGTGCAGTAAAAGCCATAGATGCTAAGATAACTGGTTTCCAAGTAGACTGCTCTCCTTCGGACATCAGCAGGTTTCTTAGTGCCCAGCTTTAACTGAAGGACCGCTAGATAATCCAGCTCTATTGAATTGCTTTTCTAAACCCTTTGGGGGCTTTGATTATTTCACTTTAGTAGCATAGGACAATGGTGTCTTGCACTGGAGGCTGGAGCTGTTTATTTATCTGGAAGGATCATTTGTAATTGTGAGTCACACTGGAATTCTGGCTGACTTAAGGGCATATGCAAGAACCTCTGCTTTAAACCAGGACGTGCTTGTATTTAATTATCTTGCTCTGTTCCTGTACAACAAATTTGCAAGCTGGACGGCTGAGTTGTGATGTGATGTTGGGGAGGGAGGGGGGAAATGGGCTGTAGCTGCAGGCTTCTGAAAGTTGCTCATGAAAACTCTATTTTAGTTACAGGCATGAGAAGCTGACCGTGTGTCTTGAAATTCTCTGGGAGACAAAGGGGGCGACAGCTGGGACTGAGCTCTGTGCCTTCGCCCTGAACTGCAGAATTTAGAAAAGTCGTTTTGCTTTCGAAAGCTATTACATCAAATCCTAAAAATGTACAGTGAACAAAGAGGACTGAACCGACTTCAATAGCCTTTGACGGCAAGAGTGTCTGCCTCGGGAGGCCGTAAGCGGTATGACTGTCTGTGCACACTAAAAGGAGAAGTGCGTGGCACTTCAGAGATCTCCTGATTGGTCTGAAGCAGGAGCCTTTGTCAGCTAATAGCCTAGTAGTTTATCAGATGGATTGAAAAAGAAGGTGGTAGACATGTTTGTACAGTATGTTGTGAAAGCACCTGATGCTCTGGCTTTGTTAAAGCGAAGAGGCTGTCAATCTGATCAGTTCCCAGATGGGAGAACACTGGGAGCCTCATGTGAGCTGCTCTGACTTTTCCAAAGAAAAAAGCATGATATAAGCAAAACAAATAGGAGATAAAGTGAGCTAATGAGAAGATCGCTAACTGTAAGGGAGATGCAAATGATACATGATTTAAATTTTTGCTGGAGCATCAAAACATGACTACTAAACAGTTGCAACCGCGTTAACTGTGGAGACAGATGATAACCAGACCACAGCAGCTGGTTTTTGTGCCATCCTACTGTGCTTGGAGGAAAACAGTTTGTTCCATGTAACTTGCTGTACTGCTGAGAAAGACGCTGTTAGAACGTTAGAAAGGCTAGCAAAAGTTACTGCGTTAACAGTGGCAGGTTATCGTGACCTTCAGCACTGATAACTGTAGTTGTTTCTGCCTAGTTACAAGAGGAAAGGGGGACAAAGCACGTTCCTGAGCAAACAAGTCCTATTCAATGGCAAGGAACAAATGGAATTACAAATATTTTTGCAATCTGTGCCTTAATGTAATTTGCCCATTGCGGTCCAGTTGTTAGTTTTCAAGCATGAGGCAAAAATGTCAACTTTGGTGTTATGTTAGCGTGACTCCCCTCCTCCTCAAGAAGAATTTGTGCAGATAACCTTAAAGTAGCGTGGAAAAATCTGAGGGATTTTGCAGGAAAGGTCTATAAGTAAAATGTCATACACGTTGGCTCCGATCAGTAGATTTTCCTGCAAACTCTGAATGGACTTTTTTTTCATTTTGATACAATCTGGAGGAAAAAAAAAAGAGAAAATGTTAGAAATGCACAATCTCACCCCCCTTTGACTTTTTATTGCGTATTACTCTGTTAACCTTTGTAGCTTATAGTTCTGATAATTTTGACATAATGCAATGGCTTTGTGATAAGAGTTGTCAAACCAAGAAAGATGTTTGCATCACTAATCACGTATTTTAGCAATAGCAATTATCAGTAATTCCCTGATAATTTTTTCCTTGTCTTACAGAGACTCATTTGGCTTATCTTGAAAATTGTCAGGTGCTTGTTTTTTTTAAGAGGAATGCTGAAACTCCCTTTGAACTTGACTTTCTTCCCATTTTAAATGCTAACTCAACATGGTATACATGTTCCAGAATAAATTGTAACGTCTGTATCAGAAAAAGTAATACATGAAGTATTATTTTATTCCCATACTGTTGGCACAGATGTTTATATGCTTATAGCCCTAGCATGATATATTCAGTTAAATGCATTTAGAAGGAAGATCTCTGTTTGTTCACTTGAAGGTCTCCATAGAGTCAACGGACACAACATGGTGGTCTCTCTCCCTCAGATTGGGAACCCTCTGTTTCCAATTTCCCAATCACATGGCGAGAGACCTATGCAGATGTTGAAGTGAATGAGTATAGATTGTGGGTGGCCACCATAATCCCCCCCCCCACACACACACCATCCGTTCAGCCTGGATATGTTGTGAGAATGATTATGGAGAAGTATCAAACAATTTCATCATCATGTTACCTTGTTTAAATCAAGTCACATCAAACTTCTCATTTTTTCATGAACACAAACAGTAACGTTGTGTATTAACGGAAAGGAATTACTGCATGCATCTGTGTTTCTCACATAAGTCAACCTTACGATCCCAAACATTAGGGTTGGAACCAATGATCAGGCCAGGTGAAGTGTTTGCTTTAAGTGGTGGCAGCAACATCCATTGCCACAGCACACCACTGTAACTCATCGTCATCCCCCTTTTTGGTTCCAGCTATCTGCTCCTTGATCTCACTGCTGGATACAAGCCTGTGGTGGTATGCCACCCCCACAGCCCAGAGAACGGAAATCAGAGGTAACCTCATGTGTGCACTGGCAACTCTGCGACTGAGTGATGGTGGCTTGGGAGAGCAGTGCCTGGCATCTCTTGCTGTGGACAGTGTTCTCATTGTGGGTTGCTGCTTGGGTGGGCCTGGCTTTTGGGGCTCGATAATGGTTGGCTTAATCATTTCCTCCCTTTCTCCCCAGAACTAGCCTGAGTAAATAGATGGCAGGTGGGCAGCAAGATACTCCAGATTGCAGCCAATAGCAACATTTGTTTCTATCTTATTCCCTTCCTATGAATAAGTTTTCCTCCCTCTTCTTCGCCTCCTTGGCCAGACTAGCCAGCATCTCCCAGGTGGCTCCATGAGTTCTCCTCCAGCCAGCCCCACTCCCACTAGGCTCTCATGTAAACCTTCTTCACACTCCCAAAAATAAAACATTTCAACTTTTTAAATATTAAAAATGGCATTAACAGCCCAATCTAAGGTATGTCTACTCAAAAGTAAGTCCATTGAGTTCAATTGTATTTACTCGCAGGTAAGTATGTTTAGAATTGCAGCCTATGCAAACCTGTACATCTGAGTTGGAAAAGAGCTCTTCCTGAGCAGCCTTAAAAATCCCACTTGGTTCTGATTTCCTTGCTCCTTCCAGTCTCTTCCATTTATTTCATTTCAAGCGGGAAAGAAGAAAGCCCCCAGTACTGTCATTGGTTTCCTGTCATTGGTTTCTCATGCATTGCTCTGCCTTGTAGTTGGTCCAAGACAGTCCCCCTTCCTCATCTTATCTACTTTTTTTATGTAGTCCTTTCTCCCCAACTATTAGTACATTTGTCTGATTGTCACCATGGAACAAAGCAGTAAATCTGGTTTGGGAAAGGAGCTGATTAAGACCCAGGTCCAGCACTGCCTGATGTCAGTGACTCCATCAAAGCCACAAGAAGTGCCTTGCTGGATCAGTTCAGAGTTCATTTGCCAACTAAATTTAACAGCTCAGGGAGACTTGGGTTCAAATCCCTGTTCAACCATGAAGCTCACTGAGTAATCTTTGCTCAGTCACGAACTCTCAGAATAATCTTCCACAGGAGATTATTGTAATGCAGAAAAGGGTGGAGAGTCGTGAAAACCACCTTTAGAAGAAGGGTTGGATAAAAATCGAAGAGGCTGGAGCCCTGGATGCTTTTATGAATGGACAACACCCCACCCTAGCAAACTGATGCTGGTTCGAGAGTGGGTAGGTGCCATTTTGTCCTTTGTCTCAGGCAGCAAGGTGTCTTGGGCTGGCCCTGGAAACATCAATTTTATGTGATTCATTGCCTCTGCGACTCCCAGAACAATTTAGTGGCTATAGTAGGTGCAATAAAAGGGCATCCAGCTAACATGCTGAATAAGTCCGTCGGAGGCTTAGCTTAACAATATGAAAGAGTTCATTCTCTTTTCTGAACGTGCCATGCAACTTTTGCTTTAAGAGATGGAAACAGGACTTCTAGCTTCAGGAATATGCCTCAAACAAATGTGCCACAGGAAAGGACTTTTATCCTTCAACCTCCTGAGCCAGTGGGGTTGCTGTGGATCCCAGCAGCTGTCTGAAATATGTGTAAAGCCGTTTTAGCAAACCACAACCACTTCAAACTCTATCCTCAACAATTATGAGGTCAGTTGTCATGCAATGTTTTATCTTCTTCCTCTCTTTTCAATTAAAAAAAAAGGCATTTAACTTACTAACAGCCTAGTCCTGAGCTGCCTGGTGTGTGCGGCTTCAGTGGCGCCAAAAGTGATTGTCGCTGCATTCTGCATGCTCCAGGCAGCTGCTGGTGGCTCCTTGGGAGAAGGGGACTTTTGCCCCCTTCCCCCAGGTAAACTGAGTAGCCCCACAATGGGGTTACTCGATTCACCACCAACCAAAAGGTGGGCAGTGAATCAAGAGCCTTCGTGTAGGGCGGCGAGCCCAACACGGAGGCTCTGTATCCAGTGGAGCTTTGCTTCACCAGTCCCACCTCCCTCCCTCACTCCAGAATGCCTCCTTCTTGCCCTCTCCTCACCTCCCCTACACCCCGCTTACCTCTCTGATGCTCGGTGGTCTGTGTGACTGCTGAGTGGTGGAGCTGTGGTGGCTGCCTGGCACTAGCCCAGTGCCAGCTAGTGCTGGGTTAGCATTGGCACTCATCCAGCGGTACAGCCCGCAAATGTGCCTTACAGCACGTTTGCGACCATGCACACCAGTGGTAAGCTGGCACGCACTGTTCAGGATTGGGCAGTGAAATATTGGAGGCCTAATTTGCCCCTATTGAAATGAATGGAGAACTGAAATTTCTCTGAGCTCCATATTTCACCGACATATTTCTGTGTTTAGCTTTGCTCAGCCACACTAGACACTGTTCCAGAACCACCATTCAGAGCGTGATCCCATAGTTTCTCGAGACTGAAGGCTGCCAACTACAACTAGCTTTGCTTCTACTTTTTTCCTGATGGTGCAATGAGAATTGCCTAATTGTCGGGGTGGATCTTTTCCCTAGTAATATGGTATGTCACATAATAGGTTAGGTGCATGGATCTAGCTTTCCAGGACCTTCAGAAGAGGGAGCTGTCAATGTTTTAGGGATTCCTCTGGAGACAGAGGGAAGGGACAGATGTAGTATTTACTCTAGAAAATTTTCTTAAACCTTCACAGCGGTAATGCAATTATTATAAGCTTGATGTATGCTAGAGATATATAGCATATGGCAGGAGGGGAAGAGGGACACTGACCAGGCTGTCCATGATGGGGTGACGCTACAGACCCCATTGTCTGAAACATAAATTATAATATAAACAATATTTTTTTCAAATAATGATGAACATTTGAACAGTAATCAAGCCTTTCAGTATTGCATCCACAGGCAAGCAGGCCCCCAACTGTGTGTTCACATTGCAGCTAATTACAGATTGATGGGCACCTAGGAAGGTGACTTTCAAATCACATCCTAAACTTTCTGCAATGTTTTGGTCACCTGTGAAGAGGCATATTCTATGCTGAGGTGATTTTAAGTCCTTCACCTACCAGGTTTCCTCATAGAGCTGTTTACTTTAGAGAATGGCATCCTTCCTCCCAACATGGAAGCATTTCTTCAATTACAATTAAGAGGTGACATATTTTGCATATGTCAGGAAGTGGGGCCACCATGATTTTGCTTCTCTCGCAATGGATGCCACTGCAGCAACTGTGGGTGGCAGCCCTGTGGGTTTCATTGTTTGAATTCAGTGTGTTCCCCAGTGGCACGCCACATCCAGTCCACAGATTCTGTCCCTTCAGATGTCCTAGCAGTGTGTTTTGCACCCCTTGCTTCCTCCTTCCTCTGCTTTCCTCTTGCCTTCATGTGTCAATGTGTGGTATTCACATTAAGGTAGTGAAGCCTGAAGCACCGTCTGCGCAGTGCATGTGGGTAACATGATAGCTGGGTTTTAGCAACTCCTGCTGAAGTTTATCCTTTCAGGCTAGTACAGAAAATAAAACCTAGACTTGGCCAATCGGAGACATTCAAGTGTCTGAGTTAGTGTGCCAAATGTCGCCTCCCCCCCTTTTACAAGGCGACACGGCAGCTGCTGCTGGTTCTTCATTCCTCTTCCTCCTCCTCCTCCTGCTCTGTGGTTTTGAAAAAGAAATATGGAAGAGGAAGGACAAAAAGGAGAGCAGTCTCTGACCCCCTAGCCCACACAGAGTGGGAAGAAAAGCAGGAAGGAGGTTGAAGTGTGTGTCCCCCCCCCCACCTTTCACACCACCTAAGGTGATTGCATTTGTCCTCATGGAGGAGTCAGCCCAAAGCCCAAATATCTTGTCTCTGAACTGTGGTTATGTTGCATTGTGGCTATACTAAATTTAAATGAAATGACAGACACAGAACTAGCCACAAATGAGTTGGTGGCCTATGGAGGACTGTGCTGCTTAAAAAAAAAAAAAAGGAAAAAAATCTTGTTATATCTGAATCACTGCCAGGACACCAGCTTGTGCTCATTTATTCAATTTTCAGCACTTTCCCATTGGCAAGGGTTATTTTTAGAAAATGCTGATTGAACTTCAGAGGCATAAAACGGTTTCTTTTGTAAGCCTTATCATCCCTCTGTTTCTAGCTGACAGCTTGGAACCTCAAATCAGATGGAGCCAAGAGGCAGTGGGGCGAGGGGGGGGGGCTACTAGGTATTTGGTTTGATGTGGTGGGAGGGAGCATTTGTAAACTCAAACTCTACTGTGGGTTTCCCTGTAGGACTCAAAATTCTCAGCTAGCACCTTCTGTTCCCCAGCAAACAGCTGAGACTTGGTAGGTCTGGGCTCCTAATAGGAATGTCTTTGTTTGCTTTCTGAAAGGCATTGTCTGTCTTTTATAATATAGACATATTAGTCTGTCTGTTCCTGTCGCTTAATAAAGTCTGGTAAATAGGTTTCCTTTAACGCAGGCCTTTATTTGAGCTGGGCAAAGCATTTTTCCGTAGGGATGGAAGGTTGCAGAGAACGATCCTGACAATTTTTTGGAGCAGTGTTTCTCAAACTGTGGGACCCACTAGGTGGGTCGTGAGCCAATTTCAGGTGGGTCCCCATTCAATATTTTATTTTTAATATATTAGACTTGATGCTACCATGGTATATGACTGCATCTAGGAAAATGTTACAGCTCTGCACTTTTAACAGGCTACTATGTAATTGCTATTAATAATGATAGTAAATGGGGCTTAATTCTGGGTAAGTGTGGGTAAGATTACAGCCTAGGATTGTTAAAAAATTTCCTGCTTGATTTAACTTCTGGTCATGACCTCATTTCCAGTGGGTCTTGACAAATTCTCATTCTAAAAAGTGGGTCTCGGTGCTAAAAGTGTGAGAACCACTGGTCTGGAGAGAAACTCAGCTAGTGCCTGGTCTCTCTCTCTCTCTCTCTCTCTCTCTCTCTCTCTCTCTCTCTCTCTCTCGCCTTTTGGAAAGAGCACATAATTAATATCCTACCCAGAAAAGTTGCTATTCAGCTTTTGTCACTGGATTTTTTTCTCCAAAGATATCTGAAACTGAAATGAAAAGATTGTGATTTATTACCTGTTAAAAATACAGACATGAATCTCACCATCCCAGAGCAGTTCCCGTCAGTGTTCTAGTTTATGTATTATTTGCGATGGCTTCCTTCTCCCATTGTTGCGTTCTGATCGCTTTTCATGCATGGTGCTCCATCAGTTGAATCTTATACACTGTGTAAGTGTGCTTGATTCAGGTTTAAATAATTAAATAAAAAGTTTGAGCATATTCTAGCTCTGGATTTCCTGCAAGAAACAGAAGCTTGGACTAGATGGTCTTCAAGCCACCACCACCACTACCACCACCACACACACACACACACTATGGTTTAATGACTTTACCTTCAATTATGTTGTGAAATTAGAGACTACAAGTAAAGGGTGACTGCGTGGGAATGATGATGCAAACTTTTCTCAGCTCTTCATAGGCAAAATAAGGCAGAAACAGAATTAAACTTTATTCATTAAAGACTGAGGATAAGAAAATGGAGACCAGAAAAGAACGATGGAACAGTGTGACCCTTGAAAATGTTGCACTAGTGAGGTTTAGCATCTCCAGGACACACATCTGCAATCAGTGGTTTCCTCCATGAACCACAATACCTGACAGTATCCTTACAATATAAACAACACCAGCGTGTGCTGGTGTTGAGTTGGATACAAATTTTCAGCCTCTGGGGGTGAGAGATGAGAAAATATTTGATAAGAGGGGACGTGTGAGATAAAACTAGAGGCTGGAAATGAGATTAGCTGAGATAAAGTAGAAGCAGTTCATCATGAAGAGTAATTGCCAGTGCTCCTTAGTCCATAGGTTTAGGTGAATGTCAGGGTGTCTGTGAAGAGAAACATCCTTACAGAATCATCTTTTATGGTACCTTTTCAGTCTTAGTATGCCAATATGTAAGTCACTAAGGCCCAAATCCTAACCAGCTTTCCAGCACTGGCATAGCTGTGCCAATGGGACATGTTCTCCGCCCTGCAGTTAGATGGCACTCACTGAGGCTTCCTCGAAGTAAAGGTATGCTTGTTCCCTTACCGCAGAGCTGCATTGCCCTTATGCCGGTGCTGGAAAGTGGGTTAGAATTGTGCCCTAAGTTTCACAAGGAGAAATTTGGATTAGCAGAATACCCCAAATATCTGACACTGGGACAGAAGCTTGGAAGTTGAAAGTTAATTTTAGCTCCTCCTACTCACAGAGACTATGTGGGTGGTGGTGGCAGTGAGAGACACGAGGCCCCTTCTTCCCTGCCTAGCTCTTTATCCAGCTCCCCCTTTCCCTACCTGGCTTCTCTGCAGGACAAGTCTTGGAAAGATCTCAGAGCTCAAGCTGGGGAAGGAGTTCCAGCACTCAACATTCTCCTCTATCCCCTGGAACATCTCTTCTTTAGGTCTTGGAATTTCCCTGACTAGTTGCAGGATCAGGTTGCCTCCCAGCCCTCTGGTTTCCACCCTATCACTGGTCCAACTCTTGAATCTTCCTGCACACACCAGGAATGGGATGAGAACCAATGCAATTTTATCTGGGAAGCCCAAGGTCCAGCTCTTTCATAGATGTATTGCTTTGGCTAGATTGCATTCATCTGATTCATGATGGGATTAATTACACATCTTATTAATTACATATCTTGCTGTATGGCTGATATTGAGGAGAAACATCACTCAGCAGAAACATGTTGGTCACCCTAATTGATAGGATGCAGGTTGCCCTTGACAGGCTCCTTCTCTAGATTCTCTAATGCATTGGTAGGGAGTTGAATGTATGTATATTTTTTAAATCTCATCTTCCACATAAGCAAGACAAAATCTCTGTTCAAGGTTTGCAAACAGCATGCATACTGAGACAATTATTCCTCTCTCTGGATTATCCTGATAATAAGTAGGAATTTTTTAACCATTTTTTTGTTTTTTTTAGTAATGATTTGAAACTATTTACAGAATACAATGAGAAAAGCATTTTAAAAAAAATCTCTTTTATTTATGTATGTTTACCACAAAGTATTTTTTACAGGGAAAGATAGAGGTAGGTGGGGCATGGAAGAGGCATGAGAGACTTGGGTAGGCAGAACTGGACGAATGGAACAGATGGGAAGGTTGGGTGAATGTTGATGGACAGAGCAGGCTGGAGCCATGAGCATCAACACTTGGGGGGGGGGAGAGGGACAGCTGCTGCTCCTCTTCTTCTTAAAACCGGCAAAGTCTTTTGGTTGTGAATTACGTCTGAGGTGAATTGCAACAGTTTAAGCTTAATTTTCCAAAGACAAACAAAACATAATTACAGTATATTGCATAAAAGCAGTTTTTTACATGGACACACAGCTCACTACCACTACCATATTTATTTCGATCCATTCTAGGAAGACATTCCACCCAACTTCTTTTGTTTTTACATGTGAGACAGAGGACATCTTTCCCTCTGCTTCTCCAGTATTTACCACATTGGAAATCATCCTCTTTCTTGGTTCTTTTTTTTTTTTTCTCCTGAAAGGTAGGAAGATGGAGAGGTACTTGGCAGCAGCTGTTAACCCACCTGCAGCGACAGCTTCTGTTTCATTTCATCTGCCGAATACTCCAGCCACCAGACTAATGTTTACTTGTTCTCAATTAAAGGCACCACATGGTCCCCTGAGATCTAGGGAGAAAGGAATGCCAGACCTTTTCAGCAGGAAGCCCAAGCAATGTTCCTTGTTCAAATATTGGATCGCCATTGAGCCGCTGTGTGTCCTGGAACGCTGAATTGGCTGATGGCAGGGCAGTAATAAGCCTTTGACTTGGTATACAAGCATCTGCTGAATAGTAACACCTGCTTCTGCGCCAGGAGTACAGAACAGCATATGGCCCTGCATCCCATTTCATGGACGTCCTCATAGAAGCTATCATGATAAAAGCTACCTAGGAACATTAACATATTCTGCTGATTAACATAACACACTTGGTAATAGCAACCATTTAAAACATATTGTACTCGTTAGCGTGCACACACAATTCTATTTAGGCATCTTTGTTCAATCTTGAGAAATTAAACCCTAACCTTGGGAACTAACCCTCAGATTTTCTGAGGGGGGCATTCCCCCCCCATACGTAGACAATGATTGCTTAAGTCCACTCTTTTCAGATCTGTACCAGAATTAGAGAATAATAATAATAATAATAATAATAATAATAATAATAATAATACAGGTATTTATATACCGCCTTTCTTGGTCGTCAGATTTCTCCTCAGACTTTATTCAAGGCGGTTTACATAGGCAGGCTATTTAAATCCCCGTAGGGATTTTTACAATTGAAAGAAGGTTCGATCTTCCATGAACCACAACATTTCAGATGTTTCTTTCTGATCTGGTTTCACATTCTGGCCTCCATCCTCCCACACTCAGAGCAGATGGAATAACTCGGCTCAGCCTGTCAGCTGCTTCAAGGTCGCATGGTGCCGGTGGCCTCGAACTGGCGACCTTGTGGATGTTATCTTCAGGCAAATGGTTGATTAGCTGGTCGGATGATCGTAAATAAAGTATCTATCTATCTATCTATCTATCTATCTATCTATCTATCTATCTATCTATCTATCTATCTATCTATCTATCTATCTATCTATCTATCTATCTATCAGGCAAACGGAGGCTCTACCCTCTAGACCAGACCTCCTGCCCAAGAAGCACAGACATTGCCCTAGTTGCTTCTGAGCTGAGATAGCAAGGCCTTCTCTAACAACCTGGCTGGAACCACTGCACTTGGGCTCCTCCACCCAGGATTGCCTGCATCAGCATTCATTCCACCTGGTTGCATCTGAGGCAAAGGTGGGCCAGCTAAGCGTCCTCCATCAACCTGACTGAGCCAACTGTGCTTTGGCTCATTCCCTGCCAGCGCCATCTCTGCAGCCATTCTCCTTGCTCATTGTGCAATTTTGGGCCCAATCCTATTCAACTTTCCAGTGCTGTTGCAGGTGTGATGATCTCTTCTGGTGGGGGAGCGGTCATGGAGGCCTCCTCAAGCTAAGATAACATTTGTTCTTTTACCGCAGGGCTGCATTGTAGCTGCATCAGTGCAGGAAAGTTGGATAGGATTGGGCCCTTTATTAAGTAATGGTAAGTAATGGTACCTGAATTTCCTTGTGTTCTTTCTCTCTTTCTTCTCCTTTTTATACCATGCACAAGTTGCTTGAAATCAGTGGGGCAGGTTAGTCATGATGTAGGCCTCCTTTCTCCATGCCAGTCCTGGAATGCCTGCTACCACCTCTGTGCTTAGTCCAACCCTGGATCTGGATAAATCTGGTTCAGCTTGATATAGTATTTACATAGCACAAAGGAACTTCAAGACAACTGGGAAGCTCATCCCTTGCATATCGTTGCCAATGTGTGCCAGGATCCTATCCCCCTTCTCTCTTCTTTACTATCCACATCTCCCAGTAAAATGGCTGGCACAGATCCAAGGAGACCCATTCAGGCAGTGGAGTCTTGACTCAGAGTAAGGACATTAAAGTTCCCTTACCATGATGAGACCTCTGTGACTCCCCCCGCCATAGGATGCAGCACACACTCCATTTCTGCAAGCCCTACTGATTTCACTGGCACTTGCATCATTCCTAAATATGTTTGCTCGGAAGCAAATCCCACTTTATTCATTGAGATTTACTACCAAATGAGTGGACATCAGTTTGGAGTCTTAAGCATGGCTAACTTTTTGGGGTCAGGATCTTTGTACACTGTTCACTGCCTCCAAGAGAAGTTCATTAGCGATTGTAGATCAAGAGATGGTTCACAGAACCCTTCCACCACGCACTGGCTTCACAGGCATTTCCATGTGAATTAAAGATGGCTATCAGGGCAAGCATATGTCTTAGTCCATCAATGGTTGGATTGCCTTTTAACCTGCAGAGAGATAAGTGCTCCTAAATACACTGCTATGAGTTAAAAATTAGCCTAGCTGTGCTTTCCGCCTTCTTTTGAAACGGGGAAAAAAAGAAAGGAAAAATGACTGTTTTTCACAGCAACTGTATCTGTGAAGTGGTTGCATGGATGGAGTCAGTTTTTTGTTGTTTATGTGTGAATCAACCCTAATAAAAGCTACTTATTTGAAGACACAATTGCATTCTGGCTTTGGTAATATAATGATAATTATTCTGATTACTTGCACAATGACATTTACAGCCCAATCCTAACCCGCACTGGAACAGACAGGCCACCTGGCCTGCGCTGTATTCAGTGCAGGATTGGGGCTGGCTGCAGCACAATCTGGGGCAAGAGGAATCAATTTCCCTTACTCTGGGTAATGCGGCAGTGGCCTGAATGGGGCTACTCAGATCTGCACCACCTAAAGATGTGCTAGGCTGGGCCTCCAGGGAGGGGGGTTAGGATCTGGCCTAAGTGCTCACCCCAGAACACCCCAATTCCACCCTGCCCCTGCCTTCCCCAGACCCCCATGCCAGCAACCCACTGGCAACACAAACTCACCTGTCCCAGGGCTTACTACGGCACAGGGAGGCCAGCATGCATCCTTGCGCTGGCCTCCCAGACTCCTGAGTTATGCCATGATTGTGACGCTCCTTGGTCAGCTCAAGGGACTTGTGCTGGCCAATAGAGCACTTGGGATTTCACTCTTATTTTAATATGGTGTGCTTATGAAATGAGGTTGGCCTTTCTTTTCTCCAGAACCGTTGGCCTGACTCTCTCCTTCAGAGCCAAACATCCCTTATAAAATATATAAGGTGCAGAAAGGATTGGACTTCAGCAGATATAGCATATAAGAAAAATAAAGGAAGCAGTGATGCAAACTATATTTATTGGCTGGTGGCAGCAAATGTGGGTTATCCCCTCATAACAACTCTAGTCATGACCATTTGCTAACTTAAGTAGGTACTGAAAAGAAAGTCCATTCATTTTCTACAATGCAAGTTCAAGACTAAATTGTGTGTGGAAATCTAAGGAAATCAATGCCTATAACATTAACATTTCCTAGCAATGCCAGCCACAGAGCAATTGCTTGGATCCAAAGTTAAGGTTCCATGGGGAAGCCGAACTGAGAGTGAATTCAGGCAGTAGCCACCCTTGTGAAATGGCAGCCTCTTTCTCCCCCAGCTTCCAGCTTTGACATAGGAATGCTTATTCTCTAACCAGCAGGAGAGCTTCTGTACCAGTCTAAAATGTCACATAGTCACTCTGAACAGCTCTGAACTGAGACCGACTTTCCCCCATGGTATTCCTGAATCAAATGGCAAAGGCTGCAATGAAATATGCTCTGTATGAATAGAAGAATTTGCAGGGTAATTTTATTTGTGATAAATGGTAAAGGCAATCCGTTCTTCTGCTTGAAAGCAAAGGGTAAGTCTCCAATGAGCCTTGTGAATGAAAGGTTTCTGATGATATGTGCCCTGGTGAAATTTTAGTCTTAATATTGTGGGAGGACACATTTGGGCATTGGGTTAAGTCAGAATGCCAGATGTAGGGGAGGGCACCAGGATGAGGTCTCTTGTTATCTGGTGTGCTCCCTGGGGCATTTGGTGGGCCGCTGTGAGATACAGGAAGCTGGACTAGATGGGCCTATGGCCTGATCCAGTGGGGCTGTTCTTATGTTCTTATGACACTATACAAAAAAACAGATTTTGTTCGCGTTCCATTTGGAAGCTGTTCTCTCCTTAAGCCATAGTGTGTTCCCAGAATTTAGCTAAGGTTATTTTGAACAATGTGGGGCAAAAGAAGCACACAAATGACAAAAGCAGTATCTATTCTGGAACAGTGCAGGCCTTCGCAAGTCTATATAAAATTAAGCCCCACTGAGTTCGGTAGAGTTTATCCCCAGGTAACTATGGGCACAGTCCTAACCAACTTTCCAGCACTGACACAGCTGTGCCAGTGAGGCATGTGCTGCATCCTGCAGTTGGGGAACAGTCATGGAGGCCTCCTCAAGGTAGGACAATGTTTGTTTCCTTACCTCAGAGTTACCTTGCCCTTATGTCAGTGCTGGAAAGTTGGTTAGGACTGCAGCCTATGTATAGGATTGCAGCTTAATCCAATCCTAATGGACCTTGCACTGCCAGAACAGCCTGGTACTGGTGAGTGCAGGGAACTGTAGGGAGGTGGCAAATGGGCAGAGAGGAGGGCAGATCACAGATGGGAAAGAACGGTATCAGTAGTAGTGGTGATATCCTATCCCCCTTTCTGGCTTTGATTTGTCTTCCTGGGTCCACTCAGACTTGAACCTGCTATAAAGTTGGCATAGGTCTGAAAAGACCTAGCAGGGGAGTGAGGGTTTACCCCAAAGCAAGGAAACAAACTGTTCTCTTACCCGGAGGAGACCTCCATGATGTACTCCCCTGCAAGATGTAGCACATGCTTCAGTGACGTGGCTGCATGGGGCAGGGGTTGGGTAGGATTGGACTGTTTGTGTTTCAGCATTCTTAATTATTATTAAGAATACTTACATACTACTTTTAAGCAAAAGTTCACAAAGTAGTTTACATAACAAAAAAACAACAACCCTAAATGGTTCCCTACCTCAAAAGGGATCATCATCTGAAAAAATGAAGAAGCACCAGCAAGCGGTCACTAGAAAAGATATTATACAGGGATGAAGAAGGGCAATTGCTCTCCCACAGCTGAATATAAGAGGAGCACTTCTTTAAAAAGAGGTGCCTCTTTGCCCAGCTAGCAGGGGTTAAAGAAATATAAAATACAAATATAAAATAACATCCAATCCAATGCAAAATGCAATACAATAGCATTGCAATGGTGGATTAAAAATAAATAAATTCTGAAACAGGTTTTTCAAGAAATTGAGTTTATTTATAAATCATCCAAATGTTAAATTTCAGAACTATGTTTGTCCTTATGCATTGCTTTCTACTGTAAGCAATGTACGCTTGCAATATTTAATGGGAACTTTAGTCAGTATTTCTTTTCCAATGTATATCTACATATATTTTTGTAAAAAAATATATAATTAGAGCAACAAAAAAATTCAGCATTCAGATGAGAATGCTAAGGGTATGCTGCTAAGTTGTTCTGCTAAGGGTATGCATCTTTAGGACTGAAAATATGAAGTTGCCTTTTCCTGAGTCTTGGACTATTGGTCCACCCTAATGGACCTACATTGAGTGGCAGCAGGCCGCTCTCCAGGGTTCCAGACAAGGATCAAAGTATCTACTCTACCACTGAACAACAGACTTCCTCATAAAGAAACCAAAGGTTTAAGAAGCAAAGCGTCATGTGTATTCTTGGAAAACTATTCTACAACACCTTGGTAGCCACAGAGAAAGCCACATGGTGAGTTAGGGTAGCTCAAAGTCAAACAGGATGTTTCCATCCATATCAAGGAACTTCCCATCCTGGAAGCTCATAATCCCATGGGGGTCAACACTATCTCCATGCTCTTTTGATATCCTGCTTAGCAGTGGGTGTCTTCTAAAGGCTCAAACCTGACATCCAAAGAAAAAGAAATGACATTGTTAAGAACCTTGTTAGCATAAAAAGGCCATGTCAGTAGATGTTTGTAATAGGAAATCTCAGACTGATTTCAAAGGAAAGGCAAAGAAAAGGCTGAAAATGTGAAAATAAATTTAGATTACGTATATTTTAGTGGATGTTGTCTATGATATTTCCAGTGCAGCATTACTGTCAAAATGGTTACAACACTTAATATACATTTAGCCACATATTATGGGGGCATCAAAAGCCCATCTAAGTAATTGGTTTAGAAAGATTCATGGGCTCAAATTTTCACATGGATAAGAAGAGTGCACAATTGTGGGCTGGTCAACAAAAATGTTCTTAGAATCTGGTGCATAGATACATTAATTTACATAGTATTAATGGTATGAGGTACTGACAGGGAGACATGGGAGGTACCAATAGGAAGGTATTGATTCTAAGGTATGTGAGCTCCAAGGCAATTAGAACATTTTATATTAAAACCAGTAGTTATCAAATCCTGAAATGATTTGTTATTGCCTTCAGATTTTTTGTAGGAATTATTTTTAATCAATTTCTGAATACTCTGTTCAAAGCTTTCTTTGTAAACAGTCAGCCCGAAGGGAGTGTGGTTTAATGTTGGAAAATAAAACTGGTGCAATGATAGCAGGAGATACTATAAAATTACATATGTTAGCTTTCCGTTTTCTTTGTGGCAATTGGCTAAGGGGAAGGCTACAAAGATGTCTATAAGGGAAAGTTAACAGCTGCTCATTTCTTTCAGTGGACAAACAGATTAAGATGAATTCCTCTGGCACCCCTAATGAGTATATGTGAAAGAATGAGTTTCAGGAAATGGTGGCATCTGTCATAGCTGATGCATAGCAAAGAACATCTACATTCAAATTAGAGATGAACAGCTGAATTTTAACAAGGGTTTTCCTGCATCAGTGCGTGAAAAAGACCCCAAATCCCGTTGCAGTTTGATATGGCTTCTTTTTAATGCTCCCTCATGTCAGTTATCACACTTCTTCATGACATTTAGAAAAGTCAGTCTTCTCTGCATTTGTTCTCTGAGATGTCAACAAACATAAAACTGGTTTGGATTTCTTAAAAAAGTGTCAGGGGTTTAACCAGTGTGTCTAAGTAGGTACCAAGCCAACTCTTACAGACCCAACTATGAGTGTATTTTACTGCTATACACACACTTGATCGTGCATAATACAGTTCATTAACCACCCTTCAGGCTGACTAATTGTGCCAGATGGTATAATTTTTATGTGTACATGGTTTCCCATTAATTACTTCATTCTAATACTCATGTGAGAAAACAATCAAGAAAGGTGCATTTCCTCATTTAAAGGTGGCTAAGACTGAAAGGATGAATGAAGGTTAAAATGTTGAACTGAGATTCTGGAAACATGATCATAGGCTCTGTCTGTTTAGTTATAACTTTGTCTTGAAAGCAATGGAATGTGAGTTAGGGTCAAGCCACATAGAATGGTGAGTGCATGAACTGGTTCTTTAAGTGCTTGGCTTTGAGTAAAAATATTGCACGAGGGGGTGTAATAAGGGTGTCCAGAACAAAAGTGTGGTGAGGTGTGGTGATGTAGGGATGCTTTAATATTTTGTTCCAACTGTGGTTCTGACCTGGATTGAGCCTCATGCCACTGATAAAAAAAAAAGCTTCCATTTTAACTATGGGTGGGACCTTGGTATCCACTGATTTGGTGTCCACTGATCTGACTGATACCAGGGTCCACCTTTAAATGTTTAGTAACAAGGAAAAAAGCACCAAAATCCAATTTCTCACCTTCGTGCTGTTATATAATTATAATTTCATTCCACTTGATTCCACTATTCACCCCAGCTAGTGGCTGAATGCAGTATAGCTTCTATACTAATCCATTCTGGGATGACAACAGAGGAGCAAGAAATCTGGAAGTGGGTCTTTAAAGCTTTTTTTCCACTGATTTGGTATCCACTGATTTTTTTTTTTTTAATCCACTGGGGGTTCCAGAACAGAGCCCTAGTGGATAATGAAGCACAGCCTGTTCTATTATCAACAGGACAAAATGAGGCTGCACTGATTCTATCAAACCCTTGCTGGGCCTGAGGTGTAGAATACTGACTTCTCTGGGTTATAGAAGATGGTACTGACAGACTTGCTTTATCTGCTCTTGCCTTGCTCTGCCCTCTTGGCCGTCTGCCCCACCATCTCTTAGAGATCTTAGACCACAGTATCACAGTCTGTGCTCCCTATAGATTAGATTTACACATCCCCGGTGTTTTGATAAGCTATCAGCTACACAGCTAATCAAAAATGTGAAGTAAACTGTGAGGGATACATGCCTTTCTGCTCCCATGGGTTCAAGCTCAAGAAGTAGCAATTCATTTACACTAAGAACTCAAGAGGCAAAGGTTCTACTAAACAACTTGTTTACGCTCATAAAGATATATAATAGCCTACAAGCCCAATCCTATCCCTTCACCCCCCCCCCCCACTGATGCAGTGGCACCAAAAAGGAGACTGCTGCTGGATACTGGAGGGAGTCGTGGAGGTTTCCTCAGGGTAAGGGAACATTTGTTCTCTTACCTGAGGTAAGCCTCCGCAGTATCGAGAGGTGTTCTTGGACCTGTGCTGTCTAATTTACTGGTGCTGGTCTGCATGGACCCATGCCATGGGTTTGGGTCTCAGCAGGTGGCTAGGATTCAGTGGCTGTCACTGAACCATCGCTCTTCCCAGACCTGATCTGCCCTTTATTCAACCCCATCACCCCATTCTTCCCTCCCCCGTCCCATCACTGCCTCATTCCACACTCTTCCTGCCCGGTTCCTCCCACACCAGGCTCACCTGGTCCAGCAGGCCTCCGTTGCTTCACTGGTGCATGTGGGAAGGCTCCATCCTTTGTGCTGGCATGCCAGCTTCCTGGACTTTATGGCACTTTTGTGGCAGCCAGCACCAGTGGAACATGCATTCCCCCAGAGCTGCCTTTCAGTAAGATTTGGCCATCAGTTTTAAAATTCTGCTCAGCCATGAATATCACTGGTTACTGTGTGCAAATCATCTCTGTCAGCCTCCCAGGAGTGGTCTCAAGAAATATAAATAGAGACAACTGTAAAGCACTCTGAAAAGTAGTTTTTTAAAAAGTTAATAATAATAATAATAATAATAATAATAATAATAATAATAATAATAATAATAATAATAATAATAATAATAATAATATTTAGTAGTAGTAGTAGTAGTAGTAGTAGTTGCTGATTTTTTTGCTCAAAGTTATACTTCATGCTTCATTCAAATATACATTAGTAATTAACCAGAAATATTACATGAAATTATCTGAAATTACATGGTCCAGAACTACAGATGGGAATGTTTGATTTCTTTGGTTTTTCAAAAAGCATTTCTTTGCATTATTGTACAAAAGTGCTTTTCATCAAAGTCAAAACAAATTTATAAATCCATTAGACAGCATGTTTGGGAAGACATCTGACTGTGGTCGTGCTGATTGATCCATCTATTACCTCTATATGTCCATTTTTTGCACAGAATTGACGTGAGTTCCATTTTCGAGAGTGCAGGCATCCCCTGCTCATTTGACAGGTTAGGGACTGGAGTAGTGGTAAAAGCGGAAATGGTTGAAAAGTGAAACCCGGTCTTTTTTTAGTTTACAAATGTTGCTTCCAATGCTTTTTTAGCTAGCAAATTGCAAATGCCTTTTTTTATCTGCTGTCACACAAAGATTTCTGCAAATGAACTCTCATTAATGCCTTCTGGAATGGGAACAGACCTGGAGCTAAAGTTCTCTCTCTCTCTCTCTCTCTCTCTCTCTCTCAAACACACACACACACAAACCAAGAATCACCATGTCATATGCAAATCCACATGGGGAGGGCAATTTTGGCCTATAGCAAAGAGAGGTGGAAAGAGTGAAGCATGCGTTGAAAGAATGACTTCTGGGTATAACTGAAATGTGTTAAAAGAGTGGAACATTGAAAAATTAACCATCAGAAAGCAGGGGATACTGTACCAGATTGTGCATACAAAAACTCACATACACTTAGGTATACCAACAAAGGTTCCACAAAACAGTTATATTAGAACACATGAATGCTGGAGATGAGGTGAGAAGCGGCAACTCTGACCACCCTCCTTCATGAATGACTGATTAGGGCCACAGATGTCTTACTTAGTGAACAATGGGATCTAAATTTTAAAAGCATCTATTTGTTATTAATTAACAGTATTTATATACTGCTTTTCAATTAGAAGTTCACAAAGCGGTTTACAGAGAAAAATCAAATAACTAAATGGCTCCCTGTCCCAAAAGGGCTCACAATCTAAAAAGATGCAAATGAATACCAGCAGACAGCCACTAGAACAGACAGTGCTAGGGTGAGGTGGGCCAGTTACTCTCCCCCTGCTAAAAAAAAGGAGCACCCACTTGAAAAAGTGCCTCTTACCCAATTAGCAGGGGTAATTTGTTCCTTGAAACAAGTAGAGCAATGCCGTATTGACACGCCTCAGTGCTCGGAATGGATATTGTTGGAATAAACATACAGCATTGATTTTGGCTGCAATCCTAACCAACTTTCCAGCACTGACTTAAGGGCAATGCAACTCCAAGGTAAGGGAACAAACATTACCTTACCTTGAGGAGGCCTCCTCCATGACTACCCCCCAACTGCAGGATGCAGCTCATGCCCCACTGGCACAGCTATGCCAGTGCTGGAAAGTTGGTTAGGATTGTGTCCTTTCTGTTTTTGTTAAGGCTGCTAGCGCGCTTGTCTGGCATGCTAGCAAGTATTGCCAGGGCTTCCCCTCCCCAGACAGCCAGGTCTGCTGCCACCCAGGTGCCTGCTGCCAGCCGATTGGCTGAGAGCTGCTCAGCCGATTGGCTGAGAGCGTGCGCCTGGGCAGCTCAGTCCATTCCTGGCAAGTGACCCCCACCCGCCCACCCTGTAGCTAGTCTGGAATTAGCTGGTCGCTCTGTGAGGGTCGGGTAGGAATTTTTAATCACCATCTAAATTGGCTTTCTGATGGTGGTTTTTTCGCCTACCCCAGACTGGTTATGGAGTGGGTTTAGGTTTTTTGATAGGTATTTATCGTCCTAGTCACTGGCAGTAGAAGTGTGGGGTGGGTAGGCAGAAGGCCTTCTCGATGTCCAATCTAAGTCAGCAAGGACGGGAGGTGAACCAGAACCGCTCCCATGATGCCTGACTGGCTCAAGGAGGCAGGCTGGCTAGCCCCTTGTCCAAACTTGGGGGCCTTGCAGGGGTGATCTGAAGGCATAGCAGTTCTGCTGACTTGGGATGATGTCTTAGTAACCTGCTTAACAGGCATGCTGCCTCTTTTCCTTGGAATAGGGTGATGTGATGTGACTAGCCGGCCTATTGAGTGCTGCCTGTGACAATCAAGATGACTCTCCCTTATGGATCGTGTAATCTGTTTATTGCCCTTAGGGTAATCAAGTGACCATAAACCCATATAACCACCTGACACCCCTCAGGTCTTTCCAACTCCAGTTACCAATTGCTCTTTAACCATAGAGCTTCCAATCCTGGTAGCCAGGCCAAATTTGGGGAACCCTGAAGGCATAGCAGTTCTGCTGACTTACCCTCTTCGGGTGACGTTGAGAGATGGGCTTAATAACATTTGAGTTACGCCTGGAGTCGGGTGGATGCCCTATGAGACTGGCGGACGAAGATGGCTAGGGCCGTTTCCCCCACGTAGGACCCCGCGCTTGGGATGGGTTTGGTCCTTTAGTTGACCTGTTGCTATGTCTGTATTTAATAAAAGTGGCCCATTTTAATTCCATACCTGTTGTTGGCTGTATTTATTTGGGGAATGCATGGTAAAGCCATTTCTGCCCAACACTGCATATTCACAATAGGGATCAAATGTGTACACCTGCGAACTGGGCAGAAATGTGTTAATGTATATTATCAGAAATAACTGTAAACTATTTAAAATGCACTGATCTATATTTGGGGGTGATTCTGAAATTTGTCAGATTTTAGAGTGAAAGATTCACAATGTGATCCAAGATTTTGAGGAAATCCGGTGAATGAACATGGAAAGGACTGTGCAACAGGGAGAGCAGTCCATTCATGAGCATCAAAATAATTTGTGGAACATGGCCATTGAAGAGAACAAGATAGTTTGCCTGCCTGCATGGAGTTCAGTGTGTGAACAAGAACTTCAAACAGTACGTTGGAACTACTGGATTTGAACAAGAGTCTATAAACACATTTTACATGTAGGTGAAGCATTGGAGGCATCCCTTTAACAGTGCAACCCTATCCTCCCCCATCCCCTGCTGGTGCAACTGCACCAAAAAGGCACATGCTGTCACCAGTGGGAAGAGTGGATTGGGAGACTTTGGAAATTTAAATCCCCTTACTCCAATGTAAACCTTTCACTCTACAATGGGCCTCCTCGGACCTGCAGCTGAGATTTCACTGAGGAGAGAAAGGGGATGGGGAAAATCCAAAGGAGGGGATCCAGTGTGCACCGTTACCACTAGATCCACCCCCTTAGCAGCCTCCCCTCTCCCATTCCGCTGCCTCCCCCAGTTTCCCCCACACCGTTCTGTCCTTCCCTACCCCCTCCCACCTCCCCCTGCTGGCTTACCTGCTCCGGTGGATGACCAGTAATCTGGTGACATGCATTGGAAGGCTCTGACCCCCTATTTCACACACTAACAGAAGTGTTTTCACAATTGCTGGCAGTTGCAGTTGCAGCAGCGGGGGGGGGGGGAGGAATTAATTAATCACATGGGGCTGATTGAGAGGTAAAAGTACTGTCTAAACTGTGTTTGTGCTTACATTATTATGTAGTATGAGGCATTAAATGTTGAGAGAGGCATGAAACAAGACTCATAGTTGTAATGAATTAGGTGTGTAGGAAGGTTTGCATTCAAGGAGGCCAAGCGATTTGGCATTCCACACAATTGCTTTTTTTTAAAAGTGCCTGAGTCAGAGTTAACCAGGAGAGCACAAGCTTCCACTAGAAACCTATGAAAAGGAACTGGATTAGCAAGACCTTACTTTGCATTGTGCCATCTTCCTCCTTAATTTGAATAGCAATTAACCATTCCACACAGTGCGCTTCTCCACCACAAAAGGCACCCAACGGCCTTGACATCCCTCTTGAAACAGTACAATATAGTTTGGAACAGGCAAGTCTGGCTAACTAATTGTATTTTAAAGATGTCATTCGGAGTTGTATGCTTTGGACATTGATGTGCCTGTTGCTAGGTTTGCCTCTCAGTGCTATGGCAACAGTCGTGCAGCAAGGCCCGGTGGGAGGTGGCCACGTGATTTACTGCAGAAGACATGACGTCCTTGGGGTTAACAGGCCAAGGATGTTGGTTTTACACCAAAGGGTCTGACTACGTTCAAAGACTGTTTTAAAAGTTCTCTTCCTCAGACCCACCTGTCTGTTTATTTCTGGGTGTCTCTGGGGTCTTGAGATGGTAGCTGTGTGTCTTAGTAATGCTGAAAGGAGAGAGAGAAAGAGTACTTTAAAAGTCCAAAAATATGGAGGGGAGTTAAAAGCAGATTCAAGCGTCTTCCTTCTTCTCATTTGAGACCACATTTGTCTTTCTCCAAGCATAATGACAAATTTTGCCACTCGCATCTTAATATGTTTGCACTAACATAAGGGCACATTACCTCAGTTCTCACCCCACTTTGAAAATATTGTTTTCAAAAAACCTTTAAAACCTCGTTCCTGATGCCCTTGCCTCATAAAATCAATTTCTGAATGCCAATAAGAAGTGGTCTGTAAACAACATGTGTAACTATATAATTTGCTGATAGTTCACCCAAGAAGGATGGAATGTTCACAGTTTAATTATGCCCTGCTCGCTGAAGACTATTTTTAATGTACAGACCAAAATAGATGGCTATTTGCAGTGGAACTCTCTATGTTGCTATGCGGTCTTTCAAAAATTGGTGAACTTTTTCCCCAAAGACTCCATCCCACTTTCTGCATAGTGAACGGACATGGAAGCACCCACAGATACAGCCTATCTCAAAGGAACAATTATATTTTTCAACTCGGAAATAATAACAGCATCTCAGGGCTTCTCCCTTTTAACCCCTCCTCCTAGTTGGCTTCTTCAATGCACAGCTTCTTCACTGACCTGGTTAGCCCATCTCTAGCCACCACACTCCTAGTCATACACCCCTAGTCATTCCTAAACTCCACAGGAAATGTAAAATTAAATAGTTAATCATTTATTTAAATGAGCTTGGTTTTACACCCCAGCAGTGTGCAAAGGGTCTTACTACAGTGGAACAATGGGTGTTAATGGCATGCATAGTTCGCTACCAGTAGCAATGTTGTGAGCACCACTTCAAGAGCAGTGCCACAGCCTCGCCACTGGAGCCCACTGGCCCCCTCCTAAGCCAGTTGTGGGGGTGAGGGGCTATGCAGGACAGGGAAGGGGAGGAATGGGGGAGTGTCCAAGAGGGAGGGGGCAGATATTGGCAGTAGCAGCTTGCACCAATAGCCTCCCTCTCCCTTATTCACCTCAGACCTGTGGCAGCAAAGTAGTGACCCTTTGGGCTTATGGAGGCTTACCACTGGCTTTCCACTGGAGGAAACCTCTGTGACTGCCCTCCTTCAGGATGCAGAGCACGCTCCAGTAGTAGAGATGTGTTGGCAAGGGGGATTTTGTTAAGACTAGGCTATAAAGCATTAACTCAGTCCCATTGTCATAAAACAGCTTCCAGGGGTTCACACAGCATGCTGGTAGTGGCCGTTTTAGGAGCTCTGCCACAATTTAGTTGTAGCGCAGGAGGACCAAGAAAGGTAAGTCTGATACAGTGGCATTCTTACAGGGCCAAGGGGGCAAATGCCCCATGGTGCCACACTTCTGGAGGTGACCTTCTTCCCCCCCCCGCCACCACCAGACGGGGACGGCACTCAGTGGGGCGACCCTGTGATCCTGTCCCCAAGTGGCATAGGGAGGAGATGGAGTGGGGAGGGGCGAGTCAAGGCTGGGAGGGGGCATAGATTCAAATAGACCTGTGTTGGATCTCATGTAGCTGGCACATATCCATGTAGCCTCTGGGGCCTGAAACTCCCCAAGGATACACAGATGCTCCATTGACACGGCTGCATTGATTCAGGGAGAGTTAGGCAGGATTCAGCTGTTAAGGTGCCAAAATGACTACAGCGGAGCTGGCTATTTCCATTCATTTAATAACCTTGCTGCATATATAATTGAGATTAGTTCAGTCTTTCCAGAAGAGATTTGTTATGCCTGCAAGATTACACTTCCTTTTACCAACAGGAGCTGCTCCAATCAAAGAAGTCACCTTATCCAGTTTACGTCTATTTGTGAGTTCAATATGAGCAGCAGGCTTACATTTAACTGTGAAGGGCACTTTTAATTTATATTTGGCTTGCCTCAATGAAGCTTTAGAATGCCTCTAAAGTAAACCAATCTACATGTAATTAGCATTTATTTAGGGTTATGAGTTTGCTAATCCTTCTACTAGAAATTCAAAACATACAACCTTTTAGATTCTAAGACAAAAAAAAATTTAAAACAAAAAGTCTGGCAACTTTATGTAGGCTGCAATCTGATACACATTTACACAATGGGAGTAAGCCCCATTGAACTCAGTGGGGCTTATTTCTGAGTAGACAAGCATATGATTACACTGCTGGTTTATGTTTCAATATTCTTCAGCCAACGTATATACCTACCGCCTTCTTTGTCTACCTCAGGCATCAAATAAAGGATTCTGTTTTGTATGAAATGTCATGCTATAATAAGTAATTCTTCTTTACCATTCCTTTCAACTACAGAGCTCTCACCTGATAAAGCAAACTTCATCCAGATACTGAGTACAGACCAGGAGCCAATCAATACTCTAAAGCAGGGGTGCCCAGACCCCAGCCCGGGGGCCACTTGTGGTCGTCCGGGGCTCTAAATGCAGCCCGCGGGGAGCCCCCAGTCTCCGATGAGCCTCTGGCCGTCCGGAGGCTTGCTGGAGCCCATGCTGACCTGACGCAACTGCTCTCAGTGTGAGGACGACTGTTCGACCTCTTACCTGAGCTGTGGGATGAGGGCTCCCTCCACTACTTGCTGTTTCATGTCTGAGATGCAGCAATGGCAGCAAAGGAAAGGCTGGCCTTGCTTTGTGCGAGGCCTTTTATAGGCCTTGAGCTACTGCAAGACCTTCATTCATTCATATAAGTTCCATCTCTAATAAAGTCATTTATGTAAATTTATTCAAATTTGAAATGTAAATTAATTATTTTTTTTCCTGGCCCCCGACAGTGTCAGAGAGATGATGTGGCCCTCCTGCCAAAATGTTTGGACACCCCTGCTCTAAAGCAGTGGTCTTCAACGTCTTTTGTGCCATGACTGCATCTCCTGGGACCCAATCCTCCCATCCCTGCCCCTGCTTGATGTGATTCCCCTTACCACTTGTAAGTGGTAAGTGTTGTCTTTACAACAACCTTTGAGGTAGCAGCCTGACCAGGGCAAGCTGTGGGGCAAGCCAGCAAGAAAAGGCTGTGCAGGAATATGTCAAGAATCCAGTTTTGATAAGGCAATACCATTATTGAATTGGATCCAAGCCCTCTTTTACACAGACTTTGGAAAGCTGCCATGACTCCCCCAAATGAGGCTTCATGACCCTATTGGGGTCCCAACCCACAGGTTAAAAAACAGTGCTGTAAAGTATTCTCCCCACCAGTCCTTTGCCATCTTGCTGAATATCTTAGTATAAACTGCAAACCTGTCCATCTCATTACCTTTTGCTGTCCCCAGATCATTTATTAAGCACCAGTCCATAAAACATCTGCCTGCAATGGCTCCAATGATGAGTGGGAGGAGTTACTTACATGGCTCATTGTGGCACCTGCAGTATTTGCTGCGCACACCCCCTTCTGGCTATGCTTCTGCTAATAGCAACATGCTTTAATTATTATTATTATTATTATTATTATTATTATTATTATTATTATTATTATTATTATTATTATTATTATTATTATTATTATTATTTTCTATCCTACCTTTCCACAGAAACATTCAAGGTAGGTTACAATGATAACAGTAATATAAAACTAGCAACTAAACTAAATAAAAATAATTACATCTGAATGTTCACCCTATTTCACTTTTTCATGTCCATTCCATATGAGTATCCTTTAAAAAAAAATTGATGGATATGCTGCTAAGTTTCTTCTCGAGCCCATGATACAGACGGAGCTTTGTTACAAACTTTCTGAACCTCTGCAATCCCATGCACACTTACTTGGGAGTAAGTTGCATTAAACTCAATGAGGCTCACTTCGGAACAGGCATGCATAGAATTCTATATCAACGCACTCAGTTCTGCTGCATGTGAAGGCATCTCTGAGATTTTTTCCCCCTAACAGTAGAGTCATTGTGACACAGGGACAATAGGCAGTTAATTACAATGTGGAGCTGGCAGCTAATCTAGGATTTCTTTGGTCCAAGCACACACAATAAGGGATACAAAAAAAGAATATGACGAGCGCATGGCAAAAAAAGTCAAGGCAAACAATAAAAACTTCTTTAAATACATCAGGAGCAGGAAACCTGCCAGAAGAACAGTTGGACCATTCGATAATGAGGGAATATAAAAGCGAAGGTTAAAAAGAATATGCGGACTGCAGAAAAGCTGAATGAATTCATTGTATCTGTTTTCAGTATAGAAGACATAGGGCAGCTATTTGTCACTGAACTGAGCACCTTAGGGAGGGAGACTGAAGAACAGAGTCAGATAGAAATGCCAAGGAATGAGGTATGAGAGTTAAAAATTAACAAATCTGAGCTTAATATCTGGCTCAGCTGAATATCTGTTCTAGGTCAACTAATGGAAAATACAATTAAAGATAAAATCATTAAGTATATAGAAGACCTAACCTTGCTCAAGCAGAATCAGCATGGATTCTGCAAAAGGAAGCCCTGCCTCACTGACCTTGGAAAGTCCTCAGGTCTGCTCTTCTAGTTGTTTAACCCTCACAGCAGCGATGTCACTAGAGGGGTGCAGACTGCACCGGGTGACACACTCAGGGATGTACGACACCACGACTGGCCAAAATTGTGAAAATCTTGGTATTTTCAAATAATGCCATCATGGTATGTATCTTTCGATGGGTAATTTAATGCAGAATGGAATGAAAAAAACCTCATTGAAATATCAGTATTCTATCAAATGGTATAGCCAAATAATCAGAAAACACAGTTGTCTTATCTAACAAAAAGTGAATTTCTTTAACTCAAAACTGACCAATGAGACTGATTGTTCTGAGAGCCGCTGAGGTGCTATTATGATACAACAGGGTTAGTATGGGTATAAGGGTTAGTTTAAGGTGTTTATGAGTCAGCTCTCATTTCCATGAAAAGAGCTAATATTGGAACTCTTATTCCATTGTGTGAGTGTCATCAAGCTGTCCACTCATTTCTTGTTGGTTACTGGTTGGTTGGGTGACCTGTACTGTTATCTGTTAAATATATAAATACATAAATAAAGTTAATGGGGGTGATGCCACTGCATTTAGGTTATGCATATGATATTGTAATTTATTCTGTATGGTCTGGTATGGGAGGAGGTACATCTTGAGGTGATGCAATGAGCTCTTGCATTGGGTGACACCTCTTCCTCACAGTTGTCTTATCAGCCCAGTCACAATAAACAGAACCAGTTTGTCATCTTTTTCCTCATTGGCATTTTGAGCTCTGTTTGAGCTTTGGGCTTGGCACTTGCTACTCATGTTTTTGAGTTAATTATCTTTCTTTAGTTACAGTGGCCAAGAGCTAAAGAAGTGCACAATTGTTTAATGGGTATGATGTTCTTTTAGATCTATAGCTACCCACACTATATGGCAAACCACGTTTGAAACTAAAGGGATTTGCAAAAGCATCTCTTGATATGTCATGGGGACTGCTGTTTACAGAAACCACTCAAATTGGGAAATACCTAATAATACAATCCCTAATTCTTTTGATCCAGTGTATAGTTGCAACAATAAAGTATAACCGCCGGTGTGACCAGGATAGCAGTTAATAAATTTGTAGCCTGATTTCTCTGCAAACCATATCCATTTGGATGATACACCTGAGCCAGCTAGGCTATTCCTCACTCAAAATTCAGATGAAGTAGTAGCTGGATTTTGTGTGAAGGGAGTGGTTCATTTGAACTCCAGGAGAAGTGAGATGAGCACAATACCTTAATAATCATTTGGAGAGGGGCTGACAGCCCAATCCTATCCCCACTTACCTGGGAGTAAGTCTCATTGACTCTAATGGGACTTACTTCTGAGTAGACATGCATAGGATTGGGCTCTAAGACATGTATCATCCCAAAGGGCCTAATATTATTTTAACCCAGACTTATATAGTAGTTGAACTCACAATTTAAGTTTGCATGGCTGGAGGAAACAAAAGAGGACCAACTAAAAATTCTATCAATTCCCTGAAAAGATTCAGACCTCTCCCTACTTGTGCTTTTGTGCTGTGAACATGCCATAAATCGCATCCTCCGTGTGCTTCCCAACATGACTTTTAAGCATAATCACTTCTAAATGTCACTAGCAGCAGATGTAGATGAGTGCATTGGACAAACTATCCCTCCGCTGTGCAATTGAGCTAAGGAGCCTTGGGTATACCAAGAAGTGGGAGGAACGTGAATGCTCACAACATGTATGGTATATTTTTAATAATAATAATAATAATAATAATAATAATAATAATAATAATAATAATATGTATATTCCACCTTTTGATTCCCAGGAAGGTGCTCAAGGTGGTTAACTAATGTTAAATGCAATGCAATGTTAACGGCAATGTTAAATGAAATGCAATAAAATAAAAACCTGGGTCGCTCAGACCCTACCTAGGTTGTGACCATACCTAGGTCGCTCAGACCTGGCCATGGTGACTCATGCCCTAGTGACATCCAGATTAGATTACTGCAACATGCTCTATGTGGGGCTGCCTCTGAAGACAGTCCGGAAACTGCAACTAGTGCAGAACGCAACGGCCTGCACAGTTGCTGGGGCTCATCGGTTCGACTCAGTCGGGCCACTGCTTCGGCGGCTACACTGGCTGCCAGTTTGTTTCCAGGCTGAATTCGAAGTGCTAGTTTTGACTTTTAAAGCCTTATACGGCTCGGGTCCAGGGTATCTGAGGAATTGCCTCCTTCCATATAATCCTACCCCTCATCTCAGGTCATCAGAGGGGGCTTTCTGACTGTGCCGCCACTAGTGGAGATGAGGGCAACGGCGGCAAGAAAGAGGGCCTTCTCGGTGGTGGCTCCCCATTTGTGGAACTCCCTCCCCCTGGAATTGAGAACAGCTCCCTCTTTAGAGCCCTTTCGGTGGGGGCTTAAGACCTTTTTATTTAGGGAGGACTTTTATGCTGACACCAAGGGGCATGGCACTTTTAAAATTGATTTTAATTTGGGATCCAGGTTTTTATTGTGTTTTATTGTTTTTAATGTCTTTTATATATGTATATTTTATGTTTTTAATTTGTTCTTAATTGTGAGCCACCTTGAGTGTTCTTAATTGAATAGAAAGGTGGGATATAAACCTCTAAAATAAATAAATAAATGAAATACTATAAAAGTTTACCCAAAGCACACATACAAAAACTAATACAGGCAGCACCAAACAAAAGTTCCACAAACCCAAAAGTTCCACAAACAATGCAAATTGTTCTGGAGGCTAACCATAAAGAGAAATGATGCATATTTTAGTTGTGAGAAAGTTACAGTATGACCAGAGCTAGTCAGTATTCCACATACATATGCAGCTTAAAATTTGCAGTTTAAATGCAGCTTAAATTTTGCAGTTTAATTGCAAGTGGAACAGGAAGGGGGGGCATTGCATTTATAGCATGCAATCCTATGCATGAATAGTACAATCCTATTTCAAGTCTCATTGAAATAAATGAATCTTATTTCTGAGTAGACAACAATAGGATTGGGCTATTAGTAATGAGAAATACTTGATTTTACTTCTGGAGAATTTTTGAATGTAAATTTTGAAAAGCATCCTCTTAAGACCCTTTTCTGCAGGACAGTGTGCATTCTTCTACCTCTGAGACTGCTTGTCACCTCTGGAGGTGTTGCAGATCTAAGCCTTGCTGACTGAGAGCCCAATCCCATCCAACTTTCCAGAGCTGATGCAGCGGTGGGCAGTCAAAGAGACCTCCTCAAGGTAAGGGAATGTTTGTGCCCTTACCTCAGGACTACATAATGGCTGCATTGGCTCTGAAAAGTTGAATAGGATTGGGACCTAAGGGTCCAATCCTATCCAACTTACCAGTGCCAATGGAGCCACAACGCAGCCCGAAGGTAAGGGAACAAACATTCCCTTACCTGGAGGAGGCCTCCCTGACTGCCCCTCCACTACAAGATGCCGCACACACCCCTCAGCTGCATCAGTACTGGAAAGTTGGATAGGATTGGGCCCTTAGAGAACACAGAGGGAAATAAAGAGCATCTGATACTTAAAATGTAGCTCCTATACCGCTATATAGAATTCTTCTTCATGCATATGTGCTCAGAACAGAAAGCAAAACAGGAGTATCCTTCACCAGAACCAGCTAGTTGAGGCAGCTGATTTATAGAGATACTCTTTACAGATCCCAGCGCATGATGCGAGTGAACACATGTGTTTTGAGTATCCCAAAAGGCATTATGAATTTCTGCTGCCTTATAGATGCTGCTTCAGGCCTTGTATAAAGAAGCAAGCGATAAACTTTGGCAATCAAAGACCCAACTGCATATGTTCATTTGCAGCTTTGTTTGTTAAAATCATCCTCTGGAGAAACAATGTGCTTCAGTTCTGCCCAGATCCAGATTTTAGCACAAAAACAGAGCATCTTTCAATACTTGTTTGGCACTCTGGCCTTGACCGTTGGAGAACAGGACACAACTAGGCTGCGATTAAAGGGGCGGAGCTGATGCAGCTCTGGGCCATGGGAAAGGAGCATTTGTTATGATGAGCTGTGGCAGCAGCACCCTCTGTCCCGTTGCATGAATGAACAACTTCAGATGCATTTTGCTGACAATGCAGCACCCCAGCCGTCCCTGATTAGTTTAGTCAGGCAGGGAGCAGGGGTCTTTGTGTTTGCCTGGATCCCTTCCACTTAATGACTGCTGCAAACAGAGGCAGAGAGTGGATTGTTGCTTGTTTCTCCTGCTTCTGTCCCTGTTAAATGATAAACTAGGCCAACTGATCACATGTGTTTATTTTAAACCTGCCAATGTGTTAATTTAAAATTAACTTGTCACTGCATACATTTGGACAGCAACCAGGCAGCGAACCTTCCTGGCCTTTTGAACCTTAATTTTCAATGCTACTCATAGTTAGGAGATGTGATAGGTGACCATTTACTCAGAGCGCTTTCTCTTCCAGCCACTGGAATGCCTCCCCCTCCATTCTTGTGCTTGCAACAGAATGTGTGAAAGGGACTGAAATAATTCTTTAAGCCTTCCTATGGTAACCTTCTGCCAATGTTTATCTTTGCACAACTGTGGCTTCTCTTTTCCATGTTTAAGTACCCATGGCAATAGACTACATGTCTGTGTACTGCTTATGAGAAATGCTCTGTCTTTGTGCTCAAAAGAGCAAAGTCATTGCAAGTTAAGAGATGCAGTTTCTGGAATACTTTCTGAATATTTTATTTTCTATACACACGTCCAACAAAAACACATGTCCAAAAAAAGTATCTATTTGCCTAAAATCCAGACATTGTGCTGGGCTGCTGTAAGTTCCTTGTGCTGGCCTGGGAGAGTTGCAATGTTCCGTAAGGCATGTTTGCACCCCCAAGTAAGGAGCGGCTGACCCAAACCCTGCGGAGCCTGTGTAACGGAAAGGCTGCAGTGACCAAGTCAGGCCGGTGTGGGGGGAGGGTGAGAAGGAGGCGTTTCAGGGTGAGGGGAGTACGGGCAGTGGGTGGACAGGTCCATGGGTGGGCTGTAGCTGAGCAGGGGGTGGGGCCAGTGCCAGATCCTAACCCCAGTCCTGGGCGAGCCAGAGCAACTCTGGGCTAGTTGAATCTGCGCCACCTCTTAAGTGGCGCAGATCCAAGTAGCCCCATTGGGGCTGCTGTGGCATTACCCGAGGTAAGGGGAATGCATTCCCCTTGCCCCAGAGTGAGTCTCAGGCAGCCCCAGTCCTGCTCTGGATATGGGGCAGGACATCCAGCCTCCCCATTCCAGCACAGGTTAGGATTTGGCTCTAAGTGTTTGAAGGTAATCAAAAATTTACCATTAAACATTTTTATTCCTAACAATAAAAATAAAAGCATCCATCAAGCCCTTGCCCTGGCTGATATACGCACACACCTAAAATTTCCCCCACTTAGGGCAACATGGTGCTGCCAAGCTGGGAATAGTTTGTATAGGTCTGGTCATCCCAAACAGAATACCATAGAACTGAGAAAGGTGCAGAATACATTACCCAAAGTGATTTTAAAAATGAACAAAAAAAAACCTGCAAAGATTTTTGTAGCATCTTAAAGATTCACTGTTTACTGAGTTTGATAGGCCTGAAAGTCTTCCCAAGAGAAAATTACTGACAACCCAAACACTCCTGGGAATTACAGTTGCACAGGATTACTTGAACATTGTAAGAACTCAGATTCCTGGCAAACAATAGTTGCATGGATATTGGCACTTGATAAAGACCTGAAAAAGAAACCATTGTCTCTTTGTTCCCTCCATCAATAGTGAAATATCCTAGAATCTAAATTTGGGCGGGGGGGGGGGGCTGATGGTGAAGCTGATGGTGGTTTGGAGTGGAGAGAGCTCCAGTTGTAGGGAATGCTGTAGATATTGGTCTGGCATGGAAGCATTTGAAATGGATTGGGGTTTTCTGGGGTTTTCTGGGGTTTTCAATAACTCTTAGAAAAAGATGGATACCCCAAGAATTTTCTCAAAAAGCTGAGAAAGAAGTAAACACTTCCAGATCAAATTGGGTTAAGAAGAACCTCAGTTTTTTGTTTTTTTTTTAAAAAAAGGTTAAATTATGTCTTATCCCAAATCCTCACCTGGCATCCTTTGCCTTTAAAATCATAGCTCGGCAAAGTCAGGATGCATTTAGCAGATTCTCCATTATTGAATTTCACTCATCCCCCTGTCTAGTATTGATGCCCATATTTTGACAATTGTGACAATCCCTCTTTCAGATTTACAGCCCAGAGTATCTGAAAAGGAATTAGGAGTCACCTGTGAAAGCAATGTTCAAGATGAAACATAAAACTACTGAGAAGTAATATTTGCATGAGAAATTCTAGGAATAGGTAGTGAATGGACACAATGGTTCATTAAAAAAAGATAGATGCCTGCTAGCTACACCCTCTCATATGGAAGACCTTCTCTATAATTTATTGCCTTCTGGTTACTCAAGAACCTTTCACATGGTTTTCCTAACCAATGAAAGTTGGGCTGGAGGAGGAACAAGATTGCTGTCACTTAGGAAAATGTGAAGACTTGCTCTCTATGCCTTCTGATGGCAGGACTAGAACCAATGGGTTGCACCAGTTTCCTCAGAAACAGAACCCCACTGTAAACTGAGGGCCATCTATATTATTATGCCTATGTTTCAGCTCAGGAAGCTGAGGTTGAGAGGAAGTAGCTTGTTTAAGGCCACCAGAACTAGATTTGAAACAGGGAGGTAATAATGAGGGATAGTGACTTGATCAAGGCCATCCAGTGTACTTCATGACTGTATAAACATTTGAATCTGGGTTTCTTGTGTGAAGTGCCAAACTAGACTTGGGCATAGTTGTGTGACATAGTTTGATGTGGAGGGGGTTAGGTATATATATTTTTTCCCAAATAGCAAGAAGGAATACAGTGAAGTTTGTGATTTTGATGCTGATCACACCCCTACTCCCCACAGTCTATTTTTAGATGAGAAAAACTACTCAAAGCCAGTAGAAGACCTTTTATAAAATCTAAAAATAGTGAGTAGGGATCAAAACTCGACCAGTACTAAAGCCTCTGCCCCCGCTGTGATTTTACCTCATTTTCCAGCCTCTTCCTGCTATTTGTACAATACACGCAAACATATACACAACCCCACCCACTACACCACATTGCATGATTACGTGCATGTCTACTTTGGCCCTAAGCCCAACACTTTCTCAACAACAACACTGGACTCAACAACATCCTAGATTAACTGTACTCCTGGCTTATATGAAAGAACTGCAAACACCATCAATTCTCTGTGAAAACTTCATGAGGTGGTATAATCCTTGAGCTTGGTGTCATCATGTCTCAAAACTTCTATGTGCTTGCACAAGTGTCATTATGACCTTGTTTGTCACTTTGTTCTCCATCTAGTGATAAAGTCATTATACACCAATGCATTTTGGTATGATGTTCCTGTGTGTAGCAGCAAAGACTGAACTTTTCACAGCTTTCTGATCAGGGTCATGTAAAGCTCAGAAATATTTTTTGAGAGGTATGAGGAAATCATTGTATGAATAGCTAAGATTTCATGAGGTTTCATTTAAATGCTGCATGGCAGATCTCTGTTCTAAGCTTAACAACAATATACATCAACACGTGCTGCAATCCTATACACACATTCCTGGTAGTAAGCCCCATTGAATACAATAGGATTTACTTCTGAATAGACTTGCATAGAATTGTGCCCAAGTCTGCATGATAATTTCTGCAGAACATTAGCAACCTGGACATTCATAATGATGACGAATATTTTCCATCCTGTTGGCTATGATAGCGAAAGATGCCAGGCCCATAGTGCATTGTTGATTAAAACAGCAACAACAGTAAGCCAATTTTTTAAACATACTGGGACACATTTAAGTCTCAGAACTTAGAAAAATAAACTAGGGCATTTTCGCACATTATGTTACTAGGTGTATTCCTAAGTTGCAAGCTGGTGCCTAAAAATGTAAGTGTGAATAGGACAAACTTGTCTTGGAAAATATCCTACAAGCTGCACTTGTCAAAGAAACAGAATTGACTGTAACTTCTTGCTAAGTGGGAAACTGAGATTTGTTTTCAAACCTGGGTGTCTTTCAGAGTGTGATGTATGAACTGGCCCTTGTGTGTTAAAACATATTTGTTGTAGAAATTGACATCATGGTGGATATTACTGAGATCAGTTAAAACTTAGGAATGAACAGATTCTTCTGTTGCATTCCTCTTCTCTCCTTTAATTCATTCTGCCCTTCGGTACACCTTTTGAAATCTGGTTCAACTAGAAATATTTCTAAAATTAATGCAGGAATTGGACATTTGCACATTGATAAAACACTACCAAAAAGCAATCTCGATGTGCTTGTACATATAATTGCATAAAGATGATTTATACGCAAGATTTACTGCTGTGCATCTGTGCTCCTCAGAGTTGATATAACATCATACAAAACAAAACATACAAAACAATCTAACATCATACAACTTATGTACAACCACATCAAGGTTGCTTTTCTGCAGTGTTTCACAGTGGCGGACCTCCACAGCCTTGTGCCCCAGGGCAAAGATCAGAGATGGCGCAATTACCATCACATTGAGCATATCCAGTACAGCCCTTATTCTTCCTTCCACCTCATCGTTCATTTTTGTGACTCAGCTATTAACAATAAATTCTTATTATTAGGTTACAAGGAAAAAAAAAGTTTCGATCAATGAAATCAGAGCCAAAAAAAATGCAAAGAAAGTGTTGGGTTTTGTTGCTCTGCTGCAACATTTTTATTGCTAGTTTCCTTTCAGACATGACTTCATATTCAAATTCCAGAGTATGAGGAGAATTCAGCTGTCAGACAGTGACATATTCAGGGCTAACGTGTCTCTGTGCCTCTTCTGTATAATAATCAGTCCATAAGTTTCAAATTGGATATCATATTGCATAGATTTCAGAATTCTGTTCCTGGTCTTTGAAGGACCATGAGATCTAATCCTTTTATAGTACATGTATCTCCAGTACCCATGCTAGGATTTATTTTTTTATCAGGCAGAAGTGTCAAGATGCTGATGGATGAAAATGTCCTATTTCCTTGTTTTAAGACCTCTTACATCTTTTATGAGACAACTCTTCTTAGGAGACATTAGTGATAAGGTAGAGAAATATTTATAAGAACAATATGTGAGACATGCCTAAGGTGAAAACTATTTTTAGGCCAACTACTAATGGCAAGACTGATTCCACTGTGTGTAGACTGTCAGGGTAAAAAAAATTAATGTTGGTCTAACACAGTAGTAGGGAAATCTCTCAGAACCCAATCCTGAGCTTGGCGCTCTGGCTTTCCGCTGGAGCACACTGTCACAAACGTGCTGTAAGGCACTTCTGTGAGGCTTACCTCCGGGCTAGTGCCTGTGCTAGCCCAGCGCTGGCCAGCGCTGGGCTAGCGCCTGGTGGGTGCCCGTCCTCCGCTGCTTGGTGGTCCAACGGACCGCTGATCCATGGCACGGTAAGTGGGGCCAGGGAGGTTGCAGGGAGAAGGCATCCCAGGGAGGGGGGAGGTGGGGGGAGGGCAGAGAGAGGGCGGGCAGGAGGCGTGCTGGGGGAGGGAGCGGGGAGGAAGGAGGCGGGTCAGGTGGAGCTCATCCTGTCTGTTTGTGCAGGGCTCAGCGCCCTACATGAATGTCTTTACCGCTGACCTTTTGGTTGGCGGTAAAGTGAGTAGCCCCATTGTGGGGCTGTTTCCCTTACCCGGGGGGGGGGGGGGAGGGATGAAAGTCTCCTTCTCCCAAGGCACTACCTGTGGCAGGCTGAGGCGTGTAGGATGAGGCGGCAGCCGTTCTCGGTGCTGCTGCAGCCGCGTGCCCCAGGCAGCTCAGGATTGGGCTGCCCATCATTTGATGTTTCAATTCTGATAGCAAGAGCATGGCTCATCCATTTATTGTGAAGAAAGTGAATGAAGTCAGAGCAGTGCATGAAACTCGAAGCCAAGTTGAAATTTCCCCTTCTCCCAAGGAGACCTCCGGTTGCTTCCCGGCACCCGCTGGGTGCAGACGTAGCTGCTTTGATGCTGATGCTCGAGCGGGCACCAGGAAGCTCAGGACTGGGCTGCAGGATTGGGCAGGATTGGGCAGCAGACTGGGCCTAAAATGCCTCACTGTTACAATAAGTTGAGAAGAGAGTGTCACTGGGCTCTTTCATTGTCAGAGGCCCTGCTTCATGACTCACTACTTGGCGAGGTCTGGTTGGTGGCAATGCAACACCTTGATTGTGAAATTTCTTCCCCTAGCTCGCTCAGCCATTGGTTGTTTTCAAGCAGTTAGTGAAGATGTGCTTGGTCCACTTGGCTTTCTGTTAATTGTACTTCTGCTTCTCTTTTTGTCATTTTGTTGCTTTTCTTGTGTGGATTTTATTTGGTGTTTTGATTACTTTAATCATTGATTGGATTGTTTTTAATAATGTGGTATGCTGCCCTAATGGTCCCTGTGGGGATGTAAGGGTGGAGTATAATATTTTCAGAAATATTAAGTTCACTTTAAAGTTTGAATTCTCACAATTAATTTAACTTTTATCCATCTGTATAGTTTTTTTATGAGTAATTTATTGAAATTTTCTTTTCCCTTTAACAAGAAAACAGAGGAGATGTAGTTAAAAAAAAAGTCTAGGAATTTAGAAAAGAAAATACATTATCTCTTTCAATTGTACTAAATTATCCAGAAGAGAAGTAGATCTTAATAATCACATTATATGCTTGCTAGCCATTTAGCAATTTGCTGCTCATTCTTCTGACTTCATCCAGGTAAGTTAAAAAAAAAAAAAGGAGTAAAAGGGAAAGAAGATAGATGGGAGGTGTGTCTCAACTGGGCATGTAGCCAGAAGTGATATTAGGTCATAATGGCTGTTGCATTGCAAAGTATAGTTATTAGAGTTGAAATACCTGCTAATCCAAAAGCCATTTTGTTGGGGAACTTACAAGGGTATGTGAGGAACCAACATAAGAGAATGATATCTTTTGTGCCCGCTACAGTGAGACTTTCACTCACAAAAAAATGGCAACAATCTGTCAATTGACCTCTAGCAGAGGAACCTTTGGAATGATATGCTGATGAGTAGGTTAACACAGTACATAAGCCTACTGTATAAGGCAGATCTCAAGCTGTAGATAATTTTCTTGATAAATGGTATGTTTTTAAGAGCCAATGGAACTGGGGAAAGACTAGAAAAATTGTTAATGCTCAGATGATAGCAGTGATGCTGTAATCCATTTTTTTTTGTTTTAAATTTACAATATGCTCCTCTTTATATTTCTGTTCAAGAGGTGAGATGGTACAGTTTAAAATAATTAATAAAACACATGAAAAAGTATACTTATCCGAGTAGATCCACTATGCGCACAATCCTAAGATTGCACTGGGTTGGCGCAAGTCCCTTGCACCTCCCTGCCTGGGAGGGTTGCAAATATGCCATAAAGCATGTTTGCGCCTACTCCTCAGTCAGCCAGGCTGGTGCAAGGAAATGCACTGGCCTGTGGAGGCTGCATCCAGCCTCTGCAACACTGAAACAAGGTTGGTTTGCACTGGCCAAATTCAGTTGGCATAGGGGTCTGGGGTTTGTGGGGAGGGCAGAGAGGAAATGTTTCAGGGCGGGCAGAGGGTGGGCCCGTGGGAAGGTGGTGGGAGAGAGAGGGGTGAGGCTGGATTCCAGCACTTATGCCAGATCCTGACCCCGTGCCCAGGCAGCCCAGGCAGCTCTTTAGGTGATGCAGATCAGAGTAAACCCACTGGGTCTGCAGCAGCTCTCCCCGGAGAAAGAGAAGTGATTCCCCATGCCCTAGGCTGAGCCGCTTTCAGCTCCAAACTCGCAGTGGATATGGGGCAGGCCTGATGGCCTCCCCATTCCAGCACAAGTTAGAATTGCGCTGTAAGAACTAAAATGGATCTTCAAATTAAAATACAGTTATACTGATGCTTGTGAATAACGCAGCTACCTTGATCACTGAATTGTTACTGTGTTCTTTATCCTAGCACAGTGTTTCTCAAACTGTGGGTTGGGACCCACTAGGTGGGTTGCAAGCCAATTTCAGGTGGGTCCCCATTCATTTCAATATTTTATTTTTAATATATTAGACTTAATGCTACCATGGTATTTGGCGAAATGTTACAGACCTGTACTTTTAACAAGCTACTATGTATATTTGTTTAACCATTATAGTAAATGGGACTTACTCCTGGGTAAGTGTGGGTAGGATTGCAGCCTTGAATAGTTAAAAATTTTCCTGCTTGATGATGTCACTTCTGGTCATGACATCACTTCTGGTGGGTCCTGACAGATTCTCATTCTAAAAAGTGGGTCCCGGTGCTAAATGTGTGAGAACCACTATCTTAGCAGGATTGACAACCCTATGGGAGCAGTGCATTCTGGGCCAAACAGCACTCTTTTCCTGCCATCTGGATAAATTATGTCTCCAATAGCACTAGTTCATGTAGTTCTTAAAAGTTTATCGAATGAGTCTCCTATGCTATCTGAGGTTTCGCTGTACAAAGATATGTAATAGCAATTGGCTAAAACATGCTTCCACTAAAAAAAAAATTGTGAGGATTAAGATGTTTTGGAGAACAATTGCCTTCATTAGAGCTAAATATCCCACTTTCTAACTACAGTATTTCTAATCTAAGCTGTGATGCCCTGCAGATGCCTTGTAAATAAAAGCTGGAATGTTGTCTGTCAAACAGACAAAGCATGTTTTCAAAAGAAGATTTATGAGGCTGTTTTCATATGAAGAAATGGTAAAAATGGTAATGAATCCTAATTAGGGGTGGCAGGGTAGGTCATACCATCAAAGGCTGTTGTCAGGAAACAAAATTATTGACCAACTGCCTGACAACACCTATCTTTAATAAACAAACTTCCTTTAAATAATGATTATATTGGCTATATGCGAGAGAGAAAGCAAGTGATAAGCGGAGTGGAGTGAGACCAGACCCCATGACTCTGTCTAAACAAAAAGATAATCATAATGTCACTATGTTCTTTGCAGAGCTAGCTGGCCGTTAGACTGTGCTTTGACATCAATGAACAGAAATAATAATAAAATAATAATAACTAGGAATCTATATACCGCCTTTCTGGTCATCGGATTACTCCTCTGACTTTATTCAAGGCAGTTTACATAGGCAGGCGTTTCTAAATCCCTCAAGGGGATTTTTTACAATCATAGAGTTTCTCTCTTTCAAGAACCAACAACATTTCAGAATGGATCTTCCTGGTTTTGGTCTCACTTCTGGCCTCCAGTTCTCCCACGCAGGCTGGCAAGCAACTCCATCTCTCACATGGAGGGCAGCCAAGACGCTTCTTGCTCACACCAAGAGCAGGTGGAATCACTCAGCTCAGCTTGTCAGCTGCTTCAAGTTCTCGCCATTCTCAGCCATTCAGGGAGCTGCCGGTGTCCTTGAACTGGCGACCTTCTGATCTTCAGGCTACCGGAGGTTCTACCCTGTAGTCCCGACCTCCTGCCCAGAACATACATCATTCTGTAAATCGTCTTCTGATTAAGAAACCATGATTTTTTTATTTATTTATATTGTTAATGTACTTGAGACAGATGTTCTGTAAAATTGCTCAGGAAGAATGGCAAATCAAAAAAGTAAATATATTTTTATATATTCATTCCTAGAAGTTTACTCTCCAGCTCATAACATTAATGAAAACAGAAACCGGGGATCACTCACCCACCATATAAGCAGTGATGTTTCCCATCCAGTCAGGTGAGTAGACAGAGCTTCTGTTTCTTTCTATCCCACTGAAGGAAAATGCATCGAGATGATTAGAGGAAAATGGAACTATAGAGTATGAAAATTAAGCAAATGGTGTGTGTGTGTGCATGCGCAAAGTGTCCTATGTGAAAGGAACAAAATGAGCAAAATGTTGCTTTTATGCAAGTGTAACTCTGAAGCAGTTTCCCTAAATGGCATCTCATTAGCATTCAAACAGGGCAAAAATGTGATAATGTAGTTTTGCTTCAAAAGAATAAAAGAGTCTTCTATTAAAGAAAATTCAGCCAGAAGTCCCCTGAAAGTTAGAAACTTTGTTCTATGGTCCATTTATCTCCTGGAAACATGAGCCAATTGCTAGGAATTTTACTTTACAAATGACTCTTTGCTCATGCTGGCTGACCATAGTTGCTGTGGGCGAGTAGAAGACAGAGGGGGTGCCAAGTGCTAAGTTTTGCAGGGAGCCTCACCAAAGAGTGCAAGTGGCCTCTCCCCCTCCCCTTTGGAGCCATTCTGGGCTATGGGAGCAAAATGGAGGTGAATGCCTCCATTTTGCTCTCACCACTGAAAGTGTTGACCCAAAGTGCGGCGGCAGTAAAGGAGGCCAATTCTATACTTGGGATCATTAGAAAAGGTATTGAGAACAAAACGGCTAATATTATAATGCTGTTGTACAAATTGTTGTACAGGTGTTGTACACACCTGGAGTATTGTGTCCAGTTCTGGTTGCCACATCTCAAAAAGGACATAGTAGAAATGGAAAAGGTGCAAAAGAGAGCTACTAAGATGATTACGGGGCTGAGGCACCTTCCTTATGAGGAAAGGCTATGGCATTTGGGCCTCTTCAGCCTAGAAAAGAGATGCCTGAGGGGGGACATGATTGAGACGTACAAAATTATGCATGGGAAGGATAAAGTGGATAGAGAGATGCTCTTTACACTCTCACATAACACCAGAACCAGGGGACATCCACTAAAATTGAGTGTTAAGACAGACAAAAGAAAATATTTCTTTACTCAGCATGTGGTCGGTCTGTGGAACTCCTTGCCACAGGATGTGGTGACAGCATCTGGCCTGGATGCCTTTAAAAGGGGACTGGACAAGTTTCTGGAGGAAAAATCCATTATGGATTACAAGCCATGATGTGTATGTGCAACCTCCTGATTTTAGAAATGGGCTATGTCAGAATGCCAGATGCAAGGGAAGGCACCAAGATGCAGGTCTCTTGTTATCTGGTGTGCTCCCTGAGGCATTTGGTGAGCCGCTGTGAGATACAGGAAGCTGGACTAGATGGGCCTATGGCTTGATCCAGTGGGGCTGTTCTTATGTTCTCATGTTCACTGGAAATGGGAGGGGACCACTTGCATGCTGTGGTGAGGCTCCCTGCAAAATTTAGTGCTTTGACCTGCTCTATTTATGTACTGGTGGAAGGGTTTTGTTGCTTTTCCTGGTGGGGAATAGACCCACCTAATGAATGGGTATTTTCCATCAGATGACTGAGGGCCCAATCCTAACCAGTGCAAGCCAGCTCACCGCCAGTGTGCACTGTCGCAAATGTGCCATAAGGCACATTTGCTGGCCCTAGCACCAGTGGAGCTAAAACAGGTGGAAAGCTCAAGCCAGTCAACTAAATTGGACCTTTCAGGTACTGGAAGTAAAGGTTAGAGAAAATGTTTGCAGAAACTGAGCAACAGTTCTTGATTCAGGAAAGTACAGTCAGTTCTCTTTACATGCGAATCTGCTATCTTTGACTTCACTTATCTAGGAGGGGCAGCATTACCACTGAACTCTTGTTATCTTCAACTATGTTCTCATTATCCGCGAATAATGTGCTGGTGCACTCGGGGCAGAAGATGGTTAAGGGAGGAGGAGGAGGAGAGACAGTGGACAGTGGACAAGAGAGGTTGAGGAAGAAGGAGAAGAGACAGTGGACTTCTTGTGAGCAGAAGGCTGAGCTGGTGCTATGCAGGAGGGAGAGGGAGAGACACCTATAAAGTATATGGCCAACAGGGGAGGTGGTTGCAATAATCAAGCCAATTGTACTCCTTGGTTTTTTAGAAAGTTTTCTAGATTGGATCAATTTTCTGCATCAAATGGTATTGGCCCATGGAGAATCATTGGGCACATTTGTGTTCACCTTCAGACTTGTGCCATCATCCTGGGCACCACCTCGGGGACTCCAGCTGAACCTTCAAAACCCTGGTGATAATGAGAGGCCAATGATGAGAGGACTTTGGAAGGCTACCTGAGGGCTGCTTGAAGAAACTTCTTCCTCACTGCTGAACACTGAAATCTCATTGTTGGACCTGCAATCTTCAATGAGTCGAGGGACAGTCAGCACAGAGGAGGAAGCTTTAGATGTCAGAGATGTTGGTAAGCCCTCACTATCACCCAGTCCCATAGACTTCAAGTTAAGATCCAGGTTCATGAAGTTCACAGAGTGTATTTTGAAGAGGATCCCCAAAAACCTAACCCCATTTTTTTCAAAGGCTCAGTGAATGAATCAGTGTCTACTAATTTGATATCCAGTAGGTTTTCCAGAAACCTGACTCTAGTCTAGCGGATAATGAGAACTGACTGTAGTCTAAGGTTGGACAGTGCTTCATGATGCCAACTGAAGCTCAGCTGAAGTTTGGTCCAAGTCTGACACTTTTATTTCATTTGCAGCTACCACGTTTTCCAGACTCACAAAGAGAGTCTGGTCCAACAAGAAGCTGACGAAACATACCAAGATCCAGGTCTACAGAGCTTGCGTCCTGAGTACACTTCTGTACTGCAGCGAGTCATGGACTCTTCACCCACAACAGGAGAGGAAACTGAACGCTTTCCACATGCGCTGCCTCCGATGCATCCTCGGCATCACCTGGTAGGACAAAGTTCCTAACAACACAGTCCTGGAACGTGCTGGAATCCCTAGCATGTAGACACTGCTGAAACAGAGACGCCTGCGTTGGCTCGGTCATGTCGTGAGAATGGATGATGGCCGGATCCCAAAGGATCTCCTCTATGGAGAACTCATGCAAGGAAAGTGCCCTACAGGTAGACCACAGCTGCGATACAAGGACATCTGCAAGAGGGATCTGAAGGCCTTAGGAATGGACCTCAACAGGTGGGAAACCCTGGCCCGCTTGGAGGCAGGCTGTGCAGCATGGCGTTTCCCAGTTTGAAGAGACACTTGGCCAACAGACTGAGGCAAAGAGGCAAAGAAGGAAGGCCCATAGCCAGGGAGACAGACCAGGGACAGACTGCACTTGCTCCCAGTGTGGAAGGGATTGTCACTCCTGAATCGGCCTTTTCAGCCACACTAGATGCTGTTCCAGAACCACCTTTCAGAGCGCGATACCATAGTCTTTCGAGACTGAAGGTTGCCAACATAGAACATAGTCCTGTACTGCTTTCCTTCCTCCTTTGAATTAAGCTGTGGTATGACCTTCCTTCTGTCTTTGTCCTCTGCTCTGCCTAGAGTTGTTCCTCTGCATCTGGGCTCAGAAAGATTCCAGGAAAAAGGCTTTCATGCTTACCCTTAGGCCTGAAGAAAGGACAACAGTACTGAGCCTTGGTAAGAAGACAAAGCTCAGGCTACACACAGTTTTGGCCAGTGACGTCACTAGGGTTCGAGTCACCCGGTGTGGGATACCAGTGTGTCACCCCCATACAGTGGGCGGGGCAACACCCCAGGTGGTGGGTGTGGTGATGTACCATCACTCCGCCCCCACTGTTTTTTTGGCTGTACCTTTTGATAGAACAAAGATATAACACATTCTGCATGAAAGCATGCATTGATTGATACATAACATACTGGTCATTTTTCTCCAAACTGTGATTTTAGTGATTTTGGTTACTAGTGGTGCCACACACACATCCCCCCCCCAGGGTGTTAACTTACTAACACTGTATTGCAGCAGTTCTCAAACTTTTAACACTGGGATCCACTTTTTAAAATGACAATCTGTCCAAGACCCACCAGAAGTGATGTCATGGTGGACGTGACATCATCAGGCAAATTAAAATAAATAAGTATAAATAATTAAAGTAAAACAAATAATTAAATAAGCAGAAGCCAGCCCTGGTCCACCAAGTGAATTTCCTCTGTAGCCTGCCTGCAATAACAGCCCCCCTCCAAAACCAGTAAGGTTTTCAGCCCTACCCAGTGCCCAGTTCAATTTAAGAACTTCTGTTTAAACCAGATCACTGTCAGTATCTACCTGGCTTTGCAAGTCTAAAAAAAGTTCACTTTATCAGCTGGAGCCTTTTGATCCTTTTCAGTGGGGGGGGGGCCTGCCTTCTGGAGCACCTGTTTAGCTACAGGTGCATAGGATCAGGACCGTTCTGGTAGCCTTGCACTCTCCTTCACCTGATCTTCCACACCACCCAAGGCTTACTCATGAGTAAACGCGACCGTGAGGCTTAGTTTCGCTTTCCATTGGGCTCAATACATTTGTCTGCTTGGAGGGAGGGACTTCCTTCTCAGGTGTTTTTGGGGGTTGCATTCATTGGATCAGGGCCATTCTGGTGTCGTTGGATTCTTCTCAGCCTGCCCTTTCCGATGAACTAAAGCAAGATTGCCTACTCTCGAGTAAACACAGGATACATCTCACTTTCACTTTCCATAGGGATCCATGCATTTTTTGTTCACCAGTTTTTGGGCCATAACTTTTGATAGAAAGGAGATATTTCACTCTGATTTTTTGCATTGCATTCCGCTGGAAATTCTACATCCAACTGTATATAATATGATAGGGTTACTCCTAACCACCGTGATTTTAGCGTGTCAGCCCCCCCAGTGCGCGTCACCCCACTGTGCGTGTCACCCGGTGCAGCCTGCACCCCCCGCACCCCCTTAGCAACGCCACTGGCCTTGGCTCAAAGCGGTGAAGCCTGTATCCTCATTTCACCTCATAGGTCATTTGCCACCTTTGCATTCATATTCTAAATGCTAATTTTGTTCAATTATCTTATCTGCAGTGGACCAGGGCTTAGTATAGCAGTTATCCGCTTGACTGAGAAGCAATCTATCTTGCTTTCAAAATGGAGTGCAGGTTATACTATGGAATTACAATAGGAGCAGGGCCAGAAGGGAAGCACCAAGTAGATGGTTTTCATTTTAGTTCCTATTAGTTATAGTTCTTACTAATTTTTAGACTAATTGTTGCAGTTTCTGCTGATGTCCTCCTGGACTCTTGGCTTCTGGTTTCCTGCAGTGCAATCCTATGCACATCTACTCTGAACTAAATCCCACTGTATTCAATGAGGTTTACTTGCAGGAAAGTATGGACAGGATTGCAGATAATGTTCTGGCACTGGTGTTACTAGACAGGGAGATACCTCATTAACAGTGAGTGTCCAACAATATCTATGTTCTGCTTTGTCTACTGGACATTTTTCAGGAGTGAATTTCCATTGCTTTAGCTAGTGTGCCACCCATGGCCCTTTCTGGGGCATGTTCAATGGGGTTTACTCTCAGGAAAGTGTGGTTAGGATTGCAGTCAGAGTTTATTTAAGGCTGAAAAGCAGCCTTAAAGAATGTTCTGGCAGTGTGTTGAGTAGTATGCTGCCCAAGCACCAGTGTGAAGACCAGAACCTGTCACCAGGTCCCTGGCCACCTACTGGAACAGGTAAGCCAGGAAGGAATAAAGGAATGGGGTGGGGTAGAGCAGAATGAGGTGGCAATGGGGGCAGGGGAGGGCAGAATAGGGAGGCAACAGGATCAGGGAATGGGGAGTTCGGCAGAAGCAATGCCCACCAAATCCTGTGCCCAGACCTGATCTGCCTGCACAGATCAACTTGGACTTGTGCCAGCTATTGAACAAATATTCAGGATTTGGGAACAATGTTCAAGGGTTAGGGAACAAATGCTCCCTTACCCAAGAGGCCTCCAGAGGCCAAAACTCCCCCACAGGAAACAGCAGTAGCCACGATGCTGCTGCTGCATCACTGCATGTGGAGTAAGGATTGGGCTGCAAGAAAGGGAATCAAAATTTATGCAGTAAAAGAAGCAAAATAATAACACAAGAGGCAAAATAAGAGAGGCAAAACAATAATCCAAATGAGAGACAAAGAAAAGAGCAAACATGTTGGTTTGAGTCCATTGCTCTGTATTGTGGTACCAAATGACCTTACATTTGACTGCAATCGTGCTTCTCCATATCTTTAGTGTTGATCAGGCACTCTGAGTGTACTCTTGAACCTACAGGTGGCAATGGAGCCATCTGCACTGTATCCAGTGCTGGGGGGTGGGCAAACCAGTAGGCCAACCAGAGGCATTTATTACTTACCTCCTGGCCATGCCAACTATGTAACTGGTATAAATCCAAGGAGAGAAAAGGGAGTGGGGTGACCTGAGAGAAAGGGGATTGGATCCTGACACAAGTTTCTGCAACTGGAATCCACCTCTTCCTCCCCCTGCCCTACCCCCTGAATCTCCTGCTCCCTGCATATGATATATCCCTGCTGCCAGCTTTCAGCCCAATACTAACAGGGCTTTATGTGGCTGGAACACTAGTATGGTCATTTATGGCTGTCACAAAATGCTACATGCCATACAGCACAGCTGGGTCCAGACGCCAGTGGTCAGAGAAAGCCCTAATGCTCCATATAAATGACAATTACTGTTCTGCGGGTTGAGAATGCTGTGTTTGGATTCACTGGGATATGTGAAGTTCAAGACATTTTCATACTCTTGTTATGTATGAAACTATAAACATTGCCTGTGGTTGGCAACCTTCAGTCTCGAAAGACTATGGTATAAGCCTACAGCACCTAGTATTCCCAGGCGGTCTCCCATCCAAGTACTAACCAGGCCTGACCCTACTTAGCTTCCAAGATCAGATGAGATTGGGCATGTGCAGGGTAACAGTTGCTGTAAACAATGTAAGTTCCTTCCCAGTGAGTCTCACTTTGCTTAGCTTCTGCTAAGGATAGCTGCACTTATCACCCCTCCCCACCGGATTGTGTAGACCCTGTAGGACCAAAGTGGCTATTATCAAGAAAATCTATAGATGCCAAAGAGCTTATTTTCCATTTCCTTTAGCAGAATAAGGAAGTGTACCTTATACAAACCTATGGGGGAATAGATACTAATGTGGTGGTTTCTAATGGGAAGCTTCAGAGAGGCTGTGCTCTCAACAGCAACTAACAACAGATTCCTATGGTGAGGTGAAAGACTGAGTGCAACTGTATATTATAAACCCATTGAGAAAGCGTAGTAATTGGAGTAAATTACTATTATTACACATTTAATTTCCTTCACAGCTGGGACTCTGTATCAGCTGATACCTTGAGGATGGTTTCAATGAAATCGTATGCGCATCACAATGAAACAGGCAAGATTTCTAAAGAGGAGTTTTTATTGTTGAAGGCTTGTCTATAATGCCATTGTCTCTAATGTCTATAATTGCCTATGTCAATGTTATGGGATAGCTCACTAGTCCCAAACTCATTTACATTTTTTTAAAATTAATATTAGCACTGAGGTGTGAAGTAAAAAGCTTGTTAGATCATAATAAAGTTGCATTTTACAGCACTTTGCATCACACTCACAACATGTATTACTGTGACACCTGGTAGTTAAAGTATTTGAATGCTAGTTCACCATAGAATATGTACAAAGATTGCATCCCTTGACAGCAAAATGCAGGCACCTTAAATGTTGAACCTACTGATTTCTCTTTAGTGCAACACAACGTGTCTTTGAAGGGAAAGGAACAAATGGATTGAAATTAGAAGGGATGTTTACATGAACAGTATATAATTGCATAGCAGGTTTTGGAAAGCTGAACTTTACACATAGGCATTATTGTTAACAATGGCTAAATTAGGGGTCCCTTTCTTTTATAATGTTTCTTGAAAACACCCTCTGAGAGTTCGTGACACCACAGGTCTCTCTACTACTGGTTGTCAACTTTCATCTGAAATCCATTTTTGGATCAGCCAATGTCATATTGTCATCAGGAATGAAAGCCTTTGCTTAGAAAAATGTACATCATGGGACAATCAAGAGAGGTGAACGGAGTCATCTGGAAATATTTTCCTTCAGTAAACTGTGATGATCCGGGCCTGTTTGACCAGGGCTGGCTTTAAGCCAATTGAACCAACTGTTCCCTGAACCAACTGGGTCCCTTTCAGGGAGAAGGGCGGGATACAAATGAAGTTTTTTATTATTATTATTATTATTATTATTATTATTATTATTATTATTATTATTCCCTGCACCCAAGAGGGCCCTGCACTCAGCAGTGGACCTTCCCTGCCCCACTTCCGGGGCAAAGGTCGGCAATGGAACCCCACCCCGTGGGCTATTGCTGCCCCCAATGCAAAAATCCACCCCCCCCTACCTACTTGAGACTCACAGAGCCTCGCGCAACCTCAGAATGTTTTGGGGAAACCTGTCTGAGGTTCCCCAATGCTATAAACTGTGCTTCTGGGAAACCCAAAGCACAGTTTCCAGCCCCATTGGGAGCCTCACAGAGGCTTCCGTAGGGCTCTAGCACCTCATGCCTGGGAATTTGGCCCCATTGAACCTTATGGTAGGTCCACAACTGCCTGCACTAGGGTAAAAATAAAAAATAAAATCAATATTTTTACTAAATCATTTCACAGTCACTAAAACAAGTGCTTTTGTAACTATTTACATTTCATAGGTAATCTACACAATTTGTTTGTTTACTTGTAGGCTTACATGTATGCAATTTTATATGAAAATGTGCTTTGATCCGTGGTTCCTGTAAGTCTTTGCATGCTGGGGGAGGCAGCAACGTGATCACTACAATCATGCTGCTGCCAGGTGGTGGTTACCTGGGCGTCGCTATGGTTCCCTGGAGGGTCTGGGGAGCCTGCAACCCCCTCTGCAGCCCTCCCTGAGGCTTCAAAACATAGAAAAGAGGGGGGGAAACCAATGTCCTGTTCCAAAACAGGAGTAAAGTAAATTTCCCCCCTTTTTTCCTACATTTTCAAACCTCAGGGGAGGCTGCAAGGGGTTCGCAGTCTCCCCAGACCCTTCAGGGAGCCATAGCAACCCCCAGGTAAGTGAAAAAAAAACCCTCCCTGCCTGGCAGCATCACAATCATAGCGATCATGTTGATACTGATTTCCTCTGATATCCTCCAGTTCCTCTGGTAGGTTGTGACCCACCAGTTTGGGAACCACTGGCTTAGATCCATTTGGTCCATTCACTCACATGCACGTTTAAAGCACACAGTTTGATTGCTTTCCAGTCTATCATAGAAATATAAAGTCTATAATAAATGGTATTTATATCTCTAAAATTCTACAGATTTTGGCTTTGAACCTGGGGTCCTGCAAAAAAAAATGTTTCCAATTGGGCCCTGCAGTTCCTAAGGCAAGCCCTGTGTTTGGCCTACTGTAATTTTAAAAGCGTCCAAATCCAACCTCCTTGAGGAAGCATAAATTTGGTATTCCGTACTGCCTGGAATACTGGTGTGGAAAGTCACCATGGTCTATGAGTGCTTGTAGTGGCATGAGTGTCTGTCTGACATGAATCCAGTGGTGACCTTGCACATTTCTGGGGGTGAGAACAGGGTGGGGGATATGGGCATAAGATGCATGCATTAACTCTTATTCTTGGAGAAATCCAGCCTTTTGGAAAGACTGGCCACTGTGGGAAACAGAATGATTATTTCTGTGGCACATTGCTGTTACAATTTCCTAGTTTAAGCTTTACGAGAACAAATTCATCCATGAGCTAGTATGCCTGTATGCAGACAGACACCAGAAAGGTGGCACCGTGCACATCTTAATCCATCATCTGATTTGCTTGCTGGCACATGTCTCAATAATGTGCTTTGACTTGTAAAAGGTTATTATGACTTGTAAAATCTTCCAGTGACTTGAAATGAAATGCCTACGCATGTCATCATGCTTAGAGGGTAGAAAATAGCAGAGAGGGGAGGGACAGGGGAAGAAACTGATGACACAATCCTATGCGTGCCTATTTCAGAGTGAGTCCCAATCCAGTTCAACTGTAAAGAAAAATACTTTGTTGTGAGAGGGCTCAGCATCCTCCTTTAGGAGGATGCACAGCAGCATTTCAGATTTCAGCTTGGGGAAAAATGTTATGGCTAAACTAGAGGGAAAAAACAGTGTATTTTCATCATAAGGCCAATTGTTACAACTATGAACTGTAGAAGGACCAGCCAAGAACCCTTTACTTAAGTAAAGGGCAAGTGCATCAGCCCATTTGATGGTTTTTCACAATAGCCAATGCATAGAATCAGAAGCTGGCCAGAGATGAACATGTTTCTGAAGCACATTTACAGGTAAACTGGAACTTAACAGAAATGGGGAAGGTTGCCCTTGCATCACCTAACTCAGTGGTTCCCAACGTTTTTTTCACTTGCGTACCCCTTGGCAGCCTATTTCCATAAATTGTACTCCTCATATAAGCCCTGCAAGGCATTCTAATACAGACCTGCCCTTTCCCACTATTATTCAGTTCTTTTTCAAGTACCCCTAAAGATCTCGGCAAGGGTACAGATCCCTGGGATCCCTGGTAAAGATCCCTGGGGGTACACATATCCCAGGTTGGGAACCACTGACGTAACTAATAAATGAACCCCAGGATTTGCTGGGTTTTACTAAGAACTGATATGTGCTAATGGGCGCAATCCTAACCCATTTTCCAGCACCGACATAAGGGCAATGCAGCTCCGAGGTAAGGGAACAAACATTCCCTTACTTTGAAGAGGCCTCCGTGAGTGACACCCAACTGCAGGATGCAGCACACGTCCCATTGGCACCGCTATGCCAGTGTTCAAAAGTGGGTTAGGATTTGGGCCAAAAAATGTGAACCGGGACACTCCGGATAAAAAGTCCACCTTAGCCATGAACTCGCAGGGCCTAATACAAACCTCTTTTCTCTTGCAGCTCTTCCCTCTTTCAATATATGAATAGTTATATTAACCGACCTCACAGCACTGCCACAATTCTTCAGATAATGTCCATAAAACACTCTGAACATTTCAACTGTGCCATAAAAATGCTGCGATTATTGCTGTGGATTTCCTACCTAGGAGTCATTTAAATTTATCATTATTATTGTTATTGTGGTTTTCTTCCATCTGTTCTCTCTTTGCCTGCATTCTGTAAGACAGAGACAAGATTAATGTGCTCATTTGCCACCTCTTGTTACTGATGACATGGTTTCTGAAGGGCTTAATGAAATCTGAGCCTCAGAATCATAACTCTGAGCAAGGATACACTGGCTTTGATTCACTTTGCATTGAATTCTTTGTTCTAGGACCAGGATAACTAGAAGCGGGGCAGCTGAGCAGGGACTAGTGGAAAGCAAAGGGATCAGATTCATCCGGGTCCAGAAGCAGATCGGTGGCCTTCTGCAGTGGGAACTCATAATCAGGCCAGCCCAAGCCACTCAGGGGCCAGCTGCTTTGACATTTTTGACTTTTGTCTGAATGCCCGAGGACAAAATAGAATAGTTGTGCATTACATGTGAACTTTGTGTATATTATTATTATTATTATTATTATTATTATTATTATTATTATTATTATTATTATTATTAATAATAATAATAATCTTTAATTAAAGCCTTAATTTAAACATACGTGTACAAAGCTAGTAACACTTGTAGGTGAGGTCCACATCTGATATACCAGTTCTGAGATATTAGAAACATCTCAAAGTTTGCCACTAGATTTGATGAATGAACAAGCTATAGGTCCACAGCAGCATGAGGTCTGGAGGAAGAGCAGTCAGGTATTCTCAGGTGGAGACTGGCTTGGATGCAGTACCTGCACTATAAAATAGCCATTAGCCTGATGGCGATGTTGAGGGCAACCAAATTCAGGTGGACACCAAAAAGCAGCTTCCAGATGTTGCCACAAGAGGGTATCCTGAACAAAGGATTCCAAACAAAGGCCAGGATAGGCATTATACTTAGGTTAACATATAACAGGGATTGCATTGAGTTGTTCATTAAACAGTACAAGGGACTACTGACAGGGACAGAAAATGAAGAGGTATATTTATTTGTGAGCAAATTCTTGTTGTTCTAGTTCTTCCCACTTTGTCTCATCTGTGATGGAAGTTCTTACCACTAGGCATATGTAATGTGTTGACCTTACTTACTAGCATCCTGGGTTCCTTGCAAGGTCCTTAACCACATTGCTCTTAGAAAGAACTTTGCCTCTTTATGAGTTGTGAGAATTAGCACTGATGACAGATGCAGGGGAGGGCACCAGGCCACAGGTTGTGTCTGTTGTCTTGTGAGCACCCTCAGGCATTTGGTGGGCCACTGTGAGATACAGGAAGCTGGACTAGATGGGCCCTTGGCCTGATCCAGCAGGGCTATCCTTATGTTCTTACCTGCAAATCAGAAGCCAAGTGATGGAGGTTGCCAGTATATCCACTGCTGAGTGTTGATATTTGGAGATGAGTAACCTGGTACCCTTAGGAGATGCCACTGTGAGGCAGTTAAGCTTGGGGAGAGCTGTTAGGTGAGCACCATGAGGTGTGTGGCTGTTGAGTAACTTGGAGAGTCCTATACAAGTATGAGCTATAATAGCAATCTCTGTGTTGGACACTCCTGGCCTATACTTTTGTCTGAGAAGATGGCAAATACATCCATTGACCTATCTAGGAAGGACCCCCTGTTACCTCTTGTTCAAGGAGCTTATGGCTTGTTTGCACATTAAAGATTCACATCTTGCCTCAGATTTATATTTTAGATGCTCTCCTGTTATCTTGGGACACTGAGCTTTAGGCCTAGCCAAATTGCTAATTTCCACCAACATCCTGGAACAAGCCACTAGAATCTACTCCTGTACCCACCTCAAAATTGCTTGGCAAAGTGCAAAGCTTTGGCTCCATCACCAACCCAAGGAACTCCGGCCCCATGCCCTGTCCAGGTATTTTTTGTCAAAAGTTCGCAACCCCACGGCCCAGGAGAGGTAACAGCTCAGCTATTGTTTATATGAACACTTTTCAGTACTCCCTCAGGGAACCTTGGGGAACTGTCCTTCAGTAATACAAAGAACTATCTCTATAGACCAGGGGTGTCCAAAGTTTTTGGCAGGAGGACCACATCGTCTCTCTGACACTGTGTCAGGGGGCTGGGGGGAAAAAAGAATTAATTTACATTTAAATTTGAATAAATTTACATAAGTACATAAATGAATATATTAAAGATGAACTTTTATGAATGAATAAAGGTCTTGAAATAGCTCAAGGCCTATAAAAGACCTTGCACAAAGCAAGACTGGCCTTTCCTTTGTTGCTGCTACTGCATCACAGACGTGAAACAACAAGCAGTAGAGGGAGACCTCATCCCATAGCTGATGCGAGAGGCCAAACAATCGCCCTCACGCTGAGAGCAGTTGCGTCGTGCCAGTGTGGGCTCCAACAAATCTCAGGAGGGCCAGAGGCTCATTGGAGACTTGGGGCTTCCTGAGGGTCACATTGAGAGGCCTCAAGGGCCGCAAGTGGCCCCAGGTCCAGGGTTCGGGCACCCCTGCTATAGACTAATCTATTAACATGTCTGCTGAAGCAGCTTTACAGTCTGCTATGGAAAGAATTCCTGGCTGCTGCAGAAGCATCTAAGGATCCAATCCTATTCAATTTTCCAGCGAGGATGCAGCCACAATGCAACAGCAAGGTAAGTGAACAAATGTTCCCTTACCTTGAAGAGGTGATGGCCGCACCACCATAGGACACAGTGCATGCCCTGTTGGGACAACTGCATCGGCACTGGAAAGTTGGTTAGGATTGGACCCTCAGGCATACCTAGAATGAACTCAAGGCTTGCCTTGCTGCCAGTGAAGTTTGAAACAAGATCATTTATCCTAGAAGAAAAACAAGTTGATCAAAAGCCTGTGATGTTGACAGCAGGGTTCCCTGTAAGCCACATAGCCACATAGCCATGCAGCTGTGCAGCTCTGAACCAAGCTCTGCACGCCACATAGCTCAGCAATCCAGAAGTTTGGGGATGTGTGATGTCCTCACTGAGCACCCAGGGACTGCACCTTGACACAGGTATGACACCATGCACCAGAAGGAGAAGTATGTGCACTGGCGCAGACCCCTCCGAGAGAAGATCCATGTTCATGTCTACTCATTATCGTCCAGAGTCATCTCTTAAATGTATGTGCGCACCTCAGGTTTATTCAGCAGTTTTGACCCCAGATTAACTAACTGTAGAAGCAAGAAATGTAATTCTTTTCTTACGCTGTACATCTCAGCAAACTGGCATTGCCCAACCAACTTTCAAAAACCACTGGCTATAGTTTAAAAATGGGCTGCTTGTCCACTGCTTGGTTAATTATTATTATTTCTGTTAAGTGTTCAAGTATTAATAGGAGGAATGCATCTGCACTTCCAGGAAGTATTTACTCATGCATTAAATTAATCTCCTTTTAAAAAATAACTCTTGGATATTAAATACACTGAAACATTAATGGAATCTTAAGGCTGAGCAGTTAGAATTAAAAATGATCCAACACGCTCAACGTAAAGATGGCATATGCGTGTTTGCGTGGCCATTTTGCTGATGTGTATGCCTCTTTCTGTTCTGTGCCATAGGTATGTTATTTATGATTTAGGCTTTGTTTAAATGGTTTCTGTTGAAGTGAAAGCTTTATATTTTGGCAAAGCCTATGCCCGAGTTATTAAAGTTGAGCTTGTTTGGACAGTGGTTATTATGAACAATAATGCCACATTATTTCTGCAACAAACAGGGAGATAACAATAAAAAAGGAACAATACAATTATTTAGGGTGGGGAGGCGGCAGGAGGGAGGAATTTCAGGGTGGGGGGAGGGTGAGCTGTGGTGTTCCGGGGGGGGGCAGGCAGGTGGGCGGGGACCAGAATCTGGCGGTTATGCCAGATCCTAATCCCGTTCTCTGGTGGCCCAGGGAAGTCCTGGGTTGCTCCAATTTGTGCCATTTCAACAGGTGGTGCATATCTGAGTAGACCCATTGGGGCTGCTGTGGGCCGACATGGGGTGAAGGGAAAGGCTTCCCCTTGCCTCAGATTGCGCTCGTTTTGGCCCCAAATTTGCACTGGATGTTGCGCAGGTCCACTGGCCAGCCTGCTTCCAGTGCAAGTTCTGATTGCACCTTTATATGAGTTATAGCTGCTATGGCACAGATACTGGCACTTTGCATACATTACAGGTGAGACTGAGGTATTCAGACCGATCTTACTTGCCACTGACTTCCCTGTACCCCTAAGGAAAATAGTAGAGGTCTTCTGGTCCAAGTTCCCTAGCTTACAAAGGGTGTACAGTGGACTCTCCACATTCACAGTCTTAGCTTCCATGGATTTGAACCACCACAGATCTAAAATAGTATTTAAAAAAAAATTGTGCTAGAATTCAGCCCCAGTTGTGCTTATCAGTAGTGTCACTAGGGGGATGTGGGGGTGTGGGCTGCACATTATTATTATTATTATTATTATTATTATTATTATTATTATTATTATTATTATTATTAATAATAATAATAATAATAATAATAATAATAATAATAATAATAATAATAACACGAACAACAACAACAACAACAACAACAACAACAACAGTATTTACTTTTCAACAAAAAGTTCAAAAAGTGTTTTACACTTACGCTCCACTGGGGGCAGGAGGAAATAGCAACTGTCCATGATTAATTAGTCTATACAGTTGATATCCACAGTTGGATTGGTTCCAGGACCACCTGTTGATTCCAAAATCCACAGGTGCCTGAGTCCCAGCTTAAGGTGAGGTGGAGCACCGCACTGCCTTACTGTGAGCCTCTGGAGGTTGCATTGGGTCTGCAGCCCACTCCATTGGCCTCAGAACACCTCTGGAAATGACATCAGTAGCACAAGCATCAGCAGAACTGGGAGGACAATGGCTGGATTATCGTTGCACTGGCATTGCTATCCTTGCACCAGCATCCAGGGAACAATGCCATATCCTTTGCCATTCTGGTTGTTGTTTCTGAAGAATAAGATTGCATCTTTAATCCAGCAGGCATGGCAATGAAGGGATTGTCTTCCTAGCTTTGAAAAGATAACCTCCCAGAAACCATAAAATGGTAGCCTTCCTAAACTTTCAGGCCATACCTTGATTGTTGTAAGAGTGACCTCTTAGCATCCAACCTATGCCAAGCAACTTATTATGATAAAATTTCCATTTCAGAAGGGACCAGAGCATTTCTGGAGGAGCTGCCAGGTCTAGCCAAGGTCACAGTTTATGGAGTAACCTCTACTGATGCTAAAGTTCCAGCAAACCTAGGTCCACATGACATCAGGAGTGTCATGAAGCATCCGGCCAACCATTAAATTCCACTCCTCAACAATCTTGCCCTAGTTACATCTTTACATATTGCTGAACTGGTTCCTAGCAAAATAAGAGACATTAAGGTAAAAGATGTCATGCATGAGTAATACAGATTGCAAATTGCAATCTTGGGTACTGTGTCCCAAAGCTATTAAGATGCAAATGCATGTTTGCCTATATTTCCGTTAGTGTACCATATTTCTAATTTGATTTTTTTTCTCCCCTAGTGACTTCCATTCTCCAGGAGGAAGATAAAAACCTTTAATATGCAATAGACAGGCTGATGATGTGATCCATAATCTAGATTTGTTGCGGTATCAACTTCTGTGAAAACAAAAAATCATTGTTTTGTTTTGTTCTCAGTGTGACCAGTTGTGAGGTTGTGTTGGAGAACAATGGAAATAAATGCAAGCAATCCCTTCATACAATGAACAAGAGGGGATCTTTTTTTCCTTTTGCACACTGAAGAAGAAGAAGAATTTACCTTCCTCCTGTAACATTCTCCTCCCATCTGTAATTTTAAGAATTCTCATTCCACTCCTTAACAAACGAATTACTTTTATTTTTAAGAAATAATTGTGGCATACTGTTCTGAGCATACCAAACAGTGCAGCTGCTGTATCCAGGTTTTCATTGCCCCTCCTATTAGCATCTGCTCTATCTGAATTTGCTGAACACACATTGTCTTTTCTTATGTACTTTATATGCACTGTGGCCCCAATTCCTTACTTTGGATCTGATTCACTAGAGTCTTGTTGAGTAGCTGTTTTTGGAAAGCCTGCAGAACAGTAGCCGCTAATCAGCAGCTTCTGTCAGAACATTTAATTCAACAGATGGAAGAATAATTCTGCCCAAACCACAACTCTGTACAGCATAGGCCATGAAAAATCCATTCCCGCTTGGGACCCATTCTCAGGGAATCGTCATATGATCTTGGTTGGCCAGCTGAAAACATGGAAGTTCAAATATATAATTTTTTTTTTAAATCCTAGGACAAAGGTATTATACTTTTTGCCCTGTTGGCTGTGCTGCTTACACTGTGTTATCTCTTGGTGTGTTATCTGCCATCTAGCCACTAAAATTATTTCACACATGCAAACTTAGGTCAAATATTGTGGTTTTGGCTATTCCCAATCCTGCTGCACAAAGGGCCTAATCCTTCCCTAGCCACCCAATGGTGATGTGCCTCTTGCAACAGCGCCAATGGCTGTAAAGCAGTCAGTGCCTGTTGCAAAAGGTACTCTGACAGTGCACCGCTCAGCTCACTGTTCAGAGTCCTGGGGGCAAGGCCTGGGCCTTCCTGCCTGTGTCAGCAGCTGTTGCCCCTATCATTGCAGCAGATAAGCTGATGGGTGAGGAATTTGCTGCTGTACACAATCTATAGGATTAGGCTGTTAGAAAAAAAATATTTTACGGAATGTTTCTTCCCAGACATAACATGTTTACTGAGTGTTGTTATATATTAGTGTAAAAGGGATTTTTCCCCACTTGTTCAGGATTCCATCTTTATTCTGTACACTTGTTTTTCCATATTCCCTTTCCAAACTTATTCTAGAGAACTTATGCCCATTTTCAGCTAATCAGTTCCTCTCTGCACTCGAAGCAGTCCTAATTTGCAGAAAGCACTACTGGGTACTTCCTCACCATCAGGGTAGCTCGCCTGTTCTACCTGCAGAGGTCCTCCTTCCTCCCCTCTCCTGCCAGCCGTTTCTCCAGCCACTGCAGCAACACCTTGGTTCTCAGCAGGTCTTGGGCATGGCAGCCTCACACCAGCCTTGAGCATCTCCAACAGTCTCGGTTCTAGCAGTCTCCAGCAGTTCCTGTTCCAGCAATCCTCAGTAGTCCATTCGCCCATCCATCTGTCAAACAGTCAGTCCGTTGGTCATTCAGCAGGTCCTGTATTCCATCAGCCAATTTGTTTAGTCCCTCAGTCCATTAATTAGTCCGCCAGTTCATCAGTCAGTCCTCTCTCCTCCAAGCACCTTCTTTCTGCTGTCTCAGTCTATCCAACCTCCTGCCTCCTGCACTACACATTCTCCCTTCTCCAGGTGATGCTTTTATCACTGAAGACCTTGTTGCCTCTAGTAGCTGCAGCTGTGCAGCATACCGACTGCTAAAAGCCAATTTTTTAACTCCATGCTTCCCAGACTTGTCAGAGCAAGGAGCCACTGTTGATACCACATAACACCCTATCAACTCGAGGGATCTTGCACATTTCCATTGCAATGCTCTGGAAGGCACACTACACGCTGTAGGTAACTTTTGCTGCATGTTGTCGCACATTCCTAATGTACGTGACCATGACCTGTTATGAATGGATTCTGTATAAGGAACTTTAACCTACAAATGTTCATTCTAAAATGCCCCTATGAACTAAAAAGACAGTTTAAAATTCAATTTCTGCCTTCCAGAAATGAACGTCCAAATCTACTACATTGTTTCTCTGTGCCTAAAATGAATTCTGGTGGCAGTGAAATATGAGTGGGTTTCATATTTTATGTTTGGTATCCACTCCCCCCCCCAGCTCCATTCTTCTTTTTCTGTTGCTAAGAGAAAAGGGATTGTTGCCAAGTAACGAGACATAGTGTCCGGCATGTACCAATGTGTTCTGCTTCATATATCAAATGCAACCAGCCCCACAATGGTTTTCAAGGACAAGAAGAGCATCTATGTTCACATAGTGAACATCCTGGAGGATAGAGGGAAACAGTGGGTTTTTTCAATCTATTGGATGCCTTTCCTGATTTGTTGCAAAGATTATCTCAAGATAATACATATAAAGCAGTGTTTCCCAAACTGTGACTCAGGACCCATTAGTGGGTCATGACCTGACTGTTGTTGGGTCATGAAACTGAAACTGACAAACTGATAGCTGACAAGGAAAAGGTATTGAGCCCTGTGAAAAATGAAATGGAGTCACACTTGTATTTTTACCCATGAGTAGGCAAACATGCCTCAGCTCCTATCAAACGCCAAGTGAAGGGGAACACAAGGCCATCAGAATGGTCCCAATCCAATGAAAATGGAGCTCAACAAATGCTGCAGAAGAAGGCTCCTAACACCATAGTAAAAAGGATAAAAACAGATGCTTGAGCAGTTTGTAAAGTGAAACTTAGCTTTATACAAATGCAATGCTTATTAGTACTTCTGGCACCCCAGGTTCAGTCTTGGCTCTATTTCAGACAGACCAAATTCTTTCCTACTGCTGACTCTCACTCCCAGATCCTGCTTCACTCCACTTCTCATACATGAACTTCCACCAGATTCTGCCCTTGACCCCTTCTATCTTCACCATTGGCCCAAACCAGATGCCAGTATTTTTGAAATGAAGAGTTAGCACCCCTACCAAGCTGCAGGGGAAACAACAAAGATGCATTGTGCTGAGCACTGTGTGAGTGTGCCCTCACAGCCTGTTGCACACAATGGACACATTTATGGATCACAATGTGATCCTATGAATCTTGGAGACCAAACAGAAATGGCTTCTTATTCAGAACACATCGCTACTCTCCAAACCAGCAGATACAAATCTTGTTCTTCCCCATCCTCTGTAATGGTTACAACAATGGTGTAAGAAATGGAGGCGTGGTTGATCTTTCATTGGGGTAGAGGCTCCCAAGGAAGCCTTACCTTTTAGCAGGGATGTGAAAGTCCAGCGTGGCTTCTACAGTCACCACCTCTGAGACTCAACTCAAAAAGAGTCATAACAGGGACACTTTTTGAGTCTCTGAGTCATCCTCTCACGACTCGGTAGGACTCGAGTCAAGTCACCCCCCCCTTAAAAAACCCAGCCATGAAAAAATGGGGCTGCTGCCAAGGGGTGTGCATGTGGGGGGGAGTTCTCCTTTAATACTCTCCTGGTGTCCCCACCCCTCTGTAAACAGGATGGGAAGGGGTAGGAGGGACTGCTAGAGAGCCAGGAGAGAAGTGACAAGAGGGAGGAGGATCACACACAGCAGTTGCAAGGCTTACTGGGATGACCCAAACATTGGCAGCTCTACTCAGAAGCAGTTCCACTGTAGTCAGTCATTCAATGGGGCTTCCTCCTCCCAAGTAACAACGGAGCTCAAAACAGCCATGCCATGCGGTAGAAAGCATGATAGCTATGAACTGCCTCCCCTCCCTTCCCTGCCTCCTCCTCCTCCCTGGGCTTCTGCAGCCAGTCGTAAAGCAAGAACCCCCTTGGCTCCTTCTTCTGCCCTTTCTCAGCCAAAGAAAATACCAAACCTCCCATCCTGTGTCCAATGATCACAGGTTCCTTCCTTCCCATCAGAGATAAGCAAGAGCTGCCTCCCCCATCCTTCTCAGAGGCATTAACCCTTCCCTGCCTCCTGGCTGGAACTTCTCTGCTGCTCACCAGGTTTGAAAGATGGCCCCACAAAACAATAAACAAGATACCTAGACACAGGCAGACTCAAGTCTGCATGAGTGGGGATGAGTGCGACTCACGAGTCAATGAGTCAGCGAAAAACATGCATTTTTGCAACTCAAGTCCAAATCATCTGAGTCGAGTTAATAATAATAATAATAATAATAATAATAATAATAATACTACAGGTATTTCTATACCGCCTTTCTTGGTCCTCAGATTTCTTCTCAGACTTTATTCAAGGCGGTTTACATAGGCAGGCAATTTAAATCCCTGTAGGGATTTTTACAATTTGAAAGGTTCTATCTTTCAAGAAACCACAACATTCAGATGTTTCTTTCTTGATCTGGCCGCACATTCTGGCCTCCATCCTCCCACGCTCAGAGCAGATGGAATAACTCGGCTCAGCTTGTCAGCTGCTTCAAGGTCGCATGGTGCCGGTGGCCTCGAACTGGCGACTTTCGGATGTTATCTTCAGGCAAATGGAGGCTCAGCCCTCTAGACCAGACCTCCTGCCCACCTGAACTTTCCTGAGTTCCCCACCTTGCTTTTTAGGTCCAGCCATAACAACATATGAAGACACAAACAATGAAAGAGACAAGGAGCCTGCATGCTTTGGAGAGAAAAAAGAAAAACTTAACCAGATTCACTCTGTGAGAATACAGTATGAGAAACTTTGTTTATTCATTAAAAAAAAAGTTATACTGCATTTTCATTTTAAAAATAACCCAGAGTGGTGCACAAAAATAAAACATTCCCAAACAATATTAGCTTCAAATAACCCTGAGCAGGCAAAAGTTGTCTCCCAATGCTGCTTCTCCTTACTTTTAAGTGGCAACCTGCTTTTTCCTGCGTGGGTTCTTTAACGTTCTGTTTTCTGTGTCACTCATCTAACAAAGTGGGCTGCTTCTCTGACCCTTCATTTTTAACCATCCCTGCATTTGGTCGCTTCTCAATTTTAGAAAACCCAAAATACTTTGCTTCTTACAGCTTGCTTTTACTTGTTATCAAAACAGTCCACCTGTTCTGTCCAGATGGCGCACCCTCTGTTGCTGCCTGTTAATTAATAAGTGTTTTCATTTGGTGGAAATAGCAAAAAAGTGCCCAAAATTGGATATGAAAATCCAAACAGTCACATTTTTACTCTTGATTTTTTTGCAGAGATCCTGGAGTAGTGTGGTGGTACATTTTGAAGCACAGGAGCTCATCATGGTACACCTCCTTCCAGCCACACCCTGCAAAGCCTGTACAACAACAACAACCAACTTTACATTTCGTCATTATAATATTTTCTTCCTCTGCTTTTTATTTCTCCTTTGAAACATGATATTTCATGGTGAGGATTTGGGTAGGCTTGGGCTATAAATTTAGACATGATGGTATATACTAAACTACTGAAAATGGCAGCTGCTGTATCCAACTTCATCTCCACATGTGTAATATCTCATAAAATTTATCTCATGTTGTTATATCATGATAGTCTGCATTCTTCCCCATCAGCAACCAATGATATGAAGTGTGGATGAGAAAAAGCCAAACATCATGATGGCTTGACCTGCAGAAACTTCTGCTAGACATCACAGAGGAGGAGCTACACAGAGGCGTAACTTGGATAGAGCCCGAGGGGCACATGCCCTGGGCACTATGCCGGGGGGGGGGGCACATGTCTGAACCCAGGCTTCACCCAGTCACCTCCAGGTTTTCCTCAGAGGGCGGGGTGGCTTCTTGTGCCCCATTCCTTCTCCTGTGGAGGCTCCCAGGAAAAGGAATGGGGTACTTGAAGTCACAGCAGCTAGCACCCGCACTCCGGGGAGAAATAGGAAGGGACACATGATGTCATGTGGCATCTTGAGGGCACAGTCCTGGGCACTGGTCAAGAACATAAGAACATAAGAACATAAGAACAGCCCCACTGGATCAGGCCATAGGCCCATCTAGTCCAGCTTCCTGTATCTCACAGCGGCCCACCAAATGCCCCAGGGAGCACACCAGATAACAAGAGACCTCATCCTGGTGCTCTCCCCTACATCTGGCATTCTGACTTAACCCATTCCTAAAATCAGGAGGTTGCGCATACACATCATGGCTTGTACCCCATAATGGATTTTTCCTCCAGAAACTCGTCCAATCCCCTTTTAAAGGCGTCTAGGCTAGATGCCAGCACCACATCCTGTGGCAAGGAGTTCCACAGACCAACCACGCGCTGAGTAAAGAAATATTTTCTTTTGTCTGTCCTAACCCGCCCAACACTCAATTTTAGTGGATGTCCCCTGGTTCTGGTATTATGTGAGAGTGTGAAGAGCATCTCCCTATCCACTCTGTCCATCCCCTGCATAATTTTGTATGTCTCAATCATGTCCCCCCTCAAGCGTCTCTTTTCTAGGCTGAAGAGGCCCAAACGCCGTAGCCTTTCCTCATAAGAAAGGTGCCCCAGCCCCGTAATCATCTTAGTTGCTCTCTTTTGCACCTTTTCCATTTCCACTATGTCTTTTTTGAGATGCGGTGACCAGAACTGGACACAATACTCCAGGTGTGGCCTTACCATAGATTTGTACAACGGCATTATAATACTAACCGTTTTGTTCGCAATACCCTTCCTAATGATCCCAAGCATAGAATTGGCCTTCTTCACTGCTGCCGCACATTGGGTCGACACTTTCATCGACCTGTCCACCACCACCCCAAGATCTCTCTCCTGATCTGTCACAGACAGCTCAGAACCCATCAGCCTATATCTAAAGTTTTGATTTTTTGCCCCAATGTGCATGACTTTACACTTACTGACATTGAAGCGCATCTGCCATTTTGCTGCCCATTCTGCCAGTCTGGAGAGATCCTTCTGGAGCTCCTCACAAGCACTTCTGGTCTTTACCACTCGGAAAAGTTTGGTGTCGTCTGCAAACTTAGCCACTTCACTGCTCAATCCTGTCTCCAGGTCATTTATGAAGAGGTTGAAAAGCACCGGTCCCAGGACAGATCCTTGGGGCACACCGCTTTTCACCTCTCTCCATTGTGAAAATTGCCCATTGACACCCACTCTCTGCTTCCTGGCCTCCAACCAGTTCTCAATCCAGGAGAGGACCTGTCCTCTAATTCCCTGACTGTGGAGTTTTTTCAGTAGCCTTTGGTGAGGGACCGTGTCAAACGCCTTCTGAAAGTCCAGATATATAATGTCCACGGGTTCTCCCGCATCCACATGCCTGTTGACCTTTTCAAAGAATTCTATAAGGTTTGTGAGGCAAGACTTACCCTTACAGAAGCCATGCTGACTCTCCCTCAGCAAGGTCTGTTCGTCTATGTGTTTTGAGATCCTATCTTTGATGAGGCATTCCACCATCTTACCCGGTATGGATGTTAGGCTGACTGGCCTATAGTTTCCCGGGTCCCCCCTCTTTCCCTTTTTAAAAATAGGCGTGACATTTGCTATCCTCCAATCTTCTGGCACCGTGGCCGTTTTGATCAAGGTTTTGGTTTTGGTCAAGGATGCTACACCTCTGAAGCTACACACATAATTTCCATGTTGGGTAGCTGCCACTTCTTTACCATTACAACTGATCTGGCCTTCATTCTCCAAGCACAGCCACTTATCCAAGCCTGGAAATAAAAACATCCAATGCCTAAAAAAAAAAAAAAAAATCAAAAATAATGTAAAATCAGTTTTAAAAGAGCCAAAATAATTCACCACTTAGTACTCATATGAATACGCAGCAAAATCATGTCTTCCCTGGAGAAATTTAGCAATGTGTAGTCTTCACCCTCCTCCCTGCACTATCTAGTTGCTGGGCTGCACCGTCAATCCCAATCCTTTTTCAAGATATTTGTGACTTCCCCCATTTTGTTTTCTATGACTGCCCATATGCTCTAATGCTGAACTATGCTGTGGAAAGTTTGGAATATATTTTCATGCTTCTCTGAACATGCCATCAAGCTATGAGTTCTCTCATGTAAAAAGGATATTACAGAGGGGCGCTGTGATTTCCATTGGCTCCTGGGAAATTCCCCAGTGGCGCCAGAGCACTTTTAATATGCAAACGGAAATCTGGAGACTGGGAGTCAGTGAAACTCTCTCTCTCTCTCTCTCCCACTCTCCTTTTTTACATGCACTGTATTCATCTTGCATGCAGTCAATTTAGACCTGTCATTGTTTAAAAATGAGCATACAATCGGCAGGCTACTTGACTTGAGAAAGCCACTGTACTGCAGCTTCATATTTTCTTTGATCTTCATCTAGATAAAGCCTGGTGTTTGTTAATCTGCTTGACATGCAACAACTTCTCTTTCTTGGTTCTTTCAGCAGCGTTATTTTTCAGGAAGAAGCAAGGATTGCTGATGGAGGTGTCATTTGCAATCGGCTGTTTTTGGTAACAGGCCCTTGTCTGAATGAACCAGCTTTATGGTTAATTGAATAGACACTCCATTAAGTGTTGTGCAGTAGTAAGTTTTAAACTCAGAAATGAAATAATGTTGTAATTAGTGTGGAATAATCAGGCTGCAGTGTTCAGAGCATGGAGGTAAAATCATAAATAAACATAATAATTAAAGCATATTTATTAATGTTTTTAAAATTACCTTGTGTGTTGTTTTTTTTGCAATCTGCATTCCGCAGAAGCTTAGAATAAGACAAAACTATTTAAAAAAAAAAAAAAAACTGATTCAAAGCAGCAAAAAAAATCAAATCCATATAGCAAAGCGATCTTAGCCAACAATCTTTGGTTTTGACCCTTGCTGGAAGATTTCTGGGAGTCACTGTACTTTTTTATGCATAGAGACCACAAAAGGAAAGTATACACTGCAGTTATACACACAGATTTCTGAAGGTAAGCTTAAACTTGTCAATTACAAATGGGCTTAGGACAGGAAGTGGACCAGAAGTGGTCCTTTAATGTTCAAAAACAGCTGAATGGGGGTGGGTGTGACTCGGGGTACAATCCCAACCTGTGATGGGCTGGTGCAAGTCCCTTGCACCTGCCCAATGATGTCGCAAAAGTGCCATAAAGCATTTTCATGCCATTACTCAAGGAGAGAGACCAGCCCAAGCTTCATTGGGCCAGCGGACTGGTAATACAAAGCTGACTGAATCAGGTAGGTGCAGAGGTCTGGTGCAGGGGTGTGGATGGAGGATGGGAAGAAAGCGTTCCAGGGCAGGGGGGAGGGCAGGTCCATGGGCGGGCAGTGGGTAAGTAGGGGGTGGGGCCAGGATCCAGCATTTGTGCCGGATTCTAACACTGGTCCTGGGTGGCCCGGAACAGCTCTGGGCTGCTCAGAATTGTGTTACCTGTTGACGTGGCACAGATCCGGGTAGATCCATTGGAGCTGCTGTGGCTTTACCCAGGGTAAGGAGAAGGAATTCCCCTTGACCCAAACTGAGCCACAACTGGCCCCAACCCTACACTGGATAAGGGGCAGGACTTCTGACCTGCCTACTCCAGGGCAGGTTAGGATTGGGCTGCCTGAGTCTTAGCATGCAGTAGAGATTCATAGTTTCCCTGTTTTTGTACTAAAATAGCCTCCTGAAGCAGCTGTTTGACTCCTGAGCAACTATTAAAACTTCTGAAGCCCAAGATGTTGCTTCTCTTGGGGAAAGGGTTGGACATAGGATTTTCAGCACAAAAATGGCACAGAAGAAAAGTATTAGTTCCCCCATGTTCACATATACTGAATGCTGCTGCAAGTCAAACAGGCCCTCCCACAGCTGCTGTTGGACTGAAAAGTCCCTTTTGCTAGCCATTTCCTAGTTTTAACCTGTCACTTAATGATGGGTTTAACATTGAGTAGTTGGCTCCTAAGTGCAATTGGTGAGACATCTATCTGAGGACACATGCATTGAATCAAGCTCTTTGTTTCTAAGGTGACCCTTTTTTGATCCTCAAAACTGAATGCTATTCCCAGTATGAATGGCATTTAATTCAATAAATTCTAGTGGTGCATACAGGAATGGTTTGTGCTTTTTGTTTGAGTGGAGTAACAATCAGTGATGGCCTTGCCTCACCTCTTGTCCTCAAGATCAGCAAAAAGATCTCCATCCTCTCTTACTGCCTTTCCCATTGTCTACTAACCCTAAGGCACAGTGACTTTTGACCCCAGGCTGTAACCCACATGTACAGACACAGAATGGTAAAAAAGCTGCTTGGTATTAAGAAAGAATAATTTTGCAAGTTGATCAAAAGTCTGAGAGAAACTGGCTGAAGCCTCAGCTCAGGGTGTTTACATTTTGTAGCTCAAGAGATAGCAGGTGCTAGGCAGCTACTGAAGAGGAATGAGCTAACTCTTTGGCAAGGGATAAGGGCATTCACTGATTTATGCTTACTAGGAAAACTCTGTAGCTTTCATACTTTATGCTTTCACAGTAAAGGCATACATATGTAATATGGAGACCAAGTGACCATTGATACCAAACCGTACCCAAGGTCACAATAGTTATATAAAATTAAGCCATAGAAACCAAAATGCTTGATTTTAGTAAAACTTTTAAACCTCTTAATAAAAGAAGCATCAGTTTTGCAAACAGTCTTACAGTGTAACTGTTATGGAAAGCAGAAGAGATAAGATAGGGCGCTCGAACAAGGCCACCCTAATGAGGGATGAGTACGGTTCTGAAGTTCTGCCAAGATGAAGTCTTCACACCTGTCTTTAAGTATTTTGTGCTCTCTGTTAATGATGCTATTCTAAACCTTATCAAAGCAATCTGTATAATTGGTTTGGTTTATGTGAATGTGATCCAACACTAAGTAAATAGTATTATAGTGCACCCTGCTGGGATTTAGAAACTTTTGTACTTTTCTAGGTTTTAAGGTGAAACCCTACCTGTATGTAAATCAAAGCCAATTAATTGTTTTGCCCACTTGCTGCCCACCTATTTTCCATCTTTAATGCAAATGTAATCTGAAATGTACCTATCAGGTATGGTGTGCCTTATCTGTATCCTATTAGGAGTTAGCCCCATCTCTGATGTCAAATTACAGCCAATGGGAAGTCTAGATTTTGGGACAAAGAGCCAAAAAATGTATAAAAGTTTGGAATCCATACTGGGAATTGCTCTCACGCTTTGGACACTAGCATCTTGAACCTGTTTTCCGCTAAAGTAGTAGGTCTCAAACCTTTTACCCCCAGGATCCACTTTTTGAAACAACACTCTATCGAGAGCCACCTAGTTTTAGAAGACTTAAAAAAAAATCTTGTAAAATATGTATTTATTTTACATAAATATTATTTAAATATTTTTTATTTTTAATAAAAAATTATTTATTTTCAAAAATCTTGTTCCATTTCTTGTAATGAGGTAGCTCTATTAAACTTAATGAATATTCTCCTTCCATTCCAATTTCTCCCCAGAAATTTTTTTTAAAAAAGAAACCCCCCCTCCCCCCCAAAAAAGCCTACATAACTTCTTCTGGTTTTTTTTTGGAATTCTTTATTGGCGGCATCAACTATGACACATTTATCTCCCAATATTTACACATACTTGCAAACTGCAGGAGCTGAGCTCTTTGCAGGACAATTAGCAACTATCTTGCAAAATCCAGAAATTGTTTACCCTGAAATTACTCTGAGCTGTGCACAGGGTAATTAGCAGCGAATTGATTTTTGAATAGCCTAGTGTTTGACCAATTAGTTATCGGGACTTGCCATCACCTTGGAGTGATGGAAGCTCCTTTGCTACATTGGAGGCTCTGCTCCCTGCTTTCACTCCCTGTAGTGATGGAGGTTCCATCACTACATTGGAGACTCTTCTCCCTGCTTCAGGACCCACCAAAAACTGGGTCCTGACCTACCAGTGGGTCCGGACCCACAGTTTCAGAACCACTGAGTTAAACTATAACAATTGTGAAGAAAAACGTGATTGTGTATAAGAGACAGTCAGTTTGGCCCTTACTTTTGCAAGGATGATTTACTGACCGTCAAGAACTTTGTAATGAGCCTTACTTAAATTCAGGCAGAGAGAAAACTGATGATATAGGTGCCAGCTCAGTAGCATAGCTATGGGGAGGGGCCATGGTAAGTATTGTAGGTGCCACAGCACTCTGTGTAAGTGGCCCCTCCCAGTAGCTAACAGAGCCACTCATGCTGCACGTTTACCATCCCTGCCCAGAATGGCTCCAATGGCAAGTGGGAGTGGAGACTTACATGGCATGTTGCAGCACCAGCAATACTTACCACATCACATCCCCCCCGGTAGCTACACTCCTGTGCCAGCTACAGTTCAATGAAGTGAGAAGAGGGGGGACCTGGCATCTCTGGGAAGACCAATGAAAAGACCCCAGTCTATAATTTGGGAGAGCTGCTGAGTGAGATGGACCAGTGAGAAGTGGATAAAGCAACTTTGTACATATGCAGGTTGCATGTTGGCAACCTTCAGTTTCGAAAGACTATGGTAATATGCAGGTTAATATGACTGCATATTAACTATGCGAAAGACTGCGAAAGACTATGGTAATATGCAGGTTAATAGTTCATGTATATTGGGGAAGAGATAATGAAATGCATGTTCAGTTCATAAAACTGTAATAAAAGAGAAGCTACCATTGACACTGGTCTTATTGTGAAGCTCTGTGCAAAGCCTTAACATAGACACAAAGTTATTAGGTAAGACCTGTACCCCTCTTGTAAAATGCCAAGCACAAAATAAGATTAAATGCATGGGCCAAGTTAAACATATACTTAATTTTAGGTCAGAAAGATGAGTACTTTCTATAAACAAGAACAGTGGACAACTGGGTATGCAATAGGATTGATTCCCCCTTGCCTGTATATCTTTTGCTCCACAGAATGGGCTTTAAATTTATACATCAAAGGGACATCGAGTTAAGACTTCTGAAGCCCATGGGCCCTGCATCCCTGAAAGCTATTAAGTCCGGCTTTCTGGCTTGCCATGTTAAACCTTTCGCTTGCAGCAGCTACCTTTATTCTTGATCTCAGCCCCTGTTAGTCCGGTCCCAGGCATTGATGATGTTGCTGAAGCAAAGCGGCTTTGCAAAAAATCCTGCCTTGCCTTTCGTCAAAAGCCGGGTTCTGGAGGTAGAGTAATCTGATGTCTGCCTTGACGTAGAACTGCATGATGCTTGAGGATTTTTGTCCCTCTGATGGGCTTTACCTCAGCTTACCTATTATTACAACTTAACTCTCTGAAGCTAAGGGGGCTTAGTTGTTCATGCATTTCACTTCACAGCTTCTCACCTGCCTCTCCCTGCTCAACTTTTTCTGACTATATGAGATAACTTTTCCCCCTCTTTACTCTGTTATGAAGCTTGGGCTGCAATCCTATACTCACTTTCCTGGGGGTAAGCCGCATTGAACACCATGGACTTACTTCTGAGTAGACACATACTGTATAGGCTTGAGCTGTTGGATGGCAATCCTGTACACCCTTACCTGTAAGTAAACCCCATTGAATACTGCAAGACTTACTTCAGAGTAAACATGTATAAGATTGCTCTGTTAATCCTTGCTTTGTAGACTCTCTCTCTCTCTCTCTCTCTCTCACAAACACACACACACACACACACACACACACACACACACACACACACACACACACACACACAAAACCTTTATATCAGGAATGGCCTACAGGAAGCCTGAGGGACTGTTCCAGTCCAACAGAAGTATTATCTGACTGCAGGGGCTCTATTGTTTGGGGTTATAATAATAATAATAATAATAATAATAATAATAATAATAATAATAATAATAATAATAATAATAATAAAGTGTATATATTGCTTTTTAACAAAACATTCTGCTCTGTGTTCCTCTAGTTATGCCCACACTCCTTACCTGCCAACCCTTCACCACTAAATGTTGCTATTCTTTTGTAAATGTACCTGCTGCAGGAAAAGAGCCTGGCAGCCCATTCCAACCTAAGTCTCCCCCCACTGATGCAGGAGCACCAATGGGGCATGCACTGCACCCCACAGGGAAGCTTTGGGTCCTGGAGGCCTCCTTGAGGTAAGCAAACATTTGTTCCTTTGCCCCGGGGCAAGCTTCCTCTGCTCCATGGGTTTACCAGGCAGTGGCGTAGCTAACGATCCTGCTGCCCGGTGCAGAGCTCAAGATGTTGCCCCGGAAATGAGGTCACATCCAGAAGTGACGTCACTCCCGGGTTTTGATTTCATACCCACTTTTTTAAAAAAGTGAAAAATAAAAAATCTGCCACGTCCCGCAAGCTGCCTCCCCCCAGCACCAGCTCCCTCCTACTCACCTCCATTCCCTCTGAGGTCTTACACTGGGCTGCTGCTCCTGCAGCCCTGTCAGGCTCATGGGGGGGGAGCAGCAGTCAACACCACTGGCACGTGCCCTACCAGCCAGGCACACTGGGCCAGAGGGGGCAATGGGCTACATTGAGGAGAGCCCTGCACGTATGAGGGGAAGTGGGGCATGCCCCCCCGCCGCTGTTTTGTTTGGTGGCACAGCTCAGGTCCAGCCACTGCGGAGGAGGGGGGAGAGAGGAGGCTGTGGAGAAGCCGCCAGCCCTCTCGCTAGTTCACATTGATTGTGGGGGAAGGAGAACTCAGGGCAGGCAGGGGGGAGGAAGTCATGCCTGACTGACTGAGGCTCCAATCCTATCTGCACTTACCTGGGAGTAAGCCCCATTGGGTATAATGGGACTTACTTCTGAGTAGACCTGCCCGGGCTGGGCTGGGCTCTCAGGCTCCTGTCCCAGCCCCACTTTCCTGGGAGTAAGTCCCATTGGCTATAATGGGACTTACTTCTGAGTAGACCAACACAGGCTTGGGCTCTGAGTTGCAATCCTCTCCACACCTTCCTGGGAGTAACCCCCATTGGCTACACTGGGACTTACCTCTGAATAGAGTCTCTGAGTGGGTGAGTGAAAGGAAGGCTTTCCTGCTGCGGCTGGGGGGAGGAGAACCTCGGTCTTAGGGCAGCAGGAGGAAGTTGTGCCTGACTGACTGAGGCTCCAATCCTGTCCATGCTTTCCTGGAAGTAAATCCCATTGGACACAATGGGACTTACTTCTAAGTAGACATGCATAGGATTGTGCTCTGAGGCCATGCAGGAGTTGGTGGTGGCAGCAGCGGTGGGGATGATGTGCCTCCTTCTCCTTCCCTCCCTCCCACTGCTGGCTCTGGTGGGATAGGGGCAAACAAAGCCTTCAGCGCCTGCAGCTGTTGGCTCTCAGCAAAGGGAGGGAGGGAGGAGGAGGCCCTGCAACTGCCACCTGCACCTCCTCTATCCGCATTGAAGCACCCCAGAAAGCCTCCCAAAGCCCCGCCGAGGTCTCAGGCACAGTGGAGCAGAGCTGCAAACTTTCTCCACTCAGTGCCTGCTGCCGCTGCCTCCACTCCCGTCCAGGCTCCACCAGTGACAGACACGCGGCGTGTCTCCTCGCCTCCTTCTTGCCCAAACGCAGAATGAGGGCAGCTCAGACGGGGCTTTTCCAACCCCCCTCCAAGAAGCTTCTCCACTCCCTCCTGCTTACTTACCCCCCCTGCTGGGGGGGCAACAGTGTAGCCTGCTGCCTTACGAGCGTGTCTACTCGGCTTCTGGCCCATGTGCCTGGCGGAGCTGCAGCAGCCCAAGGCAAGTCACCCCGATGTTGCCCCCCAGCCCCTGATGTTGCCCCTCTCAGCAGTTGTAGCCTGGTGCATTTGCTACCCCCTGCACTTATATAGCTACGCTACTGCTACCAGGATCTGTGCCATTTGAGCTTCTGACTCCAGACATAGACCCTGTCTCACTCACACGAAGCCTGGTTATATGCTAATCTGGTGGGTTTTGGCTCTCTTGTGTCAGGGAAAGATACTCCTATCAAGGTTTTGCTCTTGTCTTGCCAGCCCTTTCAATTTGAAATTGGTTATTATGCCCATCTCCCCAGCCATGTTCTTGTGATTATTTTATTCAGTGCCTATTTTTGCCTTGATGGAGTCTTTTGTTCTCACCAAGGTACAAGTCTAATGTCCAAAAACCTCCCCTTTGCCTTTGTTGTGCCCAGATCTATCAGAATCCACCTTCTCAAGCCTACTGTTACATCTGGCTTTCCTGGTCACAGTGTGCTTCTGTCCTGAATCCTCATGAGCTGCCACTGCTTTGGGCCTGCTTCAAGCCACCCTGTAAACTGAAGCTGCTCTTGGCTGCCTCAGACCTGAAATCACTTAGCTGCCCAAAGCCACAGAGAGGGTGCAATTTTGAGCCAAAACCACTGGGCCCATGCCCAAGACCGTTAACCTTGAATGCTGAAATTATACAAGTTGCCCAGAGCAATGGAGAGGCACTAGATTTCCTTGGCTTCTGGACAGCATTCTGCTGTTCCACTTAAGCCTTCCCAGGGTCTACTTGAATCACTGTCCAGGTGCCATTTTCTGCTAGTCTACCTGCAATATCAGCAACTGACAATTTAACTATTAGCCCTTCTAGACTATCTTTTCTTCCTGCATGCAGCCAGCTGAAAGTGGCTTAGGGTAGGAGTTGGCAACTTTCACATAGTTGCCTATGTGAAACATTCCCTATGGACATTCCTACTCCTGGACATCTTTGTTCCTCATTTCCTCCAATTCCATTTCCTATAGAAACCATAATGCATGGATAGATGCCAATTATCATGCTCATATGGGCATCAACAGACCTTATAAGAGAACCAACTTTTCCTTGCAATGACGAGTCAAAAGGAAGTTGGAGAATGCAAGTGTTGTACACTTCCTCGTTTTTATAATCTCAAATGCCAAAAATGTCTTTCCCCATGTGTCAAAAACCTGCTCCCTGCTGTCTTTCCATATATGAAAAATTGCTCAGGCAGGGCACAATCCTCTCCTTTAATGAAGGAGTAGCTGACACCCTCATTCAGTTTCCCAAGAAAAAAACAAATGTTTTCTGCTGAGCTTGTCATGTCACTACTTCATTATATCTGCATAACAACCAGAAATCCACACACCAGTTTTGAGGGTCCCCCCACTTGCAAGCTTGTTACAAACATTTTGGTAGAGAGATATGAATTAAAAAAATACCACTCTAAGGAGCCACTGAAAAGGAAGATGTTAGTTGCTAGGCTTGGTGATAGTGTTTTTTCAGATATTGGAAGAAGGGGCTGTAATAAAATTGGCACTGACCTGAACCTTACTAAAAGCCTTATCCATCATAACTCCCTGGGTGGCAATGCAGTTGCACCAACATGGCACCCATTGCATCCTGAAAGGAAATTTTAGCCTCCAGGCGGCAGTAGCGGACCTGCCCTCAGAGTGACCCTCAAGGCATATTCATGACATGCCGCTCCCTTCTGACATGCTGCCACCCCTCCAGTACATCATGTAATGGAAGATCAGAAGATCATCAGGTGGATGATGTGGTGTTGACAGCAATTCCCTGTTTTGACAGCTGGTTGACAGCTCTGGGAAGGGCAGGGCTGGCTCCACAGCTGTAATCAATCAAGGCCAATGGAGACCTGGTTGGACACCTGAACTTCATTTGACCTTGATGGGACCCGAGCTAACGAGGTAGCTCACAGCTGAGCTGCATTTGAACTTAACAAGGGGCTGCAGGATAAAAGGCAGCTTCAGAAGGAGCAAAGGGCTGACCAGAGCGGGACGCTGACTCAGCCAGGAGCAGGACGCTGACCAGAGGGAGGACCCTGACCCAGAGGGAGACGTGACCCTGACCCAGAGGGACACCCGGACAGACTCACACTGGGAGAAGGGGACTGCCAGAACTCTGCTGGAGGACACACAGAGGACAGGACTGCCAGGACGCTGCTGGAGGAGACAGAGGAAGGGACTGCTGAGACTCTGCTGGACACATACTCTGCTGCATTGGACTGCTACTGGGAAGATTGGACTGGGAATACTGGACTGGGAAGATTGGACTGCTTTGGAGATTGAACTGTGGTCTTGGACTGGAGGCGTCAAACCTTCACCCACTGAATTAAGTGGAGTTGGACAAGAGGACTTGCAGGGAGTGTCTGTGTTTGTAGCAATAAATTCTTGTTAACTGCTATAGATAAGGAGTTCTGTGTTCATTCCTTTGCATACCACAGCTGTTGTTTCTTAGAAAAGGAGGGTGTTAATTAGCCAAAAAGCGGGCATTAGAAGGGAGTTGGGATATTTGGACGGGACAAATTGGCGTAGTCGGCAGGAGTCGAAAATTAGGATAGGACACATCACCCCCCACCAGGATACTTACCAAGGCTCATGGAGCCTCGTGCAACATTCCGCAGTGGTAAGGAAACCTTCTGAGGTTTCTCCAGCTGTTTTAAACAATACTTCATATTTCCCAATGAAACCAGAAGTATGGCCTGGTATATATATTTTAAAAAAGTGGGGGGAAGGCTCAGAAGGCTTCTCACCCTCTGCCAAGCACTGCACAGAGCCTCACCAGTGGAACAGCTTGGACAGGCAGGTGGGGTGGCACACCACGGTGGGCAGAGACATTGAGGCACGGTGAATGCAGCACCCGGGGCATTTGGCTCCCCTGCACCTGCACCAGGTATGCTCCTGCCAGGAGACCTCCACAGGGCAAGGGAACATTTGTTCCCATGCCCAAGGTAAGGCTGTACCAGCCCAGTGGGTCTACTCAGACCTGCGCCAGTGATATCGCTGGTGGAAGTCTGCATGAACCAGGGTGAGGGGATTGAGGTGTGCTGCCATGGCTGAAACTGCCCCTTCCCGGTCCCTTCAAGGCTATCTAGACCAAACCCTTTCTTGAGTTAAGAAAGTCCAGATAGATCTTCACAGAGGAATAAACAAAACATAGATTTTACTGTGTGTGCCAGGCCTTGTCCTCTGTGGCTTGATCAATCAGGAAACAATTCTATGCACAGGGATAGCCTTAGGTGCTGTAGGGCCCAATTCCAGATGGGCCTTACGGACCACCCATTTATTTTGTGGGGCCCTCACTGCAGAGGTGCCCCTCTTACTACAATGAGCTGCAGTGGTGTGCAGTGCCAGGTGTGGCACCTGGTGCTAGAGGGGCACCCAGAAGTAGATTGGTTGTGACGTGCTGACGCCATCGCATCCCCGCTAACTGCTTCCGGAGTAGCCTGATTTTAGGCCACTCAGAAGCAGGGTCAGGCGGGCCATCCTTGCATGGTGCCAGCTGTGGGCAGCCCACCCTTTACCGCAGTATGCCCCTCTCCCTAGTGTGACACCCTATTTGACCAAATTGGACAAACTGGTCTAAAGTCGGCCCTGCCAATGCACATTTTTCTGGGATAAAGTCCCACTGAACACAACAGCTCTGAGTAAGTATGCATAGGAATGTTGCTGGGTCATCTGAATCATCTCCTTCCTTCCTTTGCATCCCCTGCCTGCATAAAACTCTGGTGCACCCTGAAAATGCAGAGGGAGAAATATCTCAGCTTGATAGATTGAGGTACAAACAGGTCCAGATCTGCAATCAGATTTGACCAGTTAGTGATATTTAGCTCTGGGCTTCCTGGGTCCTGAACTGCCTGCTGTTGCTCACTATAGCGGGACACATGTGGAGTGGAAGGAAATCATGTGGCCCTTGATGCTTTGTGCATTTTGTTTTTCTTGTAACAGCTAATGCAAACTCTCACTTAAGGACAGAGCATGAGGAAGGATAAAACAAAAATGAAACATTGAGGGGAACTGCCAGGTTTACAACTACAATGCTGTCGCTTTTGGATGCAAACTTCCAGTTTTCATTCAACATCAACAGTATAGTTGCAGCCCGGAATAGGCAGCATGAGATTTACAATTACTGATTTCAATTCAAAAGTATCGGGATTTGAGTATGCAGTTTAGAAGAATAACCCTTTGCAACCGGGCAGATCTTCTTCCCTAGCTTCCCATTTCATTTTCTTAGTTTAGAAATCCAAACCCATCTCTGCATGGTTCTTCTTCAATGGTTAAAGCAAACTCTTTGGAAGAATGTTATTCATAAGGTTATATTTCAATTTAAATCGCATTGATATTCAGGTGATGCAGGTGCCCTTTCACAGCATTAGGAAGACTTGACAAACAGACAATTGTGTCAATTGTTCCATCTCCAATGAAAAGCGAGCAAGTTTTCTTCCGGTTACTACTTTGTGATTGACTACATTAGTACCTCCATGACTTATTCCAGCTGTAAAACACAATAGAGAAACGTTTTTGAATTTAGACATGTACATTTTCAATTGTGTAACAAACTGCATTCCTGTAACTGCCTTCCCACGCATTCTTTAGGCCTTTCATTTACCAACTTACCTAGAGCAAGCTATTAACTAGGACTTCTATTCTGAAGTACCTGTCAATTTCATCTTAAATTCAACTTCAGAAACCTCTATACACACATTGCCTCTGCCACACATCCCAATAAGTAGAGGTGTTTGTTTTTGTTAAAAACACATAAGGAACTCAATCCTATTGGGCCATAGCACAGACGCTGAGCTCTAGTGCTAGTGCTAGGTATTGTAAACGAGCCATAAAACATGTTTATGGCACCGTGGGAGGAGGGAGCATGGCAGTGGTACAGCACCAGAAGGATGCTGCTTGGAGGTGAGTAAGACTGCCGGGCAGTAGTGTGGGCTTCTGGGGTGGGGGCAGTGGTTCTGGGAGGGGGGAGGGAGGGGCAAGGAGAGAAATTGGCCCAGGAGGGGAGGTGGGACTGGTGGAGGCCTTGTTCGTTGGATCCTATCCTCTGTGTTGAGTTGAAAAGCCCAGCGGAGAGATTCTCAAGTCCACTCTGGGAAAATAGCTGGTGCAGACTTGAGAAACCCCATTGCGGGGCCTGTGCCCTTACTCAGTGGAAAGGGATGAAAGTCCCCTTCTCTCAAGGAGACCTGTGGTGACTTCCCTGTACCCATTGGATACAGTGGTCGCCATTTTGGTGCCGCTGTTCCTCTGGGCACTGGGAAACTTAAGATTGGACTGAATAACACAGAACACCACATTTTGGTTTTTAATATATCTGAATAAAAACACAAAGCACCGCATTTTGGTGTTTCAGATATTTGCTGGAAATTAAAATAGGTTACTTTTCCAGTAAGAAATAATATTTGTTTGTTTGTTTGTTTGTTTGTTTGTTTGTTTGTTTATTTATTTATTTATTTATTTATTTATTTATTTATATGATTTGCAAACCGCCTTCCTCCCCGGAGAGCACCCAAGGCGGCAGTAATACAACGATTGCAATACTTAACAGGTATACATATCTGTATGTAAGAAGTTGTGTGTCCCCTGGAATATGCATATTGATTTCAGCAGCATTTAGGTTTGGTTTATGTGCAGTGTGTCTGCACTGTGAAGCAGAGTCGCTATATGTCTTACAGTTTTAGTTTGAAGTACTAACAGTAGCATTTCCTTATATACTCCTTCTTCCCATGCCCTATATCAGGTCTCTCAAACTCCCGCCCACAGGCTGGATCCGGGGTTTGGGAGAATGGTAAGCTCAGAGCTTACCATCCTGGGGTGCTATGGTTTTTCTTCACCCCAGAACGGGACAATGCAATGCTCTGGGCAGTTGTTTCTACCTGGAGCGTTGCACCATAAACACAACTGCCCAGAGCATCGCGTCATCCTGATCTGAGGCAAAAAAGAGCCATGGTGCACTGGAACAGTATCGGTCACACCAGGGAAGGCATCCAGTTTGGAGACTGCTATCCTATATATCTAAAACACATGTTATTTTGTTTCCTCCAATCCATGCAATGTAATCGTTCACCAATCCCATGCATCAATCAAACATTGCATGGACAACTGACCCATACTTTCAGCTTTACCGAGATGTGTAATCATAGTGTTTTGGGTTTTTTTTTGCATGACAAGCAAGGGAATGTTGTTGATTGTCTTCTGTCAATCATTACTCATAATTAAAGTATGTTCTATAATGGGATGATAACCCTTCGACAGCATCAATGAAGCCACAGGTGCCTAGAAAATTATTTGTAAAGGTCATTGAATATATGTGGAATCATGCAATGCTATGAAGTGCCCTAGAAAATTATTTGGAAAGGTCATTGAATTAACAAATGAAACCAGTTGCATGGTAAGGGAGGGCCCTTTCCCCTTTGAATCCTGCCCACATGCACTGAGCCAGAGGTGTGGGTTTAGCAAGGGCCTGGGATTCACATGAAATTTGTTTGCACACCTTTTGTCCAACCGTAAATTGAAATAGAAATACAGTAATGACATTCCTTTTCAATCCTGGAGGATTTAAAGTTTGCTAACTCACAGCTGGGGATCTATCTGTTCCACCGTCATAGGAAAATGACTCAGCTTATGGTTTTATGCATTTATTTGGTCCAAAACAGCCTACACGCTGCCAAACTCCTTCAATTCAATGCACATCAAATTAAACTGCTTAAGATAGGTATGTGGTAAAGGTGCTGGCAGCTCATGATGAGGATGTCGGCATTTGATGTTTTTGGTTTTTTTTTTAAGGCTCCGTGAAGCTGTGTAGCCATTCAGTTCAGATCAGGATTGTAATGCTGGAGAAAGGGCCATAATTCAGTGGTAGAGCCTGTGCTTTTCACGCCATTGGTCCCTAGTTCAATTCCTGACATCTTCACAGAGTTAGGAAAAGCCCTAAAGAGCTGCTATCACTCCATTCAGGCAACGGTGAGCTAAATGAATTAGTGAACCAACCCAACTCTCAGCTGGAGAGCCAATGTCTTAGGTCATTCTTATTTGCACAATGTTCATCTTCCTGAAGGTTCAGTTGTCTAGAAGATGTTTTTTAGATAGCTACCTGCTGCTGATCTGTGCATGTATGTACCTTTGAGTTACAGCTCGCCAGCTATTCTGGCAAGTGAGACAAACAGTTGATAAAAGGCAATGAAACATTAATGGATGGTGGAGGAACCACAGCTATAATAGGAGGCCAGGGTTAAATTAAGGTCATGGCCTCAGTCATTCTTGGCATTTGAGAAAAGGTTATTTTTTTCCCAATGCTATAAACAAACAGACTGTTGATTGCTCCGATGCTCCAAGCTGCACTACATAACACAATTCCAGGGGCAGCGATGGAGTTGTCATTTTGTGTGTCCTGCCGTTTTCAAAAAAGGATATTTACCCAGTCTGTGAAACTGTCCTTCACATGAGGATCGTATTCTGTTGTGTGGTGATCTAAAACAGAGGTCTGGACAGTGGCGTAGCTAGGGGGTGCAAAGCATTATGTTTTGCAGAGAGCCTCAGGGTGGCATGAAAGCTGCCCCTCCCTGTCCTGTCCTAATTTTCGAATCCTGCTCACAGGGCCAATTTGTCCCATCCAAATATCCCAACTCCCTTCTAATGCCCGCTTTTTGGCTAATTAACACCCTCTTTATCTCTAGAACAACAGCTGTGGTGTGTAAAGGAATGAACACAGAACTCCTTATCTATAGCAACTACCCAAATTTATTGCTATGAACACAGACCCTCCCTGCAAGTCCTCTTGTCCAGAGGCTTTCCCTTTCCAAAACTCCACTTCACTCAGTGGGTAAAGGTCTGAAGCCTCCAATTCAAGTCAAATCTGGTCTCCAAAGCACAGTCCAGTCTTCCCAGTCTTCTGTTTCCTCCAGCAGAGTCCTGGCAGTCCCCTTCTCATGTAGGTCTGGGTCAGGTAGCCCTCTTGGTCTGGTTCCCTCCGGGTCAGGTAGCGTCTCCCTCTGGGTCAGGGTCCAAGTTTCCCGCTGGGTCAGCGTCCCCCTCCTGGCCCTTCTGAAGCTGCCTTTTATCCTTTGTGTCCCATTAAGTGCAAATGCAGCTCAGCTGTGAGCTACCTCCTTAGCTCATTCAAAGCCCCATCAAGGTCAAATGAAGCTCAGGTGTTCAACCAGGTCTCCATTGGCCTTGATTGATTACAGCTGTGGAGCTAGCCCTGTCCTTCCCAGAGCTGTCAACCAGCTGTCAAAACATGGAATCGCTGTCAACACCACATCATCCACCTGATGATCTTCTGATCTTCCATTACACTCCCCCTTCCCTTCAGAGCCATTCTGGCACAGGGCTTTGCACCCCCTCTAGCTATGCCACTGGGTCGGGATAGTTCAATTGTTCCAACAAAGAAGGCTTTTTCATCATATGTCACCTTGGGTAGCCTATATCCATTGCCTGGTCTACAAAGGCATCAGAATGAGGAGTGAGCATACTGAGATACTAGAATGGCCTGTACTATTTCATTACCTGTGCTTCCCCCCTCCCCCAATAAAAACATGGGGCAAGGTTTGGATTAAATTGGGCTGCATTTGTGGAAATTAATGCTAATCAATAAGATACTGCAAACTTTTACAACAGGTCATATCTATAGGTCCTATCTCCTATAGAGAGTAGCAGGTTGTCACCTCCAAGGTTGATGCCCACACTAAAGTGGAAAGGAGTTTGTGTGGGCAACTACCTTGGAGGTGACAACATGCTACTGTCTATTCCTCATCACGCCTCCCCCACTCATGGACCCTACTTCAAAGGGGGAGTTTTGGGCACTTTTGGCATGCCCTTATTAGAGTGAACACACAAACCACAGGTAGGTTGCTCAGAATTTTATTCACTTTGACCTGCTTACAGGGGTGGAGCATGTTCAGTCACAACTCTGCCCTTCCACAGACCTTTTGATGTAATTTTCACCTCACCTTTCTTTCAGGCTTGGTATACATTTGGAGTGGCAACCTGCGTGAGGGACCCTTGTGCCTTGATGTGGTTGGCAACTAAAAAGTCTCCCCCTAGTTTTCTTTGGCCTCCACCTGTGGTGTGGTCCATGGAGGTAGGTCTTTCCTTAGCTCCTCTCTGCCATGAATGTCCTCAGTGGCCTTAGACAAGCCATGCTCTGAGACGCAATATGGGGATAGTAATGCTTACTACTCTTACAAGGGTGGTGTAGGAATTACATCAAGAGGTAGTGTGACATGTGTTGCTCCTTCAAAAGTGTATGATCATCACTGTGGTAGATCTCTTCATGTGAAAAGTGAATTGCCAGACTGTTGCCAGAAGTTGCCATGTTGGGACTGTGGCGGTTTGCAAGACCATGTGGAATTGTAGCTTCTGCTCTAGTTCATCTTAAATGGACATTTGCCTGAGTGACTGCGAAAAAGCAGCCTCCAGCAACAGAAAAATCCCAAACATTGGCCCTTGAAATCTGCGGGGCTGCTTTCTCCCTGAAAGTTTTTCAAAGTGGAAAGAATCACACTTTGTTGTAAGTCCATTTCTAATTCATCTTCAAAGGAGAAGTTCTATAAAGGGTCTTTTTTTGTACGGAGCTGATGACCTTTTGCTACCATAAAACTGCATGGCAGAAATTTGACAAATGTGTTCTCTTATGTGGGTGGTTGTTTGGCTTCCTGCTGTTGTTTGTTGTGTCCATCTAACCAATAATTACATGCTATCTCAACAGGGCCAGAGTTGACCCTCCTGGATCTTTTCCTATTCAATCATGTTTTTGATCATGGCACTGGGCTAGCCTCCTATTTCCTCTTTCAATCGTTTTGAAGTGAATAACAGTGTTGGGTTAGATGGTGTCAGCCAGTAACATATTTATACATTACTTGGGGATGTATGTGCATTGGCATTTTACCTTGTGCAATTATTTAATTAAAGCATAATTAGAAGTCAACAATGTATTAAAAGAGTCAGATGAATGAGCAATTTGCAGCATCTGGATTCAACAGTGCCAAAAAAAGAGCAAGTTTTGTTTTGTTTTTGCAGGGAAAATACCTCTGGCAGTTTGACAATGAAGCTTATCTCCATCCAGAACATGAACTCATTTGGCTATGCGCACTGGTTTCATCTGTAAGTGCAAGCATTGCAAATCTCTGGCATTGTACCTGTGCATGCTTTTATAGCGTTTTCCCCAAGCATTTGATGTCTTAAATGTGAAAGTAATGAAACTGCTGCTGTTCTTGAACAACATTTTGTTTTAGATCTGTGCAGCTAGTTTCACCTGTCTAAGGAGGGGAGAGTTGAGTGTTGCTGGAACAGTTCCCTCATCATCGCCCCATAGTTTTGGGGGGTTTTTGGGGTGATTTTCCCCCAAAAATTTCTTGATTAAAATAGCGAATTGTGGTGTTTTGTGCTTTTACCTAGTCTTATTCAAAATTGTACAAACAGTGCAATAAGAACATAAGAACAGCCCCACTGGATCAGGCCATAGGCCCATCTAGTCCAGCTTCCTGTATCTCACAGCGGCCCACCAAATGCCCCAGGGAGCACACCAGATAACAAGAGACCTCATCCTGGTGCCCTCCCTTGCACTGGCATTCTGACATAGCCCATTTCTAAAATCAGGAGGTTTCACATACACATCATGGCTTGTACCCCGTAATGGATTTTTCCTCCAGAAACTTGTCCAATCCCCTTTTAAAGGCGTCTAGGCTAGACGCCAGCACTACATCCTGCGGCAAGGAGTTCCACAGACCAACCACACCAATAAAGCACAATAAGTGAACTCTGCATTTCAACAGTGAACTGTTCACTGTATCATAGTGTTACCAAACATATATACATATATATATTCGTTGGTTTTCCAAACTTCTCAAAATGCAGTACCACACAGACAAGCCCCAGAAAAGGCATTTACTGAGAGTGGCTTGGGGCAGAGGGAAGGTCCAGATCCGAGTACATTCACCTGATCACAGATCACAGTTTGAACTCAATCGCCTCACCTCCAGATTATAGTACAGCGAAGTGAAGAAAAGCAAAAAGGGAGCAAGGCAGGTCGGAACTACAGGCTTTGTTCTTCCTTCTCAGCGCCTCCGTTCAGGCATTTGCTTTCTCCCCACCCACTCACATTACTTCCCTCCTCCAGCTACCATACATGCTCACACCCTCTAGAGCAGGGGTGTCAAACTCATTTCATGCAGCCAGCCAAATAGCATTCATTATGCCTGCTGAGGGCCGGAAATGATGATGTCATTAGGCAGGAAGTGATGTCTTTAAACATGTCAAAACCAGGAAGAAGCACTCTGTTCTAGTGTAAGAACTCATTAGCTGCAAATGACAGAAGAGAAAATCTTGAACATCTTTCAAGATACAAAAGAGCCCAATTATCATGCTGACTGCCCTTTTAGCAGTGTCACCTCAGCATTGTTCTGCAGGGAGCAGCTGAGAGCCCAGGGGCCAGATTTAAAGTTTCTGTGGGCTGCATCCATCCATCCCCTGGACCTTATGTTTGACACCCCTGCTCTAGAGATACTTTTCTCAGTTGCTCCACTATTGGAAATGCTTCAGTGGCTTGCTGCCTTAGTGAAACCACTTGTATTCCTCAAAAGGAAACAAAAGTGGTGTTATGTTTTGTTTTTTTCTGTTTTTATCTTAATATCATTTTCACGTTCCATGTTGGCCACCGAAAAAAGCATCCCTACCCATAGTGTTTGGAAAGCCACTTTTGAAACTTAGGGGAGTTTTAAAATAATTTTGTGCTGTAGCATGGTAGTCTGCTGTTCAAAGACAAAACACCTAAGCCCTTGGGTGCACCTAAAATAACTCTTCTGACTTGTGTTCCCAGTATTTGGGGAAAGTATAGATATGAAAACACAAATGGTAAAATGTGATCTTTCTTTTTTCTTCCTGACTTTCTAGTGTGAAGTATTGGATGACTTGAATCAAGCACGGAAGTGCTTGCAAATATCTGGGCTCATCCCAGAGCAGTGTGCAGTAAAAATATGCAATTTGAAATTGTTCCTTGACAATCAGGGCAATGAACTTGTGGAGAAAGCCATTGGGCATACCACACAGACATGTGAGGAAATGGACATTTCCACAGAAGCCAGATGCAGATTTAGAAGAAAAATGCCAGGAGAGAAAGCTAAGGACGTTGGCCTCACATAGCCTGAAGAAACTAGAAGGGCACTGTTGAAATGTATGGATCGCTTCAAGTACAACTGGAGGTTCACAATGAAGCAATGGATAAAGTAATGACAGTCTTCTCTATCATTTGGCCAACATCTCTGCTATTTGCAGGTGAAGGAGACCTTCAAGGACTTGAAGACCATCTGCTTGAAGTTTGTAATGAGTTCGGGGGTAAGGATGTTGAAACTGTAGTAGACATTCTAAGACTGTGGAGACATTTGAAAGTAGGAAGAGTTCACCCCAGAAAAGGAAGTGTTGGACAGTGTTGCAGTGAACTCCAGTGTTTCTGGAGTTCAATATGGAGTGGAATTTCTTTGAAACTGTTCCAAACTTACCTGTGTATTTCAGACTGTTTCTGACTGTTGCATCCTGTGAGAGAAACTTCTCAAAGCTGAAAGTGATAAAAAGTTGTCTTCGACCCACTATGAGCAGGGCTTTTCAAACTGGGGTGTCGCAACACTCTAACCTGAGGTCCCTGGCCTCTTTTCCCTTAAGGGGCGGGGGCAGTGAGGAGGCAGCGATGCGATCCCCAGGATCGCACCGCTTAGGGGGCTGCAGCGGCTTGGCAGCACTTACCAGAGTCTCCTGCAGCCTCCCAGGGGTGTGGGGAGCCCTGCGCGACCTTCTGCTTCAGAAGCTTTAGAAGTGAAAGTGGAGCTATCGCACTCCACTTCCAGTTTAGCGGAGGCGGGGCGCAATAGATCTGCTTTCGCTTTCAAAGCTGCGGAGAGCCCTGCAGAAGGTTCCACAGGGGTCCCTGCACCCCTGGGTGGCTGCAGGAGGCTCTGGTAAGTGCAGCCAAGCCCCTGCAGCCCCCTAAGTGGCACGATGTCATGGTACGGATCCCCCACTGATACAGAGAACCCACTTTATACAAATGTGAATTCCTTTAGATCAGGGGTGGGCAAACTTTCAACTTTAGGGTTCCTGGACCTTGAACAATCGTGTAAGAGGGAACTTCAGCAGGTGCTGCTGCAATTCTCTCTTACGCAATTGTTAAAGGCCCAGGATCCCTAAAGCTGAAAGTTTGCCCACCCCTGCTTTAGATTGTGTCAATATACTGTAATGCCAGTGCAATCCTATGCATATCGATTTGGAAGTAAGTCTCAGAGTTCCAATAGGATTTACTCCCATGTAAATAAGATTCCAGCTTTAGAAGTACATACATCTGATGAAGTGGCCTGCAGTCCATGAAAGCTTTTGCTAAAATAAATTGTTCCATCTTGAAGGTTATATGAGACTCTTTGTTTCTTCTGCGGCAGCAGACTAACACAGCTACCCCTCCAGAAGCTCTCGAAATGCTTCTCATCATGAGGATTTTTCTTGTGTGACACTAATTGCTGCTGACAATCGGTGTGACGGGGAAGAGGGTGGGGAAGCTTCACAGCGACACTGGTTCTACAACCTGATATAAGAGCCTTCTTGGATTCACTGAAGACACGCATGCAAAAGAGAACCATGCTCAGCTAATTTAGTTATAGCTGAAGATTATGGAAGTGCCTGAAGCTGTTACCAATAATCTGTCAAAGACAATATTCTTGCTCCAGCATTGGAAAACCACCGATTTATAGGCCTCAGTAGGAATTTTAAACACTCCCCAGGGGCAGGGGAGGGATGTTAGCAGGATTTAGTAGGTTGAAGTGAATGAAGGAGCTCACTAGAAATCAGCCTCCTTTCAGCCCCATGAAAAGGCATAAAAGTGAAGCAAATCATATGTTGAACTCTTCCTAGTAGCATTCCTTGTTTTCTGCCTGACATGGTTGGGAGGTGGGCTGGAGGTGTGCCAGGGGGAGGGAGGGAGGCTCCGCTCCACAGGATCCAAGGCGCTCAGGGAGGGCTCTGTGCCCTACATGAGTGCCTTTACCGCTGACCTTTTGGTCGGCGGTAAAGTGAGTAGTCCCACTGTGGGGCTGCTGACCTTACCCCGGAGAAGGGGATGAAAGTCCCCTTCTCCCGAGGCACCTCCCATGGTAGCCCGGGGTGCACAGGATCTGGCACATCCATTCTTGGTGCTGCCGAGCCTGGGCACCCTGGGCAGCTCAGGATTGGGCTGTTAGATGGCAGGAACTGAGAACAAGATGCTTGCCTAAATGCAGAAGAGTTCTGCTTGCCCCAGGGTGGAATGTTGTGAAACTGGGTAGAGTAGTATTTCCCAGGTGGAAACTGCTGCTGATCCTCTTTGAAAACATTATCAGCCTTCTGCATCAACTACAAGAAAATAGAGAGCCACAGAGATAATCGGCTGGACATTTTTTGGACAGAAACTACTCCTCTGTTGTTCTCCTTTTCTTGAATACCTAAAAAACATGCTAATATGCATTATTAACAAGTAGGGATGTGAAAACATTCTGTGACGTGCAGTTAGTTTGCAGCACCTCGACTCTTTCCAATTATATATGCCACTCTCACACACCCGATTCACATCCACCCTACCCATATGCTTTGTTCACGTCACTTGACACACACGCCTGTCCTGATACACTGCTCTGGTCCTCAGAGTCCATATAGACCAAACTACCCTGAGGTGAGGTATCTCAGGCTATCAAATGATAAGACTTCTACCACACATTATATCCAGAGGTGAGATGAAATGTGCCACCATTAAGTAGTCAGCTGTAAATTACCACCTTCTAGATCTGTCATTCTGCACAGGCATCTCCTTATTCCATTTTCACACCCACATGCACCACACGCTTCCCTACACGCACACACACATGTCACTCAAACTCCTTAGCACTTTCAAAATAGAACCATGATCCTATGTCACATGCACCTTTTAAATTGGTCACCTGGAATGTCATCTTGGGGAAGAGAGTTGCTAAAGTTTGCTCTTGAAACCCCAACGACTTCAGATTGTCTGTTGGCTTTGGGCAGGTTTCCAGTGGGGGGGGGGATGACAGTATAAATACAGATATGTGTAGAATAAGTGAAGATTAACCAGTGAGAACAAGAGGAACCACTTGGCAGGTGATCAAATATTATAGATAAAAGACTGGTGTCAAGTGACTGAAGATGCAATCCTCTCCTCAAGATATGCCTGTATATCTTATCCTCGTGCATGCCATATCCTATCCCCCTTCCTGGGCCGGATCCACTGACACAGATCCACTCAGACTTGTGCCAGCTACTTAGCTTACACAAGTCCAAGTAAACTCGTTGTGGCAGCTTGGGCAGCTTGTGGAAAGCAGATGTCCTCTTCTTCAGCAGACCTTCAACCTTCTAACTTGTAGGTTGCAGTGCGGCCTGTGCTGACCCACTGCATCAGTGTGGGTTGTGGTGCATAGGGTAGGGCTGCAATACAGCTTAACAGCATTCAATTCAGGTGCTCCCTCTTCTATTACTTTTTGGTAGCAGACACAACCATGGTGGAAGCAAATAGGAGTGAAGATTGAAATCTAGGCAGCTAAAACAGTGGAAGTCCACTCCTGAGGCAGTTTACTTTCCATGAGTTTAAGCACCTGAGACATGATTGGTTCTTAACAATGCTGACCTCCAGGAAAGAAACAAAAGATTGGCAGTCTTGCAGAAAATAGCCTTATCAGGGCAATTAGATTACTGAATGGCTATCTCAGTGACTTTTGTCAAAGATCAGAGCTTGGCACTACTAAGTGGTTATTAAGCAACTCTCATGCAGACTGTGTTGGAAAAACATTTTCAAGAAGCCATCGTTATTTTATAAATACAGAGAGGACGGCTGAATTCAAAATAAAGGCAGAAAGAAATTTTCAAATGTGTTGGGGAATTGATTTCTTTGAGATTTCTTTGTCCTGATGTATTTTGTCAAAGAACTTCTGCCCTGAAATATACAACACCTCTATGTGCACGTGCATGGTTTTTTTCCCACTGATGCCACAAATAAATAGATTCAGGTGACCCACAACAATGCCCTGTCCACTGAAATGCTTTTCATGTGTTCATTTCAATGGTATAGAGCAGTGGTTCTCAAACTTTGAGGGAGCTTTACTCCCTCAGTAAGTTCTTGTGGGGAAGGTCTAGGTTTGCGCCACTAAGGGAGGCGAGGGGGGGTGCTTTGCACTTACTTTATGAAAACAGCCCTCCGCAGTGCTCCCCTGAGACTTGGAACGTTCACTAAAAGCAGGTGCAAAGCACCTCCTGCAAAATGGAAGTGATTTGCGCCAGCTTTCTCTGAACTTTCTAAGCCTTGGGGAATCCTGTGTAGGGCTGCACAGGGATCCCCGCACCTCCTGCAGCCTGCTGCAGCCCTGCTGTAAGTGCAAAGCACCCCCCTCGCCCCCCTTAATGACGTGATCCTTGGGATTGTGTCGCTGCCTCCCTCCCCTTGCCCTGCCCCTTAAAGGGACGGGGGGAAGCTTTACACGAACTGGTGGGTCGCAACCAACCGGTTTGAGAACCACTGGTATAGAGAGATGACTGCCTGAAGCCTTTGACTTGAAGATAAGCCCAATAGATTTAGCCTTCTATAACTGCTCTGTGCAAACCTATATGGTTCAACATGGGTCAGCCTCCCAAACTGTCATCACCATGTCAAATTCTTGCCTATGACGTGTAGGATCATGTTGTGTTGTCACCATATTTTGTATTTCTGTGACCACATGTCACATCATTGTCTGAAGTTGGCAGGATTGAGAAATGCATGGTCTGTCACTGGCTACTAGGCATTATGGCTGCCTGCTGCTTTTGAATGCCTCTGGCTACCAGTTGTAGGGAAGCATCAGTGTGATGAGGCATGCCTCTATCTCCAACTTGTGGATTGCCCAGAATCATCTGGTTACCTATAGTGAAAAACAGGATACTAGATTAGGTGAACTTTGAGGCACAACCCATCAGAATTCTTATGTTTGTATGATTTAACACTTTTCAGGGCTGAGAGAGAAACCTGACATACTCTTTGAGATTACAGTTCCATGCCAAGTGTAACATTTATTTATAGCCCAATCCTAACTAAACTGTTCCCCGCCCCGCCAATGCAGCTGTACTTTGTATGGGTGGTGCGAGGGCAGTCGCAAAGGTCTCCTCATGTTAAAGGAACTTTCATTCCCTTACCCAGATGCAAGCCTTCACTGCCCTAATGGGTCTTTTTGGATCTGCACCAGCCATTTTGCTGGCATAGGTCCTAGGAGAGTAAGGAAGAGGAATGGAAATGGATATAGGATCCTGATGCAATCCAGTGCTGGTGGCATCCATCCCTCACCACTGTGCTCCTCCCACAACCCTCCTCCATAGCCAACTTACCAGTGCTGGCAGTAAGTAGCTTTTTCACTGGCACACCAGTATGGCCACCAGCTAGGAGCACTGGTGGCCTCATCACGTGCACTGTCACTGAGTGCGCATCCACTTGCAAAACATGCATTCCACTGACAGATTTGTCATTTAGGATTGGACAGTTATTCATTTTTTTGTTCGTATGATTTCTAGGCCACCTTACAGTTAGAGCTCCTAAGACAATCCACAAAAAAGTAGTTATAACAATGCATATCACTTAGTCCTTTTATTGCTTTTAGCTAAAGAGAAAATAATCATTAAATTAAAACATTAAAGCATAACATAAAATACAAAATACGAAATACAGATCATCATAACATTGGCAAGTACAAACAGTCTTGGCTCTAATCCAGATCAGCTATCATCATTTCCAACACAGTTGTCTCTGCTAAATACCATTTTTCTCATTTTTGTAGCAGCAGTGGCAAAAGGGCTACACACCAAGATACAAATCTATCTGTATCTGCTACTAGGTAGGAAATCACATCCAGTGGAGTCTGATAAGAGACATTCTTAATCAGAGGTGCACGAAACTGCTCCTAGGATTTATTGAACAAGGGCCAATGTAAAACATAATGAATGACATTTTCAGAATTGCCACCAACATAAAGGTGCTTGAATGCTGGAAGGCCCTCATCAATTAATATCAACATTCAAATTAAGACTATACCAATAATAAAAACAGAAATTAAAATGAGAAATTTAAAAAAAAAAATCAGCAGAATTAAATTATTCTTTAAAACCAGGAGAATATACCTGGGGAAATAAAATCATCTAGTACAAAAAAATATTAAAAAGTTTGCTGCTAGTCTAATTCTATGAGGAAGCACATAACATAGTGGGGCACCCCTACTAAAAAAAAACTGTCTCCAGTTGACACCCATTTGTCCTTTGAAGATGGTAGTGTCCGCAGCAGGGTCTGTGATGCAGGGCTTAATGAATGGGCAGTTTGTTTGGGAGTAGGAGGTCTTAGGGCTCAATCCTAACTCCTCTCCCCACCGCAACTATCATTCCAACAGCGAGGAGTGCTTTATGGCTACCAAGAACAGCCTGCTGGCAGAGTGCAGAGCCGTGTGTTCCTGGTCTGCTGGCAGCGAGGCAATAGAGCAACAGATAGGAGAAGGCCTGCTGATGATGGTAAGTGGCAGAGGAGGACAAAACAAGAGTGGAACTGGACAGTGACAGGGGAAGGGGTAGGGCAGATTGGGTCCAGGAAGGAAGCTGGTTCAGTGGTAGCAGTGGCCACTGAATCCAAACCCCCTTCCCAACCCAATACTACATCTTGGGTCCATGCAGACCTGTGCCAAAATTTTGCTGGTGCAGATCCAAGTATACCCCTCTGTGCCTCAGAGGCTTACCACTGTGTAAGGGAATGAATGTTCCTTTACCTAAAGGAGACATCCAGAGGCCCCCCCCCCAACGACACATCATGAGCCATTTTGGTTTGCTTTCATCAAAAGGGGGGGAGGAGCATAGGATTGGACTGTAAAAATCCCAAAGCTATACTGCACTTCATAGTTTGGCTGCCATCTTCTGAACCAATATGGAGCCAGTTTAGATAATACTTTTATCATCTGCACAATCTCACGTGTTAAAAGGTAAAAGGTGTGCATGCTCCCAATATAGCATACGTCCTGGTCCATCCTTTGCTTCCCTGGTAAGAATTCCTAAGTTTGTGTGCATGGACAGGGGAGTTCACCTGACTTTAAAAGTAGGTTTTGCAGTGCAAGGGAGCAGTTCAGTTGAACCACCCTCCATGCCATCAGGATGTCTTATTTGGAAAATAGAGGAAGCAAGGGGTAAGATTGTGTGCACACTGTGAATGTGCACTTGTTTTAGCTTGAGCACCCAGGTGGATGATAAAAACATCATCTATTTTTTTTTGCCTTCAGAAGTTTGGGGTGGGGAAGCAATACACCAGGTTCAATAATGTAGCTACTTTTAATCAAATTCTTGCAAAGTTACAGGATCCATATGGTCATGTTGCAAATAGTGTGTGGTTTCCAGATCTCTGAATCCATGCAGGATCTTATAGTGGGGAGCAGCCAACTGAACCCAATGTTCATGCTGCATGTTGAGGGAATGTTGAAAAATCAGACTGCCACCTGCAAAGGATTTCCTGTTCTGAGACTTAGCAAGGATGTCAAAAGGATAAGGCAACTGCATCTCTGTGTTCTCCCAACTTCTCTGAGTGAAGCAACCACACTCAAACAACCACAGCAATGGCCTCAATGGCAGACCACTCTCCTTCCTCTGTTGTCCAACCTACATTTAGAGCTAGAATGGTCCCACAACCTGCCCCATGTTGAGCAGACTGAGAGGAACAGGAAGCTCTGCTCTCCTTTAGGATTAGTTGCATTTGCCATCAAATGCAGGAGGTCTGGTCTAGAGGGTAGAGCCTCCGTCTGCCTGAAGATAACATCCACAAGGTCACCAGTTCGAGGCCACCGGCACCGTGCGACCTTGAAGCAGCTGACAAGCTGAAACCGAGCTATTCCATCTGCTCTGAGAGTGGGAGGATGGAGGCCAGAGTGTGAAGCCAGATCGGAATGAAACACCTGAATGTAGTGGTTCTTGAAAGAAAGAACCTTCTTTCAAATTGTAAAAATCCCTATTTAATAAGGGATTTGGATAAGCCTGCCTATGTAAACCGAATAAAGTCTTGAATAAAGACCAAGAAAGGCGGTATATAAATACCTGTTGTTGTTGTTGTTGTTGTTGTTGTTGTTATTATCAGGGATGTTGCCAAATGCCAAATCTGACTGCAACTACTGCAGCCTATTTATCCACGGATTTTTTATCTGCAGATTTGTCTCAACTCTACACAATGCAGAGTAGAAACGCATAGGGCTGAACTCTTAAAAACTCGGCGGGACAGCTGGCAACGGGGAGGGCTGAGTACGGAGCGGAGCGGAGGGGATTGATAACAGCTGCCTTAGTTTCCTTCTATCCGGAAGTGTCAGGCTGCAGCGTATTTGCATAACTCTATGGAATTTAGCACAATGCGGTTTTTGTTAATCACGCCAAGTCACGGAATGGAGCTAACGCAGATAAATAGGCTCCACCTGTATATCATGTTCACATGGTCTTGACTGACTGGGCTTACGCTTTGAAGGCAAAGCAGCTCCTGTGGAAAACAAAGAAGCAACTCAGAAGGGTAACAAACAATGACTGCACAGGTGTTCCCCCCCCCCCCAAAGCTAAGGATTTGCGGACTTTGGGGGAATACTTACCCAAACTCTCCTTTCTGAGTCCAACACTCTACCCACTCTGACCCTCTGCTCACCCCCCCTCCCAGTGCACTGTTCCTTTTCTCACAATCGGCTGAGGAGGACACACATTGAAATTTTAAGATAGGACTCAAATTGCATGTGAGGTGGTAATTTGGAGAGGCAGCCCCCCCCTTTTTTAAAAGTGAAATGGTATACCCGGGAGAGAGTGGCATGTGTGTGCTCTCATCCCTAATCATGTGTGGGCATGGTTATCTTGGATGTATCATTTGAACAAGCCCAATGCTGATGATCAAACACAAATAGGAGATGAACACCAGCACGAGTTGAATCAGAGGTCTTTGACGGTTGGTTGACTCGTGTATAATCTAAAACTGCCTGAACATTCCAGAGTTACAATCATTTTCATGACTCTAATTCTGAAGTTCTCTGCTTTGGAGAAGAAAGCCTCCCTTGCTGCTTGTCAGAAGTATCTCCTCCCCCCCCCCCCCATGTAATTACTTTGTCCAGCACAACTAGGAAGCTCTGCTGTCATGCTTTGGGATTAATGTGCTAGCCAAGCTGGAATGGAATTGGCAGCGTTCACACATTGTGTTGAAAAGCAGGCTCGATAAGAAAAATGAATGATGGTAACGTATCAGCTTTTTCTACAAATAAAAATTGTCAGTCAGAATTATTATGCATTCTGTTTGTGAGCCGTCGAGATTACAGCAGTTTGTCCCATTTTTCTCTTGTCAACAGCCACGTATTAAAAAAAAAATGACTGCTTGAAATTATGTAATTTGAAGATTGGTTTCATCCTGTGCGCCTTCCCTTAATCATTCTGACATCTACAAAATGCTCTCCTGGTGGATGTTTCACAGCACATGTTTCAAAGGTCATTAATGATTCATTGGTGTTTTCCTTGAGCTCCTGGGGTGCTGCGATTTCCAAACAGTGGCGCCTACACTCTCTGTGCTAAATGTATCCTCTGCTAAATTTATAAATAAAATACATTTAGAGTCACTGAAACAGGTTAAGAAAAATGTCTCCATCCAGTTTTTCATTATGTTGTTCACAAAGTTTCCACTAATATTGCAATGAGGTTTGGGTCAAAACAGAACACTGCACTCAGAACTCAAGAGAGTAGCCACATGCTGAGTTATCCACCACCATAATGTGCAACAAGTGTCCATCACATAGTGTGTTTCCCTACCCCACACCATGATACCTACTGGTACTTGTGGGGGTAAGAAAACACACATCATGATGATAACATCAATATTGTTGTTGGCAACCTTCAGTCTCGAAAGACTATGGTATCGCGCTCTGAATGGTGGTTCTGGAACAGCGTCTAGTGTGGCTGAAATGGCCGATTCGGGAGTGACAATCCCTTCCACACTGGGAGCAAGTGCAGTCTGTCCCTGGTCTGTCTCCCTGGCTATGGGCCTTCCTTCTTTGCCTCTTTGCCTCAGACTGTTGGCCAAGTGTCTCTTCAAACTGGGAAAGGCCATGCTGCACAGCCTGCCTCCAAGCAGGCTGCTCAGAGGCCAGGGTCTCCCACTTGTTGAGGTCCATTCCTAAGGCCTTCAGATCCCTCTTGCAGATGTCCTTGTATCACAGCTGTGGTCTACCTGTAGGGCGCTTTCCTTGCACGAGTTCTCCATAGAGGAGATCCTTTGGGATCCGGCCATCACCCATTCTCACGACATGACCGAGCCAACGCAGGCGTCTCTGTTTCAGCAGTGAATACATGCTAGGGATTCCAGCACGTTCCAGGACTGTGCTGTTTGGAACTTTGTCCTGCCAGGTGATGCCGAGGATGCATCAGAGGCAGCGCATGTGGAAAGCGCTCAGTTATAACATCAATATAGACCCAGCCAATCTGCAAGGGCTGGTTCACAAGCCCATCCACAAGTGGCATAGTGTGGGGGGTTTGAGGGGGCAGTGGATTTGGGTTACCTTGCACCCCAAAAGTAGCATAGCTAGAGGGGGGCAAAAGATAAGTACTGCAGGCATCATAATGCACCATGTAAGCAGCCTCTGCCTCTCACCATTGGAGTTATTCCAGGCAGTGATGGCAACGTGCAGGCATCTGCCGAACCAAAAGGCATCTTCTGAACTCCCATTCCACCCATCCCAGCCCATTCCTTCCACCCCTCCCCCACACTCACTGGCTCTGGGTCTCATTGGAAGGCCACTGGTGTACAGCCGCAACCACTTGCAGCGGTAGCCTGGCTGTGTGAAATGATACACTGCTGTCTGCAACGGCCACATCGAATGCTGCACTCAGAGCAGCCATAAAGCTCATGAGATCCAGTGGCACAGCATGCCCATCAAAGTGGGCCATGACTCTTTATGTGTTTTGCTCTTGCTGCTTGTGATGTGCAGTTAATTAACTATCATATCCCAGTACGATGCTGACTGCTCTTTTCTAGTGCACCTGCTCCTTTCTAGTCACTGGCATTTTGAAATTTGTCTCAGGCTCTAGCACCTCATACATCCGCTGCGGTTTTGATAGGCAAGTGAAATACTGCATATTGGCTTTACAAAAGGGTTGTATTCTCAAGAGGCTCAATGATGCCTTAACTTCGTTTGCAAGTAAATCTGCACCTTGTCTTCGTGTCACAAAACCATTAATCAAAAGCAGTGGCAGCACCGAATAGGTACACATTTTGCAACTGTAACCTATACTTTTGCTGTACTTCAATAAACTGAGACTGACAGTGTCACGTCTTCTCTCGTCATTGCTTGAATGGCTGCAATAAGTTAAGGGAAGCAAGTGGCTCTTCTTCAGGGTGGAGCAATAAGTTAACAAGAACTCAAAATTGCTTCCAAAAAGGCAGTCCTGAGTTTTTCCTTGTTCCCCCTTGTTTGCACCAGTGCAAAGGGGTAGCATTGCTGAACTGCTACTGAGATCTCTGGGACCTCAAAAAGACATTTTGCAACTGTAACCTATACTTTTGCTGTACTTCAATAAACTGAGACTGACGGTGTCACGTCTTCTCTCGTCATTGCTTGAATGGCTGCAATAAGTTAAGGGAAGCAAGTGGCTCTTCTTCAGGGTGGAGCAATAAGTTAACAAGAACTCAAAATTGCTTCCAAAAAGGCAGTCCTGAGTTCTTCCTTGTTCCCCCTTGTTTGCACCAGTGCAAAGGGGTAGCATTGCTGAACTGCTACTGAGATCTCTGGGACCTCAAAAAGACCCACCAACAGTCCTTGAGACAGCTTCTGTGCCCATAGCCTTTGTGTGAGGGGGTAGGGCAATTTGTTTCAGGCCCATTCAGCTGTGATATGTTTCATGAGACTTTGGAACAATTCAGCTCCCCTCTGATAATTGCCTGGGGTGGTTCGGCTCCATTGGGTGGAGGTCTGTTGTCATTCTGGATGTGAAGGCATGTCCAAAAGGCATGCATTCCTGTGATATTTTCTCAATACATCCAACTTACTTGCTTCTCAACTTGACAGGTGCCCCACACATTTGCACAGGCACAGTCTGTCTGCTCCAACATTTTTGCTTAGGAGCGATAATACGGATTTATAAGAGGGAGAGAGACTCTGTTTTGGACATGCAGAAGTGGTGGGTAAAGGAGAGCCCTTGAATAGAACTGTACAGTCAGTTCTCTTTATATGTTAATTCACTATATGCAAATTTGCTTACCTGAGAATGACAGATTTGCCACCTATTTCTCATTATCTGCGACTCTGTTCTTGTTATCCATGAATACTGTGCCAGTGCAAGCCAAAAGTTGTCTGGACTGGGTCAATTTTCCACATCAAATGGGCATTGGTATTGGCCCATGGACAATCATCGGACACATCTGTGACTGCTTCCAGATGTGCCCCACCATCTTGGGGATTCCAGCTGAACCTTCACAACCCTAGTGATGATGGGAGGCCGATGATGAGAGGTCTCTGGGAAGGCTACCTGAGGCTGTTCTGGGGTTGGAACAAGCCCAGGAAGGAGCCAAGAGACAGGTGAAGGAGAAGGATGGGTGAAGCAACCTCCTTCTTACTGCTGAACTCATTGGCCTCATTGTTGGACCAGCAACCTTCAAGGTTCATAAAGTTCATAGAGTGTATGGTGAAGAGAGTCCCCTGGAACCTAACCCCATTTTCTCCATAGGCTCAATGATTTAGTATCTGCTAATTCGGTATCCACTAGGTTTTCCAGGGACCTAATTCTAGCAGATAATGACAACCAACTGTGTTTGTGTTCCTCTGCACTGAGGTTTTACAGAGCTTTTGTGATAGTCTGTGCTGGTGTAACATGCATTCCACCGGTGCATTCCTTGAATTGAATAGGGCCGTAAGTTGTTTTATCCTCCAGACCAGCCATTCTCAACCTTTTTTTAAAAAAAAAACAAACCAACAACTATGGCCCCTTACTGCTTTCCTCAGGTTCCAGGGCCCCTTGTCAAACAAGGATACAACATGAACAGATAAACATAAAATCATTTATTATTGAGCACCAATCTGTGGCCTCTTCAAATGTGCCAGGGCTCCCTAGGGGGCCATATGGCTCCTATTGAAAATGGCTCCCTCCCTCCACAAGTTTTAAGTAGGAATTCAAAACACAGTGTCAATGGCCTGCTTGGCAAAAAGTTGTATGTTATGAGGGATGTTGATTTTGAAAGCAAACAGGAAGAATGATGTAGATAATCAATTACCCCTGCATAATTTTGTACATTTCAATCATATCCCCCCTCCAGTGCTTTTTTTTCCAGAATCAAGAGTCCCAAATGTTGTAGCATTCCTTATAAGAGAGGTACCCCAGTAATCATCTTGGTCGCTCTCTTCTGCATCTTTTCCATTTCCACGATACCCTTTCTGAGATGTGGAAACCAGGACTGTACGCAACACTCCAGGAGTGGTCTTACTATAAGTTTGTACATTGGTTTAACAATGTTGGCCGAAAGTTGCTTCATATTGGTAGAAAGTTGCTTCAGATGAGCACAGACACTCCCCTGCAATTAATGCTGTAATAATTATTAAGGAAACTTACCTGGGAGGGGTGGGGCCAGGGGGTGCAGGTATCACAACAGCACACATCTTTAATTGCATGGTACTTTAATTGCATTGTCAAGCCAGAAAGCATCATCCAAAATGATCCAATAGCTTCTTTTTCTGATGCAGAAATCTGTCATAATGTGTCTTCTCCCACCATTGGACTCTAAATGGACTCCTACAGGGTCCATTTAGTTCAATAAGGACCTAGAAATGACAAACACGGGGATCTGAACATAGTTTCCAGCTTCAAATTGAGAGGATTCCTTTCCTTTTAGGAGTTCAAAGAAAGAGAAAATGTGATCAGGTTCAACTTTTTCTATCACTTCACACTATAATAATAGGGGGAAAACCTAAAACTGAAATTCTGCTCTCTGTGTAGCTCAGGGGTATCAAACATAAGGCCTCAGGGTCAAATGTGGCCCTCGGAAGCAATTTATCAGCCACCCCCATTATAACTGGGTTCTCCCAGCTTGATAATTAGGCTCCCTCACATCTTTAAAAATATGATCAAGATTTGCACATTTTCTCTTCTGTCATTTGCAGCGAATGAGTTTCTATGTGCGAATTTCTGGCCATCATCTGCTTAATGATGACACTTCCTGCTTAATGATGTCACTTCCAGCCCTCAGCAGGCACCATAAATGATAACTTCGACCCCCTACAAGAAATGAGTTTGACATCCCTGGTGTAACTCTTTAATATATAACAGGGACCTGCCACGATGACAAGACAATCCGCTTATGGTGAAGGTGACCCATCACGACTGGTTCCATGTCAACTATTCCGCATTGACAGCAATAAAGAAGTTCCTTTCTCTGTTGCTGTTGTGAAGGTGCCACCTGACAGAGCCTTTCTGAATGGTGAATGGCTTATTGAGGTCTTGTTGCCTTTGCTCCCTTGTCATTTACAGTTCTCGGTGACATATTTGCAAAGTACTTTGCAGACAAAATAGCTTCCATTGTAGCTGAGCTGGAGGCTGATTTTTGTGGAATTGGAATTGGATAAGAGTACTGTACAATACAGTTGAAAATGATTCATTTTTAAAGAGTTTCAGTATTATCCTCTTAAGTTTAGGTCACAGGATGTTAAGAGCTCAGCCTATACACCTTGTACTGTTCTCTTCTGAATGGTGACCTCTATTGGAAAGATTTCCCAGTCTGACAGGCTGTGCTTGTTTGGATTAAAATGTCAAGCAATAACTTATTCCTTTTAATGCATTTATAACAGATGGACTAAACATGCTTTGGAGGGTGTATGGTAAAAGCCTGCATTAACAACCCAGGAGATTGGATTGCATTATCTGCATTAAGCCCTGACCTCGTATGTCTGAGAAATTATGGGTTCTGGGTGGGAAGACAGAGGGGAATGAGCCCTGGGTTTGATGGATGGCTAGTAGAATGAACACTGGATTTGATGAAACGTCATCTCAAGGTTCATCTCTGCATTGGCAGGCAATGTTGGCTGGAAGACATCTGGGCAACTGCCATGGTAGTTTTTTTCACACCAGTCCAGGACTGAATTTCAGTCCTCAGTTTGTTTTACTACACTCTACCCTGTTGTCTTTCCATTTTGTGTCAATATTCAATTGCTTGTGACAGAAAAACCTGCATTGATCATGATGGTGGACAGCTCGATGAAACTGTCAACCCAGTGTGCGGCAGCAGTGAAGATGGCTAATTCTGTGTTTAGGATTATTAAAAAAGGAATTGAGAATAAAACTGCCATTATTATTATGTCATTGTACAAACTGATAGTCAGGTCACATCAAGAGTAATGTGCGCAGTTCTGATCGCAGCATTTCTAAAAGGATATACGAGTAGTGGAACTGGGAAAGGTGCAGAAGACAGCAACCAAAACGATTAGTGGACTGGGGTACCTTCTTCACAAGGAACGGCTACAGCATTTGGGGCCCTTTATTCTAGAAAGAAGGCACCTGAAAGGGTACATGATTGAGACATATAAAATTGTGCATGGGATGAATAGGGTGGATTGAGGGAATTCCCTCTCACATAGCACCAGAACCAGGGGACATCCACAAAAAGTGAACAGTGGGAGAGTTAGAACAGATAAATGGAAACATTTCTTTACCCAGCATGCAATTAATCTGTGGAATTCCTTGCCACATGATGTAAGTGATGGTACCTGGCCTAGGTGTCTTTAAAAGGGGATTAGACAGATTTACAAGCCATGATGACTATATGCAGCCTTTGGGTTTTAGAGGTAACCTGTCTCTGAATGCCATATGCAAGGGAATGGCAACAGGATGCAGATGTTTGGTCTCCTGTTTGGTCCCTGAGGCACCTGGCGGGCCAGCGTGAGATATAGGAAGCTAGATAGACGGGCCTTTGGCCTGATATAGCAGGGCACTTCGTATATTCTTGATCCAGCAGGGCACTTCATATATATCATCAAAAGCCATCGTGGTGGATTCTGAAACATCAAGAGTACTGAAAATAATTGAGGTTGCACTCCCATCCATACTTACCTGGGGGTGTCCCAGTGAACTGTGGGGCATTCTTCTGAGTAAACATATATAGTACTGTAAGCCATGTGCAAAAGAACTGGGAAAGACCCTTATTTGTAATCTTGGGGAGCCAAAGCCAGTTAGGGTGGACTACACAGAAGTCAATGGACCAGTAATCTGATTCCTTATAAGGCAACTTCCTGTGTTTGTGTAAGAGCTGATGCCAGCCAGTGTCAACAAGACTATGGTGACCCAGTGAGCTAATAATAATAATAATAATAATAATAATAATAATAATAATAATAATAATAATAATAAAAACTTTATTTATATCCCGCCCTTCTCCCAAAAAGGGACCCAGGGCGGCTAACAACATATAAAACAGATTAAAACATAATTTCACAAACAGATAAAAACATATTAAAAAACACATTAGCAGAACCCATAAAAACAGTAGTCAGAAGAGTCAGAATAAAAGAGCATAAAACAGCAGTTCTTAGAGGAATCGGGACTGTAAAAAAGCAACTAAAAGATATATAAAAGATGTTAAAAAGGCCATAACGTCAGAAGGCTTGGTCAAACAACAAGGTCTTCAGGCCTCGCCGAAAGGTCTCAAGAGAGGGAGCCATTCTCAAGTCAAGGGGAAGGGAGTTCCACAACGTTGGTGCCACTACTGAGAAGGCCCTATTTCTTGCCGCCGCCCCACGTACCTCCTTAGGCGGCGGCACTTGTGATCACTGCTTCATAAGTTTGCTTCATAGGACAGCACCACACTTTAGGAAGAAGCATCTTCCCATCAAACTAAACAAGCTGGGGATTCTCAAAGAACTTAGCTTACATCTGCAATCTGTCTGACCAGGCAGGTGCCTGTCAAATAATATAGTCGTGCCTCTTTTATCCACAGGGGTTCCATTATGGAACCCCGTGGAAAGCTGAAACTGTGGATATGGCTCGTCCCCGTGGTCCCGGATGGGCCTCTGAGCTCAGCACAGGACGAACATGAAGGAAACCAGAAACAGAGGCAGAGCAATCTGGAAGTGGCATTTTTAATGTCTTGTAAGGCATTAAAAACATCACTTCCAGTTTCTCCGTGAAACCAGAAGTAGAGGTCCCTCCTGAGATGAGGGAAGCAGAGCTCCCCTCGCCTCTGGAGGGGGTGCATGCACTGAGGAGGGCCTGCACCTAATCCATGGATAAGTGAATCAGTGGATACGGAATCCACGGATATGGGGGGCCCCTGTACTCCTTTCTGTAAAACCGTCTCCTTATTAAAGCTGCACATGGCTTATCTGCTGGGTTGGACAAAGCGCGATACCATAGTCTTCCATACCATAGTCTTCAGAGATACCATAGTCTTCAGAGCACGATACCATAGTCTTAGTCATAGAGACCATAGTCTTCAGAGCGCGATACCATAGTCTTCCAAGACTGAAGGATGCCAATGACTGACTGGACAAAGGTTTTCATAGATGCTGCTGCTGCTAGTGGGACCACCAGTCCACCAGCACTTTGCTGATTAATCAGGATCTTGGCCTCTCTTGCTTCACGGCATGTACCCTTGGGCCCTGAAACATGTACACTTTCAAGGACTTCCAACGGAGGTGAGGTAGAAGCTCAAATAAACATTCAGGGACCCTGGAGAAGCCAGAAAAATATTCAAGTGAAGCGTATGTATGATTTTATGGTACAATGTGAGTAGCAATGTCTTTAGAGTGAGGCCTACCAGAAGCTTTCATTGGTGCCAGGCCAGGCCAGGCCTAGCTGAATTAAAACATGTTGGAACTACTGTGTTAGATGTACAGTATCAGGAAAACAGGAAGTGAATCTCTAAACCAGGGGTGTCAAACATAAAGCCTGAGGACTGGATGAGGTCTGCAGAAGCTCTTTACCTGGTCCACATGGTAACTAGGCTCTCCCAGCACTACCATCAGCTGTTCTCAGTTGCTGAGCTATGAAGTGATTCATTGGCAGAAGCAGTGCTGCTGAAAGGGCGGCACTGGGAGAGCACACTCATATATGTATATTTCATGTTCTATATGTTTTTAACTGTGAGGCGCCTTGAGTGTCCTTCATTGGTCAGAAAGGCGGGATATAAATCTCTAAAATAAATAAATAAATAAATAAATAAATAAATAAATAATAGATCTTGATCCAATGAATCTTGATCATATTTTCAATATATGGAGCAACCCAATAATCATGCAGGTCACCCTTTCAGCACTGCCACTTCACCTGAGGCATTACTTTGAAAAGCGCCTTTCAGCTGCTTAGATATGAAGTGATGCCTTCATAGCAGAAGTAGCGATGCTAAAAGGGTGACCTGCATTGATTATTGGGCTTCTCCGTATCCTGAGAATACAATCAAGCTTTGCATATTTTCCCTTCTGTCCTTTGCAGCTAATGAGTTTCTAAGTGACAAAAAAAGTGCTCCTTTCTGGTTATCACCTGCTTAATGATGTGACTTCCTGCTTAACGACATCACTTCCAGCCCTCAACAGGTGCCAAGACTGCTTTTCAGCCTGCTGTATGAAATGAGTTTGACAGCGCTGTTCCAAACATTACACAACATTTAGGTCTTGGGTCCTTGAGTCTATGAAATAGTAAATTCTGGTGTTACTGCTGACTTAACTGATGGAATAATCTTGTCTTCAGCTAAACCTGTGGCCAGTAACCATGCACCTTTCAAATACTTCCAATATCTAAGCGCTATCTAATCAAGAACTTAGCTGTGGAAGGGTGTTGCTGTATTCTGAAGGTGAAGTCACTATGAAAGATTGCATTGTGGAATATTACACGGATCGGAGCGAGTTCTTTGGCAGCAAGGCCATTAGTGCAAAATAAAAATATTGATTATAGAGTGCAATCCAAAATTGGTTTTGCTGGTAACCCTGGAGCACAAATACATAATGAGGACCCCGCATATTAGAAAATCTTAAGGCATAATTGCTTCTGGCCCTACATGTATAAAGAAGACATTTGGTAATGGAATGAATGGCTTAATAACGGACCCTGAGATACAGTGCCACAGTAAATATCATTATTATGGGTGATTAGGGACCGGGATTAAAACACTTTGCACATAATGGAAAAGTGATATGGTTTAAGGGCACCCTGCCAATTTTGCAAACAGACAGAATGCTTTGTCTGCAGAATGAATGAGCCTGGCTTGTCCATGGCTTTTGCTTTTTTCTTAGTGCTACATCAGGAGAGTTGGCAGGTGTTCAAGTGTAGACACAGGACAGTGGCCATTGTAATTAGTGACAGTACCGTTACAAGAAAGAAGTTGTATAACAGGGACAAAACATTAGTCCTGTGATGCCATGATCAGTGTTCATGTTAGGTTTGCTGGTGTTGTGTGAGACCCGGTCTGGCTGGTGTGGTGAGCTTGAGTCCTGAAGAAAACCAGTGCTGGAACTATTTCAGATTTTGGTATGTTAGAGTTGTTAGTAAAATGTGGAGTGGATCGCTAAACTTCTGTAATGCTATTAATGTGTAGCTGGTGAGGTGTAGGGCAGATGTTGGGAGGATGGGAAAGAAATGGGAGCCCCAAAGTCCTTACTGAAGAAAAATGCCCGGTGGCAGCTGAGACAACAGGCATCTCTCTCCATGCTGTGCAAGTGTGTGGCTGCCGCTTGGTCAGCTCTGCTCTGCATGACCCAGTTGTGTTGAGATCTAGGGCCACTCTCCTACTTCTTTACTTCGTTCCTTTTTCCCTGCATTCGACTTCTTTTAAATCAACAGGTAGAGCATGATGCTTCCTTAAGCAGTCAGGCAGGGGTGAGGTGGCTGTGGGGGACGATTTTGTTGTTGTTGTTTTGTGGCACTAGAGGAACAGGTGGGTTCTTCCAGTCCACAGACAGAGGATTGGAAAGCTGATTGATGACTCTGTGAGCAGTGGGCAGTTGCAGGGTGCAGGGGACTCCTTGTCAGTTTGCCATTGCTTCCCAACCCAATGCAAGTCTTTAGGTTGGTGTCATGGGCAGGCCAGCAGTGGGATCTCCTCACAGTGGCTTTCACATTCCATCTGCCCCAGTCCAGCCCTCTCCTTGGCAAAAAGGTTCATTCCAGATGGTGGGTGCCCCCACAAGGACTCAAAATCTCACCATGGAGAGACTCGTGTGTCTGTTATGCATGACTGGCCTCTTCTGAAGGAACTATCTTTCTGCTCTTCCTCTGCTGTAGTCAAAAGGGTATTCCTTGGATGTGTGTGTTTGTGAGGATGGGATAAGGGGGCTTTAACCCTGGCTGCAGTGGTTCCTAGTTGTTCTTTGCTGTTGTCCCGTCTTTTCTGACATCACTGTAGCTCTCAAACAAGGTAGGGGTGATTTGACACCCTTATGTCATGTTGTGTGTGCGTTCATGTGTTTGTGTTCATGTGGTGCCCTTAGGGCACCTCCCCATGGTTAGTAGAGGTGCCTGTTGCTGCTCATTCCCAGTTTCTAGCAGGGTGCTCTCCCTCTACCATTGATGGCTCATTGGCACTGCACCTTTCCTGATCCCGTCTCTGTTCACCTCTGTAGTGTTCCTCTGGCTACCAGAGCTGGGGCTGGTTAAATGCAGTGATTGGCTCCTTGGACATCACACCAATATTGTCTATCTCTGGGTTTATTTGTTTCCATGGGCAAGCCACTTTTTCTCAGAATGTTTTCTTTCCCACTATTTGTCCTCTGTTACAATGCTTCAAATCTAAGCAGACAAGAGACGTACGGACCAACCCCATAGGTCCACTGCATCACCAGAACTCATGCAAAAGGCAACCCAGCCTTCTGAGCAGCTAGGCCGCTGTCACAAGTGGCAAGCAGCCATGGCCATGCACCAGCAGACTCGAGAAAAGTCCCAGCACCAGTAAGTCAGCACAGGAGGTGGGCAGTGAGTGAGCAGAAGAGGAAGCAGTGCGGGAGAAATGGGATGATGAACATGGCAGGGAGGGCTGTGTGTCAAGGCCAGGAAGGGGTGGTATTGGTAGGTTACCAATGTCAGCAGGGCTCCTCTTTGCCCCTGCCACATGTGGGGTTCTTCCCACTGTCTGCAGCAGCATCCTAGAAGTGCATGGCTATGTGCACTTCTGGATTGGTGTTCACAATGCCATGAATCATGTTCTGCTACTTAGTTCTGGTGGCATTCAGGCCATGTAAGATTGGGTTGTGTGATAGAATTGGGCTGCCAGTCTCTTCAATGTTACCTGTACAGCAGATTATCCTGGGTTTAATTGGGGCCAATAAAAGTTGCTATAATTATACTCAAATCATCCTTCAGCATCAGATAACAAATCTGCAGGGGGGGGGGAGCAAAAGGACTACACCTAATGGCTCTTAAAGAGCTCCAAAGGCTTAACAATAGCCCAACAGTTGCTTTGGAAAAAAAAACCATCTGTAGCTCATCTTTTGAATTTCTCTGCTGGCAAGTTAACAAGTGTACCAGCTGAAACATCAGCATGGCAGATAAGGAAGGCTGCATCTGTCAGTTTTTTTAATTGTTCAACTCATACTCAAGATTGATGTCTTATTTAAACAGACCTGAAATTATAGTGCTGAAGACAGTGAAGGGAGGTGACAATCAGGCACCAAGAGATCTTTTTGTCCTTTGGTGTCTTGAGATAAGTGCAGGTACAGTTTTCTCCTTCAGATAGTAGCTTACACTATACAGACGGCTAACCAATCCCTGAGTGTTGGAATTCCAAGTATTTGTCCTAATTTGCTGTGTATTGCACATTCTATTTTAGACAGGAAGTCACCTTCACGCCTCCTTTAGAGGTGAGAAGCATTGTAGCTATTGATTTATCATCAGAAGGGGGACAACTGGATGTGCAGGGGTTTAAATGAGTTGCCCAAGGCCACAAAACAAGTCCAGCCCCAAGCTCAGACCAAGCCTAATTATATTACTATCATTAATTAAATCTTCAGGGCTGTTTTCTGCCATGCAGTACATATGAAGAAGGTCAGCCGGGTGTCGCTACAGTGTGCCTGAGAACAGTGTTGTGGTTACCATGGACAGCTTCTTCCAACAAGCAAGACTAGTAATCAAATGCAGTGCTGCCCGAAAAGTGATTCCCGGGAAGCAAATCAGAAATCTGAACTGAGGTGTCTTTTGTCATTATGTTTTCTAATTTAGCTTTTCTTTTTTTTTCCCCAAATGGGCTGCTTTTTAATTACCCTTTTTCAAAATATTGTGAAGTCGCTGTTTGACTGTGTTTCTGTTTCCATACCATATTGGGTTTTGACGTCCTGGAAGACACAATTATGATGTGTCCTTATTGAAAGGTATTTTGACTCTCTTGTATCTTCCAGGCAACAGCTGGCCAGGATATCCTCTATCCCAAACCAGACTGGGACCACACTGGAGAAGAAGCAGCTGCCCTGTGCTCGCCCCAGTAGCATAGCTAAGGGGAGTGGGAAAATGGTACATACTGCAGGTGCCACAAAGTGGCCCCTCCCATTCACTCTCAGAGCCATGGGCAGTGATGCCATCATACAGGTGATTGCCAAACCAAACAGCATCAACTGTGTGTTGCCGTCACTGCCCAGAATGGTGCCGATGGTGAGTAGGAGGGGCCACTTACACTGTGCTTTGTGGCCCCTGCAGTGCCTACCATTTTGTCCCTCCTCTATCTATGCTACTGGCTAGCCCTTCCTGTGGGTCACAGAGTAATGCTTCGCCATCAGTACCGCAGAGGTGAAACGAAAATTTGAATGTCCTGCCTAAAAGGAGGAACAAGTGAGATAATAATGATAAAGGGCCTTACATCATAAAGATACTTCAGAAAGCATAAAAAAAAACACCTCACATTTTCCATTTTTATTTCTTAATTTGTATGCTTTCTGCATACCAACCAAAGACTCCCCCACCAAGGCCTGACATAGCCATGACATTTTCCCCTGCCTATTTCTTCCCTTGTGCTCTCCTCCCTTCCCCTCCCCCACGATCTTATTCTCCTTTCGCTCCTCCTGCAATCTCCTTCCTTCCCTTGTTACCTTCTCCCTTTCCTTCCCTGCTGCTGCTGCCTTTTATTCTTCCTCTTTGCCTTCAAAAGGCAGAGAACTGGGAGGGAAGTGTGGAAGAGTAGCGCAGTGACCAGAACATTCCTACTTGAGCCCACCACCATTCTACATTTCCACACTGGCCAAAGGGGCAGCAAAGGCCAGCAGCAGTGATATCTGCACTTATACACCATTTGGCCACTTCACCATGCCTTACACATCAGGCTAACCACATGGCAGGCTAGCCATGATTGTCTGAGATTTGGCTTATATATACTTTTAAAAATGTACCTCGTTCGGTTCTGACCACAGTATGTTCATTATTTATAATCTTACTTTCCTATTAATAAGTTTCTTACGGGGGGGGGGGGAATTCTGACATTGATATTTGAGACTGATATTATCATTTTTCCAAAGATAATTTTGTACTTTTAATATAATTCTTGCAGCATTTCCTTCCATAAATCTTAGTCTCCATTAGGTACTTTCAGAGACATTTATAAGGTGATATACAGGGACATTATGAAAATGAAACAAGACCTGCTTTTTCCTGAGCAAGAGATGTCTCTGCATTAAAAGGCGCTATACTTTCCTCATTAATATATTTCAATATATTGCAATAAAGAACATTATATATAATAATGAAGAATGCAGAGCAGTCTTCTTTGCATTTCTTAATCTAAAACAGTTCCTGAATTAAACACTTGACTACATTGTTTATTTCTTTTTATTATAATTAACCATATACCCTATCATTTCCAAATGTATGACGATGGAAAAGCAAATATGAATAGCAGACAAAATATAAAGGCTTGGACAGAAAAGTGCCCTTCCCTTCTGCTAGTGGAATCCTTATTTCACTAATTGAAGCACTCTTTCCAATCCAGCAGAAGAGTGGAAAAGTGACCCCCCAAATCCTGAGAAGTTCTTCTGTTGGGTAAGACTTTGCATACATTCCTCCCAAGACCGCTTTATGTGGTTTCCTTTTATCCTAGCCCCCAGAGCTACATGGGTGCCACACAACATATCTTAGGGATGGGCTGCTCATGAAGTAGAGTGAAGTGACAGTCTCATGTGATGGACTGGCCCTGGGCACACCCTGCATCTGCCTGCTGCCTCCACCAGCTGGCCAACTGGTACATTTGTCCAGCCGTACTCTTGCTGTCTTGGCCAGCCAAGTTGCCTGGCCAATCGTTCTATCTGTTACCTGGCCAGTCAAGAGAGTTAGCAAGTGAATTGCCCATCTGGCTGAGAGAAAGAGATGACTTGCTCCCTCTCTTGGCCTGCCTCCATGCCAGCCAGTTGTATGGCTAGAGGGAGGCCAAAACAGTACATACTGCAGTTGCCATCTGAGTGGCCCCTCCCACTCAGAGCCATTCCAAGCAACAACTGCAATGCTCAGGCCCTCATTGAACCAAGTGGCATCCCCTGCGTGTTGCTGTCACTGCCCAGAATGTCTCTGCTGTCGAGTGGGAGGGACTGCTTACATTGCATGTTGCGCTGCCTGCAATACTTACCGTTTTGCCCCCTCTAGTTATACTACTGATTCCAGCCTCTGCCACCTCCATCTCTTCTAGCTGCCCTCCCATATGAAAAAAGCTGGTCAGGCCCATGGAGTGGATGAGAAAGTGGGTGGAGGAAAGTGGAATTGTGCTGCCTTAGAACATTTCCACTCACTTCCTCTTCTGCTCCCCAAACTCAGTCAGCCTTTTTCACATGGGGAGACAAAATGGAAGAGGTGATGGAGGCACCAAAGTGGGTTGCAGGTAAGAGTGATAGCAAGGAAGAAGGAACACCAAGTTGAGGGGGGGCAGAGAGAAGATCAAGTAGGAGGGGGGGCGGTTGAATGGGAAAATTAGGGGGCAAATGTACCATGGCATGTGTGAGCTGCCTCAGGCATCAAAGATACACCTTTTTTTTTTTTTTTTTTTTTTTTACTGTGCCCCGTGAAGCATAGATTTCATCTTCTGGGGCTATTACTTTTAGGCAGGCTTGAGTCTTATGGTCTCAGGAGGTCTGGTCTAGAGGGTTGAGCCTCCATTTGCCTGAAGATAACATCCGAAGGTCACCAGTTCGAGGCCACCGGCACCATGAATGGCGAGACCTTGAAGCAGCTGACAAGCTGAGCTGAGTTATTCCACCTGCTCTTTGGAAGGAGCTGCTTGTCAGCCTGTGTGGGAGAAGGCCAGAAAGTGATAACAGACTGCAAAAGTTCCATCTGAAATGTTGTGTGGTTCTTGAAAGATGGAACCTTTCTTTAACTGTAAAAATCCTACAGGGATTTAAACAGCCTGCCTATGTAAACCGCCTTGAATTAAAGTCTGAGGAGAAATCTGACGACCAAGAAAGGCAGTATATAAATACCTGTATTATGATGATGATGATGATGATGATGATGATGCCCTCTATTTCTGTTCATCAAATGGTGCCACCAAACTACATTTTCATATTAGACCTCCCACATTTCGTTTTGGGTCAGCTTTGCTAATTTTTGAACCAAGCACACAGAGAAGAGCAGCCAGTCACATGCTCTCCTTCCAGCCACTTCAGCCCTCTGTTCCAGTCCGAATACTTACAAGGACCACAAGGGATTCAGAATTTCCTTCAGGAGAGGTCAAGGTGAGAATCTGGCTTTGTTAGCAGGTCAAAGGTCCGAAGGTCCATTGAAGCAATTTATAGACAAAGGCCTGCCTGGAGGGCTGTATTGACAGGCTTGGCAGCTAGACATGCAACAGACTTTTTGAGCCAGCTACAAATGCATCAGGTGCAGTGCCCCGTGCCTGCATCTCTTCGCTGGGAAAGCGATGCCAAATTGGGATTTGGCAAGCCTGACAGCTGTTAAAAGGGAAAAGGTGACCACTAGGCTGCTGAGGAAAGGGTAATTAAGGACACGGACAGCGATGGGGCTGCATTCTACTGTGTGGTCTACATCCAATTAAAGGAACGAGGCAAACAGTACATATGACCTTGGCTGACATCGCAGCCATAGCCACAGCGGAGGAAAGAATTAATAAAGCCAAGGACAATTGAAGCAGCCATTCGCTAGACAATGCTGACAGTAACTGGGGGGAGGGGGGAAGCGTCCCTCCTGAACTAAATAAACTAATCTTGAAAATAGTCACACAAGATATACTCGTGTGTCACTCTGGCAATATCACAATTAGGAGAAATTGTACGTGGTGGACTTTGCAGACAAAAAGCTGTCTAGCCCAGAACATGACTATTTCATTCATGGATTGAATAAACCCTTTGGGGAAACAGAAACGCAGAGACAAGCAACTTGCTTGTAACAGAATTTCAAATATTGAATTCATCTAGGGAGAAACCCCAGGTGGAGAATGAGAGCAGATGGGAAACAGTATCAGAGCGCAGTTAGCGTTCCGTGTATCTATTAATTAAGCATTATTTGGAGAAATTTTTTTTTCTGTTATAAAGGAATACATTTGGTGGGACGTGGCACATTTGAATCAGTGGGGATTATGGGGAAAATTGTTTGGGAAAACAAACATCAGAAAAATATGTCTGAGAGGGAATTTGCTGTTTTGCATAGACAGTGGTGGAGCAATTAACTGGTGAGAGATATTATTTATAAATGTTTGGATAAATAAATACATACATAAAATACCTCCCCAACACTAACATCTTTGCTATAGCAGTGCCTATGGATTATATTTTTTAGGGGGGAAAAATGACTTTATAGCACTGAAATGAAAGAGACAGTGACTCTGATCAAGAATCCCATGACACATCTTGCTGTGGAAAGGAAGGTTTCATTTGTGTTTGGGTCTTTTCTTCTTTCACAGCAAACCATTCTGCATGTAGAGTTGAGCTATACTCCAGGCCACACCTGGAGTATTGTGTCCAGTTCTGGTCACCGCATCTCAAAAAAGACATAGTGGAAATGGAAAAGGTGCAAAAGAGAGCGACTAAGCTGATTACTGGGTTGGGGCACCTTCCTTATGAGGAAAGGCTACGGCGTTTGGGCCTCTTCAGCCTAGAAAAGAGATGCCTGAGGGGGGACATGATTGAGACATACAAAATTATGCAGGGGATGGGCAGAGTGGATAGGGAGATGCTCTTTACACTCTCACATAATACCAGAACCAGGGGACATCCACTAAAATTGAGTGTTGGGCGGGTTAGGACAGACAAAAGAAAACATTTTTTTACTCAGCGTGTGGTCGGTCTATGGAACTCCTTGCCACAGGATGTGGTGCTGGCGTCTACCCTAGACACCTTTAAAAGGGGATTGGACAAGTTTCTGGAGGAAAAATCCATTATGGGGTACAAGCCATTATGTGTATGCGCAATCTCCTGAATTTAGAAATGGGTTATGTCAGAATGCCAGATGCAAGGGAGGGCACCAGGATGAGGTTATCTGGTGTGCTCCCTGGGGCATTTGGTGGGCCGCTGTGAGATACAGGAAGCTGGACTAGATGGGCCTATGGCCTGATCCAGTGGGGCTGTTCTTATGTTCTTATGTTTATTCCTCAGCATGTAGCCAAATCTGATTGGCTATTCTAGTGTTATGATCTATCTCTGTAAGGGGTCCTCACCAGTCTACTTTCTCCATCTCTTTAAGTGCAACATCAAGACTGCATGGAGACGCCTCTAGGCGCTCGGTGGTGATGTCATTTACCAGTGCTGAACCTCCAGGCTGCTGATCTCTGTGCTGCTCGGAGCTCAGTCAGCTCAGCTGTGAGCTGCATGATCAAACAGCTTAGCAGGAGCACTAGACATGATCAACCTTTCTAATAAGCTGCACAACAGAGCAGCCACATAATAGTAAGTAAAGCCTTCCATAGTTGAACAAGGTTGTTCAACAACACCCATAACTCCATAGCCTGTGGCCACTGAACTTGGACTTAGCCAGATTGAACCACATAGGTGGCAGAATTTGAGTTCCCCTGCCAGTCTCTGTCACCTTTTCCTCCCTTTGCTTTCTCCGTTAGCATTCAGCAATGATGATGACACCATTGATAAGTGGTCTGGATGGCAACAGCCATGCCCATTCAGCCACCACAGCATTCCTTGCAAAAAAAGAAAAAAAATATTGGTCATGATGTCATTATATCAACTACCTGATCTCTGATTGGCCTGGATAACAAAGGAGAAAAATGCCTTACCTAAGGAAAATGGTGCCGAAGTGCAACAGACTAGGGGAACAACGGCAGGGAACAGATTCAAAACTGTGAAATTCTCAGGATTAGGGGGTTTCTCAAGAAATATTTTATTCCTCTTAGAAGTACTACCTTTATCCAGAAAATCGAAAAAGGCAAATATTTGACACAAACCTAATGTATGGAACAGCTGCTCTGGATTATGGCCATTGCAATTATCCAATTCAGTGCAAATGGGCGTAGGAGAATTTCACAAGTACAATGGAGTTGAATGGAGGATATACTGGTGATTGGGTTGCATCCATTCATCTTAATCAAGCCTGTCTTGGGTAAACAATGGAAGCAGCACTGAGAAGGAACACCTGTTTTTGTATGCAGAAATCTACCTAGCATCCCATAGCACAAGACAAAGGAAGATCTAGTGGATCAACACAACATATTTGTACATATATATGAAACTGTCTTATGCTGAGATGGGATATATAGGTTAATTGTGTCTATACCAATTGACAGTAGGTCTTTAGACAGGAGTCTTTCCCAGCTTTAGGATCTGGACCTTCTGTACGCAAATATTCTACCACTGAGTTACAGCTCTTACAGCCAAATCCTATCCTTTTCTCTGACATAGCCAGCACCAAAACAGGCTGTGCCGCATGCTATTGGGGGGGGGGGAATCAGAACACTTGGGAGAGATAAGGGAAAATATTTTCTCTTACCTCTCCATGAGCCCCTTAATCGACAATGGGTCTCCTTGTACCTGCAGCAGCTATAACCTGGTGCAAGTCTGAGGAGACAAAGGGGGCATGTTGGAAGGCTCCTGAAGGGATAGCATCCTGGCACAAGTTGCTTCTTCTGGGATACACTCCCTTCCACGCCCAACATGCCTCTGTCCCTCCCCCCAAACCTCTTCGATCCTCCCTGATCTGCCCACCCCCACCAACTTACTGACATTGTTGGGGTCTTTCCCAACCACTGCAGCATGCAGGGTGTTCTTCAGCACCTGCCGTGGCAGACTGGAATTGCACAACTATGCGCCTCTTCCGTAACAGCATTTGCAGTGCTATAAAGCATGGTCTGCCAATGGAACACTAGTTCTGGCTGTGGAGCCAAAGTACCAGATTGGGCTGTAGAACTAGGATCAATGAAACCAAAAGCCAGTGAAAACATATACAACAATGCACATGTGACCTGCAGGAAGCCCTGCGCACTGGAGACAATGATGTGTATTTCTCTCTCTTGATGCAGATGGGACAACTGTTTGATCCCCCCCCCCCATGATTTTACAAGTCATACACAAGGCCTTTTTGTGTACACCTACATTTGGATCAGGCCCATTAGGCTTGAAAATAAACACACTTTCCATATTCCGATGCACTTTGCCACATGCACTAACATGGATTCTCTCAAATACTGTCATGTGGCCTCGTGAAGATAAGTACATGGATCAGCAGAGGTTCTCTGTCTGCCTTGCAAAGACTAGGTGCCTGGACAACTACATATAAACTATGCTCTTTCAAGAAGCACTGGCTGTGCTAAAAGTAAAATATGGCAGAGTTTGAAAGAAATTACTAAAGACAAATACAGAGAGTGTCCCTGTAGTGCTAAGCAAACATGTTGTCAATTTTAAATAAAATAGATCTGATTCTTTGAAAGTGCAGGAAAATTGTGCTGTGTGGGGTATCTAGTTTATTTTGATATCCACATCTGCTTTGTGGTGTGTATGTGTGTGTGTGTGTGTGTGTGAGAGAGAGAGAGAGAGAGAGAGAGAGAGAGAGAGAGAGAGAGAGAGTTGACACTATGCAGCAGTTTGAGGCAGTGGCATAGCTAGAGGGGGTCAAAGCACAAATTTTGCAGGGAGCCTCACTGCAGTGTGCAAGCCGGCCCCCCTTCTGTTTTGCTCCCTTGCCCGGAATGGCTCAGAAAGGGGAGTGGCCGTTTGCACACTACAGTGAGGCTCCCTGCAAAACTCAATGCTTAATGCTCCTCTAGCTACGCCACTGGTTTGAGGTTTTGAAATCTGTGCAAAATGTGTGTAGGGACCATGAAAATCTCTTAGAAAAAGTAAATATCTGCTTAACAACTCTAGTTGGAAATGCCTCCGGTTCATTTAGAGAAGCTTACTGGTGCCTGGATAGAAGGATGGTATATTTGTCAGTACTGAAGTCAAGAACATAGATATAAAAACAGTAGAGGTGGGAATGAAGAGAGAGTAAATTCTGCTGTCCACCCAGAATGGCATCCAGCATAAAACTGTCAACACGAGATGTAGCACAATTGCTTTCTACCACCACGCTCCAATATTGCCAGCTCAGTCAGCAGATTAAAACATGAACCTGCAGTCATAAGCAATGCTTCTAGAAGACTGGTTCTGTGTGCTGAGGATACAACACTCAACCTGAAGGTGGCTGAGTTTACAGCTCCTGCATTTGAAAAAGACAGCACACTCTCAGTAGCATTCAGGAAACCTTGCAGAAGAGCTGGTCAAAGTGGGCTGTGCAGTCATCTCCAGGCTGCTTCTCACATTATTCTATGATTTACAGTGTTATTCTTGGATCTATGTATTTTTAATTAACATAAGCCAGCTTGGGGACAGAAAGGCAGAGTATAAATCTCAAGATAAAGAAATAAAGTTTAAAAGCAACTGTGGCCCAGACCCACCACCAAACCTAGGTTTTTGACCAAGGGAACACTGTAGAGTAAGCTGAGACAAATATCAGACCCCGGAGGAGTATATTGGGATGCCACAGTATTTCTGAGCATATGTTTGTCATGCTCATACACCATGCATTTTAAGAACACATGTAGGCCATCTTTCCTCCCCACCTAAAATACCTGCCTCAGCCCAATAAGAGTAATTCTGTTTGTGAAAGGGAACCTGTAGGAGCAGGTATATAAGATTCGGCCAGGAGCTGGGCTGCATAGACAGAGTGCAAGGTGTGCTTGGGAAGGGGACAAAATAGGGACAGTGAATTGAGTCCTCACTCCCCACACTGAGAAGAATATGATCAGCAATGCAGATCACGATCTGTGGTACTCCTGGTTTTCAGCCTCAGTCACATACATGCAAAACCACCTCTTTGCATTCACATTTCCCCAGGGGCGTAAAGCCCCTGTGGCAAAACATGATGCATGCCCTGGGTGCCATCAAGGGGGGGCGCCAGAGCATGTGCTCCAATTGCTTCCCTGTTGGGAAGCAGTTGAAGCATGCACCCTATTGGCAGCTGGTCAGGTGAAATAGCTCAGCTGGCTGCCAAGCATGCCCTCGAGTTCCAACTGCTTTCCAGTCGGGAAGCGGAACGCATTTGCCTGCTTGGCAGCCAGGCAGTGAAATTGCCCTGCCAGCTGCCATCAGGAAGCAGCTGGAGTGAGAGTGCACTGGTGGCATCATGATGTTGCATGGCATCATGACATCAGGTGTTGCCCTGGGTGCCAGAAGTCCTGGGTGCACCATGGCATTGCCCTTAAGAATCCTTTTTTTGCTAAATCGGTCTATTGGTTCAGCTATCCCAGCATTGACTGCTCTGACTGACAGCAGTTCTCTGGGCAAAGGCTGTTTCCAGCCCTCATAACCAAGATGGCTGCATGCAGCTTTCAAGTTCCCGTGCAGTATGACTCTGAACACCAATAGCAGGAGAACATGACAGGAGAGGGGTACGCCTGCAATTCCTGCTTGTGAGCTTCCCAGAGGCACCTGGTGGTCCACTGTGGCGAACAGGATGCTGGCCTAGACAGGCCTTTTGTCTGAGGTAGCAGGAGTCTTTTTCATGGATCCATGTGGGTCTAGTGATGCAATCGCTCCAACACTCCACATTAAGCTAAACCCTACACATGTGCACTCAAACCCACAGTCTTGCAGCCATTTTGTTAGACACTTTGCCTGGCAGCTTTTATCCCTCCTTGACCAGCAAAGTGTTACTTGAAGTATGACCCAGAAGCACCTTTTGCCCACCTTCAGACTTTTCTCCTGTTGTAGCTCTGCCGCCAAATTAGAAAGATGTCAATCCTACTTGCGTATTTGCCATCTGCTTAAAAACTGGCCACCTAAGTACTTCAGCGTTTTCTGGTCAAAGAAAGTCGGGATACAAAGGCTTTAAATGAATAAATAGACAAATGCTTTCTCCAACCATTCTTGGTCCCCCTACATGGCCAATGTGCTATAACTAATTTCATGTAAAACCATTAGCAAACAGAAGTGCTTTGGAAGATTTAGCCAGCTATTATGGAAAAAATGAATTCATCTTCTTTGAGGCTATCTTGTGAATTTCTTTTGACCTCTGTATATTGCATGTTTCTGTGTATTTTATGATATCAGGGTCAAGCTAGATGTGACTCTAAGCATACAACTGAACCTACCAGTTTTTGTTTTATCTTAATAAATAGCACTGGGGGAGATTCTTTCAAAATCATGATGGGGGTGGGTAGGGTGGCTTTAGTACAATACACAACCTTAGTTTTGATTCCAATCACACCTGCTTCTGTGCAATATTTTTAATGGGAAAAAATTCAGTTGAAAACCATTGAAAGCTGCAGTTTCAGCCCATCTTCTTGGCCCCCCACACACTATTTACTAAAAAAAAAAATGGAAGGTTCATTATGTGTTTAGGGTCAGCTCTAGTTTGATTCAAGCACTATGTAACTATTGTGTGTTTTACATAGCAATTGAATCAAACTTTTACACAATTGAAGAAGGGTGACCATTTTCACCTGCCCTACATCTCCATTTGCTTCGTGGTAGGAAATTGTGAGCACAATCCTAACCCCCAGGTTAGGCTGACACAAGTCATTTGTGCCAACCTGGGGATGTCACAAATGTGCTGTAAGGCACATTTGCGCTGACTCAGGAGTCAGGGAGGCCAGCACAACTCTCCCCATGCCAGATCTAGGCCCAGCAGGGTAAGTTTGCATTGGTTGAGCTTGGCCAACGCAGGGGCCTGGGGGGTGTGGGGAGGTCAGGGAGGAAGCAGGGAAGAGGTGTTTTGGGGCAGGGTAGAGCAAATGGTAGGCGTTCCCAAGGGTGGGCAGGCGGGGAACAGGAGATGGGGCCAGGATCCGGCGGTTATGCCAGATCCTGACGCCATTCCCGGGCAGTGTGGACCGGCCTTGGTTGCTGCTCAGATATGCGCCACCTCATCAGGTGGAACAGATCCAAGTAGACCCACTGGGGCCAGTGCAGCACAACACAGGGTAAGGGGAAAGTTTTCCCACTGACCTGCCTGCTCCAGTGAAAATTAGGATTGCACTGCATGTTAGAAATCCATTTTTTTCTTGACCTGCCCAACTACCAGTATGCAAATCTGTTGGGCATGTGTTTATGATGCTACACCAGAAGGGGGTGAAGAGAGGGAGGATGGGTAAGTTGTTGGGCAAGGACAACAGAAAAGAGACAACAGAGTAAGCTTCCTCATTCCCTAAAGAAAGCCCAGTTAAGGGATTATGAGGTAGCAGCAGCGGATGGGGAATCCTCTGCTTCAGATAGGAGCTGAATGGCTGACCTGTGTCAGTGATCTTCCCAGGCCATCTGTGCTCCCAGGGTAACTTTCAGCAGATAGGCTGGAGGGTTTACTCCAGCCACAATCAATAGCTCAGCGATTTTTAACCAACGTGCCATGGCAGATTGATGTGCCATGAATGATCTTCAGGTGTGCCACAGAAGATTGGGGTAGGGTCATTTATTAGTATGGTCATTGGGGGATGTGAGCCCCCCCCCCCACCGGCAGTGCAGTGTGACTTGTCAGTTATCAAAAAACTGAAGGTGTGCCTTGACAATTTTAGCACCTTGTAAGCGTGCCATGAGGTCAAAAGGGTTAAAACTCACTGTATTAGCTTGTTGTGGCCTCTGCCATTGGTGTGAGAATATAGCATTTGCTAATAAGTGGTAAAAAAGTTGTGGCCTGCTTGTTACTCAATATGCCACTTGTGTCCTCCTTCCTCCTTGCTCCAGTCCCCACTGTGGGCACCCTCTATATCTGCCATTTTTTGTTTAATAGGTTGCTGTCTGCTTTGGGCACAGGCCTGTGGAAAAGTGGCACACATAGAATGACATGAATGAAATGATGGAAAAATTAGTCTGCGTTAATAGCCACTGCGGGGTGTCATTTAACTGTTGTGATTGCTTTCCTCCTGCTATATTATTTTTTTTTCCTACCATTTTCTTAACGTTTTCACAAGTAATGAAATTGTCTTAGTCTTGATCTGATTTTGCAGAGTGCTTAGATTATGTAATACTCTTTGGTGATTGCTCAGTAAGCTTTTTAAAATGAGCTGGGACAAAACTATATGCCACATTGTCACCAATTTGCAGGATTTTGCTGGAAACATTCCTTTCCATACAAATGCTGTTTTGTCCCTTGCTAACCAGGCAAAGAGGTACCTTTTAAGGCCGGGTCCTCTTGTATTTGGCAGCAGAGGAGGAATTGTCCCTTTTTCACCCCACCTTCCTGTCTTTTCCACTGGCTGTTGAAGATGTCTCTTTTGCACCTTTTTAGACTGTGAGCCCTTTGGAACCATTTGTCTATTAGTTTAGTGCTTTGCGAAATACTTTTTGTTGAAAACTCGGTATATAATATTATATATTTATAACAGATTAATAATAATAATAATAATAACTTTATTTTTTACCCCGCCTTTCTCCCTGAAGGGACTCAAGGCGGCTTACAACATATTAAAAACATAATTTAAAAACAAATAAAAACATATTAACACATCATAAAAAAACAGCAGTCAGAGTAAAAATAGGTAAAAAGAGCATAGAGCAGCAGCAAGTCATAAAAGAATCAGACCTGTAAAAAATATTAAAAGATGTTAAAAAGATGTTAAAAGGCCGAGAACTCAGAAGGCTTGTTTAAACAGAAGGGTCTTCAGGCCTTGCCGAAAGGTCTCAAGAGAGGGAGCCATTCTTAAGTCAAGGGGAAGGGAGTTCCATAGCGTTGGTGCCACTACTGAGAAGGCCCTATTTCTTGCAGCCGCCCCACGTACCTCCCTAGGCGGCGGCACTTGTAAAAAGGCCTTCTCTGATGACCTAAGAGGACGAGCCGGATTATACGGGAGTAGGCGATCTCTAAGATACCCTGGCCCAGAGCAGTATAGGGCTTTAAAGGTCAATACCAGCACCTTGAATTGGGCCCGGAAACAAATGGGCAGCCAATGCAGCCGCTGGAGAAGCGGACTGACAGAGTCGAACCGCCTACCTCCAGTAACCACACGGGCCGCCGCATTCTGCACTAGTTGCAGTTTCCGAACCGTCTTCAAGGGCAGCCCCACATAGAGTGCGTTACAGTAATCTAATCTCGATGTCACCGAGGCATGGATCACTGTGGCCAGGTCAGCACAATCCAAGTACGGCCGCAGCTGGCGCACCAGCCGAAGCTGAGCGAAGGCCCCCCTAGCCACAGCCGCCACCTGGGAATCCAGGAGCAGCTGCGAGTCCAGGTGGACCCCCAAGCTGCGGACCTGCTCCTTCAGGGGGAGTGCAACCCCATTCAGTGCAGGCTGATACTCCAGCACCTGCATCAAGGATTTCCGAACCAGGAGAGCCTCTGTCTTATCCGGATTTAATTTCAGCTTGTTAGCCCCCATCCAGATCCTCACTGCCTCCAGACAGCGCTCCAGGACCTCAACCGCCACCCTGGAGTCTGGAGGAAAGGAGAGATAGAGCTGGGTGTCATCAGCATATTGATGACACCCCACTCCAAAGCCCCGGATGAGCTCTCCCAGCGGTTTCATGTAGATGTTAAATAGCATGGGGGACAGAATTGAGCCCTGTGGCACCCCGCACCTCAAGGGCCAGGGTGTCGAACAGGCATCCCCCAGCACCACCATCTGGGACCGACCCTCCAAGTAGGAGCGGAACCACCGGAAAACAGTGCCTCCAGCTCCCAACTCGGCCAATCGGCCCAGAAGGATACCATGGTCGATGGTATCGAAAGCCGCTGAGAGGATTAAATGTTCTTATTAATAATAGTATTTCCCCCATTCAGCAGCTGCTTTTTCAGAAGTAGCCTGATAACTGAACCTTTCCCTTCCTAGTCCTATTTATACCTGCACATTCATCACTTCTTTACTAAGACATCAACTGAGGGGGAAGAGAGTTTTTTTTTTCTAATGTCCCTTACCTGCTGCCAGGGTGCAGGGAGTCCCACAGAACCTTCTGCAGGGCTCCCCACAGCTTGTAGAAAGTAAAAAAAAACTATCGTAATCCACTTCCAGGTTGCGATCAAACCAGAAATGGGTTGTATCACTTTTTTTTTTACTTTGGACAAGCCATGGGGAGCCCTGGAGAGGGTTCCCTGGGGCTTCCTGCACCCCCTCAAACCCTGGCAGCAGATAAGGGACGTTAGAAAAAGCCCCCTCTTCTCTTGCAGCAGCACAATCTTGAGGATCACGTCACTGCCTTCCCCCTGCTCCTGTCCCTTAAAGGGAAAAGGGAAGGGGTTCTCAGGTGATGGGTCACAACCCACCAGTTTGAGAACCACTGCTCTACATGTTCAAATCAACATTAGAGGTTCTGCTCTGTGACCCTCCAGCCAACTAAAATTGGTGAGTAAGCATGAAAGACACAGTCCTCTCAGTCTTGGCACCCCTGTTGTAGAATGCTCTCCAGGATACCATCTTGGGCCCATCATTGTATAGCTTCTGCTATGTGGTAAAATAGTTTCTTGAAAAGAAAACCCCTTTCCCTTCCAAAGCCTCCCACTATCCCCCCCCCCATACAATGTGCACCTTTTTGGTGCAGCTGCACCAGCAGGGGGAGAAGTATAGGATTAGGCTGTTACTTTTACATAAGCGTGAATAGGATCTTAGCATTAGTGAGTTTCGATGAGATGTTATCCAGGAACTTTATGGCTCATAGCTTGAGGTCTTGAAAATGGTGCAATACTGCCTCTGAAAGCAAGACTGTGAGCAGGAAGAAGTGAAGGAGAAGGCAATAATGATGACAGTGAGGCAGAAGACAAACAACAAAAACCAACAAAAAAACCCTCTACCATATTTTATTGTTTTAATGATTTGCTCTTTTTATTGATTTCATGTCAGCTGCTCTGGGAGCCTGGTCAGTCGAAGAGCAGGGTAAAAAAATACTTAAAATATAATAAATTGGGACCATTATCTACTATCCAGGATATTTTTCTTTCCTCTTTAATATAATGGTGGCACAATCCAGTTCAGCGCTGATGAGACTGGTCCCATCTCCATTTTTAAAATGGCAACACAAATGGAAAATATGGTCAATTATTTTCTTATCCTGCTTTCTTCCACTTTTCAAAGCTCTGTCTGGACCTATAGTGCATAGTGCTTGTTCAAAGAGCATCAGTCTCCTAAAAGCCCTTGATGGCCTCTCCTGGCCCTGCATGCTGTTTTCTAAAGCTGTTGCCCTTATTATGGATAATTAACTTTCAAATATTAGCCAATGTTAATGTGGCAGTTGATATTTTGACATTATTTGATATTTAAATACTGTGTAATTGGCCTTTAATTCCAAACACACACACATTCTTACTCTCTCTCTCTCACACACACACACACCACCACCACCACTTCTACTTATTTTTCACTTTTCCAGCTTGAATCAATGAAACCTTAGTCAGACTTTTTAAACCTAATGTTCTCAAAGGTTACTGTATTCTCAGGGCTGAGCAGTCATTTGATCTTTCATTAATGTTATCATCGGGTCATTCCACATTTAATTCCAAGATGTAAATCAAATGTGGTCTGAAAGGTGCTCTGAAAGGTGGTTCTGGAACAGCGTCTAGTGTGGCTGAAAAGGCCAATTCGGGAGTGACAATCCCTTCCACACCAGGAGCAAGTGCAGTCTGTCCCTGGTCTGTCTCCCTAGCTATGGGCCTTCCTTCTTTGCCTCTTAGCCTCAGACTGTTGGCCAAGTGTCTCTTCAAACTGGGAAAGGCCATGCTGCACAGCCTGCCTCCAAGCAGGCCACTCAGAGGCCAGGGTTTCCCACTTGCTGAGGTCCACTCCTAAGGCCTTCAGATCCCTCTTGCAGATGTCCTTGTATCGCAGCTGTGGTCTACCTGTAGGGTGCTTTCCTTGCACGAGTTACTTAAAAGACAGCAAAGGTTAGGAACTCCATGCTTCCTCTTGGGCGGTCCCTGTTGGTTGAAATTCAACTATTTTATCCTCTGCCAGAGGAAAACAATAAACTGTTTAATGAACAATTATGTGATTTTTTTTTTTTTAATTCCTCCTACCCCAGAAGCACAATATTGGCTTATGATTCCACAAGACAGGTGTCTTCATTTGGGTAAAAGCCTGCAAGCGTTTTAATAGGATTTCACTTTTTTGTGTGTGAGGTCCTGTGCTTCCAAATCATTCATTCAAATGCAAATCACTGATGTAATTGCAACATTAAGATATCGCAAACAAACATTTAGAGGCCATGGGGCCATTGTGAATGATAGAAAGCACATTTTATTCCATCATTTTGTCTGTAAACAATGCATTATAACCTGGCACTTCCCAAAGTGAAACAATACAAGGGACATGATTGCTGAAAATCTGGTCTGGGCAGTGCTTCAACATAAGACCACCTGAGAATCCCATCTATGCAGGAGGGGTGTCAGATTGCTTGCTGACGAAGGTCCCACATCCATCTGGCTGATCCTACTCCTTAAACCTCAATACTGATGGCAGTGATATCACCCAATGCACCATCAGGGTATGGTAGGAGGTATAATGGAAGGGCAGGTGCAACATTTTGCCCAAAGACCTGCAGAAACCTGTCCATAGCACTGCCTGTAAGTTACGTTGAGCTGCATGGAAGAAAGGTGGGACATCATAAAATAAACCTCACTAGCTTGGTAGACAGAAATACTCATCTGAACATCTCATCTGAACCTCTTGAAGATTGCTGTTTAAATGTACCAAGGAAGCAAGGAACTGCCTTGGTGGTCCCTTTGATGGGACAGAAGGGCAGCCTACCAATCTTTGAAATAAATCATAAAGCCATAAATGTGTGTCCAAGTGTGGAGTCTCATCAAATCAATCATACTTCACATATGCCAAGACACATGCAGATCTGGTGTTGAGTACATGTGCAGTCAGTCGTGGCTTATGCCCCTGAATAAACAGAATTGAAAGTTGCATTTATTGCAAGCACACATTCATTTCTTAACCATAAACATTTTGTGGATAGATTTTTTTTTTCCAGGCAGCCAAAAAACTGACTCATGCAAGTCTAAGGGTTTGCCCTAAGGCTAAGCAAGTAATCGGTGATCAGCTTGAACTCTCGATCCCTGGCTGGCCCAAAACCTTCTGCCACCTGAAGCCGTGTACAAAATGCTGCCCCTCTTACCTGATGATGTGCTAGTCTCTGCTCCTCGCACTCCCTGGACTGAAAAAGGAAGAGGGAGATTGAATGGAAATGTGAAAGAGAAGAGCATGGTGGAACCATGGAATTACTCTCCTCCACACTTTTGTCCCCTCTTCCTTTTCTAATCCAGAGAGTGGGGACCCAATCCTGTTCAACTTTCCAGCACCGATGCAACCACAATGCAACCCTTCGGCACAGGAACAAATGTTCCCTTATCTTAAGGAGGCCTTCATGACTGCCCCCTCCCTACTGCAGGATGCGATACACACTCCCTTGGCAAGGCTGCATCAGTGCTGGACAGTTGGATAGAACTGGGCCCTGAAAGGAGACGGAGCAGTGCAAGCAAGTGGGCGGAGAATGGTAAATGCCCCCCCCTCACCAATCTGCTACCTGAGACAACTGCCTCAGAGCCCAATCCTGAGCTTGTCATGCTGGCCTTATGTTGGTGCTGGATGTTGCAAACATGCCATTTAGGCACCCCTGCAACACCAGCCATGGGTCAGCACTGGCACTGGCCCAGCTCCACTCCATGCTGCAAGCCAGCTGCACACAAGTCAGAGCAAGGGACTAACTCCAGGTGGTGGAGAGGTTTGTTAGGGCAGGGGGGGGAAGCATTCCCGGGTGGGGAGAGGATGGGGAAAGTTGGAGCAGATGATGAAGTGGGGTGGGAGGGGCACGTGAATTGTGGAGCTCTGCTCCACCAGATCCAGAGCTCTGTGTTGGACCTTCTAGCTCAATTCTCAAGTCTGCACCGGCAAAATAACATTCTCTGGGAGTTTTCCCTGGTGTTACCAAAAGGGCTGTTTTGTTTAGGGGGAATTATTACACTACCCTTATTGGGACCTCAGGATCACAGGCTGGATAACAAGATGGCGTAATGCAGAGAAATTCCCTTTAGCTCAAAGAGGAGACTGGGAGAAAGATAACTTTTAATAAAAGATTATAGCTTTATTACAAAAGCACAAAGGTAAACATAATGCACATGGAAAAATGATAGGTATATGTTCCTTGGTCCTAGTACTTGAATCCAGTGTACCTAGCTTTCATGGTGGTTGCGTGTGGAGAGTATTTGGTGCATCTGAGGAAATTAGAAAAGGGAAAGGTTGTAGGGAAGGATTTTAGGGGTCCCTGGTCTGCCAAACCCAGTTGCTGACTAAAGGTGGGGAGAGAAGGAGAGAAAAGGGGGGGGGGAAGAAGGGAAAGAGTTCCAGACGTGAGATAGTTACCTGTCTTGTAGAGCAGTTGGATGGGGGGGGGGAGTTCTGTGTGGAGGACCCTCTGACACAACACAGATGTGTTGTGTCCTTGGAGGGGGAGCCAGAGAGAGTGAGCATGTGGCAGAAGCCCTCTTTTTAAAAAGGGGTTTGCTGGCTGTCCGAGCTGGATGGCAGCTTGCGTACTACCACACAACAGGAAGCTTGGGAGTGTGTGAAAGGATTATCAGCAAAATTCAATGGCGTCTAACGGCTGGCTTCCTAGCTGGGGGAACTTAATACATTGAATGGGCAACCTAGGAAGGCAGTTCAAGTTTGCATATGGTACTGAAGCAGTGATTGGGTTAAAACAATACAATGAATACGGTAATGTAGGAGACTGGGTTAAAACAATACAATGAATAGGAGACACTTAAACAACTATTTACTATGCCAGACTTCTTCCTAGAGAGGTGGATTTTGTAACCATGAGCTTGTGACTTGACCTGATTGTGACCTTTGTGTTGAAGTTTAACCTGCATGATACTTTAGTCCCTAGTAAATAACCAGATATAAAATCACAACTAAGGAAAAAGGGGATTTTCATGTAACACTGGGGGAAGGGGAGGAAAGTCCCCTTCTTCTGAGGAGACCTCCAGTTACTTTCTAGTGCCTGCTGGATGCAGCGGTAGCCATTTTGGTGCCACTGCTGCAGCAGACACCAAGAAGCTTAGGCTTGGGCTCTCAGTTAGCCTCATGGATGAATCGGGCTTCTATCTATCTATAAACAGGGACTATAAACAGCAAGCAATCTATCTCAAATATATCTTGTAAGGACAAACAAAAGAGGCAGGGCCAATGTAACCATACAAGACTGCTTAGGGGGCACAATACAGGGTGTTCCCCTCATACCTGAAGAACCATATCTGAAAGTCCAAACTCTTGCTTCAATGGATGATGTCCATCTAAAACAGTCTCCTGGAGTCCAGTAAACCATGGGAAGCCATGGGACGCTGTTTAGAAACGCATGCTCAGGGTCAGGGAGGGATGAATTCATTTCCCCCAATAGGGGCGACTTAGGAGTGTGTTTGGTTTTCTGCATTACTGTATCTAGCTGCCAGTGCCAAATGGGTGGGTAGACCTGGGCTCCAAAGACTTTTCCAGCTGTTTCCACTCTCCCCCACCCTGTTTCGCCCCTCCTTGGCCCCATTCTGCTCACCCATTTGCCACCCTCCCCTGCTCTGTTTCACCCCTTTCCCTTAGCAAAGAGGCCCCAAAGAAACTTTGTACCCCAAAAGTTCCTCTCAGAGGCCCTGCTTATGCTGGCAATATATGGGCAATTATGGCTGTCGCAAAGTGCAACACACCATTCAGCGCATCCAGGCTGCCACCACGAGCAGTGAGTGGTTGGGTCTGCATGCCAGTGGATAGGGAAGGAGCCCTGGAACTGAGGAGCAAAGAGGGCAGGAGGGAGGTGGGTGTGGGTGGGTGGAATAGGGCAGGGTGGGGGAGGAATGGGCACAGATTGGGGTAAGGGGGAAGGCAGATTGAGGCCAGGAATCCCTATCCCCTTTTCATGTCATGCAGACAATTAGCATCATCATATTTAGGCTCACACTAGAACGGAAAGTATCCTGTGCCTACCAAAACTTACCTCTGCAGCAGCTGTAGTCTTGCTGCTGTGCCCCTGAGCTTCTCTACACTCCTTCATGGTAAGCAGATCCACAAGCCAAAGAGCTACTGTAGCAGGCTAGTTTCCTCCCAGATTTGATAGTGTTAAGGAGTGTCTTGCATGCCTCCTCGGCCCAGCATATATGGCTTGCCAGTAGCTGCAGTAGCTGCAGCCACAGGCTCATGGTAGTGTCCCCAGCATCCTGTGCAGGCAATGCGCCTGACTAAATAGGAAAATGTAAAATCCCAGGAAATTTCTGGGATCCCCTCCTTTGGTTCCTGTGCCCCCTTTTTGCCCCTGGGCCTGGGTACAAATTATCCCCTTTACCTCCCTTTCCTAGGCCCTGAGCATAAGACCCTATGAGGATTGGACAGTCCATCCACCTAATTGATGGACTAGCCCTATACCTTGCATAGGATGCTTGGGGAAAAAAAGACATATCTCCGCCCATCAGCTATTCATGACATCAGGACCATGAAGAATAAAAGAAAAAAAATTGTATTTATGGCAAGTTCTCTTTCTTTCTTCACTGTGTTTTCTTTTTTTTCATTTCCATTCATTAAATGACTAGTTTTTAATGAGAGAGACATGAGGAAGTCTAATTGGCTGCTTCAGAAAGTCATAGTGCTTTTTGCATATGCTCCATTTCCCGGAAAGCTGAAATGCAAGGCAGTCCCTAAAGTAATTGTTGTTAATTATTAACAAAGCTGAGTGTTTTTCAATCATATTAATGTACAGTCCATTTCCACACACTCCTGTGTCTTGCCATCTAAATTCACAAACAGGGATGCAGCCTTGTCTTCTGCCAGATTTAAATGGCTCTTGGCTTCAACTGATCAGACAGAATGGTAGAAAGTCATATTGTGCGATAGCTTTCAATTATTTTTGTCATCTGAGCATTTTGATGGACAGATTTGCAGGCTGACATGTGCCACTACACACATTTCTTGGATGTTGTCTTTAATTGAATTGAGTTGGAAGTACTAATGGAAATCATTTAAAAAAAATAGCAACTCTTTGATCAGAGTTTTGATCACCAACGTCTTGCTTAGTTGGTGGCATTTTGAAATGAAACAAAGTTACTGTCTCACAGCCTCCTCACTTTCCAGATCTGTAGAATGGGAATAGCAGTAGCCTACCTACATAGCACTGATGTAAAGATGAATTAAATGAGGAGTATTTACACCTACTTCTGAACCCTAGCACCAGCAGGAAGGTGACTGGTAGATGGCCTATAAGTCTGCCGGGTCAATTGGTCAGTGTGCAAGTTCATTGTTTGTCCACCAGTCCATGAGTTAGTGTGCCAGGAAGTCCATTCAATAAGCCAGCAAGTCTCCTCTTCCCCCTCCAACTAAAACCCATAAATTCCCCCTGCTTCAGGTGTTGCTTATATCCCTGAAGACTTCATTGCCTCTAGTGGCTACAGCTGTGCAGCACACTCTCTGCTGAAAGTCCAGGTGTTAACCCTCTGTCTCCCAGATTCACCAGAGCAAAGGGCCACTGCAGACACCATATCCTTTTCTCCTTGCAATATCTTCCACAATTTCATTACAGACAATGAGTTTTATTTAACAGCTTACATATGGCTTTGATCCATTAAGGAGCATCCTACGTTCCATTTAGCAGTGCCAGTTTCTAGATGCACAGCTTGTTTCTCCTGTGCAAGAAGGTGCTCTTTCATGCATCTAATCCAGGTGTAGAAATATTGTGTCTATATTGGCCTTCTTAGAGTGAGGCACTATGCTCTTTCCTGGAGCTCTGGACCATGTTTGTAGCATGCCATAAATAACGCCTGATCCTAATCGTGCATCATGCCAGCAGACTGTAGCAGCTTGTCTACTGTTGTGAAGCTGAGAGCTTCTGCTGGCACTAGGCCTAGAAAGCCAACACCAGCCAGCAGATCAGGCATTGATGGTCCCAGCCAGCAGAAAGGTAGGTTTGAGGGAATTGGGGGGGGGGGGGCCAGGGCAGAATGGGGATGGGCATTGATACACCTCAAATGCTATACTCCCCCTCCTAGACCCAACTTGCTCCCAGAAGGCTCCTCAGAGCTACACCAGATAAAGAGCTGGCATAGCTTTGAGGAGTCCCATTTAGAAGACCAGGGAGCAGCAGAGGAGGTAAGTAAAACATTTGTTACTTCTCTCTCCTGGCCAGCCTGGTCCTCAGCCTACCTGTAGGATGCAGCAGATGCAACCATGCAGGCTGGTTAAGAATAGGCTTGGGCTGTGAAGCTACTAATTGAGAAAGTATAGTCTGCAAACTTCCTCACTCAAGTCTGTGACCATGCAGTGAGGTGAAGGAGAGGAAAATGAATCTCTTTCTCACCAATGAAGTTATCAAAGGAAAAGCTCTCAACATTAGATTAGCCTAGGAGAAAATGAGACATCAGCCTTGACTATAGTCTTTAATGGAAATATAATCAGCAGTATATCTTCAAGAAATGTGTGCTGCCATCACGTAATACACATTGGGAGGGGAGTCTGGAAGCAATAGTCCAAATGCATTAATATCCCCCCAGGTGGACTTAATAGGATGATAAATGCTCATGGGGAATAGATTCATTTTGGTTTTCAAATGGTTTTGAAAGTAAAACAGAAAGTCATTTTATATCAATTTGGTGAGTTCAATAATCCAATTCAGTAATGAAAGACTTCACTACCATCCACCTAAAAGTGTCTCTGTGAGGCCATAATTAGAGGAAGTCAAGGTTTCTATTAATGTAACAGAAGAGGGCAGCAAAGGGGGGAATTTAATTTATGTGGTAACAAGGAAGGATTCAATTTCTAAACCATGGCATGCAGTGGTGAAACTTTTTCATTGGCATGGAATGAAAATGTCTGTGGGTGAGCATGACAGTGTCCATTCAGAGTTTAGTAAACCTGATTTAACAAAAATAAATAAATAAACTGGGTTGCCTTTTCTGTAAGTTTTTCTGGAAGAAACAAGATCAGGAGAAAAAAAATTATCTTGATAGCTCTTTCTTCTGTGTAGTGTTAGTAGTTGAGCAATTGAAAACAGCATGAGCTTTTGTATTTGTGTAGCCATAGCAGTATTACTGTGTTGTTGCTTCTGATCTTTAAACAATGGTTTATAAAATGACCTGGCATCCATCTTACCCAGTAGGGCCAAGACACCTCTCACATTGCAAAATAATGACATTATATTGTGGTGTTACAGTTCTGTAACACCTTGAGTGCCTTTGGTTGGCAAAGCAGTACATGTGTTGCAGAAATGCACGCCTCTCACACATCACCTCATGATGCTGCTATAATTCAGGAGGCCATGTCTGTTTTACTGCTGTGGGGTTTGAGAGGAATTTTGGAGCAGAGACCCATGAAGGAGTGATTAGGCAATTATAGTAAGGCAAGACAGGTCAAAGTTACAGCACCATGGAGAGCTCCAATGGAGCAAGTTGCCCAGACAAGATATCCAGAGGCCTTGAAAATCACCATGCTTAGACTAACCCTTCCAGACGCCATCTCCCAGGTAGGAGAGCGGTGGCCTTAAAGTTGCAGCCCAAGCCTAGAGACTTACACATCTCCTTTCAATCATGTCCCACCTACCCCATTGCCAGAGCTGGTTTGTTACCAGTTGACATGGTAAAAGAACAGAAGAATGTAAGAATAGCCCCGCTGGATCAGGCCATATGCCCATCTAGTCCAGCTTCCTATATCTAACAGTGGCCCACCAAATGCCCCAGGGAGCACACAAGACAACAAGAGACCTGCATCCTGGTGCCCTCCCTTGCATCTGGCATTCTGACATAGCCCATTTCTGAAATCAGGAGTTTGCACATACCCATCATGGCTTGTAACCTGTGATGGATTTTTCCTTGAGAAATTTGTCCAATTCCCTTTTAAAGGCATCTAGGTCAGATGCCATCACCACATTCCATGGCAAGGAGTTCCACAGACCAACTACACGCTGAGTAAATTTTCTTTTGTCTGTCCTAACCCTCCCAACACTCAATTTCAACCCTCCCAACACTGTTCTGGTGTTGTGTGAGAGGGTAAAGAGCATCTCTCTATCCACTCTATCTTTCCCTTGCATAATTTTGTGTGTCTCAATCATTCCTGACTTGGAAGGTACAAGTTATTTAGGGGGCTCAGGATGCTCACAATCTGAGGGTACTGTCACTAGGCTGTTCTCTACTGGAGGACAATTTTTGGTCTCTGGCAGGTCTATTCTAGTCCCACCTCCTCAGGATCAAGTCACTACTCAAGAGTCTGGGTCACAACACTTCCTTTATAGTATAATTCTTAGCTCTATGTTAGTTCTGCAAATGTGTCTTATGTAGTACAACTCTCTGGATTAAGGCAAGAGATAACTGTCCAAACAACCTGAATGGGGTAGGTACAGTATATTTTCAGACAAAACAATGAAAATGTGTGCAATCCAAGGCTTGTACCCCAGCATTTTCTATGATCTGTAATAGGCATACTTTTCAGACTCTAAACCACACCCTTTAGGAGCATGAACATAAGGATACCTCCTTCATTCTATTCAAACTTGTGCCAGCTAAATAGATGGTTCAGGTTTAAATATACCCATTGGGGACCATGCAGGAGTAAGGGAGGGTCAGTTAAACATTCTTTTACTTCTCTGTCTGCCCTTTCATGGTCTCTGGCTACCTGTAGGATGCAGTGGAGCCCATGCTGGCACTGCTTCATCCTGTATTCCTGGGCAGGAGGTCTGGTCTAGAGCCCCCATTTGCCTGAAGATAACATCCGAAGGTCGCCAGTTCGAGGCCACTGGCACTGTGCGACCTTGAAGCAGCTGACAAGCTGAGCCAAGCTATTCCATCTGCTCTGAGCGTGGGAGGATGGAGGCCAGAATGTGCGACCAGATCAAGAAAGAAAAATCTGAAAGTTGTGGTTTCTTGAAAGACAGAAACCTTCTTTCAAATTGTAAAAATCCCTACGGGGATTTAAATTGCCTGCCTATGTAAACCGCCTTGAATAAAGTCTAAGGAGAAATCTGAGGACCAAGATAGGTGGTATATATTGGCAACCTTCAGTCTCGAAAGACTATGGTATCACGCTCTGAAAGGTGGTTCTGGAACAGCGTCTAGTGTGGCTGAAAAGGCTAATCTGGGAGTGACAATTCCTTCCACACCGGGAGCAAGTGCAGTCTGTCCCTGGTCTGTCTCCCTGGCTATGGGCCTTCCTTCTTTGCCTCTTAGCCTCAGACTGTTGGCCAAGTGTCTCTTCAAACTGGGAAAGGCCATGCTGCACAGCCTGCCTCCAAGCAAGCCGCTCAGAGGCCAGGGTTTCCCACTTGTTGAGGTCCATTCCTAAGACCTTCAGATCCCTCTTGCAGATGTCCTTATATCGCAGCTGTGGTCTACCTGTAGGGCGCTTTCCTTGCACGAGTTCTCCATAGAGGAGATCCTTTGGGATCCGGCCATCATCCATTCTCACAACATGACCGAGCCAACGCAGGCGTCTCTGTTTCAGCAGTGCATACATGCTAGGGATTCCAGCACGTTCCAGGACTGTGTTGTTAGGAACTTTGTCCTGCCAGGTGATGCCGAGAATGCGTCGGAGGCAGCGCATGTGGAAAGCGTTCAGTTTCCTCTCATGTTGTGAGCGGAGAGTCCATGACGCGGTGCAGTACAGAAGTGTACTCAGGACGCAAGCTCTATAGACCTGGATCTTGGTATGTTCCGTCAGCTTCTTGTTGGACCAGACTCTCTTTGTGAGTCTGGAAAACGTGGTAGCTGCTTTACCGATGCGTTTGTTTAGCTCGGTATCGAGAGAAAGAGTGTCGGAGATCGTTGAGCCAAGGTACACAAAGTCATGGACAACCTCCAGTTCATGTGCAGAGATTGTAATGCAGGGAGGTGAGTCCACATCCTGAACCATGACCTGTGTTTTCTTTAAGCTGATCGTCAGTCCAAAATCTTGGCAGGCCTTGCTAAAACGATCCATGAGCTGCTGGAGATCTTTGGCAGAGTGGGTAGTGACAGCTGCATCGTCGGCAAAGAGGAAGTCACGAAGACATTTCAGCTGGACTTTGGACTTTGCTCTCAGTCTGGAAAGGTGAAGAGCTTTCCGTCAGATCTGTCCGGAGATAGATGCCTTCTGTTGCAGTTCCAAAGGCCTGCTTCAGCATGACAGCGAAGAAAATCCCAAACAAGGTTGGTGCAAGAACACAGCCCTGCTTCACGCCACTTCGGATGTCAAAGGGGTCTGATGTGGAGCCATCGAAGACAACAATGCCCTTCATGTCCTTGTGGAAGGATCTGATGATGTTGAGGAGCCTGGGTGGACATCCGATCTTGGGGAGAATCTTGAAGAGGCCGTCCCTGCTGACCAGGTCGAAAGCCTTCGTGAGATCTATGAAGGCTATAAAGAGTGGCTGTCGTTGTTCCCTGCATTTCTCCTGCAGTTGTCTAAGGGAGAATACCATATCAGTGGTGGACCTGTTGGCTCGGAATCCGCACTGCGATTCTGGATAAACGCTCTCTGCAAGTACCTGAAGCCTCTTTAGTGCAACTCGGGCAAACAACTTTCCTACAACGCTAAGGAGAGAGATGCCACGGTAGTTGTTGCAGTCACCCCTGTCACCTTTGTTCTTGTACAGCGTGATGATGTTTGCATCCCTCATGTCTTGAGGTACTCCACCTTCTCTCCAGCAGAGACAGAGGATTTCATGCAGCTCAGTGACGATGATTTCTTTGCAGCACTTTAGGACTTCAGCAGAGATGCTGTCTTTTCCAGGTGCCTTGCCAAAGGCAAGGGAGTCCAGGGCCACGTGAAGTTCTTCTAGGGTTGGTTCACTGTCAAGCTCCTCCAACACAGGCAGACACTCAATGTTGTTCAGCACTTCTTCGGTGACTACATTTTCTCTGGAATATAGCTCAGAGTAGTGCTGCACCCAGTGTTCCATCTGCTGCGCCCGATCCTGGATGACCTTGCCTGCTGCAGACTTCAGAGGGGCAATTTTCTTTTGTGTTGGACCTAGGGCCTGCTTGATACCATCATACATCCCCTTGATGTTGCCCGTGTCAGCTGCTATCTGTATCTGGGAACAGAGCTGGAGCCAGTAGTCGTTAGCACATCTCCTGGCAGCCTGCTGGACTTTGCTGCGAGCAGCTCGGAGGACATGCAGGTTGCGCTCACTGGGACAGGCCTTGTATGCTGCTTGAGCTCTCTTCTTTTCCTCAATGACTGGTGTCAACTCCTCAGAGTGGGCTTCAAACCAGTCTGCCGTCTTGTTGGTCCTCTTGCCAAATATGGACAAGGCGGTGTTGTAAACGGTATTCTTGAAATGTTCCCATCTGTTGGATGCGTTTGCTTTGGCCGGGCCTGGAAGAGATTCCTCAAGTGCTTGTGCAAATTCCTCCACTTTTCTCTGATCCCGGATCTTGCTGGTATCAATGCGAGGTCTTCCTTCCTTTTTCGTGTGATACAGTCGCTTTGCTTGCAGTTTCACTCTGCTGCACACCAGGGAGTGGTCAGTGTCGCAGGCAGCACCGTGATAACTGCGTGTGATCTTGATGCTGGGAAGGTTGGAGCGTCTGGAGAGAATCAGGTCGAGCTGGTGCCAGTGCTTTGATCTTGGGTGTCTCCAAGAGACTCTATGTTGGGGCTTCGTGTTGAAGAATGTGTTGCTGACACAGAGACAATGATGACAGCAAAACTCTAGCAGGCGTTGGCCATTTTCGTTCATCTTCCCAGTGCCGAACTGACCTAAGCAAGTGGGCCACGAACTGTTATCAGCACCAACTCTAGCATTGAAATCGTCGATGATGAACAATAGCTCTTTTTCAGGGATCTTCTTGATAGTGGTGGCCAGGTCATCGTAGAATTTGTCTTTGGCTTCTGCTGGAGACGACAGAGTCGGTGCATAAGCACTGATGAGTGTGACAGGTCCTGCTGATGACTGGAGCTGCAGGGACAAAATTCTTTCACTTCCCACAGTAGGTGGGATGATGGATTCCAGCAGGGTATTTCTGACCGCAAAGCCAACGCCATGTTCCCTGGTTTCGTTTGGTGGTTTTCCCTGCCAGAAAAATGAGAAATTTCTCTCCTTGACAGATCCGGAATCTGGCAGCCTTGTCTCTTGAAGGGCGACGATGTCCATCTGCAGCCTCCTCAGCTCCATGTCGATGACAGCTGTTTTGCGTGCATCGTCTATTTCTTGCAGGTCATCAGAGAAGCCAGGTGTCATTGTCCTTACGTTCCAGGTGCCCAGTTTTAGGGCAGGAGTTTTCTGTTTTCTGTTGCATGGTGCAGAGTTGTCGATCCGCTTGTCGGTTTTCACCCTAAACCCCATGCACCCCATGAGGTTAACGGACCGTGGCGAGGCAACACCTTACTGGCTGGGGACTGCCCAGCTTAAGGTGGACGGTAGCTGCCCAATGAGATGCAATGATCTCTCCCACCGTCGGAAGCAGCCCCTGGCGTCACGCTCTACACCAATCGAGCAAAGACTTATAACCGGTAAACTACTGCTTCCCGTGTTGTGCCGACGCCGTATGGCGAAGTTGGAGTGTCCTCTCCAGTGCACGAAGCCTGGGTAAAGAAGGTATGGAGGATAGGCTGTTACCCATGCAGCAAATCCCCCCTCTCCACGTCGCTGGAATGGTCCAATGGAAAGGCAGAAGCCAATGGAAAGGCAGAAGCCAGCCAAGGTTGGTTCCAGCGGCATCGCAGGAGTTGCCAGAACGTGACTGTGTTCAGCCATGAACTGCCTCAGGGACTCCAGCTCCTGATTTTGCCTCGAGGTTGACTCCTGAAGCCTTTTCCATAACTGGATGTAGCCACAAGGCAGTGGAGGTTTGGGATAAGAGTTTTCCTTCTCTCAGATGAGCTGCCTTCCCAGGCTGACCAGTCCCATCTACCCGGTGGCTTTTTAGTCTCCTCTTACGGCACGTACAGCCAAACTGAGGGCCTGTTCTTATCCCCAGCCCCTGGGGGATGACGCAGGAGTGGAGGGGCAGAAAGGAAGATTGTGGAAGCAGGGATGGGGCTAATGGAGGATTGCAGAGAGAGAGGGAGCAGGGGTGGGCCTAATGGGCGATTGCAGAGAGAGGGAGCAGAGATGGGGCTAATGGACGATATAGAAATTCGTTATAGAAATGGACGATATAGAAATATTAGAAAGGCGGTATAGAAATACCTGTATTATTATTAGTAGTAGTATTATTACTCAGTGTTTAGTTAGGACTGGGCTGTTAATCTGCCATTCAGCAGCTTTGAATGCCCAGGAAGGAGCTAAAGAAGGGTATGTATGTATGTATGTATGTATGTATGTATGTATGTATAAATAAATAAATAAATAAATAAATTTGCCCAACCCAAGCCATGAATGTAATACAGGGTGAGTCATAATGGTCTCTGGGATTTTGGCAAGCCATCACGCCGTAATGGGAAGGGATATTTAAACACAGCACATGATGATAGAAAGTCTCCAAGTTTTGCATGCATGTGCTCTGGGGAATCAGCACATCCTTGGCTGGTAGGGGGAGTTCCTGTCAGTCAAGATGGCATCAGGCACAGGGAAGGTTTATTGCATTCTGGAGTACACAAAAACCGAGTCCATTATCATGTCAATGGCACTTTTGTGTTTGATTTTTTCTGAGACTACAATAAGGACAAGGTGTTTGTGTGCTGCCCCTGCCCCAAGAAAAAAGGGGCAGCATCAAAACATTACTATGGCTATCACTCAGGTGGACCAGGCAGTGCTAGTGTGAGTATGGGCTGAATTGGATTACACTGATAGACATTTGCCGTGTCAGGAAGGGCGGGCACATCCAGTATTTGTACAAGCTGTAAAAAACTTTGAACATTTAATAATAATAATACATAATACAGGTATTTCTATACCGCCTTTCTTGGTCCTCAGATTTTTCCTTAGACTTTATTCAAGGCGGTTTACATAGGCAGACAATTTAAATCCCCGTAGGGATTTTTACAATTTGAAAGAAGGTTTCTATCTTTCAAGAACCCACAACATTTCAGATGTTTCTTTCTGATCTGGTTTCACATTCTGGCCTCCATCCTCCCATGCTCAGAGCAGATGGAATAGCTCGGCTCAGCTTGTCAGCTACTTCAAGGTCGCACGGTGCCGGTGGCCTCGAACTGGCGACCTTTGGATGTTATCTTCAGGCAAATGGAGGCTCAACCCTCTAGACCAGACCTCCTGCCAATTTCTCTTTTCATTATCATTAAATATGTTACCCTATCCCAGTGTTCCCAAACTGTGGGTTGGGACCCACTGGTGAATCACGACCTGATTTCTGGTGGGTCACCAAAGGGTGATGGAAACTAAGGGCCCCATCCTATCCAACTTTTCAGCACCAGTGTAGCTGCAGTGCAGCCCTGAGAAAAGGGAACCAATGTTCCCTTACCTTGTGGAAACCTCCATAACTACCCTCCCACCATAAGATGCAGTGCATACCTCTTTGGCACAGCTACACCAGGGCTAAAAAGTTGGATAGGATTTGGCCCTAATTACCTCAAGCCCTATTCAAAAAGCTGCTAATTACCCTGCAAAGAGATCAGCTCCTGCAGTTTGCAAGCGTGCATAAATATAGGGAAATGAATGTTTGAGGGTCTTTTTTCACATCTGCCCCACCTTGTTCTTTCCTCAGATGGTTTGTAGTACCTGTAATCAGGCTGGAAAAGCTACCAGCATCCTAATTACTCCACAAATGCAATCATGGCCATATTGTCCCAATACGATGGACTTTGTACAAAAGATATTCAAGGGATGTACTGTGAAGAATATGAGACAGTAAATAGCACTGGAGACATTTTGATTGATGCCTACACTAGAAAAACTAATTGGTGTTATAGTTATAGTTATAAAAAAATAATAAACTCAAAATAATTGACAATTTGCTGCCCTTAGGTGAGTCACCTCATACTATCTAATAATAAGATTGGCCCTGAATGGAACACAATGGATACCTGAAGAATCTATAATGAACTGAAGATTTTTGGGGTATAGTTAAGCAATACATACAAACTGAATTAACTGACAGCAGCAAAAACACTTTACCCCCACACCCGCAATAAAGACACCAGACTTCGGCTTGGATGGAAAATGGGCCATTTAAACTTCAACTGCAGCAGGGCAAAAACACTGAACATCAATCGTGCGGGGCAATATGGGGGAAACGGTCCTAGCCGTCTGCCTCCCCCTACATTCTCATTGGGCATACCACCTGGCTCGAGACCCCAGCCGTCAATCGCCAGCTTAGGTCCTTCAACGCCACCCCCAATGGGGGCAAGGCAGCCGGACTCCAGGATAGCCGGCCGAGCCGCGCCTTCCTGTCTGTCCAGGCCAGGGGTTTGCCTGCCTGCCTCCTGGAGCCGGTCAGGCATCATAGGAGCGGTTCAGACTTACCCCTCACCCTGCTGCCTTGGATAGACACCGAGCCAAGTCCCTACCTACCCAGCCCCGCACGTACCCTGCCATAGGGGAGGACAGCCTAGTGCTTGTCCTTCCCGCTCCCCACAAGGATAAAATCCTTCAAATCCTGCTGCAGGTCTGCCAAAAACAAATCACTGCCGACCGGGGACAGATGCACCCCATCGCTGTGGAACAGGGCAGGATCCTTAAACCCAATCGCTGGGTGCCCAATAACTGCCCCGCCCTGCTCAACTACTACCCTCCCCAGGTAATCGTTAACTCTTTTCCGCGTAACGTCTATCCTACGGACACTACGAACGCCGCACCAGACTCGCCGCGGGAGAAGGTTGGACCAGAGGATAGCCATCCCCGGGAACCAGCTACGTAAAAGTAAGAACTCCCTATGGGCCTGTAGCCTTAAGGACATCGACGTCCTCTGGCCCAGGTCGTTCTCGCCTAGATGCACCACGATTACCTGAGGAGGGGGATGCCATTCCAGATAGTGCAGCAGCATAGGCATGAACGGACCCCAGCGCATGTCCCGTCTGGCAACCCAGGTGACACTGGCAAGACCCCCCAGTCCCAACTGGGAGCCAAAGCTGCTGGACAAAGCTCTTTTCCAGGCCCAAAAGATAATCGAATGTCCACAGATCAGGACCCTCACTGGAGTCGACCGACGGAGACCTGAAACAGAAAAGGCAACAACACCCACAAAATGCCCTTAGGCAACACAACCAGGGACCCCCTCCGGACAGTCCCCACTACACAAAGGCTGGCCACGCCAGTCAACACGCCCCCCAACCACTGGGGGAACCCGTAACTCCACTGCCCCCGCCCTTCCTGCCCCCACAGGCCTATCGCACATAATACCGAAAGGCACCAGAACGCCACTGGCCAATCCTTTGAATGGCCCCTGATGAGAAACCAAGCCTTGCCGCAGTGGACGCGGCACCAATCCGAAAGGAGTGCAGGCCGAAAAGACCAGGTGCAACTCCGAGCCTCTGCAAGGCAGCGTGAAACACTGCCCTGAACTGATACACAGTCAGCGGAAGGGCGTTCTCATGATGAAAGAGAGGGCCCGCACCCTGCGGGGCCCGCCGCCGGTAGGCGACCACAGCCCGTACTGGGCAGATCTCGCCAATGACCGCCTTCTTCAGATGGACCCACTGGCCTCTACCACATTGATCTGTCTTAGAATGCCTTAAAAACAAAGAAACACGATTAGGCCCCACCTGACAATCACCCCAACGGATTAAACCCTGGGATTAAACTTAGAAACGGGATTAAATTTAGAAACGGACAAAACCTCACTGGGGCGAAAAGCTCCAAAAAACAAAACTAGGCAACAAGACTTAAACAAAACCGTCTCATAGTGAAACATACAAAGTAACCCGAACTTGGCACAAAGGGCCTGCAGCATGGCAGGAGTAACTGGCCTACAGGCATCAGAGGGTATGGGACAGCTCCGCTTCAAACCCTCCAGCATCCTCCTGACTCGAAAATCAGCAGTGTTATCTACCCAACCCAAAGCCCTGGCCTGAAACGACAGGGCAGCCAAATAAACAGCGATAGAGTGAGCCGACAGGTCTCTATCCCTCAGGGCGATAACAAACCTCATCAGGTGTGCCACAGGCAGTGGCCACGCGTCCTCAAGACGCTGCTGCCTGCGGAAAACCAAAAACTCTTGAATCTTCCTTGCATAACTAACCTGGTGGCATCCGCCAGAGAAGCCCAGATCATGTCCTGGGCGGTGCTGAGCCAAGGCTCCACAGCCATAGGGGAATGGGTTCTGGGTCCGGCCGTGCCTCTGGAACCAGCTGCCAGAAACACTCCTCCTGAAAACGAGAGAGAGCGTTGGCAATGCCGTTACACACTCTGGGCACGTGCCTCGCTGAAAAAAGAACATTAATTGAAAGGCACTGGAGAACGAAAGCTCTCACCAAGCGCATAACCCTAGGGGACTTAGAAGTCTGCGAATTAATGATCCTGACCACAGCCTGGTTATCACACCAGAAGCGGACAGTGGAATTAGCAAACTCCTCAGCCCACACATACACTGCAACTAAAATGGGAAAAAAAAAACTCTAGGAACGTTAGGTCCCGAGTAATGCCCTCCTGCACCCATCCACTAGGCCACTGGGCGGCACACCACCGCCCCCTAAAATAAATTCCAAACCCGTGGCCCCCCGCTGCGTCGGATTGCACCTGCAGCTCGGCTTCCACCAAAATTCGGGCCCTCCAAAACGACACCCCATTGAACCGGTCAAGGAACATGAGCCATACTGCCATGTCCTCCCGGAGCGCTGCCGTGACCCTTATGCGGTGGGATGGCCTACGCAACCCTGCCATCGCCTCGCACATACGCCTCAAAAAGGCTCGACCCGGAGCCACCACCCAACAAGCGAAGTTGAGGTGCCCCACCAGCACCTGCAACTCCCTTAGAGTCAGCTTTTTGGCCTTATGGGCCTCCCGAAGCAAGCCAGACAGCTTGGCTAGCTTAGCCTCCAGGAGCCTACTACATTGATTGATGGTATCCAACTCTATTCCAAGGTAAGTCAACCTGGCTACAGGGCCCTCAGTCTTGTCATGTGCCAGGGAACCCCTAACTGCTCGCACAGCGCCACAAATGACGCCAGCAGCATTTTGCATGTCCCAGAACCAGCAGGTCCCATAAATAAAAAATCATCAAGGTAATGAGCGGTGGTCACATGACCAGTCCGATATTGGACCGCCCACTCCAAGAAGGTGCTGAAACATTCGAAATGGGCACATGATATCGCACAACCCATCGGCAGCGCACGATCAATGTAGTAGGCGCCCTCGAAGCAAAAGTCCAAGTGGCAAAAATCATCGGGGTGGACTGGCAACAGGCGGAACGCTGACTCGATGTCCGCCTTTGCCATCAACGCCCCCACGCCACAGGACCTCAACCTCCCCACCGCCTGGTCCAGGGATGTATACCTAACCGAGCATAGCTCGCTGGGGATACCGTCATTGACCGACGACCCCTCCGGGAATGACAGGTGATGAATTAATCGAAACTCCCCAAGGGCCTTCTTAGGAACCACCCTGAGAGGAGAGACCCGCAAATTGGGAATAGGCGGGGCTGCAAATGGCCCAGCCACTCTGCCCAGATCCAACTCCTTGCCGATCTTCTTCCTAACCACATGCTCCAACCCCTTAACAGAACGCAAATTCTCAGAGAGCACAGGTACGGCTGGCCGTGCTGCGGGAATCCGAAAACCCTTTGAAAACCCCTCCACCAAACGACCAGCAGCAACTCTGTCCGGATAAACTCGCAACCATGAACACAACTGTGGTAACTTAATCGGCGTTGGCCCCCTTTCCATCGGGAGCATTGAATGGGGGTGCGCCGCCCCGGCGGCCATGCCCAGCCGGCTGCCCGGGGGCCTGTCTCGGTCCGCCCAATTTGGGGCACACGGACACAGGGTGCTTTGCCCCACATAGTCCGCAAGCGTGCAAGAAAGTGCAGTTATTCCTTCCACACTTCCCTGAGGCGTTGTATTCAAAACACGTCCGTGGGTTCTGAACCCACTGAGCACCGCTAGGTGCCTTGCTGGGATCTGGCTTGCTCCTCGTGATGAGGTGTCCGCTATCAGAACGGTCACCCCATGCGGGCCGGGACGGAAGGACTAACTGCGTCCACAATTCCCATTGTGGAACGCGCCAGTCCAGCGCAGGATCGTGCGCTGCGCGTAGTCTGAAATGGTGGTCGTATGCCACCCAAGCCGTCCCCGTGTAATCCCTAAATGCCCTGTGCACTATGTCCAAATACTTAAACAGTGCCTGGGCACGATTGGGGTACATCTGAAGCACAACCGAGGCATAAATGACAAAGCCATTTAGCCAGTTGGCCCAGTTCTTATCAATCTTATGCCTCCTAACTGACTCCTGATCCCTTATCGGCTCACCTACCTTTGGCACAGGCTCAGGCTCTATCTGCAGAAGGCTGAACATGTCCACATACTCACCTCTCCAGATTTTTTCTTTCACAGACAGAGCCAGATGCCCGCCGAGAGGAATAGCGACATCCCCGTATGAGACCCGGGGGCGCTCACCTGCCTCCAAACCACCCCCCACTTGCATCCCAGGGGCGGCCAATGAGCCCATCAGCTGACCCAGAGGGGGGAAGCCCGACACGCCCTGTCCGCCACGTGCCCAAGCGGGAAGCGGGGGAGCGCCGACCCCGACAGCAGCTGCCGGGGCCGGAACCCCTCCACCAAACACGCCCCGCTGGAAGGCACCCCATGGGTAATAAGAATTGGCGTTCCCCCACTGAGTCCATGGAAACCACTGAGGAGCGAGGGCCGCCGAAGGAACAGCAAAGCCCTCCCTCTCATCCCAGATGGATCCCACATTGGTACCCAAGTCCTGTACTGTCTCACCTGGAGCACTGCCTACTGGCTGCCCTCCACTTGGAACAGCCTGCGAGGTGCCCGTAATCTCGACCTCCGGAGCGTGGGGCACCGGAGCAGGAGGCTCCGAATCGCTAACCTCCCCTGGTCCCCGCACATGCTTCCTGGCAGACAAAATCTCACTCAGCCGAGCACCACGCCCCTTTCTAGTTGATCTACGCAATGGGGTAACGGTACCCGATACCCCGCTGCCATCGCCCATCCCCGCCTTCCTCAGGGCCTTTTCTTTTTCCCTGGCATCAAAACGAGCAAGCATAGCCCTGAGCTCATCAAACTCGTCCTCCCCATCGGATGAAGAAGCTGGAGGGGAAGGAGGAGGGGGTGCAGGTCGCCTGGGGGCTTCCCCCCCCGCTTTTGACTCTTTTTCCCCATGTTGAAAAATCAAAGAAAATGCCCCCCCCCCCGGTGTGCTAAAATTCACAGTAGGATACAGGTGCTATCAAGCACAACAGGGGAGGAGGTGCACTCCAAGATCCCCAAGCGCCCTGCAGCGTGCAGGAACCGCCTGCCCGCCACGCGGGGCGAAGAACCAGCGCTCCCTCGAAGCGGCTCCTCCTCCGTCCGGGCGCCCGCTGCGCTGCTGCTGCCCCTGCGGGTCCACTGCTCGCCGTTCGCCACTGCCCCGCCGCCGCAGGCACCGCCAAAGTTGCTCCTCTGCTCGCCGGAGGGGGTGCGGAAGACGCTCCCTCGTTGCCCCCTTCGCTGCTCCTCACCCTCCTTGCCACCCACGCTGAACGTGGGGGAGGAAGGGAGAGCCCCCACACTGCTCAGAGCTCCCTGCCGCCGACACAACCACCCTCATTGCCGGCCAGGAATGCTCTGAGCCTGGCTGGGGCGTGCGCTCCGCGCCAAGACTCTGGTCCTGCCTCCCCAGCCGCATCAACCAATTGCGGCTCAAGCCTCAGCCTTGGTGCATGAGGCGGGGCGGGGGCAATCTTCTGCTAGCGCCTGATTGGCGCTAACAGTCTTTCTTATAAATTTCACAGTGATTAATATCCTGTAATTACTTCTGTATGGAAGAATAAGTGTACAGGAAAAGGAGCTTAATAAATCCATATACCCTTGTCAGACTTGGCAAATCTGGGCTAATTTTGTACTAATGATTCTTTGCAGGTGTAAGTCAGTGAATAATTTGTTCTGAGGCAGAGCGATTTATTGGTTTATCTTAATACTTTTGGAACGTCTTTCATCCCAAATTGCACAAATGTGAAAATCGTCATAGACATTTATTATATAACTATAATGTTATAATTATACTATAATAATACTATACTATACTAGAATACTATAATAATACTATAACACAATGTAAAATGGACCGTCAAAGATGTGGAACTGTGGAACAGTGGCATAGCTAGAAGGGGGTGCAAAGCACTAAGTTTTGTAGGGAGCTTCACCACAGCATACAAGCAGCCCCTCCCTTTTGAAGCCATTCCAGTCTGTGGGGAAAAAAGCTAAGGAGTTTGCCTATGTTTTGCTCCCCTACCTGGAATGGTTCTGAAGAGGAGAGGAGGGGATGCTTGCATGCTGTGGTGAGGCTCCCTGCAATACTTAGTGCTTTTCACCCCCTCTAGCTATGCCACTGCTGTGGAATTAGATCTTTGAGAAATAGTGACTTTAAGGCCACAGGATGACACAAGTTGCAAAAATCCATGACCAATTAGTTCTCTTTGTTAACTGTGTATGATGTTTCTTATGCTTAACCCATAATGACTTTTTCAATATTGTAATGCTTTGTTTTTTTAAAACTTCTGAGATGGTTCCAAGTTTGCTGCCTGACTTCTGTGAGTGGGTTGCATGCTACAGTGACTTGGAATGGAAGTCAGAAATTTGACAGAAAATCTCCATACAATGTAAGCCTAAACTCAGAAGCAAGTATCATTGATTCAAATGGGGCTTTCTCCCAGGTGTGTAGAGGATTGCATAGTAAGTGTTCTTTCATGCTGTGGTCTCTCCTCTGAATGGACAATTAACCCACAAATGGGTGGGATGTGAGATGAGTGTTTGGCAAACTGGTGAGAAAGAGTAGTTTGGCACTTTTTGAAAGAGGAGGCTAAAGGAAAGGTGCAGAGATTGCTCTGGCAGAAAGCTGATGTTGGCAGAAGGATGAAAAGACCCTGGAAGTGCAGGGCTTCTCTCTGAGGTCTGATACTGGTAAGTGGATCTAGTGTAGTAAGTGCCTGCCTCCACTTATTCTGTGTTTGTATATCTGCATATAAAGCAGGTATTGCAGAGGAATGACAAGTCTCCAGTGTGCTCCCATCTCAATTTCTTAGGGATGCAATCCTATATCCGTTTACCTGGGAGTAAGTTCCATCACTGGCATAGCTAGGGGTAGTGCCACCTGGGCAGGTGACATCATCTGATGTCATGACATCATGTGAGGTTGCAATGTCTTGTTCAGGTTTGGAGGCCAGTGATTTCATGATGTGGCTGCCACCAGGCTTCTTTCCTGGCTAACTTTTGGCTTTTGTCGAGTCACAGCAAACTTCCAAGCATAGCGCCATCAGCCAGGAAGCTTCTGCTGCTCTGAGCACAGACCTCCAAGCACAGTAGTGTGATTATCCCGATCGCCCAATTACAAGCAGGGAGATCGGAGTTTGTATGACCTGGCCGGAACATGCGAGCCCCTTCCCCTGTGAGGAGATTGGTGGAGGGCTGTTGCTGGGGGGAGCAGAGGTATTTTAAGGACACAGCAACAGCCCCCCTTCCTTCTTTGCTCATGGGCACCGAATGGACACCCACCCACCCACCCGTTACGCAGTCTGAATTTTACAGGTCGCCGTTTGGGGCCGGGTAGGAATTTTTTGCTGCTTGTCAAGATTGGACGATGACAGGCAGTTTTTTCTCCTACACCAGATTGCCATGGGTATGGGGGCTGTGCCCCTATAAATATAATTGGTCACTTTATGTTGGCAGGCGGTGCAGTAGAGGCGTGCTTGGGACTTTGGAGTGCACCTTCAGACAGCATAGGCAGGGCAGAACCCAACAGCAGTCCTCAGGGGCTCAGCGGCACGAGGACATTGACTGGGGCCCTGGCCGGGACCGCGGGGGTCCTCCTCAGAGGCTCAGTGGCTTAAGGCGGCACAGCCCGTGGTCTGGCTGCCTTCCCCTTATGGGACAGACCTGGATGAGCTGCGTCACCCAAGAACGGGGTGCAGCTTGGAGTTGGGTGCACATCCAGCCTGGGGGACAGATTTGGTTCTGGGGCCGCCCAGTGGTCCCGCCTCTGCACCACAAAGGGGTTTTCGCTGCTCCTGCAACTGCAGGTCTCAGCCTCCTTTCCGTATTAAAATGTTAATAAAGTGACCGTTTCTCCCATGTATGTTGTCTCGAGTGTTCATTGGACGGTGCCCAGACAATAGGTTTGCTGTGGCTCAGTAGAAATCAGCCAGAAGCTCCTGCAGACCCTTGAAAGAAGGAGAAGGGGTGGCAGCCAGTAGATTCCCAGATGGGGGCACAGTTTTGCAAGGTGCCGCAATGCGCCATGTAAGCTGCCTGTCCCCTTCCCCATCGGAGCCATTCTCGGTGGCGAGAGCAAGGCTCTGTTGAAAAGGGGACTGTGGATTAATTTAAAATCAGACAACAATATTCTGGATATTAATAGTGAATTCGGATGGTTGAGTGCTTCTCAGTTTGCACATAAAACAGGGCCACCCAAAACATAAGGTTGTAGTTTCTACATACTCGGGGGACTTCCTAGATATATGGACGTGGACACATTTGTAAATTGAAAAGAGGCTCCCCCAAAAGCAGCCTGATGTAAACTGAGCATGCTCACTGGCCTCCAGCAGTCATGGAATATTGAGGTGTCAGCTGTAAAAAAAAATAACAAACAAAAAACAGCTGCCAAACACCTGGGGGGGGGGAGTGGAGTAGGAAGAGGGACGGCCTGCTTGAGCCAAGTGGGGTTGGTTAGATGCAACATTTTGTTGCAGGTCTCTCATGTAATTACTTGTTTGCAATACAGCAAGAGGGTACACAAGCTATTCCTAATCATTAATTGCCTTGCGAGATATGGCCTATCCCTCTGGAATGAAGCAGCAAGTTTGAACAGGATTTACATCTGATTCTGCTTGCATCGGAAGGAAACCCCAATGAATGCAATGGGATTACTTCTGAGGAAGTTTGCTAAAGACTGCAGCCTGAAAGTACGCTCCAGCCCCAATGAAATCACTTGAAATGTCCAGTGGGAGAGTTAAGCAGCTGCTTAACTCTTTGCGCAGAAAATGAAATAGAATGAAAAGGTGGTTCGCTTCGGCGGGCTTGCACCCCATGTAGCCACCTTGAAAACAATAATAACCATTTATTGTAGCTGTCAGCTTGTTCACAATAACAGAGACTCTGAAGGGGGACGATACAGAGAGAGAGAGATTGAATAGATATGGCTGGCTTTTAAAAAGAGCAATTATAAAATGTACTTAGTTTTGTATTATAAGAGATAATAGACTCCATCTTTGTAATTGAAATATTATCTAAATTACACTAATTATAGCCCCTTAGCATAAGAGAAAAACTATGGTCTCACTAATGTGAGCAGCTAATTACAATTGCCTGGAATATTGACAGTATAATCGCTTCCTTCTTGCATATCTTTAGGTACGTGTCAATTTAGGAATAAATCATAATTGGTCTGTAACCCATTAAAATATAGGTTCAGCTGATCAAATATTGCTTAATTAATTAAAAATGAATTATTTGCTTGATACCCAATTAGCAAATGGAGCCAGCTGGGCATTTCTGATATGTGTATGGGGGAGAGATGCTTGTTTTTCAGTTACCCACAGTCTCACATTAATAGAATGCAGTCATTCTATTTGTAAGATAAACCATGAAATTGACATTGATGAATGTTGAATTCAGGTCTACACCCATGCCTAGAGGAAACATCTGTAGGCGGGAATCCTGTGGAAATATTTTTCATTCTTTAAACAATTATTACAAGAGGTAGCAGCATCACACAACCTAATGGTGCCTGGGGTGGGGTGACATGGTGAAATGGCCCCCTGCATCACTGTGCCACCCCAGGCCTGCATGCCACCCCCACATCTTTCGCAATGGCTTCATTTTGGAGCCAAATGCATACAGAGGAGGGCAGGGGGCCCAAAGTTTTACTTTTACATCTGTTTTGCTGCAACTTCTCCTCCTCCTCTTCCTCACCTTCACTGCCACCTGAGTGTCTGCACCCGGACCCCCTTCTTGACAGGTACCTAGAGCACATGCCCCTCCGCCTTGCCCAAGATACACCTCTGGCTAGAGGAGCTTTTCAATGTCTTTCAAGAACATGCTACACTTCAGATGGATCTTTTTCTGTTCTGTCATCATTCTGGCCGTGTTATCTCCCACACTGAAAAACAGCTGCAGCCGGCAACTGCAGCCACTGACACCAGTGGCCAAAATCGTGAAGACTTTGGTATTTTTGAATAATACCATCATGTTATATACTTTTCATTGTGGAATTTAATACAGAAAGCAATGAAATAAACTGTGTCAAAATATCTCTATTCTATCAAAAGTTATAGCCAAATAACAAAAAAATAAAAAACACAACTGCATTGTGTAACAAAAACTGGATTTCTTAAAATTGACCAACGAGACTGTTTGTTCCAAGAACCAATTAGGTGTTGTTATTATACAACAGGGAACCAATAAGGTGTTAATATGAAAAGGAGGCCTGGAGGGAGGCAGCAGATGGGTGGTGAGCTGCTGGAAGGGGGAGGTGAATCTTCTCTCATTTTTACTTTTTTAAAAGCCTGGTTGTGACATCACTTCTGGGACATCATTTTGAGCTCGGCACCAGACTACACAATCATTAGCTATGCCACTGTGTTGGAGTTGTAAGGGACTCCCTAGTCTTTCAGTAAAATCCCCTGGAAGTCATCTGATCCAACCTCCAGCTCAGTGCAGGCAGCACAGAGAGGTTGCATCATCCCTTACAGTGGCCACACAGATTCTGCTTGAAAGCTCCCCATGAGGGAGATCCTGATTCTTCATGAAGTCAATCATCTTTGTCCTGTACTACACTCCTCCCACTTCCTGGATTAGAAATGAAAGAGGGGAACAAAGAGGAAGTGTGGAGGAGACGGGAATGAAGGGTTAGATCTAGACCACCACTTTTCTGCTTTATTCCCCTCTTCCTTTTCCATTTAGGTAGCAAGAGGAGTAGAAGCTGGAACATTACCTGGTAAGGGGGTAGGACAGAATTTGGCACACTACTTTAGGCACCAGGAGGTCTTGAGCCAGCCCCATATCAGAGTTTAACTTCAGTATTTCCCAAGCAATTTATCACAATCTGGAGTGCACAAACAAATTTTTTCTAGAGTCAATTTTGCTTAATCCTGTTGAAAGGCCAACAGCTTTGCTTTCATCCATGTGGTACTGGTGGTAAATTTATTTATTGCATTTCCATCTTGCCCTTCTTCCAAGGAACTCAAGGGAGCACTCACTGTCCTTCCTTTTCTGATCCTCACAACTGTGTGAGGTAGTTTAGGCATAGAGATGGTGAATAGCCCAAAGGCATTTAGGAGGCAACATGGTTGAGTGGACAATTGAAGCCAAGACTCCTAGGTCCTAGCTGGACATTCCGTTACATGATAGTGGCTGACCTAAAAACTCAACGTTTCATATGTAAATCTTTAAAGATTCTGCGAGATGTTTAAATGCCATTCCATCCATGCAGGCACACACACACACACTCCCACACCCTAGCCTAACTGGCAAATCAGCCTGACTACAAATGTGAATGAAGAGAGGAGAGAGCACAATGAACTAGTTTATAAAGATATTGCACTATTCATTGGAGATGTTGGGAGAATGTCAAGAGTCATTGCATGGCTGATGGTAAGAATGGAAATTGCAGTCCATATGCCACTTTGTGGCTGACAGGCAGAACTACAGTCACTTTGGACAAGAAAAAAAATACAATTGTGCATCATTGCTAGAAGCCAGGGAAGAGAGTGAACTTTTCCACAAAGTTTTGGTCCGAGTCGTAACATTGGAATTCAGCTCAAAAATATTGTGTAGTCACTAGCACAAATGCATTTACAGATCTTACATTGTGACTTGTGTGTGTGAGTTGGTCTGTTGTTCTCTCATTTTGCTCTACACAAATGTACTCAAGCTCATCCACAACATCATTAGCACATGTTTTAGTGCTGGGTCTTTTGTCAGCTTTTTAATATTCTAATTTTGTAATTACGGCAACTGAAATTGCTCATCCAATTCCACTCGGAGTTTCCCCCTTCAGGCACTGATGATCTATTACAGGCTTATTGCGCTCATACTGAACTAATTTAAGAATTATAGACAATTTAATTTTTCAGTATTTATGTTTTTAATACTTGAAGAGCATAGTCAAAATAAATTTGTTCCTTTTTAATAAACTAATTTGGTGGAACCCAACACTTCTCTGGCACGAGGAAACCTTCTACTGATACCCTTCTCTTAGGCAGGGAAACATTTAAGCCAGTTCCACTGGGTTATCCAGGTGATCCATCACCAACAGGTGCCTGGGACATTTATGTAATCACATTCTGCACAGTAATTGCCATAGTAATGGCTTGGCTATCTGGATTGAAAATGGCATTTTCCAAAGCACAAGTTATTGTGCATCAAATTTTCAGGAAACACTGTACTCACTTTACACAGGAATATATTCCATTAGGTTATCTGAGTTAAATATAATCTTTTGTAAAGTTTTGTCTGCATTGACCAGATTACCTGCAAGTACTAGCCATAATATGCTAGCATCTCTGTGCTTAGCATTGTATCTGACTTCTCTTGCCTACCTCCATATAAACCTAGCACGTATTTCTCCTTCTCTCTCTCCTAAATATCAAGCTGCTTTTAGAAGTTATTTGGGTGGAAAACACAGATACACACACACACACACACACACACACACAGAGAGAGAGAGAGAGAGAGAGAGAGAGAGAGAGAATTCTAAGCTTCTTACAGCATATATCTAGGCATATCTACTCAGAAGTAAGTTCTATTGCATTGAACGTAATGTACACCCAACTAAGAGCCCAATCCTGAGGGTTTGGAGCACTGGCACTGCTGCTCAGCACTGGTGCTGGATGTTGCAAATGTGCCATAAAGCGGCACCCAGAGAGGAGGGACCACCAGCGCTGGGCCAGCACATTGATGGAAGGATGGATGGTGCTCCTGCAACTCCTACATTTTCAGGGCAGGGAGTGGGGAGTGGGTGGAACGGGGCAGAGGGAGGGGAGGATCAGGCCCAGGAGGGGGCGGAGTCTTTGGCAGGCTCTGCCACAGAATCCTAACCTCCCTCCTGGCCCAGGCAGCCCAACATGAGCCTCCTCAAAAGCAGGCACAGATGCACAGAAACCCATTGGTGCCATGGTTCTGCTGCCATTGGCAGGGCCTCTGAGAGGAATTTTATCAGGAGGTACAAAGTTTCTTTTGAGCCCCTTTGCAAAGAGGGAGGGGTGAAACAGAGCTGGGGAGGGTGGTGACAGGCAAGCAGAACAGGGGCAGGAAGGGGCGAAACAGGTTAGGGGGAGTGTAAAGACAGCTAGAAAAGTCTTTGGAGCCCAGGTCTACCAACCCATGTGGCATCAGCAGTGTCCCCAGCACTGTCCCCATTCTAATTTAGCAGTGTCAGTGTCGGCATCAGCAGTGTCCCTGTGCAGGCAACATGTCTGAGTAGATAGGAAAACAAAAGATCCCAGGAAATTTCTGGGCCCCCTCCTTTGGCTCCTGGACCCCCTTTGGACCCTGGGCCCAGGTACAAATTACCCCCCTGTCTTAGGCCCTGCCCACTGGCACTGCTTCCTTACCCCAAGAAGACTCACTGTGCTAACCCAGCATCCATTAGATCCGGCGGTCTCCATTTTGCTGTTGCCATGGGCGACAGGACACTTAGGACTGGACTGTAAGTATGTATAGAATTGCAACCTATATACACTTGGCTGGGAGTAAGTTCATCCAACTCAGTGCAATTTACTTCTGAGTAAACATGCATAAGTTTGTGTTTTTTAATGTATAATGGCTTCTTCTCTTCCCGCTGGTGTATATGTTTTTGCCTCTTGAATTTTCCGTCCCATGCGGCATTATTTGATTTCTCCTCCTATTATCATAAGTGGTTCCTTAATAAATGGTTTATGACGATTTGTACCATTGCCACTTGTCAAGGATCCATTAACATACTTGTTTGGGTGCATGTGCAAATTCATTCCTACATGTTCCTAGCAGGTATGGTGACCCACATACTCAAGCAGTAAATGTACTCAAAATGTAAAACATTTTGCTCATTTTGATGAATTGCGAAGTTATTTTTGTTGTCATTTCCAATTTCCTTTATTAGTGATTGTAATTCTTTTCATATAAAATGTAAACATTTAGAAATGAAGTGCTAGATCTGTAATTAACTGCTTCTGGGAAGAAGGCATATGTTCAAATAATGTCATTTACATTCTCAATGAGGTTAATGGATTTCAGCATCCTTCCCTTAATAGCTTTGACCCAAGTAAGAAGAAAACTATGCAGGTTTAATTACTCCACCACCTAATAGAGGAGGGTGATGTGGACCTTCCAAATAAAGGGGAGCCTATTTCAGTTTGTGTTCATTTTCAGGCCTGTTGGAACATGCCCGCTATTGCCAACCATTTTCAGTGCTTGCTGATACAAACCCACTTGTTTCACTTCAGAGTGACCGTTGGTGCCATTCCCCTTCTCTTGCTCCCATCCAGTCATCTCTCAATCTCCCTTGGCAAAAACCCTATTGGTTGAGGTCAAGGCCACTGAGATGAATTTTATCACGAGATACAAAGTTTCTTTGGTGCGCCTTCCCTTCTCCCTTCAAAAGTGAATTTGGTTCCCAGGCCCCCTTGTGACCGCAGGCCCAAGTATAATGTACCCCCTGAATGCCCTGTCAGAGGACCTTGTTGAGGTGACTCTTGTAATTTTGTTACAGGATGTAACTTTATGTATGATATTTAAAACACACACACACAGAGCAAGTCTGGATGTCCATGTCTGAGCCATCCCTTTGCTGGTGATTAGGTATGTATGTGAGAACACCCCCCTCCCAGATTATTCAAATCACACAGGCGAATCATCTGGCACTTCTCCCCACATGCAGTCTAAATACAAAATTAAAGCAGAGAGGGCCCTACTTAGACATCCATTCTCTCCATTATCAGGGAGGACAGAAGAGTAATTAGTATTGGTCAAGAGCTTGGTAAACTAAAAATAAAAAATAAAAAATTGCCAGGTTATGCCTCCATTTAATTGTCTAACAGTACAATAATATATATGCTTACTCAGAACTTAAAGTCCAACCCAAACTGGCCACAGCACCCAGCCTGCACTGGGTGTCGTAAATGGGCTGTAAAGCATGTTTATGTCACTCTCCGAGTAGGGTGCACTGGGCCAGCGCCAGTCAGTGCTAGGTCCAGCAGACACCACTTGGAGTAAGGTAAGAGCTCTGGAAGGCAGCAATGGCTTTGGGGGTAGGGGGAAGGCATTCTAGGGTGGTGGGAAGGTGGTGGGGGGGAGGCCACAGAGATGGGAGGGTGGCAGAGAAGGTAGTAGTATCTGCCACTGTATCCTATCCTCCCTCCCAGTCCAGGCATCCTGACTCGGGACTCCTCGGTTTTGCGCCTGCTCAAATGTGGGTGCAGAGCCGAGGAGACCCACTGCCACCAGCTACTGTCTACCTGGAGTAAGGGAGAAAATCCCTTCCCCATAGACCACTGGTGGTGTCCCAGTGCCCACAGGATCTGGCAGTCACTATTTTGGCGCTGCTGGAAACATGGGATCCAGAAACCATAGGACTGAGCTTTTAGTCCTATTATGTTCAATGGAACTTCTTCCCAGATAAATGTGCACAGACTTTTCAGCCTAAGGGTGCAATCCTTTCCAGCACTGACATAAGGGCAATGCAGCTCTGAGGTAAGGGAACAAACATTCCCTTACTTTGAGGAGGCCTCCATGAGTGCCCCCCAACTGCAGGATGCAGCACATGTCCCATTGGCACTGCTATGCCAGTGCTGGAAAGCACTGACATTAGGGGTTAGGGTTGTGCCCTAAGGCAATCTTATGCCCACTTCCCTCGGAGAAAGCTTCACTGAACAAAATGGGACTTACGTCAGAGTAGACATGCATAAGATTGTGCTATTATACAATTTCTTTGGCAAGTAGAAGGAAACGTTTGAACAACACTGAGTCAGTGCCTGCATTAAAGGGCAGGATAAAGTAGGTAATAATGATGCCTTATCACTAAAAGAGATCTTATACTTTCCTTTTACACGATGAAGGGTAGGAAAGCTAGAGATATATCCTGCTGATACATCCCGCCTGCTTATTATTGTAATTCAACCACTCTGCGGACCAGCAGCAAAGCAGTTTCTACTGACAAATGTATCTGGTTTTGTTACAGGGCACAATAGACCTATATTCTAGGGAAATTCTCCCTTCATTCTTAGACAAAATGGGACTCCTCTGACTATTTGATTGCAACATTATGCATCCCTCAGAGTTAATGAACAGCCATCAAAGTACTCAGGAGAGACGTCCAAGTGTCCCATCAGTCGGATAGATTAGATAAAGAGGACACCATAATTTCCCTCTAATTGGGAATTTTGCTTTTTAATGGGAAACTGGAGGTGAAACACTCTTGGCATGCTTTTGAACTAATTAGGCAAATGACTTAGGACACCATGCTGTGCATTATTTTGCAACAACGCAAAAGCTTTTACGGAGGCTTTCATTTGGCCTCTGCATTGCCAGTGAATTGGTTGCACTTAAACAGTCTGACTCAAATTATCAGAATGATGGGCAGACCCATCTCTGATATGACCCATGCTTGACTCTAGCAGGTTATAGTAAGTAATTATTTGTAATCAAGTGTAGAAAACCCCCAAATTTCCACTGCTCTCATCCTCTTCATAGACACAATTTTCTTTTGTTCAAATGGAGCACCCACGATGCTGACATGTTTCAGAGTGTAGGTGGTCATATGAATGATTTCCATTACTATGTGCCATTAAATATATGTTGCATTCTTCAAATAAACACAAAATTATTCTCTCCCCCCCCTGCTATCCCCAAAGATATATCTGTCTATCCATCCAGCTATATATCAAGATAAAGAGACAAATACCCACCAACTTAGAATCTCACTTGATAATCTGATGAAGTAGCTAGTTTGTGTAGATAGTGTGTGGTTCATGAAAGTCTGTGCTGAATTAAATGGGCATTAGTCTTCATGGTATTGTAAGATTCTTTGTGGTTTTCATCAAGAGTTTTTGAGACACACTTTTTCCTCTCCTTTCACTTATTTCTCATGCTATCAAACTGCACTTTCTCTTTCTCAGTTTTAATCCCTTAAATATCCAAAAATTCCTTAACCCAATGCATATCAAAATCTGTATTCATTTTTGAAAGAACATTAGACTGTACTGGCTGCCCAAACCAATCCCCTGCCATGTTACAGCATGCAGTTGTGTGAACAGAGGCTGTACTGCATGCTGTAGTGGGGAAGCACAACAGTACAATGTGCAGGAGGTAGGCATTTTTCACATACCCTCCAGTAAGTTGCTCTCTGGGGGCCCAATCCTATCCAGTTTTCCAGTGCCGGTGCAGCCATGCCCATGGGGAGGGTGGGGAGGCAGTCACATTGGCATCCTCAAGGTATGGGAACATTTGTTCCCTTACTTTGAGGCTGCACTGAGGCTGCACCGGTGCTGAAAAGTTAGATAGGATTGGGCCCTGGGTCTCCTCAGACCTACCCCAGTTATATAGCTGGTGCCGGTCCGAGGAGTAAAGGTCTGAGGACAGCCAGGGAGTGGGGCAGGTAGAAAAATGGGGGATAAGATCCAGCATGTGTCACTACTGCTGGATCTACTCCTCCCTCCCCCAACACACCTCCTGGTTTCTCTCCCAGCATGCCCCATTACTCCCCTCGCCGTCCACATCCCACCCCACAGCCAACTTACCAACATCTGCAGAGGTTCCTGGGGCCACCACACCATGTCTCTGGGCAGTGGCCCAACAGTCCACAACAGCAAGCCCAGTAAAGAACCTTGCACTCCCAGAACACTAGACTTAGTGCACTGGAACACTAGTGCGATGCACTATAGGATTGGATCCTTAATTTATTCAAGGTTTTTCTTTGTGTCCATCTACTAGAGATCAAGCATTTTCTGTCAGCCCACCTGTACTTTTCCTCCTCCCATTTTTCTCCATTTGGGTTTAATTCCCTTTCATTTGAATTATTATTTTTTAATCAGGTGCATATTGATTAGGTATTTGCTTGCCTAGTCCATGTTCATGGGTAATTCAGTGGTTTGTCATGTCTGATCAGACTTGTAGACTCTATTGTGTTTTTGATTTCTAATAAAAGCCCCTGGAGTTCAATACTGTCCTGTGGGAGGGAATTCCCAGACAGCTCCATTCTACCTGGTCTCTATAGCCTGGGATGGTGGCAGCAGATAGGAACTATCAGTCTCCACCCTATTCAGCATCTGACTTAAGGAAAAAGAAAAGTGGGGAGCACAAACGAGTGTGTGTGCACTAACCACTAGGCACTACTCCTCTTGCTCAGCCTGTCATCTTCTGGTATGATTCCTGACAAGTGCTTTTCCCCCCGTCCCCATTTTAAATATTTTCATTTTCATTTGGAATGGGTGTACTAAAGCAGAGTCAACAAATTATGCAGATGCTGCATGCAGTATCTTGAAACATATCATAGTAATACACTCCACCTTTTCAAAAACAGTTCCTATGGTCCTTCTTGCAATCATAGGTAAGTAATTAGCTTTATTGTACTAACAATAAATCATAAGCCATATTTTAGAATACCAATCTTTTGAGGTAGCACACCTTTCCTCATCCAATATCATGCTTTTTTTTTTCTTATGGCCAGTGGCGTAGCTAATGATCATGTAGCCTGGTGCTGAGCTCAAAATGTTGTCCCGGAAGTGATGTCATAAGCGGAAGTGACATCAAGCCAGGGCTTTTAAAACTGTGAAAATTGGAGAAAACCCACCTCCTCCCCCAGCAGCTTGCCATCCACTTGCTCTGCTGCCTTCCCCCAGCCAGTGACATAGCTAAGGCATCTATCTGCTACCTGGGGTCAAAGAAGATTTTGTAGCCCCCCCCCACAACAAAATCAAACTTAATTAAATAAATAAGTAAAAAGTGTGCCCCTTATTGGTTAGAGACACTGTGCTGGGGTGAAGAGGGACAATTATTCTCCCCTTGCTAAATATAAGAGGAGCACCACTTGAAAAAGTGCCTCTTAGCAATGGTAACTGTATTATGATACATGGAAATGAGAGCTGATTTATATTATCACCTTATTGGTTCCTTGCTGTATCATAACAACATCTCATTGGCTCTCAGAACAATCAATCTCATAGGTCAGTTTTGAGTTAAGCAAATCCATGTTTTGTTCCATGAGGCAGTTGTGTTTTCATTTTCTGGTTAATTGGCCATAACTTTTGATAGAAAACAGATATTCCACTGGGGTTTGTTTCATTGCATTCTGCATTAAATTACCTTTCCAATGCTATATAACATGATGGTATTATTCGTACATACCAAATTTTTCAAAATTTTGACCTCTAGTGTCAGGTTCAGCTTGTTGCCCCCCCTAAAGCTTGCCACCCGGTGCAGTTGCTATCCGCTGCACCCCCTTAGCTATGCCTCTGCTTATGGCCCAATCCGATCATGCTATTTATCACGCAGTGTCCCACAATGTGCAGAATACACCACTAGTGGGCGTTTTTGAGCCACCACCTCAAAACAGTGGCAGCATTGGCTACCTGCTGCAGCAGCCAGCAACCTGCTTTGGTGTAGGTAAGCAGGCACTGGGATGGATTGAGGGCAGGAAGGGTGAGGCCCCAAGGCCTCTAGCAACCTAGTACTAGAATTGACCCTACTCTTCCCTACAGTGCCATCACAGCAACTCCAACTTTTAGCATGAGTATAAGATTGGACCCAAGATTCACAACTAACTAGTCAGACAGGCCCAAGAATAATGGTCAACACCATAACCAGGGGGCATTCATTAAAATTGAGTTTTAGGAGAACAGACAAAAGAAAATACTTCTTTACCCAGTGGGCAATTAATCTGTGGAACTCATTGTCACAGGATTTGGTGATGGCATCTGGCCTAGATACCTTTAAAAGGGGATTGGACAGATTTCTGGAAGAAAATGCCAGGAAGATTTCTGAAAGATTTCTTCTAGATTTCCAGAACAGAAGTCCATCACAGATTACAAGTCATGATCAGGAGACTGCACATACCTCCGACACCTCATACCTCAAGCCATGATGTGTATGTGCAACCTCCTGATTTTAGAAATGGGCTATGTCAGAAGGCCAGATACAAGGGAGGACACCAGGGTGAGGTTATCTGGTGTGCTCCCTGAGGCATCTGGTGGGCCACTGTACATTACAGGAAGCTGGACTAGATGGGCCTTTGGGCTCTTCTTTCTTCTTATGTTCTTAATGGTCACTGCTGACCTAACCATGAAGTAAGGTGAAGTGGATTGCATCAGCAGCAGATTGTGAGCGCGCTGAGTGGGCACTGAATTCAAGGTGCATTTCACCCCAAGTGTGCCGCTTACCCCTCTAGTGTGCTGCTGATGCAAGCCACAATTATCCGGTTCCCACTTGCTTGAGTGAGAAGAGGATCACCTCTTTACCCCCCCCCCTTTTCTGGGCCATTTTCTTAAATCCGGAAATGCAGAACTTCCAGTTTTATTTACAGGGGGAGAGCACACCGGAGAGAGCAAAACCAGACATCTCACACTTCCAGGTTTGATGAAACTGCATGGGGAGAAAGGTAAGGAGCATTTTTTTTTTTTTCTTCTTGGCAGAAGTGGCAGCTGCAGGTTTTCTGTGGGGCAGCACTCCAGGCCATAAGGTCACACCACCCCAATAACACTGCAGAGTTTCTACTTTAAGGGTGTAACTTGAGGCATGACACATGAAAACCTTTTTCTAACCTTATAAACTATCATGGGGTTGTACATAATTGCAAGCCATTTCTCTCCAAGCCGCACAATTTTCCACAGTGTTCCTTAAAGGAGAAATTTTTTCCCCCTCCCTCCCATTCTATTACTACCCTGCAGAAATGGCACTCTAGAGCTTGTGCTGTTGAATGTTAACAACTTTTTCGTAATAATATAATAGTGCAGATTTATCAAAGATCGACATTTTCAGAGGATGTTGTGATTATTTGTGCTTTAAAAAGGCCAAAGGGGGACTGCTTCAGCTCCCCGAAGCTGTGCCTTTCTATAGGCCTCTCAAAGCAGATGTAATCACTAATGAGACTAAGTGGCGCTGGCAGGTACCTGTGCAACCTGAATGCCATTTAAACACACTTTACTGGCTTTACAAGTTAGGCAAGGCTGCCAAATCACGTGAGGGAGATCAGACCCCTTAGATATCTGCTAAAAAGTGGGGAATGGAGGTGTCACCCCACCCCAAGAGATTTCTAGGTATTTTGTTGCTCAATATCCATCAGCAGGTGGGTACTTAGCTCTCTCTCTCTCTCTCTCTCTCTCTCTCTCTCTCTCTCTCTCTCTCTCCAGGTTTGGGGCAATTTAGATTGTGCAAATTTTCCCAGATGCATGTAATTTTAGCACCTGCACATATCAAGCATTAAATTACCTTCCCCAAGAGCTATTTATAACTATCAAGGTTTGATTGACAGCTCTAATATGTTGCATTGCTTCACAGGGAACCAAGAAAAGGCCAAGATGAAGGAAGCAAAACTGTAACTTGGGAGAGGGCTACATCACTCCATCACACACACAGAGTTTATTGTGGGTCCTGTGATTACCAAGCATGGGGCTGCATGAGTACCATGTTATGCTTGTGCTAAATCCAATTTAAACGATGGCATGAAGATTGACAGAAATGTGGACCCTGAAGAATGATTCTTAAAAAACTGTGGATAGAAGTTAATGGCTAGATTGCTCAGTTACCATATTCTAATCAGTCACTGGACTTTGCCAGACAAATAGGCTTCAAGACAAAAGTCCTCAACCATCAGGCAGCTCCATATTTCTTAAGGTACTAGAAAGCTGGAGTTAAAATTTATCCTTTATTAATACTTGAATTGAGGCTCTTAACTTCCATATGCAGCATTTTCTGTTTATCAATTGATGTTTCCATTGAAAGTTAAGATAGAAATTGCTGCCACAAATCTGAGCAACCTGGTGTTATGCCTGAGTGGCTGGGAGTGGGTCCCTAAGATCCAACCTAAGTTGACGACTGGTCCCACCCCTCTCCCAGGCCTGGTCTACCAACCAGCCCACCCTCCCCTTGCCCCCAAATGCCCCTGTTCCACCCTCCCGCCACCCTCTCCAGCCCCGCCACGCCGGCTGCCCTCAGCCGGTGAGAACTCACCTGCTGCAGGTGGTGCAGAGGCTGGATCTGGCCTATAGGAGATGGCATGGGCCTCTACACCAGCTGAGCCAGCTCACGAAGAGGTGCAAACATTCCATAAAGCACATTTGTGACTCTCCTGAGCTGTCAGCAGGGGGCTGACACTCGAGTTTGCATTCTAAAACTCTTTTATGAGAACCTCGGACTAGACATGCTTCTTCTTCAGAACCCAAAAAGCACCTCCAGCTCTGACCAGAAAGCCTCTGGCAGAACAGCTTCCAAATCCAGCATTGTCAGCAGGGAGGCAGGGAAGGGGAGGAGTGTGGAGGAGATAGCATGGAATGGAAGGTGGAATGAGGCCTGGAAAGGGGTGGTATCTTTGGCAGAGGCACCACCAATATCCTATCCCCCTTCCAGGCTTCAATCCATCTTTCTGGGCCCACTCTGACTTGCAATTATATAGCTGGTGCAGGTCTGACCATGTTCCCTTATCTGGAGGAGACCTTTTGGGCCTCATACATCCCTCAGAGATACAGCACATGCCCAGTTGATGTGGTTGCATAGCCGCTTTGGGAGTTTTATAGGATTGGGCTGCCCACCTCTACTAACCCTTGAACAGAATGGAAATACCATGTTTGACTTGAACAGATCTCGGATTAATTCAAGTGATGTGATATTGTGACACATCTGTAGACAAGACTCGAGCTGTTGGTTCAAGTCTTAGTATTCATCTTTTTGTTTATTGTCCGAAAGATTTGTAACACTATACAGTTCTCTGTTTGATGCAAACAATTTTGTGCTCGTCTGGTATTTAAGTATTCTGGGAAGCTGTCACCTTGATATCCTGAACAATGAAATTTACTAGTGGTGATGGGTGGTTTAAAATGCATTGGGAGAATGACTGGAAACTGCCAAAAACATGACCCATCCATTGCCAAGTCTTCAGTATCCATTCCTGAAAAGGATATCTGTGTATCTTCCAGGCCCTTTCTAAAAGCATTTGGTCTGTGAAAGTAGAAGTAAAGTCAACCCATAGCACTTCTCATGGTGTCAGACTCCTTTTATTGTGGTGCTTCATTCATTTGGGATCATTCAAAAAGCATACTGACATCAAGGGAAGGGATGGCAGCAAAGTCATGTCAGTTTGAGACAAGGGGCAGTAATTGTTATTGTCAAAGGTGTTGAAAAATGTGATGTCACTATGTTTGTTTCCCAATACTACTGTAGCATTTACAGGTGAGACCTTGGTATCCAATGGTTTGGCATCCACTGATTTGACTCACCACTAATACCTTTAAATGCCACCTTTAAATGCCTTGGAGCAAGAAAAAAAAAAGCACCAAAATCCCATTTCCTACCTTTGGGCTTTTAAATAATTATAATTTCATTCCATTAGATTCCATTATTCTCCCTATCTAGTGGCTGAATGCAGTATAGCGTCCATACCGATGCATTCTAGGGTGGCAATGGAGCCGCAATAAACCTGGAATTGGGTCTTTAAAGTTATTTTTCCACTGATTTGGTATCCACTGATGTTTTTTTATTCACTGGGAGTTCTGTAATGGAACCACAGTGAGTAACAAGACATGACCTGTAGTTCACCGGTCATTAATTGATGCCAATAGATACATTCTTTCCCTCTTTTCAAAGGGCTTCCCAATTCGTGGAAATCTTGCTATACATTTCCCCAGGCTCTGACTGATGAGAGTATTGAATGCTTGCTCCCTGGTAATCAACATAAGCTAGTGAGTCATCTCAGCTGGTGGTAAACTGAGATGTTGACTATCAGTGAGATTTTCTTTATTATTATGTCAATAAAAAGAATGGTTAAGAACTAAAATGAGCGAAGTTATACATTAACAGTCATCAGAAATGTGTGCATCCCAGTGTCATGAACAATGAAACTTTCATTGGCCAAGGTGGTCTGGCCCAAGTTGAATGGGTGCATGAGGCCACATTTGAATTCAGCCCCCTTTTGTCTTGCTGCATGCACTAGCATGTGACATCTCGTACAGGCTTCTTCAGTTCCAAATGTTTGCATATGAGAAGTTATTTCTCAGTCTTTTAATCACTGTTTGCTGTGGTTTGCTTTTGTAACTCCTTTCTGAAGCCTTCGTAACAAACATTTCAGTTGCATCTGCCTCCTTACGAATTGATGTTGGCACTGGTAAGACCTCCATTTTGTCTAGTGCCTTCTATTTTATTCTTTCACAAAGAGTATATTAAACCCATGATTAAAAGATGTGGCGCTCTTAAACACGTATTTTCAGAGGTTCACAGTGAGCAATCAGCCTGAAGAAAACAGGCTGACAATCAGCCTGAAGAAAACACAGGTCATGGTTCAGGATGTGGACTCATCTCCGTGCATTACAATCTCTGCGCATGAACTGGAGGTTTTCCATGACTTTGTGTACCTTGGCTCAATGATCTCCGACACTTTTTCTCTCAATACCGAGCTAAACAAGCGCATCGGTAAAGCAGCTACCATGTTTTCCAGACTCACAAAGAGAGTCTGGTCCAACAAGAAGCTGACGGAACATAACAAGATCCAGGTCTACAGAGCTTGCGTCCTGAGTATACTTCTGTACTGCAGCGAGTCATGGACTCTTCGCTCACAACAGGAGAGGAAACTGAACGCTTTCCACATGCGCTGCCTCCGATGCATCCTCGGCATCACCTGGCAGGACAAAGTTCCAAACAACACAGTCCTGGAACGTGCTGGAATCCCTAGCATGTATGAACTGCTGCAACAGAGATGCCTGCGTTGGCTCGGACATGTCGTGAAAATGGATGATGGCCGGATCCCAAAGGATCTCATCTATGGAGAACTCGTGCAAGGAAAGCGCCCTACAGGTAGACCACAGCTGCAATACAAGGACATCTGCAAGAGGGATCTGAAGGCCTTAGGAGTGGACCTCAACAGGTGGGAAACCCTGGCCTCTGAGCGGCCCGCTCGGAGGCAGGCTGTGCAGCATGGCCTTTCCCAGTTTGAAGAGACACTTGGCCAACAGTCTGAGGCAAAGAGGCAAAGAAGGAAGGCCCATAGCCAGGGAGACAGAGCAGGGACAGACTGCACTTGCTCCCGGTGTGGAAGGGATTGTCACTCCCAGATTGGCCTTTTCAGCCACACTAGACGCTGTTCCAGAACCACCATTCAGAGTGCGATACCATAATCTTTCGAGAGTGAAGGTTGCCAACAACAACAGTGAGCAGCTCTGATTGATTTGCAGCTAATCTCCAGTTAAAAAAAAATAATTTGATTCTCGGATCCTGAACAGGGTGAGCATAGTTGGTGCAGTGTAGTCGTGGCTGCGCTGAGACTGAGCTGCAAATCAGAAATTCTCCATTTCACATCTTCTAAGAACTTACTGGCAGCCCAATCCTATGCCCCAGGGGCACCGAGTGGTACAGTGGCACTGCTGTATCCTGTGGGAACAGGGCAGCTACTGGAGACTTATTGTGCCAAGCTCTGCAGTTGGCAATGGATCTCCTCGCCCACTATTTAGTGGGTGCAAAACCAAGAGGAACCATGTTGGGCTTCCAGGTATGGACAAGGGTCTAGGTAGCACACTCTGATACCATCCCTGTCCCTCTCTCGAGCCCAGTCCTCCCCTCGATCTGCCCTCCCTCCACCCAGTTCCACCCTCCCCCGACCTGAAATGCCTCCCCATTTCCTGGCAGGGCAACTTACCAGTTGACACTGCTGAAGCATGTTCTCCCAGCGTTGAAGACCGACATGCTTCCCAAAGCAACTGCCGCAAAGAGGCGTACAAAGGCAGAAGGCAAGAATAAGCAAAAGTTGTGGCACCAGAAATGTTTACAGAATATAATTAATATGTTGCTGTTTTTAAAAAACAATGGTCAGATTGTTCAAGGAAGTGCATTGTCAATGCACTGTTAAGGTGTAATGGAAGATCAGAAGATCATCAGGTGGATGATGTGGTGTTGACAGCGATTCCCTGTTTTGTCAGCTGTTTGACAGCTCTGGGAAGGGCAGGGCTGGCTCCACAGCTGTAATCAATCAAGGCAATGGAGACCTGGTTGGACATCTGAGCTTCATTTGACCTTGATGAGACTTTGAATGGGCGTGGACTTAACAAGGTAGCTCACAGCTGAGCTGAATTTGGACTTAACAAGGGGCTGCAGGATAAAAGGCAGCTTCAGAAGGAGCAAAGGGCTGGCCAAGCAGGACGCTGACCCAGCTGGAAGCCGGACACTGACCAAGAGGGCTATCTGACCCAGACCTACAGGAAGAGAGGATTGCCAGGATCCTGCTGGAGGAGACACACTGCTGGAGAGGAGGAACTCTACTGCAGAAGACTGGACTGTGTTTTGGAGACCGGATTGGACTTGGACTGGAGGCTTCAGACGTTACCCCCGGAGTTAAGTGGAGTTTTGGGGAGGGAAAGCCTCTGGACAAGAGGACTTGCAGGGAGTGTCTGTGTTTGTAGCAATAAATTCTTGTTAATTGCTATAGATAAGGAGTTCTGTGTTCATTCCATTGCACACTGCAGCTGTTGTTCCTGAAAAAGGAGGGGAAAAGAAATTAGCCAAAAAGCGGGCATTAAAAGGGAGTTGGGATATTTGGCAGAACATAAGGTTAGCAAAATCCTCACTTCTCATATTTTCTGTGGGAAAAAGCAAACCGATTAAATTAAAATTATCAATTAAATATAGTTAAAAAAAGAATTTTCTTGTCCATGTATAATTTTTTTTTCCCGAAGGACAGGCTTATATCCAAAGACTTGAGCAGCAACTTGTCCGCTGAAAGCCATAGACCAACCTGCTAAATCAAATTAACTTTTTCCTCTTATTATTAATGTATAAATCCTGCTTATTATGTTCCATGGACTAGCAGAATATTATGCCCCAAGAGTCTCTTTCTGGGAATGAAACTATTAAAATAAGCAATTTGTAATGAACTTATTGTAATTGGATTATTTGTTCAAGATCCTATGGGTCTTTTCAGGGACTTTACTGTGAGCGAGTAGCACAAATTTTTCTATTACATTATAACACAGCAGTTACTTTAAGTGATAATACGCTTGAACTGTCTGCCACATTCATATTCTCTTATGAGAACTGTCTGTGTGTCCAGTGGCCTGTAGGAAACCTGTGTTTGTTCCTTATTTGGTAGCAGAAGAGACATTCTGTTCAGGTAGCACGATGAATTCTCAACCTCTTTTCCAGGCCCAAACCCAGCAAATTTTCCTGCCATATCCAACATTTTTTATCCATGATGAAACGGAGCTTTGTATGGTGAAGAGAAAGGTTATGGTCTATGTTTTCTAATGGAAGATGGACAATCCCCTATAGATCAATCGATGGCTAGATAATGGGTTAGTTTGGATAATACAGTGGGCCTGCTGTATTTTCAGATTTGGGACCCATGGATTTCATTATCCGTGGGTTCCTGAACCTGTGGATCAGACCCACATAGACACTCTGGGGGCTAGGGGAGCTGTGCTGTCTAGAGGTTTACTGGGCCCCGAAACCCACAGTTTTCATCATCCACAGGTTTCCTTCCTGGATAGAGAGATGCTCTTTACACTCTCACATAACACCAGAACCAGGGGACATCCACTAAAATTGAATGTTGGGAGAGTTAGGACAGACAAAAGAAAATATTTCTTTACTCATCGTGTAGTTGGTCTGTTGGCGGTATGGCAACTCCTTGCCATAGGATGTGGTGACGGCATCTGACCTAAATGCCTTTAAAAGGGGATTGGACAAATTTCTGGAGGAAAAATTCATTATGGGTTACAAGCCATGATGTGTATGTGCAACCTCCTGATTTTAGAAATGGGCTATGTCAGAATGCCAGATGCAAGGGAGGGCACCAAGATGCAGGTCTCTTGTCTTGAGTGCTCCCTGGGGCATTCGGTGGGCCACTATGAGATACAGGAAGCTGGACTAGATAGGCCTATAGCCTGATCCAGTGAGGCTATTCTTATGTTCTTATTTCCTCTTCCTTATCCAATTCAGGGGGTGAAGGGAGAAGGAACAGCAGTAAAGGCAAGTTGGTAGACAGAGATGTGGGTCCACCATCCTATCTGCTGCCTCAGGCAACCACTTCAGTTGGCCTTATGGATGGGGTGATCCTGTACTTTATATACAATTATGGATGGAGAGAAGTGACAAATACAGGTAGAAAGGCTCTACCACATGCACAATAGCAATAATCCTGGTTGGTTTGTTTGTTTGTTTGTTTTTCATGACCTCTGTTTCTCCAAGCTATTTAGAGATGTGTTTCAATAGCAGCAAATGGACTGAAAAGTGCAAGAGCATTTAGACCCCTACTTGTCAGCTATACATGTTTTACATGCTAAAGCAACAATGTGAACTCAAACAGGCCAAGGGAAGAAGGTCACTCCAGGAAGTTAACAAGGCACAGCTGTTTGTCCTTGGTGTGTTTATGAGGAAAAAAGGAAGCTAGCTTTGTACTTGCCCTGCACCAGTCTGAGGGACCAAGTGGATTAGATTCTAGTTAAAGACGCCTTTTCAGACAAACCGAAAATTGAACAAAATTTAGCCACATGACACAAAGCACTATTTGTGTCTAAAGAACTATTGTCAGGGAGGGGGTAGCTGCAAGACCTTACCACTGCTCATTTTCTCAAACAAGAAAATATATATTTTTTTTAAAACCCCACCTACAGAAGTGGGCTCTAAGGCTGCAATCCCAGCCACTCTTTCCTAGGAGTAAGCCTCATTGACTCTAATGGGGCTTACTTCTGAGTAGACACGCACAGGAGCAGACTCCAGTCCCAGGCACCCTTTCCTGGGAATAAGCCTCATCCGCTGTAAAGGGGCTTACTACTGAGTAGACACGCACAGGAGCAGGCTCCAAGGCTGCAATCCCAGGCACCCTTTCCTGGGAATAAGCCTCATCCACTGTAATGGGGATTACTTCTGAGTAGACACGCAGGATGTCTCCTCTGCTGTGGAGGAAAAGCCTCTCCTGACGCAGAGTGGGGAGCTGCTCAGGGAAAGGGGGCTGCAAGGGCTCGAAATGGCTGAGGAGGAGGGCGGCTCAGGATTGGCTGGTGGTCAGCCAGTGAAGGGCCCTGGGCCATTCTAACAGAAAAAGCCAGGAGCCTGCTGGATGCTGATTGGCTGAGCCTGCTGGAGAGTTGGGGAAGGGAAAAACAGGGACCTTAAGCCTGCAGAGCGGCAAAATTGAAAAGGGAAACAAATGCGGGGCAGGTGGGGGTGAAGGGAGAGGGGGGCAGTGAGCTCAGGGGGAAGGAGCCCGCCCTCCCAACACATGGGGGGGGGCTCGGAAAAAGCCTCCGATTTCTTTAAAGTGACACACAGCTTCAGCGTCCCTCTCCAGGCTGCCTGGCTAAGCGCTGCGTGCCCCGTCTGGCACGCGTGCCAAAGGTTCTCCAACACTGATCTAGTGCATGCTGGCTTTTAAGCACAATGGCTTGAAACTGACACAAAAAGTACCAGATACCCAGATATTTAAGAGAGATGTGATTTGATGATTATAGCAAGAGGAAGGGGGAATAGCTGTGGTAGAAGCAGCCTGACCTGAGTGAAAGAATGGGGATAGCATCAGTTATAAATCACAAGATGGCTGTGGCATAGATATATTGTCATTGGATCAGAAATAAAAGAACATACTGGTTTATCTAGATAGATATTTTCTTCTCTGACCAATAATGGCTCTTTTGGATTTCTTCTCCACCCTCCCTGAAGATGTCAGGGATTGAAACTGAGATCATCAGATTGTAAGGTTATGTGTGAGCCATGCTCCCTCACTTTGGAGATCATGGGCAGGGCTAGTGGACATGATCCTGCTCCCCGTCCATGCATTCATGTCTCTGAAACTGAAAGTCTGAGAAGGCTGTATATACCAAATCATGTTTCAAAGTCATCAGGGGATGGAGAGGTTAAGCAATGACTTTCACCACACCGAAAGGAAAGCTGCATTCAGCGGATGTTACCAGCGTACACAGCAGTGTGTCATTTAATTAACCTTAAAGATGCATTTGTAAATGTCACCATTATAAATGTGTACTTGAAGGTCACAAATTCTAATCCTCGTACTTGCTGCTTGGCTGTTGTTGATGCATGTGTTTAACTCCCAAACCAAAGGGTTACCACATTGGCTGGGGTCCACAGTATTTAACTGGATTACTAATCATGATAGGGAATGGTGTACTTTTGCAACAACATGAATACAAGAAATGAACACACTTGTTATGTATATATAAGCCCTCTTTTGGATGGGTTTAATTCGAAAGAATTCATTTTATTATGTATTATATACACAATTTATATAACTGCAAGATAATAAAAGACTAGATGCCATCTGGAATCTCCATTTAGATATACAAACAGCCCTCCTCAAATGCAATCCCTGAAGCTCTGATCTCCAAACTGATAGCACCCACCATCCCATCCACACTACTGGTCCTGTACTTCCCCCTTCAGCTATTTGCTGTGTGTTGAAGACAGATTTAAAGACAAATCCTGTCCAGCTAACCCAAACAGATGCATGCATTCATTATAGGAATATGTTGCCCGTTTTGCAGTTTACACCCTGCACCCATGAGCCACAAAAATGGACCTGCTTGGCTCAGACCTGGGGTATCCAAGGTTTCATTCATTCATTCATTCTTTTTTAATGACCTCACTTGGGACCACCCCTAGATTGTGGGATAAAATCCTAGATTGTGGGACAAAATCCCACTCAAGGCTGATCATGGACGGCTTTGGGTGACACATCCAGACCAGTCCTGCCCATGTGCAATTATTTATTTATTTATTTATTTATTTATTGCTTGCTTGCTTGCTTGCTTGCTGAATGGATCACCTTTCCTATGCTCAAGGTGGTGTACAGCATAAGATTAAAATAGCACAACAAATACAAACATCAGTCCGTTGGCAACCTTCAGTCTCGAAAGACTATGGTATCGCGCTCAGAAAGGTGGTTCTGGAACAGCGTCTAGTGTGACTGAAAAGGCCAATTCGGGAGTGACAATCTCTTCCACACTGGGAGCAAGTGCAGTCTGTCCCTGGTCTGTCTCCCTGGCTATGGGCCTTCCTTCTTTGCCTCTTTGCCTCAGACTGTTGGCCAAGTGTCTCTTCAAACTGAGAAAGGCCATGCTGCACAGCCTGCCTCCAAGCGGGCCGCTCAGAGGCCAGGGTTTCCCACTTGTTGATGTCCACTCCTAAGGCCTTCAGATCCCTCTTGCAGATGTTCTTGTATCTCAGCTGTGGTCTACCTGTAGGGCGCTTTCCTTGCACGAGTTCTCCATAGAGGAGATCCTTTGGGATCCGGCCATCATCCATTCTCACGACATGACCGAGCCAACGCAGGCGTCTCTGTTTCAGCAGTGCATACATGCTAGGGATTCCAGCTCGTTCCAGGACTGTGTTGTTTGGAACTTTGTCCTGCCAGGTGATGCCAAGAATGCGTCGGAGGCAGTGCATGTGGAAAGCGTTCAGTTTCCTCTCCTGTTGTGAGTGAAGAGTCCATGACTAAATACAAACATATGAACATAGCAATGCTTCCCAAACTTCTGCAAGGGAGTTTGGAACACTGTGAGTGTGTGTGTGGGGGGGGAGGGTCTATGGCAGCAACGAGATCCCCAGGATCATGCCGCTGGTGGGGATTTTCCACAGGCCATATTTGCACCTTGGTGATAGGTGAGTGCATTCCTCTAGAATCTCTGCTGAGTTTTCTTTGCAACCTTTTACTGCCTGTGTGTCAATAGAGAATTTGCCTTCAATAATCAAATGTACGTTTAATCTATCGCAAATATCAGTGATCAACCTTTATTTGAGGCAAAAGAAACTGCTGGCAATGGCTTCCTAGGTGAGAATGCTTATTACTAGACAAAGGGCAAACCTGCCAACTTCTTCTTAGATTAGAAGCACAATCAGTGGGAAGTTAACTACAGAGAGCAAAAAAAGAGATATATCAAAGATAGGATTGCCCTTTCTTCAAAATAATATCTAATTATTACCACTTTTTCCATGATGTCTGCTGAGTTCAAATGCCTGACAGTTTTTTATGGATCCTGTAGTTACTGCATGCCCATTTAGGCAAAATAATTCTCAGGCTGTGACTGCCTTTCCCTTTACTGAACTGCTGTCTTCTGTGGTACACAAATTACTCAGTGCACTTGTACTCAATAATCAGAGCCTTTCACTGCTTCCATGGTTGTACTGTTCTGGCCCTGGGTAGGAAAATGCAAGGCAAAGCAAAGTGCTTGCAGGAATTGCCTGGCTGTATGGAACCCCCAGGACAGCAGTGGTCAGTATATCAGATGGCTCAGAACTGGTAGTCAGTTTCATCTACCTAGTCAGATCAATAGATCTGTACGGCCATAGATTGCCCCAAGGTTGGCACCTTGGTCACAGCCACACTGAGCTCTTGCACACCTGCTAACTGAGCATAGAATCATACCTTTTAAAGTGGTGGCTCTCTTATATTCAACCAAGGGATTGTGGCTATTCTCCCAGCATAGCATTCCTTCCAGTTGCTGTTGCTGATGCCTCCAGCATCATGTTGCTCATGCTCATGTAAAAAGATACATATCTTTTTAGAATGGAGCCCCTTTAGGACAGGAACCATCTTCCCATTTCTTTTGCTATGTACACTGCTTTGATTATTTTATCTGTTGAACAGTAACTGATAAATATTCGGAAATAATGATATGGGGATAAGGGCACAATCCCAACCAGCCCTTGGGCTGGCACAAGTATCCTGCATGGCCTCGATTTGTCCCAAAAGTGCCGCAAAGAACTTTCATGCTACCAGGAGAGGAGGAAAGCCAGCGCATGTCTGTGTGCTGGCCATCGGAGGCCAACATCGGAGGCCAACAAGGTCTGCAGAGCCGCACAACAGTAGGTTCACACCGACTGAGTAAGGCCAGTGCAGGGGCTTGGGGAGGGTGGGGGGAGGTGGAACTGGGGTGTTCTGTGGTGGAGGATAGTGGGCAGTGTGAGGGTCTGTGGGTGGGCTGGGCCCAGGTGGGGGTGAGGCCAGGATCTGGCCCTTATGCTGGATCCTAACTCCTCTCCAGGGCAACTTGGTGCAGCACTGGGCTGCTGGATCTGCCCAACTCTTTAGGTGGCACAGATCTGAGTAGACCCATTGGGGCTGCTGCTGTATTCCCTTTGCCCCAGGCTGAGTTGCAGGCAGTCCCAACCCCACACTGAATATGGGGCAGGCCACCTAGCCTGCCTGTTCCAGCACTGTTGGGCTCTTAGTCCTGCAGGTCCAACCAGGCTCCATATTCTCCCCCTTTCCCCAACAAAGAGTGTCTCATTAAAGGGTCCATGCCTGCTATTCAGAGTCCTCTTGGCATGTCCTCTGCCAGAAGAGCTGGGTGATTATGGACAGCATGGTTCACTCTTCAAGGGACTCTGGTTCAAACCTTATAGCTGGTTCTTAGCACCAGGTTTTGGTCTGGAAGTGCTGTTTCCTCCTATGACTTATTATTCCACAGACTGGGCTACTAGTTTAACCAGATCTTCCTTAGCCATCCCCCCCCCCAAAAAAAAAAAAAAAAAAATTGGGTTTGAGCCAGTGTTCCAAGCTCTGCTCAGTCAAACCTCTTCACCACCAATGTCTACATGACTGGAAGGAGAAGGAGCATGCAGGCAAGTCCTGCTCCTTACCAATGTGTCTGCCCCCCATACTGTATTTGTCTACAAGGACAAACACTGTGACAGGGAGAGATCCTCCCCTTGATCAGGAACTCTGTACACTCAACTGCCAAATACACACTGTTATGTTCTGACATACAATGGCAGAATAAACCATATGAAGGCAAACCTTATTTAACCTGAAATTGCTGGCTAGCACTCTCTTCAAACTTTATTTAAAGTAATAATGCAGACTGTTCCAGCTGTTAAGCTAATAGTCTAGTTTACTGGAAATACAAACCCAGATTTCTATAGCAGAAGGGAGAAAGGAAACTTGCATCCATTATGAAGGTCATGTTGTTCTTTGAGACAACATGGGTTCCGAACATTATGCTGGTGGTCCCATGTGTCTTTCTTTGTTGGGTGGAAAGTCATGTTGTTCACTGCACACATTTTTAGTTACTCTTGAGGCTTATTTGCATCTGAAAAAAGCAGTGCCTTCTGTCTTCAGTCTTGTTACCATGCGCCCTTTGCCAGACTTGATCCCCTTTAATGCCAATTAAATAGTCAGAAGTACATTTTCAAACTCCAGACTTGACCAAGGGTATTGGCTACTGGGGCCTCACAAGATGTTCAACAGACTTGTTGTCATGGGGCAGAATTGTGCTTACCTTATGCTGAGAAAGACAGAGAGAGAGAGAGAGAGAGAGAGAGAGAGAGACCAGAAAATTAAAATCTGAACAAAGATACTCAAAATCCATCCAGAAAAATGGTTAGGAATTTGGTAGCAGACATATGGCCAGTTTCAGTTTAACCAGAACATTTCCAACATTCTCAAATGGTACAACTAAATGCAAAAAAAATCTTCTACTCACGTCTTGAATCTTGGGATAACACAAGGTTGAATAACACCACTCATGACTGGGGTGTGCATTTAGATTAATCCTAGTTGATTCCGATACCATCATCTTTTCTTCTGTGCACTTTAGGATCTATGCATGCACAGGATTGGGCCTTAATTAGGTTTGAGGGTCTAGATTGGACAGCCACAGAAGTGGTGAAAAGGTCAGCAGGGGATATCCAGGCTTTATTAGGTAGGTTTTAAATCTACTGGATGCAAGCATTGTTGAAGAATGCATAAGCAGCTGCCCTTTCCCAACACTGGATGCTAGTGAGGAGGAAGCTTGATCATGTTTCAGCTCCCTTCAGCCACTACAATGACTTGGGAATCACATTCCAAATGCACACCTGGAAATGTATCTACATTGGATCGGTTGTGTCACTAGGGGGCTGCAGGTCTCACCAGATGAAGCGCATGGGGGGTGACATCACTGCTAGCCAAAATTTTTAAAATCTTGGCATTTTTGAATAATACGATCATGTTGTATATCATTCAATGTGTAATTTCATGCAGAATGCAATGAAACAAACTGCATTGAAATATCTCTATTCTATCAAATAGCTAATAAACCAATGGAGCATCACCCTGCCCACGGCATGGGAGAAGGTCCATCATGGGGAGGATGTGCAGGCCTCCTGCACTGGGTGATGCAAGCCCATAGGTTCCCATTTCAGGAGCATAGGTAAGTCTGCTTTCATTTCTAAAGCACCTTTGCTTGATGTTTGGAAGAACACCTGCTGCCAATCACAACAGTTAGACTGAGAAAGAAAGAAAAAATGAAACTTGTATCCATTGGGGTGGAGGAAAAGGAAATCTTCCTGACCCAACAGGCAAAAAAAATGAGGAACCAGATAAGATATAGAAAGACCAGACAATCATTGCATAAATTGTCAGAAATATAGCACAAACTGACAATTGTGAATGGCTATTCAGGAATGGTGGTTGTGGTACATCGCAGTTCTTTTTGTTGCTGTGCTTCCCAGTTTCCAGCAGCTCCTATGGAGTATTCTATACAAAATCAGAAAATCATTTAAAACCTACAAACAGCATGAGATGCGTCACTATTTGATATGAAGCAAGGACAAGAGTTGTCCGTCTCCCCGTCCCTTCAGTAATCATAAATTGCAGTAAAGTAATTGTCCTATCCACTAAGCTTGCGGCAGGGAGATGTGTTCCACAACCCATTTGGTAGTGTAGCTGCCTCTGCAATATCGACTTGACTAAATGGAGATAGAAGTCAGGCTTCAAGCGCTCAACATATCCAATTAAAAGAGATTGCTGAGTAACTCTTTTGCAGGGCTCCTAATCTGCAAACATTTTTCTAATCAATACCTGCTGCTATTCAGTGTGACCACAAGGTGACTGCAATCTGTCAGCCCAGGGTGGAGCAAGAGACTGGAAAAGATTTCTCCCTGGACAAAAGAAAAGAGAGTTGCTTACATGAAACACCCACTTGAAGGAACTGGACAAGCTGCAAGCTGCAATACAAATATTATTACTATTACTATTATTAACAAATAAAATACATGGAAATATCCCTGGGAGAGCTCATTCACAAAACCTTCAAATGGGAATCACTGTTTGGTTAATGTACAGGTCATGCCGGGGTGTCTGCTGATTTGGTTTCCACTGATTTGACTCACCACTGATACCAGGGTCCACATTTGAAAGGCTTGTAATAAGGGAGAAAAGCACCAATATCCAATTTTCTACCTTCACACTGTGAAACCACACCAGCAGCAAGCTTCTCAGAGTTAAAGATAACTTCAAAGACCCACTTCTGGCTTTCTTGCTCCTCCATTGTCACCCCAGAATGCTTCAGTATAGACACTATACCGCATTCAACCACTTGGATGGGGTGAATAATGGAATCTAATGGAATGAAATTATTCTATTAAGAGCAATGGAGGAGCAAGAAACCTGGAAGTGGGTCTTTAAAGCTATTTTTCCAATGATTTGGTATCCACTGATTTTTTTTTAATCCATTGAGGGTTCCAGAACCCCAGTGGATAACAAGGAATGATCTGTACTGTATAATGAAGTTCATCCACAACAGTCTATGGGTGAAGAAGTTGTATGTATGACTGCCAGCAAATGAAGAGTCTGCAGGATTGGGTTCTAAATCAAAAGGCTTAAGGCTGTAAACCTATATGCATTTTCCTGGGAGTAAGCCCCATTGAACACAACAGGACTTATTTCTGAGTAAACAAGCATAGGATTGTGATGTAAATAATTTGCAACTGAGGGCCCAATCCTATCCAACTTTCCAGCACTGGTGCAACCGCAATGCAACCCCTAGATAAGGAAACAAAATTGTTCCTATACTTGAGGAAGCCTCTGTGACTGCCTCCTCACCACAGGATGCAGTGCATGTCCCATTGGCATGGCTGGACCAAACACTAGGAAATTGGATAGGATTGGGCCCTCAATTAGTCCTACTTTTAAACCCCATAGAAATCAGTGAGACTTGCTAGGTCTGGTTCTAAAATTCCAGATTTTTCCACGTGGAATGGATAAGAGGTTTTTTTTTTTCTGGAATTCTGAAAGTTCATCCCCAGCAGGATTTTCAGGCTCTTTTGGAGAAAGAGAGGAATGGAGCCTGATCCTGTTCATCTTTACTTGGAACTAAGAGCCATTTTATTCAATAGAACTTATTACCAAGGCAGAATTAACAGGATTTTAGCCTTCCTTGTTTGACTCTGTCCACTCTCTCTCCAGGAGGGAAAAGGCAGGGAAACCATTGCTTCACACTACATGTAGCAAAAAATTGCAGATGGGGTGCTGAGGCTTAAAAAGACCTTGACTTCTAAGGCCAACCAGAGGGACCTGAAGGAATGCCTGCACCAACTAGTCCCTACCCACACATTAAGATAATCTTTGCAGACTTCTCTGGATGCTTTGCTTTCAAAGGTGAGGCAGGCAGTGACTGGGGGCACGTTCTCTTCTTGTTCCCCACTTTTCTTCCCAGGAAGGTTCATCTGGCACTTATGCTGTTGCCTTTTAGATGCAAGACAAAGACTTTGTTATTCTCCCAGGCCTTCCAGAGACAACTGGCCTTAGTGCTCTTCCAGCCACTGTTTTAGTGCTGTTTAAATCTGCCATGGCTTTTCTTGTGTATTATTTTAATCTTCTTTTTCTACTGTTTTGTTGTATACAACATTTTTGTAATAGAAAAGTAACCTTAAAAACATCTAAATAAACCAATAGCAAGATAATAGCTGAGCCGAGATTTAATCCAGGGACAACTGGGGCTGCTGCTCTTAGCCACATTTCTGCAGAAACAAACTGTCAGGAAGTCTGGTCTCATTTAGGGCCAAGTCCTATCCAACTTTCCAGCCCTGGTGCAGTCATGTCAATGGGGTGTGCGCTGCATCTTGTGGTGGGAAGGTAGTTATGGAGGCCTCCACAAGGTAAGAGAACATTTCTTCCCTTGCCTCAGGGCTGCACCGTTGCTGGAAAGTTGGATGGGATTAGGCCCTTAATCCTCAACAACCCTGAGGTATTATTTATGGTGAGAGATGTTGTCCATGAGAACCCAAAATGCTTCATGGTTGTGACGTTACTTCCCAAAGCAACACTGTGTCTATTGCACCACACTCCTTATACTCAAAATCTGCTAATAAAATGTGGGGGACAGGAATTAACCACTAGGAATGTAATTACAAAAGGAGCACCACATTCCACAATCCTACACAGAGTTAGAGCAGTGTTTCTCGAACTCTTTGGCCTGTGGAGCCCTTTACACTTCTAAAACTTTTCATGGTGTTCCAAAGGGTTTTTGTTTGTATGGTTCTGCCTATTGTTGTCTACTGCATTAGAATATAAAACTTGATAAATCAAGAATAAAAATAAAACCATTACTTGTTAAACATTGCTTCCCCCCCCCCCCCAAAAAAAAGGAAACAATTTTTATTTTTAGTGAGGAGACACTGTTTTCTTTACATTTTTGCAAAGTTCTTCAATGTCTTTTTTATGTAGAAAGGTCAAAATGCTTGAAAGCATTCGGAAAGAAGTCAGTTTTGGCATCCAATAACTCTTCTGAATTGTTATAAACAGGGCAGCTTTTATATCAGGCATGTGTTTGGTTGTTTGGAGAAGTATGCTGTGGTTACTAATGACTGAAAAAGCATCAAGGAAAATAACAATGCCTTTCCCACCCACAACCCTTTCTCTGAGGGAATGCTCCTGTTTGCTTGGCTTTCCCACTTCCCCTCCCCAGGAATCAGCTGTGCAGTGCACACTTCCTAAGGGCTGCCTGCGTGCTTGGAATCTCCTTCCTCCTCCCCCCCACCTTAGCCAAGCTCGCCATGCCTTTGCAGCAGCTGTAGCAGCTGACAACTGAGTCAGAACCTTGCTAGCGTTCCACTCTTCCCTTCCTCCTGCACTGAACAAATTCCTGGTGGGCAAGAGAAGCACAGGGAATGGGGTGGGAATGGGGCAGGTCTTATGGCAGTGTGTCCCCTCCACCATAGCATGTAGCATGTGCTCTCTTGGTGTGGCTGCATGCTATATCATGGAGGTAGGTAGGATTGGGCTGAAAATGTAATAACCTGGTACTGGGACAGGACCTGGGAGGGGGTGGAGACCTCTGAATCAGGTGGAGAACAAAGTGAGTTGGGTGGTGGAGCCAGGGTACAGATCTGAGCAAGTTGGGGGCACATTTGAGCATGTCTGGAGATTGAACCTGATGGGGTTTTATTTTCGGGGGGGGGGGTGTCCCAAGAATGGAATCATGTACCAAAAGCCGTACATGTGGGAGAAAATATATTGGGAAGAAAGATCCAGCCTTGATTTTGGGCAATGCGCAAAAAACCCTGGCCAGACATTTTCTGAGATCTCTCCTTGTTAATCAAGACCTGCAGAATTCACTGCCTTTTCTCTTGTGTGGTCATCACAAGCTACCCATTCATAAACTTGCAGGTGCTTTGGTAGTTGTGCAGAATGAGACTGCTGCAATTTCCTTCGTCCTATTCCTTTAAGTCGCCCTTCTCTCAACCCTGGCCTCTGAGCGGCCCGCTTGGAGGCAGGCTGTGCAACATGGCCTTTCCCAGTTTGAAGAGACACTTGGCCAACAGTCTGAGGCTAAGAGGCAAAGAAGGAAGGCCTGCAGCCAGGGAGACAGACCAGGGACAGACTGCACTTGCTCCCAGTGTGGAAGGGATTGTCACTCCCGAATTGGCCTTTTCAGCCACACTAGATGCTGTTCCAGAACCACCTTTCAGAGCGCGATACCATAGTCTCTCGAGACTGAAGGTTGCCAACAACTCTCACCCCTGCTTGCTTCATTCCCATAGGACAACAGGCACTCCACTTTTCAAACTTCAGTTTAGAAAATGAGTGCACTTTAACCATCCTAGGCTTGAAACGCAGACCACCTCTGGGTTTTGTCATTTGGGATTTGAAAGGGAAAGAGAATGTGCAGAAAAGAAGTCCCTCTTTTCTGGCTGGTTGTAGGTACACCTGTGCCCTTGGAGTTGAGTGAAAACAATAACTGGCCTCTTGAGATGAAAGCTCAGAGCAGAAATTGGCTACGGAGGGCAGAATTGTTGTTTATGTGGCAGTCGACACCAGACTCTGAGTACCAGGAGCATTAGCATTTTGTTTTCCTTGTCAAAGTCCATAAAAGTCTGAGAGGAAACAATTTGGCTTTTCTGCATGCAAATTTATTAGGTGACAGTCTCTAATTTCCTCTAACTTTCCTGCCAACTCTTGCTCACACTGTGTGGCAAAGAAAATTACACAGTGCTTATCCATTATTTAATGCAGTCAGACAGAGGCCACAAAAATCTCTTTAGAGCCACTTCTCATGCTACCGTCAGTTCACATATGCATGTTTATCACTCATTGACCCATGCAGATGTGATGTGATAGCTTGCATGTAGCAATCAGATTAATTGTCACAGATATCTCTCATCCACCAAGGTAGCCCTGCATCTTGCTAGTATAATTTTTGAGCGACCATCACTTTCAGGAAGGTAGGTCTGAACACACTACAGTCCGTATTATCCGTTAGGGTTAGGTTCCTGGAAATGGGTACCACATTAGTGGATACTGAAACATTGAGCCTTTGGGGGAAATGGGGTTAGGTTCCAGGGCACCCTCTTCACCATGTGCTCTATGAACTTCATGAACATTGAAGGTTGCTGGCCCAACAACGAGCCCTCAGAGTTCAGCACTGGGGAGGAGGTTGCTTCACCCGTTCTCCACCTGCCTCTTGGCTCTTTCCTGGGCTTGTCCCAGCCCTAGAGCAGCCCTTAGGTAGTCTTCCAGAGACCTCTCATCATCGGCTTCTCATAATCACTAGGGTTGTGAAGGTTCAGCTGGAGTCCCCAAGATGGTGGGGCACATCTGGAAGCAGACACAAACGTGTCCGACGATTCTCCATGGGCCAATACTAGTGCCCATTTGATGTGGAAAATTGACCCAAACCAGACAACTTTTGGCTTGCACTGGCACAGTATTCACGGATAACAAGAACAGAGTTGCAGATATTGAGAAATAGGTGGCCATTCTCAGGTAAGCGAATTGGTAGATGGTGAATTTGCATATAAATAGAACTCACTGTATATGTTAAAAATAAATACTACCTGGGAAACAAAGGTGTTGATATACATACAGCAGTAGTGTACATGTCGGTCAAGCTCAGCAACATGCAACAGCTGGCAGTGGCTAACTGAGGAAAAGTGAAAAGCCTGTTGGGGGACCTGAACTGGCTCCTCTTCCGGCTCACTGAGAAAAACCAAGGAGGAGGATCAGAACACTCACAGTCCACCTCTTCTTCCAGCACCACTGAAGGGGAAAACAGTGCTATTGTCCACACCATTGCCACCACCTTCTCACTCTCCTGTCCCACTTAACTGCTTAGGAAAGAAGCCAAGTGGGCAAATAGATAGGCATTCTGAAGCCTGCCCCCCCCGCCTGGTGACCATCAAACCCAGCATGCCTCCTCACTCTTACTGCACGTGGTCCTGTCTAAACAGGATAAGCACAGCATGCTAGAAGGATGGCTCTCCCTTGCCTGCATCCCCCTCCTTGCCCATCTGGGTGTTTTCCTTGGCAGCCCGGAAGATGAGGAGGTAGCATACAAGATTTTTTTTAACCTTACACAATTTTAGTTTTGGAGGATCACAGGGGCAGCATCTCTCTCACCAAACCAGCTTTCCTCAAGCCTCCTTCCTTACAGTTCCCCCCTTTGCCCCATTTTTCACCACACCACTAGTTCCTCTTCTCCCCCTTCCCCCACCACCAGCTTTTTGCATCAACCTTCCTCTTCATGCCACTGCTACTGCCACATGCCTTGTTTCTCCTCTTCCTTCTACTATGCGGAGGAGATATTCTAGACCACCGCAGCTCCTCCCCTCCATGCATTTCCTCCATATGCTATATTTCTTCACTCTCATGCCTGACTCTGCCCAGCCACAACATGACAATGGCCACTGCTGCTGCAGGCTGCTCACTCCCAGTGGCATAGCTAGCGGGGAGTGGGGAGGCAGTCCACCCCAGGTACCACCCTTGGGGGGGTGACACACCACAAATGCCCCAACATCGCTAACATTGCGAAGGTTAGGAGTAACCCCATCATGCCATTTACCGTTGGAGGCGGAATTTCCAGCAGAATGCAATGAAAAAAGCCAGATTGAAATATCTCCTTTCCATCAAAGGTTATGGCTAAAAAACTGGAAACAAAAAAATGCATGGAACCCTATGGAAAATGAAACTGAGTCATATTGTGTGTTTACTCGTGAGTAGGCGAACTTGCCATAGTTCATTGGAAAGGAATCCAATGACACTAGAATGGTTCCTATCCAATAAAAGCAGACCCCAAAAAACACCCAAGAAGGAAGTCCCTCCCTCCAAGCAGGCGAATGTATTGAGTCCTTTGGAAAGCAAAAGTAAGCCACAGGGGCGCATTTAATCTTGAGTAAGCAAATGTGCCTTGGCTCCTGGTCAAGTCAGGCAAAGAGGAATGCAAGGCTAGCTGCATGGTCCCCATCTTATGAAAGTGGAGCTCAACAAATGCTCCAGAAGGCAGCACCCCCCAAATAATAAACCAGAGGCTTGAGTTGGTAAGGTGGGCACTGGAGAGGGCTGAAAAGCTCACTGCTTGATTTGTGGGTGGGGGTGTTATTGCAGGCAGCACCCCCCCCCCCAAAAAGAATAAAACAGAGGCTTGAGCTGGTAAGGTGGGCACTGGGGAGGCTGAACATCTCACTGCTTTATTTGTGTGTGTGTGTGGGGGGGGGTGTTATTGCAGGCAGACTACAGAGAAAATTCACTTGGTGGAACAGGACTGGCTTCCCCTTATTTATCTGTTTTTCTTTAATTATTTATAATTATTTTATTTTGCTTGATGATGTCACTTAGAGCCAAGACATCATTTCTGGTGGGTCCTGGACAGATTGTCATTCTAAAAAGTGGGTCCCAGTTTTAAAAGTTTGAGAACCACTGCCTTCACTCAAAACAGGCCAATAAGACATCGGGGGGGGGGGTGTGACACCCTAGTGACCAAAATTCTGGAAATCGTGGCTTTTAGGAATAATACCATCATGTTATATACCATTTGATGCAGAATTTCATCCATTGCTTGTGGGGAATATTCACTCCATTTATTTTCTGGCCATTATTATTATTAATTTCATGTCATGACTATTACTATCTCTCAGTCTCACCTACCTCACAGGGTTGTTGTGAGGACAAAATAAGGGGAGAAACCATGTACGCCACCCTGAGCTGCTTAGAAAAAGGGCGGTATAAAAATGTGAATTAATTAATTAATAATTAATTAATAATTAATTGTGTCATATGGGGTGACAACAATTTATGGGCCCCGGGTGTCAAATGACCTAGCTATGCTTCTGCTCACTCCTCATCTTTGTAGCAGCCTGCCAACAAAACAGTTCTTACACAACATCAGAACCAGGGGACATCCACTGAAATTGAGTGTTGAGAGAGTTAGAACCTTCCCAGCATGTATTTAAGCAGTGGTGATGGCATCTGGTCGGAATGCCTTTAAAAGGGGATTGGACAGATTTCAGGAAGAAAAGTTCATCACGGTTACAAGCCATGACGGATACGTGCAACCTCCTGATTTTAGAAGTAGGCTACCTCATAACGTAAGGATCAAGGGAGTGGCCACAAGATGCAGGTATCTTGTTGTCTTGTGTGCTCCCTGAGGCATCTGGTGGGCCACTAGGAGATAGCTAGCTGGACTAGATGGGGCTTTGGCCTGATCTAGCAAGGTTCTTCTTATGTTCATTTTCATGCCAACTGCTTGCTTTCTCTCTCTCCTATGCCCTCCCCACACAGGGCCACATCAAGCCCCACCAAGGGAGGGGGTGATGTGATCATACAATGTGCAGGGGCAGGAGGCACTCAAATAGACAGACACCTTTTCTTTTTAAGCAAACAGATATGTTCCTTTGGCATGCCTATCTAGTCCATAGGTCCATTTAATTATTTAAAAAAAAACAATCATTCAGAACCAATGAGCTGGACAAAGATATAGACAGAGGCTGTTGAGATAGAATCACATGTGAAACATTGGCAAAGAATGATATATATGCACTCCACCACTACTACCCCACAAACTCTACACAGTGCCCTGTTAAATGATTACAACATTACATATTTCCTATCAGTAATGGTGAGCTAGCAAGATGCATCTGGTTTAAAATGAACCAGACAACAAAGCTGGTGAGAGTGGTGAGGTCAACAGATACAAAACACATCTCCGACTGCTTCCTTCTGGTCTTTTTGCCATCTAAATCCTTGCCAGGCAGGCATCTGGCATCTGTTGGTTTGTAGATCTTCTCTCATTAAGTCTCCTGTGAGTCAGATAACTGCCCAGGGAAACCACCTTTATGCAGCTCAGCTGCACTAAGCTATGCCTGTTGCCGCTCCTGTCCTCACTGGGACTTCAGGCTAGCAAAGCAGATGAGCTTAAGACAGGAGCAGCTGGAGCTTTATCTCATTAAAGCCTTGCTCAAATACTGCAGCTCCTTCTCTGGCATTTTTTCCCTCTTTCCTTTATATTTGTAAATACGTTGTGGTTTTAGTTTTAGGTGTTTTTCATTTTTATTTTGCAAATGTAAGATATTTTGCATCCTCAAAAAAATGATTAGCAAACACTGACCTACTAAAGCCCTGCACAATCCATGTGCTAATCTACCTTTGCTTCTGGTCTGCAATATAGGATGTGATGACCTTGGGTCATTACATCCTGAATGTGGAGTTGCCCCTATCCAAGACTCACTGAAAGGACCAGGACAGTTGTTTGAATTGTTGCAACTGAATGTCTTTTTTCATAATTTAAGAAAATGTGTGTCATCACAACTGCATTTTATATTTAGTTCAATATCCTTGGAACCCAGATTGAGCATCCATTATGTAATACATCATTTTCATTTTAATGCATGGAAGGGCAATCTAGCTGCAGCACCTTGACATGTTTTCCCTTGCACCATTGGATGAAAATTCCAGCACTGGCTTTGCACAATGGAAAACCCAGAGCTAGCAAGGATATCCAGAAAAGAGAAGCAATAGTTCCTGGAATAGTAAGGCAGTGCAGGTAAGGATCTGTGATGCAAGTTACTCCTTCAAAGTATAAGGCGGGATAAGGATGAACACCAGGATGGTATAGTGGTTTGGGAATTGGATTTAGTGGTTTGGGATTTGGAAGATCCAGGTTCAAATCCTTTTTCAGCCACGAAGTTTCCTGGGTGACCTTGGGACAGTCACTATCTCTCACTCTCACCTACCTCACAGGGTTGTTGTGAGGACAAAAGGAGAGAGGAACTGTGTAAACCACCCTGAGCTCCTTGGAGGAAGGGCAGGATAAAAATGTGAAAAATAAATAAGCATCCAGTGATGTGGTTTCGCTATGGGACAGGCACGCAGTTACTCTGTGTGGTAAAAAGCATGGCTAGAGTAAGAGGGGAAACCCACAAATACAAGGACGGGGAGTGTGGAACAACAAGACTAGTGAGGATATCAAGAACTTCTCACAGAAAAATTGTGAGAATATTCACTGTCTAGATATCAAATGATTTTATGTTAAAGTTTCTGGCATCTGTGCTCACAGGTGACTGGAGCAGGAGTCACCCATCTCTCTCCATCCACTCACCTCCACTGTTCCCCCTCATTCCAGTCCCTGAAATTGAAGAAGAGGGTAGCAGGCTATAGCCCATCACTCTTCTCCTTTCACACTTTCTCTTCTTCTTACTCCCCCTTCCTTTTCCAGTTCAGGGTCTGGGGAAAGCAGAGGTTGGCACATCACCAGGTAAGGGAGGGTAGCATTTGGCACATTGGCTGAGAGACCAGGAGGACTTGGCCTGACCTGACCTTGGGCATACATCCAATTTAGTTTGTCTTTATCCATGTGTAAACACAGCATTAGCCACTCAGCTTAAACAACACAGCTTTAAAAAAAAATTAAAATGAGCAACGATCTAATTTCTGCAAGCAAAACTCCCTCTATCCATATTGACAATAAAAAAAAATGTGCTTTGCAATTTAAGGAAAATATATTTTCCTTTAATAATTTTTTGTAGAAGCAGTAACTTAATGGGATGAAATTTCACATTTAATCAGAGCTTTCCAAGACAATCTACTGCCACCAACCTGATCTTCAATTAAATATTCTAATGGGCAATCTGTCATAATCACTGCAAATGTTAATAGTTATGACTGCATATGAATGTCAAACAACATGATATGGTTGAATGAGAAATGGTGAAAACTGACAGCCTGGCATGGGATTCAAAAAAAACTAATTTTGAAAAGAGTAGGGAAAATGGATAAACATTTCATTTCCATGCATGTTTCCATAACAAACTCTTTTCTTCTCCTTTTATGGCCCAATCCTATGGGTTATTTAGGACAGTGGATCTATGGCTGTGATAAATGGCCCTGCGAAAGTGCAAACCATTGTCACACGTGATGGAGCTGTTGGCAGAAATGGTCAGTGGCTAACAAGCATGTGTGAGAATCGCCTTGATGGCCCAGGTAAGATGGCAAAGGGGACAGGTTAGGGCAGGAATGGGATGGACAGGGGGAGAGGAGCGGGCTGGAGGGGATGGTTCTTGGCAGCAGATTGCACAGTGGAACCTATCCCTGATTTTCCAGCCCACCCTGCTTTTCTTTTTCTTAGATTTACACCAGCAAAATAGCTGTCCAGGAGACCAATAGGCAACCAGGCAGCCTATCAGGAGATAAGAAATATTTACTTACTTCTCACTGGCCAATGTTCTAGCTGTGCACTCTCATCCCCTCCACATTTCTTATTCTTTTTCCAATCCAGGGAGTCGAAGGAGAAGAAGTAGCAGTGACGTAGGCAGACATGAGCACCCCCTCCCCACCAATCTGCTACCTGAGGTGACTGCTTCAGTTGGCCTTATGGATGCGCCAGTCCTGACCCTGCCTCAGTCCTGCTCTCTTGATGACTGCCTTCCACTATGACACTTCCACTTGTGTCCTTGAACTTGCTTCCAGGTGTTGCCGCAGTGAAACTTGACCTTCTCTTAACCTAGGATACTCCTCTGCCACATTCCCTCTAATCTGGAACTCTTTGGAAATCTGGAATTTTCTTGGAACTTTTTCTGTTTCCTTGCTATGCCTGGAACTGACAGCAAGCTTCTCTAGGTCTTGGCACACAATAGCCTGAGATTGTCCCTTGCTGTAGCTGAGCACTCTTCCACATTGGCAATGCAGTGGCAACCTCCTCTGATTCAGCAGATTTATTTGTTCACTCCTTCTTCCTGCCTGCTGTTGCTAAATTATAACATTATTAATTATTATTAATAATATATGCAACTTTTAAACAAAAAGTCATTCACAAAGCAGTTAATTTAGCAAACTCGGGGCCCAATCCTATCCAATTTTCCAGTGCCGGTGCAGCTGTGCCAATGGGGCATGCGCTGCATCCTGTGGTGGGGAGGCAGCCACAGAGGCCTCCTCAAGGAAAGGGAACATTTGCATTGCTGTTGCACCTGGAAAGTTGGATAGGCTTGGGCCCTCAGGCTGCAATCCTAACCTCACGTTCCTGGGAGTAAGTCCCATTGAACTCAATAGGACTTACTTCTGAGTATGCCAGGTTAGGATTGTGCCCAAAAAAGCAATAAATGATTCCCTGTCTCCAAAGGGTTCATAGTCTAAAAAAACAATTCAGATGAGACACAAGCAACAGCCACTGGAAAAGATGCCATGGGCAATTGCTCTCCCCCTGTTAAATATAAGAGGGCACAACTTTAAAAGGTGCCTCTTTGTCCAGTCAGCAGGGGCATCAAGCTGCCATTAGGCACCCAGTGTCCTAATGTATGACCATGACTCTAAGAAGCAAGTTGCTCATAATTCAAAATATCTTGAAACTGGATACTTGTTGTCTGAAGTCCATTTGATGCAGAGGGAACTGCAGCCATTTTTTGTCAACGTTGAAAAGAATCTTCATGCACAGATCAGACAGATACAGACAGGTAGCACTGAGGGAATATGCTCCCTAAACTCCACTCACCAGAAAGGTGGGGGGAAAACTCATACGTTCACATTCCACAGGACTGGCAGGCAAGCATTCACCCACCGAGCTATGAGCCAGGGATTTACAGCTGAATCTGGTCAGTGCGGTTTTTATGCATTTATTTAGACAGATTTCTCTAGTATCGTTTCCCACAGTGAAGAGATACATTGGCGGAGTGGGTGAAAGCTGGCCTTGTTATCCAGAAAAGAAGTTATCCAGAAATTGCAAAGGGCAACCAATGGAGAATGAAAAAGCTACATGGGACTCCTGCCAATCTGAGCTGGGAACAAAGCCAGATTGAGAGATCTGGAGCAGAGCAAATGGGAAAACTGCTCTTTCCCCAAGATTTCCAGGCTGACTGAGTAATGGCCATTTCAACTTCTGGCCCTGCAAGGTTGGCTGGCGTTTTGCCTTGCCAGAGCCCCAACAGAACAATGCAGTTCTACACCAGATAGCTTTACTGTTTTCTAACCCCAAAATTGACACTGTATCCCACAAGAAAGAGTGTGTGTTCCTTGTCTGTGCACATTCACACAAAGCACATTAATTGGCATATTATACCTGTCTCACTCCCTGGCCTCCTCTGTTAAAAGTGAAGGTGGATGGTGGAGATGGGTGAGTGGACAAAGGTGGATGTTTCCTACCATTCTGTCACAAAAAGTGTCAGCCTCAGGTGTACTCATGGACAAGCTGGCCAAACACTACTTGACTAGGGAACACCTTCCAAGAATTAATTCCACTGGCTGTTTTCAGGTTGGCGATGCCACTCTGCACCAGGGAGTTTTGCACCCCTGCTGTAGCCATATATTGACAGCTGCTTTCTCTCACGATGGAATTTGAGATGTAAAGCCTCTGTAATCTCAGTGTAATTCTCCTAAGGCATCCACCCTCTCCACCTCTTAGGTTACAGGCTAACCAAGTTAAGTGAGTTTGATGAGACAGCAGAGTGACAGTTGTTGGCAGTCATTGCTTTACACAGTTTTCAAGTAAGTCTGATCCATTTTGTTTTGCTTACCACTCATGACATCACGGATCTAGGACTTGGCTGCCTCAGCATTCTGGAACTGCAAGCACAGTCAATGGTACGCTTGCCAAATGAAAGATGACTTTTGCCAGGATCTTCAAGTATTCTCGCATGCACTGCAGGCTGAAGGAATGAGACAGTATGAAGCCATCCTGGCCAGCGAACCCATATGGGACAGAGAACACAATCAGTGATTTGCAGGTATTGAGACAGGGAGAGATCTAGAACAATATATTTTAAAAAATCAAAATCCAAATAATTAAAAACAGTGATCATTCAGATCACATTTGATTACTCTTTCTGGTTAGTAGAGGTTTTACAATATGAAAGGTATAAAGAGAGAGAGAGAGAATACAATTCCAACTGTTAAGATTCCAACATGAGTTGTGCCCCCAATGTTTTAAAGAGCTTTGCGTTTGGATGAACCTTTTACCCAGGCACTCCCCAAGAAGGACACGAGACAGAGGCTTGGGATGATTGTAATTTATTGAATAATATCATCATGTTATATCAATTGATGTGTCATTTCATGCAGAATGCGATGAAACAAAACATGTTGAAATAGCTCTTTTCTATCAAACATTATAGCCAAAAAACCAGCAGGTGGGGCAATGGTACATCACCACGTCCACGGCTCGGGGCGCTACCCCGCCCACTTCAGGGAGGAGGACCATCATAGGGGTGACGTACTGGCCTCCCACACCAGGTGACACAAACTCTAATGACTCCACTGGTCAGCTGAGAAGGTCTTTCTGCGTGTCCCTTACTGGTAGAGGTACATTTGGAGATGATGTATAAGATGGTCCTTCTGCAGTGGCAACAAATATGTAGAACTCCCTGCCCCTGGATGTAACTCCAGCACTTTCAGTGTTCTGACAGCAATTAAGCTCTGTTATATTGAAGCTTTGGGGCTTATGTTTCTTGCTGATTTGCACATTTCCTTTATTTTCCATAGTTGTTGATATTTTATCGGTCAGTTGGTTGGTTGGTATATCATCTTGTTTCTGTTTGTTGGGTGGTTTTTTTTGTTATATTGAGTTGTTCTGTTGTGTTTTATGCTATTTTAATGATATTTTTAGACACCTTGAGTCACTGGCGTAGCTAGAGGGGGCGGGGCACTAAGTTTTGCAGGGAGCCTCTCCGCAGCGTGCAAGCGGCCCCTCCCCTCCCTTTGGGAGCCCTTTGGGTGGGGGGGCAAAATGGAGCTGAATGGCTCCCAAGGGGAGGGGAAGGGGCCGCTTGCACGCTGGGAGGAGGTTCCCTGCAAAACTTAGTGCCCCGCCCCCTCTAGCTACGCCAGTGCATTGAGTGCCTTCTGACTGGGAGGGGAAAGATGATATAAAACACTTTTAAATAATTTATTATTAACAGTATTAATTATTAATACTAAAATTTGATAAATAAATAAATAAAATAATACTAAAATCTGAGTTCTGAGTTCTTGGTCTTTTAACATCTTTTTAACATCTTTTAATATTTTTTACAGGCCTGATTCTTTTATGACTTGCTGCTGCTCTATGTTCTTTTTACCTATTTTTTACTCTGACTGCTGTTTTTTATGATGTGTTAATATATTTTTATTTGTTTTTAAATTATGTTTTTAATATGTTGTAAGCCGCCTTGAGTCCCTTTGGGGAGAAAGGCGGGATAAAAATAAAGTTATTATTATTATTATTAAAATTATGAATTTAATAAATAAATTCATTAACACTGCAAATGCTGTGTAGAAACCACAGTTGTACTTCTGCTTCTAGCTGATTGGGAAAGACCAATGCTTTTTAAAAATTTCATCAGTGCTAGAAGGGAGTTAGGATTTGATATGCACTACTGCCACCAGAACCATCCCTTCCCTGATCCACCCTCCTCCATGCCCCATTGCTGCCCCATTCCACCCATACCATATCCCATCCCACCCCTGTGCTAATTTAACAGTGGCAGGTGGTGTCAGTGTCTGCTGTTGCACAGACACAGCCACTTGCTGCTGTGGCTAGGCCACATGCTTCAACATGTCGCATTTTGCGGCATCAGGAAAGTGCTTTATGCCGCCGCATGCTTGTTGCAACAGAGCAAGGCCTGAATAGGATCGGAGCATCAGTCAAATAAAAGTGACAAGGAATGAGGCTCCATAGTGTATCGGGAAATTAAAAATTAACAAATCATTGAGTCCAGAAAGTATCCACCCAATATTTCCACTGATTTATGGATACATCATACATCACCAGGCTGACGTTTCTTATACTAATAACCAAAGTTTTCTGATTGCAGATAAGCAGCTAATGCTGCAATATTTCTACCAAGAAGAGAAATGAGTGAGCCAGTCGGGGGGGGGGGATCTGCATATAGTATAAACAGGCAGAATGTTCTGAGCAGATGGAACTCTTGTATACACAACCAACAGTTGAGTTTACAGCTCATTTTCATTGCCTTTTCTCTTTATTTAAACCTTCAATTATTCAAATACCCTGAACATTTCAAAGGTAGCTTGAATGAAAACAGCAGCACAGATGGGATCTAATTGTGGACAGTGCTTCTTGTTTTCTCGTTTCAGGATATCTACTCTGTTCATCCAAGGTTCCTTTGAGGACAAGAAATCCTTTCCTTACCTTTCCTCCCATGGATACAGCCCTAACTGCCAATAAATTTCCTGAGAGAATTTCAAATGGCTTCTACTTAGTGGTTCTCAAATTTTTTAGCACCAGGACCCATTTTTCAGAATGACAATCTGTTGGGACCCACCAGAATGATGCCATTAACCTGGAAGTGACGTCATGGCTGGAAGTAACATCAAGCAGGAAAATTTTTAACACCCCCATATGACAAAATCAAATCAAATTCATTAAGTAAATTAAAAGTTTACGATTATAAGTTTAAAAATTTATTTAAAAGAAAGAACCCTCCTAATCCCTCCAAGCACTTGCTGATCTGTTTAAAAAAAAATTTCCCAAATATCCCAAAGGCTGCAATCCTATCCACGCTTATTGGGAAGTAAACCCTGGACTATTTGGAGTAAATCATTGTTAAAAGCATATATGTGGCTTCTTAGAAGTATAGATATGTAACATTTCCCCAAATGTAGTCACATAGCATAGTAGCATCAGTCTAATATATTAAAAAATAACGTACACATTGAAATGAATTTCAGGGGACCCACCTGAAATGGGCTCGTGACCCACCTAGTGGTGCCAACCCACAGTTGAGGAAACACTGACTTAGAGTATATTATTAATGTTTTAGCAGTTGATGAGCACCCATTTATTGCAGTTTCAATGTGCATCTTTTAGAAGGGTAGCAATATTAGTCTGTTGCAAAACAGACAGACAGACAGACAGACCAAAGAGTCTTTCAGCATCTTAAAGACTATCCCATTTATTTCAGCATAAGCTTTTTCTGACTTGGATCCTCTTCATCAGATTCCCAAAAGCTAATGCTTTAAGGCAGAGGTTCTCAAACTGGTGGGTCGTGACCCACCAGTTCGTGTAACACTTCCCCCGTCCCTTTAAGGACGGCTCCCCGCAGCCCTGCACAGCGCTCCCCGAGGTTTGGAACTTTCACTAAAAGAGGGCTCCCCACACCTCCTACGGCCTGCTGCAGCCCTGCTTTCTTGAAGTAAGTGCAAAGCACCCCCCTTGCCTCCCCTTAGTGACAAGATCCTGGGGATCACATTGCTGCCCTAGCCCCTCCCTTGCAGGAACTTACTGAGGGAGTAAAGCTCCCTCAAAGTTTGAGAAACGCTGCTTTAAAGTGTTACATTTTCGTGTTGAATTTCAGTGTTCCCAGAGTTTTCACATTCCCATGGATTTCTCTATTCAATAATCCAGAAGAGGAATGTGTGCGCAGTGACACCCATCCCTTAGTGAAGTGAATGAGAAATTATGTGGGTAAACAACTAGCATGAACCTAGCACTCTACACTGGAATGCTTCGCTGCTTTTCAGAAAAGATTGGAAAGTGTGCCTAAGGTCCAGTCAAATTCAAGTGCATTTGCAGGTGCATCCAATCAATTTCGGTAATTTTAGAATGCAATTGGGTTGTCAGGGTTGCTCTTGGTTTTGTTTTGTTTTGGAGATGCACTTCATTTAATGTTTTTATCTGCTATTTGTTTTAATTTATGTTTTTAAATGTGTTTTTTATATGTTGTTAGCCACCCTGGGTCCCTTTAGGGAGAAGGGTGGGATATAAATAAAGTTTATTTATTATTTATTATTCATTCCACCAATATAACTATCACTGCCCATTCTGATGGGTGATGAAACAGGCCTATTTTTCTGTTGTTTTTTTTCCAAAATAGTTTCTTAAAAGCATGCAGCAAGGCAGATTATGGGAAGAACATTGTACCTTGTGAAAGACAGACAGACAGACAGACAGACAGACAGACAGACAGACAGACAGACAGACAGACTATAAACACCCTAAACCTTCATTTGAACCCAGACTGAATAACCCAGGTTATTCTTTTTCTCAAAATATGAATGGAGACAAAGTCTCTTTCAAAATGAGGTGAGATCAGAATGGTTTTGGGGGCTAGCAAGGTAATGAGAATTTTTTGTGCGATTTTTAACTTCACTGAATCTTATTCAGTTTTATGGGATTTTTGCTTTTCAATTGCTATAGGGGATGAAGAAAAAAAGGATTGGTCTCATAGTATGTCAAATACCTTTGACATTTCACAGAAATGGAAAACATAAGGGCATGACATGTTGAGATTTCTCTGCCCTGCCTTCCTCCCATGTTGGGAGTTCATTCATCCTGACTGCCTCAGATGCAGACTGACTCAGATTCGCTACAGTGGGCAGCGTGGTCTGGACTGTTAAAATGCAACACTGACTGAATATAAAGAATATCTCAAAGTTATCTGGAGAGTATTTTTAGATTAATATAGTATTCTAGCAATAAGGCTACTCTTGTTTTCTATGTACCATTGCAAACTTTTAAAAGCGTTTCTTATATCGAACAATGGCTCTAGGAAGTCGCGTCTATAACATTTTCCCTTAGTACTCACATTAGGTGGTAATATTAAGAGCTGCAAAATTCTATAGCGAAAGTTGAAAGTCATAAATCACAGAAATTAGTAATTTAAAGGGCCTTTTTGCACCTCGAGTCTCCCTGTGGACTTTCTGCAATAAATCTGCTCATACCTTTTGTCTTCTCAGGCTGTAAATATCCTCGGAGAAAGTGATTCCGTCACTTCCCCCAGGAGACAAGCTTCTTGTCTAATAGATACGATTGCCATTCATTTTGCTTCTGATATTCAGCCTAATGTGCATCATCACAGAGTCATAGTGCTGCCAGCCATATGTCACGAGCCTTCAGAAGTTGCTCCTTGAAGCCTGAATGGGATGTTGCTGCCATTATGCTGCTAGAACACATAAAGATGACGTGTTCTCTTTATAACCTGCCCTTCTGAAAACCAGGAGCACTTTATGCACTGGGTTCAAATAATGTCTCCTCAAAACAGAAAGCAGCAGACATCCAATTCTTCCATTCCAGAGCATCAATTGTATCTTTAAAAAGATGCCAGGAAAATATGCCATCTCCAGAGGTGAACAGTCTCCATGGATCAGGTCAGACCAAAGCCTAGTTTGCACAAACAGCAGAGGATGTTTGCCTGGGTTGCTCCATGTCAGATGCAAATGAGGGATAATGTGATGGAATCAATTAAAAATACATTCTTGCATTTAGAAAACTGGCATGTCAGGATACAAAACTAGTCCCATACCCTTTTCTGTTCCAAGGGCAGAATATACTGATGGTAATGTTGATTGTTTATCAGTATCATTCCCAAGGGTTGTCCAAGTCTTACACTGATCCCTGGTTGACCACATCCATCAAACAGCCGACCCAACCCAGATCTATGAACCATCTGAGAGTCTTGTGCCACTGCTGCACCTGGAACTCTACTTACAACCCCCATGAGGCCCCTAAATCAACATGGCCTCTGGGGGATACTTGCACTGACTGATAGGGAGGTCAGGAGGAGGAGGAACTACCATGCAACTCTATTGACCAAGAGATTCAGGTGGTAGCTCCTCCTCCTTTCACCCTCCCCACCAGCCATAGACCCCAAGACCCTACAAGGTTTTGGAGAAGGGTCCCTCCCTATTATTCTATGAGGGTGAAAGAGAAAGAAACCACAGCCACTGCTGAAGATTTCCTCCTACATGCACCGATGTGGTTGGTGGCTGCATTCTCCCATCATCTGCACTATACCATGGGGGGAACCCAGTGCAGCAGTTTGCTCCAAGACCACCAGCATAATAGTGCCATCTATCTGCCTGGTGCTTCACACAGTAAAAGAGGACAGCTGCTTGAACTGAGAAGCTTACATCACATCCCAAAGGAAGGGGAAGGAACTGGAAGCAGTGGTGTCGCTAGGGAGGTGCGGGGGCTGCGGGCCACACCGGGTGACGCGCAAGAGGGGGGTGATGCACACTGGGAGGGTAATGCGCTAAAATCATGGTGGTTAGGAGTGATACCATCATGTTATATACCTTTGGATGCAGAATTTCGAGCAGAATGCAATGCAAAAAATGGGAGTGAAATATCTCCTTTCTATCAAAAGTTATTGGCAAAAAACCGAAAACAAAAAATGCATGGAGCCCAATGGAAAGAGAAACCAATGGGTATCGTGCAATTACTCGTGAGTAGGTTAATATGCCTTAGTCCATCTGAAAGGGCAGGCTGAGAGGAATCCAACAACACCAGAATGGTTCTGATCCAATGAATGTAGCCCCCCCCCAAAACACCCAAGACGGAGGTCCCTCCCTCCAAGCTGGCGAATGTATTTCCCTATGGAAAGCAAAACTAAGCCACATGGTCACGTTTACTCATGAGTAAGCAAATGTGCCTTGGCTCCTGGGCAGGTCAGGCAAAGGGAAATGTGAGGCCACCAGAATGGTCCTGATTTGATGCAACTGGAGCTTAATAAATGCTCCAGAAGGCAGTCCCCCCACCCATAAAAAGAATGAAACAGGCTTGACAGGGTAAGGTGAAATTTTTTTTCTGTTTTAGGCTGCAGTCCTATCCACACTTTCCTGGGAGTAAGCCCCACTGACAATAATGTGACTTACTTTTGAGTAGAAAGGCATAGGATTGGGTTCTCAGACTTGCAAAGCCAGGTGGGTCCTGATAGTGATATGCTTGAAATATAGGAACTTAAGTTGAACTGGTACTGGGTAGGGGTGAAAATCTTACTGATTCTTTTTTTTTTGGGGGGGGGGGATGTTATTGCAGGCAGGCTACAGAGAAAATCCACTTGATGGAACAGGGCTGGCTTTCCCTTATTTATTGATTTTACTTTAATTTATTTATAATTGTTTATTTTAATTTGCTTTATGAAGGGTCCTGGACAGATTGTCATTCTAAGAAGTGGGTCCCAGTGCTAAAAGTTTGGGAACTGCTCCAATAAGGTGCTAGTAAGTTGACACCCTGGGGGGGAGGTGACACCACTAGTGACCAAAATCACTAAAATCAGAGTTCGGAGGAATAATACCATCATGTTATATATCAATCAATGTGTAATTTCATGCAGAATGTGATGAAACAAACTACTTTGAAATATCTTTATTCTATCAAAAGGTACAGCCAAAAAACCAGTGGGGGCAGGGCGATGGTAGATCACCACGCCCACCACCTAGAGTGTTGCCCCGCCCACTGCAGGGGGGTGACGCGCTGGCCTCCAAACCCTAGTGATGGCCTCCAAACCACCATGCGCTGGTGACGCGAACCCTAGTGATGCCACTGACTGGAAGCCGGGGTTAAAAGGGGAAGACTTCCTATGTATTTGTTTACTTAGCAAATTTTGATCCTGCCTTTTCCTTCACATAATGCCCAAGTCTAACTAACACATGACCAACAGGCAATGTTGTCTGTTAATTATAAGTGATAGACTTTAATGTTTGCAGGTTTCACACTTCCAGAGAAATGAAATTAATAAGGGCGCCTGCTTACAGAACTCTGCAAACAATGAATCATCACTTTTTAAAATCAGCCTGGAAAAAAAATAACCTTGATTTGTGCTCCCTTGTGGTACGTGGAAGACAGGAAAAGCATCCCTTTTTGTGACAGACAAAATGCCAAGGTCATAACTTTAACTACATAGACTTGTTTGCCTAAGACAATAACAAAGGAGCTGCAATTTCCTTAGGATCTTCATGTTATACCTGAACAGCACATTCAGTTCCACACTAGGACTCTTTTCTTTGAGGCCTCTTTGGCTGGGCTGTAGTGCAGTATTCCCACACTGGTGATGCTTTTCAGTGCTCTCCAGCTTGGAGAAAGGACATACTTATAAACCTACAATGGCTGGTTCAAAACACATCAATGATGCCTGAACTATTATAAACTGAAGCTCCTTCTCCTTCTTCTTCTTTTGCTACTCTGTACATACATAAGAATATAAGAACAGCCCCGCTGGATCAGGCCATAGCCCAGCTACCTGTATCTCACAGTGGCCCACCAAATGCCTCAGGGAGCACACAAGACAGCAAGAGACCTGCATCCTGGTGCCCTCCCTTGCATCTGGCATTCTGAGGTAACCCACTTTTAAAATCAGGAGGTTGCACATAACACATCATGGCTTGTAACCTGTGACGGACTTTTCTTCCAGAAATTTGTCCAATCCCCTTTTAAAGGCACCTAGGCCAGATGCCATCACTGCATCCTTTGGCAAGGAGTTCCACAGACTAACTACAGACTGAGTAAAGAAATATTTTCTTTTGCCCTGACTCTCCCAACACTCAATTTTAGTGGATGTCCCCTGGTTCTGGTGTTGTGAGAGAGGAAAAAGAGCATTTATCTATCCACTCTATCCTTCCCATGCATAATTTTGTATATCTCAATCAAGTCCCCCCTCAGGCACCTCTTTTTCTAGACTGAAAAGCCCCAAACATTGCAGCTTTTCCTCATAAGGGAGGTGCCTCAGCCCAGTAATCATTTTAGTCGCTCTCTTTTGCACCTTTTCCATTTCCACTATGTTATTTTTGAGATGTGGTGACCAGAACTGGATGCAATACTCCAGGTGTGGCCTTACCATCAATTTGTACAACGGCATTCTAATATTAGCCTATTTTCAATGCCTTTTCTAATGTTCCCAAGCATGGAATTGACCTTCTGCCACACATTGGGTTGACACTTTCATTGAGCTATCTACCACCACCTCAGCAATACTTCTTTCTGAATGAAAGTGCCTTTGTTTGTCTTAAACCCATCTCACTGATGGAGAGTGGGCACCTACTCTGCATTCAAAGGTAGAAATAGAAAACAATACAAATGACCATATAAACAATTATGAAGAACCTTAGAAAAGTGTTGCTGGATCAGGCCAAAGACACATCTTGTCCAGCATCTGATTTTTCACAGTGGTGCACCGGCAGACTTTAGGAAGCCCATGAACCTGAGAGGAAGGCACCATTCTCTCACCATTGCTCCCCTGCAACAGATATTCAGAGTCAAACAATTATCATGCAAATAATTAAATTAACAATGAATTTAATTAAGACACCACATCTAAGGGAAGGAATTAGCATTTCAGATTCTAGCAAATAACCCTTATGACTGGGCATTCTATTCAGGTGTCTCTAGTTAGCCAAGTGAGTGTGAAAATATGTAGAACAACTCCGCAAACTGGATGTAGTTGCAAAGTGAGTGAGCAAGTGAATGTAGGGAATTTGAGCATCTGAAATTGAGATAGAAGGGCAATACTTTTCTAGAAGCATTACCAGTTGTTGCTTTCTGGTAAGTGTCAGTTGCCTGGGCTCAATTCTCTCTCTGTTTCAATTGCCAAGACAGTAACTATACCCCAGGCACACAGGGGCAGAATCAGTCTTTATTCAAAAACAATACCCCCCCCCCAAAAAAAGCAATGAACTTTGGGGGGAAAGCCAGATGGTAGAATTGTGTTATTAATAAATAAAAAAAATCAGAAGTTAATAAAAATGTATGGTCAAGACTATTAAAAACTTAATGATCTCACTCAGGGCTGGCCCAAGACCTCCTGATGCCTGAAACAGCATGCTAAATGCTGACTCCCTTAACCAATGATATGCCAACCTCTGCCCCTCCCACTCCCTAATGTTCTAACTCAGCACTATCTTCCCCTCCATATTTCCTCTTCATCTCCATCCCCTTCTTCCATGTCCACTTCAGGGAGTAAAAGGAGAAGGAGGAGCAGTGAAACCAAGTAAATGGACAGAGATGGGCGGCCCCACCAATCTGCTGCCAGGCAGCCCAATCCTGAGCTGCCCGTAGCACCCAGTCTCGGCGGTTCCGTGGAGGGCTGCTGCTGAATCCTGCGCCTCCCGCACTATCGGGGGCACATACCTTATGGCACATACCTTATGGCAGTCATTGAGGAAAAGAGGAGAGCTCAAGCAGCATACAAGGCCTGTCCCAGTGAGCGCAACCTGCAGGTCCTCCGAGCTGCTCGCAGCAAAGTCCAGCAGACTGCCAGGAGATGTGCTAACGACTACTGGCTCCAGCTCTGTTCCAAGATACAGATAGCAGCTGACACGGGCAACATCAAAGGGATGTATGATGGTATCAAGCAGGCCCTAGGTCCAACACAGAAGAAAATTGCCCCCTGAAGTCTGCCGCAGGCGAGGTCATCCAGGATTGGGTGCAGCAGATGGAACGCTGGGTGCAGCACTACTCTGAGCTATATTCCAGAGAAAATGTAGTCACCGAAGAAGCGCTGAACAACATTGAGTGTCTGCCTGTGCTGGAGGAGCTTGACAGTGAACCAACCCTAGAAGAACTTCACGTGGCCCTGGACTCCCTTGCCTTTGGCAAGGCACCTGGAAAAGACAGCATCCCTGCTGAAGTCCTAAAGTGCTGCAAAGAGATCATCATCACTGAGCTGCATGAAATCCTTTGTCTCTGCTGGAGAGAAGGTGGAGTACCTCAAGACATGAGGGATGCAAACATCATCACGCTGTACAAGAACAAAGGCGACAGGGGTGACTGCAACAACTACCGTGGCATCTCTCTCCTTAGCGTTGTAGGAAAGTTGTTTGCCCGAGTTGCACTAAAGAGGCTCCAGGTACTTGCAGAGAGCGTTTATCCAGAATCACAGTGCGGATTCCGAGCCAACAGGTCCACCACTGATATGGTATTCTCCCTTAGACAACTGCAGGAGAAATGCAGGGAACAACGACAGCCACTCTTTACAGCCTTCATAGATCTCACAAAGGCTTTCGACCTGGTCAGCAGGGACGGCCTCTTCAAGATTCTCCCCAAGATTGGATGTCCACCCAGGCTCCTCAGCATCATCAGATCCTTCTACAAGGACATGAAGGGCACTGTTGTCTTTGATGGCTCCACATCAGACCCCTTTGACATCCGAAGCGGTGTGAAGCAGGGCTGTGTTCTTGCACCAACCTTGTTTGGGATTTTCTTCGCTGTCCTGCTGAAGCAGGCCTTTGGAACTACAACAGAAGGCATCTATCTCCGGACCAGATCAGATGGAAAGCTCTTCAACCTCTCCAGACTGAGAGCAAAGTCCAAAGTCCAGCTGAAATATCTGCGTGACTTCCTCTTTGCCGACGATGCAGCTATCACTACCCACTCTGCCAAAGATCTCCATCAGCTCATGGATCGTTTTAGCAAGGCCTGCCAAGATTTTGGACTGACAATCAGCCTGAAGAAAACACAAGTCATGACTCAGGATGTGGACTCACCTCCCTGCATTACAATCTCTGCACATGAACTGGAGGTTGTCCATGACTTTGTGTACCTTGGCTCAACGATCTCCGACACTCTTTCTCTCGATACCGAGCTAAACAAACGCATCGGTAAAGCAGCTACCACGTTTTCCAGACTCACAAAGAGAGTCTGGTCCAGCAAGAAGCTGACGGAACATACCAAGATCCAGGTCTACAGAGTTTGCGTCCTGAGTACACTTCTGTACTGCAGCGAGTCATGGACTCTTCACTCACAACAGGAGAGGAAACTGAATGCTTTCCACATGTGCTGCCTCCGATGTATTCTCGGCATCACCTGGCAGGACAAAGTTCCAAACAACACAGTCCTGGAACGTGCTGGAATCCCTAGCATGTATGCACTACTGAAACAGAGACGCCTGCGTTGGCTCGGTCATGTCGTGAGAATGGATGATGGCCGAATCCCAAAGGATCTCCTCTATGGAGAACTCGTGCAAGGAAAGCGCCCTACAGGTAGACCACAGCTGCGATACAAGGACATCTGCAAGAGGGATCTGAAGGCCTTAGGAGTGGACCTCAACAAGTGGGAAACCCTGGCCTCTGAGCGGCCCGCTTGGAGGCAGGCTGTGCAACATGGCCTTTCCCAGTTTGAAGAGACACTTGGTCAACAGTCTGAGGCTAAGAGGCAAAGAAGGAAGGCCCATAGCCAGGGAGACAGGCCAGGGACAGACTGCACTTGCTCCCGTTGTGGAAGGGATTGTCACTCCCGAATCGGCCTTTTCAGCCACACTAGACGCTGTTCCAGAACCACCTTTCAGAGCGCGATACCATAGTCTTTTGAGACTCAAGGTTGCCAACTACCTTATGGCACGTTTGCGACTGTGGTCCGTGGCATGGAGCTGCGCCGCAGACCACAGGATTGGGCTCTGAGGCAACTATTTCAGTTGGCCCTCATGGATGGTCAGCCCTGTTCTCACTACTCTCACAATTTCTCCCACACTTCCTCAGGATTTTCATCTGTTATGCCAACAGCCTTAGAACTCTTCCTCCTGCTCTCCAAGAGGGTTCTTTTGAAAATCCATTTCAGATTCCATCTCCCTCAATGATTTGCTGTAACGTTATGTGTTTGAATATCTGTTAGCAATATTCTATTAATAATGGACAAATATTAACATTGTAGCTTTAAAAAAAAAAAATCCCACTCACAATAATCCTGTAGTTTTAAACTGAGCTGGTGACTGACTTAATATCACCTAACCAGTTCCATACCTGAAATGGGATTTGAACCCAGTTTAGTAAAACTGCATGGGTTTCATAAGTAGTGGGGTGATATTCACACAAAGATACTAACAAAATGTGCTTGACCTTATCAGAAGGAATCATTTTTTGTTTATACGTTTTGATTTCGGACTATTTCCTTTTGCACTGACTAGTGAGATTACAGTTTGATGGAGCCAACTCTTTACATTTGCTAATAGACAAGCAGCCCAGTCCTAACTAAATCTCTCCCACCAATGTGGCCACACTGGGGGGAGGCACTCTGGAGACTATCTTGGGGCATGTATTCATGGTTCCAATAGGTCTCCTCAGATCTGCACCAGCTATTTTGCTGGTGCAAATCTGAGAAGAGCAAGGAAGAGGGAAGAGGAGAGGGAATGGAGTTCCCTCCCTGGATCCACCTCTCCCTCTCTTGCTTTACCTCCTGCTCCCCTACCTCCTAGAAAGTCTCCCCACTTCCTAAAAAAGTCTCCTCATTCTTCTCCCTCCCACTCCATTCTGCCTATTTCCCCTGCCACTAGCTTACCTTAACTGTAGGAGATAGCTGGTTGCGGCAGTGGACCTCTGGCACCACTGCCATTTGTGGCAGTAGCCCTAAAATGACCACTAGCGGTGGGCTGCACATGCATTTACAAAAGTGGAACCGAGTTCCGCTGTCATAAAGCTTCTTACGCAGGATTGGTTTGAATGGCTGCAAATTTATACACACCTGGGAGTAAGCCCTATTGAACACATGGGACTCACTCTCCGTAGAATTGTACAGCAGTCCCCACTATATTCATATAATCAATCTTGCTAGGAGAAGAGGGTGATCACCCCACTTGCTAGACAATAACCTTCACTGATCCCTCCTTTGCTGCTATCAAATTGCACCTGAAACCTATCATGGACCAAAACAGAGCAAAATCAGTTATATTTATTGTAAAAGTGATGAAGTGATGTTATCATTGGTAAATCTCTGACTGCGTAAAAAAATAAAGTGCTAGCGGCAAACTTGTAGATAAAAAGCAGAGCAAATGAACAATCAGTTTAGCTAGCGGCATCTAAGCCTTCCATTTATCTTCCTTGCAAACAGAGGTCCCTAAAGGCATTGGTTGTTGTCCGTCCGTCCGTCCCCCCTTCAAGTGACTAGAGGACTGGTGTTTGTCTCTTTATTTTTATCGGAATTCAATTGTCACCTTAGGGATTGGGATGGCAAGCCACTTAAATAAATATGTCAGACTTCTCTATGACAATGCCAGTTTTGCTGGAAAGGGGCAGCTAACACAGCCAGAATGGCTGCTCAGAACTTTGGACAGTGATCACTGGCCTCCAGGGCAGAGTGTGTTTAGCATGGTCTTTCATGGATAATTTATCAAACATACACACTGTGACACTCAGATGGCATGCATTATATTGGGGAAAGAGAGGAGGGGCTGTGACTTAGGAGCAGATCCTCTGCTTTGCATACAGAAAGTCTCAGCTTCAGTTTGCAAGTTGGGCATGGGAAACCTGTTTGAGGGCCCAATCCACTATGATATGTACTGGCCCAGCACTGGTCTGCACTGTCACAAACATGCAATAAGGCAGGCCTGCAATACTCTCCACCGGACCAAAGCTGGAGCAAGCTCAGTGCAGAAAAGCCAGGTGGAAGACGGTGGACCTCTCTCCGGAGCTCCAAGCAAGTGCCAGGCATTGGAGAGGTAAGTCTGGGTGGGGGGATGGTGGCAGAGGAGGGAGTGGAGCGGGAGGGGGCGGAGATGGCAGCAGGCCCTGCCACCATATCCTAACCTCCCTCCCAGCCCCGGAGATCCAACACAGGTCTCCTCAAATCTGCACTCACTCAATAGCGGGCACAGATCCGAGGACACCCATCGGGGCCGCCTTGGGCTTACACAAGATAAGGGAGCATAAGCTCCCTTACTCCAAGTAGCCCCAGGGGTGCAAGTAGCCCCTTGGGATGCAGCAGTAGCCATTTTGGCCCCGCTGCAGCCCTGGGCACTGGGAAGCTCAGGATAGGGCTGCACATCCCTAGAGAGCCACAACCAATGAATGTAGCCATTACTGAAGTAAATGAAGCAATGCCCAATCTTGTCTGATCTTGGAAGCTAAGCAGGGTCAGGCCTGGTTAGTACTTGGATGGGAGACCGCCTGGGAATACCGGGTGCTGTAGGCTTATACCATAGTCTTTCGAGACTGAAGGTTGCCAACCCCCCAACCCCCGGGGTACCTCAGTGTAAGCAGCTTCATCTACTCATGCTCTCTAGAGAGGCTTTGTCTGAACATCTTACAATCCACAGTCAGATAACAAAGTTGTAACAACTGGCATAAACACAGTGCTGAATTAGCAGGAATGGCTATGTACCTATTCGTCAGTAAAGCTGGATATATAGTGACCCAGAACCAACTAAACCTCCATCCTCTGTGTATGAGCAGACAGCACCTCAGTGCTTGAGTGGAGGGATAGTTTTCCAGAGCCCATATGATGCTTGAGACTTGAGTCAGAAAGTTATTGAGAATCTAGGGAACAATCAGACCAGTCTTGCTTTTCACCACTGGAACAGCCTGTATATTCTTTGTGGGGCATGACAATGGTGTGTGTGGGGGGGGGGAGGGTCATTGATTAAAAGCTCCTGCACTTCAACATTTACCACTACGCCCACTGGGTTCAGCAGATAGCTCATTGTGTTGCTCAAAAAATTACTCCAAAGCAGTTCTTTGGCAAGCAGAATGATGCGTGAGCTACCTTTGTACTTGGCTATCCTGCAAGGTGCTGGACTCTTCCTATCGTCCACTTTAACCCTTGCCTTGGTAGCCTGCATTCTGCTAGACTACTCAGTTCCTGGCCCCCCTTCCCTGCTTTGCTCCATTTTCTGTCTGCTGCTAGAAGCTCGTTTACATCAGTGCACCCTTTCATTATGACGATGGACTTGACCTTGTGAATGAGAACTCCGCAACTCTGTTTTCCAGCCTCCTGGTCTTGTGCTCATTTTCAAAACAGATATCCGCCACCCCTCTCGAGCAGCCACACCAAATGCAGAAATCTGATTCCTGTTCCAACTTGAAAATGTGCTAAAAGGCACAGACAATTGTGAAAAACAAGAAGATGGATTTTAAAAGAAACTCATTAATTTTCAGGCGCTGGCCTTTGTTGAGGTTGTTATTATTACTGGCTGCTCTTATGTGCTGCCTAAAACACTATTTTCTTTCACATGCTGTAAATTTACCTGCCACCAATTTCCGCAGGTGACCTGTATTCCTAGCTCCTGTGCTATCTTCTATAATAACAGATCTATGTCTGAGGCTTCCCCTGTACGTGGCTTCTCTCCCAGAGTAATAATGTCGTTTATATACTTCCCCTACGTTCATTTATATACTGGTACAATCTGCCAGCTGTCTTCTGTTGGAGATATGCAGCCAAATGTCATCATGATAATTTTTAATAAGAAAATATTATTTATGCAATTGTCTCAATGCCCTATATATGACATATGTAAATTCCCTGTCTCGTACGTTTTGACATTTGTACTTTACCTCTCCTCAGAGACCAGTTTAGTAAGTTTCTAACAATCCAATCCTATGCATGTCTACTCAGAAGTAAGTCCCATTATAGTAAATGGGCTTAATCCTAGGTAAGTGGCTAGGGCTGCAGCTTTAGTTAGGGCCCAATCCTATCCAACTTTCTAGCGCTGATGCAGCTGCAACAAAACCCCAAAATAAGGGAACAAACATTCCTCACCTTGAGGAGGCCTCCATGACTGTCCTCCCATTTGATGCATCATGCACCCTGCTGATAGCTGCATCAGCACCAGAAAGTTGGATAGGATTGGGCCCTTAGTCAGTGGAAGGGTCCTGTTATACAGATCCCAGTGAATGTGTGCATGTAAGCCAGTGTATGGCTGCACTGAAGGAAAATAAAGAATGTGACAAGCACAGGAAAATGGAGTTTTGAGAAAATTTGCTCTTTTACCCAGAATTCTTAGCTCAGATGAGGAAAAAAGGGGGGAAGGAAAGCCTTCAGGGACAGAAATCAGGGATACACAAGTACAGAATAGCTACCTATGTGTGATATCTAGCAGAGGTTCAGATTTCACAGAGACCCAGCCTGAGACACTGAGGCTGCAATCCTATACACAAATTGCCTGGGAGTAAGCCCCATTGACTTTAAAGGGACTTACTTCTAAGCAGACATGCATAAGATTGGGTTGTGAGTCTCAGTGGGAATCCTTCAAGTCAGTCCTTCAGTTCTTCAAGTCAATCACAGAACACAAAACCTTCCAATATTTATGGTTAGATGAAAAAATGATTATGTGAGATTCTAGGCATCTTCCAGGGAAGGGGACTTCCAATCCTTCTGTCATTCATTGTGTTACCAGAGTGCTAATTGTTCCTGTTTTAGTGTGCTAGTGCTCCATCCTGTGTGTGGGCGTACAATCTATTTGCAGAGCAATATGGTTCATCTTGGTGCCGTCTGGATTTGGAAGATCCGAATACAGATGCCGGAATATCTTTGCACAATGGCAGGGATTTCGGGATGCAGCTGGGCTCCTTGAAATCTCACTCTCTAAATCCATGACAGAGTTAGGTGGCTTGTTTCAGGCTGAGTACAAGATGGAGTTTTCAGTTTAACCTGGATCTTATGATTTTATGGTATATGAACGTTTGCAATGCGTATTTTGTGTAGTGAGAGAGAATAAGTTAAAAAAAACAACACACTGGGATGGAATCCAGGGAAGCCTTACTCTTTTTATCCCAGTCCCTAACCATAAGGGGGAAGGAGATAGAAAGAGATGGGGAGGGAAAAATGATTGAGAGGAAAGAGACAGAGAGATAGTCAGTGTTACGACTATGGGATACTATGGGACTGACTTAATAAGAACTCTGGATGTTTAATGTTCTCCTGGAAGGGAGAAGGGTTCCCAGATGGTCCTCCTCTGTCTGGTCTCTATATTTTGGGATGGCAGGAGTAGATACAAACTACCAGAGTTTTTTCCTCATTCAGCTGCTAGTCCAGTAAAAGGAAAACAGGAAGGGCTGTGGGTGCTCTAACCACTGGGCATGACTCCTCTTGCTCAACCTGCCTTCTTGTGGAACTCACTCTTTTCCCTTTCCCTGACAGATGTGAATAGGTGGTTCTAGAAAAATAGTTCAAAAATATAGTGGAAGCGGGAGGATAGATGGAGATGCACACATCCCTCCAATCCATCACCTGCTGTAATCACCAGGGATAGCCTCATGGAAAGGATGGCCTCTTCCAGCCTCTTTTTAATCAAGGATACTGTCTGAAAGAGGACAGGGGCTAAGTCATTATGCAACAAAGGGGAGAAAATCAAGGAACATCCAGTTTAAATTTTTTTCTCTTGAAACTGATTTTCTTTTAAAAATGTGATTTTGGGGGTGTGCCATGCATGAATGGTCCCTCTGGAAGCAGAAGGCTGAAATGATACCAGTTTGGTGCTGGTGCCACATTTGGGGGGGGGGGGGCATCCTCAGGCAAAGTCCTGTGCTGGAAGCCAATTTGTGCACATGCACACAAACACAGCCTCCCCAAAGTTATTTGGATGCCCCTCCCTTGGTAGCACCTGGACACTGAGATGTCTTTATCTTCTCTTCGCAGTAATCTAGTTCAAGGCACCTCCAAATGGAGTTGTGAGAAGATTATGGTGCTATCCTTCTCTGGCCATGAAAGAGCAAGGCATGATCCCTGGACACTGAGTGTTGGTAATTCTGGAGGGAAGAGGGCCAGCAGCCTCATAGGAAACCCAACTGCAGATGAAGGAGGGTAGGAGAAGGCAACAACATAACACATTGCTCAACAGGACTCTAGGGTCCTGAGGTCCAGGGTCTTCAGATTGTGCCCAGCCTGACCAACCCCTGATGCCAGCCCTGTCTAGGTTGTTGTTTCATTCATGATAAAATGGGAAAAGATGCTTGTGATATATGCATACAATGAAGGTACTCATACAGTCCTTTCACAGTGAACAAAATGGCAACCCAGGTGTCACCTGGCCCGGCTCAGGTGGCCTGGAGTTCCATAAACACGAGGGTCTTCTCAGGAGGCAAGGTCTACTTGGGAGGAAGCCCCAAGTGTCAGCAGGACTGGAGGCCCAGGCAGGACACCTACAGGGGAGTAGGGACAAGGAACAGCCAGGAGCATGAAGACACATGGGAAGGAAGGGTGGGGTCAGGCCGGCCAGAGGTAAGCCTCATAAGGGAGCTGGAGAGGCAAGAGGGAGGTCACTCCTTGCCAGAGGGGTGGAAGGTCAGGAGGAAGCCTGAGAGAAAGGGTGACCCTGGCCAAGGAGAAAGGCTTCCGTAGGGAGGAGACTACGGTCAGCTACAGAGACAGGAGGTTGGGACCAGAACCTCCAGGGCCTGCGCAGTCGCAAGGGGCATACCCTGGAGAGCCGTGGTGGTCGAGAGGGGCACTTGATGCCAACTACAAACCCGGAGTACGAACGGAGAAGGGAGCCAACACCAAGGGGCCGGGGGCCATCCCAGGGCCAGCCAGCCAGAGGCCGGCAGAGGCCTCCAGAACCCAGGCTCAGGGCAGAGGGACCTGGGCTGGGAAGCCTGGACTCCCAGCTCCCAGGAACCCGAAAGAACGGGGCCAGAACTGCTCCGCTGATGCCGGCACGCCGGCATCAGTCAGCGTAGACTGAAGGGGGCTGTGAAACAACGAGCCCTATGAATGTAAAGAGATTGACTCAATTAAACCGTCTGTGTAAAGCTGCCCTAACTGCGTCCCGTGCATTACTTCACTACCAACCACTGCGCCTAGACCAGGTAAGCCCCTCGCACTTGGTACAGACCCCAGGGCAGGGACCTCCTCCTGCCATGGACATTACACCAGGTCACAACAACCCATATGCTGTGTGAATGCACACTGACAAACTGTTCTAAACATCTTTTCTCAGAATTCCATTGATTTTGGGAGGATTTATGCTTCAGAAAATGCACTTAAGACTGCAGTTTTCAACTTATTTCCTCACTGAAAATTACTTGCAAGCAAATAACTTAGAACCAGTGGTTTAGGGAGACACCTTCTAAGCACGATCAGAATGAAAGGTGGATGGACAGCAACGACTTCTGGTGGACTGCACTGTTAACCTTTTTTGGTAGCCATGACATGGGTGATCCTCCAATACTCTGACCTGCAGTTATGCAAAATCCTCAGTGGCTTTTGGGAGTGAAAAAATGTTGAGTCCTCAGCATATTTCAGCAAATTGCTGTTCATACCCTTTTCCAACTCATTAGTATATTAAATACCTTTGATTTGGTAGACAACCCCATGGGTATCTTGTTATTAACCTCCTTCACCTCTGAGTCATCCTCTTACTACAATTTGTTTCCTGTTTATTATGTTTTTAATCTGTAGCAAATCTTTGCCCTTTACTCTGGGGCTATTTATTTCTCTCTCATTATCCTCTCCCACAATTTTTTTTTTTTGTTCTTCATAAAATCAGAATAAATTACCTAAGACATCTTTTTTTTTTTCCTCTCCGCAGTGCAACAAGTCAAAGGCCTGATTGCCCAATTGCTTGTGGGCAAATTTCATCTTGCATGGAAATGTGTATAATGAAGCTCTGATAGGCTTTTTGTAATGAAAGAGCAGCCCTGAGAGATTGTGATTTTGAGTGAAGGACCAGAAACATGGAAGGAAATACTTAAAGCTTTTCCCGCATAGTGTTTCTTGGCTCAAAATCATCCCTGGCTATTTTTCCGCCAGCAAAGCGCAAGACACTGGACCCCATGGGAGAAAAGTAGCTTGGAAGCATTTTGAGTGAAAGAGTGGCCAGAAGGAAAAGAGTTAAAGACCACTGTTCCCTCCACACTGCTTCCATGCTCAAATAAACAGCTGAGTAACAGTGCAACATATACCCAGGTCATGCCAGCATTCCTGCTATCTTGATGCAACATCCATGAAATTGCCATCATATCCTAAGTCTGTCCAGCACAACATGGGAGAAGGAAATTAGAGTCACAGGTTGCCGGACTGAGAGAAAAAAAATGTATTTAGGGTATTTAGTGTCATCACCCCTATGATGGACCTCCTCCAAGGTACTAGGAGAAGCAACACCCTGGGCGGTGAGCATGGTAATGTACCATTGCCCTGTTCCCGCTTGTTTTTTGGCTATAATGTTTGATATAACAGAGCTATTCCAATGTGGTTTGTTTCATTGCATTCTGCATGAAACTACACATTGATTGATATAAAACATGATATTATTCAAAAATACCAACCTTTAAAAAATTTTGGCCAGTAGTGGCATCACCCCCCCCCATGCGCATCACCCGGTGTGGCCCACACCCTCTTAGCAATGCCACTGCTGCAGTCAGAAAATTTTGGGAAACAGTGCCCTAAAGGTACCAAATAGGACAAGGCAAAGGGTCTCAGGAATCCATTCTGCAGGCAGCCTTGCACCTTTATTCCAACTTCACCTGCAGCAGACCAAGGGAAGGACATTAGCTTCCCTGCTGAAGGCAGATATATGAAATGAACACACAAGTGTCCCCAGGGCAAAACTTTTGAGTCCATCAGCTGGAAAGAGCCCTTTTGCCAAGGGAGGAATTTTCCTTTACTGGAGTCCAAGGAGTTAGATATGGAGGATGCTGCCAACCCTGAGCCCTGATGGCAGAGATACCTTCTCCCTTCCCTGCAGAGTCCCAGCCTTAGGAAAAAGAAGGGATCCTATCTGGTAACAAAGTAACAAGTCCAAGTTTTTATTGCACAGTATCAAAGATGGAGCAGCATCTGAAAGAGAAACACACAAGTGCGCCTGCAATCATCTCGTCCCTGCAGGACTCTCATGCCTTGGCAAGTTATCTAACAGACAGCAAAATAGCAGGTATCACTGAAGACTGATTGCACAAGTTATATCACTGTCCGTCCTGGCATCTGCAAAGCAACAGGGACCTACCTAGAACAAGTAGGTCAGCACCACACAGCAGGTCCACTGTGATCACACTGGTCACTGCTGCCAGGCACACTGTGGGTTTCTACTGTGATCTGCATAATGGAGCCTGTGTCTTCTGGCCCTGTTAGAAAGCTGGCTGCAGAGAGAAAGGAGAAACTCACAGAACAGACAGCTGCCTCAGCAATACCCTCTTTTTGGGTCAGAATTCATACTCAAATGTTTGTAAGGAGAGTTGCACTACTTGAGTGAGAGCCTGGCATTTCTCTCCACTGTTGGGTGTTACAGTGGCACTCTGGGAGAAATGACTGTTGTGCCCCATGGGGCAATTCTGCAGTCCTGAAAAGCAAAGGAGCTCTAGATGCAAGTCTGGTCAACAATGGCAATGGCTGGAGCAGTGGTTCTCAAACTTCTCAGGAGTAAATCTCCCGAGGTCTTTGTGGGGGAGGGGGCAAAGGCAACAATGTGATCCCCTGGATTGCATGGCTAAAGGGAGCAAAGGGAGATTCTTTTACTTACAGATGGCCAGCACAAGCTGCAGGAGTTGAAGGGAGCCCCGTGCAGCCCTCCTCAGGGTTCCCCGAGTCTTAGAATGTTAAAATAAGTTAACACAAACTATTTCCTAATTGCAATCACAAACCAGAAGTGGTTTGCAAACACTTTTTTTCACTGAAAAAAACTGCAGCAGCTTAAACTGCAACTGCAGCAGCTTGAGCTGGCCCTCTGTAAGTAAAAACACCCCCCTTCAATTCATTTAGCAATGTGACCCTGAGGATCACATCACTGCCTCTCCCCTTCCCCTGCCCCTTAAAGGGAAAGGGGAACCTTTACACAAACTGATGGGTTGCCACGACCCACCAGTTTGAGTAGCACTAGGCTGGAGTACCTATTTGTTTGGCCTGCACACTCTCTTCTGAGTCAAATAAAACAAAGCAGCTGCAAAATGGACACATCAGAACACGGGCACATCTGTCATTAAATATCCTACAGTTCTGGCTTTCTGTGCAAACACTTTGCAGTATCTCATTATTTCCTATTTTAGGTTTAAATCTCTGGGGATCTCATTTGTGTCCTCACCATCATCCCTTTAATATTTCAGGTTTTTAATTCATGCCTTATGCTTTCCAGCATGCCATCTTCGAATAGTAACACTCATCATTTCCATACAGCTGACTCATCAATCTAGCCTTCTGTGCAGTTGTAAGGACTGCAACAATAGATAAGTCAACTTTATTTACTATATTATAAGCTATAAGCCATACTAATTTACATTAAATTCCATGCTCATAAAAGCAAAACAACAAAATCCATCAAGATCCAATCCAATGCCAGAGCAAATCCTTCACCAGGGATCATTAATTAAGACAGTGCAGAGCAAGATCAATTACCCGACTGGCATTCAAGTACAAGAACAATAAAACGGTCGAAATGTGGCCAGTGCAAAATGGCTCTGGAGGAATCCATTCATTGTTCTCTGACAAAAAACAAAGTAGACTGCAGACCCCACAAAGGCTCATATCCCTTCAGCAGTTAGGGTAGCTATCATGTCACATTATTTCTATTATAGAAAAGAATAAAATAAATAATGTGAAATATCCTTTATTTCTCCTTCTCTGCAAAAACAATTTAAGGCTGAATTTTTCTCAGAGTGAACTCTTTTACATCAGTTAGATCATTTTCGTAAGCATGTTGATATTTAAACATGAGAAAACAAGGCACTACACTATTATTAGCCAGAAAGAATGCATCACTTTGTATGTAAACATCTTACTCTGTTTTAAAAATCCAGTTTGGTGGCGGACATCCTGATTCCCAAGAACTTGGCCCGCAACCTAAAAAGAGTGATTCACATCCTTTTGAAATTAGGAAATACAATGGTCCAAGCTAGATTTCATTCTTAAACAGATTCTAAGCAAACTCCCCATCATGCTCATTTAGTTGAATCCAATTACTGAAAAAGATACAAATGGACTGATTTTAACTGGCAGAATCCCAGGTTCCACTCATAGAATGAATGAATGTTTTGGGTGTGCCTAAATTGGTCCTCAAGATTTTGTTCTGGAAGATCAAAATAAGAAGATCCATAAAACTTTGCAATATCTGCACAGTAGAGAATTTGCAGAAATGGTTTTAGGTTCTGAGTTTACAGAATAGAGGTGACCCTATTCCACACCCAGAGTTTCTCCATAATCTCTGCACTCCAGTCCTGTTACAGAGGAGGGGCTCCAACTTCACAGCAGTGAAAAATGTTTTTCCCAGTTCCAGGAATGAGAATATCACTTGTTCAAGGTCTACTCAGAAGTAAGCCCCATTGAGTTTAATGACACTTACTCCCAGGTAAGAGTTCCCTGCAGAGTTAAAGGGCAAGCCTATGCATGTCTACTCAAAAGTAAGTCCCATTAAATGCAATGGGAGCATACACACCTGACAGTAGGTCCCACTGAAAACAATAGGACTTCTGTTGGAAAAGGTAGTGGGTTCCAGCAGGCAGAGCAATCAGTGAAACTCTTTTTCTGTGGAAAATTCCACCACCGAGCAAACTTGCTGCTATCGATGAACACACATGAGCACAGGCATGAAGGTTTCCAAAAAGAAATGTTTAACTTACAGTTTTACAGGTGTTTACATCTTCTGAAGTACTGGAGTTTTCTACTACTTAAGAAATAGTAGAGAACCCTACAGTTACTCTCTTCATGTGGAAGTAAGGAAGGGCTCCTCAGCAATGGCTACTGGCAATTCAGGGACAAAGCACAACCACAGGGACACTGCTCCTTTGATAGTCAGGAAGAGAGTGGGAGGAAATCACACAATAGACATACTTCCTGCAGGTACCACAGAGGGCAGGTAAGGGATCTTACATGTCTGAACAAGACACTGCCCCCCCCCAGTCCTGCAGGCAATGTTGCACACATATTCCCACCCCTCTAAGTCAGGGGTGGGCAAACCCTGGCCTACAGGCCTTGGAGTCCCCCAGTCCAGCTCACAGGGAGCCCCCAGTCTCCAATGAGCCTCTGGTTCATCTGAGACTGTTGGAGTCTGCACTGGCCCATGACTGTTGGTCACGGCCACTAGATGTGATTTGCGGGTCAAGTTACAGCAAGGCCTTTTAACAACATAAGAACAGCCCCACTGGACCAGGCCATAGGCCCATCTAGTCCAGCTTCCTGTATCTCACAGCAGCCCACCAACTGCCCCAGGGAGCACACCAGATAGCAAGAGACCTGAATCCTGGTGCCCTCCCTTGATTTTATAGTCTCCATGTGTTTTCTGCTTTTCCCTGGGCATTACTTTAACCCCCGCCCCCGCCATTACCTCTGAACAACTTATGTTTCCATGCGTTTCTGACTTGGTCTGTATGTTTTCACTGTGCAAAAGTTGTGTGGCAAACAGTTCATAGTTCTCATGAGGTTCTACATGCCTGTATAATAGTTCTCATGTGTTTTATAAATAAGGTCAGTAAAATTCATTCATTCATTTAAGTTCTGTCTCTAATATATACATTTATGCAAATTTATGTAAATGTATTCACATTTGAAATGTAAATTGATTCTTTTTTCCTGGCACCTGACACAGTGTCAGAGAGATTAGATGGCCCTCCTGCCAAAATGTTGCCCACCTCAGCTTTAAATAAACAAGTATGGGATGGCACCGTTAGTCTTATTTCAATTTATGCTATTGAATTTTTAAAAGTTTAAAAAAAACACGCTATAAAAACAACCTGTACAGGGCCACCTATATGTAGGAAAGTATAATCAGCGTGCAATAATGCAGATAATTTTCTTTTCCCATTGCCAAGAAGAAATAAAATCTTGTCACTTTTCAATTCAAGAATTTCATTCAAAAGAATAATTAAATAAAATAGTGTCAGTTTTAATTTCCTTATTTCAAATTTATTATTCATATATAGATTATAAACATAGTTAATATTTAGTTTATTCATTTATAAAGACCTTTCAGCAATAAATTCTAATAGGTTTGATTACACCATCCTCATCCCAGTTTGGGATGAAGACGAAGTATAGGAATAGAGACTTGTATTCACTATCACTGCCTGTTTGCCTTTGGAAATCCAGCATCACACAATAACTGAATGTGGAGACTGTAGCTGTAGCCATTTAATTGTTTAGACATCTTACCATAGGTCTAAGCCATCTTAATTGTTCAGACATCTTACCAAGGAAGTCATAGACATCCTTCAAAACATTTAGAGGTTGGAGGCGGGGGAGTAGGTATTAACTACTATCAAGTAATTAGAAAGTGTCCGAAGAACAGTACAGCAAAAGGACTTGTTCACAATGAACTTGCAAACTCACACTGACAAGGAGAGCCAGACTACCTGCAGTCCTATTTTTTATCAGCAGGTCAGGATGTAAGGAGAGTCCAGACTTCTGAACTCTTCGAGTAGGGTGTATCACTATCAGACTCTACAATTCAGATTTCTTGGAAACTGGTGAGATCCATGTTTCTTACGTAAATCACCCCCCGCTCCCACCTGCTCTGCCTGCACTTCATCCAGCTGGATTCCAGGACAGAATCAGACAACAGATATCCATAGAATGGTGAAGAAAAGCCTGTCGTCAATAAAGATGAGTGGGGGTGTGTGTGACTTTTTTTGGGTGGTTCGTTTCATTGTTGAGCCATTCATTTGTTAATGTCAGATTCATTCTATCATGAAATATGTCAGCTCATTTTTTATTTCCATAGCTTTCAAAGGACTACTGTATTTCTCTAGCCACAAAGCCTACTGTTTTCCAACCAATCTCTGCAACATTTGCAGATAGTCTAGGACCTCTCCAAGGGATTAGAGCGGCCCAATTTCAGAAAGATGCAGAGAAGGAAAGGGCCCAATTTGAAAGGCAATTAAATTATGCATGGGGTGGATAGAGTGGATAGATATATAATGTCTATTAGCAGAACCAGGGGACTTCCAGTAAAATTAATTGGCAGGAGAGTTAGAACAGACAAAAGGAAATATTTCTTAACCCAGTGTACAATTAATCTGTGGAACTCCTTGCCACAGGATGTGGTGATGGCACCTGGCCTAGAAGCTTTTAAAACAAGATTAGACAGATCAATGGAGGAAAAGTCCATCATAAGTTACAAGCCATGATAGGCATATGCAAACTCTGTGTTTTAGAAGTTGCCTACCACTGAGTGCCAGATAAATACATCATGAATTTACATATAATTATTCTGTTTTCCCAATTTGTTTTGGTTCTTTAAAAAGCTATCTTTTTAGTCATAGACATCTCCTTAGTCATAGACTGGAATGAATTCCAGAGAAATGAGGTTGCTAGTAAGATAAGGGCTATCTTTTCTTCTTTCTATGATAGACATCAACATTCAATTTCCACAGCTATGTTGAAACTGGTTTGATAATGCCATTGTTCCCACTTTTAGGCTTCATCATTGGCAACAAAGACTTTAGTTCTCATTCTCTTTTGCTCTTGCTTACATTTTAATCCTTCCCTTTCTTGTAAGACTGACTATAAAAACTGTAACACAAAACAAATGAAAAGACCATAGGAAAAAATGATGCCCATTTCAGTTAAGCAGCTCGTATGAACCGCTAGCCACAGAGATCAATATTTTGCAATTGATCCAGCATAAAAACCATGGTAGATGCTTGGTAAGCCATGCATCAGATCTTCATCATGGAAAAACATGTTACTTTAGTCCTAGGAATCTAAAGGCACCACAAGGGCAAGATTTTCAGAATGACTTATGGTAATCTTGATGTCTGCTTTGAGATGAAGAAGGGATACATATATGACTGATGTTGATGTAACCTAAAGAACATGTTCGGTGATATCATTAGATGTCCAACATAACAAAATATTTTGGCCTCGGTGTATATTTTTTAAAATCCCATTGTAACTGAATGTTTGGATCTATTCATTTTTATTTAAATATTTTTCCTTAGAATTATTTCTTGATGCCAATAAGATAAATATGAGAAAGGCAATTTCAGAATTGCAGCCACTACTTTCTAATCAATATGGACTGTTAAGGTTTAATTCAAATCTGGCACAAGGGCCTTTGTATACCTTTGTTTTCTGATCCAGGATTTCTTTTGGAACAGCCAGAAACGTGAACTTTCCATTTCCTTGATCAAATTTGAAAGAGCTGTGAAATGCATCATTCTCCAGAATGTTTACCAAGTTAAAACTGTTTACAAGTAGTCTCATCTGTCATCACTCAACAATATTGTTAATGTTGAAACCCTATAAATATACCAAATGCGATATGCATTGACCATATGCTAGGTATTCTACCATTGTCTTGTTACGCAAATCAAACTTTTAATAGACTCTGTTTATTTTCAAAATAAACACAAACGGTTTAAAATTGCAACAAATGTTTTTGAAAACAAAAGCAGAACTTGCTCCCCACCTCCCCCAACTTTGCACATTCCACCCTCACTCTCAGTTACACTAAGTATGGATGCTATTTTGGGTAGTACAGATATGTATGGCCAGGATCCATTAAGCTGTACAAGGACCTGGGCGTGCCCACTGGAATTCTGTTCTCCTCTAATCAGCACACACAACACACCCCCATGCACTTCCCAGAGGCACTTGAGCACATGAAGCTGCCTTATGATCCATCTAAGCTAGTACTGCTTGCACTGATGGTAGTGGCTTTGCAGAGCTTCAAACAGGGATCTATCCCAGACGTACTGGGAGATGCCAGGGATCTGGGACCTTCTGTATGCAAAGCCAGGTGTTCTGCCTCTGAGCTATGGCCCTGTCCAACCCCCCTCCCATGCAATATCACAGTCTGATTGTGAAACCTTTCCTTCATCTCAGAAGTTTTTACCTGCATCAGGATTGTAGCCAATCTTCCTTGCTTGGGGGGCAGGGGGGGACAGGACTGGAGCAGCCACATCTCTAGGTGGGTTCATGGCCGGTCCACTAATAAAGCATGGTAGAGTGGCTGCTTCAGGCAGTGGACTAGCAAGAGATGGCAGATTGGTTGGGACTGGAGTGCCTCACTCATTCTGTTCCTGTCACCTCCACTGGCCACGACCATCACCACCTTCTGCCTTGTTCAACTTCTTCCAGCCATTTACCACACTAGCCACTCCTGTTCCTCCCCACTTCTTCTTCCTTCAGTGATTTGAAAAAGACAGGGGAGAGCAGACGAGGAAGTGCATGGAGGAGATGTGAGTCGTAGCCTAGAACATTTCCTCTTCTACTCCCCTTGCCTTCCCCCCCCCCCAAATCACTAAAACGGAGAGGGGAGAGGAACTGGATTTAAAAAGCCAAAAATGGGGTGAAGCAGTGCTCTGGTGGGAGTGCTCTGCCTACTGACCCCGCCCAGCTACATCCTGCCATGTAGCATGATGAGCTGCTGTTTGAGAAACATGTTGAAAGCTTCCTCAGGCTCACAGTAACACTTGTACAGGTCTTTCAATCCAGGCCACAACACCTTTTCCTAATGATCCATCTTGGCAAAATACATCTGGAGATTCAGTGACGGGCACAGCAAAATCTTGTGAAATTGACTTTACAATCACACAGGGCAGGCAGAATTTTCAGATCATCTCAGACACAATATTCCTATATTGTAAGTCACTGAGCAGTAAACTGAGTGATAAGATTTTCAAGTGATGAGCATGGGTCAGATTTGTCTCAGGGATTGCTTTAGAGTCGCTCTCTTTCCCTCTCTCCCTCTCCCTCTCTCTCTCTCTGTGTGTGTGTGTTGGTACAGACAGTGAGGTTCTTGCAAGCTACTTATAACTACCATGAGTCGCACTGCCACAGATATTACAGATGTTTAGGATGCTGCTTCAAGCAGCAGATTGGGGATGATGGCAAACTGGCAGGGGTGTCCTGCACCCCATGCCTGCCTACCAGCTGCTGATCTCTTCTTCCTAGTCTCCTCCTGTCTGTTCTGCTTCCTCTTTTCTTCTCCTTCTCCACTGGTAATTGTTTCAAGGCCTGCTCAGAAGAAGTGGAGGAGAATTGGCCTCTTCTCCTCTGCTGGCACTTTTTCAAAGAAGATTGTGTGGAACGGATCCTGGGTGCTCCCATGATCTTTTCTGCCTGATAAGTATTGAAGAAGAAGGAAAGGAGGGGAGTTTGGGGGCAGGAAATGAAGCAGGTGGCTGGGAAGGGGGGGATAGGATATCAGTGGCACTGGCACTGTCAATATCCTATTCCCCTTCCCAGCCTCAATCCATCTTCCTGGGTCCATTCAGACTTGAGCCAGCAAAAGATCTGATGCAGATTCAAACACTTAGGCAGTGGAGGCTTATCCCTGGTCAAGAGAACAAAAGTTTGCTTACCCAGAGGAGACCTCCTCTCCATGGAACGCAGCACACATTCTGGTGGCATGCCTGCATTGGTGGTAGCAGTGGTTGATAGGATTGGGTTGTGAGCCTCCCAAGCTATCCTCTTCTACTCTCAGTGATACTACTATAGAAACCTTCTATTTCAATTAAAGCAACTCACATCTCACTTTGCAAACCAGTTAAAGTAGTGTGTTACGGTAAACCTTGATGCAATTCCTTGAAGGGCGGGGCTATATCAATTTATTTGAGTCAGGAGTAGGCCACCATATACAGAAACACAGGTATGCTTATGAGTCTGCTGTCAGTTGGAAAAAGAAATCAGTGCTGAATCATTCAGAGACTTCCTTCAGTCAAATCCAATAAAAGAAGACATGGTAAGAATGTCGTATTCTGCAATAACTGTAACATTCAAACAAGGTAAGGCAGAGTCTTTACAGCAGCAGCAAATTGCCACACATATATCTTTCCCCTGCCTAAGAATTTATAGTAACGTACTTTTGAAACGGCAACAATTTGCTATCCAGCCTCACAAGGATTTCATGCATCTACAGCCCATAAAAATGGAAATAAATCATTCTCTGAAAATTGCAGAGTCTTCTGGCTACCTTATCAAAGTGTATATTAATATGCAATGCTTCAATTAGAAGTGTGTGCGTGCGTGCCATGAGTAATCTGGGGAGGGAAATTATCTGAATTAAAATCCCTTTGGGCTATATATTCCACACTCTAATCTCTTGCTTTCTCAATGTTAGTCTTTGATGATTATGCATGGACAAAATAGTTTTCTTTGTTTATACAGCAGTACCTTGAACTTTCTTCTGGTTGGGGACCGAAGCATGGATGAAAGTCAAAAATGGATGAATGTCAAAGCATTGCATTATTTAGCTTACACATTTATTTTAGCTAGGGGGAAATGTAAATAACTAACTACAGGTTGAGTCTTGGCATCTATGGGAGTTCCATTCCCAAAACCTCCACCTGATGCCAAAAATTATGTTAAATGAAATCAATTTTTTAAAAAGTCCCTTTACTCAGCAGTTTAAAAATAGCCTTGCTTACCATTGTAAGTGTGAGAGCAGCAGCAGCAGGCAATCAATCAATCAATCAATCAATCAATCAATCAATCAATCAACAGTTTAACCTATTTTTTTTTAAAAAAATTATTTTCCAAAAACAAATATAAACAAACACACATAACACATAACACAAAAAACATAATACACTTCACTACACAAAAAAGAGGGTGCAGGAAATCATATATCATTATCATATATCACTAAAACTAATAAATCATTACATATCTTAATCAGTTTCCCCTTCTAAATTTACCTCTTAATATTATTTTTCATTCATCATTCATCTATTATATCATATCATAGTATATATGTAATACAGTCATCTAAATGCCCTATCATATATTTCTAAAACTTCATTTTCAACCAAGCATAAAATAATTTCCATTGCTCAATCTGGTGTTTTCATTGTTGATCCAAATTTTCTGAAAACCTGTCCATTTCCTCCACATTCATTATTTTCTCTATTAATTCATCTTTTGCTGGTATTTTACAATCCTTCCAATATCTAACATATAAAATCCTCACTATAATTAAAATCTTAATAACTAAATACACATCTTTTTCTTTATAACATCTAAAAATATACTTTTTAAAAAAATGTGTTGCTCTAATAAGTTTTATATTATGCTTCCAGATCTGTTCCCATTGATCTAGTATGATATTATGGCCTGTATTTTGTGCCCATTTTATCATACATTGTTTTACTTGTTCTTCTTGCATCTCAAAATCCAATATAAACATATACATTTTTTAAAATATACATTTCTTTTGTTTCTAGCAATAGTCTATCAAATGGCGTCTGTTCCATATAAAAATGTTCTTATTTGTCTCCCCCAAATCTTGAATCTAATTATAGGTGTGTCCACGTTCCCATAATCTCCTGGGAAAGCCCCCCTGGCAGGGCTTATCTCCTCAGGAATCGTGCCATCACATGGAGGAATTGGTCTCTCCTGACAAATATCCCCGGGTCACCTTGGATCCTTGGCTTTTGGGAAAAAAACAGAGTGCCTTTCAGGAGTTCGAGTAAGGCATGTCTGTTCGGCTGCTGGCTGGCTCCTCCCGCAGCTTAACCTATTTTTGCCTGGCCCACAGGTGTGCACATTTGGTCCCTGTTGCATATATGCAGCATTGGACATAAATGGCTTAACTTCAGCTCACTCCAAGGCAAGCGACCCATTCCTTTCCCCTGGAGCACGTGACAGAATGCAAAGCAGAGATGATAGTCACTTCTGCTTTGCATTATTTTGTGTGCTTCAGTTGGAAGGGAGGGGTCGGTTGCCTAGGAGTGAACTGAAACTAAGCTGTTCTGAGCCCCTGGAGAGAGTTTGATTGATTGCCTGTCTGCCTCGGCTCTCCCACATTACAACGGTAAGCAAGGCTGAGTAAAGGAACGCTTTTCCTTTAATTTAAAGGGACCCTCTCATCACGCTGAGATAACACCATGAATGAAAAATCCATGGATAATTAGGTTATACCTGTATATAACACATGTGAATGTGTACATGATAAATGAACAAAATAAAAGAGAAACATAAGAATGTTGAACATTGTGGAATGCTGGATGAAATCGGACAAAAGAGGAAAGCACATGAATAAAATGTGAAATTTGGTTATAATTGAACAAAGTGCAAAGAGCACTTTGTTCAAAGAGCAAAGTGATGAATCAAAGAGCAAAGTGATGAAAGTTAAGTGGATGAAAGTCAAGGTATTGCTATATAGGGACATCATGGTATAATGCACGCTATAGTGCCTAGGATCTTACAGTCTAGATATTGACACAAGGAAGGCAACAGGAAAAGGGACAGGAGAGGAGGCAGGTTAAACAGGGAAGAAATGTTTCCGTTTTATTTCAGTTTCACATGCTTAAAACTGAAAGTGTTTGCTTAGGTTACAACCCTATGCACACTTTCCTGAGAACAAACCCCATTTAACAGTAAGATTTACTTCCCAGTAAACATCTACAGAATTCCACTATTATACTGCAATCCTGTATTCACTTACTTGGGAGTAAGTTTCATTGAGACTTTTGAGCAGACCAGCCTGGGATTATGCTGTTAGTGCCTTATAATCCTCGTAAAACTCTGCCTATGCCCCCATGGAGTTTTTTCTTTTTCTTTTATATATTCCAGCATGTCAATTCCAGAAGAATTTGTACAATATTTTACACCATGTGGAAATTTTGAAGTGGTGATATAGGCAGTCCAAACATTGGAAGAGGGACAAGTCATGTGTAATGCAATTTCATTACTCATTCATCAAACCAAGATTATCTGAATCTCCTTGTTATCCAGATTCACAGACTGAATTTATAACTCAGTGTAAACAGCAGTCATGTTTATCATCCTGAAATCTTCCAGGCCATTCAGATAAATGAGGCTGTGCTGTGCCCAGAAGACAATATCAAAGGTATGTGTCCATTCTGGTAAACAGCTTATCTTGTTTTAGTGGGTCTTGTACATCTATTCCAGGGGAAGATTGAACCAAAACCGTGTGCTTCTTATGAAGTATTAGTACTATATGATCTGGAAAGCCAGCTTGCATTTGGAATACATGCATCTTGTGTAAAGGAGTGATCTAAAACAGGCACTTAGGTGAAGTTCAGACATTGCCTGCCTGTTTGTGTAGGTTGTTTGTGTAGGTTCTGGTTTAGAAAGCGGAATAACAGTGTAATCCTATACACAAGTAGTGCTGACATCCCTGCAGAGCTGATGTCTCAGCAACACCCATCATTTCTTAAGCCATTCAGGACAGGAGGACGCAAAACAGGAGACCAAACAGCTCCACTGAGGCACAACCTTTTCAGCAACCCCACTAGCATTCACTGATCACTAGGTAGTGGCCAAAGGATGACCACACTTCCACTGCACTTCGGATAACTGAGCAAGGAGCCCATCGCTGCCAATTCCAATTCCAGTGGCCAAGGAAGCACTACCAAAGTGAATCAAGCAGGTGGTGGCACCTCAGACAAATCTGAGGTGAGACTTAGCACAGCCACGATGCCACTGAAGTATGGGGAGCATCAAGGGTCAGTCAGATCTACGTGGGCCCTGAAGGCCCAGTTAAGCTGCAGGCAGCAAAAGCACAAGTATCCCAACTGAGTGACTCACATCATGTTGCTCACATATTGTTGCTTTCTCTTGCCCACCACTGGGCCCTCATGTGCAAGGCGACAGCCTTACACATGAAAACACAGGTTTATGGTGGATTCTGGAATCCGGTCCAGTGTTTGGGAAGAATTCAGCTTCAAAACTGTTCTTGGAAACATTTCCAAAAGAGAAGCTAAGTATGTATGTATTTATTTATTTATACAGGTATTTATATACCGCCTTTCTTTGGTCCTCAGATTTCTCCTCAGACTTTAATCCAAGGCGGTTTACATAGGCAGGCTGTTCTAAACCCCTGTAGGGATTTTTACAATTGAATAGTTCTAGTCTTTCATAGAACTGGTTCCAGCTGGATTCCTTCCCGGTCTGGCCTCTCTCTGGCCCTTCGCCTCCCACGCTCCACTTGATGGCAACTCCTGTCTGCCTCCGAGGGTCAGCTCATCAGTATATCAGCATGTTGTCAGTTCTGGGGTACTTCTGGTTGTTTCGAACTGGCAGCCTCAGATCTTCAGGCATACAAGGCGGCAGCTCTACCAACTGAGCCAGACCTCCTGTCTTTAAACCCAACTCCAAAATACAAAATGTAGTTGCCCTGTTCATGATTCCCCCCCCACCTCCATTTCTTAGGTGCAGCAACTGAATGATTTCTTACTGGCCCATCTTTCCCGTTGCTGTGAATTCCAACCTTGCTCACTTTTTCTGTGCAAATAGATAGCCTATCTCATACAGATTGATGTATGCTTAAGTTTATCTTCATTTTTCAGTCTGAATTACAAGCTGTCTAAATGTTTGAGGTTTCCACTCTTCAGGGACTATCATACAATCTTGATTTTTATTCTCCCTTTCTGAAGTGGATTTTAACTTTTTCACATTTTAAATGAAAAACAAAGATAGGACAAAAGCTATTATAAAGTATGATGGGACCACAGAGATATGCTTTCCTTTTGGCGAGGCACAAAATGTTATTATGCTGTAGGGGCATCTGATTTATGGCAACAGGTCATTTAAGGATCATGCTGCTAATTAAATGTTGCTTCACTTCAGACAAGACACAGAGCTGGAAGCAGAGAGGCTTCTTGGGTATTTCAGATCAGCCCATCATTATAATATCTGGGGAAAATTACTTAATGAAAACCTTTTAAGACTGGCCCCCACAATGAGACAAACTGAGATGGTTGCCTCAGGTACCAGATTATCAGACAGATAGGTGCATTGGGAGACAAGTTGGAGAAGGCAGCAGTGCCATGAAAGTCTCACACTGGCAAGAGTCTCCCAGCATCTTTGCCTCTTTCTTCCCCCTCATCCAAACAGAGACTTCCTCAATAAGGCAGGAAACTCTGAGAGGAAATTCCACTCACTTAGGGGGAAGGGGCGCCATGATCAACACAGTCAATAGCAGCTTGGCTTCTTCTCCTCCTCCTCCTTGGCAAATAGGGATGTGTCAGTTCAATCTTCTTTTGGCAGGGAAGGTTGAAGAAAACCTCCTGTGGGATTTGCCTTTTCCAGGCTTTCTTGGAAAACCTTTCAAAAGGACTCTGAGTTTGAGAGAGGTCAGAAAACATGAGCTAATTATGAGGCCAGCTGGAGGTGGGGCACCTTGTCTTTGCTCAAACATTTAGCGGAAAGCAGGACTAGTGAGAACCACCACAGAGAACACTGCCCTCCTTTTACTAATGCTTTTCAGGTTTTGCATAGCACTGGGAACTGTAGCTCTGAAATGTATGGGGTAAATGTATGGGGTCAGCCGAAAGCTGTGAGTTTGGTCCAAAGAACCACATGATTGCCAAGGAAGATTTGAATGTGTCTCATGCAACTCTCACTCCTACCCCCTCACACTGCATGGCAAACCTCTTTCGTAAATGGGGGAAATTTTAAAGATATTTTGTATTATAGCATGGAGATCTCCCCAAAGGAAAAAGTCAAAAGGTGCATGTCCAGGCTTTCATTGTCAGTAATTGAAAAAGTGGATTATATTGGTACCAGGCTGATATTTATTATTATACATTTTAATTCTTTTAATTATTACTTAAAAATTATTTTCCATAATGTCTGTGTGGTATAATGCTAATGCTACGCATGACCTAACTTTCAAGCAGGCTAAGTGACAGATGGATAATTTCAGATTCTTCTAATTTAGGCGTCAAAAATATCTGAAGCAGCTATCTTTCTATAAAGTATCAATTGTGGAGAGAATCTGAAATTTGGAGCAGAACTGGGGGTCCAAGACACGCAAGACAAATTTATGAATTCAAAGAGCCCACTCTATTTTGGTAAACCAATCCTATGCTGCCCGCCTGCCTTGCAGTACAGCGGTGCCAAAATGGCCGCTGCTGTATCCTGTAGGGCAGGAGAAGCAGCCACAGTCTCCTCGGGATAAGGGAACATCAGTTCCTTTACTCCATGTAGCGCCCCAACAACCCCTATGAGCCTATTCAAATATGCACCAATGAAATTGCTGGTGCAGATTTGAGTAGCCCATGTCAGGCTTTCAGGCACGGGAGGGGGGATGAGATCTGGCAGCAGCCTCTGCCTCCATCTCCGATCCCTCCCAGGCCTGGACTGCCCTGCTGGCTGTCCTACACCAGCCCAGAAACACCCCCTCCCCTGCCCAGGAATGCGTTCTTGCCAAGCGGTGGCGTGATGCTTGTGGGCATTCGGCACCCTCCTGCCAGCACAGAGGACCTGCACTGATTGGTGCTTGTCTCCCCGCTAGTGCCTCTCCCTTCCCAGCCGCCCCAACATGGCATGTTTGCATTGGCCATTGCCTGGGCAGAGCGTGCTACACAGCACTGCCCAGGTGGAGGATTGGGTTGGCTTACACAGAACTGCTCCACAGGCATCAAAAAAACCAGATGCATTATCTTTTTGCTTGAAGAAAAATTCAAGGTGTGTCTTTTCCCTGGCCGAGAAAAGACTGTTTTGCATTTTGAAAAAACATCTTGTCTATTTGTGACTTCAAAAAGAAGTAACAACTAGGCACAGGCGAATTGTTCAAAAAGAACTTGCCACCTTGTGCAATTGACAGGAAGAAAAGAACCACAGTCTTATTTTTGGCCAACTACTGCTCTCCTTTCTGTATTTGTCTACCTGCCTAGCAGGTGTGCAACATGGCAATAGCAGAATTCCCCCTTATTTATAGATAACTTTTGTGTGATGCAGAGAATCCTCCAGAGTGAAGTCAAATGGGGAAAGTGCAGCCATCGTGCTAACTAAAAGCCCTCTTAGCAGGAATAAAGCCCTCTTAGTAGAAATCTGTAGAGCGCTCTAACTGTCTTCAGTGCACTTCTTTATAGAAAACACATTTGCAATATTAATCTGCATAAATAATTGAAGAAGCACTCACCACCTACGTGCCAAAAGAACAACAGCTCAGAAATGATAAGGTCAAACGCTCCGAGATCAAGATTCTCTCTCTAAAAGCTGCCAGCGTGCGTCACAATGGGTACCTTTTGGGCAAGTGGAGTATGTACAGTATTCTTCTATTTCTGCCTACTTCCAGATGTCAAAATGCATCAGGTTTTCAATAGCTTATTCTCCAGTCCCTAATGAGGCCAAGGTTTGTTTGCTTCTCTAAAGACTATGGAAAGAAACCAGACTTGGAAACCACCTATACAGGTGTTCAGATGAGAGTCACTTGGCCTTTTCTGAAGCATTGTCTCTGTGGACCATCTGGTCTCTTGCATTCTGAAACGCCTATCTAGAGTAGAAATGAGGAGTGCTAGGCAGCAACTAAAGCACAGGTGATGAAAAGATTTACTTCAGGCCGTGAAAAAAGAGAGAGAGAGAGAGAGAGAGAGAGAGAGAGAGAGAACGTACAGCTAGTTGAAGGATGTTTATGTTGATTGTGCATAGGAATAAAAAAGAGTCTGAACCAACCATAGCATGTCAGTGAACACATGAATAATAATAATTAAATAAATATATGACAATATTGCATAAATATATCATATTAAATAAATGTATCATTTTTAAATATATCATATAAAATAAATGTATCATATTTATATGCCATTTTTTTCAAAACACATTTTTTACAAAGCAATTTATTACTCTGCATGTAAAAACAGGAAATTTGTATAAAAGTGGAGAAGCAGCAACCAACACAATAACACAGGCATTAAACAGCAAAATAAATATCTGGTGGTACCAGCTGAAATCATAAAAACATCACAAGATATTGAAAGCAAAATTAATTAAAGTTCTGTGGAATAAAAATGCCTTGAAGGCCCACTTAATAGCAGCCACAGGATGGTGTGTGTGTATGATGGACTTGATATGAATGTGCACTCATGGACTAGATGACCTCTAAGGAACCCTTGAACACTGAAATTCAGATTTTATGTGTGGTTGTATACCATATGTGACCACGCAAATATGCACAGCCTGTCTGGATGACTCTTTGTACATTCATTCAGATGAGCACCTTCCAGAACTCAGCCAAAAATGGCTTCATATGTTGCCCAATGCAAGCATTAAACTACTCAGTTGCAAATACTTGTAGACTCTCCACTGTTTAAGATGGCAGAATGATGAATGTGTCTGTTGTTCTAGGTCATTATGTGCCCAGGTAATTTTGTTGCCTTGTGCTTGTCACTTTACATGGGGGGAAAAATTAAAATAAGATGAATTGCACAGAAATGAATAGACATAATTAGCACAATAGGCTTTTAGACTCTTGAATTTGCAACATTAACCTATAATGATTTGCAGCAGATGCAAACAGGAGCTGTTGATCATGTCTGTGCATCTAGTGTGCTGTCAGAAACACTTTTCAGCCCAGCATCTTTCCCACACGACGCAGATACTCCGTGACTAACACAAAAGTGCCTGGAGACTCCAGATCCACCATCAAATCTTCTGTTCTTAAACAACACTCTCAAAACAAAAACAATTGCAAATATAACCAATCATCTTCGAGCACTTCTTCCAGGCTATTCTCTGTTACGTTGACTGTACCTGCCTGTTGGTTTGTGGAGCAGATGGAATGCTAGTAATTTGGTATTCTCAAAAGCTGGCTGCCAAACCACCTCTTGTAAGTGAACAATACTGCCGAGTGAGTGATTCCAAATCACTGACAGGTAAAACAAGGCGTTTGCTGAAAAGCAACTGCACTAGAAAGAAAAGCATTCGGCACCAATTATTGCATTCAAATGCATTTGGATCTCACAGGCTTGAATGTAAAACAGGTGTTCAGCACACTGACAGGTATTTGGAGTGCTTATTATTTGGTATGTAGTGGGTGTCACAGTTAGAAGAATAGCTTTTTCATCTCTTATTACTCTGTATGAAGACGTTGCTCTGCTTCTCTTCTAATCCGTGCCCAAATTTACAATAACTAGACCTAGACATAGAAATAAGAATACATAGTTACCCACCAAAAGCTGCAGTGCTAGACACACTTAGCTGAAAGTAAGTCTCATTAAACTCATGTTCTGAGTAGACATGCATAGAATTGCACAATTACATATGTTAGCTACTGCTCCAGCAATGTATCTGTCATAGGGCGCAATCCTAACCAACTTTCCAACACTGTACAGTGCCAATGTAGCATGTGCTGCATCCTGGGAACTTTTCAGGGTAAGGGCATGTTTGTTACCTTACCTTGGGCCTACATTGCAGCTAGGTCAGTGCTGGAATAATGGTTAGGATTGTGCCCTAAATTCCTTAGCAGACCAATCCTATCCTATGCCACCAGTACAGCTGCAGCTGTACCATGTAGGTGCACACACTGCATTCTGCGGTGGTGGGGGACAACCAGGAGACATCCTCGGGGTAACTGCCCTGTAAGATCTGCACCAGCTCTTTGAGTTGCACAGGTTCAAGTAGACCAAAGGGGTGTGAAGGCTGGGCGGGGGGCATAGTATATTGACAGTACCATTTCTGATGATAACCTCCCCCTGCCTGCCTTCATTACACCACTCAGTGGACTTAATCCACACTCTGTTCCTGCACCTTCTTGCCCACCCACCCCCGCTCCAGGTTACCTGCACCGATTGCCTACTGCAGCCATGGACTACTGATTCTGCCACCGCTTTGTGACATTGGCTCAAAAATGATTGCCAGTGGCATGCTCCACACATCATTTGTAGCCAATTTATGACAGCAGGATAGTGTCCTGCTGTCATAAAGTAGGGAATAGGATTGGGCTCTAAGTTCATATCATGTGAATGTCTTCCGGATCCTATGCAGTTTTTGACTTACACCATGTTTTTCCCCCTAGCACAGAAAAATAACAAACTGCCCATGCGGAATATAACACAGATTTATTTCTTCTGTTTTAATGTGAAAACACCAGCATGTTTATTTGTCCTACGTAAATTTGTTTTACGTGTCTGTGAAAGGTAATATTGCCCACATAGGAATTGTTGAGAAGCATGGGGTGCAAGTTCACACGTAAACTGTGCCACTCAAAAGCTCACCTTGGAATTTGCATTTAACAGTTTTGAAGTTCCCTCGCATAACTAGTGATTTTATGCTGACACACTTTCTGAAAACAAGGACATGTGTAATCAGCCCTGAACAAGTGTCTTGTTACTGTATTGATTTCACATTGGTGGCATTTTGTATCTTCGACCACTTTTCTCCTCTATTAGAATCCCATGTGATGCTTGTTTGTTTAATTTATTAATTTGTATTTAAATTTATATCAGACTGGAACCTGTTCAATTTTCAAAGTGGTTTGCATGTCTCACTGAAACAACCAGAATCAATGCAATGAAAAACACAGGTGGGGCATTGGTATCCATGGGGATCCATTCTCAGACCACCCCCACCCCCACAGATACCAAAAATCGCGGATAATCGTCCACGATTTTCGGTCCCATATGTCCCCCAAAGGGGACTAGAGTTGCCCTTCAGTCCCCTCTGGAGGACTTTCTGAAGCCCACAGAGGCAGTGCACGTCAGAATGGCTTTTTCGGCTGAAAAAAGCGACTTCTGGTTTCCCTCAGGAACTGGAAGTGATTTTTTTATGCCATATAAGGCATTTTGAGGCCTAGGAAAGCCCCTGAGGCTTCCCCGGGCCTTATATGGCATAAAAACATCACTTCCTGTTTCCCAAGGGAAACCAAACGTAACTTTTTTGGGCCCAAACAGCCATTCTGAAGGTCACAGAGGCAGTGGGCAGATGCACGCTACCTCTGTGGGCTTCAGAAAGCCCATTGGAGGTGATTGGAGCACAGCTCCAGTCATCTCCAGAGGGCTCATGTGGGGTCAAGTCTGGATGAACATGGGTCCGGGGGTTAAGAAAGGAGGAGTGACCCTGACTTCTCCTCAATGAGTTGATGCCATCCTTATTCAGAAAGACTGAAAAGGAATCTGTACAGGGTAAATTAAAATTGAGGGAGAAGTTGTGATCACTTCTTTGTCAGTAAGTGAAAGTGGATGCACACAATGCCAAAACATTAATGACAGCTTTTAAACAGCTGAACCAATTTCTGGATTCCTCAAGACCATGGCTCCAAACAGCAGTAGCATCCAGAACCTTGCAGTAATATTCATGAAAATCCCAGACAATGTCAGACAATCATTTTGATCACTCTCCTCTGCACCTTTTCCCAATTCTACATCATCAGGGATCTCAAACGTAAGGCCTGCGAGCCAGATGCAGCCCCTGGAAGCAATTTATCCAGCCCTCATTATAATTGAGTTCTGCCAGCATGATATTGGTATCTCTTGTATCTTGAAATTATAAACAAGATTTGCACATTTTCTCTTTTGTCATCTGCAGCTAATGAAATTCTATGTGTGTTGCTTATTTCTGGCCATCGCCTGCTTAATGATGTCACTTCCGGCCCTCAGCAAGTGCCCTGAATGCTAGTCAGCCCATGATATTAAATGAGTTTGAAAACCCTGCACTATCTCCTTTCTGATCTGTGTGACCAGAACTGGACATAGTACTCCAGATGTGACCTTAGAATTGATTTGTAAAGGCTCTACCTTCAGTATAGATCAGTGTTTCTCAAGCAGTAGTATGGGTACTACCAGTGGTACTTGAAGTGATGTCTGGTGGTACTCATGGGAACCCTAGACTCCTGCCACCCAGCAGCAAGACCAGGATTGTGACACGGTGTATAGAGGTAGAGGCTCCAAAGCATGCTTTTCCATGCTCAAAACAGCCCTGCTGTCCACCCTGAGCCTCTTACTGGTGTATTGCGTCTGTCCTCCCAACCCAGAAATAACTGGCAGTGATGTCATCGCCAGTTACTTCCAGTGGTACTTTGAATATGTGGACCATGTGAAGTGGTACAATGGAGGACAAACGTTGAGAAACACTGGTATAGATCAATAACAATAATTCCATTTATAGATCAATCTGGAACATACACAAATTACAATACATCCAGACTTATTGTCTCCTATATTGAAGCATTTGCAGTGATTGTAAAATTATGCAGCTCATTGGTAATTCATCTCCTTTAAATTATATTTTGCTTCATTGAGTTGCCTACTTTCCCCTACTCTCTTACACTCAAACGGTGGTTCATTTTTGTTGTGTCTCTTCTATGTATTTATTCTAAGCCTATAAACCTGTCCTAGTTACCAGCTTTCTCTTATCCTGTGACAATATTTGAGGTTGCTTGCTAGGAAGTAAATTAAAGGTGTTCTAAGATATTCTGGAATGCATGCACAAGGCAGAAAGGTGAATATAAGAAGAGTGGCACAGGACAAAAGCCCAACCAAGTCTAGGATCCTGTTTGTCCACAGTGGCCATAGATGGATCTTGGAAGCCCACAAGCAGGAAGTAAAGGCATTACCTTACCCTGCAACTGCTGTTCAGAAGAGCATAGCCTCTGGAGATAGCATACAGTTAGTAAAATTAGTAGGTGTTTATAGACTTGTCCTCCACTTATTTGTCTCATTCCTTTAAGCTAGCAAATTTGATGGATTAATTATGTTCTATGTCAGCAGTTATCTGTCTGCTGCAACCCACCAGTGGGTTGTGAGCTGATTTTTGGCGGGTCACAGCCGGCACCAACTGTGGTGTCACAAGGCATTGTGGGGTGCCACAAGGCATTGTGGGACAGCTGATGAAGGGCTAAAATAAAGTTGCGGGCTGGCACCAGCTGTGCTAAAACTGAAGTTGTAGGCTGGAGCCAGCTGGTACAACCTGTGATGCTAAAAGGCATTCTGGGATGCCAACAGGAAGCCACAAGACATTCTAGGGCGCTACCTGGGAACCACAACCCACAAAGTGAGTTGCTGTGCTAAAAAGATTGGGAAACATTGCTCTATGTGAAATACTTTCTGTATATCAGACTTTCATTGGATGACCCCCTGCTGAAAGAGGGGTGATCTGAAGAGGTGAAAGAGGGAGAAAAGCTTTTTCCTCTCCAGTTTCTCCACACCATGCATTATTTTATACACTCAAACATGCCCCTCCTTTAGTCATCTTTTCTTCGGCACTAAAAACCCCCAAACTTTGTAGCCTTTCCTTGTGTGGAAGATGCTCTAGTAGCCCTCTGGTCCATTTGGTTGGTTGCACTCTTCTGCACCCTTTCCATCACTACTTTTTGAAATGTGGGTTGAGAATGGAATGAGAAACAGTCAAAAGGCAGCAATAGCATCAAACTGGGTTAGAAATGCATTTTACAAACATTTCTTCCATATTTTGCTCACCACAAAGGATGCCTTCCAAATGTACTTTGCATGTGTTCATAACACACCTATTAGTCCTACTCAATAAGCACATTTCCTCTGCTAGGCCCTCACCGTGTGCTATTCTGTGTGTAGTTGTGTGCTGTTGCATAGCCTAAAATTAAAAGATTCTCATGTGGGGGTCCACCGATATGTAGGAGACTCTCTCTCTCTCTCAGTTTGTGAATACACACACACACCCCTTTAGGCCTGATATGTACCTAATACGTAACCCACTCAATCTAAATTCAGTTGTGCAGTTTTAAGACACATGCCACTGATTCAGTGGAGTAGCTAATGATTGTATAGCCAATCTCAATCGCAAGCTAATGATTGTGTAGCCAATCTCTTGAGCTTGTGGTGCCAAGCTCAAAGTGTTGCCCCGGAAGTGATGTCATAACCGGAAATGATGTCACACCCAAGGTTTTTAAAAAGTGAAAATTGGGAAGAACTCACCTTCCCTCCCCAGTAGCTTGCTACTTGCTGCCTCCCCCAGTCAGTGGCATAGCTAAGACATCTATCTGCTACCTGGGGTCAAAGAAGATTTGTATCCCCCCCAGACAAAATCAAATTAAGTAAATAAATAAAAAGTGTGCCCCTGGTAGGTTCGAGACACTGTGTTGGGGTGAAGAGGGATGATTATTCTTCCCTTGCTAAATATAAGAGGGGCGCCACTTGAAAAAGTGCCTTTTACCCAGTTAGCAGGGATAACTGTATTATGATACATGGAAATTAGAGCTGACTCATATGAACACCTTATTGGTTTCATGCTGTATTGTCTGGCCTTTAGCATCCCAGGCCCTGAATTGTTGTAAGCCAGGATGTGGCAGGAGGGGCCTTGATGTCCAGGCCTGGTGTGAAATGTAAATTAAAGGAACAGCAGCACTGTATCTGTATGCTGATTAGCAATCAGCTGCACCTGTTACAAGTGGGAGTCACATGACTTGAGGAGAGATGTGTGCAGAGTCACCTAGGCTATGGTGGAGTGATGCAATGCACCACTGGACAGCCAATCAGAGTGGGTCACAAGACTGTCTTGTGACTATGAGGTCGCCCTACTCTGATTGGCTGACCCCGGTATATATGGAGCAAGCACAGACACCAAGGTGTGGGTTGTTGTGGTGGAGTTTCTGTGTGCCGTGCTGCTGGTTTGTGTACTGATTTGGACTGCCTTCTTGTGACTGTGACCTGCTGTATCCCTGACTTCTGGACCATATGACTGACTACTCTTCTGCCTGTTCCCTTTACCAGTATCTGCTTCTGCAACAAACAAGCCTGTGTCTGCTTCTTTGGCTCTGTTTGGGATTGCCTGCTTCTTGTACTGTCTTCCTACGCTCCCATGCCACTTTGCTATCGGGAAAGCAAGAGCTATCCTCCCCTGCTGACCTGACATGATAACATGTCATTGCAACATGTCAATAACATGATAATATGTTACTGGTTCTCAGAACAATCAGTTTCAAAGGTCAGTTTTGAATTAAGAAATCCACTTTTTGTTCCATAAGGCAATTGTGTTTTCATTTTCTGTTTAATTGGCTATAACTTTTGGTGGAATACAGATATTCTGATGTGGTTTGTTTCATTGCATTCTGCATTAAATTACCTTTCCAATGATATATAACATGATGGTATTATTCATACATACTAAAATTTTCACAATTTTGGTCACTAGTGTCAAGCTCAGCTTGTTTCCCCCCTAAAGCTTAAAGGCCATTGCAACCGCTACCCCCTGCACCCCTTAGCTATGCCACTACACTGATTCATTATCTTTCAGGCAGGAAAGATGGGGGAAAGCATGTCATTTCTAAACACAAGTTAACAGCATTACTTCTAATTGTCAATGGCACTGTTTAAAAAAGGCAAAACACTTGGCTACAAGGTTACAACTGTTTGGGACTCACGTTTACTAAAGTACATCCATTACACTGCTACGTGTGATTTTGAATGATTACACTGGCTGACAGCGACAATATCCAGTAGCCAAGAAGGTGGCTGGCTGGCTAGAACGGAGCATCTGATGCTGCTCAGCTGTGCCTTTGGAAAAAAAAATGTGCTCTCAAATGCAGATGGATGCTCTTGCCAGCCAGAAGATAAAGAAGAATAATGTGCAGATATTTGACATAATGGGAGCAGCGAGCCTATCTGAAATATTCACAGCATGGCTGCACTCCAAGAAGCTTCATGGAAAGCCAAGAAGAAAACAAACCTGCCCTAACACTCCTGATGGCCTTCTGGAAAGGCAAGTGAACAGCTCAAAGGAAAACAGCAGTCACTGCCACACAAAAGTAAATACATCAGATTTATCTGTTTATGAGTTTACAGCGTCCATTGAAAGTCATCAAATGGAATGAGCCTCCAGGAGATCACATTGTCCTAGCTCATTGCTATTAGTTTGCAGGTTAAACAAAGCATCAGCCACAGAACATTCTTGCCAGCTATAGTAAATTACCTGTAGGCAATGATTAGAAGCATGGCAGATCTGTAGAGGTACATGTACCAATTATAGCCCTATTATCACATTCTCTTCTGGGCAGCTGAATGAGCACGTGCCACCTGGTCACACCCTCGGCGCATCTGCTACTCTGCTCTCTGACCAAGCAACGACGGTGAAGGTTCAAGCACAGACAAAAGGAGAGGGAACACAGCCAAGGCATGAGAGGCTAATTTCATAGCATATTGCAAAAAAATAAAGTGTTCTGCTTGGGTTTAATGTAAGTGTGAGAAGGATGAGAAAGTAGAGCTGAGACATCTTGAGGGACTGTAGTCCATGCCATTCAGGTTTTCATTTTATCACACAAACTCATGATTTTGTAGGAACAGACAGTGCACGTTTGAGGTGGAACCTGCACAACTCAGAGTAAGAAGATTTATGTTCCCTTACCCTGTGTTGCACAGTAGCCACCTCGATGGGGCTACTCAGAACTGCACCAGTGAAATTGCTGGTGCAAATCCGAGCAACGCAGTGTGACACCAGGGCTGCTCAGAAGGAGGGTTAGTATCCAGCCTATGTGCTGGAGGCCAGTCTCACCTCCCCTCCCAGGACCAATCTGCTCACAGGTCTGCCCTCCCCCACCCCAAAACACCCCGTCCCACCCTCCCCAACCCCCTGCATCGGCTGATGTTGGCTAGCACAAACTCATCTCTGACAGGGCTGGATTTGGCATGGGGAGGCCAGCATATGTCCTTGTGCCAGCCGACCTGATTCCTGTGGTGGCGTGAATGGCACGTTTGCGACACCTCAAAGCCAATGCAAGGGCCTTGCGATGGCTTAAAGTCTGGATTGCGCTCACAGTCAATCTTAAGGACACCATTGAAAAACAGCATGAATGTGACATGTGGTTTGATTCTTATACTGAAACCTTGGGCAATGCTATGGGTCATCCCCCCCCAGGTGCCTCCCTTGTATAAGGCGGCAGCACATGGTACTGGTGTTTGGTGTGATCTCAAGACCCTTCTAGTATGCCAAGAAAATGAATTAGCACCGCCCTTGCTCATATCAGAGTGCAGCAGCAGCACATACGGTGGAAGGAATTGCAGACTCAAGCAAGTGATTTAACACAAATGCTGATTTCAAGCATGAGCAAGTTTGGCAAGGTCTTCCATTCAACACTGGAATCTACATCTTCATAACGAAAAGCAGACATCATTTGCAAATTTCAGCTCTGATTTCAGCTTAACTGATTATTCCTCAACAACACAACACAGGAGCTCCTGTGTATCTGGGTTGATGTCAGGGGCTGCTTTGACGCACGCTGCCACCTTATCTCCAGCCGCCTAAACCCCCTTCCTGAAAGCCCGCTACCTTTTCTCCTGGGCTCAGACCTGCAGCAGCTTCCTCTCTACATCTGCTTGTCAGCGACACCCTCCTTCCCACTGCCCTGAGTCAGCCACAAGTGCCAAATACATTACAATCGGCGCTTGCACACTGAGGTGTTGGGAGAGTGAGAATGGAAGAAGTATTTCCAGATAAGAATAATAGACCTGTCTGTCACAATCACTTGTCGAACACAAAATAAAATGCAGCTCATGGAGCCTTTTGTTGTGTGTACGTATAATGCATTTATAAATCTCTTTTTAGTCTTTTAACTGAATGAGCTTGAGCAGTAAACTCTTCGCCTCAGGGCAATCATTACTACCTACTTTGCAGTGAGGCAAAGGCAGTCATTTAAGGGCAACTTCACATATTACCTTTTTAGGCAGAGCTCGCTCTGAGCTCAGGAGGGCCAGTAGCATGCCAAGGGTAGGGGGATAGTCCACCCCAGGTGCATGGCATAAGGGGATGCCAGCATGCCTATCCCTTTAAATACCACCTAGAACTGGTCTCCTTTGTGGGATCTTGAGGCAAAGGCCTGATGTACCATGCTACAAATTTCAGGTATACCTGGATTCCCTTGGGGGAATTTCAAAGCGAGAGGCCAAATCTATCTACAGCTTAGAACATAAGAACAGCCCCACTGGATCAGGCCATAGGCCCATCTAGTCCAGCTTCCTGTATCTCACAGCGGCCCACCAAATGCCCCAGGGAGCACACCAGATAACAAGAGACCTCATCCTGGTGCCCTCCCCTACATCTGGCATTCTGACTTAACCCATTTCTAAAATCAGGAGGTTGCGCATACACATCATGGCTTGTACCCCATAATGGATTTTTCCTCCAGAAACTTGTCCAATCCCCTTTTAAAGGCGTCTAGGCTAGATGCCAGCACCACATCCTGTGGCAAGGAGTTCCACAGCCCGACCACACACTGAGTAAAGAAATATTTTCTTTTGTCTGTCCTAAACCGCCCAACACTCAATTTTAGTGGATGTCCCCTGGTTCTGGTATTATGTGAGAGTGTAAAGAGCATCTCCCTATCCACTCTGTCCATTCCCTGCATAATTTTGTATGTCTCAATCATGTCCCCCCTCAAGCGTCTCTTTTCTAGGCTGAAGAGGCCCAAACGCCGTAGCCTTTCCTCATAAGGAAGGTGCCCCAGCCCAGTAATCATCTTAGTCGCTCTCTTTTGCACCTTTTCCATTTCCACTATGTCTTTTTTGAGATGCGGCAACCAGAACTGGACACAATACTCCAGGTGTGGCCTTACCATAGATTTGTACAACGGCATTATAATACTAGCCGTTTTGTTCTCAATACCCTTCCTAATGATCCCAAGCATAGAATTGGCCTTCTTCACTGCCGCCGCACATTGGGTCGACACTTTCATCGACCTGTCCACCACCACCCCAAGATCTCTCTCCTGATCTGTCACAGACAGCTCAGAACCCATCAACCTATATCTAAAGTTTTGATTTTTTGCCCCAATGTGCATGACTTTACACTTACTGACATTGAAGCGCATCTGCCATTTTGCTGCCCATTCTGCCAGTCTGGAGAGATCCTTCTGGAGCTCCTCACAATCACTTCTGGTCTTCACCACTCGGAAAAGTTTGGTGTCGTCTGCAAACTTAGCCACTTTACTGCTCAACCCTGTCTCCAGGTCATTTATGAAGAGGTTGAAAAGCACCGGTCCCAGGACAGATCCTTGGGGCACACCGCTTTTCACCTCTCTCCATTGTGAAAATTGCCCATTGACACCCACTCTCTGCTTCCTGGCCTCCAACCAGGTCTCAATCCACGAGAGGACCTGTCCTCTAATTCCCTGATTGTGGAGTTTTTTCAGTAGCCTTTGGTGAGGGACCGTGTCGAACGCCTTCTGAAAGTCCAGATATATAATGTCCACGGGTTCTCCCGCATCCACATGCCTGTTGACCTTTTCAAAGAATTCTATAAGGTTGGTGAGGCAAGACTTACCCTTACAGAAGCCATGCTGACTCTCCCTCAGCAAGGCCTGTTCGTCTATGTGTTTTGAGATCCTATCTTTGATGAGGCATTCCACCATCTTACCCGGTATGGATGTTAGGCTGACCGGCCTATAGTTTTCCGGGTCCCCCCTCTTTCCCTTTTTAAAAATAGGCGTGACATTTGCTATCCTCCAATCTTCTGGCACCGTGGCCGTTTTGAGGGACAAGTTGCATACCTTAGTCAAGAGATCTGCAACTTCATTCTTCAATTCCTTAATAACCCTTGGGTGGATGCCATCAGGGCCCGGTGACTTATTGATCTTTAATTTATCAATGAGGTCTGAAACATCTTCTCTTTTAACCTCTATCTGACTTAACTCCTCGGTCAGGAGGGGCCGTTCGGGCAGCGGTATCTGCCCGAGGTCTTCTGCCATGAAGACAGATGCAAAGAACTCATTTAATTTCTCTGCCATCTCTAAGTGTCCTTTTATCTCCCCTTTCCCTCCCTCACCATCCAGAGGGACGGAGGGAGGGAGCTTCAAGCAACCAAGGGTGGGGCAATGGCAGCAGGTGGTGCTAGGTACCACCACTGAGGAGGGCCCTTGGCAAGAAGCTTTCTCCTCCTCTCCTCTCTTCAGTGGTGTTGATGCTAGAGAGGGCAAACAACAGATGCTGTTCTTAGCCGCCATTGCTACTTCATCACCACCAGCAAGTAATTGATGATAGCAGGAGCAATAGCTCTCCTTGTATGTGGGCTGTGACACAGAAGGATGAGATGAGAGGAAGAGGGAAGTTGTTACTCCACCACACACAGTGCCACAGCACCAAAAGTGCTGGGCTGAGGCCCACAAGAGGAGACCCGACTTCTCCAGTGGTCTCACAGGGACAGGTCAGGCACTGACCGAAGCTGCAGCTTTTCCTCCTCAGGGTTCAGCAGTGGACCTTTCTGGACTTTAGGGGCTTGTTAGCTGCCTAGCAACATGACAAGCTCCAGTTGCAAGTGGACACCCATAGTGTTTTGAGTGGACACCCCAAAATGTACAGTGTGAATGTAACAAATAGGTATCTGGAAATATATGTGTCATACACCTTCACCTATTGTGAGAGATGAAAGTAGCTTGGGCCTTCTGCCATTTGGTGGCGACCTTGCAGTTGCCTCTATGTAATGTGAAATGGCTTTAAGGGTCAAAGGATGCAGACAAAGTAGGTTTGCCCAACATTGAACGGGGTGCAAATGAAGTGTAATTGCATGCCATCAGAATTGAATGCACAACACACACAGTAAGAAGAGCATTAAGACCTGTATTACAATTTAAGGGATATCAGTGGCTAACCTTCAGAAAATTAGACTGAATTAGGAAATGCTTCCTAAATATAATTATCTGTCCTTATTTCCTAAAATAAACCTGCCTACCATATCTTATTGTTTGAAAAGTTTATACCTCACAGTACAAGTGTACCGGCTGGGCTATGGAGTGGTCAGAGAATGGGGTTTTATTATACTATTACACATGTTTCAAGGCTGAGCCCTGGGGCTATGCTTGACCTTGAAGTGCCAAGAATATGCTTAATTTCACATTTTAAACCTGACTGTATGTTCAGAGTAGAATGAGTAGCCTAGGGAGGAATGGATATCTCAATATCCTTACAAAGCAGAAGCACTACCTTGGATCCCTTCCAAGACATTGCACAGACTTTTTCTCATTCTTAAAGTCAGGCTAAGAATCTTTAAAATTCCCAGCAATGGATAATGTGTAGTGATGGTTAATTTGCAAAATGAAGAATTCCGAGTCTCAACCTTTCCTGGATATGATGATGATGATGATGATGATGATGATGATGATGATGATGATGATGATGATGATGAAGGAGAAGAAGAAGCTCAGCCACATCTTATTTGAAGTCTTTGTAACAGCATTACCATTCCTCTGGTTTGTCTGGTGAGAAAGCAACCACCCTCCTTGAGTTGCAGCAGAAAATGTTCAAAAGAGCCCAGTCAGCATGGAGACCAGGACAGAAGAAAGATGTCCTTCACACAAAGCGACTTCAAGTAATTACTCTACATTAGGCACCCATATACAGAAGGAGTTTCTCATAGACAGGTTAATCCAGTATTGGAAAGCAGACAGAACATCGCTGCACCAGCCGTCATGTGAAGATTAATTTCCTGCCAATCAGAGCTGGGCATTGTATGCAAAGAAACAGAACTCCACTGTTCATGTTCTGGCTATAATAAAATGAGATAAGTAAGCATCCATTTCCTATTACTGCCTGTAAAGCTGAGTGAGTGATATTCTGGGCAGAATGCAGCAATATTGCTTTAGTTCAATTTTAATCAATAGTTTAATAGCTTAGTGGAGTTCAGGGGAGGGGAAATGGCATTGTGATTAACATTTGCATAAGGTCTCTTCTCTTCATTTGATTCTCCCAGCTGATACAATGGCCATTTATGAGGCCAGCTGAAGCACTCGTCTCAGGCAGCAGGTTGGTTGTGGGACACCCACTTCCATCTACTACTAGTGTCCCTCGCTCCTCCTTCACCCCCACCCCTCTCCCACACACACAGGAAATGCATCTCTAGCCCAGGGGTATCAAACAGAAGGCCCGGGGGCTGGATGCGGACCACAGAAGCTTTTTATCTGATTCTCAGGCTCTCAGTTGCTGAGCAGTGCTGAGGTGTTACTGCTTAAAAGGCAGCCCACATGAAAATTGGGCTCTCCCATATCTTGAAATATGATTAAGAGTTGCATATTTTCTCTTTTGTCATTTGCAGCTAATTTGTTCCTAAGTGAGAAAAAGTGCTTAGTTTTGGTTATGACCTGTTTAATGACATCACTTCCTGCCGAATCACATCACTTCCGGCCCTCAGCAGGCATCAGGAATGCTATTCAGCCCAATGTATGAAGAATTTGACACCCCTGCGCTAGCCAATCGTTCTCTCCTCCACACATCCTCTTCCATTCTATCCTCTGGATCATTGCAGGGTAAGGGGGAGCATTTAACACACTGCCTCAAGGATCAAGGGGTTGGAGACCACCCTGGTGATGACTGCTGTATTTTCCTAGCATCCATGATGCTTCTCCTTGTTCCGGGGAGAATCTATATATCACACACATATAGGTCTGCTGCACTGGCCCATTCCACGAAAGGTATTTATATTTGAGCTTTGGCTAATACATCAAGGTCATCGCTTGAGAAGGAAGGATCAGGCTGAAGCGGAAACAGAATATCTTTTTATTAATCTTAGAAATGCAGACCACAGCAAAACCAAATGGAACTAGTATGAGGAACCTGGAAATGATGTGAAAGCAATCGAGCACATGGGAGAAATGTAACTTGTTCCACAATGCAAAATGAATGTTCACCTCCTAGCAATAAATATACTGGGAGACACTTTAGAAATGGAACTGAGAACAAGTTCTAATTTGCCTATTGTGGGGGGGGGGATGGGGGCCAAACATGACAGAATTGAAGAATATAGATTGGAAACCTGCCTCTGACTCTGTTACAAACTATTAAATCCAGAGTAGATCCACTAATGAGTAAATACGTTATTGAGGTCTCCGTTTCAGAGTATTGCATTTGTTTCTTTATATTACTTTCCCAGTGCTCAATGACAGAAGACTGACTGCAAACTTTTCCCTTCCTTATTAGCAACCTGTGTGGTGGGACAATATTAAACTACATATTTCGTAGTCACTAGCCCAGAAATGTTGTATTGTCAGAGGAGTTTAAAATGTATACAACTCTTTAGGCGGAATGTGATCAATCTTAATGTACCAGCAGCCGAGATTGGGAGTAGATTGGATTTTTGTGCATTTTATTAATATGGCAGGATGAAGACAGACTAACTTTTCAAGAACCTTGGAAGTGATTCAGTCCAAGCTATACTTTTCCTCTCTGGGTAGCACTCTTCAAAAGTGGTTCTGCAAGTCTGCAGCAAAAACAGGCCGTGGAAGATGGCTTGCTTTCATGCGTTCACCAAGAAATGACACCAACTGATTACCACAGTAGTTTTTGCACTTAAAAAAAAATTCATTAGAAAAAAAAAAGCAACACATGAACCAATAACTGAAAATATGTGTGTAACTTTGTGCCAGCACTTCTGGCTCTCAGGTTGTCACAGATGTGCCTTATAGCACATTTGCTGCACTCAGAGCTGGTGCAGGGAGGCATGCGCCAGTTCAGCTCTGAATTAGGATTTGGCTGCCTATATACTGTGGTTTCTCACAGTATATACATGTCAAAGGATGAGTCCTCGCATGTTTTGTAAAATACTTTTTTGGTATGATCCTGTAGTGCTCTTCTTATATAATTTTTAAGCACTGTGGTGGCGATCCTGAAATCAGTGGGATTCAACTCACTGGATTGTGCCTCTTTAACAAATCTGATTTACTCTGTATACTAAAAAATGTTCTGAAAAATAACAAGCATCAGCGAAGTCAAAGAAAAACTATCAAAGGTACACCAACAGTATATACATCAAATTCTGCCAGTTACCTGATTCAGGTGTTGTTGCTGCCATTCCATATGCTTCAATTAAATATCCCTGTCCTTTTCCATTAATATGTGCTCAGAATCTGCAAATACACTCACATCTGTTGGGCTTTATTTCAGGAATGTGATAAATAAAACAAGCGCTCAGGGCTAATGAAAAACCTGTGTATGTTTTTCTACTAAACCAGCGTTTCTCAAACCATGGAACAGGACCCACTAGGTAGATTACATGCAGGGTGACCAGATACAATGAAGGACAGAGTGCCTATACCTTTAACCATTGTATAGAATTAGGGTGCCCAAACCCTGGCCCAGGGGCCATTTGTGGCCCTCAAGGACTCCCAATCCGGCCCACGGGAGGCCCCCAGTCTCCAATGAGCATCTGGCCCTCCAGAGACTTGCTGGAGCCCATGCTGGCCCGACGCAACTGCTCTTGGCATGAGGGCAATTGTTCAACCTCTTGCATGAGCTATGGGACGAGAGCTCCCTCCACTGTTTGCTGTTTCACGTCTGTGATGCAGCAGTGGCAGCGAAGGAAGGGCTGGCCTTGCTTTGTGCAAGGCCTTCTATAGGCCTTGAGCTATTGCAAGATTTTCATTCATTCATATAAGTTCCATCTCTAATATATTAATATATTACATATATTATGTAAATTTATTCAAATTTGAAATGTAAATTAATTCATTTTTTCCTGGCCCCTGACACAGTGTCAGAGAGATGATGTGGCCCTCCTGGTATAGAAGAAGGAATGTTGGCAGGTGCAGCTTTTTCAACCCTTCCATGTTGAGTTGCACCTGCCAACATTCCCTCTTCTCTACAATGGTTAAAGGTATAGGCTCTCTGTCCCCCTTTGTATCTGGTCACTCTAATCATGTGCTAATTTCAGATGGGTCACATAGCATTTAGCTCAGCCATCACTGAAAACCCAGAGCTGAAAATACAAAGTACAGAGCTGCTGAACAGGGAGGGCTCCCGGTGGGGGAGAGGCATGGCACTTTGCTCTGAACAGGTGGGAAGATGGGATGCTGGAATAGGGGCAGGGCTGTGTGGTTGGAATAGGGTCCAGGTTTGCATTCTGCTTTGACTTCCAAGCTGGAATGTTTGAATTCTATGCAAAGTAACAGGACAAGCATGCTGTGTAATGGGACCGTTGTCTGATCAAGACTTAAGCCTGAAGCTTAAATTGATGATGTCATTTCTGGCCATTACATCACTTCCAGGTTAATGACATCACTTCTGGTGGGTCCCAACAGATTGTCATTCTAAAAAATGTGTTCTGGTGCTAAAGTTTGAGAACCGCTGTACTAAGCCATTCATGCGTTAAGAACATGCAGCATTGAAAAGGCACCCCTGTTTTGTTGGGCCTCTGTCTGTCACCAGAATTCTATCCCTTCCACAATTTGTTTGTTGTTAGGAGGAAGAGGGTAAGGGACTCGAGAGACCCCAGAATTGTATCTTCTGCCACTCGGGGCATATCCACACCAAAACTGGCTTAGTAGCCATTCCCTCTCTCTAGCGTTCTAGAGGAACTCTAGAAACTATAGTTCTGCGTTGGGAACTAGGTAACCCTAAGAAGAAATTCTCAGCACATTCATTAAATTACAGCTTGCAGGACTGTTGGGAAGCAATCCCAAAGGCGCTCTGGGCCAAGTAAAGCACTTTCATGCCAACTTAAAAGGAGGGAGGCCAGCACACAGACATGCACCAGCCTCTGGAAGCTGAATCAGGCTCCGATGTGCCAGTGGATGGGTAAGTGTGTGCCGGCCTTTCCAAGATGGGAGGAGAGCAGGTGGCACGGACGTGAGAGGTGGGGCCAGGACCCGGCAGTTATGCTGGATCTTGTCTCCTTTCCCAGGCAGCCCAGGCCAGCTCTGGGCTGCTTGTATCTGCGCCACCTCTTTAGGTGGCGCAGATCTGAGTAACCTCATTGGGGCAGCAAAGGCTCTCCCTGGGGTAAGGGGAAGTGATTCTCTTTGCCCTGGGCATCAACACAATTCACCAGGCAGACATCATATATAGGACAGGATGGAGAGCTATAAATCTCCAAAAGATATTATGTCTTTGTCTATTCAGACATTTAAATATTTGTGTGGTAGGGAGAGAAGAGAGGACAGGAAAGATTCTTTTCCAAGAATTCACTCCATTGTGATTACAGAGAAGGCGACATATTGTACAATATTTATAAAGCTGTGTTCATTTCAGGATTCATGAAAGATTTCTAAGCTGTTGTCATCCTCTTTATTTGTGACTCTTTGGTTCTTGTTCCTTCAGCAAACTATATTAAGTTGACTTGTTTTCTAACAGATACAAATATATAGAAATTGTGACCTCAGGTTCATTGTCAGATCTCCCAGAGGGATTCAGAAAAACATTCTGTTTCATGGCAGTGAAGTTGTTTCAATAGAGGACTGTAGTCTAGCAGCAAAAGTAATACTTTATATTTCCCAAGGCACGTCTTTTTGATTAGTATTTCTGCTATTGCAACAGTTTGGTTGAAACCTCTGCAGTTGACTTTCTAAAGAATAAGACCATCAGTCCACCTGGGTCAGAACTGTCTACATCAGGGATGTCAAACATAAGGCCTGCAGTCCAAATGTGGCCCCCAGAAGCAATTTATCTGGTCCCCGTTATAATTCGGCTCTCCCATCTTGGGCTTTCTTACATCTTGAGAATATGGACAAGATTCACACATTTTGTCTTCTAATGAGCAGCTAATGAGTTTCTATGTGAGAACAAAGTCCTTATTTCTATCCATAATCTGCTAATGATGTCACTTCCAGCCCTCAGTAGGTACCATGAATGATAACTTCGGCCCTCTGTATGAAATGAGTTTGAGATCCCTGGTCTACACTGACTGGCAATGGCTGTCTAGTGTTTCAGACAGGGGTCTTTTCCAGATCTACCTGGAAAATGTTCATGCCATCTTCTACATGCAAAGCATATGCTCTGCCAGTGAGCTACAACCCCTGCCTAGTGCCAGTTGTACAGGACACGTATAGAGACTCCACATGAACCAGTTAACACAATCAGTCGTCCGCACAGGCTCTGGCATCTGCAACCCTGACAGTTCTACCACTGGCAGCTTAGATGTAGAGCACATTGTTTGCCCACAAACAGTTCTGTGTACAACCTTTGGCATCTCTAGTCTGGACAGGGAAAAAGTCCCACTGAAACAATAAAGAGGAGCAGCTCAGTTATGTAGGCATTACTGACCTAGGTGTTATAGAAATTAAATAATTTATTAACATTTTTCCAAGAAGGTTAAGGAGTTGCCCCTACAGTATGAAAGGAGGATGAGGATGGGATGGAGAACTAGGGGTGATTTGGAGAAGGGCTTGAGAATAATTTACTCCCCTGAAACAATCAAGGGAGTGAGTGTATGTGGAAGGATATTTCAAGGCATCTCCTGCTTTAATATTTTACACTGAAGGATGGGAATGTTGGACTCATTTCCCTTCATGACTGGAAAATCTCCGCATAAGCCTTGGAAAAGGATCTTCATTCTCATGCTAGCCTCCACTGTTTCTCGACCCACTGCCTGAATTGGAGAAGGGAGAGGGAAAGAGAACAAAAGAGGAATTTGATGTAGGAACAGCAGAAGTATTGCCTCCTTATATAATGCCTGCTTCCAAAAGGCTGTGCCTGTATACTTGGAAACAAAAGAAAGAAATACAGTAAATACTCTAAATATCCAGTGCACTCTCATCCAAAGGACTCTAAATGAAGAAAAACACTCTTTGGTCTAATCTCCAACTGAGGAAATATCAACTGATCACCTCCAACAATTAGCAAGCAATCTCTTTGACAAAGAATGGCCATCCCACAACTATAACAGCATATTTTGTTTTCATAAAACTGCACCTACCCTGATGCTCAGAGCTCATGGTTTAGAGAAAGCTTCTCCTCCCCAAACGATCCTCCCCCTATTCTATTATGGTGATTTTCAGGCCATTTCTCATTTGGCTTTTAGCAATTGAAAACATACGTATCAACCTACAAATCAAGGCTTGCTGTAAAAAGGTAACTTTGAGGAGGAAGTAGTGTTGGTGCTCCCTCTAGTGAACTGTGCCGGGGCAGAAAACTAGAGTCACTCTTCAGGCTGCTAAACATGACTTTATTAACCTGACATTTCTTTACCTTGGCAAATATACTTGTTAGGGAAAAGAAACGTTTTCAAGCCTCCAAGGGCATTCCACAGAAAGGGAGGCATGCACATTTCTAATTGAAATCAGATGAACATAAGCGCATTTCTATTGCTTCTTGACACATATTCCTTCTCCGTCCATGAAACCAACTGACAGGCAGCCCAATCCTAAGATGTCTGGTGCACGGGGCTGCAGTGGCGCCAAAAATGACTGCCGCTGCATCCAGTGTGCCCCAGCAGCTGCCTCCTCCTCCTCAGGAGAAGGGGAATTTCATCCCCCCTTCCCCTCAGTAAGGCGAGTAGCCCCGCAATGGGGCTACTAAATTCTACAATGACCCAAGGTTCAGCATAGAATTCGGAGCCTCCATGTTGGGTGGACGGCCCAACACAGAAGCTCAGGATATGGGTGAAGTTTTGCTTATCTATCACTTGCCTATTATCTGCTTTGCTCTACCAGTCCTGCCTCCCTCCCGCCAAGCTCCCTCCCCCCCCAGGAGGCATCTTCCCCACCCTCTCTGCACCCTCCCTCTCCCTCCTCCCATGTCCCCACCTACTTCTCCACGCAACTGCCAAGTGGAGCTCTGGTGTTCCACTGGCGCTAGTCCAGCACCAGCCAGGCTGGGCTAGCACCAGCGCTAGGGCCCGCAAATGTGCCTTACAGCATGTTTGCAATAGTGCACGCCAGCAGTGAGCCAGCATGCACTGAGTAGGATTGGGCCCTGAATCAATCCAACTACAATTCCACACAACTGGGCTCAGTGGAAAATAGTGATAGGCAAGTTGCCCCACACCACCACCATTTGGGAGGTCAAGCGCAGAAGTGTGCCGAAGCGTGCCGAAATGGCTGCCGCTGCACCCTATGGACATCAGGCAGCCGTGGTCAGCCCCCGACACCTCCCCAGGGGAAGGGGACATTCATCCCCTTCCCCCAAGTAAGGGAAGTGGCCTTGCAATGAGGCTACAAGACTCTGCACTGACTATTTAGCTGGCGCAGAGTAAAGTAGTCCTGTGTTGGGCTGAAAGGCTGGACACAGGGCTTTGAATTTGCCCCACTTCCTCCTCCTGCCTCACCTTCTCCCACCCTCCCCTACCCTGGAACCTCGCCCATGCCCCCACCTTCCACTGCCCCAACCCTACCTAGAGCTCCGGGCGACTGTTGCCCTTCCTCCGTCCAACACTGACTCAGCACAGGCTCATGCTGAGTCACTGCCTGTGCTGGCCTGGCAGTAAGTGTTGCAGGCATGCCTTGCAGCACATTTGTGATACTGCGTACCTGCACGGAGCTGGTGCAAAACATTCAGGATCGGGCCCTGAATTGAGAATTGGGATCAGTTAGTCAAACTATCCTCCATAAAGTCAGAAAACAGCGTGGTAATTTCCTAGCTCAATTACAACCTCTTTGGGGACCTCACTGTGCTCCAGTGAGATGGTCAGAAGCATAATTCTGCCCCATAATCCATCCAAGTTTGCTCACCTGGCTCTTTCCCCTCCCTCAGCCTCCCTTAGAGGTGGTAGCTGAGACAGCAGCAAAGGCACCAAGCAGGTGCCATCCATCTTTGGTGCCAAGCGAAACTCACATGTCATGAATAGATGGAGAGACCTACCTGCTGTCTCTGCTGGTATCACAGCCAAGTAAGAGGATGGAGACAATAAGAGATAGGAAAGTCACAATCTATCCTTGGCAAGAAAGACTCTGCACAAAAGACAACGTACAAATAATCCTGTGTACAGAACTTTCAATTTTAAAAGGCCATTATTGCCCAAATCTTCAACTGAAGCACTTCAAAACCTTTGAGGGTTTATTTCTAATCCATCAGAGCCAGCCCATCCATGAGGGCTACTGAATTGGTGCCTTGAACAGCAGATTGGTGTGGGGCACCCTTCTCTGTCCACTACTTGCCTCCACTTTTCCTCTTCCTTTCTATCTTCTCTTCCAGGAAGTAGCAGGGGAAGTGGAGGTGAGTAGTGGACAGAGATACACACCCCCCCCAACCAATCATGTGGGCAGCAGGAGAGTGCTGACCTAGGACCTAGGACTTTGGAGAGTGGGAAGGAAGGCTGTCTTGGGCCAGCCCCTGCAACAATCAATACTGTGACATTAATAGCTATATTAATGGAAACAAAATATTCTAAGAATTATTGATTCTGTTCCTAAACATTGTGTGTGGTCCATTGTTGCTGGTATGAAAGGCCTCTGTTTTCTAAATTAACAGCCCAATTCTATGCAATTTTCCAGTGCTGTTGCAGCCGTACCAGTGGGGTGTGCACTGCATCCTGTGGTGGGGAGGCCATAACAGAGGCCTCCTCAAGGTATGGGGACATTTGTTCCCTTATCTTGATGCTGCATTGCGGCTGCACTGGTGCTGAAAAATTGAACAGGATTGGGACCTAAGAAGACTAGTGATAATAATCATTTTTGCATTGCCTCTTGTCACATTTTGCCTGTTTTCTTGGACATTACTTTTGTTATCCTAACTTCCTGAATTATACAATTCAGGGGTGTCCAAAGTTTTTGGCAGGATGGCTACATCAACTCTCTGACACTGTGTCGGGGGCCGGGGAAGAAAAAGAATTAATTTACATTTAAAATTTGAATAAATTTACATAAGTTTACATAAATGAATATATTAAAGATAAACTTATATGAATGAGTGAAGGTCTTGCAATAGCTCAAGGTCTATAAAAGGCCTTGCACAAAGCAAGGCTGGCCTTTCCTTTGCTGCTGCTACTGGATCACAGACATGAAACAGCAAGCAGTGGAGGAAGCCTTCATCCCACAGCTCACGCAAGAGGTCAAACAGTCGTCCTCACGCTGAGAGCAGTTGCATCGGGCCAGTGTGGGCTCCAACAAATGTCCAGAGGGCCAGAGGCTCATTGGAGACTGGGCGCTCCCTGAGGGCCGCATTGAGAGACCTCGAGGGCCGCAAGTGGCTCCAGGGCCGGGGTTTGGGCACCCCTGGTATAATTGCATGTAGTGTACCACATCTTTAACACCTCCAGTAGTTCAAAAGGGCCATATGATTTTTCAGAATAATATAATCTCTTTCCAGACCAAAACAGACTTTAGAAAAGATATACACATTAACCTTGATAACACAGGCCAACACACATTTTGCTTTCTTAAACATTGCATGAATTCCTGGGTATATTTGGGGTGCTGATTCCAAAAATGGCATCCGTTTTGCCCTATCATGTCTAGTTTTGGAGACACGGCATAGGCTCTTTAGTGAATGGTTCAAGCAGCTTCCTCATGAGGAAGCCTACACCATGGCTTCCTCATGTGGAAGCCGCTTGAACCAGTCACTAATGAGGCTATACTATTTCTCCAAAACTAGACGTGATAGGGCAAAACGGATGCCATTTTTGGAATCGGCACCCCAAATTCATATCAAACCACCATAAAGTTTGTGAAAAACTTTTCTGACCCTCAGTTTTGTAGGCCTGTGTAATCTGTTTGAAGCTCCTGACCTGATAAATGCAAGACATTTTTTCTGAACACAGTTTCCACTATTTGCATTCTATGTATGGCCCCGTCTCTGAGTGAGATGCAAATATGAGCCCTGTTGATGCATATGAGCCTTTAAGGCACGAGAGCTTTCCCATTATTCTACATGAGATGAAATTTTGTTCACTTAGGTCTTCAACCTGGTGATTTTGTGCTGTGTACTCTTCTGAATAGATTATTAAATTGAAAGCTACCATCCCACACCCTTGAAATCTCCTTGTGGGTTATTAGTTGGAATCTAAACTAAACCCAGATCATAAAGACTTGATGATGGTGAGAGACTCAGTGGGACTCATTAACTGGGGAACTGTTTGTTCCGGGCAGGGTCACACTGTCCTGTAAGATCATCATTTGTAGCCAAGGGAAATTCAGCATTGCTCCTGGAATCTCAGAGTGCCTTTTTAGCTGTTTGGCTAGTATAACAGCACTGCTTGCTACTACAAATACCAAGCAGGCAACTGTATTCAAAGGAAAAACTCTACTAAATCAGACCAAAGTCCAGCATTCTGTTTCCCAAAAGGATGCATCAGAAAGATCACAAGTAGGAAGGAAAGGCATATTTCTCTCATGCCGTTGCTCCCATGCAAACGGTATTCAATGATAAACTGCCACTGAACTTGGAGGTAGTGAATATCATAATGACTAATAGCCATTGATAGACATGTCCTCCATGAATTTGTCTAATCCTTTTTAAAAGCCATTTACATTAGTGCCCATATGTGGTAGCCCACATGACTCACCAGCACCCTGGACACTCAGGATGAGAAAGAGTTGATCCACTCTCACAAGACTGATGGCAATGCAGTGATGTCATCACTTGAAGCGAGATCACAAGGAAACGCTACCACCCAGCTGGTGGAGTTTGGGGTGTAGGGAAAGCTGCAAGGAGGGGAGGACAACAGGAAAGACAAGGAAGGAGTGGAGATGGGCAAGAAGGAGAGACATAGGTGGTGAATGAAGGGTCCAAGCAGCAGAGTGAGAAAGGAAGGACAGATATTGACAGGTGCAAACAAGCGAAGTGGAGAGAGAAAGGGACAAGTAAAGCAGCCCATGAAGCACCCCATCTGCCAGCTCACCTGCTCCTGCATGGCACCCAGAGGCACTACCATGTCCATCAGGACTCCAGCCATTTGCACAAGGGGCCCCAAAGCCCACAACAGTGGTGTGTCTTTTACAATGCCTCAGTGGCACTTACAGCAGTGGATCAGGAGTTCTGCCACCATAAATGCCCTATAGGGTTGGATCGTAAGTGCTGCCTCTACCTGTATTTAATTGTCTATCCTTCCTGCTCCTAAAGGGTTTTCCATGTTATCAGGCAAGCTGTAATCCAAGTGCAAGTTTTCCCTTGGAGGACCCTAGAAATTGCAGCAAATTTCTATTGCATGAAAATCCTTCTACACAGAAACTGAGGAATAGGACTTCCCGTGAAGTTCCACTGTGGTGCACTAAACTGGAAGCAGAATAAATTCCCATGCAGGTCTGTGGACGCATCCTCAGGTTTTGAATGGATCAGTCCATCAATTTGACTAGGCAGTTTACAGCCTGAAATCTAACACTGCCATTATTGTAAGCTATCATTCATATGTTGCATTCTCAATCCATCCAAGAAAGAAGTTATACACAAAATAAATCAACACGAGCCTATTTTTTATTTCTTCCAATTTCTCAGAAAAAGGATTAGGGGTAAAAGCCCTAAATTTGTCTACTTCAGTTATTGCTTAAGAATGTGTTTATAGCAGCAGTTTCTTATTTATTCTATTGCATATGCAGTTAAATGTTATTGGATCTAGAAAATGCCTCATTGTGCCTTAAAAAGAGCTGCTATTATTCAGGATGTCTACATTGTCAATTTTCCTTAAAAATGCAATGTGAAGTGGATCATGAGTTGGGGGGAGGGATGAGGGCAGATATCAGCAACTGACTCATTATTACCATATTACTGAAGCTGATTTTTAAAAGACTGTTCAAAATTCAGGTCTTTTTCTTTTCCTTCCCCAATCACATATACGAAACCACCCCAAAATGTTTGCAGGTTAATGACTTTCTGTCACATTTGCCATACAACTTTAATGGCACTACTGTTTTTGTTTATTTCAACTATTTATATGCCACACTGTGATCTATCAGGCCCTCCAAAGTAGTTGTCTATCCCACCTTTCTGTTCATTATAACCCTCCAGTTATCCATCCCCACTTTGTTTATGATCCTGTCACTAGAACATGCAAGCCTATAGGTGTTCCGCAAGTCCAATGAAGCTGATTGGTGATCTAGAAGGGACAAAAGGCCCTCCAAAGTAGTTGTCTATCCCACCTTTCTGTTCATTATAACCCTCCAGTTATCCATCCCCACTTTGTTTATGATCCTGTCACTAGAACATGCACGCCTATAGGTGTTCTGCAAGTCCAATGAAGCTGATTGGTGATCTAGAAGGAGCAAAAGGAAGTATGTTTTCACAGACAGTACATAATCATCTGTTGAATTTGTTACCACAAAATGTCATGATGTCTTCAAGCTTAGGTGATTTTAAAAAGGTATTAAATATATGAGAGCTATGCGCTACCAGTGGCATCCCTAGGGGAGTAAGGGGGTCAAAATCCCCTAGGCACCACATGGGAGGGGAGGCAAAATTGCTCCCCCCTCCCAATTCCACTGCCCCCATCGCTACCAACCATCCTCCTCTGCTTTTAAAAAATAGCAGAGGGGGATGTGCAGCCCTCAGAGCCGCACAAAAAAGCTCAGAGGGTGGTTGTGATTGCAGCCACCCTCGGAACCTTTCTGCACCATCCCAAGGGACACCCCCCTCCTCTGCTATTTTTTTAAAAACGGAGGGCAGGCAGTTTGGAAACTCTCTGAGAGTGACTGCAATTGTACATCCACTCTTGGAGCCTTTCCATGCTGCTCCTTCTTCCCCTTTTAAAAATAAGGGGGAAAGAGGAGGGTCTGGATTGGCACAGAACTGTGCCGAGAATGGCAAAAAGCTCAGGAAGTAATTAGGAAGTAATTGCAGTGATGTGATGATGTCACTACAATTACTTCCAAGTGAGGGAGTGGCATTTGTTCCCTCCCCCCCACCCCTGGTAGCACGGCAGCCAGGTGAGCTGCAGATCTGCAATTTCAATTATCCATGGATCCAGGGGTGCACTGCCCTGCACGCCCATTATCTTCTTAACAGGAAGTGTTTCTTGGTTTTAACAGATCGCTATAAGCATTCCAACTTATAGTGCCATGAGATCAGGCTGCCGAAGCCTGAATGCCTGACAAAACTAGACCTAATGCTAAACAGGAAGCAGTCCCATGGGGCATGCCTATGTTTCAGTTGGCCACATAGATGGGCCGGCCTCTGGAGTTAGGCATGCTGAAACTCATCAATTAAATATGCCTATGTTAGATTTTGACCCTGTATTTCAATCCTATAGATGTCAGTAGGATTTACTTGCAGATAACTCATGCCCTTTGTTTCTTAGGGAAGCCATAATTGCAACATATCCACTACTGAAGGAATAAACATGTACAGAAGTTTACCTTCGTATTACATGAAATACAGAAAGAACAACCCCTCCCAATAAACTCGCAGAAGAGATTCCATTCCACCCCACCCCATTCTATGCATTCCTCAGCAAAAATGGCCTTTAGTTACCATAGAGTGGGACACACACAACTGTTATGTCAATCATACTGATTTTCTCATCGGTTTTGCACAAGGTTCTCTAATCTCCTTCTGCCTCTGTTTGCTTTCCTCTTTAAATGGTCAGCCTAAATGAGACACAATTACGCCTAATTGGACTAGCTGGGAAATAATAGTATCGAACATAACTTTCTCTCTTCCTTTCCCCTGGGGTGTAGTGAGGATTAATTAGTTAATGCTTGTAAAAAAAAAGCTTTGAAGATGAAAGAACTAAGCACGGTTAAGTAGAAAAGCCTTGTATCGTTCCTGCTGGTTTTGCTAATGGGCAGCTGCCTTTTTTTGTTGTTGTCAACAAGTAGAGCTCCCGCAGTCCAGGAACTGTTCAAACCTCCATAGTACGCAGGCTGTCTTGCAGCTTAGCTGAGCAATGAAGCAGGCCCAGAGTCATTGGCTGACCATGACTTGTCAAGGAGGTCCACAACAGGCTAGAGACAGAACGGAGCAGGGAAGAGGAGCAGTTTTTGCTTCCTAGTTGGTTCCCACTTCCTCCCCCTCTTTGTAGGCTCTTTGTAGGCCCGCTCAGCACCATGGAATGGCAGCAAGTAGCAGAAGCTCTAGCCTCTTCTGGGGCTTCCTCAGTGGCCCCACTCATTTGCTCGCTCACTGGTTCCCTCTCTCCTTTGGGCCCACCCAGTCCTGCAGTGGGTGGCAGGCATAGAAGAGGAACAACGGATGCCACTGGCTTCCATCACCCACCAGCTCAGTTTTTACTTCCTTCCCATCCTCTGGACTTGCCTAACCCTGGCTGTACAATGCTGGAGTAGGGAATGCAGCAGCAGTCACTAGTTGCTTGACAACTTGTCAAGTTACTGTGGTACACTCAGAAGAAGAGAGGGAGCTGTTTTGACAGCTGGTTGATAGCTCTGGGAAGGGCAGGTCTGGCTCCATAGCTGTAATCAATCAAGGCCAATGGAGACTCTGATGGACACCTGAGCTTCATTTGACCTTGATGGGACTTTGAATGAGCTAATGAAGTGGCTTACAGCTGAGCTGCATTTGGACTTAACAATGCAGGAATAAAAAGCAACCCCATAAGACCCAAGAGGTACCCTGACCTGGACCTATAGGATCCTGACCCAGACCTATAGGAGAAGGGGACTGCCAGGACTCTGCTGGAGAGGACACAGAGGAAGGGACTCTGCTGCAGTGGACTGCTACGGGAAAGATGAAGCTGGAGTGGACTTGGACTTGGACTTGGACTTGGACTTGGACTTGGACTTGGACTTGGACTTGGACTTGGACTTGGACTTGGACTTGGACTTGGACTGGAGGCTTTGGACCTTTACCCACTAAGTTAAGTGGAGTTTTGGGGAGGGAAAGCCTCTGGACAAGAGGACTTGCAGGGAATAAGTGTTTGTAGCAATAAATTGTGGTTAATTGCTATCGATAAGGAGTTCTGTATTCATTCCTTTGCACACCACAGCTGTTGTTTCTAGAGATAAGGACATGTTAATTAGCCAAAAAAAAAAGTGGGGATTGGGAGATGGAACATTTTTGGGACAAGACAGGTGGCTGCCATTTTTCCTCACAGTTTGCCCTGGAAACAATGCTGCAATGTCATCATGTAGCATCATGTTCCGGAGCATTGGGGAGGGGGGAGTGAGCACCAAGAAATTTTCTACTCTGAAATCTGACCATGATTGCAAAATATAAGGGAGGCTGGCACAACAGATATTCTAGTTTCTTCTTTTCCTTTTGCCTGATTCTTCTCCTCAGATTTGACCTAAAACATCTCCCCCTGAAGACTTTCAGTTCAGCAGCATGAAAAACATACCCTGGATCATCTGCTGTGAAATGGCACCAGTCACCTCAGCCCTGCTTTTATAAAGGCTTAGCTCCCCTCAGTGGTTCGGTGGTGTATTGCCTGTGTGCCAAAAATCAGCGAGGCCAGGAATCTAATGGAGCAAAAGCCCACCAAACCCAAGTGGCCTCCAGCGCAATCCTATTCTCACAATCCGCCATCAGAACTAGTGTACCAGTGGCGGACCACGCTTTCTACAGGCTCGTAGCCATACACTTCCAGACCGTCACTGGAAAGGCCACAGAAGCCTCACACATGGCAGCAGGAAGAGGAAGGCCTGCCGACGGAGCTGAGTGGGCGTAACAGGGCAGAGGCTGTGGAGGGGAGGAGGTGTGTCAGGGGTGGGAGGGGAAGTGTCCTGCGCCAGTATGCTATCCCCTTCCTCACCTCCCAACATGCTACCTAAAGAGCTGATGCAGGCCAAAGAGACCCAATGGCATTCTAGAGTCTTACAGGAAGGTAAAGGACCTCTCCCAACCCTCCCAATCAGTCCTTCCCATCATAGCATGCAGCATATTGTGTGTTGGCATGGCCGCTTGCTATGGCAGAGAAAAGGATAGGATTGGGCTATTAATGTTCACTTGTCATCTGTATGCAGAAAAATAGAGAGCGAAGCAGTCCAGCTTTAAAAGCCCAGCTTTACCAATAAAACTTCTGTCAACTGGCAAAACAAACTAGCTAGCTAGCTAGTATCCCTGAACGGAGCAATAAAAATGCAAAGAATATTGTAGGCATTTGAGTGCACTATAACAGCACAAGCCTTTGCATGTCTACTCAGAAGTAAGTCCCACTAAGTTCAATGGGATTAATACTCCCATGTCAACGTGTGCAGGATCTCTGAAAGACAGAGATCATGCTGTGCAATTTTTGTTTAGATTCTCAGTTAAATGCTGCTGAATTCTGTGCCAGATGTTCCCCACTTGAAAATTGCATTGCTTGAACTCCGACAATCTGGGTGTTGTTCTCTTGATGGGTTCTATTGGCCATAACTGAACCCATAATGCACTTGAAGAAGCAAGATTTTGCCTTGGCGCTTCTGTCCTGTTCTATAATTGCTGCACATGATGCATTGTTCAAAGAGAGTTGTGTAGGTAGGGATTCCCAAAAGCATTATTTTTAATGAGCAGGAAGTCCCAAAAATGATTTGCAAGGACCAAGCTTTAGAGAAACTCCTTGACTTAAACTGAGCAAAACTCAAGAATTCTCCCTTTACATATACAGGACATGCCTCGTTATCTATGGGGGTTCCATTCCGGAGCCCCCAGTGGATAAAAAATTGGTGGATATCAAATCAGTGGAAAAATAGCTTAAAAACCCCACTTCCAGGTTTCTTACTCCTCCATTGACACCCCAGAATGCATTGGTATAGCTCAGCCATTTTCAACCGCCATGGCACATTGGTGTGCTGCAAGTGGTCCACAGGTGAGCCACAGGAATTTGGGGTAGGTCATCTATTAGTAGGGCCAATGGGGGATGTGAGCCTCCCACTGGCAGCATGGTGTGCCTTGTCAATTGTCAAAAACCTGATGATGTGTCTTGACATTTTTAGTTCCTTGTCAGTGTGCCAGAAGATGAAAAGGTTAAAAATCGCTGGTATAGACACTATACTACATTTAACCATGAGATGAATAATGGAATCTAGTGGAATGAAATTATAATTATTTAACTGCGCGAAGGTAGGAAATTGGATTTTGATGCTTTTTTTCCTTGTTACAAGGCATTTAAAGGTGGACCTTGGTAACAGTGATGAGTCAAATCAGTGGATACCGAGATTCCACCTGTATTCTCAGTAAATCCCTCCCTCAGCACATGACTGGTATTAGTCTTTCCCTCTCTACCCTCCAGCCCTGTTCCCAACCACACTAACCACGGGAAAGCTTACAACAAAAAATAAAACAAACTTCTTTATTTACAACAAAATAAAACAAAGCCCTGCAGACTGTTAAGCTTCCTCAGATAGCTATAGAGAAGGCTATAGGATGCATCTAACAGTTTCTTCATTTCAGAAACCAGCCAGGGATATTGAGCATAGGTTTTGTTTATTTTCATTTATGTGATGTTCATTTCAGATCTGGTGTCTGTTCTATTTGAGATAAAATCCCAAAGACCAGAAAGTCTTCTTGTGTCAGAGTGGGCTTCCCTTAGAGAGTTCCTCCTTTCTTCAGTCCCATAGATGCCTTTATCACCCAAAAAGTATAATAGCAGCAATATAGACCTTGCCCCAATCTGCTTATTCATGCTGAGGAATAGTTTCACATGGTCTTTCCTTGTATTGTTCAAAGAGCATGTTTTCAAGTATAGTTGGGATCTTAGTCTTCCTCTTTCCTTTAATCTGCTTGTCTTTAGGATGGGAACATGTGTTATTTCTGCTAAAAAAAAAACAACTGGTTTTTATTTTGTAGGGGACCTGATTCATATATTATAGGGGTGGTATTGTTGATATGGGAATGGATCTATGCCTCGCAACAGAAATTCTTCCCATGCAAGCATTGATCCTGGCAGCTGCTGGTGTGTGTGTGTGTGTGTGTGTGTACAAGGCACAGTACAAGTGGGGCCATGGTGTCCATGAGGGATCTGTTCTTGGACCCCTTCCTGATACTGAAAATCATGGATAATCAAATCCGCTATTTTCCACCCCTTTCTCCCTCCACAGGGGACCAGAGTTGTGATCTGGTCCCCTTCAGAGGGCTCTGGTGAAGCCTAGTCTGGCTCAATGTGGCTCCAGGGGACCCGCCACCTGAATAAGTTTAGTATCAATCACAAACTTGGTCACCTTACTGTTTATCCCTGTCTCCAGGTAATTTATGAACAGGTTGGAAAGCACCAGTTCCAGGACAGATCCTTGGGACACACAGCTTTTCATCTCTCTCCATTATTAAAATTGTCCATTGACACCTTTCTGTTTTCTGGTCCTCAACCTGGTCCTTAATCCATAAGAGGACCTGACCTCTTATTTTCTAACTGGAGTTTTCTCAGCAGCTTTTGGTCTCAGCAGCCATTAGTGCTTGACTTTAGATGGGGACAAGCATTATTTATGCTAAGAAAACAACTGGTTTTTATTTTGTAGGCATTTGTGTCAAATGCCTTCTGAAAATCTGGATATAGAATATCCACAGGTTCACCTGCATCCACATGTCTGTTGATCATTTCAAAGAATTCTAAAATGTTTGTGAGGCAAGACTTACCCTTTACAGAAGCCATGCTGATTCTCCCTCAGCAAGTCTTAGGGCACAATCCTAATCAGGTCTACTCAGAAGTAAGTCCTATTTTGTTCAGTGGGGCTTACTCTCAGGAAAGTGTGGTTAGGATTGCAGCCTTATTCTTCTATCTTATTCTTTAGATTTTATCTTTGATTAGGCTTTCCACCATCTTACCTGGAACAGATGTTAGTCTGACTGGTCTGTAGCACATGATCCAGCCACACAAAAAATGAAATTATTCCACCAATGGATGAACTAGTCCTTAAACTGGTAGTTACCCTTGACAAGGATCAAACAGTTGTTTCCTTATTTGGTTGGGTTGCTGTTAAGGAGCTTCAAGAGATGTGCTCTTTCTGAACGAGTCTGGAACTTTCATCTCTTGAAAAATTCTCCAGAACGCCCAATCTGTATCTTTGCTGAAGTGTTTGCCTCCACCCTTTCTCTCTTCATGTAATAGTTAAAGGACTGGATTAGAATTAATTCACCTGATTTTCTTGTATTCTGTGAGAGGAGTGAATTTCACACTAGCCTGGGCACTGATTGTCTGCAAGTAAGAAATGTCTCATCTTGTGTGAGAGCCCACTGGAGAAACTAATTGACTGCGCCACAGTCCTTAATAGGACTTGCTTTGTCCTTGTAAAACCAAGATTTTGCCTCTCCGCACATATTTGTCCAGGGTGGCTCAGCTCCCAGTGTCATGGATTGTCTTGAGGTGGACATTAAGACCAAACAGTTAAAATGGGAACTGACAAAAACCCTTATTGATAACACTCATCTTCCCACAGTGGGAAGAAGCTGTTTCTTGCTGATACTCCAACAAGTATGAAAGTTGGTTGGCAGCAATAACTAATTAGAAATAACTGTTCTGTATATTTATAACTTATAGCAAACCTAGACACAGAAAGGAACAAGAAAGAAAAGTCTAAGGGTGGACGCTTGCTCCAGCTCCTAATAGAAAGTTCTACGATTTAACTATTTAATAGTCATGTTACTACAGTAAGAACCAATTCTATCCCCCACCAACCCATAGCAATGGCACTGACTGCATTGTATGCACTGCATGCTATAGGGGAAAGCTCAGACAGCCCAGGAGAGGTAAGAGCTATTTGCTGGCATAAGTATGTGGAGACATAGGGGAGGTTTGGGGCATGGAAAGGGGGATAGGATCTCAGTGTGTGCCGCGGCCACAGAGATCCTCCCCATCCCACCCCTGAACTCCCCACTGCACTGCCTACTCCCCACTCTGAACCACCCACAATCTTTCCCCAAACTGTTCACACCAACCTATCTGCTGTGGCAGGTCATCTAGGAGCCACTATTGCACACTCAAGGTCTCAGGATGTTTTCACCAGTGCCCATGAAGCACTTAGCGGCAGTAAGGCTTTTGTGCCACCAGTTCAGGGCTTACAATGGTGGATGACAAGACCACCTTAAGTCTGGATAGGATTGGGTTGTGAGAATTGGTCTTACAGAATTGGTCTGAGAATTGGTTTTACAGAATATGTCTTACAGCCCAATCCTAGCCTGCCCTGGAGCAGACCCTCAAGATGTGGCGCAGATCCCAGCAGCTCAGATCTTCCCTGGGCTTAAGGATCTGGCTTAAGTGCCAGATTCTGGCGCTGCCTCCTGCTTAACCATCGCTTGCCCACTGGCCTGGCATCCCACCCTTGCCCCACTCCAAAACACCTCCTTCCCGCCCTCCCCACACTTCCCAGACCCCCACACCGACCTACCTCTGTCATCAAAGGCTTACTTTTTAGGCTGACCAAGCGGGGCTTGCACTGGCCTCCCTCCTCTCCTGGTGGCGCAAAAGTGCTTTTCAGTACTGTGACACTGCAACACTTTCTCAACACCACAACATCCTCCCCTCTGGATTGTGCCTTCAGTGAAATTGTCATATGACCTTACTTCTGCCTTTCCCTCTCCCTCTCTGTCCCAGTTGATTTCCTTGTGTCTAGACCTAAATTGTAAGCCCCTTGCAGCCTAGGGGTCTTTTTTCTTATTCTGTGTAAAAAATCATGTGTGTTGAGGGTAACATTAAAAATAATTTGTGAGAGCCATTGTCAGAGTGGAAACGATTGGCTTCTGTCTGCTGTGTAAGCAGTGTACAATAACTAGGCTGCATGTTCCACATTTGTCAAAAAGAAATCCCATTAGATAACTCTTTAGAAGAAATTTGCCAATGAAATTTGTCTAATGAAGCAAAAGAAATCAATGTAACAAAGACTATGATATATTAGTTATGCAGTATATGTGTGTGTAGATAGATAGATGTGTATATCTATACACACATATATAGATATACATACATACATACATACATACATACATACATACATATATATATGCATGCATGCATGCATGCATGCATGCTCTCTCTCTCTCTCTCTCTCTCTCTCTCTCTCTCTCTCTCTCTCTCTCTCTCTGGATTTGTTATGAATCTAAGATTTTTCTTCCTTTCTAAAAAAATGGTGCACAAAATAACCTTTTGTGTTAAAAATAGACAGCGTGCTAGAAATATCCAGGGCTACAGAATATAAAATTTCCAATTTGTCCCTGTCTGCCAGGTGACATTAAAGCAAACTCCTTGTATTCATAATTTTTAATTTAGTGTGGCCATTACTTCTCGTGTTCATTCTGTGTGACTAACTCCTCAAGGGTAAAAAATGAGGATTTGCAAAAAAGGAAAATTTAAAGCAAGCAGGGTGAAAGGCAACTGACTCTGGACAGCTGATGATTTAAGTACACTGTGAATGTGGTAATGTGGTAATCCCTTTAAAAAGCCAGTTCGGGGACTAATAAAAGAGGCTGGCTAACAGTCAGCAAAAATCACTTTGCAGATATAATGTTACCATTCATTTCATTGGCTACCCCGTCTCTTACTTTCTAGAAACTCTTCTGTTCTTAAATATTAGGTCACGGAAGACAGGCAGCCCTTGCCTATATATCCTTCCTAGCTGGGTCATGCACAAATAATAACCCTGTGCCTAGGACCCAGTGCCTGTCACAGCTAGGCACAGTTATATGCAATAGACAATATACTGTACATTACAATACACAACATACAGGCAATATACAATACACCTGGTTGGCAACCTTCAGTCTCGAAAGACTATGGTATAAGCCTACAGCACCCAGTATTCCCAGGCGGTCTCCCATCTAAGTACTAACCAGGCCTGACCCTGCTTAGCTTCCCAGATCAGACAAGATCAGGCATCTGCAGGGTAACAGTTGCTGCTCCGGACAATACACCTATATAGAAGTAATTATACAATGGATCCATTACTTGATCCCAGTCACAATTCCAGAAGGCTCTGACTAATTTCATGCTATATGCCTAGAGCGATGGTGGCAGAAAACTTGTGATGAATCCGATTGGACACGGAGTAGAGCTCATTACAGAGCCTACTCCGTGGCAGTGGTAGCAGCAAAGAGATTGTTCTTCTCTGCTACCATTGCGTCTGCTGAGAACCGTCCAGCAGAGCTGTTCTGTGTGGTACAGGGCCTCCTCCATCAGGCCCCTCCAGTAGACCAGGAGGAACACACAGTCAGCTGCTGTGACGTGTTTGTACAACATTTCGCAGATAAAATTGATTGTATTCGTCACAACTTGGATGCCACATTGACAATGTCTAATGATGTCCCCGTGGCAACTGCTTGTCTGGTGTTGTGGGATTCTTTTCAGCTTGTACAGCCTGAGGATATGGACAGACCCCTTTGGAGTGTGAGGCCATCTGCCTGCCTGCTTGACCCTTGCCCAGCGTGGCTGATAAGAGCTGCCCACGGTGGACTGGCTGAGTAGACAGGGGGGGTGGTCAACTCTTCCTTGATGGAGGGGACGTTACCATTCGCTTTGAAACGGGCAGTGGTTTGCTCCCTCCTGAAGAAGCCCTCCCTGGATTCCACTGCATTAGACAACTACCGGCCAGTCTCCAACATCCCGTTTCTGGGCAAGGTAATTGAGTGGGTAGTGGCATCTCAACTCCAGAGGGTCTTATCTGGATCCTTTTCAATCTGGTTTCAGGCCGGGCTTTGGGAGGGAAACTGCCTTGGTCAGCTTGGTGGACAACCTACGCTGGGGACTGGACAGGGGGAGTGCGTCCCTGTTGGTCCTGCTGGACCTCTCAGCAGCTTTTGATACAATCAACCATGGTATCCTTCTGGGTCGATTGGCTGAGTTGGGAGTTGGAGGCACTGTTTTGCGGTGGTTCCGCTCCTACTTGGAGGATCGGTCCCAGATGGTGGTACTGAGGAATGCCTGTTCGACACCCTGGCCCTTGAGGTGCGGGGTGCCACAGGGTTCAATTCTGTCCCCCATGCTATTTAACATCTACATGAAACTGCTGGGAGAGGTCATCTGGGGGTTTGGAGTGGGGTACCATCAATATGCTGATGACACCCAGCTCTATCTCTCCTTTCCTCCAGACTCCAGGGTGGCGGTTGAGGTCCTGGAACGCTATCTGGAGGCAGTGAGGATCTGGATGGGGGCTAACAAGCTGAAATTAAATCCAGATAAGACAGAGGCTCTCCTGGTTTGGAAACCCTCGATGCAGGTGCTGGACTATCGGCTTGCTCTGAATGGGGTTGCACTCCCCCTGAAGGAGCAGGTCCGCAGCTTGGGGGTCCACCTAGACTCGCAGCTGCTCCTGGATTCCCAGGTCGCGGCTGTGGCCAGGGGGTCTTCGCTCAGCTTCAGCTGGTGCGCCAGCTGCGGCTGTATTTGGATCGTGCAGACCTGGCCATGGTGATCCATGCCACGGTGACATCGAGGCTAGAGTATTGTAATGCGCTCTATGTGGGGCGGCAGCAAGAAATAGGGCCTTCTCAGTAGTGGCACCAATGCTATGGAATTCCCTTCCCCTTGATTTAAGAATGGCTCCCTCTCTTGTAACATTCCGGCAAGGCCTGAAGACCCTTCTGTTTAGACAAGCCTTCTGAGTTCCTGGCCTTTTTAACATCTTTTTAACATCTCTTAACATTCTTTAACATCTGCTCACAGGCCTGATCCTTTTCTAACTTGCTGCCCTATGCTCTTACCTGATTAGTTTTTATCTGACTACTGTTTTTATGATATGTTTTTATCTGCTTTTAAATTATGTTTTTAACTTGTTTTAACCTTGTTTGTAAGCCGCCTTGAGTCCCTTCAGGGAGAAAGGCGGGGTAAAATTAAAGTATAATAATAATAATAATAAACCATTCCTGGTCTTATACTGAACTAGTTGATGATGAAGCAGCCAGTAGCTTGGGTGTAGTCATGTAGGAAACCAGAAACTTTAAGAGTCTGCTCTCTGTTGGCCTTTTGGTCTGTTGGTCTTTGAATGCTCAGGCCTTGAGGGCTGTAGGAACAAAACCAAGATCAGGCTCCTCCACAGGTTCCTCCACAGCCTTATATATATATGTATGTGTTCAGTATAACTTGTGGAAGAGCCTCATGTGTGCAAAATATATGTACCAAGAGGCTCTGTACATACGTCTGGAGAGCTTGTTCTTGGCAAAGTCTCTAATCATGCATGTAGAGCAGGTTGAATCTAACACGTCAGTCATTAGCCCATGTCCATAAGTCATGAGGTCCTTTGTGGGAGCCCTTAAAAGCCCTGCCACAGCCACCACCCACCACCTTCTCTTGCTTCAGTGGCTTTTCAATCTCCCTGCCATGTTGTTCCAGCCCGCTACACCCACCACTGCCTCCTGAGCCTACCAAGTGACTTCAGCTGCTTAGGACCTATAAGTAATTGGCAGTGACAGCATCACATCACCACCAATTACTTCTATGTCTGAGCAGTTGAGCGGGGGGGGGGGGTGACACCAGGTTCATGCAGCTGAGGACCACCCACTGATAGAAGTTGGACCACCCCAATGTAGACCCTGTTCACTTAGGCTCTTTCTCAGGTTATGCCACATGCATCCAGAAACAGAGGAGAAACTAGTGAACACATGCAGTCCTGTTCCCTTCTCTATATGCTTCGGTTTTACACACATGATGTAAGTTGCGTGTACAAAGTTTGTACATCGGTTATTTCCCAGCACGTTTTTCAAAGGTCCAGTGCATAGCATCTCCTTCTTCTACAACCTACATGAATGAGCACTTATCTTCAGAAGAGTTATGGTCATAAGAACAGCCCCACTGGATCAGGCCATAGCCCATCTAGTCCAGCTTCCTGTATCTCACGGCAGCCCACCAAATGCCCCAGGAAGCAAGTCGAGGAAGCAAGTGGTTGCTGCTGCTGTCTCCCCCCATCAGCATTTAGCCCTCCAGCTCACTACCATTTTACATGCTGAGAGAGAGATAGGGGATGTGCATGTTGAAAAATGATACTGAATCAAATAGCGAGAGCTGGAAATTAACTCAGTAGTCAGAGCAAAATACTTTGGAACTATTTATTAAGCTATAGTTTAATATTATAACTATAGTTTAATAATAATAAACATCAGAGGTTATTGACATCATTGAATGAAACTAACTAAAAAAAATGTATATAACCGATCCCCAATAAAATATGGGAGAGAATCAGGGCCAGCCTATCCATGAGGTCAACTGAGGTGTTTGCCTCAGGGGTCAGGAGGTTGGTAGGAAATGCCCACCTCCATCCACCCACTTGCCTTCTCTACTCCTCTTCCTCAGAGATGCTCATGCGCACCATTCTCCTCTCTTCCATATTTCCTCTTCTGCTCTGTTCCAGTCCAGGGAATGGATTGAGCAGAGTCTGGTGAATCATCAGGAAAGAGGGGGCAGCATAAGGCACACCACTTCAGGTGCCAGGGCTGGCCCTGAATAGTGTTTTTCAAGATAAGAATTCTCCAAGAAAAAAAAAAATATAAATATATGGATAAGGCCTCTGTATAAATATCTACTTGAGATTGATTTTTGATGGTCTTAAGTGTCTAAATGCAAGAACAATGAAATAGGAAAGAGGTTCTGATCTCATACCTCCAAACTGGGAATATCATGCTAAAAGGATCTGGTCCATCCAATGATAGATGCCTAAGGTGAATGTAGCAGCATAAAACACCATCTTGTTTATCTGGGGAGATTTTCAAGCAGGCACTGAGAGAGTTGAAAGGTTGATCATTGTTCAAATGAGCTGCTGAATAGGAAAATAAACCCCCCTGCTTTTGTGTTAGAGGGCTTGACTGTTACCTCTAAATCAAAGCAAACAGGAAAACACACAGAATTCCCTGCCAGGATCCACTGCTACAAAACATGCATGAGAGCCCACTCGCTTTGCATGTTTATGTTCGTGATAGATCAGCGGAGAAAGCAATTATCTTGGCGTTGAAAGCTCATTTTCTCCTGCAGTGCTCCCTGTTTTAATGAAGGGACAGCAGCAACAAACAGACTCTGGGTGAGGTGGGAACCAGAGGCATCACTAGGGTTTTCGTCATCCAGTACGAGAGCACATTACCTCACCTGCATGATGGACCTCCTTCCCGTACCAGACCATACAGAATAAATTACAATATACTACACACAACCTAAATCCAGTGGCATCATTAGAGTTGGTGTAACTTTTACTTACTTACTTACTTACTTACAATAAGTTAGTAAGTAAGTAAGTATTTATTTATTTATTCATTTATTTATTAGATTTGTATTCCGCCTTTCTCCGCAAAGGGCACCCACATATTTTAATGTATGACAGTTCAGCTCACCCAACAAATTAGCAATCAACAAAAAACCAGTGTCTAACTTGCAAAATCAGGAGCCGGAGTCCCTGAGGCAGTTCGTGGCTGTACACAGTCATGCTCTGGCAACTCCTGCGACGCCGCTGGAACCAACTGTATTGGCTTCGGCCTTTCCATTGGACCATTTCAGCGACGTGGAGAGGGGGGATTTGCTGCATGGGTAACAACCTATCCTCCATACCTACTTTACCCAGGCTTCGCGCACTGGAGAGGACACTCCAACTTTGCCATACGGCGTCGGCACAACACGGGAAGCAGCAGTTTGCCGGTTATAAGTCTTTGCTCGATTGGCGTAGAGCGTGACGCCAGGGGCTGCTTCCGACGGTGGGAGAGATCATTGCATCTCATTGGGCAGCTACCGCCCGCCTTAAGCTGGGCAGTCCCCAGTCAGTAAGACAGACCAGGGACAGACTGCACTTGCTCCCGGTGTGGAAGGGATTGTCACTCCTGGATTGGCCTTTTCAGCCACACTAGACGCTGTGCCAGAACCACCTTTCAGAGCACGATACCATAGTCTTTTGAGACAAGGTTGCCAATACCAATACCAAAACTTGATGAGACTCACATCAGAATAAGAAATCTTTTGTCAGCTCTAATCCTTGGAAATGAGAGCTGCCTCATACTAAGAGCTTATTGGTCCCCTATTGTGTCATAACAACATCTCATTGGGCTTTTGGAACAATTAGTCTCATTGGTCAGTTTTGAGTTTAGGAAATCCACCTTTTGTTATATTATTAGGTAGTTGATTTTTCTTTTTTGACTTCTTTGGCTATAACATTTGATAGGATTTAGATATTTCAATGTGGTCATTTCATTGCATTCTGCATTAAATTACCCATTGAATGATACAGTATATAGCATGATGGTTATTATTTGAAAATACCAACATTTGGTCATAATCCTATCCTGTGCTGCCTGGTATTTTGGCCAGTAGTGATGTCACTCCCACAAGGGTGTCACTCAGTGTGATCTGCACCCCCTGCACCCCCTAGGGACACCACTGGTGGGAACCACTGTAGAATTCAAACCTACTCATCACAAAGGTGATGAAGGCGGTAGAGAGGGTTGGTGCGTGTTCTGTGACTCTTCTTAACCTCTTGTTCTTAGGAGGTCCTAGTACTTGCTCATGGGTCTGCCATTTGTGCCATTCACGTTTAAAGCAGAGGATGTTTGCAGTAACTTTTGTGCATCTTGTACAAGAGGGGAATGAACTTAGAGCTGGCATATCCTCACCTACCCTTCCCATTGAACTCTCTGCCCTGTTTTCCTTGGTAAAAAAACAGTCTACATCCTCTTCTGGACTCTCCAAAATGCTCTGGAGACTCCAGGAGCCCCATCAAACCCCCAGCAGGGAAGCCACGACTGCTGCCATGCCACCAAATCACAAATCCACATCCAGCCCAACCCCTGTTCCCCAAGCCTGCAGGGTACAATGACAGGGGCAACTTTCAGCCTCCTGAAAATCGTTATATATGCCAAGTCTTTTAAAGGGGCTAGGCCCCAGGAAGTCCCAGCCTGATGGCAGATGCAACAGTAGAGGGAGAGAATTGTGAACGCATCTTTGATGCACAAGAAGGAGGAGGCCAAAACCTACTCTTCAGCTGCTCATCAATGGATAACACCCTCATTCTAAAGTGTTGACCCTTTAACCATGGGACAGGGGCCAGTAAAGTCAGGTGGGGGTGAGGAACACTTTTTTGCAGCCGCTGCTACAGACTGCAAATTGATTTCCTCTTCCCATAATCATCAATAAGCCATGTATCATTTTTTGTTTGTCAATACTGAGTGTTTCAGGACTTTCTGCCCAACTATCTTACTTCACATGCCTTTAATTCCCATGTTTAATTAGGCTTAGCATAATTTCAACTTCTGCCCTGTGTTCTTAATTGTTGGACTCAGCAACACACACTAGCTTTCTTTTCTGCTTCCTTCTGCCTCTTTGTGGCTGCCGAGAACAGCTGCTCCAGTTCCATGTGGCTGCCAACAATTAAGAGCATATCAAAACACATCCATTAATCTCAAGGAAAGCTCTTGTCTGCTGTGTTTATTGGGGCATCCCATCCCTCTCTGATCCACTTCTGCTTTTTAAAGCTAGATGTTTACTTACCATCCTTTGGACTCCTTTTGAGTGTGAGGCCATCTGCCTGCCTGCTTGACCCTTGCCCAGAGCTGCCTGGGGTGGACTGGCTGAGTGGACAGGGAGGGTGCTCAACTCTTCCTTGATGGAGGGGACGTTACCACTCACTTTGAAATGGGCAGTGGTTTGCCCCTTCCTGAAGAAGCCCTCCCTGGATTCCACTGTGTTAGATAACTATCGGCCAGTCTCCAACATCCCGTTTCTGGGCAAGGTAATTGAGCGGGTGGTGGCGTCCCAACTCTAGAGGGTCTTGGATGAAGCGGATTATCTGGATCCTTTTCAATCTGGCTTCAGGCCGGGCTTTGGGACGGAAACCACCTTGGTCACTTTGGTGGATGACCTACACCAGGGACTGGACAGGGGGGAGTGCATCCCTGTTGGTCCTGCTGGACCTCTCAGCGGCTTTCGATACCATCGACCATGGTATCCTTCTGGGCCGATTGGCTGAGTTGGGAGTTGGAGGCACTGTTTTGCGGTGGTTCCACTCCTACTTGGAGGGTCAGTCCCAGATGGTGGTGCTGGGGGAAGCCTGTTCAACACCCTGGCCCTTGAGGTGCAGGTGCCACAAGGCTCAATTCTGACCCCCATGCTATTTAACATCTACATGAAACCGCTGGGAGAGGTCATCCGGGGCTTTGGAGTGGGGTGCCTTCAATATGCCAGTGACACCCAGCTCTATCTCTCCTTTTCTCCAGACTCCAAGGTGGCGGTTGAGGGCCTGGAGAGCTGTCTGGAGAAAGTGAGGATCTGGATGGAGGCTAACAAGCTGAAATTAAATCCGAATAAGACAGAGGCTCTCCTGGTTCGGAAACCCTTGATGCAGGTGCTGGAGTATCGGCTTGCACTGAATGGGGTTGCACTCCCCCTGAAGGAGCAGGTCCGCAGCTTGGGGGTCCACCTAGACTCGCAGCTGCTCCTGGATTCCCAGGTGGCGGCTGTGGCCAGGGAGGCCTTTGCTCAGCTTCAGCTGGTGCGCCAGCTGCGGCCGTACTTGGATCGTGCAGACCTGGCCACGGTGATCCATGCCTCGGTGACATCGAGGTTAGATTATTGTAATGCGCTCTATGTGGGGCTGCCCTTGAAGACAGTTCGGAAACTGCAACTAGTGCAGAATGTGGCGGCCCGTGTGGTTACTGGAGGTAGGCGGTTTCCAGGCCCAATTCAAGGTGCTGGTTTTGACCTTTAAAGCCCTATACTGCTCTGGGCCAGGGTATCTTAGAGATTGCCTACTCCCGTACAATCCGGCTCATCCTCTTAGGTCATCAGAGAAGGCCTTTTTACAAGTGCCACCACCCAGGGAGGTGTGTGGGCGGCGGCAAGAAATAGGGCCTTCTCAGTAGTGGCACCAACGCTATGGAACTCCCTTCCCCTTGACTTAAGAATGGCTCCCTCTCTTGAGACTTTTCGGCGAGGCCTGAAGACCCTTCTGTTTAAACAAGCCTTCTGAGTTCTCAGCCTTTTTAACATCTTTTTTAACATCTTTTAATATTTTTTTTTACAGGTCTGATTCTTTTATGATTTGCTGCTGCTCTATGCTCTTTTTACCTATTTTTTATCTGACTGCTGTTTTTATGACATGTGTTAATATGTTTTTATTTGTTTTAAATTATGTTTTTAATCTGTTGTAAGCCGCCTTGAGTCCCTTCGGGGAGAAAGGCAGGGTAAAAATAAAGTTATTATTATTATTATCATCATCATCATCATCATCATCATCATCATCAAGACGGACTTGCTTTGTATGCACATTCAGATTTGTTTGTTTGTTTGTTTGTTTGTTTATCTTTAACTGCATAATGGACTGGCTCCTGTGGAGGGACATATTTGGAGTTGTGGCTTTTGATTCAGGTGACTTTCAGGGCCAAGCAATTGATTGTTTTCTCAAAAACAGCCACAGGTGGGTTATCTAAATTGGAACCATGGTAGAAGGTAGGGGACCATCATCCTGTGCTCCACCTCTGTCCTGAACCAGATCAGAACCCCTCCCCGATTGTTGTTAATTTTGAAAGAAAAGCCAAACCCACCAGTGCTAGCTTGGCTTTGTAGTCTGAGCTTTAGAGTGCAATCTCATTAAATTTAGAGTCAGGGCTGGTCCATCCATGAGGCCAACTGAAGCAGTTGTCTCAGGCAGCAGATCAGTGGAGGGTCCCCATCTCTGTCCACCTTCTTGGCTCCACTGCTGCTCCTTCTCATTCCACTCCTGGATTGGAAAAGGAAGAGAAGGGCAGACAGGAAGGAAAACATGGAGGGGAGGAAAGTGCTAAGTTAGAACATTGGGAAGCGGGAAGAGCAGAGACTGGCACTTCATTGGGTCGGAGGGGCATCATTTGGCAGGCCATCTCAGGTGTCAGGCAGTTATTGGCCTGCCCTGTTCATCCTGAACAGAACAAGATAATCTTCCAAGGCTCGTTTCCAGATTCCTCTGCCAAGCCTGTGTGTATAGTCCATGCTGCACAAATATGCTGTTGGACTGTGGTCACAGTAATTCTGTTTGTGATCCACTTTATATAAATATTACCAAAAAAGAGGGGGGCAGAGGTATGAACATTCTCATTGCATTCCTAATTAGGAATCTGGGGAAATGAAAAGGCTTCACTCTTTAGCATTCGGAAGAGGCAGTACATCCTGAAAGCACATCAATGAGGCCCCTGGCTCTCCCTCCGCAAGCCCGCAAGGTAAGGAAGCATGACAGTAATTTAATGCATAGAGAGACTGGAGTAGAATAACTATGTCAAAAGCCACCACAGTTGATGAATTGGACGCCTTGATAATTTTGCTCCAGTTGCATCTGAGACAGGGAGGGAGCATCACCCACCCCTGCACAAGTGTTGGCCCGTTGAGTTTTAAATGCATAATTAATGTGGCAATGAAGCAAGCGCTTGCCACACTATTAAAATTTATCACGGCATTACTTTCCAAAATGACTTCCTAACAAGTTGTGGTCCGTGCTGGGGAAAAAAATGAGGTGTTCTAGGATGAGCTCCGAAATGGAAAACATGCCATCATTTATCTCAATATTATTTTATTAGCACTTTTTAATTGCTGTGGCAGATAAATAGCAGTGGCTATTATCTTAGCAAGACATTTGTATTAATACTGTCACATCGGTTCCAGGGATTGCTGTGGAATATTTCACCCTTACTAAGTTGCTTTGAGAGTCAAAGGCGATTTTTGCTCCTGCGACATTCTTGAGAGTGCTGTAATAATATTTCTTCTCTAGCAAGTTTTCTTGGAAGGAATAAATCTTGTTTATCAAGTTTCTCCACACAAAAAATGCATGTAAATTGCAATCTCATTATGAGGTTTGTTTTTATTTGTCAGGGCTGATATCCTTGATCTTTACATAAGAAAAATCATCACAAGGCGGCTTTTCCTTGTCTTTTTCTTCCACCTGTTTTTCCTCCACTGTAAGCTCCTCAGAGCAGGGACCTCTACTTTTTTGTTTGTTTCCTGCTGTCACTCATCTATTATTAACCACATTATTGTTATCCCCTTTAAGTGTTAAGTTCTGCTATTAATTCTCTGATTTTCTGCCTTATCTTTGTTGCCCTCTCTTTCTGGGTCCTGTGTTACTGATGTGGTATGAACTGGCTGCCACATTATTGTGTGGGCTGTATGTGAAATCTGCCCTCTGCACTGAAATGAACAGGTACGCCCATATATTATGATTATTGACTACCCAAATTTTTAGTTTTTATCATTATTGTTATGATTAATTATTATTAATATTAATATTATCATATACATGTTTATTATATCGCTAATTTGCATTGTTCTAGCCTTTCTCCAAGGACATCAGGGTGGCATGCAGGACCCTCTCCTTTATTTTATTCTTGTAGCCACCCTTTCAGAGAGGTTAGACTTGAGAGAGAGAGAGACCCAATTCAGATGATACTTCAGTACAAACTGACCTCGTGCAATTAGTGACATGCTCTCACATGGCAAGTATGGCCTGGCTTGTCTCTTCCCTTGCCTGTTAGTTTTTCCAGTTGGTTGGGGAGGTTGGAGTAGTGCGCCCGAACTGCCCCTCTATCTACACTGCTAATCCTCTTTAGAAATAGATTTAGTAGCACACGTCGGGGGCCATTTAGACAAACCACCCGTCACAATGAGAAAAACAAAGCTGAAAAGACTAGTGGTGTTGATAGTGGCATCGGCACTTAGGGAGGAGATGTCATGATGTCACATAACATTGAAATGTCGCTTTTGGGATCTCCTGGAGGAGGTGGCAGCAGCAGCTTTGTGATAAGACTGCCACCCCCATTCCTTCTCCTTTGGAGGTTCTCTGCCAAAGATCAGAGTGGCTGGTAAGCCACTTACCAGCCATGGCTGGGCTGCAGGTCAAAAACACAGGGGGGTGGAGGAGGCAGCAATGGTTGGTGCTGCAGCAGCTGCGCTGCTCTTTTCCTGCCATTGTCATCTTGACTGGGTCTCGTGTGGCACCCCCTTTTGGCCTGGCACCCAGGGAGGACTTCCCTCTTCACCCTCCATTTGATACACTACTGGGGCAGCATGGGCATGCACACTGGTGATTGTAGTTCAGACACTACAGTATCATCGTGATACGTTGAAAGGTTGCTCAAGTGAGTGAAAGTTTGCACAAGTGAGCTTCATGTCTGTATGGAGATCTGAACCTGGCTTACCCTAGTCTGAGGAGACACTTCATTGTATCCAGTGTGTATTTTCCCCTTTAAATAAAAAGCCACGAGGGGCTCCAGTCTGGATCAGGACCATGGTGCAGGTAGAATGGATGTTTAGCACTTTGTCCATGCCCCATTTCCTCCCCTGACAGGTGCCCCACCCAAAGCAGCTATTTGTCTTCCCGCTGGTGTCATTTGTTGCAACAAAAGGATGACATCTCATTTTGTCTGGGCCTAGTTTATCAACTGCTGGGAAGGTTCTCACCGAGGTGCTGTGAATGCGCAAACACAATGAATGTGTATATGCATAAGAGCAGCGGACATTAGGGACACTTTATACAAACAATTGCACTGACAAAGTGAAGAGCAATGCTGTCGCAAGATAATGTGACGGAAACATGCGTTATGAATTATTTATGTGTAGCACATGATTGGTAGAGAAGTTAGATGTGGTGTGACCTCAAATTGATAATGTAATTTGTCACTGGCCTCTTCCAACGCTGTTTCAAAGCACAGGAATCTGAATGCTTGGTGGTGTCTGCTTCCAAAGGGTGGGGTTGAAAACGAGTCATGGAAAAGTTTGCCTTTTGCAAGAGAGTTATGGGTGTGATGCTCTGAGATGGCCCAGTCATGACGCTGTTCCCCCTGGCCTTCCACCCACTTGACAGCTCTACTCAGCTGCCCCATCTGCTTCTCTCCAAGAGAGAAGGGGATGGGGGGCTTGCATGCTCCCTTAGCTCCACTGTGATTTTTACCAATTGCTCTCAGTGCTCAGGAAAAGAACTGAAGCCATCAACTCAGTCTCAGAAAGAGGCTGGGTGGAGAGAATGCAGAGAGCGGAGCGGTTGCACTCCCATGATCCTCCTTGCCATCAACCTCATAAAAACTGGTGGCTGAGGTGGAAGAAATGTGGGATGTGTGCTGGTAGCAGTAGTGTCACCCCCACACTGTGCAACACCCCTCCTTACTCACCCGAAACAAGGCACAGTACCTGCAAACAGTTTGGCAGTGACATGAAGACATCATTGCGCGCACCACCAAAATGCTTCTGGGGCCGCAAGCTGTTCAAAGCCTGGGAGTGGGAAGGCTCATATGCTACCAAAAATAGCATGGACCTCTGGTTGGCAGGAGCTCAGATAGCATGTACATGACCCCTCCCCCGGGACATGTTACTTGGGACAGACAGCTCTCCACTTGCTAAGCTATTAGCTGGCAATAATGGAGCAGTGCTAAGGCGCACACTGGAGGCATGCGAGCATGGACTACGTCACGGATGTTCCCATAGCATCGACTCTGGTCAAGAAAAACATGTATCTGGCTTGGGTTGTATGCACTTTTGGCATTCACCTATGAAATACATGTGTCACATATGTGCTTGGTAACAGATATTTAATTTCTAAAATGGGAAATGCGGAGCTAGAGTTCCTGGGACTGAAAGTGCCCTCCTCTCCACCACACAGATAATATCTAGTCTGAAACACATGGACACACCACATGAACACACAGTTACATGAAGGTTTGTTCCATGTAATTCTTCCTCCTTAAAAAGGTGTAGGGAAGGTGATCATCCACACTGAGCAGTTTGGGAATACCAGTGGTTCCCAAACTCCTACAGGGAAGTTGGGAACCAGCTAAGTATTTGTGTGGCTGGAGAGGGGATGAAGAGTTGGGCAGTAACAGTGCTGCAGAGATCACAGGGTCCTGTTTTTCCCCAGAATTGGAAGATAAGGGATGTTTACAGCAGCCACAGAGGAGATCAGAGGGGGTTGCAAGACTCCATGACCCTGCAGGAGGCCTGTGCAGCCCCCAGCTAAGAAAAATGCATTTGTTGGCTGCAGCATTGTGATCTCTGCAGATCTGTCACTGCTGTCAGAGCAGGGCCACTCCCCTTAAGGGGAATACCCTGCTTCCAGGTCCCCTAGTGGGTCGTGGCCTGCCCGCTTGGGAACCACTGCTCTACACAATCTAACATTCACATGGTGTGCCCATTTCAAGTGTCGTCAGTGTGATGAAAGAAGGAAAAAGCTCACTCGTCCGAATGCCAATGGGCTACCAACCCCTGGCCACTCTTAGTAACCATGGCAGTCTAAAACAAATAAAAGATTGATCTGCCAATTTTCTACAGTGCATTCAGAGCAGTTTACAAATCAGTAACCCAACAATACGCACAGGTCTTGTTGACCTGAAAAAAACGTCTCTCTCATCCCAGTTATGCAGAGACTGTGCTTCAGTGTTGTTGCAAAACACGTGTGAGAGCTTAATCAGCATGTCTGGAGAGTCAAAATCTGCCTGAAGGTTTGGTAGGGTATCTTCCAGAAGGGCTGAAAAAGACCTCAATCTGAAACCCTGGAGAGCTGGTGTCAGTCTGTATTGACGACACTGAGCTAGATGGAGCAATGATTTGAGAGTACATTCTTGCCTCTGCCACTTCAGCTCTTGTATGCAAATCTGAGCTAGGCAACAACCATTTACTCCCAAGTATAGAGATATCAAACATGGGTATTGGCAACCTTCAGTCTCGAAAGACTATGGTATCGCGCTCTGAAAGGTGGTTCTGGCACAGCGTCTAGTGTGGCTGAAAAGGCCAATCCGGGAGTGACAATCCCTTCCACACCGGGAGCAAGTGCAGTCTGTCCCTGGTCTGTCTCCCTGGCTGTGGGCCTTCCTTCTTTGCCTCTTAGCCTCAGACTGTTGGCCAAGTGTCTCTTCAAACTGGGAAAGGCCATGCTGCACAGCCTGCCTCCAAGCGGGCCGCTCAGAGGCCAGGGTTTCCCACTTGTTGAGGTCCATCCCTAAGGCCTTCAGATCCCTCTTGCAGATGTCCTTGTATCACAGCTGTGGTCTACCTGTAGGGCGCTTTCCTTGCACGAGTTCTCCATAGAGGAGATCCTTTGGGATCCGGCCATCATCCATTCTCACAACATGGCCAAGCCAACGCAGGCATCTCTGTTTCAGCAGTGAATACATGCTAGGGATTCCAGCACGTTCCAGGACTGTGTTGTTTGGAACTTTGTCCTGCCAGGTGATGCCGAGGATGCGTCGGAGGCAGCGGTATTCCACACAGATTTGGTATGGGCAGAGAAACAGTTTTTGAGGCATGAAGAGGATGTTAAGGTAGTGCAGAAAGGCAGCTTTGTTTGCTTTTCTCCACACTGATAATGATAGTGTTTTACATTTGATCATCATAATTAGTCTTCTGAGCCTAAAATGCAACATGACTCTGATGGGTTTTGTTTTTTTTAAACATTATTGATCACTCCATCTTCTTTACCCTTTCCAATTCCATTACCTGCTTTATTAAATGTCTCCTAGCAAAGTATACATTTATTCAGCAAAATATATAAAATAAAGCAGCTTGTCTCGGAACACTCAGCTTCAAATCCAACAGCGGCATCTCCATTTCAATCGCTTTTATTTGTTGCACTTCACAATTTTGTATCTCGTTTATTCTCACAACAGCCCTGTGAGGTAGATTTGAGTAAAAGATGGGGCCAAACTGCACATTAAATACAAACACATCTCCCTGTAACCCAGTGATCAGTTTTGAAGACAGAGCAAAAGCCACTTCTTCCAGAAGAGAAATCAAGAGCAGAGAAGTGGAGCATTAATAATGCTCCGAGTGACTCAGAAAAATTAAAACATAAACGCAATCATACAATACAAATGGTACAACCAATCCTTGCCCCCCCCAGCAGCTTCAAAAAAGAGTATCAGGGGGATTACAAAAGGTAAGGAGGCCAGTCCACCACCACCCCCGCCGCCATAATCTGAACACTGGTTGACATTATTTCTGTCTGTTCAGTGAATGTTCAAATATTCATTAGATAAAACGGTCTGAGGCTTTGATTGTTCAGTAACAGTCCAGGTGACATCAGCAGTGGACTTTAGTCTCTGACTGGTCTTCATCTGGGTAAACATCCCTCACTGTAGCATACATTCATGGACAGCTTCACAGAATGGATGTTTAATTCCGTCCGCTGGTCTTCTTGTGGAGTTGGGCTCCTGATTTTCGCAGCATATCCAAGTACGACCTAATGTGGTCACAGTGGAAAGAATTATTGCTCTGTGAGAATCGGTGAAACTCTTAACATTGCAACAGTTGTTTATCTTATGGCTCGTAATGATGTATCTACAGAGCTCTTGTGTCTTCTGTGTTTTTTGCTCATGGGCCAGCGATAATAGAATCACAGAATGTTAGAACTGGAAAGGACCTTGAAGGTCAGCTGGTCCACTCCCCTGCTCAGTGCAGGCAATTGCTACAGCATCTCTGACAGGTAGCTGTCCAGCTTATGCTTGAAAACCTCCAACAAAGGAGAACCCACTGCCTTTAGAGGCAGTACACACTGGTTAGAACACACAGAAGAAGAAAGCAGACGCTCTTCTAAGATGTTCTTTCAATTTATCAGAAGGGGTGCACAATCATGCATTTAGAGGGCAGAACATAGCCTACTGCAGGGATGGTCAACCTTTCAACTTCAAGATTCAGTTGTACATATGCATCTGTACGTACATACAGTAGGCCAGGGGTGCCAAACTTTCAAATTAAGGGCTCCTGGACCTTTAACAATTGAGTAAAGGGGAGAGTTTCAGTACGTACAGCTTGTTATCTGTGTGATGACAAGTTACACATACTGAAATTCCCTCTTCTACACAATTGTTAAAGGTCCAGGAGCCCTTAAGTTGAAAGGTTGGTCACCCCTGGCCTACTGTATATATGTACAGAGAGGCATATGTACAAATGAATCTTCAAAATTGGAAACCCCAGAAGTCCTTTTCACACTTTATATGAATGTATGGAGGAGGGGAAGAAACAGGTTTGTGTACATCTGTCTGCCACATGTTTATAAGAGCCCCACAAAAACAGCTTTATGTACACAGAACTTCTCCAAACGTTTTTGTTTTTTTTAATGGAGTATTCTCTGTATGTACAGTTGTATTTGTGGGACCTTATTATGACTATTTGGAAGTGGAACTCACACAGTCCCACTCCCTCCTCCTCTGCGCAATCATATGTCTTCCAGGAGCCATTATGCAGAATGCTGTATCCATGTGCAGCTATATGCATGTAGTCTTGGTTCCCACCTTCAAATGAATGGGCAGGATTAAAGAGTAGGGGTAGTATGCATGACCCTACTTTTTGCACCTCCTCCCCACATGGTTAAAACATATGAATAAGTGCTTGAGATCCTTGAGACAACGAATCGGATGCCCAGTACCAAATTTTGATTTTGCATGGAATGGCAGAATGGCATAGAGTGGCAGAATGTACACAGTTCTATGTGCCTGGATTCGTCTATACATACACAAATTTGACAACAAGTCTAATAAGCCATCTTATATGTACACATTTGGCATGTTTGCTCCATGTAGCCCAGTGCTGTCAATAGCAGTCTGCCCATTGTGATTTAGATATGCTCTATTTAATGAGGTCATCTCTGAGAAAGAACAGTTACCTAGCTGTGTTGGTATCCAGTGCCAAAGATCCCAAGTTCATATAATACTGTGCTGTCATCTTTAGTGCAGTCCAAAATTTGCTAGCCTGGTTAGAAAAGAAGATGCATTCTTTCAGGTAGAAAATAGGTTCAATATGTCACTTAGGGAGAATAAGCCCCAAAAGCAGCCTGAGATTTTTTTCCCCCAGCCATAACATTTTCTATAGAGAAGCAGCTACAAGCAATGCTGGCTGAAGGGCTTGGGCAGCAGGGAGAGGTAGGCTCAAGCAAGGCACCTTCAAGTCAGCCAAATGGAAGAGGCAGGGCATGCGTTTGATGCTCTATGCAAAATGGCAAAGGACTACAAGGTCACCCAATAGGAGCTTTGCCAGTCTTGAGACTCGGGCAAATGTCCATAGCTTGCCACTCTCTGGGGCTGCTCTGAATGAAAGGTGGCATGGTCCCAGAGGTAGTGTGTGGAACCTAGATCAGGAAGACCGGGAGTTAAAGCCTACCCTCCTTGCCATTGTCCTGTTGTATGACGTTAAGCAAATCTCAGCAGTGCTTTCCTGTATCTAAAACATGGGGCAACAGTGATCTTTTTTTACAGGGCAACTGTGAAAGTCAGTGCAACAGAGATCTAAAACAAGTTTGCATAAATAAGTCATGGCATCTCTTACATTTCCTACTTTTACCCCTGGGGGCTGGGGATAAGAATAGGCCCTCAGTTTGGCTGTACTTGTCGTAAGAGGCGACTAAACAGCCACCGGGTAGATGGGACTCGTCAGCCTGGGAAGGCAGCTCATCTGAGAGAAGGAAAACTCTGATCCCAAACCTCCACTGCCTTGTGGCTACATCCAGTTATGGAAAAGGCTTCAGGAGTCAACCTCAAGGCAAAATCCGGAGCCGGAGTCCCTGAGGCAGTTCATGGCTGAACACAGTCACGTTCTGGCAACTCCTGCGACGCCGCTGGAACCAACCATATTGGCCTCTGCCTTTCCATTGGACCATTTCAGCGACATGGAGAGGGAGGATTTGCTGCATGGGTAACAGCCTATCCTCCATACCTACTTTACCCAGGCTTCGCGCACTGGAGAGGACACTCTGTTCCAGAACCACCATTCAGAGCGTGACACCATAGTCTTCCGAGACTATGCCAACAACTAGGGGTAAGACAACTCTCAAAGGAAACAGAGCTTTGAGCGACTTCCAAAATATATTTAATTTACAAAGTATACCATTGCCAGTGTTTTTTCTTCTGATAGGGTGCATAATACAGTTTATGCAACTTAGCCTAAGTTCCTATTAGGTCATAACAACATATCCATTATCATTATTTGCATCGTGCTACATTTACGCAGAGTGCTTCATTCTCCTTAGTTCATTCATCCTCACAAGCCTGAGCAGTGTGCTCAGGATGTAGATAATCATATGAACATCAGGAAACTGCTTTATGCTGACTCAGAACTTCGGCTCAGCTAGCTCAATATTGCCAACTCTGGTTGGCAAGATCTGTCCAGGGTTCCCCAGCCCTATCTTCGCACACCAGGGATTGAGCCCCATACCTTCTGCATGCAAAGCATGTGTTCAGCTATTGCCCTTCATCATATGTGTGGGGCAGGAGGCACCACCCTCCAATCTATGTATATCAAGTAGGCTGCAATCCTATGCACACTTACCTGGGAGTAAGTCCCTTTTAACTCAATGAAACTTACTTCTGAGTAGACATGCCTAGGATTGGGTTGTTAGAAAGCTTGTAAAGGGTGCTCCCCCCCCTTCCAAGGGTAAGGTTCCTTTATAGGCAAAGCTCTCTATCTAATGAGTATTGCTCGTTCTGGACAGAGTCATATTAATATTCCCCATTTTGAATGCCTAGAAAGAGCAACTCTTGTTGTTTCTCAGATTGGGAAATTCTTGCTACTCAAGCTTGTCCGTTGACTCCATAGGTGAGCAAGGAGGGCAATTGTACTCACCAAACCTCCTACCTTTTGAAACTCACTTGCTCTTTCCAGACCTTCCCTTGAAATCTTACAAAAAGACCAATACCTGTTCAGCCACAGTGTAGCCCCAGCTGTTCTGGCTGTTGCTTGGGTCCCAATAACTATGGAAGTATGGTATCTGTCTCTTAAGTCGTAAAAACTGATTGGCTTCTTCCTCAGAGGCGAAGGGTACTCCCAAAACCCCTGAAACAATAAAGAGGTTGTGGGCATAGAGTCAGGGATCCATAGAATGTGCAAATCCGACATGTGTCTGACAGACTGCTCTTTATCTAGATTTAAATGTTTTCTAAGTCAATATCAAGAGGTTAGACTGCTTTGAAAGGAGGTGCTTCAAAAGCAAACTTTAGAAACCCACAGTTTTAGAAACACTGTAGGAGAGTCTGAGTCTTGTATCTGGACTGTAACACATTAGGCTGCTGGTGGGCATTCACCTTGCAAAAATGATCCAACTGACAAATATAATCCCCACATGGAGAAAACTAGGATATCAGGGAGAAGAACTGCTAGTTTTCTATGTGTGGCAATCTTTTCTGGTGGAGAAAAACATCCCTTCCATCTTATGAGCATTCATCAGCAGTCTGAAGCTTAGACACAAATTTACCACCATCTGCTGTGGGTGAGAGCTAGGACTTAATTACTAATTATATCCTTTTCCTGGAGCCTATTTTCTTTGCAGACTCATAGAAGGGGAACATCAAAGGCTGCTGATATACTTGTTACTTCAAGCTAAGAAAGATCATCCATCCAACACGTGTCTTTGCCCCCCAGGTCAACCCACAGAATCCAGATCAAGATGAAAGCAAGTGCTTTCTCACACAAAAACAGGTCTCCAGAACAAAGAGCTGTAGATGAAGGAACATTAGCCATTCTGAGGAGAAGGATGGGATTTCTTTGGACCCAAAAATGGGTATCAGTAGGACCCAATAAATGAGAAGAAGTCTGCAATACTCAAATACTTGTTCACTCTCATCAACATAATTAATTCAATTAAAAAAGATTAACATGTTCCCTCTCACCAAAAACAAAATCTACATTGCATCAAAAGGCCAAACTACAATGCTATGATGAGTAAATTATCCAAACTGTTGTGTTTAATTTTTATTTTTTTTTTAATTAAATAGGTGCCATGGGGTGAAGCTATTCAGATAGCATGGAGGAGAGGGGAGGCCAATCTTGATCATCCTCAGATGAGCCAGCAATTGAGCTGGGAGGAAAATGCCCTCTGGGCAAACAGGTACTCCAGAAGCCTGATCTGAATTGGGACTGGGGCAGAAGACTCCCCCCCCATGCCAGAGTACCAATCTGGATTGGCCTCCCCATGACTCCTATACGTTAAAGTTAAGCACATTTGCTGTAATGACATGCTAACCTGAATGGTGATATTGACCCCCAGGCTCCTTTGCTTCTCTTTTGAACATGACTCAGCACAGAGTTAAGTGCACTTATCATGTCTAATTGAAACCAGTAGGTTTGAAGTGCATGTCATGATTCATGGACCTGGGAACATGTGCATTGCCTTTCATTCTTCTAACTTGTCTTTCAGTCTCTTGACAGGCAGACAGTGCTTCTTTTTCAATCGTGAACATCATTGATTTGTGAAACATCAGTTGATTGTCGGCATCTGGAAGCTTACCTGTAAGCAGCACAGCACATGTAGCGACGTGGAGTATTTTAGGAGACATGGTGTGTTCCCTGGAAATCTTCTTTCACAGTAAAGATGCCCAAAGCCAGCACGCTTTTTGTACTTTGATTCCCTCTGCTCTATAAATCATTTACCACAACACTTCTGAAGAATTGTGCAGGCAGAGAGGGCAGAGTACACTGTTGCATTTCAGAAGTCCACGAAACCTCTTTCTACCCTTTGGACTGGCTACATGGAAGCTTTGATATACTCCAGACCAGTTTTGCCACCATCACTGTACACTTAACCCACCTAATGTTGATTACACAAGTACTCAATATATTTCCATTTTTCAGCAGTATCAGGTGAAGATATCTTGAGCTGTGAGACTGCTACCTGCAAATCAAAACACATCCAAACTAGACATGCGCCTAAATGCATGAAGTGGCCCAATGGGAAGGGAGAGTAAGCATTATTTATAATGCTTTCCTAATGATTATAATGATATGAAATGATATAAACTTTCCTAATGATTATATCCTGTGTTCTAGGTCTGAGCTCTTGCATTGTAACTATAATTACTCTTAGCAGCTTCTCTATTAAAAAAAACTTGTTGCTGAAAAAATAATCTCATGCAGCCCTCAGCGTTTATTTTATCTCAGTGACATCTTGAACCAATTGTGCGCCCAGGTAGTCTCCCATTTTTGGTGGAGTGATAGAAGAATCAAGATCCCTGCTGAATCAGGCTAAAAGACCCATCTAGTCCAGTATTTTGTTTCTCATATTGCCCCAGGAAGCCCACAAACAGGAGAGAAAGGCACATATCTCTCCTGCCATAGTTTCCCTGCAACTGGTATTCAATGGTGTATTGCTGCTCAGCTGGAGATAGCACAAAGCCACCACAGAACTGCACTCCATGAATTTGTCTAACTCCTTTTGAGAGCCATCTAAGCTAGGGGCCATCAAATAGCTTAAACAGGTTTGCAACCAAAGTCCATACATTCATTATGCACTGTGTGAAGCCCTTCCATTGGTCTGTCCTGAATCTCCCACCAAACATTGACACTAGATGACTCCTGGACCTGTTGCTGTTATCTCTATCCATTTCCTCAAAAGCATTCAAAATTTTGTATGCCACCACTATGTCCTCCTCTACATTGCTTTTTTCCTAAGCTAAAAAAGCCTCTGACTTTGTCGCCTTTCATTGTATAGAACACGTTGTATGGTTCTCACACATTTAGCACCGGGACCCACTTTTTAGAATGCAAATCTGTCAGGACCCACCGGAAGTGTTGTCATGACCAGAAGTGATATAATCAAGCAGGAAAATTTTTCACAATCCTAGGCTACAACCCTTCCCACACTTACCTAGGACTAAGTCCCATTTCGTATCATTGTTAGAAGATTATACATAGTAGCTTGTTAAAAGCACAGGTCTGTAACATTTTCCCAAATGCAGTCACATACCATGATAGCATCAAGACTAATACATTAAGAGTTAAAATATTGAAATGAATGGGGACCCACCTGAAATTGGCTCATGACCCACCTAGTAGGTCCTGACCCACAGTCTGAGAAACAGTTTGAGTAGTATAGAAAGTGCTCCAGCCCTACCAGTCATTTTTGCTTGCCTTCTTTTGCTCCTTCTGCAGCTCAAACTGCATTTCTGGAGTTGTGGTAACCAGAAATGTATGCAGTATCCCAAATGTGACTGCACCATAGCTCTGTATGAGAGTGACATTCTATGCCTGAGAGTGTATACACACACAACCCAAAGGAAGGGTGTTTTCTGCTACTGGAATAACAGTGTGGGTGCCATCATGTGCCCTCAATCAGTACACTGGAGTCATGCTTTCCCCCTTAAAATCCTATGTGAACATGCTCCGAAACAGCAATTTTCAACCTTTTCCATCACATCACATTGACAAAGCACTAAAATTGTCAAGGCACACCATCAGTTTTTTGACAATTAACAAGGCACACCACACCACTGATGAAGGATTCACATCCCCAATGGCCCTACTAATAAATGACCCTCCCCCAAACTCCTGCAGCACACCTGAGAACTATTCATGGCACACCAATATGCCATGATACACTGGTTGAAAATCAGTGTTCTGAAAAATGGATTCATATTATTGCCCTACTTTCCCCAAGCCAATTGCACCATTATATACTCAGTGTATAACTGGGCACACTTCTCAGGACCTTTGTGAAACAGTTTCTAACATTATGGTTTCAGCTCACTGGATTTTACAACTTACCAAACACAGTGACCCTGGCATTTATTGCACATGAATACCTTGAAATGTGCCATGTGTCAACAGGTAGTTAAAGTTGCTGCATGATGGGAAGAAGAAAGTGGTCTTTAAACTAGATGCTCAATTGACTGAAATTTCAGTCAAGTGTTTCCATTTAACTGAGTCATCCCTGCTTAAGCAGGGTTGCTGTAAGGCAATCCTCCCTCCATTTTTGGCTCCCTAAATAAAGCATACTACACTCATTCAGGACAGACGGATGGAGGTGCTACTTCCCACATTGCATAATGAGGCTGTGGAATTCATTGCCACAAGATATAGCAATGGCCATTGAATCAGAGCCTTAAAAGGGAATTGCATAAAATTCATCACACAATACCAGAACGAGGGAAACATCCACTCAAAGTGAGTGTCAGGAGAGTTAGAACAGACAAAAGAAAATACTGTACTTCCTTCCCCAGCATGCAATTAGTCAGTGGAACCTCTTGCCACAGGATGTAGTGATAGCATCCAGCCTAAAAGGGGATTGGACAGATTTCTAGAAGAAAAATCAATCACAGGTTACAAGCCATGATGGGTATGTGCAACCTCCTGGTTTTAGAGGTAGGCTACCTCAGAATGTCAGATCAGGGTGATCAGATATGATGGAGGACACAGTGTCTATACCTTTAACCATTGCCTAGAAGGGGGAATTTTGGCAGGTGCAAGCTCAACATGGAAGGGTTTAAAAAGCAGCACCTGTCAAAATTCCCTCTGCTAGGCAATGGTTAAAGGTATAGACACTCTGTCCTCCATTGTATCTGGTCACCCTGTGCCAGATGCAAGGGAGTGGCACCAGGATGCAGGTGTCTTGTGGGCCACTGTGAGACACAGGTAGCTGGATTAGATGGGCCTGAAGTGGGGCTCTTCTTATGTTCTTAACTGTGGGAAATCAGATGATGGACCAAATGGCCCCTTGGCCTGATCTTAAGGGTACAGGCAGTGCACAGTCAGTTCAGGTGCGCAGGCAGCTCTTCTTAGGAGACAGGCAGTGCACAGGGGGTCCTGTGCCTGGGCCCCACTAGAACAACCACATGGGTCCACTGAGAGTGCCTTCATCCCTCAGTAAGCCCCAGCCAACCTTCCAGCTCAGATCTAACGGACACGGGACTTCTCCTTTCACACGTGCGCTGTCCCGCGCGCTGCGTGGATCTGAAGCCCACGCGCTCCCAACGGCAGACGGCACTTCGAACATCAGGGACGCGAGAGGGCGCCCCTCGCCCACCCCACCCATCCCGACCTCGGCAGGTAGAGCACACCCACCAAGCGTCCCGTTGCAGACGGACCAGGAGGGGGCGCCCTCCGCCTGGTGATCTCGCCCAGCCCCGGCCGCCTCCTGCAGCGATGTCCGAAGCAGCAGCTCGCTACGGGGCTCTGTGCAGGGCGGAGCTGAGGCTGGAGTACCTGCATGCCAACTCGTGAGTGTGGCCGCCGAGTTGGAGAGGCCGCGGGGGGAAGGACCCCTTTCTGTGTAGGGAGGAGGGGCTGCTGGCTGCAGCGACGCCCGGGTTCCCGCGGTTACATCGCAGGGAACCTCTGGGTGAAAAAAAAGGCCTGCTTACAAAGCAGTCTCACACAACACCAGAACCAGGAGCAGCCGCTGAAACGGAGTGTTGGGAGAGCTAGGACAGACCACAGAAAATATTTCTTTGTGATTGGTCTGTGGAACGCCTTGCCACAAGACGCAGTGATGGCATCTGGCCTGAATGCCTTTAAAAGGGAATTGGACACATTTCTGGAGGAAAAGCCCATCACAGGTTGCAAGCTGTGATGGGTACGTGCAACCTCCTGGGTTCTGGAAGTAGGTTGCCTCAGAATGCTGGATGTGAGGGAGGGCACCAGGATGCAGGTCTCCTGTTGACTTGTGTGCTCCCTGAGGAATCTGGTGGGCCACTGTGAGATACAGCTGGACTAGATGGGCTTTTAACCTAAGGGACATCCAGCCGGGCTTTTCTTATGTTCTTAACTATCCAATTTGCTTGCCATCTAAATGTGCTAAATGTGTGAGAACCACTGGCTTATACCATCAGGGAAAATAATTATCTGGCTCACTCCTTGGTTGTGTTTTACTTGCAGGGAACTTTAAAAAAAAAAAAAAAGCTCAGGATTTATTTAAAAAATGGGAGCCCTTTTGGTAAGCTGTAGTCAGTGGCATAGTTAGAGGGGGTGCCATGCAAATGGCTCCACTCCCTCCCCTTTGGAGCCTTTCGGGGTGGTGGGTGCAAAACAGAGACAAATGCCTCCGTTTTGCACCCACCACCCAGAATGGCTCTGAAGGGGAGGGGCTACTTGCATGCTGTGGTGAGGCTTGCTGCAAAACTTAGTGCTTTGTACCCCCTCTAGCTACACCACTGGCTATAGTAGTACAGTTCCTTTTACCAACTGCCTCTGGTGATTTACTGCTTTATTTCCACCTCATATTGAGCTAGTTAACACTGGAGTGGTTGGTAAGCAGAGCACAGTGACACAGAGAGAAGAAAACTGTTCTTGTAATCCAGATGACATACTGTCACCAGGTTGCCTGCTATTAAGACAGAATGATGTGCATAAGGAATAGACACTGAGGCTGAGATAAAAGATCAAACCAGTTCTCAAATATTTGTAAAGCATCTGATTTAGGGTTCTGACAGCTTTGTGACAACATCAGTATACCTTAGGGCCCAATCCTATCCAACTTTCCAGCACCAATGTAGCTGCAATGCAGCTTACCTTGAGGAGGCCTCTGTGACTGCCCCTCCATCTGCAGGATGCAGGACATGCCCCATTGGCACAGCTGCATCAATGCTGGAAAGTTGGATAGGATTGGGCCCTTTGTCTGTTTATCAGGCTTGGTTTGGTTAACTACTGAAAGAGCTCAACAAAGCATGTCCATCTCTCTAACTCAGGTAAAGACCCCATTAAACGGTCACAAATGATTGACAGGTTAATAACTGCTGCCTCATGGAACCTGCCCATGGAATGTTGTGTCATTCTCTGCAGCTCCTGTGGCCAATGTTGCCCTTATTTCTAACAGTTTGGACATCCCTCCACTGAAACCCTCAGGTGTATGGGGGAGAAGTCCAGATGCACAGGTCTCTCCCTCACCCCTCTACATCAAGCATATACACACCAGTTGTGCTCACAAGTTTCAGAACGTATTTGCCTTCAAACGCCCCCCCCCATTTCTCCATGCTTCGGTTTTGGGACCAAGATGCTTCTCGCATCCTCTAAATCAGTGTTCAACCTTGGGGTCGGGACCCCAGTGGGGTTATGAAACCTTACTTGTGGGGTTGTGGCAACTTAAGGGAATAAAAAAAGTTGAAGACCACTGGACTAGAACACCACCAAGTAAAAAGGGAGGCATCTGATGTACGCTGTCAGGAGATTGTGTCCCAGTCAGGTTATTAGCAATTGTGCTAAAATAGCTTTCACTAGTGTCAGGCTTCATGGTAACTTTTTCTCCCCTCTCTAATAAGAATATTTGCTTACAGTGAACAGTGCTGGGAGGGCAGAATAGGGAAGGAGAGTGGGCAGTGGTGGGATGGACAGATAGGGTCCTGGGAGGGAGGCGGGATCGACAGTGGGGTCCCCACTGCTTCATTTACTTATATATTGGGGTTGTGGCATGAAAAAGGTTGGAAACCACTGCTCCAAAGGATATTTAAGCGCTCAATTTCTTATTGTTTCCAGCTTCCCCCTTTTAAAATTGTCTTATTGCTTCCTTCCAGCACCACACACGACTTTCTCTTTGGAGCTGTTGCTGAACTGATTGACAATTCCCGGTAAATCTTTTAGGATCTAAAATTTTAGTCTTGTAAAAGTACCTGTGACCTGAGAGTGCCTTGTGGCTAGATTCCTCTGAAAAGTTAGGAAAAGATGCCCTTCCTCTATTGTACAGACATGCGTGAAAAGCTGTACAGTTTTAATATTTTCTAACACTTAGAAAAGGACTTTGGAGTATTCCAGTCTTATTTTTGTTTATCAAATGTGGTTTACAAAAACCTATTTCTTTTACTGCACAACTTTTTCTTTAATAGTATAGCTTTGGATTCCTGGATCACTGCTTCTGGATCATGGCTGTTACCTCTCACTAGCAGTTTCATAGCCTAGCATTTTGCAGTTTTCAACATTTGTGAAGATACTGTTGTCTTAAGCCATTTCTGCCCAACATTGCATATATGCAACAGAGATCAAATGTGTACACCTGTGGGCTGGGCAGAAGTGGGTTAATCTAAACATGTCTTAAGTGGGTTAAACTAGATGTCTTAAATCATGTTCTTTAGTATAGAAACTGGAGTGTATAGTTGTTGCCATCTATAAGAGTATACATTAAAGCAATCGTATTGATGTTCAGTACAATCCTAGGCATGTTTACTTGGAAATAAATCCCATGAAGGTTCATTCAGAGTTAATCTCATGTAACTGCACCTGTGATTGAGTACTGTAACTCCATTTTATAATTTTTTGTAAGCTGACATATACCCTACTTAGGTGCAGTAATTATGTTTTATATGAATCTGAAAGTGCTATTGTTTTTCTGGCATTCATGTTTTAAAAAAATGTTTCAACAATATTTTCAGAGATGCTGGTGCCACTAGACTTGACATATTTACTGGTAAGTTCAGCAGATGTTTTGTGGATGACAGTGTTATAGCTTGGTGTGAGATAACGTATAAAGAAATAATGGTTGACTGCGAAAGCAGTTGTGGGCAAATAAAAAGAGAGACTAAAGATTCATAGACTGGTTGCTCTTATCAGGAAGGTTCATAGGGGCTGGATACTTAAATGAGGGAGGTAGAGTGGATTGCATCACCTCTTTCTGCAGGTATTGTATTGTATTGGCAACCTTCAGTCTCGAAAGACTATGGTATCGCACTCTGAAAGGTGGTTCTGGCACAGTGTCTAGTGTGGCTGAAAAGGCCAATCCGGGAGTGACAATCCCTTCCACACCGGGAGCAAGTGCAGTCTGTCCCTGGTCTGTCTCCCTGGCTATGGGCCTTCCTTCTTTGCCTCTTTGCCTCAGACTGTTGGCCAAGTGTCTCTTCAAACTGGGAAAGGCCATGCTGCACAGCCTGCCTCCAAGCAGGCCTCTCAGAGGCCAGAGTTTCCCACTTGTTGAGGTCCATTCTTAAGGCCTTCTGATCCCTCTTGCAGATGTCCTTGTATGGCAGCTGTTGTCTACCTGTAGGGCGCTTTCTTTGCATGAGTTCATCATAGAGGAGATCCTTTGGGATCCGCCCATCGTCCATTCTCACGACATGACCGAGCCAACGCAGGCGTCTCTGTTTCAGCAGTGCATACATGTTAGGGATTCCAGCACATTCCAGGACTGTGTTGTTAGGAACTTTGTCCTGCCAGGTGATGCCGAGAATGCGTCAGAGGCAGCGCATGTGGAAAGCGTTCAGTTTCCTCTCCTGTTGTGAGCGGAGAGTCCATGACTCGCTGCAGTACAGAGGTGTACTCAGGACGCAAGCTCTGTAGACCTGGATCTTGGTATGTTCTGTCAGCTTCTTGTTGGACCAGACTCTCTTTGTGAGTCTGGAAAACATGGTAGCTGCTTTACCGATGCTAAGGAGTACCAAATATGACTGCTTTCCACATTTAAAAAAAAAACAAAACACCAAGTGCTAGAAATAGTTCATGAACATCTCAGGTTCTAGCTCAGCCCCTTCCTTTACTGTGCTTTCAAGGCATTTTCACATTTAGCAATGTTTTAAAAAATTTGATATCCCCCTACAGTTTGAAGTGGTTCAGTCCATTCTGCCACAATATTCTGCTGCAGGTATAGTCCTGACCTTGCTTTAGGCCATTTCCAGTGAAACAACTTTTCACTTACAGATTAGTTTCCTAAAGCTATAATGCAATTGCTTCTATAAGGAAACATTGAAAGCGTATGGCAATGTTTCTTGAATGCATTCATGATCAAAATCTTATGGGAGGCCTGATCCAGCTGAAGTTTCATTTATTTCTTTTTTTAATATTTATGCATGCTTTATTATACAGAAGAAATAATAATAATGACGACTGTCTCATGTGACTCCAGTGGGGGAAAGGGTGTATGACAGGGGGCCAGTCAAACCCAGGAAGTGGGTGAGTTTGGCAGTGGCAGCAGACACTGAATCATGACCCCCTTCCTAGATCTGATCCACCTTCCCAGGTCAATGCAGGCTTGCATGAGTGATTGAGCTGGTGCAGTATCCAAGCTGACCCATGGTGGTTGTTGGGGGTTAGCCCAGGGTAAGAGAATTAATTGGAGGCCTCCAATGGCCAAAAATCCCCCACGTGTTTACAGGTGATGCCATACCAACATCACTACACAGGGATTTAGTTAGGATTGGGCTGTGAGTCATGTCTTTTTGTAAAGAGGCATGAGTGAGCTAATCCAAGAGTCACAATAAATAAAGAACAATGAATTTAATAAGAATAAAATGACAAAACTGAAAAAATAAACTTACTTAAATGAATTAGACAATACTAAATGTTTAGAAAACCAATAAATATTTGGAAGACTAAGTAGGAACTTCTGTCCAGCAATATTGGCAACCTTCAGTCTCGAAAGACTATGGTATCGCGCTCTGAAAGGTGGTTCTGGCACAGCGTCTAGTGTGGCTGAAAAGGCCAATCCGGGAGTGACAATCCCTTCCACACCGGGAGCAAGTGCAGTCTGTCCCTGGTCTGTCTCCCTGGCTATGGGCCTTCCTTCTTTGCCTCTTAGCCTCAGACTGTTGGCAAAGTGTCTCTTCAAACTGGGAAAGGCCATGCTGCACAGCCTGCCTCCAAGCGGGCCGCTCAGAGGCCAGAGTTTCCCACTTGTTGAGGTCCATCCCTAAGGCCTTCAGATCCCTCTTGCAGATGTCCTTGTATCGCAGCTGTGGTCTACCTGTAGGGCGCTTTCCTTGCACGAGTTCTCCATAGAGGAGATCCTTTGGGATCCGGCCATCATCCATTCTCACGACATGACCAAGCCAACGCAGGCGTCTCTGTTTCAGCAGTGAATACATGCTAGGGATTCCAGCACGTTCCAGGACTGTGTTGTTTGGAACTTTGTCCTGCCAGGTGATGCCGAGGATGCGTCGGAGGCAGCGCATGTGGAAAGCGCTCAGTTTCCTCTCCTGTTGTGAGCGAAGAGTCCATGACTCGCTGCAGTACAGAAGTGTACTCAGGACGCAAGCTCTGTAGACCTGGATCTTGGTATGTTCCGTCAGCTTCTTGTTGGACCAGACTCTCTTTGTGAGTCTGGAAAACGTGGTAGCTGTTTTACCGATGCGCTTGTTTAGCTCGGTATCGAGAGAATGAGTGTCGGAGATCGTTGAGCCAAGGTACACAAAGTCATGGACAACCTCCAGTTCATGCTCAGAGATTGTAATGCAGGGAGGTGAGTCCACATCCTGAACCATGACCTGTGTTTTCTTCAGGCTGATTGTCAGTCCAAAATCTTGGCAGGCCTTGCTAAAACGATCCATGAGCTGCTGGAGATCTTTGGCAGAGTGGGTAGTGACAGCTGCATTGTCGGCAAAGAGGAAGTCACGCAGACATTTCAGCTGGACTTTGGATTTTGCTCTCAGTCTGGAGAGGTTGAAGAGCTTTCCGTCTGATCTGGTCCGGAGATAGATGCCTTCTGTTGCAGTTCCAAAGGCCTGCTTCAGCAGGACAGCGAAGAAAATCCCAAACAAGGTTGTTGCAAGAACACAGCCCTGCTTCACTCCGCTTCGGATGTCAAAAGGGTCTGATGTGGAGCCATCGAAGACAACAGTGCCCTTCATGTCCTTGTGGAAAGATCTGATGATGCTGAGGAGCCTGGGTGGACATCCAATCTTGGGGAGAATCTTGAAGAGGCCGTCTCTGCTGACCAGGTCGAAAGCCTTTGTGAGATCTATGAAGGCTATAAAGGCTATCTGTCCAGCAATAAACATTTGTATAATGATATAGATGGGGCACTTCAGGGATGGCTGAATTGGACCTTCAAGTTCAAATAGGTGTGGTATGGGAGAGATCAGTGAATAGCTCTGCCAACGTTTTTTTCCCAGCAGCCATAGAAATGTCCAGTTTTGATTGGAGTGGTACTGGAGGTGGAGGGCAATGTAAGTCTTTTGCTATACCTCACCTTTGGTCTGAACTGTCTTACCCTGGTCCTAAATCAACTATGAGATGTACAGCAGAAAAACAAAAAGAATCTGTGTGTGCCTGTCTCTTTTTCCAGGACAGGAAGCAACTGCAGAAATAGCATACAGGAAAGGGTTAGACAAACCCTTCTGTCGTGAACAGTAGAAAAGTTCTACTGGATCAAGCCAAAGGCCCATCTAGTCTGGTTTCCTGTTTGCCGCAGGGGCAAACCTTGTGCCTCTGAGAAGCCGGTAAGCAGGAGTTGAAGACAAGATTCAAAAATATGTCTGCCATTGTTCACCTGCAGCTGGTATGCAGAGGCCCACAATACTGCTGCTCTGATAAAAATCTGCCCAACTGCTGAGAAAATGAAAGAACAGCAACCTTTAACAGCCTCTTCTCTGACTAAGTGGGTAGCCCCTTTTGAAGGCTTCAAATGTTTGAGGCTGTGCTTGGATACATTAACAGTTTTGTTGAGCTGAAACAGCATACAAAGGTGTATATTTGCTCCTGTGGGGGGGGAGGAGTACTGCATGGTAGATTTAGAATGGCTCTCGTATTCATAGATTTTAACCTTTTGTCAGTATGTTTCTATACACAGTTGCTGTTTTATATAGCAGTGAACCCATCAGCAGAGCTAGAGTCTAGTAGCACATGTCTGGTTCTGGAAATTAACCCCTATTTTATTTTTATTTTTAAAGCATCTGGCTTAATTTCTTTCATACAAATTGCATAGTTCCTCCAGTGTTGATTGGCTTCACTAATTGTAACGTAATGGTCCTGTATAATTTGTTGTCTCCGTCTCAATGGATGCCCTTGCAGCCCAATCCTATGTATATTTACCCAGAAGCAAGTCTCACTGAGTTCCATGGAACTTTCTTTTTTTAATATCGGGTGGAGAAAAGATGCATAGATTAAAACTGTCAATGAATTATCTGCAGATATATTTCAAAATTACTGCTGCTGATTACAGAAATCAACAGACAGACAGACAGACAGACAGACAGACAGATGTGATGCAAGTATGGTTGGATACTACTTCTGTTTGAGCATTCATTTGGGTACAAAGGTGGATGTGGAAGAGCTGATCAGGGTTCTGTCCTCTAGCTCCTCCTCCAGCCTCCATGTACCTAGTACTGTATACTATCTGCATACAGTTTGCACGTAACACTTGAAAAAATGTCATCTAAGGTATTCACAATCTAGTACCTCCATTTTGTATATTACCAGAATATACATAGAGGAGCGTATGCTCATTGAAGCACAAAAGGGTTGACACTGTGCAAATGGTACATTTGAACATGGGGAGATCAGGAGAGGAGCTGCTGAGCATTTCTCCGTTCAGCATCTGCATGTACTTCTTTGTACTAAGAAATGAATTACTGCATAAAGTTTGTATTCCAGCTGCAAGTGGGAGATTGAATATTTGAATGTGAAAGCATTTTGCACATTGAAACGTAGCATGAAACGTAGCATCTTAAGCTAGTGCTCGTCTCCTTGACAGATGTAAAGGCAAGGAGTTTTATATGGAGGAACTGTCAAACATACAAACTACATTTTCATTCCAAAATGGTACAATCAAATCTACGTATCATGTGCTGCAGCAGTAAGTTTCGTTAAGGCAAAAGTCTGTCACTCACAACCTGTTCTGACCTCAGTACTATGTGGCTTGCAAATATTTACAGTATTAAGAACTACCAATGTCACCTTTTCATGCTTTATTTTGCAGTGACTAATGAGAACCTTCAAGGAGGATTTATGTTGTGCTTTTTGGATAATGGATGTGGCATGAATCCTCGTAAGTTACTACCTCAAAAAATATCTTTTAAAAAATCTGTTCTCTCCATGTCACAGAAAGCCTGCTGAGTTATGAATCAGGTCTTCCCTGGTTCGACTCTCCCCTTTGCCATGAGCACACTAGGTGGCCTGAGGCAAGTCACTGCCTCTCAGCTTTAGCTTCTTAGCTATAGTATGGGAATCTTAATGCTTACCTGGCCAGGTGGTTATAAGGACCAGTGACGTGTCTAGAAGGGGTGCAAAGCACTAGGTTTTGCAGGCACCTAAACACGCTGTTCAGGTGGTCTCTCCCCTTTGGAGCCAGGAACATTCCATCTTCATTTTGCTCCCTCCACCCAGAATGAATCCAAAGGGGAGAGGGAGGGGCTGCTTGCACGGTGCGTTCAGGCACCTGCAAAATTTAGTGCCTTGCACCCCCTCTAGCTATGCCACTGACATGAAAATAATAAATGTGAAGCATTTTGCATGCTCAGAAAGCACTACAGAAATATAATGATAGTCTTGCCTGGAGCACCATCAAAATAGGTTGGCTTGCCTGGAATCACAGGACTGTGTAACTTCTGTGCCATTAATTGTTGCAACCGTGTGTGTCTGGAACTTCATGGCCACCTGGGGGAAGCTGCTAAATCAGTGAAGGTAACCAGGTGCAACACTGGCCTGTTTTGTTTTGTGGCTCCCTTTTGCCAGGAGTGAACATTTTTCCCTCCTTTGGTGTTAAGTACAAACAGCTTAGTCGGTAAGATTGGATCATGGCTGCTTCATACCGATGCCAAGATGATCGCAGGGTGTCTCTGTCTTGCAGCTTAGGTTAACCAGCACTTAAAATAAACTGTTCCCAGAATGAGCACATCATATGTTCTTAGAATCCCTGATGTGCCAAGTTAACTCTTTGAAATTTGTCGTTCCGACTTTCACTGCAAAAGGAGAGGGCCACTTTGTACTTGCAACAGTGATCAGCAGGTGGGTCTGGTTTGTTACGTAAACTGCTGGTTAATGCAGCTGCAAAACAAGGTGGAGACTGGTATTTTTAGCAGCACAGGACTGAGAATGAGATGATGGGGATTCTATTTCAGACACTGCCAGGCAGACACTGCGTAATCTTGGGCAAAACACCTCAACAACTCTGTCTCTATAGCTGCAACAGGACTCAGTGGTGGCAGGTCCTGAGAGGGATTGTGCCAAACCTCTGATATGTTAACGCAGTGTTTTTTATCAAACTGTGGGTCGGGATCCATTAGGTGGGTCACGGGCCAATTTTAGGTGGGTCCCCATTCATTTCTATCTTTTATTTTAATATAGTAGACTAATGGTCCAATCCTGTCAAGCACCTGCATTGGCAGAATGTATGTTCAGCTGCTGTGCGCTATTGCAAAGAAGCAGTAAAGTGCTTTGTGACAGCGCAAGGCTCAAGTGTGCCAGCAGGAAGGTCAGAGGTTTCCTGCTGGTGCCGGTGGTCATCAAGAGGACCACTGGAGCAGGTAAGTACAGCACGAGGGTGGGGTGGGAGGAGGGCAGAACTGGACTGCAACAGGGGCAGGGGTGGGCAGATTGGACCTGAAAGGGGCCAGAATTGACCGCAATGGCACACGCAGTATCCAAACCCCGTTCCTAGTTCTGATCCACTTGCATAGATCAAAGCAGACTTGCAGCAGCATTATCGCTAATATGGGTCTGAATTGACCCATTGTGGCTGCTGGGGCTTACCCCAAGAAGACATCTAGCAACCAAAAATCCCCCTTGGGGTACAGCGAAAGCTGCACCAGCATTGCTGCATCACCATGCAGGGTTTTGGGTAGGATTGGGCTGAAAGCCCTATTCTGGGTTCCCAATGGCACACCTTGTCTATCCCTTTGATGGTGCTTTGGCAATACTGCTACCACTGATATTGAGGATGCAGGGGCTGGCTTGAGCAGATGGGCCTTCAGCCATGCCTTGTTAGTGGGTTTGAATAATGTATATGTGGGGGGAATGTGTTGCATCTGTGGGAACCAAGAGCAGTGGTCAATGACACAACTTGATGATTTGGCATATAAAAAAGAGGAAGGCAAGGATGAAGGTGTAACAACAAAGACCTTTATTGTGTGGCTATTAATACGATTTTTGGGGAGGGGGAATCCAATGAAAAAGCAACATAATGTTATTCAGCCATTCATATGACTAGGCCCTAAACATAGGCTACGAGTTCTAGGCTCACTGACATGCAGCACGCACATCAAGGACAAAAAGAGAGAGGCTCTAAGAGGGCAATCCTAACCCCTTATGTCAGTGCTTTCCAGCACTGGCATAGTGGTGCCAATGGGACAAGTGGTGTGCTGCATCCTGCAGTTGGGTGTCACTCGTGGAGGCCTCCTTAAAGTAAGGGAATGTTTGTTCCCTTACCTCGGAGCTTCATTGTCCTTATGTCAGTGCTGGAAAGTACTGACATAAGGGGTTAGGGTTGCACCCTTAGTGTATTGTCAGCATGACTGCACAAGACAGGAAACTAGAGAGAGGATGTTGGTGGGCTGGTGGCTCGGCTTTGCCAAGGACTAAATTTATCTGTGTTTCTGCTGATTTGAGAGTGAAATGTTACAGGAATCCTAGGGCTAAGTTTCTAAGCCCAGTTAACCTCCTGATTTAAAAGCCCAGTGTATCAGTGGTAAATGCTTGAGAAGCAAATCCAGAGGCTAGGCTGTAGCCATATATAACTGCAAGGACGAATACAGTGCAAGGGAGCCAAGGCTGCCTTTCCAGGAGAAGAGGGTACAGTGTGAGGCAGCCAACAAAAGAATGAATGCCCAGCACATATTGGCACAGTGGCTCTGCACTTAAAGGAGGGGAAAAGGCTGGAAAAGAGAGTGGTCAGTTATCAGTCCTGGGAGCTGACTTGGCACAATGGGTAGTGGCTGAAATGAAGGCCACAACTCCCCTTATATTACTGTTCTGGGATGAGATGGCATATCATGTGTGGGAGAGATGTGCATATGCTTCTAACTATGCGAGTGGGTGAACTGATCAGGTGGTCCCCAAACCAGCCTGATGTCAATCTAGGTAAGAGCCAGGATGGTATAGTGATTTGGGAGTCAGGCCTGAAACGATCCAGGCTCAAATCTTTGCTCAGCCTGAGCTCCTTGGAAAAAGAGTGGTGGGAAAATGTGAAAAATAAATCTGCATTTAAATTTTAACATTTTTGTATCATTTTAATACATCATTTTTTTAAGTGTGATAAAAGCCAATCACACGCCAGTGAAGAGAAACTGGATACTCTGTAGCAAAATATAGATATTGGAGACAGACCGTGTTGCGTTTTTGATATTGAATGATGCTGAATTTGAACAAGTCCCCCAGAGATAAACTGTATCAATCTGTTGCAGGAGAAGCCACAGATCTGGTCTATTTTGGAAGATCTTCCAAGCGTCTCGTAGCTAACATGATTGGACATTACGGCAATGGACTTAAGTCGTAAGGAGTGTATTTTTAACTTACTGACCTTTAATGCTTCTAATGTAGAAGGTAATTTATTGTGGGCATGTTCCTTTGTTTTATACGGTGGAGGAAGAAATTGTTCAGGCTCACTAGCTTTGGCAGTATTCCTTGCTGGCCCCAGAAAAGTAAGCGTGCCCATTTTGCATGTGCCTATTACTAAATGAATATTAACATCTAGAACTGTAACAAAACTGGTCTCGTCTTGTATCTTTCCTGTAGAGGGTCAATGCGTATAGGAAAAGACTTCATTCTGTTCACCAAGAAAGGGGAAACAATGACGTGCCTTCTTTTCTCTCAGTCGTTCTGTGAAAAAGAGGGTCTCCTTGAGGTATGACTGCCTTAGTTTGTTGAACTGTTGACATTTATTTTGCTCTTCCTGAGGACCTCCATCGTTTACATGAATCTCCCCTTAGTATCAGAGCCTTTGGGAAGATCCTCTTGCAGGTTCTGTCACCCTCAGAGGCATGGCTGGTGGGGACTTGTAAATTGACTTTCTAATTTCTAGCCAGGGGAGCTGTAGACTCTGCAAAAAACCAGCTGCCCTATAAAATTTATAGGATTGTAGCTCTAATGTGGAACCACAGCCAACGGCCCAGTAGGTCGGCGGTGCCACCAGTCGAAAAAGTTTGGGAACCACTGCAATAGGCCTTCTGTGGCCTTCTATGAACACACAGCCCAATCCTGTCCTTCCCTAGTGCCCAGGGCTACAGCGGCACTAAAATGGCCACCACTGTATCCTATGGCACCAGGGAAGCCGTGCCAGGTCTCCTCGGGGTAAGGAAACAAACGTTCCCTTACCCTGTGTAACACCCAGATGGCCCCAATGGGTCTCCTTGGATCTGCATCCACTGTTGATTGGGGGCAGAACAGAGGAGGCCCGTGTCGGCTTTTACAGCCTGGGAGGGGGTTTAGCATATAGTGGCAGAGCCTGCCACCATTTCTGCCCCCCTCCTAAGCCCACTCTTCCCCTCTAACCACTGGAAGCTCTCAGTACCATCGGCACATTGTTAGTGCTGGTAAAAAGTGCCTTATGGTCAGCAGTGCTGGCTGAGCACCAGTGCCATGCCATGGATTAGGCCTGCAGTCTTTTGTGTCATATTTTTCCCCCTGGATTGGTACTAATATTGCTGCATCATTATTAAATGTGGGGTTTTTTTACTGTTTTGTGATGCTTTGTATAATTTTTGTAAGCTGCCACATTTTTTAAAAAGAAAAGTAGCAGATAAATCTTTTAAATAGTCTGTTAAGTCAGCTGACAAAAAAAACACATATAAGAACAATAAAACATTAAACACAAATATCAGAGAATAGCAGCAAAATTAGAGTAGCAAAACAAAAGTCCACCAACCAGAACAATTGCAGTTAGCTTAAAGAAAGACCCTCCACGCATTCCCATCTAAAGAGAACCACGTTGGCTTTTTGCTATCTTTTGTGTTTGTTCAGTTCCTCAACCCACAGCCAGCAATTATTGTAAGTATTGCTCTGTGAAATGACATGTTGATCTCCTGTTTGGAACATTCGGAAATGTTGTATGTAAGTGACTAAGGCTGCAGTCCTATGTGTACTTTCCTGGGAGTAAGCCCCGTTGACTCTAATGAGGCTTGCTTCTCAGTAGACATGCATAGGATTGGACTCTAAGGGTGCAATCCCATCCTGCACTGGAACAGGCAAGCCAAGTAGCTTGTGCTGTATCCAGCGCAGGATAGGGGCCCAAAGTGGCTCAGCCAGAGGTAAAGGGTAACTTTTCCCCTTACCCTGGGGTAAGACACCCTGGCTCCTATGGGTCTCTTCGAACGTGTGCCACCTCCTGAGGTGGCACAAGTCAAAGGAGAGTGGAGCAACTTGAAGCTGCTCCAAGCTCCCCAGGAACTGGGGTTGGGATCCAGCATAACTGCCGGATCCCAGCCCTGCCTCCCGCTCCCCACCCACCCACCCCCAGGGTCGCCCACCACCTGCCCTCCACCCACCCAGGGACACCTCCCTCCTGCCTTCTCCCCACCCAGCCCAGAATCTTGCATCAGCCGTGCTCTGTTGATGCAAGACTCAGAGCTTTCATTGGCAGGGAGGCTTATTCCAGCCTCTGAAGGCCAGCACACCTCTGCATGCTGGCCTTGCCAACTCTTGAGGAGGTGCAAACATGCCTTATGGCATGTTTGTGACCCTTCTGGCCTGGCATAAGGGACTTGTACCGGCCCAAGTGCCTTCTAGGATTGTGCTGTAAAAATATTTTTACCGTAAAATCATCCGTTCAGACATGAAAATGAAATATTGTTTCAGAAACTTTGTCAGTTCAGTCAAACAATGACTTATACATGAAATATATACATTGTGGACTTCATGAAAATCTGTTATAAAAAATCTAAAACCATGGTCCTTAAGTACTTTAGAAGAACAGTAATTTATAGTCATTTATATTTTTAAAAGTATTCAGAATAAGCTTTGGGGGGATGGTTTCAAATCTTCCAGTCTCAATCGGAGCCTATCCCATTATTTCTTATGGAAAAAAATTCTAGATTGGCTTCAGTGGTGAATGGGAGGGACACTTACATTGCAGTATTTTCAGTACTTCTCCTTCCCCAGCTATGTTACTGGTCCAAAGCTGTGCAGTCCTTGCTCCTGCACTACAGCACATACTGTATTTCCCAGAACATTATATTAAGCAGTGTCAGTTTGGGCTATGCTTGGTGCCTGTTGGGAGTAGGAGAGAAAGTGATCATCAGACTAGTTAGTACTCATCTGTTTAGTGGGAAGAGGCAAGAACCATGAGTGACGCATCTTTTGGCTGTGAATATATCTGAACGAGGATCAGTCTCTTTAATTTTGTGACCCTTTATAGGTGATAGTCCCAATACCGTCCTGGTCCAGTAGTACAAGAAGTCCTTTAACAGATGATCCTGAAAAATTTGCCACACAGTTGTCCATAATTTGCAAATATTCTCCTTTTACGAACGAAGCTGCACTGATGGACCAGTTTGCATTCATTTCTGGGGAAAGTGGTGAGTTTCTTGTTCCTGCAAAATAAGTCATCCCAACTGTAGCAACGGGACTAAAGTAGGGAGCCTGAGAGCTCAATCTGGCTTCCAGGAGTACTTGTCTGGTCTCAATGCATCTTGATCCCAAGTGACACCCTCTGTTGTGTATAGTGATGATACCAAGTTCACATAATTACGACATTTGTTTGTTCAGTTCTTGGGTAGTTAATATGAGAGGAAGAGTGTGATTTCGTGATAAACAGCCCTGTATTTTCTTAGTCATCTTTGTCCCCTGGATCAGAGGTTCCCAAACCTGGGGTGTTGCAACTCCTCAGCCGGGGAAGCCCTGTCCCTGCCCCCTTATGGGGCAGGGCAGTGGTGAAGGTAGCAGCATATTTCCTAGGATCGTGGATCATGTCTTTGCCAGGGACAAAGGGGATTTTTTTATACTTACCAGTGGCAACGCCAGCCTTCCAGGGGTGCAGAGAGCCCACGGAAGCCACTGCAGGGCTCTCCAAGTCTAGAAATATCTAAATATCCCAACCACATCTGACTTTGCCACCTGACAGTATAGTTCTAAGGTTGCTTTTACTCCATGTAGTAACTAAGGGCCCAGTCCTATCCAATTTTCCAGTGCCAGTGCTGCTGTGGCTATGGGGTATGCACTGCTTCCTATGTTGGGGATACAGTCACAGAGGCCTCCTTAAGGTATGGGGATATTAGTTCCCTTACCTTGGGGCTGCATTGCAGCTGCACCGGTGCTGGAAAATTGGATAGGATTGGCCCTCGGTCTCTGTGTTGGAGTAAAAACCAAGCCTTCCCCAGACCAAATCTAGAATCAGAGTAGATAGCAGTGTCTGGGCTCATGTGATCACTGCTGCCCCTATTGCTCCTGCCGCACAATTCTTGCCAGAAACAGATGGCTTTGATGGTGCGGGTTGACATTTTGGTATTATTTTTGATAAATTAATGATAGGTTTTAATCTTCACATCTAGGAACTTTGGTGATCTTATACAATTTGAAGCTTACTCTCAGTGGTGAGCCAGAACTTGACAATCAAACAGATGAGGTAGATATATTGATTGCCGAATCACCTGAGAGGTAAGTACTGTAGTCATTGTAATACAGAATTAAAAGGGCAGGAATAAACATTTTGGAAAATAATCTTTACAGACAACCAGATTTGTTTGGATACCTGAAAACTTCAAATTAAATATTTAGCTTCTCACTTGGGACCCCAATGGAATTTTAATAGTTCTCATTAGTTACATTAGTTTATGTTAGTTAAAATCCATAGAATTTCATATTCCTTTTTAAAAATTGTATTTCTTAGGACAGCATTTTCAGCATCTTTGAAGATGTGACCACCAAAAATAATGAAAGGATTGAAACAAAAAAATTAAAGGGAAGTGCTTCATAATGAGTATAGCCCACCATGTGCATACTCAAGTGGGCAAGATATAGAGACCTCCAAGTATGCAGACAAGCCACAGGGTCATCAAGCTTTCTAGCTCTTGTGATGGCTAAGGACCCAATCCTACCCAACTTTCCAGCACCGGTGCAGCTGCAATACGGCCTTAAGGTAAGAGAACAAATGTTTCCATACATTGAAGAGGCCTCTGTGACTGCCCTACCACCACAGGGTGCAGTGCACACCTCATTGGCATAGCTGCTCCTGCACTGGAAAATTGGATAGTATTGGGTCCTAAATCCAGGGTGACTGGATCGTTCCAGTCAGACAGGCTCCATCCTTCTCCATCTCAGCCTGATAAGCAGAGGGCCTTCTTTTCTCTTATGTATTTCTCGCTCTCTTAGAGAGCGACTAAGATGATTACGGGGCTGGGGCATCTTCCTTATGAGGAAAGGCTACGGCGTTTGGGCCTCTTCAGCCTAGAAAAGAGATGCCTGAGGGGGGACATGATTGAGACATACAAAATTATGCAGGGGATGGACAGAGTGGATAGGGAGATGCTCTTTACACTCTCACATAATACCAGAACCAGGGGACATCCACTAAAATTGAGTGTTGTGCAGGTTAGGACAGACAAAAGAAAATATTTCTTTACTCAGCGTGTGGTCGGTCTGTGGAACTCCTTGCCACAGGATGTGGTGCTGGTGTCTAGCCTAGACGCCTTTAAAAGGGAATTGGACAAGTTTCTGGAGGAAAAATCCATTATAGGGTACAAGCCATGATGTGTATGCGCAACCTCCTGATTTTAGAAATGGGTTAAGTCAGAATGCCAGATGCAAGGGAGGGCACCAGGATGAGGTCTCTTGTTATCTGGTGTGCTCCCTGGGGCATTTGGTGGGCCGCTGTGAGATACAGGAAGCTGGACTAGATGGGCCTATGGCCTGATCCAGTGGGGCTGTTCTTATGTTCTTATTTAATTCATTAATTTATTTATGCATTTATATCCCACTTTATCTCCTTGGTGGGCATTCAAAGTGGCTTTCGTACCTCATGCTTTTCCCCACAACATTTGGAATTCCTAATACTTGCAAAACTCTTACCTTGGGATTAGGTTAACTCCAAAGATAACCATTCATTCATAAAAATAGTGTAGAATAAATTCAACATGTCTCCCCCCCAGTGGTACTTTTGGGATTTACACAGATAATCCACAGTAGCGGACCTCCCCAGCCCCATGCTCCAGGGGAAAGGTTTGCGATGGTGCCACCCCCGGGATGCCACCCCCACCATGCGCAAATCCAACACCCCCCCCCCACTTACCTGGAGTGCACGGTGCCTCATGCGACTCCAGGACACTTCAGGGCAGCCTCCTGATGGTTTCCCGACGTGTTAAACTGTGCTTCTGGAAAACCGGAAGCACCGTTTCTGACCCAGTCAGGAGCCTCAAAAAGTCTTCCGCGGGTTCCTAAAGCTGCACGAGCTTCCGAGCCTGGGGCATTTGCCCCATCAAATGAATGGGAGGTCCACCACTAATAATGCACTAAGTGTAGCTCTTTGTGTTCTTCCTTTGGAAATATCAAAGCAACTTACATGAGGCGTGTAGTGAACTCATGCTTTCTTATCCTATAGCAGACCACTGGTCTCACTCACTCAAGTTAGGCCATTCTGACAGGCCTCTCAGTTGCAGGTGTTCAGAGTCTGAGGCAGAGATCTTTACCAGCACTGCTCCCCAAGATCCTTTTAATAGGAGACTGCAAGGGCTGAACCTCAGACCATCTGTAGGCAAAGCTTCTGTTCTGTCACTTAGCTGTGGCCCTTCCCCATGTAGTAGTCTCCAATGCTGTCATTGATCAGATCCACATACACTTGCCTTGATAGTGCTGTACTATCAGGGAGTTTTCATTCTATCTGCAGGCATTGAGTCCAGCAAATTGAAGACCCATTATCTTCTGGTAGCTAATCTTCAGAACAGCCACAAACTTCCTGCTCACAGTACTGTTCTAAAGAGATCTGTATAGTTGGTTCCAGCATTGAACTATACCTGCAAAATGTGGAATGTGGTCCAGGAACCAGGACTGAACATTGTATAATGTTCCCTGCTTCGTTGGTGGATCTGGTGGATCTGGTCCACCTGCAGATTTTTGTCCAAATTCATGTGTTGGCCACTCCATCCATATTTAACAGCCCAATCCTATCCTTCCCTCCCCCATTGATGCAATGGCGCCAAATTGGCAACCACTGCATTCTAGGGGTGCAGTTGTGAGTAAGATGATCATTCCCTTACCTGGGCATAAGCCTCCATGGCATGGGTGTGTGTGGGGGTCTACTCAGATCGAGGAAGGGGGATAGGATCCTGCAGTTGCTGCTGCTGCCAAACCTGCCCACTTCCTGGACCTGATACGCCCCTCCCATCCCAGTTTTGCCCTCTCCCATCTCCCCTTTGAACCTGCTTTGTTGGGTTGCAGAGGCATGATGATGTGGGTGGGAAGGCACAGGTTTTATGGCAGTCAGCACCAACTGAGCTCCATAAACGACATTGCAAGGTAAATATAGCACTGGGCCCTTAAAGTAGGGATAGGCAGAATGGATGACCAGTGGTCCACTGATAAATCTCTGGCCAACTTATTTCTCAGTGGACCATTTTCTGGTTGCTAGAATCTTGTAAAAGATGCTGGATGAAGTTAACTTGAAGTGAATCAGCAAGTCACTTCTTATTCAGACATTCTTGAGCAAGGATGCATACTCAACATCTATTTAACCCAGAGTAGGTAGACTTTAACTGTTAAGGAATCCTGACTTGCATTTGTGCTTTGCAATTTTCAGTTGCTATTCTAACAGATTAGTACTGGACATCCAATTAGTTTTTCTCTTGACTCTTGCCCTGCTAAAAAAAATTCTTCTCTGGTAGATTGCCATAGGTTTTTCAGATCTGGAATGAATTTGTTTAATTAAGCTTGGTGCGATATTTGGTAGTTTGAATGAGGTTTACTGTTTTGTTTTTCTGCTGCTTGTTAAGTTTTATTATTATTATCATTTTTGTAATAACAATTTAGAGTGATGTTATTGTGTATAATTAAAAAAAAACTAATAAAAGCTGAAGCATTATATGAGGGAGGAAAATATATCTGGTTGATAAAACAGCATCGCTGGCGTGTAGCATTTGAGCTAGTTGCAGTTTATTTGTAAGCCTCCTTCAAATATTTGTTCTGATTTGGAAAAGAACTGAATCACACCTTGTGGGACATTTTAGCAATGGCTCTGTAGGGCTTCAGGCCTTGTTTGTGTTTTTCGTTCAAGATGATTATGCACCTAATTTCCTCTATCCAGTAAAAGTTCCCCCTTTGTGGGCTCAGAGTGCTTCTGGTTTAAAAACCTCTTTTCTTTGGCAGCCTTCCAGAACAACGGTCTCTGAGAGCCTACATAGCCATATTGTACTTTGACCCACGAATGCAGATATTCATTCAAGCCCAGAAAGTGGAAACCAAGCGCCTGCCTTATTGCTTTTACAGACCCAGGTGAGTCAGCTGCTCTTACTCTTACGCAGCCTGGTATTTAAATGTTCAAAGCGCCATGCCTGAAAGCATTAGCAAACCTTTTTGGCCATGGTGAGAAATTGATTTTGATGGCAAGGCAATTTATAATCTAAGCCAAGTTCAAATCACACTTTTAAAAAGGTAATCAGCTGTGACCAAACACTTTGACCCAAAGCAAGGAACACTTTACATAAGATAATCACCTAACAGCAGGGATGCCTCTCCCAGGGGGTTTTCATTTGAGTGAAAGTTTGCCCAGACATTTCTGTAAACAAATTATAGGCCACTTCTAGAGTTCATTTTTAATTGACTCCTATTCTTATAATATGTGTAGCATGCATTTTGAGTAAGGATTAGCATGTCAATGAATGCTCTAATCCAGGTTCCAGTAAAACTGGGACCTGATCCAGTTCTGACTGTGACTCAATGGTAAGAGGCCTGTGAAAAGAGGGGATAATTGAAGTAGAAAGTTAGCAGCCATGTTGATTGTGTCGTATGGGTAGGCAACCATACATATCCGGTTCTTAAATGTGATTAGAGTTTTGTGGGTTCAAATGATTTTGTGATCACAAGCACTAGGAAAAGTCTGGTACACCACAAACATTACCAAAAAAAAAAAACCAGTGTAAAAGATCAGTGACAACCAGATGCAAGGGAATGGCAACTGGTTGCAGGTATCTTGTTATCTTGTGTGCTCCCAGGGACATCTGATGGGCCACTGTGAGATACAGGAAGCTGAACTCAATGGGCCCTTGGCCTGATCCAGCAGGGCTCTTCTTATGTTCTTAGTGTGGTCCTGCTAACAGAACGCAGAAAGTTCCTTAGTTAGGCATTTATCCATCAGGAAAGCTCCCACAGTTCATACAGGCCAACACAAATCCATCTTAATTCAAGACACAATGATTCTAGTAGAACAGGGGTTCAAGTAGAACAGGGGTTCAAGGGTTCTACTTCAAGGGGTTCTATTCAAGTAGAACAGGGGTTAATCAAACCTGCCTCTGAAGCAGGCACTGGAGTATTAGTATACTCCAGTATACTCTGGAGTATTAGTTAAACTTTGCAACAGAGCAATCAATAGACAATAACATAAGCACGAATTATAATTAAATATTTTAGGTCAGTGGTTCTCAAACTTTGAGGGAGCCTTACTCCCTCAGTAAGTCTTTGTGGGGGAGGGGCTAGGGCAGCGACGCGATCCCCAGGATCACGTCGCTAAGCAGGGGTGCTTTCACTTTTAAGTAGGTAGGGCTGCTGGAGGCTGCAAGAGGTGCAGGTAGCCCTCTGCAGTGCTCTCTGAGGTTTGGAACATTCAGTGAAAGTGGGCACAAAGCACCTCCTGCAAAATGGAAGTGCTTTGCACCCGCTTTTACTGAAGATTCCAAGTCTCGGGGAGCACTACAAAGGGCTGCGCAGGGCTCCGTGCACCTCCTGCAGCCTCCAGTAGCCCTGTCTACTTAAAAGTAAGTGAAAGCACACCCCCTTTGCCCCCGTAAGGACGCGATCCTGGGGATCGCTTCCCTTCCTTCCCCCCTTAAAGGGATGGGGGAACCTTTACACAAACTGGTGGGTTGCGACCACCAGTACACTACATGTGTATGTGTACACTACATACACTTTGTATATCGATTTCAAAACCTAGCTCATTTTGGATTGCCTGGCTGGCTTTTGAGCAGTTGATACACTTTTGACACATGTTCACACGTTCACAAAGCCATATAGACTCAACTTGCAGGACACAATGATCATGAGTGCCCATCCCCATATTGCCTTTCCACTTTTGATGAAGTGAGATATACATTCTTAGAATTCTACACAGGTCTACCTATCCCCCCCATTATGGAGGGTAAGGATGATATGTTACTGGATGCATGTGCATATTTACTGTTTGGTAGTTATGTCCGACATGTGGAGATGGCAGGGCAGTTGGAGAACAAGGTATACAACATTGCAGGTGTGCAAAGAAGGTTTGGCCTCTGTAAAAGGGGGACCCTGTTTCACAGAGCTGTTAAGCATAAGACAACTGCATACTGAGTGCCATAAAAATGTAATACATGTTTGTGCGGTGTGTGCCTTGATAGGATGTATCCATATATCTCATCTTCCTTCAAAGAAGTTGCTATGAATGAATTACGAAAGGCAGAAATGGACGTGAAGGCTGGTAGGCAGTGATCTCTTACATTAATAGCATTTTCATATTATATTCTTAAGTGCTCTCTAAGTGGTTGCAGACTTTGTAACTGGAAATATGGATAACTTACATAACCCTTTTGTCGTTGGCTGCACTTCACAAGAAATCATTTCTCTCCCCTATGAGAAAATCCAGATGACCCATTTGCCCCATTGCATGGAGACTTCGGCAGTCTAACTCGGTGGATCATCTATCGAATAACATGTGGTCTCAGGGGTCTGGTGCACAATGCAAGTTTCACACTCTGGATAAAAATCTAGCTTGTTCATGTGTCAGAGAATATAACCTGAATTTCATTAGGATCGTGGTGTCCACTGAAATAAACTTTAATATTTTTGCTTCATGGGCGGAGTGGATTGGAGAGCGTCTCCAAAATAATTTGACAAATGATTTCTTTTTCACTTGTAGCTGAAGACATTGTGAAAGAAGCAAAGGGCAGGCTAAAACATTTGCAGGACTCCTTTTTGCATGTAAACACTGAGGTATTTATCAAGGATGACATATCTGATCTATTTAGAATGTGTTCTTTTTCATGGGCACATCTACCTGGAACTACTCCTATGCAAGCCCATTGAAATGAATGGGCTGCACAACAGTATGGAATCACTTGCAGGGTTGGACGAACTCTGGGTGACCAGACCCAAATTCAGATGTAGAGAGTAAATTCTCCCAGGTCCCCGAGGTCAGTTTGAGCAAGAAACTGAGAAAGATAGAAGTGCAGCACAAGGGACTGCCGTGTCAACCAAATAAAAACAGAAGGCCAAGTTTCTACTATTTTAACTATGCATGACCAACTCAGAGGCTTCATGCTACCTTTCAGTCTCAGGGAACTGATATTGCAAAACCCTAGTTTGTCCTCTGCAGAGAAAGGATTCCAAAGTTTGATTATACACACTTCATGGTATCTCACTAATAGCCCAATCCTATCTCTTCTTTCCATCGATGCAGGGTGACCAATGGAGGACAAAATGCCCTATACCTTTAACAATTGTATAGAAAAGGAAATTTTGGCAGGTGCAGCTCAATATGGAAGGGTTTAAAAAGCTGCACCTCCCCAAATCCCCTCTTCTCTACAATGGTTAAAGGTATAGGCACTCTGTCCTCCATTGCATCTGGTCACCCTGCATTGAGGGAAGTGAGAAGATGCCTGCAGAGGTGATGTTCCACCAGTGAGCACAGTGTGGCTGCCAGCACAATTGCCGACAGCCGCATATGCAGGCCACTATCAGCTAGCCCTGGTGACTTGGCAAAGGAAATTGGCAGTGGGTGGAACAGAGCAAGGAGAGGAGGAATGGAGGAGTTTCTGGACAGGGAGGGGAGTGTGTCAAAGGCAGGAAGGTTTGGTTATTGGCAGTGGCTGTGCCAGTATCCTATTCCCCTTCCTGGTCTTGGTTCACCTCCCAGTGTCTACATGTGCCAGGAAAATGGCTTGCACAGATCCATGGAGACAAATTGAGGCAGTGGAGGCTTGCCCCCAGGGTAAGGGAACATTAGCATGACTGCATTGGCAGATGGGGACTTAGTTTGGATTAGACTGTACATTAGATCGTATCTTCAGACTCCCAACCAAAATGCTTGGTTCAAACCCTGCAGTCCCTGGCAACAATATTCCGCACTTCCCATTCATTTCAGTGGTTTTGGGCCACTGAATTAGAAGGATTTCCCAGTGAGTTGTGCCCCACCTGTATTGCCCCATCTTGCGCTATATGCAGCAAACTATCTCTGATGACCCACAACTGCCAACAATTGGCCCACAACTACCATCACAGTGCATCAACATTTGTCTCATTTGTCCTTGCTACCCAATGATACTTATAAGTTAATTGCTCAGAAATATAGGATATGACCATTGTTAATGCTAGGCTTTTGAAGGTTTTGCCTAGTGTGACCTTTAAGCAGTAGGGAAGATTTTCCAATCCTGTTAATTGCGTATTTACTATTGCTGAGGATTTTTAAAGTTGTTATTAAGCTGCCTTGACTTCAGGTTCAGTGATTTCTTAAAGAATGTTTGGAACACACTTTCCACTTCACAGGTCTACCAATGTGATAATTAGGGCCTAATTTTACCTGCACAATTATCATTTATATTCATAGGAGCATTCCCTGGTACTAATCCCCACTATACTGATTTGTTTAGACTTCAACAACAGTGCATGATTGTGACTATATTGCACCAACTCAATATTTATCTAGTGCCCACAGTATGCTAGGTGCTGTGTTTAAATCAAACTAACACAGCCCATGTCAGGACTTTGAATACTTACAGTGATGACAGAATGGTGAATCAGGAACTACCACTAGGTCTTGGAAGTTTTTCTAGTGAATTATCAGACAACCAAAAATAAGTGTAATTTTTTTTCCACAAAAAGTAGTTTTTATTTTTTGTTCGTATTTTTTAAATTTATTTCCACACTTTCATACTACCCTTCCTCCAAAGAGCTCAGAGGTGGTGTACGTGGTTCTGTCCTCACAAGGACCCTGTGAGATAGGCGAGGCTGAGAATTAGTGACTGACTCAAGGTCACCCATGACGTTTCACGGCTTGAGCAGGGATTTGAACCTGTACCTTCCAGGTCTAAGTCTGATGCCAGAGCTACTACACCATGCTTGCTTGATTTACTTCATCAGGGCAGTGCCCATGGTTTCTCCTTTTCCTTTATTCTCACATCAACCTATGAAGTAAGCCAGTGCTTCTCAGATTCTTCAAGGGAGTTGGGAGCATTGTTAAGTGTGTGCAGGGGAGGGGTTATGCTGCTGGGGGAGATGGGTTTCTTCAACTTACCTGAGGGAGTGCTGGTCTCCGGGGGGGGGGTGCGGGAAGCCCTGCAGAGTGCACCCCTCATGTAAGTTTTTTTTTAAAAAAACCTCCCCCTCGCAGCAACACAATTGTGGGGATTGCATTACTGCCTTCCCCCCTCCCCTTAAAGGGGCAGGGACAAGTGCTTCCCTGGCTGTTGGGTTAGCCCCACCATTTTGAAAACCACTGAAGTAGGCTGTTCCGAAGGATGGTGACTAGCCCAAGATCACCCAGTAAGCCAAGATCACCCAGTGATCACTCAGTAAGCCAAGATCATCCAGTAAGTTTTGTGGCTCAGTAGAGAGTTGAACCTAGGTCTTCCTGGTCCAAGTCTAGCATTTTAACCACTATACCACTGGATGTGAAGATAGTAGGATCCCATCTGGGTTCTGCCAATTTCCTATAAAGTTAAATCCTATTCTCACCTGCACTTTTACCTCTCAAACCACTTTTTATGTCATATTACCCACTACCATTGTTTGAGGTTGCCAATACAATAATAATAATGTTTGAGGTCCATAATTTTTTTTAAACAAGTTTAAAAATAATTAAAACATATAAATATTTATTATAAACCATATATTCATACTTATTTATAATTAAATTATATATAATACATTTCAATTCTAACATATAATTTTAAAACAGGGGGTTTTTGGGGGCAGGAGCATGGCTATCTCCTCCTCATACCTGCTTTTCTTTAAATAGCCTCCATTCTGTTGATTCATAAGGATTTTGAACAGCAGATACAGCATTGTTAAAAACATGAGAAGAGTCAAGTTCCATCATTCCAAAGGTCTCTCTGGTTCAGCACCCTCTTTTCGATGGTGGCCAATCAGATAACTGGAACCTGTAGGCAAATCTCCCTCTGTTTTTTCAGTGATAGCCATGTGTTTCCTGTTCCATCTAGGGCTATTTCTCCCTTAGGATTGCAGGCCTTAAATATGTTTGCTTAACTCTTGACTGAGCCAATGACAGTTACCCTCAATATTCATGCATGGAAGCAAGTCCAGAATTTGCAGTAATGTAAAATGAAAGTCGAATCTTAGTTCAATGGGCCTTCAGTACCCACAGGGGATCCAGGATCCTGGGAGGGGAACCAGCCAGCACTGCAGTTACTTACTTGGGGGCCATACTGGGCCCTTCGGAGGTCACATGCAGACTCCTGGCCTCCTCAGAAGCCCTCTAGGATGCTACCAGAAGTCACCAGGGAAAGCTGGAAGTCGCTTCCGGTCACTTCCAGGAGGTCCTCTAAGGCTCTCCAGCTGCAGGCTCAACTTCTATGGATACTCAAACCTGTGGGTGCCCATCCTGTGGATAAGGACCCCGCTGTATTGCAGAACAAGTTGGGGTTTTTAGTACTGCAGCACTGAGTCATTTTCATATTAGCAGGATAGGACCTAATTCCAGAGTTTAATAGATTAGAACATAAGAACAGCCCCACTGGATCAGGCCATAGGCCCATCTAGTCCAGCTTCCTGTATCTCACAGTGGCCCACCAAATGCCCCAAGGAGCACACCAGATAACAAGGCACGTGCATCCTGGTGCCCTCCCTTGTGGTGCCCTCCCTTGTAAAATCACCTTGTAAGATGTGAAGAGCACAGCAAAACACAAAGAAAAAGTCTAAATAGGAAACTATAGCAAATGCTGAACTTAACTTTAAATTAGTGGTTCCCTGGGGAACTCTAATTCATGTTTCGAAGCACTGCATTTTAATGACATTTATGCGAGTCTTCCGAGATTCCAAGAGCTGCATGTAGTGTGGCAGCCCCTTATTGTTATATTTTTGCCATATCCCTTGGCGCTTATTGCACTGAAGATACAAAGGAAAGAAAAATTGTACCTTTAATCTCATTTTTCAGCACCTGATGTATATGGAAGCTGAAGTATTCTGTTATTTAGGCATTTGGCTCCATTCTCCTATCCTGCTGCTTTCTTTGTTTTATTTATTTCTTTAGTCTTTCCGCACAGCATGGCAATCTGCATTGGTAGACAAGGGAAGGTTAATGCCTATAAAAGAAACAATGCTTTTTGACATGGTGGCCTTCCAGTGCAATGTGCAGTAGTGAGCCTCTTTTCAGGTAGAGAGGTGCGCATAGCACATGGTGCACTTTCCCTATCCTGCAAAAGCTCAACAAGAGTAGGTAATGCCACTGTTTGAAAGATTTTCTTTTCTAAATGATTCAAGGAAAGCTGTTTGAATAGCTATTTTTGCCATATCAAGAAGTTGTAGCCTTTCAGCACCATTCTGTCTTGTGCTGGAACAGGCAGGCCAAGAACTTGCACTGTAACCAGAGCAAGATAGGATGCCAAAGATAGGATGCCAAAGTGGCTCAGCCAGAAATAAGAGGAAACTCTTCCCCCTTACCCCCAGACAAGCCACTGAAGCCCCTATGGTTTGTAGCTGCTCCACACTGCTCAGGAACGGGGGGTTGGGATCCGGCATAACAGCTGGATCCCAGCCCTGCCTCCTGCTCTCCATGCGCCCTCCCCCCAGGACCATGCTCCCCCTGCTCCGGAACGCCCCCTGCCGCCTCCTCCCTGCCTCCTCCCCTCCCATCCCAAAGCCAGGCATTGGCCAAGCTCAGATGACTCAAGCCTCACTCCGTAAGCCACCAGGAAGGCTGGATGTAACCTCGGTGCTCCAGTGCACCACTGTGCACTGGTGTGGCTTGCTGCCGAGGAGGCACAAACATGCTTTACACCCTTGCGCCAGCCTAACACAAGGTTAGGATTGCGCCCTTAGTGATTTCAGTAGACGTGATCAGCGAGACCCTAACATTGCACTGTGATCTTGGCCATGACGAGCAGTGAAGTGAATGACTGGGAAGTCACTTGCTGTAGTGCCATTAGGCATTCTGAAGGCTACCTGGAACTGCAACACCTGCACAATTATGGGGAGGCTGAGCTGTCCCTGCCACGGCTCTAGTTTCTCCCTATACAGCACGGGTCTCTAGAGCCTGGCCTGTGAGCCAGATGTGACCCGCAGCAAGCCTCAGGTCCCTTGCAAGCCTCTGGCCCACTCAGCTGAACACGACCAGTGCTGTGCTCTGGTTATGCCCAGAGTGCGATCTGAGGACGCTGCGCGAAGCCGCCACAGCCATCAGAAGGCCTTCGAAAGGCCTAAAAACATCACTTCCTGGTTTCCTTGAAAAACTGGAATTGACATTTTTGGGCCTTCTGAAGGTCTTTGAAAGCTTTCTGAGGGCCAGGGAGGCCACCCCAACCCTCAGATCATGCCATTGGTGTTTCATGTGATCTGCTGGTTCCAAGGTATTTGCTCCTGTACATGTAAGTAAGCTGGCTGTGGGATGGGGTGAGAGAATGGGAGTCCATTTGAGTGTGTATTTTATTTCTATGGTGGTGCTTGGAGAAGTCCTGGAAGTCTGAGCCCATTCATTCATGTATTCGTTCAAGGCCCATCTCTAATGTATTTATTTAAATTTTATATTTAAAATTTATTTTTTCAGCAGGTGACACTGTGTCAGATATTTGATGCAGCCCTCTGGCTGAAAAGTTTGGAGACCCCTGTTGTATAGTAACAAGCACGTGCCTGTTACTATACAGCAGTGGTGTCCAAAGTTTTTGGCAGGAGGGCCGCATCGTCTCTCTGACACTGTGTCGGGGGCCGGGGAAAAAAAGAATTAATTTACATTTAAAATTTGAATAAATTTACATAAGTTTACATAAATGAATATATTAAAGATGAACTTATATGAATGAATGAAGGCCTTGTAATAGCTCAAGGCCTATAAAAGGCCTTGCACAAAGCAAGGCCAGCCTTTCCTTTGCTGTTGCTACTGCATCACAGACATGAAACAAGCAGTGGAGGGAGCCCTCATCCCACAGCTCATGCGAGAGGTCAAACAGTTGCCCTCGCACTGTGTCGGGCCAGTGTGGACTCCAATAGATCTCTGGAGGGCCAGAGGCTCATTGGAGACTGGGGGCCCCCTGAGGGCCACATTGAGAGGTCTCGAGGACCGCAAGTGGCCCCAGGGCTGGGATTTGGGCACCCCTGCTATACAGGGAGAGACTAGAGCTTGCCGCAGCAAGAGTTCAGCCTCCCCTGTGATAGCACACATGGTCCACCCAGTTGCTGAGCAGTTGTACAATCACAGGGGAGGCTGAGGTCTCGATGCAGCAAGCACTGGTCTCTCCCTGTATAGTAACAGGTACACAAGGTTATTTTTCTGGTATGTGACAGGACAGGACCCCTGACTGCCTGTCCCTGGATCCTGGGGCCCTCCACATATTCTTTGTAACATTTGCACAGCACTCATGACTCAAGGACTTTCTCCCATAGAAAGAAAAGGGGGACCGGTAACAGTGTGTACAATTGTGTAATGTTCAGTAATGAAAACTCAGTAAAACTTACAAGAATACAAAGAAGAAAAAGAATATTTGGGGGGGGGGGAAATACCAATGATAAAATAACTTGTTCTATTACTCTTTCTTTCTGATTCTGGAAAACTAGTCCGCTCAGGATGCATTACAGGCTGCTGTAGAAAATGAAAAGAGAATGAGACACAATCTCGAAGATAAACAAAGGCAAGTTCAGACATTCAGTGGTTTGGTTATTGTGAAATTGTGGAATTGAACAATTGTGGAAATTGAACCCTGTGTAAAAATAGCAACTGTGTAAAAATACCTTTCAAGGACCAGCAGCAGCAGAAAGGTGTAAACTAGCCCTGCGTCAGAGGCAGGTGTTCCGTTTGTGCTTTCACAGTTCGTCAGACCCTGTGGTGTTTCTCAGAGTTTAGCACCGTCCATCAAAACTAAGTTTTCACATTTCTTCTGCTTTACCACACGGAATATCACTGTACAGTCTGATTTGTTGTGAGGGCTGTTTCCCTTAGGAAATAATTTTTTTACAAATCCTCCTAAAGACCATACTTGGTGATAAACACAAAAAGGAAGTCTTTCTTGTGTGGTTTTTCCATTCTAATTGGAATGCCAGCCTCATGCAATTAATTACCTCTTCTACTTTGAGGCAGTTTTCAAAACAATTGTAGATCTACTAATGCTACTCATGAGCCCTGTGTAACTTCGAATAAATTTGTCTCTTTTTTTTTTTTTTTTGTAATAATGATGTGTGCATTATACAGTTTTACAGTGAAGGATTCATAATTTTTTTTTTATTAATAGTAGCCCTTTTTATCCCATACATGGTTACATTGACTTTTAAAGGTCTGTAATAATATACCTAAATTACTTGGGTTTTGTACACATTTATTCAAAATATGGCTATCCTACCTTTCCCCTTTCAAAGGAAAGCGTTCAAAGCAGTTAACAACATATTAAAAACAGTAGAATAAACTACTAAAGAATAAAGTAAAAAATACACAAAAACAGGCAGGCTGAACCATAAATCCCCACAGAAGCAATACTTAAATTTATATAACTAAGAAGCTGCAAAGCAACTAACTTCCAACCAGAAACAGCAACTCGGCTCCAAAGACTGGACTGGACAAAAAAGTCTTCAGTCATTGCCAGAACAGTGGCAAAGATGGAAGCAACTTCGTGTCCTGAGGCAAGGAGTTCCACAGACTATGTGCCACCACTATGCACTTCTTCCAGTGGTGGGACGTACAAGAAGGCCCTCTCGGTTTGATTTTAAGGGATGGGCAGTTTCATGGGGGTTGAGATGGCGAACAGAATACCTCCAAGTATTCTGATTCTGAACTATTTAGGGTGTTAAAGGTCAAAACCAGTACCTTGAATTGCACCCAGAAATTTATCTTCAGCCAGTGTACTTGAGCAGAGATGTGCTTTCTCCAAACAGAGACACCTTGTGTCTGGCTCTGCACTTGTCGAAATTTCTTGGCTATCTTCAATGGCAGCCCCACGTAGAGCATGTTACAGTAATCCAAACATGATATAACCAATGGATGAACAACCAAATTAATGATCAAGGACACAGTTAGATCAAGGCACACTGGGTGAAAGCATTCCAGACCACAGCCGATTCTTGGGCATCCAGGGTGCCGATCTGGGTGCAGAAGTGCTTTCAACCTGCAAAAGGACGTTTTGGGCAAGTGAGAAGTTCTTTAAAACCTGTGTGTGTGTTTTTTCCTGTGTTTAGAAATCTGAGACGGCCAAAAAAGCTTTTCTTAATATTTGGAATTAACATTCAAAATAGAAGTCAAGATGGAATGCTTATTTACAGTAATAGTCGCTTGATCCGGATGTTTGAGAAAGTGGGACCACAGAAGAAGAAGGATTCTTAGTAAGTGTTCTTCCTTCCTGGTACTTGAGAGCCACTTTTCAGGGGTGCTTGAAAATGCATTTATTTTTGTCATGAGCAGGCTGTACAGTCTTTAACTGTATGAACACTCCGTATAGCTATTAGGTTTTTTTCTGAATATATTAACTTAGAAAGGAAATTAGGGCCCAATCCTACGCTTACCACACATTCTCATTCCTTGAGCTCTGCTGGCACTGACTGCCATGAAACAGTCAGTGCCAGATGCAAAAGGTGCCTTGTCAGCCTGCTACAGGCCTGGACCATCCCACCCGTGACACCATGTCTCCTGCAGGACCAGCAATGCAATTCAACAAGCAGCAGTAGGCAGCTCAGCTCAGGGGGCAGAGTCCCAGTGTGCACTTTTCACAAGCTCCACAAAGCCCTCCAATCCATTTTTTCATTGTCTCAAGGAGCCCAGCAAAGGGCTTCATAGGACTTCCTGCATCCCTGATGCTCTTACTGGTGGTGGGCATCTGGCCTCCCAATCCAAAAGTAATTGGTGATGACATTATCAGCAGTTACTTCAGGTGGTGCGTCCAATAGGTGGACAACGTGAAGTAGTTCAGTGGGGGACAAACATTGAGAAACAATGGAATAGACCTCTCCATGCCATGAAGACTTATCTCCTATTAAGGGAATGATTGTTCGCTTACCTAGAGGAGATCTCTGCAACTGCCCCCTACCATAGTATGTAGTATGTATATTGCAGTTGACTGCGGTTACCTCTGTTTGGGCCCTACCATTTTCTGAATGACCAGGTTGCTTTCAGTGCCACTGAAAATGGTTACCCAATTCATGTACACTAAATATAACCATGTGCTGTCCACTTGTACGCTTACCATATGCCTCATGAACTCTTATGAGAAGCCAGTTTTCAGTAGTGTCCGATTGCTTGCAAAGGAAAATCGTCCCTTTCATCCAAAACTGATCAGGATATGGGGGAGTGGGGACAGGTGCCTGTCTCCTCACATGATGGTTGCATGCATCTCGCAATGTGATTGCAAGCACCCCTCAAGATATGCAACTCTAGGTAGTTTAAGGCTGTGTCTGCCTTTGCCCAAATAATGAGACAGGCAACCAGTTACCTTGTCTGGTTCATTTACACATTGGATGTATAACTGAGTCATGCGCTGCAGATAGATGAGATCTCAGCTATAAATGCACTGCCCATGTCTATACTGTCTGTGGCATAGAGCCCAGGCAGGATTGCCCACTGCCCACTGTGTCATAGGACTGTTCATTCTACTACCATCACAGAGAGAGGAGATATATTCTCCCTTTCTTGTGTTTCAGCCTGCTGTAGTTTGTATTTGTTTGTTAATTCTGAAATATTTTCTTCATTTCCAGGTAATAGAGAATAAAAATATTATTTGCTGTGGCCTGTAATTAGATGTTAATGTGATTCAGTGGATAGAGTGTTCCAGGGTTAGCCTGGAAGCCTGGATATGTGTCCTGGCTAAACAAAACACTCATTAATTAGCAAGTTGCATCCAATCACCCTCAGATACTACCTGTAAAATAAATATGCAGCAAGCTTCCTCCTCATAGCAGCAGTGATAATAGGCCGATTTGGACAATACTGGCATCCTTCATGTGAGGAAGGGTATGTGCAAACACACCATTGTGTCCTGTATAGTCACAGGGAGTGAGGAGGAGCAGAATGTTTAAACCACCTTAATTGGCCATGTAATTAGGGACCGTTCAGATATCTCTCCTCCCCCATGTGTCTGTATGGAGCAGAAGGACATGCCATGTGAGGAGTGGGGAGAAATGCGCACGCATGCTCTTCTTCACAAAATGGATACAAGTACCATTTCAACCAGCTTAAAGAAATGGCAGATTGCATAGTGGCAATGGGGTCATGATTCGGGCATGATTCAAAGTCCTGCTCTGGACTATATCTAATGTTAAACTGCACAAAAATAACCTAGTGCAATTTAAGAGCTTTTATTGGCTCACATTTTCATACATTGTAGTAACCAGATCGATAGGTTCTGGCAAATCATAATGTGGTCTGAAATGGGAAGGCTTCCCTGGCACGCATACACAGCAGTCATATTAATGACTAAGAAAAGCAAATGGTTTTTCCTGCCTGAGCTTTGCCATTGGGTTGACAATACATGCAGATATTCATGGTGCATCCAATTGTAAATGATTTAGGTTGCAATTCTAACCACACTTTCCTGAGAGTAAGCCCCACTGAACAAAATAGAACTTACTTCTGAGTAGACCTGGTTAGGATTGTGCCCTTATTTTAGTAAAATGAGCTTGAACCCTATCGTGCCTGTACATCCAGGAAGATCTGTTTGTAATGATAATTTAAGGAATATCTGACTGAAGTCTTGTCCTGCCTTTGTGCTTAATATCGACCTGATTCTTTATCTGCAGTTGTGGTGCTGGAGCTGTAGGGATGGTAGATGTGCCGTTAGGTATTATGGAGCCAACACACAACAAGCAGGCCTTTGCTAATGTTAAGGAATATAACCACTTGATGAAATCAATGGGACTTCATCTTGTTCAGTACTGGAAAGACGTTGGAATAAGTAAGTTATAATTTCTGGGCACTGTCTCATACGTGACTCAAAATGTGAAAAATAAACAATACAGCTAAGTAGCCTCACGGTGCCTTTATCCAACCATACAACCACTACTCTGTGCGATGGAATTTTTTCACTGTCCATCAGAAATCCTCCTTAAGAAAGTATGTAGTAGTGTCTTGTGAGCAAATCATTTTTTTCATAGCGAGCACCTCTCGGCAATGGCATAGCTAAGGGAGTGCAGGGGGTAGCAATTGCACCAGATAACAAGCTTAAGGCAGGCAAGAAGCTGAGCCAAACACTAGTGGCCAAAATTGTGAATACCTTGGTATGTACGTATAATGCCCATCATGTCATGTATCCTTGGAAAGGTAATTTAATGCAGAACGCAATGAAACCCCAGCACATTGTCTCTAACCAATAAGGGGTCACATTTTTAAAATATATTTACTTAATTAAATTTGATTTTGTCATGGAGGGAACAGCTACAAAATCTTCTTTGAACCCCAGTAGCAGAGAGATACCTTAGCTATGCCACTAGCTGGGAGGTGGTGAACTGCTGAGGGGAGGAAGCAGATTTCCCCCCCGATTTTCACTTTTTTAAAAGCCTGGGCATGACGTCACTCCTGGTTGTGACATCACTTCTGGAGCATCATTTTGAGCTTGGCACTGGGCTACACAATCATTAGCTATGCCACTACCTCTAGGCACAGCATGCCACAGAAAGTGGTCCTCATCCAGTCAAAATTAAAGTGGGTCCCCATGAAGCTGGTTTTAGACCCAGAGTTTGATAATTGTTAATCACCCTAAATAAACATCATGCTATTTTGAGTCTCGAAAGTCAAAATTTGATTCTCATCAGAGTTATTTTGACTGTCATTGCAAAATGACCTGTTCAGAGTGCAAGTTCTCATCTCTGTATAGCCCATTTAGACTAGTGAGTACTGGTGGCCCAGAGACTATCACCCCCTCCCCCCCCCAAAAAAAAACTTATGTATTTATACAGTTATGAAACCCTTTGAGATACAGTATTCACAATTCTTCCCATATTAAAAGCATGTTGTTTGCTTTTGTCTGCACATCCGATGTGCTGTTCTTACCTCAGCGGCCAATTAGCTAGGCTTTGGTGGACAACCATAAGTCATGTGCCTTGAGAATGCGTGAGGACATAGGAAGCTACTTTTATACTTTCTTAGCCATTGGTCCATGTCACTCAGTGTTGTCTACACTGTCTAACAGTGGCTTTCCAGAGTTTCAGGCAGGGTCTTTCCCAGCCCTACCTGGGAAAAGGGCTAAACCTGGAAGCTTCTGAATGTGAAACAGGTGCTCTTCCACTGAGCTGAGGCCTATCTCTCTATTCATTCCTGGGCAATGTTCTGTATGGTCCCTAATCCAGCTGCTGCAGGTTTCAAAGGGGAGCAACATCAATCTCTCTTGACGTGCTTCTTTAGAGTGGTAGGGTAGGGCTGAAAAGAGGATACTCTGGTCAGTTGTACTTTGTGGAATCACCTCATGGCACGATCTGGCAGCAGTGTAGCTAGTGAAGTGTAAAACTCTGTCTTTCTCTGTGTCTGACTGTGCAGACCACCCACTCTTGCCATGAGCTAGTTGGAGCAGTGAAAACAACATGGTGGGGATGCCTCCATATTGTTTTCACTGTCCCAACTGACTCCGGTAGTAAGGAGGACGGGCCACTTGCACAGCACAGAAGAGCACCATGAAAGACTTAGTCTTGCATCCCGCCAGCTATGCTGCTGTTCTGAAATGCATCTAGAGCTGCGGACTGACCCTGAGTACTCTTCACTCAAGTAGGCATCTCAGAACATTGATCCACATCACCGGTATTGCACTATATCAGGGGTGCTCAATAGGTGGATCGCGATCCACCGGTAGATCGCGAGGCAAAATGAGTAGATCAGGGAGCCCTGTCTCTCCAAACTGTTAATATGTCAGTTTCGTCTAGTGACTAGACGAAACTGACATATTTAGCTGACACTAAACTGACACTGAAACTTCAGCTGCTCTTCAGGCATGCAGCAACAAAACTGACTAGACTCCAGCAGGGGCTCCATACATTAAAGGGGGTGTCTGTCAGACGCTTCCTTCCCCCCTGGTAGATCTCCGGGCCTTGCTGGGTTTCAAAGTAGCTCTCGAGTCAAAAAAGTGTGAGCACCCCTGCACTATATGAACAAGGCTGAGAAAATTTCATGGTGTTTCTTGATGATCAAATCTGACAAGCAATTACTATTCTTCTAGCAGAGAGGCTGAGAGAACAGGCAAACATGTTGGTGCTTTCTTTTCACTAATATGACATTTGTATGCAAATGCATGCAAATTTGTATGCAAATACAAATGATCCTCGGCATTTTTGGAATCAAAATGTCAGTGGTCTGGTGCACATTTTTAAATTGGGTTTCAATCATTCATATTTATGAGAATTTCAAATGTTTTAAATAATGTACTGCGCCTTTCCAGGTTTGGCCTCCCAAATTGTTTGCCTTCTTTCTTGAATAACTTTGAAGGAAAGGAGACAGCCTCTTCAATTGCTGAATACCAGAGTTTTAGTGGGTACATTTGCTGTTATTCGCACACAAGCATAAATGGCTTCAGTGGTTTCCTTCCCTACTACTTTTCTTGTCGAGAGACAGACATTAGACAAGACTTCCACAACTTGTTCTCTGTCAAACTGAATGGAACCCACCAAAAAATGGGTTGGCAACCTTCAGTCTCGAAAGACTATGGTATAAGCATATAGCACCTGGTATTCCCAGGCAGTCTCCCATCCAAGTATTAACCAAGCCTGACCCTGCTTAGCTTCCAAGATCAGGCATATCCAGCTATGTAATATGGCCAGCGCCTTGTTTTCCCCTACTGGGTCCAGAGATAGCTGGTACTTCACTGGTACTTCACTTCTGGATGTATTAGTGTGCGTGCCTTGTCTGGAACAGTATCAAAGCACAATAATGTGCCCCAGTGCTCACAGTGAGCTACCCACATGTGCCAGCCCAGACCTGTGAGCTTATTAGTCTGCTCTGCATAATATGGCGTATATTTGTCTTTCAAGGTAAAAGAGGAGAAACTTTCTTCTGGAATGACTTTGGATATTTGAGTAACAGATGGTATGAGAAACCTTCAGATACTATTCAGTACAAGAGAAGAAGGGCTGTGGAAATTCCTGATATTGTTCAGTGTGGTGAGTCACTTCACAAAGCTGGGCAAATAATAAGAGAAGAAAGAAAGAATGTAGAATCCAACAGGATAAAAAGAAGCCTTCTTTTTTCTTTGACTTCAAACATGTTAGTTCAAGCTTTCCTTTTCACAGATGTTATACGCTGCTGTGTTTTTCACTTCCTTCTTCTTTGGATGGATATTCTTATAAACAACTCCTTTGTTTCACTGTTTTATTTCTATTAAAAGCGCACTGTAGGGCAGCTAATGTAGCCCAGGTCTCCTTCATGTTTTGTTATAAAGGCTGCCAGCATATAACTGAAGTGACTTCATAGGCCTGTGTGTGGGATAAAAAGGATTATCAACAAATTGTTAGCTTTCTTTGTTTCTGTGGTTAAAGATAGAAGATGTTTTAAAAATATACCTGTTTTTAAAATTCGGTCTCTGCTTGAGGGCATCCTTTTGGAGGTTGAGAGAGAGAGGGAGAAAGATGTACAAATAGAATAAAGTCTGGAAGGCTAGGGTGTACTTCTGGAAAGGCCTGGATTTTGACCAATTTGGGGCATGTGAACATGCCCTACTGGTCATATGTCAGTGCAGGTTTGAGGCTTCTTTTGTGCACAATTCTAAACTCAATATTTGAAGTTAGAAAATTATGCATTTTTTTGGACTTAATATTGTCCAATATCTTAATACTGTAAGATAAAATTATGTGCTAGAACTTAGTTTACTGAGTAAAGTAGGTACTTTATTTGAGTCATAGCCAGACTTGTCAAGGGAGTGATAATTAAAAATATTTGATGCAAGCAATCAGTCACAGTGCCACACAAAATCAATGGTATCATTGCTATATGGAAAATTAATTTTGATCTAATTATATTAATTTCATTAGATCATTGCCTTAAATGGAGACTGTTATCATTCGACACTGATATAAACAATGAAGGACATCATGGTGCCTGGAATTGTGAAAAGAATCCTAACCGCTTGGAAAATAAGTAAGCTTTGTACAATCTACAATTCTGGTTTTTGGCTAAAAACCGGAAGTCGCATTCTTTGGCCTCTAACAGTCATTCTGAGTCTAGCAGAGGTCACAGGCAGACATGCACAACCTTTGCTGGGCTCAGAAGATCCTGTGGGTGGGAGGGGTGTTCTGGAACGGAACCCCGTGGATACCTGGGCAAGCCTGTATATATTTTTCATATTGTATTTTTTATTCTTTCTCTCTCTTAATATCCATTAAAATACAATATTGGAAATGCATAAGCCTGTTTGCAATCAAAGATGACAGATGCACACTAGAGGGCAGGGAATTGTACAGTTTGGGGGCCACCACTGAGAAGGCCATCTTGCACAGCATGGCCAATCAAATTTCAAAGAACAGCAGGGCATGCAAGAGAGCTTCATCTCTGATCTTTATGGAGTAGATTCATACACAGGAAGGCAGTTCTTCAAGTCTGTCATCCCATGCCTTGGGGAATTGTCCGAGGCCAGCCAAAAATGGACACACACCAAAAGACTATTTTAGGAAGTTAATTGGGAGCTAATTTCATGTCAACAAATTTTAGGCAATATACAGCAGTCCTGGCCCCAAACTTTGGAGCAGTGGCAATAGTAGTGTTAGGGCTGGCACTTCCAAGGTGGTGCACTTCATGCAAGGTTTGTGGAGCACTTGGAAAACTTGGTGCTGCCATAGGGCATGCAGTATAGGAAGTTAACACGGCATACAAATGCCTTAGATAATCTTGAAGTCACTCCGTCCCTGTTCATTGGAGGTGATGGGTGGGAGGGGACATGGGTTTAGATATTTTGCAGGGGCATCTTGCGTTCTGATGCAAACACGGAAAGTTTTGCATCATAAAAGTGGAAGAAAAGCTTCCCTGTGGACAGGGCTTTGAATTGTTTCCAGTGTGAAAGATCATTCAAGAAAGCAGAGAGATTTTTTTTTTTTCTCACAGCAATTTCTTTCTCTTGCCATGATCAATATCACTCTGTAGGTGTGATATACCAGAACATTTGCCATCCATCCCTTTGGGTGTTTTCAAGCCGCCATCCCTGTCACTCAATGCCAATCAACAGCTACTCATAGATTCCATTCAACAACGTAAAAGGAAGATGGAAAACCTACAATCTCAGGTGAGCCATTTATGGAGATAGGTGCAAATGTCATTCTGTAATGTTTTTGACCTAAAATTAAATAATAAGAATTAGAATTGGATCATTTCTGCTTTCTATCGAATCAGGTAGGCCTGCTACGGTTGACTAGAAAACTAAATTCATATGAATTGCGGCGTCTTAGAAGAAAATATTGTCACTAAAGCAACTAAGATGAATGTAACTCACCAGCCTGGTATGACTTACTGAAGTCTCAATAAGCCTCTTCTGTTCGCTGCTTGCCTGGAGCTACCAAAACAGTAATTGTCTTTCAAGTATTTGGCAGGTCACAGTGCATGGCTAGTGGGCCGTGTTTGGCTTGATGGGTATAAACCAACCCTGCTCTACCTTCTGAATAATGTCAACATGGGCATATGATGATCAGTTCTATAACCAGCAAGTTACTATGGTGATAGTAAAGCTTCTGCCTGCTGGGTTAGTAGTAGCTATGTAGCATATATGTAGGTAAGGGATTTGGCTCATTGAAAATGGAACCTGGATTAATCTGGGACACAGTCATTTGACTGTGGCCATACAAAAACGTCTCACTCGAATGGTAAAATGATTATTAATAATTACTTGCATAGTGTCATCAATGTGCATGGTACTTTACAGTAGAAGAAAGGACCAGCCACTGCCTTGAGTGGTTCACAATCTGAAGTAGGCACAAGGGAGACAGCTGAAGAAGGGAAGTATAGTGGTAACAGGGAAAATGGCAAAAACATGTGATTATTTCATATGCATGTACTTAGGCTGTACAGCCTCCACTGTATCCAGTCCTCATTAGGTGGAGGCTGGAGGTTTCCTCAGGGTAAGACCTTAAAAAAGTCTGACCTTAAGCCCTTAGCCCTTAAAAAAAAGATAACCTGTCTATAGCAGAGCTTACTCCCATCTAAATGCCAGGATGCTCTGCTATAGAAAGGTTGCAATTATCTATGACTGATATAGGCATTGACAAGATAACAGTTGATCAACTGCAGCCACATTACTAGAAACATCGAACATTATATGGCAATATCTCACCAAGGAACTAAGGCTTATATGGCTGGAATTGTCACCTAATGAGAAATTCATTTTCCAGGTTTCAAGGTCATGTTCACCAAGTCTATATATTAACCCAACATTTGCCCTAAACTCTGTAGAGCATTATCAAGGGAATCAAGAAAGATACAACTAAGCTAACACCTAGAAATCCTGAAACCTGCTAGGATCAAGAATATAGCACCCTAATGCATGAAACAAAAAATGAGCAGCCCAATCATAACTTGCACTGGAACGGGGAGGCTGGCTAGCTGGCTTTGCCCCTAACCCATGCAAAGTTGGGGCCTAAAGCGACTCAGCCTGGGGCAAGGGGAATCGCTACCCCTTACCTCGAATAAATCTGCAGCAGCTCCAATAGGGCTACTGCAGTGCAGATCCAAGCAACCTGGAGCCGCTCCACGCTGCCTGGGAACAGGGATAGGATCCAGCGTGTCAGATTCTGGCCCCATCCCCCACCCACAGACCCACCTGCAATCCATCCCTCTCGGCCTCATAATGCCTCCTCCCTGCCTTCCCCACAGCTCCCCCCCCCCGACCCCTGTGCCGGCCTAGCTCAACCAACACAGGATTACTATTGAGAGCCAGGGTGGTGTAGTGGTTTGGGAGATGGACTTAGACCTGGATGATCCAGGTTCAAATCTCCCCTCAGCCACAAAGCTTCCTGGGTGACCTTGGGCCAGTCACTTTCTCTCAGCCTCACCTACCTCACAGGGTTGTTGTGAGGACAAGAAAGAGGGGAGGAGCAGCTCTGTAAACCGCCCTGAGCTCTTTGGAGGAAAGGTGGTATAAAAATGTGAAAAATAAATAAAATAAATATTGCATTGACCCAACGGGGTTTGGACATGTACCAGCCTCCTTGCTCCTAAGTCAGCCTGAAAGTGCTTCACAGCACTTTTACGACAGTGATGGGCCAGCACAAGGGACTTGTGACATCTGCCGGTCAAGATTGCACCCTAAGGCAAATATCCCTGGCCAAAGCTCAAAAGAACCCTAAGCATAGGCAATTGCAACCTGTCTATAGCAGAGCTTACTCCCATCTAAATGCCAGGATGCTCTGCTATAGAAAGGTTGCAATTATCTATGCTTAGGGTTCTTTTGAGCTTCGGGGCAGGGTTATTTTCCTCAGTTTTTGTTTCATGCAGTAAAGGGTGATATTCTTGCTTCTGGAAGGTTTCAGGATTTCCAGGTGTTAGCTTAGTTGTATCTTTCTTGATTCCATTGATAATGCTCTACAGAGTTTAGGGCAAATCATTGGATAAACATCTAGACTTGATGAACATGGCCTTGAAACCCAGAAAATGAAAGAAATTCTTATTGGGTGATATCTCACCAGTTCTTAAACTCTTGGGTAGAGTTCGATCCAGTGAACACCCAAAAATCCCAGTCCAAACATCTGGTGGGCTGTGACACCACTGATAATAATAGTGTTGTCTTTTCAGGAGCTGATGTCAAGAACTCCCTGGGCTGGCCTTCTCTTTTCTTGTATTTTCTCAGACACAAATATCTTTCATTAACCCCTGGGATGAAGGGGAAGAGGCTCTCCCAACAGTTCTACGGTTTATCACAAACAAATCTGCAGCCTCTCATGTCTTTATCTAAGAAAGTCCAAGAATAACTTCTGTGTTCCCATTTTGAAAAACATGATGGGGGTTCCATTCTATTCAAGATAATTTCACATCATAGGCTTCACATGCTTTAATGCTCAATGCATTTTTCTTAATAAGTGCTTTTAACTATGCTATGCACACTATATTTACCTTTCTCTTGCTGTCAATATCTGATCTGCTGGATTTCTTTTAGGATAAGTGCACTGAATATTTCTCAAACCGTGCTGATATCCTACATGCATTACAATAAACTACTTCCATTTGCTGTGACAATTTCAAAGAAAGGATTTGCACTTGTGTTGGGGAGGGGAGGTCACATTTGCAAGGAGGAAATGTACATTCATATTTCAGTCTGTTTTTCAGACTTCTGGACAGCGAATAGACTCAGCGGGGATCCCTGTGCACAGGGAAGAGAGATGAGATGCTTATTCTTTATTTAATAAATTTACATGTAGCTGCTTTACCGATGCGCCTGTTTTGCTCGGCATCGAGAGAATGAGTGTCGGAGATCGTTGAGCCAAGGTACACAAAGTCATGGACAACCTCCAGTTCATGCGCAGAGATTGTAATGCAGGGAGGTGAGTCCACATCCTGAACCATGACCTGTGTTTTCTTCAGGCTGATTGTCAGTCCAAAATCTTGGCAGGCCTTGCTAAAACGATCCATGAGCTGCTGGAGATCTTTGGCAGAGTGGGTAGTGACAGCTGCATCGTCGGCAAAGAGGAAGTCACGCAGACATTTCAGCTGGACTTTGGATTTTGCTCTCAGTCTGGAGAGGTTGAAGAGCTTTCCGTCTGATCTGGTCCGGAGATAGATGCCTTCTGTTGCAGTTCCAAAGGCCTGCTTCAGCAGGACAGCGAAGAAAATCCCAAACAAGGTTGGTGCAAGAACACAGCCCTGCTTCACTCCGCTTCGGATGTCAAAAGGGTCTGATGTGGAGCCATCGAAGACAACAGTGCCCTTCATGTCCTTGTGGAAGGATCTGATGATGCTTTCCACGTTTTCCAGACTCACAAAGAGAGTCTGGTCCAACAAGAAGCTGACGGAACATACCAAGATCCAGGTCTACAGAGCTTGCGTCCTGAGTACACTTCTGTACTGCAGCGAGTCATGGACTCTTCGCCCACAACAGGAGAGGAAACTGAGCGCTTTCCACATGCGCTGCCTCCGACGCATCCTCGGCATCACCTGGCAGGACAAAGTTCCAAACAACACAGTCCTGGAACGTGCTGGAATCCCTAGCATGTATTCACTGCTGAAACAGAGACGCCTGCGTTGGCTTGGTCATGTCGTGAGAATGGATGATGGCCGGATCCCAAAGGATCTCCTCTATGGAGAACTTGTGCAAGGAAAGCGCCCTACAGGTAGACCACAGCTGCGATACAAGGACATCTGCAAGAGGGATCTGAAGGCCTTAGGGATGGACCTCAACAAGTGGGAAACCCTGGCCTCTGAGCGGCCCGCTTGGAGGCAGGCTGTGCAGCATGGCCTTTCCCAGTTTGAAGAGACACTTTGCCAACAGTCTGAGGCTAAGAGGCAAAGAAGGAAGGCCCATAGCCAGGGAGACAGACCAGGGACAGACTGCACTTGCTCCCGGTGTGGAAGGGATTGTCACTCCCGGATTGGCCTTTTCAGCCACACTAGACGCTGTGCCAGAACCACCTTTCAGAGCGCGATACCATAGTCTTTCGAGACTGAAGGTTGCCAATACAAATTTACATGTACACTATTCAGGCAAACAAATGTATTTGTGTTTTGTACATAAAAGTTCATATCTTTTTTTACATATAAAAGGATTTAAAATATACATATAAATACCTGTTTTCCCAATGGTGATAGAAAACATTTCAAAAACTTAACCCACATTTCTCTGTATCTAGAATTACCCAGTTTGATTTTTTTAAAATTTTGACTTTGATTAGGATGATGCTTTTTTCAGAGTTTTTAGTTATGAATGTTTATAATTTTATTTTCATTAATTTTTTTACTTTTGACCCCTCAATCCATTTGGTGTAAATTCTCATACTCCCTTTCTTGGCTCGCACATTTCTTTACACACTGGAGCAGTATTTGTACAAATGTCACAGTGTGGATATGAAGCCCACATTGTCCAAAATCCTAAGCAACCAGACGGGTAGTTCTGCACACCCAAGAGGATTTCAAACTTGAGTTTCTCAACATCCCCATGCAATTGCAAACTACTTTGAGTATGTGTGTCTGCCTTGAGTATGTGGGTCAGGTCATTGATGTGTCACATGTTCAGCACTCTGCTTAACAGCTGCTTAACAGCTGCTTTCTCAGGTCTCCGGCAAGTGTATTTTCCAGCTCTGTTCCCTAAAACAACATGCCAAAGATTAAATCTGAGATCTACCTTCAAAACGTGTTCTTACAGATCCATTATTTAAAGAAAAAATGTTGTAAGAACTTCCATTCAGCATGCCCAACTTTCCATGTGCACTTCAAGTAGTTATTCTGATCGCGGACATTACACTGCCCTATTTTGGAAAAAAGAGAGAGTGCCCAGTCTGGATCAGTGGCTGACCTACCTTTAAATTATTGGGGCAAATGCCCCGAGCATGGAGCCTTGTGCACCTCTAGGACCACGTGGAAACGGTTTGCTGGAAGCACAGTTTAAAGTATTGGGGAAGCTTCAAAAGGCTGCCCCAATGCATTCTGGAGTCACGCAAGGCTCCATGCACTCCAGGTAAGTGGGAAAGGTGGATTTGCACAGTGTGCAGCAGCATCCCGTGGGAGGGGGCAACAATGTGGACCTTTGCCCCGGGGCTAGGGAGGTCTGCTGCTGATCTGGATCAGGAGTGTGATGGAAAGAAATGAAGATTTTAAACCTAAAATCCTAAAAAAAGTAGGGCAAGTAGAATGATTTAAAGTCACATCTACCTTGACCCTCCGGCTCCATATAAATCCAGATTCTCTGTAATACTAACCAAAAGCTAAAGGAAAATTGTGCTGCTTGTAAACATAGTCCATATATACTAAAAATACCCTGCATGTATGGCTGTTGCATGTGTTGACCTACACATGAGCAAGGCACTCATTTGTATGAAGATATTTTCTTGTATACAGGAAATATTGCACTTGTAGTGCAGGTTATCTAAAGCAGTGTTTCTCAGACTGTGGGTCATGAGCCAATTTCAGGTGGGTCCCCATTCATTTAAATATTTTATTTTTAATATATTAGACTTGATGTTACTATGGTATGTGACTGCATTTGGGGAAATGTTACAGATTTGTACTCTTAACAGGCTACTATGTATATGCTTTTAACAATGATAGGCAATGGGACTTACTCCTGGGTAAGTGTGGGTAGTATTGCAGCTAGGATTGTTAAAGATTTTTGTGCTTGATGATGTCACTTCCAGCCATGGCATCTCTTCCGGTGGGTCCTGCAAGATTCTCATTCTAAAAAGTGGGTTGGAGCTAAAAGTTTGAGAGCCACTGCTCTAAAGAATGTATTTTGTTAGTGTCATTGTTTTGGTTGATAAGAAAATGAACAAATACCTGCTTAAGTGTTAATTTTTTTTTTCTTGCAGAGAGTTCAGTTGATACAACCACATAGAATCATCCAGCATACAGATGTCTGCAGAACTCCTGCTAAAAAAGTGAGCCACTTGGACTGTAGTTCTATTCATACTTCTCTGGGAATAAGGCAGCAATCTGAAATGTTTACCTGGCAGTAAGACCTGTTGAAATAAATGGGACTTAATTCTGAGTAGACATGCACTGGATTGTGCACTGGATTGTGCACTGGATTGTGCACTGGATTGTGCTGCGAGTCCCCTTGAAATCAGTGGAACTTATTTTTAGTAGACTCAGCCAGGATTGGGCTCCCATCATTGATTGTCCATATGTATCATATATTATTAATATTAATTATTTTGCATGGTACTCAGAGGCTTGGATTCAAAGTGTGTTCAATTATGCAGAAAGTATGGAAGGGCTCTTTGAAATCTCCACTAATTCAGGAAAAGTGCAATTCAGTTCAAAGATACTCTTCCACTCTTCCTTGAGCAAACTCTTGTTTGCTCCTCACAAGCATGTTCAAAGCAGGGATAGAAGTATTTGAATTATGAGCTGGAGAAGGAACATAAGAGAACATGGAGAAGGAAAAGAGCCCTTGGTGGAATCCACAAACATTGCCTCCTGACTCACATTCCTTGTAGCCAAATTATGCATGACTGTAGCCTCCTAAAAACCGTGACTGGAGGCCCACCTCACCCAACCCCATCATTCAAGTACTATATGTTAACAGGTATTTTCGATCCGCTCCCTGTTCCTTGAATCTAAACATCGATTGAGCAGCTTTATTCGGTTTTTGTTATTCTTGTAGATGGGATTCCAAGTCTCTTAGTAAACTTGGCACGTGTCTCCCAGACAGTGGCCTTTCAGCCTACCTGGAGGTGCCACCCGCTGCCTCCTTCCAGGCGCGTGGCCTTCTCAGCTCTCAGAAGACCTTCTGGAGGCCAAAAATGCTCACTTATTGGTTTTTGTCCGAAAACCAGAAGTGACGATTTTCAGCCCTTAGAAGACATTCTGAGGACCGGAGAAGCCTTGTACAACTTTATGCCACAGGGGAGAATAAATGGCAGCATGGCGTCATTCCTCCAAGCCTGGCACCTGGGGCATTTGACCCCCCCCCCCTTGCTTCCCCTCAGGAATGCCATTGCTCCCAGGTCCAGATCCAGCATCTACTCCTCTGATACATACGGGGAGCATGCAACAATGAACAGAAGGGGCAAAAATACTCTCAAATGAATTTTTGGAAGCTTCAGAATGCCACTACCAGTACTTACCTGCTTACTGTAACTTTAGAACAAAACACAAATCTGGTACTCTACACATTTTTCTTAAGGGTTATTTTTTTAGTGTTACTTCAAATTTGACATTTCTGTGACAGCTGTCATTGTGGTTACATGTGTGTGGGGCAGCCTTTGAGAATAGGGGGTCCTCCCCCCAGCTCCTATGAGTGTACAAAAGGTGCTTATGTGAGAAATGACAGACCCAACCTAAGCCTTCCATGCCTACAGCAGGACCCCATTGCCTCTCCCTGTTGCTTCCCCTTCAATCTCACCCCATAACATTCTCTTCTTTCCAACCCAGACCTCCCCACAGCTTTCTCCCCTCCCCTTCTTTCCCCTTCTCTTACTTCCCCACCACTTCTTTTCTTCCTCTGTGTTCCTGCTCTGCCTTCTGAAAGGCAGAAACCACCAGTGCCATTCTATGCCTCCTCCGCATTGCCTTGTTCTATTCCTTATCACCTCTGTCTTTTCAAACAGCATAAAGGCAGCAGCAGGATAGGAGAAGATAGAGAGTAGCAGAGGCTTGGGCAGCTGCACTGCCACAGCTGTCCAATGGGGGGTTGGCTGCTAGGCGTACAATACCAGACCATCACCTGAAGAAGTCACTACATCCTATCTCAAAAGCAAGCCAGCCATGAATGGAGGTCCATGTCAAGGGTCAGCAACATGTAGGTACATAGACAGAAGAATCCGCAGTAAGCATTGTTAGATTCATGGCTCAGTTGAAGAGAATTCTCAATTTAGATAAGTGGGTGACAAAGCCCTGTCTTTAGTTTAAACCTGGCACAGCAAACTATATGTGTTCACAGCTCTACAGGCTCTCACAACACTTCTGAGAGTTTTCTGATGACACAGCTCTCAACATCTGTGAGCTGCCTGTTTTAGCCAGCCGGTACAGCAGCACAAGGTACTGTAGGAAGGAAGATGAGTCGGTGATTGGAGACAACTCCTGAATCACATGGAAATGGCCAAAGATTTGCCAGCCAAAGGGGTTGGTGGGTGGAAACAAATGAACATAAAAAGAGCCCTGTTGGATCAGGCCAAAGACCCATCTAGACCAGCTTACTCTATCTCACAGTGGCCCACCAGATGCCTCAGGGAGAATCAGGACAACAAGAAACCTGCATCTGGTTGCCACACCCTTGCACCTGGCCTTAAGAACATAAGAACAGCCCCGCTGGATCAGGCCATAGGCCCATCTAGTCCAGCTTCCTGTATCTCACAGCGGCCCACCAAATGCCCCAGGGAGCACACCAGATAACAAGGGACCTGCATCTGACATAGCCCATTTCTAAAATCAGGAGGTTGCATATACACATCATGTCTTGTAACCCGTAATGGATTTTTCCTCCAGAAACTTGTCCTCCACACTTTTAAAGGCATCTAGACCAGATGCCATCACCACACCCTGTGGCAAGGAGTTCCACAGACCAACCACACCTTCTGATATAACCTATTTCTAAAACCAGGAGGTTGGGCATACCTATCATAGCTTGTAACCTATGATGGACCTTTCTTCTTGAAATCTGTCCAATCCCCTTTTAAAGACATCAGGCCAGATGCCGTCACTATATCCTGTGGAAGGGCATTCCATAGACTAATTGCACACTGGGTAAAGAAATATTTTGTCTGTTCTAACTCTCCTGACACTCAACTTTAGTGACTGTCTCCTGGTTCTGGTATAAGAGGGAAAAGGACATGCCTCTATTCATGCTATCCATCCCCTGCAAATCTCAATCATGTCCCGTCCCCCTCAGGTGTCTTTTTTCTAGACCAGAGGTCTCTAAACTTTTTGGCCAAAGGGCCGCATCAAATATCTGGCACAGTGTCGAGGGCCGGAAAACAAAATTAAATATAAAATTTAAATAAATACTTTGGAGACAGAACTTAGATGAATGAATAAATGAATGAGCTCAGATGTCCAGGACTTCTCCAAGCACGAGCATAGACCAAGAAATAAAGCACACACTTAAATGGACCCCCACTCCCCCACCCCACAAGCACAACTCTGGTTGTGTTTGGTCAAGTGGGCCAGAGGCTCTCAGGGGATCAGAGGCTGGCCGTAGGCCAGATAGAGGCTCACATCTGGGCCACATCTGGGCCCCGGGCCAGGGTTTGGAGAACCCTATTCTAGACTAAAGAGCTTCAAATGCTGTAGCCTTTCCTGATAGAGGAGGTTCCAGTAATCATCTTGGTTGCTATCTTCTCCATGTTTTCCATTTCCACTATATCTTTTTTTGAAATGTGGTGACCAGAACTGGACGCAGGTGTGGCCTAACCATTAATTTGTGCAATGGCATTATGATATTGACCATTCTATTCTGAATTCCCTTTTTGAATTATCCAAAGCATGTAATTGACCTTCTTCACCACCGCCACACATTGAGTTGACACTTTCATCGAGCTGTCCACCAGCAACCAAAGTCTCTCTCCTGATCCGTCACAGACAGCTCAGAACATATTAGCCTATCTATGAAGTTTTTTGACCCATGTTGCTGTGAGAAGGAATAAAAAACGGATGGATTTTGTTGGAGCAGGGAGCATGGTCCAGTTATTTTTGTTATGTCCATCACACAATGTGGTGATGCCTATGCCTACCCATGATATATTATTCTGCCTTTGCAAAGCAGCAAGTACTCACAAAATCTGAACTGTCCTGAAAGCCACTCGGCACAATAAATCATCTCTGGCCTTCAAGATTATATCTAGGAACTTCAACAGACACAGGATTTGTCCTTGAGCAAATGATGGCTTATATTCTCTCATGTATCAAGCTATCAGTCTAATGTATGTATTTCCCTATGGAACAATGCTGTCCAAACTCCAAAGCTGATTCTGATTTCTCTTTCAAGAACAATAAAACTGCCGAGAACACAGTGTGTCTGAGGAAAGCCTTACATGAAGATCCATCTTTAGCCTGCAGGCGTTTGATTAAGAGTGGTACAAATAACAAACCCAGACAACACTCAAGCTGCAAAGTCCAGCTTCCTGCAAAGAAAAGAGGTCATCCTCGGAAGAAGCAGCAACCTTGTGAGGAAGAGGAATGCTCCCTTTCAGTGCTGGAGGATGGGAAAGATGACAATCTGTCTGAGGTACAGTATATGGAAAATAGTACTGAAAACACTTCCTAGGTTTTTCAGTGTTTGGTGCACTTTATAATTCTTACTCTGATTTATTTGTTGCTTAAAATGATGTGGCCATTCGCTACAAAATATAACGACATGGTCAAAATGCTGCTTGAATGCACACTCACAAACTTGGGTGGTGAAAGTTGACATTTCAGTATCAGCTCCGACTTGTGGGAGAGCACGTTTTGATTCTCATATAGAGGAGTAATGTCGATTTGGGGAGGGGCTGTAGATCAACAGTAGAATACACATTCGGCAGGCTCAATCTCTCTGCTCTCTCCAGGTATTATATCTGTGCTCACAGGGATCCAGGTGCTGCTGTGTGGCCCAGGTCTGTCCAAAATTTTGCTGCCTTTAGAGCAGGAAGGAGGAATGAGTCTAGCCTTTGCCCCTCAGATTGCCCTAAGAGATCCAGTTGCCTTCCAGGAAGAAAAGGTGTTCAACTTTCATCCATTTCCTTCTCCTCTTGGCTAACAGCTTCCCTGGGCTATCCAGGCCTTCTTACTTCAGGGACTAATAGAATCCTCTGCCTGCCTTCTTCTGCCTGCCTTCTTCTCTCACCACAGGCCTCTGAAATGACCTTTTAAAGCATTTCAGACAATCATTGCAAGTTCTGGAATCTTCCCTTCCTGAGATATACCCAACCTCCTCATTGTCACGGTGACAGAGGGAGCCTCGCTGCAACTTGCTTGCACAACCGGCACAGTGGTTCCCAAACTTTTTAGCACCATGACCCACTTTTTAAAACAACACTCTATTGGGACCCACCTAAGTTTACCAGACTTTATTTATTTATTGGTAATAATAACCAGAAAGAAAGACCCATAAACAATTATCCCCCTATACTTAACACATTCATGCAGTCTTCAGGAGCTCAGCTCCTTGCAGCTACAGTATCTGCAAGTTAGCAGTAGCAGCTACAGTATCTGCTTTTGGAATAGTCTCAGGGCTTGAGGCAATTTGTTATCTACTCTTTCCACCACCCGTTGGTGACCCACCAATAATCAGGTTGTGATCCACCAGTGGGTCCTGACCCACAGTTTGGGAACCACTGCTATAGCAACTTTTAGCAGCCCCTGTCCTGGAAGCAGACTGCCTTTCCTCAGGATGCTCCATCCAAGTCAGTTCAAGCCAGGTTGCCCTGTCACCTGGGTCAAATCTGTACATCAGGTAAGACTGGAGAAAGACCCTGCCTGAAACTCTAGAATGCTTCTCCTAAGGAAAAAAAAAAAGCAATGTTCTCTGTGGAAGGCAGTTTCCTGTGTTTTATTTAAAATGCTTATATCCCGTCTTTTAGGCCTAGGGCCTCAAAGGTGGCTGCTGTGACCACTGTGCGCTGTGGGTGTATGCTCTCTCACATACATACATTCAGCAAAATAGCTCTCTTGCTTGCCATTTGGAAAATGTGGTTTGTTATATGCAAAGTGTGGAAAATAATAGAACAGAGTGATGAGCAGAAAAAAATAGAAGATGGTGTGAATATTCAGAGAAAAGGGAATGCAAATCCTGGAGATGAGGTGCTAGGTCTGTTGCATTTGGAAATCATGGAGCTGGTTCACACATTTGCATTCTTATCTTGATGACTTCAATCATCTCAGGTGTGTAAATAAACTGTTACAGTTCAAAAAGTACTAGAACTCTCCCATCCCTCCAGTGCTTTTCAGTAGAGTCCTCTGACACATTCAACTGCTAGTTATGAAGTGTACATTAATCAAATGTAGAGAATTCAAGTAGCATGTATGTATGTGTGAACCATCTCTCTTTGGGGCTACTGAACTCAGATCCCCCCTTTTCCTAAATATTTAGCAAGCAGTGCTACAGACTTTCCATTTTTATTTTCTTCTACTGTTTTCCATTCATGTAATAGTGGGCTGACTCTCACTGGAGGTTTTCAAGCAGAAGTTGGATAACCACTTGTCAGGGATGCTGTAGCAGTTGCTTGCTCTGAAGATTAAATTAGGTGACCTCCAAGATCCCTTTGAACTCTTAGCATTCTGGTTCTATTCTATGAAATTTTGAACAATTAGGCTCTTTGAAGTCTCATTGATTTCATGAGGAGATATTTTAAAACAACTCCCCATTGATATTAGCTAGATTTAAACTTGCTGAACTGTGAGTGTACGGTGCCCTTGATCTTAAAAACGCACTCAGGCACACATCCATGATTTTCATTGTTTGGTCAGGCTGCTTGATCCTGCACCACAGATCAGTCATGTATATATTCCACACACACTGGTGTTGTCATCATGCAGCCATGCAGCCTCTGTGGCAAGTCACTGTATCACAACTGTTATTAATGATGGCACTGCCACACTGCTTGAGTGAAGTCAAGTACCTTTGTCAAAAAGACAATTCATTTCTGTGCTGTTGCCAAACACTGAAGCCACAGTTATTGAGCTATAAGTAATTGCTGTTAATTCCAATGCAGGTGTTGTCTTTTGAAATAAAAGATGAACAGCCCTATAATGAAGAGGATGAGGTCATCAAAATAGAAACAGATAGTGAACCAGAAGTCATTTATGTAAGTGTGCGTTAATTACTCTGTTTTGTAAAACAGTTCATCAGTAGCTGGATCCTAAGGCTCAAGCTACACTCAGCTGAGAAAAATCCACATGTTTAATCTCAGTTATGCACCAGATAAAGAGGTGGATGGTGTATGCCTTCAGAAGCAAAAGGGTCACATGGATGATGGGGGATGTGACTAAACAATTCAATTGTTGTGACTAAAACAATTCTTCTACTGATAACTTATCCTCCTACAGTCTGTACCATGACATTGCTTTTCCCTGTAGTTCTGATTCCAATACCAGACGTGATTCAGTCCAGGATAAAAGTACCAGTGGGGGGGGGGGGGGCTTTGAAATAACCAATGAGTGGGAAAATGGTTCTATGTCCAGGGTTGACCCAAGACCTTCCAGAATCTGTGGCAGTGTGCCAAATGCTGCCATGTGTTAACTACTACCACCACTTCTCCCTTGTTCAAAAATGAGGGGAACAAAATAAAGGCTCTTTAGCCTACTGTCTGCCCCACACTTCTTCTTTTACTCTGGTGGATCACTGCTTCCTTGAATCCAGAAAAAAAGGAGAAAGAGTGGTGGAGGTAACAGGCACATGCACCAGGGACGTGGGGTGCATCCCTGTTGCATGGGGTGGTAGGAGAGGCAGAGCTGCCCCATCATTGTCCATGGAAAAGCACCACAGCCACCCTGCCTAGTTACAGGTGAGGAGGCTTTCCTTACACCCAAGAAAGCTCTCCTTACACCCACTTTCTCAGGTGTTAAAGAGAGCCTCCTCCGTGTAAGTGGGCAGGGCATCTGCAGTGCTTTTCCACAGACAACAACAGGTTGCTTCTGTCTCACCTGCTTCTCCCACACTGCACGTCCCTGACAAACACGTATCTCTAATCCAGAGCTTGAGGTGACTGTGTCAGGCTGCCTCAGGGGTGGGCTGCCTCTGCTCCTCGCTTGTGCACTCCCTTTATTCATTTGCTCACCATTCTATGCCTACTTAGGGCAGATCCAGGTTAAAACATGCTGATCTGTTACCATCATACATAGTGTGAACCACAAGAGAATTGAAATCCACACCCCCTTTTCGCCTTGGTAATATCTTCTTCAAAAAAGATTGTCTTGGCAGCATTTCAAAGAAAATGCACTTGTCTGTCTTTGTAATACCCCAGTACAGAATACAATTTTCACTGCTGAAAACGTAGTGTAGATGGCGATTAGATTACTTAAATCCCTGATTCTCAGCTGGTTGCTCTGAGCACTCTAATCCCCTGCTTTGAAAATGCTACTTGTCTTAATTACTTGAAGCTCATCTTTTCTGCAGTGTTGGGCTTGCTCACTATGCTGCTGACAAAGAAAAAATAGTGCATAAACTATATTATGCAGGTGTAATTAGCACATATATAAAAGAATTCACTATTCCGAGCTAATTATATTCCTGTCACTTACTGTAAATAGCAGGTGGTCTATCTAAAACAAAAGGAATGCCAGCCAGTGAGATTACGCTAACATATGTCAGATGGATCTTACATTTAACAATTACCCTGGGAGGCTGAGGTGATAACAAGTAGCAGAATGAGAACAATCCGAAAGTATAGGAAATGACTTCCCGAAAGTAATTTAAACAAACATCTCAGAATCACTTAAGAGTAATTTAGGCCATAGACAAGCTATAAGGGATAATAACAGGGGATTAAAATCAATTTTGTTGAGGTCTCCAAAGAAGCAATTTGAAATGTAAATGTGATAGAAAGACTTTTGTTGCTTGTTTTATTTATTCTCTTCTGTAAGAATAATTTAGCCCTGGAACACTGCACTGATACTGGAGTAAAGAGCTCCCCCTGCAAGAATACTTATTAATTGATCAGTCTCAAATTAGCAGATGCCAGGAGGCCGAAACTTTATTCAGCATTTTTGTTAATAGTATTTGGGGGTCAAAGGATGGGGGAGGGAGAAAAAACCTTGCAAAATATGTGTGTAACTTTGTGACGCAACAGCTGTCCTTCTCCCAAACTTGTGGAGTCAGCCCCACCTCCTGGGCAAACTGCAGTAGCTCTGACAACCAATGATGCAATCCAGGCAAAGATCTTGGAAGCCACTTGTTGGGGGAGAGGCTTAAACCAAGAAGGAAATTGGCTGGGAAGAGTATCTAGGCATTGGTCACCCTAACAACAATTAAATTCTTTTAAACAGCAGGAATGGGTGACAATGTGCAGAATAGTCTTTTTCCCTGTTATTACACTCTGTTTGACTTAGCACAGAAGCAGATGTGTCATAATAGGCTGTTAGCAATAACTTCCGGCACACTTGGGTCATGTTCCTTTTTCAGGTTCGAGCATCCTCTATGCTAACATCACTTCTGCCTATTTTCTACTAAAATGAATGGAGGGTCCTGTCAGGAACATAACTGCCTCCATAGTGTGTGGTTACAGCATGGCAACCTCCATATAATTAATTTCAATGAAGGGATGCCATTTTGTCGTTTTTAAATTAACCACACTGGAAGCATGCTAGTAGCATGCTGGCAACATCACTTTTGCCAATTCATTGAAATTAATTATATGGAGGTTGCCATGTTGTAACCACAGTCTTCACACACTATGGAGGCAGTCATGTTCCTGACAGGTCCCTCCATTCATTTTAGTAGAAAATAGGCGGGAGTGATGTCAGCATAGAGGATGCTAGAACCTGAAAAAGGAACATGACCCAAGCGTGCTGGAAGTTCAGAGGAAGAAAAGCTCTCCAGCGCTTCTAGTGCTAGAACCTAAAAAAAGAATGCAGCCAGAGTTATGTCTTCAGGCACCAACAAGTTGTACAAGTAAAATGGTTAAGAAGGAGGAAAGTATTGCTAAGGGACAAACTTCCAAGGTGAAGCAGACTCCCTAATGGGTTTTTGCAATGCCAAAGACCTTTTCTATGTCTAAATATTTTCAGAGAAGCCTTTCTTGTAATATTAAATGTTACTGTTTTAGGTTATAATCTCAGACAGTGAGGCTGAAGATTTGCCCAAGCACAATGAGTGTGGAGACTATGCTTTCAGGCACAAAGGTAATATCAGATAACAGCTGGTTTCAATAACCTCACCTTTGGGTAAGTAGGACTTTTGATATTTACATATCAAAAATAATGTTTCCACTTGCTTTTTCATTGGAATCAGAGGCAGAGATATGCCTAAAGATACATAAGCAAAAACTCCTGGTGCTAAAGGAGTTTCACCAGGGCAGTTTTGGGGTTCATTGTTCAGTTCTGGGCTTCAAGAATCAAGAACAACAAGAGCAATCACCCAGTATGGCATGCAGTAAGATTAGCAATGTTACTATTAGCAATGATATTGCTAATAGTAGTAGTAAGATTAGTGCAGTAAGTAGTGCAGTAAAATTAGCAATGATATTGTGTATTGGCTGGCTGCCATCAGTATGTGGCTGTGGTTGAAGGCATTTGCACCTGCAGAATCTTCTAGAAACCTCTGCCTAGGGCAAGTGTTATAACTGCACAGGCTCAAAAGGTATTATGAGTAATGCACCAAAGCGACACATTTAAAAAAGGCTTGATCTCCCACGCACATGCACCATTCCAAGCCACTAACATTGGACTAATGCACGTTCCCATAATTCATATTGTCTTGGAGCCTCACAGCATGTACACAGAGCTCCCTGCTTCCTCTCCAGATGGGCTCATCTGGTTAAATCTCTTTGTGTCCTATTTTTCTTAAATGGTTAAACAACATGAAGAAGAACAAGAACCGTTTGATGGCAATGGAGACAGTCACTTCAGTCTAGTGGGTTGCGTACGTTTTGAGGAACAGGTTTTGCCTCCAGTAGACCTGGAAAGGTGGGTGTTCTGAAATGCTGAGCGAACAATGCATCATTGAGTTCTTCATCATTTGAAATGCATCTCATAACATCATAGTAGGATTTCAGGGCAAGAAAGTCACAATGAACAAAAGGCAAGGACGTTGGTTTGATCATCTCAATCCAAAATAGCGATATTGTTTTGCTTAACACTGGAGAATAAGTGAACCGCAATGTAGATAGGTGTGTTGCATTGCAGAAAACAGTTGTACTGGTAGACATAATTAACTGCTCAATCCTGTGACCTGAGCCGCCAGCAGAACGTGTCTCCCACTAGCGGTGCCTGATGAAAAAGTGCTGTAAAGTGCTTTCAGGCAGCGTGCTGGAGCTTTCCTGTACATGTCATCGGCTCTCTCACTGCCAAGGCAAACGCTCTCATACTCCTACCACACCTTCAACATAATAGCCATTTGCAGGGGCCATCTGCATGATTCTTCCCCCTCCCCAAAAAAGAAAGGATTGTCAGCACATACAGTATATCCATGTCGCCCATTCCATTGTAAGTCTCCTGGGACAGAAGCAGCTGAGTCATCTCACTTCTCCAGCACGTCTGTGGAGGGACTACTTTGGGTAAGTGTAGATAGGGCCTTGCTTGAGACCAGCATGCTAACAGATTACAACTACTTTAAACAATATGGGAGGCAAATGAGTAATTAAGTAGAACCAGGTATCACCAAGCCTTAACCCAGGACCTGTGCGCCAGCAACAGACCTCCTCAGCCCTGCACCCCAAGCAAAGGTGTACCTGTGATTGTGCCCCCCCCACGCAAATCAAACCCCTTCCATGCACGCAAATTCATCCTCCACCACTTACCTGGAGCGCACAATGCCTCGTATCGGGGAAGCATCTCAGATGCTTTAAACTGTGCTTCTGGCAAACTGGCTCAGAGAGGCTTCCACGGAGTCCTAAAGGCACACGAGGCTCTGTGCCCAGAGCCATGCCTATCATGTGAATGGGAGGTCCACCACTGCAGCTCACAGGGCAAGCGTTTAGCTCTGTGATAAATGTAGAGTGTTCCTGAGGCTGTGCAAAGTTTTGCAACAGGGTTGGGTAAAATGCTTGAAATAATTTTAATTTATTCAATTCCACTATTCAGCGGCTTTGCTGAGGCCTCACAAGAAGACAATAAAGAGCACGTGCATGTCTCTGTGCAGGATTCTAGAACTGTAGTTTCACATGCGCAGGAGACTTCCCAGATAATTTCTGACAGCAAGATGGTAGAACTATTAACATCTCACATCAGGTAAGTGTTCCTAAAGACACATACATGCAGCAAAATGTGCTGTGTCCTTTCCTAACAATGTTGTTGTAAATGTTTAGGAGCTAAACATCTAGGTGTCAGGCAAGCCAGTCCTGACTAAAATTAGGCTGCCCTTTACAACAGCGGAACACAGCTCCACTGTCATAAAAGGCCATACAGCAGTATGCTGCTGGTGACCATTTGGGAACTGCCATTGCAAATGGCAGAGGCCTGCTGTCACTGCCTGCTACCTCCAGCAGCAAAAGCAAGTCGGGGGCTGGGAGTGACTGGGGGGTGGGGATGGAACAGGTTGGGGGGAGAAATGTGGAAGTTTCTGAGTAGGGAAGGGGACTGGCAGGAGGCAAAATGAGAAAAGGAGGCGACATCTCAGTGGCACAAGTGAGCACCAAATCCTAATCCCCTTCCCTCTCCTCTACTCCCCTCAGACTTGGGCCAGTAAAAGAGCTGGCACAGATCTAAGGAGAACCATTGGGGCAGCAGAGGTTTGCCCCAGAGTAAAGGAATTGAAGGTTCCCTTACCTTGACGAGACCTCCACAACTGGACAACACCCCCCTCCCACAGGATACAGCATGTACTCCATTGGTGTGGCTGCATCAGTGGAGAGAGATTTAGTTAGGACTGGGCCCCTAGTGGACCACAAGCAGACAAGAGATATGAAGTCCAGATCACAAGAAGTAATCATTCTGCTCTGTTCTGTTCTAGTCAGATCTAGTTTGGAATACTGTGCGCAGTTTAGGCACCACTTTTTTTAGAAGGGCATTGATAAGCTGGACAGGTTCAGAGTCAGGCAACATAGATGGTGAGGGTTCTAGAAACCGTCCTTTGACAAATGGCTGAGAGCCCAATTTTGTGGTCTGCGCCGCGCCTCCGCTGCGCGGACCACAGTTGCAAAGGTGCTGTAAGGCACGTTTGCGGGGCTTACCGCTGGGCTCCCGCCGGAGCTGGCTCTTCTCCAGCCAGTGCTGAGCCAGTGCACGGTGGGCACCCGTGTTCGGCGGCTCGGCGGTCTCTGTGACCGCCGGGCTGCGGAACGGGAAATGGGGGCATGGTCGGGGGTGTGGGGGAGGCATTCCGGGGAGGGGGGGAGGCATGGGGGGAGGCCACCGGAGGTGGAGGAGAGGCGGGTCTGCGAAGCCGAGCTCCACAGGATTCAGGGATTCAGCCCTTTGTGGAGCCGCCGGGTCCCGCAGCTCCGGGCAGCTCAGGATTGGGCTGTAAGAGCTTAATATGTCTTCAAGTATCTGAAGGGTTGTCACGCTGAAGAAAGTTAGGACTTACTCTCTGTGGCTCCCAAGGGCAGGACTAGAATCAATGGGCTGAAATTATAGGAAAGTAGATTTAGACTAGAGATGAGAAAGAATGTCCTAACTGTCTGACACTAGACCAGCCTGCCTCTTGCAGCAGTGGGCCCTACCTTATTGGAGGACTTCAAGCAACCACCTAGCAGAGATAGATGGTCTCCAAATCCGTTCCAACTCTAACATGTAACATAACTAACATATTATTGTGATTTAAAAAAAAAATATCTGTAGGAATCAAAATGGCAATGGTGAACTGTGCTTCTTGAACTGTAAGATTTAGTGCATTATACAGGGTGACCCAAAAGTAGGTGGACAGTAGGTGGAATAAATGTTATCATTTACTGCCCACCTACTTTTGGGTCACCCTGTATATAGTCATGCCTCCGTGGGGGTGCTAGTTCTGTTCCTGTTCCTGGTACCCCGCAGAGGCCAAAACCCAAAAAGAATCAAATCTGCAGGACTTGCACTTCAGACCTTCTGAACATGATCGGAGCTGTGCTCTGATCATGTCCAGATGGCCTTCTGAAGGCTGAGGAGACCATGTGCAACCTCACTGGCCCTCAGAATGCCTCCGGAAGGCCGAAAATTGTCTCTTCCTGTTTTTGACCAAATACCAGAAGTGACCGTTTTTGGCCTTCTGGAAACCTTAGAAGGACTTTTGAGGGTCAGGGTCAAGGAGGACATGCATGGTCTTCCTGGTCCTCAGGAAGTCCTCCCCGTACAACTGGAGCAGAGTGGAACCTTCGGTTAGTTAAAACTGTGGATGCCAAATCCATGGATAGGGAGACACGACCTGAATTGTTGACTGAGTCAAGTGATACTCCAGTCTTGAACCCGTTTAACCATTTACTTGACAGTATTCAAGTATCAGTATACCAATACAATGGAAATTTCTTCCAATTAAAACTGTGTAGAATTGAGATTTCAACCTGCTTTAATTTTAGACTTCAGTACTTTAAATTGAAATTAGAGGACTGTTTTTTGATAAATTGTTGTTGTTGTGTTGTAGAGAAATCCTACTGAATTTCTTACCTCTATGCAGTCTTTCAAGAGAAGAGATTATTTGTATGTCCCCTGAAGATATTTTAACTATGTTCAAAGTAAGTGGGCATCTAAATTTAATTAGAACTAATTACATTTGGGATTATGTGCTAAAATATTTATACTTGGTCAAGTAGAGCAGACGTTTTTAGACTACAGTTCTACGTACACTTTCCAAAGAATAAATCCGTGTTCCACACTGCCACCCCTGTCTGTTGTCAAAGGGGCATTAGGGCTGGAAATGTCCTTGCTGCAAGATGGGGGGGTGAGGGGGTAATAAGGGGCTCAAACATGTTTTTCTATTCACTGTAGAGCCTGTTTATTACTTTTGTCAATTACACAGGTACTCAATCTGTAAGTTGCAACCCTTCCCCTTTTCTTGATCCAACTATCCCTGCCACCTTCTATCTCCTGATAGCTTGAGTTCTCTGCATGGAGGAATGACATTTCCAGGTTCCCATTCTCTCTTTGCCTTTGCATTCAGGCCTTTACTTCCTCTTCTCTACCTACTGTGTCTCTCTTTCTTGTTCTCTTCCTCCTCACCTTGCCGTATCTCTCAGGCTGTCGTAGTCTCTCTGCCTCTCCTTGCTCCCCATCACTCATTGGTTTAATGCTTGGCCTCCTCTGTGTCTCTCTTCTTCACCTCTCCTCCTCTTCATCTCTCCATCCCTCACTTTGACACTCTGCCTCTCCTTGCACTGTTGATATCTGTCACTCTCCTTTGCACTCCACCTCTCATTCTCCAGTAATAAAATTATATTGTATTATATTTCTTCCACATCATACAAGGTTTTCACTACTCATAAAATGTTCTAAATTTAGAAGGATATCTAAATGTATGTATTTTGTCTTATAAAAATAGCTCAAAGAGCACTCTGAGCAGCACAAGACTGAAACTCTATACATCGACCAGGTAAAAGCGGTTTAATATGGCTAACTAATATTCTGAACTGATTACCCATCAGATAGTTAGTAGTCATTGTAAGAAAAGAAATAAAAGCATATGTCCAGATTGGGGTGGGCAGAACAAGTCAGAAAAACATGGTCTCTTTCCACCCCAGATGCCTCAGTTGGAATAGGAGCCTTATTCCTCCTTGGCTGTGATCTCCCTGGGAGCTCAGCCTGGACCAGTTCAGTTTGTCTTCTTGGTACCTGACTCCAATTAAAGTGGCACAAACCATGCAGGTGTAGTCAGTCCACTCCATGTCTCACAGGGAGAGACAGCTTTGGCAAAATTATCTGAGCAGTCTCTGAGCAGTCATTGCCCATATAACAGGGCTGGCCTTATTGCCAGGTGTCCTGTTGACTGGGTGAGGACCAGCTGAGTCCAGACAATTTGAGGCTATTAATAGAGTGCCAGTTCATGAAGGCACTGTCCCCTTTAATTTACTGTAATGAATTTTTTTAAAAAAGTGATTGTTACTTACATTAAATTGTTATATAGTTACCTGCAGTGCAAACAGAAAAAGTATTCTCTCATGTATTTGTAGACCATCCCTTCCCCAAATGCCTACTCTTCTGATTTAACACCATCTTCTTTCATTTTTAATGAACGGAGAAAACTATATCAGAGCATGTACAAAATGCCTTTCTGACACCACTGAGCAACTGCAGTATGTCCTAGGACAGATTTAGGATTATAGAATCAGAGCTTTCTTCCAAGGCAAATGGCAGGACTCTGAGGGCCAAATCCTGTCCACATTTCCAATGCTGATGCAGCTGTGCTTACGGGGCATACACTGCATACTGTGGTAGGGGGCAGTCACGGAGGCCTCCTCCAGTTAAGGGAAGGTTTATTCCCTTTCCTCAGGGCTGCATTGCCACTGCACTGGTACTGGAAAGTTGGATAGGATTGGGTCCTCAGGACTTACTTACTTCCCTAGCAGCATTCTGAGAACAGTGTGTACTTTGTGGAATGGGAAGGGGGTGATAGTATGACTGAAGTAACGTACATTATTGTATAACCTACCATTTTGCGATTGGCTCCACCCCCATGAGCTGCCATTTGATGATACTCTCTGCCTTTCCAAGCCACCATTACATGTTGGTAGCTCCTAATGCTTTGGCAAAGAAAAAAAAGTCACTCAAAGTCTTCCAACCTATAGCTTATTATAATAATGCTCCTCTGTCATTCCTAAACTAAGGTTGAATGGTCTTCACCATAGTGATGCAATTATGCAAATATATTTCTGAGTTAGTTGCAGTGGTCCCAGTGACTCATAGTTGCTCCATCTCAAGCTGATGCATGAGAGAGCATCTCCCAGGTGATTTGCAAACTTCATTTTAATTCAGTTTCCACTTGTGGGCAGCTGGAATTTTAAGTGAAATATTTACTTAAATATTTAGTGAAATATTTAAGCTTCTGCACATTAGAAGTACATGAGCTCAACAGTTCTGTACTTTAAGCCTGATATTGTAAATCTTTTTGTAAGTTGATATCTTACCCTTTTTTTTAACTATGGAAAAAGTTATAGCATTCCTTCTATCAAAGTGTTGGACAATATTTTTTTTTTTTTTAAAAAAGGATGCCCATTGGATTTTTTCTAGAAGGAAGAAAAAAAATAATAGTCGCGTATAAAAGGAAAAATTGCACTTAAAACTGCAATAAATGTCAATGATATGTCTGTTTCAGTATTATTCACAATATGAAGAACAACTTTTAGGAAAACTTCAGTATGTTAGGCAACAGAATCTTCATACCATCCATGCCACTGAAACAAAGATTAGTCTGTGTGAGACACAAATAAAGGCTGCTGAAGAAAAACTTGAGTATCTCCGGGGTACAATAGCCCAACTGCTATTGAAACAAAATCCAGTAAGTGCAGCTATTTTATTCCCATGTTAGAGCATCAATTTTCAACTGTTTTCATCTCATGGCACACTGAGAAGGTGCCAAAATTGTCAAAATACACCATTCACAGCACACCAACGTGCCACAGCACAGCAGTTGAAAATCTCTGTGTTGAAGGCTCTTATCTCTTTTCCACATTTTTGTTTTTATGGGGGGGGGGGGAGGAAGTTTCCTGTCCCTGGGACATTTTGTGCTATTTTTGAGAAAAGCAGCCCTCCCTTTTTTGATCCATTTTAATATTTCTAGTAAGGCTGCAGCCTCTAATTCACAGATTAAGCAATTTAAATTTTGAATTGGTTAATCTGCTAGGTGGGGTATCCAGGAAGCTACCTTTCACTGAGCCAGATCATTGGTCCATCTAGCTCAGCCCTGTAAATAATGACTGGCAGCAGTTTCCCAGGACTTTGGGGAGAGATCTTTCCCACCCCAGCCTAGAGGTGCTAGGACTGCATCTGCAAGCTGATACATTCAAAGCAAATGTTCTGCCACTGAGCTGCAGTCCTACCCCTAATTTTCAGTAGTGAAGGTCCGGTTTTCATTAATGAGACAGAGAGTTAAGGGCACACCTGCTTATTGTGTTAGGGCCCAGTCCTAAAGTCCTTCACCTCCGGTGCTGAGCTCCAGTGCTGGCACTGGTGTCGCAAACATGCCATAAGGTACGTCCATGGCACCCGGAGGGGAGGGGCCACCAAGTGGTGGGCCAACACAAGCCAACCCTGAGTCTTAGCACTGCATGGAGGGCCAGCTGGCGCTCCAGTAGCGCTGGCTGGAGGTAAGTAGTTTCGGAGCAGGATAGGTGGGGAGTGGGCAGAACAGGGCAGGGAGAAGAACTAGGGCTGGAGGGGGATGGGACCAGTGGAGCTCTGTTCTGCCAGATCCTGAATTCTATGTTGGGCCAGAAGGCCCAGTCTCTCAAGTCTGCGCCGGCAAAATAGCTGGCACAAACTTGAGAAGCTCCATTGAGGGGCTTGGCACTTTCCCCAGCAGAGACCTCCAGCAGCCTCAGAAGTGCCACTGGACGCAGCAGTAGCCTTTTTGGTGCCACTGTACCCGGCGGAGCTGCTGGCTTCAGGATTGGGCTGCCCATCTGTTTCTGTGTGTGCTACAGTAATAAGGAGTGAAAAATGCTATACAGCATGCTACCATGCTGTATAGCATGTATGCTGTATACCATGAATGCTACCTGTATTCATGGGGCATACATTCACAGCTTCCCCATGAATACAGAAACCATGGATAAAAGGGGATCCTACAAAAACATTTTAAAAATCCTCCCATAGTCTCCCCTCATTGCACCAATTGTGCAAAACTGTAAGGTTGTCAACCTTTCAAAAGAGAGAAATCACCATGCCTGAACCCTTGGTTTTTTCCCCCAGGTGATTTCAATTGCATGGTTTACTTTTCCCATTCTGATAGGGTTATTGGGCTACAGTTATTTGTAATTGTAGTTTGGGCCAATAAAATCTTGATTGACTGCTTAGTCTGGTGAACCCTCACTATAAACCTTGCAATAATGCCCTTTTGCATGCATTCTGCTTCAGCATCTTCTTATAAATAACCTGGAAGACGTTGACAGCTACTTGGAACAGCATCTGCAGCACCAAGAAAACCTGGGCACTTCTTGTATGAACACCGACAGCACTGCATTCTGCAAATCTTCCCTTTTGGGTGAAGAAAGTGGTACATCTTTTAGCCCTGTATGATGTATAAATTAAAATGTAACAGGCACAAGTGAGCCAGAAATTCATCTTCAAGAGTCTTATGCATTCCAATGGAGCTTGCAACAGGTGAAATGTTCCCACCTAGGTTTCTTATTTTTGTGAAAATATATGAAAATTTTTGTTTTGTTTTATGGCTAACATATTTTGGTGATACCAGGAGCAATCCTGCAAGTTCTGCTGCTGTGCAACTTCCATGCATTTTCAGTGCAATGTTCATACTGTGCATTGAAGTGCACGGAGGTGTTTCAGCAGTAATACCAGTTGAAAGTCTGTTGTTGTTTTTTTATTTTATTTTACCCACGTGGGGAGGAACTGACATGTTTAAGTTGGAGCCTTTTAAAAGTCGCTTCTGTTTGTTTAAAAATATTAACCTCACTAATCATTATGTGTTAACTTGTAGCAATATAAATACTGTACTTTTTTTCTTTTTAATGGAGATTAAAGCTTTTCATTTTAACTGATTGTTGATACAAATTGCATTGCGTGATAAAGGAAGATAATACACAGTTTCCTTGATTCTTTGAGTGTTATGGATTGAAGTTAATTGACATGTTTATACACCAAAGTGTTTAATCCACAAGGATTATTTTAAATATATTGCCTCTGTAGTAGATTCATATCTGAATATTAACAGTCCCAAGGGTAATTTGTTTTACTTTATTTTGGAGTTTTCATAAAGCAGTTTTCAACTACTGTCTTCTCAGTCAAATTTATAGGTGGCGGATATTGCCCCTGCAATGATAGATCCAAAATACCTGATGTGGTCTATATGGAGTCATGTAGTTCCTGGTTCTGCCTCCCTGAAAAAGAGAAGGGGACGACGACAAAAGTGCTCTCCCCAGCCCAGCAGGTGTATCTGTTCCCACTGACATCTCTGCTGCGATTCTAAACATTAGTAGCTCAGGGTGTCACAGGGTGACATCAGTAGCTTCCTGTCTCTTTGAACTCTCAGGAGCAATAGCTGTTGGAGGTACAGGGGATGGCATAATAGGCTATCTTCCCAGTTGTCCTGCTAGTATTGCCTCACCAAGTATGGTCACGGGAATGACACCTCCCCCCCCCGAAATATTTATATTTATTTATACAGGTATTTATATACCGCCTTTCTTTGGTCGTCAGATTTCTCCTCAGACTTTAATCCAAGGCGGTTTACATAGGCAGGCTGTTCTGAACCCCCGTAGGGATTTTTTACAATTAAATAGTTCTAGTCTTTCATAGAACTCCTCGTTCCAGCTGGATTCCTTCCCAGTCATAAGAACATAAACATAAGAACATAAGAACAGCCCCACTGGATCAGGCCATAGGCCCATCTAGTCCAGCTTTCTGTATCTCACAGCGGCCCACCAAATGCCCCAGGGAGCACACCAGATAACAAGAGACCTCATCCTGGTGCCCTGCCCTGCATCTGGCCTTCTGACATAGCCCATTTCTAAAATCAGGAGGTTCCGCATACACATCATGGCTTGTACCCCGTAATGGATTTTTCCTCCAGAAACTTGTCCAATCCCCTTTTAAAGGCGTCCAGGCCAGATGACGTCACCACATCCTGTGGCAAGGAGTTCCACAGACCAACCACACGCTGAGTAAGGAAATATTTTTTCTTGTCTGTTCTAACTCTCCCAACACTCAATTTTAGTGGATGTCCCCTGGTTCTGGTGTTATGTGTTAAGAGCATCTCCCTATCCACTCTCCATCTCCTGCATAATTTTGTATGTCTCAATCATGTCCTCCCTCAGGTGTCTCTTTTCCAGGCTGAAGAGGCCCAAACACCATAGCCTTTCCTCGTAAGGAAGGTGCCCCAGCCCCGTAATCATCTTAGTCGCTCTCTTTTGCACCTTTTGGTCTGACCTGTCTCTGGCCCTTCGCCTCCCACGCTCCACTTGACGGCAACTCCTCTCTGCCACTGAGGGTCAGATCATCAATATATCAGCGTGTTGTCAGTTCTGGGGTACTTCCGGTTGTTTTGAACTGGCAGCCTCAGATCTTCAGGCATACAAGGCGGCAGCTTTACCAACTGAGCGAGACCTCCTGCCCAGAAATAGGATGCCAGTCCATTCTCAGCAGCCAGATTTCAGTATGTTCTCTCTGGGAGTGGGCTTCCTCACTTGAACACATTCAACTCCTGTACGTCCAGGCTTTCTCTACTAGAAGTGGTGGCAGTATAGCAGGGTGCTGGGGAGCCGACGTTCTTCAGAGTCTTCTCAGTGTACCAGGTGTTTCTCTGGCCACTGATGCTGATTCCCATTATAAGCAAAAATATACTTTAGCTGAGGCTTATGAATGGTGTGCCAGGTCACTGTGTCCTTGCACAGGCACTGCAACCGTGCAGCATTGATGTGTCAGCATATAGACATTTTGGGTAAGTACAGAACATACCAGTGGGGTGAGCACAGCTTCCTCATTTATTCAGAATGACAGATGTACTAGTGAGCTAATCAACTGCTGATTGTCTTGCCCAGTGCTTCAGATGGGTTGTCCGCCTTCTTATTCATTAAAGTGCATTCCATGAAATGTAGGTTAATTTGACCAAATGCTTGTTCCTCGCTGATTTTCTTTTTAAATAATCTTTTCTTAAAGTTGAAAACCTGCTCGGACAAAGGAGGGGGGGGAATAAGCCTGAGGGTGTCACAGAGAGCAGGCAGTCAGTGCAGCTCATAGCTTGACTCATCTGTGGACAAGAAGAAAACGTTCCCCCTGAACTTGAATCCTTAAAAGAAGACTGCACATCTGAACAAAATACGGTCTGTGTACCTCCACAGTGAGCTTGTTGCTCAAATTACCTCTGATGCCCCCTTAAGATTAGTCCACTAGAGATTAAAGTTCTAACTTATATTGAGAGCCCTGGTGCTTACGTAATGCTCACCATCTTCACCCTGTGGTGTACAAGTCAGGATTCAAGTTCAAGAACACACACCTCTCTCCAGCATACATTCCTCACTCTCTTCCTTGTTCACCTTAGCTACAGCTACATCTGTATCCGTGACATCTGTGTCAATAGTAACCAACATAAATGCTCTTTGACAAAGAGGTTTATGAATGTAGAGTCATATGGTGGAGATCTGTTTTCTGATTGCTCCCCCCAACCCCCTCCTACTTAGTTGTTGGCAACCTTCAGTCTCGAAAGACTATGGTATCGCGCTCTGAAAGTTTGCTTTCAGAGTTTGCTAGTTTGCTGCTAAGGATGAAACAGGAGCTGAGGTGGTAAAAAGGTTTTAGAGAAAAACATTTTATTTATGTTTACAGACACGCACATTTCTGAAAGTAGTACAGGTCCTTGACTTTGCTGCAAGGAATCCTAAAGTCCTTCTCTTTGCAGGGGTTTGTGAGACCTTGTGGTATCGTGGACTGCATCCAACTGGCAGAGCTCATGGATGGAATTCTTGCATGCTTGGGAGGTCAGGAGAGAGACGGAGGGAGGAAGCAAGTAGGAACACACCTTCACAGGTCAAAGTCTGAGATGGGTAGCCTCTGCCACCAGGACAGCACACTGCCCCCTAGTGTACTGCAGGTGCTGTTGTCCTACTTTCCAACAAAGGCTAATTATGCTCCATTTGCCCTGAGTTTGAAACTAGCATTTTTAAAGTGGGTCTGATGAAGAAGGAACTAACTAGCATGATGCACAGTTAGCATCAGTGCAGATGGTAACTCTCAACAGCTCACTCCTATCTAACTGAGTCTCCCACTGATGTAGCCATGTGTGCTGCATCCCATGGTGGGGAGGGGGCAGTTGGAGATGTCTTCTCAGCATAAGTGAGGAGGACAAAGCTTCCACTGTCTCCAAGGGACTTCTCAATCTTGCATCAGTGATTTTGCCATAGAAAGGGGAAGGGATAGGATTCAAGCTGCATACTTGTGCTGCTGAATCTACCCTCATTCCACCTCCCCCCCACCCTCTCCTTGCCTAGAAACTGCCCCGTTCTTCCCACATCCCACCCTGTTTCGCTTACCCCTGCTGCCACCTCACCTTGCACCAGCAGGTGATGGCCTGGCCACTGGTCCACTGCACAGGACAGTGGCACTGATGCATGTGATAATCTTGCTCAATTTCTGGCAGAATCCAGGCAATTATGCCTAGATCCTGCTGGTTTTGCCAATGGAACATGCAATCTGCCGGTGAGGATTTTGTTTGGATTGCGCTGCTGGTCTTATTAGCAGAGAGCTTCCATTGACATAAGCAAGGAAGGAGTGTAACCCCATCAAGTCCTCTTCTACTAGAATCCTAATGAGTACCAAGGCAGTTGCTTTTGGGAAGCCAGACAACTTTTGATCTGATGCCCTAGTGCCCATACTATAACGAAATCTACATGCAAAGAGTAATCTCATATTCTTCCCCAGTGTGTTGTTGCTTTTTTCTCCTTCTCTCTGCCTTCCCTCTGTCAATTTTACATTGCGAGCCCACTGTCTTCTCATTATTTATAAAGTGCTTGTGCACAGGTGATACACAGAATATATGAACAGATCATATTTAAAGCCAACCAGGGAAAGTAGGAAGGATTTGGGGCCCAGTTGGAAGAAAGCCTATTTCCAAGGCTGGAAATAGTTTACAAGGAGCCATAGCAAAGTTTGCAGGGAGTCATAGCTTTGCCAAATGATATGCCTTGTTGCATTCAGATTGTATTTGGAGCTTTAAATCTATAAGATCTCTCTGCTTTTAGTTCCTTAAAGATTCTGCGGCACTTATGTCAATTTAGGAGCACTTCTCTATTGATGACATAAAGTGGTATAGCTAGAGGGGGTGCAAAGCATTAAGTTTTGCATGGAATGTCACTGCAGCATGCAAGCAGCTCCTTCCCCTCAGAGCCATTTCAGGCATTCGCCTCCAGTTTGCTCCCGACACCTAGAATGGCTCCATAGGGGAGGGGGAAGAGCTGCCTGCACATTGTGGTGTGGCTCCCTGCAAAACTTAGTGCTTAGCATCCCAGCTAGCTACTCCATTGATGGCATCAAGTTCAAATTTAAACTAATCAAAACACTGAATGCCTAGTGCTAGAATATGGCCATCCGTAGACCCTGGCAAATATCACTTTTGTTGTTACTAAACCAGACTGGCTCCTGTTGTCTGCTTCACTCACCCTGCTCTGTTCTGTGCTTCTTGAGGATGTTCAGCTGTTTTTAATCTCTTTTATAGGCTTACAGCCTGTTAAAACCACATGACACGCACTGTGGAGTACTGTTTTCAAAAGGATTTTGAGGTCAGACTCTTAGAAAGGCACCTTCCCTTTTTGTTCTTTACAGTTCAGACTTCCCAGAGGGAAACTGTAGGGGCGAGTTCTGTTTGATGCTTAATTTGGGGGATGGAGATTCACCTCAGCTTCCCCTTTGAATGTTAAGTCTTCCTAAAGAAATGTAACAAACATCTGCATCTATTTTCTATCACATCCAGATAGTGTCAGAAAAGCTACATTAGTTCTGTGCCCTATGGTAGGGTCACCCCGCCAGTGGTGTAGCTAGAGGGGGTGCAAAGTACTAAGTTTTGCAGGTGCCTGAATGCATTGTGCAAGAGGCCCCTCCCCTTCAGAGCCATTCTGGGCCACTAAAGCAAAACAGAGGTAAATGCCTCTGTTTTGCTCTCCCTGGCCGGGCCTAGATGATTTTAAAAGGGTATTGGATAGATTTATGGAGGAAAACTCCATCATAGGTTACAAATCATGATGGGTAAATGCAACTCCTGGTTCCAGAAATAGGCTATCTTTGAATGCTAAATACAAGGAAGTATAGGATATAAGCAGTGCTTTTTTTGTAAAAAAAAAAAAAGTGCAGGAACTCACAACTTGTTAATCTTTTATTTATTTATTTTTAAACCATTTTTTATTGGAGAAATAGGTAATAAGATACAACTAGACAACACGTGATTAACACGTACAGAGAGAATAACAAAAAGGCATTCAACACTATTGAATACAGATTTAAAAAAAATTGAAATGAATGGGGACCTATCTGAAATTGGCTCATGACCCACCTAGTGGGTCCCGACCCTTAGTTGGCAACCTTCAGTCTCGAAAGACTATGGTATCACGCTCTGAATGGTGGTTCTGGCACAGCGTCTAGTGGGTCCCGACCCACAGTTTGAGAAACACTGTTCTAATGTAAAATGCACTAAAATACACTGTGCCTACAGTTATCAAGTTAACCACTCTTTGCCATTGGCAAAAAATAGTTCAGGATGATCTTTAATCTATATCAAAGACTTGCAAAACTGAGGATCAGAAAAACATTATCAAAATTTATGGTGGTTTTTTTATGAATTTGGGTTGCTGATTCCAAAAAAGGCCATAGCATAGGGTTCCTCATGAGGAAACTCCTTGAACCATTCACTGACAAGACTACGCCATATTTCCAAAACTAGAAATGATAGGAGAAAACTGATGCCATTTTTGGAATCAGCACCCCAGTGGCGTCTCTAGGATTCACGTCACCCAGTGCGGGAGACCTGTGCATCACCCCATGCAGTGGGCGGGGCAACGCCCCAGGTGGTGGGCGTGGTGATGTACCATCACCCTGCCCCCACTGGTTTATTGGCTGTACCTTTTGTTAGAACACAGATATTTCAATGTGGTTTGTTTCATTGCATTCTGCATGAAATTACGCATAGATTGATATAAAACATGATAGTATTGTTCCTCCAAATTCTGATTTTAGTGATTTTGAAAACTTGTAGAGTCACACACACCCCTGTGTCAACTTACTAACAACTTATGGCAGCAGTTCTCAAACTTTTAGCACTGTGTTTTGCCAGATTCCAAGGCCAAACTCTGCCTGGAGAATTATGCCCACTTTAAGCAAATTAGCTCCCCTTCTTTCCCCCAACAAATGACCCTGGTTCTGCCCTGCAGTCCTGCTGGACCCCACCTCCAGGGTAGCTTGCCTGTTCAACCTGCAGAGGTCCTCTCTCCTGCCAGCAGCCTCCCACCACTACAGCAGACCCTTGGTCCTCAGCAGGTCTTAGGCACAGCAGCCACACACCAAACTCCAGTGTCTCCAGCAGTCTGTTCCAGCAGTCTCCAAAGTCCATTCACCAGTCAGTCTACCAGCAGTCCATTAGCCATCAATTCCTTAGTCTATTAATCCAGTCTCCCCCTGCTTCAAGCTTTCCTCCTTTTGCTGCCCACAAACCCTTCCTGCCTCAGGTGCTTCTTATATCCCTGAGGGCCCTATTGCCTTCAAGTGGCTGCAGCTGGGCAGCACACTCCCTGGAAGCCCAGGCCTTACCCTTAAAGGGGCCACTGCTGACACCACAGCCTACCTCCTTTCCAGATCTACGTACTGGGACCCACTTTTTAGAATGACAATCTGTCCAGGACCCACTGGAAGTAATGTCATGGCCAGAAGTGACATCATCAAGCAAATTAAAATAAATAATTATAAATAATTAAATTAAAAGAAATAACTAAATAAGGGGGAGCCAGTCCTGTTCCACCAGGTGAATCTACTCTGAAGTAAGTCCTATTGTGGTCAATGGGGCTTACTCTCAGGAAAGTGTGGGTAGGATTGCAGCCTGTGAGCCCAATCCTATGCATGTCTACTCTGAAGTAAGTCCCACAGTGGTCAATGGAGGTTACTCTGTAGTCTGCCTGCAATAACCCCCCCCCCAAAAAAAAAAAAAAAGAATCAGTGAGATTTCCAGTCCTCCCCAGTGCCCAGTTTAAAGTTCTTCTATTTCAGGCATATCAAGAAAAAGACCCTCCTGGCTTTGTAAGTGCAAAATAGAAAACTTTCCCCTTACCACCTGAAGCCTCTTTTTTGTCCTTTTTAGTGGGGGGGGGGGGGAAGGCTGCCTTCTGGAGTATCTCCAGCTCCATGGGATCGGGACCATTCTAGTGTCCTCACATTCCCCTTTGCCGGGCCTGACCAACAGCCAAGCCACATCTACCTACTCATGAATAAATGCGAAGTGAGGCTGCTTACTTTCCATACGGTTCAATAGACTGCAGCTGGGAGGGAGGCAGGGACCTCCTTTTCCCTTTTGTGTTTTTTGGGGCTGCATTCATTGGATCAGGACCATTCTGACATCCTTGGAGTCCTCTCAGCTGCCCTTTCCGACTGACTACTAGTGAGTAAACACGGCCACGTGGCTTCCTTACTGGCTCAGGCTCGCAGCTGGGAGGGATGGGACCTTCTCGGGTGTTTTGGGGAGGCTGCATTCATTGGATTGGGGCCATTCTGGTGTTGTTGGATTCCTCTCGGCCTGCCCTTTCCGACGGACTATGGCAAGTACACCTACTCATGAGTAAACGAACAATACGACTCACTTTCACTTTCCATAGGGCTCCATTCATTTTTTCCTGCAGGGGACTGCATAAAAAAAGGTGCAGGAATGCTGTTCCGGTGCGTTCTATTACAAAAAAAAGCCCTGGATATAAGTATCCTATGTTTGCTAAGGCATCTGGTGGGCCACTGTGAGATACAGGAAGCTGGACTAGAGGGGCCTTTGGCCTGATCAAACAGGGGTCTTCGTATGTTCTTATATTTTCATCCACGCATTTATCACATAAGTGAGTGTAGTTGTGTGTATAGAATTACAGCTTGAATGTACTATTATTATTAGCAATATTAGATGTAATGGGGAGGAAACAAACTTTTTGTTTGCCTTGAGTATTAAACACACACACACACCCCTTTGACTAGGCCTGCTGTTGGGTAAGCTTTAAGAACCTAAGAACCCTGTTTGATCAGACCAAGGGTCCAATTTAATCCAGCATTTTGTTGCCAACAGCTAGGAAGCCCACAAGCAGGGCATAAAGGCAACAGCAACCAGTTTTCAAAGGCCTAGTGCCCCTGAGCACTGAAGTTCTATTTAGCTGTTATGGCTCATTTAGTACAAAGACTACACAATCATGCTCCATGAACTTGCCTAGGTCCTTTTAAAAGGCTAGATCTACGGCGTCACATCATCTCTTAGCAAATTCTACAAGATGTGCATTGTGTAAAGAAATGTTTTTCTATCTGAGCTGAATTTGCTGCCTGTCAGTATAATTAGGTGACCCTGAGTTCCACCATTCTAACAGAAGACACATTTCTCTCTGTTCATTTCATAATTCTATAATATGTCCCCTTTGGATTGTCTTTTTTTCTAAAACAATCCTGCTGAATGCTTAGTCCATCCTTATAGGGACAGATCATTTTTGATCATTGTTCTTTTCTGTGATTTTTTTAAAGATGGAAACAAAGGGAGCTGCATATAAAATTTCACATATAGCCACACATATTTATATAAAAGCATGACACTAAAAACAGCATTATTTTAAGTCCTCTTTCAATTAGTCCCTAACAAGGCAGTTTATATTTTCAGTGCAATCTGACACATGCAATGAGACTAGATCAGACATTTACTGCATGCCAAGCAGTTGTGTGCTTCCTGAAAATCTCTGATGCATTTGTATTCCAGTGGGGGGGGGGCTTTAATTCTTCCCCTCACCCACACCCGCTGTGGTCTCCACTCAAATCTGGAGTCCTCAGCTATTTGTCTGAGACAGGAAGCTTCAATGGGCACCAACATCCAAATGTCAAAGTTGCTTAACAATCTTGCCAACTAGTCAATGAACACACACCATGGTGGGTCAATTGTGCCCTGCTCCTAAGGCAGTGGCAGACCTCCCTAGCCCTATGCCCCGAGGCAAAGGTCCACAATGGTGTCTCCCCCATGGAATGTTGCCACCACCACCCCAGCGCACAGATCTGTCCCCCCCCCCCCACTTACCTGAAGCTTACGGAGCCTTGCACAACCCACGCTGCATCAGGGAAGCTTCCTGAAGCTTCCCAGATGCTTTAAACTGTGCTTCCTGAAAACCAACCCTGTTGGGAGCCTCAGAGAGGCTTCCACAGGGTCCTAAAGTTGCGTGAAGCTCTGCGCCCAGGGTATTTTCCCCATAAAATTTATAATTTTATTTATATTTTCCCCATAATATTTTCCCCATAAAAGGACAGGCAATCAGATGTTAAGGCCCCCTAGCCTAACCAGATGTTTGAGCAAAAGAAGTTTGTTGCCTCATTAAGCAGCTAATCAACAAAGTTAGACTATCCTTATGGATTAAAATAAAAACCAAACCCTGTATGCATCCAGAAAAAAAAATAGCTGGACATTCTATAGGTCAGTAACATATACCCAGAAGCATCATTCTGTTATAACCTGGTTGGGGAAAGACTGCCACCCACTGATAAACCCTTTCTGCATTTAAACTGGGCACTGAAGGTCATCTTGCTAGGGAGCTATATATACATAGCCTATCTGTGCAGTGATCTGTAAAGAGGTTTATGGAAGCTCTTTCTTTCTATGCCACGTTGGTGTTTGAATGATAGATGTGAGCATAGCCATTTGCAACATTGCAAAGCCAAGCATTTGGATGAAAATATTCTAAAAACAAGAGAATACTTGGAATGTTGGACATTATGGGTGCTGGTAACTCTGCAGATGATATCGCTGCCATGGAAATCCACCACTGGTACACCAAATTTATGAGAGAATGCCCATCGGGACAGCTTTGTCTACATGAATTTAAATCAGTGTTGGGTCTACAAGGACTCAATCCAGAAGCCAATAGTTATGTTGAAAAAGTCTTTCATATTTTTGACATGAATGAGGTAAGAAATTGCTCTTTTTTACATTTGCATTGCTCATATTGCTAATATTGTACTTGGATTACAATTAAGCAATTCTCAACAGTATATCAGCACCATACAAAAGCAAATGAATGAACAAAATGTCATTTTATAGCCCATGTTGGTGTTTTTTAAAATACAATGTCTTTATTGAAGACTGAATTATTATAGTTGCTATGCAAAGATGATAGGTATGAAATTCCTTCTAATCAGTGTACATAAATTGTTCATTAATTCCTAGGAAGCTGACCCCCATTTATTACAGGATGTATGTGATTACTGGCATAGAGCAAAATCTTGTTATTGGCGTGGTGGTGGTGGAACTGTTTCACCGCAGTAATGAATTTAACTTCTGGTACTGATCAGTGTAAGTGCTTCAGTTATAATTAATAATTCTCTTAGACTTAAAATATAAAGTTATGTGGACAACCAAGTTAAAACTTCTAAACAACAGCTCTGTGAGGTATGCAAGTATTGTTCCCATTTTAGAGATGGGAACTGATGGCTCAGTCCTATCCCCCATCTGCACCAGTGGAGCACGCGCTCCACCACCGCAGGCAGTCACAAATGTGCTGTGAAGCACATTGTGACAGTGCAGAAGTTAGTAGCGTCAGCACAAAGGCCTGTGCAGTTCTGCTGGTGCCAGTGCAGGCCTCAACAAGAACCAGAGCAGGTAAGCCCTGTGCTGGGCAACCAAGGGGCTGGGGGAGGGCAAGAAGGGGGTGTAACAGGATGGGGATGGGGGATCAGGTCCAGGCGGGGGACTGGATTGGTGGCAGCAGCGCACACTGTATACCTCTTCTTGGGCCAGTTCTGGAGACACGAGGCAAGGCAGACTTGTGCCAGCAATTTAGCAGGTGCAGGTCCAAGTTGCCCTATTGTGGCAGCTGAGGCCTACACTTGGGAAAGGGGATGGATGTCCCCTTACCTTGAGGAGCCTGTCAGCATTACAACTTCCCCCATAGGATGCAGCGGAGCCTGCATCAGCGTAAGGGAGGTTGGTTAGGGATGGGCCGTGAGGCAAAGAAGTGTGGACTGGTCATGCAGTCAATTCTTGGCCTAGGAGGGATTTGAACTCATATCTCCCTAGCCCACATTTGTCATTTGGGTGGCTCATGTGCTCTTCTTGAAAAAAAACAGGCCATCTCGAAGGACTGCTTCGCACATTAAAAAAATTATTGAGTCACCCTTTACCCTGTAAAGACAGGTGCTTGTCTTTGCTGGACCACATCCATATTGCATATATGCCATTGACATGTTCAGGTCCCGATTTGCAACCTCTCTTGCACCTGCTATTTGTATGGTAATTTCCTGCCACCAACCCCACCCCTTTCCATTGACAGCTCTCTCAAAAGTACAGCTTACCACTTGCATGCAGGCTGCTGAGGGCCAGAAGTTCCTGCATGCAGAGCAATGCTTGTGGGAGTGGATGTTGAGGATGTAAAAAACAACTGGATGTTTCCACAGTGCAAGTGGCTGAAGTGGGTTCCCCCAGACCCCCAAAACATGTATATGTAGATGCAGCTCCTAGATATTAAATCTCTGTGTAATGTTGGCCTGGGATGGTTTGCCTGAGCTATTGAATTGCTAACTCTTTATTGAAAACTTGCCGAGATGTGCTCTTTTACTGATCTCTTACCTTTAAAGACTAACAGTGTGATCCTATTGGGCTACCCCCATGTGCTCTATACTCACCGCAGGCTTTGGATATCACAAAGAGTGCCATAAGGCACTCTGGTGCCAGCGGTGAGAGCACAGGCCTGCGCTGAAGCCAGCATCAGTTGGTACTGTGTCTCACCACTGTGAAGAACAAACAGCACTACTGCACCACTGACCACCAGTAAACTTCTGCAGAGTGGGGTGAGGCAGGGAGGGGACAGAATGGGGCATAGGGAGGGCAGACCATGAGGTGAACCGGGCCCAGGAGGGGGTAGAGATGGGCAACAGACTCTGCCACCAAATACAATGCTCCCTCCAGAGCCAGGAAACCGGATATAGGTCTCTTTGGTTCTGCACTCATGCAAAGGTGGGCTCAGATCCAAGTAAACCCAAGTAGACCCATAAGTTGACACAAGGTAAGGGAATATTTGTTCGCTTACCCTTAGGAGACCTGTGGCCGCTTCCCTGGTCCCACAGGATGCAGCGGTAGTCATCTTGGCGCCACTGTCATATAGTATTAAAATATATTCCAATAAAATAGTAAAAAACCAACTAGTTGCAGAACAATTAACTATTAATTATTTTTTTATTAACAGTATTTATATACCACTTTTCAACTAAAAGTTCACAAAGCGGTTTACAGAGAAAAATCAAATAACTAAATGGCTCCCTGTCCCAAAAGGGCTCACAATCTAAAAAGATGCAAATGAATACCAGCAGACAGCCACTAGAACAGACAGTGCTGGGGTGAGATGGGCCAGTTACTCTCCCCCTGCTAAAAAAAAGGAGCACCCACTTGAAAAAGTGCCTCTTACCCAATTAGCAGGGGTTAGCAAGGCCAACTAGTAAGTGCCTTGTAGAATAAGTATATTTTTAAGGCCTCTTGAAAAGCAGAGAGTATGGGGATTCTTGGGGAGATAATTCCACATTTGCAGTGCCTCATCAGAAAGGCCATTCCATTCCATTCTACAGCCATTGAAAACTGAATCCAAGGCAGTGGCAGGCCAGAGAGCAGCATCTCTGATGCTGATCTGAGTGCTTGGGTAGGTTGATATGCTCAAAGAGAGTCCTTAAAGTAACTGACAGCCCAATCCTATCCTTCCCCAACCCCCCCCCCCCCAATGTAGTGATGCCAAAATGGCTTGCATTGTATCCTGCAAGGGCACCATTCTTACTCCTCTGAGTAAGGAAACAGTTCCTGTATCCACAGGTAAGTTTCCATGGTGCGGAGGGGTCTATTAAGACATGCTCTAGTGCAGAGATATCACTCGGGTTTCTGTCAGAGTGAGAGCTCATTGAATCAACCCCATATGGATCTCCTCACATATCATACAAAATAAATTACAATATCATACACACAGCCTAAATGCAGTGGCATCATTAGGGTTCGTGTAACCCCATTAACTTTGTTTGTTTGTTTTATTATGTAGTGTACCAGTACAGGTTACCCAACAACTCAGCAACCCACTAAAAACCAATGGCCAACTTGGTGACACACAACTGAATAAGAGTTCTAGTATTAGCTCTGATCCATGGAAATGAGAGCTGACTCATACTAACACCTTATTGGTTTTCTGCTGAGTCATAACAACACCCTATTGGCTCTTGGAACAATCAGTCAGTCAGTTTTGAGTTAAGAAAATCCACTCTTTTTTACATAAGACAGTTGTATTTTCCTTTCCTGGTTATTTGGCAGTAACATCTGATAGAATACAGGTATTTTAACATGGTTTGTTTCATTGCATTTTGCATTAAAGTCTGCATCAAATGATATATAACATGATGGTATTATTCAAAAATACCAAGTTGTGTCACCCTCCCTAAGTGTTTCACCCGGTGCTATGGGCACACCCCACCCCCTAGCTACGCCACTGCTCTAATGAAATTGCTGGTGCAGGTTTGCATGGTCCCATGCCACAGGATTTGGTATGGGAGGGGGCTAGGATTGGCAGCTACTGCTGCCACCAAATCCAACCCATTCTCAAAGCTATGCCCCCATCACCACCCTGTTCCACCCTCCCCCCACCCTCTCCTGCCTCCCTTGCTGTCATACCTGGGTTGGTGGGCCTTCACAGGTCTGCTGGCATGCAGAGGAGGGCTCCAGTCCTTTGTGTAATGTCAAAAAGTGGTTTACAACTGCCATAAGACAGTTCACACTGGCAGAGTGCTTGTTCTGCCAGCAAAATAGTCCAGTAGAATTGGGTTGTGAATCCTAGAAGTTTTGGTTCTTGAAAGGTTAAGTCCAATACATTCAATGAAAACAAGTGGTTAGCTAGCATATATGATTAAAAAATCAGTGTAACATGGACTACAGATTAAACCTACTAATATTCTAACATTCACATTTTGAACCAGTTGCAGCCCCACGAAATGTACGTTGCAGTAATCCAGCTTTGATGTAACCCAAGTGTTTGTAAGGCTAGAGGCAAAACACTCTCTGTTTTGAATCAAATTGTTCCTGAGTTACCTTGAAGGTTGATATTAATGCTGTTTTGCTGCATCTTATTGCTGTTTTTGAGTGTCTGCTATTTTATAAATTCAGCACTGTTATGGGCTTCCCTCAGCAAACTAGTTTGTAGAAGAGCAGCATATAAGTATTAAAACAATTTGTTATGAAGAAGGCATTTGGGCCTTTCACAGTCACATTGAAGTTACCTGCTTATCTTTTAAGCAGTACTGACAGAACAATGAGTTGGTGATACCTTAAACAAGCCAAGAGAGGGTGGGGGAATAGCAAAATTATAAGAGAGGCCAGCCAATGGGTGTGCCACATGATGTTTTATTGGTCCCAAGTGAGACCACCAGGAGAAATGTGTTGTGCAATCACTGTAGCATGAGTTGCTACTTTTAAGCACCAGGGTGAGAAATGTCTCCATATGTTGCTTTATTAATCCTTGAGCAAGCAAAACCTTTTGAAGAAGAGAGAGAAGATAAGCTCTAGGGAAAGGGTAAGTCACACATTCTTTGTTGCTTGGTTTATGAAGGGGGGGGTATCAAAGCCAGTCTTGCCATGGAGCAATCTGAAATGATCATGTGGACCATCATTCTTGGAGGTGTTGTGAACATACTAGCCCCCAGTCCATCTGTCTGCTGCTGACTCCACTGGGTGCGCTGATCTGACCTGCTGGAAGCACATCAGAAAAAGATTGCAACAGCCTTCTTCTCCTTCCCGAGCTGCTGGTCACATTCCAGAGCTGCTGCTGTAATGGCTCCAGGTCACCTTTCCTTGCCTCTTTAGTGTTTAAACACCAAGGAGACAAGTACGGGCAATTTGGAGCCCACCTCCCTTCCCTTTACCTACGAAGTGCTGCTTCTGTTTGCAATGAGTAGCAACAGGGGAAGCGGAATTCCCAGCAGCCCCTGCTCCTGTTCACTTCAAAGAAACACAACTTAGAAATGGGAAGCTCTTTGATAGTAAAGAGAAGGGGAGGGGTCCACTCATTCACCAATGCGCCCTGCCCCCTCATCCGTAGAGGCAGCGTTTGACATGGGATTCAGGTGGCACTAGAGCATGCTTGGCCCCTGGTAGGATGGGATGATGGAGACACAGTGGCAGACATTTGATAGCATGCTTAGTGCTGTGATGGAAAGCATCAGAAAGAAAGAATAAAGTTGCTCGGTCTCTCTCTCTTACTTACGCAAATGTGCACAGAATGAGACCTCAGATCCATAGCAGTAGATGTTTCTTGACTGAGGGGCGGTCATGTGAGCAAAGGTTTTTTGTTTGTTTGTTTGTTTTTTGATGTAACTTATCTTTTTCTATCAGAGAGCCTTCTAAGGCTGCTTGAGCTTTAAAGAATTATCACTCCTCATAAGTGTTGGACTACAAAGGTCAAAGGCACAGAAGTCTTTCATAGTTGCCTTGCTCTCTGTGGGGCTGAAACTGGGACCTTCTTTATGCAAAGAATGTGCTACTGAGCAATGGCTGTTCTCCTTTCAGTGGTATCAAATATGATTAGGAATGAAATAGTATTTCTCGAGCCAATTCAGCTGCTACGCCCTTAAGAGCAGGGATTGGCAAGTCCAGTGTGACTTGACTCAAGTTGAATCACAAGTCTCTGTCTCCCAGGACTTGACTCAAAAACTAATCCTAATGGGTGGACTCTCCGAAGTCGCCCCAAGCATTTTCATGGCTCGAAAAGACTCAAGTCATAAGTTTTTTTTGATACATGTGTCAGGCAAGGCTCTATGGAAAAAAATGGAACTGCTGCCAGAGTGTGTGTGTGTATGTCAGAGTTCTCTTTAACCATTCCTCTGCTGAACCCATACCATCTGTAAACAAGGCAGAGGACAGCTGGGACAGCGGGAACAGATGCAGCAAGAGGGAGGAAAGTCTTTGCAGCAGCTGGCAGGCTTACCAGTACGACCCAATCCTTTGCAGCTCTACTCAGAAGTACTCCCATTTGCACCTGTTGTTCAATGAGATTTCTACCTCCCACGTAACAACAGAGCACTCTGGAGCCATGTGGTTGAAAAGCGTGATCACTACAAGCTGCCTTCCCTGCCTCCTTTTTGCCCCTTCCTGGTTAACCAGCCAATTCTAAGGCAAGAACCCCCTTGGGCTCCTCCTCCTGCCCTCCCTCATCCAAAGAAACAAATCAAACTGCCCATCCTTTATCCAATGACTATTATCTCTCTATTATGATCCAATGACCTATTATCTCTCAGTTCCTTGAGAGATGGAAAAGAGAGCCTGCTCCTGCCTCCCCCTATCCTGCTCAATACAAAAACAAAACATTAACCCTTCCCTGTCTCTTGGCTGGAACTTCCCTGATGCTCGCCTAGTCTGAATGATGGCCCCATGAGATCTTTCACACTGCAAAAAAAAAAAAAAAAAGCAAGCATACCCAGACACAGACAGACCTGAGTCTGTATGCATGGGGACTGAGTGCTGAGTCAGTGGCCTCAGACTTGAGTCAGTGCCTGAGTCATTGACACAGGTGACTCAAGTCTGCATGAGTCAGCAAAAAACATGTTTTTGCGACTCAGCCTCAAGTCAACTTACTTGAGGTTCCATCCCTGCTTAAGAGTGAAAGCAATAAACATATAAGTTGCATGCAATCTGGTCCAGGCATGTTCACTGCTGCATTGATTTTCCATAATGCTGGGAATGCAGCTGCAGTTGTATACTAGAAAACGGTGAGCCATTTCTTTCCCTTGAACCAAGCCACTCACTCGCCACCATGTATCTATTATTTTATTTTTATTTTATTTTTTACACTTTTATACTGCCCTTCCTCCAAGGAGCTCCGGGTAGTGTACACAGTTCCTCCCCCTCCATTTGTCCTCACAACAACCCTGTGAGGTAGGTGAGGCGAAAAGATAGCGACTGGCCCAAAGGTCACTCAGGAAGCTTCATGACTGAGTGGGGATTTGAACGTCATTTTTAAATTTAATTTTATCAATTTATATACTATCCTTCCCCGGAGATTATCAGGCAGTGCACAATCTTCAATAAAAAGAAACCAATAAAACAAAACAATTACACATGATTTAACAAACCTCAATTCAACAGACTTCAGAAAAAATGGATGCTGGACACTTTCCAATGTCCACAGAGATCCGTTAAAGCCTCTCTTATGGAGCTTTCTCAGCAGTGCTGAAGGAGCTCTGGAAGGTAGTAGTAGTAGTAACTTTATTGTCATTGTGCTACAGCACAATGAAATTTTTGCACCTTAGAGATACAAGCATAAATATATACTACAATTCCAACAATCGCACTCCACACACTCACCCACACATTCTATACAACATGCATCATAATATAAAAACAGGATAACAGACCATAATGCCCAGGAGCTTGTAACAACTATATCGCCTTATTCAACGTAATTATGGCTGTGGGATAAAAACTGTTCAGGAATCATGTGGTGCTGCTCTAATAGTTCTGTATCGTCTACCTGAAGGCAACAGTTCAAAGAACTTATGAGCCGGATGGAAGGGGTCTCTCAGAATACTATGTGACTTCTGCAGACAGCGAGATGTATAGATGTCCTCCAAAGCTGGTAGATGAAGGTTGATGATGTGCTGTGCGATCTTAATAATTCTCTGCAGAGCTTTTCTGCCCCCTGCAGAGTAATTTCCGTACCAAGCCAAGATATCATAGGTTAGGACACTCTCAATGGTGCAATGATAGTAAGACACAAGTAGCTGCTGTGACAAATTTAACCTCCCAAGCTTCCTCAGAAAATATAACTGCTTTTGTGCCTTTTTTAAATCAACATGCTGGTGTTAATAGTCCATGAGAGGTCCTCTGTGATGTAAATACCTAGGAATTTGAAACTAGCAACCCTCTCCACCTCCTCACCATTTATGTATAATGGTGTGTGTATATCCCCTTTTTTCCAGAAGTCAATTATGAGTTCTTTAGTTTTTTTGATGTTAAGTGAGAGATTATTTTCTTTGCACCACAATAACAACTCCTGTACCTCCTTCCTATAAGCAGACTCATCATTCCCGCTAACAATACCACGATACCACTGTAGTATCGTCTGCAAATTTTATAATTTCATTGGTGTTATGTGATGGGGTACAATCATGTGTACACAGGGAGTAGAGGAAGGGGTTCAGCACAGAGCCTTGGGGAGCTCCTATATTTAATACCAAAGTGCAAGAATGATAAGAGCCCATCCTAACTGACTGTGGCCTATTTGTCAAAAAGTCCTTTATCCACAGACAAATGTCTTGCTGTATGCCCAAACTAGTCATTTTAAAAAAACAGCCTGCTAGGTAGAATGGTGTTAAAAGCAGAACTATAATCCACAAATAACAGCTGTACATATGTACCCCATTGTTCCAAATGACAAAGGACTGTATGTGAAACAGTAGGACTGTAGGTAAAGTTTGGAAAGGGCTCAGGGCTTGCCTCAGCTACCTTTCAGGACTCCCTTGGTGCTCTCACTCCCCAGCTCTCCCTCAACCAGGTGACTCAAGGAATGGGGACATTCCTCCAGAAGTGGGGGGACATCACCATCCTAGAGAGCCCTGATTGAGAGCAGACTGGAGAGCACCAGAATCAGAACAATATGCCTACACTGAGTCCCTTCTGACATTTACCTACCTAACAGCCCAACCCTAACTAAATTCCTGCACGGTGGTGTGGTGGCAAAGCACAGCTCCACTGCATCCCTCAGGGGAATTTCAGCTGCTGGAGGTTTCCTCAGGATAAGGGGACATTTGTCCCTTTGAACCAGGCAAGGGGACAAAGAGCAGCTGCAGTATACCGTCTCGAACCTGTGCCAGCTATATCGCTGGTGCAAGTTCAAGCTGATCCTTGCTGAATGGGCCCAGATAGGGGAATAGGATATGGTGCTCCTTGGAATTGCCAATCCAACCCCCTCCCAGGGCCGATCACCCATCTCCAGTTTCCTGACCCCACCCCACCTAGAGTAATGTAAGTATGGAGACATTCCTCCATCCCTAGAGTGCCCTGGTGGAGAGCAGCATGACAATGCCAAGATATCTCACTAAGTTTGGGATATAACAACCCAGTGGAGGAGGGGTGTCTGGATTTAACAGACTTTCCACATTAATAGACTCCCCTTTCTTCCTCTGGTCAGTTCAGTTGAGGGTTCACTGTACTATAAAAGCGATTGCATATATTAAAACAGCAAAGTAAAGGCAGCAATAAAAGATGTTAGCATCAGACGTTGGAAAGCTGGGAAAAGAAAAAGCTCATTGTCTAGTACTGAAAAGATATTGGCATAGGTGACCAGTGAGCCTCACAAGGGAGAGAATCCCATAAATGGGTGTCACAACTGGAAAGTCCTTTCTCATGTCATCATGCACCACTTTGGCTCTTGGGGCCTAAGAAGTACCCTGATGGAACCAGCCAAAGCACCTGCTTCCCTTAGTGACCCACCAAATTGCTCTGAGAAACCCTTACTTGGGGAAAGGGGATGAATATCCCCTTGGAGACTCTGGCAGCTGCTGTGGTGCCCATAAGATGCAGTGGTAGCCATTTTGGTACCGCTGCTGCTCTGGGCACTGGGAAGTTTAGGATTACACTGTCACTCTCCTGAATCAACCTGCCCATTCACTTGAATCATCGTGGTTAAGAGCTGCCTCCGTAATGGCTAGGTGGAACAGGGGAAGAAGGCTGAAAAAGGCAAGTGTTGGTAGCTAAGAAAGATGAATACACTGTGGAAGGAAAATACGTATCTGGAGGCTGATGGGTTCTAAATTGAACAATACATGAAGACCCTTATTTGGTCTAGGACTGCCTGCCTTTGTAAACCTCCTTGAGTGACCTGTGAAACAGTGTGGGCATCATGATCCCTTCACCTGATGCTATGCTATGTAACAGCATTGCACATCAATCCAACATTACATCCAGCAATGGCAGCAGGTGCGGATAGAGCAGAAATGATCTAGGACACCGTTCCATTATATCCTAATTTGGGCCTTGTTGCCCTCCTCATCTCACAGGTCAGCATTGCTGACTCAGCAAACCTTTGCACCCACATGGAGAGAAATGCACTATTTGCTATGCATCAGCACATAGATCAGGTAGTCTGATGTCAATATATACATATATTATCTTATGAACTCTGCATGAGGCAGATGAATTTTGTTGTGCAAACTATGATCCAGAACTAATCAGATAAAATTAATGCCATAAAGCTTAAAGATTAGGAGTCCAGCTGGGTTTTTCTCATTATTTCTTTGACAAATTATGAAATCCTCTTCTTCAAGTTAAAGTTTTAAGATGTTTTCAACAATAGGGAACAGCCTAAATGCATCATGGGATTAAAAGTGGCCATGTTTAAACCGAAGTGCAAATAGTGTCATTAAAAAATTGCTCAAAATGTAAGGAGCAGAGGTATTGGGTGCAATCCAGCCAAATTTATTCACCTTTAAGTTCCACTGATTTCAATGAAGGAAAGTTAAGCACATACTTAACTTTCTAATTAAAACTAATTAAATGTCCAAAGGGGCATCCTCTGAACTGCAATGAGAAGCTGAGCATTGTCAGTTGAGCTCAGCCTGGGTCAAGGTCTGGAGAATCAAGTAAAATAGAATAAAATGGAATGTGTTGTCCTAGAGCAATAATTTTCAACTGTTACACTGCATATGCCCGATCTCGTCTGATCTCAGAAGTTAAGCAGGGTCAGGCCTGGTTAAGTACTTGGATGGGAGGCTGCCTGGGAATATCGGGTGCTGTAGGCTTATACCATAGTCTTTTAAGACTGAAGGTTGCCAACCAGTGTTTCAATATTTTACTTCTAACAGAACACTGACCTAAGAACAGCCCCACTGGATCAGGCCATAGGCCCATCTAGTTCAGCTTCCTGTATCTCACAGCCACCACCAAATGCCCCAGGGAGCACACTAGATAACAAGACCTGCAACAGATAATATACATCATACACCATAACATACACATACATAACATAACATAACATACACCAGATAACACCTGCATCCTGGTACCCTCCCCTGCATCTGGCATTCTGACATAACCCGTTTCTAAAATCAGGAGGTTGCACATACACATCATGGCTTGTAACCCGTAATGGAGTTTTCCTCCAGAAACTTGTGCAATTCCCTTTTAAAGGCATCCAGGCCAGATGTTGTGTCCACATCCTGCGGCAAGGAGTTCCACAGACCAACCATGTGCTGAGTAAAGAAATATTTTCTTTTGTTTGTCCTAATTCTCCCAACACTTAATTTTAGTGGATGTCCCCTGGTTCTGGTGTTATGTGAGAGTGTAAAGAGCATCTTCCTATCCACTCTGTCCATCCCCTGCATAATTTTGTATGTCTCAATCATGTCCCCCCCAGGTGTCTCTTTTCTAGGCTGAAGAGGCCCAAATGCCGTAGCCTTTCCTCATAAGGAAGGTGCCCCTGCCCAGTAATCATCTTAGTCACTTTCTTTTGCATCTTTTCCATTTCCACTATATCCTTTTTGAGATGTGGCAACCAGAACTGGACACAATACTCCAGGTGTGACCTTACCATCGATTTGTACAACAGCATTATATTATTAGCCGTTTTGTTCTCAATACCTTTTCTAATGATCCCAAGCATAGAATTGGCCTTCTTTACTGCCGCTGCACATTGGGTCGACACTTTCATCGACCTGTCCACCACCACCCCAAGATCTCTCTCCTGATTTGTCGCAGACAGCTCAGAACCCATCAGCCTATATGTGAAGTTTTCATTTTTTGCCCAATGTGCATGACTTTACACTTTACTTACATTGAAATGCATCTGCCATTTTGCTGCCCATTCTGCCAGTTTGGAGAGATCCTTCTGGAGCTCCTCACTATCACTTCTGGTCTTCACCACTAGGACCTCTATGGTCTTCTGTGTGGTCTCTGCCTCCTGTAATGTCGCTTCCAGGAGACTCACCTGGGCTCTTGTGGTTCTGTTTTGAGGGCAACTATCTGTAGTAATGAGTCATCTGTCCCTCTTCCTCCTCCAGCAGAGCCAAAGAACCCAAAAGAGTTTTCCAGAGATTTTCACTGCTGTTCTCCAAACTCCACCGGCACACCTGCAAACCTTTCACAGCAGACCAATGTGCTGTGGCACACTGGTTGAAAACCGCTGTCCTAGAGGAAGAACACAAATATGAAACATGTCACCATAAGCAGGGCTTAATCCAGCCACAGTTAATCTTGCAAAACCAACTGATTTCTTTAGGAGATACGCATGTGACTGAACTATCTCCTGTTGACGTCAACGGGACTTGGAAAAAGGGATGAATTTTAGCCATATTGTGGCCAAATTGAAATTCATGCTTAACTGAACTGAATTCTTGTCCTTTCCTTTCACCCATGCTTCCATCTTGCTCCCCGCTCTCTGTTACCTACACCATGATGAATTTTTGGTTATAATGCCTTCAGAGGAGGGAGCTGTTTGCTTTTCTGCATTGAAGCTAAATACGAAGAAAAACAGATGTACAGGTGAGCCAGTGTTATCCACAGGTTTCCATTCAAGGAATCCCTGCAGATACTGAAATCCACGAATGGTGAATTCCACGGGTCCCATTGCCCCTTCCGAACAGAATCCAGAACAGTGATGAAGTAGCCCACCCAGCAAAACATTTTTTCACTTTTTCACCCCAGGATCTTCTCAAACACACACACACACACACACACACACACACACACACACACACACACACACACCCTGAAGCAGTAGAAGTAAACACGTAATAGGGATTTTGGAGCCAACGGGGGGGGGGGGGGTTTACCTGGATTGCAGCAGACATATTCACCTAGCAGAAGTAAATCACACAGAATAGGGATATCGGAGCCAATGGAAGTGAGCAGCCCACACACAGCAGTGGTAAAAGAGAAGTGCGCCGCAACCATGTGCACAAGACAGAGAGGGAGGAGCAAGCACGAGTTCCTCCTCCTCTCTCAAGTGACAGTTGCTGACCAATCAACTGCAGAGAACGTGGCTGCAGCCCTTTGACTGCTGCAAGTTACCCAAAACAAGCAACAAGAAGCTTGTGAGCTACTTGTTGCCTACCCCTATTCTAAGGCCTCCCAAAGGCCTTAGAAGGCATTCTGAGGCCAATGGAGGTTGTACATGGCCCCCCACAGGCCTCAGAACACCTTCAGAGGTGACCGTATTGGGCCAATCCCATGGGTTTGGGACCCATGCATGATCAAATCTGCAGGTCCCAAATCTGAAGATAACCCAGGTGGCCTGTATAGTCAGCTACACTCAAAGCAACACTTGCAGAACCCCTATTACATGGGCAAAGAGGCACCTTTCATGTGATGCTCTTCTTACATTGCTCAGGGAGAGAACAAATACTCATCATTACCCCAGCACAGCATTTTTTCTAGCAGGGTGTCTCCTGCTTTTTCTTCTGCATATGTTTTTACACAGGGAACCTTTTTGGGATAGGGGCCATTTATTGATTTGTTTTGCTCTGGAAACAGCTTTGTGAACTTTTTTCTAAAGTGGGCCTTTGGTATCCACAGGGAATCTGTTCCAGGACCCCCTGTGGATACCGAAACCTGCGAATGATGAAACCTGCATGTCTCGGAACCTCTAATCCTCCTAAGGCTTTGCTCCCATCACCTCCGGAGAATGTTCTGATGGCCCTCAGATAAAAGAAAAGTGAATTAGCTTGGTGGCTGTGTACACTGCCACCAATGGCATCACTAGTGACACCTCCTGCTGCCACATATACCCTGCACTGTCTATGCTGTAATTTAAAATCAACAGGTTTTTCTTCATGCACTAAAGGGTAAACACAGCACATAAATAATGAGGGAGGATGATTCGCCAGTTTATTCATTGGAAGCTAAGGTGACAATTCTTTTAAGACCTTTAGCCAATCAAGTGAATAATTAATATTAAATGTCTCCATTTATTAATTACCTTGACCTCTTCTTCCCCTCATTCTGTAGTTTCCCAGTCTCTTATTTTAATTTACAGTAAATTGTAATTTCATGGGGGCAGCAACTTTGATTTTGCTGATGTTTCTCTATCAAGTGTCGTGTACCTGTGTGGTTCTATACTAAAGGACAGTCGACTCACTCCTGAAAGTATGTATAGAAAAATACCTTTAGGACAGTTGTGCAAATTCCAAAGGTGAATTGAATATGGGAGCAACAGATTCTCCAGTTTTCAGAAGTCACAATTTTCAGAAGAATGGAGCAGCGACTAGGGGTAGGGAGGAGGGCCAATTGGGATCAGGGCACAGTAGCAGCATACACCGAAACCTAACCACCTTTCGAGCCTCAATCTGCCTTCCTGTGTCCCCAAAGACTTGCACCGGTGATAACGAGTTGACACAGGTCCAAGCAGACCCATCATGCCAGCAGGGTCGTTAGTCTGGGCAAGGGGCAATGCTTCCTAAAAGATGCAGTGGATACCATGTTAGTGCCACTGCATTGCTACGTGGGGAGTTATAGTGAATCAGGCTATTAATTGAACTGTGCCAACAACGAACAATTTGAACGGGGCCTGTAATTGTTAAAGCGCTGTAATCAGGAACTCTTCCTCGGCATTTAGAAATGCAACTGATTTGGTAGTTTTGTGTTGAGCATCGAAACTTTCCATCTAGAACGGGAATATTTTTTTTCTTTGATGAAGAACTAAATTTGAATTTTCCTTCAATTGCCAACTTTGAATAATTTACCTTAGCAATGTTGGTGTCTTCTAATTTGCTTCAGCAGCATGAAGTGCACTCAAAGCCGATTACTGCAATATGAGACAAGGAGGAATGAGCTACGTGTTGTATATAAACCCGTTTCGTAACACTGAGCTCTGCAACAGCAAATAAGGACACAAAAAAGGAATGATTTTAGTGCAAAAACCAGCCAGCAATGCTTTATGAGTGCCCAAATGTAGGCAGCCTTTCAAATTTAAATTTAAACTTTCAAAGTTTGCTGCAACTATTCTTTTTCCTTTCTTTCAAAACAGATTCCTTGGTATGCAGTGAATAATTTTTTCCCAACTAACATAATTTTTCTAGTTTGTCATAAGGGGATAAAATGTTGGGGGGAGGGAGAAATGGTGGGAAACTGCATCATATTCTCATTGCTTCTCATCACATAAATAAGGGTGCAATTCTAACCAACTTTCCAGCACAGAGTTAAGGGCAGTGCAGCTCCAAGGTACTCCTTTACCTTGAGGATGACTCCGTGACTGCCCTCCAACTACAGGATGCAGCACACGGCCCATTGACACAGCTATGTCAGTGCTGGAAAGTTGGTTAGGATTTGGGCCTAAATAAGTTTAATCAGACTTTCAGATATGAGAATGGGAGGAGGTGAGAAATGGTATGGAATATATATTCTCCTAGGTTGGCTTGTGCAGTCCTTTCGAGCGCAATTCTAACCCCTGGGTTAGGCTGGCACTTGTGCCAACCTGGGGTATGGCATGACTTTAGAGTTGGAATTGCATTGGCCTCCCTACATTAGATCCAGGGTAAGTTTGCATCGGCTGACCTCTACCAACGCAGGGGTTTGACGAGGCATGGGGCGAGTGGGGAGGAGGTGTTTGGGGAGGGGGAGAGGGCAGGCGGTGGGCATTCCTGGAGGGCGTGGGCAGGAAGCAGGAGGCGGGGCCAGGATCCACTGGTTATGCCAGATCCTGACCCTGTTTCTCAGGCAGTGCGAAGCAGCCTCTGGCCGATCCATTCTGCTCAGATTTGTGCCACCTCCTGAGGTGGCTCAGTTCCAAGTAGACTCATTGGGACCAGTGCAGCACAACACCGGGTAATGGGAAAGTTTTCCCCTCGCCTCAGGTTGCACCGATTATGGCCCCATACTTGTGCTGGATACAGCACAGGCCAGCTAACCTGCCTGTTCCAGCGCAAGTTAGGATTGTGCTGTTACCAGAGATGACCAGTGCAGTGTAGTGGTTACAGCAGAACTTCAGAGATCTGGGTTCAAAATCCTGGTTAGATTGCTGGGTGACCTTGGGCCAGTCACTGTCACTGACACACGTGCCTGACAGAATTGTTGTGAGAATAAAAAGGAGCAACTTGAAAAAAAAGAGGAGAATTTTTAAAAAATGTAATAAATAAAAAGGCATTTTTGTGTTGAGAATATGCAAATAGAAAATGCAAACAATGCTCCCAATTATTACGAAATATAATACATCCTACGATCAGGTTGTGCTGCTAGAACTATCATTCCAGCAGTGCGGCCCGACCTACGACATTGTGACCATGTATAGCGTGCAACTGGGCCACTGCTGAAAATGGCAAGTGGTGTTAGCTGGTCAGCAGTGGTCTGCCTGGAGCCCCTGATGCTGGTACATCAACAGCAGGGGTGGGATGTGGGTGGAGAGGGAGTGGAAGCCCTGGGATGCAATTGAGTGGATAGGAGGAGGAACTGGGGGTAGGGAGGAGGCAGGAGAAGTTGGATCTGGCAGCAATGGTGCACACCTGATTTTATTTCCCCCATTTTAAACCTCCCCAAAAGAGGTGACATGTTTCTAAGGAGCCCCAGGGCTTACACAGAGGTATGTAAGAATAATTTTTACATCCTGTTTGCTCTCAAGTCTGAATGCAGCTTGCATCTTTTTGGCACAGCTGCATCAGCACTGGTGCTGGGAGATAGCATCAAAGCTTAAATAATTGACAATTTGCTACTCTTTCATGCTACTCTGATATCTGACAAAAGGCCTGTTTTATCTCATTATAGCTGTCTACCATTTCTACTCAGCTGCCTATCCCTATGCTCTACTCAGCATCCCTTTTCTGTTCCTGGATACAACATAATATATGAATGATCCTTTCAAGACTTCCAAATGAGACTAGGCTAGCCTCATTTGCACCAGACCTTTCTTACAACAGGCCAGCAAAGCAGCCACAACAAGGATTGAGGGCTGGCACTATCACTTCATTGTAAAGCCCCTCTTCTTGTTTCTCTGTATTGCAACCAAGGCAATGTGATATTAGTGTCTGGTAAGGCGTTTGGTTTGGTAGGTGCTCTGGACAAGCCTAAGACAAACCAAGAACAAAACAAAAAAAAGGTTGCTTTCAAGTTTAGGATACTTTAAAAAAAAATGAAGCAGCACTCTCAATTCTATACTAAGGGATCAATAATATGAAATATCTATTCCATCAAAAGTTATAGCCCAGAAACCATTGAAGTGGGACGACGGTACTCCATTATGCCCACCACCTTGGGCATTGCTCCGCTCACTACATGGGAGGAGATCCATCATGGATGTGACACATAGGCCTCCTGCACCAGGTGATGCTAACCCTAATGACTTCACTGATTGGTGACTGTTTCCTGGCTGCTTTGGAGCATATGGGAAGGCTTTGGCCTTACCTCTGGCACTCCAGCTGCATGCGAGTTTGCATGCTGTTGGATTAACTTTTATGGCCAGCACTGACTGCTTTACATCAGTCAGTGCCAGCAGAACATATGTTTTGCTGCCATCCATCTCTATTAGGATTGGGCCAAAAGTTATGGAAGTTATGAAAACTTCCATAGGTAATAGGATAGATTTCTGCCCACCCTTTATTATAAGTTCACATTAGTGATTGCAATGTCCAAAATAAGGAAACATGATATGGAAATTATTCAAAGCTAATCTAAAACCAGGATCCCCAAACTTTCAGCTATATCACATAGTCTTGCTCTTACAGTGAACAGGAGTGCATAAATTAGACTAGAGAAAATAGTATATTCCTTTTGGCCATGGCTAAGAATTTTCACAATAGGAGAAAAATATTTGCAAATCTTGCAGCTATTGGACTCTCTCTCTCTCTCTCTCTCTCTCTCTCTCTCAGCTGGGAGAAATCAATCCATCTCAGCAGTCACTTCAACCAGTAGGAGAAAGGTGAATGGTAGCAGGCAGAGTCCTAGACTAGAGGAAGGAGTGGAGGGAGGTCAGTGGAGTCAATAGGGTTTGCATCCCCTGGTGCAAGAGCTCATTGCATAACCCCCATGATAGACCTCCTTCCGTACCAGATCATACAGAATAAATTACAATATCATACACACAACCTAAATGCAGTGGCATCACTAGGGCTGGTTTCACCCCCCCCCATTAACTGTATCTATTTATTTAAATACATAACAGTACAGGTCATTCAACAAATCAGTAACCAGTAAAAAACCAGTGGCCAACTTGATGACACTTGCACAACTGAATAAGAGTTCTAGTATTACCTCAGATACATGGAAATGAGAGTTGACTTATACTAACACCTTATTGTTTCTCTGCTGTGTCATAACAACACCTCACTGGCTTTCAGAACAATCGGTCTCATTAGTCAGTTTTGAGTTAGGAAAATTCACTTTTTGTTACCTACAGCAGTTGTGTTTTCCTTTTCTGGCTATTTGGCCATTTTGTAGGATAACTGTGTTTAAATGCAGTTTGCTTCATTGCATTCTGCATGAAATTCCACATAGAATGATATATAACATGAGGGAATTATTCAAAAATATCAATAATTCATTTATTGGCTTAAACCTAATGCAATACTGGTGCTGTTTTCTGCACCGGGGTGTCAAGGACCTGTCTAGTCCAACTTCCTGTATCTCACAGTGGTCTGCCAGATGGCTCAGGGAGCACTCAAGACTACAAGATACCTATATCTTGTTACCACTCCCTTGCATCTGGCTTTCAGAGATAGGCTACCTCTAAAACCCAGAGGCTGCATACAGTAAGTGATGAGAGACCTCAAAAGAATCTTGACAGCCCTCTGCTTTCCTGAGTCATGAGAAGTTCCTCAGGGCAGTGTTATCAGTAGGAATCATTTACATTATTTTGTCAGCTCCCAAGTCCTGATCAGACTAGCTTTAAGGCAACCTTATAATAGTTTCTTATATCACAGGACCTCAGACAAAAGGAAAAAAAATCTGTGGACATGTGGATACAGATGTCTATAAAGTATTATTATTAACAGTATTTATATACCACTTTTCAACAAAATGTTCACAAAGCGGTTAAAGTATCTGTCAATAATTGTAGTTTGTAGGTATCAGTGAGGGCAAGGTGACCAGATGTCATAACTGTAAAAGAGGACAAGGCACCCCAAAATGTAGGTCACAAAAAATTGTAGGACATGACAAAACAAAAGCTAAAAACACTTGTCTGTTGATTTCACGTGGTTAATTTAAACACTATATTATTTATTATTAAATGTAAAATTATATAACATTTAGGGTGCAATCCTAACCCCTTATGTCAGTGCTTTCTAGCAGTGGTGTAGCAGTACCAATGGGACATGTGCTGCATCCTGCAGTAGGGTGTCATCACAGAGGCCTTCTCAAAGTAAGGGAATGTTTGTTCCCTAACTTTGGAGCCTTATTGCCCTTATGTTAGTGCTGGAAAGCACTAACATAAGGGGTTAGGATTGCGCCCTTAATTTATTACTATATAATTATTATATATATTAAATTATATATATTAAATTATTATTATATAATTTATTAATTACAATAAGACTATATGCTGTCTGCAGGGGCCTGCTCACAGGGAGAAGGAGGACATTTAAGTTACACAGGCCTACAAAATTGAGGGTCAGAAAAGTTTTCCCCAAACTTTATGGTGGTTTGATATGAATTTGGGGTGCTGATTCCAAAAATGGCATCCGTTTTGCCCTATCACGTCTAGTTTTGGAGGTATAGTATAGCCTCATTAGTGAATGGTTCAAGCAGTTTCCTCATGAGGAAGCTGCTTGAACCATTCACTAAAGATGCTATGCCGTGTCTCCAAAACTAGATGTGATAGGGCAAAACGGATGCCATTTTTGGAATCAGCACCCCAAATATACCCAGGAATTGGTGTAATGTTTAAGGAAGCAAAATGTGTGTTGCCCTGTGTTATTTTCCAGGACATGAAGCTAAAAACAGTGGACATGTTCGGGAAAAAGAGGACATCTGGTCACCCTGTGTGAGGGACGGACTCCAAGGATTTTACATAACTAGCATCTAATCCTATGGATACAGGAAAAGAGAAATATCAATCTTAGCTCATGAAATTAATTCACTTAAAACAGGAAACCAGAGTAAAGGATTATGATGGCAAAGCTCAGACTTATTTCACCTTGTGAAGGTTGAGGGTTGCAGAAACCATAGAATAACAGAAGATGGATGCTTTTCTGCACTCGCTGCTTTCCTAATGAAGAGCCAAGCAAATCAATTACTGGGGCAGTCAGATTTCCTTCTTGGACCATAAACATGACATAATGTATTCTGTGGTCATGATATCAATTAGATAAGATGACAGCTTCCTTCCAACTATTCCGTGTGCTGGTATTATTTTAACCCAGAAGTGCTTGTCAGCTGATGTAATCCATTCATTTTAAAATGTGCTGAAAGTTATCCCACTGCACATCTCTTTTTACCTAGCCTACATCTGTAATGACCTACTGGAGATTTACAATAGTTATATGGTCCATAGTTTCCTGTTTGTATCCCAGTTGAGATACAAGCCATTGATGGTGCAGGTAGGTGCCTATGCTATGGAAAATTGCCAGTAGTGTGCAAAATTCACAATAGAGTGCCCACTGGTGAACTCACCATGTATGAATGCAAAAAAAAAAAAAAAAAAATCCTTGGTCTTCAAAATACAAACACACAGGCAACTATGTATCTTGAAAAAGTATTTAATATATTTGATGCAAATAAGGAGAAGATTCTTTCTGTAATTTGTTTTTTGTTAAATTCTACCTGTCTGAAGGCCATATCCTATCCTACGTTTCAGCACTGATGTAGCTGTGACAGTGGGATGGGTGCTGCATTCTGCTGTGGGGAGACAGTCATGGAGACCTCCTCAAGGTGCGGGAATGTTTGACTGCTTACTACGGGGATGCATTGAGACTGCATCAGCACTGGAAAGTTGGATAGGATTGGGTCCTTATTTTTCTTATTTTTCCATAATTTGCATATTGAATAACTCAAGATTTGAATTTTGATTCAAATTTAAATTTACAAATTTGCTATAAACACTTTTTGCAATAACTGCATTCACATGAAATAAATATAGATCTTAATCTTTGCTGATTTAAAACTTTTTAAATATGTTGTCAGTTTAAAAAAAATTCTACTGCTGCAATATTTTTCCTGATATTTCAAGTTTTGTGACTTGAAATTTTTGTTCTAAACATTAACGTTTCATACTGATATACTTAGGGCCCAATCCTGTCCTCTCCCCACCTCGCTGGTGCAGCTGCAACAAAAACAGGTGAACTGTGTCCAGCAGTGGGAGATAGACTGGGAGACTTCAGAGGGGAAAGATGATTTTAATCTCCTTACACCTCCATAAGCTTCCTGCTCCGCAATGCATCTCCTTGGTCATGCACCAGTTCTTTAGCTGGTAGAAGTCCGAGGAGAGAAAAGGGGCGATGAGACAGGGATACCCATGGAGGGGATAGGACTGGCATGCGCTGTCACTTCCAGATCCATCCCCTCCTGCAGCCTCCCTGTACAGCATTGCAATATTTCAGTGAGAAATTTCTTGTACACAAAGACTTTTGCCTTGATATGAAGTTCTTGACCATCTCTCACCTCCCTATCCCAAGCCCAACCAATATGGGTTAGCTCTTCATCTCTGCAATATGCCAGTTTTCCCCCTCAAGCTTTGTCTGATCTGTGTTTAATATTAAGTGTTTTCTGTGGTAAATGTTTGCAGCTATCAATACATGGATAATCCTTCTTTTTAAAAACTATCTTCTGCATTAATGCCTTCAATTAAGCCCAGCAAAATGGCTTTTATGTCTTTTCTAAGCCTAGGAGGCATTCTTTCACAAATGACTCACTAAACATAAACGTATCATAAACAAACAGATGTTTTAGGGCAACCCCATCATAACTGTAAAAAGAATCGTGTTGACTTTAGCGTACTTTCAAAAGCCCGGAATGCTTTTTCCTATGGGTCCTGTTTGATTTCTGTGGTTTAGTGTCTTATCTACTGACTGTTGTTGACTGGTGCCAGGGTCCTAACTATATCTTATGACTGTCATAATATCTGCAGTGGCGACCTGTACATTTCCGGGCACAATCTAAAGTGTTGGTTTTGTCCTAGAAAACCCTTAATGGTTTGGGATCCAGATGCCTGAAGGGCAAACTTTTCCCCACGTGGTCTGCACTTCCTTCCAGGTGATCTTGGGAACTCCTGTTATAAGTGTTGTTGATGGGAACAGCACTTGGGAGCCCCCTTGAGGTGCAGCTGGTGGAAATTCATGACAGAGCTTTTTCTGTTGTGGCATCAAGCCTGTGGAACTCCCTTCCACATGAGATCAAGATTGCCCCTTCTGTCACAGTATTCTGCAAAGCCTTGAAAATATTGCTTTTTCAGCAAGCCTTTAGTTCTTAGCCTACCTACATGTTGAAATGCTTTTTTGTGACGTATTATTCATTATGAAACAATGGTTATGCACTACTTTTCAATAACAGTTCATTTAGTGGTTTACATAGCAAACTATATGAAAGATGGCTGGTGTATGTTACTGGCAACCAAGGTACTTCCAAATGCCTTCTCCACCTCCTTCTTTGTTCCTTAGCTGGTAAATGGAGATCAGTTGTCCTCTCAACCAATCCGCTGGAATCTGTGTATCATTCATGACACCCTTCCACTTTTTGCGATTGTTGGTGATGTTTCTAGCCTCATCAGTGGTCAATCAGTGGTTCCTTAGGTCTTCCTCAATGTGTTTGTTGATCCGTGTTTTCTTTGGTGCTGCCCATTGAACCCTCCAGTAGGGAGGTCGCTCAAGCCAGAAGAGTTTGTGTGGCAGCCGGCTGGTGTTCATTCTTGCAGATGTGGCTAAACCATTTAGTCTGTGTTTTTGGATTTGTAGTTTGATTGATGATTGTACCATATCTGAATTATCTCGTTATGATGGTGATCACCAAGAGAGACACTCAGGTTCTGTCTCAAGCATCGCATTTAGAAGACCTCAAGCTTGTTCATGTCTGATTTGAACAGCATCAATGTCTCTGAACCATATAGGAGAATTGGCAGGATCAGTGTTCGGAAGAAGCAAATGTTGGTCTTGATGGAGATATTGGCCTTCTTCCAGATGCCTATAGTGCAGAAACAAAAATATTACTTGTTAATTATTAAATGCCTGTTTCAAATGGAAGCAGCCAAAATCTCTCTCTCTCTCTCTCTCTCTCTCTCTCTCTCTCTCTCTCTCTCTCTCTCTCTCTCTCTCTCTCTCTCTCAATAGTTTAATAGTGTTTTACAATAGTTTTTCCAGGGACCCTTAATCCAGTATACATCTGACCAAGTTAGCCAAGACACTCCTATCTCTTTCAATTCTTGAAAAAAGCAGCTGTTTGGGGGCTCCACTCATACTGGAGATGGAGATGGTCTTTTCTCTCGGCACCATTTCCCTATGATTTCCCATTTCCCCCTCCCAACTTGCTATTTGCCCCAGGTGGGAAAATTTTGGAATAATGTGGCAAATGGCAACTTCAGTAGGTATTTTCATTGGGAGAGAGTTAAATCCTACTTCCTAGCACAGTGGTCTCACTCTGAATCCTGTGAATGCTTTTAACCAATAAAGAGACAATCTAATCACAAATCTCTCTTATCTAGTATAATTTGGTCCTCAGAGTGAAAGCTTAGGGTAGTGGTTCCCAAACTTGCCCTGGTCATGGTGCCCTTCTTTTACGACGCCCTGTTGTGGCAGCACTGCACCATGGGAGGATGAGACGACAGCCAGCACTCCTCCAAGATTGCACGTGAATTGCATATAATCTCATGAAATCATACAAAAATCATGTCTAGGCTGGCCAAGATAGCAGTGTCCAGAAAAGCCAGGAATAAGGGACCACTGGAGACATCTTGCAGTGTCCCTGTGAATTTGCAGTTTGAGAACCACTGAGTTAGGGACTAGTAAAAATACCTGCATAGTCCATAGCTTCCCACAGCATGTCCTTCGGATTTCTGTTAGAACAAGACATGTTCATGTTGTACCTGAGTGGTCAAGTGGAGAGGAGCAGTTTAAAATTTAATCTGGACAAGATGGAGGCAAGGGAATGACCATGGTGATTGAGATCTGTTTGGGGTCTCCTGCTTGTGAATGGATCTGCTTCTGATTGCGGGTCTCTGTGATTTAGGGCCAGATCAGGGCTTGACATCGTTGGAAAGTTGTTGTCCAAGGACCAAAGTAGCCCTCCTTTCGCCCTTGGACCCTTAACAGCTTTCCACTGATGTCTGGTCTAGACTACCTAGACCAGATTAACCCCGGCTAATTGGGTAAGAGGCACTTTTTCAAGTGGGTGCTCCTTTTTTTTAGCAGGGGGAGAGTAACTGGCCCACCTCCCCCCAGCACTGTCTGTTCTAGTGGCTGTCTGCTGGTATTCATTTGCATCTTTTTAGATTGTGAGCCCTTTTGGGACAGGTGCCATTTAGTTATTTGATTTTTCTCTGTAAACCGCTTTGTGAACTTTTCGTTGAAAAGCGGTATATAAATACTGTTAATAATAATTAATAATACCTCTGTGTCCATAGCCTTCAAGTGCAGTGGTGGTTAAAAAAAAATGTTGAGTCCAATACATTAGGAGGGGCCCCATTTCCCAAACCTGGAACTGATTTATCTGATTTACAGCCCAGTCCTGAGCTGCCTGGCATCTAGAGGAGCAGTGGTGACAAAATGGTTGCCACTGCATCCAGTGGATCCAGCCACCAGCAGACACTTGTTTCCTTCCCACCCGTAAGGGAGCAGGCCCTGCCATGAGGCTACTTGACTCTGCTCTAGCTATGGGCTACTTGACTCTATCTCCTGCAAGGTAAAGTGCGCCTGTGTCAGGAGCCCTGATGTGGGGGGTCTGGATCCAGTGGAGACCACTGATCCCACACCCTCTGTCCCCTGCCCCGACTCACCACTCTGCTGCCTGGAGTTCATCCGTAGTTCTGGGCAGTGTTCGACAGGCCTCTGGCTGGCACATATATGCTATATGACTTGGGTTGGAGACTGGTTATGTGGCTTGCTGCACAGACAGCCCTGAAAACATAGTGCTGCCACTGCAGGACTGTGGTTCACATCCACAGATGGAATGTGGGAAGGAGGGTTTTAACCACTGCCCTGTCTTCTCAAGGGAGAAGGAGGTCCCCAGAGGCCCAATATTGTAATAATAATAAGATTTTGAAACTCTATGCCTCAAATCTTTTCCCTTACCCTTCAGGTGTAGGATCTGGTTGTACTTGCTTAGTTGTTGGGGGAATGCATTCAGTACATGTTCAGAGGCACCCCTGCATTTCTTATTTGTTTCACATTTTCCCTGGCTGAGCACAGAAAACAATTACTAGGAAAATAACCCTGTGAACCCTTGCTAAATTAATGGCCAAAGCCTATCCTTCCCCACCCCACCCCCTACTTTTTTTGTGCATCAAAAAAAGAGCACACTGTGTACAACAGGGGGTTGATTGGTAGGCTTCAGATGGGGGGAAAAAGATTTAAATTCCCTTACCCTTCCACAAGCCTTCCACTCTGCAAAAGGTCTCCTTAGACCTATGCCAGCTCTCTAGCTGGTCAAAGTCCTAGGAAAGAAAGAGGGTGGGAAGGCTGCAAAATGAGGGGATATGATCCAAGCACACCATCACCGATGGATCCACCCCTCCCGCAGCCTCCCTGCCCCTCCCTGGTTTCTCCCGCTCCCCACCCCTGCTGCAGCCTTACCTGCTCTGGTGGCTGTGGCAGGGTCTGGTGAAGGGCAGTAAATTCTGCTGCCTGTTGCGGTAGCATTCCCAAAACGACTGCTGATGGAGCACTCGGCACACTGTCACTGGCCATTTTGCAACAGCCATTGCAAAGCACTCTGGCCGGCAGTCCAATCTGGCATAGAATTGGGCTGCCCATCTTGCTTTGATATCGTGTCCACTCGCTGTAGTCTCTTTTTATGCTTTTGTCTTCTTTCTCAGTGAACCAATTCTTGTCTGACAATTACTTGGGGTAATCAAACATGTTTTTATGTGTGGCTACTAAACCCTTTCAATCTAAATGCCAGTGGCTGTATCCTATTTCTGAACTCAAATCAGTCCTGATGGTAGAGATCCCACCCTATCCTTGCCCCCAGTATAGTGGGAGAACAAGCTGAACTCTCTCAAACTCTTCCAAAATCAACCATTTCATGCTATGCCCACCCAGATTACTGGTTGGCTAGGGAGAGTTTGACTGGTGTTCAGCAAGTTTTTCACCTGCTCTGCTCAAAGGCTGAAAACCTAAATCCAATTCAACAATGGGTGGAGGCTAGCCAACCATGCTTACCCAACCTTCACCCCCAGAACTCATGACAGGAACCTTCTCTAACGCCCCATCTGTGGATTTGGGAGCCAAGCTTTCATTGTATGTGGGACATACACCATCATCGAGCAGACCTATAGGCTATGAGAGGGCATTGCCTGCCTACAACTGTGCTTTTCTTCCTCTTCTTTTATAACTCCACCCCCCCCAACTCTCCCAGCATAGGTCATTACTCTGTTGACCTTTTTCTTCTTTGTTACCCAATACTTTGTAGCTATTAGTAGCAACTGCTTAGAGATCAGATATTTACCAGGAATAGTTCCAGCTGCAATCCCAAAAAAAAAGCATGTTTGAAAGCATGATGACTTTGGGAGATGGGATTGGGGTGGAAATTGGTTAATTGACTAAAATTCATAGCATAAAGAGCCTCCAGAAATGAACCATTTTCCTCCCTGAGAGTGGTCCTGATTGGTTTTTGCTTTTAACATGTTGGAAAAGTCCCCAAGTTTACAACTGGTGGCTAAAGGTAATCTCACTTAAGTTTCTATTCTTACTTAGCCTATATCTGCCCCCATTGTGTAAGAGGTTTAGAGTAGGTGCAAAGCATATGATTTGCCTCTGGATTCTAGTTGGGTAGAGCCACAGAAGATGAGAAAGGAGATGCAAGAATAAACACTGAAATTGAGGGTGCTGGCTGTGAGGTACAATGGGAGGCAATCAGTCAGCATCTGAAAATGATTTCAACCAAGACGCCCATCACTGGTATACCAAATTTATGAAGGAGTGCCCATCAGGGCAACTGAGCCTGCATGAATTCAAGGCACTTCTGGGTTTGCATGGCCTGAATCCACAGGCAAATAATTACGTTGAGCAAGTATTCAATACTTTTGACCTGAACAAGGTAAGCCCTATTTTATTAATTGCTTTTGCATTTAGCCACAGCAGCTTGTGTTTAATTATACTGGAAAAGCAGTTATTTTATTTGAATGGCGGCGATACCCATTTTGTGCAGATAGCAATTTAATATGCTTAGCCAGGCAGCATCGGTAAACATGTCTACTTACTGTAATTGCCCATTTGCAGTGAGTCATTTGACTTTTAAAGAGAGTAGCTTCCAATGCACCTTCAGATTCCCTGCACCAGCCGTTAGGTACATTGCATTGAGATTTATTTTTAAAAGACAGGAGTACAAAGGAAACTGCCTGAAAATGTTGTTAGACATATTTTTTCCCCCACAGAATTATAGTTTTATTTCTGATGCTTGCTAGCATAGTTTTAAATGCATTTCATACTATTTAAGAATACATTAGCACAATTTACATTCATGGTGGTCAGAGAATTCTCTCTTTTTTTTTTTTATGGGAATGTTAATTGACACACTGAAAGAGCCCTACATGACTTACTATACAGAGCTGCCCTGAGCGCACAGCACCTGCTCCATTAAAATCAATGGGAGCTTTTCAATTGGCTTAAATAAAAGCACAATTATCTTGTGTCTTAACTACTAGATTGAAATCCCAAAGGCATCTTTTCACTATTTTTATTTGTTCCCACAACCGTCAGGTCATTGCTATCTTCTATCAAATTTATAACATGTCATTAAGCCACATGAAACTGCAAGGTTCTTGAACAAATGTAGCACCTTAAAGTTTTTTCATACTAAGATGTTATTTTTCCTTGTATTTAGCGTAATCTTCCTTTCCAACCAATACTTATACCATGGTTTACACTGCACTTTTAGTACAGAGAATAAGATACATTTTTATCTGATTCCACACACGCAAAAGCAAAAGTCTATGCTGTGCTATTTAAAGTATTCTCCCTATAAGGGAGTTAAAATAAAATCCATACAGTCCTGGTTAAGATTTCAGAACATTTTTACCAGGATAAGAATATGCATGTCAGTGGGATTCACATACATATGACATTATTTTTACACTTCTTAAAAGTAGAGAAAACCACAAAAAATCTTGTAGTACTGTAAAGTTTAAGAAATTGATGGTAGCATAAGCTTGTATAACTTATAGACACATGCACATATATGCTCTACCCATGTATGTGCGCATTTGTGTGTGTAGATAGATGATCTGCCAACTGAGGAGAACATTCCATGCAACTGATGATGAAGACTTCATGCAAAACTTTTTCCTCAATACATGTTCAGCCTTGAAAGCGCCACAAGGCACCTTGGTTTGGTTTGGACAAAACCATCCAATTAGCCCCCTCCCTCCATGCAATAGGTGCAGGATCACATGTGTGTCACTCCCATCATTATCATTTTCCTGTAGAGAGAACCATTATTGTTTCCCAATTGCATAGAGGATTTGTCACAACCACCCCCTCCCTAGTGATAGAAATACGACTTTAAATTTAGATTGCATGTGAGAAGATGGTTTGTCTGAACACTCCACCCCTCCCATGATAGGAGAACAAATATAGCACATTGGGAGGATGAATGGGGTGTGAGTGATCCAGCTTCTCAGTGGAATAGCTAGAAGGGGTGCAAAGCACTAAGTTTCACAGATGCCTAAATGCACTGTGCAAGTGACCTCTCCCCTTTGGAGCCATTCCATTTGCCTCCATTTGCTCCCACTGCCTGGAATGGCTTTGAAAGGGAGGGGGCGGGGCCCCTTGCACATCGCTTTCAGGGCACCTGCAAAACTTAGTGCTTTGCAGGCCCTCTAGCTATGCCACTGCTGCTTCTGTTTCATGGGGTAACAGCCCTTTGCTGTTTTTGCTGCAAGAAGTCACGGCTGCCACTCTGGAGGTCATTAAAAGCAAGGTCACATTTGGCTAATCTTGTTTCAATATACAAATGAGCAACACATAAGCAAATACTAGTTAAGATATCACCTACAAAACAAGGTTAGCTATTCATGACTGTAGTTAGGAGATCATATACAAATATTCTGAAATAGAAATAAAGATATAAAACAATTCATTCCCCAATTCATGGCAGCTTCCTGCAAGGCAGTGCTGCAGTGCCAATGCAGCATTAGCTGAATCCCATGGAGGAGATTTGGCCTTGGGAGGCCTCCTTGAGGTAAAGGAACATTTGTTTCTTTGCCCTGGGGTAAGCCACTGTGGGCCAGGTGGGTCAACCCAGACCTGTGTCCACATTATTGCAGGTGCAAGTCTGTGTTGACCTGTGAAGACAAATCAGAACCAGAAAGGGGATCAGGATGCAGTGGACGCTGTTGCCACCAAACCCACTCCCTTCCTGTGCCTGATCAGCCCTTCCCCTACCCCAATCACCACCCTGTTCCATCCGCCCCTCCTGCCCTCCCCCTGCCTCCTTCCAATTTCATACACAGCCTGTACCATCACTGCACGAACCTGGTCGCTTGCCTTTTCCGTCAGTGGCCAGACTGCACTTTACTTTTGAGTCACATTTGTGATAACCAGAAAGCATGCTGGGCTGGCAGAATGTGCATTTTGCCAGCATAGCACCCCTTAGGATTGGGCCCTTAAATAAGGTCCCAAACCTGTTGGAGATTTGAGCTGTCAGAATGCTAGTTCCGGCCGCTCAAGGCGCTTTATGAAGATGCAAAAGCTGGGCCACTGCTTTGGGCAGACGGGTCAGTGTCACAAATAGCAAGAGGCATAGGACATGTGGCAGGGGCTCTAGGAGGTAGTGGCTCCGTAAATTAGGTTTGAGAAGACCCATAGGCAATTGGGCAGCCTATGGGGGGAGGTAAGTAAAACCTATCTCCTTCAGGCTGTCCTAGCTGCCCCTCCCCCAGCATGCAATGCAGCCTCCAGTGGCATGGCTGCATGCTAATAGGATTGGGAAGTGAGTAATCCCAAATTCTAAATTCTTCAGATCAAGACACTATTGGAAGTGATGGAACAAACTAAATATATAAATTTTATTAATATATATATATTTCTGTGGTGCCTACTGTGTCTTATTCCCAATTAAGCATGGAATTTAAGCTCAAGGAACATGACCCCCTGGTTTCTGATTCATCACTGCAGCTGCATCAGTTTGGGCAATCCAATTACCAACACATACCAGTACTTCACTGGTGCTCAAAGTGGTATTTCAGCACAGTGGGAATCTGAAAATGCCCAATTATTTATCTCACCAAGTAAACTCAGAACAAAAAAATCTCAGATAAATTACAGATCTGAATCAAGGATGCCAGTAAAGAAATTACAGGTTCAAGCCACTACGGGGCCAATTTGGTTGCCATTTAACAGAAGTTCCAACTGATTTAAATTGGACTAAATTGATATAAGAGATCATGGAACCACTTCTTGAGTTCTAAAAGCTAGGATTTGTCTCATTTTTCTACAGAATAGGACAGTGGTTCCCAAATTCACTGCAGCTGTGGTGTCCTTCACACACAAAGGGGCGCCGTGCAACCTCTTCTTCCATCATGCAAGATCTCATGAGATCTTGGCCAAGTGAACCAGGACAATTGCGATCCTAATTCCAATGCTGCTCGGGGCTAGGACCCCAAGATGCTACCACCCCACCCCAACAGGTGCATCTGGAGACCTTCTGGGGCAGTGGAGGCTGCATGCAGTCTCTTGCCCCCCTCCCCTAGAAGGCCCTCTGAGGTCTTAAAAATGTCACTTCCAGTTTTTCACTAAAAAGGACTGTAAAGGCTGGTTTTAAAAAAATGGGCAGCAGAGGAAGGGGGTCATGGCTCCGCCTCCAAGTGGTGCCCTGGGACATTTGCTTCCCCGTTCACCCCCTCCAGGTACACCAGTGAGCTGGGGGGGGGGGAAAGCTGTGCTGCAGTGAATTTTGGAAATGCTGGAATAGGAGAGCTGTGGCGAGGCTGGCCCTAGTTCCCCTCCCCCTGTGCTTGAGACAAGGCAAGCTGTCTCCCTGCTTTTGTATAAACTCATCTGTGCTTCTTACATAGAATTCTGTCCGGAACACATGCACCAAATTCAATTCTGATTTCTCAGTGTTACAGACAAATGGAACACCACATAGATGAATCAAAAAATCTCTCTTTATTTGGTCAGTTGTTTTCTCCAGTTCCACGTATTACTATGCTTATGTACACCTTGCACATGGTATTATGTTCCATGCATATATCTGTGTAGTTGAAGGAGACAGCAAAGGTTCAGCATGAAACCATAACCTAATCTAAGCAGAGGCTTCACTAGGCAGAGGCTTCACTAGCTCTCATACTGTCACCAAGCATGAGAGCTCATTGCATGATCCCCATGATCAACCTCCTCCCATACCAGACCATACAGAATAAAATATATTATCATAAGGGCAACCTCCTGATTTTAGAAATGGGCTATGTCAGAAGGCCAGATGCAAGGGAGGGCACCAGGATGAGGTCTCTTGTTATCTGGTGTGCTCCCTGGGGCATTTGGTGGGCTGCTGTGAGATACAGGAAGCTGGACTAGATGGGCCTATGGCCTGATCCAGTGGGATTGTTCTTATGTTCTTATATGCACAGCCTAAATGTAGTGGCATCACTAGGTTGGTGTAAACCCATTTATTTATTTATTTATTTATTTATTTATTTATTTATTTATTTATTTATTTATTTATTTATTTATTATTTAAATATACAACAGTACACCTCACCCAACAAATCAGTAAGCAACAAAAAACCATCAAGCCAACTTGATGGAAGTCACACTACTGAATAAGAGTTCTAGTATTAGCTCTGATACATGAAAATGACAGCAGACTCATACTAACACCTTACTGGTTCCCTGCTGTGTCAAAATAACATCGCATTGTCTCTCCAAACAATCTGTCTCATTGGTCAGTTTTGAGTTAAAAAAATCCACGTGTTACATAAGGTAGTTGCGTTTTCCTTTTGGAAAATAACCCTATGGTATTTGGTCACAACCTTTGATAAAATACAGATACTTAAATATAGTTTGTTTCATTGCATTCTGCATGAACGTCCGCATCAAATGATATATAACATGATGGTATTATTCAATAATACCAAGATTTCACAGTTTTGGCTAATAGTGGTGTCCGTCCGTCCCCCCGAGTGCATCACCCAGTGTGGTCTGCACCCCTGTGCTCTCCTAGCAACATCACTGACTGAGAGCCCGGTGGATAGGAATGCAATCAAGCAGCCTGGTTCTCAGGGAGCTGGTGGCCACTGCCAGGCCAAACGCCCAGCCCCTTTTCTTTGCCTCGTCCCTTTGCTGCCTATACCACCTCTTTGAAACAGACCCCCAGCCACTCCCAAAAAAAGAGGGGCAGGAGCCATTTTTGGCATTGCTGTCCTAGATGAGATCAGCTGGGGAAATGCTCGCAGCAGTGACTGTGCTGTTCAGCAGTAGTGCAAGAGAAGGAGGTGGCAAGACCACACCACCCACTTGTGCTCTCCCAAGGAGGATGTGGGATCAAAAGGTTCAGATTTCACAATAGTGATGGCCAATAATGGTGTCACCCAATAGTGGTGTCATCCCCCCAAGCGAGTCACCCGGTGCAGTCTGCATCCCCCGCACCCTCTGCACCCCCTAGTGACCCCACTGAATCCACACTAACTCAAGTGGTCCAAGCTTAGTTTGACAAGGTAAGAAAATTTAAATTTTAAAAAATGTAGTTCATTCTCTAATGAAGAGTAACAAGATCTGGGCTTGTATTGTTTGAATAATATGCAAGTTCCACAGATATTTTCCTAGAACTTGAGAAAGTTCTCATGAAATTATTTCTACTCCCATGAATCATCTGCTCACCCAGTTGGAAAACAGATCAACGTCAAATTAAGTGAAAATGCAGTAAGAAAGTGGAAAATTTGACAAAGATGAGTGGCACACAAAATGCAATTAAAAACAGACATGAAAGATTTAATTTTAACCTATTGTAAAAATGGTGCACATTTGCATGTCTGTGGTCAATGGACAGACAAGAATAAGATTAATGAGATTTAAGAGGGAACAGTGTAGGAAATAAAGTATTGTGCAAGTACAGTGATTGAATGATTAAAGGAACTGAAGTAACAGAAACAAAGTACTGATGTTGAAAAGTGGATGAGGAGATGAAGTTCGGATGCAATATTAAATCTTGTAATGTTAATTAGGAATCTGATTGGAGATCTGTATTCAAGTAGTAACAACTGAAAATCAGAAAGTAGAAGCCAATCTCTGAGCTTCACAGAACACAGCTTCAGGCTAGATGTTAAACAAAAAGGATTGCAGGAGGAGTGAAAAGAGGTTGCTGGCATGGTATATAGCATTATAAATTTAAGATGGTGATTCAGGAAACATTTTGAAAGTTATTGCTTAGTTTGTGCCCAATTATCAGGTGATTGCACAAAAACACCCAAGTCGCAGAAGTCCAGTTTGATGGTATACTAGAGGTTGGAAGACAGGCTGGTTTTCCATTTGCTCAAGTGGCATTGTTAGGTGGTAGAAGCTAATCATTTCGAGTTCTGGATTCCCCACCAAATGGCTAAATTTGGTATTCTTTTAAATTTAGTAGGGAATAGCAATTGTCCCTGTTCATTTCACCACAGCATCCCTCCTGGCTGCTGCTGGTATCTCCTTTGTGCTTTTGTTTAGACTGTGAGACCCTTTAGGAACAAGGAACGATCACTTTGCTAAGGACACCACTTTTAAAAATTGTTGTTGAAATGTTGTATATAAATAGTCTAAGGGCCCAGACCTATGCTTCCCTGCATAGGAACCTTCCCTGTCGTACTGCAGCAGCAAAACGGCCACCACTGTATCCTGTGAGATCACTGAAGCTTCTAGAGGTTTCCTCAGGGTAAGGTAAGGTTTCCACAGGGTTGCCTTACCCTGTGTAGAGCCCCAGTGGCCCCAATGGGTCTATTCAGATCTGTACCAGCTCTTTAGCTGGTGCAGGAGACCTATGTCAGCCTCCGCAGCTTGGGAGGGTGTATAGGATTCAGTGGCAACTTCTGAAGAACTTTTGAAGAGCAGAAGTTCCACACAATAAACGTTTCCAAAGCTTGAGTAAAGATGGAAAGCTAGGGAGCCCCCTATATCACCATATGCCTGACAACAGCCGTGTAAGGTAGGCTAGCATCATTATTCTTCCATTTATTCTACTATTTAAACTGCTTTATGAACTACTTTTTTTTTTTTTTTTTGCTGAAAAACTGTATATAAATATTCATCATAATATTATCATGGATGGGAGCCAAAACTGCATGAATGTTTATTTGTCTAAGGTCATCTAGTGACTAAAGAGAGTTCTGACCTGGAGTCTTCTCAGCTTACCACTGACACCTTTTTGCCACTAATTCTTAATGTGCATAAATATGGGCACAATCCTAACCCACTTTCCAGCCCTGACATGAGGGCAATGCAGCTCCGAGGTAAGGAAACAAACATTCCCTTACTTCGAGGAGGCCTCTACGATGCAGCACACATCCCATTGACACAGCTTTGCCAGTGCTGGAAAGTGGGTTAGGATTTGGGTCTTAGGACCTAATCCTATTCAACTTTCCAGCCCTGATACAGCCATGCCAACAGTGTTTGTGCTGCATCCTGCGATTGGGGGGGGGGGGGACAGTCACAAAAGCCTCCTCAAGGTAAGGGAGCAATAGTTCCCTTACTTGGGGGTTGCATTGTGGCTGCATCGGCACTGGAAAGTTGGATAGGATCGGGCCCTTAGTCTCATTGTGAAATCTCGGAAAGAATCAGTTTCACCATGGAAAATGACAGGTCACCACACAGAAAAACGAAATTGAAATATAAGATACCAGGTAATTTTGAAATTGTTGGGCTACACTCAGGTGGCATTTTAATAGGCCACTTTTGAGTCAACAGTATTTTTCCTATTTATTTCAATTAACTTTCTGTTGCTTTGCTGTAATTATCTGAAGCCAGTGGGGGACAATTTCTGCTTAAATTACCTGTCGATTGAAATTAGTGGCACTTAATGCAATATTAACTGTCTTGTATGGCTGAACTGTCTACCAGTACAATGATAATTTAAAATATACTCAGTGATTTTCTATGCTTAGCTTTTCACTTGACTACCTTCACGTGTATCAACAGGTTTGGGCAGCAGAGCAAAGCACATTGAAATTAATTTGTACTGAGTGAGAAAAATGGCAAAACTGCAGTTCAAATGTTGAGCTCATTTACATAATGCTTTGCTCCATTAATTCTTTAAATTTCATAGCAATGAGATGCTGTATTGTTACCAGTTCCTTCTGATGTTCTGGTATGTGTTTTGAGAAATAATGACAGAGATGTTCAACCACATAAGACGCAACGCACTGGGTATTGACACAAAGCAGATGCAGCAGGGCAAATGTTCATTCACAGAAGAATTTTCAGCAAGGATTCTTTTGGTATATTAAACAAAACAAGATGTGTTGGTTTCTCTACTGAATGTTTGCATATTGGTGAAAGATGTTACAGAGATGACACTGCTGCTTCTCCTGCTGAATGCAGTGAAGGCTGGGATTTACCAGTTCAACATCAAAGGTTCACTGCACTATTGTATTCTATTTACAGCATTTTAAGATGACAGAAAGGGCAAGCTCTAAGTGTCAGGAGTGTACAGCAAATGGCCCTCCACGGTCTCCCTCCTCCTTGGGGGAAGCCCAAGAAGGTCAGTCTACTTCTACCACTACCACAACAAATGTTATGGACCCAGAGATGTTCTCAGGAACCAGCAGTGAACCCTTTGGCACCTACCCAAAGATGCCAGCCTACATGACAGATCTTATTTAAGTAGCAAGTTTCTCTGATGCTGCAATCCTATACACGTTTTCCTGGGAGTAAACTCCATTGAACACAATGGGACTTACTTCTGAGTAGACCTGTCTAGGATTTTGCTGTCAGATGCACTTTCATTTCTAGAACAAGACTGATCTCCTTTCTGAGTAAGAAAGACTGGCTTGTTTCTGTTGTTCATCTTGGAACAAAGGAACATGTAGCCAATTTGGTGGAAACACTTTGACTACAGAAGGTGCTATACTTACAGCCTAACCTGATCTTCCACCAGCCTGTAGCATTCAGCAACGCTACTGGAGCACACACTGCATGGTATTGGGGAGGGGCGAATCAGACAGGCCTGGAGAGGTAAGGAAAAGCTTTTAAAAAAAATTGCCTCCCTGTATATCACCTGGCCTCCAATGGGTCTCCTTGGACCTATGCCAGCTAATTTGCTGGCATAAGTCCTAGGAGACTCAGAGGACATTTAGGGGCAGAGAAGTGAAGGTAGGTTATTGAGGTGTAGCTGCTTTCCTCAAGTAAGGGCGCAATCCTAACCCCTTATGTCATTGTTTTCCAGCACTGACATAAGGGCAATGTAGCTCTGAGGTAAGGGAACAAACATTCCCTTACTTTGAGGAGGCGTCCATGAGTGACACCCAACTGCAGGATGCAGCACATGTCCCATTGGCACCGCTATGCCAGTGCTGGAAAGTGCTGACATAAGGGGTTAGGATTGCGCCCTAAGTGTATTTAGGATTGCTGTCTTAGGGCCCAAGTGTATCCAACTTGTAGCCCTGAGGTGGTTGGTCTGTGGAACTCCTTGCCGCAGTATGTGGTGATGGCATCTGGCCTGGATGCCTTTAAAAGGGGATTGGACAAGTTTCTGGAGGAAAAATCCATTATGGGTTACAAACCATGATGTGTATGTGCAGCCTCCTGATTTTAGAAATGGGCTATGTCAGAATGCCAGATGCAAGGGAGGGCACCCGGATGAGGTCTCTTGTTATCTGGTGTGCTCCCTGGGGCATTTGGTGGGCTGCTGTGAGATACAGAAAGCTGGACTAGATGGGCCTATGGCCTGATCCAGTGGGGCTGTTCTTATGTTCTTATGAGGTCTTCATGACTGCCCCTCCATCACAGGATGAAGCATGCATCCTGTTGGTACAACCGCATCAGTGCTGGAAAGTTGGATAGAATTGGGCCCTTACTCTCTAAAGTTGCCTTAATTTGAATTAGTCCTCCATGTGTGAATCTCTAAGTGTCAAGACTGTACTAAAGTTAACATTTGGTTTAACAGATCTCCACATAAAAGACATTTTTCACTCCATTCAGACCTAGGCATATACATTTTGTGCATCTGCATCTCCATTGACTGCAACGCAGTCATTTTTAACGGACTTTTGACATTGACATACAAGTACTTTCCCCCATAAGTCTGTTAGATCAAGTGATCACTTTATAATAAGGGAATCCACAGTAGATCTTCCCAGCTTCTAAGGCACTGGTTCCCAAACTGGTGGGTCAGAACCCACCAAGGGAACCAGAAATGGGTCGTTCCCCCTTAAGGGGAGTGGCCCAGGAACAGGTGTCACTGAAGGGAGCTCAGGGCAGCTGTGCAGAGGCTTGCAGAGGGTTCTGTGAGCCTCAAGGACCCTCATGGATGTTTCAAGAGCCCCCCAGGCACGAATGTCCTGGGGTCCCCACAGTGCTGTGATCACTGTGGCGCCATCAAAGCCACACTCCCACCCTGCCCCTGCCACTACTTACCAGGTTCCCAGCTCCATCGGAGGAGTTTGGGAACTTCTATTCTAAGTAATCAGTAAGTTATCCTTACTACATTAAAAATGTCTGGCTTCACCCTATTCTTAACATTCCTGGCTGTGGACACGTCTCATTGGCAGTTAGCTCTGCTGCGAACCTTCTCATTCTGAGATAGGTCTGGCTTGACCATGCAGCTGACAGAGACTCTTGCCTCAGGCATTGGATTGGCAGAAAATGCTTTCCTCTGTCCACCCACCTCTACTCCTCTTCCTTCTCCTCTTGTTCTCTGGATCTGAAAAACAAAGACAGGTATAGAGCAGAAGTATGGAAGAAAAGAGAGTTTCTTTCACTGTCTCCTCTGCACTTCCTCTTCCCCCATTTGCTTTTAGGGCTTCAAACTGGGGCGTCAAGATGCCCTGTCTCTGCCCCCTTAAGGGTCGGGCCAGGGGATGGTGGCAATGCGGTCACCACAGTTGCACCACCACCAGGAACAGAAGGGGCTTTTTCCATTTACCTAACCCTGCACCAGCCTCTGAGGGGTGCAGGGAGCCCTGCAGAGGGGTCCACAGAACTCCCCACACACCCCCTCAAAGCCTATGCTGGCTTAGGTAAGTAAAAAAAAAAAAATCATTCTGTCCCCAGTGGCAGAATGATCGTCATGGTGATCACATCACCACCATCTCCCCACCCCTGCAGACACTTAAGGGTCTGTGGGCCTAGGGCAGGGGTGTCCAAACCCTGGCCCGAGGGCCAGATGCAGCCCACAGCAAGCCTCTTTCCGGCCCGTGGCCAACCTCTTGTCCCCTGAACGTCTCTGGCCAACTCAACTGAACATCACCAGAACTGTGCTCTGATTGTGTCTGGTGGGTGTTCTGAGGGCCAGAGAGGTTGAATGAATGAGCCCATTCATTCATTTATTCACTCTCCATCTCTAGTTTCATCTCTAATTTATTTATTTAAATTTTATATTTAATTTTTTTTCCAGCCCTCCACACCATGCCAGATATTTGATGCGGCCCTCTGGCCAAAAAGTTTGGAGACCCCTGGTCTAGGGAATAGAATGAAGAAGAAGGATGAATGTAGTGGATGGCACATTAATGGATAAGATAGGTTTTTGGTATTCTGACTCAGTTGCTTGGAGGTCTCTGCTTGAACTTCTTTAAGAAATTACTTAAATGCAACAAGGAAAAATCACATTTTAAAACCAACAGTCTTGAGGCACCTTTGAGACCAACACATTTCTTTCAGCATAAACATAAGAACAGCTCCACTGGATCAGGCCATAGGCCCATCTAGTCCAGCTTCCTGTATCTCACAGCGGCCCACCAAATGCCCCAGGGAGCACACCAGATAACAAGAGACCTGCATCCTGGTGCCTTCTCTTGCATCTGGCATTCTGACATAGCCCATTTCTAAAATCAGGAGGTTGCACATACGCATCATGGCTTGTAACCCGTAATTGATTTTTCCCCCAGAAACTTGTCCAATCCCCTTTTAAAGGCATCCAGGCCACATGCCGTCACCACATCCTGCGGCAAGGAGTTCCACAGACTGACCACATGCTGAGTAAAGAAATATTTTCTTTTGTCTGTCCTAACCCTCCCAACACTCAATTTTAGTGGATGTCCCCTGGTTCTTGTGTTATGTGAGAGTGTAAAGAGCATCTCTCTATCCACTTTATCCTTCCCATGCATAATTTTGTATGTCTCAATCATGTCCCCCCTCAGGCGTCTCTTTTCTAGGCTGAAGAGGCCCAGACGCCGTAGCCTTTCCTCATAAGGAAGGTGCCCCAGCCCAGTCATCATCTTAGTCACTCTCTTTTTCACCTTTTCCATTTCCACTATGTCTTTTTTGAGATGTGGCAACCAAAACTGGACACAATACTCCAGGTGTGGCCTTACCATCGATTTGTACAATGGCATTATATTATTAGCTGTTTTGTTCTCAATACCTTTTCTAATGATCCCAAGCATAGAATCTGATGAAGCTGATTCTAGTCCAGGGGTGTCAAATTCATTTCTTACAGTAGGTTACTTACTGCAACTAGTGCAGAATGCGGCGGCCCGTGTGGTTACTGGAGGTAGGCGGCTCGACTCTGTCAGTCCGCTTCTCCAGCGGCTGCATTGGCTGCCCATTTGTTTCCAGGCCCAATTCAAGGTGCTGGTATTGACCTTTAAAGCCCTATACTGCTCTGGGCCAGGGTATCTTAGAGATTGCCTACTCCCGTACAATCCGGCTCGTCCTCTTAGGTCATCAGAGAAGGCCTTTTTACAAGTGCCGCCGCCTAGGGAGGTACGTGGGGTGGCGGCAAGAAACAGGGCCTTCTCAGTAGTGGCACCAACGCTATGGAACTCCCTTCCCCTTGACTTACGAATGGCTCCCTCTCTTGAGACCTTTCGGCGAGGCCTGAAGACCCTTCTGTTTAAACAAGCCTTCTGAGTTATCGGCCTTTTTAACATCTTTTTAACATCTTTTAATATTTTTTTTTACAGGCCTGATTCTTTTATGACTTGCTGCTGCTCTATGCTCTTTTTACCTATTTTTTATTCTGACTGCTGTTTTTTATGATGTGTTAATATGTTTTATTTGTTTTTAAATTATCTTTTTAATCTGTTGTAAGCCGCCTTGAGTCCCTTCGGGGAGAAAGGCGGGGTAAAAATAAAGTTATTATTATTATTATTAGGTTGAATAGGATTCATGGCATCTGCTAAGGGCTGGAATTGACATTATCAAGAAGGAAATGGTCCGTAAGCAGGTGATGACCAGAAAAAAGCCCTCAGAGAGTTCCCTGGGCCTCCTGATGTCTTATAAGGCATTAAAAATGTCACTTCCGGTTTCTCTGAAAAACCGAAAGTTATGTGTTTTGAGCACTAGAGCTCAGTCTGAGCCCAGCAAAGGCCATGGATGGATGTCTCTGGCCTCTGCTCAGTTCAGAGGACCCTCCAGAGGCAAGGAGAGCAGAGGTCCCCTCAATTCCGGAGTGGCACATGCGGGGGGGGAGGGCAGCAGACCTGATCCATGGATAACTGAATCTGTGGATACAGCATCCACGAATATGAGACCCCCCTGTATTTCTCCTTGAAATCCTTTTATTTATTTTTTCAGCTTCTATTTTATTGTTAGCAGCAAGCTAGTGGCAATTGGTGGGGAGTAGATGGAAAAAGTCTTCCACTAAATAACTCTGCTTGATTGAGATCACTTTTTCCAACACTAACATCAGTGGGATCAAGAAAAACCCACCACAGCCTGTAGCCTATAAAAATAGTGATCCAGTTAAACATGCTGCCCAGTTCTGATAAGATGTCTCAGTTTGCCTGTACTTTCATTCAATTTTTGTTCCAGTGCTAGGCTACCATAGACAGAAGGATAGAAATAGCAAGGTAGAAATAGACAGGCAGTGGATGGGTTGTTGTGTAGGTAATGGATTGTCTTCCCTTGGGATAGCTTATAAATGCAGGCCTTTTAGATTGAATAGAATGTCTGTATTGGTTGTTTCTCCCCTGGGGGCTGGGGATAAGAATAGGCCCTCAGTTTGGCTGTACTTGTCTTGAGACTAAACAGCCACCGGGTAGATGGGACTCAGTAGCCTGGGAAGGCAGCTCATCTAAGAGAAGGAAAACTCTGGTCCCAAACCTCCACTGCCTTGTGGCTACATCAAGTTATGGAAAAGGCTTCAGGAGTCAACCTCGAGGCAAAATCCGGAGCTGGAGTCCCTGAGGCAGTTCATGGCTGAACACAGTCATGTTCTGGCAACTCCTGCGACGCCGCTGGAACCAACCGTATTGGCTTCTGCCTTTCCATTGGACCATTCCAGCGATGTGGAGAGGGGGGATTTGCTGCATGGGTAACAACCTATCCTCCATACCTACTTTACCCAGGCTTCGCGCACTGGAGAGGACACTCTGTTCCAGAACCACCACTTAGAGCGCGATACCATAGTCTTCCGAGACTGAAGGATGGGTTGTTTGGTCTGAACTAATCTTCAGGGGCAGGAAGTTTTCAAATTTAGGGGATAAGATCATTGGCAAGGAAGCTAGAGAAGCATCTGCCTTGCCACATTTAAAAACCAAAACTTCAGAATGTTTTACACTTATTCATGTATCTCCTTCTTCTTTGGATAAATTTCGTACATGAATCTCAGGATTATCTTTTCTAAGCTATCAGAATCCAACACTTGGCCAGACTGAACGTTAACTTCTTCCCACTATCTTACTGAAGCTTCCTAAGAAGTTTTTTAAAAGGCAGGGAGTGGCTTAGTGGCCTAAGCCTTGTGTCTGAAATACCCACGACTATCTAGACCAACAGTTTTATAATCAGTGCATGGTTGTGGCTTAGTGTTCCATCCTTTCACTGTAGCTAAACAGTGAAAACTGTATGCAGTGATATAGGAATCATTAATGAACTGCAGGCTTTAAATGGGGGCTCAGGGTGACTCAGGCCCAGATAAGAAGCAGAGGAAACCCTACTTATCAATCAGGTACTTCCACCCATTTTGGGAGTCATTACAGACTTTTCCTATTTCTAGTTTCCCCCCCCCCCTTTATCTAAGATAAACTCAAACTATTTTTTTGCAGATAAACACATGGTATCTTCTTTCTCCTTAATACTGAATTATAATTACAAGAGTTAACTCTTGCAATGCATTATTTTTACTTGTGCCTTATCACATTGTTTGAGCAAACAGAACAGATAATGCAGTTCGTCAGTGTAAAACCTTTCTACAGGAGCTGAATCAGCAGCTTTGCCATGGTAACCTTGAAGGGCAGTGGTAATTGCTTTTTGGTCTGCTAGACCAAACTGGTGAGACTATTCAGATAAAGTTAATTGTCAGGCTGCACATGTTTGGAACTGTGCAGCATTTAATACTTCTATAAAAGTGTTTCTTGTTATATGGGTTGCGAAAGCCTGCTTTGCACTAATGCCGGCATTCAGTGGGTGGTGACATTTTAGGAATGTTGTCAAGTTCAGTTAATCCAACAGACCAATTGAGACAGTCTTCATGGGCAAGAGAGCAGTAGGGGGAAACCGACTTGCACATCTCCATCACCATGGCTGGTGCCAGTTTGGTGGGTGCCCACAACAAAGCCTTGCACCAGGCCCCCCATGGAGCCCTTGATGATATATTGCAGTAATTTTCAACCGGTGTGACATGGCACAATGGTTTGCCATAAAAGGTCTGCAGGTGTGCCATGGGAGTTGGAGCACAGAGTTGAAAATGGTTGAAAAATTCTTCTGGGTTCTGCAGCTGTGTTTCTCGACCAGTGATTTTCAACCTTTTTCATTTCATGGCACACTGACAAAGTGCTAAAATGGTCAAGGCATACCACCAGTTTTTTGACAATTGACAAGGCACACCATGCTGCTGGTGGGGGGCTCACACTCCCATTGGCACTACTAATAAAGAACCCTCCCCCAAACTCCCATGGCACACCTGGAGACCATTCGCGGCACACCAATGTGCCATGGCACAGTGGTTGAAAATAGCTGTTCTAGACTCTAGAGCACATGTCTATAGTGCCAAACTATCTGTCCCTCTTCCTCTGCCGGCTCCGCAATTTGTTACTACAGATAGTTGCCCTAGAAACAGAGCCACCGAACCCAGAAGAGTCTCCCAGATTTGGTCCCTGAAGATTCGGGGGTCAGCCTGGCTAGGTTGACCTCTTTTTGGATGTGGGCCCTCAGGCAGTGCCTGACCTTGCTGACCTCTGATGCCACCCATGTTCATCACTTCTCCGCCTTGATCAGAAAAGGACATGGGAATAGAGTAGAAGAGGCTATGGAGAGGTATCGTTGGAGACAGCGGAAGTGGAGGCTTGTGCACTGCTAAGTAAAGAGGATGGCATCTGGCACAATGCCTGCGGTGCTAGGACCTCCTGTGCCAGCCCTGAATGTTGTATTTATATAACTGATGCCTCTACATGATACACAATCTATTTAACAGACATTATATTCTAGGACTACAGTGAATACGGTATATTCTGTTTGACACACTTGTCTCCAAAGTAGCATATTCAATGTACAGAGCTGAGCAGAGTATCCCCCCCAAAATAAATTATTTCACCAAACAATGGCATTGTTTCAATATTGTCCTGCCCTTCTTGTCCATGGGCGGCTGCTGTTTCTTGGTGCCAGTTGTCCTTTTCTTTTCCGCCCTCACAATCTTCAGCTTCATTTGCCCACACTGCTGCTTACTCTGACTGGCTTTGGCAACAGACATGACTGATTGTGCCCCTATTTAGGGTTTATATGTCTGTATTTCCCAACTATCCCCTGATGCATTTGAACATATTGCAGAAATTCCGCAGTACTGTAACTGTTTAACATTACAGAGAGCATCTTAACTGTAAAACATGTAACACTTCTTTTACCACAGTAACTTTGAGTCCAATCCTGAGCTTGGTACGCTGGCTCACCGCCAGCACGCATTATCGCAAATGTGCCTTACAGCCCTAGTGCTGGTGCTCCACTGGTGTTAGCCCAGCACTGGCTAGCACTGGCGAGGTAGGTGGAGGTGTGGGGGAAGGTGGGGAGCAGGCATTCCAGAGAGGGAGGAGGCAGAGGGAGGTGGGGAAAGGAGGAGGAGGAGGCGATTCAGGGGGAGGGAGTGGGACAGGAGGGAAGTGGGACCAGTGGAGCTTTGCTCTACCGGATCCAGAGCCTCCGTGTTGGGCTCACTGCCAGATACGGAGGCTCTTGATTCTATGTTGACCTTTGGGTTGACATAGAATTGTGTAGCTTCATTGCAGGGCTAGTCACTTTACATGGAGGGACGAAAGTCCCCTTCTCCCGAGTAGCTGCCAGCGGCAGCCTGGAGTGCACCGGATATGGTGGCAGCCGTTTTTGGTGCTGCTGCAGCCCCGCATGCCGAGCAGCTCAGGATTGGGCTGCCTATTGCTGCAATTTGTCCCAATAATAATGAAAGCATGATGGGATGGTCATCTCTCAGGAGATAGGGCAGCAGACCTGATGGTTGCTCTTGTTCTCCTCGAAGGCCCTAATAGTTCTTGGCCCCGATGAGCTAAGAACCAGAGGCAGTCATCAGACATGTTTGTTTATTTTTTTAAAAAAACCTAAATATTCTGTGTTTGGTTCTTCCAACGTGTTTTCAGCAATCAATAGTTATTTGGATAAATCTAGAGTGCGCTACTGACTTCACATATTAAATTAATCTGACTCACCATTGCTCTCCTTCTCTCCTACACTTACACCCCAAAACTCACCTTAGTAATGAGGTGAATGGGACATCCTTGGGAGGGTCTTGAGGGTTTCCTTGCAGACATGACAGGCAGCAGAGATCAGACTTAGCATGGGCAATGCTGGGTCTGATCTTAAGGCCCTAAAGCCCTAGTATTGTTCACAATATGAACAGATGACATTAGCTTTGCAACCAGGACAGTTTGGCAGGGTATCAAACTATAGCACAGAAGCAAAGGCAGGATGTGATCCTCTTCCAATGCTTGTCTTAGCTGATCAAGAGGAAGTTCAGATACACTTACAGCCAAATCCTATGCATGTCTACTCAGAAGTATAATTGTAGTCAATGGCATTTACTCTCAGGTGAGTGTGGTTAGGTTTACAGCCTTAAGCTGTACAAAGAACTTACAAGGAAGCAAGAGTAGAGGGTATACCTGGTAGTTACAACAGAGAGAAGCAGATATTGGCCTTCTGTTTACCTGCCATGGGAATTCAGAGAGCAGACATTGCAGTTGCTTGTTCTGGGGGCCAGGAGATACCTTCATGATGTGAAAAATCAGTTTAGGGAAGCAGGGATACTACAGTCAAGAGAGGCACTGCCTACAAGCAGGCCAGAACGGGGGGGGGGGGGAGTGCAGCAAGTTGGCATGAGCCTACAATTTTGAGGGGACCTAGTCCAAGAGAGTTAAGGGGCATCTTTTAGCACTAAATATTTGAAAGATTAATACAGATAAGATATAAACAAATAGATGCAGATAACAGAAATCAACTCTGTGCTACATTTAAGTGACAATTCATGGAAAAACAAGGGGGTACAGAAAAATTTTGATGAAATTTTTGGTGTTGAATATTTGAATATTTCTGCCTTTGATGTTGTTTTTGAATTGTGATGTTGGATGATCGGAAGGTCCTTAATGTGTGAAGATTCCCACTGTATTAAGATGAGTTTAACAGTGGTTAATGGCTTGTTGAAATATTCAGTAGACAACCCAAGACAACGTGACTCTAATTCAGTGGTTCCCAAACTGGTGGGTTGCGACCCACTGGCCTGGGAAGCATTGGTCAATGGCCCTTCAAGGGGTGCGGGAAGGCAGCAACGCCATCCCCAGGATCGCGTTGCTGCCGGTGATAGGAGGGGGGTTTTCTACTTACTTGCAGCCAGCGATGCAATCTTGGAGGGTCTGGAGAGCCCTCTGCAGGGCTCCCCGTGCCTGCAAAACTGTAAAAAAGAAGAAAATGAGCACTTCCAGGTCTCGAGATGAAAACCACATGTGCATGTATGTACCCATACATAAATCATATGTATATAGCATTGATTGTAAAAGTACTTTAGAAGTACAGTTTGAAATGGGGCCTACATTTCCAATCTGGCCCGGGCATGTATCCAGCTCTACATGGTCCTGCCTACAAGGCTAAGGGGAAAGTCAGGCCATCCCTTTCCTGACATACAATACTGGCTTTCTCCCATTTGGTGAACTGCAGAGATAAACTCCTTCTCCTATTGCACCTTCTTGCTATCTTCAATGCAGCACTGAGTTGCTGCTGAACAGAAGCCAGGGAAGATCCTTCTATGTCACATCTGGTTTGTCCTGCAGAAGCAATTCATGGGTTGTAAGAGAACAGCTATTCCTCACAAAGAGACCAATGAGTCCTGTGTACATCTCAGGACCAGGCCGTATAGACTGTAACTCTCGTAATCAGATCTGATTACGGACATCAGTGCAGTAGCTTGACCTACAAAGACAAGCACTGGTATTTTGAAATCACTTGGTGACTTTGTATTCATACCTTTAAAAAAAAGGAAAGAAAAAAATCTTCTTTGATATTTTATTCAGCAATTGTATTTTTTTATTATTATTTTGCTAACAAAGACATGAAAAAAAAAAGAAATGAAAATATCTTTTTGGAATGGTTGATTTTTGAATCCCCTTAAAGAATTCTAGGGATTATCAACACGGTTCTAATTATAGAAGGATAATGGTCTTGGTAAACTTCCAGTACTCATTACCTAACGTTCATTGCATCACGTGCTCATAGCTTCTGTGTTCCATGTGGCTTTTTATGGACTGGGATGTGGCTGACAACTGTGTGCAAGGACAGTGAGCTTTGCAATTCTGCAAATGCAGAAACTCAACAGTTGCTATAACATTTTGTAGCTGCATTACAAGTATTTACAGAAGTCCCGTTGATAGCCACAGAATGAGCACTAGGATGAGGTGGCTGTGATTGTTAAAGGGAGAGTTCCTTTACACAGGAGCTACACTCCTGAAGACAGCAGCAGATTGGGCAAGGAGGAAAAGTTTTACATCAGAACAATGACATGAAGAGAAAGGGTTAAAAAGCCCCCCCTCCTCAAATAGCCTGGTTCTGACCAGGACACCCATCCTTCACAGCTGCTAATTACCTATATTTGGCATTTCCAGTACCTCCCTTAGCAATCAGCAACCTATACCACCACAACACTGGAATTAGACCTATACTGTATATAAACCAAACCAAACAGATTTCATTTCTGCACAATTTTCATGGGTTTGTGTTTTTTTTTTGGGGGGGGGGGGGGTTGAGGTGTTTGTAACACCATCACTTTTGTCTTCGGGTGGGAAGACAACCAATTAATGTTCTGGTCGTTTTCAGAGGTAGACAGTTTCTGTGAGTATCTTTCTTTGAAACGGAAACGTACTAGTAATGAATGCTTCAGAATAAGGGTCAAATCCCACATTACTCTAGAGCAGGGGCGCCCAAACCCTGGCCGTAGGGCCACTTGTGCCCTTGAGGACTCCCAATCTGGCCCGTGGGGAGCCCCCAGTCTCCAATGAGCCTCTGGCCCTCTGGAGACTTGCTGGAGCCTATGCTGGCCTGACGCAACTGCTCTCAGCGTGGCGGCCAACTGTTCAACCTCTCGCGTAAACTGTGGGACAAGGGCTTGTTCCTCTGCTTGCTGTTTCACGTCTGTGATGCTGCAGCAGGAGCAAAGGAAAGGCTGGCCTTGCTTTGTGCAAGTTCTTTTATAGGCCTCGCGCTATTGCAAGACCTTCATTCATTCATATAAGTTCCATATCTAATATATTCATTTATGTAAATTTGTTCAAATTTGAAATGTAAATTAGTTCTTTTTTTCCCCAGCCCCTAACACACTGTCCGAGAGATGATGTGGCCCTCCTGGCAAAACATTTGGACACCCCTACTCTAGACCAAGGGTCTCCAAGCTTTTAGGCAGGAGGACCACACTATATAACTGACATGGAGTTGAGGGCTGTAAAAAAAAAATTTAAATTTAAATAAATTTGAATAAATGTATATTATTCACATTTATATTGAATAAATCTATATTGTTCACTTTTATATTAAATTCGAATAAATTCCAGAACCCATGAATTAGGAAAAAAATCTTTAAAAGGCAGGAAGCACCACAGAGCTGGTTCCATGATTTCTCCCAACAGAAAAGGTTTTTTCCAACCCTCAATCAGAAGTAATTTTTTTAAAAATCTGAAAAAAATATCAGAGCACTTTCTGAAGAGGGGAGCATAGCTCCCCTCATGCCCAGAAGATTACAGGGCTCACCATGGGCTGAATAGAGAGGTTCACTGCAAGTCAGAGTCTGGAAACACCCTTAGACCAGTGGTTCCCAAACTGTGTGATGCCTGAGAGCACCATGGTGAAGTCACTGAGAAGCTGCAGGATGTCCTTGGTGGCCTCTTCTTCCCAGCTCCCCGGGGCGCCACCATCTTGAATCACCCAAGATTTCATGAGATCCAAGGTGGTGGCACCCAGGAGAGCTGGAAAGAAGAGGCTGTTGCGCAAGAAGGGTGCCATGACCACAGTAAGTTTGGGAACAGCTGCTCTAGACACTTACTGAGTGGGTTTCTTTTGTTTTAAATAGCAGTGTGAGGGGCAGTGTAAATAGCAAAAGGGGGTGAACCTGCAGTGGGGGAAAAGGGCTTTAGGACTTCGAGCCCTGCTCTCTGTGTGTCCAGCTACTGCCCAGCCTGCAATATTATTTCTGACTATATATAGCTATCCACTGTTTTGCACCCTGAAGCTGTACTTGGAATCATGACCACTGCTACATCTGTGTTCTGTTTATATATCTGTGGCATCAAACATATTTTTGCTAAAAATCCAGATTCACTTTGCTCTAACCGGTCTCCAATTGCTTAAAACTGCCCACTCTTGATCAGAGATAGGCTCAAGTGGCAATTTCTCATGTTCCAGTTGCAGGAACACCACCCCTTGAACCCCCTCCTAAATTTGCCACCCCTGTGAGTGCACACCCTCCCACTTCACCAGTGGATAAGGAGGGGGGAATGGGCAAGAACATTCACCTACTAGCCCCCCCCCCCATGGATGAAGGGGAAAGACAGGCACCCCTGCCCTCTTCCCTTTATTGATGTGGAGCTTGGCACATAATCTCCCCTCTCTGCACTGCTCCTGTTCTGAATAAATAGGAGCAGAGCATGTGGGAAACCCAGCATGCTCACTCATGTTCCTTCAAAATGGGAGCAATGTGGAGGAGAGAGGCTAACCACCAAGGCCCAGGTAAGTGGCAGGAAGTGGGGTGTGCTCCAGACCGGTCCCTGCCTACTTGGTGCTTTGTAATCAGCCAGGGGTGTGGGGAGAGGCTGTTTAAAGTCATGGCAGCTTTTTCCCTCCTTCACCTCCTTCCTCCAGTAGCACTAGAGGGAGAAGGGGACTGTGGTTGTGGTCCTCTTCTGACTCATTCTCAGTGAACCAGGCAGAGAAGGCAGCAACCAGGGCCTAGGAGAGGGAGGTAATTTGTACCCAGGCCCAGGGTCAAAAAGGGGGCCCAGGAGCCAAAGGAGGGGGCCCAGAAATTTCCTGAAATCTAACCATTTCCTATCTACTCAGACTTGTTGCCCGCACAGGATGCTGGCGACACTACCACAACTAGGGATGTTGGGAACATTACTGATGCCACATGAGTAGGTAGACATGGGTTCCAAAGACTTTTCCAGCTGTCTCTACTCTCCCCCCACCCTATTTTGTCCCTCCCTGTCCCTATTCTGCTTGCCCATCACCACTCTCCCCCGCTCTGTTTCACTCCTCCCGCTTTGCAAAGGGGCCCAAAAGAAACTTTGTACCCCCTGATAAAATTCCTCTCAGAGACCCTGCAGCAAACAGAAGGGTTGAGGGTTCATCAGTTCACTGCTCAACTTTGCCACTCTGGGTTATGGTTTCCTTTTGCTTCATGGACAGGCTGACTTTGTCCAGTTGAATGTGCTACCCACAGCTGGAGATACAGGCAACACCCTCATGAAAGGGAGGCACTGTGGTCCACCTGTCAAAAGCAGTAGTGATAACAGTGTGATTTGGACACTGAAATCAATTTCCTGAGTACAAAATATTGCACTTGGATGGCTCTGAAAAAGCAATATCCCTGCAACTGAAACGACAGACAACTGAACCCTTCACAACAATAAAGGAGCAGCTGTACATTTACTGAATTAAAAAACGAAGAAACTAGTAATTCTTCAAGAACAAAAGTTTGAGAGACGGTATATGAAGACATTATTTTATTGGTTTTCTTTTTCACCCCAATAATCACCTTAACCCCAATGGTTTATGACTTACAACATGCTCTTATTTCATAAGCCGTTTCTTTACGACTATTTGCTATTACAGATATTTGCTAGTACAGTATATTTTTCAGCACATGGTGCTTTTTAAATAAGCGTATATTCTTCTTTTCAGAAAACAGCCCATTTATTAATGTTTATTGTCTGAATTAATGAGACAGCAGGCACATTCAAAATCTGTCTTTCATTTTCTTCCATAGGATGGCTTTATTGACTTCTTGGAGTTCATAGCGGCAATAAATCTGGTTATACGAGGGAAAATTGACCAAAAATTGAAGTGGTATTTTAAGCTATACGATGCGGATGGAAATGGAACTATTGACAAAAAAGAACTCGTAAGCATATTCACGGTAAGAATAGTGTATACTCTGATACTCTGTGTGTGTGTGTATACACACAGTGCTTCACACGATGTACATATAGATACAGAACGCATTCTCATTTAAAAGAATATGAATGTAAAACATTATGTGGGAAATCAATCATTTAAAATTATTTAAATTTAACAATTGAAATATGTTAAAACAATTTGTCCATACGGTATTTCAGCTGTAGTTAAATAACTGTCTCAACATTTGTAAAATTACAGCCACTCACTCTTCCAGAGATTAATACATAAGAGTAATACATGTCTACAATGAGATATACCCCCTCCTGGGGCAAAGGACAGAGGATATAATGGAACTCAAGAATGCTGCACTAATAGATTTCTGGATCAGGGTAATAGGGCAAAGCTCATTCAGGGAAGACCCAATGTAAGGACCAGCACCAAGGAACTTTTTGTGTGCACTCAGTTCAGTTCAGACAAGGACAGAAGCAGAAGCTGGAGGGGAGTCTCTCCTCTGTTTTGCTCTAGCTGCCTAGAATGGTTCCGAAGGGGAGGGGAAGGGCCTGCTTGCATGACATGTTCAGGTGCCTGCAAAGACTTAGTGCTGTGACCCCCCTCTAGTACACAGGAGTGTCCTGGTCAGCTTACTGAGCAAATAGAGACTATGACAATAATATAAGACTGATCATCTGTTTGCCACCACCCACCAACACCCCCTGCTTTTAATGAAATGTGGGCTTAGAAGGGTGAGAATTTGATTGCAGTGTCTGCACTGCAGGAAGGAGTTCTTAACCATTTCCCTATGGACAGTTTTTGTAGTCAAAATTATATATTTCCTGCAGGTGGGAATGGAATGGGGGGGGACACAATAGGAGGGGCACAATTTTCATTGCAAAAGCAATCCATGGGAATGCGTTAAGCCATCCTTCTCCACTCCAGTGACTACAATCAAATTCAAACACACACAGTTCGCATTTCATTACAAAAAATAAAATTCCCAGCAGCATGCAGAGTGTTTATTTGAGTACATCTTGCAGTCAGGATAGTGGCAGTCAAGAGCCCTGATCGCTCCGTGCTTCATGGAAGTCATGGAAGTGCCACTGCTTCACATCCCAGCCCCACCTCCTGGTAACACCTAACACACAACCGATATGTGGCATGAGCTTGTTGTGTATCTCCTTGTTACTATCTCACATCCGCTGGTAAGGAGACAAAGGATGGGCACACAGGGAGACAGACAGGGCAATTATGTCCTGTCACACATTATCTATGGAAGATGCTGCAAAAATGATAGGGAGAAGAATTGTGGTGGCATGAATTTTCAGCATCTCAATTATGATGTCTTGTTTAGTTCTATGACAAAAAAATTCATGACAGGGATGTAGTACAGATCCCTTGGACCACTTCAGGTGCAGCTTTCTTCTTAATGTGCTAGTATTCCACATGTAGAAAGATTTTACATGGAGGAGCATTTAGATGTCCAGTCTTTCAATTGCATTTAGTCATCTGTAATGCATATTTAAAACATACATTCAATTTCAATGCTTTGATTCCCCCTTTGTCCCACATAAACAAGCTTTGCACACGCACACAAGTAAACATAGCAGTTCACGGGCATTTTTTTCCATTTTCTCCCCGACATGCTCTATGTTAGGAAGATTTAGGGCCCAATCCAATCTGGCCTTAGCATCCAGCACCGGATGTCGTAAGCATGTCATAAAGCATGTTTATGGCACCCTGTGAGAAGGGAGCACTGGTGCCAGGCCAATGCCAGTTAGCGCTGGGCCCAGCACTGGACGGAGGATGCCGCAGAGGTAAGTTGCACTGCCTGGAGGCAGTGCGGATTTTCAGCGCAGGAGGGGAGGGTGCGGGAGGGCGGGGCAGAGGGAGGAACCAGCCCAGGAGGGTGCTGGGACTGGTGGAGTCATGCTTCGCTGGATCCTATCCTCCATGTCAGACTGAAAGTCTGACATGGAGGTTCTCTCGTTCGCGCTGGCAAAATAGCAATTGCAGACTTGAGAAGTCCCATTATAGGGCCTGAGGCTTTCCTTGGAGGAAGGGGAGAAAAGTCCCTGTCCTCTGAGGAGACCTCTGGCAGCTTCAGTGGGGCCACTGGATACAACGGTCGCCATTTTGGCACCACTGCACCCAGCGGCCCTGCCAAGAATAGGATTGGGCTGCCCAGCTGCAATCCTATACACACTTACCTAGGAGTGACTCCCATCGAACTCAGTGGGACTTACTTCTAAGCAGACATGAATAGGATTGCACTGTAAATCAAAGACCAGTTTATTTGTGATGAGAAAATTTGCATAGTCCTTCTCACCATGTGGTTTCCAGGAGTAAAGTAATCTGCTCTTTAAATGACATAGAACATAGCGTACATCTTGAAAGACTAAATTCTTGAAGGCATAATTTTAAAATGTAGCTGTGTTTCTCAATAAATCACATGGATTGATAGGGTCTTGAGTTAAATGGAATTAGACCTGTAAACCTTTAGACTTCAATATTAATGTAATCTCCAGTCCTCATTACTGGAGATTCATTGGAAATCAAAGCTACTTTCTGCACACTCGCCCACAAGGCCTCAGAGGTTGAGTGGTGCAATAGCTATAGTTTGTATTCACAATCTGGCGAACAGCAACTCTTGACCTGTTTGCATTTCTACTTTCTCAGGCTGTTCAGGCCATCAACGGCAATTCAGAAATGTCTCCTGAGGACTACACAAGCATGGTATTCCAGAAGATAGATGTAAACAATGACGGTAAGATTATATGGAGCTGCAGTGACTTTCCCCCCTTGAAATAAACGTGGTTATCTTCACATTTTGCAAAAGAACTGGTGATAAATCCATAAGGGCTACAAACATTTCTGCCTCACAGAAGTTATATCATCTGACTTATGCTGGCCTAACCAAAACTGAGCAAACTGCAAGACATTTCTAAATTGATTGATTAGAAAACACACTAAAATAGTCCTTCAGTAAACTTTGTTATGAAGGTAGCAGGGCCAGTGCACACCTCTCTATGCTCTTCCTGTTCTCCTCTGTTCCCCTCTTTACATCTCAAATTTATGAATCAGGTAGGAAGAGGAACAGTGAAGGGGTGTGGGCGGACTGAGGTGTGTAGCTCAGTCAGCAGCATGGATGGAATGGCCCTTGAAGATGTCCTTCATAATAGCTGCCAGCAGCCAAGGATACCTGCCTAGAGAAGGCTGCTTCTTCCATGTGCTTCAACCATTCTTTGACTGAGAGAATTGCAGTGACGAAGGAAGGAGGAGCCTGTGCCTGAAAATAGGCAAGGAAGGGATTCAGAAATTCTCCATCACACGTTTTAACAAACCTTGATTAGGGGGAGTAGGGATTGCCAGTGGCAGCACACAGAACGAAAGCTGCCTTTACTAATAATAAACATGCTTCTGAGCATGTGCAAAGTGCACTTTCCAAGAGACTGAGGCTGCCTTTATACTTCTTGGATAACCAAATCTTCTTTCAAAGTCAGAAAATGTGTCTTCTAGGCTGGCCTGAACCCTCATTTCCCTTTTTAAGAAAGTACACTGTTCCTATGTATTCCTGGTGTTATGGGTACTAGAAAATCTGTGGCACTTCACTGTTGCTTAGTCTATGTTAAGCCTATAATTGCACCACTATAGCCAAGTCCGTCAACTCCATAATAAAGTTAATTAACATCATTAGATCATCTCGCACTTTGGCACTGCTATGGGTAAGAAAGAGGACATTGTGTAACTGTGTCCTATGAATTCCGTGTACGAGTATTTCTGGAATTCTGATTTTTCTGTATGGTTTGTTTGGTCATATTTTAATCCTTTCTTCAATGTCCTGTAAATTCATAATGTCCTGTAATACACAATTTCCTGTGAATACATCAGCCACTTTCAAGGCCAGCCCACTTTTGGCACCTGGAAGTGAGCCAAATGCAGTCTTCCCTTACCTGGTGATGTAGTGAACTTTCCCCTCCCTGGACTGGAGAAGGGAATGGAGTAAAAGAGGATTTCTGGACTGGGAAAGAGTGTGATGCTCTAACCCACCACTCTCCTCTCCTCCACTCTCCCTCTTTCACTTTGTCCCTCTCTTCTTTTCCCAATCCAAGGAATAAGAGGAGCAGTGGAGGTGAGTGAGCAGGTGGAGGTTGGCACCCCCCACCAGTAAGAGGCACCTGTCTCAGTCATACTCATGAATGGGGCAGCTGTGGTCACATCTAATTCATTTTGTTCCTTCTCATTGGATGTTAAAATTTTGTAACTACCAGAACTGTAATTGTGTACTTGCCTAAACACCTTACCACACACACCCCCAGAAAGTTTATCTGTGATTCACTATTGATCTAGAGATGCAGTGATTGCCTTTTATTAAGCCAGAACATTGGCCTACACTGTATAGCAAAGGTGAATTATGATGATGAACAGTATTTATATACTGCTTTTCAACAAAAAAAAGGTCACAAAGCAGAGAAAATCAAATAACTAATGGCTCCCTGTTCCAAAAGGGCTCACAAACTAAAGAGATGCAAAAGAACACCAGCAGACAGCCACTCAAAAAGACATTGCTGGGGTGAGGCAGGCCAGTTACTCTCCCACTACTAAATAAAAGAGGAGCACCCACTTGAAAAAGTGCCTGCAACCCTGTTAGCGGGGTACCCAGTTAGAGGAGTAGAATTCAAAAGCGGTTCAAGCAAAATGTGAATCTGCAGTTTATTTTTATCCCTTATCTATCTCATCTTTTAATTTTGTATGATTTAGGATTCATCTATAATAGACATGCATTGATTAAACCTAAAGACATTTTACGTGAAACTAAATCTTACTGAACTTAGTACCCAATCCTGTGCTCGGCGGCACGACTCCATGCCGTCGAGCATGTCGCAAACGTGCCGTAAGGCACATTTGCCAGCCTCACCACCGGGCTCCTGCCAGTGCTAGCCCAGCACCGGCTGGTGCTGGGCTAGCGCAGGGCGGTCGCCCAACTTCCATGGCTCGGCAGTCTCCCGGACCGCTGAGCAGCGTCATGGCAAGCGGGGGCCAGGACAGGGGCGGGGAGGGGAGAGGCTGGCGGGGGCAGAGAGAGGGCGGGGAGGAGGCGTGATGGGAAGGTGTGACACAGGGAGGGGGTGGGCTGGAGGCATACCTGGGGTAGGGATGGGAGGCTCTGCAGGATCCAAGGCAGTCATGCAGGGCTGCACACCCTACACAAGTACCTTTACCTTACCGCCATCCTTTTGGTCGGCGGTAAAGTGAGTAGCCCCATTGCGGGGCTGCTTACCTTACTCGAGGGAAGGGGAGGAAAGTCCCCTTCTTCCGAGGTGCCTCCCGCGGTAGCTCAGCAGGCGCAGGATCCAGCGGCAGCCCTTCTCAGGGCTGCTGAGCCTGGGCTCCCCGGGCAGCTCAGGACTGGGCTGTTAATTGGACTTTATATATTCTATATGCGTATGATGGAGCGATAAACCAGATTTATATTAATTTCACATCATGAATTCCTGGGATTGTAATTCCAAGAACTATTAACTGTTAGAGATTCAGGCCTCCTCAAAGAACTGCAGTTGCTAGACTGAAAAAAGGAACGCATCGAAGATAAAAAGATAATTTTCACCTAACAGATACACAAAATAATCCAATAGCATAATCTTGGGCGGGTATACTCAGAAGCCCCGTTGCGTTCAGTGGGGTTACTGCAAGAAAAGTCTGTGAATAGGAATGCAGCCCAACTGAGGGCCCAGTCCTGTGCAACGTTCTTGCACTGATGCAGCCATCAGACCAACTCCTTCACTGTTACTTAGCATCCCTGTTGCAATGGAAGCAAGAATGCCATTTTCTGCATTCTGCTTGGGAAGTCCCTGACTGGGAAGTCAGAAGTCTCCTGAGCAGCTCCCATTGTTTGAAGCTGATTTGCTGGCAGTGCAGCAGGCAGGCCAGGTAAGCCTGTGGCTTTGCTGCTTGTCTTGCAGCACTGGAATTGGCAAGGAATCCCAGTAAGGGACAACAAATCAACCAGGGTCTATGGTTCAGAGCAACTGTTGCCATGGGTTAGTTCAAAGATCCCTGCTCTAGCCCACCATTCTCTTTCACTTCATTCCTCTCTTTTCAAATCCGGAGAATCCGAGGAAGAGGCAGCTGTCCCCTTGATGAGGCAACCACTTCAGTCGATCTTGTGCACAGCCCTGACATCATCTGTTTCAACTCCTGCAGTATTTTGCTCTGATCCATTCCTATGTGTCGGTTAAATAACCAGAATGCACATTCTGGCAGCGTAATGCACTTTCCAACTGTTGCAAATGCGATAACACGGGAGAGTACAGACTGGCCACTGTTGGAAGTGGCGAGTGGCTGGGTCCAAAGATGGCAGACCAGGGATGCCCACCACTGCAGCTAAGGCCATATAGAGGGTCAGAGGGAGGGAGTGGAATGGAGCAAGTGTGGAACATGGAAGAGATGGGGCAGGGAGGTGGGTGGATTGGGATCAGGAAGGAGGCAGGTTCAGTGGCAGCAGGGCCTGCCGAATCCTAACCTCCTTCCAAGACTGATCTGCCTTCACAGGTTAACATGATATATCTGGTGAAGGTATGAGTTGCCCCACCAGGCCAGCAGGGATTTACTCTGGAGGAAGGGAAAAAATGTTCCCTTTCCCTGAAGAGGCCTCTCATGGCCAAAACACCTCCATGCGATTCAGCGGATGATATGTTGGTGTCACTGCATCTCCGCACAGGGAGTTTGGTAGGTTTAGGCTGTAACTTGATTTTATAGTATAGAAAGGCTCTCTCACTCTCACATTGCCTCTGCCAGGTCTTGTGGGTATATTCTAAATGTTCCTGCAGTGTGATGGGATTTATTTTGAGAGTTCCTGTGTTATCCATGCTGAAAAGTTAGTAGTTGAAAGGGACAGTTCCTACTGTCTGAACTTACTTCCGTTGTTTTCAAACCCTTATGTTTTCATTCTAGGCGAATTGACACTAGAAGAGTTCATTAATGGAGTGGAAAGCGATGAGGCTCTCCTCGAAATGATTTCAAAGAGCTTTGATCTTTCCAATGTACTGAAAGTTATACAAAGTGGGAGAAGGCACAGCATCTGAGACTTTGGGGCCTCACATGGAACTTGCGATAACAAGAACAATGCAAGAAACCTGTAAATGTTATGTTGAACTTTCCATCCACTGGTCGAAATGTCAGAAATGCCAAGAAGAATTGTCGCTTCAGACCTGTCCATCAGGACTTGTTTTCCTCTCCTGGTGGATGCGGCAGTCACTGTGAGAGCACAAAACTTTTTCTGCCTACAACAGGAAAGCTATTTAGTACAGCACCAAATCAACAGAGTCTATGAACACTTGTAATTGGAAAAAAACAAAAACCTCACAATGGTACAAAATGGACATCTTCAAAAGAGACTGAGCTGATGAATTGCTTCTTTCTAAGTACTGGTTGTTTAACTTGCAATTTGCAATGTGGAGATAAACCATTAGATAGGATTGGCTTCCTTCTAGATCAATTAAGGATGAGGCATGGTTTGCATTAACTTAACATTTGCACTAATCAGTGCTTAAAATAGGAATGGATTATCTGGGAAACACCTCAATCAGCTTATGGCTCCAAAGATAAGTATCTACTTGGAAAAGCTGTTTACCACTTTGGTATTATCATTACATCTGTAAGTTAAAATGACATCAGTCTTTGATGTTTCAACTGTTTTGCTTTGGGGTTCCTTTAACAAAAGACCTCTCTCTGGTATGGTAAAAAAAATTAACCTTTTTTGAGAAGCTTTACATTGGTCATGCAGTACCATCATTTGGAGGAAATAATTAACACATCAGAAGAGGCATTTCAAAACATTGACTTTAGTAATCTGAGATTAATTTACATGTCTTTAAACAGAAATCTTGCTTCTTTGATTTGAAAGAAACCTGGCTCACGCAATCCTGACTCCCTACAGTTTATAAAAATACAAGCCTCTTATCAGAATAAATTGTAATCAGTTTGACAGTACTTTTATGAGACTGTACTTATACATGAGGTTTTGTCTAGAAAGCAATAACCACATTCCTACTTGAGAGTCATTGGGAAAAGGAAGCAAAACCTTTCAGGGTGGTGAACATTTAACTTGCCATTGAACTGCATTCCTGAGTCTTGGAAAACTAGCTGAGAATCTTGTTGTCTTGGCTACCTTCTACTGGGGCTGGCACCAGCTAGCAGGAGCCCCTGGGGCAAAGCCCTGCAATAGGTCCCCATGGCACTATCATGGGCACTCAGTGTACCTTGAGTACTACCATCAGTCTTCAGGGTTCAGCCAGACACAGGTGCCCTCTGATGGACTGAGAGCTACTGCTCAAGCTGGCCAATTCCCGATGCCACTCCTGCTTCAACTGGGCTTCACAAAAAGTACCCTAGAGTAGACACCATTTTTTATGCTTCACTCCTCAGTGGTTTGGTAGAGAATTGGAAGTCCTTAGTTCAGTGTTGTGAGCAGTAACAATTTCTGCTGATGCTACTCAGAAGGGAAAATGGAATCTTTTGCTAGACCAGGCTGGGTACTTATAGGTGGACTTACAGTCGATTTCAGTGCAATGCAAAAACAATAGCATTCTGTTTCATATTTGCTTGAGGAGGTCAGCTTTCATTTCACTGGCAGTTTTGCAAAAATGTGAAAATAAAATAAATAAGTGCAAACTCTTAAGTGAAATTCTTACTAAATAATGGTCATATGGCGTAATAAATATGTTATTGTGTATTTGTTGGTTAGTGAGAAACACAGAGCTGCTGGGAAGCAAAGCACACTTCCTTCTGAGATTTGGCAAGACTGGAAACAAAGTCTCATCTAAAATACTTGCAAAGTCTCAGTATCACTGGCTGAAAAAGTACTTCCAATCCCTCTTCCAAAGAATTAGCCCTGAACTGTGTTGCACATAGCTGAAGGATGAACAAATTTGTGCCATCTGTTGTCTCTTGCAAATGATCACACCTGATACATGAAAGGCAAAAGACCAATAGTCTACTGATTAAAATGTGGATGGTTATTTTTTCCCCCAGATTCACTTGAACTCTGTGTTTAGTTGCACATTAAATGTGCCATATCATCTGAAATTATTTTAGCAGTAGTTTGATCAATACAGCAGGCAGCTGGTGTATGCAACAAGTATCACTTGACATTATAAACACTCTTGACATTATAGCTTTGACATTTAGGTCTCTTACACCTTTCCCCCCCAAAATGCAATAATGGATGAGAACCTTTACCTTTTCCTGCTTGTTCAACACAGGTAGATTAATACATCAATGTCTGCCTCAGAATTTTTTCCAACTGAAGAACAAACCCCCCATGAAAAGGAAGGGGGTGCAAGCAAAGAAACTGAGATTGTGGAACTAAAATGTCTGTTCTGTTTAAATGAAATGGAGAGTGTGCAGCAGAGGGGCCTGCAAAACTTGCATTCATGATGAGGAAATCTTTGGGGCTTTCAGAATGTTTTTATTGTCCAAAAATAGTTTTGATTTGAATGATGACATGCAGAGCAGAGGTCGGTAATTTGAATAAAATCAAATTGTATTTGTAAGGTCTTTTGAAACTAGATAAGGGAAGAGGCACTGAAAGGGGGGGGAAAGGGCACACAATTTTTTAAAAATTGACAAGGACAAGGCAATGTTTGTTCCCTTACCTCGGAGTTGCATTGCTGTTACCTCAGTGCTGGAAAATTGGTTAGGATTGTGTCCTCGTTCCCAGATGTTTTCAGTGCAAACAAGTATGCCTCAGATACGCAGAGAAGCAGAGAACATTGTTGCTGAAGTGTGAAGTCTCAAAAACTATTACTGGAAAGTCTTTTAAAACCCAATTCTGCCCAGCCCACAGGTATACACATTTGATCCCTGTTGCGTACATGCAACGTTGGGCAGAAATGGCTTAACAGTGCGATCCTCTGCATGTCTACTCAGAAATAAGCTCCACCGTGTTTAATGAGACTTACTTCAACATAAGCATGTATAAGACTGCAGCGTGACAGACTGCAAATTCCATATGCAGAGACCAGAGAAGTCCTAGACTGAATCTGTCTTATAAAAATTGGGAAATCCTACTTAATCTAAGAAGCCTTCATTTAGTGAACACTATGGCGGTATTTTCCTTGATAGTGTTGCTCTCAAAACTTCTTTTTCTTTTCATGTTTTCATATTTTTGTATGTCATTATTTTCTGTTTAGAACAACTGAAAACTAGATAAGAATGATGGCACTGCCACCTGTTGAACACTCATTCATTCTTGTATTTCATAATCCAGTAACTTCATGTTGTTGTAAAGCTGAGTGAGAAATAAACTTATTATTCTCTATATGATGTTTCAGTAACTGAGGCTGCCTGTTAAGCACCTGCATGCTCTTTATTTAAACACAAAGGAAGAAGGATCTCAAAATCAGATGAAAAAATACATTGATTTAGTGCGGAATGGGAGTCTCCATGTCAACCAACACCCTCTTTTATGAGCACTTACTCTCTATAGAATCTTGTGACAATCTGCAAGTATTACATTCTTGATGCTTGTTAAGCCGTAAAAGCTACTGAACAATGCTTACCTCAGAAAGAGTCACAATCTATGTTTTCAAATTACAATTGCCTGTATCAGAGCCCAATCCTGTGGTTGGCGGCACAGCTCTGTGCCACCGACCAGTCGCTAACGTGCTATAGGGCACGTTCGCAGGACTCACTGCGGGGCTCCCGTCAGTGCTAGCCCAACGCCAGCCGGTGCTGGGCTAGAGCGGGGCAGTCACCCAGGTTCCGCGGCTCGGCAGTCTCCTGGACCGCAGAGCAGCAGAACGTGAGGTGGGGGCGTGGGGGAGGCCTGCAGGGGTGGGGAAGAGGCGTGCCGTGGAGCGGGTGGGAGCCACTTGCTAACCTAATGCTTTGTAACTCTTGAATAAGTTAAAAAAAATTCTAAGCCTTATGTTTATATATGTGAAGCAAGAAAGGTAAAAATATAATTTGTTCAATGTTGATGGAAAGCCAAATAAGGGCCCAATTCTATCCAACTTTCCAGCAGCAGTGCAGCCGCAATGCAGCCCCAAAGTAAGGGAACAAATGAGGAGGAGGATCTTCGGAGCTGAGCTCCGCAGGATCCAGGGTGGTGGTGGGCTGCATGCCCTACACGAGCGCCTTTTCCTTACAAGTGAAGTGAACCTTACAAGGTACCTTACAAGGTAAAGTGAGTAGCCCCATTGCACAGCTGCTTACTTTACTCGGGGGAAGGGGACGAACATCCCCTTCTCCAGAGGAGCCTCCCATGGTAGCGCGGGAGGCTCAAGATTCGGCAGCAGCCCTTTTTGGTGCCGCCAAACCTGGGCACTCCGGGTAGCTCAGGATTGGGCTGCCCATCAGAGAAGGTGAGTCCCCTCCCCTACATTCAAGCCTCTTTGTTGTGTCATGTTCTTGGTCTCGCTGCCAGGCAGCAGGTGTCCAGGAGTTCCTGCAAGTAACACCAGACCCCACCTCAAATACCACTGGTACTTGAGGTACTGGTGGTACCTGTATCACTGGTAGAGAAACACAACTCTAGGCCAGTGGTTCTCAAACTTTTAGCACCAGGACCTACTTTTTTGAATGAGAATCTGTCAGGACCCACCAAAAGTGATGTCATGACCTGAAGTGACATGATCAAGCAGGAACAATCCTAGGTTGCAATCCTACCCACACTTACCCAGGAGCAAGTTCCATTTACTATCATTGTTGAAAGTATATACATAGTAGCCTGTTAAAAGTACAAATCTGTAACAGTCCCCCAAATGCAATCACATACCATGGTCTAATCAGGTCTAATTTATTTTTAATATATTATTAAAAATATATTTAATACTGAAATGAATGGGGACCCACCTGAAATTGGCTAGCGACACATGCAGTGGGTCCCGACCCACAGTTTGGGAAACACTACTCTAGGCAGCAGGTGAGAAACACTGCCAAGTGTCCAGGGGTTCCTTCAAGTACCACCAGACACCACCTCAAGTACCACTGATGGTACCTGTACCACTGGTTGAGAAACACTTCTCTAGGAGAATTTCCCGTGGCAGGCAGGGGGTTGAACTAGATGATCTTGTAGGTCCCTTCCAACTCTATGATTCAAAAAAACCTGGATTCTGTACTCTGGTACATTGGTGCAGTACATTTTACAAGAACCCAAGGAAGGGTAAAATCACTTTCCCAGTTGTTTGCAATAACCTTTTTTACAATACTGACCTAATTTAATTAAATGTGCGTAATCCCATTTTATCACAATTTGCAAGCTGGTGATGGTGGGGTGTTGTGGTCTCACCCTGCCACAAGCATGGAATTGCACTGTTAAGCATGAGTGATAGCTAAAAGTGACCCTAGAAACTGGTTCCTGGCACAGTGCACGAGAGCATGTGATGAATAATGCATTGCAACTGAAGAGTTTTCAGAGCCACTATGTGCCTTTATGTACATTTCCCCTCCCCCATTGTATTCCTTTTTTTTCTATTATAGTTTTGCATTTTCTATTGTATATTGTATTTATTTATTTACTTTTACCTCTATAAATTGTAAGCTGCCATGGGCAACTGCTTTCCGCATAGGAAAGGCAGGACAGAAATATTTTAATTAATTAGTGCACTATATCTTGGCCAATCTAGGCTCCCAGCCATGCACTGTTTCCTGATAAAGACCCTCTTATGACCCTCCACCCACCTGCTCATTCATTCCCCATAAGGAACACAGAAGTGGAGAAACCAAAACTTTCCCATTGTGTTCTATGGGCCGCTCTTGCCCCCAGGAAAACTGTCTGGGCTTATAGGAATTCTGTGGTCAAAAACCTGAATAGATCATAGAGATTTTGAGATAGAAAGGCAGGAAGCGCCGCCTATGAAAACCAGCCAATCACGAGAAAGACTGGAACACCCGCCTCCCGATGCCTCTGAATGGACAGTTTGCAAAAAGCGACGTGAGAACGCACCTATCGGAGAGTGGGAAAGAAGACGAGCGCTCTGGACGGCGCTGGATTTGAATCGAGTGGTGGGAGCGGGGCCGGCTCTGATCAGGGCTGCGACCAGCCTTGAGGTGGGGGAGGGGAGCTCGGAACGGTCCAAGTCGATAAGGGGGGGTGTTTGAGGAGCGCGGCGTTAGGCGCTATGGACCCCCGGGAACCGGGAGGTGGTCGTGGCGGCATGGAGAGGCCCTTCAGGCGCAGCCGCCTCCGCTTCGCCTCCGCCATGAGCAGCATTATGGAAAAGGTGAGCCCCCCGCCTGTTGGAAGGAAGGGCCCCTTTGGGGTGGGGGGGAGGGAGTGAGGGCCCAGGTCTGGGGCAGGGCTGCTGGCCCATTCATGAAGCCAGCTGAGCTGGTCGCCTCAGGCAGCAGAGGGGCGGGGCACCCACTCCCACTTGCCTCTGATGCCCCTGTGCTAGGAAGGGGGGACCACAAGGGCAAGGGACCACTGGTCCTGCCCCTCCCAGGACCCCAGCTGTCCACCACCCACCCTGCTCTACCTCTTGTCTTCACAACAGCCCTGCGGGGTAGTAGCCTGAGGTAGTTGGACTTAGGAGCTGCAAGCCTCCTTCAGCCTTTTCTGTGCTGTGACTCCAAACCAGTATGAGGCTGGGGACCCTCCACTGGTCTAAGTAAGCCTAAAGTAGCGCTGCAAGGCTGTAAGCTATTTCTGTGCCATGACCCCAAACGAACCAGGATGAGGCTGGGCACCCACTGCTGGCCCTGCCCCTCCCAAGCCACCCACTCCTGCCCCCACCTCTTGTGTCTTCACAACAGCCCTGCAAGGTAGTAGCCTAAGGTAGTTGGCCTTAGGAGCTGCAAGGCATGATGATGATAAGAGGCTGTGCAGGATTATATCAAGAACTCTGTTCTGATAAAGCAATACTATACCATCAGTGGATTGGATCCAAGCCCTCTCTTGAACAGTCTTTGAAAGGTTGCTATGAAGCCCCTGAAATGAGGCTTCCCAACCCCATTGGCATTGCTACCCACAGGTTAAAGAACAATGAGCTAAAGCAGTGCTTCTCAACCAGTGGTACAGGAATCCACTGGTGGCACTTGAGGTGGTGTCTGGTGGCAATCGCAGGACCCCACACCCACCACCTGGCATTAAGACCAGCCATGTGATGAAACAAACAGCTTAGCTTGAAGGCTTAGCTTGGCAGTAAGAGCTCCAGTGCAGGATTTTTTCATGCTCTAAAAAGCCCTCCTGTTCATCCTTAACATCTTCCTGGTGTTTGCTGTGTTGCATCTGGCCTCCTAACCTGAAAGTGACTGGTGATGACATCATTACCAGTTACTTCTGATGGTGCTTCCAACAGGTGGACCATGCAAAGTGGTACAGTGGGGGACAAACCTGGAGGAACACTCAGTTAAAGCATTGACACCCAAGCCCAGAAATCTTTCTCTCCCCCACCCCCCATTCACTTTCTCTTTCTTGTCTAATCCAGGGAGGTTGGAGCAGAGGCTGGCACATCATTGGATAAGAGGGGGTAGCCTTTGGCACACTGCCTGAAGTTTCAAGAGGTGTTGGGGCAGCCCTGCTGGGAAGCACCCAGTACCCTGGCCTCTGAGCCTCTTCCTCCTCCATATTAGAAACCAGCACAAATGTGAATTTCATATCAGTGTCCTGTAAAAAATTTCTTCTGAATGTAATCCAAACCTTTTCAACCTTCCCACCTTCTTTCTTTAGTAGGTTTCATGAGCTTGACAGGTGGAGGTTCAATGGGTTGACTTGTTTAATGTATACTTTTTTAAAATCTTGAATTGATCATTTGTGTTTTGCATGTGGTTTGTAAGATATGAAAAATGTGTTACAAGAAATTCAGCAGGTAATATTCTTCCTTGTAATAAACAGCCAGTGATAAAGGGAGCTATAACTGCTGCATGTTACCTGTCAAGCAGCTTCTTAAGGGTTCACAAGTCCTGATGAGGGAGAGGGGAGTAGCTTTGTTTGGAAATGGCAGAAAATAAATGGGACCATTCAGATAGTTGTGCTGTTTGATTGCAGAAAGATTGTTTAAGGGTGGGTGAGGTGGTTCTTTCTTTTATTCCTTAAATCAGACTTGGTCACAAAATGAGGACCCAAAAGCCTCCGCCCTTCTTTTTGGGAGTGGTGGTTAGTCTGAGGAAAATGTTTAAATGCCCCCTTCCTCAGCGCCCATGCTTCAGTCAAATTCAGAGCGCCCCCATGGCTGCAATAATGTAAAGACAAACTCTGAAAGATTCAGTCATGGTTCATCTGCACTATATATTTTGACTCTAAATAATGTGAACAAACCTCATAGCAGATGAAGGCCAGTAAATGGGATATTCCTTGATCTGATGAAATCATCTAGCTAGCGCCTGACTGGAATTGTGATCTTTGTATAGTGTGTCTTACAGTTTTCATCTCAAAAATCTTTTTATTACTATAATTTTTGCAATTAGCTTTTTTGTAAAATTATTTTTCTATTTCTTTCACCTAGTACAACTTTCCCTTTGACAATGATCTGATTGTCTCTATTAAATCATTGACTTTTGAAACACCTAATGGTAAGTTCCCTTTAACTGGCTTTTATATTTTGTTCTATCTTGTTCCCTTAAAATCTATTCTGTATAGAGCTGTGTTTATAAAATAAACTGTGTAATAAATCAATAGCTGAGTCTGTCCACATAGAAATGTGGATGCTGTGTTTTATAAATAGAGGTTATTCAGTCTGAAAGTCTTATCAAGTATTACAGTGGGCCCTCAGTATCAACAGGGGATCCGTTCCAGGACCCCTCTCCCAAAAGGATACTGATTTCCACAGATAATGAAATACACTGGTGCTATATCTTTGAGAGGAGAGGAGCAAGAGAGTATCTAATAATGAGAAGGAGACGGAGGAATGGGTGAAATGCCAAGGAGGGAGGCTGGAGGGACTGGGTGCAGCAGCAAGTATCTTGGTAGACTGATAAAGGAAACCCTGTAACAAACAATGCTTTCATCCAAAAACATGCCAAAGTGTCCTGGAGATGAAAGAAAACGCAGGGATACATTCGTATTAGTTTAGTCCCCCAGCCACTGCCCCTCTGTTACCCTGCTATGTATTGTGCTACCTCCCCATCAATTTTTTCTTTTTGACACTGCCACTCTGGAAAGCAATCTCCTAGAACAGTGTTTCTCAAACTGTGAGTTGGGACCCACCAGGTAGGTTGTGAGCCAATTTCAGGTGGGTCCCCATACATTTCAATATCTTTAATATATTACACTTGATGCTACCATGATATGTGACTGCATTTGGGGAAATGTAACAGATCTGTACTTTTAACAGGCTACTATAATGATAGTATATGGGACTTACATCTGGGTAAGTTTGGGTAGGATTGTTAAAAATCTTCCTGCTTGATGATGTCACTTCTAGTCATGACATTAGTTCCAGTGGGTCCTGACAGGTTCTCATTCTAAAAAGTGGGTCCCGGTGCTAAAAGTTTGAGAACCACTGTAGACCAATTCTAGGACCACAACCCCTACTTCCCAGTGCTTGCACAATTTCCTAGGACATGTGTTGGAGGTAGATATTTTCAAAACTATTTCCCCAAGTACCCATCCCTTGCCATTCTCTAGATGTCTCACAAATATAGCTACCCTTACCCATAAGCAGATTTCTCTCCAATCCTAGCTATCATTTGTATCTCCAGGAGAAAGTTATCTGCGCACTTGAGGACATTGCACTGGGGCAGAATCTGAACTTCTGTAGGGGGAGAAGATGGTCCTTCCTGAAAGCAGTTCCAGGTTGTGGGTGGGGGGGGGGTGGTTAGGACACAAGCAGTGTGTTTTCTTATTCTTTTCCCAAATTTTGTAACTGGGATAACAAGATGGGAAGGAGGAAATATAGGTAGTTGCCTCTTTCATCACTCCTATCCCAAGCACAGCCTCTCCAGGAAGCAGAGGGAAGCATTCCATACCTTTCCTCAAGATTTCATTTAAAACTGCTGTTCCTTAAAGTAGCTTTTGGCCCTTGGATGTTAGTGTGCAAGACTTCACGTCTTGACTATCATTTTAGTTCCCATTGAAGTTCACTGTGATCATATGCTGACTCGGAAGTTACTTTTCTGAAAGTTCTACTTTGTTATGTGTGTGATATCCTTGTAATGATGTTTTGTCACTTCTAGGGCCAATGGTTTGGGGAGAAGAGACAAGTGATGAAATAACAAACGACTCTTACCAGGTATTCAGAAATATATAAAGTTTAATGAGTGTGTATTCATATTATGTAATTGTCAGACAAAGACATTTTTTACTTATTTTGACCAAGTTCAAAAATTTAGAAATATGTCTGAGAAAGTACTTGTATAGTTATAACAATAATATTTTTGGATGATGCATTGTCATAGTTTGAATTGAAGTAGGCAAATTGAAACCATGGATGCATAATTTTTAATGAAATTGAAGGATATATTTGCTTTCAATTTTACCCCAGAATTCTGGGCAAATGAACATGACAATCTAAAGCTGTGCATTTGTCCTTGGTGGTTGCTTGTTCTCTGTTCAGCAAAAATCTTATATTCTGGATGAAGCTTTGGTTGCTATATTCTGTTCTAATCACAGCACATCCCTTCTTATAGACTATGTTAGTGTCATGTTAGTGACATGCACTAGAAAGAAAAATGCCTGAATTGTCTCCCCATTATATGCACAGTGTACAAAGTTCTAGTAATTCAAAAGTGTTCTATTGAACTGTATTGTCAGTGCAGATACTTCCTACCTTTATTAGAAGTTACATCATTCTGGGGTCTTAAAGGACCCTACAGACCCTTTTCTTTACCTTTGGAAAACTTGTTCCTTGGGTGGCAGTTCACTAGGCCCTGCTGAGCTTCTGTGATTGGTCTACATCTGTGCCTTCTGTCACCCATTGACAATCACTTCTACACCTACCTGTACTGTTTCAAATGATTGATGCCTCCCCCCATCCACTCTACTGTTGCTAGCATAGGTGCATTAATATAAGGAAATACACCATATAAGGCAAGAATGTCATGGGGCACCAGAATCTAGGACATGCAGTGGTTCTAGTTTGCTCCAAAGCTAAATTGGAAACCAGATTCACAACATGGCTTTGAGTTCTAATTTGGAAGCAAGATATGGCTTCTGGTAACTATTTTACCTGAATAGTAATACATTTGAGGAACTGAAGCATGTATGGGAGGAGGGGGTGCATATTTCCTAGGCATGGCCCTAGTGGTCAAACAGCATTTTGACTGTGATAACTGAACCAGGATTATTGTGTGAATTCTGAACCTTTTGCCATTGTGCAGGCTAGTCACATTATGAATTACTGCAGTAAATCAAAATTGTTATGCATAGGAAATTACATAGTGATATACTTTTGCTTCATGAATAAAAATGCATATCAACATGTTTTAAAACTTTTCTTTTGTAGTCCTTCTCCCTTCCTGTCCTGAACCCAAAACTAATATTCTTTTCAGTACTTACCTGCTTCCAGATTATAATGTGCAGAAGGTTAAAGATCTAAGCCAGTGCTTCCCAAACTGTGCATTGCAGTGCATTCACAGAGGTGCCATGGGACTTCCCCAGTTGCCCCTCCTACTCCCTCAGCTGGGTGCCACTCTCCTGACTCTCACAAGATCCAAGATGACAATGCCCAAATCTTAAGATTTGGGTGTTGCCACCTTGAATCGCATGACATTTCATGAGATTCAAAATGGTGGTGCTCTGATGTGCCAGGAAGAAGAGGGTACAGGGTCGCCATGACCCACATAAGTTTGGGAACCACTGATCTAAGCTATATCATAATACTTAAAGCATGGACCAAAGTCAAGACAAGGAGCCTATGGGTAACGTTAATGATAGGTCACTATGTGTCAAGGGCCCCGAAAGTAGCAAATGTGTCCTGTTACTTGTCTTCAAGCTATGATCATTTCTGAATATGAAACTCTTTCAACCAAATATCCAATTAGTTCATCAGAAGAATAAATGAGCTCCAAGCTATTTCTGGTCCGTAGCACAAAGTTAATGAGAAACTGACACTTTAATTTTGTTTTGAATTACAGAATACTGTGCAATGTCAAGAAAATACAGGTATGGAAAGTGTTGGAAACTTTAGTAGCACCTCTAGCTTTTGTATGACTTAAAGTTTAAGCATTCCTTCTAGAGATTGTTCTAAGAGAGAATAACCTACATTACAAATATTGTAGCTAACAGAATCTTTATTTGGGCTAAGGATTCAGTGTCTTTTTGGCCTAAAATTATTTGATCGCCTGTATAGTAGTTTTGACTTGTATTTGCCCTTATAACAGAGGATAGCAGAGGTTCTCACATATTCAGCACCGGGACCCACTTTTCAGAATGAGAATCTGTTAGGACCCACCAGAAGTGATGTCTTGACCGGAAGTGACATCATTAAGCAGGAAAATTTGTAACAATTCTAGGCTGTAATCCTACCTACGCTTACCCAGGAATAAGTCCCATCGACTATCATTTTTAAAAGAATATACATAGTAGCTTGTTAAAAGTACAGGTCTGTAACATTTCTTCAAATGCAGTCACATACCTTGGTAGCATCAAGTCTATTATATTAAAAATCAAAATATTGAAATGAATGGGGAAATTGGCTTGTGACCCACCTAGTGGGTCCTGACCCACAGTTTGAGAAACACTGCCTTATATTAACCCATTTTTACCTGGCCCATAGGTTTACACATTTGGTTCCTGTTGCATATATGCAACAGGAAAGCCTTCCCCGGGTCTTCCAAAGCGTTATAAAGTATTAAAAATGTCACTTCTGGTTTCTCCATGAAACCAGAGTCCCATGAGCTTAATCTGAGCGTGGCAGAGTCCGCAGATGATGATGATGATGATGATAATAATAATACAGGTATTTATATACCACCTTTCTTGGTCGTCAGATTTCCCCTCAGACTTTATTCAAGGCGGTTTACATAGGCAGGCTATTTAAATCCCCGTAGGGATTTTTACAAATTGAAAAAGGTTCTATCTTTCAAGAACCACAACATTCCAGATGTTTCTTTCTGATCTGGTTTCACATTCTGGCCTCCATCCTCCCACGCTCAGAGCAGATGGAATAACTTGGCTCAGCTTGTCAGCTGCTTCAAGGTCGCACGGTGCCGGTGGCCTCGAACTGGGGACCTGTGGATGTTATCTTCAGGCAAACGGAGGCTCTGCCCTCTAAACCAGACCTCCTGCCAGACCTCCTGCCAGATACATGTCTGCATCCTCTGCTGAGCTCAGAGAACCCTCTGGAGTGGACCTCCCCTCAGCTCCAGATGGTGGGGGGACGGAGGGACAGGCATTCCCTATATCTGCGGTTTTAGATAACTGCAAGTGGTTCTGGAACAGAACCCCCATGGATACAGGGGCACACCTGTAGTTAGATGTTTTGCTAAATGTGTGTGATCCCTTGTAGTTTTGCTGTTTTTATGCATGAGAACTTAAATCTCCTTAATGTTTGGTTTGTTTTAAAGAAACTTTTAAGGAAATTTGTTGCTGTGTGTATTTCTTGTGAGAGAACCGAAAGTAGTACACTAAGCTAATCTAGTGTCTAGGCCTAAATTGACCATTTGCAAGTCATTCAGAGTGTCTTGGAATGCAGACTGGCTAATTAAGGTCTTGGAAATAGAGGAGTGATCTGCATAAGAATTCCTCTGTGTAGCAAGGGAGGGAAGGAACTGACAGGAAGAGTTGCTGGCTGTGGAGGAAGCCAGGCGTATAGACACAGACTAGAGAGAAGCGCACATTTGATTTTTCACCTAAATAAGCTTTAATAAAAAAATTGATGGCCTTGGCCCATAGAGATGAGAGTGTTACAAAAGGTATGAGCTATTGTACTCAACCTGACCCACCTGTGTTACAAGCCTTGAGCCCTAGATGTTGCTGTGCTATAAAATTCCTAAGTTAGGGCCAAATCCTATCCAGTTTTCCAATGCCAGTGTAGCTGTGCCAATGGGGTGTGCACTGCATCCTGTGGTGGGGCAGCAGTCACAGAGACCTCTTCCCTTACTTTGGGGATGCATTGTGGCTGCACCAGTGCTGGAAAGTTGGATAGAGTTGGAGCCTTATTTGGCTTTCCATCAACACTGAATGAATTATATTTTTACCTCTCTTGCTTCACATATATAAACGTAAGGCTTAGAATTTTTTTTACTTATTCAAAAGCTACAAAGCATTAGATTAGCAAGCAGCTAAGTTTATATTCTTTACGTGTAGCAAAAGCTAAAGATTTCCTGTGGCAGTTGCCAAAAGTGGTTTTTGTGGGTATATTCATGTACATCCCAATTTATGCAGATATATTCCAAGTAAGGGAGTGAGTGCTCACATGGAGCAAATGTAGCTGGTTTTCAGATACAAGAACATACAAAGAGCCTTGCTTTTGGATCAGGCCAAGAGCCCATCTTATCCAGCTTCCTGTATCTCACAATGGCATTCGGAGATGGCCTACGTCTTAAACTCAGAGGTTGCATGTAGACATCATGGCTTGTAATCTGTGATGGGCTTTTCCTCCACACATCTGTCCAAAATCCTTTTAAAGGCATGTATGCTGGGTGCCATCACCACATCCTGCAGCAAGGAGTTCCACAGATTAACATTAACAGTATTTATATACCGCTTTTCAGCTAAAAGTTCACAAAGCGGTTTACAGAGAAAAATCAAATAACTAAATGGCTCCCTGTCCCAAAAGGGCTCACAATCTAAAAAGATGCAAATGAATACCAGCAGACAGCCACTAGAACAGACAGTACTGGGGTGAGGTGGGCCAGTTACTCTCCCCCTGCTAAAAAAAGGAGCACCCACTTGAAAAAGTGCCTCTTACCCAATTAGCAGATTAATTACACACGGGGTTGAAAATTTCCTTTTATCTGTTCTAACTCAGTTTTAGTGGATGTCTTCTGATTCTTTTGTGTGAGGCGGAAAGGAACTTCCGTGTATCCATAAGAAGACTGAAGGCCCATCTCGTCCAGCTTCCTGTATCTCATACTGACCTGCCAGATGCTTCAGGGAGCACACAAGACAATAAGACACCTGTACTGTGTGGCCCTCCCTTGCATCTGGCATTCAGTGGTAGCCTACTTCTAAAGCTCTACCCAAGCATAATTACTTTGTTTTTATCTGCCAGTAAATTCTAATGAAGAATTGCCTGTTTTTAATGAAGAAATCCAACAGTGTCAGGTGTCTGACTTCGAGAATGAAGACTATGAGGAATATCAGGTATGAAGTAAAAAATTTTAGGGATGGGCAAAATGAGCTTTCGTTCCTCAGCTGCAAGTGAAGGATCCATGATACCAGCAAGGGTTAATGTTTCTAGTTCAAGATACTCCATTCCTTGTTTCCTCTCCTAACACCATTTCGCATGCTAGGAATCAAATTATCTAAGCCAAGCCAGTTGTCTACCTATTCCTCAATTTTTACAATAATTTTTCTTGTTAATAAACCTGTATGTTACGGGTTTTCAGCAATTTGTGGCATAGCATGGAGGGTTGCTATTTAATCTGAGAGAGATCCCATGCTTATCCCTGTGTAGGAATGATATAATTTTTATTATATAGCACTTTCTGAGTGTGCAAAGTGCTGCTTATAACAACTCTGCCAGGTAAGTAGTAGTATTCCCATATTTTAGCTGGAAAGCATAGATTGAAGAGGAGTGATTTCCTAAGTGAGAATTTATAGTAGAGGCTAGATTTGAACTGGGTAAGTTCTGATTCACAGTTCAGTCTTTTAGCTGCTGCTTGCCATGAGCTCTTAAAAATATCTGTAAAGAAGTTTTACATAGGATGAGTTATTTTCTTTCCTGAAGCTGTGTTTGATTCTGATTTGTAATAGATAATCTGGAAATTGCTGAAGTTCCTATGTATCATTGCCATGCTCTTATAATAAGCTGAAAATCTTTCTTTAGGTGCATATGACATCATTAGAAGCTACTCTTTGTTAAACCAAAAATAAAAAATGCAGAGTATTGGATATTTCTTTGAGATGTTGTCAAAAACACGACATCAAGCTATTGTGATGTTGTCTCTTGCAGCTATGTGTAAATTTTAGTTCATATTCCAGTGGTCTCATTAGATTAGGAAACTATGCCTACAGCGATTTCTTTCCTGTTCAGGGTATAATCTCTGTACAACCTTGCATGTGTGTGGTCTTTATAGAAAAATTTGTTTGATGGCCGCATACCTTTTTAGGTTTTTGTTAGGAACACAATGTTTGCTGCTGGTTTCTAAAGCTTTTTGTATCTTTTATTTGACTTCTAACATCAAATAGTTACGTCTTTCTTGTGTTCAGAAGCAAACCTGATATAGTGATTATAATTGGCCACAATAGATTTTTATGCATTTTTCTACTATGATTTGCTTATACTCTAGTCTATACTTCTTTAGCTCTAATATTAAATGTGATTATCTAGTCTAATCTAATATTTTGGTTTTTGGGGACTTTTCAAAGTCATCTGAGGAAGAACAGTTCACAAATTCCTATGGAGAGAATCAACTTGAATTCTCAGGTAAGGCAAACTAGGGGGAAAACCATGTACTTCAGAAAATATGTGTAGTGCTTATCTAAGCAGTCCTGCCTCTGGATGACATGCAAAGGAGTGACTAAATTTAAAAATATAAATACTCAGTATAGAAATAATATGTTTAGCTTCCCTAATTCCTTCTGGAAATACTGGGTGAATGGCAACCCACTAGAAATTTCTCTAAAGTCTTTATTAATCTTTATGACACTTTGTATATATCAGCTTCTTAAGGCTGACATCCTTACAGTTACAAGGGAATAAGCCTCAATTGTATTGTTTTGTGAACTTTGTAAAACTTAATGTTTATGGAAACATACATAGAATTGTACTGAGTGTCATTTCTTCTGTTACTTCAAGTACTGCTCTTGTTGAGCAAATAGCCAGGATTTTCTTTAGCAGTTTTCTACTAAGTGCAACACCTAATACAGTAATACTGAAATTTGATGGATTCCATGAGCTGCACAAAGTTGGTAATCAGAACTATTTCAATTATCCATCCTATCATTTACCCAGTCTTGCCTCATTGCCACCTAATAATCTTCTATGCACTCTTCTTTTAAATAACCATTGTATTAGAAAGTTTCAACCTCATGGAATGCTATTGGCCCTTACTTAGTAAGTACATTTTCACAGAATAAGCAAGCCTGACTTGCAGCATCCTCTAATCTTTGAAACTTTCATCTGGCCGCTCTTCTGTTTGTTGTACGTTCATGGTCCCACTCATGTCCTGAATCCCATTGCTCTACCCTTAGGGTGTAAAGGTGTGACAATGTTTTTTAACATTTCTTGTAGTGGCTAATTGGTAGAGGTTTGTGGGGGTTTTTTGTTAAAAACAGAAACACCATTTTGTGTTTGAAATATCCAAATAAAAGCACAACACCATTGTGATGAAATAGTTACAGTTGTGATTTCTGGGATAATTTTCCTTCCCGTTCTGAGGTAATTCACTATCCCTTCAATTTCTCTCCAATTCTGAAGTGTTCAGGTTTGATGGGGAGTTGGCCAGTTGGAGAACTGGGGAGGCAGGGCCAGATCAGAACCCATTAGGCTATATGTGAAGTTTTGATTTTTTTTTTTTTGCCCCAATGTGTGTTACTTTACACTTACTTACATTGAAACACATCTGCCATTTTGCTGCCCATTCTCCCAGTTTGGAGAGATCCTTCTGGAGCTCCTCACAATCCCTTCTGGTCTTTACCACTTGAAGAGTTTAGTGTCATCCACAAACTTAGCCACTTTGCTGCTTAACTCTGTCTCCAGGTCATTTATGAACAGGTTGTAAAGCACCAGGACCAATACTTGAGGCACACTGCTTTTCACCTCTCTCCATTGTGAAAATTGCCTATTGACACCCACTCTCTGTTTCACCCATTGACACCCACTCTGTTTCCTGGTCCTCAACCAGTTCCTAATCCAAGTGAGGACCTGCTGTCTTATTCCCTGTCTGGCGTTTTCTCAGCAGCCTTTGGTGAGGGACCATGTCAAATGCCTTCTGAAATTCCAGGTATATAATATCCTCATGACTATTGACCTTTTCAAAGAATTCTAAAAGGTTTGTGAGGCATGACTTGCCTTTACAGAAGCCATGCTGGTTCTCCATTAGCAAGGCTTATTCATCTATGTGTTTTAAGATTTTATCTTTGAGGCATTCCACTATCTTACCTGGAACAGATGTTAAGCTGGAGCTGACTGGTTAATAGTTTCCCAGTTCCCCTCTCCTTTCTTTTTTAAAGATCAGCATGACATTTGCTATCCTCCAATCCTCTGGCACCATTGCTATTTTAAGGCACAAGTTACATATTTTAGTCAAGAGATCAGCAACTTCATTCTTCAGTTCTTTAATAACCATGCCATCAGGGCCTGGTGACTTATTGATCTTTAATTTGTCAGTTAGGTCTGAAATATCTTTTTTAACCTCTATCTGACTTGGAGCCCAATCCTGTGCTTGGCGGCACGGCTTCGTGCCTTACGGCATGTTTGCGAGCCTCTCCGCCGGGCTCCTGTCCTTGGTAGCCTAGCGCCAGCCGGTGCTCATGGACCGCCGAGCCGCGGCACAGTAAGCAGGGCGGGGAGGAGGCATTCCGGGGGGGCGAAGAGAGGGCAGGGGGAGGCGTGACACAGGGAGGGGGCAGGCTGGAGGCGTGCCAGGGGAAGGGAGGGAGGTGTGTCCACAGAGCTCCACTCCGCAGGATCTAAGGTGCTCATGGAGGGCTCAGCACCCTACACGAGTGCCTTTACCTTACTGCTGACCTTTTGGTCGGCAGTAAAGTGAGTAGCCCCATTGTGGGCACCTCCCGCGGTAGCCTGGGACGCGCAGGATCAGGCGGCAGCCATTCTCAGTGCCACCAAGCCTGGGCACCCTGGGCAGCTCAGGATTGGGCTGCCCATCAGGATGGGCTGTTTGGGCAGTGGTATCTTTCCAAGGTCTTCTGCTGTGTAGACTGAGGTAGAGAAATTTAACAAGTTCTTTGCCATCTCCAAGTCTTATCTTTCTGCCTTTCAAATCACAAAATCTGTGGGGAAAAATAAAACAATTTTCCAGCACCCCTACTAATTGGTTAGAGACAGCGTGTGGTCAACAAACCATAGAAACATTTGGTATTGATATTGTCAATCTGCAGCTCATGCTAGTGATGTGTTGAATAAATCAACAGGGATAAAATTATTTCCTTTGGTAATGCATAATATTGCATAATTAACAATTGTAGAGGATTATTTTTGTCATATGTTGCTATGTAATATAGTTTTGCCCTATAAATAGCTTTGTAAACTTCGTTGTTGAAAAGCAGTATATAAATGCTTTTGTTATTGCTTTAATAGTCTTGTATAAATATAGCTTAATTGTCATGGTTATGCTGATTGAACATATTTTTAATCTAATTTTAAACTTTAGATCATAAAAGCCATAGTGATTTGGCATCCATTAAAAGACATTTGGAAAACATACATATCAAGGTAACACTTTAAATATTAATGAGAATTTTGCTTGCAATATCTGGGCATTTGAAAACTCGGAAAAACCTTTTATTTTTGCAGAAATAAGAAATAGAAGAGAGAGGCTGTGATCTTATGCACAGTTTCCTGAGAGTAAACCCCACTGAATGGGACTTACTTCTGTGTAGATAAGCATAAGATTGTGCTTACAGACTAGGTAAAAATATGATGCAGGTATATAAGGAGAAACTTGGAGCACAAACTCCACTGACTTCAGGAGTTTTTCTTTCTGAACATTCAGCAGGTGCTTTATATATGTGTGGTTGTAGCTTGTATTCATAGGACCCTATATGACAATGCGCTTTCTTAAAAGCTGTGCATCTCCATCAAACTCTGCTCCGCAATATAGAGCTTACTCTGTGCATTGTGTGTAGCCATCACAGAATATGATTAGCATTGCCAGTAGCTAAGTGTGAGATTTTAAGAAGTTCTTCTTATACCTGGACCATAATTCAGTGACCAGGTTTTATCCAATGTATATAAACAGAGGTATAACCAAGAGTCCTGTTTGTTGCTACCTGTAGGAAGTACTGTAGTGTCTAGTTTTTGAAAGGTATGAGTAACTGTCAAAAATGCTAGGTGAAAGTATAATTCTTCACTAAGCTCCAAAACAGTACACTTTTGTATACTCAAAGTTTTCCCCATCAAGGGTGGTTTTCCCCACCTTCAGGCAAGTACGAAGGGATTGTCTCATTGCTAATCGGTGAGACATTCCAAACACATAAATGGATCTTAACAATCTTCACAAGGTCTTAACAGTTACCTTAATAACCACTAAATCTTAATAGTCTAAGTATTTGGAGTCTGTACAGTTTGCTGTTGTAATAATAATTCTCTGTTCAAAGTAAAATTATTGGAAGTATAATTAGACCATATTCAGTTCTAGCATATTCTTGCTAAAAGTGACTATTTTATTGTCTATCACTATGTATAATATTTTTCTCTGACTTTTTAAAAAGGAGACTATACCTCTTGCATTTTTTGAGAGACCTACAAAGAATAAATGCAGAGTTGAAATGGACATTCTGTTGGAGGATGGTGCCATGTCTCTTCCAAAATTGCTTAAGGTAATGTAACTGTTCAGCTTATTGTGTAATGAAATTTTCAGTGTATAGCAGGGCAGGGTCTCCAAACTGGAAACTGCTGTGTCCTGAAAAAGCCCTCCCTGTCCTGAGTGGTGCTGACTGTTCGGCTGCAATGCTGCATTTCTTTCAAGCTGATCTGGGCACAGGGGTGCAGAATGGTAAGCTCCCCTCACAGGGCAGGGGGGAGGGAAGTGCTTCTTCCAAACCCTAGATCGAGCCCGTGTGGTTAGGAAAGCCCTGGTGTATAGTAATGCATATGAGTCCAGATTTCTGTGTGCACGTGTTCAGATTTTGTTTGCAGAGTTCTAGCACACACAAACTTTTTTTAATGGAGGTGTATTGTATTACCTTCACATGTATTTCCAGTGGATACATAGACCATGGATTGTGTCCTTACCCAGGATGTGTCTCACCCATAACCTGAAAATCCACTGCTGGCTGTTGGGAGCAATATGTGATGCAGCCCAGGGGGTTGCTGAGTGAGGGGGAAAATTGTGTGAACCACCACCCTTGTGTGTACAAAAATGCTTTTTCAACAAATCAAGTTTAGGTTACAACCCCTGTTCTCTATTTGCCCTGAGACTAATGGTTCATACACTGGAATGTGTGTGCCTTTAAGATGTTATGAAATTGGAGCGGCTGCTAACCTAGGCTGCATTTCGGACTTCGCTTTTGTGCTTCGGCCCTATTGATTTAAATGGGAATTTAAAATGTAGCTAATATTTTGCTCTAAATGTATTAAGTGGCATTCTTTCTAGATTTGGCAAGCATCCAGTAGAAAGTGCATTTCAAATCAGAAGTGCTGTGACAATGAAGTCTAATGTCTTTCTGTGAATCCTCAGTCTCTGTTTGTTAACTACTTTGGTTTTTTGGGGCTTAGGTTACAAGGACAAAACAAAATAATTTTCACCAAGAGTCTCCTCTGCATTTACTGGAGGGTGAATCCTTAGCTGGTAAGCACAACAACAAACCATAGTCGATGGATTAGTTAGGCAAGAAAAAGGGAAGAAAAGGTCAAAGAAGTTTGACCTAGAAGTCATAAAATGAACATTCTTCTAAGTGGTTGGCTATGGTACACATCTATTTAATACAGTAATACAAATCTAAGCATTCTTTGTGACCCATGCTAGAACATTACTTGATCAAAAAATTTGAGAAATTTATATCCTGCCTTTCCCATGCCAAAGCAAATGCCCAAAAGCGCCTTACAAAACTCCATAGCAGAGTACAAATGAGTTTTTAAAACAATTATTCTATAGGCAGCTCCTAGAAGCCTTCTATTCCAGATGGAATCCTTCATGGCATGGTCATGATATCTGGCATCTGGGTATGCATTCTGAGCTTCCAGCAGGAGCTGTTTCAAGTCAGCCAAGCTGTAAACAGCAACTCCTCATGGCTCTGTTTCATGACAGCTTTTTCAGCTTTTCAGTGGTGTAGCTAGAGCATTTGACACGCAGGGCCCATAAATTTTTGACACCTCCCCCACATCTAACAGTTCCACTTTCACCTGTACAGATGCCCCTAACATTATAGTGAGTGGGAAGCAGTTTCTTGACAATTTTTTTCTGGAGTATGTTAGCTTAGTCAGCCATGTAATGTTCCAGATTTGTCTAAAGCAGTCAAGAGGGTAATGGTGCTGTAGCCTTTTTCTGTGATACACACTCTTGAAGTCGTTACTAAGTTTATTAGTAACACATTGAGTTTTAAAAGATACAGCTCGCTACTTATACTTTATTTTGTCTGTTTAGATCACCATTCTGTGGTCTTGAGGAAGGAAGCGCAATCAAGCAATGGGTATTCTGCACCTAAATCTCTGCGCTTGTACAATGCTGCTGTTCAAGTTTTAGCACCTCTTACGACTGGATCTGGAAATCAGTCCCTCTGGAGCAATAATGAAACTGCTCATAGTAGCTTTTTGGAAATGTACGAGTCTGCCAATGAACAATGTTCTTGGAATAATGTCACAATAGCAGACTTGTATCCAGGAATGGTGAGAGCACTTAGCAGACTGATGACCAAAGCATCTCATAGAGCATCTTCCGGTTCACTAATCAAAAGATACAGGCATGGACACTGGCAGCCTAAGCTTGGTTGTCTTAATATCTCTACAGAGAGAATAAGGAAGTTCAGGCCATTAAAAATGAAAACTAGTTTGACAGTTACAAAAGATCATAGAAAAAGGGGTAAGTTGCCCATGGTGTGTAATGGAAGTAATAGTCCTCTTGATGATGGCAATTCTCAGATGCAATGTTCAGTAGATAGAATGGAAGTCGACCCTTCTGACACTGTGGAAGATGGTTCATATATTGAAAGAATTGGAGCAGAAGCTGCGGAGACTATCATTTTTCCTAATAATATTTCTACAGAAGAAACGTTTCTGGTCAAAAGTTCATCATGCATCCCTTCATCTTCAAACTGTGTAAGAAAGGGTCAGTCTTCTGAAAAAAACTCATCTGCAGTATGGATGGGAGATTCCAAATTAACATTGCTTCCAGCAGTTGAAGATAAAAGTGGAGAAATGAACACTCTATCCGTCAAGGCCGCATCGTGTTTAAAGTTGTCTTTGAATAGTAGTACCAGCTCTTACTTGCAAAATACGAAGTCTTCTCCGGTAACAACTTCAAATGGATTACTGGGCAACCATGAAATTAAAATTTTCAGCACAACTATCGCACTGCAACGGAGTCATTCATTATCATCACTCTCTTTTACTCGGAGTCCCATAAAAGCTAGCCAGAAATGTGATGACGCATTTGAAAAAATGTACAAGGAATTATGTTCTCCAAAAGTTCAGAAACCACTTGCGCTTCCAAATACATACACAAGTCCAAGGAAGTCTGTTTTGAAAAACCATTCCTCAACTTTGCACCTGAAATCTAATGAAATGTTTGACAATATTTATCAGAAGATACGTTCTGGCAAGTTTCCAAAAATTCCTACATTTCTGAGAGCTGCAAACTTAAAAAAATATGAAGGAATACAAATGTCTGAAACAGTAAATGCTCTTGTAAATTCTCCCATAAGAACTCTCCCTGCAGTTGCCAGAATTAAAAGAGCAGCAAATTTCTGCAATGAAGATGTTCAAACTTCACCCATAAAAAGATTAAAAAATGTATCTGAGAACTCTTCTAGAGAATGTCAGAAACCACCTTATTGGCAAAAAATGAATCTGCAGAAAACTGACATGACTTTTACACTGCATACACCTCACCTGGTGAGTAACTTAGATTGTCATGGAGTTGTTCGTTCCGTGACAAAAATCCAAACATGAGAATGTTCATGAGTTACCCAGGCTTTAATTCTGTGCACACTTACTTGGGATTACAACTTTGAACCAATAGGGTTTAGTAACCACGCATGGGCTTAGGCTGTAAGTGTGCCAGTTAGTCCTTTGTAAAGAAATGTGTGAATTATGGCCTCCAAAAAGTGCTATAGAATGGCTCTGGTATTTGGATATTAGTACATGAATTGAAAATAAACATCACCCAAGTGTTGGCTTGCAACTATGTAACTGTAAATAACTTAGCAGATGTGTAGCAGCAGCAGGAGAAAGAAATATTTGGGTTTTTGGGAGGCACAAAGGTCTGTCCTGCCAAGGAGGGGATGGAGAAGTTTATTTTTTTAAGTTTTTGGAGTGCACAAAGTATATACCAGCATTATTCTAGTATAAAGAAATACCAAGTGAGAAAAGGAAATATAAGTTTATCTACACTGATCTGAATAACCTTTTGGAAACCAGAAATTCAGGAGGTGTAACTGTATTGCTTTAATATCTGAACACTCTAATTTTTAGGATTCTGGATTTTGTGATTCTTCAAATTGCAAAGTTCTGGTTGCTCCAAGCACTCACATGCAAGGTAAGTTATAAAGATGATAAAGTGACACTGCTGTGTAGGTATTGTCCAAAAGTTAAGCAGTTCTTCTGACAATCTGACAATGGTGACCATTCCATGCAGCATTTTGCTAAAGGTCATGGGAGTTATGTTCATTCTGAGTGCTCTTAAGATGCTGAGTACCATGCTTTAAATGATCTAGGAGAGAAACCAATTAAATTCAAGTTTTCACTGTACAGTTCGTATGTCTTGAACAAGCAAGCATACTAACTGGTTGTAATAACAATTAAAACAAAATTCTTGTCTTAAGTAGATCATTCTATAGTGCAAAACACAAGGTGGGTAATCTTGAAATAAATGGATTTCTACATGACTCTACATACATGCAAATATACTTTCCAATACAAAATGCCAGAACTTTTCAGAAGCATAGGCTGGTAGTTTCTAGGCAAAACTGTTTCTCCCTAGAATCAAGTATAATTTGGGCAATTAAATGTGTCAGTCCTGTTTGATATGAGAGAGAGGCATGACTCAAACTTTTCTGAAATTAGCAGTACATAAAATTGCTTGACCTGGTTTGAATTGTGCCCAAATATCCATGCTGTTTGTCAACAGTCAATATTCCTAGTTTGCTCAAATAATGCTTGGCCTGTTCTGGCATATTTATGATATTTGACCTCCAAAGTTGAAGTCACCATAGCGCAAAGTTGACCATAACTCTTTCCATTACATAGACAAGCATGCTTTAACACCATGTATTTGTGTTTGATAGAAGGTCAGTTTTAAATGGTCAGGTGTAAACTTAAGGTTGTGGACTTTTATTCAAGTCCCCTTTAAGATGGGTGAGCGGTGCGTTTAAAAAAAGAACATGAGTTTTAAAACATTTTCGTTTTAGGATGCAAAATGCAAGGTATTGAGTTCATTTGTGGCTCTCTCTCTTTTATTAAACCTTTGCATGCAACATTTTTAGTTGGGACTCTTACCTTCTTCACTTTCACAGCGACCAGGACTGTGAATGTCTATGAAAACAGTTACAAGTCTTTACAGAGTTATGGCTCTCTTAAACTGCAGAACTGTCCAAGAGGGTAAGTGACATCAAAGTTTAGTGCTGGATTTCTCTACATTAGTATGTAAAGAGACAATAGTCAGTAGTGTGTGCCCCTAAGACAAGTTAGCTAGGATTGCAAAATGTTGACTGCACTAAGGCCTGCTTTAAAATATATTTTGCCATCAATCAACCCGCTGGGTAGGAGAAATCATCATCTTTGTGTTCTGCAAAGAGGCTAATATGTGACTGACTGCTGTTACTATTAACTGTAGGAAATTTATGATAGCTGGTTTAAATCTTTCTAGAATTCAGACAAGCAAATATGTCAGTCGGAGTTAAATTTGCTCCTTTCAAATTTACCACAGGCAGCATTTGACTATAAAATTAAGAGGAAAGTGATTACATGATACTCTATGAAACAATGTTGCGGTAGTTCCCAATCTGTGTACTGCAACACCCTGGGACATTGTGAAGCACGTGCTTGGGTTTAGTGAGCCAACCGTGGCCACAGCAGGGAAACAGTGGCTTAAGCCCCCACGCAGCAGCAGGACACTCAGCATGGCAGGGAAAGCTGCAGCATGTGAAAATCACGCACTGTAAAAAGCCTTTCCATCTGCCCTGACCCTCTTACTGGTGTTTAGAGGCTTGTTCTAGGCCTTGAAACCAGGAACTGGTGACATCACCAAGTGATACAGTGTGTCTCCTTATCATTCACTTCCTGGTTCTGGTTGGTGTTGCAGCCCCAGCAAGTTTGAGAACTGTTGCAATATGATGTAGGGAAGGGGTCAAGCCAGTTCTCTCAGGATGAAAATCATGCAGCTTAGAACCCCAACATATTGAAACTTTTTAAAAGAGGAGGAGGCAATAATGATGCTGGGATGGAGTGGATAGGGAAGTTGTCTAGATCAGTCATTTTCATCCTTTTTCTGGCTGCTGCCCCTTAGGAGCTTTTTTCTGGTTCCAGGGTCCCCCTCACAAACAAGGAAATAACACAAACATAAAAAGATAAAAACATAAAATTTATTATTGAAAACCAAGAACATTCAGATGACCCAGGGCTCCCAGGGGGCTGTATGGCTCCCATTGGGAATGGCTGGTCTAGATAATTGTAATTCAGATTAAATGAATTCACACAAGAAAATATAATAAGATCAAATTAAAGCATCCTATGTAAGGTCATACCAATAGGTTATGCCACATAAGAGTAGACCAAAAAAAGTTGAATTGTTTTGCGTGAATTAGCAGTGATATTTAAAACAACGCTTTTATGTTATTCCCATTAAGTCCCGTTAGGGAGAAGGGTGGGATAAAAATAAAGTTTTATTTATTTATTTTATTCCAGTCTTCTGAGTACACTGGAGCTTATTTTTCTTCATGGTATTTCTCTAATGGCAAAGTCTTGTGCTTTGCCAGTACATCTGTATTAGAGTTGTTCCTGCAGCTTTTCTAGCATGCACTTCTTGTCCCTAAGATTATATTCTTTTCCAGGGTTTCCAGAAAGCTCAGCTATACTGACAGGAGGGTCAGAGATACGGGTGCATATATTGAAGTATGCAAAGATTACCAAGGATCATTTTTGGAGGGATACAAAGGAGAACTATCATGATTTTGCATGGACAAGATATTGTGGTTATACTTTGTTTGGAAACTGCATGTCCTCCAAGGAAGCGAGTATCAATCATAGTAAATCCTGCATTCTGTTGTCATTTTGCCTGTGCACTCTCCTTCTTGGAAGCTTGTCAGGCCTGAGGACTGTCTCCTATAAGGAACTATTTTGTTTTTGGGATATGCGTGCATACTTTCTGCTGTTTCTAATGGATTTTTTGCTTGACTGGTCAAAATCTTAACTGGTTGCTTAATGCATTAAATGTACTCTTCAGTGAGCAGATCATTTTATTGCTGAAAATATTGGATGTGGCTAGACCAATATTGTTGGTTGTAATATGACATATTTGGTTTTATCATGTTAAATCTATATTTCTAATGCTTAATATTTCTATGTATTGCTTAATAAACCTTTTATATACAGTTGTGTCTGGGAGTTTTGATTGTTCAAATTTGATCCGCTAATGGTATGTATCTGGAACGGTTAATGTGTGTTCAAATTTTCCATTTGACAATAAGTGAACCCTAGCAATCTGCTTCTTAGTTTGTGTGCTCTCATTAAGCAGCCTAGACATTCTTCCTGATCATTCTCTGATGGGCTCTCCATGGTGGGGTCAGTCATTCCAGATGGGTAGCTCTTCCCCCTCAGGCAGGCAGGTCAGGCATAGAATCTTCCTGCGTGGAGGGATTTCCCCTGCTTTCACAGATTGACCTTGCCTTGCAAGGAAGCAGGTTGGGCTTCCAAGTCTCTGTGGCTAACCTTGCTGACTAGCACACTTTTCTCCTCCCCCTCCCCCCGGGGCTTCGCCCCTTCCTTGGGAACTTTCAACCTCCCCTTTGTTTATGCACATGTTTTACTGCTTCCCTAACTGCTGCCTAAGGGGGCAGGAGAGGGGCCACAGCCACCGATCGGACAGCTTTAGGGCCCCCGCTCTTTACAGCTCCCCTAACTGCTGCCTGAGGGGCCAGGAGTGGGGGCCTAGCCAGAGGAGAGTTCTAACAGCTGTGGAGCCACCACTAATGGAGCTCTTTGGCTTCCTGTCATCCCCAACCACCTGATGCGTTTTGCAGCAGTTATGACTGGTGGGAAGCCCAGGATCCAATCTGCAGGCTCACCACCTGGAAATGAGCATTCCTTGGGCCCACTGAGCAGCCAGGCCAAGGATCTCCCAAAGGAATTCCCCTTCTCTGTGGACCCATGGCAAAATCATTCCCCCACCCACACAGCCTGACATGTGGGACACTCACACTTTAAAAATACAAATTTTAAAAAAGTATAATAAAACATATGAATTATAACAAAAGGAAAGCTAGAAGGACAAAATACATTAATGAGGTATAAGGCGAATTATTATAGACTTGGTACATGGGGGAGATGGGAACAGGGGCCTTCTTCCATTAATCTGCCTTTGGAGTTTTCCTTTCACAGATTTGTCCACTGGCCATGATGGAGGGGTTTTTTTCTCTGTACTTTTCTCAGTCTGGGAAAGCAGGGGAAGCCCCTCTCCTCAGGAAGATTCAATGCCTTTTCTGGACTGGGGCACTTCCTTATGAGGAAAGGCTACGGCGTTTGGGCCTCTTCAGCCTAGAAAAGAGACGCCTGAGGGGGGACATGATTGAGACATACAAAATTATGCAGGGGATGGACAGAGTGGATAGGGAGATGCTCTTTACACTCTCACATAATACCAGAACCAGGGGACATCCGCTAAAATTGAGTGTTGGGCAGGTTAGGACAGACAAAAGAAAATATTTCTTTACTCAGCTTGTGGTCGGTCTGTGGAACTCCTTGCCGCAGGATGTGGTGCTGGCGTCTAGCTAGACACCTTTAAAAGGGGATTGGACAAGTTTCTGGAGGAAAAATCCATTACGGGGTACAAGCCATGATGTGTATGTACAACCTCCTGATTTTAGAAATGGGTTATGTCAGAATGCCAGATGCAAGGGAGGGCACCAGGATGAGGTCTCTTGTTATCTGGTGTGCTCCCTGGGGCATTTGGTGGGCCGCTGTGAGATACAGGAAGCTGGACTAGATGGGCCTATGGCCTGATCCAGTGGGGCTGTTCTTATGTTCTTATGCCTGGCCTGCCTGCCTGAGGGAGAGGAGCTGCCATCTGGAATGAAGTTCACTGAGAAGGGGAATTCACAGGTGAGCTCAAATTTCCCCTTTTCTCAGCACTTACTTTTTCCTAGCGTCTTATTTGGGCTGGTATAACCAAAGAAGCAGCAAGTGCATTTAACAATTAAAAGATTCTTTTATCATATTATCTCATAACCTTCATTGCTATGGAGTGGCTCTGTGTTAAAGACTGGAAAAGGCCCTTGCAAAGGGCAATGATGGAAGAGCGGGGTGAGGGGGGGAATTGCACTGGAAAAGGGGGGAAAAAATTCTCTCATCTTCTTGCTGGGCAGGAGGTCTGGTCTAGAGGGTAGAGCCTCCATTAGCCTGAAGATAACATCAGAAGGTTGCCAGTTTGAGGACACTGGCAGCTCCCTGAACTGAGAATGGTGAGACCTTGAAGCAGCTGACAAGCCCAGCTGAGTGATTCCACCTGCTCTTGGTGTGAGAGATGGAGCTGCTTGTCAGCCTGTGTGGGAGAACTGGAGGCCAGAAGTGAGACCAAACCAGGAAGATCCATTCTGAAATGTTGGTTCTTGAAAGAGAGAATCTCTATGTACGTAAAAATCCCCTTGAGGGATTCAGAAATGCCTGCCTATGTAGACCGCCTTGAATAAAGTCAAAGGAGTAATCCGATGACCAGAAAGGCAGTATATAATTACCTAGTTGTTGTTGTTGTTGTCTTTTCTGACTCTTATTCATCTGAGCAACATAGTAGGTCAAATCTAATTCTCAAAATAAAGTTCAAAGCAGATAGTGTGTTTAAAAAAAAAAATCAAAAACAGGTTCAATGTGAAGAGCACAGCCATAGTAACATACCATGTTTCCTATAAGCGCAGTTGCATCCCTTTCATGGTACTGCTTCTAAACCTAGTACGATATCACTAATCTTAGAAGACAAAACATTAGTGACGTTAACTGGATTAGTGCTAAGCAACAGGAAGTTTTCTACTGCAGTATTTTCTTTTAAAACTTTCATTTCCGAAAATATGTACTAAAGGATATGAATAGTATGTTAATATAATATGGCTACAATGCTAGTTGCATTGGGAAGTTTCAAAGCTGTAATGCAACTCTTCTCACATTTCTCTGCATATTCAAACATGCTAAATCATATTCCAGTTTGTTGAGAGCACCAGAGAACTTCTCAGAAAATCTTCCAATTACAGTTTTCTTAATCTATGGTGACCTGTCATCTTTTTAGGGGGGAAAAGTGCCAGTGACCTGTTCAGACCTAGCACTGCCAAGAGAGCCAGTTAGATTATTATTCATTGCTGTAAAAAAATACAATGTGCATATAACTAGACCATTGCCCCTGCTGCCTCTAATTTGCACTTGACTCCCACAATAACAGAAGCCTGGGTGCGAAGTTTACAGTATGTTCAGCACATACAGGTGTAACCTATTTAACCACAAATTATTTATCCACGTTTTGTCTCAACGTGTCTTGGGTGAGGGGAAAAATTAAGTGTCACTCGCATCACGCACTGTACCTTAAAACATTGTCGGAAGCCTCAATCACCTCCATTTGTAGGCAGCTCTGAGAGTGAAAACATGGATGCACCTCACACAGGCGCAGATGTAGCCCCTGGAGCTTGGAAGAGGTTTTCTCAAGTCGCACCTGCTGCAGCTCGGCACAGCAAACACAATAGAACCTTCCCCCCCCCCCCATCATCACACAAAGTCTCTGTAAAAAGCCTTTTCGGTGCAGGCACCATAAACACCACCGAAGCCCCCACTATTCAACTTCAACCTTCAAGTAGAAGGTTGTCTGCTGTGTATTTCTCTTTTTTAGTGTTGGCTATTTTCTATACAGTTGCATCATTTAACGATGGGGATCGGGATCGGGATCCCCGTCATCAAGCAGTGCTTGATGCAATGTGGATCCTCTGCAGGGAAGTGGATGCTCCTCTCCCTCCCCTCTGGAGGGTTGTCTGAGCCTTCCAGAGGCAGCACAAGTCTGAGTGCTGCCTCTGCAAGGCTCAGACAGAGGGAAATCACATCTCTTGCGCGACTTCAGGTTTCATGGAGGAAACCAGAAATTGCAAAAGATGCTATTTCCCTCTGTCCGAGCCTTGCAGAGGCAGCACTCGGACATTCGCTGCCTCTGGGAGGCTCAGACAACCCTCCGGACCACATGTGGTCGACGCATATGCAATCCCGGCGTTAGCTGGAGCATCGCTAAGGAGCACACACCTATATTTCAAATAGATGTTTATGCATCTGTATGGACAGAAATAGGAATGGGAAAGAGAGCTAATGGTCTGTTTGGATATGGGATGATCCTGCATTCCATGGGCTTTTAGAGGACTGCTAGATGGGCCACTCTTGCTTACCATGGTCTACCTCTGACTAGAAAGATGTGCAACCCATCCTGCCAAGGAAATCACTGCAGGTAGCTTCTTATGCTGATGATCTTAACCTTATAATATAATCTTGCCCCCATAAAAGTCATGAACTCAGCTGACCCCTTTCTAGAAACTCTCTGGTCCTAATTACATTATCTTCACCAATAATGATAATGTGGGGATTTCTTGTCTCCACATGATCATGCTGTACTAGTTGAATTTGAAATAGGAAACACTTTGTGATAGACGGGTACCGTGGTTTCTTCCAAATCATCCATGTGCTTTTGAACCATGATAACTTAGGACATGCTATAACCATGTCATCCGTCCATACTGTGTGTTTCCCAATTATGGAAATGGTTGTAGTTCAGTGGTAGAGTACATGCTTTGCATGCAGAAAGTCACAGGTTCAATCAAACTTTGGAATGACTGCATGGGAGCAGTGATCTGCCAAGGGCAAGTGGCTAGCCAGCACAGCTTCCATGGTGACGGTGGAAGATGAATAATATTTTTCCCACAGGGATGTCGTACCTTGCCCAGAAAGGCAGCGCCAGTTGGTAGACAGGGGTGGGTCTGTCCAGTGGCGCTGAGACCAAATAAGCAAGACACTGAGAGGTGGAAGGCTCTTTATTGTTTCAACAAGACATGTCCGTGGCCTCTGGGAGACTCAGCTCAAATCCAGAAAAAGGCACTCTTCAAAGGAGTGGGACACTTTTTATACATCATAGCTCTTTGTCTTCAAATCTAGACTTCTCATTCACTGAAGATTTGACATCATAGATGGGGCTGACGCTTAATAGACTATAGATAACTTTAGAGACACTTGATAGGCTTGTTTCAGGTTCCAGTTTCCGTAAAAGGTAAAATTAAACAATTAAACATATTGAATTACAAAGTTTTCAAGAACCAGTAGAGTGTGCTATAACATTATTTTATCCAGGACTGACCTGGCATTGACCATTTGGCAGAACTTCAGACCCATTTCTTGGCATACGTCTCCCTCAGACTCTTCCTGATTAGGATGGCCTTGCTTGAGCTACCTGTCTTATCTCTTCTGCATTCTTTTCTCTTGTTTTAATCCAAACATGTTTCTAAAGCACTACAATACAGGCTACAGAGATACAGGCTTAGCGAATGCTTTTGCCAAGCCATCTGCCTCTGCCAAGGTTGTCTGTCCAAACTGGTATTTGCTTATTTGAGTTCATTCCAGACTCTGAGACTCAAGCATCTTTAGTCAAACTTAGCCGTATTGCTTTTAATAAAATCAAGCAGTTAAAACTTATTTCTAATGACTACTATGTCTCCATATATGTTGGTTACACTTTAGGACAAAGACTATTTTACTTATATGTGGCTTTTCCTTATTAACTCAGTCTTTGAAGCTCAAAGTCTCAGCTTCTGTGAGACTTCTGTGAAAGTAACAAACAGCTTCTAAAATAATTCTTCCAGTGTTTTAATGTAAGGCTAAGGTAATGACACTGTCTTTTGCCCTAAAAAGCATGAAAGAATAACAATCTTTAAAACTATAAGTGGACACAGGTAGACTGTCTTTGCTAAGATGGGTATTCTTCTGCCAAATGACGCCCATCTGCTCGTTGTTATCTATTTTAGTTGCAATTCAAACAAAGAGAGCTTTCAAAGGCAGAAGTTTTTCCTGGTACTTTCTACTTCTTCTCGCCTCCTCCTTACTTTCAAAAAAAGGAATAGCCTTGTCTTTATCTAACTTAAATATGTGTTGCCTTCTAAAGTTTATTTCTCGCCAATGTACGTGGTTAGCTAGCTAGACGCTTTGTTAGTTTGCCAAGAAGCATTGCCAACTGATAGCTGAACAGTGAATTCTTTTAAGCTTAATAAGCAGAAAAGCTTTCCCCTAAGTTCATGCTTTTCCTGTGTTTTTCTTGCCTCCCCCCCCCCCATTTTGGTTCTTTGTTGCACTATATTGATGGTTGCTACAGGTTTGGCTGGCGGGGGGGGTCTGAGACAGGTAAGCAGGCGTTAGGGAGGAAGCTGGTTCCCACAGCTGGTGTACTTAGATTAAAGCAAATATTAACTAAATCTGCCAAGCTAGGTCTAGTACCTTTGTATGTAGGAGTTGGAACCCTACATATACCCTGAGTAGCACCTTGACTCCATTTCATTTAGGCCTGAGCTCTGCTCCCTATCTAGCCACTCTGAAGAACCTTTTCTGGTGATTGTCACTGATGGTTGGTGCTGCTAGTGGGAAGGAAGAGCATTCCAAGAGCTGGGCCTCAACCTTTACTTCCCTCCTGGGCACAGGTGAGATTCCATTGCACCCAGGATTGAGTTCTGCACTTTTCAAATGTTTTACAATGTCACTTTGGGTTCATGTGGCCTTTTTTAAATCCCCAAAACTATTTATTTAAGACTGTGAGCCCCTTGAGGGCATAACTAGTAATACAGTAGTCAGGGGGAAAAAAAATACAGTTAACTGCTCTGAGCACAGGGGCTAGAGCAGGATACAAACTGAAAGAATAAACTTTTTAAATCCGAACCAAAAAAATGTAATCTCAGCAAACTATCTTAGTTGACTGGAGTATGGCATCTCTTTAAAAACTCATCATGAAGTATTGCCCTTTGGCACCGAGGACATACTAACTGACAGAGGTTATAGGCACCTACATTTTGGGACATTTCAGTCAGACCACTTCAAGGCTACTCTATAAAGATCAAGTGTGAGTATTCTTATTTTAACTGTTGCTATGGTATTAGACTTGAAATGTATTTGACAATTTATAACAGTGCTTTGGATTGGGTCAAGTAGGTGTACATGGGAAAAATAATAAGCAATAGCTACTCAATAAGTATACATTATAATGCAATTGTGTAAAAGCTGTGTGAATGATTCCATATCAAGAATATCAGGTTTTTCCTTCAAGGTTTATTTTTAGACCTCATTTACCACTTTCTTTCCAGACAACTGAATTCAGACACACAAGGCATTCCAATCGTTGAGTAATGCGGACTGACTTAACAGTACTTACCAGCGGGATACTAAGTACGTGAAAATAAAATCTTCTAGCTGTACAAGTGCTAAAGGAATGGTCCAAAGCAGTTACATTGTTCTCTAACTTTAAATGCAGTGCAGCTTTACTATATGTTACAGAGTAACAAAGTCTAAGTACAAAATGGATTGACAAGATTTACACAAAAAGTGTGCAACCGTATAGTAATTTCAGTCTTGTGATGTTCTGCAGGACACATGCCAGGGGACTGCTATACATAATGCTTGTGCTGATAGGTTGTGTTTGTGCAACTGAAGTTTTAAGAATCCAAGCCTTAGGCCTTCCTATTACACTGGAGCTTAGCCACCTAACAGTACAATCCTAACTTGGGCTGGAACAGGCAGGCCTAACTTGGGCTGGCTGAGGCTCTGCCAGAGGCAAAGGGGGAAAAATTCCCCTTACCCCAGGAATAGCTGCAGCAGCCCCAATGGGTCTACTTGGATCTGTGCCACCTAAAGAGGCACAGCCAGAGCTGTTCAGCGCTGCCTGGGAACGGGACTAGAATCTAGCATAACTGCTGGATCCTGGACCTGCCTCTTGTTCCCTGCCGGCCCAATCTCAGGCAGCGCAAACTTATCATTCTTTGCCACCATGGAGACTCAGTCTGACCTTCACGGGGCAGAGCATCTAAGTGAGACAATGCAGCTTTCTGGAGGTGCAAAAGTGCTTTATGGCATGTTTGTGTTCCTCCCAGCCCAGCACAAGGGAATTGCGCCGGCTGAGCACATCCTTAGGATTGTGCTCTTAATTGCATAGAAGAGGTTTATCTAAAATACTCCTTCCAGTGCAATGTAAATCACATGCGGATGGTCAGTTCAGGGATGCAAGCAATTATACAGCAGAGCTCTAGCACAGCAGGAGGTTGTGCATATTCAGGGTGTACAACCTCTTTAATTGAGGGGCTGGTTGTGAAGTATTTTCTGAACTGATCCACAGTGTCTCAGATCCTGTTCATCAAGCTAAACCAGCAAACAGAATACTAGAAGTACTCTTGAAAAAGTCACACAATCTGTGCCCTTATTCATACCTTCACGGGGGAAGTGGTTAGCACTGAAAAGATGTGATGAAAAAGCAGTCTGTGTTCTTCCTCAAGTAGTTCCCCCATGTGAAACAAAATACTTTTCATAAACTCCCAGTCATAAGGGGCCTGATTCTGGGAGTCCTGTTACTTTTAAGGAACTGAAGAGAAAGACTTTTGCAAATGGGCGTACAGTGGTTTTCCAACTCGCAAGGACTTTCCTCATCCATATTATTTCAGCGCCAACCCGCAGAGTGGTACAAATGAGCTAGGAACCCACAAATTTCCCATACTGACATTTTTCCTAGGTTCACGTGGATTGTATGGCCCACATGAAAACTATAACCAACCCATCTCTGTAACATTTATGGAGGCATGTGCAAACATTTATAGCGCTGGGTTAACATGGTTTGAGGATAAAATTTGTAGCTTTGAATGAGGCTAAATTGACCTAAGGAACATGCCTTTTCTCAGGATTGCTTAAAACTACACCTGCTCATCGGAGTCCCAGAAGCCCTGCCATGAAACATTCAGGTGGCAATATTATTGCATATACAGTCTGAAGGGATCCTTCTTCCCTTTCAGTGAATTAACCTGTTTTGTAAATACCAACTTTTAATCCCAGTTGTTGATAGTTTTATTTCTCTTCCAACTAGGAGGTTTTCTATTTTATTGGCTAGAATTGCTTGTCCACATTCCTGTTAAAAGTTGGCATCATTTTTAGTGTGAATGAAACCAATAAGCCTTTTGGGATCCTCATGAGTAGCCTCTTCAGAGCCTTTATTCTCAGCATTCAACTGTTCACTGTTGAGGTAAATGCAACTGTCAGAGGGTATGGAGTTGCTTTTCGTAAGCTGATCTTCATCCACTTCTAAGGTGGGGCATTTCTTTTTTCGAAGATGTTTTTGTTTTCTTTTGACACTGTGATCCAGAGAAGCGTAACACATCTGGCGCTCGGTGGTTGGCTATGAAGAAATGAGCATGTTTTAATAGTCCTTTTGTAAACTATGATATCCTGTTGTACCTGAAACCCTTTCATACGTGAAAACAAACACTTATGAAACAGTCAATTGAATAGGTGGCTGCCAAATAATGACCACCCACTAGTCACAGCTAAATGGGACTTAAGTGTTATGAAACGCTGCTCCTTTGCCTTCAGTGTAAGCAGCAAATCCTGGTCCATGTTTCCTCAGAAGCAAGTTCCACTGTGTTCACTGGAGTTCACTATCAGACTACAATCCTGTGTGCACTTACTTGGGAATAAGCTTCCTTGGGCACCATGGGACTTACTTTTGAGGAAACAGGCACAGAACAGCACTACACGTCACAATGAACTTTGGGCAAATTGTGACCATTAACTGGATCACTACTTTCATTGTCATGAATGGTAAATGCTTCAACCAGAATTCAAACCTTTCTGCATGCTTATTTCCTAGCAGAGGGATCTTTTCTGCGGTGGGAGATAGTGAGTACTGTGAATGAAGCTGAGGCTTATTAGTTTGGGCTGTTTAAAACACTATCTGGATGGCGATGCCTCTAAGGGCTGAATACATGAGTACAGAAACACAGACTCCAGAGGCCCACTTCCAACCAGGAGTGCCTCTTTTTTTCTTCAAAACAGCCATGCAGAGCAATAATACCAGTTAGAACCAGAATGCACAGGGAGGAAAGCCTCTCTAACACACACCCCCATGCTTGGGATTAAACAATTAAGACAAATCTATTTAATTTTTTTATGTATATAAAGACATTGACACGATCTCCACAGTGCTATGCAATAATACAAAACCACCCAGGAGCAGTGATCCCAAATGCCATCCCTACAAAGAAAGCAACGGTCCCTGGTAGTTGATATCAGTACCTGTATTTCATGTGTGGCTGTCTGAGAGTGGGCATTCATTTGTTCATAGCAACTCTCATCTGAAGATTATTTGAAATGGAAAAGAGAGAGCAGGAGAGAGAAAGAAAGAGAGAGTCCTGCTTTAGTCTGTTGTTTCTAACAAAATAAGCAGTATGACAGTCTATAAATTTGTTATAAAATATTAAATGCCAGAGAATTCCCTGGGCTATAAAAATATGACAGAAAACATATTCAATTTTCGATATCTCATTGTACTACTAAAGGGAAGGTCCCTGGGGCAGCAACATTGTGACATCATGAGATGTCACACAACATCATGTGACTGGAGCTCATGGGCGCTCACTGTGGCAGCTGGCACCCCCCCTTCAAATGGTGCCCAGAGCACATGCCCTGATTCACCATACCTTAGATACACCACTGCACAGAGTGCTCCATGTGGCTTTGTGTCAATCTGCTGTCTCAGGGCCCAGTTCTGTCCAACTTTCCAATGCTGGTGCCGCCACAATGAAGCCCCGAGGAAAGGGAACAGGCAAAATAAAATATAGTCTAATCTTTCTTTTACTCCCATTAGCACTGTCTGACAGCATAGTCATACATGATTGTTCACACACAAACCCTATTCAATGGGACTCACTCACAGGTAAGTGTGTATAGGATTGCAGCCAGAGTTTAGTCAATTACTCTGAATGCAGGAAATTGAGAGTCTTAGCTGCAACTTACTTAGAATGTCTTGATGGTGGTTGAGGTTGTCATAAACAGGACATTCTTCAGGATAAAATTCATCATTGCTGTGGAAGCAATTGTAAAAGCTATAGTTATTTTGGACCCTAGGATGCACTGCACCTGAAAATATTCACAATTATTTAGAATGAAAGTTACTAGTCACATAAAACAGGTGATTTCTTTATTTGCAATATTGTATTTTTGCATGAGAGGCTATGAGAATATATCTAACTGAATAAATGGCAGCCAATAGCCTTATGAGTTATAAACTTCGCTATCGTACTAGTCTCCCATCTCTTTTCATCTTATTGTCAGAAAATAACAAATTATTAGGAAGAAAACATTTTCCATACCTTGTAATATAATCCTGATAGTTTTCATATGCTTTACCTAGAAAATATTTTAGAATATGAAGATCTCAGGAAAACTGAAAATGAATAGGTATTTTATATTATGCGACTTCTTTTTTTTTTTTTTTCCAAAGACTATTTCATGAATTTCCTTTTTGCCAGTTGATGCAGGATTCTAAAATAGTGGCTAGCTCTGGTTATCTAGAATGTACTCATTGCCATATGTATTCATTTATTTATCAATTCAAACTGCTCGGGAGTCCCTTGGGGGGCCAAAGGTAGGATATAAATTCTTTGATAAATAAAAGCGGGGATTTATGTATTGTCTTTGATAAATAAAAGTGGGGATTTATGTATTGTCTTATCAAATTAATACCAAAACAGTTTATGGCTGCAATCCTAACCACACTTTCCTGAGAGTAAGTCCCATTGAACAAAATAGGACTTACTTCTGAGTATACCTGGTTAGGATTGTGCCCTATGACATTGAAAAAAATCAGTGTAGTAAGAACACAAGTGACAAACAAAACTCTGCACTTAGAACCATAAGTAATACAGTCCCTGCTAGGTACCTGGAAATGGCCAATTTCGCATCAAATATTTGTTTAATGAAAACACTTAAATTGGTGTATTTTTTTCATTCAGACTGTAGTTTTGTTTGGAGAATTGGATTACTTCCAGTCCTCAAGATGGGTCCTTCAGAGGCAACCCTACCTCTGACAAGTTCCCCTCCTCCATCGTTGCGGGATCTTACAATGTGAGGTAGCAAAATAGGCACAAATCTGGTGTAGAGAGAGGCACAAAGATCTAGAAGGGAGCCACTCCCATTCCTTTTGTGATGGTCCCTTCAATTCTTTTGGAAGAGCTATGGGAGGATCAGGGAGTGAGTTTTATGGATTTCATTAAGGGCCTTCCCTACCTTTCCTCTCATAATTCAAGAGGGGATACTATTCCCAGCCCCCCCCCCCCCTGGACATTTTCCTGTGCAAGCATCTTAATGAGATGCTATTGCACAGTTCTCATAATTCTTGAGGCTTGTGCAGGAAAACATCTCAGCAGCTTGTTCCCCATGCTTATTAATGGAAGGGAAGGTCATTTGAATTGTCTTTCCCAGGCATAAAAAAAGAATAATCAATCTGGACTGCAATGATTCTGGCATTTGTAATTATAATCACTAACACAGATTAGCATCGCCACTCAACATTAATTGCCAGAAAACAGTGGGTGGGAAAATCTTTTTTTCCCCCCTTCATATTTTTAGCCCCCAAATAAAGTCTACAAAAGTACAATCAGGGCTAAATAATCTGTGTTCAGCAATGTTGAGTGAATGGCCATGACTTAAAAAAAAAAAAAATCTTCCTTCACTGAACTCTCCCCCAGGTCAGCGAGAACATTACTACTCCTTGTTTTAGTCAGGTGTCACTACATTAATCTATAATGTACAGCATGCTTTATTCCATTCCACCAAACCACTATTTCCTGCTTTCCACTTACCAAACCCACACATTTGCTTTACAGCTCTCTGCAATTTTCTTCAGACTATTTCGAGATGACGTTAATTCAAAGAACTTCTTGAAAAGCTCAATAGTTTCATCCCACTCCAATCACTGAATGTACTGTCCAAGCTTATTAAGCTAATATATCACATTACTTTTCACTTATATGAACTCATCAATCTATATTATATGGGCAGCTCAATCCTAACCTGTGGTGGCACAGTGAGGCCTCATGGCATCTATCCAGTGGGGCCGCATGGGTAGCTGCTGTATCCAACGCAGTTTAGAAGCAGGCTAAAGGTTTCCTCGGGGTAAGAGGATTTTTCCCCTTATCCCAAGTAATGCCCCAGTCTGCCCAATGGGGCTACTTGGGTCTGTGCCAGCTACTTATTGGGTGCAAATTCAAGTAACCCCATGTACGGCTGCCAGACCTGGGAGGGAGGACCTGCCAGACCTGGGAGAGAGGCTGCCAGACCTGGTGGAGGCCTTTTCTGCTGATCATGCCCCCCTCCCTGGGCTGATCCAGCCCCCATTCATCCTGTTATGCCCCCTCCCCACCTGTGGAACACTTTCCTGCCAGCCTCTCCCAGCCCCTGCACCATTCAGCACTTTACTTACCACTGCCAGTGACCAGGGGCTTGGATTCAGTGCTGGCAGTCCAGTGCAAGGCTTCCCATGGGGCTGCCTACTACTCTAGTGAGTCACTGCAAATGTGCTTTACAGCACATTTGTGACACTCTATGCTAGCGCAGTGACTACTACACAGTTAGGATTGCACTGTGAGTTACATAATTCATCCACCTAGCTCCGCACAGTCTAAGAACCTATTCTGGCTTGGCAGCAGCAAGGTCTTAGGCAGAGGTCTTTTGCCAACCTGATACATAAGATTATGGAGACATAAGGAATTAAGTCTGGGATCTTGTGCACACAAAATATTCTAGTGATGAGCTCCTGTCCTTCCCTGTGACTAGGGATCTATAGAATATATAGTTTTGTGCATGAATTTTAAGCTACCTGGCAAATATAAAAACTGATAACATTTTACTGAAATGGTCTTTGCTCACGTCTAGTCTATTCAGTACAATTAAAAGAAAATGTGGGAGAATTATTTAAGGCACTGATACTTTTAATTATCATATCAAAATCCTGATGTTATGATTTCAATAGAAAAATACCACTTTAGGGGTTTCAGTTGATGATACTAGGATGGTCCCAAATTTATTAACTATTTATTTCAAACATTCACGCTTGTTTTTCCCAGCCGAATCTGCAGGGTCTCTTACCTTTTCGTTTCTTTTCTTTGATGTAGTATGAAATATTTTTCAGCAAGGAAACAATCAGTATTGAACTGACGAAAATAAGAGGTACCCAGAAATAGACACAGTTACTATTGTCCATTCTGCAAGAGAAACATTCATGCCCATTAAAAATGTTACATTTTTATTAATGTCAAATCGTGTTGTCTGTTATATACCTAAGATTATATCCAAATGGAAGCTGTAGGCTTTACATGAATGCTGTAGTGTGCTGGATTGCACTTGCAGGCCCCAGTTGAGCTCTAGTCAGGCATTTTGCATTCACCTTTCGGGATTTTTTCCCCACCTTTGGGGAATTTACCTTTGGGGAACTTTTGGGACTGACATCCCTTTCCCATCATCAACAAATCCATCCATCAAATTCAATAAGGTTTGGCTGATGTACTGTAATGTAGATATTCAGCTTCATCTTATCACCTGTCCACATTAGTTACCTCTTACTGTCCTGGGGTATGAGAAACACCTGGTCCATTGGTGGTGCAGCCTGCTGCTCTTTAAACCCATCTGTCCAATCTCTAAGTGTTAAATTTCCATCCAAGTCTATGCTGCAAATCTATATATTGAGTCTATTTTCTAAAACTATTTTTATTATTGCAAGCCACACAACAGCCACGCCTCTGTGCCTTGGCTTGAGAACCTACTTTCTCCAAGCCTATCCACAAAAAGTTTCTAACCCTCTTTCACTCACCTACATCCTTTGTTACATCAAAGTCCTTTTTGCCTCCTGAACGAACATCTCATGCTCATGCCTCTCCATTTTGGCATCTCCACTCTCTCTCACACGTCTTTCTTTTGTCCAGGAGCTAAGTAACTTTCTCTTTCTCTCTCTTACCCTGATTTCCTCGGGAACTGGTACAGACTTTAGCGCGTTTTGAGAGGCAATATTAGTAGGCAGCCGCTGAGGTTGCAGAGGGATGTAGTACTGACCTTTTAGAGGCACAACTTTATAGTGATTGGGTTTTTTTTTTAACCCATGTAAAATGCAACTGGCAGTTTATATAAAGTTTATAATTATATACATTTTATAATTCTAGGACAAAATACTTCATAGCGCCTCTGTAATTAGCTGTGAAGCTCTGTACTGAAATTCTGTGATGATAACATTTTATGATAATAAAACTAAACAAGAGAGATGACAGTGTGCTTATTGAATCCTGAAGAATAATTTACCTTGCTAAAATGAGTGGGAGTGTTCAAATGAATGAGGCGTCATCTTTGCAAAGGTCAGACTATAGCAGAACTGCAATGACTTAAGCACTTGCCTTTTTTGTTTTTATGTCAAGAGTATCTATTTTGAAAACATTTTTTCTGGTGTGTCTTAGTCCTAATGACGCTTAAGCTTGAAACACTGAATTCATCACGTATCCCATCTTCCTTGAATTCTGTTGAGAACCTGATCTTAATCACCACTGACATCAATGACTAAATTTCCGTGGATTTTATTGTCCCATCAATGTTTTGTAAAGTTCAGTCATAATTACACATTCATTTTCTCCTTCCCTTTAGCTCTGAAGTTGCTTAGCTGGTTGGGCACAGCATATGGTCTAAGTATGATGCCAATAAAGATTTATCAGCAAAACCTCTGGCAGAAGGAGTCAGATGTGTATGCTTGAATGAAAATGGTGGGACGATAGTACCCAGGCTCAGTACTGCTTAGGCTCCTCTGCCGTCTATAATTGTGCATAAGGGAGAATGTTGGGTGTTCTTTGCTTATTTCACAACATGCTGGGAAATTTGACAGCTGCCACATTTCTCCCTGATACACAATAGTTAGACGCTCAAAAGCATCAATCTAGCTGCCTCAGCACCAGTTCTCCAGGTTTCTTGTGTCTTAATGTCCAAGGGTTGCTTCTGAAATGACATATTCCTATCCAATTTGATTTTATAAAGAAGGAACCAGCAAGGAAATGGATTACAAAAAGCACCTTTGGGCCATATCCGATCCAATTTTCCAGCGCTGGTGCAGTCATGCACACAAGGCATATGCTGCATTCTGCAGTAGGGGAACAGTCATGGAGGCCTCCTCCAGGTAAGGGAACATTTGTTCCCATTCCTTAGGGCCGCATTGCGGTTGCACCAGCACTGGAAATTTGGATAGGATTGGGCCCTTAGGCTACAATCCTATGCACTTTTACCTTGGAGTATGACTCATCAAATAGAATGGAACTTGCGTTGAGGAAACATGCATAGGATCGTGCTGTTATAATGCTGGATTGACTACAGATAGCGCATAACTTTCAAACATGCTGTGATTCTCCTGTGAATTAATGGTTAAGGCACATCTGCAATCATTTTTCTAGAAACATTTTAAATATGTGAGCTGGGAAATGTAATGTTAGAACATTCCATGATTTATCTTTAAATGGAGAGGGCCAGGGATACAACCATTTTGTTTTTTAGCACCTGACGGCCTTTGACACACAGCCACTGATCTCACACATTCATGACTGCAGGCAGGCTGGCGTCTTGCCACATTTCACATTCAGTGTCTTTTTAAAGATTCTTCATAGATTCTCCATATCTTTGCAAAGGCACCATTTTGCAGAACCACTCAAGTGGAGACACGTGAATTATGTTTAAGTGCTTTGTGGTAAAGCTGCTTTTGCATAAACACTGCTGAACAGTAAGATGGGTATAAATGGAGGTCAGCAGATGATGGAGGAAGCGTGATAAAGGAAGGCCATTCCACCTAAACAGCAACTGCATTTTGCACGAAGACAAAATGGAGGAAATGCGGAAACAAAGAAAGGATTCTTCAAGAGTGGCACAATTGGGTTCATATAGGATAAAACCCTTTGTTGCAGTTTAAAGAGGTACCAAGATCCCCGGGGATGGTGGGGGGGGAGTGTCAGGGTTATTAAATAGGATATTCTTTATTATATTTTAAAAGTATATTTTTAATAAGGACTTCTCAATAACAACAATTATTCTCAAAGCATTTTAGATAGCTAAAGAAATGAGAAAATGTCTCAAAGCAACATGAACAGCTTGAGCTAATGGTCTTGGTGAATGTTGCATATTAATTTGAAAAATGGCATTGGTGAATACAACTTGAGGATCTGTTACATAGGCTGTTGCCTTGTACTCACACAGAACACTGTTTCATCAATGTCAGTAAATGCCAGACTGGCAGTTGCCTTCCAGAAAGTTAGACTGGGGTCCATCCCATTTCTATTGGGAGATGCCAGGGACTGAACTGGTACCTTTTGCATGCAAAATAGAAGCTCTTTTTCCAAGCTTCAGCTCTTTTCCTAGGGCCCTTAAGTTAAGAGTTGAGACGGCAGTTGGATTAGACTTCAAGGAATTTTAACTCTTTCAGCGAAGAAATCACTATGGGGGGGGGGTCTGCTTATTCTCTACTCATTCTGTACCAGCCCAAGAAAGGAAACGGCAGTAGTTCAGAAAGCAGACATCAATTCTATCTAGAAATACCCTCCCCGGTTACCCAGTGATATAAATTAGATTTGTACAATGACCCTTCCCAAAAGCAAATCCATTAAAAGACCAAATGCAATTAAATCAACATCGTTAAGGTATTCACCTTCATGGCCTGCAAGAGAGGTTTGGATTACAAAAAGATGGCAATTAATTAGAGGAAAGTTACATACCTTTATGTTTCAGTCTTTTGGTAGAAAGAACACTTTCACTCAATAGGAAACAAACTGGGTTCAAAGGTGAGACCCTCATAAACACTGAGGTCTGCTTTTGTTCGGCCCAACTTTGTATTGATCTGGGTGCTTGAACTGTAAGTTTAAACCTTTGTAGTTAAAACAGGAAACGTGGTAGGCTTCTGTAACAACCACGGGCTCCTTGTCAGAACTTTCTTCAGCATAGCTCTCTGCACAATGAAGGAAAGAATAAAAATAGGCAAGGTGCTTTTTTGAAGTATGGCAGTGAAAGCCCTCCTCCCCCAATCTGAGCACTCTTGGGTGGACTCTTTCATTGGTGCTTGAAAGAGATAGGATTAAGAAGAGTTCTGCAGATTACATTGTATCTGAAGTTTGTTTTGTCCTGATGACAGAGGATGACAATGATATGCCACCTAGTCAAGACATACAGAATGTCGGACATGGAACATAGAATCAGCTGCGGACCTCTGCAGTCCGTGCCCAGGGCAAAGCTCCGCGATGTGTGTCCCCCCGGCAGATATCTGCCCCCCCTACTCACCAGAGGCTCACGGCAAAGCGGAAGCACAGTTTCCACCCCTGTTCAGAGCCTCAGAGAGGCTTCCACGGGGTCCTAGCAGCCGGCACCTGGAGCATTTGCCCCTTCTCACCCTATGGTAGGCACACAACTGCACAGAATGCAGCTTTTGAGCCTCACAAACCTTTATTCAGGCAAAAATGAAATGTGAGAGGATTCCATCAGGGCTTGGCACAGAGGTGGCCAACCTTTCAACTTTAGGGCTCCTGGACCTTTAACAATTGTGTCGAAGAGAGAATTTTAGCAGATGCAGCTTGCCATCTCACAGCCAGCCCTGGCTTGGCATCTTACTCTTACCTACAAGCATAAGCAGCCTAGTTATAATGAATGAGCAAAGTGAAAATAGTTCTACATGTTGCAGGAAATTCTGGGGAGGGCAATGTATCTCTAAACACTCTCCGTGGAGACACATTGCCTAATGGTAGTCAGGTCACTGCCGTAAAGTGCAAAAGGCAGATTAAAATTCAACATTGATGTTTTGTCAGGAGAATGAATTGCAGCCAGTCAATTTATACAGCAGAAGCTATGTACTGTATGTGGGGATATACTGGAATGGACATGGGCAGACCAATCCTAAACTGTCCAGTGCACAGAGCTGCAGTGGTGCTGAAAATGGCTGCTGCTGCATCCAGTGCACCCCAGGCAGCCACCGCTACCTCCTCGGGAGATGGGAACTTTTTGTCCCCTTCCCCGGGTAAAGCAAGTAGCCCCACAATGGGACTACTCAATTCTATGACAACCTAAAGGTTGGCATAGAATGAAAAGCCTCCATGTTCGGCAGGCGGCCCAACAGAGAGGCTCAGGTTCCAGTGGAGCAAATCTCCACCAGTTCCACCTCTCTCCCACCCCGCTTCCAACCCGGCATGCCTCCTCCCCGCCCTTTCTTCATCCTCCCGCCGCCTGAACATATGAAGGTGCTTTATGCAGAGTTGGCTGTTACTCCTTCTAGCCTATTACTGTGTACACTAACTGGCAGTGGTTCTCCCAGGTCTCAGGTGGAAGTCATCCCCAGTTCTGTTACCAGAGTCCCTTTAGAAGATGCTAGAAATTAAAACTGAGACATTCTGTAAACTAAGCCTGTGCCCGAACACTGAGCTAAGGTTCTTTTCCTGTGAAAACATTATAGGAATACACCATGTAAGATACAGGAATCACCCCAGCTTACTTTACACTAGCCAAATTTTCTCCATCTTGGGTATGTTTCCTTCAAGTCAGGTCCATTCACTTGAGTTATAAGGTTGTGAAATATCTAGCTAGCCATTTTGAACAACAAACAACCATAGATACTCACCTATAAGGTGATCTCACAGATAAGGCAAAGGCAGGTTTTCAGCCAAAAATCATGGACCATGACCTTCAGACAAGTGGGGGGGGGGGTGTGTTTAAAAATTTACGGAAAGGTGAGGAAGAGCTGCAATTTGCCCTGGAGCCCTATTGAAAGGGGGGAAAGAATCTGAAGTGTTTTTGAAGACATTGCTTATGCAGTATTGTGTGCCACTCCTCCCTTCTGTATCATGGAACAGCCCAGAGGGAGGGAGGAAGCGATGGGAATTTTTTTGAACTGTAGTTGTACTGACTTTGTAGATGGCAGGCTTGAAAACCCAGCAGCAGCCTGCCTGCCTGCCTGCCTGCCTGCCAAGTCACATGCTGGCAAAGAGCCTCCATGCAAGAGGGAGCCAGAGCCGAGTTCATGCCTGCTGCTCCTCTGGGCTTCGCCTGGCTGTTGGAACACCCCTGAACTGCCCTGACCTCCTGAGAGACCCGCAGATAGGAAGAGGAGATGGTCTACGCTGGATTTTTTGGATAAAATTTTCCATCTTATAGGCGAGTACCTACAACGATAATGTTCCTATGTAGCAATTATAACATTTCAATTCAAAGTCTTTTACATACTTTATTTCTGAATTGGTTTTTCAACTTGGAGGTGGAGGACACGAAGCAAAGCAATTGAACAGATTACAACACTGAGGATCCAATCCTATCCATCTTTCCATCCCCGATGCAGCCAAAATGCAGTCCCAAGGTAAGGGAACAAATGTTTCCTTACCTTGAGGAGGCCTCCATATCTGCCCCACCACAGAATGCAGCACAAGCCCCATTGGCATGGCTACATCAGTGCTGGAAAGTTGGATAGAACTGGGCTCAGGGCCTTAAACTTAAACTCCATTAAACTTAAAACAATCCCAATAACATGTTAAAAATCACTGTTCAGCAGCAGCAATAGTCGTCTGCAAGTCAGACATGCTCAAAATTGCCCCTGCAAATGCTTTTGGAAACCAAAATATTTTCAATAGGCAACAAAAGCTATAAAGCAAGGGCAATATTTGTATTCCACAGTGCAGGCACCACCACACAGAAGGCCCTGCTTTCCATCTTCTTGGTTCTCACCCCAATGAAAGAAGGAATGCAGAGCAAGGTCTCATTGGGTGAGCTCAATGTGGAGGGGAGGAAGATATGGGGTTGGCTATTCCAGTAATCCTTATAACTGCCCTTCAAAATAGAATACAGTATCTCTCCCCATATTGCAAATTTAGAGTCCAATCCTATCCAATTTTCCAGTGCTGGTGCTGCTGTGCCAATGGGGTATGCACTGCTTCCTGTGTTGGGAGGTAGTCACAGAGGCCTCCTCAAGGTATAGGAACATTTGTTCCCTTACCTTGGGGCTTCATTGCGGCCGCACCAGTGCTGGAAAGTTGGATAGGATTGGGCCCTGAGAGCTTTGCTGGAGAGACTGAGGAAAAACTAAAAGTGGATTCAGGTGAGCTAAAAAGCCACCCCAATTAATCAAACTCCAAATTGTTTTTTAAATGGAAACTGCCAAGTTATGAAGTACCCTCCTAAGACAGGTATTCCCCCTTCTCTCACACACAGAAGGAAATGCCTTTTCCACGATTATACCTGTTTTGACACATGCACATCTCTTCAGAGCTATCAGATATACTCATATATGCCAATTTAAGCAGTCAATCGACCTACATTTCTTTAATTGGTTGATAATCATAATCTAATTTGGTTGGTTGGTTGGTTGGACGTATTGGTTTGCAATGGTACAGAGTGATACAAAATTGTGTGCCTGAAGATATGACTGTGATCACATCACCTGCTGCTGAAAGATGTGTTCTCATTATAAACAGCATCATAGACTTCCTGTGGAGAAACCACAGTGTTTTTTCCAGAACTTTGATCAATGCTTTCAGCCAGGGCTTTTAAGTACTTCTACACACAAACTTTTTCCATTGAAAGAAATCCTGCCCACTTTTTGTCATGCATTGAAATTAAACAGGGTCACGGTCAATACAAGAGCCGGAGCTTATGGCTTGCTGGTTGAAATCAGGGCTCTGTTTGGCAAATAGTGCAAGAGGAGCTTTATTGGGCACAAGGCTATCTAGGTATGCAGTCCCAATGGTGGAGGGGAAAAATCAATTCCCTAGCTACGATCGGTGTGGCATCAGGCCAAGGCCCCATGCCCATGATTAAATCCATGTGGCTGGCCTAACCCATGAATCCCAGGACTGGGCAGAGGGACACCATAGGGATTCCAGTGCAGGGCTTTGTCCCAGGACCCCAAGCAACCTGGTGCCAGCATCAGCTATAGTTCTCTTATCTTTACAGGGCTGGCATCAGGAGTTGGCATTGTTGGAAACAGGGCTGGCTTAAGAATCCTTGATGCCTGAGGTAGTGTGCGAAATGCTGCTTTTACCCTTACTGGGTAATTTAGCAGCCTCTGCTCTTTCTGTGGAGACAGAGATGGGTGCCTCCTGCCAACTTGCTGTCTAAAGCATAGCTTCAGTTGGCCTCCTTGGGCAAGGTCTCCTTGCTTAGCCCCCTTGCTAAGATCCAAGGTCCTCAGAAAGGCCCACTGCTGATCCTTGACACCATCTCTGTACCCATAGCATTTCTGTAATGCTGGGGGTGATAGAGCAACCCTCTAGGGCCCACCCAAGTAGGAGGGGGTTCATGGGGGCAAGTTTACCAATGGTGTCCTGGAACCCACAACTGGCCCTGTATCCATACACTGCTCCTCTCTCTCTCTCTCTCTCTCTCTCTCTGTGTGTGTGTGTGTGTGTGTGTGTGTGTGTGTGTGTGTATGTGTGAAAAACAGTATTCTGAGCTAGGAGTTGCTGAGCAGTTGTGACTGAATAAGGCTGCAATCCTATACATACTTTCATGGGAGTAAGTTCCATTGAACATAATGAGACTTATTTCTGAGTAAACATGCATAGGCTTATGCAGTTAAGATGTCTGCAGAACTAAAGGGAGGGTAGTTTAGTCAAAATCCCACCATATTTATTCATTTATTACCCTCCACCATAACGGGAGGGTAGTTTTTATGGGTAGGGAACTGGAAATATAGGATCTGAGTCCAAATCCTACCTCTCATAGTACAATCTTAGAGAATTCTCCACTCCCTATGATGTGGAGTGTCCCTCACAGGATGATTTATTTATATTTATTTACTGCCTTTCCTTCTCTTCAGTGTGCTTTTTGGATATTGCTCAAGGCAGTTTACATAGGCAGGCTTCCTAGACTCAATAAGGGTCTTACTATGTTGCTCTATGTCAGGGGTGCTCAATAGGTGGATCGCGATCTACCGGTAGATCGTGAGGCAAAATGAGTAGATCGCGGAGTGCCGACCCCCCCTTCAGGTGCTTCTGGGAGGAAACGCCGGGAGTAAGGCCCATTGTACTCAATGGGGCTTACTCGCAGGTAAGTGTGGCTAGGATTGCAGCCTTACAGCCTAATCCTAGGCATGTCTACTCAGGAGTAAGTCCTGTTATACTCAGTGGGGCTCAAGGTACACCAACATACATTGTACACATAAATGTTATATGTTATGATGGCGCGAACATTGTAAAAAAAACTCTGGTAGATCTCCGGGTCTTGCTGGGTTTCAAAGTAGCTCTCGAGCCAAAAAAGTGTGAGCACCCCTGCTCTATGCATATAGAGCCCTTCAAACTCCAGCTGGTATCTTTCAATTGTGTAGCCAGCTTCTTAGCTGCAAGAACACTGAGCTTTTTTTCAGACAAGCCACACAGATCACACCACAGTGCTCAACAGCAACTCGTCTCTGCCACCAAGTGTCACGACACCTTATCAGTGACTTCGCCAGTCTCTCCTACAGACATGTCCCAAACTGTCCCTACTTAGCTTCCGGAAGACTTTGAGCAGCTCTTCCTTTGGCCCACGCCTCCTTCTCCTCCACTGTTATAAATCAACAGTGCTATAAAGATAGTAATAAATAGTGGCACTATTGGGAGATAACTGAGATAGCAGAAGAATAGTATTAGCAAGAGAAAGTGGAGAAAGAAGCTCTTGTAGGCTGCAGAGAGAGAGAGAGAGAGAGAGAGAGAGAGAGAGAGAGAGAGATTATGGAAGGGAGTGGGGTGATGTTTAACACTTTCCATGATTCTGATTCAAATTGTCCATTGAACCACATATCAGCTGACACATGCTCACTTTCCCCATCAGAAGTATACAAAATATTTCAAAGAGGAACAGATCAATGCAGTGGCATAGCTAAGGGGTGCAGGAGGGTATATTGCCCTGGATGCCACACTTTGAAGGAGTGGCTTATAGGCCTCCAAAAGGCACTTCTGATTTTTGCCAAAAACCAGAAGTGCCTTTCAGTGTCCTCTGAGACACCCCATCAAGGCATGGTACTCATGGCCTCAGAAGGTATCCAGTGCCTTATGTACTCAGAAGGTACCCGGGGGGGGGGGGGTATGGGAGTGTTACAAATTTTGTGTCCCTAGGTGCCAGATGTCTTAGCTATGCTACTGCATAAATGCACCAGTCACAACTGATACACAGCTTGTGCACTCAAGTTCACGAAGCTCAAGTGGCCTCCTACATGAGTAATTATTCACAATGATTCACATATTCTTAATCACATCATAATCACTCTGCTGAGTGACATCCATGGGGCATCCATGTATCACACTTACAGATTCATGACACTGTCTTCTACTGGTCAGACCATGTCATAGATGGTATCTATGGTGGCTGGTGGTAGCTCTCTGGGTTTTTGGGGAGCCTTTCTCTTTCTTGGCCTACGTGGACAGAACCTGAGAACTTTCAGCATGGAAAGTATGTGCACTACCACTGAACCACAGCTCCTCCCTGTGAGCCTAGCCGCAGTTTTGAGCAAGCTTTGTGGCCAACCCATTCTAAGAAGAAACTCTTTACATGTCAGCTTTCACTGCAATCCTTCCAATAGATATCCTCTTGATGTAAAACATTATGCCAGGGTTGATTATAAGTCACTGGTACAGAGCAAAAGATTTAAAACATCATGTTTACTTGTTTAACTAGAATAGTCAAACTCAAGGCCCAATCCTAAACAGTGTGAGCTGGCTTACCACCGACGCGCTGTGTTGCAAATGTGCTGTAAAGCACTACTGCAGCCCTCAGGCTAGTCCATCACTGGTATTAGTGCCGGCTGGAACTGGGCTAGCGCTGGTTGGTTGCCGCTGCTCCGTCGCTCCATGGTCGCCCAAACTGCCAGGCGATGGAGGGGTAGGTGGGAGCATGGGGGGAGACGAGGCATGCCAAGGTGGGAGGAGGGCAGGGAGGAGGCATGCTGGGGGAGGGAGCGGGGCGGGAGGAAGACGGGACTGGAGGAGCTCCACTCTTCTGCATATAGAGCCTCTGTATTGGGCCACAGTCCCAACATGGAGGCTCTTGATTCTACAGCAGCCCAAGGGTTGCCGCAGAATTGAGTAGCCCCGTTGTGGGGCTATTTAAGAACATAAGGATATAAGAACAGCCCCACTGGATCAGGCCATAGGCCCATCTAGTCCAGCTTCCTGTATCTCACAGCGGCCTACCAAATGCCCCAGGGAGCACACCAGATAACAAGAGACCTCATCCTGGTGCCCTCCCTTGCATCTGGCATTCTAACATAGCCCATTTCTAAAATCAGGAGGTTGTACATACACATCATGGCTTGTAACCTGTAATGGATTTTTCCTCCAGAAACTTGTCCAATCCCCCTTTAAAGGCATCCAGGCCAGACGCCATCACCACATCCTGTGGCAAGGAGTTCCACAGACCAACCACATGCTGAGTAAAGAAATATTTTCTTTTGTCTGTTTTAACTCTCCCAACACTCAATTTTAGTGGATGTCCCCTGGTTCTGGTGTTATGTGAGAGTGTAAAGAGCATCTCTCTATCCACTCTGTCCATCCCCTGCATAATTTTGTATGTCTCAATCATGTCCCTCCTCAGGCGTCTCTTTTCTAGGCTGAAGAGGCCCAAACGCCGTAGCCTTTCCTCATAAGGAAGGTGCCCCAGCCCAGTAATCATCTTAGTCGCTCTCTTTTGCACATTTCCATTTCCACTATGTCTTTTTTGAGATGCGGCGACCAGAACTGGACACAATACTCCAGGTGTGGCCTTACTATCGATTTGTACAATGGCATTATAATACTAGCCGTTTTGTTCTCAATACCTTTTCTAATGATCCGAAGCATAGAATTGGCCTTCTTCACTGCCGCCGCACATTGGGTTGACACTTTCATCGACCTGTCCACCACCACCCCAAGATCTCTCTCCTGATCTGTCACAGACAGATCAGAACCCATCAACCTATATGTGAAGTTTTGATTTTTTTGCCCCAATGTGCATGAACTTACACTTACTGACATTGAAGCGCATCTGCCATTTTGCTGCCCATTCTGCCAGTTTGGAGAGATCCTTCTGGAGCTCCTCACAATCACTTCTGGTCTTCACCACTCGGAAAAGTTTGGTGTCATCTGCAAACTTAGCCACCTCACTGCTCAACCCTGTCTCCTAGTCATTTATGAAGAGGTTGAAGAGCACTGGTTCCAGGATAGATCCTTGGGGCACACCACTTTTCACCATTGTGAAAATTGCCCATTGACACCCACTCTCTGTTTCCTGGTCTTCAACCAGTTCTCAGTCCATGAGAGGACCTGTCCTCTTATTCCCTGACTATGGAGTTTTTTTCAGTAGCCTTTGGTGAGGGACCGTGTCGAACACCTTCTAAAAGTCCAGATATATAATGTCTACGGGTTCTCCCGCATCCACATGCCTGTTGACCTTCTCAAAGAATTCTAAAAGGTTCATGAGGTAAGACTTACCCTTACAGAAGCCATGCTGATTCTTCCTCAGCAAGGCCTGTTCGTCTATGTGTTTTGAGATTCTATCTTTGATGAGGCATTCCACCATCTTACCCGGTATAGATGTTAGGCTGACCGGCCTATAGTTTCCTGGGTCCCCCCTCTTTCCCTTTACCAAGGAGCCACTGGCAACTGCCCTGTTGTGTTCAGGATACTATTTCATCCTGACAGCTGTTTCAGTGCTGTGGCAGCTGTTTCAGTGCCATGGCAGTCCTGGCGCAATGGGCAACTCAGGATTGGGCAGTCAGAGCATACATTACCATGCATCACTAGGCATGTCTACTCGGAAGTTAACCTCACTGAGTTCCATGGGATTTATTCCTCTCATATGAAGTGTGAATAGGATTTCAGCCTTAAGCAGCAAGTGATTAACCAACTACCCTTTGCAGGAGACACAACAAGTGGGTGTGATTGTGGGTACGACTGTGGTATTTATCTGAACATATATAAGAAATCACCTGTGAGACATGACTCATGTTTTTCCTTTGTTAACATTTGAATATTTCATTTGATGATACTAGGAAGTTTCTTTCTCTTTTAACCCTTTGGCTTGAGCCTGGTGTAGCTCTATTGGCTTATGAACATGTAATTTCAGATATCTTCTACTAGAAATAAAAAAATCCACCCTGGGCCTACTGAGACTCAATTTAGAAGTCATAGTGGTCCACAATATGTGGATGCCATTCTGCATGAACCATGGTTTTGTATACGATTCAGTTGATTTTGACCAGGCCATTGCTATTCCTGTTTAGTCAGACCACGTAGTTCTAGGAAAAAGGATTCATGGGACAGCATCGTTGCCACCTTTCCTGGGATTACTTGAAAATCTGTGTGCCTTGCTGGAACAACAGAAGCAGAGCTACCTAAATCATCAGCTGCTAGAGAGACTGGCACTGGCCTGGGAGGACTATTCGGACATCTTTTCTCCCCATCTACACAGGCAATATCTGAAAATCTTTGTGCCCTAAGGGGAAGATATGGGGAGAGGCACCTTGGCCAGGGAAGCTCTTGCCCTCAGCAGTTGAAGGAAACAGCACTGGCTTGAGGCACCTCTCTTCTATTTTGGTACCCCAGGAAAGACCAGAAAAATGTGCGAGATGGAAAATAACCAGTGTAGTGAAGTGGTTAAAGTGTTGAACTAAGAGGAGCGAGGCCCATGTTCAAATTAACACTCAGCCATGAAGCTCACTGGGTGACTCTAGGTCAGTCATTCATGCTCAGCCTGAACAAGGATTCTTAAGAGGATAAAAATTGGTGGCAGGATAGAACATTGTACACTGCCTTTATATCCTTAAGGGAAACGTAGGATAGAAATATATTTAACAATCACTTCAATGGAAATTATTAGGAATTTGTGTTGTTTTTTTCTACTGCCCCAATTCAGCTGATTTTTCTACAATTCCTTTTGCGGCTGAAGAGAGGGAACAGAGCAGTTGAATTACTGGGTGCTTTGTTCAAGAACAGCTCTGACAGAAAAATATTACGAGCTGCATACGAGCTCGTATGTTCGAGCTGCAAACTTGTCTTGCCAAAAGCATTTTGCTAAATCAGGGTGAACTATTCTCAGAGTCACCAAGTCTCCTATGGGGCACATCGCCGCTGAGCATAGCAAATGGGGTTGCGGGCCTGAAACCACAGACCTATTTACCTCGAGACAATTTGCAAACAAGTGGAGACTGGGTGTTCTCTGTGCTCTCACAAGAATGAGGTGCTCCAGTTTTAAGAACTAAGTGCCAATGAAGAAAGTGGGGGGATGTTTTTTGACATGCCACTGGTCCTGATGATGCCAGAGGATGTGCTGGGACATTGTAGGCTTCTTGCTGCAGTTCACAAAGTGCAATCACAATCACTTCGTGGGTTTGTCAGGTATGACATGTTTATTTGTTGATGTGACAAATGCCACATAACCATGGCTTCTGTTTTCAGTCAAAAGCATTATAACTTGGGATACTGGATTTTCAGGGTCTGGCAGAGAATTTTTGGCCACTTTGTTGGGGGGACACATGACCCTTTTCTGAAGTGTTTTGCCGCCCCAATAGAGTGTTCCCATTAAAAAAAATCAGGCAAAATTTAGAAGATCTGTATATGGGAAACAGTGTAGAATAAAATTTCAGCAGTTTGTACAAATTTGTCAGAATTCCCACCCAAGTCTGCTCCACCATACCCTTGCTGTTCTCAATGCTCCACCATTCTTGCTGTTGTTAAGAATGAAAAAGAATTATATACACTTTTCAACAACAGTAGTTCACCAAGCTGTTTATAGCAAAATTAATCAATAATGGTTCCCTGCCCCCAAAGGGCTCACAATCTAAAAAAAGTTGCAGAAGAGATACTGTTAGAGGTATCCCCTGCCCTTCCTAGATATGCATCTGTCTGCAAGATTGTCTTTGCAGAGTTTCAAAAAATGGATTTGGCCTGTTAAAAGGTAGAGAACTTAGGTCTATACTAAGGTCTGAAGTTTAGACATAGGATTAGGTCTTCTGAAATGCAGACTGTCTCTTGTGGTTAATCATTGACAGCAGAGTTGTTAAAACAACAATACATACCTCTCAGGTCAGTTGACTGTAAAAAATAAAAATCAACCTTCAATTGAAAATACTGTACCACCTTTCTCACATGTGCAACTGTCAATGTTCTACTCTGAGGATATTTTTATTCACAGAAAATAAACCCTACATAGTATCTGGCAAAATCTGGAATATATTTTACACAGAGATGATACTGGCAATGCCCTAAAAATGCAAAAATTCAGCACCACTAATTTTCAAGTGTTTACAAGAAATATACTTACTGGGAAGTAAAACACTTGTGGGGAAAAGTGGGGAGAACCAGAAACTGCTGAAAGTATTTTCTGTTTATTGACAGAATCTCCAATAAAACATATTTTTCAATTGTCCAACAACTTTCAAGCAGTGGCGTAGCTAAGAGGATGCAGAGGGTAGCAGTCGCACCAGGCAACAAGCTTTGGGGGGGGGGGCAACAAGCTGAGCTTGACACCAGTGGCCAAAATTGTGAAAAAATTTGGTATGTATGAATAATACAATCATGTTATATATCATTGGAAAGGTAATTTAATGCAGAATGCAATGAAACAAACCCCAATGGAATATCTGTTTTCTATCAAAAGTTATGGCCAAGTAACCAGAAAATGAAAACACAACTGCCTTATGGAACAAAAAGTAGATTGTCAGAACTCAAAACTGACTTATGAGACTGATTGTTCTGAGAGCCAAAGAGATGTTATTATGATAAAACAGGGAACCAATCAGGTGTTAATATGAGACAGCTCTCATTTCCATGTATCATAATACAGTTACCATTGCTAAGAGGCACTTTTTCAAGTGGTGCTCCTCTTATATTTAGCAGGGGGAGAATTACTATCCCTCTTCACCCCAACACAGTGTCTCTGACCAATAAGGGGCACACTTTTTATTTATTTACTTAATTAAATTTGATTTTGTCATGGAGGGGGGGCTACATAATCTTCTTTGATCCCAGGTAGCATATAGATGTTTTAGCTATGCCACTGACTGGGGAGAGGTGGCAGATCAAGTGTGTGGTGAACTGCTGGGGGGGGAGGAGGCAGGTTTCCCCCCAATTTGCACTTTTTAAGAAGCCCAAGTGTGACGACACTTCTGGTTGTGACATCACTTCCGGGGCATCATTCTGAGCTCTGCATGGGGCTACATGTTCATTAGCTACGCCACTGCTTTCAGGTAAGGTCTTCAGAGGAGAACGATAGGTCTTGCCCTACGAATCTTATAGAATTCTTTGAAAAGGTCAACAGGCATGTGGATGTGGGAGAACCCATGGACATTATATATCTGGACTTTCAGAAGGCGTTTGACACGGTCCCTCACCAAAGGCTACTGAAAAAACTCCACAGTCAGGGAACTAGACGACAGGTCCTCTCATGGATTGAGAACTGGTTGGAGGCCAGGAAACAGAGAGTGGGTGTCAATGGGCAATTTTCACAATGGAGAGAGGTGAAAAGCAGTGTGCCCCAAGGATCTGTCCTGGGACCGGTGCTTTTCAACCTCTTCATAAATGACCTGGAGACAGGGTTGAGCAGTGAAGTGGCTAAGTTTGCAGACGACACCAAACTTTTCCGAGTGGTGAAGACCAGAAGTGATTGTGAGGAGCTCCAGAAGGATCTCTCCAAACTGGCAGAATGGGCAGCAAAATGGCAGATGCGCTTCAATGTCAGTAAGTGTAAAGTCATGCACATTGGGGCAAAAAAATCAAAACTTTAGATATAGGCTGATGGGTTCTGAGCTGTCTGTGACAGATCAGGAGAGAGATCTTGGGGTGGTGGTGGACAGGTCGATGAAAGTGTCGACCCAATGTGCGGCGGCAGTGAAGAAGGCCAATTCTATGCTTGGGATCATTAGGAAGGGTATTGAGAACAAAACGGCTAGTATTATAATGCCATTGTACAAATCTATGGTAAGGCCACACCTGGAGTATTGTGTCCAGTTCTGGTCGCCGCATCTCAAAAAAGACATAGTGGAAATGGAAAAGGTGCAAAAGAGAGCGACTAAGATGATTACGGGGCTGGGGCACCTTCCTTATGAGGAAAGCCTACGGCGTTTGGGCCTCTTCAGCCTAGAAAAGAGACGCCTGAGGCGGGACATGATTGAGACATACAAAATTATGCAGGGAATGGACAGAGTGGATAGGGAGATGCTCTTTACACTCTCACATAATACCAGAACCAGGGGGCATCCACTAAAATTGAGTGTTGGGCGGGTTAGGAGAGACAAAAGAAAATATTTCTTTACTCAGCGTGTGGTTGGCCTGTGGAACTCCTTGCCACAGGATGTGGTGCTGGCGTCTAGCCTAGACGCCTTTAAAAGGGGATTGGACAAGTTTCTGGAGGAAAAATCCATTATGGGGTATAAGCCATGATGCGTATGCGCAACCTCCTGATTTTAGAAATGGGTTATGTCAGAATGCCAGATGCAAGGGAGGGCACCAGGATGAGGTCTCTTGTTATCTGGTGTGCTCCCTGGGGCATTTGGTGGGCCGCTGTGAGATACAAGAAGCTGGACTAGATGGGCCTATGGCCTGATCCAGTGGGGCTGTTCTTATGTTCTTATGGTCTTACTGAGAGCTTAGAGGAAAAATTTTGTATAGGTATTCAAGTCATTCTGGCAATTCCTTCCATTCACAGTGAAATGAATATTCTACCAAATGTACAGTAGAATTCAGTCAATAGGATGGTTTGTGTCCAGTTATGCTGCTTGGATTCTGTGGGCTCCATTGCCATGTGTGAACCTCAGTGAGCCTGTGGGATGCCCTAGGGGCTGACTGCACTTCAATAGGTGGTGGCAAAATGATATCATGCTGCCTGTTGGAAGGTTGCCAACAGCCAAGCAGCTACCAGCAATTTAGGAGGGGAGGAGCTACAGCAGGTATGGGACTAGCAGCAGTGTGAGCCAAAATGCAACTTGATACCACCTCAGGTCTGTTGCCTCTACACAACTGCAAAAGAAAAAAGCCATGCTCCATACATGGGTTCTTCAATTGCAGAAGTATTATTATTATTTATTAACAGTATTTATATACCGCTTTTCAACTCAAAGTTCACAAAGCGGTTTACAGAGAAAAATCAAATAATCAAAGAAGTGCATGTCTTCTGGTTTGATTGAAAGAGACTGCATGAATTAAGGAGCTCCTGTTTGTGCAGTGTCTGTAAATCAAACTGGAAATCCTGAACTTCTGCATTTGAAGAAACCACACCAGGAGCAAAGAAAGGAGGTAATGATCCACTTTCTGCTCACTTTTAGCAGCCAGAAAGCAGAGCAGTAGGAGATCTATTCATGGCAGCCTGGGTGGAGGTGATGGTGATGGCAGACGTCAGTTGAAGGACACCCCCCTCCCCCCCCCACAGTCTGCCAATGATGCAACCTCCATCACCTCACCTAATGGATGGGCTGCCCCTGTATGGGAAGGACAAAAGGAAGGAAAGACAAAGACAGGGGAGATGAGTGAGAGAAAAAGAGAGAACGCAAGAGAAATGGAAGGAGGAAAAAGAAAAGAGAAAATAGGGGAGGAATAGGAGCACCAGGAAAGATGGAGAGATGAATCTGGAGGAAAGGAATGTGGGAAATGTGGAAGAAGAGCCCCAGAGCAGGGGTGAAGGAAGAGAAAGGAAAGGAAAAGAGAAGGTCAAGACACTACTAGGGTCACAGAGAGAAAGGAGAAGAACCAGCCTCCCCTCCCCCCCCAGCAAGAAAACTCCAGGAGGAAAAAATCCCTCAACATTTTGGGACCTGGAACTGATGCATACCAACAGAAGCCTCAGAAGAACCCCAGGGTTCCCTCAACTGGTGGGGTGGAGGCAAACCTTAAGGTGCAAACTTGAGAGCCTCCTTGTCAGGCTTTGCAGCCCAACACAGAGGATAGGATACAGCAGCGCAGGGCTTCACTGGTCCCATCGCCCCCTCCTGAGCCGGTTCCTCCCCCACCCTCCCCCACACCAGAACATCTCCCCCCCCCCACTGCCAAAGCCCTCACTGCTACAGGATATTGGGCTAGCTCCTCTCTGGGTGTCATGGATGTGCCTTACAGTGCATTTGTGACATCTAGTGCCAGCGCTGAGGTATGATAGGATTGGGCTGTAAATCCCCTAAAGGTTTACTTAAATAAAGCTCTTCCCCAGAGCAGCCCTTTCTTTGCCCTCTGGATCAATTTCCATTTAAAGGGTATGGCTGGGGACATGATGAACTTCCTACACCATATGATGAGAACCTGCCTCCTTGTTGGCAGGGACTGTAACAGATGCATACACGATGCATTCATATTTAGGTATGCATTTTAAAATTGACTCCATATGGCTCACATTTTGTGGCTCCACAATGGAATGAGTTAAGCAAGTGGCCAAGTCTGTTTTTTCCTGTATGTGATCAGTCCCTTACACTTGCCACACTACACCACACGATTGTTGTATTCCCACACAAGACATGCATGCATACTCTAACCCACAAGTACAAAGCAATATGACCTATCTTAGAACCATCCATTTAAAGATTATCTACTGCCATCTCTTGGAGAATGAGAAGTAATATTTAAAGTGCAGATAGCTACTCAAATACAGGAGGCCTTGCAGATTTGGATCACCAGAAAAGGCCCCCATCTTCACTTCCTTTTTCCACAGCCCTGCCTATGAGATACTCACTCTTGAAGTGTCTGCCTTGCATTCATAGTGAGAAAGAAAAAGATGAGACAGAAAAGACAAGTGTACTACCTGACACCTCTAGTCTTAACTTGGTTTTTCATTCTTGCTTCCAATCCAAAATATACAGGAGTTTGAACACAGAGATGGTGAGGTCTAGTGACACTACTCCACATGCACAGAGAACTAGGGTCAGTGGTGGTCTTCAGTTTTTCCTGGAAGTTCAGGCAGTGTGATACTCTAGTCCAGTGTTTCTCAAACTTGGCTCAGGACCCACTAGGTGGGTCGCAAGCCCATTTCAGGTGGGTCCCCATTCATTTCAATGTGTATTTTATTTTAATATATTAGACTTGATGCTACCATGGTAAGTGACTGCATTTGGGAAAATGTTGCAAATCTGTACTTTTAACAGGCTACTATGTCTATGCTTTTAACAATAATAATAAATGGGGCTTAACCCTGGGTAAGTGGGGGTAGGACTGCAACCTAGAATTGTTAAAAACCTTCCTGCTTGATGATGTCACTTCCAGTCATGACATCACCACTTCATGGTGGGTCCTGACAGATTCTGATTCTAAAAAGTGGGTCCCAGTGCTAATAGTTTGAGAACCACTGCTCTAGTCATTTTCTTTGGGCTTATTTCCCCCTTAGTAACCTTTCTTCCTGCTACATATAGTTGATCTCATCCATACAGAAGGTTGGCCTGCTGGCTTGATATAAAGGGCAGAGCAAGTCTCCAGAGGGCCAGAGGCTCATTGGAGACTGGGGGCTGCCTGCGAGCTGGATTGGGGGTCCCTGGTTTTTATGTGCATTTTTGTTCAGTCTTTTCCCTAAGCATGGGTGGCTCCAGAATTTTGGTCACGGCAGAAGGCCCTCTTTAAAAAAATAAATACAGATGGATTACCCCTTATCTGGACATTGGAAATTTGGACATTTTTGTCAAGACTTGTCAAAAAAAAAAAAAGTTCTATAGTGTGAACACTAGATGGTCTTGTGCTTATTTCCATGTGTGGTGCAGGTACAGGCTGTAAGTTCTATTCTCTGTTCTGTGGTGCGTACAGACATTATTGAAAAAAAAATCAAAGAGATCAGCAGGCACCCATATGGGTAAAAGTGAAAAGAGCAAGGGAAGCATTTCTCATGATATTTATGCAATTATTCCAAAATCCAGGCAAATCCGAGATCCAAATTATCTTTCTCCATGGAATAAATGTGAGTTTCTATTCATATGTTTCATGGGACATCATCATCATCAGGTATCATCTGACAGTCCAATCCTAACCGACTTCCCAGCAGCAATGCAGCAGTGACAATGAGGTGTGTGTTGCCTGATTTCATCTGATCTTGGAAGCTAAGCAGAGTCAGGCCTGGTTAGTACTTGGATGGGAGACCGCCTGGGAATACTGGGTGCTGTAGGCTTATACCATAGTCTTTTGAGACTGAAGGTTGCCAACCATTGTTGCATTCTGCATTGGAGAAGGATAGGCATGGAGGCCTTTTCAAAGTTAGGGAATGTTTGTTCCTTTACCTTGGGCCTGCACTGCAACTGAATCAATTCTGGAGAGTTGGTTATGACTGAGCTGTGAAGAGACAGAGTCTAGGAAGAAGATGTGTGGAAGAGATTTTGAAAAGAGGAGTGGAAGCAGCTGGCATATTGCCAGTTAGAGAGCAGCATGTCATAATTCAGCCCCAGGTCCCCACCATCTTGGACTAGCCCTGGTGATATTGTAAATTTCTCGCACTCAAACCATAAGACCTTACCTATAGAAAAATTTGTCTTCCTGAAGGGGAGTTGTCTACCACCTTTACCAGAGTATGCTTGTTGGAATAACTCTGCCCAAAAGTCACAGGCCCTATTGGATAGCACCAGTAATATCATTACTGACAAGTGACACAATGCTCCCCTTTCATGCCCACATCTCTTTAGGGTTTCATTGACAAGTTCTGAGCGCTCACCTAGCCAAGACACATAAGCAGCCCTTTCCCCACTCCTTGCTGTTTTGTGAATACATTGATTTTAACATTTATTCTTATAAACAGTACTTCGATACCCATGCAGTCTCTCTGTTAGCAGTGCCGGAGAGCACATCTGTCATGATATCTTTCTCTTTTTTTGCAATAGCTAACAGCTGTTCATGTTGCAGCAAAGTAACTTTACATCCATTATGGGAAAGAGGGATTTGTGCTACAGAACTGAGAATACAGTCCAGAGGTTTTGAATGTGTTCTGCCAGATTCCCAGTCCAAGCTCCGCCTGGAGAATTATGCCCACTTTTAGCTAATTAGCTGCCCTTCTTTCCTCAAAAAATGACCCTGGTTCTGCCCTGCAGTACTGCTGGACCCTACCACCAGGGTATCTTGCCTGTTTAACCTACAGAGGTCCTCCTTCCTGCCATCAGCCTCTCACCACTACAGCAGCCCCTTGGTCCTCAGCAGGTCTTGGGCACAGCAGCCAAACACCAGTTTAGTGTCTCCAGTAGTTTCTGCTCCAGCAGCTTTCAAAGTCCATTAGCCAGCAGTTCCTCAATTCACTCTCCCCTTCCTCAAGCTTTCCTCCTTCTGCTACCCACACCAAACTCTCTCTTCATCAGGTGCTTTTATGCCTGAGGGCCCTATTGCCTTCAAGTGGCTGCAGCTGTGCAGCACTGGCCAGATCTTCTGCAATTTCAATACAGGAGGGCTAAACTGTATGTTACATTGGAGTTCAGGGGTTAAAACACCCTGTGGAACTTACTCCTTGTAACAGCAGTCATAGGGCAATTTCATTTGGGCTGTAGCACAGAGAAAATTGATTTTAACCCTTGCCCTGCCCTGCCATGCCCCTGAACCTTTTCCTCTCCACAACACTATTAGTTGTTGAGGGAGAAGGACACCAATTATATCTATTCTCTACATTTTCCTCAACATGCCTAATAGCTTTCGGTATGTGTGAGAGATTTAAATTGAGTAATTGGCACAGGAAAAAAGTTAGGCTCATCTGTACCAAGAGAGCTGATTTTGCAAGAACATTCCACTGGGAATTTCAATTACAGAGCTCTAACTATCACCGACACTCCAGGCCCAGAGTCATCCCACGGGGGGGGGGGGGGGAATTCCACATCACAGGAGTACGTGGTGCCCAACTCTGGAGTTCACCCAAAGCTGGAGGAAGAATCAAGCTTACCAGATTTTTGCATTGTAAGAGTATCTCTTTATTCTCATCTTTATAGTAACAAGAGTTCCAGCTGTCCTGCAGATACAAGTCCCAGAGGTCTGCCCCTCTGATGATACCTCTCACCTGACTCTCATTCAGCGCCACCACTAGACGACCAGTGGCTTTCAGCATCAATTCGCCAGTACACCCAACCTCCATCTCCTGGCCAGTACCATCTTCCACCCCCCAGTCTCTGACTTCACTGATGCTCCTTAAAAACCTAAAATATAATTTGGCCCCAACTGTCTGAAAAGTTCGAAGATTGCACAGTGAATGTTCAGGGCACTGCAGCACTTGAGTTTATATTGCAAGAGATTTACCCCATCTTTCCACCCTCCGAAAAGGGTCTTCAAAGCAGACCATAGCATTATGAAACAAATATGGTAGTTCAATAAAAGCAATAAAGAAAACATATGTCAATTAAAAAATAACAGACAGGCAGCCCAATCCTAAGCTGCTTGGCGTGCAGGGCTGCCATGGCGCCAAAATGGCTGTTGCGGTATTCTAAGTGCACTGGGCAGCCTCCTGAGACTTCTCGGGAGAAGGGGACATTCATCCCCTTCCCCAGGTAAGGAAAGTAGCCCACAATGGGGCTACTTGGTTCTGTGGCAGCCCTTGGGCTGCCATGGAATCAAGAGCCAACGTGTTGGACTGCAAGTTCCCAACCTCCTCTCGCTCCACTCTCTCCAACCAGCATGCCACCTCCCTTCCTCTCCCCACCTCTTCCTGCCCTGGAACGCCTCCTCCCCGCCTCCCCCCATGTCTCCACTTAATTTTCCGCTGCCTAGTAGTTTGAGCGACTGCCGGGTGGCACAGCACCATCTGTCCACTGGCAGCTAGCCCAACGCCAGCTGTGCTGGGCTTGCTCCGGCACTGGGCCAGTGCTAAGAGCTCATAAATGTGCTTTATGGCACGTTTGCAACAGTACGCACCAGAGGTGAGCCGGCGCACACTGTTTAGTATTGGGCTCTAACAATCTAATAAACACATAACTGTACTAATGAAATCAACTAAAAGCAGAGGAATGGTCACGAATACTAAGGAATTGATTACCCAGAGCAATGCCCTACTTTCCAGATGTAGAAAATTCAGATTGTCACTTTCAGTAATCCACACCATTCAGGACCCTGGATCTCAAAATATCAGCAGATGGGAAAGGGTTAATGGTCAGAGGTTCCTCCTCAAGGAAGTTCAAGCAGTTTCAATAGAAGGAACAATAAGTTCCTTGCCAACAACTTAGTGTTGCGCATTTCGCCTAGGATAAAAGTTCTCTGGAAATTGAACTGCATATGTTTCTTTCTGTGAAGAGCCATTGCTCAAATTTAATTAGGTAGGATTATGAATCGATAATGGATTTCATTAACATAATGCTATTCCCATGAATGTGCGTGTGGGGTTTATGAATTTAAATGATTTCTCTTTAGAACATGCTGCTCTCATTCATCAAAGTGCAGCAGCAATTTTCACATCAAGAAAACATTTCTGATGCACGTATCTATTCTGGAGCCGCGATGCATATTTTGAAATCATTTTGTCAATCTAAAAGATGCCCTCTGTTCAAATTCTGAAGCCCTTGTGATGAGGGAAGCTGTTACTTGAAACTGAAAGGTGATAAATACTTCAGCATCTCTGAGATGAAGCTGATCTATTTTGTAATAACATTCAAGAAACTGGGGTGCCATTTATCAAGCACAATCCTGTGACTGGGTCACTTTCTGAACAGGAATGAAGCTTCCTAGTCTTTAGTCTCATTGGAGATTTAGACCCTGAAATTGACAAAGGGGGAGGGGGGAAACAACAGAGGTTACATGACAACTAGAAGCAAATTAAGTATATGAAAGCAGCATTAAAAAGAAGGAATTGTAGAAAATATCCAGCTAAGGTCAGTGCCATGCGCTTTGACTGAAGCACAAGTCAAAGTGCTCTGTCCTGATGTTGAGTGAATATGAAAATTCAGCACCATGTGAGCACAATTCAGTCATGTGTGCCTTCAAAAGAGGCATTTTATTCAAAACTAGGGATGAGTGAAAGCACTCTGTTCTACTCTGGAAGAAAGGAACAAAAAATCCACAGCACATTGTGATTCTGGAGTTCATGGTACATTTCACTATATTCCAGCATGCCTGTGGATCTCTGAGGCGGGGGATGGGGACAGAGGATGGGAGGACAACACTATTTTCACCTTCACATTGGAGGTGTCATGCAAAGTGCAGCCCCAGCTCCACCCATGGAAGTCACCAGCAGCCCTGAGAAAGCGGGGCTGTAACTCAGTGATAGAATGCATACATTGGATGCAAAAGGTTCCAAGTTCAATCCTTGGCATCTAAGTGTGCCCGTTTGCCAAAAGTGAGTAAATTTCCCCAGGTTTGTTTTTGGACTTTTCCCCCCTTGTGTATAAAGTCAGCAAAGAGTAATTTAAGATAGTAGTTTCCAAAGTGGAGACTTGTGCATGCAGGTAAAGCCATCTCCAGATGGAGCTTAAAGCCATCTCCAGATGGAGCTTTGCCTGGAAAATCGCCCCCCCCCCAATGAGGTTTGATCTCTCTCTCTCTCTCTCTCTCTCTCTGGGTTTGATTCTTAATAAGAACTCCTGGGGTTTAGTGCTCTTCTGGGAAGGTTTTTTTTGTTCTTTCCCCACATTCCTTTCATGCCTGGGATGGTGGGAGTGGATTAAATCTACTAAGGTTATCCCAGTTCAGTGGCTAGTCCAGTAAAGCAGAGAGCAAGAAAGGGTGCAAGCACACTAACCACTAGGCATAAATCCTCTCAGTCAACTGACTCTACCCTGTTCCTCATTCCTTTATATCAGAAATCTTCTGAAAATATCAGAAGAAGGAAGCTACTCAGAGATGTAATCAGGTAAAGGTAAAAAAAAAAAAAAGCATTTTGATGGAGACATTGTGGAGAAGATAAATGAAATACTTGCATCAGTCTTGGTTGCAGAATGCCCACACAAACATCTGCTCTGAGGGAGTGTATCTGCAAATATATGTCAAATAGGATAAAGAATGAAACTTTAGAACTGACAAGCTGTAAAGGAATAAATCATTGAGATGGATGGCATTCAGCTGAGAGTCCTTAAATAATTCAAATATAAACCTGCTAAACTGTCAACTAAAACATATAACATAATTAAAATAATCTTCTTTATCAGCCTATTGAAAGATATCCACTGTAACTTAAAAGGGGTATTTGGGAAATTGCAAACCTGCCAACCTAATTTCTATCCCAGGTTAATTGGTGAAAAGCAGTGTGTTTAACTAGAATTGTTAAACAATTGTTGAATTGTATAGAACAAGATTTGTTGATTTTTAAAAAATCATTCAAAGAAAGAGTAATCTGGCACAAAAACATTTAACGGAGTTCATCACCAAATATTCCAGGGGAATCTCAGTAGACACGGGATGAAATGATGAGTGCTTTTATTGGTCTAACTGTGAGGAAGGAACCAAAACATTTACACTATGAAAAGAAGTAGATCACAGAATCCTCCCAACAATTGTATGGAAAGTGGTATTGCTTTCCTTATTCATAATTGGCCTGGAGACAGGGGGAATATGAAGGGAGTTTGCAGGTTATGTCAAATGGTTCAAAGTGATGAGACTGCAAGCAGACTGTGAAGAGATAGAGGAGGATCTCTTCAAAGGGTGCAACTTGGAATTCAAAGGTAGATGAGATGGGCAGCCTAATTCTAAACTGTGCTGGAGAAGCAGGATCGCATGGCCAATACAGGTCAGGAGGTGACTGGAGATCTCCTCAGGGAAAGGGGATTTATTTTCCTTTACCCTAAGTAAAGCCCCAGCTGTCCATATGGGGCTTCTCAGATTCACCACTTAGCTGGTTCACCATTCACTATTTAGCTGGTGCAAATCCAGCAAGCCCTGTGTATTACTGTGAGGGCCAGGAGATGGGTTAGGATATGGTGAAAGCCTGCTCCACCAAATTCACACCCTCCCAGGTCCAATTCGCTCCCTGTTCCACCCCTTCCACCCAAAAACGCCTCCTCTTCACCTCCAGAATGCTCTCTCATTACCCTCTCTCAACCCCTGTGCCACCCAGCACAACCTTACCTGAGCTGGCCAGCGCTGTTCCAGGACACAGCACCAGCAGGCTGGCACAGGCTCATGAATTGTCCTGAACATTCCGCATGGTATGTTTGTGACACTCTGAGCTGGTGGCGCAGGGACGTCTGTGCCAGCTCAAGGGCCAGTTAGAATTGCATAGTCAATGTAAATAAATGCACATTATTTTGCACAATGAGCTGAAAAAGTCTAACATCACAAATATTCTGGAAGTATCTCTGAGTTTGGGATGATATTGGAAAGGGCACTCAAAATATTATCTCAAAGTGCTGCAGAAATGGAAAAGAAATAGGATCAATTAGGGAAGGACTTGACCTCTTTAAAAAAAAATGCATGCCATTTACCTAAATTGATAATTTTTGAAATATATATTCTTGGAATGCATTTTGTAATTTTTGAAATACATTTTTGTATTTCACTGACGACAAAAACTGCTTTGTGAAATTGATGTTCTTGTTGAGAAGCATACTCTGAAATATATATAAAAATACAAGTATAAAAACAAACATTTGAATAGTAAGAATAAATACATTTTCATTTGTGGAGACTCAATGCTAAGATATGTCTATGCTAAGAACAGATCCTCTGTGTTCATGTAACTGATTAACACAGGCTAGGGCCAAACACCAAAGGATGACTATTACCACTATGACGTGCTTCTGAGCCTTTAAGGCGCAACCTGTAGGCCACCATTTGAAAATAGAACGTTGAATTAGATGGGCCTAGTAACATGGCAACATTCTTCAGTTTGACACTGAACTGCAACACAGTCATTCATGGACAAATTTTTCAATAGCACACTCAGCAAAGCAGCTTGTTGCCTACAGACCTCATGCAAGAATAAAGCAATCACTCAATGTAAAGAAAAGTTGAGAGATGTAGGCATGTTAAGCAGCCTGAGGGATAAAGCAAAAAATTATAACTAGAAATGCACCAAACCCAGAATTGCTTTCATTATGTCCTCGTTTGTGCCACAGAATCACACTTTCCCACATACAATATTTCATTCATGAGACATTTGTTACAGCTAATATCACTTTCTTAATAAACACATAATAAAAATGAATTCTCTCTCAAGCAAGCAATGTCATATCAGGGCTCATTATACACAAAATTCATTCTTTACCACTGGGGACCACATTGTATGGGCAGAGCAGTGACAATGTTTTGGCTATAGAAAGCCTTTTAATTAGGTTAGCGCATGGGCTAATGTTCTTCCAATTTGCCTTGTGTAAGTACTATACAAAACAAAAAAGTGCTTATGTGCACAGAGGAATGTGAATGGACGCACACTAATTAGATAATGGATGCAACCGTCAAGCAGCAACAGCTTCCAGAGGGAAAGCTGTGTTAGCCTGTAGCCATTGAAACAAAAGAGTCTTATGACATTATAAAGATGAGAGTGAATTTATCTAAGCAGAAACTTTTGCAAACTACAGTTCACTTCATCTGATGCATGACGTGTTATCCTTACCTGACAGGCAAGCAGGCAAGCAGGCAGGCAGGGATTTATCCATCTCGTAAGCTGCTTCTTAATTCTGGCAATACAAAATACATGTAGATGCATTTACTCTCTTTTTCATAGAAACCTACAGACCTGCCTTATAGCGAGTCAGACCGTTGGTCTTCCCAAGTTCAGTATTGTATCAGCACTGACTCAGGGTGACCAGATGACATAATAACAAAAGAGGACAAGGCATCACAAAATGTAGGGCATCCAAGAAAAATGTAGGGCATGACACAGTAAAAGCTAAAAACACTTGTGTATGGATTTCATGTGGTTAATTTAAACACTATATTACATATTAAATTTAAAACTATATTACATATAATTTATTAATTACAAGGTGGCTATCCACTGCCTGCAGGAGCCCATTCATAGGGGAAAAGCGGGCATTTAAGTTCTTTTCCAGGACATGAGGCTAAAAAAATAGGACATGTTCTGGAAAAAGAGGACATCTGGTCACCCTGCAATGACTGCCAGCAGGGTTTGGGGCCGAAATTTTCCTTTGCGCTTCCTTAGGCTTTGAATCTGAGACCGTCTGGATGCAAAGCAAGTGCTCTACCACTGAGCTTCAGCCCTCCCCTAGAATACTATGGGCTAGAATTGGCTAGAATGTGAGCCTGAAATAAGTAAATTTAGTAAAAGCACAGTAGTGGTGATTGGGAGTTCTGTTTGGTTGCTTCTCAGTCATATCATCTCTGGTATTATCAGGGGCAGCAGGCACTTGCTGAAATTCGTGTAGTCATGTTCCACAGAACATTGGCAGGGCAAAATAATGGGAAGAACTGCATTCCCAGGGAGAAAAGGCATCTTCAGATGCTGTGAGTTTTCACCCCACCATCTCTTTTCCTCAGAGATACGTGGCTCCTGCAATAGAACTGATCATATTACATCATCCCCAGAAGCTTTCCAGTTCTGATTTTTCAGCATGTAAGCTATGAATCCAAGGTGTGTATGGACCAAATATGAAAAGACAGCTCAACATGTGTTCACAGCATCTTGAAAGTGTTTTGTATGACTCTAAGCAACTCTTTCAGGTTCCTTGCTCTGGGGATCATTTATGTATTAGGGGACCCATGAAGTACAACAGCCTCCTTGTTTATCTGCATCACTGTCATTGCTTGACAGTTCCTGATTTCCCTCTGATGCTTCCCCTTCGGTTCTAGATCTCTCCAGTGCTAGATCACAGAAACTTATAAAATAATAATTATTCTAATAATAATAATAGAAGAAGAAGGAAGGAAGGATCTGTTTTTCTTATAGCATGCTCACTACATGGGTAGTGGCTACTAAGGACAAAGCTTATTGCTCCAGGCAATATGCTTTAGAGTGACTACCATGTAGCCGGCTGTCATCAAAATCCATTCAGATAGGGCCAAACCAGATATAACCTTAACCACATTTTTGGCCCTGGTTTCCTTGCTTGTTTTTCTATGAATAGCATGCACAAGGACCCTAATTCAGATCAGAATTATGGTAAATTAAAAGTGTATCTCTTTAAATAAAGCGCTCATAGGGGGGGAGAAAAACATTTTTTTTGAAGCAGAAGAAATGTGATATAAAGGAGATAATTCTGAACAGGGAAAAATGGGGAAAATAACCCATTTTTAGAAGATATTTATTCATTCATTCATTTATTTTAGAGATTTATATCTCGCCTTTCTATCCAATGAGGACACTCAAGGCAGCTCACAATATGGGAATATTTCTCCTTGGATCTTCTGATTGGATACATGGTCCTTATTTTGAAGAAAGGTGCCAATGTAAAGACAAAGGCTCCAATCCTGAATAAGACGATTACGCTAAATGTCATTGAAAGCTATGGAACAAATTTGTTACGACTAATGCAAGTCCCATGGATTTCTTAGCTAAATTTACCCAGATTGTGACTGAAGCAAGGAGTAAAATGAAAATCTGCAAATCATATTTTTGATGATGGATCTTCCTTTTGCCCTTCCACTGCCTACAGTGCTTGCATCCCCAGTTCATTTTAAATGCACACATTTTCGGATTCATCAGTAACTCTCTGCAGTTAGCAACAAATTTGTCTGTTTGATAGCTTAAAAATAAGCTTTAATTAGATAGCTGGATACATTCTCCTGGGACTGTTACAGCAACTCTCCTGATGGTATCTCAGTGGGAGCATTATTTCATCAGTGCTGCTTACTTACTTTGATAAACATCTGATCAAAGACTGAAAGAAGCGATGGCAAGGGTTGTTTTTTTTCCTTTTTCCTTTCCTTTTTTTTTTTAAAGAAAGAAAGAAAAGAAAGTGGATGTAGGATTTAAAAACTGATGCTACACTGAGAAATGTCCACAGTCTGCAGCACAGAACTGTTGCATGTTTATTAGTACCAGTTTTACATTCTAAGTATGGAACAAGATAGTCTTCTGCTCCATAATAAGCTACCATAAACCATTGCCAAATTTTCCCCATGTGTAGTGCTTAATATGTAGTGCCCAACAGCTAAGCATCTGTGTGGGGAAAAGGTACAGATGTATGCATATGTCAGCATTTTTCCAGAATGAGAAAACCAAGAGATAGAGATCATGAGGGGCCTTTTGAGAAGGCACCCTTGAAAAAAACACTGAAGGACTGAAGAAGCCACCTGGTTCAAGAGTGCAAGTTAAATGGTAAGTCCTGCTGTGCACCTGGAAACAAAGCAAATATCTGCAAGTCTAAGGTTCTTGCAGGTTTCCTGTATTCTTTTAAAAAAAAATCCATTTGGCAGCCCTCCCTTGAGCAAAACAGACTGATGGAAGAGTTGAGCGACAGTGGAACAATCTGGGCTTTGATTGGGCATGGCTCCAAATTAAGTAAAGCACATAAAATTTCTATTACATTTATAGGAGATCAGGGGCCCAATCCTTTCTAACTTTCCAGTGCTGATGTAGCCACAGTGCAGCCCCAAGGGAAAGGACAAATGTTCCCTTACCTTGAGAAGGCCTCCATGATTGCCCCCCTCACTTCAGATGTAGATGCCCCATTGGCATGGCTGCATTGGTGCTAGAAAGCTGGATAGGATTGGGCCCTTCAGGGTTAAATCAAAACCTTGCAGTTAAAAAAGGGAGGAAGGGAAAGTGAAGCTTTCATAGCCCTCTTGAGAACCAGAGCTGACAAGCTTCATACAAAAGACAAGAGGATGATCTCACACTGCAGGCTGTCAATTAATATTGATGGTTTAAGAAATGCAAGAAAGCAAAATGCTGGCCCAGATGCCAACTAATTGTGCCTCCTTATGTCATTATATAAAATCCTTACATTAAGTAGAATGCCCAGGGCAGGATGAGTAGAAGAACATTTTCACAACTGAAGCAGAAAGCAAAACTGATGCTGTGCTAGTCTGAACTGGACCTTACTTTTAAATGACATACAAAAATGGGCACTGAAGGAAGGAAAATGTGTCCCCTTTGGAACTGGATGTCTGAAGTGTCATGATGAAATTAGTCCTGGGAAGAGGAGGGGTTTGGTCTACTGGCTGCTGATGTCCCAAAGGTCTTTAAAAAACTTACATACAAAAAAGAACTTTTTTGTGGTTTTCCCCTTTGGCATTCCTCAGGGGAAAGCAGCATTTAGGAAGTTGTCTCTGGTCGAACATCACACACAGTGCAAAGTGGAGCCACATTTTATGCTGCAATTGGGTTCTGAAGTCAGTGCATGAGGTGAAATTCATGTATGGTCAAAATGACCCTTGAAAAGTTCCTTGCGTTTAGGGGCTGTGTTGAATGAAAAACATGTATGGTATCTTAAGAACTAGAGTTTTGCTATGTGAGGCATGTGGGAACTGAGACCGACTGAGGAAACTGCAGGTTCACGTCTTCCATCTCATGCTCACTATGGAGCATATGCCTATTGAGTTGAATGGTAGAAAGAAATGGACCGCACGATTTAAACTGTTTGCCAAGTGTGTATAGTTGAATTTGTTTGATTCAGCTCCACTGTACTGCATTTCTCTTCTTAGCTTCCTGATGAAGCCTCCTCTGCCTAAGACAGCAAAGTGGTCTAGGGCAGTGGTTCTCACACATTTAGCACCGGGACCCACTTTTTAGAATAAGAATCTGTCAGGACCCACCAGAAGTGATGTCACGGCCAGAAGAGACATCATCAAGCAGGAAAATTTTTAACAATCCTAAGCTGCAATTCTACCCACACTTACCCAGGAGTAAGTCCAATTTACTATCATTTTTAAAAGCAAATGTATAGTAGCCTGTTTAAGGTACGGATATGTCACATTTCCTGAAATGCAATCACATACCATGGTAGCATCAAGTCTACTATATTAATAATAAAATATTGAAATGAATGGGGATCCATCTGATAATGACTCACAACCCACCTGGTGAGTCCCAACCCACAGTTTGAGAAACACTGGTCTAGGAAGTTATCAATGTAGATAACATAATAGCAATATATTAAAATGTATTTTGCCCAGGCATTTTGCCCTACTGGCAATATCAGAGGACAGTCCTGTCAGTCTCTTGGATCCAGCATATGACTATGAACTCCCCTGCTGATCACAGGCCAACTTTTGATATGTATATATTTCAGAGGGTTAAAAAAAAATTAGTCACCTCTTCTCCACCTTTTTTTTTTTTGCTTATTTCCTTGAATTGAATTGCCTACTTAATTACACATCAACAATTATGTCATTATGAATCAAACATGCATCGCTCACAAATTATCCATCAAGTGCACATGAGTATCATGGCACATGATCTGATTAATAATATATAAATAAAGCTATTGCTGCACTTGCCTGACATGTAACAGTATATAAGGAACACCGAGTGGCTTTGATTTCTTAATCCTTTGGGGAAAAGACAGACACTTAGTATTGTGACACAGTTGTTGTTCCCTATGTCATTTCATTAAACAGAGTTACAGTGCCACCTAGAGACCCTTCAACTACTCAGATGAGCATCAGCAGTAACATCAAGTAAGCAAGTAATGTCTTTCTGTTTGCAGTCCACTGTCCGCTTGCTGTAAGGAATGGAATTGCAAGAAAATCATAATATAAACAGCCACTGGGCAGTGTCTGTGGCATCCCTACATTCAAGGAATGCCACTTCCTCAGCTCCCCAACAATGCCTGTGACTTTCAAGTTTGTCATGTATGTATACTTCTTTGGGAGTTGGTTCCACTCAATACAGTGAAATTAGCTTCAAAGTAAACTTGCACAGGTTCAGACTCTGTGGAAAATAAAGAGATCTACTTTGGTTTTTCTTCTGAGAGTTAATGGTCTGGGAGATTAAAAAATACACCCATCTCTTGTTATCTCAACATGCCAGCAGTGAACAACCTGGCTGAACAAGTGGTCTACAAATATCTAAGGCAACCGAACTAAGCCCACACACAAGAGTAATAAAGGAGAAGCTTGTGGTCAGCCCTGAAGTTCTGAGCCCTCATATGCTCAGAAGTGGACTGAATCCTAAGTGGACTTTTCCTAGATTCAGACTTTCAAGGAAGTAGGACTAAAGCTCTGTCCAGTTGTTTCCCTCAAGCATATCCAGAATGCATGTAGGGATGTCCACAGGGATGTCCACAGAATGCATGTAGGGTAGTCTACAGGGGATGTCCCACCCCAATGACAAATGCTCACAGCATAGGCCAAGTCTCTTGACTTCTGCACATGGAAAGTGTGAAAAGGGCTTACAGCTGTACGTGCATAGGAGATTTTGCACAATCAAAACCCCTGCCCAACCAGGATTCTCAGTTCTGTGGAAGTGGCTTCATGCATAAGAACATTCAGCTGACTGTATGTGAGTTAAGTGAACAGCCATGATTGCCCCACCCAGCTGCTGCCTCCTCTTCTTCTCATGCACTGTCTTGGAGAAGGTGGCAGGGAGGATGGCTTAACTTCTCCCCCAACACCTCTTCTGCTTCCAGCCTTATTCCCACCAGACCAGTTTGGAAGAAGCACTGGATGGCAGAGGAGGAAGGGAGGCAGTGATGATAGCGAAAAAGAGGGATGGCAGAATGTGGGTGCCATTTCGGATACTGGTCAGCTTCAGCCAGGCTTGCCCACAATGTTTGGGGGAGGCTTCCATGGACTGCAGAGACTCTGCTTGGCACCTGCCATCATTTTTTACCAGAAGACCAGGCATTGGACAGGGCTCAGCCATGGATCCTCTGGTAGCCCTATGCCCCCAGTCAGTGCCCTACTTGGCTGATCTCTGACACCAACCCTGCCCCCCTCTCTGAACATCGCAGGAATAAAGGGGAATCATATATATCCCATGCAGGCCAGCTGGAGTGTGTATGGATGGACATTCTCAAACATCAGCATCTCAGAAAACTTTGTCAAGCAATGAAAAATTATTTGCTCAGTGTCTTGCATCAAACCCCCAGTCCTAGTGTTCCCCTTTCCTTTTTGGTAACTGTTGTGTCACACTTTGTTTTACAAAAGATCATGCACAAGCCCACAGCAGTGCTTTCAAAGGTAGGCAAGGCAATTTGCTGAATTGTTTCAGCATGAAAAACCAATGTGACAGGTTTTCCTTATTTTTCACCAGGCAGGAAAATAACTCCCGGCTTTGGCTTCATGCAGGTGCCCAGCATGAAGTCAAACAGGCTCGGATGAACTCTAAGAGCTTAATCAGGCTCTCAGAGGGGGTACAGGAAACTAGACAACAAGGCTGTTGACAGCTCGCTGATGGAAATGGCTTTAGCAACTGTGTTAACAGATTGGAGGTTTTCTCGATGCAAAACCGCTTTTCCTCTCATGCCTGCTCCATCTCATGCCTGTGTGTTTGTTTCAAATCACCTGGCCGTACATTCAGCAGTTCTCCTTTTTTTCTGTTTTACTTCCAACTGCCTTGGTCATTTCTAGATTGATTATTGACATGCTACACAAGCCTGCCCCAACCTAAACCTCTGACTTTTGTCTCTTTAGCACTACAAACTGCCAAACTATTTTTCCTGAGCTCTGGCCCACCAAAAGCAGGTCGAGTGAATCTGTCAAGCAGTTATAGCAAGTAGGCGTCACTGTTGAGACTCAGCTATGAATCAGGGTGGTCCCAGTTTCAAATCTCACCTCTGCCACATCACCAGGGGGCCTTCGGCAAGGTACTTCCTCTCACCCTGCAGCTCCAGCTGCAGCATGGCGGAAACAATGCTAACTTGCCACCCAGGATTGCTGTCAGATCAGACCCACATCAGTAACACATGTGAAGTGCTTTGCACTATCAGAAAGTGCAGCATGGATAGGAAGTCTTATTATTCAAAATCATTATTATTCAGTCTTTCAAAGCTTTACTGCTTTACTGCTTTACTGCTGAAGCAGCATTTCCAAGAACCAAACCCAAGGTTTTGAGCACAGTACATATATGCTCAAAAACCAAGGACTGGTTAGACTTCTGTTCATCTCCAGGCCCAAATCAAAGTACAGGATTTTTCTCTGGAGAGCGTTTCAACTATCACTTCCACTGTGGGGGTTCCTTCCACGAACAGAAGGAATCTTCCACTCAACAGAAGTGCTAGTCAGGACTGCCACCCACAGTCTTCACTGTATTTTTATATTTGCTATTCCTGATCATTATTAGCCCCCACAAAAGCTGCACAAGAGCTACTGGTACACATTTTTGGAATAAACAAGAAATAATGTTACCACAAAATGGCCCTTAAAAAAACAATCCAAGCTGAAGTTGAAGAGCATGAAGCATCTTTAGGGATTCTGAGAGAAGCAACAAGGATAAGATTGCAACCTATATCCAGAGGTTTACATATCTGTGGCTAAAGTATTCTGTTGGGATTTGTAAATCAATTCAATTACTATTCTCCCTGACTTGCCTACCGCAGAATCAGCCCAAGACCTCCTAACATCTGAAGCAGCATGTCAAATGCTACCCAACGTACCCAACAATGGGCCAACCTCTAATAATAATAATAATAATAATAATAATAATAATAATAATAATAATACAGGTATTTATATACCGCCTTTCTTGGTCTTTATTCAAGACTTTATTCAAGGCGGTTTACATAGGCAGGCTTATTAAATCCCCGTAGGGATTTTTAGTTTGAAAGAATGTTCTATCTTACAAGAACCACAACATTCAGGTGTTACTTTCTTGATCTGGTTTCACATTCTGGCCTCCATCCTCCCACGCTCAGAGCAGATGGAATAACTCGGCTCAGCTTGTCAGCTGCTTCAAGGTCGCACGGTGTCGGTGGCCTCGAACTGGTGACCTTCGGATGTTATCTTCAGGCAAATGGAGGCTCTACCCTCTAGACCACACCTCCTGCCCTGCCCTGCCCTCTACTCCTCTTATTCTCCAGTTGTGTTACTCAGAACCCTCCTCCCTGTTCCTCTTCCTTTCTGTACCCTTTTTCCTTTCCCAATCAAGGGAGATGAAGAAGGAGGGAGGCATGTAGGCAGGGACGGGTACCCGCCTTCATTCTCCTGCCTGAGGTGACCCCTTCAGTTAGCCTCATGGATGGCCTACTACTACTTATCTGATTACCCTTTATTTCCTTGGCTGATTGCCTGGATAGAGATCTGGCTGAGGAACAAGACAGTGTTTGAGGGTATGAGTTTTAGTCGACCCACAGTCCAAAGCTAGGGAATGGTAACAACCAATGGATCAATGCCACAGATGGACAATTGAAGGTGCATGAAGTATGTTTTCTTTTCACATCTCAGGACAACATTGGAAAAAGAAATGTAATTTCCTAACAGCTATTAACTTCCTCATGAAAAAAGAACGTGATAGTTAAAGTATCTCTATCACATAGCTCTGAACTCAGTGTGATCCAGTATGTTGGTCTTAGGGTTTGACCTTGTATTTAAGGTTCAAATTCCATATTGTGTATAAATGGCCTGGCCATGTGGATCATCCAACCACTACCTGACCTGCTCAATCTCTGATGCCACTCCATGTTTGAACATCCTCTCATTGACTAGATTGTCCTTTGATCATCTTCTATGTAGACCAGTGGTGAAGGCTTTATGCTCTTGCTATTCTTCAATATCACAGAGTACTTCATGGTGTTGTAACTCTGATTGAAATTGCATTCAGTTTCCTTCCCATCTAAAATCATAGAAGATTGGAAAGAAAAAAAAAGTTGTCAGGATACAGTTTCTCACACAGTCGTGTGGGTGGCTTGACGTACCATCTGACAAGTTTTAAATTGCCTGGCTGCTGGGGCTCTATGAAATCTTTCAAGAGTGTGTGGGAGGAAACCAAAGCTTGGAGTTACCAGTAAAAACATCCTAAGGTTGTAAGTAAAGAAGCAGTCAGTAGATTCTGCCCATGTCAGAAATGTCAGTGTGTTTGAGATGATGAAAGTACCTGCTGTTCAAGATTGCACCAGCAGCTCACACCAACACAGTCCTACTGTTTCATATTTTGCAATTTCTACTTACAAACAAACCAGAGATCAGTGCGAAAGTACAAGAATTGTTATTCTTATGTCAGCATCTATTGGGAAAGGTTTGTGTACATATATGAACAAAACAGGAAGGTAGAAAGATGAGAAGAGAGATAAAGCATTCAGAAAAATACTTCACATTTGCTTACTGAGGAACTAGGGCAAGCAATGAGTTATAACACATGATATGGATCTTTGAAGCAGAGATTCAGTACTGATGTCAGTGAACTTTGGACTGGGTACAGAATTACATACAGCTAAGATGCAAGGAAGAAGCAGTCCTAGATCCCCAAAATTCTATGGGCAGCCCCATATACAGGACAATACAGACAAACTTAAGCAACTTGGACTGAACATGCAAATTGGACTGAACTGTACATGCTTAAAAGAACCACACTGTGTTCCACCATTGCCATCGTTGTTCGGGAGCTCAGCTGCTGCGTCAGCTGCTAGTTCTCAAACACCTCAAGGAAGGCACATTTGGGTCATATAATGTCAGGGTTTGTGTGAGGCTTGCCTGATTTGCATGCAGCTACAGAGTTATGTCAGACAAGGGCAGTCACACAAACTTGGCAAGGAGAAGGCCCCCTGAGAGCAGTCAAAATCTCTCTCAGAGGAGATAGCTGGAGAGGAAGCAAGAGCAGTAAAAGGAGAGGAACACCTGTTGTGGCCGGCTAGGAGCAGTTGACTGCTTTTCTCCGCCCCTCTTTTCAGGAACATCAGGACTCTAGCATGCCAAAGGGATCTTTGCTCAGTAGATCGAAGGACCAGGAAGCCTAATGTCTGTTCCCTGTGGCTTTGTTGATTTGTGCTGCTGTTTGACACCCTTTGGATCCTCAAATGACAGCCTTCCCCCCTGCTCCCTTGTGTATCTTTTTTGGAGACAGGGAGGCTTCATGTCAGCAGGATTGAATGTTGCATGTTAAGGGATTGAGAGTGGATTATTCTGAGTGTGTGGGGAGAGTGAGGGTTGGTTGTGATAGGGGAGTGGTCAGGATAACCAGACATCCTTTTTCCAGGACATGCCCTCTTATTTTGCCTTGCGTCCTGGAAAATAACTTAAATGTCCTCCTTTTCCCTATAAGCGGGTCCCTGCAGGCAGCACACAGCCTTCTTGCAATTAATAAATTATACGCAACATGATTTTAAATTTAATAATAATATGGTGTTTAAATTAACCACATGAAATCAATATATGAATGTTACTAGCTTTTGTCATGTTCTACATTTCTCTTGGATGTCCTACATTTTGGGGTGCCTGGTCCTCTTTTGCAGTCATGACATCTAGTCACCCTAGGAGTGGTTAATCTGGGCCTTATAAGTAAGGCCAAGGAGAAGGTGGTTGCCTCGGTGAGAGGGGGACATGGTGTGCTTGGTGACATCTGCCTCAGTGAGAGGGAGCAAGGGCTGTGAGAAAACCAGAAGTGCCTCCTGAAAGGCACAGACTTGTCTGAGGAAAAAGGTTGTACTTTGTCCATGGTTTTCAGCATCTGTGGAGGTTCTAGAAATGGAACCCCCATGGATATCAACCTGTACAGCACAAACCTAACCAACTTTCCAGCACTGATGCAGCTGTGCAGTGATGGAGGCCTTGTCATGGAGGTAAGGGAACAAGGGAACACTTGCTCCTTTACCTCAGGGCTGCATTGCAGCTGCATCAGTGTTGGAAAGTTGGTTAGGATTGGACTGTTAATCATTTCTATGTGTCTGAAGAGAAAAGATGGAACAAGAGAGCTCACAATACAAAATAATTAAAACAAATCAGTGGACCAGCCCAATAAAGCATATTTAAAAGCTGCAGACTAAAAGCACACAAATGTGAAAGCAGCAGACTCAAAACTGAAAAAGGTTTCACTTTTCTAATAGGATCATAAAGCAAAAGCCAGGCAAAAAATTAAAGGTCTTCAACTGCCATTTTTGAAACAGCAGTAGCTGCATAAAAGTGGCAGGCAGAGAGAGGATCTAAGTATCATGCTCCCTGCATGCTCAGGGAATATAAGGGGGGGAAAACCCTGAAATTGATTCAGTGTCTCATTTCACAGGGAGTCACAATGAGATACGCTGTTTGTATATTGTATGTGTGTGTGGTTTCCTCTCGGAGACAAAGAAGTCACAAGGAACCTGTAGAGCTCTTTTTAAAATAATAATAATAATAAGTTGTCTAGAGTTGACATATGCGACAGTGCCCATAACTGTCGCACATAAATGGCACTCTCCATCCAACTCTTTACCTTGCTGCACCTGTAATTTTGGAGAGCAGGCAACAGAACAATCACAAAATGGCAGGTATTGGAGCAATACAATCTGGTGCCCTTTTGCTGCTGCCTTTCAGCTGACACTGCTGTGACCATGTTAGTGAAAATCCCACTAAATGGTTCGTGGGTTAGTGGGAACACTGAATGGTTCATGGGAACAGGTACAGAAATGCAGGTACTATGCATTACAAATCTATTTGGTTTTTGTTGTTCACCCCAAGTCCTGGAAAACAAGTCCCTCCTTCATGGGCAGCTCTCGCCTCTCTACATTCACCCTCGTTTGTCACTTAGACCTGTTGAGTCCCTTGCCTTGATGTCAAGTTTCCTAGTTGCTAGGCATGTCTGACGGGGCAGGGATTGGTGTGATGGCTGCTGCTGCTTCATCAAAACACTGAAGGCTCTGTAGAGAGAAGTGGTGGAATTAGCAAAACGTTGCAGGTTTCCCAGATGCAGGCCCAAATCCTAACCAACTTTCCAGCTCAGACATAGCTGTGCCAATGGAGCATGTGCTGTATCCTGCAGTTGGGGGGCAGTCACGGTGGCCTCTTTAAGGTAAGGGAATGTTTGTTCCCTTACCTCAGAGATGCAATGCCCTTACCTGGAAAGTAGGTTAGGATTGTGCCCGCGGTCTGTTACCATTGCCTCACCCTCAGCTTTCCAGTGGTACTTCTCTCATTCAAGCTAGCATAAGAGCTCGGAGAACAGTGGCGTAGCTAATGAACGTGTAGCCCAGTGCGGAGCTCAAAATGATGCCCCGGAAGCGATGTCATAGCCAGAAGTGACATCACACCCAGGCTTTTTAAAAAGTGCAAATTGGGGGGAAACCTACCTCCTCTCCCCAGTAGTTCATCACCCGCTTGATCTGCTACCTTCCCCCAGCCAGTGGCATAGCTAAGGCATCTATCTGCTACCTGGGATCAAAGAAGATTTTGTAGCCCCCCTCTCCACCGGGGGGGGGGGAAATCAAATTTAATTAAATAAATAAATAAAAAGTTTGCCCCTTATTGGTTAGAGGCACTGTGTTGGGGTGAAAAGGGATGGTTATTCTCTTCTTCTAAATATAAGAGGAGCACCACTTGAAAAAGTGCCTCTTTACTAGTTAGCAGGAGCAGCTGTATTATGATACATGGAAATGAGAGCTGACTCATATTGACACCTTATTGGTTCCACGCTGTATCATAATGACATCTCATTGGCTCTCAGAACAATCAGTCTCATAGATCAGTTTTGAGTTAAAGAAATCCACTTTTTGTTCCTTAAAGCAGTTGTGTTTTTGTTTTCTGGTTAAATGGCCATAACCTTTGATAGAATACAGATACTCCAATGTGGTTTGTTTCATTGCATTCTGCATTAAATTACCTTTCCAATGATATATGACATGTTGGGAATATTTGCATATACCAAAATTTTCACAATTTTGGCCATTAGTGTCAAGCTCAGCTTGTTGCCCCCCTAAAGCTTGTTGCCTGCTGCTTGTTGCCCCCCTAAAGCTTGCTACCCCTGCACCCCCCTTAGCTACGCCACTATCGGAGAAAAACATAATCATATCATATGGAATATTATTCTAGATTATAATCAGTGATGAATGCAAGAATAAATGGCACCCTTGACGTACAAAAACCACAGCGAAATACTGATAGCTCATGAGTGTCCAGTTTAGATACTGAAAGTTATTTTTAAATCCCAGCTCAGCCATTTGTTTACTGAATAGTATTGGGTGAATCACCAGTTTCTGAAGCAAGGTGCTTAAGGTTGTGGTTATTGGAATTATTATTGGGGTTTTTTTTGAAGACTGATATTAAAAAAAGCAACCATATTTGACACTTGACACTTCTGCACAGCCCACAAGTGTACACATTTGATCCCTGTTGCATATATGCAACACTGGGCAGAAATGGCTTAAAGATGTATGTTAGTTGTTAATTCATTAAAATGTTTCAGATACAGAGCAGGTTAAATTAAAACAGAAATCCAAATAAATTCACTTCAGTTCTCTATAAAAAGGAATTAAAGGGCTGTAGCAAAATCGGATACCTGAAGTAAGAAATGATTACGACCCACCTGAGCAGTTTATATTGCTTTATCATGCTTCCTATAAGTTTTTTTGTCTTCCTATCATTCCTGTTACAAAGACCAGTGCCACTCCTATTTTCCAACAGGAAACTTAACTGTCAGAAGATTCCTTCCCAGTTTTAGAGTGGTATAGTTAGCCCCCCTGTTACATGAAAATCCCCTTTTTTCCTTTTAGTTGTGATTTTCTCTCTATATCTGGTTATGTTACTATGGACTAAAATATCATGCAGGCTAAACTTCTCACACAGGCCACATTTCCAAAACTCTGGTCAAGTCACAAGCTCATGGTTACACAACCACCACCTCCCCATGGTCACACATTATGGGAGGAAGTCTGGCATCTTAAATCATTGTGTGTCTCCTAACCCAATCACTTTTTAAGTACTGTATGCAAACTTGAACTGCCTTCTTGTGTTGCTGATTCATGGTATTGTTTAAGTTCCCCCATCTAGGAAGCCAGCCATAGACCCCATTGAATTTTGCTGATAACTGACATCCTGATCCTTTCAATGTTTTGCACACTCTAAGCACCCTGCTGTGTGGTAGTAATCAAGCTACCATCCAGCTCAGCACCTCTTTTTAAGAGAGGGCTTCCTCTCACAGGCGCTCTCTCTCTCCAAGGACCAACACATCTATGTTGTGTCAGAGGGTCCTCTTCACAGGACTCTCCCCCCCCTCCAACTACTATACAGGATAGGTAACTATCTTGCGCCTGGAACTCTTCCCCTTCTTCTCCCCCCTTTTTTCTCCCCTTCTCTCCCCATCTTTAGTTAGCAGCTGGTGTTGGCAGATCAGGGACCACTAAAATCCTTCCCTACAACCTTTCCTTTTTCTAATTTCCTTGGATGCACCAAATACTCTTTACAAGCAACCACCATGAAAGCTAGGTACATTGGATTCAAGTATTAGGACCAAGAAACATACACTTATCATTTCTCCATGTGCATTATGTTTACCTTTGTGCTTTTGTAATAAAACTATAATCTTTTATTAAAAGTTATCTTTCTCTCACCTTCTTTAAGCAAAAGGGAATTTCTCTGCATTACGCCGTCTTGTTATCCAGCTTACAATCCTAAGGTTCCAATAAGGGCAGTGTAATTATTCCCCTAAACAAAACAGCCCTTTTGGTAACACCCCCCCCCCTTTTAGGATTGGTTTAGGCTCATTAGGTAAAAAAGCTAGTCCATGGCACCCAGCCCGTAAGTTCATTCCTTCCCAGAGTCATGGAGTAAAACTCTGACTGAACAGAATTTTGAATCTACGAGCAACCCACAGCAGCAGAAGTAATCCATGTGCAAAGCCATTTGTCATGTGTAGAGTTCCATCTGTATTTGGACTATCCCGTACAAAAAAGGGTGCTGCAGGGCAGGGCAGCTTTCCTTCCTTGGATCTCAGCATCTAAGACCTATAGCTACTTAACACCAGCTTGTCCTGTGAGGGAGCGCAACTCAATTTATCTTACTCTGTCAAAATGGAAGGTCTTATTTATTGCTTTTTATCAATATTATAAGCTCCTTTGGGCACTCCTGTCAGAAAGCAAGACAGAAATCTACAAAATAAAATAAATGACATCAAAATATTCACTGCTTCAGTGGCTGCCTGGATCAAACTTGCTCTTGCGCTAGCAGGTCCGAAACAGAGAATGAGTTGTTTTCTCTTTGATAAGAGGAAGGAACTGGATCCAGTCCCTCCTACCTCTGACAGGTGATCACATTGGGTGATTTGGCAGAAGTGCTCAAGCAGTGACTTGGGGGCAACATAACTTCTAGTGCTGAACGTGAAGATTTCTGACATGTACTCACTACGCTGCGCAAGAAATTAGACTGAGCGAATCTCTCTTTTACAGTACTAAAAAAAGTCTTTCTGTTTTTTTTTTCTAGGCAAAAAGAAGTCCTTGGTTTAAGACATTTGGAGAAACTTAATCAGTTTGTGTTTCCTGTGCCGCCTTGTAGATAACTACACTTGGCAAAAGGGTTTAAAAAAAAAAACCCAGCCCCTTTGCTGAAAACCAACTGTGGCAATTTCAACATCCTTTGATTAACAGTTCAGGTTTCAATTCAGAAGAGAACAGTCTTTTCACATCAATCTCCAAGACTTTATCTGCAAACAACTTTTATAGGCAAATGGAACTACAGTGCTTCCATGGAAATATGACTAAAGAAAACTGTGAAAAAATATTGACCAAAAAAGGGAAAAATGGAAGCTTTTTAATACGGAACAGTGAGAGCATTCCAGGAGTCTTCTGCCTTTGTGTTTTGTAAGTACTGTATTTTAGTTGCCTTTTATTTTTTAAAATACGGTAAAGTGCTTCTCTCTTTTGAATAGGAAAAGCTCAATTCGAAAGAAATGCAGTTTAATCTTCACTCATGAAAGTTAGTCATGATAAAGTCAAAAGCATTGACACCAATGGGCTTAAGAGTGGACTGGCAGCCCAAGCCTATGTGTGTCTACTTAGAAGTAAGTTCCATTATAGTAAATGTGACTTACTCCCAGGTAAGTGTGGATAGAATTGCAGCCTAGGTTCAATCTATATTTGGAATTTTTGAAGATTGACCCGTTTTTGGAAAATGGAAGATGTTCTTTCAGAGATGGTGTGTGTGTGTGTGTGTGTATGAGAGCGAGAGCGAGAGCGAGAGAGAGAGAGAGAGAGAGAGAGAGAGAGAGAGAGAGAGAGAGAGATGGTGTTTGTTTTGTAAGCAGTTTTGTGAGTTAAAGTGAAGTAAATATCAAGGAAATAAATCATATATAAATATACGATGGCATATATATTCATACACATTTTCTTTGTGCTTTTCAAAAAATTCATCAAGTTATGAAAGACATATCTCCAAATATACGGTAATTCAATAATTTACTTTCCAATTCATTGTCAATAGTATTTACAGCCTCTCCACTCAAGGGGTTTGGTGAAAATTGAAATTCAATGTGTTCTCCAGTTGAGGGGCTAACATAAGAATAGTGGAACCTCAATCAGAAAGGTGAACTATACATGGAAGCCAGTTTCTATGACCGTTCCAGTTGAGTCATTATCATAGAAATTGTGGTGCGCATTGATCTGGCGGGACCCTTGGTTTCAGCCAATATAAGACAACTTCTTATATTTGTAAAAAAGAACTGGAATTAAACTACATTTATTTTCTGCTATTTTGAGCCAAGCCTTTTTAAAAAAATACAGCTGTTCCAACTTATCAGTATTCAGTTTTTTAAGTTGTAGGAAATGGACAGTGAAGCTAGATCTTAACAGATGACAGCACCTAACTAATCAAAAATAATACAATCTTGTAACAGAAATGTGTTTCTTCACATTGTTGCTGTCTTCAGATCACCTGAATTAGAATGCAATCAGGAGAGCTAACAGTCCAAAGTATGCCCATATCCAGGTAGACAGTTAATGACAGCAAATACCAGTGGTTTGATGTTATACACTAGAGGTAACCAGGAATCAACCAAGGGCCACTGTAGTCAACCTGTATATAATACAGAAACAGATGGCAGACTGGTAGCCCACATGGCCTTTTCTTTTAAGAACTGGATGATTTTTTTTTCCAAATGTGTATCTCCTACAAGCCTACGTATGTACAATTTTTCAACGTATATCAACATACCAGTCATTTTTCTGATAATAAAATCACTCATTAATGTGTTTTATAATTTGTTTTTGAAAGCTATGAACAGATTATCTACACATATCGAATCTTCAAGAAACATAATGGACATTTTATGATCCAGGTAAGCAAACATCTACAGCTAAAGGTAAAATAATTAAAGAAATATGTGTTTACTAATGTATTCCCCTTATTCCAATCCCAGAAACACCACAGAAAAATTCATTGAACAAGATCCTGCCAAACTGGCAGCCCAATCCTATGCATGTCTACTCAGAAGTAAATCTCATTAAAGTCAATGGGGCTTACTCCCAGGAAAGTGTGGATAGGATTGGGCTGTTACACATTTAACTGTTTTTAAAAAATGTTTCAGATGACTTGCTTTATTTATTAACTGCTCATTGTTTTTAAATCTTGGCAACGCATCACACTTCACAGTTGGTAGGCTGCAATCTGATTGGGGTCGAACTCTGCTGAGATCAACATTTTTAGTACTTTTTAACTGTTATTAAATGACAGCTCCAGATTCAAACTGAAAAACTTTCACTCAAATTAAACTTTACCTCCAGTCAGCATTCTGTCTTCTGGGTAGGAAAGAAATACTATTCACAGACTTTAAAATTTAGTGTAAATTTAGCAACAATCCACTTATTTCTCACATCAACTTGCAGACATCGGAAGGTTCTCCAAAACAAGACTTCAGAACTTTAAAGGATTTAGTTTCTACTTATGAAAAACCCAATCAGGGACTAGTAATCCACCTGCGCTATCCAGTAAACAAACCTACAACCCACCAAGTATCTCCAAAGCTCCACAAACCTGTATCTCATGATGGATCTCCAAGGGTCCACAAACCAGTATCCCAACAAGGATCCCAAAGTCTGCAGAAACCTGTAACCCACGAAGGATCGCAAAGTCTCCACAAACCTGTATCCCAACAAGGATCGCAAAGTCTCCACAAACCTGTGTGCCATCAAGGATCTCAAAGTCTCCACAAAGAAAGAGATGACGCATATGTGATTCCTGGTAAGAGTTGAACAAAGCATATGAGTAATAAATATAAGACCCTATAATGATTCTGTGGCACAAGAAAGATCACAGGGAATATAATTATTTCTTTCAAATTAAAAAAAACAAAAACCATAGATGTGATCAATAATGTGAAAAATGACCAAAGCTTACAACAGAACCTTGTTTTTAAATGAAACTGCATTTCTGAAGAAAGAAAGGAATGAAGTGAGGCTAAAACATGGCCACTGGGATATATTAGTTAGAGCAGAGCTTTCTAAAGTTGTGTATCATGATGCCCTAGGGCAGTGGTTCTCAAACTTTTAGGGAGCTTTACTTCCTAAGTAAATCTTTGCAGGACCTCCTGGAAACTGGAAGTGCTTTGCAATTGTGTCATTTGAAGATTCTAAGCCTTGGGGAGACCTGCAGAGGGCTGTGCAGGGCTCCCCGCACCCTCTGGAGCTTGCAGCAGCCCACAGCGAGTGAAAGTGAAAGCACCCCTTCACCTCCCCCCTTAGCTATGAGATTCTGGGGATTGCGTCGCTGTCGCTGTCCTTGCTCCTTTCCCCGCTCCTGAAAGGAACCAGGGGACCTTAACACGAACTAGTGGGTTGCGACCCACCAGTTTGAGAACCACTGCCCTAGGTTATCAGAGACACCCACCAAGGCACTGCAGGACATCTGCTGCTGGCAGCGAGACCATGTTGTAACTCTGAAAATATCGGCAAACAGCAGCAGCAGGCTCGGTTTGGTGGCAGAGCTGATGGGTGCGATTCTTGTGCACTTTAAAAAGCTCTCCTGCCCACCCTGAGCTCCCTACCACTGTTTGTAGGGTTGCTTCCAGCCTCCAAATGATGACGTAAGTGGCAATGACATTTATTGCACAATCAAGTTGCCATTATCACCACTTCCTTCCAGGTACCAAGGTGTTGCAATGAAGGTATGTTTGGGAAGCAATGAGTTAGAGTGTTCAGTTAGGACTAATGCAATTCTCCCCTCAACGATAATGTTCATGAAAATTAAGACTGAAATCCTACACACACTTTCCTAGGAATACGCTCAAGTGAACAAAATGGGAGCTGCTTCTGAGTAGACCTGCATAGGATTGCACTGTAGGTAAAACTTGGACCATTCACTATCTCTCTACCTAACCCAATAGCAGTGTGGTTGTGAGGAACAGTGATGGGAAGAGCAGGCCATATGTTTCCTTTCTTTAGAGAAGGAGTTGGATAAAAATATAATAAATGCATTTTAAAAGGTCATGGATGAGATTTCGGGCCCAATCCTAAACATCTTCAGTGCCAGCGCTGTGTGTTGCAAACATGCAGTAAGGCACGCTCATAGTACCTGGAGAGGAGGGGCTGCCAGCAATGGGCCAGCACCAGGCAGTGCCAGTCAATGCTGAGCCTCAGCACTGCGTGGAGAGCCAGCTGGCGCTCCAGTAGCGCTAGCCAGCAGTAAGTCGTTTCAGTGCGGTAGGGAGGTGGGGAGTAGGCAGAATAGGGCAGGGGGAGGGCAGGGCAGGGTAAAGAACCAGCCCGGAAGGGTCGTGGGACTGGTGGAGGATTGGTCTGTCCACCATGAGAAAACATTCATAATGAAGACATAGAAATATCAACCATGCTTAAAAAATGTCGATGGAACACAGGAAATGCATCACAATATTTAAGAACCTCTAAAAGCAGTACTAATCAATTAAAGAAACTTTATGAGCACCTAAATGATCAGGCAGCACATTTATAAAAAAATTGTTAATTGTTCAACTCGAGCACTTACCAAAAACCAAAGTGCACAGGCACCATGTTAGAACAATACACTTTCTCACACGAAAGAAATGGTTCTTAAGATGGTGCTCCTGTGAAATGTGTGTGCATATTAAAAAGCAGGTGTATGGCTGCTTTCACGCTTATTGTTTTTATGAAAACCTATTCAGGTCTATAGTGTGGATGTTTACTCAGAAGTACAGTAAGTCTCACTATGTTCAATAGAATTTTCTCCTTTGTAACTATGTTTAGTATTGCAGCCTTAATGAACCAGTTGATTACAATTTTTTCTGATTAACCACCCAAGATTTCTTCAACTGAGTGAAAATCCTCAGTTAAAACATTTAAAAAAAGAAAAGGAAAAAGACAAGGAGGACAAGTGGAAATAAGGGGCAAATTGTGTATATGCAAGAATACTTGAGGAATTTGAGAGGTTTTGAGCAAACTCACTTAAGGGACGAAATGAAATTATTCATGCCGTCTGAGCCCATGAATATTTACTAAAAAATTAAGCTCCACAGACATCAAAGGGACATATAGTATTCCTGAGTAAGTATATCGGATTGTGGTCTTTTGGATGTCTTTTGGATGTTCCATTAACCCAGTGGTTCTCACACATTTAGCACTGGGACCCACTTTTCAGAATGAGAATCTGTCAGGACCCACCAGAGTGATGTCATAACTGGAAATGACATCATCAAGCAGGGAAATTTTTCACAAGCCTAGGTTGAATCCTACCCACACTTGCCCAGGAGTAAGTCCCATTTACTGTCATTGTTAAAAGATTATACATAGTAGGTTGTTAAAAGTGCAGATCTGTAACATTTCCCCAAATGCTGTCACATACCATGGTAGCATCAAGTCTAATATATTAAAAATAAAATACTTAAATGAATGGGGACCCACCTGAAATTGGCTCGCGACCCACAGTTTGAGAAACACTGCATTAACCAATAAGGTGTTCAAGTCAGTTTAAAGACATTGAACAATAAAACTTTGGGGATAGTCTTCTAGAAAAGCTTTGATTTCAAAATACTCTGGGATTTGTTATTAACCTATTTTCCTCTGAAACATGGAGATGCTCACAATTACATTCTAAAACAAATTAATTAAAACAAGAAATATCAGAAACAGCAAACAAAATCTCCAGTAGAAACAAAAGCACCTATTTACACAAAAAAGTCTCTCACACACGTCTATCAGATTATAGTGGTATGTGTGTTGTTGAAACACCTGTTTTCTTAGGAAGGCATTTTACCTTTTGCCCTTTGTTCATACATCATTCAACACAGATTTGTTTGTGACTCAAAGTTACCGTTCTTCATAGAGATCAATGCATGTCCCATGACTAAAAATATCACATCTTAGAACATGTAACCACCTCTAAGACAGACATGGACTAACTACTGTATTCCTGGAAAGTCATTCTGAGAATGGCTTGTTAAATACTTTTGTAAAGAATTGCTAAATACTTCTGCATTATATATAATTCTAAAAACAATTCTAAGTAAGACTGAGATCATCCAGTCCCATGCCTGGGTCAGTGGCTACCAAGATCTGCACAAGTCAAGGACATATTCAGGCTGTGCCTTGGCAGAACTGAAACCAAAAAATGGTAATATATGGGATATTTGAGAAAGCTTGGGTGCAGGAGAGGATAAGCTTGTGCTTGGGCTGTGAGATACAGGAAGCTGGACTAGATGGGCCTATAGCCTGATCCAGTGGGGCTGTTCTTATGTTGGGCCTATAGCTCAGTGGCCAAGCATAGGCTTTGCATGAAGAAGGTCCCTAGTAAGAAGCCTTAGTGACTAATTAAAGGATCTCAGGTGACAAAGGCTACAGAAATGCTTTGCCTAAGTCTCTGGAGAGCTCCTGCCTATCAAAGCCAAGGAGCAAACCTTCATCTCCTCTTTATGGGCTTCACAGAGCATTCTGGACTAAAAGAGACTTGGGCCTGACGCAGAAGGACTGGCAGGTAATACTAATTTTGCTAGTTGGGTGAATGATCTGATAGCATAAGGTTGCTATCACTTGTTTAAGTGTATTTAATGTGCAATAGTTCTTTTAAGGCTAAGCATAAGCTTTCATAGGCCAAATCCTATTTCTGGAACCAGAACTGGAACTGATAATAACAAGGAAGTGAAAGAAGTTAATAAAATGCTTAATCCATCTTCCTCATTCTTTTTTTTAAAAGACAATTCTCTTTATTAAAAACTGGAACCAGAGCATGGATGAAAGTAAAAAATGGATGAATGTCAAAGCATAGCCTTATTTAGTTTACAAATTTATTTTGGCCACCAAAAAACGTAAATAACTACGTAACATGTGAATACTTACAAAAACTAAATAAACAGAAATAAAAGAAAAACCAAAGACACTGATGAATGTCATGGAAAGTTGGGTGAAATTAGAAGAAAGAGGAGAGCTCATGGATAAAATTTGAATGTAGTTATAACTGAAAAAGGTTGAAAGAGCAAAGTGATTAAAGTCAAGAGGATGAAAGTCAAGGTATTACTGCATTAAATCTCAACAGCTGCTTATCAGCAAAGCATTCATCAAGAGGAGGCCATTTGCAATGCAGAAGTGGGTCACTTTACCACAACAGATCTCTTCCTCATGATACTGCTTTCCACTATAAGTGGCCATCAGGGCTAATTTAGTACACAAGATGATCGTGTAACATGTAAATCCAGGCCCCTCATTACATAGAATGTTTCCATACGTTGCATTCTGTAATAGTAATAATAATGTTGCTTTCTCAATGTATACAGCATCATGTCTCTCAGCAGAGATGGGTCCAGTATAAACCATCTCCTATTTAGAGTGTGCTAATAAATTGTCCTCTTGCTCCATTTATGACTCAAAGAAATAATCAGAGGGCTTAATTTTTCCTTTCCAGTTGCTGAGGATGGTGATGATTACGTAGATGTCTTGGCAGAATGATTGGTTAAATGATCACTCCCCAGGATTTACTACTTTTTGGCCTTCTCCGAGCCATCATCAGCTGCCACAAATCTGGAGTGAGTCACGCCTAGGCAAATGGGATTTTCTATTCATTTTATTAGATTCTGTATTGGTTTGTGCTGCACTTAGTACTGTGCCATGACTGCTATTTCTAGAATTGGCTTAACTCTTTTAACTGACTTTCTGGAACACTTTTCTTTGTCTTCTCTTCACTTAGTGTGTGTGTATAACATGGCTATTTCATGCATTTGATAAATTGGCCCCCCCAAACAAATCACAATCAACTGTTTTAGCCTTAAGTGCCACAAAACTTTCTAATCAAGGAAGAGAAAGAAGATGAAAAGAATGATGCAATTCTCTAAAATGGAACTATTTTATTTCTTTTCAGAAAAATAAGGCTGCAATCCTATGTCCACTTTGCTAAGAGCAAGCACCATTGAATACATGGGACTTACTTCTGAGTAAACAGTCATAGGATTGTGCTGTTAGTAGTGTTCTGAGATTTTTAAAAAAAACTATATTGTAATTTGTTTAACTTTTTATACTTGAAGTTGGATACATGTTTCCATTCAATATGTTTTAATGTTTGAAAATGAAATAAACTGAATATATAAGAAGTCTCTCTGCTACTTTTCCATATCAACAGATGAGTTTATTTGAACCAGATGCACGGACACACACTTGAACTCTGACAATGGCAACTCATTTTTGTCTGTGTTATTTTTAACAGGAATGGGTACATGTGTGTGCTAGTTTATTCTGGTAGTTAATGCACAGCTACCACTGAGAATATGCATGTTGAACACAGTATGGCTGAAACTTTAAGCATACTGAGGGAATTAAATTCCTCTGATATCGTGGGGATGTGAATTTCTAATATAACTCCTGGAAACTGGGCCAAGAGTCGCCTTTTAAAGTGGTTTATATTAAGAAGGGGGAGAACAAACATCCCTCTTCACCCCAGCATAGTGTCTTTTTCACTGGCACTTGCTTTTAGACTATGAGCCCTTTGGGGACTGGTAATCAGGTACTGATTTATTTTGCTATTTAAACTTTGTTGTAGCGCTGCAAGTGGATATTGTAGAACACATTCTTCATTATCCTAAATCAGGGGTCCCAGATGTGGCCCGCAGCGAGCCTCTATTCAGCCCTCGGCCAGCCTCTTGACCCCTGAAAGCCTCTGGCCCACTCCACTGAACATGACCAGAGTTATGCTCTGATTGCATCTGAAGGCTGTTCTGAGGGCCAGAGAGGCTGAGTGAATGAGCCCACTCACTCATTTATTCATTCATCTAAGTTCCATCTCTAATTTATTTAAATTTTATATTTAAATTTTTTTCTGGCCCTCAGCACTGCACCAGATATTTCATGTGGCCCTCTGGCCAAAAAGTTTGGATACCCCTGTCCTAAATGACTGATGTGCTACTGTTTTTAAACTGCTTGTTTTTACTTTGCATTAAAAATGGGGACATGCACACATATACTGTACACTCCTATAATGCTTTAAAGTTTCTTTAAAGAGCAAAATTAACAAGACTAGGTTCCGCTTGCAATCTTGTTTAGTCAAGTTTTTCTACTCCACTAACTCATTTGGGGCTGGGGAAAGGTTAATTTAGAAAAACCAAGCAAACAGGCTCTTTTCTTCCTAAAACAAGGTTCTGCCTTTCATCCCTTTTGTTTGAAGACTTATCAAGCTGCCAATACTGGATTAAGGTTGGCACCCTGTTGCAAAAAAAAGGGGAAACTTTTCCAGGAAAATAAGTTTACAGTACACAGCCCAAACTGCAAATTTGATATAGAATATTTTCATGTATAAACTGTGATTGTATTAGATGCGACCATGCAAAACTTTCTTTTAAAAAAAATGTAGCAGAGCACATGGTTATGTTTTGAAGGGATTATGGTAGAATCCTCAGTATTTGAACATTGCAAACGTCCAAAGCCATTGTCTGTTCCTATATAACTATAACCCTCTTCGAAAATGATCCAACTGGCAATTGGATAATATGACTGCTCCCTAACTTGGTCAGCTTGCACCATGTTCCAAGCTGCTCAAACTCCTCTCAAGCTTAAAAAAAAAAAATGCTAAACATAACTAGCCTTATCCATACCACTATCCTGCTTATCCTAATTTCCCATGAAAAGAGTATTTTTAGTCTTTGATTTATTTTTAATGTAAAGTTAGACTTTGTTTGCAGGAACAGTCTCTGTAGTTGTCAAAAAGGGATCAGGATGCCAAAGTTTGCAAGTTCTGTTTCTGCCATCCAGAATTAAATTATGTATTTACGATGCCCAGAACTTCTGGTGCTGTATCTCCTTTGTAAAATGAAGATGGAATCACACTTCTCGAAGACTAGCAATTAATTGGAAAAGTTGTCTTGAGAAAGCCAGATGCCTGAATGTTGAGGTGGTGGGCAGAATTGCATGCTAAGATGAATATAGCAGTTGTGGGTCATGTTCTCCTCCTTCCCACTGTCAAGCTTATCCAATGTCATTCTGCTGTTCATTTTCCCATCTCATAGCACTGGATGCGGCTGGTGGAGAAACACACAAAGTGGTATAAGTACATAGATTTTCTACAATAAAAGCTGCTTTTTTGAGCCACTCACTTCATATAGTAGTGTGTTAGAAGCAGATGGAAAATAAGTTAGCACCTAGTTTAGACAGGATTTAACACTTTCATGATGGGTGTCGAGTATTAGTGAGATTCTGTCCCTTTAAAAAGAGGTCTGCACCCACAGGAAACAGAAGGTGATATATAGTTTAACCATAACACGCAACCTGCTTACTCCAGAGTAATTATATTAGTTACATGCTCTAAGGGGATAACGTGTGTTGGAAGATATTTAATGTAATTATATAAGCCTCAAGCCGAGTGGTCACCATGAGAAAAAGTAGAACAATTAACAGCTAACAGGAAGGTCATCTATGTTGCCTGGTTTATTTTTAGTTTAAGTGTGCTTTTAGAGAAGCATTCTTCATTGTACAAGGAAACCACAGGGTCTGATGGCCAGCGGCCACCAGTAACAACCACCAATAGCTGGACGCTTGTGAACTTTTTTCTTCAAGGTAAATAACAGTTTCACATCTTTCCAGTCAACATAATACTCCTGTAGCTTCTATGAAGATTATAAAGTGGCAAAGCAAGCTATGACAAGAGCAGTCCAGAATGCAAGGAAATATGCAACAGTGACATGCAAGCATTATCCCCCTTTGCTCCTCAGCACCTACACTTTACACTCAATTATTTAGATTGTATTTTCTGATAGATTTTTACTGTAGGCCACCTTGGCAGGAAAGCAGAGTACATCTGAAACAGGGTGAGTTGCAACTGGATAACCATATGTTGTGTTGGCAACCTTCAGTTTCGAAAGATTATGGTATCGCACTCTGAATCGTGGTTCTGGAACAGCGTCTAGTGTGGCTGAAAAGGATAACCAACTGTCACTGGATAACCAGGACTGGATAACTGCAACTGGATAACCAGGACTTTAGAATCCCTTAAGACCTGGTTTTCAAACTCTCAGGGAGTTTGAGGACTGCAGTAAGTGCTTGCAGGGAACAGAAGGGAGGCAGCAGGGGTGGGGGAAGGCAGCGATGCATTCCCCAGAATCATGTCGTTAAGGGGGGCTGCAGGGACTGGGATGTACTCACCAGTCCCTGCAGCAGACTCCTGGGGGTGCAGGGAGCCCAGCACAAGGGTCTGCAGGGCTCCTCAGCCTTCTAAAAGTGAAAGCGGAGCGTAATTGCTCAACTTCTAGTTTTGTGGAAGTGGAGCACGATCACGAGGGTCACCAGTTCGAGGACACTGGCAGCTCCCTGAACAGCTGAGAATGGCGAGACCTTGAAGCAGCTGACAAGCCCAGCTGGGTGATTCCACCTGCTCTTGGTGTGAGCAAGAAGCATCTTGGCTGCCCTCCATGTGAGAGATGGAGCTGCTTGTCAGCCTGCGTGGGAGAACTGGAGGCCAGAAGTGAGACCAAACCAAGAAAATCCATTCTGAAATGTTGTTGGTTCTTGAAAGAGAGAACCTATATGATTGTAAAAATCCCCTTGAGGGATTTAGAAACGCCTGCCTATGTAAACCGCCTTGAATAAAGTCAAGAGGAGTAATCCGATGACCAGAAAGGCAGTATATAAATATCAAGTTATTATTAATTATTATTATTATTATTATTATTATTATTAAAGAGTTTAAGAACCACCACCCTAGTGTAGTGTTTTCACTGGAAATGTGTAGCAGGAGTAGGACACTCCTGTACTAGAAGATACTATCGGAAAGAGAAAAATACTATCAGAAACACACCTTACTAAAGGGCTGAGACCTAACACTGAATAGGGATTTGGAAGGATTTTTTTGAACACCAGGGCAGTCATCTCATAGCACTGTTTTGGGCTGACTAGTAGAGATTCCACTACTTCAGCAAAAGAATGATTGAAATACAGATCAATTCTCTAATGTGTGACTTTCTAATGACTGGTGAAGAAAACTAAGGGTGCAATCCTAACCGCTTATGTCAGTGCTTTCCAGCACTGACATAAGGGCAATGCAGCTCCGAGGTAAGGGAACAAACATTCCTTTACTTTGAGGAGGCCTCCATGAGTGTCACCCAACTGCAGGATGCTGCACACGTCTCATTGGCATCGCTATGCCAGTGCTGGAAAGGGGTTAGGACTGCACCCTAAGACTGCAATCCCATCACTTGTGTGGAGATAGGCATTTAGTATGCCTCTCTAAAATGATTTGGGATTAAGGCCCACAAATCTCAGTGGGATTTATTTCTGAGTAAGATCTGATCAGGCTGCAAGGTTGCAGTTACAATATACCCAAGTGTCAGTACATATGCAACATATAAGCTGTATCTTAGTTCCTCTAAAGGTTCTAATGCACAATGATCCTTCTGTATACAGTATTTCATACAGGATCAACATATTTGGGTGCCCTCCGAGCAGAAAGGCGGATTACAAATAAAATAAAATAAATAAATAAAATAAATAAATATTTATGTTGGGCCAAACAGGAGCATCCTGGAGAGATACTATGGTGATCGGGGGGGGGGGGGAGGGGAATATTGATAAACATATCTAAATCAAACATGCAGAAATCAGTAAGTCACAATGAATGCTGTAGGAAAAAAACTATAAGGATATCTGTGGCACCTGAAAATCTCAAACATTTACAACACAATCCTTTGCAGGTTTATTTGGAAGCAAGTTCATCTGTGTTCAATTAGGTTTATTTCCAGGAGTGCACACACTGCAGCATAAGCTTTCATAAAACTGAGCCTGCTTAGTCAGATGTAACCTCCTGAATTGGCTAGGACAGGTGTGTCAACATAAGGCACGCAGCTAGAAGTGACACAAGGAAGCTTTGTAGCTGGGAGAACTCAATTATAACATGGGCCATCCTTTCAACAGTAATTCTTCAGCCAAAGTGTCAGTTTGCAGAGCACCCCTCGGCTGCTGAGCTGTGAAGTGACACCTCAGCAGAAGTGATGCTACTAAAAGAGCGGCTATGTGATATCGGGCTGTCCCATATCTTTTCTCTTCTGTCACCTGCAGCTAATGAGTTCCTAAGGGAGAAAAAAAAAGTGCTTATTTCTGGTCATCACCTGGTTAAAGATGTTGCCTCCAGCCTCAGTACGTTATTCTGCCTGCTGTTTGAGGTTTGACACCCCTGGGCTAGTGTGTGTGTGTTGATACAGAGAAGAACAAAAGGGGCCACGATAACAAAAAATATATAGCAACAGGTCTATAACAGCAGGGCTCTTATGTTCTTATCTAACAACATACATAAGAACATAATAAGAGCCCTGCTGGATCAAGGCCAAAGGTCCATCAAGTCCAGCTTCCTGTATATTACGGTAGCCCAGCAGATGCATCAGGGGGCACAAAAGACAACAAGAGACCTGCATCCTGGTGTCCTCCTTTGTATCTGGCCTTCTGAGGTAGCCTGCTTGTAAAACCAGGAGATTTCACACGCCCATCATGGCTTGTAACTTGTGATGGAGTTTTCCTCTAGAAATCTGTCCGGTCCCCTTTCAGAGGCATCCAGGTCAGACCACAGACAACCTGTGGCAAGAAGTTCCACAGACTCCTAACATAAGAACAGCCCCATGAATCAGGCCATAGGCCCATCTAGTCCAGCTTCCTGTATCTCACAGCAGCCCACCAAATGCCCCAGGGAGCACACCAGATAACAAGAGACCTCATCCTGGTGCCCTCCCTTGCATCTGGCATTCTGACATAACCCATTTCTAAAATCAGGAGGTTGCGCATACACATCATGGCTTGTACCCCATAATGGATTTTTCCTCCAGAAACTTGTCCAATCCCCTTTTAAAGGCGTCTAGGCTAGGCCAGCACCACATCCTGTGGCAAGGAGTTCCACAGACCGACCACACACTGAGTAAAGAAATATTTTCTTTTGTCTGTCCTAACCCGCCCAGACACCTGTCCTCACCTCCCTGCATTACAATCTCTGAGCATGAACTGGAGGTTGTCCATGACTTTGTGTACCTTGGCTCAACGATCTCCGACACTCATTCTCTCGATACTGAGCTAAACAAGCGCATCGGTAAAGCAGCTACCACGTTTTCCAGACTCACAAAGAGAGTCTGGTCCAACAAGAAGCTGACGGAACATACCAAGATCCAGGTCTACAGAGCTTGCGTCCTGAGTACACTTCTGTACTGCAGCGAGTCATGGACTCTTCGCTCACAACAGGAGAGGAAACTGAGCGCTTTCCACATGCGCTGCCTCCGACGCATCCTCGGCATCACCTGGCAGGACAAAGTTCCAAACAACACAGTCCTGGAACGTGCTGGAATCCCTAGCATGTATTCACTGCTGAAACAGAGACGCCTGCGTTGGCTTGGTCATGTCGTGAGAATGGATGATGGCCGGATCCCAAAGGATCTCCTCTATGGAGAACTCGTGCAAGGAAAGCGCCCTACAGGTAGACCACAGCTGCGATACAAGGACATCTGCAAGAGGGATCTGAAGGCCTTAGGGATGGACCTCAACAAGTGGGAAACCCTGGCCTCTGAGCGGCCCGCTTGGAGGCAGGCTGTGCAGCATGGCCTTTCCCAGTTTGAAGAGACACTTTGCCAACAGTCTGAGGCTAAGAGGCAAAGAAGGAAGGCCCATAGCCAGGGAGACAGACCAGGGACAGACTGCACTTGCTCCCGGTGTGGAAGGGATTGTCACTCCCGGATTGGCCTTTTTAGCCACACTAGACGCTGTGCCAGAACCACCTTTCAGAGCGCGATACCATAGTCTTTCGAGACTGAAGGTTGCCAATACCTAACCCGCCCAACACTCAGTTTTAGTGGATGTCCCCTGGTTCTGGTATTATGTGAGAGTGTAAAGAGCATCTCCCTATCCACTCTGTCCATCCCCTGCATAATTTTGTATCTCAATCATGTCCCCCCTCAGGCGGCTCTTTTCTAGGCTGAAGAGGCCCAAACGCCATAGCCTTTCCTCATAAGGAAAGTGCCCCAGCCCCGTAATCATCTTAGTCGCTGTCTTTTGCACCTTTTCCATTTCCACTATGTCTTTTTTGAGATGCGGCAACCAGAACTGGACACAATACTCCAGGTGTGGCCTTACCATAGATTTGTACAACGGTATTATAATACTAGCCGTTTTGTTCTCAATACCCTTCCTAATGATCCCAAGCATAGAATTGGCCTTCTTCACTGCTGCCGCACATTGGGTCGACACTTTCATCGACCTGTCCACCACCACCCCAAGATCTCTCTCCTGATCTGTCACAGACAGCTCAGAACCCATCAGCCTATATCTAAAGTTTTGATTTTTTGCCCCAACGTGCACGACTTTACACTTACTGACATTGAAGCGCATCTGCCAGGAAACTGCACATACCTAAACCCAGGAAACTGCACATACTAAAACTGCACATTCCTAAACACAGGCAACTGTACATACTGATCACGGCTTGTGAGCCGTGATGGAGTTTTCCTCCAATGATCTGTCCATTCCCTTTTAGAGGCATCCAGGCCGGATGCTGTCACCACATCCTGTGGCAGGGAGTTCCACAGTCTAATTCCAGGGGCCATGAGGTGCCAGGCCAGTGCTGGGCCCTCCTCTGGCTCCGGGATCTTGCGCCCTCTCATGGGCCCCTCAGAGGGAGCAGAGCAAGCACAGCTCCGGCCGCAACACCCCACCGCGACCACGCTCCGTCCGACCACGCGCTGGGGAGGCGGAAGCGAACGGGGGCTGTCGAGGCGCCTCTCTACAGCTTCCCCTGCCAGGCGCTCCTCGCGGCGGCGACAGCAGCGCTCAGCGCTCACCGCACAGCCGACGGCACTCTCCGCCCCCCTCAGAGCAAGGGCTCTGAGGCAGCGCGTGCCCTCTTTCCCAGCATGCACCGCGCTCACCTGGGCCTCCCACCTTGCCCTCGCTCCCAGCATGCACCGGAACTCACCTGAACGGGGACGGGTTCCACCGCCTCTCACCTTACCCTCGCTCCCAGCATGCACCGCGCTCATCTGGGCCTCTCACCTTGCCCTCGCTCCCAGCATGCCCCGGGGCTCGCTTGAGCTGGGAGATGGCTTCCAGCGCCACTCAGCATACTCTCGCTCCCAGCATGCCCCGGGGCTCGCCTGGGCGGGGGGGATGGCGCTGTCCCTGAGTGGATGCCCTCCTCAAAATGGCGGCGAGGGCGCCAAATACGAGTTTCTGAGGGAGGGCGGCGACGACGGCGGGAGCCGGAGAGGGTGCGATGGACGCCTCGGCCTGCATGAAGTCGCTGCTCCTGGCCGCCGCTCAGTACCGCGCCGCGCGCACCGACCCCAACGCCGCGCTGCTGCAGCGTAGCCTGGAGGTGAGAGCGGCCTCCGCGGGGCCCTGTGCGTGTCTGCTTGGAAGTCAGGCCCATTGCAGTCAGTGGGGCCTACTCCCAGGAAAGCGTGGACAGGGCTGCAGCCTCACAGCCAGTCCTGTGCCTGCCTACTCAGAAGTAAGCCCTATCAGAGTCAGTGGGCTTACTCCCAGGTAAGTATGTATGGGACTACAGCCCGAGACCCCAGGCCTGTGCCTGCCTACTCAGAAGCAAGTCCCATTACAGTCAATGGGGCCTACTCCCAGGAAAGCGTGGCAGCCATTGCATTGTTGTCCCATCACTCTCTGAAGGAGCTCAGAGTAATCTCCATGAGTGTTTTTCAACCAGTGGTACTTGAGGGAGTGTCCGGTGGGAGGTGTGGGACCCCTGGACCCAGTGGTGTACCTGGGTGGGGTAATGAGGGCAAATGCCCCAGTCGCTGCACCTGTGGGTTGGTACCACCAGCCTTGCCTGCCCCACTGCCCATTGATTGTGTCCAGGATCACGCTGGAGTGGCTGTGAGTTGCAGTCACTCCAGCCATGATTCAGCTGTTCTGGGCTGCACTCTTCTTTAGAAAGGACCAACTCCTAGCCTGCTGCCACTCTAGGCTGCCCCCCTTATAAAAAGTGAGGAAAGAGGAGGCCTAGAGCAGCCGCACCTTGGGAGTTGCGACTCCCAGCACCCTGCTGCACTGAGACACTGAAACACTGAAACACTGCTGGAGTGGCAGCAACTCGCAACTGCTCCAGCCGTGTCTTTCGTCTCCTTGGAGGAGAGAAAAGGTGCAGCCTAGAGTGGCGGAACTGTGCTGGGGGGAAGCATGAACTCCTGGTGTGATTGCGGAAGTGACTGTGGTGAGGTGATGCCATCACCACAGTTACTTCCGGGTCAGGGGGCGGCAAATACAGGAGTGGCCCTGGGCAACAAAAAGCCCAGGACCGCCACTGCCTAGACCCCCTGCCACTTGACAGGAAGACCAGCAATGCAACACAACAAGCAAAAGTCGAAGGCTTGGATTTAGTTCCAGCATGTTTGTGAGTGCTCAGAAACACCATGAGTGTTGTTGTGTTGTGTCTGGCCTTCCCATCTGGAAATAACAATCTATAACAAAACATGGAAGTACAGTCCCAATATGGAAGTCAGTAACTTTCGGTGGCACTTCCAGTAGGTGGACCATGTGAATTGGTACATTAGAGAACGAACACTGAGAAACACTGACCTATATGGTGTCGTTTTATCTTCTGTGGTACCCTGACAGGTTGTGTTGGGCTGAGAGACCTCAGATCACCCAAAGAGTTTGTTGGTTGAACTGGGATTTGAGCCCAGGTTGAAGACACTCTGTCCAGCACACCACACATTTCTATTAAGATCTTCCCCCTTCCCCACCAGTTTCTGGGCCTTCTACAGCTGTCTGGCAGACAAAGAATCCATAGCATGTTCCAGTACAGGTTGGGCACCAATTTGACTTTTTTTACTTTTTCGCGTAAAGAAATAAAATCACAGTGTTTCATGCACAAAATTATTAAAAATGTAGTATAAAATTACCTTCAGGCTATGTGTATAAAGGGTATATAAACATAAATGTATTTTGTGTTTAGACTTAGGCCCTATGCCTAAGATCTCTCATTATGTATATGCAAGTATTCCAAAATACAGAAAAATCTGATATCCAAAATGCTTCCCATCCCAAGCACTTTGGATAAGGGATGCCCGACCCATATTACTATTTATAGGCTCCTTTTCCACATTATGATTAGGGCTTTGCGACATCTTACTGTAATATAACGAAACAATAATAAAATTTGCCAAACAATAACAGAGGCGGCAACAATGACTGTACCCTGAGCAATATACACTGCAAGACAAAATCAAAACAAATTCTGCTTGATCCAAAAGCCTCATGAAAAAGGCATGTCTTGGTGCCTTACAGTGTGAGGGGCTGCAGGTGTGAAACAACCTACAGTGTGAGGACTTCTGCAACCTTACTGCTGCTATCAAAACAGTCCTGTTGCTGCCAGCTATATCTTGGCACACAGAAACATTAAATTGCTGTATGAGGACAACGTTGTACCTGTTGCATCTTTGTAGTTTATGTAACTGATAGGCAAAGCTGACCTACTAGAAATTTGCAGTGGGAAGTGATGGAATTTTCTTCCTAGCTGGTTCACCCATATACATTCTCTGTTAAATATTTAGGTGTTGGATCAAGGCTGCTTTATTTCAGAGAACTGTTAGGTTCCAATGAGTTCAAGGAAACTTCAGCTGCTGATGTTTTATATGGATTGTTTTGGTTTTCTTTTTTTGAAGTTGTAGTGTTTCTGTTTTTTAATATTTAGAGTTTTTTGGAAGCCACTTTTGTGGACCCTCTGGGTCAAAAAGTGAAATAGAAATATCTTTAAGAAATCCAATATTTGCTTGCCTCTAACCTGAACCACTCTGTTGAAAAGGAGGTACAGGTAAGTAAGTTGCTTGTGAAGGCAGTCCAAAGGCCTTCCATAGGTCTTGAATGGAGCTCTTAGTAATGGAGCTATTATAATAATAATAATAATAATAATAATAATAACAATTTATATACCGCCTTTTTTGGTCTTTATTCAAGACTTTATTCAAGGCGGTTTACGTAGGCAGGCTTTATCTAAATCCCTTATTAAATAGGGATTTTTACAATTTCAAAGAAGGTTCTTTCTTTCGAGAACCACTACATTCAGGTGTTTCGTTCCGATCTGGCTTCACATTCTGGCCTCCATCCTCCCACGCTCAGAGCAGATGGAATAGCTCGGCTTCAGCTTGTCAGCTGCTTCAAGGTCGCATGGTGCCGGTGGCCTCGAACTGGCGACCTTGTGGATGTTATCTTCAGGCAGACGGAGGCTCTACCCTCTAGACCAGACCTCCTGCCCATGATATGAGATTGGATTATGTTTACATTATCTGTTTTAACTTGAAAACTGTTTCCAAGCTTAAGCTTCATTTTTACTAGTCTCGTTTTTTTGAAACGGCCCTTTTTAAGGCATTTTTAAAAATGTTGGTCTCCACTGGAACTTTCCACTTGTATATGTTGAATTGTATAGCATTGTCCTATGATATAGCGCGTTCTCAAAATCATTTAACATACAAGTCTATTGTTACAAAGTTGGAGGATGTTGTTAGTATGTTCTCTAATGGATCGCATCCAGAGTCCTGCTTGAGCAGCATGCACTGCTTGTGGTTTCCAGGTACTGTATTCCTTCCTGCAGCTCTTCATGCTCCATCCCACACTGTTGCTTGCATGCTAATTCCCAGCAGTGGCTTTTAGGGGTTTCAGTACAAAGGAGGGAATGAGGAAGGTGCCTTGGACTAGCATACATTGTGTCAGTGGTATTCTGAATGCTTGAGAAACAGAAGTTGTTTATATTGCGTTTTGCATGCCTACTTGGAAATAGGTCCCACTGCCTTCAGTGGGGTCATTCCCAGAAAATGTACTTAGAATTGCAGCTCAAGTCATGGGAAGGAGGGTTACAATTTATTTCACAAACTACCACTTCCACATTGGCACCAGTCATCTGCTGAATACACCTGCATTAAATAAGTGGCTTTCTTACATCCAGCAAGTTTCCTCCCTCACTGTGTTCTCTTCACATGGAGACTATCTTCCAAAACAACTAAAGACACAGGAGGAGTAGGTGTTGCTCTCTCTCTTGGGATTAGCAGCTTGTGGGGGCTGAGGGATAAGAATAGGTCCTCAGTTTGGCTGTACTTGTCGTAAGAGGCGACTCAACAGCCACCGGGTAGATGGGACTCATTAGCCTGGGAAGGCAGCTCATCTGAGAGAAGGAAAACTCTGATCCCAAACCTCCACTGCCTTGTGGCTACATCCAGTTATGGAAAAGGCTTCAGGAGTCAATCTTGAGGCAAAATCCAGAGCCGGAGTCCCTGAGGCAGTTTATGGCTGAACACAGTCACGTTCTGGCAACTCCTGCAACGCCGCTGGAACCAATAGTATTGGCTTCTGCCTTTCCATTGGACCATTTCAGCGACGTGGAGAGGGGAGATTTGCTGCAAGGGTAACAGTCTATCCTCCATATCAACTCTACCCAGGCTTTGCGCACTGGAGAGGGCACTCTGTTCCAGAACCACCATTCAGAGCGCAATACCATAGTCTTCCGAGACTGAAGGATGCCAACAGACAGGTTGGGGATAGTCAGAAATACTGAGCTCCTTTGATGCATATGCACAAAGGGTTAAAGCTTTGTTGGACAAAATGGGCCTCTCTGACCTCTCCAGATAAGATAACTGCAACCTCCTTCCACCAGCATTAAAGAAAAGGGGGCAGAAAGAGAAAGGTGGGGGGGGGCGCGGCGGAACAGAGGCAGGAAAAAATGCATCTGGTACAGTCTTATAGACCGGGAGTGGCCAAACATGTTTAAATAAGAGCCACATATGATAAACTTCAGATGTTTGAGGGGTACAGTACAAGAGAGATGTTTCTTAAGTAATTAAATTCTTAAATTTAATTTACTCACCATGAACATTAAACTTGTGCTTTAATCCAATGTACTCTGATTATTCCAAATAAATAAATAAATATAGACTTTGAAACTTTTTTATTAGTGATGCAAGAAGGAGCTTAGCCAACTTATATTTCCATGAGTGGAGAAACTCATGAGCCGCAGTTTCTCCACTCCTGCTATATTCCATAGGCCTACCTCATTCAGTACAGAAATATGTAACATTATTATTAATAATAATAATAACAGTATTTATATACCAATTTTCAACAAAAGTTCACAAAGCGGTTTACAGAGAAAATCAAATATCTAATGGTTCCCTGTCCCGAAAGGGCTCACAGTCTTTATGTGTGTTTGACTTAAACATTTTTTGAATAATGTTCTTGTTTATATACCGAAACCTAATTTATGTGGGCATATGGTCAGCCTTCCTGTGTGCTTCTGCAGTGTAATCATGTAGCACATATGGGATGGGGTTGACAGAGCTGCTGCTTACTGCTTTATTTGTTATCATCTTTGTGTTATCCATTTTCATTGGTAGTTTCCCACTTCCAGTAGCCTCCCTTTTCAACCCTTAACCTATGCCAGTGTTCTTCAAGACCGGGGCTGCAACCCCATTGGGGTCATGAAGCCTCATTTGGAGGGACGTGACAACCTTTCAAAGCATGTGCAAGAAAGTTCTTGGATCCAATCCAGTAATGGTACTGCCTTATCAAAACTGAGTTCTTGATATAATCCTGCACAGCCTTGTCTTGCCCCACAGCTTCTAAGACCAGTTCTGCTCAGTCTACAACCATACAGGGTTGTTGTGAACACTTTAGAGCAGGGCTTCCAAATCCCAGCCTTCGGGCCAGATGCGGCCTACAGCGAGCCTCTTTCCAGCCTTCAGCCAGTCTCTGGTCTCTTGCAAGCCTCTGGCCCACCTGACCAAACACAACCAGAGCTGTGTTCCGGTACTGTCCGGAGAGTGTTCTGGGGGCCTAAAAACATCACTTCCTAGTTTTCCTGAAAAATTGTAAGAAGGCCTTCTGGGGAACAGGGGAGCCTCCCCAACTCTCAGAACGTGCTTTGGGTGTTTCCTGTGATGTGCTGGTTCTGAGATATTTACTCCTGCATATTTAAATAAGCTGTGGGAGGTGGAGGAATAGGAGTCCATTTAAGTGTGTGGTTTATTTCTGTTGGTGCTTGAAGAAATCCTGAAAATCTGAGCCCATTTATTCATCTAAGTTTCACAAATAATGTATTTATTTAAATTTTATATTTAACATTTTTTTCGGCCCTCAGCAGCATGCCAGATATTTAACGTGACCCTCTAGCCACAAAGTTTGGAGACCCCTGCTTTAGAGGTAGGTGGAAATGGGGCAAGCTCCTGGAAGGGGTCAGGATTGGTGGTGGCTCCCCAGTCTCATACTTTATTTACAGTTGTATCTCAGCACCTGTGGAAGTTTCATTCCCAGAACCCCCAAAGTTGCTGAAACTCACAGATAATCGAATCAGTGAATCTTGGCACCCAGTCCTCTAAACATGACTGGAGCAGTGCTCCGGTCACGTCCAGAGGGTATTCTGAAGTGCTGAAAACTGTGACTTCTGGGTTTGGGGTGAAAACCAGTGGCCATTTTTGGGCCTCAAAACACCCTCTGGACACAACCAGAGCTCTGCTCCAGTTGCATTCAGAGGGTTCAGGTTGGGCCTGGTTGGGCCTCAATGTGGGTCGGAGGAGTCAGATCCACGAATGAAAAAATCGTGGATGATCAGGCACCATCTGTATTTTTGGGGTCAAGGCATGAAAAAGTTTGGAAACCACTGATCTATTCCACCTTGGGCAAGCAGAAATCACTAGTTGTCAATGTTACACAACTTTCTCCTAACCTTTATTTATGTACTTTATTATGGTAAAAATATTTTTACTTTATGCATTTTTGAGATATGCAGTGCTCTTCAAAAACGTAACTCTGGCATAAAATGACAGGTGCTTATACTATCTACAACAATGGTTCTCAAACTTCTTGGCATTGGAACCCACTTTTTAAAATGGCACTCTCATTGGGACCCACCTGGTTTATGAGACTTTTTAAAAATGAGATCTAGAAAGAAACAATATTTTTATTTTCTTACAGGTAATAGCATTTTTATTTGTTTACCAAAAACTTAATTCATTTTTCAAAATGAAGCAGCCCTAATGAACTTCCTTTCCCACACTTTTCCTCAGAAAAAATAAACATAAAATCTTGGAGGCTTTTTGGAATTTTCCTTATATTTACATATGCAAACCCCCTGACACTCCAGGAGCTGAGCAATTTGCATTGTAATTAGCAACTATCCAATTTTTAAATAACCTCAGGATTATCTAATCTTGTATTTATCTGTGTTTACATTGGAGTCTCTGCCCAGCCCTTCATGACCCACCAAAAATCAGTTTGTGACCCACCAATGGGTCCCAATTCACAGTTTGGGAGCCACTGATCTACAGCATTGATTGGCAGTGACTTCAGGGTTTCAGACAGGGATCTTTCTATGCCCTATCTGGAGATGCCCTATCTGGAGATGCCAGGAATTGAACCTACAACCTTCTGCATGCAAACCAAATGCTCTGCCACTGAGCAATAATCTCTTCCTTAACCACTGCACCATGCTGACTTCCTGTTTCTTGTCAAAGTTGCCTTATATGTGTGTTGTGCCTTTTGTTTGATTTATTTTAGTTCTCATTTTCAGAGACTGCACACAATTCAGCATCCGTTTTCCATAGCATTTAGGTCCCTTATATAGCACTGTGGCAAATGTAAATTTAGTTGCTGGATATGTGTACTCTGCACATTGACTTGAGACCAGAGCTTTGGGTGTGTGCTGAAGTGCATAGGCAACAATATGCGCACATGGGCCTGTCCCTTCCATTAGAATGAATCGATCCAGAGTTCCTTATACTTACTGGCATTGAGATGCACTTGGGTAACTTCTAGATCAGACCATATATTACATTTTAGATAGCATATATTTTCTTTTTATGTTAGGTTATCTCAGGATTGAAGCTGACAAGGTTGTTTGCATCAAACCAAGTTTTACCAAATGAATGTCTGAATTGTTTGGTAGAACTAATTGAAGACCCAAATATAAGCCCTCAGTTGACCCTGAAAGTGGTTGGCTTGCTCTCTCAACTAGGTAAGCTATAAAGGTATTTGAATTGCCTATTCAGTCTGCTTCACTGCTATGGGGAGTATATTGTGCTACACATAGTTGGGTGTGATTTCTTGCACACTTTCCTGTGTGGCTGGGTCAGAAATCGCATGTGAAGTATAATATGAAAGAGAGTTCTCTGATCTTTGAAACAGCACTTTCTAGAACGGAGGTGGCATTTTGTAAAACAACCAAACCCATTAAAGTATTGCAATTCTTCTGTGCTGCGTGATATGAAAACACTTTAGTATCATTAAGTCAGAAAATGATTTTGCTGTAATGAGGAACAATAAGTGCAAAATTGGCATGATGGTATGAATACTAGTGTGTATGTGGTGATGAGACATGGTGTTCCATTAAAGATACGGCAGCATTGCTTTCAGTGCAATCTTATGCACATTGCTCAGAAGTTAGTCCCGTTGTGTTCAGTGGGGCTTACTCCCAGGAGTGTCTATGTCTATAATTCGATATACACTTATCTGAAAGTAACCTCTTTGGAAAGTGTGACTTACTTCTGAGTAAATCTATATAGGATTGTGCTGTAAGTTTCTTGAAGATACAACAGCTTTTGAGGAGACATGAAGGCTAGAGGGGAACAAAAAAGACTGATAAGTCAACTTTTTGTTTTAAAATGGATTTGGCTCCTAAAGTGCAGTAATTGAAATACAAAAGCAACTAAAAAATTTTCTTTATTTACTGAATTGAATTAGTGTCTTTTTAACGCTTTAAGAACATCAAGCATGTATGTGTTAAAGTTCTGATTAAAATATTATTAACTATGGGGAAGGAAACTATTGTATGCCATTTAGAAAGATTTTCTGATCTTTTTCCTCGACATGTTGCTGCTTGTTTTTATAATCTTAGTGTTGTGTGTGTATCACATATGTGTTTTCAAATTAGTTCTAGACAATGAGGCCAGAGAAGTTCTTCAGAATACTTACAGTCTGTGTAGTGTTCTCGCAGGTGTGATTCATCGGAGTTCTGTCAATCTTCTTGATCCAGTATTGCTACAGGTAAGAGAATGAAATATTTAATGCTTAATGTTAAAAAAAAGTATTCTAGAGGTTTGTTTTTATTTATAACTTTTATATCCCACCTTCTACTGTGGTACTTAGGTGAGATATATAAAAATTCCCAGGTGCTGCCATCCAATCACTCAGCCAAACCAACTTGGCTTCAGGAAGTTTGCTGCATGGTGATATTACTTTAGATTCAGGGCTCTCCAAACTTTTTGACAAGAGGGCCGCATCAAATATCTGGTGCAGTTTTGAGGGCTGGAAAAAAAATTTGGCATTTGGCCCTTGGGCCAGGATTTGGAGACCCCTGTTTTAGATCATGCTAAAAAGCAAGCGTAATTATCAAAAAAGTGTACAGGGCAAGCCATTCTAAAGATTTCAAATAGATACAACATGCAGAAACGATTTTTTAGCAGCCTTAATTGATTTAAATAGAAAATTTTTCTTTTACTAGCTTTTAAATCTTGATTGCAGCTTAGATCTGCATACAACAGCTATGTAACAATTGTTTTTCTTCAACTTCTTTGGAGTAGGAAATACTGTGTAGACATCAGTATCAATTACATAATGATTATCTTTTGTTCGTGCTGCACTAAAATCAAAACAGACTGGGTAATAAATCCCCTAACTGATTTTTAATCAACCACTGATATTTTTCCCTTTTATGCCACATTTTCACATCTGTACTTGAGTAGTTTAATATCACAAGATGACTATTTTGTTTATACCTACTGCTGTAATTTCTATGCAGTTCAGAAGCAGTGCATAATCTAGTTTCAGATTTGAAAATGGAACGCAAAACAAGTGTTGGGGCCAAGAAATATTTTCTATGCAACTTGAATCTCAAGAAGTTACTTCTTTCTTGTAACACGTTTAGGTAAATATTGAATATGTACAATTGGTTTATTTTTCATGTCCCAGAGTATTCAACTGCTTCAGAAACTAACCTACAATACCAGAGTATTCAATGCCAGTTCTAACGTTGAAGAATTAATTTCATTCCTTATGCATCGTATGTAAGTACCTTCCAATGTTAACCAACTGACGGCCAAATTCTATCCTACCTTCCAGCCCTGGTGTAGCCATGCCAATGGGATATGCGCTGCATCCTGTGGTGGGAGGGTAGTTATGGAGGACTCTACAAGGTAAGAGAACATTTGTTTCCTCAAGGGCTGCATTGCAGCTGCACCAGTGCTGGAAAGTTGGATAGTATTGTGCCCTGCAATCCTAAACACTAAGCTATATTGAGCACCGTAGGGCTTACTTCTGAATAAATGTGCCTAGAATTGTGCTGCTGCTTGTAACTCTTTTGGAGTTCAGATAATGTGTTGGTGAACATATACCTGACTTTTAGTGGTTTTTGCCATGCTTCATACAGAAAATGATTTAAGATTCCAAGCAGTCTTCCATATAGATCCTCATCAGGCCCAAACGGTTTAAGAGACAAAACTATATCGGGCACTTTCAGATCATTCACCGGACTGTGTTCTGATGTACACTGACATAATAATGATAAGCACGATTCCTTTAATCAGCTTTTTGTTTTACTATTGCATAAAAGTTTCCTGTTGAAACTGTTCCATCAGGTTTCCATCAGGTTCCAACTGTACACACCATGTGTGTAAGGCAAACCAGCATACAGAGACCAGAGAGTTTTATCCTCTAATGTGATACAATGGCTTTCATTTTGTCTAGCTATGCTGTGGTGGGGTAAACTCACAGATGTCTTTAGTGTTGAGCTTGTACAGTGCTAGACAGAACAAGGCCCTTAAAGCTATTTTGAGACTTATTCAGGTGAGAATGAAGTTTAATTTGAAAAATAAATTGGGCTGTTAAGCTCTTTGTAGAAATAAGGGATATTCTTACATCTTGCAGTTAGCCTTTTTCTTGTTTAATAAATAAGTTCCATTTGTGTGTGTTGTGTTATAATTTCACAACCAAAAATCATGCTGATCACACATAGCTATATAAGTGGGGAGAGGGGTGTCCGTAAATATTGTCCTTTCTAGAAAGTTGCCCTAAATTTTTCACCATTCTATGTAAATTTCTTTAAAGAATAGAAATGACTTGTGGTGTTTATGTGAGACCATTCTACTGAATTGTATAGAAAGGTAAAAGTTTATCTGAGATACAACAATTTGAGAGGTTAAATTTATGCAAGGAAAGAAATGTTGACTCTGAATGTGTTTAACAATTTGCTTATTTGAGGCTTATATTTTAGCCAGTCCTCGGAAGATGAATTAACTATACCGTGCCTTGGACTTATGGCAAATCTGTGTCGACACAATCTATCCATTCAAGCATATATCAAATCACTGGTAAGAAATTTCCTTATTGAAGTCTTTTGAATGGAAGGGAAGAAGTGAAAAAGTGGATCTTTTTTCTTATAAAGCAACATTAACACTGAAATTTCCTCCAAAACACATGGAAGAAAAAAGAGTTTGAAAGATGTTGCTTTTTAAATCTGGGACACTTCTTTGTTTACCATCTATGCAATAGTCATCTCTTCTCTACCTATCTTAATTATATGCTGATGCAATCTTATATTAATGAAATTGGAGCCAGCACATGCCTAATCAGCCCTGTTAAATTCAGTGGGACTTACTCCCAACTGAATATTGGATTGCAGCCTCAGTTGCACCAATCCAGTACAAAGAAGTAAACAAGAAAGTGATCATTCTACAGCACTTTTGGATATAATTTATTTTGTTTTTGTTAACAAAACTCAACCCTGATTTTGGTGAAACACTTTATAGCTAGAGAGATGCATGACAGGTTTTAATTTTTCATTAGCTATATCAGGGGTGTTAAACTCATTTCATACTGAGGGCTGAACAGCATTCATGATACCTGCTGAGGCCCTGAAGTTATGTCATTAGGCAGGAATTGATGTCATTAAACAGGTCATAACCAAAAATAAGCACTTTTTCCCACTTAGAAACTCATTAGCTGCAAAGAGAAAGAAGAGAAAATACACAAATCTTGAAAATTGGTATTTTTCAAATATTTCAAGATATAAGAGAGCCCAATTTTCAAGTGGGCTGCCCTTACAGCAGTAACACCTTAGCATTGCTCAGCAGCTGAGAGCATGAGGGCCAGATAAAAAGCTTCTGCGGGCTGCATCTGCCCCCGGGCCTTATGTTTGACACCCCTGAGCTATATCAATATGCCTAAAATCCAAAGATTCCTTAAACTCTAATCAGCTATTTTCAAAGCTTTTCATCTCACGGCATACTAACAAGGCACTAAAATTGTCAAGGCACACCATCAGTTTTATTACTGATGCTGCTGGTAGGGGGCTTAAATCCCCCAATTGCCCTATTAATAAGTGACCCTCCCCAATGTCCTGCAGAACACCTGTGGACCATCTGCGGCACACCAGTTTGCCACTGCACAGTGGTTGAAAATTGCTGCTCTAAACATGGAGAAAATATATCTCAGTTGTCCTAAGTGGACACTGAATTAAATGTTAATGGGCAATTCATCCTAAAAAAAAGAAGCAAACATTCCATGTTCTATATCTATACCTACAAAGAATGCATAGGGTTGCACTAATAGTTTTTGTTAATTCAATAATCCAAATGATTAATTCAATTATCCTAGCTTATATACTGCTGAAGATTTGCTGATCAGTACATGAGCATATAAGCCCTGGTAAGAAATGTATGTGGGGAGATCCATGCGTATAGCAGTGATTTTTATTAGCCATAGCGAAGGGCAGCATTGTTCTACACTAACAAAGTGGTTTTTTGAGCTTCCTCTACTTTTAAATAGCTGTTTGCATTGTATTGTGGGAAGGCTATAGTTTGGAATGACAATAAAAGGCCTTATTGTGAATTAGCATTAATTAACTTGATCTGATTTTTTATTTATTTATCCAGGACTTCTGTTCTTTGTACTGCAAGGTCCATATGTATGCTTCCTTTTTTAATCAAATATTTTACTTTCTGTGATACTGATAATGGAAAGGAAAATTACATGCTAGTTTATTGACTTAAATTACCTTAATTTTTTGGTATTGGAGAATCTGTTAATATTTAAGTGAAATGATACAGCATAGAATGTATTGACTTACACTGGGCACGTTGTTGTCAAACAGAAATTTTTCCAGTAATTTTTGTTCTCTCTCTCTCTTTGTACCAGACTAATGTAAAGAATTTCTATCGCACTGTAATCAGCTTTCTGGCCAACAGTAGTCTAACAATGGTTGTGTTTGCACTTTCGATCTTATCAAGCCTTACATTAAATGAAGAAGTTGGAGAAAAGGTAAGGGCATCTGTGTGTTAAAATAATCAGGCATGCGTGTTTTTCCAAGAAGAATAGTTGTGACAGGAGGTGAAATTGTACTAACATCCTGTGCAGGATAAATGTATGGGTCAGTGTATCTATATATCTATATCTAGATATATATATATATATATCACAGTCCCTCTGAATCATTTTTTGTTCACCACATTTCAGGTTTATAGCTTGTTCTGGTTTAGTTGGATGTGCAGTGACTGTAAAGTATTTTTATGATTGTAAATCAGATTTGTTTGTTTAGCTTTTCCATTCCAGAAACATTCATCAGACTTTCCAGTTAATATTCAACATACTTATGAATGGTGATGGAACACTAACAAGAAAGTATTCTGTTGATCTGCTCATGGATCTCTTGAAGAATCCTAAGATTGCAGATTATCTTACCAAGTACGTTTTATGTTTATTCAGTATCTACAAATGCTCTTTTTATTTTCAAAATCTTTAGTGCAGTTTTCTTCAGCCTTGGGGTTGGGGCTCCAATGGAGTTGTGAAGCCTCAGTTGTGGGGCCGCAGCAACTTACGGGAATGAAAATGGTTGAAGACCACTGGACTAGAGCATCACCAGGTAACAGGGGAGGCATCTGGTGTACCCCTTAAGGTACCAGGAGATTGTTTCCCAGTCCGACTCAGGTTCTTGGCAATTGTGCTAAAATATCTTTCACTAGTGCCATGGTTACATCACTGATGAGATGTTCTATTTTGTGTCACTTAACTAATTTATGGTGTACACAATCTGTGCTGGCACACTAAGCCTTGGGATCATTAAACCTATCAACTTGAATCAAACATGCACAAGCACAATGTTGCTTATATAAGGGATCATTCCCACCCTTTCCTACTCACTGCGATCTTCTGAGCCCTTCCAAAAAATTGATCTTGAGGGTTGGTTGACCCTCAGGGAATGGTGTGGATGTAGGCTGCTGCAGAATGATAAGGGAATCCTCCGCAGCATGTTTCTAGCCTTTTCTGGTGTTTCCTCAGAATCTAAGGCAAGCTATTAAGAAGTAAATAAATTGCAATGAATAGGCTGGGAGTGGGAAACATCCCTTGCACAAGCATAGTTCTGATCATGCAAGTCTGGATCCAAGTAATTGAATTTAAGATAGGAACAAGGGCTAAAAATGTTCTAGTTTTTTAGAAAATTTAAAAGCTTATGTTGCTTTTCCAAAATTCAAATCCTACTTTTGATCATATGCTTTCAACAAAGTAAGAGATTAACCCATTTTCCCTCCCCCCAACAATATAGGTATGAACATTTTACATCCTGCCTCAATCAGGTGTTGGGCCTCCTTCAAGGAAGGGATCCTGATTCTTCATCAAAGGTATCGTATTGATAAATGGTGGTGTAAATTACAGCTTAAGAGTATAAATACCAGCATTCTGTTGTTAGTTCCAACCATTAACTGTATGTGTTTAAATAGCTATTCTACCTTGGCATATAGTAAAATGCAATAACATCAATTATAGTTACTGCTTTCTACAGGTATTGGGCACTTGGGGTTGTGTTTCATCATGTCATAACTACAGCTATAGAGAGAGATGCTTGGGAATGGACCAGTAGCATGAGCATGAACATTTGGTAGTAGAGCATCTGCTTTGAATACAAAATGTCCCAGACTATTCCTGGCATACAGGGCTGTGAAAGAATCAGTATCGAACCCGCTGGAGACCTGCTGTCAGACAGCGTAAATGATACCGATATGACTTGGTGTATGGCAGCTTCATGCATTCATATGCCTGAGAACTGGCATTGTATAATGGTTAAGACAGTGGTTCTCAAACTGGGGTGTTGCGACACCCCAGCCTGAGAGCCCTGGCCTCTGCCCCCTTAAGGGGCAGGGGTGGGGGAAGGCAACAGTGCGATCCACTGGATCATGGAGGGGCTCAGGGACTTACTGCCACTTACCAGTCTGCAGCAGCCTCCCGGGGTGCACACACTTCTCCAATGTTCCTGTCACTATTGCAATCGTGAAACCGGAAGTGCTCACAATTGCTATTTTGATGGTCTCTGCAGCAAGGGGAGGCTGGCGCAGGGGCTCCCCACACCCCCTGGAGGCTGCTACAGCCTCTGGTAAGTGGCAGCAAGCCTCTGTGCCCTTCCAAAGTGGCACCATCTAGCAGATCATGGCACTGTCTTTCCCCCGCCCCTGAACACACTTAGTGGCTCAAACTGTCCCTGAGTTTGAGAACAGCTAGGTTAAGAGATGAGCTGTGAATCAGAGTGTCCAGTTAGAATCTTTTCTCTGTCAGCAATTCACTAAGAGGCTTTTGGTGATCAACTCCATTTCAGCCTTGGCTCTTCAACTGCAATATGGCAATAATAATACTTAACAGGGTTGTTGTAAGGATGACTTCAAGATAAGACAAGTGAAGTGTTTTGCACACTCAGCACTGTATAAATGTTAAGAAAATATTATATTCATATGAGATTAGATAGTGATAAGTGTATTACTTGACTTATTTTACTGTGTTGGGCTTTTTAAAAAACTTGTAGAATAATGAATTCTATACTGTTGGAAACTTCTGCAGTGTGTGATATCACTGATATATGCAGTTGACCAAGTAATATCTACAGTTGTCTGAGGGTATTCTAAATTGTAGAATTTAGAAAACTAAATATCCTTTGGAACATTGGAGAAATGTGTGCACTTTTTCTCCTTGTATAATGTTTGTGTTACAACTGTGAAGGTTATTCTGATATTAGATTTCTTCTTCACATATGATTATTTCTAAAATATAAATGTAAGAGATTTCTTTGACACAGAGATTGGCTTGCAGGCCATAGCTGGTTGTAGCAGCCAGTAACCATTGAAAAGGTTATATTTCTGGCACTGCCAGTTAAAGGATTTCTGATAACAAAACTGGGAAAGACATCTGCCTGAGTCCTTGGAGAGCCACTCACAATCAGAATATACAATGCTAGATTAAATAGATCAGTGGCATGGCTTCATATAAGAACATAAGGCCTACTGGGTCAGACTATAGGTCCAGTATGTTTCCCAGAGTGTCCAATCAGATGCTTCTAAGAAGCTCACAAGCAGAACCTGGAGGCTGCAGTCACTGCCCCCCCCCCCCCGGATACATCTGAGGAGCAGATTTGGAGGCAGCTTGGTATATAAGGTTCTGTAATCTACAGTGTAGGTGGTAGGATTCTTGACAACCAGGTTTCAATTTCTGCCCAGCCCACAGGTGTACACATTTGGTCCCTGTTGCATATATTCAACGTTGGGCAGTAATGGCTTAACAGCAAACCAACTTTTTTAGTTTAGTCATATTTCTTGAGTAAATAAAGTGTTTTAGATAAGTGTTTTCTCAGTCTAAAATATAGGGTCTGATATACTTTGCAGTAGGGACCTGTGCCAGTCTTGGATAGTGCTACAAAGAATATTTTGCTTGTGAAGATGGGAAACGCTGTTCTTGTGCTCTCTATACAGGTGTTGGAGTTACTTCTTGCCTTCTGTTCGATAACAGAACTCCGTCATGTCTTGTGTCAAGCAGTATTAGAACCAAGTATGACAAGCTATGGAAACACAAGACTTGCAACTCGATCCAAACCTTCAGAACCATCTGTTTTCTTAGTATATTGGTCAAACCAGACATTGGAAGCATCTGAAAACTGCGCAAGTCTTGCCCTAGAGCTGTTTAGGGAGATATTTGAGGTACCACATTACCCTAGCTTCTTTGTCAAAGCCAGTTCACCCACAAGGAAAATAACACAGGCCTACAAAATTGAGGGTCAGAAAAGTTTTTCCCAAACTTTATGGTGGTTTGATATGAATTTGGGGTGCCAATTCCAAAAATGGCATCCGTTTTGCCCTGTCATGTCTAGTTTTGGAGATATAGTATAACCTCATTAGTGAATGGTTCAAGCAGCTTCCTCATGAGGAAGCCATGGTGTAGGCTTCCTCATGAGGAAGATGCTTGAACCATTCACTAAAGAGGCTAATCTCCAAAACTAGATGTGATAGGGCAAAACGGATGCCATTTTTGGAATTGGCACCCCAAATGTACCCAGGAATTGGTGTAAGGAAGCAAAATGTGTGTTGGCCTGTGTAATTTGCTTAATTGTAACCACTTCTTTGAGTGCATACATAGCTGCCTGCTTCACTTCTAGCCTGGCCATTTTGTGACACTTCCTAGCTAGCAACCAGTCTCATTGTGTTGTTGCTGGTTGCTTCATATGAAAATGACATATGCAAGCTATTTTGCTATGTTTTATGTAATATTTCAAAAACCCATAGTTGGCTTTACTAAGAATATTTATTTATTACAAATACTGTGAGTTCTAGACTTTTTATGCTTTTATAAATCAGTTAAAAAAAGACAAGCAGTCTGAAATTACCACAACAGGTCTAAATTTCTATTAATGTTTATTTATCTGAAAATTTATTATTGTGTTGGATTGTATCATTCTTTATAAGCAGATAATGAAGATACTCACATGCATAAATACCTTATAGGATTAAAAAAGCTTTCATTTTTAGAGAAGAATTGGGTTTTTACAAATTTACTCATAGTCCAAAAAGTCATTGTAAGTTACATGGCACATAAGGGAGATGCTTTAAGTAATAAACATGACACTTTCATCCTTTTTGAACCGATATGTTCAGATTTCTAAACTTATCTGGCAGTCTGATTAGTCTTTTATCATGTTTCTTTTATTATTGCAAAAACTACCCATATGAACATTATTATTAAGAATATTTATATACTTGTTTTCAAGCAAAAATAGTTCACATGTAAGCCCACAGTTTAGTGACTTGAAGTGAGCAGTACTGTAGCATGATTGTTATATGAGCAATGAATACATGTTTCCTCAATTGGGCTGATATAATTTAATTCAGATTTCTGAGAACAGCTGAAAGAATATGGTGTGTATCATGAGACACGAGATGAGATTAACCTATAGGTTTATGGGAAGGGATATGATAACCGATAGTATTAGAAATGGATTCCAGTAAGCATGAAATGTTTCTGCTGCAGGATGTTATCGATGCAGGCAACGGTGCTATGGCAGGACGTTTTGTGGATCTTCTTTTGCCTAGCCTTCTTGACAATCTCCATTTTTCAGATCAGATGCTGGATGATTTGTTGACAAAGAAGAAATGTGAAAGAATGATCAAAAGCATTGATATCTTGATCAATATCCTTGATTATGTTTTGTTATGGTTATATTTTTCCCATGAAACTGCAATGAATAGCATGTGAAATAAACTAAATTAAATGCTTCTGATTTGAGTAGAAATCATTGGAACATAAACTGATAAATGTACATTATAGAACAGACTTGCTCTCTTAAAATATATTTCACTATAACGCAGTCTTTCACAGACAACACAGCTCTGGACAGTAGCAGTGCCCCTAGCACCTCTGTTTCTAAACACATTTTTTCTTCATGCCCTTTGGCTTTACTAGAGAATCTTTGATGTACAAAGTATGAACAGTTCCTAAATTTTACAGGTTTGTAACCTTTATGTGGAAAGAAAGAGTTTGTTTTAACTTTAGTTAGTCCTGACTGAGGGCCCAATCCTATGCTTCCCACCCACCCCATGGTACAGTGGCACTGAAATGGCCGCTGCTGTATCCTATGGTACAGGAGAAGCAGGCAAGTGTCTCTTCAGGGTAAAGGAATATCAGGTCCCTTACCCCATCAAGCACCCCCACAACCCTATGGGTCTACTTGGATCTCTACCAGTGAAATCACTGTTGCAGAGTTGAGTAACCTGTGTTGAACTTTCAGGCACAGGAAAAGGATTAGAATCTTGCAGCAGGCTCTTTCATTGTCCCTGCCCCCTCCTGGGCTTAACTGCCCAAGTGGCTGCCCTCTACCTGTCGAGAAACACCCCTTTCCCTGCCTCTCTTCTTCCCGGAATGCCCCCCTGCCACCCCATGGGGAAATTACCAGTGCACGCTCCTGCATCTTGTCGGAGTGGCACATAGGCCAAGTGCCAACTGGCGCTGGCCTCTCCCCTAGCACCTCTTCCTTCCTAGCCACTGCAGTGTTCCTTCTGGCACATTTGTAACGACCATTGCCCAAGCAGCACATGAGCAAATGGCGCTTCTCAGGCAGAGGATTGGGCTGTAAGGCTGCAGTTCTATGCATACTTTCCTAGAATTAAGTTCTATTGAACATAGTGGGACTTTACTTCTGAGTAAACATGCATAGAACTCACTGTACATTCTGTTTTCATTTCATAACTTCCTTTGGATATATTTAATGAACTTTCGTATACAACCTCTTGACTGGATTCAAACAGAAATAAAAACCAATTAGCCTAGCTTAGACCAATTGCAAATTGCTGTTTTGGGTGATCTGAAAAATTGTCCTAGACTGTGTGCCCTGAAGTCATGAAGAGAGACTTCAACCATAAGCTATTATGAACCTTGTTTGGAGACTCCCAAGTCTACAAGTCACAGTGACTCCAAGTGCAAGGATTTCTCTGCTAAATAAGACTTTTTGCTTTATATCTCTAAAGTGGTGCTCATTCTATAGATCAATAATGTCAACTATTGAACTGGCTCATAACTATAATCTGAAACTTTATTACCAATCAGAGAGTCTGCATCCTTAACCGAATCTACCGCTTTGTGCAGATGACACACTAAAAATGTACATTACTAATGTTCTAACAGCTGACAAATGTACATCTTTAATAGAGCATCAATTTACATACAGTGGGATTGATTTTGGCTTGGGATTGAAGGTCATGGACTCTGAATTAAGGTAAGCATCTTATAGCTGAAATCCTTGGTCTAATTCCCAATGGTCACTTTTTTGTTAAAAGTTTAAAGTGAAAAAGTTAGCTCCAGTGCATAGTTCTTGAACCACTGTAGCTGGAAAGTCTTGGTAATCCAAAGCCTAAATTTTTCAAAATAAAAATATTATGAAGTTTCCATTTGTATGAATTTGTATTTGCAATAAATGAAATCTTTACTGGGCTGGGGCACCTTCCTTATGAGGAAAGGCTATGGCATTTGGGCCTCTTCAGCCTAGAAAAGAGACGCCTGAGGGGGGGACGTCATTGGGACATACAAAATTATGCATGGGAAGGATAAAGTGGATAGAGAGATGCTCTTTACACTATCACATAACACCAGAACCAGGGGACATCCACTGAAATTGAGTGTTGGGAGCGTTAGGACAGTCAAAAGAAAATATTTCTTTACTCAGCGTGTGGTCGTTCTGTGGAACTCCTTGCCGCAGGATGTGGTGACGGCATCTGGCCTGGATGCCTTTAAAAGGGGATTGGACAAGTTTCTGGAGGAAAAATCCATTACGGGTTATAAGCCATGATGTGTATGTGTAACCTCTTGATTTTAGAAATGGGCTATGTCAGAATGCCAATGCAAGGGAGGGCACCAGGATGAGGTCTCTTGTTATCTGGTGTGCTCCCTGGGGCATTTGGTGGGCCGCTGTGAGATACAGGAAGCTGGACTAGATGGGCCTATGGCCTGATTCAGTGGGGATGTTCTTATGTTCTTATCATAAATACATAGTTTCATCCAGTTGAACAAATTTTTTGAACACATTATTATAGTCCTTATGCTGTCAAATAACTGTCAATATGGAAGACAGATGATTCACTATTCAGCATTAGCTTTTGCTAACATGCCAAACTTATTAATAATTTTATATTCTGTGAATGAGAACTTGTGGTTCTTGTTTTAAGGGAAGTCATTCTATCTAGTATGTGTTTCCATATTAAAAATCAAAATCCAGCTTTTTCAGAATTGTAGGAATGAGTTATTGTGTGCATCTTTTTATATATAATGGATTATTTAGTGTTAGATATTGTGTTTAACATTTATATGTACACTTTATATGTACAGTAATTTTAAAATATTCTTCATTATTACTTCCATTAGCAAGCTTGCTGCCAATGTAATTTTAAAAATATTGGATCTTATGAGCAAACTTAAACAGTTCGTCCCTAACATGGAAGTCAGCTTTTACAAAGTTCTTCAGGTAAGTTTTATATTTTTTTTAAATTCTTGTTAAGATAGATGGTGTACACAGTCATTTCATAGTTGTAATGACAATTTTAGAAACCTAATAGAAGCTTTTGAAACCATGTAAATAATCACCTCTGTCTTGATTGGGAAGGGTAACTAGAAACATGATTCTATGCATGTCTACTCAGAAATAATCCCCACTGAGTTCAATGAGACTTGCTTTCAGGTAAGTATGTATAGAGTTGTTCTATTAAACTTCTATAACTTTAAAAAAAGTCTTCACTAATCAGGTACAGTGATCACTTGATTCCCATTTTTAGTAACAGTTTTTTAAAAAAAATAGGAGCTGTATTTGTCACTGACTCCAAGGTACTGAAGAATGAAATTGCACTAGATGTTGTGTTATAGTACAGAGGCCCAATTGTACCTATGCTGGAGATATTGTAGTTATGAATGGCTTAAGCTGGCAGGTGATTGGGCTTGATGACCTTGTAGGTGCATTCCATCTCTATGACCTCCAGGCTTCCCAGGTCCCCCAATGCCCTACAGTGGTTCTCAAACTTTTTAGCACTGGAAGCCACTTTTTAGAATGACAGTCTGTTGGAACCCACTGGAAGTGATGGCGTTAACATGGAAGTTATGTCATGGCTGGAACTGACATCATAAAGCAGGAAAATTTTCATATCCCCATATGAGAAAATCAAATTAAGTAAATTAAAAGTTTAAAATAAGTTTAAGTTTAAAAATTTAAAATAAAGAAGAACCTTCCTGACCCTCCCAAGCAGTTGTTGATCCCTTTAAAAAAAAAATTCCCAAACATCCCAAAGGTTACAATCCTACCTACACTTACCCATTGATTTTCATTGTTAAAAGCATATACATAGTAGCCTGTTAAAAATACAACTCTGGAACATTTCCCCAAATGCAGTCACATATAGTAGCATCATGTCTAATATTTTAAAAATAAAATACACATTGAAATGAATGGGGACACCTTCAGAATTGACTTGCAATCCACCTAGTGGGTCCTGACCCACAGTTTGAGAAATACTGCCTTATAAGGCATTACAAACGTTGCTTCTGATTTATGTTAAAACCGGAAGTCACGGTTTTTCATATTTTTGACCATTCTGAGGCTCGCAGTTCCCACGTGTGGTCGCATATGGCCTCTGGGGAATGGAACCCCCATGGATAATGAGGGCCCCCTGTAATGTTTTTCTTTTAATCTGTGTTTCTCAACCAGTGGTACTCATACCACCGGTGGTACTTCACGTGGTGTCCGGTGGTACTCATGGGGCCCTCAGACCCCCGCCACCTGGCACTGAGACCAGCAATGCAATGTGACAAGAAGCAGTAGGAGGCTCAGCAGACTGAACTCCAGTGTGCACTTTTTGCATGCCCATAAAATTCTGCTTGTCTGCCCTGAGTCTCTTACTGGTGTTTATGTTGCTTTTGGCTTCCCAAAAACTTCCAGTGGTACTTCTAATAGGTGGACTATGCAAAGTGGTACAGCAGGGGACAAATGTTGAAAAATGCTGATCTTAACAGATCTAATACCATGCTCATGTAACATGGTTCAGCTAAAAAAAATTTGGTTGTGTGGGCAGAAAAGGAAACGGCTGGAGGAACACCAAGACATTTCATTAGAGAAAGTTCTTAGTGTTAAATAGACGAATGGAACATTGTTCTATATCATAAGGGTACATAGGTGAAGTAAACATAAACAGTGTGTTCCTTATGTGTTTGCTTTTGTTGTCGCCTACCTTCCTTAAAGAGGATTATCTGAACTGTCAAGTGGTTTGTGTCTAGGACCAACGTTTGGTTACGCCTTTGGCTTTTGCTCTAACATCTGACCACAGAGAGCAAGTACAGGCTGGACTCAGAATCCTGTTTGAAGCAGCACCATTGCCAGATTTTCCTGCCATAGTGTGAGTTCCTTATATTTGACCTCAGACATTATTTTGTCACATTTATGTTTGTCTAACTGCTGCTAATTTTTGCCTTGAATTTTTTTTAAAATCCTTCCATTGCTGTTATATTTATCATTGTTCCCAATTCCTTCCTGCTGATTTAATCTTTTTTGCATTTGTTTACTTTTCATGTAGGCTTGGTGAAAGCATTGCAGCAAATAATTCTTATAGGCAACAGGAAGCAGAGCATGTATCTAAAAGAAGCCGCATGCAAGCTTCCATGACTTGTTTTAACTCATTAAAGTCTTCTAATGTCTGCCCTCCAAATGATGATGCTACAGCTTTCAACATTCAAGACCTGATACAGAAACTTCAGTCTGGCTTGGAGGTTAATACAGTAATTTTAACATATATTTTAGGGTATAAGCAACATCTTTGAAATGGTCTATATAAAATGCAACCAAGTATGTTCTGGTATCTGAAAGCGTTTTAGAAAGCATTTTACAAAGGAGTAGAAGGAGTCAGTGCAAGGTCACACTGCTAGGATGATTCAAGACAGTAGTTTAGTAAGGAACTGAATCTGTAATAGTCAAGCCTGTAATAGTAAAGGATTTAACCTGTCTCCACCAACATTTGTAGTACTTCTTTGCACGTAAATAAGATTGGGGGTGCTAACTTTTTATATATATTTGAATGTTTCAAGCCAAAATAAATCTAGGCATTTCTGCAAAAGCATCCATGTCTTGCCTGATGAAAACTTGAAAACAGATCAAACCCTAAAAATTTTTTCTCTTCCCCCCCATTGTTTTGGCTGCATGTGCATAATATTTGTTTGAAGTGTTTGGAGCCTCACAAATCCTTCTAACAAACCTCAGCTTTTTCTTTCTCTACCAGAAGAGAATGAGTGTGCACATACATGCTATTGAAGCAGCTGTGTTGGTAGTGGATACCAACTGGCAGATAGAGAGCAAGAGGGCTTTGAGTAGAACAATATCTGAGTAACGAAACCCTCTGAAGCTGGCAGAAAAAAGTGTTTCTGTGGAACTGCATGGACACTAAAATAGGAGGGCTATGTGTAGTCACAATATTTCTAGACATTCTGGCCATGTTACTCTGCTGCCACACTATCTTGTGACTTTCAGCTATCTCTAAGCAAGATAAGGTATGGAGGAATTATCAGCAACATTTATTCCTTACCTTATTCCATGGAAGGAATAGCAACACTATTTCTTTCATGCCTTAACACCATGCAAAGTACATTAACGAAGTTGCACAAACACACTAAACCTGCATTGGGTTAAGAACAGCATCAGGGTCCTTTGTTGGTAGGCATTTTATTTTATTTTCCACTGAAACTGGTTTGCAAGTAAAAGTGAGATGATCAGTGCACCTGATCCTAAAAATATATACCAACATTTTGTTAAGGTTGAGAGCTATCTTGTAGCCACTCTTGTACTCTCTTCAAACCTCTCACAATTTCCTCTGCCATTTCTTCCTCAATCTGATTAGAGACTCTTCTTCAGTGTTTCATTCTCCCCAAACCTGCTGCTGCTTCCCTTATTTTTAATTGCCTCTTCCCTTTTTTAGAACCGAAAGCAGTGATTTTCAACCTTTTTTGTCTTGAGGCACACTGACAAGGTACTAAAACTGTCTCAAGGCACACCATCAGTTTTTTTGACAATTGACAAGGCATACCGTGCTGTTGGTGGGGAGCTCAAATCCCCATTGCCCCTATTAACAAATGACCCTCCCCCAAACTCTCGCAGCACATTTGCAGACCATTCGCGGAACACCAGTGTGCCATGGCACAGTGGTTTAAAATGGCTGACCTAAAGAATCCATCCCATGCACCCTAGGAAATTGTTCTTATTTTTTTTTCTTCAGTGGCTTGTGAGGCACGTTTAAGATAAACAACAGAAATTTATGAGAAAGACAGAAACTAATACATTGTGCTTGCCAACTCTTGTTAAGAGCTTGTGACTAAAATAAGTATGTTGGAAAGACTGGTAAACCACTCCTTTCAATCTTGAATTAGAAGCAAATTAAGAGAGCTTAAATGTTTTCTGTATATGTAACTTCAGTCTACATAACTATACTGAAAAAACAATTTTTAAAAAGATTTTTTTAATCTCCTAAGTGTTTATGAACCAAGAGAAGAAAGCATATGAGGAAAGGTTTAGTATGGCTTTTGTATTGCCTGTGTTTAATTTATGAATAAAAGATAGAGCTTTATCTCATTTCTTAGCTTTGAGCAGAAATGCTCAAGAAGACCTAAAGAAAGAGAGCTCATAATAGTGTGCCTAGTTGCTTTGTGAAGCCAAAGATAGATATGCTGATTTTGTGTATACCTACACAGAAGCTTGTCCTTTGCTTCAAGAATTGTATGGTATCCACTTTTTTCATTAAAGTTTGAATCAGTAAACACAGCATAACTTATTTTTCTTACTATAATTAAAGACGAAAAACATTAGGGCTGCTTTCTTTAATTTTTGGGCTCTTGCCAAAGATCCATTTATACAGGTGGGACCTCTGTATCCACTGATTTGGTGTCCATTGATTTGACCCACCAGTGATACCGAGGTCCATCTTTAAATGCCTTGTAACATTTATCTGACATCCTGTGGCAAGGAGTTCCACAGACCGACCACACGCTGAGGTCATGCTGTAATTTCATTGCAGTATTCACCCCATCTAATGGCTGAATGTCGTATATTGTTTATACTAATGCATTCTGGGGTGACAATGGAGGAGCAAGAAATCTAGAAGTGGGTCTTTAAAGCTATTTTTTCACTGATTTGGTATCCACTGATTTTTTTATCCACTGGAGATTCTGGAACAGAACCCCAGTGGTTAATGAGGCATGGCCTGTAGTATAGATAGATGGAAATGTGGCATTCATTTGTTTTTCTCCACACAAAGTTGTGATGCAAGTATTCATAGTCATAAGATCAGCAAACCCCAGCAACTTTCTTTCAGTCTTGGTATGTCACAACTTTACGACTTTATGTCACTCTAGACATATCATAATATCACAACTTTATGGCACCTTTATGTCACTTGTAGTATTGCAGATCTCAAATATAAACTGTAATAGAGTATTTTGAACATTGTCTGTCTTGGCTTCAGTACCTTGAAAACAATTTCTTTTTAAACCTAGAAATTTATATCCCATCTTTCAGTTCTCAAAAGGTTCTTCAAGCTGTCATCATGCCACATAAGATAAATATGAACTACTTTGTTCTGTTTAAAATGCAATTACTTTATTGCAAACATTTTAAAGAAATGTCAACATAATCCTATAATTCATTAATACATTCCTTAATTTATGCTGATAATGATTTCTGTAATAATACAGCTAATACATGTTGGAGGTCTGCCAACCATGGTGGTCGTAATTCTGTTAAGCTTTTTATTGTCCAACTAGGTATAATTTTGACTTAAAGTTTCCGTGTTTCCCACAGATAAAGGAATCAGTCACAGATGTGAGGGTATCTGAAATAATGGATGTGTATGAGCAGAAACTATCTGCATTAGCAGTGAGTACGTATTTAATATGTGTATTTGTTTCATGTGGTAGTATCTGTATATTTGTATCTAAAATATATTTCTGCACTTGCTTCTAGTCCAAAGAAACCAGGTTGCAAGATCTTTTGGAAGCAAAGGCATTAGCTCTTGCTCAGGCTGATAGACTCATTGCCCAGTATCGTTGTCAGAGAGCTCAGGCTGAGTCAGAGGTGGGTATACCTGAAATAATTGCATAAAAATTAATTTGTAGAATGCTCACAGCTGCACAGTGAAAGATGGTGTACAACTGTATGTAGTATTTCTAGAGGTAGATTATCCTTGTACTGAAATCTTTTGAAATGGCTTTCCTGATACTGATATCACTTTTGCATGCATACTAATCACTCCTTGCATTAAATTGCTTTGCAGTTGACTCTCTTGAAGTTTATATGGCATTAATTTTAAAATTACGCAGTGTCCTTTATATGTGTTGCAAATAAAGGCAGCTTTACAGCCACAAGGCAGCTTACAAAAGGTAAAACACAAAGGAAAATATTACAATAGCATCAAACAGGTGGCCGACCTTTCAACTATAGGGCTCCTGGATCTTTAACAAATGGGGATTTCAGCGGGTGCAGCTTGTTATCTCACAGATAACAGGTTGGTCCCAACTGTCATAAAACACACAAGGCTTACTAAAAAACAAGTAATTTAAAAGCAATAAACAATATGATATACATGGTTCAGAAACAATTTAAAAGTCCAGCCAGATACGTATTCAAGTTGAAATGGATAAACAGCAAGTCTCCCTGTGTAGGAAAGTCCAGAGCCCCTGCACTATTACTAAGAAGGTTCTTTTCCTGTGCCTGACGATTAAATCTCACTTGGTGGTGGCCTCTCTCTCAGGATCTGGGATCTTAAGGGAATAGAGGGTCCCCGTGATACTATGGTCCGTGGTTCTCACACATTTAGCACTGGGATCCACTTTTTAGAATGAGAATCTGTCAGGACCCACCAGAAGTGATGTCATGACTGGAAGTGACATCAAGCAGGAAAATTTTAACAATCCTAGGCTGCAATCACACTTACCCAGGAGTAAGTCCCATTTACTATCATTGAATATAAAAGATTCTTTTATATACTATAAAAGAATATTATTATTATTTCTTCTACCCCGCCTTTCTCCCCAGAGGGACTCAAGGCGGCTTACAACAAGGTTAAAACGAATTTAAAAACATAATTTAAAAACAGATAAAAGCATATTAACAACATATCATAAAAACTGTAGTCAGGTAAAAAGAGCATAGAGCGGCAAATCATAAAAGAATCAGGCCTGTAACCAGGTATTTAAAAAGATATTAAAAGATGTTGAAAAGATGTTAAAGACCGGGAACTCAGAAGACATGTCTAAACAGAAGGGTCTTCAGGCCTCGCTGAAAAGTTTCAAGAGAGGGAACAGTTCTTAAATCAAGGGGAAGGGAATTCCATAGCATTGGTGCCACTACTGAGAAAGCCCTATTTCTTGCCACACATAACTGCATAGGTGGCGGCACTTGTAAAAAGGCCTTCTCAGATGACCCAAGAGATATATAATACATAGTAGCTTGTTAAAAGTACAGGTCTGTAACATTTCCCTAAATGCAATCATATACCATTGTAGCATCAAGTCTAACATATTAAAAATAACATATTGAAATGAATGGGGACCCACCTGAAATTGACTCACGATCCAGCTTGTGGGTCCTGACCCACAGTTTGAGAAACACTGGTTCAGACCATTTGGGACTTAAAAGTGAAAGCAAACATGTTGAGTTGAACAGAAGTCAAGCATCCATACAAAATAAGTGTTTTATACACCATCTGGTTTGCTCCCTCTAGAATCCTAGCAATAATGTTCTACACCAGCTCAAGCTTGCAGACTATCTTCAGTGCTGGTTCCATCTAGTTGGCATAGCAGTCATGTAAGGATGTGAAAATTAGGCTGCAATCCTATACAGACTTTACTGGAAGGAAGCCCCATTGAACACCACGAGACGTGCTTCTGAGTAGACATAGGATTGTACTGTCAGTCACTGCAGCCAGGTCCATCCTTTCCAGGTTCAGCTACAGCTGGCTCTCCAACTGAAAGTGCACCCCGGGCTTCCAGGTACAACTCTGCATCCACAACAAACTCAAAACTGAATTTGATCTTTTAGGGGGAATCCAGCCTGTATCCAAGACAGGTCTAGTCCCAGCCACCAGATTAGCAAACAGCACTTGGTAGTTGGTGCTGTTTCAATGTAGTTCTACTGGTAGAATTGTTATAGACCAAACAGAGTTGGTGCATAGCATGAAATGCATTAGCAAGCTTTTAAGCCTTTAATGGAAAACACTTTTCACTGGTTTTTTACCAGGCTAGGACACTTGCTTCAATGTTGAAGGATGCTGAACGAAAAAATGAAGATCTTGAGGCCTTATTGAAAGCACAGCAGGTTGAAGCTGAACGAGCACAAAGTGATATTGAACAACTTTTTCAGCACAATAGAAAGCTGCAGACAATAGCAGAAGAACATGAGATATTGCAAAGATCTTCCATTGACCTTCTTCAAAAGTAAGGGGTTAAATTTGCTGTAAAAGATTTGTATGGAAATGGATGTTAGCAAAATAAATTCCCCTCTCCTTCCCTCCTCAGAAAGTAAGAAATTAATTATCTCTGCTCAGAAAAAATTATATAAATCTATATGTACGACAAAACCAGTGTGTGTGAAAGGGTATTGGAGCAATGATTTTGTATGTCTGCAAAATTTTTGTGGATATGTTTGTGTGGGGTCAACTGCTAAGTGCCGAACACAAACCACCATATTCAGCTGTAGAAAGTCTTGGAAAAAGCACTTTAAAAAAGTGACCTTGTAACTGTTTGGCCACTACTTGACTTCCAGAAGCACAATCATTTATGTAATAACTCTGAAGTCATCCATGAGTGTTCAAGCCTAAAAACATGGTGGGAGAGACAGGAGCATGTTTGTTTGCCATGCCCCCTGGCTCGCTGTACACTGAGCATTTGTCTTCAAGGTCAGAACCAAGGAGAATTTCTCAACACTTTCCAGTCTTGGTCAGCCAGAATTATAGGACATGGGGAGAAACTGCCTCTGCAGTTGAGTGGTGAATGTTATGAAAGATGGTTTGGGGAGCAGGGAGATGTGGCAAACCAGCATGCTGTCATTCCTTTTCTCTTCTCCCTCTCCATTCAGCCTCAACGCAGGGATGATGTTTGCACAAATACTCATTTTTATAACTACCACTACCTTCCTTACATGTATTTTGTGACCTCTAAAAGCTTAAGAAAGAAACCTAGGCAATAAAAGCAAAAGAACTTCTTGTTGTGTTTAAAGCAAACATCTATAGAAGTACAAATAAAATTTTTCTGGTAAGATTGGCTTACTCATTTCAAAGCTTAGCAAAAACTGAATTCTGCATGTTTGCTAATTTCTGGCTTGCAGAATTAGGTGGCAATGGTTGATCTCAGCCAGGAATCATTTTAGTAATTCCTGTACTCTTGCTTAGTTGTGGTGATCATCTTACTTAGTATGCAGTTGGTATCTGAGATTGGGATCTCCACATTTTCTTTACACTCTTACAGCAACAAGCTCTTGTTTGGACACCTAAGCGCAGGTGCCAGAAAAATCCTTAGTCGGTCCCTCCAGTGTTAATACAGCAATTCAGAAACAGTAGCAATAGTTTGCTTGACAGTGAACTGGTTAGAATTAAATCTCAAACATTTAAAGATGAGTGGAAATCTGATCAGAATTTCATTTATATCCCACCATTTAGATTAAAACCTCATAAGGCAATGTAAGACTTAAAATGCCTAACAATAATTAAATAACATTGCAGTCATAAGTTATGACGGTTTAAAATCCTGCAGTATAGTAGACTAAAAAGGCTTTTACTTAACTGAAATTTGAGACTTATATGGCAAGTTGCACTGAAGCTATGATAAGGCTTACATGAATCCATAAAACACAGAGTAATCACTGGAGTGTCCTAATCTTGAAAGTAAAAATGTTTGCATATATTATCAAAATCCTTCTTCATGAAAAATCAGAGCATTCATTGTGGGTAATACTTTGAAATCTTGTAGGCATGAAACAATTGAAAGACAATACACAGATTTGCAGGTAACATGTAATTTGCTGAATAAACAACTTGAAACAACTAAAAAGTTGAATGAATCGCTCAAGCAACAGAATGACAAGTAAGTTCACTTTTTATCTTTATAACGTTGAAAAGGAGGGTGTATCTTTTTTTAAATAAAATTCTTCCATTTCTTTGGTGTGCTTGGAAAAATTCTGCTTCTCATTTTTTGATCTCAATTTTTTGAAGTGTGTTTGATCTTGCTTTCTTAAGAAACAATCATGATGAAGGTTATAATCAAGCCAAGACATACGACTATGTAGCAGTACTGGATCTCTTTATTAATGTTCCCAACATTTATTTGACTTTATAAGATTATACTGCAAGATAGCATAATGATTTTTAGGGTATTTTGAATCTCTGCCAGATGAATTGCAGTACTTGATGTTTAATGTTTCTGACCCAAACTGCAGCCATTCACTGAACAGTTTCTAATCTGCACAGATAGTTTTGACAGTGCAGTGTATTTGACAATGATTAAGGACAGAGAGAAAAGATGTGAATATAAACTTTTCACTTTTCTTTTTTTTCCCTTGCATAATGGACAGTTAAGATGCATACTGCACAGTCAAGGTTAGGACTGAAACTTAGAGCAGCATTTCTCAATGTGTACTCTTTGGAGCCCTGCAGCTCCCCAAGGTCATTGTTAGGAGTGAAAACGGCTCCAGAGACCACAAAGCGCGAGATCCTCTGCCTTAGAGAAATTCAGCAGCACAAGTTTGTGATGATCCCTTAAATCTGCCTGCATTGGTTGTCTGCTGTGTCACTTAAAATAAGACTTTAAGACTTTAGTGTTCTTGTTAAAGCTTTAGAAATGCAAACTGTAATCCACAGTGATGGATTACACTCATTCTCATTCTTAAAGGTTTCCAAGAGCATCCTCCTTGGAGAGCCTTATCAGAGAATGCCCAAACTACTCTTAAAATCATACAAGTTCAAAAAGGAAAATATGTAAGAGCTGCAGAGATAGCACCCTGGGGCAGGGAGGGGGCAACTGTGTGTACTTGCTGTTACCTTGTTTTTTTAAAAAGTTTCTAGCATCAAACACAAAACTATAAATTTGGCAATATAAATGTATGTGTGTTAAGATTTAGAAGCAAAATAGAGATGTGCATGCAACACTGTAAAGCAGCAAATACAGATTGAATATCCTCCTGTCCATCTCATGAGAATTGAATAGTCCAAGGCTTCTCTTCAAACAAGGTGTTTTGTGTTTTTCTATCTTTTAAATCCTATGTTCATATAGATATTTTAGAAATAAACTTGTTCAGCATTTCCTGACATAAGTATTGGAAAGGGGAAAACCCAATTTATGTTAATGCTGGTGATGGGTGGAAGATATTGCCTTATTTTTTTCTGTTAAATCATAAGATAAGATCTGTGGTTATTTTAAATGACTTTCAAATATAGAATGTTTGAATGTTAAGTTTAAAAAAAATCACATTGCAAGATGGTGTGAACTGAATTGGTAAAAAACAAGGTCTCTGCTATTTTAAAATACTAGGTTATAATTGAAAGTTTGTATAGTCTGTTTTTAAGTTTCATGGCCAAACGCCTCTCTTCTGTGGTTGGCAATATGAAGGAAATATTAATTAATAGCCTAAAAATATAGAGGACGATAACTATGCAGAAAGTATACAACTGTAAATTTTAACTTTACTAAAAACACTAATAGGCTGCTGTAAAAGATGTGGAGAAAAATCAGGACTCCTCTGACATTCTTGGCAGAATTTTAATATTGGTCCCTTTTTTTCAGAACTGTTGCTCAGTTGCTAGAAACAGAAGAGCATAGAAAAGAATTACACAAACAGTTGCAGGATAGAGATGGAAAAATATCAAGTAAGTTAGTGTTTAAGTCCTGTATCAGCTTCCTCAGAAATCTTGCTTTTAGAGACCACGACTGGAAAATGCTGTTCTCCTGCAATGTTATCTTTGAAAGTCTGTACATTCTCAAAGTTATGCAAGTTAAAAGAAGAATGCTGAGCCATGCTTAAAAAAAGTGGTAGCTTGTTTTATGTAGATGTGATCCCCCAGTTGTTTTTGCTTTGAGAAGGTTGTAACAAAAGCCGTATTTACAGCAGAGAACTTTTCAAAAGCTTCCAATTATTCTACTGCAGCATTCCTGTAATAGTATAAGCATATTGTCTTGTATCCTTTGCCAAATACTGGGAGTTCCCTAATTGAAACTGATCGCAGGTTTTATGACCTTTTTTTCTTATCTGTCCAAAGAGCAGATCTTTGGTCATGGCCCAAGAAGCAGCATTCCTAATAGCCATATAGTCAGTACTCTCATACATTGAGCAAATGGTGGCTGCAATAGCTATTTCAATGCAAGTGCCTTCCATTTGTATGTTCAGGATGAATTAATATATTTGTTTTAAAGGCAGGTGAAGCAATTAAACAAGCAAGTAGCACCTTCCCATTTAATTACAATAAATGTTTGCTTCGTTAGTACTTCATTCCTGTGTTTTAACCCTATTAAAATCAAGTGTCTCAACATGTTTCTGTGGCAGACTGTGCAATGTATCTTGAGCAGGCATGCTGTTGTGACTGTGGAAGAAAAACTGTCAATATTCGATAGGTGGCAGTGCTGTGTAACTCATGTAGTGGTAGGCTGTAGTGAAGTGTTGATGTTTTCATGCATTTTGCAAAAAACATAACTTTCTCTTACAAATTCCTCAAAAGGTTTACAACAGAAGGCAAAGCTTCAGGAAGAAAAACTGAGAGCCAAGCAGAAGGAAAAAGGAGATATGGAAGAAACCATAGATATTCTTAGAAAAGAATTAAGTAAATCGGAGCAGGCAAGAAAAGAACTGAGCATTAAGGTAAGCTTTTGCATGGGGGGTATTGTTTATGCCTCCTAAGTTACTTTCTATAAAAGTACCACAGTTACAAATACCTAATAGTGGGTAGGTGCAATCTTATGACCAGTAATAGAATCTGTGGCAAACCTGTTTGTTTTTGGATTGAAATGCTGCTTCCAGTGTTCCCCACCACCACTTTTTACAGGAGCCAAAAACCTCTTCACCTCAGATATAAGAGCCATTTTTACTTAAAAATAAAATGCTTAATATAACTTTTTTGGATGCATATGTTGTTGTACTATCCACTAAAATGCAACATATCTTTCCTGTCTGATTTCATCTGATAGTAGAAGCATGTGTTTGCCTATCTGTTTACAAGCCATGATTGCACAGGTTTATGCCTTCAGTGTGTATTATTTTGGCCATTTCTTTATGATGTATGTAATCTATAGTGTGAAGATAATATTAATAGGCATGCTAAGAATTTTTTACTATATTTTTTGGTAGAGTAGTGTAATATATAGCCTTGTAAGGTGCTACCAGTCCACATTTAAAACTTAATAGAACACATTCTAGTTAATTATATCCTTTCCTCTGGCCATCCCATTGTTACATTTACTTGTTTTGTTAGCCTTTTGGTGTCCACTGAATGCTATGCGCTCTGAAAATCTGCCTTTCCTATGCATAGCTCTCCACCCTTAATTATGCTTGTTGCACCTCTGCTTGCCTTACTCTGCTTTTTATCTAGGCACAGGTGTACCTGCCCTTCCCCCTTTCATCTGTGTAATCACTATTGCCATTGAACATATGAAGCTCTCTTATACAGTCTTATAAACTCTCTCTTGAACTCTTATACCTTGTTTCATCTAGCTCAGTATCATCTGTTCAGACCCCCAGGGTTTCCAGGAGTGGTCTCTTCTAGCCCTACTTGGGGTACTAGGGATTGAACCTGGGATCTTCCACATGTAAAGCATGTGCCATACACAGCCCTATTCACTTTGTTGGCATGACCTGTCATATTCTCTAGGCCTCTTCTCCTGAAATCACAGGTGATACCAATTATTTGTGACATGCAAGCATTCTTTCACAATGGGAGGCAGGTTTATCTGCTCACCTCATGTCTTATCTCTTTTTCACATGAAATTCTCCAAATGCAATGCTACTTCTAGCTAACAGCAATAATTTGCACTCTGGGGTAGCCAACAGCTGGTACCAAACCATTATTAAAGCATCAGTGTATAAATGTATATTCTATGTGATTTGCTAATATTCATTCATGATTAAGTATTTCTTAAGTCAGCCACATGAATATACAATCACTTCAGATATGACATCAATTTGTGATTTGTGATAACCATAGTTAAGCATCTAAACCATGATTTGATCTTCTAAATGTACTACAAATTATGGTTCACTTTCATTTTATCAATGCTCAGGTTTTAGGCTCACTATCTTCTCCACAGTGCTGTAGCCTTTGGAGGTAGATAATGACCGTAACTATTGGTTGAATTGACAAACGGCACAATAGTTGAACTTCCTTAAGCATGTTTTCATGTGATGTCTGAACTGAGTCTTGGCTTCACCCAGTAGGTGATTAGGCCAAGTATGTGTGTTGGAGATTATTGAATGGCATGTCATGTGTACTTTAGGCATCTTCAATGGAAGTTCAGAAGTTACAGCTTGAAGGACGATTGGAAGAAAAGGAGGCCGTAGTCAAACTCCAGCAAGAAGAGTTGAACAAACATTCTCATATGATAGCAATGATACATAGCTTAAGCGGTGGCAAATTAAGTGCAGAGACTGTGAATCTCAGTTTGTAGAACCTGATATTGTCCAGTATTTCACTAAAAAGAGTCAACCAAACGTATAACTTTGTTACATAAAGGAAATACCAGTATTGTCATTGAATATTTTGTGCTTTCTGGATATTGGCCAACTTCTGTTGACATTAATGTTGCTCACAGCTATCAGTTGCTGTAAGGGCCTTACTTCCTTGTTTGACAAGCAATTACTTGGCATTGCTTTGAAAAAAGAGCTGATGAGATCCTTTTGGTGCACATCCTGCCACGAAAGGTAATTGGGGTGAGGTGGGTCTTTACTTTGAGGCTGATTTGACAGGTTTTTAAATCTGTGTTAATGCCTGCATTTAAAATATTGGGCAACAAAGTCTTTACAAACTCGGAAATCAGAGTAAAAATAGGCAAAATCAGTATTATACCAAGATACAAAAAGTAATGAATTGCACGTGACACAAATTCCTACATAATGTTTTAAATGAATGTACAATTAGAAATGTCCTAGCTTGTTCAAGTGTGTGGCTATAAAATGCTGTTGATCTTGTAATGTCTAATTTTCAAGTATGTGTATCCAGCACAATTCTTTTATCTCTTAGATAGTACTTCTTGCTTTCCCAATCTTTAGGTTTCTAAAGGTATCTGTAGCTAGTCAGTTTTATCTGGAGCTCATTAACTGTCAATCTTCATAAAGATGTTATGAAATGTTTTTAAAACCTTCATTATTTAGATATATATTTTTCTACAGTTGGATAAAGAACTCTATGCATTTTTAAACCACTGTCCAACTTTTTAAAAAGCAAATTCACTTTAATATGAATATACATTTAAAAATAACATTAACTTTAACTTTATTTTGTTAAAAGTACAATGCTCTATATGTTTTGCATGCATTTTCACAAATGAAATCTGACAGTGATTGTAGGCATTAAAATTTCTGAAACTCTGTTAGTGCCGAGTCAAAATGTCAACCTATATCTTTAAAGTTTTGACTTTGCTTTGAGTTCCGGTGTCGTTATCTTCTGTTTTATCTGTGTGGCCTTCATACTGTAAACTGCAAAAGCCATTTTAGAACTTTTTAATGAAATATTTATTAGGGGGTGTCCTTTTTGTAGTTTTTGTATTAGAAGTTTTCTCTGGGAAAGGAAATAAAACAAGCTCCAGATTTGTGTGTGTTTAATGTACACTATAAAGCACAATGCTTGATTCCCATATTCATGGTTTTTACCTTCTTACTTTTACTTCAGCTACATCTATTATGTGCCGATAAGTTTACTTTCAAGGAGGATAAGAACAGCATTTCCTTGGCCATTGAAGCACAGTTCTCACAAACATCAGACTTGGTTAACCCATTTCTGGATTGTATTACTTCACATTGCAGGTGGGGACTCACTGATTGAATGCTGTTCCTCTATAAAGACTCTTCCTGCACATGGAAAACCAAATGACAGCTAGAAAGTTCTGGCTTTACCTTCTACCTGGTGCTGATTTTCTATCAGTAGAGAACTTTTAGGTGTAAGGTATTTAAAAATGTCTTAGTTATATTTAAACAATAATGGCAGCTATGCTCAGTTTTAGAGATGGAGCAGCAATCTGAGTTGTTAGCCATTTGAAAAAATAAAATTTCAAAAATGGAGCCATCAGCATTGTTGTAAACAAAAGGAAGTTTTTAAAATCTAGCTTTAGAAACTATCTTCTTTCTATGCTGGATAAACTAGAAAAACTTGAAACCCACTGTTCACTCTGAAACATGGTGTGTGCACACCTCTGTAAGCCACTCACTTTTTTAAATTGCATCCAGCTCTTTGCAGAAAAGAACTTAGAATCTGTCTTGAGTCTTAAAAGGACATAGTATTATAAATCATTAGTGGATATTGAGTTAAACTTTGACATCGTCAGTTAACATATTGCATACAGCACATGGTAATTGAATTAGCCACATGAGCTCTGTCATCTTAGGAAAAACACTGCTCTGCTCTGTCAAGTTTTTTCTAATTGGATAAGTTTCTGGAAAGTTGATAGCTTTTCTTTTTATCTCTATGGTCATCAGAAAACTAACAATTTGCATAGTTTGGCATCACTGTTGTTTCACATGTTAGCTTGGTTCTTGATTTGGTGTGAAAGATCCTTTTCCTTCACTTGCTACAGAAGATGGAAGGAGGAGTAGGAGGATGGAAATGTTTGACAGTTGTACAGTATATAAAATTGTAATTACCAAATACTGTACATGGTCTTGCCTAGTACTGAAAAGCATTTTGAGAGAGTAAAGGACAGCTAATCTAGTACAGGTGCCCCCATATCTATGGAGGATCTTTTCCAGGCCCACTGTGGATACAGAAACCACAGATATGGGGAACCTTACCTCTGCGGCCACACCATGCCCATAATGTTTAGGTGCTTACCAAGGTAAAAATGGTTTTTCCTTTTACAGATTGTTGTAAGCATACAAGCTTATAGCACATGCAGGCAGCCTGAATGCTTGAAGACACTAGATCGAATGCTAACAGGAAGCAAGAACTAAACTGCTTCCTGTTAATGTTCAGTCTAATCTCTTCAAGCATTCAGGCTTGTCTGTTTATGATATATGTAAAGTTGGTGAAAATGAAATACAGCACCGCTTTCCACACTTCCTCATTTTTGTAAAAAAAAAGAAACAAAAAACCTCTGAAGTCTGCAAAAATATAAAACTATTTAATTTGGTTTTTATTTATTTTGCTTTTTATTTATTAAGAATGCATCTGCTTTTATACCACCTACATCACCTACCTAATACACTTTTAAAGTGATGATTTATAATTATAAATTTTGAATAAGAACGCAACACAGCTTTCCTGCACTTCTGGCTTTGGAAAACACTGAAATCTGAAAGAAATAAAACTGTTTTTACCCCAGCAAGCACCTAAACAATGTTAGTAAGCCATTTCTGCCTAACATTGCATATATGCAACAAGGACCAAATGTGTACATCTGTGGGCTGGGCAAAAAATAGGTTAATAGGCATAGTGGGTACCAGGGGGACTGGATATGGGGGGCCATTTGTATTTTAGAATCTTGCCAGTGGCCCAAAACGGAGGCTCAGGATGCAGGGAAGTGAAGCTCCAGCAGTCCTGCTCTCTCCCACCCCATTCCCTTCCACCAGCATGCCTCCTCCCCGCCCTCTGCCTGCCTCTCCCTGCCCTAGAATGCCTTAACCCCCCCATCTATCTCTGCTCTACAGGCACTAGCCCACCGCGGGGCGAGCACCAGCGCTAGGGCCAACAAACATACCTTAGCGCACATTTGTGAAAGTGCAAACCGGCATGCACTGTATAGGATTAGGCCCTAACTTTTTAAAATGATTTTAATGGTGCTCAGTCAGGATTAACCTTCTTAGGGTGCACTCCACTGTTTATACAGAGTCGTCAATGTATATGAGTGAGAATCCATCTAAAATTCAGCACTTCATTAATTTAAATGCTAGGCACATGCTTAAATGTCTGCCATTGAGATCAGTGGTGATTACAAGTGCAGAAATTTGACAAGATCATGTCATGGTGGGTTATTCTTTAAGGACAAATCTTAATTTTAAATTTATGTTTAAACTAGTTTTGATTTTTCAGTTTAAATGATATTTTGTGAAATCTAAACTGATAACGTAATGTTCAGATTTCTCCCTAAATGGGAAATCACCTGTTACTGCTATTTTTTCCATCTTGAAACACCTACAGTTAACAGTGTTCATTTGCCATAAATGAGTATGCTGTGTTTTCTTAGTGTCTTTCTGCCAGTGCAGCTACCTTATACATGAATGTCTCCAGAATTTCAAATGACAGACTAAGATTTTAATCTGAGAGACCAGGAATTCAGAAATCCTGTAGGAAACCTTATCACTTTTACTAATGCTCCTGGACACTTGCAGATGAATTAAATTTCCCAAGTGCTCTTCTAATGACCCTCAAAAACTCAACAGCCTGTGGCACTGCCTGCAGGCAGTTACCTACAGGCCATCTGTCAGTTAAGATGCAGATCTGTTGGCTGCTTGGAAGAATTGGAGCAGTTCTTAACACTAAGCTAGAGCCTGGCTGATCTGCGTTCTACGAAGCCATCACGAGTGAAGTTAGCAGTACTGTGTTTCACCAAAAAATTTGCAAAATGGTTTACGTAGCTAAATAAATGGTTTCCTGTCCCCAAAGGGCTCAGGGCCTACAAGAGATGCAGAAGAAATATTTTTATTTTCTGTATTTACACCCCACTTTATTTCCCTGAAGGACACTAGCAAACAGCCAGTGGAAAAGATGCTATTTGGGGGTGAAAGGGAATAGTTGCTCTCTCCCACTCATGCACCATTTTATAGGCTGCCAAATCCATGGATATTGCTGTGCAATTTGTTGCCATTTCTAACATTGCACATGCTGCTATACACGGACCAGCTCTTAAACTCCTGTCTGAGGTTTGCAATGACATAGGAGAGGTTGAGGTTTTTTCTTTCTTTCTTAGAACTGCTAAATTATTCCATCCTATGCTGTGTTGCAAACTGCTTTTGTAACCGAAAGGAGTTTCAAAAGCAATCATGCGGACTAGTTAAGAACACTAAACTTAATTCAGTTTTAGTTTTAGAGTATTCATATCCTGCCCTTTCCATCAAAGGTGACCCAGGGTGGCTAACAAAGAGAGCATAGCTCATTTTGATTTCAAAATATCTCTGAAGCCTGTTGAAAGATGGTATATAAAAAATACCCTGAACAAATAAGTCCCCTTGGGTTCCTGACCATATTGAGCAACTTTACATAATGTAAAAATTTTTGATGATTGTCCAATGATTTCCAGGCTGCATCTGACAACTACCTTGTTAAGCAGGTAGAGTACTGTTGCAGTTTTCAAGTTTATCCTGTGCACCACTGACTCCTCATTCCTTGCTACTTGCAGGTTTGCTCCACTGATTTCAGTGCAAAGATGGTTTTGCAGCCAGGTCTGTGTTTTTGAGCTGCAATCCATATTTCCAAAACAGTACATTCAGTTCAGGAAAGTGATGTTTTCATTTTGAATGAAACCATTATGAATTTTGAGGATATGTAGATAAGGACTTTTTTCATGAACATTTTCCCAGTATTCCCTCCACTGGCCATTAGTGGAGTTTCGGTGGCAGCAGCTCTGCAACCAACAGAGAAAGCAGCAGTGGTGGTGTTGGATGCCAAGGGAGAGAACTAAGACCAATCAATTCTGCCTGGGGGTACACCCCAATCCCTCCTTCAGGGCACTACTGGATCCTGACAGAGAGCCCCATCCCCATCTTCCTCTCATGCTGCAGTGTGAAAAGCCACTAGAGCCCATTTGAACCTAACAGATGTAGTCTGGGGGAGGCAGTGTGGCAATCTGCCAACCTGTTGCATCCTCAATTTCCTACCTGACATGGAAGTTTTTGACTGAGCCAGAAATTTAATTTCAAGCTGGAATTTGAGTGTTTTGAGGTAAATGATTTGGGGAATGATTACTGAGCCTGTGATAGCATCTTCACCTTGTACTAAGTGTGTGGTCTTGGGCAGGTCTCTGGTCTCATACAGCATTCTGTTTCCACAGTGGCCAGCCACATGTTTATGAGGAGCTTATAAGCAGGACACAAGGGCATCCCCCTGCAATTTGAGTGAATAGTTGAGGTATATTCCTTATGAACGTGGAGTTTGCATTTAGCAGTCATTGTTGATAGGAGGGACTGCCATGCACAGATCTGGTTAGAATGTGTTGGAAGATCTTTGGGTGGGTGGAACCAAAGGAAGATGTTGTAAAAGTAGACTGGGATTGGGGACTTGTCTCCCAAAAGAGTTGATGCTGACACTGATGGTACAAGACTGCTTACATTGCTTTGGCCCTTCTGCTGACATGGTGGCAATGGCCCTTGGACATTTGGGAGATCCCAGCCAAAATATTGTTCTGTGGCTTAAGAAAAGAGACGTGCAGTGCAATCCTAAGTAGGACTTAGGCTGGCGCAAGTCTCTAGAGCAAGCCGCGCCAGTGCACAGAGGCTGCATCCAGCCTCCGTGGCAGCTTACAGGTCAGCTGAGCTCAGCCAATGCAAGGCTCTGGGGTGGGCAGGGAGGAGGAGGGAGGGAGGCATTCCAGGGTGGCGGGAGGGAGGTGCCAGGGCGGATGGAGAGCAGGAGCTGGGATCTGGCTGTTATGCTTCAAGCCGCTCCACTCTCCTCGAACTTGTGCCACCTCAGGAGGTGGCGCAAGTCCAAGGAAACCCATAGAGGCTGAAGTGGCTTACACGGGGTAAGGAGAAGAGTTTCCCCTTACCTTCAGCTGAGCCACTGTGGAGCCCTACCAAGCGCGCAAGCCTCCTGGCTTGCCTGTTCCAGTGCAAGATAGGATTGTGCCCTTAATTAAGTATTTCTATAAGGTTAATTTCTAGTTGTTAGTACAGTACAATAAAAATAGCTATTATTGATTTAGTCTCAGTCACTTGTGCTTTTGCAAATAAGTGCTGAATGCACTTTGTCCTATTGATATTTTGCAAGTTCTTTTTCCTTAAGCCAAAGCATGTGATATCTGAAAATGTTACTCAGTTGGCCCAAACTTCGAAAGTGAGATCTTTATGCCGGGATCGCCTTCAGAACAAAAATAGCTAGCTAGGAATGATGTTTGCCTAAAATAAGTCTTTGGAAAGGGGAAATGCAGGATGCCAAGATAATGTCTTCAAAGTAATAGCAGCTACAATGCATTTGGGGGCTCTTGTGTTTGTATTATGTTATTAAAAACTAATTTTGTCAGTAGGCAGCTGTTGGCTTGGCTTGTCTGGATATTCCAATGAAATATCTGGACATCTTGGTGATGTTAGTTTTCCAGGGTTACATTTCAACTGTCCCAGAAGACAGCCAAAAAGCTTTTGACATCTGAAAGGAAATAAAAGGCCACAGTAATTTCAGACTCAAATGGCTTATATGAGATAAGCTCTGAAGAACAACACTTATCAGTTACACTGGATTCCAGTCTCATCACAGAAAAGAAGTCAAGAGTCATTTATTTATTTGTGTTGCCTCAAGTACTTCTGAGTACTTGCGTACTTCTGATGCCATTGCTTAGCAATACATTTTAGGGCATGATCCAAAACTGCCCTTAAGCCAGCACAAGTTCCTTGCACCGGTCTCTAGGTGTTGCAAATATGCCGTAAAGCACTGTGGGAGTCAGAGAGGCTGGTGCAAGAATGGCTGCCGGCCTCCCCACACCGGATTCAGACCAGTGCCAATAAGTTCAACCCAGCGGCAGGCCACCAGCACTGCAGTTTTCAGTGAAATTCAGAGCTGATTGCACCAAATCATACAGAAGACATTTCCACACCATCATAAAAAACATTTATAACCAAATTTCAAAAGTGTATATCAGGGGTGCCCAAATCCCAACCTGGGGGCCATTTGTGGCCCTCATGGACTCCCAACCTGGCCCTTGGGGAGTCCCCAGTCTTCAGTGAGTCTTGCTGGAGTCTATGCTAGCCTGACGCAACTGCTCTCAGAGTGAGGGTGATTGTTTGACCTCTCGCATGAGCTGTGGGATGAGGGCTCCCTCCACTGCTTGCTGTTTCACATCTGTGATGTAGCAGTGGCCTCAAAGGAATGGCTGGTCTTGCTTTGTGCAAGGCCTTTTTTAGGCCTTGAGCTACTACAAGGCCTTCATTCATTCATATAAGTTCCATCTCTAATATATTCATTTTTGTAAATTTATTCAAATTTGAAATGTAAATTAATTCTGTTTTTCCTGGCCCCTGACACAGTGTCAGAGAGATGATGTGGCCCTCCTGACAAAAAGTTTGGATACTCCTGGTCTATATACCAAAACACACTATGGGCTCAATCCTAACCCCTTATGTCAGTGCTTTCCCACACTGACATAAGGGCCATGCAGCTCTGAAGTAAGGGAACAAACATTCCCTTACTTTGAGGAGGCCTCTGTGAGAGACACCCAACTGCAGGATGCAGCACATGTCCCATTGGTACCACTATGCCAGTGCTGGAAAGCACTGACATAAGGGGTTAGGATCACACCCTATGTGTCCAACGAATTTAACAAATGAGGTAAAAGAGACAAAAATAATCATGGAGTCATAAGAGAACTTGCTATAAAAATGACACATCATCCACATTAATATTCCAAAGTCATAAAGTGACAGATTATTCAGAAATCACATGTGAATGTACACAAACAGAAAGGTCATAGAAAGAGGCCTTATCTGAGTCAGATTACTGATTCTTTTTGCTCAGGAGTGTTGACAAAGACTGGCAGTGGCCCACCTAGATTTCAGGCAAGAGTCATTTCCAGATGTACCGGGCGATGCTGAAGACTAAACTTGGGATTTTCTGCATGCAAAGAGCACCCTTGTTAAATAGCCTGAGGTTGACTTAGCTATTTCGGCAATAATTTTCCTGAATAAAAACCGTAGTCATTACTCTCTGTGAATAACTCCCTGCATCATCCTGGAGGGCTGCTTTATATTTGTAGGAGGCTCCTTCTAAATTAGGAATTATGCACGTTACACACTTGTGTTTTCTCTCCTTTTAAAAACCATCCAATCTCAGTAACGTCAATTATTGACAAGTGTCTTCTATCTGTGGAATTGTTGACAAAAAAGAATATGTTTAAATAAGATAGTTGAAATCTGGCATTCATCTCTGGTGACTGTTGATAGCTTTTATTTTCTTTTTGGATCTTCTCCAGGCTTCTTAGCCCTAAAATGTGAGTGAAAAAGGCAACGTAATAGCTGAAGTATATAGGATAAATGTCTACAAATTGTATGGAGATGCTCTGAATTAATGATAAGTTGTAGGAAAAGGAATAGATTCCCTGAACATTATATTTGAACTGATTCCCTGAACTGATATTATATATCAGTTGGTAGAGCTGCCACCTTGTATGCCTGAAGATCTGAGGCTGCCAGTTTGAAACAACCGGAAGTACCCGAGAACTGACGGCACGCTGATATACTGATGCACTGACCCTCGGTGGCAGAGAGGAGTTGCCGTCAAGTGGAGCGTGGGAGGCGAAGGGCCAGAGAGAGGCCAGACCGGGAAGGAATCCAGCTGGAACGAGGAGTTCTATGAAAGACTAGAACTAGTCAATTGTAAAAATCCCTACGGGGGTTTAGAACAGCCTGCCTATGTAAACTGCATTGGATTAAAGTCTGAGGAGAAAGAAAGGCAGTATATAAATACCTAAATAAATAAATAAATAAATATTTAATTTTAAATTAGATCTAAATGAAATGTTAACTTTTTCATAGACTGTCTTTGCGTAGTCGGCTGGAGCTTCATTTGCTTGTTTTGTGTGACAATCCTTGCTGCTGAAGAGACAAGCTTCTTTTAAACCAGAACAGGTTATCTCTTCAGCAGTGAAAAGGTCAGGCTCAGTGCTCCAGAGACATGTATGCTTCTCTTCTGCATGCTGCCCATATCACTTTTCATGATCTCAGGTTATGGGCTTCCATGCTGCAGCACTCCTGGGCTTCCGTGAATGGGAGTTGCACACTTGGCAGAGGCATCACTGGGGTTTGTGTGCATCATTGCGCCACCCCCATGATGGACCTCCTCCTGTACCCCACCATACAGAATAAATTATGATGTCATACACACAACCTAAATACAATGGCATCACTAAGGTTGGTGTAACCCCCATTTATTTATTTATTTATTTATTTATTTATTTATTTATTTATTTGCATTTAGAACAGTACAGTCACCCAACAAACCAACCAAAAACCAGTGGCCAACTTGATGACACTCACACAACTGAATAAGTTATAGTATTAGCTCTCATATATGGAAATGAGAGCTGACTCATACTAACACCTAATTTGTTCTCTGCTGTGTCATAAGAACACCTCATTGGTTCTTGGAAGAATCAGTCTCATGAGTCAGTTTTAAGTTAAGGAAATCCACTTTTTGTTACATTAGGCAGTTGTGATTTCCTTCTCTGCTTATTTGGCTATTGTATTGTATTGGCAACCTTCAGTCTCGAAAGACTATGGTATCGCGCTCTGAAAGGTGGTTCTGGCACAGCGTCTAGTGTGGCTGAAAAGGCCAATCCGGGAGTGACAATCCCTTCCACACCGGGAGCAAGTGCAGTCTGTCCCTGCTCTGTCTCCCTGGCTATGGGCCTTCCTTCTTTGCCTCTTAGCCTCAGACTGTTGGCAAAGTGTCTCTTCAAACTGGGAAAGGCCATGCTGCACAGCCTGCCTCCAAGCGGGCCGCTCAGAGGCCAGGGTTTCCCACTTGTTGAGGTCCATCCCTAAGGCCTTCAGATCCCTCTTGCAGATGTCCTTGTATCGCAGCTGTGGTCTACCTGTAGGGCGCTTTCCTTGCACGAGTTCTCCATAGAGGAGATCCTTTGGGATCCGGCCATCATCCATTCTCACGACATGACCAAGCCAACGCAGGCGTCTCTGTTTCAGCAGTGAATACATGCTAGGGATTCCAGCACGTTCCAGGACTGTGTTGTTTGGAACTTTGTCCTGCCAGGTGATGCCGAGGATGCGTCGGAGGCAGCGCATGTGGAAAGCGCTCAGTTTCCTCTCCTGTTGTGAGCGAAGAGTCCATGACTCGCTGCAGTACAGAAGTGTACTCAGGACGCAAGCTCTGTAGACCTGGATCTTGGTATGTTCCGTCAGCTTCTTGTTGGACCAGACTCTCTTTGTGAGTCTGGAAAACGTGGTAGCTGCTTTACCGATGCGCTTGTTTAGCTCGGTATCGAGAGAATGTGTGTCGGAGATCGTTGAGCCAAGGTACACAAAGTCATGGACAACCTCCAGTTCATGCTCAGAGATTGTAATGCAGGGAGGTGAGTCCACATCCTGAACCATGACCTGTGTTTTCTTCAGGCTGATTGTCAGACCAAAATCTTGGCAGGCCTTGCTAAAACGATCCATGAGCTGCTGGAGATCTTTGGCAGAGTGGGTAGTGACAGCTGCATCGTCGGCAAAGAGGAAGTCACGCAGACATTTCAGCTGGACTTTGGATTTTGCTCTCAGTCTGGAGAGGTTGAAGAGCTTTCCGTCTGATCTGGTCCGGAGATAGATGCCTTCTGTTGCAGTTCCAAAGGCCTGCTTCAGCAGGACAGCGAAGAAAATCCCAAACAAGGTTGGTGCAAGAACACAGCCCTGCTTCACTCCGCTTCGGATGTCAAAAGGGTCTGATGTGGAGCCATCGAAGACAACAGTGCCCTTCATGTCCTTGTGGAAAGATCTGATGATGCTGAGGAGCCTGAGGAGCTATTTGGCTATAGCTTTTGATAAAACACATATATTTCAATGCGGTTTGTTTCATTGCATTCTGAATTAAATTCCACATTGAATGATATATGATTTGATGGTATTATTCAAAAATACCAAGATTTTACTATCTTTGCCAGTAGTGGTGTCACTCACATGACAGAGTGCATCACCTGGTTCAGTCTGCACCCCCACACCCTCCTAGCGATGCCACTGGTTCTTGGAGGGTGTCATTTTGTGAGATCCACTGTCCAGTTCATCAAAGGAGCTCCCAGCTATAGAACACCATGGTGTAATAGGATGTTTCAATCACGTATGTTTACCTAAATAGGATGATTGTCATCCAGAACTCAGGTTGTCAGAAGAGGCTTTCATGCACGCTACTCTTGTTCCTGGATCATGGCAATTAGGGTCAAATGGCACATTAATCATAATGCATAGTTTGGCCTTCAGTGTGACAGTAACCTGCGGTGGCAGGCTACTGAGCAGAATGTTATTGGCTCAGTGAACAGGAGACACAATTGCTGCTCTTCTGAGCAGACATTTCAGGCATTCCATCCCAGGGAGCCTTCCTTTATGGAGAAACTGTCAATCTGCTGGTTGGTTGTTTTTTGAAACCCTAGACTGGAATACCAACATACATGCACACACGCGAATGTATGCTCTTATCAAGATGTGCAATGTGTGTGACTATCACGATCATTTAGGTGGGAGGATTGTGTGGGTATTTCGTTTCAAGGCATTGCCCGCCCTCCTGAAGGGATGACAATCTGTGTGGTTCTTTTCCATCTGTTAGTCCTGTCCATATGAGAGACTGCAGCACTTAATTGAAAGCCTGGTGGGGAAAAAAGCTCAAGTAGCAAGCCATCCAAAGGTCTGCCTGTGAAATAAGCACCCCAGACTGCTGCCAACCTCAAAAAGTCACCTTTTGTCCCAGAAGGAAATCTACATAGTACTGATGCAGCCCTAACCAATCTACCACATCATCAGTATGGTGCTTGCTGAACTTTGTGCAGAGAAACTAATATAAAATGCTCTATAGGGACACTAATGTTTGAGACACAGCGCAACTAGCTCAGTAAAATGCCTCACTTCGAAGATTTTGATGGACTCTGGAAGAAAGCTTTCAGCTTCATCCAGAACAACCTTTTAAAGTAAGGGAATGTTTGCAGGCTGATAAACACTCAAGAGGGTCAATTGGTGGGTAATAGCTGCATGTGACAAGTTGGAAAAAAGAAAAACACTTCGGCAGCAATAGACAAGGTCACTGTATCTCGTTGTTGCTGAGATATTTGTGTGATGATTAATCCAGTCCAGACACACATCTACCCACCCACTTTCTCCTGATTAGATCATTAGAGTGTCAGTGAGCTGCTTTCTCCAAATTTTAATTCTAATTGGAATGGCTTCAGGCACCTGATGTCATAACAGCATTGGTTTCTATGCGCTCTCTAGAAGGAAATATTTATCACGTGTTTATACTGCAAATTGCCAGCATAATTTTCAAACATAAAAATTTACAAACATTTACCAACGGGTTTTTGTTTGCCTGCTCTGTGAATTACTTACCATTAGACTTGTAAAATGTCCTGTATTTTTAAGGTGCTTTAAATAGACAGTGCTTTATTTCAGATCATGCTAGTTGTGCTTGTCTTCATTTCAGAGTTCCTTAGATCTTGAGAGAAAAGATTTTAGCATAGTTCCTGGGTGTCTTTTCAGAACTTATCGATCTGATATGTTTTACCATTGCATCTTAAAGTATGTTGCCCTCAGTTCTCCTGATCTGAAAAATTTGAAACCTTCAGTCTCGAAAGACTATGGTACAAGCCTACAGCACTCGGTATTCCCAGGTGGTCTCCCATCCAAGTACTAACCAGGCCTGACCCTGCTTAGCTTCCGAGATCAGACGAGATCAGGCATGTGCAGGGTAAGCTTGAGAAACCACCCCAGAAAGCTGTGACAACTCATAGTTCCTTTGTGTCTTCTCACTGTATTTGCACAACTGTTAAAGAGATACATGTTGAGATTATTGCAATATCTTTTATTCCACTATCAAAGTAGTTGAATTCCACGGCTACAAAGTAATACTGCCAAGGATGCTGATATGGAAACCAGAAAGTCCCTGGTTTGAACCTTACCCATGCTATGGATTCACAAGGTGAAGTTGGGCCATAAGGCACTTTTTGCACTGGTGCTATCAACAAATTGCCAGCGCTGAACCCAGCACCAGTCAGCACTGGGACTCAGTGCTCAAAGACAGATGCCAAGAGCTCCTGGCAGTGGGCTTTTCGGGGTGGGATAGGGTGAGAAGAAGGCATAACTGGGTGTGGGAGGGCAGGAGAAAGGGAGAAGTGGTCCAGGAAGGACTGGAGATGGCGGCAGGCTCTGCTGCCATATCCTAACCCCCCTCCCAGGCCAGGAAACCGGACACGGGTCTCCTTGATTCTGTGTCTGCTCAATAGTGGCCCCATTGGGGCCACCTGGTGTTAGCCCTTTGGGGCCGCCTGGGTGTTACAAAGTGTAAGGGAGCATTTGTTCCCTTACCCTGAGGAGACCTGGCACTGCTTCCCTGGCTCTATAGGTTAGAGCAGTTGCCATTTTGGGTGCTAGAAAAGAATAGATTTGGGCTGCCCGTCTCTTGATTTCCACCTCCTTTCTGCAATATGGGATCAATAACATTGACCTATCATGTAGGATGGCAGTAAGGTATGCTGTGAGTGCATGTAAAATACCTTAAAAGCTCTAAATGCATAGCAGTAAATGCCAAGTCATCTTATTAATGAACACAAAATCAACAAATGTTGTTCTGATATACTTGATGCTTGCATATGGCAAATATGGGGGAAACACTGCAAATTGTTGAAAAAGAAAATACTGGAGAGGTCTGGATGCTAGTAACCAGTGCAGTTCATGTTCTGTTGAACAATGAACCTATTCTGTTGGGTTAAGGACCAATTAGGGATCTGGTCAATAAGAAATTTTTTAATTTAATCGTATGGCAAATGCAGCAGCATTATATAAAATTCACAATATACTACATAGAGTATATAATATAATATAATTATAATACAATAATATAAACAACAAGCAATTAATGATTGAACATGGTAAATAAAATCATAAATAAAATAATTTGCTTATAATGAATGGGAGCCTCCTAGAAGTTTGACTCTATTTGGCAGTGGTTCCCAGAGATGTATACACATTAGAGTAATTGGCTACTCTTTTCACTGCCCATCATCTACAAACAGGCTTCTCACTCACACACCTGACACTCCCCTTTTAAAAAAATCATCATTTTGTTGGATGCTGGCACAGAGCACACAGCTGATGTTCTTTTATGCATCTGTGTACCCTTTGCATTTTGACTGAAAATTTAAGGAATTGCTAATAGCAACAATAGAAAAAGAGCTTATACTGCTCTAGTATGAATCACACAAGGCCACTGAGGAGAGACGATTCCAGTGTGGCAAATCTCTGTACACAAAACAAACAAGATTCAGAGATGATGAAACATTTTCAGAGGTTTTTAATTCTTTAGCTGTGTCAAAGTGAGTAAGAACATCTTCAGAGGCCAAGTTGTTGGAATATTCAGAATGAATTTCTTCCTGACCAAACCAATTATGTGCATGTAATCTCTGGAGTAGCATCAAGAACTGTTAATTTTGCGGATGCCATTGTTGCTCTGATGTGTTACAAGAAATTATGTGGTTCTTGCTTCACATGCCATAGATAGGAAGCTCTTTAAAATCAGTTCTGAATGAAAATGCAAATGGCATGCTGGAGAGAAATTTTTAGCACAGAACACTATGACGTTAAGTATATATGCCAGGCTTGCGCAAGTTGTCTCACCAGACCATGTGCAATCCACCAGCCATATGTGGCATGGGTTTGCTTATTTAAAGTATATTTATTCTCCCTTTCTATATGCAATACCCTGGTAACAAAATCAAAAGCAACCAGAACGATTCATTTTAAAATAATAATAAACTTAACAATAAATACTGCATAGCAGTATAAACTTGAACCAGTAAGGGCCCAATCCTATCCAATTTTCCAGTGCTGGCGCTGCAGTGCCAATGGGGCATGTACTTCTTCCTGTGGTGGAGAGGCAGTCACGGAGGCCTCCTCAAGGAAATGGAATGTTTGTTCTGTTATCTCGGGGCTGCATTTTAGTTGCACCGGCACTGGAAAGTTGGATAGGATTAGGCCCTAAGGGTGCGATCCTACCCTGCAGTGGAACAGGAAAGCCAAGAGGCTTGCGCTGTATCCAGTGCAGGATAGGTGCCAAAAGCAGCTCAGCCAGGGGCAAGTTTTCCTTATCCCTAGGAAAGACACCCTTTCCCCTATGGGACTCCTTGGACTTGGAACCCTAACCTCCTGAAGCCGCTCTTTACTCCCCAGGAACAGGGGTTGGGATCCAGCATAAGTGCTGGATACCAGCCCTTCCTCCTGCTCCTCACCCACCTGTTCCCAGGACCGCCCACCACCCACCTTCCCCCTACCCAGGAACACCTCCCTCCCGCCTCCTCCCTGCCCACCCCAGAAGCTTGTGTCAGCCCAGCCAGGCCGACACAAGCCTCAGAGATGAAGCTGGCACAGAGACTTATGTCAGCCTCCACAGACCGGTGCTTCACTGAGCACCAGCCCAGCTTTCTCCCGAGGAGGCGCAAATGTGCCTTCCGGCACATTTGCAATCCTCCTAGGCCAGTGCAAGGGACTTGCGCTGGCCCATGGGCACCTTTGGATTGCGCCCATAGATACATAAGTAGCAGCAACAGCATAACAGATAAATATTAGCAACAAAAAATAGGCTTTTTGCATTGCCATTACAGTAAAGACCCACTGAAATTAAAGGGCTTTAATTTCTGCTGGAAGGTCAACATTCAGAAAGACAAATGGGGTGGGGGAGTTTCAAAGTTGGGGACAACCACTAATGCAGATCCCTTCATGGTATGTTAACTGCTTGCCCTACCTCAGAGGTTGGGAACATGGATTGGGGTCTCTGAGGACCATCTAAGTGCTCAGGGACCGGCAGTCTCATATGGAGTTTGAAATGATGTTTTCAGGGGCTGAGAGTCTTCTTCTCATTGCATCCAAGAGAAGTAGAAAGACCAGTTCCAGAACTAGAGCCAAGGAGACACTCTGCTTTCCTCTTGGCTTGAGCAGTTTTACCATTCATTCCGCCTCGTTGTCTATTGAGCTTACTCTGAAGCCCAAAACATAGTCATACTCCTCCCCTGAATGGTCAGGCATCATCCTTCACCCAACAGGCTTCACTCAGCTCTGTCCCATCCTATCATCTTCCACCCCTGACCTCTAGGATATTCACCCTTAGCTCTGCTCCAGTGTCAGGAGACCTAGCAAACCTACATATGGCAGTCACCTAGCTCAATCACCTGCCCTTTTCTGGAAGTCTGGTACTACAAAATTAGAGCAGCACATGGCCAGCCACAAGAAATGGCTGTTGGGCTGCATTTGGCTTGGCAGCCTGATTTTAATATGCAAAACAGCAGTTGGAATATCTCTATTTTCCACATCTACGCATGGCCATACATTACATCATCATCAGTTTAAGCTCCCACTCTCTTTTCTGGAACACTTTACTTACACCCAAAGCTCTGTACAAAAATTATGCCATTTGCTTGGTCAGCTCCTGGGCCTGCTTTCCATATGTTTGTGGAAACATTTAACATTATGGAAAATAACTCTCTGACTGCTCTTGCCCACCCCCTATATAGGTCTGTAACCAGGCTATCCTCTGTCTAGAAATCCTTGTTGAGGACAGGAAAATGCCCTCTTGCACCAGACTTGAGATCATCATACCAAGTGGCTGAAGGAATCAGGGAGTTAAAAAGGAATTCAAAGGTACTTCAGAAGATGCACCTTTTGGATTGAAATCAGTGATTCATTTTGCCCTTCCTACACCCCAATCTGCTTAGAATATTTGCATGGGAAAGAATAACCTCAAGTATTAGGCAATTAAGTTTTTCTGTTGCTGTACGAAGCCTGGTAGTTGATTTATGAGTGTCAATGATGACTATTTAAAAGGTCTAAGAACTCCATCAACCTCACTTCCTGAGTTCTGCAGCGAAAGGCATGACCTATTTAGAAGTTCTTAAGATACAATAATGATCAAATGTCAGCAAGGCAGAATGAGTAATGACAGCTTTGAAATGTATCGCTACTTAGACCGGAATGGCAGGGGGAGGTAGGGGAGGGGGATTGTTCTTGCATGTGGTACTTCAGTATTCAGTGGTGTTATATGCTGCCAAGTGCCCTTGTCCACTTGAAAACACATTAGAGATTAGGAATGCCTTTCTGTGCTATGAAACCGATAAAGCATGCAACATTTTCCTTTTGTGATCCAAGCTTTTCTTTTGATCTCTTTTTACTCCACTTGTTAATGCCTCCCCAAATTGTAGGCTTCTGGAGCCAAGGAACAATGAGGTATTTTCACACACCACGAAACCGATCTAATTACTTCCATAAACACAGGGTAAACTGTCAATCACATACTTGATAGTTGTTTTTGGAGAACCAAGTTAGTCATCTCCTTGCCACCTAGGCACCTTTTCGATGCATTTTTCATAGGTTGAGAAAAGGGCCTACAGAGTCTCGGTGAAAGGTTGACCTGATTTCACAGTGAGTGAAAGTACTAATCATTATCACTGCTGCTGCTGCTGCATGGTCTGGACTCACAAATTCTACATGTCAACCTCTGGTAGCCTCTGTGCTCAGCATGCAAGTGACCTCACACCATCAGCTCACAAAATGTTGTTGTGCTTTTCCTGTCTAGTTGCTGTGAATGGAGCTCTCATTATGACTTTGTCTTACCGTGGTGCTGCCTGATTAGAGCCCAGAATTTGAAAAAAGAATGTGGTTTTCCTTGAGGGCTTTGAATGCCCCCCCCCCCAGAATGGGCAAGTCCCAAAGTGTTGGGAGTCTGAAGGTCAAACCACATATGATGCTAAACACATTCATCATTAGTCCTTCTGTTTTCCCCTCATTTTAATACTCCACTGTAGGAGGGCAATCACAATCAGGGCCAAGGAATGTGGGGAGAAGTAACCATGGCCATCCACCCACTATCTTTTATTGCTGTTCTTCCTCCTCCCACTCCCTGACTTGAAAAAGGTGGAGGAGTGGAGTGGAACAGGAAATATGAAGGAGATGAGAGCTGTGGCCTAGAGCAGTGTTTCTCAAACTGTGGGTCAGGACCCACTAGGTGGGTCGCAAGCCAATTTCTGGTGGAGCCCCATTCATTTCAATGTGTATTTTAATTTTTAATAGACTTGATGTTACCATGGTATGTAACTGCACTTGGGTAAATCTTACAGATCTGTACTTCTTACAGGCTACTATGCTTTTAACAATGATAGTCAATGGGGCTTACTCCCAAGTAAGTGTGGATAGGATTGCAACCATTGGGATGTTTGGGAAAATTCTTTTAAAAGATCAGCAACTGCTTGGGAGGGTTAGGAAGGTTTTTCTTTATTTTAAATAATTTTTTAAACTTTTATTTCTTGTAAACTTTTAATTTACTTACTTAATTGATTGACGTACTTGATTTGATTTTGCCTCATGGGGCAAAATGTTCCTGCTTGATATGTCACTTCCAACCATGATATCACTACCATGTTAATGACATCACTTCTGGTGGGTCCCAACATATTGTAATTTTAAAAAGTGGGTCCCGGTGCTAAAATGTTTGAGAACTGCTGGTCTAGAGTGTCCCTCCCTCTTCTGTTTCCTAACCAGGAAGTGGGCAAAGCTGAGGCTCGCACATCACAAGATAAGGGAGACAGAATTTGGCACCCCCACCTCAGAAGCCAGGAAGTCTTGAACTACATGGATCTGTTACATGGATCAACTATCTGCCACCCTGTTGCTAGACTCTGCGGGTGATGTTAGAGTTCAGCCAGGTCAAGGGCTCATCCAGCTGGAACAATCCTTTGACAGTCCAATGCTGGTTGGGCATCATAGATTTCCATCCCCATTCACAAATGGGGAGAGTGGGTAGAGCTGCCTCCCACTGCTGTAGCCAATCAGTTTTGCAGGAGGCCCAAGGCAGAGCTTTGCCCCAGGAAATCCAGCAACTCGATGCCAGGACCCTTTGACTCCATGCTGCTTCAAAACATAGGTGGTTTGTGGCAACATGGGAAACACTGCAGGGAAGTGGTCAGAAATCATGGTAAACAACATATCAACCCTTTAATCTGAATCAAACCTCTGCACGCCCTTCACCCTTGAAGCAGCCATTCTATAGCAAGTTCATTAAAGAACAGAATGGTTGGCATCGTTTATCAGTTAAAAAACTGCATCTAGTTCTTCGTTTACAAAGCAGTAAGGTGTCATAAGTAGGTTTTACATGATCCAGACATCCACTTGAAGATTATGGCATTGCTTTTGACACTATCTCTGGGTCTAGAGTAGATAAATCTTATTGCATTCTTTTCCAAGAGGCCATGTTGTTAAAAATAGGTTAACCTAATCGCAAAGGGAGCTTTTCAAAGTTCTTTATGCATTCTATTTTAACCTACCAGCCAAAGAATATCGACCAGTGCTGACCTTTCCAAATAACCAATGACTTTGTTTGCCCTGCTCCCAAATTTAGGAGAGAAAGGTCCATTCTAATGGGAACTAGAGTGTACAGTGGAAGATGGAAATGAATGAAATGTGATCACACTGAAAACTGTGCCAGTTAGGAAAGAAATTGGCCTTCCTTGATAGGGGGCTAGACCTTGAAACGATACAGGCATTTGTTCTCATACTTTGAAAAAGAGGCATAGATTTATCAACGAATGTCATATAATTATATCCCCTATTGTTATTTAGTATAGAATACCATTTTTCCTCATCATTATGTATTAAATGTAAATGCAACTTCTGGCCACTATTTTGAGTGTGCTGCTGCAACTAGCAGCACTGCAGGAGGCCCGCAGGAGTCACCTGATCTGCAAAGGTAGGCGTGATGGAGAAGGGGAGGAACAGGGTGTCCCCAGGCAGGGTGGAGGGTGGGGAGGAAGGAGAACTGGGAGCAATATTGGTGACACTCATGTCCCCCGTATCTTAACCCTATCCATCTCACGCACTATCCCCATTACGCGCCTTGGACTTGCACCTGCTAAACAGCAGGCATAAATCCAAGGAGACCCATAGGCGGCTTTGGAGACTTTCCCTGGGGTAAGTGAACAAAAGTTCATTTAACCCAAGGAAACCTTTCCAACTGCCCCTTCCCATGAATACAGAGCATGCTTCAATGGTGTGGCTGCATCAGCGGGGGAGAGGGGATTTGGGTAGGATTGGGCTGTTGGTCTAACAATTTTGCTACCATAGTTTGAAATGTTGAAGATTGCAGGTCCTCATTTGGGTGGTTTGCTCGCTGGGACAGATGGAACAAATCAGATCCCAGAACTTTCTGGAGTTTTTTTCTAACTTTAAGGGCTGCTGTTCTGAAGAAATGCAGATGTGGGTAGAAACACAAAATGACTCCAGACTGGAAGCACAGGCTGGCTACAGTCATATTTCAGGTGGCAATCGTGGGATTTCTCCTTGTGATCAGTGTTTGTCATAGGGTTTCATGAGCACATCATGTGTGGGGCTTTCCATGTGGGAGAGGAACAGGTATAACTTATGAATAGGGCTAAGGGCTTCCAAATATTTTTATCCCACATCCTGTCTTTGCCTTTGTAAGAGGGGTTGAGATGGATGAAGCACAGAGGAAAATTACTAGAAAGCAGAGTCATTTCACTCATGGCAAAGCTGACCAATTGTACTGATTATTTTTAAAAGACTATGGCAGAGTAGAAGCAGTGGCAAGTAACACTTTCTTCTATGCTGCCATGCCTACAAAATGCCATCCAGCAGAGCTGTTCCAGGCTGTAAAAGGCCTGATGATCTGGACTGCTGCCATCCTGAGGCTGAACTGTTGCCACGGTGAGGAATTTGTAGAGAAAATTGTTTTTGCTTGGCTTGACTTGGAAAGTGGCACTTTAGACACATAATCAAATTTTAGGATACTGGGGATCAGTGTCCTGCTTACTTGGATCATTGTCAGCCATATTGCTCACTCAGTCAGATTGTGTACTGAAGGAGAGGACCACGTCCATTGTTCATTGATATCCACTGTTCCCTTTAAGCTGTGTTGCTGTGTAGCAGGGATGTGCTCAAGGCATAAAGCCTGAATCCCAAGTTGAGTCCCAAGTCAGCGAATGGGCAGCCAATGCAGCCGCTGGAGAAGCGGACTGACAGAGTCGAACCGCCTACCTCCAGTAACCACACGGGCCGCCGCATTCTACACTAGTTGCAGTTTCCGAACCATCTTCAAGGGCAGCCCCACATAGAGTGCGTTACAGTAATCTAATCTCAATGTCACCGAGGCATGGATCACAGTGGCCAGGTCAGCACGATCCAAGTATGGCCGCAGCTGGCGCACCAGCCGAAGCTGAGTGAAGGCCCCCCTAGCCACAGCCGCCACCTGGGAATCCAGGAGCAGCTGTGAGTCCAGGTGGACCCCCAAGCTGCGGACCTGCTCCTTCAGAGGGAGTGCAACCCCATTCAGTGCAAGCTGATAGTCCAGCACCTGCATCGAGGATTTCCAAACCAGGAGAGCCTCTGTCTTATCCGGATTTAATAGAAATATGGTTACTGAATCTTATTTGAGACAGTGCAGTGGAGATATACTGTGCCTTTTTCAGTTTAGGCAGGCTTGTTCCTGCTATTGCTTGGGGAGTCTTCACCTTTAACCCAACTAGTGACTGATGGCTACAGATAAAAGAAAACAACTTCCCTTAAAATAGTCCCTTTCCTACTGCCTCATAGTATCTGGCTAATGGCACCCTAGTTCTCCAAACGTACTGATTCAACACCTCTTATGGAAAGCCACATCTTTGGTAAGCTCTTATTTTCTCAAGTGCCCTTGCCTCTGGAATCCCTTGTTGGGCAGACCATCCAAACAGCATATTACCAAGAGCAGATATAATGTGTACACAATGGCTTTATACTTGGCTCACTAAAAATAGCTAATTGCTTCTCTGGGTAGATATCTAGGAATAGAACATCTAACCTTCTCTCTTGCTTTCAGAGTTAGGATTCAGCTTTTGCACTTGCAGACTATTTGGAGCCTTGTTCGCGCTCCTGCCTCTAGGCACCATACTACATAACTTGCAGTGTTCCCATTTCAATGAAAGACTGCAAATGAACCCAACAACACTCAAGATAAACCTGAAATAACCCGATCAATAATTGTACAGAAACCATGAATGCTGAATTAGACTACTTGTTGGAGGTCCATGACTGGCAGCCCAATCCTGCCACCGCATCCTGCGCACCAACCGCACTTTTGTCCCCTTCTCCTGGGTAAGGGAAGTAGCCCCCCAATGACTGACCAAAAGGTTGGCAGTGAAGTAAGAGCATTTGTGTCAGGTGCCAAGCCCCACACAAACGCTCTGGATCTGGTGGAGCAGAGCTCCACCGGACCCACCTCCCTCCCTCCCCCCGGCATGCCTCCTCCCTACCCTCTTCCCACCTCCCCCCTCCCGGGAATGCCTCCTCCCCACCTCTCCCCCTGCCCTTGCTTTCTTCTCTGCAGCTTGGCGGTCCGTGTGACTGCTGAGCGACGGAGGCCAGGCACCTGCCCAGCACTAGCCCATTTCCGTCCAGCACTGGGCCAGCACGGGTGCTTGCCCAGCAGTAAGCAGTAAGACAGTGTGCACCAGCAGTAAGCCAGAGTGTCAAGTCCAGGATTGCGCTCTGGGTCTCCTCAATCTTTTCTTTGAAAAACAATGGTGGGTCTAGGGGGAGCTTACTGAAGATGTGGCTTTCTGTAAGAGGTGTTGAATCACCCTGTGTTTTTGTCTCAATCTAAATAATGCATATACCCACCTTCAATTTGTCCTGTTTGGGAAAATATATAGGTACACATATGTTTTCCATAAAGAAAAAACAGCAAGTGGGGAAGGGGCTGATTTAGATGGGAAAAATGATGCAGAGGAATGGGTTAACCTCCCCACGTCATTGGAAATCCTAATCCAATTTGCCCCTTCAACTGCTTTTAAAATTAATTTAAAGATTCATTATAGACCTCAAACGTCTCATCTACTTTGGCACTGAGTTACCATGGGAAGTCCAAGGCATATATTATTTACCAGCAAATAATTGGATGCAAGCATTCAGGCATAAGTAAATGTTCCTGGCTGCTACTCGTGTTCCCTGTTTCCAAATTCAGTTCTGTATTTGTGCTGGTTGGTCTGTATTACGTAGCAGAATCAGATGGGAATGGACTAGCTGAGTCCTAAAGGGGTCAAATGGACTGTGCCTCTGCAGACTGCATGTGGATGGTCACATATTACTTTCTTATGCAAATCTCCCTGTAGGCAGAAACCTAGCACAGCAGCACGTGTGTTAGGCTAGAACCTTTTTCCGTGGCATACTTTTTTTTTTTTTTTGTAATTACAAGGAAGTTTTTACATAGGACAGCATTAATTAAGAAAAAAAAAAAACTTTCTTCCACCTACAGCCTGAAGTGGTAAAATCTAGAATTCTACCACTCCAATCTATGCCTTCATTCTTCTCTCTATGGAGACTAACTGCGTGAAGAAATAGTGCAATTCCCACATGGGAAATCCCACATTTTGTTTGGTTTGCTGTATGCTGGAACTCTGGTCTCTATTATGGAGAAAACTTCATGTTAGGTACTTTTACTCATTAGTGTACCTTTCATAATCTCCCATTTGAGGAAGGAACATAAGTTCCTAGTTCTCACTGATGTAGTAAGCCCTGTATCTGAGCTGGACTACTCCGGGCCACAAAAGAGGCCCACTTGACTGAAAGCTCCTCCACACAAAACATTCCTGATACACAGAAAACTAATACCCAGGGAGAAGGTGTCCAGCTTATATTCTGTTGCATGCTGAGAGCTTATAGTCTGCATGCTTGCATAACATGCTTATATGTTGGACACTGTTGCGTTGTGCCGCCATTAAGAGACGTGAGGGGGGTGACGGCCAGAAACAGGGCCTTCTCGGTGGTGGCACCTGCACTATGGAATTCTCTCCTCTTTGAACTGAGGACAGCCTCCTTGCTATTAACTTGCCAGTGGGGCCTGAAGACTTTATTTATTTAGGAAAGCCTTTGAGACCTTATAATGGCTGCTTTTACTAATCTATGTTTTTACTGCTGACTGCTGTGTATTTTATATTGTTTGTTTTTTATTGTTTTTAAAATGTTTTTATCTGTATTTTATATTGTATTTTAATGTACTGATTTTTAGCTGCCTTGGGTGCCCTTCAGGGAGGAAGAGTATAAATCAAATTATATACTTATTATATACTTATACAAATTATTATAAATCAAATTTTATACTTATAAAATAAGTATAAATCAATAAGTATAAATCAAATATAATAAATATATTAACATTTATTAATAAATATTAATAAATTATATATTAATATAATTAATATTATATAATATATTAATATTATATAATATATTAATATTATATATTAATAAATATTAATATTAATAAATATATTAATATATTTATATTATAAATCAAATATAATAAAATAAGTATAAATCAAATTATTATTATTAATAAATATTAATATTAATAATAATATATCACGGGCCTACAAAAAAACCACTTTTTTGGTTTGCTGAGGATGTTTGAACCAGTTTTGCTCAATTGGCTCTAGTTTCGGAGGTACAGCATAGCCACCTTACGTGCTGATTCAAGCAACTTCCTTGTGAGAAAGCTGATGCCATGGGTTCCTCACGAGGAAGTTGCTTGAATCAGCATAGAAGATGGCTATGCTGTACCCCCAAAACTAGAGCCAATTGGGAAAAACCGATGCCGTTTTTTGATTCAGGACTCCAAATACACCCAGGTGACCAGATGTCATAACTGCAAAAGAGGACAAGGCACCCCAAAATGTAGGACATTCGAGAAAAATGTAGGACATGACAAAATAAAAGCTGAACACGCTCATATATTGATTTCATGTGGTTAATCACTACAATCACTACTACCCCTGGGGGCTGGGAGATAAGAATAGGCCCTCAGTTTGGCTGTACTTGTCATAAGAGGTGACTAAACTGCCATCGGGTAGATGGGACTTGTCAGCCTGGGAAGGCAGCTCATCTGAGAGAAGGAAAACTCTGATCCCAAACCTCCACTGCCTTGTGGCTACATCCAGTTATGGAAAAGGCTTCAGGAGTCAACCTCAAGGCAAAATCCGGAGCTGGAGTCCCTGAGGCAGTTCATGGCTGAACACAGTCATGTTCTGGCAACTCCTGCGACGCCGCTGGAACCAACCGTATTGGCCTCTGCCTTTCCATTGGACCATATCAGCGACGTGGAGAGGGGGGATTTGCTGCATGGGTAACAGCCTATCCTCCATACCTACTTTACCCAGGCTTTGTGCACTGGAGAGGACACTCTGTTCCAGAACCACCATTCAGAGCGCGATACCATAGTCTTCCGAGACTGAAGAATGCCAACAAGGCAATCACTACATTACTTTTTATTAAATTTAAAACTATATTACATATAATTTATTAATTACAAGAAGGTTAAGTGCTGCCTGCTTACAGAGCAAAGGAGGAAATTTAAGTTTTCTTCCAGGACACGATGCCAAAAAAGAGGACATGTCCTGGAAAAAGATGACGTCTGGTTACTGTGCCCAAGAATAGGTCTAGCTTTTAAAACAACAAAATGTGTATAGGCCCATGTATTCTATTTGCAGGGTGATTTTGGTATGGAGGAGCATTTAATCATGAAAGCCCAAGCCTGAAGGCTGAAGTGGTACAGAGCAAACACTGGTTTACCACATTATTGAAAAGTACACCCTAGAAATCCCCCATTTTCAGGCAATACTAGCAATAAGTACAGCTGGTTTCAAGGATCTGGACAGTTATCAAACGCCCTGGGCCCTCAGGAGGACTCGCTACTGATCCCAGACACCAGCTCTGCACCCATAGTCTTTGTGTGGTGGTGACACAGTGCCTCTTTCAGGAGAACCCAACCAGGTAGAAGGAGGCCTGTAATGTAGAGGGCAAGGTTTTGCCCCTACAGCAGGGGTGCTCACACTTTTTTGGCTCAAGAGCTACTTTGAAACCCAGCAAGGCCCGGAGATCTACCAGAGTTTTTTTTACAATGTTCGCGCCATCATAACATATAACATTTATGTGTACAATGTATGTTGGTGTACCTTGAGCCCCACTGAGTATAACAGGACTTACTCCTGAGTAGACATGCCTAGGATTAGGCTGTGAGGCTGCAATCCTAGCCACACTTACCTGGGAGTAAGCCCCATTGAGTACAATGGGCCTTACTCCCGGCGTTTCTTCCCAGAGGCACCTGAAGGGGGGGGGTCAGCACTCCGTGATCTACTCATTTTGCCTCGCGATCTACCGGTAGATCACAATCCACCTATTGAGCACCCCTGCCCTACAGTTTGCCAAGGGCACCTGAAACTTGGAGCTGGCCTTGATAATCAAAGTCTCTACTAGTAATCGGAACAATCACACACAGTCTACTTGAATGTATATAGACTAGGACAGTCTGCTGTGATCCTGCTTTCTCCTGCAGGTTTTCAGTCACCCCCCTGGATTGTCTGTCTGAACAGGACTCTGGACTATCTCTCAAGAAAAATAACCAGATTCTCACACTAAATGGCTTGTGGCTTGTAGTTTTGATTTCCAGGTAAACAATGGCTGGACAGTTTAAAAACACAAAGCTAGTGAGAAGGAGCACTTGTCTATGAATATGTGGAAAGGTGAAGATTAAATCCAAGCCAAGTAACAGACCACTCCCCCATCATACCACACGTACTGGAGTGCTTTCTTCTTCCAGGACCTAGAAGACAAATATAGAAACAAGGGAAACTAGTGATGCCTTTTACATCGTTATCATCATTGACCTTCATGGAAGGTGTATAAAAAGTCTGGAGCAGACAAGACCCCCTTACTTGGTCCTTTACTTTCCAGGGTAGGTACCAATCTCTTTTTTCTTCTAATATTTGTGGTCCAGAATGCTTTAACACTTTTCGGTATTGTATTCTATGCTGCTAAGATGTAAAGGTTTTAGTTCCGATAACCGTAAACAAAGAGTCTTGTTTTAATTGTTCTGAGATGCTGCCAGTGAATGCATAGATAAGAAGCAGGTCTTTTTGGCGGAGACTCCCAAAGTCTAAATGTTCAGCCAACTGGAAGAAGTACATTATTTTGGAAAGCAGAGTTGTGGTCCTTGTTATGCTGAAGATGCATCTATCACACTGGCAGACATGCTTTCCGTTTTTCCAAATATCTTTGAGAGTTCATGGGATTTCCTGATGGATCAGCTATTTTGGCTTTTAGTGGGAAAACCACTCACTTTTAATATGTGGATTTTTTTTTTTTTTACAACAGAAGCTAGATAATGCCTCATAAATGAAAATCCTCTTTCATCCTATCCTTTGCACCCCTTTTCTTGGACACCTGTAACCAATACCTGCTCTGTCCAAGAGGTACCGAGAGGTATCTCTTTGTTGTACGAGTGTCACATCATGCATACTGTGAAATGTGATACACAATTCCCAGGCCATCTGTGAAACTTGAACTCATGCTTACAGAGTTTTTAAAGTCACTGATTGGAAAGGCCCATGTAGAAGAGTTTCAGGTTCGAATGAATCCAGATGGAGCATTCAGTGTCCGCTGCATGAATTGAAGATCCGAGGCATTGCTGACCTGAGAAAGAAACCCTGTTGAGTTTCCTTATCTCTAGCAATATAAAATAGTAAGCATGGGTCAACTGCTCTTGGTGCAGTCCATGAAAGGCTCTAGAGCAATGAGATGTCCACGACACAGACCTTGTAACAGCTCCCTGCTCTCTAGTTTTAACAAGGCTGTCTTGTGACATCTTGCCATGGCTATCCGAGCATCTGTCTAAAACTGAGAAGGCAGAGTGACAACAGCTGTCACTGGACTTGACACAGCAGTATGAAAAAAGTCTTCTGACTGAACGGGAAGACCATTTTGCTGAAGCATTTCAGCACTCAAGTAACATTTTTGGCACCAGCATTCAGCACCCATTCTGAAAATCAAGTGTCAGTTTAAGGGATCAAATGCTCTCCTTTGCCCAGAGGGAATTTACACATTGGGATGATAATATGACCAAATTTAGGATCTGCTGCTGTAGTAGGATTCAAATGGAAATTCATTTCTGTGCTATTTGGAATTTGAGTACTATGCAACAAGAATCAAGAGGCCAATGACTGTGCACTTCCTCCGTCTTAGGGGCTTATTACAGAATCTTCTCTTTTCTGGGGGATGTAGCAGCATCTACTGTTTTGGTCTGACAAACCTGCAAGTCATAGCAGGGTCCATCAGCAGCAGTGGCTGCCTCTTGTGCTATCTGTCAGCAGTCCTCTGTTCCACCATCATAAATGCCTCTATGCAACAGCCCAATCCACAATAGGAATGAACTGTGAGAGAAAGGCACTTGTTTCCAGGCAGAATTCAGTCCCAACCCAACTTTTTCTAGAAATTATGGTAAGCACCGACTCGTGGAGCGTGACCGATATGAATAGAAGTAACTTGCAAAGCTCAGTAACAGACAGAACAACTCTACAACCTGTTTTCAGTCAGATTTCAGTCTGAAGCAATAATATATAGACCCTGAGCTTATGTGGAGTTAATTTTCCTCATGACACCTTACACTGACATATCGTACGAGGAGCGACAGGAGAACTGCTGTGGCCAGAATGGCAGAGCATACATTTGAGGTGGAAAAAAAAGCAATAATAAAGCTGGAGGCAGGGTGCAGGTTTCAAAGAAGGACTGGTAGATCTTATTTGAGGCCTGGTACAATTTTTTAAGGAATTAATTTCACACCGCAGAAAATAGGCAGACAGCCATGGAATCTTCCACTCTAGTAATGAGGCAGCGTGGATTCTCTGGGATGCTTGCACAGGGTCAGTGCGCCACTCTCCCTGAAAACAGATGTATTTATTCACAAAGTTTATATCCCGCCTTTCCTCTTGATATTTGGGATTTACAAAAGGATTTACAAAAATGCATAAAAATGCATCAAAACAATAATGCACCACTCACATTAATAAGAAAATACAACGCAAATAAAACAATGCAATGGCAATAGGAATGGAGACACATTTACGAAACTCTTTAAAAAGCACAAGCACCAACAGCTGAAAAATCCCCAACCCAACAGATGCCATGTGAAAATGTCTTCTATCTCTCTTATGTTGGACAGCTGTATACTTTGTAATTCTTTTGTTACAGGCTAGCTTGCTTTATCTTTCTTTTCGGAGTACGACCCTTCAGCTTACTTGCCAAGATGATGGACATGTCGGAATTTGGGGAAGCTGCCCCCTTCCTCCGAAAAAGTGAGAAGGAGATTATGATGTTGCAGACGGTGGCCTTTGATGGTAAGCACAGGATCTGAATTCTGCTGCCAATCAGCTTGAATGAATTGGTAGATTGGATACATACTTTGATGGCATGCGATGAGATATTCTGTTGTTACAGGGCACTGAATCTTCATGGCCTTCTATTTAGCCTGGTGCCACTGATCTGACCAGCTGGGATTCTATTTGTAGCTGAACGATTAAACAGTGCCATAATTTGAATATCTATTTGGCTGGCTTTCTGCTTCACTTGGCAAAATCACTTTTCCCTGTTGCTTTTGTGATGATTGTACGGCCAGATTGAGCAAGAAAGGTCATAACGCTGTGGCAGTTTGCGTCATTGCAACATTGTTAGTGATGTTCTATGAGGATAAAAAGCAATTGTGTTATACTCAGCATAGCAGATATCAGCCTGCTCAGAGAGTGCATTAAGGACATCTGCCACACATGTTCTTAATAGAAGGCTGGCCCATGAACTGTTGTGCCCATCCTTGTACAGTACCTTGCTATGCCAAATGTCAAAACCCCTGCCTTCAACACTCCTCTTCCTGCTCCCTGAACTGGAAAGAAGAGGGGAGTGCAGGAGAAGAGAGAGGTGATCTAGAGCGAAATACTCTAGTTCACCCCTCTCTTTTACACTTCCTGTTCCTGTTCCTCTCTTCTTTTTCAAATTCAGGAAGTCTCTGGGGAATATGCTAACTATGACTTATTCATTTACCTTGCAGACACATAGGCAACTGTCACAGGATGTTTGAAAAACATAACTAGGGGCGCAAAACTAACTACGCCCTAGAACATAAGAACATAAGAACAGCCCCACTGGATCAGGCCATAGGCCCATCTAGTCCAGCTTCCTGTATCTCACAGCGGCCCACCAAATGCCCCAGGGAGCACACCAGATAACAAGAGACCTCATCCTGTTGCCCTCCCTTGCATCTGGCATTCTGACATAGCCCATTTCTAAAATCAGGAGGTTGCACATACACATCATGGCTTTTAAGCCATAATGGCTTTTTCTCCAGAAACTTGTCCAATCCCCTTTTAAAGGCACCTAGATGCCGTCACCACATCCTGCAGCAAGGAGTTCCACAGACCGACCACACGCTGAGTAAAAAATATTTTCTTTCGTCTGTCCTAACCCTTCCAACACTCAATTTTAGTGGATGTCCCCTGGTTCTGGTGTTATGTGAGAGTGTAAAGAGCATCTCCCTATCCACTCTGTCCATCCCCTGCATAATTTTGTATGTCTCAATCATGTCCCCCCTCAGGCGTCTCTTTTCTAGGCTGAAGAGGCCCAAACGCCGTAGCCTTTTTGTCGTTTTTGAGATGTGGCAACCAGAACTGGACACAATACTCCAGGTGTGGCCTTACCATAGATTTGTACAACGGCATTATAATATTAGCCGTTTTGTTCTCAATACCTTTTCTAATGAGCCCAAGCATAGAATTGGCCTTCTTTACTGCCACCGCACATTGGGTTGACACTTTCATCGACCTGTCCCTTGCGTCGGCCCAGGAGGGTCGCAAACATGCCGTAAAGCACATTTGTGTCTCCTTGGGAGTTGGCTGGGATGGTGCAGGGACGCGCACTGGCCCATGGAGGCTGCATCCAGCCTCCACACCAAGTTCGGGAGGGAAGGTTGCGTCAGATGGGGAGGGCGGGGGGAGGGCAGTCCTGGAGGCAGGTGGGGAGCGGGAGGCGGGGCTGGGACATGGCAGTTATGCCAGATCCCAACCCCATTCCCTGAGCAGCACGGAGTGGCTTCAAGCTGCTCCATTCTCCTCAGACTTGTGCCACCTCCTGAGAAGACCCATTGGGGCCATGGTGGCTTACCTGGGGGTAAGGGGAAGAGTTTCCCCTTGTCTCCAGCTGAACCACTTTTGGCCCCAATCTTGTGCTGGATACAGCGCAGGCCTCCTGGCCTGCCTGTTCCAGCACAAGATAGGATTGCACTGCAAGTCTCTTACAATGGGTAGGTTATGTGTTTTTAGGAATCAGAAGAAATAAAGTTTAGCAGTCTGGTGGCAAGTCCCAACTAGCTGCAGCCAGAAAGACCTAATAAAATTGTTGTGAATGTGATGCCAGGCCTTCTTGAACATTCAAAATGGTGTCATCTGTGGCTCATAAGATGCAACACATCTTTATTGTATAAAGTGAAATCTACATTGTAAGTGCATCCAAAGAGAATAATCTGCCCTATGGCACAGTGGGTTTGGCATTGATATATGATGTGCACATTTCCTGCTCTTAATATCACTATTTCTTTGTTTGGATCTAGTGATTTGTGCAATTTGGAAGGTCCCAGAGGTGGGATCAGCGGTAGCAGTGCAAGCTGTGTCCCAACCCCCTCCCCAGACCTGATCTGTCTTCCTGGGTCAATGCAGAATTGTGCCAGTGATTGAGCTGGTGCAGGTCTGAGTTTATCTATAGTGGCTGTTGGGGCTTACCCAGGGGCAAAGAGGCAAATGTCCCCTTATCCTGAGGAGACCTCCAGGAGCTGAAAATCCCCTGTGGGATATAGCAGTAGCTGTACCAGCGCTGCTGCATTGCTTTGTGGGAATTTGGCTGCCTAATATCATGAAGATCTTCGAGCAGACCTTCTCAAACTTTTAGCAGCAGAACCCACTTTATAGAATGACAATTTGTCAGGACCCGCTGGAAGTTATGTCATTAACCTGGAAGTGATGTCATGGCCAGAAGTGACATCATCAAGCAGAAAATTTTTTAACACCGCAATATGACCAAATCAAAACACAAATCAATCAATTAAGTAAATTAAACATTTACAATAAATTTAAAAAATTATTTAAAATAAAGAAGAGCTCTCCTAACCCTCCTAAGAAGTTGCTGATTTGTTTTTGTTTTTAAATTCCCAACCATCCCAAAGGCTGCAGTCCTGTACACACTTACCCAGGAGTAAGTCCTACTGATTATCATTGTTAAAAGTATATACATAGTAGCCTGTGCTATATACATATACAAGTATAGATCTGTAACATTTCCCCAAATGCAGTCACATACCATAGTAGCTTCAAGCCTAATATATTAAAAATAAAATACACACTGAAGTGAATGGGGACCCACCTGAGATTAGCTTTCATCCCACCTAGTGGATCCCGACCCATAGTTTGAGCAACACTGTCTAGAGCACAGGAAGGCTCGAGGCTGCTGTACAACTTGTTGCGTCATTCAGCTTAATGCCAGGCTTCAGGGATGGTATCAGGTGTTATCTGGTCGGTTGGGACCAACAGATGACCCAACCAGCCAGGCTATTCCATGAATTACCCAGTACCAGTGGCTGCAGTCAGTGTGCACGGTGGCCATGAGAATTCTACTTCCGCTGTGCCTTAATATTGGTAAATTAATATTTTTACCAAAAATGATGTTTTGTTTTGTTTTTCCTCAATATTTTGTATCTACATGGGTTGGCATACTGCTGAAGGACTAATTCTGTTTCACAGGGAAGAAGAAATGCTGGATTCCTGATGAAAAGAAAGCATATATTGATGCAGAGATTCTTGAGAGCGTTGGTGGCAAAGTCACTGTTGAGACTTCAGATGGGAAGGTAAGGAGCCTCCACCCTGGTTGATTAGTCACCAGAACAAAATATATTAGACATAATGAGGGCAAAGGAGCAGGTTGTGCTGCATACAAATTTTGACCAGAAACAGTGGAAAGAAAATAAGCAGTCGAGTAGCTAAAGGGGGTACAAACCACTAAGTTTTTCAGGGAGCCTCACCGCGCCATGCAAGCGGCCCCTCTCCCTTCCCTTCAGAGCCATTCCGGGCCACTAGAGCAAAATGGAGGCATACGCAACAGGGCACAGGACTGGGAAGGTCCACCACTGCCCAAGACATCACTTTTCATAATAATCGGAGTTGATTCATCTACATGATCCACTTGGAGGTCTTGATTCACACAAGTGGCTTGCCCTCAGGATCCAAGACGACTGTGACTTCTGCAAATTCTCTCATGTACACCTGGTGCGTTTAGGATACCCTGTGAGTGTAATCATGTCTATATAGGCACTACCAAAAACCAGACTTGCAGAACATGAGAGGCACTGCCGTTTAATGCACCTAGATCAATCAGCAACAGCACAGTGTACAATAGAAACAGGTCATCAAATGAATTTCAAAGCCACACAGGTTCTTTCCAGTAATAGATTTTATTTCCCAAGGCTTTACAGAGAAGCTATCAAAATACTTAAACATCCCCAAAACATCGACAGAAAAGAAGAGGCTCTACATATTAGCAACACCTGGCTTCCAGCCCTAAAAAGAACAGACATTAAAGAGCTTTGTAAGGAAGAAGTTTCTAGCAGAGATTAGATTTCTACTGTGATTAGGCTGAGTTTGCTTTAAGCATGCAGCAGTAAAATGGAACTCTAAGCACCTGGAGGGTACAGGTTTTTTTAACTGCTGTTTCTGGCTTGTTCTCTACCAACATGTCCTGTCTAGGCATGTTTTCCCTAATGAAATTCTGAAAAAACAGAACATTGGACTTTTTTTAACAACATGGATTCTAATTCTTTGACACAACTATGATCTCACCTGAATAAATATATGTCAAATTGCTGGATTAAAATAGATTATTTTTCAGTTAGAAATAATACCGTGGATGCATCTGCTGAGTGTATCACCTATATCACCTACCTAGTGCACTTTTAAAATGTTTGAAAAGCAAAGGAACTTTTACTGAAAAATATTTAGGAAGACTCCTTCTACCCTCCAGGACTGACCTTACTCCATAAGAAAGTCCAATCTTTAGGGCTTTCCTTGGATTTGCTGGTCATGATGCCATGGACAATAGAGTTTAAGACCCTTCACACCCAGATATGGGATATTGAAAAACAAGAGCTCCTAGCCAATGCCAAAAAAACTTGTTCCCCACTTTACTTTGGATAATCTTAGGCAGCTGATTTCAGCTGTAATTACTTAACCTTCTTAACGAATCCGCAAGAACTTAGAGTGTTCTCCCTAGCTAGATTTAATGCTTACCCCTCAAATGAGATAAAAGGTAGGTTGAATGCTAAACAATCCAAAGCTTGTCACTGTGGTTCAGGTTCCTTGGAGACAGCCCCCCATATCTTACTAAACTGTGCCTGTTATTCTGACTTATGGAGCCGGTACTTACTCCCCCTTCTTGTGTCACTTAATGGATCTGAAATTGACATTGTCAGACAGTTACTAATTGGCAGGAATGCGGTTGTATCAACCAACGTGGCTAAATTTCTTTATCATATTTATACAAGAATTGTTTCCGGAACCTGAGTATAATCAAAGTATGATGTGGATGTATGATTTAGAAATGGGCTATGTCAGAATGCCAGATGCAAGGGAGGGCACCAGGTTGAGGTCTCTTGTTATCTGGTGTGCTCCCTGGAGCATTTGGTGGGCCGCTGTGAGATACAGGAAGCTGGACTAGATGGGCCTATGGCCTGATCCAGTGGGGCTGTTCTTATAATTTCTCAGACCAATATTTGGGTTTCACTGTCTATACCAATAAAGGTTTTAATTTGACTTTTAAAATGTTTAAAATTAATAAAAATGAGAACTTGGAATGAGAACTTGGAATAAAAACACAGAACACCACTTTCTGCCTTTCAAATCATGAAATCTGTTGAAAAAATAAAACCATTTTCAAACACCCCCAGCTATTACCTATAATCTGGAGGAAGAGAGAGATGTACAGAGACTCCAATAACCTAGCATCAGCATGGGGGTGTCAGTTAAGTCATCATCCACCAAGTCCTGAAAAATCATTCTAAATCAGCATTTCTCAACCAGTGGTATTTGTACCACTAATGGTACTTGAGGTGGTGTCTGGTAGTACATATGGGACCCCCCAACCCCCACTGTCTGGCAATGAGACCAGCAATGCAATGCAACAAGCAGAAGTAGGCAACTCAGTTCAGCAGGAGGTCTGGTCTAGAGGGTTGAGCCTCCATTTGCTTGAAGATAACATCCGAAGGTCACCAGTTCGAGGCCACCGGCACCGTGCGACCTTGAAGCAGCTGATGAGCTGAGCCGAGCTATTTCCATCTGCTCTGAGTGTGGGAGGATGGAGGCCAGAATGCGTGGCCAGATCAAGAAAGAAACATCTGATTGTTGTGGTTTCTTGAAATAATAATAATAATAAATAAAACTTTATTTTTATCCCGCCCTTCTCCCTAACGGGACCCAGGGCGGCTAACAACATATTAAAAAACAATAGAATTTAAAAAACATTAATACAAACAGATAAAAACATTTAAAAACACACTACAGGGCCATAAAAACAGTAGTCAGATTAAAAGAGTAAAAGAGCAGATCACCGAGGAATCAAGCCTGTAAAACTAAAAGATGTATAAAAAGTTAAGAAGGCCAGAAATCAGAAGGCTTGTTTAAACAACAGTGTTTTCAGGCCTCGCCGAAAGCTCTCAAGAGAGGGAGCCATTCTCAAGTCAAGGGGAAGGGAGTTCCATAATGTTGGTGCCACTACCGAGAAGGCCCTATTTCTTGCAGCCACCCCCCGGACCTCCTTGGGTGGCGGCACTTGCAAAAAGGCCTTCTCTGATGACCTGAGATGGCGAGCCGGATTGTACGGGAGTAGGTGGTCTCTAAGATATCCTGGCCCAGAGCAGTATAGGGCTTTAAAGGTCAAAACCAGCACCTTGAATTGGGCCCGGAAACGAATGGGCAGCCAATGCAGCCCCCGGAGAAGCGGGCTGACAGAGTCAAACCACCTGGCTCCGGTGACCACACGGGCCGCCGCATTCTGTACTAATTGTAGTTTCCGAACCGTCTTCAGGGGCAGCCCCACATAGAGCGTGTTACAGTAATCTAACCTCGATGTCACCGTGGCATGGATCACCGTGGCCAGGTCTGCACGATCCAAGTACGGTCGCAGCTGGCGCACCAGCCGAAGCTGAGCAAAGGCCCCCCTAGCCACAGCCGCCACCTGGGAATCCAGGAGCAGCTGCGAATCCAGGAGGACCCCCAAGCTGCGAACCTGCTCCTTCAGAGGGAGTGCAACCCCATTCAGAGCAAGTCGATAATCCAGCACCTGCATCGAGGATTTCCGAACCAGGAGAGCCTCTGTCTTATCCGGATTTAATTTCAGCTTGTTAGCCCCCATCCAGATCCTCACTGCTTCCAGACAGCGCTCCAGGCCCTCAACCGCCACCTTGGAGTCTGGAGGAAAGGAGAGATAGAGCCTTTCAAATTGTAAAAATCCCTACGGAGATTTAAATTGCCTGCCCATGTAAACCGCCTTGAATAAAGTCTGAGGAGAAATCTGAGGACCTAGAAAGGCAGTATAGAAATACCTGTATTATTAGTATTAGTATTAGTATTAGTATTAGTATTAGTATTATGTGCTTTTTGTGCCCTCGAAAAACCCCTCTTCTCTGCCCCAAGCCTCATACCAATGTTTGTCACTTACCTGGCCTCCCAATCCAGAAGTAATTGGCAATGACATCATTGCCAGTTACTTCTGGTGGTACTTCCAATAGGTGGACCATGCAAAGTGGTACGGCTGGGGACAAATGTTGAGAAACACTGTTCTAAATTGTTTTCAGTTTCTCCTTGCTGGTGCCCAACAGCTATGTCAGTTCTTTTGAAGCCTTCAGTGTGCAGGCAAACAGAATGGGATTTAGCTTATAATTTCAGTTCTCAGTTTTGCCACCACATGTATCTCAGCATTCTTTAGCTGTCATTCTCTTGGCTCTCTGAAAACTATGGATACTACTGCTTACAACATAAGAGAAGTATTTTAACCTCCTTTCTTTTTGATATTTGATTCCCGCAAGGGCGTAGAATGTGTGCTGCCTGCTCATTTTCTCTAATAATGGCAGGTGGAAAGTCTGCAGTGATGGTGTTCTGTTTCTTGCAGACAGTCACAGTGAAGGAAGATGATGTTCAATCGATGAACCCTCCCAAGTTTGACATGATTGAAGACATGGCAATGCTGACTAACCTTAATGAGGCATCCGTGCTACACAACTTGAATAGACGCTACACGAACTGGATGATCTATGTAAGCTGGGTTACTCTTTGTCTTTACATGTGGAATGGATTGTGAACTGCAGCTATGCAAGAAAAGTGTCAATGTCTCTCACAACACAATTGTGTACATGCAGCAGGGAACCACATGCTCTTGTTCCCCCTTTGCAATGGCACCTGTCGCAAAAGGTGCTCTTACTGCATGTGACTTAGTGCGTTGCTGGCTGTGCTGGCAGAAGACCTGCATGTTCCTGCCCAGGTCATCATCCATTCCCCTGATCTCAGAGGCAGTAAGATGATGGGGGAGGCAAAAAGGGAGTACAGTGGGGGTGCAGAGCAGGGGTAGGGAGGAGCAAAATGGGGTGGGGAGAGGGCATGGATGGGTGGATTGGGTCCTAGGACGGGGACAGGATAGGCAGCAATGGTGCTGCTGATATCCCAACCACCTTCCTCAGCCCAATTCTGTGATGCAGGTCATTGTGCTCTTTACAGCAGCAACATAGCTGTCATAGGTCTGGGTAGACCTGTCTGCGGCACAGAGGCTTACCTCCAAGCAAAGGAATAATTGTTCCCTTACCTAGAGGAGACCTCTGCAACTGCCTCCCCCCAACAGGATGTAGTAGTCACTATTTTGGCAGTGATGCATCAACAGGGGTGAAAAGGATAGGATTAGGCCAGTAGTGAAAGAATTTCTTCCATACTCTGGACATGTTGGCCTTTAACTTGCTTTGGGTCTGTTTAGACAAATCTTACCAAACCAGCCCCTCTTCTCATGTTTAGGAGTAGGATTGCACAAGTCCTTCTTCTCGTTCTGGATTACATTCCATCTTTTCCCAACCACATAGGGGGTGGTTCAGTCAAAATGTCTCCCACAACTTTGGGAAAAGAATGGGGAACATGCACCAGAAGGAGCTATTAATATGATGTGACTGTGGTTCCTGCCTATGGCTTCAACTTCAATTACCTATGGAAGTTACATTGTCCTTACATTGTCTCAATAATGCTCTCTGCTAGGTATGGGCCAGGACTCAGATGACTTGGACTTGAATCACAAAAATTTTTTTAAAAAACTTTATTTTATTTTGTGCAACAAAAAGAAAAGAACGAAAACAAACCTGTGTTTTTTTACAGGTTTTTTACCACTCATATGGACTCAAGTCATACATATTAAAAAGACTTGAATAGACTTGTCAACACTAACTTTTGTGTGTGCTTGTGACTCTGTTTTCTGTGTGTGTGCTTGCTTGCTTTTCTTTTTCCCCACTTCTGGGGCTTGACTTGCTTTTCAGAAAGACTAGGACTCGATTCAAAATGACTTTTAAAATGGCTCTGAACGAGTTGTGACAACCATTCATTATGACTTGTGGATGACTCGAGTCAAAGGGGTGGAGACTCAGGACTTGACTCAAGTCTCGGCATGGTGGCTCTAGCAGATCCCTGCTCTCTGCCTCCTTATACATTCAGTTTACTCCCTCCCACTCTGAGTTTCTGTTAATGCATTCTACTCAGCAGTTGTCAAAATGGCAGTGATGGAGAAACCTATAGAAACAAGCTGACTATTCCTGGTGGAGCACTCTCACCTCAGGATAGCTAGATCTTCTATATTATCCTACTGTGTTATAAGGAGGATTTTGCCTCTCATTTGGTGTCAGGAGTGTGGTAAATTGATAATTTATATGACTTTTCTGTCAGTTTCTGAAACATAGATAAGTCACCATTCATGGATTTACTACAAATCCAAAGGCATATTCAGAAGAACTTTCTGGAGTGGTTGCCATTTGAAAATTCCCTCATTCATCACGCACAGTCTCTTCCTATATCATGGTTTTATAACATGTTTTGCCTACTAGGACTGAAAGGGGAATGAGAAGTATCTCTTTCACGCATCTGACTGAAATGATGGTCTCATTTTATACTACAAAGTACCAGCTTATTACCTTGCCTCTAGCAGAGCTGTTCCAAGTGTGTGTTTTTTCCTTTCCTTCTGCTGTAGGCAAATTAAAATTTTACCCTTCTGTCTTATCAAAAATAGAGCAATGTAACAATAACATTAAATCATCAAGAATGGAGTCAGGACACTTATCTCATTTTCAAATGTCTGTTACTTCTTTCCTATATCCCCTTTACAACCATCTATGCCAGGGGTGTCCAAACTTTTTGGCAGGAGGGCCACATCATTTCTCTGACACTGTGTCAGGGGCCAGGAAGAAAGGAGTTAATTTACATTTAAAATTTGAATAAATTTACATAAATGAATATATTAGATATGGAACTTATATGAATGAATGAAGGTCTCACAATAGCTCAAGGCCTATAAAAGACCTTGCAGAAAGCAAGGCCAGCCTTTCCTTCGCTGCCGCTGCTGCTTCATAGATGTGAAACAGCAAGAAGTGAAGGAAGCCCTTGGCCCGCAACTCATGTGAGAGGTTGAACAGTCGCCCTCACGCTGAGAGCAGTTGTGTTGGACCAGTATGGGCTCCAGCAAATCTCTGGAGGGCCAATCGCTCATTGGAGACTGGGGGCTCCTCGGGGGCCAGATTGGGAGTCCCCAAGGGCCGCAAATGGCCCCTGGGCCAGGGTTTGGGTACCCCTGATCTATCCCAAGGGTAATATTGGAAAGTGCCTTAGAATGCAGCAAATACAAAACCAGCCAACAATTGCTAAGTTGCCTATAAATGCCTCCTCTAAAAGTACAAGTAGTAGGTCTCTTCCCATAAACTTTGCATAGCTGAAGCCGATGCCCCTATAACTTCGGTACACTAAGGAGCTTGCTAGTTTGTTACTGTGGTTAGGCTAAACCTTGCCTTGCCACTAGGTTTTTCTGGTGAAATCTCAGAAGTTGGGGAGCTTATCCAAACTTCTGTGGACAATGGGCAGATTTTAGAGTGTTACATAGCTCCTTTCCCGTCCACAAACACAACAGAAGCAGTCTATGTTATGCATAATATACAAATATGAATATGATTCAAGAACTGGCTTTCCTTAATACAGTGCTTGGAGTCATCTTACTGCACAATTTGGGTACTTATAGCACTGAGTAGAGGTTTAACTTTGTTATACACAGATTTGACTCAACATGAATGCCCATTGCAAATGAGAAGGAATGTGCTGATCCCTGGAGAAGGGAAAAATGCAACTTTTTAAAATCATAGTTAAAAAAAAACAAACGGCTTTTCTTACTGTTGTAGAGAGACAGTCATGCAAGTGATCATGCCATTCTTCAGCTGAGTCAGGCAAAAGCAGGGGTTCTAATTGCCTCTGACTGCCTCTCTACTACAGTAAGAAAAGCTGTTTTGAACCACAATTGGTTTTATTTATTTAACACATTTTATGGTATCAGCAGGGAGTCCCAGAATCAAACCCCTGAAGATGCTGAGGCAAGACCCTATTCCAAATGGAGCAATGGAGGGGCAAGAAACCTGAAGTGGGTCTTTAAATCTATTTTCCCATTGATTTTTTATCCACAGATTTTTTTTTTTATCTGTGGATAACAAGGAACAACTTGTATATTCAACCCTGGCTGCAACAGAAGATGAGCTCCTGTCTTAGGCAATATCCATTCATTCAATTTATACTCCACTTTTCTCCTCCATGGGCACCCAAATATCTGTATCAAATAGCTTCATGCAGAATTTTGCTGAGGCAGATGAGTTGAGTCTGGATGCTGGAGAACTGTGTTCAAAATCTGCACAACAATTTTCACCTGTCCTGTTTGAAATAGACGGGAAGAGCTCCCAGCATGCTCCGCTGTTCATTTGAAACAGGATGGGTATGGAGAAAGGAAGCAGCACCAGCACTACAGTTGAGGCATTGGAGTTTCCTAAGCAGCCAGTGTGTGGGCAAGGACGTGGCAGTGGGCAGCAATGGCAGTGGTGCTGGAGGAAGAGGTGGGCTGCTTAGTGAGTAGGAAGAGACCTGTAGAGCCTACTGAAGTAGCTTGGTGGATAGTAAACCATAAGGGGGTGGCAGGCATTTGTGGGTTGTGGATCACCTGTCTTCAATGCGCTATTTCTCCCCAAGTTTTAGTCAGTGTCATGAGCATGCAAGCCCTGATTGTATTTACATCCTGCCTTCCTCCAAGGAATTAAATGCAGCTTCTGTAGAGTGCCCAGCTGATCTTCCAGCCAGGCATTGATCAGACCCAGATATGCAGCAAAGTTGGGGCATCATGTACCTCTGGACCATAAGCCTGGTCCAAACCAATTGATATTGCTTTTCCCTAATAAATGTAATCACTGCCAACTTGCAGGGGGTGATTGCTTTCTGAGGTGGACTGATGGAAGCAAGGAGGCTAGAAGATCTTCAGCTACTTCACATTTTTCCAGAAATGACTGGCTGTGACCAACACATCCCAACTGAAGTGTAATGCACGTTCCATTCTTGTCAATGGGATTTGCCTGCTTAGATATGTTAATCACTTTGTTCCTTGGTTTCCATGCCGAAGCACTTGAGTTTTGTAGGTTTTGTAAAAACTCTTTGATTATCTGATGCAATGGACTAGAGCTATTAACTGAGCAGCTGACATCAGAACAGTGGTCGATGTACTCCTTTTCTTGATTAAGTATCAAATCAATGCTCTGTTCTTGCTTTCCAGACTTACTCAGGCCTCTTTTGTGTGACTGTAAACCCTTACAAATGGCTTCCCGTCTACAAGACAGAAGTTGTTGGGGCTTATAAGGGCAAGAGGCGCTCAGAGGCTCCTCCTCATATCTTCTCCATTGCAGATAATGCATACCATGACATGTTGCGCAGTAAGTAGCTTTATTTGCTAATACATTTAGTATTTGGAGGTGTAGCTAAGGCATCTGATACCCAGGGTCAAACAAGATTTTGGAGCCTCCTTCACAATGAAATTAAATTTACGTAATTAAATAAATAATAAAATAGAAAGTGTGCCCCACTCATCCTCTTTTCCTCTTTGCAAGGCATGCCAGGCCCCTAGCCTTCCCCGCGATTCAGAACGCCTGTTGCTGTGGTCCCTCCCAGCAGCATGGAGCTTAGCATCTTAGCAATAACACTGCGTACAACTTATTTTGGCTTTCTGAAAAGGAACAGAATTTGTTAAACAAGAAAAATAAAACTGTGGGAAAACACATTTAACCATGACACCAACAGCAAAGATTCTGGAAACTGAAATCTGGAAACTGAAACTGAATCTCGAATCTGGAAACTGGAAGGTCTATGACCTATGACTAACTGCTCAAACTTAACTTACATTTGAGGTCATATCTTCTGAATTGCTGGCTGAAGAGTAGGTCAATCCATGCAGCATATGCTTGGCCTCCAGAACTCGGTCCAGTTATTTCTAGAAAAAAAGAGGAAGGTGTGAGAATAATTTTTATCCATTTTTAGTTTCTGCTGAGCACAACTCCATGATCCCAGACCAAGTGCTGTGAGGTCTCCATTGTTCACAGGGTACCACTTGCCAAGCAAATGTTTTTCCATTGACTTCAATGCCAAAGGCTAATTCTATGCACCTAATAGGCTGTAAACGTAAATCATTTCCTGGCAGTGAAGTGAATGGGTAGCCTTGATCTACCTGGAACACAGTGTGCCAGCAATTCCCAATCTTAATGGTATTGTGACTCACTTCATCTACCACAGTGGGTCACAACACTCCTGGTGGTACCAGGGAGCCTCTTCTTGGTCTCATTAGGTCGGCAACCCACTCTACTGGCCTCCCCTGGGCCTCAGAATAGCCCAAATAAATCTTCTAAAGTCACCTCGGGTTTTCAGAGGCAAACCACAACTTATCTCTGAAAACTGGAAGTGGCTTTTGGAGGCTTCTGTGGGCCATTCTGAAGCCTGCGGAGGTCAGTAGAGTGGGTTGCCTGCTAGGTGTGACCAAGGATAAGCCACCGGGACTATCCAATGCTTCTGGAATTGATCTGATTTGGATCCATTAGGACACAAGAGCAGATGGGAGGACCCAGCCTATGACCTACTTTGCATGGGCTCACAACCCAGCAGTGTGTCATGACCCATACTTTGGAAAAGGCTGCTGTATGCCATGACTTCCCCACCACCATCACACCACAAGAAGCCACTAGATCAGGGTGCTTGTCTTGACTGTTATTTTTCCTTTTAGGTGGAAGGGATCATACAGTAACAAACCATGTCTACAAAGAGGAGTAGAGCAAGCAAAACAATGATTGAAATATCAGAAATGTATATTTCAGTGGGAGAGAGGGAATGAGTAAAGCATTTTTTTTAACTCTCCCATTAAAATCAATATATATATATATAATAATACACTCATTTTACATTACTGGGAAGGTGTGTGGGAGTGATGCAGATCAGCAATAGCTACATGTTCCTTGTAACATCTAGTTAGGCATTTAGTGCAGCAATGTAATGTCAGAGAAATACCCTCATATAGATTGGGATGGCATATAAGGGACCTTATAATTGCTTACATAGCTAGAAAACCAATTTTATTCACAGATCAAAATCAGCATACTGATAAATCCTGAAATGCTGTATAGAACAAGTGTAGACACTGGATCAATAATGTAGCCTAATGTAAATATTTTCAGCAGCCAGAACAGACAGCCAGTTGATTCATTCAATAGTGATCATCGTAGATTTAAGCATATCAGATTTCTGCCATGAGAGGGCACTGGTGATGCATGCCTGATAGCTGGGAACACTAACACTTGCCTAGCTTTAAACATTATTCAATGTTACCAAGTAATTTGGGGAGTCTGTTTATTAATTTTAAAAGTCAAGCTCCACAGAATCCAATGGAGAATGTACAGTTTATAGCGCAAACATAATGTTTCAACCTATGGGACAAATTCCTGTTTTGTGAGTTTTGTTGGAGCAAGCTGAATTATAATAAAGGTTAAAATGTAAAAAAGCAAAGTGAAATCTATAATTATGCTTGGCATAGTAATATATTTTGTCTCCTAGATCCTTATAATTATACCATCTTTAAATGTGAGGTGCCTCCCCTTTAAGAAGCACAGCTATTGTAAATGGAAGTGTGAGAAAAACATGTTACCTAATTATTTCCATCCAAGTTTGTCTGGATCCCTTAAATCAGACTCACAGCCCAATCCTATAAGCCATTTACAACAGTGGATCTATCAATCCAGTATTGAGAGGGCAGGGAGCAAGCTAGAGGAGGTGAATTTTGGCATCAAAGGTGCACACCGGATCCAATCTTCAATTTTTCAACTCCCCCCCCCCCCTTGGACTTATAACTAAATAGCTGGCATGGGTCTGAGTAGAGCTACACATGATTCAATGGCCTACCAGGAGATAAGTTAAAAGTTTTTACTTATCTCTTGCTGGCCGACTGATTACCCCCCTCCCCAATAGAATGCAACACATGCTCCATTGACATGGCTGCATGCTTCCAAACAGGGAGTGAGATATATACATTTTAAAGGCAGCAGAATGCAACAAACCGACTGACTACTTACTACATGACTAAATTCTCAGGGTCCTGCTGTGCAGGATTGGTACTCAAAGAGACAAGGTGACCCACAGCACTCAAGTCACAGACCACCCCTCTAGACTCACTTCTCACAGTTGTATAGATAATGACCTTTTTGGTCCAGCCCAATCAAATAGTCTTAAATCTGTTGAGTCATGGTCTGCCTTTCTATGGCTACCCCAAAGATGTTCTAATTCTCTGGTATCAGGCATAGTTCCAAATAGATAGCACCTGGTCTCTGTCCTTGTAGCCCCATAAGGGGCCACCTGGTGGGTTTTTCCCATTGGGTTCACAGGGCAACTGTCCACACTGGTGTCTAAACTGTCAGTTTTATTCCTCTGATTGGACAGTCCTCTGACCTCTCCAACTCCTTCAAAGAGTTTCACACTTCCCTCCAATCTGGATCTTACAGGAAGGACATTTCTACTTCAGTACAACCTACATCTTACAGAAAGGACATCTCTCTTCAAAACACAGCATCCCTAGCATTCTTCTTCCCACATTTTCCCACTCGCTACTGAGAGGATGTAACAGAAGGAAGGGGGGAACCCACTCACCCTCCGTGACACAGGATTAGAATTCCTCCAATCTGAATATCTTTATTTTCCTGTGTTTTCCATGTCATAGAGTCTTTGATATGCTAATGCATTCCATCACATCAAAATCCGTCCTCTATTTGCTTCTTTGCTCACTGCATTCTTGTTTCCTTTGAAGAGTCCTGTCAGTTTCAAAAGTAGACATTGCTTTTTGCATTTTTTCCAAGAAATTGGACACGTTGAATCATTTCTAATTAATCTGCTTGAGACATCATGCAACCACTTTTGCAGTCACATCCATAGAAAGAATCCACATGAAACTGAGGCTGTAATCATATCCGCACTTACCTAGAAGTGAGCCCCATGGACTATAATGCTAATTACTTCTAAGCAGACAGGCATAGGATTGGGCTGGAGACCATGGAAAGGGTCCAATATAACTTGAGTTTGCAGTCCAATACATGTCCAGAATAGTCAGCTTCACTGAAGCATTTAGTAATATAACGAACAATAAATCTATCTTTGTGACAGTCCTTGAGTTTGCTTGGTTAGCTTTCTTGTTGATAGGCATGACACTGTTGGAGCAGCAAAACTATGATGCTTCTATAGGAAGTACTATTAACCTAGGAGTTCTTTTTCTTTTTTCTTGTAGATCGAGAGAACCAGTCAATGCTGATCACGTAAGTGACTCTTTTGAGATGCACACACCAGCAATGGTGAACTTTTCAAACTGGTTGCTGGTATGTTTAGCATGCAGAGCACATGAAACTGGTGGTATGTGATCCTAGTGCTGCTACCTGACAAAAGGCACTGTAGTTTTTCAATGCCAGATAGACTTTCTTTTTGCTAGAATCTATGCAATAGAGATTAATATTAAAGCATTCTCAAGGACAAATTCTTACAAATATGCACACTTGTACTATCAATAATTATATCACTTTCTTGATTGCAAAAGTCTCTTGCAAGTAGTCAGAGCAAATACAAATTATTATTTCCCTTGCAAATTTCAAAAGTCTCAATGTGATCTCATTTCTCTTTCTTCAGATCATTAATAATTGTATGCATGTCTTTCCTGATGTAGGCATTACTCTCTATCCACATCTAAAAGTATGAAGACACAGTTCCTTCTCTCCTTTGAGGCTATGATAGAATGGTGGAAAAAGAACAGTTACAAAAAAATACACTTAGCAAAGCATTCTTGGTTAAATAAGCTCAGAATTATCTATCTATCCAGACAGACAGACAGTCAGACAGACAGGCAATTAATTCTGAGCTTGTTTAACCAGGAATGCTGCGCTAAGCATATTTGTAACTTTTTTTTGGTATTTTTTATGTTTTTTACATTGTTAGCCACCTTGAGTCCCCTCTGGTGTAGGAGAATGGTTGGATAAAAATACTATAAATAAATGATTCCAATTCGTATGCTTCCTTTTATCAACAGTTTTCTTCAACTGTTTGTGATTTGATAAAAATAGCTTTCAAACGGTTCTTCCAAGTTAGGCCTGAAATGCACAGCAATAAGTGCACATGACAGAAAACAACAAATTATCCAAAGAAAATGTCACTGAGCACAGAATGTTCTTTTATTCTCTAACATTCCAAGTCTCATACACTGAAGTTATGCTGGCATTGAGAAAGTGAATTTTGCCCTTGGGGTGTTTTGAAATAGTCTGTGGAACTCCTTGTCAAGGGATGTGGTGATGGCATCTGGCCTAGATGCCTTTAAAATGGAATTGAACAGATTTCTGGAAGAAAACTCCCATCACAGTTTACAAGCCATAATGAGTATGTACAGTCTGAGATTAGCTGGTCGCTCCTTATGAGGGCTGGGTAGGAATTTTTTTCAGTCATCCGAATTGGCTGTTGATGGAAGTTTTTTCACCTATAATGAGTATGTACAGTCTGAGATTAGCTGGTCGCTCCTTATGAGGGCTGGGTAGGAATTTTTTTCAGTCATCCGAATTGGCTGTTGATGGAAGTTTTTTCGCCTACCCCTGACTGGGAAGGGAGGCAACACAAGTTTAGTAGGTTTCATGCATTAAAAAATTGGTCACTGTATTTAATAAAGTAGCACAAGTTAAACACAAGGGGTGTCTTCATTGGGGGCTGTCAGGTAAATAGAATGCCAGATGCAGAGGAGTGGCGGCGAGATGCAAGTATCTTGGGGTCTTGTGTGCTCCCTGAGGCATCTGGTGGGCTGCTGTGAGATACAGGAAGTTGGACTTGAGGGGCCCTGGGCCTGATCCAGCAGAGCTCTTCTTATGATCTTTTGAAGACTGTATGAAAGTTGTAGTTCCTTTACTAAGGATGTCATGTGTTTAAACACAGAAATAGAACAGGAAGGCATAGTTGTTGTTGGGTTGTCTTAAGGGTTGTCGGTCACCATTCATTTGAATATAATGAAAAAATTGCAAAGAGACAGGACTGATTACAATGACTAATGTGAGATGAATAGTACCATTTTATTTTTGCTTGTAGCGGAGAATCTGGTGCTGGCAAGACTGTGAACACGAAACGTGTCATTCAATACTTTGCCACTGTAGCAGCTCTCGGTGAACCTGGCAAAAAGAATGTAAGTGTTTGAATGACTATTGCCACCTTTCATTTAAACAATATCAGGCAACATCTGCAAGACAATCTGTGTCTGGACCATGGTCACCATTATTCAGCATGACTGTTATATGCATGGAAGCCTAAGGAGAAGCTGTAATGCTGATGACATAGAGACTGCAAATCTTTTCTCAGTGACTCTATGCATATCAATGTACCCCCCAGGGTTTCATGGGACAAAGAAGGTCCACTGCAGTTTCTTTCATCCTTTCAGATCATAGTAGTTTGCATAGTAACGAGTTGTAAGGTTTCAACTTCTAAGTCAGCACTGCCATCAGGCTGGCTTCAGGGTATAACTGCACTATGAATTTATATCAGTGTTATACTTGTTTAAGCCATTTCTGCCCAACATTGCATATACGCAACAGGGATCAAATGTGTATACCTATGGGCTGGGCAAAAATGGGTTAACTGTCATGGCTTCCTCCAAAGAATTCTGGAAATTGTAGTTTGGTGAGTGTATTGAGAACTTTCTCTTTGAAATCCCTAGCATTCCTCTCTGGATTACAGTTCCCAGAATTCTCTGAAGAGAGAATATGACTGTTAAATCTCTTGACGACCATGGTGCGAAAATGCTTTTGACTCCTAGAGACTGCCAATCTCGCACTTTCAAGCAGGCTTGGAGGTTGTTTGGCCCACACAGGAATGCAAGAACCTCCCTTAGGGAGGACTGGAGTGGCGGCAGGGCTTGGATGCATTTAACAGCCCGCCCCAGCTCCCTTCCTCTCTGCAATAGGCAGCACAAACTGTTAGTGTTGCATTAATAGCCATACCTATTTCTGAATCTACTACTAGTGGCACACATACTTTTGCACTGGTAGGGTTATACTTTGTTCTGTACAGCAGAACCAGGTAGACAGATTTCAAGTTTTTATGGTAGCAGTTATACAGAGTAGATCGATCATGAGAAGACTCCATATACCAGCACTAGTATGTTGGACTAGAGGCTGGAACTTCAGGGTTTGATTTTGGGTGTTATGCCTGCAGAATAGTAAGGATTAATAGTTTAATATTGATAGCATTGATCAAATGTTGGCAGTACACTCACAGAACAGGTACATGCTATGTGCACCCATATGGGTTATGGATGTGGACTGGGGAGGAGGGAGACTGAATTTGTCTTTCATTAGCACTAACACCTTTGTTTTTTGTTTTTAACTATTGCTTTGGTAGCAACCAGCCACCAAGACTGGGGTAAGCAGATGAATCCACTCTTCTTGACTTTATACTCTATGAGTTCTTTTGAATGCAGTGAATGCCACTCATAAGCCTATGTAAAACATCAGTTGTGCATGTCATATCTGTAAACTGAAACTAAGGGTGCAATCCAGAGGTGCCCATGGGCCAGTGCAAGTCCCTTTTGCCAGCCCAGGAGGGTAGCAAACATGCTATAAGGTACTTTTGCACCTCCTTGAGAAGAAGCTGGGCTGGCGCTCAGAGGAGCGCTGGCCTGCAGAGACTGACATAAGCTTCTGCATCTTCCTCACTGAGGCTTGCATCAGCCCAGATAGGCCAATGCAAGCCTCTGGGGTGGGCGGAGAGGAGGCAGGAGGGAAGTGTTCCTGGGCGGGCAGTGGGCGGCCCTGGGGGCTCCAAGTCGCTCTGCTCTTCTTGGACTCGTGCCACCTCAAGAGGTGGTGCAAGTCTGAGACCCTTAGTGGAAAGGGTGCCTTTCCCAGAGGTAAAGGGAAGAGTTTCCCCTTGCCTCTGACTGAGCCGCTTTTGGCCCCGATCCTGTACTGGAAACAGTGCAAGCCTCTCGGCTTGCTTGTTTCAGCACAAGGTAGGATTGCACCCTAACTCAGTTGAGATGTGTTTTTCTCATAAACCAAAAGCTAATTCAAAACCATAGTAATGTCATGGTAAACATGGCTCTGAAACGATCATCTGTCATCTGAGTATTTACTTGAGCATCTTTCACCTCCTAGATCAGTTTGAATGTATGTTTATAGTTTGCGCTTTTCATTTTTTATGAGTGTGGTCCAGCCAATGTGAAGTCCTTCAGCCTTACTGATTTTGCTTTATAAAAGCTAGCACACACTTCACTCTACAGGTGAAACTGGTATTTTTTCTTTCTACACAAACTCACTGTCTCCTTTCCCTTCTTCCTACTTCTGTTATCTGACTTTACTATAAAGTCCCAAACTTTAGGAGCCCACAGACCACAAAAAAAACACACCACATGCAACCCCCCCCCCCCCCAAAAAAAGATACCATTAAATTTAGTAGTTCATGGGCTTGATGCTGGAAGTGGCTGGAGTGGGCGTTTCATTCTCTGCCCTCTCTGGTGGTCCATGGGAAAGCAGCTGGAGTAAGCGGTCTCCCATGGACTATCAGACAGGGCAGAAAACAGACTGCCCACAGCCACAGCCAACACTTCAGTGCTGGCTGTGCCTGCAGGTGGTCTGTTCTCCAGCCTCTCTGGTGGTCCGTGGAGGATCGCTTGCTCAGTGAGATGCTGGAAATGATCAAAAGTGATCAAAAGCTGGAAGTGATCATCTTTTTCTGAAACCTCATGGACCACTTCTCAGGGTCTCATGGGCCATGGGTTGGGAACCACTGTTATAAAGTGTGCTGGCAACAAACCTTTTTCAGTAGCCATTAGAAAAGATGCCAAATCTACAAGGCAAACGGCAGTGCAAAACTATCAGAGTGCCAAGGGCTTGTGAATGCCCAGGAATTGCAACCCATATTTCAGTTTGTTTCATAGAACCATGCTATTCACACAGTAATTACCATTTCCACTATAAGCTTGTATCACAAGTTGCTTCTCTTCCCGCCCCCAGACATCACATGCAAGGCAAAGAAATCAATGGGAGAAATACTGGAGCATAATGAATTTATCACCATGTTAATGAATCACCTTGAACAGCCTTCAGATTCTAAGCACACAGTAATAACTCCACTTCTGAACTGAATTATGTTGCGTTTAATAAAAATGAACATGAAAATGTATCACTGTACAAACATGGATACCTCTCTGTGGCACTGACTGACTAAAGGTACTTCAATCTTTTGTCTTCTTAGGGGACCTTGGAAGATCAAATCATCCAAGCCAACCCAGCTTTGGAAGCTTTTGGGAATGCTAAAACCCTGAGAAATGACAATTCCTCACGCTTTGTAAGTACATTTTATTGCTGCAGTATTTTGCTAGCCTTCATTAATTATATTTTATTTCTGAAATTAGAGGGCCAATAACTAGCAGGCCACATAGTCACCTCCCTGAAGATGGTTAATTCAGGTTTAACTCTTTAGCAACCAGCACCAATCTGGGATGGGGGGCATTTGCCTAGGCCTCAAGCTAAAAGGAAGACACAAGTGTGAACACTCACAAATTTAAAAGCAATACCAGTTAATAGTAAAACAGTAAAAACAGAGAGCCCAATGGATCATAACAATTAAACAACCATTAAAAGTTAAAAATTAATTTAATATTCCAGCAAAACATGTCACTCATTTAATGTTATCCTAAATAAAAATGTTTTAAAATTTAGCAAAATTTTAAAATGTTAAAAAAAAAAATCCCATTTTAAAAGTTTTTTTTTTTTTTTTTTTGCTAGGGACCTCAAATGTTGGAAGGGACCCCAGCCACAATGGATGTCTGAAAATAGGGCCTCTGCCTATTTTCTGTCCATCCAGTGCCCTAGTTCCTTAAATTACATAATTTTAAGCATTCAGTGTAAGCAGGCCATTTTACTATTATCTCCCTCCACTCCATGCGTGTTCGCTGAACACAGGTTGAACATTAATTTCTGGCATCCCAATATAGTGGGGAAAGACTTTTGTCAAAAACCTTGGAGATTCACTGAAAATCAGGGCCCAATCTTCTCCCACTTTCCAGCACAGATGCAGCCTCAATGTAGCCCCGAGTTAAGGGAACAAACATTCCCTTTGAGGAGGCCTCCGTGACTGCCCACCACCAACACCACAGGATACGGTGCACACCCTATTGACACAGCTGCATTGGCACTGGAAAGTTGGATAGGATTGAGCCCTCAATGTAGGTAAACCATACTGAGCTGGACAGACCAATGATCCAACTAAATATAAGAGATGCAGCATCCTTTGTGTCTAATGCCTGCGCAGCATGTTGGTCAATGGGCCCAACATTGGGAAAAATATTTCTCACTTATAAAATGACTATTGCATCCATAATAGAGCTTTTGCTTTACAGCAACACTGGTGTTTCTAATTGGAAATGGAAACAAATGTATAATCCAGAGAAAGTGCCATAAATTAGGAAGGGGTAGATGTTTGAGCAAGGAGGTTGTCACAGGGGAACACCCCTAGATGAATTAATCAGGAGAAGCAATGAGGTACAAATGATGGGAAATGTCTAATAGAGTGTTGCACCCTGTTATATCCTGCTGCCCAACAGATGAAGGGTGAGTCCATGCTTAGGGTGAGTCAGAGTGGAGTTAACAAGTGCAGAGCGCCTGACTGCCTCAGTCCTGTCGTACAATCTCCATTAATAAAACAGAGCACAGCACAGTGTCAGTGAAGCATACAAGTAATGTGTAACGATCCCCAAGGGATGCAGCAAAATCAGGCTGATCATGAGACAACAGAAGGGAACTGTTGTTCTAATTATGGCATGTGAGATACAAAGCTGCAGAAACCACAGCCTGTCTCCACAGTTTTCTAGCTCACCAGCAGTAACAAGGACAGAGAAGACGGTAGCATTTCCACAGTCTTAGAACTGCACAATCTGTTGTGAGCAGATTATAGTTCTCTAGCTCTGTGACACGTGGGGGATGGGAGCAAGTTAAACAGCAAGGCCAGGCAGAACCTGCCGCGTCCCCCGTCTGTTAGGCTCCCCCATACAATTCTTAGCACCAGGAGGGGATTCTAAAATCCCACCTGCCTTGCAGCACAATCCTATGCATGTCTACTCAGAAGTATGTCTCATTGAATTCAATGGAACTTACTCCCAAGAGAGTGTGTATAGGATTGCGGCCTTAGTCACATATAAGGTAATTCCTTTTTAATGTTAATGGGAAAGGGACTCATATGAAAACTGCTCCTTTCTTCCCCAATCCTTTTACTAACCACCCACCAGTGGCATACCTGTGGGGTAAGGGGGACAAATGCTCCAGGAGCCAGGCTTGGGGGTGGCACCATGCCACCATCCATCCCCCCACGGCCCCCCTCACAGCACTCAGTTGGCCGGCATGCTGATCTGAGATTCTTTCCCCCAGAGGTGTTCTGAGGGCCAGGGAAGCCACACGCAACCTTCCCAATCCTCCAAAGGAAGTGACATTTTATGCCCTTATAAGGTATTCTGCAGGCCAGAGAAGACTCCCCGGCCCTCAGAAACCTTTTAAAGGTTTAAAAATGTCACTTCCTGTTTCCTCCATTAAACTGGAAGAGAAATTTTTTGGCTCTCCAAGGGCTTTACAAGGCCTTTGTAGGGTCAGGGAGGTTGCGCATTACCTCCCTGGGCCTTCAGAAGGGAGGCAGGTGGCGGGACCAGTAGGAGACAGCAGCCCAGCCAGGTGGGCAGCAGCTTGGGGTTGTGGCCCCAGGGCCAGGATCGCCAGTACCACTATACACTAAAATATATTTTCCCAGGTTATGTATAACTGTGGGAGTAATCACACAATCTAATATTAAGATGAACCAACAAAACAAACTTTATTTGCATAAATAATAGATCAGATGCGTTATTTGCTTAGATGTTCTGTGGATTATAAGTTTAATAATAGCTCTCAAAAAGAACTAGACAGTGTGCCAGTTCAATTACCCCTTCCCATCTCTACCCTGTCACATTGGATGGCTTCCCTGGAAAGCCGTCTGGCTCCACATTTCAGGCCAGGTCTCTGAAAGGAATTATATCAGAGCATACAAAGTTTCTTTTGGGCCCCTTCCCTTCTTCATTGGAACATAATTTGATATGATCATTGGATTATATGATATTGGATTATTGGAATTATGATGAATAAAACTATGTAGGTTACACCTTTTATCACTGTTTCTCAATGTCAATCCTTCACTGTACCACTTTACATGGTCTGCCTATTCGAAGTACCACTGGAAATAACTGACAGTGACATCATTGCCAGTTACTTCTGGCTTGGGAGGCCAGATGCCATGCAACAAACACCAGTAAGAGGCTCAGGGTGGATGGGAGGGCTTTTTCATTTGCAGAAAAGCATGCTTTGGAGCTCTGCCCACCAAACTGAGTCTCCTATTGCTGCTTGTTGTGTCACATTTGTTGTGTCATATTCCTGGTCTTGCTGCCAGGCAGCAAATATCTAGGGATCCCACAAGTACCACCAGACACCACCTCAAGTACTACTGGTGGTTACTGTACCACTGGTTGAGAAACATTGCCTTATGTGAATGCTAGTCTTCACACAATGTATGCAAACGTTTTCTGAGATCCCAGGAAATGTCTGGCTCCCCTCCTTTGGTTCCTGGACACCCCTTTTGACTCTGGGTCCCAGTACAATGTAACCCTTGCAGCCCCCCTCCCATGAACCCTCATGAGATAGGAAAATGTAAGATCTCAGGAGATTTTTGGACCCCCCTCCTTTGTCTCCTGGGCCCCCTCTTTGATCCCAGGGCCAGGTACAATTGCCCCCCCCCCTGCATTCTGCTCTCATGAGTCCTACTTTAGGCAGCCTCAGGTCTCTCAAAGTTACTTCCTAAAGTCTTCCATGGCTCAGGACATTTGCTCTCCTAATGAATCAGCACTCAGAGACTAAGCAGTCGGCTCCTGACTCTTCTGAAGTGGGTTCCCAGAAAGCTTCCTTAAGCTCCCAATTTCAGACACAATGACCTCTTCTGATTTTCAGATACTCTGTTGTTCTTCATCTTAGCAACACTGCCTCTACAATATCAACCAACCCATCTCTGGGTTGGTTCTATTGCCCATTTTATTTTGTTCCACTCTGCCCTTTGGAACCAGTCATAAGACACACTCTTTCAAAGCTAGTGTCCTTAGGTGTATAATAAAAGCAAGTAAGAAAGCTTGGATGGAATTGTAAATAACGAATTGGAAGTGATCACCTGTTGATCAATCAGAACTAACCTGTGAATCAGAATTTCCCTAGTTTGAATCTCACCTCTGCAATGATAACCAATTGGAAGTGGTCACTTGCTGACCAATCAGAACTGCAGGTTTGTGATGCCTTCTGGACCATCAAGACAGTTTTAGCACATTCAAACCTCCACAGTTCTGTCATCTTTGAGTCGCTGGTGTACATAACTATGACTGACAAGGCCAGCTCTGCCTTCTCTCTTCCTCAGCACAACCTGTCAGCAGTAAGGCCCACACTGTATATCTATGTTCTCACAAGACTTCAACAGCTCTGCTTTAACCTTTAAGAATTGCACAACTGCAATTTGTACCTAAAATGCTGAGATCTCTGATTGTTGTTAATGTGATAATTGTTGTCATTTTGCTTGAACATTTCCTGTCATTTTCATACCAGAACTGAGAGCCGGTGTAGAGCAGTGGCTAAGAGCCTGACCTATGAATCAGAATTTCCCAGTTTGGATCTCACCTGTGCAATGAATCCTGACTTAGGTGGCCTGAGGCAAACCACTCACTCTCAGTCCGTCTCTGTACCCCAACTGCAATATGGGGAGAATGGTTCTTACTCACCTTTACATCATTGTTGTCAGGACAACATCAAAATGCTACATATAGAGCACTTCCCACACAGTACAATAAGTTATGAGTAAAATTCAAGTTATAAGTAGACTTGTGAGCATGTATTATTCCCCCCCCCCCCGGTATATATTTGTATTATCATGTTTTCCTGCTGTGTGTTTTTATTGATATGAGATATTTTGTACAAACTAGGGTAAATTTATCAGGATCCACTTCGGAACCACAGGCAAGCTATCGTCTGCTGATATTGAAATCTGTAAGCAACATGATAATTTGTAATTACTGAGCTGTACATTCTGTCTACAAGTTTCAGTTTTATTTCTCAGTCTTAACTCTTTACTTATCCAATCAGATCTCCTGGAGAAATCCCGAGTGATTTTTCAACAACCAGGTGAAAGAGACTACCACATCTTCTATCAGATCTTATCAGGAAAGAAAGCAGAACTACAAGGTAAGAGTCAGGACATGCTGAATGGATGCTGAGAGTTGGAACTAGATAAATGGGTAGAGGAGGGGAGGGGGAATGATTTTGTGAAAAAGAACAGTCAGGCTTATCTAAGCCGACTTGCACTGTTGTATAAAGAAGTCAAAATAGATCACTTTCAAAATATTATTGGATTCTGCTGACTTTCTGAGGGCCCAATTCTACCCAATATTCCAGTGCTGGTGTAGCTGTACTAGTGGGGTGTGCACTGCATCCTGTGGTGGGGAGACAGTCACAGAGGCCTCCTCAACGTATGGCAACATTTTTTCCCCTTACCTTGGGGCTGCATTACGGCTACACCGGAACGTTGGATAGGATTGGGCCCTAAAACATCTTAAAAAGGCAATCAATAGCCCAATGAAACAAGTGGTCATTGAGATTTTAAGACTTTCAATTGATTAATAATAACTCTCCCTTTTGGCAATGCCATGTCCCAGAATGTACTTGATCTTGGCACTAAGCAAAGGTATCCTGCCTGATCCAGAAAGACAGCACACATGTAAAAAAGCTTCCACCTGACGATCCCTTTGCTTGGTAACCTGCCATTTGTACAACAGAATGTTGCAACCTTGAATTCCTTAGCTGGGTGTATATGACTAGCTTTTGGCACTGTGCATGCAGTTTCTGGTGCTGGGTCAGGACTTACACAGGTAATGGTCAACACATGATACTGATGATGGGATATTGGATGTACATTGGGACGCGCATGTGATACAGTCAGCATTGCATAATGTAGATGAAGCTGTGCATTCCCTTCTATCATCATCTGCAACTGCTTTGTGAAGCTACTGCTCTCAGCGTGATTATCTATACTATCTCTTGATTGGAGCCACAGGGTTTTGAGTGTGTGATACATTTTTGCTCCTCTGCATTTATACATTGTGGTTATTTCATTTTTTAAATATATTGCTATCAGTGCACGGAGGCAACACAGATTGCTAGAGCTCCCCAGCTAGACAGCGCTTCTTGAAATATAGTGAAGCATCCCTTTATCCATGTTCTAAATTGCTGCCTGGCAAATGCAGTAATAATCTCATTTGAGTTCTTGTCATCCAGGCAGAGTGGCCCATCTGCTAAACCCTTAACCCAGTTAGCCTTTACTGTGGTCTAATTAAGGAAGATTAGAGGAACTGTTTCAAAGTAATTTTGTGCTAACAGGATTTGGACGCAAATATTGTACTGTGAAAATGTTCTTTCCCCGGTGAATTTATTCCCGTACCTACATACTTTGACAGAGAGATTCTTGCATCGTATGCCATAATCCAAACAGGGTTTTAGATGTTGCAGTCAGTTGCTAATGTCAGTTTCCCACTGGAAAAGTTATGAGCACCATTAATTTTTATAGGACAGTTCTTATCTCTTTAGCACACGTCCTGTTGTCTTAACAAATGTCCTAAATCTGATTCTCTGTCCTGTTTTTTGGCTAGTTATCCTGTCTTTGCCATTTGAATTTGCATTCTCTACCTGGGGACAATTGACTGGAATCAGCTGAGAGCTCTTCAGTGGTGTTAGGATTTGTAGGGCTCTCTGTAAAGTGTCTTTGCCTTAACGCTTTTATCAGCTCTGACAGAGCAAAGATCAGAGGCAGGGCTGCCTTTGGCATTGTGTTGGTCAGATGTATGGCATATCCCTGGTCAACTTGTCTTGACCAGGTACTTGGAACTAATGATGGAGTTCACTGGGCAAGTAAATTAGGGCCCAATTCTATCCAACTTTCCAGTACTGATGCAGCCACAGTGCAGCCCCAGGCTAAGGGAATGAACATTCCCTTACTTTGAGCAGACCCCTATGCAGCTCCCCCCCACCGCAAGATGTTGCACATGCCCCATTGGTATGGCTGCATCAGTGCTAGATAATTGGATAGGATTGGGCCCTTATTCACCAGAGAGCATTGTGGGGTGTTTTCTGTTGAGCCAGGAAATAAAGTTCATTTGTAATTTCACCTGAACTAGAATCAAGGCTATCTGTTCACACTAGATGGTGTCAGAAACTAAAAACTAAAGACTGAATTACCTCTAGGAGGCTTCGAAAGCATACATAAAGTAACCAGGGCAACCCTGTCATCTGATTGGTGCACAGAATCAGATACCAAGGAATCAAAGGATACCAAGAAATCAAAGGTTACCAGAATCAAAGAAAATGTGCAGTTGTCCTTGCTGTACTTCCCTGAGACCATTTGTGCTTGGTGCTACTTTTGAAAATGATCTGTTCAGGAACTAGGATCCAACTCTATGCATTATGCTGGTATAATCTCCTGCATCATGGCAGTATGAGACTGACTCTATCACACTGTGATGTGAATATCTCTAATGAAATATAGCTATCCAAGACCAGAGATGTTGTTCCTTCTCTTTTCAGATATGCTGCTGGTGTCTACAAATCCATATGATTTCCATATCTGTTCACAAGGTGTAGTTACTGTGGACAATTTGGATGATGGGGAAGAACTGATGGCAACTGATGTAAGACAAAATTCATTTTGATTATGCAAGTAAAGGTACAGTTAAGGAAAGTGTTGTGGTTAATTATTTGGCTCTCACTTTTGCTTTCACTGAAGTGGCAGTGGTTTTGAATTTGCACAGAATCAATCTGTAAAAACTGTACTCTGGCATAGGGTAGCATCAGTGCACTAAGGCAGGGCATCCAGATCAATGAAATTTTCTATTGACAAAAAATGGTCGTGGCATGGGATCTTCTAAGCGATGACTTCCTCTTCTTGCTTTATGCCATGTCAGAATTAGAACAGCAGGAATGTGCAGACAGCCTTAGGGCCTATTGATTTTCATTACATTTTGAATGTTCAGAGTGATCCTTCTTGACTCTCTGCATGCGAAATATATTATGAAAAGACTGCAATAAATATGTGTTAATAACTATCAGCCATAATTGCATTTCAAATCTAGATCTTCCATAGATGAGGCACTGTTTGCAATCACAAAATCATATAAATGTGTGGCAGAAGCACCAGGCAAACCACATATAAATGCTTTGCTTGAATTCATTTTGTGATCTGACAAATAAGTGAGAACAGTGACTTTCTCCAACAAAAGATGCACGAGTAAACCGAAAGATTCTTTTGGGCCTTGAACCCTAATTGACAGAGTGATTGGTGTCTTGTTGAGATTCAGTCTATGTTTCGGGGAGAGGGGTGCTTTGGTGGGTGGAAATCCAGAGGAAGTAAGATCAGAAATACAGGGCCCGATCCTGTCCAACTTTCCAGCACTGATGCAGTTGTGCCAATGGGGCATGCGCTGCATCCTACAGCGGGGGGGGGGGGGCGGTCATGGAAGCCTCCTTAAAGTAAGGAACATTTGTTCCCTTACCTTGGGCCTGCATTGTGGCTGTACCAATGCTGGAAATTTGGATAGGATTGGGCTCTAAGTTTGCTATCATGTCGGTTTTCTGCTTATTTTCTTTCTTACTTGCCCTTTACCTGAATGCCAGACTGTAAGTGCTGTGCCGAGGCATGTTGCATGACTTCCATGTCTGCTACCCCCCAATCTACTACATTCATTTTGGGGAGTATGCCTGGGAATCCGGGGTCCCTGCAACTCAATAGGGTGTGGGCATCTCCAAGGACCCCTGATTTTTGTCTTGATGGTGGCAGCAATTACTACCATGTTATTCCAGAATAAGGATGAGTTACAGTGAGGAAGTCAGTTGCAGGGGCACCTTTTCTTGACCGTCACATGGGCGCTTGCCTACTCTGCACCTTTGGGGATCAAGCAGCCTGAGAATATATAACGGAGGCCTCATGTTCCCAGTGTTTCTATTTTGAAAGATCTATACCAAAATGAGCACAAACACCAGCCATGCAGTGAGAGCTCTAGAAATAAAACTGCCTGTTGTTTCAGAGGCAAGTGACAAAATATCCTGTTCTTTTTACTTTCACAGCAAGCCATGGATATTTTGGGCTTTGTTGCAGATGAAAAATATGGTGCTTACAAGCTGACCGGTGCCATAATGCATTTTGGAAACATGAAATTTAAACAGAGACCCAGGGAGGAACAGGCAGAGCCTGATGGCACTGAAAGTAATCTTTGTTGTCTTCTTCTTCTTCTTCTCCTTCTCCTCTACATTTATTATTATTATTATTATTATTATTATTATTATTATAGAGTGGCATCAATGTTCCTAGTATTTTTCATAGAGCGAGGGGGTTCTAAGGGTCTTATAATCTAGAACAGTGTTTCTCAAACTGTGGGTCATGAACCAATTTCAGGTGGGTCGCCATTCATTTCAGTATTCTACTTTTCATAGGCTACTTACTATGCTTTTAATAATGATAATAAATGGGACTTACTCCTGGATAAGTGTGGGTAGTATTGCAGCCTAGGATTGTTAAAAAATTGTCCTGCTTGATGATGTCACTTCCAGTCATGACATCACTTCTGATGGGTCCTGACAGAATCTTATTCTAAAAAATGGGTCCCAGTGCTAAAAGTTTGAGAACCACTGATCTAGAAAAACACAAGAGAAAAACCAGAAAAGGGGACAAAAATGGAGCCTGGGGAACGCATGCAACAATTTATTATTGTCTCTGTTTAGCTGTATGAACTTGGGACTTAATTACAGTAGGGAAAATGGATGAAGGTGTAGCGCCAAAGGCTCTATGGAAAAGTGGGTTTGTTCTTCATTCTTCATTATTTACACAGTGTTGTTAATATTCATGGTGCTTAAGACAGAAGGGGAGACAGGTTACTGCCCTGAGGAGCTCCCAATCTAAGCTAGATCAAAGGGACACAACAGGGGAAGGGGAGGTGGCAACGTGCCAGGGTCATTGTAAAACATGCTTTCTGAGAGTGCCAGGCAGCACTGAGAGGGGGAAGGTCCAGGGCAGAAGCAAGAGAGACATGGAAGAGGCAGAGGCCTATGCTGGGCTGAACTTCTCCCTTGTTACTTGGGGCCACTTCAGCAGCTTGGAGCAATTGCCAAGCTCTGGCAATTTTAATGCCAGACTATTGGGAAGGGCAATACAATTGGAATGCCATACAGCTGGATACTAGACTATTGGAGTTTTATGGCATTTCATACATATATACTCAGGCTTTGTTGGAGGATAAAAGGGACATGCCCTATGTTAAATTGTCAGCTGGTGAGCCAGGCCTATTTTATCTTCAATTATTGTACAGCACCTAGAAGCTTGTTTTTAGAAGCTTTTCAACTAACTAAATAAATGAAGACATTCTAGGCCATTTCCCCATGATGTCTTCCTAAATGGAAGGCAAACAATTTGTGCAACGATCCTTCACCAGAACCCCTGAGAGACATCCAGTAGCCATAAAATGAGCATGCACTTGATCTCAGTGAATGGGTTTTTTTACACTCAAATGATGGGTTCAGATACAATACCAACTCCCAATTTGAACTAATTGTAGCTTAGAGACTAAATCATGATTTGCGTTCCTGCCATATGCCAAAGTTTGTGTGGTTTCCCTCTTCCATAAGAATGCCCAGCTGTTCTCCAAGCACAGAACTACACCCCAACCATGGTTTGCCAGTTTCATTGCTAGTCAACCACAGTTTGCTAAACTGATTTGCAAACTAGAACTCCGCCCCACACTGGTGCAGCTGCACCACAAGAGTGCACTGCATCCATCATACGTTGTGGGGGCAGACTGGGATGCTTCAGAGGCAAAAGGGGATTTAAATTCTCAATCCCTGTGTAAGCCTCTCTCTCTGCAAAGGGTCTCCTTGGACCTGTGCTAGCAATTTTGCAAGTGCAAGTCCAAGTAGAGAAGGGATGAGGAGGCTGCAGAAAAGGGGGATGGGATCTGGTGTGTGCCATCACCGCTTGATTCACTCCTTCTTGCAACCTCTTGGGAGGGCACCAGGATGAGGTCTCTTGTTATCTGGTGTGCTCCCTGGGGCATTTGGTGGGCCGCTGTGAGATACAGGAAGCTGGTCTAGATGGGCCTATGGCCTGATCCAGTGGGGCTGTTCTTATGTTCTTAACCTCCACACTCCCAATCATGCCCCCTCCCTGCCCAGTTTTGCCCCTTACCCACTTGCTTTCCATGCCCCCCACACCCTTCTGCTTTCCCTGCCATCTTACCATCATCAATGGGCAACCAGGGATCCCCTGGAACATGTGGGAAGGTTCCGACCTTCTGGACAGTGCTCTGACTGCACATTACTTGACATGCTGCTGGAGTGTACTTTATGGCTCTGGCAGCAGAATGATCATTTTGCCCCATAGGATTGGCCCATAGCTTTCATATCTTGGTTTAGTAGCCACTCCCTACACACAGTTTTTTAGAATATGCCATGATCGTTTCATCTGAATCATCTTGAAAATGGCTATGTTAATGCTAATTTTTATTTGTATCAGTTTATTCCCAAAACATTTGCTGAACTATCACAGCCCTATTTTATACTGTTGGGTGTCAGTTAACTCTAACCCTTTTAGGGCCCTATCCTATCCAACTTTCCAGCACCAATGCAACCACAATGCAGCCCTGAGGTAAGGGAACAAATGTTCCCATAACTTAAGGAGGCCTTTGTGACTACCTCCCCATCACAGTATTCACTGCATGCCCCATTAGCATGGCTACACCAGCCACTGGTGTTGCTAGAGGGGGGGTGGCACCCTAAGTTTTGCAGACAGCCTCCCTGCAGCCTGCAAGTGGCTCCTCCCCCTCCCCTCAGGAGCCATTCACTTCCATTCCCCCCCCCCACATGCCTCCAAAGGGAAGGGGAGGAGCCGCTTGCACGCTGTGGTGAGGCTAAAGGGAGGCGAATGGCTCCCAAGGAGAGGGGGAGGAGCCGCTTGCAGGCTGCAGGGAGGCTGTCTGCAAAACTTAGGGTGCCACCCCCCCTCTAATGAAGCCCAGCGGCACCAGCACTGGAAAATTGGATAGGATTGGGCTGTTACTCAGTAATCCTTATCAGACCTGCCCTTTTGTCCTCACCATTGTAATTTCCACATGACTAGGATGATGCATCCTCTGAGCAGGTATTCTGACTCTTGTGTGTTCTTTGCAATGCGGGAGTTACTCTCTTCGGGCTAAATAAAGGTCAAAACACAGCAGCAGCAACACCTAAACATTCCAATACAGATACTGGAGGCCAGAAAAAATTAAAAATGAACTGAGGATCCATGATCTGCAGAACTAAAGTTTAATGTATTCACATTTTTATATGAAAGATTTTTTTTTAGTAGATACTAGATCTAAGCTGGCATTACAATTTAATTAATATTGTGTTTTAATATTGTGTGTTTGGGAACACTTAGGAGTGATTTTCAAGTTTTGGCATTTTTGTGCAGGGCCCTGTGTTCCAGAAGGAACCATTTTTACTCACTGTTATTACAATCAAACAGGCGTGCTTCTTTATTGTATGGCAGCTCATGACGAAGGGCCCAGTCCTATCCAACACTGCAGGGCTGATGCAGCCATTCTCTGCTGGCATGCCTGCATCCTGTGGTGGTGGGGGGGCAATCATGGAGGCCTCCTCAAGGAAAGGGAATATTTGTTCCCTTACCTTGGGGCTGTTAACTGCATCCGTGCTGGAAGGTTGGATAGGTCTGTGCCCTATGAGCACAATCCTATGCATGTCTACTCAGAAGTAAGTCCCATTGTCTTCAGTGGGGCTTTAGGGAAAGTGCGCATAGGATTGCAGCCTAAGCTAGAAACTAAACAAACAAGAAAGAAAAGACTAGGGGCAGAGTCTAACTCCATCCCGTAATAGAAGTTTCTGAGGTTTAACTCATTATTGACCATGTTCCTACAGGTATTTTCCAGAATGCCAGAATCTGCCCTAAATCCTATGGAGAGTCAGGTTATAAATCTAAATCATCCCAATTCTCTCTCTCTCTCTCTCTCTCTCTCTCTCTCTCTCTCCCCCCTCCCCCCCCCCCCCAAGGTGCTGACAAAGCTGCTTACCTGATGGGAGTTAACTCCTCAGATATGCTGAAGGGTCTGATGCATCCTAGGGTGAAAGTCGGAAACGAATATGTCACCAAAGGGCAAAGTGTAGAGCAGGTGAAAAGATGTTTTGAGTTTATGGTCTGTCATGATACTTACTCCATACACTCTGGTTTTTCTGCTCCATAGATATATATTATTAGATTTCTACAGTACTTCTTCAGTCCAGTAGTATCCACATTTCCTCAGGAGTAACTCTCATTCATTTCAGTTCCAAGGAAGTACGCTTAGAGTTAATGTCTCATGCAGTGAATCTATGGGTGATGCTAAATGGGTCATGGTATAGCTGTGGTCTTATATATACTTGCAGCTGTGTAGGGCTGCAGTTTGGATTGTGACTTCAGCATGCAGGTGGAGGATATTTAACTCTCCAACTCTGTGCTGTTTTTCTGCTGAAAATTGCCTCAAGGAAGCTGCTATTTAACCCTAAAAGTGTGATTGTAGCAAATGGCACATTTACTGTAGTGTTAAATGCCCTCTTCAGAGAGGCAATTTGCAGTGGGGAAAGGTGTTTGAGGGAAAGCTCTATCTCCTGATTCCAATTGGAGCCCTGTGCAGTCGCTACACATGAGTAGATGGGAGCCTGCAACTGCACAATGACTTATTTAGCACCTTTTGTAACTTTACTACCTAAAATATTTCTGAAGTTTTATGCCTTTATAGTTGCGTATCCTTCAAACAGACCCGTGAAATAGATTAATATTTGAGTCCCTCACGGGGGAATGAATCCCAGCAGCAGGCTCTTCTGACTTACACTTTCTTGTTTGAACATGTGAAGGGAAACTTGCATGATCGATTGTACGCAAGGAAAGTTCTCTTTGTGCAATCAACCACCTTGCTTTTTATCAGTGGATTCCAATCGTGCAGCGAGCCCAGACTGAGGTGCAGGCAGAGCCATATGTGCAGATGAATGAGCTCTTGGAGACTCTCTCCACATGTTCAAATCAATGCACGTAGGCAGAACTGACTGTGCAGGTACGATCCTGCTTCTCTTCGTCGTGTTCAGCTAACCATCTATAAGGGGCTTTGGACTTCTGCCAAGACATGAATTTGGGCTGAGACCTTGAATGTCATGGTCCTGTTCACTGTGAATCCTGCTTAGAAAATTCTGGCAGCCACAGAGAAATGCACCAGGGTTTCGGTGAAATCTGCTATGTTTTGCTATACATGTGTGAGTCACTTAATGATGGGGATGTGTTCTCCGATCCCCACTGTTATGCGATTAGGTTGGTAAGTGAACATTTAGCCCACACTAGTGCCTTTGTTGTGTAAACAGACACTGCCTGCCAGAAACCAGCTGTCTGCACAGGCTACTGGAGAGGGATTGCCTCTTCTTTGCATTATGAGCCTGTTTGTTGTGTAAACAGACACTCTGCTGCAGGCTATGGGACACTTGACTGCCTCATTAAGAGCCTCTTTGTTGTGCTTTGACCACCCAGTCATATATGCGGCCTGTCTTTAAGTAGAAGGTTGTTAAGCGACACATGTCTGTGTGTCCTCTGTGTGAGGACCAAAATAGATGTTGCATGGAATGTGCAATATCCTGTACTTTAATTGACTTTCAGTGGAAGGTTTTTTGTTTTAAATAAAAATAGTGCCTTGAATGTGATCAGGATTGGTACCATAATAAGGGCATAGTGCTAGAGCAGTTTGCCAATCCCCTGAGCAGTTTTGCCCCAGTTCCCATCCCCCAGTATGCTATTTACCTAAAAGAAGACACCCAAAAACACAGGGACACATTAGGTATTTGTGTAATGTGTGGTTTGGCCCTAAGCCAAGAAGTTTTCATTGTCACCATTTATGGGTGAGCGTTATACATTCTTACAACAACCTCTATTGCAATACTTTAATCTTTTTGCACAAAACTGTTTCACTTATCATAACACTTCAACTGCTTCCTGACGCTTCACCGGATCGCATGACATCTTTTTTTACACATGCATGAGAATAAATTAAAGGTTGTGCTACAGCATGACTTTCAATCCCATTATGCAGTAATATTAGGTAAGATACATCTACATGAGAACAAGGAACTGAGGAAATGTCAGTTTGGCCAAGAGATTTTCAGCTTGGGGCTAAGAAAACAATAGAATTTCCTCAAGAGTGCAGGGCTATCTTTTGTCCCCATTTTATAGTTTATGGACTGAGGGTAATACACAACTGATTTCCCCAATGCCACATAATGAATTCATGGCTTAAATGAGGCTTGGGCTACAGCTTGTACCAGGTTGCTGAAGGCCCTGGTGCAAAGCTTGCACTGGGCTCTAGGGATATAGTGCTTCCAAATATCCCCCTGATGGTGTAATGGGTGCTACTACTGCCAGTACTCATCAGATTGAGGGTTCAGGGGTCCGTTTGGCCAGGTGGGCCATCTGATGTGAGCCTTCAGCCAATGCCTGATCTGGCCAACCTCTGACACCACCTCTGGTCTGGATCTAGTTTCTCAGGTGCAAGACTCTGTGTGCTGGACCACACTGGTTCTTAGATTTATGTCAATAAATGGACTGTAGCTTTAAACCGAAACTATCAGTAAAATATAAATAGACAAATGGAAAGGTCGAAGGACATATGTCCACCACTCATGAGATGCTGAGAGTCATTCTGTTTCCAACTATATATAGCCAGTATATACAGTATAATTTTTTCATATCTCTGCTGCAGGTGAGCTATGCAGTTGGTGCCTTATCAAAGGCAGTGTATGATCGAATGTTTAAATGGTTAGTTACCCGCATCAACAAGACCTTGGACACTAAGCTGCCAAGACAGTTCTTCATTGGCGTATTGGACATTGCTGGCTTTGAAATCTTTGATGTGAGTAATTGATACCAAAAATATCCATACAAGCAATGGATTAGGGTAACAGGCTTTGTTCATGTATTTTAGTTACAGCAAAAACATCTTGTCAAAGAGTTGTTTGTAAACATCTTACAGCTTGGTAAATGTCTTAGGAACTACAGATATGTGGACCAAACAGAGAGACACAGTGTGGCAGGGTCAGCCCAATGAATTCATCTTGCCCTATGCCCTGGCTCACCTTATATCATCATCTCCCCCCACCTCACCTTTCTGGCTTACCTAGGGGACTGGACAGCTCTTGACCTTTGGGTAGGCAGTTTGGGCAATTCCATCCTTGCCAACTGGCAGTGTTGGGCTTTCACAAGGCCTGCAATGGCAGGGCCTCTGAGGGGAGTCCCCAGCATATACCCAGGTAGGCTTACTCTCCAGCACCAACCAGTGGTGTAGCCAGGGTACTGGAACCTGGGGCAGGCCACTCGAAGTGAAGGGTAGACCTGGCCTCTGCCTCGAGATCCCCTGGTGGAGGCCAGGTCTATCCATGGCTTTGTGCTGCTGGTAGATCTGACTTCTACCAGGGGATCTCAAGGTGGGTGCCAGGTCTACCTGTGGCTTTGAGTGGCTAGTAGACCCAGCTTCTGCCAGAAGATCTCAGGTGGAGGCCAGGTCTACCCTTCGCTTCAAGCAGACACTCAAAGCTGGCCTGCTCCTCAAGATCTCGGGGGAAGCCAGGTCTACCAGTTACTCAGTGGCATGTTTGATGCCCCAGATATGCTTGACATCTGGGGCAGATTGACCCCTGCTCTTGCTACACTACTGCATCCCACTGAGGTGCATTTTACAGACCATTGTTAAGAGACCATTGTTAATTGCAAAAGTTCTAGACATCTGATAGTAGAGTCATTTCTGGATCAGGGTTGAGGAATTATGTCCCAGTCCTTGGAACACACTAGTAACTAACTCAGGTCCCTCAACTCTACTCAAATATGAAAATTATGCCATCATGTTCTCCATATTAAACAGAAGGTGATCTTGAAATAATGCAAGCCAGAGACTAATAGATATTTGTTATATCGATTATGCTGTTTATTCTTTACATTTGTCTTATGACAATGTCTTATGAAATGAATCAATTCTTATGTTTGATCCTGTGCACATTAAATGTGACAACTTTTTCTTCTTTGTAGTATAATAGCTTTGAGCAACTCTGCATCAATTTCACAAATGAAAAACTGCAACAGTTTTTCAATCATCATATGTTTGTCTTGGAGCAAGAAGAATACAAAAAGGAAGGCATTGAATGGGAATTCATTGACTTTGGCCTGGATTTACAGGCCTGCATTGATCTCATTGAGAAGGTAAGGACAGGCTTGCCAGAATTTTTATTCAAAAGTATAGAAAGATTTGCCATGAAGCAAATAAGATGTGATAGGTCGAGCAGAAATAGACTAAGGTAGATCTGGGGTCAAACCCTCACAGCCATCAAGTCTGCTTGGTGAGGACCAATATCTCCCTGCCAGTGTCTCTTAGCCTAACCTATCTTACAGCCCAATCCTACCTAACTTCCCACACGGCAATGCAGCAGTGCCAACATGGCATCTGCTGCATCCCATGAGGGAGTTTTGGCCTTTAGAGGCTTCCTCAGAGTAAGGTAAGGGTACATTTGTTCCCTTTCTCTGGGGTAAGCACCCGCTGTCCCCATGGGTCAATTTGGACCTGTGGAGGTCTGTGTAGACCCATGAAAACAGATCGGGCCCAGGAAGGGGTTAGGATTCAGCAGGAGCAGCTGCTTCCCTACCCTCATCACCTCCCCATTCTGCCCACCACTGCCCCATTCCACTCCCTCCCTGCTACGCTCCTGCCCCATGCAGTCTTAATTGCAGCAGAGGGCATCCCTGTTCCATTGCCATGCAGACCTGGCCGCTCACCGCTTCCAGTGGTGGACAGGCCACGCTCTTTAATGTATTGCATTTGCAAGTCACGTGGGATCGGATTGAGCAGTCAATCTGGCTGTAGTGAGGTTAAAATGGAATAGAATCATCAGAACCTGAGTACCTTGAAGGGGTATTAATATGTATATGTATACGATGTTGTGAGCAACATTCCTCCAGACCCTGTGCAGACCCCTTTGTTGGCTGTGTAGCAGCTTAGTAGTGTTTCTGGTGCCTTGTAATGATGTCATATGTCATTGCCGAATTTCCAAGAATACTGCCCTCCAAGCCACATGACTTCAAAACTTAAAGGGAACAATGGCTGTGAGCCCAATGGGACAAGGAATCATTTAAAAATGTGTTTTGCCATGTAAACCACTCTGAACTTTTGTTGTTGAAAATTGGTATAGAAATATTTTATTATAATAATATTCAGCTACAAACTAAATGCTTCCGTGAGCACCTCTGATGGCCTACCAGAAACTCAATGTGCCTCCCATTATTATTGCTTCTTTGGACTTCGAAACCAGGAGGTGGGGAGCGGGGGGTGGGAATCAATTACTTGACAAGCCATGATACATGGTAAGTTGGGTGACTTTACCTTCCTGGGTCACATTATGGAAAATCCAGTCAATAATAATAATGTTCAGTTGTTTTCTGACTGATTGAAGAAAAATAAGCCAGCCCATGTCAGCACTTTGAAAACCAAAGTGTCAATATTATGTCAGCACTCAGTATAAAATATAACATTTTCACACTGTGTTGCTAAAGCTGGTAGCAGCCTGAAAAGTAAAATATGTTAAATACTATGGCAAAAAAATTCTCCATATACAGTTTTCATTCAAGCTAACCCAAATGATGAACTCATAAAACAAAATCTTAAAGTCTATCTTCTTATTTTTATGAACAGCCCTTGGGCATCTTATCTATCCTTGAAGAGGAATGCATGTTCCCAAAGGCTACCGATATGACGTTCAAAGCCAAGCTCTATGACAACCATCTTGGAAAATCACCAAACCTGCAGAAACCCAGGCCAGACAAGAAAAGGAAATACGAAGCTCATTTTGAACTCTTGCACTATGCTGGAGTCGTAAGTTTGGACTATTTGCAGATATGAACATCATTGAGAGCCTCATAGTACCACTAATGCTGCAGTTTCACAAGCTCTTAACAAGCCCTGAGAGCAATATTAATCCCACTGTCATAAGACCGTATGAAGCTGCCTTATACTGTCAGAACCTCAGTCCATCTAGCTCAGTATTGTCTGCATTAGTGGCAACAGCTGACCAGCTTTCATTTAGAGGTCTTTCTGAGCCCTAACTGAAAAATAGTGTAAGGACAAATAGTGTAATTTGTCCATTGTGTCCTGGACAAATGTGTCCCAGTACTGGGCATTTTATCCATTCTTTTTGGATCCCAGACATTTGTACAGGGTGGCCCTAATTATCCACGAAACCACCACAGAACAATTCTTGTGGATAATGATATCAGAGCCGTTCTTCGGTTGAATCTGGAAGACTTCCTGAGGGCTGAAAAGTGCAACTTCCAGTTTTTTTTCTGTGCTTTTCGGCCCTCAGAAGGGCTGACCAGAGCATAGGTGTGGTTGGGTTTGGAGGGCTACAAGTGGCCTACCTCACAGGTTCGGAACCTGTGGGTATTCAAATCTGCGGGTATCGAACCTGCAGATATGAAGGGCTGCCTGTATATTTATATTAGATGTACTTTTTATTTTTAAAATGCAAACATATGGTTAGGGTTAGGATAAGAGGCTTAATATATATAGCATGGGGTTTATAACACACACAAACACCAACCCCAGACACGACTGTCCAGGGATACCAATCGTCAGGATGCATTTGATCATGACACTATCGACTAGGACAGCACTTTTCAAATTCTCTTGGAAAGTTTGAGCTGCTCTAAGTTCTTGCGGGGGCCGGGGGGAGGAGGCAGCCTCAGGGAGCACTGTGCAGGGCTGCGCAGGGCTCCCCGCACCTCCTGCAGCCTGCTGCAGCCCTGCCTTCTTGAAGTAAGTGCAAAGCACCCCCCTTGCCCCCCCTTAGATATGCAATCCTGGGGATCGCGTTGCTGCCCTAGCCCCTCCCCTGCAAGAACTTACTGAGGGAGTAAAGCTCCCTCAAAGTTTAAGAAACGCCACTCTAGGCTATTGGCCATCACCACATCTTGTGGTAGTGGATTCTAAAGTTTGATTGTGTACTATGTCAAGAAATACTGAAGAAATACAAGAAATTCTCCTACCCTTATGTTTTCAACTGCCTATGTATCTTCTTAGGTGCCTTATAACATCATTGGTTGGCTGGAGAAAAACAAGGATCCACTGAATGAAACGGTGGTGGGCATTTTTCAGAAATCTTCCAATAAACTTCTGGCAAGCCTATTTGAAAATTATGTCAGTGCTGACAGTGGTAAGCAGAATGATGTTGTTTCTTACTTCTGAATTAAGGCTCAGAAGAAACGTTAAATGCACAATATCATGATTTCTAAAGACTTACAGCCTTAATCGTAACTCCCTTTGTAACAACTCTGCTGGGAAATTGAGATATTGTCATTTCTATTGATTCAAACAGTTGTTCCCTTAGCTCAAACAGAGTTCTGTTAGCATATCATGCAGACTTCATGCTGCTGGCTGAGAACAGATCAAGTTGTTCACATGGTCATTTCACATGTTCCATTTTAAAGGGATATCTAATTATCTGCAAAATACTTTGCATGATTGTGCATGAAAGTAACAGACATGTGTTTGCAAATATGTGTGTTACCAAATGGTCCCACAACAAAATGTTGCGAAATTTGAGCCTCAATTGTTCATCTCTGGGCACTGAAGAGTGAAGTAGCCAGTGCCTCCCTGTTCCCTTTCTGCTACTGTCCGTCCCCCCACCCAACTGCTACTTCATAATTCTGTGATGGTCCCTGAACCTCTAGATGCCATTGAGCATGCTCAAGTTGCAGCAGGTTTTTTTTTGTTCAAGCGGATGGTGGTTGACGTTTCCCTTGCAGAAAATCTCACTAGACTTTATGGGGCTTGTTTCAGTGTAAACGTACTGGATCACACTTTAAGGGACAAATTGGAGTCTGTCTGTCTGTCTGTCTGTCTGTCTCTCTCTCTCTCTCTCTCTCTCTCTCATGCACACACACACAAGTGCAGATTCATGCACACAAACATGCACGTGCGCACATCATGCCAGTTTCTTTTCCACATTTTCCTGAGAATAAATCCTACTGAATTCCATGATGGTTTAATCAGAGTACTCATGCCCTGCATCACATTGTTAGATTGAAACTCTCATTCAAGTTTCCAATCCTTCCTTTCTTCCTCACTATGTTTTCAATCTCCTCCTCCCAGCAACCCCTGGAAGCTTTCCAGCGCACTTCAAATGTGTTATGTTACAATGAAAATGTAATCTTTATAGCAGGCTCAAGACCAATCAGCCCTGTGTAACACTTGCAGGCCTAAGAAGGGGGTTAGGATATGGCAGAGGCCTATTCCACCAATCCCATCCCCTCCCAGGTCTGATCTGGCCCCCTTTTGCCCTCTCTCCACACTGAAACATCCCCTCCCTGCCTCCGAACTACTCTCCCACAGCCCTGCCACCACTCAAGTGCTACCTTACCTACTCTGTTGGATGGAAGGCTTGGATGCAGCGTCAGTGGGGCAGTCCTGACCTCCCCACCAGTGCTGCTTACTCATGCACGAACGTGCCTTCCTGCGTGTTTGCAATGCCCTCTGACAGCGCAGGCACTACTGCCCCAGCAGATTTTCTGGTTTGGATTGCGCTGTGAATGGGCATGTATTGAATTGGTTGTGTGAATCTGCCACCAAGAGCACAAACCGCTGATTCGCAACCCAGGAATTATATAAACATGTTTCATGCAGGCCAGCAGTTGGTGCTTATAAAGGCTAATCCACGTGATTGGTTGCCACCACCATCTTGTTATATCAATCAATAACAGCAGAAGTGCAAGAAGTGATGATACAATATTGACAATATTAAATTACATAGTATCATGTAATTTTAAAATCTATAAAATGAGTTTTTTAATGATACATCATATGTATTTGAGGGGAAGTGGGGAGGAATTCTATGTTACCAATCCATCTTTAAATAAAGAATATGAGAAAGGCAGACTTGCACGGGAAAAAAAAATTAATCTGCAGAGCAGAAATAGTTCTTAATCATTCCTGTGGCTGTGCTTTTTGGACACAGCAATTTGCAGGTTTCTATGAACTGATGTTAAATAAGTAGGACTGAGACTCATTATAGAGATTTTGTTGGTATATCCTACAGCCATAGTCACTTACAGCACATTTATTAAGAGTCATATTGGAACAGATGTAGTTGTCACACATCATAGAAAGATGTCTAGAAGATCTCGCCGGAGTGCAGGTTCCACAATGCAGATTAGAGAAGGGGTTGAGCTAAAATAACAAAACCTGCCACTTGCAAACCCTTGCAGGTAACTCACAATTGCCCAAAGTGCCCACAGGGATTTTGGTCTGTGAAGGAATGTTATCCCCTGGGCTTGCTTCTGTGGTTTCCACAGCCGGAGGGCATAGGCATCTGAGCAGCATCACTGAAGAATAGCGCGAAACACATGGCGCCACTCACTTCTCTTTTATTAGGCTGTTGCTTTGGGTAAGCAACACAAATGTCCTGTCAGACTCATTGCAGCATTTCAGAAGCAAGTCCAATTGGTGAATTAGCAAATGTGATATCATTGTTCTGAACTCTAGCTTCATTCAGGTGCAGCAGCAAGTTGATGAGATGATAATATCTCAGTGGCATTAAAGTGCTGCAAAAGCACCACTTTTACAAAAATGGCGTGAAGGTTGGGGTCTGATGGGAGCACATCATAAAACAATATGGATATGATGCATTGGTCTATCAACAGCTACGAGGCGTGATAGCAATAAAGGAATACTCATGTTTGTAGACAATATACCATTAGTACCAGTTGCTAGGCAGCAAGAGCAGAGTGGGAGAGCTTTGCCTTCAAGCCCCAACCAGAAATACCCAGTCATCCAGCCTGGAAAAACAAATTGCTGGGCTGGATGGACCTTTGCTCCAATCCGGCAGGGCTCTCCTTGCATTGTTTTTTGTCAGATTTAAATCTGATGCTGGAATCTCTTAGTTGCTGCCAGAATTTTTATATAAAAGCTTGAACTTGGAGTCAGGACATTTCCAGCATCCCATTTGAAAAGCTGTGATTGCAGATTCTTCACTTCTGGTGTGAGCAGGGCTGGCATTACAGTTTGATATCCCTGGGCAGATCATAAAGCCTAAGTATCCTGGAAGGGCCCATCTCTGCCCAGCTGCCACTCCTCAGGGCAATACCCACTTGTTCATTGGCCTGCCTGATGGCCAGTCCCCACTGCTGCCCAGAGTCAGAGGACATGTGGAGTGACCAGTTTGGCCTGAAAACAAGTGGCAATAGCAGCAAGCCTCCACGGCCAGGGGCTCAAGATAGTGGTGGACATCTCTAGGTGTCCTAGGGCCTTGGCATCTGCAGATCATGTTTGGTTTTTCCCCCATGATAAGAATATGAAAAATGTGGCACTCCCTAAAACAGAATATTTGAGGGGTAATCAATAGTTTGCACAAACAAGCATATTGTTTGCACATTTTTTTCATGTAGGAAAATTCTGGCCAGTCTCAATGTCAGCGAAATGCCAAAACAATATGATCACATCATTCATCTCATTATTAACTGTTGACTTGACATAACTGTACCTTTTGCCCTTGGATTGGTGGTAGCAGGAGTGGAATGGGATAGGGATAGGAAGCCACCTAAAACCAGCACCACAGCAGTGTAGCAGTTGAAAAGCAAACTGATCCCAAGAAAAGCTGACATGACTCTCTCTGTTGCTTTCTGGAACCCTACTGATGAGCTTGTGAATCCTGATAGGCGCCTGTCATTTACATCACTGCTGTAAACCGTATTTAACTTAGTTTCTCTTTTTGTACTTTTTTTTTAAACCCCAAGCGGATCACAGTGGAGAAAAGAAACGCAAAAAAGGGGCTTCCTTCCAGACGGTGTCATCAATGCACAAAGTAAAGTATAACTTGTCGTTTTTCTTTGCCTTTTCACACTGAAAAGCTGATAGAGTTAGAATGAGGAACTCGAAACTGAATCGTCGTACAAATCCTAGATGTTCAGACTCCCTAATTCAACATGTCAAGACTAATGGCTTAATCCTATACTCACTGTCCCCTGGTGGCACTCCTTTTCCACTGGTGCTGACTGCCATAAAGCAGTCAGCATCAGTGATAAAAGACACTGAGGCAGGTCCCACACCCAGACCCTCAAATAAACAAGAGGTGAGCAGAGTAGCCTGGTGGAAAGTGTGCAAGAGCCATCCCTGGAATTGTCATTCCTATGATGTGGGTCGTTCCCTTTGGGAGGAAGTGGGAGGGGAGCAGGGCAATCATATGGTCCCAAAGCAACAGAAGTTGTGCTCATCAGAAAGTTGGTGTTCTATAGTGCTAATAGCTGTAGTCTGGTATATTTTGTCCAAACGTGCTTTCTTTTTAAAATGTCCTTTTTACTTACAGGAAAATCTAAACAAACTGATGACTAATCTAAGATCCACAGCTCCTCATTTTGTGCGCTGCATTATTCCCAATGAAACAAAAACTCCAGGTAAAATATACCAGATTAATTGTATTTGATCTTCCTTCCCCCCTACATAGATTATATATAATCAAAGTATTCTCACTATTAAAATATGGTAATTCCATCCTGAAATAAATTCCTTTCATCTACAGTACTTTTTCTGTTTACCTTTTGAATTATGATTTTTTTTCTCTCTCTCTAGGTGTAATGGACCCTTTTCTTGTGCTACATCAGCTTCGTTGTAATGGTGTCTTGGAAGGAATTCGTATTTGCCGCAAGGGTTTTCCAAACAGAGTTATCTATGCAGACTTTAAGCAAAGGTAGTATAGAGATCAATGGCTTAGCCAAGTCCATACCTTCCTTTTGAATCTTTGTTCTCATCTGAATAAAGAAGCCTCATTGTTCATTCCATTTGTTGTGCACTTCTCACTTCCCTGAGTGGTGAGAACTTCCAGGGGCAGTGCTACCTGGATTTCACTTTCTTTTAAGGAGAGAGATCACTGGAAAATGAGGGCGTTTTTGTAATATTTGGTTTGTTTACAAAGTAGAGCATCCAGGGGCAGCAGCGAGACCCAGAGTGCTGCCTGATTGCCATCTTGGACCTGCCTCCAATGTATTATGAAGAAAGACCCAAACCTTTACCATGCTTTTGCACTTTGCTGTGAAACCCAAAAGTGTGGGGCTTCCAGTTTCATTTAGAGGGACAGTGCAGACCCTCACGCTGTCCTTGCAAATGAAACTGGAAGTCCTGCACTTGGGTTTCATGAAAGCATGCAAGGAGCATGGCAAGGAGGGGGATGATCTGCTTCTCATTTGGTGAAAGAGAAGCAGACCATTATGGCTTGTGGCAGGCTGAAGGGAGGCAACAGTGGCAGACTCAGGGAGAATGGCACCCTGAATCCACCACCACCTCAGATTTCTTGCCATCTGCCATGATGCGGCCTGCTTCAGGTAGCTGCATGGATGGTCCACCACTGTGAGAATCAGTGAGCACCATTTTGGATCTGCCACTGTAAATGGTCGTGGTGCCCATGGCCTGCTATTTTCAGCAATGAAGGTAAGCTGGCAGCAGGGCTGGAGGTGGGTGCAATAGGATGGAGAAGAGGGAGGAATTTCTGGAGGGGGCAGGAGGGAGGTGGAATGGGAGGGAGGGGTGGATCTTGGTGTCACCAGTGTCTGCCAGAACTCCATTCTCTGTCCCCTTCCCTCTAACTTACTCTCCACTGCCTTACACCAGCAAAACATCTAGTGCAGGTCCAAGGAGACCCATTGATGCAGTAGTGGCTTGCACTGGGTAAGAGAACTAAAGTTGCCTTAGCTTGAGGAGGCCTCCAGACTCCCCTCCTCCCTGCAGGATACAGCACGTACTCCATTGGAGCCGCTGAATCGGCGGGGGAGCGGGTAGGGATAGAGTTAGGACTGGTCGGACAGTATTACAAAAAATGTCGGTGCTCTCTGTTCTAATGGAATCCAAACCGCCTCCTGAACTTTGGGATAGGTCATAACTCAGCACATGCAGAAGGTTCCTGATGGGCAGCCCAAACCTGAGCTGCCCAGCATGGGGGGCTGCCATGGTGCCAAAATGGCCACCATTGCATCCTGAGCATCCCAGGCAACTATCGGCAACTCCTCGGGGGAAGGGGGCATTCCTCCCCTTTCTTCAAGTAAGGGAAGTATCCCCACAATGGGGCTACTTGATTCTGCAGTGGCTCTTTAGCCGGCACAGAATCAAGGAGTCATGCGTTGGGCTGTGCAGCCTGACACAGGGTTCCAGATCTGGCGGAGCTGAGCTTATGGCATGTTTGCAACAGTGCACACTGGCAGTGAGCCGGCATGCGATGATCTGGATTGGGCCCTGAGTCTCTAACATCTCCAAGTAGGACTGGGAAAGACCTATGTCTGAAACCCTGCTGAATTTCTGCAGCATACTGACCTAGATGGACTAATGGTCTGACATGGTATAAGGCAGCATTCTGTGTCACCTCCTTCCCTTAACTTGAGGGCTGAGAAGGGCTCTGTGATCTTTCTTAAACTCAGATGACTTTTTCTATTCCAAACATTCCAAATAAATATATGTGCCCAGAGATAATCTCCTAACAATTGTCCCATTTTAGGGACATAAGCAAAGTACTGTGGAATATTAACATCCTTTTTTCAAACATCAAACTTTGGTCGGCTTTAAAGCAAACCCATAACACTCACTTCACTCTGCATAAAAGTCTAATTCTTTGAAGGATCAATTTTTGTTCCCTTTACAGATTGTTGAATGAAACACTGCATGAATTAGAAGTTTGGCAAATTCGCAAATTTTGAGAAGAATTCAAAACCTTGTATCATTTTAGTTGTAAATTACACCTGACTGTCAATAATACTTCTTTATCCTTCACCAAGAAGATTAGCTAGAGAGAGAGAGAGAGAGAGAGAGAGAGAGAGAGAGAGAGAGAGAGAGATGGATGTTCATGTGTTGTATGGTCTCATCATATAAAGATCTCCCAGACACTTAAATGTACTAAGAACTTAAAATCAAGTATTGACATTCATGTTTTAACATTTTTGAAGTTGCTTTGCTACCCACATGCAAATTTGAAATTGAGATATCTTAGTAGATATTTTCACATATAAATTTGAAGACTGAAGGTTTATGTAAAAATTTTCTCCCAAATCTAGTTCCAGGTGTAGTTTAATTTTTCTAAAAGATACAAAGAATGTGCCAACTAGTGTTACCATGTGGCAGTGTGTGGCCAGAGTGACAGTGCTGTAGCAAAAGGGTGGGGGAACAGGACACATCCCAGTTGAATTTAGGCAAGGTGGTGAACTCATAAATGGATCAGCTCTGCTAGCCCAGATTTGGAGGGAGCTATTGATTTGGGAACTATAGATTTGGGAACCATAGATTTGGAGGGAACTTCCCATTTAAGCTTAATTTGGTTCAGGGTTTTGCCTGAAAACCATCCTAGATGCCTGCTCAGTCCCATAGTTTGTGCATTAGTGATATAAAAAGAGGGTGTCTGAGCAAATTCTCCTCCTCGGTACTCAGTCAGTGTGCACCTGAGGCTAGTGTATGCATTTTGGGCGGGGAGGAGGGAGCATCACTCTAGTCTCTCTCTCTCTCTCTCTCTCTCTCTCTCTCTCTCTCTCTCTCTCTCTCAGATGATAATCACTGCATCTCTCCCACACTAGAAAAAAGAATGAAAGGACCAAAATTTATGTTGCTATCATTGAAATGAAGAAATTCTCCATACTGATTTTATTGTTATTCTGTATCTGGAGAGAGCCAAGCTTCCCAGTCTGAATACAAAGACTGAATGTTTTAAAGTGTATTTTGTTAGTGATACTCCTACACAGAATATAGTTAAAACTTTTTGCATTTATGTACTGACTTTAAGAACTGGGGCAAGATTTGGTTGGTTGGCTTAACCCAGTGGTTCCCAAACTTTTGCAACTGGCAGTTCCCTTGACCTACTGGGCCATTGGCCGCAACTCCCCATTAGGGTTACAATTTAATTCAGTGTATAGGGCAGTGGGGTTTTTCTGCAAGGATTCCATGCAACGGCATCACTAGGGTTTACATCATGTGGTGCGGGAGGCCAGCATGTCACCCCCATGACAGACCTCCTCCCATGCAGTGGGCACGGCAACAACTTGGATGGTGGGTGTTTTTTGGCCATACCTTTTGATAGAATAGAGATATTTCAAAGCTGTTTGTTTCATTGCATTCTGCTGCAAATTATGCATCGAATGGTATATAACATGAAGGTATTATTCTTACAAACCAAGATTTTAACGATTTTGGTCACTATTGGTGTCAACCGCCCCCAGGGTATCACCTTAGTAACAGCTTATTGGTTCCATGCTGTGTCATAACAACATCTCATTGGCTCTTCAAATAATCAATCTCATTGGTCTGTTTTGAATTAAGGACATGTACTTTTTAGTTAAATAAGACAGTTGTATTTTTGTTTTCTGGTTTTTTGACCATACTTTTTGATAGAATGGAAATATTTCACTCCGATTATCCAATGCATTCTGCTGTGAATTACACATCGAATGGTATATACCATGATGGCATTATTCCTAGGAACCGTGATTTTGGTCACTAGTGGTGTCACCCTGCCCCAGGGCGTGTCACCCCCCTGTGTGCGTCAACCGGTGTGGGTCGCATCCCCCCTGCACTCCCTAGCGATGACACTGATTCCATGGCTCTCCTGGTTGGTTTCTGCAGCTTGTTGGGAGTCATGGCTCACACTTTGGGAACCACTGGCTTAACCTGTTAGGAGTGAGGCTTTGGCAGCTCAGGTTGTCTGTCTTCTCTCTTTCCAGTCATCTGTATTTTGGATCATTTTTAACTCCTACCTAGCAGGAAATCTCTTTCTTAATGAGAAAAAAATAAATAATGGCACTGACTTTCCTAATTGCTACTGACTTTGCGGTGGTCAGAGGCAACAAAGCCTCATCCAGGGTTTCTTTCATCTCTTTCTATCTTCTTTATTTGTTACCCAGGTACCGCATCCTGAATCCTTCTGCAATTCCAGAGGATAAGTTTGTGGATAGCAGAAAAGCTGCTGAGAAATTACTCGGCTCTTTAGATATCGAATATAACCAGTACCGGTTTGGACATACAAAGGTAAGGCCATTGATTCAACCTTGTTGTGAGCTCATTGAATCATCTGGGAAGCCAGGATGGTGTGGTGATTTGGGAATTGGACTTAGGTCCAAATCCCCACTCAGCCATGTAACTTCCCTGACTAACCTTGGGCCAGTCACTGTCTCTCAGCCTACCCACCTCACAGGGTTGTTGTGAAGGCAAAAGGAGGGAAGGAACCATGTACACCATCCTGAGCTCCTTGGGGAAAGGGCAGCATAAAAATGTGAAAAATAAAATAAAATATTCATGCTGCAGCAATAATGTATTGTGCAGCACTAAAATTCAAGCTAAGCGGGTGTGGACCTAATCGGTACCTGGATAAGACAACTCTAAAAGCTCTACACACACACACACACACACACACACACACACACACAGAAAGAAAGAAAGAAAGAAAGAAAGAAAGAAAGAAAGAAAGAAAGAAAGAAAGAAAGAAAGAAAGAAAGAAAGAAAGAAAGAAAGAAAGAAACCCAAGGAGATGAACCACAGAGGTTCTGAAGAAAAGTTTTATTCCTAGAAGCACTCCAGTTCACAGATGTAACTCTTAGTGCATGTTGAACCATTTTTAACCACAGTCAATTGTCTTTTCTTTGTCTCCTGGATTAGGCATGCCTTTGTTTTTAGGGATTGCCAAAAAGGTGTCATTGCTGCTGATGAAGAGTGATTCACACTTGAAATGTGCGATGTGTAACAACTGCAAATTGGAAGATTTTGATAAATAAAACATGCTCTTCTCCTTAACTCTACCCCACCAATGTGGTCTCACTCGCGACTGTGCCCCCCTGCCCCCATGCATGCTGCTTAAGCAAAGGAAAAAGCTTACCGTGGAGCCAGCAAGGGCTTTTAAACTTGTATAAATATCTCAAGCAGGGAACGATCGAGTCACAATGTTCTGATTTGTCATTCTCTTTCTTTTAACCTACACTGAAATGGAAAATAGGTCAAGTGCTGTAATATTTAGATGCATTTTGATGACATTCCCAAATGTCTATTAAAAGCAGGCACATTAACAGCCTGACCCTTTAGCTTTAGAGGGCTGAGCTGGAACAAGGAGAATAGCTTATGTATTGCATGAGCATCTTTGCTTCAGCACAGCACTTGATGTCTAGCTCTTTATGTAAATATTGCACAGTCTCGGCCTTATTAATTCCTTCTCCTCTTCTTCCCTCTGTCTTCAACACTCTGCTCTATCCTAATGCTATAGCACAAAGCTTAATTTTAGCAGACTTGTTGCTGACCTGATGTGAGGCTTATTTTGCTTCATTTGCAGAGGAGCTAAGCACTGGCAAGGAATTCTGGTTTGATAAGAGGCTCAGGCCCAATCCTATCCAAATTTCCAGCAGTGATGCAACTGCAATGCAGCCCCAAGGTAAGGGAACAAATGTTCCCTTCTCTTAAAGAGGCCTCTGTGACTTCCCACTACCACCACAGGATGTAGCACACAACCCCATTGGCACAGCTTCATCAGCCCTGGAAAGTTAAATAGGATTGGGCTCTCAGTTTTTGCAAACCTTAGCCAGAAATGCTTAAGGGCACAATCCTAATCTGTGCTGGAACAGATGGGCTGACTGTATCCAGCACAGTTTTGGAGCAGCCCAGGGCACAACTTGCAGTAAGGCAGTGATTCTCAAACTCTCTGGGAGTTTGAGAGCCACTGAGTCTTTGTGGGGAAGGGAGGGAGGCAGCAGGGGCCGGAAGAAGGCAGCAAGGCGATCCCCAGGATCGTGCCGCTAACGGGGCTGAAGGGACTGGGATGTACTCACCAGTCCCTGCAGCAGCCTTCCCGGGGTGTGGGGAGCCCTGCGAAAGCACCTGCAGGGCTCTCTGGCCGCTTTGAAGTGAAAGTGGAGTGATCGCACTCTAGCTCCGCAGAAGTAGAGCGCAATCGCTCTACTTTCACTTCAAGCAGCTGGAGAGCCCTGCAGGTGCTCACACAGGGCTCCCCACACCCCAGGAAGGCTGCTGCAGGGACTGGTGAGTACATCCCAGTCCCTGCAGCCCCGTCAGCAGCACGATCCTGGGGATCGCCTTGCTGCCTTTCCCCCTGCCCCTTAAGGGGGCAGAGGGCTGGGCCCTCAGGTTGGGGCATTGCGATGCCCCAGTCTAAACACCACTGCAGTAAGAGGACTTTTGCCCCCTTACCCTGAGCAACGCCACAGGCAGCACTATGGGGCTACTTGGATCTGCACCTGTAATTTTGTGGGCACAAATCGAAGCGGCCCAAGTAATGCTGCTTGGGCCAGGGACAGGGGTTGGAATCTGGCCTGCACCACCGCAGCTGGTCCCAGCCCCTCCTGGACCTGGTCCGCCCCCAGGCTGCCCTCTTCCCATCCTCTTCCTTCTTCCATTCCTCCCTCCCTCCGTCCTCTTCCACCCCATGCTGGTCTGCCCAGATCGGCACAAACCTACCTCCTCTGGACATGGGGCCGGCTCCATGCTATCCTACTCCAGGGTCATCACAAATGTGCTTTACAGCATGGTCATGACGACTAGGAGCCAGCATAAGGGACTTATGCTGTCTCTGGGGGGTGGGGGTTTAGGATTACATTATAAGCCTCTTATGCTTGAATAGACACAAGAATGCCTATCTCTGGGCCAAATTGCCCTTTTCTAAACGACCCGTAGCACTTATTCAGGAAACCTGTGTGCAAAAAAATAAACCAAAGCGCTACAAAGATATAAAGTGGCCAGAACAAAAGCAAACCGTCATGCAAGGTATTCAGTAATAACAAAAAGTGAAAAAGAATTTGATCAGACATAAGATCAGTAGTCTACCACCTCGAGATGTATAATTTACCGGTCTGATTGTACCTGCAGTGCTTTAAACGGTACTCATCATTACTAATAGCCCGATTTCAAAGTGAATCAATGGATAATGTAAGAGAGTAGAACTAACAATGACTCACATACATTTTTTAAGGCAAAGGAGAAAACTATAGACACATTCCAAGCTTCAAAATGCTATGATGTGTCTATTCTCCTTTGGGCACAATCCTAACCTGCGCTGGAACAGGCAAGCCGGGATAATTGCCGGATCCCAGCCCTGTCTCCCGCTCCCCGCCTGCCCCCAGGGCTGCCCATCGCCCATCCTCCCCCTGCCCAGGAACGCCTCCCTCCCTTTTCCTCCCTGCCCCCCATGCCTAACTTTTCCACTTGTGTCAGCGCAGGCGGGCCAACACAAGCGGCTGAGGGGAAGCTGGCGCAGAGGCTTATGTCAGCCTCCGCAGGCCGGCGCTTCTTGGAGTGCCGGCCTGGCTTCCCCTCGAGGAGGTGCAAACGTGCTTTACGGCACGTTTGCGACCCTCCTAGGCCGGCCCAAGGAACTTGGGCCAGCATTGGGCACAGTTTGGATTGTGCCCTTTGTCTCTTAAATGCACTGCTTTTAGCAAAGTGAAGTGTCATTGTAAAGTAGGATGGACGAAGTAGATCCATGCACGGAGCTACAGCATCTGAGCTTATCTAATGAGCAATACCACATTATATGATCAAACCACACGCAGGACACTGCAGTACCACTTCACTGGCATCAGGCACAGGATTTTATGTTATAGACCCAGTGGCATCCCATCACTAATGGGATGAGGGGTGTGTGAACTGGACAGAATGACACCACAAGAGGCAGTGACACTAAAGGTGGTCTGTAAAATGACACCAAATTTGATCTATAAAATTTTTATTTTATACAAGTAAAATTTTTCTTTAAAAATAATAAAAGGAGGAACAGCCTTTAAATAAAAGGATTTAACAGCCTTTCTTCATATTGAAGGGTATGTGTGCACAGAGGGGATGGGGCCCAAAATAGGCTGCATGGAAACCATCAATCAGAGGTTGGTTACCGCACTGGATGATACCAACCCTAGTGATGCCACTGCATAGAGCTATTACTCAGTTTCTGCTCCAGAAATGGGCCTGTACAAGTAGCATCATTACTACTCCGACCTATTTAGTACAGGTCATGACTTGTTATCCACTGATTTGGCATCCACTGATTTAACTCACCACTGATATCAGTGTCCACCTTCAAATGCCTTGTAACAAGGAGAAAAGCGCCAAAATCCTATTTCCGACCTTCATGCTGTTAAACCGCACTGGTTGCAAACTTCTCAAAAATCACTTTAAAGACCCACTACTGGGTTTCTTGCTCCTCCATTGTCACCCCAGAATGCATCGGTATAGAGCAAGAAACCTGGAACTGGGTCTTTAAAGCTATTTTTCCGCTGATTTGGTATCCACTGATTTTTTTATCCACTGGCAATTCCGGAATAGAACCCCAGTGGATAACAAGACATGACCTGTATTTGTAGATCCAACAATACGATTTATAGATCTAACAACCTACTTACAGATCTAACAATAGTTACTATTACTGCAATGAACGATCAAATTTGAATTTTGGCATTATTTTGCAAAAAAAAAAAAAAAAAGACTTTTGTTGAATTTCCTCTGCAATTAGGTCTAAACCGATGGTATATTTTCAGGTGTTCTTTAAGGCCGGTCTCTTGGGCCATCTGGAAGAAATGAGAGATGAAAGATTAGCCAAGATTTTAACTCTAATTCAAGCCAGAGCCCGAGGCAAGCTGATGCGCATCGAGTTCCAGAAGATTGTTGAGCGAAGGTACTACAATGTAGTCTTTTTATAGCACACTTGCTGTGAACAGATGCTTCTCCTGGACACAAACGAGCCGCATTTGCCATAAATGCCTTTTAAAACCCTTTCTTTAGCTGATGGGTGGGAGGGAAGGCGGGGGAAGAACTGCATTTTCCAAGTGACAAGACTGTGAACAGGTCTGAGTGCTTAGAAGAGATGATAGCCCTGCAGTAGAAGCAGTGTCTTGAGAGAAAATATTTGACTGTGGATATGGACATGACAATGATGCTGTTGTCTTGGGCTTGCTATTTCTTATCATGTCCACCTTATGCAAAATAGATCTTTTGCATGTCCTTAGTAGGGTGATGGACAAGCGTGGGGTCAGCTTCCTTGCAATGGGAGATGGAAAAGACAGATTTAGCAAAAGGCAAATAACTAGGAAGCATTAGATCAGGGGTGTCAAACATAAGGCCTGTGGTCTGGATGCACCCCTGGAAGCTCTTTATCCAACCCCCAAGACAATTGGGCTCTGCCAGCATCGCCCTTTCAATAGCACCACTTCTGCCAAAGCGCTAGGAGGAAGAGACGGAAGGAGACCTCAGAAGGCAAGGAATGCTAGAGGGTAAGGGGAAGACCAAGAGGGTGAGAGAGGGAGACGCTGTTAAGGTGCTTGGAAAGCCCAATGTTCATGCAGGCCATCCTTTCAGGAGCACTTTCTCTGTCAAAGCATCACTTCACGCAGTGGCATGGCTAAGGGGGTACAGGGGATGCGGTTCACACCAGGTGATATGCACAGTGGGGTGACACCAGTATTGCCCAAAATTTTTAAAATGTTGGTACTTCTGAATAAACCATCATGTTATATATCATTCAATGTGTACTTTCATGCAGAATGCAATGAAACAAACCGTATTGAAATATTTGTATTCTATCAAAAGTTATAGCCAAAAAACCAGTGGGGAAGGGCAATGGTGTATCACCATGCCTGCCACCCAGGGTGTTACCCGTGCTGCATGGGAGAAGGTTCATCATGGGGGAATCTGCTGACCTCCCGTACTGGGTAATGCAAACCCTAGTGACGCCACTGACATCACAGACCATATCTCAGCTGCTGAGCTGCAAAGTGATGCCTTGGCAACAGCAGAGTGGCCAAATGAATGCCGTGTGTGATAACTGGGCTCTCCCATATCTTGAAAATATGATCAAGATTTGCACATTTTTTCTTCTGTCATTTGCAGCTAACGTGTTTCAATGTGAGAACAAAGTGCTTATTTTTGGCCATCATCTGCTTATATTAATGACATTGCTTCTTGCTTAATGATGTCACTTCCAGCCCTCAGCAGGCATCATGAAAGCTATTCAGCCCACTATATGAAACAAGTTTGACACCCCTGCATTAGACTCTCTCTCTCTCTCTCTCTCTCTCTCTCTCTTTTATCTCCAACCCCAAAGGATACTCAAATTGCTCCATAATGCACATAAGCATGGTTGAAATCAAATTCAAATTCACTAAACCACAGTGTTCACTGTTATGTCTGAAGTCACTGTAAATCCATGCAAGAAATAGTAATGGTGCATTTATGCTTTTGAAAATGATCAAATAGAATGGAAGTGATGGGATAAGCAAACTACAGTGTACAAACACTGTGGGGTTTAATAAAGGAAAACAAATAAATAGCAACTGTGCATTTGTTGCACAAAACCCCAGGCATGGGGGGAAACCAAAGGATAAAATTTCAAACGTCTTAGCTAGGTACCTCCATAACTCAGGCTATGATGTCTGTTTTTCTTTAAAACCAGAGATGCACTTCTTGTGATTCAGTGGAACATACGAGCATTTATGGTTGTGAAAAACTGGCCTTGGATGAAGCTTTTCTTTAAGATCAAGCCCCTGCTGAAGTCTGCAGAAACTGAAAAAGAAATGGCCAATATGAAAGAAGAGTTCCTAAAGCTGAAGGAGGCCTTGGAGAAATCAGAAGCGAGGAGGAAGGAACTGGAAGAAAAACAGGTTTCTCTTGTGCAAGAGAAGAATGATCTTCTCCTTCAGCTCCAGGCAGTGAGTGGAAAATAAATCAAGCTTTGTTGTTGATGCATTTGAATCACGGGCACAGCAAATTAGGCTGATAGTGGAATAATATCTTTGAAACATAAAGCAGCAAGTAAGTCTAATGGTCCCTTAAAGACTAATTGTATTACGGTGGCATAAGCTTGTGTGGATTGGATGCCAGTTGGACAAATACATGAAGTGTTGTCCTTGCTTGATACAGAAGATGTGCATTTTTCTTCTCTATAATGTAGCACTTGCAATTCATACAACATTTAATTGCCTAGTATTTTCTATGAATCATGTTGGCGTGAAAAGAGAAACAGAGATGCAAAGACATAGGTAGAGTAATTATGAACTTGCTGCTCTGAAGTTCTTAAAAATAGACTCTAAAGGAACCAGTGCAGTTTGCAAATGTGGCTTTGACGGAGAACAGATTGTCAAACACTTTCACAGTGGAAAGAAAAAAATAAAAGGAGTAGAGAAGATAATTTGAAAATTTCTAGGCTAGTTTCAAAGGCTTTTTGTTTGACTTGCCCTGCCTGCTATTGGCCCGGGTGCTGGCAAAATGTAAGAAGGAGAGGTGAAATAGGAATGGATCTGAACTGATGGGCGCAGGCATGGGCACAGTAGCATTTTACTACTGGTTTCTGCTTTTGGTTGTATCCCCCCAAAAGTTAGTCCTGGGCCATGGCTAAGGTCCTGTTAAAATTACATTTGTTGTAACTAACCTAACAGCCCAGCCCTATCTTGTGCCGGAACAGGCAGGCCAGCTGGCCTGTATTGTATTCAGTGCAGGGTTGGAGGTGGCTACCACACAACTTGGAGTAAGGGGATAATTATCCCCATACCCCAAGTAATACCCCAGCCACCTCAATGGGGCTATTCAGATCTGCACCAGCTAAATAGCTTGCTCAGATCTGAGCAGTTTGGTCTAAGGCTGGGCTGCTCAGGAGGGGGGTTAGGACCTGGCCTAAGTGCTGGAGGTTGGTCCTACCCCCTCCTGGGCCCATTCTGCCTACTGGTCTGCCCTCCTGCTTTCCCTCCACTCAAAAACACCCTTGTTCTGCCCTCCCAACACCCTCCCCAACCCCCCAGTGCTGGCCTTCCTAGGCCAATGCAAACGTACCAGCTCGGATCTGGCATGGGGAGGTTGGCACACATCTTTGCACTGGCCTCTTTGACTCCTAAGAGGCACAAACGTGACTTATGGTACATTTGTGACACTTCTGGGCTGGCACAGGAGACTTGCACTAGCCCAACAAGCACTTTGGAATGCGTCCTAAGTTTCATTAATTTCAGTGAGTTCTTAGTCATGTACAGTATATAGTAACCCCCTGTATCCATGAGTCATGTATCCAGTTTTACTTAGCCATGGTTAAGAAATCTCCCCATCACACAAATGACTTAATTGTTTCTGCAGCCCTCCAGTCTCTGTCTCCTTGTCTCCTGTGCTGACAACTTCTTGTTAGCATCATGTTGACTGCAGCCCTCCAACTCACTTCCTGTCAGTCTTTGCCTTGTGTGGTGGCGAGAAAAGCCTTGCTGCATTTAACCATTGTTTTTCTTCAAAAAAGTAAGGCTAGTCAAGCATGCCCATGCTGGAGTTAGAACTCAAGTAAACATAGAGCCTTCAAACATTAAAATATAAAAATACAACAGAATGGCATGGAATTGTGTCATTTACCATCAGTGATGGAACAGGTACTGTCCAATAGGGGCATACTACAACCAGCAACCAGTAATCTCCATACCAGTAGTGTGTCATCTAAGGAAGTGTAATAGTTTTCCAGTGACAAACTATCATAGTTGGAATACTGGCAAAATGGGATCCTCCAGCAACAGAAGTGCAACTTTGAGGCACAAGCCCCTGATTCCCATACAAATAAAGAAGTAATAACCCAGCATTTATTATTTTCAAGGCAATTAAAGAATATGAACATGTGCAATGTGAAAATAAAAGCTATGAAGAAAAACCATGATACAAACACTGCAAGAATTAACAAGGGGAATCTACTGAATCTGGAAGGAAGGCATTTTTCTTGTTTCATTATTTTAATTTTGAATTTCCCAATTAAAAATGTGTAGAGTTTCTTCCTAAGAGTAAAAACATAAAATAACTGACAATCAGGGATGCAAAAAAAAAAAAAAAAAAAAAAAAAAAAAGAATATGAGGAGAGGGTAGCTAAAACATCAAGGCAAACAGTAAAAATGTCTTTAAATACATCAAAAGCAGGAAACCTGCTGGTGAAGCGGCTGGACTATTAGATAGTGAGGGAATAAAAGTGAAGCTTAAAGAGGATGTGAAGATGGCAGAGAAGCTGAATGAGTTCTTTGCATCTGTCTTCACTACAGAAGATGTAGGGCAGATACCTAAGCCTGTAGTGACTATCTTAGGGAAGGAGCGTCAAACAGAAGTAACAAAAAATGAGGTTACACAGCATACTGACAACTTAAAAGTTAACAAGTCACTGGATCCTGCTGGCATCCACCCAAGAGTTCTTAAGGAACTCATGTGAAATAGCTGGTCTTCTAACAAAAATATGGAACTTGTCCTTCAAATCAGCCTCCATGCTGAAGGACTGGAAGATGACCAATGTGACACCAATAACTAAAAAGTGATCAGGGAGGATCCAAGTCATTATAGAGCAGTCCGCTTAAAGTCTGTTTTAAGGAAACAGGTGGAAAGCATAACTAAAGATGAAATAATTAGACATACAAAGAAGCCTTGCTGAAGGAGAACCAGCAAGGTTTCTGCAAAGATAAGCTCTGCGGCACTAACCTTCTGGAGTTCTTTGTGAATGTCAACAGGCAATGTGAAGAAAGGCAAACCAGTTGAGACTGCATGCTTGGATGTACAAAAGACTTTTGACAAAGTCTCTCCCTGAAGCTCTTCAGTAAACATAGAAATCATGGAATAACAGTACCAGTCTTTTAGTGAATTGGTACCTCATTAAAGAACAGTAATTAGAGAACAGGAATAAATGAACAATTTTCACAGTGAAGTAATAATAGGACTCCCCCAAGGATCTGTCTTGAGACTACTGCTTTGAAACTTGTTCGTAAATGATCTGGAATTAGGGATAAACTGTGATTTGGCCAAGTTTGGAGAGTATACCAAACTATTCAGGGTTGTGAAAAAAACAAAAAAAACAAAAAACAAAGCAGATGGTGCTCCAAAAGAACCTCTCCAAACTGGATGAGAGGGCAACCAAATGGCAAATGCAGGTCAGTGTAAATTAATGTAAAGTGATGCATATTGGGGCATGAAATACCAATTTTGCACTATACGCTGATGGGGTCTGAGGTGTTAGTGACAAACCAGGAAAGAGTTCTTCAGGTTGTGGTGGATAGCTCAATGAAAATGTTGACCCAATGTGTAGCAGCAGCAAAGAAAGCAAATACCATGCTAGGGATCATAAGGAAAGGAGTTGAGAATAATGGCCCAATCCTATCTCCCTCCTCTGCCCCTCCATAATGAGCACTGTGCCTGAGGAGGCTGCTTTATGGTAGTCACAAAGCAACCTCTGCCGACGCATGTTGCAGCCCCGCTGGTGGGAAGGCCGTAGTGACCTCCCGCTTGCTGGCAGATCCATGGAGACAGCCAGAGCAGGTAAGACCACCCAGGGGATTGGAGGAGGTGGGGAGGAGGTTGAATGCGTTGGGGGTGGGAAGAACAGAGCAGGGAGGACGGTGGATCAGTTCTGGGAGGGGACAGGATTGGTGGCAGTAGCTCACAGCCAGACCTCCTCTCTGGGCCTGATCCACCTTTCCAGGTCTACACCAGCAACTGAACTGGTGCAGGTCCGGGTTCACCCATAACAGCTGTGAGGACTTACCCCAGGGCAAGGGGACAAATGTCCTCCTACCCCGAGGAGACCTCCAACCGAAAATCCCCACAGGATATAGTGGTAGCTGTGCCAGTACCACTGCATCTCTGCATGGGGGTATTTAAATAGGATTAGGCTGTAAGACTGCTAATATTATACTTCCTCATTATACAGCCTCATTTGAAACACTGTGTACCGTTCCGGTTTGAGAAGAACTCAGACTAAGAAGAATATTGTAGAGCTGGAAAATGTGCAAAAGAGGGCAACTAAAATGATCAGAGGGCCAGGAAAGCTTACAGAGTTTGAGAATTTTTAACTCGGAAAAAGGTGATGGGGTGGGGATAATGACATGGTTGAGGTTTATAAAATTATGCATGGTTGGTAGGTAGTGGAAAGAGATATATTTTTATTTTTCTCTTGTCATCCTAGAACCAGGGTCATTCTGTGAAAGTGATTGGTGGAAGATTTAGGACGGACAAAGGCCCAATCCAACTTTCCAGTGCCGCAATTTCCAGAGGCCTTCATGTCTGACCCCCCCCCCCATCCCCTTGCAGGATGCAGCACATGCCTTATTTGCATGGCTGCTTCAGCACTGGAAAGTTGGTTAGGATTGGGCCCAGAAGGAAATGCAACTTCACACAGCGTATAGTCTGTGGAGTTGGCTGCACAAGTTGTGGTGATGACCACTAGCTTGGATGGCTTTAAAAGGGGATTGGACAAATTCATGGCGGCCAAGTCTAGTGGTGCCTGCTAGCCACGATGGCCATTCACTACCTCCGGGAACAGTGACAAACAGTATGCCACTGAAACTGTTGGGAGAGTTAGAAAACTCAAAAGAAAATATTTACCCAGCGTGTAATTAATCTGTGGAACTTACTGCCGCAGGATGGCACCTGGCCTAGATAGCTTTAAAAGGGAATTGGAGAGATTTATGGAAGAAAAGTCCGTCACACGCTGCAGGCCATGATGAGTATATGCAACCTCCTGGTTTTTAGAAGTAGGCTACCTCAGAATGCCCAATGCAAGGGACTGGCATAAGAACATAAGAACAGCCCCACTGGATCAGGCCATAGGCCCATCTAGTCCACCTTCCTGTATCTCACAGCGGCCCACCAAATGCCCCAGGGAGCACACCAGACAACAAGAGAACTCATCCTGGTGCCCTCCCTTTCATCCTGGTGCCCTCCCTTGGGTATCCCCACATACCCAAGGCAATGTACCCCCTGCCCTCTTCAACCATGCCACTGGCAACAGGATGAAGGTCTCTTGTTGTCTTGTGTGCTCCCAGAGGCATGTGGGCCACTGTGAGATATAGGAAGTTGGACTAGATGGGCCTTGGGCCTGATCCAGCAAGACTCTTCTGTGTTCTTATGAATACCATTTGGAGGGGAGCAAAGGCAGGTGAGGCTGCCTGCTTTCCTGCTTGTGGGCTTCCCAGAGGCAGCTAGTAAACAGAATGCTGAGCCTTTTCACTGAATCCAGCAGAGGTTTTCTTAATTTCTTACAAAGACGTGAGAAACATTCATATTCAGTTGTTAAATAATATGACTGTGAGTATATTTTGTGTTCCATTTAGACTTCCCAGGACTCTAAATACATTTTCTCACATAATACGTATAAATGGTCTGCATAATTCATTCAAATAATGAATTATTGGTCTTGCTGTGCATTCGTTTACATGACTTTATATGTAAATAAACTATCTGCAGGACTTAAAATGCTGGGATATAAATACAACCACCCGTATCCATATTCTAATCCGTTGAGTCGGTTACCATGGTAAATCACTGAGGCAAGGAGATGTTAAACTTGGGAGTTGTGACATTTTACATACAATTTGCAACTGTGCTGCAGAATTAGCTAGGCAATTAGTTTGGAAGATTACAAAGGATGTATATTTTAATAGTGGATAGCTTACATTCACGACCAAACGCTTATCAGTATGCCCAGCTCCCATAGCTAGCAATGAATCTAAAAGTGATCGGCTCAGAATTTGAATCCAGATGGAATCAGAATTTTCGCCAGCGTTATATTCCAAAACTTTGACTCAGATTAAAATCTAAACCAGAGTGGAACTTAAGTTCTTCCTCCATCACTGTCTCCCACTCTTCCATTATACACACACCCAAATACATGCCAACACCCTCCTATCCCTTTATACTCTCTGCTACTTTTGCTTCTGCAGCAGATGAAAGAAGGGGTGTGTCTCATCTCTCCCCACTGTTAGAACTGGGTACGAGAGGCAATGAGTGCAAAAAATAGCTACCCAGCATTTCCTGCATTTGGCTCTCAGCCCTAGCAATGTGCTCGATATCTGAGTGGGGAAGTGGGTGAAACCCCTCTGTTTCCTTGCCCCCAACATCAGAGCAGCAACAAAGGTAAGTGGGTGGAACTTGGGGGAGATGAGCAGGAGTGAAGGATAACTGGATGCTCACTGGAAAAGTTGAGAGGAACCGGACCCTGTTGCACTCCCAATTGAGGCAACAACAGAGTCTGAAATACCCCCGGCACTAGGCTCAAAAAGAATATAATTTTTTTGTTTGGGATTTTTTTGTTTTTTTTCAGTTCTGAAAGGCATGGCTTGATCATCACTACAGTACTTTATAACATAGGAAATGGTTTATAATCTTTATGTTTTTGTCCATACAAGCCCCCCTCCCCAAAGTGGGGCACTATCGTTTTCATTTGAAAGACCAGGTAGAAAGAGGCTGAGATAGGTGGCCACTTTCCATATAGACACTTTCCATATAGACAAGAGAGCTGATGTGGTGCAGTGGTCGGAGTCGGTACTAGGAGACCCAGGCTCAATTCAGCCACAAAGCTGTGGGGATCTTGGGCAGTTGCTAAACTCAGCCCATTCTGCTTTAGGATTGTTCTGAGGAAAAAAGCAGGGTGGAAGGATCAATGTGTGCCACTCCGAGCTCCTTGGAGGAACACATAAATGCAATGACTGAATATGAAAAAGAAAGTTTTCATTCGAAGTCGCAGACCTTCTCCCAATAGCATGCCCTTTTGCTTGGAACCCCATTTTTTAAGGAACCTTGCTTAACCAATTTTCTGAATTATCTGATGTGGGTGCTATCCTAGCACTTTACCTCCTAACAGGCCTTCTGCTTGGCTGTTCTGTTTTGATGTGTAGGTTTTAATGGCTCCATTTTATTGTTCTCCGACAAGGAAACCCACCGAGGGGTCATTTGGTAGGAAAGAAATTTGAATCTAAATAAATCCCAGCCTTTTGTGATCTATCCTCTGGGTTACATTAGCACTCAGAGTGAATATTTTTCAAGCATTCATGTTAATTGCTTCCTGGAGTTGCTCACTGGCTCCTACCTGAATATGTACTAAATGTGTGAGTGGGGAACCTCTGGAGAGAGGAGGGAAGTGCGGATGAGAAATCGGTTCCCAAAAACAAAAAAGTTTCCTTCCTCATCACTAACGCAGCCTTCCACACATCCTGACAGGAGCAAGACACCCTCGCGGATGCAGAAGAACGATGTGACTTGCTGATTAAATCCAAGATCCAGCTGGAGGCCAAAGTCAAAGAGCTGACGGAGAGGGTGGAAGATGAAGAGGAGATGAACTCCGAACTGACATCCAAGAAGAGGAAGCTGGAAGACGAATGCTCTGAGCTGAAGAAAGATATTGATGACCTTGAAATAACACTGGCCAAAGTGGAAAAGGAAAAACATGCAACAGAAAATAAGGTTCCTTGTTTATTTTGCCATAAGGCACACTCACTCTTGAGGCTGTTTTGTATAAATTTTTAGGGAAATCACTCCTGATTGGGAGGGATCTGTGCCTTCGGTTTAGAGGTATTATACAGCGTTTCTCAAACTGTGGGTCGGGACCCATTAGGTGGGTCATGAGCCAATTTCAGATGGGTCACGTAGTACCTAGCTCAGTCGCCATTGAAAATACAGAGCTGAAAATACAGATTACAGAGCTGCTGGACAGGGCAGGCTCCTGTTGGGAGAGAGGCATGGTGCTTTGTCCTGAATAGGTGGGAAGATGGAATGCTGGAAAGAAGGGAGGGCTGTGTAGTTGAAGAAGAATCCAAGTCTGCATTCTGCTTTGACTTCTGAGCTGGAATTTTTGAATTCCAAGCTTTGCAAAATAGCAGCATGAGTGTACTATGTAATGGGACCTTTTGCTGATCGCAGCTTAGGTCTGAAGCCTAAATGAATGATGTCGCTTCTGGCCATGACATCACTTCCAGGTTAATGACATCACTTCCAGTGGGTCGCAACAGAGCATCGTTCTGAAAAGTGGATCCCAGTGCTAAAAGGTTGGAGAACCCCAAATAAAATTGCATGTTTCCCCTTCATTATGCCATCCCAATAGAAAGGAAGTGATGCCTACAAAACTTAGCCGCTCTGTTTTGTACCCATGTGTTTAGTCTTGCAATCCCTGAGCAGCATGCGCAGGGCAGTTACATATGCGAGCCAGGAAATCTGAGATTTGACTGTCAGCAACTTCTGTTATCTCAGTGACTGAAAACAAACAAACCGTTCTTCTGCAAGTTGTTTCTGCCTTCATATTCCATTGGCTTTGTCTTTATATTTAACAGCTAAGTATTGGGAAAGTAGCTCGTTAGATTGGGCTTCCCCATGCTTCAGTATGCCAGCTTCCTTCCTTTAGTGTCTGGTGTGGTGTCATGGATTTGGTTCACATGCACGCAGACTCAAGAAAGGGCAGCTTTGCTTGCATGAACCAAAGAATTCATTGCTTGAACTGGGTCCACATTGATGCAGCACACTTTTCCCAGTATGATTACTGTGTTAAAAAGTCTCTTAAATGAGGAATGGAAACTCAAAGGACATTATGAAGACCTCTGTTCCTTTGCCCTTGTGCTTCATTTTCCCTGCAGGTTAAAAACCTGACAGAAGAAATGGCTGCCCTTGATGAGACCATCAGCAAGCTTACAAAAGAAAAGAAATCCTTGCAGGAGGCTCATCAGCAGGCCTTAGATGACTTGCAGGCCGAGGAGGACAAAGTCAACACCCTGAGCAAAGCAAAAGTGAAACTGGAGCAGCAAGTAGATGATGTATGTTGGCTGTGCTATTGGTTTGATGAGAGGCAATTTAAGGGCTGTGACTCAGTGGTAGAGCACTTGCTCTCCATGTAAAAGGTCCTTGGTCCAGTCCCTGGCATCTTGAAGAGAAAAAATTCACCTCTGAGTAGAGTCACCAGATACAAAAGGGGACAGAGTTCCTATACCATTAACCAGTATACGGCAGATGCAGCTTTTTAGACACTTCCATGTTGCCAAAATTCCCTCTTCTATACAATGGTTAAAGGTACAGGCTCTCTGTCCCCATTTGTATCTGGTAACCCTACCTCTGAAGCCCTGAAAAACCAATGCCTATCGGTTTACACAATATTGAATTAGCAGCCCAATTCTAATTAACACCCCCCACACAGTGATGCAGCCGTGTCAGTATAGGTCATGTGGCATCCTGCAGGGTGGGTGGGCAGTTGTGGAGTCTCCTCAAGGGAACAAATGTTCCCTTAGTCTGAGGTTGGCCTCCATTGCCCTAATGGTCTCCTCAGATCTGCACCAGGCATTTTGCTGGCACAGAACTGAGGAGACTAAGGGAGAGGGAACGGGCTATGATGCTGACACAACTAACTGCTGCTGGAATCCACCCTCTCCCTCCCCATTCTGCCTCCTGCCTGCTCCTTCCCACCCAGTCACTCCCCCATTCTTCCCCTTCCCCTCTCCTCCCCTTCCCCACCTTGTTCCTCCCACTGTCCACCCCAGTTTACCTGCACCTCTGTGGATAACTGGATAACACTGCCGCCATTTGCAGCAGCGGTTCCCAAGTGGCTGCTTGTGGCACATTGCATGCGCCACTATATGGCCATTTACAGCAGCAGAACCTCTGTTCCACTGTCATAAAATGTAATTAGAATTGGGCCATAATGCTGTAACTGAGTATAAGGCAGCTTCCGTGATTGAGAAGTGTTGCAGTTCTTTTATAAATGTCAGAGCCAGTCTGCTATTAAATTTCTAAATGGGAAGTGGATGAAGAGACTGCATTTGTATTCCTGTTCTTCAGGGAGGTTTAGGAAATGGGGAAGTTTTTCTAGTTCTTTTCTGTGAGATAGATGGGGGCAGCTTAACACGTCTGCAAAAAACAGACGTGCGTGTCTCTGCTTCAGGATGGCTTACACAATGTTAAAAAGTGCAGTCAACTTCTGTGTTCCACCAAGAACAAGAAAGGTTGAGTGACGGGCAGCCTGATCCTGCACTCCTGGTGCCCAGGGCTGCAGCGACGCCAAAAATGGCTGCTGCTGCATCCTCCACGCATTGCGGGTGGCTCCTCAGGAGAAGGAGACTTTTGTCCCCTTCTCCTGGATAAGGTGAGTAGCCCCACAGTGGGTACTCAATTCTATGTCGACCCAAGGGTTGGCATAGAATTTTGAGCCTCGATGTCGGGCTGGTGGCCTGAAACAGAGGCTCAGAATCCAGTGAAGCTCCACTGTTCCCGCCACCCTTCCAGCCCACTCTCTCCCTCCAGCATGCCTCCACCCTGCCCTCTCCCCGCTATCCGCCCACCTCCCCCCCACCCCGGAACACTTCCCCCTGCTTCCCCCCACGCCCCCACCTACTTCTCTTCTGCCCGGTGGTCCAAGCTCTGGTGCTTGCCTGGTGCTAGTGCTCACCCACTGGGCTAGCGCTGGCGCTCTACTGGTGCTGGGGCCCACAAAATGTGCCTTACAGCACGTTTGTGACTGCATGCTGGTGGTGAGCTGAGGTGCACTCTATAGGATTGGGCCCTGAGGCTGCAATTCTATCCACACTTTCCTGGGAGTAAGCCCCATTGACTATAAAGGAAATTACTTCTTAGTGGATATGCATAGAATTGGCTCTGTATCTCCCCCCCCCCCCAATACTGACCCCTTTTTATTGCTTCTGCAGCTTGAGGGCTCTCTTGAGCAAGAAAAAAAAGTGAGGATGGATCTGGAAAGGGCAAAACGCAAACTGGAAGGGGACTTGAAGCTGACTCAAGAGAGTGTCATGGATTTGGAGAATGATAAGCTGCAACTGGAAGAGAAGCTCAAGAAGTAAGAGAATGGTTCAAAGTCTCCTTATAGCTGAAGTGTGTTTGTACTGTTTAAAAAAAAAGAGTGCACCCAACCTTCACAGCTCACTAATGTTTTCTATTCACTTGGTATAAAATATGAGAAGCAAGTACCTCTCACAGCATGTAGTTTCACTACATTCCAGGCCTGCAGTGCAGCCTGCCAGGTGCTTGACAACCCTCCTGCCTACCAATCCCAGGAAGGCAGCCAAAACCAGGAAATTCAGTCGAGCCCCTGGTGAGTTGCCATGCGTGGCTTACGGATGTGTTCAGTGTGCTGGGTCACACATTCTGCAGGCCTGCTATATGCCAGACTACAACTAGGATTGGGTAGGGAGGGAGTTCCACAAAAGGTGGGACTCAGAAGAAAAAAAGGAGGAAAGGAAAGCCGTGATGTTCCCAGAAGGGGCACAGTGCTATCTATGGTTTGCAGGGCACGTCAACACGCCATGTAAGCTGCCCCTCCCCCTCACAGACGGAGCCATTCTGGGTGGTGAGAGTAACATGAAGGCATCTTGTCCACATTGCTTTTGTCACCCAGAATAACTCCGACAACAAAGGAGGCAACCTACACAGTACGTTGAGGTACCCTGCAAAATGTAGTGCTGTGCACGCCCTCTAGGAACACTACTGAAAGAAAGGAAAAAGAAGCTTGCCATTTGTGTATGGACCTAGAAATCCTTCTCACTGAACAGCTCAGTAGTAGAGGGTGGACAATCAGGTTCAGTTTCCTGTTCTCCAAAATATACGTTGTTTGCTTTCTTCTCTAATCTGGTCCCATCCCATATTAGAACCATGGATGGCTCATCCATGAGGCCACCTCACTTGGGTTCCATCACCTGCGGATTGCAAGGGGTTCAGGGGTGATGCATTTCGGACACCTTTCACCCTGAGTCTGCGGCCATTGCCTCTCTCCAACTTGCCACCAATGTAAACTGCTATGATCTGCTTCCTGTTTGCTCAAGTGAGAAACAGGTAATTCTCCTCCTTATCAAGCTCCTTGCACGCTGCTGTCAAACCCATAAGTTTGGGAATTCCAGTTTCATTTACAGGGACAGTGTAAGTTCACGCTGCTTATGCTGCAAGAAGTGTGTTTTTAAGGTGCCACAAAATTCTGCCAGTTTTGATGCTAGAGACTAGCTCTGCTACCCCCCAGGAAGTAAAGACAGTAATAGTAGCTGCTGAGACAGTGTTCCTGCTTAGAAAGCAAGCAAATTATTTCACATCAGATTCTTACACATTGCCTTCACAGGAAAGAGTTTGAAATTAGTCAGATGAACTCCAAGATTGAGGATGAACAGGCCGCAGTGATGCAGCTCCAAAAGAAGATTAAAGAACTTCAGGTATTTACTCGTGCTTATTTTCCCCAAACCTCTGTGCTGAATCCAGTACTGATAGAAAGCCACAGATCTGTTGCATCTGAACATCAGGTTATTAAAACCTACCGAATGATCATTTTAAGAACATTGGAAGAGCCCTGCCTGATTGGACCCAAGATCCACTAGTCCAGCACCCTTTTTCCAAAAGTGACCAGCAAGATGTTTCTGGGAAATCAGGTACAGGGCATGAAGGCTAAAGATTTTCCCCAATTGTATGCCTCCAGCAGCTGATTTCAGATGACACAGCACCTCTGAACCATTTGGATATCATCGCTATTGACAGAGGTATCTTTAAAAGAATTGTTAGCCTGGGTGCATGGAATTCTAGGGGAGGCGTGATAGGCTTTAGGGGGTCCATGAACCAGGCACAAAATAAAATTTTGTGTGCATGTGTTTATGTGCATTTTTCTGGGGAGGAGTTCCATAGAGGTAAGTAAAAGAAAATGCTTACTTACTTACTCCACCATGCCACGATCCCTGATGGATCTACTTGAATTTGTGCAGGCTGGAGCAACTCCAAGTGAGCCCACAGGGGCATGGGGAGCCTGGGCAGGGGGCATAGCATATCAGCTGCATCATTGCTGCCAATAAGTGCTCGCTGCCCTTCCCTGACATACTTCTCAATGACCCAAATCCTCCCCTGCCCTGATCCTTTCCCTCCTGAAAAGGCTGAAAATAAAATACTATATGGGGAAATGGTTTGAGTGAGGGGCAGGTTCACGATCCCACTTGTTATTAAAACTCACTGAGTTGCTTAGGGCATGCCAAAGCATAGCCTACCTTATAAGCATTTTGTAAGGATAAACTGGAATAAGCTATTGTATGCCACACTGAGCTTCTTGGAGGAAAGATGGAATACAAATGAAACAAGTATGTGAGAAGCAAACCCATTCAAATCCCAACAGATTGAAAACTCCTGGAAAGTAAAGTCTACCTGTTTACCTGCTCCATTGTTATGCCTGTATGGTATGACAGGTACATGCTGGACCATGGGGTAAAAGGAGAGGAATGAACCATCAATTGAGTTTGCCCTTACATAGCCATCTTTGTAGCCCTGTGCAGTGAATGTGTGGAGCTGGGGGTGGGGGAGAAAAAAATTTGGATTGCAACCATTCTCCCCACTTTTAACTTCCACATGATTACCCAAAGGTCGGAACAGTTTACAGGCATACAGTTGTAGCCGCAATTGAGGATTCTGCTTTATGTAGAACAGGCTTGGCCAGCCTTTCAACTGTACGGCTCCTGGATCATTAACAATTGTGCAGAGGGGGGAATTTCAGCAGATGCAGTGTCATCTGTGAGGTGCAGAACTCCCAATAGTTGAGAGACAGCCCACATATATGCAATCTGTATGCCCATAGGCTGTCTTTAGACTTTCAGACCAGTGAATCCATGGTCTGGAATGGGAAGAGTGGGTGTGATCCCACTCTGCTCACTTGTTCATGTGAACATCAGCAGAAGGTTTATTTTACCAGATTTTGAGACTGGATGTCCCTTTGGATGACCCCTTTGGACATGGGCGTATATATCGTTTTTTTAAGCCCAACAGTAAACCTTATTATGTGGCTGATTATTTTAAAAGGATAATCAGAGAAACTTGCTGAAGGAAAGATGTTTAAGAGGCAGTGAAAAGAAATGAGAAAAATGGGGCTGGGGGCAAGATATTCTTAGAGCAAAGTCAAGCGTCTGCTTTTGAATGTGATGTCCTTGGTTACAAGCACCTGGGGCTTGAGAGCTAGTAATAGAACAGGCTGTACTGCAAACTAAGGCATGATGAATCTCAGTGATGAGTAAGATCAGCATTGAAGTTTACACAGAAGTAAGAATTCTTTGGAGGAAAAAAGAGTCCCCTTGGCTGCTGATCCATGGAGGCTCTGTGACCTCATTAGTTTTGCAGCTGCCGAAGATGCTCTCTGTTTTCCTCTGGAGGCTGTGGGCTGTGCCATTAATAATTCCACAACTTGCTTGTTGCCAGAGGCAGAATGTGTGACTAACTGGCTTTGACAGTTCAAGTTCAGAGGTGAAACATGGAAAAGGACCACAAAAGCTTGTATTTACCCTGTATCTTTATACTCTGCTTCCCCCACCTCCAGTTTTAGAGTGGTAGTGAGCACCCTTGGTATCAGAAATAGCTACTTCTGTTATCCTCTTCTCTCTGGTTTTCAGCTGTATCTTGTGGAGTATCTTGTTGAGCTGTATCTAATTACATGCCTGATGCTTAGGGGCTAGGCTGGTACAGAGCATTTTCCAGGTCTTTGAGTAGGTATCTAGGGATCATCACTCTATACTGTAATTTTTAGATCTGTTAAGGACTTAATGTGCTGATCTGTGTGGGGGTTGCAAGCATTGGAAGTTAACACAACCATTATTATTATTATTATTATTATTATTATTATTATTATTATTATTATTATTAGACAGCTTTTTCAACAAAAGTTCACAAAGCGGTTTACAGAGAAAAATCAAATAACTAATGGCTTTATATGGTTTCTGGCATCTGTAAGACATGGCACTGTGGCGTACAGGGAGCTACTATTATTTATATGTGTTTTTCTGCCTGATAGGCCCGCATAGAAGAGCTGGAAGAAGAACTGGAGGCAGAAAGAGCTGCCCGGGCAAAAGTAGAGAAGCAAAGGTCAGACCTAGCCCGAGAGCTGGAAGAGCTAAGTGAGCGACTGGAAGAGGCTGGGGGAGCAACTGCAGCCCAGCTGGAGATGAATAAGAAGCGGGAGGCGGAGTTTCTGAAGTTGCGGCGGGACCTGGAGGAAGCCACCCTGCACTACGAAGCTACTGCCGCTACTCTGAGGAAGAAGCATGCAGACAGCATGTCAGAGCTCGGGGAACAAGTGGACAACCTGCAGAGAGTCAAGCAAAAACTAGAGAAAGAGAAGAGTGAGCTGAAGCTGGAGTTGGATGACCTGTCATCCAATATGGAGCAACTGATCAAGGGAAAGGTAGAGCCACAGGACTGGGAAGGGGGGGGGGTTAAGTTTGGTGATGATGCAGGCCAGATGGGGATCTGGATTGTTCCAGACCTTGGCTGGTGGTGTCTGTCCTACTTGCATCTGTTGCAACCAAGGGTAGCTTCCACAGTTTCTTGTTTTGGAGGAAGGGAAACTGGATGCTGCCCCAGGAGTTGAACCATTCATTGACCATTGTGCAGGGCACCTGATTAGTAGGTGAAATGTACATTGGTAGTTGGATTCTTCATACTGTTTTGTGTTCTCAAAGTGCACACTTCCCATCTCTCAAGTTCAAGAGTGATGACCGATAGCTGTTGACCGAAAAATGCCCATTTTCATCAATAACAAATTCACGTGAATTGTGAAATTTGATGCTGCTAATTCCTAGTGCTGCATAATGGCTAGAAAATGAAACTACAAATCAGGAAGTCCTCACTTCAAATCTCACCTCTGCCCTGGGCTGACAAGGTAGCCTTAAGGCAAGCCACTCTCCATAAGCTTCAAACACGCACCCATCTCTAATCAGTAATGAGGGATCATAACACTTCTCAGCTTTATCAAGTTGCTATCAGGATCACCAAGGTACTTATTTAGTGCTTTAAGTATTCTGAAGTGTTTTATAAATACTAATTAATGCAAAATGAATACTTAAGAATGTTAAGGATTCTTAACTTAAGAATGCAAAGATTCTTACATAGGTTACAAGCTTTAAAAGTTACTAATGGTAGGCAGCAGACAAAGATATAGAAAAATACAGAGACATACTGAATAAGTCCCGCTCCAGACACATTAAAACAGATATTTGATCCAAATCCGCGAACTCATAGATAAAGGTGCCACTGATTGTGGTTTGTGGAGCTTATGGATGAAGGCGCCACCTAGTGTTGCAGGCATGCCTTACATTTACAACACTCAGCACTGGTGTAGGGCCAGTGCTAAGAGCTCCGGATTGGCCTGTAAAACAATTCATAATAGCATAAAAGCAGCATCAGAAAGCCTATAGGTCAGGGCTTTTCAAACTGGGGGGCCACGATGCCCCATCCTGTGAGCCCTGGCCACTTTCCCTTTAAGGGGTGGGGGGAAGGCAGCAACACGATACCCAGGATCGCGTCGCTCAGGCGGCTGCAGGGACTGGGATGCACTCACCAGTCCCTTCAGCAGCCTCCTGGGCATGTAGGGAGCCCTGCGCGTGGGTCTGCAGGGCTCCCCAGGTTTTGAAAAGTGAAAGCACAGCGATCGCGCTCCACTTCTGATATTGCGGAAGTGGAACGCAATCGCTGCACTTTCACTTTTCAAGACCTGGGGAACCCTGTAGAATGTCACGCAGGGCTTCCCGCACCCCAGAAAGGCTGCTGCAGGGACTGGTGAGTGCATTCCAGTCCCTGCAGCCCCCTAAGCGACGCAATCCTATGAATTGTGTCGCTGCCTCCCCCCCGCCCGCGCAAGAATTTACTGAAGTTCAAACTCCCTGAGAGTTTGAAAACTGCTGCTGTAGGTACTCATAAAAAAAGCAGTCCCGAGGAAGTTCCTCCTTCCTTATATGCCAAGCAGAATAAATATGTTTTTCAATTATCTAACATTTTTCCATGTGCGTATGTTTGTTTTAAAACCTTTGCACCCCACTCCAATAGATTAATATGAAATGAGCTAGTTCTTTAAATGAAGTATAATGAGCTTCAAAGTAGGAAACACTCTAATGAAGGTATTTAAAGTTGATTTTATTTTATTATAGTCTTAATTTTGTGTGGCTATATGGGGAAGTGCTGTCATGACAAGACGCTTTAAGTTGTGCTTTAAAATTTACCACTATACCACAGCTTCCGTCTTCTTGAATAAAATATCCAATTTATATTTTCTCATCTTAGTATGTTCCCTCCAACTGTAGGATATCTATCCTATTGCATCAGACACCAGAATTTTACAGACCTTCCCCAAATATAATTCCTTATCATTTAGTACTTTTAAAGTGCCTAAAATGTACCACTTTCATTTGGCCACAGCCTGCTTCTTCTTTTCTTGATCCAAACCAGGGATGGGCAAGTCAGGCAAGGCGTGATTTGAGTCAAGTCACAAGTCTCCATCCCCCCACAACTTGACTCAAAAACGAATCATAATGGGGGCACGTTCCAAGTCGCCTGTAGCATTTTCACAACTTGTGAAACACCCAGACAGACAATTTTTAGCTTAACTTTTACTAAAAGCACAAGCAGGAATTTCTTTCTTTTAACATTTAAACTGAAAAAAACTCAGGACTTTCTAAAGTCAAAAAAATAAACATACATTTATAAACTAGGGAAATTAACTCAGATTTCCCTCGCCTGGCCAGGCTGAAAACTGGAGTGACTCCACTCACTGTTAAAAAAAAAAATCACTGCCGTTAACTTAGCTGACTTTACTTAGAAGTCAACTAGAAGCACTAATTGCAACCAGAGGAATTAGAGAAGTTTACATACCCTATTTAGACAATAGGAGATAAGGCACATGTGATAGACGACATGAAACAAAGAAACATGAAATAAACAGGCATCATAAAGTCAAAATCATAATGAGTTCATTACTTAAGTTCACAGTCACTTTGGAAGTGACACTTACTAACGTTTGCATAACAATTAGCAATTCCTGTGAGGGAAGAACTTTGACAAAGAGCACTTCATAATACTATAGCATATATTATATTTACTTTTTCACTCTCATTCTCACACTTCACACATGTCCATGGACTTCAAACAATTCAAACACATTACTCACTCTATACACGTTATAAATAGCATATTTCACATTACACATGCTTATAATTTACAGCTCTAATGTACATGCAAAAGAATTAAACATTTCATACTTACTTCAGACTTCCCTCCATTCCGAGGTTTCCAACACTGAAAGCACTTACAATACAATCTTACCTCTCTTCTCTTCATGCCACGACAGCCTTACTACTTCAGGTACTAACTTCTGTTAGATCTCATTGTTGAATCAACAATGGGCACAGTGTCCTTTTAATTTTTTTCTTAACTTTCCTCGTATTCGCTCCTCCTAAATTCTTACTTTGGCCCATATTCTTTTTAAACCAGCACATAAAAGCACACAGCTCTGTTAAAACTATTAACTCACTTTAGCTTAAAACAACACAGCCTTAGACAGGAAGCAGATTCACTGACTATTTTTAGGAGAACTGCCAAGTTGCTATGCTGCTAAAGCGAATTTTTAACTACAGAAACTGCTTGAGTCACTCTAATATTTACAAATTTAAACTCTTTCTCTATCTCTAAAAGGACAGTGAGCACTAATTAAAGATTGCTTACTAACTTTCCCACAGGTATGTCTACCACACACAAGGGTCCAGACAATGTTTTTTTTACCTGTTTCACCGCAGTTCTGGCCACCCAGAACTGGAACCTGTCTTACCCAGACAGTCACCGGGGATATACACACTTGTCCCCAAGGGCCCTTATTTACCCAACAAGGTTTACTTAAGGTACCAAGGACAAGGTACCCAGGACAAGGACACCTGCTCCTATTGTACTCTTTCTTCCTTGTGGTAGGTACCTTGTACATTACTGTACTTCTGTACCCTGTACTTACTTTGAGGTCCACACCCTCATGCAGCAACTCCACTGCAGCAACTCCACTGGTCGACCAGACAGACAGACACTTAGACAACACTTTCACATACTTACCTGCTTGCACCACTCACACCAGTAGACATCATGTGCAATCAGGGGAGAAATCATCATATACAGGGAGAACCTGTATCCCATGTCTTTTCCAATTTAAGTTGCTTGGTTTTTTTCCAACTGCTTAGCAGAGAACAACCAGAGTCCCATCTGGGTCGCCAACTGATAGAGAGATTTTTGGGTCATGGTCTCTGGGTCAAATTGCTAAGCAGACATAGACTTCTTTATAAGCATATAGAAAATTTATTTACATGCTATTTACAGATTAGGAATAGATTAGGATGGATACAGGTTCTAAGTTACCCCATGGTGGATCTTTGATTTCTTTTTTCCCGAACCACACCCAAAATTCCTATACTTGTACTCAATGAAAAACAAGTGACCCATGTGATATTCATGTCACTTCCCTCTCCTTATTTGGCATACTGGTACATGGTTCTAGCCCTCACTGGGAAATCCGTTATCCATGTATGGAAAAGTTCTGGCTTGCACTTTGATTTCACAACACCTTGGAATGTTCTTTTTGGGAATGCTATGACACACATGTTTTTCTCTGCAGGTCATCTTGACATTTTCTACCTTGTTTTTAACAGAAAGACACTATTCATTTTTTCCTAATGTTCTTTCTCTGAGAGAAATTAGGTTAACCCCTAAAATCTCTAACAAAAAGACCCAAGTCACAAGTCACCTCCTTTAAAAAGCCCACCATGGAAAAAAATGGGACTACTGCCAGTGTGTGTGTGTGTGTGTGTGTGTGTGTGTGTGTGTGTGTGTGTGTGTGTGTGACACACTTCTCTTTAAACACTCCTCTGCTGCCCCATCCCATCTTTAAACAAGGTGGGGGGTGGCGGCCAGACTGTGAGAGAGCAAGGACAGAAGCAGCAAGAGGGAGGAGGGTCACATGCAGCAGCTGCAAGACTTACCAGGATGACACAGAGCCAAATCCTATCCAATTTTTCAGTGCTGGTTCTGCCATGCCAACAGGGCATGTGCTGCATCCTGTAGTAGGGAGGCTTTCATGGAGGTCTCCTCCAACTAAGGGAATGCTTGTTCCCTTTCCTTGGGTCTGTATTGCAGCTGCACTGGCATTGGAAAGTTGGATAGAATTGGGCACCCAATTCTTTGCAGCTCTACTCAGAAGTAGTTCCATTTGCGTCAGTTGTTCAATAAGGCTCCCTCCTCCCAAGTAACAACAGAGCTATATGGAGGAAAGCATGATGGCTACAAACCACCTCCTCCCCTACATGGGCTTCTCCAATCAATCCCAAGGCAAAAACTCCCCTGGGCTCATCCTTCTTCCCTGTCTCAGCCAAAGAAAATACCAGACTGCCCATCCTTTGTCCAATGATCATTGGTTCTTTCAGAGATGGGTAAAACAGCCTGCTCCTGCCTCCCACCTCCTATTCATTGCAAAAGCAAAACATTAACCCTTCCCTGCTTCCTGGCTGGAACTTCCCTGCTGTTTGCCTAGTTTGAATGATGGCCCCACGAGATTTATCACTGTGAAAACAGTAAGCAAGCGCACCCAGATACAGATAGACTTGAGTCTATGTGCATAGGGACAAATGCTGAATCAAGGGGCCCTTGACTTGAGAGTTTTGCCGAGTATTCCACACACTTGACTCAAGTGCACATCACTCAAGTGCACATCACTCAAGTGTACAGAAATCGGTGAAAAATGCTGATTTCACAACTCAGACTCAAGTTCCCATCCCTAATCCAATCCCTGCTGACCTAAGAACTGATCTACTGATCTACTCATTTCTTAATACCTCTCCTTTTCATCAAAATACCCTCTCCATTCCAGCTGCCTTCAGGGGATAACATCAACATGTCTGTCTCATGTGCTTTGGTGCAAATGTATATGTTGTTTGCGCACCAATGTCTCTTGTCCCTAAAGCTCCATGGTGCTGTCACAGAAAGCCTTTATGTGTTTATAGAAGTGCATACTGAGCAACACTGGCAAGAAGCACTACAGGTTTCACCAGTTCCCCTACAGTTTGTTCTGGACCATTTTGTAAGTCATTAATGAGTACCTAATCTAATTTTTAAAAATGCAGTCCACAGGCCGCTTTGAGGACCAAGCTATTCTTATATGAAAAATAAAGCTGGCATCCTTTGCCAACTCCAGTATAAAATGAACGTAATATTTTTCACTTTATGATCTTCAAAAAGCTTCCATCATACTTAAATCTGATAGATGAGAAAAAGAATGATAAAATGGTCCTTTGGGTATTTAATTTTTTTCCCATTACTAAGAGAAGCCTGTTAAAAAAGCACATGTTCATGTCTCACAGAAATATAATTCTGTTTATTTCAATACAAAGCATTGCCATCATATCAATTTAGTTCAATAATTCAAAGCTATCAATTAAATGATAGCTCTCCTTCCAATTGGCCTCTCCCTACTATATTTGTTTATTGTTTTATTTTTATGGGTGTTTATCTGCTCCCTTTCCAGCTCCTAAGAGGACCTCAAGGTGCTTCACATTCTGTTAAAGCAAAACATAGTCAAAACATTAGAAAACAATTAGAAAACAACAACAAAAAAGAAATAATGCATAATAAAAAGGGAAACCATAACAAAAAGAAGGGGAAGCTCAACTAAAAGCTTGTGTAAAGAAAAAAATTTCCAACCAAGGGACCAAGGTTGTGCCAATCCACTGCAGCTCGACTCAAGTCTACCCTGCCCCCTTTGACTCAGCTCTCACTTGAGCCTTAATGGGCAGCTATGGGGACTCATCCAGAGCGTTTTTAAAACGTGATTTGTGCAAGTCTTTCTGGCAAACAAATCAGGCAAGTCTCCGCAGAAAAATGGAGCTGCTGGCAAGATGTGTGTGTGAGAGTTCTCATTTAACACTCCCCTGATGTCCCCATCTCATCCGTAAACAAAAGCTCTGCTGTTCAAGTGAGATCAGCAGTGCAGAAAGCGCTGATTAGTTCCTGACAAACCCCAGGCACGAACCCACCCCTGTTCCCGTCACAACTCCTGATTTCGCCCTCAGAAGGGGTGCCAAGCACAGATGGACCTACTGGGAGGGAGGAGGAGGCATCCCAGCTTGGCAAGGTGGGAGAGGATGGGCAGCGCAAGTGAAGGGACAAAAGCAGCAGGCAGGCAGGTGGACAGACTCTGAAACAAAACTTAAGCCTCCCTCCTCCCCTCTACCCCCACCTCCTGGTGCCAACCTACCCTCCTCTCTCTAAGTCTCTTGCTCGCACCACTTTGAATGCAGCTTCTGGATTGCCCACATGGTCCTTTGGGTGTCATGGAAGCTGCAAAACAAAAAAACACAAGCGCACACACACACACACACACACACACACACAGCAGAGTGGTGGCCCGAAAGAGTCATGTTTTCAAGTCTGTGATTCCATTTATTCCCGATAAAAACTCCCAAGTCCTGAGTCACTTTTGGTTTCAAAAATACATGTAACTTGAGTCCAAACTTGTCAGGAAAAACACACGTTTTGAGACTCAAGTGCAGGTCTTCTGAGTCAAGTTGCCCATGCCTGATGGATACCACTGAAGGGTCCAATCAAGCCTCCAGGGAAATGGTGTTCCAAAGCTTGGGAACCATGACCAAAAAGTTCCGCCAATTTTATTTAATGACTTAAATAAAATATTAACTATGGAAAACCATACTGTCATTGTTATCTAAATATAAACTATAACTGAAGCAAACTGGTCTCTGTGCTTATGAGGTCAAGAATAGGGTCTGTTAACATAGTACAAAGAGCCTCCATCTGCGCATGTCACATATATTACAAACAGAACACCAAACTTGTATTGTATTGTATATTGTATTGAATATTGGAGTGCAAATATTAGAATGGTACTACCCATCACCACCAATGCAACTGCTGCTCACAACCCACTGGAAAGACCAGTGGCTGGAAAACTTAGATCAGGGGTCTCTAAACTTTTTGGCTAGAGGGTCACATCAAATAACTGGTGTGGTGTTGAGGGCCAGAAAAAAAATGTAAATATGAAGTTTTAATAAATAAATTAGAGATGGAACTTAGAAGAGTGAATAAATGAATGAATGCACTCATTCATTCAACCTCTCCGGCCCTCAAAACACCCTCCAGATGCAGCCAGAGCACAGTTCTGGTCGCGTTCCATTGAGTGGGCCAGAGGCTTTCAGGGGACAAGAGGCTGGCCGTGGGCCAGATAGACATTCGCCGGGCTGGGATTTGGAGACCCCTGACTTAGATTATAGAAATAGCAAACATAGGTTAACTGAGAACTGGCTCTAGTTAGTAGTCCATCTGGGCCTAGGACTGGTCAGAGCCCTGAAGAGAACATACAGGCTCCACCACTCACACAGACCTCTGCAGCAAAAGTGTTTCCCCCATTCTTACTGCTTTTCTTATCCTCTCAGCTTGCCTTTTAAATCAGTAGTCTAATACCTAAAGAGACATACTTTAAAACTCTGCCAAAAAAAAATGAGATTCCAGGTCCAAAACCACATTTCTTTGAATTTCGGATTTTAAATTCAGGGTGTTTTATTAATGCTGCAATCCTAACCACACTTTCCTGAGAGTAAGCCCCATTGAACAAAATAGGACTTACTTCTGAGTAGATCTGGTTAGGCTTGTGCTCTTAGCTTTTCATTTGCTATGATGTCACTTAAACGTTGATTTACAATTTCAGAGACGCACAAAACCACATGAGATATTTTGCAGCTTTATTTTAGTGGACGTAGATAAGATCCGTGCTTACCTTTGTATTTCTGAAAGCATAGTAAAGCCACAGTTAAGTCCCTTAGATTTCAATGGGAGAGTTAATTTAGAACTCAGTGAACCTAAATCCCACTTGGTGGAAATAGAGAGACTTAAAAGTGCATGTAATTCAATCCTATGAGCATTTACTTAGAAGTAAGTCTCACTAGTTCAAGAAGCTTATTTCCAGGTAAGCATGCATTGCACTGCAGCCTTAATGATATGTCAGTTTCTCTAATAGTGTTCTTATTGCCTTCTGTTTTTCTGTCTGCCTTGCTCACAAGTGGGTCAATGAGGTTCTTTACCATTAAAAGAGATTGACCTTAAAGGGTGAATTGAGTCATGCATATTGATTAGGCTGACATTTGATTACTTGTGTTCCAAATGCATTAGACAAATGCAGAAAAACTCTGCCGCACTTTTGAAGACCATCTGAATGAGGCGAAAACTAAAGTGGATGAGATGACCCGGTTGGTGAATGACCTCGGTGCCCAAAAAGGGAAGCTACAAGCTGAAAATGGTAGGTTGGACAAACATTGTCACTAACATAGGAAGGAAGTATGGAGGTCGCACCTAAGAACCTTTACAGCAGTGTGAACCTTCAACATTTGCAGGAACATTCTTTTCCTTCACTTCTACAGCTTCTGCTTTACATTCTGGGATTCATGAAAAGAGAAAATTCATGCTGACAACACATATTAGGGTCTCTTCCAGCATCTGTGCTGTTATTTTGTTCTGATGGCCTGCATTGGACCATAGGGTTTTCCTGATGCGCAATGTACTCTTCTTTTTACGCACATGCGCACATGCTCCCAGCCACCCACTGTTCCAAGACATATTCAGGGTAACGATTGCTTTCTGGGATCTTTTCCCAACTTGATAATATTTTGATTGGGTTCCTGGGCATGTTGGCATTAAAGCAATACATTGGCAAACCAAGTTGCCAGAATAGCAAAGCCACCTGCCCATTTCATGCTTGGATCCCTTTGAGTGATGTTATCCTTGTTTTAAATCAGAATTTGAACTGACACTGGCAGAACTGGTGGGAAAACAAGGGGATAACCAGCTTTCTGAGTTTCATCCTGTTTGGCAGACATGATGAGATACTGAAGCACATTGTTTGGCAATCAAAGGGAGGAAGTTTCCTAGTTGGTCAGAAGACTGGGTTTCACAAAACTATATCCATAGAAAGGGAAGCCCCCACAGTCTTCAGGCACTGTGATGTGCTTTTCGTATGTAAGCATACTTTGCTCAAAAATACTCATACAGTCTTTCCTTTAATTCCAAGCAGTTAGCTGTGGAAAAGGAATGTACTGCTAATGTCTTGGATATAAGACTCTGGTATGTCAGTTTTTATGAGGGTCCCAGAATTTGGGCTGCCAGAGCAAAGAGCAGACCAGGCTCTTCCACTCCACAGTTCCTGATGATGAAGAGTGTTTTCACTTGTGACTCTTAAATCTCCTTTTTACCTATCTCCTGCTATTCATGCTAATGCTTTTGGGGGGTATTCATGGAGAAATCTGTAGCATGAACAAGCACTCTGGGTGACGTAGGCTTTCTGTTGACCTTGCACATCTGATCAAAGTATTGATACGTGAAAATGTCAGTCACAAGTACTGTGATTTTCCCCAATGCCTTTTACTATGCCCAGAGACCTTTTTTGGATGTTTTCAGTCTTTGGCACAATGTGACCTAGACCATAAATATCCAGTCTACCTCCTCACAGGAGGAAGTAGTCTGCAAGGTGTTCAGGACTGCAAAAGCAGGAAGCATGTTACTTTCATTTACTCAGAAGTCACGGCATCCGTGCCTCTGGTAGCCCATCCGTCTCTGTACTCCTTTCCTGTCATTCTGATTTTCAGGTGAGGGTGGCAGTGAACAGTAAGAAGCTTATACTCATTATCTTTTTTGTGTTAACCCTCCGGCAGGTGAATTTACGAGACAGCTGGAAGAGAAAGAATCGCTTATAAACCAACTTTCCCGAGGGAAGTTGTCTTTCACTCAACAAATAGAGGAACTTAAAAGGCAGCTGGAGGAAGAGACCAAGGTAACACTGTGTTTAATTCTCCTAACTGATTCTGAGTTTGCATGAAACAGCTACTCATTGAACTGGTCCTTTTGCTGGTGCAGAACGGCATATCAGTGTTAGAACTGCACTGAATGACACAAGCTGTGAGGGTTTGGTTCTGTCTGTAAATATCAGGGAGAGTCAGGGATAGTACCAATATGATCAAGAAATGCCACAATTATTGCTATGACGTGTTATGGCTCCAATCTTACGTACTTGTGCATGTGAGTAAGTTCCATTGAATTCAATGGGGCTTACTTCTGTCCAGTCTTGTCCTCCCATATATGTGATAAATGCAGTCTTCTGATCTTGCAGGCAAAGAATGCTCTGGCCCATGCTCTGCAATCTGCCCGTCATGACTGTGACCTCCTGCGTGAGCAGTTTGAGGAGGAGCAAGAAGCCAAGGCAGAGTTGCAGAGGGCCCTGTCCAAGGGCAATGCAGAAGTGGCCCAGTGGAGGACTAAATATGAAACTGATGCTATCCAAAGGACTGAAGAGCTAGAAGAAGCCAAGTAAGCTATGCCATGATTGCCCTTTTAGGTTTTCACACGTGTCTTTGAAAAACAAAGCTGGCACTACAGGTTGCAGGCTGCAAACAGATCAACTCAACTGCTGATCTGTTCTGATCAGGTGGGTTGTCCAGGGAGAACATTCAGTGAGAAGCCCTGCAAACTTTTTCATCAGGTGAGCTTTCTGTAGGAGCCCCTGCTTCTTTCAGCAATGCCTGATAGCACTGTTGCTCTTTTTCAAACACTAGGCAAAGTCAGTCCTGTTTGTATTTATAAACCTGTCTCCTACCAGACTGAACTGTAAATCCGGAACACTGCAGCACTAGCCCGCAACCTGCATATCTGCCAGGGGTGATGTCGCTGCAGGTTATCCCACATCACCCTGTTTTTATGCCCTCCTCCCACTCCAGAATGCCTCCCTCCTGCCTCCTCCCTGCCCTCTCCACACCTTCCCCAGAACCCTGCACCAGCCAAGCCCAGCTGGTGCGAACTCACCTGCTGCTGCAAGCGGCGGAGGCTGGTTTTGGCCTCTGTGGGTTAGCGCATCTCTGTGCACTGGTGCAGCTTGCTCCCACGGAGGCACAAATATGCTTTACGGCATGCTTGCGACCCTCCCGGGCTGGCGTAAGGGACTTGCGCCAGCCCGGGGCACAGTTAGGATAGCACCCTAAATCTGATTGACGGAACCCAGACAATGGTGGCTCCAGCTTTTGGGGAGCTGTGGGATAAAAGCTCTGAGAGGACCTCCCAATGGTGTACTTCTCTCATGCTTTGGAAAGTGCATGTGTATGCCAGCTGGCAGCTAGCAACATGCCCCCCCCCCCCACAATGCCCAGGAATAGAGCACCAGACAAATGACTGTCATCCTTCACTGCCGTAGCTATAGTTATTGGGTCGTAGTGTGAAGGTGGACTCATGCCTGCTGCTACTATCTCCTCCCCACCTTCTCCTGGTAAGCCTCCCTGTTGGGCCCTGAGCCCCTAGCTGGCTTGTTAGTCTATGATGGGAAGCAGCAGCAGCATTTGTAAAATGCCAATGGGGAGTATGGTCTGCTGTTGCTTCTGTTGCTTCCCACTGCCTCCCTGTGAGGAGGTTTACCGCAAGATGATGTTTTTCTCATGCTTTCTAGCACTATTTCTGGATGCCCCAACCCCTGACACGGGGGGGGGGGGAATGGGACGGGACACAAGACATCTGGGGATAAAAAAGTGACACTGGGGGAAAGAAGACGGTGGTCTGCTGCTGTCACTGCTCCCTCACTATAATCTGAGGAGCATTCCCACGGGCCCTGGCATCCTGGTCAATAGAGGGGAGCAGCAGTGGCAGTGGGCCTTCACTGCCTCAGGGCTTAGCCAGGCCATGAAGCCATCTGGAACCAAGCACGGAGCATTTGCTGTGGTGGCACTGCAGTTAGATTAGCCATCTGACTCTTTATTTATCACATTTTTATACCACCCTTCCTCCAAAGAGCTCACGGCTGTGTGCACAGCTGCTTCCTTCCTTTTGTCCTCACAACAACCTTGTGAGGTAGGTGAGGCTGAGAGAAAGTGACTGGCTTTCACTTTCAAGGTCACCCAGGAGATTCGCCATTAAGATATAGGCAAGCCATTAAGATGTTTTTGTTTCACAAGGCTTTTAATTACTAACTTTTAATCCATTTTATGGCTGCTGGTTTTAATCAGTGCTACTGTTCTACTATATCTTATTATTATTAATATTGTTTATTGTTTTAGTGTGCGTGCGTGCATGCAATGGTGAGCTATCCTGTGAAAACTGTGGTCTGAAAGACAGGACAAGCAATATTTAAATGTAGTAAATAAAACGTGCCATCAAATGACACGATACACTGATTACAGTTTGATAATAATAACCAGGAACTTTGGGGTGACAGTCATTTTATTGCACGTCCCTTCTGTTAGGAAAAAGCTGGCGGCTCGTCTCCAAGAGGCCGAGGAAGCAGTTGAGGCAGCCAACGCCAAATGCTCTTCTCTGGAGAAGACTAAGCACAGGTTGCAGAATGAGCTGGAAGATATAATGATTGACTTGGAAAAGGCCAACTCAGCCGCAGGAGCCCTAGACAAGAAGCAGCGCAATTTTGACAGGATTATTGCTGAGTGGAAACAGAAGTACGAGGAGTCCCAAGCAGAGCTCGAAAGTGCCCAGAAGGAAGCCCGGAGCCTCAGCACAGAGTTATTCAAGCTGAAAAATGCCTATGAAGAAAGCCTGGACAATCTGGAGACCTTAAAAAGGGAAAACAAGAACCTCCAAGGTTGGTCATATGCTGAGGATGTTTCAAAGTTAGGAGGAGCCAGTCAGTGAGGGAACGTACGTATTTGAGCCCCAAAGCAATACAATTGACACACCACTCCAGAGAAACAGGCAAGGGGACATTCTCTCCACCGTATAATTTGTTTAGGTTGAGAGCTGGCGAAACAGTGCTGTTAGACCCTGTTTTGTCGTTAGCCCAAGTCTCCAGTTTTCCCAGTAAAGTTAGCTGGTATCAGATCTCTCTGTTATCTGAAATGGTGGCAGCACAGCATGCAAGTTCAAGGTGACAGCGGCAACCACGTTCTGTCCCTGTCTTGTAGATCCTTGCCCTGAGTAGCCCAGAATCTAGATATAGACACAAGGGAGAGAACAAAAGAAGGAGATGGAAGTGGTTTGTAGGGTAAAACCCTGGAACAATTTGTGCAATGATTCACTGAAATATTATTAGAGCTATTTTCTTGTAAAATGTTAAGTGTTTCAAGCAGTTCTCTTTCGACTTAGCTCTGATGCCAGTAATGAGCTGGGCTGAGGAGAAAAGTGCCTGAAGCAACAGAGTACAGGGAGAGAAGATGGGAAGGAAGGTCAAGCCCCCTCTCACCTGTGTGGCCTTTTTGTGCACCTGCTTCATGCAGGCATGAATAAACATGGCTACCTCATCCCATCTAGTTTGCCCTTACTCCTTCTGTGACTGGCTCAGTGCATACTGTAATATTGTATTAATTACTTTAACCTAACATGTTCAATATTTGATTTCCTCCTCACACTCAGCTTATTACTTAATTATTGTCTTTGGCCACTTTTCATTATTAAATAGCTCTTGAATTATACAAAGTATCTCACAGCTCTGCGAAGTAAGCCTGCAATTCTGTATGCCATTTTCTGGGAGTAAGCCCCACTGAACACAATGGGATTTACATCTGAGTAAGAGTAGCAATCCATAGGATTGCACTGGAAGTTATTTGGTTCGAATTCCTTTGCCTCTGCAGCTGTAGCAGATACAACTTTTTGCTTTTAGGACTTTCTGACCCCTATAATCTAAATTTTTAACAATCCTTTCAGAGGAGATTACGGACCTCACCGACCAGATCAGTGAAGGAAACAAGACCCTTCATGAGATAGAGAAAATGAAGAAACAGATTGAGCAAGAAAAATCAGAAGTTCAGCTCGCACTGGAAGAAGCTGAGGTAAGATAAAAGGTTTGGAAGAAGGGATGGCATTTCTTGGGTCACTGCTTTCCAAACACGCACACACAAAATAAAGCAATGGCTATGCCTATGATTCTGTCAAGCACCACAGACTGTTGTGGTGCAATGCAGGATTCACATCTCCAGGGCTTACTCAGAAAGACTCTGGGGTTGCTTATAGATGACATCACTGCCAGTTGCTTCCTATGCAGCTGGGATTGACAGCTGTACTGGCCCTTTAAAAGGGCTGATAGGAAAGGATAAAGAAGGGATGAAAAAGCAGGCTAGGACAAAAGGAAGGAGGACAGAGAAGAAAAAGGGGAAGCAAACAGAGGAGGAATAGGAGGAGCAAAAGGAAAAGATGATGTAATATTTAAGAAGAAGGGAAGAACTCAAGTAGGAAGATGGACATGGAGAAAGGAAAGAAAGGAAGTCGTAGGAAGCGAAGGTGCACGAGATCATTTTGGGGCACAACCAAAAGTGGGCAGAATACTGGAGAGGAGGGGCCTATTACTGGCAGCTGGGCTGCACCACATGCAGGGACTGAAGTGAGGCAGAGCCATGCCCCAGGCAGAAGGACTTGAGGGCCACCTTTCATACGGGCATCTCCTAGAGATGGGAGAGAGCTGGTTGATTATGACCCCAGACACCAGTCTGGTGCAGCAGATCAACTATGATGTAAAGAACCCTAAGATGTATGGCTTGTCAAGCATTCACCTACCCAGTGTGAGAGATTATCAGTTCAGAGTGAAGACAATGCTGGGTCTGTTAAGGCAATAAAGGTGAAAAACCTACTTTGCCATTTTGACTGGGATTTTGTGATCCTTTGAAAAATTACTGAAATTTCTCTCCATCTCTGGGTATCTAAAAATAAATAAATAAATAAGTCATACCTCCTGAAGATATGAAACTTCCATCATGGAATAGGGGGGGAGGCCAGAGAAGTAGTCACAGATACCTTTTCTATCTGATGGTGCTTACTATTCCTGAATCTCAGAGCACCGTTTGGAGAACAGCATGAACCCTGAGATTACAGGTTTGGGTCATTCCTGCCCTAGGACATGTCTTAGGCCCAAACCAAATGCACACTTATCCCATGGCAAAATACATCCATGGGTTTCAACTCATGTGGGATTTGTGACCACACATTCACCACAATCCAGGACATTCTTGGTGGCATAAGTTAACACCAAGCCTTCCCATGCTTGCCATTCATCCCTCAGCAGATTTCCTGGGTCAAATTCAATCTTGCAACCGCATATTCAAAAACCCACCTGGAAGAAACTCACGTGGATGGCTTAGGATGGATACAAGTGACAGAGATACTTGGATATTATGTGGCACAAAACCCACAGGATAAGGAAATCCATGTGAGCTTAGCATTGTAAAATGAGCTTATTCCATGAAAATGCCCATTACCACATGCATTTGTGCACCTGGTTTGGGCCTTAGAGTCCTGTACAGTGAATTTCATAGCAGGCAAGGCAGTGTGGAAAAGACTCCCTTAGGTTTGGAAATTTGAAAACTATGTCGGTCTAAGCCAGTGGTCATAAGAACATAAGAACAGCCCCACTGGATCAGGCCATAGGCCCATCTAGTCCAGCTTCCTGTATCTCACAGTGGCCCACCAAATGCCCCAGGGAGCACACCAGATAACAAGAGACCTCATCCTGGTGCCCTCCCTTGCATTGGCATTCTGACATAGCCCATTTCTAAAATCAGGAGGTTGCGCATACACATCATAGCTTGTAACTCGTAATGGATTTTTCCTCCAGAAACTTGTCCAATCCCCTTTTAAAGGCGTCTAGGCTAGACGCCAGCACCACATCCTGTGGCAAGGAGTTCCACAGACCGACCACACGCTGAGTAAAGAAATATTTCCTTTTGTCTGTCCTAACCCGCCCAACACTCAATTTTAGTGAATGTCCCCTGGTTCTGGTATTATGTGAGAGTGTAAAGAGCATCTCCCTATCCACTCTGTCCATCCCCTGCATAATTTTGTATGTCTCAATCATGTCCCCCCTCAGGCGTCTCTTTTCTAGGCTGAAGAGGCCCAAACGCCGTAGCCTTTCCTCATAAGGAAGGTGCCCCAGCCCCATAATCATCTTAGTCGCTCTCTTTTGCACCTTTTCCATTTCCACTATGTCTTTTTTGAGATGCTGGGGGCCTGATGTGGCCCACAACAAGCTTCTATCCAGCCCTCAGCAAGCCTTTGGACTACTACCCATTCAACCAAATGTATCCAGAATTATGCTCCAGTTGTATCTGAATAGTGTTCTGAGAGCCAGGGAGGCCATGCGCCTCCCCTCAGAATGCCTTCTAAAGGTCTAAAAACATCACTTCCTGGTTTTCCTGAAAAACCAGAAGTGACTTTTTGGGCCATCTGAATGCCTTACGATTGTAAGGCTTTCTAATGTATTTATTTAAATTTTATATTTAAAATTTATTTATTTTTCCGGCCCTCGACACCATGCCAGATATTTTATGTGGCCCTCTGGCCTAAAAGTTTAGAGACCCCTGGTCTAAGCCAACAGCTTCACCAGCTCCTCTGCAAATTAATTAAGACTACCTTTACTGTATCTTACCTACGTGAGTGCTCAAATATTCTTGCAAGCAGGCTTTATTAGAAATACCCAATTCATAATTTGCAAATAAAACCAAGGATTGGAAGGAATGTTCCGCTTGTGGAAAGGTTGTTTTACATCGCACACAAGAGAGCACTATATGAGAAAAGTGAAACTAAATCCAAAGAAGTATGCTTTCCCATGCACAGCCTCCAACCCCTTGCTCTGGCACAAGGGTTAAGTACTGCTATAGGCCTCTAGGTATTATAGCACAGCATGAGCTCTTGGGCAGACATCTGCAGAATAACATAAACAGTTATTTTCCTTCCGGTCATGGTTTTTGAATCCAATCCAAATTCTCAAGTTATCCAGCAGTGCATGAAGGAATGGGAATGCAATGGCTCCCATGCCATTGGGTTAATGTGAGTACTAGAAAAGCTGAAATATCTGGAAATTGTGGTCATTTTGAGGGAAGATAAGAAGTCAATGTTGTAGTTTGCTGGTTTTTTTTTTTTTTTTTTAAAGCAGCTATCTCACATGCACCTAAAAATCATTGGCTTCCACACCTGGTGTCTACATGGCCTGTGATACCTACAGGGTTTGTGGGGCTAGTTCAAGGCACTGGAGTATTATGATTCACTTCTGATATCGCCAAGTTAATTGAATACTTTTCAAGGCATTGTCGTAAGTGAATGTTAAAAAGCGTGCCTTTGCTTTTAATAGAACAACTCCACATCCCTTCATCTTCCCACAGCCTATGAAATGCATTGATGCTTGGGAAAAAAAAAAAAAAGCTGTGTATCATTTTATTAACCTCTTCTTTTATCTTGCAGGGTATTTTATATTTTGCAGGGATTTCAACGCCAAATATAAAGGTGCTGATCTATCAGAGCAGAGGAAGCAGCATGTTTTTGTCCACTGCTCTGAAAAAGCGGAACATGATATATTATATGCTGATATAATATATACATGGCATCCATATTTTAGCTGATTGGTTCTAATGCATCCATTTGTAATGCATTGAACAGCTTTACTTTGACAGATAAACGTAGACGTTGCTGAAGCAGGAGGGCTGTGAATCTGAGAACCAAAGGGAAGTATTTTGCTTCCTCCTCTTCCCCAGTAATCTATCTTACTAACAGACCATTTCTACACACCTTCATTAGCTGCAAAAGTGCTGCTGTGACACTCTCACCCAGCCCTTTGACTGGGAGCACTATGCAGAGAAGGACCACCTCTGATCCTACCTCTGCCACAGCTCGGTCTAATTGCTGCATTTTTGCTGCAGCAGTTGTTGGACTCAAGTGTCAATGAGAGCTGCTACACCAACCCTCCGGCCAGGTCCCGACACTGCTACTCAGTCTGCACAGCAGCACATAGAATGAAATCAGAAGGCATTTGTGGATGTCTGTCTTATTAAAAACAGATTGCTTTTGCTTGGTTATCTGATCTTCCTGGATGCAGGGAGGCAGCAATCATTCGTGCTTAAAAGAGAAGTCTCCAAAGTCCCTGATTCAATTAAGCTATGTCTGACTGACCCCAAATGCCATTGAGATTCTGCTCTCTCATACGCGCATATACATACACACATGTATATGTAGGAATCATTCTGTCAAGTCAGATGCCAACTCTGCTACACCCTCATACAGAGCCAGAGCCAGTAGATGGTAACTCAAGAGCGTGGGATTTGGTAATGTGTGAACCAGGAAAGAAGGAAAAGAATTAGCAATGGGTGGCTAACCTCTGGAGGTGGCGCAAGTCCAAGGAGACCCATTGGGGTTGCAGTGGCTTACCCAGGGGTAAGGGGAAGAGTTTTCCCTTATCTCTGGCTGAGCCACTTCGGGCCCCTGTCTTGCTCTGGATATAGTGCAGGTCTCCTGGCCTGCCTGTTCTAAGTGTGAGATAGGTTTGCACTGTAAGTAGTTAAGGTTACGTCTCATTAACGCAAAGCATAAAGCAAAGCAAGACCTATACAGACTTAACAAAGGCACATGAAAATAATAAAACTAAAGTGCCTAGACTTACTAAACTTAACTCTTACAGGGCACACATCCTTCTGAGCATAGCAAAAGCAGTCATTTCACCTGTTCTCTATTTGGTGAAAAGCCAAGTCCATGCTGGAAAAGCAGAATGACCTGGAGTTGCTCCAAATTCCAGACAAACACTGTCAAAATCCATCCACCCCCCTCAGGTATCCTTTATATCACTAAAGTATTGATCAACTAATCTTCTGGCAGGTGATGCAATACCAGAGGTTGCTAGAAGTCAAACTCTCCAGATCACCAAATGCCCTCACGGCTGCACTAAATTCCTGATAATTACAATGTCCTGAATACCTAGTTCTGCTTTTTCTTTACATACTTCCCTTCGGGGAAGATGAGTTAGAAGGTTTTAACACCTTCAACTAATCTTACTGTCTTATACCAAGTAAGGGCAATCTTAAGAACTAAAACTAACACTATAGTTATTCTAAAACTACATCTGTCTTACTCAACCAGTGAGCAGCTGACAGTGCAATACTAAAAGGAGTCATATAACAGTGCAATACTAGGAGTCAATTTCTCCAGATCACTGAATAATATGCTCACAGTTGCACTAAATTTCTGATAATTACAATGTCCTGAATACCAAGTTCTGCTTTGGTCTTTATGCCATCCCTGCAGGTGAATAATCTAGAAATCCACAGATCATAACAGCAGTTCACATTATGGAATCCTTCTATTTAATATAATGCTTTCATTACCTTCCATACCTCTCTCTCCCATCTGATGTAGGGGAGGAATCTCATACATGCCTCCCAGAGCCTTTGAGGAAAGGTGACCATCAGCTGAGAGGCTGTTTAGGGGAGAGTGGCTTACTTATCTATGACTAGTTCACTGTTTTAAGGGCTATGCTCTCAGAAGGAGTCTGCATAGTGCTGGGCTTTGTTTGTCAAAAGCAGGTCTTTTTCATGATTCATATAACTCCATGCCATTGTTTCCTTTTCCCACTACTCCCAAATGCATAAGATTTCATTGTCAATTAAACTGGCAGTTCTTTGCTTTTGAGGACCCTGCCAAAAACGCCACCCACAAATTGCAACTTGTAAACACTTGAAGAATTAAACAAAACTAGGGAGGCGGTGTAATGTACTTTATTTGTTCTAAGAGCAAAAGTTAGTTTTCTGCTTGCTGATACTTTAGTGCAGCTATAAAGAGCTGATACTTTAGTGCAGCTGTAAATGTTAGAGAGGACATTGAGGAGCAGGCAGAGTTTACAGTAGTGTAACTTGCAGCTTAAACCTCATGATACTGCAGTAAACAACTGCTATTCCCCAGACAGAAGCTTTTTCAGAATAGCAAAACCATTAATCTGCTGCCATGTACCTACAAGCTCTGGTGCCTGGGGCAGAGAAGGCACAATGTCATGTGATATCATAATGTCACTTCCGGGTTCTCCTGGAAGAGGAGATGCTGGCAGCTTCTCGGTCTGGCTGCCATCCTTATTCATTCTCCCTATAGACCAGTGGTTCCCAAACTGTGGTCTGGGGACCACAGGTGGTCGGTCCGTGAGACCCTGAGAAGTGGTCCATGAGGTCTCAGGAAAAAAAGATTATCACCTTTGATCACCTCCAGTATCTCACCAAGTGAGTAGTTTTTAGTTTTTTTAGTTAGTTAACCTTTATTGGCATTATAAATATTACAGCAGACAACTGACAACAAAGTGGAACAATACAACCGTTATCCACTAGACTAGTTCAGGAAAAGACCAAGTGAGTATTCCCCCACAGACCACTGAAGTGTTGGCTGTGGCTGCAGGTAGTTTGTTCTCTGCCTTCTATGGTGGTCCAGTGCTTGCTGATGTGCCAGCTGTGGGAGGATCCATTCTCCAACCTTTTGGTAGTCTGCTGAGAAGTGCTCACTCTGCGAGATGCTTCCCCATGGACCACCAGAAAGAGCGGAGAATGAACCCACCCGCAGTGGGCATTTGCAGTGTCTTGCTGAGCGCTCCTATATGGGCTACTAAACTGAATTGTATTTTTTTGTGTGGTGGGGATGGAGGGGGTTGCATGTGGTCCAAGACAATTCTAATGTTTGCCTCAATGGTCCACAGGCTGGTTGGGAACCATTGCTATAGAGGCACCTTCTCGAAGGATGCAACCCTTGAAGGAGGCGCCACTGAGCAGAAAGAACAAGGGGCAGTCAGATTGCAAACATGGGGTGGTGGCTTTGTGATCTGGCTCCCTCCTGGCCATTCCTTCTTCACAGTGGCACAACCCCCCCCCCCTTCAAGTGGCAGCCAGGGCAAGTGTCCAGGCCTGCCATATCCTAGAACTACCTATGCCTGCATGAGATACATGTCCTTCCAAAATTATCTCAGCATCCTTTGTGCAGGAAAAGTATTGTAGGAAAGTTGTGTTTTTGTTTGTGGTGGGCCTGCTGTGACAAACCTTCAGTTTCACTATGCAGGGGTTTCAAAAGTCCTTGATCCTCTTCCAAATAATTCCTTGGGTGGTGCAACTTCACACATTGTCCCCCTTCCTCATTGCAAAGCTGCATGTGCGGAATCCATTGGTCTGTTGTGCAAAGGAGCCTAGGATTGGGCTGCACCTTTCCATTATCATCGTTCATGTTCTTCAGAACAAATACGGACAGATTTTGGCATAATGTATGCTGTGTGGTTTGTAGGGAGCCCTTGAACACGAAGAAAGCAAGTCACTCCGTTTTCAACTGGAGCTGTCCCAAATCAAAGCAGATTTTGAAAGAAAATTGGCAGAAAAAGATGAGGAAACGGAAAACTTCAGGTACGGTATGTTCCCAAGCTGGCTGGCTAATAGAGTCCATTTTCTACAAAGCTTGGTAAGAGAGACCAAAGGTGGTATTAAGCTCTAGCTATGTTGTTAGGGTTCTTCTCAAGAACACTAGGCACAAGTGATCTGTGTCTCTACCCATCAACAGCATTTTCTTGCGCTAGTGCTGCCAGTAACACATTATGTAGAAGAGGGCAATTTACTTCTGCTTATATATCTGCTTTGCCATCTGTGCGCTCTGCCTTAATTTGCAAGAATGTTGTTGAGACTGATTGATAATTACTGTCTGCACAATATGTTGACAAAAGATGCATTAATAAACAAGAGGCAATAAACAAGCAAAAGCTGGGATCTTGCTGGGTGAAAAGTTATGGAACAGATTCAAAGTAAAGGGATTTAGTATCGGGATAAAAAAAGAGCTATATGCAATACCTTAGGGATGTAGGTCTGTGGTTTAGTGGTAGGGCACATGCTTTGCATACTGAAGGGTCATAAGAACATAAGAACAGCCCCACTGGATCAGGCCATGGGCCCATCTAGTCCAGCTTCCTGTATCTCATAGCGGCCAACCAAATGCCCCAGGTCCAGGTTCAATCCCTAGCATCTCTGAGTGGATAAGAAAGAAATTCATCTCTGACACCCTGGAGAGCCACTGTCTGTCTGTATTCACAAGAGTGACTTAGCTGGATCAATGGTCTGATTCACTATAAGGCAGCATCCTATAAGATGGAAAGAGGTGATGAGGTTTGGGCTCACTCATTCTGTAGTGAAGGCATGACCGTGAAAGCGTGGTCCCTATGACAGTAAAAAAGTGCTTGAAGTTGAAAATTAGAGGAAGAAAATCCTGTATTAACTACACCATATCATTCCAATACCAGGAGAAACCAGCAACGTACCATAGACACCTTGCAGTCCACTCTGGATTCTGAAGCAAAGAGTAGAAATGAGGCCATTCGGCTGAAGAAGAAGATGGAAGGAGACCTCAACGAGATGGAAATCCAGCTCAGCCATGCTAACCGGCATGCTTCAGAGGCCACCAAGACCACACGCATGCTTCAGGCTCAGATAAAGGTATTTCCTAAAGATGCTGAGTTCATTTTTTAAAATCCCTCAGCATATGCACTGGCCATACTAAGGCACTGCAAGGATAGCATGAGGTGCCAGCTCCATCTTATCCTTGTAACCCCTAGTAATACAGAAGGGTCCAGGTTCAACCTCTAGCATCTCTGAGTAGATAAGAAAGAAATTCCTCTCTGAAATCCTGGAGAGCCACTGTAACACACAGGCTTCCCTTGTAATGCACAGGATTGGAAACACTTGCAGGAGAGAATCAGAGGAAGGGAGAAGTGCATAACCCTTCCCACCAGCCCCTGGAAATGCCACACCACAGATTAATCTGAAAGGTGGTGGTTTTTTTTTCTCCAGCTAGGCCCTGAAACCAGAAGAGCTGCAAGCTGGGGAATCGATAACTGCAGGGGTGGAGGTGGGAGGGTTGCGGGGGAGAATCAGCGGGTGCAGGGAGGAGAGAATCAGCAGGGTCTAGCCTAGCCATATCCTCACCTGCTGGTGCCCCAATTTGCTTTGCCCTTTTTTCTCAGCACATGTATGTTGGAAACCATGTGTTTGCCATATAATATCTTTGTGTACTTCCCCCCCCCCCCAGTAAAGGAAAAAAAACAAAAAAACCAGCATGGTTGATTAGCCGAAAATCCCCCACAGGAGAAAGGGTTAAGAAGTTCCCTGGGTCCCTTTAGGGAGAAGGGCGGGATATAAATAAAGTTTATTATTATTATTTTATTAAGTTCTTCCACCCCCACACAGACAAATCTTGCAGCAGCCATGACTACAAGTTGTTTATACATAGGTATCTCCCCCGTATCCGCGTATTCAGTTATCCGCAGTTCCCCACAGGTCCCCCCCTGCTTCCTGTTAACATTCTGAATGTGTCCCCCTACTATGCAGGCTGCCTGCCTGTTTGTCGCATTTCTGTTCTAGCTTCTATAAAAGCAAGAAACATGCCTACTTGGTAATGAAGAAAACAGAAGGTAATGAGTGTGTGTGTGCGGGGTGCAGGGGTGTAGTGCATGGGTATAGTACAGATAGGGTTCCCTCATATCCGCAGTTTCCAAATCAAGAGCTCCCCAGAATAGATCACCCTTGGAGATGGGAGCGTGCTTGTATTTTAAAAGTCAGGAATAACCTCATATGAATGACATGCCACGTTTTGGGTGACCCTGAGTTCAAGACAAGTTCCAGAATTTCTTTTTGTCTGAGGGCAGTAGAAAAAACAACTTTTTCAAGTTGTTGTAGCAGATTAAGATTCAGATGTCATGACAACAAGGTGATGGTCTGGTATTTTACTTGATTGTAGCCCAGACTCACAGCACTGTAATGTAGTTAGCATTACTACTGAAATACAGTTTGGGGCAGTGGGGAGGGAAGACACCTATACTTTCTGGCAGTGCTGAGGCCCTCAATTCTGGTGTTGGCCCTAACTGAGAATTCCTGTTTCCAGTGTTTCGCCACACTAAGTGTGAAGCCCAGCTTTGCTGCTGCTGTTTCATTGTAGGAACTTCAGGTGCAGCTTGATGATTCGACTCATCTCAATGAAGACTTCAAAGAGCAGCTGGCAGTCATCGACCGACGCAACACCCTTCTCCAGTCTGAACTGGATGAGCTGAGGGGATTGCTAGACCAGACAGAACGTGGCCGAAAATTGGCAGAGCAGGAGCTGCTGGAAGCCACTGAACGCGTGAACCTTCTGCACACCCAGGTTGGCTCGCATGGGAACACTGCTGGCCTTTTTCTTTCCCAGTGGAGCATTAGCCAGACAGTGCACAGAGCTGTGATTGAGGATAATGCAGGTTTCAGACAAAATATAACCTCATTAACAAGCACACTCAAAGGTTGTTCGCTCCCAAGTGGTGGAAGAAATTAAGGTGTATATTATATGCTGTACAGTAAGTGCAGTGACCTCCAGATAAAAGAAAAATTTCCTTTCAATAACACCTCTGTGACCCCCACCATCTTTCAATGTCTTTTGTCCATGCTTAAGGTAATATTTACCCTACCCAGAAGTTTTCTGCCATATTTTTTCTGCATAGATGATTTCCTTTGCTTTCCCACTCACCTTCTTTTATCACATGCACACTGATACAAGACCATTAAAGAATCTTCCCAATCAATACTGAGTTCATCCCAATGTACTGTACAGCATTCTCCAGGGCTCCACCGTCTACAGTAGCTTGGGCAGTTGGTTTAAAATTGGCTACTTATTTATCTCAGACTGAATTTTTTGTTTTGTTTTACGTATTATTTTAGATAATTTTAATATTGCTCTTCAAACACAGTTGCCAGGACAGTTGCCAGGACAGATGATTAATAACAGTTAAAACAAAACAATATAATGAAATATTAAAAACAATCAATAAAAGCACATATTAAAATGGCAAAAAGATATTGTCATTGGATATTTAAAAGTCTCAGATATTATAATCTGGGGAAAATTGTTTTAAAGCCTTCACTTGGAACCAAAAATACATTAACAGGGAGGGAGAAGAACAGGGAGGAGATGGGTTAGAAGGAGGGGAGGCTGGGAAAAGGGCTGGAAAGGACCAGTATCAGTGGCAATATCTGCTGTCAATATCCTATCCACCTTCCTGCTTGAACTCAGACTTGCGCCAGCAAAATCACGGGCACAGGTCCAAGTAGACCCATTACAGCTCTAGAGGCTTATGTGTGGGTAAGCCTCAAATGTTCCCTCACTCAGAGGATACCTCTGGGACTGCTTACCCCACAGGATGCAGCGCATGCTTCAGTAGCACAACTGCATCTGCGGGGAGAGAAAGGATGGGATTGGGGCCTCAGCCAGGTTGAGTGCTGGCCTATGGCCCACTCTTATCAGAGGGCCCACCCCAGTACCAGTGGCATGAGTGATTAGAGAGACCCATGCTGTTGCTGGACCTGGCACTTCTATCTAAAAATTGGAGCATACTGCAGAGGCCACTGCCTTTGACAAGTGGGTGATAAGTGAGAAAAGCTTCATCATTCGTAACCTGTAAGCATAGCAGAAAACAGAGGCAAAGTGCATAGCGGTGGGCCCGATGAAGAACTTTTCCCTGAAACCTCCAGCAATATGGAGCTATCTCTGCATGTAGGGCTTACAAGATAAGCACTGACACTTTGAATTAAGCTTGGAATTGGAACCATGCAGAACATATAAAGCCTTTCCTTATTACTATGTTTCTTCTAAGTATGACAGCAATCATTATATGTGAGTGCATTCCAAAAGCTGAGTGGATTTAAGAAAAGTATTTGCTTTGGTACAGCTTCAGTGGGTGAAGGGCCAACTGGTAACTGGTTCAATGGGTGAAGGGCCAACCAGGCCACAAGTTAGTTCTTCAGCTAGGATATGATCAGCCAACACAGAGCACTTGTAGTCCCATTACTTCAGTGGTGGAAAGTTAAGCATGACTCTGCCTCATGAAAGTAACAGGACTTATAAGCTGTAACGTAAACTGAATCTCTTTCCTTCTTCACAGATTGACATAAAATTTTCAGCCCTATATTGATGGATATTTTATGTGCAAGGTATTCTGATGAGAACAATATCAGAGTGTCATTTTTTTTTTTTTGCAAGCTATTTATGGCTGCATAAAATACAGATCCTTGTCTAATGAGATATTCCTTTCCAATGCTAAATAATGAGATTTGCTCAGACCATGACTAACAAGATAACTCTTAAAATTCTCCGCAGACAATTCCATTTTCCACAGAATTAAGTATCTTTCACAAGTAACAAGACGGCTTAAGGCAGGCAGTCTTGTCTCCTCTTCTTCAAACTGACTTCTCCACATAGTTCATGACCAGAAGATGTCGTGATGGCCACTAACTTCAGAGGCTTTAAAAGGAGATTGGACAAAGTAAAGGAGGACAGGTCTACCAATGGCTACTAGTGATAATGCTTATGTGCTACCTCTGAGTTCACCAGCAGTGTGCTTTTGAATACTAGTTGCAGGGGAGCAATGGTTGGAGAGAAATATGACTTTTTCTTCTGCCTGTGGGCTTCCCAGAGGTGGTTGGTGGGTTACTGTGGGAAGGAAACAGAATGCTGGACCATATTTGTCTTTGGCCTGATCCAGTAGGGCTATCTTATGCTCTTATATTCCTATATCTTGGAGTAAAACCTGGAGATACTGATCTTCAAACACCAATATGTGCCTAGAAAAAATATGTGGTAGTTAGAGGTATGTTTCAAAACATTCATTTGTGCTCTAGTGTACAATATGTGAATTATATGCCCAGGTAGAATGTGTGAATAATCCCAGCGGTGTTTCAGCTGAGCAGCACCAGTCTAAGAGGTGAGTGAGATTATCATGTATCACTGAAAAAATAATGTTCTTTTCCTGTTTTGTCTTTCAAAATCAAGAACACAAGCTTGATCGGTCAGAAGAAGAAGCTGGAAACTGATATCACTCAAATGCAGAATGAAGTGGAGGAAGCAATTCAGGAGTGCAGGAATGCTGAAGAAAAGGCCAAGAAGGCAATCACTGATGTAAGTAACCAGCTTGTTTCTTTTTTTTTTTTTCCCAACATCAGATTTTATTCTTCTTGGCTTGCTGATCTTCTGCCTGTGGCTAATTCCTGAGTGGAGTACATTGTTGTATGTAATTATCTGACCAATAGTTAAATTTTTTCAACAATCTGTGTGCATGGTATGCTACCCAGTTGTCTGCACTGAGCAGAGAGGCTGGACTAAATGACTTCCAAGGTCCCTTCCAACTCTAACTTTTTATGGTGCTATCCACAGCATTAGAATTTCATAATTGTACTAAATGACCTAAAACAAATTAGTCCTTGTTTCTTTGGGACATCATCTCATAGTCTAAACTCTTTGTTTTATAGGCAGCAATGATGGCTGAGGAACTTAAAAAGGAGCAAGATACCAGCGCTCACTTGGAACGAATGAAAAAAAATATGGAACAGACCATTAAAGATCTACAGAAAAGACTGGATGAAGCAGAGCAAATTGCTCTAAAGGGGGGCAAGAAGCAGATTCAAAAGTTGGAATCCCGGGTAAGTTTCTAGTCCTTATTAAAGGCTCTATTGTTGCTCTCAGCAAATCGGTGCAAGATAGGAGAGAAAAGTTTAGCAGTGCAGCCATTGTAGGTAAAGCTGCATAGATAACATGGATTTATTTTACTTCTTAAACCGCTTTGTGAACTGCTTCTCAATTGACTATATAAATGCGGTTTTCTGGTGTAGATCCGTGAGCTGGAAAATGAACTGGAAACAGAAGTCCGTCGGAATACAGAATCTCAGAAAGGCGTTCGCAAATATGAGAGGCGCATTAAAGAGCTGTCTTACCAGGTAATATTAAAATAACACGCCAATCCTATCCCCTGCCAGCCCACAGCATGGAGTGAATACTACATGTTGGGGAGGGGGAACAAGACGGCCCAGGAGAGGTAAGTAGAAATCTCTTTTATTTACCTCACTGTAGGCTGCCTGGCTTCCAGTGGGTCTTCTTGGGACTATGCCAGCTCTTTTGCTGGTGTAAGTCCGAAGAGACTCCTTAGATGCAGATCCAGTCTGGAAAGGGAAGATAGGAATTTGGCATGTGCTGCTGTTGCAGCCTGGGGAGGGTCATGTGCAGCCTGGGGAGTTGGCATGTGCTGCTGTTCCCCCCCCACCTCCTCCCTCCCCTGGCCCACTCCCACCCTGAATTTCCAACTATCTTCCCCCATATTCTCTGTTCTGCCCCCTTACTGGTGGCAGTGGAGAATGGTGGAATCTCAGCAGGTTGCTGTCACCCACATGCAGCCTCCAACCACATGCTAGGGCAACCATAACCCACCAAATTGTAAATCTGCTATGGAACGACCAGTCAGGATCTGCTGCTGTTAGCTCAGCACAAGCTTGGGCTGTAGATTACCTAAAATATTGCACACTAGCAGCCCAATCCTATCTAACCCCACCACAGGACAATGCAGTGGCGCCAGCATGGAGCCTGCTGAATCCTGTAAGGTAGTTTTGGCCTCTTTGGGCAAAGTTAACATTTGTGCAAAAGTGTCAAAGTTTTTCCCCTCCCCAGGCTGCTATTTAAAAAACAAGCAACCCACCAGAACACATTTACAAGCACATCTAATGTGCTTAGTCTTAGTTGAATTCCTGGCAAGTGTCACTGGCAGTGTGTTGCAGTGTGGTGTAGTAAACAGAACTGGATCAGAACACCTTTGATTTGAATGCATGCTTGGCCACAAAATTCTCTGGGATGGCCTTGAGCCTGTGGCTCTCCAATACCCTCATAGGATACCTTACAGTTTGGTTATAGGATAAAATGGAGATGTAACCCCATGTAGGGCATCTGGATTTCCTAAGGGGAAGGGTGGGCTACAAATATGATAAAGTGTAAATACATAATGTCCCTCTGTTTCAAAATGCTAGATTTCTAGCAGAAGAAACTGTTTCCCGTGCCTATGTGTCTTCAGTGAGTAGCTGTCCACATCTGACCTTTAATTCCTTTAATTTGTTCTACAAAGGCCGAGGAAGATAAGAAGAACCTGACAAGGATGCAGGAGCTGATTGATAAGCTGCAGCTGAAAGTGAAAAGTTACAAGCACCAAGCAGAAGAAGCTGTAAGTTCCATGAGCTTGTACTGTGTGATGCATGTGCCACTATTGTGCCAATCCTGAACTGACTGTGCTATCTCCGCTTAGTCGTGTTATTCAGAAGCAAGTTCCACTCTTTTCAGTGGGGTTCATTCCCTAATAAGTGAGTTTAAGACTACAGTCTTAACCTTTTTGCTCCTACACTGTGAATGGTGGGGACAGTTATAGCCAAGGTGGAATGTTTTCATTCTGATTAGGGAAGAAAGAAAGACAAACCACAGGCCATTTTTGTTTGTTTTAAAGAAAAGGCTTTTTTAATTATTTGAATTTAAATTGGAAGGGGGAGAGGTTTTGAATATGTTTCTGGGCACATATTTGCTGGACTTTAAAATAAAATAAAATAAAAAATAAAAGTTCACACTAAATGCAATGGCAGCTGGATCTTGCAGCACTGAAGCAGAAAGGGAAAGCTAGAAGCCTCTCTACTATGGGCCATATCAGACAATATGTTTTACCATCATGTTAGGTAAGTGAGTGCTCACCTGTCCTCTCTGTTCACCAACTGTGCCTGTCACAAAGCGAGGACAGCCTTGTGAGGTGGAGGAGGTGGGCAAGCTTGAACTAGCTCCTTTCCATGCAATATAGGCTGGAATTGGTGGAAAGTTATTATCCAGTCTGTCTGACAGTAGTATAATACACAGACTGCTATTTGCTATTTAATTCCTCAGAATTGGGAAAATCAAGTATGGGGAAAATCTTGAAAGTACATGGAAGGATGCTATTAAATGTTCTGAAACAGGGCTTCATGTGGTCAAGGACGTGCCTTTCCTCTTGATCCCATCCCTATGTATTACTTCCATTTTTCAAAAATAATCTGTTAACGTCTTCTTCTCAACCACACCAGACTTTCCAAACACACACAAACACACAGATAATACAATAGCACTGAGACTCTGAAATCAGAGTAAAATAGGGATTATTTTTCATAAATGCTTCTTATCACAGAATGGAAGCTTTCCAATTTTGGAATAGTTGGAGTTCTTTAATATAAATTTGCCTTTTTCATTCCCCCCCCCCCCAAGAAGTAATATATTCTAAAAATGTGTCACACAGGATGCAATCACAGATCTAAATATAATTTCATCTCACTGAATGGAAAATGAACGTTAGGTTGGTATACAGTCATTTGTCTTAGCATTCCAATGCATGAGAAATGACATACTCTGGCACCAAATGCTTTACTTCGCATTCTGTCCTCACTTCTTAGATAGATCCTCTGATTTAGTACACTAAAGACTAGAAATGAAGTAGGATGTATTTAATGAAAGCATCTAATACAGTGATGCCTCGCAAGACGAAATTAATTCGTTCCGCGAGTCGTTTCGTATTGCGAAAATTTCATCTTGCGAAGCGCGGTTTCCCATAGGAATGCATTGAAATTTAATTAATGCGTTCCTATGGGCAAAAAAAGTCAGAACAAAGTCAAATTTGGTTTCCAAAGTGTTTATTTAGTGTTCTTTAAAGGCATACATACAGAGGATTTCAAAAATTTCAAGCACAAAACTTCAACTTCTTAAACATGACAGAAAAACATATAAAAATCAGCAAACATGAGGCAGGACCATCTGACTGAAACTGAACAGAAAAAATTCGTCTTGCGAAGCACGGCCATAGAAAAATTCATCTTGCAAGTCACCAAAAAAATCGCAAAACGCTTTCGTCTTGTGAGTTTTTCGTTGCGCGAGGCATTTGTCTTGCGAGGCATCACTGTATATGGAAATCCACGAAAGAGGCACAAGCTGTCCAATGCAGCTTGCACAGGGTCTTTTGCCTAAAGAACCAGAGTTCTCAAAGGATAAGACACAGCTTCTAATGGCAATGTAATATGTTGTGGACAGCCCAATCCTGTCCAAGTTCCCCCACACCGGCTTGCGCTGTATCCTGCAGGGGAATTGTGTGTGCTGGAGGTCTCTACAAAGTAAGGGGACATTTACCCTCTTGCTCCAGGGTAAGTCCCAGCAGCTGCAGTGAGACTGCAACTTAGACCTCCACATTGCCTTGTGTCAGCGACTCAGGCCTGGGAGGGGGGATAGGATATGATATACACCGCTGCTGCTGATACAGCTCCCCTCATTGAAACCCTCCAACTGCCCCATTACTCCCAACCAACCCTCCTCTTCCCCTACCCTTGTAGAACTTACCATGTCCTGCGCATGCTGCTGCTTGCACTGGTGCCAGTGGGATGGTGCAGGCCTTCCCACCAGTGCAACCAACTGCCACGCTGTCACAGCATGTTCCCCCTATCTGTGTTGTTCAATGTTTCTGGGGACCAGTGGAGAAATTTTGAATGGGAGCAGGTATGAGGATTTTTCTGCTTTTCCTGAGTTCCTAGCTGAAAGCCTTTAATTAACTAGGAGCCCAGTCCTATCCAACTTTCCAGCACTGGTACAGCTGCAAATGTTCCCTTACCTTGAGGAGAACTCTGTGATTGCCTTCCCACTGCAGGATGCAGTGCACTCCCCATTGGCACGGCTGCACCAGCATTGGAAAATTGGATAGGATTGGGCATCAAGGTTGCAACCCTATCCACACTTACCTGAGAGTAAACCTCACTGATGATCATGGAACTTACTTTTCAGTATACTTGCATAGGACTGGGCTCTAAGCTAGGATTCCTTGCAGGTGGCATTGATGTATATGGTTCCATGCTTTAGACAGGAGTGATTTCTGCCACTTAATTTGTGTTGTTTTTTTTAATTTCATAATTACTTGGAGAAACTTTCTATGACAAAGGTTGTGAATATTTACTGTTTCTTCAGCACATATGGGATTGTTCCAGGCCATTTGCTTACCAACTAATAGTCTTGAAATAACTAGCTGCGGCTTACTAATATCCCATGCAAGCAGAGAATGCTGGATGCCTCCTGGACAGAATAAACATTTTTAATGAAACTGCACACCAGCATAGGTCACAAGGAAACCTCAGGAGATTCTAGGAAATACTTATACATGCTTGCGATGGCCCTGCCTTGCTTTCATGCTGTGGAGGAACACTGCCTGCCAGAGTCTCAAAGTAAAACATTTCCTTCCTTTTTTCCTTGCTAGGAAGCGCAAGCTAACCAATACCTTGGAAAGTACAGGAAGCAGCAGCATGAGCTGGATGATGCTGAAGAGCGGGCTGAAATAGCCGAATCCCAGGTCAATAAGCTGAGGAGCAAGTCAAGAGATATTGGTCTGAAAAAGGTATGTCATATGAACCACCTGTGAAGGGGCAGAGGATTCCAAGGGCCTCCCTCTCACTAGAGAGGCCACCATGACCTCTCTTGAAGAACTCAAAATAGGGAGAGTTGATGCTAATGGCGATGCTTAATATTATACCCACCACAAAGATGCCACCCAAAATAAAATCTCCTCATGGCAGAATCCACTGTTCCTTGCCATAATATCTAGGACGTTACTGCTTTTAAGAGATGTGTAACTTGTATGTATGCGGGGATCGAGTGCAGTGATCAATGAATGAACTTGGTGGAAAGCCAAGGCTTCTCTCAAGCCAGCCAGCTAGAAGGGGGAGATTTGTGTGCTTGCTACAACAGACCAAAATCGTGGCTGTCCGTGAGGCCTGTGAGACCTGAGAACTCACAGCCTAATCAGCCATCAGCCTAATTCAAATGCCACAAGACTAGCTTAGGTCATGCTGTCCTGACATGCACCGTGTACCGTGCATGGTGGGTGCTCAGTGCTATAAGAGGGATAGGCAGTCCTTGCCATGGAAATGCCATTTGAGGCTGTATCTCTGGGACAGCCCTAATGCAGTGGTGTTGCTAAGGAAGTGCAGCGGGGATGGACCACCCCAGGTGCCATATCCCAGGTCGTGCCTCCTGAGCCCCCGCCCAGAGAAGCTCTGTGTTGCATTTGGTGGCAGATGGGTCCTCCTGCCCACCCTTGGCTCACAATGGCAGCAAATAATGCCCCTCGAAAGCATTTTGGTGGTGACACAAGGATGCACCAACATAATCACATAACCGCCTAACTACTTCTCATGCTGTGTGTCATGCCTGCATGCCAGGCACCGTGGGCCTGGGCCTGCCATTGCTCTCAACACCCACCATTCAACATGATAAGGAGGGGTATCACATGATGGAGGTGTAACCCGCCCTGGGGGTGGAACACTTCAGCAATGTTACTGCTTCAATATTTTGCCTGACTAGGCTAGCAAAGTATGATTGCATTATGAGGATGAAGACCAGTCAGTTTCATCTTTCACAGAATCCAAAATTTCCATCAAGGACTAGCTTGTAATGAAATAACACTGCATAAACATAGTTGTACACGAAGCCTTATAGGCCATTGGAATCTATTCTACCATAGAGTCTTTTCTTATTCCATGCTAAATGCATGGTATCAATGTATTATTTTAGTTTAGGTTAAATTTATTAAAGTGTACCCACCACAAATTAATCATCCAAGCTATACATTTTGCCCATGTAATTATATCTTTAGAGCTACTGTAATTAATATAAGAATTACGTCATTAAAAGGTACAATCCAGAACTATTAACATCAATGTGGGGAGTTGCCAATGAACTCTTGTGCGGATGTGGATTACACCCCAAACCAGCTAGAACTGGCATTTACAGTCACGGCATGGATAGATTTGTGTTACTTTGGCAGCTGTAACTCATGTTTTTTTGGTTGTATCAGCATAATTTCCTCTAATTACGGGTATTGAGAAAATTCTTATTTAGTAATATATATGTTCTGAATGCTCCCACGGCACAGCAGAGGCTAAGGAGGAGGGTTTCCACTGGCACATTGCAGAACCATATGATGCTGTTGTCATGGCCACCGTTTCAGGACTCAACAGGAGCACACTAAAGGAACAAGAACAAACACGAGTAGGCTGTGAGAAAAACAGCCAAGCTTCAGCCTTCACATAATGTCTATAAGGCACAGACCCACAAGCACTTCCTTTGCCAGTGAGGAGAGTGAGTGCCGAGTCTCCTGATGGTTCCTGTTACAAGCAGTTACACAGTTTAAAAGCAACAAGAAGAAGAAACCACAGCTTGAACTTATAATGCATAAAGGAGATGGCAAAGGCAAATCCTAGCAATTTTTGGCAACCTGGAGGTGGCTAACCTTTCTCCTAAGCAAAATATAATGAAGGCATTGCTGCCTCCTCCTGTTTTCCAAGTGTCTTCCAATCCATAAAATGCTACTCACTAAAAGTGCTGTACATGTCCACGCACAGATCAAGCAGATCTAAGTACACAAAATTAAGTTGCTGGGAGGTAACAGCAAAATCCCTGCAGACATTTCAAGTCCCTTTTCAGACATTTATGGTGACTACAATGAACATGTGCATGGGGAGTGCAGCACTGTGCTGTCAGGCTCCACCCCAACCTACATACATTCACTATAAGACAGTGTTTCTCAGCGTTTGCCCTCTGCTGTACCACTTCACACAGTCCATCTACTGGTAGTACACCGGAAGCAACTGGTGATGACATCATCGCCAGTTACTTCTGGTTTGGGAGGCCACATGAGATGCAACCAACACCAGTAAGAGGTTCAGGGTGGGAGGGCTTTTTTGAGCAGGAAAAGCATGCTTTGTAGCCTCCTACTGCTGTTTGTTGTGTCACATTCTTGGTCTCACTGCGAGGCGGCAGGTGTCCAGGGATCCTGCAAGTATCATCAGAGACCATCTCAAGTACCACTGATGGTACCCGAACAACTGGTTGAGAAACACTGCTATAAGTTCTGAAAAGAGCCTGCACACACATGCAGTCATCTAATGACAAATTAGTTTGTGTGAATTATCCCTCACGGATGCTACGGTCATGCTTAATATATCCTAGGAAGCTGTGTGCAATCCAAATATGTGTCCTAGAATTTTCTGGGGACATTGTAAGAGATTTTGTACTTCACCATATGTACACAAAATGTTCTCTATGCATAAAAGAATGTAATGTTTCAAAGAGTCATTGGGATCAAATAGCACATGATTTTATATCCATCATTTGTGCTTCTGACGCAGTTTTTTAAATTAAAATAGCAACTGTAGGGAGACAGGGACAATCAGATCATGACCAAGGCATATGGAGAATATCTATTTTAACCGTTTCCCTGTGGTGCTGCTCACAGCTGTTAGGGTTAGGGCAAGGATGGCAAGAACAAGAGAAAAAACAGGAACAACTGTGGGGAAGTAGACCTTTTGTACAGCTCTACTGATTTATTCTTACAGGTGAATCCCATGCATGTTTACTCAGGTGTAAATTCCTCTGAATTCAGTGGGGCTTATTTCCTAGTAAGAGTATACAGGACTGCTAGTTTAAGAAGCCACATAGTCATCTCTGTTGTACCAAAACAGTGTTGGCATCTCTTATAATTTATTTTTATAATGTATTTCAGGTTCATGATGAGGAGTAGACACATCGTGCTTTGAATCGCTAAAGGCTGGAATATTTATTATTAAGGGGCATCAGGCCAAGGCAAAAGCAGAAGAACACAGGCAACATGACAAATAAAGATCAAATTAAAGGCTACTGATGTCTTGCTCTTTTATTTTCTTGTTACATTTTTCAAGGCGTGAGAGTAAAATGAGAGGGAATAAAACATTTCTGCACAGTTTTAGGGCGCAATCCTAACCCCTTATATCAGCGCTTTCCAGCACTGGCATAGTGGTGCCAATGGGACATGTGCTGCATCCTGCAGTGGGGTGTCACTCATGGAGGCCTCCTCAAAGTAAGGAAATGTTTATTTCCTTACCTCGGAGCTGGAAAACACTGACATAAGTGGTTAGGATTGCACCTTTATTCTCTTATGCAGTAACCATTCTGATGTTCATTTATGATTGGATAAGGTGGACGCTCCCCTGGGAACCATCTTTTGTATAATCCTGCCCATTGAAATGAAAGAAAGTTGTTCATCCACTGTGTTTCTTATGAATGGAGCTTGTGCAGGGTTGGTTCCAGCCTCTTCCCTAGACTGGTGAGTCAAAAAACCAATTATAGATGGTCTGGAGATGGCCACCCAAAGTGATTAAAACCAGAAATGTTTCAGATCATTGTAATGTATATTAACTACTCCCACAGCAAACATTTACATTTTGGGTAATGCAGGACACCCAAACACAGTGATAACTATTTGCACATGAGAAAATAATCTAATATTTAAAGTGTAACCTTAGCTAAGATTGGCCCATTGCCCTAAACATCAGTCAAAGACTTGTACCAATGCTGTATCCCATCAGGCTAACCAAGTAGCATTTCCTTTGTGATATCTTCTTGGACAAACTGATCTTTCAATTTCCTTTATGCAGGACGCTGTGGAAAGATGAGACACACAAGAAGATGTGTGAGAGGGCGGTATGCTAAACAGAGAGAATGATTCTGCAGTTATACCATTTACAAAGGGGTTGAAACATTTCAGTAAATACTGTGTATACCATGAACTGCATGAGACATGGTGTGAACTACAGATCATCAGTCTGGGCAGTTTTATCCCAGCAGAAAGTTAATGTGATTCTACCAGTGGGAGGTCAAGTGGGGAAAGTTATTATCATAGCTCAATTCCACTGGGCTTCCCCCTTACCGGATCCAGCATTCTGGCAATGGTACCTTAAGGCAGTTGCAAAAGCCACTTCAGCAGTGTGCAAAGCCACACTCTTCTGAAACACTGCCGGAGAAGACAGAGCAGCCCCATGTGTGGTGGCAGGTTGAGGAAGGCCTGCCGACTCAGATAGGTTGGAAGGAGGGCGGAACAGGGCAGGGGGAGGGCTGGGGGTGTGACAGAGGTGGGAGGGATGGCACTGGGAGTGGGTGACTTCTGCTGGATGCTATCCCCTCTAATAGCAGCTGGCACACCCCCTTTTATTACTTGGACAAAGAAGGAGACCCACAGGAGACCATGGTGCAACAGAGTAATTATTATTATTATTATTAAGTAAGCAGAACTTTGCCTTACTTCCCTCTCCTATCACGCCACGGCACACGCACACGCTCTCCCCTGCAAGGCTGCATCAGTGCCGGGGGGGGGGGCAAAAGGATAGGATTGGGCCCTCACCTTTTTCATGTTGCTTCTGGGGATGCTTTTTAGTGGAAAGGGCAGTAGATGCATTTGCAAACATAATTCTTGACTTTCTCCAAGGTATCTTTGCAGTTCTACTAAGGAGCTTTCTAGCCATAGCTGGGTGCCCAGAAAGGGTGGAAAATAAAGCCTAACTCCTTAGGACTCCTCCTAAGTCCCAGATATAGCAGCATTTTCCACTCTAACCTATGCATAAGACAGAAGTCTCACTACATTCAGTGGAGCATACTCCCTTGTAGCTGTGTTTAGGATTGCGCCGACGGGCCCAATCCTATTCAACTTTCCAGCCACAATGCAGCCCCAGGGTAACTGTGCAGCCACAATGCAGCCCCAGGGTAAGGGAACAAATGTTCTCGTACCTGGAGGAAGCCTCTGTGACTGCCTCCCCAACACAGAAACAGTGCATACCCCATTGGTACAGCAGCATCAGCACTGGAAAATTGGATAGGATTGGGCCCTAAGTGTTGCAAGAGCTTGTTTCTTGACAGTCAATACTTTTCTATGCATTTTGTCTGGTATGTTTTATGACAAGACATGAGGAAGTAACTGTGTACTAATGATGCCACATTATCAGTGAAGTCTTGTGATAGTAAACAACAAAAGAGAAAGCTTTAACTTTGGAAATTGTCCCTCTGTCACCAATTTCCATTCTCCTTGTCTTTAAACAAAATGGCATGAATGCATAACTTCTTCTCTACAGAGCATCCTCCTTTTCATTATCCAAGGCTGGTATTAAAACATGAGCAGCATTTTGCTAGTGCTTTGTCACTTGGGTGTTACGCATCTCGTACTGAGAGAATGACAAGGAGGAACCCAGTCACATAATGGCAAAGACTCAAATAGACTACTCTTAATAATTGAGAGAGCAATTTAAGGAGTTAGGGAGTAAAAATGTCCTTAATACTTTCAGAAGAACATCGGCACTTGGGATCTCTCTTGTTTGCACTTACACAAATTATCCTCTAGGTAGAAGGAAAATACATTATTTATAAGTTTGCTGGTTCTCTGTAAAATTAGTTCCTACTAACTGCAAGGTTCTTGAGAATGATCAACTGCTTTCTAGCCAGACCAAGTTATGCACACTGCTCTTCCAGCAAGGATAGCAGAAGAAGCCCCAAGCCCAGCACCAAGCTAGTGAACGCTTGTGGCATTGGATACTAATGGTTAGATCAAAATGGAGAATTGCATCAGCACCCTGCACTGCTCATGACTGCCATCAAGTGGTGGGTAAGCCTTGCAGGGTGGGTAAATTTAAAAGCATACACACGACGTCATGACATTTTAGTTGCTCATCTGAGAGCTATTTGGTTACTGTTTGTTGTTTGTGTATATATCTTTTCAGATGGGTTGCCCCGATGGCTGTAATGACATACATGATAATGTTTTTGTATAGCTTCATACTTCTCTTATTAACACAGCAGCATAGCTAGCGGGAGGCAGGGGGCAGTCCGCCCCAGGTACCACCCTTGGGGGGGGTGTAACACCACAAATACCCCAACATCACTAACATCGCTAAGGTTAGGAGTAACCCCATCATGCCAAATGCCGTTGGACATGGAATGTCCAGCAGAATGCAATGCAAAAAACCGGATTGAAATATCTCCTTTCCATCAAATGTTATGGCTAAAAAACCGGAAATCAAAAAATGCATTAAAACCTATGGAAAATGAAACTGAGCTATATCGCATGTTTACTCGCGAGTAGGCAAACTTGCCATCGTTCTTCAGAAAGGGCAGGCTGAGAGGAATCCAACAACACCAGAATGGTTCCTGTCCAATGAAAACTGCCCCCAAAAAACACCCAAGAAGGAGGTCTCTCCCTCCAAGCAGGCGAATGTATTGAGCCCAATGGAAAGCGAAAATAAGCCACATGGTCGCATTTACTCACGACTAAGCAAATGTGCCTTGGCTCCTGGTCAAGTCAGGCAAAGAGGAATGCAAGGCTAGCTGCATGGTCCCCATCTAATGAAAGTGCAGCTCAACAAATGCTCCAGAAGGCAGCACCCCCCCAAAGAATAAACCAGAGGCTTGAGCTGGTACGGTGGGCACTGGGGAGGGCGAAAATCTCACTGATTTTGTGTGTGTGTGGGGGGGGGGGTGTTATTGCACGCAGGCTATGGACAAAATTCACTTGGTGAAACAGAACTGGCTTCCCCTTATTTATCTGTTTTTCTTTAATTTAATTATTTATAATTATTTTATTTTGCTTGATGATGTCACTTCCAGCCATGACATCACTTCCAGTGGGTCCTGGACAGATCGACATTCTAAAAAGCGGGTCCCAGTGTTAAAAGTTTGAGAACCACTGCCTTAACTCAAAAGAGGCCAATGAGACATCGGGGTGGAGGGTGACACACAAGTGACCAAAATTCCGGAAATTGTGGCTTTTAGGAAAAATACCATCATGTTATATACCATTTGATGCAGAATTTCATCCATTGCTTGTGGGGAAATATCACTGCATTTATTTTTCTGGCCATTATTATTATTCATTCCATGTCATGACTATTACTATCTCTGTCTCACCTACCTCACAGGGTTGTTGTGAGGACAAAATAAGGGGAGGAACCATGTACACCACCCTTAGAGGAAGGGTGGTATAAAAAGTGAATTAATTAAACAATATAATTAATAATTAATAATTAATTAAATAATTAAGTCATGTGGGGTGACAAAAATTTATCAAATGACCTAGCTACACCTCTGTATTATGGTTCTAGTAACTGTGAATCAAACCAGATTTCAAACCAGATTTCTTTCTCAGTATCTCTTAACCCATATAGGATAATATATTAATATTATGTGGTGGAGGGGAATAGTCCTCCAAAAAACAGCCCTATGAATATGCACCAGGATAAGGAATACTTGACAGCCTTTTCTCCTCCTTCCTTTTATACCTGTGACAATTGAAAAGTGATGTTCTCCCCAATGACTTCAAAATGTCATCTGGCCACCATGGACAAGCTTCCTGTTTGTTTTCATTCAAGCAGTATTGTTCCATGCAATCATTTTTTCTAAAAAACAAAGTAAGAGCGATTAGAGTACTGTAGAAAATGTCTCCAAGGACATTTAATTGAAAAGCTCTGTACTGCATGTTCTGAAAAGTTGCAGTGAGCTGTGCTTGCTGCTCCTGAATACTCTGTTGTAAACAAATGGCAGAAGTAGGTATCTGGCACTATTTCCAAAAATCTGGTGTGCTTCCCCATACACTTTCAACCACGGTTTTATTTTAATTTTTTTGAAAGGTCATATTGTATTGATTACCATATTTTTCGCTCCATAAGACGCACTTTTTCCGCCCCAAAAAGTGGGGGGGAAAGTGTGTGCGTCTTATGGAGCGAATACTGCAAAAAAAAAAAAAAAAAAAAAACCTCCGCCCTGGCCCTGGCCCAGCCCCCTGCCCGCTCACTCTGCTCTGCTCGGCTTCCCTGGGCAGTCAGAGGCTGAGCTGGCTGGGGGGCTCCTGCGTTCCCTCAGCGCCCACGTGGACTGTGGCAGCGCTGGAGGGAGCCCAAGCCCGCATGTCTACTCAGAAGTAAGTCTCAGAGTCACTGGGGCTCACTCCCAGGAAAGCGTGGGTGGGGTGGCAGTCTCACTGCCCAATCCTGTGCATGCCTACTCTGAAGTAAGTCCCATTAGAGTCAGGGGGGCTTACTCCCAGGAAAGCCTCTCCCCCCTAAGCCTGGAGCATCACAGCCTCTCTTTCCTCCCACCCCAAGCCTGGAGCATCACATCCTCTCTCCCCCCAAACCTGGAGCATCACAGCCTCTCTCTCCCCCCCCCAAACCCTGGAGCATCACAGCCTCTCTCTCCCCCTCTCCCCCCAAACCTGGAGCATCACAGCCTCTCTCCCCCCCCCAAAGCCTGGAGCATCACAGCCTCTCTCCCCCCCCAAGCCTGGAGCATCACAGCCTCTCTCTCTCCCCCCCCCAAGCCTGGAGCATCACAGACTCTTGCTCCCCCCCCAAGCCTAGAGCATCACAGACTCTTTCCCCCCCCCAAGCCTGGAGCATCACAGCTTCTCTCTTCCCCCCCCCAAGCCTGGAGCATCACAGACTCTTGCTTCCCCCCCAAGCCTACAGCATCACAGACTCTTCCCCCCCCAAGCCTGGAGCATCACAGCCTCTCTTTCCCCCCACCCCAAGCCTGGAGCATCACAACTTCTCTGCAACACAAACACTTTCCCCCCTCTCTCTCATACACAGGCTGCCTCCTTCTCTTACACACACAGATGCTCTGCTGCCCCCCACACACTCACACAGCAGGGGAGGGGCGCTTTCACTCATCTCATCCAGCATCTGAATGTAAGCCCCCCCCCCATCACAAAGAAAAAACTGTCTCCTTGGTCAGAATGCCAGTGTTTGCTTATTGCACAAGCCCCAGGTAAATCACCATAAATCCAGAGGTTTGTTGTGTCTTGAGAATTCAAGTTGTGGTTGGACTTTCCACTTGTTCATTTGTATTGGAATCACAAATTGGAACTGGCGAGGAGGTAGATGTGGTGTCAGCAGTGGCCCCTTTAAGGGTAAGGCCTGGGCATCCAGCAGAGTGTGCTGCACAGCTGCAGCCACTGGAAGGCAATAGGGCCCTCAGGGATATAAGGAGTACCTGAGGCAGAAAGGGTTGGTGGGTTTTGAAGGAGTGCAGGGTGGAGAGGAGACTGACTGGGTTTATTGAATTTGGAATCTGACTGTGGATTGTGACTGGACTTGGATACCCTGACGGATTTGACTAACCTACCTGGAATCTGACCTTGGACTGTAATTTGGCTTATTGGCTCTGATTGATGGGACTGATTTACTTGGCATCTGTGGACTAGAACTGGACTCACTTTTGCTTGCTGCACTGGTGAGTTGCACAAGGGGGACTGATCAGCCTTAAGCGGGCACGAGGTGCAGTGGATTGGAATTTGGCAGAACATCATTGTAGCAGAAAGATAATCTGATCCCCTATTTGTGTGCACCTGCTTTTGTGAGCTTCATAAATTCTGACCCTAGTGCTGATGAGTTCTTGGGGTTTCCAGAAAACTAGAGTACTCAAACCTTTAAGTCTCTCCATTTGTTAATGACAGTGATAATGGTTCTTAATGCCACTGTTGACTGCTGTTCACTTTACATGGTTCAAATGTTATTCTGTTATAGTTTATTAAATATTTTATTACACTATTTGGTTCAGAATATTTTTTTTCCTGTTTTCCTCCTCTAAAAACTAGGTGCGTCTTATGGTCAGGTGCGTCTTATGGAGCGAAAAATACGGTATTCTTTTTTCTGTTTTAGGGAGGGGAATTTTATTTAATTTATTCATTTATTTAAATACTGTTAATAATAATAATAATATTTCCATCCAAATTACCAAAAGTCAGCTGAGGAGGATGGATTTTCAGAATAAATTTTGCACAAAAAATAATAATAATAAAAATTGGGGTCAGGGAAGAGAAATGAAAATAATATAATCTTCCTTTGAACATTTTTTTTAAATTATCAAGTCAGACTATCAATGTTTAGGATAAAGAGGCATTTTAAACTCATGCAATTTGTCGCATCAAAACTCATATAGTTCTCATGTACTTCCCCTGCATAAGTTCCATTATGAAAGGGACTTTCTTAGCCCTCCTGAGCGTAAGAAACTTATAGCTCAATCTTAGCCAAACCACCCCATTCCATTGGTGGAACATGCATTCCACCAATGGAAACGTCAGGACCAAGGCAGAAGTTCCAATATAAATTGCACAGCATCGTGATGCATGAACCATCACGGGCAGCTGCACAAGTGGGCCAGTAGTGAGGTCATTGTCTGCTGGCACCAGAGAGTACGTGGTGGGGGTGGGGAGAAACAGGAGTATTTCTGGGCAGGGAGGAGGCACTATCAGTGGCACTTGTGTGCGGCCATATCCTATCCCCCTCCCCTCTTCCTTTACTCTCCTCAGTTGTGCTAGCAACATAGCTGGTGCAGAACCCGGAGACCCATTGAGAAAATGGAGACTTTCCCCAGAGAAAGGGAACTTTTTGTTCCCTTATCTGAGATGGCCTTACCTGTTCAGCTCTCCCCCCCCCCACCATAGGATGCGATGTGTGCCTCATTGGCACATGTGCATCGATGGTGGAATTTGGATAGAATTGGGGCCTTTGTGTGTGTGTGTGTACAGCCCTGCTTTTCGAGGAGGGATGCAGAAGCTCTGCATACAAGCGCACCAGGGTAAACCTTCATCAGAAAGGTTGCAAGATTGGGGGACGAGTTGAGCCTAGCAGTGACATAGCTAAAGAAGGTGCAAAGCACTAAGTTTTGCAGGGAGCCTGACTGCACTGTGCAAGGAGCCCTTCCCCCTCCTCTTCAGAGCCATTCCAAGTAGTGGGAGCAAAACGGTGGTGTATGCCTCCATTTTGCTCTCTGCCTGGAATGGCTCCAAAGGGGAGGGGGAGGTTCCCTGGCATGCTGTAGTGAGGCTCCTTGCAAAACTTAGTGCTTTGCACCCCTCCAGCTACCCCACCAGAGCCTAGTAAGACTCAGAATGAGAAAGGCCATGTGAGAGAACCTGGAAGCTGGTTATAGTTTTGCAGCAGAAGCCTCTGAATGGTTGGGTCTGTATGATCTTCTCAAGTTCCCAAAGCCCAGACAGACCACAATTAAACTATTTTTGTTAAGCCTCCAGTTTAAGTTTGTCTGCCTTGGGTATTTCCAGTGAGTTGTAAACAACGGATGATTAAGGGCCCAATTCTATCCAACTTTCCAGCATTGGTGCAGCCGCAATGCATCCACTAAGGGAACAAATGTTCCCATACCTTAAGGAAGCCTCTGTAACTGCCTCCCCACCCCAGGATGCAGTGCATGCCCCATTGGCACAGCTGCACCAGCACTGGAAAATTGGATAGGATTTGGCTCTGAGTTGTTGGGACCCTTATGGGTAAAGAACTAGATGCTTAGCACAATCCTATACACATTTACTCAGAAGTAAGTTCCACTGTGTTCAGTGACACTCACTTCTAGGAAAGTGTGTATAGGATTCCAACCACAGCCTGCAGATAAGTTGTGCTTGTGTATCCCCCAGTCCTGCCCCATCTTAAGTTTTTGCACTGGGTTTTTCCAGTAAGTAGATAGCAGAGTTTGTGTGCTGTGCACTGTTCTTCTCACCTATTACATAGCAACTATATACTTAAATACTGACAGAGCCACCACTTCCCACCTCCCACGTGCAACCATGCCCCTGCACCAGACTCAAAAGCAGTCTGCATTGGCTGCCTTCCAAACAGGGTGGAAAGAGCGACCTGTGAGTATAACATGAGTACCAAGGGCCCAAATCAGATTCCTTGCTGTGTATGTTCCTTTGAAAACTGCTGTGTAACCTTCCCAAATCCTCTCACTGGTGCTTTTGGGATCAATTCATAACAATGACATTTAAGTGGTGGAGGGGGAGAGCCTAAAGTGTGTGTTCTCCATATTTCAAGTTACATGCAATCATACCAATAAATACAAAGCAATAGAATTCAGAAGTATTAAATGTGTATTCATTCACACACCTTGTGATCATCACTTCTGTTTCCACTGTTAACACTACAATAACAGCTGTACCAGCTGCTGTCACTCAGCCCCTGGCTATGCAATTTTAAGAAGGGAATCTTCCCTTGGGGGTTTCTTCCATGAAAAAGGCCTGTTCGATTTTTGTACTGGGGTTTTTGATTCAGCAGTTGATCTTGCTTGTACCTGTGGAAGCACACATTTATTCCAGAGAATTGCTTTTGCCATTTCCAGAAGGATAGAGCAAGGCAAAATACAGTCTCTGCAGCTTTTAAAAGGCATCACAGAGATGACCGTTTATAAAGAAAATCTTGCCTTTCAGATTACAAATGCAATCTCAGAGAACCATTCTTCTGGGCACAGGGAGTGCAGTTTGATCACTTAGTAAAATGCCCATGCTCTGATATGGAATCATAGAGTGTTAGAGTTGGAAGGTATTTTAGAGATCATCTAGTCCAACCCCCTTCTCAGTGCAGGCAGCTGTTGTACAGTTTCTCTGACAGTTGACCACCTAGTTTCTGCCTAAAAATTCCAATAAGAGCCCACCACTGCATGAAGCAGACTTTTCCAGTGCCAGGCAGCTCTTACCATTAGGAAATTCTTTTTAGTCTAAATCTGTTGGACGGTAACAAGGTAAATGCTTACCTGAAATGTATGTTTTTGATTGGTTTGTATGTGTAAGTTAAAGAGGAGGTGTCCAAGCAGGTTGGAGTGGAAGAGTAAAAGGGACAGTTTCGGTTTTGGCTGGGGTTGGGCAGCCTGCCACAAAATGTTCTCTTAGAACAATGTTGATACTTTTGAATGCAAGCAAAACAATGCTCCTTTGTTTTCAGAGCACAGAAAAAAAAGGAGCAGTTTAAAATTCGGCTTGAAGTTTTAACATTGCTTTAAGTTCAGAAGCATCCAGTTTGAAGACTTTCGGAGCACTAGGCTGTGCACACAAATGCTAGAAAGCAAATATTCACACCAGCTTTCATAGAAAAATATTAGTCAGCTTGGTTTTTATTGTTCTTCATTTCAGAAGCAGTTTTGGTGTACACATAAGTGTGACTAGCAAATAGTAATATTTTATGTTAGTAGTCTAACAGCAATGAAAGGTTCAAGGCTATCTTCCGTTCACAGCAAAGCATTTCTGGATTAACACATTGCAAAGGTCAGATTCCCAGAGAAAAACATTTCGCAGCAGTTTTTAAATGAACACACACACCGTGACGTCAATAGCAAGTATGCTGCCTTACGAAGACCACAGTACATCATCCGATGGTTATGGATGAGGTCAGGTTTGTGTGCAGTGCCATTTGCTGACTGTTGGGGGTATATTGTCTATGATGGATGTATAAAATAGCCTATTATAGAACAACAGGTGTTTTGAACCCACCAATGAATTGTCTCCAAAGAGAAATCTATGTGTCTCAAGGAGGGAACCCCAGTTTGTTATAAAAGTGCGCTGCAGAAGGCACTCTGGGCTTCGCTTCGCTTCTCTACTTCCACTTCTGACTTGTACACACACACTCTCAAAGCTTCACGTAACGTTAGTGTGATTTCTCTCACTTTGGATTTACAATAAAGGCCTGGATTTGATCACCTTTGCCTTCTGAGTTTGCTTTGGAACCTGGGATTACCGTGCAACATCTGAGATCTCTTGTAACATCTAGGATCCCTTGTAACATCTTGGTTTTTGCACCTTGCAACAAATCCACTTCCCTCTAGTTAAATTCATTGGTTATAGTCATATTAATATCTACAAAAAAATTCTTGTACACTTCCCCCCAGCAGTGTAGATAGAGGCCATGGTGCCTGGGATGGTGACATGATGTGTGAGGTTGACGTCATTTCCAAGTCTCCTCTCTCAAGAATGTCACTTCTGTGTTCTCCTCTCCCAAGGATACACTGGTGGCGGCGGCCTTGTGATCTAGCCTTGCAATCCTTGTGATCTGGCTGCCCTTCTCTGAATTGCCTCCTTGAGTTGCAGGGGCCTCGCAGTCTGGCTGCTGCCCTCTTCCTCCTCTTTTTTGAGGTTCAATGACAGCTTCCACTTGCTCTACTTTAATAGAGACTGCTCAGTGGTGCCCAAGGCACAAGTCCTACCTGCCATTTCTCAGATACACCACTGTTCCCCACAACCCTGAGCTGACAGAAACTTAAGGAACAGTTCTACCTGGGTTTATAGGCTTTGAATGAGTGAGCCCTGGAGACTTTCAGCATTGCTGTAATATTAGTTTTATTTACAAATAGACAAGTGGAGACCCACAAAAGCAGACAATGGGCACATACAGAAGACCGTAGATCCATTTGCCCATGTTAGGTCCTCAAAGAAAGACCCTGCACTCTTAGTCCTTCCAGCCTTCAACCAGCTCATAGCTCTCTTGTCGTCTATGTAGGATGTTTACACACACACACCTGTCCTCTTCCCATAACTTCAAGAGTCTGACAGGATCCCCAAGCATTGATGGTTATTTCATTAAAAAGAGAAATTTCCAACTTGCATCATCCTTTCTCCAGTACACGTACTTGTTCTAAAAATGAAACTAGACTAGATGGAAGACCCATAGTCTGATCTCCCACATTTTTTTTTAAGTTGAAAGCAGTAGCACAGGGAGGGATGTGACACCTTTTCACCCCACACCATATTCGAGATCTAGATTGTACGTTCCAGGTGCTTTTTACTCTATGGCGAAAATCATATAGATATAAGTACCTATATGTTTTCCCCCATGGAACAAATACAGATATGGAGATAAGGGTAGGATTGCAATAGGGAAAATGACATGAAGGGAAAGTTGTAACCCCTCAAAACACACACACACAAAGAGAGAGAGAGAGAGAGCATGACCCCAACATAGTTTAAAACAAACCCTGTCACGTATCTCCCACTGTTTTGTCTAGTTAGACCCCCAGCCATGCTTTACTGCTTTATTTTATTGGTTATCCAGCACAAGTGGAAGATATTGGTGAACTCTGTGTGCTGATGCTGATGGGTACAGCATTGCTTGCAATGCCTGCTTTTTCTGGATGTGATTGAACTTGTACCTCTATTTGCAAAGCAAAAATCTCACCTAAAAGGACCTTAGACCAGCATCTTTTGTCCATGGACATTTTCAGAACTTGGAGACACATAGCCCTATTGCTGATTGTAATTGGATGGAGCTGTAGAAGTTTGCTGTCTGCATAGTAAACCACTGTACACAGATGTCAACACATGCCACAAAGAATCTAGTTTCCCCACTTTCTATTTCCAGCTAGCATCTCAATAATAACCGGAGATTTATAGTCTGAGGGTGATTTTGTATATGGAAAACAGTGCATCATGCATATCAAGACAGCCAATCCAGTTGGATATAAGTGGAAGATGGACGAGAATGACACCCTGCCCCCAACCCCGTATTGTAACAGAACAAGCTAAAAAAAATAACAAGGGCCTTAAAGGCCTGGGTTGTGCTTCTGTGGGCGGTTCACTGTGTTATAACATTATACATTTCAGAACTAGCCTGTAACAAATGGCTTTAATTTGTCCATTTAACAACACAGCAAAGCTCTAAATAGATGTACCGATTTAATTTGTGTGATGTTTCACTTAACCCATCCCCTGAGTCAGGTTTAATTTTAACTAAGTTATTTTAAAAGATAAACTTAGTATTTAGTGCAGTAATTGCTCTGTTCGAACACAGTCGTCACAGGGGATCCAAATGTTTTTCCTCAAGGTGCCACTTCTATTACAAGGAAATTACAGTGTGTCTCAAGACTCAAACTACTATCTTGTCCTGTACCTTGCCACTGGAAAGATGCAATTGCCCCTCCCTTGCCCTGCCATCTGACACGAGATTGACAACAGGAGTGGCCTGTGACACATAGTTGCATAACTCTCAACAGGACCTACTGTCTAATGCCTGTGACATCACTAAACTCCATCCACCCTGTTCATATCATTGTGAGTTCTTTTAAAAAGGAGTTTGTTTTTTTCTAAGTGTTAGAGACTGACAGCCCAATCCTATGCATGTCTGCTCAGAAGTTAGTCCCATCAGTGTCAATGGGGCTTACTCCCAGGAAAGGGTGGATAGGATTGGGCTGTAAGGGCCCAATGCTATCCAATTTTCCAGTGCTGGTGCTGCTGTGCCAATGGGGTATGCACTGCTTCCTGTGATGGGGAGGCAATCACAGAGGCCTCCTCAAGGTATGGGAACACTTGTTCCCTTATCTCGGGGCTGCACTGAGATTGTACAGGTGCTGGAAAGTTGGATAGGATTGGGCCAGGAGTATGCCTCAAGTACTTTAAATAACCAAATTGGACACCAACAGAGATCTCTTACAGGGACCTCTCTGCCCTTTTGTCTTAATTTAATTTTAATTATTTAGGTTTTGCTCTTTAATCCTCTATGAAACATGTCTTTCCTAATTTGCTTGGATGGGGGGAGGAAATAGACAGGCAATGCAAATATGACTTTCCAGCAGCCACACGAATAGAGTGTGTACTGTATCTTGTGGGGCTGCAATCCCAGCAGTCTTTTCAGAAGGCGCTTGATACGGTCCCTCATCAAAGGTTGCTGAGGAAACTCCAGGTCCTCTCCTGAATTAGGAACTGGTTGAGTTCCAGGAAACAGAGAGTGGGTTTCAATGGACAATTTTCACAATGGAGAAGGTGAAAAGTGGTGTGCCCCAAGGATCTATCCTGGGACCGGTGCTTTTTAACCTGTTCATAAATGACCTGAAGACAGGATTAAGCAGCGAGGTAGCCAAGCTTGCAGATGACACCAAACTTTTTCGAGTGGTGAAGACCAGAAGAGATTGTGAGGAGCTCCAGAAGGATCTCTCCAAACTGACAGAATGGGCAGCAAAATGGCAGATGCATTTCTATGTAAGTAAGTGTAAAGTAATGCACATTGGGGCAAAAAATCAAAACTTCACATAAAGGCTAATGGGTTCTGAGCTTTCTGTAATGGATCAGGAGGTATCTTGGGGTGTTGGTGGACAGCTCGATGAAAATCTCGACCCAATGTGTGGTGGCAGTGAAAAACGTTAATTCTATGCTTGGGATCATTAGAAAAGGTATTGAGAATAAGACAGCTAATATTATAATGTCATTGTACAAATCAGTGGTGAGGCCACACCTGGAGTATTGCATCCAGTCCTGGTTGCCACATCTCAAAAAGGATATAGTGGAAATGGAAAAGGTGCAAAAAAAGAGTGACTAAAATGATGGCTGGGGCACCTTCCTTATGAAGAAAGGCTATAGTGTTTGCTGCTCTTCAGTCTAGAAAAAAGGCACCTGATGGGGGACATGCTTGAGATATAAAGAATTATGCAGGGAATGGACAGAGTGGATAGGGAGATGCTCTTTACACTCTCACATAATACCAGAACCAGGGGACATCCGCTAAAATTGAGTGTTGGGAGAGTTAGAACAGGCAAAAGAAAATATTTCTTTACTCAGTGTGTAGTTAGTCTGTGGAACTCCTTGCCACAGGATGTGGTGATGGCATCTGGCCTAGATACCTTTAAAAGGGAACTGGACAAATCTCTGGAGGAAAAATCCATCACAGCTTACAAGCCATGATGTGTATGTGCAACCTCCTGATTTTAGAAGTGGGTTACCTCAGAATGCCAGATGCAAGGGATGGTACTAAGATGCAAGTTGTTGTCTCATGTGCTCCCTGGGGCATTTAGTGGGCCACTGATACAGGAAGCTGGACTAGATGGGCCTATGGCTGTACTTATGATCTTATGTCAAGGTAAGGGAACAATTTTTCCCTTTACTGTGGGCTAACCTTTCACTTCCCCAGTAGGTCTACTCAGGCCCATGCCAGCTTTTTCGCTGGTGCAACTCCAAGTAGATCTGCTGACACTGATAACCTCTCCCTTCCTGCCCTTGACGCACCCTCATTCCTTCCCCCAACCTTTCCCCTCTGTACTCCACTGTACCCACAAAATGAACCTGCCACCAGTTTTGTCAGTTCTAGGGGCTGACCGTGGCAGAATGCCAGCCCGCCCCATTTCCACAGAGGGGGAGGGCCTGGTGATGCCCACTGCAGCTGGGGCGATCCACAGGAAGGGCCCGGCTCACATCCAGAATTATTATTATACTTTATTTTTACCCCGCCTTTCTCCCTGAAGGGACTCAAGGCGGCTTACAAAACAAGGTTAAAACAAGTTAAATACATAATTTAAAAGCAGATAAAAACATTGCATATCATAAAAACAGTAGTCAGATAAAAACTAATCAGGTAAGAGCATAGGGCAGCAAATTAGAAAAGGATCAGGGCTGTGAGCAGATGTTAAAAAATGTTAAGAGATGTTAAAAAGATGTTAAAAAGGCCAGGAACTCAGAAGGCTTGTCTAAACAGAAGGGTCTTCAGGCCTCGCCGGAAAGATACAAGAATTGCTGCCGAACCCATGGCACCAGCCCACCACACCCCTGGGTGCTCGCACCCATTGCACCACATGTCCCCCACACCAAGGTATCAGCACCAGGACATCGTTGTAGGCCACTGCCACACGACTGTGTTGCTGCTTGCCATTTCTGGTGGTGGCCTGGTTGCTCATGACAGCATGTTGCATTTTGCAATGCCAGAAAGGTCGATGGGCTCCCAGAATGCAGCTTCCAACAGCACAGTGGCCTGTTAAGAATTGGACATAAGTCTCATTTACTTTTGAATGGGATTTACCTTTGAGTTGACAGATGTAGACTTGTGCTGTCAAGGTGGCACAGAACTTATTTGGGTGGGAAGATATAACTCACCGGGAGAGCCAGCAATTATCTCTAAAAGTAAACCATTGTTATGAAACAATAACATTAAACCTAAACCAGCGTTCCTCAAACTGTGGGTTGGGGCCCAGGAGGAGCCAATTTCAGACGGGTTGCGTAGCACAGGGGGTGAGCAAACCCTGGCCCGCAGACCATTTGTAGCCTGTGGGGCCCCCACATCCAGCCCTAGGAGTGCTCCCTATGTCCAGTGGGCACTTGGCCCGCTGGAGACTCGCCCATGCCCAGCGTAACACCTAGCTCAGCTCCCATCAAAAATACAGAACCCAAAACACAGGGTACAGAGCTGCTGGGCAAGGGCCCAATGCTATCCAATATTCCAGTGCTGGTGCAGCTGTGCCAAAGGGGCATGTGCTGCATCCTGTGGTGGGGAGGCAACCATAGAGGCCTCCTCAAGGTGTAGGAACATTTGTTCCCTTACCTTGGGGCTGCACTGCAGTTGCACTGGTACTGGAAAGTTGGGATAGGATTGGGTCCCAAGTTGGGAGAGAGATTTGGTACTTTGCCCTGAATAGGTGGGGAGATGGGACACTGGAAAGGGGGTGTGAAGAAAACCAGACCACACTCCTTAACGGCCGGGTAATCTCTTTATTACTTTCAGGGTGATCAAGTAGCCATAAACCCTTATGGTCACTGGGCACCCACAGGTCTATCCAAGACCGGTTGCCAAATAGCTCTTAAACCGCAGAGCTTCTAATCCTGGTAACCAGGTCAAATTTGGGGAACCCTCCCCTGAGTTGTACCCCAGCCCTCCAGGGTACACCCCAGACACACTGGATTGCCTCCCACAACCAGTCCCTGTGGCTTCTCCAATCCCAATAATCCAGTCAGTTGTAATAAGCAGGATTTACTGAATAAATGTTTAAAGCATAGTTATACATACAGCACTATATCAGTCAAAAGTTTAGGAATTTAGAAAAGAGCACACCAATACAACACCCAGCCTAATAAAACAATAACAACTAACTCTAACTATCACTCACCAAAGTCTTAGCTTTCCAAAGTCCAATCTGACCCATCTTGCTGCAGACAAGTTGGGTCGCTCTTGCCAGAGTGGTCAAGGGTCTCAGGCCCCCTCAGCCAGAAACAAAGCTAGAACAAAAGAAACTCTTCTCCCTTACCTTTATAGATCTCCTGACCCATCAGAACTCAGTTCCAGCCGAACATTCTAGGAGTGGACGTGCCACAAGCCTTCTTACTCATGGTGGAATTCCCCCTCCCAACCTGAGATGTTCACAGCTGAACCCTGTTGTTAATCAAGTTGGCCTTGAAGCCCACTTGGTACGATATCAGAGGGCCCTGTCAAGCAGTCTCCTCCACAGTTCTCCCAAGCCTGGTATTCTTTGCTGTCCTGCTGAAGCATGCCTTTGGAACTGCAACAGAAGGCATCTATCTCCGGACCAGATCAGATGGAAAGCTCTTCAACTTCTCCAGACTGAGAGCAAAGTCCAAAGTCCAGCTGAAATGTCTGCGTGACTTCCTCTTTGCCAACGATGCAGCTGTCACTACCCACTCTGCCAAAGATCTCTAGCAGCTCATGGATCGTTTTAGCAAGGCCTGCCAAGATTTTGGACTGACGAACAGCCTGAAGAAAACACAGGTCATGGTTCAGGATGTGGACTCACCTCCCTGCATTACAATCTCTGCGCATGAACTGGAGGTTGTCCATGACTTTGTGTACCTTGGCTCAACGATCTCCGACACTCTTTCTCTAGATACCGAGCTAAACAAACGCATCGGTAAAGCAGCTACCACGTTTTCCAGACTCACAAAGAGAGTCTGGTCCAACAAGAAGCTGACGGAACATACCAAGATCCAGGTCTACAGAGCTTGCGTCCTGAGTACACTTCTGTACTGCAGCGAGTCATCGACTCTTCGCTCATAACAGGAGAGGAAACTGAAAGCTTTCCACATGCGCTGCCTCCGACGCATTCTCGGCATCACCTGGCAGGACAAAGTTCCAAACAACACAGTCCTGGAACGTGCTGGAATCCCTAGTATGTATGCACTGCTGAAACAGAGACGCCTGCGTTGGCTCGGTCATGGCGTGAGAATGGATGATGGCCAGATCCCAAAGGATCTGCTCTATGGAGAACTCGTGCAAGGAAAGCGCCCTACAGGTAGACCACAGCTGCGATATAAGGACATCTGCAAGAGGGATCTGAAGGCCTTAGGAGTGGACCTCAACAAGTGGGAAACCCTGGCCTCTGAGCGGCCTGCTTGGAGGCAGACTGTGCAGCATGGCCTTTCCCAGTTTGAAGAGACACTTGGCCAACAGACTGAGGCAAAGAGGCAAAGAAGGAAGGCCCATAGCCAGGGAGAAAGGCCAGGGACAGACTGCACTTGCTCCCAGTGTGGAAGGGATTGTCACTCCCGAATTGGCCTTTTCAGCCACACTAGACGCTGTTCCAGAACCACCATTCAGAGCGCGATACCATAGTCTTTCCGAGACTGAAGGTTGCCAACATACATATGGTATGCACTAATTGGAAGTTGGTTACAGCTGGGGCCCTGCACTTGGGCCTAACGACATGGCTATAAGCAGACACTTTCCTTGTTCAGATGTTACCTGGCCCCCTTTTTTGTCACTGGGGGGGGGGGGCTGTGTGGTTGGAGAAGGATCCAAGTCTGGTTCTGCTCTGACTTCCAAGCTAGAATGTGTGAGGCGTAATGGAACCATTGCTTGATTGCAGCTTTGGTTTGAAGCCTAAATGGATGATGTAGCTTCCGATGATGACATTACTTCCAGCTTAATGACATCACTTCCAGTGGGTCCCAACATTCTGAAAAGTGGGTCCCAGTGCTGAAAAGTTTGACAACTCCTGAGCTAAACCATTTCAACACATGATGGTGCACAACAGTTGAATGCAAACTGCACACCCAGGGGAGGCTAATGCGAAGAAGCATTTTCCTCTATGCTCAGCCAGCACACCCCATGCAACTCAATCCTTATTCGTGTCTGCTCACAAGTAAGCCCTGTGGTCTTCAATGGGGCTTACTTCCAGGAAAGAACATGCACAGTGCTACAGCCTGGACAAACAGCACTGTGCCTGCCAACCTTCTATCCCCCCTCCCTGCGCCCACAGGCCGCTACATGCAGTGCACTCTGCTGGATGACGTCATGCGATGCAAGGAAGCACCGCCCACGAGGAAGCGTGTCGCGTCGCGCATGCGCAGCGAAGAATCCCAGCGGCGGGATGCGATTGGCCCGCCCGGCCGAGGAGGGCGGTGATTGGCGGGCAAGCGTTCGAGTGGGCGGTGTTTGTTTCCCCGGTAACGCCGCTGCTGGCCGACGCGCTGCTGTGTTGTGGTGGAGACTTGGGAGCCGCGGAGTGGAGGCTGCGGCTGAGAGGCGGCATGGCGGCTGCCGAGGAGGAGGACGCGGGAGCGACGGCGGAGCGGGGCCCGGGCGCGGCCTACCACATGTTCGTCATGATGGAGGACCTGCTGGAGAAGCTGAAGCTGCTCGACTACGAGGAGGAGGCGGCGCTGCGCAGCCACAACATGAGGCCGCCGTCCCGGTAGGAGCCCGGCCTGGCCCCTCCCGTCCGCCTGGCCCTGCCCAGGTGCAGGACACGTGTCTGGGATGCTCAGGCCGGTTCACACGTGCACGCAACTCTGCACAATCCTGTGCGTGTCTACTCAGGAGTAAATTCCATTATAGTCAATGGGGCTTACTCCCAGGTAACTGGATAGGAGTCCTCAGAGTCCCAGGTAACTGGATAGGTACCTCAGAGTCCAATCTTATGCATGTCTACTCAGGAGTAAACTCCATTAAAGTCAATGGGGCTTACTCCCAGGTAAGTGTGGGTAGGATTGCAGTCTCAGAGCCCAATGCCTGTCTACTCAGAAGTAAGCAATTGGGGTTACTCTCAGGTAAGTGTAGATAGGATGTAAGTTAGTGTTCACTGGGTGGTTCCTGAACTGGCAGGAAAGCAGGAGGTCAGGGAAGTTGTGGGTGTGTTGGCTCTGTGGGGGTCCATTCACACAAACAAGTGTGTGGCACCCCAGGGTTGGTGGATAGCTGTGCACATGGGAGCCAGCACCAGGATTGTCAACAAAAGAAGGAGGTGATCAAAGTGGTTAATGTCTTCAAAGAGTGTTAACATTAGTGTCACAGGGAAACTCTGTGTGTGTGTGTGCGCGTGCGCTTGTTAGGCTGTAATCCTATGCACAGTTTCCTGAGAGTAAGCCCTATTGAACACAATAGGACTGACTTCCTAGTAAGCATGCATAAGATTGGGTTCACATCCTACTGTGATGTGTTATCATTAGTGTCATGGGAAACTGGGAGTGTGTGTTTTAGGCTACAATCCTATCCACACTTTCCTAGGAGTAAGCTCTATTGACTATAATGGGACTTTCTTCTGAGTAGACAGGCATAGGATTGGGGCTCTGAGGTTGCTGTGAACTTGGGAGGAAGTCCCAGGAAGGTCTTGAGAAACTTGTGCTGGGAAAGTTAGTGACTTGGGTTCAGTATGCTGGATGTGCAATCACTGGAATTGCAAAGTATCCTTTTAAAACACTGGTTCCCCATGTTTTTTCACTTGCTTAACCCCTTGGCATCCCTTTTCCATAAACTATACCCCTCATATTTGCAAAATGTTTGTAACATTTTGTTTGTTTGTTTGTATGTATGTAATGTTTGTTTGTTATTTCAAATTTAAATGTTTTCAGCTATTGATCCATATCTGATAAAACACAATCTATTATTATTAATAATAATATTAATATTAAAAACTTTTATAATAAAAGTTGGTGGGGCTTTTGCAGCCAGCTAACTGCCTGCCTTCCTAGCTGCCTTCCTTCCTAACTTGACAGCCCCACAAAGTATTCTCATACACACCTGCCTTTTCCCACCATTATTCAAATCTTTTTTGAGTACTCCTAAAGATTCTGGCAAATACCTTTGTGGAGGGGTATATGTACCCCAGGTTGGGAACCACTGTTGTTGTTTTTTTTTTTAAAAAAAAATGAGGCATCTGGCATTGTAAGCTTTTTCCTTGGCATAGCAGCAAGCCATTGGGCACGATTCTGTGAATGAAAGTGTGGGGTTTGGTCCTTCTGAGTAAACATCTGGGTAGTGATGTTGTGGTTTTTTGGGGGGCTCACTGCATGAAACTGAAACCTTCCCAGCACTGTTGTAAATTGGGAAGTTGTGGTTCTTTGGATGAAGTGTTGGGCTTGCACCTTCTAGGTAAATGTCTGGATAGGGGTTTTGCTTGGGACTCATTGGGTGAAATTGAAACCCTCTCAGAACTGTTTTAAAATGGGAAGTTCACAATACTGGTTCTATTAAGGATTAATAAGAAGTTTTTAGAAACTGGGAAGCGTTATAAATATATGTTTGAAAGCAAACCTACTCCATAGGTTAAACACATTGCTGGCTCTCTGTTTTTGTTTTCTTTCAAAACTTAAATTAGCTGTGAGTGGGCATGCTTTGGATGTGCTAGATTCTGGTGCCCAGAGATGGAGTGTTTAACCCTTCCCCCTTTGCTGCAGCACCAGTGGAAATTGTGCCCCTGAAGATTCTTGCCCCAAGAGCACCTTCCATTGATGCTAGTAGATTGGATGTGCATGAGAGAAAGAAACTTCTTTTTTAATATATATTTTATTTATAATGATATTAAAAAGAAAAACAATAAACTAACAACATTTAATACAAAAAATACATTTAAAAAAACTACATGGGGTATCTAACAGTGTAGCAAGAGCAAAGCCAAAAAGTTCTTACTGCATTTATATTAATGATCAAAATTTCACCCTTACAAAAGCTTTATCTCCAGTAGTCCTCCTCATAACTAATCTTCAAATCCAAAACACATTAAGAGCCCAATTTTATGCATGTCTTCTCAGAAGTAAGCCCCAATAGTGCTTACTCCCAGGTAAATGTGGATAAGATTGGGCTGTAAAACATTGTTCTCCAGCAAAAAGTCAGTGTTTGGTTTCTAGTTATTCATAAAGGTTTTTGTTGAACTCTCTTTAAGTAAAGTCGTGAGTTTATCCATTTCTGCCACCATTTTTCTATCGACAGTATATCCGTGGTTTTCCAGTATTGTGCATAAAGTATTCTAGCTGCACTTACCATATATAAGAACAAAATTTCACTTTTTTTTCACATATTGATTTATCATGTCCACCAAAAATACTTCAGGTTTCAATTGTAGATATGTTTTTAAAATCAGTCGTATCTGTGACCAATATTTTTTGCTTTAGAACAAGTCCACCACATATGGTAAAAAGTTTCTTCCTGTTTTTTACATTTCCAACACCTATTTGACATACTTTCATACTTTCTTGCTAATTTGCTTGGTGTCATATACCATCTATAAATCATCTTGTATACATTTTCCTTAATATAGACATTCAGAGCAAATTATATTTGTCCATCATTTCTCCCATTTTTCCATTGAAAGTTCGTGACCCACATACTTGAGAAAGAAACTTCTCTGGATGAACCTCAGCAGAATTGGGGCTTATCTGCAAAAGAAGAGAGTAGTATGTAAGAACAGCCCCACTGGATCAGGCCATAGGCTCATCTAGTCCAGCTTCCTGTATCTCACAGCAGCCCACCAAATGCTCCAGGGAGCACACAAGACAGCAAGAGACCTGCATCCTGGTGCCCTCCCTTGCATCTGGCTTTCTGATGTAGCCTATTTCTAAATTCAGGAGGTTGCACATACACATCATGGCTTAATAATATTTTTCCTCTGGAAATTTGTCCAATCCCCTTTTAAAGGCGTCTAGGCCACATCCTGTGGCAATGAGTTCCACAGACCAACCACACACTGAATAGAGAAATATTTTCTTTTGTCTGTCCTAACTCTCCCAACACTCAATTTTAGTGGATGTTCCCTGGTTCTAGTGTTATGTGAGAGTGTAAAGAGCATCTCTCTATCAACTCTATCCTTCCCATGCATAATTTTGTATGTCTCAATCATGTTCTCCTTCAGGTGCCTCTCTTCTAGGCTGAAGAGGCCCAAACACCATAGCCTTTCCTCATAAGGTACACCAGCCCATTAATCATCTTAATGTAATGACATTCATTCACTATAATATATCTTGCTGTTCCCATCTCCTTCTGGTATTGCTTTCCCCCCTTTTGTAACTCTTTTGTAGATCATTGGTTGTCAGACTTTTAGCACCAGGACCCACTTTTTAAACTCTAGCAGGACCCACCTAGCTTTACAAACTTTAAAAAAAAATTAAAGAGAAATAACATTTTTATTTTACTTGCAGGTAATAAATCTATTTGGGGGAAAAACCTTGATCCATTTCTCATAATGAGGCAGCTCTAATGAATAGCCTCAAGGCTTGAAAGGCATAGTTATGTGACTTAGCCTTCACTTGTCTCCACTACCTGTCATTGACAGACTTGGAGAAAAAGCACACCAGAAGAAAGAAGTGCAGACATTGATCTCCCTTACACAAGCTTGCAAACTGCAGAAGCTCGGTGCCTTGCAAGGCAGTTAGAAGCAATCCAACTACTGAATAGCTTCAGGGCTTGAGGCACTCAATTATCTGATCTTTCCATCACCCTGGTTGAGACCAACTAGACCCAACCGGATCATGACCCACCAAGTGCATCCCAACCCGCAGTTTGAGAAACATGGCTCTAGATCAGGGGTCTCCAAATCCCGGCCCGGGGTCCAGATGTGGCCTGCAGCGAGCCTCTATCCGGCCCGCGACCAGCCTCTTGTCCCCTGAAAGCCTCTGGCCCACTCGACTGAACATGACCAGAGCTATGCTTTGATTGCATCTGAAGGGTGTTCTGAGGGCTGGAGAGGCTGAGTGAATGAGCCCAGTCATTCATTTATTCATTCATCTAAGTTCCATCTCTAATTTATTTATTTAAATTTTATATTTAAATTTTTCCCGTCCCTCAGCACTGCCCCAGATATTTCATGCAGCCCTCTGGCCAAAAAGTTTGGAGACCCCTGCTCTAGATCATAGAATTTGTGGGTAACTTAAAAACTGTTCCAAGTTTGTTCTGAAATTTACTGTGAGTTCTATGTAACTAGTAGGAGCAGCATCCTGAAATTATAAAGAGATTCTGCAAAGGAGTCTTTTTTTGTTTGTTTGTTTGTTTTCGTTATTTTTAAAGGGTGTGTGAGGAGTGTAATTGTTGTTCAGAGGAGTTTGTACTGCCAGTAGAAGAACTCTGGTAGATGTTTTAAAGTTTTCTCATTGAAGCCTGGATTAGAATTTATTGCATCTCTTTGAAATACAGAACTTGTGTTTAGAAGTTTTTATTTTTTCCTCTCAAGTGTAGCACTTCTCATTTATAGACAAAAGGATACCACAAAATAATATTTATTATATTAATTGGGCTAGTTTGATCATACTGTTCTGCTTGTAATTCTGGCAGAGTGGCAGTAAACATGGATAATCAATTTAAACCTAGCCAACATGGCTTTCTGCCAATTTAATGCCTAACATCATTCCTCGTGCTTTGAAAGCTATTTGAAAATGAAATCTATTTTCAGAGAACTGTGTGGCTTGTTCATATGTTGTGCAGTATGGATAGACTAGACTTGGGTACTTGTGGGCAAAAGTGTTTCTCTGTTATCACGAAATTCTTACATTTGCCAATTGCCAGTCTCAAAATGGGTAGCATAGTCTTATTTCATTACAAACACATGAATTTGGATAGGCTGTCTTATACAATAAGGTCTTCTAGAAGGGAAAAGTCCTGACACTTAAAGAAAATCAATGGCTGGGATATTTAAAAGTTGACTGAGGAGACCCAAATTACTTCCCCTTTTTCAGAAGTACTGTGAATCTGTATCTTTCTGTCAAGGGTAGCAGAAATCTTCATACCTGAAAAGTTCACCTACTGGTACCTATGTTCTAGGACAGACTTGCTTTTTAAGTGAGGAATGTAGGAAGTTGTCAGATTAACTTGTATAGTAAAAATCATTAATCTTGCCCTTGAAGATTTAAATTGAAACTGTGTCAGAATTGGAACTAGGAGGCAGAGAGACTGCTTTTTAAAAAATCTTAATTTCAGTTTGTATGGATCAATATTGTATTAATAGTGTTATAAGAAATAAATAATGCATTCTAGACCATTCCCTGGAGAAGCTAAGGAGAATGCAGCTACCCGAAAATCAGGGCCTTAGGTCTGGCTTACCTCGCACAATTCTTGTGTACCACTTACAAGTTAGCTATAAAAGTGTCAAGTGTATATTTGACAAATCCTTCCTCAGGTTGCTAAGACTCAGATTAATACTGTTTTATCCATGTTAATGTAAGACCTTTGTGTTTTCTCATTTTTATTATGAATATTAATAGTTCATTGCTTAATTGAATTCATAGGCTGCATCATCTTGAAAGTTTAGGATAGGTGACAGCAGATGGAAAAGCAAAATATAAAATACACTCTTGAAATCAAATAAACAACCTAAATTCTGACTATCCATCAAACAACTTTGACTCTCCAAAATGAGCACAAATAGGAATGGATTTAGACTGTGGTTTTACTATATATATGTTTATCTGAGAGCAAATCCCACTAGAACTTTCTTTTGCGAAAACGTGCCTAGGAGTTTGCTGCTAAAATGCTTGCAACAAATGCTGTTTGAACAAAGCATGTGGAAAGTACTATTAAAAGGGTACTTTTGGCACTTTCTCTGTTGATCTTGGAGACTGGGACGCATGTACTTAAGGACACGCTTTTAGGCTGTTCTATTTCTCCCATCTATTTTGCACCCCATCCCATCCACAGTTATAAACTTGTTTGTATCAGTCTTGATAAAGTGGTTGATGTATTTTTTTAAAGCATTGATGATTTGAGTAATTATCTGTATTAAATTCTGTGTACTTCCAAAGAAGGTGAAGCAACAAAAAGTTTTATAAACTATCCAATAATCTGATTCCTTCTGGACCTCAAGTGTTCACTAGGAGACTCTTGAGAATTACATTTACAGCCTTTGACTGGCATTAATATTGTTCAGGCTTAGCCACACAGTGGAAGCATGAGCAGTTGCGGCATAACATCCTGAAAGTGCTGCAAAGAAAAGAGCGCATCTATCAGGGAAATTGCCTGTCAGTGAAATACCAGCCAATAATATCAGCCTTAGAGAAAGCAATTTGGGGGGCAAAGAAGGTTATAGTAATCCAGCGAAGTTCTGTTAGCTAGGAGAACACCATTTTTCAGGCTAGGCAAATGTAATCCTTTTTTTCCTCTTTTTCTTTTAAAATAGGCATTACTTTGCATTGCCCGTTAACCCAGGCGAACAGTTCTACATGTTCTGTACCCTTGCTGCTTGGCTGATTAATAAAGCAGGGCATCCTTTTGAGCAGCCACAAGAATATGATGATCCGAATGCAACAATATCTAGCATACTGTCCGAGCTTCGATCTTTTGTAAGTGGATTAATGTACAACAGTATCTCTGAAAATTTTCAGTCATTTTATAGATGACGAATATGCTTGTTTTCTCTGACTTATCCTTCCATAAAATGTAAAGTGGGGAACAGCTAGCATCTCCATTCTCATGGTTTCTTGTTTTCAGAAGCTAGTCCTGGACTAAAGTATATTTTGCCATACAAATTGTGAAGCACAAGGTAAAGTCACTGGCTTAAGTGTTACTCTGTCTTGTAGGCCATTTATCTTATCTTGAATTTCACTTGGCCAGGTAAGAGGCTTGATAATGGGCTGGAACATCAAGGTCTCACTAATTAGGAATGCTTTGCAGCTGTGAATCTCCAGGAGCAGGGGTCAGAGTAAGTAACCTACAGTAGCCTCAGGTGATCATTTTCCAGAAGGTCCGGGTCTCTGATTGGGTCATTTTCTACAGGTCCGAATGTCTGATTAGCTAAGAGTTATGTTTAAGGTATTAAAAAAACCCTGTTGTTGGGAGAGGGCGAGTTGCTTTGTGCCATTCCATCATGGACATTTGTCCATATCAGGCATTGAAGAGCTACCCCTTTGTTTATGCTCAAAAGTTGGAAGGATCCACTCGAGCATTAGGAATAAGTAAGCTTAGGAGCTTAGCTTTGTTTTAAGCATTGTGTGTGCAAGGCATGTGTTTCTCAAAATTCCTAAATGCTTTCCAAAGTAACATGTAATCTTAATTCTATTATTTAAGCCGTTTCTGCCCAACGTTGCATATTCGTAACAGGAAACACCTATGGGCTGTGCAGAAATGCGTTCAATAAACCATTATTATAGGCCTGTGTCTGTGTGGGTATAAAGGAACTGAATTCATCTAAGTTTGGCCTAGGCCACTCAGGGACCAATCTTGTGGGCTCCGGTGCCAGCATTCCGCCAGTGCCTCTGGCCCGACTGTCCCGGAAAGTGCCATAAGGCACTTTTGTACCAGCGGTGCTGGTGCACCATTGGCACTTGGTCTAGTGGCAGTTGGCGAGGAAGACCGCCAAGGGCTCCTGGCGGCCTGCAGCAAGCCTTTTCAGAGTGGGGGGAGGGGCAGGAGTGGGCCCAGGAGACTCTGCCACCATATCCTAACCTCCCCCCAGCATGGGTCTCCTTGATTCTGTGCCCACTCAATAGTGGGTGCAGTTCTGAGGAGACCTATTGGGGCCACCTGGCCACTGCATGGAGTAAAGGAACAGTAAGGGTGGGGTTCAGAACTTTCAAGGGCTGTGGGTTGGCTTGTAGAACTTCAGCTTCCCGTTGGATGGAGGACTGGCTGTTGGAAGGGATGGTGTTGGCTACCAGAGGGCAGTTTGCCCTGAGAACATGTGCATCCATCTGGTGTGTGTGACCAGTCAGATGAATGTGCACAAGAACTTGTATGCAACACTTGACTGTTTTGCCTAGGAACTGTACCCTGCTCTATTCTGGGGTATTAACACTCTTGAGATAGTAGGATACACTGGAATAAATTGGGAACTTGCATTTTTGACTCTTTGGGGATTGTTTGACCTGGGAGTCACAAGCATGTAGGATCAGTAAGAAATCCTGGTCCATGACACTCTCAGGACTCCAGGCTTTGCAGTACAGCTTTGTATGAAGGGCCCATGTGCTCAGTTACAGTGCTACATACGTATGCAAGTAGTCTCTGACTTGAGGACATCCAACTTAAGAATGTTCCACCATAAGGGCAACTGCATTGTGCTTTTGCAAAGGTGCTGTCTGTCTGCTCAGGTGAAACAGATACTGTGTGTTTGAGAAGGAGAGAGAGACTGCAGTTTGGAGATGCAGAAGGGGTGGGTGAAGGAGAGCCAGTACAGTACTTAACAGAATTGTTTTTGTGTTCCTCTCCAACTAATACAAATGCAAATTGTAACTTGTAAAATGTAAGTTGTGAAATGCAGCTAATATAAATGTGCCTCCACCATCTAAGCTGCTCCAAGGCCCATTTTGTATGTTGCACTACAAAAAAAGCAGTGTTGCCACATAATAACTCACTCCCCTACTGAATGTATTATCTATTTTATAGATAATTTATTTTTAAAAAATTTTCTTTACTGTTTTTCAGTCATTGCAGAGTTATTTACAGTTTTGTTCATGATGAATCAATAATGTTTCTACTTAATCATATTTCAGCCAAAGTACAGACGGCTCGAATCTGACCTGTACTTAATTTGGGACCACCTGTTTTTATATTGCATACCTGGTGCAAACAAAACCAAAAGCAGAAATGTAACACTTTTAAAATTTTGACAGAAATAAAAACAGAATTAAAAATTATTTCTGTTCCTTACCACTTGAAAACGGGGCAAACATTTTGCCATATATTGATCACTATTGGGTAGGGTCATTAGGGAATGTGTCTTATCCTGGGTCAAACCATTGATCTGTCTAGCTCATTATTGTCAGCACTGACTGGTAGCAGCCATACAGTTTCAGATAGGAATTTTTCTCTGCCTGACCTAAGGTGAATCTGGGACCTTCTGCATCTGAATCATGTTCTTTGTGACTGAGCCTGTCTTTGATTAAAATTTGCACCAAATACAGTTGATGAGTTGGGAGGGAAAGCAAATTTGGTCTCACTGGCATAGCTGGGGGGCAGCGCACTAAGTTTTGCAGGGAGCCTCCCTGCAGCATGCAAGCAGCTCCTCCCCCTCCCCTTGGGAGCCATTCACTTCTGTTTCCCCCCCCCCAGGGCTCCAAAGTGGAGGGGAGGAGCCGCTTGCATGATGCAGGGAGGCTCCCTGCAAAACTTAGTGCGCCCCCCTCTAGCTGCACCAGTGTTTTGTCTGTAAGCTTCCAGTTGGTCATCCTTTATTTACAGTATGATCCTTAAAGCATCTAGCAGTTTCAACTGATTTGCATGCTGTGTTTAATTGTAGTTTTGATTGTGCATCTTTTAAATTGTGATTTTATCATGTTTCTGGACACTTGCTTGCAGTATAAAAATACTTTCAGTAAATTGATTTATCAGTGTAGCAAGACTGGCTTATGTGTTTTGTGGCTAGCATTCCATCTCTCCAGATTTCCATTGCTTGAAGTAATTACATTGAGGTTCTGCAAGGTTAATGGAGCCTGAGGATTACTGAAGAACTTAGACCTTAATAAAGTGTGTGTGTGAATGGGGCAGAGAAAAGTAGGAAATGAGACTGTTTTTAAGATCAAATGGCAGTTGGAACATGAGGGTTGCAGGCATGGTGCTGTTCGAATTACAGATAATGTGGAGGTAATCAGGAATTGAGCAGACCCTTACCCTGTTAACTTTCTTGAAGTGTGTGTTTCAGGCTATAGTCTGGTACAAAAAAGCTTTGATTAAAACTATTTGTAAAATAGTCCAAGACTAACCTATTACTGCTAAAGAACTCACATTGAGAAAGACCTTGCTCCTATAGCTCTTTAATAGTTGCATAAGAGGAAACTTCGATCAGTTCAGTTTATCATGTCATCCTCTGCAGGGGTGAAAAATGGATGGCAGAGACCAGTCATCCACCCCCTCTTGGAGAAGAGCGATTCCCTTCCCACATTGGAGCAGGTGGGCGGCTACAACAGCAGTTGCTTTTGTGCTAGAATGATTAGTTCCAGCATGTTGAAGTGTTGCTGTGGTTTATAAGGAAAAGTATTGGTTCTGAATTTAGCCTTTGATTCTTTCCTGAGCTCAAGGCTTACACTGTATAACTGAGCACACACTTCAGATACGTCTGCTCTGTGAAAGGCTTTATACACGCTGTTCTTAGTAAATTGCAGTACAGCAGTAGTATCTAAGCAGAAGCGATTGAAGCTTATAGGATGATGAGAAATGCACAGAATGGATAAGCAACAGTTGTTTATTCCCAAAATCTAAACATCCTTCACTAAAACTGAGAAGAAGCAAACTTTGAAACAAAGAAAGGTTGTTCTTCAAAAATTAAAACATGGCTTGTGAGATTTGCTGCCACAGTACATTGTGATGGCTGCTAGCATAAGAAGGTTTTTGAAAGGGCTAGATGACTGCATGGGTGCTCTTTGTGGCTGCTAAGCATACTTGCCAAAAGCACAACCCGCATTTGCTGAGACAGTAGACTACTAGTTATTTATGTTTAATTGACTTTTAAAATTTCCCAGAGAGTTGTCAACAGAAGACAATGAAAACAGAACGCTAAAATTGGCACTACAACACTCAAAAGGAAAGAACAAAAAACTTGATTAAAACAATTGAGGAGACTTAAAAAGGAGGGGAGAGGATCCAACAAGTGCCATTACCACTGGATCTAGCTCCCTTTCGCCTTTTCCCTGCCACAGTTCCTCCTCCCTTCCTGTCCCATCACTGACTTACTGATGCCACTGCTGTTACAAGTAGCAGCCCAGTTGCGTGCTATACGGTATCGTGTTTTGTGATGCCGTAGATTGGGCTGCACTGATTTGAAGATGATTAACAGTATTTATATACTGCTTTCAACAGAAAAATTCACAGACCAGTTTACAGGCAAATACAGTAATTACATGGTCCGCTGTCCCAAAAGGGCTCATATCTAAAAAGATGCAAAAGAACACCAGCAAGCAGCCACTACAAAAGACCGTATGCTGGGATGAAAAGGGATAGTTTCTCTCCCCCTGCTATATATAAGAGGAACACTATTTGGAAAGTGCCTCTTGCCCAGTTAGTAGGGGGTCCTGCTTGTGTTTGGGCTGTAATCCAGATAAAATTTGCTGATTCTGGTTTGACTATGATTTGTCATTATAAACTGTGGTTAAGCTTCCTTCACAGTTGTTTGGTGTAAAGTCTGAATTGAACCTTTGTGTCTGCAGGTACTGGGGGAAAATACATTCTAGAAGCTCTAAAGCAGCGTTTATCAATGTTTTGTCCCCTGCCATACTACTTTGCATAATCCACCTGTTGAAAGTGCCACCAGAAGTAACTGGCAATGGCATCATCACTAGTTGCTTCCAGATTGGAAGGCCAGATGCAATGTGACAAACACCGGTAAGAGGCACAGAGTGAACAGGAGGGCTTTTTTGAGTGCACATAAAGCATACCCTGGAGTTCTGCCTACCAAACCAAGCCTCCTATTGCAGCTAGTCACATTGTGTTGCTGGTCTTGCTGGCAGGGGCAGGAGTCTGGGGGACCCACATATATCACCAGACACTACCTCAACTATCACTGGTGGTATGAGTACCAGTGGTTGAGAAACACTGCTCTAAAGAAATTCCTCTTTTAATGGCTTGGAGATTAAACTGGAATTCATTGAACTACAAGCTAAGAAATATGGCTGTGGTATTCTAAAGGCTAAGGAGAAACTAGTTATTCACATTTCACATCACATACAAATAGAAAAAGACTGGGGATGTTCCTGATTCATGTATACATGTAGAACACATGATATCTCACAATTTGATGATGATTTATAGTTGAATGTGTGAACTGACTCCTTAAAAAGCACTTACTTGAACTGAAATCCTTCTGAGTTGATATGCAAATTATATCCCTGATGACTTGCTCACTCATGCAAATTGCTCCTTGATGCTGTAGCCTTCAAATGATGAATATACATGTATTAATCAGCCCCTAGTGAAAAAGAAAATGGGGTTAATAGAAATCTATTAATGACTTGTATCTCTTTTAGGGTAGATCTGTGGATTTTCCTCCTTCAAAGTTAAAGGTGGGCTATGGCGAGCAAGTATGTTATGTTCTTGATTGCTTAGCTGAAGAAGCTTTGAAACATGTGTCCTTTAGCTGGAAAAGGTATGCTGTTTAAACAAGATTATCTTCACACTTCTCCTTTCTGTATTTTGGGGGATTTGGGTGCTAGTTGTACAAAATGAGAGACCCAGAACAATGAGAGCAGTTCACATCCAAATTCCTGAATTGCTCTCTTCTGAGACATAGGCCTATGTTTCTATGCAGTTTGGGTTTTGTTTGCCTGTATTCACAAAACAAGTGTACCATTATTCTTTTGGTGAGAACCAGGTATCACCCACAAGATAATGCCACTGTGGGATGTTGCTTTCATTTGCTTTCATTTCCCTGTACCTGAATTGCAACATTTTGTCACTAGGAAATTGAAATGCATCTCTCAGCTAAGGCACACGTTTTTGCTCTCCTATTTTATTATCTCAAGTACTCTGTAATATAGGTGAGGCTGTGAGAAAGTGACTTGTCCAAAACTACCCTATGAAAGTGTTGGGTGAGTGATGTCTGGGTTTTCTGTGTCCAAATCCTACACACTTAGCTCCTATACCACAAACTATTGGTAATTTCCAAGGGTACACAGGCACTGTTCAAGGGTAGAACATGAGATGAAAGTTCCCATTTCAAACTCTGATCAAGCTATGAGTTTACTGGATAGGCTTACATAAGTCACTGTCCTTCTGTGGTATACCATACAAAACAGATTTTTAAAAAGAGTATGATACATTGAAGGAAAGTACAAAATGGTTTTTAAAAATCTGTAATATAACAGTGGCGATTCAGATCAGGCAGTGTTACCTTAAAGTTCACAGTGACACACATACAACCTAAAAATAGATTGCAACCTAAAGAAAGGCATGCAACTGGGTTCCATTTGCTGTAATTTGGAAAAAAAGGTTGATAAACAAGCAGTGGTGGTTGCTGCTGCCTGATTTTCAGATTTCTCTACCCTCACCCCTTCCGGCTTATCTTTTTTCTGGGGAGTTCTCGCCACGCTCAAGTCTAGCTTTTCAGGGGTAGTGGGCTGGAGCAAGTAGGAGAAATGAGTGCAAATCAAGGAGCCTGCCTTGCACAGGTGAATGTGCTATCTGCTAATGTATTGTCAACAAGCCAGTGACTGCTAAATACTTCAAAAAAACAACCCTAAAATGGATATTCTCAGGAGTTGCACGGCAATTATAATACATTGCATGCGTGCTTTCACTCTCACTCATATATATAATTAGTGAAGCAGGGCATAATAGAAAAGCCTGTAACATGCATTTTCAGACAGCGTAAGATGTTCTGTTTTTTCTTCATTATAGATCTTGTACTTTGGGGGAAAAAAACAAATTTCATGATGGCTGACAGTTTTATCCAACATACAGCTAATGGCCTAATGCCATTTTGTATTTGTTCATCATACTTGAATTTGATGAGATTGAACCTGAAATGGTTATTGGATGTTCCCATGCTGTACAGATATGCAACTACTATGTCCATTTTTTTTACACAATTAAGCAACTTGGTCACCTCCCATAATAGCAAAGGCTTATAGTGAAGGCAAAGGAGCACTGGCAGGCAATTGCAAAGGATATGTTTGTATGCACAGTACTGACTATAACTAGTGCTGGTGTTGTCTTTTCTCTGAAATCAGGATAGCAAATTGCAGTCGGGTCTGGCTGGGGAACATTGTTAAAGATCCATGGATAAGAAAAACCTGTCTTGGAAAGCACTATCTCCAAAGTTGCCATGTCTATTAGATTTCATGTATCATTTCAGACCAACATATCCAACTGAAGAGATGGAAGAGGAAGTAATAATGGAAGATGATGCTGAACTGACACTTAATAAAGTGGAAGAACTCGCTGCAGTAGGTATATGTAACCATCTGTTGGTGTTACTATTTTTGTTTAACAGCGGGAACAATTCTGAGTGAAAAATAAGGAAAGAATCAAAATTAAGGGTAATCTGGTCCACTGGCCCAAGTGCACCTTTCCTTTGAAAGACCTCTGAGCTCAGTGAGTGTCTGACAGTGTAGCGTGACATTGAATGCACAGCAGTACTGAAAAGGCAGCCTGTAAAAGCAGACTAGCTCTGAAAGTAGAAGATGGCCTCTTGTCTAGTATCTATACCATTGTTTATATAAAAATGGATAGCATCATTGGATTATAATTTAAAAACCAATTGGGTTTTGTCAATACAGTTGTCTACTGTGGATGCAGGGGAATCCTATGTAAATAGCAGTCCCGTGCCCATTACCTTCATTTTCTTTTAGTAGTGCCTGAAGCATGAGAGTTTCTTGCTTAACCAAGGAACATTCGTGCTTCACTGAAGAATGCGATGTGCAGGCAGCCAACCTGCAAACTACAAGGAAGAGACTAACAGAACGTTAATAAGAAGCAGAACAGTTCCTGCATCCTGTTAACATTCAGTTAGTCTTCCTGTAGCATGCAGGCTGATTGCCTGCACATCACATCTTCAGTGAAGCAAGAGACACACTTCTTTAAGTGCTACTAAACAAAAACTCAATGAGCGGGGGGGGGGCAGATCAGTGGTTAATGGAATCTGCAAATTCCAGATCTATGAATACAGTTGGATGCCTGTACTTGTCATGGAAAGAGCTGTAAAAATGGATTGTTCCACATTAGGCTTTTGGAGTTCTGGGTATTTTGTTTTTAATGTAGGTAAGTGTTCAAAAAAACTTATCATATTTTATTTATTTATTTATTATATCTTCTCACCTTTATCTGAAATTGTACAGCTTACCTTTTCCTGCTACATGGCTGTGGCCACAGAATTTGGAGTTCAGCAAATCTGGTCCAGTTGACTTCAAACTGGTTTTTGCTTGGATGCCTGTTGCTTAGAGAGGAACATCCTCAGGCACAAGGATATGTATTAGCATATGAAATAGCAGTCACAGATACAACTAGTGGCAGTTCCCATTACTGCTGCAGCAGTTTGTTTATTTAAAAGATTTTTATCCTGTTCTTTTAAAAAATTGGCTAAAGGAGCTGACATACAGTTCAATAGACACATACAACTTTACCAACTGTCACAGCCATAGGAATTGCTCTCAGCTATATTCATGTCCGACTGTGTTACATACAGCCATACGTGTGTATACCCAGAGGGGAGTCAAGACACTTGTGTCTGGAGCAAAACATCTCATGTGAAGGAGCAACAAGTGGTATTTTAATGCAAAGAAGGGTAAAACAGTTCTTTTCATGAAGAGCAACGCTAAAAGAATATTATACAACATCAGCACTTGACTTTCTTGAGTTTACTTTGACAAAGCGAATAGTTGTGATATAGTTCAGGGAATGTTTTACCCATAGTCTTGCAGTGCTTGCTAAATAATGTTTTATATGTTTTTAAAGGAAGAAGACACAGACAATGAAGAAAATTACATTGATCTGAATGTTCTAAAGGCACAAACTTACAAATCAGTAAGTGTTTTACTCTTTAGTTAGTATTGAGCATTGCCATGATTCCAAGATGGTCTTGCTTGAGTGAAAGACAATTCCATTCATGAAAATTGGTCCCTCTAATTTCAGTCCCTGAATCACATCCTATGCCATTGTGGAGAGTCCTCAGGAATGCCCTTTTCAGAGGCTTACGTGAGACAGCTGTGAAGAAGAAAATTTTGGTTCTAGGGCTTAATAACAAAGATCAAGATTAGACTGATACTGTCTCTCTGCAAATCTATAGTGCAGCCACATTCGGATGCCTATGGTTCTGGCTGCCAGATTTAAAAAGAAGAATATTACAGAGCTGGAAAGGTGCAAAAGGGAGCAACCAAAATTATCAGAGGGTGGAATACCTTCTTTACAATTTAAGGCTGCAATGTTTGGGACTTTTTAGGTTTTGAAAAAGGCAATTTATGAGGGACATGATTAAGAGGAATGAAATTATGCATGGTGTGAGGAGAGTGGCTAGAGATACCCTCTCTCACAGTACTGGAACTAGAGATCAACCAGTGAAGCTGTTTGAAAGGAATTCTGGGACAGGCAAAAAGAAGTACTACAAAGCGTAATTAGGCTGTGAAATTCATTGCCACAGTACATGGTGATGCACACTACCTTAGATGACTTTCAAAGAGAATTAGACACATTCATGGAGGGAAAGTCAGTGACTACTAGTCATGATGGCAATAAGCAAAGTCCGGGTTCAGTAACAGCTTGCCTCTGTATACCAGTTGCAGAGAAGCAAAAACAGGTTATGGGGGTTTACCTATTTCTCCTGTTTGTAGGCAGCTAACTGATGAGCCACTGTGGGAAATGGGATGCTGAACTAGCTGGCCTTTGGCCTGATCCAGCAGAGCTATTCATATGTATGGAACTAAAGTGGCTAAAGAGGACAAGGAAGTGCCACTGGGCAAGCAGAGTTTTGTTTGTATTAATTTGGATGCATGTCGGTCACATGCATTCGGATGCATGTATTAATTTGGCTTGGTCATGTCGTGAGAATGGATGGTGGCCAGATCCCAAAGGATCTCCTCTATGAAGAACTCGTGCAAGGAAAGCGCCCTACAGGTAGACCACAGCTGCGATACAAGGACATCTGCAAGAGGGATCTGAAGGCCTTAGGAGTGGACCTCAACAAGTGGGAAACCCTGGCCTCTGAGCGGCCTGCTTGGAGGCAGGCTGTGCAGCATGGCCTTTCCCAGTTTGAAGAGACACTTGGCCAACAGTCTAAGGCAAAGAAAGAAGGCCCATAGCCAGGGAGACAGACCAGGGACAGACTGCACTTGCTCCCAGTGTGGAAGGGATTGTCACTCCCGAATCGGCCTTTTCAGCCACACTAGAAGCTGTGCCAGAACCACCTTTCAGAGCGCGATACCATAGTCTTTCGAGAGTGAAGGTTGCCAAGTGCCAATTTGGATGCATGCTTTTGACTGGTGTATTTTCAATTTTAAAGGAAGGATAAATCTCTAGGGTTTCCCATGTTGCTTGCATCCATTGGCGTACAAATGGGGTGAGCTGGGGGGGGCCATAGGTCCCAAGTGCCACCCTCGGGGCGGGTGACACGACTAGAGGCTAAAATTATAATTTGTAGGAATAATATCGTTGAATACCGTTTGGTGCATAATTTACAGTAGAATGCAATGAAAAAACCAGAGTGAAATATCCCAATTATATCAAACGTTATGACACCATGAGTTATCAGACTGGGTGACACCAACCCTAGTGATGCCATTGGTGGGAAGGTTAGGTGTTGTACACTGGCCTAGATGACTTTTAACATGGATTCTATTGATGGTGGACTATATCAGTGGTTATAAACCATGATAGCTACATTGACCCTCTAGATGCAGGGTTAGTATGTCACTGAGTCAGGGTTGAATCCAGAGTTTGTATTGGGGGGGGGGGCATGAGCACTATCTTAACTTCAGAGCCCAGGTCAGCCAGGCACGTAGATCTGGGTTCTCAGTTGAACTTGTGCCTCTGTGGCTGCAGTTTGCTGGGTGGGTAGAGCTGGGCTTCTGCCTAGACTTGGAGACCAGATCTAACTGCTATGTAGACCTGAGCTCCCATTCTGACTGCCTTCTGGAGCTGCTTCTTTCAGGTAGTGAACCTGGGCTCCAGGTTGAACTTTGGTCTCCGTGGCCAAGGCAGACCTGGTAGACCTACCGTGGACAGGTAGACCTGGGCTCCCACCTGGACTTGCAGCCTAGATTAATTAATTTTGTCATATGGGGGGATGTCAAAAATTATGAGTTCTGAGTGCCAAATGACCTTCATATGCTGCCGCTTGCATCTATAGATCTTTCTCTTTCAGCTGCAAGCTGTTAATAACAATAAGACTTATAGATTGGCACTCCTTATCTGCGATTTTGGGACATACGTGGGACATGGAACCAGAGTACTGTTTGATTAATACAAATAATATATAGGTGGAGCCTGTTTATCCACAGAATTTCCATCTGAGAATCTGGCTCAAAATGGGTCCCCTGGACCTGTGTGGAACCAGATTTGGCCCCACCTGAGCACTCCGGAGGTGACCGGAGCCGTGCTTCAGTCGCCTCCAGAGGCTCTTCTGAGGCCCATGGAGGCCACACGCAGCCTCCACAGCCCTCAGAAAGGCCCCTGAAAGCGTCAGAAGGCAAAACCAGAAGTCGCCTTCTGACACTTTCAGAGGCCTGTGGAGGCCGCACGCCTAGAAGGGCACTACCGGTTTTTGAAATCTGTGTGATTTGATTTCATGCAGAATTGAATCCTGATAAGACAGAGGTTCTCCTGGTCCAGAAGTCCAAGACTCGGATATTGGACTACTGTCCCGCTCTGAATGGGGTTGTACTTCCTCTGAAGGAGCAGGTCCGCAGCTTGGGAGTGATCCTGGATCCACAGTTGCTCCTGGATTCCCAGGTGGCAGCTGTGGCCAGGGGAGCCTTTGCTCAACTTCAGCTGATTCAGCAGCTACTACCACACCCGAGTCGTTCAGACCTGGCCACGGTGGCCCATGCCCTTACTGCAATGTGCTGTATGTGGGGCTGCCTCTGAAGATGGTCCAGAATCTACAATTAGTGCAGAGTGCGGCCGCCCATGTGGTTGCTGGGGCTCGTCAGATCGCTGCTTCGGCGGCTACACTGGCTGCCAGTTCGTTTCTGGACTGAATTCAGAGTACAGGTGGAGCCTATTTATCTGCGTTAGTGACTTTTTGCAATTAACAAAAAAACAAGTTGTGCTAAATTCCATAGAGTTAAGCAAATACGTTGCAGCCTGACACTTGGGGCTAGAAGGAAACTAAAGCAGCTGTTATCAATCCCCTCCCCTCCATACTTAACCCTCAGCTCTCCATTGCCAGCTGTCCCCGCTTCTTTCACAGGTGGGATGCTGAGCTTTTAAGAGTCCAGTCCTATGCCTGCCTACTCAGAAGTAAGCCCCATTGTATTCAATGGGGCTTACTCCCAGGAAAGTGTGAATCGGATTGTAGCTTAAATCTCATACTTTGCTTGCTGGAGCAGGGAGAGCCTGCACTATCTCAGTCTGAGGTGGGGGGGGGGGAATTCGACAAACAATCCCTTGGTTTTTTAAAGCAGTCCCATCTGTTGCTACTGCACCTGTGTGTGTGTGTGTGTGTGTGTGTGTGTGTGTGTGTGTGTGAGAGAGAGAGAGCGAGAGCGCGCGCGCGCGCGCGCGCGAGTGCTCCATCTTGTTGCATGTGCTCTGGCTGCAGAGTTTTTCCGCCCCCCCTTACCCTCTTCAGCCTCTTTGCTGGCTCAGGGGCTCCAAGAGTGTTACTGTTCCTTGGCAAGGGGAACCTCTTCCATGGCTGCAGGGCTATTTCCCTGCCTGGGCAAGGCGGAGCCTTTTTGCAGTGTTTTGGGTTGCCTGGAAACTGAGTGAGAAGCCAGGGCAGGGCACAGGAGGCAAAGGTGTGTGTGAGTTTCAGTTCCCCTACCCCATTTGCAATGAGACAAATTGGCAGATAAATCCGTGGATAAATAAGTTGCACCTGTACTAGTTTTAACTTTTAAAGCCCTATACAGCTCAGGTCCAGGGTATTTGAGGGAATGGACAGAGTGGATAGGGAGATGCTCTTTACACTCTCATATAATACCAGAACCAGGGGACATCCACTAAAATTGAGTGTTGGGCGGGTTAGGACAGACAAAAGAAAATATTTCTTTACTCAGCGTGTGGTCGGTCTGTGGAACTCCTTGCCACAGGATGTGGTGCTGGCGTCTACCCTAGACGCCTTTAAAAGGGGATTGGACAAGTTTCTGGAGGAAAAATCCATTATGGGGTACAAGCCATGATGTGTATGCGCAACCTCCTGTTTTTAGAAATGGGTTATGTCAGAATGCCAGATGCAGGGGAGGGCACCAGGATGAGGTCTCTTGTTATCTGGTGTGCTCCCTGGGGCATTTGGTGGGCTGCTGTGAGATACAGGAAGCTGGACTAGATGGGCCTATGGCCTGATCCAGTGGGGCTGTTCTTATGTTCTTATGCCTCCTTCCGTACAATCCAATCCGTTGTCCTCAGGTCATCAGAGGGGGCCCTTCTGACTGTGCCGCCACCAGTGGAGGTGAGGGTGGATGGCGACAAGAGGGCCTTCTTGGTGGTGGCTCCCCGTTTGTGGAATTCCCTCCCCCTGGAACTGAGTACCGCTCCCTCTTTAGAGTACTTTTGGCAGTGGCTTAAGACCTTTTTATTTAAAGAAGCCTTTTATTGCTGACACAAGGAGGCCATGGCTTTTTATTCATTTTAATTTTGGGTTTTATTGTGTTTTATTGTTTTTAAATGTTTTATTTTTATACATATTTATATATTTTTTGTTTTTATATTATTTCTTTTGTCAGCCGCCTTGAGTGGTCTTTACTGGGACAGAAAGGCGGGATATAAATTCTATAAATAAATAAATACAGCATCCACGAGGGTTCCAGGAACAGAACCCTTGCAGATAAAGAGGGTCCACCTGTATAAATATATTGAATAGAAAAATGTATCAGAATTTGTATTAAAAAGTACATGTTGCTCTATATCCTATATTTCTGTCCATTTTAGTTTGCGCAAATAATCAATGCTGCTTATGTAATTTTCAATAGGATGTGACTGAATCAAAACAAGAAGAGATTTTAGAATCCACAGTAGATGCATCTGAGTGGAACCTTGAAGTGGAGCGAGTTCTTCCCCAGCTGAAAGTTACAATCAGAACTGACAATAAGGTGAACAGCGACTTGTCTATACTGTGCTACTACCTCTTGCTCATTGTTACCTAGCTTCATCCAAGACCCATCTTTGTAGGGATTTTGTTTAAAACACTGACTGTAATCAGTGCAGTTTAACAGCCCAATCCTGAGCTGGCCAGGGCATGCGGCTGTGGCAGCGCCAAAGATGGCTGCTGCCACATCCTGCACGCTTTGGGCAGCTGCCAGCAGCTCCTTGGAAGAAGGGACTTTTGTCTCCTTCTAACAGAGTAGCCCCCCAAAGCGTGCAGGATGTGGCAGCAATCATTTTTAGCACTGCAGTGGGGCTACTCGATTTACCACCAACAAAAAGGTCAGCGGTGAATCAAGTGCCTCCATGTCGGACGGTGAGCCCAATTTGGAGGCTTTGGATCCCGTGGAGCATCACTGCACCAGTTCCTCCCCGCTCCCTCCACTGGCCTGCCTCCCCAGAACACCTTCCCCCACGTCCCCACTTATCTCTCTGCTGCTTAGTGGTCTGGTGCCTGCCCTGCAGTAACCTGGCACCAGACAGCACTAGGCTACCACTGGTGCTCACCTGATGGTAGGGCCTGCAAACATGCCATAAGGCATGTTTGCGAAAGGATTGGGCTGTAAGCTATTTTGAGCTGAAGTTGCAAATCTACCAAATTTGAACTCCTTCCTGGTTATCTTTTCTGCAGAAAATCACACACCTGAAATCTGACTAAAGCCACTTCACTGATCTCTGAGTTTGTAAAAATAAACTAGCATCCTTGTTTTCTGGCATAAGCATGTAAATATGAATTTTAACTGTAAGTCTCTTATGAAAAGCAATGAAGGCACATAAGCAAATAAGAAATTGTGCACACTTTTTATTGCATCAAATTTATTGTGCTGTGATCGCACATAGTATAATTTGCGCAAATTCTGTGTATGGTATACATGGAAGCAGTTGCTTGACCCAGAATATTAATGAATAAATTAGTTAATGACTTAGACTAAGTACTTGAAATATTTCCCATTGGTAGCTACACATCTCTGACATGGTTGACTAAGGTTGCAGTCCTGTGCACACTTTCCTTGAAGTAAGCCGCACCAGACAAAGGGACTTACTTCTGAGTAGACGAGCATAGTATTGTATTCTAAGGAATCTGCAGTCATCTAGCAATGTGTGTGCTGGGTTATTCCACGCACTTCCTCAATTGCTTCCCTTAGATCAGGAGTATCCAAACACTTTGGCAGGAGGGCCACATCATCTCTGACACTGTGTCCGGGGCCAGGCAAAAAGAATTAATTTACATTTAAAATTTGAATAAATTTACATAAATGGATTTGTTAGAGATGGAACTTATATGAATGAATAAAGGTCTTGCAGTAGCTCAAGGCCTATAAAAGGCCTTGCACAAAGCACGGCTGACCTTTCCTTTACTGCTGCTGCATCACAGATATAAAACAGCAAGCAGTGGAGGGAACCCTTGTCCCACAGCTCACGCAAGTGGTCGAAAGTCACTCTCATGCTGAGAGCAGCTGTGTCAGGCCAGAATGGGCTCCAGCAAGTCTCCGGAGGACCAGAGGCTCATTGGAGACTGGGAGCTCCCTGCGGGCCAGATTGAGAGCCCCCAAGGGCTGCATGTGGCCCCAGGGCCAGGGTTTGCGCATTTCTGCCTTAGATCAACAGTTGTCAAACTTTTTGGTTTCCAGTGCACTTTACATTCGTAAAAGGAGTCTTGGAGAATCCCGCCAGTGAATGTGATGTTTCAGGGAGCCCCAGAGAACTGGCAAATTTGAGTGGCTCAGTAATGAGCTTGACGTGCAGGCTTACCACCTGCGTGTACTGTCATAAGGCACATTTGTGAGGCTTACTGCTGGGCAAGTGCCCGTGCTAGCCCAGTGCTGGGCTAGCGCTGGGCAGGTACCCAGCCTCCACCGCTCGGCGGTTGCATGGACCGCTGAGCCACGGTAGGGTAAGTGGAGGTGGGAAGGAGACTTCCGGGGAAGAGGCGTGATGGGAAGGTGGAAAGAGGGCAGACGTGAGGCGTGTCAGGGCGAGGGAGTGGGGAGGGAGGGAGGCAGGTCCAGTGGAGCTCTGCTCCACCTGATCTAGAGCATTTGCATGGGGCTTGGCACCCTACACAAACGCTTTTACCTTTTTGAGTAGCCCCATTGCGGGGCTACGTCCCTTACCCGGGAGAAGGGGACAAAAGTCCCCTTCTCCTGAGGTGCCGCCTGTGGTGGTCTGAGGAGTGCAGGCTATGACGGCAGCCGTTTTTGGTGCCACCGAAGCTGCGTGCCACAGGAGCTCAGGTTTGGGCTGTGAGCCTACTATTGAATATTAGTGAAGAGCTGAAACAGGAGGGGAATGAAGGAGAGCCATGAACAAGAGAGGCAGGAGGGATGGATGAGCAAACTGAATGGAGGGGTGGAGCCCCTGAAGGGTTTTTGGGGAGCCCCAGGGCTTCTAGGAGCATACTTTAAGAATCACTGCCTTAGCTGTTCAAGAGTTGCAGGCTTTCTATAATGGGAGTTTATAGGAATTAGAGCTTATGAAAATGTGTACGTTTTTTTAAAGACACCCTGTAGATGTTTAAGAAGCATTCGGAAAAAAAATCTTGGGTTGAAATCTTGTACATACTTACCTGAAAGTAACCCCATTGTAGAAATTACTTCTGAGTAGATACACTTAGGATTGTGCTGTTTGGTCCCCTAATCTTATATGTTCAGATTTATATGGTTAACCAAGTGTGGAGATTGCAGCTTTCTGTGAAAAGTAAATCTGAGTAGAATACTGTCTTCTTACGTATGCTGTTGTTGAACAGTCTTCCCTAAAGAAAAACTAGGCTTCTCAGTCAGGTATCAGCTCAACATTAAATTACTTTTGTACTTATTCATTCTTGCTTTTTACATCTTTTCTTTGTGTGATGAATTGACTGGTGCCTGTTTACTCTATTTGCCGCCCCATATTTAGTCCTCCTTTCCTCGTCTAGATCCTGTACAGTCTGTCTTTTGCCTAATGCATTCTATTGAAATGTTTCTATCAAAAACTCCAGTTTCTTTTGTTCTGACCAAATCAAAGGGCATCTTTTCTACCTGGGTTCTTTTTTTTACTCTGCCATCTTTGGATATATTGATCGCTCAGTATGATACTGTGTACACATCTGTGATTGTGTGTTCTGTTTGTGCTTGAATGGCTTTTTGTTGGGGCACTGCAGTGTTCTATCCTTCATTCCTTACTTTTCTCTCTGGATATTATTTTTCACCATTTTCATGCAATTGACTCTGGTTTGTCCTCTGCACCTTTTGCTTCTCTCGAGTTTTTATGTTTAAATTTCTTACCAACAGTTGTTTGGGGGGGGGGCGTTGCTGCTGTATCCAACTGAACATGCTGATGATGGAGCTCTTCCTCTTCACACCCAGATTCTCCCCTCCCCCTGTCACACAGCAGACTTTTCCGGGTTTCTTACATTTTTCCTGTCCATAAGGTACTGAAACTTTCAGGTTATCTACATCTCCTTCCCCCCCCCCACCCCAATCCATCTGCTACATTTTCAGGTTTCACATTTTCATGTTGGTACTTCCCCTTCATGTCCAAAACCTGTTAATTTTTGCAAGGCACATTAAGAATAACCACCATTGCTAGTATCTCAGCTATTGTAGATAGGAGACTTATGCCCTATTTGGTGGGGTGGGGGGTTGCCACCAGACAGCCTGGGAAAAGCAAGTAAAAATATTTTTTACTTACCTCCCTGTGAGCCACGTGACTGCCAATGGGTCTCCTTGAACTTATGCCACATATTTAACTGGTGTGAGTCCAGGGAGCCTCAGGGTCTTTTAGGCTGGGAAGTTGAAGGCCAGGATCCCAGCATGAGTGACTGCTTCTGAAATCTACCCTGCTTCCTGCCAAACAGCCATGACCTGACCCCACTGCCACCTTTTCTGCTCTAGCATGGCCTGGTGTATGTGCGGGGCCACCAGCTATTTGTGCAAGCAGTCCTGCAGTGCACAACAGTGGTGTGCCTGTTGTAACACCAGATTGGGTCTTATGGCAGCAGATCCTGCAGTCTGCTGCCATAAGCCTTTAGGAGAATTGGGCTACCTGTCTGCAGTCCTATACGTACTTTCCTGGGAGTAAGCCCCATTGAACACACTGAGACTTCAGATGTGCAGAGCAATCTGCGCTGCATCCATCACAACTTTGGGGCCAGAAGGTGCGCAACCCGAGGCAAGCAGAAAACTTTTCCCTTACCCCACATTGTGCTGCACTGGCTCCAGTGGGTCTACTTGGTTCTGTGCCACCTCAGGAGATGGGGCAGATCAGAACAGAGAAGCCAGAGGCTGCTGCATGCCACCCAGGAACATGGTCAGGATCCAGCATAACTCTGCCCACCCTGGGAACGCTCACTGCCCACCCTGAAACACCTCACTCCTGCCTCCTCCCTGCCCTCTTCTCAGACCCTTGCGTCAGCTGAGGTCAGCCGATGCAAACTTACCTGCTGGGCCTGGACCCGATTTAGGGAGGCCAGCGTAACTCTTTGTGTTGGCCTCCCCAACTCTAGAGTCAGCTCAAACGTGCCTTATGGCACCTTTGCAATGCCCCCAGGTCAGCACAAGTGACTTGTGTTGGCCTAACCCGGAATTAGGATTGTGCTCTTAGACATCCATCTCAATGGCTTACCTAGGATATCTGATGTCTGGGACTGGCCAGTGAGATTCTCCAGGGAAACCAGGTCTACCAGCTGCTCAATGGCACATTTGACACCTGGAATGGATTGTCACACCCTTGGTATGCTGCTGCGTAAGATTATGATTGTAGAGATAAAAATTGAAAACAACATGCAGTGGGGGGGACGACTAACATCTACATTTTTTCAAACATCAGATGGAATCATTATGAAATGAGCTGAATGACTCTACAAGGTGTCAAATAAATTTCTCTAGTATTTGTGCAGTATAATTTAACTGCTGAGCCTTAAACCTCCTCCCCCATTTTTATTTTTACCCTCCCTCATCATGCTGTCTCCTTCTGCCTACCTGCAGCTCTTTTGTAAAGTCAGAGCACCTCTGCTAAAATGCACAATTACAGTAATGGGGGGGAAAGCATCTCCTTTCCTGAAATCTGCACTGGCTCCTTGTATATTAATTCAGGCTCCTACTCTTTGGAGACTTAATTTTCACAAACAAGATATGAGATGTAAGGCTGTGTTTGAACTATACCACTTTAGGCTGCAGATTGAGGCTCACCTGATTCAGTGTTCCTCTATTCACAAGGATAATGGATATTGAAGAACAGGATTCTACTAAATAATAATAACAGCTGGGCTTACCAGAGGAACCTCGGAGAAGGAAAGGAAGGTTTTGGGATACAAGAAGAAAAGTGGGGGGGCAGGAAACTGAAGAAAGGAAAAGAGAGGGGTTCAGACAATGGCAAAAGACCCCAGGTGGATACAGCTCTGTATAGCCTGATCCAAGGACTAGAGAAAAGGGATAAACCTAGAAGCAAGCTGTAGAAGCACTTCACCCACTTGCAGTGGTAGAGCTAGCCTTGCCTGCTGAACAGATACCGGTAAATGGTAAGCCAAGTCCTTCAAAGGAACATTTCCCGGCTGTCTCGTGGTTATTAACTTTCAATTAAAGTTTTTAGTGGATCGATTTCAGGAATCTGTTTGGTAAAGGAGACCTGAGGCAAATCTCGGGCATCTTACTAAAAGATACAACATTTAGAAAAACCTTCACACATTCTCAAACACATAGCACTTGTCTCCTTTTTCTTTTCACCACAGAATTATGCAGTTGTGCCATTGGCCATTACACTGGGTCCCCACACAAGATTGCTTTTTTTATCATGAGTGCATATTACTTGTGTTTTTAAAAGGCACTGCCAGTAACAACACAGGTTCATCTATTGTGGCACACTGGCTAGATGTTTATATCTCTCCAGTCCTTCAGAGAGATCATGAGTGTATATTCTCCCCCCTTATTTACATCCTTACAACAATTCTGTGAGATAGTTATGACTGATGCAAGACCACCCAGTGAACTTGGAAGCTAAGTTAGGATCAGAACCCAGGGGTTTCCAGTTTAACAGTTAACCACTGCATCACTTTGGAATACAGATGTACTTATATCAGAAGCTGTGATATTTCTATGAAGCTCCCTGAGTGGCTTGGGCAAATCATTAGTTCTCAGCCTGTCTTATTGTACAGACTTGTCATAAGGCTAAAATGCCAATCTTTAGAAAGGGTATGTAAATGGCAAATCTACCTGCAGTCAGTGCATTCCCTTTATTAGCATATTTGGATAACTTCTACACATAGTCAGCTCATCTGTTTATTTTCAGTTTACATTTGTGCATGTGAACCCAGGTCTGGAAGTGCTTCCCCAATACTACCTGCTGTGGGTCTATACTGGCTGATCCTTTTTTCTTTCTCCATTCTACCTTCCTTAGATGTCTGGGCACTGGCCATTATGGGTTCTGTGAAGCGCCTAATATTTTTGTCAGTGCTGAATTTGAATTAATTCTTTAACGGTGGTAATAATAAGCGTGAAGATTTTGTTTCTTAGTCAATGCAGTCTTGCTCTCTCTTTATGTGCCGCTCTCTCTTTGTGTGCCGGAAGAACCGAGTGGAACTGAGATCAATATTAGTGCCTGGAGCACTCTGCTAGAATGATTTCTGGAACAACATTTGCAAGCAGAAAACCAATTGCAAACAGTGTTGCTTCATAGCCATTGGCAATGAGGATCAGAATTTCTCTCACAGATGCATCCCAAGCTTTTTGACTGTTTCAGTCTAATAGAATAGTTGTAGGGTTGGTGCTTGCAATCTTGTGCAGGTGTGATTATGCAGATATGATGAATATTGCAGGCTATGTACATAAACCTTTAAAAAAATTTAAATTGCAGGATTGGAGAATTCATGTAGATCAAATGCACCAGCATCAAGATGGAATTGAATCTGCTTTAAAAGATACTAGGGTAAGTATCAAATATGTACAACCTTCTCAAAATGTGGTAGATTTTTACTGAGTTTGTGGTAATTCAGGGGATTCTTATGTGATAACTTCTGCTTACTATATGTGTGGTCCCTTCAAGTGCTTATGGCAGCAGTTCTCAAACTCCCAGTGAGTGTGTAACCCTCTGTAAGTCCTTGCGGGGGAGAGGGGAGGCAGCGACACAGTCACCAGGATTGCATCACTTTGGAGGAGTGCAGGGGCTTGCTGAGACTTACCACAGCCTGCTGCGGGTGTGGGGAGGCTGCTGCAGGCTGTGGTAAGTCTCTGCAAGGCCCTGTGCCCCTCCAAAGCAATGCGATCCTAACAATCATGTCACTGCCTCCTCCCTACCCCTTGAGGGGTCAGAGGCCAGGACTCTGGCTGGAGTGTTGCGATGCCCCAGTTTGAGAACCACTGGCTTATGTGATACCTGATGCATGTCTTGGGTGCATCAGCCACCAGAAAAAAGCAACTGCCACCAGATTTCTTCCAAAGCTCGTCAGCGAGTTGGAACATATAGTGAAAGCTTGAAAAGTCTTCTAGAAATGAGTGAGTGTGGGGATCAAAGCATTATGGGAAGGCAAATAAGTCTCTTTCCTAAAGTGGTGGTTTTGTACATTTTGACATGGCTGACTTTTCCCTTATAAGGAAGGGGACACCAGCTGGTGACAGTAAACATGCCATCTGCATTTGACTTTTCAAGGTCACAAGGCAGGTGTGAACTGACAACTTTGATGTTTGGAGCAGTTTGGAACTTGTTGAGGCAGATGGTCCCCACTAAACACTGTTAATTCACTCTAAGAAATAGACAGTCACAAGGTTCACTATTTTGTTGCGGAATCCCATTGACTTGCTAACACATCAAACCAGAGCCACAGACAGGAATGACAGTTGAGTGAATAAATTATTTGAAGACTGCAGCCATGGAGTTTGTCCAGTGATGACAATCTGAGATGTAGATGGACATTTTCAGTAACAAAGTAAATCCCATGACAAAGAACAGGACGTTTGTGATGTTTCAATCTTTAAAAAATTCATTCATGTTTTTGTAACTATACTTCCTTGAATTATGAAAGCATGAAAGAATGAAATAGAAGTCTCTTACATTAGGACTTGTGTAATTTGAACAGGCAGAAAACAAGAGCACAGATTAGTTTTTTAATTTTTGGACCTAGTTTTGGGTGAACAGGTGACTTCTTTAGGACAGGTTTAGTATCTCTTATCTAAAATGCTTGGGACCAGAATTGTTTGAGATTTTGTAATATCTACATAGTGAGATCTTAGATAGGGGAATTTGGACATGTGCAGAAAAGATATATTGTAGCTAAAGTGGGGCTAGGAGGGTCTTGGGCTAGGAATAAACTGTTGTGCACCTGCACTTTGACTATGACCCATCATATCAGCTTAGGTATAGAATTTTTCACCTGTGGTGTCAAGTTTCAGATTTTGGAGCAGTTGAGTCTGTATATCAATTCAATGATGCTTTCACCAGGATCCAAAGAAACATACATGTAGTGTCTTGAACCCATGCCCAAGTCTAAAATACATCTTTGGATCCCAGTCAGGCTTCATTGGGTAGCTGACTTGTGTCAATCTGTTCTAGGGCTACCTTGACAAACTTCATAATGAAATCAGCAGAACGCTGGAAAAGGTCAGTAGCCGGGAAAAATACATCAACAACCAACTGGAGCACCTGGTTCAGGAATTTCGCTCTGCACAGGCTCTTCTGAGCGAGGTAACAAAATTACAACAACTTTTTACTTGTGCAAGATTAGATTTCTGTTAAGAGGCTGTAATGGTGTCTCCAAACTTTGACTGAGGGTTTTACTGTAACATTTGCTCATGTACTATGAAACTATCAACATGAGAGATGTGTATCTTGCTTTTGAGATGTCATGTATAGATCGGATTGTACAAGCCTCTTATGTATACATTCACATTTAGGGTTGCTAATATAAAATGGGACATCTCACAAGAGCTCTTTGCTATACTTTTTTGATAAGATGCTATATTTTCTTCACAGGCCAAAGAGAAATACCAGCAAGGAAGTGGGGGGGTTACAGAGAGGACTAGAACTCTGTCTGAGGTAAAATTTCTTAATTGTTGTGATGAATGCATGTGCTATTTGTACAAAATGTGAAATTCTTAAGATAAACAAAATCAAGCACTTAATATTTTTATACAGCCTTTGCTAAGTTGGTGTGCTTATGATGCATTTCGTTTTTACCTATGCATGCCTCCTGGAAAGTAAGGTCCTTCTGAATGCAGTGGGACACAGATGTTTGGAATCTGGAGCACAATCTGACAGGGGAAATTTATGAATTCAACTACTACCGGTTCCGTCCTTTGAGGCAATTTACTTAACTTCTTAGTTAAATGTTTCTAAACTCCTCCTCCTGTAAACTTGTTCAGGATGAATGTGTTACTGCTTTTCATTTCCAAAGCACTTCTTGTAAGCATTAAGCTTCATTATTTATTCTTCTGAGATGATTAATTTTAAATGACAAGAGTGCATAACTTCACATGCCTAGATGGGCCACTGGCAATGCCAGAGTAGTTAATGGAATGCATTCCTGTCATCCATTTTATGTTGACAATGGGTGAATGAGGGCCCAAACCAGAACTATGCACGCCGGCTCAGCACTGATATGCAGTGTCACAAATGTGTCATGAGGCATGCCTATGACACCTCCAGGCCAGCACGGATGCTGGCTTAGCACAAGGCTGTGCTGAGCCAGCGTTTGGTTTTTACCTGTGCGTGCCTCCTAGAAAGGTGGAGGCATAAATGGGGGGAAAGGTGTTCCAGGGCGGGGGAAGGCGTGGGACGGGAGGTGGGTGGGACTGATAGAGCTCAGTTCCGCCAGATATGAAACCCTGCATCAGGCCTGAAGTTTCTCAGTTTAGAGCACATGTTGAACTTGCATCTTTGAGCTCTTTTCCACAAAATGTGAGGGGTTGGTACATGGATTTTCTTACTCTGAATTTCCTACTTTCCCATGAAGAATAGTTTGACTGTCAAAGAGAATTGTCTTGTAAAAGCCTGATAAAAGCCTGAAGGCCTGATACAGTGCTGCTTTACTCTGCACCAGCTAAATAGTTGGTGCAGGGTTGAGTAGCCCCACTGCTGAGCATTTCCCCTTCTCCTTAACAAATGTTCCCTTCCCCGGAGGAACTGGTGGTGGCTGCCCAGCATGCTCAGGATGTTTCTGCAGCCCTGGGCACCAGGTGGCTCAGGGTTAGGCTGTCCAAATGCTTGTTTTCCCAACTGCATACCAGTCTAGACAAAGGCAAGAGGAACTTGTTTGTTTTTTTAAAAAGCTGGGCTATTGCAAGGACATCCTATTAATAAACTAGAATCCTTTTTGAGACCTCCAGTTCTTGTTTAAGCCACAATGTGTAAAAAGCACTTTTTCGTGCACTTGTTACCCCTACAGTATTTCTATCACAACTTTTTAGATTCATGATATATCCTTGCCTTGATGACTCATTTACCCTTAAGTATCATGGAATAATGGGGGAAGTATTCTTGGTTCTGTTGGAGCTGTCTGTCAAGCTGGTGTACTGTGTGTGCTGGTTTTATCAGCCATTTCTACAGAGAAATAATGAGGTATCTAAAAAGTGATCACATTGGCTTGGAAACCAGGGAAGTTTTAATTAAAGGAATTTTAAAATGCTACATTCCTTTAGAGCAGTGGTTCTCAAACTTTTAGCATCGGGACCCACTTTTAAAAATGAGAATCTGTTGGGACCCACCAAAAGTGATGTCATGACCGGAAGTGATATCATCAAGCAGGAAAATTTGTAACAGTCCTAGGCTGCAATCCTACCCATACTTACCCAGGAGTAAGTCCCATTTACTATCATTGTTTAAGCATAAAAATATGTACAGATCTGTAACATTTTCCCAAATGCGATTACTTACCATTGTAACATTAAGTCTGATATATTAAAAATAAAATTTTGAAATAAACAGGTACCTTCCTGGACTTGGCTCACAACCCACCTAGTGGGTCCCGACCCACAGTTTCTCAGTTTAGAGCACATGTTGAACTTGCATCTTTGAGCTCTTTTCCACAAAATGTGAGGGGTTGGTACATGGATTTTCTTACTCTGAACTTCCTACTTTCCCATGAAGAATAGTTTGACTGTCAAAGAGAATTGTCTTGTAAAAGCTCAGTATTCTCTCCATGGGAAGTGAGGTTCTGATCTCCAGAACCTCCACAGGCCTATTTTTCAAATAGGCATATTGCAACTAGTAAATAGAACCTGAGAAAAGATCCAGAAAGGTTTGAGACTAAAGAAGCTAAAGATGTTGGGTTTTATACTTTAGAGGTCCTGAGTCTTGTAGTATAAAATCTGAATGGGGATATTATTTTGGTCCCTGGTTTGTAAATGGACAGAAGCAACATCACAAAAATCCTTTTTATACCAGTGTTTAACTGCAAGTTGTGTTCTTTTTAAAACTGGTGGTGATAACTGGGTTTGAAAATGTGAAGGATATAATTCAGCCGAATGAGAAACTCGGCATCAAGGTTAATAAAAATTAGATTTAGTTTGCAGTCCTATGCACGTTTGTCTGGCAGTAAGCCCTGTTGAACACAGTGAGACTTACTTCTGAATAATTGTGTATATGATGATCCTCTTAGATCCTTTGTTTTTCTTACTGAATTCCACAAAAAACACACCTGCAGACCAACAAGCAATATTTTCTACACAATCACAGCAACCGGGGTATGTTATCTAGGTTCTAACATACCAATGTCCCTTCACCAAAAGAACACTAAAAACAGTGTTTCTAGGTCTTTGTCCTCTTCCTTTAGGTAAAGTTGGAATAGATTTTGTCATAATTGGAAAAAAAAACATTGTGGGATATTGACAGAATAAGGCACAGTCATCTAATAACATGTTTAGCTTCTCAGAAAAATGACGGATTTTTGTATGTTTTGTACTACTTTTTATGCTATAATTATTTTAAACTGAAAATGAATAAAATATGAGATTTAAAAAAATCTATTTTTCTTTAAGATTACTGAAGAATTAGAGAAGGTAAAGCAGGAAATGGAAGAGAAAGGAAGTAGTATGACAGATGGAGGTAAGTCTGACCTTGAGATCCTTCCTCAGGCATTGTTCCCATCTTCTGAGCTGCTTAGTAACACTTGGATTAAGGGGAAAACGTGAGTGCAGAACAGGAATTGCTGACATGTAGTTGGATTCTGTGGTTCCTATTGGAAACATGGAACATTGTGCCCTGTCTTGGTACCAGGGGCTCACTGAAAACAGGATCTGATCCTTAAGCATTTGCTGTAATTGACAAAAGCAGAAGTATGCATGCGGCTGGTAGAAAAGGTTAAACGTGTAGGAAATGTCCATTCTGAAATCCTCATAAGGCTAAACCTTTCTCAGACATGACACTCTTGCTGAGAAGCTTCTTTGTGTGTAACTGTATGTCATCCATAGTACTTTGAGATTTGTGAGGCTGCCATAATACTGGGATGTTGGTGGGCTCCATACCGATATATACTGAAGAATACATTTGCAGAGGGCACACTTTTCTTTGGGAAATATCCCTTTTTTTAAATAGAACATTTAATATTGTCACTATAAGTGCTGAAAATGTCTGTACATTTTTATGCGCATCTGTAGATCCAAAATGTCAGGAAGATGGTAGAGTTACCTTCTAATTTTAAAATACCTTGCATGCAAAATGATTATCCAAAAATGATAAAGTCTTCAGAGTATTGTCATCCTTTGTTCATTTAGCTCTCTCGATTAGAAGGGGGAGGGAATTTATGAGCAAGAAATAATACCTTTCTTTGTCTGGGAAACTGACAGAGAAATGTACTGTTTTGCATTTTTCTTTAACAGCTCCTTTAGTAAAGATTAAACAAGCTTTAACCAAACTGAAGCAAGAGACCGTTCAGATGGACATACGAATTGGTGTAGTAGAACACACGTTACTTCAGTCGAAACTGAAAGAAAAATCAAATATGACTAGAGAGATGCATGCTACTACAATTCCAGAATCTTCAGCTGTTGGTACCTATTAAATTTGCTTGATGTTCATTTATTATTTTTCAGGCAAATCAAATCTTGTACATAATATATACTTTTTATATCATGTGTGTCATGTTATGGAGAATGTTACAGATTTGTTAATTCTGTTTGTTACATTTTGTGTCCAGGAAGATTTGTGGCATACAACAACCCCTTCTGTTTGTAAAAATGTATTAATAAAATCTAATTAACATGTTTCCAGTATGTTAAGCCAAGAGGTTTGAATTGAATCTGGAGGAATTATTGAAAGCAAAAAATCTTGCAAAACTTCTCAGTAGCAATGGGAAATTCAGTGAGATTGATTCCCCTCCATGGGCTTTAGATCAGGGCTTTCTAAGATAAGGCCCACATCACTTCTACTCACTCCAAAGAGGGTACAGAGAGCAAGGAATATCAGTGCAATCCTATATGTGTTTACTCAGAAGTAAGCCCCACTGTATTTAATAGTCTGCAGCTCTATGTATGCTTACCTGGGAATCAGTCTAACACCTTTAACTTGGCAATGGCTGCTACAGCATGAATCTGCATTTAGCTTCCCCCAATCTTCTCAGATTAGCAGCTTAGGTGTGGTGGAATGCAGAGTGTAACAGCACTGCATTGCTTTGCATCACAATAGACCCAGAGTAGAATGTGAAATTTGCAGGTTGGCTGTATTTGCAGCAGAGGGAAAGGGTGTAGAATATGTTATGGTGGCCTGTGGCTGCAAAAGAGACTTGGAGGACAAGGATATTGAAGCTGTTATAATCAGGAAAGGGAGCTATTTGGCCTGTGAGAGGATGTTAAGAGATGAACAGAGATAGGAGCAAAAAGAAATGCTCCACACATGGAAGGAATAGTTGAGCTGTTGGAGATAACAGTGGTGCTAATGAAGGGCTTTCTGTTGACAAGGCGTAGAAGAATGGTTCATTTCTAGATTATAGGTGAACAGTATTTTTAGAAAGTAATCTTTGCTCTTATGTGCACATTCCCCCTCCCATCAAAACTAACAGTTTTTGGTTAAAATGTTTGGGCCCTGGCCCTGCCCCAGTCTGATGAGTCATAATGTTTGACTGTACATCTGACTTGAGTGTGAAGTCAAACTATATTTATGTTAAGCGTGTGCTTAATTGATTGGTGGGTAGGTTAAATCTTTCTCCCATCTTCGGGGGGGGGGGGGATCGAGCGAAATCCAATTGCTAATTAGCTTAAAAGAAGCAAGCACATCAGCATTAAGCATACATTTAATGTAATGTGTAGTTTGACCCTGCTATCCTTTCGATCAGCAGTCTCCAAACTGCAAATCTGTGTTCAGAAAAAGGCGCCCTGTCGCAGCACTTTGTTCTGGGCTGCCACGTCTTATTTTTTTCAGCCAATCTCAGAAACTCTTGCTGGGCAGCTGCATCCACTGCCCGTCACTCCAGCAGAGTGTGTGCCCCAATTTTTGGGTGGAAGCGGCTGCCCAGAAAGCACCACACTGCACAGTGTCTCCTTTTTCTGAATGCTAGGTCTGGCCCACAAGCCACAGTTTGGAGTCTGCTGTTTTAGATCATGGGCCAGTGGACTTCAGTGCTTGGATCCATACTGGCTAATTTTTTCCAGGAAATGCAAGACCCTGAAGAGTCACTGGAAGCAACAGAGGAGGCATTTGTGCCTAGTGTCTGTTTTCACTGTTCTAGGAAAGCTCAATGCGCCCTTGGAGAACAATTGGCTTGAAGATTTAAAGGCACTTCTTTAATGCACTATAGGCCTAGTCCTGGGATCGGCAACCTGTGTTTTTAGAGCCACATGCGGCTCTTTCAGCCATCTGCTCTGGCTCCTGCAGGCTGGGATTTAAAGGGGCAGGAGGGGCGGCTGCTGCTCTGGCTCCTGCAGGCTGGGATTTAAAGGGGCAGGACAGGCGGCTGCTGCTTTCCCCTTGGGCGGATGGGGAGATTGTTTTGTGCAGGCCGGGCTGCTGCTGCTTTCCCCTTGGGGGGAGCGGGAGATTGTTTTGTGCTGCGGGGGAGGGAAAGGGGGGCTTGGCCGCTCCTGCCTGGGAAGATGGTGTGCTGGGGCTTCGCCTGCTCCCGTAATGCGCTGTGCGCCCTCTACGTCCTGTATATGGTGAGTGTGGCTGACAGCAGCCAGGCTCCCCTCCTGGCGTCCTGCCATCCTGAGTGTGGCTGGCAAAGAGTGGGGGCGCCAGGCGGGTGGGCTTCCAGTGGGGGGTTGGTGGGGGCGCAGAGGCAGGAGGGGGAGCCCAGACAGGGCTGCCTGGGTGGGGGGAGGCAGGGGCAGCTCCCAGGAGAGGGCAGAAGGCGCCTGCAGTCCCCTTGTGGGCATCTCCTGTGCACACAGCTGTGGTGTGGGACTTGGCACAGTGAGGCAATGGGGATGACCTAACTTTTGTCTTTTAGGGCAATAGGTGAGGCAGAGCATTGGGAGAGGGGGGGAGTGTTGACTTTGCAAGGGTGGGTGAGTGGGGAAGAGGGAGGCTGTGGAAGGGCTGCCTGTGTAAATCCATCTTTACCTTGCTTTTCTGGGGTGCCATGGGGAGCAGGAGGGCAGAGATGGGGCTGTGGGAGCCCTAGAAAGGGGTGCTCTTTCAGGAGCAAGAAAGATGGGGGTTGACCTGGGGAAAATGAAGAGTGCTAAATTCAAGGGTGCTGTCTTAGCATGCACCGTCCCAGTGTGTGCCCAGGGTGACCAGAGGTCCTCTTTTTCCAGGACATGTCCTATTTTTTAGCTCCATGTCCTGGAAAAGAACTTAAATGTCCTGCTTTTCCCTGTGAGCAGGCAACACATCCCCTCTTGTAATTAATAAATTATATGTAATACAGTTTTAAATTCAATAATAAGTAATTTTAAATTAGGCACATGAGATCAATAATACAATATATAATAAATATATAATCTATATATTGATCAATATAGATGAGTGTTTTTAGCTTTTATTTTGTGGTGCTACATTTTTCTTCAATATCCTACATTTTGGGGTGACTTGTCCTCTTTTATTGTTATGACATCTGGTCACCCTGTGTGTGCCTCAGAGTGCCGTCTCAGGGCCCAATCCTATCCAGTTTTCCAGTGTCGGTGCAGCCATTCTAATGGGGCATGCACTGCATCTTGTAGTGGGGAGTCAGTCACAGAGGCCTCCTCAAGGTATGGGAACATTTGTTTCCTTACGTCTGGGCTGCATCAGTGCTGGAAAGTTAGATAGGATTGGGCCCTCAGTCAAGATATATCTATCTTGACAATAAGTATATTGTCTGGTTAGCACAGGAAGGGGAACTTACAGCATATCATAAAGGTAAAAAAAAAACTATATATGCAGTGTTATCTTCATTTTAGATGTCAAAAGGGTTTTGTGGCTCCCGAGGTTTTCTTTTCTCCGAAAAACGGGTCCAAATGGCTCTTTGAATGTTTAAGGTTGCCGACCCCTGGCCTAGTCGAAAATCCTTGCATTAGAAATTCAATTAACTGTTTTAATATCCACATATAAATTCTGACATCACTGGGCCACCTGCTTTAACTTTACAAACTGTTTCCATTTAGGCCAGAATGTTGCATCTAATTTATTCCTGGTTTACATACTTGCAATAAGCAAACATTTAGCATTAGTGAAGAAGAGTTATGCAGTGGCTGTAGGTGTTGAGGACAAGTAAACACCTGTCATCCATCTTAGGAAACTGAAACTTGAGCTCCCTTGCTTAGTAGTCAGACATTTCCAGACCTGTGAAGAATGTTGTACTTTAATCAGTTTAATAGTTTATAATCTTGCTTCTGAGAATCCTAGCTCTAGATCCTAGCTTTGTTTTTTAGTTGTGCTTCCAGAATTTTACACCCTGAGGTTTATTGGATTGATTTTTATCCCTGTTTTTCCTAGGCTCTTTGGAGCTTGGTTGATTGTTGAGGTTCTGCTCTATGAAACTGGTTAAAGAGTCAAGCTAAAACACAGAAAGTTTTTGTTTGTGCCAGCCTTAAAATTGCAGTCACTGGAGTACAAACAATCCTCTGCTATAACACTTGGGTCTGATAAGTCTGGAGAATAGCAAACTTGACTTCATTAGAATTTAAATGGTGCCCAGTGGAGGTTAGAAATCACTTGGGGCTAAATTCACATGACTGTTTCCATACTGATCATTAAACAAATGTGTTGTGTGCAAAATTTCCAAACCACTGGCAGATGTTACATGCACATGATGAGAAGCTCTATCTGTGATCATATGTGAAGGAAACTTCCTACAGTCAAACAGATCTTTAGTTCCTGCTGTTAGCATCAGCTGGAAGACAGTAGACAGTCATGGATGGAAGACTTGATGTGGTTGCAGCATGGATATCAGCTGTTCAAACACGTGGGCAAGCAGCTGATTAAATTGCTGTAACTGGTGCAGGATGGCCTTACCATTAAGCAGGGGTGTGGTAAACTGCTTCAAGCAGCAAATTTTGAATACTATTAAAGAGCAGCAAATTATCACTTACTTTGAGACATGCAATTTTGGTTTTTCATTGCAAGCACCAAAGCGTCTTATGCCATTTCTCTGGGTTAGGGTGCAGTTGGAACCATAATGATGCTAATGCTACGTTTTTGCATGTGTAGCAAGTAACATAGCCTATTTTTCCCAGTTTTAAGGAATCACTTTCGTTAAAATTTCTGTGGATTAAACTACAGTGTATGCTCAGCAATCAAATTAATTTCAGGAATTTTCTACTTTTTGTTCATCTTTCACTTATGAGCTCCATTGTGTTGAATTAGTTTTGCTGCCATATACCTGCATTTGTTGAATGTGGTTGTATTTCTGGGGGGGGGGGGGAGGATTATTAATGAAAAGTTTTGAACCATTTTTCTTAAAGATTGTCTTCTGGGGGATTGTGTCTGCATCCTTCCTCTACCTTTAATGGTTATTGCTTTTGTACAATTTAGACTAGGAGGCTTTAAATCAAGAAAGTCTCTTAATTATATGTAATACCAGAATATGAGCCTAGTGTAATGTGTTGCATAATGACCTGCAAATCTGGACTTCCCGAGTTTGAATCTTGCCTTTGCCATGACCTCAGTAGATGACCAGAGGCAAGCCTCTCAGCCTCAGTTGCAATATGGGATTAATACTGTAATACTTATCACAGAGGGTTTTTTTGTTAGGACCTCATCAGTATAAAATAGAGTGAGTACTTTGAACACTTGAGAGTGCTATGCAGGTGCTAAATAGAATTGCTGTAATTGACCTGAATGCCTTGCAATTAGGTTTTTCTGTTATAGGGTTGCTTTTTACTGTTTCATGATCTCTCTTCTGCTGCTTTTGGCTTTTGTGAGTTTTTTGTTTTGTTGTACTCTATTACGTCTTTGTATTTTAGATTGTTAGCTACTTTGGCATCCCATTTTATGGGAGGATAAGTGGGATATAAACATTTAAATAAATAGGACCCAGGATATACATTATCACCCGCTAATTTTGAGTATCCAGTTAAAAGTGCAGCTCCTGAACTGTTTTTTGTTTAACATTTGTTAATTAATGGAGATCTCAAATTGACACTTATGCTTGTGAAAAAATGTTTTTATGAATATGTGTTGCCCAACAGGAAGGTATCACTTTCAAGAACAAATTCCAAGCATGTTGGGAAGCTGGTCCAGTCCCATCTCAGCAGTAGAACTGTCAACCAGTTTTATTGATCCAAATTAAGCCCCAGTGTTGGCAGGTCCGAGTGCTCAAAAACAAGAATGGTGAAGTGTCTTGTGGTACCTTACAGCCTAATGCATTCATTGTAACACAAATGTCTATGGACTACAGCGGACTACGGGCTCTAGTCCACAATACATGTCTTCATCTTAAGGGTGTAAAAAGATATTTTTAAGTACTGTACATTGCAGTAAAAACAGGCTATGATGTCTCTGGAATAATGATGCTGATATTTGAAATCTGCAACTCAGACAATGACTGACTTTCGATCCTTTACCAAATACTAATGATGTATTTTTGATAAACATGTAAGTTAGAAATATTTATGGGCTGAACAAAAGTCCAATATAGGTATCCAATATAGGGTATCCTTTTGAAGGCAAACAATTTTTGGAAAAACATCCTACAGCAGGTAGATTTTGTTGTTCGTTTTTTGTGCTTTTTCATAATTTTACATATCCTTTGTGTGTTGAAACAAAACACAACCATAATTTTACAATTGGAATATGTTCTGCAAATTAAGCTTCACTTATTAATGTACAATGTTTCAGAAACCCAGGTTTTCTAAAAGTGGTGTTTTGCAGGGAAGGAACCAGGATATGGATGGAGATGGAAAGGTTAGGAGGACAGGTTTGACAGCTACTATAGGTACAGAATATTATGCAGGTAACCAATGATTCCCTCTGATGTATTCCTACCCAAAACTCATCTGGTGTCTTAGTCTATACCTCTTGCTGTCCACAGTCTTCCAAGTAGGTGGAAAAGTGTAGATTATCAAGCTGCCACATTCCATGTTACTGTAAGATTGTTTTGAGACAAATATCAGTAGATATAGGTACGTGTTTTATAGATGAAATCTGTCTGCCCTTCTTAACCACATCAGTTTAATGCATTGCAATGGATTGTGTGTTCTGGAAGGTCATGCTTAGAGGTCTAAAAAGGCCTGTTGTAGTCAAAGCATAATCATAGGAAATCCAATGGGCTCTCTAGTTGTAACTGTCCAGGGCTAAATTACATAGAATGCAGAAGTTCTCCTGACAGTCCTGGCCCCTGTGCTGTCCCAGGACGAGCCTGGAAGTGCACCCCCAACCAGTCACATCCAGAGGTCTTCTGAGAGCTGGAGAGGCAGTGGATTTGTCTCAGAATGGTGCAGAACCATGCGGCACAGCTGGGGGTTGGCCGTACCAGGTAAATCTCTAACAAAAACCCTTGACTTCCGACGGGCGGACTTCCCTCAAATGAGGAGGCTGGTTAGAAGGAGGTTGAAAGGGAGGGTAAAAAGAGTCCAGTCTCTCCAGAGTGCATGGAGGCTGCTTAAAACAACAGTAATAGAGGCCCAGCAGAGGTGTATACCGCAAAGAAAGAAGGGTTCCACTAAATCCAGGAGAGTGCCCGCATGGCTAACCAGCCAAGTTAGAGAGGCTGTGAAGGGCAAGGAAGCTTCCTTCCGTAAATGGAAGTCTTGCCCTAATGAAGAGAATAAAAAGGAACATAAACTGTGGCAAAAGAAATGTAAGAAGGTGATAGGGGAGGCCAAGCGAGACTATGAGGAACGCATGGCCAGCAACATTAAGGGGAATAATAAAAGCTTCTTCAAATATGTTAGAAGCAGGAAACCCGCCAGAGAAGCGGTTGGCCCTCTGGATGGTGAGGGAGGGAAAGGGGAGATAAAAGGAGACTTAGAGATGGCAGAGAAATTAAATGAGTTCTTTGCATCTGTCTTCACGGCAGAAGACCTCGGGCAGATACCGCTGCCCGAACGGCCCCTCCTAACCGAGGAGTTAAGTCAGATAGAGGTTAAAAGAGAAGATGTTTCAGACCTCATTGATAAATTAAAGATCAATAAGTCACCGGGCCCTGATGGCATACACCCAAGGGTTATTAAGGAATTGAAGAATGAAGTTGCTGATCTCTTGACTAAGGTATGCAACTTGTCCCTCAAAACAGCCACGGTACCAGAAGATTGGAGGATAGCAAATGTCACGCCTATTTTTAAAAAGGGAAAGAGGGGGGACCCGGGAAACTATAGGCCGGTCAGCCTAACATCCATACCGGGTAAGATGGTGGAATGCCTCATCAAAGATAGGATCTCAAAACACATAGACGAACAGGCCTTGCTGAGGGAGAGTCAGCATGGCTTCTGTAAGGGTAAGTCTTGCCTCACAAACCTTATAGAATTCTTTGAAAAGGTCAACAGGCATGTGGATGTGGGAGAACCCGTGGACATTATATATCTGGACTTTCAGAAGGCGTTTGACACGGTCCCTCACCAAAGGCTACTGAAAAAACTCCACAGTCAGGGAATTAGAGGACAGGTCCTCTCGTGGATTGAGAACTGGTTGGAGGCCAGGAAGCAGCGAGTGGGTGTCAATGGGCAATTTTCACAATGGAGAGAGGTGAAAAGTGGTGTGCCCCAAGGATCTGTCCTGGGACCGGTGCTTTTCAACCTCTTCATAAATGACCTGGAGACAGGGTTGAGCAGTGAAGTGGCTAAGTTTGCAGACGACACCAAACTTTTCCGAGTGGTAAAGACCAGAAGTGATTGTGAGGAGCTCCAGAAGGATCTCTCCAGACTGGCAGAATGGGCAGCAAAATGGCAGATGCGCTTCAATGTCAGTAAGTGTAAAGTCATGCACATTGGGGCAAAAAATCAAAACTTTAGATATAGGCTGATGGGTTCTGAGCTGTCTGTGACAGATCAGGAGAGAGATCTTGGGGTGGTGGTGGACAGGTCGATGAAAGTGTCGACCCAATGTGCGGCGGCAGTGAAGAAGGCCAATTCTATGCTTGGGATCATTAGGAAGGGTATTGAGAACAAAACGGCTAATATTATAATGCCGTTGTACAAATCGATGGTAAGGCCACACCTGGAGTATTGTGTCCAGTTCTGGTCGCCGCATCTCAAAAAAGACATAGTGGAAATGGAAAAGGTGCAAAAGAGAGCGACTAAGCTGATTACGGGGCTGGGGCACCTTCCTTATGAGGAAAGGCTACGGCGTTTGGGCCTCTTCAGCCTAGAAAAGAGATGCTTGAGGGGGGACATGATTGAGACATACAAAATTATGCAGGGGATGGACAGAGTGGATAGGGAGATGCTCTTTACACTCTCACATAATACCAGAACCAGGGGACATCCACTAAAATTGAGTGTTGGGCGGGTTAGGACAGACAAAAGAAAATATTTCTTTACTCAGCGCGTGGTCAGTCTGTGGAACTCCTTGCCACAGGATGTGGTGCTGGCGTCTAGCCTAGACGCCTTTAAAAGGGGATTGGACGAGTTTCTGGAGGAAAAATCCATTATGGGGTACAAGCCATGATGTGTATGCGCAACCTCCTGATTTTAGGAATGGGTTAAGTCAGAATGCCAGATGTAGGGGAGAGCACCAGGACGAGGTCTCTTGTTATCTGGTGTGCTCCCTGGGGCATTTGGTGGGCCGCTGTGAGATACAGGAAGCTGGACTAGATGGGCCTATGGCCTGATCCAGTGGGGCTGTTCTTATGTTCTTATGTTCTTATGTACTGCCGAGGAGCACTTGCACCTGCTGACCCCCCCCCCTCCTGATATGCCAGTGTCTGGAGTTTTTAATCAACAGATAGACAGGCTTGCTTTGAAGATTGGGGAAAGAGGACTTTTGGAGAGAGTGGTTAACTCTTGTGAGGAAAGGGTTAAACACTGCCAGAGTAGGAAAGTGGCAATCTTCAAAACAAACCTGTGGCACTGCTAGTTAATAAAACAAAAACCCCTGGGAAATGGATTTTTCAAGCCATATCTCTTTTGGCTCCCAGCTAACCCATTAGGTTTGTCCATGTGAGCGCAGATGTTGTTTAGACAGCTCACATGGTCAAAATAAAACTATAGCATGGACCAGCCATATGTTTTAAACTGTAATTTAGAATCCACTGTGCACAGAATTTGTGCTGGTAAGTGCAAAGTGAAGTACATCATAAATGATCTGAAATATACATGATGATGGTTGTCTTTCATAATCAAATATGACACTTGGACCTCTTCCCATTCCATGCTGGAGATGTGAAGTTAGCTACAGTTGTGGAGGCAAGTGTTGGTTGCATCATGAAGGTATGATGTGATCAGGACAAGAATATACTGGACCCTGGCATATGAGTATGGTTTGTTTATTCCCATTTCTTCACAGCTATATCAGTTCTCAAATGGACTTGGTTCTTAATCTTGCTGCTTGCCCTCCCAGACAAATGGCTATGCCTTTATATTTCACAGTGGGCTATTGCATTTCTTGAGCTGATTTTAAAAATAACTTCAGTACCATTTATTCATGTCGCCTAACTGTCCAAACATGATCTGGAAAGACATATTCTTCATGGTCTCTCTCATAGTTGGCGACCCCTCTCCTTGGGGCATACATGCAGAGTCTAAAATATAGGGGGGATTGGAGTGCCATTCTTGAGTTCTGAGTTGTTGGCTTCCCAAAGTATGGCACAACCATGTGACTGCACAGATGATCACTTGAACATCACTTACAGGTGAACTGCTCTGTTCTGGGCACAGTTGGGGGTCTTTTACATATGCATAGTGCCCTGCTTGCTTAAATCTGAAATATTATAATTTCCAGATAAGTTAACACTTATGCAATCTCCTCCCCTGGGCATCTTGTTTTGCCACTTGATTTTCATCAGGTGATGTGATGCAATGGGGTGTGACCTTTTGGTGTTTGTAATCCAGGGTGCAAATTTCACAGTCATAGCTAGCATGAAAAAATGATTTCCCTATAAGCCTGTCTATTCATGTTATTTATTGCTGCATTTCCCCCACAATTTGTTTTGATGGTGAGATACTACATGTGTGGTGTCCAGCCTTTGTTCTCCCAGGCCCTAAATTGTTGTAAGTCAGGATGTGGCAGGAGGGGCCTTGATGTCCAGGCCTGGTGTGAAATGCAGCAAAGGAACAGCTGCACTGTATATGTATGATTAGGTGGGAGCCATGTGACCTGGGGATATGTGTGCAGTCACGTAGGCTGTGGTGGAGTGGTGCAATACACCACTGGACAGCCAATCAGAGTGGGTCATAAGACTGTCTTGTGACTATGAGGTGGCCCATTCTAATTGGCTGGCCCCGGTATATATAGGGGCAAGCACAAACACCAGGTGTAGGTTGCTGTGGTGAAGTTTCTGTGTGTCGTGCTGCTGGTTTGTTCCATGACTTGGACTGTGCTAATCATGACTGTGCCTCTCTGTATCCCTGACTTCTGGACCATGTGACTGACTACTCTTCTGCCTACTCCTTTTACCAATACCTGCTTCTGCAACAAACAAGCCTGTGTCTGCTCCTTTGGCTGTTTGGGATCGCCTGCTTCTTGTGCTGTCTCCCTACGCTCCTGTGCCATTCTGCTACCAGGAAAGCAAGGGCTATCCTCCCCTGTTGCCCTGACATGTGGTGATCAGCCTGTCTTACCATTTGTGACTATATTAGGAGGTATAACCTGATCGTAGACAAGGTTCTGAGAGGAGCCTATCACTTGGCAATGAGTTGAAGAGATGCAGCTTTACCAAAACCATGTTGAGTTTTTCAAATCCCACCTTTTGCAGGAGCGGGAGGGTCTCAATCAAGGAGATATACTTGTCTGTCTTCCCAGGCCAGTGCTGTTAATATAGATGAGGAGATTTGACTGTACCCAGAGAAAATGGCATAAAAAGATTCTTAATGCTATACAATCGTATTTCCCAAACTATGGGTCAAGACCCATCAGAGAATCGCAACCAGATTGTTGGTGGCTTGTGAAATAAATAGGCTGACCAGGAAAATGTATTAAGCCCTATGGAAAGTGAAACTGAAGTGCTTGTGCATGTTTACGCTTAAGTAGGCAGGCATGACTTGGTCCACATTGAGGAGCAGACCAAGAGGAATGCAACACCACCAGAATGGTCCCAATCCAGTGAATGCAAGCCTCCAAAAACACCAGAGAAGGAAGTGTCCCTCCCTCCAAGCTGAATAGGAAAATGTATTGAGCCCTATGGAAAGTGAAAGTGAAGCATGCATGCATGTTAATTCATGCCTTGGCTCTTATCAGGCAAAGGGGAATGCAAGGCAACCAGAATGGTCCCAGTCTGATAAATGTGGAGCTCAACAACCAATCCAGAAGGCTGTCCTTACTATAGTAAAAAGGATAAAAGCAGAGCCTTGAGCAGCTAAGGTGAAACCATTTTTTTTAAGTGGGTCCCTATAGAATATTTTAAAATGTGAGTCCCAGTGCTAAAAGTTTGGAAACCACTGTAGCCCCTGGTAGAGTCCAATTATAACCTAAAAACTGAGGCTGAGTGTATTTTCAAAGAAACAAGTCCTACTGAACTCACTCTGAACATGCTTAGGATTTTGCTGCATGAATCTTTCACTTACTTGAAAATTAAATCTGTTAAAACAAGTAAGACTTCTGAATTAACTTTATTTAGGAATGAGGTGGCCATATCCATTCTACTCACTGCAGTTGCTATTTCCAATTACTGTACCTCATTTTCCTTTTGTAAAAATGGAAAAAAAGAGTTCTGATTCCTTACTTCGCAAGAAAATGAAGTGTAAATTTATGACTAAGCTTTCAGAAGATTAAAATATTTTTACAGTAAAGTTGCAGATTTAACTGTTTGGCTAACAGCGGTCTTGGCCTTCTAGTGTACAGCTGTGTCTAACATCTGGGGAGTCTCAAGCAGCTGAACTGTGTGGCACTTGGCAGCTCCACCTCCTGCTCTGTGACAGCAGTGTGGTGCTCCTGAAAGATTAGAGTTTCGAATTTGGTTTACGTGTGAGATTTGTTCTTGGACCACAGGCCGACCCCTGCCAAATTGGCTTAACACGTAAGCTACTTCAAACAATTTAACTGCATGCAAAGGCATTAAACAAAGAGCGATCTTGAATTTCACAACTTGCATTTTGAAAAGGGCAGCTTGGGCAGTGGGCAGAGGATAGAAGATCCAAATTAGAAGGGTCAAGAAGACCCTCCTTGTGTGAGACCCACCAGCAAATTGTCTCCAGGAGTCACATTTTATACTCTGGATTGACCCTGCCAGTTTTGCAAACTGGGCTTGTGACCTGAGCCCTTTCCATGCATTATTTACAGGCCAAATTCTTTGCAGTGTAAGAGATCTGGGGCTGGATCTTGTATTTTGTCTTCTAAAAGTGCAGGGGAATGTTGATTTTGATTAGGCCCACATCTTGGCAAGAAAGTGGGGGGAGGGGTTAGCTCTCCGCTCCCATTGCCAGATGCAAATTGTTCAGTTACCTTAATGACCATACTAACCCTTGTTACTGGATCATTATTCCTTCTTTTCTAGTAATTTTATTGGCCATTCCATGTCAGAGGCAAAATTTGAAGCCAAGTTTCAGTGTCTGGTTCACAGTTCACTCTCATGTTGTATGCCACATTAGCACTTGGTATGCGTGAGTCTCACGCTCTACACTTCAGACCACTGCAAAGCAGCTCTTAACTGCCTATCCTGTATCCAAAGTGCCTGTATGAGCTAATGCACAATGAAATCCCTGTGAGCCAGGATCTCCTTTGTATGACCCATCAAAACTCAATTATGCAGAGATGTTCACCCACATTTGCTCACAAAATAAGACCATGGTCTGTATTGCATTTTTTATGATGTCACCCAGGGTGAAAGATCTTAATTCCTACAGGGCAGTATAGGACTGAGTGGAAACTGAGTCTGAAGCAGATCTGGTGCTTTTGCAGATGGTCAGTGGGGGATTTTTCATCAGCAACATACTAAAATGGAAAGGGCTTCAATGGGTGGGATATTGTATGGGTGCTACTTATTTCAATCAATATAGCCTGTGCTACTTGACTGACTTACATGTCAATTTTTTGTCATTGTGAGGACCCATAAAACATCTGAGTCCCATTGTGTCTTTGATCCATATATCAAATTGCTGTTGCTGCATCTAGGGCTGTGTAGGACTGTGCATTGCTATTCAAGGTTTGCAAATTGATTTGCATGTCTACAGAACAATGAGATAGAACAATGATACACTGAATGTGGGTTTTGTGCAAATGGGTTTCTTTTGCCTTTATTCATCCAGCAAATAGCCACAGTGCCCTCTTTAAAAGCACAAGCTTAACAGCGGCCTCAACCATGGACATGCACAAAAACCTGCTCTACAAAAGCAATTATCCATGTCTTTTATTCTGCTGATGGATCAATGCAGGAAACAGAAGCAGCATTAAAGCTAAATCAGTCTCTTCAGATTAAGCTCAGACCCAGTGCTTGTGTCTGTTGCAAGGTTTTCTATTCATATGATTAATAAAATTAGAAATTGTTTGTGTCATTCTTTGATGAAATATTCTGCAAGACCAAATGTTAGAGTGGTGGTGAGGATAAGGTGATCATCCAGCTTAGATTATCAGAACAAACAAACAAGGAAAAATAATGCATCTACAATTTGCATTATCAGAACGCTTAGCCTGAAATCCTGTGCACACTTATTTATTTTTTAAAATTCTGTCACACTCTTTATTCCCACGCCAGCCGCCGGGCCAGCTTACACTAAATTTTTAAATATCAGATGATACAACTATCGTATTAAAGAATTGACACTAATTGAATGTGGAGTATATGGGCAAATCAGAACCTAAGCTATGTTGAGATGTAAAGGTAACAACAAACACTTTGAATTGGGCCCAGAAACATACTGACAACTGTGCAGCCAGATCAGTGGCATCCAGCCAGGATGCACCACTAAACCGAAGGATGCTTCTTACTGAACTCAGTGGGGCTTGCTCCTGAGTTGGGAGCTGTTTGGTGTAATTATATTATTATATGGTTAAATTCCCCCTTCACATATGGTGTGGGCCTAAGCCATATTTCGTTCATATGATCTTAAGATAACTGGAAGGACCTGTTCAGTGTCTCTGCTGGTTTCTGAGAACTCCGGGGTTGATCTGTTTATCCTTCTGTTCATCCTTTCACTGCAATGTCAGTGAAGCAAAGGGAGGGTTCTTTTTCTGAAAACTGGAAAGGCTCTTATGGGTGGCATTCGGCCTGGGGCAATATTGTTAAAATCACAAGATGACTATGATGTAAACCTACCCACACCGCACCCCTGGAGTCTGTACGTGGGTCATGAAACTGGCCAACAGGATCCTCTCTTTCCCCATGGATTGGCACCTCTAGTCCTATCATGAAAGAGAGGAACAAGCACAGGAGCCTGAATCCTGTGAAATGACCCAAGGGTGGAGGAACCAATTCTCCAGCACGAACTCTCAGGAAGCATTTCAAGCTCTGGAGCCATGTCACTGTGGATCCCCCTCTCAACCTGTGTCCTTCATAAGCACATCTTAAAGTCATAAGCCAACATTAGTGTTTTCTCTGTTCCTATTAACCCCTGCAAAATGAACAGAAAGGAACCTATATCATGGGTGCTAATGCTCTAGGTTGGCCTCTGAAAACTACTGTGTGCTGCCTGATTGGGATGTAACTTTGCCTCTAACTTTTGAGGTGTAGTAGTGCTATTTGTATGTGTGATTCTGTTATCTATGTAGTAACACCATGTAAAATGAAAAATAAAATATTTTCTTGACTGTCCACACCCCAAGGGGACCTGGTTGCACAAACAATCGTAGCCGCTTTAAGAGATTAGAGTTCAAAGATCCTTTCCGTGCACTGTGTGGCATTTACTCCTTGATTTAGAAATGGCAGTTTTCAGAAAGGGCTGAGAAATGAACCAAGAATTGTATTAATCCTGTTTGTCTGTGGGAGGATTTGGGGGGTGCAGGAGAGATCAGGTGGTAGAGTGCGACTGTGGCTGCCAGGGAGTTCCCTGGATAGCCAGCTTAGCACCTGCGTTCTGAAGGAGAAATGAAGTATGCAAACGGAGTATCATGTTAGACAGGTTAACATTCATGTGGGTGGGCCATAGTGTGTACACAAAGAACTTGCAAATCCACTGGTTAATGCGTAAACAAGAAAAGAAGGGGAAGCTCAAGGTCTCCCATATCAGGCATTTTGGCCCTTGTGGGCCACAGATCCCTAGCTGGGCCAGCAGGATTGTCCCTGTGCCAGTGTGCTCACTTCTCATGTCCCCTGGGCTTTTGTGCATTTGGTATTTGTCTGCAGAGGGCAGTACCAAGTGCAGGGGTGTGTGTCTCCACAGGGTTCCACATTGCGCAAAGGAAACCTCCCCATGTTTGGCACCGCTGCCTGCAGCCAAGTGATTGTATGGGTGCACAGGAAGTGTGGCCAGCAAGCACATTGGCATGGTGGGGGACATGGATAATCTGGTATGCTTCCATTTGTTCTCCTTTGCATATTTTGGCGTAATGCATGGCTAAGGGCTTTTTTGGTCACCATTTGAAAACTGTATATCCTTATCTCCCCGATCAAGCAGACTAATAAAACTGGACATGGTGCAGATACACTAAGGCTCACATATGTTGTGCATGAGTCTCCACCTACCATAATGTTGCTTCTGCACCTGAGCTCAAGTGCCAGCCTGGCAGCCATCACCACAGTCCACCAATGTTATTTTACTACAATTACAATAATTACAGTGTTATTTTATTCCATTTCACAAAAGAAAGAACCCAGCAACCCCCACTAGTGGCAAAATTAGCATCTTTCCTGATTAGATTTATGAAAAGTGCTATTCAAGGACTAATGACTTTGCTGTGCACCAAAATTGGGTCTTTGGGGCCAAAGTTTCTCAGGGAGACTAGGAGTGTCTGAGAGCTGGATCTGGATGATTGAAGTGAATCCCCTTGCCAAATTGGGCAACTGTTGTTTCAGAAACAAAAGAAGCCAGCAAGATGTTGTTTCCTTAAACGTCTGGCTTCTGTTGGATTTTCCAAGAATATCAACACTGCACTGCATCTTCGCTGAGCAGGTGTGAGCTCAGGCACCCACCCAGACGTTCACAGAACACACGTCACTCTCCAGGCCACTGCTACATTGTGAGAAGAGCTGCTTGTGCTCTGGCAGCCGTGAAGCAGCGTACTGCCGCTGCCCTGTGCCCCAAGCCAGACAAACCCGGGGCACTTCCTTCGTCACTTTTCTATACAGTAATTGTATCTACAGCAGCAGTTCTCATTTCGAGGCAGAGAGGTTGCTGCAGAGTGTCAGCAGGGCCAGGTTGTAATTACTCGTCAGGCTGATCAAATGTGTAGTCGTGGCTTTTTATTGCTTAATTGTTGTTTTTCTGCACAGTATAAAAAAACCACAAAAAAAACCCAACATGAGCTGCGTGGTCGGGGTGGGGAGAAACAAGTCCTCAGATCAACTGCAGTACAATTACATCGAGGATTAACAGCCCAGCCCGGTGCACATATACTCAGAAGTAAATCCCACTGTGTTCCATGGGACTTACTCCCGGGCAAGAGTGCACAGGACTGCAGCTGTACTTATTGTCACAGCTGGATCCGAATTGCTGCTACGCAGAGACACATTCCATCGGTTCAGTGCAACTCACCTCGCAGAGAATATGCTTCAAATGGCAGCTGAAAGCTAATGGAAGACCTAAGAGGAAGCACTTAGCTGTACTGTCGCACACGCACCAGGGGGGAATCAATCCTGAACATGCCCAAATGTGGCACATTTTCACAGCCAGATGTGTGTGTGTGTGTCTATATGTCCTCCAGGCAGCTCAGTTGCGCAGGTGGCCAGGCATCAGGAGTAATGTGTTCTGTACCTGCTCCCCCCCCCCCACTCCAACCTGCTGCTGTTCTTTAGAGTCAGTCATCAACCTGAGGCACGATAGGGTGGTCTTAATCTGGCTAAGGTGGGTGACACGTCTTTATTGCTACATGAAAGCAAAAGGGGAGCTGCAAATTTTTTTTGTACTGCTGCAGGTTTGTGCAAAGGATTATGTATACTGTTACATTTATTTGGGGGGAGAGGGATCAGTTATAACAACGGCATGGCAGACAACAGTGTGACAGGTGCAGCTCTTTCCAGACACAAAGCAGCACTGTCAATGGACCTGGGGAAGAAAATCTGGCTTGGCATCTCAAATGAGCACCAATTTAATGTGAGCCTGTGAAGCTGCCTTACACCAAGCAGTTCCTTGGCCCATCTAACTTGGTTTTGTCCACACTGGCATTAGTAGCTCTCCAGAATTTCAGGGAGGGGTCTTTCCAGCCCTACCTGAAGATGCTAGGAGATGAACCTGGGACTAGTTACCTGCAAAGCATGAATACTGTACTATTGCTATGCTAAAGCTTTTCCCCAGAATCTGTAGAAATCAGCTGGGTGCAGCTTGTCACACCATGGAGCCTGTGAATGCCTGCGCATCAAGACACTGCTGCTGTGGCCAAAAGGTTGGCCATCATAATATGTAACTGCAGGAAAAAGGAGAGTTTCAATTATTAATTTTGGGCATTTGCATCTGGAGAAAATCACAGGACCCTGCTAGGGAAAAGAAAAAGTAGATTATCACAGAGACGTGTGTATGGTTTTTTGGGGAGCAGAGGCGAGCACCCAGCACTGACTACAACATGAAATAGTTGCTTTGGGCTGGAGATTCCAGATTATGGGCTAATTTTGAACCTCAGCTTCCCATGTTTGTGTGCCATATGAGGCACTCTGAGCGAGGAGAGCAGGCTAAAGGTTTATCTAATTATTTACAGGAAATGTCTCTATGCCGCATTTCAGCCAAAGAGCCCTGAAAGCAGATTGCAAATATTTAAAAGATACATTATAATTAAGGTCACAATAATTTAAATCAAACAGCAGCAATACCATTGCAAACTGATTTTTTTTTAACCGAACTAGCATAGATGCCACAGCCCAAGGGGAAAGAGCAAAACAGACAATTACAATCTTATGGAAAGTCAAAGAATCATCTTTATGTATTTTGTTTCTGTTTTCATCAGGAAGTAGAATGGTCAGCTGTGCTTCCACGGGGGAGGATGTTTCCATAGCATAGGAGCCACTGAATAGGAGGGCCTGTTTCTCATATACTTGTCAATCCAACTTCAAATCCAATTTCTTTCTCTGACAATTCTGTGCAAAGCTTTTATAAGAACAACACAGTGACAATTCACAACAGCAGTTCTCACCTAGTGCTGCTGCTGTTGTGATTTGTCAAAGTTAATCATGATATTTAGCATTTGCTTTTCAAGGTGCAAAGGGTTTCATGTGAACTGCTTTGGTGCTCTCCTTACAAAAACTGTGAGGCCAACATGATCCCCTTGTTTTAGCAGAGGAGAGATGAGGTTGAGGGAGCAGCTTGCCTACGACCACCTAGAGAGTCCAGAGCAGAGGTAAGATTTGAACCAAGGAAGCCCTGATTCACAGCTCCATCTTTCAGGCATTCTGCTATGCCAGCTTTGTTCTTAAGGCATTTAAGCAAACCGACCCCCAAGCCAATCTGGTGGCCAACGTAGTGCAAAGTTCCACGGCTCACCACCAACTTGCATGTGTGCAACCCTCGCCATCACCTTATCTCCTCGGCTGATTTTTCTAAATTGGCTGGTTGGGAGGGAGGGAGCCTGGATTGAAATCTCTTTACTTCTTACATCCTTCTCCCCCCTCCCCAACCAGTTTAGAAAAAGTAGTGAGGACAGAAAGGAATTGATAGAAGTGGCAGCTGCAAGAGGACTGTAGCAGTGACTACCTCCTCTTGTGAGGCTGTTATGATCTTTGGCGGCAACACTGCTGAAGGATGAGGAGGAAGTTAGATGCAACACATCCTCCTCTTGCAAACACACCAAGGAGCATGCACAGGAACAGGTTGCTGTAGCAAGTGACAGGGGTGTGTGTGGGAACCTGCTGTCAGCTTCCTGCCTCCCTCAACCTGCTGGTCCGAATTGCACCTCCAACTGGCCTCACGGATCAGCCAGCCTTGCATTTAAGCTTTGCGCAGAATTTCCCCAGACTACACAGCTTGAATTTCATGGCCATTTGACCTTACTGTTTACATTCTTTCCCTCTTCCTCTATATCCATCTGCGTGTATCTATTCTTGCCAACTGAGGATAACACTTTTTGCTTTGGATGAAGTAGACTTAAAGCTTATGCTATACTAAAACTCTTCCTCATTCAGGTACAACAAGACTCTTTTGACCATGTTCAAAAAGTGACCTCTGGCATTGGGTTTGCCTCCTTTTGGATGCTGACTCTGGCACTCATTGGCCTCCGATTATCTGATGTCATTGAACTGTACTGATCAAGGGCAGCCCAACTGGTTGCATGAAGCAGCACCCTTGGAGGGGCAGGAAACAGATGAATCACCTGCCCGTCTGTCCACTGCCCTCTGCAGCCTGCTGGTTCACTGGGTACTCTGATCTTTCTGGGAGTAAGTCAGAAGAAAACATTGTTGCTGCTGCAGCTGCTTCCTGTGGGGGGACGGGGACGGGGACGGACGGACAAGGAAACTGTCACACCTCCAAATAATTTCTTAACCCCTATTTGGTGCTTACAAAGCAGCAAGCAGACAGGGATAGGTGCTTTCAAGCCTACACAGCCTCCCCATCCCCTTTACTTAAAAAAACTGCTCCTTGGGCTCTGTGCAACATCCCAGCATCCCCTGCTCTTGTTCATTTCAAACAGTAGAGGCGCAAGGCAGGGAAGCTGCTTAGCACAGTCTTTGTGAGTAAATGGGGGTCAGGTTCGTGCCCAGTCATTTGCTCACAGACCCACCCTCCATGGAAGGGGTGCTCATGTGCCTGTCCAGAGGTGGCAGTGGACACCTTAGGGGCATAAGCCACCCTTGGTTTTGAGCAGTTGCCAAATGTATAACATTTTAAAAATTGGTTGTATCTGTTTAGCTAGCAAATACTGTGTGACGTTCTGCAGTTTGCAGTGACTAAGGGCCCAGTCCTACCCAATTTTCCAGCTCCAGTGCAGCTGTAATTCAGTCCTGAGGTGAGGGAATATATGTTCCCATACCTTGAGGAAGCCTCTGTGGCTGCGTCCCCACCACAGGATGCAGCACACACCCCATTGGCACAGCTGCACCGGCACTGGAAAATTGGATAGGATTGTCAGACTTGACATGAAATGTACTGATTTCTCCTTAACTGCATGGATGTATGCAGTGCTTTTTTTGTGGAAAAAAAGGTGCAGGAACTCACAACTTGTTAATCTTTCATTCATTCATTCATTCATTCATTTATTTTTAAACCATTTTTTATTGGAGAAATAAAATATTTTTATGTGCTTCCCCCTAAAGATGAACTTACTTCTGAGTAGACATGCATAGGATTGGGCTGTCAATCTCCACATCCCCTTCCCTCTAGCTATTTTTTCTACACACAGGGAAAAATACTGTACAGGTGCACTTGTAGCGTGTAGTATGTAGTGTGGCACTACTTCAAGGAGAGGAAACAGTGAATGGATGGCTTACATGAGTTCCATGTAGTAAAATTACTCTAAGGAACTGTGGGAGTAAGAACAAAAAAGAAATTCTTACACGAGAGGGGTCCTTAGGTGCACATAGAAACAGCTACGTTTGCAAACAAGTCATTAAATATTATTTAATTCAGGTATCAGAATACTCTGTGTCTTTGGGAAGGTGCTTGGCATGCAATTGTATGTTCTCTGCTGCCCTGAGCAGCCGCTTTGCATTGCTGGAGAGGAGCTGCAAACGCTGGCTGGAGGAGGGCATCTTGTGGGGGAAGGACGAGGAAGATCTCTGGCAAGGCTGGACAGCATGTTGTACACACGTAGAATCCCTTTTCACCTGCCCTTTGCATGTGAAAACGGGTGCAGATATATATCTCTGCCAGGATTAAGAGCCCAATCCTAGGTATGTCTACTCTGAAGTAAGTCTCGTTCTAGTGAATGGAGCTTACTCCCAGGAAAGTGCTTAGGATTGCAGCCTAAGAGCCCAATCCTATGCATGTCTACTCAGAAGTCCACTTTAGTGAATGGGGCTTACTGTGGATAGGATGGCAGCCTTAGAGTCCAATCCTGTGCCTGTCTACTCTGCCTCTGTTTTGCTCCCCCCTCCTGGAATGCCTCCAAAGGGGAGGGGCCCCTGCAAAAAGGTGCCGGAACTCCGTCCCCCCGCGTTCCATTAGAAAAAAAGCCCTGGATGTATGTATCCATAAAGATAAGCCCCTTAACTAGCTGACAGGCCAATGTAATGTTTCCTCAATACAGTCTTATAAATTCTTGAGAAGCAGCAACTATTGCTGGTCAGCATACTACAATGAGGATGACAAAGTCAGAAGAGGAAGAAGAAGCTGTGACTTTTTGCAGCTTCAGATGAAAAATCAAAGATGTGTGCAACTGGCAACTGAGTTGCCAGACCTTGTTGGTTCATTTTTAGTCTCATGACTTAGATGTTTTCATAAGGTTTAGCCGATGACATTTGCAAAACCTCAGCTCACTCTCTCTCTCTCTCTCTCTCTCTCTCTCTCTCTCAATCTAAGTGAGGCTCTGGGGGCTGGGATTAGGTAAAGATGATTGCAGTGTAAATTAAATGCCCAGCAGTCAAAACAAACAACAAAAAGGCTGTTGAAGAAAAACAAATAATAATGTTAAGCCAAGCCCATATTTTTGGGATGCTTTAAATTACAGAGCAATAACCCCCTTGGTCCAGCTGATGTTCTTTAAAGCAAGACTTCCTGCTCCTACTCTTCCAGAACATTGTAGACTGATACAGGCTTTCATGCCTCCCTGAGTTCATATTACCAGTTTGGTTAGCCTTTGATCCCTTCGGTGTAGGGGGTTCCAGTTTCTTCTGTGCAGATTCTTTTGTTTTCTACTGTCCACCAGTACAGATCAATGACAAATGTTGAAAAGTAGGCCCTGCAATTACTAGAATTACTAGATAGCTGTGAAATCACCCATTCCTTGCTCAGTCTTGGCACAATGGTGATCAAGGAATGTCTGTTATCAGGGGCAGTATCATGAACCTTCAGTATTGGTGGCAACATCCAGTGCTCCGTCAGAGGGTGGCCTGCGGAGAACCATGGGGGCTTTGCCTAGCAACCTGGCACCAGCACTGAGTATGCATGTGGGCATTTGAACAATGGCAGAAGAAGAAGATGATGACAATGACGATGATGACAATGATGACGACGACAATGAAGACCGTCACCTAATCATCTAAAAGTCCAGAAGTTTGAATAAATCTCAGGTGTTCAACAGGTGGAGTGACCCTAATTCTTACAGCACACAAAAGGATTAGGCAATATCAGTTGAATGAGAGTATGCTGGTTGAAAGAACACTGGATATGAAATGCAGCCAAATCTCCCAAGCTTGTTTGGTCCATCCATGAAGAGTCAAGCAGTGTGTTGGGGGGACCAGCAAACAGACTTGGGATACTGTCTCTCTAACCCTCCACCAGTCTGCTTCCTACCACCTTAGAGTTCTTCTTCCATACACAGTCCTTATTTAAAAGGACTTTCACTTTCCTACCAATTCACCTTGCTCCTTCCTCATGTAGTTCCTTCATACAAAATAGGAAGTACAGCTTTTAAAAGCGGAAGTGCAAGACTGACTAGGAACAACCAGTCCTATACTTCCTGTTTTGTACAAAGGGACTATACGAGGAAGGAGCCAGTTGAATGGGTAGAAAAGTGAATTACCAATTTCCACATGGGTTTTTTTTTGGGGGGGGGGGTGTTGCATGCAGTGGCAACAGAAATGGTGGAATTTGCACTCGCTTTAAGGAGTACTTGGACTTGGGCCAGGCCTGCTCCCAGGCCACTATAATGAGCAGTATAGCTATGGCCAAAGCAAGCACTGGTTCGCTTTTAGACACCAGTTTCAATTGCAATATCTGTAACACCAAATGACAGCAAATGTGCGGAAATCTTGCAATCTTGAGAGTATTGTTCACAAAGCACACTTCTACATGACTCTACCAGGCACCTACTTTGTTATGGTGCTGACTGCATATGCCTGCTGTGACCTGAATACACTACATCTCTTTCATTGTTACAACAAGGTAAGCTTTCCTCCCGAATTGAAAAACAATACTGGTTCAGCGAGGACTAGCTGTTGTTCCTTGTCGTTTGCTGGTAAGCATTGTTAGCCCTGAATTCAGATGGCATCATAAAGCATAAGCTTTTCGCAAGCCTTTACTGGAAGAGAATTACAGGGACTTATGAAAGAGGAGTCAGACAATACTGGGTCATCTGATCTGCTTACATCTGTACTGTGCGCAGAGTAGGTGGCAGCCTTAAGTGAGTCTGAGAAGTTGCCTTTCAAATTCTATTTCTGTTGTGATATTCAAAGCACAGAACTAGTATTTCATAGAAGACCTTTCACTCGTATCTGTATGCTCCCTAAGAATTGGACATACTTTCTCCCCCTTTGGTAAATATACATTACCCAATTAAGAGCCACTTGGCCTTTGGTGATATTCCATTGCTGGACTTCTGGGGAAACTGAGCTTCAGGTTAAGCTCTTCCGAAAGTCCAGCAGTGATGTCATCGCTGAAATGCTGGCCATGGCAAAGTGCAGCCATGGATGGGATCTGTGCAGCAGCGCCAGCCCCTTAAGAGGGAACACTAGTCTCCAATACGGTTCTATTATTTTAGTACAAGGGTGTGGGTTTTGTTGGATAGCATGAAGTGCCACCAACTGGGAAATGCATCTATCTCAAGACCCAGACCAAATGTGCAGTCACTCTGTGGGAAAATATGTCTGTGAATCACATCCATGAGTTTCAACCCCTGTGGGATTTGCAACCACATGGTAACTCCAGTCCAGGGGCGTATATGTGCCAAAAACCACCCTAGACTGGCACTGCCAATCCTCCCTCGGCAGACTTCCTGTATGTGCATGTATCCTAGCTCCAGCATCCTTGCCTGCTGAGAGGGATGAGAGTTTCCCCCTCAGAATTTGCCCTCCTGAGGGCAGTAAACTCCTGGTCTTGCCCTGCAGAAGGCTTTTGCTTACTCTTTCTTTACTGTTCTGGTGTGTTCTGAGGGCTGACTCACTCACATAGAAGCAAACCCCCGGGCCACACTGTGGAATCTCAGAAGCAAAGAGGAGAGGATGGAAGCCTCCAGCCCTTCCCTTGAGGACAGCTATGAGTGAGTGAGAAGAGGGTCAAATTGGGACAGTGACCGTGACAGCTCCCTTTGCACTGAGCCGTGGTAATCACACTTTCTGGGAAGCAAGCCCCACTGAACATAAGAAGACTTATTTCTGAGTAAGCATGCTCTGAATTGTACCATTGAATGCATTGTGTAGAGAGGCTCCTCTGCTTCCCTGGCGAAAAATGCTGCCCACATCATCTCCCTCGAACTATAGCACCCACTGCAGCCCAGGCAGAGAGAGGCAAGGCAGAAGCGACCCTGTGGCACTGTTTCTGCCTCCAGCACTGCCTCAGGAAGAGAAATATTACAAGAGAGGCTCCATAAGCAGTGGATTGGAGGGAGGGGTCTCAACAGTTCAGCAGCTCTTGGAAATGGCTGCCTCTTAAAGCAAAAAGCAAGGGGAGAAGACGCTCTAGTGAAGGAAGTCTCCACCAGGAGACAGACTAGGGTACTGTTTAACCTCCTCCAAGAACTTGAAACTCATGGATTTCAACCCCCATGTGAATTTTGTTACCATAAATTCAAAACCTGTGTGGAATATTCAGAATTCACGAATTAAAAAGTGAAAAGGGAACTTGGTTTTTTTCTTGGGAAAATTCTTACAGGTAAGGAAACCATGTGGCTTTGCATCCAACGGCGCAGTTATTCCATGGGAATTGCTGATTTCCTTGTGGGCTTTTTGCATGTTTGTTCTGGGCCTCAGAGATGAAGAGCATATTCAAATGAGAGACCTCAAGTGCATTTGAGCCCTTGAAAGTTTGCTCATGTGAAGATCTTATTGTTGGTGGTGCAGAACAGAAAGCAAAAGGAAGGCATTTGTAATTCAAATGAGCATTCTGGCCAATTTGGCTTGAAGCTTGACGTGTTGGAGTCAATGAAGCAAGAACGGCTTTAGTCTTCCTGTGTGTTCTGTCCTTCCTGTTTATTTCAAACTGGGCCAAAGGGAACAAGAACAAGGAGGTGGTGGTTTTGAATCACCAAGACTTACTGCGCTTTGCCTAACCTTGCCCCCTCTCCTTGCCCACCTGGCTGCTTCCCTAGTAGTGAGTAGGAGAGTGAGGAGGTAACAGTAACAGTAGTGGTGGGGTGCACACATGCTGCAATATGCAAGAGGTGTTTTCTTAAAGGGGGTGCATGCTAGCAGGGGCAGCAGATCTGCCCCAATTCAGGCAGCAGCTCTGCTCAGGCTATACCTGAACTTAGATATGGAAAGCAATAAGCTCAAGTGGTTGTACCTGCCAATGGCATCACTAGGGGGTGCAGACTGCACCAGGTTACACCAAGGGCAGGGTGACATCAAAAGTTCCAGAGCCCTGGTCTACCTATCCAGTAGACCAGCCCTCACATTTGGAAGCTATAGAGCTCAGCTCTACCTGCCCAGTAGAGTATCCTTCCCCGTCACACCTTTGAAGCAGCCAGTGGGTCAGATGCCTGGGCCCTGCTCCCACAACATCCAACATTAAGTTCCATGAGGGTGACACCATGAGTTACCGTGCCAGGTGACACCGACCCTAGTGATACTACTGGTACCAGAGGCATCATGGGAAAGAATAAACCTTAGATTACAATGGCAGACTTTAAACAGCTGGATTTCGAATTGCTATGTCAAAATCCAAACTCTGAGATGGGCATTAGGCAAATCAAAATCATTATTTGAGGTCTGCCACTGTGATGGTTCATCATACAGCTTGTGCTACACACAGGTCAATTGTAGGATCAACTGGGATGAGAAACAGCTGGTTTCTTTCAGAAACATGACAATGTTGGCTTCCGATCAAGGAACAGTACATTGCTCTGTGTGCAGAGGAGAAGGGAAAATGGTCACAGATGTGCCAAAGGCAATAAAAACCAAGGAGCCTTCTGTTTTTGTCTCATGGTAGTTCTGACACATGGTGTGAAGACACATAGCATAATCACCTTGCTGAAGCGAAGCAAGTCTGTTGCTGGGTGGGATAGAAATACACCAAAAAAATACTTTTCAGTTTTCAATACTGAAATGTAAAATGGGAAGGGGCCATAGCTCAGTGGTAAAGTGCATGTTTTGTATGCAGACTGTCTCTTCTTCAATGCCTGGTCTTCCCAGGTAGGTAAAGAGAAAAAAAAAATCTGAAACCCTGGCGAGCCACCACCAGTTGGCATTAAAAATCCTGATCTAGATGGCCCAAAGGTCTGACTCCCTACAAGGCTGTGATTTCACACTTCGAAATCACAATCTGATTTGGGGGGGAGGGGACACACCAAATCTTAGATGCTTTTATTTCCTTCTCTAATTCAAGAGTAGTGAATGGACTAGAGATTCCAGCCACAAATGCCAGGCATGTCCACAGTTTTAATTCTTTGCATACATCCGGAAGGCACATCAGTCCAATTTAATTACTTCTGCACCAAATGCAATGTGGATGTGAGCTGATTTCAGGATATCTGAAAATTCATTCCCTTAACACACTTGGAACCACTATTCAGTTAGCCTTGGGCAGTTGCTATGGAAAAATATGGAGAAATTGCAGCTGTTTTCTGTGCAAATGAACTCTGATAACTCTTTTTGAATTAATTTTTTCCCCCAAAAAATTACTTCTGATCACCAAGGACCACTTTTTCCTAAGTTCTACAAATAAATAAATAAATAAATAAATAATAGGGGGAAAGGGCAGTTTGGCATCTTCCCCTCTTTGAATACCACCGAGGTATGGAAAACATAATTTATGACTTATGAAAGGTTACTCGTTTTATCTTGGTTCTAGGCAAAGTTCCAGTTTGATTGAGGTATTTATAATAATTCTTTTCCAAATTCAAAGAAAATTATGCCATGGAAGTATGTTGATTTATTGATTTGGGGTCCTTAACATTCAAAACAGTTGACCAAGACATACCAAGTAAGTAAACTAAGAGGCCAGTCCTATCCCCCATCATCTTCTGCCATGCAACCCCAGGGATGGAGCACATGCTGCATGCAATAGTGGTGGTGGGGAGACCAGACAGCCTGGGGGAGGTAAGTAAACACTTACCTTCTGTAGGCTACCTGGCTACTAATGGGTCTCCTTGGACCCCCAGCAACTATTTTGTTGGCATAAGACTGTGGAGAGGGCATGTTGAATTGGAAAAATGGGGATAATATCTGGGAGCATGCCGCTGTCACTGAGATCCAGCCCCCAACCATCCTGTCCTACCTACTGAACCTGCACTGAATCTCCCACACTGCCCACAACTTGCCCTTGAAGGCACTTTACCTACTCCAAGACTGACTGGGCCCATGTGTGGCAGGCAACAGAGCCTCTGGCCACTTCTGCTGGCAGCTCTGACATACACCACAGTGGTGATCTGCTGCTGTAGGTTCTCTACATGATTGGGCTGTAAGGGAGTATGCTTTCCTAGTGATATGGTTAGCACTACCCTATCGCCTCGTCCCATAACACTCCAGTAATGTACAATAAGAGGAAATAACATGGGAGGAGCAAATCACTTGAAAAGTCCCCACGTAAGTGCCATGAGACTTGATAGTGGTCATGGTCGTGTCTGCAGGGTGATGGTGTTGAAGCTAGTATGATAATGTATGATGTATGATATGTAGTATGATAGGGGCAGGAGGTCTGGTCTAGAGGGTTGAGCCTCCATTTGCCTGAAGATAACATCTGAAGGTCGCCAGTTCGAAGCCACCGGTACCGTGCGACCTTGAAGCAGCTGACAAGCTGAGCCGAGTTATTCCATCTGCTCTGAGCTTGGGAGGATGGAGGCCAGAATGTGCAGCCAGATCAAGAAAGAAACATCTGATTGTAGTGGTTTCTTGAAAGATAGAACCTTTCAAATTGTAAAAATCCCTACGGGGATTTAACTTGCCTGCCCATGTAAATTGCCTTGAATAAAGTCCGAGGAGAAATCTGAGGACATAGAAAGGCGGTATAGAAATACCTGTATGATGATGATGATGATGATGATGACTCCACTCCTTCCACATGGTTTTCTTATTCAATGAAGGAGAAGCCTCATCAATTGTATTAACGGGTTTTTGTTGTTTCCCCCCTCCCCCCCCAAAAAAGACTATGTACTCCAGTCACGCATAATGAAATTGGCAGGGGTTTCCCCACATGATTCTGGAAAACCCAGTGGAACTGACAAATTATGTCAGCATCACAGGCCTATTTTGGACTTTCTGCTGAGCTGGGCAGGATGGTTTTGCTGCCAATTTTTTCAATGCTTTAAAAAAAATGTAATGGGTATGCCAAGGGACATTTCAGTGGTGCAGGGACTGGCAAGGCAGTATGACTCACAGCCCAATCTGGTTTTAAAAGCCTGGAAAAAATGCAGAAGCCTTCACATAGCTTCAGAAAGACATGCAAACAGGTGCCAGAAAAACCTGCTCTGAACTGTTTAAATTGGCTTTAAAAAAAAAAATGTTTTTAAGATGTGACCTTGACAGTACTCTGAATTGAATGTGAGATAAATGTGATATTAATGCATAATAAATATATAATGCTATCCAACTTCCAACTCATTTAGGGCTAGTTTGGCAGCACAGGAAAAGAGGCGGATTCTTTTTGGGAACTTAGTGTCTACGCAATGCTGTGACATTGCCAAGCACTTTAAAAATGCAATTATTAAAAATCATTCCAAAAGGTCCGTATCTTATAAAGAGGCATTCCGTACTAACGGGAGAAGAAAGCATGTTGCAGACTGGAATTCCTCCCCAAAAAGAGCTTGCTCTCACATTCTGCATCCACACGGAGACACAATTCTCAGTTGTAGAGAGAAGTGGGTAGAGTTGAACTCAGTTCAACTGGGTAGTTAAATGATTACTGAGTCAAACAGAATACTGTTTTCTGTTTGCAGGAGGCAGTCGCTATGAATTCATCTCAAGGGCCCAGGATTTGTTCTTGGTTTTGTTTGAAGAAAGCTGTGGAAGCTAAATCCCAAAGGGAAGGTCCACAATATTACAATCACGCCCACACTCATGCCTGATTCAGCCACTTTTCCTGCAGAGAAAAGCTTCTCCCACTTCCAGAGATTCACTTAAGGAGATCTGTTAGTCCTGTATAGCAGGTCTGGTGCCAGGTTGCTGGCAGGCCTTGGACAGAACCCTGGGGTGATGGATTGAGTGCTCTCTCTGCCACCAGTACTGAACAGTCAGAGGTCAGCCTGACCAGGTCGGCCTTTTGATGGGAACAGGACCTCAGTCAGTGTGTGACCTGGCCAACATCTGACATTACCCTTGCCACACAATTTCTTCCTTTCTTCCCCACCCCTAGTATCTGCCTCTTTATACATGACAAGGGTAAGAAATAGAAACTTTATCCTCATACTTTTCACCCAGGCTTTATGAGTCCGGATGGTATGGTGTGCAGAGCCTATGAGAGGAATTTAATCAGGGGGTACAGAAGTTTCTTCAGGGCCCCTTCCCAAAGAGAGAGGTGGGTAATGGGAGCAAGCAGATGGGGGGGGGCAAAATAGGGGAGGGTGAGGGTGCTGACAGCCACAATAGTCTTTGGAGCCCAGGTCTTCTAGGCTTCTTGATATAGAGCCCAGGTCTACCTGACCACGTAGGTACTGAAAACCAAACACACTCCTAAGTCTCTCTAAATAAATACTGTTAATGATAATAACAAAAAAATCTTTGAAGTGTAGAAAATCCATTGCAGAAAAATAATGTTGGCAACCTTCAGTCTCGAAAGACTATGGTATCGCGCTCTGAATGGTGGTTCTGGAACAGCGTCTAGTGTGGCTGAAAAGGAGTGACAATCCCTTCCACACCGGGAGCAAGTGCAGTCTGTCCCTGGTCTGTCTCCCTGGCTATGGACCTTCCTTCTTTGCCTCTTAGCCTCAGACTGTTGGCCAAGTGTCTCTTCAAACTGGGAGAGGCCATGCTGCACAGCCTGCCTCCAAGCGGGCCGCTCAGAGGCCAGGGTTTCCCACCTGTTGAGGTCCACTCCTAAGGCCTTCAGATCCCTCTTGCAGATGTCCTTGTATCGCAGCTGTGGTCTACCTGTAGGGCGCTTTCCTTGCATGATTTCTCCATAGAGGAGATCCTTTGGGATCCAGCCATCATCCATTCGCACGACATGATCGAGCCAATGCAGGCGTCTCTGTTTCAGCAGTGCATACATGCTAGGGATTCCAGCACGTTCCAGGACCATGTTGTTTGGAACTTTGTCCTGCCAGGTGATGCCAAGAATGCGTCGGAGGCAGCGCATGTGGAAAGCGTTCAGTTTCCTCTCTTGTTGTGAGCGAAGAGTCCATGACTTGCTGCAGTACAGAAGTGTACTCAGGATGCAAGCTCTGTAGACCTGGATCTTGGTATGTTCCATCAGCTTCTTATTGGACCAGACTGTAAGTCTCGAAAACGTGGTAGATGCTTTACCGATGCGTTTGTTTAGCTCGGTATCGAGAGAAAGAATGTCGGAGATCGTTGAGCCAAGGTACACACAGTCACGGACAACCTCCAGTTCATGTGCAGAAAAATAGCATCATTGTATTTAGGTTCACACTAGAATGGTCCAAAATGAACTTCTGCAGCAGCTGTAACCCCACAGCTGGGTCCCTGAGCTTCTATACACTCCCTCATGGTTATGAGATCCACAAGCCAAAGAACTACTGTGGCAGGCCAGTTTCCTCCCAGATTTGACGCTGTGTTAAGGAGGGTCATGGATGCATTCCTGGGCCTGGTGTGCATGGCTTGCAGCAGCAATTAACACTGCATGCACATGGTTGTGCCCCAGCATCATGCATAGGCAGTGAGTTCAGGTGAGATAGGAAAATGTCAGATCCCAGGAACTTTCTGGGCTCTTTCCTTTGGCTCCTGGGCTCCCTTTCTGATGTTGGGCCCAGGTACAAATTACCCCCTTTACCCTCCTCTCCTAGGCCCTGATGGTGTGTACATAGGAACTGGTGGAAACAGAGACAAGAACACAAGTGGTTCCTTTGGCCAACAGATGTGAGCTACAGAGCTTCTGAGGGCTGGACTTGCACTGGAGCCTTGCACTGTATCCTTCTGGACAGCCATGGATCTTCTTGGGCCCAAAAAACTTGACCAGACCTTAATAATAATAATAATAATAATAATAATAATAATAATAATATTTTTACCCCGCCTTTCTCCCCGAAGGGACTCAAGGCAGCTTACAACATATTAAAAACAATTTAAAAACAAATAAAAACATATTAACACATACTAAAAACAGCAGTCAGAGTAAAAAAAAATAGGTAAAAAGAGCATAGAGCAGCAGCAAGTCATAAAAGAATCAGGCCTGTAAAAAATATTAAAATATTAAATATCTCTTAATAAGCATCCCTCTCCACACAGGCTATCTTGTGGGAGTTGTAAGGTGTGCACCCTCCAACTTTCTGTTATCATTATTTTCCCTCTCTATTTGGCAATTTTTCAACCAAGCAATTCACATGCAGTTCACAGATTCAAGTCCTGCTCAGTCACCTACCCCTTTCCCTGATTCTTCAGCACAACAGTCATGCTACCTGTCCCCCTTCCATGGGCTGCCTTTTGGGAACCATCCTCAACCTGCCTCTTTGGCATGAGCCACAATCCACTCCACTCACTCACTGAAAGACTGCAGAGCTCCAGATCTTCCCTTTGCCCTGTGAAAACCCCTGCTCCTTCTGGTGCATGGCAATGGGTGGGGATGAACAGGGCCTGTTAGCCATCTCTCTAAGGGAAACAGTTCCGGCTCTGTGTGGGCTTGAACCAAGAGCTTTACTCCCATGCACATGCTCTGGGGAGTTTAAAAACAGTAAAGGCAATTCAAAAAAAGTGTTGGGAAGTCTTCAGATCCTTTTTCATCTGTTGTGATCTCCTCCTTTCTCATCTTGCTTCCCTCTCGGCTTTCACTCTTTCCTCTCCTTGCTTCTCTCTTCTTCCCCATCTAGAAACCCAACGCAACTCCTCCACTGACATCTGTTGACACACAGCTGAAGAATCAGTAATGTGACTGTTCACACCCATAATAAGAAGAGACAGACAAATTGAAATTTACAGACTATTCTGATGAAAGACTACAACACTTAATCATTAAGGTTTTGGCCTCGAAGGTGGTTGCTACTAAATTCCATAAGCCAGATCATTCAAATGAAATTTGCGTGGCACAAAATAATTGCTTAAGCTGGAATTTTGCCACAAGACAAAGAAGTGATATATTTTTAGCATATTAATGACATGGATTCTAAAGAGAAAGATATTGACCCTGACGGTGGAGCGTTCAGGGGCTCAACACAACATGAAGCACCCCCAGGAACCAAGTGGTGACATGGACTCAGCCAGTCCTGTGGTCATCATTTGTTACATTGCTATGTCACCCTACTCATCCTGCAGAGGGTTTGGGGTGGCATTAAAGGGCTTTCTCCTGCCCCATTTTATCCTCACAATAATACTATGAAGGAGATTTAGCTGCAAGACATCATAACTGGTGCAAGATCGCCGTATGAATGTAACAACCAAGAGGGGATTTGAGCTAAAATCAGATCCTCAAGGTCCTCCTAATTCAGCACACTAAGCTATTTATCACATGGAACTCCTTTGGCCCAATCCTATTGAAGATTAGTGCCAATGGAACATGTTCACAAAGTGCTTTGTGGCAGCATAAGCAGCGAGAACGCGAGCAGGAAGGCTAGAGCTGGTAGATACTGAGAGGCCCATTGCAGCAGGTAAGCCCAGTGCAGGGGATGGGACAGGACAGGGGTAGGCAGAATGGTGGATGGGAGGATCAGGGAGGGGCAGGTTTAGTAGCAGTGGCACCTGATGAATCTAAACGCCCTTCCCAGGTCTGATCCATCTGGATGGGTCAATACGGACTTGCACCAGCAATATCTCTGGCACAGGTCTGATCTGACCCATAGCAGCTTCTGGGACTTACCCCAAGAAGACCTCCAACAGCCAAAACTCCCCTGCAGGATGTAGCGAAGGGCACCCTGGCGCCGCTGCATTGCCATGCAGGGGTTTCAGTGGGATTGGGCTGTATATCTCCAAGAAACCCTTGAGGACCTCAGTAATGGCAAGTTATTATTTAAGGGGAGCCAGCACAGCAAAGTCCCACAGGCGTATGTATTGTGTCACTGTGCATATTCCAACCCATTCTTGCAATTATCTGGATTGAGCATTTATGCTTATGAGCTAATGAGTGGTCAATTGTTTTCTACTCTTGCCATAGGTTTTCCTCTGGATGGATGCAGACACATTGCAGACAGTAGCGCCATTGCTTATCTGTTCTTCTTGGGCATTTGAAAACAAAATTGACACAAACAGGCTTCTGTTTTATAGCACAGGTCAAGTTTACACTGGGCGCCACTCACTGGTGCCTTTCACCCACTGCTGAACTGCAGCTGCTGCCTGAAGGATCAGGGTCTTCTTTAACATAAATCTGCCTTAGCAGAAGTACAGTAACCAGACTGTCTGCTGACGAACATGGATTCAGTGCCGGTCCACAACATTTCTCTGCCTGATGTGGGCACCAAATGGCACCCCTCCCTTTTCTTTCTTTTTTCCCTATAAAAATCACACGTTTGCTTCCTTTTTCTGGATCTCTCCCCCTTCCTTTTCTTTTTTATCAGGAAGGAGAGAGGAGAAGCAGTGTGAGCATCATTTGCCTTCATTTCCCTGCATTTATGGCCATCTATGGCTGGATGGTGATGGGGAGGGCTCATTTAGCTTGCTCTTGGTCAGGCCGACCCTGCTGTTCCCAGATAATGTAGCAATCCATCCATTTGTATTTTTATCAGCAACACTGAAATTAAAAATAAACTGGTTTAAACATTTAAAGAAATGTTGTGGTTCTTTAAAAAGAAAACTCTCTTTTGTTTAATGTGCTTGTAATAAAAGCAATTTAAAAAACAACAACAAAAAAACGTTTTCCATATGGAGTTTCACAAATGGTGGTTCATTTCTAAAAAGAGATCCAGAGACTGGAACTGTCTGAGCCTGTATCTAGAGGTGCTTGAAAACAGTGTGGGTTTTTTTTAGAAAATGTATTGAATTAAAATGCAAAATGTGGTGTTTTGTGTTTTTATTTGCAACTGAATACACGATTTCAGTGTTCCTTATTCATTATCTATAGATAGAGGTGATTGAAAAATGTGGTGTTTTGTGTTTTTATTTGCCGATAGCTATCAACAAAAATATCTCTATATATATCAATTCACCTGACAACCTGGGTCCCTAATCCCAGGTTTTAGGGACTGAGGGCCCAATCCTATCCAGATATCCAGTGCTGATGTAACCATGCCAACAGAGCATGTGTGCTGTATCTTGCGGTGGGGCGGGCAATCATGGAGGCCTCCTAAAGGTAAGGAAGTGTTTGTTTCCTTACCTCCAGGCTGTATTGGGGTTGGAAAGTTGGATAGGATTGGGCACTGAGTGGGAATCGAAAGGCACACCACTCATGCTTAGAGTCACTGTTCATTATTATTACTACACAGGAGGTGAATCCCAGCGCTCAAAACACATTCTGTTGAGCCCTATCTGCAGTGTGTTGGCACACTGTTTTGCTTAATGCCAAAGTAGTATAATGTTGGTTTTAGCATCAGGGAAAGCTGGTTTCATATCCCATCTGGGCAGTGACCGTCTTGCAACGTAATCTACTTCATAGAGTGTTGTGATGATAAAATGGAAAGTATAAATTGTGTTGTTAGCAGGAGGGGAAAGAGAGAAAAGGAACAGAGGGTCTTCAGGGGCAACATTCCACAGATTTGGGAACCAGGGCCGGCACAAGATGATCAAGGATATGCCATATATTTGGGAAACGGGCCCGGCACAAGAAATTCAAGGATATTCCATATATTTGTAACACTGAGCAAAGACAAAATGAATGCAGCAAGAGGTTTGCTCAGCAGACATTTCCAAAGGCTGCCCCCTGCAGACAAGTACTGGGAGTGTGATAGGGAGTATCTCAGCATGAGGACATGTCCCCCATCACATGTTGCCATCCACAGAGAGTATATCCTCTGAAGAGGACTAGTTTGATTGGGTGTGAACGTTGCAGAATATAGATATGAAGGTCCCCACGTGGCTTGAGAGAGAAAGGCAGCTGAGATGCTAAGAACTCAGAGCTGCTTTGTTCTCCCCAGCCATGTGTCTTTCTGCAGAAGTCAGGTAAGTCAGTCTCTGGCTCAGGGGTCAACATGCTGACCTTTGAAACCCCCCCCCCCCAATGCAGCGGCAGCAGTGCAAGTCACTCAAAGGAGCATTTTCTGCCTTCCTCCACTGCAACTGCAGTGGGGCACTGGCCTCTAAGGAAGCCCTTTTGCAGAAAGCAGGAGAAAAGGCTGTTGGGCTCTTAACTCTCATTTCCTGACACTGATGGCTGTGAAAGCTGTCTCAGATGCTCCACCCTCAGTGGTGATCCTGAGGAAGAAGTGCCTGCAGGTTGCTCCACTTTGCTTTCCTGGCCACCTGGGCAAGAAAAGAAGAGGAAAGCTACCTCTGACACACCTCTTTCAGGGTCCTGGATTCCAAACTGCTCTGGTGGGGCTCTGTGTGCATGTATGCAAGTGCACACACACACAGAGAGGGGTCCTCCTAGAACCTGGCACCAGCTGTGCTTTCCAGTCATTGAAAGCCAAACTGACAGTATGTACGACAAAACTTGCACGCCCCAAGTTTCAAACTGCAAACTCGTCTTTACCCCAATCTCCTTTATCCCTCAATCCCCCAAATGATGGAAGTCAAAGAAGCTCTTTTGACTAATGCAATTAAAAAATCTGCTCCACCAACAACAACCCCCGAAAGAGCAGAGTGGTGGAAAAAAGAGAGGGAGGGTGACATGGTGTGGCCTTTAGCTAAGCTGAGCAGCCTGACTGAAAGGAAAAAAGGGAAAGATGCCTGACTGATGCAGTGGCTGCCAGTCACAAACTGGGGCAGTGCCTCTTTCTTTCAATGGCAACTGCAACTGGGTCTAGCAGAGGAGATGTTCAGCGAGCATCAAATTGAAAGGAAGCCTGAATGCTAATGAGAGAGGGTGGGAAAAACCAAAGGGGTTAGGTTAGGACAGAGCCTGTGAGACATCTGAAAGACACAAACAGGAGTAAAAGGCATAATTAAATGATTGGAGGAATGGGGGGGAGGGGCTGGAAAGCTGAAAACCCTGTAATAACGGTGTTTTTCACATTGCTCTTTCAGCTCTTTGCTCTGAATAGCTGGAAATGTTCCAGTTGCTATGAAGAGGGAATATTACATATCTGCTGCTGCAATCACAAAGAGCCTGTTAAGATAAGTGTTGGCTGATACAAGCAGTAGCCTTTTTGCAGTGTCTACAAGCTGGGATAACACTCCCATTGTTTGCTTGATCCCGGCCTTTTCTTTTTCTAAAAAGAGGGCCAAATCTGCCAAGAGCTCTTTCCAGAGCAGGGTTTTCGTCTTTCCTTTCCTCTCCTTCCAGGCATCAGGGAGCCAGCTAAGCCTGTTCTGCCAGTAATGTCTTTATGCCTCAGACTTGTGTGCGCACCAGGCTTATTTCACAACAGGATCAGAGTTCAAGATGAGATTGTCAAAGTTGTTGGTTGCAGGGAAGAGGTTTCTGTTGGCAGGAGTTCAGTCTGCCAAGCACCAGGTCTGGCAGAGGTAGTGAAGGCCACTGACAAAATGATCTCGAGATCTATCTCTCTCTCTCTCACCCATATACAGACAAAGAAATCACTGAAGCTCCCTTGCAATGATCACTTGGTCAGATGGATTTTACAGCTGGCAAGATAAATGGCCCTTTTCAACCATTTCAGTAGTGGCGTAGCTGCCCCCTGTGGCATGCAGGGCTGTGACTCTCTTTCTCACCCCCCCATGTGCCTGACCTGGAAGTAATTGCAGTGACATGATGATGTCACTGCCAATTACTTCTGGGTTAACAGTGCTCAGAACAGTTGTGAGCCACTCTGAACAGCCAATCACTTTTTTTTGGGGGGGGGAGAAGCAATCGACTGCTCAGAGCAGCTCACAACTTCTCTGAGCGCCCGTGAGAGGGGCAAGAGAAGGTACTGCAGTGGCAAGGAGGCATCCTCACCACCATAGTACCTTCTTCTGCACCCCCTGTGCCATCAGTAGGGAGACATGTCAGGGCAGACCTCCTCCGGCTCAGCCTTGGGATCTGACATTGGGGGTGTGGGTTAGCAATGTGCCCCCTGCATTCTATTAGCTATGCCGCTGAGTTTCAGGGGGCTTTTTTGGCAACAGGCAAACCTATTACCTGTATCAACAGGATCAGTCTGAGTTCTTCACAGCAATTTCGGATCATTGGTCATTACTAAAAGGTGTTTTAGTTAGTGATGGGTAGCCTCCCCCAGCTTGATTCCTCTTGTTTGTTTGCTTGTGCTTTCCAGGCTAACTCAATTGGCTCCTGAAGAAAGCTCATGTTCTTGTTAAGAGTTCTCACCTGGTCTCTTATGTGGTGCATGCATAATGACTGCTGATGGCACCTCACACATGCACATGTCACATTGCAAAACAGGAAACAGAAGCATAAGGCTGGCTTTTAGCTGAGAGTACAGGCCAATTCTATGCACCTGTTTTCGTTCTGTGTTGGTGACTTCTTCCAGCTGTTTCTTACCCCTTATTGCTGCATTATCACATTGCCCCCTTGGGATTTGTGGTTCAGCTGCTGTAGTACTCATGCACTGAACTTGTAGCCATGGACAACCACCTGCAGAAATATCATCTCTTTTGTCCATATATGGAAGAGAGAGATCCCTTCAGCTCAGTTGGATGCATGAGTTCAGCTGAATGTGCGCAGAAGGCAAAAACAAAACAAAATCATTATGAAGCAATAAAACAAATCACTGATCCTAGATTATAGAATTTTTAGAGATGGTTGTATCTCACACACACACACACACACACACACACACACACACACACACACTTGCCAACCCTTGAAGATTGGCCTAGTGGTTCTCAACCCTTTCAGTCTTCAGAGCCCTTTACACTCCTAAAGGGCATCTCAGGGAGCCCACAGGCATGTGTGTGGAGTTCAGGGAGTTCTAGAGTGCATGCACTGAGCCCATGCATGCGTAGTACATGCAAGGAATGCTGAGCCCAGTGCCATATGCTGGCAAATAGGTGGAACAGGAGTAGAATGAGGAAAGACAGCAATGAACAGGGGAGGTGGAAGGGACAGAAGAGCAAACTGAGTAGGGGGAAGATGGCAGCCACTTCTGGTATGCTTGTGGAGGCCCGGAAGGGATCAGATAGCTCCGGAGTATACCTTGAGAAACACTGACCTAGAGTTTCCAGGAATCGGCATCAGTCTCTAGGTGACTACTGAAAATAATCCTGGAGACTGTAATGTGACCTCCTTGACTGCATGACACGACATTATGTTGAAGAAAAAAAAAATCCTCAGGAATAGCTTCAGACTGAGCTGGCAACTCTAATCTCTCCTTCCCGCTCTCATTCTCTATATATAGATACACACACAATAGAGTGAGGGAAGGATTGCTAACTGTTTGCGTGGTTGGGCACTGGCCAATTGACACTCAGTATCAATGGCAGTGGGAGTATCCCAAAGCCTAAAGCCAAGGCTGGTGGGGGGCATTAGGGAGGCACAGTGCAATGCTTTGTCCCAGGATTCTTAGCAGCCTTGTGCTGGTAGAAAGCTTCACTCCTGCCATGAGTTCACTACAGTAGGTAACCTGAGGCAAGTCACACCTCAGTCCCAGTGGCACTATTAAGAGATCAGCAATGGTGTAGCTGCCAGAGCAGGACAGTGCTCTGCTCTGTCACTTCTGATCCCGCTAGAGCGCTGACAGAGTGTGCCAGCAAGGCTGACGGTACTGTAGCAAGACACACAGGGGTGGAGGGTGTGCATGCTCAAGAACAGTGTTCAGTAGAACAATGAGCAGAGGAGTTGCCTCTGCGATGGCCCCCTCTGGCAATCATCCTCTGAGCCTGTGTACTTCCTCCTACCAGCAGCTGCTGTGAACAAGGAGCAGGTGGAGAGGGGGAGGTGGTGGCAGCTGGAGACTCAGGGCAGCCAAGTCCTCCCCAACCCAGCTATCATGGCTGTGTTGCCACCAGAAATCCCTGTCGTGCCCTTCTCCGTTGCCATTGCAGAGAAAGAAAAAGAGAGGGCAGTAGGACAGTGAAACCACCTTCAGTGATTTCAGTTTCTTCTGGTAGTGCCTCTCCCAGAAGCTCAATGAGCAGTGCTTGGACTAGAGGCTGCCTCTCTGGTTGAATGGAGAGGATTCTGGAGATCTTGGAGCTGTAGGTTTGTGTGGGTAGTGAAGAGGTTTCAGTCCCCAGGGACAGCCACAATTCAGTGTCAGAGGCTGCAATCCTAACCATGCTTTCCTGAGAGTAAGCCCCATTGAACAAAATAGGACTTACTTCTGAGTAGACCTGGTTAGGATTGTGTCCAGAGAGTCTTTCATGGTGAGAAGAGGAGGGTAGATTGGGATTGTCCCAATGGCAAGAGCTCTGCTCTTTCACAGGAGGGGGAGAAAGAGAAGCATTCAGAATGGGCTGATCTGTTGGTCCAGTCTTGACATTCTGCTTTTAGACTCCCAGTTTGGGAACTCAGTTTTCCTTCAAGCAGCATTTCATCCACATCCCAGCACAAATGATGTACCCCAGTCCTTGTGTGTTCATGTTAGTGCATTCCTAAAGCTTTTAAGATGTTCAAACAATATTGCTAAACCCATTCGAAGGCGAATGAAATGACAGTAGATATTAACTGCCGGATAGAACACGGAATTTAAGAATTATAAAGGCACACATCTTTTAAACCAAATTTAAACAGAATGGAATTCCCCAGAAATATTGATTCAGTAGGACAAATAAAGCTCTGAATAGTGTGATCCGGTGGCTGGGCGATAGCGGAATGGCACCAAGCAGTAGCCTTGGTCACCCCTGCAGCTATCACAGCCCTCTTCATTTGGCAAGGGATGCAGAATGGTTGGCACCACTTCTGGCAGAGATAGTCTTCCTCTGGGCTCTATGTCTTGCAGCCCAATCTTATTTGGCTAGTAATGACAGCAGAACAGAATTCTGCTGTTATAGCAGGCCATATGGAAGCATGCACAGCGTGCCACTGGTGGCCATTCTGGAGCCTCCACTGCTTAAGCTGGTGACCTGCTGCACAACAGGTAAACCAGTAAAGGGGGTGGATCATGGGCAGGGAGGGGAAGGAAACGGGCACTCCAGGGGAGGAAACTGGAGGCTGAGTGGGAGAGGGTTGGGGTGGATCAGGTGGCAATAGCGCACACTATCTTTTCCCCTCTTTTGAAATCCTTCCCACTCTTTCACTTCTTGGACATGCTCCTCTAAAATAGGTGGTGTATGTCTGAAGTGACCCATAGGCAGCCCAAAGACATACATCTTCTGCTGTGAAACCCTCCTGTTTGCATCCCCCCAACTCACGCACACACACACCACTGGATGCAACATTCGCCTGGATGGGATTGGGGCAAAGATTAATCTTCCCCTCCCATGTAGGAGGCCAAGGACCTGCCCATCCATGAGGTGAGGAAGGGCTGCCAGCTCCCACAATAATGTTACCAAGATCTCCAGTTTCACCAGACTGGGGGCCCAATCCTATTCAGTGCACACCAGCTCACAGCCAGTGCACACTGTCGCAAACGTTTATGGGCACGTTTATGGGCCCTAGCGCTGGTGGAGCACTGGAGCTTTGCCACTCGGACAGACCGATGGCAGCACAGAGGTAGGTGGGGGCGTGGGGGGGAGACGGGGAGGAAGTAATCCAGGGTGGGGGAGGTGGAAGGAGGGTGGGGAGAGGGCGGGGAGGAGGAGTGCTTGGGGAGGGAGTGGGGCAGGAGGGAGGTGGGACTGGTGTCTGTCCGCTCGACACAGAGGCTCTGAATTCTACACCAACTTTTGGGTCGTTGTAAAATCAAGGAGCCCCATTGCAGGGCAACTCGCCTTACCTGGGGGAAGGGGATGAAAGTTACCTTCTCCCAAGGAGGTGGGGTGGCTACCTGGGGTGCATGGAATGTAGTAGCAGCCATTTTCAGCGCCACTGCAGCCCCGTGCGCCAGGCAGCTCAGGATTGGGCTATGAGTCCCTTTCCCAGCTGTTGGCTGTTCCAAGCCCATTTTCCCCTCTCTTGGTCCCTGTGGGGACAAGCGCACTTCTGCCCTTACTTCCCAAACAGTCTTGTGGCAGATGTGAAGCTGAGATGCATGGCTCCGCAATTGCACAGGCATGCAAGAAGTGGCAGGGGCACCTTATGCACCCACCGCCATTATTGTACCCCCAACAGAAGAGATGGTTTTGAACGCACTGCATTGCTGCATTGGTTTGCCCCTACATCCCTGGGGAACACACAATCAAGTGCCCAGTATCCAACCTGAACTGGCATAGCAGACATCATGGTTTGGTATTACAGCTGGTGCACTATTGCACCTAGTCTCCTGTTGCTCCTCACTCTCAATTCATGACAGCGCTGCTTCTCACCACCATCTTTCATTCTTTGTGCCACTGCATTGCCCTCCAATCATGCACTGAGAGACTGTGCATGGGTTAAGCACCCCAACCAATACCTCCAACCAAAGGAAAGGCAGGGGCTTTTTGCCTTGTCTTATGCTCTCACCCTGGACTGCAAAAGTTGCCCTTGTGGTAACCTGGGGGAAGGGCAGCAGTATGAAAGTACAGTAGCAGGCAAACTGTTCGCAGTTGTCCAAATCAATCAAGTAAGCAATTCTGAAGCCTCCTTCTGTACAAGCAGCAAGTGGTAGAAAGCACTGCTGGGAGCACACAGAAGAGGGATTACAAGAAGTCACAAGGATACTTTGCTCAGGGACCTTACTTGGCACAAAGGATTTGAAGATGCTTCTGACAGACAAGACATAACTTCTTGCACACAGAAGCACACTGTGCTCCTGCTCCCCCCAAGGCCACTGCCACATTTTTTTTTTCTCCTTCTACCCATCCACACCCCATGACAGGCATTTTGCAATTATACTCCTAATTCAGTAAGAAAAAGACATGGCTAGTAATCTTGTCCCTACACTAAGAACATAAGAACAGCCCCACTGGATCAGGCCATAGGCCCATCTAGTCCAGCTTCCTGTATCTCACAGCGGCCCACCAAATGCCCCAGGGAGCACACCAGATAACAAGAGACCTCATCCTGGTGCCCTCCCTTGCATCTGGCATTCTGACATAACCCATTTCTAAAATCAGGAGGTTGCACATACCCATCATGGCTTGTAACCCGTAATGGATTTCTCCTCCAGAAACTTGTCCAATCCCCTTTTAAAGGCATCCAGGCCAGACGCCATCACCACATCCTGTGGCAAGGAGTTCCACAGACCAACCACACGTTGAGTAAAGAAATATTTTCTTTTGTCTGTTCTAACTCTCCCAACTCTCAATTTTAGTGGATGTCCCCTGGTTGTAATGTCCCCTGGATGACTCTTGTTGTAATTCCCACTTCTCCATCACATAAGCCTCACATATGCCCTAAAGTTGACACACCAAAAGGGAGCAATCTCCCATACCCATTTATGAAATGCACCCTTGAAGTATAATTACACAGCATGTAACTAATTAAAAGTACAGATTATTTTATGCATTAAAAATGCATCACATTCTCTTCTATATCCATTAGATATAATTATAGATCTATCAGACATTCCTTATGTATTAGGAACTGCCTGCCCTTCTTCTTTTTCAAGGACTTTGATAAAAGCAGTGCAAAAGACAGGGAAGAGCAGAGAGTTGTATGGCTGACAACCAATTTAATGGAACCAGATCAACACGGTTTGGGAAGATATCGATGGTTACCCAGTTGGTTATCATCACTGATAACAGTCACAAGAGGGTCAGCTCTCAGATGCTGGCCCAGTCAAGACATTTTGTGACTAAGAAAAGAAACACTGGTCAGTCAAATGTACTACTGAAAGCTGGAAATATTCATTGTATGAGATACCCCATAGATTCAAGACTCATAGACAGGAACAGCCACCCCACCAAACTCCCCCTGTGCAGCTGCACCAAGGGGGCATGCACTGCATCCCACAGGGGAGTTTTATGTCCCAGAGCCCTTTCTGAGGTATGGGAACATTTGTTCCTTTGCTCTAGGGCAGCCATTTCCAACCTTTTTCAGCTCAAGGCACTAAAATTGTCAAGGCACACTCCCAGTTTTTTTACTTACATTAAATTACTATATTACAATTAATTTTTAATTAATACAATTAAATCATTAGATGACAAAGGGCACAATCCTAACCAGGTCTACTCAAAAGTAAGTCCTATTTTGTTCAATGGGGCTTACTCTCAGGAAAGTGTGGTTAGGATTGCAGCCAAAGACTGGGGGGGGCATTGGGGGGAATGTGCCTGAGGGACTTTCTTCTGAGTAGACATGCCTAGGATTGGGCTTTCAGCTGCACTCTTTTTTTCTCAAATATAGGAGCAGGCAATTGGCACCTCTCTCCTCCTTTCCCCCACCCCACCCCTTCCCCACAGGGACATTCCCCCCATCTCATAACTGCAGTTAGCACCTCTCCTACTGTCCCTCCCCTCACTTGTCTGAACCTTCCAAAGATCCAGAATCACTTGCCTCACATTCTCCCCCCATTGCCTGCTTCTGTATTTCAGAAAAAGTGCCCAAAAGCCCAATCCTAGGCCTGACTACTCAGAAGTAAGTTCCATTATAGTCAATGGGGCTTACTCCCAGGAAAGTGGGGCTAGGAGAGGAACTTGAGAGCCCAGCCCAGCTCAGGCAAGTCTACTCAGAAGTAAGCCCCATTATAGTGAATGGGGCTTACTCCCAGGAAAGTGTGGGTAGGATTGTGGCCCAATGCACCTCCTCTGAAAGGCAAAGGCAAGGCAGGGAGGGTCTCTTTGGGGAGCTGCAGGCAACTGTGGCAAGGAGAAGGGACTTTCCTGGACCCTCAGCCAGCCCATTCTTAGGCTGGTGGCCTCAGCAGGCTCCTTGCTTCCTACCTGCTTGCCTGACCCTGGCTCCCACCTTCTCACTCCACCCAGACCTCCTTCAGGCTTTTCTGGTTGCCCAGTCAGCAGGCAGGGCAGACAAGGGACTTGATACCCAATCCTAGGTGTGTGTACTCAGAAGTAAGCCCCATAATAGTCATCAGGGCTTACTCCCAGGTAAAGGAGGATGGGATTGCAGCCTTCCTCTTGCTCACAGCAGGAGATGCTGCAAAGCAGCAGTAGCTGCTCCTTTTTCACCGCTGCCCCATGAGAGTCAAAGCATGAGAGTCAAAGCTTCTCCCTTGCAGCTGCCCTAATTCCTCCTCTGGCTCTAACTCTCTGGCCCCATGGCACACCTGAGGCTAGTGTGCTGTGGCACAGTGGTTGAAAACCACTGCTCAAGGACAAGCCTCCAATGTCCCAAAAGGGTCTACTCAGTCCTACACCAGCTATTTTGCTGGTGCAGGTCCAAGTGGACCCCCGGTCAGAGGAACAAGACTGGGAAGGGGGATTGGCGACACTGCTGTCATTGATAACATCCCTTCCCAGTCTCAAACTGCCCCCCTTTCCACCCCAGTTTCCTCCCCAGAGACTGGGCTTACTTAACTGGTGCCAGGGCCAGCCATGTAGTACGATGTTCACCTTTCCCAACAGCCACAAAGCACTCTGTACCATTGGAATGTAAGTTCCAAAGGTGCAGTGGGACTTTAGGATTGGGCCCGAAGTCACAGAATACAGAATGACAAGGAATTCCTTGTCATTCTGCATGAAGCTGACACTGTTTACATAAGTTGTGTTGGTAGTACTTCGCCAAACTGAGCCAGGTATCTTCTCAGATGTTTGACAAACATATTACATAACAAATGCAGTTCTAAAATGAGAAACCTTAAGTGGTTTCAGTCATGTGGGACCCACTTCCCAAGCCGAAGGTCCCAGGCAGGAGTGGTGCAGCCCAGAACAGTACCTGTTGCCACATTGGGTCTGCCTTTGATGCCTCTGCACTACACACACATAAGACTCTTGCCATGCTTTTGGCAGGAGGAAAATGGGTCAACAGGGCTAGTTTCTGCAACAGGCCAGGCAGTAGCAGCAGACTCTAGCCCAGGGGTCGGCAACCTTAAACACTCAAAGAGCCATTTGGACCCATTTTCCAGAGGGAAAAAAACCTCAGGAGCCACAAAATCCTTTTGACATCTAAAATGAAGATAATACTGCATATATAGTTTTTTTTTTCACCTTTATGCTCTTATAGGTTCCGTTTTTATAATGTAGCCCCCTCTTGTAGCTTTTAGTTAGTTTTATCATACATTCTTGTCCTGTGTTTTCAGACGCCTGGTCCTCTATGGTGTTTTGCCTGATTCCAAGGCCATTCTCTGCCTGGAGAATTAGGTCCACATTAAGCAAATTAGCTCCCCTTCTTTCCCCCAACAAATGACCCTGGTTCTGCCCTGCAGTCCTGCTGGACCCCACCTCCAGGGTAGCTTGCCTGTTCAACCTGCAGAGGTCCTCTCTCCTGCCAGCAGCCTCCCACCACTACAGCAGACCCTTGGTCCTCAGCAGGTCTTAGGCACAGCAGCCACACACCAAACTCCAGTGTCTCCAGCAGTACATTAGTCACAAAGTCAGTCAGAGTATCCAGGGCAGAGTTCAAAGTCAGTAAGCCAAGTCACAGTCCAAGATCAGATTCCAAAGTAAGTCAGTCAAATCAGTCAGAGTATCCAAGTCAAAGTCAATAGGCCAGGCCTCCTCCCCTCTCCTCCCTCCAACCTGCACTCCTTCTACAACCCACACCCCCTTCCTCAGGTGCTCCTTATATCCCTGAGGGCCCTATTGCCTTCAAGTGGCTGCAGCTGTGCAGCACACTCTGCTGGATGCCCAGGCCTTACCCTTAAAGGGGTCACTGCTGACACCACATCTACCTCCTTACCAGATCTTCCAGGATTCCAATACCTATGGCGGTTATGACATCTGCTTTTCTTACATGGATACTAAAGAACTCCCCCCACCTTCCAGAGGCACCCTGCTGGAAGGAAAAAAGGACACAGACTCCAGAGAAGAAGCCAGAGCTGGGGGGGGGACCACAGGCCAGCTTCTGCCCTGCCTGCCTGCCCTCCCTCACTCAGGCTGCAACCCTCTCCACACTATCCTGGGAGTAAGCCCCATTGGCTACAATGGGACTTCTGAGCAGACAAGTTGGTTGGAGCTCTCAGGCTGCAGTCCTCTCCACACTTTCCTGGGAGGAAGCCTCACTGACTACTTGTGAGTAGACCTGCATAGGAGGGGGCTGAGACTGCAGCCCTCCACACCTTCCTGGGAGGAAGCCCCACTGACTACAGCGGGGCTTACTTGTGAGTAGACCTACACAGGAGGAGGCTGAGGATACAGCCCTTCACACCTTCCTGGGAGTAGCCCAGGGACTACATCGGGGCTTACTCTGGAACAGACCTGCATGGGCTCCCACTCACCCGTCCTTGCGCTTGGCCTTGAGCAGGCTTCAAGGCTGCCATCCCAGGCACCCTTTCCTGGGAGTAAGCTTCATCTGATGTAATGGGGCTTACAACTGAGTAGACATGCATAGGAGCAGGCTCCATGACTGCAATCCCAGGCACCCTTTCCTGGGAGCAAGCTTCATCCACTGTAATGGGGCTTACTACTGAGTAGTAGACACACAGGATGTCTCCTCTGCTGTGGAGGAAAAGCTTCCCCTTGCACTGAGTGGGGACCTGCTCAGGGAAATGCGGGCTGCAAGGGCTTGCAATAGCTGAGGAGGAGGGCGGCTCAGGATTGGCTGGTGGTCAGCCAGTGAAGGGCCCTGAGCCATTCCAACAGAAAAAGCCAGGAGCCTGCTGGATGCTGATTGGCTGAGCCTGCTGGAGAGTTGAGGAAGGGAGAGTTGCAGAGCGGGCAAAATTGAAAAGGGAAACCAATGCAGGGCAGGTGGGGGTGAAGGGAGAGGAGGGCAGTGAGCTCAGGGGGTGGAGGGAAGCAGCCTGCTCTCCCAACACAGGTGCCTCCTGTTAACCCCTTTGCCACTTTCACCGGAAGGAGCCAAAGCAGACAGCTGAAAGAGCCACATGCGGCTCTAGAGCCGCAGGTTGCCGACCCCTGCTCTAGCCGATTGGTACCACAAATTCATGACCCTGTCATTCCCCCTTCTGCAATCCACTACTGATGTAACCCACATCAGATTGCCTAATGGATGGGCTACCCCTGCACCCCAGTCATGTTTTGAAGGCACACAACGTACAATATTACAGCCTGCTAAGCAGGTCTGAATTTACTCCATGCCTGGAGAGGGGATCTTCTGAGAACTTCATGTAAGTTGTCTTGACTTGTATGATAGTAGAAAGGTGAGATATGAATGTAGTAAATAAAAAAGCAGATTTTTTCCCTGGTGTTTTATCTCCTGTACACGATTATCATATCATGTTAATATATGAAGTTGTTTAGGCTGTCACCAGGCAAACAAATACAGATTGCCACATCTCACTTTAGACACACTGGTTCTATTGCATCTTTTTAAGACTACTGAAGGAAGTGTGGTACTTTGTAAAATGGTTTTTCTTAAAGCTACCATTCATTATCAGACAAAAATATCATTTTCTTTTTGCTGTGTCATTATACTAACTAGCAAAACCTATAAAAGTTAAAAACATGCAGTGCCATCCCCACCAATTAAAATTTGCCTCAATTGTATAAAATTTGCACCCTGTGGATTAAAATACTAAACTGTGGTTGATTAATCTGTAGATTGCAGAAATGATAGTGCTGCCTGAATATTCACAACAAAACCACAACATCAAACGGCTGGATAATGGAAGGCCACATACACATTAACGTACATCTTAAATTGCTTCACATGTGGGGAAACAGTCAAGTGCACCAGCTCCTCATGTCATGTGGATTTGACAATTTCAGTTACACTTTCCAAAACACCTCTCCCCCAACAGCAAAAGTGTGTGGTGACATGGAGGAAATTACCCACCCTCTCGGTGAGCTGCTACACACAAATAACTCATGTTGTGGTGACAGCTACCATTGAAGAGACATTGCAGGACACACTCATAATGTCTGAACCAATCCTCAAATTTCCATACTTCCTAACTGGAAATTCAAACAGTCAGTTATGAATAATGCATGTCTAGCTGGGATCACTCATGTTGATGAGATAGTCTCACTCACATTCAACCATGACATACCTTGATTTTTAATTATACTAATCGTGGAGAGATACGCCCAGCATGTTGTTCATGAGTTTGGCAGAAGAAAAAAAGAGACAGACAGACAGACATAAGAAATCACAACAAATTATTCTGTTGCATGTCCCAGTACACATGGTAATGAATTTATTTCAGTCCATGAAATCCACTAAACAGTCTGGTTGTATTTGTAAAAATATATTTTTTGTAAAACAACAAATTTTACTTGTCACTCAGTATAATTATTATTTATTAATGCATATAAACTAGCATGAGAATGCCAGGACAGAGACAAGAGTTGCTTGCAAAAACAAGCTGTAAAGCCATTCCACAATTGTGTTTTTTAAAGCTGTTTGAATATCAATTACCATTAAAAGGCACACAAACTGCAATCAGTGGCTAAAAGAGATCAGTTGGCAAGATGGTGGCATATTTTGTTGTTTTCTACATCAGTGGGGGAAATCTAACCCTAAACACTGTTTGAATCTAAAAAGGAAGTTCTTTTTTTGACCCAAAAAAGTAGAAGGAAGTTAGAACCTTTTTTTAGAAATCAAATCAGGCTTCCAGAAGCACTAGTTACCTGAGCCAAATTTAACAACAGAGGTGCAACTAAATTGAATCAATACTGCTTGAAGCTTAGAGCAGGGAGGGACCATTGTTCAGCGGTTCAGCACATACTTTTCATGCAGGAGGTCCCAGGTTCAATTCATGGCATCTGCAGTTGACTGGATCTGGGGTCAGGTGATGGGAAAAGCCTGTGCTTGAGGCTTTAGCCATTCTCAGCCTTATTTTGGCTACGGCCCCTTCGAAACTCTCCTTAAGTTCCAAGGTCCCCCTGTCAAGCAAGGATACAAAACAAAGAGATAAATATAAAATCCCCTTTTCATAGTTTTTAGTCTGTGGCCCCCTTGAAATGAGCCCCCATATGGCTCCCACTGAGAATGGCTGCTCTAGAGAGTTACTGCTACTCAAAGCGGGCAGCACTAGCCAAGATCAATCATGCCACTCAGTATAAAGCAGCTTCATATGGCCATCTTGGATTCCCTTGACAATAAACTTATGGTGTGTGCACTTGGATTAGGGTTAGTTCACAGAACCAAAATCAAAGAAAGAACAGCTGGTAGGATTGGGAAAATTTCAGACAAGATTCAGCAGAACTCCATGAGGATTCTTGAGGGTTGGCTTGTCTTAACCTCTGCTGAAAATAGAAAACCTCTGCTGGAATCAATGAATTCCATGGGCTAATTGTGTTGTACTATGTGAAGAAATATTGTACCTTCTTTTGTCCATCCTAAGTCTCCTGCCTGAAATCCGTTTTGTTGGATGACTTCTGGTTCTATGAGAGAGAGAGAGAGAGAGAGAGAGAGAGAGAGAGAGAGAGATTTCTCTCTCCCCACACTGTGCATATTTCTCACAGCCCAATCCTGTACACGTTTACTCAGGAGTAAATCCTACTATGTACAATGGGCTTGCTGCCAGGTAACTGGGTATAGGATTGCAGCCCTGATCACATCAATTGCAGCCCATTAATATTACTTTTTTTCTTCCCAAGTGGAAGAGCCCAAATGCTGTAGCTTGACCTCATAAGGCAGGCCATAAGGCTCCAACTCTCTGATCAATTTGGTTGCCTTCATTTGCTCCTTTTCTGGCTCTACAATATCCTGCAGAGCATGTGACAACTAGAACTGTAAGAACATGTATTCCAAATGTGGCCATACCACAGAGGAATGTAGGAGCAGTACAATATGATCAGTCCTATTCTCAATCCCTTTCCTAATGGAATTCCTTAGCATGGAATTTTCCATCTTTGCAGCTGCCATCCCCTGGGCAGAACCTTATTGAAGCTTTTTATATTTTCTTTAAAAAGTTCCCCACAATAGAAACATGTTGGAAATAAAACTACCTCCAGTCTTGCCAGCTGTTTTATTGTTTTTGGCAATGGAGGTTTACAGCTGCTGTTGATCCTATTTATTTTGGTAACAGTTCACAGAGCCAAATTTGTATGCCGATAAGATGGATCTCATATATTCAGGCAGAGGCATAGTAAAGCAAGAGCTCAAGTTTCTGGACTATTTCTTGACCATCAGGGCCTATTCCCATGGCCGTCTCATTGTATGGTGTCTATGTGAAAGCTTCCAAGACCTTCAGATTTCCCGTCACTTTAACTTGTGGTGTGGCAGTCATGTGCATACCTGCACCATGTGTTGGACTCATCCCTGGGTGGTGAGCTGTCAGCATGCCACTGCAAATACAGTACAGATGCTCAACCATTTACAGCAGAACATCAAAAGCCAATCTGAGCGGAGTTAAGTGTGCACAACTTGCACAGTTTCCTGCCATGGGTTTATGTGGTTGCATCATTGACATTAACTTGGCATTTTCCTGTATCTACCATGTGCTGAACTCATTGTGAAAGGCTGTTTGTTGGAAGAATTGCCTCTTATTCTTTGATCCAACTCTAGTAACACTTTTAAAAATGGTATTGACATATGACTGGTTGTGCTAGGATGCATATTTGAATGTAAACGTCTATCTGTTCAAAACCAATACAGTGTAAATAGCTGGCAACCACATTTAAATGCACATGAGATTGGTGTCCATAGTTCCTGATTCAGAAAGTGACAGGTGTATAAAAGCAAAAGCCTGCTGACACACATGGATTTCAGCTGGTTCAGAGAAATAATGCTGAAGGCTTTAGGGACAAAGTAAAATATATTCATGTATATGTATTTTACTGAAAATACTAATATCTCATCTGTGATACTTATGGCCCGATCCTATCTACACTTGCCCGCTGGCAGAATGAATGCTCCACTGGTGGAAGACAAAGGTTGCATTTGAGCTGGCAGATACTGAAATAGACTGAGAAAGTTGGGATTTGATCTGGAAGAGACTAGAATGAAAGCCAAGAGGAACAGCTGGCAGCTGCCATACTTAGAACACCCAGTGAGCCAATGTTGTTTGCTTTCAGGAGAGCACTATCGATTCCATCCCATGCTTAAACCTGTACATTGCTTAATTTAAAATAGAGCAAAGATAACAAAGACACTGTAAGCTTCCAGTGATTTCTTTTCTGAAGGAAATGAACCACAATTGTGCTGCAGTGGAGGGTCTTGAGCAGTGGCATAGCTAAAGGGGTGCAGGAGGTAACTGTTGCACTGGGCAACCAGCTTTAGGGGGACAACAAACTCAGTTTAACAATAGTGGCCAAAATTGTAAAATTTTGATATATATGAATAATGCCTTCATGTTTTATATCATTAGAAAGACAATTTAATGCCCTTAGGGTGCAATCCTAACCCCTTTTGTCAGTGCTTTCCAGCACTGACCTAAGGACAATGCAGCTCTGAGGTAAGGGAACAAACATTCCCTTACCTTGAGGAGGCCTCCGTGAGTGACACCCAACTGCAGGATGCAGCACATGTCCCATTGGCACCGCTATGCCAGTGCTGGAAAGCACTGACATAAGGGGTTAGGATTGCACCCTTAAACATATAAACATCCTGGGAGGCAGGTTTTACCTCGGTTTTCATGTTTTAAAAAGCCTGGGTGTGACGACACTTTTGGTTGTGACATCACTTCCGGGGCATCATTTTGAGCTCAACACTGGGCTACACAATCATTAGCTACGCCACTGGGCTTGAACATGTCATGATATATAGCCATCATGACTACCATACATTCAGTAGTGTAGCTATGGGGTGGTGGTGCAATAAGTATTGCAGATGCCGCAACATCTACATTGCTGCTGCTGCCCAGAATGGCTCTGACAGCAAGTAGGAGCAGCTTCTTACATGGAGTGTTGCAGCACCAATACTTACTGCCCTCCCCCCCATAGCAACACTACTGCATACACTGAAAGGCCTAATCCCCTTTAAAGCCATGTGATGATCACCACATCTTGTGACTGCAAATTCTGTTAATATTAATAGAATTAAACAGCTAATACTGTGTTGTTTGAAGGAGTACATTTTCCAGCTCTGCAGAGCCAACACACATCTTTCACAAATTGGCTGCAGGGAACCCAGCAGTGTTGCCTTCAGAAGTCCTCTGTTAGTGACTATGTTTCACCACAGATTAAAGGTTCTCAAAGTTTGTAAGGGATTGAATACCCCCCCCCCCCCAAGCTGTGTGTGGGGTGGTGGTGGTGGAAGAAAGTTACAAAGCCAACATTGAAAAACAAACCTCAGCAGGCAGAACTTATGCATACAAGTGGAAATACAAGAGTTGAGGAATCAGAAGGAATTTTCATAATTAATCTGTGTTTGTCCTAATAAACATGACTGAGACTCCAGGAAACACACCAGTCTGCCTTGATTTGTGGAAATACAGCATCTTGGGTTGTTTTGTTTTGTTTCCATAGTTAATTTTCCTCCCTAGTCAGGTCTAATTATAATTTATTACCAATAGCAGAGGCAGAAAGAGCAAAGTAAAAAAGAAAGAGAGAAGGGCTACAGTGGTGGCCTGTAATGTGCTTGAAAGACCCCAAGGCAGTGACACTGGGGAAAGAAAGGCTGGGAGAAAGAAGCTGGGAAGTTGACCCATTGTCACCACATCCATCAATCAACACAAATGAGAAGCCATCCAGCTTAGGTTGATTGACAGCCTGCAATCGAGGGCTTAGTCCAAGGTCCAGAACATTGTCAACCTAGACGTATAATGTCCAAGAATTAAATGATACGCAGTGTTCTGGGAAGTGTCTCATGTTCACCCTGTCCATCTTCTCCTTTTTCTCTGCATCGCAAATCTACTATATAATGATGACTACCACAAGCAGCCAGTATGTTTAACAGGAAACAGAAGTATCTCCTTGCTAGTGTGTATCAAATATTGGTACATACCATCCTGTTGTACTTATGTGACAAGTAGAATGACAGATCTCTCTCTCTCTCTCTCTCTCTCTCTCTCTCTCTCTTTCCCGACTTAGTTACTAGTTTGGCAATCAAGTAAGTAAAAAAAAACCTTCACAGGTGTGCATTTTCTGGATAAAAGGAAGCTGTACATCTTAGGTCTCTACATTTGTTTAGCGGGTTGGGTCAGCCACTAGACCATTTAGGGATTTCCTTTGGATTCCTCCCCCCTTTTTACCATTCAATCAGCTCAGTCAAAGTAGGAAAGATGGCTCCCTCAGGCACCTATCTAGGTTTTCCACTAATAAAGTATCTTATTACATGTAGACATGAAATAATCACAATTCTCCTGTTTATCCTACCACAAGGGGTAGGGTTTATCCTACCCCTTCTCTTTCTCTTTCTCTTTCTCACTTGGGCATATCTTTAGATTGTAAGCACTTCAGGGCAGGGACCTGGTCTCTCCTCTGTTGTTCAGCATCATGTACATAGATGGCACTATATAAATAAAGAAAAAGAAAAGCATGCAGGCAGTATTCAGCCCAATTGCTCACAAGGATGTAATATAGGTCTAACCTAATTATCCATGGATTTTTCACCCATGGTTTTATCTCAATTCAATAAGAAGGGCCATTTAAATTAAAGGAAAAAAGTTGTTTAACAATAGTCTCATTAATGCGAGAGAGGGCAGCTGGCTGACAATCCATCAATCAATCTCTCTCCAGGCACTTAGAACAGCTTCACTGCAAGGCAAGCAACTTCTCCCTTCCCCCTGAGCATGTGAATGAATGATAACCACTTTGCATTCTTTCCCAGCCCTGCAATCTGGGTGAAGGGAGAGGTCTTGGCTCAGAGTGAAGCCTTTCTTAAGTACCTGGAGAGAGACTGATTAGCAAAGGGACATTGTTTTTTAAATGGATTTGCTTTAATGTGATTTTTTTTGCCAACCATTAGTTCTGGGAAGGGAACCTTCTCAAATACTGAGGCTCAACCTGTACAAGGAAATCACTGCAAAGTGTGTTTATGTTGTGGCTGTTGTGCAATGATACCCCACCTCCTTAGGCAGAGATCTTATGAAAACGTTTCTGGCTAAGGGCTTGGAAGAGTTTCTTTAACCATCCTATATATAGGGAACATCTTCTACATATAAAATCTGCTCCTATGTATGTTTTGTGCAGAAGAGGGAGCAACAAAATTGTTGTACTGTGGGATCTAGTAATTACACATACTTGTTGCTACTGCTGTTAGCACAGCTGTCTACGAAGGCTGGATAACCTTTCAGTCAGTGACCAGAGGATTCACACACACACATATGGCCTCCTAGTTCATCCACTCCTCTTCTCCACACTGGCTCCTTATCAAGTCCAGGGACTGGGAGCAGGAGGAGCAGAGGAAGGCAGGCAGAGGGAGGAGGATGCCTCTGCCTTATCTGCTGCCTGAGACAAGTGCTTCAGTTGGTCTCAAAGATGGGCTAGTTGTGACAGGATGACCAGCTCTCTGAAGAACCAGACCCAACTCAAGTCCAGAACACACAGCACCCATGGGGGACCCTTGATCCAGATAATGACTGTGGCAGGAGGCAGGCTTAAAGTCCCTCTACCTCCCGCCCTGTCACAGTCCCTGTGGATTTCCATAGGTGGAAGGCAGCTCTTCCAGGCCTTAATTTTGTTCTCACAACAACTTTGTCTTGTGGGACACACTGTATAGGCCTTTTTTGTTCTCCATATTGCACTTTATCCTAGGAGATTTATTATGTTACTGTCTCAACGGCTCAGGAAGGAATCTTTCTGGACCTGCTTTTTCGCCTGGGTGCACACTCTCTTCAGAGCAGAGGCCGTGTCACTTGAATGTCTGGCAACCCTGATTTCTTGCACATATCCTGACTCTCCAGGAACAACAGCAGGTGGCTTTGATTTCCAAACAATGAGTTTTTCTGGCTGACAAATACCACTAATGCAAAGGCTGCGTGTGGCCTCTTGCTTGCTCCTGAGCAGCTCTGGGCTCCGGAGGAGAGAGAGAGAAACAAAGTTATCCTCATGTTTCATTTTCTGTGTTGTGTAGTATGACAGAAAATGGAGGGGGGGCGGGTATCCGCTGTGGGGGGCATATGGATACGCAGTCACAAAATCATAGCTGCAGGATGCCAAGGTCTCTGGAGAAGGCCGACTTGCTAAGGGCAGTATACACTGAGAAACTGATCCATACAGTCACTTACAAATACATGCTTGACTAGAGAATGCTTTGTGGAGAAGGAACCAGCTGCGGAGTTATTTCAGTGGGTGTACTTGCCAACACTCATCAGCACAGAATCGAAGAGATTTTTAATCAGCAAATCTTCCCTTAGCTGTACCTTGGCATGCATGAATTCACACACACTCACAGGCCCTGCCCTTCCATCTGTCTTATATGGGCACTACATCCACAGCATCAGAGTGCCCTGCAATTTTTTTTTCAAGTTATTCAGCCAGACTGCTCTCTATATAAAACTGTGCATTTCTATTTGCCTGCTTTTGAAATGATGAACAATAAATGATACAGAGACCAGGAGTCCATCCTTCGACAGAGATATTGGCTGCCTTGTCAAAAATAAATCACATTCGTGTGCCTTTTTGTGTACAGAAATACCTACCCCACTTCCTGCATGCCTCCCACTGTATTCTGTTCGCACAAACACGCAGGTCAGGAGTCAAACAATAAACCTTGGAAACGGGGAAGAGAGCTGCATCCATAATACATGACTTTTCAGAAAAATGACTGGAGGGAGACATCTCTGAGAAATACACGCATGTATCTACTTTCTGATTGTCGCTTTTACTTCAGTTAGGCATTAGTAAAGCTGGAAATCTAGCAGCAGATGAGGCCAGCAGGACACCAATCTTTCCAACCTTTCTTGAGTGGAATCTTGTCCAATTAAAATCATCTCAGCCCATTGTGATCAGCTAGAGCACTGCCACTGACCTCTCAAGACTTGCAATCACACTCTCACTTATATAAAAAATTTCTTTAGTTCACAGAAACTCAGATCAGAAGCAAAAACACACCTTTACATTATGAGAGAGAGAGAGAGAGAGAGAGAGAGAGAGAGAGAGAGAGAGAGAATAAGCACTACAGAGACACCACAAAGAACCAAAGCTGCATACTTGGGTTTTGAACGGAGGACACTCAGGCTGGAAAGGGATTTACACAGAAACACTTGGTCAACTTATGGGGCCACACAATGAAACAGACTCACAATTGGTTCAGAACAGACAAAAGGAAGGACTTCTTCGTACAATGCATAATGAATTCATGGAATTCAACATCACAAGGTGGGGCAATGGCCAGTAAATTCAATGACTTTAAAAGAGGGGGCAGGATGTCACCAGTTCTGGGAAGTAATTGCAGGAAAGGACTATATCTCAAGCATGATATGAGGGCTTTCTGAAGGCATCTGATTGGCCGTTGTGGTACTGGGCGTGCAATAAGGAGGCGGCAGGAGCGGGCAGGAGCGGGCAGGAGGTCTGGTCTAGAGGGTAGAGCCTCCATTTGCCTGAAGATTAACATCCACAAGGTCGGCAGTTCGAGGCCACCGGCACCGTGCGACCTTGAAGCAGCTGGCAAGCTGCAGCTGAGCTGTTCCATCTGCTCGGAGCGTGGGAGGATGGAGGCCAGAATGTTAAACCAGATCGGAGTGTAACATCTTGAATGTGGTGGTTCTTGAAAGAGAGAACCTTCTTTCAATTTGTAAAAATCCCTGTGTGGATTTAATAAGCCTGCCTGTGTAAACCGCCTTGAATAAAGTCTTGAATAAAGACCAAGAAAGGCGGTATATAAATACTGTATATTATTATTATATTATTATTATAAGACACATGTAACATGCTCACACGGGGGAAATCTATAGTTCGTGCACAAGGCCCAAGTGCAGTGGCTCATGCACAAGCCAACAGAATGGCATGAAATCCATAAGGATAGAGCTTGATCAAAGAATTAGCCGGTGTGTACTTGTCTCTGTGTGTGTGATTGTCTCTGAGGCTATAAAAGAGTCTCACTGGCAAGATTTCTTGTCTGCTTCACTGTTCTGTGTGTTCTATCTCCATAAAGCTGCAGCTTGCTGGTATTTTGAGTCTGAGCATATTTCCTCCCACCCAGACAAGTGTGATCTGACTGTCTCCTGCTCTCAGAAGTTGGTCAGCTCCTCCCTGCCCCCCCCCCCGGGCCCATTCTTAACAGTATGCAGTTGCACTCAAGGGAAGGGTCACAGGAAGAAGGGAAAGGGCTAAAAGAAGGTGACAGTGGTTTGCTACTACTCCTGGGTGCCAGCTGGCACAGTGGTACTTGGGTAGTGGAGAGAATAGGGGTGATTAATTTAGCCCCAGTGGGTCATGGTGGTTCCCATGAACAACAGCAGCATGAACAGGGAACAGATGGATAGCATGAGGGTTTGTAACCTTGCCTTTTTTTATATAATAGTCCCATAGGGAAGCACAAAGGTGGGGTGAACTCACCAAGGATTTCTTTTGTGCTTTATGACCCTTGACAGTCTGTCCCTGCCTTGCTTGAAATGGGTGCCTCTCTGGTTCCTTGGGTGCCTGCAGAGGTTCCTTGGAAGACCTATGCCTTAATTATCAGATCACTCTTGCGTGAGTTTACAATGAAATTGGGGAAGGAAGCCAAGGCTGCTGAAGGCACCATTTTTTGTGTCTGCTAACTTTGAAGTCACACAGCTCCCAGGATTGGCTTGTTTACAAGTTTAAATCTGCTGACAGTTCAGGGTGTGGTTAGTCATGGAATTCCCCAGAAATAGAAAAACAAAAATCTCAGCAAGCCAGCTGTTGGGGGGGGGGGGAGGTTGCTCTGAAAACAGTGGCATCACTAGGATTCGCGTCATCCAGTGCAGGAGGCCTGCGCGTCACCCCATGCAGTGGGCGGGGCAACACCCCAGATGGTGGGTGTGGTGATGTACCATCTCTCCGTCCCCACTGGTTTTCTGGCAGTACCTTTTGATAGAACACAGATATTTCAATGTGGTTTGTTTCATTGCATTCTGCATGAAATTACACATTGATTGATGTATAACATGATGGTATTATTCCTCCAAATTCTGATTTTAGTGATTTTGAAAACTTGTGGAGTCACACACACACACACACACCCTGTGTCAACTAACTAACATCTTATTGCAGCAGTTCTCATACTTTCAGCACTGGGACCCACTTTTTAGAATGACAAGCTGTCCAGGACCCATTAAAAGTGATGTCATGGCCAGAAGTGACATCATCAAGCAAATTAAAATAAATAATTATAAACAGTTAAATTGAAATAAAAGAAATAATTAAATAAGGGGGAGCCAGTCCTGTTCCATCAAGTGAGGTTTCTCTGTAGTCTGCCTGCAATACCCCCCCCCCTCAAGAATCAGTGAGATCTTCAGTCCTCCCAGTGCCCAGTTGAAAGTCCTTCTATTTCAAGCACATCAATACAAAGACCCACCTGGCTTTACAAGTCTGAGAGCCCAATCCTATGCCTGTCTACTCAGAAGTAAGTCCCATTAGAGTCAATGGGGCTTACTCCCAGGAAAGTGGGGATAGGAGTGCAACCTCAGAGCCCAAGCCTATGCATGTCTACTCAGAAGCAAGTCCCATTAGAGTCAGTTGGGCTTACTCCCAGGAAAGTGTGGGTAGGATTGGGCTGTGAAGAAAACTTTGCAAGTACAAAATAGAAAACTTTCCCCTTACCAGTTCAAGCCTCTTTGTTGGTCCTTTCTAGTGGGGGGAGGCTGCCTTCTGGGGCTTTTGTTGCACTCCAGTCCCATCAGATCGGGACCCTTCTGGTGTCCTCACATTCCCCTTTGCCTGGCCTGACCACCAGCCAAGGCATGTCTGCCTATTCGTGAGTAAACACTACGTGAAGCTGTTTCACTTCCCATAGGTCTCCATACACTCGCAGCAGGGGGGGAGGGACCTCCTCAGGTGTTTTGGGGGGCTGCACTCATTGGATCAGGACCATTCTGACGTCCTTGGAGTTCTCTCAGCCTGCCCTTTCCGACGGACTAAGGCAAGTGCACCTACTTGCGAGTAAATGCAGCCACGTGGTTTCACTTGCTTTCCATAGGGCTGAATAGGGACCTCCTTCTCGGGTGTTTTTTGGGGACTGCATTGACTGGATCAGGACCATTCTGGTGTCTTTGGATTCCTCAGCCAGCCCTTTCTGACAGACTATGGCACTTACACCTACTCGCAAGTAAATGCGCACTATGGCTCACTTTCACTTTCCATAGGGCTCCATGCATTTTTTCCTTCCAGTTTTTTGGCCATAACTTTTGAAGGAATGGAGCTATCTCAACGGGTTTTTCCATTGTGTTCCATTGGTCATTCCGCATCCAATGGTGTATGGCACGATGCAGTAGCTCGTATTTGTATTGTATTGTATTTTGTATTGGCAACCTTCAGTCTCGAAAGACTATGGTAGCTCGTAAAGGCGCGATTTTAGCACGTCACCCTCCCAGGGCGTGTCGCCCGGTGCAGCCCACACCCCCCACACCCTCCTAGCAACACCACTGTCTGCAAAACCAAAGTGTGGTCTTTTTCCAAAAGGCCTGTGGGACCTGATGTTTCCTTGCCATTATCCCAAATACGATGCTACAAGATTGGTGTATAGGAGACTTATTTTACAGACAACACCAGGCTGGTTGAGAAAGAAAAAAATATATACTGAATTTATTGCAATGTTGGGTAGAGCCCTAATGGTATCTGACAACTAAATCTAGGAAGCAGGAAGTTCTTATAGAGTAAAGGAACAAAGGGGAGTAACAGAAAGCACCTCTGTCAATCATAAAACCATAAACACCTCTTCTGGTTCTGAAAATATTCAGTGTCATGTCTGTACAATCTCAACAGTCCTTCAAGGAAAAAAACACAGTGTGAATTGTGGCACCCTGACCTCTCTGATAAAACCCTTTGGCATGTATTCTACACTCCTGAGCAGGAGAATTGGAGATAAGGCCCTTCCTGTTCATCTAGCAATATTTCAGGGCTATGTGATTCTTGCATGGAGACAGAATGGCTGATCTTATAGAGGCAAAGATGGAAATGTACGTACCAATATACAAGACACATACACTTGATAAAAGCAAAAATCAGAAATTCTCCTTCACTGGTCTGAGTCATCCTCTTCTGGCATGCACTGAACACCAGTGTTTCCTCTAGGGAGCGGCTTCTGTGGTTGTGTGGCTGCGCAGAATAGTCTCCAGATGCTTGTTGATGACATCATAGGTCATCACTAGACTTCCCAGAGAGCGGCCTTCCAAGTCATGCCTCCATGCGGCTTAGAGGGAGCATCGCCCAGCACCATGTTCACATATAAACAAAACTGTACCAGGAAACAATCTTGGTAAGCAGGATGCTGCAGTGGCAGTGCTGGGGAGTTGGGGGGACAAATGCCCTGGGGGGCCAAGCCTGTGGCACCTGTGGGGGCAACACTACTGCCAGTATGCCTGTTGTGCCACTGCTGCTGCCTCTGCCTGCCCTCAGGAACCCTTCTGAGGGCCAGGAAGGCCCTGCGCTGCAACCATGTGCACTGTGAAAGCCTTCTGAGGCCTCCAGAGGGCCGTTAAGCAGTAGAAAACCAGAAGCACTGCTTAATGGCCCTCTGGAGGCCTCAGAAGGCTTTTGGAGGACCTGTGGATGCCAAGCGAGGCTCTGTAACAGAGGAAAGTTTCTGCTTCGAGGGGGTGGCATTTTGTGGTCCTGTGCCCCAAGTGGCACTGGGATGCTGTAGCTTTGGTTTGGTCCAGCAGGCCTCTTTTTGGGGTGTTGTGTTCTTAACAGCAGTTGAAATCCTCAGTTATGTCTCAACCCATATTTTGAAAAACCCAGAACTTGCTTTTGGAATTCAGCTGCTGAAATGTATTGAAAGAAAACTACTAATCTGGTATTCCAGTCCTGCTTGTAGGAAGTAATCTATGGATGACAGATTACTTTCAACTTCACACACACACACACACACACACACACACACACACACACACACACACACACACCCCAAGCCACAGTGACTGACACTTTCTTGCTGAACACAGTTCAATTGTACTTGATGTCATCCATCAATCACTGGAGCTTGTGAAGTGTCCAGCCTGCTGAAGGCCTGCCCGTAGGTGGTTTTATGATATGAAAGCATTGATCAATGCACCTGTGATTCCTTTGGCCACATGATTGTCCATTTCTGTTCTCTTCCCTGCTTTTCCATAGTTTGAACAAGTTGTACTGAGAAGTGTGCACCACAGAGGACATATTTGAAAGGAGGAAAGTCCCATCTTCTTTCTCTTTGTGAATCCCCCCCTCCCCGGCCTTTGGCATTTCTTCTCCTTCCTGTATGATGCCATTCTCTTGTGAGCCTGGAGGCAGGATCTGTTCTTTCAAAATTCAACCACTGTACATGCCTAGTTCTTGGGGGAGGGGACTTAATAATAATAAATGCAAATAATAATAATAATAAATAAATAATAATAAATAATAAATGCTATGATCTTCTTCCCTTAGAAACTTGTCACATTCATCCTATGAAAACTCATTGGTGGCAAATTCTCAAGGCAGCCCCACCAACAAGCAGAGAAAATTGGGTAAAAATATCACATCCAGGGTAGGAGAAGCTACTGGTTGCCTGCCTCTTGCTCTATTCACACCTCACCACAGGCAACGTTCACTAGATATGAGGGAGAAAGGACATAGAGCGTGTTGCCCCAACCCCCTTCCTGCTGCAAGTTGAGATAGATATCTGAAAGACAGGAATCTCTGTGCATGCAGGAATGCCTGCATAGGCTGCCCTCTTAAGTCCAATTCCGGTGTTTCCTCTCCAGAGGAGAGGGCACACAGGAGGGCTGTCTGAAGAGCTCATGCAACAGCCAAGTTTCCATTTCAAGGAGCCCATTGTAGGGTTCCATTCATGGGGAGATATTCTCCCTGTGTTCAGCATTTGCCTCTGCAGACAAATGCTGGATTGCGGAAAGTGGGGCTGTGGCACAAGCAGCATGTCATTGGCAGAGGACTATTGCACACACTTTTGAGAAAACCTCTCATCAGTTCTAGGCTTGGCCTTTAGATATCCAGCTCAAAACATGCAGGTCAGGATATGAGGCTGGCAACTGGGCTGATGTGTGTGTGTGTGAGGGGGGGGCGGTGAGGCCAGCAGTTACAATTCCCCCTCCCCTTACATGAAGGACTGTTCTTCATTTCCCCCATTCCTCCTTTTGTCTCAGCAACCTATTTGCTGAAGGAGTTGGGAAAGGGGGAACAGGAAAAGGGCAATATACAGCCTGGCTGATGACCTAATTCTCTACCAGTTTACAGGAGCATGGCTGCATGCTATGGTGGGGGAGGCTACCAGACAGCCTGGGGGAAGCAAGAAGAAATATTTTTACTTTCTTCCCAATAGGCCACCAGCAGGTCTTTTTCAGACCTATGCTGGCTATTTAGCTAGTAGAGTAAGTCCAAGGAGTCTCAGGAGGGCCAGGAAAGGGGGATAGGATCCTGACATGTGTGACTGCTGCCAAGATCTTTGCCCTTCTGTCCCTGAACTGCCCTTGCTCTGATCCTCCACTGATCCTCTCCCAAACCATCTACTGCCAGTGAAGCCTGGGTGGGCCATTAATGTGCATGTAGGGTCTCTAGCCATCCCACAGTGTACAACAATGACAGTATGCTTTTTACAATGCCATAAGAGGACTTACAGCAGCGGAACGTGAGGCCCTCCATCTGATTGAGCCATTACACTGGACTCAGAGTCTCTTATTTCCTCCATCAGACACTGCAGAAATCAGGAAAAGGGGTTACGTGGACTGCACATAATATGCACTGCTGTGATTTGTTTGGAGAGAACTTTTGTTAAAAATGAAAAGCACAGTGCAGTTACTGAAGCTGCAATTGGAGGTGGAAATCTGGTGTAGCTGGCTTATTAACCTTTTCCCTTTGCTGTTTTTCTGTGGAAAATGCCCCCCCCCCGTTGCTTTTTTACTTTTGCAGGGAAAAACAGATAAGTATCCATATCTTTTCCCCAGAGTCCACAAAAGCTGCAGTGGATAAGGAAGAAGTCCCCCAAAAAATAGACAGAGGGGGAAGACTTAAAAAGGTTTTCCCTTCCACAAGTCATTTCAAATGGCAGCCATAGTGGCTCCATCCTTTAAAAAAAAAAAATTCCTGCAAAGAATCACAGAACTGCATAGAACACACACTTCAACCCAGGTTAGTAATTCATAAACTAGGGTGTGTGTGTGTGTGGCATGGGATGACTAACTTTTCACATCCTGTCCTCAGGTCATGTTCTCCAAGTTTCCACCTCCTGCTTGCCTGAGATATCATGGGTGAACCTTTAAAAAAGTTGCTCCTTCAGTTCATAAGGGGCAGTTAACACTTACATACATAAACACAATTAAAATAAAATTACCTCTGGAAAATATTCAAACAAGAGGCAATAAAAAAGAATCAAACATCACAAATGCTGAAACAACAAAAAGAACTCAGGCTGCAATCCTATACACACTTACCTGGAAGTAACTCAGTAAGACTTACTTCTGAGTAGACTTGCATAGGATTGCACTGTCAGACAAGAACAGATCACTCACTTAACTCAAAGGCTGTCTGAAATGGTATCATTTTAATCTAGTGCCTGAATCTTAACAATGGGAAAGCCAATTAAACCTTCCATGGAAAGTGAATTCTGCAGATGAACACATTGCATTAAATGCATTATTAGAGCTTTCATTCCCCTTCCCCAAGTTAAATAGCAGCCATGTTGTGGAGAATCAGGGCACATGGGGAGAGAGTAGTTAAATCATAATAGCTTCCCTTAGGCTAACTGGTCTTGTGGGAATGTTAGATTGTGAGCCCTTTTCGAACAGAACCCCATTTATTTATTTAGGTAGCAATCCTATCTACATGTACCTGGGAATAAGCCCCTTGACTATAATGAGAGACATGCATAGGATTGGGCTCTTAGTCATGCTATCCAAACTGCTTTATTTGAGCAAACCACTTTTAAAATGTGATAAACATTAATATTAATTTTAATATTAATAATAGTGGTTTCAAAGGGATTTAAATAACCCCCATCTGCTGTGGTCCCAATCCTGAACCCCCTGTCCAAGGCTACTATTTAGGAATTTAAAAAAACACACAACCAAAGTATACTCTTGAACTATTCCCATGACACGTGTGGTTGGTCCTCTGGTAGTGTGATACACAGAGATCTGAGAACAGAGATCTGCACAGAGATCTGCGGTAAAAGTTACACTTTTACTGCAACTGGTGCTCAGGCATGTCAGTAAAAACAAAAACTAAACAACCCTTTCCTCCAAAAAGACCCTCAGTTTTTTGCGAACAGTTGCAAACAAGGAAGGGAAACAGGAAGCCCTTTGTTAAAGAGGCCCTTTTCAGTTGTTTTCAGTTTTGGGTGCCAGTCTCCTAAGGCTGATTTTGCTGGCCTAACTGGGAAGACCCTTCCCAGTCTATCCCACAGGCATTGGCTTTCACCCCCCCCCCCAATTTGGAAGTACTGCAGCAGGCAGGCAAAGGAGATGGTAGTAACCCCTGAAAGTGCCTTAGAACCAGTGCTGTAGCTAGAGGGGGTGTAAAGTACCAAGTTTTGCAGGGAGCTTCATTGGGACTGGCATTGGGGTCCATCTCTCCCCCCCCCAAGTTGAAAGTACTGCAGCAGGCAGTCAAAGGAGATGGCAGTAGGCCCTGAAAGAGCCTCAGAACCAGTGGCGTAGCTAGAGGGGTGCAAAACACCAAGTTTTGAAGGGAGCCTCACCAAAGCGTGCAAGTGGCCCTTCCCCCTCCCCTTGGGGGCCATTCCGGGCGGGGGGGGGAAGGGAAACGCTTCCGTTTTGCTCCCACCACCCGGAATGGCTCGGAAGTGGAGGAGGAAGGACCGCTTGCAGGCGGTGGTGAGGCTCTCTGCAAAACTTGGCGCTTTGCCCCCCCTTCTGGCTACGCCACCGCTCAGAACAGCCAGGCAGCTCGCCTCGAATGATATCAGCAGACATGAATCAGGGCTGCTGCTGCCGCCGATGCCAGCTCGCCTGGCGGATTTACAGCTGTCCCCCGCGCGCCCACCCGCCACCCACCCTTGCAGCGGAGCAGCCGCTCTGCTCAGCTCAGCTCAGCTCAGCAGCGATCCCTTCGGAGGGAGGCAGCGCCAGCCGTTGTGTGCCTCTCTGGCGGTGCGTACGTGCCGCTCTGGCGTGTGGGTGTGCGAGTCAGCAGGGAGTGGGTGAGCTGCCTTGGCAGCCGAGCCACCGCGGGTGGGTGTCGTTCTGCAGCTGCTGCGCCTCCCTGGGCAGCACCGGGAAGGCCCGGAGGCTGGCACCGCCCCCTGCACGTACCGTGGGGCGCGGCAACCCGGACTGTGCCCGTCCAGTCGTCACTGCAAGGGACTTCCCCCCCACCTCCCCTTCCCTGTTCTTTTGCAGCTTCCCTGCGTTCCTGCTGGCTACAGGCGAGCGTCTTTGACCCCAATCCTATCCTTGTCTACTCAGAAGTAAGCCCCTTCAGTGCCTTCAGGGGGACTTACACTCAGGAAAGTGCGCATAGGATCGCAGGAAGCGTGCATCGGATTGCAACCTTTGACTCCTGCCACCCAGGCTGGCTGGATAGAGCCAGCCAGCCCTCCCCCTTCCAGGCTCCTGCCCTTTTGACAGCCAGCTGGCTCGCATTGCTGTAGGGGGAAACCCTGATCAGCGAAAGATCTCCCAATGCTGCCTGACTTCTCAGGCAGAAAACAGGATTAGTCCAGGGTCAGGGGGCAACGAAGCATCCACCAAGGATGGAGCGATCCCTGGCCCACCCCCTCCCCAAAAACCGTCTATATATCTTAACCACCCCCTGTCCAAAAAACGTTCTCTTCTACCTGGTTTAATCTGAGCTAGCCATAGGGCACAATCCTAATCAGAAGTCCTATTTTGTTCAATGGGGCTTACTCTCAGGAAAGTGTGGTTAGGATTGCAGCCTCTGCCACAGAATTAGTTTGATGTCAGGACACAACCCTGGAAGACCAGAGACCTTTGGAGCATGGGGCAGCATCCCTGGGACATGACAAGGATTTCAACTTCTACTTAGGGCCCAATCCTATCCAGCTTTCCAACGCCAATGCATCCTTCGGGGGACAGGAAAGTCTCCTCTAGGTAAGGGAAATATTCCCTTATCTAGGGGCTGCTTTGCAGATGCACCAGCACTGGAAATTTGGATAGGATTCAGCCCTTAGTCTTTTTATTCCTTGCATTCATATCCCACTTTTCTCCAGCATGGAATTCAAGAACTGTGTACAGGCAGACACTTATCCAAGCACTGACCAGACCCAGATCTGTTAGGCTTCAGCAAGATGCCCTCAGACTATGTCCTAGGCTTCATGCCTTTGCATCTGCTATCTTTATCTTTACTCATGTTACCACTGTCAGTGACATCACTGGGGGTGTGGGCCACACCAAGTGATGTGCACAAAGGGGGTAACACCACTACGGGCCAAAATTTTGAAAAGCTTGCTATTTTCAAATAATAGCATCATGTTGTATATCATTCAATGCATAATTTTATGCAGAATGCAACGAAACAAACCGTGTTTAAATAACTCTATTCTATCAAAAGTTATAGCCAAAAAAAACCCAGCAGGGGCAGAGCTATGGTGCATCATCACACCCAATGCCCAGGGCGTCACACTGCTCACTGCATGGGAGGAAGTTCATCATGGAGCTGACATGCTGGTTTCCCCACACTGGGTGATGCAAACCTTGACGCTACTGACCAATGTACTTCCCATATCACATTCTATGAATCATTTGCCTTTGTTCACTTGGGGGAGGAGCCAAGTTACAATCACTAGCAAAACTTTATTTATTTTGCAGATGTTCCCAGCAAATGTTGCAGGGCAACATCAATTTGGAATCATGCTTCAACCCGGTATAGTCAAAATACTGACATCACCATCTTGGGGGTGGGGGGGGGAGAGGCATTTTTTTAATTAATTAAAAGAACAGTTGCCTGTTTTCACACAAAGCACTTTACAGTAAATAGCAATTTAAGAAAAAAGCCAAGCTGCAGTAAGGACAGTAAATAACATTTCTTTAAACTTAAAAGCAGAAGAGATCAATAACATTTCAGCAAAACAATATAAGGAAAGCAAGGCTGTTCCACAACAACAAAATTATATAAGCCATTAGCTACTACTAACAAGCTCAGGGCCCAATCCTATCCAACTTTTGAGCTCTGATGTAGCCACAATGCAGCCCATGGTAAGGGAACACATGTTGCCATGCTTTGAGGAAGCGGCAGTGGCTGCCCCTCCACCACAGGATGCAGTGCACACACCCCTGGCACAACTGCACCAGCACTGGAAAACTGGATAGGACTGGGCCCTCAGTAAGCTGAAGGAAAGCTTCAACTGGTTTCTTGAATGGTAAGAGTGTTGGTGTCTCTCTTAGGGCTACATTCGTTTTATGTTTAAGCCATTTCTGCCCAGCATTGCAATACAGGGACCAAATGTGTGGGCCAGGCAAAAATGGGTTAAACCCCACTTTCCCCCTCTCCAATTGTTACATGTCACCTATGTCATTTGTTCCCAGGTTCCACAGCTCAGGGGCACCAACTGGCACTTGCTAATATCAATTGCTGGTATCTCCAAGTGGGGCAGATAAAAATCCCTGTTTGAAACCTTGGAGAGCTGCTGCCAATCTTTGTTGAGAATACTGACCAAGTTGGACTGAAGATCTGACTCAGTGTAAGGCAGCTTCCCTGTGTTCCTATGCTCAGGTTGCCACAACTGATCAATTCATCTGTTAGCTCCTAGTTGTCATACTTCATTCATTTCATCCCCTGTGCATCCTCCAATATTTACCACTGCCAGGCAAGATTTGGTGACCCAGGATTTGGTGTCATATGCAGTTTAGGAGATGATTGGAGGTGACCTTGGGAGTAAAGGGATATTTTTCCCCTTGCCCAGAGTAAAGACCCAGCCACCCCATGGGCCTTCTTGGATCTGTGCCAGCAATTTAGCTGGCGCATATCCAAGAAACCCATGTGCAACTGTCCGGCCCAATAGTGGGGTTTAGGTTATGGCAGAGAAGGGCTCCTCCAACACTGCCCCTTCCCAGTCCTGATCCTCCCCCGTTCTGCATTCCCCCTGCCCAGAAATGCCCCATCCCCACCTCCAAAACGCCCTCCCACCACTTTCTCCTTACCCCCATGCTGGTGCACACTTTCCTGTGCCAGATAGTAGATGGCTCCAATTTGCACTGGCCCAACCAGCTCCTGAGTGTGCAGCGGTTAAGATTTTGCCATGTTCTAAGTATGTACAAGAAACGCAGTTCTTGAGATGTCACCGACCATTATGCACTGTACTGCCAAATGTGTAGGGCCAGATCTGAGAAAACCTCATGACTGTCATGGAGACAATGAATTCCTGAGATCAAGTAGTCCTGGCCAGTAGCATAGCTAGAGGGAGAGCAAAACCATAAGTACTGCAGGCACCACAATGGGCCATGTAAGTGGCCCATCCCACTTGCCATTGGTGCCTTTCTGGGCAGTGACAGCAACTGGAAGTCTGAACTCCAGCATGTTGCTGTCACTGCCCAGAATGGCTCTGATAGCGAGTGGGAGAGGGGTGGCTTACACTATGCGTTGCAGCACCTGCAGTACGTGCTGTTTTGCGCCCTCTAGCTATGTTACTGGCCCTGACACAGTTACTGAAAGCCCCAGGGTACAGAGTCTGGGGTTTGGTCACACCTCAGCTAGCTCAGACAGGAAGGCAGTGGGACAGATGGTACACCAAAAGTAACAGCAGATGAAATATTTTATTCAGGGAGCTGGAAAGATGGTAGAACCAGTGATCTGCTTTGCTAAGGCTTTGGTTCTCCTGCATCAGTGGACACAATTAAGAAAGTGTGACTTCACCCATTTCATCCATTCAGGTTTTTGAAACAAGCACATATTGATCAAAAGGATAGATTACTGAATTCATTGTGCATTGTAAATTTATTTAATTTGCGTATAATGTTAGGGCAGCAACATGTTGGGTGTTTTGGGGGGAAAAAATGTCCTGGACTGGTTAGGTTTTGTCATGGAATGCGATTCAGCATTGGAGCTTCTGTGAGTGAGAGCCGTCTTGAAATGGCTGTGTGTCTTCATCATGACGATGATAAGAATATATATATATGTGTACACACACAATTTTCTTCAGCCCCATACTTTTGAAGATACTGTATATTTGTTATACAAACATCACAACATTTCCAGATGATGAAAAAAGATGCCCTAATCTCAATTATTCTAAATTCAGTTAGGTTTGATGCTCTCCAAAAAGATTTGCATTTGAATTTAAACATCAAGTCGTAAATTCAGTCCAAGATTTCAAAGGCACTATTTATGAGAATTGTACAGAAGATAATGGAACCACAAGGAAACAGCAGGCAGGTCTGAGGGGAGTCAGGACCCAATCTTATCCAATTTTCCAGTCCTGGTGCAGTTGTGCCAGTGGGGTGTGTGCTGCACCGTACTGTGGAGGGGCAGTCACCTGAGCCTCAAGGTATGGGGACATACCTTGGCATTCTAGGTATGTGCTCCCTTACCACCTGGCTGCATTGTGGCTACACCAGAGCTGCAAAGCTGAACAGGATCGGGCTCTCAAGCGACAATATTCCATCTCCTCTCCACGATAGCCCAATTCTAGGCATGCCTACTCAGAAGCAAGCCCCACGGAAGCTGCAACACTTACACACTTACCTGGGAGCAGATCCCACTGAACTTAATGGGAGTTACTCCTAAGTAGACATGCCTAGGCTTGGGCTGGGTGAGTTAAGTGGGGCTTACTCCCAGGAAAGCGTGCATAGGATTGCCCAGCGAGCGGGCTGCTGAGGATTTCCGCAGGCGCGTAAAGATGCTCTAACGCGTGACTCTCGCACAACTTTTTCGGTCCTCCCCAAGGCTGGAGCTGCTTCTCTTCGGGGCATCCCCCGTGAAGCTGGCGAGGGAAGGGCGTCGTCGCGTGGCCCCGATCCAGCGCTCCGTCCGCGGGCTGCACCCCCCCCCCCCAAAGCGCACGGGCGCCGCTTGCTCCCCCGCCTCTGCCTCCAGGAGCGCCCGCTTTCCGCATGACGCAGGAGTCCTCCTCGCTCCGCTCTGCTCTGCTGCTTGCGCAACACCTGCAGGTCTGCGCGGGAGAGGCTGCGCTGGGTGCCCCCCGGGGGTGCGCGGAGTGTTCCAGGCGCGTCCCGCGACCCCTGCCAGGTGCGGGAGGAGAGAGCAGCGCCAGCACCGCCTCCCTCCCCCGTTCTAGAGCTCCCGCACCGTCCGTTGGCTGGAAGAACCTCTTCCGCAGCAGCAGGAGGAGGAGGAGGAGGCGGCGGCGGCGGCTGCGCTCTCGCCACGCCGCCCCGGGACGGGAGCGCCCAAAGCTGGACTCCCCCGCGACGCCCTCCGCTCCGCTCCCGAGGCGCAGAGCGAAAGCGCAGGGGGGTGGCTCGGCCCCGCCCCGCTCGGCTCCGCTCGCTGCGGCTGGAGGGAGCAGCGGAAGCTCGTCAGGCTGCGGGTTGGGCGGCTCCAGGTCCTCGCTCCGGCTCTGTCGCCTCCCCCCTCCCCCCGCCATCCCTCGGCGCCTTCAAGGAGCAGCAGCAGCAGCGCGCGGTGGAGAACGGGCTCCCCCACCCCTGGGCCGGACATGTGGGCGCTCGGAGTGTGTTGGGTCGTGCTGGGCACGCTGGGCGCCGGTGAGTTGCTTGCCTCTTTCTTGCCCCCTGGGCTGGGGCCCCTCTGGGCCCCTCTCCTCCCTCACGGTCTGGCCTGTCACCCTTCCTCTTCCCCTCTCTCCCTCCCCTCGCCAGAACGCGCGCCCTCGCGCTGCGCTCTCATCCCAGTGCCGGAGGTGACTAGCTGCGCAGCGCTCCCTCCCTCCCCTTCCCCCATCACCGGCGGCCTCTGGAGACTCCCCAGTGACCGGGTGGGGGGGGGGGAGTTGAGCGAGCAGCTGGCGGTGTGGCTGTTCCAAATGGGGAAGTCCAAGGGGGGTTGGTGGTGCGTCCCACCAAAGTGCGCAGTTGAACCAGGCAGGGCTGCTGCCTGCTTTGCGTTGCGTCTCTCCCCCCCGCTCCCTTCGAGCAGAGCGAACCCGTGTCGGCGGGGGGGGGAGGGAGGGGGCTGCGCTCCAGGATTGGTTAAGAGGCGGGCTGGGGGGACAAGCGGAGCAAGCTGCCGAGGCACTCTATGCGCCTCGCCTCCGAATGCCTGCTGCGCCGGCTTGGCAGGGGCAGGAGCTTGGCTTGTCTGGGGCTGCGAGGTGGGAGTTGGGCGCTGGCAGCCTGGCAGGGCCGTACCTCTCCCGAGGCGGGAGGCACTTCGGTGTGCGGCGCTCTGTGGCTCGCCCACGCGCTCCCAATGCTCTGGGGAGAAGCCGCGTGGCGGCTGCTGCGAGGGCCCGGCTCCGGTTGGCACAGAGCCGGCTGGCGTTCCGCGTTCTTGGCGACGGCTGCTGCTGCTGCCCTTGAAGGAACCCTCCCCAGCGACGATGACAGTTCCTCACCCGCCTCTCTCTCTCGCTCCCTGCCGGGCTCTTAAAAATACCTACATGAACTTTGCGGCACGTGTGCGCTGCATCTTCCCACTCTGGCAGCGCCATTAGTCCAGCATGGGACCAGGAAGGCTTGGGAATGCCACGCGTGGGGTGCCTGCAGCGGAATGAGCCCCACTGGCCCTGCGGTTGCCCCCTTCAGGCATGTGCAGGGACCAGGGTTGCCCTCAAGCCCTTGCCCGGTATGGATCGCTCAGCCCCGGTACCCAGGTGTACAAATACTTTCTTGGAGGTTGACTTGTCAGGGACCTGCGTCTGTTTGCATTGATGGTTTCCTGTTGCCGAGTTACTCTGTTGTCTTGAGTTACTTGAGTCTGTCAACACTTGCCACCACTGACAGCCAAGAAGCAGGTTTCATAAATTATATCTGACACCTAGTGCAGTGGTTCCCAAACTGTGGGTCCGTGGCCAACCGGTGGGTCCCAGCCCAATTTTTGGTGGGTCATGGTGGCTTAGTGGGTTAAACTGCTGAGTTGATGAGCCTGTTGACTTCAAGGATGGCAGTTGAAATCCACACAGTGGGGTGAGCTTGTCCTAGCTCCTGTCAACCTAGCAGTTCAAAAGCATGTAAAAATGCGAATAGATAAATAGGTACCACCTTCGTGGGAAGGTAATGGCGCTCTGTACACTTAGGTGTTTAGTCACGACAGCCACATGACCACGGAAACTGTCTACGGACAACACTGGCTCTTCAGCTTAGAAACAGAGATGAGCATCGCCCCTAGTGTCAGAAACAACTAGGCTTAATGCCAGGGGAACCTTTACCTTTGAACTGATATATTAGAGCAGTGATTTTCAACCTTTTTCATCTCAGGACACACTGACAAGGTGCTGAAACTGGCAAGGCACACCATCAGCTTTTTGAGAATTGACAGGGCACACTGTGCTGCTGGTGGGGGCTAACATCCCCCAATGGCTCTAATAATAATAATTGACCCCCAAATTCCTGCAGCACACCTGCAGGCCATTTGCAGCACATCAGTGTGCCAAAGTACACTGGTTGAAAATCGCAGGACTAGTCAATGACTAGACTAGACAATTAGACTGTGTGCACCAAGGTTAAACAATTTGCTACTTGGAGGGGAAGCACTGTGGCCAAATAATCTTTATAGCCACTGAGTTTTGTGTGGCTGATAAAGCTTTTTTTTTTTTTTCAGTGGGTCCCAATACTAAAAGTTTTGGGCATTTGGCCAGGAAAAAAAGGTAAAAGGTAAGGTCTAGTACCAATACTTATGAAACATTAACTTTACTAGAACACAAAAGCTACTTTATTCCTTCAGCAGGATTGATGATTATGCTAATGACAAAACCAAATTACTTATATATGAAACAATGAAATAATTTTTTAAAAATAATTATGAGTTATTTGTTTGTATAACTATGACAATGCTAGGTGATATGGCTATAAATAAGACTGATTCTTTGAATAGTTCTTATCCATGTCTTTTTTTTCTCCTGAATGCCAGGGTCTGCCTTATTGCTACTTCAGTAAAAAAAAAAAAAAAGTATTGGTAGAAATAAAGTGAAGCAAATGATTTTTTTAAAAAATCCAGTTTTAAAAAGCGGTTATGCTAAGTAGGACACAGACCAGTTCTTCAAGGATGAGCTTCAATTTTTTTTTTAACCATCATCTGCATGATCAAAATGCCCCTGGTTAGCGCAGTGGTCTCTTCCTTTGTGCTCTTGCTAACAAATGGCACTACAATGGATTTTTTTTTTAAAAGATAATCTGACACTCACATCTGGCACTCAATAAGTGAGTGCCAGATCACACATATTACTCACATAGTTGTACTCTGGTTTCATGGAGTATTTGACTACTCAATGGATTGGCATGCTATCTCTACTATCAGCCTTTCAACTTTTGGAAGAATGCTGGCACTCTAGGGTTTGGTTTTGTGAATAATGTATTGGATGGCAATCCTATCCACACTTTTCTGCAAGTAAGTCTCATCAACCATGATGGGACTTCCTTCTAAAACAGGCATAGGATTGGGCTCTTAGGGCCCAACCCAATCCAATTTTCCAGTGCTGGTGTAGTTGTGCCAGTGGGGTGTGCACTGTATCCTGTGGTGGAGGGGCAGTCACTGGGACCTTCTCAAGGTATGGGAACATGTGTTCCCTTACCATGAGGTTGCATTGTGGCTACACCGGAGTTGGAAAGTTGAATAGGATTGGGCCCTTAATCTCTACAGAAAAAGCAAATGTGAGCTTCCTTGTATAGATAATCGGAATCAGGTTTTTTCTTCTTCACAAAAAATATATATTTCTAGACTCTGAAAACACTGTTCTTCAGATGGTAGATACCTTCAAGTTATGTTGTGTTCTTATGAATATATGTTTGCAACCCTATCATCTCTGGTGGTATATAAATATTTTAAATAATTTAATAAGCTCTCTGAAGCAAGGCTGGTGTAATGGCTACCCCTCTGAATCAGTTGTTAACCAAAACTTCTATGGGTTGGAAGTTATCAGATGGCTCTAGGCAAGCCACTCCTTCTGAACCTTGGTTTCACAATTTCCCTGTGGGGATAATAATGCCAACCTTACACATTTGTTGTAAGAACACTATCAAGAAGATAATATGAAGCTCTTTGCACCACACAATGTTACACAAATCCTGCATACTAATACTCCTATGATGCAGCATGAACAAAGATTCAGGTATCTATTCTAATGACCAAGAAGTAGTTTTTAGGAGCTTCCAAGTGCTTTTAGTTAAGGAGGTTCCCAAAATAGCATCTTTCAATTAAACCAAAGTTCCTATTATTTGGCCAGAAGAGAGAAAAGGTAATTATTTTCAGAATGTTCAGTTCCAGGGAATTTAAGCATTATGAGACCAGAGAGGGCCTGTGACAGAATTAGAGATCTCTGCCTTGCTGGTTTTTAGGAGTTGGTCTAATCCACTGTGGAGCTCTTAAGGATCGGGCTGCCTGTCTTCTGAAGTTGAGGAAGTTCAATAAAGCCTTCCTGTTGCTAATAAAACTTCTGAAATTTAAACCTCAAAAATATACTAGCATCACAAAAAATGGGACAGGAAGCTTTTATATGCTTTCTTGCTGTAAAGCAATTATGTTTCCAACCTGGAAATTTTAAATGTTCTTATTTAGATCTCACCTCTCCCCACCCTTAACATGCTCAAGAATGAGTGCCGGCTAAAGTTCTCAAAACAATTTCAACAAGTCATTAAAAATGATCGTTACAGGCTGGTTTTGGTTCCTCCTTGTGCTGTTGTCACCTGATCTTCTTCTTTGGTGGCCGGCGATGGCATCATAAATAAAATTTGAAGGTTTCACTGGTTCAACGCATGAAGCACTATTAATCAAAGAGTACTCTTAAATGGTCCTTGTGAAACTTGTGCAGGACTATTCATGCACTAGAACAGTGGTTCTTGACCTGGGGTATGTGTACCCCAGGGATACTTGCCAGGCCCTTTAGGAGTACTTGAAAAAGATTTGAATAATGGTGGAAAAAAACATTCTGTATTAGAATACCTTGCAGGGCTGGCAATGCAGTGGCAGATAGCTGACTGCAAAAGCCCCACAGCTAGTTTTGGTAATCAATTTGTGCATAATCAGATACTGATCAGTAGCTGAAAATGTATAAATTTGAAATAATGGCAACGATATTGATTACAAACAAACATTTTACTAAGATGAGGGGTACAATTTATGGAAATGGGTTGTCAAGGGTTACGCAACCTAAGAAAGGGTTTGGAACCACTGCACTAGTATGTGCCTTTACCTGTTACAGTATCAAAAATTTGAAACATTTAAGCAGATTTTCCTTGTTTACAAATTTAAACCAGAGGTGGACCGGGGGGGGGGGGGGAGGTCAGATGCCCCTGGGTGCTGCATCCGCACAGCTTTCCAGACTGCAGGAAGCCTTGTGAGGTTCTGACGCGGTCTTAAGCAATACTTGCAGTTTCCTGGAAGCCTCAGAATGCTTTTCCAGTCAGTCCCAACAATGCGTGAGGCTCCATAGCAATAGGTAAGCGGGAAGAGGGTGTGGGGGAGGCGGCATTGTGAATCTTTGCTCCAGGGAACATAGCAGGGCAGTTCCATTACTGGTTTAATGATTTAATGATTTTTTCTTTTCTTTTTTCAGGTTCTGCCCAGTTGTTGTTTCTTCCGGACAATTCTGTGACAATAGGACCTTGCAATGAAAGTGTCACCCTACCATGCGTTGTAACTAATCTAAAACTGAACAGAACTAAAGCCATGTTTGTGAAGTGGAGACTAGAAGGAAAGGAATTTTTTGCTTTTGATGGATTTGATGGTCAAGTTGTCAAAAATGCGACTTTTCAGAGCGCCAAATTACTGAATGAACCAAAGCTACCCAAAGGCGTTGCTTCACTCGTTCTATCCAGAAGTGAGGCAGTCGAAGGAAACTACACGTGTGAAGTCGTAGAATCAAACAGAGAAGGAGAACATATTGTTGAACTTAAGCATTCAAACGGTAAGTTATTTGTCTTATTTTCCTGTGCCGGGTATTGGAGCCACTGCTTTTCAGTTCTTATCTATAAATGTTCTGGAACGTTGAGTTCACTGTGACATTTCCCAGGGTTAACAATTTTGGCTTGACTCAGTAGCCAGTTCTAACTTGTACTTGTGAACAAGAGTTCACTCCCTCTAAGTCCTCTGTGCTTGCCAGAGGGCATGAACTTCTCCCTCGCCTGTGTGTGTGTGAGAAGGGTGAGGGCTTGTTGTGCTGGGGTTTGGAACATGCTGAAGCTGAGCGAGACTTTCATATTTCTGCCTGCTTCAAAGCTCAGTACAGTGCAATAAAACTGTCCCATGCTTTTTCTTTGTGCCTGAGGGAGCAGGAGGCCTCATGCTGTGGCGTGCTTTGGAAGAAGCAGAAGTTTCTGCCTACTCCAGAGCACAGGAAAATAGAAAATGTCCTCCAAGTTCTCTGTAATTGGTAAAGATCACTTCTGTGTTGCTGGGTGCCCTGCCTTATCAGGAGGCAGGAGCATTTGTCATTTTCAGGTGAACTGGTGGAGATCTTCAGGTAATCATGTTTGCAAATAACACTAGAGTATTCACAATAGTAAAATCCCAGGCAAATCACGAAGAGCTGGGAAAGGATAATTTGAAATTCAATGAATGGGCAATGAAATGTAAAATTAGATTTAGCATAAATTTGAGAATGGAAAGCAGTGTACATTGGGCAGAAATATTAACAAAAAATACACTGATGGTCTGTATGCTAAATCAGGGGTCTCCAAGCTTTTCAGCTCATTTAGCTTAACATGGTGCTGCGGGCCAAATGTGGCCTGCAGGCTGGGTTTGGAGACCCCTGTGCGAAATCATATCCTATCTACTTGATCTTAGATCATGGGAGAGAGTTTGCTAAAAATGTGTGTGTGTGTGTGTGTGTGCGCTGTGTGGAACAATTAGGAACTGATTCAGAGATAAAACCGCTTTATCATACTTTAGCTGCAGACCCGAACTTCTGAAATTTGAAACTTTTCTCTCAGAGATGCCCTCACAAAAACATGGTGTAGAAGATTGCACCTGTAGAAAGTTGCTTTCTGGTTTTGATTGCAGTCTTACCCTGAGCCACGGGATGGTGCTAAACCTACTGAGAGCAATCTTTCCTTCTATCTCTCAGCCAGATGGTGGTACCATGAAACTTTCAAAATTTTGGATTAAAAAAAAAGGCAGCTGCAACTTGCAAGGCTCAATAGAAGGAGTTAGATTGCTTTCTTGTGTGATGGTGTGTGAATGCGTTACTTCCTGTAATAGATAGTAATCTGCTTTTGAGAACTGATAGTCTCTCTGTTTTGGAGGTAGAACAGTTCACAAAAAATAGCTGAAGACATTTTGTTGTTGTTACTAAATGTTCTCATTCATCTTTCCAAAAGCTCTTCCAAATAATGCATTATCTCAGGATTGGCCCAAGCAGAAGACATGCCTGTAGTGCCCAAACTTTCCACCTCCTTTTTTCTTTTGCTTCTGGGCAGGTGTGCATGCATCCCTCACCAGTGCCACCTAGTCTGCCTGCCTACCTACCAGCACTTCTTCAAAACAGGTTAGGTGGGAGAAGCCTGAAAACTGCTTTCACTTGTCCTTGTGGAGGACATGTTACGTCAGTATTTATATTAAACTGTTAACCATTTGGAAACCTTGGTTGCATTTGGTTACATTTGGAAACCTTGGAAACAGTAACTTAGTATCTGCCAGGGGAAAAAATCATGCATAATCTACAGAAATACATAGTGACCTACATGGTTTTGTTAGGGAGGGAGTATTTTTTTAATGGCAAGATTTTTGTGTCTTACTGAATTTGTCTCCCTCATCTTTACCTCGTACCCCCACCACTTTGAGAATACAAAGGAGCCATAAACTGGTAAGAATAAGAAATGACACTGTGAAAGAAACCTAGGTTCAGATGCAGGGAGACACTCAGACATCTACTTTAGATTGTGGGTGGTTTTTAAAGTTTGAAATGTACAGAAAGGAGCACTCCCCATCTATCAGAGTTTGAAGTGTACAGAAAGGAGCACTCCCTTCTATCAGAGTCTGAAGTTTGAAATGTACAGAAAGTTTAAAATGTACAGAAAGGAGCACTCCCCATCTATCAGAGGAGACTCTGATAGATGGGAAGAGGAAAGAGAATGTTCCTGTTCTGCTGCTTATTCTCCCCATTTTACTTTTTAAAAAAATGAAAGAAAGAGAAACTGAAGGTGATGGAGAAGACAGGCTTATGCAGCAGAATTCTGGCCTTAAGCTGAACCATGTCTATCTCGGTTTTCTGAGCATTATACTGAACTGCTCAAAGCTTCAAGTTAAAAACCTTTGGAATAACAGAACAAAATATCCCTTTAAATTTGCTAGATATAGATTTAATCATGTTCCCCTTTCATTACAGGATCTTGTGGGCCACCTGTTGCCGTAGGTATGTGTTAAAGGTCATTTTCCCTGTTTCCCTGTTTCTAAAAAGAAGCTGTTAGTGTAAGGTAATCCTGATGAGGTAATCCTGAGCTTTCGAAGGGATGGTGTGATGGAAAGGTTAGAGAATGAACAAAACCAGGACCATAGTAACAATATATTTTACTAAATTATGAATTTAATTATTTATCAGTACAGTCCTGTGCCCAGGTTGCACTGGTGTCACTGCTGTATTGACACAATGTCTGTCACACCCTTGTGTGCCCTTTCATCCCAAAGGGGAAGGGAGAAACAAGAGTCCAAACAACTTCACAGTGGCAAAGTCCCCCCAGCGACTCTGTCAGCATCCACGGAAGTTCCAGTACCACCTACTGGTCATGGGGCAGTGGCCCCAACAATGGCCCCAGGTTGAGCAGACATGCAAAGAGCCAGTTGCCACAACCTACCCAGCCTCAATGCTGACCTCCAAAGAAGTATCACCAGGGTGAACCAAGCGGAAGGCTTTGGCAGGCACAGGTCCAACAATGAATGGGCAGTGTTGGGTCATTGTCCCCCACCCATAAGAACTCAGCTATGAGTAATATAGACCCTCCTCTCAACCATGGGGAGACATCCATGACACCGCATACACTACAAAGATGCCACAGAGTCTCACCCTGCAGGCAGCAAGAGCAGAGCACTGCTAGGAATCCCGACACCTAGTGTTGAAGTCTCCTTTTCCCACTTATACAAGCACACCTTTCCAAGAAATATCTCTTTGAATGCAGCAGACCAAGGGGAGGAAGATAGCTCCCAAGAGAGTGGCAGCCATGCAAAATAAACACACATGACAAGTATTTGGAAGAGTTTTACCTGTTGAAAGAAACCCATTTGCCAGGGAAGGGACTGGGATGAGCCCCAAAGGCAATCTCAGCAGTGCTCAACGAAGCCACACTGCTGCTGTGGATGCCCATGCTGGGAGCCAGGCAAGTCCAGTTCAAGCCCACTCAAGGGACTTGCCAGAACAAAGAAAACATTCATTTTCTGTATGACTGGCCAGAAACACGCGGTATGGGCAAAAGAGGAGATAGTGGCCATACTGGCCAGTTCACCAAGCTGCTCTGGGAGACTCGTTCATAATTGGAGGAGCGCTATATGGACCAAACGCTGGGCTTACATATGACACAGAGTGCCTATTGCAGCAGTACACACACACACACACACACACACACAGATACACAGGTGTGTGCCTGTTGCATCATTGCTGGCAGCTGCTGCACAGTAACGCTGGTGTAGTTGGCATTATGCTACCTCCCCCCCTTTCCCAACTGTCTTGTCTTGTGCATAATGGTAGCAGCGAGGTCCCTCCCCTCTCCCTGCAGATTCCCACCTTGCCTGCCAGCTGCCTTCCTTGCCTGCCTGCCAGCTGCCTTGAGAACAGCTGAAGCAAGATGGGAAGGGGATCCTTGTCTGTCATCAGTGTGACAACAAGTGTGATCTAGTCAAAGTTCCACAGTCTCAGAAATGGAGCAGCATCTGATGAAACAGAAACGCACAACCAGGGTTCCAACTTTCTCATCCCAGCAGGGCTATTATGCCTTTTGAAAATTATTGGTGAATAGAAGAGTAGGAGGTGTCAATGAAATCTAGTTATACCTGTTACTTTGCTGGTTGTTGCGGAGTTTGAAAAGTGGCTGATACTTCTCAGGAACAAGTAGGTCAGCCACCCCACAGAGGAACTGCTGGGATCGCATTGTGTGGTGCTGCCAGGCCTGATACTGCGTTCCTGTGTGGTCTGAGAAAAATATATGGCGTCAGTGTGTTGCAGCATGGGATTCTATGCCCTTGGTTGCTTACCTGTGTGGGGTGCATTGTTCTTGCTCCCCCTGTTGGAGTTGAGGTTCCGCTTGAGTGTAGAGTGCTCCTGGGCACAGTACTTGCTCTAAGAAGTCTGAGAAGTCCAGTGTTAAAGTATCTTGTTGAGGGTGGCGTGCTGTTTGTGCAAAGCGTTCATTCTGCATAGTTCCCTTTGCAACAGTTCTCATGCGTACGTTCTAAGTAAGTGTGTATGACATGAGGCCATAGAGGTTTAGCTACGTGTCCTTGAGGTCTCAACTTCCTGGCTGGGATTTTAGCCTGGAGTCAGTGTATTGTTATTGTCTGCAGAGTGTAGACTATATCCTATGCTCTGTTGCAGGAAAGTGGATCAGATGGCATGAGAATTTGATATTAGCTTTTCCCCTCCCCATAGTTTCTTATGTATTTTTCAAGTCCTATTCCAGCTGTGATGTTGGTGTAGTGATCTGCTGCCATTGCCTGGATATAGGGATTAAGATATTTTGTGGACTCCTGTCCCACTAACGTCTCCACCCTTTGTTGTGGTTCACGCTAACTATCATTGTGCTGTTGTGGGAAGGATGTCAGTGTAGTGTTGCACTGGAGTTTTTGATAGTATGTCCATTCCCGTTTTTTCCTCTGATGCTTGATGGTTTTGCAAGTGCTGACAAAGAATGGCAAGGAGCACTGAAACTGAAAGTGCAGTCTTTGTGAAAATGATTTAAAGAACAAAATATTTAATTAAACTTCCAGTAATGGTGAAGGGGACCAAGAGCTGTAATATGGCATCAGCACCACTAACTTGCTGATGTTCCAAAATGCTTTAATATGTATATGCACACTTACATTGTTGGGATTAAATTCTGATCAAATGTGCCCAGGATTACACGCACTGTTAGTTATGTTGCTTCTGAAAAGTTATTTTTTTCTTCCTTGGAATCCAAAGATACACAAAGTTAGTCGCTTGCAGAAACTTGCTTAGGTAGCTTGCCAAAAATAGTCCAAGGCGTAGAGGCTCTGCTTTGATATAAATGCTGTTTAATGCGAAGACTGTTCCTCTGGAATAAACATTCCCAGGACCCTGTTCGTTGATGTTTAACTGTAGTGCTTTCAGAATGTGCAAAGTGCTTCATGCCTTCAAGAACTGAAGAAGAACCTTGTTGGATCAGGCCCAGGGCCCATCTAGTCCAGCCTCCTGTATCTCACAGCAGCCCCTCCAGATGCCTCAGGGAGCACACACAAGACCGCAAGATACTTGCATCTGGCTGCCACCTCCCTGCATCTAGCATTCCATTTACACTCACACACCCCAACCTTCTAAGGCAAACAAGCATTACTATCAGCATAGTACAAATAGGAAAGATGAAGCAGAGGCAGAGCGGGGGTGGGTTACCTTAGGCCGCCTATTGAGTTTGTGATGGAGGCAAGATTTGAACTGAAGACATTCCAATTTGCTGCTCAGTCTCTGAGCCACTGCATTGTCTCAGTACATGACTACTGTACAGAATTATTTGTTGCATTCCATTAAGAAATGGATAGAAGCATTTATATTTCTCATTTCTAGGAACATGAGCTCAGACCAGTGCATGTGACTCCACTCCCTCTTTTTTTTTTTTTTTTTTAAATCTCCATAATAATTCTGAGGGCTAAGAGGTAGTGGCCTGTGGTTACTTCATGGATGAATAAGGATGTGGAACCTGGTTTTTTTTTTTTGGGTGAGAGAAAGTACATGACATCAGCTCTCATAATTCTGCTTACTGTTGGGGTTGTTTTTTGCTTGCTTGGCTTTGTGTGTGTTTGCATGCATTTGTCATTTTGCCCAGAATGGGCTGAGACTGTCACATCCATTTTATTTAATTTGCTGCTAGACTAGACACACCTACCTATGAATAAACCCCACTGAATTCAGTGGTACTTGACCTTCTAGTAAAATTACATAGGACCGGGCAGTTAGATTATAAGCTTTCTTTATTTCCCATTACTTTCAGTAGGGGAATCTACCATAAATGCATCTTTTGGTGCCAAAGCAAAGAAAAATAATCAGAGTGGAGTCCAAAATTTGCACCGCTCAGCTCTGAGAACAGATACTTTGCTGCAGCTGGGGCAAGAATTTTGCTGTTAGGAAGTTTTTAATGGTGGAGAAGATGCAACCCTGTCTGAACACAACCACTCCTTCCACCTGAATCTTTAATAGGCATGCACTGAAAAAGCTGAAAAGGAAATAGACACCCTTTACCAGTCTTGGTTACATTTGTTATTTAAAAAAGGAACATAAAGACCTGTTGTCTCTGTGCAGTTGCAGAGGGCTGACCCATTGAAGAAACAAAGTTGAAGTTTTTCTAGTCAAGGGGATTTAAACCTAAAATTGCTTGGGGAAACACCACCTTGAACTCCTTTTGAGAGAGGTTAGAATAAAAATTTAATATGTTCCATTTTTTAAAAGAAAGGAATACTCATGTTCATTAGCCTGTCACTTGTTAAGTAGTTGCAAATTATGAGTGCATTGTTGAAAGATTTTTTTCCTTTTATAATATTCTTCAATAAAGTTGCAGAATTCTTTCTAGGGAGAAAAACTTTTATTGCACCAAACTTGATAACCACAGAATAACTCTGGGACGTAAGAGTTGGCTGAGAAATATCGACTTGCTGGCTAAGAATTTAAACTTCAGTCATCCAGATTATCTTGTAGCACCATGCCACACTGATGTGATTGGGTCTTGGCAGTTTGCCTAGCAACTTTGCATGTTTTAACAACTGTGAAGCAATGGGAAGCTGTTGCCTGTTTTCTCCGCATTATCAGTGTATTCCGAACCTGTGAGTTTTGAGTTTGCATTGGAGACTGGATTGATAGCTGAATCCTACCCTTCCTCTCCCTCCCCTGTGCAGCTGCACTGAAAAGGCTTGTGCTGCATCCTGTTGGGAAAGGCAATTTGGGAGTCTCCTGCTCACTAATGGGTCTCCTCGGATCTGCCCCAGCTCTTTTGCCGCTTACTCACCATTGTCATTGGGTGCTCTTCTGCTGTGCAGTTGGACTCTGCAGCCTCCCCACCAGTATTCCTGCAGTTCGTGGCTTTTTGCGCTGCCAGAATGGCTTTAACAACAGCCATAATGCAGGATCTGCTGCTGGAATGCTAGTTCTGGTGGTGAAGAAGCCCAGTAGGTGGTGGTTTTGGGGGCTTGTGTAGTCATTAGGCTGGAGAGATATGAACGAACGAGATTAAGGAGTCACATGTTGTAGGAGTTTAGTCGATAAACCCAGTAATGGATTGTATGCAAAGGTTTTCTTTCTCCTGTAAAGAACTCCTTGCAGACAGAAGAAAGCAAAGCTTAGGATACAACCCAGTGTTCTTAAGTGTAGAGCAGTCTTGTGGGGTTTTAGCTACTGGGGTCATGATGGACAAGTTGAAAATAGAAATCATTCATTGAATGTATAGAGATAAATTTGTTTAACACACCAGAACTGGTGATCAACCAATTCATTTAATGGGTAACCAGTTTATGAAAAAGAAAGGACTATCCCAAATAACAATTATCCCATGAAATGTTTTGCCATTGATGATATGGTCACTATTAAAATAGGTGGTTTTAAAATAGATAAAATATATTCTCAGGGAATCATTTGGTCAACTGCTGCTGCATTTATGTTGCTGAATGATCACACCAAACAACGTCTGTTTTCAGAAGTTAACTTTTTTTTTTTTGCTATAAAACTGTCCATTTGTTCTTATGTGTCATTTCTGCCTCTTGGGCTGCAATCTTACCCAACTTACCTGGGAGTAAGTATGCATTTACTATAATGGGAATTACTTCTGAGTAAACATGTATTGGATTGTGCTCTTAGTTAACGTTTGCTCTTGTAATGTTACAATTTTGGCATATTGATGAAATAATCCAAGAGCGTTCTTGAATGATTCTGGAAATTTATGTCAAATGGAGTTAGACCAGTGATTTTGATTATATCAAGTGTTTTAGGGGTCAGAGGTCAAAACTACAACTGAAACATATCCAAAGATCTGTAATTATAATAGCTTGTTACAGATTATTATTATGGGGTCTGCTCCAATTAGGCAAGACTTTTGTGTCCTGCTCTTAGCTTCCAAATCCACAAGAAGAAGCTTCTCAAAGAGAATGCTTGACCTCAAGTAAAGCATGTGGTGGTTGGCATGTCCAAATCTGTGGGGTATTTCACATATTTGGCATATTTAAACCATTTTCACATATATATTTGTGAATTCAGGTTAACTAAGTATCTTCCAGTAGAAACTTGTGAGCTTGTGTTGTCATTTATGCATTTTCTACTTGTGCAGATAGAGTGTTTTATGTATCTGAACTTTCTTGGTTCCTAAGAAGCCAGTGTAGAGGCTGTTTGCGGATACAGAGAACAGATGGGAATGAGATAGATGTCATCTGGCAGTTTTTTTGATGAAGTTTATCTTTGCATGCCGTCAGGATTCTTAGGAGCTAAAATAGAATGTTACATGGGAGATATGTGTAACTGTCGCCTAATGGTATGCTTTTTTTGTTTAAAAGCAGCCACAAGAAGCTGCAAGCTTGAGGGAAGGAAGTTCTCTGTGTGTGGAACAGCAGCTTGGGTGGGAGCACACAAGCATCACATCTCCCCCAATATTCCAGAACAGAATAATAGAAAAGTCTCCCTTTTAGTTTGTTAGACATAGATTTGATTATCTTCCCCTTTCATTACAGGACCTTGCGAACCTACTAGTGAAGGTATGTGGTAAAGGTCATTTCCCGTTTTCCCCATGGGTTGTTTTTTTAAGAAGTTAGTGTAAAGTAACCTTGATCTGTGTTGAGTATACTCTCTTTGGAAGGGGGAAGGGAAGAAAGCCCAGAACATATTAACAATATATTTGTTACATAATGGATTGAATTACTTAAAAGTATAATCCTGTGCCCAGGTTACACTTGCATCGCTGCTACAATGGCATGGTATTGGTCATATTTTAAACCCAAAGGTAAAGTGAGAAACAAAAGCCCAGAGAATTCCAGGGTGGCACAGTCCTCCCAGTAACTCTGCATGGGTCTATAAAATCCCTGACACCAACCCACCGCCCAGTAACAGCTCTGCATCAGGCAGATGGGCAAGGAACCAAAGACCTCAACCTACCCAGTCTCTGTTGGCAGTGGGCAGGGGCTGCAGCTGGCACAAAGGTAAGAGTATCTTTTCCAAGGAGCAGACCAGTTCTAGGTCAGTGACTCCCCAGCAGTTGGCTCAATCAGCAGCTCTCTATGTACATGCGCATGTGTGCTCCTCCTTGGAAAGAAACCTCTTCCCACGAGGAGGACAATAAAATACTTCCTCTTCCTCCAATCCTGAACTTGTTCTTGAATCTCCAACCATGCTCCCAACAAGCATGACAATTCAAGAACCTGATATGAAGTTCTGCACAAGCAGATACAGCTTCTGGAGTGTCTAATGTTTTGTTCCCACTTTTTTCTCTTGGGGGCATGTGAGTTGCGTGCACTCTTTCGCACCACCATCTCCTCTACCTGCCACTTCTTCAAAATAGATTGGTCAGCCAGAGCCTGGGAGCAGTGAAGGGACTCTTCCTCTTCCATTCCTAGGCTTCACTAGGCCTCATGGATGGACTAGCTTTGTATTATCTCAGTATTTGAATCAATTTATTAGCAACTTGGGACTCTCCCATCAAATTATTTCACTGCAGTGTTCCTGGCAGAAAAAAAATAAATCACGAATGATTTTCATTTGGTCATGTAATCTGCTATATGAACTTTTGTTGAAAAGTGGTTTATAAATATTTTCTATCTGTAAAAATATATATCAAACTGCATGATTTGGTTTAGAAGGGAATACTTTTATGGGCAGTATTTTTCATTTTATTCAGTTACCTTCTCCCACATTCAACCCTGGCTCTTTGAGAATATAAATGAACCAGGAACTGATAAGACTTAGAAATTAGGGTGAGCGTTGGCAAGATAAATAAAAGACCTAAGTTCAGTTACAGAATTTGAATTGTGTAAATCCAAAATTATAGGTGGAAACAGGACAGTATTTTGGGAGATGGAGACAAGCAAGCAGACAGCAGAAGGTTCTTTCCCTCTGTGTCTTCTGGAAAAAAAAAGAAGGCAATGGGTAAGGCAGGTTTACACTGCAAAATGCTGTCCTTAAGTTTTCATATTTGAGCCAAGTGTATCTGTTTGCTCTCTGACCAATATTTTTCAGCTGGTGCAAGCCTCAATCACCTCTGGAATAAAAGGAATAATGGAACAGAACAACCGAACAGCTTCCCTTCTAATTTGTTAAACACAGATTGAATTATCTTTCCCTTACATTATAAGACTTGGTGGGGCCCCTGATTGTAGATGTGTCTGAAAGGTCATATTCCCTTGTCTTATTAAGAAGCTGTTAGTGTGAGATAGCATTTTATTACCGTTGGTACTAATGCATGTTGAGCATGATTTTGGTGGGGATGGGTTTAAGGATTAGAGAATGGAAAACAAAGAATATAGTAACAATGTATTTAAGTATATTGGAATATATGCCAATATACAAGACCACATATTGGAAAAATCTTCTTTCTCTTGGCTTTCCCCTCCTCCCAATTACCCTTCTTTGTCTTCTACTCTTACAGCAGCTAGCCACACTTTCTGCTTCTGTTTCAATTTTTTTTACCTCTCCTTTTTTTTCCTGAGATCTAAGATTTAAGAAGAGAACACAGCAGGTGCTATTGTGTGTGTGTGTGTGTGTGTGTGTGTGTGTGTGTGTGAGAGAGAGAGAGAGAGAGAGAGAGAGAGAGAGAGGTGTATGCATTTTTTTTATCCTGGGGAGGAACCTCTCCCCCCCCCCCCCAGAACATAGCAAAGGCAGTTAGGTGGCCTCTCCAGTTTATTTATTTATTTACTCGATTTATATTCCACCTTATTCCCTGAAGGGCACCCAAGGCAGCTCCCAACACATTAAAAATACATAAAGTATACATTAAAATACATAAAACTATAAAATACATAAAAACACCATATTAAAAGTCAACCAGTGGCAAACAGTAGCAATGTTTATTTATTTCAGGATTTATATACTGCCTTTCTCTTAGACTTGCAGATTTAAGCCAGTTTGCATAAACCCCATTTTTTTTTAGATGAGGTTTTTATAAATTTTATTCTATAAGAGAAACTCATAGAACCAGTTGTCCTGGTTGCACAGTTCTTGCGCTTTCCAAGTATCAACTGACAGCTGCAAAACCCATCTCAGGATGCTGTCCATTTCTTGCCAGCTGACTCCTCCACACTCCTCCAATAAAAACCATTGGCTGTAATGCACTGGTCAGCACCAGAGAGTGTACCCTTTAAAAACCCTACTGGGTTCTGAAGGCTTTTTGAAATAAGGTCTTCAGGTCTTGCTGGAAGGCTTCTAACAAAGGAGCCATTCCTCAGCTCATAGGGGAAGGAATTCTATTGTTCATCTGCTGTTCTTGAACCTCTAACCAACAATGACCACAGCAATTCAGGGGCAAAGCAAGTGATAACGCCTTCCTTCTGGATTGGAGGAGCAGGTAGCTGACGGGTTCCACAGTGGTAGCAGCTGATTCAACAGCAGAGAATTCTGGTTGGGTGATACACCATAGAGCAGTGGTGTTCAACCACTGTGCTGCAACACATTGGTCTGCCACAGATGGTCCACAGGTGTGCTGCACCAGTTTGGGAAAGGGTCATTTATCAGTGGTAGGGTCACTGGGGGATGTGAGCCCTCTGCCAGCAGCATGGTGTGCCTTGTCAATTGTAAAAAAACCCAAAAATTAATGGTGTGCCTTAGCAATTTTAGTGCCTTGTCAGTGTGCTATGAGATGTAAAAAGGTTGAGAATTGCGGCCATAGAGGTATTTTTCTAGTCCTGCTGTCTTGGAAGTATGGCATGTGATGTTGGCCAGTGTTTTGACTACAGAGGTTGAGCTGGATCAAGCTGCTCCTGAGAATTGATGACACTGTTATAAAAATACTTCTGCTTTACTTCAAGAGAAGCATCTGCATACTCTGGCTGCTTCCTAAGTACAGAAGTAGATATGTTCGTAGAATAAAAGGAAACTTTGTTTGAACCCCAACAAACAGTTTTGCTTCTAGAATCCAGTGTGTGCTTTCAGGACCCTTCAGAATCTTCAGGGCACATTTCAAGGAATTCTCTGAAACGTATATGTGTCTTGTGTGCTTCACACATTATTCTTGAATGTTTTGCTTTAGCTAACTTTAAACAAATACCGGATCTGGTGATGTATGTACAAGATTGCAATAAACAAATACATTATTTAAAGATTGAAATAAGATGATCTTCAGGTCTTTCTGGAAGGCTTCTAAGTGTTACCTCACAGCATGTTGCAAGCAACCATATTAAGTAGGGCTGCACAAGTACTCTACCTGTGTTCTGTGATCAGCCTCTCACGCCACCCCAAAACCAGAAGTGATTATTTTCAGCCTTCTGGAGGTCTTAGAACAGTGATTTGCAACCTTTTCATATCACGGCACACTGACAAGGCACTAAAATTGTCAAGGCACACCATCAGGTTTTTGACAAATTGACAAGGCACACCATGCTGCTAGTGAGGGACTCACATTCCCCCATTGACTCTACTAATAAATGATCTTCACCCAAATTCCTGTGGTACACCTGTGGACCGCTCACAGCATACCAATGTGCTGCGGTGTAGTGGTTGAAAAATGACTGCCTTAGAAGGCTGTCTGAGGGCCAAAAATAGCCACTTATGTTGTTCAGTCTTCTGGAGGCCTGTGGCCTGCACACTGCCTCCCTGGTTCTCAGAAGGCCTTCGAGACCAGAGGGTCGAGGTAGCGCCAAATCCAGTGGTTTGGCACCTGCAGTTAGTTAAAACTGCAAGTCCCAAATCCATGTATAGAGAGGGATGGTCTGATTTGCAAAAGCAGTGGTATTTAAGGTCTTGTGGCTTTGTTTGGTGAACTGTAAGGCAAGACACTTAAAGTTAACGCACTAGTTTGTTAATGTTCTGGAATTTGTTTTGTAGAAAATGTAGACAAATTTTATTTCTGTCTTTCATATATATAAAATATGGAAGACTGTTGGAATTTTGAAAGGAGATATATAGGAACTAGTGTGATATCCATGCTTCACTATGGAATTTAACTACTGTACTTAAAATCCATTTTGACTCCAATAAACTTTCCTTTGATTGCAATGAACAATTTAAATTTAGTGCAACTACCCCATGTCAGGCAACATCCTGTAATTACTGAAAGTCTGGTTTCATCAATTTTTTTTGGTTTAATAAATAAATTGTACCCATGCTTTGCAAAGGTATTCATTTCATAAACCTTTATTGGCATTTAGAACAGTAAAATACACAAGATAGCTTGCCTTCATTAACTCATCCCACAAGATAGTTTACGAGTGGCTACGTTTCTTGATAACAGCCAGCAGGAAATCTACTACCAAGTTAGTAGTGACTTCAGAGCTATCCTCAAGGAGGAAGCCCACACGACCTTCGGAAGGGCTGATAAAGCTTGACAAAATTGGCTCCAGTAGGCTTTCGTGGAGGTAATTATGAGTGGAGCAGTGGCACAAAATGTGAGTGACAGTGTTGGGTTCCAGATTGGCAAAATTTGCAAATTCTACCCTCAAATGGGATATTTTGAAACCTTCCAGAGAGAACTGAGGAAGGGAAAATATTAAGTCTTGCAAGCATAAAGGCTTGCCTCTTGCAAGGATTCAGTAACTTTTGGAAGTAGTTAAAACCATAACCAAAAGAGGGAGTCAAGCCAAAATAACACGGGGAGCAGGTGGGATTAAGGTTACGAATAAGTAACTGAGATTCTTCCTCCCATAATTTGGTCCTTAAAGTTAAATACCCTCGATTAAGGTCAGTGTCTGCTAGAGATTCCAAAGAAAGGCCCATATTTTGAAGTTTAACTTCAAAGAGTCTATGCCAGGTAGAAATGTAAGGGTCCTTTAGAAGGTCAGTAAGCAAGGAATCAGGGTGGATGTTAAGATGAAGATGTAGCCAAAATTTGAAGGCCAAAGACCATGCCATAGTCAAGGGAAGATGGATGCCCAACTCAAGGATCATCGTCGATAACCTAATCATATTAGGTACACTCAAAATGCATCTTAGAAAGGAGGCCATCACCTGATCAAGCTCCCAATTTACAGCTTCAATCCAGATTGGGGCCCTATATAATAACTGACTCATGATCTTAGCCTGGAGGATCTGCAGTGCTATGGGAACGTATTGCTTACCACTATTATAGTGGAAGTGAGCAACTGCATTACGATAGAGTGCAGCTGATGCTTTTGCCAGTTTCCTATGTAAGAGCCAGTTAAGTCGGTGGTGGAAAGTGATCCCCAAATATCTGAATGATCTTACTCGCTTACTTACTAACTTACAAAGGAGTTATTGCCAGTGTACCAGGGTACAGGTTTCCAAGACTTAGAGAAGACCAGTATTTTAGTCTTCACTGTATTAATTAACAGGTCATTGGATTTACAGTAGGAATGGAATGCTATTAGTAGCTGTCGCAGCCCAGTTCTAGAGACGGAGAGCAAAACAGCATCATCCGCATAAAGCAGAATGGGTAAATTCAGAGTAGGGGCAAATTTTTCACAATGAGTCAAATAGGGTCACAGATCTACCAAAAAAAGATTAAATAATAACGGGGCTAGAATACAGCCCTGGCGTACCCCCTTAGTTACTGGTATTTTATCTGAAAGAGAACCACTTTGGTTAGTCCGAACCTGGCAGTAATTAGAAGAGTGAAGTTTATGAATTAATAATAATACTAATAATAATACAGGTATTTATATACTGCCTTTCATGGTTGTCAGATTTCTCCTCAGACTTTATTTCAAGGCGGTTTACACAGGCAGGCTATACTAAATCCCTATAGGGATTTTTACAATCGAAGAAGGTTCTGTCTTTCAAGAACTGCAACATTTCAGATGGATCCTTTTATGATCTGGTATCACATTCTGGCCTCCAGTTTTCCTCCCACGCAAGCTGACAATCCTTCATATCTCACTTGAAGGATGGCCAAAGAGCAGATGGAAAAACTCGGCTCGCCTTGTCAGCTGCTTGAAGGTCTCGCCGTTCACGGTGCCGGCAACCTTCGAACTGGCAACCTTCAGCTGTTATCTTCAGGCAAACGGAGGCTCTACCCTCTAGACCAGACCTCCTGAATTAAGAAGCAAAGGTATTCACAAAAGCTAAGGGAAACAAATTAAGAAAAAGTATAATACTTTGAATAAAGCTAAGTGTATTGATACAGAAAAATGATGAAGTGAAATTCAAAATATAACATTTGATGAAGAAATAACAAAGAGAAGACTGTAGTAAAAAAATCATGAAAACCCGGCAGTTATTCCAGATCCCAACCCCCATCCCCAGGTCAAGCGGAGCGGCTTCAAGCCACTCCACTCTCCTCGGACTTGCGCCACCTCCAGAGGTGGTGCAGGCCCGAGGAGACCCATAGGGGCACTCAGCCCTTACCCACGGGTAAGGGGAAGAGCTTCCCCTTGCCTGTGGCTGAGCCATTACTTGCTGCAATCCCGAGTTGGATGCAGCGCAAGCCTCCTGGCTTGCTTGCTCCAGCGTGGGTGCGAATTGCACCCTAAAATGACTAAACACTAAAACTTTTCTGTTTTACTGTTGCTACCCTTTGCCATACTGAATTAAAAAGGTTAAGTTAAAAGGGCCAGCCTGACCTCAGGTGCCATGTAAGTCACAGGCCTCTCTCAGGCAGTAGCATAGGGGAAAAAGCCAGCCAGGCCTAAGTAATAGGAAGGGTTCTATCATTCACTCCCAAATTTAGATTCGCCCCTTTAGAGGTTGATTATGGTGAAATCTTGAACTGTGTTTTTAAGAATTTGTATGGGTAACTTTGTAAGCAAAAAACCAAGTCAAGTCAACCAAACCAGGCCCAAGAGTCCCTGAGAAATCATTGAAAATGCATTTTTACCTCCTTTCATCCCCTTAGGTGTTGAATTTCTAAAAATCGCTACATCATGCAAGGAATGTACTCTCTGAATTGGTAATGTTCTTAACAAAATTATTTTATTGGCAAAACCTGCGCTTCTTAAAAATAAAGCTTTCGTTGATCTGGCTTCCCTGGATCTCAAACCAAACATACCTATTAATTGTAACTCTAAAAGCGCTCACATTTATGAAGGAAATATGACACCACCATCTGGTAAGAAAGAAAATAGCAGTGAAATGCATGGCATCTCTACAACCATGCTATACTTGTTTGACTTCAGGAATGACCAAGTAATGATAACACTGAATTTTCATTTTTTCTAATAAATTTTTGACCTTGAATTGACTCCTTATTCAGTTTGCATACATCAGGCAGCTTGTTTAAAACCATCCGTTAACATTTCTCATGCTCTTAATTTTTTTTGTGGAGTTCTTTGTAAACAATTCTGAGATCAAATATTCCTCTGGAAATGCAAACAATGTTATTTTCTTTCTTACATATTGTGCAGACAAATGTCTGCATGTGTGTAATGTATAAAAAATACTGCAGAAGAGTAAGACATTTAGGGCACAGTCCAAACCTGCGCTGGAGCAGGCAAGCCAGGAGGCTTTCGCTGCATCCAACACAGGTTTGTTGGCTGCAGCGGCTCAGCCACGGGCAAGGGGAAGCTCTTCCCCTTACCCATGGGTAAGGGATGCACGCCCCAATGGGTCTCCTTGAACCTGCGCCACCTCTGGAGGTGGCGCAAGTCCGAGTAGAGCAGAGAAGGGCACTTAGGCTGGCATAAGGCACACCTTGGGTTGCACCCTTAGCAAATTAACCCATTTCTGCCCAGCCCACAGGTGTACACATGTGGTCATTGTTGTGTATATGAAACGTTAGGCAGAAATGGTTTTAATGTGCCTCAATTTGTCTTTACTATTGACAGTGTTGCCACACAGTAATTTTGCTTAAGTGAAAACTAGGACCTTATTTTAGTGCTGGCAACTATTTTGGGCAACCCGTCCCCCAAGCTGTTAAGATTCTTAAACGTGAACATTGAAATATTTATATACTAAGATACCCCTTCTTGCCCATATATCTATAAACTAAAATAGATCTATAAACTATTCATACATGTTCTTTGGTGGCCTGTTAATAGTGCATATGGTAATACCACAGGCCCAACCTTTCCTGCTTAGATATATATTTCAGATCATGAGACTGATGCCAGCTTTGTAGACTTGGTGGACGACCTTTTACAGGCAGACAGAGGAAACAATTTCCTTTTGATTCTGCAGTCTATGGCTTTTGGTACAAAATATTGCAGCATCCTAGACTTTTGCCTGTAGGATCTAAAAGGAGTGTGGAATTCATCTTTTTGCTAGACTTTTATTGCTGATGCCTTTGAGGTATTTGCTAAATAATCTAAGATAGTGACTGTCTATTTTCTCAGGCCTAGGACTCCAAGCCAAAATGCAGGGCCCACAAGGCAGTTGTAGCTATAGTGGTATGAACCACTAACCTGAAATTAGTGGCCTGGAACAGCTATGGGAACTGCTGGCATTTTCAGAGAGAAGAATTGCAAACCCTTTTTAACAACAGGTCTGTTTAGAATATCTTTGGAGAATATCTAAATTTAAGAAGTTGGTAAAATTTTGATGGAAAGAATTGTTTCTGTGCTGTATTATGTGATCTTTAAAGAAGAATTAAACTTCTAAAGAATAATTAGCAGAAAGATCTGTGAGCTTAGATACCAGAAGATGTATGGGCATAGTTGCTTGGAAAGCACGCTCTGTTTTCAGTGTGCTTTTCGTTAGAAGAGCGTCATTTTAAGACGTCACCATTATGATATATTTTATTTCTACTTGGTAAGATTTATGATGACACTGAAGGCAAATTTGGACATCAAAGTGGTGGGAGTAAACTGCATACATATGTGGATGGAATGAAATAAAACAGTATTGAATTATAATTATTCAGGCAGTGGGTTGCATTCCAATGAGTGCTTCCTCGATTGGGAGCTTCCTCTGTAAACAGAAGGAGCATCCTAATTGGGGAAGGGACCCCTGTTCTTGCTTCCAAGAACTTCTTTTGTTCATGAAAAAGGTTCTCTTTGCACAGGGAGCTCCCAGTGCTAGAAGCTCTCATTTGGATGCCACCCAACATGAACAATGTAGGAATTTTGTTATAGGTTGTTTGACTTGGTGTGATGAAGACTTTGTAATCAGAATTAGACTAGACATAATATTGAGAGCCCAGTCCTGTCAAACTTTCCAGTAAAAGGCCAAAAGGAAGCCAAAGGATGTGAACTATGTCCTGTGGTTGGGGCGGCAGTCACAGAGGCCTCCTCAAGGTAAAGAAATATTTGTTCCTTTACCTTGGGGCTGCATTGTAGCTGCATTAGTGCCGGAAAGTTCGAAAGAATTGAGCCCTCAATCTCTTAGTAACAGCAAAATGTTATATGTCAAATATTGGAAGATGATTAAAAATGGAAGTTTGAAGAAAGTTGTAGAAACCACCAAAATAAAAAAATGTGAACAGTGCATAATACCAGGAAGGGGGAGATAGTAGGAACACAACTATAATGAAGATTATATCCCTGTTTTCAAGTACATAAACCAGGAAAGTGCAAGAATGGATGACGCAAAGAATGTGTTTGAGTTTGGCTTGATATGGGTCTCCTTGGTGAGAAAGGCAGAATAAAAATATTGAAAATGAATAATAAATAAATGTGAAAAATTGCTATAGCTTACGCTGAAACATTTAAAGAGTTACTTTAAATATGTAGTGTACTTCCATATGCATTAAGTGTACATAATTTAAGTGTAATTATGTAAATGCATATGGCGGAATGATGCATATGGCGGAACACTCACTGAGCCTGATGCTTGCTGCTGTTAAAGAAAAGATCTGTACATGCTCAGAGTTAGCAGAGAATACAGGATTAGGTTTGAGTTTCTGACTTAACCCATTTCTGCCTGGCCCACAGGTGTGTACACAGTTGGTCCCTGTTGCATATGTGCAACGTTGGGCAGAAATGGCTTAAGGAACATAAGGAGAGACCAACAGAATGGTCTCTATCTCAGGTACAAATCACATTGCTTATATAGCTTGATTATCACACATAGCTTGGTTATTACAAATCAAGAACAAATCACATAGCTTATGTACTTTTCAAGCAAGGAAAAACACACTGAAAGGGAAAACAAACTTCAGACAGGCTCCCATATCTGCAGTTTGGGGAAGGGTGGCTCTGCATGACCATTATTGTTGTCTAAATCCTTACCAGAGTGAAAATGTTCTTTCTTGTACAGGTCACTGTAAGCATACAACCTTATAACAACATGGAGGCAGGCTGCAGGCAACCTGAATGCTTGAAAAAACTAGATCAAATGCTAACCTTTTAGCAACCTTTTATAGACCTTTCATAGCTTTCTTTTCTTATAAAATGGGACACTTTGGATTGTTTGTGGTGTTTTGATCTTACAGCTAAAGAATTTCCAGCTTCTTTACCTGGGCACAGAGTCGCATATTTTACATGCTTAGCAATGAAATGGAAAGCCAACTAGTGCCAGTGTCTTCTATGAATAACTTTTGTTTTTATGTTTGTAAGCTGCTTTGGCTTACAATAGGCCCTCAGTTTGGCTGTACTTGTCATAAGAGGTGACTAAACAGCCACCGGGTAGATGGGCCTCGTTAACCTGGGAAGGCAGCTCTTCAGAGAGAAGGAAAACTCTGGTCCCAAACCTCCACTGCCTTGTGGCTACATCCAGTTATGAAAAAGGCTTCAGGAGTCAACCTCGAGGCAAAATCCGGAGCTGGAGTCTCTGAGGCAGTTCATGGCTGAACACAGTCACGTTCTGGCAACTCCTGCAACGCGCTGGAACCAACCGTATTGGCTTCTGCCTTTCCATTGGACCATTTCAGCGATGTGGAGAGGGGGGATTTGCTGCATGGGTAACAGTGTATCCTCCATATCTACTTTACCCAGGCTTCGCGCACTGGAGAGGACACTCTGTTCCAGAACCACCATTCAGAGCGCGATACCATAGTCTTCCGAGACTGAAGGATGCCAACAAGCTGCTTTGGATGCCCTTCAGGGAGAAAAGTGGAATACAAATGGAGTAAATAAATAACCCAAGTTTGATCAGCCTCCAATTTACATTTGTGGGTAGGAAAGACAAAATTGTTTTGGGATTTCTTCCCTACTACTAAGCAGTCAGATGGTGACCTAAACATGCAGGAGAGTAAGATCATTCCTTTATCATGGACAGATCACTTCCTGGAAGGGTTTAAACTAATCTCAGGCCCTTACCTTGCCAGAAATGGGGAATAAAGGTGTTCTTAAACATTTTGATTTTTTGCAGATTTTGTTTTTTTTTTTACAAAAATGAGTAGTCCAGGAAGCAGTGTTGTGTGTTTTTATTTCATTATCACCAAAAAAATCACATCTCTAACGGGGGACCTAATTTTATGGTTTGTCCCCAGAGGTTTTGTTTGATCCAGAAAGTTTTTAGATGGCTCAGGGGGACTATCCTGGTGCCAGGGCTGGTGACTCATCAGAAGCCCTGATTGACTTCTGGAATGAGAAAATGACCAAAGCATTAGATCAGGTTGCTCCTGAGTAATCTCTGCCTTCCTCATCATAGAGCGAGTGCAGTCTCCTGGTTTTGTGGGAAGCTGCCAGCAGTGAAACAGTTTGGCAGCCATCTTGAGCAAAAGTGGTAGAAAATTCATGAAGAATCCGACTAAACACTGACTAAAGCTCAAATAAGAGCCTCCACCGTAGCAGTGATGTTACAAAGAAGGCTTTTTTTCTGTGCTGCCGTTGCAACTGTGGAGAAGTTGTCCAGCTGAGCTGTTCCAAATTGTTTGAGATTTGCTCCATCCAGTCCCCTAGAGAAGAAAAGAAAAGAGTTCAGTTGCTTACTGTGACCAGTTTCCACAGACTTCATAGATAAAAATCCCTCACATCTGTCATAACTTGGACTCTCTGTTGACAGTACTGAAGGTGCCTTTGAGTCCTGTTGTTTGAGATTCTTTTCAACTTATACAACCCAAGTCTGTGGACAGCATCTTTTGGAGTGTGATCCCATCACACTCTTGCCTGGCCTGGCTTATTAGATTTGCCCAGGGGGGCAGGCATGAATGGACAGGGAGGGTGGTTAATTCATTGCTGAGGAAGGGGGCTTTGCCACTGTACTGGCGTTGGCTATGGTTCACCCCCTCTTGAGAGAGACCTTCCTGGATCCTACTGTGCTAGATAGCCATGGATCAGTCTTGATCTGTTTCTGGGCAAGATGATTGAGCAGTGGTTACATCTCCACTTCTGAGGGTCCTGAACAAAGCAGATTATCTAAATCTCTTTCAGTCCAGTTTCAGACCAGGTTTTGAGACTGAAACATTCTTGATCACTTTGGTATATGATCTATTGGTGGGACTAGAAAGTGAGTGCATTCCTGATGGACCTGCTGAACTTCTCAGTGGCTTTCAGCACCATTGACCATGGTGTTCTGGATTAGTTGGCTGAATTACGACTTGTAGGCACAGTTTTGCAGTGGTCCCAGCACTTTCATTTAGATGTTAAACAACCACGGAGACAGAATAGAACCCTCAAGCATTTCACATACCAAAGATCAGGGTGTCAAATAGACAACCTCCCAATAACAGCCTCTGGGTTCTGTTGGTCAGGAAGGACTGGAATTATCAATTTAAATGGTCTTTGATCTTTGTTCCAATGACTACTTGTGTTGCTTCTTTTGTTTGAGGATGCCATCAGTTATAGCAAGCAGCCAATAAGAGATGCAGCTAGATTTGCTCTGTCTGTTGCCTAGGTATGGGGCAAGCAGTCCTTTCTCCTTCCCATGCTAACAAATAACAGAATTATGACATTTTTAAAAAATGACAAGCCGCCACCATAGTGGCATTCTTGGTCTTGTAGCATGTTCAGAGTTTGTTGACTGTCGTTAAATAAGAGGTAATCGGGTGACTTATTGGTTGATGGGTGTGCTTATTCTATGTACCATTTTTGGGAAATGTACTAATTGACCTTCAGTTGATTCTATCAGTATGATACATTATTGCATCCGTTCAATTCTCTAAAACTAGTAGTTGAGCAAAACCAGAGTTGATCATGCATCTGATCTGTCTTATGAGAACATAACTGTCATAAGAGATTGCGCTGAAAAGATGTAAGAGAGCATGATGCAGACCATGTAACCAAGAGGCAAGGTGCTCAAAACTAAGGCTATGGCTTATTTCCCTAAGTACATTGCTAACTGAACTGGTCTCTAATGGAATGGCAAACTATGCCTGCTTCAGCTCATGCCTTTCAGTAGGTCTGATATGTCAAAGACGTTTCATATTCCATCCTCCTCGTGATTCCCTTCTCTTGTTGTCTTCAAGAGAACATCTAAGTCCATTTTGTCTTTTCCAAAAAATGTTCCTATTCCTGCACTGCCCTCTCTTGACTTTCTCATGATTCCTGCCTTTTAGATTTGTGGGCCTGTTGTAAGATCCATCCAAGTGAAATCATGTTACAAATACCAACGTTGTAACTGTTGTGGACATCAGATAGTCTGCAATGTGGAAGCTGAATCTGTTGCTGTGCCCTTGTCAGTTTGTTTCATTCAAGGGAGTTGGGTCCTTTTTTGTTGTTGTTGTGTTTTTCCAGGTTTCTTTCATTTTAGTGAGAAAGTATTGGGAATCTGGGAACAGCAGAGTTAGGAGCAGAGCTCTTAGAAGTACATGCATGCTGAGTTTTCTAAATTTTCCTTTGAGTTTCTTTGCATCATTTTTCCCCACTTAAATTTCAAGGCCTGACCTGATCAAAAGTCAGTTTTAAAATCAAGTATATTATAGGCTTAACTTCATTGCATGGATTTTTTTGTCCAAGGTTGTGATGACAAGGCGGTGCAGAAACTGTCTTTTACACTTGGTAACATTACTGTGGCCAGTTTCTGTAACAACTGGATTTGTCTGGTTAGCGCTTGGTCCCCATCCAGTCAACACCCAGCACAGTAGGATTGCTTCCAAATAATTTTATTAGATGCTTTACATTAAAAGTGATCCAAGTTCATAAAGGGTTGAAGGTAAGCATTAGAGCAGGGGGTGTCAAACTCATTTCATACAGAGGGCCACATAGCATTCATGTTGCCTGCTGAGGGTCAGAAATGATGTCATTAGGCAAGAAGTGATGTCATTAAACAGGTCATAACCAAAAATAAGCACATTTTTCTCACTTAGGAACTCATTAGCTGCAAATGACAAAAGAGAAAATATATGAATCTTGATCATATTTCAAGATATGGGAGAGCCCAATTTTCATGTGGGCTGCCTTTTCAGCAGTAACACCTCAGCACTATTCAGCAGCTGAAAGCCTGAGGGCCACATGAAAAGCTTCTGTGGGCCGCATCCGGCCCCTGGGCCTTATGTTTGACACCCCAGCATTAGAGTATAATACATAATGCAAACACTCTAAGAGGCCACTCAAATTAGTTACACTCTCCTGAAAGTTTGTTCCTCAGTGGTGCTTTTCTGATGATCTTACTTGAGGAAATGATCCTTGTGTACTTCAGCTTCTTCCAAAGCATCTGACCAGCAGTTTGCTCTAAAGAATCTATCTCCCCTCCAACATTCTTTTTTCAAATGCTTTCTTTTTAGCTGCTTTTCCCAATGTTTTTTTCCAACCACACAAAGTTCTCTTTTCCCTGGAATGTCTCCTTGATTCTCTCATCCCTTTCCTTTTTCCTGGGTGTGCAATGTTGATACTGTTCCCCTCTGTCCTCTGGTGCCATAGTGGACAGTGCAGAATGATCCTGATTACTTTACCCCAAAAGCACACAGCCCCCACCGCAAGACCTTGCCTAAGCCTTTCCTGCCTCCGTAGGTTCATCGGAATTGAAGAAGCCAAATCAAGGTAAGGTGTCCCTCATAGTGTCCGTTGCTTTGCGACCCAACCATCCCATTCCTCCAGACTCCAGGGTGGCGGTTGAGGTCCTGGAGCGCTGTCTGGAGGCAATGAGGATCTGGATGGGGGCTAACAAGCTGAAATTAAATCCGGATAAGACAGAGGCTCTCCTGGTTCGGAAATCCTTGATGCAGGTGCTGGAGTATCAGCCTGCACTGAATGGGGTTGCACTCTCCCTGAAGGAGCAGGTCTGCAGCTTGGGGATCCACCTGGACTCACAGCTGCTCCTGGTTTTCCAGGTGGCAGCTGTGGCTAGGGGGGCTTTTGCTCAGCTTTGGCTGTTGCGCCAGCTGCAGCCATACTTGGATCATGCAGACCTGGCCATGGTGATCCATGCCATGGTGACATCGAGGCTAGATTATTGTAACGCGCTCTATGTGGGGCTGCCGTTGAAGACGGTTCGGAAACTGCAACTAGTGCAGAATGCGGTGGCCCGTGTAGTTACTGGAGGTAGGCGGTTTGACTCTGTCAGCCCGCTTCTCCGGGGGCTGCATTGGCTGCCCATTCGTTTCCGGGCCCAATTCAAGGTGCTGGTTTTGACCTTTAAAGCCCTATACTGCTCTGGGCCAGGGTATCTTAGAGATCGCCTACTCCCGTACAAACCGGTTCATCTTCTTAGGTCATCAGAGAAGGCCTTTTTACAAGTGCCGCCGCCTAGGGAGGTACGTGGGGTGGCGGCAAGAAATAGGGCTTTCTCAGTAGTGGCACCAACACTATGGAATTCCCTTCCCCTTGTCTTAAGAACTGCTCCCTCTCTTGAAACCTTTCAGCGAGGCCTGAAGACCTTTCTGTTTAGATAAGCCTTCTGAGTTCCTAGCCTTTTAAACATCTTTTTAAACATCTCTTTAACATCTTTTAATATCTGGTTACAGGCCTGATCCTTTTCTAATTTGCTGCGCTATGCTCTTTTACCTGACTACTTTTTTATCTGACTCCCTTCAGGGAGAAAGGCGGGGTAAAAATAAAGTTGTTGTTGTTGTTATTAATTATATATATATATATATATATATATATATATATATATATATATATATATATATATATATATATATATATAAATTAATTAATATAATTAATAATAATAATAATTCCTTCACCAATTTTCCCCCCAACAATTTTCTCTCTCAACAAAGGTCTTGCCTTTTTCAGTCAAACAGCTCTTGTTTTCAGAAAGGGCATGCAATATTAATATTATGAATATAACTGTAGTAGTAGTATAATATTCTATAAGTATTTGGCATGGGTAACGAGCCACTGTAATGAAACATGTTTTCAGTTTGCTCAGTTTGTTGACCCAGAATTAAGCATGATGGATCATAATAATAAAAATGAAGAATTTTGACTGTTATAACTTTTTTAAAATTTAAGTATGTTAAGACAGACTGTATGGATACTATTTCTTGGGTCAACACTTATACATGAACACTTATACGTCAAGTTCCTGAACTTGAGCAACTTGTATTCACTTCCTGATAATAGTGTCATAGTCTTGGTACCTGTACTCACTTGAAGTCAGTTTAAAATTGTATATTTGTATCTCTTAATGCAAGTACATGCATTTTGTCCGTATTTTGGAGATACTAGCAGATGAAATGCAAAGGCTTATTATCTTCTTGATGCTGTGTGTAAAATGTGTAGGATGAAATTAGAGAAGTCTTGTAGCATTCAATTTGTTCTGTCTCCCCTGAGAATGGAGAGAGAAAATTTTTTAGAATAAGTGTGACATCCAAGAGAACAGGGCAAAAATATATAATGGTTTTGAAATTGCAACTTAGAATAATTTGCATGTCAGCTGTGAATGGTTAGTTTCTTCTGTGGTTTACTAAAATGTATACTAAAATGTATCCAGGAACTTCTTGTACAGAGGAGCATCTTGTATAAGTGCATAAGTCTTTGTATGCAAAATTCAAAGCTGTTACTGAATCTCTGATAATTTGTACAGTAAGCCTAGTTCATCTTTATATTTCTACAGTAAACAAGATTTTGTCATTTATATTATATTACTTTTACTTGTAGAAGAGTGGCTACAACGATGGGAGAAAACTTTCATTGTTATTGCCATGTTGTTGGCTGCGGTGTTGTATTGGATCCAGTTAGTTGTTGTTGGTAAGTACTAAATTCCTTATTCTTTCAAATGCTGGATTTGAATTTATAGTAATTACTTTGCATATGTGTACCTGTGAAGTAAAGAAAAAAAATTGGCACTCAGCATGTAAGGGTACACGTTTTTGTGTGGATTTAATATAACTTCTAACAACATTTTCCCCAGTTTTGGAAAATAGAATAAAAGGTGACATTGCAGTTAATTTGAGGTCTCTTGCCCTTAGTTTGTAACTTCAGTGAATGGAAATAATACCTTTAGTAATGATCTGCTGTGAACAGTAAGCTGATGCCTGTCTGTGGCTCTTAGTTTAGTTATTTTATTTAAAAGATTTTAAAATCATTTCTTCAGTGCTCAAAGCAGTTCACAACAAAATCTAAAATAAAGTAATGACAGTTAAATAAAAATATTAAAAGCAGTTGAATGCAATTAATAAAACTTTTCAAAAATACAAAAATACAGATGCCATTAAGAATTTCAAAACAGCAACTGCATAAAAACAGCAACAAAGGCCTGTAGAGTTCCCTCATTCCTCAAACATCAAGCAGAAAAGGTTCATACAATTATCATACCCTAATCATACAAATTATTCATACAATAATTGGACAATAATTTCTACAAGTTACAAAACATCAAACTATATAAGCTTACACAAAATGCGAATGCTAGTCTTCAAATAATATATGCAAATGTTTTCAGAGATGCCAGGAAGTTTTCAGGCCCCCTGCACCCCCTCTCATGGGCCCTGTTCACAGCAAAACATTGGCTCATTCATATCGTTCCATTTTGTCAAAGCACTAGAACAGGGGTGTCCAAAGTTTTTAGCAGGAGGGCCACATCATCTCTCTGACATTGTGTCAGACGGGGAAAAAAAGAATTAATTTACATTTAAAATTTGAATAAATTTACATATGTTTACATAAATGAATATATTAAAGATGAACGTATAAATGAATGAAGGTCTTGTGATAGCTCAAGGCCTATAAAAGGCCTTGCATAAAGCAAGGCTGGCCTTTCCTTTGCTGCTGCTACTGCATCACAGATGCGAAACAACAAGCAGTGGAGGGAGCCCTCATCCCACAGCTCACACAAGAGGTCAAACAGTCACCCTCATGCTGACAGCTGTTGCATCAGCCAGTCCGGGCTCTGGCAAATCTCTGGAGGGCCAGAGACTCATTGGAGACTGGGGACTCCTTAAGGGCCGCATTGAGAGGCCTCGAGTGCCACAAGTGGCCCCAGGGCTGGGGTTTGGGCACCCCTGCACTAGAAGAACATCCTTTCACCCTGCAGACCTTTCTCTGTGCCTCTACATTTCACCTACCCCACTCTCCTAAATAGGGGAGTTGCTCCCAGCAGGGTCTTTAACCCTTCAGAGGCCCACCTCTCTTCAGCTTCATTCCATTTGAATAAAATGGAGAAACTTATGGATCTACCACTTTCTATCCTGAAAGTGAGCATGCTAGGGCTGTCCCTTCATCCCAGACTAGAAGCACATTTGCCTTTAAATATGAGCTTCTTGGACAGAAATAGTATAGTTCTCATTCTGGATAGAATCATACATGTTTTCCTTTTGCAGTATTCATCTGCCTAGATCTCTGAGTTTCAGTCTTTTATTTACAAGATCCCACCACCCCAGTACATATGTATAAGGTCTTGAGAAGTCCAAGAATTAAGCGCAACACCATGTATTTTAAAATGGCTAATCACTTTAGATATCACTCTTACTTAAAGTGTATGCATTAATAAACTCCAAACCTCTGTGCTAGAAACTTCTGTGCTCGAGAATACTTATATCTGTGTTATGTAATGTTTCTTGGGGATGCTAACCCAGTGCCTATAGGCATTGTTTCATGGCACACTGATTCAGTAAACATTCAGCATTGTAACAAAGTCCCTTCCTGAGCATTTCTAGTTATTGCTGTGCTTCAAAGCCAGCTACTGCATTAATATACTGGAAAACATGGCTGTAGTAAGAAGAAATTACTGCCAACTGTTCAGCTTTTAAATGCTATTCTTTAGAATTGTACTTATGAGGTTCCTTTTGCCTCTTTTTCCCCCACAAAAAAGTCATGCTGTGTCTCTTCTACCTCATGCCACAGCCACAGTGAACATTCTAGAATAGAAATATACCTGGCAATTTGTTAACAGTGCCAAGGGCAGAACAGAGCGCAGCTGGTAACAGCGAGTGCACAGTTTTTCCAACTTCCTCTTTTTGGAACATTCCTAAAGAACTGTATTAAATCTACAAAGCATCAGCCTTTGAAATGAAATGTTTCTATATCAGCGCTAATTTAGTTGTAATTTTAAAAGACTAGTATGTTCAGTGGAAGCAGAAAGAACTCGGGATTCCAATCTGCTTCTCACATGTGAATTGAACTCTTTGTGGAGGCCTTATAATTTGAAACAGAATCATGAAAGTACCATGCCACATGGAGAGAGTACTATAGATTTTGCTAGGAAAAACCAGCACTACTTAGCTGAGAAGTCTAGATTCTGGAATGTCGTGTCTCTAAAGAGGCTTCATATGGTTGTGTAGTGTGAGTGTATGGAGTTTTACTGCCCCCTCCCCATTTTTTTTTCCATTATGAAGCCTTCCTGGACGCATATGGATTGTGCAGATAATCACTTTTCCAGAGCTGTAGGAGTGAGTGCTGTCATGGTACTAGCCCTGCGTCTGTACAGCCACATACAAACTGCGTGCAAACTTAACGGAGGATTTGCAAGTCTTTTTACAGTTAGAAAAGCTTTGCAGAGGGGCATGCCGTGTTAATAACTACAATTATTTCTTGCACAGTTCATGACTCCTGAGATAGACTTCCCTTTGGTGCAAAATAAAGAAGGAAAATAACTTATTTGAAGGTCATGTATTATACATACTTCAAAATGGACCATAGATTGTATTTATAATTGAGGACTTCTTAGTGCATCTAAGAGATTGACAGTCTGTGTTCCCTGTAATTCCCTCTAGGAAGTGCCTGGAGCTCTGTGGTGGCTGTGCAGGGGCAGCTCTGGAGAACCCGTCGATGATGCCACCATTATCACCGAGTTCTGGGGTGCCAAGAGAAGCTGAACATGACCTCAGTGGCAGCTGTGTGGCAGCTTACAGGGCATAGTGCTGTCAATCCATATGGGGTCCTGGACAGCCTGCCTTCTAAGCTACATAGCCACACAGCTGACATTGGAGTCCTGCGCGATTCCCAACATGGTGCTCTAGAACTGCCCTCATACAGCTTCTTGCAGGCTCCATGCAGTCCCTGGAAAAATTACAAGGTACATTGATCTTGAACCCAGGGAGATTCCATTCTGCATTTCAGCAGCACCACTCATTTGAACCCCAAGTAATTTGGTACCTTATCATACATATTATGAATACCTGTCATGTGGTGTGTTCATCTTTAAAATTATGGATGTTGTGATTGTGAGCCAAATAGCAACGTGATTTTCTTAAACTCTAGTAAGAGAGTTTGTTCTGTCCATTAAGTACTAGCCTTTTTCTGGAAAATTCTGAGCATATAATCAAGTAAACAATGTGGCTTAGTTTTCTTGAATGTGTACGGAGAAAGCCAAATGGAAATATTTTAATTGTACAATTGTGTTTATCCGCTATTTAGACATGTGAGATGCAAAATAGAAGGTTTTGAAATTTGTTTCTGATTGGTATTCACATTTGTCCAGACAATGTGTGAATTACAGGTGAAAAGCTTGATTTAAATTGATCTGTTTCAAACCTGTTCTAAAATTGCAAGGGATTGGGAAGATGCGTCTCATCAGTGATGTCATGGGCACTGTTTATTAGAAGTCTGTACTAGTTGTATAAAAACATTCTATATCTTCATCATAGTAGAACTGGCTGGTTTCTGATGATGGATTAGAGAGATAGGGGAAAGACCTTGATTTTGCAGATGGCTATTTGAAATGTAACTATTGGAAAACTGATTTGTCAGTGACAGCATTATAGTAGAAAAGATAACTGTGTGTATCATGCAACAAAAGGAGAAAAAAATGTTTCTAATTGTTGGTACAAGCCCTTGAAATTTGTCAGCATTTTCTGTACTGGCCTGCTCTTGCTTTGAGACATGCAACCCATTGGGACTAAGAAGATTATACAACCTCTGCAAATTTGTGACTATTCAGAATCAAGCAGGTCTTCTGCACAGTTCCCAGACTTATGTAGCCTGTGATGATCACATAAGAATTGTTATGCCCTTTCATTTATAATCAGTGCTGTCCAAAATTGTTTATAGAAACATTCAACATTAATATTCCATACTTGAAGCTTTTTCTTCCAGCAGGCATAATTTTAAATCTGTGTGTTTGTTTTCTAAGTACTTTGTTTCTAACTGTTTCCTCTTTTATTTTTCTTCAAGCATTAAAATTTGACATGACAGGTTTTAAGAAGATCTGCTTAAGTTGTGCAGGACTAATAGTCACAGTTGCTGCTGTGACGGGTTCTGTTCTATTCCTAAGGGGTAAGTGTCAAGAGCGCAAATGACTTAAGTGGCAGTTCTTGAAATAAGGAAATCATATATCCTATATAACAGCCATTTTCAACCACTGTGCCGTGGCAGACTGATGTGCCGCGAGTGGTCCACAAGTGTGCAACAGGAATTTGGGGGAAGGTCATTTATTAATAGGGCCAGTGGGAGATGTGAGCCCCCACTGGCAGCATGGTGTGCTTTGTCAATTGTCAAAAACCTGGTGGTGTGCCTTGACCATTTTAGTGCCTTTTTAGTGTGCCATGAGACGAAAAAGGTTGAAAATCACTGCTATATAATCATCAGGCTAGTAACTGGCAGTTGCAATTTGATAATATAGGAAGTAGATTCTATACCTTGGAGCTGGGAGGAAAAAAAGAATGACTTCTGTTCTTATAATGCTTATGAGCTGGAGGTCATCCCCTAGTCTCACCCATGTAAGAATGAGAGACAAAACAAAACCTAGATTTGCAGGCAAGGGAACATATAACAATGATATAGATTTTCTTTCAGTTTTTCAGTTGCCCCAAATCAGTTGGAATCTGATTCTGCATGTTTGCTTTGACTTTAATAAAACCAAGAAAGTGCATCATGTTGAGCAAGAAAGTACGTCATGTTCATTTTATGTGCTGTATGTCAAGTTTTTCCAATAGCCTGAAACAGCGATTCCCAAACTGGTGGGGAATCAGAAGCAGGGCATTCTCCCTTACAGGGAGTGGCCCTACTCCGATAGCAGTACATCATTGCCAAGGGGCTTGTTCTTTACCTTGGGGGCAGCGCTGGCCTCCAGCACAGCCCTGGAGGCTTGCAGCCCCCTTCAATATCCTCTGAGCCTTCTGTAAATAGTCTTTCTGTTCAATCAGCAGCTACTTCCAGTTTTCCTGTGAAAATGGAAATAGCTGCTGATCTGAGATGTTTACAGAAGCTTCAGAGGATTGGAGGGGGCTGCATACCTCCAGAATCCTGCAGGAGGCCAGCACTGCCCCCAAGGTAAGAAAACAAGCCCTTTGGTAGCAGTGGCACTGTGATTGGTACAGCAGCGTCTCTGCCTCCCTCCCTGCCTGCCCGTGCAAGTATTTACCTGGTTCCCAACTCCTCTGTAGGAGTTTGAGAACAGCTGGTGTAAAGTATTTGAATGTATATATTTTAGTATAGTGCCTGTTAGGATAAATGTAATGCTTACATCCTTGGTCCAACTTCTTTATTCACAGGTGCTTTATTCCAAAACTTAGTGCCTAGCTAAATTTTGAATTCAAATCCTGGGCACCTGTTCCTATGAAACAGCCATTTTCAACCACTGTGCCATGGCACACTGGTGTGCCACGAATGGTCTGCAGGTGTGCTGCAGGAGTTTGGGGGAGGGTCATTTATTAGTAGGACCATTGGGGGATGTAGCCTCCCACCAACAGCATAGTGTGCCTTGTCAATTGTCAAAAAACCGACTTGACAATTTTAGTACCTAGTCAGTGTGCAGTGAGATGAAAAAGGTTGAAAATCACTGCTGTGAAACATTTATTTACACCTAACCACATGCCAGTTATTTATACAGAATATTGACATGGTTTAAGATTACATACAGGAAGTAATAACTTGTATGCTCACTTGCTCTGAGTGTTTGGATTTCCTTTCTTTTGAGAAGAGTGCTGTTATGTGTAAAAGATGAACAGAAAAAAATCACTTCAATTCCTGGTTGTATCCCTGCCATCTACAAAAGGCAAAGCAGGAGCTGTTACAGTAGAAATTCAGCAGTTTTTCAGACAAAAAGGAGCAAGTCAGATTCAGATTTTTTTCCTGTCTAGAGTTCTTGATATATTTTTAGTAGTTTGGGATGCTTTTTAATACTATTGCTAACCGTTACATAAATATGTGACTTGTAATGATTTTTTCCCTGAGGGAAGTTTAAATAGGTCACCTTCATAATTTACTGCTTATGGAATATAATAAACTCATCTCCCTTAAGGGATAAGGATCTTTTGATAGTCCCATTATGTCTTTGCTTTCTCCTTTACCAGTGTTAATATGTTTTCCTGCTAAGTACCAGTTATGAATGGTTAAGCATGGTATACAGTTGTTAATTGTTGACTAAGACCCTGTCTGAATGATATGCTTTTCTCTTGGTTAGATTATTATCCACATGATATTTTGAATCATTTAGCTGTGCCATCATGTGATTTCCTTTCAACTTTGAGAATCCCCTTCAATTCATCCATGATTAAACTGCATGATTTTTTAAATTGTGCAACAGTCATATCATTTAGACTGGATGTAAATTATTGAGAGCACAAGTGTTTTGTTTTGTTTATTCCTCTACACTAGTGGCCTCTTATTTATTAGCATTTATCTGTCATCTTTCACCCGATTCTGTGCCATCAAGCAGCTTACAAGTAAAATAACTGAACGTGAAATGGTAAAATAAGTAGCAGTGGCAGTAGCAGAGAAACAACATAACAATACAATCCACAGGCTAATTAGCTCAAGCCAAACACCTGTCAACATAGGAAGGTATTTATGATGTGACAAAATCTAAAGGGGGGGGAACAGGGGGAAGCCTCCTAAACCTTAGGGGGAAGATGTTTCACAATGTAGGTGCAGTGACTAAGTAAACTCTGTCATGTGTCACTGCCATTGAGTTTCAGGTACTGACCATAACAAGTGGGCACACTCCAGTGGAAGGAAGCGAACCTTTTAAGTACCCTGGGCCCAAGCCATATAGAACTTTCAAGGTCATTAGCACTTTGCATAATACTTGGAAACAGTTTGGGTAGCAGTGAAGATTGAACAACAGAGGAGTGACATGGTCCCTCTGCTGAGCATCCAGCAGTAGACTAGTCCCAGGCTATTGTATTAGCTGCAGTTTCCAAACACCCTTCAGAGGAGGCCCCGTGTAGCATGTAAATCTGGCATAGGTAACTATAGCCAGATCTGCCTTCTTCAGGAAGAGATGCCATTAGAGTTCCAACCAAAGGTGCACTAAGGACTGGCAGCTGAGCATCCATGAGTACTTCCAAATGGTTAACCTGGAAGAGTACAACCCCATGTAGAACAGGCTGAACACTAATCCAGAATTGGCTTTCCTACTGACAGACAGTGCCTAACTCTTGTATGGATAGAGGCCAAGTTTGTTTGGCCGAGTTCCATCCATAACCAAGTTCTGGCACCAGTTTAGAACCGTAACTGCTTTCTGGGAATAGTGGAAAAGAAAGATAGAGCTACATGCCACTCAGATTCTGGTGACAAACCAAACTTTCAGACAACCTGTGCCATTCAGTGATTTCATGTAGATATAGGATAACACAGGTGACAAGATGGAGCCCTCTGGAAACTGCATGTAGATAACTATGACATTTAAAATCATTACCCCACCATCACTTTATGAGACTTACTCCTTGGATAAAAAGAGAATCAATGCAGCACTAAGCTCCTACAGTCCCATCCCAGCAAGGCAATTCAGAAGGATAATGTGGTTGATGGCGTCAAAAGCTGCTGAACGATCCAGCACAACCAACAGCAACACACTCCCTTTGTCTATCTTAGATTTTCACTAGGTTGGTGGAAGCAGACCCCAAACCAGGACAAATGTTTAAAAGAGGAGCAGGGTCACCATTATTTATATAAAAATCTTGCCCTCCAAATGATGCATTTGACACAGGCCATTTGCTGGGTGTCATGTAGGGGAGAAGGATCATACATAGGCTAAAGTTTAGACAATTTGCATAGAAGTTGTATGTTTTTGGAAAAATGTCAAAACTATTTCTTCCTTTTTTGCTTTATGCTTAACGACATTCATTTTTTTTCTTCCCTTTTTTAACTGCCTTTTTTACAGGTGGGGCACAAAAAGTTGGCCTTGGATTGCTTGTAATCCCTGCTGCCGTTCTGGTGCCCTTACTCTTCTTTCTGTTAGCATCAGGTGAGAATCTGCTGACTTATCAGCTCATTAAATCAGTCTTAGAATATAATAATATGTGACACGGGTTGGGTGGATAGAAGAGGAGAAGAGAAATCCTTGCATTTGTGGGATATGGTAGCTTTTTACAGTCATAATCCCAGGAACTTTTATTACAGACCATCTCAGGGAAAAGTCAGTGCAAATGGTAGCAAAGGTGCAACATACCTAGGGGTTGTACTGTTGCATTGGGACCTATGAAGAGAGAGAAGTACTTTATTTTAATCCGTGACATTACTTCAAGCTGTAAAGAAACTTGGTTTCATCCATTACTGTCCATCATTAGAGATGAGAAACTGGTCTAAGGCATTTGTCTAACCCAGTATGTACGTGTGTATGTGGGAGTCCACGTCTCCTTTGATGTAGCCAGGTCTATACTCAAATATTGGAAGTCGACTTGTTCAGGGGATGTGGCCTTTGATATATTATACCTCTTGTGGTACAGTAAATTCAGTAATAAGACCCAGTTCTAGGAGGTGTGCAAATGGCGGATCCTTGTTTTTGCTTATATGCATTATCTCATGCGGAAGTACATTTGCACTGGCTTAAATTATATTTTGGAAGATCTGTAGTTCTCTTTCATTTATGTGTTTGGTTTTTGCTGTTCCTAATACGAGATTATTTTTCCAGTTTTTGAGAAACTACCACGCTTTGCAATTATTCTGATAGTTCTGAAAGCCCTTGGATATTTAATTGCTCTGGTTGGATTTGCCTTATGTGTATCAGGTAAGCAGTATATTTTATTTTCATATGGATAGCTTTAACATTGTTTAAAATATTAACTGTATATAGTATCAAAAGAAATCAGTTTGCCTTCTCACTGACAAGTATAATGCAAAAAGAGAATTTCCGCATTATGGAATCCACAAAGGATTTTGTAGATCCAAATCCATCAGTGCGCTTACTACTGTTTTATCTCATGAACAAACAATGGCCTGAAGGTGGAGTTACATTTTCATTAGCGTGGCTGTGCCATGCTTTGCTGCATCTTGCAAGTAGGGCCAACAGATTTAACATTTTAAGACAAATCTTTTTAAGGCTGAATATCCCATAACTTCACCCAAAGCCACTGCTGTCCTTTTTTGTAATTACGTATTTTAATTTATGTCCATTGACTTGGTGGCTACGCCATGTATGTTTGTACACTTGTGCCCATACATGTATACATGTAATCAGTTTTAGGTGCAGCAACAGAAGAGAGAAATGTGAACCTTTTTTATTTATACATTTTTCTTGTCATAGTGCCACCTTCATCAAGGAAACAGATATAGAAGCTAATGGTTCTTTGTGGTTTCTGTGCAGTCTAATGTAGTGGAGTTCTGCACATTCACTTCTAGTGTATTGTTGAACGTTTACCTGTGCGTCAGGAGTGAGTTTGCCTCAAGGGTGAGAGCGAGGCCCGTAGTAGGGATCGGAGGGGGCCTACACTCTCCAAATGACTGGTGATTACTCAGAAGGATAACTGAGCTAATTATTACTTGATGGTTGCAGATACATAGTAATTCAAAGAGTAGCTGTTACTGCATGCATTTCTTGTATGTTAGAATGCAGCTAAATTCTTGTAATTCTTTATCTACTAGTTCGGTGTGTGCCTTAGACTAAACTGACTCACTATACACATGAGGTAGTTAAGTGTTAGATATACGGGATTTGGTGTCACTTCAGGATGCTTGAAGTGCCAGTCTTCCATTGGTGTGTCTTGGCAGTGCTGAGATTGCACTGAGAAGCACTGAACTGAGATTTAGAGTCCCTGTATATCACTTAAATCATCATAGGAGATTAAAAAAAAGATTGCAAAAAGTCTTCAGTAAGAAAGCACATCTTTGATCTTTCGCTCTCAAATGCTAATCCTAAATACCCCTTTTGTTTCCAACAGTATGCGTTGCAAAACAGTCAGCTGCCCTGATTGCAGGCATAGTAATTATTGATAATGTAGCAGCAATAGGTGTGATCTATGTGACTATTGTTGGTAAGTACTTTTCTCTTTAAAGTAAATATTTAAATATGTAAGAAAGGGAATTCCTGCTTGTGAGATTTTGGAGGTGATTAACTAGCGGATTACAAATCCAGGTTGATTTGGCTATGGTATTAATGTTTCTGGGCACATTACTGCTCGGAAACCTTCATGTATCAGGGAAGGAGCACATGTACATGCCACTGGCATTTCTGTCCACCCTTGAAAGCATCATGGAAGTTTAAAGCATTGGACTGCTGTAGCACAGTTGTATCAGCTCTGCACTTGTGCAGCTGGCATGGCAGTGAGAGGCTTCTTGCATCTGTCAGTGGGCTGGGATTGGGTCAACCCAGAGCTGTGCAAACCACAGCCCGGGGGCAGAATCTGGTGTTTGTGCAGATCTGTCCACCCAGTGAGCGGACCTTTTGGTTCCGCTCAGGCACCACGCAAAGTCCTCCTCGTGTAGAGGGCAGGGACGCTCTGGGCAGTCACGTCTGCCCAGATGTCTTGTTGTGCAGCCTTCTGGGGCTTCGGGCAGACAGTGCTACTGCCCAGAGCATCCCTGTCCTCTGAATGAGGAGGACTTCATGCGGCATCTGAGCTGAATGCTCAGTGCAGTCCAGGGAGCTACATTCTGGCCACGTAGTGGTTGCAACTTTGAGCACTGCCGGGTCAGCCTAAGATTTGGGTACTTGGAAAGACTGCCCTTGGCTGCAGCTGGGGAATGACTGTATTCGTATACAGTACTTGGGAGACTAATTTGGAAAAGTAAGGGAGAGAGTCATATCCCTTGCAGTGAGTGAATGTATATGTGTTCAGTCCGCAACATAAGCCTCACTCCTGCCAGCCAGAGCCCAGCCAAATACTGAGTAGCCTCCTTCATCCTTAGATTATGCACTGGATCAATATAGGCACCTTACGCTTGTTGAAGTGGCTCCTTCTAAACTTCATTCTGGCTTCTGGTGTATGACTTAAAAATTTACATTCTCCGTATGTAGCAGTTGTACATGACACGCACCTGGTTTTTGCCTTGTACTTGCTTTTGATCGGCACAGGGCTCAAGGTGGCCAATGAAGAAAATTCTACAATTTAAAGTTTTATTTAAATTGTAGAATATTCTTTAATCACTAGAATTTGCCAATAAAATATATCAGTTGATAGAACATAGGAAGCTGCCTTACCAGAGACCATTTGCTCCATTTAGGCTAGTATTGACCGCACAAGCAGGGGTCTTTCAGAGACTTGCTACATGGGATCATTTTAACTGGAGATACTGGCAATTTGTCCATGATCCCAGCTGAGTTTACCTAGTGAGAATATGTAATCAAGGTTCATTTTATATTTTAAATTGTGTTAATAAATGAATGCTGCTTAGGGCGCAATCCTAATGTCAGTGCTTTCCAGCACTGGCATAGCGGTACCAATGGGACAAGTGCTGCATCCTGCAGTTGGGTGTCACTCACGGAGGCCTCCTCAAGGTAAGGGAATGTTTGTTCCCTTACCTCAGAGCTGCATTGTCCTTATGTCAGTGCTGGAAAGCACTGACATAAGGGGTTGGGATTGTGCCCCTAGTCATTCAAGTATAACAATATTTTAGTATGTTGGAGTGGCCAGCAAAATTCAGTCTTGGTTGGGGCAGCGGAATGTCTTGGGCAGGGAAGTATTAAGCAGATGATTTTCCTGGTACAAAAAAAATACTACTGAATTGCATCCCTTTTGATGAATTCCTCCATTTTGATGGAGTCCCTTAAGGGTGGAAACACTGCAGAAGATCTTTGACTGGAATGTTGAAGCTGACATTCTTGTTCTTGTTATGCTCCTGCCTGTATAGTGATCCGAAGATTTGTGAATGTAATGTTGAACTTGTCTGTGTATCCCATAAGAAAACACCTGCTACATTTGCTCTCACTCTCTTTATATATGACAGCTGGTGTAGCATAGAGCTGCAGAGACAGCTGTGAATCAGGACTTCCTCAGTTCAAATTTCAGCTCTGCAATGCACTCACTCGGGTGATTTTAGATAAATTAGTCCCTCTCAGCCTCAGTATCACATCAAGATAATACATGTGAAGTGCTTTGCACACTCAAAGTGCTATACAAATTTTAATTATCTCTTCTTTTTTTTCTTATAACTGTAGGTTCCAACATGAAAGATCATCAACTTCCAAGGGTAAGCTTAAAATTAATGCCTTTGGGGTGAGTAGGTGGCTCAGAGGATTTGTAATGAGCCTTTCATGACTAGCTGGAATGAGGTTGGTAGCAAGCAAAATCATTGGTAACTGTAGTAATGGTTTTTGGTATGTTATCTGACTGCTTAGTCCATTCCTAGTGATTGAACCATACAACCAAGACTTGACTCGCTCAGCTTTGGAATAACGCTTACAATCATATCTTTTTCCCGCCTCATTCTAGGTTTGAGATTTACTTCGATCAGTCATCCACTGAACTCATTAAACCCTATCTATAGTGGAAATACCTGTTTTAAACACATACAATTGTGAAGTTACGTTCATGTATATAGAGTACTTAGTGTATGAAAGATTTGAACTTTGCAGTGGTAACAGACTTGTCCAGCCTCAGCAATTTAGGGTAAAATATCAAATATTTTACAGGGCTTTTCAGCCTGTTTTTGTTTTTTGCCAGTACCATTTTTTTCTTTTTTTTTTTGCAGGAGCCACCAGGCTAGTAACTGTACGCAGGAATAAGCAGCTTGCCCCACTGTGGAGGCACTGCTCTGCACCCTCCTTTCCCCAAGTTGTGTCTCTTTCTGAAGGCTCAGGAATCTGCACAGCCCTGTTTTTCCCACTGGAAAATCACTGCCCCACCCATTTCTACTTCCAGCAGGATTAGGCTAGGTGGAGCATGGCAGTGGTTTCTGCCATACTTTGATGTGTCACTAAGGGTGCTAGTACCACTGGTTGAAAAGCACTGTTTTGCAACTTTATTATCCAAGGGATGTCATTAGATGACTCAGTGTACTGAGTTTAGAAATTATGTTTAAGGTGTTCATTCTAATAAATATTGCAGAATTGGTGCAATCAATGCAAATATTGTAGGTGGATTATTATTCACATTGTACCCTATAGAATCTTTGAGTACTGAGGCAGAGGAGTAAAATGCAGTACTAGGAATTAATATAGGCACACAGCACTAAGCCCTGCCTCTGCATGGAGGATGCGGGGACAAAGGAGCGAATAAGCAGCCCATCCTGGGGCATTCCGTGTATAAATGCTTTTATGCGAATGCCCGAAGTCTACGAGCAAAGGTGGGAGAACTGGAATGTCTGGTGACAAGGGAAAATATTGACATAGTGGGCATAACGGAAACCTGGTGGAATGCGGAGAATCAGTGGGATACCGCAATCCCGGGCTATAAACTCTACAGGAGGGACAGGCAGGGGCGTGTTGGAGGTGGGGTGGCCCTTTATGTTAAGGAAGGGATAGAATCCAGCAAAGTAGAGATTGAAGGTGGGTCCGACTCCACCGTAGAATCTCTGTGGGTTAAATTACCAGGCTTGTGCAGCAATGTAATACTGGGGGCGTGCTATCGTCCTCCAGACCAGAAATCGGATGGGGACCTTGAAATGAGGAAACAGATCAGGGAGGTGACAAGGAAGGACAGGGTTGTAATCATGGGGGACTTCAATTATCCTCATATTGACTGGGTCAATTTGTGTTCTGGTCACGATAAGGAAACCGGATTTCTTGACGTGCTAAATGACTGTGGCTTAGATCAGCTAGTCAAGGAGCCCACCAGAGGACAGGTGACTCTGGATTTAATTTTGTGCGGTACGCAGGACCTGGTTAGAGATGTAAACGTTACTGAGCCATTGGGGAACAGTGATCATGCTGCGATCCGTTTTGACGTGCATGTTGGGGGAAGAATACCAGGCAAATCTCTAACAAAAACCCTTGACTTCCGACGGGCGGACTTCCCTCAAATGAGGAGGCTGGTTAGAAGGAGGTTGAAAGGGAGGGTAAAAAGAGTCCAATCTCTCCAGAGTGCATGGAGGCTGCTTAAAACAACAGTAATAGAGGCCCAGCAGAGGTGTATACCGCAAAGAAAGAAGGGTTCCACTAAATCCAGGAGAGTGCCCGCATGGCTAACCAGCCAAGTTAGAGAGGCTGTGAAGGGCAAGGAAGCTTCCTTCCGTAAATGGAAGTCTTGCCCTAATGAAGAGAATAAAAAGGAACATAAACTGTGGCAAAAGAAATGTAAGAAGGTGATAGGGGAGGCCAAGCGAGACTATGAGGAACGCATGGCCAGCAACATTAAGGGGAATAATAAAAGCTTCTTCAAATATGTTAGAAGCAGGAAACCTGCCAGAGAAGCGGTTGGCCCTCTGGATGGTGAGGGAGGGAAAGGGGAGATAAAAGGAGACTTAGAGATGGCAGAGAAATTAAATGAGTTCTTTGCATCTGTCTTCACGGCAGAAGACCTCGGGCAGATACCGCTGCCCGAACGGCCCCGCCTAACCGAGGATTTAAGTCAGATAGAGGTTAAAAGAGAAGATGTTTCAGACCTCATTGATAAATTAAAGATCAATAAGTCACCGGGCCCTGATGGCATACACCCAAGGGTTATTAAGGAATTGAAGAATGAAGTTGCAGATCTCTTGACTAAGGTATGCAACTTGTCCCTCAAAACAGCCACGGTACCAGAAGATTGGAGGATAGCAAATGTCACGCCTATTTTTAAAAAGGGAAAGAGGGGGGACCCGGGAAACTATAGGCCGGTCAGCCTAACATCCATACCGGGTAAGATGGTGGAATGCCTCATCAAAGATAGGATCTCAAAACACATAGACGAACAGGCCTTGCTGAGGGAGAGTCAGCATGGCTTCTGTAAGGGTAAGTCTTGCCTCACAAACCTTATAGAATTCTTTGAAAAGGTCAACAGGCATGTGGATGCGGGAGAACCCGTGGACATTATATATCTGGACTTTCAGAAGGCGTTTGACACGGTCCCTCACCAAAGGCTACTGAAAAAACTCCACAGTCAGGGAATTAGAGGACAGGTCCTCTCGTGGATTGAGAACTGGTTGGAGGCCAGGAAGCAGAGAGTGGGTGTCAATGGGCAATTTTCACAATGGAGAGAGGTGAAAAGCGGTGTGCCCCAAGGATCTGTCCTGGGACCGGTGCTTTTCAACCTCTTCATAAATGACCTGGAGACAGGGTTGAGCAGTGAAGTGGCTAAGTTTGCAGACGACACCAAACTTTTCCGAGTGGTAAAGACCAGAAGTGATTGTGAGGAGCTCCAGAAGGATCTCTCCAGACTGGCAGAATGGGCAGCAAAATGGCAGATGCGCTTCAATGTCAGTAAGTGTAAAGTCATGCACATTGGGGCAAAAAAATCAAAACTTCACATATAGGCTGATGGGTTCTGAGCTGTCTGTGACAGATCAGGAGAGAGATCTTGGGGTGGTGGTGGACAGGTCGATGAAAGTGTCGACCCAATGTGCGGCGGCAGTGAAGAAGGCCAATTCTATGCTTGGGATCATTAGGAAGGGTATTGAGAACAAAACGGCTAATATTATAATGCCGTTGTACAAATCGATGGTAAGGCCACACCTGGAGTATTGTGTCCAGTTCTGGTCACCGCATCTCAAAAAAGACATAGTGGAAATGGAAAAGGTGCAAAAGAGAGCGACTAAGCTGATTACGGGGCTGGGGCACCTTCCGTATGAGGAAAGGCTACGGCGTTTGGGCCTCTTCAGCCTAGAAAAGAGACGCTTGAGGGGGGACATGATTGAGACATACAAAATTATGCAGGGGATGGACAGAGTGGATAGGGAGATGCTCTTTACACTCTCACATAATACCAGAACCAGGGGACATCCACTAAAATTGAGTGTTGGGCGGGTTAGGACAGACAAAAGAAAATATTTCTTTACTCAGCGCGTGGTCGGTCTGTGGAACTCCTTGCCACAGGATGTGGTGCTGGCGTCTAGCCTAGACGCCTTTAAAAGGGGATTGGACAAGTTTCTGGAGGAAAAATCCATTATGGGGTACAAGCCATGATGTGTATGCGCAACCTCCTGATTTTAGGAATGGGTTAAGTCAGAATGCCAGATGCAAGGGAGCGCACCAGGATGAGGTCTCTTGTTATCAGGTGTGCTCCCTGGGCATTTGGTGGGCCACTGTGAGATACAGGAAGCTGGACTAGATGGGCCTATGGCCTGATCCAGTGGGGCTGTTCTTATGTTCTTATGTTCTTATGCTTTTTTTGCTGTTAGGTGCCTCTGCCACCTTCAAGATTCTTGTCAGCTGTGACAAGCATCTGGCATTCATTGGACTCAGCCAACCTGAAAAATCATCAGCTACTCTCCAGTTTACCTATTTAATGGAGAGACAGTATGTTGTGACTTCCTAGCACCAGATATTTCTGGAGGGTACTGGTTATCTAGGGCAAGCAAAAGTTGTCCCTGACATGTTTCAAAAGGCAAACTGAAACTGATTATCGAGATCCTTTCCTGTCTGGCTTCTGATATAAGTTTGGGACAGGTTTTGTGAACAAACCTATACTAAGAGATGAACCAAGGAGATGTGACCCTGTTCTCTGCAGCTTTCAATATCCTCAAAAACTCTAGTCCACCTCTTAGGGATGAAATTGGGGAAGGTGCTTCAGTGGGTCTAGTTCTTCCTTGAGGGGAGGTTCCAGAAATTGATGTTGGGGAACTGCTGCTCCATCCCTTTGGCATCTGGATTGTTGAGCAGAAGGTTCCATCTGATCCCCCAGGTTTATTTAGCATTTACCACTTAAAGCCATGGAATCATCTGGGGATATGGACTGGGGATATATTGGAGCTGAGTACCATCGGCACATAATCTCTTATTTTCATCTGTTCCTCAGAATGCAGAAGGGGTCTTGAACATATGTATGGGGTCAGTGATATGGGTGATCAGAATGCAACCTACTTCAGTCAGAAGAGTTGCTGGTTGGGGGTTCTGTTGATCTAGAGCAGGAGTGCCCAAACCCCGACGTGGGGGCCACTTGTGTCCCCCAGGGGCTCCCAATCCAGCCCTCGGGGAGCCCCCAGTGTCCAGTGAGCCTCTGGCCCTCTGGAGACTTGCTGGAGCCCATGCTCCACGGGTGTTGTGCCCAACGCAACTCCTCTCAGCACGAGGACGACTGTTCAACCTCTCACCTGAGCTGTGGGATGAGGGCTCCCTCCACTACTTGCTGTTTCACATCTGTGATGCAGCAGTGGAAGCAAAGGAAAGGTTAGCCTTGCTTTGTGCATGGCCTTTTATAGGCCTTGAGCTACTGCAAGACCTTCATTCAGTCATATAAATTCAATCTATAATATATTCATTTATGTAAATTTATTCAAATTTGAAATGTAAATTAATTCATTTTTTCCCCGGCCCCCAACACAGTGTCAGAGAGATGATGTGGCCCTCCTGCCAAAATGTTTGGACATCCCTGATCTAGAATTCGGTGTGCACTCGTTTTTTTTGAGGAATTTGTACTTCCTTTTAAGAAACAAGTATGCAGCTTGGGAGGGCTGACTTTGTGCCTTAAGTTGGAAATCTTACATTGGTAGTATTAGGATTTTACTAGCTGTGTTTCATTAATAAGAAGAGATAGAGCTCATTTTCCTGCAAGGTTGTCTTTTGAGAGAATGTGTTTGATCTGCTTATTTAAAAGATTTATATCCTCCTCCAGAACAACATGCAATGTAAAATACAAATACAGTAATAAAAATATATTTGCATGACAAAACATTTACCCATCTAATGTGAACTGTCTTGATCGTACTCTTCGAAGATTGCAGTTCAGAGGCATCAACACAGGGGCCTAATGCAGACAACGTACTCCCAATGTTCTAACTATGGTGCTTCTGGCTCCCTCTTCCCTGTCTTATGTGCGTTCTTCCCTCACTTCCATGTCTTGCTTTAGCCCTGGTGTAGTATTAGGGCTATCTTAGCACTAATAAGATTTCCTTTTAATCAGAATGTACAAAACCTGGTTTCAAGGGCAATTCTGATAAATGTTCATTACCCCTGACCCCCCAAATAAGATGCCAGGCTGAGGTTTCTTGGGTTGAACTAGGGCCACTTTATTAACATCTTGTTGGCATCCTTCAGTCTCGGAAGACTATGGTATCGTGCTCTGAATAGTGTTCTTGAACAGTGTCCTCTCCAGTGCGTGAAGCCTGGGTAAAGTAGGTATGGAGGATAGACTGTTTCCCATGCAGCAAATCCCCCCTCTCCATGTCGCTGAAATGGTCCAACGGAAAGGAAGAAGCCAATACGGTTGGTTCCAGCGGCGTCGCAGGAGTTGCTAGAACGTGACTGTGTTCAGCCATGAACTGCCTCAGGGACTCCGGCTCTGGATTTTGCCTCGAGGTTGACTCCTGAAGCCTTTTCCATAACTGGATGTAGCCACAAAGCAGTGGAGTTTTGGGATCAGAGTTTTCCTTCTCTCAGATGAGCTGCCTTCCCAGGCTAAGGAGTCCCATCTACCCGGTGGCTGTTTAGTCGCCTCTTACGACAAGTACAGCCAAACTGAGGGCCTATTCTTATCCCCAACAACAACACAAAACAGCAGCAGGGCATGCGGGGGCCTAAAATTGGGGGAAACGGACCTAGCCGTCTACCTCCCCCGGGGCTCAAGGGCGAACCAACTGACTCGGGCTGCCACCAGTCGATCGACTGGGTACAGCCTGTCTACGTCACCCCCAAAGGGGGCAGGGGAGCTGGCCAGCTGGCTCGCTGGGCAAACCATGCAAGTGTAGCCAGACCAGTCACGGGGGTTTGCCAGCCTACCTCTTCGAGCCGGCTAGGCATCATGTGGGCGGTTCTGGCTCGCCCCCCTTGACCTTGCTGCCCTGGATGGACACCGAGTTGCCCTACCTACCTCGCCCCGCATGCATCACGCCAAGTGACCAGAGGAAAGAGAACCTATCAGAACCACACCTCCCAATACAGCTGTCTGGGGTAGGCGAAAAAACTGACACCTACGGCCAATCAAGGTGCCAGCAAAAAATTCCTACCCGGCCCTGCGAGAGCAACCAGCTAATCTCAGACTGCAAAGGGAGGGCGGGTGGGGTTGCTGCTGCTCCCGGGACTGAGCTCCTGTGGGCAGGAATTGCCCATGTGAGCTCAGCCCCCACCGCACCAAACTGCGCGGTCCAATGGGAGCCTGTCTCCTCAGCCTGCCCGCACGAGGTGGGGCGGGGCAATGGCCGATAGCGCGCACAGCACTAACGGTCTTTATGGTTAGTGCCAGTGAAGATGTAGTGCTATCTTACAGCTAAAGCAAACCATAGAAGTAAGAAAAGAGGATGAATATCATGGAAGCCCCCAAGACATTCCTAAAGTTACGAGGTTAGAAACATTTGAAATAGGCATGCGTAGCCCCACGTTTGAGGACTCTGGTTGATATTTCAGTTAACTTAAAAGGAATAACTTTATGAGCTAGAAAATACAATTCATAAAAACTTCTTAAAAACTACTTTTAAAAAAGTCAAAGCTACTTGAACCCACCAAAGGCCTGCTACCTCTCAGAACTGTTGGCAAGATGCAAGATAAGGGGAGCAGAAATGGGACATTCCAGTACTAAAACTCCAATTATCTTTGGAAAATAATTGTTTTGTTAAATGGAGAGAAGAGGACATTTAACAAACTGAAGAGCTTTAACACATTTAATTTGAACTGAATTATATGAATTATTAAAATTTTAATGCAGCCTGGTAAATTGCCTCCATCTTTGTAAAGTTTCCTTGTTATGTAATGACTCTTCTCTCATGAGCACTGCACCTGTTCACTCTGTGCATGTTCAGTCCCTGATAGGGTGTGTGTGTGTGTGTGTGTGTGTGTGTAAAAACCCAATTCTCACTTTGCCTAAATGTGCAAAGGGCAGGGGATAGGACAAAGTTGCACACAGTCCTCTGTGCATATAGCAAATGGAAGGAGTCTTTGTGAGAAGAAGACCATAGGCTGTTGATTATCCTTGGAGGATGGTATCCTGTATGCTGTTCTTGATCACGGGTTATAAAATAGTCTATGCATTGCATAAAAGATATCTTTCCAAACCTAGGTTTGTTAAGCAGCAAGGCTTTGTAATCTTACAAAGTCTACATAATACACATAGTGACAACAGAATTGTCAAATAGAAAACAGGGTTTGAAACAGGCTCCATCCAAAGTAAGCCTGTTAAATAATTTTGATTGTTTTAAAGATTCTCTTGACCCTGTTTAGTGTGGTTAAGTGAGTTACAGTGCATTTGATGACAAGATGGTTGTACTTGTATCTCAGGTACTGCTTGTCTTGTTGCTGTGTAATAATTATGAAAAAAAAAGATTAGTTGGAGATCAGCAATGTAGAAGGGAATTTGGTGGCATTATGTTGGGTGCAAAAGGTCAGCAATTCTGGTTAAAGTTATTACATTTGGTGTGCGTGTTCATAACATTGTGTTGGGGAAATGGTCTTTGATAATTCACCCCCTGCCTTTCGATCAGAAAGATTCCTATACAGCTTATATACTAACTTAATGTCCAAAGCTTTTATCCTGTGTTAGGATATGATTTATTTTCCTTCTACAGGGTCTGCACCAATGTGCAGACCCCTTCTCCTGGGTAGCCATCCCCAAACACTTGGCAATGTCAATTGCATGTCACTGCTGAACTTCCAGGTTGCTGAGGGCCGTGAACATTGGCTCAGAGCTCGTATGTGGCCACAGGGCCGCATAACTAAAAGGAAACATTGGTTAAGATATTGACGTAGGTCATCTTCTGATAAGATTATAACATTGGGGTTGAGGTTCGACAGCATGTACCTGGTTTTGGATAGTCTACTACCAAGTAAACAACGTACCTTCCAAGCCATTCATTGCGTGCGTGATGCTGCTAATGCCGTTGCTTATTTTTGCTAGTGTTTGCTTTCTCTGTTGCAGTCAAAATGTAACGAGGAGGAGCAGTTGCCCCTGGAGCACTTCTGATGTGGCAGGCGTGTTGTCACTAATACCCAGGAAATAACACAATCTGTCATTAACCTTCTGCTGCTTCTTCTATTTGTTTTGTAGAATCACTATTTACTATATATGTCAATTAGAGTTATTTAATTTTGGAGATCCATACTATAGACATGAAGGCTTTATATATATATATATTTTAAATATTTTACAGAAAGCTGTAGAAGAACCACTTAATGGTAGGTGTTGTCTGGAATTTTGTATTGTATCTCACAGACTTCTCTGGTTTTTGTGATAGCATAAGCTGCCAGTTTCTGGCTATTATGGCTAAAACAGATTTTTATTTTTAAATGTAAAATCATGGATGGCTTGAAGTCACTGGTGGTTAATTAATGTTAGTCTTACTATCATTTCTGGGTATAAGCCTGTGGTGCAGTGGACCTTGGCTGTTCTGAACCTTTGTGCTTGGCTATTCTAAGGAAAATTGCACGGTGATCTTTCAACTCTCTTGCCAAAAGGAATGAATCTCTTAATCAAAGGGGCTCTGTTTTCTGGAATAGAGATATTGAAAACAGTCTCTTGCATGGGGTGCATGAGTTCCTGACCTAATGTTAGGCAAAACTTTGCTTTCTGTCTCTTGCCTTTTGGATCTTTGATGTCCTCATTTGGTCCAGCTGGCCTTGGAAAAATCTCCATTACGGTGATGTAAAATCAAGAGAAGGACCAGTTTTGCTTGGATTGGGGAGAGTGCTGGCCTTCTAATTTCTTCCACATTACTTGGGATTCTGGCATGCTAGAAAGTAACTTTAAATTCTAATCTACTCTAATATTGTTGCTTCTCAACTGCTTTGAACTCTTTGCTTATCTAACTACTAACCTTTTGTTGTTTTGGCTTTCAAGATGGAAAAGGAGTTATGTTGGAATGATGGTGAGTAAATCTTGTGTGAATGTATCAGTTGTTCTTTTTTCAGTAAGTCCTTGTGGATTATTGTGTGATTGTGGTGTGTTGGCACAGTTGTTGTTGTTGTTTTTTAATAGAAGTGTATGTACACAATTAGCAGCGATAGTTCTTCCGCAGTTCTCATCACACTTTGATTCAAGCTTTGCTATTTTCTCATACATAAAGGGAAATATTTCACCTTTGACTCAGTATTTCTGGAGATGAACTAGAAAAGCATATGTTTCTGTGTTTTTTTTAACCCCAGCAGTGATATACCACAGCTTCATAACCACTTAAAATCTATTAGTTTGCCTTCTGATGTTCAAGGTCTTGTTCAGCTTAAATTCTGTCTTTAGGCTAATTGCAGTCATTCTACTTGTGTTGTGAAAGAAGTGCTGAAAGTGAATGCTGAGAAGGAAGGCACGCAGGGGATTGTGTAATCCCCCCCTCACCCTGTCAGCTTTGGTAAAGAGCCCATAGGTTCCTTGTTGCTCCCTCATTTGAGGATTCTGGCTTGTATACTTGAGAAATTGTGGCAGCTATCAAGTTTGGAATATCACTGAGGTAAAATTCCTAAGCCATAGGAAACCTTTGGAAGGTTTCTCAAAACACTTCTCCACCATGCTGCAGACCTCCAGGTAGATGTGTCACCCGGCTAGGGCAGTGTGGTGCTCCGGGAGGTGACATGACATAGCCCGGACGACGGCATCATTGCCACCCATGCCACCGTGTCTTCGACCCTCGCCTCTGATTGGCTCCACACCAGAAGCAGTTCACGACGTGGTGATGCTACAATGTCATTGCGTCACTGCCAAACTACTTCTGGGGTGCCTGTGCCAAGCAGCATCAACTCTGGGCCATCACTGACAGCAGAACTCACTGTTTATTTTCCTGATGGTCATTGTGAATGTGGGGGAGGGGAGTGTTGTTTAGCGGAAGGGTGGCACCTGCCCCAAGTGTAAAATGCACTGGTAATGCCACTGCTCCAGTTTAAGAGAGAAGGTCGAGGTGGAGGGCATTGGGTTAGTTTAGGCACACTTGAGTGGTTGTGTGTGCGAAACTCCCAGGCAGCCTCTTTACATCAGCCTGTAATTTCCCAAGTCCCTTTAAAAATAGCAGTGTCACACTGGCTACCGTGCAGTCCTCTGGCACCGAGGCTGATTTCAATGACAAGTTGCATATTTTTTGTTAGGTTTGTAATTTCACAATTGGGTTAGTTAAGGGCTCATGAGGGGATGCCATCTGGACCTAGTGATTTGTTAATTTTTAATTTTTCAATGTGTTTTAGCATCTCATCCCTTGTTACATTTATTTGACACAGTTCCTCAAGCTCCATCTTCAAGGTGGTCTGTTCAGGGGCAGGCATCTACCGTATGTCTTTCATAGCAAAGGCAGCTGCAAATAATTCATTCAGTTTTTCTGTCTCTCCATATCCTTTAACTTTCACCTTTATTCCTTTGTTCTCTATAGGTCCAGCCATTGGCAGGTTTCCAGTTTCTGACATTTAAATACGTTTTTATTGTTTGCCTTGAAGTTTTTAGCCGTGCGTTCCTCATCTTTTTTTTTTTTTACATCCCTTATTGTCAGCCTACATTTCTTGTGTCAGTTGGTGATACTTTTATGAAGACAAGAATACAAAAGATACACTTAACCCAATGTATTGTGTATCTTTAGTTTTGCACTTCTAAAAGTGGTGTTGACAACAGTCTCACACGGGCAAGGCTTCCATTTTCTGAAGACGCTTTCCTGCTTTTCATAGTTTCCTTTACTCCACCATCAGGGCCTAGGAGAGGGGGGTAAGGGGGTAATTTGTACCCAGCCCAACCTCAGAAAGGGGGCCCAGGAGCCAAAGGAAAGGGCCCAGAAAGTTCCTGGGATCTGACATTTTCCTGTCTCACCTGAACTCACTGCCTATGCATGATGCTGGGGCACAACCACGTGCATGCAGTGTTAATTGCTGCTGCAAGCCTTGCACACCAGGCCCAGGAATGCATCCATGACCCTCCTTAACACAGTGTCAAATCTGGGAGGAAACTGGCCTGCCACAGTAGTTCTTTGGCTTGTGGATCTCATAACCATGAGGGAGTGTATAGAAGCTCAGGGACCCAGCTGTGGGGTTACAGCTGCTGCAGAAGTACATTTTGGTCCATTCTAGTGTGAGCCTAAATACGATGATGCTATTTTTCTGCAATGGATTTTCTACATTTCAAAGATTTTTTTATTATTATCATTAACAGTATCTATTTGGAGAGACTTCGGAGTGTGTTTGGTTTTCAGTATGACTTTATCTAGCTGCCAGTGCCACGTGGTCGGGTAGACCTGGGCTCTGCATCAAGAAGCCTAGAAGACCTGGCCTCCAAAGACTATTTTGGCTGTCAGCACCCTCCCCCTCCCCTATTTCCCCCCCCCCCGTCTGCTTGATCCCATTGCCCCCCTCCCTCTTTGGGAAGGAGCCCAGAAGAAACTTTGTACCCCCTGATAAAATTCCTCTCATAGGCTCTGCTACCCATGAGCTATGCTGGCATCCTCCTGGCCCTGATGGTATCTTTCCTATTTAGTGCTGTATTCTAGTTGTGCTGTTTGTGTCCTTTAAATAAGTTCCATACACTTTGGAGAGGTTTAGCCCTCTTCATTCAGCTTCCTTTTTACTAGTCCCCTTGCTTCTGTGAAATCCTCTCTTTCTGAAGTCAAATATGCTTGTGCTGGAATTTTGTATAATCTATAATCCCTGTGATCTTGCCTTGGAGACCTTTCATTTATAGACTGCTGCTAGGAGGTGCTTGCTCACTGATGACCAGTGAACAGTCTGTGACAATAGGAGGAGTTGGGGTTGTAGTGGGTCCATGCATCATGTACAGTGGTGGTGGTGGTGTTTTGTAATGGAATAGTCACTAGCACTCTTCTTCTATAGCAGTAATCCAACAAACTAATAGCAAGTCATCACTTAAAGTTGTTTTAAGTTGTTTCATTATAAAGTTGATGAGAAAAAAAAAATAGACTCCTGGCCGGAGCCACTGTCTTGTGGAGTTTGCACATTCTCCTCATGGGTTTTCTCCAATCTGGAAAGCTCACATTTATTTCAGTTCCAATATTATAAGTGTTTGGGATCTTTATTTAGAAGTTCAGTAATGTTCTTGTGACTAGAAATATTCTGTAGGAACTTTAACTCTTGTTTGCATATATCATTACTTGGCCTCTGGTAAAACTGGTTTTGTTATAAGACATTTTGCTTATATGTAAACAAGAGTATGTGTAAATGGTTTTGGGGGAAAAAACCAACCAACCACATACTACGGTTTGCAGTAGCAGTTTGCAGCTGATTGTCAAAAGTGTAGAGATTTCAGAATTGTTTCTGAAATCCACATACTGATAGGTTTGCAGAACAAAAATAGTGGTAAAATGAGTTGATAGCGCTTTTTGTTCAGAAAATATCCACTGTCTCAATCTAATTTTTTCCCCAGTATTACAGGTATAAAAGCAATTTACTAGAACAATTTGAGATGCATTGGGTTTTGTTGCAAGGTGATCTTGCCTTTTAAAGAAGCATAGTACAGCGTTCAAAGTGTGATCTTGCATAATGTTTTTGTGTTGATTTTTCTAGCACGCCTAGTAAGGTAACGGAATCTGCTACAGTCCTGGAAACAAGTGGAGAGAGAGACTTTTGTTCATACACCGTGGCCTTGATGATGCACTACTCAAAGAAGAAGAAAATCAGGAAATTAGTTGTTTTGCATGTGGGGAGAAGTGCTGTAATGATTTACATGATGTAATTTTATAGTCTCACAGCAGCTGTAGTAGAGTTCAAAAGAGCAGTGAGTGTCTGCACGTGAGCTTTTCTCTTTGGGGGGTGGATGAGGACAAGCATACAAAAGACTCTTTTAACCCACTGTATTGTGTCTCTTTAGTATTGCACTTCTGAGAATGGTGTTGAACTGCCACTTTGCATAAAACCCAAATTTCAAGATGGACTACTTTCAGCCACCACAGTGTCAACAGTGTTGATATGTTAGCTGCCTTCTGCACTGGACCATTTTCTATGCCACCGAACATTGATTTTTGTATGCAAAGTGGTGCTCCAGCCTCAAATTGTGGCAGCTGCACAGCAACAGTGCTGAAGGTGGATTGTAGAAGGACTGGTTGCTCAATTTTTTTTATGTTTGGAATAACTGCCCTGTACCAATTTATTTTGTCCTTCATTGATAGTACAGAACTAATGTAAACCAATTTTCAGGCTACCTGCCAACATCGGTCTTGTATCTAAAAAGGTCTTGAGCAAAACCAGCACTGGTATGTTTGAAAAGTACCTTAAGTTCACAGACCAAACTTCTATGGGACCACTTAAGCAAATTTTTGTATTGCATGATAAATGGATAGTATTTTCTCTCTTGGTTTTACTCACTGTCCTCTTAAAAACCAATCCAAGCCAATCTATCTTTTGATGTTTTCTATGGCAAATGCAGAAATAACATTCGGATAAGAGAACTATTTATATAAGCTTTATTCATACCTGTATGGTGTGAATAGCAGTGGATATAGTACAGGGTAAACAAATGCTGTCCCTAGGATCATATTTTTAAAGAAAACTATGGCACTTTGTCTTTTCTAAAGAAGAGATTGATTTCCAGCTCTTTCAGATCACAAAAGTCCCCATCCACCTATGTGGTAATATTCCTGCTGTATATATTGTACTACTTGTGTGCTTTAGTGATCAATGTTGTAGCCCAAGTAACTTTTCCCATTGTTCTGTTCTTTAATTGAAATGCCCCGTGAAAGCAGGAGCCAAGGTCAGCTTTAGTGACTCAAATCTCAACTTGCATAGTGCTGAATGTAATCCTTTAATGTTCATAAAACTGAGAATTGTGCATTAAAAAAAGAAATAATTTTCTACAGTCAGTACTTCTCAGAAGTATACATATAGAAACAGGAGCTCTTCTAAGAGACCATAAGCTGCCAGCTTTCCAAATTGCTTTCAGTTCAAGAATTTGCAGCCTGTAATCCCTGTGATCTTGCCTTTTAATGAATTACTTGCACAGGTTTTATGCAAGAGGATCCAAGTAACTCTGTTCTTGTGCCTGGTCAATTCTTGCAGACACTGAAATATCCTGTACAGAATCCACTGAGCATCTATTGCATATTCCATAAAAATGCCTTGTCTTGCCTATCACCTGTCCACTGAGAGTTCATCCACTATAAATCTATTGCAAGAGCAGTTGCCTTAGTTAAAACAACACTGTTGTTGTTCTGAGCCCTTAACTTGAAATTAACTGATTTTTGTATATTCAGATTAGATTTCAGGAATTAAATATAAAAAAACTTAATTGTTTTCACATTTTAAAAGGTATTTTGTTTTTGTGTTTTTTTTTTGAACAATATTTATTCCATTTTTACCCCGCATTTCTCCCAGATGGGCACTCAAAGCAGCTTACAAAAACATATATATAATTCATAAGCAGTTAAAGCAGCACTTGTCCCCTCAGTATTCACTACCCTTCTTGTGCAACAAAAAAGAAGGAAGGAAGGCTGGGTGCACTGGGCTTCATTCATAGCTAAAGTCCTGATGCTGCAAATGTGGAAGACAAATCTCAACCTACCCTGTGCTGGATGTATAAGTTGAGTCTAGCAATTAATTAGCATAAAGATTGTTTGAAAAGGGGACCCACTAGAGAATGATGAATTCTTGATGAATGAAATTTGGTTCACATATCTGGAATGCTGGGCTCCCTGGGAACATGAATATTGTATATTGCCTCTGATTCAGATATTTAGTTTATTTTTAGATTCATCAGGTAGTTAGTAGCTCATGTTTCCAGTCTTTTTACTAGGTCCCTGGGGCATGCTGTAATTCAGTCTCTAACTACTACTAAACTGGTAGAAGGAGGGTGGGTTCATTCATATGTCTAGTCTTAGCAATGCAAGATCCAGAATGGAGACCACTTGTTCAACAAGCCTTGTGAGAAAGTTCATGAATATTCATATAAAGATGGCAGGGTAAGTGACTAGGTTGTCCACTTGGCCATAATGCTTAAGATAACTGCTGTCCATCATTAGGATATTTACTGGGGGTCAGTCTTGCCACTATTCTGAATGCAAACCAAATTCAATGTTTTGTAGTAGTTGGCAAACAGTGAGTTTCAAAGCACTGGAGTAGGTGTAGTTTATCCCGCCCATAACATTCCATTTTTGGATTACATGGAAGTTGGTTCATCTCATGCTACCTATGAAATTGAAATTCTGCTATTTCATTTGCCTTGCAAATCATATATAACTTTGTCTAAGACTTGTATAAAAGGAAGCTGCTGTAAAGTCACAGTATAACCCTGGTAGTGAAACCAAATTTTTTTCCTGTAAATGAAATGTGTGACTGAGACTTAATGGAAAGTCTTGATTTCTGCACATGCCCTTATGATAACGGTGCTGCGTGCAAGAGCCCTGCTATAGATTTCTTGTGGCTGCCATGAAAAAGCTGTGTTCTATTCCCTAAATTCTTTTCCCTCATGTTTTAAGAAACCAAAGTGGTTATGGCTGTGTTAATGATTGTGTGGGTTCAGTTTTTGTATAGATATGAAGCCAAATCCTTGTTGTTTGACCATTTGGAAAATTCTTCAATCTTTTAACCATCATAGCATATGTTTATTTATTGAACATAGCTTTGTAAATATAACTATAATTAAAATAAAACAATTTTAAAACTTTTTGTGTTTCTGCTTGAGTCAACCCAGCTCCCAACAACAATTTCAAGGTCTGCTAGACTGCTTTTCCATCACAGCAACCCTGCAAATGGTTGTAAATTGCTACAAATTCCCTTTTTAACAGTGTGTATAACAATACTGTTTTTTCATTGAAAATGTGAACCTTTAAAATGGAGAAGGTCAGTAATGTGCTGGTTGACCAGTGTTTGAAACGGTGTATTCAGTACCAGCCTAAATTACTGTATAGTAGTTTTATAAAAATTCAATATCTTTAAGAAATAACGCTTAGATCATTAAATGCCTGAGAGTTAGAAGCTTCAATGCAAATACAATGGAAATGGACTTCACCAAGCGTTTAACACCCTGCTTCGGGGAGTCCTGCTACTTTGTTCTTTACTCCATTTCAAGCTTTGTGGTACATAGTGTACATTATTCAGTCTAGTTATATACAGTATTTAGTAGTTGAAAACAAAACAAACTGCTGTTTAATTATTTGGCTTGAGACATTTGAGGAGAAGCTGTGGGTGAAAGGAAATTATACCTTCATATTGGATGCTTGCCAGACTCAAGTAAGCAGATTGCGTTTGACAGTTCCCTTTCATTCAGAGGTGTTACAGCATATTCCTTGAATATTCATTTGTGTATAATACATATATATGTAAAAAAAACTCCAATGTATCTTACCAGTGCTATCAAAGAGTGGACATAAACTGTACAGGCAACTCCTTCAGAGTGCATCTCAATCTGTGATCGACATAGAAAGAAGGGGGCGTCACAGCACAGTACATAAGAACAGCCCCACTGGATCAGGCCATAGGCCCATCTAGTCCAGCTTCCTGTATCTCACAGCGGCCCACCAAATGCCCCAGGGAGCACACCAGATAACAAGAGACCTCATCCTGGTGCCCTCCCTTGCATCTGGCATTCTGACATAGCCCATTTCTAAAATCAGGAGGTTGTACATACACATTATGGCTTGTAACCCGTAATGGATTTTTCCTCCAGAAACTTGTCCAATCCCCTTTTAAAGGCATCCAGTAAATTACACTTTGCACTCTCTAATGTACATGTATCATATCAGCAGCTTGAACAGCAATGTATGCTACAGCCATTGTCCTGTTGCTCCTTTGCCGTATCGTCTCCCTCCTCTTGTTACGCTGTAGCTGGTTCTCTAAAACAGACTAGTTCCATCTCAAGAACCCAGCAGTGGGACCATTTTCCAGCAAGATGAACTGATAACAGTAGCAAGGGGAGGCAAACAGTTTCCTCTGTGCCCTGCTGCTGGGAAAGCAGGCTTCTGAAACTCAGCTCCTGAGATAGAAGCCAATAATAATAATAATAATAATAATAATAATAATAAACTTTATTTATATCCCGCCCTTCTCCCTAAAGGGACCCAGGGCAGCTAACTGTAAGCCAACTGTAAGCACTTCTTTCTGCATTGGGAAGATGGTGGTGGTGATGGCAGTAGCCCTGACAGAGTGACCAGTCAAAGTAGTTATTTGATTCACTGATACACAACAGGCACATTTAAAAAAAGAAAAGAACTGGAAGTGTGTAGTGCTGCAGTTCTTTTTGATGCAAGTCTTTCTTGGCTTCTAGTTTGGCCACTCACATCTTTTCAAACATGCCCATTCCATGAGTAGACAATACCAATGGACAGATTTTTTGGGCAAGAGAGTTTCTCACTTCAACTTGGGTAACTACCTTAATGAAATGCAGACAATTAAATGCATTTTATGATAGACTGCATCAGAGAAGATATCTGTTAATGGAGACAGCAAGCAGTGAGCAGCATTTTGCAGAAATTCTACAGCATAATTCAAGTTTTGATACTGTAATGGGTTTTGAGATGAGAGTGTCAAGCACAGTAGGGTGTTGGATTAGCTTCTAATATAGATCAAGCATAGTATTGGGGCACAATTGTCCAAGAGTAGGGTGGTCTACAGATGTTCTGCGCATCTTAAGCATAGGCAGCATTATTCAATCTAAGGGGCCCACACCAGAGTACAAATCCCTTCTTGTGTCTGTCCATCCATTGCTAAACCTCCATGCTGAGCTCCATGCTGCATGGAGCTCAGCTTGGAGCCACAGAGCTTTCAGAGAACACTTCTAGGAGATAGTTTCAGTGGCAAAGGTCCACTCCTTCCCATTTCAACATTTCCGCATACATCACACAAAGTCACTAGAAACAGTCTCAAAGGTTTTTGGAATCCATCAACATACTTTCACAGTAAAGTGCAGAATTGTGACAACGGTCTTGTCCTGGTGACCCTAATAGTTAGAACACTGATTTCTAAGTATAGTACAAATTTCAAAGTCTGCCCCGCTTCGTGTTTCAGGCATCTTTTTGAGGAGGGCTCTTGCCATGTTATATGAAGGGTACGCAGACTGAAAGTACAGTACACTTTGTAATTCAAATGACAAAACATAAGTTTTTACAAACTGCTTGAGGCTAGTGACTTTAGTAATAAAAATACTCAACAAGCTGCTAGTACAAATCTGTTGGGTTTTTAAAAAACCACTTTGCAGGAAAGAGCTATAAAATAACACTTGTTTATATATTTTTTAAAAATTCAGCTGGGTTCGTCAGCTTTCAATCCTTACCTAATGGTTCTGCCTTTATTTAAGCTTGCCTCTTGTGCTGCATTTTTCTGAAAAACCATTTCAGTGGCTTATATTTCTTTATTTTTCTCCTTTAAAGCTGTGTGGATTGTCAGTCTGCAGTATTACACTAAGCTTTGATGGAACTGTAGAAATCCCATATGTATTACATTTTTGTCCTTCTCTTTTGGAGTGCTCTCCTTCCACTTGTTCACCAGACTTGATGATATGTCAACAGGTCTGGAGAGCGATGACCTAATCTCTTTCAAGATCTTCAGTGCTTGAACTGAGGTTGTGCACATCCAGCTCCAACCTTCTCTTGATGAGTTCTCTTCTGCAGTCAGATAGTTCCATGTTTTGCAGAGGGTCTACAGATCATCAAGTGTCCTTTCTAGTTCTGAGATATTACCAGTGAGCATGAAATCTCTTGAGAAGCATGAAATCAAGCAGTTTTGTCTACATTGTGTTGGAAGTGATAGAATGGGTGTAATCCATTCAATCCCAAGTATTAAAAGATAAGGTTCTTTCAACAAGAAAGCACAATTAATGATAATAGAGCAGAAAAGATAATTAAATATGCTTTTGCCAAGATAGTATAATGTAGGCTGAGTCATGTTTTTCTGTGGTTACCTAGTTAATTGAGAGAGAATGATATGTAACACCATCTTACAACCTACATGGAAAGTGACTAGGCTGATCAAAAACAGTTCCCATTTCAAAGCCATTCTATAATGGTTTGCATTTCAAATGGTGTGTCCCAGGAATTGCCTTGAAATATACAGTATGTACTTCATTGATTTGTTTCAGCTTATTCATACAGTCAACCGCTTGCCTTATTAAAACCTGTGTGTGCTTCCAGGGACTGATTCTAGCAGTTAATACACTGTTCAGATCCACTCTGAATTCCATTCTTCACCTGTTTCAGTGAATTAAATATTATAGCTGGAAGTCATGTTAGTGGTATAAACGTTATCTTCAGAATAGGTATTTTAAATTGCTTTTGTGAGGAACCACCATTCTTACCCATCCAATATTTCTGTAAAAGATAAATGAAATCACATCTCTAAGTACTCAGTGATGTACTTCCTTTTTTCACATATAGCACTACTGATTTGTAGTTCTCCAGGGAAAAACCCGCCATCCCAGGTTGTAGCCCTAATGGGGAGCCACGGCCAATGGCCCAGTAGGTCAAGGGAGCTGCCAGTCAAAAAAAGTTTGTGAACCACTGACTTACAGTGATGATTCAAACATAGAATATTTACTAGCTAAACAATTGATTGGAATGTTACTTAAGTTCAATCTATGCTGAGCAAAGTTTAAATTTCACCTGATTAAACTGAACCTTACTTTAAATTCAGAAAGAAGTGTGCATCTATAAGATGACCAAACTGACTGTTAATGAGTCACTTTCCCGGTTATATGATAACTTTCTGCATACTTTATTAGTTGCAGTCACAAGAGGGGTCTGGCACGTGTTGCATGAATAACAGTAAATCAATTGTTGAGAGACCTGAAAATTCAACTGCCAATACGCTCTGCTTAGTCTGTCCCAGTAGGGTGACAATGTCATATTGAATAATGGAATCATCTGAGGTTTGAGCCGCAGTTATTTTCTGCTGTTCAGCAGAATGCAAAGTGGAGAATTCATTCAAAGAACAGTAGAAATAAATGACTCAGCTCTGGCATAAAAGTTGCATCTCTATGACTTTTTAAAGGGATGGTATCCATTTTTTTGCAGACTTCTTAAAACTTTTCTCTGATAATAGTGTCAAATTATTTTATAAGTTGTTGGAAAGGGTGGGCTGCTCCTGAAGAGTTCAACACCAGAGCATCTCTCTTTGTTCTAGCTAAGACTTGACAAAAGGGGACCTGTGTTTGTGTGTAATGCAGACACACATTACACCAGTGGTTCCCAACCTTTAGGAGCTCGTGGACCACAAGCAAAAATTGGAATCGTCATGGACCACATGCAATGCCAGCTGTGGCCAGTTTGTTCTCCGCCCTCTCTCATGATCCATGGACAAGCATCTCCCAAGTGAACACACCCCCATGGACTACCAGAGAGGGTGGAGAAAGGACCACCTGCAGCCATCACTTCAGTGCTGGCTGTAAACATTCCGTTCTTATGTTCTCTCTGGTGGTCCATAAGGGAGCGCTTGCTCAGCAGTATGCTGGAAGTGATCAAAGGTAATTTTTCTCCTCGCGGACTACTTCTCAGGGTCTTGTGGACCACCTGTGGTCCACGGACCACAGGTTGGGAACCAGTGAATTACACAATGTGGCCGTGGGCCTTCCTTCCTTCCTGACTGGCTCAGGCATGGGCTATCAAAATTCTTAGGGTGATTTCACCTGATAGCTGAAATTTGGAACACAAGTAATCCAAAGGAATGTTCCACCCCCTTCCTGATACGCGTTGTCCACACACCTCTGGGACCTGCTGTCAATGGCTGTGGACCACCAGCAAAGAAAACCTTATATGTTCTTCCAGATGGTTGCCTGCAACAATTTTGTCCCAGAACAATGCTACACAATACTTTCAGTTGTGAGCCGTCAAGAGATACATCATTGGGTAGCTTGGCAGGTATGCATAAGTCCCAAGTCCTTGTTTGCCATTTTGTTTTGCTGCTGTGTAAAACTGTTTTTATTTAGTTGCCAACATCAAGAGACATTCAACGACAATTAAAAGTTGGTGCTGCAAATCTACTGAGATTCTAATTTTGTATTTCCTGAGTGGTTTTACAAAGTTCTAAAACAGGCTGTTTCTTTCTAGTTATCAGATTTGCACAACAGGGGACCCCAACCAGCTAAAACTGTAGCTGTCTATGGAGACCTAACAGGGACTTGATAAACCCACCTAGTACTGGGAGGGGGAGGAGACTATTAAGCACCTGGCAGACTACAATAATACAATAGTATTAATAATACTATTAATAATACTGTTAATAATACAATACTACATGGCTGTGTTTTGCTTGAGGGATCATGACTTGTGCACACCTGTTCTGTACAGAAATAATTTTGGGAGAGTTTGCCAATTTAATCTTTAAGTAATAACTGATGAAAGTGAAGCACTAAAGATAACCAATGAAGGAAGTCAGCAAAAAGAAATCATGGCAGTGACAAACAGAAGGAACAGTAATGACTACAAGTCAAGAAAAGAAATGAAAGCATAGGAAAGAATAATCCAAGCTCATTTTTCTCTACTTGTCTGATATGAGGGAAGGGGGAGGCCTGAAAGGAACTACCACTAATGTAATGTGATTGCTATATAATATAGAAGCGCCTGACTTAGCAGGTGAACATAGCATGCAAGCTCTTTTGTACCACAAGTCAATAGATCAATGCACGGTAGATGCCCCAAAATGGATTATTTCTAGCACAGCCACCACCATTGTAGAATTAACTTGCCCTCATGCAGAAGGTCCTTGTGCTAGCCAACAAATTGAGTCAAGGAAAGACAAAGGTTCAAGAGTCAGTGTTTGCTTTGTAATTTTAGACTTTCGGCACACATTTGTGTGTAATACCCTCTGCCTTTCACTTGGTGCTACTACATGGAAAAATGCAGTGGAGATCCTCCAACCCTTCTAGCAAAGTTATTTTTGGATCTGACCAACTTACGTAACTCGGCTAAACTTCTCAGTGATGACTCTCTATTCTGTACGCATCACCCTCAAATCCATTTCAGTGGTTAAGTATCAGGTTGACTATGAAAGAGAATGGAAAATGAGCATGAAAGAAATGATGGGTTGTATTCCAAAAAAGTTAGTCATGATGCTGCACGATTGAAATCAGCATGATGCATTGGTTGTGACTAGTTTAATCCCCTTAATTTCCATGTGATGTATGACTAATTTCTTTGGAGGCAACCCTGTGCTGGAAAATCAAACCACCTCCTGCAGTCTCTATAAAATCAGCATGTGACCTATTGCTGTTCTTTATTCATGTGCAGCGCAATCCTATCTTGCACTGGAACAGGTAGGCCAGGAGGCCTGCACTGAATCCAGCACAAGATTTGGGCCAGCAGTGGCTCAGCCAGAGGCAAGGGGAAACTCTTCCCCTTATTCTTGGGTAAGCCACTACAGCCCTTAAGGGTCTCCTTGGACTTGCTCCACTTCAGGAGGTTTCACAAGTCTGAGGAGTTTGGAGTGGCTTGGAGCTGCTCCATAGTATAGTATTGGCAACCTTCAGTCTCGAAAGACTATGGTATCGCGCTCTGAAAGGTGGTTCTGGCACAGCGTCTAGTGTGGCTGAAAAGGCCAATCCAGGAGTGACAATCCCTTCCACACCGGGAGCAAGTGCAGTCTGTCCCTGGTCTGTCTCCCTGGCTATGGGCCTTCCTTCTTTGCCTCTTAGCCTCAGACTGTTGGCAAAGTGTCTCTTCAAACTGGGAAAGGCCATGCTGCACAGCCTGCCTCCAAGCGGGCCGCTCAGAGGCCAGGGTTTCCCACTTGTTGAGGTCCATCCCTAAGGCCTTCAGATCCCTCTTGCAGATGTCCTTGTATCGCAGCTGTGGTCTACCTGTAGGGTGCTTTCCTTGCACGAGTTCTCCATAGAGGAGATCCTTTGGGATCCGGCCATCATCCATTCTCACGACATGACCAAGCCAACGCAGGCGTCTCTGTTTCAGCAGTGAATACATGCTAGGGATTCCAGCACGTTCCAGGACTGTGTTGTTTGGAACTTTGTCCTGCCAGGTGATGTTGAGGATGCGTCGGAGGCAGCGCATGTGGAAAGCGCTCAGTTTCCTCTCCTGTTGTGAGCGAAGAGTCCATGACTCGCTGCAGTACAGAAGTGTACTCAGGACGCAAGCTCTGTAGACCTGGATCTTGGTATGTTCCGTCAGCTTCTTGTTGGACCAGACTCTCTTTGTGAGTCTGGAAAACTTGGTAGCTGCTTTACCGATGCGCTTGTTTAGCTCGGTATCGAGAGAATGTGTGTCGGAGATCGTTGAGCCAAGGTACACAAAGTCATGGACAACCTCCAGTTCATGCTCAGAGATTGTAATGCAGGGAGGTGAGTCCACATCCTGAACCATGACCTGTGTTTTCTTCAGGCTGATTGTCAGTCCAAAATCTTGGCAGGCCTTGCTAAAACGATCCATGAGCTGCTGGAGATCTTTGGCAGAGTGGGTAGTGACAGCTGCATCGTTGGCAAAGAGGAAGTCACGCAGACATTTCAGCTGGACTTTGGATTTTGCTCTCAGTCTGGAGAGGTTGAAGAGCTTTCCGTCTGATCTGGTCCGGAGATAGATGCCTTCTGTTGCAGTTCCAAAGGCCTGCTTCAGCAGGACAGCGAAGAAAATCCCAAACAAGGTTGGTGCAAGAACACAGCCCTGCTTCACTCCGCTTCGGATGTCAAAAGGGTCTGATGTGGAGCCATCGAAGACAACAGTGCCCTTCATGTCCTTGTGGAAAGATCTGATGATGCTGAGGAGCCTGGGTGGACATCCAATCTTGGGGAGAATCTTGAAGAGGCCGTCTCTGCTGACCAGGTCGAAAGCCTTCGTGAGATCTATGAAGGCTATAAAGAGTGGCTGTCGTTGTTCTCTGCATTTCTCCTGCAGTTGTCTAAGGGAGAATACCATATCAGTGGTGGACCTGTTGGCTCGGAATCCACACTGCGATTCTGGATAGACGCTCTCTGCAAGTACCTGGAGCCTCTTTAGTACAACTCGGGCAAACAGCTTTCCTACAACGCTAAGGAGAGAGATGCCGCGGTAGTTGTTGCAGTCACCCCTGTCACCTTTGTTCTTGTACAGCGTGATGATGTTTGCATCCCTCATGTCTTGAGGTACTCCACCTTCTCTCCAGCAGAGACAGAGGATTTCATGCAGCTCAGTGACGATGATCTCTTTGCAGCATTTTAGGACTTCAGCAGGGATGCTGTCTTTTCCAGGTGCCTTGCCAAAGGCAAGGGAGTCCAGGGCCATGTGAAGTTCTTCTAGGATTGGTTCACTGTCAATGGAAGCTGCTCCATGCTGCTCAGGGAATGGGGTTAGGAACCGGCATAACTGCCAGGTCCCAGCCCCACCTCACACTCCCCACCCGCCCGCCCGCCCGCCCCCTGGAACGCCTTCCACCCACCCTCCCTCTGCCCTGGAATGCCTCCCTCCCACCTCCTCCCCACCCTCCCCAGACACCTGCATCGACTGAGTTCGGCCAACTCAACCCTCCCCCCCCCAAGTCAGCGTGGAGGCTGAAGGCAACCTCCATGGGCCAGCATGGACCCCTGCTGGCCAAGCCGACTCCTGAGGAGGTGCAAACGTGCTTTACCGCACATTTGCGACCCTTCTGGGCCAGCACAAGGGATTGCGCTGGTCTAACAGGGAGTTAGGCTTGCACCCTTAACCTCCTTACTAACTGTGTAGTGAAACATCTTTATTTGAGAATTTTCCTCAGTTTCCTGCTTTGTTACACTTAAGGATGAGCATCACTTTCTTACTCCAGGATGAGCATCAGCAGCGAGGCATCTGGCAGAACCCCACCAACTGCTTTGGGGGGTGGGGTGGGGGGTGGATTTCAAGCCAATTGGATCCAGGGTTGACATAAGATTATTCTTAGTTTGTTACTCTGGACTGCTCTGACATCTCCTTTATCTGCAGCTTACATTTTACTATTTTTTGAAATTGTTATAGTTTAGGTTAATATGACTTTATGGTGGGGTTAATATGGGTTAACCCATATAACGTCTGGGTTAATATGACTTTATGGTGCAGGCTGCCTTGAACACCTTTTTAAAAGGAGTTATGACAATGTTTAACTAAAATGTGTTTGGAACACAGGGTCTTAGGGTGAGGAAGCATTGTGTGGGCACACAGGGAAGCAGACTTCTGAGAAGCAAATGGAGATGAGGTCACGTAGGCAAGGGACAGAGGAGGGATAGACTTGAGGGAATGGAGTGGAAGATATATGGAGACAAAGAAAAGGGGTTAAGAGTATGTGTGTACACAAAGGGAGTAAAGTGGAGCTCCAGTCCTTCTCCTACAGCTGGAGTGCTCAGATGCTATCTTTGAAAGATTTCTCAAAGGACCTTAGCTTCAAGCTTAGCAAGATGCAAACTGAGGAATTTGTCTAAAGACATCCATTCATGTCGAGGCCATCGTCATTCCAAAGGTTACCCAAGAGCTGTGTGGCCTGTGATGCAGTAAGGCTACAATCCTGTGCAAATATACTTGGAGGTGTAAATCCTTTTGAACACAATGGCACTGACTTCCAAGTTAAACACGCAGAGGCTACCCCTTTAATATACCTTTGATAGTTTTAAAACCAGTTTTTATACATTTGTTTTAAACAACTGCAACCCAATGTGCCAGGGTTTGGGATAAAATTAACTTGATCTTTAAATGAAGTACAGTGTGCCTTCAGTATCTATGGGGGATCTGTTCCAAGATTGCCTGTGGATACCAAATGCCACAGATAATGAAATCTGCAGGGGGGTGCATGCCACCACAATTCTTCACCTGGGTACTGCGCCCAGCTCTCTGTAGCCACCTGGCCTCCTCAGAAACCTCCTGGATGTGACTGAAAGGCAATCATGTCTGGGAGGCTTTCTGAGTTTGGGGAGGCTATGGTTGGGGAGGCCACTTCTGGTCCCATCCAGGAGGTCCTCTGATGCCCTCCAGTCTCAGACTCAACATCCTTGGATATTCAAATTAACGAATGCCAAACACCCAAATATGGAGGGCCTAATGCATTTCAAAAGTATAATCAGTGGCAGGAGAAGAAAGCATTTAAATGAAGATCCTTAAAGTAGATCTTTGCTGCTGTTGTATTTTCTTAGTGGCTGTGTGTGTGTGTGTGTGTGTGTGTGTGTGTGTGTGTGTGTGTGATGATGATGATGATGATAAGCTCTTGTATTTCAAAATACACCACTGGTTATGCAAAGCATCCAAAAAGCTCAGGCATAGGAGACACTCTGTATGCCGCTGGTAGAATGAGAGTGGAAAGACAATTAAGCTTTAGAGTGGAAGGTTGTGGACTTAAGAAGCCAAAGGGGTTGAGCTGGATTGCTCAAAGTCATGCACCAATTTGAAGTGGCAATCCAAATATTTGGCAGCAGTTCCCCAATTTATTGCACAATTGCTATAGTAACACCTTGCATTAGAAGCTTAAATTAGGTCCCCAGATGAGTTGCTCCAAGTGCCTAGTGAGGTTTATTTATTTAAAATTAATATAGAAAGCAATTAGTGTGAAGAAAAGATAACTGAAAGTTGCAAGTTACTAATCTAATATTGATGACTACTGTTGTGCAGAAAGCATTACACGGTATCAAGGAGTGAATAGGCTTTAATGATTTGTGTGAAATGACACTCAACGCAGCAAGAGAGAATCAAATGCTGCTCAGATGTCATACCGGTTTCTGTTGCCTGGCTGAAACCAGTGGCAGGAAGTAGGGGCAGGTCCAGTCTACTGAGAAACAGTTTCTACATACACAGAATTTATGAAGACATCATACAGTGGTCTGAGGCCAAGATTGGTAGCATGTCTGTGGACGATAGGGTCAAAAAATGAATAGGTGATGAGGGAAAGCCTACTCAGGTTCATGCTCCCACACTATATCTATAGCAGTGGTACTTTGGGCCAGTACTAGCCTGTGCTGGGCTCTTGAGCAGAGAGGACTTTGCCAGCTGCCCCATAGCTTTCTTCTCCCCCGCCTTCTGGCTTTCTTGCTGCTGTTGCTGTTCCTTAAACCATTTTTGCCCAACGTTGCATATATACAACAGGGACCATATGTGTACACCTGTAGGGCAGGCAAAAATGGGTTAATTGGGCGAGTGGGTAGAAAGGCATTCCTCCCCTGAATTATTCTTGGGCTCGCTGCCACAGACTCGTGAAATAATGCAAAGACCACAGAAGCAAGTCCTATTGGCCACTGGGGTCAATGGATTTTCATGTAACTACTTTCTACTCCACCCCCCCCCCCCATTCCAATCTGCTCACTTTTACTTCCTGGATTGCTCCAGGAGCAATGTGGGAAAGTAACTGGGGGTGGCCTCTGCAAGGTCATTCCTCAGCCCTTCAAGGAAGGAGCAACCAGGGACTGCAACTTCCTAGAGGGTTGATGACCAAGTGGTATACTCTGTCATATCTTCTCTGCCACTCACTTGCAAATGGATTTCCTATTCAGGACCAGCCTTAGGAGCTGTGGGGCCTGATGCTAAATATTTCTGCAGCCCCCACCTCCCCCACAGGCCCCCACTCACTGGAACAAATGCAGCAATGAGAGTGGGGCTGATTGCACCTCACATGAAGCACGGCACCCAGAAGTAGGCTGCCAGAAGCATCACTGCCATCCTCCAAATGCTTCTGGAAGGCCCATTTGGGGCCTGCAGACCCAGACGTGGGCAGGAGGGCCACACACAGTAGTGCTCTGCTTCCCACACTCTGCTCACTATGCTTAACATGGACGATTCCATGTTGGAGCATCAGCTGCAGTGTGAGGTGGTGGCTGTGGTGTGGGGAACAACTTGGCCACTTGGACCGAATTGCCTAAGGCTGGCCCTGTTCCTCACCAGCATAGAGACCCAACTGCTGATGGAGAAGGCAAGAGAAAACAGCAATGGCACAATTCAATCAGTGGATTGAATTTCACTGCTGTCTGGAGTCTTCCAGATGGGTCCTCAGGCAGCACCTGACCTGACCAACTCCTTTCTGCCCATGACAGTGCTTCTATTTCTGAAAGGGCAAAACTCAGCGTGATGGGAGGAGCAAAGCTCCAGGACTATTTCCACAGCAGGAATGCTCCAGGCTCCAGCGTTGCCTTTTCACTGGAAGGTGGGTCCCCATTTATTTCAATATTTTATTTTTAGTATATTAGACTTGACACCAACATGGAATGTGACTGCATTTGGGGAGATCTGTACTTTTAACAGGCTACAATGTATGTACTTTTAACAATGATAGTCAATGGGGCTTACTCCTGGGTAAATGTGGATAGAATTGCAGCTTAGGATTGTTAAAAAATTTTCCTGCTTGATGATGTCACATCTGGCCATGACATCACTTCCAGGTTAATATCACTTCCGGTGGGTCCTGACAGATTATCATTCTAAAAAGTGGGTCATAGGCTGCAAAGTTTGAAAACCACTGCTTTATACTACTACAACCCACTCCAAGAGTTTGAAATGAGCTACATCATAAATGGACAATAAATTTCAAAGTAGGAATAGTAGGTAGGAGAAGAACACACAGGAATGAAGAAGTGCAAGGGTGATGTCATTGGATAGTCTTAGTGGGATGTGGCTTCAGAGTCAAGACTTTACAGGATGGTCCTGATGAGCTCCTGCACTTTGAAATTCAGCACTGGTCATGCTGCCAAACAGACAGTCAAGGGAGAAGAACAAGAACATTTGAACCTGATCCAAGTCTTCCTTTCAACCATCCTGATGCCAAGCACTCTGGTTTCCTCTAACTTTTGTTCCAGTTACCATCACACAGCTTGCTCCTGAAGCCTTGTCTGAACTTTTTCAACACTGTCTGGTTAATACTTTTTTCTTCAATTCTCCATCTTCTGCCCCCTGGCTATTTCTCAGAGCTCTGACTCATCCGCACAATCTTTTTCTAAGATTCTTGTATCTCAGTTATCTGCCAGCTATTCTTTTGATTTCTGGGGCCCATGTGAAGCTTTCATTTCCACCAAAGTGATTTTTCAGTTCATTCAGAGAAGACAGCTTGTGAAGATTCTGTACTGCCTGGGAGACTCTTTAAAATATTTGAGCATTCCAAGAGACCAGCCAACACATGGCAGAAGTTTCATTGTTACAACTTCCACACGGCCCCTAGGTGTGTCAAAGGATAGAAGAGGACTGGTGTGTGACATGAGTTAATGGGCCATTTGAGCAATGCACATACCTCCAAAGAGCTAAAAGAAAACTCACAGGACCAGACAATCTGCTGAATCCATTTGTCAGAGATAAGCGAGTTGTTGCCTTAAGCATCCAAGCCTGAATAATCACATGAACTTGTGCAATATCAAAAACATGGTATGAACTCTTTGGGTTGTTCTCCACTTGGAATTAGGTGAAGGCACATAAGATGCACTTTGACAGGCAGTTCATACCTTACTCTTTCCAGTCATGGGATCACAGCAGTGTCGAGAGCAGTCTCCATGCTCAGGAACCTGGGGTCAAATGTGTTGCATACACTAGAGAGGCCATTAAGGTAGCAATCCCTTTCCCATAAAGGCTCACGCTCCTAATAATAAATTAGGAAAGACTCCAGAAGACTGAAGAAAGACTCCAACAAGACCCACTGGGATATATTAGTAGATAACCAAGATACAATAGCTACAGTAGTAAGGATAGTAAGCAAGAGTAAGCAATAGCTTTTCTATTTAAGAATGCTCAGAAATGCAAGTTTTGTAAATCAGCATTGGGGTTTTGTTTTTATATATGCTAAATCTCACATGGGTATAATAATAATAATAATAATAATAATAATAATAATAATAATAAAAGCATTTTTATATTGCTTTTCTCACTGACTCTCATAAAACATTGTGAGAGTCTTATAGACTCAAGGCGGTTCACATAGGGCAGGCTATACTAAGCTCATCTTTTCTTCAAATGAGTTTTTACAATAATTGTTCTATGAATACTCGTAGAACCTTTCACTTTCAGATGGAATCCTTCATGGTGTGGTCATCATAGCTGGCATCTGGATATGCCTTACATAAGAACATAAGAAGAGCCCCCTGGATCAGGCCAAAGGCCCATCTAGTCCAGCTTTCTGTATCTCACAGTGGCCCACCAAATGCTTCAGGGAGCACACCAGACAGCAGACACAACCCGTGTCCTGGTGCCCTTCCCTGCATCTGGCAATCAGTGGCAGCTTTCCTCTAAAACCAAGAGCTTACAATACCTACTATGACTTGTAACCCGTAATGAACTTTTCCTCCAGAAACTTGTCCAATCCCCTCTTAAAGGCATCCAGGGAAGATGCCATCACTATTTCCTGTAGCGAAGAGTTCCACAAACTAATTACACGCTGGGTAAAGAAATATTTTCTTTTGTCTGTCCTAACTCTCCCAGCACTCAACTTTCGTGGATGTCCCCTGGTTCCGGTGTTATGTGAGAGGGAAAAGAGTGTCTCTCTATCCACTCTGTCCATCCCCAGCATGATTTTGCATGTCTCAGTCATGTCCCCCCTCAGGCACCTCTTTTCTAGGCTTAAAAGCCCCAAACGCTATAGCCTTTCCTCATAAGGGAGGTACCTCAGCCCAGTAATCATTTTGGCCTTCCGAGCTTCCAGCAGGAGCAGCTTCAGTTGATGACCAAGCTGTTAATCTTTCTTTCTTGGAAGGTGACTCTCCATACTCCTCCACATTCCTACAGTATCAATTGTGAGTCCATCACTCTCTCACAGTCACAGGTCACAACAGTGGTTCCTCCTGGCTCTGTCCTCTCTCCGTTGTTTTTTTTCCTTTTTTTTCTGGTCTTCCAGTCTCTCATCCAATTTTCAACCAGGACCTCTCCTGCTTAGCATTCTCAAACCACACCTCCTGCCTAGTCTAGAAGGTAGACTAGAATCTACAGGTAGGTCAGCAAGGGCTTTGACTCCCCCCCCTTTTTTTTTTTAACTAAGAGGCTCCCTCCTAAACTGGGAACATAAAAATGAAGACAGTGTGGAAGAAAAACCAGGTGTGTATTTGTGTGAAGGGACTCAGTTCAGATTTGGTATGGAAAACAAGATTCTTGGGATGAGCTTGCATTCAAAGGTATCCTTTGTTCCTTAAATACTAAACGTACATCTATTCCCCTGCCACTATTTTTCATTTGGCTGGTGAACCTCAGTCTTTGACTAGCAAAAGCAAATCAAATTCTACAAGCTTGAAGTCTGCCCACGGTGGCACTAAATAGCTTTGATTTACTCCAGATGCACATCTGACCCAGGGCATACTATCAACGTTCTGATTTTCAAACAGGACTTTATACTCTTGTCCAATTGGTACCATTTACTTTCTAAGAATTATCGACAATATGCATTATTGAATGCTCAGGAGAACTAACAGAAGTACACTGAGAAATCCTTCAGTTATTGAAAAACTATCTAGGAAGAAAAGAAAGTAAGACCACATTCCACTATCTGAAGACTTCTTGACCAACTACTCTGAAGCAAGCAACCTTTGGGAAGAGATCCATCTATGACCCAGATCATCTCACATATAGGATGTTGACACATATAGGATAGCTCAAGCTCAAGCAAGTCTGTTTGCCAAGTGCCATGGGCAGTATGTGACCGTACATGCAAAAAGAGACACAAGCTCAGAATCCTATGGGTTCATTGGAACTGACTGACAAAAGATTCTGGAAGGACAGAAGGGAGTACATCTTCATATAGGCTATGTGACATAGCACACATTTAATCTGTGAAACCTGCTGCTACAAGGTGTTGAAACATGTACATACAGTATTTGGTGTATGTGTGTGCAGGGACCAAGTGCAATAGTCAATAGCACAACTCCATAGAGGAAAGGTTAAAGTGTAACAATAGGAAGCTAAGGAGTCCTAGACTCACACACATGTTGGGAGAGGGCTCTTCCTACATGCCCATTTCTGTACTTCTCAGGAGTATTGACTTGGCCACTGAAAACAGAGCTGGATTAGACTGATTGCTGGCCTCTCCAGCAGGCCACTTCTTATGGTACATGTAGGGGATTGCTGTACAATTCTTTGGACTGGGATCAATCAAAATACATTTTGTTTTTAAAAGAGCCAAGAAAATTATTTCTGCTCAAAAGAGGTAACTCTGACCATTTAACACAATGTAATCCTATGTATATTTACTCAACAGTAAATCCCACTCAGCCCAATCTTACATAGGTCTACTCAACAATTCCAGGTCTACTCCCATTGTGTTTAATGGAGACTACTCCCAGGAAAGTGTGGATTGTGGCCAGTGTGTTCTAAAGGGGCTGCAGTCCTACAGAGGTATCAGGGAGAAGGCCCCATTAAACTCAATAGAATTTACTTCTCAGTCATATGCATAAGATTACAATATACTGCACAGCAAATCCTCAACAGCATTAGTGGAAATAAACTTTAATATAGCAAGAGTTAAAGCAGCAGCTTAGTAATTTACAAGTTGATGAACGCCATCAAGGAAGCAGCAGAATGTCAGGTGGGTGCTCTGGCGATTAATCTCCTTTTTAAAATGCACAAGACGCACCGGTTTCTTAGCCTCACGTGTGCAAATACTAATGGAGCCCCTGAAAATATTTATCATATTAGACTTCTCGTTATTAAATTTACTCAAATGTGTTATAATTTGCACAGTTTAATAATTCAGGAGTCATTTATCAATCATTCAAAAGCCGTTCTCCATAATGTTGCAGAGCTCGACTCAATGGCAATGCATGAAGCCCAAATATTTGTTTAGCAAGCTCCTCTGCTGGAGAGGAGTCATGTGCAAAAGCCCGAGAAGAAGGGCAGAATATCAGAAACAATCTGCCCCACATGCAGTCTGCTGGGATCCTTGATTGGCCATTCCTTGCTTCCAAAAGCATTTGACGTCATGACCTCTGTTCTTTCCAAGGCAGATCTAAAAAGGAATGCCACTTTCATTGTTTCTTCAGAAATACCCTCTATCAAATGCTGACCAAGACAATGGTCTAGGATTGCCATGTAGCAGTGGCATCACTCGGGGCACGCGGGCCACACCAGGGGACGCACACAGGGGGGTGGCATCACCCCTGGTCAAAAATTTTTAAATCGTGGTATTTTTGAATAATACCATCATGCTACATATCAGCCGATGTGGAATTTCATGCAGAATGCAATGAAACAAGCCACTTTGAAATATCTCTATTCTATCAAAAGGTATAGCCAAAAACCCAGCAGGGGCGGGGCGATGGTGCATTGCCATGCCCACTGCATGGGAAGAGGTCCATTGGGGGTGATGCAAACCCTAGTGAAGCCGCTGCCTTGTAGTTATGTTGACTCTTATAAATGCCTATTGGCTCTGCTCCGATTTACTCTTTTACGTGAACAAGATAATTATAGAAGGAGGAAGTGATTTGCTTTGCTTTTCTCTGCAAGATTATTAACTTGGCTGAGATTCAAAGTGTCTTCTTATTATTAGACGTCTTGTTTTTCTTAAGCATGGATATCAGGATGGCATTGCAGCAGCAACAGAAAGAATCTAGCCATTTGAGATTCTCTAATAAAACACGAAAGGCTTCATAGAACTATACCACCTGCCAGGCCTTCAGTTTCTTCGTCCTCTTTTAAATCCTCTTCGAATCACTCTCGGGTTGTCTTTTGATTTATTAATAAAACACCCACTGCCTCATATTGGTAAACCTCTATCTGCTGTTATTGTACCATTTCCACCCACACCATTCTTTGCACTTGCTTGGACTTGCATTTCTGTGCTAAGCATGAAGGATATTTATCAAAGCCTTACCATTTAAGTGTTTGCAATTAACTTGCATTCAGATATATACCTATCACAAAAGAGATAGTGTCAGAAATGTTTAAATGGGTCAGACACTAATAGCAGGGAGAGCATTTTCATTATAGTCAAGGACAACATGCAAAGCATACACCACCAGTGCTCCCTCCTCCTATGGAAGGAATGGATGCTTTGCATACTGTATATTAGCATCCCCGATGCAACAGGAGGCTTTTGGATTTGAGCAGTGTTTCTCAAACTGTAGGTTGGGACCTACTAGGTGGGTTGTGAGACAATTTCAGGTGGGTCCCCATTCATTTCAATATTTTATTTTTAACACATTAGACTTGATGCTACCATGTTTTGTGACTGCATTTGGGGAAATGCTACAGACCTGTACTTTGAACAAGCTACTCTGTATATTCTTTTAACAATGATAGTAAATGGGACTTACTCCTGGGTAAGTGTGGTTAGGATTGTTAAAAATTTTCCTGCTTGGTGATGTCACTTCTGGTGGGTCCTGACAGATTCTCATTCTAAAAAGTGGGTCCCGGTGCTAAATGTGTGAGAACCACTGGATTAGTATGAACGGAGTGAAGAGAAACCTGAGATACAGCTTTTGTAAACTAAAAAGGGGAAAAAACTGATTTGAAAGCTTAACGGTTTTCAAGCTTGTTGGGGCAGGTAGTTGACCAACTTGCAACGCTCTCTTCTTTGGAGCTCTGACGGGCTGCAACATGGAGAACCGTGGAAATTATAACAGATGGGGGTCCATTTGGAAGATGGGAGAAGATGCAGAGGGACTTTCCATGAGTCTTGGCCTTAATTCATAAACTTTATGAAAAATGTAACATTTATATCAATCATTCTCATAAGGGCTTGTCAGATCAGGTCCTAGCTTGAGGGCGCAGGTGCATCGGAATGCCACACTGTCCCCAGTATTGGTGGCAATGTGGCACTCAAATATGCCATTGGGGGTTTGTGGTATACCATGAGTTTGCCCACCACTGGTTCTGGGTGTTAATTCATCACCTTCTGAAAGGAACAGTGAAGCATTTAAAATGTGGAATAAAGCTGTGGGTAACTGTTCTTAGATGCACCTGTACACTCTCATTTCTTGCCATATTGTTATCCTGCCATTTGTTTTTATGCACGCAAGTTCAGCTATTCTTCACCTACACTTTGAATTGCTTTTATTTTTACAGTTTTAAAAAAAGCAACACATACACACACCTGGGACTGCCAGTTATAGTGTTTATAAAGCATTGTCATCCTGATTGCATACATATACCAGAAGCCCGAGGTCTTGCATTTTAATCATCCTTATTCAGTGCTGAGCACACTGTTCTTCTTTTTCCAAATGTTCACTGACTGTTGTTCCACAAACATGTCCTGGCTGAGTACAGGTTAATCAATTTCTGTCAAGCTAAATCAGTATAAAGGACATTGGCCTGAACAACATCCCTGTGCTTCACTGTTGCTGGTTTTATAGCAGAGGCTGGAGGAATGTGCCAGTAATGAGCTGCTTGCTTTAGCATAAGGAAACCACACCTTCACTGCATGTCAGTCATAGCACCCATTTGTTGGGGGCCTAGGGCAAAGCCTTTTACTGGAGCCATCATGGCATTGCCTTCCTGCCCCATGGTCCTTCAAATAAGTTGTGAAGCCCTAAGTGGCTCAGAACCAGGGTAAAAGCCAAGCATTAAGTATTAAGCTCTGGTTGCTAATGAAGCTCACTGAGAAGTAACTTGATATGATCTTGATGGCAAATCCCCATTAACAGCCTGGCTGATGTAGTTAAAAGCCAAATCCCGAGCTTGTTGTGCTGGCCTTTCGCTGGCACTGGGTGTTGCAAACGTGCTGTAAGGCATGTCTGTGGTACTCAGTGCTGGGTCAACACTGGCAAGTCAACTGGAGCAAGGGAAGAGCTCTGGGTGGTGGAGAGGTTTGTTGGGGTGGAGGAGGGAAGTCAGGGGCGGGGAGAAAGCGGAGCAGGAGGGGGTAGTACTGGCACAGCTCTGCTCAGTAAGATCCAGAACTCTGTGTTGGACCTCTGTCCAAAGCTCCTTCAGTCTGCGCCAGCAAAATTGCTGGCACAGAATGGAGAAGGCCCACTGCAGCCCCTGTGCAATAGGGAACAAAAGTCCTCTTCCTCTGAGGAGGCCTGGCAGCCCCAGTACTGCCACTGGATGCAGCAGTTGCCTTCTTGGTGCTGCTGCAGCTGATGAAGCCACCAGGGATAGGACTGGGCTGTGAATCAGCTGTAATTTCTGATCTATCCTGAGCATCACAAGTATGCATGGTTGTGCCCAGATTGGCATTCTCCAGATATGGAAGCAGTTGGCAAATATTAGCTGAAAGCTGGGGGGAAAAATGTGTTGCAATGAGCATCTAGCAGCAGACAGATCAAGCTCCCCAAACTTGTGAACCTGCTTCTTAAGGAGGAGTGCAACCCCATCCAGAACAGGCTGAATAACAGTAGCCTAAATTGATAGACTATTCATCAGTAGCACTTATGTCTGGATTGAGCTTTAGGCCATTTCTCCCTCATCCAATTACCGTTGACTCCAAGCTTTGGTTCAGGTCCTCCATGACCATACCAGTCTCAGATGAAACAGAGACAGAATGAGTTGGTCACACCAAACTCCAACCTCCCAGGCATCCTCTCCAGCAATTTCATGTAAGTGTTAAATAGTGAGGGGGAAGAGTTAAGCCCTTCAGAAACTCCAATAGTTAAACTGCCACAGAACAGAACTATAGTTTCCCTGCACCACTTACCAGAACTAACCTGCCAGGTTGGAGTAAAACTACCATAAATCAATGCCCCCCAACCCAGATGGACTTGAATCCGCAGCCTAGTTTGAGGAAGAGCATGAGTCCTTCCTCCCCACTGCAGTGGCCATAATATTCCGCCCTTTACAAAGTCACTCCTCAGCGTCAGGGAACCTGCAAGAATGTTGTGCAAAGTGGTGCTAGGGGCTAAAAGAGGAAGTCCCTGGAAACAGGATGCTCTGTAGTCTCCAGTATCACATCGCACAACATTCTCAAGGGGCCTCAGATATGGCTTTTTAGGGAGCTGCCATGTGGGGGTGGTCAACTGCCATTATGCAAATGTGGCTGTGAATGCAGCCCCTTGAATGAAAAGCAAAGCCACAAGCAACAAAAAATGTTAAGGTTCAATAGTGCCTTGTTCAGAGAATTGCAGCAACATAAACCCACTGTGTCCAAATATCATTCTGGCTTTGTGTGATTAGTACATTCATCCAGTGTGCAAGCCAGTTAATCAGTGTGGGGGTTTTGTTTCCAGGATAACAGCTGAATCTTCCATTATCTTGTCCTAAATATATTCCTTTTTTTTACAACTTTTGGAACCAAGACTGATATAATCATTATATTCTGCTAGAGAAGTCTAGTTTGATTTTCTAGTGAGAAAACAAGGTAGCGTTCATGTTAGGCAGGGATTCAATTTGCTTGAAAAGGAGAATTTATCAAATGCACTTGATGGGATGATACCCTTTGGGGGGTTTTTTTTCTAAGAGGAACATGAAGTCTAAGTGGAATCATATGAGCACTGAATACCTTTGATGGGCAGAAGATTCCTTATGCAACACTGTAATCTATATGCAATGCCTTTCCCTACTCCACCAATCAGTCTAAGATGGTACATGCACTTAAAGATCATTGCTTGCTGCCTTAAGTCAAATCAGACCATTGGCCTGGGTAGCTCAGAATTGTCACCAGTGACTGGTAGTTGTTTACAAGGATTTCAGCAGGAATTTTTCTCTGTCCTACTTGGAGATGTCAGGGATTGAACCTGGGACTGTGGACATGCAAACATGTGCTCCATGACTGAGCTGCAGCCCCTCCCTAATGTTCAGAGTCACAGGAAGGAAACAGGAAACAGAAAACTCCTGCCCTAAAACTGGCCACCTGCAACATTAGGACAATACCTGGCTTTTCTGACGACCTGCAAGAAATAGACAATGCATGCAAAACAGCTGTCATCGACATGGAGCTGTGCAGACTGCAGATGGACATCATCGCCCTTCAAGAGACCAAGATCCAACACAGAAGAAAATTGGCCCTCTGAAGTCTGCCACAGGCGAGGTAATCCAGAATCAGGCACAGCAGATGGAATGCTGGGTGCAGCACTACTCTAAGCTGTATTCCAGAGAAAATGTAGTTACCGAAGAAGTGCTGAACACATTGAGTGCCTGCCTGTGTTGGAGGAGCTTAACAGTGAACCAACCCTAGCAGAACTTCACGTGGCCCTGGACTCCCTTGCATCTGGCAAGGCACCTGGGAAAGACAGCATCCCTGCTGAAGTCCTAAAGTGCTGCAAAGAGATCATCGTCACTGAGCTGCATGAAGTTCTCTGTCTCTGCTGGAGAGAAGGTGGAGTACCTCAGGACATGAGGGATGCGAACATCATCACCCTGTACAAGAACAAAGGCGACGGGGTGACTGCAATAGCTACCTCGGCATCTCTCTCCTTAACATTGTAGGAAACGTCGCCTGGTTGCTTGATTTGCACTAAAGAGGCTCCAGGTACTTGCAAAGAGCATCTATCCAGAATCGCAGTGCGAATTCCGAGACAACAGGTCCACCACTGATATGGTATTCTCCCTTAGACAGCTGCAGGAGAAATGCAGGGAACGACAGCCACTCTTTATAGCCTTTATAGATCTCACAAAGGCTTTTGACCTGGTCAGCAGGGACGGCCTCTTCAAGATTCTCCCCAAGATTGGATGTCCACCCAGGCTCCTCAGCATCATCAGGTCTTTCCACGAGGACATGAAGGGCACTGTAGTCTTTGATGGCTCCACATCAGACCCCTTTGACATCCGAAGCGAAGCAGCGCTGTGTTCTTGTGCCAACCTTATTTGGGATTTTCTTTGCTGTCCTGCTGAAGCAGGCCTTTGGAACTGCAACAGAAGGCATCTATCTCCGGACCAGATCAGACGGAAAGCTCTTCAACCTCTCCAGACTGAGAGCAAAGTCCAAAGTCCAGCTGAAATGTCTGCGTGACTTCCTCTTTGTCGACAATGCGGCTGTCACCGCCCACTCTGCCAAAGATCTCCAGCAGCTCATGAATCATTTTAGAAAGGCCTGCCAAGACTTTGGACTGACAATCAGCCTGAAGAAAACACAGGTCATGGTTCAGGATGTGGACTCACCTTCCTGCATTGCAATCTCTGCGCATGAACTGGAGGTTGTCCATGACTTTGTGTACCTTGGCTCAACGATCTCCAACACTCTTTCTCTCTATACTGAGCTAAACAAATGCATTGGTAAAGCAGCTACCACGTTTTCCAGGCTAACAAAGAAAGTCTGGTCCAAAAAGAAGCTGCCGGAATATACCAAGATCCAGGTCTACAGAGCTTGCGCCTTGAGTACACTTCTGTACTGCAGCGAGTCATGGACTCTTCGCTCACAACAGGAGAAGAAGCTGAACGCTTTCCACATGCGCTGCCTCCGACGCATCCTCGACATCACCTGGCAGGACAAAGTTCCAAACAACACAGTCCTGGAACGAGCTGGAATCCCTTGCGTGTATACACTGCTGAAACAGAGATGCCTGCATTGGATTGGTCATGTTGTGAGAATGGATGATGGCCAGATCCCAAAGGATCTCCTCTTTGGAGAACTTCTGCAGGGAAAGCACCCTACAGGTAGACCACAGCTGCGCTACAAGGATATCTGCAAGAGGGATCTGAAGGCCTTAGGAGTGGACCTCAACAGGTGGGAAACCCTGGCCTCTGAGCATCCTGCTTGGAGGCAGGCTGTGCAGCATGGCCTCTCCCAGTTTGAAGAGACACTTGGCCAACAGACTGAGGCAAAGAAGGAAGGCCCACAGCCAGGGAGACAGACCAGGGACAGACTGCACTTGCTCCTGGTGTGGAAGGGATTGTCACTCCCGAATTGGCCTTTTCAGCCACACTAGATGCTGTTCCAGAACCACCATTCAGAGCGCGATAACATAGTCTTTTGAGACTGAAGGTAGCCAACAACACAGGAAGGAGCCCTGTTCTACTTTTTTTCTGGATCCACCCTTATGGAGCTCCCCCTTGATCCTCAGGGGTTACTCTGAATGCAAGGAAGCTGTGATCTGGGTGCATCCTTTGTTGTAGTACTTCTCCTTAGTGTAGTGAAACTTATCAGTATAAAAGGCAGCTGAACCAAATGCACCTTTGACACGTTAAGGGTGGATTCAGCAAAAATATTCAGCACTAGCGACTCATTGATGCGTTCATGCAGTGTTAATTCATTAATGTAAATTAGTTAAGCTCATTTTAATGTAATATTTTAATTGGTAACAGAAGTAAAAAAACTATTTTTGAAATCATTTTTTATAATTATTGCTATTCAATTATATTAAAAATATAGAAATTATTGTTTTAGAATTAATTTAGAAATTAATGCTTTAAACATTAACTCATTCCGCCCCCTGCCCCCCGGAATGAATTTAAAGTTGAATGTTTGGCAAATTTTTCAAGGTCTATTTTTTGATGGCATATTAATTCATTTTAATTGAAACATTTCAGCGAAACTAAGCACCTTTAATGAGTTATTTAGCATAATGTTTCATTGAGGCACCTTTAGGAGTACCTAAGACATTCAAAATCAGATGTGTCTCATCATGTTGCAACTCATTTACTTTGACCCCAATCCTATCCCTCCAACTATCGCTGATGCAGTTGCACCAAAAAGTCATGTGGTGTACCCTATGGTGATGTGGAGGAGGGAAGCATGCAACCAGACAGGCTGTAGGAGGCAAGTAAAAACATTTACCTCATGGTAGGCTGTCCAATTGCCAATGAGTCTCCTTGGATATCACCACCTATTTCAGTGGTGTATATCCAAGAAGAAGAAAAAGGAGGGGATAAGGCAAGGATAAGACACACACCATTGCCACTGGATCCACCCCCTTCAAACAAAGAAATCTGAAGAAGAAAAAAACACCACAGATTTTACATTATTTCTAAGCTTTCTAAGGAATTTAATGTATCTCCCACAGTGGGAGATCTACATCATTGGGTGTGGGGAATTACATTATAAAGAGGGATGAGGCATAAAGAGATGTGGTGACTCAGAGTGCAAGTTGAAAGGGTTTAGTTGAAAGGAATACAGTATTTACAGAGGGAGGGGGACAAAGGAAGGGGGGCCTTCTTTGTACTGGGAAAGGATCCCTGTCCTAGAAATAGCTGCCACTGTTGGTTCTCTTCCTGCAGAAGTCAAGGGATGCATGTCTACCTCTGCTCAAATGGATGCTCTTTGCAGGCTCATGGTCCACTTGCCAAAGTGCCTCCCCTGGGAATCAATTGTGTGTCTTTTGGGGCCAAAGTCCAGGTGGGGGGCTGGCTCCAGGGTGCACAAGTGGTAGCCTTGGGAGGCCCAGAAGGGCAGAATTCTGGGACTCCTGGTCTTCCCTCTATTACTTCTACCCTTTCCTCCTTCTCTCTTCCAGAAAACTCCCTCCAACCTTCTCTGCCACTCTTCCCTTTCTCCAATGCCTCTTCCTGGCCTCTTCCACTCTGGGTCATTTTCACAGTGTTCCAGCTTTCCTCCCTGACCACCCCCCACCAGTTGTACTTCTCTCTGAGGAGGAGCCAGGCCTGGCAACCAACTGCTAGTGCTCCCTCTGTGCTTTGTTCCTCTTAACCCCACTCTGTCTTCTGCATCCCTCTTGCCTCCGCTCTCTCCTTGTAAACCTCTCAGTGAGCAAGACCATGCCATGCCATGCCAGTTGCATTGCTAGCCAGTATAGCCAGGCTTTTTTGCCCAGCGACGGTGTCACTGCCGAGTAAAGAATGCAGAAGCCCCATCCTGTGGCTTTTTCTCATGCCGCCTTGCACAGCTTCCCCATATGCTTCACCTTTAAAAACACCAAAATCAAGTTATGGATGTTCAACTCTTACATTATTGACAGTGCAGCTGAAGGCACATGACATGTGCAATGCTGTCAGCACTATCAGAAGCGTAATCTGTTTGGCGAGGCATGTGTAGGATGACTAGTGAAAGGGGAAGGCATGGAGACAGAGAAACCCATCTTCAAAGTGGGCCTCAGTTACCCTGCTCCTGGCTTCAAGGCTCTGGGGACCTTATTAAGAAAGCCCTCCAGGATGAATGGCAGCAGGAATTGGAATGCATTTCTCCAGGGTCTCCAGTTGGCCGAGGAACTGGGAAAAGAAATGGCCCAATAAATAGGGTGGGATTCAGTCCAAGTGAGCAGGTGAGACAAATATACAGCAAAGAGCTCAGAAAGTTTGCTTAACACCACAAAGACACCTAGCAGTGAGTGACCGTGAACATTGCAGGGAGGGCAAACTCTAAGAATTACACGGGAAAAGACAGAGCAAAGTCGGGAGGCTACTCGGACCCAACAGGAAGATTGTGCATCCTCACAGAAGGACACAGTGTGACACAGTGAAAAATCCTTCCTTGACCCAGGCAAGTGTTGCAGAACGCTTTGGATTATTCACAGGGTCCTTCACCCCAGGCAAGGCTGGCCCAAGATCTCCTGACACAGCATGCTGAACACTGGCCCCCCCTTACCGGTGCCAGCCTCTGCTCCTCTCACTCTCCAGTGTTCTAGCACAGTACTCTTCTCCACATTTCCTCTTCATCTCTGTCCCCTTCTCCCTTTTCCAGTCCAGGGAGTGGAACAGTGGAGGCAAGTAGGTGGACCAATATGTGTTCCCTCTCCCGCATCAAGCTGCTGCCTGAGGCAACCAATTCAGTTGGCCTCACAAATGGGCTGGCCCTCATCCCAGGAGTTAAACCAGAAATGGAAAACTCTAGAAAGACGGATAGCAGTCATTTGTTAAGCCTGTTCTGCACTTTGATTCTCATGCTTCTGGCCCTCTGACTACTCTCCTCATTATCAGAAGTCCTATCGCAATCGCTTTTACTGAAGAATTCTGGTTCCATCGCCTGAGGAAACCAGCCAGTAAGGAACCAGAGGTGAGGCTGGCATGTTTACACCCAGAAGCGGCTGGCACATCATGAGCATCGTGATTCCTTGTGACATGAGGTGGCAACATCACAGAGAGTATCATTTGGATTGGAGAACTATGATGAGTGACAGGATGTACAGTGGTGGCCCAAAGGGTTGGAAGGGACCTGATAATGCTACAATTCAGTATATCTGCAGGTGTTTTGGAACAGGGCTTCGAGGCAATGTACTTTGATTGTTTGTTAACAATAAAGATGCTCTTTATCCCCCCCCCCATTGCATCATTCAACTCACTCCACTTGCTTCTATGAATACACTAGGGGAGACCTCTAGCAATAACAAGAAAAAGAGATGATGGTTTTTTAATGATGGAAGATCTGAAAATTTTTACAGACTCTTTTTAAAGAAACACTTTACTTTGAACTTAAAAAAGAATGATCAGGGCAACAATTTGTCTCACCTCTTCCCAAGGGCAAGGAACGGAAAACAGTTTAAAAAAAACACTGCAGTAAAAACAAGATAGCCAATTAAAACTTCTCAGCACGATCCAATCTCATGCCACATCTTCCCCACCCGCTTCAACATGCTCTGCACATGGGAATCTCTTACAGCAACCTCTCATGTATAGTCTGGCATATATAAGCCACTGAGGCTGCAATCCTAACCACACTTTCCTGAGAGTAAGCCTCATTGAACAAAATAAGACTTGGTCTCAGGATGAGACAGGCCAAGTGAGAGAAGTGGAGGAATTTTGGTGGCAGAAGTTTGTGTGACTGGTTGAACCTGTGTGATCTCCTCAAAATTTTTGATCGGCACTACGCCCAGGTGGATCAGCCATCACCACAAGCAATCTTCAGACTGGTGAGGTAATGAACACTATCCAAGTTTTATTGCCCTGGGCCCTTCCAGTGAGTTGTAACCAATAACTCATTTTTCCAGAGAAGGAAGTCTGGGATGTGTTGCTATTCCGCTTGGGCTCAGGGGGGCTATAAGGACATTCCGGTGAACAGAGAGGTTTTGCTATTGGTCCTGCAACTCCAACCATCTGGCTCTGCTCAGGTCCTAGAATGTATTTATATACAAAATGTCAGCCATACATGACATTAGAGAAGCGCTCAACAGTGCAGGATCTGGATCTGATGAAAAAGGCTGATTTTAGATTAGATTTTGCAGCTGCCAAAAGCCCAAAACAAAATCCCCAGAATAACTTAAGTTTCCTAATTATTGTTTCGGCAAAAAACCCACGCATGGCGCTATTAAAATATCCTCCTGCATTGAAAAGGAAAAACATTTTTTTTTCCTGGCATTTCTTCTCCTGGAGGTAGAAAAAGGGTAAGTAAATGGAAAAACAAAGATAATGATCTGCTCAGGTAAGCAGCTTTCTCCACGTGGTACCAATTTGATCTTCATTTCTACAACATTTTTCTGCTAGATAGTGTTAAAAGCAGCTCACACAAGTCAACAAATTAACAATACACATCAACAATTCACTGACGTACTAATCATCATAGTAAGACAGAATCAAACATTCCGTAAACAGAGAAGATGTTTAATACACTGAGTCAGACCCTTGGTCCATCAACACTGTCTGGCAGCAGCTCTCCAAGTTTTCAGAAGGAGATTTGTCCTAGCTCTACCAGGAGATTCCAGAATTTCAACCTAGGGTTCTCTGCATGTAGAGGAGGAGCTCCATGGCTCAGTGATGGCTTCATTTTTATGAAATGACAGTTTGAAATTCATTTCAAACAAACAAGTGAGCAACTCAACAAACGTATCAGGTTGGAGACACAACACTGCTTGCAGATGCAAAGTCCTATTTTTCAGCAGTCTCCCTCCCCCCTCCCATCCCTGCACTTCATCTCAACTCTTTTGGAGGGTCTCCTGATCCTCAAGAGATAATTTCTGGGTATGCAAAGAGTTGCTGTGGAGAGATAGGGGCAGGGAAGCCCAAATACACAAGCAGGTTTTCACTTACATTACTGCGCAGCCAACCTCTCTCAACATTTAAGTTAACATCAGCAATACTAACAACTAGCCAACGCATCAATGAATGTGGTGCTTTAACAAATGTGTGCCTGGACGCACACTTCCATCTGTGCTGCAATGCTCACTTGACCCCTACTGAATTGCCTGGGTATGCTTCTGCAACAAACAGGGCCGTGCATTCCCATATGGCAGTGGTTCCCAAACCGTGTGCCACGGTGTCTTCAGGCGCCACAAGGACACTGCAGGATGTCCCTGGCGGCCTCTTCTTCCCGGCTCTACCGAGCACTGCCATCTTAGATCATGTAAGATATCACATGATCCAAGATGGTGGCATCCAAGATGACGGTACTCAAGAGAGCCAGGAAGAAGAGACCGCCTTGTGGACACTGTGACAATGCTACGTTTGAGAGCCACTGCCATTCGGAATGACTAGTTATCAGTGACTACAACTACAAGTAAGGGCCAGAGATTCTATTCTAACATTCTGATACTGTCTCCAGACAACAAAGTCTCTTGTTTTAAACAATATCATAACACTTTCAGGCCTTCCACTTGTAAAGTAAACTTGGCTAACTCTTCATCTTTAAAGTCTTCATCTTCAATTTCTCGGGGTCTCCTCACTTCCGTTCTATTTCTGGGAGGTTCAATCATCATACTGCTGTAATGTCAGACTTTCAGGTCAAACCTGAATTCTCATTTGTGCAAAGTCGCAAATGAAGTCCCATACATTACAAAAGATGCAAGTCTTGAGCCAAAGTGTTACTAGAAATAATCATGACAGCTAGAGATGTTAGAATATTCTAGTGATACTCTAAACCTCCATCAGCAATTTTAACCCTCCTTTTGCTCCACCCTGCTGCAGAAACCCCCGTACTCTACTCCCAACATAGCAGTCATTGTTCCAGTAGTGCCCCTCAGATAATTTCACCTATAGCACAAACCTAGGTATGCCTACTCAAAAGTAAGTTCCACTGTATTCAATTCAACTTACTCCCAGGTCAATGTGTATAGGATTGCAGCATTAGGGTAGTCATATTCCCCAATGCAGATTCTGTGCCTTTACTAATTGTAGGACAGGCTGAAATTCTAAAGGTGCAGTTCTTCCATACCATGGAGTGAGTTACATTTTCAGTGCATGCAGTCTATGGTCCTTGAAGGTAGATATAAAAACATTCCATACCATCTTAGAACTTGTATCTGCAATTCAGGTGATATAGAGGATATCGTCCATTATTTATTAAAATGACCTTTATAGAGTTTCCCAGAATAAAATACTTATTTAATACTATTGCCCTGTTTCAAGAGAGATCCACCTCAGCTTTGATTTGTTGGCTTCTTGCTGACTCTGATCCTGATGTTACTTATAATGTGGCTATCTTTGCCCTTGCGGCTAGGAAACTACGAGCTAAATTTTTGCTCTCCTCAATTCATATTCCTCTGTTTTTATCTGTCTGTAAGACCCAAAAATTGATTAGCGCTTTCCATTTTTGGTTATAAAAAGCTGCACTTTTTGAATTGTGCCTTCATTCGCTGGACAACAGGCAGCATTAGCTCTATCACGGTAAAAGGAAACACTCTTCAATCATGACAAGAGTGTAACATTACTGAAGTCATTCTACAGTTTCCAGGAGCTCATGCCAAACTGATCAACAGAGGTAGGCCAAACCCAACAGTACAACAGAAGGTCTACAACAAGTAGGCCAAACCCAATGCTATAATCAGCCACTGCTATACCTACAACAAAACCTTTTTTCTTCTCCTTGCTGCCCCCATGGCACTCGACCCTCCAATGGCACTTTGGAAGCTACTATTATTACCAGCTCTGAGGGTTCAGAGGTTGGCTGGTGGGCCCTTTGATGGGCGTGGTCCCTCAGCCAGTACCCCACCTGGCCCACCTCCTATGTCACCCCTCCCTTTCTTGCTACAAGTGCAGAGACAACCGTCAAATTATTCATGCATTCCCATGGTTCATTACTACCCTCCTGCTTGGAAACCTGTAATGAAATGAGCAGCCCAATCCCAACCCCCCTGTTTGAGTCAAGGCCTCCCTGTACTGGCTCCGAGTGTCACAAGCATGCCATAAGGCACATTTGGGAGCCAGCGCAGTGGCCAGCATAGGCTTGGCCAGGGTCGGATTCTGACCCTGCACAGGGGGTGGTGGGAGGAGAGAGGGAGGGGTCATTTTTGACCAGGGGAGGGAGGAACAGGGAGGATCAGGTCCAGGAAGGGGACAGGATATAGCAGGTCTCTGCTGTATCCTAAACCCCCACTAGCCAACCTGGCATTACATTGGGCTTCTCAGAGTTGCCCCAGTTAAATAGCTGGCAGAGTTGCAAGTAAGGGTAGGCAGTAGCGTTACTTGGGGTAAGGTGAAAAATATCCCGTTACCCAAGCTGACCTCTAGCCTGCTCCTAATCTTCATAGGATTAGGAGCAGGTCATGCTGCCTGGCTGTATCGGCGCAGGTTAGGATTGCACCATAAGTGAATTTTTGGTCTCCTTTCATCAGCATACGAGTTACAGTAATAGTAATGGTTGGAGACACTCCCCCCATACCTTCCCCTTGGGCTCAGCAACAAAATCTCTATTGAAGAATCCTTCAGACAGTCCAGTGTTGTACTAGCAAAGACTGAATTTCAGCAAGACCTTTTGCAATTGAATTAGAAACTAAAGTACTATTATCTCTGCACAGATGCTTCTGTCTTTTGCCCATCATCTGCAGCAAGCTAAGAGAGCCTATTGATTTCTGCTTCGTAAGGTCTGGCACCTCCTGTTCTACAGTTGGCATCAATGAAAGCTTCCTCCCCAGAGCTAGTAGCAGGGGAAACACATTCCTCAGGATAGTAGCTTGGCATCTAAGGAACCCATCTCTGTATGCCCATTCTGATCAGGTCCCACTGCAGCTGCTATTTAAAAATGCCACATCTATTTTTTTTTAATGAAGGGCCAAACCACTCACTTAACCCTTAGTGTTGTCATATAAATACTTCCTCTACTTCCCCAAACAGCAATAAGTTCCAGGGGTGGTGTTGCCCAGGTTCTAGCCTCCTTTGAGAAGAGATCACAGTTGGTTTATGGCATAGTTGCAGTGAAGCTAGAGATACAATATGTGCAGGCTGAACGTAAGAGGGAAACAGATAGTTTAGCATGCCTTCCAAACACCAGGAGGTCACATCGTTTCACAGAGAACAGCTCTGGACCTCAAGGCATTTCAGCTTCTAGTTCTGGCTGTCTTAGGGATATGGAATGGAAGGTGTCTCAGATCAGACCAGCTCTCTCATCTACAGTACCTTAGTAAGCTGCCAGCAAAAATTCTCCCTCTCTGTTTCCTTTGTGCTTCCTTACACACTAACCACACAAAAGAGGAGGGGAGAAAATGGGTCACAATACTTGAATCTCAGCTTGACCCTCAGGTGATGGAGATGTAAAGTCTTGCAAGCATCCAATGAAATACCCCGTTCCTTTAGAGCATAGATTTTCCATCTCATGGCACACTGAGAAGGCACTAAAATTGTCAAGGCACACCATCAGGTTTTTTTTTTGGGGGGGGGGGGCATTTGTCAAGGCAAACACACTGCCAGCTGGGGACTGTCATCTCCCAATAGCACTACTCATATATGACCCTCCCATGGCAACCCTGCAGACCACTCACAACACACCACAGTGCACCATGGCTCAGCGGCTGAAAATCACTGTTTTAGAGCAATTTCCAGTTAAGGAACATCAATAGGTCTCTTGAATGATGAGCTTCACAAAACAGTGATCAACCAGCATTAACCCAACCCACAGATGTACACATTTGATCCCTGTTGCAATGTTGGGCAGAAATGGCTTTAACCCATTTTTGCCTGGCCCACAGGTGCACAAATTTGGTCCCTGTTTGCTTATGCAACATTGAGCAGAAATGGCTTAACTTGATCTACTGTGTTTACAGGGTAGCTTTCTAAATTGCTTTTGAACTAGTGGATATTTCTCAAAGGTGTTCATTAAGCTAGAACTGATTAGGACTGCAGCTTAGAGTCCTCCTGGAAAGTCACATTCATCACCCTTCCCAAATAATGTTCTCTTGCAGCCCAACCTTGTCATACACCTTTAAACAACTGAGTGGCAAACTTTCTTCATAGTGATACAAGAAGCTACACCTGTGGAAGTTCTGTTAAGGGCCCAATCCTATCTGACTTTTCAGAGCTGATGTAGCCACAATGCAGATAACAAATGTTCCCTTACCTTGAAGAGCACTCTGTGACTGACCCACCGTCAGGAAGTATCATCAGTGCTGGACAGTTGGATAGGATTGGGCCCTAAGTCAAAGCAAAAGGAAAATGGCCCCTTGTCTTAACAGAGTAGTAGCTACTCTGTGGCAGAATGGATTAATAGGACTGCTTGTCCTTTATTTGCCAAATTATTGAGATCACCTGAGGAGTGTACCTACCTTTTCAGGGGCAGTGGGTGGTAAGAACTGAGATGCTTCACTTTACTTACCTTGCTCCTGGCAAGCCATTAATGTAGTTAAATGGTTGGTAAAGACATATAAAAAAAACAAATCATGGCTATTTGTAGTATTATAGTGCTTTAAATGTGTGTGTCAAATGCTGTTAGCTACCAACTGGTTAAGGAAGGATTAAAGGAGTTTAAGGACTAAATTATGTTCAAAAAATAGGCAGGTGGCTCTTCAGTGAAGGCCTCCCCCCCTTTCATTGTATAGTTTAAAAAGTGCATTAAGTAAGAATTTGTAACCATTAAACAGTGTTTGGAAGTCACAAAACCAGAGAAAATGGGGGAATCCGCCTCTGAGATGAACTTCTAAGGAGTGGCACTACTGGCACCGAGGCAGACACCCGACTGTTAGAAGTTGCCCATCATTCTCAAAGCCAGAGTTTGGTGCTGCCGTTTTTGCTTTTAAGTTATGCTCTCTGAACTGGATGCATTCAGTTCAAGGGCCCAAGAGAGGCACACTCTGTGCATGTTCTTGATTGCCAAGGCAATTTTAGATTTTATAATTAGCAAAAAAAAAAAAAAAAAAAAACCCAATTGTGCCAGACACAAAAATTTATTAATTTAAAATGTTTCTGTCCTGTCTTTCCCTGTCCCTTTTGGAGGTGTCCAGGATGGTATATGGTATTTTTTTTCCCTACTCTATAGTACAGCCATTTTCAACCACTATGCCATGGCACACTGGTGTGCCACAGGAATTTGGAAGAGAGTCATTTATTAGTAGGGCCATTGGGGATGTGGGCTCCCCATTGGCAGTACAGTGTTCCTTGTCGATTGCCAAAAAACGATGGTGTGCCTTGACTATTTTAGTGCCTTGCCAGTGTATCATGAGATGAAAAAGGTTGAAAATCACTGCTATAGTATACAGCAGTGTTTCTCAAACTGCGGGTCAGGACTCACTAGGTGGGTCGTGAGCCAATTTCAGGTGGGTCCTCATTCATTTCAATATGTGTTTTATTTTTAATATATTAGACTTGATGCTACCATGGTATGTGACTGCATTTGAGGAAATGTGACAAAACTGTATTTTTAACAATACTATTTAACAATACTGTCAATGGAACTTACTCCTGGGTAAGTGTGGGTAGGATTGCAGCCTATAGTGCTTGATGATGTCACTTCTAGTCATGACATCACATTTGGTGGGTCCTGACAGATTCTCATTCTAAAAAGTGGGTCCTGGTGCTAAATGTTTGAGAAGCACTGGTACAGGTGTGCTCAAACCCCAGCCCGGGGGCCACTTGTGGCCCTTGGGGGCTCTCAATCCGGCCCTTGAGGAGCCCCCAGTCTCCAATGAGCCTCTGGCCCTCCAGAGACTTGCTGGAGCCCGTGCTGGCCCGACACAACTGCTCTCAGCTTGAGGACGACCGTTCGACCTCTCACCTGAGCTGTGGGACGAGGACTCCCTTCACTGCTTGCTGTTTCACGTCTGTGATATAGCAGTGGCAGTGAAGGAAAGGCCAGCCTTGCTTCGTGCAAGGCTTTTTATCGACCTTGAGCTACTGCAAGACCTTAATTCATTCATATAAGTTCCATCTCTAATAAATTCATTTATGTAAATTTATTCAAATTTTAAATGTAAATTAATTCTTTTTTTTCCTGGCCCCCGACACAGTGTCAGACACAGTGTCAGAGAGATGATGTGGCCCTTCTGCACTGGTATACAGAATATAAAAGTAAAGGAGGGGTATGGTATGCCTCTCGGATTGATGTGGGAAGAGAGGCTTAAAAAGGTACCAGTCCAGTCATGGCAATGGTGACTCTTTCCCTGCCTTTGCCTTTCAAGTCTCCACGGGAGAGTTGGTGTTTCTTTTTAGCAAGTGAAACCTTCGCCCTTGTTGTACCTTGTGCCAGGAGAAGCTTTGCCTCCTTGAGAGTCTGCTGTGAAAGACGCAGAAGCCCAGCAAGAAACAAAAAAGGCTATTCTAATGTTCAGAAGTGGGAAGTAACATTGTGCTGTTTTCCACAGGCGTTTGCAACAGAAACTGCAGCAATACTCTCCTCATATTTTTAGCTGCTTACAGGTGTGTGCTCTGACTGTTCCCACTGAGCAGGGACACTCCCTTATTTTCTGAAAACTGTCCCCAGTAAAACACTCCCCCCATTTTTCTCTGTTTTGCATTGTGAGCAGCTGTTGGTATGTACGTATGCATGCTACATTTCTTCACAAAGCACTGCGTCTCGAGCAGGGGTGTCGAAACTTGTTCCATCCAGCAGGCTGAATAGCTTTCATGGTGCCTGCTGGGGGTCGGAATTGATGTCATTAAGCAGGAACTGATGTCAATAAATACCATCATTCATGTCAATAAGCAGGTGATGCCCAGCAATAAACACATTTTCTCTCTTAGGAACTCATTAGCTGCAAATGACAGGTGAGAAAACATGCAAATCTTGATCAGATTTTCAAGATATGGGAAAACCCAAATAGCAGCAGATGTTGGGCTTCCCTTTCAGCAGTATAGATATACTCTGCAAGGTGATGCTCAATTGTCACGTGGGCTGCCCTTTCAACAGTGACATCTCAGCAGAAGTGGCAGTACTGAAAGGGTGGCCCACATGATGGTTGGGCTGTCCCAGGGCCACCCTTCCAGCAGCGCCATTTTTGCCGATGCATCACTTCGCAGCTTAGCAGCTCACAGCAACTGATGGTGATGCTGGAAGAGCCCAATTATCATGGAGGTTGGATAAAAGGTTACCGCAGGCCAGATATGGCCCATGGGTCTTAGGTTTGACATTTCAGGTCTGGAGTGTGAGAGATTCTGAGGCTTAGTGGCTGTCTTTTCACTCTGAGAATGTTGATCGTGTATCATCATCATTCACCACCACCACCACTGCAGTTCTGGGAGAGAAGTGTGTGTGTCCTATCAGTGTGATCGAAGCCATACTTACAGGGAGACAAGAATCCTATAATGTTTTGTGGCAGGATCCCACTTGTTAGAAGGATAACAATGACCATTGTCAGGAAGTTTTTTTAGCATGCATATGCAAATACAGCTGTAGGGAAAAGACTAAAGACTAACCAATTTATTTTAGCACAAGCTTTCTGCAGACACAGTCGTGTATCCAAAATAGTCAGTGATCCACAAAAGTTTATGCTGAAATAAATTGTTTAGCCGTTAAGGTGCTACAAAAATCTGGTTGTAAACCATTTGGAAGGAGTTGGGAGGGAACTCTGAATGCCTGGCAGTGACCTTGTGTGCAGGTTACACAGTGGTTCCAGGGTTTGTGCCCACTTCTTAATAGCAGATGTCCTCAAGCCCTTGAGGCCCTTTGTGTTTGGTGGGATCCAATTTGGGAGTAAGATATTGGAGGTCTCTTGTTAGGGACCTGTTACCATAAGACCTAGAGTGCTGCCAGACACTTTGAAACATGGTTGGCACCAGGTTGTTGGGGGCCCTGGGGACAAGCCCTGAGTTGGGGGTCTCAAACTGTGCTTGTGCTCCAGCCCCTTGAATGGCACACACAGGAACATGGTAAGTTCTCACCACATGCAGTACATGGTTATGAAAAAGGGTAGTGCAAGGCACTGCAGCAGGGGTGCTACTGCTCGATCTACTCTCAAGCAGTACACCGTTTCCTGGAGAGAACAACTTAAAGTGATTTCCCACATGACACTAAATAGTCTTTTGAGATTCTTTCCCACAAATTGTATGTTGTGTGTATGTTATTGTGAGATGAAAAGTAGAAGAGAGTTTCTTAAAACAATATATATGTTTAGGTTTTACCGTTACGTTGCAAAATGTTGAAAAGGCACTTTAGCATCATGTGAAGTGCCTTAGGTGACATCACTGGCAAAGCAGAGAGACAGAAAAAGCCATGGGGCTGAAAAGCAGGAGCTGTAAGCCACTGCAGTGAACATACAGTGTAATTATTTAATACAGTAGCCTACTGCTGCATGTCCCCACAGTACTCATTTTCAGATTCTTAAGGTGTTCTTCATCCATTGCTGCAAGGCTGATTGATGGACCAAACTAGGTACTCTCTTCTTGCTAAATTTTTGCAATTACAAGCACACTGTGAGGACAAGGGAACTGCACTGGATTATACAGCAAAAAGTACAGGCAGCTGCCATGTCATTGGCCCTCAGAACTTGTAGGTGACCAATCTAAATCCAGGAATGAAATTGGGACTTTTGGAGACCTCGTGTTTGACCTATAGAAATACTCTGGTGATGCCAAATCACCAGAAGGGGCATGGCTCAGTGATGGAGCAAATACTCTGCATTCAGGCAGTCATAGGTTCTGAAAGACCCAGTCTGGGATTCTAGAGAGCTGTGTCAATCTGTATTGACAGTACTGAGCTAAATGGACCAATGGTCCTACTCAGTATAAGGCAGCTTCCTATGTAAATGCTGAACTCAAGATCATTCTTCCTAGCACTGTTTCCTCAGCAGGGAGTGAAATGTCTCTCACTTCTCTTTAAACAGATCACAAAGGAGTTCTTTCTCCCCAGACTCTGAGCATGGAGGTTTCATTCAGTTGTCATTGGTAGTATGACTCTACCTGAATAGATCCTATCCTTTTTTCCTCAAACTCATCTAAGCTAATTAGTGTGTAAACCATGGTTTCAGATCCTGGTCTGCTCCCCACCTGTGATTAGAAGGAACGCACAGTTCCCAAGTTTGGATGTAGCGCAGAGCTGAAGTACATCTTGTGCCCTCGTGCATGAAAGAGGAGGAGGGGGAAGTGCATGCACCTGTGGCTCTCAAAGGCTTGTTCTAGTATTGAGAAACCTCAGCTTCCCATTATATCAGAACTATGTCAGGCACTCTGTGGTGAAACAGTAATAAAATGATTTTCCATTCCTGTGATCTTCTGATCTTTCTGTTGAAAGAAATAGTATTGTACTGTGAGTCATGAGAAAATGATTGTGGGCTGGAAAGTTCTTTGTATCTCTTGCTGCGGACTAATAATCTCAGGTTAGCTGTACTCTGGTTATTTAAAATGTATATGAAATTGAAAGCGTTTCCCTTCCAGTTATGAGTAATATGTATTTGGAAATTGTGTGTGTGTGTGCGCGCGTACACAGAGAGAGGGAGGGGGAGTCGGAGGGCTGACTGACAAAAAGATTGAAGGCTCCACTGAAAATGAACACAGCTTCAGATCTGTAGCTTTCGAATAGTGAAGGTGCCAAAGATGAGACTTTGACCAGCCCACGCACATTGGACTAGTGAAAAATTACTATCATTTTTAAACTCAAACACTATACTTATGCTCCAGATGTTATCCTAATGCAGCATTCTGGGAACAAAACAAAACAAAAAAATAGCAGTCTTGATTACAGATTAAGTATGCAATTCAGTTTCAGGTCTGCAATTGAATATACCTGATGCCGTACGCCCACACTCCAGGGATCGCACTAGACTAGGGTTGTCAATGACTTTTACATGGTCTGGATGTTTTTTTTCTTCCCTTTTTCTTTTCCAATATAGAGTGTTCAAACACACTTCAGTATAAAGTTGAAGGCAATGGATGTTACTCTTTCCACAAGGACATGAAGGGCACTGTTGTCTTTGATGGCTCCACATCAGACCCCTTTGACATCTGCAGCGGAGTGAAGCAGGGCTGTGTTCTTGCACCAACCTTGTTTGGGATTTTCTTTGCTGTCCTGCTGAAGCATGCCTTTGGAACCGCAACAGAAGGCATCTATCTCCGGACCAGATCAGACAGAAAGCTCTTCAACCTCTCCAGACTGAGAGCAAAGTCCAAAGTTCAGCTGAAATGTCTGCGTGACTTCCTCTTTGCCGACGATGCAGCTGTCACTACCCACTCTGCCAAAGATCTCCAGCAGCTCATGGATCGTTTTAGCAAGGCCTGCCAAGATTTTGGACTGACGATCAGCCTGAAGAAAACACAGGTCATGGTTCAGGATGTGGACTCACCTCCCTGCATTACAATCTCTGCACATGAACTGGAGGTTGTCCATGACTTAGCGTACCTTGGCTCAACGATCTCTGACACTCTTTCTCTCGATACCGAGCTAAACAAACGCATTGGTAAAGCAGCTACCACGTTTTCCAGACTCACAAAGAGAGTCTGGTCCAACAAGAAGCTGACGGAACATACCAAGATCCAGGTCTACAGAGCTTGCGTCCTGAGTACACTTCTGTACTGCAGCGAGTCATGGACTCTTCGCTCACAACAGGAGAGGAAACTGAATGCTTTCCACATGCAGTGCCTCCAATGCATTCTCGTCATCACCTGGCAGGACAAAGTTCCAAACAACACAGTCCTAGAACGTGCTGGAATCCCTAACATGTATGCACTGCTGAAACAGAGAGGCCTGCGTTGGCTCGGTCATGTCGTGAGAATGGATGATGGCCGGATCTCCTCTATGGAGAACTCGTGCAAGGAAAGCGCCCTACAGGTAGACCACAGCTGCGATACAAGGACATCTGCAAGAGGGATCTGAAGGCCTTAGGAATGGACCTCAACAAGTGGGAAACCCTGGCCTCTGAGCGGCCCGCTTGGAGGCAGGCTGTGCAGCATGGCCTTTGCAAGTTTGAAGAGACACTTTGCCAACAGTCTGAGGCAAAGAGGCAAAGAAGGAAGGCCCATAGCCAGGGAGACAGGCCAGGGACAGACTGCACTTGCTCCTGGTGTGGAAGGGATTGTCACTCCCGAATCGGCCTTTTCAGCCACACTAGACGCTGTTCCAGAACCACCATTCAGAGCGCGATACCATAGTCTTTCGAGACTGAAGGTTGCCAACAGTCAAGGTGACAACAACAGAGGAATGATAGAGATATTGATAAGAAAACAGATCAGATATACAGTGCTTAAGGCTGAAATGTTAACTATCAGGGAGTAAGCCCCACTGAACACAATGTGACATGCACCCAAGGATTATAGTTGAGATGAAGGATGTCAGTCTGGGCTTTGCCAAAATTACCAGGAACATTTGGGCTACATGGTGCACACAGGTTAGGTCTCTATTGCTGTGAAACAAATTGCTTTATTTGTGTATTTTTTAGATATTGAAAACATTTATAATGGGCCCTCAAGGCAGGTCACCCCACATTAAAAATATATTAAAGTGAAATCCACACTTCTGCAAAAATAAAAAAATAAAAAATAAACACCACAACTTGTTAAAAGCCATATAGCAATGAAGGGCTGAAACCATTTCTAACTGGATCCTTGGCAGAACAAATTTTTCTTTGCTACCCACCAAAATGCCATGAACTAGGGATCTGTAGGGACCTCCCAGGGAAAAGTTCCACAATCCGGGTGCTATCACCAAGAGTCCTAGCCAAATGGGCCCCCAAAGGCACCAGGATGCTCAGCAAGGCCTCCAATGATGAATGGAAGAAAGCTTATGTAGGAGGAAAATGGGACTTTCACGTACTTTCCCAGTTCTCTGGAAGCAGGCAGGAGTTTGTACACTAACACAGAAAGCTGTTCTCAGAAGTGTGAGAACTGCAATTTAGTAAGAACGTTTTGAATTCTCTGTCATGGATCCCTAGAACTCACTGATAGTTTTGTGAATTCTAGCCTTCCAGAGATGGGTTCAAAGGAGAACAGCTGAATTGTGCTGAATTGTGAATCTTGTAACAAATACTGTGTGAAAACCTTCCAACTAGTAAAATGCTCAGAGGTGTGAGAACCAGTGTGAAGGTGTTGTCAGGAGCTTTGGTAATAGCTGTGTGAGAAACAACAGAAAAATCTTTTGTGACTGACTCTCCATTTAGATCCTGCATTTTCAGGACATGTAGTTCAGTCACTTAAAAAAAATACAAAGAATAATTTTGTTAGACATTAGAAATATGCTCTACTAATATCTGTAGAACTTCCTTTTGAGTAAGTGTGTTTAGGGGCTCACCTCCTTATCCCTGCTGGAAGAGATCTCTACTCCAACTGTCATTTGCACTGGAGTTGGAGAAATGAATGGAGGACTCTTCTGGCCTCTGCCACTGGTCTGAGCATTGAGGTCCCCCAGGAGCCTGTGTCTGCCAGGATGAACACCAAGGTAAGAGCCTGACCCCCACCACTGCCTGGAGAATGGGGTAGCTAAAGGGATTTTGCCTCCCTCTTCTTGCCTGAAGAAGAACTCGGCTCCCACTGCAAGTTACCTTCACTGATTTCTCCAGGCCTTGGGCATCACCCAGGGAACTAAGGGGCTCCTGGCTTATTTTTTATTGTTATTGTAAAACCCTCCCCCGATTATTTGGATCAAAAGGGAAAGTATAAGTTATAAATCAGTGCATGCGTTTCCCTGTATCCACGGCTTCTGTATGTACAGTTTCACTTATCCACAGTTCACAAATCGCCCCATCATGCAAATGACTTATCTGGTCTCTTATTGTACCCCCTCCTGTGTCTTTCTGTGCTGTTTGCAAATTCTAACAGGAAGCAGGTTGGAAGGCTGAACACAACTTGGCACTTATAGAGTTCATAGAGCTTAGCATCATGTTGTTAAATTTGCAAGAGCCACCATAATAAATCCATCATATGACCAGCACCAGGCCAAATGGCTTCTGGAATGAAAAGTACATCTCATTAAGGAGGGGTCCAGATGACTCTCCCTGGACAGAGAGTTTCACAGCCTTGGCAGAGCCATAGAGAAAGCCCTCGCCTACAGTAGCAGACTTCCCCAGCCCTGCGCCCAGGGGAAGAGGGCCATGATGGCGCCCCACCATGGGCTGTCTCCATCCCCCCCGTGTGTAAGTTCGCCCCCCCCCCCCACCTGAGGCTCACGAATCCTCGCGCAACCCAAGGATGCGTCAGGGAAGCCCAACACTATAAACTGTGTTTCTGGAAAACTAGAAGTACAGTTTCCAACCCCATTGGAAGCCTCAGAGAGGCTTCTGTGGGGTTCTACAGCCTCACACCCGGGGCATTTGCCCCACAGAATACAATAGTAGGTTCGCAACTACTCTCCTACATTCCTGCAGATTTCACCTCAGCTGATGTTGGGACATGCAGGAGAGCTTCCTTAATGGTTGAGTAGTTTCCTATGGAAAGTTATGGTCCTTTAGGCATACTGCTCATAAGCCTTTAATGGCTTTAAAGGAACATTTATCAATGTTTGTCCCCCACTGTACCACATTGCATGGTCGACCTATTGAAAGTACCACTTTCAATGTCATTGCCAGTGATGATGTCATTGCCAGTTACATCCTGATTGGGAGGCCAGATGTGATGTGATGCAACAAAAATCAGTAAGAGGCTAAGGGTGGATGAGAGGGCTTTTTCAGCACATAAGAAACACGCCCTGGAGCTCTGCCCACCAAGCCTAGACTCCTACCACTGTTTGTCACATTGTGTTGCTGGTCTGGCTGCTAAGCGATAGGAGTCTGGGGACCTTGCAGGTACCACTGAACACCACCTCAAGCACCACCAGTGGTATGAGTACCACTGGTTGAGAAATGATGCTTTAAAGGTATTTAGAAATTGATCAAAAGCCATGAAACTCATATAAATGGGAAATCACATGCTCCTGAAGTTTATAGTTAGAGGAACAGAGAAAGCTACCTTGTACAGCAAATCAAGCATTTATTACAGTCACAGACCGCACATACTTTCTATAGCAGGTGCGTCAAACATAAGACTGTTTTGCCAAATTCCTGATCCAAACTTTGCTTAGAGAACCTATGCCCCCTTTAAGCTAATTTGCTCCTCTGTGTTCCCTAACAACGGCCCCAGGTCTACACTGCTAGACCCCACCACCAGGGTAGCTCACCTGTTCAACCTGCAGAGGTCCTCCTTCCTCCTCTCTCCTGCCAGCAGCTTCTCCAGCCACCACAGCAACACCTTAGTCCTCTGCAGGCCTTGGGCATTGCAGCCACACACCATTCTCCAGTGTCTCCAGCAGTCTCTGTTCCAGCAGTCTCCAAAGTTCATTCACCCATCTGTCCTTTAGTCAGTTAGTACATCAGCAGTTCCAGTAGTCCATCAGCCACTAGTTCCTCAGTCCATTAATCCATCAGTTCAGTTTCTTTCTTCCATCCCTCCCTCAAAGCTTTCCTCCTCCTACTACCCACCAAGACTTTCCCTTCATCAGGTAAGAACATAAGAACATAAGAACAGCCCCACTGGATCAGGCCATAGGCCCATCTAGTCCAGCTTCCTGTATCTCACAGCGGCCCACCAAATGCCCCAGGGAGCACACCAGATAACAAGAGACCTCATCCTGGTGCTCTCCCCTACATCTGGCATTCTGAATTAACCCATTCCTAAAATCAGGAGGTTGCGCATACACATCATGGCTTGTACCCCATAATGGATTTTTCCTCCAGAAACTCGTCCAATCCCCTTTTAAAGGCGTCTAGGCTAGACGCCAGCACCACATCCTGTGGCAAGGAGTTCCACAGACCGACCACACGCTGAGTAAAGAAATATTTTCTTTTGTCTGTCCTAACCCGCCCAACACTCAATTTTAGTGGATGTCCCCTGGTTCTGGTATTATGTGAGAGTGTAAAGAGCATCTCCCTATCCACTCTGTCCATCCCCTGCATAATTTTGTATGTCTCAATCATGTCCCCCCTCAAGCGTCTCTTTTCTAGGCTGAAGAGGCCCAAACGCCGTAGCCTTTCCTCATAAGGAAGGTGCCCCAGCCCCGTAATCATCTTAGTCGCTCTCTTTTGCACCTTTTCCATTTCCACTATGTCTTTTTTGAGATGCGGCGACCAGAACTGGACACAATACTCCAGGTGTGGCCTTACCATAGATTTGTACAACGGCATTATAATACTAACCGTTTTGTTCTCAATACCCTTCCTAATGATCCCAAGCATAGAATTGGCCTTCTTCACTGCTGCCGCACATTGGGTCGACACTTTCATCGACCTGTCCACCACCACCCCAAGATCTCTCTCCTGATCTGTCACAGACAGCTCAGAACCCATCAGCCTATATCTAAAGTTTTGATTTTTTGCCCCAATGTGCATGACTTTACACTTACCGACATTGAAGCGCATCTGCCATTTTGCTGCCCATTCTGCCAGTCTGGAGAGATCCTTCTGGAGCTCCTCACAATCACTTCTGGTCTTTACCACTCGGAAAAGTTTGGTGTCATCTGCAAACTTAGCCACTTCACTGCTCAACCCTGTCTCCAGGTCATTTATGAAGAGGTTGAAAAGCACCGGTCCCAGGACAGATCCTTGGGGCACACCGCTTTTCACCTCTCTCCATTGTGAAAATTGCCCATTGACACCCACTCTCTGCTTCCTGGCCTCCAACCAGTTCTCAATCCACGAGAGGACCTGTCCTCTAATTCCCTGACTGTGGAGTTTTTTCAGTAGCCTTTGGTGAGGGACCGTGTCAAACGCCTTCTGAAAGTCCAGATATATAATGTCCACGGGTTCTCCCGCATCCACATGCCTGTTGACCTTTTCAAAGAATTCTATAAGGTTTGTGAGGCAAGACTTACCCTTACAGAAGCCATGCTGACTCTCCCTCAGCAAGGCCTGTTCGTCTATGTTTTTTGAGATCCTATCTTTGATGAGGCATTCCACCATCTTACCCGGTATAGATGTTAGGCTGACCGGCCTATAGTTTCCCGGGTCCCCCCTCTTTCCCTTTTTAAAAATAGGCGTGACATTTGCTATCCTCCAATCTTCTGGTACCGTGGCCGTTTTGAGGGACAAGTTGCATACCTTAGTCAAGAGATCAGCAACTTCATTCTTCAATTCCTTAATAACCCTTGGGTGTATGCCATCAGGGCCCGGTGACTTATTGATCTTTAATTTATCAATGAGGTCTGAAACATCTTCTCTTTTAACCTCTATCTGACTTAACTCCTCGGTTAGGAGGGGCCGTTCGGGCAGCGGTATCTGCCCGAGGTCTTCTGCCGTGAAGACAGATGCAAAGAACTCATTTAATTTCTCTGCCATCTCTAAGTCTCCTTTTATCTCCCCTTTCCCTCCCTCACCATCCAGAGGGCCAACCGCTTCTCTGGCGGGTTTCCTGCTTCTAACATATTTGAAGAAGCTTTTATTATTCCCCTTAATGTTGCTGGCCATGCGTTCCTCATAGTCTCGCTTGGCCTCCCCTATCACCTTCTTACATTTCTTTTGCCACAGTTTATGTTCCTTTTTATTCTCTTCATTAGGGCAAGACTTCCATTTACGGAAGGAAGCTTTCTTGCCCTTCACAGCCTCTCTAACTTGGCTGGTTAGCCATGCGGGCACTCTCCTGGATTTAGTGGAACCCTTCTTTCTTTGCGGTATACACCTCTGCTGGGCCTCTATTACTGTTGTTTTAAGCAGCCTCCATGCACTCTGGAGAGATTGGACTCTTTTTACCCTCCCTTTCAACCTCCTCCTAACCAGCCTCCTCATTTGAGGGAAGTCCGCCCGTCGGAAGTCAAGGGTTTTTGTTAGAGATTTGCCCGGTATTCTTCCCCCAACGTGCACGTCAAAACGGATCGCAGCATGATCACTGTTCCCCAATGGCTCAGTAACGTTTACATCTCTAACCAGGTCCTGCATACCGCACAAAATTAAATCCAGAGTCACCTGTCCTCTGGTGGGCTCCGTGACTAGCTGATCTAAGCCACAGTCATTTAGCACGTCAAGAAATCCGGTTTCCTTATCGTGACCAGAACACAAATTGACCCAGTCAATATGAGGATAATTGAAGTCCCCCATGATTACAACCCTGTCCTTCCTTGTCACCTCCCTGATCTGTTTCCTCATTTCAAGGTCCCCATCAGATTTCTGGTCTGGAGGACGATAGCACACCCCCAGTATTACATCGCTGCTCAAGCCTGGTAATTTAACCCACAGAGATTCTACGGTGGAGTCGGACCCACCTTCAATCTCTACTTTGCTGGATTCTATCCCTTCCTTAACATAAAGGGCCACCCCACCTCCAACACGCCCCTGCCTGTCCCTCCTGTAGAGTTTATAGCCCGGGATTGCGGTATCCCACTGATTCTCCGCATTCCACCATAAAAGGTGCTGCTTTTAACTCTGATGGCCTCTTTGCCTTCAAGTGGCTGCAGCTGTGCAGCACACTCACTGCAATCTAAGGCCCTGGTGTTGACACTATGCTTGTCTGCCAGAACAAGGGATCACTGTTGACACAACATCCAGATCCTTAAGGGATCTTGTGCATTTCCATTACAGGCCCATGGACTGAATGTGGCCCCCGGAAGAAATTATAATCTTTTGGCTTAATAATTATAATGACCCCCATTATAAACTTCTGGCTTAATAACTAGGCTCTCTCATATCTTGAAAATATGAACAAGATTTGCACATTTTCTCTTCTGTCATTTGCAGCAAAAGAGCTTCTGTGTGAAACTAAAGTGCTTATTTCTGGCCATCATCTGTGGAATGGTGTCACTTCCAACCCTTGGCAGGCACCATGAAAGCTAACTTTGGCCCTCTGTATGAAACAAGTTTGATGTCCCTGTTCAACAGCATCAGACCAGTGGTCCATCTGGGCCAGAACTGTCTACACTCACTGGCAGCAGTCTTTCCCAGACCTATCTGGATGCCAGGATTTCCACTGTGCCCTTCTGTATGTCAAGCACATGCTCTTCCATTGAGGAACCTTCCACTGAGAATCCTACTCAGGCCCCATTGCAGTAAAACCAAATGGCTTTGTGAAATGTTCATAAAGACAAGCCGATGCAGGATTTTTATTGTGGGAGGGTTCTCAGTGCACTTTATAGAGTAATGAGCTGCATCACACAGGGAAGGTCTTTATACTCACTAATGAAATGCAGCTACCTCTTCATTAAAATCTGCTAGATGTGTCATGGCAGTCCTCTACATGGTAACCATGGAAATAAGATAATATATAGCATCAGAATGAAATGATATGTAGAAGTTTAAATAAACTGTTCTTAGTCACACTGAAAGTTTGCCAGAACACTTAAAACAAAATTAAATCGCTTAATGGTTATTTCATAAGCCCAAGTAGCTGGGATCTTGTTTCACAGTCCCATTGAGAGACAAAGCACCATATTGTAATGGTGACTGGCCAACTATTACTCGCTTTAGGCAGAAACTAGTGAATTGTCCAGGATGCCTAGTTAATGTCAGTTTCTTAATGTTAATGTTTCTTAATGGTTCATAAATGTTCCTTAGTGGGCGTCTTGGGGTACAGAGAGGATTGTGGAATGTGGCAAGAATTTAGAGGAGGGGCTGATGTAAGGAGAGAGAGAGAGAGAGAGAGAGAGAGAGCAGTTTGATCTGATGTTGGGGGGATACACGCAGGATAATAGCAATGACTTGCTCAAGTGAAGTATACAAGGTAAGGCTGTAGTGAAGTGGATCACCACTGCTATTTGCATTTTAAAAAAAACTGCTTGGAAATGGGTAATCCAACCCCCTACAGCAACTGTTACCCTGCACATGCTCGATCTCATCTGATCTCGGAAGCTAAGCAGGGTCAGGCCTGGTTAGTACTTGGATGAGAGACTGCCTGGGAATACCGGGTGCTGTAGGCTTATACCATAGTCTTTCGAGACTGAAGGTTGCCAACCAACCCCCTACCACTTCACCTTGCTCCTGCCTTGCATAGGCATTTTCAACAAAAGTGGAAGTACAGGCACTCCCAGTGTATCCAGCATTTCCTGCTTGTTGAAAAGGCCTACATGAAGGTGAGGTGAGAAGGTAAGGTAATCTGCAAACCTGCAGATTTTGGGGGTGGGGGTGGGTGGGAATGAAACACAGTGGTGGGAGGCTTTGTGTCCGGCAGTGAATCACCTTGGGCTGCCCCTGCCCCTTAATCTTCACTATCAGTGGCAATGATAGTGTTCAATTCATCATCAAGTGGCAGACAGGGGTACCATGGGGGCCCCAGTCAAGAAATTTACAAGTTTGACTATCCCCAGTTTGGGCTGAATCATGGTGCCTGTAACATTTTAAAAAAAGTAGCTAAGAAAATTAGATCTGCTCCACTGAGGGGAAGATGCACTCACCTGTTCCCTACACACAGCAAGTAAGGCTGCAATCCTAACCAACTTTCTAGCACTGACATAAGGACAATACAATGCCGAGGTAAGGGAACAAACTTTGCCTTACCTTGAGGAGGCCTCCGTGACTGCACCCCAATTGCAAGATGCAGCACATGCCCCACTGGCACAGCTATGCCAGTGTTGGAAAGTTGGTTAGGATTGCGTCCTAAATCATTCATAGTTTTGCAGGCGTGTTTATGTAAATATCACAGATATCTGTTGGTTCGTGCATGTGACATCACTAACCTACTACACCCTCCTATTAGGCACAATTTTTTGTCAATTAGAAAATAGTTTTACATTTATTATTTTTATTAGCATTTAAAGTACTAAGTGCTCCCCTTCTGCACCATTCTAACTCAACAGTACTTAGCCATGTATTGAATATATTTAAAATATTTTTAGCCTACCATTCCCCATCCAACAGAGTCATCCAAGGTGGCTCACGCTCATATATTGAAGCAATCAAATTCCAATATTATAAAGAAAAACAAATCACAATAAACAGAACAAATTGAAAAATGAAAAATGAAGGAGAAACAGCATCCATCAAAAGCAAGAAAGCAAACCTGCAGATAAAAAAGAAGGATCACCTTCCAGCCACCACAAAGGAACAAAAATCATGACAAACAGTAGCAATGTTAGTCTTTTCCCACCAACCCCCACCCCCCATGTTTCATGATTCTGCTCAACTCTTTGTCTTATGGGAGGGTCTTTCTCCCAGCTGTTTGGGCTCCCTTTATCCAATGACCCAATGCGCAGCTGCCTTCACAGCTTACAATGTGAGGGAAAGGTGGGATAGAAATACATTAAACCAATTGATCAATCGATTGATAGCATGTCTGACAAACAAAGCTGGATAAAATTGCAGTTGTACCCTATAGTACCGTTATCCCTCATTCATTATATAGGGGCAGAAATTGCAGTACTCACAGCTTGATCCAAACATTGGCTTACGACAGCAGAACACTGTTCTACTGTCACAAATGGCCATACAGCAGTGCAGCAATGACCTTTAAGGAGCCAAGTGGTGGTGCTGTCAGTGGGCTACTTGCTTCTACTGGCTACCTGTGGGAGTGCAGGTAAGTTGGTGCAGAGTGACAGGCAGTGGGGGGTTTAGGGTAGGTAGGAAGAGGAACAGGGGAGTTTCTGGGCAGAGAGGGTGGGAGATGAAATGGGGAAGAGAGGGGGTGGATCCTGGCAGCAGTGACCCGTGCTGGGATCCTAACCCTGTTTCCTCTCCTGCTCCTTCTTCCTTACTCTTTTTCAACTAATGTCAATGAAATAACTTGTGTAGGTCCAAGGAGACACAGTGGGGAAGTGGAGGCTCACTCCAAGGTAAGAGAACTTGAGGAGGCCTTCAAAACTGCCCTCTCATCAAAAGATGCAGCCTGCACTCTATTGGCATGGCTACGTCAGCACTGGCGGAGTTCAGATTGGGCCCTACGTGTATCTCTGCATTATCCTTATAATGGCTTTCTGTGGATCTGGCTTTTTCACATTACATATTATTCCTTCTTTGCAATAGCCACATTTGCTAATGATTTATTTTTTGGGTCAGGAATCAGCTCCCACTTGAAAAATCTGGTTGAAGATCAGATCCCCTCCCCCCAATCTCTAGTTGTAGTCCCACTCCTTGATAACAGCTGCCGGATTCAGTATTATAAGGAACAGAAGCTGGTGCTGTTGCACGGCCAAGCATACTGGAAGACAACATTCTGCCTGTCTTATTTCAGAACCCACATACAGTACTGCCTTTGACAGGAGCTCAGAAAGCAGGCTTTGGCTAATGATCAAGCAGCATATAGACTGTGGTGCAGTCATCAGCCTGGATGTGTTGTGGATGCTGCATCACACCTGTCTGCAGTTTTCTCTCTTGCTGCAAAACTCTCTGATGAGACACCAGATCCAAGAACCTGGGGAAATAACACAGGGCTTTGCTCCAGTATGTTTTAAATGTGTAAAAGTGTCACTTACAAATGTTGGACCAATAAGCTGCTAATTATAGTTGACATTTTAACAAATTGAATCTCTGTTTTAGTTACACAGCTTCAGTCTCATGGAGCGGTCCCTGTTCTGTTTGGCCTCAAGGGAAAGGATGAGCACATCTTCAGCGCTCAGTAATCATTTCAACAGAGAGGGTGTGTTTCTTTTGAAATACGATCTGGACCTGAAGGGCCTTGGTCTGATTCATTAAAGTAATACAAGTGATTTTATCTGCAAATTGCCTTGCAAACTCATTGCAGTGGTCAGTTGAACATTTCAACCGGCTTGCAAAAGGAGCTGAATAGAGCAGATCACAAACAACAGCTCCACTGGTCAGTTCCATGCAGATTCAATGGTGGCAGAGAAAAATAACTTGTTTGCTGCCATCACCACTATGGAATAGGCCAGTGTTATTCAAACTGTGAGGCGCAGCTCTTTAGGGCGGCACCAGGAACTCAAAGGGGAGGCGCGGGATGTCCTCTTGCAGCGATACAGTCACACTCCTGGGCAGAATACGAGCCCATCTTCTGCCCGTCCTCTGCGATTTTTTTTAAAGCATTAGAAACGGGAGTTGCTCAGCTGCAAGAATGGCTGCTGCCACCCTGCCCTCTTCTGAGCATGCTCGGCTTGCAGTCCTTAACCCTCGCTGATCCTTGTCTGGTTGGTTCCTAGTTCCCAGCCTGGGATCGCTTCTCATCAAAGTGAAATCTCTCTTTTCAACCCCTCCCTCTTCCACTCCCCCCTTTCGATCTCCAAAACTTCCTGCTTTCCTCCCCAAATAAAACTTCCTATTTTACCAGTCACCAGGGGTCTTAAAGTTGCTTCCATGCAGTTGGCAAAAGGGGAGGGGAGAGACAAGCACACACTTTACTTGCCCAGGAGTAGAAAAAGGGTAGTGTTTTTAAAGTGATTTATTAATCTTGTTGTTTGACTGAAGAGGAAAGGCTGTATTTTTAAAGTGATGAATCTTGCTATTTGAAGGGAATACTTATCAACCATTGATGAAGTGACTGCCAGCCCAATCCTATTCACACTTTCCTGGGAGTAAGCCCCATTGACTCTAATGGGACTTACCGCAGACACCTGCATATAAGTCGACCCCACAGATAAGTCGAGGGCAGGTTTTGAGCCAACAATCATGTAATTTTCTATGACCCTCGGATAAGTCGGGTGTTAAACTTAGAGGGGTGTCTGACTATAGTTTTGTCTGATTTTTCCCCAGGCCAGATCCTGAAAAATAACCTACCACTAATTGTTACCTAAGAACTGTAGCCTCTAATTTATTAAAAACATAGTAAAAGATCATAAGATATATTTTTATTCTTTTTAAATTCTGGTCTTCACCACCTTTTTGTAAACACTATCAGAGTAAGTGCACTGTAAACAACATACCAGTAAATCAGTGGTTCCCAACCTGGTATTCATGTACTCCCAGGGACACTCAACAGGACCTTTAGGGGTACTTGAAAAAGAATGGAATAATGGTAGAAAAAGGCAGGTCGTGCTCCAGAATGCCTTGCAAGGACCAGCAAGGCAGGAAGGGAGGTAGCTAGTTGGCTTTGAAAGCCCCACCAACAGCTAGTTTTTGGTCATCAATTCATGTATGAACCAGTGATTGAAAACCAGCACAGTAAAAAAGCTGAAACATAATATGTAAAGTGATCAATTGAAGGAATTAATCACGGAATACCAGACCTTACCCGGACCTTACCCTTTGTGCTTACGTGACAAAGGCCAGTGAGCACACTCACCCCCTCGGGGCACACTCCGGGTGACGCCCGGGTCACAAGGCAGACTGGGTGAGGGCTGAGTCAGGAAGCAGACTGGGTGATGCCCGAGCTCTGGTCTGGGTGATGCCTGAGCTCCGGTCTGGGTGATGCCTGAGTTCGGAAGCAGACTGAGTAAACAGGCTGAATCCACAAAGTGCCAAATCCCTTGAGGAACTTGCATTGTTGCCCGACTGACCTTTGTACTAGACTAGAGTGGAACTTACAGTGTGTACCTAATGGACTTTGTACTGGGCTGAGAGGGAGGTGAATAAAAGAAGGTGAGGAGGCTGGCTGTGTGTGTGAGTGCAACTCCCATGTGTGAGTGCTCTCTCCCTGAAGCTTGCCAGCCTGTCCTGCTCCCTTCATGAACCCTAAACATGTGAGTGTGTCTTGATTGCTTCATTGCTTCAATCAATCACCCAGAATTTCTCAGCACACTTCTGGTGCAAAACAGTGCAAAGGCAGAGTCTTCTGTTCCTCAAACAGATAAAAAGAGAAAACACTGTAATGAATACATGAAGTCTGGGTTTTCATAGAGAGGAGATGAGGGCTTGTATTATTACAAACATTTTGCTAATATGAAGGGTACAATTTATTATGGCCAAGGGATATGCAAGTGAAAAAGGTTGGCAACCATGCAGGAGAACCATGAATCAAATCCACATTTAAGGTATCTGGTGTGTTAAGCCAGAAGCTCTACATACAACATACAACCCATAACACATAACTGAGAGTGTGCAATTCAATTCACAGCAGAGAGATGCAGCTGCATATATTTGCAATCCTTTTTACTCAGAAGTAGACCCACTACTTTCCATGGGTGTTATTCTTAAATAATGCTGCATTGAATTGTAGCCTGGGAATTGTTGCTTCAAATGGAAAGGGGATCCCATCCTGGTGTTGAAAAAAAAGACCTCTGCCAAATGCAATGCCTTTGCAAGAGGGAATCGGGTTGCAGCAGCAAAAGGGAACGGAGGGGAATAAAAGGTTAACTTTGGCTGAAAGGTCCCAGGAAAGTAACTATAGCAACTAACCAGCTGCCTGCCTAAGCTTAGCAGGGAAAGAACCTGTTCAGAGTTGAAAGGCTCTGCCCTCTGATTGACCCGGAGATAAGGCGAAGTGAGAATTGAAATCTACCTACTCCACCATCCTGTCTCCAACAGTGATCAGCAGCTGATCGTTTATAAAGCATGTATATTGCTGTGTATTAATAATATATATTATTAATAACTATATTAATATAGTTAATTTAATATTTAATATTATAATAAATATAATATTATAATACGCATATTATATTTAATATAGTTAATATTTCTGGCCACTTCCTGTTTAATTATGTCACTTCCAGCCCTCAGGAACATGATGGGGAGTCATGGCCAACAGCCATGGTGGTCAAGGGAGTCACTGGCCGGAAAAGTTTGAGTACCACTGGAATAGGCCCTAGAATGGGATTTAGCCCATGTTTTGTCAGATTCAGGAGTTGTTTCAGTGCCCGCAACTTCTCAATAAACCAAGGAACCGCCTGGTCTATGACAAGGCCAAGGCTGTGTGGGAGTGATCTGATTCACGACTCCAGCCATCTCCCCATACCAAAGGGCAGCCAGAGCATCAGATGAATCGCCAACCCAGGAAGTTTGTAAACTTTATTTACAGGACAAGCCTATATACGTCTACCTAGAAATATACTTCCATGTGCCAGTTAGAAGTCTCACTGTGTTTTACAGGAATATAGCCTTAATGTAATATGAGTTACAAACTGTCTCTCCAGAAAGATGATGGCCTAGACATGGACATATGCCCATAAGCAAATTTTTCAGTTTGCCTCCTGCGGAGCCTGATGGCTAAATTCTTGGCTAAAGTCCTTTGAAAAATGTTTCAAAGGCAGCATCTGAACACTCCTGTTGATGATGTCACTGCTCCTGCTGTAGGAGAGTGCCAGAGCTCTGCTTCCCCTCGACTACATCCTTGACTAGAGCTAATAGAAAAACACGCAGTGAATCTTTAAACATCACATTTGCCCTGTGAGAGAAGCATTCATTGGTACTCCCAGGTAGTGATCAAAGGCGATGGTCATGTATTCATATATGCTTCTGCTTTGTGCTGTGCCTTCCCATTATATTCTCAGGCATTTATCTCATTCCCCAGCATATTTCCTAGGTGCCTTCCCTTGCATTGCTAGCTGTTGAACTTTAGTGTCAAATAAAAATTGTGGTTTATGCCAGCTCTGTAAGTGTTGTTCTCTTTCCTGTTCTCCACATCGTAGACAATAGCGCTGCCTTATTTTGTCATTATTGACAAATAACGTTGATCTGATTCTAGACAATGGTCAGAGATTAATAATAATACATTGTTCTCATGTAGAGGCATGCTTCATAGTCCAGTAATTCCTAGAAAAAAAAAATGTCTCAGATATAAACAACTGAGTACAGAGTGTACATTTCAATTGACCAGGGTTACTGCAGCCACTATCAGTGGGAGACTAATGTAAGCAATATAACAAGAACACAAGACCAATATTGCTGGCATGTCAACAGCATCTACAGAGAAAGAAATATACAATGCAAGAGGCATGACCATTAACATTCGGTGTTAGGAAACATTGGGTGTTAGGAAAACATAGCAACACACATTAACATTGGGTGTTAGGAAATGATGGTCAGATTGTTAGAAGAGCTGGTGGACCACAAGACTATTAATGGTAAGACTATTAGAAAAATCCTGCCGAATCAGACCAAAGGGCCTGTGTGAAGCAGGATGTTGGACTAGATTGCCCTTTGGTCTGATTCAACAGTGTTTTTTCTAATAGTTTTATTTGAAACAGAGGTCTAAAGCTTATGTTATAAATTATTTCTACACAGATTCACAATCATGCAATCTGAATGCCAGGTTTGTGGAGGCCTTTTGCTTTTGTGGTTCTCTTAGCATTGGCAGTTGGGTGGATCGATCACAATGGTGGTTACCATCTTTTTACGTATATCATTGGACCCAGAGCAGGAGTAGAGGCACTGCACTGTAGGTGCAACTGCCAGAACCACTGCCACTGAACTAGGATACCCTACGCCAGCAATCTTCAACCTTTTTCATCTCATGCAACACTGGCAAGGTGCTAAAATTGTCAAGTCACACCATCAGTTTTTTTGACCACTGACACCATGCTGCACTTCAAAAGCAGAGAGTGGGGATAGAGCAGGCAAAGTGTGGAGGACCTTGAGAGTCTCCAGTGGAAGATCTGTGGAAGGAGGGGGTCAGCATGGAGTAGGGGGAAAATCAATGTGTTAATACATTGCAGAGTGGGGAGAAAATTATCAGGCAACATGCGCTGCACACTATGAAAGTGGCACCGTCACACCACATCAGCTCATGTGCAGAGGGGCTTGGAGTGGACCTGATTCTTTAGCAGGTATCTCTCCTGCCCCTTTTCTTACCAATACTGTGGATTAAGCATGAGGCAACTGATGTGTGAAACAGATGCTTTACCATTTTGCCTTGGCATGTGAACTAACAATAGCAGGTGGAAGAGGTCCATTACCTAGAAAAGAAGACCAGTTTACCAACTACCTTGGTTGACAATGCTTAAAGAAAAAAGCGTACCAATGAGCATAGCGAAAGACAAAGTTAATTATATGCCTTATTAAGTGTGCTTCTTCAAGCTTTGCTCAAAGGAGTGTTCTTGAGCTACATACTCCATCACACATCTAGTTTGGCTTCATCTCTGTCTCCCACAGCGGTGCCTATTACTCTAATGATATACATTTCATTAGCAGGCCTGAGGCTGGTAGAAATGCTTTTGGCAGTGGAGACACACATATTTTGAAAGGCATTCCTCTCAGAGAATATGGTCAGTTAAGCTAAGCGATCATGCACATCCCCTTCCATTTTTGCAGCCCCAGCTGTTTGGGTGGTTTAATGAACATCTTCTTAGACCTTCTTTGTTCACCTTCCTGCCAAAATCTGGTCTCTTCATTTGACTGAGAAACTCCCACTCTTATCCAACTCCTCCCACCCCAGTCACTCCAAATCGCTCTTACTGCAGCTCAACCAGAGAGAGCAGCATCATTTCCTTTCAGAAATGTTCTGAACAGTTTAGATACCAGCGGTACAGGGTCATGTTGGCAACCTTCAGTCTCGAAAGACTATGGTATCGTGCTCTGAAAGGTGGTTCTGGAACAGCATCTAGTGTGGCTGAAAAGGCCGATTCGGGAGTGACAGTCCCTTCCACACCGGGAGCAAGTGCAGTCTGTCCCTGGTCTGTCTCCCTGGCTATGGGCCTTCCTTCTTTGCCTCTTTGCCTCAGTCTGTTGGCCAAGTGTCTCTTCAAACTGGGAAAGGCCATGCTGCACAGCCTGCCTCCAAGCGGGCCGCTCAGAGGCCAGGGTTTCCCTCCTGTTGAGGTCAACTCCTAAGGCCTTCAGATCCCTCTTGCAGATGTCCTTGTATCGCAGCTGTGGTCTACCCGTAGGGCGCTTTCCTTGCACGAGTTCACCATAGAGGAGATCCTTTGGGATCCAGCCATCATCCATTCTCACGACATGACCGAGCCAACGCAGGTGTCTCTGTTTCAGCAGTGCATACATGCTAGGGATTCCAGCTCGTTCCAGGACTGTGTTGTTTGGAACTTTGTCCTGCCAGGTGATGCCGAGGATGCGTCGGAGGCAGCGCATGTGGAAAGCATTCAGTTTCCTCTCCTGTTGTGAGCGGAGAGTCCATGACTCGCTGCAGTACAGAAGTGTACTCAGGACGCAAGCTCTGTAGACCTGGATCTTGGTATGTTCCGTCAGCTTCTTGTTGGACCAGACTCTCTTTGTGAGTCTGGAAAAGCAGTACAGGGTAGGATGGTAAATATCGCAAGCCTCGCAACATGCCCCTCCCACAGTGTTGTAGGCATTCTGGACAGTGACGGCAACATGCTGCTGTTGCTGCCCAGAATGGGCTCTAAAGGCAAGTGGGAGGGGTCGGTTTCCACGGTGCATTGCAGTGCCCCCTCAGTAGCTATGCTACTGGATACCAGTATCTCATACAACAAGGCAGCAGGCTTTGCTCTGTGAGCTGCTCGTATTAGTTTCTGTGCGTATTTTTGAGATGTAGGCTTTTAACTGGGATTTTTGCAGCTGCCGTTACCCTTTGTTTGAGACAAGAAAAATCTAATCTAGCAGAATGTTAAAATTCACAGATTAAGAAAGCACTAGTTTCTTTTTTGCAGTCACGGAGTAGTGCAGTTCGCAGCGGACCAATGTATGTGAAGTGATCCAGCACCTGATTGACTGTGACAACACAATACATTCATTAAGCCTACTTTTTTTTTTTAATTAGAAAAACAAAAACAAAGCTTGAGCATTCATGGTTTGAGGGACCACGTGCATGTCATACCTCTTCTACGCCTAGTGCCATGGAGACCTCGGCACCCTGAAAATTTCATCGTGCCAGTTCTATAGGCTAAATTCTGCTCATTCTGTTTAAGCTCATTTTTCTTAAATGGTGACTGTAAGAATGACTGTTTTTCAGCAACTCTGCCCTTTGCCTGCTTGGTAGTGACATCAGTTAGGTGAGGAGGAGAAACATCACTGGGCAGTGGTTTGAATGAGATAGGACAGAAGAAAAACGGGTAATAGAGAACACAGGCGTTGGCTGTTTATTAGTAATGATGTTGTCAGATTTGCTCCAACAGCAAATCTGACAACATCATTACTAATAAACAGCCAACGCCTGTGTTCTCTTTGTGCGCTCCTATTTTCAGAGTCCTTAATGGACACATGGCAGATGTTTTTGTTCTGTCACCTCTCTTATAAGACCATGTCATTCTTAGAATTTTCCCTCCACTGCTACTCATCCTCTCAGATCTGTAATTCTCTTGCTTTTTGTTTTAATTTTGCAAGTAGCTTTGAACCTAATCCCATGCTTACCAGTGCACCTCTTCTGCCAGTCATAAAAGGCACTCCAGCAGTGCACTCAGTAGCATGTTGCCAGGAACGCTGGCAGGAAAATAGCCAGCAGATCTGGAGTCATCTGCTGCAGAAGGTGGTGGGGGAGGGGGGAGTGGGGGAGGTCACAACAGGTGCAGGGAAGGGCAAAACGATGTGGTGATGGGGCAGGTGGAGGGTAGAATGGGGCAGGGGATGGGCAAATAGGGGAAAGGGACAGGTTTGGTGGCAGCGGTGGCCACCGAATCCTAGTTCTCTTCCAGGACCCAATCCAGCTGTGTGGGTCTACTTGGACCCGCATCCGCTATTTAACTACCAAAGGTCCAAATAGAGCCCTCCCCCCACCACAGAGGATTACTCCAGGTAATGGATCCTTACCCAGAGGAGACCTCTGCAACTGCCCACCCACAGAATGCAGCGGTAGCCTTTTTGGCGCCATTGCATTGGCAGAGGGCAGGAGACTAGGATTGGGCTCTTTAAGTATATTTAAGCAAAATCCATGGTTAGAATAAATTAAGATAATAATTATAATTTCTTGGCTTTGACCCAGCTAACCTCTTCCGGAAGGGTTGGCACCATGTACAGCTGGTCGCGTCACTGACTAAGGGCTGATCTGACCCTTAAGGCTTCACAAACTGTGGCAGTGATAGTGCCCAGTGCATTCTCAGGAGGCAAGCAATATAGTAGGTTTGTGCCATGGAGAGCCCAGTGCAGGACCTTGCCCCATGGCCCACAGGAACCTGAGGTCAGCAATGAGTGCAGATAAGTCCTTGTACTTCCTTAAGTAACTCTGAATTGGGGGTAGGAGAGTTTTGTTGAGTTGTACCTAGACAGGGTGGGTCTTAGAGGAATTTGACCATTTTGGTCAAATTTGGCCCTGCTTCTGGAGCTGCCCTGCAATGGGGCGGTGAGCGGAGTGCCTGCAGCCACAGCTGGCACTGTGCGAGCAGAGCATTGCTGCTAGATGGTCCAGTCTCCCACAAGCCCTGGGTCCAATTAGCTTGAAATTGACCCCCCCCCAGCTGTTGGTGGTGATACTGCTGCCTGTTGCTTTGCCGCTACCGCTCATCCTGGTGAGTAGGAGGTGGGTGTGGGGGGTGAGCCCTCCTGAAAAAAATATTTTTTATTGGGCCCTGCAGCTCTTAAGGCCACCCCTGTACCTAGTGTCAGCACTGCAAAAGAGAGAGTTGAACTGCTGCATTGTATTGCTTTACAATGTAAGCAATTGTATTGTATTACAATGTAAGCCACCTTGGTTGTTCTATGTGAAAAGTGAAATATACATTTAGTTAATCAATAGAGGAAGGCTGCAATCCTAACCACACTTTCCAGAGAGTAAGCCCCACTGAACAAAATAGGACTTACTTCTGAGTAGACCTGGTTAGGATTGTGCCCGAAGTTGCCTTAATTGGAATCAGAATCTAGGTCTACCTGGCTTACTGTTGTCTACACCAGGGGTCTCCAAACATTTTGGCCAGAGGGCCGCATCAAGTATCTGGCGTGGTGTTGAGGGCCGGAAAAAAAATATTAAATATAAAATTTAAATAAATAAATAAATTAGAGATGGAACTTAGATGAGTGAATAAATGAATGAATGGGTTCATTCACTCAACCTCTCTGGCCTTCAGAACACCCTCCAGACACAACCAGAGCACAGCTCTGGTTGTGTACAGTTGAGTGAGCCAGAGGCTTTCAGGGGACAAGAGGCTGGCTGCGGGCCAGATATAGACTTGTCGTGCGCCACATCTGGCCCCCGGGCCGGGGTTTGGAGACCCCGGTCTACACTGACTGACAACTGCTCTCCCGAGGTTCAGACAAGAGTCTTTCTGGCTGCACCTGGAGATGCCAGGAATTGAATTTGGGACCTCCTGTGTGCAAAGCAGGTGTTCTAATACAGAGGCTAATCATAGAATCATAGAGTTGGAAGGGGTCTGATAGGTCATCTAGTCCAACCCCCTGCCTATAGCAGGAAATCCTCCTAGAGCATCTCCAAAAGGTGCTTGTCAAGCCTCTGCTTGAAGATCTCCAGTGAGGGAGAGAGGCCTCAGCTATCCTCTAGAATTCCCGTGAAAACGCTGATGCCAATACAAGTAGGCTCCCATTTGCAGAATGAGCCAAAATAATTTACCCACAAGCCGCCTTCAAGAGAAAAATCTAGAAGCCACAAGAAAGCTGAGCAGCCAATGAAGCAGAAATAGAGAAATACATCAAGCTCCACAATTAGCACGGTCAGTACACAGAAAGATTACTTTTCCCCAGCTTCCAGGGCCCATAAAACAGGCCTCTTGCATCAAAGGCATCACAAATGGGAGATCTGGATGAATACGGGTTTACCGTAATCTTCCTGGCGATATGTACGCTCTGCTGTTTGCCTCTAGTTTTAATAGGCATGTTTTATTTATACCTGGTTGTAATGTGCCGCGTGTTTGAGCTGTTACTTTTGCTATGGCTGCTTGTCAGAAAGACTCATTATATTTCTGGGTGTCAGAGGATGTAAGAAGATCTCTCTCAAACTTGAATTGTGAAGACATTAATAATTCATCTGCTTGTCAGGACAACGAATTTCTTCAGAGCTGCGCTCACGTCTTTGAATCCATGGAAGGTATCGAACCAGGCAGATCTTCCCCATTTTCTCTGGACTAGCTGTGCTTTTATTAAAATAATGGATAAACCTAAAGAGAACTTAGAACTGTTTTGAAGCAGGCTTGTAAGTGACTATCTGACAACCCAACCTGATGCTCTTTCATGCCCACGCTGGGTCACACACATGAAAGGCCTTCAACACATGCACTGGGCCACATTGCAATTGTTAGTTTTGAAGGAGTCTGTGCTGGGATTTGGGGAAAGACCATGTACAATGTTGGCATTGGGGAAGGCATCAATGCACTAGGTTCTAAGAATGGCCTGTGGCTGATACCTGAGGCCATCTCATGTGGTGGTGGTAAAATGACTCTTTCAAGATGCAGTCAGGAGAAGGTCCAATGGAAGGTGGTTTGTTGAAGGTCCTGAAAACCTGGAGTTACCTTGATTGTGTATCTACCACAAAATCTCTCCTTGCTTCTCTTCACCCAGGAGTTAGCAGAAAACAGGCGGAAGTGGCGTGCATTGTTTCCACCACAAATTATTACCTTATTAAGAATGGGCTGAAATGGGCCTCAGTGATGCTCACAAACAGTTGCTAAAAGAACAAATTGCTTACCTGTCACTAATGTGTGGTCACCTGACTAATCTCATGTATTGTTACATGAGTGCACAGAGAAAGACCATGAAGAAGTTAGAGTCAATGGAGAAATCACTGGTGCCTGGTCATTTATAATCCATAGCACTGGCCCCAACTTGCCGGGGGCCGCAGAGCAAAGCCCTGCACTGGACCCTCCATGCCACTCCCCACCTTTCCCCTAATGACACATGAGGTACTGCGAATTCCAGGGTTGGTCCAGCCAGATGAGTTCTGTGTTGGGAGTGGACCAACACACCCAACCTGGTTGAACCCTCACACATCTATGCTCACCTATCAGATTAGAGAAAGACCACAAAGAAGTTGCAAAACACAAGAGTCGATGGACAAATAATTAGATGAATATTCATTGCTTAGCTCAAGTAATCAATGAACACTAGTTCCAATATACTGCATGTGTACATATTCATCTGATAGCAGTGGCATCACTAGAGGCAGCAGCATTCAGGGTGAAGACATAATGTGATGCTGCGATGTCACTTCCGGGTTCTCCCAGAAGAGGAGGAGGAAGTGATGGTGGTGGCGGCAGCTTTGCAATTTGGCTGCCAACCCCCATTCCTTCTCCTTTGTGGGCTCTTATTGATTACAGCTTCAAGTGATCCTGATTTTATTTTAAATTGTTGCTCTTTCTTGTTTTACACTATCCTAGGTCCTGTAAGACAAGGGCAATATAAGAGCTGTTTAACCCCAAAATTAAAGAAATAACATCTAATAATAGTGAAAAGCGCATTACAACAAACCATGACATTGACTAAACCAGGGGTGTCCAAACTTTTTGGCGGGAGGGCCACATCATCTCTTTGACACTGTGCCGGGGGCCAGGGAAAAAAAGGAATTAATTTACATTTCAAATTTGAATATACATAAATGAATATATTAGAGATGGGACTTATAGAGATTGGATATATTAGAGATGAATGAATGAAGGTCTTGCAATAACTCAAGGCCTATAAAAGGCCTTGCACAAAGCAAGACTGGCCTTTCCTTCTCTGCTGCTGCTGCATCACAGATGTAAGTTTGCAGATGACACCAAACTTTTCCGAGTGATGAAGACCAGAAGTGATTGTGAGGAGCTCCAGAAGGATCTCTCCAGACTGGCAGAATGGGCAGCAAAATGGCAGATGCTCTTCAATGTCAGTAAGTGTAAAGTCATGCACATTGGGGCAAAAAATCAAAACTTTAGATATAGGCTGATGGGTTCTGAGCTGTCTGTGACAGATCAGGAGAGAGATCTTGGGGTGGTGGTGGACAGGTCGATGAAAGTGTCGACCCAATGTGCAGCGGCAGTGAAGAAGGCCAATTCTATGCTTGGGATCATTAGGAAGGGTATTGAGAACAAAATGGCTAATATTATAATGCCATTGTACAAATCTATGGTAAGGCCACACCTGGAGTATTGTGTCCAGTTCTGGTCGCCGCATCTCAAAAAAGACATAGTGGAAATGGAAAAGGTGCAAAAGAGAGCGACTAAGATGATTACGGGGCTGGGGCACCTTCCTTATGAGGAAAGGCTACGGCGTTTGGGCCTCTTCAGCCTAGAAAAGAGACGCCTGAGGGGGGACATGATTGAGACATACAAAATTATGCAGGGGATGGACAGAGTGGATAGGGAGATGCTCTTTACACTCTCACATAATACCAGAACCAGGGGACATCCACTAAAATTGAGTGTTGGGCGGGTTAGGACAGACAAAAGAAAATATTTCTTTACTCAGCGTGTGGTCGGTCTGTGGAACTCCTTGCCACAGGATGTGGTGATGGCGACTAGCCTAGGCGCCTTTAAAAGGGGATTGGACAAGTTTCTGGAGGAAAAATTCATTATGTGTATGCGCAACCTCCTGATTTTAGAAATGGGTTATGTCAGAATGCCAGATGCAAGGGAGGGCACCAGGATGAGGTCTCTTGTTATCTGGTGTGCTCCCTGGGGCATTTGGTGGGCCGCTGTGAGATACAGGAAGCTGGACTAGATGGGCCTATGGCCTGATCCAGTGGGGCTGTTCTTATGTTTTTATGGAGAGAGCCCTTGTCCCACAGCTCACACAAGAGGTTGAACAGTTGACCGTTATGCTGAGAGCAGTTGTGTTGGAACAGCGTGGGCTCCAGCAAGTCTCCGGAGGGCCAGAGGCTTATTGGAAACTGGGGGCCTCCTGTGGGCCGGATTGGAAGTCCTTGAGGGCCGCAAGTGGCCCCAGGGCTGGGGTTTGGGCACCTCTGGACTAAACTATGAGAATCCTTAGCTTCTATATGTGCTACTATTTTTTTGCAAAAACAAGTTATCATTACAAGAGCTTCTCCAACAGATCATCTCTACCCCAAACTAAATGATAGTAAATGTGACTCAACAACAAGTTCCTAAACAAACTTCTGATTTAATCATGATAAAAAACAAAATCCCCGGAGTCTAGGTTGAACTTGTGGAATCCTAGATGGACAGATCATCTATTCTGGAAGAAAAAAAAATGTTATGGTATAAGCAACCCTGGAAAGCCATTCCTTGGATATTCTTGGTCTGGAATAGTTCAATGAATGTTAACCAAGCTAAACCAGAGTAAGCACTATTAGGTCTGTGAGTTTAACACCTGTGTGGTTATGATATTCAAACACAGAAGGCTGATACTCATCAAAAAAATAATACTTTTACCTTTACATTCAGGTTTCAAACACTTCACGTGCATTTGGCCAGTAATTATTACAACAGACCTAGTGTTAGTATTCCCATATTGGAATGGATGAGTTCACACTGAAAAGGGGCAGTAGTCATGGTTTGGGAAACATCTGATGTTCAGGGCTCAGAGTGTAGCTTGTCCCACACATGGGAACATCTGGTCATGCTCTGGGTCTTTTGAGGTCCTCCTCCTTATTGCAAGACCTCATGCCCTCCAAAAGTTGTAAAATGCCATGAGGCAGACTTTAATTAGCATAAGGTGCTGGAATATGAACATTTTGTATCTATGGCAGCATTGGAGCATGTCCATAAGGCAATCTGGATCCTGAACTTACTCCTTAATGACACACCTGTTCCATTGTCCTATCCCAATTTTCCCTATCCTGCTGACTACGCCAATGTGTCTTGCAATCCTGCTGACTACACCAATTTGTCCCGTCCAAATATTCCAACTCCCTTCTAATGCCCAGTTTTGGCTAATTAACACCCTCCTTTTCCAAGAACAACAGCTGTGGTGTGCAAAGAAATGAACAGAACTCCTTATCAGTTGAGCAATTAACAAGAATTTATTGCTACAAACACTGACACTCCCTGCAATTCCTCTTGTCCAGAGGCTTTCCCCTCCCCAAAACTCCACTTAACTTAGTGGGTAAAGGTCTGAAGCCTCCAGTCCAAGTCCAATACAATCTCCAAAGCACAGTCCAGTCTTCCCAGCCCAGTCTTCTGCAGCAGAGTCCCTCCTCTCCAGCAGTGTCCCCTCCAGCAGAGTGTCTCCTCCTGGCAGTTCTCTCTTCTGTATCCTCCAGCAGAGTCCTGGAAGTCCCCTTCTCCCATAGGTCTGGGTCAGGTAGTCCTCTTGGTTTGGTTCCCTCTGGGTCAGGTAGCGTCTCCCTCTGGGTCAGGGTAGCTCTGCCTCCTTCTGAAGCTGCCTTTTATCCTTGGATAATCCAAAATGCCACTAATCCAAAACCCATAATCCAAAATGCAGCTCACCTGTGAGCTACCTTGTTAGCCCCTTGTTAAGTCCAAATTAGGCTCAGGTGAGCCATCTCTTCAGTCCATGTCCATTCAAAGTCCCATCAAGGTCAAATAAAGTTCAGGTGTCCATCAGAGTCTCCATTGGCCTTGATTGATTACAGCTGTGGAGCCAGCCCTTCCCTTCCCAGAGCTGTCAACCAGCTGTCAAAACATGGAATCGCTGTCAACACCACATCATCCACCTGAGGATCTTCTGATCTTCCATTACATCCATTAGATTACTTCCTTCATTTTGTGTTGAAACAGACTTTGGACTTACCTAATTTAGGGCGCATCCTAACCCCTTATGTCAGTGCTTTCCAGCACTGGCATAGCGGTACCAATGGGACGTGTGCTGCATCCTGCAGTTGGGTGTCACTCACGGAGGCCTCCTCAAAGTAAGGGAATGTTTGTTCCCTTACCTCAGAGCTGCATTGCCCTTATGTCAGTGCTGGAAAGCACTGACATAAGGAGTTAGGATTGCGCCCTTAGTCCTTTTAATCAAGAACCTAGCTTCTGAATAGCAAACTCGGCACTCCACACACACATAATACTATGAATAAGCTCTGACAGTACATCGTGAAGACAGTGATGTTCAGATAATGCTAGACCTGGCACACTGTTACTGCCTCTCTGCAGGACAGAAATCAGACTCTGTTTCTATAAGGAATATGCCACCAGCCTTTCAACCACTTTTTCTATTTTTGGCAAGCATGTGGAATAAATACAGACAAGCAGCTTACTGCACAGAAATGTGAAGAACTTGCTCATTGCTTAAATATGAGCCAGAGTGCTGCAACAGTGATGGCCATGGCTGCATTTGTACTATTCCATCGCTGGTTTTGCTCTCCCCCTCATTAGTGACTCATCCTGTTGCTATGGCACAAATACATTAGCTCTGTCTATCCCTCCATGCATTGCTGCAGTACTTTGTCATTTACAGGCTAACTGTTTATGGACGTAAACTTGTTTTAAACTTAAAGTGTATTATGTACTTTCCTCCAAGGAGGCATTTCTGGAATATCCTTTCCCCGTTAACTCTGTGAAATAAACTGAGATATACTGTCCCAGCTGCATTGGGCAGGGCATTGACTAGATGGCCTCCAAGGTCCCTTCCAACTCTAATATTTTCATGGCTGAGTGGGACATTCAGTCTGGGTCACCACAGCCCTAGTCCAACCATAGTGGCTCCAGTATTCTTATTGTGTTAAAAGTTAACTTACAGTAACCAGAGGTTACAAGTGTCATGAACCTGCCTTAAAGTACATTTGCGACAACTTGTGAGCCGGGTAGGCCGATGCAAGGTCATGTGCCAGTCTCCTAGTGCAAGATCCAGCGGCAGAGGGGGTAGATAAATGCCAGCCTAGGGAGACTGGGGCGTAGGTGGTAGGAGAGGGTGGTGGAATGTTGAAACGGGCATTTCTGGGCAGGGGGAGTGTGGGCCACTGAGCGAACCAGGCCTGGGAGGGGGGTGGGATTATTCACAGGCCAGATTCTATCCCTCCTCCCAGCCAGCCCAGCATTATACCAGGCTGCTTCCAACCTCCCTGAAAGCACTGCCACCAAATATGTTCAATCCTATACTTTTCCCTATTATTTTTCTTCTAATTTCCAAATTTATTTACTTCTGTGTATCCTGGAAGTCCCCCAAGAATGCTGGGGCCACAACCTTGTCTAGGTGGTCCTGCTTCATGCACAAACTAACTGGAATTCAACCACTTGAGTTCACTCTTAGAAGAAAAGATGCTGTTTTCAACAAAACAGTTTTCTTTCTTTCCTAAGGCGATACTTTTTCTTTTTTGGTGACTGTGAAGGGTGTGGGGGAGAGGTTAAAACTAGTACCTGTTGTGCATAATTATAATGGTTTCATGCACATTCTTTACACACACAGGAACGTGGCTTTTTGTCTTAATGTTTTTGTTTCCTTAAAAGATTTATGTAGTTAGTGTGTGTGTGTTTCTGTACTAATTTTGTGATGTAAAAAAAAAAAAACCCACCACAAATATTAACCATGCCACTGCTCCTCACAATGTACAGCAAAAACAAATTTGGTGAGTTTAAAGATTAAGATTTACCAGTAAACAAAATCAATCATACATCCGAAAGAAATGTCACCTCATGAAAACAGCAATTATTTAAATTATTATAATTACATACAGAATGTTGGGATTGTGAAATCTGAAAAATGCAAAGGAAGAAAAACAGGGAGGAGAAATTGCTCCAGAAGGACAACCCCCAAGGGCCAAGCGACACATTACGAGAACATGGGAATACTCAGTCTTGAGTATTCATCTTGAAAAAAACAACAAAACAATGCATTCTGGGAGTATGAGAAATGGGGAAGCTGCTGCGGGGGTAGGGGAATTTTCACATTTTGCCTCTGTCACAGTTGCAATCACACAGCCCGATCCTAATGGATAGCCCAATCCTCAGCTGCCCGGAGCGCGGGGCAGCCGCGGCGCCACAATGGCTGCTGCAGCATCTAACATGCCCTGGACAGCTGCTGCCACCTCCTTGGGGGAAAGGGACTTTTGTCCGCTTTCCTTGAGTAAGGGAAGTAGCCCTGCAATGGGGTTACTCCATTCCGTGGTAGCTCTGGAACTGGCACAGAATTGGAGAATCCTGTGTCAGGCCATGTGGCCCAACGTGGGGCTCAGGATCTGGTGGACTGGAGCTCTGGTGAGGGACCCACCCTTCTCCCATCCCACGCCTACGCCTCGCCCTCTCACACCCCAACTCACTTCTCCACTGCCTGGTGATCCAGGCGACTGCCTGGTGGCAAAAAGTGGGCCCAGCGCTGGAGCTGGCCCAGCATGGGCTTGTGCTGGGTTAGCTCTGGTGCTGGGTCCATGATAAGGGCTCACAAACGTGCCTTATGGAATGTTTGCGACCATGCTTGCCAGCGGTGAGCCAGCATGCACGGTTCAGGATTGGGCCCTAACTTTCCAGGGCCAATGAAGCCATGCCAGCAGAGGTCATGGAGGCCTCCACAAGATAGGGGAACTTTTTGCATTGGGGCTGCATCAGTGCTGGAATGTTGGCTAGGATTGGGCTGGTTATCATGCACATACACCCCTGCATGCTTGTGATGAACCATGGTATGTCCCTGTTCACAACCCAAAGACAGCATAGAGGCCTTGAAATGATGCAGGGGTCTCTAGCAAAGAGTAAACCATGTTGCAGAAGAGCCAGAGAGAAAGAATAAGGCTCCACAGTATTCATCAGGCAATAATTCAGGCCATGATATAAATATGAGATTTATTTTTTTTTTTAAGAAAACGCACATCAACTTTTATTTTGCTAGGGGCAATATTAGATTGTCAGTAGTAAAACCTTTGTATTTTATATTCTCCACAGCTTTTCTTCTCAGAACAAATATACAAGAGACTGCAGAAAGCAATACAAATGAGCTATATACACAGGCACCTTCTGCAGAGCAAAAACAAAGTGCTCTACGAACAGATCTACAAAACTAATACAACAAAAAGTAGCATTTGCTCAGGAGCGTGTCAGCAGACTGTGTAGATGGTCAATTTTAGGTGCGTGCATGCTTTATACGAAACTTTAAAAAATAATGAACTACCTGTAGTTCTAACACTTATTCTGAAAGAGGCAATGAACCTTTCTGAACTTTTTTCGTGAGGAACAGCATTAAAATTTAAAATATATTCAGAAGATCATATGCACAGTCCAATAGATCCTTGCCCAACGACAAGACTTTCATCCCTCTACTTCAAACATATTTCTGTTGCTACAGTTTGCCAACTGTGGCAATAATGAGCTGGTGCAGTGTCGTGGTTACGAGCCTGAAGTGCAGATCAGAACTTCTCTGGATCGAATCTTGCCTCTGCTGTGAACTCAATAGGTGGCCTTAAGAAAGCTTTAGCTTTCTGAGCTGTAATAGGGGAATAATGCTTCCTTTCCTTACAGCAGTGGTTCTCAAACTTTTAGCACTGGGACCCACTTTTTAGAATGAGAATCTGTCAGGACCCACTAGATGTGATGTCATAACTGGAAGTGACATTATCAAGCAAGAAAATTTCTAATTTCTAACAGGCTGCAATCCTAACCACGCTTACTCAGAAGTAAGTCCCATTGACTATCATTAAAAGAATATACATAGTAGACTGTTAAAAGTATAGATCTGTAACATTCCCCAAATGCAGTCACATACCATGTTGGCATCAAGTCTACTATATTAAAAATAAAATATTGAAGTGAATGGGGACCCACCTGTAATTGGCTTGTGACCCACCTAGTGGGTCCTGACCCACAGTTTGAGAAACACTGCCTTACAGGATGGTAGGAACGACAACATAATTCATGTGAAGTACTTTGCGCATTCAAGAAGCAGAATACAAATATTAAACATTATTAATAATACTTCCTGGCATTTGAATTTCTATTGGTTATAACTGTGATGGCTTAACTCCATGGGTCATTGAGATAAAAGGGGAATGGCTTTCCAGACACCTTTATGGAGGCAGATATATCTCATACCTACATGCCGAGTTTTATTTAAATCTTAACACAGCTCACTCAAAGCAGAATACTTGCAAAGAGTATCTGACTCGTAGCAATCTACAAAAAGAAATATCTTACTAAAGGAGTGATTCATCAACCACTTTGCTTGATATAGCAACACTGGAGTGTTCTGTGACTCATCCTAATAAATTCTTCACATACTGAACTCTGAATAGCTTCATGTGTGATAGCCTAGATATGGGAAATGAGAACCTGTTGTACTATAATTTTGTCAGCTACAAGGTAATGAATGATTTTGCTTTCATTGTAGCCAGATGGGCTGTTTGTGTACAACAGGTGCGTACCCAGAAGGGTACCCAGTGATGCAATCCCAGCACCACTCAGAGTGAGACTGGACTCTTTCAGTTCTCTTGTCTTTTCAGATTTAATCTTGTGTGAACTGGTGGCTTCAAAGGAAGTGCAAAGTGGCTTCAAAGGAAGTGCTAAGTGCTCAGCCATATGCAGGAAGTACATAGCATTTTACAAAGTCAGCCTTGGACTTTTGCACTACGGCATGATTCAAAAAGATTCTCTGTTGGTCTTTGGCTATCAGGTAAAAGTGTTCCTATGCAATGTGAATGTTGTCATGTATGCTGTGAGATGCAGCCTCTCACACAGGTTTATCTATGAAAAGCCAAAGAAGAAGTGAGCACAAAGTAATAATGTCAATTTTCACAACCACTTTGCTCATGGTGAATTATATTTTCCGCAACCTAGACTGCAGTAGCTCATCATTTCATTCACAGTGAAGTGCAGTGGAGTTCTGGTTTGCTAGGGATCTGGGACAAAGCCCCACAAAAAAACTCTCTCCTGCCCATCCTTTGATGGTACATTGACTGCTGATGGTTTCTTGATACCTACTGGTACCATCAGTACTGAGCATTCTGGGGCCAACTTAAACGGCCCAATCCTGTCCAGCACAGGAGTAGCGGCACTAAATGCTCACTACTGTATCCTCTGCTGCAATAGAGCAGGCTGGAGGTATCCTTGGAGTAAGGGAATATTCGTCCCATTACCCTGAGTAAAACCCTAACCTGCTCAGTGGGGCTGCTCAAGTCTTGTGTCGGGCTTTCAAACCCAGCACAGGGGACAGGATTTGGTAGAGGAGGTCTTCGCTGGTCCCCCTTCTCCTGGGCCTGTCCCTTCTCCATTCTGCCCTTTCTCTACTTTCTCCCTGTCCAGGAACACCTCCCCCATGCCCTCCCACCACCTTCCCCACAATCTCATGCAACTTGGCATTTACCTCTGCTCTGTTGGTGGTCAGGCTTCCTCTGTGGGCCTCCCCGCTGGTGCCATTTACTCTCTGGGTGGTGCAAATGTGCCTTACAGCATGTCTGCGACACCCAGCGTTGGTGCTGCAGTCGTACGTTACACCAGTGCTAGGGCAGTATTGGATCGAGCTGTTAGAAAATTCCAGGTCTCAGATATTTCCAAATGGAAATTATTGAAACAGCACTGGAAGGCTATTAAAACTGGAATCCAATGAAGATGTTTTTCATTGATCCAACAGTCTAGCACACAGCATACACGATGGGTCATGCTGACACCTCTGTGCAGCAACATTTCAAAACATGACAAGTCCTGTTGTGCCGATATTGCTGGCAGACCCATCAGTACAAATGTTGCAGATCATGGTGTCAATCATCTCTCAGGCCAGAATATAAAGGCTCTTGATATTAAGCACCTGCTTTAAATGCATACAACGCTAGTAGGCTTCAGGAGAGAAAAAAAGAAAACTTGCACCCCTTTTTAAAAGCAATGACGTAAACCAAAAATTCCAGCCAGATGTGGGTTACATGTTTAAGAAACATACAGCCCAGCTCTATAGAGAGCTTAAGACTGTGGTTGGTGCAGAGGAGTACCATCTGTTGAACTAAGTGGGAATGTTGATTTAGTTCTCATAACTAAAGTGAGATTCAGTCAGTTTGAGCACTGGCCAAGGGTCCCTGCCTCTTGGCACCAGAGGGCACAGGCAGTGCCACCCTACGGTACTGGTGACAAGGGTGACACAAGGTGGCCAAGAGACATGTGCTTCCGCTGAGCCTAGAGCCCCCATCTACAAACAGAATGCCCCAGAGGTCACTATGAGGCGCTCGGGGCTGCTCCCATAGGGAGGGGCTGCAACCACTGCACCAGGTGAGCTGCAGGGTGGGAGGAGCTGCAACCACCCCACAGTGGCAGCAGTGCCTTGTCGTTCCATTTTTCTCCCATTAGTGAATGGGAGGGAGATGCGGCAAGAGCTCCGCTTCCTTCTGTCATCCCAGGGTAGGAGGAAAGGCGCTGGCACTGCTACTTGTGGACAGAGAAAATTGGAAGAGTTGTTGCCTGCCACCAATAACTTGAAATGTGTACCAGTTTGGGGGCCCAGTGCAGGGCTTTGCCCAGGCCTCAGCAATCTGGTGACAGCTGAGGACTGGTCAGTGTTGAGCAATATCATGACAGACTGCCGCTGGGGTTCACAGGAGGGAATACTTCTCTATGAAAAACCATTCCTACCTACAAAACCACAAACTGATACAATTCTACTAAAGCCAATTGGACAATCAGCCACCGCTGACTTGACGACCAGTACTGCAGGCCAGTAGGTCCTGTTGTCAGCAGAACTCACTTAGTCAAGGTAAGAAGCATAGCTGAAGCACAGGAGAGAACATCTGCCATTCCCAGATGCTGTAATCCACTGACCGCTTTTTGCTCTGTTATGTTCCTGAGGAGCCATCAGAGAGACAGTGATTTCAATATGCTGGTTTTCATGGCATGACCCTCATGCACACACAGCTCCCGTGAGAGGCATTTGGCTGACCACCAAAGTGGTTTCATCTCTTCTTAGGAATGTCCTAAGCAGGCAGTAATAAAGCAAAGATGTACATCTAAAGTGGTAGAGGTGTAGCATCGATATGAGGCTGGACCTTGCAGTGCTGGCAACACCCTTTGCCATGCCAGATTCACTGGAAGGCCCTTCAAAACTTCTTCATCATGGTTGGCAACCTTCAGTCTCAAAAGACTATGGTATAAGCCTACAGCACCCGGTATTCCCAGGCCGTCTCCCATCCAAGTACTAACCAGGCCTGACCCTGCTTAGCTTCCAAGATCAGATGAGAACTTCTTCAGTGCAAATATTAAAAGGTTACAGTCCATAACCTAACAGCTGGTCATAAGTCTCTGCCCCTTTCCATGCCCTTTGCATTGATATCTTTATAGAATAACAAATAGTCAGAAATACCAAGCAGATCATCGCCACCTTTTTATCCCTGTATTTCATCAGAAAAAAAATCTCAAAAGAGGTATAGGGATGGAACCTGACTTGTACCAATGTGCTGATGTGACATATGTGCAATGCATTGGTACCCTTTCCCCTCCAAACAATCCTTTTTAATTAATGGCCACTTTTTGGAGATCAGGCAGGAGATGCTGAATACAGCAGAAGAACAGAAGTATTTTTGTTGTTGTCAAAGAACGAAAATATTTTAAAGAACATTCAGGCTTTTGCCATCAATCACATTTTCCTCATCAATTTCAAAACAAAGTAAGTTCAGTTTTTTCTCTGTGAAGAACCACCGGATAAAATACTGCTGTGCAGTGGGGGAGAGGAGAACACCAAGGCACATGGAGACAGCCTTACCATTACAGACAAATATACAGGGATGGGGTAAAAAAAAAATCTTAAAATGTCATTCACCACCCAAGTGATTGAAAAGTGAGGTGAAGTGGTTCTTTCTCACAACCAGTGGCCAGAACATATTATTTTGCATGACTTGAGGTCGCTTCCTCCCCAATTTGAGTTGAAAGGCTGACCTTTGTAAAGTTTATGCTACAGCCCAAACAAGACTGCCATTATTTGTCTTTTGCTTGGCAAAATACACAGACATTTCTAGCGCTAAGGGGATTCTAATACTCTCCTCTATAGTGAGCAGTGATAATTGACTGTCAATCTATTCAAAAGGAAGTTTGCAATGTTTGGAAGCAGCTTTTCAAAAGTCAAAAGGCAGGGAACGCATGAGGTTCCTACTAACTGTACTAAAGTCGCTTTCATCCTTCTACTGAATCAGCCCATTACTGAATACACCAGCACACTACGTGGGGCACTTGCAGAACAGTCTCTCCACCATTCTGCAGAGTGCATCTGCCAGCGCAAGACCCAGAAGGCTGCTTGTCAGCAACAACGGCCCACAGATCAGCCACTGATGGACTGTGGCCGGAAGAGAGGTACAGTAAATTTGGGAGCAGAGCAGGTTGGGCCTAGGTGGGAGTGGATTGGTGGTGGGACAAGGTAGATCTCTGCAACCATGATGTCCACAGGATTCAGAGCCCTCATCCTGGGCCTGACACACTCTGGGCGGTGCTTCAGATCAATGCCAGCAAAATACAGAGCTATTCGGACCTTCATTTGGCTTTAAAAAAAATTAATACTGCTGAAAAGTTACATCCTATGCCAGCACTTCACTTCCACATAATGTCCACCAGAACTGAGGCAACTGTTGTATTCTGGGACAAGCTTTTGTCTCCCCTTGTCCCAGGGGACAATGCATTGTCATGAAGAAGAATCATGCTTTTTTTTCCACCAGCGGTTCTCACACATTTAGCACTGGGACCCACTTTTTAGAATGAGAATCTGTCAGGACCCACCGGAAGTGTGTCAGGTTAGAAAATAACCCAGGGAAATTTGACCTGGATAAGGTAGGGCCTAAGCTGTGTAAAATGCTGAGTCACCAAGAGACAGGTGGATAGAGAGCTCACTAATTGTAACAGGTGTTGAGCTAGCACCAGGAGGAGGAGACACCACCCTTCCTAATTCACGCACAGTGCTTTAAAAGGACTGCAAGTGCCCTCATGTGTGGGAAGTGATGGAAATATTTACGGAATTCATTCTCTGAGTCAGGGGAGGCTGGTGGTCATGTATATTGTACGTTGTGCTGTCTTTATGTTCTTTGCTATGCTGCTGTTATTTTCCGTTACCTTGTAAATACAGACTGAAATAATGAAGGATTGCGTCTGAGTGCTCTGTGGGCTGTGTCCTTGAGGCTGCATTCCGCAGGCAGCAACAGATAAGAAGCTGCTCCTTCCTCAACAAAGTGATGTCGTGACCAGAAGTGGCATCATCTAGCAGCAAAATTTTTAACAGACCTAGGTTGCAATCCTACCCACACTTACCCAGGAGTAAGTCTCATTCACTATCATTGTTAAAATATTATACATAGTAGTTTGTTTAAAGTACAGGTCTGTAACATTTCTCCCAATGCAGTCACATACCATGGTAGCATCAAGACTAATATATTAAAAATAAAATATTGAAATGAATGGGGACACACCTGAAATTGGCTTGTGACCCACCTAGTGGGTCTCAACCCACAGTTTGAGAAATACTGGTGGACACAAATGCAAGTTGGCAGAGCTCCCTAGCACATGCTCAGGCAGCAGCAACTTTCTTGACAAGAGGAGACAGAAGCTTGTTCCAGGATACAACAGTGGTCTCAATTCAGTATTAAATGGATTTCCTTTATTCTTGTTTCTTTAAAAGCCAAACTGAGGTTACTTTCCAAACAGCCCTCGTATCTGGTGTAGATCTAAATAGGTCCATAGGGAACAAGGGGGGTGGGAGGTAAGTAAAATTTTTCTTCATTATTGTTGTTCATACTAACTGCACTTAAGTTACTTTAAGCTTCAGTTTCCAAGGAATGTGCAGTGGTGACATGACATGAAGATGCTTCCCATGGTGAGGAAGCAAGATATGTTTATATATTGGCAACCTTCAGTCTCGAAAGACTATGGTATCGCGTTCTGAAAGGTGGTTCTGGCACAGCGTCTAGTGTGGCTGAAAAGGCCAATCCAAGAGTGACAATCCCTTCCACACTGGGAGCAAGTGCAGTCTGTCCCTGGTCTGTCTCCCTGGCTATGGGCCTTCCTTCTTTGCCTCTTAGCCTCAGACTGTTGGCAAAGTGTCTCTTCAAACTGGGAAAGGCCATGCTGCACAGCCTGCCTCCAAGCGGGCCGCTCAGAGGCCAGGGTTTCCCACTTGTTGAGGTCCATCCCTACGGCCTTCAGATCCCTCTTGCAGATGTCCTTGTATCGCAGCTGTGGTCTACCTGTAGGGCGCTTTCCTTGCACGAGTTCTCCATAGAGGAGATCCTTTGGGATCCGGCCATCATCCATTCTCACGACATGACCAAGCCAACGCAGGCGTCTCTGTTTCAGCAGTGAATACATGCTAGGGATTCCAGCACGTTCCAGGACTGTGTTGTTTGGAACTTTGTCCTGCCAGGTGATGCCGAGGATGCGTCGGAGGCAGCGCATGTGGAAAGCGCTCAGTTTCCTCTCCTGTTGTGAGCGAAGAGTCCATGACTCGCTGCAGTACAGAAGTGTACTCAGGACGCAAGCTCTGTAGACCTGGATCTTGGTATGTTCCGTCAGCTTCTTGTTGGACCAGACTCTCTTTGTGAGTCTGGAAAACGTGGTAGCTGCTTTACCGATGCACTTGTTTAGCTCGGTATCGAGAGAATGAGTGTCGGAGATCGTTGAGCCAAGGTACACAAAGTCATGGACAACCTCCAGTTCATGCTCAGAGATTGTAATGCAGGGAGGTGAGTCCACATCCTGAACCATGACCTGTGTTTTCTTCAGGCTGATTGTCAGTCCAAAATCTTGGCAGGCCTTGCTAAAACGATCCATGAGCTGCTGGAGATCTTTGGCAGAGTGGGTAGTGACAGCTGCATCGTCGGCAAAGAGGAAGTCACGCAGACATGTCTGCGTGACTTCCTCTTTGCCGAAGATATGTTTACTATTACGACATGTTACAGTGGCAGTGGGGACAAATCATGTGGAAGCGTGTCTGTGTGGCAAGTGTAATATGAAGTCCAGCCCTCAGGTTGTATGAAGTCCAGCCATCAGGTTGGGAGAGTAGCTAAAAGCTCTGAATGTAAGGCTACAAATAGTACCGGCCACCAAAGCATGGCCCCTTTGTGTGCCTTAATAATCTTCAGATTGGGAAGGAGGGAGAAAGAACCAGTCGCACTCAGGAACGTATCTAAACCTGACTGTAAAATGTGTCATGTATTTTTTCTCTCGTGACTGAAAAACTATTAGGCTGGCTGAGAAACCAAAATTAACTGATTAGAACGATAGTGGTTTGTATCTGGTGCAGTACGATTCTGGAGAAGGGAAGGTATGAGAAGGGATATGACAGCAATCTCCAAAAACCTGAAGGGCTGTCATATGGAAGAAGGAACAAATTTGTTCTTCTGCTTCTGAGCGTAGAACTAGATCAGTATTTCTCAACCAGTGGTACTTGAGGTGGTGTCTGGTAGTACCCCGCCGCCTGGCAATGAGACCAGCAATGCAAAGCAACAAGCAGCAGGAGGTTCAACTTAGCGGGCAGAGCTCCAGCATGCACTTTTCATACACTCCTGTCTGCCCTGAGCCTCTTACAGATGTTTGTCACATTGTGTCTGGCCTCCCAATCAGGAAGTAACTGGCCATGACATCATCATCAGTTACTTCCGGTGGTACTTTCAATAGGTGGACCATGCAAAGAGGTACAATGAGTGGCGAACGTTGAAAAAAGCTGAACTAGATCAAATGGGTTCCAACAGCAATGGAGGAGATTCTGGTTGGATATCAGGAAGACATTCTTGACTAAGGGTGGTTCGGCAGTGGAACCAATGACCAAGGGTAGTGGTAGTGGATTATCCTTCACTGAGGACCTTCAAGAAGAGGCTTGACAGGTACCTGCTGGAGATGCTCTAGGACAGTGACTTTCAACCTTTTTTATCTCACGGCACACTGACAAGGTACTAAAATTGTCAAAGCACACCATCTGTTTATGGACAATTGACAAGGCACCTTGCTGTTGGTGGGGGGCTCATATCCCCAGTGGTCCTATTAATAAATGACCCTCCACCAAACTCCTGCAGCACACCTGGGGACCATTCGCAGCACACAAGTGTGCCATGGTACAGTGGTTGAAAATGGCTTCTCTAGGAGGATTTCCTGATACTACAGGGTGGTCTACATGACTGTGTGGGGCCTTTCCAACTCTAGAATTCTATGATTCATGGCTAATATATTGCGAGTGTGAATGTTTTCAGTAGTTCCAGTCTCATTTTCAAACACAACTTCATTCTTGTTGTCATATTAGTGTGAAATTCCCTACATTGTGACTAGCACACTGCAGTCAAATTAAGGCAGAACCTCACATTCTATGTTCTGCAGAACTATATACAAATGGCAGCCCCATGTTCAGTTTCCCATTTCTCTCTATAATGCGTAGTTTGTCATGACTGTGTCTTGCTGCCATTGTGCTAAGTGGTTCTCCAGCCTTGCCAGCCAATGTTGTGGAATGCGAGAGGTGAGGAAATGCTTAGCATAGTGACATCAGGAAACATGGGCACACAAGTCACATATTATGAACGCTAGGAGGACACCACTGTGCCATTTGCGGGGCATTCCCTGTGTTTTTTATAACAGGTAGTTCTTCCCTTGGTGCTCACACATCATGGCGGTTAATGGGAAAGGAGAAGTTACTACAAAGCAAGTGGTACAAAAATGGATGATCTGTAGTTACTTCTGATTATTCTACTCCTACTTATTACAGCAATTGCCAGAAAATGCTCTGAAGATGCTACATTTTCTTTTGCCATGCCTGTGCATCTTGTGGAAACACCAGGATGCATTAAAGTCATTTGATCTTTAACACCTCTGCTTCCTTTTTTGCTCAAGTAAATGTGCCCTGCACCTTGTGCTCCATTGTTGCGAGCCAAGTTCTAATTGGAGACCAATAAGAAATGGCAGACTGTCCGCACCTCATGCATCTGAAGTCAGGGACCATCTGCCAGGAAAGCGTGGCATATTTTCAGAAGCCTGCTGAATGGAATTTGCTTAGGCTGTAATTAAAACCACAGTAAGCACTCGATTTGCTTATGAAATATGCAAACAAATGCATTTGTTAACTGCAATCACTCAATGAGTCAAATACATATTTAATCACGAAGCGACAGTGTTCCTTAGACTATGTGCTGCACTTCCATGTTCGGCAGTCCTTCTGATGGACAAGTCGTTGCTTTGAGCACGGAAACAAAACTACAGCAGCTGTTTCTGGACAGTGTACAAGTTTCGCTTTCGTTCTTTGGCTAGAACAGGTTATGTCTTTCATTTAAGATCAGAAAACTCTAAGGGAATTAACAAAAACAAAATAAAATAAAAATTTTTTTTAAAAACACCCAGATAAAAATGTATTGGTCCAATCATGGAGTGTATAGTCATCTTCAAAACAAAGAATAAATATTCTCTCTTTGTTTTGAGATGACACACAGTATGTGTCACAGCAGCAGAGATGGGAACTTGAGTCACGAAGATGCGTGTTTTTTCTGTTACTCATGGAGACTCGAGTCACCCATGTCAAAGACTTGGCAAAACACATGAGTCAGGGGCTCCTGACTTGTGAGTTGCCATGGGCTTGGGCAACTCGAGTCGCCCACACATGGAGAGGGGTTGCCCTGCCTCTGTCTTGCATGAAAAAGCTCTTGTGTCAATTTAGAAGCCAGGCTTTGAATGCGTGACAAGCAGCTCCAGCAGCAGCAGGATAGGTTATGTTCAGAGACAGGGGTAGGAGGTGGTGGATCGAAATGGTTTTTTTGGTTTGGGCTTAAGGGTCTCGTGATGCAGAACATGTAACAACTTTTGCAGAAGTATCAATTTTAGCTGGCTCAGTAATCCAGGTGAAGGTCCTGCATGTATTCAGAACCCAGGGGAGGATGTGCTTCTTGAATAGTGCATCCATTCAACAGAAGATGTGTCTCCAGGAGAGGGTCAGGGACAGGAGAAGCCACTTTTTGCCATCGGGACAAGTGGATTTTTACATGCTCATCACATTGCTCACTCCCATACTGCAACAGTCCCTTCCCACCTTGCTGAGCTGGGATGCATCCTCCCTCCTTCCCTCTCTGCCGTGCCTGTGATGTGAAGGGGTGTGGGTTTCCTTCATCATGGCTGGAGTGGGATCGTAAGGGGAGAAGGGATTGGCACGTTCTGCACTGCTGCCTTAGATGGGATGGGCAGGAACAGCAGGGGAGTGTTTAACAGGAACACCAAAACACACACACACACCGGCAGTAGTCCCTTTTCTTCTGTGGAGAAACAGCAGGCTTTTTAAAGGGAATGACCTGTGACTTGAGTCTTTTCAAGTTATGAAAATGTTCTGGGCAAGTTGCCCATTATGACTCATTTTCGAGATGAGTCACAGAGGGCAGAGACTCACAATTCCACTCGAGTCAAGCCGCTCTGGACTTGCTCATCCCTGCAAAGCAGGCACCATCTTGGAGTAGACATTCCTTCTTCTAAACCAGTTGGTTATTATCTTAGAAGAGGCATTCTTTTCTAAGCTTAACGGGTACAATTTTAGTAGAGGTTTTCCTGCTTCCAAGATAGTTGGGAGCAACTATCTAAAATAGTTGTCCAAAATAACTTTGTCTAAAATAGTGCTGGCTGTGACAAGCATATTATTCAGCACCTAACATTTAGAGGAGGAAATTTCAGTAGGTGCAGCTTGTCATCTGTGAGACAACAAGCCGCACCTGCTGAAATTCCCTCTTCTACCCAATGGTTAAAAGTCCAGGAGCCTTGAAGTTGAAAGGTTGGCCACCCCTGTTCTAGAGCGAGAGGTCAAATTCAGCAGTCTGACTGTCTGGAGATTGTTGACGTGGACAACCAGGTAAACAACCTCAAAGTGCCCCAATATTAGCTTATCAGTAACCAGATGACTGAGCTTTTAAAAGAAAATGGAGTTTATTAAAAAGGACAAGTAAAAGGACAGGCACATTCATTTTTAGTTACTTTGCTTAGATCAGTTACAGAGCTTTCAAAGGTTGCAAGTGAAAGGAGTATTTGTAAAATAGCTGTGTTTTGAACTAGCAAGAGTTAAATGCAGAAAGAAAAGAGAGAAAGCAATTGAATGAGACTGTACTGTACTGGTTTGCCTCCCCAGCCAGCCAGCCAGTGGAAAGAGATAATTAGTGGGAGACTTGGAAATATGCATGAAAAATGGAGGTTTTTAGAAGAAAATGAAGGTTGTTATGAGGATCATGAGGAGGGAGAGGGAGAGATTACCAATCCTATTCTGCTGGGTAGAATTAGTGTACAAGGTCTGTTTAAGCAGCAGTGGGCTGGGCTGGGCTAGGCTGACTGTGTAACTCCTACAAGGATGAAGGTGTCTTCACAAAACACTTCTCGACCATGGGACAGCTTATCAAAGCAGAGAAATTTCTTGACCTTGAGACAGTCTAACAGGTGGACAGCATGGAGAGAGGGACTTCCTGACTTCAGGAACAGTCCAGCAAAGTGACTAATGTGGAGGTGTCAAAGGAGGAAAGAACATCACAACATTGCTAGTTGTGCAGCATGGACACACTGGCAGTAGGGATGATGACTAACAGTACTATCCTATGCAGCAAGTCAGATGTAAGCCCCTCTGAGTTCAGTGGGACTTATGGTCAATCCAATGGGCCATCGGCGCCGAGTTTGGAGGCATGTGGGAGGCTTATGAACACAGGTAAGAGGCTAAGGGCAGGTGGGCCTTATCAGCATTTCAAAACCACGTGCAGGATGACTGACCATCATGCCAAACCTCCTACTGCTGTTTGCAGGTGTCCTGCATGGTATTGCTGGTGGCAGGTGGGCAGTTTGTGATGCCTCTGTGAGTGCCTTGCTATGTCCCAAGGCATCATGATGCACAGTTTGGGAAACACTGGTATATAGAATTGCAGCCTGAGTACCTAAAATACAGCAAGTTTCCACTGGGGAAGAAACCTCCAAATGCAGTGTGAACACCTTTACTGTGTAGGAAAGATGATAAAAGTTTTGCTTCCAGAGGAGGGATAGTTAAATGGCTTTGAATATAGGAAACAAAAGTGTTTCTGGGTAGGCAATATAATAGAGCATCTCCTTTGGTATGCAGCTGAGAATTTCCTAGACTTGAGTGTGCCAGAGTGTGTACCTCCCAGAGCACACAAAAGGTTTGATTGTACCCTAATCAGAGAAGTTCCTGAGGGACAAAAGACTGTCCAGGAGACCTGATCACTGGGCAGATTGAAACCTCATTTATTATACAGTAGGACTTGTTTTGCAGCAAAATTCTATCATGATGGCACACCAAAATTTGCAAGACTGTGGAAGAAAGGAGAAACACAGGTGCCCTGCAGCAGTAGAGCCTTCCTTCCTCTTAATAGGCTTGCTTAGCATGACCTCTCGTAAGAGTTCAGTTTGACATCAACCCCCTCCTCTCCCAGTACATTTTTGTTAATTTATGCTTCTTTCTTCCAAACTCCAGGCTTCTATTTTTCTAAATGCAAAAAATAGGCTGGCATAGCTTATGATACTCTCAATGTTAAGCATAGTTTTAGAATTTCTTTAACTGTGCATAAATCAGAATGTCAAACGTGACACAAACTTGAATAATTGCAACTGTGTGCCTTCCTCCATCCCCCAAAATTAGATATGGTATTATAAATAAAAGTAATCACCCAAGGGAACAGTGAATATGAAGCCATGATCATGAAGAGATTAGGTTCAGAGACTGTGAACTAAATCTAACTTGTGCTTAAAAAGAATTAGTGCGGTGATTTTCAACCTTTTTCACCTCATGGCACATTGGAAAGGCACTAAAATGGTCAAGGCACACCATCAGATTTTTGACAATTGACAAGGTACACCACACTGCTGGTGGGGATGTTCACATCTCAAATGACCCTACTAATAAACAACCCTCTCCCAAATTTCCGCAGCACACCTGGAATTCATTCACAGCACACCTATGTGCCATGGCACAGTGGTTGAAAGTGGCTGAATTAGCAGATCAAATCAACAAGTTTTCTATGATTAGATGATTGAATGGAAAAATGAGAATTCACACACATGCTCATAGAATTTGAAAAGAAAAAAAAAAGATTCTGATGATGGAGGAAGAAGGATGGATTGACAGAACACTTCCATGTTCAGCCCATTCATAGAAATGTTTGCACCTGGGAATGCTAATCAAGATCAAAGATAGGAGATCTAGAATAGACTATGCTTCTTGTCCAATAATCAGTAGCAACTGGAGTATATGAAGAAAATACCAGGCAGGATGTACCCTTACAGGGCTCATATACACTGGTGGAAATAACCAGGTAGGAGATGCAGCCAAAACAATCTTCACTGTTATTAATTTAAAACATTTTGTCTGGCCTTTCCTCTCAATACCCAAGGCGACCCACAACAATCACACTTAAACATATGCCATTGGATTCCATGTTCAATCTAAATGAGTGACTACACAGGGGATGCAGTGGCAAACAGGGCCTGTGCCAGCATTAAAGTGATATTATCACAAGGCCGTTCAATGACTCCTGACAGTCTTCCTAGATAAGTTGTAGGAGCAAAGATCACCCTTGATTTTACAGCCAATTGGCATAGGTTGGACTACAGGTTGTTCCAGCATGACGGTTCTATGACTATGGGCCCAATCCTATCCAACTTTCCAGTGCCAATGCAGCCACAAGACAGCCCCAAGAGAAGGGAATAAATTACCTTGGGGAGGCCTCCATGACTACCCCCCTCCCCTCAGGATTCAGTACATGCCCCATTGGCATGGCTTCATCAGTGCTGGAAAATTGGATAGGATTGGGCCCTATGTCAGTGAACTGAGGTTGTGGAAATAAATGGAAGCCACTGATTATGATTTGTCAACTATTTGTGTCTGATAATGAGGCTGATAAGTCACTGATGACATAACATCATACTTCATGATGTCAGGCTACAAGACCTTGTGGTATTTTGCACCTTGCCGGGTATATGGATTCAGAATTCTACTCATCGGTCATAAATCAGAATAAATTTCTCTCACACCCACACATCTTTGTTCTACTTAATATTAACATTATCACAGATGGAATAGCCTCTACAGAAAAAAAATCTTACCCACTTTAAAAAAAAAAGTCAATTTGAAGCAACCTTAATTTCCAGAAGTGCTATGATGCTAGCATATGAGACACAAATCAAAGAATAAATTAAAAAAAAGAATTTTTTTGAATCAGATAATAATCTAAATGGTGGATTATTTAACATTTGCTGTAAACCAAAGAGCTCCAAAGACTGCAAAGAAACTAGCAGACTTTTTTTGCAATATCAAGTTCTAAAAATGAGAAAAGCTTTTATAGTACAATCAACCTGAACTGCAGCAGCCAGCAGTATGTGCGTGTGTGGTGAAAGGGGCACATCCAGAGGGATGCAAGAATCTTCCTTATACAGATTCAGATCCTTGATCCATCCAGTTCAGTATTACTTACAGTGACTGACAGCAGCTCTCCAGGGTTTCAGACAGGACTTTTTCTTTGCCCTTCATGGAGGTGCCAAAGATTAAACCCGAGAAGTTGGAAAAGGTGCAAGAAGGCAATCAAAAATGATCAGAGGGCTAGAAAACTTTTCTCACAAGGAAAGGCTACAATATTTGACGCTTTTCAGCTTAGGAAAGAAGGCAATTAAGTGGGAATATCATTGCAACATCAAATTATGTGGAGGGAAGTTTGCCTCTTTTGCAGGGATGTGCTAGAGTCACTGTGCCCGAGTCACAAGTCACGTTGCAAGTCACCGACCCCATGACTCAACTTGACTCATGAATCATAACAGGTGGCTGTCGTGACTTGGCCTGAACCACTTGTAGAGTCATTTTTTACTCAAGTTTGAGTCTACGAGAAACAAGTCACAGCATGAGTCAAGCCACAGAAAAAAAACAGTGGTGCTGGTGGTGTGTGTGTGTGTGTGTAAGAGTTCTCATTTGAGGCCTAGAAGGAAAAGTGAACCATGAGGTTGGAAGGTGTTGTTCTTCTATCACTAGGAAATGCCTTCCCCCCCAGGTTTGCCTGCCTCCTTTGCCCCCGTCTGGGCTTGTATTCATCCATATGTTCTTATCACAAGAGCCCCCTCCATTGGGCTCTTCCTTTTTCCCTCCCTTGTCCAGAAAAAAAAATCAGGCCATCCATCATTTGTCTAATCGTCCATTCCCAGATGTCCAAAAACCCCTTCCCTGTGTTGTGGCTGGCTGCCCCCACCTTCTTCTGGTTCCTCCCACCAGCCTCATGCAGCTAGCAACAAAAAAAAAACCCTTGAGCCTCCCTCATCCCCTCCACAACTGCCCCTGAACCAATCTACCCTCCTCCCCCATGTCTGCTGCTGCTTCTGGACCACCCCACAAGGTCTTTGGTGTGACACAGAAGTGGCAAAAAAAGTAAGTAAGCACGCACATACACAAAACTGAGTTGCAAGCACACATACAAAGAGAGTCATCACTTGAGTTAATTCAAGTGATGACTCTTCCAATTCCCTGGCCCTGAGTCGCAAGTCGTTTCCGTGTCAGTGACACCTGTGACTTGAGTTCACAAGTCGTGGAAAATTGTGTTTTCATGACGAGTCAAAACTTTCTGAATTGAATTCCCATTCCTGCTCTTTTGCAGTAGTAGACTGAAGGGTCATCCAAGAGTGATGGAAGGTTTAGGATGGACAAAAAGATGTACTTTACACAGTGCATATCTAGTCTATAGATTTCATTGCTACAGGATATCATGATGACCATGTCCACTAGTTTGGATGACTTTAAAAGGGGGTTGGACAGATTCATGGAGGACAAATCTATCAGTTGTTACTAGTCATGAGTTGGTGCTACTTCCAGGTTTAGCAGCACAATGCCACTGAATACCATTTGCAGGGGATCAATGATGGAAGAGAAGTGCGCCTTTTTCTCCAGCTTGTGGGTTTCTCAGAAGCTGCTGGTGAACCATTGCAAGAAACACAAGGCTGGAATAGATGAACCTTTGGCTTAATCCAGCAGGGTTTTCCTTACGTTCTTATGGGACTTTCTGCATGCAAACCATGTTCTCTACCACTGAGCTATGGTCCTGCTACTAGGATCCACACTCTCCACTAGAACACAAAACAATCCACACTGCTCCATTGTTCCTTAGTTGCAATTTGATTATGAGGTGACTACTAAAAAAACCTGGTGGATAGGGTGACATGGCTATAACTGGCTTTGCGAGTGCCAGAATGTCTTCAGCATAGCATATAGGGGAGTTTAGCTAACCTAAGTTTAGCCACTGGCCTACAGGATTCCCTTTCTATTCATTTTACTGTACAACAACATTGTGCCATGGTGATAAATTGAACCTTTGCTATGAATTAATGGAACTGAAGTCAGTGCAGGGACTCCCTCCTGCCCCATGCCTTTAGGGGATGGTTGCAGTACTCATGCCAATAATCATTTGCCCCTGAGTAACTGGCTCTTGACTTGCCAAGAGATCACCTGCTGGATGAGTGAGGTCCTTCCCCTTGGTCTAGATGGGTAGGGCGGTGGCCAAGTGGGATGCCTCTGCTCCCTGGGATTCTGCAAGTCCAGGACCTGGGTGCCTTTAATGCAAGAATAAGGGGGTGGGGTGGGGTGAGCAGCACCAAATTCACCCGCCTGCTCTACAGGGCAGTCTGCTGGGGCCTCAGGTTTTTCTCAAGTCTAGCCAGAGCCCTTTGCTTTGTACCCTGCCTTCTCTGCTTCTTCACTGATAGCTGGGATTTAAAACCGTCCTGGCCCTTGAGCATGGGTGGCTCCACATCCCTCCTTGCTCAGGCTGAGTTGCTACACCTGTTGCCCAGCAACCCAAGGAACTACATTAGAGGCCTCTGGAGAAGCAGGGTTTTTTCAGGGCCTCTTGCTGACCCCTCTCATAGTAATTTCTTTAAAGGTTGTTCTCTGTCCAAGGACAGAGCAGTGTGCCATTTTCCTGATGAAACCAGGACTGGAGACTGTAAGCACAGAAGGTCCACCTGTGGTGTGCAAGGGTCTGGGAAAACTGCTGCCAGACAGCCATAGTTAACTTATTTCATTGAACCACTGAAACTGAATGTCGGTAGAGTTAGAACAAACAAAAGAAAATATTTTTCCCCCAGTGTGTAATTAATCTGTGGAACTCTTTGCCACAGGATGTGATAATGGCATCTGGCCTAGATGTTTCTAAAAGGGGATTGGACAGATTTCTGGAGGAAAAATCCATCACAGGTTACAAGCCATGATGGGTAAGTGCAACCACCTGATTTTAGAAGCAGGCTACCTCAGAATGCCAGGTGCAAGGGAGTGGCACCAGGATGCAGGTCTCTCGTTGTCTTGGGTGTTCTCAGAGGCATCTGGTGGGCCACTGTGAGATACAGGAAGCTGGACTAGATGGGCCTTTGGTCTGATCTAGTGGGGCTCTTCTTATGTTCTTATTCCAATGGTGTTTAGTCATCCAATGCATTTGTCTGTGCCCTTAAGGTTTCAGTGATGAATTCTGTTCTTTCAAAGAGATAACACATCTCCATCTTGTAACCAAAAGTTGCATCTCCTAGCAATGGAACATAATATAAAATTCTCTTACAGCATTTGCAATTATGAAATTAAATTTCCCAGTATGCACTCAACAGAGGAAAATCTGAAAATTAAGGAAATCTATTTGAAAGTTTTAAAAAATATTTTGCATATTTTATTAAATATTTTCTCCAGAGTCAGTATCACAATATTCTTCAGCATTGTACACACACAGCTTAACATGTGTACTTCTAATATAGCTATATATCGGCATATCATTAGGTATAAAGTGTTTAAGAAAAAGTAATTGCATTTTGCTTGTAGTTGTTAACTACACTACACAAAGCTAAGGATGCAATAACTCCATTGTACCACTGGAGGGAAAGAGTTTATTACAAAACATCTTTTACACCAAAGCTTTAAGAAAAATTCAACTGAGTTCTGAGTCAGAATCTAATTGAATGGAATCACCTGGAGAGGAGACAGATAAAAAGAAACCTATTTCAGGTATATGATAAATACTGGCAGAAAGATAAACCTAATGAGGAAAAACTATGGTGCCTCTCATTATCTAAAGAGATGGCTGGAGCCTAGGAGTACAATCCATTTCATATACATTTTTCCCATGCAACCCCTACTGAACAGCAGAAATGTTGTGAAAGCACACTGCTGTGCTCATCTCAATGGAGGACTTGTGCAAGCAAAGTTCCAGGTTGATTATGCTCTATGTGTCGATGAAGTCTAGACTGACATAAAAAAGCCTCAGAGCACAAGAATGAAATAATTTAGGCAGAAAATGCGCATTCAATTGAAGTATATTGAGTATACTTATCAGCTTTTCATGCTGACTCAACAAGGACAATGAAAAGAAAAAGTTGCTTCATCTATGTGTGTTTGAAGGGGAAGATCATATCTTTATTTAGAAAACATGTGGGCCCTCAGTATCCGTGGGGATCTGTTCCAGGAAACCCCACAGACACGGATTTCCATGAATAATTAAATCTGCAGAAGACCCTCAAAGGGTTTCCTGGATGTAATCAGAAGTGCCTTTCAGACACCGCTTGGAGGTTTTCTGACGGAGGTAATGTGAGGACTCCAGTGCAGGTTGGTGCCTGCACTGAGTCAAATCTATGGCTGCTGAAACCATGGATAAGGAGGGCTCACAGTACTCCCAAATAATTTATAGGTAAAGCTTATTTCCCCTCCCCAATATAAGTGTAGATAGTTAACTTGGTATTAAAGCACAATGCAGATACACATAAAAAAAATTTTTGGAACAGGATGAAAGCAAAAATGACTAGTCCATGTTTTAACAATCCAGTGTGAACTGAGGCTCTTACTTGTCTTTATTCAGAAGAGCACAGTAAATGCATCTGAATGCCACCTCACAGCTTATCACTTCCATTACTGTGCAGAAGCCTGACTAGCTGTACGGTTGTTTGCAAGATCCACGATCAAAATGCTTGGGGAAAAATAAGACAAGTTGTGGGTGCTCTACAATCAATGAAAGAACAATACTTAAGGAATAAAATTGTAATCTTAGTGACGTTTGAGCATGACTGAAAGGTACAAGTCACTTGCTGTCTTAATTTGCCTGTTCAATGCCATGTCCAAATGTCTTGATATTTGCAGGTGCCAATGTTGTACTTAAGCAGGGCAAAGAAACCAAATGCACAGTATGACATGCTTATTTAAAATCTCTCCAATTTAGCTCTTTAAAAACTCTCCAAAGGAACATTTAATGGTGATTTCCCATGAATATTATCTCATTCTATGTGGCCACAATCAGAGTATCATAGAAGATAATCCCATTGTACATGTGGAATTCTGCTTGTGCGGGGACTGCCTCACTGTATTTAATGAGAAGAGAAATTCTTAATCCAGTGGTAAATACCTTTGTGTGCAGTCATTTCTCTTCTCATTGGAAGGGAAGTTATCTGTGCATGATGTGCATGCTCTTTTCTGGAATGCAGCATTTTAAATAAAAAAAATTGACTTATTTGCAGGGGGAAAAACCCGATAATGCCTCACAAAAATCATACAAATGCTCATCAGGCAGTGATGGTATGAACACAATTGATAGCAGTTTTGAGACGGATGCTCTTCCCTCTTCCAAACTGCTGCTTTAAAAAAAAAATAAAACGGACTGTGACCCAAAACAGAGACCCCTAACTTGAAAAGACTGCATGAGGAATCTTGAAAGCAAATGGGAGTCAACTGCAGTAGCCTTTAATAGAGGTAGCATTATTAGAATTAGTTGTAGAACAGAGTGCAGCTGAGAGGCATAAATACACAATAGTACAAGGCAAACCCAACAATCATTATAGTCTTTACCACATTTTTTTCCTTTCAGAGAATAAGAAAAAAAAAATAAAACTCCTTCCTGCCATCACACAGGAATAATGCCCTCTTCTGCTCTTTAATGAACCTAATTCCTTTGCCATTTCTTCCAGCACACCAACTCTTCATATAGTTGCTAAACACACAGCACTCTTGAGCAATTGTTTGATAGTAATGCTTTGTATTAAGGATGTATTCAAACAACCCCAAAGGGTGACAGTTTCTATAGTCACAAGAGTCCAGTGATTCTTAGTTTTTGAACAGATCTAACGTGCAATGGATGGCGCTGCCATGATGGTTTTAGAAAACCAAAATTTTGCAGTCTTGTTTCAAATATGGTTGGAGAAAAATCCACACAATGCTACATGACTTCAGAGAACCGTGTCAAATTCTCACCATGCAGTGCCCCCCCATCTAGTATTAGGGGCTCCATGCATGTGGATCATCCCGTCTCCTAAGGAGACTGGATTATATGTGCAGTTCTTGCCTTGATCCAGAAACTTGCAAATGCAGTGGCAACATGACAGTTGCTGCACCTGTACTCTCCCCTCTTCCATATGTATGAGTTCAACACGTATTCTCTCATCACTTCTCTAGCTCTGAGTAGTGGGGAGCATGGGGAGAAGTACTGTGTATTCCTTTTGTTAATCTCTGGATAGAGACAAGATCATCATGCATTTAGGAAAAAAAACAACAACTGGTTGACTCCACCTTTAGGGGGTCAACCATATTTGCAAGGGCAAACATTATCCACCCATGTATGTTCCCCATATTGTGGCACAATGTACAACTCTTGTGGGTTTGCAAGTGAATATACAGAGTCAGAGACTATCAAGTGACTATCAAATAACTAGCAGCTACATTATGCTACTTATGCTGTTTCGGGAAAGTAGCGAATTTTGCTGCCAAACTAAAAGATTGAACTTGGAGACCAGTATCCCCTGCTGCCCATCCCATGTCCACTGACTTTGAAGTCAGTTCTGAAAGTCAGGGACTGAACTGTCAGCTGGAAAGTGAGACAAATAGTCCTTTGCTCTTAACTTTGGGATATTGTATTAGTTATTATTTTTTTTAAAAAGCACACTATATCTTCTTAAATAAATATATCCTATTTCTGGAATCACAGTACAATCCAGGGAAAAATACTGTCATAAGTACAACAGCATGATATAAGCTCCACAAGATTTTACATCAGTTTTGGTCTTGTAACTGGAAAACACCCTAACAGGAGAATCAAAATCAAATGTACATGTTAAATACTTTGCAGAATTCCCCTCCCACCCCTTCCCCTTCTAATACAGTACTAACACAATTACATGAAAATGACATTACAGTATCCTTTTCCCAGCTGATTCTATGCTTGTAGCTTCAGATACTATGTGCATACCTCAAGACTATATGAAATATCAAAAAGTCACTAAATAAATAAACAAAAACAAAGAAACCAGGACAGTGCTAAATTTTACACTTGAGAAATACATCCTCATTTCCATGAAGAAACCATAGAGGAGGGTAAGAATCATATGTTTATCTTATTTTAAAAATGTAAAAAAAAAAAGACATACACAGGTTCAAATCTAGAGAATATGGTTAAATGCATAAATACTGGTAGCTTTTGCTAAGTTAGAATGGGCTGGGTAAACTATTATACAACAGTAATTGGAATAAACATCAAAGTAGAGAAAACATAATATTTTGGTTTGTTTGAAATAATTAAGGTGCAACATTGCTGTCTCTAGATGAATACATAGACATAAACTGATGGATGACATTGCTGGTATATGAAAATACACGCCACAGCAATTCCATTTTTTTAAAGAACACACACACAAAATATTAGGAATTAAAAACACAATTAAACAGTACATTGTTGGTTTGAAATTTTCTTGTGCTAACAATATCTCTTTCTACCTGAAATTAGGGATACCCATTCTAACAAGTTCAGGGCTACAGCAAATCTCGCTATTGAAATCAAGACATTATTCAGAGAACCAGAGAAAAAAGAAAAGCCATAGGGCACAAGCCACCTGGAAATTCTCTTAGGCAAGCCTTCTCATTGACATGAATGGAGTCATACGGGAACACAGTAGTGTTCATTTCAGTGGGGCTTGTGCAGGAAAATATCCACATGGACTATGTCCCTAATGAACTATAAAGCTTTGCAGGATTTCTGCTACTCTCAGTGCCTAATCGCTTAAAAATTAAGCATATCTACAGAAAAGTTCATAAGCATCAGAAAACACTCATATTTAGTAAATTGACCCAATCAGTCCCCTGTCTAAGGGATAGTCAATGAGATTTAGGAAAGAAAGAGAAGGTATTAATTTACATAGAAAAAATCTAATTTTATGCTTCTTTTACAAAGGTACCATTCATATAAAGAAATATTTTAGGAACAATATTGAAATTTAAATGGCAGAAGGATGGTGGTACTCCAGCTAAAATGCATCTATTCTAATGGGTTTGATAAGAGTTTGTATGTTAGTACTACTGTCAAAGTGAAGAGGCTGCACCATATTTGGATTTCAGCTACTTACAATGTTTGAACCATAGCTAGTACATGGCCTTATACTCCCAACACCACAACAACATATGCCCAACATTTTGGCATGATGGCAGCATTTTTTTGTTTTGTTAAAATAATTTAGAAAATGCTAACAAAATTGAACTATTAAAAATAGCGCTGCATGCTGGAATGGCATGTGGAAGATTCTTCTACCTGAATTTTCTAAAAAGCATTTAACTTTCTCTTTCCTGTTGAAGTTGGGTATTTCCTTCTTCCACTTCTTCAACATTTGCATCTTTGAGAGAGTCTCTGTTTTCTACAGGGGCTGAAGTGACACTTCCTTTATAATCATCATCGCTGTTGTTGTTACAACGTGTGTGATCTGTCTGAGGTTGTTTCTGACATGGACAGCATGAGACATGCATCGATGGCTTTGCCAAGCTAAACCAAGTGCTAAGCATGTACTAAGCCATGGATGGCTAAGCCAAGCTCTGACAGTGCGAGACATGCATCAATGGCTAAGCCAACAATTAAAGGCTAAGCCAAGTAAGTTTTAAGAGTCACTTTTCATATGGCTATTAAATCCAATTACAAAAAACAAAACAAATTAAAAAAACAAACCAGAACACACCCTTTATCAATTCTGTCAAGTATAAATTAAGAAAGCCTGTTAAAATTGTGTAAACTCTCATCATTTAGAGACCTAATCAATAAAAAAGGGTCTCACTGAACTGAACACTATCACAAAATTCCACCAGAGAAGAAGACTCATAGAAAATTATTGCTGGGGTCTGGTCAGTAGCATTTGGTTAAATCTTTTGTGCTATGATGCAAAATGTGTAGGGGGACATCTTGTGCTGTGGAAGAAGTACCCTGTGTTGAGCTTCATGTCAAATTCTAATAAAAATTAATCATGTTGCTAGGAACAGTATTGCCCCGATCCAGCCAGGGACTGTTATGTGTGTGGAAACAGGCTTCTGCCTGTGTATCCCTAGCTCGATGAGGAACTGTGTGTGCCAGCATGTGTGGCATGCACAGTTCCCCTCCATGATCCAATAGCTGAGGTGCCCTCATGGAGCTAGTCCCAAAAGCTAAAATCCTACCAAACATCTGTTCAGGGAAGGAGAGAGAGAGAGTGTGTGTGTGTGTTTATGTGTGTGGTGCCAATGTCTGGATTCAGTTTCCCAGCTTTCCCTTCCACAGGACTTAAGCTTTTTCAAAAGGGCTCTACATATGGAACCCTGATTGGTCCGTGCATGCTATGCTGGATCATAGGCAATTGGTATAAGTGAAGTGGTTAAGAAATAAAAAGAAAATTTAAGAAGCTGAACTCTGTGCTGGCGTGAGATGCGTGTATGGGAGTAAGGTAACAACAGAGAATAAAGACAAAGAACATGAACTGGAAAGTGATCTGTTTGACAGTCTAAATTCAGTAACATTATTTCTCAGTCATCGCTTATTTGAGCAACACTCACCACTTTACCATCCCAAGCTAGCATTGGCACATCATACAATCTATGAAGCCAATTTAGACTGTGCATAGTAATTATGACAATTCCAGTGTCTGTAAAATGTAAAATATGTACATCAGTGTGCATGTCAATTGAAAAGATTTTTTTTTTGAAAGAGTGAAGTAATACTAAGGTCACTTCTGAACAATGTATTTATAGTTTTTCTTTTCCTGTTTCACTGCTTTAGTTTCCACACAGTCACTTTAGATCTTTTATCCAAAAATAAACGAACCTTTCAAGGCATGAGATCAGTAATCCGTAGAATTGTTCTTATCAATATGCCAGACCTTTGTTTCAAATGCAAATCATTCTCATTATTCTATGCTTAATTTAAAACAAAAACAAGCAAAATACAGCCTGTCAATATTTTTTTTTTGCCAATAAACTCTACCACCCTGGTGGCAAATACAAAAGTGCAGAACTTCTGGACCACATGGCTGCGCATACACCACTAACAATGGTACACTTGCCCATGCTTTCTTGGATTCTCCCAAACAAGGTTCTTAAATTCATTCTAAAATATAAATGTAGGCATAACCTATTATATAAACCATCTCAGAACTTAAATCTTCATGTACAAAAAGGACTAAGAATATCTAGTAACTAGTGCAGTGCGTCAGTTTTTTATATCCTCTTTTGTATGTTTGTTTAGAGTAGCTAGTTATTATATGAAATTACTTTCCTTACTCTGGTTGATAGAACAGATGCTGTGAGAGCTACAGTAAAGTCTGCCTCCTCCATGTAACAATATGCATTTACCATTTGAAAAACCTTCAATAGCTCCGGGACCTTTTCATTTCTGTTCCTTAACAGATAAACAAAGTCACCCTTATAGTAGATTCTGGGTCCCAAACTGGTGAGGACCTGGCCCAGGCTATAAGTGAAATCCGTGCCATACTAAATGTGAACCACTCATTTTCAGTCTATGGGTTCCTCCATCACATGGACTGACTAGCATCCGTTGGTAAAGACAAGGCTAGGATATTAGGTAAAGCACAACGTTTTACAACAGGGTAGAGCTTCACTGGTCAGCGCAGGAAATAAGCACTGGAGCCTGAGACATTTCTTTTGGCTGTCCATCACATGGGAGTGGTGCTGTCCTTTGATTCCTGGAAAGGAAGCACAGATGCACACTAACTCAGAATTCATTTTAAAAAACAGTTAAACTTCTAAGCCTATGCAGAGATGGGGCATAATGATTATTTATTACTCTTTCCATATCAGTACCATCTTTCTATACCAAAGTAGCTTATATAAATAATCCAGTACAAGTATAATAAATCATCACTAAAATACCACTACAGTCAACAAAAGATAGGTACAGTTAAACACCACAGGTAGACTAACTTAATTTAGGTTATTTTAAAGGCTAAACTACATGCTCCATTAAGCATATACTTATTGCTGACATGCTCTTCTCAAAATAGCAGCTTTGTGGAGGGGGGGGGGTATCCAGATCAGGACTGTGGAACCAAGGTGGGGGACTTTTACGCTTTGTAACTGCCACAGTCACAATCCTGGATGTATCTTAACAGTGTGATGGGTGATGTCATCACACTGAGTCAAGACAAAAGTGCTTTTGGTCAGTAGGAACTATTTATCCAATAATAGGAATTTGCCCTATTTTATATTGAGCTGCAACTCCTCTGAAAAATCTGGTTCTTGGTTTTGTGGTTGTCCCTGGATCCTACCTAGATTCCCAGGAGGTGGCAATGACCAGCACTAAATTCACACAGCTTTTGATGCTGTCCCAACTGTGTCTGATTCTGAACACGAGAGATCTGGCCATGGTTGTGCATGAATGGAATACTGTAACATGCTCTGTGTGAGGCTACATCTGAAGAGTGTTTGTAAACTGCAGCTGGTTCAAAAGAGAAAAGCAAAATTCTTGGCTGGAATCAGTCTTTTTACAACAGGGATGGTAGCTGGTTTCAGGTTCAATTTAAAATTCAAGTTATTAGTCAGTTATTAGTATCATATTTAAACTACTGTAAAGCTTGGCACCAGAATACCTAAAGGACTTTCTTCTCCATATGATCCTGTTCATCCACTGAGCTTAGAAGGGGAGGTCCTTCTTTATGTCCCATCATCTGAAGATCAGTTGGTGGGATTAAGATAAAGGATTTTTCTTCTGCAGTGCCCAGGTTGTGGAAATAGTTACCCTTGGAGATTCATCCAGTCTCTTTTGTTGTCATTTTCTTCTTTTGTTCTGGCAGGCCCTTTGCCTGTCTTCTGGGTGAATTTTCTTTGCTTTTTGTGGCACACGGTTTCTCTGACTTGCTGCAGTTTTGTTATTTTCACTGTGCTTTAAGCAGCTCTATTACATACATTTGTTTTTAATATTTATCATATTAGTTGCCTTGAGTGTTTCCCTTTCTAAGTTGAAAATATGTGATTGTCTTTATATACTTACTTATGCACCTGTATAAGGTGCAAGGAAAGCGCCCTACAGGTAGACCACAGCTGCGATACAAGGACATCTGCAAGAGGGATCTGAAGGCCTTAGGGATGGACCTCAACAAGTGGGAAACCCTGGCCTCTGAGCGGCCCGCTTGGAGGCAGGCTGTGCAGCATGGCCTTTCCCAGTTTGAAGAGACACTTTGCCAACAGTCTGAGGCTAAGAGGCAAAGAAGGAAGGCCCATAGCCAGGGAGACAGACCAGGGACAGACCGCACTTGCTCCCGGTGTGGAAGGGATTGTCACTCCCGGATTGGCCTTTTCAGCCACACTAGACGCTGTGCCAGAACCACCTTTCAGAGCGCGATACCATAGTCTTTCGAGACTGAAGGTTGCCAATACTTACTTATGAGGATTTTTAGTCCACTGGTTGGCCACTTTGGTGTTCCTTTCCATTCCTCTTTCAGTACCTTCTGTCAAATATTTAGTAGCAACAGAGCTATCTGAAGAGGCTAAACTGCTGCTGTTTTCTTAAAAGTAGGAGGCTGAGGGAGCTATGCTGTTGATCAGGAATGGTTCCTGAGAATGGAGATGAATGCAAATTTCTTCCAACGGAATTAAAAAAAAAATGAAGCCTTCTCTCTTCCTGCTGAACTGCTTTGTGATTTCACTTTATGACAAGACTTTATATCTTTTTCCTTTCTGGTATTTGCCCCAGTGACTCATGTTCTGTCTTTGGGTACAGCAGAGGGAAGCTGTTCATCTTTTATTTAAGCTTCAGTGAAGGTGGTAAAACATTCCCTGGATTGCTTCATATATTTTTGGAAGCCAGCAACTTGATTTAAGTCAAGGGAAGGCTCTGTGTGATTGCCAGTTTAAAGGAATGCAAAACTTTGAACAAAACACTCCCACCCACCACCTGTCTCTGAAAAGAAAAGGAAACAAACAAAAAACTTTCCAGAGGCCAGGGCACTCTTGATTTAAACTGGAAGCAAAGTCTCTTAGACAATTGCTGAGTTCCTTCCCTGGAGATCAGCAGTCAGAGAAAAAGGAAGAAGGAATTTGGTGGGCAATCAATCCAGTCCTATTTCCTTGCCTTAATATGCATCAGTGAAGACCCACCACTTCTGCTTTCCTTGATGTACTCCTATCTTCTTCCTAATCTCTTTTTCAAGCTCTTTCCCCTCTTCTGTACATGCATATTTTTCATGCTCTCCCATTATGTAAACATTTGGAAGGTTCCAGATGTAATCTGAAGATGTGTAATACATGCAAATGTTGAAAATGATCAATAATAAATTGAGAGAACCTGCCACATGAGAACGTAAGTCAGGCTTATTTCTAAATAAAGCTGTCTTGGCAATGATGACTAAGGCATGTCTACATGCTCTTCAAGGAGATCATATACTCTCGAAGCTGTATAAAACCTTCAAAAGCACAAACATTTGCATTTGCAGAATGTGTTTGGGAATTCACTTGGAGAATCACAGATCCACAAGATGGGAAGGAAATGATGATGATCTTGTCCACTGAACCAGGATTCCCACCACTCATTATCCAATTAAATGCTTTAAATAAATGTATTCATCACATTCAATTTCATTCTATCTCACAGTGAAAACCTATACATGCCTACTTGGAAGTCAGTTCCACTTATTTCAATCCGGCTTACTCTCAGGTAAGAGTGTATAGGATTGCAGCTACACAGCCTAATCCTAACTAGGCTTTATAACAGCAGAACAGAGATTCCCCCTGTCAGAAATGACCATATGGCAGTGCGTTGCACATGCCCCTGGTAGCGAACAGTTGCCATGAATGGCAGCAGGATGGGCAGTCCACTGCTGAAGCCGGCTATGCATAGGACTGCAGGTAAGCCAATGCAATGGACAGGTGGTGGAACAGCGTGGGAAGGGAGAGAAACAGGGAAGTGCCTGGTGGAGAGGAGGGCAGGCAAGATGTGGAGTGGAGAGGGAGACGTGGATACTGGTGGCAGTGACTGGTGGCAGTATCCTAGCTTGTTTCTTCCCCCATTCTCTCTCCCTTACTCTCCTTTGTCATATGCCAGCAAAATGGCTGCAACGGATGGCTGAGGAGAACCATTGGTTCAGCAGATGCTTGCCCCAGTGTAAGAGAACAAATTTTTGTCCCATTACCTTGAGAAGACCTCCACGACTGCTTGCCTGCAGGATGCAGCACACCCTCTATTAATTCAGATGGATGGAGGGGTTTAGTTAGGCTTGGGCTGTTTGTGAGACAGGCACTGCTTCAAGTATCATAATCTAGTTTGCAGCTTTTCTCCTCCTTTAGAAAATGGGTACAGTATCTAAGCTGGGGTTCAACCCTGAAGTGCAGAATTGTTCCTTAACATGCCCATCAGTGCTAATTTTAATATCTAGATGTTCAAGACAAATATTTTATTGTTGTACCTTATGCATCTTTCCCATCTTCCTTGTGAGGGATTAAGGGCCCAATCCTAAGCAGTGCGCACCAGCTCACCGCCAGCACGCATTGTCAGAAACATGCTGTAAAGTGAGTTTGCACTGGGACAGTGCTGGTGGGAGGCTGGCAATCTGCTGCCAGGTGCTCCTTGTGAAGCGCTGGGCAGCAGAGCGGTAAGACTGGGCAGGGGGAGGCGTTCTGGGCAGGTGGTGGGAAGGTGTGGCGGGGAGGGAATGGGGCGGGACTGGTGGAGTTCAGCTCTGCCGGATCCGGAGCCCTGTGTCGGGCTGCATGGACTGCTTGATTCTGTGCCAGTCAAAGAGCAGAATTGAGTAGTCAGATGTGTGGCTACTTCCCTTACCCAGAGGAAGGGGATGAAAGCCCCCTTCCCCCAAGGAGCCAGCGGTGGCTGACTGGTGTGCACAGGATACCACGGCAGCCATTTTTGGAGTCGCGGCAACCCTCTGTGCCGGGCAGCTCAGGATGGGTTGTAAGTTGGTATTCAAACTTCTGCATGGAAGTATGTCCCAAACATATGTACCAAATTACATTCTGCTCACTAATCATCAGTGTTCAAGAGAGTTAACACCTAACAAACACACAGGAGAAGAAATGGAATGCTGTCTAGTTGATACAAATATGCCTCAATTAGCTGACCGAAAAACAGAGTTCCCATCATGCATATTAGCACAGCATTTGAGAAGCTTGTTTTGTTCAGGTAATTAATTGTACAGGGTGTACAGGTAATTAATTGTACATAAGAACATAAGAACAGCCTTGCTGGATCAGGCCATAGGCCCACCTAGTCCAGCTTCCTGTATCTCACAGCGGTCCACCAAATGCCCCATGGAACACACCAGATAACAAGAGACCAGCGCCCTGGTGCCCTCCCTTGCATCTGGCATCTGGCATTCTGACATAGCCCATTTCTAAAATCAGGTAGTTGCACATACACATCATGGCTTGTAACCAGTGATGGATTTTTCCTTCAGAAATTTGTCCATTCCCCTTTTAAAGGCATCTACGCTAGATGCCATCACCACATCCTGTGGCAAGGAGTTCCACAGCCCAACCACAAGCTGAGTAAAAAAGTACTTTCTTTTGTCTAACTCTCCCAACACTCAATTTTAGTGGATGTCCCCTGGTTCTGGTTTTATGTGAGAGTATAGAGCAGGGGTGTCAAACACGTTTCATTCAGAGGGCCTAAGTTAGCATTCAGGACGCCTGCTGAGGGCCGGAAGTGACGTCATTAACCAGAAAGTGACATCATTAAGCAGCTGATGGCCAGAAATCAGCACTTTGTTCTCATTAACCGCAAATGACAGAAGATAAAATATGCAAATCTTGATCATATTTCAAGATATGGGAGGGCCCAATTTTCATGTGGACTGCTGTTTCAGCAGCTGAGAGCCTGAGGGCCAGATAAAAAGTTTCTGGAGGCCGCATCCAGCCCCCGGGCCTTATGTTTGACATCCCTGGTATAGAGCATCTCTCTTTCCACTCTACCCTTCTCATGCATAATTTTGTAACATATTTTTCCCCTCTTCTTTTTCTCTTTCTGGTGAGAGTCAAACTTCTGTCCAGTTTTCAAAAAGAGAAATAGGCTGTAAACATACACACTAAATTTTATTGTGATATCTCAGTGCTCAAAGAAATTTTGTCCATTGAATCTAGAAAAGACAAAAGCCTTTCCTCTTCATTTTCCACAGAGTTGCTTTGCAATCCTTCCCAGAACTCTTCGAGTACAAGTGGAAGGGTCAAGCTCTACTCTAAACATGAAATGTACATTTGCTCACACAAACATTTATTCTGGCATTTCACTCTCCAAGGCAGATAATGCTTTATAATATATTTTGCATTTTCGTCATTCTTTTGGAAATGGTGTGAGTTTTGAGCTGTTACTCCAACTTTAAACAAAGAACATGTACACCAAAAGTCATTCTGATAGTACAGGGGACCGCTGGCTCTGCTTCCCTTGGGAGGGTGGAATAGGGGTCCCTTTATAGCCACAGATTTAGGTATCCGCAGGTGGGGGATTTCCTTGAACTGAACCCCTGCAGATATGGGGCATGCCTGTATTCAAAGGAGAGAGCATGTTACAAATCAATAGGCAAGTGACACCAAAAAGTCTGGCAGTGCTTGGCCAGATCCACTAGGTCAGGGGTGCTCAAAGTTTTTGGCAGGAGGGCCACAACATCTCTCTGACACTATTTCTGGGCGCCGGAAAAAAAAAGAAATAATTTACATTTCAAATTTGAATAAATTTACATAAATGAATATATTAGAGACGGAAAATGAATGAATGAATTCAATCCAGTTTATGATTACATTCACCCTAATGGGGGGGGGTCTTCATGCCAGTTTATGATTACATTCACCCCAATAAGGGGGGGATCCTCATGCCAGTTTATGATCCCATTCACCCTAAGAAGGGGGGATCTTCATGCCAGTTTATGATTACATTCACCCTAATGAGGGGGGGATCTTCATGCCAGTTTATGATTCATTCACACACACACAAATGGAGGGGGGATCTTCCACACTTTCAGACACATACACGCCTGCTCACCTGCCCCCTCACCCTCCCTCCCTCCCCTCCTTTGTTTGCTTGGGCTGCCTGCCTGCTTGCTCAGCTGCATGCCTACCTGCCTGCCCATGTGCTGCTGCTGCTGCCTGCCTGCCTGCCTGGCTGGCCAGCCAACCAGCTCTCCCTCCCTCCCTCCTGGGAGGGAGACGTGCTTCGAGCTGGGCTGGGCTCCCCTCCCTCCTGATCTCTCTCTCTCTCTCTCTCCCCTGGCTCAGGTTGCAGGAGGGGAGGGAGGGGAGCCGAGCCAAACAGAGCTGATCCCAGCCCAGTCCAGCCCATGGGCAAGGAAGAAGAGACTAGCAGGCAAGCGCGCAGGGTCTTTTATAATGGGAAGTAATGTGAGACCTGCAAGTCTCACATTATCTTCCCACTATAAAAGGCCCTGCACGCTGGCTGGGCTCGTCTTTCCTTCACTGCCACTGAGCTTAGCGGCAGCAAGGGAAAGCAAGGCGCAGAGCTTGCACGGTGGGCCAGTGCGGGCTGGGGTGTGGGCCGAGTGTCCACTGGAGGTGGGGGGACCCCCTGGGGGCCAGATGGGGACCTGCAGCGGGCCGCAAGTGGCCTGCGGGCTGGGTTTTGGGCACCCCTGCACTAGGTCAAAGGAAACAACTTGAGCAAGTAGCACGTCAAATATTCCTGCAGGGATGGAACACTTTTAGATAAAATCATTCATAAATGCTGTGCAATTTGGATGCTTACTTCAAGAACATATGTTGCAATGCTGTTGCTATTAATACTTTTCAGTGAAAAAGGAGAAAGGAAGCACATACTAACCTGTGTACATTTTCCATTGCAGCTACTTCTGCCAGAGCAGCTAGGCTAAAGAATGCAGATACAGATGGCATGTCTGGTGTAATACTATGACCTTCCTCCAATCCAGTGTTTTGCAAGGATTCCTCACTGCAGCCTGTCCCTGTACTTGATATTTTCTGGAGACTACTCTGCAGTTGTTCTTTTGGTTTCTCTTCTACAAGGGAAGAAAAAAGTAAACTTTAGATAACTCAACTCTAAGGCTTCAATAACAGAATTAATAAATTCCTTACCAAACCCCCATATTAGCTGGGGAGGCCTTGCTCAGTCCTCCTCAAAAATGAAATCAGTGGATTCAGTAGGGGAAAACACTCAGATAGAGGCAAAACTTCAATGTATTGTGATCATTAGTCAACCACCATAGCAGTTCACTTATGACCCCATCCTATCTGGGTTTATAATGCTGGAATTTGCATTCCAGTATGGAAAAGCCCTCTGGGGTGGTGTGAAAGGTGGGCAGTCATTGCATGCTTCTGGGCAGCTGTCACTGCCCAATAGGCAGAGGTTGGGTGCACATGACTCCTGGAGACTCTGCTGCTCTTGGTAAGATGGCAGCAGGATATGTCATCCTGGATGAGAGGGGATGGGGCAGGGGAGGGAATGGATCTCCGCTGCACCAGAATGCACTAGGATCCTTTCCCTTCTTCTTGAACCCATCTCACCCCGTTTTTCTCCTATGGCCTATGCCAGCTGTACAGCTAGTATAGGTTCAAGGAAATTCATCTGCCACCAGAATGCCTCTGGGAGGCCTCCTGATCACACCCCTAACCACTGGATACAATGCCTGCTTTGTCAGTGCAGCTGCATCATTGTTAATGGGTGATAGGATGGGGGCCTTAAAACATATCCTGTTGCCGCATGTTCTGGGACACAGAGATAATTTTTTTCCCTATGGAATACCCCAGTGGTTCCCAAACCACTCTGGGAGTTTGGGAACTGATGTATGTGCTTGTGGGGAAGGGCTGAAGGCAACAAGGCGATTGCCATGATTGTGCCGCTGTTGGGGACAAAAAGTTTTTTTTTACTTACCCCTAATAGCACTGGCCCTCCGGAGAGTGCAAGGAGCCTCGGATACCCCTGCAGGGCTCCCCAAGCCTCCAGAAAGCTAAAAATTGCAATTGCAAAACATAAAGTGGGTTGTGATTTTTATTTTTAGCTTTTTTGAGACTTGGGAAACCCTGCAAAGTGTTCCAAAGGCTCCCTGCATTCTCCAGAGGGCTGGTGCTGCCAGGGGTAAGTAAAAAATTTTAAAAAAATCTTTTGTCCCTTGCAGTGATGCAATCGTGTCCCCTTAAGGGGACAGAGAGAGGGCTTCCCTGGCTGGAGTGTTGCAATACCCAGTCTGGAAACATCTGGACCAGAGAGGGTATTCCAAGGAGACCCACTCAGCCATTTCCCTCATTCCTTTTGATTGGCAGGTGGGCACTTTAGTTGAATTCCAGAGGTTTTCCTGCTACTCATACTGACCTTGATGTTGCTGCTTTTTAAAAAATGTTGGTGCAGTACCATCTATACATGTTTACCTGGAAGTAAGTTTATGGTGTTAAATGGGGTTTAGTCCTGGTGTAAGTGTGTATGGGATTGTAGCTTTAGCATAGATTTCTATAAACTATTAAATAGTTATACTTTTGAGAGTCATTAAGTATATTTTGTGTGATGCTTTGTAGCTTTTAAATCAGCATTTTTTAAAACACATAGCTTGCTTTAAGAGCTTTTTAGCAGAAAAATGAATAGTACATTCATAAAAATAAATATAATCAACAATTAGAACATGTCACTAAAATGTCCAGTATGAAATACACGATTTTCTACATTAATTCTATTCATACATAGTAAAGGCTAAATTCTATAATAGTTTATTGAGCTATTGAATTGTGACAACAGGACTCTTTGTATACTTCACATATGTGGAGGTAGGCAACTTCTTTCCATCTTGATTTGGAATAGGCTTGCTTTTCCCAAATTTTTCAGATCATTTTTGGGGAAAGCTCATGTTTTTCAGGCGCTCTGGAAAACTACAAGGTTGCTTTCACTGGGAACCTCTTGCTGGTAGGGTGTAGATATAATGAGGGTCCTAGAAACTGGAAGAACCTCTAATGAAGGTCCTCTGCTCTATCGTGTCCCCTTTGCCCCACTGCCATTAGGAGGTAAGCTTGAGAGAAGGGGAAAAGGGCAGAGGTGACTTGAAATAGGTTGGAACTTTTTTTTTTTTTCAAGCCAAGGTGAAATTAAAAGAGATTTTGGCCCACAGTGTAAAAAGCTCATTATTTTCAACATGTAGTGGGGTTTATGTTTTTGTGGCCTTTTCCAATGTTCAGAAACTCAGCAACACAAGATATGTTTACATCAGCTACTTTCATTCAACATGCCACTGGGCTTCAGGCAAAGAAGATGCAATTTGTACTATAGTCTGGAAACCATTGTGACTGTATTCCTTTTAGGGCCCAATCCTATCCAGCACAGAAGCAGTGGCGCTGAATGCCCATCGCTGTATCCTGTGCTGGATACAAGCAGGCTGGAGGTCTCCTCAGAGGAAGGGGGCATTTGTCCCCTTACCCTGAGTAAAGCCCTGACCTGCTCAACGGGGCTTCTTGAATCTGTGCCAGCAAAAATGCTTCTGAACCTGACACAGGGGATAGGATCCAGCAGAGGCCTCCGCTGGTCCCATCCCTCCCCTAGGCTGGTCCTTCCCCTTGCCCTCCTCCTGCCCAGAAATGCCTCCCCCACGCCCACCTTTTCTATCCCCCATGCCGCTTGGCGTTCACCTTCTCTCTGCTGGCGGCCAGGGCTCTGCAGCAGCGTTGACAGGGCAATGCATGTATTTTGCATGATTAAGGCCCAAATCCTAACCAACTTTTCAGCACTGGCATAGCAGTGCCAATAAGATGTGTGCTGCATCCTGCAGTTGGGTGGTAGTCACAAAGGCCTCCTCAAAGTAAGGGAATGTTTGTTCCCTCACCTTGGAGCTGCATTGCCCTTATGTAGGTGGTAGAAAGTGGGTTAGGATTGTGCCATAAGTTTCCAGAACCACCTATAGAAATCCAGTCATATTCCTACCCAAAACCCCTCCTATAGGTGAGACTCGGCCATCTGCAGTCCGGACCAGATGTGTGATCTTGGTTTTCCTTGCTTTTCTCTTCTGGCTGCCAACCAAAGGTTCTTGCATTATCGCAGATTCTGGAGCATTAAGGAAAGAGAGACAATTTTTATTCTTCTATTCTGGCTCCTGTGACTGTTTTCTTCTGAGAATATGACTAAAATGGAACAAGCCCCTTGAGTTGCTAGCAGTATATATGTCCTTTGGTGCATACTACTAGGGATATGTGGAAATAATAAAAGAGTTCTTTGCAGGGTTAAGTCTAGAAGATTCTAGTAAAGAGCAAGATGAAAAACAGTCCAAGATGCAAATGTTCATCATGCTGGAGTAGCCTTTGGGGTATGGTGGAGCTTCATATATTTGGCTTTTTTTTTTTTTAACCTCTTTAGGACATGAGTACAAAAATGTAACATCGGAGCCAGAATTTAAAGAAGACTTCTAATTAGTAACAGCAAACGCATGGGTTGCATGACTGCTGTTGCAGTGGCTTCGCTTTCCCCAGACTTTAGCAATTAATGTTGTCAAGTGTTATAGCATTGATCTGGGCAATCGGTGCGCATTGTAAAAACTACCTGTACCAAACCTGTCTCCTACTTTCTCTTCTCCTAAGAGCAGAGACCACTGATCAACTGTCAGGAGTTGAGTGTAATGTAGCAGCCTCACATGTAGATCTTTTTGTGATTGCAGGACAAGAGATGAGTAAGCAGACATTCGTAAGCAGACATTTCTGCTTGCTGATCTTTCAACACTTAAGCAAAGCAGCTATCGCAATACACTGCAATTGTGGGGTTCCCTGTTATTGAATTTTTTTTTAAAATTGATGTTTAATTTTAAAGTATACATTCCACTTATATTTACATAATCATACATCAACAATCTTTTTTCCCCTCCCCCCTTGAACAGCGACCATTAACATTAAGTATTTATATCTGCAGCCATAAGCACACCTTTTGGATTTTATCCATTATAACAGTATTGGTCTCCCCTTCCCTTACCCATCTTGTATATCTCAACCATTTCTTTTTTATCTCAATTTTCTTATCTTCCCATGTCTTATCCTGTTTCAATATTGATACTATGTCTGATTATATCCATTCATATAAATACCAATTCCATTTTTCCACAGTCCATTTTGATGCATCTTTCCACCCATATGCTACAACTGCATGGATAGCTAGAATCATAGCTTTGAATAAATCCTGATTATTTTTTTTACTTGTTATTTCCCAAAACTCCCATAAATAACTTTTTCCCAGAGAGTGCCAGCTTAAGGTTACATAATTCCTCCACCTTTTCAAATATCAATTGCCAAAAATCAATTACCTTAGAACATTCCCACCAAAGAGGGGCATAATAACCCTTTACCCTCCTACAGTGCCAATAATTTGAATTCCTTCCCTTAATCATATAAGCCAGTTGGGCAGGTGTCCTATACCATTTCAGTATTAATTTCATCTCCAATTCTCTAAATTTTTCCATTCTAATCTCCAATATTCCTTTCATTATTCTGTCTATCTCCTGTACTGACATTCCCACCTCTCTTTCCCATTTAATTTATATTAACCTAGTCATATAGTCTCTATCTTTATTCATTAAATTGTATAACTGTTTCGCCATACCCTTTTTATTATCCTCTTTAAGACTATATATTTTTTCAAATTGAGTATCCTCTGCTGTCAATCCATATAAACCTGGTAACTTCCTATTTTTTAACTTCTGTATAACACTCAACATTTCTTGTTGTGTAATATTGTCATTTAATACTAACAAATCCTCTTCCTTGATTTTATTGACTATAACTTCATCAAATTGTTTCCCCTCCTCCGCTTTAAATAAATTGCTATAAAATTTTTCAAAAATCTCTCTTATCCGACTATCCTTATAAACCTTCTTTCTCATTTCATTTCTCACGCACACTATCTTTTGTCTTTCCTTTCTTTTCTTTCAGATAATTTGCCAAAGTCTTCATCGAGCTTATATTTATTCTCTGATACTCATTCTTCACTAACAGATCCTTTTTCTATAGGGCAAATTTGTCTAATTCTTGCAATTCATCTTTCAACTTATTCAGCTTATCTTGAGTTTGCCTCCTCATCTTCCTCTGTAATCTGTTCTGTAATTCTGTTATCTCCTTTAATTTTTGTTGTCTTTTAATATTCATTTCCTTCCTAAAATATATTTCTTTAGTAATACATATTCCCCTAACTACTGTTTTTGCAGCATCCCATACAATATCTTCCTCTGCAGACCCTTTATTTTCCTTGAAATAATGTTGTACCCCTGTTATTAAATCCTCCCTATCCTTCTGTTGCAAAAATATTTTAGGGTTAAACCTCCAGCGTTTAGCCTTTCGTTCTTCCTCCAAACCAAACTCTGTAATAATTGATGCATGATCAGAAATCCATATAGGCCCTGTTTCCACTCTATTAACTTCCATATCATTAGTTTCTTTTACTAAAATATAATCAATACAAGAAAATTTTTTATACCTTTTCGAAAAAAGTGGGCTGCTTTTCTTCTTGCAAGAGACTAAATACCTCCTTCAATCTCCATTTATCTAACTTCAGCTTCCTATTCTTCATAATATTATTAAAATCACCTACAACCATCAAATCACCTTCATAAAATGATTGTAATCTTTGGAAAGTTTGATTCAAAAAAGAAGTTTGACCTTTATTAGGTGCATAAATATTTGCCAAGGTATACTTCTTACCATTCATACTAAATTTCAAAAAAATAAATCTTCCCTCTTTATCTTTAGATATCTCCAACATAGTTATATTCATTCTAGAATGTATAAGGATAGCCACACCCCTTGCTCTCTTTGTTCCCCTTGATTCTATTTGCAAACTCCAGACTGGATTATTCACCAATGGTCTTAAATCCCTCTTACTTTTATGATTTTCCTGAATACACATCAATCCCCAAAAGCTGGAATGAGGAATCCAGCATGATTGCCTTTTGGCACCCAACACATTTTTAAATTTAAGGTCTGAAGCCAAACCATTTACATTTAAGGAGAGTAATTTAATCACCCTCCCCATTTTTTGTTTATAACTTGTAGATCTTTTTGTGATTGCAGGACAAGAGATGAGTAAGCAGACATTTGTTTCTGCTTGCTGATCTTTCAACACTTAAGCAAAGCAGCTATCGCAATACACTGCAATTGTGGGGCTCCCTGTTATTGAATTGCTACTGTTATTATATAAGTGACTGTTTTTGGTTGATCCTTTAAAAATAATAGGCACAATCCAGCAAATATTAGTAATGATGGGCAGCCCGGCTGCTGCTGCATCCAACAAGCCCACAGCAGCTGTGGGTGGCACCTCGGGCCGGGTAAGGGAAGTAGCCCCGCAATGGTGAGGGAAGAGCATTCATGTAGGGTGCTGAGCCCCACATGAACACTCTGGATCGGGTGGAAATGAGCTCCACTGGACCCGCCTCCCTCCCTCCCTGCTCCCTCCCCCCGGCACGCATCCTCCCCACCCTCTCCCTGCCTCCCCCTTCCCGGAACACCTCCCTCCTGCCTCCCCCCGCCCCCACTTACCTTGCTGCAGCACGGTGGTTCATGTGACCACCGAGCGGCGAAGGCCAGGCGCCCACCCGACACTAGCCCAGCACCAGCCAGCGCTGGACTAGCATGGGGGCTTGCCCTGCGTTAAGCCTTACAGCACACTTGCGACAGTGTGCACCGGTGGTAAGCCGGTGCATCGAGCCCAGGATTGGGCTCCAAGCCCCACTGAAAGCAAGAAAGGGACTTAGGACACAGCCTCATTTTCTGCCCTCCCCCGATGCTATCATGGTATTGATGCCCTACATCCCATGGGGGCGGCCAGTCCCAGAAGTCTCCTCTGGGTATGGGAACATTTGTTCCCTTATCAGGGGGTACGTGTCTGACACCAGAACAGGTCTACTCGGACCTGCACCAGTAATTTTGCAGGAGCAAGACCGAGTGGAACCAGGGAAAGTGGATAAGGGCCCAGAAGGGGGATATGATATTGGTGGTGCCACTACTGCTAATACTGCTCCCTTCCACCTCTCATTCTGCCCACCTGCTCCCTGTTTCTCCCTCTTCCTGCTAAATTCTGCCTATCTCCTGCCTCCTTTCTGCCACCCACGCTGACTTACCAGTGCCAGGGAATGAGACGGATCCACTGGCAGGCTGCCAGCATTGCTCACTACTTGCGGCAGCAACCTGGCTACTTCAAATGGCAGATCGTGTTTGCAACTGCTGTACAGTGCCTTATCACACTGGAACACTCTTTCTGGTGGCATAAGGGCACCTTAAGATTGGGCTGCCCTTCGTGACTAATGCTGGTTACTTTCACAATATATTCACAATATATTTTAGTCTGGAATTAGGTCTCACTCTACACACAGCTCAAATCCAACCTTTTTAGGGCTGTCCTCCCCGCCACCCCCCCCCCTAGTTTTACCGTGATTTATTGCAAAATTTTTACCAAAATGCAATCATAACACCAGCCTGTCTATTTTAGGATGGCAAAATGTAATTGAAGCTTTTCACAGCTATCATGCTTTTAACCAGAAGATTCCTGTGAATGTAATTGCTTACTGTTCAGCACGGCCAGGGCATTATTATTAATCTCCCTTTAATTAGTTCCTGCTCCTCATGGAAGAAAAAGCTAACTATCATTCCTGGTTTCTTCTCAATGAAAAGCCTTCAATTTAGAATTGCAGGTCTTTGACTGAACAGAATTTACTTCTGAATGACTGTGATACAAGGCTCTTGGCTATAGCAACAGGAATTGCCAGGTAATACAGGAGTGTATTAAGTAGTGTGTGAAATGTTTATTTTAATTTGTTGCTAGCTGTTAGGTGGGAAAGCAATGACTCACCTGCCCTGAAAGGCTCTAATGTAACAGCAACCTCTTGTGCTGCTGATTTAGTCAAGACTTTAGCTGTACTGTGCCCAGTGTATTTTCTTTTTAATTCATTTGCACTTCTGCCACCTGCACTTTTTACAGTACAATTTTATCCATGTGAAGAAGGTCTATATTCGTATGTCACAAATTAGGTCTCAGGATGAGAGATAAAAGCTTGTTCAAGGCCACCTAATGGGCCAAAGTCTGAGTCTATTACTTCCTTATCCTATAACAGAAAAGAATGTTGTCTTTAAAAGCAGCACTAATGAAATACGTTAAACCTATTGCTTTTGGAAGTTTCTGCAATGGAAAATTTAAAGCCTGCAAAGCAGAAGTATACGTAATAATAAACAAGCGTCTCACTTTTCAGAGAGATAATATGCTTTCTCTTTGTCCCCCACCTACGTCAACGGAAAAGCAATGAACAGAATGTGTGAAAATCCTGTCAGGCTAAAAAAAAAATCTATACTGCCCCTACCCTTATACATGCATACTTTAACTGAAGTGTGATTGCAACAGCTTCTGAACTAGCACAGCAGCTGCTATGGATTTGGAATGTACACATTTTACCTTTATTAGATTTGAGTTGATCTGCTGAGCTAACCTTCTTCTTTTTTCTTGGTGCAGATGCACTTTTTCGGTCAAATGTGACAGGACTGTACTGAGGGAGGCTGTTGAATTTTTTCTCAAATTCTTCTTCAAGCTTTGCTAAGCTAGGGAGAGGAAGGTAGAAAACCAACACCAAACAGATTCAGATGGGTTTTAAAAAACATGATGGGAGAATCTTCAGTGGAATTTATGTATTTTATCACCTGAAGCAGTTAGGCATGCCCAGAAGAAATATGATTCACCCTGGCCAATTTATGTGAAATGAAACTTTAACTCTGCTCTGGCTGTGACCTGCAATGGGAGACCCCCCTCCCCGGTACATCTGTAGTGAGATTATGCAGTTCAATTCTATTCACAGAACATCTGGAGCACAAGCAGTGTTAAGTTACAGAAGGCCCTGGGGAAAAGCCCTGCACTGGGCCCCCATGGCATCCTTCATCTGCCACTGGGAGCTATCATGGTCATTTGTACTGTAGGATTAGAGACAGACCCAGCTAGATGGGCCATCTGAGCATGGGCACTCATTGCCTAACCTGGCTAATCCTTGATGCCACCGCTGAACACGAGCAGCATACGTGTGTGGCCCTGGGGAAAAACCTTTTTGGATTCCGCAAATCAAACTAAAGGACCATGGGCAAGGCAAGATCATGTGGGAAGTCATTTTAAACAGGTGTCCCACATGGAATAATGCCCACACAGTTCCGTTTTCATGAGGTTACCATATTGCTACTGTGGTAGCAGTAGCAATGTATGAATTAGGTCTAAGCAAGTTTGCCCTGTGTGTGTGGAACTGGTTTTCTTTTTACCTTTCTTTTTCAGTGCAAAAGACAATCATGCTGGGCCCCTCAAATATAACTTAACATGTCAGACAGTATCAGGAGTTTTATGTGCTTTTTATGGATTTAACAGAGGCATTTGACTTCTTTGATAGTAGGTAATTATGGTAGGAATTGCCTAGAATTAAATACAACACTACAACACTTTTTTATGACACAGGCTTTAAATTTAGGAAAGGAGATGCATTATGTAGCAATGGAATGAGGAATCCAGCATGATTGCCTTTTGGCACCCAACACATTTTTAAATTTTTTAATGCTGGCAGGCGCTGGGCTAGCGCCAGACTAGCTCCAGCCGGGTGCCCAGCCTCCGCCACTTGGCCTCTCATGAACCTCTCACAAACCACCGAGCCGTGGCACAGTAAGCGGAGGCGGGGAGGGGGGTGGGGAGAAGGCATGACAGGGAGGGGGGAGGGGGGCAAAAGGTTGAGAGAGGGCGGGGAGGAGGCGTGACAGGGAGGCGAGGGGTGGGGAGAGGGCGGGCAGGAGGTGTGCCGGGGGGGAGGGAGCTGGGAGGCAGAGAGGCAGGTCTGGTGGAGCTCTGTTTCCACCGGATACTGTCTGTTTGTGTAGCGCTTGACGCCCTACGCGAACGCATTTACCTTATCGCTGACCTTTCAGTCGGCAGTAAATTGAGTAGCCCCATTACGGGGCTACTTCCCTTACCCAGGAGAAGGGGACAAAAGTCCCCTTCTCCCAAGGCACATCTGCGGCAGCCTGAGGCGTGTAGGATGTGGTGGCAGCTGTTTGAGGTGCCACTGAAGCTTTGCCCCCTGGGCAGCTCAGGATTTGGCTGCTAGACTCCTATATGCAAAATCTTAAAGATTTTTTGCATAGCATTATGGGCCAAAGAATTTGGAATGGTACACACACACAAAATACAATTTTGGGAGGTGAGGAGAGGATTATGTGGCTTATTAACAAAAAAAATTATTACTTCATATAGAAAAATATGCTAACTGGGCAAGAGGCCCTTTTTCAAGTGGGTGCTCCTCTTTTATTTAGCTGGGGAGAGTAACTGGCCCTCCTCACCCCCAGCAGTGTCTTTTCTAGTGGCCGTCTGCTAGTGTTCTTTTGCATCTTTTTAAATTGTGAGCCCTTTTGTGACAGGGAGCCTTTAGTTATTTGATTTTCTCTGTAAACCACTTTGTGAACATTCGTTGAATATCGGTATATAACTACTGTTGTTAATAATAATAATAATAATAATAATAATAATAATAATAATAATAATAATAATAATGTAAATTCATAGCCTGGCCTGGACTGGCCGTTTTAGCAAGGCCTGCCAAGATTTTGGACTGACGATCAGCCTAAAGAAAACACAGGTCATGGTTCAGGATGTGGACTCACCTCCCTGCATTACAATCTCTTCGCATGAACTGGAGGTTGTCCATGACTTTGTGTACCTTGGCTCAACGATCTCCAACACTCTTTCTCTCGATACTGAGCTAAACAAACGCATCGGTAAAGCAGCTACCACGTTTTCCAGACTCACAAAGAGAGTCTGGTCCAACAAGAAGCTGACGGAACATACCAAGATCCAGGTCTACAGAGCTTGCATCCTGAGTACACTTCTGTACTGCAGCGAGTCATGGACTCTCCGCTCACAACAGGAGAGGAAACTGAACGCTTTCCACATGCGCTGCCTCCGGCGCATTTTCGGCATCACCTGGCATGACAAAGTTCCTAACAACACAGTCCTGGAACGTGCAGGAATCCCTAGCATGTATGCACTGCTGAAACAGAGACGCCTGCGTTGGCTCGGTCATGTTGTGAGAATGGATGATGGCCGGATCCCAAAGGATCTCCTCTATGGAGAACTCGTGCAAGGAAAGCGCCCTACAGGGAGACCACAGCTGCGATACAAGGACATCTGCAAGAGGGATCTGAAGGCCTTAGAGATGGACCTCAACAAGTGGGAAACCCTGGCCTCTGAGCGGCCCGCTTGGAGGCAGGCTGTGCAGCATGGCCTTTGCAAGTTTGAAGAGACACTTTGCCAACAGTCTGAGGCAAAGAGGCAAAGAAGGAAGGCCCATAGCCAGGGAGACAGACCAGGGACAGACTGCACTTGCTCCCGGTGTGGAAGGGATTGTCACTCCCGGATTGGCCTTTTCAGCCACACTAGACGCTGTGCCAGCACCACCTTTCAGAGCGCGATACCATAGTCTTTCGAGACTGAAGGTTGCCAAGACAAATTCATAGCCGCATCCTAACTAAATGCTGCTTGAAAGGTACAGAGGCACTGCCATGGACTCTGTTGCAGCCTGCTGATAGCCAGAAATCATGCCAGGGTGAAAAGGGAACTAAAGGAATATTTCACTTACCCTTCTCTACTCCGCAACTCTGTGAGATGACAGGATGTACATGCTGAAATTCCCTTTTCTACCCGATTGCTAAAGACCCAGGACCATAAAGTTGAAAGGTTGGCCACCCCCGTCCGAGAGGCTGCTGCCTGATTTATAAATGCTAAGGGGCTATAATGGAGAATATCTGTTTCCACACAAAGCTTGCAGTTGCTGCATTGGAGTCACTTTGCTCATAGGTTGAGTCACTGCCCCAGTTTAGACTTATTCAGTTCCTACATATCTGAACAGTTCACAAATACAGTGGAAGCAGTTCTCAAACTGTGGGTCTGGGACCCACAAGTGGGTTGTGACCCAATTTTTGGTGGTTCATGAAACTGAGATGGCAGATTAGGCTACATGCATCAAAGGTTAAACAAGTTGCTATTTGGAGAGGGGCACTGCTGCCCATTCTACTGTACCAGGTGTATATCAGAGAAAGAATTGTACCAGCAACTTGATAACACATGTGCAACCAAGGGACTATATATTACTGCAACTATCTGTACATTACAAGGCACAGTGTTTTCTATGGACTGTATGCAGCAGTATGTGTTAGCTATCTGTTGATTTTTGTCACTTCTTATGTAAACTCACACAGACTGGAAGGAATCAGACCTAACAGGTAAATTCTAGATTTTACTGTTGCATTTCTCTTACTAGAAGACAGATTTTTCTTAATCACTTTCATTCAACATTAGACGATGAAATGGAATTCAGTTCTATGTATTTTAGAAGCAGCTTGAAAATAAGTACTGTACACTTCTTATTGAGCACCTGCAGGTTATAGCACTTACCCCAAAACTATTTCTTCCTTTGGCTTAGGTTTCTTAAGCTTTTTGTTCCCACTTGTCCCACATGGGGAAAATGCCCAATTTTCTTCATTCCAGCATCCTTCATGATCAGAACTGCCCCCTTTTCCTGAGCTCCGTTTCCCTAGGAAAGATATTACAAGGAAAGAAGAGTATTTGAAACCACACCATGAAGCGTCACAAGGTCGGTAGGAAAGCAGGCAGAGAGTTTAGGTTGTTTTTTTTTTTTGCATAGACTGGAACTTGCAAGACTATAGTATGTTAGAAACAGCTATTTAAAACTTCAACTGCCAAGCAACTCCTTATATAGTTGGTGTAAATTAATTATCCAAAATCTCAAGAGAACCCCACTTAATTAAGGAAAGAGAATGCCAAGATAGAAGAAATGGAAAATGCCTATTTTTTATTCATACTTTCACCTTTCTCATTTTGGACTTTGTTTCATATTCTACCAATTATACTAATTACAATGTACTAATTAAAATTTGACTATAATGAATTACTACAATAAAATGTACAATTTTTATTCTATAATGTAAACCAGAGAGAACACTTTTGGTATGTGTGAGCTGGTGTGGTACAGTGGCTAAGACACTGAGCTATGAATCAGGACTTCCCTGGTTCACATCTCACCTCTGTCATGAATTCACTGGGTGGCCTTAAGCAAGCCACTACATTGCATCCTCGGCTACAAGATGGGGACAATAATAATAATTATAGGGTTGCTGTAAGGATTACCAGAAAGCACTTTGCATGCTAAAATAAAGCACTACACAAATGCTAAGAGTTATTTTATCTCCTTTACTTGGTCTGATAAAATATAACCAACAGTTCAGCTTTATTTTTTAAAAAATGGACAGCCCAATCAACTCAGAAATAAGCCTCACTGAGTTCAATGGGACGTACTCTCAGGTAAGTGTTATAGGATTTCAGCCTAGGACTGCAATGCCAGAGGTACTGGACATTGTATGTGCCTGATTTAAAAAACAGGATAATTTATAGAAGTGAATTACATTTTAGATACGTGTGAAGAAATACGAGTATATCTACCAGATTAATCTAGTAATCAGTCCTGAACAGGAAAAAATACCAACCATTTAATCACAGGTTTTATCTTCAAAAATTATCTATTTAACTCTCCTGGTATTTGGGGCTGGGGATTGGAGATGAGCATGTCAAAATTCACATACCTCGGTCAACGTTGGCACGCAGGGATGTAAGCATGCCCTCTGACACCAACGTTTTGTACAGGGCACCTTTGCAAGCGCGCTCAGATTTTCTTGAGCCACAGGTCTCTGCCTTTTTGTTACAGTCACTATCCTCTGTTTTGACCTGCTCTGATAAGCTTTGTGGCATTGCCTCCTCCACTGGGGTCAGCGTTTCCGATCTGATGTTTTCAGGAACCTCACACAGCAGCTCCTTGCTGTCTGCAATATCAAACAGATCAGGGGGTTTTGTTTCTTTGGTGGCTTCTAAACATTTCTCTTTCAGTGCCCTTTTCTCTTTTGACTTAACTTTTTTCTTTGGTGACTTTGTGTCCAAGATGTTCCCCTTCACAGTTGAAGAAGGGCGGACTTTTTTCCGGGGCATTTCTATGAGTCTTTCTGCCCCCCAGTCCCCTTTTGCAACTGCTTCAATAGTATAAATTACACTCTCAATGTCTGACTCAGAAGACTGCCTCTTTTTGCAAGCCTTCTTAGGGGTACATTTTTCAAGTGCTTGCCGGTCCAGCTTATTTTTCTTCTTCTTCTTTTTTAGCTTTTCTGGCTTGCTTAATCCTAAGGTGCTGATGTTGGCCATCGTCAGCTCTTGGGAATGGCATGCAGAATCATTTGCATTTGTGCTATCAGGTCCCACTAACATTGTGCTGTCCAAAACAGGATCTGCAACATGACTGCATCTTGTCACCTCCTTCAACACTCCAGTCTTTGCCTTTTCATGTTCTTGGCCCCTTGACTTCTGAGATTTTTCAGTTTTTACTTTCACCTTCTGTGGTTCTTCAACTTTTATCTCCTCAGTTGCTTCTAAGGCTTTGACAACTCTGGATGCTTCTAGTTTTGCTTTTCCAGGTTCACTCACTTTTACTTCCTCTGATGCAAGGCACATCTGAAAAAGTGTAAAATAGTAATTTCACTTTCCCATTTGAAAGAGCAATATTGCAAAAGAGTTCTATGAGATATGCTAGAAAAGCATCTTCATTTTAAACAGTTTTGCATTTCGTAGCCCATGTACTCACAGCAACACTATTAGAAAACATGGAAGATCAAGGCTTCAATCCTATAAACCAGCGTTTCTCATACTTTGAGGGAGCTTTACGCCCTCAGTAAGTTCTTGTGGAGGAGGAGCTAGGGCATCAACACAATCCCCAGGATCGCATCGCTAAAGGGGACGAGGGTCACAACCCACCAGTTTGAGAACCACTACTATAAACATTTTTTTAGGAGTAGATCCTATTAATAAGATGAACACAGCCCTAATCTCTTTGGAAGAATGCAGGGATATAAATGTGATAGAGACCCAAACAGACAAAACATAGATGAATGATCTTCAGTGTAAACCTGCACAGGATTGGGCTGTTAAGAGAATGAAATAATTGCCAACAATGGTGTGTGTGTTCTCTTGAACTACGTTTTGTATCAACCAGCTACAGTTTGATAAAAATGTGTGAAAAAGTTGCTATTTACAGTATATTGTTCCAATTTTGATCTATGAACTCTTGAGAAGATTATAACATGCATTACAATTTTACCTCTCTTTTTAAATCTATCTGGCTTCTACTGAATTTACTTATTTTTCTAGAACCATAAACTCTGATGCATATGTAATGAACAGGTAAAACTGGCAATGTGGCAGACATTCTCCTGGAACATCTTTAAGCATGCTGCACTGAAGTGCTCACCTTACTCATTAGTGTGGTCTACAGAGATGTTGGGGCTGTGAAGTCTCAAAGAACAAAACGTCCAAAATAAAGTGATGATTTTTACTGATTCAAAGCACAGCCACCATCAGTCTTATGAAGCCCCAGTCCCTTTTTATATCACCACAGTTAAAAGGAAGTACTTGAGAGTTTAATAAAAGTGCATTACTCAAAGCACTATTTTTTTTAAGTATTATCTTGAGAATCTGAAAGCAACTTTAACAGATCATTCTGCCATGTAGATAAGTGACCATCAAGTGAACAAGAACGTACACTTAAGGGATTTCTGAAAAGGGACCATTCGCTTGTAGAACAATCAATTCATTATAAACTCTGTTATATTTAAACATTTCCACATTTTCAGATAAAGTAAACCTTCATCCCTTAATTTCTCATTACAGGACTTAAATAGTAACAAAATGTCAAACTTCCTGACGATGGATGGTGAATGCCCGTGTGTGTGTGTGTGTGTGTGCGCGCGCGCATGTGTGCTGTAAGGTTTGTATACTGCAATAATCCACAGGGGGCCCAGTGACCCATCTGATGAGAATAAAATCTATTTTTCCACATTGTTCCATTCTAGGTTCTGTATTTTTGTTTCTCTAGAACGCTCCTGTTACATCACTAGTGACAAGCAGCATAATGCTACTACCATATACACATTATTTTGTGCCATCTATCACTAAAGTTATAAAACATTTCTCAAAAAAAAAAAATGAATGTTTTATATCTTCAGCGGCTCCTTCTGAAAGTTGGCAGTTCTTAACTTACTGGCTTGGTTCTACAAAGCTTTGTGTGCCTAATAGTTAGACAAGGTAAACTTTGATTCTTGCTACCAAAGGGATAATTTATGCTTCTATAAACAACAATGCTAATTATGACTGTACTACTGCTCTGCTTTCCAGACCTTGGCAACCCATATCATTCAGCTTCTCTTCCCCAAATGTACCAGTAGTAATTAAGCCACAGGATTTTAATACTACCTCTGCCAACTGAAACAATGCCGATGTCCCACACTGCTTTGTTAATTCAGAAGGGCCTGAATGGGATGTACTTGATGAAATCTAAAGTAGAAACAAAGAAAGCCAGGGGTGGAATGAGATAATATCACAATGTCAATGATAATGTTGTGTCGCCATGCTCAACACAAAACATCAAAGGAAATGTAGGAATCCACAATTCCATTTGAGAGAACAAAATATTATCTAAGGAAATGTTCTGCAAACCAGCACCCATCTTGAGAGTGTCAGAGAAATGCTTTCAAGTTTCTGGAGAAAACATTAATGAATTAGACTGTCACTAAGGAGACTGCTCAAACATACGACAAGTGTTTTCTCTCGTGTGCAAACATATGTATCTTCATGAACTGCCCAAGTTAAAAGACCTGTGTCTGCCTACACCACTGGAAACCATGCCCATATTCTTAATTTTGGTGTGGCAGTCAATTTAGATTCTCTCTTTTGTACTTAATGCAAAATGAAGGGAAAAAAATCTACAAGTGTCATTTTATAACATGGAACTAGCTATCCTGACCCTGAAATCTGGTGAAATAATAGTTCTGCTGCGAAACAAGGTATGTATGTCCTTAACCTAATGCTCACCAGAATATGAGCCAATTCAAGAGCTGCTTCACACATAATGGTTTTACTGTATACAGAAGAAACACACACCACGATCCTAACCAACTTTCCAGCACTCACAAAAGGGCAATGCAGCTCCGAGGTAAGGGAACAAACATTGCCCTACCTTGAGGAGGCCTCCATGACTGCCCCCCAATTGCAGGATGCAGCACATGCCCCACTGGCACAGCTATGCCAGTGCTGGAAAGTTGGTTAGGATCTTGCCCACAGACATGTTTTTGCATGTCAGTAAACTGCAACTGCAAGTAAACTAAAATGATATGTTTTTGCATGACAAACACATTTATCAGGACAAGAACCATGCATGTTTGCCACCATGCTTCCTGCCACATGTATATACATATGCAAAGACATAATTGCATGCCATGTAATTTATGAAACAGTCTTAATGTATTTGATGTACTGAATAGCATGCAATAATAGTATAAAGGCTCACTTCCCTTCTACATATAGATAGATCTATCTATCCTTCTACATATAACTTTTGGATGCAGACTGAAAGAGTCTAACAAAATTTGTATGGGTTCCTTAGAAGATGCGTTTGGAAGCAAACATCTGCCTAGTTACTCTGCCTACTCCTTCTCCACTGGGACATGTGCATATGCAGTAATGTACAGGGGAGAAATGGTGATCAGGGATGCACAACTGTTGTTGTTCACTGCTTTTCTATCACATGCCCCCTTCCCATTTTTCACTTATTGACATGGCAAACGTGCATCTTTCTTAGACTGTAAAAAGCACTGAGGGAAAAGAGTGGTGGAAGGAAATGCACTCGATGGGGAAGAGTTAGCCACCTCCACAATTTGTACCTCTTCAGTTGTGAACTAGTATCTAAGGGGGCAATACTAACCTTGCGTTAGGAGGGTCACAAATGTGCCATAAAGGAGACTTAGAGATGGCAGAAAAATTAAATGAGTTCTTTGCATCTGTTTTCACGGCAGAAGACCATGGGCAAATACCGCTGCCCAAACGGCCCCTCCTGACCAAGGAATTAAGTCAGGTAGAGGTTGAAAGAGAAGATGTTTCAGACCTCATTGATAAATTAAAGATCAATAAGTCACCGGGCTGATGGCATCTACCCAAGAGTTATTAAGGAATTACAGAATGAAGTTGCTGATCTCTTGACTAAAATATGCAACTTGTCCCTCAAAATGGCCACGGTGCCAGAGGATTGGAGGACAGCAAATGTCATACCAATCTTTAAAAAGGGAAAGAGGGGGGACCCGGGAAACTATAGGCCAGTCAGCCTAACATCTATACCGGGTAAGATGGTGGAATGCCTCATCAAAGATAGAATCTCAAAACACATAGACGAACAGGCCTTGCTGACGGAGAATCAGCATGGCTTCTGTAAGGGTAAGTCTTGCCTCACAAACCTTAAAGAATTCTTAGACCTTGAAAAGGTCAAAAGGCATGTGGATGCGGGAGAACCCATGGACATTATATATCTGGACTTTCAGAAGGCATTCGACACGGTCCCTCACCAAAGGCTACTGAAAAAACTCCACAGTCAGGGAATTAGAGGGCAGGTCCTCTCCTGGGTTGAGACCTGGTTTAAGACCAGGAAACAGACAGTGGGTGTCAATGGGCAATTTTCACAATGGAGAGAGGTGAAAAGCGGTGTGCCCCAAGGATCTGTCCTGGGACCGGTGCTTTTCAACCTCTTCATAAATGACTTGGAGAACGGGGTGAGCAGTGAGGTGGCAAAGTTTGCAGATGACACCAAACTTTTCCGAGTCATAAAGACCAGACGTGATTGTGAGGAGCTCCAGAAGGATCTCTCCAAACTGGCAGAATGGGCAGCAAAATGGCAGATGCGCTTCAATGTAAGTAAGTGTAAAGTCCTGCACATTGGGGCAAAAAATCAAAACTTCACATATAGGCTAATGGGTTCTGAGCTGTTTGTGACAGATCAGGAGAGAGACCTTGGGGTGGTGGTGGACAGGTCGATGAAAGTGTCAACCCAATGTGTGGTGGCAGTAAAGAAGAGAGAATTTCAGCAGGTGCAACTTGTCATCCCACAGATGACAAGCTGCACCTGCTGAAATTCTCTCTTCTATGCACTTGTTAAAGGTCCAGCATCCCTAAAGTTGAAAGTTTGAGCACCCCTGGACTAAGACGATTACTGGGCTGGGGCACCTTCCTTATGAGGAAAGGAAACGCTACAGCGTTCGGGCCTCTTCAGCCTAGAAAAGAGACGCCTGAGGGGGGACATGATTGAGACATACAAAATTATGCATGGGAAGGATAAAGTGGATAGAGAGATGCTCTTTACACTCTCACAGAACACCAGAACCAGGGGACATCCACTAAAATTGAGTGTTGGGAGGGTTAGGACAGACAAAAGAAAATATTTCTTTACTCAGCGTGTGGTCAGTCTGTGGAACTCCTTGCCGCAGGATGTGGTGACGGCATCTGGCCTGGATGCCTTTAAAAGGGGACTGGACAAGTTTCTGGAGGAAAAATCCATTATGGGTTAGAAGCCATGATGTGTATGCGCAACCTCCTGATTTTAGAAATGGGCTACGTCAGAAGGCAAGATGCAAGGGAGGGCACCAGGATGAGGTATCTTGTTATCTGGTGTGCTCCCTGGGGCATTTGGTGGGCCACTGTGAGATACAGGAAGCTGGACTAGATGGGCCTATGGCCTGATCCAGTGGGGCTGTTCTTATGTTCTTATAAAAAAAATTTGCGCCTCCTCAGGAGCAAGTCGTGCCAGTGCATGGAGGTACGCTGGAACATGGAAGCTGCATCCAGCCTTTGTGGTTGCTTGTGGAGTGAGTGAGCCTTTGTTGGCCGAGCTCAGCAGACGCAAGGCTCTTGGGTGGGAGGAGGCGGGAAGCAGGTGGAAGGGAAGGATTCTGGGGTGGGCAGAGGGTGGTCCCAGGGACAGGTGGGGAGTAGGAGGCGGGGCTGGGACCCAGCTGTTATGCCGGATCCCAACCTCGTTCCCTGAGCAGAACAGAGTGGCTTGAAGCAGCTCGTTCTCCTCTGACGTGCCACCTCAGGAGGTGGTACAAGTCTGAGGAGACCCACAGGTGTTGCAGTGGCTTATCCGGGTTAAGGGGAAGAGTTTCCCCTTACCTGTGGTGGAGCCACTTTGGCACCCTATGTCGCACTGGATACAGCACAAGCCTCTTGGCCTGCCTGTTCCAGTGCTAGATAGGATTGCTCTGTAAGTTTCCTAGACACACATTTACAATGACAAGGGGCATTAATCAGTGTTTTAGTGGCTTATGCAGTCCAAATCAGTGTTGCAGTAAATCTTCATAGGGGGATTTAGGACTCAGTTCTTTCCAGCACTGGTGCAGCTGCAGTGTAGCTTGGAGGTAAAGGGAAGAAATGTTTCCTTACTCTGAGGAGGCCTCAATTTAACTACTCTCCCACCACAGGATGCAGCACCCATCCCAATAGCATGGCTACACCAGGGCTGGAAAGTTGGACAGGATTTGGCCCAAAGTCCTCAGAATAGTTTCCATATTAAAATACAGTAATTAATCAGAGTATATTTATCATTTTCCTTATCTGATTTCCAGAAGCAGAGAGCATAATACAAAAACAGTTAACTGAACTTAAGTCCAGTTAGAACATAGGGTTGCTCACATTCTGCAGAAAAGATCCTTGAACTTTCAGTATGACAACTAAGGGCCCAATCCTATCCAACTTTCCCCAGATGAAGCTGTGCCAAAGGGGTATGTAGAGCATCTTGTGGTAGGGGAGTACTCACCGAGGCCTCCTCAAGGTAAGCAAACACTTGTTCCCTTATGTTACGGCTGCATTACGGCTGCCTCTGTGCTGGAAAATTGGATAGGATTAGGACCTCAATCTTTCCTGCACCATTTCAAGGGGAGATGCAACATGGAGGAAACACTTGCCAGGGGCTGTGATCAGATAATATGCTCATTTCTGTACAAATGCTTCCCATGTAAATATTACAAAAAGTTGGGCTGACATGCTGTGAAAATTTAGACCTAACTTTTCCTTGGTCGTGAGCATCTATGGTTCAGTGGTTCCCAAACGTTTTAGAGGCCTTAGAGCACAGGTGTCAAACGTAAGGCCCACAGGCCGAATGTGGCCCCAGGAAGTAATTTATCCAGCCCCCATTATAATTGGGCTCCCCCAGCATGATAATTGGGCTCTCTCCTATCTTGAAAATATGAACTAGATTTGCACATTTTCTCTTCTGTCAGTTGCAGCTAATGAGTTACTATGTGAGAACAAAGTACTTATTTCTGGCCATCATCTGCTTAATAATGACACTTTCAGTTTAATGATGCCACTTCCGGCAGTTAGCAGGTACCTTCTGTATGAAATGAGTTTGACATCCCTGCCCTAGAGGCTGCTGCCTGATTTATAAATGCCAAGGGGTGTGGCTATAATGGTGATTGGGCATCGGTGCTTTCTACCCCAAGTAGCAGCTTGTTTAACCCTTGATGCGCATGGCCTAAACTGCCCTGTCAGTTTTGCGACCTGACAAAAATTGGGTCATGACCTCAGACCCAAAGTTTGGGAATTGCTGGTTTAGTTTATATATTTAAAAAGTTACGATAAATTTTTTGAATGCTTCCATGCTCATCTGTACTGTTCAATAGCTTTTCCAACACTTTATTGCTCAAGACACTTCTGGTGGCAACTATTTTTTTGTTTATTGCAAAGTACTAATAAAAGTACAAATTTTGACACAAAAAGGGAGCCTTACCTCAGCCAACTGGAAGAGTGCTGACTTCCTACAGTGCTTTACAGGCTCAGGACTCCCCAACTGTGAAGCAACTGAAGAGATCTAAATTTTAAACCAAGGCAGAGAGAAAAAACTTTTTTAGTTATAGGTGAGATAGGCATGTAGGAAAACATGTCCCTTTTAGGACAGCATAACCCAGAGGTTCCCAAACTGGGGTGTCATGATACCCCAACCGGGGAATCTCTGTCACTGCCCCCTTAAGTGGCGGGACGACAGTGATGGCAGTGATGCAATTGCTATGAACATGCCTCAGCTGGGACAATAGAGTTTTAATTTTTTTAAAAAACTTACCTGGGGGTCACTATGGCTCTCCAGAGGGTTCGGGAAGCCCACAACCCCCTCTACAGGCATCCCCACTTCAAACTGCTGTAAACAGCAAGAAAAGACCAATGCCAGTTTCACAATGAAAACCAAGACCCTTTTGTCACCTGCGGCAGCACGATTATGGCAGTCATGTCACCACTCCCTCACCACCCCCACAAACACTTACAGCATCCCAAACTCTCCCTGAGCATCATAACCTATGATGTTCCTGTCATTGGTACCCTAAACATCCTGCAAATGTAGCTGTGATTTTTAAGGTTCCACAGGAGACAGAGACATCTGTGCACATCATCTTCGAACCAGACTCATGGTTCCACAGAAGAAAGAAACTTTCCTTATTAGCCACATTATTAGATTTAACTGAAAAAAGTGTAGCCACTGGGCAAACAAAGAGGTGATAAACATACTGGGACTACACTGAAGTGTGTCATGCTCTATAATGAATTGTGTATGACTGACAGGGGACTTTTATTCCTGGGCTAAAGGCTGTCCATTATGAATGACACATACACTTGATGGTATCATTGCTTTCACAAAGACTCAGTATTATTCTGTCCTGCTGTGAAAGAAATAAAGAGAAAGGGAACATATGAAGAACACCCAGGCTGAACAAAAAAGCTGCCTGGGATGGCTGCCAAGAATCCCCAGGCATCCTGGACTGCAGTGCAATGAGCATCATCGCACATGACTGTTGTGCTACTGGATTTTTGTATGTTTACAGATACTCGGCAGTTTCACTCGGCAGGTTTGCTATTGACTGCTTACAATTTCAGAATGAAACAATACTTTCCTCAGTGGGAAATTTGTAAAGAGTAGCACAAAGAAAGGAGGAGGAAAGAAGGTAGTTTTGCCACATGAAGAGTTGCCAAAAGATGCTCTGAGGGAATAGTTACTTTGTACTGATAAAAGAGGTATGGAAGTTAGTCATGAAAATAAAACCCTAAGGTACTTCAGGACACAGGGCTGGGACTGCAGTTTGGTGGCAGAGTGTCTGCTATGTATGAGATGGTTTACTGCTAGTCAGTATAGATAACATTGAGCTACATGGCCCAGTGGTTTGATTCAGCATTCCTTTGATGCTTATTTCCTCCATGAATAATCTAAAAGTAAGCACCCTGACATCTTCAGGATTAGAAACACTTCTCTGGGAGCAGAAAAATTCGAGTTTTCACACTACTTGATGTGGTAAGTGCTGGGTCTGACACGGGAATAAGCTCAAGATACTATCTAGCACTGAAGAGTTTTTGTGGCTCTCTCTAAACGCCCTCATCTGGAAGAGATGTGTTATAGTGCTAAGAGCCCAGTTTGGAAACAAAAAGGATTTTCTCACATGACCATACAGCTCTGGACTGCTGAATGGCAGAGAATGGCTTATACGCTCAACATTCTAATATGAAAATATTTTGTCTTTTAAAATATATGATAAGCTTCTAGTTTTCATCACCTGTTCTTGTTTTTGCTGTTTTGTATATTTCCAGAGTATTGAGAAAATTAGCTGAGCACAGGCAGATTCACTATTTTGTGGTCTCCTGTCCATAACTAATGTGTGTTTTCATGCTAACTGCTGTAGGTCAGTTTTTCAAAACTGAAAAACTGAGGTTTTCCAAAACTGTACTTTGAGGCTTACCTTGCATGATTATTAGGAGTTGCCTGATCAGAAGATCAGTAATGGTGAAGAACTGCAAGGCTGCTTGCTCAATGTTGCCTATCCTCTGCAGTACACTGTTTGCCTATCTTCTGCCAGACATGTTCAAGAAAGCACTCTCAAATTGTGACAGGTAATGCCTAGGCCTAACAGGTCTGCCTGGCACCCAGAGTAAGCTGAGAGGGTGCAGTAGGCCAACCCCTCAAGTATTCTGCAATGCACATAGATTCCGTATCAGGTATGTGTGGGATACTCTACACCAGTTGTTTCCAAATTGTGTGCTGTAGTGCCTGAGGGTGCTGTGGCGAACTCTTAGTGGTGCTGCGGTATGTCTCTGGTGGCCTCGTCTTCTTGGCCTTTCAGAGCACCATCATCTTGGATTATGTGAGATCTCACGAAAACCATGTGAGATTTTGCACAATTCAAGATGGCGGCACCTTGGAAAGCTAGGGAAAAGAGGCTGCCATGAAAGAAGGGCGCTGTGACTATGGTAAGTTTGGCAACCACTGCTCCAGACTCATGGTTCTCAAAGTACACATTATTCTTCAATTAGGACTGCTGGTTACATAGATAGTACCTGCTGTTTTTTCTTTATACTGCACTAAAATGTTTTGCAAGCAGTCAGCTGTACAATCATTAGGGTACATACTACAAAGACCCTTCCTATAGTCCTCCTTTGAAAAATGTTCAGGTGTGCTTCAATTTCCAACTTTGTGGAGATATTCTCTATCTCATATTAATATTTTCTTTCCTCACACACACACACACACACACACACAGAGAGAGAGAGAGAGAGAGAGAGAGAGAGAGAGAGAGAGAGAGAGAGACCCCTCCACATGTTACAGCATTGTATAGAACAAGATGGCTTTTCTCCCACCCTTGCTTTCATTCTGCTTGTCCTAAGGCAAACCATGTGCTAACAGCTACAGCATTCATCTTTGTTCTGTTATTAATTAACCTTGAGGAAACTCAGAAAGAATTTCTCTAGTTTATAGATCGCTACAGTGGAGAATGTGAAACTTTGCTTTAGGCTATGCAGTCAGCAATTCTGAAAGTGCACATTTTGTAATTCCAGATCTTCAAGAGGTGAATTAACTGCAGATATCAGTTATGGGATGTGATAAACAGATTTTTATTAGCAAATTCCAATTATCAACGTAATTCGTTGAATGTTTGCAAATAGCTGCTACACCAGCATTTAACACCAATTCATGGCAGCTGGCTTCTCATTGTGTAGTTATGAGACAAACATCTGTTGCCCAGTACCAGGTTTGCTTTGTGCTGGTTTGATGATGCTTATCTAGCTGACCCCCTCCTCCCAGTCCATACCGTTAGGAAGCTCACACATCCCACCCAACTTCCGGTAAGCTGGTATTGCTGATCAAATGGAGTGGTTCATCTGACCCCCTCTCCCACACACTATTAGGCTACCGTTCCCAGCATAGCACGAGGGTGGGATGTACAAGCTCTCTGCCTAATAGTGCAAGATGGGGGGGGGGGAGAGGACAGGCATTTGAAGGAGAGAATTCACCTCTAGAGGTGGGCGAAAGATGCTCAAACGTTGGCTTATCTGCTGATATTTCTTAGCAAAATGTTCTGCTGCCTGTTTGTAGCTCATTTTCCACCTACCAGGCTTCACTCTCACCTGAGAGATTCAGGCTGCAATCTCATCCACACTTTCCTGAGATTAAGCACCATCGAACACAACAGGACTTACTTCTGAGTAGACATGCTTAGGATTGTGCCCTAAGGTTCACTGGACTCAATAAATCTTACTGTGGGGGGGGGGGGAGAAACATATGGGAGGAGCAATTGCAGGGAGGCATCAGCAGATGTAGGAAGGATTAAGCACCTTCCTGCATTTATAAATGCCTTCCCAAGCTCCATATTTGCATTTTCTGAATAAACAGGAGAAAGGGAAAAATGTATTTGTTGAGATAATGTGCAAGACCTTGTACTTAAGACCCATTAAACATTAATTACATGGTTCTAGTATGAGAAGTAGCCAAGTCATCCTGTCCACCCAGTGGGGCTTATTTATATATGTTATTAGAGCACAAGGAAACATCCTCCAATGCTGCCAAGGTAATAATGTTGGTATCAGGTTCATCTTGTGATAACAGATGGAATAAAGAAAAAAAATCTTTAAATGTTGAATTGAGTCAACTCAATAGTGGGTAGGAGGCCAAAGTGTGATGTGTGTTAGGCTTCCAAGTGCTGAGCTTCCAAGTGCCTGGGGCTACTGAGGTGCCAAAATGACTACTGCTGCATCCTAAAGGGCTGGGAAGCACCAACAGGGCTACTCAGAGTATGGAAATTTATGCTCCCTTACCCTGTGTAAGCCCCAGGCAGCCCTGATGGGTCTCCTCGGATCTGCACCCGCTATTGAGCAGGCACAGATTTGAGGAGATCCATGTTGGGTCTCCCAGGCCTGGAGAAGGGTCAGGATATGGCGGCAGAGCCTGCCACCATCTCCGCCCCCTTCCTCCCTGCTCCATCCCCCCCCACGCCTTCTTCCCACCCTCCCCCATCCCATAATGCCTTCCCCCCGCTCAGACTTACTTCTCCGCTGGCCAGTGCTTGCCTGGAACTCCGGGTGGCAGTCCTTGGTCTGCCAGCCAGTGCAGATTCAGCACGGGCTCCCGATGAGCCTGCTCCAGTGCTGGACCAGCGGACACTGTTGCAGTGCCTTACGGTATGTTTGCAAAAGTGCACGCCGGCGGTGAGCCAGCGCGCATTCTTCTGGATCGGGCCGTGTCAGTAGAATAGAATTTGTAACAATGCTGCAATAGTGCAATATCCTGGATGATTTGCATAAGGTTAGCACCCTCTTGCATGCTGCATTAGCATGGCAACAAGACAGTGCTGTTAACATATTTTTGCAGCCTTTAAAATTCATGATCCATGACACAATGAAGTGATACATATGTGAAGCTGGAGCATCTTTTGCCGTCTCCTGCTGCAGCAATTGCTAGTGATGAAGAGACAAGTGCTCTCTAGCAGAACTCATAGGCATTGACAGAATCCAAGGTATTATAAGGCTATTTAATCTTTTACTGAAATACTGCTAATCAGAAAGATGTTCAAGCCCAGAACTACTGCTTTTCTTTTCTTTTTTTAGCACGCAAGATATATTTGAGTCTTGAGTAGCTACATTATATAGCCAAGCTAAGAGAAATGAAACACATAGAAAAGATTAAGCTGTTGTATTTCATTCCCCCTAGCTTGACTATATAATGTGAGGATTCGGCTAACACAGGGGTGTCCAAAGTTTTTGGTAAGAGGGCCACATTGTCTCTCTGACACTGTGTCAGACATTGTCTCTCTGACACTGTGTCAGAATTAATTTACATTTAAAATTTACATAAATTTACATAAGTTTACATAAATGAATGTATTAAAGATGAACTTATATGAATGAATGAAGGCCTTGCAATAACTCAAGGCCTATAAAAGGCCTTGCACAAAGCAAGGCTGGCCTGTCCTTTGCTGCCACTACTGCATCACAGATGTGAAACAGCAAGCAGTGGAGTGAGCCCTCATCCCACAGCTAATGTGAGAGGTCAAACAGTCGCCCTCGCTCTGAGAGCAGTTGCGTCGGGCCAGTGTGGGCTCCAACGAAGCTCCAGAGGGCCAGAAGCTCACTGGAGACTGGGGGCTCCCTGAGGGCCGCATTGAGAGGCCTCAGGGGCCGCAAGTGGCCCCAGGGCCGGGGTTTGGGCACCCCTGCGCTAACAGAAGAAAGAAAGCTACAGGGTTGAAATGTACAGAGCCTTAAATCTACACAAAGGATTAAGGACAATTTACAAGGATGACTTTTTTTCCTAATCCACAACTAAGCAGTTCCTTTCTTGAAGAAATATAAGGGCTACAGAAATGCTATTTTCTGCTATTCACAAGAGGAATAAGACTGATTCAGCAGATATGCTTTTGGAGACAGTACCAAGATACAAGGTCTGTCTTATATTGCTCCAGACCACTTCTCCATTTATTCAAGTAACCAGAGATATGTTTGTTTTGTAAGACTTAGGAACAAGCTTGGACACTATTCCTGAGTGAAATTTCAATGTGTCAGAGACAATCCTATCCTTGTTTCTTCCCCTTCAATGCATTCTTCCTCCTCCAAGAATTGCCAGGGTTCAAAGGAAGGTACATTGCATATATTCACAGTACTTCCTGCTGCAACTTTTTGTCTTCTAGACCACGGCCTTAGCATTGAAAGAGATTCTAGAGCTAAATAATGGAATGTTCTGGCTCACATTTAGTCCCAGGAATGGTTATTGGAGAAAAAGGAGGAAAAAGGTGGTAAATAGACATGTAAGCTGCCCGCCCCAAGAACAGACTATTAATAATTAATAATAATAACTGCTTCACGCACAAAGAGAGTTGGAGCACTTTTGACCCAGCTTAGCTGACTCTCTAGAACCTTATTCTCCCATGGAGAGAAATAAGGGACATCCTACAAGTGCACTTCTTCAGTCCTGCCTCTGCTGGTGACCCACACAAGCTGTCCTCACCTTCCTCCATGATCAGTGTTTTTCTGCAGTGACAAACGCCTGAATAGGTCTTAGGAGTTCTGGTACATACCTATTGGTTCTAGATTACCTTGTTTCTAGTGGTACCCCGTTTCAGTATAATGGGAGTCATGTGTTATGACTCACAGCATGAGTCATGTGTTAGTTGCCTAACTGCACCCTGCATTCTAGTTTCACAACAGGACTTGGGATCCTTGTTCAGTTTCAGTTTTGCTAATTTTCTGTGAAGTTTTCAGTTTGTGGGGCTGATACAGTTTCCATTTAAGTCTATCACTTGATTGTACAAGGTGAGTCATAATGGTCTCTGGAATTTTAGTGTACTACTACATCGTTACAGAAAAGGATAGGGTAACATAGTTAATGTTAATAGAAAGAGAAATGTTAAAGGTTTTTTACAGAACTTACAAATCCTGGATGTATCCGCCCATGGCGTGCAAATGTCTATCCTGTAATCCAATTCAGCTCATACATGTACCAGCATTGCCTGACCCACCTGCGTGATAGTTGTGGTAGTGTGTTGTTTCAATTCCTTTAAATCTTGGAACCAGGACGGCACACCTTGCTCTTAATATAGCTCCAGAAGAAATCGAGCATGAAAGTGCTGTTGAACCATGATAATGGAATCCGTTTTTGCATACTCTAAAACACAGCAAGCCTCTGCACCTGACGCCATCCTGACTGACAGGAACTCCCCCTACCAGCCAAGGATGTACCAATCTCCAAGTGTGCGCACATACAAAACTTGGAGACTCTTTCTTTCTATCACAATGTACTGTGTTTCCATATCCCTTACCGTTAAGGTGTTATGGTTTGCCAGAATCCTGGAGACCATTTTGATTCACCCTATATTAATATTATTGTCAAATTGCTTAAACCAGTGGTTCTCACACATTTAGCACCAGGACCCATTTTTTAGAATGAGAATCTGTCAGGACCCACCATAAGTGATGTCATGACCAGAAGTGACATCATCAAGCAAGAAAATTTTTAACAATTCTAGGCTGCAATCCCACCCATGCTTACCCAAAAGTAAGTCCCACTTACCCAAAAAGTAAGTCCCACTTACTATCATTGTTAAAAGACATAGTAGCTTGTTAAAGGAACAGGTCTGTAACATTTCCCCAAATGCAATCACATACCAAGGCAGTATCAAGTTTAATATATTTAAAATAAAATATTGAAATGAATGGGGACCCATCTGAAATTGGCTCATGACCCACCTAGTGGGTCCCAACCTACAGTTTGAGAAACACTGGTTTAAACCATAATTATGAGGAAAATATTGTTTTGAAATGAAGACAGAGAACAACGGCAGAGAGGGGATGATTTTGGAAATGACTTGAATTTTATACAAGCTGGAGAAGAATCTCTTTCTTACAAGTCACTGAAAGTCACATCCAGACCCTGGAAATTTGAGTTTTGTTAGAATCTCTTAGAGTATCAAGTGCTTATAAGTATTGCACACAACAGTTCATAATAAGTCTAGGCTCCTGCATAGGCTATTGCTTATATATGTCAAATATCACTGTATGTCTTTGAAGAGACACTTGGCCAACAGACTGAGGCAAAGAGGCAAAGAAGGAAGGCCCATAGCCAGGGAGACAGACCAGGGACAGACTGCACTTGCTCCCAGTGTGGAAGGGATTGTCACTCCCAAATTGGCCTTTTCAGTCACACTAGACGCTGTTCCAGAACCACCTTTCAGAGCACGATACCACAGTCTTTCGAGACTGAAGGTTGCCAACAACAAGAAGATCACTGTATGGTGTTGTCCAGAATGCAAACTGAAGGAGTGATGGCCTGCACCTCACCCCTTCCCCCTGATCTTGCATGTGAAGAAAGTCTGACTTGTTAAACTATTCCAAATTCAGGTGCTGGTTTGTCTGTAGTCTACAAGCCAGGATCCAATAAAAAATCTTGGTTAAATATCTTAGCTTGTAGGCTGTAATTAAACAACAGTTCCTGTATTTGGATCACAGACAAAACTGTGGTTTAACAAATCCAGATTACTTTGTCACAACTCTGCCCTTGAAAGGGCGTGGAGAGGTGGCAACATGCTCGTTCAGTGGTTCTTCAACTTAAAAATTGGCCTGCTACTGCATCCAGATTGCACCATGTACTGCACTCTCCTATCCATAGCTACTCAGAAGTAAGCCCTGTCATGTTCAATGGGATTGCTCCCAGGTTTGGGAGCGTATATAGGATTGTAGCCCTAAAGCACCTTGCCATGAAGGATTTTTCAGTTGTAATCCTAGGCCACTTACCTGGAAGTAAGTAATGCTTTTGGACTTATTTCAGAGTAAAAATGCAAAGGATTGCACTGTTAGTCACACTACCCTGTATTTCTTCTCCTAACAAAAAAGTTAGAAATGCTATACCTCAGAAAACTGAAGTAGTGCTGTTTCGTCACTTTCTTTTGAATCTGCAGGGGCATCTGTTTGTGATGGGCTTGAGGAGATCTGGAGAAAAAAAAAAGTTTTTTAATATCAACCTTTGATGATCATATGTCAACACAATCTGTTTTTTCTTTCGTACTTATGACTCCCAGTTACAAAGCAATATAGAAAAGTTCTTTCCTAAGGGTTTAGTAAATAGTAAAGTGTGAAAAACACTGACATGACTTTTGCTACTAAAAATTCTTCGGCAACCAAAGATGCAGGTATAAAATGGGAGATACATGGCTTGGCAGCACTACATGTGAGCGGGATCTTGGAGTTGTGGTGGATCCTAGGACGAACATGAGTCAGCAGTGTGATGTGGCTGCAAAGAAGGCAAATGCAATTTTAGCCTGTAGTAACAGAACCGTAGCTTCCAAGTCACGAGAAGTAGTAGTTCCACTTTATTCTGCACTGGTTAGACCTCACCTGGAGTATTGTGTCCAATTCTGGACACCCCACTTTAAGAAAGATGCAGCCAAACTGGAGCAGGTTCAGAGGAGAGTGACGAGGATGATCAGGGGGCTGGAGGATAAACCCTGCGAGGAAAGGTTGAGGGAACTTGGCATGTTCAGCCTGACAAAGAGAAGCCTGAGAGGGGATATGATAGCTCTCTTTAAATACCTAAAGGGCTTCATATGGAAGAAGGGAATAATTTATTCTCAGTTGTCTCAGACAGTAGAAGTAGAACTAGAACCAATGCGTACAAATGTCAAGAGAGGAGATTTTGATTATACATCAGGAAAAAATTCCTGACGGTCAGAGCAGTTCAGCAGTGGAACAGATTGCCGAGAGAGGTGGTGGACTCTCCCTCACTAGAGACATTCAAGTAGAGGTTCAACAAGCACCTGTTGGAGATGCTCTAAGAGAATTTCCTGCCTAAGGCAGGGGGTTGGACTAGATGACCTATTAGATCCCTTCCAACTCTATGATTCTATAATTCTATGAATTAATATGACAAAGAAAACAAACAATCAAAAAAGTCAGAGGTAATAAAAAAATAAACTACCGTTTTCTGCTAGGCCAAAGGTTTTGATTCCTTGTGTTGACAGAGAGCAAATTATCTAATCTCAAATGTTAGCTGCATACAAATTATTAAAGTAGTCACTCAGGTACCAGGTGGAGTGACATGAACAAAGGAGTTGGAATTTCCATATAAAAATAAATGGACATACTGAGTTGGAAGTAAATTCCCCTCCCCCAATTTCAAAACGACCTACTTAGCAGAATTGAATATAAGATCAGATGATTGTAGTTTCTTTTTTCGACATGGAAATGTTTCATTATGCTAGCTAAAAATTCCACCCTGCCATACATATAATGGCAATTTTTAAATTGTCTGATCAAATTACTAATCTGGAAGATTAAGATTTCCTGATTGCACTGAAGGAAATCACAAGCACGATCCTTTCCTTTTCCAATCCTTTTCCAAGTTAAAACATGTTTACAATTCATTGGTTTCAGTGAATAATATTTAAGCACATGCTTAACATTCAAACTGAAACCAGTGTGGCTTAAAATTGCTGGCTGAACTCTCCTATTGAAATTAATGATACTTAAGAGTGTGATCCAAGCCTGGGCCAGTGCTGATCTCCTGTGCACTGCCCAGGAAATGGCTGTGCCATAAGGCACCGTGCTACGGCCAGAATAATGAAGGCACTGGCTGGGCACTGGACCAGTTGGTGAAAGCCAGGGAGGCATTGGTAGTAAGTTCCTGCCAAGTGGTAGGGAGGGGTTCTGGGGTAGAAGAAAGGTGGGGAAGAGGCAAAACTGGGGGAGAGGGTGGTTTAAGCCTGGGTGGGGGCAGGGATGGCACGAGAGGCCATCCAGAGGGGGAGAGTGGACCTGATCCACAGATACACGAAACCACAGATATTCCATTAGTGGATAAGGGGACCCTCCTGTATTAGAATTTCCTCATCTGTTCACCATCTTCTTGCAATATAATCACGTAAGGGAGGCATTCTCTCTAGCTCTCAATTCCTTTATCCTGGGTACCTACAAATGCCTTCTCCTTCAGAAGTATTATAAGTCTCTTTTCCTCACACTGATAAACAGGACTTACAGGTAGCTGAGATCAATTTTTCAATTGGGTGTGAGATTTTAGCAGACATCCTTTTACTAAGATTTTACTGGACAGTTTTAACAAGCTTTTACATTTTTTTCCATCCCTTAAGTCCTAGAGTGAGACAGGCTAACATTTATTTACAATAAATCCAGTCAGGTTTGAGTTTGCATTGCAGAACATTTTTATGTGGATCATTCTGCAGTTCAAAGCTGGTTCACAATCTATTCTTTGTCTTGGAACACACTGTCATGGTCACACAAAGGGCAGCAAAAGAAAAAGGAGACACACTCAAAAACTCACACAGCAAATATAATTTATTATGAAAATGTCTGGAAAGGGCAAAAAGAGGCACAATCCAACAAGAGTTAATCTCAACATGACAATCTCAATGGAAATAATAGAATAGATTTTGTTGCAATTAACTCTCATCAATTTTGATAAGACTTATATAAGGCCCAGATCAAATGCACAATTATTCCCTGGGAAAATACATCCATGGATCACATCCATGTGTTTCAACCCATGTGGGATATGTAACCACATGCTCACTCCAATACAGAGGTTAATTTGTAGGAAGAAAAGTGCTAGTCCCTTCTTCAGTGCTGCCCATCATCCTTCAGCAGCCTTCCTGTGTCAGCATGTATTCCAACAGCCTATAAACAGTGATAATTTCCCCCTAAGGGCTTGCCCTTCTGAGGCCAGCATACTTCCTAGTCCAGGCCTATTATATGAACCTGTTCCAACTTTAATAGGGACGTTTTCCCCCTGGTTAGCAAGTCTTGATGTTTAACCAAGGAAGTGGGGTTCCCTGAGGTGGAACCCCTGTTGAAAAATGGCTCCCTTCCCTGATTTTGAACAGGAAACTTCCCCCCATAGCTAACTGAAGGCTAATTGATTGGGTTAGCCATGGTAACCTTCCAGGTTAGAACCAGGGAAAAGAGCTGTTGGCTATCTGTGCAATCAATGAATCGCTGTGCCTTTGAACAGTTTATTCATGCTCAACAGAGGTCAGTCAAGCGTGATTCTGCTTCCCTTCCTACTCTTTCTGTTTTGGGAACTGCAAAGAGAGCGAAGATAGGAACTTTACAACAGGGAATATGGGAAAAAGGAGGATAGCAGAGCAAAACCCACACATTCTAGTTTTGATAGGCTGTCTTACTGACCTCTCTACAAATGAAAAATTTAGTTCAAGTATTTCAAGGTTATCTGAAAGGTTTTTCTAATACAGATAATTATTTTAAGAAATTCACCTCAGCAAACTGAAATAATGGCGACTTTAAATATCCTTCACTAGAGTTGGATGCATCCGAATGGCATGTATTTGAAGACACCTGAAGCAAACATAGTAGGAAAGAAAACTTCAGGAACAAAACTTTCCATCATGAGTCAAATTTCAGCACAAATTCCCAACATAAAGTTTACAATCAAAAGGTAAAAACAATACAATAAAAACTCAACCAATAAAACAATATCAAAACACCAAAGCAGCATCTATCATTAGATAATGAAATCCAGCAGAACCATAAAATAAATACATTTGCTACTCAAGGTGATCAAAAATGGAACTAACAAGTTTGGCACCAGACAAAATTTTCTGGGGATGGCAGGCCAGATACGGGATTTCACAACTGAAGCTGTCCTTTCTCTAGTCATCACCATTCTGACCCTATCCCTTAGATGGTGGTAGGAGCGTGGACTGAAAGGAAGCTGTCTACTGATGGAAGCTAGGTCTGGGCAACCTTGCATGGAATCAGTCTTTCAGATCCCAGGTTGTTTAGAACTTTACTGATAATGAGCAGCGCTTTAAATTATGCCCAGATGTATGCCTGTAGAGTTCTATACAGTTTCTGACAAGAGATATGCACATATATTATGATAATTACTAATAAAGCACTTTCAAATAAAAATGCTATAGAACAGATAAAAGTAAAGACAGATCTTGCCTGAAGATTTACAATCTTTCAGATTAAAAAAGAAGGAGGAGAGGCAAACAGGAAATGGATGCCAGAGGAAGGAAAACTAGGAAAGATTAAATAACAAGGAAAAAGCCTGGGAGCGTGGCTCTTTAGTCATGGTTTAAAGACCAAAATTGACAGATGCTCAAAGACCCAGAGGCAGCGCATTCCTGAGATGTAGAATAACATAGCAAAGGTTTTGGGTTTGATGAGAAATCTATAAAGAATAAAAGACATTATTTTTAAAAAAGCTGAAAGATTTTTTTAAAAAGAGTGGAAAGAGTATGAAAAGATTTGTAAGATGTTCAAACTGAATCCTATAGTAATTTAAAACAGAATAAAAGAAAGAAGCATCTTTTGAGATGAGAAGCATGAAAAGTCAAGCAAGCTGCTAAATTTAAAATAAAAGCAGCATTGAAGATAAGAAATAGGAAGGTCAGTTCCAACAGCATTAGATACTCTAATTATGCAAGAAAATACACATGCAAAGTGGACAATGGTATGAAGCAGCACTAATGTGGCATGTATGTCCAGTGTGCAAAAACTGGAAGCATAAAGCATAAAACTGGAAGCATAAAGGCAGGAACCCAGTCAAAACTAAGCATGCAGAAATGCTTTTCATTCATCCTTCTTCCTTCCTTTAAAGTGGAAAACAGGTTGGGATCAAAGAAAAAGACAACACAATGAAGACAGAAAACCTTTACGAATAATAAGTGAAGTTGTTAGTTGCCACTAACAAATGCTACATAAAAGCCAGCATCGATTCTTCATTTTCCTTTCCTTGCTAAGACATGGTAACAGCATTCTCATTGATAGCACCATGAAATTCTTCCACAAGAAACACCCCTAAAAGTACAGCAAAGTTAGCAAGTGTAAATCTACTTTTAGATTTAACAGCTGTTTGAGTATTATTAGCGCAACCAGATTAATGCTCAAGGACAATGGATTTACAGCACAATCCAGACCTTACCTTAAGCTGGCATGGCAGTCCCTGCACCAGCTTCGAGTGTCGCAAATGTTGCAGAAAGCACATTTGTGGCTACTCAAGAACTGGCTGCGCTGGAGCAAAGGTGAGCACAAGTCTGCTGGTACCACATCCCAGCCTAGTGATGGGTGGAGCAGGTAAGATTGCACAGGGTGGCACAGAGGCATGGAGAAGGTGGTGGAAGGGTGGTTTGGAGGCGGGAGGAGACATTTTTGGGTGAGGAGGATTGCCCAGGGAAGGGCATGCAATTGGCTGCGGTCATGTACACCGTATCCTAACTTCCCTCCAAGCTAGCCTGGCATTACACCAGGATTCCCGGATTTGGCTGGCGCAGATCCAAGAAGCCTCACAGGAATGACCTCAAGCCGGCTCCTAAGCTGCACTAGATGCAGTGCAGGCTATGCGGCCTGGTTGAGCCAGTACACTTTAGGATTGGACTGTTAGTAAATCAGAATAGAACAATCTGAATCAGAATAGTACTTAATTCTTTAAGATGGATTATTAAATGCAAATGAAGGAAGGTAAACTGGGTAGAGTCAATTTAAAGTGCCTTCGTTCTGTTATTAACACTCAAACTTATTCTGATTCCTTAGCATCTGCCTAATCGTTCTTTGATGCCATCTATAAAGAAATATTTCACACCACAAGCTTCAATGCAACCATCTGCAAGCTAAAGAGCTGCCCAGAGTATTTTGGGAAAAGTTCCTGAAGTTACTAGTATCATGAATTTTTGTAAGAAATGTATCAGACTGATCTGAAGACTAGGACTGAAAATTCAGTGCAGAAAATGTTGTGCAAGCATACTGTAACTAGTGAATGGCAGTGCACTAACAAAGCAGGCATATAACTTGGCACTAATACTTAGAGTTGTTATTTAAAGTTAGGACATTTGCCCTCAAGGTGGCTTACAAAATATTAAGAAAAAAAATAATCAACAACACAAAAAAAGGAAAGAGTAATTAAAACAGAACTCAAACAATACTTAAACCCCAAACCCAACTGAGGTTAATAATTCAGAGATCAAACAATATGGGGGCATCTACTTACCTTAAATGCCTGCTTGAACAAATAATTTTTGGCTAAGTGGTGAAAGGCTGATGACAAGGGGGCTACAGGCCTCAAGTGGGAGGGAATTTCTTACCCTAGAGGCTGTGAGGTGGTTCCCCAAATATTTTGATCCCTGGTTGTTAAGGGCTTATAAAGGTCATAGCCAACACTGTGAATTCAGCCCAAAAACATACTGGTAATCAATGGAGATAGTAAAGTTATATGCTCCTGAGCATGAGCTTCAAAAAGAACCCATACAGTTCCATTCTATAGAAGATGAAGCTTCCTGTACCCTTCAAGGCTAGTCCCATACAAAACGCACTGCACTAATCAATCTAGCTGTGACTAGGTCATGAGTCACACTGGGCAAATACGTCCTCAAAAAGGGGTGCAGTAGGCAAAATTAAGGGACGTGGCGGCGGGACGGGTTAAACCGCTAAGCTGACAAGCCTGTTGACTGCAAGGCTGGCAGTTCAAATCCACGCGACAGGGTGAGCTTCTGTTGCTTGTCCCAGCTCCTGCCAACCTAGCAGTTCAAAAACGTGTAAAAATACAAGCAGATAAATAGGTACCACCTTGGTGGAAAGGTAACAACGTTCCGTGCACTTAGGCATCTAGTCATGCCAGTCACACGAACACGGAAACTGTCTGCGGACGAACACCGTCTCTTCGACTTAGAAATGGAGATGAGCACCACCCCTACAGTTGGACACAATTAGGCTTAATGCCAGGGAAAACCTTTACTTTTCACTAGGCAAAATGAGCCAAAACATTGCGAAGGCCCCTCAGACACAGCTGCCACCTGATCATCCAGGACTAGGGCTGGATAAAGGTGCATCCCCAACTACAAACCTGATTTTCAGGGGGAGTAGTATTTCATTCCATACAGATTGTACATCCAAATCTATACTGACTCTCCTACTGACAAGCAGCACCTACTGACAACCAACACTTGTCTGGATTCCATCTCAGTTTACTGGCTAACATTCAGTCCATTGCTGACCTCAAGTATTGATTCACAAACTCCATTGCCTCTTCAGGATCAGAGAAAAATGAGAGATAGACCTGGATATCATCAGCATACCGATAACACATCAGCTGAAACTTCTAGATCATTTCCTTTAGAAGTTTCATGTTAATGTTGAACATCATGAGGAAACATAGTGGAACCTTGAATAACCCCCATACTCCAGTGGTTCTCAATCTGTACACTGTGGTGTCCTCAGGTGTCGTGGTGAACTCATAGGGGCACCACAAGATGTCCCCAGTGGCCTCTTCTTCCCAGCTCTTCAGGGCATTGTCATTTTGGATTGCAAGAGATCTTGCGAGAATTGCACAACATCTCACGTTATCCAAGATGGTGGCACCTGGGGGAGCCAGAAAGAAGCGGCTGTTGCGAACGAAGGGCACCATGACTACAGTAAGTTTAGAACCATTGCCGTAGTTCAAAGACAAAGGGGTTAAATAGTTTGCTAGCAACACCTTCTGGGATCTAGCTCTTGGAAACAGAGTCACTGCAAAGCTCTACTTAAAGTAAAACCAGCAAGGATATCATGGTTGTTGGTAGTGAAAGATGCTGAAAAGACCAGCAGAATTCACAGAGATTCATTCCCCCCATTTAGTTCCCAGCATAAGTTACCTGCTAGGGCAGTGGTTCTCAAACTCTCATGGAGTTTGAGCCCTGCTGCAACTTCTTGCAGGGGAGAAGGGAGGCAGTGACAGGATCGCCAGAATCATGTTGCTTTGGAGGGGTGCAGGGAGCCCTGTGCCTGCTTCAGCAGGGCCCCTTGAAGCACACAAACTATCAAAATAACAATCGTGACCCACTTCCTGTTTCGCGATCAAAAACTGGAAGTGGATCACACTAGTTATTTTGAGTGTCTGTGCACTTCGGGGGGTCCTGTGGAGGCCGGCTGAAGAACGAAGTAGCTGATCTCTTCACTAAGATATGCAATTTGTCCCTTAAAATGGCCACAATACCAGAGGATTGGAGGATAGCAAATGTCACACCAATCTTTAAAAAGGGAAGGAGAGGGGAACAGGGAAACTATAGTCTGGTCAGCCTAACATCTGTTCCGGGTAAGATGGTGGAATGCCTCATAAAGATAAAATCTTAAAACACAAAAATGAATAAGCCTTGCTGAGGGAGAATCAGCATGGCTTCTCTAAGAATCTTACCTCATGAACCTTTTATAATTCTTTGAAAAGGTTAACAGGCATGTGGATGCGGGAGAACCTGTGGACATTATATATCTGGACTTTCAGAAGCCGTCTGACACAGTCACTCACCAAAGACTGCTGAGAAAACTCCACAGTCAGGGAATTAGAGGGCAGGTCCTCTCATGGACTGGGAACTGATTGAAGACCAGGAAACAGAGAGTGGGTGTCAATGGGCAATTTTTACAATGGAGAGAGGTGAAAAGCAGTGTGCCCCAAGGATTTGTCCTGGGACCGCTGCTTTTCAACCTGTTCGTAAATGACCTGGAGACAGGGTTAAGCAGCAAGGTGGCCAAGTTTGTGGACAACACAAAATTTCTTTGAGTGGTAAAGACGCAGAAAAGATTGTGAGGAGCTCCAGAAGGATCTCTCTAAACTGGGAGAATGGGCAGCAAAATGGCAGATGCGTTTCAATGTAAGTAAGTGTAAAGTAATGCGCATTGGGGCAAAAAATCAAAACTTCACATATAGGTTAATGGGTTCTGAGCTGCCTGCAACAGATCAGGAGAGGGATCTTGGGGTAATGGTGGACAGCTCAATGAAAGTGTCGACCCAATGTGCAGCAGTGGAGAAAAAGGCTAATTCATTAGAAAAGTTATTGAGAACAAAACAGCAAATATTATAATGCCATTGTACAAATCGATGGTGAGGCCACACCTGGAGTATTCCATCCAGTTCGGGTCACCACATCTCAAAAAGGATATCATGGAAATGGAAAAGGTGCAAAAAAGAGCGACTAAAATGATTACTGGGCTGGGGCACTTGCCTGATGAGGAAAGGCTACATACAATGTTTGGGGCTCTTCTGTCTACAAAAAAGGTGCTTGAAGGGGGAAATGATTGAGACATATGCAGGGGGTGGATAGAATGGATAGAGAGATGCTCTTTTCCCTCTTACATAACTCTAAAACCAGGGGAGATCAGCTAAAACTGAGTGTTGGGACAGACAAAAGAAAATATTCCTTTACTTCAGCACGTAGTTAGTCTGTGGAACTCCTTGCCACAGGATGTGGTGAGGGCATCTGGCCTTGATGCCATTAAAAGGGGATTGGACAAATTTCTGGAGGAAAAATCCATCACGGGTTACAAGCCATGATGTGTATGTGCAATCTCCTGATTTTAGAAGTGGGTTACCTCAGAATGCCAGATGCAAGGAATGGCACCAGGATGCAGGTCTCTTGTTGTCTTGTGTGCTCCCTGAAGCATTTGGTGGACCACTGTGAGATACAGGAAACTGGACAAGTGGGTCTATGGCCTGATCCAGCAGGTTCTGTTCTTATGTTCTTGGTAAGTGGAAGCAAGCCCCTGTGCCCCTCAACAGCAACACAATTCTGGCAATCTCATTGCTTCCTCTCCCCCTCCCTGCCCCTTAAGTGTGCAGAGGCCAGGGCTCTCTGGCTGAGGCATCACATCGTCCTAGTTTGAGAACCTCTGCGCTAAGGTAATCAAGATGGCCAAGCTTCACCAAGCCTCAAGTAGTCAGGTGTGGAAAGTGGTTACTACAGTGCTCCTCTGCCACTACTGATTTTTTTAAAATATTTAAATAGTAACCTCTTATTTATTAGATGTTTTTTTATTAGATGTGTTACTAAAATATTTGTGCTGCAAAGATAACCAGCTTTTCAAGACTGAGATGGAGCCCTAGATCACAGATTTGAGTGTGCAAAGCACTTTCCATGTAACTATCTTTATACAATCCTTACAACCTCCTATAAGGTGAGTATTATAACCTCTCATTGCAACTGAAGAGCATAAGCTGAGAGGGAGTGGACTATCTACGGATAACCAGTGAGCTCATGACAGATGAGAACTGAACCAGGTAAGTCCTGATTTGCCACTCACTCTCTTTGCCACTACGCTACACCAGCTTTCAACAATGCATCTCTCTACCTTAAACTGAGCTAGGGCAGAATGGTGATTGAAAGCAAGAGCTGTGAGCTTAACACATTGGCTTAATCAGCCAAGTATTTACCAGGAAGCCTTAAGTATGGCACTGTTTCAACTAGTTGACCCGTATCTGTAATACAGGGATAATAACGCTGCCTGCTTTAGCAAAGCTGTGGTACATTGTATGAAGAGAATATACTTCAAACTACTGTATTTGTTCCTATGGTATTTTCAGCTTTTGAACAAAGACTTGCATTGCATTGCAGGTGCTGAATAGAAAACTGGGATATGGTTTGAAATAAAACATTTAAGCAACTTTGGGTACTTAACCCCTTTTCCCCCAGCCCACAGGTGTACACATTTGGTCCCTGTCACAGATAAGGCACAAGTGGGTAAAAAGTAAAGTACAGGCCTCTGCCTGAAGCCATGTTAGCCAGATGCAGCTGTGAGGAAGTTGCTCATCAGGGAATTTGAGAGGAGCTAGCTTCTTGGGGAGATGTGGGAGCAGCTGTCCTCATCTCTAAAAGACAGCAGTTTCCAGAGTGGCTGACCGGCCAAGGACACCTTGGTTATGAATCTGTTCTAGCTGCAGGTTGGGAGGGGCGACCCTCCATGAGCAAGTTGCCAGACTGCACGTCCACCACTAGAACATCTGACTGGTTCTGAATTCTACTTGGCTGTTGAACTCAAGTCTGGTGTAAGAGTCACCTGTTAGGAACATCCTTTGTCTTAGTTCTTGTCCGGACTGTGGAGCCTGAGCTTTGATCGCTCTGTTCCAAGATGGACAACCCTGACTGCGGCAGGGCTGGCTGATGGACTGAGATTTATTGGTGTGAGACTTGGTGAGTGATAGTATTAGTGTTGCGAGTTAGTTTTTATTATTTTAATTATGGTGTGTATTGTAGGCTCTCTGCAAAGTCCTAAATCTATGCTTAAGTAAAGTGCCTGTCTTATGTTATTCCTATCCTATAATCAATCCTATTTACAGCTATGTGGATTATTGGAACCACGGAAGGGGGAAACTGGTGGTAATTAGAACTGGTTACCAGTGACTTGGTCTTAGGCTATGATGCCTATGCCTGATGCCCATAAAGTGTGCCTGGCACCCTGTTGCAAGCCGAATGGGGACTCTGGCTGGGAAGACAAGGCTTTAGAGGGCAACTGTAAATTGACCTGTTTGTATGGTCTGTGAGCTCCTTGGTTTGAGAAAGCAATTGGCACCAGAAGCCGGTTGGGTAATTGGAGGGTGACTGGGTTATTGCTCTGCTAATTGCCTGACTTCTAAAAAGCTTCTTTCATTCCTGTTGCACATATGCAACCTTGGTCAGAAATGGCTTTAGTAAAAATGCAAAATACAGCATTATTGACTATGAGACAGTATAGTGAAAGTCTAAATTACCAACAGAAGATGTTTGTACTGTATAAAACCAACAGAAATTTCTGTGAAGGGTTGGGACTTTGTGTACAGCGCACTCTTCTCCATCTACAGGTAACGCTAGATATAAAAGACTTGATTCTGCACTCTCTTACACCATAGAAATGATTCACTTGTGTCAAATGACACAAAGCAGCAGGTTTTCCATTTCTTGGCTGTCAGAATGATGATGATGAATACTTAAATTACATCCCTCATCCCCATCCCATCAAAAGAACTATCAAGTAGCTGATAAAATCTACTTTATTACTGTACATCATATATATCAAACATGCCTTTCTATAATGAAAGGATTAAGGTGAAATGATCATTGCTTACCTCTTGTGCAGTCAGGGCGTGTTCTCCTGCTAACAGTAGCATACTGAGACCTCCCATTTGCGTAGGATCTATCACAGAGAGACAAAATATAAGTGTACATTGTGAGAGTGAGGTCGGATATAAATCTGTTAAAATAATAAAGTACACACATAGAGACAGAGAATTCAATTATTTCAAGTGAGCCTGGGAATGTCTACTGCAGTGGTTCCAAAATTTACTGGGCTCACAGTGCCCCCAAAACCTCCTCTTCCTGGCTCAGCCAGGCGCCACCAACTTGGATCATGTAAAATCTCGTGTGATCCAAGATGGTAGTGTTTGTTCCCTTGCCTGGGGGCTGCATTGCAGCTGCACCGGCACTGGAAAGTTGGTTAGGATTGAAACCTAAACTATTTAACTGGAATGTTCAGCAAGGCATTTCAGCATCTTCTCATAGCTAATGAAAGAAGATGACAGGAGGGGAACAAGGAAATCTATCCGGAGCATTTCCCCCTATTGCCTGGTGAGCAAGGCACATCTCCAGGTTGGAGTTCATCCTTTTCATATCTCAGATAGCCAATCATCAAAAAAAAAGCATGAAGCAATACTGAATCATGTTCCTTGGCATGTATACCAGTTCAGGTGTTCAGTCTCATGATCTTTTTTAAAAAACAGGACTTTCACACCTCTCACTTCCTAATCTGGTAAAGACTGCCATAGCCTACGCTCTGGGGCAGCAAAGGTCTGATTTCTTCTCTCTGGGTCATCCTGATGCCAAATGAAAAATGTCTCTGAGGAAGAAGACAAACAGCTAGGGAAAGAATTACCGCTCCTGTTGCCTTTGATGTATGGATAATCTCCCCATTTACCTAACAGACATCATGCACCCTTTCTCTGCATGTTGCATCCAGGACATTCCCCTTCAAAAAGGAAGCCCGTGTCCAGTGAAAAGTCTCTCTAAATCTCCATCTCAAAAATATTCAAAGTGTTTAATCTTAACCTTACTCTCTTGACATCTGGGCTCATTTGTTTAAGTCATCTTGAAGCTACCTGCTCTAATGTGGTATGTCTTGTCTATCAGTGCTCTCTGCTAGTGATATGCTGTTGTTTGTGTGGTATGAGGATTTAACACATAGAGGATTCCGCTTTGGAAGGATCTTCTTATCCTTTCCAGACCAATGAAACAAAACTGAGTTGTATAGAATTTCAGCTCATTGGTCTTCTAAAGGACCAATCCTATCCTAGAAATATGCCAGCGCACCAACATGTATGCCGGCACAAACAGCCCCACAGGTGTAAAAGTCCCTCACTGAAGGATGTCAGTGCAAAATTTGTGACTCAGGTCTCAAGGGCGTCTGCTGCACATGCATAAATTGGTCACCAGGCCATTGTGGCATTGCTGCCATGGCCAGCAATGGTGACTGGATGGTATCATTGCTGCTGGGCAGGCTGTACTGGAGGGATGTGGATCAGGAACCACTGTCTCCCCTACTCCTCTGCTCCTGTTGGCTGGGCTTAGGATATGACGGATATTGCAGCTGATTCCAAGCAACGTCAGCATGGCTTCCGAATAGGATGGGGCCTTTAATCACTTTGATCCCAATTTAGGCCACATTGTCTCTGGAGCCATTTTGTAACATGTAAGACCCATATAAGGTGGATGTTGCCATGTTACCTCAAGTGCACTACAAAAAATTTAGCTATTCAGAACCCAATTCTATGCACGTCTACTCAGAAGTAACTTCCATTATAGTCAATGGGACTTACTTCCAGGAAAGTGTGTTTAGGATTGCAGCCTTAGCTATCAGCCAGTTATAACAACAACAACAACAACAACAACAACAACAGTATTTATATACTGCTTTTCAACAAAAGTTCACAAAGCTGTTTACAGAGAAAAATCAAATAACGAATGGCTCCCTGTCCCAAATGGACTCACAATCTAAAAGATGCAAAACAGTAGCAGACAGCCACTAGAAAAGACACTGCTGGGGTGAGGTGGGCCAGTTACTCTCCCCATGCTAAATAAAAGAGGACCACCCACAAAAGTGCCTCTTACCCAATTAGCAAGGGTAAACCCCTAAACATACATAAACATTACAGAGATGTATCAAGAAATTCTTGGGTTCCACATACTGCTGAGTAGCATATATTTATTGCTTTAAATAAGGACAAATTATTACCCTTATGACATACATAAGTACAGTGGCATCTGATATTAATTTTAAAAAAACTGAGATTCTGCTGACACCATTTGGTAGCATAAGAATAGTAGATAAGACATCTTACAAAAGTGGCACAGTGTCACTGGCCTATAGTTTTGAGTTAGAGTTGTAAAGTGTTTCTTCCCCTAGAAACCAGTGATGGCAACAGCTACTGTCATCCTAACTAGATTGTGTCAGCACTGAAGAAAAGGAGAATTAAAAAGGACAAGAGAAAAGGATCTCTTTGGGTTCAATCCTATCCAACTTTCCAGTACTGGTGCAGCTGCAAAGTAGCCCTAAAGTAAGGGAACAAATATTCCCTTACCTTGAGGAGACCTCTGTGATTGCCTTCCTACCACAGGATGCAGTGTGTAGCCCAATGGCACAGCTGCATCAGCACTGGAAAATGGGACAGGATTGGGCTCTTTCTCAACACAGACCGATACTGATACAGTCATTGCAAACATATTCATTTCAAGCGTGCAGCCTTATTCAGAAAGTAAGCTGCAATGCACTTTTAAAAAATAAAGCCCATTACTGCATGAAGTGGTTCTCCATTAGAGTCACAGTAGCTTGAATAATATTTAAGCCTAACAATGAAAAAAAAAAATAAGCCAACAGTTAGGATACAGACAATAAAAGAATAAGCAAATATGGAACAGCTGGAAGAGAAGAATGCGATGGTAGATGCTTAGTGATAATAAAGACTACAATTGAAAGTAGATATTTCAAATACAAAAGGAAGATAAACAGGAAGTTGAATATGCTCACATATTTTAAAACTTTGTAACTTTCTTTGGCGCTTAGGTACTACATACAGTATTAAGAACATAAGAAGAAATTTTAAATAATTTAAAATTCTAAGTACTATTCAAAATTGTTCCATCATAATAAAATGCATATTCCATTAGAAGCATATACGTTTGCTAGGAAGCTTACAGTGCAATCCTGAGCAGTAAATCTGCCAGCACAAGTCCCTTGCACCGGCTGAGGAGTGTTGCAACGAGCTATAAGGCATGTTTGCACCTCCTTTCGAATTGGAGAAGTCAGCACAAAGGATGTGCACCAGCCTCCCTGCGCCGATTCCTGGACTTCGATTGGTAAGAAAGCACCGGCCATGGGTGGCTGGCATAGGGAGTTGTGGAGGACGGGGGGGGCAGCATTTTGGGGTGGGGTGAGGGTGGGTGGTGGGCGTGCCGGGGCTGAGTAGGACCTGCCTCCAGCACTTAGGTCTTACACTGGGCTGCTCGGATCTGTGCCAGCGATTTAGGGTAAGTGGGTAAGGGGATATAATTCCCTTACTCTGAGTTGTGCCAGGTCCGCCTCCAACCCTGCACTGCAAACAGCGCAGGCCGGTTGGTCTGCCTGTTCCAGGGAAGGTTAAGATTGGGCTGCTCAGACTCTTAAATATTAGCAGTGAAGCAAACACTGATATGTGACTATTTGTGACCAGTAGCACAATGTCTGCTATTACAAAAGTTAAAAGTATTTTCAACATGGAATCTATTTTATTAAAAGACACAGGGAAGTATGCTTATCCCATGGTGATGTACATAATATGCAACAGAATCAAGAGATGAATTTTCAAAAATCTAACATAACTACTGGTCGTCATATGCTGTGTTTAAAACGTGCGTTCACACTTAGGGAAAAAAAAACTCAAGAGAGAGTTCTCTCTCTCCATATCTTGAAAACAAAGAGACAGCCTCTCCATATCTTTGAAACTGACAGCCCAATAAGCCTCACTGCTCATTCTGCAGGCAGGGATTGCTGTTAAGCGCACTCGGGCAACATGCAAGTAGTGCACTGCCGGGAGGGGGCAAAACTGGGTCCGGAGGCTGCAAGAGGGGGTGCATCTGGCAGCGATGGTGCGCACCAGGTTCTATACACCTTTTCTGCACTCTCCTTCCCCCTTTCTCTCTTCGTACTTCTGCTAGAAAAACCACTAGCACAGTTCCAATGAAACCCAATGCAAATGGGAGGCTTATGGAGGTGTAAGGATTGGAATCCTCTTTTGCTGCCGAAGTCTCTCAATCCACCCCCCCCCATTTGTTTTTGTTATGGCCTCACCAGCAAAGTGGGGGGGGGGAGGATAGGACTGATCATAGATATGAAAAATATGTTTGGATTTTGTTTGAAATGTGTTTGAAAAATGGATATGAAGTGTTTACATTAATGAGTTCCAATGTCAATTTATGTTGTGAATAATTAAACATGCAGAATTATCAGACCAGCCTCAGCATTCCATGACCTGAAGCATCCTATTACAATATGAATGTGAGAATTGCGCTGCACATTGGTACTATAAAACCAATATGTACTTCCATCAATTCCAATTATTCTAATGAAGTATGCTATCATCAATCTAACAGCTTCTGTGATCTGTAGGCTAGAAAAACAGTGCTTAATTCCAACAGTGGTCTAAAACTCACCTGCCATTGCAAAGTTCAGTTGAGGCATTTCTTCAGTCTTAACCAACTTTTTTGGACTTGGTAAATCCTTTGCAGTTTCTGATGGGAAAGCCCACAGCTTTTTCCGGTTAGTAACAGTGGATGACTGATTTTTCACAGGTTTGTTTGTAGGTGGGCACCACTTGTAGCCAGGGTTTGCTTTCATAAATGCATCTTTGTACTATAAAGAGGAAAGGTAATTCACATTATGGCACAGCAGACTGGTATGAAACCATGGCAAACTCTCTAAGGGCGCAATCCTAACCCCTTATGTCAGTGCTTTCCAGCACTAACATAAGGGCAATGCAGCTCTGAGGTAAGGGAACAAACAGTCCCTTACTTTGAGGAGGCCTCCATGAGTGACACCCAACTGCAGGAAGCAGCACACGTCCCATTGGTACCGCTATGCCAGTGCTGGAAAGCACTGACAAAAGGGGTTAGGATTGTGCCCTAAGGGTGCAATCCTAACCAACTTTCCAGCACTGACATAGAGGTGCCAATGTGGCGTGCACTGCATCCTGCAGTGGGGAGGCAGTCAAGGAGGCCTCCTCAAGGTAAGGGAATAATTGACCGCTTGGGAATACCAGGTGCTGTAGGCTTATACCATAGTCTTTCGAGACTGAAGGTTGCCAACCATTTATCTTGGGGCTGCATTGTGGCTAGGTCAGTGCTGGAATGTTGGTTAGGATCACACCCTAAATTTGGCACACAGAGATAGTTCCTTTGAAAAGCTAAACTCTGGTTTGGTATTATGTGCACAAGCAGACTTGAGCTCAAGTGGTCTCTTTTACCTTCCCTCCTATCCTTATACACTATTTTTGCACTTACTTTCTTGTTATAATCTAGGCAAACCATAATTTCATTCTAGCTTATGGGCAAACTGTGATTTGAGCCAACCATAATTTGCCTAGTTTAGACAAAACATCAAAACTATGGTTTGTCAAGAACTAGGAATCAGTTAGTGCCGAAATCATGGTGTGTAGACATAAGGAGAATGCAAGTGAATCTGAGATGCATGCATGTAGCACCAAACTAAATGATCTTTTATGTCCCATTATCATATCTTATATCTGTGGTTGTCTTATATATTCCATCCACTACAGATCTAAAAACAATGGTTGAACAATGGGATGAAAACATGAGATGAAAATGAGTGTTTCTTTAATAAGGTTTACCATCCTCCATAACCTTCAGAACTGACCTGGTGATGTCCTCTGCATCCTCACTGAAACCTTCCAGTACTGTTGGCTATTTATATTTAACAACTTGGGTGTCTAATCTCCCTGAATTATATTCATGGATTTGATGTTTTCAGTGCTCATAATAGTTATTTTTCTGACCTCTGGATTAAGTTGCTTCTCTGTTACAAAGAATAAACTTGGTGCACCTGACTGCAAACACTAATTTGCAACTGTAATGGTGCCAGGTTTAAATGCAGTGACATTCTGGACAAGATCATTTGTGATCCAGCCGTAACATTCTGCAAAAAGAGAAATAAAAGTTATACCTGCTTAGAAAATATGAGGAAAAAATTATTATTTGCTCTCCTACTACTCAAAAAACAGATTCTAGTGCTTTCTTTTATTCTATATACAATGCATAAATAGCTTTCTTGCTCCAACCAAGGGCACAATCCTGAGTTGCCGTAAAGCACGTTTGCGCCTCCTCATGAGTAAGCTGACCTAGAAAAGTATGTGTGCTGGCCCGTGGAGGCTGAATCCAGCTCTGGAGTGGGTGGGAAGGGGGTGGAAGAAAGGCATTCCACGGCAGGGGGAAGGCAGGTGGAGGGCGGTTCCAAGGTGGGTGGGGAGTGAGAGACGGGGCTGGAACCTGGCTCTTATGCCAGACCCCAACTCCCGTTCCCGAGCAGCACAGAGTGGCTTCAAGCCACTCAGCTCTCCTTGGACTTGTGCCACCTCAGGAGGCACAAGTCAGAGGAGACGCATAGGGACTGCACTGGCTTACCCGGAGGTAAGGGGAAGAGCTTCCCCTTGACTCTGGTTGAGCCACTTTGGCGCCCTATCTTGTGATGGATACAGCGCAAGCCTCCTGGCCTGCCTGTTCCAGCACAAGATAGGATTGCGCTTTTAAGAAAGAAATAGTTTTCTTGCTTTCTAAGCCAAATAAATACATGCTAAATGTGTGTGTATGTGTGTGTGAGAGAGAGAGAGAGAGCAAGAGCAATCACATTGCTCGTGGTTCTTATATGAGAGGCTAACATTTTCTTTATGACATGTGACTCTATGAAATACCTGTCGATTAAATTACTCCAACATTTCTCAGTACACCAAAGAGGGTCAGTTCTTTTTTAACCTCTTGCATGATACCAACAGATGAAAACAAATGCAAGTTCTATAAAAAATAAGTGAAGAAAGTGAGCTCCAGACTCCAGGACATCTGGGTAATACCACCAGGAAATACTTCCAGGAATTTTACAATTCAGAAAAGTGTAGGACAAGATGCAGTATGTAAAATATTACTCTCTATGTTCATGGACAGTCAATAATTTTTTTTGTCTGCAGTAAGGATTGGCCAAACATGGTGTTGAGATACTGCACCAAATGCCACCCTTTTACCTAGGAGCATGCCCATTGCCATTCCTTCTCCTCTGCTTCCTTGATTAGAAAAAGAAGAGAAGAATGGAGCAGAAGAGGAAGTGTGGAGGAAAGGAAAGTATAGGATATTCCTCATTATCCGCAGGGGTTCTGTTCCAGAACTCCTAGTGGAGAAAAAAAATCCATGGATTAAAAAACAGTGGAAAAATAGATTTAAAGAACCACTTCCAGGTTTCTTGCTGTTCCATTGCTCCTAATGGAATAAGGTCATGCCTTGACACAGTGGCGTAGTTAAGGGGGTGCAGGGGGTAGCAGTTTCACCGGGCATCAAGCTTTAGGAGGGCAACAAGCTGAGCTTGACACTAGTAACCAAAATTATGAAAATCTTGATATACAGTATATGATTAATACCATCATGTTATATATCACTGGAAAAGTAATTTAATGTAGAAAGCCTTCAGGAAATTCAGGAAAGCCTTTGAGGCACCACGAGGGTTGTTTTTATAAATTTATAACTTATGTCTTTTACTGCGTGCTTTCAGTCTGCTGCCATGTATTTTATCTGTTTTTAATTGTTTTTAAATGTGTTGTATTTTTTAATGTTTATCAAGTTAACATTAAAAAATCAATCAAGTTGACTAACAATCAACTTGATTGGCTAACAATCAAGTTAAAAAATACAAGGCGTGACGTCACTTACGGTTGTGACATCACTTCTGGGGCAACATTCTGAGCTTGGCACCAGGCTACACGATCATTAGCTACGCCACTGACTTGACATCTGCAGGGGTTTGATTCTGGGACTCCCTGCTGATACCATAAAGTGTGTTAAATAAAAGCTGTTTAAAAAAATTAAAAAACGCGTCCCTTTACAACTGTGGTTTTAAAACGGCTTTTCTTACTGTTGTTGAAAGGCAGTCAGCAATTAGAAATGCATAGGACCCCCTGCCTTTGCCTGGCTCAGCTGAAGAATGGAACAATCGCTTGCAAAACTGTCTCTCTACAACAGTAAGAAAAGTAGTTTTTTAAACTAAAGGGTTGCATTTTCCCCCTTCTCCAGGGATCAGTACATTCCTTCTCATTTGCAGCAGCCATTCGTGTTGAGTCAAATTTGTGTATAAAAAATCCCTGAATAACGAGGTTGGACCTGTAGTGTGCTGGTGCACCTCTGATGTTCAATACCACTATTCTCACCTGTTCTATTTCCCTCATCCTTTTTCAATTAAGCAAATAGAGAGAGGAGGAGTGGTCCTGCCTCTGTCTATTACGCTTAATTCTGATTTTTAATGTTGTGACAGGTGACCAAGAAAAATAGACTCTTGCATCGACTTTTATCCAGTTGGAAATAGAAATTGTTATGCCCTACCAAATATATTTTCTCTTCTGATAGTAAGTTAATAAAGCTGAAATTATCAGAAGAGATTCCACATGCTAGGTTGCAATCCTACGCACACTAACATGGGTGTAAGAGCCACTAAACACAGTCAGTCTTTCTTCTGAGTAAATAAGTGCATAGGATTATACTGTTAAATTTAAGAACAAACATGCATATGAAACCTGAAGTCTTTTTGTTGGGTATGATAGATGAATATGTGGAAAAAAGATTCAAAATTTTATTTTTATATATGATAAGTGCGGCCAGAATAGTTTATGCACGATACTGGAAAACTACAGACACTCTGTTGACAGAAGAATGGTGGACGAAGGTTATGGACTTTGCAGAAATGGACAAACTGTCAACTTTACTTAAAGAGAAATCAACAGAAAATTTTATGAAGAACTGGAAACCAATTATTGACTTGCTGCATGAAAGAGATGACAATGAGTTAATGTGTTGTGGATTTGAAGATTAGATTTTAAGGGATAGAAAATATTATACTGGAATAACAATTTGAAAAGGGCTGTTGGAGATATAACTATATAAGGAGGGAAATTTAGATTATTAAGCTATATGGTTGGCGACCTTCAGTCTCGAAAGACTATGGTATAAGCCTACAGCACCCGGTATTCCCAGGCGGTCTCCCATCCAAGTACTAACCAGGCCTGACCCTGCTTAGCTTCCGAGATCAGACGAGATCGGGCATGCGCAGGGTCAAGCTGTAAGTAATTAGAATATTCGACTTCAGTCATGCTACAATATTAAAGGTGTACTTTTTATCTATTTTTAATGTTGTTGTTTGGTTTTCTTTCCATTTTATTGTGTGTTTTCTTTTTTCTCTTTTCCTTTTATTATGATAAAGGTAAAAAAAAATTAAAAAGGATTGTACTGTTAAAGATACAAATACCTGTAATCTCTGTATGACTGACTTGCAGTGGAATTCTGTGCCTGTCTAGGCAAATGTAAGTCCCACTAATTTCAACCAGATTTACTCCCAGGTAAGTGCATATAGGATTGCAGCCCAAAACTGGAAAAAGGGGGGATCTTTAAAATACTGAAAATAGCAAAGGCTTGCAAAATTTTGAGTTGCTCTGCAATTGCTCTATGTGTTAAAACAATTGACAGCTAGCTTAAGGGCCACACTGTACGGTCACTGCCAGACTGTGTACATGGGCAGTAAGTTATCCCCCAGCCTGGTCATAGCAAATCCGATTACTGTATAACTAAAATAGAAGTAATGCAACTGAAAATAAAAGCTTTGTTTCTTATGTGTATTTTCATCAACATTTTATCATGAAGGAGTGTTAAGGGGACCCAGCAGCAAGTTTTTGTTGCTAATTACTGCTGTTGCATAGCTAACTGCATAGAGAATAAAAAATTATATGCTTAATTGCACGTCTCATACACATTCTTGGAATGAACATTACTGCACTGAACACACTTGGCTGTATTGTTTCTTTTCAATAGAGAATGTGAAGCTTGCTTTCAGACGGAGCAGGAGGGAGATATCATATCACTGTAGGAATAGTGGTTTTCAACACACTATTGTTAGTAGTTTCTGATCTGTCACTTTTCACAGGAGTGTTACGCAATTCTTTTCCTTCAGCTGTTAACAAAGGTTTAATTCATCAAGAGAAAAACTTAAATATCCCATGGGACTCCCCCCTCCCCCCAAGAAGTAATTCAACTTCTGTGTTTCTAGATATCTATTAGAGGTTGTTATTTTTGGTCCAGGTATTGTAAAGTGTGTCTTCTAATTTCAACACAGAATGAACAAAATCAGAATTTTTCTGCAAGGTATTTATCAAACGGAAAATCTCACAACAGACTAATGCTTGTATGGATCTTACACCTTATGGCTGGAGTAAAAATAGCAATACCTCAATATTTAAGACCAGACATTTATATTAATTTAAAAAAAAACAAAAAAAAACACCCTTCTGCCTGCTTTACTAAAGTCATGCATTGTGTCCTTGCTATTATATATCTATGAACATATGCTTCAGGATTAGTTGTTAACTATAGCCATCCTCTTCCTAAGAGTTACCTTTAAGCACTACCTAACACTTGCAATATGAAGCAGCCAACCTTTTAACTAGGGCTGCTTGGAATGATCACATCACCCCAACTTTACAGAGTTGTTTCTGGGCTCAGTTCAAGGTGCTAGCTAGAACCTTCAAAGCTCTAAATGGCTTACAGACCCTTTACCTCAAGGACTGTCTTGCCCATATGTGCCTTCCCATATACTTTGATCATCATCCCAGGTGTTGTTCAAGATACCATTGCCTAGGGTAGCCACTAGGACATTGGTACTCAAACTTCTTGGGAGTAAATCTCCCAAGGTAAGTCTTTGCAGGGGAGGGGGGAAGGTCACCACGCGATCCCCAGGATCGCGCCATTGAGGGAGAAGGGGGGGCATTTTTAAACTTAACTTATGTGCTGCCAATGTCCGGGGTGTGAGAGGAGCCCTGTGGAGTGCTCTGCAGAGCTTCCCATGGCTTGTAAAAAGTGAGTTGTGATTGTGAGAAAACCAGAAGTAGGTTGCAATCTCAATTTTCACTTTTTACAAGCTGCGGGGAGCCCAGCAGAGTGCTCTACCAGGCTCCCAACACCCCTCAGACCCTGGTAGCAGTTTTTAAAGATAGCCCTCCTTCCCCTGCAGCGGTGCAATCCTGGGGACTGTGTTGCTGCTTTCCTCCTGCCCCCGACCCTTAAAGGGAAAGGGCAGTGTTACATAGTCTGGTGGGTCGAGACATTTGAGGACCACTGCACCAGGAGCATTACCTCTCAGAGGTGGCACCTGTCTTGTGGAAACCCCTCCTAACTGATATGCTCTTGGTTCTTACATTATCCTCCTTCAGAAGCTATGTATAGACTTGCCTTTTTTGCCTGCTTTTGCAGGAGGGTGATGGTTAGTTGTGGATGGTAGAGTTTGAGGGTGGTACAGTTGTGGCTTTTGTTGTGGACTAGGGTGATTTGAGCTATCTTTTGGAATATTGTCTTGTATTATGTTTATGATGCATTTCTATCAACTGTAATCTTCCCTGAGACGCCTAAAAGCAAGAATACTGTGGTGTAAATATTCTAAGTAGATTAAAAAATAAATCTACAAAAGCTGCTGTAGAATAGTGGCTAAGAGACTGAGGGCCCAATCCTATCCAACTTTCTAGTGCTGATGCAGCTGCAATGCAAATATTCCCTTACCTTGAGGAGGTCTCAGTGACTGCCTCTCCACCACAGGATGCAGTAGAAGTTCCAATGGCACAGCTGCATCAGTGCAGAAAAGTTGGATAGATAGAACCAAAGAAGTCCTGATTCTTGATTTAGGGTCCAGTCCTACCCAACTTTCCAGCACCAATGTAGCAGCAATGTAGCCCTGAGGTCATGTTCCCTTATCTTGAGGAGGCCTCCATGAATGGCCCACCACCACAGAATACAGGGCATGCCCTTCTGGAATGGTTGCATGAGAACTGGAAAGTTGGATAGGACTGGGCCCTAAATTATGAATCAGGGCTTCCTTGGTTCACCTCTGCCAAGACTTTACTAGGCAAGGAAAATGGATTCTGCATAGATATTTCAAGCTGTATGACGAATTGTGCATGGAAACAGATGCTTTATATGCCAGCTCCAAACAGGGAGTCTTTCATCATTTTTAATAAGACCATCTGGGTTAGATTTTTTTTAAAATATGTGTGTGTGTGTGTGTGTGTATATATATATATATATATATATATATATATATACGATGCCAAATTAAATGGACTTTATTAAATTTTAGACTGAACTATATCCTTCGTACAGACAGGTAAATTAACTGGCAATATCTCAGCTTTTGCATAATTTATTCAAAAGCCTGACACTTTGCTGAATTGTTCAATTAGTTGCCAACAGTAGGCAAAGAGATTTCAACCTGAGTTAAATGTAGTGTTGTCATCTAGAAAAAGACTGATCTTGTGATGGATCTTACTTAGATGAACTATTTTATTGTCTAAGGAAGGACTTTTTAGGGAATAGTTGCTATGTGAGGATGTGGGTAGCTCACCATACATTCATTTCTGCAGCAAAAGAAAAGCTTCTTCAGTTGCTGCTGCCTTCTGGTCTCTCCTCTACTTTGGGTCCTCCAGGTCCATCTTTTAAAGGGATGGGTGCAGGCTGCTGCACAGACATTCCTTACTGTCGGTACACTGCTGCTCAGTCATAGCTATCTCTAATAGGGCTGGGCCAAGCAGAGCAATGCCATGTGGTCCCCATGGCAGTGGTGGCACTGTGCACATGTGAAGTAACCTAGATAGCCACATATCACTTTATACATTGTGAAGTAACACAAGGAGCATTCACAGCACTGGCTGAAAAGTGCTAATCTAAGGTGTTTCTAATAGCTTTTGCAAAGGGTACAACTTAAGAGAGTGAACAGAAGCAGAGAAAGGGGGAGGTGGGAGAGAGTGGGAGAGATATTCCTTCTTCTGAGGGAATCATCACTTCTGATATTAGTCTGCTCATGCTTGAGGTCACTTAAAAAGGGCCTTGATTATTCAGAGGAAGTTTATATCATAGATGGAAATAAATTAGAAGGTGAGTTCTTTTTGGATAATCGAAAGGCTTTTCTACATCTAATGATAGTAACAATAATGGACTGTTCTTACATTTCAAATAATGAATATTTATCAAATTAATTAAAAAAATTAATTTAAGAAATTATATCCCACTATTCCTCAGAGAAAGAGGAATAAAATCATGTAAAATCATGTACATGCCTCCTGTTCCGTTTAGTTGCCATATAGTCTGATCTGAATGTAGTGTGATATGAGTCTGAATGCATTCCAGACTGTCTCTAAGGAAACAGCAAAAATAAGTTGAAAGAATTTTCTAAACAATAATTTCCACACAAAGCTGATCTGCAAAGTCTGTTAAGTGAAAGTGGGGGAATGAATTTCCACTTGGGTTGTTTATCACTCAATTCCTAAGGAACTACACAGCCAGATATCTAGTGTGATCTGACCAAAATCTGGTGCTTATTGTACCAGATTGGTGCAAAATCTCAGGTGCTTATTGTATTTTGATGGATTTGGTTTGCTAAAGCAGTGGTTCTCAAACTGGTGCGTCTCGACCCACCAGTTTGTGTAACGCTTTCCCTGTTCCTTTAAGGAGTGGAGGAAGGGGGATGCAGTGATGCAACCCCCAGGATTGTGTCGCTAAGGAGGGCGAGAGGGGGTGCTTTGCACTTCCTTTTAACTAGGTAGGGCTGCTGGAGATTGCAGGAGGTGCGGGGATCCCTGCACAGCGCTCCCCAAGGCTTGGAATCTTCAATAAAAGTGGGCGCAAAGCACCTCCTGCAAAATGGAAGTGCTTTTCTCCCACTTTTACTGAAGATTCTAACCCTCAGGAACTGCTGTGGAAGGCTGCGCAGGGCTCCCCCCACCTTCTGCGGCCTCCAGCAACCCTACCTAGTTAAAAGTAAGTGCAAAGCACCCCCCTTACCTCCCTTAGCAATGTGACGTTGGGGATCGCATCGCTGCCCTAGCCCCTCCCCTGCAAACACTTACTGAGTGAGTAAAGCTCCCTCAGAGTTTGAGAAATGCTGTGCTAAAGAAAAGGAGATTAAAAGAATGTCTGCATGTGAAAAAAATTATGGAGAAAAAAATGTAATTTTTTTCTTGTGGGTGTTCTTGTCTCCATACATCTATAAAATTGCTTAAGTAGCTTACTGAAAGATGAGTCTTTAGTGGTTTAGATTTATCAAGCCACAGATCAATTACACAGTGAAAATTACCTCTAATTAAAAAGGTACTTTCTCCCAAAGTCTCATGTTGGTAGAAGGTTTAAAAAAAAAAAAATAAGAGAAAGTTGATTAGCATTCTGAGCATATATTGAGCAAATACTTAACTTGAAGTAGTCAGAAGAACCTTTAATTAAAATAAATCTAGCCGCTGGGTCTATTTCACTAGCAGTAATTTTGAAAAGAAAATTGTAAAAAAAATAAAATAGGTATTCCTTTGCTTTTGAGGAGCCATCTGCAGTAAGGTAGCTAGAAAACTATTTGGAGTTTCAAAAAAAAAATATGAATCCCCTTGTAGTCTTGTGTAACAGTAGGATACCGTTTACTTGTGTAAAAAATGAGTCTTGTGTAACAGTAGGATACCGAGGCTTTCTTGAACTAAAATTTTAATAATTCTACTTTTTAAAACAGGATGGTTCAGACTTTTACATTTGAGAAGGAGCATATTATAAACATTAGTAACTGAGGGATCAGTTTTCAGCTCTGATGCAGCCACAATGCAGCTCTAAGGAAGCCCCTGTGACTGCCCCCCAATGCAGGATGCAGTGCATGCCCTGTTGGCATGGCTGTATCAGTGCTAGAAAACTGGACAGGATTGGGCCCTGAGACAATTAAGAGCCTGAACCTGAGCTCGTACCACTGTGCTGCGCCAGCAGTGTCACAAACATGCTGTGAAAACTTTTACAGCCCTCAGCGCCTGTCCAGTGCTGGTGCTAGCTCTGTGCAGGCCGCCGCCGGTGGATCACTGGTGCTCTGCCGCTCAGCAGTTGCCCGAACCGAGGGGCAGTGGAGACGTAGGTTGGGGCCTGCAGGGAGGTGGGGAGGAGGCATTCTGGGGCAGGGTGGGACGAAGGGAGGATGGGGAGGGTACGTGCTGGGGGAAGGAGTGAGGAGGGAGGGACGTGGAACCAGTGGAGCTCCACTGGGTCCTGAGCTTCAGTGTTGGGTCCACCACCCAACATGGAGTCTCTCGATTCTACCGGTGACCTAAGGGTTGCTGCAGAATCAAGTAGCCCCATTGCGGGGCTACTTGCCTTACCGGGGGGAAGGGGACGAAAGTCCCCTTTCCCTGAGGAGCCACCAGCAGCTGCCCAGTTTCATTCAGGATGCAATGGCAGCTAGTTTCAGTGCCGCGGCAGCCCTGCACTCCAGACAGCTCAGGATTGGGCTGTAATACACCAGGTAAAGGATGGCATTATAATCTCCCTATAAGGTGCCATAAACACACACAAGCCAGCATGTATTTTCTTACTAGGCAGTTCTAAGCTGCTGCAATACATAAGACAGGCAGTTGCAGGGCAGACTCATCCCTGAGTGGGCACTAGCTACAGGCATATGCCCCATACATGTGATGTCGTCCCTGGCAAGCTTTTGCTATTTCTAAAATGTTAAAACATTTTTTTCCCAAAACGAAACAAACAAAAAACCCTTTTGCTGTTGACTGGTACAATTATGGGATATTTAACCCATAATACATACAACATGTATTGATTATTTTATATTGATTGTACTGATTGTATTTTATTGTTTTAAATTTTGAACTATTTATTTAAATTTTGATTATTATTTGCTTTGTTTAACTATTTTAAAGAGAAAGTGGGATATTAATGTTTTAAAATAAACAATGTAATATGGAATTTTAAGACATGAAGTACAAACCATAAGAATACATGAACTGAAAGCCCTGTTTATAATCATGCTACATACCTCCTTGGCCATGTCGGTGTATTTCTGCTTTTCTTTAGGGTCTAGTACAGACCACCAATCTGCCAGTATCTTGGTAGCACCACGATTGTCCAGACGGGGGTGTTCTTGCCGCACAAGGGAGCGGTGACGTTTGCAGAAGAGAAGGAATGCATTCATTGGCCTGCGAGCTCGCTGCTCTGAAGATTCTTCATCTTCTGTTTCATCAGCATCATGACCAAGACCTTCAGCACCAAGAAGATGGACCTATTTTAACCAGAATAGAAATGCTACTCACATAAATGATTAAATGACAAGTACTGCTTGTTATGTCCACAAACAAAACTACTCACTTCAAATTATAAATTTTTGAGATATATAAACAATTCTACATAAACACTGAAATATTCCTTCATTTTAAACTTGCCTAAAATGCAGTGGAAGTTTTGAGTAAATCAGTATTTCACAAGAAAAGCTGATCAACGAACCAAGAAATAAAAGATGGAATCTACTCAAGGAGATCAAGTGTCAAGATAAAAGTTTAATGACCCAATCCTAACTCCCTGTGCCATGATGCACTGGTGGTGGTGCAGCTCTGCTGTATCCTGCAGGGAATTTTTGACTGATGGAGGTCTCCTAGGGGTAAGAGGATACTTGCCCACTTGCCCTAAGGTAAGCCCCTGAAGTCACTATGACTCAACTCGAATCTGTGCCAACTAGAGAGCTAGCACGTCCAGGTAGATTAAGCCCAGGAAGGGGGTTTGGATTCAGCATGTGTTGCCACTGCCGAACGCCCTCTCCCAGGCCCGATCTGTCCATCCCCTGCCCTGTTCCACCTCTCTTCACCCTTCCCCTGACCTGTTCCACCCCATGCCAGGCTCCAGCAGCTTTCCAAGGTCTGCTGGCACACAGCAGAAGGCTCTGGCCTTCCTGCCGGCACGCTGGCAGCTTGCACTGGAGTCCAGCACTTTACAGCTGTTTTCAGCAGCCAGCAATGGCAGCCCGATAGGATCAGGCTGGAAAATACAGAATTGAAGAGCAGTTACAGGAAGAGAAATTAAGACTATTGTCTTTTTCCCTGCTTCTAACCATTAGGTGGCATTTCCTCCTGGAAATGCTATGCAGGTTTAAATGGACCATATTCTCATTCAGTAATTTTAAAAAATGCTTTCACCAGCTATGAATTTGGTTCCCAGATATATATTAGAAGATGTCTGGGAACCAAATTCATAGCTGGAGAAAGAGTTTTAAAAACCAGGCCACAGCCTGGATACAGCCAGCAGAAGCTCTTTATCCAGCTCCCGATAATTGGGCTCTCCCAGCACCACTATTAACTGCTCTCAGCTGCTGAACTATGAAGTGACACTGCTGGAAGGGTGCTGGGAGAGCCCAATTATCATGCAGGTCATTCTTTCAGCAGCTACTTCTGCTGAGGTGTCACTGCTAAAAGGATGATCTGCATGATAATTGGGCTCTCAGAGTGCCAGACATTCAGCAGCACCACTAATGCTGAGGAGCTGGGAGGGGGAGATGGAAGGAGACCTCAGAAGGTGAGCAACATTATGGAGGAAGAGGCAGATCAAGAGGGTTGAGAAAGGGAGGAGGAAGAATCTGCTGAGGCACTGGGACAGCCCAATTATTCCACTGGTCGCCCTTTCAGCAGTGCTGCTTCTGCTGAGGCTTTGCAAAGACCTCTCAGTTGCTGAGTGATGCCACAGCAGAAGTGGCCCTGCTGAGAGGGTGGCATGTGGGATAGTTGAGCTTTCCTGTATCTTGAAAGTATGATCAAGTTTTGCAAATTTTTCTCTCTTGTTATTTGCAGCTAATAAGTTCCTGACAGCCCTATTCTATCCTTCCCCCCACCCCACCCTGGGTGCAGTTGCACTAAAAAGGCATATCGCTGTATCTGGAGGGGAGGGCACATCAGGGAGCTTATGGAAGGGCAAAGGGATTTGTATCCCCTTTCCCCAAAAAACATCTTGCTCCACAGTGGGTCTCCTCTGACCTGCACCTATGAAAAATTCTACTTTTCTATGGTATGGATCTACCTTATCAATATCTTCTTCGTACTCCTCTTCGTCCTCCTCTTCAGAAAAGTCAAGAATTTTCTTTGCAAGTAGTGGATGCCACTGAAGACACTTTCTCTTTGGGCGTTTTCCAGTTCCCTCTCCGTCTGTTGAATGATCTTTATTCCTATTGCTGCCTTTCATAACTGTGACCTGCAATTAAAAAAAAGAACAAAGGAATTGTTAGTATTTAAAATATATTTTCTTGAATACAACTGCTCAGGTTTTAAATATGAATGCTGATTGTTAATCTAAATTCTCAGCAGATGGTTCTGTACATAAAAGATGTTGACAGGTGTGCAGTCCTACTAACAGTTGCAAAGGGATAAATCCTGAAAACTTCATTAGTCCTGCTTTATGAGGAGTCAAGCACAAGATATGTGATACAATACAGAGATGTATTTTACTAGATTATAGACTAGCATTTGCAATATATGAGTCTGTGATTCAAGTTTCTTGTCTTTTTATGATTCTTGTCAACTAGATAGAAAAATGACATTTGCTCTGGGATTACATTAAAGGGAATAATTTCTTTAAAATTCAGTGAATTGGAGAAAGAGTAAAGGTTATGTAAATCGAAATATCATGCTTTACCACATATTATTTCAAATGTTATCATAGAGCTAAACAGGAAACACCTCTTGCCAATCACACAAACAACTTGGTGGATCCAGCTACTGTTAATGAAAGAGGTTAGTGTCTGTTTCATAAAGGCATTTTATTTATTTATTTATTTATTTATTTATTTATTTATTTATTTATTTGTTCAAAATATTTATATCCTCTTTTCCATCCCCAGAATGACTTTCTAAAAGCCCAATCCTATCTAACAGCTATCCCCTCCACTGGTTCAGCCACAACAAAATGCATTTGCTGAATGTGCTGAACCTCCACAATGGAACTTCTCCGATTTCACTAGCGCATGTCGTAATGGAAGATCAGAAGATCATCAGGTGGATGATGTGGTGTTGATAGTGATCCCATGTTTTGACAGCTGTTTGACAGCTCTGGGAAGGGCAGGGCTGGCTCCACAGCTGTAATCAATCAAGGCCAATGGGACTCTGATGGACACCTGAGCGTCATTGGACCTTGATGGGACTTTGAATGGACATGGACTGACGAGATGGCTCAGTTGAGCCTAATTTGGACTTAACAAGGGGCTGCAGGATAAAAGGCAGCTTCAGAAGGAGCAAAGGGCTGACCAGAGCGGGACGCTGACCCAGCCAGGAGCGGGACGCTGACCAGAAGGAGGACCCTGACCCAGAGGGACACCTGGACGGACTCACACTGGGAGAAGGGGACTGCCAAAACTCTGCTGGAGGACACGCAGAGGAGAGGACTGCCAGGACCCTGCTGGAGGAGACACTCTTCTGGAGAAGATAGAGGAAGGGACTGCTGAAACTCTGCTGGACACACACTCTGCTGCATTGGACTGCTACTGGAAGACTGGACAGGGAAGACTGGACTGGGAAGTTTGGACTGTTTTGGAGATTGAACTGTGGACTTGGACTGGAGGCATCAAACCTTCACCCACTGAGTTAAGTGGAGTTTTGGGGAGGGAAAGCCTCTGGACAAGAGGACTTGCAGGGAGTGTCTGTGTTTGTAGCAATAAATTCTTGTTAATTGCTATAGATAAGGAGCTCTGTGTTCATTCCTTTGCACACCACAGCTGTTGTTTCTTGGAAAAGGAGGGTGTTAATTAGCCAAAAAGCGGGCATTAGAAGGGAGTTGGGATATTTGGACGGGACAAATTGGCGTAGTCGGCAGGAGTCGAAAATTAGGATAGGACACATATCTGAGGATAGAAAGAGGTCAGGGAGCCTCACACAGGTTCCTGCCTCTTGTTCTTCCTCCTCTTGACCTGGTTTTGTCCCTCTCTGCTTGTTCTGCCCTCCCCCAACATCGACCTACCTCAGTGGGACCAGTGCGCTCCTCCAGCAGGCATGGGAAGGCTCTAGCCTTCCTGCTGGTGCAGACAAAGTGCCTTTTGCAGCCGCTATAAAGATGATAGCATTGGCAGAATACAAGTTCTGCCAGTGCTACAAGCCCATAGGATCAGGCTGTTAGTGATTTACAACATTTTTATAAAATAACAAACCTCATTGCAGTGAGCAGACAGGTTCATGTGGGAAAAGACAATCTTTTAAGTGACCAAATCCCAAGGCACACAGGACTTTAAAAGCCATAATGAGCCCCTTGAATTGAGATCAGAAACACACTTGTAGCCAGAGAAGATGATAAAGAACCAGAAAGATGCATTCTGATAAGTAGGCCCTAGCAAGTACTCCGGTCAACCAATTTTTATAACAGTAGAAGTTTGTGGAACAGTTGCAAGGTCCTCAGAAACAACCAGATTCTGCTTCTCCTGATGATACTAGTTTGTGGAAGCCAAGACATGGTGGATCCTCCACTCTCATCTGGAGTCCAGTTCTAGTGACAGACCTTCCACCTATCTATAATGTCCAAGAGCAGTAGTGACAATGGGTGAAGGTCAAAGATGTGACGTTGAGAAGAAGCACCCATGGCTTTCCTGAGGCTTATCTTTCTTTACTTCATGAAGAGAATAGTTTATCTTAGCTTATTTCAAGAGAGACAGAAACGTGAGCTGGATTGGGCCCAGATAATGATTCAGGAAGGGTGCCTGGATAGATATGATCATCAATGGTAACAAAAGCTGATGAAGGGCCCAGCAGAACCAACAAGATCACACTTGTCCTGTTAAGTCGTGAGTGCAGGTTGCCAAACAGTAACCAAGGATGTTTCAGTTCTAAAACTGAAATCAGACTGAAAAGGATCAAGGCAATAGTATTGTCCAGGAAAGCCTGGAATTGAGGTGCCACCTCATGCTCAATCATTCTGCCCCAAAACAGTACATTTGATAGTGACCAGGAATTGCTACATTGGTGTGATCTTTCTTTATTGTCAGGTAGCTGGAAAAATTACCCGGCCCTAAGAAATGAACCCCAAATGACAATTACAGTCAAATATCACCATGCAGACACTGCAAAATCACCCTCAATAAAGTTCTAATGCACTAAATGTTTATGTGCAAATAATATACCCAATACAACCCTAACAGCTCAATTCTATCTCCAACCAATGTAGCCATGCTGAAATGGATTGAGTTGCATTCTGGGGGGGGGGGGGAGCTGTCACAGAGACCTCCTTTGGGAACATTTGTTCCCTTACCCAGGGGTAGTCTCTGTGGCACAGAGTTGTCTCAGAGTTGTGCAAGCAAAATTGCAGGCACAGGTCCACATGGATCAAGGCTGTGGCTTCGGATCCAGGAAGGGGACTTGGATTTGGCAGCCATCACTGCTGCCAAACCAGCCCCTTCCCAGACCTGATCTATACCCCATGGCCATCCTGCTGTCTCCCTGTTCTCCCCCCCTCCCATTCCATCTTTCCCCAATCTCTTCCTGCCTTCCCTGCCGTCCTACCTGGGTCAGTGGGTCTTCAACAATTCTCCAGTGCATGGGGAAGACTTTGGCCTTCCCACCAGGGCTCCAGTACTGTGTTACTCTGCACACTGCCAGAATGTGTTTTACGACTGCTGTAAGGCAGTTGACACTGGCAGAACGCTAATTCCCCCAGCCTTAGAGGCCAACAGAACTGCGATGAAATCTTTTAATATCGAACATTCCCCAAGTTATTTACTCAAGCATACAAATACACAGGTGACTTGTAAGCATAGTTGACTATTAATTTTGTAATTACTCATTACTTTCTTGGCTAAGTTATAATTCACCCCTATGAAGCAAAGAGCTTCAGTTCCCTATTGAACTTGATAATGGCACTGGGGATTTCCTGGTCTAGTTCATGGTCTTTCAGGTTTAAAAACCTCCAGTGCTAAGTGTAAACATGTAATTAACACTGGAGTACCTGAACAAATATTCCTGTCTTAGCTTTCAATGAAGAGGGAAATGTTCCAGTATGGAGACAGCAACTTGCAAAATGCTAGCATGATGAATACAGAAAGCTCGCACTTCCATATGTGCACATCAGAATGACGGTTTTCACTCCCAGATAAAAACACATGAAAGACTCTCGTTCCTGTTACCTAGGAGCTGCTTTTAACTTGTGTCACCACCTTTATTACTGTACCATTTCATTGTCTGTGATTTAAATGTAATCCTTCTGACACATCAACATTATACTACCATATGCCTGTTAATTATCTATAACTCATTCTCCTGTCTTTGAAAATTGAATGTTGAAACTACAAGACTGCATTCTTTTTTTCTTTCTTTTTTTTTTGGCATTTTAAAGAGGAAATACACAATATTATTAATTGAAATCAAGTAGTAATGTAATGTGATTTTCAAAAGTTAGGAAGATTACACCAACTTGGATACTGTGTTTTTCAAACTCCAGGTGCAGTTTCTCCCTCAATGTGGGAGTTACGAGCTACGTACAGGGTGGAATACAACTACTCAAACTAAAGTGCACTGTGGCATGGTGGAGGAGAGATGATAATGGTTGCGTTGGTTGGTGATTGCTAACTGGGCAATAGCTGCCCTTCACACTTCTTTGCCGAGTCCCAGAGTCAGGTCACAATGAAGGAGAGTTGGACAAGAGGTAAGAAAAAAAACAAGAATTTTTTTTGGTCACACAGGGTTGTGTGGAAACAAGTATTACCACAGCTGTAACTTAAGAATATAACTTTATGTTCAAGAAAAGATGTTTAGAACCATAGTATGTGCTTTTTTTTAATAGGGCACAACTCTCTACATAAAACATTAGGGAGGATGTCTATATTTACAAAAGACTCCAGGACTCTTTTTCCATTGATGATTTTGACACAGGACAAACAATTGCTGTGTCATGTGGCTGTGGTTTTTCTTTTTTTAAACTGTGCCATGGTTTATCATGTCTTGTTATGAAATGGAAGAACTTCTAGAACAACACTGCCTGAATGCATGGTGAAGCAATTAGATGATTGCTGAACTAGAGATCCAATACTCGCTACTTGTTCAGTAGCTCATATTCCTTGTTTGATTGCTTTGTTCAGTTTCATTGCTCTGTTCAGTTAATTCAGAAATTATAAGTACCCAAATCACAATGAAGAAATATTCAGAGGCTTTAAGAAAGTTTTTTTCAAAGTGGCGCATAAAGGGCACAAAAAAAATCACTGTAGAATTGTTATTATTCCACAACCAAGTAGAACTGGCACCATTCTGTTCCCCACAGCTTTAACAGGATTAAGAAAATCTTCGAGGAATATAAATAATCCCACAGCATGATTCTAAGCACTCTGTTGTAACAGAGAATTTCTAAAGTGACATGCAGCTTAAAACCAAGAGAAAACAGAACTTTAATAGGACATCTCAAATCCAAAAGAAAGATATTTACAATGACACGGTTTTGTTTTTAAAATATTTGTTACTCTTTTTAACTTGCAAATGATTGTTTATCATTTTGTCTACAGGTTGATTCAATGCTAATTACCTAATTAGCCAAATCATTTGAGTCAAATATCTTACTGAATGGACAAAAAAATGCAGATTATATTTCTTAGAGTCTATTAAGCGTATTTGTTTGACAAAAGTGTGAAAGATGTTACTCTGATGGTACATGAATTCAGAGTGTTTTAATAAGGCAGCTCAGTCACAAGGAAGTAAAATGCTGCAACACTAAAATACACAGTTCTTTCAGTTACACATTCTTAAGCTTTGTGACAGTAGATAAAGACAGGGCCTCTGAGACGGGGGGTGCAGGGGGCACATCCTGCACCCCAAAAAGAGGTCCAGGGTCCTGGAAAAAGGGGTTTGGGAGCCAAAATCATAGGTGAAGCTAAAGCTTAAAGTCTATTCAACATGGTGAATTGTGACATATTAAATAGGTAGGGACAGAGCACAAGATGAGGAAAGTTTGGAACAAGAGTTAAGAAGTTCAGTCTTGGACATTTTGAGCTTGCGATGGCAATGAAGCATTCAAACTGAAAGGCAGGCAATTGGAGATGTGAGTTTGGATGGAGGGAGAAAATTCTGTGGTAGAGAAATAGGACGGGCATTAATAGGAGAAATAGGTGGTCCTGTGGAGAACGGGGGCGGCACAGTTCCCACCACCCCCGCCCACCCTCTGGATCCATTTCATGGGCAGGCAAAGCCCTGCTATGTGTCCCCGGAAGCTCCAAAAGCCTTCTGAGGCCTCCCGGAGCACCCTTAAAAATACTTCTGGTTTTTGTCGGAAAATTGGAAGTACTGTTTAATGGTGCTTTGGAGGCCTCAGAAGGCTTTCAGAGCACTTGGGAATATTGCATGAGGATCTGTATGACTGGGTAAGTATACTGGGGGGGGTCGTGTTGTGCATGGGGTCATGCACAGTCCTATGCCCTGGGGCAGCACAGAGAAGCCAGGTCCACAATTGGGACAGTGTATTGTCAGTGTAGAGAAATAACACTGAAAACCACATAACTTTATTAAGGGCCCAATTCTGAAGTCCAGGGCACCAGCAGTACACATGTACCACTGGCTCTAACTGGTCACAAACATCCCATAAGGCACGCTTATGGCACCGGGGGAGGAGAGAGCTGGGCCAGCACTAGTAGGCACTGAGCCTCAGTGTTGTATGGACGATGCACTCCTTTACCGGCTTGCACTGAATATTTTTGGGCTCGGGGGTGGGAAGTGGGCGGAACAGTGCAAGGGAGGGCAGAGGACTGGGCCCGCAAAGGGGGGTGGAGAAGACGGCAGCATCTGTTGCTGAAACCTGAACCCCCTCCTGAGCCTGGCGAACAGACACAGATCTTCTTGGCTTGGCACCCTCTCAAATGCAGGCACAGAGGTAAGGAGATCTATTGGCACCTCAGGGGCGTTACCTGGGATAAGGGAACAAATGTTCCCTTACCGCAAAGAGTCCCCCAGCAGTAGCCTTGGCACCCACAGGATGCAGTGGTTGCCATTTTGGCACCACTGCAGCCCTGGCCACTGAGGCGTTCAGGATTGGGCTGTAAATCATTTAGGATCAGGGACAGTGTGTAATGGGAGAATAGCAAGGGTACAAGAACAGAACCCCAGAAGACTAAAAGAGAGGGGGAAAGAAAAGAACTTTCCCATGAAAGAACCTCAAAGAACAATTGGACAGGTAAGAAGACAACTAGTTGGGATGGTGTTACAGATACCTAAGGCACAGATGGAGTTCAGCAAGAGAGAAGGATCAATGGTACAGAAGGCAATATAGAGGTCAAGAAGGACAAGATAGAGACTGTTTGATTTGGCAGTGAGAACATTATTGATAATTTTGGGGAAGGCAGTCCCAGTAGAGTACAGTGGTTAGAAACCAGACTCAAGTCAAGAATAAAATGGGACAAAAGAATGTTGAGACAGTGAGAGAAAGCAGCATGTTCCAGTTGTCTGGACAATGGATAGCTGAAGAGTGAAGCAGGAACTCTTTTCCAGCAACTCTGAGACACAGGAATGCATGCCATAGTGATGAATTTAGAATGACAAGCTTCTTACTCAGATTTAGGAAAGACCATGAATTCTTTTTTGTGTCAGAAAACTTTTCTCAAGGTGCTTTCATGTTTTACTACTGAAGTATTTGCCATGCACTTTTGATATGGTGAGCGTTTTATTTCATTTTTATGGTTGCAGATATTTTGATTTGGAAGCTGCCTTCGGTATCTAGAAAGGCAGGGAACATCTTTTCCCAAAAAAAATATAGGAAAATAAATTCTGGAGTCAGTGTGGCAGTCTACATATCTTGATGAATGTCAGGAGTTTGACTGCATATAATATAATACTTGCCATTTATGCAGTACATTTGAAGGTTCAAACTACTGGATGTAACCTTGTTGCAAGGATTATAGCAATCCTGTAAAGAAAAGTTGACAGAAAGTGACCTACTAAGGCCATCTTTCAGGTACCCTTGTGAGCAAAGATTTAAGTCAGTAACTTTCTGATTTGTGTATTAGCCTCTTAGTCACTATGCTCTCTTCAGCTTTTTGGACAAAAGGAAGAAAAAATAAACTGCTTCTGTGAAAACTGCTTTTGGAAGTAGAAGAATGTTGCAATGGGAACTAAGAAACTTACAACTGAGGTTCCAATATGGGAATTCCGGCTATAAGTTCCACACACATTGTTTGTAACACAGTCATGATCTGTAACAGGGATGGGGAAAAAGACAAGACTACTACCCTGTTTTTACACACACACCCCCCAGTAAAAACCATGGCTACACTCTGAGACAGAAGTTATTACATAATACGGCAGTGAAAGCCCATCACTGACCAAGGCAGGTGGGGCCTAACAGCAAGTCCTGTCCATGCCAGTTTGATAGTTAACGTAGAAGGAGGTCTCCATGCAAAATGGAAAACAATGGACTCACTTATAAGGTCCTAAGAAACAGATTTGACTTACATGATATTGTTGCATTAGATGTGAATGTAAAGAACTGTAGGTTATGGGGGAGAAACACAGGGATCCCATGTTTTTCTCAGGAGGGGGAGCTTTTGCAGGAGCGAGAATCGGTTGGGTGAGAGATTGTCAGTTCTTCCCTGTAAGCACTGCTTCAGCCAAATTAAAATGATTCTCCTTTCCACCCTCTAGGCTCTGAAACTAAAAATAAGTTGATTGGGGAGAAATGGCTTAAAGGTGGCATTTGCAGGGAAGAACCGACAGGTGTGGGAAGGGTTATACACTCCTCTGTCATGCTTATTCTCTTCTGCAAACATTCCCTCAGCCTCCATGTTATTTCAGCAAACAGCAAATCCCATTTACTAGGATAATGTGTAGGTCCATCCTGATGCAACAGTTCTTCCACTTCCAGCAATGTATGGCTAATCATTTGTTTTCTTACCCATACATATTACTCTGCTCATTTTGAGAAGTTGGGGTATTTTAACATTTCTATCACTATGTATGAGGATTAACAACGTTCCTATTTTTGACGGGCTCTCTTATACGAATACTGGAAAAAACGACACACCATCTAATTCATTTGACGAGGAGGGAGGCAGGAGGAGGTGAGATTGGTGGTACTCATGAGTGGCTGCATCCTACCCCTCTCCCTTATTTGTCCTGTTTTAGGGTGGGAGAGGGTTGATCCCAGTAGCAATGACTTGTGTGGGATCCTATCCCTTCTTTCAAAGTCCATCTTGCCCATGCAACTGTATCTTGCCCAGATCACTGTAACTTGCCCAGATCACTGCAATGAAGGCCAACCCTGGATCTCACACACTAATGCAAGAGGCACTCCTTTAGGGTTCCATGTTCCTAAGTCTAAACATAAGTCTAGAACACTGACATGATTTTAAACAGTAAATCAAGTGTTTTCTTTTAACCCTTTCACTTCCTCTTCTGTTTTATCATTTGCAGCAAACTAGAAGGGGGTGGTGGGAAGTGATCAGAAAAAGGGTCTTCCTGATTCTTAAATTACACCTGTAGCCCTTTTTCCAACACTTGTATCCATCACGAACTCATCTTACATTCAACTGTCTCCAAGGTTTTGCCAAACTCTGTTCTTTTATCCTTCCTTCCTGTCATATCCCTGCTGGTGACCTTCATTCTTCAGATCTATTGTCCTGTACTGTCGAATCCTCCCCCTTCTCTCTAAAGTCTGCTCTCCCATGCTGCGCACTATGGCTACAATAGTACATACATAATAATAATAATAATAATAATAATAATAATAATAATAATAATAATAATACAGGTATTTCTATACCGCCTTTCTTGGTCCTCAGATTTCTCCTCGGACTTTATTCAAGGCGGTTTACATAGGCAGGCTAATTAAATCCCCTAATTGTAAAAATAGGGATTTTTACAATTTGAAAGAAGGTTCTATCTTTCAAGAAATCACAACATTCAGATGTTTCGTTCTGATCTGGTCACAACATTCTGGCCTCCATCCTCCCACACTCAGAGCAGATGAAATAACTCAGCTCAGCTTGTCAGCTGCTTCAAGGTCGCACGGTGCCGGTGGCCTCGAACTGGTGACCTGCGGATGTTATCTTCAGGCAAATGGAGGCTCTACCCTCTAGACCAGACCTCCTGCCCACCTCTCTTTCTTCCTTTGCAATCATCCTTCTCCAGGAAGACTTACATAATCTATTAGTCACCACCCCCAACTCAAATTAAGGGTCTGTTTGCACCTACGGAAACCATTAAACAAGACTTTTGGGAAAACACAGGGACCAGAACTTGGCTTGTGGTCATTGCAGAGGCTTGTCTTTGGGTTGGTTCAAAGGTATTTTCCAATCAATCCAGTAGCGTAGCTGGTGGGGGGTACAGTAAGTACCGTAGGCACTGCAACACACCGTGTAAGTGGTTTCTCCCACTCGCCATCAAAGCTGTTGCTGCCTGAAATGGCTCAGTGAGTGGGAGGGGCACTTACACGGCACGTTGTGCTGCTTGCAGTACTTACTTTTTGGGGCCCTCCTTTAGCTACGCTACTGAGCCAATCCAGTCCACTGTGTGAATGCAGGTGTGCCTGTTCTCTCCACATTTGCAATCCATGCAGACTCTGAAGTTAGTCTATGCATTTGCCATATGCAGCAAGTCTGAAGTTAGCCTAAGCATGTAAAAGCATGTAGGCCTCAGGTACATGGCCAATATTTTCTGGGGCATCAATGGTGCAACTGAGTCCTATACATGTTGCATTTTATGTACACAGGCAGACTTTAGATAGGTTAGCATTTTGTAGGTGTGCAGGCTTAGTAGGGTAGAGCCAATGTACTAGACTAGGGAAAGTATGTCCTTGTTCCACTCCATGTGATGGGTTGGATCACCCCCAGTTCTTTGACTTACATAGAACCTTGGCCAAGACCTTGGCCCATTCATCTCCATAACCACGTACTCAAGCCTCCATGGTATTGATGCATGAGACTGAGGAGGAAAAGAGGAGTGAGAAAAGTCCCATGCCATTTTCACTAAAGTTGTGGGTGAGGACTTGGAAAATGTAGGTTCTCCAAGTCCAGTTCCTCCAATGGTCAGGAAACAGGGAACTGCACTGCAACTTCTTGCACTGTCAGAGGAGTCCCTATGGTAGCAGTTTAGGAGACATACTGGGGGAGTAGGTAATGGAAGGCGGACATCCCATATAACTTACAGGATCCTATTCTCTCTGCAGAAGTGTGCGTGGCCTCTGGGACACCAAGTGCCTCTGAGAACAAAGTGCCAGGTAAGGCACCGCGAGTTTAGCATCTGGGTGAGGAGAAGGCAAGTGGACCTCTGAGTTTTGGAGAAGGGGAGGAGGAGGACGAGAAGGGGAAGGTAAGTGTACTCTTTCTCTTTGTCTTTCTAACTGCTTGTCTTCTAACTTTAAATCAACCTTAAATCAACTTTGAAATTTAGCTTTACCTAAGCTTTAGCTAAGTTAGCACCTAATCTAACCTAAGGGAGGGAATCTAAGGACCAGCGAGGTGGGGCACAGGAGCTAGGTGAGGGCAATAGAAATTAAATACGTAGGTATGTACATAGGTCTACTCTGGGCAGGAGCAGACTCCTACTCGTGAGTAAGAGCCCAAGGGTCAGGCACTTGGAAAAATAAATAAAACAAAGGAGGATAAAGTGGAAAGCAAGTTTTTCTACTTTGTTTTAAATCAACCCTATACCTAACCCAAGTTAAACCTAATCTAAGCTAGAACATAAGAACATAAGAACATAAGAACAGCCCCACTGGATCAGGCCATAGGCCCATCTAGTCCAGCTTCCTGTATCTCACAGCGGCCCACCAAATGCCCCAGGGAGCACACCAGATAACAAGAGACCTCATCCTGGTGCCCTCCCCTACATCTGGCATTCTGACTTAACCCATTTCTAAAATCAGGAGGTTGTGCATACACATCATGGCTTGTACCCCATAATGGATTTTTCCTCCAGAAACTTGTCCAATCCCCTTTTAAAGGCGTCTAGGCTAGACGCCAGCACCACATCCTGCAGCAAGGAGTTCCACAGACCGACCCCACGCTGAGTAAAGAAATATTTTCTTTTGTCTGTCCTAACCCGCCCAACACTCAATTTTAGTGGATGTCCCCTGGTTCTGGTATTATGTGAGAGTGTAAAGAGCATCTCCCTATCCACTCTGTCCATTCCCTGCATAATTTTGTATGTCTCAATCATGTCCCCCCTCAAGCGTCTCTTTTCTAGGCTGAAGAGGCCCAAACGCCGTAGTCTTTCCTCATAAGGAAGGTGCCACAGCCCCGTAATCATCTTAGTCGCTCTCTTTTGCACCTATTCCATTTCCACTATGTCTTTCCACCAGAACTGGACACAATACTCCAGGTGTGGCCTTACCATAGATTTGTACAACGGCATTATAATACTAGCCGTTTTGTTCTCAATACCCTTCCTAATGATCCCAAGCATAGAATTGGCCTTCTTCACTGCTGCTGCACTTTGGGTCGACACTTTCATCGACCTGTCCACCACCACCCCAAGATCTCTCTCCTGATCTGTCACAGACAGCTCAGACCCCATCAGCCTATATCTAAAGTTTTGATTTTTTGCCCCAATGTGCATGACTTTACACTTACTGACATTGAAGCGCATCTGCCATTTTGCTGCCCATTCTGCCAGTCTGGAGAGATCCTTCTGGAGCTCCTCACAATCACTTCTGGTCTTTACCACTCGGAAAAGTTTGGTGTCGTCTGCAAACTTAGCCACTTCACTGCTCAACCCTGTCTCCAGGTCATTTATGAAGAGGTTGAAAAGCACCGGTCCCAGGACAGATCCTTGGGGCACACCGCTTTTCACCTCTCTCCATTGTGAAAATTGCCCATTGACACCCACTCTCTGCTTCCTGGCCTCCAACCAGTTCTCAATCCACGAGAGGACCTGTCCTCTAATTCCCTGACTGTGGAGTTTTTTCAGTAGCCTTTGGTGAGGGACCGTGTCAAACGCCTTCTGAAAGTCCAGATATATAATGTCCACGGGTTCTCCCGCATCCACATGCCTGTTGACCTTTTCAAAGAATTCTATAAGGTTCGTGAGGCAAGACTTACCCTTACAGAAGCCATGCTGACTCTCCCTCAGCAAGGCCTGTTCGTCTATGTGTTTTGAGATCCTATCTTTGATGAGGCATTCCACCATCTTACCCGGTATGGATGTTAGGCTGACCGGCCTATAGTTTCCCGGGTCCCCCCTCTTTCCCTTTTTAAAAATAGGCGTGACATTTGCTATCCTCCAATCTTCTGGCACCGTGGCCGTTTTGAGGGACAAGTTGCATACCTTAGTCAAGAGATCTGCAACTTCATTCTTCAATTCCTTAATAACCCTTGGGTGGATGCCATCAGGGCCCGGTGACTTATTGATCTTTAATTTATCAATGAGGTCTGAAACGTCTTCTCTTTTAACCTCTATCTGACTTAACTCCTCGGTCAGGAGGGGCCGTTTGGGCAGCGGTATTTGCCCATGGTCTTCTGCCATGAAGACAGATGCAAAGAACTCATTTAATTTCTCTGCCATCTCTAAGTCTCCTTTTATCTCCCCTTTCCCTCCCTCACCATCCAGAGGGCCAACCGCTTCTCTGGTGGGTTTCCTGCTTCTAACATATTTGAAGAAGCTTTTATTATTCCCCTTAATGTTGCTGGCCATGCGTTCCTCATAGTCTCTCTTGGCCTCCCATATCACCTTCTTACATTTCTTTTGCCACAGTTTATGTTACTTTTTATTCTCCTCGTTAGGGCAAGACTTCCATTTACGGAAGGAAGCTTCCTTGCCCTTCACAGCCTCTCTAACTTGGCTGGTTAGCCATGCGGGCACCCTCCTGGATTTAGTGGAACCCTTCTTTCTTTGTGGTATACACCTCTGCTGGGCCTCTATTACTGTTGTTTTAAGCAGCCTCCATGCACTCTGGAGAGATTGGACTCTTTTTACCCTCCCTTTCAACCTCCTTCTAACCAGCCTCCTCATTTGAGGGAAGTCCGCCTGTTGGAAGTCAAGGGTTTTTGTTAGAGATTTGCCTGGTATTCTTCCCCCAACGTGCACGTCAAAACGGATCGCAGTATGATCACTGTTCCCCAATGGCTCAGTAACGTTTACATCTCTAACCAGGTCCTGCGTACCACACAATATTAAATCCAGAGTCACCTGTCCTCTGGTGGGCTCTGTGACTAGCTGATCTAAGCCACAGTCATTTAGCACGTCAGGAAATCCGGTTTCCTTATCGTGACCAGAACATAATCTAAACAGTTCAGTAAATTGGGACACAGGATCTAGGTGAGAACAATAAATAAATAAATAAATAGATAAATAAATAAATAAACAAACTCAAATAAAAACTAGTTTATGCTTAAAAAACAGTCCAGCCTAAGAGAACTGAACTAGAACCTAGGTAAGAACCTAGAAAGGGCCAGTTCCCACCCAGCCAGGGCAATTTTAGCATAGTCATTGACCTGTTGGAGGTGATAAGATCCCCATTAGGCTAATCCAAGCAACCCATTCAGGGCCTGCAGAGTGGATTAAGCCCATCAACAGCCTTTTGTCTTCCTGAGTTTTTGTGATCTCACCTGGGAAGACCAGCCCCCCTTTCAATCAGCAGGGAGGGAGGAAGGAGGAGCTAGCTAGGGGTATAAAGCTAGTGCCTGCCACTGCGTGAGCCTCTCTGCAGAAGCGCGCATGGCCTCTGGGACACCAAGTGCCTCTGGGACAAAGTGCCAGGTAAGGCACCGCAAGTTTAGCATCTGGGTGAGTTCAACAGCAGGGTGAGGAAGCCAGGACCCCAGACACCGCCCTCTCTTCCTTTGAGAAGAGGGCAGCAAACCAGTGTAGGGTTTTTTAAGTACCCCTAAATAAAAACAACAAAAAAAGCTATGCAGTCAGACAGCCAGCAGCAGGGAGGGGGCTATCAAGTGTTCTGCATCGAGTGCCACATGTATGACTATTTGTCTCTGGGGCATAAGTCATGGGTGTGTCCTAGGTGCAAGGAGTTCCAGGGTCTCAGGGAACGCATTCGCTCCCTTAAAGCCCTGGTGGCCGACCTGGAGAAGCAGAGGCAGGCAGAGAAGGACCGTGGAGAGACTTCCGGGGACGATCAGGCTTCGTCCCAACCTCAGGCGTGCAGCTCCTCAGCTGCCCAGGTGGGAAGTCTCGGGGCTGGAGGACGTCATCCTGGAGAGGAGGGAAACAATCCCCTAGGGGGAACCTCTTCTCCAGGGGATGGGCTCATATCTGAACGCACTCAGGATACTCCTTGGCGGGAGGGGGGTCAGGGGCTTCTTGTAGTGGGGAATTTGATTATTAGAAACATAGAGAGGGGGTTTGCGACGGATGTAAGGACCGCATGGTGACTTGCCTGCCTGGTGCGAAGGTTGCGGACATCACTTCTCGTCTAGACAGGCTGGTAGACAGTGCTGGGGAGGAGGAAGCGGTTGTAGTGCATGTTGGCACCAATGACGTGGACAAGTGTAGCCGGGAGGTCCTGGAGGTCAAATTTAGGCTATTAGGTAGGAAGCTGAAAGCCAGGACCTCAAAGGTAGCATTCTATGAAGTGCTACCTGTTCCACGCGCAGGGCCAGCTAGGCAGGCGGAGATCAGGGGTCTCATTGCGTGGATGTGTCAGTGGAGTAGGGACAAGGGGTTTAGATTCGTTAGGCACTGGGAAACGTTTTGGGACAAGCGGGGCCTGTACAAGAGGGATGGGCTTCACTTGAACCAGAATGGAACCAGACTGCTGGCGCATAACATTAAAAAGGTGGTAGAGCAACTTTTAAACTTTTAAGCCCACCAGAGGACAGGTGACTCTGGATTTAATATTGTGCAGTACTCAGGACCTGGTTAGAGATATCAATGTTATGGAGCCATTGGGGAACAGTGATCATGCTGTGATCCGTTTCGACATGCACGTCGGGGGAAGAATACCGGGCAAATCTCTCACAAAAACCCTTGACTTCCAATGGGCGGACTTCCCTCAAATGAGAAGGTTTGTTAGAAGGAGGTTGAAAGGGAAGGTAAAAAGAGTTCAATCTCTCCAGAGTGCATGGAGGCTGCTTAAAACAACAGTAATAGAGGCCCAGTAGAGGTGTATACCACAAAGAAAGAAGGGCTCCACTAAATCCAGGAGGGTGCCCGCATGGCTAACCAGCCAAGTTAACTCCTTCGACGTGCATGTCGAAACGGATCGCAGTTCTGGTCGCCACATCTCAAAAAAGACATAGTGGAAATGGAAAAGGTGCAAAAGAGAGCGACTAAGATGGGCTGGGGCACCTTCCTTATGAGGAAAGGCTATGGCGTTTGGGCCTCTTCAGCCTAGAAAAGAGACGCCTGAGGGGGGACGTCATTGAAACATACAAAATTATGCAGGGGATGGACAGAGTGGATAGACAGATGCTCTTTACACTCTCAAATAACACCAGAACCAGGGGACATCTGCTAAAATTGAGTGTTGGGGGAGTTAGAACACACAAAAGAAAATATTTCTTTATTCAGCATGTGGTTGGTCTGTGGAACTCCTTGCCACAGGGTGTGGTGATGGCACCTGGCCTGGGTGCCTTTAAAAGGGAAATGGACAAGTTTCTGGAGGAAAAATCCATTACGGGTTACAAGCCATGATGTGTATGTGCAACCTCCTGATTTTAGAAATGGGCTATGTCAGAATGCCAGATGTAAGGGAGGGCACCAGGATGAGGTCTCTTGTTATCTGGTGTGCTCCCTGGGGCATTTGGTGGGCCGCTGTGAGATACAGGAAGCTGGACTAGATGGGCCTATGGCCTGATACAGTGGGGCTGTTCTTATGTTCTTATGGGAAATAAATTGGCTTCAGAGCATATATCCATCCTTGGCCAATTTCTCCCTCCTGCCCTGCTTTCAGTCACAGGCAGTTTGCTGCTACCAGCGGCAGGCCAGCTACACAGAATGGGAGGGTGAACTTTGCAATTACTTTAAAGCATGCTATGCCACTGGAACATGAATTCCGGAGGTGTAGCAGGCCCATAGTATTGGGCCATCAGTAAGCTGGAGGTTGTCCAGAGTCCAAGTCTAACTACTATATCATACTTCCTCCTCCCATAGAAGTAGAAGCAATCCAAAGGATAATCTTTTTCAATCTAATGTCTTATGGAATAATACTTTGTTTCTCAATGATCAAAGACAATGATCCCTTCTCTAGTTCTGTGAAAGGTTTTTATTATACAAACTGAGAGCTCATCTGTAATGAGAAGCAGCACTGCCAAACTACCATACTGCACTGTACTCAGGACTAAGCTGGGTACATATCAACCAGAGACACTTGGGTAAACATGAATGACAATGTCAGTCTGTCAACTGACCAAACAAACAAACAAACAAACAAAAAACAGCCCAATCCTATCCACCTCCCATGCAGCCTCTCAAAAGAGGCCTGTCCTGCATCCTACAGTGAGAGGGACAACCTGAATGCTTATGGGAGATAAGTATAAAACATTTACACATACCTCTCAGTAAGCCCTGGTGTGCCTATTGGTCTCCTTGGACATATGCCACCGCTTGGACATATGCCACCAAAGAGAGGAAAGGGGTGGGCAGCCACAAAAGGGCATAGGAACTTGCATGTGCCACTGCCACCGGATCCACCCCCTTTCACCACCACCCCCTGACAAGTGACACCCCCGGTCCACACCTTCCTCACCCAACCCCTGCCCCCACTCCTGCCAGCTATAGCCACTTCTGATCTTGCTGTCACACATGAGGTCTCCACAGCCTCTCCAGCAGTGTGTTGGAAGCACATAGTTATGCTTGCTTCTGTAAGGTCTTTTGAAGATGGCTACTTCCAGTAACAGGAAGGGGAGATAGGATTGGGCTGTAAATTGTGCATATGAGGCAGAAAATATAAATTACAATAATATATGCAAATGAAGAAAAGATAAACATCTATAGCTAAAGCCACAACAAAATTCCTGCCGTTCTTCCTAAACATGAATTTTGCAAAAACCTGATCAGATACATAAGACATTTTGATATGTTCACTGAGAGGAAATTAGAAACAGCATATTTTCCCCTAGAATCTTATTAAAGATCAAGGAACTGTCAAGGGCATACACAATAAGTAATATATACAACACGGAAAGAAAAACTGTTCCACCAAATAGAAGTATGGATAAAAGTATTCAAAACAAACAGGGTGCCGTTTATTAAATTTTCAAGCCTATTGCATTACTTAAATCAGAAGTGTGTAATTCAAGTTCTGTCAAATTAGTTTTCTGCTTTTTCTTTTGTGTTCTTGTTACATCGTTCCCTATTTTTTTAAAAAAGCAGACTCGACATTATAATGAACCAAAGTGCAACATCACCAGCATATTCTTGTCAAGACTGATATTCTTGATTCATTGAGAAAGATAATCTCAATGTGATGTTTTATGTATTCTTTTAAAATACACAGATCACACATGACAAAAAATTACATCAATGAATATCAAACAGATAAACCATGTGCTTGAACCCACTCTGTTCTCAGAGGCAATCCAGGCCCATACAACTGGAGTTTACGATTGATTGCAACAGGACGTGAATGGCTCACATAATAATAACACAGACTCACCTTTGCTGAAGCTTAGAATTATACAACTAATTAAAAAATGATATTATGACAGTTAATATGTGGAAAACATCAGGAGTTTCCAACCACACTGATGGACATTACCATGCTTTATACCTCCCAACTCACACTGGACATGGAATTTATATTTTTATAGTGGGAAGAGAGCAAGAGGAAAAGATCATGGTGATGTTTGTCACGCTTGGGCCTAGAAATGTGTTTTGTGCAAGAACTGCAAACACCATAATCCAGAGGTTCCCAATTTATGCATCATAAGACACTTGCCGGGGCATCGTGGGCTAGCTGTGGCAGGAGCCTCCAACAGTGGTAGGTGGTTTAATGCAGCAGGCAGAGCTGCATCACAGAAAAAGCCCTCCTGTTCACCCTGACCCTGCTACCACTGTTTGGAGGCTCGCCTTAGGCCTCCAAACCTGGAAGTGAATGGCGGTGACGTAACTGTGTGACATGGTACACATCACCGGCATTTACTTCCTAATTCTGGGGGCGTTGCAGCCCCAGCAAGTTTGGGAACTGTTGCCATAATCCCATAATTAAGAGAATGAGTTCTGGTTTCTCAGGTACCCTGCACATGCCCGATCTCGTCTGATCTCAGAAGCTAAGCAGGGTCAGGCCTGGTTAGTACTTGGATGGGAGACCGCCTGGGAATACCGGGTGCTGTAGGCTTATACCATAGTCTTTCAAGACTGAAGGTTGCCAACCACTCTCCTCCAGTTCCTCAGCCATCCTTCACTTCAAGCAAACTTACCTATTTAGGGCAAGGGCTGCAGTAGCAGCAATAGCTGTTGAAAAGAATATACTACTCTAGCCTAGAGCACTGATGGCACTACCCTAGAGCAGGGGTGTCCAAAGCTTTTGGCAGGAGGGCCACATCAACTCTCTGACACTGTGTCAGGGGCCGGGGAAAAAAGAATTGATTTGCATTTAAAATTTGAATAAATTTACATAAGTTTACAAAAATGAATATATTAAAGATGAACTTATATGAATGAATGAAGGTCTTGCAATAGCTCCAGGCCTATAAAAAGGCTTTGCACAAAGTAAAGCTGGCCTTTCCTTTGCTGCCGCTACTGCATCACAGGCGTGAAACAGCAAACAGTGGAGGGAGCCCTCATCCCACAGCTCATGCAAGAGGTCAAACAGTCACCCTCATACTGAGAGCAGTTGCATCGGGTAAATGTGGGCTCCAACAAATCTCTGGAGGGCCAGAGGCTCATTGGAGACTGGAGGCTCCCTGAGGGCCGCATTGAGAAGCCTCGAGGGCCGCAAGTGGCCCCAGGGCCGGGGTTTGGGCACCCCTGCCCTATAGCAATGGTGACATTACCCTATGACCAGCATTCACCAACATCCAAACACAACAGAGTTTGTTTTACTTGTCATTTTTGTAATTAGTTATCATTTCTTTAAATAATACATAGAATCACACATGACTGGACTGTATTATTTAAAAAAAAAATGAGTATGTTAAAAAAAATTTCTCTGTTGTTCATGGAGGGGGGTGACACACCAGCAAAGTAAAGTTAAGCATTTTTTGAATTTCTGAATGCTGAACCCCAAAAATTCACCATCACTGCCCTAGAGCCATTAGGTATTCTTCTTCTTCCTGGGACTCATGCAATATGTCAGATAGGGCAAGAGACAGCTCAGTGGTAGAGCATGTGCTTTGTAAGCAGAAGGTCCCAAAATGCATCTCTAGGAAGGTTTTGGAAAGACTCCTGTCTGAACCTCTGGAGAACCCTGGCCAATCAGTGTAAACAAGACTGAGTTACCTGCATCAATTATCAGACACAGTACGAGGTTTGTTCCTCCTTTTCATGGCTGTCTCATCTCTAGGCAGCTAAGTTTTGCTTGTGAGAAGAAGTTTTGGGTGCAGGGCACTGGGAGGGGCACTGGAAGAGCTGAATTTTGATGTGCCTCAGAAATAAGTTCCTTTTCAGTGGGGAAAAGGTGGGGAAACTTATTCATTAGGCAACGCTTGCAAGACAAGGCCAGCTTGCCCATCTCTGGTTAAAAGGGATCAATGTGAAGAAATGCAGTTACACATACTTAAGTTTGTTTTGAATGGAAATAAGAGCTATTGAGAATAATATGGCAGAGGTAAAACGCAAAGCCCTCTGACCTGCACTTCTTTTGGAATTAATAGACTGATGTAGGAGGCTTTTCCCCCCTACTGTTTTGACTGGTGAACAGAAAAATATTTAAACTTTAAAAAAATAGTTAAGAATTTTAATTGGGTTCTTAACTCTTGGATAACTGGTTTTATGGAATTTTGGCCTATGTAATGAAGAAAGAAAAATAGCTCATTTACTTGGCACTAATTACTGGCCAGACAGTGAATCAATTCTGTACTGTTTCACAGCAGAGAACTAGTAATGAGTATTTCTAAGTTTCACAGAATTAGTGGTCTAATGGGGAACATGCTGTGAGCAAATGGAGTACAGTTTGCAAGCAGAAATTTATGATAAGTTATGCTGCCACAAGTAACTAAGAGGCAAGGAACAAGCCTTTCTTGATTTTTTTCCTTGAGGGTAGTAAAAATCTTGTTTCTTATTTCCACACACAGAACGCTACTGCTCTCATACCATCATATGGCTGAAATATAAAGAAGACTGATTTGCTCATTAGGTATTCTAACTTCTTTCCTAAAGGGTCCAAGATCTCAGCTGGCGATCTAATAATCCCACTGCTGAGGCCTGCTACTATTGGATTCTCAGTGTGCTGTTTTGGAAAAGTGGTGAACAAATAGCTAATTAATTGTTTGGAAATGTGCATTTAATTTTTATTCCACTAAATAACATAATGAAAACAACGTAGTGGGACTTCCAGATAGTTTCCCAACAAGACAGTAGCCAGGCCCACCGTCAATAATATTATTTCCCAAAACCTAATCATGTCTTGAATTTCATGGGAATTCAGTTACTTCAGTTTAATCACAGAATGTCTGAGGCACAGGCACTCCTTGATAGACCCACCTCTCTCTGTCTCTCTCTCTTACACACACACACACACACACACACACACACACACACACACCCCTGTTGTTGAGATGCTTACTTCTGGGGAAAACCAGTTGAGGGAGACATGGACCATGAACAACTGTAAGGCCTGATGGAAGGCAGATTGTTGAAATCCAAGATAAAACCAAACTTTATAATAAGTTTCCATTCTCTGTTATATCTAAATGGAACCCAGTGTTTGCCTACAATACTAGTGTTGTTTGTAAGTCATCACTGTTATGTTTTTGATGATAACATGGCTTATCTCCTAGTTTAAGATACAGAATTGGGTTGATGGCTCTGGAGGGCTTGCTTCACTTGTCCCACAGAGACAGATTGCCTAATCCCTCCATTAACATGTTCTTCTATGGGAGTAGTGAAGGTTGGCAGAGGTCACTGACAAAAAGAGCATGCCTTAGGCCTGTAAGAAATAATGTTGTGTGCTATCTCTGATTTCCAGAAGACTGTATTATAAAAAAATAGTTTTAGTTCCAGCAACCATGCCCTGAAATGTCTCACAGCCTGAATACTCATGACGGTCTGCAATACATAGACACAATGAAGCAACAAAGTCATGTACGTGCAATCTAGGAAAATTAAGCAAGGACACATGGCACCAAGAAAAATGCTAACAGCAATTAATGAATGCCAAAAAGCGTATGCGCCATATAATACCACATGGCCTTTGGCAAAATAGAGAGGCAGGATCCTACACACTTGCAGACAGGCAACACACTAAAGCAGTATATTCACTGAGCAGCTCTGAGCACTGGTGAGTGTGCAAACGAGAGACTATGAACAACAGAATAGAAATCTTGTAAACAGTCTCCCAGAATCAAGGGGCAGACCACTGCTCCATTCTCCATTCCACTACTCAATGAAATTCTTCAGCATTACAAAGACTGAACAGTCATTTGGTACAACTGCACCCTCATTAAGCATGACATATTAACGTAATTTGTATCAATTATACTCATTCTTTATTTGACTGCAGAAATAATAGCATCACCTGTGTGAAACTCCTACATTTTTCTTTTCTTTTTTTAGGAGCCAGCAAATCAATCTACTCACATTTTTCATGCTGTTGATTCAGAGTTGCAAATTGGTTACAGCAATAAGGAAGCACTGAAAAACATGAAATGCTTATTAAAAAAGAATTTTCTCCCCTACAGTTATTCAAAACAACATGAAATTCCTTTATTAACTGCAAATACTACTAGTAAGAAAGATAGCAGACAATACCCATTTCATTTTACAACTATCAGGTGACACCTAGTGGTAAGTTTTATAGGAAAAAGTAATTTTAAAAGCAAAAATGAATAAGCTGTACAGTAAGAATTTAAGCATTTGTAAACCTTGAATCAGAATGTTCAGATGAGCTTGTTTTAAAATATGTAAATATAGTTTAAAAACATTCCTGTGCATAGTCATCTTAGATGAGCTGTTCAGGAAAACCATTGAAATAGGTCCCATTATATTCAACCATCCATCCATGTTGGCATCCTTCAGTCTCGGAAGACTATGGTATCGCGTTCTGAATGGTGGTTCTGGAACAGTGTCCTCTCCAGTGCATGAAGCCTGGGTAAAGTAGATATGGAGGATAGATTGTTTCCCATGCAGCAAATCCCCCCTCTCCACGTCGCTGAAATGGTCCAATTGAAAGGCACAGGCCAATATGGTTGGTTCCAGGCCAATACAGTTGGTATATTCAACAGAGCCTGGCAAATGTGCATAGGATCCTTCTAATACATTTCCATGAGTTTTAATGGTGTGAGTCTGAGTTCACAGGAATAATTAATTTCATTACAGGATTCTCACCAAACATTTCTTCAAAAAATAAAATAGAAATCAAAGCAGATTTGACTGGCACGTTGAAACAGGAAGGGGGACAGGGAACTTTATATAAGATAAGAATTTAAAAAATAAGAAAGGGTCCTTAGATATTTGTTCTGAAATGTATTTATGTATAAATGAACATTTGTATCCCATCTTCCTCCTGAATTCAAGAAGGCTTACAGATATTGACCAACTTACAGGCTTACAGATATTGACAGCCAGAATAACACACACACACACACACACACAGAAGAGAGAGAGAGAGAGAGAGAGAGAGAGAGAGAGAGAGAGAGAGAGAGAGAGAGCGCGCAAAACAAAAATATAAGAATCAGAGGAACAAATAACAACTTGGGATAACTAATAAAAATCAGGAGAATTCAGGAAAGGTTAATGAAAGAGACAAGTCTTCAACCTCTCACAAAATACCAACAAGGAGAGGGATAAATACGAGAGGGATAAATGCACACTGTGTGGGAAGCACCCTTCAATGGGAGCCTCTCAATGGGAACACTTCTCCATGGGAGCCCTGCCAAGAAAGACCTCTCATGCATCACCACCAAATTGGCCTCAAAGGGCAGCAGGCCACATTAGAGAATATTCTTCTAATATCTGGTATGTACCTGAAAAACCCATGGGTTCTGATGAAATTGCTGTAAGCCTTCCTGGACTCATGGGATAGTGAGGTATTAATACAACAGAAAATTCTTGTCTGAAGCTTTAATTACGGTCTCATAGGAAAGTGGACAAAAAATTTATTAGATAGTAAGATTTCAAGGATTATGTCTTTCTATATAAATGCCCCTGTTTTAAAGATCTTTGTGAGGTCTTGCTCCAAACATCTGTGTCATCAGAGGCAAGTGTGGTGACCACAAAGTACAGGACATTTTTAGTGATTGCCCCTTTCTCATGGAACTCCCTCCATACAGAAGTTCACGGGATCTAATGGGATTCTGAAGATAGCTGGTGAAAGAGTCTGTGTTCCCAGTCTCCTAGACTTCTGGGATAGCACAAAAAATCTCATGCTGACTTTATGTGCTGTTTTTATTACTATTTAATGCAATTGATCATATCGTTTTTATGGCTGTTCTACTGTATAATTTGATTTTAATTGCTTTGAGTACCTCTGGCAGGCTGAATCACAGAATAAAGATGTAAGAAATATATAAAGCAATTTACCTTCAAAGAATCCAAACTTACTTAACAAAGTGAATTAAAACAAGAACCGTCTAAAAACTTTTGCCAGTCAGAAAATGAGTATCCAGCAGACACTTCTACAGCAACTGTAGACACTTAATATTAATAATAAACTTGACATAATATGCTATTAAATTCTCAGAGTGAATTTCTCTGTTAACTACAAATGACAACATAATAATAGTGACAATAATAAAGGCTAAAAAAGCTGAGCAGAAAATCACTGAAAGCAAGTAGCAGTAGACATCCACCCACACGACCACTCCAAAAAGCACTTTTTCTGTGCAGAGGATATCACGCTATTATGTTCAAATGCATAAATGAACTCTGAACATTCCTGATTCATCTGAACAGAACACATTCAAGGATAAAAACCTTTGGTGTGACAGTAAAGGTTCTTACAATTCATTCATTTGAAAAAGCACTGAAATTTTAAATTAAGTCTCATGCCTTAATTTATGCTCCACACAAGTAATAAAGAGTCCTGCATATTGTGATGGCTCACAAAACAGGTTTCATACTCTCTACTTGATCATTCAACCCCAGTCCTTTTTGTTTGCAAGTGTTCAGTGCTGCAGGCGACACCAAAGCTAGCATCCGTGTAGTTCTTTTACAATTTGGGGAAAGAATTCTGTTCTAGTGTCTATTGTTTGACTGCATTCCTTTTAATTTCTCTTTCTAACAGGGCTGCAATATTTTTATGCAAGCAGGACAGTTTGAGCAATAATACAGTGAACCCTTGATTTATCAGACTTCACAAATAATGGATATTGTCTACATTAAAAGCTATTCATATATGTTTTGCTCATGCCATATGCATTGTCATAAATACATTTAATGGACTTCAGGCATGAATGGACATCCTTTCCTCCATTGGTCTGTTAAATTGAGGGTTCATTGTACATGGGTACATGGGTACATTTATGATTCCTGTTCCTTTAAAAAAATAGACAGATGGATCACACTATTTTTTGAATTTGAAAGGTAGAATGTTGTCCCAAATGCACACATCAAGTTTCATGGCTCTATCTTAATGACCAAGAGAGATATATTAAATAAAGAAAAAGAAAAAGCTGAATTGGCAAGCTACATTTTGCTTGACCAAAAAGAGAGGGCACAAGCCATGGAGTACACAAGAAGTAACGGCAATATCTACACAAATGCACTCTGCAGCCTCAAATTCCATGTCATGACAAATCAAAATAAACCTGCAAGAATGGGAAGTTCAGTGGCACATCAGGTCAGGAGGTCTGGTCTAGAGGATAGAGCCTCTGTTAGCCCGAAGATAACATTAGAAAGTCGCCAGTTAGAGGACAACGGCAGCTCCCTGCACGACTGAGAATGGCAAGACCTTGAAGCTGCTGACAAGCTGAGCTGAGTGATTCTACCTGCTCTTGGTGTGAGCAAGAAGCATCTTGGCTGCACTCCATGTGAGAGATGGAACTGCTTGTCAGCCTGCGCGGGAGAACTGGAGGCCAGAAGTGAGACCAAACCAGGAAGATCTTATGAGGAAAGGCTACGGCGTTTGGGCCTCTTCAGCCTAGAAAAGAGACGCTTGAGGGGGGACATGATTGAGACATACAAAATTATGCAGGGGATGGACAGAGTGGATAGGGAGATGCTCTTTACACTCTCACATAATACCAGAACCAGGGGACATCCACTAAAATTGAGTGTTGGGCGGGTTAGGACAGACAAAAGAAAATATTTCTTTACTCAGCGCGTGGTCAGTCTGTGGAACTCCTTGCCACAGGATGTGGTGCTGGCGTCTAGCCTAGACGCCTTTAAAAGGGGATTGGACGAGTTTCTGGAGGAAAAATCCATTATGGGGTACAAGCCATGATGTGTATGCGCAACCTCCTGATTTTAGGAATGGGTTAAGTCAGAATGCCAGATGTAGGGGAGAGCACCAGGACGAGGTCTCTTGTTATCTGGCGTGCTCCCTGGGGCATTTGGTGGGCCGCTGTGAGATACAGGAAGCTGGACTAGATGGGCCTATGGCCTGATCCAGTGGGGCTGTTCTTATGTTCTTATGTTCTTATGTTCTTAAGATCCATTTGTTGGTTCTTGAAAGAGAGAACCTCTATGATTGTAAAAATCCCCTTGAGGGATTTAGAAATGCCTGCCTATGTAAACCGCCTTGAATAAAGTCAGAGGAGTAATCCGATGACCAGAAAGGCGGTATATAAATACCGAGGAGTTGTTGTTGTTGTTGTTGTTGTTGTTATCTGCAAATAGGTTAAAAGATGTCTGCAAATTACTATTGCAGAATATCATCCATGTGTTCAAAAGGGCAGACGGAAAGCAGAAGTACCACCTGTGCCATGTGGTATACCAGCTGAAAGCAACACAATGGGTTATAAAGGTTTTTATAGTAAATTATCCATACAGAAGAATACAAATAATGTTCACTGTCAAAATATTCAGGAGGATACCATACCTAAAATGGGTATTCAAGATGTCTGAAAGTTAATGCAGGGAGCCAGGTGAATGGTTACAATTGTCTCAGCACTGCTTTCCAAGACATTTTACAGAAACATAAGAACATAAGAACAGCCCCACTGGATGAGGCCATAGGCCCATCTAGTCCAGTTTCCTGTATCTCACAGCGGCCCACCAAATGCCCCATGGAGCACACCAGATAACAAGAGACCTCATCCTGGTGTCCTCCCTTGCATCTGGCATTCTGACATAACCCATTTCTAAAATCAGGAGGTTGCGCATACACATCATGGCTTGTACCCCATAATGGATTTTTCCTCCAGAAACTTGTCCAATCTCCTTTTAAAGGCGTCTAGGCTAGACGCCAGCACCACATCCTGTGGCAAGGAGTTCCACAGACTGACCACACGCTGAGTAAAGAAATATTTTCTTTTGTCTGTCCTAACCTGCCCAACACTCAATTTTAGTGGATGTCCCCTGGGTCTGGTATTATGTGAGAGTGTAAAGAGCATCTCCCTATCCACTCTGTCCATCCCCTGCATAATTTTGTATGTCTTAATCATGTCCCCCCTCAGGCGTCTCTTTTCTAGGCTGAAGAGGCCCAAACGCCGTAGCCTTTCCTCATAAGGAAGGTGCCCCAGCCAAGTAGTCATCTTAGTCACTCTCTTTTGCACCTTTTCCATTTCCACTATGTCTTTTTTGAGATGCGGCGACCAGAACTGGACACAAGGTGTGGCCTTACCATAGATTTGTATGGTTTGTATTTGTATTTGTATAGATTTGTTGATTTGTATTTGTAGAAAGATTGTAGAAAGATTGTAGAAAGGCCACAAGGTGTGGCCTTACCATAGATTTGTATGGTTTGTATTTGTATTTGTATAGATTTGTTGATTTGTATTTGTAGAAAGATTGTAGATTTGTATTTGTATTTGTGTTTGTATAGATTTGTAGATTTGTATTTGTAGAAAGTATGACATATTTGCATGTTCACAGAGCAAAACATGATCCTAAATCTGTGAGCCCTAAAAAACGTACTTGATCCTCAAGATCTTAAAAAAGATGTTATGGGATGTATTGGTGGCAGCTGCACACACAATATCCTATCCCACTTCCTGGCTTCAATTCCCTAACCCCCATGTGGACTATAGAGCTGGTGCAGGGCCAAGTAGATTCAGTACGTGGGCACAGGCCTAACCTGGAGTAAGGGAACAAATGTTCCCTTACTCCGAGGCGACCTCCAGTGGCCAAAATGCACCTGCAGGATTCAGTATGAACCATGTTGGCTCAGCTACATAGGAAAATGTGAGAAGTTAAGTAGGGTTGGGCTGTTAGTAGGGTTGGGCTGTTAGTAAAAATAAAGAGTCCTATGGCACTTTAATAATTAAAAATGTATAAAAGTATAAGCCTTCGTGAGCAAAATTTCACTCTGCCAGTTGTATCTGATAAAATTGGGGAAAAAAACCTTTAGGAAACAATGCATTTGTTAGCCTATTCCTGCCTCAAAAATATTTGAGTCAAATGAATAATCTGGTCTGGCCAAGCACTACAACCTTACCTTCACCTTTTTCGAAGCTTAATCTTAAATGTTATACATCAAGGTGCTATTCTGAATGCATAAACTGACAATAAATACATAAGGGGCATTTTTTAATTACCAAATATTCCTATCATTTTTCTGTGATAGGTTCCATTTAAACACAGTTCTAATTTTAGCTTCCTACCAATCTGTGTCAACAATGTAGAAATAGTTTCTGTTGATGGTTCCAAGAGCTAGAGAAACTTAGCAATGGAATTTTGTCTTTTTTTCAGAATTCTCCTGTCAGCTGAAACAATCATTTCTGTTGATACTCTCTATGTACTAATTCCTCATTAGTACAATTTTAGTACAAATTCTAGCACTCTTAGTACTAGAATTTTAGTACAAATTCATTAGTACAAATTCTAGTACAATTTTGTCTTTTTTCAGAATTCTCCTGTCAGCTGCAACAATCATTTCTGTAGATAATCTCTATGTACTAATTCTATGTACTAATTCTTCTCCTCCTCCTCTCTCTCTCTTTCTCATGCACTCAACATTTGGAGTTACTTTGTTGTGAACACACTTTTAATAACATGGGCACCCACTCTGGACACACACATATTATGAATGACAGTTTAAGGGGGGTTATTAATACCTTAGATATTCTCTTAGAAAACATCAAACACATATAGTTGCATATTTGTAAATTTAAATTAGTGAATGACAGTCTTAAATCTTCCATTTCAAATATTTCAATGGACAGATAGTGGACTCCCAGCAGTTAAGAATGTCTGACAAGACTGTCCATGACAAGAGCATTAGACACTCACAGCTATCTGATGGTTAATACTCCAAGAAACTGGCAACTATGCCTACAAATACTAATGCTATAAAATGTAAATAACTCCTATCTTCTAGTGTATTTGGTTTAACTTACTGAATCTGCCCCTCAGCAGATCACATCAGTACTGACGAAATCATGACCATCAGGCCTTGATCTGTTGCTATCTGGAGGAATTCAGTCAGGTACAGGAACCCTTGGTACCCTGTACATTGTGATCTAGAATATTTAATGTTCAGTGTTCTAGAACACTTTTCTACTTGTTAGGGAAAAAAAGACTGCTGCTTTGTTAAAAAAAAGTATTCGCTGAAGATTCAATCATTTTTATCCATAACCCTTTTAACTAAAAAGCACTCAAACTCACAACCCTAAACCAGTGTTTCTCAACCAGGGGTATTCATACCATCACTTGTACCATCACTTGCTGTCACCCTGCCGCCTGACAGCAAGACCAGCAATGTAGTAGCATGACAAGTGGCAGGAGAAGCTTCAGCTCGGCAGGCAGAGCTCCAGCGTGTGCATTTTACCCACTCAAAAAAACTCCTGTCCACCCTGAATAACAACAACAACAACTTTATTTTTATTCCGCCTTTCTCCCCAAAGGGACTCAAGGCGGCTTACAACAGGTTAAAACAGATTAAAAACATAATTTAAAAACAGATAAAAGCATATTAACACATATCATAAAAACAGTAGTCAGATAAAAAGTAGTCAGGTAAAAAGAGCATAAAGCAACAAATCATAAAAGAATCAGGCCTGTAACCAAGTATTAAAAAAATATTAAAAGATGTTGAAGAGATGTTAAAAAGGCCGAAAACTCAGAAGGCTTGTTTAAACAGAAGGGTCTTCAAGCCTCGCCAAAATGTCTCAAGAGAGGGAGCCATTCTTAAGTCAAGAGGAAGGGAATTCGATAGCGGTGGTGCCACTACTGAGAAGGCCCTATTTCTTGCCACTGCCCCACGTACCTCCCTAGGCGGTGGCACTTGTAAAAAGGCCTTCTCTGAAGACCTAAGAGGACTAGCCGTATTGTACAAGAGTAGGCAATCTCTAAGATACCCTGGCCCAGAGCAGTATAGGGCTTTAAAGGTCAAAACCAGCACCTTGAATTGGGCCCGGAAACAAATGGGCAGCCAGTGCAGCTGCTGCAGAAGCGGACTGACAGAGTCGAACCGCCTACCTCCAGTAACCACACGGGCCGCCGCATTCTGCACTAGTTGCAGTTTCCGAACTGTCTTCAAGGGCAGCCCCACATAGAGGGCGTTACAATAATCTAACCTCGATGACACTGTAGCATGGATCACCGTGGCCAGGTCTGCACGATCCAAGTACGGCCGCAGCTGGCACACCAGCCGAAGCTGAGCAAAGGCCCCCCTAGCCTCAGCCGCCACCTGGGAATCCAGGAGCAACTGCAAGTCCAGGTGGACCCCCAAGCTGCGGACCTGCTCCTTCAGGGGGAGTGCAACCCCATTCAGCGCAAGCACCAGCGCTAGCACCTGCAGATAGTCCAGCACCTGCATCGAGGATTTCCGAATCAGGAGAGCCTCTGTCTTATCCAGATTTAATTTCAGCTTGTTAGCCCCCATCCAGATCCTCACTGCCTCCAGACAGTGCTCTAAGCCCTCAACTGCCACCCCGGAGTCTGGAGGAAAGGAGAGATAGAGCTGGGTATCATCGGCGTATTGATGGCACCCCACTCCAAACCCCCGGATGACCTCTCCCAGTGGTTTCATTTAGATGTTAAATAGCTTGGGGGACAGAATTGAACCCTGTGGCACCCCGCACCTCAAGGGCCAGGGTGTCGAACAGGCATCCCCCAGCACCACGATCTGGGAGCGACCCTCCAAGTAGGAGCGGAACCACCGCAAAACAGTGCCTCCAACTCCCAACTCGGCCAATCAGCCCAGAAGGATACCATGGTCGATAGTATCAAAAGCCACTGAGAGGTCCAGCAGGACCAACAGGGATGCACTCCCCCTGTCCAGTCCCCGGCGTAGGTCATCCACCAAGGCGACCAAGGCAGTTTCCGTTCCAAAGCCTAGAAACCAGATTGAATAGGATCCAGATAATCCGCTTCATCCAAGACCCTCTGGAGTTGAGACGCCACCACCCGTTCAATTACCTTGCCCAGAAACAGGATGTTGGAGACTGGCCGGTAGTTGTCTAACACAGTGGAATCCAGGGAAGGCTTCTTCAGGAGGGGGCGAACCACCACCTGTTTCAAAGCACATGGCAACGTCCCCTCCATCAAGGAAGAGTTGACCACCCTCCCTGTCCACTCAGCCAGTCCACCCCGGGCAGCTCTTATCAGCCAAGCTGGGCAAGGGTCAAGCAGGCAGGCAGATGGCCTCACACTTCAAAGGAGTCTGTCCACATCCTCAGGCTGTACAAGCTGAAAAGAATCCCACAACACTGGACAAGCAGTTGCCAAGGGGACATCGTCAGACATTGTCAATGTGGCATCCAAGTTGTGATGAATATGATTGATTTTATCTGCAAAATGTTGTGCAAACATGTCACAGCGGCTGACCGTGTGTTCCTCCTGGTCTACTGGAGGGGCCTGATGGAGGAGGCCCCGCACCACACGGAACACCTCTGCCGGACGGTTGTCAGCAGACACAATGGTAGCAGAGAAGAACGATCTCTTCGCTGCTACCACCGCCACGGAATAGGCTCTGTAATGAGCTCTACTCCGTGTCCGATCGGATTCATTCCAAGTTTTCTGCCACCGTCGCTCTAGACGTCTGCCCTGCCACTTCATCATTCGCAGCTCCTCAGTGAACCAAGGAGCCGCTCCGAGTCTGCGACATGGCAGAGGTCGCTCCGGAGCAATCTCATCCACTGCCCTGGTCATTTCCCCATTCCAGAGGTCAACCAGGGCCTCAGATGAGATGCCAGTCTTGGCAGTGGGGAAATCCCCCAGAGCCCTCAGGAAACCTTCAGGATCCATTAGCCTCCGGGTGCAGACCATAGAAAACGGTCCCCCGCCTCTGCGGAGGTAGGAAGTTGCAACAAGCCTAAACCTTACCAGGAAGTGATCTGTCCATGACAACGGAGTGATCTTGATCTCCTCTACATCCAGATCACTACCCCCGTGCCCAGCTGTAAACACCAGGTCCAGCACGTGTCCTGCAGTATGTGTTGGGGCCAAGACCTTCTGGGACAGGTCCATGGTTGTCATGGCGGCCATGAAATCCTGAGCTGCACCTGCTACAGGGGCCTCGGCATGAACATTGAAGTTCCCCAGCACTAGTAGGCGGGGGGACTCCAATGCTACCCCCGAGATCACCCCAGTCAGCTCAGGCAGGGAGACTATTGGGCAGCAGGGCAGGCGGTACACCAACAGAATCCCAATCCTGTCCGGTCCTGTCAACACAACATGCAGGCACTCGAACCCAGCAAACTGCTGGACAGGGCACCTGGTAAGGGAGATGGACTCACGATAGACCATTGCAGGTCCCCGTCCCTGTCCCTGCAATCTTGGTTGCTGCAACACCTAGAAACCTGGTGGACAATGTTTGTTGTGTTGCATCTGGCCTCCCAATCGAGAACTAACTGGCGATGACATCATTGTCAGTTACTTCCAGTGGTACTTCTAATAGGCAAACCATGCGAAGTGGTACAGTGAGGGACAAACACTGAGATGCGCTGTCCTAGATGAATTTACTATAATAACTACAGGTAATGCATAGTTCAAAGCAGGTTTCAGGTATAGTGCTGCAATATGTGCATGCAAGTATGTATGTATTCACACACGTGAGCACACGTGCATATATATGTACGGCATTGTTTGCTGGACCCCCCCAATCTATTCTCACAACACTCCTGCAATGTAGATTAAACTGAGACACAGTGACAAGCCTGAAATCACCCAGACTAACAGCGCAATCCTATACATGTTTATTCAGAAGTAAATCCCATTGTATTCAGTGGGTAAGTGTAAGTGTGTATAAGACTGCAGGTAAATCTAACACTAACTACTAAACTATTTATTTATAATATTTCAATCCCGCTTTTCCCACACCGACAAGGTTTCCCAGGCTATACCTGCTAGAGTGCTGGTTTCAGAATGCATAGAACTGGGTTAAAATCCTTGCTCAGCCACAAAGTTTTCTGAATGACTGTGAGCCAGACGTATTCTTTCTGCCCAACGTACCAAACACTGTTGTTGTAAGTATAATGGCAGAGAGAGGGGGCGAGAGAGAGAGAGAGAGTTCCCCCCGCTCCACAAGACAAACAGCAAGCTTAAAAAGTATTTACTAAACAAATAACTATTTGAAGAGTGTCAAACCCCGGGGGGGAGGGGGGGTTGAAGGGTCTCCGGTCAGAAAGGGGTGGTTAGATTCACCCAGGTCCCTCTCTTTGGTTTCCAAGGCAGCCTTCGACTCACGTGCGTGCAGCCTTCCTCCCCGGCTTTTAGCCACGGCAGGCTTCCCCCTCATCATTTGCCTCCCCTGCCTTTATGGAGCTCCTGGCCCCACCTCTCTCTCAGGGCAGCCACACCTGGCCCATTAGCCCAGCTGGTCCTGGGGCCGCCCCTGCCCTGCTGCAGGTGTTGGTTGGAGCTTGCAACCAGCTTGAACGGATCTGCTGCCTTTCCTGCCTCTTGCTCCTCCCCGCTTCCAGGCTCGCTGCTGCCCAGTGCCCTGCTGGTCCCCGCTGCAGGGCGAGATGCCCCTGTGGTGGCTGTGGCCGGTGGCGTCCTCCCTGGGGACAGCCTTGGCTCACTGGGTACTCCCCTGCTTGCCCTCCCCTGCTGGAGCTGGCCACAAAGCATCCCTTCACCCTTCCTGGGTTGCTGTCGGCAGGGGGTGACTTGGCTACCGGCCAAGCCACCCCGACCACCCTGTCGCAGCCGCGGGGAGAGGAGCCGCCCCAGGAGTCACTGTAGCTGGGGGGCGGCGCACCGGCTGGCAGAGTCACTCTGCCCACGTCGTTGCAGCCGTGGGGAGGGGTGTCGCCTCCGGGGTCTCTGCGGGCGAGGCAGGATGCAGCCGGCGGCGGGGCTGCTTTGGCCATGGGGCTGCTGCCGCAGGGAGTGGCACCTTGCCGGGGGTTGCTCCTTCCCCTGCTCTTGCCTCCCTGGCAGCCCTGCTTGCCTGCCAAGGCACCTGGTGGGGCTCACCCACCTCCCTCCGGGGGCTTTGCCTGTCTGTCTTCTGCTCCCCCCCCCAGCCTCTCCGGGTAAGACAGGGGCTGGTCCGGCAGCGAGCCCCTGACAAAGAGCAAATAAAGACATAATTCTGTAAGAAAGAGTTATCAAAAACCAAATTAACAGTATCCCTTGCAAAGCTTATTTCAGAGTTTCAGTGACTAAAATGTAATGTGTCACAACTCGCTAATAATTTCTGAGTACCAGCTATGCTAAAAGCCACTACAATCATTTGTTATTTTCATCAACTTAATCAGATGTTTCCCTGTATAAGTCTAATTTTGCTAAACACATTCTCTGTTCATACAAGTACCAGCTGGTCTGCTTTTAATATTCTGAAGTGATATACAATAAATCAGTGTTCCCTTTTATGATCCTGGAACACAGTTAGGAAGATCAATTTCCATTATCATATTTTATTAATAAGTCTGTTTCTAAGAAAAAACAAAACATCGCTTTGAAACACATAGATAGTCGTGGAAATTCTAAGACTAAGTTTGAGTGATTATTCATCAATCACTTTGTAAGTCTTCAGAGAAGACAGAAAAAAATATTGTTTTGATTAGATTATTGCCGGCTGTGCGCACTCCAAAGTGAGGCTGGTTTTAGAGGTGACGTTGGTTTTAGAACTGTGGAAAGTTTAATATTCACTTTTAGATTTTTACAACTTTCAGTTTCAGAAATCAAATGATAGACTGGGTGAGGTATTTCAGCAAGTTAGATGCTTAAATTAAAAGAAAAAAGATTTAAAAACAAATGTTTCAGGTTATCAGGCTATTCCAACATTTTACAATTTGTAACCAAGTCTAAGCCTGGCAATTTACTGAAGTCACAGGAAGTCCTTCAACAAGTTTCAAAGGAGAGACTAACAGCCCAATCCTATCTGCATGATACGCTGGTGGATCTTGTGGTTCAGTATTGTATCACTTGGGTGGCCATGCTGCAGCTACTCCAATGGTATGGAGATTTCTGCTAACAGTGCAGCAGCCAGTAAGCCTGCATCAGGCCACAGAACAGTCATCAACACAAGTAGACTGGCCGTGAAGTGGGGCAGGGATTGCATTGGGCAGGAGGCTGGTTGAGACCTGTGAGTTCTGGAGTCCTTTTCCCTGGCTTTACACTCCCCCTCTTCAGTGACAGATCTATGCCAGCAAAAGAACTGGTGTAGATTTGAGTGGGCCAATAGCAGATTTTCTTTACTTAGCTCTCCCAGACAGCTTGCTCCTTGCACTGAGCAAACCGGCCCTGGATAGAACTGGGCTGTAAGCCCCTAATACAATTTTCAGTGCACTGTATCTTAAGTTTTATTCTCTAATTCCTGCTGTTTCTTTCTAAATTGATACTTGATATTTGGACACTGTCATCCCACACTACAACTGCTAGATGAGTTCTGGAAACTTAGCCTCTCTCAGCTAGTTATTTTACAATTCCCTAAAACTTCATTTCCAACTTTTGAAAAGATGTTTAAGAAAGGGAGAGTGAAAAATCAAGCTCCTACTACTTGACGTTCAACTGATTTATTTCCAGCCATCTTAGAACCAACTACATGGGTCTAAACAAAAGGTAGGTATGGATTTCAACATTAGGAACCCACTACTATCCTTTCCCCTCCCCACCCCACTGGGGCAGCCACACTGTTTTGCCCCCTTCTTGTCTCTGCTGGTCTGGTGGGTTCAAGCAGGTCTGGCGACATCTCAGGAGCGCTGCTGCCTCTTATGGCAGTGATATCAAAACGGCTGTTGACTGAGCAACGTGCGCCCCACCGCTAGACATTTTACAACAGCAAACCTCTTCCTTGTGGTAAATGGCTGTGCTAAACAGCCCAATCCACAATTCAGTTGGGCTGCAGAAGAAATCCCAACATGCACACAGATAATGTTGAAATAAGCCAAGAAAACTATGTATACACTAACCAAAGTCTATTTAATTTGACCTAGGACCCCTATGTGTAGTGCATTTCTCCCTATGTTTACTTAAAAGCAAGTCCAACTGATTCATTAGGATTTATGCTCTAGTTAAGTATATTTTAAAAGGTAGCCTTAATATTCTTTACTGGTTTAATGTCTCCCCTGGATACTTACAGCCCAATCCTATGGTTTCCCCTCACTGAAGTTGTGACACCAAAATGGCTACGGCTGTGTCCTGTAGGGTGGAGCAGTCTCAGAAGTCTCCTCTGGGTAAGGGATCATTCATTCCCTTACCTGGGAGTAAGCCTTTGCAGCATGGAGGGGTCTACTTGAACCTGCCCTAGCAAAGTCATTGGTGCATGTAGGCTTGGATGCTTGTTCCATCAGTGCTAAAGCCCAATAGAATAGGACTGTTACAGAACCAAGAATTTGAAAATATATATTTTAAACATAAAATTATAATTTTCAATTAAAAGCCTTTACAGACAGGGAAAAAGTTTTCACTTTATTAAAAAGAACTTGTGTTCTATTTAACTAAGCACATAAAAAATATAAAAGATTGCCTATGGTAGACTTATAACAATATATTTCATGGCTCACGTTAATTCCACTATTTTTCTAGTTCATAATTAACCTAAATTATTAAGTTTCAGTCTGCCCTCTAGTGTTCTAATTTTCAACCCTAGCACATCTCAATTCTATGTTTACTCAGTAAGGAGTAAGTCCCACAGATTTTCAGTAGGGCTTACTCACAGCTTAAACAGCCATCACAGAATTGTATTTGACTTGGGTCTTTTTCTTCATTTTGAGAATAATGCTGTCTTTTGTAAAAATAAAAATAATAGCATGCACTGCAAATTCCAAGGAAAAAAATGGGATTTTGATATAGTAGTTATCCGACCATCATCTTAATTGGCCCAAAATAATGTCATGCTTTACACATCACTAGAATGATAGTTGTATTTTAGTTCAGCCTCAAAATATTTTGCCTACACAGAGACCATTATGGAAAAGATAGTTTCCTATGAGTAGAGGTGTTTGAAAATGATGTTCTTTACTCAGAAGTAAGCCCACTATGATCAGTAAGACTTAGGTTGTAATCCTGTCTTACTCACTGGAAACAAACACTTCTACCTATGAGCAAAACAATCTCTCTGTCCTAGTTCAAACTAAATGCTAAACCAAAGTTTTAGAGATCTCATATGCCTTTCCCCAAGTCTTTTGTCTTATTATTTACTTTGTGCAACCATTACTAAGTCAATAAAAATGAAAATTAAACTGAGTAACAGCCCAATCCTAAACTTCCCAGTGTGCGCAACAAGGCCCAACATGGGGCTCTGGATCCAGTGGAGCAGAACTACCTCCCACAACAGTTCAGTTCTGTGCCTCCCCTCCAGCTGCTGATTTTTTTTAAATAAAAACAAAAACCCACAGGGTCATGTTCTTCATTATGTGTAACACTGAATTTGATGCTAAAATGTTTAACCAATACATTCCATCCAACTAAATGGGTGCAAGAGCCCTGAAAGGGTTTTCTGACATCATTTTGTTTTCATTGTGATGCTGTAGCTACAACATTTCAGTTTCTCTCAGCTTCTTTCACCCATTTTCATTGAATCCTGGAGGTAAAAAAGGGAACCCAAAGGTTCAGGTCTGCAAGAGCACTGATGACATTTGAATGAACCAGAATTAGTCCAGGATTTTAAATTCATTGAAAAATAATTGTACCAAACCAATGTTTTTCTTGACTGGAGTTGTTCCTATTTATACTAGAGTTGAAAGTACTTTTAACAGGTGAACTTAAGAGATTGTTTTGAAGCAAGTTTGCCTTCTAGACTACATCAGAATATTATTTAGGTTACTATGTGCATGTATAGCACCTTTCAGTTACAAATGTTCCCAAGACAATTTATGGTAAAAACAAATGTTTTACAATCCCAATTACTACAACTCAGATCTGACAAAAATTAGTTCAAAACCCAACTGAGAAGCAGCTGTATCAAATTACAGCAACACCGGTTGCTGTCCCCGGCCAGAAAGGACAATCAAACAGAGCATCAGGACAAACACCCAAACTCACAACAAGAATAATGTGCACAGAATCATTTTAAAAGGCACATGTAAAATGAGAAATGTTCACTTACCACTGAAAAAAGAGAAACCATTATTGTTTTTGGTTAAAAACGGGGAAGAGTACTATCAGTTTGTGCAGTGCCTAGTATAATGCACAATCCAGCCTGACTCCTCCCTCCTCCATGTCCCACAGTCTTCTCCTCTCTCTGCTTTCTCTATCCAGCACAATCCAGCTCACCCACAGGCTGAATTGTGCTGGATACAGAAAGCAGAGGGAGGACAGGGTTGTGGGACAAGGAGGAGGGAGGGGTCAGGCTGGATTGTGCTTGTCATAAGAGGCGACTAAACAGCCACCGGGTAGATGAGGCTCGTCAGCCTGGGAAGGCAGCTCATCTAAGAGAAGGAAACTCTGACCTCAAACCTCCACTGCCTTGTGGCTACATCCAGTTATGGCAAAGGCTTCAGGAGTCAACCTCGAGGCAAAATCCGGAGCTGGAGTCCCTGAGGCAGTTCGCGGCTGAACACAGTCACGCTCTGGCAACTCCTGCGACGCCGCTGGAACCAACCGTACTGGCTGCTACCTTTCCATTGGACTATTCCAGCAACGTGGAGAGGGGGGATTTGCTGCATGGGTAACAGTCTATCCTCCATACCCACTTTACCCAGGCCTCGCGCACTGGAGAGGACACTCCTACTTCGCTATACAGCATCAGCACAACATGGGAAGCAGCAGTTTACCGGTTATAAGTCTTTGCTTGATTGGCGTAGAGCGTGACGCCAGGGCTGCTTCCGACGGTGGGAGAGATCATTGTATCTCATTGGGCAGCTACCGCCCGTCTTAAGCTGGGCAGTCCCCAGCCAGTAAGGTGTTGCCTCGCCACGGTCCGTTAACGTCACAGGGTGTGCGGGGTTTAGGGTGAAAACCGACAAGCGGATCGACAACTCTGCACCAGGCAACAGAAAACAGAAAACTCCTGCCCTAAAGCTGGGCACCTGGAACGTAAGGACAATACACCTGGCTTCTCTGACGACCTGCAAGAAATAGACGATGCCCGCAAAACAGCTGTCATCAGCATGGAGCTGAGTAGACTACAGATGGACATTGTCACCCTTCAAGAGACGAGGCTGCTGGATTCAGAATCTGTCAGGGAGAGAAATTTCTCATTTTTCTGGCAGGGAAAACCACTAAACAAGACCGGTGTTGGCTTTGCGGTCAGAACTACCGTGATGAAATCCATCATCCCACCCTCTGCAGGAAGTGAAAGAATTTTGTCCCTGCAGCTCCACTCATCAGCAGTACTTGTCACTCTCATCAGTGCATATGCACTGATTCTGTCATCTTCAGCAGAAGCTAAAGACAAATTCTACAATGCCCTGGCCACCACTATCAAGAAAATCCTCGAAAAAGAGCCATTGTTCACCCTCGGCGATTTCAATGCTAGAGTTGGTGCTGATCACAGTTCGTGGCCCACTTGCTTAGGCCAGTTCGGCACTGGGAGGATGAACGAAAATGGCCAACACCTGCTAGAGCTTTGCTGTCATCACGGTCTCTGCGTCAGCAACACCTTCTTCAACATGAAGCCCCAACATAGAGTCTCTTGGAGACATCCAAGATCAAAGCACTGGCACCAGATCGACCTGATTCTCACCAGACGCTCCAGCCTTCCCAGCATCAAGATCACACGCAGTTATCAGGGTGCTGCCTGCGACACTGACCACTCCCTGGTGTGCAGCAGAGTGAAACTGCTAACTAAGCGACTGTATCACATGAAAAAGGAAGGAAGACCTCGCATTGACACCAGCAAGACCTGGGACCAGGGAAAAGTGGAGGAATTTGCACGAGTGCTTGAGGAATCTCTTCCAGGCCTGGCTGATGCAGATGCATCCAACAGATGGGAACATTTCAAAAATGCTGTTAACAACATCGCCTTGTCCATATTCGGCAAGAAGACCAACAAGGCAGCAGACTGGTTTGAAGCCCACTCTGAGGAGTTGACACCAGTCATTGAGGAAAAGAGGAGAGCTCTAGCAGCATACAAGGCCTGTCCCAGTGAGCGCAACCTGCAGGTCCTCTGAGCTGCTCATAGCAAAGACTGCCAGGAGATATGCTAATGACTACTGGCTCCAACTCTGTTCCCAGATACAGATAGCAGCTGACATGGGCAACATCAAGATGTATGACGGTATCAAGCAGGCCCTAGGTCCAACACAGAAGAAAACTGCCTCTCTGAAGTCTGCCACAGGCGAGGTCATCCAGGACCGGGCGCAGCAGATGTGACGCTGGGTGCAGCACTACTCTGAGCTATATTCCCGAGAAAATGCAGTAACCAAGGAAGCACTGAACAACATCGAGTGCCTGCCTGTGTTGGAGGAGCTTGATAGTGAACCAACCTTAGCAGAACTTAACGTGGCCCTGGACTCCCTCACCTCTGGCAAGGCACCTGGGAAAGACAGCATCCCTGCTGAAGTTCTAAAGTGCTGCAAAGAGATCATCGCCACTGAGCTGCATGAAATTCTCTGCCTCTGCTGGAGACAAGGGGGAGTACCACAGGACATGAGGGATGCAAACATCGTCATGCTGTACAAGAACAAAGGCAACGGGGTGACTGCAATAACTACCGCGGCATCTCTCTCCTTAGCACTATAGGAAAGCTGTTTGCCTGAGTTGCACTGAAGAGGCTCCAGGTACTTGCAAAGAGTGTCTATCCAGAATCGCAGTGCGGATTCTGAACCAACAGGTCCACCACTGATATGGTAGTCTCCCTTAGACAGCTGCAAGAGAAATGCAGAGAACAACGACAGCCACTCTTTATAGCCTTCGTAGATCTCACGAAGGCTTTCGCCCTGGTCAGCAGGGACGGCCTCTTCAAGATTCTCCCCAAGATCGGATGTCTACCCAGGCTCCTCAGCATCATCAGGACTTTCCACGAGGACATGAAGGGCACTGTAGTCTTTGATGGCTTCACATCAGAACCCTTTGACATCCGAAGCGGAGTGAAGCAGGGCTGTTTGGGATTTTCTTTGCTGTCCTGCTGAAGCATGCCTTTGGAACTGCAACAGAAGGCATCTATCTCCGGACCAGATCAGACGGAAAGCTCTTCAACCTCTCCAGACTGAGAGCAAAGTCCAAAGTCCAGCTGAAATGTCTGCACGACTTCCTCTTTGCAGATGATGCAGCTGTCACCACCCACTCTGCCAAAGATCTCCAGCAGCTCATGAACTGTTTTAGCAAGGCCTGCCAAGACCTGGGACTGACAATCAGCCTGAAGAAAACACAGGTCATGGTTCAGGATGTGGACTCACCTCCCTGCATTGCAATCTCAGCGCATGAGCGGGAGGTTGTCCATGACTTTGTGTACCTTGGCTCAACGATCTCCGACACTTTTTCTCTGGATACCGAGCTATACAAACGCATTGGTAAAGCAGCTACCACATTTTCCAGACTCACAAAGAGAGTCTGGTCTAACAAGAAGCTGATAGAACATACCAAGATCCAGGTCTACAGAGCTTGCGTCTTGAGTACACTTCTGTACTGCAGCAAGTCATGGACTCTTCGTTCACAACAGGAGAAGAAGTTGAACGTTTTCCACATGCGCTGCCTCCAACACATCCTCGACATCACCTGGCAGGACAAAGTTCCAAACAACACAGTCCTGGAATGAGCTGAAATCCCTTGTGTGTATACACTGCTGAAACAGAGACGCCTGCGTTTGCTTGGTCATGTCATGAGAATGAGCGATGGTCGGATCCCAAAGGATCTCCTCTACAGAGAACTTGTGCAGGGAAAGCGCCCTACGGGTAGACCATAGCTGCGATACAAGGACATCTGCAAGAGGGAAGGCCTTAGGAGTGAACCTCAACAAGTGGGAAACCCTGGCCTCTGAGCGGCCCACTTGGAGGCAGGCAGCATGGCCTTTCCCAGTTTGAAGAGACACTTGGCCAACAAACTGAAGCAAAGAGGCAAAGAAGGAAGGCCCATAGCCAGGGAGACAGACCAGGGACACACTATACTTGCTCCCAGTGTGGAAGGGACTGTCACTCCCAAGTCGGCCTTTTCAGCCACACTAGATGCTGTGCCAGACCACCATTCAGAGTGCAATACCATAGTCTTTCGAGACTGAAGGTTGCCAACAAGCATAATGATCTTTATTATTGGGCTAGTGGGTGCTATTACAACTACCAAAACAAACCAAAACAATAATGGTGAACTTACATTTCACAATGCAGTATAAGACAATAAGCTTGTAAAGCCCACTTAGCTCAGTGTTGTTGACCTTTACTGCAGCAGCTCCCTGGCCATAGCAGTCATTCCCTGCTCTACCTCAAGATGCAGCAGGTTGAACACAAAGCTTATGTTCTGCCACTGAGTTAAAGCCCCGTTCTTGCAATCTTCAAGGAGTTGCACTGAAATAGTTCACACTCATCATGAGTGACTCTCTACTTTCCACCACTATCAAAACCAAATTTATTATTAAGAATATTTATTTAATCACTTTTCAACAATATGAAACTACCATGTTTGAATGTGCAAAATCTTACTTTAAAATTCCCACATTAATGACAGAAAACTAGATTCAGAACCTTGTTAGGGCATAATTTAGTCCCTTTGTATGTGTGGGAGAGGATTTCCATAGGGCTCAAGCAAGTCCTTTAATTTCCCTTTTATTGCTTAGTCAGGTGAACTGAATGCACTGTGACACGGCTGACCACTGCCCCAGAACAGGAGGCCTGTTCAAACTTTCCAATTCATAAATTGTGAAAACTGCACAAGTTCAAATCATTTTTTTAAAAAGGTCTAGAGAGGACCTTTCAGTACAATCCTCAGTGCTGAACTTACTCAGAAGTAAGTTCCACTGAGGTCATGACACTTAATCCCAGGTAAATGTATACAGGATTGCAGCCTATGGTTGCAATCCTATCCTCACTTACCTGGTAATAAGCCTTATTGACTATAATGGAACTTACTTCTGAGTAGACATGCATAGGATTGGGCTGTAAGGCACTTCCACTGAGCCTTAATGAAAACGACGAAGAAAACTTAATCGTTAAACATTTTTTCTCACTAACACAGGTTCAACACCAGGCAATACATAACTTCTAACTACACCAAAAGGAAAAAAAAAATACTGATGTATTTAAAAAAGAATCCAGTTTTAAAAATAATTCATAGGAAATTATGCCAGTGTTTCTCAAACTGTGCGCCAGGATCCACTAGGTGGTTGCGACCCAATTTCAGGTGGGTCCCCATTCATTTCAATATTTTATTTTTAATATCAGACTTGATGCTACCATGGTATGTGACTGCATTCGGGGAAAAGTTACAGACCTGTACTTTCAACAAGCAACTATGTATATTTTTTTTAACAATGATAGTCAATGGGATTTAATCCTGGGTAAATGTGGGTAGGATTGCAGTCCAGGATTGTTGAAAATGTTCCTGTTTGATGATGTCACTTCCAGTCATGACATCACTTCCAGTGGGTCCTGTCAGATTCTCATTCTAAAAAGTGGGTCATGGTGCTAAATATGTGAGAACCACTGAGTTATGCTGCTATAGGGAATGAAGGTGTGCTGTTTTATAAAACATCCTGGGAATTGTTTCAGTTTCTACAAACCTGCCACATGTTTCTCTGAAAGATTAATTATAAGATGGTTACTTCATACTTTTTGGATATAAGTCTAAGATAGGAAATCATTCTTTTTCCAGTTTTTGATAGGAGTACAAGATTCACCTGTGTACATATATCCATGCAGCACATTCCTGTGCCTACACACTCAAAAGTAAGTCCCTCTGAGTTCAATGGGACATACTCCTAAGTACATTTGCATAGGATCTGAGTTTCACTGTACATGATCTGAAACACAGAAACAAGAGTTCAGTGGTCTTTAGTTACTAACAGCCCAATCCTGAGCTGCCCAGGGCGTGCGGCTGCAGCAGCACCGAAAATGGTGCTGCCGCATCCAGCATGCTTCAGGGAGCTGCTGGCGGCTCCTTGCAGAGCACTGGCACTAGGACTCGCAAATGTGCCTTAAGTAACGTGCCTTATTTGAGACTTATGCTTAACCATTCCCATCAGTTCTTCATGAACAAAATTAAGGCTACAGTCCTATACACTTTTACTAGGGAGTAAGGGCCAATCCTATCCAAATTTCCAGCACTGATGCAGCCATATCAAGGCAGTGAGTGCTGCATCCAGAGGTGGGGAGGCAGTCACAGATGCCTCCTCCAGGGAAGGGAAGGGAATGTTTGTTCCCTTATGTCAGGGCTGCACTGCAGCAGCAGCAGCACTAGAATGTTGGATAGGGTCAGGCCCCAGGCCCTACTGATAACAGTTAAATTTACTTCTCAGTAATCATGCACAAGATTGTGCTATAAGCATGGCAACTGAATTAAAAATAATATTTACTGCATTCTGAGTTTCATTGTCACACACACACAATGTTGTAAAATTAGGCTGCTTAAACAACACTGACTTCAATAGTATTGAACCGTGTGCAAGTCTATAAGTGGAAAGAAATAAGACATGAACAATAAAGATCTGGCAACTCTTAGAGAAGAAAAAGGAGTATTTTAAGTTGGCAGGGCACAAAAATTTAAATATAACTTAGCAGCCAGTGGATGTCAGCATCATTATTATTTATTTATGCAGCATGTATATGATGCATTGGAGAGCAATAAAGGCAAAAAGTTAGAGGCCTTTAGAATCTGACTCTCAAAAGTGAAAGAGGCAATGAAGGAAGAGAAGAAAAGTTACAAAAAATTCAGAGGAAAGAAACAGGACCTTCAAGAATAATGAAGTGCCAACATGAGAAAACCACTTTACAGTAGCTTTGCATCTGGTGTGGATGAGCTGAAACTGACAGGCCAAAGTGAGTAACATCTACTCTTCCTACAGGTCAACCACCTTTCATAAATATCCATTAATGAGGTTGAGCACCACTAAATTTATGTGTGATCAACACACTCAAGAGATTTGACTGGCATATTTCTATGTGTAAAAGAGCCTACCAGTATTAAGTGGATAGGACAGAGAAGCAAGATTGCTGAAGTCAGTTCTACTGGTATACAGGGCCAGCAAGCTGGAGAGAGAGAAAGAAGCAAGTGCTCCAGCCAAGATTTATTTATTTATTTAAAAGATGCAAAGGAGAGGCATTGTAGCAATGCTACATGAATCATGAATGCCTGAACAGAATCATTCAGGAAAGCAGAGACATCACACTTTATCTGTGTCATTCCTTCTCAGGAGGGACAAAAAGCTGAATTATGTTCTGCAATTCTGTAGTTTTCAATAGAAGGGAGGAGGAGACCTCCAGTGGCCATACACAGTACCAGCAGTCACATTTTTTTTTAAAGGCTTCTGATCTTGTAAAAACTCATAAACAGCTGGGCCTATAAAACCTCTTATCTCAATATATTGCCTACTCTCAAAGGTACCACAATTTTTTTTCTGTCTGTAGACTAACATGGATTCTCTTCTAAAGAATGTTCTATCTCTAGAACACGAAAAAGGAGTTGCATATACAGGTTTGCCCCGGGATCTGTCGGGGTTCTGAAACGGAACTTCCCCACAGTTAACCAAAACCGTGGATACCAGGGAATGCCCCCCATCCTCTGGAGGCCAGCAGACGCCAGGGACAGATGTCCATGGTCTCTTCCAGGCTCAGACTGAGCCTGACAGTTAAAAAAAGCGCTTCTGGTTTCTCTGTGAAACCGGAAGTTACATTTTATTGTATTGGCAACCTTCAGTCTCGAAAGACTATGGTATCGCGCTCTGAAAGGTGGTTCTGGCACAGCGTCTAGTGTGGCTGAAAAGGCCAATCCGGGAGTGACAATCCCTTCCACACCGGGAGCAAGTGCAGTCTGTCCATTTTAAAGTTACATTTTAATGTCACTTTAAAAGTAGTGATTTTCAAAATTGCTGTGCTCAAAGGATCTTCTGGAGGTGGGGGGGAGGGGCGCAGACCTGATCTGTGGATAAGTGAATCTGTGTATACGCAATTCATATTTCCGCAGAAATCCTGTATTAGGCAACTCTACAGTCTGCATGTTGCAGTAGGTGTCATTTAATCTTTAACATTTTTTTTAAAGCTGCTTTAAAAGTTAAGAACCTTCTGTTTATCTGCCTCAGTTCACACAATAGTTACTTGTCATTGTACATCACAAGATCTACAATATATACATTTCCAAAGAGAGCCCAGTGATCTAAACATTTGTTTCTAAAGTGGTTTTACAAGCATCATGCTTGCAAACAGATTCCCCTCCCCTGAAAAAGGGCAGCATAAAAGCAGTAGCAAATATGCTGCTCCCCAATATGAAGCTTTGAAAACAAATTATCCTACTTCAGCCTTGAAATGCAAAATCCTATTTATCTTGTTGACATGATTGAAAAAAGAGATACTTGGAAAAACAGCGTGTAAGTAAGAAAACAAGGATATGTAGTCAAGACTGAACAAAAACCAGCTTTACTTTCACATGCTAGAAGAACACAGCCATGCATGACCGCTCTCTGCCCCATGTGCTGACTTACTGCTAACTGCAGGGGGGACGGGACTGATCATCTGTACCATATCTTTAGACATGATTCAAATACAAGCCATTCAAATACTACTTTAAAACATTTTAAATTGCATATAAATTGCATATAAATTGATGGTTTCAATGACACTCCATTGCACTGGTAAGTTCCAGCAAGCCAGGGCACCGGTATTATCTTCTTCTGAATTATTTTCTCATCCTGATGCCCAGACTTTGGAATACCCTTGCCAGCTATGCCTATAAGCTACAATAAGCTTTCAGATGCCCAAGTAAAAAAATTCTCTTTGCAGAACTTTTGGTGGCTCTTGATTGGTATTTAAGTTTGTAGTTTTATTGCTTTTAGCAGCTGGCTCTTGTTTTTACTGAATTATATCCAAAGACAGCTTGTCATTACTTCACCCTCACAGACATTAACGGGACTCAAGTTAATCACAACTAACTTGTTACACTTATTTCTTTTGTTACAACTGATTATCTGCTTTTTTGTTGCAATCGACTGTTTTATAATCGTTGTTAGCCATCTTGGAGGCCTAGATTGGGTAAGAAAAGGTAAAATCTAAATGTTTTAAATAAAGGAGCAAGGTTTCAGAATTTAACAGCCTAATCCTAACTAAATTTTCTTGTGCTAATGTAACTGTGCCGACAGGGTGCGCACCTACATCCTGCAGGGATGGGGGAGCAGTCATGAGGTAAGGGAACATTGCTGCTGCATCAGCACTGAGAAGTTGGATAGGATTGGGCTGTAATACTGAAATCCTATGCACACTTACCTTAGAAGAAAGTTCCACTGAACTCAGTGGGGATTACTTCTGAGTAGACATGCACAGGATCAGTTGCAGACCTACCATCAGGTCCGATGGGGCAAAAGCCCCAGGCGCGAGGCACCAGGACCCTGCGGAAGCCTCTCTGAGGCTCCCAATAGGGGTGGAAACTGTGCTTCCGGTTTTCCAGAAGCACGCTTTAAAGCAGGGGTGTCAAACTTGTTTCATACAAAGGGCCGAGCAGCATTTGTGATGCGTGCTGTGGGTCAGAAGTGATGTCATTAGGCAGGAAGTGATGTCATTAAACAGGTCATAACCAAAATTAAGCATTTTTAGAACTTAGGAACTCATTAGCTACAAATGACAGAAGAGAAAATACACAAATCTTGATCACATTTCAAGATGGGAGAGCCCAATTTTTGTGTGGGCTGCCCTTTCAGCAGTAAATAACACCTCAGCACTGCTCAGCAGCTGAGGGCTAGATAAAAAGTTTCCAAGGGCCGGAACTGGTCCCTGGGCCTTATGTTTGACACCCCTGGTTTAAAGCGTCGGGGAACCTCACAGAGGTTTCCCTGTTGCACTCCTGGGTCATGCTAGGCTCCGTGAGGCTCAGGTGAGTAGGGGGGCCGTATTTCTGCATGGGGGGGTGGCGATAGCCCACGGGGGGCCACTACTGCACAGGATTGTACTGTAATTCTGTTCCATGCATATTTATCTAGTTCTCGTTCATATTCATTTATCTACACCAGGGGTGCCCAAACCCCGGCCCTGGGGCCACTTGCGGCCCTCAAGGCCTCTCAATGTGGCCCTCAGGGAGCCCCCAGTCTCCAATGAGCCTCTGGCCCTACAGAGAATTGTTGGAGCCCGCACTGGCACAATGCAACTTCTCTCAGCGTGAGGGCGACTGTTTGACCTCTCATGTGAGCTGTGGGATGAGGGCTTCCTCCAATGCTTGCTGTTTCACAACTGTGATTCAGTAGCGGCAGCAAAGGAAAGGCCAGCCTTGCTTCGTGCAAGGCCTTTTATAGGCCTTGAGCTATTTCACGACCTTCATTCATTCATTCATCTAAGTTCATTTTTAATATATTCACTTATGTAAACTTATGTAAATTTATTCAAATTTTAAATGTAAATTAATTCTTTTTTTCCCCTGGACCCCGACACAGTGTCTGAAAGATGATATGGCCCTCCTGCCAAAAACTTTGGACACCCCTGATCTATACATACAGTGTATACACCACACATTACAATTACTCAAAAACAATTTAAACAATAGAAAAGTAAAACAACTCATCATTATTATTTTTTAAATGCAAACTAAAACACAGCAGGAGCAAAGGGGCATTAGCAACAATATAAACAGGGCATTCATTAAAGCTGACATTCACATTGTAATGGGCTGTGCCTATATGCTGTCACATGAACATCCTGCACCATTCCATTCACAAAAGGGGGAGAGAAATATTTTGTTTTGCCAATTACTCATTCTCTCTGAAACTCCCTGTGCCCACCTCAAAACAGTTGGGAACAAGATGGCATGAAGGATGGGCATGGGGAAAATTGGCAAAAATCATCTCCCAATGTGGGCTGCTTCAAAGAACACCACCTTCGTACAATTCACTGTCTATATCAGCAATTTTCAACCACTGTGCCGTGGCACACTGGTTTGCCATGAATGGTCTGCAGGTGTGCCACAGGAGTTTGGGGACGGTCTTTTATTTGTAAGGCATTTGGGGGATTTGAGCCCCGTACCAGCAGTTGGTGTGCCTTGTCAAGGGTAATTTTAAAAAAAACTGATGGTGTGCCTTGACAATTTTAGCACCTTGTCAGTGTGCCATGAGATGAAAAAGATTAAAAATCGCTGGTCTATATATTGAAAACAGAACTAGAGAGGAAAAAGAACCTCAAAGATAATCACTAAAGTTTCACTAACTTGAACGGGAGAGTTAATACTATGTCTGACTTCCTTCCAGCAGATGCCTTACCACAAATATGGCACTATCTTTCAGACCTTGTAGTAATGGTGAAAATTAGTGTGCATGCCAGAAGCCCGACACCTACCACAAAGTGCTGGTCTAGTGAAATGCCTAACAGCCCAATCCTGAGCTGACCATTGCGCTGGGGCTGCTGTGGGGCTGAAACAGCTGCCACAACATCCGACATGCAACACAGCAGCTGCCAGTGGCTCCTCAGGGGAATAGGGCAAGTCCGAGTTGCCTTGGGTTTTTAAAACAAGAATATGTTTGTTTTTTTTAAATCGTATCCTGCCTTTCCAATGGGAAGCTCACTATACAACAAAAATGCACACAATACCAAAAAAAAAAAATTGAAAACAAAAATAGTAATAGCATCACAGAACTAGAACAAAAAATCAACAAAACCACTACAACAAAAAAGACAGCTCATCAATCAAAGGCTAAGCAGAATAAAAGCATTTTGAAATGCGAGCACAGAATACTATATACTCCAGTTTTATAAAGATACAATGGTTGTAAAATGAACATATGATATTAATATATTCCAAAAACAGCATCCTTAACAAAAGTAAGCAAACTAAGAAAGAAATTAAGCCTCAAACGCAGTTCTAAAATGTAGGGCTTTCATTACTGTCAGAATGATGGGAGAGAGGGAGACATTGCAATCTCCACTGGTAGGGAGTCTTGCGTGAGAGATGCAATAACAGAAAAGATCCTTTCCTTTGCCACTGCCACTTGAATACTGACTGGTGGTAAAACAATTACTTCCTGACACTCGTCAAGAATCACGTGGCAGCATTTTACACCTATTATAGTTTCTTAATAGTTTTCAAGGGCAGCCCCGCAAAGTTCATGTTACAGTAATCTAATTACTTTTCTGATATAACCAATGCATGAGTAACCACAGCCAGGTCTTCTCAAGACAGGAAAGGATGCCGTTGGTGCACCAACTTATGGTGCCCTTCCCCCAGGACACAGCTGCCTCCTGCACATCTAGGAGCAATGCTGTATCCAGGAGCACCCTCAAAACTGCAAACCTAGTTCTTCAAGGGAGATATAAAGCAATACAGAAGAGAAATCCATAACTTGGATCACAGGTATGCGAACTAAGAGCACCTCTGTCTCATCTGTATTTGATTTCAGATGTTTAACCTTCCATCCAACTTGTTACCAAATCCTGGACCATATGACAACCATGAATTTCTGAGCTGCTCCCAGAACAGGCAACTTGGTATGGGCACAGAAATTCTTCAGCACCAAAAGACAACCCGTCACCTTAGTTTGCCCCAGCCAGCTCTCACAGAGTGGCAGGGTAAAACAGTTCAGTACATCAACAGAATCAAAGGGAATCTTTCACCACTGTGAGGAACAAACACTCAGATTGAAAGAACTGCTGGACAGGATGCCTAGACAAGGGAATATTATCATGACAGACCACTGCAATTCCACCTCCCTACCTCTGGAATCAATGATGTTGCATCTGGAAACTGGTAGTCAGAACTGTGAGAGACCAATTCCTCCTGCCTCATCCAACCACGTCTTTGCTTACCAGATTTCCATAAGGCTTTGGACAAGATTTCTGATGACATACTGATGGACAAGATAGTGTCATAAGTAAGGTCACAGAATCCTGGTGCAGTTACCAATTTATTATTTGAATCAAAAAAAATAATTTCATAAATATAAATTAATTATGTAATTATATGTATTATATAACTATAAATGTTTGCCTACTTCACAATTAGTTACAGCATGTTCACATTTCAGTTTTTGTTTTTTAAATCCTATTAACAACACTAGTTTCCACTCCAGCACTAACTTTAGGCTAATTAGCACTTTACTAGATGCATGCTCCTTTTTTCTTAGCTACTTCACTGATTCTCCCTTTCTTTTCTTTATTTGCTTCCTTTGGACACTTCATGCTGAAATAAATGGATTCCCTAAAAATGGCACTTAATAATAATTAGCACTACTCATATAGCATATTTCAGGGGTCAAAGCCCTTGATATTCATTTCCTCAGCAACTACTACTGCAACAAGGCTGGAAAACAGGACAGTGTTAGTATCTCACTTAGCAATATTACCCAATATTACAGATGGAGACTTGAGGACAATAATGCCTGCCTAATGAGCTCACAATGGAGGTGAGATTTGAACTAGGGCAGTGGTTCCCAAACTTTAAAGTGCCACGACCCACCTCATCCTCTGCGGTGAGTCATGATGCAATGCTTCTTCTAGAACTAAAAGGCCTTCTTGGGAGGCCCTGGAGGTCTCTTCTGGGTTGCACCAGAACCAACTCTACAGGAATCCACTGGCCTCAGAATGGCCCACAGAAGCTGCCTCTTGTGCAACTAGAAGTTGCACCTGCAAACTGGAAGTTGCTTCCAATTGCTTCTGCAAGCCATTCTGAAGTCCGCAGAAGCAAATAGATTGAGTTGTCAAAAAACAGCTTTGTGACTCTTCTGTATTTAAAAGCAGACTGCACTAGAACATTGGTTGGGATGTACTGCTTGAGAAAATGAACGGGAAAAGCTCTATACTATGAACATTTGCAAAAATAGTTACCAATTCCGTTAGCACAGGAATGTGTGCACAAACAGTGGTGAACACTGATAAAAACAAAGCAAAATAATAACAGAAGACTTATGAACTTCCATAAGTACATTTGAACAAAGCAGCACTGAATGTTGAAGATGTTTACATGGTTGGCGACCTTCAGTCTCGAAAGACTATGGTGTAAGCCTACAGCACCCAGTATTCCCAAGCAGTCTCCCATCCAAGTACTAACCAGGCCTGACCCTGCTTAGCTTCTAAGATCAGACGAGATCAGACATGTGCAGGTTAACAGTTGCTGCTGATGTTTACATACATTGCATAAATTTACTAATTGCTAACTAACTTCCTAGTGCTAAATATACAGGGTGACCCAAAAGTAGGTGGATAGTAAATGATAACATTTATTCCACCTACTGTCCACCTACTTTTGGGTCACCCTGTATATCCATCTCTAAGTAAATACTCTGACATAAATTACCTGCAACCAACATCCACCTGTCAATCTTTCAGCTGCACATCTCTTAGAACTGTTTTGGTGTAGCATTCTACCGCTCAGATTGTAAATGTGATAATTAGGATATTCCTTTCAAACTAATTATTATAACTACACTCTCTGTCTCTTGTATTAGCTTCTCCAAGGAGAAAAAAAAAACACCTGGTTTCCAACACTAAAAAAGGGTTGCTAGAGCTAGGAAAATAATCATTTCAGAGGCTACGAAATTAGCTTCCGACAACAACTTTCATGAAACACAGGAAAATGATCTCAGCAGTAGAGAAGAATGGGGCGGAGCCAGAAGAAATTGAGCAGAGGAAGAATGAAGCAGGAACACGACTTGGTGCTCGACATCTGTGCTTAGCTGTGCAGTCAAACAGCACTGCATAACTGGCATACCAGTAATACTGGTAACATAAACAATAATAACCTACCCGCTCTTTCACACGGCCGTGAATTTTCAGTGCTCATGAAAACATGACTTCAAATCTGAGGCCTGAGATTGCTGTACCATCAACACAGTTTCTGAAGGCAGTCTGGCTGTTCTGAGAATGGCTTGTGCCACAGATAACGTAGTTTTCCAATATAGCTGTTTTCGGGTACTGAAGACAGATTACAGTTGTTTCAGAAAAGTTAAAGATGATAAGAACTACATTGTTATTGCTCGTAGACTGGTTTCACTGGGTTTTTGTAGTATGCCAAAACCTACAAAGCCTGTTTGACTAGAGCCAGCAAGAAAGGAAAATTAGGGTACACACCACAGGTATTGATGCCTGTTTCATATAATCACCAGCTCTCTGAAATAACTATTGTATGTCTCTAGCCTACATGACCATAGGGCACAGCTCTCCATACTCTTGGTTCGATAACAAGTAATAAAATTGATATATTACATTGATATCCTGCCCTTCTTCTCAGGGGCTCAGAGTGGCATTTAAGCATACCACAACCCTGTTAGTGAAGCAGTGACTTCCCCATGAAATCCAGGGATAAACAGGAATTCTGAACCAGAGTTTTCCATCCAGATCCTAAGCCATGAATCACAATGAAATGATGTAGAAGGACGCATCTCTGAAAGAGACAGTACATTTTCCACAGAAGCATTTTTACACTGTTAATAGGGAAGTTGGCTGCGCAGGCTGCACTTCCCACTTTGATTTTGTGAATACCCATGTTATGGGCAGGAGGCCAGGAGAAGCTGAAAGTACTCATTACAAATGGGTTATAGGGACTTGAAACACTGTCTGACCATACCAGATAGCCAAAATAAGTAAAGAAAAGTTCTCAGTTCGGTTTTGCAGAATTCCAGTTGGGCCACAAACAATTCAATCGAAACAATTCTTTGCCTCGGGCATTAGTTTGCAATCTCCAATCTTACTGTCACTTATCCCCCAAATGCACAGGTCCTTTGGCAAGCAAGATTATTATACCGAAATAATCTGCAGACCCCCAATGCACCAGGAGACTGCAGGAGGAAGGTGTCAGCAGCCACTGCAGTGCAATGACACTTTGTGATCATCACTGTACTAACAAGGAGCCAGGATACTGGTCCCAGCACTTAAGAAGGGCTGGACTAAGTATAAAAACAAAGTGGGAACAGAAGGAACTGGGGCAAGAGGAGACAGAAGACAGCAAAGAGGAAGGAGTTTGATGAATGGAGAGTAGGAGTAGCAGGAAAGAGCCCAGCAAGAAAGACAGGCTGAGAGGAGGAGCAAAGGAGGTGAGTAAATAGCTACAAAGAGTGGAGGCTAACAGAGACAAGAATTGAGGAGCAGACAATGGGGGAAAAGATTCTGAAGCAATTGCAAATAGCAGAAGGGCAGAGTAAGAATATAAAGAGCAGAGCCACCAAACCACAGGTGGTAGTCCAAGTCTGGCAAATCTGTTAAAGGTAATTTCTATAATGCCATTATTGTTTAGTAAATAATAATTTATTGCTTATATTTATATTATTTATTATTTATATTACTATCTATTTGTCTATAGACAACAAGAAAAAAGAAAAAAGAAATCATTAGTTATACAGCAGAGTCTAAGAGCCCAATCCTGGGCTCAGTGCCGTGGCTTTGTGCCGCTACACACTGTCGCAAATGTGCCGTAAGGCACGTTTGCAAGCCTCACCACCAGGCTACCGCCCATGTTAGCCCATGGTGCTGGTGGTGGGCTAGCACTAGGCTAGCACAGGGTGGGCGCTCAGCCTCCGCTGTTTGGCTGTCTTACAGACTGCCAAGCCGCGGCACGGTAAGCGGGGGCGGGGAGGAGGCGTTCCGGGGAGGGGGGAGGCGTGGGGAGGGCGGATGGGAGGTGTAATGGGGAGGCGGGGGCAGGGAGAGGGCAGGCGGGAGGCGTGCTGGGGGGAGCGGGGAGACAGGAGGTGGGTCTGGTGGAGCTCCACCAGATCCTGTCCATTTGTGGAGGGCTTGGTGCCTCCACATCTTATGTGGAGACTGCTAGTGCCATCCTGGTTGACTGCATAACATAAATGTCAGCAGAAAAATGGACTACTGTACTGGTTATAACTCAAGGCAAACACTAGAAATTCCATGCAGTTTTGGAGTGATAAAGTGGTTCATTACTAACACAACCAATCTAGTTTCCCTACCACATATGAGCAAGAAGCCATTTCCAACATCAAATACGACAACATGACATGCAGATCAAATTCTGAGCCTTGTCAAGTTCGTAATATAGTATATAGTTCATTATTTTTCCTGTTCATATCAGAGAAAACAGAAAGCTCTGTAATCCACAAATGGTTAAATTTGTGGTCAGGCAAAATGGAAAAAGATATCCTGGCCCGACAACTTACTACATGTAAAGACATGGGAAAACAAGACTTGTGAAAAATATTTTTCAGTTTTAGCCTTTCAAGTGTTTTTCTCATGAGGATGAGCAAACAAATAAAATAAAGCTTAATAAAATATTTTATTTCACTAGTAAGAGTAAAATAATGTCTTAAGTCAGAAAAGAACTACTGAATCCTTGGGGGCTACTTTGTGCCTTGGGGACCAAATGTATGTCACATAATCATCTCTTTGACATTTGGTCAAAAATAACAGCCCAATTTAACGCAACTCCCTGCACAGCAATGCAGCTACGCTAAACTATATCCCATGGGGGAGTTTCAGCCTCTGGAGGCATCCTTGGGGTGATGACATTTCTTCCCTTGCCCCAGACTAAGCCCATGCTGGCCTACTGTTCTGCTCAGACCTGCACCAGCTCTATAACATGTTCATGTGGACTCGCGTGTCATGCTTTCAGGCAACACTAAAGGGTCTTATGCCACCAGAACACTTGAACAGGATTGGGCAGAAAAACTTCACAGCTAAGAGCACAAGTGTTCAAATGTAGTCAATGCAAGAAGTGATACTTTCAAAACACGCATTTCTCACAAGCAGACTGTGGGAAAATTTGACCAAGACCTCTTGATTAAAATTTGCTGAGGCAGTCCAACGGGACTCTGATGAAACCGCTTTGCGGCACAGGTACAGTTTCACAGAAGTCCAGCTGGCTACACCTGTTTCAAACAGTAATTCTACTGCCTTTTAGAAGGTTGTTAACACTTTTGCAGTGCAATCCTATCTTGCGCTGGAACAGGCAGGCCAGGAGCAACATTGGGGACAGAAGTGACTCAGTTGGAGGCAAGGGGAAACTCTTCCCCTTACCCCCGAGGAAGCCATCACAGCCCCAATGGGTCTCCTCAGACTTGTGCCCCCTCAGGAGGCACTCTGTGCTGCTCAGCCACTTCGTGCTGATCGGGGAACATGGTTGGGATACAGCATAACTGCCGGGTCCCAGCCCCGCTTCCTGCTCCCCACCCGCCCTCTCCCTGTCTCCCTCCTGCCTCCTCCTCAAATCCCTGCATCGGCCGAGCTTGGTTGACTCAACCTACCTGGCGCAAGCCACAACAGAGGATGGATGCAACCTCTGTGCTCCAGTGTACCTCCATGCGCTGCCATGGCTTGGTCCCAAGGAGGTGCAAACATGCTTTATGTCCCGTTTGCGATCCTCCTAGGCTGGTGCAAGGGACATGCGCCAGCCTAATGCAAGGTTAGGATTGTGCCCATAATTACTTAAACCAAGTCCCTACTTAAAATCAATAGTATTACAAGAGCACAGTGAAAATGAAGAATCATGAAGGTTCAATTCTAATTCTTCAGACATATTTTGGATAAAGAAAACAAGATTTGAGTAATTCCTTCCTTTTTAAAAGTTTTGATACTCTTACTTGTATGAGCTACTTTTGCCAGAAAACTCAGATTAAGTTTTTCAAGGAGCAGAAAAAAGGCTCAATAGTACTTTTACTAGATGTTGGATGAAATTCCTGGTCACCCATTAAGTTCACTGGATGGCCTTAGTAGTCTCTATTTTCCAGCTACATGCTCTACAGAGTTATAACAAAGGCCCAATGCAGAAAAAAAACACTTGGAATCTTCTAACAATGAAACACTTGGAATCTTCTAACAATGTTTAGGACAGACTGAGTACATCATAGGTTCATAATTGCACAAATTTCCTAAGGTTTGCCTTAAGCAGACTGTATAGCAGAGACTGCTATATTTCCAGTTGCAGTTAACGTGGACCACGATAGCCCTCATAACCACAGTCTGAAATCAGGTCTTAAAGTAGATTTGGAAACTCTTGTTATGACAGAATCCTGCTAGCATCAACCATGGCTAATGATTATAGTGACGTAATGCTACACTTTGGTTAAATGAAACTATGATGGGGAGCATGTGGAATACAGAAAAAAGTAGGCAGAGGGCTGCATGGGAGTCCTTGGAAGACTAACCATCCTCCTATTTATGAAAAGGAAATTATAAAAGTTTCATCTGTACCAAGTCAAAATAACATATATGGTACAGACACTGAGGAAGGAAAAGAAATTCATATCAGCATATAAAATACATACACCTGTTTCGCTACAAACACAATTTTCTCTGGTATCTGCATAAGAATATCAGAATCAATGCATTTAATTTATTATCATCGTATATTATTTCATACTTGAAATTATGGAACCAAGTTTCATATCAACAATAAATACCACAAATGCTTTTGCAAAATTTCCATTAAAATCTTCTTGTTTTTAAAGGTCTAGTAGCACAGTGGATAAGTCTTAACAATAAAATGTTCCCAAAGCTATGATAGAATAAAATCATGAGGTTATGCCAGTTTTCCAACAACTTGATGGAAGAGGGCTCCTTGGGGTAAGGTAGGGCTTTTCAAACTGGGGCATCGTGACGCCCCAGACTGATGGTCCTGGCCTCCGCCCCCTTAAGGGGCAGGGGCAGTAAGGAGGCAGCGACACGATCCCCAGGATCACGTCACTCAGGGGGCTGCAGAGGCTTGGCTGTACTTACCAGAGCCTCCTGCTCTGAGGGTACGGGGAGCGCTACGCGACAGACTGCAGGGCTTCCAGAAGGTTAAGAAGGGAAAGTGGAGCAATCGCGACCCACCTCCACAAAACTGGAAGTGGAGCGCGATCACTCCACTTTCACTTTTGAAGCTTCAGGGAGCCCTGCAGACAGTTGCACAGGGCTCCCCACACCCCAGGGAGGCTGCAGGAGGTTCTGGTAAATACAGCCAGGCCCCTGCAGCTTCCTGAGCCTTCCCCCCTGCCCCAGCCGCCTCTCCCCTCCCCGCCCCTGCAAGAACTTAGAGCGGCTCAAAAATCCCCGAGAGTTTGAAAACCACTGGGGTAAGGGAACATTTGTTCCCTTACCCCAGGTACCCCCTTTACCCGGTGGCCCTGATGGGTCTCCTTGGAGATGCACCAGCTATTTTGCTGGTGCAGAATCAAGAAGGCCCGTGTCTTACAAAGACAAACACAAAGGAGTCTTAGTATTTTTGAACATACTTCTACAGGACTATTTCTCAAAAGAAATAGTCTTCTTCCCTAAATTTTTCAACATTTCTAAACCTTGACTATACATTCCTTTAAAAGGATTTTTTTTTTAAAGTTCAAAATGAACAGCTTTAAGTTCAAGACAATTCAAATAGACTCCCATCCTGCTGGCAGCAAAATGCAAAAAGCCTAGAGGTCTTAAAAGTGGGGAAAAAAACTTTTAAGTGTATTTCGTTCTTTTTTTATACCTGCTGCCACAAACACAAAGACACTTAGTGCTACTGCAGTCCTTCCTCACACCATAGGAAGTATGCAATCCTGTGTCAGCAAAAACCATAGGATCTACACAGCAAGCTTGCTGCTACCAAAGCAGAGAAAAATGTGCTGGCTCTGCCGGATCCTGAACTCCGTGTTGGGCTCAAAGAGTGACACAGTCTCTCTGAAGTCTGCATGGCAAAATAACCAGTGCAGATTGGAGAAGCCCAATTGCAGGACTTGGGGTTTTCCCTGGGAGAAGGGAACAAAAGTCCCCTTCCCCCCCAGGAGACCTCCGGCTGCTTCCCAGCACCTGCTGGATACAGGGATAGCTACTTTGGCGCTGCTGCTCCAGGGAGTGCCAGGAAGCTCAGGATTGGGCTGTAAATCTCTAATTGGCCTGTTATGAGCTGATACAGACATTGCTTCATGACAACAGCTGCCACCGAAACCCTTTCTGCTTACATAGGTGATCCGTGTTGCCAACAGTAATGTTTAAATGTCCCTATGACTTATGCTGGTTTAAACATATGGAATATTCACTTTTTAACATTGCCCAGCCAGCACTGGCATGCAAACATTCTATTTTCTGTTCATAGATATATGAATAGGTAAATCTGCCACCCTATTACAGATTCACTGACTGATGGCCAGTCATTAGGCCATGCGTAATGAGTGCATTAGGCCAGCGTAATGTGTGTTCTGCTAGCATAACATGCTTTGAGGCTGTTGTAAACGTGACACTGCTGGCACACCGGACCTCACCACCACCACAGGTGGCCAGGTCCACACAAAGACAGACCAGGCCTTCCCACCATAGCAGGTAAAGAGGTCAGGAGGGAGGGGTTGGAACCGGGCAGGGTGGGTGGAATGGGGACAAGATGGATGAAGGTGGGCAGGTCGGGCCCAGAAGGGGAAGGGTTCGACTGTATCCTTCCCACAATACACAGTCACAATGTTAAAAATGCTACTCTCAGCTGAGACTACCTAAAAGGCTTGTGTTCGCATCAGCCTTATCCTTCTCTCTATACCCACAGCTATGATGCTAAAAACCTATTGTCTGAGATGCTCCCAATGACAATCTTGAGACCACTGTAAAGTGAATAGCATTGTATAGTGAATCTTGTTTTACTATGGAGAGTTCAATTGTAAAGTGAACCCACTGTAAAATGAGGGTCCACTACATCTCTACGTGACCAGAAATCCTTGAAAGAAGGAAGCTTCTAAACAATTTGCTGGGCAGCCCAATCCTATCCCCAGCGCCTCCACCAGGTGCAGTGGCGCCAAAATGGCTACCACCAGGCTGCTGGAGGTCTCCTTTGGGGAAGAGGAATTTCATCCCCTTCCCCCAAGTAAGAGCACAGGGGCCACAATGAGTCTCTTCCGTGCTGCGTCGGCTATTTTGCTGGTGCAGACTGAAGGAGCTCCGTGTCTGACTTTTCAGCCTGACACAGAGCATAGGATCCAGCAGAGCAAGGCTCCGCTGATCCCACCCCCCTCCCGCCCTGGTTCCTCCCCGCCCTGCCCTCCCCCTACCCCAGAATGCCTCCCCCCACCCCTAAAGCCCTCACTGCTGCCTAGAACGTCTACTGTGCTCTGGGCAGCATCTGTCTGGCACCGAGCTCAGTGCTGACTGGTGCTGGGCCGGCGTTGACTCCTCACTGGATGTAGCAGAAGGGTCTTACGGCACGTTTGTAATACCCAGTATTGGCACTGGAGCTCAGTGCCAGCGCTGAAGTTAAATAGGACTAGGCTCTTACTTTCTGGGTTGAGCTACAAAAATACCAATTGTAGGAAATTTTCACTTAATGAGTAATGGTCAAAATTTGCTTAGTGTGGACAGAGAATGCTATGGAAAAGTAAAGAGAGAGAAAGGAATATAAAAGTCTCACCAGTGGTTTTTCTCCCAAAGATTTTATGAAGTTACTAAAATGTCTCAGTATTAATATCAAAAGTAGGACAACGAAAACTGCTTGACGGAATTCTAACAGGCCTGAATTCTCTTGGGAATGCTAATCTGTTACTTTTCATGAACAGTGAAATAGAGAAGGTGACATAAAATAAAGTGGCAACTGAAGGGTTCAGACTAAGAGGGACAGCAAATAGCATAGGAGTGGGGAGAGTAAAAAGGTAAAAACAGGTATGTTAAAAAGGAGGGAAAAATTTATTCATCAGTTCCTACAAAAACGATTATTAAATACATTCAGTTCCTCACTGCTGTACAGTACTTTATCACTTATCACTTACCATCACCTCACCAGATTGGCAGAGCCTTTCTACACATCTTTAATTTCGCCTCCTAAAATTTGCAAAAATATATTCAAAAATCAATAATGTCTCTCTGCTCTTTTCTTAAATTCCCATTTTAAAGACAGCTATTTCTATAACACTATTGACACATTTAACATTTATTTCTGGTCAAAGATCATATAGGCTATATAAAATCATAGCGAACATTTGCTGAAATTTAGTACATAGTATCTATAATTGTTTTTAAATATACCAGCACATTTCACTGATATAATTTTTTGTTAACATTCATTTTAAAACAGGTACAAAGCTACCTAAAAACTAAGCTAGCATTTTCAAAAAGTAAAAGATTTGTTTATTAAAATTTTCTTAAATGTTTATTAATCAGTGTTAAATATCACAATTATTTGGAAAATATAAACGAATAGGCTTTTTTCCAATTTATCAAACATATAATGTAAATACTGGGTTGTACTGTAACAAGAACAACAGGTAAAAGTACAAGTAAACTTCTTTGCCCCTTTGTTAGCCCAGTAGCTCCTGTACACCCTGAAAATCTGTCCCTGAGTGTCAAGTAACCCTGCCACAAAATTGTATGGGGTGCAGAGCCCTGCAGAAGACTATGGGAAGACTGGCAAAAATTCCCCACTTTGCATAATTGGAAATGCCTTCCACACAAGAAGCCCTTAGGGAACAACCTACTGATTACATTTTATGTACAGATGTGCACCCCTTAACAACCTTCCGGCCAGTGACAGGTCACATATGTGACGGCCACCACTGGTCAGGAGGTCGGACCCCCCAAGTCTCCAAAGCTGAGAGGAGCTCTGCTCCTCTCACCTCCAGAGGCCTTTCTGAGTCTCTCAGAGGATCAGAATCTTCCAGTTGTCATTTTCACTTTCACAGAGGAAATCTGAACTCTCGCCTCTCTCATGATTCCAGGATTTTGAACCTCGCAGAGTTTACAGTGATGTTTTTACATAATTTTCTCCATTTCAACGCCTGCCCAGGAAAATGTCCTGATGGATAGCTCCCAGTGTTAGTTAAATCTACCACAGCATATGAGACAAAGAATTTTTTAAAAATGAAATTTAAAGTATGTCTACTTCACTAAAAACACGAGTAATGAAGGCAAAGCAGAAAATAATGTGGCAGGAAACTTAACACCAGAGAACTCACTCACAAATTTTGAAGCTCAGTATGTGGTAATGGATGAATGCTGAGTCAATCTGCTATCTTATTTTTGAACAAGGGCTCACTGAATTCAGCATAATCCAGTTTGAGTTAGCATTCTTTGTTACATTTGTTACATTTATTTATTTCTGCATTTACAGTAGGAGCTCAAAGTCCACTGGGGTTCTGATCCAGAAACCCCAGTGGATACCAAAATCAGTGGATACCAGGGTCCCCCCTTAATGCCTTGTAACATGGTATAGATGCTTTTCCACATTCAGCCACTAGATGAGATGAATAATTCCATTAGATTCCATTAGAGTCTATTAGATTCATTATTCACTCCATCTAGTGGCTGAATGCAGTACAGCATCTATATGGATGCATTCTGGGGTGACAATGGAGGAGCAAGAAACCAGGATGTGGATCTTTAAAGTTATCTTTAACCCTGAGAAGCTTGAACCGATGCAGTTTAACAGCACAAAGATAGGAAATTTGGTGCTGTTTTCCTTCTTACAAGGCATTTAAAGGTGGACCCTGATATCAGTGGAGAGTCGAATCAGTGGGTACCGAGGTCCCACCTGTACATTATAGTGTTCTTCCAACACAGAACTCAAGATAACATACATGGGATTCCCAGATAGTCACTAATCCAGTCACTGACCAGACCTAGATCAATACAAGATCTCGCACAATCCAAGATGGACATCCAGCAGTGCCCTTGTGAGTTTACAAGGACACTGAGGGAACCGTGGAGCACAGTTTGGAAGCCACTGCTGTAAAAGTTGAGTTACCAATACTAGGTGAGACTAAAATATTAAAAATTGTAGAAAACTCTTTTGGCAGCATGCCTATGAACAAAATTCTCCCAACTTTTTTGAGAATTGAAGCCTCAAACTCATGATCATTTTCAAAAAGGACATGTTGGTTCTACCACATGCTAGATATTTTACAAATGGTAAAACAGAGCAGCAGGACAAACATTAAAGAAGAAGGTGTGGATTTACAATAACCATAGATATATTCTGTTAATTATAATATCATTAATAAATGGTGTAGAGATGATATGCTAATAATGCCCAATGTTTCATTTCAATGCTGAGCAACTCTTCTATTCCTGTCCCACACACATTCATTATATGAACTTATGAGTAATGTGAATAATATATGTAGTACTTCTAAATGTACAAAGCGCTTCATAATCTGTATCTTACTCATCTTTATAACAATGCTGTTACAGCTACTTAAATTTTACAGAACAAACTGCAGCTGAGAAACAGCAAATTATATAGGATCCTTAAGTGCGATTTTTCACAACAATCTTCCTATATAGAGTTCAAAATATAGAGAGACATAATCTTGTATATCTATGTACAATGTCATCTGAAAATCTTGCTGCTGTCTGCTATGCCATATATACGTATCTAGAAAGTGCATATACGTCTCCCTACATTCATTAGAAGAAAAAAAATAAAAGGAGTGAAGGGGATCTAAGTAAGAATCCAATGGTATCCTTCCCCCCCACCACCACCGATGCAGCTGTGTCAAAAAGGAATGCACTGTATCAATTGGGGGGGCTGGAAAGCTTCGGAGGGGAAAAGGGAATTCCCCTTATACAACTGTAAGCCTTCTACTCTGCAGTGAGTCACCTCGGACCTGCACCAGCTTTTGGGATGTAACCAGTGGATGTCAACCCTGACTTATGTAATTTATAGCTATAAGATTTGGTGATGGCCACTAGCTTTAGATAAAACTTTTAAAAATATTAGACAAATGCATGGAGTATAGATTTATCAGTGGCTAAATCTGATAAATGGAATGTATGTTCAGAGGATAGTTTAGAGCAGTGTTTCTCAAACTGTGTGTCAGGACCCACTTGGTGGGTCACGAGCCAATTTCAGGTGGGTCCCCATTCATTTCAATATTTTATTTTTAATCTGTTAGACTTGATGCTACCATGGGATGTGACTGCATTTGGGGAAATGTTACAGACCTGTTCTTTTAACAAGCTACTATGAATATTCTTTTAACAATGATAGTCAATGAGACTCCTGGGTATGTGTGGGTAGTATTGCAGCCTAGGATTGTTAAAAATGTTCCTGCATGATGATGTCACTTCCAGTCATGACATCATTTCCAGTGGGTCCTGACAGATTCTCATTCTAAAAAGTGGGTCCCAGTGCGAAATCTGTGAGAATCACTGGTTTAGAGGTTACTCATAAGTAACCAATCAATGAAGCCAACTGAAACTGGCAGCAGTTTGGCCCACTTTTTTCTACCTGCTTGCTTCCACTGATCCTCTCTTAGAAAAGGAAGAAGAAAAAAGTAGAAGGAGAAGAGAATAGTGAGCTAGAGTGTGAAAGAAGCAGAGGCTGGCATATCACAAGGTCAGCAATTGCAATGTTGCCTCAGGTGCTTTGAGGTCGTGGGCTGGTCCTGTCTCTGAATACCAGATGTTGGGAACAATCAATGAGGGAAAGTTTTCACCTTCATACTCTGCTTGTGGGCTTCCTGGAGTCATCTGACTGCTCACTTTGGAAGTGATCCGCTGGCTTTATAGATCATTGGCCTGATACAACAGAGCTTTTCTTATATTCTCTGAGTCATCAGCAGTACGAAACAGCAGGACACAGCCCGGAATTCTAATCCATATTTCTAAATTTCTCTTTATAGACATAGAGAGAACTTGATTGACAGAAGTGATTGAAGGAGAGAGCTTGATTTTAATTAAGAGAACAGAGATAGACATCTCTTTTCTCAATTTTTAAATTGATTTTAATTCAATTAAATTCAATTTTAAATTGATTTTTAAAAAATTAGAGGTTTTCCCTTTTAACAATAAAATTCTTCATTCTTTATTCAGGTTAACATATGATTCATTGCAGTGACAATGCTGAACTTATTGTCCAGTTCAGCCATCACCCATTGAAGCCCACCATGCATTTGGTTCTCAGGCAGTCCTGTCAAATATGAATCAAGACAAGGTAAACCTTTTGCCCAGTTTTGCTTCTATGGGAATTAACATTGTTTTCAGAAGGTGTGTGCGTGCATGTGCATTTGAGAGAGAGAGAGAGAGAGAAAGAGAGAGAGAGAGAGAGAGAGAATACACAGTTTAAACTCTTTATGATGCTTATGCCATAAGACCCTTTATGGCTGTCCCAAAATGCTACGCATCAGTCTGCATAATCTGGCCACCACCACAAGCTGTCAGCTGCCACCTCCATGCATGAAGAGAAAATTTCAGCAGGTGCCCCTGCTGAAATCCCCTCCTCTATACAACTGTTAAAGGTCTAGGAGCCCTAAAGTTGAAAGGTTGGCCACCCCTGCCAAAAGTCAAACATGCATGTAATCTGTATGACAAAATTAAGATATCTGACTCCATTCTTTCATTTGCTATGAACCACATAACAGTTACTGAACAATTTAGACTTTTCCTGCAAATTGAAGGCAGTTCACCTCTCTTGTTCTCTCTTGAATATAACAAAGCACTTTATGTACATTCTTTTAACAGTTGGTTAAGATACAACCCAGTAAGATACACCAGTATTGTTTTCCTCATATTACATATTACAAGTGAAAGACTGATAATACAGATATAAAAAAAGTGAGCAGTTGAGTTCATGATTGTGCAAAGTATTCAAACAGATACTTTACAACTCAAGGCTTAGTCTCTTAATGATAGCTGGCATTCATATAGCACTTTCTCAATGTGCAAATCATTCTATATGTATTTTTCTTGACTGAGGCTCCAATCCTATCCATCTTTCCAGCACTGGTGCAACCACAATACAGCCCTGACGTAAGGGAACAAATGTCCCTATACCTTGAGGAGGCCTCTGTTACTGCCTCCCTACCACAGGATGCAGTGCACACCCCATTGGCACGGCTGCACCGGCACTGGAAAATTGGATAGGATTGGGCCCCTAGTCCTTCCAGTGGAGTTCCCAGAGGAGGGGCAAAACACTGTTTTGCAAGGCGCCTCAATGTGCCCTGAAAGCTGTCCTTCCACCTAGCCACTGGAGCCTTTCCAAATGGCAAGAGCAACCTCTCCACATTGTACTTGCTGCTCGGACTGCCGCCAAGGGGGAAAGCAACATACAGAGCATGTTGAGGCACTTCGCAGGGCTTAGTGATTTGCCCCCCCCCCCGGAACACCACTAAGTCCTTCCAATAACCCTGTAATGATAAGTTTTATCTCTGAGCCACTATATTTATTGGACAGCACACAGGCCCTCAGCAGGCTCTATTATTAAAAGCTTCCTCTGTGAACCAAAAGAGTATCCCAAGCATGCAAGGAGAGAGTACAACACTCCTATCTGAGGGAATGCTCAATGACATAACCTCACCCCACTGAATGTCTGACCACTACCTATCATCATCATTGCAAGCTTCAATATCAAATTTTCCAAGACCTATACCAAAAGGTAAGCAGCGCAGATGACCCAGAGAAGTACTGATGTTTTAGTACAGGTCGTGCCTCATTATCCACTAGGGTTCCACTCTGGAAATCCAGGGGATTTAAAAAAAAACAAAATCAGTGGATAGCTTTAAAGACCCACTTCCAGTTTTATTGCCCCTCCACTGCTCCTAATGGAATAATTTTATTCCATTAGATTCCATTATTCACCTCATCTAGTGGCTGAATGCACCAGTATTGAAACTATACAAGTGTGCATCACTTAACGATGGAGACACGTTCTCCAATTCCCGTTGTTATGCGATTAGGTCATTAAATGAACATTCAGCCCAATCTTGCCTTTGTTGTGTAAACAAACACTCCCTGCCAGACACTAGCTGGCTGCACATGCTCCTGGAGATAGATAGCCTCTTCAAGCCTCTGCTTGAAGATCTCCAGTGAGGGAGAGTCCACTACCTCCCTCTGCAATCTGTTCCACTTCCGAACCGCCCTTACCATCAGGAATTTTTTCCTGATATTTAATCCAGTGGCATAGCTAATGATTGGGTAACCCGGTGCCAAGCTCAAAATGTTGCCCCAAAAGTTTCCTCACAACCAGAAGTGACATCACACCCAGGCTTTTTAAAAAGTGAAAGTTGGGAGGATCCCACCTCCTCCCCCCAGTCAGTGGCATACCTAAGACATCTATCTACAACCTGGGGTCAAAGAACATTTTGTAGCCCCCTCCCCCCACATGACAAAATCAAGTTTAATTAAGTAAATAAATAAAAAGTTATTGATTCCATGCTGTGTCGTAACATCTCATTGGCACTCAGAACAAACAGTCTCATAGGTCAGTTTGGAGTTAAGCAAATCCACTTTTTGTTCCACAAGGCAGTTGAGTTTTCATTTTGTGGTTAATTGGCCATAACTTTTGATAGAAAACAGATATTCCAGTGCATTTTGTTTCACTGCACTCTGCATTAAATTACCTTTCCAATGATATATAACATGATGGTATTATTCATACATACCAAGATTTTCACAATTTTGGTCACTAGTGTCAAGCTCAGCTTGTTAACCCCCTAAATCTTGATGCCCGGTGCAACTGCTTCCTTCTGCACCCCCCTAGCTATGCCACTGATCTAATCAGAATATCTTCTCTTGCAGTTTGTACCCATTGATTCTAGTTCCACTTTCAGAGGCAGTTGAGAACAAATTTGTTCCTTCCTCCATATGACAACCCTTTAGGTATTTGAAGAGCACTATCACATTCCCACTCAGCCTTCTCTTCTCCAGGCTGAACATACCAAGTTCCTCAACCTTTCTTTGTAGGGCTTGTCCTCTTGCCCTCTGACCATCTTCGTTGCTCTCCTCTGAATCCACTCAAGTTTGGCTGCAAGTTTCTTAAAGTGAGGTGCCCAGAACTTGACACAGTACTCCAGGTGAGACCTAACCAGTGCAGAATAAAGCGGAACCACAACTTCTTGCAACTTGAAAGCTACGGTTCTGCTAATGCAGACTAAAACTGCATTCACCTTCTTTGCAGCCACATCACATTGCTGATTCATGTTCATTCTGTGATCCACTGCAACTACAAGATCCCGCTCACATGTTGTGATGCCAAGCCAGGTTATCTCCAGTTTTATACCTGAGTCTTTGGTTATTTTGCCTAAATGCAGAACCTTGCATTTCTCCCTGTTGAACATCATCTATATTCACTTCAGTTCACTATTCCATTTTGTCTAGGTCAACATACTCATTCTTCATTCAGAAAATGTACACAGGAAGTCAACAAAGGGCCCAATCCTCTCCAACTTTCCAGTGCTGATGCAGTCGCAATGCAGAATGGAGATAAGGGAACAAATATTCCATTACCTTGAAGAGGCCTCCATGACTGCCCCCCATCACCACAGGATGCAATGCATGCCCTGTTGGCACAGCTGTATGAGTGCTGGGAAGTTGGAAAGGATTGGGCCCAAAGTAATATTTTAGATTTATTCATTCAGGTTCATAATATGCCTGAATGAACGAAGGAATATGCCTGCATGTTACACTATTATTCTAGTAAAATATTTCAAACAGAAACTTATAGGTCTATAGTAAAACAGTGAAAACTCTCTGTGAAAATTCCAGATTACTGTTGCACCATTATTAAAGAGATAAAAATGCCATCCGTAAATCAAATATCTTCACATTTTAAACCTCCCCAGTGGCCACCGTATTACTGAACGCCCTTCCTGGAAAGGGACAGCAGGCAGCAACACTGCTTTCCTTCAGGCATCAAAAGAAAAACTGAAAAGCTTTTGGCTAATCTTGCTCTATAATTGATCTTTGACAATAAAACTGTAATTGATGGGCTGTTGCTGTGATTTTGACACCCTTTTACTATTAAGGGAGGATTTATAATTTTTATTACTACTATTGCAGGGAGTTTTGTACCTTGTAAGATCACTAGCGTAGCTAGAGGGGGGTTGGCGTACTATGTTTTGCAGGTAGCCTCCCTGCAGCGTGCAAGCAGCTCCTCCCCCCTTCCCTTGGGAACTATTCGCCTCTGTTTCCCCCCCCCCTCACCCACATGGCTCCAAAGGGAGGGGAGGAACCGCTTGCATGCTGCGGGAGGCTCCCTGCAAAAATTAGTGCACCCCCCCTCAACCTACGCCAGTGTGTAAGATTCACTTTTGTTGATCTTCTTATGTTTCTGTTATTTTTAATTATAAAAAATACCAGTTAAAATGGTAAAGGAAAGTGAGGTGAATAATAATAAAAAGGCAATTCCTCTGTCCAGTGTGGAAAAAAAACAACGTTTATTGTTTTGCTTTTTCTAGTTGCATTTGATTATTAATTTCATGCAACTGATTCTGTATGGAAGATTTTAAATATTATGACAGCTTAATATAAAACAATAAACTGGGTAAATAAATGGAATTCGAAGATAGATCGCTAGATCAATAGGTATTGCTAATTCAGCGGTAAAGTGAGTAGCCCCATTGCGGGGCTGCTTCCCTTACCTAGAAGGGGACAAAAGTTCCCTTCTCCCGAGGCACTGCCTGCAGCAGACTGAAGCAGATAGGGTGCAGCAGGAGCTGTTCTCGGCACCGCTGCAGGCACGCACCCCACGCAGCTCAGGATTGGGCTGTAAAATATTGCTGAAATCCAGAAGGGATTAGACAGGTTCATGAAAGACACTAACAGCTATCTGTTATCATAGATGGAGGCTGTCTGCTCATACTCAAGGTATCCCCAAACAGCTGACACCTAGAATCTGGAAGTGAACAACAAGGCATGAGTAATTTCTAAATTGCCTTGGTTTCCTTCTGAAAAGCATTAAGTACCTGCTGCTGTCCTGGACAGGATATCAGGCTGGATAAACCACTAGTGTCATCTAGTGAGGCAGCTCCTACATTAAGTTCTTGCACAAATAAGAATTAAGCACATAATTAGACTTCAAAGTATTTATTCATGAATAAATGAATGGAAGGAAAACAACAGCTACCGATTCACACATTTTATTTATGCTCTGAAGGCAGCTTCATGTCAAAATAGATTTTAAATGAGAAATTAGTACTTTATATTCAAGTCCTATAGACAAAAAAGTACAAACTGATCTACCTTTGCTAGATGCACTACTATTTCTATTGGATTCAGAAGTTAAGCCATGTCCTGAGCTCACCTACTGCTTATCTCTGACAATGCCTGATGTTATGGATGCATAAAATGTTTCTGCAGTGTATAGTAGGGTCAACTACACTTGCCATGTTTGTATCAAGAAAACTGTGGATGCCAAAATAATTCTTGTAGATACTAAAGCATTCTTAAAACATGGTAATATGACAATTTCATAGGTTCACTTAAGGGAACCCAAGTCAAAACACGTTTCACGCAGAAAGGAATTCATATATTTTTGTATGAACACTTGCCACTCCATTATGCTGAGCGATAGGAATTGTACAAGAAGAACAGTTTCAAATGACACTTTGTCATGTGTACTATTTCCCCTCCCAACTATCCAAAAATCTATGTAAATTGCTTTGTGAACTATTCCTGTTGAAAAACAGTATATAAATATTCAAATAATAATAATAAAAATCTCCACTTATTTTTTTCTGATTCTTAACATTTTACATACCACTTACAGGTATATAAATATTCTTAATAATAATAATCATGTTGACCACATATCTGACAAAGGCTTGTATAGGATATTGAAAATGATCATACATTTTTTTCAGGATGTAATCCTGTTCCAACTTGTACTTGTTTATTTAAGCCCATTAACTTCATTGGGACTTAAAATGCATAGCTAAGCACATTAAAATGGAAACTTCAACATCACTCCACATTTTTGTTTGCAGGACAACACCCTTGAGAAGTGTCAAAATTCTATATCAATCAAACGGTCTTCCCTTACTCCTTATATCATAAGTTGTTTTTCATACTCAGGTATGACTCCTTGTAAGAATCACACCAGGTCAGCAGGTTCGATAAATCAAAATAACATTAATTATGGAGCATCTGTGGGCTGTTTAACACTAGTTTTTTTCCCCCAAATTCAAGTAGAGATAACATCAAATACCATATTTTAAAAATACTGTATCTGCATACATTAAAAAAAACTAAGATAATGAGCTTTATTTTTTCCTTGGAAAAGTGTTTCTCTCACTCAGTGACTATGTAAGTATTCAAAGAAATATTCACTGACATACTATAGCCATGATTCAACTAATGTTTGTCATAATTAACAGAACAATTCTATCCACACATACAAGAGACCAACCCCACTAAACTCAGTAAGACTTACTTCTAGCAAAGGACTGCATTGTTAGTCATGCTGAAACCAAAAGGAACAAGTAAGTTATGGCTAACTTTGCTAGACCAAGTCTTATGGCTATCCTATTACTCAGTTTAAAGCTAGGCTTGCAATCATAACCCTGATTTGGAAATAGGGGAAAAAAATGTTTAGTGGGATAACTGGTTACCTTAGCTAGATTTGTGGTGTTTACAAATGACCTCCAAGAAAATTCAATTGCATTTGTCCGTAGACTCAGTATGTGTCACAATACACACTACATCATCACATGTTCTGTAAACTTAAACATATACAAACACATGCATACAAAGATGTCTTGTGGCATACATTTGTACTCCGTAAGTACTGTACGCTCACAGTGCAATACTCAGAAATGTCCTATGGATTTTAGCTGGACTTACACCAAGGTAAGTGTACACAGAACTAACAGCCCAATCCTGAGCTCCGGCACACCTCACACCTGCCCTCTCCCCGCCTCCCCACCCTCTCTCCGCCCTCTGCCTACCTCCCCCCTCCTAGAACGCCTCCTCCCCGCCCCCATTTACCGTGCCGCGGCTTGGCAGACTATGCGACCGCCGGGCGACAGAGGCTGGGCGCCCGCCCAGCCCAATGCTGGACTAGCATGGCCAGCACTGGACTAGCACGGGTGCTGGCCCAGTGGTAAGGCTCACAAACGTGCCTTACAATCCTTACTAAGCCATTCAGGATTGGGCTCTAAGGAGGCCTAAGTTCAGCAAGGCTAAAAATCAGAGCTATTCTCCCTCTTTACATAGTTCATTTTGGATTATTTATCCATATTCATATTGTTTGTGTCTGAAAGAAACACAGCCATGAGCAATTTAGAATCCTGTACTTTTCTGGCACATAGAATGGTATGGCTGGGGTTGAAAAATTAGTTTGATGGGAGAAATTAGGGTTAGCAGTACTAAACTAATGAAAGGTAGCTGAGATACAAAGTTATTCTGTTTTTCAAGGGTAATATATGGGGGAAATTGTTACTGGTAATTAATTTTTTTAAATATATATATCATACATCAGTCCACCACTGATAATGTCCTAAAAGTACAAAGTGAGATTGCTACTAAAATGTGAGGTTTTGACAAAAATGTGATTCTGGGATAGGTAATTGCCCCGGAAAGAAGTGAAGATTACAATCCTTGAACACATACTTCTAAGTTCCAGCGAACTCAGAGCCCAGTCCTGAGTCTGCTGCGTGCATGGGGACGAGTGCTGAGTCAAGGGGCCCTTCTCAAGTGCTTTACCAAGTCTTCGATGCACATGACACAAGTGTAAATGAGGCAGTGAAAAACGTGCTTATTCGTGACTCAGTCTCAAGTCACCTGACTTGAGTTCCCATCCCTGCTTAGCATCAGTTAGTACAAGCTAAAATTCCTATTCTTATCAATGTGTAGCAGTTATGTAAAACAGTTTACAGAGAAAATCAAATAACTAATGGCTTACTGGTGTTTGTCGTATGATGTCATCGCCAGTTACTTCTGGTGGTACTTTGAATAGGTGGACCATGTGAAGTGGTATAGCCGCAGGACAAATTTTGACAAACACTGGTTTAGATCTAAATGGACTGGAGGGAGTAAGTGAGCTGCAGACTTCAGCAAGAAGCATGAAGTAGACACACAGTAGACCAGAACTCATAATTTCCAAATTCTACTTAAGTATTTTTTTAATATTAAGTCCCATGGCTAACCATATTAAAATGCTTAACTTTTATGCCTGCTAATAGCAGAATTCAAGTTTTTGAACTTCATTAATTTCCAGCAAAATACTTTTCTAAATACACTCTGTTTAACTGAGCAGTCATTTGTTCAGCTTGCTCTTACTGTATTATGATGTTTTTATTAAGTTCCAAGACAAATTTGCAGGTCAGTGATTCTTCCAGACAAATTCTGATCCTGTCCCAAAGATTTCAGTCTTGCAGCTTAGTTTTTGTCTATTATCCCACTATTAAAAGCAGGGCAACCCAATCCTGAGCTGCCCGGGGCACCCAGCCTCGGTGGCACCGAGAACAGCTGCCACCAGATCCTGCGTGCCTTGGGCTAATGCAAGCAGCACCTTGGGAGAAGGGGACTTTTGTCCCCTTCTCCCAGGTAAGGGAAGCAGCCCCGCAATGGGGCTACTCACTTTACCACCAACCAAAAGATCGGCGGTAAAGTAAAGGTGTTCATGTAGGGTGCCGAGCCCCATATGAATGCCTTGGATCCGGAGGAGCAGAGCTCCACAACTCACCTCCCTCCCTCCCCGCTTCTATAGTCCCCATTGACTATAATGGGACTTACTTCTGAGCAGACATGCATAGGATTGGGTTCTCAGACTTTTCAATCACATCTTGAATGGCAACATAAAACCTTAGGTGCTAGGTACTGGGGTTTTCCTCCCAGCATACCATTCTGCACATACATAGGTGAAAACCAGAACTTGTACCCTACAAACAAATATTGCTAGTGGTTTATAGCTTAGGAATTCCAATTATTAGTTCTAAAAGTTCATTCTTTCATGTTGATTTTTTAAAATGAAACTTAACATTTCTTTAAATGTTTTTGGAAAAATTATGAGGGTTTTTTCCTATTAAAAACTCTTCAGTATTTTAAAAAGTTGTCACTTCAGTTGTAATTTATCAATTACATCACTTAGAACTGGGAAAGATTAATCAGCTAAATATTATTTAGTCAGCTGACAGCTCTATCAAAATATTTTCTTCACTTTCTCCAGCCTCTTTTAACTCTTCAGTAATTTGGATTGCAAATACAGTATTTATGTGTCAGTATTGAACTTTGATCTTCCAGGCTTTAAAAATATTTTTACATTATTAACTTTAAAATAAAACAAACAATTTAAAGAAAAAGTGATTTTTGAAGCATTATTTTGTCTCAGAATAATGTATAGCTTGTCAACATTTTTGGCTAGACTGAGTTTATGCTGCCACTTCCTCTTTCTGTATCTCTTCTTATCAGAGGTTTGTGACAGGTTTGTGGACTTCTCCATGGGACCCCCCCCCCCCATCTATTTTACATGTCTTCTTAAACAGGGCACAATATTATAAGAGCTACTAAAAATGCTAAGTAAAGAGGTAAGTTCATTCTCTAAATATACTGTCTTTATACATTTAAAATATATTAGACTTTGAGTGCAATCCTAACCCCTTATGTCAGTGCTTTCCAGCACTGACATAAGGGTAATGCAGCTCTGAGGTAAGGGAACAAACATTCCCTTACTTTGAGGAGGCCTCCATGAGTGACACCCAACAGCAGGATGCAGCATATGTCCCATTGGCACCACTATGCCAGTGCTGGAAAGCACTGACATAAGGGGTTAGGATTGTGCCCTTTGATGAATAGGAGGTATCTACTAGTGTACATTTTAGAAATCACGGACCTTAACCCTGTTTAGGCAAACCTGTAATTGTGACTGTACATCCAAGGCTATAGCATCAACAAGTGTTCCAGAAAACCCCACCCCATCACCACACTCTGATTCGTGTTCTCCTTGTGGGAAGAATTTGTCCAAAGATACAAATGCTCTCTATGAAAAGAGAATATCCAGCATTCCATAATACCTGGAGAAGGAAGGATAGATCTGAAACTGCAGTGACTACTGAAGACTTCGGCCCCCAATTCCTCTGCAGTAGTTAGCCACCACTGATGCTTCCACAATATAGCTGCAGGAATACAGATCTGACCAAATTAATGTAACTACACACTCAGATTCTTAATCAACATATTTAGTATTAATACAAAGCACGATCAATACAACTTCCACAGGAAGCATATTAATTTTGTGTACTGAAATAAATTTCCTTGTACACATCTACAGCCACAAACTGCAATGCTCATGAATTGTTTCATGAAGGCATGATTTGGGGAGTATTTAAACAATTCAATAGCACTTAAGGAAATCTGGGAAGATTTAATACTCATTCCTGTTGATAAAGTGACTTTCAAACAGGAACTAGCATGGAAAATTTCACTCAAAGAAGGTGCGTTGTTTGGAATGTACACTGCGCATCAAAACAGGTTTGTCGTGGGAACTTTTTACAGTTTTTTGCTATCTAACTTTGAAGAAATGAACATGAATGAACTGAGGTCTATTTTATAATTTCAAAATGTATCACAAAAGCTGTTAGAATATGAACTTGAATGAGTATGAAAGGAAGAAAAAATCATTTAAAATGTTCAGGAAAATGAGCAGGTATTATCGAATTGAACAGCAGCTATAAAAATCAGTGTGAATCTCTACAACTTATCCAAAACATTAGATTTATAGTGCAATCTTATATATGTTTACTTAAAGTAAGTCCCAATGTTTTGAACTGACCTATGTCTACGTAAGAGTGTACAGAATTGCAGCCTTAATGCATTTGACTTATGCTGTTATTTAAAGTTTTATGTCACTTGCTCCAGGAAGACTAGTACCTAACCTACTGGTCTCTGCAAGCCTGTTCAAGACTGACTATAAGTTAGAACAGTGCTCTTCAACCTGTGAGTCGTGACCCCAGTGAGGTTGCAAAACCTCATTTGGGGGGTTGGGGCAACCTTCCAAAGCCTGTGCAAGTGAGGACTTGGATTCAATTCAATAATGGTCCTGCAAATTAATGACTACTGCTGTAACTACTACGTAAATAAACCAACTGCTATTATAGAAGCAGTGAGAAGGAGAGAAGGAGAATTTACTTTAAAGTGATCTGCAAATGTTTTTAAATTGTTTAATATTTTAAGGGGTTTGCTTAATGTTTAAATTTCAGACATCATTTCCTAAGATTACTGGTATAATTAGTTCCATTCTATATAGGTACAGCAAATAATAGGACATCATCTTTTTTATTCAGTGTCTGGTTCTGTGGTAAAACGAATACTATAATCCAAAAGTGAAACTGAATAACGCGTCACATATCACAGGATCATGTAGAACAAGAAATAATCTTAGCTAGATAAACATAAACGTCTCAAGCAAGTGACTGGGAAAGGCGAGTACCTCTGAGTCATAAGCCAATCAAAGCTAAGAGGAAAAAAAATCCTGGACCATAAATAAGGCTAGCAAGACAAGTATGCAAAAAAGTATGCAAAAGTATGCATAGTATGCAAAAAGTATGCAAAAAAGTTCCATCAACAAAGCCCTTTGAAACAGAATTTTACACAGCGGTGAACACCTAAACAACTAGACCACCCTGTTTCATAAATTTCAGAGGAAGACCACAACTAACATCAGAACTAAACTTAACTATACAAAACTTCCACAAATTTATTCAGCTCATTTCAATGCTTTGTTTGACCGGGGGGGGGGAGCCGGGGGGATCTGGTTTTGGCTTTTAGTTTTGGTTTTGTGCTCTGGTGTGCATTTTGCCTTAGGCAGAGCAAGGGATTTTCACCCTTTTTATCTCATGACACAGTGACAAGACACTAAAATCATCAAGACACACCATCGGTTTTTTTACAATTGACAAGGCACACTGCACTGACAGCAGGGGCTCGCATACCCCAGTGACCCTACTAAAAAATGACCCTCCCCCAAACTCCCACAGCACACCTGCAAACCATCCACAAGACACTAGTGTGCCACAGCACAGTGGTTGAAAATGGCTGAGCTGGATGATCTGCAAAATTACCACCTATGTTTCTGATTTGGTTATGATTTTAGCCTTATATACATATATAATCTTCTAACAATGCTCTTTTAAACTCTGTTTAGCGTAGAGTTCGCACTGCACCGGAACAGGAAAAAATTTACAATGCTTCCTGTACATGGGATACACAACACAGAGAAATCCAGATTTTACAACAACAGTATGGTATTTTAAAGGAATGCAACACAGCACCAGCAAGATTGTGCACACAATCTCTGGATTTTACATACAAGGATAGGGCACCTGCTTGTGTGTATATCTTGTGAATCAAAATTATTAGGTATGTGCTGTTCTCATTACAAATGACACTGTTTGCATGGACAATGTAGTCAAGAATCATTTCTCCAGTGCAAAGTGTCCCAGAGTCTGGTTTACAGAGATTAAGCTTGACCGAGGGCAAGTTGCAATTTGGCATTAGCTCAAATCCATAAAGTTGGCTCAGACTTGTCAATCAAATTCGTACCATGAACACACACATTGTATGAATAATACTTCAACTACAAAACCAATAATTTCCATTCTGTTGAGTTCAATGAGATATATTTTCAGGTGATACTTTTAGGAAAACAGATGTAAATTTATTTCAAAAGTCAGGAAATGTTAGGTGGCTGGCACTCATAATTTTGGTTCGGAGGGAAGACTACAAGTGAATGTATTTGCAGCAACAAATGGAAATCCCTGTGAAGAATTCTATCCTCCTGTTCTGTACTGTTTAGTACAAACTGACTGGTGTCCTGACATTAATATACTGCATACTTCCCCAATCCCTCTATACTGCATTGGCTATTACAGGAAATATACCGTATGCATGTAGCATTTAACTATATCTGGTATCATCTTTCCTATTTGTAGGAGCCACTATTTTCCTTAATATAATATACAGTATTTATAATAATATACAGTATTTATATACCGCCTTTCTTGGTCTTTATTCAAGACTTTATTCAAGGCGGTTTACACAGGCAGGCTTATTAAATCCACGCAGGGATTTTTACAAATTGAAAGAAGGTTCTCTCTTTCAAGAACCACCACATTCAAGGTGTTACACTCCGATCTGGTTTAACATTCTGGCCTTCATCCTCCCACGCTCCGAGCAGATGGAACAGCTCAGCTGCAGCTTGCCAGCTGCTTCAAGGTCGCACGGTGCCGGTGGCCTCGAACTGGCGACCTTGTGGATGTTAATCTTCAGGCAAATGGAGGCTCTACCCTCTAGACCAGACCTCCTGCCCCTAGTGTCCCCTCCCTAGACACTACTCTAGGGATTAAAACATTCCAAAACCCTCGTGGATAGACTAGTTCTACAATGAAGCTGATAAATCCTGATAATTGGACAGAACGATACCTTTTAAAGTGATGGCTATCACATTAAGCAGGAGAAGAACAACCCTATTCATCTGAGGCAGTGGTGTAATGGTAAATTTTAAAGTGTAGGAGCTCACCATGACACCATCACTCCTTATGGTCATTTGAAAAAAATGTTCAAAGGTAGCACAAGATCAGTTCTGCTGATGATGTTGCACCTCCTGCTGTAGAAGAAGCCTCAGAGTTTTGCTCCCATGCAACTACACCCCTGATTCCAGGGTACCGCGTTCAGGCCTCTTTGCAAGCTGCAAGACAATGTGGTTGCACACCTGGAAAGTTCAACAATGTTGCCTTGCATCACCCACAACTCAATGGCCACAGAGCACAGCGATGATGATGATGATGATGATGATGTGACTGCCAAGCACCTTTGACGACAACAGCCATGCCACATAGCCACTGTAGGGCTCCATACAATCGGTAAAAAAATAGAGGGAACGTTGACAGTGCCCCTACCAGCTGCCACTTGCTGATTTTTCCACTGTACTTATGCATAGGTTATGAGCTCCTTTCTGATAGGGAACCACCTCCTCATTTCGATTGCTATATAAACCATTTTGTAAACCAGTTTTTTTGTTGAAAAGCAGCATGTAAGTATGCATCATCGATATTATAATAGTCTTCATATTGTTTACTGAATTGGAGGTGCATCTGCTCTTTTTATTCCTTAGTATTTCTGAGATTATCATTATATTTATGCTTCATTACATAATTTCTGCACTAGTGAATCTCAGAATATTCTACTGTAACTGAGACAGCATTGCACCAAGTGCTGCACCAAGAAACAGGAAGAGTCCTAGGTCCTCAAACAAGGGCAAGAATGAGCCCTTAAACAAGGGCATCTTAAAAGTACATTCAGTCCTCCACAGAGGTTAAAAATGCTGTATGGACATACTAAGCTACCTATCAAACCATCGGGAATTGTAAAGAAACTCAACCAGTTGCACTGTTAAGTGCCCAGTGCCACTGAACATCACCAATGACATACCAGTAATAATAATCAGGATATGATATACGTAGTTAAACAGCACGTGAATTTACACAAATACAGTCCCCCCTGTATCCGCAAACTCTGTTTCTGCAGTTTCAGATATCTACGGTTTACAAATCCCTCATCGCACTTATCTGTTTTTGCTTTGTTTGTCAGTTTGCAGCCCTCCAAACTTTTTCTTTGTGCCTCATTCTTAGTGCTTGCCCTCCAAACTGCTTCCTCTTTATGCTTGCTTGTTAACACTTGCTGGCACTTGGCCACCAAGCGCAAAGAGAAAGTAGTTTGGAGCGTAAGCGCAAATAACAAGCAGCCACAAAGAGGAAGCCACCTGGAGGGCTTACACAGAGCAATAGCAAGCTCAGGGTTCACTATCTGTGATTTTGGATATCCACAGTAATAGCAAGAACATATGCCCTGCAGATACGGACAGGGAGGGAATGACTGTATACCATAAATAAGAATTACAGCTTGGCAAACACAAAATAACTGAGTATGATCTGAATTACCAGACCTAAGTTTCATAGTCTTGTATTTAAATGCCCTGCTTATAGGTTTCCCCAGAGCATCTGGCTGGCCAGTGTTGGAAACAGAATAATGAGCTAGACAAAAACCCTTTGTCTGCTATGGCAGAGTCTTCTTCCATTTTTGTAGTTAAAATGTATGCTCTGAGAAACACCTATGGGCAAGCGGGATTGCCAATGAAGAACTTCCTGCTTGCTTCCATTACAGCCAGTTTGCTTGTATTTTTAATAGCCAAGTGGCTGAGAGAAGCTTTGCAAGTGCAAATTTTCTTTTAATTGTGTCAAACACTTAGGAATGGAAGCCTTGCAAGGAACCTGACAATAGCTGCACACTGCCAGGTATCATAGCCACAATTTCCCTCTTTTACCTTCTGACACTTTCCACTTACAAACTTTACATTCCTTTTCCAACACATACTACTTCCTATACAAGAACTGAAAACTGATATCCCATTTTAAAGTTGCTCTCTAATTTTTATCACTGCCTCAAATCAGTATTCCATTATGCTCCAATTTGTAAAATAAAAGCTATTAAGCACATTCTAATGTTGCATGATACCAATATATTTCAAAACAAACCAGATACCACTGCTCACTGGGAAAAAAGTGTGTTTTTCAGTGACTGCTGCTAGTTTGTTTGTTTGTTTGTTTGTTTGTTTGTTTGTGGGGGGATTGCTTCTCCTTAAAGATTGTGATCCCTTTGGGGATAGGGAATCATTCATTGCTTTATTTAGCTATGCAAACTGCCAACTGAACTCCTTTTTGTTGGAAAACTCTCTCTCTCTCTCTCTCTCTCTCTCTCTAATTACCACAACAATAATAACGAAGTGTTCATATGAACAGTTCACCATGTTCACTAGCAATAAGGTGCAAACTGCCATGTGAACTACATTTTGTTGAAAAGCTCTCTCTCTCTCTCTAATTACCACAACAATAAAACGAAGTGTTCATATGAACAGTTCACCTTGTTCACTAGCAATATGGCACAAACTGCCATGTGAACTACATTTTGTTGAAAAGCCCCCCCCCTCTAATTACCACAACAACAATAATAACCAAGTGTTCGTATGAACAGTTCACCATGTTCCCTAGCAATATGATTCATTGTTCACTGGGTGCCTCAACACAAATCTAGTACTTAAAAACCTTCACTACTAGTGTGCTGATCTTTTCCTCTTGCTACAGAGTATGAATGCTACTTGCATGATATATATGAAGCCGGGAAACGGATGACTCTTTTGTAGTAGTTTATCTATTAAATATTAACTTAAATATTTTTTCTTTGCCATTCTGTCACAGAGGATAGTGAAGGCGTCCAGTGATAATCAAAGCAGGATAAAATAATGAAAATATATTACAGAAGAATTCAACAAGCAAAAGCGAAGCACAGCCAAAACAGCAGCAAAAACACACAATTCCAGTGGCAAACCTCCATTACCCACAAAGCCCTTCTGGAAAGTTATCTAACTGCTCAACATATGACAGTCTTGGCACCAGGTGGGTCCCACAAAGAAGGGCATTGCACAGCTGAGATCTCAGAACCAAGAAGGCCCTGCTTTGTGTATGCAGCTATTGTAGCTCTCATTGCAGTGGGTCAAAAAAGAAAATGCTGTTGTACTTACTGTACACTCACTTTACCTGTGCACTAAGGTACATATGAGAAGAGATAATTTGTGACTTGTTAGCAGTTTGGATCCCAGACTATTTACATAGCTTTAAAGGTCAAAATCAGCACTTTTAATTGAGCTTAGAAGTAGCTAGCTAGCAACTAAGATGGATACAGTATTGAAGTTGAATGTTCTGTCCAACAAACTCCTTGGGGCTGTGTTTTAAATCAATTTCTGTTTCCAAACTTAGATCTCTTCAAGCTTAGCCTTAAGTAGACCACACTATGAGTATTCTAATTTTGATGATATTAGAAAATTAACGATCTTAGCAACCAAATAAGCATTGAAGATTGTGCATAGCTCTTTTGGAAGGTCAGTATCAGTAGACTGGCCTCATTTACCAGGGTTAGGAAACTATCTGTAACTGTAAATGACTGCTGGCATAACTGCAACTTAAATTTTACTGGATCTTGTATCCTAGGCCGGGGGTGCCCACACCTCAGCCTGGGGGCCATTCGCAGCCCTCAGGGACCCCTAGTCTGGCCAATGAAGAACCTCCAGTCTCCAAAGAGCCCCAACTGGAGACATGCTGGAGCCCATGCTGACCCAACATGACTGCTCTCAGTGCGAGGGCTGACTGTTCAACTTCTCATGCGAGCAGCAGGCCAAGGGCTCCCTCTGCTGCTTGCTGTTTCACATCTGTGAAGCAGCAGTGGCAGTGAAGGAAAGGCTGGCCTTGCTTTGCGCAAGACCTTTTATAGGCCTTGAGCTATTGTGAGACCTTCATTCATTCATATGTTTCATCTCTATTATATTCATTTATGTAAATGTATTCAAATTTTAAATGTAAATTAATACTTTTTTTCCCAGTCCCCAATACAGTGTCCCTTAGATGATGAGGGCTTCCTGCCAAAAAGTTTGGATACCCCTGTCCTAGGCCATTTGGAAAAAAGATATATAAAGTTTTTCAGCACTAAATGTTGCAAGTAGGTAGATTTGCATAATTTGAGCCCAACTCTTAATTTATACTGTGTCCTTTTCATTTTTCATATTTTCAAGTGGAAAGCCAGAGAAGTACAGAGATTTAAAACACACACACACACACACACACACACACACACACACACACACACCATTTTGGTGTTTAAGATATTTTCCAGAAATTAAAATAGATGACTTTTCTAGCTTGAAATAATACTGTGGTTGCATGTGCTGACCCTAAATCATCTATATCATATACCTAGTACACTTTTAAAGTGTTTAATAAAACTGAGAACTTGGAATAAGAACTTGGAATAAAAACAGGGAGATTTGGGTGTACGGGTGAATCCCCCTTTTTGGTAGTCTCCATGGCAGGGTCAGTCCTTGTCCAGGCAGCTCCTCCCTCTCAGGCAGGCAGATCAGGTTATAAAGTCTTCCTGAGGTGGGGGCTGCCTCGATTCCCCAGACTGACCTTGCCTCTGGGCAGAAAAGTTGGGAGTCTTCAAGCAGTGGCGATCCTGGCCCCGGAAGCGCCAGGACTGTAGGTTACCGCCCCATGCCCGCGCCGAGCTGCTGCCCCACACTGGTAGGCTGCCACGCCCCTGCCTCCCTTTCAGAGGCCCAAGGAGGCAGCACACTGCCACCCCAGCCCTCAGAACACCTCTGGTCTTTTGCCCTGTGTGGCGCAAGGAAGGCGGCGCAAGGAGGGGTGGATGGTGGCATGGCAGCGCTCCCCTAGCCTGGCGCCCGGGGCGTTTGTCTCCCCTACCCCCCTCAGGTAAGCCACTAGTCTTCACTCAACTCACAGCTGACCTACTTACAACACAAACAAGACAAGGAAGCCTGGCTCCTTAGCTACTGGAAGCAGTCCTCGGTCTGTGTCTCCCTTGACAGCCTAGAATGGGCATGGAGATGCGTGATGCTTTCCTTTTTGGCTGGATGGCCTTCAGCAGCTCGCTCCCTCAGACAGCCTTTAGTGGTGGCCATTTTGTTGGTCTGTAAGGCATCCTAATCTCCCTCTCAGTTGAGGCTGGAGACGGAGATTGCCTGGTCCTACCAGAATCGGTTTATTTTAAAGTCCCTGACCGTCTCCATACTCAGACAGGTGCCAGGGTTCACCACCTTTCGCCACAGCCTTAGCCCGCCAAACAGAAGTGCCTTAGCACAAGCCTGATAGAATGCACAGCCATCACTCGATCCTCGTCAGTGCCAGGTTCAGGATCCAAGCCCACAGTTTCACACAATGTGCAGCACAGGAGTCTTGAGTCAGCCAGGCGGTCTCCCTCAGTCCATTTTTTCTTCAGCTCTGTCTCTCCATATTGGCCAACCCTGCAGGGGAGTTCACTGATGCACCTGTCCCTGCACCTGATTCTGGTGCCATTGATTGAGAGGAGCTAACCAGCACTATCAAAAGTATTGCTCAGGCTAGCATCTCCTCCAACATAGCAGCTGCCCTAGAGTCCATTCAAAAGACAAAGGTCAGCTGCTGCAATCCTGGTTCAGCCCCCCCCCATCCCTGCCCGGTCCACACCTGAGGAGCAGGAGGAAACTCCTAACAAGAAGCCCAAGTCCTCAAGTGGCCACTGTACTACTTCTCAAAAAGCGCAGAGCACCCTTGACATACACCACAGGATGTTCCTCAAGGTTTCACAGGTTGCGTTGCTCCCTTTCCCTCAGGAAGTGAGTACTGTTTTAAAGTTATTTTGTGACCTTTTCCACCAAAGAAAGGTCTCTGCCTCTCTCCCCCATGTACTTAATTAGGTGCTAAGACTCCCAACATCAGGGGGGAATGGTTTTACCTCAGAAACTGCTACTGCAGCTAGAGTAGTGATTTTCAACCTTTTTCACCTCACGGCACACTGGTAAGGCAATAAAATGGTCAAGACACACCATCAGTTTTTTTTATAATGGACAATGAACATTGTGCTATCAATGGGTAGCTCACATGCTCCAATGGTCCTATGAATGAATGAGCCTCTCCCAAGTTCCCGTGGCACACCTGGGGACCATTCTCGGCACACCAGGGGGCCACGGCACATTGGCTGAAAATGGCTATTAGAGGATTGATAAGCTTGTGCCTGGGCAAATTCCTCTACACCAGTGGTTCCCAACCTGGGGTACCTGTACCCCTGGGGGTACTTACCAGGACCTTTAGGGGTACTTCAAAAAGAATTGAATAATGGGGGGGGGAAGGTAGGACTGTATTAGAATGCCCTGCAGGGCTGGCAAGGCAGAAAGGAAGGCACCTAGCTTGCTGCGAAATCCCCACCAACTGCTAGTTTTTGTTCATCAAAATGTGTATTATCAGATATGGATCAGTAGTTGAAAACATAAATTTGAAATAACAGCATCTATATTAGTTACAAATATTTTGCTATTATGAGGGGTACAATTTATGGAAACAGGCTGCCAAGGGGTATGCAAGTGAAAAAACATTGGGAACCACTGTTCTACAACCAAAAAGGCAGAAGTGTGTGTGCTCAACTGCATTTTGTGTTTAAAATATCCAAATAAAAATATAGAACACCTCATTTTGGTGTTTGAGATGTTTTGCAGAAATTAAAATAGATTACTTTTCCTGTTGGAAATAATGTTGTGGCTGCAATTCCTGACCCTATATCACCAATATCGCCTACCTAGTACATTTTTAAAGTGTTAAAAAAAATTTAAAAATGAGAACTTCGAAAAAGAACTTAGACTAAAAACATAGAACACCGCTTTCTGCCTTTTACATTTTTTTCAAATCACAAAATCTTTGAAAAAATAAAACCATTTTCAAACCCCCCTGCAGAAAAGAGATACTAATACTGCATCTTTTCTTGATACACTAATAGCCCAATCCTATCTAACTCCCCACCCACTGCCACCAATAAAAGGACAGTAGGGCATGGGACTGCATGGCTTCAGGTTAATTCAAATGGTGGAATCAAAAGCCCTTTGGGGAGACGTATGAAGTAAGCTTTCAGGGACAGGTGCAGATATAGCAAAAGCCAGTCCATAACCACAGACAAGGCTCATGAAAGTCACAGGAATCAAAACTGGGTAGAGATTTTACATGATTAGTAAACACTGTTTTGCAATAACCATAGTTCATGTTGGAACAGACAGGGAACCAACATATGGAAGGGCTGAGGAAAGTCATGGTCAAGTGACACAAGACTGAAAAAACAGATCAACACACCATTTCTGTAACTGCAGAGCAATGCTATAAAAATCTGCATATGAACCTTATCTGGAAGGTCACGTGACTAACAACTGAAAAACCATATAACCCAAACTTTTTAGCACCAAGACCCACTTTTTAAAACAACACTCTATCGGACTCCACCTAGCTTTACAAGACAAAAAGTCTCTTTTCTATTCTTTTTAGTATGGTGGATGGACCACCCTCTGGAGCATATATTGAGCTCCACATACATAGGATCAAGACCATTCTAGTGGCCTTGCATTCCCCTTCACCTGGTCTTCGATAACAGCCACTCATGAGTAAACACACATGCACAGTTCAGTTTCACTTTCCATAGGGCTCAATACATTTTCCTTGTCAGTTATCTGCTTGTCAATTTCAGTTTCATGACCCATCAACAATCAGGTTGCGATCCACTGGTGGGTCCCAATCCACTGTTTGGGAAACACTGATTTAACTTTTCTATTTTGGAGATTCATATCACACCTTTTGATCTAATTACCACCAAAATAGTTTAACACAAATTATGAGCAATATGAGAATAAAATACCAAACCATTACAGAAAATTAAAAATCCACAGTAGAACAGCATCTACATAAGTCATATGGACAATTATATTCCATTAAAAACTTGAGCAAACAAAACAGCTTTTATCTGCCACCTAAAATATAGTAGATTGCTAAACCAACATGTTTGGGGTACCAATTTAATACTGGCCATCACCTTTTTTTTGCAACTCACCACAAGCAGTTTTAAAATGCACTGTTTCTAATAGAATGTGACCAGCATAAAGCAAGACTGAATGTTTCTGGAATTTTGGAAATGCTAGATTGGGTTTGTGGTGGGCCATTTTTAAGTACATTTCTAGCCCTCATGGATTTGCAACATAGAATGCCTGCAAGTAGAAGAATAAGAAGAAAAATAATAGAAACATGAGATTTGGGCGATTCCTGCGGCTAGTCAAGGGCACCATTTTTCAGCTCTGGCTGGCATACCAGTAGTGGCTCTATCAAGAACAGACACTTCAGTTATCTTTGCATTGGTCAGATATAGGCTAGGTTATTGCAATGCACTGTACATTGGGCTGCCTTTAGAGTGAGTTCAGAAGCTTCAACTGGCACAAAACACAGCAGCCAAGGCACTGGTTAAGGAAGGCCAATTGGACCATATTGCATCTGTTCTTGCCCAACTGCATCAAATATTTTCAAACTCAATTCAAAGAGTTGACATAGGCTGTTAAAGGCCTCTCAGTCTGGGACTGAGTTACCTTAAGGGCCATCTGCTCCCTCTGAATTTGCCTGTGATATCCCTCAACTATGATATCAAACAGTTTGAAAACCACATGGCTCAGATGCCACTGTGAAAATATAATACGTCCATGAGCTCTGCCTAGGCATCTTTCTACTGGCTTTCCTTGGGGGAAGGGAACGAAAGTCCCCTTTCCCCGAGGAGAGCTCCAATAGCACCACTAGATACAGTGATAGCCATTTTGGTTCCACTGCACCTGGCAGCGCTGCAGGGAATAGGATTGGGCTGTCCATCAATGTATGGATACATGCATTATTATTAAAGATGTTTGTTCATAAAATGCAGTTGCCCTTACAGTATGCATATTTTTTTCACAGCATGTGCAATAATGTTGAAAAATCCCAACAAAGTATACTGATTACTTGATTTCTATTGTCTATATCTGAGTTTACAAATACCAAAAGTAATAATATACGATCTCTGTAATTATGCGTTATTCCTATAGCTACTTAACAGTGTATTTTTCCAATTAGCTCTATTTTAAATTCAAATCAATGCACATTTTCATAACAAACTAACCAGACATCTGAATTTTTTATGACAAAACGTGTCTCAGTATCTCAGAAATTCTGAATGAATATAACTCTAATTTTATACAAAATAAATTCTAAAGGAAACTTTACATTTGATTCATTCTAAATTGCAAATTATTTTAAAATAACTGATAATGTTAGTGTAGCTTAAGTACTGCACAATAACATATTCAGTAATTAACTTTTTAAAAAATCTGTATGTAAAAATCCAGTCAAAAAGGGCATGCATACATAGTCGTATTCATATGTATTAATAGGTTGGTAACATTTTTTAGCTCAGTAACTCTACTTCTAACAAAAACGGAATTGTTCCATATTGTATGTATGTTGGGTACATACACACAAACACACACTTTTCAAATTAAAATATTAAATATCTGAATATAACAACTGGACATTATTCAGTGAGTAAACATCTGTTATAGGAGACCTGTTCATCTGGTCAGTTATAGGAGGCCTATAGGCCTGGTCCTGCGTTCAAATTCCAGTTTACTGGCAGAATCCTAGGGATGCCTCTCTCTCTCTCTCTGCCGCGATTCCCTATTAGTAAAATGTGAATGCTAAGATTCCACCTTACATGACTATAATGAGAATAAATAAAGATCAGAAAGCACTTTATACTGAAAGTACTACATAATTAATGCAGGCTGACAAACAGCCACTTGTTTGGTTGCCAGAAGCAAGTGAGAAAGTGAGAATTTCGGTGACTGTCCAGGTGACTATAGTACAAAAATAATCTGTTCCAGACTACAGACTATCAGGATACACACACCAGTTATAGAGAACAATGAGAATAGAGATGGCTAACTTCTGTATCTTGGAGGCTGTTCTATTCTCCAGTAAATTATTCAGGGCTAACAGTTCAACTTTCTTTTCTTTAAAATTAAACAGTGATCACTAATTTTTATCACACCTTGATTTTTTATCACACCACACCAGTGGTGGTGGGCACAGGGTTAAAATAGTTTCAGCAAACATATCTAAGGGTTACCACTAGTGCTTCCCTGGAGTAGTTACACTTAAGCCTGAGTATTTCCACGGGTGTCACTGGGAACAAATCAACCATGAACACTGGTGTTACTGGTTTGCAGAAGGAAGAGCAAACTAATAAATAAAACTAATGGCTCAATTCTTCCCTTGCCGCCCAATGGTGACGATGCTCCCCAGACGGTGCTGAATGCCATAAAGCAGCCAGCGCCTGCTACACAAGGCGCTCCAACAGTGCAAACTTCCCAGTGCAGGTCTGAGGAGACCCACTGTGGGTTGGGAGGCTCATGTGGAGGTGAGGAGATTTTATAATCCCCTTTCCCTGCTGAAGCTTCCTGGTTCGCCCTGCCCCTACTCTATGGATGCAACATTCACCAGCTTGGTGTTGTTGCGTTGGTGGGTGGGATCCATAAGATTGGGCTCTAACTATTTGCATCCTTTCTTTTTTTCCAGTGGAATTCAACTGTTCCAGACAGAGTGTTTCCCATCTAGAAACTGGCCAGTGCTGCTTAGCTTTACCAAGGGTGATATAATACGTGCCTTCAGACCATGCTCTAGGAACTAACAGGGCATTAATAAATTTAAACTACAAGTTTAATTTTACCAACTAAAATTTAAAATAAATTACAAGTCAGGTAGAACATACCTATAACACCAGTACAGTGTCAGAAATCATGATGGTACACTGTAAGTACCTTTTCTTGTGCAAGTGTTTGGAAATAAAGTACAAGCAGCATTCTGCAACTTTCTCCAGTACTCTACTGGTGACCTGTTATGTTGTTTTGCTGTTTTTCATCTGTACATAAAGAAAAAAAAAATAATGCTTTCATGCTCACCAATAATTGTACTTAACTACTGACGGTACTCATTAACCATTTAAGACTGATGTAGGTTCTTTTAACAGATGTATTCGCTTCACCATGGGGTTAAGAGGAAATAAAACCTTATGCGACATCTAATAAACCTACTGTTTTATCATAAAAATCTTTAAATGATTTTTTAAAAAGAGATCACATACAAGAAAAACTGTTCACAGCACTAAAGGGGCTAAATTAATAACCTAGCTTAAATGAAAACATTTAACCTTTGCATTCTAGAGAAATTTTCAAATATGCAATTTAACTATACTTTTAAAAAACAAGGTAAGTGGCATTATAAAGCAGCTGAAGTTATATATTTATAAGGAACATAGTACTATCATGCACTTATTTAAGTATAATTAAGGAGCACAGGAAAATCAATTATAAAGAATTCTTACACAGTTTGACAGGGCATGATAACGCTGTATAGGTGGAGCCTCCATGTCCCCTGGACCTGTGTGGAGCCAGATTTTGCTTTACCTGAACCCTCTGGAGCAGTGGTTCGCACACATTTAGCACCGGGACCCACTTTTTAGAATGAGAATCTGTCAGGACCCACCAGAAGTGATGTCATAACCGGAAGTGACATTATCTAGCAGGAAAATTTTTAACAATTCTAGGCTGCAATCATACCCACACTTACTCAGGAGTAAGTCCCATTGGCTATTATTATAAAAAGAACATACATAGTAGCTTGCTAACAGTACAGGTCTGTAACATTTCCACAAATGCAGTTACATACCATGGTAGCATCAAGTCTAATATATTAAAAAGAAAATATTGAAATGAATGGGAACCCACTGAAATTGGCTCACGACCCACCTAGTGGGTCCCGACCCACAGTTTGAGAAACACTGCTCTGGCGGCAATCACAGCTGTGCTTTCTGAAGTCCGCAGAGGCAGCACTCGTCCACCTGCTGCCTCTGCGGGCTTCAGAATGGCTGTTTTGGCCTAAAGCAGGGGTGCCCAAACCCTGGCCCTGGGGCCACTTGCGGCCCTCAAGGCCTCTCAATGCGGCCCTCAGAGAGCCCCCAGTCTCCAATGAGCCTCTGGCCCTCTGGCGTTTTGTTGGAGCCCACATTGGCCCAACACAACTGCTCTCAGCATTAGGGCGACTCTTTGACATCTCGTGTGAGCTGTGGGATAAGGGCTCCCTCCCCTGCTTGTTGTTTCACGTCTGTGATGCAGTAGCAGCAGCAAAGGAAAGGCCAGCCTTGCTTTGTGCAAGGCCTTTTATAGGCCTTGAGCTATTGCAAGACCCTCATTCATTCATATAAGTTCCATCTTCAAGATATTCATTTATGTAAACTTATGTAAATTTATTCAAATTTTAAATGTAAATTACTTTTTTTTTTCCCAGCCCCAGACACAGTGTCAAAGAGACCATGTGGCCCTCCTGCCAGAAACTTTGGACACCCCTGACCTAAAGAACGCAATTTCCAATTTCCCAAGGGAAACTGGAAATGACGTTTTTATGCCATATAAGGCATTCTGAGGTCCGGAGAAGCCCCTAGATGAGGTCACAATGCAGAGGTTGCAATCCAAAGAGGAAGTTTTTCTCACCCACTTATTTCTCAACATTCCAAGCATCAGGGAGCCCTGTAGAGGGCTACGCGGAACTCCCCACACCTCCTACAGCTTCCAGCAGCCAGGAACTAGTAAAAGTAGGTGAAGGCGCACACCCCCTCGTCCCCCTTAGCAATGTGATCCTGGGGATCATGTCGCTGGCCTCACCCCTTCCCCCACTTCTTAAAGGAATGGGGAACCCTTTACACAAACTGGTGGGTCACGACCTACCAGTTTGGAAACCAATGCTCCCTGCTACTCATGGCAATCCATAATACAGAGAGAGAAAGGCAGGGGTCAGCAACGTTTGGCCCACAGGCCAGATGCGGCCTGCCACCTGAAATCGTCCAGCCCATAGTCCAGAGGTTCCCAAACTTTACAGGAGACTTGGGACCACTGTAAGTAGTTGTGGGGGGCGACAGTGGCAACAGCACTTACAGAACCCTATCGCTGCCAAGAAAAAAAGGGGATTTTCCACTTGCTTGGGAGTCATGCTGGCCCTTTGGAGGGTGCGTGGGGAGCTCTGCAGGCCTCCCTGCACCTCTGAGTGGCTCCCCGTTGTGATTGCAACCCACGTCTGGTTTCGCAATGAAAACTGGAAGTGGGTCACAATTGTGTCAGGGTGCTGTTCTGAGGCACAGAAATGCCCACAGAAGGGGCCACACCCCCTGCACCCTCCATCAGGCCAGCACAACCCCCAGGTATGTAGGAAAACCCCTTTTTCTCTCAGCAGCAGCAAAATATGGGAAGTGCTGTCACCTCTGTTATGACTTCCCTTAAGGGGGCAGCGACCAGTTCCCACTGGCTGGGGTGCTGCAATACCCCAGTTTGGGAACCTCTGCCATACTCCCAAAAAGATACATCCACCTGGGCTTCGGTGGTCCTAAAAATGAATGGATGTCTTTCTGACATCTGGAAAAATATCCTAAATATGAAGGGATCACTGCCACTATTTCTAAAACTACTCACATTTTCATTATACACAGAGGTTATTATACATAACCATCTAATTCCACATGGTTAGAACAGGACAGTAGCCACTTAAGTAGCTACTCTTTACTTGTAAACTCCTAGGCAGGGTTTTTCAAACTGGGGCATCGCGACGCCCCAGCCTGCGGGCCCTAGCCCCTGCCCCCTTAAGGGGCGGCGGACAGCCTGGAGGCAGGGAGGAGGAAGCGGCGCGATCCCCAGGATCGCGCCATTCAGGGGGGCTGGAGGGGCATCTAATTTCACTGCTGCGGGGAGCCCTGCTGCAGGTCGCGCCGGGCTCCCCGCACTCCCGGGAGGCTGCAGGGGCTTGGGTACGTGTACCCAAGCCCCTGCAGCCCCCCTGAGTGGCGCAATCTTGGGGATCGCACCGTTGCCTTTCCCCGCCCCTGCTGCCTCCTCCCTCCCACCCACGCAAGAACTTAGTGGCTCTCAAACTCTCCCAGAGAGTTTGAGAACCACTGTCCTCGGGCAACTTAGATATGAGACTAGCAATGCAACTTGCTGAAATTACTAACAATTCACAATATAGCAGGCTAATGAAAGTTAAGTTAGTTGTTAGCAGAACAAACTTTTGTAACTTTCAGAATTATTTCATGAAGTGAATCCCTGACAGCAACAACAGGGGCTGGATCCAGATCTTATGTACTCTGAAATCTAACCACTTTCTAGGCTGAATATTTACGATATATTTTACTTAAATAGTTATGCATCAAAAACACCTGTGTGGGAACAATAATTCACATGTAGCAATTCACACCTACACCTGTGCCTCAATTAGGTGCAATTTATGTATTTATACACAGGACAGATGCCTGAGAAACTTAGGCATACCTGAATCCCACAGACTTTTATGAGATTTATTTCCAAGGAAATGTACTTAGGATTTCAGTCTTATTAACTTAATTGGGAATAGGAGTGATGGCCACTAGTTTGGGTGGCTTTAAAAGGGATAGACAAATTCATGGAGGAGATGTCTACCAACAGCTCCTAGTCGTAATGACTATGTTCAGGTTCAGATATTCAGTGTGCTTTGAATACCTGTTGCAGGGGAGAAATAGTAAGAGAAAAATATGCCCTTCTCTCCTGCATGTGGGTTTCGCAGAGGCAGCTGGTAGGCTAGTATGGGTAAAACAGGTTGCTGGACCAGATGAGCCTTTGGCCTGATCTAGCAGGGTTTTTCTTATTAAGACTGCAATCCTAACCACACTTTCCTGAGAGTAAGTCCCCTTGAACAAAATAGGACTTACTTCTGAGTAGACCTGGTTAGGCTTGTGCGGAACTGCATTATTTTAGTGGGGCTTAGGGAAGTCACATTTGCTCTGGATTCTATCCACAGGGTACATTTATTACCTATTCAGAGCATCTACATATACTGCTTTTCAGCAACAACATTCTCATAGAAGTTTACATGGCAAAGAAATGACAAAATGGTTCCTTGTCTCAAAAGGATTCACAGTTTAAAAGGAGAAACAAGGCAGACACCAGCAATAGCTACAGGAAGTAACATTTTAATGGGATAAATAGGAAACGTTGCTTTCCACGCTAAGAGTAAAGGAGAAAATATAAAATTTAAAAATTTAAAAAAAATTTATATAATAATAATAATAATAACGTATAATATATGTTATATATAAATATATATAAATAATATATATAATTTAAAAATCTTAACCAAATAGCAGAGGATATAAGTGGTATAGAGGAGGATAGAAATCTGACTACTGTGCCCTGCAGTCAGTTTCTTCTTCAAATTCTTCAGCGGCAACCCTGGGAGACGTCATACCCAGGGCCATGACTGCAGAGTGCGCCCCCCCAGCTGACGCCTGCCCCCAAGGCTGGTGTCCCCCTCGCTTATCTAAGCACTCCGGAGCCTTGTGTGGCACCCCAGAGCACTCGGAAATCCTCCTGAGCCTCCGAAAGACCCTTACAGTACTTCCAGAAAGCCAAAAGTACTGTTTAAAGGGCCCTCCAGAGGCTCAGAAGGCTTTCCAAACATTCCGGTATACAGCACCCCAACGCCCAGTACCAAATGGTCCCCTGGTTTTAATGCCAGGGACACCACTGAAATTCTTCATAACTGGGGGGGGGGGGGGTGCTTCATTAACATACTCTTCTTCACATTAGCTTGAAGCTTATTGCAGTCTGTTACTTTCCTTCCACCAAAGGAAAGGTTAAATTGGGTGTTTTGCTCCAGATTCACCAGTTTTTCTTAAAGCTATAAATTAAATGTAAACTATTGGGAGATCTGTATGACTATCACCTATAGCGGCAGTAGCTTTATTTTCACATTGTCCTAATGCTAACATGCTCAAAGCACTTTGTAACCATGGCACAATAAATTAAAATCAAATGCAGATTAAATGCAATGGCATCCCTACATTAGGAAAAATGAAAACTATTGCACTGCTTTTAAAAATGGATCAAAATAGACTACTTTAAAGTATGCAAACCTGTTTCTGTTTGGGGAAGAGGAGAGACCCCTTGAGGTTCTGACTGCCTCTGGCATCTAGGAGTAATAGCAGACATGCTGAAAGTGTGCCTCTGTCACCACAGAAAAAGAATAAGTTACTTCTCCCATAGCAGGTTGATTGCTCCTTGCCAGGATAACTACTTGCAAGCGTACAAAAGTCAAAAGGTAGAAAAATGATATAGTGCAAAGAACTAAATTATTCTATAAGGGAAAATTTCAAATATATCTGAATGATGGCTCTCAGAAACCATTATAATATATACAAGATCACAATGTATATTATAGAAAAGTAAACTAAGAAAGATCAATAGCTTACAAACTAATATGCTTACAGCCCAATCCTAACCAACTTTACAGCACCGATGCAGCCATGCCAATGGATGTATGCTGCATTCTGTGGTGGGGGGCAGTCACTGAAGCCTCTATAAGATAACTCAGAGCTTCACTGAGGCTGTATCAGCAGTGAAAAGTTGCTTAGGTTATAATCCTAAACTATTTAGGATTGCACTGTTAGTGGAAGTTCATAAACTGTAAAGTTCCAAAACTATAATTTATAGATCTTTGGTGATATGGAACACAAGAACAAAACACAGCAGGTACATGAAATTGTCTAAGAATTCTGACAAGAGTATAATACGTGAACTCAGGGGATGTTGCCCAAAGATGCCTTAAGTGTAATATGGAAGTTTATCATCTACGTTTTAGTTGGAGTGTTATACCCAATTTGAGTTTACAAACAAGCTAAATTAAAAACACATTTTGTAAACTACCTGAAAATCCTTTTAGAGTACAGGTACACTATAAACAGCCCAAAAATGAACAATTGTAATTGAATAGAACCAATTTATCTAAAAGACATTTTATACAAAGACATTCACAGTCCAATCCCATAGCTGCCCACCAAAACCAGTTGCTGCACTAGGACAAGGTAGTTTTCAGGCAAATCCTCTTGTTCTGTTCCTGGATACAACGGTATCTGTGAGTCTATGTCCAATTAGGACAGTCAGTTGTAAAATTAGTGAATTGCATAGCACAGTCACCTGTATGTCTATTTTTGCTCTATGGGGCGGTTTTAACCTAAGACTTGCTCCTACTTTTTTTAAGTTAATATCCATTTAGTATGACTATGACATTTTACTGGGTCAAAGAAGGACTTAGTTCCAATTACATGGACTGGATTGCACTTGGCATCATCAATCCCATGTTTTACTCTTTACATACTCTTTTCTCTGCCCAAAATCAATCATGAAATCCCTAAATGTATGGCCCTGCATTACCACCTGTCAGTGAAAGAAGCTACCATGATACATAACAAGGTACTGATAGGAAGGGAAAGCAAGTCCCTAGCAAGCACACAATTACACAAAGAAACAGGTATAGCATGAGCACATTTATCTCAGGCTATTACTACTGACTCAAGCAACAAGTTGCTCAGACTGAGGAATCAGGCTCAAGTCCAAGATGTTACCAAGTTAGGAGGAACCCCATTGGCTTCATGTGTCGCTGGACGACTGCTGAGCTATTCACTGCACCTACCACTTTCTGGCATGCAACACTGGTGGTTCTACAAGCTAGCAGCTTCCATCCTTTTCAAGCCGCAACAGTAGCACAGAAATTAAAGCATCTAGATCTAGTTGCTCAAGCCTCTGGTTTGAGACTCCTTGAACTTTACAGATGTCATAAGTTCACATAGGTTCACAAACAACAGGTTTGCTATAGTACTGAAAAGAAAACAAAAACAGGACAAAAAATTCCCAATAAGGACTGTGCAATTTGTTTCTGTTTTACATTGTCCCAAAATATGTCTGGATTTTCACTTATAATTCTTGAATTGAACTATGGATCATACCATCAAACGTCTTTGAGCCCAACAGTTTTTTCCTACTCTGGTTAGGAAGAGCTAGAAGAGAATTCTTTTGGTCAGTGCGAGTAAATTGCGACAAGGCTGCAATGACATAACCCCTAAAGATGTTCATTACTCAGTGGTGTCAGAATAATGTTCATATACCAGGTCCAATCTTTTAAACATTTTTGGAATACTAACATGAAAACAACACAACTTAACTTAGATTTTATATTAGGTTTCATATGGTGGATTTTATAGCTATATAAAAAATAACAGATTTTGCTTGGGCACAATGGAAACAAGATCAGGGTGCTTTTAAGTACCAATGAAACTAATGCTTAAAAGCCACAATCTTATGTACACTTAAGTGGCATTAAGCCAAAGAAATTCCATGAAATCTGCCCATCTCTGAAGTATGGTCTCAGAGCCCATTAATTTAGGTAGCATGCAGTACAATCCTAAACATGTTTACTCAGATGTAGTGTGTTTACTAGATAAGCGTTCACAGGACTAAGGTTTTAGGCATGCCTAACTTTCCTAAAGTTTCAGGCATGCCACTGGAATTGAGGCCAGTGGCTCCAAACCTACAGTTTCATGTCCATTTATCCAACTAGAACAGCATGTTAAAGTTGTCAGGACAAGATCCAATCCTGGGATTCATCTCAAGGTTTTGTCATTAAAGTCTACTTAAAACCAAATTTATTAGTCAAATATATCTATGGAAATACTATATTCAAAATTTCAACTTTAAAAAATCACAGTTCTACAAAGTATACACAAAAACTCTGATCAAAACTGAAATTAAATGAAACTCTTATTTGACAATTTTTGGACACATCTATGTCTATGACTTTTTCAGTTTGAAAGCGAATTACTTAACTGCTTTCTTTGAATTTCATGGTTTCTTCCTTTTCAACAGGGCATTTTAACATGTCATTGCTTCATGATCATTGGTACCACTTTAGTGTTACCCAGAGCTGAGCCAAACTCAGGCTTGTTCTACAATGATGGGCAAAATTAGAACGCTCCTCTTTGTAAGGCTTTATGGCAGTCACTCACAATCTGCAGTTTATTGCACACAATAATCAGAAGTATATGTATCCCTTTAGTACTGAACTCTAGATCCAGCCTGTACAACACTATTGGCAATAATAACTTTTTCAATACTCAGTCTTCTCTTGAAATTCTCCACAAATATGACAGGAAGAAAAAAAGAAATATTTCCCCATATACCATATATATAAGTTCCACAACCTCAAGTGTTGAACTTAACTTCAGTGGTATACTGAAGGATTATTTAATATTTATTTTAGAATGTTATAGTCACAATCATATAGCCACAATCAGTTACAATCTGATTTATCAGTCACAGACAATTAGACAGTCACAATCTAATTTACTGTTGATAGCAATTACAGCATTTATACAGCACTTTAAAGTGTTCAAAACACTTCACATGCATTATTACCTTCTTGCAGTCCTTACAACCCCCTTGTGCAGTAGGTGAGCTTAACACCTCTATACTGCAAATCAAGGCCGAGGCTGAATGATAGTAGCATGCCTAACGTCACTCAGTGAGTTCATAGCAGAGGCAAGATTTGAATCAGGAACTTCCTGATGCATAACTTAGGGCTCTGAGCCACTGTACTACATCATAGGATATAAAAACATGGGAAGTGAAGGTATAGTTCTGCAAATATGGGGACTGGGGTACAGATTAAACTCTTTAGTCGTCGTGTCCCCCCCTGCCCCACAGGTTGCAATCAGCAAGCTGCTGGGTCTCTATTGTCTGTTCCAATGTGTCCTTAAAACTATGAAGTTTTCCTGTTTTAACAGTGCAGTCTTACAAGTGTCTACTCAGAAAAAAGTCCCACTGTGTTCAGTGGGACTTACACCCAGGAAAATGCATACCTCTGATACAAATGGTCCATAATATATAAAGTAGTTTTAAACTGAGAACATTTTCAAAAGTGAAAGACAGAAGTCAAGCAGCAACTAACTAGCTTCATAACTGAGATTTGGAGACACAGTTTTGCTGAAAAGTGTGAAACCCAGAGAAGAAGGGCAAGGCGGTCCTTTCTTCAAACTTCTAGCAAGGTATGCAGTCCAGAATGGAACGCCAAGACACAGAGGCTGCAGTGGCCTCAGTACGACACAATTAACCATTCTATGCCCTCATGTTAAAGAACATAATGGTCAAACTTATTTTGGGCAGTTCTACAAACTTCTAAAAGACCCTAGTGATTCTACCACTGGGTGATGGTTATACTTAATCATTAATGTTTATGAACATTGAATATAAACCATGATTCGTTCCCCCATCATTTGCATAAGACATGGTGAATTTTGATTGTTGTGCACCATAACAAAGGAAGTACACAGACATACTCATTAGGGTAAAATAAAATAACCTCTGGGCCATCACTCACTAATTCTGAATCTAGATTTCACAGATTATAGTAGCTTGTTTTTGAACAAAATATCTCCACATAGTTCAAACCTTCCCTGAATTATCTACATTATTAAAAAAATTATAGACATATTGTAAACATTAATTATTATTTAACTGACCAATATTAACTATTTGCAGAAAAATAAATGCATGGAAAGGAAATTTTTTGAGGAAAACTGACCATTGAGTATTTTGAACTTTAAAGTTAGATGGACTTGTTCCAAACTTCTCAAGGTTTCTCTAGATTATCTATTTTAAAAATATTCACAATCTTCTATTATTCTCAGATCTTCAGCTAGCCACTGTTTGACAGGGTTTCACATATTTCATCAGCTCTGCTGCATCTTTCCTAAACTACATTGTCTGCCCCAACATGTTAATCATTTTTTTTTGCTTACAATTATGGAGTTATTCTTCTTAAAATGGTTTTGAACCTCCAAATTTCTGAATCAATAAGCACCACTTTTCAACAGGACAACCCCTTCCCCACAAACACTGTATGCTGCCATAGCACATGTGTTAATAGCACCCAAAGGAGACATATTCTCTGAGAGGACTAAAACCTGAGGAAAACGCCTTCCATCTGAAAAGAATGGAAGCAGCCTATATCTTATTATCAACAATGACCCTCTTTTCCTGTGTGCATAGTTTACATACTTACCCAGGAAAGCAAATGGAAATTACAGGCAGAGGAAAATGAAGCTGTCTCCAAGTCTTTGTCATGTGATAGTGACCTATAAAGTATCAAATAAGATATATCATCAGCACATCTTGATTTTACAATATTGCCACTGACCCACAACCGCAGCAAGGCTGGAGGTGATCCCAAACGTGCAACTTAATTTTGCTTCCCATCTCCCACCTACCCAACAATAACTTGTTAAAACGTGAGCAAGTTTGTGCCTTGTCAGAAAAAAAAAACAAGCATGCAAACAAACAAAACACACTGACAAGTTGACACCCCTAAGGAAAGATGCATCATGTTTATAAAAGGACACTGGGGCTGAGCAATTGGAACAAATCATATGAGGGTGCATCAGCAGGGTGGGTTTCTCTCTCTCTCTCTCTCTCTCTCTCTCTCTCTCTCTCTCTCTCCCCTCCATATATAAGGCATTCAAGATGGCAAATAAACAGAAAGTTGGACTGAAATTGCAAATGGGAATCAAAACCGGAAGCCCCCTCGATGCTAAGCACATGTAATCGGCCGATCCCTCGCAGGGACAAATTTAAGCAACATCACTCTCCCCTCCACATAAAATCTGAGCCCCAGACTGCAAATAAGAGGTTCTCTCTCTCTCTCTCTGTACAGGAGAGGCTGAAACATTGTAGCAGCGCAGTTCCAGGTTATCCCCATTGGCAGATCCTTCCTGGCTGAGGTCCCCCTCCCCCGCCATCACAATCCAGAGAGGGAAAAAAAGACATTAGAGAGACCTGACTCCCTCCAGCACACAGAGAAGGAAGCATAGTGGCTTGCAAGCCACCCCCACCCGGCCAGCCACCTACCCCACGATGCAAAGTGTAGGCAGGGCCACCAGGGTCTGGGGGTGAAAGCGAAGGTTATTAAACATGGAGTGCAGCTAGGAAGATCAGCCCAGAGCTTTTCCTTTGGGTTTTTTCTCTGTTCTGGTCACCATCAAGTTTGCATCTTAGTTACAAAATGTCGATCTTAGAGGCTGACAAGACACATACACACACAGAGAGAGAGAGAGAGAGAGAGAGAGAGAGAGAGAGAGAGAGAGAGAGAGAGTCCATCTTGCTTGGAGGGGGGGTTAGTGGGAGGAGAGGAGCAATAATGCAATGTGCAAATCTCAACCTCCCCGGGGGAAAAGTCTGCACAACACCTTGTAGGAGAGCCACGAGCAGGAGAAAGCAGGCAGGGAGGAAGAGGGGACACGGAAGGCGGAGGGGGGGAAGCAGGATCTGCCCCACTCCTCCTCCACACCCTTTGCCTCCCCAGCGAGATTTGGTGAATCAGACCGGCAGCAAACACCTCCCTGCTGCCGCGGTTCCCCTCCTCCTCCCCGCGGGCCCGAGCGATGATCCCGCTGCTGCTGCCACCGGGGAAGAGGAGGAGGTGCTGCTCTCTGCTTATGTTGGAGCCACATGGAAGCCCAGAATCCTTGTGGCTGCTCCATCTCTAGCTTGGGGGGGGGGGGAGAGAAACAATCCCCCGGCCAAGAGAACAGGGATCTGGGTTGGGGGTGTCAGGCTGTGCCCTCTCTCTGGCGTGGCCCAAGGGCTCTCTGAACGTGTCAGCAGCAGGGCAGGCAATGGTTTCAAAGCCCCAGGCCAAGTGACCATCCTCAGCAGCCGCCTGGGCTCCCCCCCCCCACGCTCTCCCCCCACAGTCGCCTCTCTCTGACAAACTTTCCAACAAGATCCACCGGCGAGAAGTCCCTCATTTGCCCCCTTACACTTTTCAGGGGAAAAAGGGGAGGGCTAAATACATACATACATATACATATATACACATACATCAAGAAGCCAGACGCTGATTGCAACAAGAGTGGCACTTGATTACCCCCCACTTCTTTTTTTCCCCCGACAGAAAAGGAAAGGGGGGAAAAAACAGATAGTAGTCTGTGTGCCTCTCGCCCCCCCCCCCTGGTCTGTCGTACATGTTGTCTCAGCTTCTTTTTGCATCGTTTCATTTTACCTTCCTCATTCAGCGGCAGCGGATTGTTACAGAGATATAGATTCCTAACGCACAAACCCACCGCTTTCCAGATCCCAGGATTAATGAGGTTTCTTTCCCCTCCCTCCCCCCCCTTTCCTGGCTAAATTATTCCGGGGGGTGGCTTTTTTTGTTGTTGTGGTGGTAGTGGATTCTTTTTCTGGTGGGGGGGGAGCAACAAATAAAGAAATAAGCCGGATCCAGCCATGTAAGTTTCATACATTTGCAAATAAAACCCAGAGAGGAAGAAGAGAGGAGGAGGAGGAGGAGGAGGAGAGGGTTAGAGGAAGAGGAGCAGCAGCAGCAGGAGGAGGAGAGTCTGATTTCTGTAATTTAGCAGCGACCCGATCTCGCAGCCAGCAAATAACAGTGGAGCACCCATCTGCTTGCCGGGGACTCAGTCGCCCCCACCCGGAAGACGCACATCCCCCTCCCTGGGCAAAGGAGCTGCAAGTTTTCTGTCATCGCGACCACCCAATGTCACAACTTACCTTCAGAAATAGGACTTTAAAGTGCCAAGGCCTTCCCCCCTCTCTCCCCACCTTAAACTTATTGACACAACATAATCCCACATTCATGCAAAATCCTGACACAGCCTCTCTCCTCCTCCGTCCCTTCCCTTCCCCCTCCTCTTTTATTCTTCCTTCCTCGCACTATCACCACTTTTTTATCCCCCTCTCTCTCCCCCCCCCCTCTAATAATTGCACATTTTGTTGTTGTCTTGTGTGAAGAGCTGGGAGGAGGGGAGGGAAAGTGCCTTGCAAGACCTGATCTTCCCCACCGGGAGGAAAAAATGCCGATCCCCAACTCTCCAGTGAGAACCACTGAGCCCCTTTGGAAAGACTCTCCACCCACCTACCCACCCCCAACTCCCCGGGGTCCCTCTCCACCCCGCACACCCTACCTTCCTCCCCCCCCCCACGTCCACCGTGTGACACAACGCAAATAAATCAACGCACTACAACATCCCTCCCCCAGCTCCCTCCAACGTCCAGTCTTACAATGAAGTTTCGCTTTCCGCCGCCCCTGTCAAGAGGAGGGCGCCCGGGCAGGGGGCTGCCGAGTTGTTTTCATGCCTCCTCCCGGGTGCTGCTTCCAGCTCTGCCCTCCCCAGCTTCGCCGCTGCTGCCGCTCCTGCCTCTGCGTGTGTGCGGGGAGATGTGCTGCTTTCCAACGCAGCCTGGCACTGGCTGGCCTACCCTGGGGTTGGTGGTGGTGCTTGGCTCCCTCCCTCTCCCCTCCTCTCATGCATTGCATTGCATTGCAACTCACCTCTTGCCTCCGCCTCTCTCTCCCCCCCCCCGCCTGCCCCTGCTGCTGCCCACTGTCTCCACTCCCGGGGAGGTTGCAAGCCCCACACTGACCTTCTCTCTTCCTCCTCCTCCCCCAGCCAAAGTTTCAGCCGAACGGTGGAGGCAGGAGAGAAAAGTGGACGGGCAGCAGCAGGAGGGGACGCCGATTGCTCTGCGCCTTCCTCCCCCAGCCCAGCCTGCCAGTGGAGTCCTTGGGGGCTGCCCCCAAGCTTTCAAGTGAGTGGCTCTAGGAAGGGAAGTGGAGGAAGCGCAGCTCCAGGAAGGCTGCCTGCTTCTGCACTTACCTCTCCGGCTGCGCCTGTGTGTGTTGTGGTGCTGGAGTGTGTGCGGCTGCCAGCCCCCCACACTCACACACAGTGTTTCTTTATGTGCAAAGTGAAGGAGAGAGACCGAGGCAGCCACAGCGGAGCGGAGCGGAGCGCACACTCACTGTACACTGCTCCCCATACTGTACAGTACGCACGCCAAAAGCCGGAGAGGCACTGAAAACATTTCATTGCCATAGAAGACGGCCTGCCATTGGCTCGCAGGGCTGAAGGACGGCTCGGCCAGCCATACAGCTCGCCTGTTACACCCTCAAGTCAATGCACAGCACCACACACACACTCGGAGAGCCCTCGACGCGCGTGCACACACTCCCTTGCACACGCAGATCTATGTCTCCAACTCTCGTCGCGCATCTTGCCCCCTCGCTCTCTCTCGCTGGACTTGGGCAGGGCAGGTGGCGCACAGAAAGCCAACTCCGGTTGCAAAGCCACATGCGCACATATGTGCCGGAGGCTGGCTTGGGGGCGCCCAGTGGCTGACACTGGAGGGCTCTGGGTGGCCGCACACCGGAGTGGGGTCTGGGGGCCGCCGCCTTGCAGCGCCCCGCGGGAGAGCTGGGCTTTGTGTGACGACTTGCCCGGGGGGGAGAGCTGGGCGAGCAGTGCCACGGAGCGGCGTTTCAGTGGCTGCCGCCGCCGAGCTGGGCTGAGCCCACGGGGAGGCCGCCCGGAGAAGTTCACCGAGCCTGAACCGCCTCCACACTGGGCACTGCCTAGTTGGCTCTCCTTTCCCACTTGCTTACAGGGCCACTGAATGCAGACCGGAGAGAGGGAGGGGATGAGGATGCCAGCACTTTGGGGAAATGCTGCTCCTTTACTCACTGGTGTGTCCAAAAGCTTCCTAGTGATCCTAGGAAAGACTGGTGATCCACTAAATGGAGCAAACGTGCGTTTGAAGGACCCATATGATCTCAACAGAAATACTCCATTCAGTCATTCATTCACTTATTATTATTATTATTATTATTATTATTATTATTATTATTATTATTATTATTATACTTGCTCCCAGTGTGGAAGGGATTGTCACTCCCGAATCGGCCTTTTCAGTCACACTAGATGCTGTTCCAGAACCACCTTTCAGAGCGCGATACCATAGTCTTTCGAGACTGAAGGTTGCCAACTACCTATTATTATTATTATTATTATTATTATTATTATTATTATTATTATTATTATATCTGGGTGGTGGCTGTAATAATAAAACAGTAGATTATAACCATGGCACAGTTGCACAGCATGACATACATTGGGTGTTTCGGAGTTCAACTTTACAGTGTGGTCATGTGCCATAGATCAGGGATGTCAAACTCATTTCAAAGAGAGTACCCAAGTTAGTGTTCATGCTGCCTGCTGAGGGCCGGAAGTGAAGTGACATCATTAAGCAGAAAGTGACATCATTAAGCAGAAAGTGGCATCATTAAGCAGATGATGGCCTGAGAGAAGCACTTGGTTCTCACATAGAAACTCATTAGCTGCCAATGACAGGAGAGAAAATGTGCAAATCTTGTTCACATTTTTGAGATGTGAGAGAAAGGTGGGAGAGCCCAATTATAACTGGGAGGGGGCAGATAAATTGGTTCCAGGGACCACATTCGGCCCAAGGGCCTTATGTTTGACACCCCTGCCACAGATGCATGCTTGGGCATCACATTTTCTTATCTTTATTGAAATGTTGAAAACAAAATGTTAACGTAGATGGTCGAACTGTAAATTTAGCATGACAGTTGAGGCTAACAATGAGAATATATATATATATATATATAAGAGAATATGAAGCAGTTCTTCATCAGTTACCAGCATTGATCTCAACATGTGAGGCCTTCTCTCACTGCACATTTTAAAGATGGCATGTACTCCAAAGTCACACTTCTTATCTGAAGGTTTACAAAAGAAGGAGTGTAACTGGTAAAACACACACCAGGAAAAGACCTAGGAAGAGCAAGTGTCCAAATCAACTTCAAGAAGCTCTGAGCAGTTCCTCGAAAATATATGCATATTTTGATATTCTGATCTTCCCATTCAATTTTCCCATACTTTCTGTTTACAAAAGTGCATCCAAGACTTTACAAAATATGTGAGAAGCAACTTCTTTCCATGTGAAAACTCAATTCTCCAGTCACACAGCATGAAAAGGGAATAAATGTATACTGCATAGCATTGTATTTATTTACTTGATTTGCATGCCTTATGCGATTTGCCCAGTCTCAATGTTTGTTATAGGGTACTTTTTCAGAATATATAATTTTGTGTTGAGGTTCCCCCCCCCCTTTTTCTTTTTTTCACCAGCAGAGGAAGAAAGTAGTGCCAGAGGGGAATAGGCAGCTAAGGATAGGAAGACGGAGATAGGAAGACAGAGATTGGAAGACTGGAAGAGCTTATACCTAGGCTAAATGCAAGGCCCTATATTCAGGACTTTTCTCATAACTGCAACAAATTGTGTGCCAGCAAAGAATTGTTTGATTCTGTTTGTACAGTAATAGAGGATTCCAACTAATCCCAGCTCCCTAGCATGCATACCTATATGACATACATGATGGAAAACATGCATGTTCTATGGCAGGCATCCAAAGAATCACATACCAAGGGAACATTGGACTTCTGTTTCTCAGACAGAATTTTGCCATGCTGCAAGCTGCTTTTGAAACTAGAGGGCTATCAAAAGCAGTTTGTGATGTGACGCAGGAGTTTAAATAAAAAATAAACTCACTACTCAACCTGGGTATGCCTGGAGGATGTCTAAAGCAGCCATTTGGATCCTAGCCTACATGCATATGTTTGTAACCTTTAAAAAATGTATTATTTCACTTGTGAGGCACCTGTCAGAGGAGAAGCTAAATCTGTGGATCTTCTGTTTTGGTATTCCTAGAAGGACAGAACCTCTTGTTCTGTAAAATGAATTATGAAAATATTAGCCCCATCCTTCTGTCCAAGGGAAAGTCTCATCCAAGCCTTCTGCTTTTAGCATGTCAGCTGATTTTCCTCTTTTATCAACATACAATGAGGGCCACAGAGAGACAGGCAAACAGAGATTACACAAGTGAGCCCATGTCACATTAAAGCTGATTAAGACCTATGAGCTACCATTTTCACAAGCATGTCTTATATAACACAGCTGTTTCGATTATAAGCACTTTGGGGCAAAGAATGTTTTTAGTTCATTTGTTTTGGGGGTGGTAATATGATGTGTTCTAGTGGCATTATAAAATAAAAAACTAATGACCCACAGAAATGTGGCAAGTGAAGTTTTCCCTGGTAGGGAGATAAGTGGTGAGAAAAATGTAACCTGCTAAATTTCTGTGTGTTAGAAGCAGTAAAAATAATTAAAATGGCAATTCTCCGTTCATATATTTATCTTAGTGTGTTCCTTTTGATCACACTTATGCAGAATATTGGACATGGCAAGTTCCATGTGTAAGGGAATTTCTAAGGGGTGTATACCTTCATATACATATTGAAGGTATACAGTTCTTCTCTTGATCAAAACTAGGATCTTATCACATCTTAAAAAGACTTAAATTGGGCTATGGTTCACAAAAGCATATGCTACATATCGGTAAATCTTTTACAACACTATGCATGTCTATTCAGAACTAAGCTCCATTAAATTCAGTGGGGCTTACTTCCAGTTTAGTAAGATAGAATCCTTAGTCTTTAGGATGCCACTATACTTTTGTTCTTTCTACAACAAAACAGTATTGCTGGGATATAATTCAGGACTGAGATATAATTTTGACCATATAGAAATTATATGAGTTATATATATAAACTCAAGTTATATATATAAACTCAAAGTTATATGAGTTATATATATAAACTCAAAGTTTAACACAAAGTGTTCTAAAAATTCATTGAAATTGTATCTTTTTTATGTGCATTGCAAAAATGCTTAGATAGAGTGTGTGTAGAGTGACACTATTTTTTTGTCTCTCTTTTTATATTCTTCAGGCTTGTTAACTATAGCATAATCATTCAAATAATTGTATAGATTTTTTAGGCTCTCATATTTTACCAAACTTCATCATAGCAATGCATTTTTGCTATATTATTTATGTGAAATAAATTTCAAGACATTTACTCTGGCTTCATCCCAGAGGACACATGACAAAAAGCTCTAATATGTTGAGACTGTTAAAATTATATGTTTAGATTCTTGACTTTTATAAGAATTATTATTTGAGCATTTACATTTTGCAAATCATATCTCTTTAAGATTCGCAGGTTGGATACTCAGAAATTTTGACATTCAAAAATTTTTAAGCACTGTTGAAAATATTAGTTGTGGTCCTCAGCCCATATGGAGTATACGTTTTGCTATTTATTAATTTATCTTTTTAAATTGAACTAGAATGGGGATGTCAAGGTTTGAATCCCCATGTTTCTCTGAAGTTCACTGGGTGACTTTGGGCCATTTGCTTTCTCACATAACCTGACCTACTTTGCATGTGTGGATAAAAGGGGAGGACCCGGTATGCCACTCTGAACTCTTTGGGTAGCATAGAAATGTTAGTAATCACAATAAAAAATGTTTTTATTCCTTACCTTACTTCCATGGATCCATGAATTTTTTACTTGACTTTTTTTTACTTCATTTCCATAGATCAAACAGACTCTTTGAATCAGTAACTGGGATTCTAAACATCTACCCCATTGCTCCAGGAACTGCTATGGGATTGTTATGGGAGTGGCAGTGGGGAAAATAACCTCAAGGCATTTTTCTTTTAGGTTTTGGGATTCACATATATTTGCACCAATACAAACTTAAAATATGTTTCAAAGTTTTGGTTAGGTCTAGTAAAACTTTCTTTTTATAAGTGCCAAATACCCCACTGTGATTTTCATGGAGACCATTTCACATGCCTATGCAGTGACCCCTCAATTTAATGAACCAGTTGTGGAGAAGGCATGTCCATTAATGTCAAAAGTCTGTTACATCTAAAAGTTGAGATACCTATACACAGATTATTATTATTATTATTATTATTATTATTATTATTATTATTATTATTATTATTATTATTATTATTATTATTAACAGTATTTATATACCACTTTTCAACTAAAAGTTCACAAAGCGGTTTACAGAGAAAAATCAAATAACTAATGGCTCCCTGTCCCAAAAGGGCTCACAATCTAAAAAAAATGCAAATGAGTACCAGCAGACAGCCACACCATACTCTAATGTTTACCACACCATACTTTTTACTCCATACTCTAATGGAGTAAAATAGAGTTTACACCATACTCTAATGTTTACCACACCATACTCTAATAAACCACACCATACTCTAATGTTTCTCAAACTGTGGGTCAGGACCCACTAGGTGGATAGCAAGCCAATTTTAGGTGGGTTCCCATTCATTTCAATACAATAGAACCTCCAAAGTTGACCACCTCTCTATAATGAACACCTCCTTAAGTTGACCTAATTTTCACAGTATGGTCAGACACTGCATATACACTATGGGAGACCAACCTCTCTATATTGACCACCTCCGTAAGTTGTATCTTGACCACGTCAACCATTGCACAGAGTATTAATTTACGCTCCGTAAGTTGCCCACTGAATGCAATACTGTGGGCCTGTGTTTTGTCTGGTTTGTCCCATCTTGGAAAAGCAAGAAGTGACGTGACAATCTCTCCCCTATGCCTGCTAGCACATGCTCGAAAGGGTTTTTATAGGTGGGCACACTGCACATAGCTGACAGACCTGCGCCGGCTGCCAGTTGTACCTGGACATGTACCAAGTTGTCAGAGACATGAGGTTGCTTGTGCATAGTGAAGCCACTGTCCTTTCACTTTGGTTCCTATCACCAGTGCATTACTTTACACTTATATTGAAACACAACTGCTATTGGGCTGCCTATTTTCCCGGTTTGGAGAGATCCTTGTGGAGCACTTCACAATCCCTTCTGGTCTTCACCACTCAGAAAAGCTTAGTGTCATCCACAAACTTGTCCACCTCCCTGCTTATCCCTGTTTCCAGGTCATTTATAAAGATGTTGAAAAGTACCAGTCCCAGGACAGATCCTTGAGGCACTCCACTTTCCACCTCTCTCCACCTTTTTTGTCAATTGCCCATTGGCACCCACTCTCTTTCCTGGTTCTCAACCAGTTCCCAATCCACAAGAGGACCTGTCCTCTTATTCCCTGACTGTGTAGTTTTCTCAACAGCTTTTGGTGAGGGACCGTATCAAACACCTTCTGGCATATAGTGAATCTGAGGAGACCCAGTGGAGGCCAGGCAGCCTAAGTAAAAAAGTGTATTTTATTTTTTTAATGCCAATTTTTAATGCTACCATAGTATGTGACTGTATTTGGGGAAATACTATAGACCTGTACTTTTAACAAGCTACTATGTATATTCTTTTAACAATGAAATGGGTCTTACTCCTGGTAGGATTGCAGTCTAGGATTGTTGAAATTTTCCTGCTTGATGATGTTGCTTCCTGTCATGACATCATTTTCAATGGGCCCTGACAGATTTTCATTCTAAAAAGTGGGTCCCAGTGCTAAATGTGTGAGAACCATTGGTCTAAAGGAAACAGAAAATAAAATAAACACCAGAAAAACAGTATATTAAAGATTTGAAACGTTATTTTTATATATGATAAATGTGGCTAGAATACTGTATGCACAATATTGGAAAACTACAGACATTTTATCAATAGGAGAATGGTGGATGAAAGTTATGAACTTCGCACAAATGGACAACTTATTACTTTACTTAAAGAGAAATCAACAGAAAATTTTATGAAGAACTGGAAATCAGTTATTAACTTTCTGCATGAAAGAGAGAACAATGAGTTAATGAGCTGTGGATTTGAAGATTAGAATGAAAGGAATAGAGAATATTAATCTGAAATAATAATCTGAAATGGAATACTTATAACGAATAGATAAGAAGGGCTGTTGGAGATATAAAGTAGATATGGATGTTAATTTAGATTATTAATATACAAAGCTGTAAGTAATTAGAACATTCGATTTTGCCCATCCTACACTATTAGACGTATTCTTTTTTTCTTATTTTTTAATATATTTTATGTATCTTCAGTATTGTTGTTTATTTTTCTTATTGTGTCTTCCCTTCCTTTTTTCTTTATTATTAAAAATATATGAAATTTAAAAAAGAAAAAAAAATAACGTCACCTATGGGTTATGGTTAATAGGAGAGTTAATTTTGCTGTGACTGACAGTGCTGAGTCACTTTTACTCTGAGGAGGATCCTCCTCCTCTGATTTTTATTAGTAGAGAGTTGTGGCGAGGGAAACTTGGAAGAAGCAGCAACAGGTTGAAAGATTTTCCTTGCTCTTGTGACTATGCAGCTTGTTTATTTAAGCCATAGTCTTAATACTAATATAAATATACATTATATATTTTATCTTTTAAATGTCTACTGTTGGGGAAAGAAAACAACCACCACCCCCTATTGTCATTGGTACACTAAGCACCATCTCCAAGGCCCTTAAGAAATGTCCGGTCAATATAGTCATTGACAAGATAACAGTTGAACAACTGCAAAAGCCACACTGCTAGGAACATCAAACATATGGTGATATCTCACCAGTTCTTAAACTCTTGGGTAGACTTCGAACTAGTGAGCACCCTCAAATCCCAGTTCAAATGATATGCTATGATAGTCCAGTATGTCTGATATGCTATGATGATGATGATGATGATGATGATAGGAAGGACTCGATGTCTGGATAAAACAAACCAGTCCACCTGACTTATTATTATTATTATTATTATTATTATTATTATTATTATTATTATTATTATTACTGGTCTGGAGTTAGATGTGGTAACACCTGAAGATGTGTGAATTGAAGACAAAGAGTGTGAAAAAGTAACCAGATTGAGGTGGAATGACTCCAGCAAAGAAAGGCAAAGATTGTGCCAATATAGTGGGTGTTTTAAGTGCCATACAAAAAAAAAAAAAAAACTTGGAAAAGCACCTGCACACCTAGGTGTTAATGAAAGTACCATATATGAACTATAAAATGCAGCTCTACGTAGCAGTCGCATGAGGATCCGCGAGCCTCTGGTGAGTGGGGGGGGCAGCGATAGCCCGCAGGGGGGCACCATTGCGGAGCTTTGCCCCGGGTGCAGGGCTGCGGTGCTCTGTTGGTGCTACTTGGAAATGCACACATTTTATCTCTAAATATCTTGGGAACGATGATATTTAGGAAATACACAGGCAACAGAAACATCAGATTCCAGATAATGAATTAGCTTTTGATTAATACTCAAATTTATTCTTCTTTTTTTACTGTTATCTTTAGAGGCCACGGTTGCTCGTTTTGTTCACTACTTATAAAAAAATCTATTGCAAAAACAAATTTTTATTTTTATATCAAAACTTGCCTGGAAGAAACAAATTATATCACTTGGCTAGGAATAAGTGAACAGCCTTCTAGTCTTACTCAGTGCAAGTGCAAAAATATATATAACTAGTTTTAAAAGAAGTTAAATAATTTTTAGAACTTATTGCAAATCTGTTACAATGAAAAAATTAATTCCAATGTCATATTTATGAATTACTTTTGTATAATGACACATAAAATACCAAAGCCAAGTAATGTGCAGCAAAGAACTAATTCAAACAGGAATCAAGCAGAAAACAATAATGATTTTGGCAACCAGACAGCCATTGGCATGGGCAGACAGCATCTGATATTGCCCAACAGTTGAGCAGGTGATATGGGATGGTTTCTCAATGGCCAGACCACTGTCAGCCCCAGCAGAGAGCATCCATTATTTCCTAAATTTCATTATACAGACATCCATTAAATCAAGTGTGCACTGTAGTTCGGTAGGCTCTGGCTAGTTAAAAGGCATCTGTTCATGAGCAGAATCAGGGCCTTAAAACAACAGCTCTTAATGAAATGGACATACCCACAATCAACACACTCTGTGACCATTAACAGAAGAAAATTAAGTATTTCTCTAGTGATAAAGAAATATAACCAATAATGAGCAAGCCAAATAAATGAGCCATCTTCATGTAAATTGGTGACATGCCCTGCCAAATAATTTCTAAAACATTAACTTCATACATTTCCCTAGAATCCAGAAGGCACATCTTATAGCCAACGCAGAACCTACAGCTGCAGATATAGCAATCTGCTGCCATAAGTCCTGTTACGGCAGCACAAAAGCACACTGCTGTCATCACTCTAAAGCCACTGGTGCAAATGGTCAGAGGCTCTGTCTGCCTGCCAGCAGATCCTGGATGCCCACTGGAGCAGATACAGTGGCAGAGGGTGTGGGTAGGGGGAGAATTGAGGCAGGAATTGGGCTAGGCAGGAGGGAGAAAATCTTGGCAGTTGAGATCCTGTACTTCCAATAGGTCGACAATGCAAAGTGGTATAGCGGGCAGGGGGGAGGCAAACGTTGAGAGACACTGATCTAGTCTAGCCATATCCACCTTGAGTAGTCGTGGCTCTCCAGAACTTCAGGCAGAAGTGTCGTCTGGCAAAGTTTGCAGACGACACCAAACTTTTCCGAGTGGTGAAGACCAGAAGTGATTGTGAGGAGTTCCAGAAGGATCTCTCCAGACTGGCAGAATGGGCAGCAAAATGGCAGACGCGCTTCAATGTCAGTAAGTGTAAGTGTTACGTGAAAATCTCCTTTTCCCTTCCAAGTTGTGATTTTGTATGTATTATGGACTAAAACTCATGCAGGTCAAACCTCAGAATACAGGATACCCTTCCCCCCAGTACACTTTTCCAAGGCCCTGGTAGAAGTCACAAGTTTGCACAACCTCTAGCAATGCAGGGATGCCTCCTGATCCAATCACTGTTATGCAAATCAAGCATGCACCTCCTGAGGAAGAAGTCTATTGTTCTATTGTTGTAGCTTTATCACTCTTAAGCACCTTATGCAAACTGCCTCCCTCCTCCAGGAGCCCAGTCATGGCTGATACCCAGTCATCCTTTTCTTGCATGCTCCACGTGTCCCACTGTGTGTAGTGAGCATGCGCATCCAGGAGGCCACATCCGGGTCATTCACATCCAGCTTCTAGGTCAGCAACAACCCTTTAAGAGAAAGCTCCGGCCACATGGTCTCTCTCTCTGGGCTTCCCCCCCCCCTTCAGGGACACAGCACATCGGTGTTATGAGGGTCCTCCATAGGACTCTCCACCCCCCCATCCATCTGCTCCCTGGGACAGGTAACTATATCTTGCATCTGAAATCTTTTCCCTTCTCCCCCCCCCCTTTTTCCTCCCATTCTCTCCCCATCTTAATTAGCAACTTAAGGTCATGCACATTGGGGCAAAAAATCAAAACTTTACATATAGGCTGATGGGTTCTGAGCTGTCTGTGACAGATCAGGAGAGAGATCTTGGGGTGGTGGTGGACAGGTCGAGGAAAGTGTCAGTGTGCGGCGGCAGTAAAGAAGGCCAGTTCTATGCTTGGGATCATTAGGAAAGGTATTGAGAACAAAACAGCTAATATTATAATGCTGTTGTACAAATCTATGGTAAGGCCACACCTGGAGTATTGTGTTCAGTTCTGGTCACCGCATCTCAAAAAAGACATAGTGGAAATGGAAAAGGAGCAAAAGAGAGCAACTAAGATGATTACTGGGCTGGGGCACCTTCCTTATGAGGAAAGGCTGCGGCGTTCGGGCCTCTTCAGCCTAGAAAAGAGGCGCCTGAGGGGGGACATGATTGAGACTTACAAAATTATGCAGGGGATGGACAGAGTGGATAGAGAGATGCTCTTTACACTCTCACATAACACCAGAACCAGGAGACATTCGCTAAAATTGAGTGTTGGCAGAGTTAGGACAGACAAAAGAAAATATTTCTTTACTCAGCATGTGGTTGGTCTGTGGAACTCCTTGCCACAGGATGTGGTGATGGCATCTGACCTGGATGCCTTTAAAAGGGGATTGGACAAGTTTCTGGAGGAAAAATCCATTATGGGGTACAAGCCATGATGTGTATGTGCAACCTCCTGATTTTAGAAATGGGTTATGTCAGAATGCCAGATGCAAGGGAGGGCACTAGGATGAGGTCTCTTGTTATCTGGTGTGCTCCCTGGGGCATTTGGTGGGCTGCTGTGAGATACAGGAAGCTGGACTAGATGGGCCTATGGCCTGATCCAGTGGGGCTGTTCTTATGTAAGTGTCTGCCAGACTAACTGCATGAAGCCTTTTAATTGCATATTTTAGCAACTGAAAAATAACTTTTTTTTTACATTCAGGACAGGTGACTTACGAGTGAGCTGTAGTACACTCCTTTTCATTCTCACAATACTAGTATAGCTAATAAATAGCATTCTATAGAAATCAGAAAAGTTGTAAATTTCAGTTTCTTAAGCAAAAGTGATGAGCAACCCAATCCTACTAACTCCCCACATGCTGATACAGCTGTGCCAACTGAGTGCTCACTGCAACCAGTGTGCAAGTTTTGAGCCACGAAAGCCTCCTCCAGGCAAGGGAACATTTCCATTGTCCCAGGATAAGCCCTTGCCGCCCCACTGGATCTACTTGGACCTGTGCCAGCTTTATAGCTGGCGCAGGTCTGAGTAGACCTCGGAAGGCAGAATGAGGCTGAGAATATCTGTGTCATCTTTTCTTTACATCAATTTCCTTTAGAACAAAGAAGATTCTTTAAAAAATATTTCCTCTCCAGTTGAAGCTTATTAAATTCATTGAGACATTTATGAGATGCTTTATTATCCTACCCCATTCTCCCATTGCCTGGGGGAGTGGTGACCATTGGTGGCCGTGTAGTACCATGATTTTTCTGGGTAGTGCCGCATGCCTTGCAATGAGAGATGTGTAGCATTAGCCATCCAGCTGCTGCTAGAGCCTGCAGGCCTTGTGTATGAGTTGTTACTATGGCCAACTACATTAAGGGCCATTGTGTGCTCAGAGAGGGAAGGTTATGATGAGGCTGCCAGAGAAACACATGTTTTATATATGCAATACTGTCTCCTGGTTATGTGGCGAAACCATGGTTTTGCTAATTTCAGCCCTGTCTAATATTTTTCTCTGCCCTCTTGTCGATACTGCATAGTGATCAAGTAATTTTCAAGCTTAGAAATTCTTGTCCAGAGCCCAAAGTAATTGATTAGAAGGATTGTTTCCCATTCCTATTTAAATTGATAGAGCCAAATTTTGTTATTAACGTCAGTGACATTGCCAGGAGGGTGCAGGGTGTATGGGCTGCACTGGGTGGCATGCACAGGGGGGTGACACCACTACTGGCCAAGATTTTTTAAATCTTGGTATTTTTGAATAATGCCATCATGTTATTTATCAATTGATGTGCAATTTCATGCAGAATGCAATTAAACAAACCATGTTGAAATATCTCTATTCTATCAAAAGTTATAGCCAAAAAACCAGTGGGGATGGGGCAATGGTTCATCACCACGCCCACTGCCTGGGGCATTGTCCCACCCACTGCATAAGTGGAGGTTCATCATGGAGGTGATGTGTTGGCCTCCTGACCAAGTGACAGAAAGCCTAATGACATCACTGATTAAAGTATAATTCTTCTCAAACTTTGTCAAGTATTCTTAAATGAAATAATGCAGTCTGACTTTCAGGTGCCCTCTACTTCTCTAACCTAGGAATAGGACAGTGTTTGAGGGCCCAATCCTAAGGAGTGTGCGTTGGCTTACTGCTGGCTCACACTGTTGCAAAAGTGCCATAAGGCATGTTTGTGGGTACTAGTGCTGGTGCTCCACTGGTGCTAGCCCAGCGCTGGCTGCTACTGGGCTAGTGCCAGTGGAGCACCACAGCTCCGCTGCTCAGGGGTCGTGCGGACCGCTGAGCAGCAGAGAGGTTGATGGGGGCATGGGGGGAGGCGAGAAGAAGGTGTTCTGGGGCAGGGGGAGGCAGACAGAGAGTGGGAAGAGGGAGGGGAGGAGGTGTTCCAGGAGCAGGGGGCAGGGCAGGAGGAAGGTAGAACCAGTGGACCTTCACTTACAGATTCAGAGCCTCCAAGTTGGGTTGGCTGCCCAACATGGAGGCTCTTGATTCTATGCTGATCTTCTGGTCGCCATAGAATTGAGTAGTCCCATTGCGGGGCTACTCAATTTACCCAGGGGAAGGGGACGAAAGTTCCCTTCTCCCAAGGAGGAGGCAGGGGCTGCCTGGAGCGCGCAGGATGCAGCAGCAGCCATTTTCATGCAATCTCGCACGCCCGGCAACTCAGGATTGGGCTGTGAGTCAGTTATCAGAATCACTTTGATATTGTGTTGTGTAGGCACGGGCATTTTTTTTTCCAAACAATTGGAACTGGATACAAATGGAATCTTTTTAATTGGAGTCCATTTGTATCCAGTTGTATTAGTTCTAAAACGCATGTGTTGAGGAATGAATGGGGGCTCCATTTTTAGAGCTCCCATTTGTTATTTTTAATTTTTTAAAAAGTGCATCACTCACCACAGACACTTGCCTATAAGTCGACCCCACACATAAGTCAAGGGCAGGTTTTGAACCAACAATCATGGAATTTTCTATGACCCTCGGATAAGTTGGGGATTAAACTTAGGGGGGTGTCTGACTATAGTTTTGTCTGATTTTACCAGAGGCCAGATCCTGAAAAATAACCTACCACTAGTTGTTACCTAAGAACTGTAGTCTCTAATTTTTTAAAAACATAGTACAAGATCATAAGATACATTTTTATTCTTTTCAGAGTTATAAATTCTGGTCTTCATCACCTTTTTGTAAGCACTATCAGAGTAAGTGCACTGTAAGTGCAGAGTAAGTGCACTGTAAACAACATACCAGTAAAACAGTGGTTCCCAACCTGGTATTCATGTATTCCCAGGGACACTCAAACAGGACTTTTAGGGGTAATTGAAAAAGAATGAAATAATGGCTGAAAAAGGCAGGCTGTGCTCCAGAATGCTTTGCAAGACAGGAATGGAGGCAATGGCAAGGACCAGCAGGCAGGAAGGGAGGTAGCTAGTTGGCTGTGAAAGCCCCACCAATAGCCAGTTTTTGGTCATCAATTCATCTGTGAACCAGTGACTGAAAACCAGCACAGTAAAAAAGCTGAAACATAATATGAAAAGTGATCAATCACCCAGAATTTCTCAGGGCACTTCTGGTGCAAAACAGTGCAAAGGCAGTTCTTCAAACGGATGAAAAGAGAAAATACGTGATGAATACATGAAGTCTGGGCTTTCATATGAAGGAGATGAAGGCTTGTATTATTAATTACAAACATTTTGCTAATATGAAGGGTACAATTTATTATTGCCAAGGGATATGCAAGTGAAAAAGGGTTGGGAACAACTGCAGGAGATCAAATCCATCTTTAAGGTGGACATGAGGAGAACCATGAATCAAAGACACCTTTAAGGTGTCTGGTGTGTTAAACCAGAAGCTCTACATACAACATACAACCCATAACACATAACTGAAAGTGCGAAATTCAATTCACAGCAGAAATATGAGATATTTGCAACCCTTTTTACTCAGAAGTAGACCCACTGCTTTCCATGGGTGTTATTCTTAAGTAATGGTGCACTGAACTGTAGCCTGGGAAGGAGGGTCCCATCCTGGTGTTTCCAAAATCAGACTTGCTTTGCAAGCATTTGCCAAGCAGAACCAGAACCAGGCTGCAGCAGAAGGAAGGAGAATAAAAGGTGAACTTTGGCTGGAATGTCCCAAGAAAGTAAGTATTGCAACTAAGGAAGTGCCTGCCTGAGCTGAGCAACAGCTCCACTGAGAAAGGAAACTGTTCAGAGTTGAAAGGCTCTGCCCTCTGATTGACCCAGAGATCAGAATTGGAGCTTGATTACTTGGCAAAAATTTCACGTACTGTTAGTACCTACGGTACTTTAACTTGTAGCTCCACTGCACAGTTGCCTCCTTGTGGCAGCCATTTAAATTAACCATACACCTTGGGGCATGGTGTCATCATGGAGCAGTATTGGTTTAATAAAAGGAGGAAGAGGGCCTGCCATTAATAATAATAATTAAAATATCTTGTACAAGGAAGCACCTATGTGATGGCTTGCCTATGGGGAGCTACATGTTAAACTAAGAGATTACACTTGTCTATTTTTTTTTTAGAATGTAAACAAATTAAAATAAACATGAAAAGAAAAATATGAAAAACACTAAATAGAAATGAAAAATTAGAACCAAACGAATTTAAAAATGCACATCCCTATTGGTAAGTGCTAATGTGGCATCTTTGGGAAGGTGCTCAGAACTGTTGCTCAGACAATTCTGAATAAACATGCAGAAACTATGGCTCAGACCCATGAAAAGCTATAGAAATTGTAGCTCAGGTTACCATGTTAGCCATTAAAAAAATAAAAACCCAAAATATGAAATGAGCTAGGATATATTGGGTTGTACAGTTGATATGCTATTAGAGTGTTCACCATACTGATGATCCTGCTCAAAAGTGACATAGTTCCTTCTGCCTTTGGGGAGAGAAGTCTGAAAGAGTCTCCCACATCTCCAGGACCATGAGGGGAACACTGGCAAAAGATCTATGGATAGTTCTAAAAGATTAGGAGGTGAGATCACTTAGCCCAGTAGACATGGCCATTTTAACAGCATCCATAAATGATGCTTTGGTAGGATGAATATTAATAATCAAGAAGGGGACCTTACAAATATCAGAGGGACTAGAAAGGAGCTAAATGTTTTTTGTTGTTGTTTTTAAATATGTGCAATGTAAAAGAATTCATTCTAGTAGTATCTGTTCCTGCAATGCCATCTTTCTTTTCCTTGCCTGATGGTCCTGACTTGCAGCTTTTATCCATACCTGCACGGGAGACTAATATTCAGCAACCATTTCTCCACCTCATACATACACACTTTCTGATTAACTGTTCTGCTGCTACTCCATCTTCTACCCCAGCGATTTTCAACCAGTGTGCCATGGCTGTAGTGGTCCACAGGTGTGCCGTGGGAGTATATGACAGACCTTAAGATATTCATGACCTTTTTTTAAAAAAAACTGCAGACTCAGTCCAAAGTCTTTGGAAAAGGTGTTCTGTTTCTTGAAATAAAAACAACGTAATTCTTCAATAGAATATTTTAAATAAGTAGATTCAGTAAAAAATTCCCTGCTCAGGTTGGGAACAAACAGAACTGACAATGTAATTCTGCCTACAGTCTTTGCCTGTGTCTAATTATTCCATTTTTAAATCTCTACTTATTTAGGATGGACCGGTTCAGAGTTATAAATAGCATTATTTATTTTCCATTTATTTTCAGTAAATGATTAGGTCCACTTTTCTTATCATGTTTCTTTAATGGTGTTTTTAAACCAATCTGCCACTTCCATAGCTCTACCCAGAGGACCCTTCTGCCAGTCTCAACCACAAAAGACTGCCGGTTTTATTCTGAGGAAAAAGAGCAGTGTGTGGCATTGCACTTTTCTTGGAATCTTTGGATTTTTTACTCCAGTACGTGTCTGCGAAGATTCATTTCCACTGTATGCATCTCCTCTGTGTATCAGAAAGAGCAGAGCCACCATCTACTCCTGACTGTGACGTCACACTGGTTCATGACCAACAATGAAATTGTCCTGAGGACTGGTGTTTTGTCCTGAAAGTTTGTTCCACTTGGGGTTGGTCCCTTTTGTCCTGGAGACTCCAGATTTTCCACACTGTTCTTTTTCAGATATTGACTGCTAGTAACAATCAGTTTAGTGATAAAGGGCACTGTCTTAACCAACTTCCCAGCACTGGCATAGCTGTGCCAGTGGGGCATGTGCTGCATCCTGCAGTTGGGGGGCAGTCACAGAGGCCTCCTCAAGGTGAGGCAATGTTTGTTCCCTTTCCTCAGAGTTGCATTACCCTTACCTTGGTGTTGGAAGGTTGGTTAGGATTGCTTCCAAAATCTAACAAGGACCTCTGAGAGCCTCCAGACTACAATAGAAACAGCAACTGGATCTTGTCCTTGCCACTGTGCTTCCAGCACCTTTGTCCATCCTCAACAGCTTAATACTGTTGATGGTAGTGGACAGCCTTGCTGTGCAGGATAGCTCAGCTGGTGTTCACACTTGTTTTTTTTTTAAACTGGGCAGGATGAGCACTGCAGTTTTAACATTGGAAAAACGGATACACCTTGCTCAAACCTTGCTGCTTTCTGAAGTTCACAAGAAAGAGAAGGTCAGGAAAGCAACATGTGTCTACTGCTTATCAGTGGTGATGTCACAAGCACTATCCAATAGGTGCCTGCAGTGCACATCCACTTTCTAGAGAGCATTTGGAACACCAATGTATGTGCTAGCTGGGGGAAGATGAAGACAGTTTGATGAAGGTAATTTCAATCATTGTTCTATATCTGATTTTGCCAGTGTAATTCTATCGCTGTGGCACAGAGGGCATTGCAGAGATTTCTGAGCAAGTAGTCTTACCTGACAGCCTTACAGTTATAAATGAGGCAACGTTAATCTTTGCCCATCTAACAATTGGATTCACCTGCCTTTGAGGTCTCTCCTTCTCTTATCCAATCATTCATACACACAGAGAACCCTCCCTCCCAGAATGCTTTCACCACCTATGGAAATCTTCTGATGGAATAACGCACCTATGCGCACATCAAATTTATGAACAATTTAACAGTTCTTCACATGCGCTGATCTTGGGAAGATGTATGGATGTTCATTTGGATACTCACATTTATGCATGGTGGGAGAAGAATTACTATGGATACCATGATGGCAGATCTGGCCTTCTGTGCTCGCTGCCTGAAATGGAGACAGGGAGTGAGAGAATCAATGCCTTTGGGTAAAATTTCTAACATAACACTTCTGTATTACACCCTATCCAGGGATTTCTCTGTTAATCATGCTGTTGCTCATTATAACTGGATTTGATTTATGGGTTTAAACATTATTCCTTGTGAGAAAAGTCTTGCTGACTTGTCCTTGTGTTTTGTTTCTGTTGAGTCATCCCACACAGACATTGGAACAGAGGACCCTTCATGCCACAGAGAAAGCAAGTCAAACAAGAACACAGAATATTTGCTCTCGCCTATTGCTTCCCCCTTCCTTTGCCACTCTCTTTTCATTGCCACTCTATTTTCAGTTGGCTTGATTGCTGATTTTCTTCCACTCCTTTGAACTGTGCATGATTGCATACCTTGTTTTCAGACAGCTGTAAGCCCATACTAAAGGTGACACACAATTGTATGTAGATACTGGGGCTATAGCACAGTGGTACAGAGCATGCTTTGCATGTGGAAGGTCCCAGGTGTCAATCCCTGGTATCTCCAGGGAAGGTTAGTAAGAAACCCTGGAGAACTACTGCCAAGTAGATAAGACAACAGTGAACAAGATGGATCAAGGATCTGACTCAGTACAAGGCACTTTGTATGTCTCTGGCCCAAATCCTAATCCACTTTCCAGCACTGACATAGCTGTTCCAATGGGACGTGTTCTGTATCCTGCAGTTGGGAGGCACTCATGGAGGCCTCCACAAAGTAAGAGAACACTTGTTTCCTTACCTAGGAGCTGCATTGCCCTTATGTCAGTGCTGGAAAGTGGTTACGATTGCGCCCTCTGTCTCTCATTTTTAGTATAGACCGGCGTGGCCAAACTGTGGCTCATGAGCTATGCAGCTGTTTGACATACAGTGTGCAGCGCTCAGAAATATAATGGCTGAGCTCCTTTTTGCATTACATTAATGACAATTAATGTAAAAGGTAAATAAAAAATGTAACGTAAAAGGTAAATTAAAAAATTTCAAGCTTTATAATTATTTACCAGGTATAAACTAAGAGTCCACTGGATTAAAAGGTAAGTTTAATGTTTATGGTGAGTACATATTTTTAAAAATGTAAATGCTTCTTAAACATTGCGGCTCTCCAACATCTCTCATGTGGCTCTCGAACATCTGAATTTTATCATATGTGGCTCTTATGTTAAGCATGTTTGGCCACCCCTGGTATAGACAAAAGGCTGTTTCACTGTGGAGGAGGGATGCTTATCCATTTCCTCTCCAGTTTCTCACTTGGAATGGACACCTGCATCTTTCTCCCTTTGGAAAGAAAAGTTTGAGGGAGTGATTTTGAACAAAAAACTCAGAGGTTCTGTCCAAAGTCCATGGGCTCCTGTGCGCCCTCATCCTTTTTGTGTCTGAATGAAGAAAGTTTTAACTGTTTGCTCCTGATTTAGATCAAACTGGGATGTGCTGTGATATCCAAATCTGGTTTGTTGTCACTATGGTTTGCAAAGAAAGCAGCTTGACTCTGCTCCACTGTCATAAACCCCTGTGTGCACCAGCCCAATCTCAGATAGGACTGGGCTATTAACCTCTTAGCAGGTAGAATACATAGGAGAATATGTCTGGCTTATTATAAGGCAAAGACAACTCATATTGTATGATTCCTAGCCCTTTCCCCCTTACTTTTTCACTTTGGACATTCAGCCTTTCCCTGTAATAAAATGTTCTGCATCCGTTGTCTGTGTCACACTTGGCACAGTTGTAAAGCTGAGAGAACTGGTACATATATTTAATGTGTAATGAGGGACAGGTGTCTAGTGTAGTTGAGATGCTTGACATGGCACTTTTGACAGCAGAGCTCCACAGGGAGTCCATGTATCACAGATGGATCTAGCACACGTTGAAAAGCACCTACTCCTGTCCTTATCTAAAAATCTTACCCTTCCCAATTATGCTGTTCCTGATAGCATAACCTTCACATGCCGTGCCCCTGTCAACATGACAAGATGGACATTGACAATGATTTTGCTGTAAATCTAAACCCTCTAGAATGCTGTTATCTATCACATCCACTATCTTTTGCCATCTCTTCCAGAACTCCGAATCTGTGTACCTCATACCCTGCTAACTGGGCTAAGAGGTACCATTTAGTAGTGGTTCTCCTATTGTTAGAAGGGATAGAGCAACTGCATCCATTCATCCAAGCACAGCACCTTTTCCAATGGTTGTCTGCTGGGGTCTCTTTTCTATCCTTTTGCTTTATAGATTGGGAACACTTTGGGGCAGGGATCCATTTTTTTCATTATTTTTTCTATGTAAATCACTTTGTAAATCACTTTCAACTTTTTAGGTTGAAAAGTTGTATATCAATATTTTAATTACAATAATTGTTAATAATACTGGGGCGAGGAAAAGACAAAGTGACATTATGCTTGCTTGTTAGTTTTGACTCGTGGCCCTTTTTGAAGTGTTTATAAATTCTTATCACTGGTCCCACTTAGCAGATGATTAGCATTCTAGGTATTCAACCTGTCTGGTTTGCAGTTTAAAAGCTGAGGAATGCTACGGTTGGGAGAGTTAACATTATTTCAAAGCACAGGCTTTTGTTCAGTGTTTTTGGTTGCACAGCTGTGCAAATGCACTGCTGATATGGAAACTTGGATGGAATGGTGTTTTACTTAGGCTATTTTATCATTTTTTTTCCCTTTTCAAAATCTTTGATACAGAATTGCTGTATAAAGATAACACAATGGCATCTTGGGGAACTCTCTGTTGCCCCCCCCCCCCATGCCGCATGCATTAGGACTTCCTATCACCTATCATTGGTCCTACAAGTGAAGCAAACGTCTTATGTTGTTGTTATAGTTTTAGATTGTGAGCTCTTTTGGGACAGGGAGCCATTTAGTTATTTGATTTTTCTCTGTAAACCGCTTTGTGAACTTTTAGTTGAAAAGCGGTATATAAATACTGTTAATAATAATAATAATAATAGTTCTAAATGGGCAAAAACACACTTGTAAAGATGGACAGAATTAAATAAAAATCTCCATTATCATAACAGATCAGTGCCATTATTTGTGTTAATTAGTCTGGTCTTTTTGGATAATTGTTCCATAAAACCAAACTGAGCACATATGATTCCAATTTGGTTTGCGCTACAACTCAAGTGCTGCATCTGAAGTGAAAGTTGAGCAAGTTGTCATTTCAATCAGCCTTACCTTCTGGTCCTCTATTTTAATGAGAATGTTTCAGTGTTTCATGACAATTCACTGGGAATTGTACTCTGTATGCTCCCAATTTGAAATTACATCAATGGATTATCATAGAAAGTGTGATTTGGCTTTTCTTTTAATTCACAAACATACCCACTGCAGATACTCCCCTATAAGTCAACCCCACAGATAAGTTGAGGGTAGGTTTTGAGCAAAAAAAAAATCATGGAATTTTCTATGACTCTCGGATAAGTCAGAGGTTAAACTTAAACTGACTATAGTTTTGTCTGATTTTACCAGAGACCAGATTCTGAAAAATAACCTACCACTAACTGTTACCTAAGAACTGTGGTCTCTAATTTATTAAAAACATAGTAAAAGATCATAAGATACATTTTTATTCTTTTTAAATTCTGGTCACCACCTTTTTGTAAACACTATCAGAGTAAGTGCACTGTAAGCAACATACCAGTAAACAGTGGTTCCCAGCTTGGTATTCATGTACTCCCAGGGACTCTCAACAGGACCTTTAGGGTACTTGAAAAAGAATGGAATAATGGCAGAAAAAGGCAGGTCATGCTCCAGAATGCCTTGCAAGGGCCAGCAAGGCAGGAAGGGAGGTAGGTAGTTGGCTGTGAAAGCCCCACCAATAGCTAGTTTTTGGTTATCAATTCATGTATGAACCAGTGATTGAAAACTAGCACAGTAAAAAGCTGAAACATAATATGGAAAGTGATCAATCACCCAGAATTTCTCAGTACACTTCTGGTGCAAAACAGCGCAAAGTCTTCTGTTCTTCAAACAGATAAAAAGAGAAAATATGTGATGAGTACATGAAGTCTGAGAGAAGATGAGGGCTTGTATTATTACAAACATTTTGCTATTATGAAGGGTACAATTTATGGAAATAGGCTGCCAAGGGATATGCAAGTGAAAAAGGGTGGGAACCACTGCAGGAGAACCATGAATCAAATCCACCTTTAAGGTGTCTGGTGCGTTAAGCCAGAAGCTCTACATACAACATACAACTTATAACACATAATTGAGAGTGTGCAATTCAATTCACAGCAGAGAGTTGCAGCTGCATATATTTGCAACCCTTTATACTCAGAAGTAGACCCACTGCTTGCCATGGGAGTTATTCTTAAATAATGGTGCACTGAATTGTAGCCTGGGACTTTATTTCAAATGGAAAGGAGGATCCCATCCTGGTGTTGAAGAAAAAAAAAAAACCTCTGCAAAATGCATGCATTTGCAAAAATAATCCAGGTTGCAGCAGCATTTGCAAAAGGGAATGAAGGAGAATAAAAGGTTAACTTTGACTGGAATTTCCCAGGAAAGTTACTATAGAAACAAATGATCTCTGCATTGCTTCTAATGAGCCTGCTGTAGCAAGAAAGGAAACTTTTCAGAGTTGAAAGGCTCTGCCCTCTGATTGACCTGGAGATAAGGCAAAGTGATAATTGGAGCTTGATTGCTTGGCAAAAATTTTACTATAGGTGAGTACTATAGGTGAGTATCTACAGTACTTCTGCATGCCTAGGGTATGTCCAAACCACTATCTTGTTTGTAGGGGGCCTCTGTTCGTTTTCAAACTGATCAGCATTCAACCACCTGAGTTCCATATGATTATATCTACACACATTTTACTGAGAAACACCAGGGACAGACTACATTTGCTCCCAGTGTGGAAGGGATTGCCACTCCCGAATTGGCCTTTTTAGCCACACCAGACGCTGTCCCAGAACCACTTTTCAGAGTTCGATACCATAGTCTTCCGAGACTGAAGGATGCCAATGACATTTTACTATGTAGTTAGATAGAGGTATAGATAGATACTACTAACTCTTTGACAGTCTTTCCAAGACTTGCTGTCTGATCCTATTGGCAGGCATCACCAGCACTATAGCCACAGTGCCAGTGGAGGGTGCTGTAAAAGTGCTTGTAGGGGTTTGAGGCAGGCGTGCCCCAGCAAGAGGGCTCAGACTTGCTTCAGGGGGAGGGGGTTAAGGCACTCTGGGGTTGAAAAGGAGCACCTGCTGGCAGCTGCTGGCCCTTAGGCATTCCTGGCCCTGCCGCTGGTATCCACTGACCCAGTATGGGGCCCTGGCTGCTGGTCTCTGCCTTCTGGGACCCCTGCCCTGGTAAGTCAGGGTCTGTGGGGAGCAGGAGAACCCCGACACAGCCATAAAGTGCTTTCCAACACCTAGTGAGTAAGCCGCACCAGTTGGAAGGCCTGCACTATCCCAGGGGTGCCGCATGCTACCCAAGAGCATGCTTGGTGGGCCGCTGTGAGATACAGGAAGCTGGACTAGATGGGCCTATGGCCTGATCCAGTGGGGCTGTTCTTATGTTCTTATGTTCTTAAGAGACACTGGCAGAGCTAAACTTTGTACCAGGCAGCAGAGGGGCATGGGGAGGGCATTCCAGAGGTGGGGAGGGGGTGTTTCAACACAGGGGAAGGCAGGGAGAGATCGTTCAAGCTTGGGAGGGGGCAGGGATGTCAGAGCAGGCCTCCACCACATCCAAACCCCATTCCAGGACTGCTGGCTATACATGAGGCTACTCGGTTCTGCGCCAGCTAAATAGTAGCTCCATCAAGCAGGCTGGGATGCTGCATGAGATAAGGGTACATATGTTGCCTTACGCGCCACAGAGACCTCTCACCTGCTTGAATTCGATGCTGGATATAGCATGGGCGCAGCAGCCCCACTGTGCCAGCATTAGATAGGATATCTCCTCTTAATAGCATGGGGGAGCTTCCCTCAGAAGTCCCATTCTGCATCCCCGTTCCATTCAAGTATTGCTCCTCTGTCATTAGTAAACAGCCATGTGAGGAATCAAGGGATTGGATGCTCGCTCACTCTTGCAGCAGTGATTTCACTGGTGGCATGCAAACAAATATCACCGAAGCCCTGCTCAATATGAACAGTATTTCAAAACCACCAAATGATCATTTGATGCAGTCGTTTTTCATTTGCATCAGTTTCTGCATACGTATCCCTTTGGCAATAGCCTTTCCTTTACAAACATGTACAATGTGTCAAAATGAAATATTTATTGAATACATTTGCTTTGCATCTGTTTACAACCTATGTTGATTTTTGCAGTGTTTCTGTGGCAACACATACCTGGGTCATAACGTGCCAAAAGTCCTAGATTCCAGAATTAAAAATTATGGTGTGCTATGACTGGTGACCCAAAAAGGAAATTTTGGGTCACCAGAGCACTGAAAGCACAATTCTTGTATTTGATTATTACTACAAATTTATAGTGTGTGACTGAAAAATGATGGCCTTGATAGTGATACAGGAAGGTTTATCTTCCTGGTTTTACAAATATATATATTTGTAGAAATTTTGATCCAATGATCATATGAAATTATGATCCAGTTATAATCCAAATCAGGCTCAGGTATGATGTACCCTGTGCACCCCCTCTCATGGGCCCGGTATGTATAGGCTTGGGCTGTTATACACTCATAAACTATATCTTATTGATCCTATCCAATATTTTTTCACATTCGGTACTATTGATCATGAGGTGCTGACAACCTGTCTGGCAGTCCTGACCGATCTTTGTTGAATTGCTCTTGTGTGTTTAGCCAGGAGACCAAGCACACACTACTCCTATCATCACCCTACTCCCCTTATGAGGTTTAACACAGTCCCATTCTGCACCTTCTGGTTCCATTTGTATATGAAAATACTGTGAGCCATTGTACAGATGCATGTGATCAAACCCCTAACTCTTTTTTATGCTTCTCCATTTGTTCCTTATTTAGGCAAAGCTCTGTAAAGAATCCATCATTTTTTATCTTAACATTGTTGGAACTAAGGAAGTTTTCAGTGCCATTAAGTGTGTGACGGGGTGGCCAACCTCTGGCTCATGAGCCACATGCAGCTCCTTGACATATAATGTGTGGCTCTTGGAAAGATGTCGGCTGAGCTCCTTCTTGCATTGCAATTACTATAAAAGGGAAATAAGGAATTTTCAAGTTTTAAAATGTACCTGGTATAAACTCAGATTCTACTGGATTAAAATGTAAGGTTAATGTTCCTGGTGAGGAAATATACAGTATTTAAGAATCGGAATACTTCTTAAATTTTGCAACTTTCAAGCAACTCTCAGGAACATAAGAAGAGCCCCACTGGATCAGGCCAAAATTCCAGCTTTCTGTATCTCACAGTGGCCCAACACATGCCTCAGGGAGCAAACAAGACATCAAGATACCTGTATCATGTACTCCCTTGCATCTGGCATTCATAGATATTGCAGCTCTCAGACACCTGAAATTTATTGTATGTGGCTCATAGGTTAAGCCAAGTTTGGTCACCTCTGGTATATGATATAAATCTTCTGTTTTTCATGCTGTTTTAATGCATTGTTTTGTATGTTGTTATGCAGATCACTGCAAGTAATTATTTTTTTCTGTAGAGAGGTGACACATGATAACAAAAGCAACAACAATAATCAGGTATACCAATAGCAAACTCAGCCAAAAGCCTATGAATTTGTTTGCAAAATGGGGCCACCTACAGATGAGATAGCTGTTTCTACAGACCTGGAAAAGTCTCTGGCTACACAGAGGTAGATGCATTTGTGAATTTAAAAACAAAACAGGAAAAGGGTCTGATGTGGGCTAAATGTAGTCAGTTCCCCCCAGGACCCATTAAATATTTGAGGAGTCAATTGGGAAAAAGCAACAGCAGAATGGGGTGGGGGTGAAGAGGGAGTTGGCTTGCTAGAGCAATAAGGAAGTGGCGTTGGAGAGATGCAGTATTTTACTGCAGATACTGATAACAACAACCGGGATGACCAGATACAATGGAAGAGAGAGTGCCTATTCCTTTATCCATTGTATAGAAGCAGGAATTTGGGCAAGTGCAGCTTCTTAGACCCTTCCATGTTGAGCTGCACCTGCCAAAATTCCCTTTTCTATACAATAGTTAAAGCTATAGGTACTCTGTCCTCCACTTTATCTGGTCACCCTGATTACACCCAGTAGTAGCAATACATACAGGGAGAGTTGCAATCATGCAAAGCCTACTTGCATTAGAAACTGGGGATGCTTTTTGACCCAATTCAAAAAATGTGGAGCAGGAAAAGTGGGAATGCAGGACTGTGCTTTGCTTCAAACAGGTACAATTTAGGGCACAATCCTAATCCTCGGATTAGGCTGGCACAAGTTGCTTATGCCAACTCCGTTCTGCTCAGGTGGCGTAGATTGAGTAGACCCATAGGGGTCGCTGCAGCATGACATGGGGTAAGGGGAAAGTTTTCTCCTTGCCTCAGGTTGTACCTTGCCTACTGGCCTGTTTGCTCCAGCGCAAATTAAGATTGGGCTGTTAGCTGATTTCACAGTGCTCTGACTAGATTCATGTACAGAATGTGTGATGGATGATTAGCAGCTGTGGAAACTATGGCATCACAGTTCAGCAGCTATACTGTGTGGACTCAGCAGGTTCAGTTCAGTACTGCACTTCTTGCTGGCCTGCATTAGTGTGGAAATTTACAGCATAAATTACATCCTAACCATGACTACTCACATGTAATCCCCATTGAATCCAATGGGCTAACTTCCATGTAAATGTGTATAGGACTGCAGCCTAATTAGCTTTTATCTATGGCAGTGGTTCTCAAACTTTTTAGCACCAAACCCACTTTTAAGAATGACAATTTGCCAGGATCCAAAGGAAGTGATATAATGGGTGGAAGTGACATCATCAAGCAACAAAATTTTTAACACACTCCATATGACAAAATCAAATCAAATCAATTAAGTAATTAATTAAGTAAAGTTTATAATAGGCATAAATTAAAAAATTTATTTAAAATAAAGAAGAATTCTCCTAACCCTCCCAAGCAGTTGTTGATCTGTTTAAAAAAAAATTCCCAAACTTCCCAAAGGCTGCAATCCTATCCACACCTACCCAGGAATGTCCCATTGACTATCATTGTTAAAGGCATATACATAGTAGCCTGAAATGTTCCCATCTGTCCTTGTCCTAACAACGCCTTGTCCATATTTGGCAAGAAGACCAACAAGACAGCAGACTGGTTTGAAGCCCACTCTGAGGAGTTGACACCAGTCATTGAGGAAAAGAGGAGAGCTCAAGCAGCATACAAGGCCTGTCCCAGTGAGCGCAACCTGCAGGTCCTCCGAGGTGCTCGCAGCAAAGTCCAGCAGACTGCCAGGAGATGTGCTAACGACTACTGGCTCCAGCTCTGTTCCGAGATACAGATAGCAGCTGACACGGGCAACATCAAGGGGATGTATGATGGTATCAAGCAGGCCCTAGGTCCAACACAGAAGAAAATTGCCCCTCTGAAGTCTGCCACAGGCGAGGTCATCCAGGATCGGGCACAGCAGATGGAACGCTGGGTGCAGCACTACTCTGAGCTATATTCCAGAGAAAATGTAGTCACCGAAGAAGCACTGAACAACATTGAGTGCGTGCCTGTGCTGGAGGAGCTTGACAGTGAACCAACCCTAGAAGAACTTCACGTGGCCCTGGACTCCCTTGCCTTTGGCAAGGCACCTGGAAAAGACAGCATCCCTGCTGAAGTCCTAAAGTGCTGCAAAGAGATCATCATCACTGAGCTGCATGAAATCCTTTGTCTCTGCTGGAGAGAAGGTGGAGTACCTCAAGACATGAGGGATGCAAACATCATCACGCTGTACAAGAACAAAGGCGACAGGGGTGACTGCAACAACTACCGTGGCATCTCTCTCCTTAGCGTTGTAGGAAAGTTGTTTGCCCGAGTTGCACTAAAGAGGCTCCAGGTACTTGCAGAGAGCGTTTATCCAGAATCACAGTGTGGATTCCGAGCCAACAGGTCCACCACTGATATGGTATTCTCCCTTAGACAACTGCAGGAGAAATGCAGAGAACAACAACAGCCACTCTTTATAGCCTTCATAGATCTCACGAAGGCTTTCGACCTGGTCAGCAGGGATGGCCTCTTCAAGATTCTCCCCAAGATTGGATGTCCACCCAGGCTCCTCAGCATCATCAGATCCTTCCACAAGGACATGAAGGGCACTGTTGTCTTTGATGGCTCCACATCAGACCCCTTTGACATCCGAAGCGGCGTGAAGCAGGGCTGTGTTCTTGCACCAACCTTGTTTAGGATCTTCTTCGCTGTCCTGCTGAAGCAGGCCTTTGGAACTACAACAGAAGGCATCTATCTCCGGACCAGATCAGATGGAAAGCTCTTCAACCTCTCCAGACTGAGAGCAAAGTCCAAAGTCCAGCTGAAATGTCTGTGTGACTTCCTCTTTGCCGACGATGCAGCTATCACTACCCACTCTGCCAAAGATCTCCAGCAGCTCATGGATCGTTTTAGCAAGGCCTGCCAAGATTTTGGACTGACAATCAGCCTGAAGAAAACACAGGTCATGGTTCAGGATGTGGACTCACCTCCCTGCATTACAATCTCTGCACATGAACTGGAGGTTGTCCATGACTTTGTATACCTTGGCTCAATGATCTCCGACACTCTTTCTCTCGATACCGAGCTAAACAAACGCATTGGTAAAGCAGCTACCACGTTTTCCAGACTCACAAAGAGAGTCTGGTCCAACAAGAAGCTGACGGAACATACCAAGATCCAGGTCTACAGAGCTTGCGTACTGAGTACACTTCTGTACTGCAGTGAGTCATGGACTCTTCACTCACAACAGGAGAGGAAACTGAATGCTTTCCACATGTGCTGCCTCCGACGTATTCTCAGCATCACCTGGCAGGACAAAGTTCCAAACAACACAGTCCTGGAATGAGCTGGAATCCCTAGCATGTATGCACAACTGAAACAGAGACGCCTGCGTTGGCTCGGTCATGTCGTGAGAATGGATGATGGCCAGATCCCAAAGGATCTCCTCTATGGAGAACTCGTGCAAGGAAAGCGCCCTACAGGTAGACCACAGCTGCGATACAAGGACATCTGCAAGAGGGATCTGAAGGCCTTAGGAGTGGACCTCAACAAGTGGGAAACCCTGGCCTCTGAGCGGCCCGCTTGGAGGCAGGCTGTGCAACATGGCCTTTCCCAGTTTGAAGAGACACTTGGCCAACAGTCTGAGGCTAAGAGGCAAAGAAGGAAGGCCCATAGCCATTGGGACAGACCAGGGACAGACTGCACTTGCTCCTGGTGTGGAAGGGACTGTCACTCCCGAATCGGCCTTTTCAGCCACACTAGACGCTGTTCCAGAACCACCTTTCAGAGCGCGATACCATAGTCTTTCGAGACTGAAGGTTGCCAACTAAGTAGCCTGTTAAAAGTACAGGTCTGTAACATTTCCCCAAATGCAATCATATACCATGGTAGCATCAAGTCTAACATTTAAAATAAAATACACATTGAAATGAAATTGGCTCGCAACCCACCTAGTGGGTCCCAACCCACAGTTTGAGAAACACTGCTGTATGGTGTAGCAACCCCCTGCACCCTAAAGGACATTAGTTACAAATATTGAAACTTATCTTTGCTTCCAACTGATCAAAACTGCACAGCATATTTCAAACTCAGGAATTTTCCAATACATAGCATTCTACAAGGAGGTAGTAAATATCTGTTAAGTGATTCTCAAACATTTTAGCACCGAGACCCACTTTTTAAAATGACAATCTGTCAGACCCATTGGAAGTGAGGTCATTAACCTGGAAGTGATGTCATGGCTGGAAGTGACATCATCAAGTAGGAAAATTTTTGACACCCTAGAATGACAAAATCAAATCAATTTAAAAGTTAATGAAATTAAAAGTTTACAATAAGTAAAAGTTTAAACATTCATTTAAAATAAAGAAGAATCCTAACCAGGGCTTTTTTTGTAATGGAACGCACCGGAATGCCCTCCTCCTGGCCCCCACCTTTTTCCCCTCCTCCTGGCCCCCACCTTTTTCCCCCCTCCGTGTGGCACTGCTGGCTAGGGAGGGATTCAAACCGGTACCTTTTTTTCCCCCTCCTCCTGGCCCCCACCTTTTCCCCCCCTCTTCCTGGCCCCCACCACCTTTTTTCCCTCCCTGCGCCACCCAGCACTGCTGGCTAAGGGGCTATAGGAAAGCCTAGAGTTACAGTGTTCAGAACTAATATGTAAGGTCCTGAGCCTAGCTGGTGGCCATCAGCGCCTCAAGTATTAGTTCCATACACTTGAAGCTTAAGACTTCCAATGGCTCAGTTACTAAAGTGCTGGTCTGTGGAGCCAGAGGTTGGGGATTCAAGTCCCTGTAAGGAATAATTTTTTTTCTTCTTTTTTTTTTTAGGTGGGGAAGTAAATAAATAAAAGATTACACTTGTTAATCTTAAACTTGTTCTTGTAAGTGGGTTCCTGCACCTTTTATTTTTTTTTTAAAAAACAACACTGCCCCTGCCTCACCGCACTCATAGCTTTCGCCTGAGCCCAGCCTGCCTTTCCTCTCCCCGCGCTCTGCTTCCCGCGCAGCTACCAAGCCGGTGAGGGCGTGGGGACATGTGCTGAGGAGGAGGAGGAGGAGGAGGAGGACGACGACGACGACGACGACGAGGGACAGCCAGCCAGCCAAGGAGACGGGTTGCAGCACCCAGGTACTGGTTTGGCAAGAGGAGGGGGGGAAGGAAGCTGGCTGGTGCAGCCCCTGCACCTGAGACAGCCTAGGCATGTCTACTGAGAAGTAAGTCCCCTTGTGTTCAGTGGGGCTTACTCCCAGGAAAATGTGGATGGGATTGCAGCCCAAGCCTATGCAGGTCTACTCAGAAGCAAGTAATTCATTCATTTTTATAGTTATTAATATAAGGCTTGGCTGATCTAAATTAATTAAGCAAAAATTATTACTAATAATTTAGTAGCTTTGTAATGTCATCAACAGGAGATTTAGCTTTTTAACTATAAATGGGGAAGCTTAAGTGTCCTTGCTGCTTTATAATAACACTTAGGAAATATGTATTCCTCTGTGCAGTAGGTCAGATCATTGTTGTCTATTAATTTTTGGTTTTTTTAGACTATATTTAATAATCACTATTATTATAATGGGGAATGGGGACATAGTACACGGGGAAAGGGGGGAACCACAAAAGATGGGTTAATGAATTGATTAAGTTATGAAGTTATGAATCAAAAATCATGTGGTCACACACCCTCTATTGGTTCAAGATGAGTTGTAAAATAGATTATATTCCGGTATTAAATAATTTATTTTACAACTCATCTTTTGTGTTTATTCTTCTGCTCCCCCCTTGTGTGCTTATATTGCGCATTCATTGTTATGTGATCACATATTTCTCTTTTTTTTTTTGCACCAATCATGTTTCAATGTCTTGAGCCAACAGAGGGTGTGTGACCACATGATTTTTGATCCATAACTTGTTTATTAATCAATTCATTAACCCATCTTTTGTGCCCCCTCTCCCCTGTGTGCTATTTGATTTGGGTTCAAACAAATCTGTAGAGTAATTCTATGTAATATTTTTTTAATTTTTAGTGTAAAAGTGTGACCCGCAAATTTAAAAATGAAAAAAATTACCAATTTCTTCTCAACCACCAGTCCTGCTAATAAAAAGGCTAGAATGTCAGACACAACGACAGTCACAGAACACACGAACATAACAACACCTGTTCATAGTTCTGAATCTGATCTTGAGAAGCAAAGCCAAACTACAAAGGACTGGCCGGACTGCTGGACCTATGATCAAAAAAATGATTTTTGCTTGAAAAATGAATGGCTCTGTGTTTGCAGAATGAAACTTGGCTGTACGGCTTGTAGAAAAGTTGGACCTCTTGGAGTTGAAACAAAAATGAGAATGAAAGTTTCCAAAGAATGGGCCAAGAATGAGATAACCTATTGTGGCAAAGATAGGAAGCAACAGTTGACCTCACTTCGAAAAAAAATATTTGAGCACAGAGAATCTGCTGCACATAAAGCAGCATTAAAAATAGTTGCTAAAAGTGAAAAAAAAACTATTGAGAATGTTTTTTAGCATCCTTAGCTCACGAAAAAATAATAACTGCAAAAATTTTTTGAACTGCATATAAAGTAGCAAAGGAAAATCAATCATTCCATCATTTTGAAACTGAAATTGATCTGCAAGAACTGAACGGAGTTGAAATGGGTCGTATTCTTCATTCTACAAATGCATGTATTAACATTGTCAATCATATAAGTGAAGAAATGAGGAAAACTGTGGTTAAAAAAATTGTTCAATCCAATAATAAAATTTCATTGATAATTGATGAATCAACCACAATAAGCAAAATAACTACCCTCATAGTATATGTTCGATGCTGTATTGAAGGTGTTGGAATGAATGCACCAATAAACTTGTTTTTGGACATGGTAGAACTTGAAAAAGTAACGGCAGAAGGAGTATTTGATTCCTTACTCCAATGTCTTCACTCTTATGGGATGACAGAAGATTATTTTAAAAAATATTTGGTTTCTCTGGCGTGCGACGGCGCTGCTGTGATGTTAGGGTGTAAAAGTGGAGTGAAAAAAATTGCTTTCAGAACGTTTTCCTTCTATTATAGTTTGGCATTGTGCTTATCACAGACTAGAATTATCAGTAGGTGATGCTGTCAAGGAAACTTCAGGAATAAATAGATTCAAATCATTTATTGATAAACTTTATGTCATATACCATGCCTCAGCAAAGAATAGTAGAGAGCTGCATTTATGTGCAGAATTACTGGGGGCTGAGCTGCTGAAAATTGGAAGAATTTTAAGTACCCGATGGGTATCATCTAGTTTGCGTACAGTTTTGGCTGTGTGGAATAATTTTGAATCCCTTGTGTGTCATTTTGAACAAGCAATGCATGATCCTACAAGAGATAAAAATGATAAATGCACTTATGATGGCTTGAAAAGAAAAATCACATCTACAGAATTTTTATTGGACCTAGGATTGATGTGTGACGCTCTCCAAGAATTATCGGAATTAAGTTTGGATCTACAGGACCGCAGCATAGACCTGTACAAGGCAAATACGAAAATAAAAATACTGGTACAAGTTTTTGAAGAAAGAAGACAGAACCCTGGGCCCTATTATAAATGCGCTGTTGCTGCTGTACATGATCTTCACTTTCATGGAGTTTTACTTCACGCTAAAGAGTCAAGAAAGGATCCTCCCATTGACCCAAATACATTTTATACAAAGTTGAAAGAGTCAATCGAAAAAAGATTGCTTGATAGCAAAGACGATGAGTTGGCGTATTGGTCTCGCGTACTTGATCAAAAACATTGGCCTGAAGATGTTAATACTCAACTGACATTTGGAGAAGTGGAAATTAGAAACTTGTCAATCAGACTGCAACTAAATGAAAGAGAAATGATTCGTGGATTCCGTGAATACATTCTTGAAAAGGCATATCCTGAAAAACTGTTGCATTTGATACGGACTCTGAATACCATTCCCATTTCTTCAAATGAATGTGAACGCGGGTTTTCACAGATGAATCTAATTGTCACCCCAACAAGAGCTTCATTAAAGACTAAGACAATTTCAGCACTTTTGTTCATCAAACTTGTCGGACCACCTCTGAGACTTTTCAATCCTTCAAAATACGTTGATCTGTGGTTACTCACAGGATGACATTCGGCCATAGATACTAACAGCAAGGAAAGGAGTCGAGAAGATTTCTCCAATTAAAAATGGTTTAAAAATAAATAAATAAAAGATAAACAAGTTGTGAGTTCCTGCACCTTTTTTTTTTTTTTTTTTTTTTTACAAAAAAAGCACTGATCCTAACACTCCCAAGCAGTTACTGATCTGTTTAAAAAACAAAAATTCCCAAACATCCCAATCCTATCTACATTTCCCAGGAGTTAGCCTCATGGACATTGTTGGCAACCTTCAGTCTCGAAAGACTATGGTATTGCGCTCTGAATGGTGGTTCTGGCACAGCGTCTAGTGTGGCTGAAAAGGCCAATTTGGGAGTGACAATCCCTTCCACACTGGGAGCAAGTGCAGTCTGTCCCTGGTCTGTCTCCTTGGCTATGGACCTTCCTTCTTTGCCTCTTTGCTTCAGTCTGCTGGCAAAGTGTCTCTTCAAACCGGGAAAGGCCATGCTGCACAGCCTGCCTCCAAGCAGAATGCTCAGAGGCCAAGGTTTCCCATCTATTGAGGTTCATTCCTAAGGCTTTCAGATCCCTCTTGCAGATATCCTTGTAGCACAGCTGCGGTCTACCCGTAGGGTGCTTTCCCTGCAGAAGTTTTCCATAGAGGAGATCCTTTGGGATCGACCATCACCCGTTCTCACGACATGACCAAGCCAACGCAGGCGTCTCTGTTTCAGCAGTGTATACACGCTGGGGATTCCAGCTCGTTCCAGGACTTTGTTGTTTGGAACTTTGTCCTGCCAGGTGATACTGAGGATGCGTCGGAGGCAGCGCATTTGGAAAGCATTCAGGTTCTTCTCCTGTTGTGAGCGAAGAGTCCATGACTCGCTGCAGTACAGAAGTGTACTTAAGATGCAAGCTCTGTAGACCTGGATCTTGGTATGTTCTGTCAGCTTCTTGTTGGACTAGACTCTCTTCGTGAGTCTGGAAAATGTGGTAGCTGCTTTACTGATGTGTTTGTTTAGCTTGGTATCCAGAGACAGAGTGTCGGAGATCGTTGAGTCAAGGTACACAAAGTCATGGACAACCTCCAGCTCATGCTCAGAGATTGCAATGCAGCGAGGTGAGTCCACATCCTGAACCATGACCTGTGTTTTCTTCAGGCTGATTGTCAGTCCAAAGTCTTGGTAGGCCTTGCTAAAACAGTTCATGAGCTGCTGGAGCTCTTTGGCAGAGTGGGCGGTGACAGCTGCATCGTCAGCAAAGAGGAAGTCACGCAGACATTTCAGCTGGACTTTGGACTTTGCGCTCAGTCTGGAGAGGTTGAAGAGCTTTCCGTCTGATCTGGTCCGGAGATAGATGCCTTCTGTTGCAGTTCCAAAGGCCTACTTCAGCAGGACAGCGAAGAAAATCCCAAACAAGGTCATCGTGAGAACACAGCCCTGCTTCACTCCGCTTCGGATGTCAAAGGTGTCTGATGTGGATCCATCAAAGACTACAGTGCCCTTCATGTCCTCGTGGAAAGACCTGATGATGCTGAGGTGCCTGGGTGGACATCCGATCTTGGGGAGAATCTTGAAGAGGCTGTCCCTGCTGACCAGGTCGAAAGCCTTCATGAGATCTATGAAGGCTATAAAGAGTGGCTGTTGTTGTTCTCTGCATTTCTCCTGCAGTTGTCTAAGGGAGAATACCATATCAGTGGTGGACTTGTTGGCTTGGAATCTGCACTGCGATTCTGGATAGATGCTCTCTGCAAGTACCTGGAGCCTCTTCAGTGCAACTCGGGCAAACAGCTTTCCTACAATGCTAAGGAGAGAGATACCGCAGTAGTTATTGCAGTCACCCCTGTCGCCTTTGTTCTTGTACAGCTTGATGATGTTTTTATCCCTCATGTCCTGTGGTACTCCACCTTCTCTCCAGCAGAGGCAGAGGATTGCATGCAGCTCAGTGGCGATGATCTCTTTGCAGCACTTTAGGACTTCAGCAGGGATGCTGTCTTTCCCAGGTGCCTTGCCAGAGGTGAGGAAGTCCAGGGCCATGTGAAGTTCTGCTAGGGTTGGTTCACTGTCAAGCTCCTCCAACACAGACAGGCACTTGATGTTCAGTGCTTCCTTGGTTACTGCATTTTCTCGGGAATATAGCTCAGAGTAGTACTGCACCCAGCGTCACATCTGCTGCGCCCGGTCCTGGATGACCTCGCCTGTGGCAGACTTCAGAGGGGACTATCATTGTTAAAAGCATATACATAGTAGCTTGTTAAAAGTACGGGTCTGTAACATTTCCCCAAATGCAGTCACATACCATGGTAGTATCAAATCTAGTATATCAAAATACACATTGAAATGAATAAAATAAAATAAGTAAGAAATGAGTAAAAATGGGCAGGAGGTCTGGTCTAGGGGGTAGAGCCTTCATTTGCCTGAAGATTAACATCCACAAGGTTGCCAGTTCGAGGCCACTGGCATCGTGCGACCTTGAAGCAGCTGGCAAGCTGCAGCTGAGCTGTTCCATCTGCTCGGAGCGTGGGAGGATGGAGGCCAGAATGTTAAACCAGATCGGAGTGTAACACCTTGAATGTAGTGGTTCTTGAAAGAAAGAACCTTCTTTCAATTTGTAAAAATCCCTGCGTGGATTTAATAAGCCTGCCTATGTAAACCACCTTGAATAAAGTCTTGAATAAAGACCAAGAAAGGCGGTATATAAATACTGTATATTATTATTATTATTATTAAAATAAAATACACATTGAAATGAATGGGGACCCACCTGAAAATGACTCGCAACCCACCTAGTGGGTCCAAACCCATCGTTTCAGAAATGGTATCTTAACATCTGTGATGTCTCTTTCAGATTTTTTTCCAAGCTGCTGATGAATTCCTTCTCACAAAGATACCTTTTAGAGTTCTCAGAAAGACAAATGGGATCTAATAGCAAGATGCAAATAAACTTAAATGAACATATGTTAGCTTTAAATTTATAACTGCAGTCCCTCACATCTTCTGGTGAACTGTGTGACTCATACAATGAAATGTTTCAAATGACAAAACAGTCAAAGCATTTTTTCATTATGTACAATTTATTTTAAGGAGTCAATATACAAATAAAATGAAGACTGATGGCATTTAATAAAAATGTATTTGTAAATATGAGTGAATGGAGATTCTACATAAAAGTGAAAACCCGGGTTTTAAAATTTTTTTTCAAAACACTTATTTTTTGAGATCTGGATTTCTATAGTTATAAGGACAAAAATATTGCATTAACTAAAGTAGCGTTGAGGCCACTGTCATTCCTGAAGGGGGGAGCAAAATGCTATGGTTCTTCAGGCACCTGGGTGCTGGTGTAAAGTGGCCTATCACCCTCACCTTCAGAGCCAGTTATGGCTGCAAAAGGCGAGAGAGAGGGACCACTTACACCCGCGGTCAGGCACCTGATGAAACTTAGTGTTTCTCCCCCCCCCCCGAATGCCAGTGGTTGAGGCCACAGAATTCCAGAAGACTTCCTATTGTCCTGGGCTCACTTTCTCCCAGCATGGAGAATGAGGAACCGCCGTCCAGAAACTGCATCATTATGGGGCTGGGGGAGGGTGGAATGAGGTGATGGCAGAGTGGTAGAAGTACAGATTAGGTCTGTGAAGGGGATGGGTTTAGCATCAGTGGCGGCCTCTGAATCCTAGCCCCCTTTTGGACTCAATACTGCAGCACGGATCCACACAGACCTGAGAATTTACTATTGCAAGTCCAAGTAGACCGTGCTGAGTAGGCTTACCCCCAGGTAAAGTTCCCTTACCTGGAGGAGACCTCTGTGACTGCCTCCATCCAGGATACAGTGGTCGCCTTCTTGACTGTATCATGGGTAAAGACTCAAACTTTTCCGAGTAGTAAAGACCAGAAGTGATTGTGAGGAGCTCCAGAAGGATCTCTCCAGACTGGCAGAATGGGCAGCAAAATGGCAGATGCGCTTCAATGTCAGTAAGTGTAAAGTCATGCACATTGGGGCAAAAAATCAAAACTTCACATATAGGCTGATGGGTTCTGAGCTGTCTGTGACAGATCAGGAGAGAGATCTTGGGGTGGTGGTGGACAGGTCGATGAAAGTGTCGACCCAATGTGCGGCGGCAGTGAAGAAGGCCAATTCTATGCTTGGGATCATTAGGAAGGGTATTGAGAACAAAATGGCTAGTATTATAATGCCGTTGTACAAATCGATGGTAAGGCCACACCTGGAGTATTGTGTCCAGTTCTGGTCGCCGCATCTCAAAAAAGACATAGTGGAAATGGAAAAGGTGCAAAAGAGAGCGACTAAGATGATTACGGGGCTGGGGCACCTTCCTTATGAGGAAAGGCTACGGCGTTTGGGCCTCTTCAGCCTAGAAAAGAGACGCTTGAGGGGGGACATGATTGAGACATACAAAATTATGCAGGGGATGGACAGAGTGGATAGGGAGATGCTCTTTACACTCTCACATAATACCAGAACCAGGGGACATCCACTAAAATTGAGTGTTGGGCGGGTTAGGACAGACAAAAGAAAATATTTCTTTACTCAGCGCGTGGTCGGTCTGTGGAACTCCTTGCCACAGGATGTGGTGCTGGCATCTAGCCTAGACGCCTTTAAAAGGGGATTGGACGAGTTTCTGGAGGAAAAATCCATTATGGGGTACAAGCCATGATGAGTATGCGCAACCTCCTGATTTTAGAAATGGGTTAAGTCAGAATGCCAGATGTAGGGGAGAGCACCAGGATGAGGTCTCTTGTTATCTGGTGTGCTCCCTGGGGCATTTGGTGGGCCGCTGTGAGATACAGGAAGCTGGACTAGATGGGCCTATGGCCTGATCCAGTGGGGCTGTTCTTATGTTCTTATGTTCTTACAGGGGGGGGGGGAATGAAAGGGGATGAATGGGTTTGGGCTCTAAATGAACCAATACCAGTTACCAATACCAGTTACCATAAAAGTAACTTTGGACAAGCGCCTCTGAAAGACAGCTTGTCCATGACAGATCTTTCCATGCAACACACAACTGCTAGAGAGGGTTGGTGTATTCTTAGATGCCTTCCCAGAAGGGACAGTCTCAGTGGATCTGTGAACTGATTTGGGGAAGATCTGCTGCCTCTGCCAGCTGCAAGCCCCCCACTTGACCAAAAAGAAATTCTCTCTCACACACACACGATTCCACCACTGCTGTTACATTCACCTCCTTGCTTGTCAAACTACTTCAGGAAGCAACAGGCAGGCAAGGGGGGGGGGAGCTGGGGCAGAGTGCAGCACAGTGATCCCCCTCCATTTTACCTTCAGATCCTGTCTCCTTTGCCAGCTCTTCCCACTGGCTTCTACCAGCCATGTTAAAATAAACCATTGGTGGGTGGAGTATGCTGGGATCACAGTGTGCTCCTGCATTCCACATTTGCCCATGACTCCCCTCCAGCCCATTGCCCACCCAATAATTCCCTGTTCATCTTCTCACTTGCTCTGAGCAAGTAAGAGGATTTAGGCAACAGGAGCCCATAAGAACATAAGAACAGCCCCACTGGATCAGGCCATAGGCCCATCAAGTCCAGCTTCCTGTATCTCACAGCGGCCCACCAAATGCCCCAGGGAGCACACCAGATAACAAGAGACCTCATCCTGGTGCTCTCCCCTACATCTGGCATTCTGACATAACCTATTTCTAAAATCAGGAGGTTGCGCATACTCATCATGGCTTGTACCCCATAATGGATTTTTCCTCCAGAAACTCGTCCAATCCCCTTTTAAAGGCATCTAGGCTAGACGGCAGCACCACATCCTGTGGCAAGGAGTTCCACAGACTGACCACATGCTGAGTAAAGAAATATTTTCTTTTGTCTGTTCTAACTTCTTCTGCCGTGAAGACAGATGCAAAGAACTCATTTAATTTCTCTGCCATCTCCAAGTCTCCTTTTATCTGCCCTTTCCCTCCCTCACCATCCATCTCTTCCTCCAGTGCCACTACTGTGAGGGGTCACAGCCGTTGAGCTGCAGGAAGCAGCCAGGCAATCTTGTTCTGATTGCTCACTGCCAGGAGAGCTGATTGAAGCATGTGGGTACATGGCAGGCTTGAGGGATTAGTGGGCAGACTCAGGGGTGGAGCACCCCTTATTTGTTCACCATTTCTCTCAAACCCCCATCGTTACCTGACTACTTCAGGTAAAGAAGCAGGCCTTTCCTCCTGGTAGGGCAGCAGGGAGGCCTAAGAGCCTTGAATATTGTTTCACATGAAGTATGCACCTGGAAGCAGTTACGTGCTAAGGCCATTTGGCATCTAGGCCATACATTTTTGGGACCTCCATGACAAATTTATTTTAAGTAATAGTCATTACATGAAATGAATAATAATAGCAGCCAGAGAAGAAGCACATCTATCTATCTATCTATCTATCTATCTATCTATCTATCTATCTATCTATCTATCTATCTATCTATGTTTGTATCTATTTTTATTTGTATATACATATAACTTTGTAGCTTTATATATATAATCATAATAAACAATTGAAAAAATAAGTTTAAAAGAAAGAAGTTTTCTTCTTGAAAAAGAATTTTAAACAGCAGCCTCTCGGACATCACCATGCAGCCTGACCCGCTCACCCTCTTTGAACAGCACTGCCTGGAAGATGTCTCCAAGTCGTCTGCAACAAGTATAGGTTCCCTGTTAGAGACGCTGGTGTGGAAAGTGTTCCCTGAAGCTTGACAATGTGAAAACCAGTGGACCTGGCCAAAGGAAGTAGTTGATATAAACAAAGCCTCTCAAAGGTCTCCAGGAAAACAATCTACAGGTGGAATCTCTGTATCCACTGATTTGACTCACCACTCTTAACGAGGTCCACCTTTAAATGCCTTGTAACAAGGAAAAAAGAACCAAAATCTGATTTCCCACCTTTGTGCTGTTAAATTATACTGTAATTTCGTTCACTAGATTCCATTATTCACCCCATCTCGTGGCTGAATGCGGTATAGCGTCTAAACCAGTGTTTCTTAACCAGTGGTACAGGTTCCACTATTGGCACTTGAGACGGTAGCTGGTGGTACTCGCAAGAACCCTGGACACCCACCACTCAGCAGTAAGACTAGCAATGCTACACGACAAACATTTATAGATGGCTCAGCTTGGCAGGCAGAGCTCCAGTATGCACTTTTTGTGTGCACACTCCAGTGTGCTCAAAAAAGCCCTCCTGTTCACCCTGAGCCTCTTACCCGTGTTTGTAGTGTTGCCTCTGGCCTCCCAACCTGCAAGTAACTGGCAATGATGTCATCACCGGTTAGTTTCAGTGGTAATTTCAATAGGTGGACCATGTGAAGTGGTATGGAAGTGGACAAACGTTGAGAAATGCTGGTCTAAACCAATGCATTCTGGGGCGACAATGGAGGAGCAAGAAACCTGGAAGTGGAACTTTAAAGCTATTTTTCCACTGATTTGGTATCCACATTTATTTTTTTTTTTAATTCACTGGGGGTTCTGGAGTGGAACCCCAGTGGATAACAAGGTACAATCCATATGATGAAAAAGACAGTTTAGTTAAATGTGGGGCGGGTAGATGGGGAAGCCTCTAAAATGAAGACAATAAAATAAAGGGTTCTGAAAGAAGGAAATCTGAAAGCATGACTTGCACTTGGTAAGTATAATATTTTCTAAAAGCAGAAGATCGGGGTGGGGGAATCTAATTTTGAATCTGTATTATTCAGATTATAAGATTCAAAACCTCATTGACAATCAGGCCTAATTGTGATTCACTGGGAAATCTGTTATTCCATTCTTGTGCTCATCATTTCTTTCTTACTCCTGGAAATGTTTGGGGGGGGGGGGAATGATACAAAAGGAGGATTCCCTCCAAATTAGGGCTGCTGTCTTGACTCCACTGAAGTGGATGACATTGTCTTACTTGTGATTGTAGGTAATTTCTACTTCTCCCCACAACGTTCAGGATCATCTGATTTCCTGTGGTCTGACTTCTTGTCTAACAGCCCAATCCTATCCACACTTTCCTGGGAGTAAGCCCCATTGACTCTAATGGGACTTACTTCTGAATAGACATGCATAGGATTGGGTTGTAAGTCACCTATCCCTTATTCTACAACACATTTGTGTTGAAGTTACATTTGTGCCATTGCCCTTCTTTACAGCAGGACTCCTGAGATGTCTGTACATGTTCTGAATCTGATTCTGAACGGCACATGTGTATATCTGCTTTTGCCTGGAAAAATATATGCAGGTGGAAACCAGGGAAGGACTAAGGACTGTTTCAGAAAATAGGAGGCTGACTGGCCCCCCTTCACAAGATTACAAGCAGGATCACACATGTCCTGCTCATCTTCCTGGTATGCATTTTCCCCCTTCTAAACTAAATGTGTATCTGACTCTCCCCCTCACATGTGATCCTGGCTAGTACCAGGCTTAAGTGTGTGTGGGGGGAGGACTGAGTGAACTCCCTATGTAATCAGGAAAAGGGGAAGGCCTACTTTTCCTGGAAGGCGGAACACAACTCCTACTCCTAATTGTGCAAAAAGGCACTGGTTGGGCAAGTATTGCCCCAATTGGCCTTGAATCTCTATTTGCACGTAAGCTATGATTTGTGCACATTGGCATAATTCAGAGCCTAATCCTATTCTTCTCCTGCACCAAGGCAGCACCACCAAAATGGCTACCACTGCATCCTGGGGGGCCGTTATGGAGGCTTCCTTTCCTCTAAGGAAGCAATGTAAGCCTCTGGTGTGCGGGTGGGGTGTCTATGCAGACCTGTGACAGCAAAACAGCTAGCAGTCAGCACTAGTGGAAGAGACACTGCGATGATGGCCAGGCCAGGTAGGATTGGGCCATCAGAAATGGGGCTATGTTTTGGGGCTTTTTAAATGTCCCCCCCCACCTTTCTGCTCATACATCCATCCTATGTATGAGTATTTTGACCTCAAGAATTGCATCTCAGTTAGGCAATGCAATGCAGCCCTCTGGTAAAGTGATTTAGGACTAGCACACGGTGGGACATTATGCTGTGAATACACAAAGGGTGATCCACCTCATCTGTGGGTTTTGCTTTCTTGTGTTTTGATTGATACTGTTTCCCCTCCCTCCTTTTCCCCTATGTTCTTGTTAAAGTATTATGGTTCCTGTGATTTTACTATTTTGTAATTTTATAATGTTATTGTTTTAAGGATGATTGTCAACCGCCTTGGACTCCTCCATTGGATGGGGGAAGGCAATATATAAATAAATGGATAGATAGTTGAGCTTGCATCATACTGAGGGCGCAATCCTAACCCCTTACGTCAGTGCTTTCCAGCACTGACATAAGGGCAATGCAGCTCTGAACAAACATTTCCTTACTTTGAGGAGGCCTATGTGAGTGCCACCCAACTGCAGGATGCAGCACACGTCCTATTGGCTGGAAAGCACTGACATAAGGGGTTAGGATTGCACCCTGAGTCAGATAACTGGACCATCTGGTGTAAGCTACACTGACTAGCAGTAGCTCTTTGGAGTTTCAGATGAGGGTCTTTCCCAGCCTTGTGTACCCATGCTTAGCATTCAACTTGGGAGCCTTACATGTGAATCATGTGCGATTCTACTGGCTGCAGTCCTTTCCATGAATCATGTACTCTATGATCACTAACAAGAGAGTCCTTCACTGTGGGTTTCCCCTTTGCAGAAGCCCCAGTTTCACCCACAGCTCCCCATTATAGGATTGCACTTTGTGGTTGTGAGTGGGGAGGAACGGTCCTTGCAGCAGCAGACAAGCTGTATCCTTCTTTTCAAACAGGAAGTGGTGATCACATAAGGGGCAGAGGAAATAATTCTGTTTGGGGGCTCTCTTCTCCCTTGCTCCTATTTGTTCACAATGACCGATGGTGCTGCCTTTGAACACACAGGGAACCCTCTGTTGAATGGACTAATCGAGGGGAAAGGGTGTTGAAATTCCATTAAATCTGAATGCATTGAAGTCAACGGAGTCTGAATTCACAAACCATATATGACTAATTTTTTAATGAAGCAGAAAACGTCCATTGTTTCTGAATTGAGGTCTGTTAAACAGAGGGTTCACTGCCTGTACATTTTGTCAGGTCTGATAAATCTAAGGCAAGGTGAGGAGGGGTCTTACAAACTGCTCACATATTTCTCTGAGTCAGGATACAAATATTTACCAACATCTTTGAATTCAGGGGGATGATGTTACTCACAAATACTGCAATAGCTGTCAAATTTCCTGCTGTAAATCAGGAGTTTTTGTTCATAAATAAAATGTCTGAGACCTTCAATTTTTCCTCAGCGTATTCTCATTCCATCTCCCCTGTTGAAAGAGCAGGAAGGTATTCCTGGAGGTACTGGAGCTGCCATAGAATTGTAAGTGGAGAAGCAGCAACCTGGTTATAACAGGGTTGACAACAGTGAAGGTAGGAGGGGGTGAAACAGGGCAGAGACTGGGGTAGGGAGGGGTGTTGAGTTCAGGAAGGGGGCAATATTGGCACCAGCAGCTCCACCAATATCCTATCCACCTTTCCAATTCCACTCCGACTTGTGCCAACAAAATTGCCAGTGTGGGTCTGAGTAGACACATCGCGGCAGCAGAGGCTTACCCCAGGACAACAAATGTTCCTTTCCTCCACAGGATGCAGCGCATGCTTCAGTGTACAGCTGCATTGCTGGGGGGGGGGGTGTAGTTAGGATTGGGCTGTAATCTACCTTTTATATTTTTTTGAGATTTTTTTAAAATCCTATTTTCAGTTTTTATATATTTGTTTTCAAATCACTGCAACACACTCCAAGAGTTTGGGAGGAAATGAGCTAGATATTTTAATGAAGGATAATAATTTCAGAGTAGAAATAAGTGGCAGGCAAAGAAAAAAAACTCTAATGAAGAAATTTAAAGATTTTGGGGTGTTTTTTTTTTTGCTGTATTTTGGTTTTTTTGCTATAGTCTTAGTGGGGCTATGGGGTGTCATGATGAATTTCAGGTGCTAACTGGGCAAGAGGAACTGTCCCTTTTCATTCCAGCACAGTGTCTTTTCTAGTGGCTGTTTGCTGGTGTTCTTCCTTTTGGGACAGAGAGCCTTTTAATTATTTGATTTTGTCTATAAACCGCTTTGAACTTTTAGTTGAAAAGCGGTGGGTGGGAAGGCAGCTGAGGCAGAGCCTCCCCACCCAAATCCTTAGAAAAGTGCCACTGCCCTGTGAGGCACTCTGCATGTGGGTTGTTTGGGCACATCACACAGCAGTGGTGCTTTTCAAAGGACTCCTGTGGGGAGGCTCTGCCTCACCTGCCTTCCCACCCACTCCACATCCCTGGTATATAAATACTATTAACAACAACTTTAAAATTTTCCATTATACCACTGATGCCAATATTATGCTACTTCTTGTGATTAAGGTGCGTTCAGCTTTGTTGACCGAATGTGCAATAACACAACCAACAGCATACCATTGTGAAATCTATGTAACATATACCTTGGTTTGTTTGCTAGAATGATCTGAAATTGTTTGTCTTCTAAGGACCTTCTCTGTTTGGTAACCTGCTCTCTTTGTATGAAACGCTGTGGTCATGAACTTGGATTTCATGAGGTTAACCTGTGGCTTGTACTTGGATTCTCTTGCTTTGTGCTGTGGAGTTGACAGGATGGTCTTTTGGTCCCTCGCTAATTGTTAAGTACAATACCTGGATCAATAAGGGTAGAACCTGAACTGGATTTTGAAAAATGCCTTGAATGAAAAGGAGCACATTATATTTTATAGTGCAGTTCTCATTCCAATTTTGAACCTACATGAGAATTTCACCTTATGCTTGCAAAATCCTCTGAGAAAGATGGTGACAGTGTTTAGAGAGCTCGGGAGCACTGACCTAAATAAACAACTCTCTTTTCAAAATTAAACCTCAGAGGTTTGTTTTGATTTAGGATTTTCCCTCTTTCCTCATTTTCAATCCCTGGGCCATCAGGCATCCCTACTATTTAAGAATTTGGAATTACTGGGGAGGGGAATCTGGGTGTGTGTGATAGCACAGAATAAAGTCCAGTTAACAACTGTTGCTGCTGCCACATGATATGTACAGGGAAGGAAAGCATGAGTTATGACCCCAGTCCAGCTGTCTTATTGCTGACTCACAAATCTAAGGCGGGGAAGAGGGTCTTTTAATCAGCAGGGCATTCATCATGTTGGAAGGGTGGCATAAAAGTTAGATAAATGAAGTAGGGAGAACCTGGGCAAGAAAGAAAAACACCTTAATATCTGAAAAAGTCAGGTTCTTGGAGGCATGAAGGGGGTGTATTATACATACCCCTTACATACCATGGAAAGCAGACGAGGCTTCCTCCAAGCTCGCCTAATAGAGTGGGAGGGGGGTAATTGCTCTGACAATTAAAAGCTAGCCTTCTTCTTAGCCTGTGGGATTGGAGGCCTCTTACCATGAGTCCAGGTTCAAAGTAATGGTGTTGGCATGGGTTGTGCTCTCCTGGCAGGCATCCACTGCCACATACAAATGTATACAGGTATGTTGTGTTTGACATATTAAAAGGGCTTGTCAGGCCACACTATCTTACCCCTGTGGTGGTCTGTACAGAGGAGACATCGGAGTGCCCCCTCAATAACTGCCATCCATGGTAAGCTTTAGGACCCCTATTTTACCACACCTACCCCCAACTCTGACATGGCTGCTGCCATGACCACATGATTGTGGCACCTTTGTTTGGTCTTCTTTGATTTGCTCAGACTGGGGCCTAACAAATCCCAGCCACATCAGCAGTATTGCTTCTGACAAAGCAATAGTGCTGTGTCACCTGTCCCCCCTGCCCCCCCAAACTGCAAAACAATGTGCGGCTCCAAGAGGTGATTGGCAATTATGTCATCACCAGTTACTTCTGGGTTTGGAGACCTCAACACAGTGCTGCAAAGGATGGTAAAAGGCTCAGGTGAGAGGAACGGCCTTCCCCAGTGTGCAAAAACCACATGCAAGTACTCAGGCTGTCTGAGCTCAAGCCTTTTACCATCCTTGCAGCATAGTGTTGTGGTTTTGCTGCTGGCCAGTAGGGGGCCTGTGGCATCCAGTGGCATACATAGCATTATACAGGTTTCCTTTTATTTAAAATAGTTTATGATATGCATTTCTAGCCCCCTTCCTTTTCCCAGTCTTAAAAGTTCCCTAACAATTTGGCCTGTTAGAAACTGATGCTGGTAGACCAGCGCTGAAAACAAATGACATCAGACTGGAGCTGCATACTTCCGGTAGAACCTGCATGTTCCAGATTTGTTGCCTTGGGTCATGTGAACAATCTTCCATATATCAGCATGTAGCACCCTAAATCTGAGTGGCTGCAAAGATGCATCATTACCAGAACATATAAAACTACCTTCTGCTAAGTCAGACACTGGACTCATGAGCTGAGTAAAGTAATGCACATTGGGGCAAAAAATCAAAACTTCACATATAGGCTAATGGGTTCTGAGTTGTCTGTGACAGATCAGGAGAGAGATCTTGGGGTGGTGGTGGACAGGTTGATGAAAGTGTCGACCCAATGTGCGGCGGCAGTGAAGAAGGCCAATTCTATGCTTGGGATCATTAGAAAACGTTTTGAGAACAAAACAGTTAATATTATAATGCCTTTATACAAATCGATGGTAAGGCCACACCTGGAGTATTGTGTCCAGTTCTGGTTGCTACATCTCAAAAAGGACATAGTGGAAATCGAAGAGGTGCAAAAGAGAGTGACTAAAATGATTACTGGGCTGGGGCACCTTCCTTATGAGGAAAGGCTACAGCATATGGGCCTTTTCAGTCTAGAAAAGGCACCTGAGGGGGGCATGATTGAGACATAAAAAATTATGCATGGGAAGGATAGAGAGACATGCTCTTTTCCCTCTCATACAACACCAAAACTAGGGGACATCCACTAAAATTGAGTGTTGGGAGAGTTAGAACAGACAAAAGAAAATATTCCTTTACTCAGAGTAGTTGGTCTGTGGAACTTGCCACAGGATGTGGTGATGGCATCTGGCCTAGATGCCTTTAAAAGGGGATTGGACAAATTTCTGGAGGAAAAATCCATCACCGGTTACAAGCCATGATGTGTATGTATAACCTCCTGATTTTAGAAATGGGCTATGTCAGAATGCCAGATGCAAGGGAGGGCACCAAGATGCAGGTCTCTTGTTGTCTTGTGTGCTCTCTGGGGCATTTGGTGGGCCACTGTGATATACAGAAAGCTGGACTAGATGGGCCTGATCCAGCAGGGCTATTCTTATGTTCTTATGAGTACTGCCTACACTGACTGGAGCAGCTCTTCAAGGTTCTTTATATTACAGAAAGGCACAAGGAGCGGAGGCACTGGGCCTTCTAATGGCTGTGGGCCCTTGGCCAATGCTCAACCTGGCTGAGCCCTGCCCCCATGACTCATCATTTTGTGAATGTTTGCTTTATTTTGTTTTTATTCATTTCTTTTAAAATTACCTATGAACAGAGATAATCCAAGCCAGGAAAATAACACAGACCTATTAATACTCAATTTTATTTAAATTTAATTAAAACTCACACTTTCTTATTATTAACATGGAGAAAAGAAGGAATATTGTAGAGAAAATAGAAAAAGATTACACTCAATTACTCCCCCCCCATCCCAAGCCCAATAAAAACCTCTCCATCTAGAAAACTGGCATGTCAGGGAGGAGAACTGTAGCCTAGCTTTCGCTTGCTGCTAGTTCCTTGCCGTGTCCAGGGAGTTCCTGGAGAATTCCAATACGCAGTCGGCCCCAAACATTCTGAAGTGGTATAGCAAAGGAAGGGTTATATTTGAACACCTGGAACAGTTCTTAGTTGCTTAACAGCCCAATTCTATGGGCTCTTCATTCTGGCAGAATGTAATGGCAGCTGTGAAGTGTGCAAAGGAGCTGAAAAGCTGGAGCCTTCCCATGCATGTTCCTGGATCCCTGGCCACCCACTGGAGCAGGTAAGCCAGCAGGGGAGGCAGGGAGGGATGGGGGAGGGAGGAACGGGGGCAGGGATTGGGTCAAATTGGGTTGGGAGGGTGCAGAATGGGGGGCACATGCAGAATCCTATTCTCCTTTCCTGCAGAGTCCCCACCCCTTTTCTCAGCTGAACCAGCAGGAGGGGAAGATAGAACTGGGCTGTAATTCTTCATGAAGAAGAAGAAGAAAATGAAGCTAATTTATAAACCTGAAATCTGCTCCTTTAAACTGGCATAATTTTTATCGATTTCAACGTTTGAGCATAACTTATTATACATCTTGAATGTTTCTGCCATATACCAGTGATTATTGCAGTTGTCACATGTCACATTGTCAGGTTTCAGTGGAAATATAATCCAAGGATGACTGGTGTACAACACCTCAAATTACATACCATCACCTGTAATTGTCTTTACACATCTGTTCTCCTGATATTCTTAAAGGAAACATCCTGACATCTGGTGGACGTAGCAATAAATTCACCGACAAGTAGGAAGTCAGTTGAATATTCCAGAATTAGGACACTCTTTTCACAGCAGGCAGAGGCAAGTGGAAGTCTCAGCTAAAGCTGTGCTTCTCATACTATCTGATGTGGTGAACGGGCTGTTTTTTCCTCCAAAAGCTAAGAGGCTACCAACACACTTGCACTGAAGAATGACTGGGAAATGGTCAGAAATCAAAACTTGAAGATTAGTTGTGATCATGTTTCATAATTACTGCAATTAACAGTGCAATCCTATGCATGTTTACTCAGAAGTCCCATTGTGTTCAATGGGGCTTACCCCCAGCTAAGTACACAGCCCAAATCAAATTATTTCTCTGCAGAATTATATATTTTTTGAAAACTATATTACAGTATTACATGTACAATTATATCTCCAAAATCTTGAAAGGGTAGGGCCCAAGGATGGGCACTCGAGTCAGGTGACTTGAGTCGGGGTCACAAAAAACACGTTTTTGCTGACTCGTATACACTTGAGTCACCTGTACTGATAACTCAGGCATTGACTCAAGTCTGAGGCCACCTGACTCAGTACTGATTCGCCACGCATGCGCACTGGAATCTGTCTGTGTCTGGGTGTACTTACTTACTTTTTCTGCATGTGAAAGACCTAGTGGAGCCATCATTCAGATCAGGCAAGCAGCGCGGAAGTTCCAGGCAGGAGGCAGGGAAGGTTTAATGTTTTGCATTTGCATGGGGCAGGGGAGGCAGGAGCAGGCTCTGTTGCCTTTCTCTGATAGGAACCGATGATCACTGGATGAAGGAAGGGTGGTCTGATATTTTCTTTGGATGAGATAGGGCAGAAGGAGGAGCCCAAGGGGGTTTGTGTCTTAAAATTGGCTGGAGAAGCCCAGGGAGGGGGAGGAGGTGGTTCATAGTGATCAGGCTTTCCTCCCAAGTAACAATGAAACCCACCAGTAGCGTAGCTAGAGGAGGAAGACTTATTGAATGACTGGTTGCAATGGGAGTGCGTTGCAATTGCATTGCATGGATTGGGTCGTCCTGGTAAGCCTCACAGCTGCTGCGTGTGACTGTCCTTCCTCTGGCCGCTTCTGTCCCCGCTCCCATGCAGTTCCTCCCACCCCCTCCCACCTTGTTTACAGATGGAATGGGAACATCAGATGAGTGGTTAAAGAGAACTCCAACACACACACCCAGGCAGCAGCTCCATTTTTTCCCCATGGCTGGCTTTTTAAAGGGAACGACTTGTGACTCGAGACTTTTCGAGTTGTGAAAAATGCTCTGGGTGACTCGGAAAGTGCCCCTGTTATGAATCATTTTTGAGTTGAGTCACAGGGGGTGGAGACTCGTGATTCAACTCGAGTTAAGCTGTGCTGGACTTGCCCATCCCTGGTAGGGTCCCACCTACATCATGTGCTGTTTTTGAAGAGGTCTCTAGCACTGAATTATTAGGCTTTTTGTTTTTCAAATGAAGATTATTTCTGTTTGCTTTTTTGTAGTAAGGAAAGAAAAAGAGCAAAAATCCCCAAGAAACAACTCCAAACATTAGCAGCTCATTAACCAACATGCCTAGGAATTCTTATATATTTCTAATGATCTGTCTTCAACATTCTATGATTAGAATGTTGAAGAAGTAGAAGTCCCATTGATACAGTTAAGCCAGGGATGAAATGTGTGTTAATAAATTATCTTTACAGAATTAGAATGAACGGTAAGGAGGATGCCCTTAGGCTCCCTAGGCCAGATCTACAAATATTACATGGAGCAAAATTATGTGGAAAAAAATTTAAAACGTTCTGATGTGCTATGTATATTGCACCATGTGCAAGAAGAATGTCTGCTCTGCTCTGTGCAAAATTTCAGTGTGCAGGGAGGTGGGATACTTTTTGTTTTAAGATTGGGAAGAATCGAAACAGGCAATTTATCATGTGTAGTCTGAAGTGGTGCAGTCCATCCCACCACCTGAGAACTCTCGAGCATGGTCCAAAACCTGGTGCCTGAGGTGGTGTGCCAAATACCGCCCCTCTTAATACTGTATTAGTTCCTCTTTCTGCTCCAAGAACTGATAAAGAAGAAGAGAAAAATGGGGAGTGTCGCTGACACTCTAGTCCACCACTCTCCTCTCCTCTACACTTCCTCTTCAAGTCTGTTCCTCTCTGTTTTCTTCTCTGCCTTTTCAAATTCAGGAAGTGAGAGGAGGAGGAACATCATAGGTGGGAGTACTGATAGGACTGCCTCACAGCACAATCTTAAGATCTCCTTGAGCTGGCGCCGCCATCCCTGTACAGGCTCAAGGTGTTGCAAATGAACAATTATTTCCTTGATCAGGGGGAGGGTGGAATGCAGGGAGGATCAGGGCTAGGAGGAGCAGGGCCAACAACAGCACACACCGTACCCTAACCCCCCTCCCAGCCGAATTTGTTCCTGCTGTATCCAAGCTGTGCCTGCTTGGATCTTGGCGTGGATCCAAGAAGCTCCATAGGGACAACTGGGGCTTTACTTGGGGCAATGGGAATTATATCCCCTTAGTCTGAGGAGACCTCCAGCCACCTTCTAAGCTGCATTGGATGCAACACAGGCTGTGTGGCCTAGTTGCACTAGCGCAGTTTACGACTGAGCTGCCTGGCAGTCTCACATTTGGGCTAGTCCTGCATATATTCCCACTGAGTATACAGATCCATTCTGCTGTATGCATAGATCCAGTCCTAGAGGAAATAGTGGTCAGTGCAATCTGTACAGGAACTTACCTGTAAAATGCTCACCTCATTCCTGTCCAAGAAATGCACACGGGTGACAGATTCTTCTTCCCTACCAGGAATTAATTCAGGGTTTCTATTTCATTATTGTATGGGCTTGCAGCTTTCACCTTGCTATTTGTTCCCTTGTATAAAATCGCTCCAAAATGTCATCTCTCAAGAGCCATTCTCCCTGCCTCCCTAAATAAATTTGTTCAGTGTATTCCTTCTCTTCATGATTTAGACACTGTTTTGGATCATTTACTTTTATCGACAGTGAGTCGAATCTGATGACTTTCTGAAACATTAACTCCTCAGATATTGTCACGGACTGCTAAGGTTTGCTAGTATTATAGATCTGTGTTGATCCTTTCATGTGAACACAGACCCATAGGATCTGTATGTGTAGGGAGAAAGCAAAGGGGAAAAAATGAATTAGCCCTTTGCAATATGACTACATCTGATGAAACTTATGTATCCAGTGGTTGTTGCACTGTGATCTGGGGACTGCTAATCGTTCCCAGTGCACTTTTGCGAGCCCCCAATGCCATGATAAAAATAATGGATGAAAATGCCAAATGGTCAGAGTTTTCTAAAGGCATCATCAACTTCTCTGTTGGACAAGCATCCTTAGCATGGTAACTAACCATGCAATCTACCTTAACCAAATGGGCAGAGTTACACACATTATTGACTGAAGTGTGGGAGTAGCCATGGGATAGGAACAATCACATTGCTGTGAGTAACTTAGGAAGTTTGTCTCTCAGCAGACAGGTTCCCGATGGCAAATTTGCACAATGCACCTGAGCAAAAGGCATGTCTCAGACTAGTACCCAAAGAAGATTTATTCTCAATGTATGAAATGACCAGTGTCAAATAAGCATAACATATTACAGGTGGAGCCCGTTTATTTGCGAATTTTACTTCTGCGGATCTGACTCAATGCAGGTCCCTTGGACCCGCATTGGACCAGACCCGGGCCCCTGGAGGGCTTTCTGAAAATCACAGAGGCAGTGTGCATCTGCCTGCTGTCTCTGCGGGCTTCAGAATGGCTCAAAGAGACAAAAGAAGTGATGTATAAAAAGGCCTTTGGGCCCAGGGAGGGCTTATACTAGAATACTTATACTAGATTACATACTTATACATAGCATACATGTACTAGCATACTAGAATACTAGGCCTCCAGGGCTGGGGAGCTGGGCAACAGGAGGTGAGAGAAGCCAGTAGGTTGGGAGGAAGGGCAAGGTGAAGGCCACACAGGGGGAGGCCTTTAAGCCCAGGGAAAGGGGCTCCTAGGGAACCACTCTTTTTACCTCTCCTAAGGGGAAGGGAAGGGAAGGGGCTGTGGGGGCAGAGTAGCTGGTCTTACAGTAGCTGGGAGACCAGTGATGCTGGGGCTGGCCAGAAACAGACCAGCCAGGGAAGAGGACCTGGGTGTTGTAACCCCCTCTCCATGAGCCAGTCTGAGGCTTTCCCAGGGCTCCCTCAAAGGGCCAGTCAGGCTGAACAGAGGCCCTGCCCCAGGAGCCTCTCATAGGGATTATACTAACAATCCTAGAAGCAATCCTATTAACACTAGCACTAGATACTAGCACAATAACAATACAAATTCGGGGGGGGGCTCAGTATCTGTGGGGGATCTGTTCTCAGACCTCCTGTGGATGCTGAAAATTGTGGATAATCAAATCTGCAATCAGACTCTTAAGTCCACCAAAGGAGACCAGAGTGGTGCTCTGGTCCTCTCTGGAGGGCTTTCTGAAGCCCTCAGAGGCAGCGTGCATCCACCTGCGGCCTCTGCAGGCTTCAGAATGGCTCATAGAGCCATAAGAACGCAACTTCCGGTTTCCTAATGGAAACAGAAAGTGACGTTTTCATGCCTTTGAAGGCGTTCTGAGGCCTAGAGATACCTGGGGAGGGCAAACACGGCATCTGCGTTTATCCTGAAACAGAGGCATGCTTCACCCCTCCATCATTTCAGCTGTTGGTGTTTGTTGGTGCTAGTATCTAGTGCTTGTATCATTTGGGAGAATCATCTGTTTTGCACAGAAACTTTGCTTCCCAGGTCTCCCTTGAAATCTTCTGCGGTGGTTCTACTCCTTCCTTGTTATTTCGTCCGGTCTGATTTGAGATCAGAGAGTAAGCAGCTCCTGTAACTTTGTCAGATCTTTCCTAAAGTTGAGGAGGTTTGAACAATCCCAACCCATCACTACCCTCTACTTTTCCTCAGGAAGCCCACTAGGAATCAGACGAAGGCTGACTTAGAGTTCAGTCCTATCCAGGGCCAGCCTGCACGATGCAAGGCTGATGAGAAAGGCTCTGCTGCATCCTGCTGACTGGCTGGTGGGGACAAGGCTGGCTGAGACAAGGAAGTGAAGAAAAATTTTCCTTACTTCCTCCTCTGCCTCCTGGTTCCCTATGGGCCTACTGAGATCTATGCCAGCTCTTTTTCTGGCATAGATCTGATCCTGATGCTGCAAGGGTGTAACCCAAGTACTGCAGAAAACTGCTGCTGAGATCTGCTCCAACCCACCCCATCCCTGGTGCAGTCCCCACTCTGATCTGCCCTAACCTACTGGACTGATGGCTGGTCTGGGACCCACCTCTGCTAGCATGGGGCTTACTAGCTGTTGTAAGCCCCATGCTGTTGGAAGTGGGCCACAGACTGTCAGAGCAGCTATGAGGATCATGGCTCGAGTGATACACTGGTGGACTGTGAGATCTGCCAGCGTATCACAAGGATTGAATTGGGTTGTTATTAAGACTGTTTTGAGCAAAAAGAAGTACACCGGAAGTACAGTGATAATTTGTAAATTCCTGGGAATGTTGCCTCATTGAATTATCTCTCTTTACTGATAACCTTCTATGTAAGGTGGTAGCATATTATAGCTCAGAATTGTTTGGAGCAAACGGCTGATTTGAATTATGAGGTTTTTGTTATGTACCAGATCACTATCTCTCAGGATATTTTTTTCTTTTGAGTTTGATAGCGCTTGGTAATAATTATTGGGTCCTGTTTCTTTTTCCCCCCTTAGAGGCTTATACTGGCAGAGATAAGAGAATAGTACCTTGATGGTTTCAACCCATTTAGAAACCAGAAAGTGCAATGCACAAAGAGACTTTTCAAGATTCCAGTGCAGATTGTATGGGTCTGACCTTGTACCAGGATAAAGAAGAGCTGTTCGAACTAAGCCTGTGAAAGTATACTATTTTAAGTGGAAACCAAAAATAATGGCACCATTCCAAATGTCTGCTAGAATTAGACAATTTTCATTTCACCTTTGGTAAACTAGTATCCCACACATTTGCCTGCATAGTTCTCAGAGGTGTAACTAGGGCGGAGCCTGAGGGGCACCCGCTCCAGGCGCTTTGCCGAGGGGGTTGCATGACTGCCTCTAGGCTCCACCCTAGTTACGGAGGAGGCACTTGTGGCTTTGTGTCCCCCATTCCTTCTCCTGTGCAGGCTCCCATAAGAACATAAGGGGAGCCTCTGCATGAGAAGGAACAGGGAGCGCAAAGCCGCTGCAGTGAGCACCCCTCTTCCTAGGAGAATCCAGAAGTGATGTCACGTGACACAATGTCATGTGATGTTGTGATGTTACTGTCCTGGTGGTATGCCTTTGATTGTTCTGCTGGGGCTGTGTCTGGTCAGTGACGCTACAGTTAACACAAGAAACACCTTCTTAACTCATAATTCTGTGTGTTTTGTGTCTGGCCGCCAGGGGCACCCCAAGACCGGCAACTGAGGGGGCAGGCCAAATACAGCTTCCCCCTTAGTTGCTGATGTGACAGCCTCTGCTTCTTCCACTCGACCACATTTCCTTTTCTTCTCTGCATCCCTCTTCCTTTTCCAATTCAGGGAGTGAGAGGAGGAGATAGACCAGTAGAGGTGAGCGGGCAGATGGAAGTGGACACCCCTGCCAGTCTGCTGCCTGAGGCAACTGTCTTAGGACGCAATCCTAACCCCCTTTCCAGCACCTACATAAGGGCAATGCAGCTCCCAGGTAAGGAAACCAACATTTCCTTACCTTGAGGAAGCCTCCATGAGTGCCACCCAACTGCAGGATGCAACATGCGTCCTATTGGCACAGCGATGCCAGTGCTGGAAAGTGGGTTAGGATTTGGGCCTTAGTTGCCCACATGGATGGGCCGGCTTGCTTGCTGTTTGTTACTTGGAAAGATTGCAGTCATTTCTGTTAGAACTTCAGAATGAATACTGTATCCTCATCCTACTGATATGATGTCACATTATTTAATATCAAAAGGATTTATAATGATGGTCGTAGCAGAAGTGATGGTTCTTATCGCAGTAGTTTCTGCCTGATTTTTAATGACTGTACAGCTTTGTTCATTATAATGATTCAATAGCATTCTCATTTCTCCTCTACCAGAAAGATGCAAAGGAGTAAAGTGGCTTGTGAAGCCATTTTACTACAGCTAATAGTTTGCAAAGTCCACCTAAATCCTGGTGCAAAAAATTAGCTGCTGAAGCAGTGTTTACAAATCTTCTAGTCACATTTCCTTCTTCATTTCTTAAATCACAAGTTCTCTTGAACATTGTTTTCAGCTCCATTCAAACCACATCCTAATGCTTTTTCTTACATGCAATTCTTACACATGACATGTTCTGTCTAGTCTGATCCATCAAGCCACAATATCTTTATATTTAAATTTCTCCTAAAAATGTTATCCATGATGTTTACAATATGTAACTCTTCTGTGCAGCACTTATTGGCATGATCTGATCGTTCTAGGTTAATTCAGCATTGTCAGCTCTGCTTAATGCATATTCTAAGACGATTGTCCTGGATTGTGAAAAGAAATGTTAGTAACAAGAGCTTCCTCCTAAGAGAAAGGCACTGTGCCTGTTAACTGTCAGGGAATACAGGGTTTGACACAGGGGTGGATCCAGTGTTTGTGTCTGGGAGGGACCATGAGCACTACCAACTCCAGAGCCCAGGTCAACTAGGGGGGTAGACCTGGGCTCCAGGTTGAACAATGCCCTCAGTGGCTGGGGTTTGCTGGGTGGGTAGACCAGGGTTCCTGCCTGGACTCTGAGCCCAGATTTACCAGCTGTGTAGATCAGGGCTCCTTCCTGGACTCGGAGCCCAGATCTACTAGCTGGGTAGACCAGGGCTCCCAGTTGAACTTCTGGCCTCCATGGCTACGGTTCACTAGGAGGGTAGACCTGGACTCTCATTCATCCTCTTCCAGGCGGGTAGACCTGGGCTCCCAACTTGCTTGGGCTGTTTCCCATCCCAATAGGTGCCCTTCCACTCTGGCTTTAGTTGGGGGGGGGGCACACACCCATGGCCTCCCCCTTGGATCCACCCCTGGCTTGACATGGAAATCTGAGGGACTAGGCTTGAAGTTTAGACTTAGGACTGCTGTGGGCTATATAACAGGTTTCTAGGCTGTAGAGATCTTTCAGACATAGAAAGGGAGTAGATAGGGGCAAAGCCAGTCCATTCATGAAACCAAATGAAGCAGTCACTTCAGGCAGCAAAACAGTAGGGGTGGGAGATGCCCATCTCTGTCCACCTATTTGCTTCCAGTGCTCTCCTTCCGCCCCCTGGATTGAAAAAGTAAGAGGGGACAGAGAGGAAGAGAAATATGGAGGGGAGTGCTGAGCTAGAACATTGGAGAGTGGGAGGAGTAGAAGCTGGCAAATCATTGGGTAAGGGCATTTGGCACCCTGCCTCAGGTGTCAGGAAGTCTTGAGCAGGCCCTGGACAGGAGTATGCAACATCAGCTTTAACTATTGACAGGCTATCTAAGGCCTTTGAATTATTCAGGCCTAGCGTCAGGCCTTCTGCCTATCCTTGGTCAACAGTATGCTGCTATCTCACTGTCCTTCCAAGTCTATCATTCAACATCTTTAACCTCGGCCACTGACTATAGGGACCCTGAGCTGGAAATCCTATTGTCCAGGTCAAAGTTTGGGTGTGCGTAGCACTGGCCTGCTGGCCCTGATAATTAGTAAAACCTAAGTACACATTATCTGCATGTTGGCCTTATGTTGTCTGTTGTTCCATGATGAAAACATAATGTAAGCATATAAAATACACTCAGTAACAATCTCTGCAAACTGGCCCAAAAGGCACCTTTTAAGGTAGTGACTCTTATATTTAGCAGGAGAAGAACTACTATGTCTCTTCATCCCAGCATAACATCCCTGTAGGGGCTATTTGCTGCTGTCTCTCTTGTGTTGCTTTTTAGATTGTGAGCCCCCTTAGGACAGGGAACCATTTTACGAATTCTTGTTGCTCTGTAAACTGCTTTGCAAACATTTCTGTAGTTATTGAAAAGAGGTGTATTGATATTCTTAATTATAATTCATATGTAATTTTTCTTCTTGACTTGGTTCCATTTCCATGGCGATTATGGCAACATATAAACAAATGTGAAGTTGCAATGAATGGAATAAGTGATCATTTAGACAAGCCTCCATGTTTGCATGTTTATCTAAAACATTTTTTTTGCTTTTTTAAAAAAAAACTCATACTGTATTGTGTAAGTAGATTCTTCTTTTAAAACTTGGATTTAAGCAATCAAGTTAAACAACTATTGTTTTGGTAGTCTCTGCAGAGGAAAATCAGTCATGATGGACAGTATAATAAGATGAAGGTCAACAGGGACACATGCAAGGTTCTGCACTCAGGCAAAAATGTAACCAAGGACGCAGGTATAAAATGAGATACCTGACTTGGCAGCACAACTTGTGAGCGAGATCTTGGAGTTGCAGTGGATCACAAGATGAACATGAGTCAACAACGTGATGCGACTGCAAAGAAGGCGAATGCAATTTTAGCTGCGTTAGTAGAACCATAGCTTCCAAGTCGCGAGAAGTCATAGTTCCATTTTAGTCTTGCATTGGTTAGACCTCACCTGGAGTACAATATGCAATTCTGGGCATCTCACTTTAAGATGCAGCCAAACTGGAGCGGGTTCACAGGAGAGCGACAAGGATGATGGAGGGCTGGAGAACAAGGTTGAGGGAACTTGGTTCAGCCTGGGGAAGAGAAGGTTGAGAGGGAATATGATAGCTCTCTTCAAATACCTGAAGGGCTGTCATATGGAAGAAGGGACAAATTTGTTCTCAGCTGCCTCTGAAAGTAGAACTAGATCCAAAGGGTACAAACTGCAAGAGAAGAAATTCTGATTGGATTTCAGGAAAAAATTCCTGACAGTAAGGGTGGTTCGACAATGGAACACATTGCCAAGGAAAGTAGTGGACTCTCTTTCACTGGAGATTTTTAAGCAGAGATTGACAAGCGCCTGTTGGAGATCCTCTAGGATAGGGGTGCTCAGACTTTCAACTTTAGGGATGCTGGACCTTTAACAAGTGTATAGAAGAGAGAATTTCAGCAGGTGTAGCTTGTCATCTGCGGGATGACAAGTTGCACCTGCTGCAATTCTCTCTTCTATACACTTGTTAAAGGTCCAGCATTCCTAAAGTTGAAAGTTTGAGCACCCCTGCTCTAGGAGGATTTCCTGCTACAGGCAGGGGGTTGGGCTAAGTGACCTATTAAGTCCCTTCCAACTGAATGATTCTATAATTTGTGTATGAATAATAAACAGATGAAGGTTGTTGGCTCTATATAACTCTGGCCATAAGAGGGAGACATGTGCAAAGATTTTGTATTACTCGATAGCAAACATAATCTCCTTGTATATATAACAAAACTGATTAGATAGAAACAAATGAGGATATTTATAAATGAGAGTCTGACCTTTTCTTTCCCCATCAGCACTGTCAAGATTTCTCAGGTTGATCCAGCTGTACAGTTTCGTTAATAGTAGTTCAATGAGGAAATCAAATGCACGTTACCCACAACAGTAGCAATCTGAGGCAATTCTTCCCATTTTTATTTTATTTTTCCTGATTGTGCCTCTGTGTAGCAAGATCATACATTTGAAACCACTGAGGGTTGGGCTACCACTTCAGTGGGCTACTAAGTAACAGTGATACAGTCCAGGTGCACATACCTTTGATTAGAGATGCCTTGTGGCTGATGGTAAAGATTACAGTTCAGTTCAGTTCAGTTCAGTAAGACCTTTATTGGCATAAAATACAGAGAAAGAACAAAACAAAACAAAAATATACAAAGACAACACAACATAAACATCAGTCTTTTCCTTGCACACTGCCCAGAGTCCCAGAGCTCTGCCTGGCTATTACCCCAGATAAAAAGGAAGCGACCTTATCCAGGGTCTCAGAATCAGGTGTGGAAAGGAAAGACTGAAGCATGATTGAATCCTCCCAGCCCTGCATCCTAGCTAACAATGGGCCTAGATATTTCTTGCGTGACGCATCATGTAGCGGGCAGTAGAAAAAGGTATGCATTAGAGTCTCAATGCAGTCCCTACCACACTTGCATTTCCTCTCTGAGTAGGGAATACCACTGAACCTGCCCATTAACAAGGCTGATGGAAGAGTGTTACATCTTGCAAGTGTGAAAGCTCTCCAAGCATGTGGGCATACCAGGTGGTAAAAGGAGGAGGCCGGTTTCCCAAAACTGACTGGAATATGGAGATGGAGTGGAGAGCATGTGGTTCTGGCGGCACTAAACAGCTCTTGTTGTTCAATATCAAGAATTCTTTCTTTGACAATTCTGTAAGCTGCATCACAGCCAATCATACCTAACTCTGCAGTGTCCAGCCCTATTGACTTAATTTTAGTTAGAAGATCAGTGATCTCTAAAGGCAGGACTGGATCCGATAATAATTGGTGTATTAGACCAGAGGTGGTAGGGTTAAATAAAATCCTAAAGCAAAATTTCAGTAGTCTTAACCATGCAGTAGTCCTTAATCGAATTAACCCCACCTCGAGACACAAAACCGAGTAGGGAACGCACCTGGGTAAGCCCAAAATCTTCCATAAAAAGGAGGCTTGGATGTGTTCTAGTGGTTGGTTAATAACCTTACACCAGACAGGAGAGCCATAAAGAACCTGGGATTACAGCTATGTTAAGTTTTTCATAAAACAGAGATAAAATAATAGGAAAAAAATAGCAGCAGATATAATACATCAACATGGGGATAGTCTGATAGTCAGCAAAACAGTATTTTTTTCCAGTGAATGTTATTTTATTTTTGTAGAGATTTCTGGTTTCTGATTGCAACAAATGCACTGTGGGCAAGAAAGATATTTGTTTTTTTAAAAAACAGTTTTAGTTAAAAAAATAAAAAGCAATTTTACAAGCACAGTTCTGCAAATTGATATTTTAGAGAAATAGGAAAACAAATTCCATGTTGAGTACTTGGAGAGGAAAATGAGTGAGCTGCAAAAAAGGCTCACGGTTACGTTTGCCTAAATTCAATTCATTTTAATGGAACACCAAGGCTGAAAAAAGGCATAAGATGAAAAGGAAACTCAGAGTATGATTTTCAGGTGCACTCTAAGCTCACTTCCAAACTGGAACTATTGGACATGTCAGAGCCGTGAACACTGACTGACAGCCCAGTCCAAACCGCCCACAGTGATGCAGTGGTACCAACACGGTGTCTGTTCTATTCCACAAGTGAGTTTTGGCCTCCAGAGGCCTCCTTATGATAAGGGAACGTTTATTCCCTTGCCCTGGGGCCAACCAATGCTGGGCTGCTGGGTTTACTCAGGCCTGCTGGTGCAAGTCTGTGTGCACCTCAGTGCACTGGGTAGGGGCTTAGAATTTGACAGATGCCATTGCTTCCAAACCCATTCCCTTCCCAGTCCTGACCTATGTATCTGAATAAATCACAGTGGCATTCATTCATGTCACAGGTATGTTACATAGACAGAAGTATTCTTAAAAACGTTATTTTTTCACAGATATGTTTTTTCCCAAGGAGGAAAAGTGCAAAAAGTAGTGTTATATGTTGTAATTCCACAGGTGCATTTTTATAAATTATAATTATAAGTTATAATCACTTTAAAAGTGTACAAGATAAGTCAGGGGTGTCAAACATAAGGCCCAGGGGCCAGATGTGGCCCACGGAAGCTTTTAACCTGGCCCTCAGGCTCTCTCTGCTGAGCAGTGCCAAGGCGTTATGCTGAAAGGGCAGCCCACATGAAAATTTGGCTCTGCCATATCTTGAAATATGATCAAGATTTGCATATTTTCTCTTTTGCCATTTGCAGCTAATGAGTGTCTAAGTGAGAAAAAAGTTGTTATTTTTGGTTGTGACCTGTTTAATGACATCACTTCCTGCCTGATGACATCACCTCTGGCCCTCAGCAGGCATCATGAATGCTATTCGGCCCGCTGTATGGAACGAGCTTGACACCCCTGAGATAGGTGATATAGGTGTTATAGTGTCAGCAGATGCAGCCACAGCCATTACCCACGCACCCCCCTCAGTCTAACCCATTACTGTATTTATTTTTTCACAGATTTCCCTGTTTAATTTTTCACAGTTTTGGTCATCCCATACCCCCTCCCAAAATGAGAAGTGCAGAAAGCGGTATTATGTGTTTTATTTCCTTATCACCCCAAAAAAATCACACCTCTAGTTATAGATTGTTCTCCAGACTGGTTCAGGGGCTGTTTTTGAATAAAGGCAGCATTTAACATGAGGTAGGTTTGGATAATACAAGCTCAATAAACAATGTGGCTGGTTGGGTGCTAAACTAGGTCATGGACATTCCAATACCTTTAAGTCAGCCACAGAAATTTAGGAGAGGCAGAGTTGCAATGTGGGTTAGACCCAGTGGTGTGACTAAGCTGAGGCAGAGGGCAGGCTGCCCTGAGTGCCACTCTTGGGAGGGGTGACACCACTAGTGACCAAAATTTCTGTGCTGCTGTGCCACTGGCAGTAGCTATGCCACTGGCAATCTGCCCTAGCTATTTTGTTTCCAAGCTCAGTAAAAAATACTGCTTCTTACCCATGAAGCCCTAAATTGCTTTCAATCTGGTAAATGAAGGACTTCTACTATGTACCTTCCTGTACATGTGCTTGCCATCTAGGCAGCACACCATCTTCTTGTGTACATGTGTTCCTGGACATTGGCCCAGGCATGTTAGACAAGCTTGACACTTCTCTCATTTATTTGATTTGTTCCTTTAATATTTGATCAAGTGCCTTAGGTACATTGAACGTGAAAGCCGTTGATGCGCAGATACGCTCATTCTCAGGTCCATCTGCAGAATTTCTCATGCTTAAGAATTCACCTCTCTCTTCTTTGACACCAAAATAAACAGTCTGTTCTGAAGAAAAAAAGAAAGAAATACGCAATTCATGAAAGCACTTGAAAAAAAATTCAAGTATTCGGGACAGTACCAAGCATGTACTTGAAGTTAAGTAGGTGCTTGATAGTCACTTGAATGTGAGAAAAGCCCTTAAGTGCCATCTTCAGCTGTAGTCTATCCTTTATTCACTGATGGACTTTGACACCTACACAATTTGTAACACTTATTTTGAGCGAAAGGTATTTGCAAATTTTCCAAGGGAATGAGACTTTGATACCTCTTGTCATGTTTGGAACCTTGTCTGAGCCTTCATCATATTTTCAATTTTACAGCACAATCCTATGTGTTTCTGTTCAGAAGTATCATTGGCATCCTTCAGTCTCGGATGACTATGGCATTGCGCTCTGAAAAGTGGTTCTGGAACAGCATCTAGTGTGGCTGAAGGGGCCAATTCAGGAGTGACAATCCCTTCCACACTGGGAGCAAATGTAGTCTGTCCCTGGTGTGTCTCCCTGGCTGTGGGCCTTCCTTCTTCACCTCTTTGCCTCAGTCTGTTGGGCAAGTGCCTCTTCAAACTGGGAGAGGCCATGCTGCAGAGCCTGCCTCCTTACTCAGCCTGCCTTACTTACTCAGAAGTAAGTTCCATGTATTTAAATGGGACATTACCAGATATGTCTGTAGAGGATTGCAGCCTTACGGCCCAATTCTGTTGGCTTTTTATGATAACAGAATGAGTGTTCCGCTGTCATAAAAAGCCCAGCAGCAATAGAAGTGTTGTGCTGCCATTGCATGCTATGGCGCCACTAGCAGAAAGGGCCACTGGCAAAATTGTACTGTAAAACTGAAACTATGATGCTGGCGGAAATGTGATTCCAGTATGGGAAAGGCAGTGGCATAGTTACAGGGGGCGGCGCAGTAAGGACTGCAAGCGCTGCAACTCGCCGTGTAAACATTCCCTCTTTCTTGTCGTCAGGGCCATTCTGGGCAGCAACGGGCCTGGGTGTTGCCGTCACTGCCCGGAATGGCTCCAGTGGGTAATCGCTCACATTTTGGGTAAGCCCGCATAGTTTTATAAATTGTGATGCGTGGAAATTATGATCCAATGATTGTATGAAATTATGATCCAATGGAGAAGGGAAAAGGCCCCAAATAATCTTTCTGTCCCCAAAAGGAGCCCTCCAAAACCTTTGTATCCCCTGATAAAATTCCTTTCAGAGGCCCTGTTGAGGGTAATCATCCACTGCCCTGCTGGGTCTACTCAGACCTGTACCAGCAGTTTTGCTGGCACAAGTATGAGTGGACCTGGGAAGGTGGACTGAGGCTGGGAAGGAGGATATGGTATTGCTTGCAATGCTGCCACCAATTCTACCCCCTTTCCAGCCTCAGCACACCCCCATCCCTGCCCCAGGCTCTGCCACATTCCTATTCTCCCTTCCCCTTCTGCCCACCCCATCCCACCCCAACCTTCACCCCCTGTCCCTCATCCCACTTACACCTCAGTGCTGACCTCTCAGTGCCAGAGCTTTTCCAGAAGCAGCTGGCACCCAGCTGTCGGCCACATGCTGCTTGCAGTGGAGGCCCAGCCGCACAGAGTGTCATGTCACCTGGCACCACAGCTGTAAAGCTGGAATGCAAGTTCCAGTGTTACAGACACCCAATAGGTTTGGGCCGTAAATCTCACACTGTCATAAAAATCTTTATTTGGACACATACTGCAAGAGAGTGTACCAAGTGGGTTCCAATGAAATGAGATGTCAGTGTCTAAAATGAAAAAGTGGCGATAACTGATCTTTGATGATCTTGTTCAGAAGCCCGATTTAATTTTGGATACTGACTCAATGCTCATCTATAGTAGTACCCTTCAAGCATGATAGTGCTAAATGTTAATGTTTTCAAAGAAGAGAAAGCTTGAAAATAATTACTTGATTTAGTCTTAACGACTGTACAGTGTAACTCTTTTTCTTCCATTTCTCTCTCCAGAGGCACATTTGGCCATTCAGAAATCTTGCTCCCATGTGGAAGACATTTTGGAATGCAATACAGGCAGCCTTCCATATCCACGGGTTTGGTACCTGTGGATTTGAATACCTGTGCATTCTGAACCCAGTGGGTGGGCCACCTGTAGCTCTGTAGCCCTCCAAATCTGATCAGAGTCATGGTTTTTGGCTCTCAGAAGGCCTCAGAAAGGCCTCTGGACCTGACTGGAGCTGCTTCAGTTGGATTCAGAGGACTTGGGGGGGGGGCCCAGAAACCACAAATTCCAATAGATTTCAGCAGAATTCAATATATGTGGGGATTCCAGGAACAGAACCCCAAGGATAATGAGGGCCGTCCTGTAATATGCAGGTGCATAGGGTTAGGTTTGGGCTTGAACAAGAATTGTAGAATGAATGACGGTCATTTGCTCATTGACATTGAGACTGTATTTGCTGGTCATGCCGCTTAATTTGCTATGATCCTGTTGGCTGCACCTTTGGCATTCATGTGAAAGAGTCCTACATACAGCAAAGGATACCTGATAGCATGAATCCTCTGAGCAGCCATGAAGCTTTCTGTGCTCATAGCATGCCATGCAGTGCCATGGCAGTGTCACTTTCACATGCCATGCAGAGCCACACAAATGAGTCAGGAGGGAGCAGAGGCAGATTCTTGAGGTTCAGAAGGGAGGAAATTTAATGTAATGTCCCAAGAATCATGTCAGTTATCAATTTCACCATGAGGTGAGTGTATCATTTAGGCTAGCATAAAGATTCTGTGTTGTGCCCTCCATGTGTATTTCACTTGAATACAAACAGATGGCTACTGGAGATGTGACCAGTAGTTATACTGATGTTGGGGGAAGGCATAATGAGCTGACACAGTCCCCCCCCCCATCTCACTGTAGGGGAATTAGTGGCTCAGCCCTATTGCCATGCAGTCATATATGGTGCTCAAAACTTAAGCATTATCTATATTGATTTAATGAGATATGCACATTCAGTGAATACATGGGGGGAGCAAGATTGTGCTGGCTAGCCTTTGGGCATTCTCTAGCCTTTGCACCTTTGGCCAAAGGTCTGAACAGATCTATATGCATACGACAGTGTTGCTTAGTATTTATACTGCACATGTAGCCATGTGGTTGACTTTAAGGAAACCCTTTATACTTTATTAACCAAGCAAGAAGAAAAACGTTGATGAGATCCAGTGCTTTTGAAGGGCCTATTACTGTCTGTCATTACTTTCTTAGAGTGAAACTCGCCTAGATGGCTCAAGATATCTGAAACCCTTTAAATCTTTCACCTGGTTTTCCTGTTGGTCATTTTTGTCCAAGCTGTACAATGTCCTTGATAAAGAGCAATTGATAGTTAAATAGGCAAAATTTATCAAGCATGAAGCATGTTTCAGGGTGCAGACAGAGAAAGTTCAACTTGAACACATTCTGGCGTTCCGGAGCGGGAGGGGGGGAAATGACACTATTTTTCTTCAGGCTCATAGCCACTGGTGTAAAGCAGCCCCTCCTCCTTGCCTTCAGAGCCAGAGCTTTTGCACCGCTTTACATCAGTGACCAGGAGCCTGAAGAAACATAGTGTTTTGTCCCCATTCCAGCAACACTAGTGCGAACACATCAGTGACACATTTACAGTGCAATCCCATGCATGTCTACTCAGAAGTAAGCCCCACTGAATTAAATGGGGCTCACTCCCACATAAGTGATTACTGCGTTAGTTGAGTGAGTCTCATTCTTGAACAAAGGATCTCTAGAAATGAAACCCTTTTCTCCATATTTACCCTTAACGTTTTTGAACTATCCCTTTATACTTAGGAAGGTTAAAATGTAGTACAATCGTACATTAAACAAACAAGCACAACCACTGTTCATTATACCTTTTGTGAGATAACTGACTTGCAAACTTATGAAGTACAGTAATTGACATACATGCCACCTAGTGGTGAGATCATGTGTAAAATGAACCACTCCGTCAAAATGTTCAGGGGAAAGCAAAGGATGCCAAACTCCAGGTGCTTCGTGTTTCTGAATACAAGTGTTGTGTATATAGGGCCCTTTCTCAATCTTAGAGTTTTAATTATTCTGTCGGGTTAGCATGTAATAAAGTCATTGGTTTTTGAAGTGCCTGTTCATCAACAAATATTTTATCTGTCAGTCGACCATATCTATCAGTTGTCACCAAATTTTTAACCATGATTGGTCTCCTTCTGAAGAAGGAGTAATAATGAAGGAGTAAAATGGAGTAAAATGGAGTAAAATGAAGAAGGGTAATAATTGTGTCTCACTATTCCAGTCAAGTCTGGCACACCCTTGAGGCAGAGTGAAGTGACCGCCTTGAGCGGTGAACTGGTAGAGGGTTCCCCATGTGGATTCCAGCCCCCCTCCCGCATGGACTCCAGCTCCTCCTCCAGCTGGTCATCCTCTACTGTACCTCCACCTAGCTGCTTGATTTCCCTCTTGGCCAACCAGCTGAGAGAGAGAGAGAGAGAGAGAGAGAGAGAGAGAGAGAGAGAGAGAGAGAGACTGCCTGATAGCCCAATCCTATGCATGTCTACTCAAAGGGCTTACTCCTAGGAAAGTGTTATAGCATTGAAGTCTGAGAGCTATCTTAGTTTGGCCTCCTGGGTTGGTGGTGGAAGCTGTTTTTATGCATTTTTTAGAGAGGAAGGTGATGGAGGCAACTGGTCATGGCATGCACTGAGAGGTGGTCATGAGTAGTTTGCCTAAGGATGGGACACTTCAGCTGGCTTGATTTCATGTCATGGTGTGTTTTGAATGGGTCTACCACAGCACAGGCATTTCACTATCTTAAAATTTAGACCTTGACCAGAAAGGCGGTATATAAAAACCTAGTTGTTGTTGTTGTTGTTGTTGTTGTTATTTTATTAGGGGTGCTGAATAAAAAAAATTGCATTGGTTTTGCCCAATTCGCTCTAGTTTTGGGGCTACAGCATAACCACTATATGTGCTGATTCAAGGAGCTTCCTCATGAGGAAGCTCCTTGAATCAACATGTAACAGCCCAATCCTGAGCTGCCAATAGCAGCTCAATCCCAATCCAATAGCGGGGCACACAGCTTCTGTGGTGCCTCAAACAGCGGCTACTGTATCCTGCGCGCTTTGGGCTGCCCAAGGTAAGGTGGTGCCCAAGGTAAGGGAAGTAGCCCCACAATGGTAAATGCCTTCGTGTAGGGCGCCGAGCCCTATACAAATGGACAGGATTCGGTGGAGCGAAGCTCTGCTGGACCCGCCTCTCTGCCTCGCAGCTCCGTCCCCCTGACATGCCTCCCGCCTGCCCTCTCCCCGCCCCTGCCTCGCCTCCTCCCTGCCCACTCTCTGCCTTCCCCCTCCCCTGTCACACCTCCTCCCTGCCCCCCTCCCTGCTCCTGCTTACCGTGCCATGGCTCGGCAGTCCGTGAGACTGCCAAGCAGCGGATGCTGGGTGCCTGGTCAGCGCTAACCTGGCGCTAGCCCAGTGCCTGCCAACACTGGGCTAGCATGGGCGGTAGCCTGGCAGTAAGCCTCGCAAATGTGCCTTCCGGCACTTTTGCGACAGTGTGCACCAGCGGGAAGCCACTGTGCCGAGCCCAGGATTGGGCCCTAAGGTGGCTATGCCGTATCCCTAAAACTAGAGGCAATCAGGCAAAACCGATGCCATTTTTGGATTCTGCACCCTAAACATATTCTAAATTCATTCAAACGTCCTTGACAACTAAAAAAAAGTGGTGTTTTTTTTCTCTTTTTTTGGTAGGCCTGTGTATTCTGCCTGTGTATTCTGCTTTATTCTTTTGGTTTATCTCAACCAAACCCAACTGCTAAATCTTCAGAAAAACCGCAACAGACTATAATCTCTGTTATTTGTTCCTGATGAGAAAAACTTCAGCAAATACTGCAGTACCTGCTAGGGCCTGATAGAATATTGAAAAGCTAGAGCAATTCAATTGGAGATGATGGAGTAGGTGCACCTTAGATGTTAGTCCATCATTCTCAGCCCCTATCTTCCAGGTTGCTGGTGGTTGCTAGCTACTGGTCCCTGTGGTGTCCTTTCTCTATGACAAGGGCTTCCCCGCCTGCAGTGAGCCTCAGCAGAAACAAGTTATGTAGCGCAGACAACCTCAGTAGATCTCAGGTCCTAAGAAATATTATCTAAGAAATAATAGATGCATAAATAAAACTTTAAATACAGTTCATTGCCAGTATAAAAATGAAACTCGAGTCGTACGTGTCTCTTTATATCTTTTGTGTCAGGCTAGCTCAGTGAAATAGTCAGCTGTGTGTACTGTCTGCTCTGCAATGTCAGTTTTATTTAAGAAACCCTTTTTCATACGTTAGTACAGTTGTGGGTCCCCCACTGCCTTAACAAGGTACTGCACATGGATATATAAGACTTGCTGTTGATAAGACTTTTCATCACAGCTTATAAATGCTTAAAAACTCGACAGCTCATACCAAAGAGTCCAATGCGAAATATCATGAGATTCTTCTCTTGTCATATCAGGAGCGCTTTCATAATAAACTCGTTGGTTTATTCCCAAAAACGATAGTCGCACAAGAATTGCAATGAACCTCATAACTAAAATATATATTCAGCTCCTTAGTGGCTTGTGGGCTTCTGATGCAGTGATTTGATTGTGGCTGAAGGACTTGGAGTAGGAAGAGCATCCCTTTTTAGAGCTGTTCGAAAGTGTATGTGCACACTAATTCAGGGCATATCCATTGAGATGGCAAGGTTTTGAGAAGGTTAGCGTGGTACAGCCCACCAGCAGTGGTTGTGAAAAGCAAGTAGACAATAGTCAGTAGACACACTGGAAGATTAGTAATTGAGGCAGGACCTGGGACAACTTCACAGTAGTACAACCAGTGAACCAGCAAAAGGAACTGCTCGACTGAGCTTTTAAATATTTTATTTATTTTTCACATTTTTACACCACGCTTCCTCCAAGGAGCTCAGGGTGGTGTCCATAATTCCTCACCTCCTTTTGTCCTTACAACAACCAGGTGAGACAGGTGAGGCTGAGACATCGTGACTGGCCCAAGGTCACGCAGGAAGCTTCATGGGTGAGCAGGGATTTTAACCTGAATCTTCCAGGTCTGTGCAGAACAGGTGATGCCTAAGCTATGATCCTCAGTTACGATTTGGAAGAATACTAAAAGGCTTAGATAGAGGCTGCTAAGGTAACTCAGGGCCTTGGTAATTAGTGAATTGTCCCAGAAGTGGTCTCTGGATGAGTCACATGAACAGTCACTTCTGAAGTACATGTTCTCTAATTTTTGTAGCTTGCGGGGAATCTGACAACATGAAACATGCAGATAAGCGGTGTCAATTTATGGTGGAATCATGCTGCAAATTTTAGGATTTGACTGGTGATATTCAACAGCTTTCTGACCACAGGGGTGACTTCAGAGGACCCGCTCTTATCATAAGCGCTAGCCGCTAAACCAGCAATTTTCAACTAGTATGCCATGGTGCATTGTTGTGTTGTGAAAGGACTGCAGGTGTGCAGTGGGAGTTCGGAGCACAGCGGTTGAAAATTGCTGAAAAACTCTTCCAGATTCTGCGATTCTGTTTCTATGGCAACTGTCTGTAGTAACGAAGAGTGGGCAGAGGAAGACGCACAGGCAACTTGTTACTACAGAGAGTTGTCCTAGAAACAGAGCTGCAGAACCTGGAAGAGTCCCCGGAATCCAGAAGTGACATCACAAGAGGCGAAGACCATTGTGCAGACCATAGAGATCAGTGCGCCATGAGAAGAAAACCATTGAAAATTGCTGCCCTAAACCAGGGCTCTCCAAACTCCTGCTTACAGGTTGGATCTAGTGCCCTTTCAAAGCCCTCCCCCACATGAACGGCACTTGCTATTCCGTGGAGGAGCCTCCAGAAAGCACCTCTGTGTATCTCCATTCCTTGTTATGTCCAACTGCTTCTGATTTCTAATGTCCTAGCAGGCTTTGCACTTGGATTTCTGGACAGAAGCAACTGGATGTGAAAAGGAATGGGGGCACACGGTGGTGCTTTGTGGAGGCTCCCTGGCAGAAGGGTAAGCACCATTAGTGCCTGGGAAGTCTTTGCCAGTGCACAGTAATCTCCACTTTGGAGTCCTAAACCATCAATACCAGTGGCAGTGGTAGTGCCCAATCAGCCATCTCAGCCAGGCAGGATGGTATTTGGGCTTATTTGAAGTGTGCCAGGGTAGCCCAGTGCAAGGCTTTGCCCCAGAACCCTCAACAACCTGGTATTGGCACTGCTTGACCATCTGAAATGTCAGTATTTGGGTTTATTTGAAGTATGCTAGGTTCTGTGACCAGTTGCATGAAAATTGGTGGGCAGTATGGATGTACAGCTAGGCACAGAATTACCGTCAGTGAGGGGTGCAGTCCATTTCAGTGCAGCTGACCCAGCACCATGTAGCAATAGATTTTGCCCATCGTGTTGAGATGTCAACTTCACCCCTGCCATTCCCTGGCCTCTGCTGTGGCCTTAGGAGTAACCTGGGTGCAGAGGAAGCCCATGTCAATTCATTGGACACTGGTGCAGAGCTCCTGCATCTTCCACCTAAAGTTCAGTTTGAGCGCTAAACCACCATGACTCAATGCTGAACATTAAGACCAATAGTTTGGATCACTTACATAATGAATTGCCTGAATATTTGAATATTGCCTGGATACATGGATAGAAAGGAAGAAAAAAGAGCAGAATCATGCCCGTTGACCCTGCCTCCTGTCCACATATTGATCTGTAATTATGAACAGACCTAGACTCACCAGCTATGTGCACACACCTGATCAGGTACCTTGCAAAATGCAGGCTGCCCCATTGTGTGGAGAGATGTATGTATATGGTGACCATACATCCTTGTTTGCCCAGGACAGTTCCATTTTCTGTTGTCCTGGCATCCTATCTGGTTCAGCATTTGTCCTGGAGCCAAGCGGGGACAACCACGGCCAGAAATACCAGGTGGGAGGTACAGTGTTGCTTCAGTCTGGCCTGATGAGTCAGGAAGCAGTGTGCAGAAACATGAAGATAGGGGAGGTGGTGATTGGTGGTGTGGCAAGTGGGTACCTTCAAAAGGGGCCTTTCTGACTTCAGAGGGGGAGGGAGGAGCTTTGGTATTGATTTATTTTTCACATTTTTTCATACTGCCCTTCCTCTAAGGAGCTCAGGGTGGTGTACATAGTTTCTCCCCTCTTTTTAGCCTCACAACAACCCTGTGAGGTAGGTGAGGCTGAGAGACAGTGAATGGCCCAAGGCCACCCAGATGGTCAGCCAGCCTCATGGCTGAGCGGGGATTTGAACCTGGATCTTCCAGGTCTAAGTCCAATTCTCAAACCACGATACCATGCTGGCATATTTTCCCACTGCAAAGACGGACTGCTGCAGGGACGGAATGGGGCACGGAGGGGGTGTGTTGAGGGTGGGAGGGAGGAGCATTTCTGTTCTGGTTTGGGCAATCAATTATATTCATTCATTCACTTATAGAATTTATATCCCACCTTTCTACCCCACTAAGGGCACTCAAGGAGGTTTACAAATAAAATGATAAATCAATACTAAAAACATTAAGTCATGATAAGAACAATTCAAAATTATATGGTCACCCTATGTACATAGATTCTGCTCAAATCATTGGATAGGGTTGTAGCATAGTGGCATAGGATAGTGGCATAGGATAGTGGCAGAGCACCTGCTTTATAATTAGAAAGATCCAGCTTCAACCCCTGGCATCCCCAATTTGAGCTGGGAAGGGCCCCTCTTGGAAACCCTGGAGAGAACTCTGCCAGCCAGTGTAAGTGACAGGGGCCAGAGAATGGGGCCAGAGAGTGCAATTTGCTCTCCTCCATTCACTCATCACAACCTCAGGTGAGTGTATGCATTTCCTCCTCTACATCATCACATCTAAACAGAAAAATCATTTTGTATAAAGAGCTCTTATGAAAACCAGAAATGCTTTTTTTTTTAAAAAGGAGGGGTGCGAATCTGAGCCATTTCAGGAACCCCCCCCCCCCATTCTCTTTGAGAATTTTGATTTTAATATATAAGGCACTGACTTCTTTCCCTTATTTGTATTCCACCCTTCCTCAAAGGAGCTCAGGCTGGCATACATCATCATGCCATTTCATTATAAATATTGTATGTCTATAAATTGGAACAGTACGTATTTTGTTTATCTTGGCTTAATTAGCATTATGCTTTCCTAAAGCCATTTGAGTTTTAACATGAAATTCTTTCAGCTTTAAAAGAATGTTTTTATCTTGTAATGCAGCACATCAGGTTTCCTAGTTCCAAGGCAATATGAGGTATGAGAGACACTTCCGTAAGTGGTTGTTTATTTACAACCCAATCCTGAGCTGCCCGGAGCTCCCGGACCCAGTGGCTCCACAGAGGGCTGCCGCCAGATCCTGTGCCTCTCGCACTACTGCAGGAGGCTCCTTGGGAGAAGGGAACGTTCGTCCCCTTCCCCCGAGTAAGGGAAGCAGCCCTGCAATGGGGCTACTCACTTTAGTGGTGACCAAAAAGTCGCCGCTAAAGTAAAGGCACTTGTGTAGAGCGAGCAGCTCTGCACAAGCGCCTAGGATCCTGTGGAGCTCAGCTCCGCGGATCCGCCTCTCCCCCGCTCCACAACACGCCTCCCCCATGCCCCCAGCCATGCCTCCTCCCTCCCCGGAATGCCTCCCCCATGCCCCTGGCCACGCCCCTGCCTCCCTTTCCACAGCTTGGCGGTCCAGGTGACCATGGAGCTGCGGAACCTGGGCGACCACCGAGCACTAGCCCAGTGATGCCTGGTGCTGGGCTAGCTCCAGTGGGAGCCCAGCGGTAAGCCCCGTAAACATGCCTTACAGCATGTTTGTGACTGAGGTCTGCAGTGCAGAGCCGTGCAGTGGACCTCAGGATTGGGCTCTTATTTATTTATATTTTATCAAACTAATGTGCCATTTACATTTTTCATTAGTAGGATTACTAATCATATTGTTAGATTAATAATAGGCTGACTCCCATAATACGTACTCATGACCGCAATTGAGAGAGCCGGATAATTAATCTCTTCTGCCACTAGATGTCGGACCTTGTTCACTCCATAGGAAAGCTGCTTGGATTACCAGAATTAAACTGTTAAAGACATATATGGATATGCCTGCATAACTGTGATGCGTCTGACAGCACATGAGAATAGAAAACTCCACACAGATGCCAATTTTAGAAGTTAGGAGAGAATTCTCAGAAACTGGATGACGGTTTTTATTTTTTTCCCCCTGAATGTTCACAGAGAATGCTTGCAATTACCAATTATGTTTCTAGCCCATTCCAAAGAGAGGCTGTCCATCACTAATTAGATCTGTTCTTTTCATCAGCTGAGAAACATTCTGCTTGAGAAATGAGAAAGCAGACAGCTATTCACCCCAAAAGTGACTGATATTTTCAAGCAGTCCAATCAAATGATCAAAAAGCCTTGGAGGGCCACCTTTGTGGAAAATGATGGTTAGTGAATATTTTCTGCTAGAAATTCTGGGACTGGTAGTCAGATTTCAGGTCACTTTTTTGGGGGGGGGGGGGGAAACACATCGCACATCACTTGCAGTGTCCATTGCCTACCATTCCTCCCCTTTCTCTGATTTTTTTCACCTTGGAGAAGGGGGATGAAAGGTAGCAGTGGAGGGAGTAGAGGTGGTGGCCATCAGGTTTTTTCCCACAAGAATCATATTGAATCCTTGTAACCTTGCTTCAAATACTTGCTTCATCTCTACCTTGCTTCACATCTCTCCTGAGACAAGGCTGGTTTTTTATTTTGCTGAACTGGCTTCAGTAATTGACACCTGAGACACTTGATCCCTAATCTTTTATCAACTGTTTTATTTTTAAAATGTTCATATTAAAATTTCTGGCCCGCATTTCTGTTTCCAGAACTGAACACCCAAAGTGTTTATTCACAGTCATGAAACACACAAATGCAGGTCATGCTTTGTTATTCACTGGGGTTCTGGAACAGAATCCCAGTGGATTAAAAAAAAAAATCTCAGTGGATACCAAATCAGGGGAATAATAGCTTTAAAGTCCCACTTCCAGGTTTCTTGCCCCTCCACTGTTGCCCCAGAATGCATTGGTATGTAGACGCTATTCCGCATTCAGCTACTCATTGGGGAATTGAATCTAATGGAATGAAATTGTAATTATTTAACAATGTGAAGGTAGGAAATTGGATTTTGGTGCTTTTTCCCTTGTTACAAGACATTTAAAAGTGGACCCCAGTATAAGTGGTGAGTCAAATCAGTGAATACCAAATCAGTGGATACCAAGGTCCCACCTGCATTATAACAAAATACCAGAATACAGTAGCAAGGCAATTAACAAAATATCTGACAGAACCTGCTGCCAGAACATGAATGCAACACAAACTGAAAGTTTGTTAAAAAAAAAAATTAATTAGTGAGAGAACACTGGTATGAATGGGGCTAATATGATCTCCTGAGAAAGCGAGTTATACAAATGAGGTGTCACTACAGAAAGACCCTTTTGTATGTAAATATGGATACCCCTTTATTTGTCTAATGAATATCAGTCTACAATGCTAGATGGAGTGACAAAATCTTTTCTAGATAGAAGCAGGCAATTTTTTCCCCATCTGTGTCTTTGAATCATATATGTATCATTGTCGTATATGTCCCATCTGTGTCACTGTCATATACATAATTCTGTATCTGAATTGACTTTGATCTTCACAAGCAGCCCTTTACACCCAATCATTTGCACCAGGACCTCTGAGAGGAATTTTATCAGGGGGTACAAAGTTTCTTTTGAACCCCTTTGCAAAGGGGGAGGGGCGAAACAGAGCAGGGGAGGGTGGTGATGGGCAAGCAGGGTGGAGACAGCTGAAAAAGTCTTTGGAGCCCAGGTCTACCTACCCATGTGGCATCAGCAGTAAGATAGAGTAATACAGAAAACCAGACACACTCCTAAGTCCCTCTAAAATCTTTTATAGAAAATTATGCAGAAAATTAGCATCATTATATTTAAGCTCACACCAGAATGGAAAGTGTCCTGTGCATACCAAAACTTCCTTCTGCAGAAGCTATGTTCCTGAGCTCCTATCCATTCCTTCATGGTAAGCAGATCCACAAGCCAAAGAGCTACTGTAGCGGGTCAGTCCCCCCCCCCCCCAGTTTGACACTGTGTTAAGGAGTGTCATGTATGCATTCCTTGGCCCAGCATATATGGCTTGCCAGTAGCTGCAGCCTTATACTTGTGGTAGAGTCCTCAGCATTCCGTGCGGGCAACAAGTCTTGAGTAGACAGGAAAATGTAAGATCCCAGGAAATTTCTGGGTCCCCTTTTTGACCCTGGGACCGGGTACGAATTACCCCCTTTACCCCCCTCTCCTAGGCCCTGATCGGCAAAGTTTTAGCTGCTGAGATTTGCCTCCAGGTGCATGAGTATTATATTTCAAGGAGCAAAAAAAGCAGCGTGATCATGCAAGAGACAATTGGCCAAGCCTTAGCAGATGCCTTGCATGTGGACTGATGGATTACTTGAATAATAATATGCTTGTTGATTGGCTTTCAGAGTTGTACTCCCCTCCTCCCCATTTGGCGTTTGGTTTCCTCTCGATTCGCCTCATTTTTTGTATCTCTGGATTTTTCTGTCCCCATTCCAGGCCTTGTTTCTGTCCTGTGTTGGAGAGAGCCTGCTTGTGTGACATAAATACCCTTCTGATTGGGTATTTTCATCTTTCTTCATAAGATACCGTCAAGATACTACCATGAGAATCCAGAAACATTGACTGTACTGCCTAACTCTTGACAGGCTTCCATGCTGATCCTGTGGAACTGTCTAGATCAGCAGTGGAGCAGTACAAACGCTTGTTGCATCTGGAATGCACAAACTGAGAGAGCACATGAAGCTCTGGAAAATGCGTTGTCTTCAGGAAATCAAGGTCTTCAGCATGGGCTTTCAAAGTAGACCCTGAAGGAGTATCTGTTTAGCTAAACACAACAAAACTGTGATATGCTTTTTTATGTAGATAGTTTTCAATGAATCAGGAATTTCCTGATTATTTTTAAATAGTCTCCATTAGAGCTAATGACTACTGTACGCTTTGTCATTTATTTCCCCTTTTGCTGGTGACATTGCCTCATTTTGTCTTCTGTGCTTGCTAATTAGGTTAAGTAGTTCTTGCAAAATGAGCTAAGATGAGATGCAATACACTGGGGGCCAGTTAAGGCTAGCAGAAGCCAGCATAAACCTTCCAGGATGTCCCTTCCCTATCATCTCTCATTGGAAAGACAGAAAATGTAAATTTAGCTAAGGGCATGAGAGAGAGAGAGAGAGAGAGAGAGAGAGAGAGAGAGAGAGAGAGAGCGAGAGCGCTACTCTGAAGGTTATCCTTTCTCTTCAAATAAGACTGTTGAATATGACATACCTTTTTATTCTCCAGTCTAACACGTATCAGTATCAGTTAGCCTAATTGTTGTGTTGATAAACATTGAAGCTGAACTATGCTCTTACCCTCTCACAGGGAAACACCAACTGCCTTGTGAGGAAGAGGAGGAGAAGGAAAAGCCAGCTAGAAGAGACACCATCACCCCCTCTACCTGTTGGTGCCTTATTAAGTCCCATCTCCATCACAGAGAAACATCAGCTGCGCTGTGAGGAAGACAAGAAGCCATACTAGCTTATTCTCGCTTTACTTTTGTACTCTACTAAGATCAAGGAAAAATGTACTGTAAGCCGCCTTAGACACCTCCCAAGAGTGAAGGTAAAACCAGGATATAAATATTTTAAATAAAAATGAATAAACAAATAGATAAGCAAGTTCAATCAAATCTGGTCCCAGGATGTGTCTGCATGGACTTTACAGGGAAGGAGGATTGGAATGTGTTCGTGCAGCATACTCAGTCAATGCCTCTGTAGACAACACTGAACGTGTGGATGGCTGTGGGTGCGGGTAACTTGTGAACATCATCAGCAGAACAGGGCTAAGTAGCCCATTCCTGTGTGGGGGGGGGGGCCTCTTGCATGGAAAGCAAATATTTGCAGAGGGCTACAGTGTGTGCCTAAAAGCTTGTCACATGTCATCAAAAGTGGTGGTGAATTGGGCACTTTCACTGCCAGAAGTACTGAGGGTTCATGGGTTGGCCTGGTCAGTTCTGTTTCCTTATCTAGTACCTGACCTAGCTGGCTCTTGATGCTACTTCTGTTTCTGGAGAGGGTGCACCATTCATTGACACCACTATGGTCCTTTTCTGTTTGGCAGTATGGTGGGAGGTTATGGATGTCAGTCACCCAAATTGGGAAGTAGAACAGCTTCAAAGTCAGAGCTACTTGTTTATGTACTTAGAAAAGAATTCCCCATTTCATTAACACAAAAGCTTTCATGCTTTCAAAAGGCTTTATATTGTGTTAAAATTATTTAATTATTTTTTTAATTATTTAAAATTAAAAAAATAAAATTATTTAATTATTTAATTATTTAATTATTTAATTAGAAATTATTTAATTAGAAAAGAATTCCCCATTTCATTAACACAAAAGCTTTCATGCTTTCAAAAGGCTTTATATTGTGTTAAAATTACAATATAATGTGTCCTTAGTACTACTAGGTGGCTATTGTCTTCCTCGGTAACGGCACTTACTAGAAGGTAACTTTTTTTACTCTTATTCCAGTAGAGGGCACTGCTACCTAACTTATAATGAAAAACAGAATTCACAGCATAGTTTCATAGCATACAAAGTGATGCTATTCTGCAAATTTCAATGTGATTACTGCAAATGACACTGTTCTTCTTATTTTTTTTTTATTTTAAACATGCAGATCAATTTCCTGGTACAGATAATAAATGCTCCTTTAGTGGAATATTGTGCATTCTTACCAGGTGGTGGGGGAGAAAAAAAACCTGTAAAATAAAGAAAATGATTCTTGTTACTAGGCAATAAAAAAAATTTAAATGAAAAAAGCCAGAATAGATGCATCTACAATGCAGATTATTGGTATTTTATTTATTTATCTGAGGACATTTTCATCATTTTTCTGTTGTTCAAACCCTTAAAGGACTTCCCAATAACAACTGTAACAGACACTGAAAAATGAGCACACTAATAATAATAAAACACCAACTCTTACAGCACCTTAATGACTAACCAATTTATTTCAGCAAAGGCTTTTTTTGTTTCTTTTTCCTGTCTAGCTAAGGCAATTCGGACTGGCAACGGATCTCACAGTTTCAGGCAGGGATTTATCTCTGCCCATCCTGAAGATGATGCCAGGGATTGAACTGGTACCTTCTGTCCATAAAGGATTGGTTCGACTACTGATCTATGGCTCCTCCCAGATCAGATATATGATGAATCATTGTCAGTTGGCAGATACACATGCACTTGGAGATGGAGACAAAGACATTGCATTTTAATTGGTGGAGTTATACTATTAGTATATATCGTACTACTGTTATGTAAAGTACAGTGACAATTCACAGCAGGAGCAAGGTTCAGTTTTGACATGCATCTTGGCAGTATGTTGCTCAGTGTATGACTGAAAAGTGCTTTACAGCGCTTTTGCCTTAATCACCATCCATGGAACATATGCTCCACTGGCAGTGGGGCCCAAAAGGATTGGGCGGCTGGTCTATGAAAGTATATGTCACGACACTCTTGTCACTCTTGTCTTTTTTTTACCATATCAGACTCACACCGCTGTGTCTGTGGAATTTATATGCAAAGGGCCTAACACCCCAATTTTAAGGATATATGCTTGGAATCAAACTCTACTAACTGCAATCTAAGTAGTTGAAGGTGCTAGTTGCTAAGGGGAAAAAGTATAATTGCATCCTATATATCCTATATAGAACATACAAACAAAAAACCCTCATGTGAAATCTGAAGTCTGTTAGTTGCAACTTTTTGCACTAAAAGGACAATTCAAAATATGGAAATTATAGGTTATCGGTGGGCAGGCACAACAGAGGTCAGAAGAACACAGAGAACAGAAAAAGGCATGTGAGAGTCCTAGCCATTAAGAAAGAAATAGCATCTATGTCAAAACCCCTATATTGAGGTTTACTGACTGACTTCACTTTACCTACGTGTCTTATAAACAGATGCCTTCAAGACAAGTGTGTAGGTGCCACCCGCCTACAGCTCTGCTGGTGTCTGACAACATGGATCCTTATGTGATCTTTTTGTTCAAATTCTGCAGTCCGTCCATTTTCTAGAGAGTCTGTTGGGCTTACAAAACTTGGTTGTATGCTTATCTGAAAACAATGGTTGAAGTTGATATTTTATCTTTCCAAGACCCTGTAGACTCCTAGCATTTTCGAAAATCGGCTGGTGCTCAGCTGGCATTGTCTGCTCTCTCTCTCTCTCTCTCTAACACTGCCAATTTTGCTTGGCTTCTATAAGTCTTTAAAAAATGCTCATTGTGATTATGGGTGCTTTTAATTTCTGTTACATTTTCATATTTTCTTTTAAATTAGTTTGGTGGAGTTTCTTGTTAGCCGCTTTGGTTACATTGCTGAGACACTGGGATAACTTCTTTCAAAAATAATTAAAGAAACATAATATGACACCACTATTTGTACAATAATACAAAACAATACCTGAACAGTACCTACCCTCTTACCTATTAATGTCCCCTTTTCCTCTTCTGCATTCCCATGAGGCAATTGCTTGAGTCATATATCAAAGGAAAATAGGGGCATAGAAAGGGACAAAGGTGAGACAAGTCATAAGTGACACATTGTAGTACGGGGATTCCTGATTCAGAAGCTACTATTTGGTGCTAGCTTCTCATCTGTTAAATACTATGTGCTCTTTTACTGCCAAGTCTGAAAGGTCTTCAAGTTTCCACAGGTGGATGATTCACTGCTTTCGAATATTTCAGGATGACTTGGTTGGCCACGACACCATCCTCAAAGTCCCACAATTGTAATTTAATGTAATCTCCCACACTGATGGCATACAGCCAATTAAATTTAGAGCAGAAAATCTTGAGGCTGAGGCAAGAATGAAGGTTACAGTCTTACGCTGGCTCACACCATGGGTCCATCTAGCTCAGTGTTGTTGACACTGACTGACAGTGGCTCTACAGGGTTTTCCCCAGCCCTAACTGGAGATGTCAGGGATTGAAACTGTATGCAAATCAAGCTCTCTTCCACTGACCCATGGCCCTTCTCCAGTAAAGCAAAGTTGTTGTTTTACCTCTTGACCAAATGGAATGTGATGGGACAAAACCATAACACCCCCCCCCTCTGAGTATTGTGAATGACCTTATTATAAAACAAATTCCCATTCAAACAATGTAGCAGTGTGTCACCTGGGCCCGGCTCAGGTGGCCAGGAGTTCCCTGGACACAGGTGTCTCCTCGGGAGTCAAGGCCTACTCGGGAGTAAGCCCCGAGTGTCAGCAGGACTGGAGGCCCTTGCAGGACACCTACACAGAAGTAGGGACAGGGAACAGTTGTGCACAGGAAGACACGTGGGCCAGAAGGGTGGGGTTAGGCAGACCTGAGGTAAGCCTCATAAGGGAGCTGGAGAGGGAAGAGGGAAGTCACTTCTCTCCAGAGGAGTGGAAGGCCAGAGGGAAGCTGGTGGGAGAAGGCAACCCAGGCCAAAGAGAAAGGAAAGAGGCCTCCATAGGGAGGGGGCTGGGGTCAGCTCTAGAGGGAGGAGGCTGGGACAGAGACCTCCCTGACCCAGGGCCTGCCCAGACCCAGAGGGCATACCCTGGAGAGCCTTGGTGGTTGAGACGTGTGCTCGATGCCAACTACAGCCCAGGAGAACCAACAGAGAAGGGAGCCAACACCCAGGGACTGTGGGTCCTCCCAAGGCCAACAAGCCTGACCCCAGCCAGCCGGGGCAGGATCTTCCAGAACATGGGCACAGGGCCGAGGGGGCCCGGGCATAGAGGCGTGGACCACCAGCTCCAAAGAACCCGAAGGACCGGGGTCGGAGCTGCGCCGACGGCAGCGACATCAGTCAGCCTAGACGGAAGGGGGTTGTGAAGTAATGAGCCCCCATGAATGTAAAGAGGCTGACTCAAATAAACTGTCTATGTAAAGCTGCCATACCTGCTTCCTGCTCGTTTGTTCATCGCTGACCACCACGCCTAGACCGGGTAAGCACCTCGCGCTCGGAATCAACCCCAGGGCAGGGGCCTCCTCCCGCCATGGACATTACACAGTGTCATCAATGATGATAAGCCATCCCATGTGATCTTGACAAAGTTGTGTGGCAGTTGGTAAACCACATCTTGCATATTTCCTCTAGAATGTTAGTAAGCCAACTTTTCTGTGGTCTTCCTCTTGGTCTTTTTCCAGTACTTTTGGCATCATATACTTGATTAGACAGGAGTTGTCCATAGGTAGTATATGCCAAACCTAGATTTTAAAACCTGCACTAAAGGTTTCTCATCTGCTTGGGTCCATACATCTTTATTTCTCCATTGCTGCCACCACCTAACTTTCATTATTTTACATAGACAGCAGGTAGCAAAACTGTCTATTTTCTGTTGATCATGTTTCTTTTGAGTCCAGGTCTTGCAGTCAGAAAATAAAATAGGAATAACTGTGGTCTTCAAAACTTCAATTTTCATATTTCTTGAAAGGTGCATATTATTCCATATAGGTTTAGTTAAATTTGCATATGTAACTGTTGCTGGACCAGTTCTTCTAATTATTTCCAGGCTGCATGATGTATTCGATGTAACTACAACTCCTAAGTAGATAAAACTCTCTACGTCTGTAATGAGTTCTCCACCAATTGTAATTTTACTGCTGATGTAAAACCAAACATACAGGCCAAATTTCAACCAGGTTCAACATATCTCAAGCGGCTGGTTGGGAATTTTGAGTTGGTGAAACCAGCCAGTGAAATTGTAGCACTGCTTTATGTTGAATATAGTTATAATTTTAGATTCTAGGGATGGTACTTAACTACACTATTCATGCAGCAGTTTCCTTTGTGGCCCTGTCATTCCATGGCTTTCTGAACATTGTTTTACACATAAGTATAGCTATGTAAATATCTATACACAAACACTGCCATTCAGCTGCTTTTATCATCAATGAATGACCATTGCATCATGCCAGATTGTCATCCTGATGTGAAGCGCATTGTTTTCTATGTCCTGAATATCCACAGAAATGTAAGGGTCCCCAGAATGAGGCAAATTTGGCTGTCACAATGCAGACATTTATTCAGGAGGAGTATGGCTAAAAATGATGGGTAAAAGTCACAATTGGGATTCATTACTTCCCAAAACTGTGCAATGTGCTCCTTCTTATTCTTTCGACTTATGGTGGCTCAGTGGTGGACCTCCTTAGCCCCACGCCCTGGGGCAAAGGTCCGCGATGGTGCCTCCCATGGGATGTCACCACCCCTGTGTGCAAATCCCCCCCCACTTACCTGAGGCTGACAGAGCTTCATGCGACTCTAGGCTGTGTTGAGAAAGCTTCCTGAGACTTCCCCAACACTTTAAACTGTGCTTCCGGAAAAACAGAACCACAGTTTCCGACCCCATTGGAAGCCTCAGAGAGGCTTCCACAGGGTCCTAAAGGTACACGCTCAGGGCATTTGCCCCATCAAATGAGTGGGAGGTCCGCCACTGTGGTGGCTTTGTGTGTTGCTCAGGAGTGACTCCACAGGTGAGACATGTCCTGGGGGCCAATGGAAGGATTCATGTGCATTCCCATGTCTGGTCAACGCTTCAGGGTCCCATGCTGGTTCTGATGATGCTCCTCACCACGGCCTGGTTATCCAGGGCCCATGGGGACATTGTGTGGAGCTGCATTGTGGAATGCAGCAATCAGGGTTTGTAAAATGATGCTAGGGTTAAGAACAGGAAAGTCCTCAACTGCTTTCCACTCTTCCCAGTAAGCCGTCCCACTGGGCCCTGGGTTCCTGACTGACTAATTGGAAGGAAGTGGGGAACTGAGTTGCAGTGGGTTGTCCTCTTCTTCCCTGATACCTTTAAACAAATCCTGGATACTTCCCCATCTATTCTGCATTGGGGGCCAGAGCATCTGGAGTTTGTAAAATAGCCCTGGGGGAGGAAAAAGAATTGTTTGCTGCTATAGCTCTTCCCCGCCATTGCTTATGAAGCCACCCAGGGCTCAAAAGGAAGGCTTATGAGGAGGCAGTGAGAAGCAGATGATGGAAGTGAACACAAATCTTTCTTTCCTCTACCGGCTGTAACTATAACAGCAGCAGTGAAGAACCATCACCCAACCACTATCTGGTTAGTTTTCCTGCCCAGGTGTTATCAGTGGTGCCACATGAGAAAGCTAACCAGAAATCGGACAGAGAACAAGTGAGAATATTTTTCACTGCTGTCGCTATGGAGGGTGGCATGGAGATGGAGAAGGATGTGCATCCTTCTGCTGCCTGGTTCCTGGACACCACGGGGAAGGGCTAAGCTGGCATGTGCTTTTCCCACAGCATGGGGAAGTGTGACATTAGGGATCCTTTGCCCCAGAGGTCCCCAAACGCTACTCAGACGAGCTCCACTTGAATGCTTGAAGGACACATTTCACCAGACCTAAAAGGTCCTGTTGACAGCCATTCTTCCACCATGCTGAGAAGCAGATGTGCAAAGCAGGAAACCATATCACTTTCTGTCATGGCTCTTGCATCAATAGTGCCAGCAGAAAGCTACCACAAAGTAACACTTTCTGCTGGTGTGGTAAGCAGAAGCATGTCAGGAAACACACCTGTGGCATTTCTTTAATGTTATGCTAAGCAGGTTTTATCCTGCTTTTATCCTGCTTTTCTTCCTATAAGCCAAAGCAGCTTAAAATAAACAGCAATTAAAACAATCCTTAAGACACTGTTCATAGAACAAAACAATGTGCTAAATTACCGCAACAATGATCCAACAACCTACACTACACAGCACCCACAATCCAGAGATCAACAACTTCCAGGAATTAAGTAGTGCTGAAGGCTAACATAAAGAGATGTGTCTGTACATGATGCTCCAATAATGTGGAAGTCTCTGTGGCCTCCACAGGAAGCATGTTTCATAGCCAAAAGAGCCTACTTCTTCTGGATGTCCCAAACTCCTCACTCAGATTGACGAGACACCAAACCAAGGCCTCAGCTGTTTACACAGGCCTACAGAATCAAGGGAGAGAAAAGTTTTTCTCAAACTTTATGGTGGTTTGATATGAATTTGGGGTGCCGATTCCAAAAATGGCATCCGTTTTGCCCTATCATGTCTAGTTTTGGAGATATAGTATAGCCTCATTAGTGAATGGTTCAAGCAGCTTCCTCATGAGGAAGCCATGGTGTAGGCTATGCTGTGTCTCCAAAACTAGATGTGATAGGGCAAAACAGATGCCATTTTTGGAATCGGCTCCCCAGATATACCCAGGAATTGGTGTAACGTTTAAGGAAGCAAAATGTGTGTTGGCCGATGTTACCAAAGCATATGGGAAGCACAGACAGGAGAAAGAGGTCTTCAAATACTCAGGCCTAAAGTCACTTAAAAGTGAGAACCAGCACCTTGAACTGAAATGAACAGGTCAGCAGTGCAGCAGGAGAAAAGTTATGCTCCCAAATGGCCTGCTTTAGTCAAAAGCTTAGCTGAACACTTTGCGCTAGATGAAGTTTTTGGAGTGTTTTCAAAGGCAGCCCCACAGAGAGTGTGTTGCTCTTATCCCATCTAGAGATCACTAGAGCATGGATAACTCTGTCCAGGTCAAACGTTTCCGAGAACAGCTGTCACTGATCCCTGAACTGGTAAAAGGCACTCATCTCTGTGTGACGGGAAGCATCACAGAAAGGAGATAAAGCCTCCAAATGTTCGTGTGAAGCCTTTCAGAAGACCAACATTAAAAGGAGGAGTTTGTATGTGGGGAGAGTCAAAGCTGTTGAAACAGCAGAGAGGGATTTGGAAACAACATGAAGAGACAATATCTGGCCAGAGTCCTGTAAAGACACTACAGCTCCAAACTCAAGGATATGGCTGGCATTTTGAAATGAGGAGAAAATAAAGTAACAGAAAAGAAACAGAGGTGGTTTTGTGCTGTTTCCAAATTGACTGCCTTGTGTAAAGTGAACAATGGTTCCCAAAGTGGCTTTACTTCATTCCTTCAAGCACCTTCAGATCTCATTGAGTCTCTGGGACTGCCACGGCGCGCTGGTCTGAAAAGGGTTTGTAGGAAAATGCTGACCTCGTGCATTGAAGGGCACTGTAATTTAGCCATACTTGAAACATCGCAAATTCCGAGGTGAGACGTGATTTCAAGTAATTGATTTCTTTACACCCAGTGCAGAATGGGCTGCCTCTGTATTCCACCCACCACTTAGAACTGGTTTTGTGTGAGGAAGAACAAAGGACTGTCTCCGTGTTCAAACATGCTCCATTGAGCTACTAAGGGAATATAAATCTTATTCTCTTCTTACCACACTTTATTATTTAATGCTTTGTGTGTTTGATTAGAAATGCATAGACAGGTTGCTGGACTTTGTGACCTTTGGCAAGTAGCTCCATGCTTTGGTGAAAAGCAGCATCGAGTTCTGCCTGTCTGCGTTAATACCAGATCAGACAACAGTTGTGTTGTGGGAGTTTTTATTGTATCTCAGGCTCAAGTACTTGTTGAAAACAGAAATTTCAGTTCATGTATAAACCCCTGAAATTAAAAGTTTGTTGTATAGGCTCCTAATGAGTAATACATTTTAAGGTGTAGGTACATGTGGTCCTGGGCTGCAGGATCAGGTCTGGGAAGGGGGTTAGGATTTGGTGGATGTTGCTGCTGCCGAACCTGCCCCCTTTCCAGACCCTATCCAGCCTCCTCCCTCCCCCATTGCTGCCCTGACCCACGCTTCTCTCACCCATCCTGCCTCCCCTACTGACTTACTGTGCACACACTCTCCCTGCCCCTACTCCAGCAGTACACAGTTTTGCATGCTTCCAAAGGCTTTTTTGTGACTGCCACAAGGCAATCTCCACTTGTGGAACACTCTTTCTACCATACTTTTCTTGCTGTCACAAGAAATCACAAACCCATTTTTAAGGAGTTCTCTATTAACTGCAAATTTTGAAGGCACATACATATTTCAAGCTATTTTTATGGTATGCTAAGAAGGCATATCATGTCGATTCATATACACACGCTGCCCTTTTCCCTCAATGAAGGCAGAACACACAACCACATTGGTAATGGGAATGAGGGATAAATTATTGTGCTTTTTAATAACTCAGGTGACATCATTGCAATTGTGACCTTGGATGTCCAGCTGCAGAATATCAATCATTAGCCAAGGCTGACTTGAAACATAGAGTGACAGTTTTCATTATTGTTATTGCTAATTCAAGTGTACAAACAGGGTTACAGAACATTATGAAAGCTGTGTCACACCCATGATGCTCCATGCTGTTGCCTTCCAAAGCAACAAATGGCCTTGGTGATGACTTGGTAATAAAATAATGGGAAAGATACCCATGACATTTAATTTGTATGAAATTGGAGGATATAACAAAATGAATAATGTGGGTCATTAAACAGTGAGTAAAATACGGTGTGCACAAGACAACTCTCAGGTTTATGATGAATGAGGCCAGTAATTCAAAGTTATTATGAGCTGCCCATCATTGCAGGTAGTTGCAATGATGGGCAGATAGCTTAGTTGGTTCCCACCCCAATTTCTGATAGCCCCATTGTTGCCAATACTTCTCTCATGTACACATACAAGTGCCCACCAATTCACACGTGTACACATACAGTCTTGGTACCCCAGACTGCCTTCCGGTACCCCAGAATTAAACCAAATCAGGGAGATGTGTACTCAGGAGGTCAAAATGCAGTGTCTGGCTGTTTTGGGATCATTCACTGGATAGTGGAGCAAACTACCTCAAAGTGCCTCAAAGTGGCTACTGCACCAATAAACATGAGACAAGTTTTCCAAAAGAGTATAGATTTCTATTAAAGCAGAAAACTGCAATGTTGACTTGTAAGATCAGTTACACCTCTATGTAACTGATCTTATAAGTAAACATTGCCCTTTTCAGCAGTTGTGGGATGAAAGCATACAGATTGAGCCTTATTATTCGAGTGGGTTCTCTTCCAAGCACTCACCTGGATGGCAAAAAACGAAATCCATTTAAAAAACAAAGTTTCCTTGCTCTGGTGATTTAAAAACAGCCTTACTGACCTTTGTGATGTAAGATAAAAGTCATTAAGAAGACAATTCATCAATCAGTCCTCCTCCAAGCTCTTAGAAAGAAAGGCACTTCACTCAGCCCCTCGCTTCACCAATGCAAAGTGATTGCCTTTCTTTCAGGGGGAAGGGGGAAGGGAGGGGTCCACTGGAGAGAGAAGGACTGATGGATGGTCAGCCAGCTGCCTCCCCCCTTTCATTAAGGAGCCTTTTGTTAAAGGACTGTTCAGTTTTTTAATCTGATTTTAAAGGGATGCATTTTTCCCCTTCTCCAGGGATCAGCACATTCCTTCTCATTTGCAGTGACCATTCATGTTATACACATGTCAAATCTGTGTATAAAAAATCAGTGTATAAATAGGCTAGAACTGTATTTGTAAATAGACTCATTTGGATAGGGTTAATTATCCTATTTCTGTGGTCTGCTGCCAGAACCAGTGTTCTGAATAACACACTTTTTGACCAGCGATCCAAAAGCAAAACAAGACTGGGCTGCATGGCTTCAGATCCCAAATAAATGGAAAAGTATCCCAAAAAAATGGAAAAGTATCTCATGCTATTTGCTGGCCAAATGAAAGAAATTATTTTAAAAACGGGGAAGTCTTAAATATATGTTGTAGATTTTAATTGAAATACCAATTCATTCAAAATAGTTTTCACTGATTCAAATGCCAAACAAAAAAAAGGGGGGGGGGGAAATGAAGCCAGAAGTATAACTGGATGTGAAAAAATCATGCTGAAGTATTAACTAGAACAGGGGTGGGCAAACATTTTGACAAGAGGGCCACATCATCTTTCTGACACTGTGTCGAGGGCGAGGAAAAAAAGAATTAATTTACTTTTCAAATTTGAATAAATTTACATAAATGGATACATTCAAGACAGAACTTATATGAATGAATGAATTTTACTGAGCTTATTTATAACATACATGAGAACTATAACACAGGCATGTAGAACCACATGAGAACTATGAACTATTTGCCACACACCTCTTGCACAGTGAAAACTTACAGACCAAGCCAGAAATACATGGAGACATAAGTTGTTCAGAGGCAATGCGGGGTGTGTGTGTAAAATAACGCCCAGGAAAAAACAGAAAACACATGGAGATTATAAAAGGCCTTGCTCTAACTCGGCCTGCAGCTTGCATCTGGTGGTTGTAACTGGCAGTCATGGGAAATCACAGGCTCCAACAGTCTCTGAAAGGCCAGAGGCTTTCTGGAGACTGGGGGCTCCTTGTGGGCCAGATTGGGGGTCCCCAAGTGCTGCAAATGGCCCACAGGTTGGGGTTTGCCCATCCCTGAACTAGAATGTTCAGTATTGACATTCAGCATTGGGAAAAGAATCAGCTATCTAGATATCACAGGCTGATCATATAACAGTAGAGCTTATTACAATATTATGATAAAGTGATTCCAAGAAGGATGGCTGTTTAGAGATTTTTTTTAAAAAAAAACAGACAGCAAAACCCACCTGCAGAGAGAATGTATTTTGCTGCGGTATAAAATTATAATTTCCAAATCTGCTGAAGAACCAGACATGATACTGCACAATACCATATAAGCAATTCCATGGCCTAAAAGAAAGCTGACAATATGAGATACATATGCCTTTAATTGAGCATGACTAATGGATGATGCCTGCTTGGAACCGGAAAGCAAAATTCAATTACTCTGTATTTGAGGCTAATAAACAAATTATTCAAACATTGTTCTTGGGGGAAAAAAGAATAGACTTTAAATCTCCTCAGTGAATGCTTCTATATCACTGGTCTCACTCTAAATAAGGTTATCGAAAAATACATACTGCTGCAGAAAAAGACCCATCTAGATGTATATTTGCTTGGGTAGTCATCCGAGAAAGATACTGTAGAAAAAACAAAGAAGCTCATAAACCAGTGCTTCTCAAACGCTTCAGCACTGGGACCAACCTTTTCAAAGGCCAATCTATCATGACCCACATATCTATCTACTGCCTGTCCTTTATCCTCTCATGCAGTTCACAGTGGTCTCACCTGCATGGTGCTCTCTGCCTTCCCTGAATTGTCACTCAGAATCAGCAGCAGCTGCTGACAACTTCCAAGTCCTCTCATCCATTTTTTTTGGAGGGGGGGGGCATTCCCCTTTTGCAAAAGGCATTAATATTAAAATGAATGTGTGTGTGGGGGGGGGGGAGCGGAAATGGCAGCTGAAAACAAACCAACAAATGCCTCAAAGCCAGATCAAACTAGGTCCTGGGGAAAAAATGACTCTAGGATTGCAAGCAGGTGTAAGAAGCCATAAATATGCCATATTACCTTTTAGTAAAGCACAGGAATGGGGGTGGATTGGAGGATGCTGATTGGGGAGGTGGGCTCCCTCCTGCATCCATTGCAAACTCAGTGAACTGTAGTAACCTTTGTAAGAAGTGTGACAGTGGAAGCTACTTGTCTGCCTTGTATTTAATATCAAACACAGGTGGCAAGTGCATGTGTGTGTGCACAATATAATTTGCTGGCATAAGGAACAAATTCCCAGCAGCCTTCCTCTCTCCATTGCTTGCTTACTCTCTGTCACCGGCAAGCGCGACCTGATCTTAACTCAGCAGGGCTTTAAGATCTTTGAAGATCGAAGACCCGGTCGATGCAGCAATAGACACAGCTGGGAGTACCACTGAGCTGGAACAAGACTGTGGTGGCCTTGTTCCGATTCAATTGTCCCTTTCACGACCCACCAAAAATTGGCTCATGAACCACTGGTTCATGAGCTACAGTTTGAGAACTGTATGACCTACCGTTTGAGAACTGCTGACATAAGCTGATAGCACACAACCATGAACCTGCAGTTGTAGAGATATACTCGCACACCCCATATATAACACTGGGTTTATATGATGGTGATTATGACTCTTGATAAAATTAAGGGCCCAATGCTATGGGTGCTTTCTGCTTATGGAACTAGCTTTCTGTTTCTGTTAGTCCTCTCTGTTGCCATGGTAGACACAGCAACATTGCATGCAATAGGACATCCAGCATGAATGACTGACAACCATGTATGCGTGCCACTGAAGCGCCCAGCCATGTTAGCGGGGGGTGTGGTGAGGCATGGTCAGGGTGACCAGACATCCTCTTTGTCCAGAACAAGCCCTCATTTTTAGTCTCCTGTCCTGGAAAAAAACGAAAATGTCTTCCCTATAAGCAGGCAGCACATAACCTTCTTGGAATTATATGCAATATAGTTTTGAATTTAATAATAAGTAATATAGTGCTTAAATTAACCACCACATGAAATCAATATATGAGTGTCTTAGCTTTTGTTTTACGTACTGCATTTTTTGGATGTCCTACATTTTGGGGTGCCTGGTCCTCTTTTGTGGTTATGACATCTGGTCACCTGGGCATGGTGGCAGGGGGTGAACAGTGGGCAGAGGGAGTAACAGGGCATTTCAGGGCAGTTGTGCATGTTGGAACATGTCTCCCATTTTTCTGCTCACCCCACCCTTGGGCTCCCCTTAGACCTATGCCAGCTATATAGCTGGTGTAGGTCCCAGGAGATAAATAGGCCATCAGAGGGCTTATGCAGACATAAGGGAAAAATGGCCTCCTGAATGGGGTGGGGGGAGCAGGATGGGCAGTTTGGGCCCAGGAGGGAGGCAGGATCAGAGGCAATGACACACGCCATATCCCTTCTTGGGTCAGATCCGACAACACGGATCCACTTGGACTTGCACCAGCTGTAGCTGTAGCTTTCACACCAGGTATTTAGCTGGTGCAGGTCTGAGTAGACCCATTGCACAGGCTGAGGCTTTCCCTGGGGCAGGGGGACAAATGTCCCCTTACTTCAAGAAGAGCTAGAGACTGCAAAATTCCCCTGCAGGATACAGTACAAGCTCTGGTGGTCCCTGCATCAGCACAGGGGAATTGGTAGGATTGGGCCTTCCATTGTCATGTGTTGATTGATTCGTCTTGGATGTCTATGTGCTATAACTTTCACAGCAGTTATGGGGATACAAAACAATTAATTTTGCTTTGCATTATTGTTCATTTCTGATTTGGTGGATTGTGGCAGTTTGCCATAATCTCAGAAAAAACAACACACAAGACAGCACTTCACACAACTCAAATGAATTTTTTTTCTCTTTCTTTCCTTTTTTTGTTTGTTTCCATCATTTTTTGAGAAGCCATCATTTACCCTTTCCCAGCTGGGGAAATATTTTATATTACATTTTATTTCCTAGCATGAGGCAGAAAGTGTCTGTTTTGATTTCCTCTCCCACAATGACTACAAAGCCATTCACAGAATTTCCATTGTGCTTTGTGCCTCTCAGGTTCTGTTTCCAGTTTGCGAACACCGTTTCTTGAATTAACGTATAATGTGAACATGAGATGGAAGAGTCTCTCATCAGCAATACACTTCTGAGCGGAGAATTCGTGGGTTTCATATAACAGTTCTGACTGTAAGGCAGGTTTCATTTACTAGAGATGCTGTCCCTGACTCTGCTGGACTTGACATGCCTTCTCAGAAAGGGGGTTTGCATTCACCACTTTCTCACAGTGCAGGACAGGATTGGTAGAGCATCTGCTTTCTCATTTTGCATGCTGCTTGATGATCGCAAATTTGCACTATGGATTCAGCCATGTGAACGAGGCTTTCAAGGGCAGGGTCATTTCATAACACTCCTCTTTGCTTACCTTTTTGTTCATTGTTCATCACTTACCGTAGATACTCGCCTATAAAGTGAGAAATGACTTTTCTACCAATAAATCAAATGTGAGAAATGATTTTTCATTGCCATGGGCTTACCCCAGGGCAAGGGAATAAATGTTCCCCTGAGGAGACCTCTGGAGGCTGTGGGATAGAGCAGACACTGCATGGGTGCCACTGCATCACTGCATGGAGAATTAGGTGGGATTGAACTGCTGTCCTGTTTACAAACAACAAAATATACTTTCAGGAGGCCACAATGGTAGGGGGCTAGAGATAAGAACTTTAGCAGCTTGGAGACCTATCTCGATAGAATTCCGATGAGATTACCATCACTCCTTTGTCATGGACGGATCACTACTTGGTAGGATTTAGGCTCATCATGGCTGTTACCTTAGCAGGAGTGGGGGACTGTTTTAGAAGATCTGCCTTGTGAGGCTAATGAATTTCAGATGGACTGCTGTTGTCTCAGAATACTAGATGCTGATGATTCTGGCAAACCTTGGCCAACTACTAGTATTACCACAGCTACTAATGCTATTTCTCCTGAGTATCCTGTGCCTCATCGTAGAACAAAGCTAGCCCCTGGTTTTTTGGGGAGGAGACTATGAACCAATCAGGCACATGTCTTGAACAAAAGAAGAGGAAAGCTTACACTGAGTCCAAGCCCATTTTAAGGCCTGCTCCATGAACAGGGGTTGGCAGCCTTAAACACTCAAAGAGACATTTGGACCTGTTTTCTGGAAAAAAGAAAACCTCGGGAGCCCCAAAACCCTTTTGACATCTAAAATGAAGATAACACTGCATATATAGTTTGCACTCCCCTCTTATAGGTCCCAGTTATATAATACATTCCCCTCTTGTAGGTCACAGTTATATAATACACTCCCCTCTTAGAGGTCCCACTAAAAATCAGGTCCAGACCCACAGTTGGAGAACAACTGTTTTAGATTGTGCACAGGTGAACTGCTTGTGAAGGATACTGTCATTCTTTACTGTCATTTACTTCTGTAAATGCCTTTCCACACAATACTACCTCTGAACAAGACCACTTAGTACTACTTAACACTGTTCACAAAGGTGCTCCTGAACAAACAAGCTAAGAGTTCAAAACTGCATAAAATAAAAGGCATACTAACAGTGATTACTTCCCAACCATGAAATATGCTTTGGTGCTACATATACAGTATGTTACACATACAGTATACAAACATATACAGAATACCATCTGGTGCAGGGTCTCCAAACCCCTTTCAAGTTTCCAAGTGAAGGAAATGGGACAGTGAGAGGGTGAGTGAGTGATGGGGGGAATGCTGAGTGGGGAGCTTGAAGGCTGTAATCCTGTGACACTTTCCTGGGAGCAAGCACAATGGGACTTATTTCTGAGGAGACACGCACAGGATTGTGCTCTAAGCTTGGGCAGAGGATAGAGCAGCTGCACTCAATTGCTTGCTTTTGCCTTGGCTCCATGGGGTCAGGGCTGCTTGTGGGAAAGGGGGTCATCATGGTGTTCAAACCCCATTCGTTTACGTGCCCTCCCCTACACGGGCAGGTGGCTGGTGCTGCAGCTTGGGCGGGAGGGAACGTACATATGGTGGCGGCGGGGGGTGGGGGCTTGCCCTTGGTGGCAGTGCGGGCTCTTTGGGCAGGAGCTGCTCTGGTGCCCTCCTCTTCCTCCTGCCCGCGCCATCCCTCTCTGATCTGGCCTCACCTGTGTTGGCTGGAAGCTCAGCACTTGAGGTGTGGGACGGGCAGCTGGGCTACTTCTTAGCGCGGCTGTATGTGTGGGCGCGCCAGCCATTTGCACCCTCTCCTATGGGGCGCAGCCGCAGGAGGCGTGGGAGCTGCGCGTGTGCGCTCGGGCTGGTGAGCGGCCAGCTGCGTCGCGGGAGGGGCGAGCCCCTCCCCCCCGGGATGGGTTGGTCCCGCACAGAGCCGCAGCAGATGGCTGAAAGAGCCGCTTGCAGCTCCAGAGCGGCGGGTTGCCGACCCCAGTCCATGACAATGATGGCAGCAAAGAAAGAGTACATCTCAGCCGCCCATATGTCCACAGTCAGTTATCTAGCAGAACCTTTCTGAGAACTGTAGTGCAAGGCCTACCTCATCTTGAAACTCAATGAGAGCAGGAGGATACATCCCTTGCCCGCTGTGACCAATTTGCTAGGCACTTTGCGGATGAAATTGTTCGTACGCACCTTAACTTGAACCCCACAATGACAATGCCCAAGGCAGGCCCCACTGCAACTGCTTGGCCTGTTATAGATTCTTTTCACTTTGTAAAGTCTGAGGATGTTAATAAGATTCTTGGAAATGTGAGACCCTGATACTTAAAACTATTAACAGCTGACACTTTAATCGAACTGTGCCCCTGGCAGAGAAACAGGATATAGCTATTTCAGTCAAGTAAATACCAGCATCCAACAATCATACAAATAATTACTCTATTACATTAAAAGCTTTTAACAAAGAGATTATCAGTTTTAAAAGAAAAACCAATCAAGATCAACCTCTCCATACATCTATTTAACACATGCCGTTCCTTCTCCACTTCTGTTGTCCTTTCCTCCATGCAGCAGAGAAAACAGCCCATATTTCTAATGCTATGATGATGGCAGAAAGAGGAAAATGAATTTCATGTTCAGGTGGGTTAGGCAGAAATCCATTTTGCATATCACACAGGGCACCTAAATTAAAGGAAGACCTGAGAAGGGAGATAGCCATTTTCCAATTATATATGACAAATATGCTATTTCTGATAGTCTTGTAGGTTTTTTAAAAAAAAGAATGCAGGAGCTGGAAACACTACACTGTTTAGTGAAGCAGGACCAAGACTTCTAATATAGCACATGATCCATAATTTTGCCCTCATCTTTCAGGGTCATACACATAAGCACTTGAGAACATTTAGGTTTTTATTATTGAGTCATTTGGTTATTTGATTTTCTTTGTAAACTGCTTTGTGAACATTTTTGTTGAAAAGCAGTACAGTATATACATATCCACAACAACAGCATAAGAAAAGCCCTGCTGGATCAGGTTCAATGTCCATCTAGCCCAGCGTTCACAAATCTATGTAGTGTATGTGTTTGATGCACCCTTTCTTAAAAACAAAACAAAACACAACTTTCTTTAAAAATGTGTTCAGCCTTAAGTTAAAAACAAACAACAACAAACCCTTCAGAACCAATAAAAATTGTTCAACTATCACACCAAAATAATTCACTCAAGAAGAGAACATTAACTGGCAAACCCTGAAAAGAGAAATTTTCTCTTTAGCATGGTCTGAATATAAATTTACCCAGTCTATGTGAGGATACTTGCAGTTGAGTTCCGGAAGTTTCCGGGGCGAAATAAGTTGTGCAGGTGCCTCAACTTGCCCTGTATGCAGTCCCTCCCCCTTGCCACTGAAGCTATTCCGGGCAGTTACAGGAATGACGTGGCGGGGGGGGGGGAGATTCCTCCATGTTATTCTTGCTGCCAGGAGTAGCTCCAACAACGAGATGAAGGGGCTGCTTACAGGCTGAATTGAAGCACCTGCACAATTTACTATTTCCCCCTCCCGGGAATGCTACTGGATTCGTGAAGTCACCCATTATTACAACATCTTCTCCTTTAAAGGCCTCCTTGATTTCTTACTCGCACTCGAGAGTATCCTCAGCACTTTGTTCAGGAGTGTGATGTGATGGCATGTTGCCAGTGCTACATTATTTTTTAGGGTATATTATTTCCATCCATAATAATTATGTGGAGGAGTCTGATCGTCCTACGTTTCTGAGTTCATTGGCTTCTATATCCTTTGATATACAGAGCTATGCCACCCCCAAAACACTCCTTCCTGTCTTTACCACTGAGTTTGTATCCACTAGTTCCTTCTGTTCCACCAGCTGCCTGTTATGCCCTTTATATCTATGTTCTCCTTTGCATCCCAGCACTCCAGCTCCTCCATGTTGGCTTGGAGGTTTTTACTATTTGTGTATAAATACCTATATATTGTGTTCTCTTCCAAATGGTGTCTGCCTTTTCTCCAGGTAGTACTTTAATTCTGCCCGTTTTTTGTGGTTATTAAGAGCACATCCTTCTCATTACTGAAGTATTCAGATGTTTGCATTGGCTCTCGTCTCAGATGGGATGCCTTGTTGTGGTTAATTGATCTGGCTGTTTGTGGCCAAAGCCGTTTCAGCAATGACGCAAGCTAAAAATCAAAGGCTCTGTGATCCTCTTACATTATTCAAGCAACTTTACATGAAAAAGGATGAAATGATGTTTGTGAACTTTATTACTCAAAGTGACAAGTTAATGCATGAGTGATGGCATGGATCTTCTGGAAAGGATTTATTGTGCTTGTAAAGCTAAATAAATATCTAAAGATGCAGAGTTCTTTCTTTCTTTTCAGAACTCGTACCCAAGTCCCATTCATTATTTAACAGGTTATATTGAAGTCGACATGAAGTGTCAACAGCCCTTGCCTCGTGCGGATAGTATAATATATTCAGAGAGAAGGCATACTTGGCCTGGCGAGAGGGTGTTTTATTTTTATATTTAAAATTTCTTTTAATAATTGAACATTTCAAATCAGGCAAATAAAAGATCGCCTAAATTGTACAAGCATGTTATTCTAATATGAAATATACATGGAGGAAATGGAAAGGGGGCCTTGCTAGGCAGTCAGATGCAAAATCACAGGATGAGCAAGACCTGTTCTGAAGTCAGAGCCATCAACATGGTAGTAGCTATCAAGTTTTTTTTAACGGACTTTGACATAAGTTTTAAACATATTCGGTTCTCTCATTGTGTAGAATATCCACATCTTAAAAATCCACCAGAAAACTGATGCTCAAAAAGTGACTGTCTTATTGATCTCTGCTTCATTTGTCCTAAATTAGAAACCAGTGCAATCATAAGCATGTCTACTTTTACAATGCAATCATAAGCATGTCTACTCAGAAGTAAGTTCAGTGCGGCTTACTCCCAGGAAAGTACATATAGGATTGCACCCTTAATGTGTCCAAATCCTTGTGACAATTGTCAGTGCCAGGTTGCATTTGATCCTGGAGCAAAAGCCCTGTACTGAGCTTCCATGCCCTCCAGTGCATTAGATCCCAGCTTACCAGGCAGTGGTGACAGGCCAGTGGGTGAGCTGGTAGCAGAAGTAGTCTTCCCAGAGAGGGGGGGAAACACTAAGTTTTGCAGGGCACCTCAACGCACCCTGTGAAGCACCCCCATTGGAGCCATTCCAGGAGGTGAAAACAACATGGAGGCATCTCCACCATGTTCCTCTCACCTCCCAGAATGGCTCCAATGGTGAGAAGAAGGGTATCTTAAAGGGTACATTGAGGTGCCCTAAAAATGTGGTGCTTTGCCCCCCTCTGGATCACTATTGGGTAGCAACCCTTCTCCTCCCATCCTTCAAAGAAGAAGAGAAAGAAGAGATTTATTTATAAATCTATAAATTAGATTTATAGTTCTAAGTCAGTGATTTTCAACTAGGGTGCCACATTAGTGTGGTGTGAATGATCCATTGATGTGCTACAGGAGTTTGGGGGAGGACATATTAGTAGGGACGTTGGGTCCCCCCACCAGCAGTGTAGTGTGCCTTGTCAATTGTCAAAAAACTCATGGTGTGCCTTGAAAATTTTAGTGCTTGGTCAGTGTGCTGTGAGATGAAAAGGGTTGCAAATTGCTGTCCTAAGTTATAATGCTTTTGATGAATCTGTGTACTTCTCATCAGCTTGTATGGATCTAGCCAAAGACAACACCATCAATATCAATAATTTTGGAAAGAGGGTACACTTGTTTTATTGCAGAGAGTGGAACAAACCAGATGCGATATTATTCATGGCACCACAAGTTTTAATTGTACAATAAATACAGTTGTGTTCATAAACCTTCTAAACCCAAGTCTACTCTCAACTTCTTAAAAAACCCACACTACACTTTGTCGAAAGCCCTGTCTGCATCCATATATAGGGCCATTGATGGAACATAATAGAGTCAGCAATATAAATTCACAATTGTTCTGACATTAGCTGCTATGTAATGGATTAAACATGAAGTCTGTTTGAACAAGATGTGCGGTATTCAATACATAATAACCGATGGGTCAGAATAGCTGTAACAATCTTTGCAACTTGATTTCAGAGCATTATTGATCATAAGATGGAAACTACATAGTGTTCCTGTAATGAATCCTGCAATTTTTCAACATTTTCAAAGAATATTTTCCTTCAATATGGTATTTAAAACACATCCAACACTGGCTATATAATCTGTGTTTCAAAGTGTTTATCAAATCCCCTGATTGCATCAGTTCCCTGAGGTTTTTTTATTATTTTTAAGATTTTAAATAATTGTATATAATTTGCTGTAACAGGTTTTTTCATTATTACCTTGTGAACATCTGCATGCAAAGGCAATTGATTCAAATCCAAATAACTATTAATTGTGCCAGCAGATGGTTTTCTAGACTCTAAGTTTTGACAGTATTTAGAAGTGTGAGCTGTATCCTGGGCAGAAACAATGATGGGGTTTGCTTTACTTTAACTACAGACACCAGATGGCATTGTTGTTTCTCCTTCAAATATATGTTTGAGGGGCTCACCTCACTTTGATTTGGTGTGTTCCTTGGACTGGACATGGGAAAGAGACTTTCCTTGCTAGCAATGCATGGTAGGTTTGTTTATTTAATTGCACGTTATCTCATACTTCTCTTAATATACCAAAAAACAGGCACCTCTGCTGAGGTTGTGGTAATATGGATTGTGGCGACTGATTGATCAACCGATGAGTTAAGAGACATGATTGATCAACAAAGCCTTCTCTGGCCAGCAGCCTATTTTGTAGCTGCTTACACATTTTATTCTTTCATTTCTCAAGTTCAAGTTCAAAACCTTTATCGGCATTCATAATACAAATATAGTACAAATAAAAAGAATCAAAAAAAGAAAAATCAAATCTTTTCTTACATTTCTTTTCCTTCGCCACATTACAGTTCCTTCCCCTGCCTCTTATTAATCTTTACATCAAGTTTTGATGATTCACCACTCTCATCTCTGCTTCGGGTCAAGCTGCAGCATCTCTTCAGAGAATTCCAGGCACCAAGGATTATCTTCCACTGAACTTCTTAACAACAATCTCTATACTAGAAGGCACCCCTGAGGAGAATCCACTTATCTTGCATAAGAAGCTGTTCAGAGTCCTTAGAGAAGTTTTTTTTTTTTTTTAAATAAATCAAATTCCATGGAACAGCAATGCTTTTGAAAAGGAGGGGGGAAAAATGAACCACTTGTTTTGCAACCAGCATCTAGCCATATGGTGACTGGCTGGTGCCCAGATAATTGCAGTGAAATGGTTCTTAATTCAGGCAAATTAAAGAAGGTTAAAAGTTAAAGAAACCATACCTGGGACATACTGTTAAAAGGGGGGGTAGGCGCTTCAGCCCACATTCTTAGGTCAGCCAATAAGTCTTTAGGACACCATACTGGGGAACCGTCTCCAGTCTTCCCCTGCTGGCAGATTACATTCTCTGTTGGCAGAAGTTGAGTCGAGTCTGGACTCTTTTGTAATTGTTCTCAAAAGTGAATTGAATCTGAAACAAGCAAACTTTTTTTTTGCTATGTATTTGTGACCTGAAAGCCAAATATATAGAGACTTAATTGGGCTCTTGGGATAGTGTCCTGTACTGAATCTCCTTATAGTCGATAATTAAATTTATCTCCCTGATTCCATGCATGAGCATCAGGCTGTATGCAGAATATTGCAGTGCCTTGTGTGGCACAATTCCAATTCTGTTCAGCAAGAAAAGACTAGAATTAGCAGAGATTCCAGGGTGGAACTGAAATCTGAGTCTAGGCCGACCTAGCTATCATTGCCTATATGTACTATGGGATCAGAGGTATCCTTAGGCCAGAGCAGAAGGGAACAGGGGCATACTATATTGGCTCCTGCACTTGTGAAGTCATATGCAGCCTTCATTGGATTAGACTGGTATGAATATTAGGATATTGGCTTTTGCCTTTGCCTCATCAACAGAGTAGTGCCTTCTACATTCTACATATCAAGTTCTCTCTTCCATCTCATGCCACTTACCTTGGGAAGCCTCCAGATCTTGCTCAGATATGATCACCTATGGATCCAACCTGGACCTTTCAGATATGTAATTATGTGGTCAAGCATGTAAGGCCAAACACCAGGGACTCCACACTGGCAGGTCATACTTGGGTTACTTGCCAAATGCTCCCCCCCCCCGACCTAGTGATGTGCCAGTCTTTGCTTCTCCCAGGCTTGAATAAGGAAGATGGGAACAGAGTGGAAGAGGATGTGTAGGGGAAAGAAGAGTGGTGGCCTAGACCACTTTAGCCCACCCCTTTCTTTTCCTGCACTCTTCCTTTGCTGCTCCATCCACTCTTTCTTTTCAAGGGAATAGGGGGAGGTGCGGTGGTGGTTAGTGGGTGTATGGCAGTAGTAGGTGTCCCCCCAACTGTTGTCTGAGGTGATCACCTCAGATGGTTTCATTGATTAGCCTGTCCTTCATTGATGAGCCTGTCCCAACGCCCTCTGTGCACAAATACCCTCCCCCCACTTACCTGGAGTGCACAGTGCCATGCATGACTCCCCAATGCTTTAAAACATACTTCCAGAAAACTGGAAGCACAACTTCTGACCCCAATGGGAGCCTCAGCGAAGTTTCTGCTGAGTCCTAAAGCTGTGCAAGATTCCAAGCCCAGGGCATTTGTCCCATCAAATGAATGAGAGGTCTGCCACTGATTTGCTGTATGGGTGTCTTTGAGTTGGCTGAAAGGATTGGTGTACTGCAATAAACTAGGATTGTGCTTGCACAGGAGTTTACAACCCTAATTCCAGGGTCTCTGTCATCATGCAAACACCCATTCACTGGACCAGGCTGTTTATTTCAAACCTAAGAGAGCCAGGGATAGAGAGCAGAAAGTCAGCTTAACTATCATTAATTTCCCTCATGAAAACAAGAGATATGAATAATGGGAGTGAGGTGATTAGAGGGTGAAAATGAGTGCCAAACAGACAATTTTGTCATGCAGTTAAAGGGTACAGAGTCCTTGTGGAGGCATAAAAATGCCTTAATATTTTGAAACAAATCAAGCCATATGAACTAAAACAGTGCGTTGAATTACTCTTTGACTCACCATATTTTGAAAATGCATGGAGGTTCTCTTAATTTTCAGGGAGGTTTTCTTAATTTGTAGGGCGGTTTTCTTAACTATAATGAAAGAACCTATTTGGCTTTATTTTGACTTCTTTATGGGTGGGGATTAAGATATATCAGAAAAGGCCTTATTATCTCAGTTGCAAATAGTCAAGTTTGGGTTTCACTTATGATCCTCTCTTGCAAGGTTCCTAAGGTGCGTTGGGGTAGGCTCCTGTGTGTCAGAAAGGAGACACTGGTAAAACAATTCGATTTCACAGTGTATGAATTTTCACTGAAGAGAGACACAGTTAGATAGTTGACAATTAGACAATTATTCCTGGGTCAAGCTTCGCATGAAAGAATACAAGTCAATTCAATTACTGAAGACCTACTCTTTGATGATGCAAAATGGTTCCCCTTTTCGCTTCGCTTGGCAGTTGATAGTGGTTCATGGGGTGCTGATTAATGGTCTTGGATGACCCATAGCTACTTCAGTGCATTGGAATCTACATTATACCCCACAGTTTCTGCAGCCTTTAATTTGGAGAGAGAGAAAGAGAGTGCACGTTTGAGGTTGGTGCTTGCTGGTGAATGTTCCTAAGAGATATCTGGCTGCCAGAAATAACTTCAAAGGCCAGCTGTGGTTGCTAAAGTAGTTCAAGAGCTGTTAGCCACCACTGTGGAGCAATAAAGTGGGAAGAGAGTTGATGGCCTTTCTTGGAACTCTTAGGAAGCAGCAGTAGAAACTGGGAATGAAGCCCAGTCTACAAAAGAGTGCTTATATGATAGTGGCTTTATTGTTGTAACAATAACTGCATTTGGGTTAGCCATTTTAGATAGCCCAACTTTAGGAGCAGGGGGCAGAACTACCTCCAAAACTCTTAGCATTAGCTCTCACAGCACAGCATTATGATCTGCTGGCTCTCAGAAATTCTACTTCACAGCCCCCTCCTACAGGTTACTCTCAGACTTCATCTCATTCAAATATGCTGGTAGTTACTTCCACCATTGCCTGACTGCACTCCCTTACTTGTGGCCCCAGGCACAAAAGCCAAGACACCTTTAAATAATCACTGTCCTTTCCCAAACTAGCCAAGTCTTATCTAAGACTTCTGGAAACAGACTGAGCGTACCTTTAGATTCACCCAAACATATCAAAACTCCTTTTAAAAGCAGTCCGTTCAGAGTAATAAAATTCCATAAGGAGAACAAATGCTCTCAAAAATAAAATATACGAGGGATAACACACACAATAAAACATAAAAAGGCTCTCAATCAATCTCATTTACTTAGCTGTTAACAAGGATTCCACAGAATGAGCTTGCAGGCTAAATGAACTCAGAATACAAAAATCCATGCTCCATGTTCAAGGTCTACCATCCTGCAGTACAGAGCCTGAAAATCAGCATTCCAAGAGGCAGGCAGGCAGGCAGGCAGGGAGGGAGGGGCCACGAAATGCTCTGCTTATATACCTCTTACAACATTCGCCTAAGGTATCTGGCAAATTCACCTCAGGTGACTAGATAGAAAGAATAAAGCTTGATTGCCATCTGGAACCTCCAAAAAAGTGCTTTCAATCTGTAACTCTGATAGATGATTCACAGCTGTGTTCCACCACTTCTCTTATCCTGCTTTACCCCAGCACCTTAGGATAAACAAAGAAAGAAACTGCTTCTAGCACTTAACCCTTTAGCCAGTTCTCCAAACCCTTAACCCAGGGCTTTTCAAACTGGGGCGTTGCAACACCCCAGCCTGAAGACCTTAGCCTCAGCCTCCTTAAGAGGTGGGGGCAGCAAGGAGGCAGGGGGAGACAGTGACGCGGACCCCCCAGGATCGAGTCGCTAAGGAGGCTGCAGGAGCTTGACTGGACTTACCAGAGCCTCCTGCAGCCTTCCAGGGGTGCAGGGAGCCCTGCGCAACCCTCCACAGGGCTCCCCAGGTCTTGAAAAGTGAAAGCGGAGCAATCGTGCTCCACTTCTGGTTTTGCGGAGGCGGGGTGCGATCGCTTCCCTTTTGCTTTCTAAGCTTCAGGGAGCCTTGCAGATGGTCGCGCAGGGCACCCTGCACCCCCAGGAAGCTGCAAGAGGCTCTGGTAAGTCCAGCCAAGCCCCTGCATCCCCTTTAGCATTGCAATCATGGGGATCACGTCTCCGCCTCCCACCCACCCACCTCCACAAGGACTTACTGCTGGGCTCAAACTCCCTTGGAGTTTGAGAATCACTTCCTTAACCCAATCTTATTTATAGTCAACGTCTACAGTCAACATCTTTTCTTCCTCAACTATATTGCAGTGACAGTCAATCATTCCTACTGCAGCAATTTTCAACACTCCTGCGGACCTTTTGTGGCACACCAATATGTCTTTAGAAAATTGCTCTACTAGTGGACCTTGATGAGGCACCATTGCAAACACACACACACACACACAAAACACAACCATAGAAGTACTTGTTCCTCACAATGGAACTGACTTTATAAATGTATTCCAGTAACTTCTTACTCTTGGGACAAGTGTGAAACAGCATGCTGAGAAGGGGTGAGAAAGAAGATGTAGCAATATCATTCATTTTGCGTGGCAAAAAGAAGCTATGGGAGCTGGTGCAGTGCACCAGTTAAGTCACTGAGCTGCAAATAAGTACTTCTTTGGCTTGTGTTTTGCTTCTGCTACAAACTGACCAGGTGGCCTTCAGCAAGTCACTCTCTCTCAGTCTCAGCTTCCCAACTCCAAAACAGAGATAATGACTGTACAGTGCAGTTGTAAGGCCTGTATCAAGATCCTAGATGTAAAAAGCTTTGCAAAGTGCAGAAGCGTGCAATTCTCACAAGGTCTTCTTCCAGGTAAAGGAGTTGAATGCTTGGAAATTCTTCGTATGGGTAATAAAAAGCAATTCATTGGATCCAGGTGTACTCTGGGCCCTTGCAAAATCACCAGTTCCTCTTCAGACTTGCGAGAGCATCAAAGAAAGCCAATGCAGGGTGTTTAACGATGTTATAACCAACTGCAATGAAAAAGACAGTTACTTAAGCACATTTCAAAACGTATAGCAAATTGGCCAACGGTACAAGCTGTGCTCAGGTTTCAGGATAGCCTGGGGCTCTACTCAGTCTAACAGATGGCCCCTTTCTGAGATTGCTCTTACAATTTAAGCTTTATCCCTCTTAGCCAAAAAGGATATTTTTTTTGAAATATTCAAGGAAAAATATGGAATTGGCAGGGGATCTCCTGGTAAGAACTGACTTGCAATTTGGAACCTCATTTTGCTCCTTTCCAATTCCTCATTATATCACACTTGTCACCTGTGGGGATAAATCAGTCCATCTTTTCCCAACACACCTGCCTGAAGCTAATGCTGACTGTTGGATTCATGATGCACAGGCAGGACGGAGTTGATAAGGCGAAGACTGGCAGAGGCCAAGGGATAATACGATACACAACTTGTTTGTTACAATGAGTTTATTGCTTGGTTTTTACAAGCCAACAAATCCCGGTTCATAGAATTTGAGAGCCACCAAGCAAAATCACAGCACCAGCCAGATATTATGGTCTGTCAGTTTTTGACAGCTTCTCTTCTTATAGACTCAGACAAGCAGCAAAATAAAGTAGGCTTTTTGAATCTCTGGTGGGCTGCTATACATTCCTGATGGCTGCATTCAGCTTGGTGGGTTATGTTGTGCATGGTAGTTGAAGCCCCCTCCCATCTTTTGGTTTCATTTGGCTCATAAGGCACCTAGTTCAGAAGAGCTGTAACCCTGAGTGCCTGGGCTGCCTGTATGTAAATCCAGCACTGGTCCCATAAGATTATAATGGAGGTTTGTATAGGGTTGTAGCCTGGGAGGGATGTAGCCTGTAGGCTATACCAGATTGTCCCACTAGATGGTGCTGTGCACAAAGAATGTTCGCACAATAACAAAACCGCTTAGTGATGTAATCGGAGGTTGTATCCCTATTATTAAGCAACACATACTTATATAGCCATTATCTTTTGTGCATGAATTTCTACTACTTTGCCCCATCATTAGGATGAAGAAGGCGGAAATCTTGTTTCTGTACCATTTGTGAAAATCCTCTCTAGTCTGTCTGGAGTTGTTGGCCAACTGTTGCCATTTATCTGTGGCACGATGTTTTCTACTAGTATTTGTGGTGTGCTTCTTGGAGTGCAGGCTGCTTGGTTAAATCAGTGGTGTAGCTAGAGGGGGTGCAAAGAACTAAGTTTTGCAGGAAGCCTTACTGCAGCAAGCCAGAGGCCACTTCCCATCCCCTTCAGAGCCATTCCAGGCAGTGGGAGCAAAACAGAGGTTCACCTCCATTTTGATCCCACGGCCTGGAATGACTCCGAAGGGGAGGAGCCCCTTGCATGTTGCGGTGAAGCTCCCTGCAAAACTTAGTGCTTTGCACCCCCTCTAGCTACACCACTGGGTCAAATGTTGCAACGACCAAGCTGCAAATACCTCTAGCTTTCTAGAGTGAATTTTTTGGGGCCTTTGCATTTTAGACACAACAGTGGTGCCCTTTTCCCTTTTTGACATATGCGGTACGCTCCAATAATAATTTGGGTCAATTAAGTGTTGATTGCTAAGAACATGGCCTGGCTGTGGGTGGGTAGGAGAAGACAGCTAGTTGGATGTAATATATTCCATTTGAGTTAGGGACATATATAGCTCACACAATCAGCACTGGAAGAGGAAGCCTTGTAGTAACAGATGATTAAATTTCTGACTGCAGTAGAAAAGAGGCTGGTGACCAAGAAGAAAGAACTTAATGGAAATGACCCTTTGGCTGTATTACTGCCATCTTTGACATATTTTTGCAAAGGATTGTTCTGGAGGAAGCTGGGGACAGCTCATTAATTCTATTTTTGTTCTTTTGCCTGAGCACAAGAGCACTCCGTTATATATCTGTTGATTAAGCGAAAGCTGATTGATGTGCATCATTGAATAGCACCTGACAATGAAGACTATGTCATGAGAGCCACTCCATTGCCTTTAATTGAATAAAATGATATAAGCATAAATATGGTGCAGATATAGTGCAATTCTTATCTCATTTCTTTAACCCCATTTCAATGTAGATTAAAGGGTGCAGGGTCAGCCCATCCATAGGGTTGACTGAGGCAGTCTGCTCAGACGGCAGTTGGGGGATGCCCACTTCAGCTCACCCATTTGCCCCCATTGCCCATCCTCCCACAGCCTGACTTGGAAAAGGAAGGGGATAGTATGGGAGAGTGGTGGACAGGAGAATGATGGATTAAAGCAGGAGTGTCAAACATTAGGCTAAAGGGCTGGATATGGCCTGGAGAAACTCTTTATCTGACCCACATGATAATTGTGCTCTTTCAGCAGCACTGCTTCTGCCAAGGCTCTGGGACGGAGCAAAGGAAAGAGGTCATAAAAAGTGAGAAACCCTACGGGAGGAGGAGCAAACCAAGAAGGGTGAGAGACTAAGACTTAGCTACCAGTGGTGTAGCTAAGAGTGTGCAGGGGGTAGCAGTTGCACCGGGCATCAAGCTTTAGGGCGGCAACAAGCTGAGCTTGACACTAGTGGCCAAAATTATGAAAATCTTGGTATGTATAAATAATACCATCATGCTATATATCATTAGAAAGGTAATTTAATGCAGAATGCTGTAAAATAACCACATTGGAATATCTATATTCTGTCAAAAGTTATGGTCAATTAACCAGAAAATGAAAACACAACTGTCTTGTGGAACAAGAAGTGAATTTGCTTAACTCCAAACTGACCCATGAGTCTGATTGCTCTGAGTGCCAATGAGATGTTATTATGATACAGCATAGAACCAATAACTTTTTGTTTATTTATTAATTAAATTTGACTTTATCATGCAGGGGGGGGCTACAAAATTTTCTTTTACCCCAGGTAGCAGATAGATGCCTTAGCTATGCCACTGACTGCGGGGAGGCAGCAGAACAAGTGGGTGGTGAACTGCTGGGGGGAAGAGGTAGATTCCTCCCAATTTTCACTTTTTAAAAAGCCTGAGCATAATGTCACTTCCAGTTGTGACATAACTTCTGGGGCAACATTTTGAGCTTGGCACCGGGCTACATGATCATTAGCTACACCACTGAACTAAGATTCTGCCAACATGCCAGGAGAGCCCAATTATCATGGGGGCTGCCATTTCAGCAGCACTGCTTCTGCTGAGATCTCCAAAGTGACAGCAAAGCAGAAGCAGCACTGCTGAAATGGCAGCCCCCATGATAACTGGGCTCTCCCATATCTTAAAAATATGAAGATTTGCACATTTTCTCTTCTGTCATTTGCAGTTATGAGTTTTCCTAAGTGAGAACAAATTGGTAATCACCGGTTTATTTTTGGTCATCACCTGCGTAATTAGATCACTTCCTGCTTAATGATATCTCTTCCAGCACGAAGCAGGCACCATGAATGGTATTTGGCCCTCTGTATGAAATGTATTTGACACTCTGAATTAGAGTATCTCAATGCTGTAGTCCAGGGGTGTCAAACGTGTTTCATATATTGGGCCTAAAAACATTTATGGCCCTTGCTGATGGCTGGAAGTGATATCATTAATCATAAACCCTGAGCCTAAGTAATAATAATGCATCCATAGGTGCATGTGTGCCCACAGAGTGTTGCTATCATTGTCCCTAAGCTTCTCTGTGGTCTTGTGTTGTGAAAGAGGCACGGGTTCAAGTAGACACATTGTGCAGGCTGGGCTCATCCCAGGACGGATTGATGGCGGATTGATTCTTAGGCCAGCCTCAGTGTACACAAAGTACTGTCATTCAGGGGAAAGGAGGAGTTTCTTCAGGAGGGGGGGTTCTTGCTAGTGATCACATCATTAGCCTGAGTTTGGCTCCAACATTTGTTAGAATGCAGGGTTTGAAATCCTCACCACACCTGTCAACACGGGCTTTGATCCTCATTTAGTAATCTCAGGAGAGGGAAGGAGTCGTTCTAAATTCTGAAGCTCACCCCTGGACTTGCCACTTCATGAACTTGCCTCATTGTCAAGAAGAGACCAGAGGGAATTTATGAGCACAACATATGCCTACACACCAGTCCTCCCTTTGTGCCACTTGCCATTATTCTCTGTTACTTTATTAGAAACATTCCCACATATTGATGGTGCTGTCATACGTGTAGACTATACGTGCCCACATGAAGGAATCAGGGGAAAAAAGAAACTCATCAGTGTACTAACAGATGCAGTGTACACATCAATGAAGAATAAAATGAGAAATAAAGCAAAACAAAGTGCTGCTAGGAGACATAAAAGCAAAATGCCAGTCGAGACTAAGTAGCACCATCCCGAAATTGTCATCTAACTTGGCTTGACAGCATTAGAAAAGAAATCACTTCCCACCTTTGGAATTTGCGTGCAAATGTGAGTTTCATTAAATGCACATCAGTATCTTGCTACCAGCTCCAGTCAAGTTTGATAATGAATATGATGCAGAGATAATACACCTGTCTGGCCTTGTAAATGTTCCACTGTGAGGTTGAAGAGAGGAAAAAAAAAAAGCCACAAGAGTGAGCGATGTAAGTGAAACTGAAATGATAGGCCTTTTACAAGCAAGTGTTAGAGTCAAATGCCCTTAATTACTTCACTGCACAGCTGGGAATCCCATCAAGAAATGTTAAAAAAAAAAAATCAAACCTTGCCAATTAGAGTCATGGGAGTGAAGTTTTGTCTGGAGAAGCTTTGGTCGCCTGCAGCTATCGGCAAGCCCCTGCAGAAGATAATCAAATAGGTAACAGAGAATTAGTGCTGCTAGCAACAATACGTAAATGGTTTTCAAATAAGTTAAGTCCACCGCTGAAGTGGCAGAAGCACTTCCAGGGTTAAAGCGCAAGCCCCTAACCAAAAGCCCACAGGAATCAGTGGGATTCTTTCCACATGTCAAGCCTTCATAGCTGTAATGAATTATTTCTTATGGGATGACCTTTCAGGTCTATGATTCTAAGTATGCTGTTGAGCCACAGCTGGACTTGACTCTCACCACAAGAAAATTGTCCGGCAGAAATTTTGTAATGTATCTACTCATCCTTTTCTTGGAACCATTTTGCCCAGTATTGTCTACTCTGCCTGGCCATGGCTTTCCAGGGGTCTTTCCCATCACCTGCTATCAGGTGGTGATGCCAGGGGCACATGCTCTCATGCTGAGCTACAGCCCATACCCACAGGGAAAGAGAGTTTGTAAAGAGAATTTGCTTGTCCTTTCCCTTCACTGGCCTCATTAAAAATTATTCATGATAGAGAAAGTGGTGGCTATACGTCTGTCACCTGTTATACCGATGATCGTGCAGGGGAAGCCGTAGGGTCTCTTTCTATTGTGGTGGATTTCAGGGGCAAGGCAAATGCTACACAGAACAATGGCCTGCTTCTGCTGGTGCAAGAATGCTGATAAAGCATCACGGCAGTGGTTTTTATGCAGAACTCATGCCGAGCTACAGAACGTACTTCAGTTATAATTTTAATGCCTCGGGCTGTTTTTTCTACCCCGGAGATACATTTCTTATAAAAACATGCAAGTTACAGCCCAGCCCTAGGCTTCCCTTATGTTGCTGTTTGTAACTTTACGGCAGTCACAAATGCTATCTGCTGCCTCAAGTGATAAGGAGCAGTGGTGGCCCACCAGTGGATCTGTCATGTTCTCCATCACCAGTGAGCTGGTTCCAGAGGCAGGAAGGGGTAGAACAGGATGGGGAAGGGGAGGAAAGGGAAAGAGATAGGGCTGGTAGTGGGCAGTATTGGTGGCAGTGGCACTGGTGATATCCTGTCCCCTTTCCAGGCCTTTACCCACATTCCTTGTGAAATCGCTGGCATAGGTCCAAGGACACCTGTTCTGGCATCGGAAGCTTAATGACACCCCCTTCCCCACAGGATGCTGTGCATGCTCCAGTTGTGCAGCTGCAAGATGAGGGCCTTATGCTGCAATTTCACCCTTTCACAACATTGTTACCAATACCTTGATCCACAGCATATCCAAAATGTAGCCAGATACCATGTGCAATTTATTTTCTGTGACTCAAAATATAGCCAGGGGTTGAGTGTTCAGTTTAGTGCCTGAACATGATTGCACATGGTGTGAAAAAGGCTATATTTTCAAACAGGCTTTTTTTTGTTTTCTCACTCAAAGTCATCCTGATAAGTACTAATTGTTGTTTTAGCAACTCTGCCATCAGTGATTAATCACGAGAGACAGCCTGCATTTCAGGAAAACTAATTAGCATTGCTATACAAAGTCATAATAAGTGCTCTAAGAAACTTTGAAAGGGCCAAATACATGCTTTGCCTTGTGAAATAGCACTACTTCTTCAGGGTCCACATGGGGGCCTACAGAGAGGCAAGGAAAAAATATTTTTCCTTATCTATCACAGACCTCCTGACTCCCCTCTCCTTAGTATGCAGCAAGTGGCTCCAGGGTGCCGCTGCATTAGCACTGATGCTGAGGGATAGGTTTGGGCTGTTAATGTTCCTTATGCAAGGCTCTCACACAACCTCTTACCCAAGAAGATAACTGCTGTATAAGGGTCAGCCTGGTATGCAGAACAGGCTTACATGTATTATTTTTAGTAACTCAGTTCAGGTATCACATGGAGGTATCACTTGTCCTAACCAGGGTTTGTTCAAGGAAACAGGAACCAGGAACAATGATCACTAAATCCTAGCTAGTTCCATTTCATTCTGGTTTATTGGCTCTGCTCCCACCATACTCCTGTGAAGTTCCCAGATTAATTTCCAAGATCCGATTTCTTCTCAGTTGATGGCAATGTATTGCTGTCAGCTAAACTCTTGAGATTATCTGGGAGAAAAAAAGAGGGGAGGACATTTTAAGCCAGATACTAGTTCCTCAGAAACTGCCAGGTGCTCTCAGCAGAGAGTTGAGTATAAAGCACAGTTCTGCTCTCTTCCCCTTTCCAAGAAAAGTTGATCATTTCTTGCCTGTTCCTTGAAAATGAATACATTAAAAGCACTCTGATGTTAATGTCAAAAGAACAATTTTCTGGAGTTCTTTAAAACACTTTATTTATATTCATACCCTCTTATCACTTTTGAATTTTGGGGGGATTGGAAAAAATAAGACTCCGGATGAAAAGCTTTTGATCCCTTTATGTTTGTTTGTATGTGTTTGTCCAGGAGAACAGCTAAGCCACAAAGCTGCCTATCTAGCATTCCAATAAGAGAGGTCAAATGAATGAGCAAACAGCTGTTAGGAATATAACAAAGGCAGAAATTGGTTGGCAAGAGCATCATATGCCTCTATTTCACAGCTGATCTAGGTAGACATCTGTGACCAATGCTGACACTACCCCTGCTAACTGGCTAAGAGGCACTTTTTCAAGTGGTGGTCATCGGATAGTCAATGGGGGAGAATAACTGTCCCTCTTCACCTCAGCACAGTGTCTTTTCTAGTGGCTGTTTGCTGGCGTTTCCTCTCTCTTTTTTTTTTATTGTGAGCCCTTTTGGGACAGGGTCCTATGGACCTTTCGCACCGGTGCTGAACTCTAGTGTAAGGTGCCATAAAGCACGTTTATGGCACAGTGGGAATGGGAGCACTGGGCCACTGCCAGTGAGCCCAGAGTCAGAAGGATGCTGAATAGAGCAACGTATGAGTGACAGGCAGCAGTGCAGGTGCTTGGGGTGGGGGGAGGAGTTCTCGAGTGGAGGGAGGGGTGGAACTGGTCCGGGATGAGGATCTGTTGAATCTGGCAGAGGAGCAGAGCCCTCCTCTGCCAGATTCTATCCTCCATGTCGGGCTTTGCGGCCTGACATGGAAGTTCGCTCATATGCACCAGCAAAATAGCTGGTGCTGATGTGAGAAGTCCCATTGTATGGCCTGGTGTTTTTCTTGGGAGAAGGGGAACAAAGTCCCCTTCCTGAGGAGAGCTCCAGTTTCTTCCCGCTGCCCACAGGATACAGTGGGCCCCACTTTGGCCCAATGTTCCTCCAGGCACTGGGAACCAAAGGATTGGGCTACACGTTAGCTGAATTTTTTTCCTCTGTAAACTGCCTTGTGAATTTCTTTTATTGAAAACCAGTATATAAATATTTTTAACAGTAATAAAGGCAGAACCACTGAAACAAGCTAGAATTCTCAGTTTGGACCATACTTCAACCATACTTAAAGCAAACTCTGCTTAACAACCAAACTATGAACAGAAGGTTCAGATTGTGATTTAATCTTAGTTTGTTCATTCAGAATAAACAACAGTTAATTGAAGCCCTGGTTCAGATGATCAAACAAACCATAGTTACATAAAATAAACCATGGCTATACATGGTTTCATTTCCAGATGCATTCCATACATGCTGCAAAGTGACTAGAAATTCCTGACATCTGCAAATGCCTGTTGAAACAGCAAGACAGTGGTGTCACTAGCAGGTTGCAGTAGGGGGTATGGCCCGCACCAGGTGATGCGTACTGTGGGGTGACACCACTAGTGACCAAGATCACTATGATTTTGTACAAACTACATATTCTGTGTTCCTTTAGAGCAGCGATTTTCAGCCTTTTTTCATCTCATAGCACTCACAAGGCACTACATTTATTTATTTATTTAGTGTGTGGCATATAATATGTAGACATCTATCAGTCTAGATCAAATGTCAATGTCCAGTTCATCCAGCCATTCATGGACAGAGTTACCTTCATTGAAAAAGTCAGACCATGGGCCAGTATACACACTCAGTTTGCAGCCAGACACAGTGTGGTATATGGTTTGGTGGAAGAACCTGCAATCATACTGTGGGGTAGATACTAGCCCCCATTGAATCCTGACTAACACCATGTAGGGTACGGATCTTGTTCAGTTTTCCAGTGCTGGTGAGGTAAGTCAAAACCTGGCACCTTAAGTGTAGGATCGTCTATATATCTACCTGTTTTTGGGCATTTGACTACCCATTGAGCCTTCCATTGGGCATTGATGTTAAAATTGTATAGATGTTGTGCGAGTGCCAGAGAAGGCTTCCTGGATTTAAGCCTACCAGTTGATAGATGAGGAAGATCGGCCTGTACTGGTAAAAGTGGTTGGTTAGTGATTTTTCTATATTCTTTCACTAAAGCCTCTTATCTCCGTAGGGCTGGTGGTGCTATGTGGCTCAAAATGGGGAGCCAACAGACAGGAGTGGGTCTTATACAGCCACTTATGATCCTCATGGTTTCATTTAATCTGGTATCAATCTTGCTAGTATGGCAGCTGTTAAGCCATACTGGAGCACAATATTCTGCTGCGGAGTAGATCAATTCTAATGCTGGTGTTCTGAGAGTAGTGGCTGAAGCTCCCCATGTTGTTCCTATTAATTTATGGGGTATGTTGTTCCTGGTATTGATTTTTGTGGCCGTGTTCTCGGGGTGTGGCTTATAAGAGAGAGTCTGGTCCAAAGTTATTCCAAGATATTTTGGATGGGGATTTGTAAGGGAGTAGGTTGTTATTTAGATAGACCCTCGGGGCTGCATTAGCTAATTATTGTTAAGGTGGAAGCATGTAGTCACTGTTTTGCTGTTACTGGGTATTAACCTCCAGTCAGCAAAATATTTACCCAGGATCTTGAGGTCTTCTTAGAAGAGGCCATCCAACACCTCCATGTTTTTTCCCTGCACTGCTAGAACCAAGTCGTCCAAATTTACGTCCCCTTGTTACTGGCAAGTCTGAGATGTACAGGTTAAATAGTATGGGTGCCATTACAGAGCCTTGTGGGAGGCCATTGTTTAGCCTTCTTACCTTACTTGCATTGTCCCCCATTATGATCTGGAAAGATCTGTCACTTAGCATATTAACTAATCAATACAGTTTTTTAAATGGGAAGATGTGACACAATTTGTATAGCAGACCCTCCCTCCACACAGTGTCATATGCTGCAGTTAGGTCAATAAATACAACTGTAGTTTTTAAATCTCGTTGAAAGCCAACCTTGATATGGCTTGTCAAGCTCAACACCTGATCAACACAGCTACGATTCTGTCGAAAGCCCGCTTGTTCTGCAGGCAGGTGTTCATCCATTATAGGGCCAATTCTGTATATGGTTAGTTTCTCCGAAAGTTTGTAACAAGAGCTCAGAAGGGCAATTGGGCGATAACTGTCTGCTCTGTCTTGCGGTTTACCGGGTTTCAGAACTGATGTTACTTTAGCTTTTTAAAATTCTGGTGGAAGATGTCCACTGGAGAGTATGTCTGAGAAGAATTTGCCAAGCCACTTTCTTGTGTGTCTCCCCGAATGTATGAAAAACTCAGGATGGATGCTGTCAAAGCCAGGAGCTTTGCCACACTTCAGACTGCTGATAGCTGCATTGATTTTGTTCATTGAAAATGGGTGGGAAAATTTGGGATGCATTTGGGATGACCGCCAAAAAGCTGTAAGGGCTCTCTTGTTGGTAGTAGAGTGCTCTTTCCCCCTTGGGGCTTTGGAAAGGGATACAACTTGAGAGGCTACTTGATCAGGGGTTACACGGGGTATTTGTCGTGTGGGTTGACTAGCACTACCCAGTCTCCTTAAAAGACTCCAAGCTTTCCTGCTTGATTTGCTGAAATTTAATGATGAAGTAAGTTGTTCCCATTTCTTGCGTCGGGCTGCGTCCAGACTATGTAGAAGGTCATCAGCAATCTCTGGGTCACCGCTATGTAGGAAGGTCTGTTAAAGTTCTTCTGTCTCTTCATTCCATCCTGGGATGTATTCTTCTCTAAATCCTTGGGGGATGTTTCTTTTTGCTGCGGCAATTATTGCCCTCGTGAATCTTTGATAATATTGGCTTGTAGGTGGAATCCATTGTACGGTCCTGTCAAGATTTTTGGCGAATTTAGGCCAATTGGCTTTGTGAAAGTTCCATCTGGGTCTGGGATTAGAGTGAATTAAAAGAATCTGAATTCCAATTTCAAGCAAAACAGGGCGGGGCTGGCTGTGTGGGAATTTGTCGAGTACTTTCCTGGTTATAGGGACTGGCTGCAAATTTAGGTCTTCTGAGGCGAAACATAAATCTGGGTTAGTTTTGCATTTCTAAGCTGCAGATTGAAACGTGCCCTTGTCTTTGGCATCAAAAATCAGTTGGACTTTGTTTGCAGCAGCCCAGTTGAGTAACAATTCCCCATTATCGTCCGAGGAGCAATATTTCCAGTTGATGTGATATTAAAATCACCTGCATAAATTGAAGGGTGTGGTTTGAAGCTCAGAACGTGCTGTGGCCAGGGTATCTGAGGTGGCATATAGATGTTCACTATTGTGATGTCACCTGGTTTAGAAATGACTTCATGCATATTATTGTTTGTGGAGGTTGACAGGAGAGATGCATTTTCTATGTTTCTTCTGATATATGTGGCTGCACCATAACTGCAATGGTATGTGGCCCCAAATAGGTCATAACCTTGGATCTTGCCTCTGCTGGATTGTTGTTCTTCATTTTATATGTGTGTCTCTTGAAGGATTGCCATATCTATATTCAGAGATGTATTGGCTCGTAGATCTACTGAGCTTCGACATTGATTTGGGAGATTCTAATGATGTTCCTGATCTGTCTCATCATTTGGACCTGAAAAGGCCTGTTTTGCTTTTCTATTGCCATGTTTTAGAAAGTCAGGAAATCTACAATGTGGTCTGGTTGCCAGCTGATTGCTAGGTCATTTAGTTCACGCTTTCGTGCTATCCAGGGTGCACTACGAGGAGGCGAACGTAGCATCATACCCCTAAAGGCACTAAAATTATCAAGGCACTCTATCAGTTTTTTGACAATTGACAAGGCACACCACACTGCCAGTGGGGGGCCTCACATCCCCCAACAGCCCTACTAATAAATGACCTTCCCCCAAATTCCTGCTGACCATTCAACACCTTGGTTGAAAATTGCTTCTTCATGGTACTTACTTCATGGAATGCAGTAGCTCATCTTACTGGCCACTGTACTTTGCAAGACTCCAGTTATTTTGCTTGTTAATTGCCTTTGCAAAGCCTGATCTGCTAAAATCAAAGCATAGCTCAGTTTAAGATACTGGCTCCACTGCATATGAATGAAATTAAAATTTTACCAGCATGCCTGATCTCATCTGATCTCAGAAGCTAAGCAGGGTCAGGCCTGGTTAGTACTTGGATGGGAGACCGCCTGGGAATACTAGGTGCTGTAGGCTTATACAATTGTCTTTTGAGACTGAAGGTTGCCAACCAACCAACCAGCCTTGCCAAGTAGATTTCCTTGCGAGGCCTTAGTGCTTTTGCCAGCATGCTAAGCAAGACATTTCTAGACACACAATTCCTTGTCAGCTCTACTTTAAATCCATATTCAAAATATCTTTAACAACCTCTATTAAATTCACACTCTCATATACCGGCTAATTACCAGGCTTAAAAAGCCTCCTTATAGGAGTTAATTCTTGTATCCTGGACAAATTCCAAGGCAATTATGTCCTGCCTCCCTAAATTTTCCTTGTAGTTTAATTGGAATTTTCCCCTTCTTTGTAGAAAATGGTAAAGGCACTCTGAAAAACTGCAGATGATGCCTGACCCAGCCCCAACAGAGCTCTATTTTTCAATTTCAATTAACACAGAGTGTAAGACCAAATATAAAAGCATTAATAGATGCAGCAAATTTGGGAGAATGGGAGGAAGAGAGAAAACAGAAGATAAAAAAAGGACGTTAAGAAATAGGACGTTAATAGGGGTAGAAATAGTTATACACTATTAAATGAGGACAACATCATCATCATCATCATCATCATCATCATCATCATCATCATCATCATCATCGCATTTATATTCCACGCATCCTTCAGAGAGTTCAAGCTAGCATACATGGGATATTCTTTTATTTTCTATGAGAAGAGCTGGTCCTAGATCTCCCGGTCCCTGAGGCTGTAAGCCAAATTCTACCCCTGCCCCCCCACTGGTATGCCAGTCATCACCACTGCCATTCCTCCTCTTGTTCTCTGGCTTTAAAAAGGCAAAATTTCCCCTCTTTGGATCCAGGCAGTGGGAGGAGTGTGCCCCACACTCAACTGGCACCTCCATCATGGATATATAAAGGGTAACTGTTCCCACGTCAACCAGAGAATTTTGTGGTGGAATGGGGGTTTGAACCTACAACTTTCCCCTTCTTGTCCAACACTCAAACTACTATTCCACACTGGCCTCCTGTAGGAAGTAACATGTCACCGGACATACCATTCTACACAGACTTGTGAGAAGTAGTAGTGGCCAACAGGACCATTGTATCCCGGAGAATTTTCTTCCAGTATTTGACATTTGCATCCATTGTTTTTGCATCCTGGACATTTGTGTCCCAATATGTACAGTATATTTGTATTAGATATATTTTTTATTTTTAAAACACAAAAGTAGGGTAAAATTAGGACTGGTATAAGAGGCTTGGGATATATAACATGGGGTTTGTTCCCCAGTTACAGTTTGTTGCCCAGTTATTGTGGGATGGGCACAAAAAAAGGGGACACAAAAGGGGAAGGACACACACACACACACACACACACACACACACACACACACACACACACACAAAACCCGAGATGTGAATATCCAGGGATGCCCAGGATACATTTGACCAGGACACAATTGTCCAAGATGCAAATACACTAGTGTCCAGCATCTCTCCTGTCGCCTCTCAGCTTGTACCTTTACATGAGAGGCTGAAAGAGGAACACAATACTGGAACTTCCAGCTGCTGTGGGGTTTTAAGTTAGGTCCCCCTAAAAATCTGATTAGATCCCTCTAAAAATCCCCTCAAAGTGGGAGATTAAAAACTGGACACTAAGCTTGCTGTAAGGATGCCACCAAAAAACATCCCTGTTAAAAAATTCTGCATACGCTTGCCATAACCCTTAAAGTCACCTATCATGTTGGTTGCCCCAATTAGATAAGCTCTTTTCTGACCGTCAAAAGATGGTGGTGGGATTTTTGCTGTAGGATCACTGTTACAGAACAAGGAAAACACCATGAAACAAATGCTGTCTTATTGACTGTTTGGTAGTTTCCACATAAAATAAGGTATGCATTCATATATCAAAATTATCTTGCTTGTTATGCTGAAAGAATTTTAATCATGTTACATTACTGAAGTTTTATTACCAGAATCAACCTTTAATGATCCACTGTATCTACTCTTTGGGTCTACAGACTGCAACCTTCAGTAATTCACCCAAATATAAAATTGCAATTTTCAGCTTTAATTGGTACATTTATAGAAGAACTTTTGCCTGTTCATTTCCCAAACAAATAATAGATAAGCTGAAGTTTGTAAAGTAAGAGGACAGTTCAGTCTCTTTCTGTATCAATGTCCTTATGCATAATGCTTACCATGTATGCAAGGGGATTCCCATGCTACCTTTTAATCTTTCCTGCTGGACCCTTCCCACGCGCATCTACAATGCCACACCAGAGCAGGAGTTTGGTTGTCCCCAAGTATTAATTTGCACTCCCACCTTCCTAAAAACAGAATCACAATTGCTAACTAAATGGTATCATCTGCCATTTTTGTAGTCTGCAATGGAATGAAATGAGAAATAATTGCACATGTGAACAGATCATACTTTCATGCGCCTGTCACACAAATATGGAGAAATCGCCTGGAGAAATGTCAATCTGGGCAATGTTGTTGTACACAGAGATGGTCTACAAACATTTCTGCTGTTATGTCAGCACTACACCCACTGTGATCATGAAAGCAGCTTTCAGGACTAATCCACATCTTACTGAAATCAGACATCCCATTGATGTCAGTACTTCACAGTGTACAGGCCAATTTAAACTGAGGTTGCACCTCAGTAGGGTGACCAGATGTCATAACCACAAAAAATGACCAGGTATCCCAAAATGTAGGACACCCAAGAAAAATGTAGGACATATAAAAGCTAAAAACACTCATATATATTAATTTCATGTGGTTAATTTAAACACTATATTACTTATTATTAAATTTAAAACTATATTACATATAATTTATTCATTCCAAGAAGGCTATGCACTGCCTGCTAACAACGAAAAGGAGGACATTTAAGTTCTTTTCCAGGAAATGAGGCTAAAAAGAGGACATTTCCTGGAAAAAGAGGACATCTGGTCATCCTGTGTAGAAGGGAAGGGTTAAGTGGATAAAAATAAATGGGTGATTGGTCTGCAGGAAATGAGTCGTAGACAGACAGTCTGATATAACAATGTGTTCTAGAGCTTGGGCTGGTCCATACATGTGGCAAATTGAGGCAATTGTTTCAGGTTGCAAATTGGCAGAGATTTCCTGCTGGTTTCTGTCATTCTTCCTTCTCTTAGAGATTCCCAGAGAACCTCATGAAAGTATGGATCTCTCTCCTGAAAAATGCATATAAACCTACTTCTCCCCCCAAATTTCAACCAGTTCATGGACCACACTTTCTCTTCCACTCTGTTCCCTGCTCCCTTTTTTAATCCAGGGGAACACCACAGAGTACTGGAGGTGGCATTTGGAGTAGAGCCTCACCCAACAGGAGGATTCGGGCTAGAGGATTTGGACCGGCTCTATCTAAAACACTCCCGGAATAGAGAATGCACATTTTCATTCATTCTGTTTACATGGATTGACTCCCTCCATTGAAATACACGCACCCCTCCCACACACCAGAGATCTGCATGACAGATGTCAAATGTGCTAATAGCACTTTTGATGAAAATGTGGCAAAACATTTTCTTTCCATAACTTCTCATTTTGATGTTGCATATAATATCGAGGAGTAAAACACCTTCAGGTGAATCCACAATCATTTTAGAATGACAGGGAGATGGCGATGAAGTTTCTGTGTGCAGAAAATAATTCTGAATTTAAAATGAACAATGTTACCAAGCACAGTCATATGAAATATGTTGCCCACAGTGAGAAAAGATCAAAGAGGGACTATTTTAATAATGCATTTTACTTTTCTTATGTATTTTCTCCCCACAGAATCCTCTCTTTAAAGTACTGGGATCTTAGCTCAGAGTCAAGCTCAGCTAAAGAGGAACAGTGCTGTGCCTGGGACATTGCCCTATCTGCTGGAATTATCAGTAGTCCATGTCTTAGAATTGATGTATGTTGCTCCATCTCAGAAAAATAAGAGCTATGTGACTAGACATGAAAGGATCATTTTGTTCATGTAAGAAAATATGAGGCTGTGAATGGGGGGGGGGGAGGAGAAAGATGTTTTCTGAGGGAGGGGCACTTTTCTGCTAATGAAGTTATTCTGGAGGCCCTAACCTAGTGAGCCATATAAAAGTCTCATCTTATCATACATTACAGCCCCTATGGACAGACTACAGAAAATGACTTCTGTGTAGTGGTGAATGGTGCTCTACTCAGTATATTAGCATGAGTCCATTGAGAATCTCTGTCAGCACCAGAAACATACAGTGCTGAACTGAAATTGCTCCATGACTCAGATCAGCACACACGATGAAAGTATTACAAACAATCCTGTTGAGATGATCTCTCTGGTGCGGTCACATAGTTGGGGACCTCTGTATGTGTCTTCTTAGAGTCTATGTGCCTACGACTGCACATACATAGCGCCTCTGGGACTTCTGCTTTTCCTGGGTTCCTGAACATTCAGAGAAAAGCTCACAAGTGTCACATCCCATAGTCCTTGTAAGATGACATATTCAGGATGAATGTATACATGTAGGGTACCCATGTGTATGCAGCAGATAATCTGCAAGGGATCTATGTGCATACAGTTGTATGTGCATAGGCTCCATGTAGACATTCAAGAGAAAGGCTGGGAGCATGGCCTCCTGCCACCACCATTGCACTCACCCCTGCACATATGTATCCACCTGCACATGTCTTCTGAATAGAATTTCTATGTGCAGAATTTCCAAGCGCTAGAAGAACTTTTGAAACGCCTTTTCTGTGTCATGCAAAATCTGTATCTGAATGCCTCCTGTGTTGTCCTTCTTAGCAGCTTGCTCTCTAGTCACTGCACTTCTTCTTTTGATGCACTAGAGAAAGTGCTTTGAGCATCAGTTGCTGAGCATAGAATCTGGTATCACAGCTAGAAGAAATCTCTTTTGGGGAAGACCCTGGAGAAAAATTGATTTTTTTATTAAACAAATTTTCAGATTGTGCAACACTCAATCAAAATATGAAAGAAAGGAAAGAAAAATTATGACTTCACATGAGAGAACCATTACCTAGTAAAATGCCTTCACAGCTCTTCTCATGACAATGTTGCAAAAAAAAAAACAAAAAAAAAAAACACTTCCAAAATGGAAAGAATAGGCCGAGAAAAATTCACTTCCATATCTGTGACCCAAAGATATATTTTTCTATTTGATCTGAATGTGATCTCGCTGATGACTGTGACTGTGGGTGACATGGTAAGCCTGAAAGTCACATTGCCCTTTTACTGAATGATATGGAAACCCGTGATCATGTGTCTGCAGGACTACTTTACCAAATGAATACAAAGGCAGAAAGTCACTGCATAGAGACAGTGACAGCAGTGACAGTAAGAGTCTGCCTTTGAAACAGAAGGGAGAGGAAATATATAACACGGGGGTATGTTTTTTATTATGGAAGCATCAAAGGAATTTCATATAGGACACTTTATAAAATGATGATGATTGCCATCAGTGTGTATGGCGGTTTATGAAATAGAAGATACCAGATCCCTGCCCTAAAGACCTTACAACCTAAAATGCTTAACTATGTGATGCATAAATGTAAGGATATTTTTGACATGTTTATACTGTAGTTCTTTTAAGTCAAAATACTTGCATGTCTGATGTTACACTGGATAACATTTGCATATACAGTAGCGGATACATTTGGAACTTCATTTGCCAAGCTGATGCCTGGAATACATCACAGAACTGAGCAACTCTTTTGAACCCCTGCCTGCATGATGGAAACCCAGAGAGAGATGGCCCAGTTCCTTAACTGCTGTAAATATCTCAAAAAGCCCAGAGCCATGTTTCTCAGGCTCTGATGCATGCTAAGAAGTAGAGGATCAACAAGTTGCAGGGAATTTAAGAAATTCCTTCTCTGTTAACTCTTTCACGACCCAATCCTAACTAAATCCCCCTACTGATGCAGCTGTGGCAATGGAGCACACACTGCACCCTGAGGAAGGGTAACCCAGAGGCTTCCTTGAGGTAAGGAAACATTTGTTCCCGTACTCAGGGCAAGCCTTCACTGCCCCAGTAGGTTTCCTTGGCTCTGCATCAACTGTATTCCTGGTGCAAGTCCGAGGAGAGTAATGGAGAGGGAAAAGGACAGGGAACTTTGTTAGGATCTGGTGCAAGCTAGTGCCGCCAAAATCCACCCCTCCCTTTCCTGTTCCTCCTCCTGCCCACCTCCTCTCCACCCAGAAATTCCTCTGTCCTTCCCCCTTCCTGCCTTGTCCTGCCTATCCCCACCACTCCCTGCACCCACCTCTGCCTTACCTTTGCTTCTGGAGGTGGCTATTAGCGTTAGTGAACCTCTGGCACTGCGGCAGTTTGTGGCAGTAGACCCAAAATGGCCACTGGGGCTGTGCTGCAAATGGCACCATATGGCCATTTACAACAGAAGAGCTGTGTTCCACTATTGTAAAGGGCAACTTGGTCCTAGTCAAGACTGGGCTGCCCATGTCCTATGTATATAGAGCAGCCAGAAAATTATGAAAGCCTTCTTTTTTCCTGAAAAGGCAAACTTTTCCTGAAAAGTTTCCTGAAAGGCAAACTCTTCTCATCAAATTTGGGAAATAAGTGGTCTTCATAACTGTCTGTCATAAGGTATAATTGGGCATATTGCTCAGCCAAGTTATATATGTTATATGCTCAGCCTTGCTATCCATAAGCCATGTTATGTACCCATCTCTAATGGAGTCTGGGCAGCAGTTCTAGAAAAGCAGGACCCCTGAGCTGGTGACTCCAAAGAAGGATATATACTGAACTAATTGCAAAGGTTGGGTGGATGAAAGGAACTAACAGGGTGGGATTGTGACTGTTTCATTTAAGAAGAATGGCATAGTGATTGGTGGCTTCCATTTGATATAATGCCAGCAACATAATCCTATGTACATCTACTTGGAATTAAGTTCCAGCGTGTTCAAGAGAGGTTATTCCCTAATCAGTGAGGATTGCAGCTTTATGGCCCAATCCTATCCTGGCCTTCTGCTGATAGAACTCACAGCTTCTGGAGTCCCCCTAGAACAGGTACGTTGGCAGAGGGGGCAGTATGGGTGAGGATTCAGGGGGATCAGGACTGCCTGGGGTGTGTGTCAAGGGCAGACCTGAGTGGATATCAGGGGCAGTGGCAACACCAATATCCTAACTCTCCCAGCCTGGCCTCAACACACCTCCTTGGACCCACTCAAATTTATGCCAGCCAAAGAGCTGATGTAGATCCAAGTAGGCCCACTGGGAACAGGACAGTGGTGGAAAAAGTGAGTAAACAAGATTTTTACCAACCTCTCTGTCACTGCCTGGTCCATGACCAGCCCATGCCTACACCAGAGCTGCCACATGTTCTGGGCCAGACCAGGATAGGAAATGGCTATAAATTATTGTTTCCGACTGATATCAAACCTGGCAAAACACAAAACAGGGAGGCAACAGAAAGCAAGTGCGTGCTACAGTGGATGCAGATTAAACACAAGCATGGGATCTTTGCCTCTTTATAAAGAGGATTTAAATGGATTTTAAATTTTTTTTTTTCAATTTTCAAGATATGTTTGAACAGTCTGATCCATTTAACTAAACTAGATCAAATTCTGTTTTCAATTCTTTCCCTTCCTCACAAGGCCAGCATGCATAATTTCCCCCCCCCCAAATGCCACTAGATGTCACTGTTGCACATCCCATCCGTTCAGCAGAATTTAATGCTCTACCCAGGAGCAGAATTTACATCGTTTTTATACAAACTGGAGGCAGGATATTTAAAGGACAAAGCTATGGTCTCACAATCGAAACGTTTTTACTTGACACATCTTTTGTGTTTAGGGACTATTATGTTTGTGTAGCACAAATGTTGTTTATTTTATACAGGCAAGCCAAGCAGCATCTCATTTCCTATTGCCTATGTACTACTGAAGTTCGAAATGCTTTTCTCCTTATTTTGCCCTGCTTGCACATTCTCAAATGTGCATCCTTACAGAAACTTGGAATCCCTGTTCTTTTTCAGATGTTCCTATTGGAAAAAGAACAGCAGTGTGGAAATCGGGAACCCAACGTGTATCAATGAACCCATTTGGAGTTTCATTCTTTCTGAAATGAGCAAATCCAAGGGAACAAATGCATATAAAGGCCGGTTTACAGCGTCAAGGTAAAGGAACACATTTTTTCCTTATCTTGAGGAGGCTTCTGTAAGTGTCCCCACACCACAGGACACAGTGCACATCTGCGTCAGTGCTGGAAAGTTGGATAGCATTGGGCCCTGATTGGGAATACTTGGCGGTGGCAGCTATTCTAGGGCATACTTCCCTCTATTATTACTGTATAGCGCCAATCTATGCAAAGTTCAGTGGGCCCAAATGCATCAATTTCAGTGGGGTTAGGCACATTAAAGTCTGTACAAAACTGGGTTGCTCATGATCTAGGAATGTGTTGTGCGTTGAAAACATGTCCTTCACTTTTAGGCACTAAGTATTCCAGTACATTAGAGGTCTAATCTCAATAACAACCTGTTACTTATATTATGGATAATTTACTGCTCCCCTAAACTGTGTCTTCAACACTTTTATCTGTTTTCCTTTCAACTGTATTTAAAAGAGAAATGGAAAGAAAAAAAGGCTTTTGTCATCTGAAAGATTACTTGCTGATGACAATGTCACTGATATGTGCAACCATATCGTGATGACTGTGAAAATAAATCATTCTCCCTAATAACATGCACAACTAATATTTCAGCTATGATTGTAAATGATATCATTAACACTCATATGGGAAAATAAATCATTAGTGGATGTACTGCATAATTCTTGTTTAATCTGGACTGATTTGTGTGGGAAAATGCAAAGACATTAAGCTTGATAGTCAGCAACTGCCTTTTTGTCATCTGTTTTTAACGGGTTACTGTCTTATCCCACTGTTCTAATATTGTCCTTACTAAAAAGGTGGGGTGGTAACTGTACTGCCCCATAGAGAGTATGGGGCACAGAGAATCTAGAGCCCAGGGCACACCATAGATAACTTTCCTGATGAGGAAAGGGTACAGTGTTTGGGGTTTTTTAGGCAAGGAAAAAGATGACTTAGAGGAGACAAGATTGAGGTTAATGAAATTGTGCACAGTGTTGAGAAAATGGGGAAATACATCTTTCTCTGCTCTTGCAACACTAAATCCAGGGGTCATCCTATCAAGCTCTTTGGTGAGTGATTCACACAGTGTACAATTAATCTATGGAATTCATTGTCACAAGAAATGGTGGTGACCACTTAGCTATGCTTAGTGCCGGGCAGTGGCATAGCTAGCAAGGGGAGGGGGGCGGTCTGCCCCAGGTACCAGGCTTGGGAGGGTGACTCCACAAATTACCCAACATCACTAACATTGTGGAGGTTATGAGTAACCCAATCAAGCTAAATACAGTTGGATGCGGAATTTCCAGCTGAATGCAATGCAGAAAACTGGAGGAAATTATCTCCTTTCCATTCGATGTTATAGCCAAAAAACCGGAAACAAAAAAATGCATGGAGTCCTATGGAAAGTGAAACCGAGCCATATAGCTCATTTACTCACCTCATGAGTAGGTGAACATGTCTTAGTCCATTGGAAAGGGCAGGATGAGAGGAATCCAACAACATCGGAATGTTTCCTATCCAATGAAAACTTCCCCCCAAAAACACCCAAGAAGGAGGTCCCTCCCTCCAAGCAGGCGAATGTATTGAGCCCTATGGAAAGCGAAAGTAAACCACATGGTCGAATTTACTCACGAGTAAGCAAACATGGCTTGGCTGCTGGTCAAGTCAGGCAAAGGGGAATGCAAGGCTGGCTGCATGGTCCCAATCTGATGAAAGTAGAGCTCAACAACTGCTCCAGAAGGCAGCACCCCCCCCCCCCAAGAATAAACCAGAGGCTTGAGCTGGTAAGGTGGGCACTGGGGAGGGCTGAAAATCTCACTGATTTTTTGTGGAGGGGGGCTGTTATTGCAGGCAGGCTACAGAGAAAATTCACTTGGTGAAACAGGGTTAGCTTCCCCTTATTTATCTGTTTTTCTTTAATTTAATTATTTATACTTATTTTATTTTGCTTGATGATGTCACTTCCAGCCATGACATCACTTCTGGTGGGTCCTGGACAGATTGTCATTCTCAAAAGTGGGTCCCAGTGTTAAAGGTTTGAGAACCACTGCCTTGACTCAAAACAGGCCAGTGAGACATCCGGGAGGGGGGGGTGATACCCTAGTGACCAAAACTCTGAAAATCGTGACTTTTAGGAATAATGGCATCATGTTATATACCATTTGATGCAGAATTTCATCCATTGCTTGTGGGGAAATATTCACTGTATTTATTTTCTGGCCATTATTACTATTAATTTCATGTCATGACTATTACTATCTCTCAGTCTCACCTACCTCACAGGGTTGTTTTGAGGACAAAATAAGGAGAGAAACCATGTATGCCACCCTGAGCTGCTTAGAGGAAGGGTGGTATAGAAATGTGAATTAATTAATAATTAATAAATAATTATATTATATTATAATATATAATATATTTTATAATATATAAACTATATATATAAACTATATAATAATAAATAATAAATAAAATATAAAATATAATTTTATAATAATAAAATATAATTATAATTAATATAATATGTCGTATGGGGTGACAAAAATTTATGGGCCCCGGGTGTCAAATGACCTAGCTACGCCTCTGATGCCAGGCCAGTGCTGGAGCTAGCCCAACGTGAGCCCATGCTGGGCCAGCGCTGGCAGGAGGCCGGTGGTCCACCACTTAGCAGTCCCTAGGGCTGGCTGGCAGCAGAGAGGTCAGTGGAGGTATGGGGGAAGGTGGGGAGGAGTATTCTGGGGAAGGGGAGAAGGCTGGAGGGTGGGGAGGGCCTGTGGCAGGGGAGGGAGAGGGGAGGGAGGGGGGAAACTGTGGAGCTCGGCTCCACCGGATCCAGAGCCTTGCATCAAGTCTCGTGGCTCAACATGGCACTGTTACTTTGCGCCCGCTCAATAGCGGGTGCAGAATCGAGTAGCCCCATTGTGGGGCTACTTTCCTTACACAAAGCAAGGGAATGAATGTGCCCTTCTCCCGAGGAGGCAGTGGCGCATGCTCGGAGCGCGTTGGATGCCACAGCTGCCATTTTGGCGCCACAGCAGCCCTGTGCTCCAGGCAGCTCAGAATTCTGACTCAGGCATGAAAGTGTCAGGCAGTTGAGGACTAAGATCAGAAGAATATAAGAAAAGCCCTGCTGGATCAGGCCAAAGGCCTATCTAATCCAGCTTCCTGTATCTCATGGTGGCCCACCAGATGTCTCATGGAGCACACAAGACCACGAGATATCTGCATCCTGTCACCTCTCCCTGGCATCTGGCAAAGTCCTGCACTGAGGAATTGATGGCAGCCTGTCTCCTAATGCAGTGGTTCCCAAACTTTTTTGACTGGCGGCTCCCTTGACCTATTGGACCATTGGCCATGGTCCCCCATTAGAGCTACAGGGGCTCTTAGCTAAGATCCAAACTGGCCAATTCCTGATCCTTCCCTGCACACCATACCTGCATACCCCTGCTTGCCATTCCTCAGGCCATCACCCAGTCAATACCTGGTTAGGGAACTTGAGTCCAGATAGAACGGACATTTGCAATTCCTCAGGTGTGTATGGCACGTGTGCATGCATGCTCACATTTATGCACATGGTGTGTGTCAGTGCAATGTCAGAGTGACCTTCTTGTCTCTGAGATAAGCTAGGAACAAAAGCCCTACATTTCAGCAATTCTTTTCCTGCAAGTCCCCTGGCTAAGGTCATTGGGTTTTCTTAAACTGGAGTGATTTTTGCCTTTGCAGACATCTGCTGCTGTGTGCGTTAGATCAGAAGGGAACTTGTACAGCAGCAAAGGAACCGCAGGATGAAGCAAAGGACATGCAATCCTATGTTCTGCTTCAAAGGAGGATTGACAGACCCTGGAAAGCTGGGTCAAGAGGCACCCCTCCAAGGTCTGAGGTCTTTGACTTCCCAGCTTTGGCTTACCTCTCCTCATCGCACCTTAGCATAATCACTGAAGAGATGCACTTTTAGGTCCTGTTGTACATTTTTGTGTGTCAATATTTTCCAAGTATATTTGTCTTCCTGACAGATGTGCCGAAGCAGCAGCTCCATTATCAGTAACCAAAAGGAGCCAGGCCTACGACACCGGGTGTGTGTATATTTCTCTTATTACCATCAACCTCCAGAATATAATTCCTCAGCCTGACAAGATCAGAGCGAGTGTCATCCTTTCTTATTTAAATTTAATTTACCCAAAATAATGCACTTCTTGCTCCATTTCTCCCCATCCTCTTTCTCCTCCTTCCCTGGTCATTTTTCTTTATCACTTCAAAGTTATTCTCTTCACCAATGTCACCTCCCCCTCCAGTGTTAGCATATTTCACCTCTGTGGTGTGTAATGTCCTCCCCCCTTCCCAGCCCTATTTAACTTTTATTGAAACCATTTGTTTCATTTCCAAATGCAAGACTCTCCAAGGAGAATAAAATAACTATTTACCATGTGAAACATTTTCAGTTTTCAGGTGAGGAAAATTGTTGCATCCAATTTGCTTCCTGCTTTCCTTCTTTCATCATTATTACCTCTTCTTTCTTTCCCCTCTCTCTTTGGCAGACTTTTTCAAGTGCACTTTTCATGAATGCTGTGCTTATAAATACATTCAACTTTTTCTTACTTGATCTGTTAACCATAAATACGACATGCCTATTCCTAGTGAATTATGATACCAACACCAGCACTATGTTAACTCTTGCATATTTGCCCCTGAAGCGTTTTTCGTATGCTCATGCCAAGCGTATACACAAATGAACTTGTATTGCAACACCAGAGGCATCTTTGCCATGCTTCTAGGCATGCTATACAACCCCCACCACCAAACCCACTGATTTCAAGAGAATTTTGATGTGATTATTATGGTGCCCTGACCTCAGGTGCCCTGGACCCTACATTTCCCAAGCTCCCTTGTGCCAGGGACAGTGCCCTAGCAGAAGAGAGAGGCCTTGCACAAAAGTCTCAATTGAGATTGCCCCCCATTGCTATGTTGTTGCTGTATGACACCTAAAGCTGAGCAATGAAAAGGAGTGACCGAGTTTAGGGTCTCATAGGGAGTTTAAGAAGCTGTCAAAGGGCGGCATGTAATACAGGTGCAGCCTGCTTATCCATGGATTTTTCATATGTGGTTCTGGTTCAGTGGGTCCCCCTAACCTGTATTGAGCCAGACTGCCCCTCTTGAACCCTCTGGAGAGCTTTCTTAAGCCCACAGAGGCAGCATGCCTCTCCTGGAGGGCTTCCCCGAACCTCAGAATGCTTTATATGGCCAAAAAAAAAAAAAAAAAAAAAGTCACTTCTGGTTTCCCTTGGGATGCCTTCTTTGCTGCTTTCACTGCCACAAAATAGGCCCTAAAATGGGCACTAGCTCAAGTTCAGTCAGACCCATCTTGAGTTTTCCTTCAACGCTGTTCGAGGCGTCGACCAAGTTTTTTCATTTCCTGTAGCTCTTTGAAGCCATCTTGGCTCCATGACAAGACTGAGGTCATTCAGTCCGATCCAAGGGTCTAGCCATCTTTTCATACCAGAGGGTGGCTAGAGCATCAGATGAGTCACCAGCTTTGGAAATAGGAAAATTCCCCTGAGCCTTAAGAAACCATTTGGATCCACTGTTTTGTTGGAGTGATTGGCAGTTGCCAGTGTAAAGTTCACTAGATATTGATCTGTCCATGACAAAAGACAGATCTTGGTCTCCTCTACATCCAGATCACTATCTCTACATCCACCTGTGAATACCAGGTTCCATCCTGCAACATGTGTGGGAGCTGTGATCTATGGCAACAGGCCCGTGGCCTAAGTATATAAAGAGATATATACACTGTTGATGATATTATTGGAAGTGCAAAAGGATATGAATTTGGAATTGGTCTTGTAAAAGGAAAAAACAATCAAATAAACCAAGTAATTTTCTGATTTGGGGCACTCATCACTATGAGGGATTTTCAGGATTTGTTGAGAACAAATTCTACAGCTTGAAATCTATGAATGAATTCAAATTTAATAGTCTCACGTTGTAGTCCCTTTTGGCAACATTCAAATCTGCTATAGACTGACCTGAGATCAAAATACTTCCACTGGTATTGACATCCATGACAGAAGGACATTATTCACAGAAGATGCAACATACCACATTAGAAGATGTGAGAATGAGATGAGGATGCTCCAGACATCTTACCATGGGGGAGATGGAGATGCACGAGTTTCAACTTCCAGGACCTATCAGAAACACCAGGAGAAGAAGTGCACACATGATTCCCGGCATTCCAACACTTCTGTGTAATGTCTACCACTATTGTTGGGGCCAAACTAGATGTGATGTTAAAAGTGTGGCTGCTATTGAAAATCGCAACTGTGCATCTAGTTTCTCTGTCCTGCCTCTGTAATATCTAGCAGCACCTACCAATTTTTCCACTCTCTGCCAATGCTGTAGAATGGGGGCAAGGAAATACCAGCTGTTGTGGATGTCCAGTCAGGGAATATCAATTCATGTGCAGGGATCCTGTGTCCTGGTCAATGGCACAGCCATGCAGTTTGGCAGGAAGATGATGAGGGAGGCGAGGGTGAAAGGTGCAACAAAATTTATTATAGTGACTCAACCAAATAAGAAAGAGGGAATAAAACACAGGGCCTAGCTGAACTTGCTCACTCACTCACTGTAGGTAAACAGGGGAGAACTATGGTATATCTGACCATCCACTCACAATGGAGCCTGATTGATCAGGTAACACATGTCTTGTTTAGCCCTTACTGAGAGTACAATTTTTTGTTAAAAAGCCTAACAAACTCTAACGTGGCAGAGGCATCAATAAACTATGTGGAAGACTCCAAGCAAAATACAAACAGTGAAGTTCACAGACCAACAATTATTAATCCCTTTCCTGAAGATGTGGAAGGGGGTGGCTGCAATTAGCCAGACACAGAGCCTAGAATTAATGGACACCCGACAGAAGCATGGCTACAGTCTCATTATTTCTCCCTCACAGTATCTCATCTATCCATATATAAATACCCCATGCCGTACATCAGATTAACTGAGGATGCTTTGCTCAATTGTCATCCCTGAGCCTGATAACCCCAAGGGCAGACAGTGTCAAGCTCTATATGACAGAATGTTTTATTGATTGGGATTTCTTGTCTCTTTAGCACCAGTCCAATTTTTGAGGCACAGAAGCGCCTCTCTCTCTCTCTCTCTCTCTCTCTCTCTCTCTCTCTCTCTCTCTCTCTCATATCTGCTCAGACAAATCAGGAAAGAAAAGAGGCAGCCTCTCTTTAAAGACATTAAAACATTCACTCACTGGCCCAAGGTCACCCAAAGAACTTGTAGCACAGCAAGACATACTTGACTCTGATTCTCCATTTCATGTTTCAATGACTACTCTGCTGCTCAGAAGGGAAGAATAGTGAGATGGGAGATGAGCAGAGAGATGAGGGGACCCTGATTCTTAATGATGCCCTCATAAGAGCATACAAAGAGCCAAGTCAGAACACCATCCGTTTAGTTCAGCATCCTGTTTCCAACAGTGCCCAGCCAGATGCCTCCAAGAAGTGCCTGGGCAGGTTATGAAGTTAATGGCCTCCTTTAGTGTTTGATCCCATCGTCTGGTATTCTGAGGCAAGCTGCTTCATCCAGAGCCTTATCACAGATAGACTGGATCAGATGTTGACACATACTGTGCCTCTATTGTGCTCTGTACGCTATGGGTCCAGACACTTCTCCAGGGGTCACTACCTCTCATTTTGCCAAATGTACCCAATGAAGGGAGAGTAGTATGGAGGTTAGGTAGTGGTGAAAGCCTTGGGCTTGTTGAAGAGTGTCAGCATGTAAGCTGAGTCACCCAAACAGTGACAGAGCAATCCAAACCCGCCTGAGCTGGCGCAAGTCAATCATTCACTGCACCTCTAGAGCTGGCTAGACCAGTACAACGATGCGCGTTGGCCTGCTGGCACCAGATCCTGCCCTGGAGAGGGTAACTTTGTGCTGGACAAGGGTGGCCGGCATGGGAGGTTGGAGAGGGTGGCTGGAGGGAGTTGCAGGAATGGGGGTGTTTTGGGGGGAGGATGGAGAGTTAGTGGGCAGGGCAGCCCTGGGAATGGGGTAGGACTGGCCTAAGAAACTTAGGCCAGATCCTAATTGCCCTCCCAGCCAGCCCAGCATTACAGTGGGCTGCTCAGACTTGCATAAGTGATTTTGCTGGTACATCTGAGTAGTTCCATACGGGTGGCTGGCATGTGATGCAGGATAAGGGGATCAATATCCACTTACTCTGAGTTGCACTCCAGCCTGCACCTACCTTACGCTGGATACAGTGCAGGCCAATTGGGCTGCCTGTTCCAGTGAAAGTGAGAATTGCGCCCTAAGTGTATTACAGTGAGAGCCAGGGTGATGTAGTGGTTTGAGAGGTGGACTTAGACTTGGATGATCTAGGTTCAAATCCCCCCTCAGCCACAAAGTTTCCTGGGTGACCTTGGACCAGTCACTTTCTCTCAGCCTCACCTACCTCACAGAGTTGTTGTGAGGACAAGAAAGAGGGGAGGAGCAGCTCTGTAAACCGCCCTGAGCTCTTTGGAGGAAGGGCGGTATAAAAATGTGAAAAATAAATAAATAATAAATATAGTGCAATCGTGAGTCAGCCTCTGCTGGTGGGACAAGTGTGTGCACTGTTGCAAACGTGCCATAAGGTATGTTTTGGCAGCATGCAGGCTTACGGTGCCAGTGGAAAGGCCTGCACCTACCTGCTGGTGACAATCGAAGGCCTGTCAGGTAAGGTTCCAACGGACTGGGTTGGAGGTGGGTGGAGGGCAGAACAGGGGTAGAGGGGCTGTAATGGGGCAGGGACAGGGTGGGAAAGAGGCTGGATCAGGCCCTGTAGGGGATCAGGCCTCCACTGTATCCTATCTCCCTTCCTGAGCCTGATTTCCCTACATGGGGCTGCTCAGATTTGTGTTAGTCATTTTGCTGACACAAGCCCGAGTAGCCCCATTGCAGATGCTGGGGCTTACTCCAGGAGAAGGGAATAAATGTCCCCTTTTCTCCATTAGCCTCCTTTCCCACATAGGATGCAGTGGAGGCCATTTCTCAGCATGGGAAACTCAATAGGATTGTGCCGTAATGGTCTATTCACACATTCACCATTCAAAAATGTGATGGATGGTGTGTGTGTTGCCTCTCTGTGGGTGTACTCCTCATCTCTGATCCATTCATTTCCAAAAGTGTTGAAAGAACACATATGTTATTCAGCCATAAATAGATTTCTCCCCATTTCTGGATAGCTAACGTGTATTGTAAACTGGCCCCAAGAATATTATTTGAATAGCTCTAATTTATAGGTAATCTACATAAAGCAAGAAAAAAAAGAGTATTTTATAGCAGGTCTTGATAGGAAGGGGAAGGATAAATTGAGCAGACAGTCCTGGCAGATTCAAGTTGTAATTTCATGGATATTGCATTAGCTAGCAAATGTCAGCAGAAGATGTGTATGATTTCATCTGTGTATTTTGCCGTGAGGAGTCATCAACTATAGTGATCACTAATGAATCTGCTGTACAATTTTCCAGGGTTCATCAGTTTTCTATATCAATAGACAAACCTCCTAAGCAAGCCTCCATTAAGGCATCAGCATGAGGAAACACATGCCTGAAAAGAAGCCATAATTTATCCTAGCAATGGGGGGGAAAATAATCTGCCCCCTGTTCTTCCGTGCTGATTGCTGTATATCGAGAAACTGTACATAGCGTGGCTTTAAAAAAAACAAAAAACTTCGAGTGTATCCTTTCCAAGCCCTGAACTGCAATACAGTGCGGGATAGTCACAACTTTCACTCTTTTAATTTGTGTGAGCGAGCTCTTTTAGACTTTGGATTTCTTTAATTAGTTTTTAATTAATGCTCCAGTTGGAAGGCAGAATACCAATGATGCAAATGCAAAACCCAACACCCATTTATAACAAGCCACAGAGTGGTTCATTGCTATAATAAAGGGTTTGCCTAAAAATCACATCCTCCAGTAGGCTGATAACTGCCTGGCACCTCAGGTGGTGCACCGGTTGGGTGACCTCTCCTCATCCAGTGGCTCACCAGCAGTGCTACTGCTCCTAGTCCTGCTCCCTGAATTCTAAAAGGAACAGAAAATATGGAGGGAAGAAGGGCTGGCTGAGACACAGCGCAATCCGGAGCTGCCCGGCACACAAGGCTGCCATGGCGCCAAAATAAATGCCACAGTATCCTAAACACACCAGGCAGCTGCTGCTGGCTCCTCAGGAGAAAGGAACATTTGTCCTCTTCTCCTGAGTAAGTGGGGCTTCTTCCTGCAAGGGGGCTTCTTGACTCTGCATCTGCTATGTACCCAGCGCAGAATCAAAAGCCTTGTGTCAGGCCACAAGAATGCCCCAGATCGCCTCCCCTTTCCTCCCCCCACGCCCCCACTCACCTCTCACCTTCCCCCACACTCCCACTCACCTGTTCGCCACTTGGCACTCTGAGCGTGGACCACGAGCTGGTCCCAAAGTTGGAGCTGTTGCTGTGTGGGCTCGTGCTGGGCTAGCTCCAGTACTGGGCCCATGGTGGTGCTCGCAAACATGCTTTATCAGGATTAAGCCCACAATGCAATAATGAGAGCCAGGGTGGTGTAGTGGTTTGGGAGGTGGACTTAGACCGGGAAGATCCAGGTTCGAATCCCACCTCAGCCATGAAGCTTTCTGGGTGACCTTGGGCCAGTCACTTTCTCTCAGCCTCACCTACCTCACAGGGTTGTTGTGAGGACAAAAAGAGGGGAGCAGCTGTGCACACCGCCTTAAGCTCTTTGGAAGGAGGGCAGTATAAAATTGTGAAAAATAAACACATAACAAATAGTGCCACTCTCCCTGCCGCTGTGCCTCCGAAACCCACACATCCTTAACCTTGCTTCTTCTTCTATATAGACTCTTTAAACAGGACACAAAATGGGGCATCCTGTGAGCACTCCCAGCATGTTCTCCAGTTCCCACTTGTTTAGAGTTCCTTTGTTTTAATTATTATGTGTTGTGTGCTCTGTATAACATATGTGTATGCTCTGCTGGGGCCCTGAGCCGATGCAGTTCCTCAAAGTCTTCCTTGCAATGTATGAAATGGCCTCAAAAGAATATAGGAAGATGTTTACCAAAGTGCCATAAAGCTAATCTTGGCTCTTTTTCGGCTTTGCGATGCTACAAGCCAAATCTGTGGTGTGAAGGTATTGGAGTCTTGAGATAGTGCAGAAAGATCATTCAACATTGTTCTCTGTTGGCCCTCTATTTCTTGTGCAAAAGGAACGGCAACACCAAAAAAACCCAAAAACCCACTTCATTTGCTCTTTGCAAAATCTAACTTTTGCCATGGTAACATTTCAGCAGGGTAATTTTTCCCCGGCTATATGCTCAGATTAGGTTGTCAAGGTGGCACAAAGCAATTCCGTTCCTCTGGGGGATCGCACCCATTGTCTTTCGCAAGCTACAGCTATCTAGCACATAATGTCACTTCTTTGCAAGTGTTGTATTCTGTGTCTGATTCTGCTTTGTATGTTTCCCTTCCTTTAGTTAAATCAATTACCCTTCCTGCCAGATGGGATTTAGTATGGATTCCAGTGCTTTGTAGACGTACCTTCTTTGAATTCAGTCAGTGTGCATTTATGCAGATGCTTCTTTTATTTGATGAGCAACCATTCTTTGATGTCTAATGGAATTTCTATCAGAATGGAGAGACGGCAAAGCCAAGAGGTGCAAAATGAGTTTATTTACAAGCGGCTTTCCAAATTTCCCAATATGTTTTGAACATTAATGTTCTGCCTCAGAGAAATGAGTCAGTGTGTACGTTAAGATATCAATACACTGGTAGGATTCAGTCCTCCAGAGTGAATTGTGTAGTTCAGCAGTTCTGAGTTCTAGTCAGGTTTACTGTGCAGTATGGGGAAAAGTTGCTGTTTCATGCTAGAGCAGTGGTTCCCAAACTGGCGGGACCCACCAGGGGAACAAGAAATGGGCTGTTCCCCCTTAAGGGGAGTGGCCCAGGGATGGGTGTTCTGATGGCGCCACAGCTATCAGTGTTCAGAGCCTACTTCAGCGATTGGAGCCAACTTCCAGTTTCCTATCAATGCTCTGATCACTGATTGGAGCACTGTGGAGCCGTGGGGAGGCTTACAAAGGGGGCTGTGAGCCTTTCGGACACTCATGGAGGCCAGTGCGACCCCCAAGTAAGTAAAAACGTACTTGGGTCCCTGTGTTATCACAATCACTATAGCACCATTAGAGCAACCGCTTCTGGCAAGACTTAGCTTGTTCCCAAAGTCTGAGAGGACTTTGGGAACCACTATGCTAGACAAATGAAGGCAATTGATAGTGAAAGGCAATGTTTCCAGGATCAGTCATATCAGTAAACCCAGCCAATCAAGTTCACATAGAGCTTTACGTAGATTTGGCTACCTGATGATGTCACAGAGAACAGGTGAAGTCAATTGAGCATGACAGCAAGTTTGGGAAATAAATAACTTTTCTCAACATGTATCAAAACTTCACAAAAGGAGAAAATTTTTAACACTTTCAAAATGTCAAAAATTTACATAAAACACCGTAGGTACTCTTGGCTCAGTCCTCCATCTTCAGCCCATGCTATGTGGTCAAAGGACTATATCTTGATTAAGTTGGAGATCTTTTTGTAGGTTGTGATTTCAGTGTGGGTAGGGCCATACAGGCATAGTGTAGTAGAACAATATACAGTGCCCTTGATGTGTGTGTAGGGTATGTATATGTAGAAGATGTCAACAGTAAACAGACCATAAGAAGGAAGCAGAGAAGGAATGAAACCTTTCTGTGGGGTGGCAAAGGGTAACTAACTACTACAAACTTGCTGAAACTTAAGTTGCAATTGCTTTCAATATGAAAAAATTGTTTCCTTATAAGAACAAAGTCAATACATTTCGAAGAAATAATTCAATAATTAAAAAGAGAGATAAGAACATAAGAACATAAGAAGACCCCTGCTGGATCAGGCCAAAGGCCCATCTAGTCCAGCTTCCTGTATCTCACAGTGGCCCACCAAATGCCCCAGGGAGCACACAAGACAACAGACACAACCTGCATCCTGGTGCCCTCCCCTGCATCTGGCAATCAGAGGTAGCCTGCCTCTAAAACCAAGAGCGTGCACATATCTACTATGACTTGTAAGCCGTAATGAACTTTTTCTCCAGAAATTTGTCCAATCCTCTCTTAAAAGGCATCCAGGCAAGATGCCATCACTACTTCCTATGGCAAAGAGTTCCACAAACTAATTACACGCTGGGTAAAGAAATATTTTCTTCTGTCTGCCCTAAACAGGCTTTGGATGGCTATACAGAGGTTTTAACAGAGAGGGGGAAAAAATCTGCAGTTTGTATAGTTGCAGTTTCATGCATCACCTGTCAGGAGAAATGGCAATGACTTTGAAAGATCATCTGTGCTAAGGTATAAAGAAAGTCAGCTCTCACGTTGGCTTGCCAAGAGCTGAACAAGATATATTGCCTCATGATAATTCATTAGGCATCAATAAATGATCAGCAACGCAACAAGGCAACAGCAGGGAAGAAATTGTTCAAAGGAAACAAGCAGCTAATTAGAGAAAGAGAAGACACTTGCAGTGTGCTGACTCGGGAAGGAGTATCCTGGATTCAGGGTCAGCCTGTCCATGAGCTTGCCAGGCAGCCCAGTCCTGAGCTGTGTGGTGCCCAGAGAAGCAGCCAGCTCCTCGGGGGAAGGCCCACAATTGGATTACTCAAGTCTGTGCCAGCTATTTAGCCAGCACAGAGTAAAGCAGCCCTGTGTTGGGCCAGGAGGCCCAATGCGGGGTTCTGTATCCTGTGGAGCCAGTCCCGCCTCCTCCCACCCTGCTCTTTCCCCTGCCTTCCCCTCTCCCTCCACACAGAATGCCTCCCCCTGCCTCACTCACTTCTCTGCTGCCTGGAGCAAGGGACGAGCTCCTGGTGGTACTCGACAGGCCTCTGCCTGGCGCTGGCTCAGCGTGGACCAGCACTGAGCCAGCACCCATGCGAAACTGGCGTTGAGGGTCACAGGCGTGCCTTATGGCACATTTGCAACACTCAGTGCTGGTGGAGGGCTGGTGCTGGCCTGATAGGATTAGGCCCTAAGGCAGTTGTCTCCATTGGTCCTTTCTCTGGCCTTCACCACTCATCCATTTGCTGGATATAATGGAGCAGAACAAGATGGAGGGGTAATGGAGCAGAAAAAGAAGTGTGGTGGACAAGAGAGAAGTGGGCTAGAGGGTCCAACACTCTAGCCTGCCATTATCTTCTTTACACTGTCTTTTCAGTTCCATTGCCCTCTACCTTTTTGTGTCCAGGGACTGGAGGAGGAGTGGTGGAAGCAGCAGGTGATGCACCACTGGGGGGGGGGGCAGGTCAGCATAGGATGCATCTCCTCAGATGTCTGGATTTTTGGACTAGGCTTGTGCCTGGGTAAGAGTGCATAGCTTTGTAGTTTTAATGCGAAGAGAGCTACAGCATGATCCTATGCATGTCCTCTCTGAAATAAGTTCCATTGTACTCATTGGGGGTTATTCCCAGGAATGTGGGTATAGGATTGCAGCCCTAAGCAGCTAAAAAAATAATATTTGGCATGATGATAAATGAGGCTAAAAATAGAAAACCTAAATCAAACATAACTACAAGAAAAATTTTCAGAGAACCTGTCAGAACGTAGGCAGTAGCAGAATGACTTTAATATTTGTTGAAACGTCCACACCTTCTCTCAGTTGTAGGCAGGAGGTCGATTCAAACAAAACAGTCCTAAAATGACTGACTTGGTAATGTGCTCCCTTTGAGCAGCTCAGGACAGAATCCATCCTGACGCATTCTGGACCAGATGAATTTTCTAAATGGCCTTTTGGCTCTGCCTAGGACAATATTCTGGTTAAGATGTTATCATGGCATGCAAAGACAAGACAAAACTAGACAAAGCCAATAGAGATGTCACTCTTCTGACCACAACTGCCTGCTGGAAGTAAAGCTTGGTCCAGGAGGACCCCCAAACTGGTAGGACTCCCAAGCTGGTAGGTGGTAGACAGATAAATCCACCACTTCCTCCTCGGTCCCCTAATGTCCCATTGTAGACAATTCTGTTATATCTGCATTTATCTTAGCCTCATCCATCCAGTCTGTTGCTGACTTCAGACAGGCATTCAGAGACATCAGATGAAAAGGAGAAATAGGGCATCACAGCTGGTACCACCTGCCTGAATGTTAGCCTGCTTAACTTGCATATTTGTAAATCAAACAGTTATAAAAGTGCTCAAAACGTCAATGTGATGGGTTCTTCAACATGATGGCAGTGCTTGCCATTTTGAGATGTTTGTTCCTGATTTCGAGGAGTACTGTTCCCATTTCAATGGACCTTGTGAAAGAAAACAACCTAGTAGACTGTGGGCCCAATCCTATACAGCGCGTGCTGGCTTACCACTGGCTCGTACTGTCACAAACATGCCATAAGGCACATCTGCAGCCCTCAGCACCACTCCAGTGACGATGCTAGCTCAGCGCTGGCCTGCGCTGGGCTAGTGCTGGTGGACCACAGCTGCTCCATTGCTCCGTGGTCATACGGACTGCTGGGCAGTGAAGAGGTAGGTGGGGGTATGGGAGGAGGTGGAGGGCGGGTTGGCAGGAGGTGTGCCGGGGGAGAGAGTGGAGCGGGAAGGAAGCGGGACTGGTGGAGCATTGCTGCCGATGGTCCAATACGGAGGCTCTTGATTCTGCAGTGACCCTTGGATCACCGTAGAATTGAGTAGCCCCATTGTGGGGCTACTCGCCTTACCTGGGGGAAGGGGATGAAAGTCCCCTTCTCCCGAGGAGCCACTGGTGCTGCCCAGGTTGCACTCAGGATGCAGCGGCAGCAATTTTCAGCTCCATTGCAGCCCCGGGCACTGGGCAGCTCAGGATTAGGCTGTGTGTCTTTTGTCTTGTAGAGCCATGGTTTTTAGAGTGGAGTGCTAAGTAATTCCAAGAATGACTTTGCATACAAAATCTGCCATAACCAGCACTGCATGGCATGAATCTTTTTTTTAATATCCAATTAATACATAGACAATTAATACAGAGTTGAGACAAATATCCTTCACTTACTCTGCACAAAGCTCAGAGACTTGCACCGTTAACTCTCTAGCCAATCTTATGGGCTCAAAGTGCTGTTGGAACAAGTGCTTTCTTGTGGACTGGGCAAGGGAAGGGGGTGGGTTTGGGGGCAGCCAATCCTAGTCCCCTTCCCAGTCCTGATCCAGATCCACGCAGACCTGTGTGTCCGTTTTGGCCCCCTCATGCCACAAATTTTCCCTTACCCAGGCTGCCCCTCCATGGGATGCAGCAGCAGCCATTTTTGGCTGCTGCATCAGTGGGGTGGTGGGAGAGGAATAGATTTGATTGGGCTCTAACACTAGCAGCCAGCCATGCAACCTCAGGTTCATCTTGTGATAAGGAAGCTGAAAACCCACTGAGAAGTTTTCATGTTTATTAAGCAAGGACTCTGTTTCGATCACGGAGTATTGTTGTCTTTTTCAAATATCTCATGACATAGGGCAGAGTTAAGGGGCATGATATTAATATTAATGTTTTAATCATTTATTGATGTAGGAGATTGCTCTGCAATCTATTCCTCATTAGCTCAAAGGAGACCCTCTTGAATACATCCCACACACTAACTAGGGATGGGACCTTATCAAGTTGTTTTGAGCTGCTCAGTCGGGTTTTTCAATTGTTAACTTCAGACACAATTTGCATTATGACATTTTAACATTCCAGTACTGTCAAGGAACACAAATAATTACTGTGCTCCCTGGTGTGTTTTTTAAAATCTGATTAAAATGCCATGTATACTTATGCAAAGCGTTTCAATGAAATAGCATTTAATTTTCCCTCTTATTTATAAACACAGCAACAAACCAAATTAAGATAGGCACAATGTTTTATTATTGCAACCCCTGCGCCTGACTACAATAGGGAGGTGTGCATGTGTGTGTGTATGTGGTGGGGGGAGAGAGAGAGAAACAACAGGATTCACCGAGTCAAATCCACAGAGTTTCCAAGTAATACAACATAGAAATATGTTTTTGGACTGTAAATTCTGCTCCAATGCCTGATCTGAATTTGCACATGGATTTCAAGCTTGTCCCTCAGCTGCAAACTACATGCAAAGCTTTGTTGCCTGACAAACTGTTTTATGCGCATGAATGTGGTGCTGGGAGCAGTGGTGTAGCTAGGACATTTGACATCCACACTGGGTATCACTCTCCTCCTCTAGGACAAAATTTTTAACACCCCACTCCTCCATGCTCCCCCTTCCTAGTTCTCCAAGGAACTGCACATTGCTCTGATAGCTGTTGGAAAAGCCTTGGGGGGCAGGCTTGGGGGGGGGACACTTCCCTGTGCTGCCGCTCTCCTTTTTTGCCTTCAGGGAGGGTGGTCTATAAATGGTGACACTTCTCCATTTCTGCAGTTGCTATAGGAATGGACCGTTCGAGTTCAGTTCAGGACTGTTACTAGAGTGCCACGCTTGAGGATGGAAAAGAGAGTGCCAGTACTGAGGTTGTCTGCCTTCTCACCCTTGGCCACACTTACCTACCTTAGCAAGCTCCACTGACACTACTACTCCTCTCTCCAGCAGGGCACTCTAGAAATGGAGACATTCTTCCATTCTAATAATAGAACTAAAAGGGATGAAGGGTGTCCAGATATAACGGACTTTTGGCAGTAACAGACATCCTCCCCATTAGTCTGTTCAATTGAGGGTTACTGCATTGTATTTTTAGGGTGCAATTCTGAAAATGAGTTGGGCCGGTGCAAATCCCTTCTGCCGGCCCAGGAGGGTCGCAAACATGTCTCTGGCTGAGCCGCTTTGGACCCCTACCCTGCGCTGGATACAGCGCAAGCCTCTTGGCTTGCGTGTTACAGCGTAGGGTAGGAATGTGCCCATAAAGTACAATCCTATGCATGTCTACTCAGAAGAAAGTCACATTTCATTCAATAGGGCTTACTCCCAGGAAAGTGTGCATAGGATTGCAGCCTTAGACTACAATCCTAACCTCACTTTCCTGGGAGTAAGTCCCACTGAACACAATAGGATTTACTTCTGAGTGGACCTGCTTAGGATCCTCACAATAGAAGTTATATATGGTTGCACATCAACTTTGTCTCCCTCCTCTTTTCATACCACTCCACTGAGCCTTGTCATTGGTCATGGCATTTGGATTCTGCACATGCAACTGATTTCACCCATGTGCACATGTTTTAAATGCATTTCTGGTTATAGCGGAGTTCCAAGTACTTTGAAGTAGGGTGATGACCAATGGAACATTTTTAAAGCAGCGAACCCTATTGAAAATGACCTCACTACATTCACTCTCCATGTACTTTTCTTTTCTGTGGTCAAGCACTGGAAAAACTGGTTTTACAGGATTGCAGCAGACATTTGGTGGGCCTGCACAATCCTGACTGGATGCCTGTGAGGTCAGCCAGCAGTTTGGCACTCAGGGCCCAATCCTATCCAACTTTCAAGTGCTGGTGCAGCCAGCACAATGGGGCATGCGCTGCATCCTGTGGTAGGGGGACAATCACAGAAGTCTTCTTTAGGTAAGGGAATGTTTATTCCCTTTCCTGGGGCTGCATTGCTGCAGCACCAAAAAGTTGGATAGGATTGGACCCTCAGTTCCTAGAGCAGTTTTGCACTGAGGGCTCTCTTTTAAAAAGGTTAAAAAAAAAAAAAAACAGACAAATATCAATTAATTGCTTTAAAACAAAAAATGTGGGCGGCCTGCCCAAAGGGAATAACTCATACAAACATTTCATTTGCTGCGTGTATAGCTGTTTTTCAAATTGCAAGTGTGGGAACAGACTGGTTCAAACCCACGACTAAGGGATGTGCTGCATGTCTTCAGCCTTAGGCTGTACGATTGTGAGCTTGCTGGATCTTTGCCAGTTAGCCTATTCAGTAAAATACCACAGGCTGATGGCAACATGTTTTGAATGGAAGAATATCTGAGTAGAATATTTGGACAGGGCCAGATTAACCTACTAGCAAAAGTAGCATATGCTATGGACTTACATCTTCAAGGACCCTGCAAAAGCCTGCAAGCTGTCTCTGGTGAAATCGGCATCTCTGAATCTGGACACCCTGTTGTTACATGTTATTTACATGCTATATGGTACATAATCATTATGGGTGTTATTAATAACGTGATATGAATAAATCATTTTGTTCAAATTTAAACTTTACTGTGGGCACAATCCTATTTTGTCTCTGTGCTGGTAGTGTGAGCTCCACAGGCTCTGATTGTTTGGGCCTCTTCAGTCTAGAAAAGAGGCGCCTGAGGGGGACATGATTGAGACATACAAAATCATGCAGGGGATGGACAGAGTAGATAGACAGACACTCTTTTCCATCTCGTGTAACACCAGAACCAGGGGACAGCCATAATATATAATAATAATAATATACAATCAGCCTGAAGAAAACACAGGTCATGGTTCAGGATGTGGACTCACCTCCCTGCATTACAATCTCTGAGCATGAACTGGAGGTTGTCCATGACTTTGTGTACCTTGGCTCAACAATCTCCGACACTCTTTCTCTCGATACCGAGCTAAACAAGCGCATCGGTAAAGCAGCTACCACGTTTTCCAGACTCACAAAGAGAGTCTGGTCCAACAAGAAGCTGACGGAATATACCAAGATCCAGGTCTACAGAGCTTGCGTCCTGAGTACACTTCTGTACTGCAGCGAGTCATGGACTCTTCGCTCACAACAGGAGAGGAAACTGAGCGCTTTCCACATGCGCTGCCTCCGACGCATCCTCGGCATCACCTGGCAGGACAAAGTTCCAAACAACACAATCCTGGAACGTGCTGGAATCCCTAGCATGTATTCACTGCTGAAAAAGAGACGCCTGCGTTGGCTTGGTCATGTCGTGAGAATGGATGATGGCCGGATCCCAAAGGATCTCCTCTATGGAGAACTCGTGCAAGGAAAGCGCCCTACAGGTAGACCACAGCTGCGATACAAGGACATCTGCAAGAGGGATCTGAAGGCCTTAGGGATGGACCTCAACAAGTGGGAAACCCTGGCCTCTGAGCGGCCCGCTGTGCAGCATGGCCTTTCCCAGTTTGAAGAGACACTTTGCCAACAGTCTGAGGCTAAGAGGCAAAGAAGGAAGGCCCATAGCCAGGGAGACAGGCCAGGGACAGACTGCACTTGCTCCCGGTGTGGAAGGGATTGTCACTCCCGGATTGGCCTTTTCAGCCACACTAGACGCTGTTCCAGAACCACCTTTCAGAGCACGATACCATAGTCTTTCGAGACTGAAGGTTGCCAATACTAATAATATACAGTATTTATATACCGCCTTTCTTGGTCTTTAATCAAGACTTTATTCAAGGCGGTTTACATAGGCAGGCTTATTAAATCCACGCAGGGATTTTTACAAATTGAAAGAAGGTTCTTTCTTTCAAGAACCACTACATTCAAGGTGTTACACTCCGATCTGGCTTCACATTCTTGGCTCCATCCTCCCACGCTCCGAGCAGATGGAACAGCTCAGCCGCAGCTTGCCAGCTGCTTCAAGGTCGCACAGTGCCGGTGGCCTCGAACTGGCGACCTTGTGGATGTTATCTTCAGGCAAATGGAGGCTCTACCCTCTAGACCAGACCTCCTGCCCTAAAGCTGAGTGTTGGGAGCCATGAAAGCTGAGTGTTGGGAGAGTTAGGACAGACAGAAGAAAATGTTTCTTTATCCAGTGTGTAATTAGTTTGTGGAACTCTGCCACAGGAAGTAATGATGGCATCTTGCCTGGATGACTTTAAGAGGGGATTGGACAAATTTCTGGAGAAAAAGTTTATTACAGGTTACAAGTCAGAGTAGGTATGTGTAAGCTCTCGGTTTTAGAGGCCGGCTACTTCTGATTGCCAGATGCAGGGGAGGGCTCTGGAGCGCAGATTGTGTCTGCTGTCTTGTGTGCTCCCTGGCGCATTTGGTGGGCCGCTGTGGGATTCAGGAAGCTGGATTGGATGGATCTCTGGCTTGATCCAGCAGGGCTTTTCTTACGTAAAGCATGCTACAACAGGGGAAGAGTTTGAGGTGCCTGCGGGAAGGCCTGTGCTAGCCTGCCAATGTCCATGGAAGACCAGCGCCAATCTTACCAATCTATGGTAAGGCCACACCTGGAGTATTGGGTCCAGTTCTGGTCACCGCATCTCAAAAAGGATATAGTGGAAATGGAAAAGGTGCAAAAGTAGGCAACTAAAATGATTGCTGGGCTGGGGCACCTTCCTTATGAGGAAAGGCTATGGCGTTTGGGCCTCTTCAGCCTAGAAAAGAGACGCCTGAGGGGAGACATGTTTGAGACGTACAAAATTATGCAGGGGATGGACAGAGTGGATAGGGAGATGCTCTTTACACTCTCACATAATACCAGAACCAGGGGACATCCACTAAAATTGAGTGTTGGGCGGGTTAGGACAGACAAAAGAAAATATTTCTTTACTCAGCGTGTGGTTGGTCTGTGGAACTCCTTGCCGCAGGATGTGGTGCTGGCGTCTAGCCTAGACACCTTTAAAAGGGGATTGGACAAGTTTCTGGAGGAAAACTCCATTACGGGGTACAAGCCATGATGTGTATGCGCAACCTCCTGATTTTAGAAATGGGTTATGTCAGAATGCCAGATGCAAGGGAGGGCACTAGGGTGAGGTCTCTTGTTATCTGGTGTGCTCCCTGGGGCATTTGGTGGGCCGCTGTGAGATACAGGAAGCTGGACTAGATGGGCCTATGGCCTGATCTAGTGGGGCTGTTCTTATGTTCTTAAGCTTCATACAGGCCAGCAGGGGGGCAAAACTGGGTGGAACTGGAGCAGGGTGTAACAGGACTGGGGGTACCTTTAAAACATATGCTACAGGCACTGAACTACCTCAGTCTGGCCCTGCTTTCTTAGTGGAATAAAATGGTGGAATAAAATGGTGACCTTATTTTCCTGTCCAGGGTGCAAAACTGCAAAAATACCAAAGGGGGAGAGACTGAATGCCATTAATGTAGCATTGAATGCCATTAATCACGTATTTTTCACAATCTGGATTTTGCTTTAGTAACTGAGCTAAGATAATGTGTTGGTGTTGTGAATACAGACTCATCAATTTGTTGAAGCACAGTGTGATTGCAGTGGTACTATCAGGAATGCTGCAAGTTCCTGCCATGCATTTTGTTCCTGTAGAACAGGATATTGACACCAGGATCACTGGACCAGATGACCATATATCAGACAGATTCAAAATTAGATCAAATGCCTTTGATTTCCATGCTAAACACAGGACCATAAGGATTAAGTTGTAGGATGCAACCAAAAGTCCATTCTGGGCCAGTTTGGACTCTATGTCTGCAGGCCATTCTAATCATGTGGGGGAGGAGCTTTGCTGCAGCAGCTGAAGAGGAGGGGAAACAAGAATAGTGAGGAGGAGGGAGACAGGTCAAAGGAAAAGCAGAGGGTGTGGATCCAGGATGACATTTGGTGTTCCACCTTAGGCACCCAAAGACCATGGCTACCATGATGTAGGGCTAACAATTTTGTGTGCAGAGGGCCTCCCTTATCAATGGATCCTGTATCCATGGTTTCATTTATTCATGGATTGGGTCTGCAGGGTCTCCTGCGCCCCCTTCGGAGGATCTTCTGAGCCTGGCAGAGGCCATATGTGTCTGCCCGCAGCCTCTACCAGGCTCAGAATGATAATTAGGGTTAAACATCTGTCTTGCAGTGCTCCTGCTCCAATCAAAATTGGAATCTCCCCACTCCCCGACCATGGTTGCTTGAAAGTTTAAAAAGTTGCGATTTCTGATCTTAGATCGCCTGCTCCACATATGTTTTGGGTTTTGTCTTCCTGGCTATGTTTTCAGAATGGAATTTGTACTGCAGATCAAGAGACCGCCTGTATTGACAATCTTCTAGTCTCTAGTGTCTATTCTCCAAACTAAACCAAGATTTCTTCCTTACATAGCCATCTAATATCTAGTATTATTACAAGTACAAAGTAAGTTCAAACTTAAGCAAATACAAACCTGCTTAACATAAGAGCCACATGCGATAGACTTCAGATGTTTGAGAGCCACACTATTTAAGAAGCAGTTACATTCTTAAAGCTTCTTAAAAACTCACCACGAACATTAAACTTACGTTTTAATCCAGTGGACTTTCAGTTTTTAACTGGTAAATAATTATAAAGCTTGACATTTTTAAACTATATTATGAATTATATTGTCATTTATTTATTTATTTATTTATTTATTTATTTAATAGTGTGATACAAAAAGGAGCTCAGCCAACATAGTATTTCTGCAAGCCCGACGTTATGTATGTCAGAGCTGCATGTAGCTCGCAAGCGATGATTCGGCCACCCCTGATCTAGTATATCTAGATATCTAGTAGGAGAGGGCAAACAAAGGTGGGGCACTTTTTCAAACTCTTCTTTTGCTTCTGTGGACCATGATAATCTTACACAGTGGATGCTCTGAGCATATGTAACTTAACGTGACGCTGTCCCTTAAAGCTGATACAAAAATACAGCCTTTGTTTTCAGCTTTTCTGTCTAGCTATTAAAATGTCCAAATGATCCCTAGCTTCTTTTGTCCTTTCTTTCCTACTTTTTATAGTTCCATTTTAGATGAAGCCTTTGCTTCAGTTTCATGAGTGACCCGCAGATTATTTTCACCCATTTCAAAGTTATCAGTAATCTCTGTTCAGATGTCAGAGAACAGAACAGAAGCTTGTAAACCATCATATTTCATTTCCTCAAGCTTTAACACTGTTCTTCGACATCTTAAGGCAGCTGAGGCAGAATTCTTTGATGTACTATTTTTATTGGGTTTCTCTTATTTCCTGATTTATTTCTCAGTTCTCCACATACTCTGATACTGCTCTGAGATCTTCAGGACTCTGTTAAGTAAAACTGTGAAGAAGAACCTGTGCATTGAAGATGGTTCAGTGGTAGATGCCCTCTTGAAGGTACATGACAAACGTGCTTAGTAGGGCATCACTACATCAGGGGGATGTGGGGGGCACAGATAGAATAAAATCCAGCACAAGACATATAAAAGCCAACTAAAACCAAACAGAACAGTCTGCAACAATAATATTTCTGCGTACAGAGTTTTTAAGTGTTCAAAACACAATATGTATGTATTATATTGTCTTTTTCCTTACAAGAACCCTAAATGGTAAGTAAGAATAATTATCCCTTTAATGGATAGGATCTTGTCCTTGATGAGCTGAAGCCAAGAGGGAGCAGTTTGCCTCAGGTCACTGAGTGAGGTTATGGCAGAGACGAGATTCACAGGATATTTCACAAGATGTCTCTTTGCCACAATGCTACATCTGCTCTCAAATGCCTGGGCAAATGTTTCTTCTGACACCAAAAGTCAACTGAGATGGTACAACGTGAGCTTCTCTCAGGAGGGCATTCCAGATATGTGGTGCCATGAGGAAGAATGCTGTACTCTGATCAGCCTCTTATAACAATGGAAATAACCGAAGAGAAAGCAAAATCAGACTCTGTAGCCTCCCCATGATTGGAAGGAGAGTAATTGCAATACCAAGTTTGTTTCTTCCACTTTTCATTTTACATGTTGTTGGCAACCTTCAGACTCGAAAGACTATGGTATCGCGCTCTGAATGGTGGTTCTGGAACAGCGTCTAGTGTGGCTGAAAAGGCCAATTCGGGAGTGACAATCCCTTCCACACTGGGCGCAAGTGCAGTCTGTCCCTGGTCTGTCTCCCTGGCTATGGGCCTTCCTCTTAGCCTCAGACTGTTGGCCAAGTGTCTCTTCAAACTGGGAAAGGCCATGCTGCACAGTCTGCCTCCAAGTGGGCCGCTCAGAGGCCAGTGTTTCCCACTTGTTGAGGTCCACTCCTAAGGCCTTCAGATCCCTCTTGCAGATGTCCTTGTATCGCAGCTGTGGTCTACCTGTAGGGCGCTTTCCTTGCACGAGTTCTCCATAGAGGAGATCCTTTGGGATCCGGCCATCATCCATTCTCACGACATGACCGAGCCAACGCAGGCGCCTCTGTTTCAGCAGTGCATACATGCTAGGGATTCCAGCACGTTCCAGGACTGTGTTGTTTGGAACTTTGTCCTGCCAGAAAAATGACAGGCTGGGTCATTTGGTGCTTTTTTATTCATGTGCATGTGTTTATATGCATGTGCATTTGAGATAAGGTGCATCCCCCCCACACACACACAAGCAACAGCTAGAGACCGAGGGAAGGGGCTGAAGCCTGATGCACACCTCTAGAAACTCAAACAAAATATTACTATGGGAATGAGGCTGAAGTTCAGTTGCGGAGTACGTGCTTTGCATGCAGAAGAGCCAGGTTCTGTTCCTGGCATCTCTCTGCAGCTTTGGAAAAGAATCCTGACTCAGATCCCAGAAAGTTGCTTGCACTGACTGTAGATAGTACTGTCTAGTACAGATAGTACAGATAATGAGGGCTAGACTGACTGAGGCCAGAAGTCCCATGGTGTTTCCAATGAAGGGGGACTAGGAGGAGGATTTGGATGGCTGTGGAAAACCCCTTCCTTCAACCAGCTGAAGTATAAAGGAGAGAGAACTCTGAGTCATGTGACTGAGATCAAGAGAACCTGCCCCTCCAGTGAATGCCCCTGCCTTGGACAGGTAGCAGGCAAAATATTAGATTCCCATGTACCCAACTGTCCCTATGTTCTGGTCTTGTCCTGGGTAAAACTAGGTTCCTATTAGATGAACCAAGGGTTTGACTTGATGTAAGGCAGTTTCACATGTTCAGTAAGACATCTCCTAAATAAGACATTTCCTGAAGACAAAAATAGAAACCTGGCTGCCTTTTTGTGCCCTTTTTGTGTACTGTAAGGCTGCAGCATTCACTCACTATTATTCCAATCTACTCTGCTTTCCATCATTCCTTCCCCAACCTCTCCTTCTGTCTCTCCAATCTCCTCCTTTCATTTCCCTCCCTGGACTTCAAATAGATGGTCCTGCTTATTGTGAAAATAAACATCACTGCATTTCCATCCTGCAGGGCCAACAAGAAATGACTGTGCCAATATGTTTATTCTCTCTAGGAAATCCCTCATTGTCTCATTAACCCTGTCATTCTGAGGCAGAATTGGTTTTTTTTTTGGGGGGGGGGGGGAGATTCCCTTTTAGAAGTGGAATGTGTGTGTGTGTGTTTTAAGATAGCTGTAGAGCAGTGATATATATTATTGACTAGTGTGTTACTCTGCTTTCTGAAGGCATTGCAGTGCAATTAAATTACTGCATATTACATTTTCATTTGCAACTATATATTTGCTAATTCATCAGAGGACATATTTGTAGCTATATACTAAGGAAACAATTTTCACATGCTTTACTAAATAATGCAGTGGGAGACTGGGAAGGGACTAATGGAGTTCTGCAGGGCATTGATTTATATTCTGCTTTAATTATTTAATTTCCTGAGCCGCTAAAGTATCTGCTCATCATCAAAGTTTTCTTTGGAAGTTGTTGGGTCTCATATCGATCAACAGTGAGCTTAAAAACCAAGCCATCTGAATAAAATATTGGGGTAACGCTCCAAGCCAGTGTGAAGCAAGTTTAAGTCCCATTAGTTTGGATGGGAGAGACATGTTGTGCAAACCTATACTGTATGTGTTTACTTGGAAGTCCCACAGAATTCAGTGAGACCTGCTTCCAAGTAAGTGTGCATAGGATTGAATAATTAGACTTGTGGTTCGTTTTCCAATTAAAATCACTGGGACATTATAGTGTTTAACTTTGGGTACATCTCCGCATGCTTATCTCTGTCCTATATAGAAACTTGATCATGGAAAATTTCCAGAACTGTCTCAGAAGGGAAGGAAGCAGTAAGGACATTCGTGCATTGTGAGCACAGACTTTACCACATGGGGCTAATTTGAATATTGGAGAATCAGCTAAACCAAGGGTGTCAAACATAAGGCCCAAAGGCCAAATGCAGCCCCCAGAAGCCATTTCTCTGGCCCGCATTATAACTGGGCTCTCCCAACTTGATAATTGGGCTCTGTCAAAATATGAACAAGATTTTCACATTCTCTCTTCTGTCATCTGCAGCTAATGAGTTTCTGTGTGAGAACGAAGGGCTTATTTCTGTCCGTCATCTTATTAATGATGTAACTTCCTGCTTAATGATGGCACATCCAGCCCTCAGCAGGTACCATGAATGCTAACTTTGGCCCTCTGTACGAAACAAGCTTGATATCCCTGTTCTAAACCAGCCCAGGATGGAGGATTCAGGCATATGGGGTTGGATCCAAAGAGCTACTTGAGCATGTCCAGTGGAATCTTCTTCCTTTGAGTGGCATTTTTCCATTTTTATACTTTTGTTTTAAAATTATTGCCACCCACTCCAAGAGTTTGGGATGTAATGAGCTAGATCTTTAACTGAAGTATGGTAAGTTTCAAAGTAGAAAAAAATGGCAGGGAACAAAAAGAGGAATTAAGAAATTTCAACTCGTTTGGGGGTTTTTGGTTATAGTCTTAGTGGAGCATGTGTGTGCGTGTGTGATAACAAGCTCCCACACTTTAAAATTTACCACTCCACCACTGTTCATGTCCATTCCACAGAGATGGCAGACCAATACTACTCACCTCGTCACATGGCAAAGCAGCTATGCCAACGGGGCATGTGCTGTATCTTGTCGGCAAGTTTTAGCATCAGGAAGCTTCCTTGGGGTAAGGGAACATTTGTTCTCTTGACTTGGGGTAAGCCCTTGCTGGGTCTACTTGGACCTGCACCAGCAATCTTGGTGGTGTAAGTCTGTGTAGATCTGGGTCGGGGATATTGGCATGTGCCACCTTCCCATGACTGCAACACCTGCCCAGCCCCGATCCACAATCCCCCCCATTGCTGCCTGATCCCTCCACCTCTGCACCGCCTTCTGCCCCCTCCCTGCCTCCTTCTCACCTCTTTTGCTAACTTATCAGTGCTGGTAGGTGTCCCTGGTCTGGTGGTGCATGGACCTGGCCCCGAGCCACTTGTGACAGCGGCTAGGCCATGAAGAATGAATTGTTGCTTTTTGCAAGAGCCATAAAAGACCACAACCAAAACAGGAGGGGTAAAGGAATGCTGCAATTCTGCAGGTGACTGCAAGTGGGAAAGTGGGGAAGCAACAGCTTTGATATGACAAGGAGCACCTCTAGAACATGCTAACATGTGAACATGCTACCAGTATATCTGTACATTTTGACTTTTCAAGCTGTGTTCATACCACCAAGCAAACAATTATCTTTAGACATTGTATATGCATTTATTCCATGCTGTGATCTAGTGAGAAATGTTTTGACTTTGAAAGCTGCCTCACTGTTCATCGTTTGTTTCATGCATCGTTTCTTATGAAGAAACCTGCAAACCATATAATAAAAGTTCTTTTTTGCAGGTTGCCGGCTGCAAGGAGCCCACTTAACCATATTGTACTTTTCTCCGTAGGTGGTGTCCCCTTATAGTCCTCCTCCTATTTGCGTGTTTAAAATATAAACAGCATTTCAAAAAGCACCGCATTCTAAGAGGGATTATTTCTTAGCTGTGGTCTCCTTTTCTTCCTTCCAGTTTTCTCAGCAAAGCAAATCATTAAAGGAGGGAGCGTCAAGCTCCAGCGGCAAAGGCTGTCTTTCACTCCTACAAGATGCTGCTCCTGCGGTGCTCTGCAAGGAAATGAGGCTGAATGGGCACTGAAAGAAAAGGCAGAAGGAAATACCAAGTGAAATTTACCTGAGCAGGTGAAAATTGCTGTGCTGACTGATTTTCAGAGTTCCCATGCTTTGCTCACTTTCCAAGCACAGGAAATTCTTTGCAATGTTCGGGCAAAGCCATTTGTGTACGTGTGATAAAGGCAGTGGGGAAGGTTCATGGAGAAAACTGAAATGGCTGAATAGATAGAAAAGAAACACAACCATTACCTAAGTTTCAGGGGGGGAAAGCAAAAGAAAACAGAAATCGCATTTCCCAGCCCACTTGGGGTAATCGCCAATTGCCACAATTGCACTTGTAGTGCACGTTTCTGACAAGCAGTAAAGCGGTCAGCACCAGTTGTAAAAGGCACTCAGTAGTGAGTTGCTGGGATGCTGGTGAGAAAGCCAGAGCCTTCCCATCAACACCAGTGGATCCAGAGCCACCCTGCCACTGATGATAAGGCGGTGGGAAGGTGGGAGAGATGGTGAGAGGGTGAGTAGGGGATGAGGAGGACAGAATGAGGTGGCAACAGAGGCAGGGGGAAGGCCGAATGGGGCAGGCAAGGGTGGTGAACTGGGTCTGTGAAGGGGGTGGCAGCAGCTGCTGAATCCTAACCCCCTTCCTGGATCCTGCAGAGAGGGTCCATGTGGACCTGCGGTAGATATTTAGCTAGTGCAGGTCCAAGTCGACTCCCCCATGCCTTGGAGACTTATCCTTAGATAAGGAAAAGGTTGTTCCTTACCCAGAGAAGACTGCCACGCCACCTCCCCGCCCCCACAGGGTGCAGCGGTAGCCGTTTTGGCTCGGCTGCATTGGCAGGAGTGGGGGAGAATTGGACTGGACTCTGAGATCCATCACCCTGAGAAAGGCATGCCTTGGAGTGATTATTAAGCATTCTTGAGAATAAATAATAATAAATACTTTTGCATCAGAAGGCAATTGACCTTACAGGAAAGTCAGTTGCTCCAGGCATTAAATGTTCTTATACTTAAAAACAAATGTAGAGGAGTGGTGACAAAATGGTCAAAGACATCCACCTCTGGCACACTGAAAAAGTCAGGTATATATATTTATATTCTTTACTTTTAACATTTCTATCCCACCTATCTGCAATCTACTGTAGGTGGCTAATCATACTTAAGATATATAAAACACTTCAGGGCACAATCCTAACCAGGTCTACTCAGAAATAAGTTCGATTTTGTTCAATGGGGCTTACTCTCAGGAAAGTGTGGTTAGGATTGCAGCATCAATGTCTAAAGTCATTCTTATTAAAAGAGCACCAATGCCAATTAAAAGAACTGGTGATTCAAATAAACCTCTGATGGGGCATCTCATAGCTATTGTTGCCACAGACTGAAAGGTTCTATGCAGGCCCTATTTAGCCTAACCTGGGGAAGGAGTTCATATCACCCAACATTTCCCAGTTGCAAAAATAAAGGTTTTATTAATGACTATTGTGGGGCTGTTTCAGATGATACTTCTATCATCCAAACTAGCTTCATGCATTCATGCACTCTCATGGAGCATTGCACACTGCAATTAATGTACATAACCAGTTTGGGCACAGTATTGTCCTAAATGATCCCCGGTCGAACACACTGTGCTCCAGAAGCCTGCGCAAGATAGGTGTTTGGAGTCTAAATAAATACAATGTACAGCAGACAGAGGCATTTGGCAGTGTGCGGTAATGATTGGCAGTCATCCTTGTTACAAGAACAATACAGAGACACTAAATTTCAACTTGGCAACATATCTGGCAAATCACAGCAAGCTAAGAATTAAATTAGATACCAAGAAGCAACAGTTCAGCAAGGATAAAGGTCCTGAGACAAATATCCAAACCAATACCCATAGAAGTAAGATGATTGGAGGAAGACCATGTGAGAGATGTAAAAACTGTTATCATCAAGTATTTGGAACCCTTAGCACAGATACAGCCACCGCCAATAAAGTACTAGGAAGAGTTCCTATCTGAAGCCTAGTGGTGGACCTCGCATTAAATCTACAGGACAAATGCCCTGGGCATGGAGTCTCGCACACCTTTAGGACCCTGTGGAAGCCTCTCTGATAGGGACGGAAACTTTGCTTCTGGTTTTCTGGAAGCACAGTTTAAAGCATCGGGGAAACCTCAGGAAGCTTCCCCAACTCATTCTAAGATCACAGGAGGCTCTGTGAGCTTCAGGTAAGTGAGGAGGGTGGATTTGCACATGGGGGGGATGGCGTCATGCTGTGGGGGGGCATCATTGCAGACCTTTGCCCTGGGGCACGGGGCTGGGGAGGTCCACCACTGCTGAAGCCAAAGTCATAACCTAGAAAGAAGACACCAGAGTGTGAAGGTTCTTTTGATATCTATTCTGACTAAGCTTAAGGCTAGAATCTTAAAGGCACCTAGTGTTTCTGAAAATGCAAAATGTGGGTTTTGTGCACTAGCAAATGAAATGACTTTTTAAAAATATTACTGTGATATTGAAATTTTTAGGGTGCAGTCCTAACCTGCGTTTACAGCCAGACCTCTGTGGCCTGTGCTATATTCAGCACAGGTTGGGAGGCTGCTGAAGGTCACCTCGGGGCAAGGGGATATTTTTCCCTTTACCTCGTGTTGAACCCCAGCCAGACTTATTGGGGCTACTTGAGTCTGTGCCAGCAGCCTATGTAAGGCTGCCTGGCCCAGGAGTGGGGGGTTAGGATCTGGCATGTGGTGCCCCACAGATTCTGCCCCCCTCCCCAATCTGCCTCCCATTCCGCCCTCCTATGCCAGAAAATGCCCCCTCCCAACCCCCGGAATGCCCCCCTGCCACCCTCTCCCACCCCTGCAACACTCAGTGCAAACATACTTCGTCCAGCTGGCACAGAGACTGGATCAGACCCTGGAGAGCTGCGCAGGCCTCCTTGCTAGCCCAGCTGGCTCCTGAGTCGGTGCAAACATGCTTTACAGCAGGAGCTGGCACAGGGCGCCTGTGCAGGCTTAGCTCAAGGTTTGGATTGGGTTGCCCATAATTTAGGGATGGAAAAATAAAGATATACCTCTTCAATTATACTCTGATATAAAACAGGATTTGATTCACCATGGATTGATCCACCAGAAAGGCTTCAAGTCATAGTTTGCAATCTTGTCAAACTGACACAGTTTCACTTAAACTGAGGAATTGTACTGCTACCAACTCTTCTCCTCCTGCATAACCCTGAGATATTGTTGTGTTATTGCACTCTATTTAGTGCCACCCTTTTCTTCTTTCATTCTCTGAGAGAATCTGCCGCAATGATGTTGAGCCAGCTACACTGGCTTAGCTCCCTGCTTCTCTTTGCAGGATTATCCAATATCAGGAAAATTCCCATCTGTCTCTTACTATTATTATTATTATTATTATTATTATTATTATTATTATTATTATTATTATTATTATTATTATACTTTATTTTATTTTAAAGTATCAGCTTTATGAGCCATGTACAGTATACGTATAAGGCAGAGTGTAGAATTGGTGATCTGATCAATGACATTTTTCAGTCACTACTGTGAAACTCATATCCACCCCACGTGTGTAAGTAGGTCCCATTGACTATAAGAGGAAGCAGTGACCAAGAAAAGACCCTTGAAAGCAACCAGAAGTTTTATACAGAAGGAATATCTGGGGGTTTGGAGTTTTCCTCACTGGGAAATCCAAAGGCTGCTATTCCCCTGAACCAATTCTGCGAGTATGAACTAGAGGGGATCTTATTTTTCTTTTGAATGACCTCATTGGTTTGAAGGCCCGTTCTTGTCTATGTTAACTCTAAGACAGGGAGAGGTGAGCTTCATGGAGCTCCGTTTCAGGCCAATCCTGAATTCTTTAGCACTGGTGATACTGGGTGTTGCAAACATGCCGTAAGGCCTCAGTGCTGCTTGAAGGGCAGCCGGCGCACCAGCAGCATTGGCCAGCAGTAAGTAGTAAGGAATATTGGGGCTGGGGGAGGCAGGGAGTGCGTGAAACGGGACGGGGGAAGGTAAAATAGCCATGCAGACTTGAGAAGCCCCATTGTAGGGCTTGGGGCATTCCCTGGGGAAAGTTCCCTTCTTCAGAAAAGACCTCTGGTGGCTGCCACAGGGTCGCAGGATGCAGTGGTGGCCCCTCTGGCAGTGCTGCATCCAGCTGTGGCAATGCCTTTAGGATTGGGCTGTTAGACAACTATAGTGGGCCCACCCTATCTGCGGACTTCATATTCACAGATTTGATCCACCATGGATTGAACAATACTGTATTCGGGGAAAAAATTATTCTTTCAGCTGCTTTAGTCTTTGCTTTCCTTTTACGGCTTCAGAGGAATATATATACATATTTTTAATACAGTATTTTTCTATCAACCAGATGGCTCCCTGACAAGATTCACCTGCTTCCAGCTGGATCAAAGCTGCTGCCATTTCAGGACCCTCCCCCACAAATACCAAATTCTGCAGATAACGAAATCCATGGGGAGCCATGGGGGGTGAATCGAGTAGACCTATTGCAGGGCTACTCCATTTATCCAGGGGAAGGGGATGAAAGCCCCCTTCTTCCAAGCTTTGGGGGTGAATCGAGTAGACCTATTGCAGGGCTACTCCATTTATCCAGGGGAAGGGGACGAAAGCCCCCTTCTTCCAAGGTGCTGCTGGCAGCAGCCATTTTCAGTGCCGCTGCAGCCACGTGCCCCAGGCAGCTCAGGACTGGGCTGTTGCAAAGCTACCTTTTGGCCAAATTGTTTTTATATTTCTAAAGAATTCTGTCACTTAGCAACACGTTGCTATAATTTTATACTTTTTGCTTATTTTTTTTTGGTTATTTTTTTTAATTTTATAAAAGCTACATTAAAAGCTTCTGTTTTTCAAGGCAGTGGAGTTTATGAGGCTTTTTATAGGATCTGCTGGGAAAGAACTGGTAAGCGTAACCAACCGATTTCAGTAATGTCAACTTATGACAATGATGAAAGGTTTCAAAGGAAGTACTTCAGTAGGTTATAGTATAAATCCAATTGTTTCCTTCAAATAAATGTCTATTTACTAAGCACATTTACCATCAAAAAGAGGGGAAAGCCTTAATGATGTACTCAAGTCATTCTATCAAGACCAGATTGTATGCGCAACAGGAAGACTCCAGGGTTTGAATTACATATGATGACCATTTGCATGTGTAATAGTTTAACGTTCTTAAAGTTCATCGGTATAGATAATTTTTTAAAAGAGGAAAAAGAATACTTGGTCTTTGCAGCTTTTTACGAGCCCAATCCTGAGCTCGGTGCGCCGACTCACAGCTGGCACGCACTGTCGCAAACATGCCAGGCATGTCAAAACTTCCTGCTAATATTGTTTTGTAATAGTAAATACACACATACCATAAGATTAAGTTGTGTAGTGAGTCACTCTTGTTCTATATCAAAATGCATACGACCCCCCTCCCCCCAAAAAATGCCTTTTTGACTGTGTCAGTCTTCTAGTATCAGGGCTCTGTGTTTCCTCCATGCCTTTCATTTCAGAAAATAGATATACAATCAAGTCAGACCTGTGGCTGTTGAAGGGCATAATCCAGCCCTTGACTTGGGCCAGCGTTCCAGGAGGTGGGCTGCCCTGGGAGCTGGGATCCAGTAGTTATGCCAGATCCCAACCCCCGTTCCCGGGGAGAATGGAGCAACTTCAAGCCACTCCGCTGTCCTCAGATATGCGCCACCTCAAGAGGTGGCACAAGTCTGAGGAGATCCATAGGGGCCAGCAGCCCTTACCAGAGGTAAGGGGAAATGTTTCCCCTTGCCTCTGGCTGAGCTGCTTATGGCCCCTATCCTGTGCTGGATACAGTGCAACTTAAGCCTCTTGGCTTTCCTGTTCCACTGCAGGATAGGATTGCACCCCAAGTCTAGGCTGTTTTTGCTTTATGATGACTGTTGCAGAAACTCAGACAACTGCAACTGTATTGATTACTCGGTAGTCTCTTTCTTGCATTAACTTTTCAATCATAAACAAATAAAACTCCAATTTTTGCATGTTCTGGCCAAGCCACATTGGTTTTGTCAATTCATTTTTAGTATATAGACAGTTGACAGTACCTTTAAAATGACAAAATTATGAGCAGTCAGGGCTGGCCTCATCAGGTAGAGTGAGGCTGTTGCCTAAGATGGCAGTTTGGTGGGAGATGACATTGCCATCACATATCCACCACATCTGCCTTGACCTTGTCTCCACTTCCACTCTTTCCACTCTTCTTATACTCACTGGATCTGAAAAGGAATAGAGTGGAAGAGGAAGTGTGAAGAACAAGAGGGCTTAGAGCAGCCTTTCTAAATGGTAGGTGCAAACCACTGGTGGGTCGCAACCCAATCTGCAGTGAGTCACAATGTGATGCTTCTTGTTGTGCCACAGTCTCTTATAGGGAGCCTTTGGAGGCAGTTTCCAAGTCATGCTAGGCCAGCAACCCACTCCATTGGCCTTTGCTGGCTTCAGAATGCTCCATGGAAGTGACAGGAAGCAACTTCTGGTTTGTGGGTACAACTTCCAGGTTTGCTTGTACAAACAGGAAGTTGCTTCTGGTTGGTTCTGCAGGGCGATTTTAGAAATGGGCTATGTCAGAATGCCAATGCAAGGGAGGGCACCAGGATGCAGGTCTCTAGTTATCTGGTATGCTCCCTGGGGCATTTGGTGGGCCGCTGTGAGATACAGGAAGCTGGACTAGATGGGCCTATGGCCTGATCCAGTGGAGCTGTTCTTATGTTCTTATGTCAATAAAGTGGGTCACGAACCCAGTGTAACCTGGAAGTGGCCTCCAGGGGCTCCAATAAGGCATTCTGGTGCTACAGGTAGCATTGCAGTGCAACCCAGCACAGATGAGGTAGGTTGCAGTGCTAAAAAGTTTGGAAACTGCTGGCCTAGAATGTCTCTAAAGAGCTGTGGCAGCAGTGATGGTAGTGCTGGATGTGGAAGAGGAGAAGTTTGCAAGCAGCTGCAGCTCGACTGGTGGGTCACAAGTTAAGGGGGAAAATATTTGACATCCCTCCTCAGGTGCTGGCAGGTCTTGGTTCAGTCCTCAGAATAGAACAGTCATTATTTGCACCAGTCCGGAAGGCAACTGTGGTTCCAAAAACCTTATTGCATACCCAGTATAATCCAGGCATATAATAATACTTGGATTGTTTTATTTATGGAGCTGGAAAATAGGTCAGTATAATTACCAGTAGTTGTTAATTATAACTCATGATTTTATACATCAAATTCTATATACCAGTCTTCAGGAAGGAATTGACTGACAGATAAAATAGCAACCCTATGCATTCCGTTCCTACAAAACAGCTGACTCTTTTTAATTTATTTGAAAACATCATTTACAACCTGTCATTTACATTTTAAATATATATAGCACCAGTTGCTGTTTTTGTCGCTTCAAAACAAATCTTGGCACTGCCTGTTAATGCTTTGTGTGTGGTTAAGGCAAGGTTGTAAGAGGAAGGTGTACAAATCTAAGGGAAAAGTTTATTCATTGCCTTGGGCTTTTTAGAAGCCATTCAAGATGCAGAGTTGCTCTTTGGAAAGCGACATCAAAGGTGATTGTCAGGAATAGATGAAGAAAGAGATTACCGGCTTATTGCTTTGGGCTCTATCTATTGCACAGCTAGTGCAATCTTACTGTTTCACTTAAATATAATCACACTTTGCAACTGGAACTTTTCTTCCATTAGGAAGCAAATCTCCAAGCATCAGAAACTTCACACAATTGAGACAACCCCAATGGCAACATGTGACCTCCCCTCCCACCTTGATGTTAGCAGTAAGGATGATCATAAAACTGTAAATACTCAAGCAGAGGCATAACTAGGCACTGCCCCAGGCAGTGATGTCACGATGTCACAACACATTGTGAAGTAACTTCCGGGTTTTCTCCAGAGATGGAAGTGCTGGTGGCTTCATCCATCCCCGTTCCCTCTCCTGTGGAGGCTCTTCGAAGGGACCTTCTGCCACATCTCCTCCTCCGGGAAAAGCCCAGAAGTGACTGCCTTGCTGATTGCCCCCACCCGGCATAGTGCCTGGGGCAGGTGACCCTCAGGCTCCACCCTAGTTATACCTCTTTATTCAGGTACCCCATAGATCTGACGAACACAATTTCCTTGCACTTTGAACTCATCAAATATTGTTTAATCATTCCAGCAGTTGCTCACGATCTCTGGTTAATTAAATAATCAAATGGGTGCATTTCTTTTTTGCTGCTCACTGTGAACCTGAAAACTTAATCAGAACGCAGCTATAATGAAATTGCCCTTAGATAAGCTCTCACACTCTTAATATTACAGTTCCTTTGGAAATTACTAATTGCAACTATGTAAACCTTATTAAGGTAAATATGGCTTAGTTTTTATCAACTTGAAAAGCCTTATTGACACAACATGCAATACATGTTGTGCTGGACACATTAATCTGCTTCTTTTTTTAATATGAAGTTGAGTGTTTATAAGGTAACAAAATCATATGCAGAGAAGACTAATTATCTTGGATAGACTAATGGCAAATTGAAGGCATATGGCCCTTTTCCTGACATGGTTCACTCAATGCGTGGCTGTGTGAGTACTTCAGAATCACAGCAATGGACCCAGCTTCAAAGCTCCACGGGTGTTGATCATGCCTTTACACATAGAACCTATGTGAATAAAATGTACTGGCAGATGCCATAATCACTGTCTCCCCTCCATGTTTTGACTGTACCCATATTAACAGCACAATCCTACCCAAATTTCCAGAGCCAATGCAGCCACAATGCTGCCCCGAGGTAAAGGAACAAATGTTCCCTTGAGGTGGCCTCCATGATTACCCCCCCCCCACACACACACACACATACACAGAATGCAGTGCATGCCTTGTTGGCACAGCTGTATCAGCACTGAAAAGTTAGTTAGGACTGGACTGCAAGAATTTCTGAATAGAGTTTATATGTTCCTGCAGTTTATGTCTTGCAATCGACCTATTCAGGCATTAATTCTCCATGGAAGAGCAATGTGTGGAGAAGGCAAATGGAAATGTGCCGGTTAGCTGTGCCCCCCAACATTGACATGCTCCCTTCTCATGTTTCCTGATATCTGCACATTCAGTACTTGTTTGCATAGGAATGTGCTGAATACAGAGAAAATTTTCTATGTAGTCTTCCTGCATTCTTCTGCAGGCAAGCACTGAACATAGGGACAGCCACGAGATGTGGTCAGAGCAGCAGTAGGGTGCTATCAACCCCCTGCCTTTGCTCTGAGGCCCAGAGGAGGAAGAGGGAGACAATCCAGCTGGCATGGCCTGGGAAGCCCTACATGGGCTACAGAGCGTATTCTGGTGGGAACCCAAGCAGCAGTCAGATCCCCAAGACCCTCCTTCTCAGGACCCTGAAATGGAGCATTGGACAGATGTAGGACAGAGGTGCACCAGCAGTCACAATCGCAATTCTACCTCCACCATTTATTTGCACACATGATGTGTGCCTGCACAAAGCTAATACCTGTGCTGTTTGTGTTAAAGTTAATGAAATTGCTTCTACTTCAGAAGCAGGTAACATACGGTGCAGTCTTTGCTATTATTTTTTCCTGAAATTAATCTCTCTCTAAATGATCCAATTTCTTTTGTCTCATAAAGCTATGGGTAACTCCCTTAAGCAAAACATGAACATCTTTTCTCTTATGAGAGATTACCAATGATACATTATGTCCTTTAAAGTGGTGGAATTCACAGTTTATCTATTTTCAATGGAACCAAAATAATAACTTTTCTAGGAGCCTAATCTTATCTCTCGCTATCGAATGCCATGCAGCCTCGCTGCCAGAGTGCGCACTGCGTACGATGATGGGGGGACAGACTTTTTACTTACCTCCTAGTAGGCCGCCCATTGGTCTCTTTGGATCTATGCCAGCTCTTCTTCTGGTGTAAGTCCAAGGACAGAAAGAGGGCAGGAGATAGGATCTGGCATGTGCTGCTGAGACCCGCACCTTCCAGCTTTCCCTGCCCTCCCTCTCCCTGCACCAAGCCTCCCCTGAACCGCCCCCTCTGCCACCTTATCTTGACCAGCAGAGCTCCCAGGTGAATCTGGTGCACATGTGGAACCACTGCCCATTTCTGCTGGAAGGTCCATTGCACGTGGAAGTGTTATCATGTTTGTACCACTGCAGGGCCATTTATGACAGCAGATCAATAGGTCTACTGTCATAAACGCCCCATAGGATTGGGTCATGAGTCATAGATGTGCTTCACTGAGAGTTGGAGCTACTGTACACTGCCAGCCCAATCCTGAAGTTCTCTGATTTGGCTTGCATCCATTGCACATCATTGGGGGGGGGGGCAAATGGGCAGCAGATTTAGGGTGACTTTCACCTCAAGTCTACCACCACCTCCCTACAGCCTGCTGTAGATATAAGCTGCACTGATCCACTTCCCACTTACTAAAGCAAGAAGTGGGTCATGTCATCTCCCTCCTTACCACATTTCTTGCCTAGTTTTCTCAAATCCAGAAGTGTGTGACTGGAAAGGAGAACAAGTGGAGCTTTGTACGGCATCTCCCAACCTGTAAATACTTACTGTTGCTTTAAGGCTGTGACAAGATAGTGCTGCAGTACTTCTATGCTTTCTCTTCCTTCAAAAACTGTTTTATAGGCGGTAAGGGCATAGAGTGGGACTCAAAATGTTGTACCAACTCCACTTCCGGATCTCAGATTATCCACATAGTGCTTGAGCCTTCTAAATTAAAAAGCATCCCTTTTTGAATATGGCCTCATCAAACACAGCCACATACAAGAAATGATCTAGTCCAGTGGTTCTGAAACTTTCTACACCGGGACCCACATTTTTAGAATGACAATCTTTTGGGGCTTACTGGAAGTGACATCATCAAGCTCAGTGACATCATCAAGTCATGGCTGGAAATGACATCATCAAGCAGGAAAATTTTTAGCAGCCCCCTATGACAAAATTAAATCAATCAAGTAAGTAAATTAAAAGTTTACAATAAGCATAAGTTTAAACATTAATTTAAAATAAAGAATCCTCCTAATTCTCCCAAGCAGTTGCTGATCTGTTTAAAAAAAATTCCTCAAACATCCCAAAGACTGATATCCTAACTACACTTACCCTGGGAGTAAGCCCCATTGACTATCACTGTTAAAAGCATATACATTGTAGCCTGTTAAAAGTACAGATCTGTAACGTTTCCCCAAATGCAGTCACATAACATGGTAGCATCAAATCTATTAAAAATAAAATACAGATTGAAGTGAATGGGGACCCACCTGAAATTGGACCAACCTACTGGGTCCTGACCCACAGTTTGAGAAACACTGATCAGTCTGATCTGATCTAAGGAGGAATGTTTTTTTTTTTCCATGCCTGTATGGCCATAATGGTTTTTTCCAGTATCATTTGTACTCATTGTTTTGATTGCAGAGCCATAACTGAAGGACTCACAGTCCGATCCTATCCACACTTTCCTGGGAGTAAACCCCACTGACTCTAATGAGACTTACTTCTCAGTAGACATAAGAACATAAGAACAGCCCCACTGGATCAGGCCATAGGCTCATCTAGTCCAGCTTCCTGTATCTCACAGTGGCCCACCAAATGCCTATCCACATGCATAGGATTGGGCTCTCAATGAAGATCTGATTCATTGGAGCAGATCGCCAATACACACAAAGTGACCAACTTTTCTAATGGTGTTTGAAAATCTTGCTTCTGAAGGAACTGGAACAAAGAATGAGGAGTCAGTGTGCCTTCATTGCAAGTCACAGCAGCTCAAGCTTAGAGTCAGCCTAAGAATCCTTTTGTCTGATTCCACAAGGAATAGCATCACCTGTTCTTGAGCCTTTTTGTAAAAATATCCAACTTTTGTTAGCTAGTATCTGACTTTCTTTTATGAAGAGAGCAAAAATGTACAACATCAAAATGACACTTTAAAAAAAGAAACTGACAATATTCCATGTTGGCTGCAGTGTCTTCTTTTCTGTTCTTTCACTGTGTAGGTATACTACTCAGATTTCCTACCATGTTTTTAAATAGAAGCCATAGTGATTCTCAAAGTCATTTGGCCAGCTGATTAAATAGGACTACACTACAGCAAAGTTCAGGAAAAGCACATGCCCTGTTTGAAGAAGGTCCTAGGGTTCAATCCCTGGCCTCTCCAGGTAGGACTAGGAGAAACCACTGTATGAAATCCTCAAGAGCCAATGCCCATCAGTGGAGAAGAGAGTACTAACCTGAAAGGGCCAATGGTCTGCTGAGTATGCAGCTGCTTCCTTTGTTCCTATGTCAGGGACCTGGTACAATGTAGGATCCAGATGTTCTAGGCCCAGACAAACTACCAGTCAGGTTGTGGAGGAAGGGCCTGATCAGTGATGGTGCAAACATGAGGTTGCCAGGTGGCTCCTTGCCCCTGCTGTGTGTGGGGGCCACTGACATCTGTGAGGACAGTCAGCAATGGCACAACTGCAGTGTTGAATGAGGTAGCTTCCCCACTGCTCCTCTCAACAGTTCTGAGATTCCTCTTTCTTAGCCCTTACTAATCTCACAACCACAAGAGTGGCTGGTGGTTCCCACCTCCCTGGCCACTGCTGACCTTGATACCACATTTTGTAAATACACCTTGTTTTTGCTAGGGGGGTAGTTGTTGCATGGACCAATAAGTTATTTAGGGTGCAATCCAAACCCCCGAGTTAGGCCAGCACAAGTCATTTGCGCTAACCCAGGGGTGTTGCAAACGTGTCAGGGAGGCCAGCTCAAGGATCCAGGCCCAGCGGGATAAGTTTGCGTCGGCCAATTTCAGTCGATGCTGGGATCTGGGGGGGGGAGTGTGGGGAGGGTGGTAAGGAGGCGGGAAGGAGGTGTTTCCTGGGGTGGGTAGGTAGGGAATGGGAGGCGGGGCCAGAATCCGGCGGTTATGCCAGATCCTGATCCCAGTTCCTGGATGGCGCAGAGCAGCCTCTGGCTGCTTCGTTCTACTTGGATCTGTGCCACAGATCCAAGTAGACCCATTTGGGCCAGTGCAGCATGATACAGGGTAAGGTGAGACTTTCCCCCTTGCTTCAGGTTGTGCCACTTCTGGTCCCAAACTTGCGCTAGATGCAGGGCAAGCCCACTGTTCTGCCTGCTCCAGTGCAAGTTAGGATTGCGCTGTTATTTATTTAAAATGCCCAATACTGGATGATTTCAGATATGATTTCTGGATATCAGAAATGTTGATAAGCAGTCATTTTTCTTACATAGCACTACACTGCAGAAGGAGGAAACATACAAATAGTGCAACTTTTGCAGTATAACTGGAGGGTAAGTTGGATAAAGGAAGTGAGAAGTTTCTAGCATTTTGCTTCTTGGTATTTTTATAGTATCATTAACTGCTTTTTCTTTTCTTTGTCCCAGTTGCATTGCTCTTTGTTTGAGATGGATGGTGTTTTTACAGCTACCTGGCCTGCTTTTTCTGCAATTATATGGGATTGAAACCCTGCAAGATATGGGATTGAAACTTACAGTAAATGTGATCTTCTCAGAGAGAGAGAGAGAGAGAGAGAGAGAGAGAGAGACAGACAGACAGACAGACAGACAGACAGACAGACAGACTGGATACCTAATTCTCCTTCACTCTTACATCCTGTGTCCCCTCTTTTTTTTCTGTTTTTTACTTCCTTGATCTGAGAAGCGGGGGAAAGGATGGCACTGAGATAAGGTGGGAGCAGGAGGGACTGGTTTGTTTTAGAAAATGTAAAACCTGTGGAAAAATAAATTTAACATTAACCAGAAAACAACTGACTTCTTAATGGCTAATCAGATTTCCAGCTTACGCCAAATTTCTATTATTCCACTTCAGGTATAGACTAGATGCCTGTGTACAGCGTAATTATCAATGAGAGCTATCTCCCAGCAGACACTCTGTCAAATTGACTGTGCAAATTGGTATTACCATTGCAAGCATCTATATTGACTTAATCTGTCCAATTTCATTGGAGTTAACAACTGTACAAAAATCCTGCAGTACAGAATTTCTAAGCAAGTGATATGCAATTGATGATTTGAACATGAGTGTTTGCTTTGCATGTTCTGGCCCTGTGTGTGAGTAGTCTACAGTGACAACCCAACATTTTGGACATAATACTGAGGACAGGCAGCCCAATCCTATCCTTCCCAGCGCCAGGAGGAAAAGTGGCACAAAAATGGCTACTGCTGTATTCTGCAGATGTTGGGAAGCCACTGGAGGTCACCTTAGGAGAAGGAGACTTTTGTCCCCTTCCCCTGAGGAAAGCCCCAGGCCCCGCAATGGCCTTCTCACATCTGTGCCAGCTATTTTGCCAGCGCAGACTTGAGAACCTCTGTGTCGGGCTTTTCAGCCCAACACAGAGGATAGGATCCAGTGGAGGAGGCCTCTGACCCACTTCTTGGGAACAGAAATATTTAGCAAGATAACAACATGTATTTTATGAGTTTTGCTGCACTGATCTGATACTGCTTCTGTACCCTTTGTGGGGTTATGTTTAACTGGGAAATAATCACATGTCTAATCCCAGCTAGTATAGGATCATGGTGAATGTGATGACATCATAAGCTATTATTATTATTATTATTATTATTATTATTATTATTATTATTATTATTCCAGTATTTATATATCGCTTTCAACAGAAGTTCACAAAGCTGTTTACAGAGAAAAATCAAATAACTAATGGCTCCCTGACTAATCAGATTTACGGCCTAATCCTACCTGGGCTGGATGATGGTGGCAGAGATGGTGCTGACTGCCATAAAGCAGTCATCACCAGTTGTAAAAGGCACTCCAGCAGTGAGCTAAGTAGCACACTACTAGGACACTGGTGGAAAGGCTTGAGCCAACAGATATGGAGGCTACCAAAGGTAAGGTGGCAGGGGAGATGGGAGGGGTCGAGGAAGGCAGAATATGGGTGGGGGAAGGTGGGATGGGGGCCATGAGGGTGAAAAAACTCTCTGGACCCGATCACATGGCATGGGTCCATGAGAATCTATGCCAGCTATTTAACTAGAACAGGTCTGAGTAGACCCCCCCCCCAAATGCCAGGGAGGCTTACCCCCAGGTAAGCCTTGTTTGTTCCCTTACCCAGAGGAGACCTCCACAACTGCTTCCCCACAGGATGCAGTGGTAGATATGTTGGTGTCACTACATTGGTGGGGAAAGGATATGATTGGGTTCTTAGCTGAGCAGTGATGTAAAAACCTGCCTAATCCTATCCCCAGCTGACCCGGAGCATGCAGCACTGCCATCACAGCCTGCACTGTATGCTATGGGCCGGCTAGAGACCAGGCAGCCCAGGAGAGGTCCGTAAAGACATTTTTTTCATACCTCCTTGTAGGCTGCATGGTCCCCAAAGAGTCTTTTCAAATTGACGCCAGTTCTTTTGCTGGTATAAGTCTGAGGACTCTGAGTGTGGGTCCAGGCCAGAGAAGAGGGATAGGGTCCAGTGTGCTCAGCCCCTCTGGCCCCTTTGCACCCTTATCTGCCCTCGCCACTGACATACTGGCAATTGTGGAGGTTGAGCAGCAGCCAGAGACTTACACTGGCAGATTGAAAGATCTGCCAGCATAAGACCTGGAAAGGATTGAGTCAAAAGACAATTGAGAATAAAGGCAGTACTTCCTGAATCTGCATTGCCCTCACTCTCAATAAGCAAGCATTTTTATCATTTTTATCAAGGTATTGTGTAATATGGGTTATATCCTAACTGCTTTCTCTGTTTACTCATTTGCACAATGAGTGAAAGATGATCAGTCATCTCCCCTTTTCTCTGCAGCCCCTGTACTCCTGGCAATTTGTTCTTCAGGGTGGGGGGAATCCTCAGGGCAAATATCCAGGGGGGTACAGAGGGCTGTGAAGGCAAGATCAGGAAAAATATCCTATCGCCCCTTGCAAATGGAAGAAGCTCCTTAGAAGTTCCTAAGAACACAACCTTATACAGACGTAAACGCTTGTTTAGACAGAGTGATTTTGAAATGGTCCCTAAAAGCTGGCAAGCTAAAAAAAGAAATTATTGTAGCCAAGTTCTTCCACACCTCAAGAGGCCTACACACACAACTGAATGCCTTTGGGTGCAATCCTAACCCCTTATGCCAGTGCTTTCCAGCACTAACATAAGGGCAATGCAGCTCTAAGGGAACAAATATTCCCATACTTTGAGGAGGCCTCTGTGAGTGACACTCAACTGCAGGATGCCGCATGCATCCCATTGGCACCGCTATGCCAGTGCTGGAAAGCACTGACATAAGGGGTTAGGATTGCACCCTTTATTTCACATAGCCTGAAACTATGTACAGTGGGCCCATCATGTGGAGGCTTGGTTCTGAGACCCCATGCAGATGCCAAAATCTAAAGATGCTTCAGTCTGCACTTGTAACACTGAGAAAATGGCATAAATTGCATAAATTTGCACAAATGGCATAAATTTGTGTAAATTGCTTAATTTTGTATAACTTGCATAAATTGCCTAAACTTGCATGAATAGAACTTACAGCCTGTACCTGCACTGTAGATGGGAATGAACACAAGACCTTCTAATGTTTATACTACAGAAGACAAGTCTTGGACAAAAATGTCTGGATTTTGGAATAGTCCAGATTTTGGATGTCAGAATAAGGGGTAATCTACCTGTAATGCCCATTGTATAATGAATGCGTGCAAGTGGAATGGGATCATGCCCATTGTCTCCACCTCTGACCTCTACATGTTCTACAAAGGCCTCCCAAAGGCCTTAGAAGGTGTTGTGAAGGCCAGGGAGACCTTGTGCAGCCTCCACGGGCCTTGGAACACTCTCCAGAGGTCACTGGAGTGCAGCTGCAGTCACCTCCAGAGGGTCTATGTCAGGCTGAATGGGACCCGCAGATGATCAAATCTGCAGGTCCTGAATCTGCAAGCAACGTGGGCAGCCTGTCTATAACTTGTATGCTCAAAAAAAGAATGTGGAACACCCTTCCATGATATGTGCATCTGGCTTTCTTTCTTCTGATGTTCCACAATCAGTTGCTTTTTTTTTTTTTAATGTTGTGTTTTGGGTTGCTAGTTCTGAGGCATTGACATGCTGCTCTCATTTTCAACTGAATTTTATTAGGGTTGTTTTTGTTATGCTTTGTTTGTATTTTTTATTTTGGGAAACCTCTTTGCAGTCTTTTTTTTTTAAGAATTAAAAGTGTTACATATTTTTAGCAAATAAATAAATGGACACATGAGATACTGCACCCCTCTACAGGTGCACTCGAAATGTGTGGAAATGTGTGGAAAGGGGTGATAAGAACTCACCCCTTATAAGACTCATAAGGGTGAAAGAATTCCCTTATAGCATGCAAGGAAAGAACTCCTTTAGAGTTTTAATGGTAAGAACCAGCATTCTGAGTTATGCCTGGAAGCTAATTGGCAGTTTCTGAGGAATAAGTTTGCTTCCAACTGCCTAAAAGGACACAAGGAACAGTATTCTCCACAAATGGCTGCTTCCAAGCCATTTTTCAAAGACCCTTAAGTGGTAAACACATTTCTGGGGAAAGCCCGGGTGACCCTTTACTCAATTAAGCCTTGAGCTCTTGTTTTTGTTCATGCCAATTTAGTGAACATATAACTGCAATAACAGTGGAGCAGAGCAACAGCGAAGGGAACATGTTCACTCCTTTTCCCTCCTCTTGCTTTTCCACTCCAAAGTTTGAGCTACTACCCCTTGTTTTTTCACTTCAAAGCATGAAGCTTCCAGCCACTTGTGGAGAGGAAGTCGCAGTGAGAAAGCAGTGGTTGGAGAGGGTTTCAGCATCCTCTCCCCCATGGCTATTCTACTCCAGATCACCCTTCCTGAAGTGGCTTTTCCTGAATCTTTGGGGGTATTATTAAATGTAAAGCCACTGTCTCTCAACTCCCACAATCCACCTGCAATAGGGGGTTGATGCCTGTGTTACAGGGTTGTTTTATGGCAGCAATTTTCAACCTTTTTCATCTCATAGCACACTGACAAGACAGTAACATTGTCAAGGCACACCATCAGTTTTAAAATTGACAAGGCACACTGTGCTGCCCGCGAGGGGCTCACATCCCCCAAATGGCCCTACTAATAAATGACCCTTCCCCCAAACCCCCATGGCATACCTGTGGATCATTTGCAGCATACCAGTGTGCCACAGCACACTAGTTGAAAAAGGCTGTTCTATGATAATGGTTATGAAATGTTTTGAACACTCTGAAAGTACTATGTAAATGCAAAGTATTATTTAAAGGAGAATGTTTTTGCCTCCAGAAGAAAGTGACATCTTTCCAAAGTTTGAAAGAATGCCAGCACTGAAGCTAAAAAGAGAGGAGAAGAAGATTGCATTATCTGAGTGCCAAATACTTACCTATGAAACATTCTTTACCGCTAATGGCAGGGCTCCTGACTGGGAAAGATGACAGGGGAACCAAATTCACTTAGTTCAAAGCCTTCCAAAAATTGGAATTATTTTTAAACTCAGTGCTGCATGAACAGAAACCGAAATGTAGCACTGAATAGCAAAAGTCCTTTCTCCATAAAAATTCAATTGAAAAAGGAATGCTGGAGTCAAGTCACATGAATAAAATTGGAGTGCTGGCTGTGTTCGAAGTGAGCAGCTTAGAAAGGAGGGGGGAACACAAGAATGTGGGGAATGTCTTAATATACCAAGCAGTTTCTCTTGAATCCTACACAAAATGGAAGTTGGCACAGTCCATTTTCAAGGAATAAAACACACTTTAGATCAACTGCTGCCATTGCTCAATAGGTCAGAAAGATCCATCTTGAAAGGGCAAGATATGAACTAAAAGCAGGCTTGGGGAGATTATATTTTGGCTTTTTCTTCATTTCTATAATCATATTTGGCACAGAGCTCTGTAAATATCCAATTGTATGAGAAATGGCCAGTTCCTTGAACAGAAGTGGAAAAAAAAATCACATACAAAAAACTTACTTTTGCAGCATTATTTCTTTAGGAGTCCAGAAGCTTACATGGGAAAGTGGATAGAGGATGGCTTGCTATGCAGTCATATTATGGAAGATGATGTAGGGGATGAACTTGAGCCAAGGGTTGAACTTGAACTTGAGCTAGAGTGTTGGATTAGGGCCAGAGGGATCTGATCTTACCAGGCATGCTCTTAAGATATGTGTAACTTGCACACAGGGGAAACCTATTGTATGTTCAGGGACCAAGTGCAGTGGCTGATGGCAGAGCTCAGTGAGATGGCATGAAATGAAAAGGGAGAAAGGTGTAGCAATAGATTGCTTTTATTGTGTAGATAAGAGTAGAATAACTGGGAAGGGTAGTACAAAATAAAATGAAATGCAGTGTACACAACAATTACTCACACAACTAGGCTCTAAATGTCAGTGATTTCTAGGTAGAAGGAAAGAAATGAGGGAATCCTTACAAGGAGAAGGGGCACATATTTGTGCAAATGGGGGAGGAAAGAAAGGAGGGAGAGCTGAACATAGGGAAATCAAGAGAATTACTTGGGGGAATAGGGGTTGAACGACCCTTGTGCAGTAGAAGGAAGGGAAGAGGAAATGAGAAATAAAGGGTGTGTGTGGAGGGGGTGGTGGAGGAGAAAAAAACAAAACACAGTTCCAACTGTGGTTTGAGTCCATGGCTGAGTCTTTATTCTGCATTTTATAGAAAATTCAGAAAGTAGTCGTATTCCATTCAATAGTGGTACAAACTCTGTAATGTCACTTGATCATGAAGACAGGAGGTCTGAGCAAAGGCATCAAGTCACATCTGTGGTCTCCTTTCTCATTAAGTACAGGATCTCAGGGAGCCGTATGGGAATCACAGCACTATCCAAAGGTTCCCCTCTGCTAGTGCAGTTAGTTGTCTCTGTTCTGGCTGAGGGTGTCACAAACATGCTGCAAAGCATGTTTGCAGTACTCAGAGAGTAGGAGGTGCTGGTGGGGAGACCAACTCCACCCTGCCGATGCGCCATCCTGACAATAGGCTGGTGGTGGAGGGGTAGTGGGAGGTTGAAACAGAAGTGGGAGGGGGGCATTTCTGGGCGGAGTGGGCAGAACAGGGTGTTCGTTAGACTTGGAAGGAGGAACTATTAGTGGAGCAGGCCTCCGTATCCTATCTTCTTTCCTGTACCTGAACTTCCTACAAGGGGCTACTCAGACTTACACCAGCTAAATAGCTGGTGCAGATTAGCTGGTGAGGCTCTCTGCAGACGCGTGTGGCCTCTGGGAACCAAGTGCCTCGGGATCTAAGTGCCAGGTAAGGCACGAGAGTTTAGCATCTGGGCGAGTTCAGCAGCAGGGCGAGGAGGCCAGGGCCCCATACACTGCCCTTCCTCTTCCCTTGAGAAAAGGGCTGCTATCCAGTGTACGGTTTTTAAAAGGACCCCTAAATAAAACAACAACAACAACAACAACAACAACAACAACAACAACAACAACAACAACAACAAAGCTATGCAGTCAGACAGCCAGCAGCAGGGTGGGGGCTATCCAGTGTTCTGCATCGAGTGCCACATGTATGATTATATGCCTCTGGGGCATAAGTCATGGGTGTGTCCTTGGTGCAAGGAGCTCCAGGGTCTCAGGGAACGCGTCCGCTCCCTTGAAGCCTTGGTGGCCGACCTGGAGAAGCGCAGGCAGCCAGAGGAGGACCGTGGGGAGACTTCCGGGGACGATCAGGCTTTGTCCCAACCTCAGGCGTGCAGCTCCTCGGCTGCCCGGGTGGGAAGTCTCGGGACTGGAGGACGTCATCCTGGAGAGGAGGGAAACAATCCCCTAGGGGGGATCCCTTCTCCAGGGGATGGGCCCGTATCTGAGCGCACTCGGGATACTCCTCGGCGGGAGGGGGGTCGGGGGCTTCTTGTAGTGGTTGGATTCGATTATTAGAAAGATAGAGAGGGGGGTTTGCGACGGATGTGAGGACCGCATGATGACTTGGCTGCCTGGTGCAAAGGTTGCGGACATCACTTCTCATCTAGACAGGCTAGTAGACAGTGCTGGGGGAGAGGTAGCGGCTGTGGTGCATGTTGGCACCAACGACGTGGGCAAGTGTAGCTGGGAGGTCCTGGAGGCCAAATTTAGGCTTTTAGGCAGGAAGCTGAAAGCCAGGACCTCAAAGGTAGCGTTCTCTGAAGTGCTACCTGTTCCACGTGCAGGGCCAGCTAGGCAGGCGGAGATCAGGGGTCTCAATGCGTGGATGAGACGGTGGTGTAGGGAGGAGGGGTTTAGATTCGTTAGGCACTGGGGAACGTTTTGGGACAAGCGGGGCCTGTACAAGAGGGACGGGCTCCATTTGAACCAGAATGGAACCAGACTGCTGGAGCATAACATTAAAAAGGTGGCAGAGCAGCTTTTAAACTGATCCCAGGGGGAAGGCCGACAGGAGCCGAGGGGCATCCGGTTCGGGACTCCACATCCCTATGGGATGAGGATGGGGAGGTTAGAGAACAACAAGACAAAGGCAGGGTAGGAGAAGAAATTGGCAAAGGTAGGGTGATGGGATGTGATAGACGGTTTGGCACAATGAGAGGATGCGGGGACAAAGGAGCGAATAAGCAGCCCATCCTGGGGCATTCCGTGTATAAATGCTTTTATGCGAATGCCCGAAGTCTACGAGCAAAGGTGGGAGAACTGGAATGTCTGGTGACAAGGGAAAATATTGACATAGTGGGCATAACGGAAACCTGGTGGAATGCGGAGAATCAGTGGGATACCGCAATCCCGGGCTATAAACTCTACAGGAGGGACAGGCAGGGGCGTGTTGGAGGTGGGGTGGCCCTTTATGTTAAGGAAGGGATAGAATCCAGCAAAGTAGAGATTGAAGGTGGGTCCGACTCCACCGTAGAATCTCTGTGGGTTAAATTACCAGGCTTCTGCAGCGATGTAATACTGGGGGCGTGCTATCGTCCTCCAGACCAGAAATCTGATGGGGACCTTGAAATGAGGAAACAGATCAGGGAGGTGACAAGGAGGGACAGGGTTGTAATCATGGGGGACTTCAATTATCATCATATTGACTGGGTCAATTTGTGTTCTGGTCACGATAAGGAAACCGGATTTCTTGACGTGCTAAATGACTGTGGCTTAGATCAGCTAGTCACGGAGCCCACCAGAGGACAGGTGACTCTGGATTTAATTTTGTGCGGTACGCAGGACCTGGTTAGAGATGTAAACGTTACTGAGCCATTGGGGAACAGTGATCATGCTGCGATCCGTTTTGACGTGCACGTTGGGGGAAGAATACCAGGCAAATCTCTAACAAAAACCCTTGACTTCCGACGGGCGGACTTCCCTCAAATGAGGAGGCTGGTTAGAAGGAGGTTGAAAGGGCGGGTAAAAAGAGTCCAATCTCTCCAGAGTGCATGGAGGCTGCTTAAAACAACAGTAATAGAGGCCCAGCAGAGGTGTATACCGCAAAGAAAGAAGGGTTCCACTAAATCCAGGAGGGTGCCCGCATGGCTAACCAGCCAAGTAAGAGAGGCTGTGAAGGGCAAGGAAGCTTCCTTCTGTAAATGGAAGTCTTGCCCTAATGAGGAGAATAAAAAGGAACATAAACTATGGCAAAAGAAATGTAAGAAGGTGATATGGGAGGCCAAGAGAGACTATGAGGAACGCATGGCCAGCAACATTAAGGGGAATAATAAAAACTTCTTCAAATATGTTAGAAGCAGGAAACCCGCCAGAGAAGCGGTTGTCCCTCTGGATGGTGAGGGAGGGAAAGGGGAGATAAAAGGAGACTTAGAGATGGCAGAGAAATTAAATGAGTTCTTTGCATCTGTCTTCATGGCAGAAGACCTCGGGCAGATACCGCTGCCTGAACGGCCCCTCCTAACCGAGGAGTTAAGTCAGATAGAGGTTAAAAGAGAAGATGTTTCAGACCTCATTGATAAATTAAAGATCAATAAGTCACCGGGCCCTGATGGCATACACCCAAGGGTTATTAAGGAATTGAAGAATGAAGTTGCAGATCTCTTGACTAAGGTATGCAACTTGTCCCTCAAAACGGCCACGGTGCCAGAAGATTGGAGGATAGCAAATGTCACGCCTATTTTTAAAAAGGGAAAGAGGGGGGACCCGGGAAACTATAGGCCGGTCAGCCTAACATCCATACCGGGTAAGATGGTGGAATGCCTCATCAAAGATAGGATCTCAAAACACATAGACGAACAGGCCTTGCTGAGGGAGAGTCAGCATGGCTTCTGTAAGGGTAAGTCTTGCCTCACGAACCTTATAGAATTCTTTGAAAAGGTCAACAGGCATGTGGATGCGGGAGAACCCGTGGACATTATATATCTGGACTTTCAGAAGGCGTTTGACACGGTCCCTCACCAAAGGCTACTGAAAAAACTCCACAGTCAGGGAATTAGAGGACAGGTCCTCTCGTGGATTGAGAACTGGTTGGATTCCAGGAAGCAGAGAGTGGGTGTCAATGGGCAATTTTCACAATGGAGAGAGGTGAAAAGCGGTGTGCCCCAAGGATCTGTCCTGGGACCGGTGCTTTTTAACCTCTTCATAAATGACCTGGAGACAGGGTTGAGCAGTGAAGTGGCTAAGTTTGCAGACGACACCAAACTTTTCCGAGTGGTAAAGACCAGAAGTGATTGTGAGAAGCTCCAGAAGGATCTCTCCAGACTGGCAGAATGGGCAGCAAAATGGCAGATGCGCTTCAATGTCAGTAAGTGTAAAGTCATGCACATTGGGGCAAAAAATCAAAACTTTCGATATAGGCTGATGGGTTCTGAGCTGTCTGTGACAGATCAGGAGAGAGATCTTGGGGTGGTGGTGGACAGGTCGATGAAAGTGTCGACCCAATGTGCGGCGGCAGTGAAGAAGGCCAATTCTATGCTTGGGATCATTAGGAAGGGTATTGAGAACAAAATGGCTAGTATTATAATGCCGTTGTACAAATCGATGGTAAGGCCACACCTGGAGTATTGTGTCCAGTTCTGGTCGCCGCATCTCAAAAAAGACATAGCAGAAATGGAAAAGGTGCAAAAGAGAGCGACTAAGATGATTACGGGGCTGGGGCACCTTCCTTATGAGGAAAGGCTACGGCGTTTGGGCCTCTTCAGCCTAGAAAAGAGACGCTTGAGGGGGGACATGATTGAGACATACAAAATTATGCAGGGAATGGACAGAGTGGATAGGGAGATGCTCTTTACACTCTCACATAATACCAGAACCAGGGGACATCCACTAAAATTGAGTGTTGGGCGCGTTAGGACAGACAAAAGAAAATATTTCTTTACTCGGCATGTGGTTGGTCTGTGGAACTTCTTGCCACAGGATGTGGTGCTGGCGTCTAGCCTAGATGCCTTTAAAAGGGGATTGGACAAGTTTCTGGAGGAAAAATCCATTATGGGGTACAAGCCATGATGTGTATGCGCAACCTCCTGATTTTAGGAATGGGTTAAGTCAGAATGCCAGATGTAGGGGAGGGCACCAGGATGAGGTCTCTTGTTATCTGGTGTGCTCCCTGGGGCATTTGGTGGGCCGCTGTGAGATACAGGAAGCTGGACTAGATGGCCTATGGCCTGATCCAGTGGGGCTGTTCTTATGTTCAGATCCAAGTAACCCTATTGGGCAGGGTGGGGTGTTACTCAGGCTAACACCGAACGAGACCTCTAGCCTGCTCCAAAGCTGCGTTGGATACAGTACAGGCCACAGTACAGACCATGCGGCTCTGCTGTTCCAAAACAACTTAGGATTGGGCTGTCAGGTGACTCTCCCATAATTATAATCTTTATTTTACTTTAAAATGGTGTTTTAGGTTATTATTATACAGTCCCTCCATGAAAATCTGACAGCTTCCAGAATCAAGAGAAGTGGCTAAGGATAACCTTTCTTCAGCTAGGGGTAGAAGAACTTTTCATTATAAGTAACTGCTGACTTCCTAGCTGCAGCGCCAACATCTGCAAATATAAGGAGGTTGACTAAACAGTGGCTGTGTACCCAGCTATATCAACAAGTTCCTTCCAGTCCATCTCCTTGGCATCAGGACTGCCACACTGCTTGCATCTCTGCTTGCAAATTCCTGTCTTAGTCTCATTTTAAATGGGTTTGATCCAGGCACCACATCTCAAGAAAATGTGGGTGAGAAATCAAAGAGAACGTTGAATCTAGTAGAAAGCTGGAAAACAAACTCAAATGAGAAAAGGATGAAGTGACAGGACATTTCAGCATGCTGTCAGTTTTCCAATAGTTTTTATATCTGTCCAAAAGGAAGCAGAACTGTCAGCTATATTTGCTGGCTCAAGAACAAAAACCACTGGCTTAACTTACAGGCACCTTGACAAGAAATGCATTTGCTTCGTTAATTTCATCAGAACTTACTTTCAAATAAGTATACTTCGGATGAGAGTCTTAGACATGCTTAAGATGAGAGTCTTCTGTTTCTAATGCAAGGAGCTATTCATATGAGAGGACTGTCAGGATTGGAACAAACTGTCTCCGGAGTGAAAGGTCAAGCTCATCAAATGTCACTTTAGCATGCTACATATATCTTGGCAGCCATAACTGTCACACAGAACAAAAACTTCTCAACACAGACCAGACCTTCCTTGCAATTTACTCACAGTACAAAAAGCACATTTGTTTGGCATTTGTTACACAGCACCCACACATGTCTCAGGGACCTTGTGCTTGTATTTAGGGAGAATGGCATGTTTCTTCAGGACTGAAATGGAAACTTTTTTTTTTAATCAGGCAATCCTTGCAAGCTCTGCATGGAACACAGTTGTGTGGGTGTGACGAGCCCCTATTAATTATTGCCTGTGACATGCTTAGCAACAAGCAACACACTTTTCTTCCTCATACTGGATGGTTAGGCTGTGCATTAAATTTGACTGGCAACGACAGGTCAGTGTTGGCTATATTCTTCTTTTAAGCTACCAGTTAGTAACTCTTTTATGTGCTTGCATGGTATATATGCTATTATATCATAATACCATAAAAACCATGTTATCCAGCACTTGTGTTAAGTGGAAATCTCAGTTAACTGGGATCTTCGCTTGTCGCCTCAGGTGGGCAAAGATGCTAGTTAATCGAGTCTGCTGGTTAACAAACTGCCAATTAACAAAGCCACCTGCCTGCTCCCAGTCCCCTCTGCCACTGACCTGATAGGCATCCTATTTGTGGGCCTCTGAGAATGGAGGTGTTCCTGCCACACAAGCGCCTTGTAAGGAAGGAAGCAGGACATCTCTTCAGGCAGCTCGAGACAGGCAAAGACAGGAAGGGGAAGAAAAACCAAATGAATCTGCCATCCATCCAAAGCTGCTTACCCCAGCATTGCTTCTTTTCTGTCTGGAGGGACTTTGCTTTTGATTCTGAAGTGACTCCAAAGTGAAGTGACACCGTTTGGTGCGTGATTCTTTACGAATCAAATGCGCACCCCTAATCCTGAGTATTATCCGATACCATTGTAAAAGCTGCTTTGTGAAAGAAGAAAATATATTGACTTCTGAGAGCATGGACAAATAATTGAGTATGCTGGAAAACAGTTGCCTTTATCGCCTCAGTACTGTTGGATGTATTTCTATGAAAATGAAAACAGAAGTGCAATCTCTTAAAAACAAACTATTTCTCCAAATTATACCAGCCAAGTCACACTGATTATATAAAAAGGCTTACACACACTGTTGAATATACCTTGTTTCAGTGTGGTTCATCCTTCCATTTCATCATGGAAGGTGAGCAAACATTCGCCCATACTTGAGGAAAACAATAATGGTTCCCTTAGGGCTAAACACATAATTACTGTTGAATTGATCAGCCATTTTATTTTCAATGATTTCTTTCACATTGTAATGTATAAGGCACTTGGCAATTCTTACCTCATATATCTTCACGCCTGTGACATGGCCTTCATTTGCATTGTGACAAATGGACCGTGGAAGCCAAGGGAGGCTGGCTTTCCAAAATTGGCTTACCCTCGTGTAAGGGTGAGCTCACAAAAAACAGATTTCTGTGTGAGTGTTCCTTCTCTTGTTTATTTGTTTATTAAAATATGTTTTATATCTCATCATATTTTTAAAGTCCTCAGAATACTCAAAATATGGATGTGCCAGGAACCTCACAGAACGTTAGTTCATCTTATGGAAATTCATTCGCTTCCATCGACAGTTCCTAAACATTGTTCCTTAGGAGAAACCCTGGAATGTGTGCTCAGTTTCACCATTTGAACTTTTGGGGCCAACCCTAGTTTAAAATAACAAGTGAAGCAAATTGAATACAAATAGGCCTGGTAGCAAGCATTATATAGGTTAGGGTTCAGCCAAAAACCTTCTGTTGGAAAGATGTTCCATAGTATTGTCTGCACAAGGCTTTAAAGGTTAAAAGCAGTACTTTGAATAAAGCAATTGCCAACCAGTTCAGCAGATAGAATGGAATGAGTATCATTATAACTTCCAGGACTGGTTGGAAGGCACATAGCAAATGTCCAGGTCGTCTTCAAGGGCAGCCCTATGTAAATTGAATTGCCAAAACCACCTTTTATGTCAGTCTGTAAGATGATGTGGGTCTCAAACGGTCAGAGGGCTGAGTCTCCTTGCACTACCAAGGCATCACTTAAACCAGCCATTCTCAATGGGTGCCATATGTCCCCCTGGGGTGCAATGGTGCAATTGAAGGGGGATTTTATGTTTTCTGTTCTTGTTGCATCCTTGTTGGACCGCGGGGGTGGGGGGTGGGGGTGGGGGTGGTAGAATGGAAGAGCTCCTCAGGGGTTATAGCCAATAAAGGTGGAGAATGGCTTACCTAAAGTATCTGAGCCTTGAGCCTGTGGAACTCATGCTCCATCAATGTCAGGCTGGTGCAATAGCAAATGCGGTGGTACTTGGGCTAGGGCTGCCAGCACAATAAGCTGGTTGCCTCAGGCATGTGCCAATGACTCCCTGAGCCCCTACCAGTGCAGGTAGGTCAGCTGAGGAGGCATTCCAGGGCATTCAGGGGGAAGATTGGGGCAGAGACTGGGACTGGCCGGGGGCATGTCAAAAGCAGGCTGGGGGTGGAAAACTGCAGCAGTGGCAGTACAGATATCCAACCTAGGCTCAACTACTCAGATATATGCCAGCCAATGAGCTGGCGCAGATCCAAGTAGGCCCATTGAGACAAGGAAGTTGTGGAGTATATAAATAAAAACATTTTTTACTTACCTCTATGTTGCTATCTGGTCCCTGGCTGGCCCATAGCTTGCAGTGGAGACTGCACCAGTACTGCTGCATGCTCTGCGCCAGTCCAGGTCAGGACTGGGCTGTGAGTGAGCTATTGCCAGATCTCTGCTGCAATGTAGCACCTCCCCCTATAACTGCCAAAACCGGTAGCATAGCTTTTCTACCCAGATGACTTGAAGGTCCAAGAAGGGCCTGGTTGGCTCTGTATAATGCTTGTTCAGGTCCAGGCTGCTCAGACTGAACAACGTCACTCTCTGTAGTAGCAACACAAACTGCTTTGTGTCACTCTTTTCACTACTTGATTTCAGCCTGGTTCTGTGCATGCTGACCTTTCTGACCACCATCTACTCAGTCCAGCACTTGACCCCAACCCACCTTCTTGAACCTGCCTGCTGTTTCTGGTGCCTCTGCTGCTTATCATGGTCTTGCAGTACAGTTGGATTCCACTAGCTGCAGCCTGACACAATTTTGGACTGTAGGTGGTTGGCTATGTATCTTACCTCAGTCTGTCCCTTTTCTGTGGCAAGATAAATATCCCCTTCTCTGGAGATAAGACAATTTTTGAGAGAGGTGAAGGCAGTTAGACAGAGGTACCATTGTTTCTGCAGTTCACAACTCATTTATTTTGTTCCACTATTGTATCTGGTTAAACACACCTGTCCCTTTGTCACTCTCCCATTGTCTCTTTGCCTTACAGCAACTAAGAGCAGAATTCTATGCACTTATCTTCAAAATTACAAGTCCTCACTTAAAGTTGTTTCAGCGTTGTTTCATTATAAAGTTGGTGAGAATAAAAAATTGATTCCCAGCCAGGGCCACTGTGTGGAATTTGCATGTTCTCTCTACGTCTGCCTGGGTTTTCTCCAGCCTGGAAAGCTCACATTTATTTCAGTCTTTAATATTAGAAGTGTTTTGAGTATTTAGAAATATGGTGATGTTTCTGTGACCAGAAATATGCTCTAGTAACTCTTGTTTACATATATCCATTAGCCCAATGTTTCTCGAACTGTGGGCTGCAACCCACTAGATGGGTCACGAGCCAATTTCAGGTGGGTCCCCATTCATTTCAATATTTTATTTTTAATATAGTAGACTTGATGCAGTCACATACCATGGTAGCATCAAGTCTACCATGGTATGTGACTGCATTTGGGGAAATGTTAGACTTGTACTTTTAACAAGTTACTATGTATATTTGTTTAACAATGATAGTAAATGGGACTTAGTCTTGGGTAAGTGTGGGCAGGATTGCAACCTAGGATTGTTAAAAATGTTCCTGTTTGATGATGTCACTTCTGGTCATGACATCACTTCCCATGGATCCTCACAGATTCTCATTCTAAAAAGTGGATCCTGGTGCTAAATGTGTGAGAACCACTGCATTAGCCTATAGTAAAATTTGTTTTAAGTTGTTTTGCTTAAAGTTGCAGTTTCTAAGAACCTATCAACAACTTTAAGTGAGGACTTGCTGTAAATCCAGTTAATTTCAGTGCAACTTATTCCCAGATAAGCATATATAGGATTATAGCTTAAGGCAGAGGTCTCCAAACCCTGACTTGGTGGCCAGATGCAGACAACAGTGAGCCTCTGTCCAGCTCGCGGCAAGCCTCTGGTTCCCTGTGAGCCTCTAGCCTGCTCGACAGAATGCAACTGGGAAGGGATGTGTTCTGAGGGTCAGGGAAGCCGTGTGCAGCCTAAAAACCTCACTTCTTGATTTTTCTGAAAAAGTGGAAGTGATGTTTTTGGGCCCTCTGAAGGCCTTAGAAGGCTCTCTGGCCCTCAGAACATGCTTCAGGTATTTCTTGTGATGTGCTGGTTTTGAAGTATTTACTCCTGTACATGTAAGTAAGCTGCTTATGGGGTGGAGGAATGGGAGTTTGAGTGTGTGCTTTATTTCTGTGGTTGTTGGTGCTTGGAGAAATCCTGGAACTTTGAGCTCTTTTACAGCCCAATCCTATGCATGTCTACTCAGAAGTCAGTCCCATTTGAGTCAATGGAGCTTACTCCCAGGAAAGTGTGGATAGGATTGGGCTGTCATTCATTTTTTTCATTTTTCTAAGTTCAGTCTTTAATGTATTTATTTAAATTTTTTTTATTTTTCCAGCCCTTGATAAAATGCCAGATATTTGATGTGGTCCTCTGGCCAAAAATTCTGAAGACCCCTGGCCTAAGCAAAGTATATGCATATGAAATAATTTCATATTCTTCCCCATCTTTCCTGGCAATACTCTCCTCCCTCTCCTCTGTTGTTTCCCTTGTGTCTATTTTAGATTGTGAGACCCTCAGAGCAGGGACCTGTCTTATCTTCTTCAGTAAAGTGCCATATGCATTGATGGTACTATATAAATACACCTTAATTATAAGGTATTTGAAGCACTACAAAAACATGCAGAATTGTGTGATCAAAGACCAGAGTGTGACACGGGTGTACATCACAGGTAATGACTCACTATTACTGCCAATGCGCTGAAGAAACTTTCTCCAGCCTTACCTGGGATGGAAAGGGTATTGCTTTTTCATCTTGCTGTGCTTGAAAAATCAAGCTGTACGACATACAATTAGTCCCATGCTATCATCCCAGCCTAGTTAGTAGAGTTACATCAGATACAACCTTAAGAGACCATTATTTTCAGTCCGGTCTTTTCAATCACGGTAATTTTATCACTGTTACTAACTTTGGTTTCGAAGTGGGAGCCGCATTGCTTACACTGCAGGTTGATGATAAATGGGCTTCTTGAATCAATGGGCACAGCTAACAGTCCAATAAGGATGGCAAATTAATTGTTCGGTTTGAGAACTTTTCAATCACAGTCAATCATCTCCCACCTTCTTCTACATCTTCTTGTTTGATATTATGAGCAACCTCTTCAGACTCTCTGTGTGGAGAGAGACACATTCTTGCCTTATTAAATGTGCAGCCTGAAAGCCTTTCTAAAAGGCTCATGAACGAAATGACTCTTTCTCAGATGTTCAAAGCTCTTTTGTTTCTAGCAATCCAATTTTCTCAAAGACTTCAGCCTTCTGTGCTGCATTGACATGGTGGGAGGAGGTATTTGGGAGAAATATTGCTGCCATTTGGGGATAGCTAGTGTATGTGCTGCCCTTGTGCTAATCCGTTAATAGTTCTTCCCTTGCCCCAAGGTTGGATTTTGTGGAGGTTGATAGAAATATAGTTACATCTTTTTAATGCTATTCTATGGTTTAGAAGGGGAGATGGTCCGGTGCAATTTTCCCTTTGATCCTTACTTATATGGGAAATCTCTCTAAGACAAAACAAAACATTTTCTCATTCTGTCTGATTACACTACTGTTCTAGCTCCTGCCCGAGTTTATTGTTCTTTCCTTGTGTGATAGAAATCACATAGGAATCAGGCTTGAACTCTGGTTGTCATCAACAATGACAGAAACTAAATCCATTGCCTCACTTTCTTGCCAGAGATCTCTCTTGCAACTCACTGGATCCACAACTAATTGGCAGCTGTGCTAACCCTCTCCTTACATTGACTATTATACTTCACCTAAGCACAGATGGGCAACAATAGCACCCATTCTTACCACACTGAAGATGACATCAGTGGAAATATAAAAATATTTGCCACATTCATGGTTGCTCTCTCAAAGGAAAAAAGGGTATAAGCAAGAGATAAGGCAATGTGTTGTGATATTGGTATGAAAATCCACCAGGACAATGCAGAATTATTTTTCCTGACTTCTTGTTCTTCTTTCTTTTGATTAGAACTTTACAAGAAGCTTCTTCAGCTATACCCAATCTTTGTAACCTTTCAGAAATTTTGTTTTTCTTTTAGAAACTTTTGTGAGAAGTGAGGCACATTTTGTTCAATGCTGTGGGAAGAGAATGATAGACTGGATGGTCCTATTTACATAGAAGGCTGCCTTTTTTGGAGTCAGATCATTGTTCTCTTTTACTCGGTATTGTTGACACTGATTGGCAGCAGCTCTTCAAGGTGTCAGACAGTCATCTTTCCCTTCCCTACTTGGAGATGTCAGAGATTGAACCTGAGACCTTCTGCATGCAGAGCAGGTGCTCTCCTAGTGAGTGATGGCCTTTGCCTTGCATAATGCTTGGTGGTCTAGGACAGTTGTTCCCAAACTGAGCCGTGGCTTCCCAAGAAGCAGTGGAAACCTGCAATGGAAGCGGCTGAATTCTCATGAAAAACCCACTGCCCTATACAATGTATAGAATTGTAGCCCTAATGGGGAGCTGCAGCTAATAGCCCAGTGGGTCAAGGGAGCCGCCAGTCAAAAAAGTGGGGACCACCGTTCTAAGATAGTGTTCGGCACTAGAAGTGCAACAAGACATAAGAACATAAGAACAGCCCCACTGGATCAGGCCATAGGCCCATCTACTCCAGCTTCCTGTATCTCACAGTGGCCCACCAAATGCCCCAGGGAGCACACCAGATAACAAGAGACCTCATCCTGGTGCCCTCCCTTGCATCTGGCCTTCTGACATAGCCCATTTCTAAAATCAGGAGGTTGCGCATACACATCATGGCTTGTACCCTGTAATGGATTTTTCCTCCAGAAACTTGTCCAATCCCCTTTTAAAGGCGTCCAGGTCAGATACCGTCACCACATCCTGTGGCAAGAAGTTCCACAGACCAACCACATGCCGAGTAAAGAAATATTTTCTCTTGTCTGTTCTAACTCTCCCAACACTCAATTTTAGTGGATGTCCCCTGGCTCTGGTGTTATGTGAGAGTGTAAAGAGCATCTCCCTATCCACTCTGTCCATCCCCTGCATAATTTTGTATGTCTCAATCATGTCCTCCCTAATGCGTCTCTTTTCTAGGCTGAAGAGGCCCAAACACCGCAGCCTTTCCTCATAAGGAAGGTGCCCCAGCCCCGTAATCATCTTAGTCGCTCTCTTTTGCACCTTTTCCATTTCCACTATGTCTTTTTTTGAGATGCGGCGACCAGAACTGGACACAATACTCCAGGTGTGGCCTTACCATAGATTTGTACAACGGCATTATAATACTAGCCATTTTAAATAAAGACCTGGGTTTGAGTGCTGGACAAGCCAGAAAACAGGTAGATTGTACCTAAAAAAAAAGAATGGAGGGATGTGGAATGCATGCAGAATGTTCAATCCCTGGCATTTTAATTTCTCACTGGGAAAGAACTCCTTGGAGAGGCTTTGTAGGACCAGATGGGACCCTATTAAGTCTCTGTGCCACCTGATAGCTGCTGAGCTAGTCACATCTAGACCTCTTCCTGGCCTATAATGTTAGTAGTGTCTAAGTTCTGCATAGATTGCACCAGCAGCCCCTGTTATGGCAGGCCACTGTGGTGAAGTAGAAAATATGGTGCTGTGGAATCTGACTGGCAGAGCTCCTAGCTGGAAAACCCCAATACTTTACATAGTGATTCATAACTGTTCTAGGTCATTTACAGTGTTGTAGTGGGTGAGCTAGATGGTCTAAACCAAGTAGCGGAAATGTTTGGGTGGTGAACCAGTTGCCTAGTTGTGCCTGGTCAGTAGATTGAGCTCAGAAGAAACAGTTGAGAAAGCTATATTGGCTTTCTCCTTCAGAATGTTGCACCTACTCTGTGTGCAGAAACCAGCTACCCAGGTGGCATTCATATAACTGAGGTTGCTTTTGTTAGAAGGCTGTCATTCAATGATTCACAGACAGCTACCACTGGCCGAAGTCAACTGATATCGACTCAGGACAGAAAGAATGGGAAAAATATCAAAAGGGAGGGAAAGCAACAGGAAGCTTATATACCAGAAATAACAACAGTTATACTTTTTGCTGCTTTCCTTCCAAATCTTCTCTTAGTTTGCATGTGCTCTCATGTCTCCGTACAAGTGCTATTCACAGGCTATCATTACAGGGTATCACTGCAGTGATCCATGGATTAAAAACTCCCTTAGTACACATTAGCAAGAGATTATGTCAATGTTCCATGAATTAGATCTGATGAGATCAGAACAGTTACATTTTTAATGGAGCCCTTGTGCCAATTCTGTTAATGGGGCCAGATGTGTGCATGTGTGTTCATTTCTTCTACAAGTGGACTTACAGCATTTCAATCATGACAGAATTCCTTCTGTACTCCTTTGCATAAATAGATTTTGGTAAACCCCGTGTGCATCATGCTTATCTGTGTGGCTTCAATTCTCAGTAGTTTAGCAAGTGTGCTCTGAACTGTCAGATTACATTAGAAAATGTGGAAGGGTTTCATAACAGATATCCAGTTAATAATCTGTAACTGGCCATGGGAATAAAATTATGCTTTGCATCTCAAATGCCATTCAGTGTAATAACTCGCCATTAGTCTTTCGCAGTCCTACATTTAAAGCTTAAAAATAAGCACCACCTGAGCTACCATTAATTCTTTATACTTTCAAAGCAAATTCACATATTACAGATTTGACTTGTTTCAATGACTTTCATTCCTGCTTGTTTTGCATTTGAATTTCTTTTCCTTCTGTATTGTTTGTTCTAATATTTTCTTATGTGTGCCAGTTCACAACAAGAATAAGCAGCAAGGCTTAACACTATTCTGTCATGGCAAATTGCAACAAACATATCGAACTCTCTCCCACGTTGCTTATGTTGTCTTTAGGTGGGTCTGTAATGCAGCTAATATAAATAGACATATACTGGGACACAAATGTTCAGGATGCAAAAAAACAAAAAACAAAACCAAAAAAAACCCCAGGTGCAAATGTCCAGGAATGCTGATAACTGGAATCCATTTGGTTGGGACATATTTGTACAGGACGCAATGGTCCTGTCACTGGATTAGTAGTATTAATAGCACTATGGTACTTGCTATGACCTTCAAGAGTGTGGTTGAAGTATAGACTTTCAACTTCATGCAACCGTGATGAATAACCCCACCCACTAGGATTCGCATCACCCAGTGCAGGAGGCCTGTGCATCACCCCAGAAAGAATCAGCGAGATTTCCAGTCCACCCCAGTGCCCAGTTTAAAGTTCTTCTATTTCAGGCATATCAAGATAAAGACCCACCTGGCTTCACAAGCGCAAAAAAGAAAACATGTCCCTTACCAATTCAAGCCTCTTTTTTTGTCCTTTTTAGTGAGGGGGGGGGGAGGCTGCCTTCTGGAGCATTTGTTGCACTCCAGCTCCATCGGATCAGGACCATTCTGGTGTCCTCACATTCCCCTTTCCCTGGCCTGACCACCAACCAAGGCATGTCTGCCTACTTGCGAGTAAACATGACCGTGAGGCTGCTTCACTTTCCATAGGGCTCAATAAACTCACAGCTGGGAGGGGGGACCTCCTTCTTGGGTGTTTGGGGGCTGCATTCATTGATCAGGACCATTCTGACATCCTTGGAGTCCTCTCAGCCTACCCTTTCTGACAGACTAAGGCAAGTTTGCCTACTCACGAGTAAACGCAGCCATGTGGTTTTGTTTCAGGCTCAATAGACTCACAGCTGGGAGGGATGGGACCTCCTTCTCGGGTGTTTTTTGGGAGCTGCATTCATTGGATCAGGACCATTCTGACATCCTTGGATTCCTCTCGGCCTGCCCTTTCTGACAGACTATGTCAAGTATGCCTACTCATGAGTAAACGTGTGATACGGCTCACTTTCTCTTTCCATAGGGATCCATTCATTTTTTCTTTCCGGTTTTTTGGCCATAACTTTTGAAGGAAAGGCGCTATTTCAATTCTGTTTTTTGCATTGTATTCCATTGGAAATTCCACATCCAGCAGTGTATGGCATGATGGGGTAGCTCCTAAAGCCGTGATTTTAGTGCATCACCTCCCGGGCGAGTCACCCCCCCGGCGTGTCACCCGGTGTGGCCTGCATCCCCCACACCGCCCTAGCGATGCCACTGACCCCACCACTGTGAGATAGGCAGAGCTAAAGATCCAGGGTCAGTCCGAGCCTTATCCCTGACACCTGAAGAAGCATGGTGAGTTGTTGCTCACATCTCACCTGCCTTAATTCACTGCTATTCTCCCTCCCCACTTTCCCCCTGATGCCATCTCCCCTCCCACCATTGGATGCCATGAGTCAGGTGGAGCAGTTAGAGGTCATCGGCTGGTAGCACACCAGGCAAGAATGGGTGACAGGAAGGACAAGGAGAGAGAAGTGAACAGTCAGTGGTCGGGGAGTAAGCAGAGTAAGCAGGCAGGAGGAGTTGATCCCTTGTGTGCTTGTTGACCACGCACAACCACTGCTAGAGGCAATGACCATACAATGGCTTAGAGACAGGCCAGTCCAGTGATAGTCTGGATGAGAATTTCTCCTTTCTGTCTCATTAAAATTTTCAATGTAGCAGTCATGATGAAGTTCTATCACACAAGGTTGCATTTTCAGGTTTTAAAAAATGAATTGAAAGTGTACTAAATATTATTAAATGCCTCTTCAATCCACGTCCTCTCACCTAGCTTTAAACTGTTACTAGATTAACTATATACATTCTCCTTAGGCTTGTGCAGATGGTGTAAGGTCTGGGAATAATTAAGGTAGTGGAAGGCAGGGAGGGGCCAACACTTGGATGACTCAGACTTGAGTCACCAAACATACATTTTTACTGACTCCTACACATTCGAGTTACATGTGTCTTTGAACCTGGAAGTGACTCTTGATACGTGTATTTTTTCAGAACGGAGTTTAAACTTGTAGACTTGAGTTTCTTAACTTGAGTGTTTGGCCCACCCCGCTGTGTGTATGTGTCTGTGCACCTGCTTGCTTTTTTTTTGCCACTTCTGTGCCCCTGAAAACCTCATGGCACAATCTGGAAGTCAGCACAAGTTGTAGATGGATATACATGTTGGCTCTCTTGGGCAAAATGTCATAGCATGGGAATGGGAAAGTGATGGAGGGATTCAGGAAGGGTACAATAGCAGCAGTTGCTACGGAATCTTAATCCCCTTCCCAGACCTGAGTCCAAAACACATGTTTGAGTAGACTCCCCACACCACAGTGGCTTACCCTTGGATAAGTGAATGAGGAGATCTCTGTGGCTGCTTCCCCTACAGCAGTGCTATTCAAACTGGGGCATCACAACGCCCCAGCCTGAGGGCCCTGGTCTCTGCCCCCTTAAGGGGCGGGGGCAGCCTAGAGGCGGGGGAAGGCAGGGTTGCAGGGGCTTGCGTGCACTTACCCACACCTCCTGCAGCCTCCCCGGGGTGCGAGGAGCCTGGTGTGACTTCTGGCAGAGCTCCCCGCAGCAGGGAAAGTGGATGCGGCACAATCGCGCTCCACTTCGGCTTTAGTGGGAGTAGGGCATGATCGCTCCGCATCCACTTTCCTGGGGATTGCACCGATGCCTTCCCCTTGCCCCTGCTGCTTCCTCCCCCAGCCCCTGCAAAGACTTACTGGCTGTCAAACTCTCCCAGAGTTTGAGAACCATTGCCCTACAGGATGCAGTAGTAGCCATTTTGAAACCCTGCATTGATGAGGGGGGAAAAGAATAGAATTGGAATCTGAATACCCTAAGTCATTGGGAAGAATCCAATATTCAATAGGCCAAATCCAGCTACCAACAACTTGTGTGCATATTTTTCATAATTGTTGTTGGCAACCTTCAGTCTCGGAAGACTATGGTATCGCGCTCTGGATGGTGGTTCTGGCACAGCGTCTAGTGTGGCTGAAAAGGCCAATTCGGGAGTGACAATCCCTTCCACACTGGGAGCAAGTGTAGTGTGTCCCTGGTCTGTCTCCCTGGCTATGGGCCTTCCTTCTTTGCCTCTTTGCCTCAGACTGTTGGCCAAGTGTCTCTTCAAACTGGGAAACTGCACAGCCTGCCTCCAAGCGGGCCGCTCAGAGGCCAGGGTTTCCCACCTGTTGAGGTCCACTCCTAAGGCCTTCAGATCCCTCTGGTGTCAACTCCTCAGAGTGGGCTTCAAACCAGTCTGCCGTCTTGTTGGTCTTCTTGCCAAATATGGACAAGGCGGTGTTGTAAACGGTATTCTTGAAATGTTCCCATCTGTTGGATGCGTTTGCATCAGCCGGGCCTGGAAGAGATTCCTCAAGTGCTCGTGCAAATTCCTCCACTTTCCTCTGATCCCAGATCTTGCTGGTATCAATGCGAGGTCTTCCTTCCTTTTTCGTATGATTCAGTTGCTTTGCTTGCAGTTTCACTCTGCTGCACACCACGGAGTGGTCAGTGTCGCAGGCAGCACCGTGATAACTGTGTGTGATCTTGATGCTGGGAAGACTGGAGAGTCTGGAGAGAATCAGGTTGAGCTGGTGCCAGTGCTTTGATCTTGGGTGTCTCCAAGAGACTCTATGTTGGGGCTTCGTGTTGAAGAACATGTTGCTGACACAGAGACCGTGATGACAGCAAAACTCTAGCAGGCGTTGGCCATTTTCATTCATCTTCCCAGTGCCGAACTGACCTAAGCAAGTGGGCCACGAACTGTGATCAGCACCAACTCTAGCATTGAAATCGCCGAGGATGAACAATAGCTCTTTTACAGGGATCTTCTTGATAGTGGTGGCCAGGTCATCGTAGAATTTGTCTTTGGCTTCTGCTGGAGACAACAGAGTCGGTGCATAAGCACTGATGAGTGTGACAGGTCCTGCTGATGACTGGAGCTGCAGGGACAAAATTCTTTCACTTCCCACAGTAGGTGGAATGATGGATTCCAGCAGGGTATTTCTGACCGCAAAGCCAACGCCATGTTCCCTGGTTTCGTTTGGTGGTTTTCCCTGCCAGAAAAATGAGAAATTTCTCTCCTTGACAGATCTGGAATCTGGCAGCCTCGTCTCTTGAAGGGCGACGATGTCCATCTGCAGTCTGCTCAGCTCCATGTCGATGACAGCTGTTTTGCGTGCATCATCTATTTCTTGCAGTTCATCAGAGAAGCCGGGTGTCACTGTCCTTACGTTCCAGGTGCCCAGTTTTAGGGCAGGAGTTTTCTGTTTTCTGTTGCATGGTGCAGAGTTGTCGATCCGCTTGTCAGTTTTCACCCTAAACCCCATGCACCCCATGAGGTTAACGGACCGTGGCGAGGCAACACCTTACTGGCTGGGGACTGCCCAGCTTAAGGCGGGCGGTAGCTGCCCAATGAGATGCAATGATCTCTCCCACCATTGGAAGCAGCCCCTGGCGTCACGCTCTACGCCAATCGAGCGAAGACTTATAACCGGTAAACTGCTGCTTCCCATGTTGCGCCAACACTGTATGGCGAAGTTGGAGTGTCCTCTCCAGTGCGCGAAACCTAGGTAAAGAAGGTATGGAGGATAGGCTGTTACCCATGCAGCAAATCCCCCCTCTCCACATCGCTGGAATGGTCCAATGGAAAGGTAGAAGCCAATACGGTTGGTTCCAGCGGCGCAGGAGTTGCCAGAACGTGACTGTGTTCAGCCATGAACTGCCTTAGGGATTCCGGCTCCTGATTTTGCCTCGAGGTTGACTCCTGAAGCCTTTTCCATAACTGGATGTAGCCACAAGGCAGTGGAGGTTTGGGATCAGAGTTTTCCTTCTCTCAGATGAGCTGCCTTTCCAGGCTGACCAGTCCCATCTACCCGGTGGCTGTTTAGTCACCTCTTACGGCGCGTACAGCCAAACTGAGGGTCTGTTCTTATCCCCGGCCCCTGGGGGATTTTCATAATTATAACAATGATCACAATAACAACATTGTTTGGAACCACAAGACTCCTATGAACCACAAGACTCCTATAGTAATATTTCTGTGATTCCTGGGATCTTGACTAGATCCTGAATTGCAAAACATAATTAGTCCAGCATAGATGCTTAGTCTGTGATGAAGTATCATACTAATAATACTGGCTCTACTTGTATCTGAGAATGTTGCAGCTCAATAACCTTTTCAGATGTACAAAATATATAATATACATTTAAATCAGGAACATGGTTTTGGTGTGTGTGGATTTTAGGACTGGCGGTGTGCACTGAAGCCAAGGAGGCATCACTGCACCAAGGTGAGATTAATGTGACCATGACTTTGTTCAGGAATGTGCTGCAAGATTTATCACTGATGTTTTGTGGGCATTTTGAACTAATAAAGATTAAATTCCCAAAGCTGGTCTGCGGCTCAGAGATGAATATAAGGCACTTCCAGAAGCATTTGAGATTGGAGGAGACCTAAACCATTTTAGATGATACCTGTGTCTCATATCTGATCTGAGCATCCATAGGAAAGCCATCTGCTTGGATATCCCATTTTCCTGCAGTAGGGATTTCCTGAAAGAAATAAAACAAGAAAGTGAAGAGTTAAATGTGTGCTCAATACATTTGGTAACCTCTTTGTCATGTCAAATTTTCATGATGGCAGAACATATCAAAACCTTTATGATATGTTTAATCTTTATAGATGCTGCACTGTTTTCCTTCTGATCTTTTGGCTCAGATTGATCCATTAATTCCTGCCTGTCTTCCTACCCCAGATGTTTCCTTTTTCTTCTTGAAAGAGAGATGGCAGTGAATGATTACTGCACCTCCAGCCTTGTGACTGCAGCTGCTACTTGTCAGGTTTTTAAAAAAAAAAAAAAAAAAAAACACTTTCCTATTACTTGCAGCAACTTTAAACAGAGAATCCTTAGAAACACTAAAACATTCTAGCAGACCCACAGCCCATTCCTAAACTGTGCTGGATTAGACAGGCCAACTGGCCTTAACCATATCCAGCACAGGTTAGGAGTTGGCTGTGATGCAACTTGGGTAAGGGGATATTTTTCCCCTTACCCCGAGTAATGCCCCAACTGTTCCAATGGGGCTACTTGGATCTGAGCCAGCTAAATTGCTGGCGTAAATCCAAGCAACCTGGCGTAATGCCTGGCAGCCCACTGGCCCGCCTGCCATCTCTCCACCTTGAAACACCCCCGTTACACCCTCCTCTCACTCTTCCCAAGCCCCCACAATGGTCTCCTCAGACCGGTGTGAACTTACTTTGCTCCATCAGTGCAGAGGCTGAGGGCCCAATCCTATCCAACTTTTCAGTGCTGGTGCAGCTGCAATGCAGCCCCGAGGCAAGAGAACAAATGTTTCTTTACCTTGTGGAGGCCTCCGTAACTACCCTCCTATTGCAGGTTATAGTGCACACCCTATTGGGGCTGCTACACCAGGGCTGGAAAGTTGGATAGGATTTGGCCCTGAGTTGGCCTTTGTGGGCTAGCACACATCCGCACACCAGCCCAGCCAAATCTCCCAGAGGTGCAACACTTCTCAGCTGATTGAGCACTTAGGATTGCGCTCCCAGTTCTGTTTATGGAGGTTTGATTCTGCCCTAAAATGGATATATGTTGATCCTTTATGTTGACACAAAGTGGTTTCTCAATGGGATTGGTTTGGTGATGCAAATACCAATATAATCTGATCTCACAACAAGCTCTAACTGTTGGTCCAACCTGAGAGCCTTTCTTTATGGAGATTTTTCCGGTCTTTCCTTAATACAATCTTAAACAGGCATTGTGATGATTAGTCTGCAGCCACTGTAAGGATGAAAATTAGTTGTGATAGTGGAATAAGGCACTCCTGAAGAGATCTATGCTGGATGGCAGGTGTAAGTTCATACACGCATGAAAGGAAGTGCTGGACCCTTTCAGCAATTATCTGTTTGTTCCCTTGAAAGCCTTGTTGATGGTAATACATGGTTGGGCCTTTCCATTGTAGCACTCAGCCTATGGAACTCCCTACTGTATAAAAGAAATATGCCCTTCCCTCTTTCTTCACCTTTGCAGGATTGTTAAAACAGCCCTATTCTATCAGCTGTTTGGCCTAGCTGTGACTTACAGGTTGTTCTCTCATGGCTGTTTGGTTCGTCTTTGTGGTTTTACTTGGTTATATCATTGGTTTTTATTGTAATGAGCCTCTCCTTTTGGAGAAGAAAGACAATATATCAATTAGTATGTAAATACATGCAATAGGCAAACAGCTAAATGAAGCCCTCCACAGTTGCTTTTGTTTTGGGTAGATTCAGAGGTAGGTTCCTGAGGCAGAAGAGATGGGGGGGGGAGTGGAGGAAGGAAAGCAAGGGAGAAATGCGAACAGGTGAAATGTTTAGTCCTCCCTGCTTGCCTCTTGTCTTCATGCATCCGCAGCCCTGCTTTATCTGTGCTTGACATACCCCTGGACCATGTATTGTGTTATGTATCATATGTACATTCCACTTTATTTACCTTGTCACACCCTCTTCTTTGCTGATCCAAGGACAAGCTAAATTGAAGCAATTTCTTCCATAAGCCCGTTTGGCTGTTGAAATAAGTTTCCAGAAGAGGGCAGCATTCATATTCGCAACGAAAACTTGGACCACATATTCCAAAATACTGTGTAAGAAGGAGACACAGGCCATCAAAATTAGATGGAAATATCACTGACTTTAGAAGAGGGTCAGAGCAGAAGCTGAACTGGAGGAAATCCTGGGTAGTAGAACAATGACTTGAATGGCAGTTTATTTAAGGAGAAAACTTGTGCTGTTCTTTGCATGTGTTGATGGAATTGGGTATGTTATGGCTTGAGGTGGGGAGCAGGGGACAATGGTGAATGATTTGAATGTTCTTGGTGCTCAAAGAGCATAGTGAATTCAACTTTGTCATTCATTCTGGAACTTTGAGTAAAGTTTGTAAAGCAAAAAGGGCTTTACTCCAGTGATCAAAAAGAACTGGAAAACAAAAAGGATTTAGTTTCAGCAGGTTTACTAAAAAAAAAGGCATCACTTTCATTTTCCATCCTCATTAGGGATTCCAGCAGTTACAGCAATGAAAAGGGTTCTGTGTAAGGTCAGGCTATAGCATTAACAGAGAAGCTGGGTCAAGTCAAAGAGTTCACAGGAGGTCAAAGATCAAACCAGTATCAGAACATCAAGTTAGGACAGCAGTTCATAAGGCTGAGGTCACACAGACCTGAGAAACAGAGTGAGATAAAATGGGAGCAAAGGAAGGACTCCAAAGCAACAATAAAATCATAAACTGGAAAGAGCTTTTATTCATGTTCAAGCAGGGATTTTTGCACAATGGAGATGCTACCCTGCCTGTAACTCAAGGAATTCATAACTTTACAACATTCTTGTACAGAAGGCAATTCTGGGTGAACATTAACACAAAACCCACAGCTCATCCCTGATGATTTAACATGCAGGCTTTTCAATGCAGGTACATAGAATACATTCATGCAGGGAAACTGTGCCCAACTATAGCTTCCTATTATTTAAGCATGAAGATCTTTGAGAAATCATGAGTGTAATATATGAAGATAAGACTTGTCCTTTGGACTGGCAAATGTAGTGGAATGAAGTCTAATAGAATCTCATTAATTGTGTGAGGGGTGCCCTGAAAAGGGGGGGATCTCAGGGCGTCATCTGGCAAGGTGCCGAGGGTCAGCTGGATGGTCTCATGGGACCCCTGGGTGGGGTGTCCACCTCCCTGGGGTTCCTTGCAGGGGAGCCTCAGACCAAGCCAGGGGGAGGGGGTTCACGACACCCTTGTCCTCCTCCCTGGAGGCAGGACCTGAGGCCCTTGGTCTTCAAGCAGGGGCTCCAGCTCCAGCCTCCTGCCTTCCCTCTTCAGAACTGCCTGTCATCACAGGCCTCCCTGCTTTTATCCTCCCCAGCCACACCTCAGCTCCTCCCCTTCCTCCCTCTCTAGGCTTAAAGGGACTCTGAGCCTGGCCTGCTTCCCTCCTCTTTGGTGGTTAATGGTGACTCGGCCCTGCTCACTGCTCAGGTCAGGTGAGCCCTGGGGGGGACAGTCTCTCCCACCCAGCTGCCCTATGTCTTACCTGGTCAGCTGGAGAGGTGGTAGCAGCTCTATGGCCAGGCAGTTCTGCCCCTGACCTGCAGCCAGGTAAGGCAGGGGTCGGACAAGGGCTTGACCCCTGACAAATTGACTGTCCACCAGAAAGTAATGTCACAGCTATGGGATTGTTAACCAATTGCTGGCTCTAACAGTTATGATAATAGTAAGTTTCAGGGTTGGTCCATTCATAAGGCTAACTGAGGTGGTTGCCTCCGGAGGTGGATCTGGCATAGAATGGAAGCAATAGCATGGAGGACAGTGGTGAGCTGAAACATTGGAGACACTCTAACCCATGGCCTCTGAGAGGAATTTTATCAGGGGTACAAAGTTGCCTTGGGCCCCTTTGCAAAGGGGGAGGGGTGAAACAGAGAGGGGGAGGGTGGTGACGGGTGAGCAGAATAGGGGCAGGGAGGGACAAAAAAAGATGGAAGGAGGTTAGAGACAGCAAAAGTCTTTGGAGCCCAGGTCTACCCACCATGTGGCATCAGTAGTGTTCTCAGCATCCCCAGTCATGATAGTATCCCCAGCATCCTGTACGGGCAACAAGTCTGAATAGATAGGAAAATGTCAGATCCCAGGAAATTTCTGGGTCCCTCCTTTGGCTCCTGGGCCCCCCTTTTGACCCTGGGCCCGGGTACAAATTACCCCCTTTACCCCCCTCTCCTAGGCCCTGCTCTCCCCTCTAGACTTCTACTTCTGTATTGTTCCCCTCTTTTTCAATGGAGAAGTGGGGAAAGGAGTAGCAGCACAGGCTAATGCGTCACTGGACATAGGGAGGTGCAGCAAGGCACCACAGAAGGTGTGGTTGAGGCATTTGGCATGCCACTTCCAGCACCACAATGTCTTGGGATGGGTCTGACTATCTGCTAAGCATAGGTAATACAAATAAAATGAAAGGTGAATGGGGCGAATCCCATTTTTTGATATGGAGTGAGAGAGTCTTCAATCTTCCTAAAGGTGCTGTATGCCTCCGAGTTCCACTCTGTATCCTTAATTGCTTCATCCCATTGGAAAAAAAAAAAACCCCTAACTGCAATTTTCAAACTTTTTCATCTCACAAGTGAGAAGGTATTAAAATTGTCAAGGAGCATCAACTGTTTTTTTGACAATTGCCAAGACACACCAGGCTGCTGGGGGGGGGCTCACATCTCCAATGGCTCCAGTGGCATCGCTAGGGGGATGCGTGGGGTGCGGGCTGCACCAGGTGACATGCACAGGGGGGGGTGACGCACACTGGGGGGGTGACATGCTAAAATCATGGTGGTTAGGAGTAACCCCATCATATTATATACTGTTGGATGTGGAATTTCGAGCAATGCAATGCAAAAAACATTTCGAGGAATGCAACGAAAAAAAACAGAGTGAAATATCTCCTTTCTATCAAAAGTTATGACCAAAAAACTGGAGAACAAAAAATGCATGGATCCCTATGGAAAGTGTAAGTGAGCCATATCATGTGTTTACTCGCGAATAGGTGAACTTGCCTTAATCTGTTGGAAAGGGCAGGCTGAGAGGAATCCAATGACAATGGAATGGTCCTGATCCAATGAAGGCAGCCCCCAAAAACACCTAAGAAGGAAGTCCCTGCCTCCAAGCAGATGAATGTATTGAGCCCCATGGAAAGCAAAACTAAGCCTCACGGTTGCGTTTACTTGTGAGTAAGCAAACATGCCTTGGCTGGTGTGAAAGATCAGGTGAAGGAGAGTGCAAGGCTACCAGAATGGTCCTGCTCTGATGGAACTGGAGCTCAACAAGTGCTCCAGAAGGCAGCCTCCCTCTCCCACTAAAAAGGATCAAAACAGACTTCAGCTGACAAGGTGAACCTTTTTGAAACTTGCAAAGCCTGACAGTGATCTGATTTAAACAGAAATTCTTAAATTGAACTGGGCACTGGGTAGGGCTGAAAACCTTACTGGTTTTGGAGGGAGGGTGTTATTGCAGGCAGGCTACAGAGGAAATTCACTTGGTGGAGTAGGGCTGGCTTCTGCTTGTTTAATTATTTGTTTTATTTTAATTATTTATACTTATTTATTTTAATTTGCCTGATGATGACACTTCTACCATGACATCACTTCTCGTGGGTCGTGGACAGATTGTCATTCTAAAACGTGGATCCCAGCCCTCAAAGTTTGAGAACTACTTCAATAAGGTGTTAGTAAGTTGACACCTGTTGTCTGTGTGTGTGTGTGACGTCACTAGGGACCAAAATCACTAAAATCACAATTTGGAGGAATAATACCATCATGTTATATATCAATCAATGCATAATTTCATGCAGAATGTGTTCTATCTTTGTTCGATCAAAAGGTACAGCCCAAAAACCAGTGTGGAGCAGAGTGATGGTACATCACCATGCCCACCACCTGGGGTGTTGCCCCGCCCACTGCATGGGGGGTGATGTGCTGGCATCCCGCACTGGATGACGCAAACCCTAGTGACACCACTGAATGGCTCTACTAATAAGTGACAATCCCCCAAACTTCCACGGCACACCAATGTGCCATGACACACTGGTTGAAAATAGCTGCTCTACCCAAAGGAACCAAACCACTACTAATACAACTATTCTAGTTGGAGAAGACATTAACTTTAACATGTTTTAAACTGAGCCAAACTGGAGCCCAAATGGATGATCACTGTGGAAACGACACTATATTCAGCTATACACTTTCAGTCCCCATGCGATGCTCTTCTTTGTCACTGAGATTTGGATTTGGAGATTTCAATCACCAGGCATTTGTTCCTTAACACCTTCTTTCATTTTGGACTGAGAGCAAAGAAAGGCTGTGGATATTAGAAGAATGACCAGGTAGATTGCTCTCATTTTACTTTACTTAAATGCTTAAGAAAAAAAAAAAAGTAGGAACGGTTTCTACTTTTGCAAGGCAATCTAGGAGAGCCATTTTTATCAATATTCAGTAATCTGTTCAAATTGGTAACAAAGAGGTAGTGGATCTTATTGCTCTTTTCACAGTCCTCAGCTTGAATAATACAAGGATATTATAAGTAAATCTCACTCAGCTCAGATTAGGTTGTATTGATTGATCCTGGTCTTTCATAAGAAGACAGGTGACTGAAAGCCTGGTGATAATGTTCTCTTACACTCAGGCAACTGGACTTAAGCTATTATTGAACTGTTATTTCCACTTTATTGTCTGACTATAATCTTCTCTAATGAGGTCTCCAATGACACCATGATTCAACTTTTTGTCTGTTAGGTGCCGTTCTCCTGCTTCAATCTCATCTTTAAAGTCCAACTTACTTTACAGTCCTAAAGGTTCTTTCATTAAATAATGAAAAACTTCACTGGTAATTTTTGTTGTTCCTTCAGGTTGCAACAGATTCTTCTTTCTTTCCTTTGCATCATAGAAAATTATAAAGATTAAAAAATGAGCAAATGTATTTATTTATTTAAAATATTTCTACCTTGCCCTTTAACCCCTGCACCAGGGCGGCTTGCAACAATTATTAAAACAAATTATAAAAATTAAAAGGAATTCAAAAAGGGACAGAGAACAAAAACATCATAGGGAAAAGTCCAGTCACGTGACTTGAGATCAAGTCACAAAAACATGTGCGTTTCTCTGACTTGTGTACAGGTGTGTCACTGACTTGGGCACTGACTTGTGTCTGAGGCCACTGGCTCAGAAATGAGTCCCCATGCATGCAGACTTGAATCTCTCTGTGTCCGAGTGTGCTTGCTTGCTTTTTTCAGTGGGTGGAATGCCTTGTGAGACTGGGCAAGCAGTAGCAGGAAAGTTCTGGCCAGGAGGCAGAGAAGGGTTAGTGTTCTGCATTGAGTAGGAGGTGTGGGGAGGAAGGCAGGAGCGGGATCACTTGTCCATCTCATTGGATGAAGGATGGGTGGCCTTTTCTCTTTCTTTGGGCGAGGAAAGGCGGAAGTAGGAGCCCAAGGGGGTTCTTGCCTTAGGATTGGCTGGGAGGGGGAAAAAGAAGGTGGGGAAACTAGGAAGACGTTCCTCATGGCTCTGGCCATGTTATCTGGGAGGAAGAAGCTGCCTCATTGAATGACAGTCAATGGGATTACTTCTGAATAGAGCTGCACTGGATTGGGTTGTGCTTATGTTAAGCCTCCCAACTGCTCCCACGTGACCCTTCTCCCGCTTGCTGCTTCTGTCCCCACCTGCTGTCTGTCCTGCTCCCTCCCTCCCTGTAGGTCCATCTGTGCTCGGCACCCCTTCTGAAGGTGGAATCGGGAGTCATGATGTGAATGAGGGTGGATTTGTGCGTAGCTGGGGCTTGCCAGGAACTGATCGGCATGTTCTGCACTGCTGCCTTCACTCGGAGAAAAGCAGAACTTTACAGCTAGCCAGGGACATGAGGGGAGTGTTTCTGACACATGCATCCTGCCAGGAGTTCCATTTTTTTGTGTGTGTGGCTGAGCTGTGCTTGACACGTGTATAGAAAAGACTAGTGACTCAAGTCAAACAGAGTCCTGAAAATGTTCTGGACAAGTCCCCACAGCCATCCATTAAGACTCATGCATGAGTCGAGTCAAAGGGAGTGGGGACTCAACTCAAGTCTAGTTGCAGGGGATTTGCACATCCCTGTAATTTACCATAGGAAAAGTTTTCTTCCTCTGATTGCTCTGCTTTCCCACTTTTCCAACAAAATTCTCTTCCATAAGAGCAGAGAACCCCAGGGGTTCTTATTTAAAATCAAATCACAGTAGCACAAATCACAGTGGTAAAATCAAATCACATGTGATCTGACATGACAACACATTGCATTACCCATAGACATAGACATACCCATAGACATAGACTAGCAGCCCAATCCTAGCTACCTCTAGTAAATGAGGTTTGCTGCTATCTGTGGTTTAGGGTATCCATGGTGGCAGTGGGAATGTATCCACTGTGGATATGGAGGGAAAACCGTATATGGAGCACTGAGGCAGAATACCTCAGAATGCCTTCATGAACCGTGAAACAGTTCAATGTGTATGTGACCTTAAGCTTCAAGGAGGCACTCGTGGCCTAGAAAATTGTCCTTAAAAAATGTTGATCAGTTCTTTAGTGTCTATATTGAAGGTCTGCAATCTTGTTTACCTCAGGTCTCCACTTCAAAACAAGGTTTCACATACCCACTTTTCTTCCTCTTCAAAAAGTGGTGGAAAAGTGTCCTTAAAAAATTATCCATTCTGGGGAGCACATTCTGGGGAGTACTGATAGAATCAGACATGTAAATATTATTATCTTGACAAAAGAAGGCAACGACAGGATGAGATCAAGCTAAAAAAAAAAGTCCTTAAGAAACAGAAGTTATCTAATTGCTTCTTTTACCGAGAGGTAGAACAATCTATTTCTATCTATCACATAGTAATGAGAAGTCATTATCTTGAACTCTTCTTTAATTAACATCAATCCTGATTAGTCAGAATAAATTAGGCTTTTGTCTGTTACCATAGTAGTAGTTCCTCCAATAAAACAGGCTTTTAATCAGACATTACCATTTGCCCAGCACTTCCATGTAATTATTACTTTAGCTTCTTTCATGGACAGTGTATTTTGTCATATTTGAATTATGAAGTATATTATCGTACCACTTCTCAGGACAGATCTGGGCGTGCTATGCCTTTGCACGTTAATAGTAAAATGTGTATCAAAATGAAGGGAACATTAATAGATCTGGATTTAATTGGGTGCAAAAGTGCAACGCACAAAATATCACAGAGTCCAATTTTATAGCAGAAGTGTTTAACATGCAAAATATCTTTGAGCACTGTACATTTCAGGTCAAAGTAAGGAAAGGAGCAAGCTTTGACTAGGATAGGAGGACAAATGGGACGAACAGATGGTAGATGAGATTGCCAAAGGGAATCTTTTTCTAGAAAGTACTATATAATACAGGGACCACTCATTTATGAAGGTAGAGTGACATTAACTGCTGCTCACCATAATGGCTGTCAGTTCCTGTCTGGTTGGGTGGACTGCAGGTGGTAAATAGCGTGTGCGAAAGGAAAGTAAGCTGAGAAGAAATAAAGTTTTAGGAACATAAGGAGAGTCTTCCTGGGTCAGACCAAAGGTCCATTTAGGGCAGCATTCTTTTTTTTAACAGTGGCAAGTCAGATGCTTTTGGGAAACTCATACTTCGCTTCCCACCATGGTACCTACGATCCTCTATAGTTTCTCTAAGTGTCTGATATTCAATTAAGCATATATACTACTCTGGATCAAACATGGTTCTGTGCATAAGGACGCTTCAAAACTTTAGCGGAAGATGAGGCTGCATCTTTTCTCTTTTGCTCTTTTGTCTTCTGCGGCCAGGCTCTCTACTTCTACAGTGCATAGATTTTGACTGCTATCAAGCCTACTTCTCCCTGAATATTTGGGAGGCATGTAAGAAAACAGGGCCTTCCTGGTGGCAGCACTACAGTTGTAGAACTCTCTTCTTGAGGATAGTCTCTGATGAAGACTGCATTATTCTGCAAGGCTTTTTATAATGGTTTTAAATTTTTCTGCCAATTCTTAATATATCTTGTTAATGCTTCAGGGTTTTATTGTAGACTTTACTGTCATTTTTGCTTGCAATTATACAGTGTGTGTGTGTGGTTTTTTTTTTTAACTTTGGACCTACTTTATTATCTTAGAAGGCAATATGTGAGTCTGTTGGTGTGGGTCCACGATTCAAATGAAATGATTTTTCATTGCTCAAAGTATTTCAGTTCTCAAAGTTTAAAATCTTTGGGAGTTGTTTTACTGTCTTTCTGCTATGAAGTTGCAATTGTATTTCAATTCACAGTCAAAATATGACATTTCCAATGCGCACATAAAACATTTTAGACAGGAGGCAGCAATTGTAAGAGAATAATCCTCCCTGAAATTATTCATTTGTCAATGTACATCTGTGTGGGTTGCTTTCATTATGTCATCACTCCAGTTTTGAATGCATTACTTGTTAATAAGTCTTCTGAAGTCAATGGGGCTTATTTCCAAGTAAAATATTTAGGATTTGCTTGCAAACCTGGATGTTTGTACATGCTCAGTATCGAGACAGGAATATTTGCGCATATATCACTTGTAGACTATTAGTCCCAATGAAATAGGTGACAGACACATCATTAGAATCCTGATATCCCTTACCGCATCATGGTCAATTCAGGTCATTAGTGTACAAATGCTAATTGGCTTTCAACCAGCCAGGTTTCCTGCATTTCAGGTGAATTTGGCTTTACAAATTCAGTTGTTCAAACCCACCAGAATAACGGGAAGGGGTGATTGATGGGATGGATTAGTCCACAGTTTGCATGAAAGAAAAGTTAGCAGTATTACAGGCTGAAGCATAAATCCATTGTTATAAATCACTCGTGGACCCTGCTTGCCCAATAAATACATGAGCAAGGTTCTGGGTTAAAAGTGGGCCACATTTATTGAAATTAATGCCAATCAGCAGATGCTGTAAACTTTGCAGCGGGTCCTATCTCCATACAGATACTGTCTCCCCCTCCCCCTTTAGTACAGGCACCTTCCTTTGGGCTATAACACACCACTGACTATCTTTTGTATGAGCATTCCTACCCAGACTCAAAGTTGGAAACATCTGATGATTGCAACTTCTGTATGCCAACCCCAGTGGGGCAAGGCAGCTGAATTATGCTATCCTCCACAAGCTGGATAGCCTTTTCAACACAACCCTGAAGGGCCACCAGCCTGATAACCTCTGGAGATCAGTTCTGGTTTCTCTCTCTTGCTTGCCTCAGAGTGCACACTGATCCCTGTTCTTGCTCCCTGTCCCACCCTGTACCTGCCAGTTGTGACTGACTTGGCTAATTACACCACACCCTCAGAACAGTCTGGGGTAGGCAAAAGAAAACTCCAGTAAGGAGAGAGAGAAAAAAATTGAACCTGGCTCCTTTAGATGGCAACCAGCTAGTCTCAGACTATTCCCATGGCCGAGCTTGCTGAAGACTGGAACACACTAAGCCAAAATGGAGGACCAGGTGGCACCCTACTGACCAGGGCCAACTTTTAAGCCATAGTAACACTCAATCTGATGCTGTAATTTTCGTGCCCTGCTTCTTGTGATAGTGGGTCAGGGCAAAGGTGCCCCCACTCACACAGTGGCAGGCAGAGGAGCTACATTCTTAATAACATTAAGGATGTTGCTGTGGAACTCCTTGCCACAGGATGTGGTGCTGGCGTCTAGCCTAGACGCCTTTAAAAGGGGATTGGACAAGTTTCTGGAGGAAAAATCCATTATGGGGTACAAGCCATGATGTGTATGCGCAACCTCCTGATTTTAGGAATGGGTTAAGTCAGAATGCCAGATGTAGGGGAGAGCACCAGGATGAGGTCTCTTGTTATCTGGTGTGCTCCCTGGGGCATTTGGTGAGCCGCTGTGAGATACAGGAAGCTGGAGTAGATGGGCCTATGGCCTGATCCAGTGAGGCTGTTCTTATGTTCTTAACATTAAAATAGAATTGTGCTGTAGGAACAATTGCTCCTCCTTGTATAGCTGGGCCTGCTTCTGCAAACAGAAGAAGCTCTTTGCATAGAACTCATTTTAAGTTCTTACAAAAGGAAGAGTAGAAAATGTAATGCAGTGTGCTAAGGTGTGCTCAGAAATGGCTTCTCTATGTGGCCATCCATCCATTTATAGCACAATCTTATGCATTTTGAAAAAATAAAAGTTTTAGTATGTTTATCAATCCTATGCATGTTTACTTGGAAGTAAGCTCCATTATGTTCACTGGGGCTTGCTCCCTGGTAAGTGTGTATAGCAGTGATTTTCAATCTTTTTCATCTCCTGGCACACTGACAAGGCACTAAAATTGTCAAGGCACACCATCGGTTTTTTGACAATTGACAAGGCACATCACACTGACAGCAGGGGCTTGCATCCTCCAGTGGCTTTAGTAACAAATGATTCTCCCCCAAACTCCAGAGGCACACCTACAGACCACTTGTGGCACACTAGTGTGCCATGGCACAGTGGTTGAAAATGGCTGGTGTATAAGATCACAGTCTTAATAATATTTGGCTTATACCAATGGTTAGATTAACATCAAGTCATGCAAATACATACCTTAGTTTTTCAGTACTGCTTCTCATTGCATAAACTTTTTTCAAGTCTATGAAAGTCTATTATCCACCTCTCACTGGTGAAAAACAAACCAACCAAATAGAGACAGTTGAATATGACATTTCTTTTGAAAAACCATTCTGCATATTCCAAAAATGCACATGGAATAAGACTAGGGAAAAAAAAATCATTAAAAGTTATACTTTTTCACTTCCTTGAAAAGTAAGAGGTTTAGTGAATTTAATGAAGTATCAAAGTCAAACATTATTCAATATGTTTAGAACTGTGGGTTTACAGTTCAGCTAAAAGAACACCATGACAGCCATAAATATTTAACTCCATGGTGTGTCCAAAAGAAACCTTTTTTACACTCCAAAGAGTACATAGAGATTTTTAAAAAAAGTCATTGGAACCTTAATGTAAAAAGGGAAATTTCCATGCCTTTCTTGTGAGAGAGCATGAAATAGTTTTAAAGCAGTTTCATGAGAATCAGGAATGTAATTGTCAAAAATTTGTAATGCAACTGAAGTTTAAAAGTCTAAGGACAGTGTTGCCGTAACTAAATGCATTAAGCCTTTCATCTACCAAAGGCATGTAAATATATGAGCTTCAGTGTTTGAATAATACCCATCTGGCTGTTGAACCTTGAGTGATAGCTGCAAGGCAAGCAAATTACAAATGTTCAAAATGAATTAAAAATAACAGAATATGTGATACAAAAACAACACAGTCCACAGTGTATTCTGGATGATAGACTTCAGCCCTTAGAAGTGTTAAGGCTCTGTGATGCATTAGTCACATATTAACCTTTGGATTAGCTAGTTCATTTCTGCACCTTTGACATGGTAGTTTCATACTGACATTATTCGTCCTAGTTTCTCACAGATGTATTGCCCCAAATTTTGTTTTATTCCTGCAAGTTGTTTTTGCCACTGTTCTATGAACACAGACTGAGGAACATACTAGCCATGAATTCCTGTCCATGTGACAGAATGAATTGATGTCTATTGCGGGACCAGTTGTACTACCTGGCCAGTAAAGTACTTGGGGTCAAGTTACTTTAAGGACTGAGGAGTGCCTTATCAGCCTGCCCAGTGCAAATGTCATCTGCAGGGACCCTACTCATGGGCCCAACATTAATGAAGGGTCATTTGTAAGCACTAGAAACATTGCCTTTTTTCAGTGGAGAGTCCTTGTTCATGTTTTTTTTTTTTTTTTTTTTATCCATTTCATTTGCTGCCTTCAAGACATAGTTGAAAACCTTCCTTTTTCAGAAGATCTTTTGGTTGGTTGGCAACCTTCAGTCTCGAAAGACTATGGTATAAGCCTACAGCACCCAGTATTCCCAGGCGGCCTCCCATCCAAGTACTAACCAGGCCTGACCCTGCTTAGCTTCTGAGATCAGATGAGATCGGGCATGAGAAAAAAGAAAAGAAATCAGACTATAAACACATATGTAAACACGCACAGAGAGAGAGAGAGAGAGAGAGAGAGAGAGAGCTGGACACTGAATGCAAAAGAATCTCAATGAAGAAATCAAACACTGTAATTCAGGGCCTGCAGACTATGAAGTAAATTCTTTGATTTAAATGCACTGGGACTTAGGAAGATGTGCGTACAGTGACATTTGTTTCAGGACTCCCTCCCCCTTGCCATTTATAATGTTAAACTCCATTAAAAAACCAGATTGGTTTTGGGGAGAAGACATTAGAGCAGCCATTTTCAATACTGGTGTGCCACAGATGGTCTACAGGTGTGCTGTGAGAGTTTGAGGGAGGGTTATTTGATATTAGGGCCACTGGGGATGCAAGCCCCTGCTGTCAATGGACAATTTGTCAATTGTCAAAAAACCGATGGTGTGCCTTGACGATTTTAGCAACTTGTCAGTGTGTCAGTGTCTTGTTGTGAGATGAAAAAGGCTGAAAATCACTGCGTTAGAGGAACATGTCAAATAATGGCAGCAGCAGATTTCCCAGAGTTTGCCCCAGCTTGTCTGATATCTTTAGGAAGTGTCCCCATAAAAGTGCCTGGAAACTGGTGTGATAGACACCTGCATATTCCCACAGACAAATGCCCTTTGTACTTCTCCAAAGCTCTTCAGAGCAGCTGTGACCTGGAGTGGACTTCCTACTGAGTCTTAGAGTACTTTACCTCCTTAGAGACTCCCTTCAGGTTTTCCTTCACATCAGATCCTGACCTGGAACCAGCTTTAATCTGCCCAGCCCGCTATGTCCAATTGACTCCTGTAAACTACCTCCAGTTCTGCCACCCCTCCTTCTCCTTAGAAATTTAGTTTGTTCAAATGAACAATCTGAACCCATACATGTTAATTTGCATAAATGGATGCCACAGCTCTGGCACTTCTGAACTTTAGGAACCTTTGACATCACAGTAACTGCATTGTTTAGAGAGGACTCATAGATTCACAGGTAATGGCTGGATTTACCTCAGTTTTGGGAGCATATGTGGAGTTGGCCAATGGACAAAACTACTGTTTTTATGTTCTGTGCCTTTGATACCTCATTCATATCTCTGTGATGATAGAAAGTTGTTCTAAAATGACATCCGCACCACCAGAGTCAGACGTATCTGCCAAGGCCAAAATTCTTCAGGACTAGGGTTTTTCCCCTAATCTAAAATTAGAAAAGAATGTCTAAGTTCAAAATGTATTTGTGTTTCCAGTAAAGGTCTTCTGAGCAAGGCCTGGGGATGAATTTGGGGGCTTGTAAACGTACCGCAAACAAGAGATAGCGCCTATTGGTTTAAAACCTAGGCTTGAGAAGAATTCCCAGTTTCTTTGCTCTCATACCCGCCAGTCCTTTCTGTTCCCAAAAATCTCCCTGCTAGACCCTCATTCTCCAAAACACGTTTCCTCTCCTTCCTGTTACTTTTTTGTCAAATGATGGCATGACAGAATTGGTAACAGTGGCATGGAAACATAGGGGAGGAGATCTGTTTCCTTCCTCTCTTTCTGTGGGTCAGTTAGGCCATCAAATCAAGGGACCCATGGGAAAGGCTCTTCTCCCAAAGACCAGTGCATGACAAGTGACTGAAGTAGGATGAGGTTGTTTGAAGAGGCATGGCAGGAAGGGCTTTTGGAGTTGGCCAGGGCGGTGGGAATTGAGGGAAGGCATTTTGATGAGCATTGAATGGTCTTGGAAAAGTTGTCTGAGTTCTTCTGAACATTTTATTTGGAGGAATTCTCACTGGTTTCAAGTTATGGAGAGATTGAATTCCCCAAAGCCTCTGAGGCACCTGGGGCCCAAACATTTTCTGAGGCATAAGAACATAAGAACATAAGAACAGCCCCACTGGATCAGGCCATAGGCCCATCTACTCCAGCTTCCTGTATCTCACAGCGGCCCACCAAATGCCCCAGGGAGCACACCAGATAACAAGAGACCTCATCCTGGTGCTCTCCCCTACATCTGGCATTCTGACTTAACTCATTCCTAAAATCAGGAGGTTGCGCATACACATCATGGCTTGTACCCCATAATGGATTTTTCCTCCAGAAACTCGTCCAATCCCCTTTTAAAGGCGTCTAGGCTAGACGCCAGCACCACATCCTGTGGCAAGGAGTTCCACAGACCGACCACGCGCTGAGTAAAGAAATATTTTCTTTTGTCTGTCCTAACCCGCCCAACACTCAATTTTAGTGGATGTCCCCTGGTTCTGGTATTATGTGAGAGTGTAAAGAGCATCTCCCTATCCACTCTGTCCATCCCCTGCATAATTTTGTATGTCTCAATCATGTCCCCCCTCAAGCATCTCTTTTCTAGGCTGAAGAGGCCCAAACGCCGTAGCCTTTCCTCATAAGGAAGGTGCCCCAGCCCCGTAATCATCTTAGTCGCTCTCTTTTGCACCTTTTCCATTTCCACTATGTCTTTTTTGAGATGCGGCGACCAGAACTGGACACAATACTCCAGGTGTGGCCTTACCATCGATTTGTACAACGGCATTATAATACTAGCCGTTTTGTTCTCAATACCCTTCCTAATGATCCCAAGCATAGAATTGGCCTTCTTCACTGCCGCCGCACATTGGGTCGACACATTGGGCAGCAGGAACCAATTCCCCAAAGGACATGGGGCAATTTCTCAGCAGACCCCAATGTAACCCATGTGGAAAAACGAGGAGCAAGGATCCTGCATGTGGGCCCTGTATGGCTGCAGAGTCACAAAGGAGAGGGGTTAGAGATGCACCTTGTCACTGTGACTTGCCCCCATTTCCCTGCTTGTGGGCCTGCCAGTTATGCTCCTTGGCCAGGGGAGTCCTTTATACCCCATTGACCACCATACAAGCACATTGTACTGACTTTCACCTTCCTTGCTCCCCTGAACCCATGTGTAGTGTTGTGGTTACTGTGGCAACCAAAACATGTTCAATGATGTGTAGGGATCGTGTAAAGTGTTCCAACATGGCTCCCGAAGTGATGTTGTCCCATGCAGCTTGTTGGCATGTTTGCAGACTCATCTTGAGGAAGGATGAGGTCATGGTGGCAATGGAGCCTCTGGACCTAAACAGGCCCCCTACTGAGCTACCATTTATTTTCTCCTTCATCCAGATTCTAAATGCATCATGTTTACACGTTTTGCAAAACCTGTAGCATCTGGCTTGAATTTTCTAATACCCAACTGCTCTTGAGTTTCTAAAGCCTCTATAAACAGTTATACAAAGTGTTGGTTTAGAAATAATCACATGGAAGAAATATTGACAGAAGTACATTAGCAGCCTGAATGCTCTTAATTAAAGCAATTTGGGCTTCTAGCGGAGAAGGAGGATTTAACAAATTAGATGTTCAGCAGAACAACAAAAAGGATTTCTGTATTGATTTACTCATTCGGTGTAGTTAACCCTTTTGTGTTATTAATCCACATTGTAGCAAAAGGTTCAGGTGCAGTGGACAGAAAAGATATCCTGCCATGAACACCTGAAGACAAAAAAAGTTCTTTTGTTATTGAAACACTATCATGGTTTCATTCTACTTAACCAATATGTCATTGATATGTCACCAGTCATGTGAACTAGTGGGTATGGCTTCAGCTGTCCTTAGAGGCAAATATTTCTTAGTACTCTTTAAATAATGTTTTCCTGTCTCTATGTCCCCATGTACAAAAGGCTTTACAAATAAATAAAACAAGCTCATCATTGGGTTCTTTATATGCGAAAACTCATTAAAAATGCCATTTTCCTTGGTAAGATGTGAGCTTTGTTGCATATATGGAGTTATTCCCATCATTGAAATGAATGAGGTAGCTTGTGTAGGTAAGCAACTCTTTGTATAGTTTGGAATTTCTGGGTAGGCCTGCACGATTCACTAGAAGGGAGCAAAGGCTGGAGACTCATTGGAAATTATGTATATGCTTGACATCCGCATAGCAAATCCCAAAGGCTAGGAAGCACTGATGGATTTTATGTCCCATCTTCTAGAGATCACCAGAGCCTGATACAGCTGCCACATGGAGACCTCTTTTAATGACTGTTACAATGTTGTGATTTGTTTTTTTTTTACAGTGGTTTAAAGAGCAATCCTAGGCATGTCTACTCAATTCAATTCAATGGGAGTTACTCCCTGGGAAGTGTGTATTGCAGCCTTATATTAGTAAGAAAGACACTATTTGTTGTTCTGTATTATTGGGACTGTTCCTTTATTCCTGAAAAGCAAAGGAAGAAGAAGCATGCTTCCTTCTTCATTCTGTCACAATTTATGAAATGGGACTTACATATTCCCCACAGTGAGATCTGTGAGTCCCACTTCCCATGTTATAACAGACATGGGAAAAGCAGCAGTCATGTGAACTGCCCCTTAGGTGAACTGTCCAACAGTACTGAGGAAATGAGAATTCATTGTCTTGTAGAATTTTTTTAAGCAAGGCATGGGGTGACTGAAGAGTTCTTCGAATCTAAATCCAAATCCAACTTTCTGCTAAGTTGGCTGAGAAATTTCCATGCATGACTTCTAAATTTTTAAGATAGTAGCATATGAACAAAATAGTCTCTTCAGTACTTTGCCATGATCAAGTTGCCAAGCCAGTTTATGCTGCATCTGTCTAAGTTTGCAAACACTGATTAGGAGTAAGACCTAGTGAGTGGCACATACTTCAGAGTAAACATTCATGGAATCAAGCTCCATACCAACTTGATATTAGATTCAACCACTTTGTTAACCCCCATGGCCAGGCACAATTATTATTAGCAACATGTGTTGGCCATAGTTCCTGCATTTGAATATGATCGGACAGTGAGATGGAGCACATTTCTAGATGGAGCATTGAAATGGTCCCAGATAGTTTTCCTGTGTTCTTATATAATTGTCAATTACTGATGAAAGATCAAGAAATGTCTCATGAACTGCAGGTGCAAGGCACCATCCAATAAAATTCTGCAGCCAAAGCCATTTTCATCTAAATGGTTTGGCAGGATGAGGAAAGTTATGGGCACTCTGGGATTCCATTTGCAAATTTTTACAGAGTATTAAAATAAATGATACAACAGCATTACGCAACTTACACAGAGTGCCTTTCATTGGAGATGGGCACCAAAGTAATTTACCAACAGTAAATAAGCCTCACAAAAACCCGTAAATATTCATAAAATGCTACTCCTATGAGGAAAAGCAACCATAATGTTCATTTTCCAGATTGAGCTCTGGAAGTGCTAAGATATTAAGAATGAACTGCTAGAGACCACACAGAAAGTTAGCTGCAAGTTGGGAGTAAACACATTCTAGAATTTCAGGTTGTTGGTGCAGGTGTAAGATGTGTTTCGAAATATTTATAGGCATCCAAAGATTACATGGCTTCATTAGAGGCTTAACTAATTTTGAGCTGAGACTTACATGTGGGTATAAGTTTCAGCTGAATCAGGTTACGCTGACCTGGTATTCTAGATGTATGTTTAGTGTAGTCTATTATTCTCATTCTGGTCTATCATTGTAAAGTTGTCCCTCCTTTGCAGGCTCAGCATCTGCAAATTTGATGTCCGCTGCTGGAGGTCTTAAAGAACTTCCCAGATGCGACTGGAAGTGGCTTCCAGTTACATCAGGGAGATGTTCTGAGGCATGGGAGGACCTCCCACACACAACTGGAAGGCACTTCTGGTTCATACTAGCAAAGTGGTAGTGCCTTCCAATCACATCTGGAAGGCTTCTGAGGAGGCCAGGAGGCCACACATGACCTCCAGAGAGCGGGGCGGGGCCCCCAGGTATCTGCTGCAGATATATGTAGGTAATGTAATTCAAGTGCTCAGATCATACTGTACTGAAGCAATGCTGCAACAACCTACCATGTTGAGTGCATAGAAATGGTAACAGGAGCACTCTCACTATAGAAAATTTTTCACTATATGAATGAATTGATTCGGGGTACACCACATACCTTTGGCTTGCGTGGCGTAATCGCATAAGAACTGGTTTACTGGGCAAGACCAAAGATCAGTTCAGCATTCTGTCTCTAGTAGTAGCCTATAGATACCTCTATCTCTATAAAGCAGGCCTCTATCATGCCCTGATAGACACAGCTTTCTCCTTTTGATTCTTGTGCAGCATCTTGTAATCAGAGATATATGGCCCCTAAAGGTGAAGATTCCATTTTAAACTGTCATTGCTAATAGCCACTGATAAATCTATCCATGAATAAGTCCAATCGTATAAAAATCTATCTAAACCAATGACTATTACAGCATCCTGTGTCAACACATCCTATATGTGAATTATGTATTGCGAGATGATATACTTTTATGTGTGGCATTTAAGTGGTGGCTTTTAATTAACATGGTGATCCATCTCTATCCTCCTTACAGTTGCAAAATGTTCACGCTGCTAAACCAATGACATTCTGGTTTGGGGTATGATTTGGTTTAATGCTTGACCACTAACCTTTCCCCTTGAACCTGATGAAATTAATCTTAACATGCTCTAACTGTTTTATTCCATATTGTACGTTCTGCTGCTAATGTTTGTTCTGTGCTTTGCCTAACAGACTGTATCCCATGAGAGTACATTTCTCCTTCTTCCACACAGGGCAGCCCAATCCTCAGCTGCGCTGGCCATGTGGCACAGTGGAGCCACAAGGCCTCTACTGCATCCAACACACACCTGAGAAGCAGGCTGGAGGTCACTTCGGGGTAAGGGGATATTTTCCTGTATCATCTGGTGGAAGGCCTGGATGTAGCATCAGCGGAATGGTGCCAAATTCCCACTGACCTGCTTATTCTCTGGTGTTGCAACATGCCTTATGGCACATTTGCACTCTCCTCTGGCACAGGGACCACTGTGCCAGTGGATCATTGAGATTGGTTTGCACTGTGAGTCTTTTTTTTAGTGTATATAATTGTTTTTTCTTCTTCAAAAAGTTAGAACTTTAAAGGGTTAAACTAATTTCACCAAAACATATTTTTATAGCATGTAGACAGTCTGTTCTGTCTTTTTATGCCAGCTGACTTTCTTGCGACTAGGACATTTTTGAAAATATATTTGTCTCTTGTGTTTTGGAAAGTGTGTCATAAAGTTCATAAATCACACATGACATTCCTCACTTTGCTGGTTTTACATTTTCTAGATGGTGCTTAGTCTTTTAAATGTTTCAGAAAGCCATCAGGATTCTTCCTGAAGTGAAAATTATATGCATACATGAAAGTCATCCTAAGACATAGATATGTTCTCAGCTATTAGTTTATATCATTTTAGACTTCCAGTATGTCAAGGTTCAGAAATCTCTTTCAAGGTATGCTTAAAATTGCTTAACTTATCCTTTGCAAAAGACACAAACTATTGAATCTGGAGATATGAATAAGGGCAGTGGTGTAGCAGGCGGGGGGTGGAGGTGGGTCCCGTGCTGGAAGGGGATGCCATGTGAGGCCTAGGCAAGATGGCGGTGGCAGGAGAAGCAGCAGCAGCATGGTGGGTGGTAAACCAGCAGCGTGGTGGGTGGTGATGGCAAAACTGCTGCTCCATCTCCTTTTTCGGCGTCTTCTCGGTTTGGCTTCCACACATCTCCAGCCTGCTTTGGAGGCTCTACAAGATCCTCTGGGAAGTGGGTAACAGCTGGATTGAGAGGTCGCCACTGCCGCCTCCTCCTCTATGTGCTTGGTGGTTTTGCATGCATTAGAGGTTTTATCAGCAGCTGCTTGTTTATATGAATTAAACCTAAGGTGTGTTGTGGGGTCTTCTAACCTGTCTTCTTTCTATGCAAGTAAATTCATTGTTTTTTACCTCTACTCCTTTTTCTCCTTTTTCTGTCATGCCCCCGGAAACGCCCCCATTCCCCATTCTGCAGCCTGGCGGTCGTAGGCACCGCCGAGCCACGGAATGCGGCTGCCCGCTGGGCGGCGGCTCAGTGTGGTCAGTCTGTGGAACTCCTTGCCACAGTTTGTGGTGCTGGCATCTAGCCTAGACGCCTTTAAAAGGGGATTGGACAAGTTTCTGGAGGAAAAATCCATTATGGGGTACAAGCCATGATGTGTATGCGCAACCTCCAGATTTTAGAAATGGGTTATGTCAGAATGCCAGATGCAAGGGAGGGCACCAGGATGAGGTCTCTTGTTATCTGGTGTGCTCCCTGGGGCATTTGGTGGGCCGCTGTGAGATACAGGAAGCTGAACTAGATAGGCCTAAGGCCTGATCCAGTGGGGCTGTTCTTATGTTCTTATGAGCCCAGCGGTAATTCCCACAAATGTGCCTTATGGCACGTTTGCGACTGTGGCCCGCGCTGCGGAGGCACGGCGTGGACCACAGGATTGGGCTCTGAGTTTCTTGGAGCTTTATAGAATTACTTCTGTAGAATTACTATTGACTACGAGTAAGCAGTGCATTCTCTCTTTCACACAGCACAATAACAATTCTGATTAAAATGTCCAGCTTGCAATCCCTCTTTGGTTGGCTGTCAGAATATTTCAGGGCATTTCAGTATTGTTGGCAACTGGATCTCTCAACATTAAGTAGGTCCTTTCAACAACAACAACAACAAAAGCACTAAGAGCCCAGTCCTATGCATGTGTACTCAGAAGTACGTCCCGTTTCTGGAGGAAAAATCCATTACAGGTTACAAGCCGTGATGTGTATGTGTAACCTCCTGATTTTAGAAATGGGCTATGTCAGAATGCCAGATGCAAGGGAGGGCACCAGGATGCAGGTCTCTTGTTATCAGGTGTGCTCCCTAGGGCATTTGGTGGGGCTGCTGTGAGATACAGGAAGCTGGACTAGATGGGCCTATGGCCTGATCCAGTGGAGCTGTTCTTATGTTCTTATCAAATATATTTTCTTTTTCTTTCAGCACCAGATCTTCCATCAGCATTCACATGAACTGCACATTTGCACTTAAAGGGAAAGCATACTTCTGATTTATATACATTTCACTTCTCTTGCATAATTTCAGTCATTAGAAAGCATCATTTAGCATTATCTTACTAATCTTAAATTATGTTGTTTGTTACAAAATGTATATCAAGCTCAAAAAGAGCCATTATGTAAATAAATGAGTTGAGATAATGAAGCAGTAGAAGTAAACAATTAATATTCATTTCGATCCTTTTTGCATAAGAATTTTCGTTAAGGTGTCAGCCATGAATAATTGAATAAATCAACGCACATGATAAAAATGATGCAGCCAATCAAAAAGTACAGAGAGCTATGTGGTACAGCCCTCGAAAAAAGGCAGCATCATTAGAACTGCTAAGGGAGAATAATTTGTTTGAAAATTGCCCCAGTCAAAGTTTGCCTGCAAGTAGAAAACTAACTTCATAGAAACATAGAGGCATAGAAACATATTTGACTTGAGCTGAAAGCCCATCCATCTTCCATAGCCAACTCACTTTAGTGTGCATCCCCAATTTGGCCAATTGCTGGTAGAGGTTATATGTATCCCTCTCCATGTGCAACATGCACAAAGAAGAATTGATCCCAGAGCCCACATTAACAGCAGTGTTGCTCCTCTAAAAGGTCCACACAAGATCCATGCAGACCTGGGCTGCCAAATTTGGTCCAGCAAGATGGTTTGGATTTGGTGACCACTGAACTCATCCCCTTCCTATACTTGATCTACCCTTCCCCCACCTGTTTCTGTCCCCTGTCCTTTGCATGGTTATACTTGAGGATTTGAGATCCAGAGGAAATGTTGGAAGGGGGCTTAGAAAACGGATTTAACCTGATGTAATACACTTGTGAATTACTGAGCTGTCACAAAGGAACCAAGTGTGTCACAGGCTAGTAAGTACCTTAAAATGTAATCTGCATATTGTTGGTGGATTGAACTCTGAGATAGATTCCAAAGAAGGTTATAGACATGATAGAAAGACATCTGAAAGTAACCGTTACATTAGTTTGAAAGACATTTGTAGTGTAAGCTTCTACTTATAGGACAAACCTTTCCCTGACAGTATGTCACCATGGAAGCATTTATTTATCTAAACATCACGTCATCTCATAAGCTATTTAAGCTGAGAGCAGAATGTTGTATATTCATTTTGCAACATAAAAAAAAAATCAAGCTCTGCTGGTATAACAGGTGCAACTTGAAAATATTTCTCGTTAGAAGGGTAATTAATATGCATAAATCTGTTTGCCAAGCAATCTGAAAGTGAATCAAGAATTGAATTAGACACAACGTTCTCTTAATTTCCAGTTTGGCTTTCAATGAAATTTAGTGATGGTCTCAGGGCAAATTCCAAAAATAATCTAGTTTGAGAGGAGTATCAGGTTGCTATTTTGCAGACATTTTCTTCATTAGCTTAATTTTTTTTTAAAAAAATTGTGCCTGAACATAGCAGTCTTGGAAAAATGGGTTCATTGTATTGGAGAAACACATCCTTTACTCATTCATAGAAGAGATAATAACATGAGTATAGGGAGTCAAAGTTTCTACTACTATGTCTGCAGGAGCACAAGCAACATATTATTGAAGTCAATGGTGAAATTCCCCTTGCATTTAATGCACTTTGAGAGTAGCTTGTGTGGCTGTGTAGATCAAAAGTATCTAAGGGTGCTTTTAGACATCCATTATTTGATTAGTAAGGCTTCTGTGAAGCTACACTTGCCCAGTTTTGGTGAAATATACGATATTCTCTTAAGCATTCAGAAGAAACATCTTTTCCTGCCTGTAGCCAAAGGTACTGATTGGTTGGCCTGTGGTGAGTATCACCAAGTGACTACTAGCTAAAAACATTTGTTTGGCACATTTATTCCTTTTATTCTCAATTAAATAGTATTGCTTATTTCAGAAAAGCAATTAAGGATGTTTTTGTTTATTTTTTTTTAAATCCAGTTTGTTCCTCTGGTTAAATTTGTAAGGTGCTTGAAAACATAATCAAAATGTACTTGAAGTGGCAGGGAATTACAGCCCAATTCTAATTACCCACCTCTGTTGCAGCTGTGTCAATGGAGCATGCACTGCATGGGGGGGAGGGGTCTCTTCTGGTGAAACTTTTGTTCCCTTACCTTGGGGTAAGTCTCTGCTGCCCCAAAGGGTCTCCTCAGCTATATGCTAGCCATTTTGATGGTGCAGAACCGAGAAGAGTAAGGGAGAGGGAAGGGTGTAGGATCCTGGCTCATACTGGTGCCACCGGGATGCACCTCTCCCTCCCTGTTTTACCCCCCATCCATTGCCCATCTTCCACAATTGTTTACCTACCACCATGCATGTTGCCTCCTGCAGCAGTGTGCCAGGGCTTCCATCCCGCTTCTGGAGGCCTCCTTGAAATGGTAGATGGTGTTGCACTGTTTGTGATGTCATAAAGGCATGTACACTGTTGTGCATGCCTTTACAATGTCTAAAGTTTATTTAGGATTGGTCCCTTAAGGTAGGAATCAGACTTCTGAAGGCAAGTCAATATTGAAAACCACAGCGGGGGGTGGGGGTGTATCAAGCTTCCCAGCAGTAGATAAACATTTACCAGCGTTTTTGTCGGTATAGTCACCCCTTATCTTATGTGAAGGTTATGTTCCAGAGTCAGCGTGTAGAGCTAAAATTGCTTATACTCAAAATTACCTTGAAAAACCCTGATACAAGAAAACATAGGTGCTGTCTTTCTGAAAATTACGAGGGGCAGGTGGGCACCAAAAGGACATCATTCTCGGATCTCTGCCTTGAGCACTGACTGCACATCTTTACATGCCTCAATACCAGAACACTAATTCAGCCTGAGCCCTGCTTTCCCAAGCGCATCAGTGCGTTTCCATAGATCCTCCGTATTGAAGACCTAGTCACACATTGCAATCAAGATGAAGCGGCTTGTAAATATCACATTGCAAAATGGCTGGTGAACAACCAATTTAAAGAATTGGCTGCCAGATATCGAAAACCATCATCATAAACTTTAAAGGCTTTTGTGATTCCCACAGTTATTCAGTGCGGTTTAACTGATCTCTTGTAATCACATTATTAAAATGGCTCAAATTCAGTATAGGCGTGAATAAATCACTGGGGCTTTGGAGATATGGAGGTGCAGGTTTTCTTAATGCAATCATTCTGGATTCCCTGGTGAGACTATACAAATAAAACAATGCCAGCTGTGTCTGTCTGTGCTGTTTTTAAATGGCTTTGACAGACGGCTCCCTCCTGCCCCTTACTGTGGGCATTGATTTAGTAAGAAGTAGGTATGGCTCATTCCCACATTTCCTGTTTTCCATTACATTGCCCTGTCTCACTTTGCTGTTATGGTTTCCAGCTGGTCCCTTTCTCACTTATCTATGTGGTCCCCTTCCCTCTCCCTTGTACAAAGCTCATTCCAGGTACAGAGCATTACAAATGGGATGTGTACAACTATGCAACAGAAATGGTCTGTGCAGAGGCACTCTTCCTACAAGCAAGACTTGAATTCTTCTGGAAACTCTATGGTTTTTTCATGCAGGCTATTCATCAAGCCATCGCAGGGGAAGGACTGTGGTCTATTTATGACTCTGTGGTTATGCATTGTGTGTGGAAGCTAAGTGTGCATGCATGTGCATGTGTGCTGGAATGCTGTGGGATTGTTTAGCTCTCACTGTTTGTTGATAGGTCTTGTCTATGCATGTGTAATGTAAGAACATAAGAATATAAGAAGAGCCCTGCTGGATCAGGCCAAAGGCCCATCTAGTCCAGCTTCTTGTATCTCACAGTGGCCCACCAAATCCCCCAGGGAGCACACAAGACAACAAACACAATCTGCGTGCCAGTGCCCTCCCCTGCAGATGGCAATCAAAGGCAGCCTGCCTCTGAAACCCTCTTTAAAAAGGGATTACACAACTTCATGGAAGACAGATCTATCAATGGTTACTGGTCATGATGGCTATGTGCTGCCCTCCAGAGGCAGTATGCCTCTGAATACCAGAGCAATAATGGCAGGAGTAGTCAGCCTGTTTTTCCCAGATGCAATGGGTAGGTCACAGTAGGAAATGCAAAGTCCACATTTCCCATTTCTAAAGATTTTAGAAATGGGCTATGTCAGAATGCCAGATGCAAGGGAAGGCACCAGGATGCAGGTCTCTTGTTATCTGGTGTGCTTCCTGGGGCATTTGGTGGGCCACTGTGAGATACAGGAAACAGAACTAGATGGGCCTATGGCCTGATCCAGTGGGGCTGTTCTTATATTATGTTCACAGTGCTAGGCTAGATGGACCATTGATGTGATTCAGAAGAGCTGTTCTTATGTTCTACTGCAGGGGTCTCCAAACCCTGGCCCATGGTTCGCCAGAATATTCACTCCGGGCATGGTGCAGCATTTGGCAAACCCTTGCCATTCTGGCATGTAGCAACCAGTTTTTGTGCTGTGTGATCTCAGAGCCTCGCTTCAGGGAGCTGCTTCCACCGCTGATCGTCCTAGACGGCTCCGTGCCCGGATTTCCAGGGGAAGTGGCTCCCCCGGCACAAGGCTCTGCAATGAGATGGTGCAAAAACCAGTTGCTGCACACTGGAACAGTTAGGCTTCACCAGATTTGGATTGGGGGCCGGAGTTTGGAGGCCCCTGTTCTAATGAGTTGCTCACCATGTTTATTGATAAACTTCTTTGAACCCATTTCTGCCTGGCCCACAGATGTCCACATTCGGTCCCTGTTGTGTATATGCAACGTTGGGCAGAAATAGCTTAGTGAACTTCATATACTTTTGTTTTATCTCTCTTCTTCATGACATAAGGCAGAATTACTGTTGCAATTCAGAGTGTTCGATAACTGAGGGCATGCAGAGAGTTGACAACTTTTCTTCCTGTCCAGCAGAGTCAGTACGATCTGTTTAAAAAACAAAAGCAGAGTAATGAAAAATAATTAGCTCATCACATCCAAATAGCACAACTCTGTGTCCAAATGAGTTGTTTATTACAGCATGGAATGATGTACAAAATAAATTCTGAAATGATGTAACATCATTTCTCAGATGTTATTTTATAGATGATGGTCTTTGGAAGAAATTATGTGGGTTTCAATCCCTGTTTTGGGCAGCTGGGTGTTTTGGGCTGGCGGCATCTTATGAAACAAATGTTGAGCTTAATGATAGTCTACAGGAGGATTTCGGTTAAGAAAGGTTTCTACATCATTGATACAATATACTTGAATGAAAATGAAACCAATAATTTCCCTTCAACAGTCATTATTATGATGATCCCTGTTGCCCAAATCAAATTGACCAGGATTTTCATTTCAAAAGAGAGGTTAACCACAAAACTACTTAGATGATTGGGAAATCACATTATCTCTTTATATATATACCTGCTAGCAGAATGAGGGAAAAAAGCTTTATTTGATTCTCTGCCTTCTTCAATTAGTTAATGTTGGTGAAATCTTTTCAGAGCAAATAACTCTGTACAATCAACATTATCATCATCAAATGCATTGATATGTTCTGACTAGTGATAGTTTCATTTTTTTCTAAGTGGAAGTTGATGGGATTTAAATGAGTAAGGAAATAAGTACTGATGATGGATGGGGAGGGAAGAGAAAGTTGGCTAGTCCCATTATGCAAAAATATACTGAATTTGCAGCTAAGGTTTGCTTCAGTCATTATACTGGTGGCATGGTTACCACCAAACATGCAGATGAACTGGGTGCTTTTCGATGTCACACTTGGACCATGACTGCCGCTTCAGCTATAGCTTCGTCAATTTGAAAGTGAAAGTGTATGATAGGTTTTGTTTTTTTAAAAGGTGTCCTCTTGATTCTCTCTCCTCTCAGTAGTGTAGCTACGGGGCGGAACTCAAGTAAATATTGCAGGTACTGAAACACGCCCAACACGCCCAACACGCCCAACTATAACCAACCCCTCCCACTCTCCATCAGAGCCATTCTGAGTAGCAATGGCAACATCCTGCGCATTGTCATCGCTACCCAAAATAGTTATGATGGCAAGTGGGAGGGGTTGGTTACATGGCACATTGTGGCGCCTGCAATACTTACTGTGCCCTCCATATCTACTATCTCCTTTTCTGTTATCTCATATTAAACTTCCTTGGTGGTCGGTCACCATGTAGTCTCCTCCTTTAGTCTGAGACAGGTGCTATGTTGACTATCAGGAAAAAAAAATACAAGGATCCAAGCAGGCCTTAAACAGCAACTATACTTTTGTTACAATATGGCCTGAAATGAAACTTCTCCCCTGAGCTACTACAGCTAGACAAGCACTATATGAACTGAAGAGTTGAAAAACAACAACTTCACACCACAGTGCCCACTGGCATACATAACATATAGGTGAGTTGTGTGGGCTGAATCCCTGACTGACACTGCTGAGGGCCCTGCAGACTCATGCCCTAACACTGAGGAACAGAGATCCAGTGGTACATTTTGAGACTCTTTGTCTTGTGAAGATTTGATGCTTTGCTGAGAAATGTTGGTTTTAGGAAGATGTTTATCAAGACAACTGCAAGCGAATGATTCAGAGAGAGACAGGGAGAATGAGCATACGAATGGAAGGAAGATTGTCAGTAGAGGAGAAGCATTCATGGCTTTGAGGAAATGTTTAGTTGGCACCTGCATTTCTTTTCTCTGTCTATTTCACACTTACCGGGTGTGTGATTTTTCTGCTCAGGATACATTAGTGTCTGTAAGTAAAAATGACATTTAATTTTAAGCACCAGTGCATACCACTTTTATTTAATGTTCCGTGTCTCCTGGGTGCAGAAGAAGGAACTCTGCGGCATAGTACCTGCCAGCCTCAAGAAACATGATTCGGGGGGGGGGGGGGGGGACAGACAAGGAGAAGACTCCAACAAAATTGAACTTAAAACCCATATTTTTAAGGTTCAGTTATTGCCTTTGTGCTGGGATTCTCAACTTCAGCTTGGTTCTCACAAATTGCAGACGAGGTGCTAAACCTTTTTTGGGACATCAGATCAGATCAGGTGAACAACTGAAAGCTCCTCCATATTATAAAATAAATGGATCAATCCAGGCCCACAAAAAACTAGCATAAGGAAAGGCTAGGCCAGTGCTTCCCAGACTTAGCTGGCCTGCAATGTCCTTTCCCAGTGCTCAGAACCCAGAAGGGCAGGAGGTCTGGCTCAGTTGGTAGAGCTGCCGCCCTGTATGCCTGAAGATCTGAGGCTGCCAGTTCGAAACAACCTGAAGTACCCCAGAACCGATGACATGCTGATATACTGATGAGCTGACCCTCGGCGGCAGACAGGAGTTGCCATCAAGTGGAGCGTGGGAGGTGAAGGGCCAGAGAGAGGCCAGACCAGGAAGGAATCCAGCTGGAATGAGGAGTTCTATGAAAGACTAGAACTAGTCAATTGTAAAAATCCCTTCAGGGGTTTAGAACAGCCTGCCTATGTAAACCGCCTTGGATTAAAGTCTGAGGAGAAAGAAAGATGGTATATAAATACCTGTATAAATAAGTGAATGGTATTGTCGTGTGTTGTTGCTTCTGGGTTCAGAGGGCTTCCGACATTCACTTCTGGGTTCAGATTGCTGCAGTGAGGGCTCACAGGCCTTGAGCATGTGGAAGGGCTCGTCTAAGCACACGAAAACTGCACACAGGAGCTCTGCTTGCCGCACCGAGCCTCCTGCCACCATTTGCAGGGTCATGTTGTAGTCTCCCTGCCGGCCAGCAGGCATCCTCCAACTGTCCATGAATATCTCTCTTATGCTCCAGGGCATCACAACACACAGTCTGAGAACCTCTGGGCTATTCTCTCAGAGCTACCAGTTTACCATGGACAGTGCAGTATTCCACTGTTTTTGCTGCTGTTATTACTGGTCACCATCCTTCCAGACTGGCCAAGTAAATAAGGGAAGGAAGTACAGCTCAGCAGTTATTGCTGCCCTCAGATTTACTGGTCTTCTCTCTTACAGATAGTGGTGGCAGATCCTTTTCACCTTCCTCACCTCCTCTTTGCTCTTGCATCGGAAGCTGTGGTTCCTTCTCCTCATCACAGCAGTAGCAGCAGCCATGAGTCAGTGGCCTCTTCTCACCCCAGGCAAGTGAGGGACCCAGAGGGAGACAGCTAGTGAGCAACTATGCAGTTGCAGAAAGAAGCAGAAGAGCAACAAAAGGGTCTGGTCAGCTAATTGGAGCCAGGGCAGGTGGGAGGGTCATCCAGTGGTAATGCTCTGCTTGCTGCTGTCTCCTCACAAGGCTCAGCCTGGAAGATACTGTTTATTTTTGTATAGGATGGTTGGTGTAGGGTCCCTGCTTTGTCCCAATGTGAGCAGGTTGCAAGAAAAACAGCAAATACAGCAGAGTACTTTCAGCAGATGTATTTGAGCAAGGGATATCACAAGTAGAGTAGTCAGTATACAGTCCTAGAGTCAGCACATAGAGCAGTCAGTCCAAGTATAACAAATCCAAATCAGTTTCCAACAATACACAGTCAAAGGTTCAGTCCATAAGTCAGTAATAACATATACATACAGTATCCAGCCTCCTCAGTCACTGGCAGCAGTTTTCTCCATCAACTCCCCTACTGCTGCACTGGAAGCTCCAGCAGACTAACCTTTTGTAGTCAGCTTAGCCAATCAGTGCTGGCTTGGTCACACCCAGGGTGTGTCAGTCCCAGGTGCCTGCTGATTCTGCTGACTCAGCAATCTACACCTGCTCCCTGAACCAACTTGTAAGCTGTGGTTCTGCTTCCCTCAGAACACAAAGCTAACAGATACCATGCCAGAGCATCAGTTACTGAGTGAGGTGCCAGCTGCAGGTGCTCTGATCACCACCCCAGTGTGGGGCTGCTCCTGGCATGGAGCCCAGTTCAGCCAAATTGCTCTGTGGCTGGTCCTGTCTCTTTTCCTTCAAATAGATCAGGAGTATATTTGAAGCACAAGACTGTTTTCATGGTTGAGATCCTGAATAAGGAACTGCGAGTGTAATACCTGTGTGCAAGAGGGGGGTAATTGATGAGGACCCTGAGGGCATCATTGATGTGGACCCTACTGATCCACCTACATACCCTGGTGCCATTTTTTTAATTATTTTTTTGCTTTGGAATTGCATGCTTGTTTTAACCCCTGACTTGGAACAGAATTTCTCTTTACAATTTTTGCTGCTTCATAAAACTTGCAACTCCTGGCAGCTTATCACAAGGCTTTCATGAAGCAGTAATGATTCCCAGCCCTCCTTTCAGAAGTTGTTATATTACTTCCTCTTTTATCCTAAAAGCAAAGGTTTGAAATCTGGTTCCCGCTCATAGCAAGCAAAGCATCTCCCAGAAGGATGAAATCTGCAAGGCCGCTATAGTTGATTTACAGTAGTACGATATGATGATGAGTAGCTCTCATCTTCTTACATCCACTCTCCAGAGGAGAGTCAAACCATATGTATTTTTGGTGGAGGTTATTGTTAAGTCTGTTGAGGTGGAGGAGTGGGTTGGCGTGTATACAGGCTTTCAAAAACTTTGCGAACAAAAGTTTTTTCGCTTTTGGTATCATAATTCTGTATCCTAATTCTGGTATCATAATTCTGAAGTTAAATCCAAAGCAAGCTTCAGTGTTTTTTTTTTCCCCCAAGAGAAAACATTAGAGTATTTTCAAGGGAAACCAAGAGAGTTTCTGAGACACAACTGGAATTACTGAGGGTTGTGGGGTTCTGCACATTCCTGAAGGTCTTTCCAGCAAATCTGTAGAACACAGTGAAAGTTTATCAACTGTTACCCTGCACAAGCCAGATCTCTTCTGATCTCAGAAGCTAAGCAGGGTCAGACCTGGTTAGTACTTGGATGGGAGACTGCTTGAGAATACCGGGTGCTGTAGGCTTATACCATAGTCTTTCGAGACTGAAGGTTGCCAACCAACCATTTATATATCAACTGCAGCTAGCTATGATGGTTGGCCTCATCCTTTCTCTTTCTTTGCTTTAAAGGTGCATATTGAATTTTGCAGGTGTTTGCTCCATTATGGGGATTCTTCTCTCAAGAGTCCTCTGAGTCTGAGAAAAGGGACAGAGCCATGTCTTCTGATATTGGATGAGATGTGGAATCTGGCTTCTGGGCCGCAGCATAGCCAGAGGGAAGTGGCATGGTAAATACTGCAGCAGCAGCAGTGTGCCATGTAAGTGGCCCCTGCCACTCATCGTTGGAGCCAATCTGGGCATAGACGGCCTGTGCGTTACTGTCTATGCCTAGAATGGCTCCAAAGGTGATTGGGAGAGGCTGCTTTCATGGTGCATTATGTGCCTGCAGCACTTACTGTGCCATGCCCCCCCCCCAGCTTTGCTACTGCTCCTGGGGTTCCCTTTCTGCAAGGGATTCTGATGACGCTGTGCTAAAAGGATCTGTTCTGAAGCAATTTCCCTCTTCCAGTCTGTCTTATCCTTGGCGGTCATTCATGTTATCTCTGGATTGAAGAGGTTCTGTTCCCAGGAGCACAACGGTAGTATGACCAAAGATAAGGCAGCTTCCTATGTAACCCCCCTCCCCATACGGCAGGACTCTTCCCCACATCACACAAAATGGCTGGTTCAGGGCCAAATAAATCAGTCTTCAGATTCCACATATCTTGACACACATGTCATGCACATAGGTCCTTTGTTAGGGAGGGCTGAACTCCTTAAGCTTAAACTACGTTGTCAAATGTCACGTAGATGCACAAGAATGGGAAGGAAGACAAATACCTGAGGGAATAGCCGCGGTTATCAGTGCCACCCATTTCTTTATAAAACATTCCCGTTCTTCAAAAGCAGCTTAAAAGTAAAGATGAGTTCTAAAGACGATGGGAATCCAAAGATTGTACTTAGGATTCTCATCTCCTTTTGTCCCTTAGAGGTTTCAGCTGACACACAAGGCATCATCCAATTTGTTACACTTTTGGTTAAATTGGTGAGAAATCCAGTGATTTATTTTGATCAATGGAGTCATTGCCTCAAGCCAGCCAAAAGTCACCATCTGAATAACTGTGTATAAACACAGAAAAGTTCTAAGTTCTCCATATTGTTCCCTGGAGTAATTCCCTTGAAGACAGTAGAATGATATCAAGGATAAATCTGAGCCGTGATTTTTACAATGTACCAAGGCAGAAAGGTTTGTTTTGTTTTGATCATTCTTCCCCCACGGGATCCTGAGAAAATGCAAGACAAGCTTTCAGCTGAGCACAGGGAACAGGTCTTTGTCATATCTTATATCCCTTAAATGCTGTCAGACAAAGTGTTCCCTTTGTCACACTGGTCCATATTGACTGCAGATTCTTTGGAGTCGATTCAGGCAGCATGTGGATTCAACGAGAGAGTTCTTGAAGAAATTCACAAACACATTGCTTTGAATATCACAGCTTGCAATTCAGAATCCTGTTCCAAAAGATCTGCTGGTCAACACAGACATCTGATGTATTTTAATTCATCCACTGTACATCTTTCCCTTCAACGAGCCCTTTTGGCATTACAGTATTGAGATATATTCAATTATATTACATACCAATTAATACTTGTATTAAAGCATCATTGACTACTTCTTCTAACCAAAATAGCTTTGGAAGAGTGCAATCTTCACACTGTGATGGGGGAAAGGGTTACCTAACTCTTCCCTAACCCTGCTTTTCCTCTGTAATGTCCAGCCCACCACTTCCTGTCTTTCTCTGGAGAGAGAATACATTCCCACCCTGTATTCCAGGTATGTGTGTGCAAAAAATTAAATACATTTCTTGGTTACTAGGGTGTAGTTGGGGTGGGGGCAAATTGTAGCAGAAAACCAATAGGTAGGGGAAAGGTTAAGCACCCCAACTGCTGCTCTGTTTCAGATAACTCCATCCTGGAGTTGCTTTCCCCTAGGAAAATCATATGCTATGGTTGTAATGCACACGGTTGCATGAAATATTCAATTTGGATCTCTTAGTGCCTTACATTTGGCCTATGAGACCAAAGCAGTGATTGGTTTTATATACTGTACCTGAAAGATCACCAGGGTCACATCAAGACTATTAAGATTAAAGGTCAAACTATATGACATGCTAAAAGTTAAAAATGTTAAAAATGTTTAAAAAAAAAAAGGAAAAGGAAAAAATAGTTTTAAGTAGTTACAGGGGCATCTAGATCAGACTGATACAATCTGGATGGGCTTTTAAACATTCTTTTTCCCCTGCATAAAATCATCCCTAAAGATTATCTTTGCCCTGGGAGAGAGGCTGCTCAATAAAATAACTTGTGTTGGGCCTGCGGCAATGGTGGAAAAGGACTTCCCTGACAACCCCAAGTCTCCAATTTAAAAATAAAAGATGTATAGAAACAGCATGACGCGTCTAATGTTACGTAAATATATCTGTCAGCAATTCTGTCCACGAGTGATAAGGTTGTGCAGAGAGGGCATTTGAAATGTATTTTCAACCTTGTTTTCATCATATGTTATCATTAGCCTCTAGGACCAGACAAGATAAAATGCAGCTCAATTAAATATTTTAATCAACTCACCAGTAAGGACATTTGCTAAAACATTTTCCGCAAAAAATATTTTCCAACGTATTTCATTGCAAAATAGTGAAGGAATGCTCAAGTAGGCTTCATATCTTTTAACAAATTCTTGTGAAAGCCTGATGAACCAAGCAGGTCATAGTTTAATTATAATTCTTTTTTCTTTGATCCCAGAGTGACTTACCACTATTTGCTTATTTTTTTTTAATTTAGTGTCATTAGTCAGGAAATGAACCAACCAGCCTATAATTATTTCAGGAACTATCCTTTACTTACAAACAGCTTCTTTTAATTTTCAGTGATGGAAAAACAAGCAAACTGAAAGAGCAGAAAGAACTTCAATGAACCAGTTTCTTTAAAAAAACAAAAACCCTTTATGCTTGATGCACAGTATGTATGTATGTATGTGCAGTTTGCGTAATTTTTAAAAACCTTATTGCTTAAGAAATTGGTGGAAACCCATTTAAAATTATTGATCACATATATTTTTCCCAGTGCAATTGCAGCATGTGGAGAATGATATTCTCATATTTCACATCATTTAAAGAAATAGAAACCATGACCACGATTAGGTGATTAAAAGCCCTAGTGGTATGGTGATATTAGGGAGAAGCCAGAGCTTAGCTAGAGCACATACTGTATTTTTCAGGTGATAAATCAATCAGAGCAGTGGCGTAGTTAGAGGGGGTGCAAAGCGCTAAGTTTTGCAGGTGCCTGAATGCACTGTGCAAGTGGCTTCTCCCCCTACCTTTTGGAGCCATTTAGGGTGGCAGGACCACAGCTATAGGGGGGCCAGAGTGGGCACTGCCTACCCTAAGTCAGCAGTTTGCCCACCCTCGCATTTTTTGAAAAAAATTGGCAGGGAAAAGGAGTTCTGAGGGCCAGGAAGAGATGTGTTATTGGAAACGGAAAGGTTTTCAATACAAGTAAATACTACCTGCATCACAGTGATATGTTTTACTTTTGCAGGGGTGCAAGCCTATATATTACACTGGTGTGCAAAATGAAAGGATAAGTTACATGTTATTTTTATGTAGACAAATATATTTTACATTACATACTGAGATGCATTTATGCCAGGGGTGGAATTCAAGGGAGGGTCATGGGTGCTTGGCACTCCCAAACTGATGCGCCAGCGGGGAAGGTTGGCCACTGAGATATGCAGCAGCCCAAGCACAGCCAGAAGCCCAAATCTACCCACCTAGAAGAGGTGGCTCCACTGGTCGGTAGATCTGGGTAATAAGTCCAGGCAGGAGATCAGGTCTACCTACCCAGCAAACCTGGGTCAACCGAGAGCCCAGGTCTACCTGCCTGGTTGACCTGGGCTCTGGAGTTAAGGTAGTGCTCATGGCATGACCCCCTGTTTTGCTCCCACTGCCCAGAATGGCTCTGAAGGGAAGTGTTCAGGCACCTGCAAAACTTGGAGCTTTGCATCCCATCTAGCTATGCCACTGGATCAGAGTATAAGATGAGCAGAATAAACTCTTATTTATTTATTTATTTATTTATTTATTTATTTATTTATTTATTTACATTCTTCCATAGATAGTGGCTAGAAGGCTAGGCATGACTAGAAGAGGCTAGAAAATGTTATGCCAGTTGCAAGAAGACACTAGATAATTTGGTCCTGAGTACTGAATAAGTATGCATTTACTTATCTGGCTAATGGTTGGCCAATCAGTAAATGTTCCAATCAGCAAATGTTTGGATAGGCAGTTCCATACTTTCTTTTACCAGTCCTTGTGTGCTCTGTGTGCCATCTGTATGCCTTGTGTGCATCTGTATGCAAAGTAGCACCTACTTTGAAAGAAAAAAAAGTCCTGAAAAAATGCAGTAGTTTGCATGTAGACAGTTCCAGCTCAGTCTCTGGCACATCCAACTAGGAGCCAAACTAGCCATGAAGTTAACATATGCCTGCAAATGTACATATAAATATCCATGGAATGCCCTGATCTGGATTGGGACTGTAGGGGTGAAGTCCGCTTCCTCATGTTACAGTCCTGATCCGAATTGCTCCCCCCATTGCTGCTCTTTATGATAGAAAAATGCAGAATCAAATGACATGACATCTAATTTGGTTCTGAAAATATGTTCATTATCAAATTTGGGAAAGGCCTGAAACCTTGGAAAGCCATTGTTACTGTGGATAAATATTACTGGCCTAGGATGGACCCAGTAGCATAACTAGAGGGGAGTCAAAACGCTAAGTTTTGCACAGCACCTCACCACTCCCTACAAGCTGTCCCTCTTTGCTGTCAGAGCCGGTCCCAGTGTGGAGAGCTTTGTGCTTTGACCTCCCAGCTATGCTACTGGATGGACCAATGGTCTGGCTGAATTAGGTATTTATTCGATCCTTGTTGTAAAGTTTTCATTAGTATACAGGATCGAATGAAGCAGTGGTGAACCGTGACAAAAAGCAGAGTAGTGGAGAAGATGAAAAAGGGAACCATTGGGAAACATGACTTGCAAAGATGCCACCATACTGACTGGGCACTAGAAAATTAGGATGTAGGCAGAGCCTGATTTCTGACACCATATTTGGTTCATCAACTTGTCAGTGATTTTTGAGTCCAGCTAGTTGGCATGTAATGTTGATCTTCTGCATAAAGTCTGCATAAATTTTCTGCATTAATGCTGCAGAAGTTTAAACATCAGTCATAGAGTCTGCCAGGTTGGGCAACGACCACCTTCATCAGAAGGCCCACCTAGGCAGCCCAATATCCAACACTATAAAGTAGGCACAGGTCCACATGATGGCTGCTGGAGATTACCCTTATCTTGGGAAGACCTCCAGCAGCCAGAATTCCTTCATGGGATGAGGCATAGTCCATGCCACCACCACCCCTGCGTTGCCATAAAGAACATAAGAAGAGATCTGCTGGATCAAGCCAAAGGCCTATATAGTCCAGCTTCCTGTATCTCACAGCAGCCACCAGTTGCCTCAGGGAGCATACAAGACCACAAGATACTTGCATTTTTCTGCCACTCCCCTGCATCTGGCATTCTATTTACCTTCACACACCCCAATGAAGACACCAGATTGCACATAGGTTTAACTTGTGCTACTTTATTAAACACAGTGACCAATTTTTAATGCATAAAACCTATTGAGCATCCCTCCCTCACCAGTCTGGGGTAGGAGAGAAAACTGCCATTCACAGCCAATTCAGATGACAGAACAGAAAAAATTTCTACCTGTGCCATGCAAGAATTTATGCCAGATGGGGCTGAATCCCTCAGCTTTGTTCATTCTGCTATTGATCAGGCATAAAAGTAGCATGATCTTCTCTTTTGTAAATTTGACCAGATAAAAATCTGTATACATAAGCAGCAAAACCACTTTTTAAAGGTATAATTTGCAGAGCAGAACTCCATTAGAGCTGATTACTGTGACTCCTTAATTAGAGTTTAATACATGCTAATGTTGAAAGGTTTTTGTTTTTTTCTGTTGCATTAAATTCCAAGATACTTGGTTGACAACTGGAGTGAATCTCACCCAATGATCTGGTTGTCCTTTATCTCATTATTACTTTCCAGCACACACGTATACAGTCATGAATGTGCACTTTCATGGAATAATCATACTCATGCCACTTCTTTAAAAGGTGAGGTTCAATACCATCAACACATTATTTTGCTCCTAAACATGAAATTCCCAAGGACACCGTAGCAAGAAATTAAATCATAATCAAGTAATTATCTAATTGGGTGAGTCATAATTCATTCTATCCTAGAGTGAAGGGAAAATGTGGGGGAGGGGGGAAAGACAACTAAAGAAATAAAAGCCCTTCATTCTCATTTCCATAAAGCTTGTGTTTTCCCATAGTGTTTTCCCACTTAATTTTTTGCAATGTAAAATTTGTTAGCTCTTTTGAGTTTCTGACCAAAAAAAGGGCACCTTGTCGTCTGAGGCAGACATTTTTTTTTATAATCTTGGGGTTAGACTATTTTATAAATGGGGACCTGCAAAAACATTTTTTTTCAGCCCAACTCTAATTCTATAGCCTGAAACAGCAAATATAACTGTGTTGGATCACATCTTTTTTTCTTTTTTTTTAAGTCCAGAAGCATTCTCCTCATTGAAGTTCAGACCCCACCATGCCTGTCTCCTAGTTAGACAAGCATTGGGAATTAAAAATCATTTCTTGTCTTTAATATGCAAAAGGAGTACCATGCCAAGGAATCAAATTTTAAATGCAGAACATGATATAATTCATTCATTCTCCAATCGTCTCATTTTCTACAACTGTGTAATCAAGGTGATATTCAAGGAGGATAGTTTTAAGATGAAGCTCTTTTATGTAAATGTTTTCATACATGGAGTGTGTTAAATATACAGTTGATTTTTGCAAAGAACAAGAATCACTTCATTTCCAGAAAGAGAGAACACCAGATGAGTTGACATTCACTTAAATCACCTGCTCCCACACAACTGAATTGGTGACTTGGAAATTTTTCATTGAAATATTCTTTTTCATGTTTACTCAAGTGCAGGCCAGTCCTATGAAGACCAATCTATTAATTTAGGCCTGTCTATCTCTGTATGGGATCAGTGCCTATATAGGTTAATGTTCAAAATCTGTAAGATATTTACAGCCCAGTTCAAATCCCGACTTGAGCTGGCACAGGCCTCATTATGCCAGTTTTAAGTGTTGCAGACATAAGGCACATTTGTGCTTACTTGGGAGCTGGTTGGACTGGTGCAGAAGCCTGTGTCAGCTCAACTGGGCTAGATCCTGACCCTGTTCTGGCCAACACAGGTAAGTGTATGCCAGGCAGTGTGGGGGTGGGAGAGGGTGGCAGGAAGGCAGTTCAGAGGTGGGGAGGGGGTGTTTTTGGAGGAGGGGAGGACAGAATAGGGGGATGATTAGGCCCGGGGGGGGGCTGGGATTGGCAGTGGCAGCACACACTTTACCCTAACCCCCCTCCCACTCGGCCTGGCATTACACCAGACTTCTCAGATTTGTACCAGCTAAATAATTGGTGCAGATCTGAGTACCCCCATAGGGCAGGCTTGAGTGTTATAGGAAACAGCACAGGCCAAGTGGACTGGCCGTACTGGCACAAGATAGGATTTTGCTGTTAGAGTAATATACATACAACAGAAAGAGAGTTTCATTTGCACAGCAGTAATGGTTCATAGTTGTCTCAGAAATCTACAGATGCAAACAAATAGCTTCCATGAAAGGTGTGACCTACCCATAATCAAAGCATGTAAAAGCCTAGACTGTTAATTTCTATATGAGGATCTGCACATGGGAAAAAGTAGCAAAATGACTATTGAATTGTGAAGTGTTAATTTTATATGCAGCCCTTTGTTCATATTTTGCTTTCCGTGGAGAAGCTGGAACCAAAACTTTCCATGAAAGAGTTTGCTTCATTAACAGTCGGTTCAAACCCCCTCCTGCATCAGTTTAAATGCATGTTGGAAGCTCTTTGGACAGAAATCTGAATTTTCCTATGCTGCTTTGCAAAGTATCATGCACATAAAAACAGCCACAATCCAAAAGGTGCCTTGCCACAAGAGTTGGTGTTCACAGGATATCTAAGCAAACAGAACTGGATTCCCCTGGATGGCAGAGATTAGCACTCAACTCAGGTTGATTCAGAGGCATTCCTGGAGGGGGGCAAAACAGTAAGTGTCTTCAGGCACCAAGATGCCCATGTAAAGCAGCTCCTCCCCCTCTGCTTCTGAGTCAGTTGTGACCAAGAAAGCGATGTGGAAGTGTCTCCTCTGCTTTGCTCTTGCCTTCCTGAATGACTCAGAAGTGGTGGGGGAGGAGCCGCTTTACACAGGCGCCTGGGCGCCTGAAGACACTTACTGTTTTGCCCCCCTCCAGGAATGCCTCTGGGTTGACTCAGCTTTTTGGATGACTTGAGTTGATTCGAGTTGTGAACATCACTGACCCCGACTTGACTAGGGGCGAGTGACTCAAAAAAAGAGTCTGGACTCAAAATTACTCAAGTTGCTATTTATTGTGTGTGTGTTCTTGCTTACTCACACACCCCAACACCCCCTTCCTTTTTTCTGTGCGTTTTTGCTCAAGGGCTTGCAGCTCGTGACTTGAAATGGTTCAGACACCTGACTCAAAGGACGTGAAATTTCTTCAAGTTAAGTTGCAATGGGCACACACTATGACTCACGAGTCAAGTTACAGGGTTGGTGACTTGTGACTTGCAACTCGTGCTTAGTGACTTCAGCACATCCCTGCTGGTTGGTAGTATACCTTGTTTAACCTGAAATGCTTGTAAATATCTTTACAAGGATATCTGCAAGAGGGATCTGAAGGCCTTAAGAATGGACTTCAATGGGTGGGAAACCCTGGCCTCTGAGCATCCCGCTTAGAGGCAGGCTGTGCAGCATGGCCTCTCCCAGTTTGAAGAGACACTTGCCTAACAGACTGAGGCAAAGAGGCAAAGAAGGAAGGCCCATAGCCAGGGAGACACGCCAGGGACAGACTACACTTGCTCCCAGTGTGGAAGGGATTGTCACTCCCCGAATTGGCCTTTTCAGCCACACTAGACACTGTTCCAGAACCACCATTCAGAGCGCGATACCATAGTCTTTCGAGACTGAAGGTTGCCAACCAAGCTCTCCATGACCCTATTATAAATTAATCTAACCACATAATTTAATCCTGTTCTCATTCTTCTTACTTTCAACCCAGTCATTGACTCCCAATTTTCTTTCAATCTGTGGACTTTTCCTCTCTTTTGAGTGTCTGTCATCTTACAATTGAGTGTAATGGAACTTCCATCCATTTTATCCCACGCGTTTTGTAGGACACACATTTTCCTTACTAATTGTCTCTGCCCTGCTAAATAACCCATGCTACAACCAGTATGTACAATCTTTCCCATTTGTGACAGAATTAATGATAACAGTCAATTTGTTGCAGTTGGGTATAATTTGCTATCTGTGGCTATAATTAATGTCTAACAAGATATTATGCAAATATATCCTGTCTTACGCTAAGAATTAATCACTATAAACATTTTCTAAGGACACATAATTCATTTTAATTAATTCTTATTCTATGCACATTGATAGTCTACATACAAGGAAACATCTAGACGGAGAGTAGATAAGTTGGTTTCTCTTACTGAATGTGCTTTGGATGACAAAGGAAGTGCAACGGCTCTGTCTTTACCAGAGTCTTCCACGGACAACTACTAATGACCATCATTGTTACTGTTCAAGATGATGGATCTGTGTTGAAATTTATGATTCCAGTATCTATCACGCTTACCTTGAATTACAGTATGAAGAGGATATTCAGAAGGTTATTGGTGATGCCTTACCCTGCATTCCTATATATATCTGCTCAGAAGTCAATGGGATTTACTTTACAGATTCCATTGAAGTCAATGGGATGTACTCCCATGTAAGTGCGCACAGGATTGCAGCCTTACTCCCCAGGTTATAGTTCCACCTCTGATCAAGAGAAAAACTTGGGGAGGAGGTGCTTGGAGCAAAGAAATGCTACAGGAGATGGAAATGGGAATTGTAAAGCACGACTTACAGGAGAGTGCTTAATAGAAATTGCATCAATCCATGGAATGTACTGATGAGAGCAGACTCAGGCCTAGTGGAGAAAGCTGAAGGGTGCACCCAGAAAGTGGTTATAAAAGAGAGTACTAGATATGAGTACCCCAGTTGGCTCATATTTGGAGCCTGTGTGCTGGTGTTGAGTTAGAGAGTAGATCTGTGATTGAAATGATCTCCCACAATTAAGTCACAGTGAAGTGGAATAGCCAGGTAGTAGCAGTTTATTTCAGCAATGAAATAAAGGACCAATTTACCAGGGACCCTCCTTGTCCTTCCTCTGCCAGTGACTTATGGTTATTAACCTTCCAGTGTGCGTAAATAGCTCTTCAAGTGTGGTAACCAACCTTCTCAGAAACGTAGGCTTATGACTGAAAAGCATAAAGAAGTTTAAAATGTTAGAAAAAGTTACTTCCTGTAAGGAAATGTGTATGTTGTCCACACTGACAATGTTGCGAGACAACAGTGCATGCAGATGTTTCTCCCTCTGCCCATGTTCCCTCAATCAGTACAGTGAGAAGTGGGACCCATTCCAGGGTTGTTAGCTCTCCTGTCCCCAGTAGCTGTTCATTCAGCATTTGTAGGAAAGGATCTGTATTGTGGAATTTCCTCTCCTTTGAGTTGCAAACAGCCTCCTCTTTATTAACCTTCCGATGAGGCCTCAAGACTTTTTTTTATTTCAGAAGGCCTTTGCCTGATGGAGGGCATGATGGCTGCTTTTTAACAATTGTTTTACTACTGTGTTTATTGCTGCTGTTTTATTATCTATTTTATCGTTGTTTTATTGTATATATTTTATGACTTTTAAATGTTATTAGCCGCCTTGGGTTCCCTTCAGGGAGAAAGGTGGATTACAAATCCAATAAATTAATAAATTAATCTTACATGCACATCGGACCCTTTCCAAACAATTGCTGTAAGTATGGCCATTGTGGATAACTGAAAAAATGGTAAGTAAAACATATTTTAATGATCAGAAAGGTATCAAAGCTTAACTTTTCTCTCCTCGCATATTAAACTGTGACTGCTGAAAGTCATAAACATATTGATCTGGTTTTAAACAAATTAGTAGAACAAGTAAGAATAAATTGAAGGCTCTTCTAAGAAGTGTGATCATCCTTGTTTCACTGGTCATTCAAAGCTCATTCCTGCCTGTGTATCCATGACTTATGGGCCTTTTATACTTCTAAAATGAATATAATAGTCACCCTTCATGGGTGAGAAAATCTGTATGGATATGGAATATAATTTTTAATGGTCGCTTTCAGGAAGTGCTCCTTTTCAAAGATCAAGAAGTAAAGTTCCATTGCAAAAGCTAGATTTTTTATTTTATTTTAAATTTTTCTGAAAATAAGATGAAGTCAAATCCAAATCAAAGAATTCATATTGTTTGGGTAGCTACTCAAATTCCAAAGTCACTTGGTGGTCTTCCTTCATAGTTTATATGGCAGACATTTTCAGCGAGTTTATAGCAGAAAATATTGTTGATACACTTCCTTAATTTGGATTCAACAATTATTGTTAAGAGAAATGGTGGATTTACAGTAGAGAATCACACTTCTTCAAAGAGCCTTCAAAATTTGTTCTAAAGGTGGCAGGTATGAGCAAAGCTGATAGAACTTTCACAAGAAACCCAATTTCTTGTCTCTTTCGTAGGAGACCTAGAAAAACTACACACCGTGAGTCCATTTGGGGGTTATTCTTTGCACATCAGTTCAGTGCCTTTTAACCACAATCAGCTGAGAGCCCAATCCTGAACAGTGTGTGCTGGCTTACCATTTGTGAGCCTTACCGCCAAGCCAGTGCCCGTGCTAGCCCAGCGGCTGGGCTAGTGCTGGGCAGGCACCTGGCCTCCCCCACTCAGCGGTCGCACGGACTGTTGAGCCGCAGCACGGTAAGCAGGTGCAGGGGGCAGGGGGAGGTGTTCTGGGGAGGGGGGAGGCAGGCAGAGGGCAGAGAGAGGGTGGAGAGGAGGCGTGATGGAAGCGGGAGGTGGGGAGAGGCGGGCGGGAGGCGTGCCGAGGGGAGGGAGGGAAGCGGGTCCGGTTGAGCTCCGTTCCACTGCATCCTGTCCGTCCATATTGGCTTGGTGCCCTACACAAACGTCTTTATCTCACCACCGACCTTTTGGTTGGCAGTGAATTGAGTAGCCCCATTGCAGGGCTGCCCCCCCCCCCACAATTTATTTAGGGCACACTTCTAACCAGGTCTACTCAGACGTAAGTCTTATTGTGTTCAATGGGTCTTACTCCCAGGAAAGTGAGGTTAGGTTTGCAGCCTTAGACATATATTTTAGATTTAATTACATTTTCTCAATTTATTGCCTAAACATAGAGTAGGCAGTGAAAACTCAAATAGTGCCATACTCCTGACCACTTTTCAATATGAGAACTTGTCACGGGTTGATCCCCAGTCCTGACAGGTAATTCGCTGGCTGCACAGTAACAGGCCTGAAGCCTTGGCCAAACCAGGAGTGCACAGCATCCTGGGAGCCTCAAGCTGATGCAACATCGGGTGATGTGCATCATGTGACCTCATGTGTGTGTGTGTGTGTATGTGGCAGCAACAGCACAGTCAGCATGACTGTGCAGTATTTCCTACACACTGATTGGCTGCAGGAAGTATAAATGTCCAGCAGAGGCAAGCAAGTGTGTGGGAGAAGCAGAGCATTGTGAGCCGGAGCCTATGTTGGTTGGAGAGTGGATCGTGTACCGTTTGTACTACTTGGACTCTGTAAATATCTGTACATAAGTAAAGAGGAGTGTGGTGGAGAACCTCTGCCTCTGAGTCTTCCTTGTCGCCGGGGGTGATAGTGCTTCGGCCTTGAGGCGCAGAAACAACAACAGCTGTGCAGCTGTCTGCCGTGCCAAGCCGTTGGCGGAGCTCCAGCAGCAGTCCGGAGCGGTTCCGGAGTGGCCTGGGCACAACGCAGCTCACAACAGGTTATGGGCCCAGAGCACAGCTGTTTGATTTGAGTTTGCTGTGCCAAGTTTTGCCCTAGCCTAAACACCCCGGTAAGTCTGCTGAGCGTCGTTCGTCTCAGAGACCCGTGTACAGAACTGCATGATGGCAGCAGTCCAAGGATATCCACTGACTCGGCTAAATAAGCACAATTACAGGGACTGGGCTGTGAAAATGAAAGCCCTACTTGTAAAACAGTCGCTGTGGGCAGTGGTGGAAACTGCGGAGCTCGATGAGGAAAGTGAGGAAATGACCACAGCAAATGAGCAAGCCCTGGCCACAATCATTTTGGGTCTGGAGGACCCTCAGCTTCTCCATGTACGCGGCATTGAGTCAGCGCACCAGTGCTGGAATGCACTCCGTGCGGTGTATGTGTCTGACTCGGCCGTGTCGAAGGTCAGCCTGACATGACAGCTGTACCATAAGCGTCTGGAACCTGGAACCAGCATAAATGAGCATCTGCATGTCAAGAGGCAGCTTTTTGCTGATCTGGAGGAACGCGGGCTCCAGATATCGGAACTGCAGCAGGTATTTATACTTCTATCCTCCCTCAATGAATCGTATGACACAATGGCAACAACCTTGGAAGCCCTCCTGGAGCGGCAGCTAACTCTTTCCTACCTGTCCGGCAGGCTGGTGGAGGAAGAGCAAAAGAGAGCTGATAACCGCTGGGAGCGTGGGCTGACTGCCAAGGCATCTACAACGAGGGAGGTTGCTGTCCAAAGCAAAGCAGCTGTCCAGGGAAATGGTAAGAGCCCTGGAGTGTTTGTTGTGCGGCGTTGCTATGCCTGCGGATCCACACAGCACCTACGACGTGGGTGTCCATCCCTGAAAGATCGTAGTTCAGGGAGGAGAGATACCAGGCGGAGGAGGGGCGTCAAGAGCTCCAATGTGTCCATCGTTCAGCTGGTGGAGCAGGAGAGCGAGCACGAGTGGCTGCTAGACAGCGGAGCCAGCCAGCATGTGACCTGCGAGAAACAACTGTTTACATTCCTGAATCCAACTACGAAAGCTGGAGTGAACTTAGCGAACGGACTCAACTCTCCAGTTCAAGGGGAGGGCACAGTTTCAGTGCCGGGATTTAATGGGTCCGTGAGTAATGTCTTGTATGTACCTCAGCTCAAGCATAATTTATTGAGTGTTGCTGTTCTGGACAGAGAGGGGTACTGTGTAACATTTGAAAAAGGGAAATGTGTAATCACGAAAGGTGATGAGATCTGTGCACAAGGCACAGAAAGAGGTGGTCTCTTTGTGCTTGATGCTACACCATTTGAAAGAGCCACAAACCTCTGCAAGAATGAGGCAGAGCATGACCGTTGCTGTCATGTTTGGCACAGGAGACTGGGGCATCCGTCCTATGCTGTTCTGGAAAGAACAGTGCAGAACGCCAGTGGCATAAAATTGGAGGAATGCCAAAAGTACCTGGATTGCCAGACTTGTAAAAAGGTAAAATCAAAGGCGTGTCCTGTCAATAAAAAGAGTGACAGGCAGACTGACAGAACATTTCAATTGATTTCAGCCGACTTGAGAGGCCCACTAGACACGTCCGTGGGAGGTGCAAAATATGCGATGGTCTTGATAGACCATCATTCGAGGTTCAGTTTCTGTTTTCCGCTCAGAAACAAATCTGACACCTGTCAGCGCATATGTGAGTGGGTGTAGTTCGTGGAACGGAAGTATGCTCAAAAGGTTGGGGAATTGCAAACCGACCGAGGCACTGAATTCACGTGTTCAGAACTTCAAAATTGGCTAAAAGCAAAAGGCATACGCCACTGGCTAACAAATAGGGGAGTGCCTGCAGAGAATGGGATGGTGGAAAGGCGGAACGCCAATTTGGGCAGACGTTATTGGGCTGAAGCCATGCAGACTGCAAATTATCTGATAAACTGTCTGTGGATGTCTGCAATTAACAAGATGCCATTTGAGGCGTTATACAGAAAACCCCCTTGCCTAAAGCACCTCCGTACTTTCGGTGTGTCTGCCTGGGTCCATATCCCCAAAGGACAGAAAGATGGGAAGGAAGCGGTAAAGCTAACGTTTCTTGGGTATGACACTGGCTCAAAAGCTTACCGTTTCTGCGACAGAAATTGTAAATTGTAAATTAACAATTTCCCGATCAGCTGTATTTAATGAGTCCGAGGGGTGGAGCAGACTCTCAGCCAGAGAGCGAGAGCAAAGCACTAATTTTGCCTGGAGCGCCAGCCGGCAGTCTGTCTAAACAGACAGATAAGAGCAGGCTGGAGGGGCCTGAGTGGTAAGCAAAGGCAAAGGGAAGACTTAACCCTGGAAATGCCGAAATTAGAGTCGGACTCTGAGGAAGAAACCAAACCTGACATACCTAGGCGTTCAGAAGGGCAAATAAGGGAATGCCTCCTGATAGGTATGGTTACAATGGTGGTGCAAATTGTGTCACAATATGTAATGTGAAAACACCAGATGAAGTCGTAAAGTATAAAGAAATACACTGTATGCCCTGGGAAAGTAAAGGAGAACAAAACGTGTATAACAAACTGTGTGTAAATGAAATGCTGAAATGTACCCACTGTAAAGAAAATGTTGCCATGCTGGAGACAAATGTAACACTGAATGTAAAGGCACTATGCAGCCAGAAATTAGGAGGGGTGTCACGGGTTGATCCCCAGTCCTGACAGGTAATTCGCTGGCTGCACAGTAACAGGCCTGAAGCCTTGGCCAAACCAGGAGTGCACAGCATCCTGGGAGCCTCAAGCTGATGCAACATCGGGTGATGTGCATCATGTGACCTCATGTGAGTGTGTGTGTGTGTGTGTGGCAGCAACAGCACTGTCAGCATGACTGTGCAGTATTTCCTACACACTGATTGGCTGCAGGAAGTATAAATGTCCAGCAGAGGCAAGCAAGTGTGTGGGAGAAGCAGAGCATTGTGAGCCGGAGGCTACGTTGGTTGGAGAGTGGATCGTGTACCGTTTGTACTACTTGGACTCTGTAAATATCTGTACATAAGTAAAGGAGGAGTGTGGTGGAGAACCTCTGCCTCTGAGTCTTCCTTGTCACCGGGGGTGATAGTGCTTCGGCCTTGAGGCGCAGAAACAACAACAGCTGTGCAGCTGTCTGGCGTGCCAAGCCGTTGGCGGAGCTCTAGCAGCAGTCCAGAGCAGTTCCGGAGCGACCTGGGCACAACGCAGCTGTATCTGACCAAAATGCTAAGTGTAAGGCCAGCTGGATGCATCTGTACTCAAGCGTCTAGCATTTGATGGATTGTATTATTTGAGATGTTCTGAGCATCCTGGTTATGTATGGGCCATGCTCATTGGGTGATGGAGTACACTACGTGAATGACTAACCAAACCAATACTCCCTTGAATATTCATGTTGTTAGCAATCATGTACTAATGTGGAACTGATTCATCATAAACCTTCTGTCTGAAATGACCAGCAACCTATCTGAGAAATGATGATCTTATCTGGATTTTATGAGGGCAGTTTTTAAGTAATCTATTTGTGACTGCAGTGGTGAGTCCAATTCCATGGAGTTGGGAGAAAAATACCGACAATTAGCTGATTTAGTTTATGGTTTTCCATCCAACCCAGCTTCATGTGATCAAGGATATGTACACACATGGGACATGCTCATCCTAGCTCCTCCTCTCATTCCCAAGTGAGTTTCCTTAATCACATTTTAACACACCTTTAAAAGTAGTATTTAAAAAGCGTATTAGTAGGAAGGTGATTCAGACAAGGATTCAAATCAGAGAGCCCAGGTTGCTATCAGAATGGCAATAATACTTCAGCTTGCCTGCTGAAGACAACTTATCAGAAGATGGTGAGTGCAGGGCTGTCTCTTTTATTGATGCTGGGAAGTTGTTGTTCTGTCACCAGATGGAAGTGGGATTAAATAGTGGTCCTACATGGAACAGAGTGGAATCCTGTTTTCTCCATTAAAATCTGCGATGTTCACTACCACAACAAAAAAGGAAAATAAATGCTTTCAAAAAATAAAGTGCGGCCCCCACTTCCAGACATCTTTTGATTTATTTAGCACAGTTTTGCTCTAAAGGGGCAGGATGAGTTCCTTCATATATCCAGCCATTGAACTGCTCTTGCCCCTTGGATCAGAAGTGAGCTACCTCATTTTTCCTCTTCTTGTGGGAAGGGGTGAGGGGGAGTGACCTGTGCTGGTGGTTCCCTTGACTTACTAGGCCATTGGCTGCAGTTCCCCATTAGGTCTACAATCCTATACATTGTATAGGGTTGCAGCTGGCTGGTTTTTGTGACTCCCCTGGGAGCTACAGCTCCCAGTTTGGAATCACTGGGTTAGATATTGGACTAGGAATGGAAACTCCAATCACGGTGCTCAAGTCCCTGCTGAGCCATAAAACTCAGGGCGCAATCCTAACCCCTTATGTCAGTGCTTTCCAGCACTGACATAAGGGCAATGCAGCTCTGAGGTAAGGGAACAAACATTCCCTTACCTTGAGGAGGCCTCCGTGAGTGACACCCAACTGCAGGATGCAGCACATGTTCCGTTGGCACCGCTATGCCAGTGCTGGAAAACACTGACATAAGGGGTTAGGATTGCGCCCTCAGTTTCTTTCAATCCAATCTCCTTCACAATGCTGTTGAGAGGATGATAGGTGAAAACAATGTGTTCTATGCCCTGAACTTCTTGGAGGAAAGGCAGGATTGAAGTGTAATCACAGTATAAAAGAAGAAGGTTCCAGACATAAAGTGGAGCATTGTAGTGACTCAAGAGGAGCATTGGCAATTGAAAAGGGGTATGCCTTAGCACTGATTAGCACATATTACTGCTTTGCCAAGAAGAAATGGCACAACCCTGTTGATAACATTTATCTTGTTATGCAGACAGCCAGGAACACGAATGGAGGAAGTTGAAATATTTTAAGGACATTCACAAGGCCACACTGAGGTCCTTAAATATTGACGTTAGTTTAGTGATACCTGAGATGGCAGAACACAACAGACAGGCAAAAATGTCTTGGAAGTTAACTCACTGGAATAAATACTCCCAGCTCAGAAGTGATGTACTGCTGGGAAATGCAGAGTATTGGCCAAATTTCAACATTTCCGTCAGCTAAAATGAGTGCAGCCAATGTGCTGGAAAATGGCCTAGCTGGCAGAAAACCCTGGTGGAGTCATCTTCTTGCAAATGTTTAGAGAGGTGTGTGTTCTAGAGTCCTTTATCTTTTGATTTCAATCAGTAGCATAGCTACAGGGGGTGCAGTAAGTATTGCAGGTGCAATAATGTGCCATGTCAGCAGCCTCTCCCACTCGCTAATGGAACCATTTTGGTATTGCTGTTGCTGCCCAGAATGGCTCCAACACTGAGCTAGAGGGGCTACTTACACAGTGCGTTGCAGCACCTGCAATACTAACTGCGCCACTGCCCATAGCTGCTCTACTGGTGTAAATTGCAAAGGGAAATAAACTCAAAGTGGAATTAGAAAAATAGTTATAAAACTTGCTGACAAGACCAACCCGCATTGGCACATGCCAAAGATTAGCAGCATCCTAGACAGCTTGATGAATATGGCATCCCAACAAACCAGTGCAACCTCACAGATTAGCTATGTTTTGGTAGCTGGCTGTAGATTAGGAATGTCCAGAAACATCCTGAGCAATTTAACTTGGCTTATAGAAATTTGTTTGGCTTCCCTTGAAAATTTTCAGAAGTTTTATTTTGGGAGGAACTAAGAAATTCACTTTGAATATCATATTGTGCAAAATTGCAACCTTAATCTAGACTTCCTTGTCTGCCTCTAATCCCTGAACATTGCCTATTTTACAAATCATCCTAAATTAGGAGGAAAGCCAAGTTCTTAAGTCTTAGTGAAGAGATATGTCCAGGGGCCTGTGCAAATTCAAGACAAATATCTCTCAGAGAGAAGGTTCAACTTGTAATGGACAATAGGAAACATCCTACTAGTAGTAGCATAATAATGACAAATGGAACCTGAGACCAGTTTTACTATGGATATACTCAAAATGCATCTGAGATTCCTCTCTAAGAAATTCCATCTTTCCTTTTTGTGAATGTTCAGATCAATGTTTTTGTAAGTGTATCCTTTCCTTCATCAAACTCTCTCTCTCTCTCTCTCTCTCTCTCTCTCTCTCTCTCTCTCTCTCCTGTTAGAATTCCATTCATTCACTCTCATTTACATTTGTTATATATACAGTATAAGGAACAGGAACATGCTGACAAAACTGGTGTACAAGGATTTGGGAATGAAATAATATTAGCAGCAACAATCATTCATATGTGTAGCATTTTACACACATTTCTATAAATTGTTGTATCGTAGTGATTTATCATGTTCATTCTCATTGTGAATGGTTATAGATATTTCTGAATTAACAGATGATGGAACTAAGGCACAGACAGCCCAGTCTCTTCCCATGAGCTCACTCGAGTATAGAAAAAGTTTCTCATGACCGGCATGAGAAAGTTCAGTACTTTTTAAAGTCCTTTCTATCTTTCTGCATGGTTGCTAAGTGTGGAGATCCTCCCTACCACTAGCTAAAGTCACTAATGTCCATAATTCCCATTACTTCCACCCCTGCACAGTATTACAGTACAATGGCATAGCAAGCGGGGCAGGGGTGGTACGCCCCGGGTACCACACTGACATGTCATGTGGGTGCCACAGGAGACCCAAGATGGCAGCTGGCGCTGTCTCTTAGTGTTTTGATCCTGATAGGTGATAACTTAGGAAGACTAAGAGGCTGCAGCATGTGAGGAAGGGGGATGTGAGGAAGGAGAAGGAAGGGGGCAGCTGCCAGATTACCCCGCTGCCCTCTGCCCCCTTGTCTCCCCCTTTTTTGTACCGCCGCTGCAGCTTAGTGTTTTTGGCAGCTTCTTGATTGCGAAACTGCTGAAACAGTAAGAGGCAATGACAGAGTGATCTGCCCTCTGCCCCCTCCTTCCTTCTTTGGAGGCTCTCATTGAGCCTCCAAAGAAACAGGGCGGGGTGGTGGTGGTGGCAGCCGGATTGTGAAGGCACTGCATCCTCTTCTTCCAGGAGAACCCAGAAATGATGTTGTGACGTTCCATGACATCACATGAAGTCACCCCCTCAGGTTCCAGGGCCCATAGCTACACCACGGCTACAGTACCATTGCTGTGCTGGCAAACAATCAGTACTTTTTCCCGAATTGTGTCAAATTATAATATTATTTACATACTATGAACCATTTCCATAATGTATTCTACCTGTGGCAAATTTCCTAGATATTACAACTGTGCAGAATTGAACACAGTGTAACTAATGTACTGAACTGCAAAGATTTTATATTAGGAAAAATTCAGTAAAAAAATAATCAATCCTTAATTAGAAATGTTCATGTCTAGTAATGATACATTTTGAGGCCATTTGCAAGGAAAGGTGCTATTTAAATGCAAATTTATTTTTTACTTTATATTTTTCATGGATCCATCTAATCAAAAAATCAGAACTTGCAGATACCTGGATTAGTATCACACTAAATACTCAGAGCAGCATTTTGCAGCAATCTATTGAAGCTAATGAAATTACACCTGGGAGCAACTGGGTACCATATATCTTTTACACACTACTAAAACTAAAGGAAGACTTGTATTAACTAAGAAGAAGAAACAGTTAACCTTTCTTAGGTGCTGCATGCATGCTATTTTATAGATGAGAATTATAATTCTCTTTAACCCCAGCACTGTACCATCATCACTCAGCTAGAACTTGCATGACTTGATATTACTAATTTAGTCAAAAGTGTAAATTTGGTATTTTACATGCAAATGAAGCTTAAAAATTGTGGCTTTCCTAGTCATATTAATTGAGTCAATTTCCAGGGGCTGTTGAATACAATTTTCAGCAAGACAAAGATCTGGGTAGTTCGTATGTACAACGTTTTGTTTCATTTTTTTAAAATCAGCCGTTCTAAGTTTAGAACTCTCCAAAGTGTTTGTCTTTAGGAATGAAAAAGTAAAGCACAGGTGGAAAAATGAGATGATGGTATCATCCCTGTAGCTGTAATTGAAAGAAAAATAATTATGTAGAGGAAACAAAAAAAAGCACTTGGAATATTCAGATAAATCGGTAATTTTAATAGTAATGTTTTTAAGTGGGTGGTGAAAACGCATTTATTTTCATTGCTTCTCAGTTGATGTTGCTATTATCTTGCTTGCTTCCTTCAGTTATCATAATATTTTATTGTCTCCTATTTTTATTGTGCCAACTGTGGTTCCCTAAACATAAGAAAACTAGCATTTAAAGAGTGCCTCTAATCCGGGTTAGCATTTTTATTTAAACCATTTTCCAAGATGTAACTGTAACCAATTATCATTATATACATTCCTATAACTAGGACAGGGATAATGAGCACAGTCACGTATTTTGAGCACAATTCTATGCATGTCTATTCAGAAGTAAATCCTATTGTGTTCAGTGGGCCTTACTCCCAGGAAAGTGTATATTGAATTGCAGCCCTGGTTATATTGGTTTTTGGTGAATGGGATTAAGCAACTTTGCAGTAATTTTAATCTTTTTAAATAAACCATGTGGTAAAATGAAGCAAAATTATACATTAATATAGTTTTTTAATTGATAAAGATATTCTCTGTAATATTATGTATAGTGAAGCTTTTTCTTAAACACAGCTATGCAAAGGAATACAAAGTATACTGTTTGGATTAACTGGATGTGAAATAGAATTCCTTCAGGATTAATAGTGTTAAGCAAGAGATATGATTGGTTTATAGAACTGATGAAGGGTATGATTGATTGAGAACGACAGGGGTCAGTGAGAAGTGATAGTTAATGATGGGTCATTTAGAAGGCATTCTGTGAGGGGGGACTTGTGAACCACTGTGGAGGAGCTTTAGCCTCTGGAGACCTCCTCAGGTCAAGGAAACAGTTCTTCCCTTGCCCAGGTGTAAGCCCCTGTTGGCCCAGGTGTAAGCCCCTGTTGGTCCAGAGCCCCTGTTGGCCCAAGGTGTAAGCACTTGTCAGACTTGTGCTTGTGACAAGTCCATGCAGACACATGAAGGTAGACTGAGTCTGGGAAAGGGGTTTGTATTCAGTGGACACTGCTGCTGTTGAAACCACCCCTTTCCCAGTCCCCTTCCCAATTCACCCTCTTCCCCACCCCCATTGTCACTCTATTCGACCCACCTCCTGCCCCATTTCACTCAATCTCCTTTTCCATCCCACCCTGTGTACGATCTTACCTGGCCTGGTGGGCACCCGGTGTCTGTTTGAGGCAGCAGCCAGCACACACGCTAAAGTGTGTCACATTTTGCCACAACCAGAACATGCCTAGCGCCACTGAAATGCTCATTCTGGCCACGCTAGGCACCAATAGAGGTCTTAGCTATATTAGGGAATAGGCACCAAAATGTGTTATGACTGATTATGTGCTAATTGCTTATTCCCTCAGCCTTAGTGTTCATCATCACTAAAATAGGAATGTTTGTTAGTTGCCGTTGATGAGAAATGTTTGTGGAGCTCTGCTGGGTCATTTTTAGAGTTTAGAATCCGCAATGTGTATATTTCTATGAGTATCTGCAGTTTTCCCAGGCTCTGGCTCAGGGGGTTCATTAGATATTTAACCCCATCCCAAGAGGCACCATTTTTTGTTTAGCTTTTCCTCCAGACAGTAACTTGCACCTGGCTCAGGTTGGTGAACCTTGGGATTCCTATAAAAAACCATGTAGACCCAGTGGTGTCTGGAGTCTTCCCTGCCTTATGATATTTTATAGGAGTTATGGTAGCTGTCATCTAGAGCAGGGGTGTCCAAAGTTTTTGGCAGGAGGGCCATTTCATCTCTCTGACACTGTGTCGGGGACCAGGGGAAAAAAATAATTAATTTACATTTAAAATTTGAATAAATTTACATACATTTACATAAATGAATATACTAAAGATGATCTTATATGATTGAATGAGGTTCTTGCAATAGCTCAAGGCCTATAAAAGGCCTTGCACAAAGCAAGGCTGGCCTTTCCTTTGCTGCTGCTACTGCATCACAGACGTGATGCAGAGGAGGCAGCCCTCATCCCACAGCTCACACGAGAACTGTGAGAGGTCAAACAGTTGCCCTCACACTGAGAGTAGTTGCATCGGGCCAGTGCGGGCTCCAACAAATCTCCGGAGGGCCAGAGGCGCATTGAGAGACCTCGAGGGCCACAAGTGGCCCCAGGGCCGGGGTTTGGGCACCCCGATCTAGAGTACGTATCCTAATATTCCTCTCCCAAACCTTCTTTTTTACACTTCTTTTAACCTTAAGTATCCAGCTGTTTGACATAAAATAAAGCATATAACTCTTCTGAGAGAGTGTGTTCACATCATGTGTTTTTCCCCTAGTGAAACCAATGAGAGATACATTTAATTCCTTGCCATTTAAAATGTAGCATAATGTGCTCATCACAGCACAATGATATAATTTTTCAAATGTTCCTCACCAAAGAGCAAAGTACCAAAGAAGTGATGCTCTCAAATATGTATATAGAAGTGTTAAAACGTTACAGTTGTGTTCAGTCATGAAGGGAGGAATGGGACAGGAAAGAAAGAAATGAATTTTCTCAGGAGGTTTGCTTATTACTGTTTACATCAAAACAAAGCATCATTTAAATGCAAAATATTCCATTGTTGGCTGGAATAGATTTTTCAAAGGGCACAAGATAATAATTGAAAGAGGCATTCTCAAATGTTGATCAAAGGAGGGTCGCAGAATGCTGTCAGAAATTTCCTGAAGGATATCAAAAAGTTTTAAAGATGTATTGACTGTACTCCAAGTGAGACCTCATTAGATATAATCAGAAGTCCTCAAAGGTCGCATTGATGAACCACACCTTCCCCATAATCAGCATTTTCTGTAATGACAAAAGCTGAATGAATGTGGGGACGGATCCAACCCGTCATTGCTACCGAATGCTAATGCTTATAACGTATGCAATGCCTTTACGCAGCATTTGATGAACCATCGATACGCTCTTCAATGTGCAGCTATAATTTTTTCTCTGGTCTCTTTCAGGACCATTTTCCACATTTAAAAATATACGGCAATGCTGTACTTGCGCACAGTAATTGGTTTAGTGCAAATCTTAAATAATCACAGCACTAAGCTACACATTTTGAGGAGATGTATGGATGCTACGGACTTCTGTTACCCTGGTAACAGGTGGCTGAACAGACACGTGATGTGATGTGATGTCACTGAAATAGCATTTCCCAGTGCCATGCTCTGCTTCATTGGCTTTTGCTTGTCGAGAGAGCAGTGAAATGCTGCTGAGGTCATTGTTTTTTTAGTTACACTTGACAAGGGAAATGCCCGGAGAGACATGGATCAACAATGCTTATGTAGTTCCCAGTAATGGGTAGTTTGAGCCTTTAAAACAGTGTTTTTCAACTGCTGTGCCGCAGCACACTAGTGTGCCGCGAGGCTGCCTCAGGTGTGCCACGAAATCAGAGCAGACAGGCAGCAGCCGCGCATGTGGGGGAAGCGGCTGCTTTGAGCCTTACGCGCAGCAGAAGGAAAAGGAGCAGGCAGCCAGCGAAGGGGCTGGTCACGGCTGCTTTGCACCTCCTGCTGTCGCTTGCTCCTGCTCCTGAGCAAGACGAAGGCTGCAACCTGATCCTGATTTACCTGGGAGTAAGCCCCATTGACTATTATGGGGCTTACTTCTGAGTAGACACACCTAGGATTGGGTATTAAGTCCTTGCCTCCTCTGCATGCTGATTGGGCGACCAGAGAGCTTGGAGGAGGTCCTGGCGGGTGGAGTGAGTGAGAACAAGGGAGTCAGGAGCAGGCAAGCAGGTACGAAGTGAGTGAGTCTGCTGAGGCCACCAGCCTAAGAACTGGCTGGCTCAAAGGGTCCTGGAAAGTCCCTTTTCCTTGCCACAGTTTGCCTGCAACTCCCCCAAGTGGCCCTCCCTGCATTGCCTTTTGCCTTTTAAGGGAAGGGCATTGGGCCCCAATCCTCTCCATACTTACTGGGGAGTAAGTCCCATTGACTATAATGGGGCTTACTTCTGAGTAGACATGCCTAGTATTGGGCTTTCGGTCACACTTTTTTTCCAAAAAAAGGAGCAGGCAATTGGCACTTCTCCCCACCCCACTCCCTCCCACAGGGACATTGCCCCCCAAATCTCATAATTGCAGTCAGCACCTCTCTTACTGTCCCTTCCTTCACTCCTCCGCACCTTTCAAAGGTTCGGAATTACTTGCTTCAAGTTCTCTCTTCCCCCCACTCCCGCTGAATCCTGTAGTTGTTTCAATCATGTCTCTTCATTGCCCCTCACCCCACAGCTCTCCTATGTGCTCAATCTGACCGCTCTTTGCCAGCACTTTCTCGCATAACACTTTAATAACATTTTTCATCCTTTTCACAACCACATATACTTTCCTCTCCAAGCTTCTTGTGAGTTTCTTTATCATGTAATAATATAATTGTATTAATTATATTAACAATTAATTGTAATGTAGTGATTTAATGTAAGTAAAAAGCTGGTAGTGTGCCTTGACAATTTTAGTGCCTTGTCGGTGTGCCATGAGCTGCAAAAGGTTGAAAGTGGCTGCTTTAAAATAATAAAATTGGTTGTTGATGAATCAGGCATTTGCAGTCAAAATGCTGTTAGCTCTCTACCTATTAAACCAGTGGTTATCTCATTACCACCAATCATATTTTGCTCTGAAGACTGGAGTGATAAAGTGACTGTCACCATAAAGCCAAAATAGTATCCCTTCACAACATGGGAACAATAACTTTGCATGGAGGATAGCAATGTGCAAATACATCATTTATAAGAGCTAACAAGATTGTGAGAAATTAAACTGGAAGTAGCTCTGCAGGGCAACTAAATGCTTATTTAGAGGAAGTTCATTTAAACATTTATTTTTCTTATTATTTGGTAAAGAAGGATGTTTTTAGCCCCAGAGTTCTGTTGTATGTTCAGTTCAATCTTTTCCTTCTGTACTTAAATGTAAGCACTGGCATTAAGCCCCATTCATATACTCCCAAATATATACTCCTCAAATATATAAACCCCAAATTATACTCCGAAATAAATGTGCACAGGATTACAGCTAAATTTACAGTTTTATAAGTATTCTTAGCCTTATTTACTTATATAGAACCATCAATGGACCCTCTAAGATGAAAATGAAAGGATTCTGGAGTTTGGGATGGCTTTTTGTGGCCATGACAAAAGTCTTGATTGAAGTGAGAGATGATTTCCTACCCTACTGTAAATAAAAGTGCTGAAGTTTTAGTTGCAGTGGTCTAAAGATGTGGTTTCTGTTCATATATACTCCAGCAATTGAAAAGTGTGGTCAAGGTGACCAGATACAGTGAAAGACAGAGACCCTATACCTTTAACGATTGTATAGAACAGGGAATTTTGACATGTGCAACTCAACATGGAAGGGTTTAAAAAGCTGCACCTGTCAAAACTCCCTCTTCTATAGAATGGTTAAAGGTAGAGGCACTCTTTCCTCAACTGTATCTGGTCACCCTGGGGGTGATCAGACTGGTCAAGGCCTGGTGCAAAATGACTAAATTTGGAGGGCCAGGCACCCAGAGGATCTTCTGCTTAATTGGATCATGGGTGGAGAAGAGCTCTTGCAAGGGAAGATATGACATTTGCATTGCAGGCAAGGATTTCTTTCTCCTCCCAGAGTTCTAGGGTCCTCCTAGAGGTCTAGGGACTTCTAGGTTTGATCAAATTCTGTTCAGGTGGAACATCCCCATGTCCAGGGATCAATGTATGTGTCAGCCTAACATCCATACCGGGTAGGATGGTGGAATGCCTCATCAAAGATAGGATCTCAAAACACATAGACGAACAGGCCTTGCTGAGGGAGAGTCAGCATGGCTTCTGTAAGGGTAAGTCTTGCCTCACCAACCTTATAGAATTCTTTGAAAAGGTCAACAGGCATGTGGATGCGGGAGAACCCGTGGACATTATATATCTGGACTTTCAGAAGGCGTTTGACACGGTCCCTCACCAAAGGCTACTGAAAAAACTCCACAATCAGGGAATTAGAGGACAGGTCCTCTCGTGGATTGAGAACTGGTTGGAGGCCAGGAAGCAGAGAGTGGGTGTCAATGGGCAATTTTCACAATGGAGAGAGGTGAAAAGCGGTGTGCCCCAAGGATCTGTCCTGGGACCGGTGCTTTTCAACCTCTTCATAAATGACCTGGAGGCAGGGTTGAGCAGTGAAGTGGCTAAGTTTGCAGACGACACCAAACTTTTCCGAGTAGTGAAGACCAGAAGTGATTGTGAGGAGCTCCAGAAGGATCTCTCCAGACTGGCAGAATGGGCAGCAAAGTGGCAGATGCGCTTCAATGTCAGTAAGTGTAAAGTCAAGCACATTGGGGCAAAAAATCAAAACTTTAGATATAGGCTGATGGGTTCTGAGCTGTCTGTGACAGATCAGGAGAGAGATCTTGGGGTGGTGGTGGACAGGTCGATGAAAGTGTCGACCCAATGTGCGGCGGCAGTGAAGAAGGCCAATTCTATGTTTGGGATCATTAGGAAGGGTATTGAGAACAAAACGGCTAGTATTATAATGCCGTTGTACAAATCTATGGTAAGGCCACACCTGGAGTATTGTGTCCAGTTCTGGTCGCCGCATCTCAAAAAAAGACATAGTGGAAATGGAAAAGGTGCAAAAGAGAGCGACTAAGATGATTACGGGGCTGGGGCACCTTCCTTATGAGGAAAGGCTGCGGTGTTTGGGCCTCTTCAGCCTAGAAAAGAGACGCATTAGGGAGGACATGATTGAGACATACAAAATTATGCAGGGGATGGACAGAGTGGATAGGGAGATGCTCTTTACACTCTCACATAATACCAGAACCAGGGGACATCCACTAAAATTGAGTGTTGGGCGGGTTAGGACAGACAAAAGAAAATATTTCTTTACTCAGCGTGTGGTTGGTCTGTGGAACTCCTTGCCACAGGATGTGGTGATGGCGTCTAGCCTAGACGCCTTTAAAAGGGGATTGGACAAGTTTCTGGAGGAAAAATCCATTATGGGGTACAAGCCATGATGTGTATGCGCAACCTCCTGATTTTAGAAATGGGTTATGTCAGAATGCCAGATGCAAGGGAGGGCACCAGGATGAGGTCTCTTGTTATCTGGTGTGCTCCCTGGGGCATTTGGTGGGCCACTGTGAGATACAGGAAGCTGGACTAGATGGGCCTATGGCCTGATCCAGTGGGGCTGTTCTTATGTTCTTATGTTCTTATGTTAGAAGAGATTCTACCTCATATCTTGCTGTTATAATACTTGAACGTTGGATCACCAAGAGAAATTGATTGGCAGACACAGAGAAAGTACTTATTTACTCAAATCATAATTAGCTGATGAAATTCATCACCATCAAATGTGGCAATCATTGCTAGTGTCGATGGTATTAAAAGTGGATTGGACAAGTTCATAAAGAACAAGTCTTTCATGGGTTTTTGTCATGATAGCTACACAGAACCTCCAGAGCTAGAGAAACAGTGGGGAAGTCTTTATGCCTGCTTATGGGATTCATGGAATCATCTAGGTGGCCACTGTGGGAAAAAGATGCATGAACCATGGGTGTGTACAGGGCTATTACGTGTTCAGAGTAACCTTGGACTTACTGTTATTTTTGAAATAGTCCATAATTTATTTCCTATTTCCTTGGTCTGAGGGACACAGGCCTGTGGCTCTATCAGCCTATTTCCTCAGTCATTCTTTAGCCATTCAGTCATTCATTCTTACTAAGGAAATATAGACTTCTACACTATTGCAGCAAATCTGAGAACATAGTTAGTTCCACTTAGTAACAAAGGAAGTAATGCAAAGATGGATATGAGAGTTATGAAAGAAATTTATTCTTATGAGTCTGTAAGCTTCACATTCCCAGATCTCTGCAAGCACATATAACCTTAATGTAACAAGTTACATGACCAGAGAAACATACACATACATGATTTATTTTGGCAATTGAATCCATGGATCCTAGTCTTCAGGGGTACCCACAAAAGAGAAAGCAGCTTCTTTTATTACCTTACAATATGCACACAAACAACCTTGATTAGGAATGTATTGCAAACAGTCACTTAATTTTAATTACACACTTGGGCTATTGATATGCAAAGTTAACATTTTGAGATACAAAGTGACAGGATGTGAGGTCCTGGCTGTTTAGGACCTTGAAGGTGGACTAACAGCTTTGCCCTTGATTCTGTAGAAAATAGAAAATGTTACTGTAACAACTGAAAGGGTGACATTGAATTCTGCAACTGGGAAGATAAACGTTCTATCACCGGCAGTTGCCATTGATTGGTTGTGTATAAAAAATCTAGCTTCCTTATAAAAGTGACATTCTGTTAGCAAATTAGGAGGCTAAGAAGCAGGGTACTTCTTTACATGGAAGTCATAATGAATTGTCCCTATTTCGTGAGAAATAATTGAAGCCAATTGCCCATTGGCCATTGGAAATAATTGAAGCCAAAAGCCCATTGGCTCAGTAGTGGGTTCTCTACAGGTCTTATAGCCTATATATGTTCAGGGCAGGAAGGGGGGAGGGCAGGGGATGATTTGGAGGCTGGAGGGGGTGGATCTTGGTGGCAATAGTGTGCTTCAGCAACCTGACACCAGCATTTTCTCAGAGTATTCTATATTTATTCTCTAAGAAAGTAAATTCATGGGAAATTTTCTTAGATTCCTACAAATTTCCATTACATCAGTGGTTCCCAAACGTGGGGTTAGAACTTTCTGGATTTTCTTCATGAATCCCCATAGAACCTGCTGAAGGCTGGCTTCTGTCGGATGCTTTGCCACCATTTGGATTGTGTACTAGTTTTCCACACCAGTAACAGATTAGGAGAACCTGGTCGAGCAGGTCAAACCCCCCAACCTGAGTCAGAAGGTCTACATGCCAAATTGCAGTTACACTGCAGGAAGTTGAAGGTGGGCCCTATCTAGAAGCCATAGGCATATCACTATAAATTGGTCATCAGAGAATACAAAGTTCTTGTAACAAAAACTTAGCACTACTAAGCATTATAGAGAAGGTGCTTATGGTCTGGGCCGTAGTCCTATTTTCTTTCTTGAGCTCAATTATCCAGTTCTTTGTTGCTTATGAAGTTCCACTGCTCAAATCTGGCGAGGTCTTTCATATAGCTCTTCATAGTCAATAAAGAGGCAATCTTTTATAATAAAGGACTCTCAACCCCCCCCCCCCAAGCCCTATATCAAGCTAGTCTCCAAACTAAAATATCAAACACATGGCAAACTACATGCTTCCACTGATGTCCAGCAGGAAGGCTGCAATCCTATACACCCCTGGTAGTACATCCATTGCACTCACTGAGGTTTATTTCTGAGTATATATGCATAGAATTGTGCAGTAAATTACTGTAAAGAAACTCTTCTTTATCAAGACCACTTTACATCCTGGTACATTGCTGGTGCGTTTTGCAATAACAAGGCCCCATGCAAGGTGACAAGTCCATGAGAAAAGCATGTGAGAAGAAAGATGGTTAGCAAATATATTAATCATTTCTTTAAGCCAGAATCCCTAGGAGACTTTCCTTGTTCCCAGTGAAATATTATGCACTTCATGAAACCAGAAAATCAATGCCTAAAATATATATTCTATTCATTACCTGTATGCCCATGTTTATTGTGTTGTTTCTTCAGTGGTGATTTACTCTGGGTTTTGTTGTGAACAGTTCCAAGCTAATATCAGCATAATGCTTGATTTATTCCAGTGTGCATTATGATGAATGGAACAATCATAAAGAGTTTAGCTTTCAGGAGAGACCAAATTCAAGGGAACATCCAAGAAGCACAGAAAAGCATTCAAGAGGGATTTTATGTTTTTGTACTGCACACAATCCCCAACATTTGCCACCGGTCTGACAACAGAAAGATGCTGAAAAACTAGAGCATCTCCAGGTGCGCTACTTGTAGGGATAGTCCAGTGTTGCTTTTCCACTTGTAGCCACATGTAGTTGTAGATTCCTTTGATTTGGCAAAACACATCCCAAGTGTGTTTTGGGGACACCGCTGACTGACGCTCTTGACTGACATTCACTGTTGACTCCCCTTTTTATCCACACCATGGGCAAGCGTCTCTTAAAAATAATGAGTGAGTAATGCTCACCACAGTCTTCACCTGTGGTTATTGCATTACCCTGGCTTGCTAAGCCATGAGGTGACCGGATTAAACTTGCACATCAGGTGGGGGGGGGGTAAGAGGGCGTACTCTTCCCCCTCCAGACTGCTGCCACCTCTCACCAGCCCACTTTCTTACGTGCTCCACCATGTGGTTTTCACAAACCAGGAAATGTGGGGCTTCTGGTTTTATTTACAGAGACTGCATGAACAAAGGAGCCCCTTCATTTGTGCAGGCCCTTTAAATAAAAAGAAGAATGTCACATTTCCAGGTTTGTGAAAACTGTACATCAGAGGCGTTTTATTCTTGTGCAATTGCCAGTGGCAAACCCAAGGCAGCCTTCCTGTTCACTCTATCCCTGTGCTTTGCTATTCTGCTGTTATCAAAAATGTCTGATTTTCTGTGTTAATAACCTGACAAAGCATGAGGAAAACATAAGTAGACAACAGGTTGATAAGGACATAATATGAACTGTCCTCCACCAAGAATGAGTGAGAAAAGTGTAAAGATCCTAAACAACTGACTTGGAAGTGCTCCAGATCTGGAGTCTTCTTCAAACTCTCAACTTAAATGACACCCTAGATACTGCTCACCCATTCTTAATGGCCATCCAGGTGTAGCCTCAGATTTGGTTTTACAAATCTGAAGTAAGAACAGAAGTGTCTGCATGACAATATGCAGACTGTCTTTCATTCAGAAGTAAATAGCCCCACTTAGCCCAAACACATCTGGAATGAGAGATGAGGGTGTCTTGGACTCTGTTAGTCAAACCATGAACCTCAAGATTCTGTTTTGCTAGCGAGCTAGTTATACTGTGTTCATAACTCTCATCAGTCAGAAAAAGGAGAAGTACCTGTAACATGGCCCTGCAAGGAACAGGCAGGATTAAGCCTATGGATTGACTTTGCTTGAGATAAATACAAGAACATTTTATTTAGCTCTGGCCTATTCAATAAAACAGTCCCTTTTGCCTGCTATCTTGGCCTCCAGGTCATGTTTCAAGCTCTAGCAACTGATTGTGAAAACCCTGATTTGGCATCCATACATACCAGATCTCAGTTTGAGCACAGCCATTCTTGACCCTGGTGTAACTTGAATGAAGAGCTTCCAAGTGAACATCACATGCTTTGTCCCTCTAATTTTATAAGTACTGCTAGCAGTTTTCCAGGCCCTCTTGATTCTCCCCCTCCTGATTAGTACAGAGAGTGAATGGTTCTCACCTTTGCCCTGATAGCTCCCCTATTGCTGCTCTGATATGCATTAATAATTACATGATTTTAGACCTCATTAATGTGTATCACCTTTGCTTTTCTTCTGCCTTTTTTTTAGTCTGTTTGTTTCTATTAATTTTTGTCCCTGCCAGAAACTCAGTGGCTGAGATGCTGAGTTAAACCTCATTAAAATGTAAGGCACATTGTATGTCTGGCATTGCACTAAAACAGAAATCTAATTCAATTTTTTTTTGTATTGCCAAAGGTTTATTTCCATTAAGGAAGTAAAATCTGTGAGGCCTACCCAGTCAACTGTACAGATCCAAGTATTGTTGTCTTTCTCTTGCACTCTTTCCTGCAGACTGGTCCAGAAATTCTCTTCTCCCACAGGTCAGATTTACAGATATAGGAAATGTAAGAGTGCTTGACCATTTCCTTAATTAATTTTCTTAATTGGTTTCTTAAGTAAGTAACCCCTACTTTCATGGGGTTACTGTGTCCTTTGGGGAGATCTCAGTGAATTCCCAAGTATCTAAACAGTGAAAACAGAAGAAAAAATATTTGACATATATGTGTTTGCTTTTCAACAGCAGGAAACCTGATATGTTGCAGAAAACCAAAAAAATTTTCCTCAAAACCTTTGAGTCTGCATAATGGAGGGAGCTGGTCTTTCTGAAAATATCCTCCAAGGACTTGCTTGCAGAAGCAAAATAAATGCTAAATTTAGAAGGAAAACAATCTTAATTTAGAAGCAAGAATGGTTTTTTCCCTCTGTTACTTAAATGGAAAATAATAGTATTATTTTTTTTCAAAATACGTTTTTTCAAAAGGTTTCATTTTTTGGTGGGTCTGTTTTGCTAGCTGGCTTTCAAAAACTCAGCTGTCTTTCGGATTGGCAAATCAACTAATCACTATAAAATATATATTGAATGGATAATTGACTACAGGTGCAAGGAATTAAATATCCATTTTTGCAGCCCAAGGAATAAAAATAAAGGGGAAAACCTCTGCAGGGGCAATGATCATTTGGAAGATGCTGTTCATGGAATATTTTGATAGCTTTGCCAGACAAAATGGGTTTTCCCATAGCAGTAATGGTCTAGAACTGAAAAATCCAGGTGAGGCTCGGAAGGTTGAATCAAGCAAACATGGAGCCTTCTGTTAAATTCATATAGTGGCAATGTGCGTGCACGCCGTGCTGTTTGGTTGCCTTTTCATTGAACCATACACACATACATATGCAAGGTCCACATAATGTCAGATTCCACTGTCCTCAGGATGCATGCGTTACTGAGCAAATATCTACAGCTAACATTTATTATTGATCATGTGAGTACAGTATGAGAATAATAATAATATCTCTTGAGAAGCAGAAAAGAGAACATTCTATCCTCCTTTTTTCCAGAATAAAACCTCCTGACCTATTTACTCCTTGCTGTACTTTTCAATAAAGCAATGGTGTAGTGGTAAATTTTGAAGTGCAAGCACTCATTAAGATACCCCTCCACAGCCAGGTCCGCAGAATCACATGTTCTGTAAGATGCCTGACCTGGTAAATTTGTATAGGATTGCAGCCTTAATGTAACATGAACTACTACTGCTTCTCAGGCAGCCCCTTGTAAAAGACTGTGACTTATATTCACAGATGACCCTAGAAAAATGTATCAGTTTCCCTCCTAGTAAATGACTCCAGTAAAGAAAGACAAAGAACAGCTGTTGAAGCTGGTGTGTTTCTTTAATGTGCATTTCCAATGCATTTAGATTTTTTTTTTAAAGGGAATATCTTTGATCCAGAACAATTCACTATGAGGTCTAAGAAAAACTGACAGATTACAGTGAACCCTCCATTTAACAGTCCTTGATTTAACAAACTTCAGTAACAACAGACATTTTCTACTTCGTTAAAAATTAGTCACATATGTTTTGCACATGAAGGTCTCCATTTTCTTTAACGCATTTGGATTTAATGCATTTGGATTTGGAATACACTTCTTCCCCCATTAGTCCATGAAATTGAGAGTTCATTGTATAATGGAATATTTTTTTATTATTATTTATTTATTTATTTATTTATTTATTTATTTTATTTGATTTGCATTCTACCTTTCTCCCTGAAGGGCACCCAAGGCGGCTAACAATCAAGTTAAAAAATACAGATAGATATTAAAAATACAAAACATTTAAAAACAATTAAGAACAAGATAAGATACATAGCAGCATAAGTTATAAATTTCTAAAAATAGCCCTTATGGTACCTCGAAGGCTTTCCTGAATAAAAAAGTCTTCAGGCCCCGCCGGAACGCTAGTAATGAGGAGGCTGCTCTCAAATCAAAGGGGAGGGAATTCCATAGTGCAGGTGCCACCACCGAAAAGGTCCTGTTTCTGGCCGCCATTCCCTTCACCACTCTCAATGACAGCACAACCAACAGGGCCCCTTCTAATGACCTTAGAGAACAGACCGGACTATACAGAAGAAGGCAGTCTCTCAAATACGCTGGTCCCAAGCCGTTTAGGGCTTTAAAGGTCATAACCAGCACCTTGAATTCAGCCCAGAAACAAATGGGCAGCCAGTGCAGCCACCGGAGTAGCGGCGTGACAGAGTCAAACCGCCGACCCCCAGCAACCACACGAGCCGCCGCATTCTGCACTAGTTGTAGCTTCCAGACCGTCTTCAGGGGCAGCCCCACATAGAGCGCGTTACAACAATCTAATCTTTATGTCACTATGGCATGGACCACCGTGGCCAGATCCACCTGAGACAGGTACGGCCGCAGCCGGCGCACCAGCCGAAGCTGGGCAAAGGCACCCCTGGCTGAAGCTGACACCTGGACATCCAGGAGGAGCTGCGAGTCCAGGAGAACCCCCAAGCTGCGAACCTGTATTTTCCGAATACATTAGGAAAACTTACTAAAGAAATACATTAGTCCCTGAAACAGCCCTCTAAGGGTTTACAGAGATGCCATGTTACAGTGGAGTGACTCTCTTGCCCATACATAAATGGAGGCCTTCCTCCAGAGGAACCTTCACTGTGATGAGTTTTGGCTTGCTCCCCTCCCCCTAACTATGCAGGATGGAGTCCACAGAGGGAGCTTTGCTTCCTCCGACTTGGAGCATATTTAGTATGAAAAAGCACAGAAACATCCCAAACACAAGAGTGCACAGATTCCTCTGTCATTCTATCATTATATGTTCATATCAATTAAGTGAAATAATTGCCATTTTTTTAATGTATGTTCCTAATTTTTCCAGAGGAGAGCAAAAAAAAAAAAAAAAAATTCAATGGAAGCATGAATTCTGAAGAGGTACAAAATACGGATTCAGTTCTCATCTGGCTCTGCTCAAGCCAAGCTGTCTTGACTTATATTTATATAGCCAAAGGGGGAAAAAAAAGCGTTGGAATGGTAGAAAAAAAGAAGTTAAGAAAAAAATAAATGAGCAAGGCAGTTAACAGATTTCTGTATATACAGGATTATTGATGGAAAAATAATTGTGTATTGACGATTCAGATGAAATTCCATCACGGGTAGAAGAAAGAACTGTGAATTTCATTGTTTTCTTATTTTCCACACTCCAAGGAATTTATTATCTGATCAGACTGCAAAACATTTACATGCAGTCCCCCCATTAGCACTAATGGGAGCCAGACATGCTAATCTTCTCAATAAATTCCAACTGAGCTATGTGCATGATAAATCCCACATGCTGAGTTAGTTTAGAGGACCCACAGGTATACAACAACGGCATGCTTATTAACTCCTCGGCTGTTGACTGTAACTTTGAAGAAGAAAAAAATGGAGTTCGTTCCTTGAATTGAGAGGGCCTGGTGCTTGTTGACTTACCTCCTGTGTTGTTGTTTCAGGTGAATTCTATTGAGCAAGTTCATGCATAACATAATGTTGACTTATTAATCCTCTCCATCAAAGCATATCTTAAGGCTTGTTCAGTAGCAGAAATTCCAGTTAATTGGATCTCCCTACATTTCCTCTAATATTTACGGATCTCTGCACACAAAATGTATGCTATCCTTTTAAGTGTTAGCAAGAAGTATAATTCATCATTTTAACACTTTGTACCGATTCACTGTAGTAGTTCTTTGCTTTTTTAAAAAAGTGTTTCGTAATAGTGGTGCAGCTTAACATCTGATAGACATTAATGGTACCATAAAGCTGAAAAGTTATCTAGTTCATAGCTACATGTTGAAAAATCTTCAGGAAGTATTTTTAAATCCTCAAGAGATTAGGTTATGTTCAGAGATTCGTATACACCACAAAGGAAAGCAAATTACCCTGGGGTGAGAAGGACATCAATTAAATGCCCCAGTCCTATCCCCTACCACTGTATGCAGAGCAACCACACTGTCGGAGCGTACACTCATCCTATGATGGTAGCGGAAGGTCCAGAAGTCTGCTCTGTAGGCTGCTTGGCCACCAATGGGTCTCCTCAGATGCACTTCAGTTATTTAGCTGGTGTTTGAGGAGGCTCAGGGAGCATGTTGGACTGGGAAAAGGGGGATAGGATCTTAGGAGGCACAGTTGCTGCCAAGGTCCTCTCCCTGCCTCTCCCGCACCCTGCTTCCTGCCCTACTGTTCTCCTGAACTGCCCATGAACTGCCCCACCAACACCTTACCTGCTCAGGTGGTGCTTCACCACGTGTCTGTCATACATGTGGGGCCTAGGGCTGTTTGCACAAGAGCATGACAGCAGTGTATCTTTTACAATGCAGTACCAGAACTTATGGCAGTGGTTTGTGTGACCCACCTCCATAAGCCCACAATGGGATTGGGCTATCATTCTACTTCTTATTGGACCACCACTGTCCACAGATCCTTCAACAATGATAGCAGCATGAGTATTGGCATTCCTTTTAATAGGCACAATACAGACACAGTATTTGCATTATCATTTTTAGGTGTGGCCCGTTTTCAAAGTACAAACTGGTCCAGGATCCTGTAGGAAGAAAAGCCACTTAAGAGGGGAGAGGGTTTTGGGGGGGACGTCTCACGGAGCAAGAGTTAAACATCCTTCTCCACCATCATCCAAATTCCTTCTCACCATATGCTGGCTGTGCTTTGCAATGGAGTAGGGGTTTTCAAGCATAGCTGACATTACATGCAACTGCAGCACAATGTACAGTTTGGCTCTTATTACCCTGTTACCTGGGTCTGGCCCCAGCGGCGTGGATCTCCTTAGGAGCAAGCAATGAATACTGCCCAGACCTGGCCCCCATGCTGATGGTCCCCCCAAGATCTCACAAAATCTCAGGCCAATCACATGGCTGGAAGGAGTGGGGCAGTCTGGGTCGGTAGCTTGGTGCATAAGGGGCCCAGCAGCCAGAAGCGGGGGTTACTCCTCCCTGGGCTCCTTCCCAGGGACAGCATTGTGGGGAATTGCTTGCAGTCCTGACCCCTGGCCTGGAAGGGGCTCAGGGAGCCCTTGAAGCAGCTTCCTACCCTTGTGGGTTAAGCAGGCCCAAGCAGGGTGTAAGGACCTCTCCATTCCCAACTGCCCCAGGATACCAGGCTTCACCCCATACTGGAGCCAGGAAGCAACACCTTGGAGCCCACCTCAGAAAAACCCCAAAGCCACATTACCCCGTGGGGGAAATGCAGGGACTGCCCTGCCTACCATTTTGGGCCCCATAATTCCTCAGAGAATCAGGGGCGCAGCCAGTACTGAAGCCAGTACTGAAGCCAGTATCCCCAGTTTGCAAAATGTCTCTTTCTGGATGATTTTAATTCATCATGGACAATTTTGAACATAATCCCACCAGTTTTATACTGGTCCACCATAATCTGAACTAAGCTTCAATTAGTTAGTTCTCATCTAGCCTATAATTGCTCAGGTGTTTGCTCAAAGACTGTATCACTTCTTCTGGATAGCACAAGAAAGAGAAAAAAAAAAAACAACTAGATATTGATGACCCCACACTCCAACAGTCTCACCAGAAATTGCATATGGATGCTAAAGAGCACAAGGGACAAGATGCAGTGTCCTATAGGTGAAATCTGAATTTATGAAATAGAACAGCAGTTAGTTGCAATTTGCCCATAAGTTTCACTATTCATTGATAAAAGTGGCTTCAAAAGTTTATTTGAGCTGGGGCCACGGTATAGAGCAGGGGTGTCCAAAGTTTTTGGCAGGAGGGCTACATCATCTCTCTGACACTGTGTCGGGGAAAATAGTTAATTTAAATTTAAATTTGAATAAATTTACATACGTTTACATAAATGTATATATTAAAAATGAACTTATATGAATAAATGAATGAATGAAGGTCTTGCAATAGCTGAAAGCCTATAAAAGGCTTTACACAAAGCAAGGCTGGCCTTTCCTTTGCTGCCACTACTGCATCACAAATGTGAAATAGCAAGCAGTGGAGGAAGCCCTCATCCCACAGCTGATGCAAGCGGTCAAACAGTTGCCCTCATGCTGAGAGCAGTAGCATCGGGCCAGTGTGGGCTCCAGCAAATCACCTGAGGGCCAGAGGCTCATTGGAGACTGGGGGCTCCCTGAGGGCCACATTGGGAGTCCTCGAGGGCTGCAAGTGGCCCCAGGGTCGGGGTTTGGGCACCCCTGGTATAGAGGAAAAGGGTTAGACCATCCTGCATCATAGCCGTGATTCAAATCAACCTCTGGTTGTTTTCAGTGTAGGTTGGCTCTCAGAGACTGTCTGAAACCAGCAGGAATTGCAGATTTAACATTCAAGGGGAAAGCTTCAATGGTGAGAGTCAAGACATTATGTCCTCTCTGCCTGTTTGTTTGCATATAAGGGTATTGATATGTGGAATTTGGACACATTACTTGGGTTCTGGACAAACAGAGTAGAAGCGACTAAACTTCTAATCTCTGGGAAGACTGACTGTTTACATAAAATAGTATAGCTAAATAGCTAACCGCACCATATTGAGCAGTATTAATGTTTATAGTATATAAGCATGCTCTGACTCCATTAATCCATGGTTGCTTACCTGAGATTTGAACCTTCAATTCAAAATAAAGATAGCTTGTGTATCAAAGTCCAATGCAATCAGGACTGGCCCATCCATGAGATCAATTGAAATAGTCCCCTCGGGCAACAGATTGATACCTGGTCTCTGTCTCCCTACTGGCCTCCACTCTCTCTCCTTCTCCTTCTACTACCTGGATTGGAAAAGGAAGAGAGAAGGAGAAGAAATGTGAAGGGGAGTGCTGAGCTAGAGCTTTGGAGAATGAGGAGTAGAGGCTGGGTAAGGGGGGTACAGCATGTGGCAGGCTGCTTTAGGTGTCAGGAAGTCTTGAGCTGTCCCTGAATATAATCCATATTAAGTAGGGTTTGAACTGTGCCACCACCACCACCACCCCCAGCAACAAACTTGGTATTACAAGATGCTTTGCAAATTCAGGTGCACAATTGACTCCCATGTTTTGTGATCACGTGTGATTTCAGGACCAGAAAAGAAAACTTCAGTGAAGCCTGGACGGATCTCTTGTTCATAATGAACCAGTTCCATCACCTCTGGATACATCAATCACCTCTGACCATGAATGAGCACAGTGTGGAATCGAGACCTTTGATATTCTCTTTGTCATTGCTTGATTGTAAAGTGGATGCGAGTTTCAAGACTCTGTGATTTTGATCTGCTTATTCCTGATGATGGCCAATTCTTCATGCCAGTTCTTCATGCCATCTCATCTTGTTGGAAGTGCAGCTGTTTACCAAGCATCTGTCCAAACATGTGCAAGCACCTGCATGCTGCCTGGGTCTGCTAAATGGAAGTCATTTCTGCAGGAAATTGGAACCTGTTATTATTTACAAGAGCTTTTGATTTGTAATATTTTATTAGGCTACATTCATCGGCTGTGGAACTTCAGGTGGAAAAATACAAAGGTGATTAGTTCCTGAAACATTCAGTTAAACTTTTATATCCCTATGAGGAATAAGGGAATGTGTAAATAAAAGCACAGTGTGTTTCATTTTATCGCTCATATTAATCAAGGTGATCATAGGGTGCCAACGTGGGTAAGTGTCTGATAAATAGCAATCATCTGCATTCACCGAAAATCACCCTAGGGAGACTTTCTCTTTGACAATGGCTTTTGTGATTCTGGAGGCTGTTTCACCTGATCAGAGGGTGGTTGCTTGCTTGCTGTTGCATTTCCAGGAGACCACAGAGAAGAAAGTTTCTGCCATTATAATCTGACAAGCTTTCTTAGCCTTCCTTAACATCACAGAATGGTGTTAGAACAGCATACGTTAAAGATGCGGAATGTTTTCACAAATGATAGGAAGAATTGATTTACTTTTAAGTGGAGTGAACTTTTAAACTTGTGAATACTGTATGTTGTTTGTTAGAAGGCAAAGACTTATAAGGGCACAATCCTAGCCAGGTCTACTCAGAAGTAAGTCCTATTTTGTTCAGTGGGGCTTACTCTCAGGAAAGTGTGGTTAGGATTGCAGCCTAAATCGGATAATTTTCATCCATCTGACAATACTTTCTGGTTTTTCCTCCTGGAGAGGTGGATATAGATGGGGGAGGGTAGGAAAACTGGGAACTTGAAAGTCTTTATTATTATCAGTATTATTACTGGTACAGGCTGTAATGGAAGATCAGAAGATCATCAGGTGGATGCTGTGGTGTTGACACCGATCCCATGTTTTGACAGCTGGCTGACAGCTCTGGGAAGGGCAGGGCTGGCTCCACAGCTGTAATCAATCAAGGCCAATGGAGACCTGGTTGGACATCTGAGCTTCATTTGACCTTGATGGGACTTTGAATGAGCTAAGGAGGTAGCTCACAGCTGAGCTGCATTTGCACTTAATGGGACACAAAGGATAAAAGGCAGGTTCAGAAGGACCAAAGGCTACCCTGACCCAGATGGAGACGCTACCTGACCCAGAGGAGACCTGACCTGAATTTGACCTTGGGCTGTGACCTGGCTTATTGTTTCTGGACTCTGATTTGGCACCTTGCATTGACTAACTGGCTTACCTGGACTTTGACCTTGGACTGTGACCTGGCATATTGACTTTGGACTGTGATTTGGCAATCTGCATTTATTGGACTGGGACTTGACTCTGAAGCGTGCTTACTACCTGGGTGAGTTAGCAAAGGGAAACTAACTAGCCTTAAGCGGGCACGATACCTAGTGGGGAGGAGCTGTGACACAACACAGGCGTGCCCTGTTATCTGTGGGGGATGCATTCCTGGCCCCTCCATGGATACAGGAAACTGCAACTATGGGAGAATGCTATATAAACAGTGTCTCCCCCCACACCCATTAAATTATCTTCATTGTATTGGAGAAACACTTGCACCATGATGTACTTGTTTAACCATTTTGCTTACACTGAACTGCTGAACATGCAGGTAGCTAACCTACATGCTCCAGACAGGCTAACAGGAAGCAAGAACTCCTCCCACTCTCCATCTTGTTTTGCCCCTCTCTACCCACCCCTGCCCCACTGCTGCCTTACCTGGTCCATCCACAGTCATTTTAAGACAGTGGAAGACTCGTCTAACAGCCCTTCTCTCCCTGACAGCCCATACAAGATAGGATTGAACTCTTGATAGATATATAAGGGTAGATAGATAAGATTAGATAAGAATGAATGGATGGATAAAAGGAGGTTTCTTAAACCCTAAAACTTAGTTGGAAGAAAAAGAATAACGTGAGGAGAATTATATGGAATTTTTGTGGTACCATCCCTTCATGCCCAAAGTCTTACACCTGTTCAGGTGTTCATTGGATTTTCCATTAGTTCCCTTCTACAGCACCAAAGATTCTTTATCTGTTATCTAGCCTGCCTTTGTCAGCTTCAAGCATCAGGCATACAGCCCTTCCTTTGCTCTCAACTTTCCCTAAGAACCTGAAACGCAAACTCCACATTGTTCCTTACCAACTGATCTCTCACGTAAAACATATGGAATGATGTAGTAATAAATTAGATCCTAGTTGCAAGTTCTTTGTTAAGCACTTTGGATCCCAAGCCCCCAGGCTTTAATGAATTTGATAATTTATGATTTCTTTCCAAAACTCAAAACCAATATTTTCTACTCTTGTTGGAGCAAACAATGACGCATTCCGTGTCTTCTGATTCTAGCATTTTGTTTTCTTCAGAAATATGACTGGAAACAGTTAAGATTCCAATTTATTTTTAGCTTGGTGTTTGGAAGACAAGTACCCAGCACTGTTGGGTTTTTTTTTGTTTGTTTTTTTGCAGCAGCAGTAGGAGCGGCTTTGAAGGAGAGCTGCCAGTATTTTTCACTGTGTAAAGTAATAGGGAAAGATGAGTGAAGCAGAAAATGGAGAGAAGCGGCTTCTTGAATAGAATACACTGAATATTGTTGAAGTGAGATTGTTGAATTGAATATGTCATCCGAAAAGCATCTATAGCCAAACCCTCAAGGCGATTTTGGCTTCCACACACAAACCCGTGAGAACAAAGGACTACAACATTTGCCTGCGGATGCAAACTTAGTGCTGGGTTCTGAGACACCTCATAGTTTGGAGTCCATCACAATTCCTCTCACTTTGGTGAGAGGGCCTAGCTTTCTTTTTTTATCTGACATACTCTGTTGGAAATGTGTTGACTCTTCATTGGCTATATAATGTAGCGGTTCAACGAAATCAGAATGATACGTGCCATTTAGGAAGCTAAACAGAGCAATGACGTCTGCAATTAGCCCTAGAAAATGGTGGTTTAAGACCCTGTGTACCATAAGTGACAGATACTTTAAGGTCCTCAAGGGAAAATGACATTTTTTCAATAATAATAATAATAATAATATAATATAATATACAGTATTTATATACCGCCTTTCTTGGTCTTTATTCAAGACTTTATTCAAGGCGGTTTACACAGGCAGGCTAATTAAATCCACGCAGGGATTTTTACAAATTGAAAGAAGGTTCTCTCTTTCAAGAACCACCACATTCAAGATGTTACACTCCGATCTGGTTTAACATTCTGGCCTCCATCCTCCCACGCTCCGAGCAGATGGAACAGCTCAGCTGCAGCTTGCCAGCTGCTTCAAGGTCGCACGGTGCCGGTGGCCTCGAACTGGCGACCTTGTGGATGTTAATCTTCAGGCAAATGGAGGCTCTACCCTCTAGACCAGACCTCCTGCCCAATAATGTAGGATTTTTGTAAGGATAAAAACTGGGGGAAGGCTTTGGTATCAGTAGCATAGCTAGATGTTGGTGAAACGGTAAGTACTGCAGGTGTCACAACATCCCATGTAAGCAGTCCCTCCCACTCACTGTCGGAGCCATTCCGGACAATGAAGGCAATGTACAGGCGCTGTACAGGCTGAACCAAATGGTTGGTTGCTGCATGTACAGGCAATGTACAGGCTGAACCAAATGGTTGGTTGCTGCATGTTGCTGTCACTGCTTGGAATGGCTCAGACGGCGAGTGGGAGAGTCCACTTACACAGTGTGTTGTGGCACCTGCAGTGCTTATTGTTTTGCCCCCCTCTAGCTACATTACTTTTTGTTATTCAGCCATGCTGGGGAGCCTGAAGAACAATTTCCTCATATTTCACAGTACTTTTATGCACTCCACGCAGACTGACTCCAGTCTTGGCCACCCGATTAGCTGCACATTGGACCCAAGCCACACATTACCTTTCCACACAATATCTTCCTTTTCCTGCATACCTGCAGTGACATAGGAATTTATTGCTCATGATGCTATTCCATGCCACCGGGTAGTGTATGGATAAGGTAACCGTATGGCTGGGTCAAATTGCATGGCAGTTTCCTACCAAACTTGGGCACTGTTGGGAGGAAAGGTACTGATTGTGTGGGCAAGGCCCATGTATTTAACTTTACTGATGTAGTTGAATTGTCCACATATTCCCCAGCAGTATAAAATTTTGCCACTGGAAAGCAGCTCCCACACTACTCCAGGAGTATATGAAGAGGAGCTACTGTAGTTTATGTTTGTGTCATTTGCAGTGCATAGAGGTGTGATGAAAGAGTTTCTCCCTCCCTCCCACACACACACACACACACCTCACCATGCAGTGCATCCTCTATATGATTTACTTTAGTGGTCTGATAGTCGTGCAAACATATGAATCAAGAATAAAACCTGGGCTTTTTATCAGTTCTGGACTGCAGTGAGCCAGTCAGGAAGACTGTGCCTCAGGAAGCCACTCAGGAAGACTATGGTCATTTCTTGCCTGATCTAGGTTGTGGTCCTACTTTTGTAACAGATGGATCTCATAGGAAACTGCCTTGAACTGAGTCAGACCATTGACACATCCCATATAGCTCAGTATTGTCTACACTAACTAGCAGTGATGCTCCAGGATCTTTTCTCACTCCATCTGGAAATACCAACAGCCGCAGACCTCCGCATCCCCGCTCCTGGGGCAAAGCTCCACGATGGTGCTCCACCATGGGCTATCGCTGCCCCCCCCGCACAGATACCTGCCCCCCTACTCACCAGAGGCTCACAGAGCCTCACACGACCACAGCCAAAGCCGGAGAAACCTCTGTGAGGTTCCCCAGTGCTATAAACTGTGCTTCCGGCAAACCGGAAGCATAGTTTCCTCCCCCGTCGGGAGCCTCAGAGAGGCTTCCGTGGGGTCCTAGCAGTCGACGCCTGGGGCATTTGCCCCAGGGAAGTCTATGGTAAGCACACAACTGGATATCAGGAATCAAACGGGACCATCCATGAGCAAAGCCTGTGCTCCATGACTGAGCTACTACCTGTCCCTTGATCCAGCTATTAGACCAAGACTCCATTCACATGGGTTGTGCTGTTTGGTTATACTCCTAATACTGTTCTGTAGTGAGAAAGTAGAGTTTGTAACAGATTACTCACTGTAGTGTGATGGCCGAGACAGGATATATATTGCAGGGTACCTTGATGGGAAAAGTGGATATTTTTATGTGCAAAATGCTTGATTAGTTCATTCTAAAAGGAAATGTCAATTTGAGTTGACTAAAAATGGAGCCTTGTCAGAACAATTCAGGAGTGTTCACTGAAGAGGTCACCTACCCAGCACAGTAGGGTGCAGATTATATTTTTGACAGTGTTTTCAGGAAAAATTAATGACTGGAATGGGTACTTCTTGAACAAGTGCTTGAGCAATTGCTTGGCAATCACCCGGATAAGAAAATGACTGCAGTGCTGCTCAAAGAGGGAAATGGAGGTGTGAGTACACTTTTCAGATAGGAAAAGAATGGTGACTGACAAAATGCAGCACTGAACCCATTTGTATGTAATGTTTACTGTGCATACACTGTCGGGAAACTGGAATGAGAGGGCACATTCATAAACACTGTAAGAGCGATGGTGCACAATGGAGTTACCAATACAATGCTGAATATTGTAAAATGTATTTTAAGGCAAGACATTGCCTTAGGAAGGAGAAAGAAAAATCCTGAGGATGAAAAAGTTAGTGGATGCACTCACTAACTCGTACCTCAGAATATTTTTATGGTTTGTTGATTTAGTGAATAATAATAATAATACAGGTATTTATATTCCGCCTTTCTTGGTTGTCAGATTTCTCCTCAGACTTTATTCAAGGCGGTTTACAAAGGCAGGCTGTTCTAAAACCCTGTAGGGATTTTTGCAATTGAAGAAAGGTTCTATCTTTCCAGAACCAAAACATTTCAGATGGATCTTTCTGATCTGGTATCACATTCTGGTCTCCAGTTTCCTCCCACGCAAGCTGACAAGCGGCTCTTTCATCTCTCACATGGAGGGCAGCCAAGACGCTTCTTCGCTCACACCAAAGAGCAGGTGGAATAACTCGGCTCGGCTTGTCAGCTGCTTCAAGGTCTCGCCATTCACGGTGCTGGTGGGCTTGAACTGGCAACCTGCAGATGTTACCTTTAGGCAAACAGAGGCTCTACCCTCTAGACCTGACCTCCTGCCCAGAGCAATGTCAGAACTAATTAATATTTTCCCACCAATAGTCAGCTTCTGAATGCTGTGGTACATTCCAGTATCAAAAAGAAAAAGGCCAAACTAGATGTAACATGCAAAGCTGGCAACAGTTTACTAGAGGTCCCCTAAACAAAAACAAAAAGCCTGTACTAGGGTCTCCTACAAGCCCCCACTCCCTGATGGCACACTGGGTGGTACTGCTGTCAGTAGTAGTGGTTGGTCCAGCAAGATAGGTCTACAATGGACATGGGCCCTTGGCCATTGAAAACCTGAACAACCACTGATACCATCCTGGTAACATGGAAGATCTGTAATCAGTCTCCCAATGTTTTTCAGTTTTCTCAGAAGCAGCTGTGAGGGCAGGGTAACTGGATCTGGGCTAAAATTGGATCGGGTCTGGAGGAAGCTTTCCCCACATCATTTCCATGATAGAAATCATGTCCACTTCCCTGTTAATAGGCATGGAGTAAGAAGAAATACAGATACAACTGGTACCTTTCTTTCCCTCCTCCTTGCAGCTATAGCAGTTTCAAGGGGAGGGTTTTCATCTAGGAAGTGGAAGGAGAAGAAAGGGTTTAACTAACCAGTAGGGGATTCGTCTACTTTTAGGCACAGACACAGATGGCTGCTTAGCCACCTGAGGCATGGTCCTTTTTGCTGACATTTGCCCAGTCATAGTTAACCAGGGTAGATTCAGTTGTGTCTGAGAGCTGCTCAGAGGTAAATACTGACTCACAATTCCTTTTGTGTTTTCTGCTTGCTAAGAGGAAAGGAATGATTTTTTACTGGAATGTGCTACAAAATAATATATCTGCTCCCAGTAGGCCAATTTATCTGCTTTTCCCAGAAAGCAGCAAAACAGTGGGAGCCTAGGGCCTCACCAAATGCTGCTCATTTGCCTAGTTTCTTTTTCAGACAGTCTTTTAAGTTGCTGATACGGATTGACTTTTATCTTTGGAAGTTTTAGAACAGGATTATAAGGAATAGTAGCATGCCTTTCATAATGAAAATGAACATACATTGAAGTATTCCATTCTGACTGGATGTTCAAGATTTCTCATTTGAAGCAATATTTCACAAATGAAAAGCATCCATAGCAAGAAAAATGGTTTGGAGGATCTAAACAGTCAACTGAAGCCTTTGTTCCATAGGTTTTGTATTCCATTCTATTTTTCTAAAATTCCAAGGATCATTTTTGTTATTTTCATCCATTTGTCTCACTTGTTTCAAAACTGATGGTCTTTCCAAAAATATTTAATCAAGGTCTGTTTGTCAGAGCATCTGCCAAACCGTCCATGTGGCAAGGAAATCAGAATGGGCGGCCGGTGCAATAAGCTTAAATGATCTGGGGAGGAGATCTGTCTTCCTAGTGCATGGACTGGATAATCAGGACTGTGCATTGACTTAGGAAATGTCTATGGAGATGTCTGTCTCATAAGTATACTGGGACTGCCAGAGGGAGTTCATTTGGACACAGTGGATTTGGACAGGAAGGTTCCAGTTCTGCATCTCCACACAGCAATATGTGGGACCCTGGGCTTGGCGAGATGCATTTCACAACCTAAAGGTCTCTGTGAAGGGAAGGTTTTGATTTTTTTTTTCCCAAACGATCCCTAGGTGGATCAGAATCCATAGGTGGTTCAGAAAGAATACAGAGCAGTATTCTTTGATTTAGTGAGAAAGTAAAAATACCATCACATCATTGTGGAAGACTGTGTGGAGACCATTCTGCAGAGCTGAATGATTTCATTTTGCTCTGTGCCAAAATTCTTTAAAGTAGAACCAGGTGGTCCAGCCCATCCCTATAAATAGTGTGTTGCTAGTGGAAAATCTGCATGTACAATCTTGCTTGCTAATCAGGGTCCCGGCTGCATTGCAGTTCTTTCAGTTTAGAGAAAGCCAAAGGTATAATTTCTGTCTGTCCGATGTGTATCCAGCCTTTCCTCCAGGGACCTCAAGATGGAAAAGGGAGTTGTCGTGTTTATTCTCACATAAATCCTAGGCTCAGCTAAGGCTAGGCTAAGGGATCATGACTGTCCCAAAGTCATCTAGTAAACTTGGTTGATAAGTGGGAACTTGAATCCAAGAATAACATTCTAATAACTACACCAATACTTCAAAGAATAGGAAGTGGTCTACAGTGTCATCTAGTTCAACCCCTTTGCCAGTAGCAGAAAATTCTCTGAGATCAAGCCTCTGCCTGAAGCTCTCCAGTGAGAGAGAATCCACCACCTCCTTTGACAATCTGTTCCACCTGCTGAACTGCCCTTACAGTCAAGAATTTCTTCCTGATAACCAACCCTCCTCTCTTGCAGTTTGTTTCCATTTGATCTAGTTCAGAGACAGTTGAGAACAAATTTGTCCCTTCTTCCATATGACACACGTTCAGGTATTTGAAGAGCGCTATCATATCTCCCCTCAGTCTCCTCTTCTCCAGACTAAATGTACCAAGTTCCCTTAAACTTTCCTTGTAGGACTTATTATTCCTTAGGCTTGCTGCTGTTGGAACTTGTTGAGTTATAGGTTACTTTTTTCAGAGCAACAGATATGTAGAATAAGTACTAATAGAGCCAGGAATGGACCTGCCCTCGAAGTGTCCTGACACACAGCTCCACAATGCTGCCCCACAATGCAATGCCGCCCCCATATTTACCTGCTCACGGAGCTTCACACAACTCCAGGACCAACTGGGGAAGCCTTCTGAGGCTTCCCCGTGGTCTTCAGCTGTACTTCTGGGAAACAGGAAGTACAGTTCCCAGTTGTGTCAGGAGTCTCAGAAGGCTTCCCAAGAAGTCCTAGAGTCACATGGGACTTAGCACCTGTGGCACTTGCCCTGTTTGCCCAGTGCTAGGCCCACTGCTGAATGGAGCAGTCAGATCCTTTAGCCCTGGAAAAATGGCTACCACTGGCCATTTTTTGCACTCATCCCATTCCTTCCTCTTTTTTCTTTCAACCTGGAAAACGAGACTCACCAGGATGCAGTGCATAGGAGTCCAGGTTTGATCATTTAGTTTCTGTCTCTTCAGAACAAATTACACCTTTCACAGAAAACAGCAATGCTGTAGCAGGACTGATAGTATAATAAAAATCATTTATTCCAGCACTGCCTAGGAGTATTGATTTCAAAGAACAATTAAAATCTTGATTTTTGCCTAGAACTTTAAAGTGCCTTTGGCTTGTCCTGAATATCAAATAACTTGAGAGAACTGACCCTCATCTTTACCTTTAAAAAGAGGGTGATTTGTCTGGTAAGCAACCTGGTAAGATGCAGCGTTCATTAGGCATTATCCATCCAATGTGAAATCCCACTGAATTCCACAGGAAGCTGAGTTACATACTTCTCTTCCAAATGGAATGTAAGAGGACTTAACTTTAGATAGATGGTGTTCAAACATGTTAAAATCTTCAAATACTGCATTATTTATTTGTATAGTCACAGTAGCAGGTAAAACAGATCCCTGCCCTAATGGGCTCACCATCTAAGGGACACAATGGAGAAGGGGGTATGAGACGGCAAGGAGGATAGGGAAACATTTGTGATTCTTTCATGTACACATGGGTAGGCAGCCCAATCCAAAGAGCCACTTGAGCCAGCGTGGATGCCTGGCCCAGCTTTCCTGGGTTGGATCCCAAACCTGCACTGGTCAGAGCAGGTAGGTTTGTGCTGGGTGGCTCAGGGCACTGGAATAGCTAACGATCGTGTAGCCCGGTGCCAAGTTCAAAATGTTGCCCTGGAAGTGATGTCACAACTGGAAGTGACATTGCACCCAGGCTTTTTGAAGAGTGAAAATTGGGAGGAATCCAACTCCTCCCCACAGCAGCTCACCACCCACTTGCTCTGCTGCCTCCCCCCAGTTAGTGGCATAGCTAAGGCATCTATCTGTCAAAGAAGATTTTGTGGCCCCCCCTGCATGACAAAATCAAATGTAATTAAGTAAATAAATAAAAAGTTATTGGTTCCATGCTGAATCACAATAACATCTCATTGGCACTCAGAATGAACAGTCTCATAGGTCGGTTTGGAGTTAAGCAAATCCACTTTTTGTTCCACAAGACAGTTGTGTTTTCATTTTCTGGTTAATTGGCCATAACATTTGATAGAAAACAGATATTCCAGTGCCATTTGTTTCATTGCATTCTGCATTAGATTACCTTTCCAATGATATATAACATGATGGCATTATTCATACATACCAAGATTTTCACTATTTTGGTCACTAGTGTCAAGCTCAGCTTGTTGCCCCCCTAAATCTTGATGCCCAGTGCACCTGCTACCCCCTGCACCTCCTTAGCTATGCAACTGGGGCAGGGGGTGGGAGAGGATGGCAGGAGGACATTCCGAAGGGTGGGGAGAGGGAATTTCTGGGCAGTGGAGGGCAGAACAGGGGGAGGAGAAGGCCCAGGAGCAGTATGGGATTGGCAGCAGCAGCACACACCATATCCTAACCCCCTTCCCGACTGGCCTGGCTTTACACCAGTGGTTTTCAAACTGGGGTGTTGTGACGCCCTAGCCTGAAGTTCCTGGCATCTGCCTCCTTAAGGGGTGGGGGCAGGGAGGAGGCAGCGATGTGATCCCCAGGACTGCAGGGGCTAAAGGGGCTGCAGGGACTGGGATGCACTCACCAGTCCCTGCAGCAGCTGCCCAGTTGTGCAGGGAGCTTTGCACAAGCATCTTCAGGGCTCCCCAGCCTTCCAAAAGTGAAGTGGAGCGTGATCGTTCCACTTCCAGTTTTGCAGAGGTCAAGCGCGATCGCTCCACTTTCCCTTTTAGAAGGCTGGGGAGCCCTGCAGACACTCATGCATTGCTCCCTGCACCCCAGGACAGCTGCTGCATGAACTGATGAGTGCACCCCAGTCCCTGCAGCCCGCCTGAGCTGCCTCCCCCCCCCGCACCCACCAAGACTTACTGTGGTTCAAACTCTCCCCAAGAGTTTCAAAACTGCTGCTTTACACTGATGACACCAGTACACAACTGTGTGCCTGGCTGGCCGTGAAAAAAGAAGCAGGGATGAGTGGAGTGATGGTTGCTGTATTTTGAGAGACCACTTGAGGGAGCACTGACCAAAGTGGTGGAAAGGTATCTTTGACCACAGTTACCTCATGGCCATTCAGGTCAGATCCATTCAGCTCAGATCTTCTGGATGACCTTTCCCCACAGTTTCTTGCATGTCGCTGTGAAACAGCATGAAGTGATGCCATGTCAGTCTTGATGGCAGACAGCTCCTGCCTTTATGTGAGCACCACACACCCCCCTCTGTGCTGTGGAATATTTTTCATTAGCTGATTCTGATGAAAATCTATAGGGTACAATATTCTGGTCTGCAATGTTATCTAGCTATCTGTTGTATTATTTATTTCCCAGTCATAATCTGAAATAACAAACTTGCGTATATGAAATAAACATGGTGAGCACTGATAAGGTCGAGTGGATTGGTGTTGCTGCATTTGAATAAGCGGAACGGAATTCAGCTTCCAAAGAGGAGCTGTTCTGTGGCACTGCAAATTTTCGTTCTACCGTTCATATTCAGAGCAAACTCTAGGTGGTGCTAATGGTTTACATTCATAAACCGCTGTTTTACTTCACAGATTTTAGAACAGCAATGACTATGTTGTCGTTGTCGCCCACCCCCCAACTTTGAACAGTCAGGAATATGGAGAAAAAACTTCCAGCATGATCGCCATTCCCTTTGTGAGCTAGAAATGGAAAGTGCTTCACAAACAGGAGAGGAAGGAGGACAAACTTTCACAACTTTCCTCCCTCCTCCCTTCTGTCAGGGACTTAAGCTTGTTAGACTCCCTTTCATGCGCTCCGTGATTATATGCTAACAGCTAGAGATAGGGTGTGATGCATAATGCTTTCTTTATAGACATTAATTTACGCAATTATGTTACATGCAAGAGTTGCCAGGGGGGTGAGTTTCTGTGATGGAAAGCTATCGGCTCTGATTGATGGCATTAATATCCTTATCTTTAAAGTGTAATTAGTAGGCACTTTTGGAAAGTGCTAGCCACACACACATACACACACGGGTGGTTTGCATCACAAATTAGCCTCCACTATACAGACTTAAAAAAAAAACAACTCTGCAAAGATTCATTTTTTCTCCATTCATTTCCATGTATGAAAATTCAAGAAAACAGAACAAATAATGACATGAGAATGAAAAAAAAAAAACCAAGCAAAAAGGAGAAAAGAAAAGATGTTTCTTCAAAGATGTGCCAAAGGTAAATTAATCCATAAATTACAATGTACAGAGGATGAATTGCTTGACTGTGACCAAGTTAATCAAAACACACAGGAGAAGCCTCCGAATTGGAAAGCATTGTTGTAATTAGGGTCACGGCTTCTGTGTTTTGCATTAACAAGCTTTGCCCAACTCATACAGCAGACAGAGCACTAAACGTGGCTGTGAGAAAGGGAGAGCTATAATCTCCTGCTTCAGCTTGGCTAATGAAAGTACACAGAGGCACATTTTGACTTGACTGAAGCAAGCCCAGATTAATCATTAGGTTAGATACGCAATAGGAGTGGTCACTCATGGCAGACAGAAGGCCCTGCTGTGTTTGTGTGTGTGTGTGTGTGTGTGTGTGTGTGTGTGTGTGTGTGTGTGTTTGGTTGGTTGGTTGGTTGGTCTCTCCCTGCTGCTAGTGAAGTCGTGTCCTTCTGGGAAGCCACTGGCCATGTTTATGGGCCAACTGAACAGGGAAGAGAAATGCCTAACCTTCCTTTCAGTGGATGTCAAAAGACTTGCTAATTTGCTTCTTGTGCTTTCCATGTAAACAGTGGCATTTCTTGGGTGTGGCAAGTGGGGGCATCTCTCCTGGGCTTCAGTTGAAGGGGGGTGCCAGGCGTGGACTTCCCCATGTTCTAATGTTGGTGCGTTTCCACACCATAGCCAATGGTGTGTTTTTGCAGCAGTTTCAGGGAACCTTCCTGAAAAAGGTAAATGAATACTACTTTTCATTTCTCTTTTAGAGGGGGCTTAGCATCCCCAGTTTTTTTGGCATACATTCACTTGGTGGGACAGGGCTGGCTTCTTTCCCATCTCCCCTCCTCTGTGTAGATTGCTGAATAAATTCACTTGGTGGGACAGGACTGGCTTCTCACTCCGTTATCTCCCCTTCTCTGTTCAATCAGGGGTACAATTTCAGTACTTGCCATGAGTGCCATTTTCCCTAGATACACCACTGCTAGTAAAACTCAGGTGGCAGCCCAAGCTGGCACAAATGCCCCTGCACCAATGCAGCAGTGCCAGTGCGGCTTGCGCCTCATTCTGTGGGAGAATTTTGCAGGCTGGAGTTCTCCTCAAGGTAAGGAGACTTTCGTCCCTTTACTCCAGGGAAAGTCCCACCCAGCACAACGGTTCAGTAAAATCACTGACACAAGTCTGAGCTGATCCATGTTGGCAGATCAAGCCAAGGAAGGGGAATAGGATGTGGTCCACACCGACACAGTTGATCCCCCCTCCCACTTTTGATGTGGTCCCAGCCCTCCCTGTTCATTATGCTCACCACCACTGCCCCATTATGCCCACCCTGCTGACTCACCCACATCATCGGGCCTTCTTCTCCCCACTGCTGAATGTGATTGGAAGTGGTATGATTTTTAAAAAGTCACTAGTAGCAGGCAGATCAAGGTGCCACTGCAGACATGGTACATGGTGACCCTGTCCCTGTCACAGTCACAATCTGCCAGCTGCCAGCACCCCCAGTCTCATAAGAACATATGAACAGCCCCACTGGATCAGGCCATAGGCCCATCTAGTCCAGCTTCCTGTATCTCACAGCGGCCCACCAAATGCCCCAGGGAGCACACCAGATAACAAGAGACCTCATCCTGGTGCCCTCCCTTGCATCTGGCATTCTGACATAACCCATTTCTAAAATCAGGAGGTTGCGCATACACATCATGGCTTGTACCCCATAATGGATTTTTCCTCCAGAAACTTTTCCAATCCCCTTTTAAAGGCATCCAGGTCAGATGCCATCACCACATCCTATGGCAAGGAGTTCCACAGACCGACCACATGCTGAGTAAAAAAATATTTTATTTTGTCTGTCCTAACCCTCCCAACACTCAATTGTAGTGGATGTCCCCTGGTTCTGGTGTTATGTGAGAGTGTAAAGAGCATCTCTCTATCCACTTTATCCTTCCCATGCATAATTTTGTATGTCTCAATCATGTCCCCCCTCAGGCATTTCTTTTCTAGGCTGAAGAGGCCCAAACGCCATAGCCTTTCCTCATAAGGAAGGTGCCCCACTCCAGTAATCATCTTAGTTGCCCTCTTTTGAACCTTTTCCATTTCCACTATGTCCTTTTTGAGATGTGGCAACCAGAACTGGACACAATACTCCAAGTGTGGCCTTACCATTGATTTGTACAACGGCATTATAATATTAGCCGTTTTGTTCTCAATACCTTTTCTAATGAGTCCAAGCATAGAATTGACCTTCTTTACTGCCGCCGCACATTGGGTTGACACTTTCATCGACCTGTCCACCACCACCCCAAGATCTCTCTCCTGATCTGTCACAGACAGCTCAGAACCCATCAGCCTATATCTAAAGTTTTGATTTTTTGCCCCAATGTGCATGACTTTACACTTACATTGAAACACATCTGCCATTTTGCTGCTCATTCTGCCAGTTTGGAGAGATCCTTCTGGAGCTCCTCACAATCACGTCTGGTCTTTACCACTTGGAAAAGTTTGGTGTCGTCTGCAAACTTTGCCACCTCACTGCTCACCCTGGTCTCCAGGTCATTTATGAAGAGGTTGAAAAGCACCAGTCCCAGGACAGATCCTTGGGGCACACTGCTTTTCACCTCTCTCCATTGTGAAAAATGCCCATTGACACCCACTCTCTGTTTCTTGGTCTTCAATCAGGTCTCAATCCAGGAGAGGAACTGCCCTCTAATTCCCTGACTGTGGAGTTTTTTCAGTAGCCTTTGGTGAGGGACTGTGTCGATCGCCTTCTGAAAGTCCAGATATATAATGTCCATGGGTTCTCCCGCATCCACATGCCTGTTGATCTTTTCAAAGAATTCTGTAATTTGTAAGGCTGTAATTTGTAATTCTGTAATTCTGTAAGGGTAAGTCTGAGGCAAGACTTACCCTTACAGAAGCCATGCTGATTCTCCCTCAGCAAGGCCTGTTTGTCTATTTGTTTTGAGATTCTATCTTTGATGAGGCATTCCACCATCTTACCCAGTATAGATGTTAGGTCTCAACTCTCTCTGGAACTCTGCATCTCCAGATGTCCAAGCCACTTCACGGATGACCTGCTGTCACATTTGAACCTGTCTGGCATATTCCTTTGGAACAAATTTACACTGCTGGGAGAGCACCCTGAACCCAATCATCAAATAAACAGCAAATCCTTGATGAAAAAGCAGATCAGATCATGCATTTCTCTGTTTGTTTTTACCTGATAAAAATGATGGTACAAGAGTATCTTTGTGTGCATGAACCCAATGTAAATAGCATATTTTCCGCCTCACTGGTCAGGAGCAAGCAGTGCGGTTCGACTTCCTGAGTGTCTTTTGGTGTCTCTTCGGCATGATTTTCTTTCCCTTGGAGTGTCTCTTTGTAATGCTGCCCGGGGGTGCCTTGTTGCAACTTGCCCTGGTTTGCCTTCTGCAACCAGATAAAAACAGACTTGACAGTGAATTCCAGGAGAACAGGAATTAGTTTTCTGTAAAAGCCCCAATTTCCTCTGAGGTACGATTATAATTATTAGATCATGCAAATTTCAGATTCTGGCAAATGCAGAGGGCAAAGCTAGTTCATTTCAAAGATATTCTGCAGACATAGTACACATTGTATTGGCAACCTTCAGTCTCGAAAGACTATGGTATCGCGCTCTGAAAGGTGGTTCTGGCACAGCGTCTAGTGTGGCTGAAAAGGCCAATCCGGGAGTGACAATCCCTTCCACACCGGGAGCAAGTGCAGTCTGTCCCTGGTCTGTCTCCCTGGCTATGGGCCTTCCTTCTTTGCCTCTTAGCCTCAGACTGTTGGCAAAGTGTCTCTTCAAACTGGGAAAGGCCATGCTGCACAGCCTGCCTCCAAGCGGGCCGCTCAGAGGCCAGGGTTTCCCACTTGTTGAGGTCCATCCCTAAGGCCTTCAGATCCCTCTTGCAGATGTCCTTGTATCGCAGCTGTGGTCTACCTGTAGGGCGCTTTCCTTGCATGAGTTCTCCATAGAGGAGATCCTTTGGGATCCGGCCATCATCCATTCTCACGACATGACCGAGCCAACGCAGGCGTCTCTGTTTCAGCAGTGAATACATGCTAGGGATTCCAGCACGTTCCAGGACTGTGTTGTTTGGAACTTTGTCCTGCCAGGTGATGCCGAGGATGCGTCGGAGGCAGCGCATGTGGAAAGCGCTCAGTTTCCTCTCCTGTTGTGGGCGAAGAGTCCATGACTCGCTGCAGTACAGAAGTGTACTCAGGACGCAAGCTCTGTAGACCTGGATCTTGGTATGTTCCGTCAGCTTCTTGTTGGACCAGACTCTCTTTGTGAGTCTGGAAAACGTGGTAGCTGCTTTACCGATGCGCCTGTTTAGCTCGGCATCGAGAGAATGAGTGTCGGAGATCGTTGAGCCAAGGTACACAAAGTCATGGACAACCTCCAGTTCATGCTCAGAGATTGTAATGCAGGGAGGTGAGTCCACATCCTGAACCATGACCTGTGTTTTCTTCAGGCTGATTGTCAGTCCAAAATCTTGGCAGGCCTTGCTAAAACGATCCATGAGCTGCTGGAGATCTTTGGCAGAGTGGGTAGTGACAGCTGCATCGTCGGCAAAGAGGAAGTCACGCAGACATTTCAGCTGGACTTTGGATTTTGCTCTCAGTCTGGAGAGGTTGAAGAGCTTTCCGTCTGATCTGGTCCGGAGATAGATGCCTTCTGTTGCAGTTCCAAAGGCCTGCTTCAGCAGGACAGCGAAGAAAATCCCAAACAAGGTTGGTGCAAGAACACAGCCCTGCTTCACTCCGCTTCGGATGTCAAAAGGGTCTGATGTGGAGCCATCGAAGACAACAGTGCCCTTCATGTCCTTGTGGAAGGATCTGATGATGCTGAGGAGCCTGGGTGGACATCCAATCTTGGGGAGAATCTTGAAGAGGCCGTCTCTGCTGACCAGGTCGAAAGCCTTTGTGAGATCTATGAAGGCTATAAAGAGTGGCTGTCGTTGTTCCCTGCATTTCTCCTGCAGTTGTCTAAGGGAGAATACCATATCAGTGGTGGACCTGTTGGCTCGGAATCCACACTGCGATTCTGGATAGACGCTCTCTGCAAGTACCTGGAGCCTCTTTAGTACAACTCGGGCAAACAGCTTTCCTACAACGCTAAGGAGAGAGATGCCGCGGTAGTTGTTGCAGTCACCCCTGTCACCTTTGTTCTTGTACAGCGTGATGATGTTTGCATCCCTCATGTCTTGAGGTACTCCACCTTCTCTCCAGCAGAGACAGAGGATTTCATGCAGCTCAGTGACGATGATCTCTTTGCAGCATTTTAGGACTTCAGCAGGGATGCTGTCTTTTCCAGGTGCCTTGCCAAAGGCAAGGGAGTCCAGGGCCACGTGAAGTTCTTCTAGGGTTGGTTCACTGTCAAGCTCTTCCAGCACAGGCAGGCACTCAATGTTGTTCAGTGCTTCTTCGGTGACTACATTTTCTCTGGAATATAGCTCAGAGTAGTGCTGCACCCAGCGTTCCATCTGCTGCGCCCGATCCTGGATGACCTCGCCTGTGGCAGACTTCAGAGGGGCAATTTTCTTCTGTGTTGGACCTAGGGCCTGCTTGATACCATCATACATCCCCTTGATGTTGCCCGTGTCAGCTGCTATCTGTATCTCGGAACAGAGCTGGAGCCAGTAGTCGTTAGCACATCTCCTGGCAGTCTGTTGGACTTTGCTGCGAGCAGTTCGGAGGACCTGCAGGTTGCGCTCACTGGGACAGACCTTGTATGCTGCTTGAGCTCTCCTCTTTTCCTCAATGACTGGTGTCAACTCCTCAGAGTGGGCTTCAAACCAGTCTGCCGCCTTGTTGGTCTTCTTGCCGAATATGGACAAGGCGGTGTTGTACAACACGGTCGTATTCAAGGTCGTATTCATATTCAAAAGAAGCTATTTGTAGAATGCAAAAGATGAAGGCAAATACTGGTTAAAAGGGAACTTTATGACAATAACGTTTTTTCTTGCTTTAGTTAATAATGGAGATAAATGTGAAAGTGGTTAATTTTAGTGATGCATTCAGACAAAGGTTTTCAACAGGTGGGTTGGAGCCCAGAAGTGGGTTGTGAGCTGACCTCAGGTGGGTCACAGCTGTGCACAGTTTTCCTTGCCAGTTTGCTGCTTTGGCAGCAGATAGACAGACAGACAGTCTTTTCCCAGACATTCTAGGCTAGGTTGGGCAAACCCTGGCCTGTGGGCCATTTGCAGCCCTTAGGAACCCCCAATCTGGCCTGCAGGGAGCCCCCAGTCTCTATTGAACCTCTGGCCCATCAGACACAAGTTGCGGGCTGAGTTAGAGCAAGGCGTTTTATAGTCTCATGCATTTTCTGCTTTCCCCTGGGCATTATTTTCTCCTCCCCCCAATGCCTCTGAACAACTTATGTCTTCATGTGTTTCTGCCTTGGTCTGCCTTGGTGTATGTTTTCACTGTGCAAGAAATGTGTGGCGAACAATTCATAGTTCTCATGTGGTTCTACATGCCTGTATGATAGTTCTCATGTGTATTATAAATCAGTTCAGTAAAATTCATTCATTCATTCATATAAGTCTCATCTCTAATGTATTCATTTATGTAAATTTATGTAAATTTATTCAAATTCAAAATGTAAATTAATTCATTTTTTTTCCTGATCACCTGACACGCTGTCAGAGAGATGACGTGGCCCTCCTGCCAGAATGTTTGCCCACTCCTGTTCTAGGCAATCAGGGATCATGTCAACAACGAAGTGATGTCATATCATTATGCAGCCTATTGGATTTGGCTAAATGTGTGTTTTGTACTTCACAGCGGTAAATTTTTCATAAAACTCACCTCTGCTATTTCAGTTTAACCTAATCCAGGAGTATTCTTAATATCCAGATGATGCTCCTCAAAACTTCTGCAAACTTGATGGAGTATTTTAAATCTAAATGCTGAGGAATGACACCTGCCAAGATGTTTGTGTATAGCAATGAATACCCTTTTTCTACCCCCCCCCTTTGTGCCTAAGAATCAATTTGATGCAACTGTGGCAGACCTGCACATCTCTTAGCGGGCTGCCTTTGAGCTTGTCCATCTCCTAGTGGCTGTTTGTGCAGGACTTTGTCACAATCAACCTTTTGGAAAATTGTTAAGCAATTAAGGGTGCAGTCCTACCCTGCACTGCAACAGGCATGCCAAGAGGCTTGTGCTGTATCCAGCGCAAGATAGGGGCCCAAGGCGGCTCAGCCGGAGGCAAGGGAAAACTTTTCCCCTTACCCCTGGGTAAGATACCCTTGCCCTAATGGGTAACAGAGCAGAGCAGAGCAAAACAGAGCAGAGTGACTTGAAGCTGCTCCGATCTCCCCAGAAACAGGGGTTGAGATCCGGCGTAACTACCGGATCCCAGCCCCACCACCCACTCCCCACCCACCCGCCCCCCAGGGCTGCCCATTGCCCGCCCTCCTCCCACCCAAGAACGCCTCCTTCCTGCCCACTCCAGAGCCTTTCATTGGCCCAGCCAGGCTGATGCAAAACTCGAGGAGGAAGCCAGTGCGGACGTTTGTGTCATCCTCCGCAGGCTCCCTCCCGAGGAGGCGCCTCTGGATTGCACCCTATGTAATTTTATTATGGGGTTGATGAGGAAAGAACCAAATGGAAGGCAGCATTAATAGTATTTTTCTACTCCTCTGGGTAGCAAACAAAATGATTGTCTATGATTGGACAGTTCAGGTGTCTACACTTCATCAGGTACAGCAGAGTTTCTATACAGTACAGAGTTTCTCCTTTCCATTGGCTGCTTTTCTTTTTGTGTTGCAACTGACTTTGTGCCTCTTAAAGAACAACTACACATATGTGAGCAATAAAACACCCAAAAGAACACAAATGAAATTCTCAGGTGTGTCTGTCTTCCTGAAGGCCTGCAGTCAACCATAAAGATTAGTGTATCCCTTCATGCTAGCCATATTACTTTGGACATGAGAAAGTGAAAGGCGTTTTGCAGCTGTACTTGGAAAGGCAACATATGTTTGGGGTCCATTTTGCCAGCAGGGAATTTAAATGCACCTGGGAAAAAGGGTAAACTGGCTTTGGAAGTGTTTTTTTTTAAATTGTTTTTTTTGCTACAGTCTCCATGGTATTGTTGTTCCCTGGCAAACTGAGAAAATATTCCCTATCAAATTTGACTGTTGTAAATCATAACCACTTAGAAAAGCACCTTATTAAGTGTGATAAAACAGCCATGTTCACTCTTGCATGGATCCACCTCTGACATTTGAGACAGTGAGGGCCACAGGTTACCATGATAATCGGTTAGTACTGTAACTGGACTCACCTGAATGTACAGAACATTCAAAATAAATGAGAAATTATTTCCCATTTGTCAGACACCTGAGGTTGCCATAGAGCAGCCAGTACAGATGGAACAGGTTAAAACAGGTTAGGTTAAAACAGGCTAATTTCCACACTTTCAGACTAGCTGAGCTGATTACATTCATTAAACACCCTGGGGAATGTCAGAACATTTTGTGTTTACCTACATCGCTTATAGAGCATCATTCGGTATAAAGAGAAAAATTGAGGTAGCCTTCTCCATAGAATGTAAAAGAAATTAAACACCATTCATTCGACTTTATCTCTGATATTCTGTATATTCTCTCTCAGTGGGTTAAAGATCACTGTTCAGTAAATCTGAAGCAGTGAGATCTCACATTGGGGATGTGATAGTTTCAGCACACCACCAAGGGAATGAAGACACAGCTTTAATCATGATACATGGATATGCACAAGATGAAAGTGAATGGTAGAGCAACAGGGTCACTTCCATCTCTCTCTCTTCCAGTTGTGTCTGCAACTTCCACCCATATTGTTTGCTTGTGTCAAATGATTGTTGCCTTGGGTGCTCTTAGGGGGAGAGAAGAGGAATAGAAATATGATAAATAAATCAATAATGATTGTCACACCAGCAATTCCTGCTCCCAGTCCAGTTCTAGATTTCAGTGGACCCATACACTGACAAACCTGGGGAGGGTTAATTGATGCAAATGCCTCTGGCTGCCATGTGGAAGAGGCAGCAAAATTGCCTCCCCCCGCCCAGTGACCCTTGGTTGTACCCCCCCCCCCATCACCAGTGCCGCCGGAGTGGCACGGAAAAGCTCCAAGGGTGGCTGTGATCGCACCCACCCTCAGAGCCTTTCTCTGCAGCTCTGGGGCCAACTGCCCTTGGGGGATAAAAGGAACACACGGAGGAAGGGGACACACCCTGGATGTAATTGTGGTGATGTTATCACATCACCACAATTACTTCTGGTTTGGGGGGGGTGGCACTGGAAGACTTGCCCTGGGACATCACACAGGCAAAGACTGCCAGTGGGCCCACAGTCTTGTGAGACTACCCTATATGAGCATTCTCCTAAGTCATGCCCCCCTACTTTTCTTACATTAGCAATTGCTGGAGGAAGGCTGCTCTGAACTTAATGACACTTCTCCCACATGTTCAGGATGGCTATTCAGAGTGTTTAGTGGATATAAACTGTATACCCACCTCTATAAACTGTGTAGAAGTGCTTCTGAGTCTGTGCTGCTCTCCTCAGACAAGCATTGAACCGAGTGCAGTAGTGCAGCAAGAAGGGGGTGGTGGTGGTGTGGTAAATACAACACTGCACATTTCCATCGCTGCCCCGAATGGCTCTGATGGCAAGCGATGGCATATGAACTACAACTTAACTTGTGCACTCGTGTCACTGTGTTACATGCTCCCCTGCCCACGTTCACATCAGCCAATGAGGAGGGAAAACTCGCAGTGTGATGACGCATGGGGTAAACCATACAAAGGGGAGAGAAGAACTTGATACAGGCCTGCTGTTTTTCAGCGGCAGCCCTACGTTTCTTTGGAATGTGCAATTCCACCTTTGAGCAAGCATCGCTGAATGTAGGACTGAAGCGTAGGAATCCCAGAATCACAACCAACATACATCTCACTGTTCCAATTGTGCAGATAATACCATCTGGCCTTGAGCCCGCCTTCCAAAATTCATTTTAACAGATATGATCTCCCTGATATCCGCATCTGGCAAACCCTTCAAAAAATCTGCCTTTTTTTATTTCAGTGGACTCATACACTGACAAACCTGGGGAGGGTTAATTGATGCAAATGCCTATGCAAATCTCAGATGCCCCCTATTTTGGCAGCAGTTGTGTATAATTTAATACCTTGGATAACAGCACATTTATGTATTTATTTACAGGATGTAATCGTAAAACCAAACCCTTACTATATCAACAGCATTTCAGTTTTGGACATTCTCTGTGCTGTGGGTTTTTTAGCAGGGTGGAGGTGGTGGTGGTGGGGGGAGAGGGTTGTTTTTTATTTACATTCAATTTCCATGGGGCTGTTATTTACCACTATTGTTCTCAGCTCTGAAGCGGATTTAGCAGTGAGCTTTATTTTCATTTTGCTGCATGAGTACACTAAATCCAGCCACGAAGCTTGACCAAAACAGCTGGAAAGTGACACTGAAATTAAAGCTACAGAGCTACCTCTCTAATCTGCTGAGCAGTTTATATAAATGCTGTTTACAGAAAATGAATCTCCAAACAGACAAGCTTAAAAGATATTAAATCCAGGCTTTGTAAATGATGGCCAAGCTACAGAGAACAATCCCTTGTGTGTATGCTTTTTTAAAAAAAACTAACAAGGTTATCTTCCTCCAAAAGCCTCTTAGAGTGAGCTTAATTAAAGCCAATGGAGAAAATATGTAAGCAGAGGAAAGAGTAATTCTGTTGGCTACAAATAAGGAGAATTCTAAAATACATCTATATGTTGATCCTGTGCAAAGGCATTTCCATTTGGATGCTAAAACTGGGAGGGGGGGAATGAACAACATATTATAATAAACCACGGAAATATGTTTCTTTTAGTTCTGCCTTGAAGTGACATGTTCACTGGCATGTAGGTGACCCAGAGTGACACAGGATTTGAACAGTCGCCTTCCTCCTACCCCAGCACAGAACAAGATGCTGTTCTTGTTTCCAGGGGATTGATTTTAGCATCATGAATATCTTCATGTATCAGTGACTTGAGGGTTCCATCAAATATTGATAATGGCTCTCCCATTCGCTTGCCCAGAAACACTGTATTGTCTCGCTAGGCACTCTAAATTAAATGTTTCAGATCTTGGCTGGAGATTGAATGCCATTCCTTGCCTTGGCGGAAGAAGTTCTGTGCCACTCCATCTGCCAATCCCAAATGCCAAGTCTCTGAAATGCCACGGGCTCAGAAGGCCAGCTTGTGAATATTGGACCTTTTGCCCGATCTCTCTTCCATGGGGTGAAACATTGCCCCATCCCTTGGTGTAATCGAGCTAGTGCTGAGTTCAGGAGGCCTGAATCTATACCTCCGGGGGATGAAATGTGTGCAACAAGACAGCCTGACTCTCAATGCTTGTAAATAACATTCTCACTTCCAAGTAACTATTACAGGAAATTCTTTGGTAACTTTGGCTTGAAGCAATAACTCTGAAAATCATGCAGAGCTCTTGCAAACAGAGGCTTCCCCATTCCTCTTGGTCATCAAAGAGTATTCTCCATATGCGCACAGAGAAGAACAGGAAGTGTGCTGACTTTTAGATAGTGCTTTTAAGATACAACCATTGATGTGTAGTTCTCAACCAAGATTATTGATCAATACTAAACTGTAATAGCTCACAGTAAATTGTATTTATGAAGATATGACTACTTTATATCCTCATTTCATGGGGCAATGAAATTCTATGTTCCAGCCAAGCTGCAGAGGACTATTAAGTTCCAGCTGTTGTAGCAGAGCACTATATACTGAGCTTGTATAGCATAGTGGCTAGCAGATGGTCTATGAATCAGGAATTTCCCAGCTTGCATTTCACCTTTACCATGAATGCACTGGGTGGTCCTAGACAAGTCTTTCAGCCTCAGTCCCATGTCTGCAATATAGGGTAATAATGCTTACTTACAGAGTTTCTGAAGGAGTACAATATCTATGACAGGGCTGATGCTGGGATACAGCCCAATCCTAACTAAATTCTCAAACAGCGATGCAGCAGCACCAGCGTGGCTTCCTCTGTATCCTATGGGGAATTTTTGGCTCCTGGAGGTCTCCTCAGAGTAAGGTGACATCTGTCCCCTTGCCCTGGGGTAAGCCCCAGCAGCTGCTATGGGTCAACTTGGACTTGCGCCAGTTCAATTGCTGGTGCAAGTACACATTGATCCAGGAAGGCAGATCAGGCCATGGAAGGGGGTCAGGATTTGGTGTGCACCTCTGCCATTGTTACCCTGCACATGCCCAATCTTGTCTGATCTTGGAAGCTAAGCAGGGTCAGGCCTGGTTAGTACTTGGATGGGAGACTGCCTGGGAATACTGGGTGCTGTAGGCTTATACCATAGTCTTTCGAGACTGAAGGTTGCCAAACAATCTGCCATTGAACCTGCCCCCCTCCTAGGCCTGATTAGCTCTCCTCCTCGCCCTATCACTGCCTGGGTTTAATTGATTCCAATGGGTGTGCCTTCAGTTATGATGTTAGCCCTATTCAGAAGTGCTACAAATGGGTACAATGAAGAATAGGAGTGAACTGGCTAGCCATGAACTCACCTGACATACTCCATAGCCACAACGTCTGTACTTTCTTGACTCAGTACTTGAACCCAGGGGGAGTTTTATCCAGTGACTTGAAATACTGCATTTAAAAAAACAAACAAAAAACTGCTTGCCTCTGCAGACAACTGTGGAATCCATCATGCTGCTAACCACGTGCATCCCCACCGCATGCTACCATTGCCCTGCTGGTGCATGGCTCCCATCAGTCCAGGTTTTCATCTGCCCATAGCAATGGCTTTCCTATGCTTGAATAACTTCACTACCCCAATGTAACTTTGTGTTTTCCTGGTGCAAGAGGACTTGGTGCAATCTTTTTCCAACTAACATGACTTGAGAACAAGATCGTTGGCAACCTTCAGTCTCAAAAGACTATGGTATCACGCTCTGAAAGGTGGTTCTGGAAGAACAAGATCACACTGCAAACTATCATTTATGTTGCAGTCACAATTTCTGAAATATTCAAGCCCTGGTTTGAGCTCCTGAACTATAAGCTTGTTTTGCAGCAGTACTCAGCTGACACCCCCTCCCCCCTAGATTGGAAGAAGCAATGCATGGCATGATCACAATATTTCAGCTAATGATGCCTATGAGCATGCACTGTACACAAAGATAAAGTAGCAATTCCCCGTCAGCGAGAGGTATCAAACAAAGCTGTAATTCAAGAATGAGTGGAGACATTAGACTTTACAACTTCCTTTTTTATGTAAACTTATTACTGTGCCTAAAGGGCCTTAAAAGCTCCACTATTGGCCTATATAGAGAAGCTAGTGATAGCTTATGGAGCATGATTGTATAAGCAGAGGCATAAATTTACACGTAGGATAAATTATTACCTCTAGACAGACTGAGTGGAAGGAAATATCCATATAATGTAAAGATGTACTCATCAGTCTTTAAGAAATGAACTTCCAAAAAAAACTTCTAACAGGCCATTCTGTCAGCAGAAGACCCAGTCAAATGGCACTGTGACTGCAGCGACAATGAGCTCAGCAAGGCCACCAGTGTGAAAGTGCGGTTACCTTGTGGTCACCTCATTGGAGCAGTGGCGTCACTAGGGTTCGCGTCACCCAGTGAGGGATGCCAGCGCGTCACCCCCATGCAGTGGGCGGGGCAACACCCCAGGTGGTGGGCGTGGTGATGTACCATCACTCCACCCCCACTGGTTTTTGGGCTGCACCTTTTGATAGAACAAAGATAGAACACATTCTGCATGAAATTACGCTTTGATTGATATATAACATGCTGGTTATTATTCCTCCAAACTGTGATTTTAGTGATTTTGGTCACTAGTGTTGTCACTCCCCCCCCCCCCCAAGGTGTCAACTTACTAACACCTTATTGCAGCAGTTCTCAAACTTTTAGCACTGGGAGCCACTTTTTAGAATGACAATCTGTCCAAGACCCACGAGAAGTGATGTCATGGTGAAAGTGACATCATTAGGCAAATTAAAATAAATAAGTATAAATAATTAAAGTAAAACAATTAAGTAAGCAGAAGCCAGCCCTGTTCCACCAAGTGAATTTCCTCTGTAGCCTGCCTGCAATAGCACCTCCCTCCAAAACCAGTAAGGTTTTTCAGCCCTATCACAGTACCCTGTTCAATTTAAGAACTTATGTTTAAACCAGATCACTATCAGGATCCACCTGGCTTCGCAAGTCTCAAAAAGGTTCACCTTATCAGCTGAAGCCTCTGTTTTGATCCTTTTTAATAGGGGGGCTGCCTTCTGAAGCACTTGTTTAGCTGCAGGTGCATAGGATCAGGACCATTCTGATAGCCTTGCACTCTCCTTCACCAGATCTCCCACACCAGCCAAGGCACATTTGCTTACTTGTGAGTAAACGCGACCATGAGGCTTCATTTCGCTTTCCATAGGGCTCAATACATTCATCTGCTTGGAGGCAGGGACTTCCTTCTCAGGTATTTTTGGGGCTGCATTCATTGGATCAGGACCATTCCATTGTCATTGGATTCCTTTCAGCCTGCCCTTTCCTATGGACTAAGACACGTTCACCTACTCATGAGTAAACGCACTATATGACTAACTTTCACTTTCCATAGGGATCCATGCATTTTTATTCTCTGGTTTTTTGGCCATAACTTTTGATAGAAAGGAGATATTTCACTTGGGTTTCTTGCATTGCATTCCGCTCAAAATTCCACATCCAACGGTATATAATATGATGGGGTTACTCCTAACCACCACGATTTTAGCATGTCACCCCTCCAGTGCACATCACCCCCCTTTGCGTGTCACCCGGTGCGGCCCGCACCCCGCGCACCCCCTGGCGACGCCACTGCTTGAAGCACCCAACTATCACTGGAAGAGGTGATAAGGGGGGTGGGCGGGCTGTGGGTTGGGAGAGTGAGGATCAAGGTAGAGAGGACAAGGATCTGGGTGGAGACTGGGGTCATTGGAAGATGTCAGAGGATGGCAGGGGGTGAATATTGGTGGCAACAGCACCACCAATATCTTATGTCCCCCTTGCCCAGTTTCACATTTGTGAATTCCATATCCTAACCTGCAGTTAGAATATCCCATCATGCTACATTACATTGGACACCCCACATTCTTGAACAAAAACCATGCTCCCAGCAAGCCAGCAAGCCTCTTCCTCTTCAATTCTTCTACCTCCCTTCTTCCCCACTTCTCTCTTATCCCACCCCCTGATTCCTTCTCCTGTTCTTCCTGCTTGCTTTTCTTTTCACCAGAAGAAGCACTAAAACCTCACCACCCAGCAATGGAACCATTTGCAGTCCTGACTTCTCTCTCCATGCTCTTCTCTCCATTGAATCAAACTAACTCACGCATAAAGCGCAATGTTGTCCCTTTCCCCTAATAAATGACGGTGATGACACATAGATGTCACATGGATAATGTACTTTCATAGTGATGACACGCCGATGTTATGGCAATGACCCATTTGCTATCAAGATGCTGCTCTGTGTATAACAGGCTATGTCAGAGTTTCCATGGACTTTGAGGGTGTTATTTGAAAAGGCTCTACCACCTATGCTTTGCCAGGGCAAGCTTGGCATTTGGCCCTCACTGTCAAAGGATGGGCTTAGGATATGATGGTTGTTGTATCCGTGCAACATCGATGCGGCATTCAAACAGGACTCGGCCATTAGACTTGCATTCTGGATTTTCCTGACAACTTCCAGTTTATAAGAAGTAGATGGATTTACAGAAGTTAAGCCACTGCTTTTCTTACAGTAGTAAAGAAAATGAAATGAAAAGCAGATGGATCTGCCCCAGCAGTGAACCATTGGATACAATACTCTGCTTCACTGGGTATCCAAATTATTTTCAGGTAGTTTGGCACATATGTAATTTATGTGCTGCTTTCTCTACCTTGTACTGAGAGGCTGTTTCTCAAGTAAGGATTGTTCTGTGAACTCTTTACCTCTTGCATGCACTACTTCTTTCCTAAACTCTCTTAATATTGTGGAAGGTTAACTCGGTGAAGTGAATTCAATACACTTTCCCTTAACCCTGTGTGACTCTGCTGGAGGTCGCAATGAAAGCAGGAGTGCTCTTAGGCTAATGCTTTTGCACTCATGGCCACTTTTGTGCTGTAGGTAGAACCTGCCTGCATCAGTTTATCCTTTCTGTCACTGCCCAGAACCTGAAGGCTTAGCAAACATGGTCTCTGAAAAGGCCACTGCCCTCAAAGCATCATTTGTTCCACATGTACACAGATAACTTCTAGCCACCAGTTATATAACTTCTGAAGTGAGTCATTTAGGGACACAAATAAGGTTTTGCCCATGTGCCCCAATAAACACATGAGACAATTTACTTAGAATATAAATTGGGTCACTTTATTGAAAACACAATAATATGCTCAATCAACCCTGCATCAGGCCCAGTCGCCTCACTCCTCCCCACTTAGTGCAAGCATTTAATCTAGAGGAGACAGCAGTAACCTGAAGTCACCTTTCAGGTATTCCCACCCTGACTTAAGTGGCAGCCCACCGATTGACAGTCTGCGTTTCTCTAGGCCAATGTTTTTCAACCTGGGCATCATGACACCCCAGGACAGGCATTCACATTTGGGATGCTAAGTCAAGACGCTTAAGGAGGGTAGTGACCTGACTGGGGTCCCATAGGCACTTAGTACGGCACTTCTGGGTTTTGCCACCACTGAACACAAGTAAGTAACGTGCAGCGCAATCCTAACCTGTCTTAGAGCAGGCAGGCCAGCAGGCTCAGTTCAGGGCAAGGTGAATTGCTTCCCCTTACCCCAGGGAAAGTCACAGCAGCCCCAATGGGCTAATGGCACCTATGGGTTAATGGCACCTATGGGTCCCTAGTCAGTTTACTACCTTCCTTCAGGGGACAGCACCCAACTGAAAGTTGGAAACCACTGCTCTAGGCCAACCTCAAAGGATCAAGAAAGCTGGATTGCACTGCTTCCCCCAAATTGGAAAGAAAGGTTCGTGTCGTCTGAATTGTTCCTTTTGAGAGACAAATCCTCAGACCAGATCAGAAACTATTTTTCAAACATTGACAATAGTTTGATAAGCAGTCTGTGACAGAGCATGAAGAAGACAGATTCCATGGATAGTTCCCAAGCCAATTAAGCATATCTCACTGTAACCTCCTTAGCAATTTCAGGTGGTCCAAAGGTATGGAAGGAGATGTTCAGCAAGATACATGGAAGGTATGAAAGGAGATTTTCCATTCCAAAGGTATGGAAGGAGATGTTCAGCAAGGTTGTCTTACCAACCTTTCAAGCTCTGTAAGCTGCAAACTTTGAAAACAGGTAAGAAGAACCCACCCTTAGTAGTATCATCTGGTGATAAAGTAGGCACAGGTTATAGTAACTGTAGATGTAATTTCTAACACCTGAAAAACAAGATCCAGTTACTAATATGAACTGAGGCAGCTACAAGCACAGTGTCTTCTTGCTAAGGAGCTGAATAGATTTACTGTGACATTCATACAGAAATCTCCAGAGATGCTCTCTGACTGTTGAATTAATTTCATAGTATTACAACACACTAAAATATGATTCATTCCAGTTGAATTACCTTTGTGCTCTCACAGACCTGAGAGTTGCAGTTTCAATACGCTGTGATGCAACAATGTCTCATTATCAGACCTTCCATGCCAGGCAGCTTATCCTACAACTGATGAGACTAGACATGATCTCCAGCCAGTGCCTCCCATGCTGGGTTTTCAGACCTTTGCCTACAGTATGGGAGCAAAGATGGCAGGGAAAACAACCAGGAAACATGCAAAGTAATGTTATGGGGACACGTTTTGACCTACTTACATTATAGCCCATTCCTAACTCCCCATGTGGCAATACAGCGACACCAATGTGGAGCCCACTGTATCCCACATGAGAATTTCAGCCTCTGCAGGTCTCCTGTGGCTAAGGGAACATTTGACCCTTGCCCTGAAGTAAGCCCTTATCATACTGCCATATCTACTCAAACCTGCACCATCTCTATAACTGGCGCAAGTCCACATGGATCTGGGTCAGGGGATCGAGGATAGGAAGGGGGGTCACCCTGTCCCTGATCTTGAACTGCTCTCCTCCCCATCCCTGTCGCTACCAAATTCATCCTTCCCTCTACCCTGTCCAGAAATCCCCTGCCTCCCTCCCACCTGTCACGGGGTGGGGCAAGTGCCTTTCCCTTTAAGGTGAATTAAGTTGGGTGTTTGTTACCCAGGTGTAGTGCATTAGTAATTTAAAGAATAAAACCTGGGCATGGGTGCCTGAAAGCAAACAGCAGGAGGAAGGGAGCTGGGGATTAATAGCTTTTATACTGGAAGAAATGCTGAGAGACCTGAAAGATGGTAATTTTAGCCTCTTTTTAGATCCTTTCTTGTTTTTAAGCTACTGTAATTCATGTAAATATGTTATTGGAGCAATTGAAGCTCCCTTAAAACTATAATAAAAAATTTTTACATGAAAATGGAGTGCAATAATTAACCAAGGACATGTATGTTAATAGGACCTGGGGCTTGGAGTAAGCTAAATAAATAAACATTGCTCTTGGGGGTTTGTGGAGGATGGTGTAGGTGGAGGAGGGTTAAATCTTGGTTGACTTGGGAATCTCCCCTGGTCCTTCCCTACCCCAAGGGTGATGTTTGTGACACCACCCCATACATATTCACTGGCATTGGTGGGCATCCAGAGTCCACTGTCATGTGGAGCTGACTTGCAGCAGCTGAAAATTGCCTAGTACCACTGCAATGCTTGCTCCAGCAGTGCTAGATGCTGATAGGATTGTGCCCTTAGGCATCTAATTGGGCAGCTTGGCTGAGTCAACCATGTCCTCCAAAGGTGTGAACTTATGCAATCGCAACTCTTCCTGTTACAGTGAAAACCAACATTCTAATTTCTGACATCGGAGTGAAGCGTTGAACCCCAAAGGTCTTACTGTGAAGCTTTGAAATATCAAGAATTCACAGTAACACAATATTCATATTGGAAAGATTCCTCTAATCTATTTTCCATTTCCCCAACTGCGATGGCTATTAAAGTTGCAGTGATTGTCATGCATTTCATTTTCTGAATGAACAAAAACATGCTTAGAGTGTTTATTGCAACAATTGACTATCATAACCAAGGCATGGTTTTCTAGGGCTTAGGAAAAAGGGGGGAGAGGAGGACACAAACCATGTTTCCTACATAAGTTTTCTTATCCCTCTAATCATAATAATTTGAGCTGACAGCTGACGGAAACAGCCTTCTGCAGAACAAGATAATTTACCTGCCTTCAGCTGCAACTGAGAAGCAAATCCATGACTACATTCAAGTTCCCTAGAGAAGTGAAGAGTTAGTTATGCACACAGATGCAGACTTGTGCAGTTAACAGAATTATAGTTCAAGGCCAAACTTTGCAGTCTGTGATTGTTATAGCAGTTGATTGCCAAAGTGAAGGGTAAAGATTTAGCATCTAGAGATAGAAGGTGAGGAAGACGTAGAAAGGGAGCTGAACCACTAAAGCTATGCTGAATATAAGCATGTGCTAAGTCATAGATTCATTGTAGAAGTTCCCCTCTTCCAGAATGATACAATGAGGATATAATGAAGGGATACAGAGTAGGGCTGATGTACTCAGTGTTAGTTACCAGCAAATTAGTCTTAAATTACAAATAGATTCAAGCCATTTCTACCCAATGTTGCATATATGCAACAGGGACCAAATGTGTACACCTGTGGGCTGGGGGTTAATTACAACTATGCCCTGAAAAAAATACATGTAGGGTTATTGGCATTTCTGTAAACTATCTATGTATAATTTTTTTCTTTTAGTAAATCACTTGAGCAATTGAGATCTCTGGATGGAAGCAGGCTTAAAAATACTCAGTGTGTGTTTGCACATTTGCATCCATATACTGGTGGTCATCTCGGCCACTGTGATAATATACTTCAACCCAGGTATGTAGGAACTTTTTCTTTTTATGTTATTTATACATTTTTTGATTGCACATTACCACCCCTAGCTTTTCAAGTTTAGAATCAGATTCAGGTGACCTCATCTCTGCCAGGAGCAGAGATAGGAAGAGTGGTCATAAGTGTTCTAGGGATCTTTGTCTTTCCCAAGGTTACCTGAGCAAGGAACACATAACTTAGGGTAGACTCCAGCCAGACATCTCCAGTTTAGATCTTGTGAAAAGTTTCCAAACAGGAAGAGGTATGACTGATTTTTGAGTTAAAGAGAAATGCCTTTGGGTTTCTATGAAAATTCCAATCTGTGTTACACTCTGGAGGCTATTGCTGTTAAGGAACATTAAGGTTCTTTTAACAAACCCCCAACCCACATCGGGCAACACTTCAGGAAAAAACAATAGCGATGGGCTCGTTCACAGTAAACAAGGTGCTCCACACGTTTACTGTGAAGTTCCTCTAACAACTCAGTCCTTACTTGTACTGGAACAGGCAGGCTGCATGACCCGTGCTGTATCCTTCCCAGATTAGAAGCAGGCTGGAGGTAACCTTAGGGTAAGGGGATATTTTTTTCCTTACCTGTGTAACACCCTAGCCTGCTCTATGGGGCTACTCAGATCTGTTTAGCTGGCACAGATCTAAGTAGCCTGTGTAGAGCTGCCCGGGCAGAGGAGAGGGGTTAGGATAGGGCATGCCCTGCTGCCACCTATCTAGCCTCTTCCTTCCATTTCACCGCCCCCTACCCAGAAACACCCCTCCCCACCCCTGGGGTGCCCTTTTGCCACCCTTTCCCATCCCCTGTGCCTCCCGGTGCAAACCTACCTGCCTCAGCCAGTGGAAGGATGGGATCTGGCACCAGCAAGCCACCCCCTGTTCTTGCTTTAAGGCACATTTGCAACACTCGGGAGCTGTCAGAGCAAAGCTCGGTGCAATCTTAGGATTGCGCTCTAAATTAAAGCCTGAGTAAGAGTTCATAATATTGTAACCTTAGGGGTAGATTCTTGCAATTCCATGTACGAGGGACAACAGGAAGGAGGGGCACTTACAGTAGTTAGCCTGAAGTCAGCACATGATTGGAGAGGATAAAGGAAGACTTCAGATGGTCTAACTTAACACCTTATATACAGTTGAAAGAGGACTCAGCGATTCATGTGCTCTGGGACATGTTATAGGCATGTGGCAGAAGTTTTTCTGTCACTTTAAACTGGCTGATGGTCTGAAAGAAATAACACTCATTTCTTTTACATACCTCTATATCAACTGTGCATTTACACCAAGTCGAAATGAACTGGTGTAATTCATGTTTATGGATCATGTTTGGGGACTTTATGTTGTCAGGTGCAATAATGCATCATTTGGTCTGGGCAGGCTGTTTTGTAGAAGACATTTGAACAGGTACAGGAGTTGCGAATCTATTTTCAGTAAATTGTGACAAGAGCTTCCATACAATAAGAGTAGCCAGTTTGACAAAGCATATCTTTTCAAACAGTCAAGGAGCCTTGAAATCCATAAACAGACGGATTAACATGTACTCCCATAAGGAAAGCTGCCAGGTTCTAGTCACATGCAGGATTTCATAGCATTACAAAAAGCATGGCAGCAGTAGCACACACACTGACCGAAATGCATTCAGAAAAGCAGTAAGGACGCAGCACATTCCCCTCCCCTGTAAGCCCTTACTGCAGTTTCCAAACTCCTGGAGAGTTTGAAAACTGCAGCTTTAGACTTATCTTAGAGCAGAGGTTCCCAAAGTGCACACTGCAGTGCCCTAGGGCACCCTGGCCCTACAGGATTTCACAGTAGGGTGGCCCCTCCTACCCGTTCCTCCAGGCGCTGCTATCTTGGATCATGCAAAATCTGGTGAGATTTGGGTTTCACCATCTTGGATCACACAATCCAAGGTGGCAAAGTCCAGCTGAGTCTGGAAGAAGGGGCTGTGGGGCCGCCATGACCCCAGTACATTTGGGAACCACTGCCTTAAACCCTTTCTTAAAGATCTGTAGCTGGGGGGAAACTCCATGTTTCAGACTGAAGCTCTCTGGTGATCATTTTCTTATGGGCTTTTGACGACTGGACTTTAGTTCTACATTGTTTGTGCAAAGTTACCTGTGGGACATAGAAGACCCTAGTTGATCCAGTGCTTGAAAGCAGGGGTGGCATGACCTGGAACAGGGGTGCCCAAACCCTGGCCCTGGGGCTACATGCAGCCCTCAAGGTCTCTCAATGCGGCCCTCAGGGAGTCCCCAGTCTCCAATGAGCCTCTCGCCCTCCAGAGATTTGTTGCAACCTGCACTGGCCCGACACAACTGCTCTCAGCTTGAGGGCGACTGTTTGACCTCTTTGCATGAGCTGTGGGATGAGGGCTCCCTCCACTGCTTGCTGTTTCATGTCTGTGATGCAGTAGTGGCAGCAAAGGAAAGGCCAACCTTGCTTTGTGCAAGGCCTTTTATAGACCTTGAGCTATTGCAAGGCCTTCATTCATTCATATAAGTTCATCTTTAATATATACATTTATGTAAACTTATGTAAATGTATTCAAATTTTAAATGTAAATTAATTCTTTCTTTCCCCAGCCCCCGACGCAGTGTCAGAGAGATGATGTGGCCCTCCTGCCAAAAACTTTGGACACCCCTGACCTGGAACACCGCCTGAGTCCACCACCTCTACACAATCAAAAAAATTCAGCCATGTAGTATGCTGTTTGCACAGTTCCAGTAGTGTATGTCCTCCAGGTTACAGAAGTGCAAGACCTCCAGCTTGGTATAAAGAACAGTGTGAATGAAGGATTCATGTGGTCCCTGAGTAAATCAAACCAGAAGTCCTGCAGTTCTCTGTTTGAAAAATTGTTCCAGGAGCAAGGCAAGAAGGCAGCTGATCCACTTTTTGCTCCCTTTCAGAAGGTTGAAAGCAGATCAATGCAGGTTGCACCCACGGCAGGCTATAGGGAGGTGGCAGCAGCAGGAGCAGACTGGGGTGAAGGGCACCCCAGATCTGCCACTTTCCCCCCTCAGCTTGTTGCTGGTGCAGCCAGCATCACTTCGCCGAATTGATGGGTTGCCCCTGCTTGAAACAGTGGCAGATGCATTTCCCGGTTTTAACTCATTTGAACATGTATGCATGCACACTTGGACCTCACCTGCTTCATTACTTCTGGTGCCAGACACATACATATGTGCTCAGGCAGATCCCCCCTTTTAAAACTGGCAGACACATTGGCACATGTCCCTTGCTGCTGTCCTTTGCTTCTTCTTCTCTGAGTTGGCCAAATCACAGTCATGTATTGTGTTCCATCCACTTTCTAGGAATGGTTCAAAATATAGTTCTGTTTTCAGCACTTCTGTCCAGAAGATTACTTTTTATGACGTTCTGAACAGAAACACTAAAGGGGCTTTTAATGATATAGCATCTTATGACCAAAACAAGGAACAGATTTAAGATTATTTTAAAGGCACAACATGAAAGAATCCTCTTTCTTTCTCCTCCCACCTTTCTTTACATCTGCAGACAGTTGCTCATGGTAGCTTTGCGCATTAAATTATTATGGGTTTAAAACAGGGAGTGAGAGTGAGCTGCACCTTATGTCCCTGCGTGTATCATTAATGCCTGAATTTGTACTTGCACGTCTCTCTCTCATGTGCAGTGCATAGATCAAGAGCACATACATATCGGCACAGGGGAGCTCTGTGAAACTTGACAGGTCAATTAAACAGATTGTCGGCATTGTCAGCTTTCACAGAGCTACCTGCTGAGAAGAAAAAGACCTTGTCTTGCCAAACATATGATCAGCATTTTAAGTGTCAATATCTATCAGGGGAGACTGATATATGTATTCACCAGGTGTTGGCTGGAGCACAGTTTTGCTCATGGAGATCACCTGTGATGAGACTCTCTGTGCGCAGAGGTCTGCAGGTTCCCCATGCTAAATAGGGATGAGAATTCTGGGTTTGGATGAACATATGACAGATATCTTGCCAGATTGATAGCAGCTCTCCCAAGTATCAGGGAAAGATCTTTCCCAACACAAGATGCATTTTAACTGAAGAAACCAGTGGCTGCACTGAGAAGTTTGTGCGGGCAAATCACATGCTCTACCACTCAGCTAATGAGTGACAGGATGATGTTTACTGGGTAATCTCTGTCTGATCTACCACTTTACAGACCTGTTGAGTGGATAAAAGGAGGGAAGGATTATAAGGGACTGTACCTGCTGGAAATGACTACAGTAAACCTTTCAGGGGGCAAAAAGGAGAGAACAAGTGTCCCTTTTTCCATTGTGTAGAGCTACCACATATAAGGCATCTCTCTCTCTCTCTCTCTCTCTCTCTCTCTCTCTCTCTCTCTCTGAGCAGTCCATTGTATGGTGTAGTGGCTGCCTGCATAGGCAGGAGTGCCTTTGTGTAAGGTGCACTGCCCATCAGCCTGCTCAGGGCAATGCTTCTGTTTTGGGTTACCAGACTTATGATACCCCTTTTCTCCTGACTGTTACAGTCTGCATAAAATGAGATGCCTCCACTTTGTTCTCACTATCAGGAATGGCTCCAATGGCGAGGTGGAAGGACAATTTGCACCGTGCATTGACGTGTCCTGTTGTGCCCCTCTGCAGCTGTGCTGCTATCTGGCAGTTTGCTCAGTGTGCACTGCCTGGAAGGTGGCAGGAAGGCTATAGCTTTCCGATCCACCCAGCAGATCCAGAGGTGCCCACTGCCAAAGGTGAGGTGGCAGGGAAGGTGGGAAGGGTGGTGGAATAGGGTGGAGGAGGGCAGAACAGCGTGGTGGGGTGGGAAGGGTGGATCAGGTTTGAGAAGGGGCAGGTTTGGCGGCAGCAGCAGCAGTTGCCAAATCCTGGCCTCCTTCCTGGTCCCCCTTCCTGGACCCAATCCCGCAATGTTAATCCAAGCAGATCTGCTATTTAGCTAGCACAAGTCTGACTAGACCTCCCCCTCATGCAATGGAGGCTTGCCTCCAGGTAAGGGCAGCCATTTTGGTCATTTTGGCACTGCTGCATGGCCATTTTGAGCAGCCATTTTGGTACTGCTGCATGGGTGGAGGGAGGAAGGAATAGGATAGGCTATCAAAAACCTATAGCCAGTCCTAGGAATGGCAGGTCTTGCTAGATTAGTCAGAAAACTATGCATTGCATTCAGTTGTCATGAAATACAGCAGACACACTGGTTCATATTCTTTCATGTTGCCCAAAGCAGTATGCCTCTAACAATTCTGCTATCCTGGCATTGAACAAGGTCCTCGCTGTTCAATACTTCTTGTTACTGTCTTGTTTCCTCTGCCATACAGTTATACCAGTGCAAGAATAAAATAAAATAAAATAAAATGAATGGCCCATCAAGCCCTGAGCTGTCGTTGTCATGGAAGGAAAATGTTCCACATTACTACAGCAGTTTTATCCTCTTGTATAACTCCTGCTGGGTACCATGCTACAAAGTGACCAGGCCTTCATTACAATTCTGTGTGATGGCTTGTGGACACTTGCTCTTTCCACCTTCATCTTTCATAGGTGCCTGATCTGCTTTTGAAAAAAGTACAACTCCTTTCTTCCCATGTTTTTTGATGAGCGTACTGGTTTGTTCCCCCCCCAAATGAACTTCAGGTATAAGGAACCCCTGCCTTCTCTGATGTAGAGCAAAGACCTGCAGGGTCTATTTGCTGAAAAGCTTCATCAAAACACCTAAATATCAGCACTGCTGCACTCATCGTCTCCACTGATTTGCTGTGTGGTCTATCAGGGATCTCCCTCCAGTATATCCTAATGGCCTGGTATTTGTAACGACATTCATGTTCCTCATGACCCTTTCTTAGGCACAGTAACATTCTGCAGCAAACAAATGTCAAAGAAACTAAAGATGTGTTAAAATAAAAAAAATGACATAAGTAGTTCAACAGACCAATCATATGCATGTCTATTCAGAAGTAAGTGCCAATGAGTTAAATGGAACATACTCACAGGTATTGTGTATAGGATTGCAATCTAACAACTTAATCCTATGGACAGCACCTTGCTTTATGGCAGTGTGGAATGCTGGCCACTGTTACGCGCTGCTCAGTTGCTGCCATAAGCAGCAAGTGGGAGACATGTTCAGCAGAAACTCTGGAAGCTGCATCAGTCCTGGTAAGACTTTGGGGGAAGTGAGCTGTGGGCGAGAAGGAGGACAGGGGGTGTTTCAGGGTGGATTGCAGAGTGGGCCGGAGCAGACCAAGGAAGGGAAGGGTTGGATCCAGCAGCACTGGTTGCTCCAGGATCCTATCCCAGTCCCTTCTCCTATTCACTCTCCTTTTTTTCTCCTTAGACATACATCAGCTGTAGAGCTGGCATAGGCCTCAGGAGACCTTTAGGGCATCAGGGGCATACCTGGAGGTAAGAGATCAAAAGTTCCCTTACCCTGAGGAGGCCTCCTGATCACCCCCTTGCCATAGGATGCAGTGCGTGCCTCTATGGCATGGCTGCATCCGAGTAAGTGGGGATAGGAATGGAGCATGAGCCACACAGATATAGCAAACAATGTCATCGACAGTGCCTGTTTAGCATTGGACAGCAATGTGTTGATTCCAATTGAACAGTCCGTTCAAAGTCTTTGAAATTCGGACTTAGTGAACACAAACAGTAGAGAAGTGGAGCCCATCTGAGTATTCAGGGGCCTAGAATTACTTATTGAAATTGCCATAATCATAAAGGACAGACTATTATTATTTGCCAGCTCTGTCACAATAAAAGCCTGGTTTGCAGCAGACATAATTTGGCAATTCTACTGACAATCTCAACAATGCGAGCCAAGTCCTGATTAAATATGAAAGCAGAACTGCCTTATCCCCCCAAAATCCCCAAAGTCTTCTCAGGGACCAATATCCAATAGTTGGTAAAATTACAAGATGCATGCTTATGATGAGATATTTTCTAGCCTTCCTTTTCTGAATTCTTTGATAATAAGCCTGATAATTTTTGAAAGCATTTTAAATTAAGCAACATCAACACAAATGGTTGCTTCATTCTTTAAGAAATGTAACAGGTGTGTGTGAGTGTGTGTGTGTGAGAGAGAGAGTTTAGAAAAATGGTAACTAAAGGGCATGAATGGGGTTTATAACAACTGTTAGCGCCAATCAGGCACTAGCAGCTGATTGCCCCCTCCCCGCCTCGTGCACTGAGGCTGAGGCTTGAGCCGCGATTGGTTCTTGCGGCTGGGGAGGCAGGACCAGAGCTCTGGTGCGGAGCGTGCGCTCCGTCCAGGCTCAGTGCGTTCCCGAGCGGCAACCCCGCCCACCCTATTAACCAGTCTGGGACTAGCTGGTCGCTTTATAGGGCCGGGTAGGAATTTTTTGCGGTCAGCCTGATTGGACCTTGGTTGGCCGTTTTTTCACCTACCTCAGACTGGCGAACAGGCAGTGCGGTTTAGGCTACCCTGGGTTGGTCACTCCCAGTGTGGGCAGGGTACGTGCAGGGCTGGGTAGGTAGGGACTTGGCTCGGTGTCTATCCAAGGCAGCAGGGTTAGGGGTAAGTTTGAACCGCTCCCATAATGCCTTACCGGCTCCAGGAGGCAGGCAGGCAGGCAGACCCCTGTCCTGGACGGACAGGATGGCGCGGCTCTGCCGGCTAACCTGAAGTCCAGCTGCCTTGCCCCCTTTGGGGTTGGCGGTGAAAGGCCTAAGCTGGCAATTGACAGCTGGGGCCTCAAGCCAGGTGGTACTCCCAATGAGAACGTAGGGGGAGGCAGGCGGCTAGGATCGCTTCCCCCATATGGCCCCGCACGATTGATGTTCAGTGTTATTGCCCTGCTTCAGTTGAAGTTCAATAAAGTGGCCCATTTTCATCCAAGCCGAAGTCTCATGTCTTTATTGCTGGTGTTGGGGTAAAATTACGCATGGGGTAGACAAAGTGGTGATAGGGTTTTTCCCCCTTACTCTGAATATTAGAAACAGGGGTTATCCAATGAAACCAATTGGTGGCATCTTAGGATCGATAAAAACAAATATTTTTTTCCTACTGTCCGATATATAACTGACTTCTTTGGCTGAATGCAGTGGCTTTCTGCTACCAAGCAATCATTTTCTGCACAAATATGTGTAAGTTGCACTGTGCCCCAAAATAGCACCCATGGCAAGAAACAACAATCAATGTTCCCATACTTTAAAAAAAGAAAATTATTTTGGTATTAAGCCTCTCCATTATCATGCATGAAAGAAGAGTGTGTCCAATATATATCGCAGGGGAGGATTGGTGACGGTGAGCAAGCTGTGTCTCGAGGAAGCTTATCCGACATTATTGATCTCATTAAGGAACCCTGGAGTTTCGAAAACACAGCTGGAAAATCGTTGCTATAATGTACAGCCCCAGCAGTTAAGGCTGATTTCAGCGCCTCTTGGTTGGGTGTAGAAGGAAGCTAGTATTTTTTAGGCCTTGTTTGTTTTTCAAGGGACAGATAGTCTGCTAGATTGTAGCTTTGTTGGCTGAACAGGTCTAGAGGGAACAGAGACCACACCTGTCAAAACAGTGATTCTGTATGGAGCTCAAGCCAGTAAAGGCTTTCCTGGTCATAACATATCCAGCACCTTTAACCAGAACCAGTGCAGTAGAAAGCAGGGCACAGTGATTGTTTGTGTAGGGCTTGCAAGATTTAAGTTCCTTTCCTCTTTCAGGCCTGTGTGGGCTGAGGTTTCTCTCTCTTTGCACTTGATTGATAGAGCTGAGACAGAGCTTTCCCTCTCTCAGCTCTTCAGAAATGAGTGGTTAGACAAATTTGTTTGTCATGGAAGTTCCCTGTTTCTCCTGTGCGCTAACTAGACTGCAAGGTGATGGGCACACCACACACTGAGCTGGTCATCTATTTTTTTTTTTTTTAATGTTTTAATTGAGTTTTTGAATATGCCTTTTGTTATGTGCCTTGGACACTCATGCAAGTGGAGGAAAGGCAGGATAAATAATTATTAAATAAATATGTAAGAGACAAAGAAGCACCTTTCAAATTGGTGCCCTCTCATTTTTAGCAGGGGGAAAGCAACTGTCCCTTATGACCCCAGCTTGGTCTCTTTCCCAGTGATTGTTGCTGGTGTCTCTTTTGCATCTTTTCTTTTTAAGATTGTGAGCCCTGTGGGAGCTATTTATTTATTTATTTATTTATTTATTTATTTATTTTGCTGTGTAAATCACTTTATGAAGTACTTTATACTGAAAAGTGGCATTGAACTATTATAATAATTCTAATCACCACCATAATTTCAACTGCTATTCCAATCACCCTCCAAGAAATACTGTAGGCCAAGGCTCTTCAGACTGGGGCATCACGATGCCCTGGCCTGTGGGCCCTGGCCTCTGCCCCCTTAAGGGGTGGGGGCAGTGAGGAGACAGGGAGGCGGCAGCGGCGCGATCCACAGGCTCCACAGGATTGCACCACTCAGGGGGCTGAAGGGGCTTAGGTGCACTTACCTGAGCCTCCTGCAGCCTCCCGGGAGTGCGGGGAGCCCTGCACGACCTTCTGCGGGGTTCCCTACAGCTTCGAAAGTGAAAGTGGAGCAATTGCGCTCCACTTCTGGTTTTGCAGCATCAGGGGTCAGTCAGGTCAGGCACCCACCAAGACCCATGCCCACCAGTGAGGCCCACCTGGATACATCAGCACCCTGAATCCCTTCCCTGTACCAGTAATTCTACCTCCATTTGCTGATGGGGAGAGTGGAAAGAGCTGCCCGCTGCTTTCTCTACTGTAAGTTAGCAGTGGTGCAGCTAGTGAAAGGCTTTGCTCCAAGGGTCCTCAGTAACATCAATGCTGATATATGCACATAATGATAACAAAAATGTTTTATCGCTACCATAGGCCCAGTGACACTGGAGATTAAATAATAACAGGTTTTCATACCTTTAGTTCTACCGATTACTGGCTCAGAGCACAATCCTAACCAGGTCTACTCAGAAGTAAGTCCTATTTTGTTCAATGGGGCTTACTCTCAGGAAAGTGTGGTTAGGATTGCAACCTCACACCCTTATGTTAAAATGAGCTCCCCCCCCCCTCTCTCTCTCACACACACACACCCCTGTGATATACTGCTGGATCAACTGCATTTTGAATGTAATTGTGCTTAGGAGCTGCTATTTTACAGTTTGGCAGAGCAGAAACCACCCACCCTCCTTTTTACATCTGCTTTTGAATGCTTCCTCCTTTAAGTCATTTCTAAAGGGACCAGCCAAAGGCACTGTCTCAGCAGAAAAGGCTTATAAAGGTCAAGCAAAATTGCACTGGTAAGCTTCAGGGACATTTTACAATGTTTCCTGCATTCAGAAGTTTCTTATAAAAGAGGTTCTTAACATTATATTCACTATATGTGCTAATAAATGTCACTTTATGTGTCACCTTTAACCCAGTAATGCAGTGGATACAGTTAGAGTGATTTAAAAAATGGAAATAAATCTCCATTAAAATTCCTCACTGTTAACTCTTTTTTGTTTTCAAAGTTTTTTTCTTTCTTATTTTTTTTTAAATCCAACTTAGATTGTTTGGCATTTGTACAATATAAGGCAATGTTCTTTTGTGGCATAAAAATGAGAAGTTGCAATAATTATATTCATATTTATTTAAAATAAGGAAATGAACCTGTCATCATGTATTGTGTGAAGGTGCGGTGATGGCCACTAGCATAAACGACTTTAAAAAGGGATTAGACATATTCATGGATGATGGGTCTATCCATGGCTGTTAGTCATGAAGCTTATGCACTTTCTGTGGGTTCAGTGGCAGTATGGCTCTGAGTAGTAGTTGCAGGAGAGCAATGGTAGGAGAAAGACCATGCCTTCATCCTCTTCTTGTGGGCTACGCAGAGGCAACTGGTGAACCTCCTGAGAAGGAAACAGAATGCTGCACTATTTGGGCCTTTGACCTGACCCAGCCAGTCTTTTCTTTGGTTCTAATGTTCGTATGTGCCTTATTGGTCAGACCATTGGTTGATTATGTCCCAATCCTATCCAAATTTCCAGCCCCAATAACACAACAATGCAGCCCCAAAGTACCTTGAAGAAGCCTCTGTGACTGACTTCCCTGCCCCCCCCACCCCATTGGCATAGCTGCACTGGTGCTGGAAAGTTGGATAAGATTACTCTTCTATTTTCTATTCTGACCAATGACATCTGTTCAGCATGGAAGTCATTCCCAGTGCTCTGAGGTAGAGCACTGCAGATGCTAGGTATTGAACCTGAGATATCCTGCATGGAAAGCTATGATCCCTCCCACAGTACATTGCTGTCCAAGTGGACAGGTAGTTAGAGCAACAGGCATATTTCTGAAACTGTAGAAGTGAGTTTCATCTACACCTATTTTGGATGACTGCATCCAGGCCATTCATTTTTGTGCATTGTAGCATGAACAGTTTTGAAGACTCATCAAGGCTAGCCCTGAGTGGAAGTTCAATACTGACCACTGGCTCAGATGCCAAGTGGTCCAGGTGATAGGAGCAACAAATTAAAGCGATAAGTTGAAAAAGGTGTGGCCAGTTCAGGCAAAAAATTCAAAAAGTTAGCGGATTTATGGAGTGGATAATGGAGTTCAAGCAAGGTCTTCTCATGGATTACGAACTGGTTGAGGACCAGGAAACAGAGAGTGGGTGTTAATGGGCAATTTCACAGTGGAGAGAGGTGAAAAGCAGTGTGCCTCAAGGATCTGTCATGGAACTGGTGCTTTTCAACCTGTTCATAAAAGACCTGGAGACAGGGTTAAGACCTAGAGACAGCAAGGTGGCCAAGTTTGCAGATGACACTAAACTTTTCCAAGTGGTGAAGACTAGATAGGATTGTGAAGAGCTCTAGAAGGATCTCTCCAAACTGGGAGAATGGGCAGCAAAATGGCAGATATGTTTCAATGTAAGCAAGTGTAAAGTAATGCACATTGGGGCAAAAAACCAAAACCTTACATATAGGTTAGTGGGTCTTGAGCTGTCTGTGACAGATCAGGAAAAAGATCTTGGGATGCTGGTGGACAGCTTGAAGAAAGTGTCAACCCAATGTGCGGCAGTGGCAAAGAAGGCTAATTCTATGCTTGGGATCATTAGAAAAGGTACTGAGAATAAGACGTCTAATATTATAAGCAGTTATACAAATCGATGGTAAGGCCACACCAGGAGTATTGTGTCCAGTTCTGGTCACCACATCACAAAAATAATATAGTGGAAATGGAAAAGGTGCAGAATAGAGTGACCAAAATGAATATTGGGATGCGGCACCTCCCTTATGAGGAAAGTCTACAGCATTTGAGGTCTTCAGTCTAGAAAAAAAGGTGCCTGAGGGGGGACATGATTGAGACATACAAAATTATTCAGGGGATGGATAAAGTGGATAGGGGGATGTTCTCTTCCCTGTCACACAACACCAGAACCAGAGGAAATCCACTAAAATTGAGTTTTGGGAGAGTTAGGACAAACAAAAGAAATTATTTCTTTACTCATTGTGTAGTTAGTCTGTGGAACTCCTTGCCAGAAGATGTGGTGATGGCATCTGGCCTGGATGCCTTTAAAAGTAGATTGGACACATTTCTGGAGGAAAAGTCCATCACGGGTTACAAGTTATGATGTGTATGTGCAACCTCCTGATTTTAGAAGTAGGTTATCTCAGAATGCCAGAGTGCCAGGGAGGGCATCAGGATTCAGGTCTCTTGTTGTCTTGTGTGCTCCCTGATCATCTGGTTGGCCACTGTGAGATACAGGAAGCTGGACTAGATGAGCCTTTCACCTGATCCAGTGGGGCTCTTCTTAGGTTCTTATGTAAGTGATGGCGTGGAATACATGGTGGAAGCACAGAGTCTAAGTGAAAAATGTTAGGATAGGGCAGGGCTTTTCAGACTGGGGCACCATGATGCCCCAGCCTGTGGGCCCTGGCCTGTTTCCCCTTAAGGGGCGGGGGCAGCCAGGAGGCAGGGAGGAGGCAGCGGTGCAATGCCTAGGATTGTGCCGCTCAGGGGGGCTGCAGGGGCTTGGGTACACCTATCAGAGACTCCTGCAGCCTCCCAGGGGTGCAGGGAGCTCTGAGTTGCTGTCTGCAGGGGTTCCCAAAGCTTCACAAGTGAAAATGGAGCGATCGCACTCCGCTACTGCTAAACCAGAAGTGGAGCGCAATCGCTCCACTTTCACTTGTGAAGCATGGCGCTGCTGCCTTCTCCCAGCCCCCACTGCCTGCCCCCCCTCCCCACAAGAACTTACTGTGGTTTTCAAACTCCCTGGGAGTTTGAAAACCACAGAGATAGGGGATAGGATAAGACCAATAATGTCACAACTTCTGTTAGCAAAAGCACATCCAGTCCTTAAACAACCGCAAGCACTATGAATTTTTTTTTACCTTTGCCATGAAAGGAAAGATGATACCAACTGCATAATAAACTCATAGTAGTTAGTGTAAACTAGTTGCAGATTATTTGGAGTTAAGTCATAGGATGTAGCGATTGACTCCAATATCTAATTCTGCTTATAGCATTTGGAACTTTTTTCCCCCAATTGCATTTGGTACCAATATTCTCCATGCTTTTTTAGCCTTAGGTTGTGATGAAATGACAAGATTATAAGTGATGATAAAGAGGAGGAGATGGAATTCCTGACTTTTTGATCTCTCGCTGTTTCCTTTAGCATCCTGCTGTATGAAAACCCTTCAAACAGTTCATAGTCAAGAGTTCACATAAGACCAAAGAGATTGTCATAGTGAGATAAGCCACGCAGTACAAAAGGATGCAATGCAGTCCTCTGAAAACAAGAAATTGTACAATAATCTGCACCAGCACTTGACCTCTGGAAAGGTCATCGAGTTGTTCTGAAAGTGGAGCCAGAAGGCTGTAAACAGCTTCTTAGCAGAGTTGAGCCATAGGACAACTTTCAGCTTTGGGCTCTGTGGGCTCTTTGCTCCTGCTCCAGGGCATTTTCAGAAAATGTGGAACTAAAGAAATAAAAGCAGATAGGGAAGGAAGGAGAAGATAGGGAAGAGACGCCAGTGAAACTGCATCAGGGGTGGAGATGAATGGAGAGAGAGACAGCCAGGCAGATTTGCAGAAGAAAAACATTCCATCGAAGAAATACAAACGAAAAGACATGTTGACTCCTGCGACCAAAAATGTTTATAAGGGAAAAGTCGGAAGGGAGACATTTAAAAAAGATCATCAGTGACACACATTGTTGGCATCCTTCAGTCTCGGAAGACTATGGTATAGTGATCTGAATGCTGGTTCTGGAACAGAGTGTCTTCTCCAGTGCACGAAGTCTGGGTAAAGTAGATATGGAGGATAGACTGTTACCCATGCAGCAAATCCCCCCTCTCCACGTCACTGAAATGGTCCAATGGAAAGGCAGAAGCCAATACGGTTGGTTCCAGTGGCAACGCAGGAGTTGCCAGAACGTGACTGTGTTCAGCCATGAACTGCCTCAGGGACTCCGGCTCCGGATTTTGCCTCGAGGTTGACTCCTGAAGCCTTTTCCATAACTGGATGTAGCCACAAGGCAGTGGAGGTTTGGGATCAGAGTTTTCCTTCTCTCAGATGAACTGCCTTCGCAGGCTAACGAGTCCCATCTACCCGGTGGCTGTTTAGTCGCCTCTTACAACAAGTACAGCCCAACTGAGGACCTATTCTTATTCCCCAGTCCCCAGGGGATACACAAGTGTATCCCCAGTGACAACAAGGCAGGTAAGAAGAGGACGACCTGATGAGACTAAATAATTGGTCTTGTCATCTTACGATGCTATCACATTGCTCCAGTGTACTTTAAATAGAAGTTCCAACATGTTGAACCCTTTCAGGGACCTCATCCAAGTGTCCTTGGAATGGCAACACGTTAACAGACCATGCATGGTACCTGCTCTCAGTGGTGCTGGACAGTGAACAGCTTCAGTCTTGGAGAATCATAATTCACTGTATGGAAAAGTTTGGCACCACTGCAGATCATTTGGGCTTTGATTTTGAGACCCTGGGCAGCCATTGCCATCAGAGTAAATAAATAAATAAATAAATAGGTGAGATTGATTAAATGGTTTGACCAAGGACAGCCCAACTGGATCCACCATCTGAAGCTGCCCTGAGTGGTTGTTGCATGTGTGCCTGCAAAAAGCCTAGGAAAGAAGAATGCACCCTCTAGACCTCACTCCTTGTTGATCTTTCTTATCAAAACCAGAAGTGTGAGTGGTGTTGAGAGCTCCAGCCTGTCCCACACTTCCTGTTTTATTTAAAGGAACTGCAAGGAAAGAATGAGGTGAGGGAATAGAAAGGCAAATTGCTGCTGCCTGTGCAGTTTTTTGTGGGGGGGGGGGGTGGCATGGGCAAAAAGCGATCTACTTCCCTCCCCACTCACCTCACTCTTTCCTCAAATGGTCCTTTTAAGTTTAAAGGAACTGATGAAGAGTGAGGTGAGTGGGTAGAGAGCAGATCCATGTGTTTCCATACACAGCAGAGTGAAGGAAAGTGGTGGCACTCTCAGGGTAGAGGAACACTCCAAGTCTTCCACTCTCCCTGATACCCATCACTCACTGCTAGCCATGTCTTCCACTTCATAGAGGAGTTGGCCCTGGGTTTGACCTGCTATAGATATGGTTCAGACCAGCATCTCATCACACAGATTTAAACCTTCCCCTGATACCATTAAATCAACCATCACATAGAAGTTGTGTGTCACTAATGGTACAGACTGATCCACTACAAAATCACCTGGGACCAGTAGTGTAGCCGGGAGGGGGGGTAAATACAGTGTGGGGTAAATACAGCAGGCACTGCAACATGTAAGCTGCCCCTTCCATGGAAATGTTGCTGCCCCAATGGCTCTGACAGCGAGTGAGAGGGGCAGCTTACAAGGCAGCACCTCCTCTGGCTATAGAGGAGGGACATCAGTTGCCATTTGCCAATGGGCATATGCTATTAATCATGGAAATCTTCCAAATCTGTGTGAAATGGATTAAACATTTCTTTTGCTATTGGAGGGCTACAGTAGTCAGTGCAATTCCTTTTGGTATTTCCGTGTTGTGTGTGTGTGTGTGTTTGTTGCAGATATGAGATAACACAGAAAGGTACATTCAGAAGGGTGAACAGAGACACTGTGCCACTACAGTAGAATAGGAAATATTTAACCATTGTCTCCTTTCTTGGAAGCTTCCAGGTAGAGGCACATGGGGCTTGTTTGAAAGTTGGTCACCCAGCCTGGGACAGAATTGACTTCCTGCATATTGAGGTGAAAGTAGACAATAGAGTATGTAATGGCAGTGACTTCTGCTGATTTAAAAAAAAAAGAACTGCTAGGGTCTCTAGTGGGCCTGGCTCTCTCATATTCTGTACTATTTTAGATACTGTTTTCAGAAGACTACAGAGGAACCCTGCAGTTGTGGTGAATCAGAGGATGAAGTGTATAGATTTCATTAAGGTGTCCCACCTTTCCTTCCATAATCACTGAGTATGATACACTCACCATCTTTATGATTACATAAGGAAATACACTGACCAGACAATAATCTTGGAAAGTTAAATATTTAGAGCCCAATCCTGAGCTCACATCGCTAGCGCTCCGCCAGCAGAGAGTGTTGCAAATGTGCCATAAAGCACATTTGCAGTCCTCAGCGCTGGTAGAAGGCCTGTGCTCTGCGGCTTGCCGGCCAGTGCTCCGCGGTCACACAGTCCACCGGGCAACAGAGAGGTAGGTGGGGGCACGGGGGAGGTGGGGAGGAGGTCTGGGGCGGGGAGAGGTAGAGGGAGGGCAGGGAGGGGGCGGGAGTGCTCCACTCAAGGCTCTTGATTCTATGCCAACCCTTGGGTCGCCGTAGAATTGAGTAGTCCCATTGCAGAGCTACTCGACTTACCCGGGGGAAGGGGACCAAAGTCCTCTTCTCCCAGGGAGCCACTGGTGCTGCCCGGTTAGTGCGCAGGATCCAGCAACAACCATTTTCAGCACCACTGCAGCCCTGGGCACTGGGCAACTCAAGATTGGGCTGCCCATCTGTAAAATCAAACCAATAAAAAAGGCTTCAGCCAAACATGAGAAGCACGCGTCAACCACATGCAGAATGAAAGACACAGTCGTCTTATATAAGTGCAGTGGGGAGAAAGACTGATGGAAGGTGAATGGCTGTTTAGTAGAAAAGATATGAATCCATCTTCTCTTCCAATTAATGGCTGTATGAATATCAAATCTCCGAAGGAATATTTTCCACATTTACATTTTAAATTGCATGCCGTTTATCCCAGACTCCTTTGTAATGAAATAAGAAATGATTGAATGGCATTCACCCTCTGCTGTCAATGAAGTTTACTTACAATTGAGCTGAAATGTCACTAAACACAAGATGCTATCTAAACACATTTGCCTATAATCTCTGCATCTTTTTTTTTTTTTTAAAGGCTAACTGGTTGACTGTGAGACACAGTGTAGGCGAGCTTCAAAAGATGCCTGGAGTTCAGTCAATCAGACTGTCTCCACCGTTGGGAAACAGGAGAGGGAGCTCTCACTACACCAGCCGAGCTGGCGGGGAAGCCATTGGGGATTGTTCTTTGTCCTTGCTAAACTAGGGAGGAAAAGGAACTGCCATTGCTCTATTCAGAGGAACAGCTGCGCCTGGTGTTTGCCATGTGTTCATTTACTGGCACCTCAGTCCTACGCACAGTGGCTTGGGACAGATTCCAAAGAATAGCTGTTTCAATCTGAGGCAGCACAAGAAGCCAATGTGTTTGATCAGCTAGGAAAATCACAGCCCAATCCTAATTTGTGCTGGCACAGCCAGGCTGCCTGACCTGTGTTGTATCCTACGCAGGTTTGGAGGCAGCTGGAGGTCTCTTCAGGGTAAGGGGATATTTTTCCCCTTACCCAGAGTAAAGCCTCAGCCACCCCATGGGGCTTCACAGATCTGTGCCAGCTATTTAGCTGATGCAAATCTGGGAAGTCCATGTAAGGCTGCCAGGCCCAGGAGCACAAGTTAGGATGAAGCATGTGCAGTTGCCACCAACCCTGTCTGCTCCTGGACCCCATCCTCTCCTGTTATGCCCTTCCCCACCCAAATTGTCCCTCCCCACCTCCCAACCATGCTACCACCACCTTCTCCCACTCCCCATACTGCTTGATGGGAATATACCTGTTCTTGCCTGCCTTTGTGCCTTATGGCACATTTGTGACACTCAGAGCCAACACAGGGAGACCAGTGCGGGCACAATTGACACTTAGGATTGTGTCATTGGGTGCTGTGCAAGAGAACCTCTTGCAGATTGTGTTCAAAGGGTACATGGACCGAGGGCCTTGTAAAGCAGGTGATTTTGCTGGGTTACCTGTTGTTCATGTGACACAGACTGCAGCAGAGAAATGGAGTGTATCTCTTGGTTGGAGTAGATCTTACATTCCCATCTGAAACTGGCATTCACCACACATCTGGTTTACTCTTTAGAAAGAGGGAAAGACCTGTCGCATTGAATTCAACTCCCCCCAATCAAGCTATTAATACTGTACAGAGCTAGTGACCCACTCAAGAACTAGCAGCCCCAGATGGAGCTGCATATCACCCACTGGTATTAAAACCCCTCCTTCCATCCCCTTCCTCCATTTTGGCACCTCACTTGTGTCAGTACCTCTAGATTATCTCAGGAAGTTAATATTAAGGCTAATAATCCAGCTGGTTCTCTTGGATTTTGATGAGCATTATGATACATGAAGGCTCATGTCCTGCATCAGCAAAAGCCTATGTCTCTATATAGATGTTTCCTTGGTAGATCCACAGCACAGTCATATGCACATCAACTTAGACGTAAGTCCCACCATGTTCAGTGGAGCTTACTCCCAGGAACACGAGTATGGGAGTTCAGCCTGAGATGCCTGTGTTTGATATCCAGATTGAGCACAGACAGACACGCTAACAAAATCAGTGCCTTTAAAAATCAGACTGCTATACTAATAAAACCATTAGTATCCAAACTGTATGCAGGATTGTGACTCAGGCGAGCCCATTCAGGTGTGCTTCAGGTGTTTGCTGGGTCATGACCTTGTATAAGGCTGCCTCTATGTACAGTTTTTGTGTATTACGGTGTGTAACTGATGTCTCCTAATTTTAGAATTCTTGGGATAATTTGTAGGCAACCTTCCACCACCTCCTGTACAAAAATATTTTGGTCTCTGTGCCTCGCTGTACACTCTATTTTATGAATTTAAGCAAACAAATAAAATCCTGCTCTTTTTTTCAGGCAGGAGAACAAGTTAAATTAGTCCACCTAAGCTATACGAATCCTGCCATTGACATATTCTTGGCTTGGCTAAATTTATCCTGTTTGGCCATATGCTCTTCCCCATTTCCTGATTATATGTGTCACAGAAGTCTGGAAGGTTATTCACGGGCTCCCTCAAAGTCCCATTAACCAGAAGTGACCACAAAGCGACAACTGCAGAGCAGGTGGCCCCATCACGGTTGAACTGAGCGTTACCCTTGTCAGATCTTTGAGACAGAGTGGCTGCCGAGGCTGACCTATGTCCTTAACGAAGTACATTAGCCTTCAAGGGTAATGTGGCTGCCACATTGATAGGGAGCATGTGAGCGATCATTGCCAGGCTGATGCCCCTCCTCGTGGAGCAGCTTCACTCTCCAGGGCTGTCAGTCTGAAACCTTTTACGAGCTCTGCAATCGCTCTAATACATAATGTCTGGCAAACTAATTCACTTGTCGTATGAATTAACTTCTTGAAGTGCTGTTCCTTTACATGCTTGGATGAAATGAATTTTCACCTTGAACAGAAATTACTGTGACTGTATTTTCAGCCCCCCTTTTTTTTTCTTCATGTTTTAATTATATTAGATAGGGGAATTGTTTCAGCTTTTCCCTCCCCGCCCCTTTTATCTTCAAGAAATAGTGAGTAAAGGTCTTGAAGGTACTGTCACACATTAGCCAGTAATATTTGTTATGCAAGGATATAAAATAACTTTTTATTAATCACATTGGCGCTCCTATTTTTTTTAGGCACTCCATGTTATTTTAGGCACTCCATGTTTAGAGGCTGGAACAAGTTTGAGGCAATCTCATTACATCCCAGTGGCGTAGCCAGCCCCGCTGGAACTCAGAGCTGTGACTCGCGATATCACCTTGCAAGTGCCTGACCCAGAAGTAATTACGGTGTCGTGATGACTTCCGGGTTACAACACACTTTTGGGTTACAGTGCACTCTGAGGTGCTTGTGCACTTTTTTTCTTGAAAATTTTCATAGACCATGGCCAATAAGACTGAACGTTGCTTACTACTAATAGTACCGGCCTTGAAAGCCTTAGATTATATTAAATACAAAACTAGTGATTGCATAAAAAGGGGAATAAAACACCTTTTGCATTAAACAAATAAACGAAATCTGCAGGTTGGGAAAAAATAAAAAGAGTTGGGGAATGATTTCTGCTTTACTCCCCATTGGTCAGACCTCACCTGGAGTACTCTGCCCAATTCTGAACTAGAGTGGGTTCACAGAAGCGTGGTAAGGATGATCAGAGGACTGGAGGCTAAGAGAGGATATGATAGCACTCTTCAGATATAGTACCTGAAGGGCTGTCATGTGAAGGAAGGAACAAATTTGTTCTCAACTGCCTCTGAGAATAGAACTAGGTCTAGTGGGTACAAACTGCAAGAGGAGATTCTAGTTGGACATCAGGAAGATGTTCTTGACAGTTAGGGCAGTTTGGCAGTGGGACAGATTGCTAAGGGAGGTGGTGGGTTCCCTCTCACTAGAGGTCTTCAAGCAGATGCTCGACGGGCAGCTGCTGGAGGATGATCTAGGAGGATTTCCTGCTATAGGCAGGGGCTTGGAGTAGATGACCTTGTGGGTCCCTTCCACCTCTATGATTCTATGTTTCTATGATACTAACTGTAAAAGATTCAAAATTAATGCACGTGTTTTTTGGAGTTTCATACTTCCTGCAGTGCTTCTCAAACGTTTAGCACTGGGACCCACTTTTTAGAATGAGAATCTATCAGGACCCACCAGAAGTGATGTCATGACTGGAAGCGACATCATCAATCGGGAAGAGTTTAACAATCCTAGGCTGCAAGACTACCCACACTTACCCAGGACTAAGTCCCATTTACTATCATTGTTCAAAGCATATACATAGTAGCCTGTTAAAAGAACAGATCTGCAACATTTTCTTCAACTGCAGTCACAATCCATGGCAGCATCAAGTCTAATATATTAAAAATAAAATAATTGAAATGAATGGGGACCCTCCTGAAATTGGCTTGTGACCCACCTAGTGGGTCCCAACCTGTAGTTTGAGAAACACTGTCCTAGGGGAAAGAGCTTCACTCTGAGACATAAGGAAAACTACATTGCTTTTGGATTGGTACTGAAAGCCTGCCTAACTTAACTGGAACATAGCAATAAATTCCCAAATCTTCTCCATTCATTGATTTTGATGCCTTGCTGGCTGCTTTCCACAGCCTCGCAATACACATCTTGGCTGCTGTTAAGAAAAGGTCCTCTAGCTGCTATTTGAGCTTTCGTTGAGCGGCTTTGCCCCAGCTGCACTGGATTCCGCAGAAGAGCTGGAGGGAAAGTTTTCAAGTTTAGACGAGCCTATTTAACTATTGGGTCATTGACTCAAAGCTGTGATGATTTTTTTCTCAGAGGAAGAGAGAAAGTTTTTTGGCAACTCGACAATGCACACATTTCCAGGTAACTCCACTGAGCTTGCAGAATATAAGGTAGTGACCCATTTGCATTTGAAGAGGGAAGAGAGGGCCAGTTGAGTCAATACCCAGCCCCAAAGCCATGCTGCTTGAACATCCTGGCTCCTTCCCAGTTCACTTTTCTAGTTGCTGGAGGGGGTTGTTGAAATTGCTCCTCTACACTTGCTGCTATATCTATTTTTAAAGCAGGCAACACATGTAGAGGGGTAGCTCCACCCCCCCCCCCATTATAAAAACTGACTAGGAAGTGAGGAAAAGGGCTAGAACATGCACACAGCATGAACATGCCTGTCACTAATCTCATGACACTGGTTCAGGTGCTAAAAGCATCCAAACTGGCTGAGAATGTTTTGTGCAGAAGTGTCACAACCTGGAATGCCACTGATGCTGCCTCAGGTCTCCCACAACTGAACAATTATTATTTTTTTAAAGCAGACTCTTACTGCAGTTCTCGTGTGTTTCTTTCATTGCAGGAGTGCAAGACTTCAGGTTTGTTTTAAAGGGACTACAGCAGTGGTATTCAAACTGGGGCATCGCGATGCCCCAACCTGAAGGTCCTGGTCCCTTTCCCCTAAAGGGGCGGAGGCAGCCAGGAGGCAGGGAGGAGGCATCCCTAGGGAGGATCCCTAGGATCGCGCCACTCAGGGGGGGCTGCAGGGACCTGTGCGACCTTCGGCAGGGCTCCACGGGTCAGGGAAGGTGACAGCCGAGTGATTGTGCCCCACTCCGCTAAACCGGAAGCGGTGCGCGATCGCTCCACATTCCCTTTTGACTGGGCTGCAGGGACTGGGGTGCACCCTCTACTCCCTGCAGCAGCTGTCCCTGGCTGCAGGGAGCCGGGCGCGAGCGCCTGCAGGGCTCCTCGGGTCAGGGAAAGTGAGAGTGAGGCGATTGTGCCCTGCTTCCAATTTAGCGGAGCGGGGTGCGATCGCTCTGCTATCACCTTCTCTGACCCAAGGAGCCCTGCCGAAGGTCGCGCAGGGCTCTCCGCACCCCCAGGGGGCTGCAGGGGGCTTGGGAAAGTGCACCAAGCCCCTGCAGCCCCCTTGAGCGGCACGATTCTGGGGATCACGCCGCTGCCTCCTGGCTGCCCCTGCCCCTTAAGGGGAAAGGGACCAGGACCATCAGGCTGGGGCATCACGATGCCCCAGTTTGAATAACCTGCTGTAGTCCCTTTAAAACAAACCTGAAGCGTTGCACAAGCAAAGACTTACTGCGGGATTCAAACTCCCTGCGAGTTTGAAAACCGCAGGACTACAGGAATGAAGACGCTTTCACTCATGTGATCCCTATAAATCAAACTGGAATTCCTGCACTTCTGTGTTTGAAGACATTGCACCTGGAGCAAGGCAATCCCATAAGAACATAAGAACAGCCCCACTGGATCAGGCCACAGGCCCATCTAGTCCAACTTCTTGTATCTCACAGCAGCCCACCAAATGCCCCAGGGAGCACACCAGATAACAACAGACCTGCATCCTGGTGCCTTCCCTTGCATCTGGCATAGCCCATTGCTAAAATCAGGAGGTTGCGCACACACATCATGCCTTATCGCCCGTAATGGATTTTTCCTCCAGAAACTTGTCCAATTCCCTTTTAAAGGCATCTAGGCCAGATGCCATCACCATCTGCACCATCACACCTGGAGCAAGGCTGGTGATCCACTTTCTGCTCTCTTATAGCAGGCAAAAAGTGGATCAGAGCAGGTTGCATCTGCAGCAGGGTGAAGGGAGGTAGTGATCGTGGCAGATGCTGGGGAAAGGGCAGCCGAAATCTTGGTCTAATGGATGGGCTGCCCCAGGTTTTGTGACTTCTTTCCATTTGTTTACTTTCAACCCAATCCTCTATTTACCGGCTGTGTTGTTGTGCCTCGTCCTCAAGCGCTGTCTGCCATAAGGCAGTCAGCGGCAGTTGTAAAAGGTACTCTAGTAGTATGCTACTCAGCACACTGCTAGGGCCGCTGGGAGAAGCCCAGAGCCTTCCTGCTGGTGCCAGCGGATCCACAGTATCCACTGACCCAGGTAAGATGGCAGGGGAAGTGGGAGGGGTGGTGGGAGGGTGGAACAGGGGTTGAGGAGGACAGAATGGGGCAGTGATAGGGTGGGGATGGGCAAATTGTGTTCGAGAAGGGGAACAGGTTTTTTTTTTTAAAAATCCCTGTCTTCTTAATCATTTGTCAGCATTAAGCTGCCCCTTCCCCACCAACTGTTTTTTGTCTGTTCCAGAACTCTCAGTGGATAACAAATCAGTGGAAAAATAGACCTGGGTTTCTTGCTCCTCCATTGTCACCCCAGAATGCATTGATATAGAAGCTATACCACATGAAGCCTCTATATGGATTAACAATGGAATCTAGTGAAATGAAATTATAACTATTTAACAGCACAAAGGTGGGAAATTGGATTTTGGTGCTTTTGCCCCTTTTTACATTTAAAGGTGGTCCTGGGTATCAGTGGTGAGTCAAATCAGTGGATACCAAATCAGTGGGTAACAAGACACAATTCAAGGTGCTGGTTTTCACCTTCCAAGCCCTAAATGGCTTGGAAAAAGCTTACTTGAAGGAGCCATTTCTCCCACATGAAACTTCCAGTTTGCTTCAGTCATCCTAGGAAGCCTATGTTGTGTTCCTTTAGCATCAGATGTCAGTTTGGTGGGGATGAATGACACAGCCTTCTCAATGTCAGCAACCAAATTATTCAACTTGGGAAGTTATTTGCCTTGAGCTCCTTATTAATTTTTCATCATTTAGTAATAATGTTTGTGCTTTCCAGGTGCTTAATTTAGATTTACCTTTTATGTGTGCTCTGTTACTTTTTCTTTTATTCCTTCCTCTGCCCTTTTTTACTTTTTACTGTGTGTTTATTATTAATTTTATTGTTTTGCATCATATTTATTATTTGATTTGTGATTTTGTTTTTGTAGAGTTTTATTTGACTGTGAGTCACCTGTTCAGGTCAAAAGGCAGGATATTGGGCTGTGGATAAAGGTGAGGATGAAAGTCATAGAACATAGTCACACCAGCTTCCATCAGCAGGTGATGCGAATTCAGAGGTTAAACAAGGGACTTCATGGACAAGGCTGGGTTTGTATAGGACAGAGGTAGACAGTGAGTACAATAATACGAATGACTCAGTCAGATATGATTACTACAGCTTATAGTGAACTTGAATGAACAAGTATCTCAATTCCAAGTACTCTGATTCTTTCATTTTGGCACATGTATAGACAGTAAAATGATCTCATGCATAATGACTTACTATTACACAAGGATTCTGGACAGGTCTCTGCCTTGCTGACGTGCATCTTTAGAATGATCTAAAAACAAACTCTGCCAGAAGGCATTTTGGAAACATCTCAAGATTGCTCAGATCAAGAAATTAGTTTCCAAAGTAATTCCAGAGAAAAAATAGCTCAGTCCTACTAGGCTCTCACTGCAGTTTGCATCCTAAGAGATTTCCTTCCCCCCCCCCCCTTCATCCTAACACTTCATTTTTTTTGTGTGGGACTCAGCAATCTAGACACGTCTAAAGGCTGTCATAAGAATCCATCACCCTCCCCTGTTGTAATGCTTGACATTGTGATAAGGGAAAATGGTAGGCAGTCATTTGAAAGACTCTCCATGGCTAGCCTCTGTTAACCTTGCAGCTCCTACACTCCTGGCATTGCAATATCTGACACATGATAGAGCAACTCCCCAGATTTCACAATTTAGTTCCTATTCTTGCTTTCCTGTCAATTTGGGGAAAGGAATGCTACACTGCAAGACACACATTCCTTAAGGATCTTGCATCTTGCAGTCACATCAGTGACTTACTGAACAAGAACCCAATGGAGCCTCTTCATCATATCCTTACCCCTACTAGTCATGAAACTGATGTACAGAACTGAGAATAGGGCAATGGCTGCATTGTTTAAACAGGGGCTAAATTGAAAAGCAGCTAAATCAAAACATATGTGCTGGTAACGAACAATGACCTTCAGTTCGGACTATATTTTCACAGGCACTGAATCACCCCAGAGACTAACATTTCTTTTCTCATTAACAAACTACGCTGTCCTGTGACACAACCAAAAGTTATGAATTTTTCTGCACACATGTCTTCACATAAAAAGACCACTCAGCTGCTAATTAATCTTGTCCTCCCTGGCAAAGATTTCATATGGTTTATCTTTTTACTGTTGTTATTACTGGTGTCTTTGGGACATGCCTTGCTTTTTGCATAGAAATCTAAGCTATATTTGACTTCATCTTAGACTGAATTATATTTGCCTTTAATGTTAGAACTATGCAGTGTCAATCACACACAGGATTGAAATAGGAAGCAGCCTTATACTGAATTAGACCATTCATCCAGCTAGCTTGATATACTGCCTGATGACAGAGCTTTAGGATTAAAGACAGGTGCCTTTTTCAGCCGTTCCTGGAGATGAAAAGGATTGAAACTCCATACAGCTGACCAGACTGCTAATCAGCTGTTAACGAGGCTAACTAGCTGGTTAACAGCTGAGCTGGGGTACCTTAGCCTGTGATGTGATGGCAGAATGGTCAATGCACCAAATAGTGACCTCATCAGTACATTTAATTTCACCTTTATTGGCATAAACAATCCATCAAATAAACAAAATTAAAACATCCAAGGTTGCGACCAGACAATTTTCATGATCATTGTATGGGAGCATAGAAATACAGAGGAATTTACGCCTTGATAGCACTGCAAATAAACATTTTGCAACGTTTATTGAGTGACACTCATTTCTCCCATCCAGCAGGTACCGAACTAAGTCCATATCCGAACCAGGAAAGTTTTTCAGAAATGGGAATAGAAATCGATGGCGTAAATCAATATAGTGGGGACAATACAATAATATACGGGTCAAGGACTCACCTGAGGTCAGATCGCAAGAACATGACTGGGGACTCTCCAATGACCTATTAAATCTTGCTTTCAGCACATTTGTAGGCAAGATATGAAACCTACCCAGTGTAAAAGCTCTACGAATCTGAGGCGAACACATGAATGATAGATAGCTTGAACCCGAATCAGAGGGCCACAAAAGACCAAAATACAGAGGCGAACAAGACTTACGGGCTGCAGCTTGTAAATCATATTTCTCTATATCGAATAGTTGAGACTGAATAAGATTGTAAGCAGCAGACATGGATAATCCTCCTATCAGATCAGGTGATAAACCTAGCAACTGGAGTCTTTTATGAAATAAAGTTAGACCAGGGGAAAAAGAAACATCAGCAAGAATATTGGTAAGCACGATGTTCTGATTTGTCTCATAGCCGACCCTTAGCCAAAATCTCAAAAATCTTAGTCAGGCCAGTGTTTCAATTTTATGCAGACCAGCTTTGAGTCAATGCTGCGTAAGGTACAGTGAGGTACTGCAAAGATCTTATAGAGAAATCTGAACTGAACACATTCTACTAGGATGGAAATGGCTGGAATCCAGATGGGGTACCAAACAGCAATTGTGCCAGAACCTTGGACTTAAAGATCTGCACCACTGTGGGGATATAAGAATTGCCCCAGGTGTAAAAAAAAAAAAAAAACCACAAAGTAGCTTGAACTAATAGTAGCCTGGTGATGAGGTGACCAAGTATGCCTATGATGAAACAGAATTCCCAGGTACTTGAAAACTTTAACCTGTTTGATTGCCTTCCCCCCAAAGGACCAAGAGGTAGGTTTCCATCGGGAACAGAAAACCACTATTTTAGACTTCTCAAAATTTAATTGCAATTTATTGTAAGTTAGGTATTTAATATACAAATTGATTCAACGCTTCAAGTCAATTTTCGTACGGGACAATAGCAGCATATCATCTGCACACAACAGAAGGGGGAATGGGAAATGACCTAATTTAGGAGTTTGGGTGTCAACTAAGGACAAATGAGGAGCCAGATCATTAATGAATATATTAAACAGCATGGGGGCTAAGACACATCCTTGTTTGTCTCCTAAATTAGTAGGAATTGGGGCCGAAAGTTTCCCACATGGTGTTAATTTAACACGGTAGCTAGTCTCTGAGTAGAGCTTCCTAATTAAGAGGAGTCGCTTGTCTAGACCTAAATTGTCCAGTTTCAGCCAGAGTAGCTCCCTGTCAACCGTATCAAATGCACCTTTTATATCCAGGAAGGCAGCATAAAGATGGGAATTTTTAGATTTGGCATACTTAGAGATTAAATGGGATAGGGCTAAACAGTTGTCCAAAATAGATTTATCAGGTAAAAAAACCTGTTTGTTCTGGGCAATAACGTTATTTTCTTTCAGCCACTTAGTGAGCCTGTCCTAAAGGTATTTTGCGTAAATCTTGTCCAGAGAAGATAGCAAAGAAATGGGGCAATAGCTCCCCAGGTGCTTTCTATCACTTTTTTATAAATAGGCATAATGATTGATTGGGTCCAGGAGCTGGGCGTAATACCAGCATTATTTATAACCATGAACAGGTCTACCAATAGTGGTACCCACCAATCTGGGTCAACCGTGAATATATATAGGAAATCATTTAAATCAATAAAAAAAATAGACATCCATTCCGCACCTTGAAAATAAAATTTGGAAGATAATATCCTCCATTGCCTGCAATTTAACCTTATCCTATGTCTGATTCATCTGTTCAAACCAGGGATAGGTTTCTGTACCCTGTGGTAGGTGAAATAATGAATAATACTTTAATCCATCCGTGGCATCATTTAGAGCTCCTTTGTAATTGAGAAATGATATATTACTGCCAAAGGATTAAATTAGTTCCAGAATAGCAATGCTCCTTATAACATTCCACTTCTTCAGTAATCTCTCTTCTCAACATAAGGTGACTCAACTCCAGGTCAGCTAACAGACGTTTCATGGATCTTGATTTTCCTGCAGAAGCCAAGCATCCAAATAGCAGTTTTGAAGGTCTTGTGGCTCAGAATGGTATGACCTGAAAAAAATAAGCTCCAGATTAAGTGCACACTCATGGTACCACCTTAAGTAAGTTTTCTCAGAAGTAAAGGTCACTGAATCAAGGCCTTACACTCAAGATCGTGAATTTAGGATTCAGCTTTTAGGAAGGAGAGGGAGAAAGGTCCCTGTGCAAGCACCATTACTGACCCTAGGGATGGCACAGATTCCATGACACTTCATGGCAGACTGTAAGTGTGGTGGTTCGCCATTGGCTTTCCCATTTAGGAAGGAACTATGCTGCTTTTAGACATGTCATACCAACTACGTATATTAAGCATATTAAACTATCAATTCAGGTGTGAATTCCTTAATGACGGGGATGCATTCCCACACTCCTACTGTCAAGCTATTCCCAATGCTCTGAACATGAGTAATTTGTATTAGACAGGGAGGGAGGAAGGACTGGGTGGGAATATGGAAGCTATGCACAGCCTCCTATTGCATTTAGTACTGTTTACCATTTACACGTTTTCCAGACTCACAAAGAGAGTCTGGTCCAACAAGAAGCTGACGGAACATACCAAGATCCAGGTCTACAGAGCTTGCATCCTGAGTACACTTCTGTACTGCAGTGAGTCATGGACTCTTCGCTCACAACAGGAGAGGAGACTGAACGCTTTCCACATGCACTGCCTCCGACGCATCCTCGGCATCACCTGGCAGGACAAAGTTCCAAACAACACAGTCCTGGAACGAGCTGGAATCCCTAGCATGTATGCACTGCTGAAACAGAGACGCCCGCGTTGGCTCGGTCATGTCGTGAGAATGGATGATGGCCGGATCCCAAAGGATCTCCTCTATGGAGAACTCGTGCAAGGAAAGCGCCCTACAGGTAGACCACAACTGCGATACAAGGACATCTGCAAGAGGGATCTGAAGGCCTTAGGAGTGGACCTCAACAGGTGGGAAACCCTGGCCTCTGAGCGGCCCGCTTGGAGGCAGGCTGTGCAGCATGGCCTTTCCCAGTTTGAAGAGACACTTGGCCAACAGACTGAGGCAAAGAGGGAAAGAAGGAAGGTCCATAGCCAGGGAGACAGACCAGGGACAGACTGCACTTGCTCCCGGTGTGTAAGGGATTGTCACTCCCAAATCGGCCTTTTCAGCCACACTAGATGCTGTTCCAGAACCACCATTCAGAGCGCGATACCATAGTCTTTCAAGACTGAAGGTTGCCAACAACCATTTACACAGTAAACTGTACCTGGGTGCATCTGAGTCCCTGCATGCAAATGCTTGTGTGTACCAGGGTTCACTTATTCACACATTTTGCTCAAAGCAGGCACAGTTTATTCACCGGTGTACACAGTTTATTGATCTGTAAAAATGAACCCAGGCACAGTCATTCACATGGAAACTAAACCCTTCAGGTACACTTGTGAAAGAAACTGAAACAAAGATGTATTTCTTTGTAGCAAGTTAGTCCCACTCCCAGCAAAGTGTGTATAGAACTACAGCCTTAATAATAAAATGTAAGGAGGTCCCTGAATCAGAAGTGCCAATGGGCAAGGTGTATTGGTTATCTTATTAGAATCAACAAATACAGCTAGACTAATGATCAGAACACAAAGAAAGAGAAAGATCTACATCTCTATGGAAATGGGATCGTTCTTGCAGACTTCTGTTCTCCTGATATGCAGAATGAAGCATCGGTAAATGACAGCAACTCAAGGAAGCAAGATAACAGAATATAATTTGTGAAAACCATAATCTGAAACCTTTACTGAAGCCTAGCAAGACAGTCCTAGATGGGGCCAGCAAATCAGGCAAAAACAAGGCAAGCAAGAAGGAGGATGTTTTTTCTTTAAAATTGACAAGCAGGATGGCTAAGTGGCCTAATCAAAATGTTTTTTAGTGACAATGCTGGGTCTGAATTGCATGGCAAACAAACACAAATAAGCTATGGGGAAATCTGCCCTCTTTTTGCTAGTTAGGATCACAGTGAGGCTTGGCGAACAAAACTCTCTTCCCCAAAGTAGAAGATAAGTCTGTTTCCCTGTCAATTATGAACAGAGATGGTGGTGCAAATATTTGACTAGGAGAGCTTGAAATATGTTGGCAAGCAAAATTCGGCCTGCAACATTTCAAATCTTGGTGAAAGAATTTGCCGCTTGCAAAGGCACAAATGGAAAGCATCCATTACTGCTGCCGCCCGCACTGTCTCCCAATTCCATTTCCCCAAAGTGAAGTGTGTTTAACTTTAACTGGGAAGGAGGAAAGGGTAAGCAAGTAGGCCTGGCAGCATCCGTTTCTCATAGAAACAAGCATAGGGATGATCAATCCCAGTATCTCCTGTTCGAAATGGATACTATTTGTGCCAGGGACAAGGCCCTCCATGACCTTTCCCTTCTCCAGTGCCAAGGTAAACATTTTGTTTTGGTGGTAAGAGAAGGGTGAAGTGGCACAGATAAAAATAGCTTTCCTCCATTTGAGCTGTTTGGGGCCATCAATAAGCTCACTAGCAAACATTTGAGCAGTTGAGTCTTCGCTCACTCAGGCTCAAGCTATTGAGGGCATTCACTTGAAATGCAAGCACAGCACTGATGTGATGTGAACAAGGAAATCAGGGCTAGCTCATCTATGAGACCAACTGAGGTAGTCACCTCAAGCAGCAGATGAGAATAGAGTGCCAAACTCTTCACTGCTACTCCTCCATCGAGTACCTAAGTTGGAAGAAGAAGAGAGAATGGAAGAGAAAGTGTCGAGGAGAAGAGAGTGATAGCATCTCTGATGCTCTAACCCAGGAGGGCCACATCATCTCTCTGACACTATGTCAGTGTCACAGGGGAAATTTACATTTCAGGGGAAATTCAGGGCCAGGGGAAATTTACATTTCAAATTTGAATAAATTGCACTCAGCTGCAGCCTGCCCAACCTAATGGGAGGGTTGTGGATGGGTGGGGCTTCTGCTCTCCTGTGAGTGCTTAGCCTTTTCCTCGCTATCGCTGCGAGGAGCAGTTGCATTGGGGCAGTGAGGGCTCCGGTGGGTCTCCAGCGGGCCAAGTGCCCATTGGGGCTCCCTGGGAGGCTGGATTGGGGCCCTCTGCGGGTTTGGGGATTGGGCAGCCCTGCTCTAACCCAGTGATTTTCAACCTTTTTCATCTCATGAAACACTGACAAGGCACTAAAATGGTCAAGGCACACCACCAGATTTTTACAATTGATAAGGCACACCATGCTGTTGGTGAGGGGCTCACATCCCCCAATGGCCCTATTAATAAATGACCCTTCCCCAAACTCCCATGTCACATCTGCAGACCATTCGCGGCACACCAGTGTGCCATGGCACAGTGATTGAGATTGGCTGCTCTAAGCTACTCCTCTCTTCCATATTCTTCTTATACTCCATTCCTCTCTTCCTTTTCCAACCCAGAAAGTGGGAGTATACATCATCTGGAATTTTGGAGGACAGTATTTGGCATGCTGCTTCAGGTGGGACAGACTTCTGGGCAGGCCCTGACTGAGATTCTTAATTATGAATCCTACAACTTGAATTCTTATCCAGCTCAAATTCAAATGCAAACTGAGTAAGTTTTATGGGCTCATAATGCTCATCTCATATTGGAGGCAAGCATTAAGAGCCCCTGAAGTTTGTTTTCCCACACCAGGAGATACAAATATCAGCACAAGGAATTGCAAATATGAATTTTCTCTAGAAATACTAGTCTAATAAACCAGCATTTTATACGGGGCCTAAACTGGTTTGAACTATTACTACAGATAAACTGCTTTGTGACGTTCTGACCAGCGATGGGCCGCATATGCAACGGTCCATCGCTGGTTAGTCTTCCCCCCCCCCCGAGCTTTCAAAGTCGAGGGGAGCCATGTTCCCCTCAGCTTCAGGTACTTTTCTGAAGTACCTGAAGCTGAGGTACTTTTTCTGAGGTATTTTTCTGCTGCCTCTGCAGTGCTCAGAATGGCCTTTTTGGCCAAAAAAAAAAAAAAATCACAACTTCCGGTTGTGGAAGTTACATTTTTTTTGCCTCATAAGGCATTTGGAGGCCCAGAGAAGCCCCTGGAGGATTTTGAGGCTTCCTTTAGCATTGGGAATAGCTTGACAGTAGGAGTGTGGGAATGCATTTCCGTCATTAAGGGATGCACACCTGAATTGATAGTTTAATATGCTTAATATATGTACTTGGTATGACATGTCTAAAAGCAGCATAGTTCCTTCCTAAATGGGAAATCCAATGGCGAATCACCACACTTCCATGTGTGTCCATGAAGATAGACACTTCCATGAAGTGTCATGGAAACTGTGCCATCCCAAGGGTCAGTAATGGTGCTTGCACAAGGACCGTTCTCCCTCTCCTTCCTAAAAGCTGCAATCCTAAATTCACGATCTTGAGTGTAAGGCCTTGATTCAGTGACCTTTACTTCTGAGAAAACATACTTAAGGCAGTACTGGAGCTTATATTTTTTCAGGTCATACCATTCTGAGCCACAGGACCTTCAAAAATGCTATCTGAGTTGCTGTGTGTAACTCAATGTAACCAACATACAACAGCGGAACAAAGAAGCACAAGAAAGAGAACAGCAACAAACCAGGTGTAAAAGAGAATCACCTGGAGATGCATTTCATCTTTTATATCTAATGATGAGACCCAGCTATTTGGTAGAGGAGACATGTGGATATTCAATGCTCAGTCTGCGTGCAGGAAACAAACAGTTCCCTGGCCTCAGTGTGAAAGTACTGCTTGCAAACATTCAATAGTGCATTACTGACACTTCGCAAGAAATGCAATCCAAGACCACTGTCAGTGGCTACACTGATTTCTGGCTATGTTTCATGCAGATGCAACAGATGCAAGGCACATCCGTGTTCTGCAATGCACATGTCTGAACAAATCATTGGACCACTTTTATATAGGATAATAGAAGTGATTGAGCCATGTGTACAGTGTGTGATTGTCTTGCTAAATTCCTGTTCTAAACTTGGCCTAGAGAACTGATGCCCACTTTAGAGTTAATTAGTTCCCCCAGCTTAACTTCAGCTAGCTCTAGCAGTATACAAAACTACCACTGTACTCCAGCATCTAAGGCCTTAGGATTGGACCTCAACAGGTGGGAAACCCTGGTCTCTGAGCGGCCCGCTTGGAGGCAAGCTGTGCAGCATGGCCTTTCCCAGTTTGAAGAGACACTTGGCCAACAGTCTGAGGCAAAGAAGGAAGGCCCATAGCCAGGGAGACAGACCAGGGACAGACTGCACTTGCTCCCTGTGTGGAAGGGATTGTCACTCCCGAATCGGCCTTTTCAGCCACACTAGACACTGTTCCAGAACCACCATTCAGAGCGCGATACCATAATCTTTCGAGAATGAAGGTTGCCAACTACGCCAGCACCAGGAAAAAAGGTAGCTTGCCTGTGGGGTTGCAGGGTCCCTCCTCCCAGTTCCTAAGGCAGCCGCAATTCCAGGTGCAGCAGCACCCCATCAGTTCTCTACCACTCAGCAGTCTCTGAGCTAGCTTGCCATGTAGACAGTTCGTTAATTGGATAGCAAGCTAGTCCATGAGTCAGTCCACCCATTCGTTGTATGTCCACCAGTCTGTGGGTCAGGTTACTAGACAATTGATCCATAGGTCCATTAAACAGTTAGGCAGTCCGTTAACAGGTCTGTGAGTCAAACCATTCGTCAGTAGGTCAATAAGCCAGAAAGTCAGTCTGATAAGCTAGCAAGTGTCCTCTCCCTCCTCCTCTCTCTCTCCAACTACAACCCACAAGCTCCCAGAGTGCTGCTTTTATTCCTATAATGACCTGGTTGCCTCTAGTGGCTGCAGTAGTGCAGCACATCCACCGCTAATTAGGGCCCTGGGGTTAACCCTAGGTTTCCTGGCTGATTTTGAGCAAGGGGCCACTGCTAGCACCACACTATCTCTTTGAGAATCTTCCATTATTGCAGTATAGTGATTCATTTAAGGTCAATTCACAACCTTATTTCAAAATGACTGGTGGTCAGCCTACGTGGTTGGTACTGCATGTTGCAAAGCATTTATCTGAATGCTTCAGATGCACTTATCAATAGGCAGCATTTCAAGTTAAGTTGGTAGTGGCATGGTGAGCTGCATGGGCTGTGACATAAAGGAATCAGATGAACATTTCCACATGCATTGCAATGATTAAAAGTCCAACTAACTCCGATATAACTGGAGTGGTGTTGCTGCCACTTTCCAATTGATGGAATTCATGACTGTCTGGAAGACATCTCTTCTCTCAAGCAGCTGCTGATGCTGGTGCAATTTCATGGGATGACTGAAAAGAATCCGGTTATCACATTGCAAGATTGCAAGCAATCCACATGGGGAGGCAATGTTGCTGTGATTGTAACTCCATGATCTTATTGCCACTGCATATACCTCAGTCATCCGGACACTACAGTAGTAATGTGGGATCTATAAGAACATAAGAACAGCCCCACTGGATCAGGCCACAGGCCCACCCAGTCCAGCTTCCTGCATCCCACAGCAGCACACCAAATGCCCCAGGGAGCACACCAGATAACAAGAGACCTCATTCTGGTGCCCTCCCTTGCATCTGGCATTCTGACATAGCCCATTTCTAAAATCAGGAGGTTGCACATTCACATCATGGCTTGTAACCTGTAATGGATTACAATCCAGCAAGAGTAGCAACAGCTTTGCTTTGGCAATGTCTAAATCGGGCCATTAATAACCTTATCTGAACAATCTCATTTGAACTGGCTCTTAACAAGGTAGGTACAGGGTAAACACAACAGTTCTTATCACTAAGTTGGCTTTATGCAGGCTGATTTTTGGCCCATCTCCACTTTTTACCCTGACTCAAACTAATCCAACTAATCCAAACTAATCCAACTTTACCCTGAATCCAATTCTATCCAACTTCCTAGCAGCGATGCAGCAGAGCCCTGGCATAAGGGAACAAACATTCCCTTACCTTGAGGAGGCCTCCATGCCTCCCTCCACCACAGGATACAGCGTAGCATTGAAGCTGTAAATGTGAATAGGATTGGGTGCTAAATCTAACTCAGAGACCACTACTGGGAAAGACCCCATGCTAAGATGGATAGTTGTTCTCCCTCCACTGAATTTGAGAGGAGGTCACTTTAAATGTGACTTACTTTTCAGTAAGTAAAAAGACATAGGACAGTCACACAGTTCCAAATATTATTCCAATCTTATGGTGTAATGTGATGGGACGAAGCATTTGTAGCTTCAGTTTGCCGTATTTCACTTGTTACTCTAAAGGTTAACCACATCTTCCTTTCTACGAAAGATATTCAAGAGATGGGCACATCTGTCAATAATTCAGGCATAAGTAACTTCTGTGCTTGCAGCTTCGCAGATTTCCTACAGTCTAAGTCTTTTCTAATGCGAATCACAATATAATACTAGGCTCATTGTGTGAGACTAACATTGATTTCATTTTATAAATTGAATCAAGAGTAACCATGTATCTTGGCTGCTTTTCTATTGTAATTGGGCAGTCTGGTATAGAACTGTAAAATGTTTCTGTCCTCATTATCACTAACATAAGAAGCAACTGAATCCATACATAGTATATAAGACCATAAAGATATTGGCAGTCTGTTCTTCTATCTATTAATGAAGGAAACAAGAGAGAAATGAGAATCTTGTGGTTTATTCAATAGACTAAAGCATGTCCTCAAATAAATGCCTGCTGTTGATTTTTTCAAAGGAATTCTGTGCCAAAAAAAAAAACCAAAAAAAACACCCCAGCAAAAAATCATTAATTCATTTTGTCACAAAAGGAAGCATTTTGGCTTTCTTGTTGCTTGCATAGGTTTGGGACTGGTACTATCACATGTAGATTTCCGGAACCAGGATCTGGAAAGAATCTGGGGCACTTGTAAAAGCCTGCATGGAATGAGAGGTGAGTGCTTAACCCCTTCACTCAATTCTTATCCTGCTCTGGTCAGATCAAAAGCTGGGCTGGAGAAGTATTTCTGGCTTCCTCCCCCATTCCTTCTAGCCTTTGTTATCCACTCCCCCAAACCTTTCCCAACCAGAATTTGCATTGCAAATAATCATACCCTAGGAGTGTAGTGTCCCTTTGTGTCAATGCTTTGCATATGTTTGAATAACTGGGGAGTTGGTGTACACACCTTGAACAACTGAGATTATTTCTGTCTTTGGTCAGACAAGACTTTACAATGAGTAAACCTCTTGTTGCAGAGTAAGCAAGGGAGTTTATTGCTTCTCAGAGTTTCTTGTCACCAGTGCAGAGAGAGCATCAAGTAGCATAGGTGGCATTCTATGGGGGAGTGGTGCCATGACCCCCAACCACCATTTTTTCTTTATCCAGGCCCATTTTTGTGCCCATTTCTGAGGCCTTAGAAAGTCTTTTAAGGGCTGGGGAGTCTGCCCATGGCTCCCCTGGCCCCCTTCAAAATGCTAAAGAGTAGCACTTCCAGTTTTCCACAAAAAACGTATGTGATGTTTTTCAGGTGTGGGGGGGGGGAGCATTTTGTGGTCCTGTGCCCCTGGAGAGCACCGGGTTCAGGTTGGCAAATGATTGGCACCATTCTGACTTATTAGTGTGTGATTTATTACTGTGTAATTCATTGGCAGCATCCTGGCTTGTCAGCTGACCCCACACAATGCCTACTGGGGTGATTTATGACTGGCAGAGCATCCAGCTCTTTCAGGTGCACATCAGAGCAGCCAGGAGTAGCCAGAGAGCACCTTTTCAGATTTGTGAATGGCAGAAACGGGATGGTTTTTGCAACACTCTTAGAGTGGAGAGGCTCCTAGACTCCTTCTTATAACGATATCATCAGTTAATGACAGGCTTTGGGGAATGTATCCCTGCCACTAACTGACACATACCTGTATATAATATATAAGGTGCCCTGGACCGTGCCAAATGGCATGCGGCTTGCAGAACAGTGGATCCCACACCGACGCCGGAAAATCCTTAGTACAAAGAATTAAATAATTACATCATATAATTATACTATAATTAGACAGGTATATATTTTATATAAACAAGCTATGTTAGAAACGATAACTATCCATACAGAGATAAGTATAATAGCACTGTGTTTGGCATGTGTTTGTCATGTCATCATGACAGTTGTGGTTTTGAATGTGGAGTTTTTGTTTTTAGACATGTTGTATTCCTCCCCTTTTTTATTTGACAATACCCGTAAATAAAGAAATCAGCCACAGTAGCTTACTTGACAGACTTTTTTTCCCCAGGGACTGCAAAACAGAATCCTCCCTGAGCAAGGTGGAAAAATGAGCCTTGAAGGAGAAATCATAGGTTGGAAAATGCAAGCAATGAAGTATGGATGTAAGTGTCACTGCAGCAACTGCAAGAATCTGCCATTTTACTAGGCATCCAGCAGTTTGGGCCTATCACTCCATGAACCCATCCCATGACTGCTCAGGAGTCTTCGATGATCAACTATGTCTAAAACATTTTGGAAATACTGGTGTGCCCTGTTCAGAATCCTCTCTCCTATGAAGAGCAAATGCACGCATGACTTTACAAAAATATGTGCTAGACCCACTCCCACTTACGATGCATGCATACTAATCTTGCCTCAGTCTTCCCATATTCAGATTGGGCTCCATATTGTAGCCGTAATGTATACAGGCCCACCCATGGAGCTTGGCGAAGTGAATACTTTGAATGGCATGTTGGAGAGGTGGCAAACTGGTCAAAAATGTCCTGCACTATCTGGTCACTTCATCCAGCTTCTGCCCCATTTTTGGCTCGTTGGCGAACAAGGGAGAGGAGGACATGGGGTGATTTGTCTCCTCCTCCAGTGTTGCTCTTCAAGATGGCAGCAGTAGAGCTGGAAGAAGAGATAGTCGCCCCTGCAATTCCAGCATCAACTGCTCTCTATCTAGGAGAGTAGTCAGAAGAGGGTTGGGGCACTTGTGATCCTGGCCCCTGTGCTTTATGGGGCCAGGACCACAGAATGCCACCCCCTTGGAGAATGCCACTGCCACACACACAACCCACTGTAGTATCTGGGGGATCGTTGGAGTGCCGAGGAGGCCACACACAACTATGGAGGGTCTAAAACCCCTCTTCCAATTTTCAGGTGAAAAACTTTCAGATTCTTAGATTCCTCGGTATAGCAAAGGCCTAAAATGTCACTTCCAGTTTTCACCTGAAAACCAGAAATGGGGTTTAAAAGCCCTCTGGAGACCTCAGAAGGCCTTTGGAAGGCCACACATAGCCTCCCCAGTCCTTCAAAGGTCTCCATAAAGGGCCTCTGTACAGGGCACTGTGGGAGGGGTGTCATGGGGAACTAGTTGGTGACATGGCACACTACCCCCTCCACTGTACCGCCTGGGGCATTTGCAACCCTCCCCCCAGTACACCAGTGCATTGGAGTTGTCTCTCTCAGAATCCAGCTCTCCTCCCCTGCTGTTGCTCCCCACTGCGTTTGAAAACCTGGTGCCTGGTTAGTTTTGAAGCAGCAGCAGCTGCCCATAGTGAAAGAGATGAAAGCTGGAAGCAATGGAGGAAGGACGAGATGAATACCTTTAAAAAAAGGATGGTGGTGGAACATGGGCACTGCTTCAGCTGGACCCAGCAACAATTACCTGCTTTGCCTGAAGTGCATGGTTATTTCCCATGCCTGTGGCACATGTCCAACAAGGAATCTAGTCCCGGGCATGGGAACTAAGCTTCTTAAATGACCCATTGCCACATGCTTACATTGCGACAGTATTGTGGTGGTAACCATATCACCGTGGCAACATACAGAGTACAGCCAGAATGAATATTCTTAAACTTTCAAGTTAAAAAAATGTTATCTGACTAGTCAGTATTTGAATATTTGTCCTTCAAAGTACATAGTTGAAATTAAAATATGAATTTGACTTGATTTGCCTTGATTTGCCTTGATTTGCCTTTTAAAAAAAATCAGCACTTTAGAAATGTCTTGTCATCTGACTCTGTTCCTTTAAATTGCTTCTCCTGCAAGAGAAATTCAAAGTTCGGTTATAAGAGCGATGATGATCGAGCAATTAGGGAGAAGAAAGACACCCTGCTGTGAGCACTGGGAAACAGCCCACTTAATGGGCTGTTCCCAGACCAAGTGTTGAATATTCAAACTACGCAGTGGTGGGGGGGGGGGGGCAGAAACTACACACACACACACACACACACACAAAATAAATTAAGTAAATCAGGTTAATGAATAAATCTGAGAAATCCAATCTAGTTGTAGACATTAAATAATAAGAAGAAAAGAGCTCATTTAATTCATCAAGCAAATTTCCTCATACAAATAATTCATTTAAAAAAAACAAACTGATGCCCAACTTGAATTTGAGCCAGCCGCTTTCACCACCTGCAATAAATCAAGTTCTGCTGCTTAGTCATAATGCCATCAGAGCTTCTGTCGGAGATGGTGCTTCTAACAATAGGAACCTGCAATTCAAACACAGAAAAGGGTTTGCTGACCCAGATGTCTGAACTTGGATTTGGTAATCTGATACCCCATTATACATTGGGGCATTACTCTATACAACATGAGAATTGCCATGGGGTCCCAAACTTAATCTATTTGGACTAATGTTCTGTCATGGGGAAGAAGGGTGTGGTGGAAGGCGTAGCCAGCAGTGGGATGATGGCATCACCAGGTTGAGACTTCTTTCTCCATTCTGCACTCCATGGCTTTTAGAAAGAAAAGGCCAGGAAAGAGAAAGGAAGGAGGGAAGTTGTAGAGGTTAGATGGCCTCCCCTCCCCCATGATTCTATTACTCTACACCAGGGGTGTCCACAGTTTTTGGCAGGAGGGCCACATCATCTTTCTGACACTGGGGCCGGTGAAAAAAAGAATTAATTTACATTTAAAAATTGAATAAATTTACATAAGTTTACATAAATGAATATATTAAAGATGAACTTGTATGAATGAATGAAGGTCTTGCAATAGCTCAAGGCCTATAAAAGGCCTGGCACAAAGTAAGGCCAGCCTTTCCTTCGCTGCCACTGTTGCATCACAGACATGAAACACCAAGTAGTGGAGGGAGCCTTCATCCCACAGCTCACGCAAGAGGTCAAACAGTCACCCTCACGCTGAAAGCAGTTGCGTCGGGCCAGTGCGGGCTCCAACAAATCTTCAGAGGGCCAGAGGTTAATTGGGGACTGGAGACACCCTGAGGGCCGCATTGGGAATCCTCAAGGGCCGCAAGTGGCCCCAGGGCTGGGGTTTGGGCACCTCCGCTCTACACCTTCCTTCTTCCCTCCTTGTCTCTGGAATGTGGGAAGTTTTCTCCTTCTTTTGAACCCTCCTATCTCTCTAAAGTCCATCACAGATTACAAGCCATGATGACTAAATGCAGCCTCCAGGTTTCAGAGATAGCCTCTTTCTGAATCCAAGATGCAGGAAATTGTCTTGAGTGCTCCCAGAGGCACCTGATGGGCCTCTATGAGATACAGGAAGTTGGACTAGATGGGCCCTTGTCCTGATTCAGCAGGGCTCTTTTTACTTTCTTACGTATACCCCACCCCTCTGGAGACTTGGCCTTGCCTGCCCCTGTTGGACCTCTGTAGTTCCTGAGTCATCCAGCAATCATTGCCAAATCCCACCCCCTCAGACAGCCAGGATGGTAGCAGCCATGCTAGATAGGCTGAGATGCCACGGGGGATCTTTTGAAATAAAAGTTACGGAAAGTTCAATATAGAGTGATGTGTGCTATACGAATAACTTTATTCAAAACACTTATACCCAGCTTTTCCATTCTAAGGGCAGCTTACAACAAGATTATTAAAATCTAAGACAACACTACCTAAAGCAGAATGAAAGCAAAAGCAGGACGGAGAATCAAAGATGCTAAAAATAGTAAAGACTATGTAAAGACATAGTAAAGACAACACTACCTAAAGCAGAATGAAAGCAAAAACAGGACAGAGAATCAAAGATGCTAAACATAGTAAAGACATCAATAGAACACCAGGCAAAAAAAGGTGGCTCTTTAGTGGGTATTTAATATTCAGCAACTACTGGACCAGCCATGTATTACTGTAATTACAGCTTCCAGTATTCAAAGACTAGTGCAGGGGTAGGCAACCTTAATCATTCGAAGAGCCATTTGGACCCATTTTCCGGAGAAAAGAAAACCACGGGAGCCACAAAACCCTCTTGACATCTAAAATGACGATAACACTGCATATATAATTTTTTTTTAACCTTTATGCTATGTATAAAAAAACTATAGTGTGTTAAAATCAATGGGATTTTGTTTGACTCCAAAGTGGAGTCAGGGGAGTGGAAAAAAACCCGACAGATGCTGCTTTGCACTGAATCGAAGCAATGGGAAGACTTATGCAGGCTTACTCAGAAGTAAGCGCCTCTCTGATTTCCATGCGGCTTTCTCCTTAGTCAGTGTGTGTACTATTAGGATCGCATCCTCCACCCTCAGACTTATTTTGGGAAGTCTGCCCTGTCGGTTTCAGAGGGACAGACCTCCATGCTTAGGCACACTGACCAGGAGAGAAATTGCACGAAGGCCAGAGGGGCTGATTACAGAGTCAGCTCCCAATCCTAAGCATGCCTACTCAGAAGTAAGAACCATTCAGTTCAATGGGGTTTACTCCCAGGAAAGTGTGCACTCCCTGCAGGCACACTCCAGGGAGCTCCAGGGTCGGTCACCCCATCTCTTCTGCAAAGTGGGGGGTAGCAACATTAAGGCAAAGGGCGTCATGAAGCCTGCCAGACTCAGAGGGATAGAGCCGAAGGATCCCCCTGCCTGCTCTGTGCGGGGGGGGGGGAATGGCGCCAGGGTGAGAAGAGCCCAGCCTGGGCGCAGGAGAGGCGCACATGCACCTCGGGCTGAGCACTCCAAGTTGCGGGGAGGGGTTGGAGGAGGCTTCGGAGCGCAGCTTATCTGCCTCGGAAATGCCTTTGTATTTTTACATAGTAGTTTAGCAAAGGGGGTGACAGAGAGGCAATCTGTCACCCCCTTTGCCACTTTCACCTGCCCTTCCCCGCTGAGCCCAGCTGCCCCCCCCTACGCCTGCTCACAGTGGGGCACAGAGAGCAGGTGCGGGAGAGCGCCGCTGCCCCTTCCTTTGATACCCTTCCCCGCTGAGCCCATGCGCGGCCATGCCAGCGCTGCCAGCTCTCCCTGCCACAGGAGTCCCTGCAAAGCGCCCCCGTGCCTGCCACCAGCGGCCCTGTCCTGCGGCGCCTGCTCACAGTGGGGTGCGGAAAGCAGGTGTGGGAGAGCACTGCTGCCCCTGCCTGCCAAAGGAGCTGCTGTGGGCGAGGGCGGCACCCCGACCCCGCACTCACCAGCAGCCAGCACCCGCAGCACATGGTGCCAGTGAGAGGCACCCTTGGGGCTGGGCTGGCTGGGCGGCGGCCACGGGGAAGGTGCCCCGCTTCCAGCCCCCACTTGGGAGCTGCAGCAGACCGCTGAAAGAGCCGCATGCGGCTCTAAAAACACAGGTTGCTGACCCCAGGACTAGTGTATTCTAGTTTGTAGACAGATACAGACAGAAAAGTACATTCACTCGCAATGGGCTGAATTACAGATGTCACAGTGGAGCTGGGCAGGATTATGTTGCCCCAGGTTCTATCGGCTTAACTGCTCTGATGTCACAAAGGATGCATCTTTCTAAAGGCTGGCTCATACCTAAAAAAAATAAACTCTTGTTTCTTCTTCTCGTGAACTCTTCCAAACATCTCCAGGCACAAAGTTAGAATTACCCAGAACAATGTTCTTGTGAACTGGGCTGAACATCGATAGAGCCAGCAAGGATCTGTATCAATTTCCATAATAGCAACAGCACTGTTTCCAATGGCTGCAATCACAGAAAAAGAAATAGAAAAAGCATCCAGCTTTATATGTAGTCTTGATTGCTAATGGAAACTGGTGTGAATGAAGAAAGCTCCTTAACTTAAATGGTGCAAATTGATTGCCTACAGCTCATGCACTGCTTTCAAATGAGCTGTTAGTGGGTTGGAGTCTCATAATGAGTGCCCATTGGTTACAGTCAGATGCTGCTGCTTAACAGGCATGAATGTGATGCACTGTAGATAGCCTGCTCCTACCCATGTTTCCTCAGAGGTTCATAAGACAGTAGAGCTTTGAGAGCAAATGTAGGCTTGCAGTTTGTCAATCCAATCCTATGCATAGACAGATGTGCATAGGAAGGGGACATAGGTTTGCAAGCACATGCCTTTCAAGTAGGTAGTCCCAGGTTCACCCTGGCATCTCTTGGTAGGCAAGGAAAGAGCCATGTCTGAAATCTTGGACAGCCACTGCCTGTAGGTATTGATAATACTGAGCTACAGGGATCTCACTATAAGGCAGCTGCATATATTCCTGTGGCTGTCTACTTGGAAGTACACGTGGAGCCTATTTATCTGCATTAGTTCTGTTCCGTGACTCAGCGCAATTAACAAAAACTGCGTTGTGCTAAATTCCATAGAGTTACACAAATACACTGCAGCCTGATACTTCTGGATGGAAGGAAACTAAGGCAGCTGTTCTCAATCCCCTCCCCTCCATACTCAGCCCTCCCTGTTGCCACCTGCCCAGCTTTTTTCACATGGGATGCTGATTTTTAAGAGTCCAGCCCTTTGCATTTCTACTCAGAAGTAAGCCCCATTGTAGTAGTCAATGGGGCTTACTCCCAGGAAAGTGTGGAGAGGATTGTAGGCTAAATCTCATGCTTTGCTTGGTAGGAAGGCTTGCTTGTGTCTGTGATAGCCTGCACCATGGGGGGGGGGTGTTGCTTGTGTCAGTGATTGCCTGCACCATCTCAATGGGGGGGGGAATTTGGCAAACACTCCCTGGGTTTTTTAAAGTAATCCCCTCTGTTGCTACCACACCTGCCCCTGTGTGAGTGAGTGTGTGAGAGAGAGCGCTCCACCTTGCTGCATGTGTTCTGTCTACAGAGATTTTCGGCCTCCCCTTCCTGTCTTCAGCCTCTTTGCTGGCTCAGGGGCTCCAGGAGTGTTACTGTTCCTTTGCAAGGGGAACCTCCTCCAGGGCTATTTCCCTGCCTAGGCGAGGCAGAGCCTTTTTGCAGTGTTTTGGGCAACCTGGAAATGGAGCGAGATGCCAGTACAGGGCAAAGAAGGCAAGGTGTGTGTGACTTTTGGTTCCCCCACCCCATTTGTTGAGACAAATCCACAGATAAAAAAGCTGCACCTGTAAATCTCACTGAGTTCAAGTGAGGCCGAATCCCAAGTAATTAGTATTGCATTCTACTCTGTCTCCTCTGAAGTCCCAAATAAGCATGCATATGATTTAAGAAGTCATATCTTCTACAGCAATGATTCTCAAACTGTTAGCCATGACTCTCCAGGGAGCTGTGGAGTCCTTGCAGAAAACCCACCACCCTATACAATGTATAGGATTGTAGCCCTAATGGGGAGCTGTGACCAATGGCCCAGTAGGTCAAAGGAGCTGCCAGTTGAAAAGTTTGGGAAGAGTATTGATTAGAATGCTGAATCTGGAGTAGGTAAACCTGGGTCCAAATCCCTGCTCAGCTGTTGTGCTTATTGGGAAACCTTGGGCCAATCACTATGCCTCAGCCTAATCTACTTTGCAGGGTTGTTGTGAGAATAAAATAAGGGGAAGGGGCCATATAACTCAGCTCTGTGGTGGAAAAGCTATTTAAACATAGAAAATAAGTGAATTAGGAAACCCTGGAGTTTTAGATGCTATTATGCATCTGTGTTCTGCTCTTTTTTTCTCCTTTTGTTTCTTTGGGGGGGGGGGGGCATTTCTTGAAATGACATCACAACCTCTTTATTACAATCAGTGTCAGAAGCCTTATCTTTATCCAATAGAAAGTGTTGGCATCTCTCTGCAAATGATATCATTAATATTATTGATTGTGCTGTGTTCTAAAAACATCTGATAGACCCCTATGGAGACCTGAAAGCAGCTTTGGAGCCACCCAGTGTAGTCTGCAGGGCCTAGGAGAGGGGGGGTAAAGGGAGTAATTTGTACCTGGGCCCAGGAGCCAAAGGAGGGGGTGCAGAAATTTCCTGGGATCTGACATTTTCCTGTCTACTCAGACTTGTTGCCAGCACAGGATGCTGGGGACACTACGGTGAGTGTGCAGTTACTACAGCTCCCAGCAAGCCATATATACTGGACCAAGGAATGCATACTTGACACTCCTCAACACAGTGCCCAATCTGGGAGGAAACTGGCCTGCTACAGTAGCTCTTGGGCTTGTGGACCTGTCTACCAGGAAGGAGTGTAGAGGAGCTCAGGGACACAGCTGCAAGACTGCAGCTGCTGCAAAAGCCAGTTTTGGTGCGCACAGGACACTTTCCATTCTGGTGGGAGCCTCAATACAATGGGCTGATTTCCTGCAACAATTTTCTCTATTTCAGAGAGACTTAGAAGTGTGTTTGGTTTTCCATATTCCTGTATCCAGCTGCCAGTGCCACATGGGTGGGTAGACTGAGGCTCCAAGACTTTTCCAGCTGTCTCCACCCTGTTTCGCCCATCCCTGCCCATCACCACCGTTTCCCTTTGCAAAGGGACTCCAAAGAAGCTTTGTCCCCCTGATGACATTCTTCTCAGAGGCCCTGGTAGTCTGAATCACTGGGCAAGGAGTTAGTGTATGAAATACTCCACAAGATCAATAGTTAAAGTCTAGGCTGCCATTTTCAGGAAACGGATTGCCAGGAGATGACTGTTGACTTGCTGCTATTTTATAGCTGTTCCTAGTGGCTACTGTCAGAGAGGGAAAGCGATTTTTCAAGCTGCATTTACTGTAGTTCTGAGCAACAGAGGAGTTTAATGGCTAAAGAATGTTGTCACATTTATTCTGGCATTTCACACAGCCTGGAGATAGCAGCCAGATGTTTCTGCACTGTGGTAGCTACAATTAGCCCAGGTAGAGTCTTGATTATTGTTAACAACACCACAGATTTGCAGTTATGTTAATAATAAAATAATAATAATAAAACTTTATTTTTATCCCGCCCTTCTCCCCAAAGGGACCCATGTTAAGGGAAATGCCTGACTGTGCATTGGAAGGACAGATGCTGAAGCTGAAATACTTTGGTCATTTCATGAGAAGGGAGGACTCTTTAGAAAATACCCTGATGCTGGGGAAAATTGAAGGCAAAAGGAGAAGGGGAGGGCAGAGGATGAGATGGCTGGATAGTGTCACGGAGGCAATGAACATGAATTTGTACAAACTCCGGAAGTGAGTGGTAGACAGGGGGGCCTGGCGTGCTGTGGTCCATGGGGTCACAAAGAGTCAGACACAACTTAATGACTGAACAACAACAATGAGGGAAATGCCAGAGTTAAGTTATCCATACATAAATCAAGCTAACACTTCAGCTAACATGCAGATACAATCAGCCTTTTCCAATCACTTCCTGGTGTGGGCACTAATCTTATCCCCCACCCATTGGCAACAATGCAGCCGCACACACTGAATGCACACACTGTATTCAAATAGTTGGCATAGATCTGAGGAATTAAGAGGAGTAAGATAGGTTCAAAAAGAGGTGATAGGATCCTGGCACAAGTTTCTGCTCCTGTGATTCACCCTCCCTTCCCAAAACTGCCTCTGCCCTCCCCACCCATTACATCCCCCTACTGCCAACTTACTAGGTGTGGTGGATCCTCCACAAACTACTGTTGCACCACTGCCCATTTGCAGCAGAGGCCCAGAAGCATCTGAAGGCAGCCCACCTTTTGCACCACCATAAAGGTTTTTGTGTTGCTGGAACTCTAGTTCTGGCAGTTTAAGGTCCCATTAGGATTGGACTCTCAGTTCTGTAAGTCCCCACGTGCAGTATAAGATGGTACAGCCCAGATACAGGCCTACTAGACACAGTGAGAGCCAAGTTAAACTGGGAGAGAAAAAGCAAACACAAGGGTATATCTTTGGATCAGTGTGCAGAGTTCAATTTTCAAAATGGAACCCAAAAATCTCATACCTGCCAAAGAGCCATGAATATCACCACTGTCCCAAATGTAGCCATCAGTTCTCCCCCCCCCCCCCGGGGAGGAAACCAATGCCTTTAACTGAATTGTAACGCCAAGCTAAAATGATGATGCTTGCTCCATCATTGCATCTCAGTGCAAGGTAAAACATCACTTGCAGAGTTGTTGCTTGTGATGCAGCTAGTAAATACATAGAAGGAGTGCCGCGGAGGGGGGGGGGCGGAATTGGCATCCCTTTTAAGGAATGATTGTGGTTATTTAATAATAGGAATTGCAAGGTTCACTGTAGATGCTCAAAAGCCTTTCCTCTATTATTACTTCCATCATTCCCAGTCTGAGTCACAGCATTGAAAAGTGGTTCATAATAACCCTCTGAGTTTAGATAGTGTTCTAGAGTTCAGAACTCTTTGTGTGCCTCCTTGCAATCTTTTCAGCAACCCTAAAATGTAGGTCAGTCATTTTATTCTTGTATTGCAGATGTGGCTGAGAGAGGGTGCCTGGCCTAAGGGCACCTCATGAGTTCAGAGCAGGAGACAGATTCCAACTGAGATGCTTGGATTTGTAGCTCGGCCTCTTCACTACTATGTAGTTCTTTCCCACTGAGCAGATTGCTACTGGCGTAAAATAAATACATAATGGTGACAGTTTTAGGGTTAAATCCTGGTGAGCTCTGGCTCTAGCTAGGCAATCTGTGTGCACACCTGTATGTTGTGGCTAATGTGCGCCAAGGTTTTGGTCAAGTGGAGATGCTGCAATAAATGCAGATGATTTGTCAAAGGCAGGCTTTTTTCCTGCTCCTCTATCATGCAGAAATAGACTTCCATTTATCATTTGTATCAATGAAGGTAACTGGCATCAAGACAGTACCTGGCTGAAGAGCTAATGTTCTAATGAGTAGAGAAGAATACAGTTGGATTGACAGAGCAAGGCCTTTGGATAAGGGAATATTGCCTCCTATATAGTAGGAACCTAAGCAGGCTTATTCAGTAGTCACACCAAATACACACCCTAGTAAGCATTATTAAGACTGCAAGTCTAATCTTATGCCTATTTATTATAATTATGTCCTACTTTTCTTCATTATAATGATGTCCTCCATGACATGAAGTGCAAGGAAGTCTACATGGGGCCTATCCAGACACTACCCAGACTTGATTAGCTTCTATTTTGCCAAATACCCATCCTGAACTTGGCCTAGAGAATCTACACCCACTTTAAGCTAATTAGTCCCCCTGGCTCAAGCGCAGCTACCTCTGAACCCCTACTGCTGAACCCCAGCACCAATGGGAAGGTAACTAATGGGTAGCTTGCCTGTGGGGCTGCAAGGTCCCTACTCCCAGTCCTCAAAGCAGCAGCTCTTCAGTTCTCCACCACTCAGCAGTCTTCATTCAGCTAGTTTGCCAGGCAGTCATTTAGCTCATTAGTTAGCTCCATTAGTTAGTTAGTAGATCCATTAAACAATTAGCCAGTCCATAATCCATTACCTGAGTCAGTGTGTTAGTTCATTAGTCCAGTGTTTCTCAAACTGTGGGTAGGGACCCACTATGTGGGTTGCGAGCCAATTTTCAGGTGGGTCCCCATTCATTTCAATATTTTATTTTTCATATATTAGACTTGATGCTACCATGGTCTGTGACTGTATTTGGGAAAACATTACAGACCTGTATTTTTAACAAGCTACTATGTATGTTCTTTTAACAATAGTAAATGGGACTTACTCCTGGGTAAGTGTGGGTAGGATTGCAGCCTAGGATTTAAAATTTTCCTGCTTGATGATGTCACTTCCGGTCATGACATCATTTCCAGTGGGTCCTGACAGATTCTCATTCTATAAAGTGGGTCCCGGTGCTAAATGTGTGAGAACCACTGCATTAGCCAGCCAGAAAGCCAGTCCAATAAGCTAACAAGTCTCCTCTCTCTCCAGCTACAACCCACCAAGTCTCACTGCCTTGGGTGCTGCTTTTATCCCTGTAATGACCTGGCTGCCTCTAGTGGCTGCAGTTGTGCAGCACATCCACTGCTGATCCCCAGAGCCCTGGGGTTAACCCTAGGTTTCCTGGCTGATCTTGAGCAAGGGGCCATTGTTAGCACCACACTATCTCCTCCAGAATCTTCCGCAGTTCAAGTACAGTAAGCCATCTGACCCACTGAGACTCACTGAGCTCACTGGAACTTGCACTCAAGAAAGTGTTCATTTGATTGCAGTCTCCGCAACTTATTCAACGTGCAACTGCATGTAGTTTACTATGAGTCATTTCTTGTATGGTATGTTTTAAGTCAAGATGTCAAATGAGGGAGAAACTGCAGGATGTGAATTATCTCACACACAAATTATGGAGAATTTAATGCTCCTGAGTTATAATGCTCTTGCTGAATTGTGTAGAGTAGTAATTCCCAAAGTCTACAGGTGAATGTTTGTGGGCATGGGACCTGGGGGTGGGAATGTCACAGCAGCGCCACAGTGATTGGGGCACTGTGAGATCCCAGGGGCTTTCCCCCTTACCTGGAGGGTCCTTCTAGCCTTGGGGCGAGTCCGGGAGGCCCGCGGCACCCTCTGCAGGCTTCCATTATGCTGAATATTGCTCTGTTTGGGGATAATAGTGCACTTCCAGTTTTCACACAAGAACTGGAGCAATTTTCAGGATGAGGGAGGTCCGTGGAAGGGGCTGCAGGCCTCCCAGACCTTCCTCAAGGCCAGCAGGACTCCCCAGGAAGGGGAAAGCCCCTAGGTTCCCATAATGCTGCAATTTCTGTGTTGCCGTAGGTAAACCCATTACTGGGCCACTCCCCTTAAAGGGGAATGACCCAGTTTTGGTTCCCAATGGTGGGTAGCAACCCACCACTTTGGGAACCACTGATGTAGAGGATTTTATTATGTATTGCCTTTTTCATGCTTAATCATGCTAATTTTCATCATATCACTGGGTGCCAGCTAGTGCTACCCCTATGTTTCTCCCATTTGCCTCCTGATAGAGCACTGGGTGCTACTACTTCCACTGGTGCTGAGGGTTCAGGCTCAGTCAGGTGAAGCCAAGGATAGATGGGGCACAACCGAAAGATTAAGGGCACAACTTAATCACAGTGCCAGTCTCTGACACCAGCCCCTGAAAGTTTGTTTCTAGTTTACAAACATTTGTTCCTCCTGGATAATGTGTGAACATAATTGGTAGGAATCCTTCAGACTGGACTAGAAGGTAACAAAACTAGCATACATCATTCTCTGCATCCTTCAGAATGCTATGTGCCTTTCCTGGCACTCTTCAGTCAGAATTTTTGGGTAGGAACATCTTGGAAAATGATGTCAATTATAAGTCAGTTATATAGGTTCCTAAATAGAACATAGCTATTATCCTTTCCAATGATCGAAAATGCTATCATACTATCTAATACACAAAATTAGAATCTTGACACCTTCTATAATGGTACCAAGTTCCTGGGGAAAGATCTCTTTTGTGCTAGTAACTAGATCCATTCATTGTCTTTATTTTTATTTTTATTTTTATTTTTGCACACTGACAAATATATCTATATCTGCTGTGAGTTCCTGCTATTGCATTCCAGTTTGGCACACAATGTTCTCTGCCATTCAGCCTGTGCCATTAGATACATCCTGGTTTCAGTTCTCAGACAATCTAATAGCACATCTTTCTTTCTGACATCTGAGAGGACTTCTCCATTAATAGAAAGAACATGAAGCAATTTTGGAGGAAACCATCTAGATAGGCAGGAAAAGGTATGATAAACAGTAGGAAGGGAGTGTGCTTCATTTACAAAGGCACAGTTGTTTCCCTGCTGCTACACATCACTACATAATTCAATTGTTTAGGAATCTGTTATACAAAGTCACCATAGTTGAATCATTATCCAGAGTTTTAGAAATCCTGTCTGGTTGACATTCAAGAAACCTGAATATTCAGAAGTTCACAAAGATGAAGATTTTGTTCACATAACAAAGAAGAAGAAAGGAGGAGGGCTGGAGATTGGAAAATGTTCCACTGTCATAAATACCTCCGTGCAACAGCCCAATTCTCAATACGATTGGGAGGTTGAAACATTGGACAGCCAGGATGGTGTAGTACTGGTTTTGGAGTTGGAAGTAGAAGATCCAGGTTGAAATCCCCACTCAGCAAATATGTTTTCTGGGTGATTGTGGACCAGTCATTATCTTTCAGCCTAACCTACCTCACAAGGTTGTTGCAAGAACATAAGGAGAGAAGATGTACACCATCTTGAGGTTTTGAAGGAAGGGTGATGTGAAAAATAATTGTCAGAGTGGTTAAAATGCTTAATACATCGTGTAGGTGAATTATCTTGTCCACCTTGAACCCACCAGGTCTTCTCTGTGTCCAATGTCTCTTCTTTATCACCACGGTTTTGTACTCTGCTGTCAGTTTCCTTTTGTGGATTGTCTGTCATTAAAAACTACAGGCACAGAAAATATCCAGCAAGAAGAACAATGCATCTAAATGTACTGTTTCAGAAGGACAAAACCGATCCTGCAAAGAACTGCTTTTTGTCATATCTCAATCTCAAGTTAAATAGTCTGTAATAGGTGGATGCAAAGAGAGATAAGCTTTGAGCAAATATTATGCTTGTGTTAATTTATAAGTGATAGTTTATGTCAACTGAGATAGGTACAGTAAATTAGATGAGTTCCCCATGGCTTCTGGCTGGATTGTGGATGCCTCTCTTTAGACATTTACATGGGTCACACTATTTTTACATTGCTGCTACTCCTTCCAAGAAAAACAGAGCCACTGTAAAAATAGCAAAATGATGAGAGATTTGGGGATTCAGAATGTTTGCTTTGTGACCAGAGTGTTTGGTTGGCTGCTTGTGGTCCATTTATCTGGAATCTCACTGAAGTACACCATCTGAATATAGAGATATAGGGCCCAATCCTATTTGGCCCAAGAGCTGACCCTGAGCTCCAGCACTGGTGCTGGGTGTCATAAATGTGCTGTAAATCACATTTACATAACCCTCAGAGTAGGGAGCGGCAACACTGGGCCAGTGCCCTTGGTGCTGGGCCCAGCACTTGGTGCAACAATTTGGTTGCACCACCGAGTGATGATGTGGGTTTTTGGGGTGGGGGGAGGCATTCCAGGATGGGGAGGGCGGGGGAGGAACCAGCCCAGGGGGGATCGGACTAGCTGAGGCCTCCTCTACTGGATCCTATCCTCTGTGTTGGGATGAAAAGCTGGACAGGGAGGGTTCCTGCAAAATAGCCAGTACAGACATGAGTAACCCCATTGCAGGGCTTAGGGCTTTCCTCAGAGGAGAGAGACAAAAGTCTCCTTCCCCCTAGGGAAGCAGCAGCTTCTCAACACCCGTGGAATACAGCGGTTGCCATTCCTCCAGGTGCTGGGAACAACAGGATTGGGTTGCCCAACTGCAATACACTTATAGTACACACTTATCTTTGAGTATGTTCCGCTGAACTTCAGTAGAACTTTCTTCTAAAGAGACATGCATAGGATTGGGCTGTTAGGCTTGCTGCCCAAATATACTGTGAGAGAATTGTACATAGCCACAGCATTTAATGCAGGACGCTGTAGTATCCTCTGGAGGGATTGACCTGATAGCAACAAGTTTGTCCTTGCTCAAAACACCACATGGAGTTGATTCAATATACATACATATCAAAAACATGACCTTGTTGCTTTGAGAATCTAGGTTAACCTTAGGTTATCTCTAACCTTGGTATTGGCTACCAATTTTGTTTCAAAAATGCTCAGTTAAAAGTGCTGGGCTGGGCATGACCTTCAAAGCCTTCAATGATTTTAATTAACATAAGGACTATCCTCATCCATATGTACTTCCATGTGTTCTGATTATCATCTGAAGCCTTGCTCTAGATATCTATGGCTTAATACAATGGGGGAGATTTCAATTAAATGTTAGGAAGAATTTCCTAATGATATGAACTGTTTGGCAGTGGAACAGCCTGTCTCTGAAAGTGGAAGACTGTCCATCTTTGGAGGTCTTTAAGTAGAGACTGGATGGCCACCTATTAGGGATGCTGAAACTGTGGACAGCCTGCATTGGCAGGGGATTTAATTCAGTATTCCTATAGGTCCCTTTCAGCTCTGTGGTTCTATGGCAGACTTGCACTCACTGCAGGGCTTTTTCAGAGGAGATGCTGTGGGATGCCCTCCATATAGAGTCCCAGCTGACCCCTACTCTACAGTCTTTCAGAGACCGTGTAAAACTCAGAGCCCAATCTTATTCTGGATTGGGCTGTCAGGGGCTGGATGTTACAGCAGTGGAAGACCCCTCTGCTGTCGTAAAATTTGGGGAGCTCTGCCATAACAGGTAGCAGTAGTCCGTGGCTGATGCTGGACTGGCTGTTGCTCCAACCCACTGGAGAAGGTAAGTGGTGCAGCAGTGGCAGGGATGGGAGATAAGTAGGGAGAGGGGAGAACTGGGAAGACCATGGGAGGGATGATCCAGTGGCGATGGTGTGTGCCGGATCCTATCACTTCTTTTTGCAGCCTCCCCACCCTCTTTGTCTCCTTGGACCTGCACCACCTACAAAGCTGGTGCAGGTCCATCCAAGGAGACCTATTACAGAGCAGGATGTTTACGAATGATTAAAAATTCCCCTTTCCCCTTCTAAGCCTCCTGAGCCTACTGGATACAGCATGCTTTTTTTTTTTTTTTTTTTGTGGTTGCACCAGTGGGAGGAGAAAGGATAGGACTGACCTCTCATGATCACGAGGGGAGGGAGTCAGGATCAGTGGCAGCCACGCACACCATATCCTATCCCCCTTCCTGGGCCAGATCTGCTGATATTGATCCACTCAAACTTGTACCAGCAGTTTAGCAGGCAGAGGTCCAAGCAGACCCATTGCTGCAGCTGGGGCTTTCCTGGGACAAATGTCCCCTATAGAATATAGTGCAGGCCATGCTGGGCCCACTGCATTGGCATGGGGGAGTTTCAATAGGATTGGACTGTAAGATATGTCACCTATTTGCCTAGTTGTCCTGTTTCATCATTTCAAGACATTGAGGCGACCATGTTTCTGTCTTGAATATACTGTAAACAGTCCCACTGCCCTGTCTCTGATATTGTGCTTCAAATTAGGAGCATTAAACTAATCTTAAGATTAATGTATAAAAATAGCATCTTAATTAAGCAGCCTTTCCTAGCAACAAATAATTAAAACAGAAAAAGGGCTCCATGTAACATGCAATTATCATTCTGAATTTAACACAATAATTGTAAATGACAAAACTGCTGGCAAAACTGCATCAGTTAGTACTTGCCACTGTCAGATAATTCAGAAAGCAAGATATTTAGATTGCATGAATCAGTTTCATCCTTTGCTCCTCATCAATTTGCATTCATCTTTTCATCTTTTCAATTTCTCTGGGCACAAAATGTCTTTTCTTTAAATAGCAAACAAGTTCCGTGCTGAATTCCAACACAGTTGTATAAATTCAGAGGATTTATACCTATTCATTATTACATGCCTCTAAGATTTGTTTTTAAATCTACAGAAATAATCATGTTGTATTGCAGTTATGGGCTTCAGAGCATTTTTTTTATGTTGATGATTTGGGAACAAGTGGACAGTTGGCGACAGTAGCTTAGCTAGAGGTTGCAGAGGCATGGTCAGTACTGGATGCGCAGCAACATGCCACATGAGTGGCCCCTCTCACTTTCTGTCAAAGTCCTTCTGGGCAGGGACTGTGATGTGCAGGCACTTGACTGGAAGCAGGTCTCTAGGTTTCGGACAGGAATATCTATCTGCCCTAACTAGTGATGCTAGAGATTGAACCTGGAACCTTCTACATGCAAAGCATATATTTTATCACTGAGCAACAGACCCTCCCTAATGCTATAAAGCAGTGGTTCCCAACCTTTTTTCACTTGTGTACCACTTGGCAGCCCATTTCCTTAAACTATACCTTTTATATTATCTCAATGTTTATAATTAATATAGTTACTGCTATTTCAACTTTATAGGATGTAATTGTAAATAAATGGACCAATAATGGGATTAGAAAGCAATGAAATAATAAGGTGAACAAACAGTACATATATATTTGCATGCAAAACTCAAAAGATACAATGTATTCAAGTCAATATATTACATTTAAAAAAAATCTGCTGTGCGTAGAGAAGACCCAGAAGAATTCACTCCTTGGACACTTCTCACTGGGCTGACTGAGAGCCCAATCCTGAGTTGCGCTTAAGCTGGCGCAAGTCCCTTGCGCTGGCTTCTGGCTGTCGTGAACATGCCGTGCCACTCTGCTCCTTGTTAGATAAATATTGAAAGATTATGTTGCCCAATGCAAGTTGGCCAAATGAGCAACAGAACCCACTGCAAAAAAAAAACTGCTAAGATTGACTGTTTATACGAATCAGCTCCCATCTTCTGCCTGCAATGACAAAATTTCTTCTGCTTAATCCTAGAAAGTTAAAACACCTCTGAAAGCTCTAGGTTGCAAGACTGGAATCTATAATGCAAGATTTGCAATCACTTTTGGTAACAACTTCTTTGTTCTTAATGATACACTCCTCCAATGTGGCAGATCTCACTTTAGAGGTTAACAAGCACTGTTCAGATGGTGAATATGACAAGAATTATCTCTTTGAACTTTTGGCCCCTGTAAAAATTGACATCAGATATTCAGGTTGTGAACACTTTTGTTCTATCTTTTCACATGCCATACATTTCTCCTTTCCAATGTAATGTTGGAAATGGAAATGATCTCTGCACACAAGAGGAAAAATGGAGAGCTTGGCACACAACATCCAAAATCTGGGACGTGTTTTTCAAAAAGCCACTGTTTCCACTGAAGTAATAAGATAAGTGCCAGATTTTCAGTCTAACTCCCAGAAGCTCCCCTTGATTTGCCATTGCCAGATTTTCAAAAGAATCCAGCATATTACCAAGGAAGCAATTGTTAACTGTAACTGTTAACATATTGAAATTTCTCAATGCTAGGATCTCACTGAACACAATTTAATTATAACATTGGCATTGCTTAAAAATATCAAATGATTACTATGATCATATGATCACGTTTTTCAGCTGTGCCAAGAAAATACTTTTTTTCTGTACCCTTGCTAATTGTACCTTACCCCTGCTAATTGGGTAAGAGGCACTTTTTCAAGTGGGTGCTCCTTTTTTTAGCAGGGGGAGAGTAACTGGCCCACCTCACCCCAGCACTGTCTGTTCTAGTGGCTGTCTGCTGGTATTCATTTGCATTTTTTAAGATTGTGAGCCCTTTTGGGACAGGGAGCCATTTAGTTATTTGATTTTTCTCTGTAAACCGCTTTGTGAACTTTTAGTTGAAAAGCGGTATGTAAATACTGTTAATAATACGAGTAATAATACCCCTTTTATTATATCTGCTTATAGAAAAAATATCTGCTTATTCACTTACATTCTCCTTATGAGCCCTCTTCTGTCACTAGCTCTCTCTTGCTTTCAGTAATAAAGTAGCCAAACCCTGATTGGTTATGTGGCATTGTGGTGCCACCCCATTCTTAGTATGATCACTGATTGGTTGGAATCACACACAAGACTAATCTAGAATTTAGGAAAAGCAAGACCCCTGGAGGAAAATGGTATTGAAGCAGCATAGCTGGCCCATTCTGGGCAGTGAAAGCAACATGCATACGACTTGGATGCCACATTGACAATGTCTGATGATGTCCCCCTGGCAACTGCTTGTCCAGTGTTGTGGGATTCTTTTCAGCTTGTGCAGCCTGAGGATGTGGACGGACTCCTTTGGAGTGTGAGGCCGTCTGCCTGCCTGTTTGACCCTTGCCCAGCTTGGCTGATAAGAGCTGCCCGGGGTGGACTGGCTGAGTGGACGGGGAGGGTGGTCAACTCTTCTTTGGGGGAGGGGACATTGCCGCTTGCTTTGAAGCAGGCGGTGGTTCGCCCCCTCCTGAAGAAGCCCTCCCTGGATTCCACTGTGTTGAACAACTATCGGCCAGTCTCCAACATCCCGTTTCTGGGCAAGGTAATTGAGCGGGTGGTGGCGGCCCAACTCCAGAGGGTCTTGGATGAAGCGGATTATCTGGATCCTTTTCAATCTGGTTTCAGGCCGGGCTTTGGGACGGAAACTGCCTTGGTCGCCTTGGTGGATGACCTACGCCGGGGACTGGACAGGGGGAGTGCGTCCCTGTTGGTCCTGCTGGACCTCTCAGCGGCTTTCGATACCATCGACCATGGTATCCTTCTGGGCCGATTGGCCGAGCTGGGAGTTGGAGGCACTGTTTTGCGGTGGTTCTGCTCCTACTTGGAAGGTCGGTCCCAGATGGTGGTGCTGGGGGATGCCTGTTCGACACCCTGGCCATTGAGGTGCGGGGTGCCGCAGTGCTCAATTCTGTCCCCCATGCTATTTAATATCTACATGAAACCGCTGGGAGAGGTCATCCGGGGGTTTGGAGTGGGATGTCATCAATATGCTGATGACACCCAGCTTTATCTCTCCTTTCCTCCAGGGTGGCAGTTGAGGGCCTGGAGCGCTGTCTGGAAGCAGTGAGGATCTGGATGGGGGCTAACAAGCTGAAATTAAATCCGGATAAGACAGAGGCTCTCCTGGTTCGGAAATCCTCGATGCAGGTGCTGGATTATCAGCTTGCTCTGAATGGGGTTGCACTCCCTCTGAAGGAGCAGGTCCGCAGCTTGGGGGTCCACCTGGACTTGCAGCTGCTCCTGGATTCCCAGGTGGCGGCTGTGGCTAGGGGGGGCCTTTGCTCAGCTTCGGCTGGTGCGCCAGCTGCGTCCGTACTTGGATCGTGCAGACCTGGCCACGGTGATCCATGCTACGGTGACATCGAGGTTAGATTATTGTAACGCGCTTTATGTGGGGCTGCCCCTGAAGACGGTTCGGAAACTGCAATTAGTGCAGAATGCGGCGGCCCGTGTGGTCACTGGAGCTAGGCGATTTGACTCTGTCAGCCCGCTTCTCCGGGGGCTACATTGGCTGCCCATTCGTTTCCGGGCCCAATTCAAGGTGCTGGTTTTGACCTTTAAAGCCCTATACTGCTCTGGGCCAGGTTATCTTAGAGATCGCCTACTCCCGTACAATCCGGCTCGTCCTCTCAGGTCATCAGAGAAGGCCTTTTTACAAGTGCCGCCGCCTAAGGAGGTACGTGGGGCGGCGTCAAGAAATAGGGCCTTCTCAGTAGTGGCACCAACGTTGTGGAACTCCCTTCCCCTTGACTTGAGAATGGCTCCCTCCCTCGAGACCTTTCGGCGAGGCCTGAATACCTTGTTGTTTAACCAAGCCTTCTGACGTTATGGCCTTTTTAACATCTTTTATATATCTTTTAGTTGCTTTTTTACAGGCCCGATTCCTCTAAGAACTGCTGTTTTATGCTCTTTTATTCTGACTCTTCTGACTACTGTTTTTATGGGTTCTGCTAATGTGTTTTTTAATATGTTTTTATCTGTTTGTGAAATTATGTTTTAATCTGTTTTATATGTTAGCCGCCCTGGGTCCCTTTTTGGGAGAAGGGCGGGATAAAAATAGTTTTTTTATTATTATTATTATTATTATTATTATTATTATTATTATTATTATTATTATTATTATTATTATGCTGTTTGGTACAATGAGTGCTTGCATGTTGCTGTCGCTGCCCAGAATGGGTCCAACAGCGAGTGCAGCACATGCAGTTCATACTGTTTTGTAACCCCCCCCAGCTACACTACTGAGCCCACAAATATGTACTGGTGTAGACAGAGCTTTACTGTGCCTTTTAATAGATGTACATGATATGAAAAGTAGAATTTTGAATTCCAGCTTTTGGGAACCACTAGAAGACAACAGGAGGGTAATAATCTACCCCTGCTTTGCTTTCAGAATGTGAATGCTGTCGATAACTCCCTGCAGTAAAACCCCCTCCCTGTCTTTTCTCTCTTCCACTGACTTCAAATCCCTTCAGTAATTCGGAGCAGTAAAAAGAAAGGAAAGCCTCACAAGAGCATCCTGGTAGGGAGTCAGCCAAGCCCTGAGTCACTCTATATTCACTCTCATCAAAATCTCAAGAAGCAGAGATGTCTCCACATTGGAAAAAATAGTAGGATTTGCATAGTCCATGGTCAGGACCTCCAAAGGAAATATATAACCTGGGCTAGTGTGCACTTTAATGAGAAATGATGTCCCAGGAGAGAAAAACAATACTTATATGCATAAGGATACTGCAGGAATAAAAGGCAATGTCTTACCAGTAGCATATGCAACAGTTGCTTAAGCCAGCATGACTAATGTTGGTGGGAGAGCATGTTGTGAATAAAAAAGTGAATGACAGTGGATCACCAGAGATAATGGTTTAGTCCGAATCTGTGATAAGAGGAAGCAAAATGTCTGGACAGGCTAAGAACAAATATGCAGCAAGAGGAATATATACATGTGACCAGTATAGGCCCTGGGAAACATTTACAGCATTTGCTGCAGAGGTGCAAGATGCTAGGTTGATATCTGAAGACAGTAGAGGCCTAAATGAGAGTCAATAATCTGAAGCTTAATCCAGACAAGATGGAAGTACAGGCGCCCCTCTGTATCCATGGGTCCCATATCCGTGGTTTCATTTATCCGTGGTTCTCAAATCCCGCCCCCCATCCCACTAATGACTTAACTCTCTTCATTTGCAAACACTTTGCAAAAGAAAGCTTTTTCCCCCTTTTACTTAGGAATGCTCTGGAAAAGGAAGCAAACAGAGAGAACCTAGATATTAAGATCACAGTCCTATGCATGTCTACTCAGAAGTAAGTCCCACTGAGTTCAATAAATGTGTACAGGATTGCAGCCTAACTACCTTCGAATACTTGCTAGGTGCACATGATTCTTTGAGCAGAGTTTGTTGTGAGACAGAAAAAAGAAGTGACTGCGCCCCTGGGCAATGATTACTCTATCATACTTCTTCAAGTATCTTCAAAACTCTTTGTCTTTCTTCAACAAGTTCCTTCTTCTCTCTGTGGCAACAATTGAACAAGCACACAGTGGTTAAGCTGAGGAAAAGAGGTCAGCTACTTATAGCCTGTTCACTGAAACTGGGATGGATTCACAAATGGAACACAAAATGGAATGAAATTACAGACGTACTGAAAATGTGTGTGACAGGCAGCTCTAATGGAGCGTATGACATGAATAACTCGGATGCATTATGGGCTTTTTTTGAGAGATGAGGAAGTGGCTGGACTTAGCAGTATTATGCTTCAGAATCCTCATTTGAAACTTTCAGGTATAATGAGGAAAATTGCCATCCTCTAGTTCAGGCCTTCACAATGTAAGGAAGCCCAATAGGCCAGATAAAACTAGCACTCCAGATGTCAATGAACCTCCTATTCTTCCTGCTTACCTAGGACTGCAGATATTGGGAAAATAGTTGTCAAGTACCTGGTAGATTATAATAAATGTCTGTTGGGCTCATACCCTCTAGATTTTGCAGATGAAAATAGCAATCTGCTTGTGTACCTCATTGCAGACTCCCGTTCTCCCTCCATGACTTTGTTTTCTGGGTTGTAGCAGACTGAGGGTCCAATCCTATCCAATTTTCCAGTGCCGGTGCAGCTGTGCCAATGGGGCATGCACTGCATCTTGTAGTGAGGCAGCAGTCACAGAGGCCTCCTTAAGGTTTGGGAACATTTGTTCCCTTACCATGGGGCTGCATTGTAGTTGCACTGGGGCTGGAAAATTGGATAGGATTGGGCCCTTACCTGTTCTTCATTTTGTACATTGGTGTCATACATCTCGCTGCACCAAGCTGCTGTTGGCATTCATTGTCGAATGTATTTTTTTTTCCCCTTTCACATTCACTGCTACAAATCCCTTTGCCATTTTCCGGTTCTCAACACCACTGGGATGAACTGTTTTGAACAGACAAGAAGCTGCACTGGGATCCTGATCCAAAGAGATTTCTGCTTGCAGCAGCTAATGTAGCAACTCAAAGCCTGAAAAGGAAAGTGGAGCCAAGATGCTTTATTATTGACATTATCCAAACTGTTGGCATTGCTTCAAATCGATGGTGCAGAGTAGTGTCGTATGGAACACAAAAATGGGCCTGCTATATCCAGTGGGAGGAAGATGGATTGGTAGGATTCAGCATGGAAAGAGAATTTAAATCCCTTTACCCCTGCATAAGCTTCCCACTCTGCAATGGGTCTCCTCGGACTTGCACTAGGGATTTTGCTAGCGCAAGTCCAAGGATAGAAAGGGGACAGGCAGGGTGAAGGAAAGGGGAATAAGAGGCAGCATATGCCATTGCTGTCAGATCCACCCCATCCCCAATACGCCCCTCCCCACTCAATTTTGCCCCCATTTCACCCTCCCCCACCCCCTCTCCTCTCCCACTGCCTTACCTACCTTACCTGGTGGGTGGCAAGAGAGCCGATGATATGCACAGGAAGACTTCAGCATTTCCACTCTTGTCGTAGTATCATGTTATTCTGCACATTTTCAGCAGTTGCCACCAGTAGAACACACATTCCACTGTTGACTCCAGCCCATAGGATAGGGCTGCCAGTTTTGACATGATGCCAGTCATACAAGACTCTGTGCAGAAGAATCGTTATGACATTCACCTAGTGCTACATTTAAAAGACAAATTTAAAAGACAAATTCTATGATGACCTGGCCACCACTGTCAAGAAAATCCCTGTAAAAGAGCCATTGTTCATCATCGGCAATTTCAATGCTAGAGTTGGTGCTGATAACAGTTCATGGCCCACTTGCTTAGGTCAGTTTGGCACTGGGAGGATGAACGAAAATGGCCAACGCCTGCTAGAGTTTTGCTGTCATCACGGTCTCTGTGTCAGCAACACGTTCTTCAACGCAAAGCCCCAACATAGAGTCTCTTGGAAACATCCAAGATCAAAGCACTGGCACCAGCTCGACCTGATCCTCACCAGACGCTCCAGCCTTCCCAGCATCAAGATCATACGCAGTTATCATGGTGCTGCCTGCGACACTGACCACTCTCTGGTGTGCAGCAGAGTGAAACTGCGAACAAAGCGACTGTATCACATGAAAAAGGAAGGAAGACCTCGCATTGATACCAGCAAGACCCGGGATCAGAGAAAAGTGGAGGAATTTGCACAAGCGCTTGAGGAATCTCTTCCAGGCCCGGCCGACGCAAACGCATCCAACAGATGGGAACATTTCAAGAATACCGTTTACAACACCGCCTTGTCCATATTCGGCAAGAAGACCAACAAGGCGGCAGACTGGTTTGAAGCCCACTCTGAGGAGTTGACACCAGTCATTGAGGAAAAGAGGAGAGCTCAAGCAGCATACAAGGCCTGTCCCAGTGAGCACAACCTGCAGGTCCTCCGAACTGCTCGCAGCAAATTCCAACAGACTGCCAGGAGATGTGCTAACGACTACTGGCTCCAGCTCTGTTCCGAGATACAGATAGCAGCTGACACGGGCAACATCAAGGGGATGTATGACCGTATCAAGCAGGCCCTAGGTCCAACACAGAGGAAAATTGCCCCTCTGAAGTCTGCCACAGGCGAGGTCATCCAGGATCGGGCGCAGCAGATGGAACGCTGGGTGCAGCACTACTCTGAGCTATATTCCAGAGAAAATGTAGTCACCGAAGAAGCACTGAACAACATTGAGTGCCTGCCTGTGCTGGAAGAGCTTGACAGTGAACCAACCCTAGAAGAACTTCACGTTGCCCTGGACTCCCTTGCCTTTGGCAAGGCACCTGGAAAAGACAGCATCCCTGCTGAAGTCCTAAATTGCTGCAAAGAGATCATCGTCACTGAGCTGCATGAAATCCTCTGTCTCTGCTGGAGAGAAAGTGGAGTACCTCAAGACATGAGGGATGCAAACATCATCACGCTGTACAAGAACAAAGGTGACAGGGGTGACTGCAACAACTACCACGGCATCTCTCTCCTTAGCGTTGTAGGAAAGCTGTTTGCCCGAGTTGCACTAAAGAGGCTCCAGGTACTTGCAGAGAGCATCTATCCAGAATCGCAGTGTGGATTCCGAGCCAACAGGTCCACCACTGATATGGTATTCTCCCTTAGAAAACTGCAGGAGAAATGCAGGGAACAACGACAGCCACAATTTATAGCCTTCATAGATCTCACGAAGGCTTTCGACCTGGTCAGCAGAGACGGCCTCTTCAAGATTCTCCCCAAGATCGGATGTCCACCCAGGCTCCTCAGCATCATCAGATCTTTCCACAAGGACATGAAGGGCACTGTTGTCTTCGATGGCTCCACATCAGACCCTTTTGACATCCGAAGCGGAGTGAAGCAGGGCTGTGTTCTTGCGCCAACCTTGTTTGGGATTTTCTTCGCTGTCCTGCTGAAGCAGGCCTTTGGAACTGCAACAGACGACATCTATCTCCGGAACAGATCAGACGGAAAGCTCTTCAACCTCTCCAGACTGAGAGCAAAATCCAAAGTCCAGCTGAAATGTCTGCGTGACTTCCTCTTTGCCGACGATGCAGCTGTCACTACCCACTCTGCCAAAGATCTCCAGCAGCTCATGGATCATTTTAGCAAGGCCTGCCAAGATTTTGGACTGACAATCAGCCTGAAGAAAACACTGGTCATGGTTCAGGATGTGGACTCACCTCCCTGCATTACAATCTCTGCGCATGAACCGGTTGTCCATGACTTTGTGTACCTTGGCTCAACGATCTCCGACACTCTTTCTCTCAATATCGAGCTAAACAAGCGCATCGGTAAAGCAGCTACCACGTTTTCCAGACTCACAAAGAGAGTCTGGTCCAACAAGAAGCTGATGGAACATACCAAGATCCAGGTCTACAGAGCTTGCGTCCTGAGTACACTTCTGTACTGCAGCGAATCATGGACTCTTCGCTCACAACAGGAGAGGAAACTGAGCGCTTTCCACATGCGCTGCCTCTGACGCATCCTCGGCATCACCTGGCAGGACAAAGTTCCAAACAACACAGTCCTGGAACGTGCTGGAATCCCTAGCATGTATTCACTGCTGAAACAGAGACGCCTGCATTGGCTTGGTCATGTCGTGAGAATGGATGATGGCCGGATCCCAAAGGATCTCCTCTATGGAGAACTCGTGCAAGGAAAGCGCCCTACAGGTAGACCACAGCTGCGATACAAGGACATCTGCAAGAGGGATCTGAAGGCCTTAGGGATGGACCTCAACAAGTGGGAAACCCTGGCCTCTGAGCGGCCCGCTTGGAGGCAGGCTGTGCAGCATGGCCTTTCCCAGTTTGAAGAGACACTTGGCCAACAGTCTGAGGCAAAGAAGGAAGGCCCATAGCCAGGGAGACAGACCAGGGACAGATTGCACTTGCTCCCGGTGTGGAAGGGATTGTCACTCCCGGATTGGCCTTTTCAGCCACACTAGACACTGTGCCAGAACCACCTTTCAGAGCGCGATACCATAGTCTTTCGAGACTGAAGGTTGCCAATACAATATACATTTAAAACAAAGAAAGGTTAAGTAGAGGCTCAGCTGGAAGCTGTTCCTTGAACGATTTACTAGTATATATAATGTGATGTGTACTCCTTGAGATTTACAGTCAATAAAGTGGAGATATGATCAGAAGAAGTTATTCAATGTTGACAGCACAGAAAAGAATGGAAAGTTGCATTGCTGAAATCCTTGCTGTCCCTAATGAGCAGTGGAAAACCAAAGCTAATTCCAGATATTCAGAAAATTCATTTCCCTCAATGGCTGGCTGGGAAAGGTTTCTCAGTAGTAATTTGTGGTGTTTGTATAACTAACTAAATAATTCACAAAGGCAAGGTTCAAAGAGACCTTATTTGGTCTGCTGACAATGGAAATATTTTTTCTTTGTTCTAGTTCCCTGTAAAAAAAAATGCTGCTGAAGTTCTTTTATTCATTTTACAGTTGGTATACACTTTTTGGGGTGGATCATTAGATAGCTTGTATGAATACAGAGTGCACAACCTTTGAAATATAAAGGGAAAACTTGAAGAAAGCACAAGTTTCTGTCAAACATGTACATATAACTTGTAAAAGTATTAACTTTGAAAATGTTGAAATAACTGAGATTTTTAAAAAATGTGAAAAAAATTAAGCTATTTGTCATTGCAGTGCCAACGAAACCCATTCATTGTAAGTGCATTTCTAGGACTGTAGCCAAAAAGGCAGACGTCACAGGATGTTTCATCATCATGATGAAGTATGTGCTCCTGTGAACCTGATCATAAATGCCAGTGGGGTGGGAATATAGTAATCTGTCCATTTGCCCTTGCAAGTAGATTCTTAGGATCAAGCAATGTCAGAAGTCATCTTCTGTGTGATCTACCACCAGACACACAGAGGAACTTGAGCCATCTTTAAGAAACAAACCAAAAACCCAATACAGTACTGACATGCACTTTTAGGGGAATGTGGGGCAACAGAACCACACATGTATATGTGCTTGCACCCACGGACAGACACAGAGCCCAATCCTATGCATGTCTACTCAGAAGTAAGTCCCATTATAGTCATTGGGGCTTACTCCCAGGAAAGTGTGGATAGGATTGTAGCCCCCCCCCCCCCACACACACACATTCACAGAGTAGGCTAAAAGTTGTTGTTGCCTGATCTATTGATCGAGCCTCTGGTGTATCACGAAATGGCAGATATGATGCTTAGGCAGAAGCTGCCAGTGATGAAATACAAATAGCATTGATTCCCTAAGGAAAGCAAGAGGTGAGTTTGTTAATTGGGGAGATGAGAAGTTGTGCCAGGGAGAGAAGAAAGAAGCAGCAACTGAGCAGATGGACAGGTGTGGAGGCTGAAGAATAGGGCAAGTATGCATTAGACATCTCAGTAATCAAATGAGTTTTAAACAATTAATTAAATTGAATTAATTAATGGTGTGTGCAAGAATAGTTATGAAGAAAAATATATTGCTTTTCTTTTTAGATGGTGCATGTTGTAGCATGTTGTAAGAGAGAAATGCATGTTGTAGCATGTTGTAAGAGAGAAATGCCTCTCCTAATATGGTGCTTGCCATGTGCAATTTTTATATGAGCTTATATTAAAAATCATAAGCATTTCTATATTTATTGTTTTAAAAGTGTTTTATCTGATTCATCACAGATGTTTTCAGTTTATAACAGTTCAGTGGATTAGCCAATTAAGGGCTCAGGCATTAGGGCAGCTGAGGAGCAGAGGGCCCAAAGGCAAGATGGCTGGAGCCAATGGCGTAGCTACAAGGGGTAGCATGGTAAGTACTGCAGGTGCTGCAACACTCTTTGTAAGTGGCCCCTCCCCCTCACCATCAGAGCCATTCCGGGCAGTGACAGCAATGCGCATGCGCTCCCTGCCGTCACTGCCCAGAATGGCTCCGACCAACAGCGAGTGGGAGGGATCGCATTGCGGTGCCTGCGGTACTTATCGTGCCACCCCCTTGCAGCTATGTCACTGGCTGAAGGAGGAGGTGCAAAAGATGAAGGAACCTTTAAGGTAAGAGGAATTGAGGTGTTATGACACTGATTAAAAGAGGAAACAAAAAAAAGAAGCACCCACCTCACCCAGGCCCAAGCAACAAGAAGGTCTATGTGCTGTTGGCAGAAGGAAATAGGCAGACCAGAGATGACAGGAATGCCACAGAGAAAGTGAAGTGGGGGTTGAATTTCACATATTCATTTGAAGTAGCTGTCCACATGTTGGCTGCCTGCCTGCCTCCAGAGTGTCTGTGAATATGAGAGGCAGGGGGGAAAGGCAATGCTAGCATAACTTTCTATTAACTAAAAGGTCAGAATCTCTCTGAAGAAGCAATTATTCTCTCTATAGTCAAACCATACAGTTGGAGATTAGTGTTCTAAAGGCCATAGGGCTTTAAAAGGGGGATTTGGAATCTCACAGGGGGAAGAAAGCACTTCTGCGATTCAAAGTGATGATCTCCTTGAACACCTCATTTTTAAACTCAGGTCATGTGCCATATCCATTAAATACCTGAGATATTGCCAAGTGTCCTAGTATCAAAATGTTGTATTTAGCTTGCATATTTGTGTTCAATTTACATATACTTCTATTGCTTTTTAAAACTCATCCCAAAGACCAAAGCTCCATTTCTTGCCTAAAATGAGACAAGAAAACCTATTAGTTAATGGAAGTGGGGAAGAGTTGTGATAAAAGGTTTTAGAGGCAACTCTGGATTCAAGGGTGGGAGAGGGACAGAAGGTGCCATTGCCACCATCATCTACCCAGTAAGTCTTTAGAAGTACCAGTACTCCATGGAAATTAATGGGTCCAAGGCTCAGTTGTGCCCCAAAGCCTAGTGCTCCCTGGCACTGCCCTCTAAAGTGCGTATACCATTCTTATATCCTAAAACATCCTTGCCTGTGACCTTCTCTTGTCCAACTCATTACCCTGTCACTCACAGATGTCTTGCTTCCTTCAAGATAGGAAGTGGTATACAGACATGCCTCATTTTATGTGGTATGCTCTTAAAAATCAGTGCATCTCTCAAAAGCATGTAAATTAAAAATATTTTCCCCATAGGAAGGTATATAACTAGTACAGGTTAGGGGAAAAGTCATATAGCACATTGATGACTGGTGGCTTCTCCTTGCCCAAGATGGCAGAGGGGGAGGATTGAGGAGAGAGGCTACTGGTAGTGGGAGGGAAGCTATAGATGCCCATGGCTGAGAAAGCAATGATGATGCTGGAAACTAGAAAAGCAGTAAAGCAACTCTGTGAACACCATGACGCACATGGCATGTGACTACACTGGCAGTGAGCAGGAAGGTTGATCATGTTTTAAAATGAATGTTTCTGCATAAAATAGGTTCCAGTAGTAAACCCAGCTCATTATTTCAAAAACACATAGATCAAAACCATGTAAATACAAGCTGCCTGTATTTATAAATTGTCTTAATAAAACAAGCTCTCCAAGCAGTTCACACAGCAAAAGGACTGAGAACATTATTCCCTATCCCAAAGTATAAACCACTAAAAAGAAAAAATGCAAAAGAGTAAACAAACAAAAGGGAGATACAGGCAAGCTGAAGGAGATGCTTTAACAGAAGACAAGGGACAAGAAGGAGCTGCGACTCATAGGAAAGACTCTCTCCCAACTCACACAGCAGCTCCTCCTTTTCCTGTTGTGTTCTTTGGTAATCATTCAATGGAATGTCCCATTTTTCTAGAGGACACTCACATTGGCTAAAGGGGGTTGCCCAGTGGTGAAGGCAGGCACTGCCACCGCAAAATGGGTCTGCCAGAACCTAGGTGGGCAGGCACGGATCCTTAGGTCCATGTAAAACCTGGCTCACCTGTAACAGCAGCTCTGAACACCTTGTGACCCAATAATGTGAATGCAGTCCACAGCCATGTATGCTTGTCCATTCAAGGCTACAAAAACCTGTTCTTTGCTACCTGCCTAAGATTTCAAAAATGGTAGTGTGATGTTGTATATGGCACATGGCTGGTGGGCCATGTTCAGTTTGGTGGGTTACAAAGTTTAATTTGAAGGGTGTGTGTTTGTGTGCTTTGCTTAAATCCCACATTTTGACTCAAGTGCCCTCAAAGTCACAAACAATCAATCAATCAATCAATATAGGTTACCTGTGCCTTATATACAGTTGTGTCATTTGATAAAGCTGATGGGCATATTTCGTTCAACACTCAGCCATGGGTAACAATTGTCTGTGTAAGAAGTTTCTTTGGTGGGGAACTGGAGTGGACTTGTTTGCATTCAGACTGTATTTGCATTTCCTCTTTAAATTCACTGCTGTGGCTGCCTTCTCATTAACTTTAAGCAATTCACAAACACATTTTACAGATGGGAGAATATTCCCTCCTCTTTACTGCACAAGGAAGATTATGTCCAGTGAAGTTACAAGTCTTCCCCTGAGTTATCTTATTTAAACTGTTCCCCCCTTCCCCGCCCCTTTGGACAGTGTGTAATCTTTCTCTCCTGCAGACATTTTTCTCCCCAAAGAGCAGACAAGTCCCATTCCCAGAAGAAATGGGGTGTCAAGATAAATTGTGTTTCTAGGGCAGAGGCAGTTATTCTCTCTGTGGTGGATACTGGCTCAACAGTGGGTCCTTTCATGACATCCTCATTAGTTCAATCACAAGGCACAAATTCCTGTTCCCTCCTCATTTCAGTTTATCTCAGAGTGAGAACATAATTTAAAATGTGTTAAGGATGGGTTAAGTGAGTGTCTGAACATGTTCTTATGTCACCACTGTACTTGTCACATCATGAAACTGCATTTCACCTTTGCCCCCGTGGATACTTCCAAAAGAAGAAGGCAAAATAAATGATGTACTCTTAGGAGAAAAGAGTAATTATCCCTCTTTGTTGCTTCAATTCCACTACCCATTTCTCAAGTGGTTCCAGTTACTAACAGCTGGAACTGCTATTACCTTACTCCCCCTCCCTGCTGATGCAGGCACACCACTGGAGAGTGTGCTGCACCCCAAGGTGGGGGAGAGGTCTTCTCAGGGTAAGTGAACTTCTATTCATTTGCACTGAAGGAAGCCTCCGCTTTCCAAATGTGTCTCTTCAGTCTTGTGCCAGCTATTTAAGTGTAAGGGCACAGAAAGGGAGGGGGGATAGGATTTGACTGCACATGAGTTCCTCCCAATCTGCCCTCTCTCTTCCTTGTTCCACCTCCTTTGTTGCCCCCCACCCAGAAACTGTCCCATTCCTCCATTCCCCCCACCGCCCACCCCCACTGCCAACTCACTAACACTGGCAGATGCAGTTGACTACGCTAGTCGATGCATCAGCCCACCAGCAATTGCACTGTTGGCCTTGCAGCATTTGTTGGTGGAAGTGACATTTTGCCAGCTTTCCCCTCCTTCTGCTGGTGGAACGAGAGTTCTGCTGCTGGGGCAGCCTGATAGGACTGGGATGTAATTCAAATTGGAGAATCTTAAATTCACTATTAAAACCAGTGATGTAGAGTTTGTAGGTTTGTGGACCTATTTGATTTATTCTTCCAAGGGATGCTTATCACCTAATTTTCATTGGCTGTCCATAATCAAAATGTCTTGTAGATCAGATTTTCAGCAAAGAGAGAGAAAGAGCAGGACCAGCATCAGGAATCAGCTCCTTTGGGCAGTTGGTGAGGGTCTACTGCTGAATCCTGCAGTTCCACTCACAATTTACTGCTGAGTTTCCTCAGTTGATAAAGTTTCTCCAACTTCAGCTTCTATCTGGAATTTCATTTCATTAAATGAAAAAGAAACACTCATGTCATAATGCAAATTAATTGAAAGGACAGCTATAATTCAACACTGAATCTCTGAAACTCTTTTGTCTTTTTGGTTGAAGTGCTTTTTTATTGCAGTATAAATTATCCAGGCCAGTGTTGCTCATTCAAACCACAAAGAAAATGATGGTCCTGGTTTGAAGTAGATACGAGCTTCTTGCAGACTCCTCTAACTGGGTATTTCATCATACTGCAAAGTCCAGGTCTCTTGTTCACAGGACAGCCTTTTGTCAGCAGAGCAAGCCAGGTTTGCTAATGGACTGGTGGATGTGGCTCAAACCCATAGACTCTCTGCTCCAGATTTCAAAAATCTAAATAAAAAGTCTGAACTGCAAAAGTCTCTTACTGTGTTCAGCATCCCTGAATGATGGGTTAGAGATTAATGGTGCTCCTGCATGCTAAATGTGAAATACCATTTTGCTACAAGCACAGCTGAATCCAACTCTTGGCACCTTCCAGACCAGAAAGTTATTAGCAATTTGGATGGCATTCAGAGAATAGCAGCAACAGCAATTAGAGAGCCAGGAGGGAGTTTCTTGTGAGAAAGATATTTAAAAAAACAAACAAGCGCATAGACTCATAGGATGTTGTGTCTAAAGATTAACATTGTGCTACAGTTATCCATGACCCAGTGACCTCCAGATGATACTACTATAAAGCAGTGGTTCTCAAACATTTTAGCACCAGGACCCACTTTTTAAAATGACACTCTTATTGGGACCCACCTAGCTCTGAAATGTTAAAAAAGGTGATATAGAAAGATATAATATTTTATTTATCTACAAGTAATATTTTACTTAGGGCGCAATCCTGGGGCGCCCATGGGCAGGTGCAAGGGAGGTTTGCAAATGTGCCATAAGGCATGTTTGCGCCTACTCAGGAGGAAGCCCGGCCAGTGCTCAGAGGTGTTCGAAACCATAAAACTAGTTCAGTATTTAAACAAAAATATATTTATTAAAGAGGGGGAAAAGAACCAGACTCATATTTAGGAATAAAATGTTCTGATTTGATGCACATTTGTTTTGAAGCAAGCGTGCCATGGAACCTCCTCTATAGTAAGTTTGCTTAAGCCATTTCTGCCCAATGATGCATATACACAACAAGAATCAAATGTGTACACCTATGGGCTGGGTAGAAATGGGTTAAAGGGACTTAGCAATATCATGGGAGACTGTCAAATGCTTTTCTGAAATCTATAAACTCCATGTCCACAGCATTCCCATAATCTGCTGAACTAGTTACTCCATCCAAAAAAAGGAGATTGGTCTGGCATTACTTGTTCTTGACAAACCCTTACTGGCTCCTAGAAAATATCCCCATTATTTCTAGGTGCACATAGATATTTTGCAGCACAATCTGTTCCAGGATTCTGTCCTAGGTCAGGATTGTCTCCATGCCCAGCAGTGATTCACTAGTGTAGGCTTTCAGATAGGGATGTTTCACCAACCCTAGCTGGAGATCCTGGGAACGGAACCTGTGGCCTCCCACATACACTGAGCTATGCTCTTCTGCCCAGGGCAAGCTGACCCAATCAGATATAATTAGTGCTCTGGCACAAACTCTAATTCCACAGACTGATGAAACAACTCAACAAGATAAGAAATCATAAAGCAAATTTTGGAAAATAATGTCTTGTTGAGCACACTGTGGAAAGTATGCATCTTAACAAATGGTATGTAGCATCGAGAGAGTCATTTAGTAGTAATTCAAGACCACTCCAATGCCACTCTATAATTCCATTAATTTTTTTGTCTGTGAGAAATTGTGCTAACCTCCACTCAAGTCAAAATCCTGAGGGCAAATGCCACCGTGTCATTGACAGTCAACAAGAATTCTCAAGTGACTTTCGGTAACATGTGCCTTGTTTACATTGCTGAGATGTTCAGCTGGTTCCTTCATGGTTCACTAGGCTTTGCTGATAAAGAAAACATGCTCCAGAGAAGGGCAAGATGTCATAACACAGGGTAGGATGGTGGCATAAAAGGGTTTTGATGGGGTTATGCACAATACAACATTTCTCATACACAACATGGAAAGAAAGAAAAGGAGAAAAAGTTAGATAACAGGCAGAGAAGAAGCAGTGGTGGTCCATACCACTTGAACGCCTGAAGGTTGAATGCCAAATGGCACCCTCTCCTTTCTCTCCATTTTTTCCCCTTTTTTTCCTATTGATGACACATCCATTTGGTTTCTTCCTTCAAAGTTCTTGTCTTTCCTTCCATAAGAACATGACAAAGCCCAGCTGAATCAGGTCAAAGGCCCATCTAGTCCAGGATCATGCTTCCCATATCAGCCCAACAGCTGGCTCTATGAACAGGAGAGTCACACATACCTTCTCTCTGACTACTGCTTTCCTGCAGATGGTATTCAGACACATATTGAGCTGAATGGGAAAGGCATCATGACTAGTAGCCATTGAAGATCTTTCCTCAATGAATTTGTATGTTCCCTTTTATAGCCATCCAAACTAGGTACCACCACCACATCATTTGACAACTAATTCCACTGCATAATTTTCTATTCTATTTCTATTATGAGATGATACATGATGAGATTCTTCTATGTCATAGATACTTGCTGGTCCCAATTCATATGGAGTTCAGGAAGCAAATGGGCTGACATTAAGAAGAAGAAGAAAAAACAAGTTCATCAAAACTAAATCAAAGTTTGTAAAGGCAGTACTTTAAAGTTCCTTAAAAATACAAAGCCATTTACAAAGGCCCCATTTTAAGTCTGAAAGGGTATAATTTGGGGAATTACAGGAGGAAGAAATACTGGCATATTTGAAATGTTAATATAATGCTGTTGCAAATTTCAGGAATGGAACTGTCATTAGAATTAATGCAATATAATAGGACATTTCCGAAGTGCACTAATTTAGACTGCATCCTCAATAATTTGCATGCCTGCATTCTGAAAGAAAAGGGGGGAAAGGACAAATTTTTCCACTCTCAAAAATAAAAGCCGGATATGTTGGTTTCGTGTCCTTTTTAGCTGAAGAGAAAATTGGTTTCAGAAACTGTTATAAAGAATGTCCCTGGAAATTGTAAAGTGACCAAAATACTTGACTCAAACATAATTAGGGGGGAATCCAAATACGGGGTGCGTGCTATGAATGTTTCACCCCCATGCTAAATGTGTACCTCTTTTTTGGAGATCTTGCAGTGGAACCTATTTTTCCCACCAGGCAGGCACCACAAAGAGATGGAACCCCTTCTCCCTGCAATTCACCCTACAACCCACAAGCTATTCAACCATATATATGGTGTTCATTTAGGATCCAGGTGGAAGCAGCAAAGCTTCACTGTAAGCCTCATTGCAGACCCAAACAGCACCATTGCTTGAAAAATGACCTTTTTCCTATAATGGGTTCATCCTGCAGCAGACCAGACTGGGCAACATTGCTAGGAAAAAGGAGAGGTTGTTTTTAAAACAAACAGGAGGGCCAAAGGTGCCGCTGGCTGGTGTTGCAAGTAGTAGCTAATTGGTGTAAATAGTAACAAAGCAGTTGTATTCTGGAAATGTTCTGGTTCTGTGCTGTACTACAAACAGCCTTCTTCAGATGTTTGAAAAGTGTGGTATTGTTTCCTGCCCTTAAGACATTCATGATCATTTTGGTTCCACAAGAGAACAACCCAGGCTTCCTCTCACTGACCTCACTGAGTAATCACAGCCCTATGCTAATTGAGGCACAGGTTTCATAAACAATAAAAAGGCACCTAGTAACACATTTGCCAAGGTGTAACCCTATAGAAATGATTACCTCCACCTCCAGGAACGGGCACTTTAAAACCAATAAGGGTCTCCCCTTAACAATCGGATGGCCCATGATAAGTTCACCCCACAAGGTCTGGTCACAGAACCCCAAAATGTGCACTCTTCTTCTGCCTAGTCTTGGCGTGTTTGAAACATGACTGGCAGTCCCATCAACCCAGAAATCTACATACCATCTCCAGAACCCAGGAAGGTAAGTAGCCTCTTTGTCCATCCCTTTGCTCCCTTTCTTTTTCTTCCCCAAGTCTCCCACCTTGCAATGGGACAAGCCTCCAGAGCCAACGCTGGAGCGAGTAAGTCACAGGAGGGGCATTCCAGGGCATTTAGGGGGTGGGAAGATTGGGATAGGGATCTGAATCAGGGGCATGCTGAGGGCAGGCTGGGGCAGATATTGGTGGCAGTGGTGGTACAAATACCCTATGGCTGTGACCCAAACTCGATGTGCCCTCCTAGGACCCCTTTGAATTTATGTCAGTCAAAGAGCTGGCACAGATCCGAGAAGGCCCATTGAGCAGTGGTATTCCTCGTCCCTGTGGCACCTGAGGCAACCCTCTAGGGGTGCCACCCCCTACCTGGAGATGTTGTCTTCATGACCGGTGCCTCCCCTTAGGTCTTCTGAGGGCTGGAGATGCTGTTTGCAGCCAACCTGGTCCTCAGAAGGCCTTCTAAGGCTCCCAAAGGGCCTTTAAACATCACTTCTGGTTTTTGGACATGACACTTAAAGCCCTTAGAAGGGCTTCTGGGGGCCAGGAAAGTCTTGTGCAGCCTCTCCAGCTCTCAGAATGCCTCTGCGGGGGGGGGAGCAGGTTTAGGGGGGGTGGCACCCCAGGTGATGCTGCCCCCCAACCATGCTGCCCAGGGTCACTTGTACGCTTGGAACCCCCCCCCCAGGAACACCACTACCATTTGGGACAAGGTAACAATGGAGTAGGTAAGTAAAAGTGTTTTTATTTACCTCTCCACCACTTCGCCCCTGAGCCGGCCCACACCATGAAGCGGAGGCCGCACCAGTGCTACTTTATGCTCTGGAAAGGCCCAGTATGGAATTGGGCTGTTAGATCCCCAACTGGACTGAGCATCCTCCACTGCAAAGGTGAGGTTGAGGTTGCTTTGTTATTCCTATAGCTTTCCTGGGAGTTTCCAAGAGTTTCTAAACAAATGGCCAAGTCAAGGTCGCTTTTCACACTGCATGTTGTACTCTGCACCCAGATACCCAAATGTTTGTGTCTACAAGGGATACATAACTCCTGCATCTCAGCCAAGTGTTTTGCAGGGGAAAAATAAAGCTTTTATTATGTTTATTATGAACTTATGAAGAGAAAATTCTTCTGTGACACTTGAGTTTGGTTATCATTCTGAGCATACAGAAATCCATTCACACAGTAATCTCAAAAGAAAATTGAATTTGCCTCTGCTTCACCTAACATCTTGTCGCTGCTATTGATAGCTTATTGCTTTTTTCATTAAAACTGTACAACCTATAGTAAATCAATGTGAATTCACATTCATTAATCATTGTCTGGCTATAGGAAATATGAAGGGTATATATTTAATAAATGGCAGTTTGATTGCAAGATTCTTAAATGAGAATCTTCTCTTACCATTTTCTCAGACCCTAATTAGATTTTGACCAGTGGTCATTAAAGAATTCTCTTTTTTCAGACTTCGTAGTTATTATGTGAGTAGTTCTCAGCATCATTAAGACAGGTGATATTTGCTTCTGAATAACCGTGGAAGGTCTCAGTGTTTTCTATGCATGGGAATATATTAGAAATGTCTATGATCTCTGTTCTAACATCAACCACTTTCATGACCTTTGCCAAGCTGAAGTTAATATTTCAATAGCGATATCTACCAATGTATAACTCAGTGCCTCTTATCTACCTCTTCAGAGATTCCATGCAGATTTCCTATTACCTGATGGCTTTACTGGGATCCAATAGTGTCTAAAGCTAAAGAAAATGCTGAAACAAAAGTAGACAAGGAGAGTTATATGCAGTACACTGAAGTTTTATCTTAACTGTTTACATTCCAGATGCCAATGATACCATTTTTTAACTTAGGTGCTGAAATGATCTAAATCACGGGTCTCCAAACTCTGGAGCAGGAGGCAAATCCAGCCCTTGGGAGGATTTTATCCCCCCCCCCCCCCGCCTCTCAAGGATAAAAATACAGGTTGAATCTCATTATTCGCAAGGGTTACATTCCCAGAATTCACAGTTTGAGAAACGCTGATGTAATGTAAAGATGTAACATAAACACTCTTTATGTTAAATATTATCAGACATAATATTGACATCATCATTGGCATCCTTCAGTCTCGGGAGACTATGGTATCGCACTCTGAAAAGTGGTTCTGGAACAGCATCTAGTGTGGCTGAAGAGGCCAATTCGGGAGTGAAAATCCCTTCCACTCTGGGAGCAAATGTAGTCTGTCCCTAGTGTGTCTCCCTGGCTGTGGGCCTTCCTTCTTTGCGTCTTTGCCTCAGTCTGTTGGGCAAGTGCCTCTTCAAACTGGGAGAGGCCATGCTGCACTGTCTGCTTCCAAACAGGACGCTCAGAGGCCAAGGTTTCCCACCTGTTGAGGTCCATTCCTAAGGTCTTCAGATCCCTCTAGCAGGTATCCTTGTATCACAGCTGTGGTCTACCTGTAGGCTGCTTTCCCTGCACGAGTTCTCCATAGAGGAGATCCTTTGGGATCCGGCCATTGCCCATTCTCACGACATGACCAAGCCAACGCAGGCGTTTCTGTTTCAGCAGTGCATACATGCTAGGGATTCTAGCTCATTGCAGGACTGTGTTGTTTGGAACTTTGTCCTGTCAGGTGATACCGAGGATGCGTCAGAGGCAGTACATGTGAAAGCGTTCAGTCTCCTCTCCTGTTGTGAGCGAAGAGTCCATGACTCGCTGCAGTACAGAAGTGTACTCAGGACGCAAGCTCTGTAGACCTGGATCCTGGCATGTTCTGTCAGCTTCTTGTTGGACCAGACTCTCTTTGTGAGTCTGGAAAACGTGGTAGCTGCTTTACCGATGTGCTTGCTTAGCTCGGTATCGAGAGAAAGAGTGTCGGAGATCGTTGTGCCAAGGTACACAAAGTCATGGACAACCTCCAGTTCAAGCGCAGAGATTGTAATGCAGAGAGGTGAGTCCACATCCTGAACCATGACCTGTGTTTTCTTCAGACTGATTGTCAGTCCAAAGTCTTGGCAGGCCTTGCTAAAACGAACCATGAGCTGCTGAAGATCTTTGGCAGAGTGGGTAGTGACAGCTGCATCGTTGGCAAAGAGGAAGTCACGCAGACATTTCAGCTGGACTTTGGACTTTGCTCTCAGTCTGGAGAGGTTGAAGAGCTTTCCATCTGATCTGTTCTGGAGATAGATGCCTTCTGTTGCAGTTCCAAAGGCATGCTTCAGCAGGACAGCAAAGAAAATCCCAAACAAGGTCGGAGCAAGAACACAGCCCTGCTTCACTCCACTTCGGATGTCAAAGGGGTCTGATGTGGAGACATCAAGACTACAGTGCCCTTCATGTCCTTGTGGAAAGATCTGATGATGCTGAGGAGCCTGGGTGGACATCCGATCTTGGGGAGAATCTTGAAGAGGCCATCCCTGCTGACCAGGTCGAAAGCCTTCGTGAGATCTATGAAGGCTATAAAGAGTGGCTGTCATTCCCTGCATTTCTCCTGCAGTTGTCTAAGGGAGAATACCATATCAGTGGTGGACCTGTTGGCTTGGAATCAGCACTGCGATTCTGGATAGACGCTTTCTGCAAGTACCTGGAGCCTCTTTAGTGCAACTCGGGCAAACAGCTTTCCTACAATGCTAAGAAGAGAGATGCCATGGTAGTTATTGCAGTCACCCCTGTCACCTTTGTTCTTGTATAGCGTGATGATGTTCGCATCCCTCATGTCCTGTGGTGACATCAGATATTGGATGTCTGATGAGATCAGACATCAGATATTGATGGTCTCAGTGCAATTCCTTTAAAGTCAAATTTGTATTCATTGCATGTTTAGAGACATGTTTAGAACTAATTTAGATGAACCACCCCCTGCATGATTATGGGGCAATTGGGTGGCACTCAGGTGGTGGGTGGTGTGTGCTTCCAGTCCTCTCCCATGTAACTGGACAGGGCTGGCTGAAGTATCTAACCCAGGCCCTAGTCATGCCTGTCAATACATGTGATCGAGAGGTGGTAGAATCTGGAAGTGGGGAAGGAGGACGGTGCTGGAGCTTAATGAAAGAGCATCTGCTGTGAATGTAAGAGGTCCAAGGTTCAATCTCAGTTCATCTGGGTAGGGCGGGCAAAAAGTCCTGTCAGTGTTGACAAAACCAGGAAGATGGGCCAATGGTCTGACTCACTATGAAGCAGCTTCTGAAAATTTACCTGAAGCCAATGTGTTTCGGCTTTATGTAGATGCAGCTAAGAGAAAAAATAAATGAGTTGTAAGTACATCTGAGAAATCAGCAATGTACTAGCAATGGCAGCTGACCAAACCCAGGATGGTTGTTGGAACTACAAGCCCATTCTCAAATGAGCAGGATAGATGAGTTTTTCACACTTGCTTACAGACCTAAGCCATAAAACTAGAACACCTTAGAAGGAGAAGCAAAAGTGTCAAGACGGGTAGAAATGTATACGAGATCTTTGTATATGTTGATCCATTCCCATTGCCCAGAAACACCCCCGGAAAGCAATGCAGACATAGCAAGCTGCTCACATTTGTGAAACCACATCCAAGCCTTTATAGAGACTGAAGTTTCGGCCTATACTGTCATGAATCATTTCAGTCCTTGCCATCAGTTGCTGATAAAAGTGCTTCCATTGTTTATTATGATTGATGTTAATTACTTTTGTATTTAGAGTTTTCCACAGAACACTCTAGATTTCAGTGACTATATTACTGTCTCATTTCAGTAAACACTCTTTTTACATCTTGGCCTTTGTTATCAGAACTCAGAGAACCAGATGACAAATAGCATTGGCTAAGTGACTGTTTTATTTTCCTTGTGATAAGATTTCTCTATTAATAGAATCAGACAATTATTCAAGGACATTGCACATTAATTAAGTTATGCACCAGATTCCAAGGATATCATCATTTTGTTCTCTCTCTCTCTCTCTCAATCTCTGTCTTCTGATGGTTTGTACTAGGGTGTCAGACATTGTAATGGAAGATCAGAAGATCATCAGGTGGATGATGTGGTGTTGACAGCGATTCCCTGTTTTGACAGCTGTTTGACAGCTCTGGGAAGGGTAGGGCTGGCTCCACAGCTGTAATCAATCAAGGCCAATGGAGACCTGGATGGACACCTGAGCTTCATTTGACCTTGATGGGACTTTGAATGGACATGGATTGAAGGGATGGCTCACCTGAGCCTAATTGGGAGCTAATGAGGTAGCTCATAGCTGAGCTGCATTTGGATGATGAGACATCCAAGGATAAAAGGCAGCTGGAAGGAGACAGAGCTACCCTGACCCAGGACCAAGAGCGGGACGCTGACCCAGCCGGAAGCTGTACCCTGACCCAGAGCCAGGAGCAGGACGCTGACCAGAGGGAGGACCCTGACCCACAGCCAGAGCCAGAAGCGGGACGCTGACCCAGAGGAAGCCGGATGCTGACCCAGAGGGAAACCCGGACGGACCCACGCTGGGAGAAGGGGACTGCCAGAACTCTGCTGGAGGACACAGAAGAGAGGACTGCCAGGACCCTGCTAGAGGAGACACTCTGCTGGAGAGAACACTACTGGAGAGGAGGAACTCTACTGCAGAAGATTGGACTGGGAATACTGGACTGGGAAGACTGGACTGTGCTTTGGAGACTGGATTGGACTTTGACTGGAGGCTTCAGACCTCTACCCACTAAGTTAAGTGGAGTTTTGGGGAGGGAAATCTCTGGACAAGAGGACTTGCAGGGAGTGTATGTGTTTGTAGCAATAAATTCTTGTTAATTGCTATAGATAAGAAGTTCTGTGTTTATTCCTTTGCACACCACAGCTGTGCCTCCTGGAAAAGGGGGGTGTTAATTAGCCAAAAAGCGGGCATTAGAAGGGAGTTGAGATATTTGGCAGAACAGACATAAGGCCGGATGTGCCCCCCCCATTAGCTTTTTTTATCTGGCCCCCATTGTAATTGGGCTCTCCCAGAGCTGCCCTTTCAACAGCACAGCTTCTCCAGAGGCTCTAGAATGGAAAGATGGGTCTCAGAAGGAATGTTACAGGTCAGACCAAGAGGAGTGAGAGAAGGTGCTGGGAGAGCCCAATTATCACTTGGGCACCCTTTCAGCAGTGGTACTTCTCCCGAGGTGTCACTTCTCCTAAGGTATCACTCCCAAGGTGACCATCTCTCAGCTGCTAAGCTGCGGTGAGGCTGCAGCAGAAACAGCACTGCTGAAAAGGCAAGCTTATGTTATAATTGGACTCTCTTATATCTTGAAAATACATATTCAAGAATGCACATGTTCTCTTCTGTCATTTGCAGCTATTAAATTTCTCTGTGTGAACAAAGTGCTTATTTCTGGCCATCGGCTGCTTAATGATGTCACTTCCTGCTTAATGACATCACTTCTCCCCCCCCTCCCCGCAGGCTCTATTAATGCTATTTGGCCCGCTGTATGAAATGAGTTTCACACCCTGGTTTATACTGAGGATGCAAGCTGGTTTTGGTCCCTTATGGAGGGCTTCCATCATGGCAAATGTTATCCTTAACTTCAAAGTAATTTAAAAATTTAACTTTTCTCATTGAAATTAATGAAAAACTATTAAAAACTAAATTCAACTGAAATGAAGCAACCCAATCCTAAACTGCCTGCTGACCAGAGGAGCACCAGTGCCAAAATGGCTACTGTTGCATTCTATGGGTGCCATGGCAGCTGCTGGAGGTTTCCTCAGGGAAAAGGGACATTCAAATAAGGGCGCAGGCTCCGAAATGGATCACCCAGTCTTTGCCTGGAGGAGTTCCATGTCAGCTTTTCAGCCCTGTCACAGAGCATAGGATCTCCCTCCCGGGCCCTGTTGAAACAAGTCAACCAGAAGATCCCGGTAGGATCTTCTACCCTCTTTTGTCCACTCTCCGCCTCCCTCCCACCCCATAAAGCTTTTAACTCCAGTCAGCTCTGCAAGAGTGCTGGCCAGCTGTCCCCACTATGCTGGGGCTTGGCATTGTCTGGTGCTGGCCTGGCATTAGTCTTCCCTACTCCCAGAGTGCTGTAAATGTGCTTTACAACACCCAGTGCCAGTGGTACACTCGTACCGCCAGTGCTGAAGAGCTCGGAATCGGTCCCTAAATAAGGAACAAGGTCTCTAGTACTATCCCCCACCAGTTTACATGATGCAGTGGTGCCAATGGAGCATGTGTTGCATCCTATGATGGGGCCAGCCTGTACAGACCAGACAGCCTGGGTGAGGTAAGTAAAACATTTACTGACCTAGTACGTAAAAGTAAAGTAAAAAAAAATCTTTTATTTACCTCCCAGATGCCACCTGGCCACCAATGAGTGACCTACTCCAGCTGTGTAAGCCCAAAGAGCTCAGGGGCAGGTCCAGGCTGGGAAAAGGGGATGGGGGTCCTGGCATGTACTGCTGCCACCAAGATCCACTCCCTTGCATCCCCAAACTACCCCCAGCCCATTCTCTGCCCTGATCTTCCTCCAAACCTCCTGCAACGTTCCCTTATCTGATCTAGCGCAGCCTGGCTGTTGGCACATGCATGGGGCCTCTGGCCATTTGTGCCAGCTATCCCCTAGCACATGACACCAGCACCCCTGACAGCTGAGTGGAAGACCCACCCCCTGTAAGCATCCAGTAGGACTGGGCTGAAAGTGAAGCAGATGGTTGAAACAAGTCAACCAGAAGGTAATACTTAGATTTTTCATTCTACATTAATTTTTTACGTAGTAACAATTTCTCAATTTTTTAATTCTACATTAAAGTCATTTTTTGAAAGTTGGAAAGCTATTTGCTGTGTGATGTAATGGGGATTTTAAAAAACAAAGGGAGGGAGAGGAGGAGGGAAGGAGAGATGGAACCTTTAATGCCTTCCAGTTTGGCAGGTTCACAAATAGCTAGAGATAAGGGCAAGCAAAGTGTTTCTTAGCACTTTTATCAGTGCTTCACTTCAGCACATCAGCCCTATTTTGTCAACAGGAATAATTCCATTGAGTCTTAAAACTGCAGTTTCAAATGCATATGTTTCCCACCAGAAGAAACCTCTTCCACACATTGTGACAGTTGCTGTATTGCTCTGGTGTTTTCTCAGGTAGATATATACATATATAGGGCACAAGAGCCTTGAACTTTGCATCAAGTAGGAAACTACTATTCTCTGACCCAGCTGGTGACGTCTTACCTTAGCATGTCAAGATGAGAAATGTGGACCGACAGACCCAGAGGCTTAAATGGAATTCTTCTGACCCTGTTGTTAAACTCCTCACACATCTCTACACCTCCGTTAGCAATATGGACAAAGTTGCTTCCTTCTGAGCCCAATCCTATACTTCCCACATGATTTCAGTTCTGGTCTTCCACAGGAGCTGACTGTCATAAAGCAGTTGGCCCCATCATAAAAGGTACTCTTTTATGGTACTCTTGTAAGTTACAATATGTGAATCTATACCTTCATTTCATAATGACTAAAGAGGTGGTACCAAATTTCTTCCTAGAGAATTCCTTCCCAATTTGCCAAAAGTCAGTCAGAAGCTCTCATGGTTGAAGGATAAACTAGATTGTGTCAATCTCTGTTGGTTAAACCCTCACCTGCCCTGGTTAAACCCTGCTTAAGCCCTGGTATAGTATGTGGTGGATGGGTGGGCATCTAGTTTCTAGAGCAAAAGCAATATGTGGGTGAAGAAAGATGAACCCCCATACCCACTGCTTCACTTCCTGTGGTCTTTTCTCCAGCATATGTCTCCCAGCCTAGTTCTGGAATCAAAGCTCGACTGAGGAACAAAGACCCTGAGGACCCAGAGTGCATAGGAATCTGCTTTATACTCATATGTTCTGTCCTGCTTTGTTTATGGTTGATGCAGCTCCAGATTTAAACAAATTGATCTATTGACATCACACCTGGTTAGGCTCAGGGTGAGGCCATCTATAAATTGGACTAATAATAATAATATCAATACAGGTATTATCGTATACAGCCTTTCTTGGTCTTTATTCAAGACTTTATTCAAGGCGGTTTACAGGCTTTTTTACAATTGAAAGAAGGTTCTATCTTACAAGAACCACAACATTCAGGTGTTACTTTCTTGATCTGGTTTCACATTCTGGCCTCCATCCTCCCACGCTCAGAGCAGATGGAATAACTCGGCTCAGCTTGTCAGCTCCTTCAAGGTCACACGGTGCCGGTGGCTAATTGACTAAGGCAATTGCCTCAGGCAGCAGGTTAGATGAGGTATCTTCCATCATCCACCTTGTTATCCTTCTCTTCACTGTTATCAGTCCTGACAATCCTTCACTGCCCATACATTTGGGGAAGAAAAGAGGGGACCAGAGCAGAAGAGGAAGCATAGAGGAGAAGGGTATAGTGTAGGAGGAGATGCTCTAGGTCACTCTCTTCCCCTCCTCACTTCCTTTTCCACCCCATCGTCCTCTTCCTTTTCAAATGTAGGGAGTGCTGTGGGAGTGAGAATAACAGGGGCAGTACAGGAGGAGGCTAATGACAATGTGGACATGGAAAGCTATGACTATTTGCACACCGCAGGGTTTTTGATACCTCACCTCAAGCACCAGCAGGTCTTGGTTGGTCCTCATTTGGCCCTAAATCAGGATCTGATTGGGTCTCCCAGAACCAATTCCAGCAGAAGATCAACTATCCCAAACTATTTATTTCAAGGCAAATATCCAGATTCCAAAGTTTAAGCAACCAGTATATCCTCTGATTAAATGTAAAGCATCCATTTTTTAAAGGTTTGCCTTGAGCTCTTAAAATCCCAGGGAATTACTATTTCTATTTTCCTCTTCTCAGATACTGCCCCTCCCCAAGCTCACAGACCCTTGCTTTACTGAACAGACAGAAATTCTTTAATTAATTATAATGAAAATTAAAAAAAAAAAAATCCTTCTTATTTCCCATGGGTAATTATTAAAATGTAAATATAGCTACATTGATCCAGATACTTAAGGCATCATTCAAAAGCATCTGTTCTTGAGCATAAACTATTCTAATGCTTTAAAAAAAATTCTTGGAATTAGTCTAAGCACTAGAGATCTGCAGCAAACATTTAAATATTTCCATTATCTTTAGATAGTTGTGCTCCCATAATACTTTGTGCTTCAATTTGCTTAGGCAGGAGCCACAATTTTAAAGTGATTCAAGGACTTTCTTAAGGATTCTCAAGTCATTTACTTTTTTTTGGCTTGAACTCCCTTGGCAACAGCAGTTTTTAAGCGCCGGCTGCTTCCAAACGCTCGGCACAAAATGTGTAGCTCGCAAATTGTCTGTTCTTCATCTTTCAAACGTGTGACGCTGATAAGGATCTTAATGGAGAAGGGATTTTGCATTTGCCAAGTTTCCTATCTGGCAGCTCAGAAAATGCAGCCGCATGGCCCGGGCACAACACTGGGGACAGGAACTGATTTCAATGGAGATTGTAATAAATGAGGGCTTTAAGCTTATCATTCTCCACAGGCTGTTCTGCTTAACTGCTGCCTTTCAGATCCAAAGGTCTATAAAAACAGCAACGCTCTACTGGGATGACAGCACATCGTCAGCATGTTTGTGTTTGGTCACACGGCATCGCATTGGCTGCCTTGATGCGCCACATTGAACTCGGAGGCCCAAATCTTGAGCCATAGCCAAGTACTGCCTTGTAAGGTATATTCCCACATTATGCTGAGTTTATACAAAATAGACAAGGTGAAGAACTAAGGTGACTCTACTCCAGCTCTTCATCAGTCTTCTCTCTCTCTCTCTCTCTCTCTCTCTCTCTCTCTCTCTCTCTCTCTCTCTCTCTTGTTTTACATAAGAACAGCCCCACTGGATCAGGCCATAGGCCCATCTAGTCCAGCTTCCTGTATCTTACAGCGGCCCACCAAATGCCCCAGGGAGCACACCAGATAACAAGAGACCTCATCCTGGTGCCCTCCCTTGCATCTGGCATTCTGACATAACCCATTTCTAAAATCAGGAGGTTGCGCATACACATCATGGCTTGTACCCCGTAATGGATTTTTCCTCCAGAAACTTGTCCAATCCCCTTTTAAAGGTGTCCAGGCTAGACGCCATCACCACATCCTGTGGCAAGGAGTTCCACAGACCAACCACATGCTGAGTTTTATCATTTTATCATTTTATCACGTTTTATCATTCAAGGCCAGGGAGGGAGGTAATACCAAAGTCTCTATGGAAGGTAAGCTCAATCCACAGAAGGTTCCTCTTTGTCCTATCCATTATTATATTATTTTTATCTGATATCTGCCATGCATGTAGATTAAGCAACTCTAAAGAAAGGTACAATGCAAGGACTACCTGCTGTTTTAGAAGTGGCAACAAAATGATCTTCCATGTTTTTTCAAGCATAACCAGTTTCCAACAGGAGCAGAGTACCTGAATGCAATTGCAGACCGTACTCAGCATAGAATCACATCACCCTGCCGCACCTGGGTTGACTAGGATAAAATCCTCACCTGGATTGAGCCTTGGATAAAATCCCTCTGCGTTAGACAGTCCAGTAGCAAATTGAGTAGAACCATCAACAGATTGGATCAACAACTCTACACTCATTGTAACCATTACCATATATTTTTCTTATCATGAAAGAATATGAAAGAGTTCAGTACAAGGGCTCACCAGTCCTGCAATCTCAAGATCCATTCCCCATAGTTCAGAGGAAAGTATATGTATATGATTGTAATTGTATATGATTCATAACAGGGCAGGGCTATTAATAGCTACGAGTCATGATGGTGAGGCAATACCTCCGGATTCAGCATCAGTATGCCTCTGAATACCAGTTGCAGGGGAGCATAAGAACATAAGAAGAGCCTCACTGGACCAGGCCATAGGCCCATCTAGTTCAGCTTCCTGTATCTCACAGTGGCCCACCAGATGCCTCAGGGAACACACAAGACAATGGTGGGAAAGTGGTATGCCTTTTCTGTCCTGCTTGTTGGCATCCCAGAGGCAGCTGGTGGGCCTCTATAGGAAACAAAACGCTGAGCTAGATGTGCCTAGATGAACCAGCAGGGCTTTTTTATGACTCCAAGGGGTGAATGGAGACCCTCAATTCAATTCTGTGGTGGTTCTAACATCCTTCTGCTTTCACTCCAAAGGCATTGCTAACAGAATGCCAAACAGATTTCCTATCTGGGTTTCAGGATGTTGTTTACACATAATTGGACAATTGTGCAATTTTATAATTTCATAAAAATAAAAAAGTATTTTGTTCCCCACATGTGTTGTGCAAGACTGGTTGGCGACTCCAGCCTCATGTGTAATCTGCTCCCTCTGCCAGACTTCTGTACTATGCTAAAAGGCACAGCACTGGCTAGAAGAGAGAAGGTCAAGTTGAGCCTCTCTTTCCCTTTTCTTCCAGGTTCCAAAATTCTGCTCCACACAATGAGATCTGCCCTTTAAAAAACAAGTTCCAGAAAATGGACTCTCAAAATCCAAGGGGGAATCCAGCAGAGGTGAATTTCACATACATTATAGTTATAAGCATGTTATTGAAGATGACTATTTACATGTCAACATGGTGACTTTGCAGGTGTAGCATAGTGACTAAGAGCCCAATGCTATGTATGTCCACTCAAAAGTAAGTCCCACAGGTAAATCCTTACTTACTTACAGAAGTAAGTCAATGGGGCTTACTCCCAGGAAAGTGTGGATATGATTGCTGCCTAAATGACAAAGTGGTACATCTACTTCCCTGCTCAAATCTTGCCTCTAATTTATATTCTTATTATGTGGTCTTAGTCAAGTGATTCTGTCTCAACTTCAGCTGCATTCTGGGGATAATACTACACAGAGCCCTATCCTATCAGGCATTCCACTGGTGCTCCAGTCTCACCGCTTTTGCTGGCTGTTGAAAAAGTGCTGGTAGAAGAGATCCAGCACTGGTGGAGAGGCTGTATCAGTCAGTTCTGAGCATCAGAGCTAGAACGACACATCACTGGGGCATTAGATGGTGAGTATCCCTGATGGCTGATGGGAGACATTTCAGGGCAGGGGGAGGGAGGGCTGGCGGGCAGATCAGGCCCAGGAGGGGGGCAGGGACAGCAGCCCTCTCCCTAGCTGAACTGCCCAGCATGGACCTCCTCATGAAAAATCAAGAGCTAGCACAGATCGGAGGAGACCCATTGGGGCAAGTAGCACTCTACCCAGGGTAAGGGAACATTTATTCCTGTACCCTGAGGGGACCTCCAGAAGCTTCCCTGGCCCCACAGGTTACAGTGGCGGCCATTTCAGTGCCACTGTTCCTCACAGCGCCGGGAAAGCTTAGGATTGGGCTGTTACTCAATTTACAGAGTTGTTTAAAGGATAGCATTAAGATAATGCACATGTAGTGCTCTACATGCTTAGAAAGTGCTATATAAATGCTAGTTATTATTAAACTTTTGAAAGAAGTTTGGCTTCTGTGCATTTACTTCTAATATTGAAACATGCCTAGAAGGGAGGGGAATTCCTTTGTGTCACAGTATAGAAAACAAGAGGTACAGAATCTTACAGTGCATCATGTTTCCACTAAAGTTTATAAGAATGCCTTGATCACATGGAGGTGACTCAGGGCCCAATCCTATGAACATATTATGGCAGGGGAACACATATTCTGCCAGCATAAAATGCATTGCACGCAAATTTACACCACCAGATCGCATGTTTGGCCACTGCAGCAAGTGGTAAGCAGATAGGTACATGTGAAGATGGATGGAGGCAAGCCTGCACAGGTGTTGGGAGGGAGATGACAAGGGGGTGGAATGGGGAAGAGATGGACAGGGGGAGGGCAGATTAAGATCAGGAAGGCGATAGGTTTGGTTGCAGTGGCACCCACTAAATCCTAATCCCCTTCTCAGTCCCAGTGCACCATCACTGATCAACATGGACTTGTGCTATCGATATTGCTGGCACGGGCCCGAGTTGAACCAAGGCGACATGGGGGCTGAAACCAAAGGAAAGGGAACAAATATTCCCTTACCCCAAGGAGGCCTCAACATGCAAAAACTCCCCATGGGATACAACAAGAGCCACATTGGCACTGCTGTATCGTCACAGAGGGAGTTACAGTGGATTGGACTACCCAGGACTGCTAAATTGAAAGCATGTACTTTACATGTCTAGTTGCTGTAAGTCACTAGAAATGCACTTTTGAAGACAGTGATCAAGCTGCAAATTCTGAACTTCTTTCATAAGATGAGAAAATTGGGTGATCAGTACTGGTTGACGGCAACCACAGAGCAAGAGCTAGAAGGTGCAGTTGTTGCCAGTATAAAGGCCACACCTGTTCTGGAAGCCTTGATATGCTTTCTGGGTCACAGGGTACCCATGGATCTCCGGAGTAAACGCAGTTCTTCTTGAGCCTAGGGCCTCTTCATCATCCACACCATACACGAATATCCCAACCTGTAGCTCCACAGAGGGCAGCACCCTGCAGATCCATAGCTTCTGGCACTAGCCCCAGTAGCCCCTGGAAAGAAAGCAAACAAGTTTCCCAAGCAAGAACTCTGGAAATTGATATCAAACCTTGTGGGAATATCTCTGATATATAATGGATGAGTAACATACAACCTTATGACCAACATTTTTGAGTTAAGCCTTGCTTGGTGACGGGGCTGCTGGTCTTCTCTGCGTACTCTGAGTATGCAGAGCCCATGACAGATAACAGGAGCCCTTTTATTGCTCAGTAAGACAAGTAGGTGTTATAGCCTATAATGCAGAGGGTTGCCAGCCCTTCAGAAATGGCCTGGAGTCTCCAGGAATCAGCATCAGTCTCCAGTTGACTACTTGAAAGCTACTCTGGATATTTTAACAAGGCCTCCAAGAACCCCCCACTGTCAGAATTGGCAGCCCTAAGCCCTAACCTTGAAATATAGGAAGTCAGATCTTGCCACATAACTATTTTTGGCCCATTCATGTTCAGGCAGCTCTTAGACGTCCATCCCATCAGCTTTTAGGTTTTTTCTTTTGTTAGAGCTCAGTACTGGAGGGCAAGCTGAATCACTACCAGATTCCCCCAAGGTCTCAGGTGCTGGGTGTGAACCATACAACTGTGTTCAAGCTCTGAAGAATGTATTCCCAAAGGGACCATTTATTGCCAAAGGGTTGGAAAATGCTAACTGAGGAAAAGAGGCATCTTTTAAAGTTATGGCTCTCTTACATTTAATAGGGGGTGAGTAACTGTCTGTATTCAACCTAGTACAGATGCTATTTGCTAGTATATATTCAAGGCTGGCCTGTCAATGAGTCTGACTGAAGCAATCATCGGAGGTGGTGAATGGGCAGAGAGTGATGACTCCCAGACCTGACTGGAATTTGCCCCAGGACCCTGAAGGACAAGGAACCCCACACCTCTGTCTGCCCCTATTTTGGCCCTGCAATATTCAGAGTGACCTGATGTCATAACCACAAAATATAGGACATCCAAGAAAAGTGTAGGACATGACAAAATAAAAGCTAAAAACACTTGTATCTTGATTTCATGTGGTTAATTTAAACACTATATTACTTATTATAAATTTAAAACTATATTACATATGATTTATTGTATATAATTTATTAATTACAGGAAGGCTATGTGCTACCTGTAGGGGCCGACTCATAGGCAAGTTCTTTAAGTTCTTTTTCAGGACACAAGGCTAAAAAAAGAGGACATGTCCTGGAAAAAGAGGACGTCTGGTCACCCTGGCCATATTGCTCACCAAAATTGTTATTTTGACTAAGGTTTTCATTAAAAGAGGAAATTGTACGTTGGAAAGCAAGATGACACTGATTCTGAGCATGTAATTGTGATGCAATGAAACCACAATGAGGTAAATATTATACGTAGTTGTGTTTGAAATTGAATAGATGCAAATTTGTGGCTAAAGTGATAATTGAAAACACCAATTACATACAGTCTGGAAAATAACCTCCCTTTTATCAGTTTTTGAGCGCTAGAATGAACTTTTGTTTTCCTTTCATCACCAAATATATAGTCACACCATTGACCATATTTTTTTCCCAGATGTACATGTTTCATGAGTTTTAAAAAGCGCTTCCAGTAACATTCTTTGTTGAAAGTAACTTGTGTTGCTTTCTTGGCACATAGCTCCAAATCCTCATTCTGACTACAGCAGAACTGTTTGGATGCAATTCTATATGCACTTTCCTGGGAGTAAACCCTATTTAATACAATAGGACTTCCACCCGCACAGACATGCATAGGCTTGTGCTGATAGTGTGTGTACATTTCTCACCAGCCATTCAATGTTCCATTAAAGTTTTGAAGGCAGTTCAGATCTTGACTGTATTTACAGGTGAATCTTACAGCAGAAAGGTAGAGCCTTCGGTCCTTTTGCCCTAGGGCAGAATGTGATCCCCAGAACTGCACACTTTGCTATGCTAAAAACAGGATAATGTCAATGAGACTTTGCAACACTTTATGGCATTTTACCTTCTCAGAACATTTTCAAGTGCATTATCAATGGCTCCTTTTCCACTAAGAGCATTTTCACTGTAAATAATAATAATAATAATAATAATAATAATAATAATAATAATAAAACTTTATTTATATCCCGCCCTTCTCCCCAAAGGGACCCAGGGCGGCTAACAACATATAAAAGAGATTAAAACATAATTTCACAACCAGATAAAAACATATTAAAAACACATTAGCAGAACCCATAAAAACAGTAGTCAGATAAAAGTCAGAATAAAAGAGCATAAAACAGCAGAGGAATCAGGCCTGTAAAAAGCAACTAAAAGACGTATAAAAGATGTTAAAAAGGCCATGAAGTCAGAAGGCTTGGTTAAACAACAAGGTCTTCAGGCCTCACCAAAAAGTCTCAAGAGAGGGAGCCATTCTCAAGTCAAGGGGAAGGGAGTTCCACAACGTTGGTGCCACTACTGAGAAGGCCCTATTTCTTGCCGCCGCCCCACGTACCTCCTTAGGCGGCGGCACTTGTAGAAAGGCCTTCTCTGATGACCTGAGAGGACGAGCCGGATTGTACGGGAGTAGGCGATCTCTAAGATAGCCTGGCCCAGAGCAGTATAGGGCTTTAAAGGTCAAAACCAGCACCTTGAATTGGGCCCGGAAACGAATGGGCAGCCAATGTAGCCCCCGGAGAAGCGGGCTGACAGAATCAAACCGCCTAGCTCCAGTTACCACACGGGCCGCCACATTCTGCACTAATTGCAGTTTCCGAACCGTCTTCAGGGGCAGCCCCACATAAAGCGCGTTACAATAATCTAACCTCGATGTCACCGTAGCATGGATCACCGTGGCCAGGTCTGCACGATCCAAGTACAGACGCAGCTGGCGCACCAGCCGAAGTTGAGCAAAGGCCCCCCTAGCCTCAGCCGCCACCTGGGAATCCAGGAGCAGCTGCGAGTCCAGGTGGACCCCCAAGCTGCGGACCTGCTCCTTCAGAGGGAGTGCAACCCCATTCAGAGCAAGCTGATAATCCAGCACCTGCATCGAGGATTTCCGAACCAGGAGAGCCTCTGTCTTATCCGGATTTAATTTCAGCTTGTTAGCCCCCATCCAGATCCTCACTGCTTCCAGACAGCGCTCCAGGCCCTCAACCGCCACCCTGGAGTCTGGAGGAAAGGAGAGATAAAGCTGGGTGTCATCAGCGTATTGATGACACCCCACTCCAAACCCCCGGATGACCTCTCCCAGCGGTTTCATGTAGATATTAAATAGCATGGGGGACAGAATTGAACCCTGCGGCACCCAGCACCTCAAAGGCCAGGTAAATAATGTTAAAGATGACCAGAACTATCTGTGTAACTCTTCACACTTTCCTCCAGTTACTGTTCACACTTCAATGGCAGAATCTTGAATAGTATTGTAAATAAAAGGTAAAGGTTTCCCCTGCACAGTCGTGTCTAACTCTAGAGGGCGGTGCTCATCTCCATCTCCAAGCTGAGGGAGCCAGCGTTGTCCGAAGAAATCCTCTGTGGTCATGTGGCCAGCATGACTAAATGCCGAAGTGCACGAAGTGCTGTTACCTTCCCACTGAAGTGGTACCTATTTATCTACTAGCATTTACATGCTTTTGAACTGCTAGGTTGGCAGGAGCTAAGGCAAGTAAGAGGAGCTCACCCTGTTCTGCAGCACTGGGGTATCAAACTCCTGGGCTGCGGACCTTCCAGCCAACAGTCCAGTGTCTTTAACTACTCAGCCACTGCGCCTCTAGTATTATAAATAAATAGTATCAAACAGAATTTGAACTTTGTTCCAGTTTTGGAGGAGACAGCACGGAAAGCAGAACAAGCCAGCTGCTTTGTGGTTCCAAGTGACTCAGTCCCTTTTTTCACACTGCTACCACTGAGCAAAATCTTGCCCAAAAATATGCGTAGGATATGAACATTCGGAGGAATCATGTGGGAAACATGCATGTTTTGGTGGTGCCTCTTTTTAGATTGTGAGCCCCTTTGAGACAGGAAGCCATCTACTTATTCCTTGCTACACAAACTCCTTTCATACTTTTTTTGTTCAAAAGTGATATAGAAATAATCTAAATAAATAAATAAAAACGGCAAGAGATCATAAAGAAGAGGATAAGCCATACCAGTGAATGGAGGGCTGGACAGGATAAATGGAACAGTGTTCTATTGTCATAGGATGGTTAATTTCAGGATTTCTCATCAGGGTATGAATTTAAAAAGACAAGAAGGGATCATGGTTACATGATCCTATCCAGTCTGCAGTTCAAACCAAGAAAGTGTCCAAGAATCAAAGAAGCACAGACTTGGTTGGTCCTGGAGTTCAATTTTCTAGTCTCAATCATCCAAACTTTCCTTGGAAGCATCCAAGGATGGGCACTTGAGTCCCAATGACACAACTTAAGTTGTGAAAATGTGTGTTTTCCATGACTCATGGGAACTCAAGTCACATGTTTCAATGACTCAGACACTACTCGCAACTCAGGGCAGTGATTCGGAAATGAGTCGTGATTCCTAGAGACTAAAGTAACAAAGACTTGTGATTTTTTTGCCTGCATTCCAGTTTTGTGTCTGTGTGTGCTTGCTTACTTTTTTTTTTTTTTGCGCCAATTCTGTATTGCGCAAAGGACTTCGTGGGCAGTCCAGAAGCTGGAATTCAGACCACTGCGAGCAGCAGATGAGGTGGGAGGATGGTTCCAGGAGGTGGAAGAGGAGGAAGAAGGTTTACAGTTTTTATGGAACCAATTGCTTTTCGGCACTGCTATGCTTACTCAAACAACAGCACAGCTTTTGTTTATATAAATGAAATGAAAATGGTGGTTGAAATAAAGGGCTTCAACACAATGCTGACTGCAGATGGAATGAGATCAGGGCAGTATTAAATTAGAATTATGACTCCCCCCCCACCAGCACCTCTGTTTTTTCTGCAGAGCCGCTCCTGACTTGCACCATGACTCGTTTCTCATAAAGATTTTGACTCAAGTCAAAATGACTTTACAGCAGCTTAGGATGAGTTGTGACCGCTGTGTGCTATGACTCATGAGCAAGTCCAATCAAGGAGTTAGAGGCTCACAACTTGACTCGCAATGTCTCCAACACGTCCCTGGAAGCATCTAAAAACAGAGATTCCTGCACATTCAAAGCAATTAGTTAACTACTCATATAACTCAGCAAATAAAAATGCCCAGATGGGAGATGATGCCCACAGGCGGAAACAGGGCAGTTTGGTCAGGATATTAAGTGCTGCATTACATATGACAGACTAGGGTGAAAATGAGTTCAATGTCCAAGTCAGTGCAAAACTTGATCCTGTCAATATAAGCAACACAGGGTACACAGACTGCTTAGTCATGACACAGTATCTCATTTTCTTCGAGGACAAACACAATCTTTTAGCCTGAATTAGTCCTTAATTCCAAGTGAATACAATCAGAAATCAGCAGAGTGTGACACTGCAAGAGCTTGTTGAGTTAGTTCCAAGGACGAATGAGAACTGAAATTTAATTATTGACTTGCTTCAAAGAATGCTTCATGAAGTTCAAGCAGTTTTCAGAAATAAAAAAAGAGTAAAACAGGACCTGAGAAACCATAAAATAATCTGGCACTTTTCAGTGTTGCTTGGAAATATGGAATTTGCTGAAATAACTGGTCATGCAGTCAGCTTTAAACGTTTACCCAAGACAGCATTTCATGGTTCTCTCCCCCCAAAATCACCTCCAACATGTTTATGTTGGCAGTGTTATCAGCGTGTCTTTGTTGTAGTAAGCTTGGAGAATTGCTACCAATAATTCTCAAAGAGTAATTCTAATTAGTGGCTAAAATTGTCATATTACCTGCTATCTAAAATTAGATCAGAGAGCTACATTGAGATGAAAAACTCCTGTGCTCCCAGTTCTTATTTGTTGGTTGAAATTACTGTTTTGAACATTATCGTTAAGTATCTAAAGAAGTCTGGAGTCAATGCTAATAGCATAACTTGGATGGGAGGGGAAAGGTGGACTTTATGGTATTTACTGCTTTTAGTAAAATACTGTGAATCTTCTCAATATATTCCAGCCAACAAGTTCTGTCTAGGGGTGGAATAAAGTAAACAGCTCTGGAGGATGCATTTAATTTAAAAGTGAAGCAGAAACCCAAGAAATTTTTTCTGCCTAGGGATGGGTTTGCTGGGTCAGGTTCACCTCTAAATGATTTGGAAAGTATCTTATTTGGAAAGCTGCTTCACTAATGTAACACTTCATACTTGGTGTAGCACCATGGTGTAGGCTTCCTCATGACGAAGCTGCTTGAACCATTCACTAAAGAGGTTATGCCGTGTCTCCAAAACTAGACATGATAGGGCAAAATGGATGCCGTTTTTGGAATCAGCACCCCAAATATACCCAGGACTTGGTGTAACACTTAAGGAAGCAAAATGTGTGTTGACCTGTGTTATGGATATTAGTAACTGATATCTTTTGCCCCAATCCTAACTCACTTCACTGCTAGCATAACTAGTGTGAAGCTGACAGAGGCTGCTGCATGGCTGTTGGTAACAGGGCAGGAAGGAAAGTGAATCAGGCCTGGGAAGGGAGGGCAAAATTGGCAGCAAAGGTGCATGCCGAACCTTTCCTGGCTTTATCCGCCTTCACAGAGCAACAAGAACTTGTGCCAGTAATTGAGCTGGGCAGGTCCGAGTTGCCCCAGAGCAGCTGCTGGAGCTTACCATGGAGCAAGGAAAGAAATGTCCCTTTACCCCAAGAAGACCTCTAGCAGCCAAAAATCCCCTGTGGGATGCAGCAGAAGGCCACCCTGGCACTGACGCATTGCCACACAGGGATTTAGGTAGGGTTGAACTGCTAGTTTGTTAATTTTGTTACTATTTGTTGGCAGATTCTATTTGTACTGTAATTGTCTTTATATACATTGGTCTTAGCCCTTATTTTGTACAACATATTGACAGTCATCCTACATGGTCAGCTTAATTCTACTGAAATCTTCCCCTCCCCCGCCAATGCAGCCGTGCCAATGGAGTTTATTTGCCCTGGGGAAAGCCTCCACTGTCATTTCTAGTGGAAGGGAACAATTCAGAGCCAAGCCACAGATGGCCATTCTCTACAGGTGCTTCAAGTCAACTGTAAAGCTGCCATACATACTTTTCACCAACTGCTATTGCAGGGAGTATAAACAGCTGCCTACTACCCAGGCTAGTGTTCTAGTGTTTACTTTGCACAGGGACTCCAGACCTGAGAAAATCATAGAAATGTAGTTTTATGTTTTGAACCTATAGCAGGGCCATAGCTGGTGGGGGGCATTTGCCCACCCTCGCATTTATGGGTCTCTGATATTTCTCCAGACTTACCCTTTAATTTTACACAGCTGTATATACATACCCAATGAAAACTCTTGGGCTAAACAAACGCATCAGTAAAGCAGCTACCACGTTTTCCAGACTCACAAAGAGAGTCTGGTCCAACAAGAAGCTGACGGAACATACCAAGATCCAGGTCTACAGAGCTACACTTCTATACTGCAGCGAATCATGAACTCTTCGCTCACAACAGGAGAGGAAACTGAATGCTTTCCACATGCGCAGCCTCCGACGCATTCTCGGCATCACCTGGCAGGACAAAGTTCCAAACAACACAGTCCTGGAACATGCTGGAATCCCTAGCATGTATGCACTGCTGAAACAGAGACACCTGCGTTGGCTCGGTCATGTCGTGAGAATGGATGATGGACGGATCCCAAAGGATCTCCTCTATGGAGAACTCATGCAAGGAAAGCGCCCTACAGGTAGATCACAGCTGCGATACAAGGCCATCTGCAAGAGGAATCTGAAGGCCTTAGGAGTGGACCTCAACAGGCGGGAAACCCTGGCCTCTGAGCAGCCCGCTTGGAGGTAGGCTGTGCAGCATGGCCTTTCCCAGTTTGAAGAGACACTTGGCCAACAGTCTGAGGCAAATAGGCAAAGAAGAAAGGCCCATAGCCAGGGAGACAGACCAGGGACAGACTGCATTTGCTCTCAGTGTGGAAGGGATTGTCACTCCCAAATTGGCCTTTTCAGCCACACTAGATGCTGTTCCAGAACCACCATTCAGAGTGCGATACCATAGTCTTTCGAGACTGAAGGTTGCCTACGGTTATATATACCCAACATAATTGCCCACCCTGAAAAAGAAAAAGTAGTTGCCCACCCACCTGTAAAATCTTGACTACAGGCCTGACCTACACTACCTCAAAAAGATTTTTAAAAGACATTTTAGTCAATAAACATCCCTTTAGATCAGGGCTGTTATAATAAGGAACATGAATGAAGAACAGCAACAACAACAACACTGAATGAAGTGACATTTAAACATTAATTAGCTGGAGTCCTTGGACTGAAGCCTGCTCCAAATGGGCTCTCCTGCCAAGCCTAATGATCTGAAAGCCTTGGGTTCTTCAGAGGCTTCCCAGACCTTCAGATCTCATGGCTCAGTTATGTGAAACCTTTCCCTGCGGGGTGTCTGTTCTGGAAATGAAATGTGCTTATGATGTCCTAGAATAAAAGTTGGTATACGCCACAGAAAAGCCAAGGAATCCAAACCACGCTCATTGAAGCATTGTGTGTTTGGTCTGTTCACAACATCTCATCCATCTTCTGATTCACAAACACAAATCATGGCTAATGGTTAGGGGTCAAAATTTCAGAATTGCGCATGAGACATATTTGAACAAGCCCTACAACCAACAAGGGAGAAGTATCTATTAGATGGTTTTTGACTAGTTGGTTATATAGTGAAGAAAGTGGGTGGAGCCAGAAATCCTCTCTAGAAGAGGAAGGAATCTGATGTTGCAGTTTAGTCATCCTGTAGATAAGATTTTCATGCATCCCAGTATTCAGAGTATTCCTAATCTACTCAGGTAACCAACACTTACTAAATAGGGCAGTGTTTCTTAAACTGTGGGTCAGGACCCACTAAGTGGGTTGAGAGCCAATTTCAGGTGGGTCCCCATTCATTTCAATATTTTATTTTTAATCTATTAGACTTGATGCTACCATGGTCTGTGACTGCGTTTGGGAAAATGTTACAGATCTGTGCTTTTAACAAGCTACTATGTATATTCTTTTAAAAATGATAATAAATGGGACTTACTCCGGGATAAGTGTGGGTAGGATTGCAGCCTAGGATTGTTTAAAATTTTCCTGCTTGATGATGTCACTTCCTGTCATGACATCACTTCCGGTGGGTCCTGACAGATTTTCATTCTAAAAAGTGGGTCCCGGTGCTAAATGTGTGAGAACCACTGCTATAGGGAATATGCATCTCTCTGCTCCCATGAATGCAGGCTCAAGACATAGCCTGATAATAAACTCAAAGATTCTGATAAACTAGTTTACTGTCTCTTTGATATAAAATATACAGTCAGTTCTCTTTATATACAAATTTGCTTATCTGTGGGGGCAGAATACAGTATGTGGCCAACAGGGGAGGGGGTCATGGTAATCAGTCAATTATACTCATTTTTAAAGAATTTTTTTCTGGATTGGGTCAATTTTCCTCATCAAACAGCCATTGGTATTGGCCTGTGGAGAATTGTCGGACACATTTCTGTCTTTTTTCCAGATGGTGCCCCACCATCATGGGCACCATCTTGGGGACTCCAGATGAACCTTCATAACCCTGCTGATGTTGTGAGGCTGATGATGAGAGGTCTCTGGAAGACTAGCTGAGGACTGCTTTGGGGCTGGGGCAAGCCCAGGGAAGGAGTCAGGAGACAAGTGCAGGAGGAGGAAGTGTAAAACAAGTAACCACCTTGCCACTGCTGAACTCAGGCCTCATTGTTGGGCCAGCAACCTTCAACAAGTTGAGGGATAGCCAGCACAGAGAAAGCATCATATTGATGTTGATGAGCCCTTGCTTTCACTCAGCCCCACAGACTTCATAGAGTGTATGGTGAAGAGAGTCTTCTGGAACATAACCCCATTTTTCCCATAGGCTCAATGATTTAGTATCTGCAAATTCGGTACCCACTAGGTTTTCCAGGAACCTAACCCTAGCAGATAGCAAGGACCACATCCCACAGAGAACAAGAATCAACACACACCACCAAGAAGCTTAATTTCAAGGATGTGAGGCTGCAATTCTATTCATACTTCCTTGGAAGTAAATATTCCAAGTTAGTATGTCTGAGTAGACAAGCTGAGGATTGTGCTATATAGATTGTCACATAGTTCAAGGAGCATTGTTGCTGTGAAAGCATTTCTAAGGAGCACTGTTTCAAATTTAATCTTTACTTGGCTAGCAGAGTAAAGAAGGTTAATTAGTCCTGTGCTTTTCCATTTTCTAGATTTCTAATTTTTTTCATTTTCATCCCAACCCCCACCAACACACATGGTTTGAATGTGGGGCTTAAACTGTGTCCTATACATGAACACTAAACGCTAACCTGATAGCAAAATGCTGAAGTGATCATGCATTATGGAATAAACAAATGGGGAGCTGAACCAGGGAGTATGTCCGTTAAATTCAATACTGCACTGAATTTTCAGCCAGTTCAAGTTTTGTAGTGAATATTTCCATTTCAGGGAGTGCAAAAAATATTCAGAAGAACTCTCACATGTCTGATTCTTTTTGTTTGCTGCAATTGTTCTTTCAATCAGTTGCTGTTAGGGGTTGGGAAAATAACTCATCCCCATTGCCAAGGGCAAATACCCCACCTCACATTGGGATACAGAAGCAAAAGTGATACAGCACAGATGAAAGACAGAACCAGTTTGGACAATATCATTAAAGCCAACCCCCTACCAAACAACCTGAATCCTCCCCACCCAGTATGTGTTCTTTACAGCTCAATCCTATCCTCCCAGTGCAGTTGTGCCAAAAATGGGTGTGCTGTATCTAGCAGGGGATGGCCAATCGGGAGGCTTGAGGGGAAAGGAGATTTAAACTCCTTTACACCTCCATAAAACTCCCACTTTGCAATGGGTCTCATCAGGCTTATGTCAACTCTTCAGCTGTTGCAAGTCTGAGGAGAGAAATGGGGCAGGAAAGCTGCCTATGGAGGGGATAGGCATCTGGCCTACATGCCTTTAAAAGGGGGTTGGACAAATTTCTGGAGGAAAAATCCATTATGGGTTACAAGCCATGATGTGTATGTGCAACCTCCCAATTTTAGAAATGGGCTGTGTCAGAATGCCAATTGCAAGGGAGAATGCCAGATGAATATATTAGAGATGGAACTTATATGAATGAATGAATGTCTTGCAATAGCTCAAGGCCTATAAAAGGCCTTGCACAAAGCAAGACTGGCCTTTCCTTCGCTGCTGCTGCATCTCAGACATGAAATAGCAAGCAATGGAGGGAGTCCTCATCCCACAGCTCACGCAAGAAATCGAACAGTCGTCCTCATGCTGAAAGTAGCTGCGTTGGGCCAGTGTGGGCTCTAGCAATCCTCCAGAGGGCCAGAGGCTCATTGGAGACTGGGGGCATCCCCATGGGCTAGATTGGGAGTCTCCAAGTGGCCCCCGGGCTGCAGTTTGGGCACCCTTGTTATACATGATTTAACTGAAGTTCATTTATGGAATGTGACAAGGGCACAATTTGGTAATTTATTGCAATTGTTACAGAAGGATATGGAAAAGTGAAGTACTTAGACAATCTTAGGGGGCAGATGTGAGCTGGGGCCAAGTGAAATGACACTGCCTCTCCCCCACCTTGTGTTGTCTTCTTCTGCAGTGGAGCTGGGGAGGGTGGAGGAGCTGCACTGTTGGATTTTAGTTTTATCAGATAATTTTACACATAGTTTCAGACAAGCTTTGAATTGTACCTTTAGCATTTAGTATGTTGTCTTCTGTCATGTCATGTAATCCTGGAAAAAACCCTGCACGTGTTAATATCCTTGGTCGTCATTCACCAGCACCCTGAAGACATCTATGTGCTGCCTTATGGCACTTCACTGACATGTTTCTGTTCATTGTAAAAAATGAGACAGTAAAGCTCTGGTAAACCCAATTACCATACACCATGCTGGATGAGTTATCGGTTCCCTAAATTTTTCTTCTTTTTTTTTTAGTGTGAAATCAAAGTAGGAAGCTGTGTTTTTTCTTCCTGACAGACAGGGCATTCAGGGGGAAAAAATGTCCAGTGATTTTGTCTTACAAAGACATACACTGAAAGGAAATTCCCTTGGACAATAGGAACTGATTGAGAAAGTACACAGAACAACCAGATTTCAGCAGCTATTTGTTAGGGGTGTCAAACCTGAACACCAAGACAGATAAATTATAGCTCAAGGTGAAAACATGATGGTACCTTGGTACAAATCAGATGCTGGGATGAATAAAGTGAACCGAGACAATAGCAAAACATTTTGCTGTGGCCCATGATTAGATGGCGTACCAAGACAAACATAAACTCAGAAATTTGTTTAAAGGTGAATCACCTTGTCACAAGGAAAAAAGGGTGAAGTAAGCAGCTGTCCTATAGTAGCAATTGAAGGCCAAAAGTCAGAGTAGAATAGACCAAAGAAAGGCTTTGTGGTTGACTCAAGACATTGAGTCATGATTCAAGATATTGTTAAACCATAAGTTTATAAAAACTTATTTTTGAGTCATAAATCTTGAGTCACGAACAGGTCTGTGGTGGTGGTGATGCTATGGGTACTGACAAGGTGTAGGCAAGGACATGTGGTATACTCCATGTTACTGCTGAACTGGAGATTGATCCAACAATCCCCAGATCTCCAAGAATGAACCTTTGTGATATGAACTATAAATAGTCCTATAGTTTCAGGCTTCAGCATGTGATTTTACTAAAGATGAGGGTAATAGAGACTTATTTCTGCTGGACATTAAAAACAAAAGGTGTCTGATCTTGTGAAATCTAGCGGCAAGGACTGGAACATCTTCAAGGAGCCCCTTTTTAGCAAACAATAAATATTTAGCACTGTTAACACTGATTTTTCTTGACACTGTGCATTTTATCCAAATCAAGCAAGGTTCATTCAGGGGCACTGTTATTGCCGATATTGCATCGTTCATCTAGTTTCATTTGAAGTTGATGGATGTACCTAATGGGGTTGGGCAATCCCATCTGGAGCCACTAATCACATGTGGGGTGGGCTCAAGCTCAAACATCTGCTTCTACCCCAACCTTCTGATGTGGTACAATCCCAGTGGATTTTACCATGTACTTTTTCTGAATATGTGGATTGGCCTTTAGTTGCTCTATAATCTATTTGAATACTCCAGGGTGATTTCTTTCTTTTATTTTCAGATTGTCTACCTACATAATTACTTTCACAATGTCCATTTGTTCCCATATTAGCAGAGTATGATAAACAGCCAGTACTTCTGTTCTGATACTTCAGACAGGGAGGTAATTTAAGGAGAAGAGCTTCTGATAATGATAGGAACTGTAAAATAACTTTGCAATAGAGTCCTTAAAAGCAAATATGAAGGCACAGCTTTTGAACTAAAAAGGAAGTACCCCACTAGCTCCGCTGAATAAAAGAACAGAGATTATTAGAAGCATGAAATAATGCTTGAGAAGGGAACAGTCTGCATCCAGGCTCAATTTAAGAATGAATGGCTATGAATAATCTAAGAAAGTTTAACTGCTGTGATTCCTGCTGATTGTGAGAGAACGCACTGTACAAAAATTGACAGCCTGATCCACAGCTCAGTTAAAATGAGAGCCAGTGAAGACAAATTCTATTTTCTAATCTTAACTGTAGATCTCTGCAAAAAAAAAAAAAAATCCATCTGTCAATACACATTTTAGCTACATCTGGTTATACAATCATGCAATAGTCAATAAAATATTCTCAATATTTTAAAAAGCTCTACATATTTAAAATTGATTTCCTAATAGAGGCATCTCATCATGGATGATGCAGATTTAAGACTGTATAAACACACATTTTACTCATAAGGGATGTGTCCAAACCCTTCCTTCATACATTCAGTCCAACAGATGGAGGAGTAAGATTGCACCTGGCACCATGCCCTTCTACTGTACTTTCCGTGGCTGTATGTTTGGCATGCAAAGGGATCTTATTCACTTACAGCTTTACATCAGTAGGCTCCTTCATCCCAGCCAAAACCTTTTGTTCTGCCAAATTCCCAATCCAAGCTCTGCCTGGAGAATTATGCCCACATTTAGCTAATTAACACCCCTTTTTTTACCCAAGAATGACCCTGGTTCTGCCCTGCAGTACTGCTGGACCCCACCACCAGGGTAGCTCACCTGTTTAACCTACAGAGGTCCTCCTTCCTGCCAGCAGCCTCCCACCACCACAGCAGCAGCCCCTTGGTCCTCAGCAGGTCTTGGACACAGCAGCCAAACACCAGTCTTCATGTCTCCAGTAGTTTCTGCTCCAGCAGCTTCCAAAGTCCATTCACACATCAGCCATCAATTCCATAGTCCATTAATCCAGTCTCCCTTTCCTCTTTCTGCTGCCCACACCAAACTCTCCCTTCATCAGGTCCTTTTATGCCTGAGGGCCCTATTGCCTTCAAGTGGCTGCAGCTGTGCAGCACACCCTCTGCTGAAAGCCCAGGCCTTACCCTTGAAGGGGCCACTGCTGACACCACACCCTACCTCCTTGCCAGATCTCCCTGATTCCGATACACCTTTGCCAACCAGAGTTCCACATGCTGTGAAGAAGCATTATGTGTATGTAAACTGTACACATGGAGAGACCCTTCTTTACACGCTCTGAATGTATGGTCACTGACAGCATGAGAGACACATCAATAATAGGGGTGTGTCCTCACACATTAAAGAGGACTGCAATTCTACAATTCTCGTAAACACTCTTACCTGGGAGTAATTTCCATTGAACTCAGTTGGGCTTGCCTCTGAGTGAGCATGCATAGGATTGCCCTGTAAACATGAACTAACCCTGCACTGCATCAATAATTAAATATCAGGAGTAAACATGATTTTGATGCCAATAGATTATAGCCCAATGCTGGGCACAGTGGCACTAACACAGACTCTGCTGCATCCTGCAGTGTGGCTGGCGACCATGGCATGACAGAGAGGTAAGTAAATGAAATTCTTACTTACATACTCTGCCACAGTCCCCAATGGGGCTACTCAGATCTGTTCCAGTTCTTTGGCTGGTGCAAGTCCAAGTGAACCCAAGAGGGTGTGGAGAGGTCAAGTGGGGGGGGGGATGGGATAACTGCCCCCTATCCTCTCAGTGACCACAATCTCTGCCTCCATATTCCCCCTCTCTGCCCTGATCCTCCCCCTCCATACGCACAGCCCATCCCCATGCCAACTCATTTCCTCTTGCAGTGGCTTGGAGCTGCAGTGGTGTGCCCTGTTGCTTTCACCTAGGCCCACAGTGCTGACAGAGTGGGCCTTCTACTGATGAAATGCTAATTCTATCAGCAAAGGGTGCCCATATGATTGGGCTGTTGATAAGATACAACGAAGCCTGGAGGGGGGGGGGGAAATGCTATACAAGAACCAGCTCTTGAAAATGAAAGGCTACAAACATTTTGCATTCACATAGGAGACACGCACTTCTTCTCCTTTGGATTGTGGCCCATATAATAAGATTGGGGCTTCAGTAGCAATTATTTACCTCTTAACTTTTTTTATTCTGAAGATCAAATGTGAATGAACTGGATAATTAGACATTTTGAGAGCTCATGGAGTTCAGCTGTTCAGTTTTCTTGGGCTGAGCTCAAAGCACAAGAAAGCACCGTTAGCAATCTCCTTGAAATCCAGCTACAGTTGATAGCACAAGCACTTGGAATTCAGCATGTTTCTGCATACGTGAGCACACAGCTGTCGTACAGTATGGAGTGGGAAGGCAGGCCAAGGTTGGAGAACACATTGCCCATGACCTTGAGAAACATCATTACCATATGCAGTGTCGGTAGCTTATTGGTTCCTGAGGACAGGAACAATCACAGATTCAGCAACTGAATCCAGTGCTGATCTAACATTGGTGGAACTGGGAGAAAGCATGTTTTCATTTGCAAGGGGGTAAAGGAATGAATATTGCACAACCATAGTGATACCTGCTGTATAAATATTTGCTGATGGCGGCTAAACTATTTCTGCATTAGCAGCCTTACAGAAATAAATTGAGGGTGTGAACCTATACATTTTAGCATTGACCTACTCACTTTGTTTCTTGTTTGTTTTAATAAGTGTCCAAAAAAACCCACTCTTCATAGTGATTTTCTACAACTGTTCGTGTCAGCATCATTTTTCTCCATCATATTTAGAGTTTGCATTGCACTTTTTGAATGTTTAAAGTATTTCACATGTATTATTCTGAGAGCATCCTTCCAGTAATCCTAGCAAGGTCAGTCTCATCACCCCCATATTGCAGTTGGCAAGCTTTGATTAAGAAGAAGCAGCTTGTTGAAGGCCACCTGGTGAACTCAGGGCAGAGGTGAGATTTGAACTGGGGGAGAACATAAGAACATAAGAACAGCCCCACTGGATCAGGCCATAGGCCCATCTAGTCCAGCTTCCTGTATCTCACAGCGGCCCACCAAATGCCCCAGGGAGCACACCAGATAACAAGAGACCTCATCCTGGTGCCCTCCCCTACATCTGGCATTCTGACTTAACCCATTCCTAAAATCAGGAGGTTGCGCATACACATCATGGCTTGTACCCCATAATGGATTTTTCCTCCAGAAACTCGTCCAATCCCCTTTTAAAGGCATCTAGGCTAGAAGCCAGCACCACATCCTGTGGCAAGGAGTTCCACAGACCGACCACGCGCTGAGTAAAGAAATATTTTCTTTTGTCTGTCCTAACCCGCCCAACACTCAATTTTAGTGGATGTCCCCTGGTTCTGGTATTATGTGAGAGTGTAAAGAGCATCTCCCTATCCACTCTGTCCATCCCCTGCATAATTTTGTATGTCTCAATCATGTCCCCCCTCAAGCGTCTCTTTTCTAGGCTGAAGAGGCCCAAACGCCGTAGCCTTTCCTCATAAGGAAGGTGCCCCAGCCCCGTAATCATCTTAGTCGCTCTCTTTTGCACCTTTTCCATTTCCACTATGTCTTTTTTGAGATGCGGCGACCAGAACCAGGGAGTCCTGACCAGGGATGGGGACTTGTGACTCATTGACTCAAGTCACAAAAATGCATGTTTTTCGCAACTCATGGTGACTGGAGTTACATATGTCAAAAACTTAGGCACTGACTCAGGACTTGGGGGGTTCACCCTAAAAATGAAAAGCACACCTCATTGTGGCACACCTGTGGATCACTCACAGCACACTAGTGTGCCACGGCACAGTGGCTGAAAATGGCTGCACTATATCATGCAATGCCAGTTCCAGGTTCTTGGGGCATCATTTCACAATCTGGAATGATATCATGAATGCTTGGAAACAAAACCATATGGATCCTCACACCCAGCCTGATTAAATGGGAGTGTGGCCAAATGAGACTAAAGATTGCGAGGTCAAAGAATAAGAAGGGCGATGATCAAGAAGAAGCAGAATCAACCAAGGGGAAAATGGGGAGCACTGAACAATGCCAAATCAACGTGAGTATTCATCAGGTAAATAATTTTTAGTATTTTGCTTCACTTCTCTAAATGTGGGGCATTTGACGTGAATATCTAAATGAGAGAATATTTGGCACAATCCTCATAAATTCCTTTTTGCTGTCCTTAGTACCTCTTTAGCGGTTCTCTCTGCATAAGCCACTGCTTATCTGTATGTTTCACAGAGCTCAGAGACTGCAGAAAACATTTTATAGATGCAATTATATCTTCAACATGCTTTTATCGACCACCCAAGCCCCACTGAAATATATGCCACTGTTCTCATTGAAATACATGCTTGTTTTGCTGACAGAGGACTCAATCTTATCCAACTTTCCAGCACCAGTGCAACCACAGTGCAGCCCCAAAGTAAGGGAATAAACATTACCTTAACTTGAGGAGGCCTACATGAGTGTCCCCCCACCAGAAGATGCAACATGCACCCTATTGGTACAGCTGCACTGGTGCTACAAAGTTGAATAAGATTGGGCCCAGAAAAAGTACCAGGGGGTCAGGAGGGGCAAATGCTCCAAGGTACCAACCAGTGGGGGGTGGGGTGGGGGTGCTGGAACCCCCTCCCCTGCCCTTTTTTCAAGCCCATTTATAGGGCCTTAGAAGGTCTTCAATGAAAACCTGAACTGATGTTTTTAGGCCTTCCAGAGGCTCTAGCAGGCCTACTAGCAGTGGAGAAGGCAGTGCGCAGCCTCTCCAGCCCTCAGAAGGCCAGAAGTGATGTTTTGAGGCCTCCAGGCCACATGGGATGAGCGGCATTTTGTTGTCCTGGCCCCGGGCAGTACAAGGGTCAGGATCACAGTTGCTAGAGGCTTCTACATGCAAGCTACTGCTGAGCTATGGCTCCAGAGCTCAAAAAGTAGAACTTTCAAGAAGACACCTTAAAGTAGTTTCAAAGAGGACCTAAGAACAAAAGATAATGTTCTTTATGTAGTTAAATGTCTCGCCAAAAGCACAATCAGAGTTATAATTCTGGCAGACAGTCATGTAGGTCTTGCTAAAATATTAATACTTGGCAATTATAACTTTGCTTGTCTTGGTAGGCTTCAGAATAGAGGGCAGAGGACATATGATTCATGCTTAGAAATAAAGTCTGAGTCACCTTAATTGTTTGAACTTCATCCAGTCAAGGAATACTTTCAGTGCTGCCCCACCCAAGCCAGACAAGATACACATGGGTCAAGGCCAGAAGTGTGGTATTTGAGATTATTTTTGTTGATCTGTGGGCTGCTTTGATAGCTTTTTGGAAAAGAATGATTGGATAACACACATTATCTTATCCTCATGATATGATGGAGGATCTTGCAGTCCACCTTTGTAACGCATGGGCTGCCATCACCAGAGCTGCTCTGACAGTGGGTGGCTCACTGCGCACAGTGTGGAAGTCGGTAAGTCTCACACTGGTAGTGAAGGGCAGCAGATAGGCTGCTAGAGTAAGCAAGGTGGCAGGGAGAGCAAAACAGGGGTAGGTTGGGGGAGGGGAATTCGGCCAGGCCAGAGGTGGGTTGGGGCGAATCTTGGATACAGCTGTGTCCACAAAATCCAAAGCCCCCATCCTGGGCCCAAAACACCCCTTTGGGCCTAACAGAGCTACACTAGTAAAATTGCTGTTGTAGATCTGAGTAGCCTCATTGGGGAGCAAGGAGTGGTGGAGGAGACAAATACAAAATTTCTGCACAGTAGTCCCCCTGTATCCATGGGGTATACATTCCCGCTGCCATTGCAGATACCCAAAACTACAAATAGCAGCAGACCCTATGCAGTACCTACTGTTGTGCTGAAAGGCATTCTGGGGCACTGCTAAGCAGAGCTCAAGACTCATTTATCTTGTTTGCAGCCCTCCTGCCACTGTTTCCTGTCTTTCTCTCACTGTCCATTTCCTGTTAGCATCGTGCTCATAACTCATCTCTCAGGGCAGAAGCTAACAGTGGGTTCTGTTAGGGCAGAAGCTAACAGAAAGTGTGTTGGAGGCTGCAATGAAAGAATGTTGAGTCCTGAGCATGACGCCAACATGAAGCGAACAGCAAGAAGAAGACAGGAGGGCTACAAACAAGGCAGATGATTCCTGTATTGGGGGGGGGGAGAGGATTTGCAAACTTCATATAAGTGAAACGGTGCAAACTCAGTCCATGGATACAGGGGTGGTGGCTACTGTACTCTCCCTACCAGCCTGGTCCTCAGCTGGTCTGTGTGACACAACAGAGACTGCATTCAAGGACACCGAATCGCACAGACCAGCCAAGGATAGGATTGGCCCTCAAATTAATAAATATAACCCAAACTTTGAAATGCTCAGAGCACCTTATATATGTGTGGGGCAGTATCCCAGGCCAGCTATTTATAGGGCCAAACTTCATCAGAAATTCAGCAGAACTACGCAGTGTGTATACTGGCCATTTTTTGGACCATACGTACGTCTTACAGTAAACTTTAGAAACTCAGTAAAGTTTGAGTTTATCAGTGTACCAGACATAGTAAGAAACCAAACAAAATATCATTCAGTTCTGACATTTATTGCAAATCTCAAGGCCACCTGAGTTCCTTCGGAAAATGACCACATTTCATCCTTGTTTCCATTACTCACTAGTCTAAGGATGACATTTACCATAGCCCGGTGGCAAGACAAGGCTTAATGTCATGCATTTGTGCATAGTGTGTGCTCAGTGTTTTCTTAGTACACTCCTTTTCAGCAGGCAGTTTGTAACCAAATACATTTCAACCCACACAAGAATTCCTGGATGGTATTTTAGAGAGGGAGATCACCTAAGGTGAGTCATGAGCCAGATTGAAAGAGAAGGTAGAAATAGCCGTAGTGGCAATAGTAAAATGTATTTAAAAAATTCCTCTTATACATTTTGCCTTTACAGAGCAATCGGTTACAGGAAATGACTGTCAGGTCTCAGAAAGGGATGGGCTTTGAGTAGTACAGCTCTGGGACTTGGGGGTTCCCAAGAGGTTCAGAAGTTAGTGTGTAGTCCAAAATAGGCAGGAGTTGAATTCTAAGGTAGTAAACAAGAATGGAGAGTGTCAGAAGCAAGAACTAGCAGGAATAAAGAGTAAGAACTAGCCAGAATCCTCACACTAGAAACAAGTACCTTAGTCTGAGGAGCAAGCTCTGAGGTCAGGGTTTTATAGGTTCTAGTGTCTGGTATTTGCCCTTTGTCTGGTTCACTGATCAGTGACTCAGGGAGGCTAGTAATGCAGCATAAATAGTGTCTGCAAAGTCCCAGAACTCCATCCACCAGGATACCCAGAACATTGGTGGCTGTACCCAGAACATTTGAGACTGTAACTCAGAGGAGGAACATAGGTCCAGGTTCAAAGCTTGGCATCTCTAGGGCTAGCAAAGACCTTCTTTGAAAACCCGTATTGTTGCTTGAAGTTAGTGTAGACCAGGACTTTCGAACACATTTCATACAGAGGGCCAAAGTTAGCATTCATGATGCCTGCTGAGGGCCAGTAGTGATAAGCAGGAAGTTACATCATTAAGCAGATGATGGCCAGAAAAAAGCATTTCTTTCTCATGCAAATGATAAAAAAGGATGTACAAATCTTATTTATATTTTTAAAATATGAGAGAGCCCAATTATCATGCTGGGAGAGTCCAGTTATAACAGGGGCCAGAAAAATTGCTTCCAGAGGTTGCATTCGGCCTGTGGGTCTTATATATGACATCCCTGGTGTAGGCAATACTGAGCTAGATGGACCAATGGCCTGACTCAGTAGAAGATAGTTTTCTATGTAAGACATCCCAGAGCCCTGGTTTGAGCCTACCTTCACAACAGTGTGAAGGTTGGGAACTCAAGTCAGTGATTCAGACTCAAGTTGCAAAAATGTATTGTTTTTGTGACTCACCGACTTGTGAGTCATGCATGTGTAAGACTCTGAAAAAGACTTGAGTAAGGGCCTCCCTGATTCGGCACTTGCCCCACACATGCGAACTTGACTCTACCTGTGTCTGGGGCTGCTTGCTTACAGTTTTTGCGGTGTGAAAATCCTTGTGGGGCCAGTGTTCCAACTGGGCAAGCAGCAGGGAGTTTCAGCTAAGAGTCAGGGAAGTCTTGCTTTCCCAGCCAAGAGGGAAGGCAGGAATGGGTTTTTTGCCATCTTTGATAGGAAGGAAGAAACCAATTATCATTGGATAAAGGATGAGTGTTCTCATGTCTTTGGCTGAGGGAGGGCAGGAGGAGGAGCCAAGGGCGTTCTTGCCTTATGATTGGCTGCAGAAGCCCAGGGAGGAGGAGAAAGGAGGAGAGGAAAGGGGGGGAGAGGTTCATAGCATCAATCATGCTTTCCACCACATGGCTGGCTGCTGTAAACTGAGCTCCATTGCTACTTGGGAGAGGGAAGCCTCATTGAATGACCAGCTACAGTGGGACTACTTCTTACTAGAGCTGCCAAGAATCAGGTTGTCCTGTTAAGCCTCACAGCTGCTGCTCAAAACCTTTATCCCTCTTCTACTTCCATCCCTGCTCTCTTGCCATCCTGCCCACCCCTCTTTACATTTAGGCAGAGACATCAGGTGATGTATATAAAGTGAACTCCGACACACATATACATACCCAGTAGCAGCCCCGTTTTATCTGCGGAGCCGTGGCAGGTTTTTTAAAGGCAGGGCGACTGGACTTGAGTCTTTAACGTCACTGAAGGGTGACTTTATGCCCCTATTATGTGCCCCTATTATGACTCATTTTTTAATTGAGTTGCAAGGGGCAGTGACTTGGTGACTCAACTCGAGTCAAGCCACGCTGGGTTTTCCCATCTCTGCTCAGTGTTATATGGCCAAAATCCTTCATATGGAACTTTCTCTCCATGTGAAAGTTTTGCCAGATTGCAGCCAAGTTCAGCAATATACTCACAGAACACATTTTAAAGCAACAACAACAGACTCAAATCATAGTAATCAGGCATTGCAAAGGAGGATTAAAAGCAGTTTTTCCCTATGTCTCCATTCCCCCCTCCCCAAAGTGACCAAACTGCTCTTTTATTGCTAATGGGACAACTCTGAACCAGAATGACAATCTGTATGTAGTTAGGGTTTTTATAAGAAACATATGATTATGTTCTTGGTATTGCCACTGGGAATTAAAGGGCATTTAAGCTACTTGCAAGAGGCAGTTAGTCTGTGAAGACCTGAGATCAGGTCTTGAAGCCTGGACTGATGACAAAGATAAGCTGTCCCAATTCTCAGCAGTTGCCTCATGCCTCTTTAACTAGGTTTGCTTTTGATGTCTCGGGTCCTGCTGAGCCTGTGGAAGCCAGGTTCATAATAGCAGCTGCAGCCATTAGCAGCCTCCTTTTGTGATTCCCATCATTAGCACGCTGCTTGCAACTTCAGCTGAAAATGGCTGTTCCTATGGGCTGGGAAAGATGAGATTGCAGTGATATAAAGCGCATGTATACACAAAAAAGTGTGACAAATTGCAGGGTAAGGTTCCGCTAATAGCTTGTTATCTAGTGAAATGAACCTCTGCCAAGATAATCTATACAAGGTATTGGGCACCATATGTCTTTTGATTGATGGAACGAAGATGCAGAATCAGACCTCTAACCAGCTCATTCAACACACTGATCAGATGCAAAATGCTATCCACCATACAAACTGGAGGGGGGGGAACAGCATTCACCAAACCTTTATACAATTGGCCCAGCTCCACTCACCCTCAGTGTTCTAAATAGTTTCAAAGGGTAATGGTTCTTCTAATTTGGTGTAAATTCTGGACCATGTTTTGAGAGGTTTTAAACATTGAGAGAGAGAGAGCAAACTTTGCAAAAACAATCCAGGAATCTATCAGAGTCCCTAATCTTCCTTGTACATTCCACATGGATTTTTCATCATATGTCTCTGTGGGAGAAAAGTGCTGCATTAAAAGTAGCTCAAAAAGTCAAGCCTATTAGCAGCACAGAAGCATGACAATCAGGTTTCACGACAAACTCAAAAGAGTCTATGGAACCCTTTTACACCTCGGATAAGAACCGGTCCTTTCAAAAGCATCTTGTTGCTGAAGACACAGGCCAAATAGCAAGGGAAGGGTAATTGTTGCTTGAGTTCATCATGATTTCTGTTTGCAACAGAACTTTCTCAGTCATCACATGTGGCCGTTTTACATGTCCTTTGTCCACCTAGTCATTCCTCATTCTAGTTTCTACTTTGCCAACATATGTATAAATCTGAGGACAAAAACCCCACTCTTTAACTAGCTCTGGCCTTGCTAATTGGAAGAGATGACTTTTTAATGTAAATAATTTACATAGTATCTGCCGCCAAAAAGGCATTTGGGTTCTGTGCATAATGTTATAATTAAAGGGTAGACCTAATGACCCATCTACAACACAGGATCCCTCCTTCCCACTTACCCATCTGTGCCGAAGGAGAAAACAAATGGCCCATGCTTGATCATCAAAAGAACCACACAGGACGGCTTTATTTGTTCTGAAAACAGCTCCAGAGGGAGTCAGATGATGACACTCCTCAGGGAGGGCATTCTGCAGATGGGGCCACCCCACAACCAAGCAATCCTACACTAATAAAACTGACATGACAGCCCACAGTGTCTTTGTCAGAAGAGGCTGAATCTCAAAAAGTTTGTCTCCTACCCTGAAGTCCATTTTGCTATTTACTGGCAGGGATTAATTTTACAGAGAGCGTTTATCAGATACTAAAAGGAGAGCCTCTTTAAACATTAACGGACCATTTCATATTCACATTTTTTTCCCTTTTAGCCCAGAGTGCATGTCTATGTGCACTTAACCTGATCATGAAAATTTTATTTGGCAAAATGGTTAAAATAGCACACGGATAGTACACTACATTGTTTTCAGTGTATGCACAGCAGGCAATAGTCCTAGTCTTTTCAAGGTGTGTATTCACAACAGACTTACTACTCTTTTAAAAAAAGAAATTGTAAAGGGTAAGCAGATGTTCCTGCCTGATATGTTTATGTTACTGAAATCCCAAGGGTAGCACAAGGGAGTTCTGAATATAAATGAAGAGGCTTTATTCTCAATAGGAATACGAGAGCAAGTTTTTCCCTCGCTTGATATTTTTCTTTTCAGATAGAGAAGGTATTGTGTTAAGAACGAATGAGGCAAATGTATTTTAACTATCATCTAAACATGAGTTGCCTCTCATTAAATATAGTAAAAACTGTATACTCTGTAACCAGTTATTCCAATAATTGTGGTTTCTCCCTCCCTTTGAGGCAACATCTGGTCCTCAGGAGCATCCATATCTCATACTAACTTACTGGTTCCACACACTGTTATGTCTATTGGTACAAATAATGAAACAGACCTGTGTAATAGGAAGGCACGATGAAGGCAGGAATCCCTTTGTCTGAGGAAAAGCTGTGGTGTTAATTCTTTGCTTCTTTCTCATCAAACATTAACTGAAGCTGCTGAGCCAGTGGAGACTGATCAACCAATCTTGAGAGCCACTTCTCTCTCCAAGCACCCCTTCCTCCCAAGAAAGGCAGCTTGGCTCCTTTGCCCTTCTTCCTTCAGGCTACTGCCTTTTTGCATGCTATAGGCTTGCTCCATTTTGCCTGGGGAGAGGCAGGGCCCAATCCAATCCAATTTTCCAATGGCAGCTGTGCCAATGGGGCATGCATTGCATCTTGTGGTGGGGCAGCAGTCACAGAGGTCTCCTTAAGGTATGGGAATATTTGTTCCTTTATCCTGGGGCTGCATTGTTGCTGCACAATTTGCAATTTGTGCTAGCAAATTGGATAGGATTGCCCCCCTTTGCCCCCACAACCCCTGCATTTCAGTGTTATCAAGCCTTGCACAAACAGTAATTTTGTTCCACAAGGCAGTGATGGAATGACCCAACAAATCTCCATTATTTTCCCTGTCTTTATCTCATGGGAAGTCAAACTGTCCACACCCTTAGTGATCGCCTCTGTCTCTCCTTTCTGTGGCTGCTGTAAGGTTATGGGCATTGACCTGTGAGGGGCCTATCCAACTCTCCAATCCTATCCAACTTTCAAGCACCAGTTCAGCCGCAATACAGCCCTGAGGTAAGGGAACCAATGTCCCCATACCTTAAGGAGACCTCTGTGACTGCTGCCCCACCAGAGGATGCAGTGCACACCCCATTGGCATGGCTGCACTGGCACTGGAAAATTGTATGGGATTGGGCCCTAAGTCTCATTGACCTGTGTATAGCTTATGCCACTCATGTATGTGGGTACTAATCTTGGATGCTATGGACTGGTCCTTCTAATCTAATGATGGGGGTTGCATGCATATTGTGCATGTCACATTCCCCCTTCCGGTGGAACAGTGTGCCTCCACATAATCTTGTGGGGCATGTTCATCCTAACAGCTCTTCAATATACAAATTAAATCCTACTTCAAAGTACTTAATGTACTTCAAAGTGGTAAGTCTTCAAATTTGCTTGGCAAGGCATAACACAAACGAATGGCCCCCATGCGATTATGCAGAGGTGCACCAGTGTGCTGGAAGGTAAAGGAGGACATGTATGCACTTCTGTCTGCACTCATCATGTGAGTAGAAGGGCTGGTCAGGCAGAATGTTCTAAACCAGCCCCGATTAGTTTCAAAAATGGGGTGAAAGGACCTTCATCCTCTGTGTGTTTAACATAAGACACATGTTCCATGACTGCTTGGTTACATCAGCTCCTCTGGGAGAACTCAGACATATTTTGCTACTTAATGCATTGCGTAGCCCAGCTAACATCCACATATAGTGACTTCATCCTTACTAATTTTAAACATTTCCACCTAGACAACATTCTGTGTCCTATGCCCTGAAATAATTAAATCAATGGAGCCTAAAAAGTTAGAAATTCAGTGAGTCATTTTTATTTAGGAAGTGTTGGAATGCTACGTTTTTGTTTTCCTCCCCACAAAGTACTTTATAACCTTTGGTGGACATTGCATTCTGAAGAATGAAAAGAAGGCAATTTGTTTTTAAAATTTAAGTTTCTCTCCAATACCTTATCAGATTAGTCATTCCTAAACTGTGTGCAGAACTGTGAGTACACTAGAAAAAAATCAATATTCTTTGCTACACTACATTTATGGAACGGCCTTGGACACACATAATTAGTTCATTTAGCTCAGTATGGTCTACACTGACTGACAGAAGCTCTCCAACACTTCGAGTAGGGGTCCTTCCCATCATACCAGGGATTGAACTTGAAACCTTCTACACACTAAACATTTCCCCTTACTTCACTTGGCATGGCAGTGGGAGACGGATCACTGAGCTCTGAGTGTACTGGAACACAGAGGTCTCACTTCTTTTTTCCACATGGGCTCTTTGAACAAAGCAGGAAGTATGAAGCATGCTGGGAGTGATCCTGTGTACCCCTAATTGCCTGTTTTGATTAAAGAACCTGTGCAGAGGAAGGTGCAGTTAATGGGTACGCAAGTTTGGGGAAGGTGGCATTACTGGGCTGACTCACAGCCCAGTTCTGAGCTGCCTGGGGTGTGCGACTACAGCAGCGCCAAGAACGGCTGCCGCCACATCCTGCATGCCTCAGGCAGCCCCAGGTAGCACCTCGGGAGAAAGGGAAGCAGCCCCACAATGGGGCTACTCGTGAGGGAAGAGCGTTCATGTTGGGCAGCGAGCCCCGCATGAACGCTTTGGATCTGATAGAGTGGAGCCCCACCAGACCTGCCTCCCTGCCTCTCCACTCCCACCCCAGCACGCATCTCGCCTGCCCTTGCCCCACCTCCCCATCATGCCTCTTCCTCGCCTCTTCCCCCCAGCCCCTGCTTTCCTCTCAGTGGCTCGGTGGTCCGTGAGACTGCTGAGCTGCAGAGGCCGTACACCTGCCCGGCACTAGCCCGGCGCTAGCCCAGCACTGGGCTAGCATGGGCGCTAGCCCAGGGGTAAGCTTCGCAAACGTGCCTTATGGCACATTTGTGACAGTGCGCTACGGAAAGCCAGAGCGCTGAGCTCAGGATTAGGCTCTCAGGCAGCCCAACAGCTTCAGCCAGCCCTGCTACTTCCTCTCCAAATGCCAACAACTGAGAAACACAATGTGATGACTGTCATGTGGTTCCTGGCCATCTATATCCACCATACCTCCTGACCCACAAAATATATACCATCAGTTATTCCTAAATTCAAAGAGTAGCATCCTCCTACTTTCCATGGAGAGACACCTCGTGCTTTGAAAACTAGTGCTGTGGGAGAATGGTATACCACCTTTCCTTAGTGGTATAAAGATAAAATATTAATCTTGTCATTTTTTCATGTTCAGGAACATTAAAGGAAATAAAACAAAAGCAGTGAGAATGTCCAACGTGTCCAGGAGCATCTGCCTCTACTAGTCTGCCAAACCCAATGAATGTCAGACACTCTGGTAGTTTCCAGCTGGAATCAATGTGCCAGGCACCTGGGGAAGCTCAGAAGAACGGAGAGAACACAAAGAAGAAAAAGGGAGGCAAAATTTCTTAGTCTTTTCTTATTCCTTTCTTGCTTATCATGCTTAGGGCACCCACAGTGTATGTCTAACAGCCTTAAAGGAAAGGGAGAAGAGGCTCACGTGACTGCTCAAGGAACGGATCGTATAGGTTCAGTCAAGGTAGCTGAGCCTCTTAATGGTTATTATTTCAGAGCCTTTCATCTTGTCTCCAAAGAGAGGCATGGAGAAGGGAGTGTTGAGTGGGAGATGCAAGGCAGAAAAAGACTTATGGCTTGTTGCTTCATGTGTAATCAGCACAGAGAGTAGGTTAAAAAAAAAAAACAACAGCAACCTATTCAGGCTTCTTGTGTTTAGAGAACTGTAAAATAGTTCTTTCATTTGCTCTTTGATGAATGGCCCTTGCTGATCTCCTACACAAGGATCAATATCCATATCCTAAGACATTTATTTAGAGATTTAACATTGCCAGTTGAGTCCTAGTCTAGGAAGGCTTTTTTAACTATCAAAACTTTGCTCAACCATTTCCCCCATCTTTTTTCCTATTATTTTCTTCCTCCTTTATTTACATTACACAGGCTTCCCCATTTTAGTTCTTCCATTTCTTATTCTTTCTTCCAATGATTTCTTTGCTTCCACTTTGTGCAATAGCTATGTTTCAGTCAAATAGCTTGCATGATTTTTTTGAAGAAGTTTCAGCAGATAGAGGAAAACCCAAAAGTCATTATCTGCATAAATTGCTTTTAATGCCATTGTCTTATACCTTGAACTATAAGAAAAGCAACACTGTACTATGAGAAGGGATGCACAGATAGTTTAAGAGTGTGCATCCTTTAAAAATTAAAATGTATGGAAATAAATCTAATTCATTTGTACAAAGGGAACAAATGGGAAATAAAATTCATTCATTTATCATTTTTCAGTTGTTGCCATTTGTTTATAGAGGCCATGAGGAGTCTTGGAACAGCTTGTAGACTGTGTTCAGGTCACCCAATGGGTTGCAGCTAGCAGGGATGGGGGAAGAGAGCTGTGAAATTAATGCTCCATTTCAAATTGCCCGTTAAGAAAAAAAGGGACTCTTTCTCTTATCTGTTTGAAATTTGACAGAAAAATGGTGTGCCACTAGGACGGAAAATGTAGAACTTGCACTACAATCCTATATCTGTTTCCAGAAGTCCCAGTATTGTCAACGGAGCTTACTCCCAGGTAAGTGTGTATAGAATTGAAGCCACAGATTCAGGGGAATCATTGCTAGGTCTCCCACAGAAAGCAATGGGACATTATTGTGCCTTTTAAAATTGTCACTAAAATGGACAGCATTTATCCACATTCTCTGAAATGAAGCTGGAAAAGGTCTGGTACTTTGAATGAGTTAGTCGAACACCTGAAAATGTCATGACATTTGGATTAAAATTAGAGGCATCAGAAGGTAGAGCCATCAGAAGACTGGCTGGGTCTTCAAAGGAAGATTTGAAATTAATGGAAAATGAAAACTAACTGGAAAACAGAAATGAGTGAACTGACTAATGTATCAAATTGAATTATACCAAATGAATAAAAAATTTAATCTTTCTTAAATGAAACAAAATGATTTTTTTTTCCTTGAACATCTCTAATTTTAGGTCTCTCAGAAACTGCTCTGAGTAAACTCTACTCCCACACAATTTATGGTGATAAAGGAAGAGGAATTTAGTTTTCAGCTTTTAGCACATCCGCAGCACAATTCTATGCATGTCTATTCCAAAATAAGCCCCACTGAGTTCAGTGGGACTTGCTCACATGTAGGTTCATTTAGGATTGTAGCCTTATGCACCTATAGTGGAAATGCTCCAGAACTATAGAGCTGAAAGAGCCTGATGGATCTTGTAGTTCAACTTCAGACAGCTTTGAGGGTAGGCAAGAGAGCTCTGGTCAGCTACTAACAGCAAAGCAGACTGAGATGTAGCTACAACAAAGGTCAGGGCTTTATTAAGGGTATACATAGGATGAGGCTTAATAGACTGAGTGACTCCACCCTTTCCCCAGGTGGAGTTTTAAAGAGCCATTGCCCGGTTTTGCAGGTTTCATTCTAGTGGGTGAAACTTGGCTCCATTGCAGGTTCCTCAAGGGTGTCCTCCAATTTGACAGAAGTAAGAAAAATCCTGGCAATAGAAGGGGTGTTGGACCAGGCTCCTTTACTCCTCTTGTTTGGGAATTCTAGTGGACATGTTCTCCTCCTTGAGACTTCCACTCCATTTTCATATTGAGGAGGTTCCATTCCCAGGGGCATGACACAGATATTACTCAATGCCTTTCAAAGAATCTAAAGTGGACACTTGCCAGTTGTCTCTACGGTTGAACTGCTGGTGGAATTTGAACATCATCCCACATTTTGACCCTAAATTTAATTCCTGATAATTTTAATCTACTGCTTTTTTTGGTCCTAGCTTTAACATATATTGTGGACAGTTGTTCCTTCTCTTCTTTCTGACATACTGCCAAGATATGCCCCATTCATTTTCATTAGGACAATGATACATAGCTCATTCCTTCACATTTTGGTCATACTTATTTATAATCATGTTGGCAACCTTCAGTCTCGAAAGACTATGGTATCGCGCTCTGAAAGGTGGTTCTGGAACAGCGTCTAGTGTGGCTGAAAAGGCCAATTTGGGAGTGACAATCCCTTCCACACTGGGAGCAAGTGCAGTCTGTCCCTGGTCTGTCTCCCTGGCTATGGGCCTTCCTTCTTTGCCTCTTAGCCTCAGACTGTTGGCCAAGTGTCTCTTCAAACTGGGAAAGGCCATGCTGCACAATCAGGATGCTCAGAGGCCAGGGTTTCCCACTTGTTGAGGTCCACTCCTAAGGCCTTCAGATCCCTCTTGCAGATGTCCGTGTATCGCAGCTGTGGTCTACCTGTAGGGCGCTTTCCTTCCACAAGTTCTCCATAGAGGAGATCCTTTAGGATCCGGCCATCATCCATTCTCACAACATGACCGAGCCAACACAGGCATCTCTGTTTCAGTAGTGCATACATGCTAGGGATTCCAGCACGTTCCAGGACTGTGTTGTTTGGAACTTTGTCCTGCCAGGTGATGCCGAGAATGCATCGGAGGCAGCGCATGTGGAAAGCGTTCAGTTTCTTCTCCTGTTGTGAGCGAAGAGTCCATGACTCGCTGCAGTACAGAAGTTTACTCAGGACTCTGTACTCAAGTTTACTCAAGCTCTGTAGACCTGGATCTTGGTATGTTCCGTCAGCTTCTTGTTGGACCAGACTCTCTTTGTGAGTCTGGAAAACATGGTAGCTGCCAATGCGTTTGTTTCGCTTGGTATCGAGAGAAAGAGTGTCGTTGAGATCGTTGAGCCAAGATACACAAAGTCATGGACAATCTCCAGTTCATGCACAGAGATTGTAATGCAGGGAGGTGAGTCCACATCCTGAACCATGACCTGTGTTTTCTTCAGGCTGATTGTCAGCTTATTTATTTATTATAATTATAAACTTATTTATAATACCAATATTATGTTTTCAGGGATTCCTTTTCAATGTACTTTGACAACAACCGGAAGAGATTCCAAGAGTGATAAAGGATGCTGAAGACATCAGGTGACTATTTTCTGCCTGGCAAAACCACACACTTGACTTACAGCCCAATCCTGAGCTCACAGGCTCCCACCGCATCCTGCGCACCAACAGTAGCCATGGGCGGTCCCCTTTTCCTGGGTAAGGGAAGTAGCCCCACAATGGGGCTACACCACCAACCAAAAGGAAGTAAGACCATTCATATCAGGCGCTGAGCCCCACATGAACATTCTGAATCCGGTGGACCAAAGCTCCACCAGACCTGCCTCCCTCCCTCCCCGCTCCTCCCTGGCACACCTCCCGCCTGCCCTCTCCCTGCCTCCCGCCTTCCTGGAACGCTTCCTCCTTGCCCTCTCCCCACCTTCCCCCTCCCCGGAATGCCTCATCCCTGCCTCCCCCACCCCCGCTTTCCTCTCCACAGCTCAGTGGTCTGTGTGACCACCGAGAAGCAGTACCTGGCCGCCCTAACCCAGTGTCGGCTAGCATGGGCACTTTAGCATTGCAGTTAGCATTGCAAATGTGCTTTACGGCACATTTGCAACAGTGCGTGCCGCTAATAAGCCAGCATGTCAAGTCCAGGATTGGGCTCTCAATCAATTCCACTGCAGATTTATGTTGCTAGAAATAAAAGGAGGTTCTAGAAATAAAAGGAGGTTCTGAAAGACTCATATCAGCACTCTTCTCTCCTTGAGAAAATTTCTTAGCTTCAGTGCACACACAAATCGGCTGATTAGCGTTTGCTCATGAGTAGTGAATGTTTTCTATTACATTATCCGTTTTAAGAAAGCAAACAGGAAGTGCTTTGTGATCACTCCATTTCAGATTCCAAGCCTCAGGGAGCCCTGCGGAGGGCTGCGCTGGGCTCCCCGCACCTCCTGCAGCCTCCAGCAGCCCTCACTGAGTCCAAGTAAGTGGAAGCATCCCCCTTCGCCCCCCCTTAGGGACACAATCCTGGGGATCACTTCCATGCCTCCCTTCATCCTCCGCCCCTTAAAGGGATGGGGGAAGCATTACACAAACTGGTGGGTCGCAACCCAACAGTTTGAGAACCATTGCCCTATGGGTACCTTCCTCATTTTCCTTTGCTCCATTCCTCCTTCTTTCTCTCCTCTGTTTGCACTCGTGCACAGTCCCTTCTCTGTCTAAGGATCTTCTCTTTGCCTTCTTCCTACCCAGAAACTATTGATTTAGAATTTTGTTGTGTGAATATTTTTTAAAGGGATAGATTTATGGAAGAAAAGTCCATCACAAGTTACAAGCCATGATGACCATATGCAGCCTCTGGGTTTTAAAGGTAGCCTTTCTCTGAATGCCAGATGTAAGGGAGTGGCACCAGGATGCTGGTCTCTTGTTGTCTTGTGTGCTTCCTGAGGAATCTGGTGGGCCACTGTGAAATACAGGAAGCTGGATTAGATGGGCCCTTGGCCTAATCCAGCAGGGCTCTTGGTATGTTCTTGTGAATGACTATTGCACTTTTTTCCCCCTTTGTGATTCCCCTCCCTATTATTGCACTGGTATCTTCACAATAAAAGCTATTGTTGCACTTTTAACCTTACCTTCTTTCATGTCATTCCTTCTGAGCTGTGCCATGAGACACTGCACTTGGTCCCTGCACACCAATATATTTCCTCCCATGTCACATGGTTTTCAAAAGCATACCCCATAACACCAGCAGTGGCCAATCTGCAAATACTGCTACTTATTCTGCCATTCCGCCCTTCTAGGCCAGGAGGAGCAGAGATTGGTATGTGCATTTTGAAAAGCAGAGGGAGAGAAAGAGCAAGCAAGGCAAGACAAAGCAGAGCGAGTCAGAGCATGCAAAAACCAAGGGATGCCTGTTAAAGATTGGGGAGTTTGCAAAATCACCTCCTCTAAAGCCAAAGTCTTTGGTGGGATTTACCTGATCTAGGACCCTTAGCCTTGGTTACTCCTCAAATGATGAAGACCTGTACCTCAAAACAAGACAGCTCTAGATCACTAAGCATACCTGCCCTGCCTATTGCACTGAAGAAACACCGATTTCTAAGGAACTTCTTATATCTTAAAGAGTGGCATCACTAGGGTTCGCATCACCCAGTGAGGGATGCCAGCACATCACCCTCCCATGCAGTGATACCCCAGGGCAATACCCCTGGTGGGGCAATACCCCAGGTGGTGGGCATGGTGATGTACCATCACTCCACCCCCACTGGTTTTTTGCCTGTACCTTTTGATAGAACAAAGATAGAACACATTCTGCATGAAATTATGCATTGATTGATTTATAACATGATGGTATTATTCCTCCAAATTGTGATTTTAGTGATTTTGGTCACTAGCGGTGTCACCCCTCCCCCCCAGGGTGTCAACTTACTAACACCTTATTGCAGCAGTTCTCAAACTTTTAGCACTGGGACCCACTTTTCAGAATGACAATCTGTCCAAGACCCACCAGAAGTGATATCATGGTGGAAGTGACATCAACAGGCAAATTAAAATAAATAAGTAATTAAAGTAAAACAAATAATCAAATAAGCAGAAGCCAGCCCTGTTCCACCAAGTGAATTTCCTCTGTAGCCTGCCTGCAATAACACCCCTCTCCAAAACCAGTAAGGTTTTCAGCCCTACCCAGTGCCCAGTTCAATTTTAGAACTTCTGTTTAAACCAGATCACTGGCAGGATCCACCTGGCTCTGCAATTCTCAAAAAGGTTCACCTTATCAACTGAAGCCTCTGTTTTGATCCTTTTTAGTAGGGGGGGAGGCTGCATTCTGAAGCACTTGATTAGCTCCAGGTGCATAGGATCAGGACCATTCTGGTAGCCTTGCACTCTCCTTCACCTGATCTTCCACAACAGCCAAGGCATGTTTGTAAGTAAATGCGACTGTGAGGCTTAGTTTCCATAGGGCTCAATACATTTGTCTTCTTGGAGAGTGGGATTTCCTTCCCAGGTGTTTTTGAGGGCTGCATTCATTGGATCAGGTCCATTCTGGTATCATTGGATTCCTTTCAACCTGACCTTTCCGCTGGACTAAGGCTAGTTCACCTACTCACGAGTAAACGCACGATATGGCTCACTTTCACTTTCCATAGATATCAATGCATTTTTTGTTCTCCGGTTTTTTGGTCATAACTTTTGATAGAAAGGAGATATTTCACTCTGGTTTTTTGCATTGCATTCCACGTGAAATTCCACATCCAACAGTATATAATATGATGGGGTTACTCCTAACCACCACGATTTTAGTGTGTCACCCCCCTGTGCGCGTCACCTGGTGCGGCCTGCACCCCCCGCACCCCCATAGTGACGCCACTGCTCTTAAACTTTAAGGATGCCTATGTCATGTCACAGAACCAATTATCTTCCTATTGATGGCATTGATAAGAGCACACTGTCACTGGGAAGAAGAGGACCGCTTGTCCCAGAAAATTTATCCCAAATCTTCCTTCCTTCACCAATCATCACAGCTAGCCATGTGAATGACTTGCCTTTATTTTCTCTCCTATGGTCACATTTTACAAAAAGCTGTGAGGCATGTGCTTTAGCACTTTGCTGGAACAAAGCCAAAACGCTCAGCATGAGATGAGTTCAAGCCCCTAAAGACACCTGATCCACTTATGAGAAATGATGAGACCATTTTAGTTCAAGTACTTTAAGGCTCCACTGTAAAAAAAGAAATGATACCTGCCTAAATTCATTCATTCTTCTTTGCAGCGATTAAAGGCATAAGAACCTTCTGCTCATAGTTGTGGGTCTTCATAGAGGATGCAGGTTGAGTAGCCTTTGTTGTGCTGCAGTGATAAGAGAAATAACATCTGCTAAATATCTTCCTTATTCACAAGAGCAGCCATTCAAAAGAGACATGCGAAAAAAATCTACCAGAGCAATTGGATTCTACAGTTCTGGTTTCTTACCTTGAGCAGTGAATTTCTGTTGATCTGCCAACAGAAATTTGGGTAAGTTCAATTATACAGAAGTTCATTTGATATTATCAGTTTCTTCTTTGACAGAAAAATCCTATACATCAGTGGATCTCAAACTTTTCAGCACCATGACCCACTTTTTAGAATGATAATTGGTCAGAACTCACTGGAAGTGATGTAATTAACCTGGAAATGATGTCATGGTGACATCATCAAGCAGGAAAACGTTTAACAGCTCCATGTGACAAAATGAAATCAATTCATTAAGTAAATTAAAAGTTTGCAATAAGTATGAGTTAATTTATTTAAAATACCACCTTCCTAACCCTCCCAAGCAGTTGCTCATCTGTTTTAGAAAAATTCCCCGAACCTCCGAAAGGTTGCAATCCTACCCACACTTACCCAGGAATAAGCCCCATTGACTACCATTGTTTAAAGTACGTACACAGTAGCCTCTTAAAAGTATAGATCTGTAACATTTCCCCAAATGCAGTCACATACCACGGTAGCATCAAGTCTATTATATTAAAAATAAAATACACATTGAAATGAATGAGGACCCATCTGAAATTTGCTCTCAACCCACCCCTAACCTACAGTTTGAGAAACATTGCTACATGCTCAGTTAGATGTAAGTTTCACTGTGTTCAGTGGGGCATACTCCTATGTAAGTGTGCATAGGATTACAGCCTTTAGTCATTGTTGCACATCTTTATTTCACTTATGATGGCATTGGATCATGGTGTTTTTTTTAGTTTCATGGCTCCTAAACTTTTGTTCACCGATGGGTGTATTTCAGTTGGTTTAGCATATAGGGACTAAAACTTCATGGAAGGGTTTGGCTTTAACACATCCAGGTTATTCATTGACAGTTGTTTGGCATGAAAAGGAAGATTACAAGAACATAGGCAGTGTAAAAAAATTATATTATGGCAGGACTGCAGATGGTTTGGCATGCAGAAAATCAAATATCAAAAGGTTACATGATAATTATTGATGCAAACATGGCGCGCAACCACATTAGTGAGAACCAGGGCTAATTTTAAAATGTGCCACCTTTTCTTTAACAGAAAAATAAGAAGTGATGACATTTCAACATTCAACCAAATTCTGGGTTTGTTTGGATTTTCTGGCAGAAGGTCCTAAGTGTAATAGAAAACATTCACTACTCATGAGCAAACGCTAATCAACCGATAATTTGTGTGTGCACTGAAGCTAAGAAATTTTCTCAAGGAGAGAAGAGTGCTGATGCAATGCACCCCTTGCAAATAAGAAGTGCTTTTCGATCACTCCGTTTCAAGATTTCAAGCCTGGGGAGCCCTGCGGAGAGCTGCACTGGGCTCCCTGCACCTCTTGCAGCCACCAGAAGCCTTCACTGAGTCCAAGTAAGTGAAAGCCCCCCCCCCTTTGTCCCCCTTAGGGATACAATCCTGGGGATTGCTTCCCTGCCCTTGCCTCTCCCCTGCAAAGACTTACTGGGGGAGTAAAGCTCTCTCAAAGTTTGAGAACCACTGCCATAGGGAATAGAGGCAAAAGAACTGCATGCTAAAAACTGGCAGGGGATAGAATTGGGCTATTAGTGTGTCACGAATTTTACTGTGCATGACACACTGAAGATAAAGGAGATTTGTGGGCCAATGGTCAGAATTGGCAGAGGTCAATGTTACCTATCCAGATCTGCTTTGTAGCTTTGCAGAGATCATGGCTCTAGCGTACTAAGTCAGTGATCTCCTAGTTCAGTAGAGGACAAAAAGGCAGAAATTGTTCAAAAAAGCATATCTACATGGGCTAGGCAGTAGTCTTATAGCTAGTTCCAAAGGAGCTAATGGATGATGGAGTTTCTGAATGAGGGAGTTTAAGGAAGGCAACTCAATAGGTACTGGACTAGCCAGTAGACTAAATGGGGCTCAGAAGGCACTGGAGCTGTGGCTTTGCAGAGGGCTCAGGGGAAGGGAACAGAGAAGAAGGTTGGAAAAGATAGTGGTTTGATACTTGTCCTGGGAGCCAATTGGCACGGCAGTTCTTAAGTAGCAAAGGGAATTAGTAATTGCTTGATGCCTTGCCAGTGGATCCATAAGTTAATGAAGCTGGGGGAAGATGGAGAAATGAAGACAAAAGGGGTCTGTGACTTGGTCTTTTATATCCAATTGCATAGAGACTACTGTGGGGTAAACTCACCAATCACCCTTTTTTTGTTTCCAAATGGTCCATGATGGCCATCCCTAGTTCAAGATGGATTCCCCTATTATTTTGCACCCTACTGATGGTGCCATAGCAAATTTGCTCTGAAGGTCCATGCCTCAATTAGCATGCAACTCTTGATTGAATTCAGCCAGGGAGTTGGTGAGAGAAGTTAAGATTGCAGGCATTTCTTTTGTGTCACTAATGGCTTTCTTTACTCCAGGTCAGGAAGTTCCCAGGAGGTGGCTGGTTGACAGGTTCTGCTCTGCCAGCAAGGTACAGCTGGTAATGGAATTTTCCAACAAAAAGAAAGACAATCAAGGCTTTTCCAGCCAATTACAGTGGACCAGGGTGATTTCTCTGACAAATTAGAGGCTGACCTACACTTTGAGGCCTGTGATACATCAGCCCAATCCAAAAAACCACAAAATGAGTCATGCTCTTGTGGTGTGTACCATGTACACATACAGACAAACGTACATCATGCATCAATTAAGAGAAATTGATGTCATGTCAAATCTGACATGACTGAAATCAAGTCAGACAATGATGAGTGAGGGGAAAAAAGATGGAGGAAGAGATTGCCCACCTTCTCACTCGCTGGCTCTTGAAGGAGGATCCCATGCTGGAGATTAGTGTCTGAGATGGGTCCCACCTCTTGACAAGTTGAAGACCACTGTTCTAGAATAAGGATCTTGATCTAAAGGTTAGGTGTGAAGTATACATGTAACCATTCTAAATGTATTGACCGAGCTCAGTGGTTCCCAACCTGGGATACATGTTCCCTCAGGGATACTTGCCAGACATTTAGAGTTACTTGAGAAAAAATTGAATAATGGCAAAAAAGCAGGTCTATTACAATGCCTTGCAGGGCTGACAAGGCAGGAGGGAAGGCAGCTAGCTGGCTGTGAAAGCCCCAACAACTGCTAATTTCTGGTCATCAATTTGAGTATTATCAGATATAGATCAGTAGTAGACCTAGAAATTTCAAACAGCTATATTAATTACAAACATTTTGCTAATTTGAGGGGTGCAATTTATGAAAATGGACAGCCAAGGGGTACCCTTTAAAAAAAAAAACAGTGGGAACTGCTGACCTAGATGTATCTCTCACTGAAATCTTCTTTCCAAGTAAATATCTTTAGGATCAGGCTCTTGTTGGACATGTAGTCCACTGAATTCAATTAGACTTACGTACATGCCCACATTAGGGGTTTTGACATAAAATATGCAATTTGCTTACAGCTTTGTAAATCAGGCTGGCATTTTGAATTGTACTGAAAGGCATAGGAATCGGATTTAGATATTATAGTACAGCAGCTGCCATGCCCACTCTCTATAAAATTTAAAGCTAAGCTATGGAAAGAAATATCTGCCTTATTTTTTCGGTAGCTGATGTTTATTCATTCCAGAAACTTGGTTCACTGGCAAAGCCTATAAGTCACAAGGGGAGGAAAAACACTGCGAGAGCTGGATTGTTTTCCCTTTGCACATTAGGGTCATATCAGTTATCTGTGCCGAAATAATTCTTACCCCATTATCCCCAGGTCTAAGGACAGAAGCCAAGACAAAAAGGCAATTTTTGTAGGCATAAACTCCGTCCTAAAAATGTTTCAGGCACAGTTATCTTGAACTAGAAAAGTCATGTCAGCTGCTAAACATTAACAGTGGAGGAAATGAGTCCTGAAGTCATGAGCATTTGCGTGCTCGGGAAATAGTCAATGTCAGAGCAATTTGGAGACAACATTAAAAGAAAAAAGTTCTGCTGCAAGAATAAGGACTTGGCTTTATAGCTAAATTTCTAACCACAGGTTGATTCTTTCTATTTGGTGTGTCAGGCTTGGTAACTTTCCATTCTTCTGTTTATGTGATAGGAGTCTCTCTCTCTCTCTCTTTCTCTCTCTCACACACACGCACGCACGCACACACACACACCCTATCACCCCACCCCCCTGCTGGTGCAGCTGTGCCAAAAATTGCATTTGCTGTATCTTGCAGGGGGATCTGGCGGTTTCAGAGGTGAAAGATTAAATCACCTTACACCTCTGTAAGCCTCCTGGTCCATAGTGGGTCTCCTCTGACCTGTGCTAGTGATTTTGCTAGCGCAAGTCCAATGGGGCAGGGAGGCTGCAGGAAAGGGGGATAGGAACCTGCACACATCATCTTGCTGAATCCACTCCCTCCTGCAGCATTCCTATTAGGCCCCTCCCCACCCCACCCCACCCCACTCCACACCACGCCATTATGCCCTCCCTCACTCCTTCCTGCATTTGCCACTAACTTACCTGTTCTGTTGGGCCGTGAGAGAGCTGATGATGTGTAGTGTGTAGCAGTATCTCCAGCACCATGCTACTCAGTACACTGCTGGGGCACCATTCACAACTAGTGCTGGCTGCTATATGGCAGTCAGTACCAGGAGAAGAGGTGCGGTGCCAGCCCAGAGATTAATGGGCCATTCACATGAACACATGTGAATGGCACAATCTAAGCATGTTTAGTTTGCAGTAAGTCCAATTGAGTTTAATATGAGTTACTCCTTAGTAAGTGCCTTTAGGATTGTCCTTAGGCTTGCAATATAAGAGCACTAAGATCCTCCATGGTTCTCATTCATTCATAGGCTTAACACGGAAGACCTTCCCAATGAATTTAGCTGAAGATGCTGATTAGAGGAAATGCTAAAGATTCATGAGTTACTTTACCAAAAGAAGTTAGCTAGTTTTTCATTTGCAGATGCAGTCGGCCCCCATCTTACATAAGGATTACATTCTAGAGTAAGCATCTAAAGCTAAAATCCTGCATACTCAAAATTGCCTTAAAAACCCATGCTCCCATCTCAGGCTCCTTCCAGAGCATATACTAATTGGAATGGTGGGCGGAATTGCCTGCACTATTTTCTGTTGTTTTTCTGGTTTTCCATTTGTTTGCCAAGTGCCTATACTTGAATTTGTGCATGTAAAGTGCACATAAGATGTGGGCTGACTGTATATCTGTTTCTGTACTGATATAATTATGATGTATAAAGTTGTATCGTAGCATATCAACGTTTCTCTTAATTCTCGTTAAAAACGTTCTTGCACTTTAAAACATTCTTGCATTTTCAATCCTACACATGCTTACTTCCAGGTAAATAAACTTGGGAATGTAAAGAAAACATTGAATCCTTACTCCCAAGAGATGTGCATAGGTTTGCAACCTTATACTCTTTATATAGCATAGGTCACTCAGCAGTCACCTTCCTGAAAATTCTCTCAGTTGTGTCATCTTATAAAAGAGAAGGGTTCCCTGCCCCAAGAACATTACAGTCTAACCTTAGAATGAATGTGGCAGGGAGTCAGCAAGGTGGGTGGAGAGAGAGAAGTAGCAGACAACAGAGAAATAGACAAAATGAGGGTAAGGACTTCATTTCCTCAAGAATTGCCCTCTGCAGTGAGCTGCATTTCTCTGAATCATCATTGCCACAAATGAGAGCTTTTAGCATTTCGTCTCCCACCCATGACTTACTAAGCATGAAGATGTAAACAATTTACTGCTTGCCAAAGGCTCTACGAATCTGACTCACACAAAAACACCACTGTTGTGGTCTAGACCAAAGTCACAAGAGTGAGATTACAACTGGAAATAGTTTAGGAACCACCACATAGTATTTTCAATCCAAACCGTGCAGTTGTTGATCATGAGGATGAAAAAAAGGATACACCCTCTTTATCATGAACTATTATGAACTATTTGTATTTGCCTGGGTTGCATTCATCCAAACAAAATGAAACAGGAATATGCACTTGTATACAGGTGGCTCAGAGTGGTGTTTCTTATTTCTGTACCATTTACTTTCTCTAGGTACAAACAGAATGGACGATATTCCTTCAGAAGGCACCACTCAGACAATGTTTACCTCATGACTTCCCTTTAATTTTTTTTCTTTAAAAGATCAGGCGAAATGTCCATCTAACCCATCATCTTGCTTCCCATAGGTGTCAACCAAGTGCTTCCAGTAAGTTCACAAAGAGGGCATGAAGACAATGGGTGGACAAAGGTCATTTTCTTATTTGAAGTATTATACTGCAAATGTTTAATTTGAATAATTCTTAATTCAGGTGCCAAGGATTTACTTATTAGAAAAACTGGGTTTAAATGTAAATGAACCATCACAGCAGGTGACATAAATGTGAGTGGCATGGATGGGGCTTTATTTGATAGTATCTTGCTTTTTTGATAGCACTATAATTTTGTGGCTACGTTCTCACAAGGTTGTTCTCTTGCTTCATTGCTTTGGACACTGTGACATATTCAGTTGCATATGAATGATGCATATGACTCAGCACCTAGAGGTGCTGACTTAGCATGTCAGTGGCCAAGACTGAGCTAGATAATTTTCATTTAGCCTCCCATCTATAATATTCCCAGATAAAAAGGGTTAGAAAGCATTAGAACAGCATATGTCTTTTTTTCTTTGTGGCCATTTGAGACGGATTGCATAAAACACTCCTAATAAATAAAGCTTAATTTTCTGGTTTGGTATAGTAACACCTGGAAAGAAAAAATGAAGCACAGGCCAAAAATAAAGCATTGTGGTTTCTCTCAAAAACTAATTCTGAGAACGCTTAACGTTCTGCACCAAAGTAGTCCTCAGGACATTGGACCCATTCAAAATACAAAAAATAAAAAAGAATAAAGAAACAAGGATATAATACTGCAAAAAGAGAGTTATTGTTTTAGAAGTAGCATAACTGCCGGCTGTAAATTGTGGTTTTGTATATGTTGTTACTGGCTGTACTTTTAAAAACACGTGTAACATGCACACAGGGGAACAATGATCATGTGTAGCGGCCAATGGCACAGCTGTATAATTTGGCAGGAAAACAAAAAGGGAGGCAAAAGGTGAATGGTGGAAAAGGATTTATTTTAGTATTTGGAGAGATAGCAGGAAAGAAATGGGGGATGGGTGCTGGCTGGCAAGGTGGTTCTCGGAGGCTAGAATGGGGGTGGCTTAATACAACATCCACTTAACACTTCACAGGCCAACAGCAAGGCAAGATGCAATGAATGGGTCTGAGAACAAACAATGCAAAGCTCTAACAACAACAACAACAACAACAGTATTTATATACCGCTTTTCAACAAAAAGTTCACAAAGCGGTCCACAGAGAAAATCAAATATCTAATGGTTCCCTGTCCCAAAAGGGCTCACAATCTAAAAAGATGCCACACCAGCAGACAGCCACTAGAAAAGACACTGCTGGGGTCTAGAAAAGACACTGCTCTAAAGCCCAGGAACTGGATTCCCTTTTCCTCCGTATAATCATATGGGATTTCAGGTGAGGTGACTCTATTGGGTGCTCCTCTGTTTAGTTGAGAATGCCTGCTGGATTCTCCCTTTGCTTTTCTCACCCAGTTGAGAGTGCAGTGACTAGTTTGGAGGTCTGTTGGCCCATCAGCTTGATCCCCGGGTTGGTGACGACCACTGAAGATGTGAAACCTTTCCCTCTTGGGGGTGTTTTGTTTTGTTTTTTTTCTCCAAAATTTCCAAATTCAGGCACGCTTAGGAGGTGGCAATGGTCCCATGGTTGCTAAATATTCTGTTCCAGCAGGATTCGGAACTGGAAAGCGTCTACATTTTGGAGGCATGAAAACTCCTTTTGAATTTAAGGAGGAGTCTCCATTCAAATCTGGAGCATTTGGAGTCTTTGATTGTGTTAAGGACGTGGGGTGATTACATGTTTTCATCAACAGAATGGCCTTCCTGGACTGTGCATCTGTAGCCTCTTGTCATCAGTTCTATAAACAGCCATGTTACTAGTCTGACCCTGGCTCTCTTGGCAGGCATCTGGCACCGAGTACCATAAATGAATGTCTCCTACATGCCTTGAAATAAAGAGGAATAAAATATAGATGATGTATCATTGTGCAAAATTACTGTAGACAGGTTTTTCGTTCAAGTTATAGCTTGCCATCCTTGCGGCTTGAGGAGGGGCTGCACAAAGCCTATGATAAAAAGACAAATATGGGTCACTGACAGACTGATAGAAGGAATGTAGTTCCCCTTTTTTCCTTCAGCAGTAGAGCAGTATGGAGGTTTCTTTCTCTGCGGGAGACAGTTTCCCTTAGCCATGGATGGTCCCAAGCAGTGCTGTACATTAGATTAACAGTCACATCCAAAATACATTTAAGCAAAGGTTCACAATCTTATCTCAAGGTTAGTAAGTATTCTAAAATCACAGTACCCGTTACTAGATAGACCTGTAGTGAAGTAGACAGTGTGGGAGCTCTGCTGTATTGCTGAATATGTTCCCATTAACTCACCCTCTGGAACCAACCAAAAGAATCGAAGGTATTTTTCCACTTCTACAGAGGCTATTCAAAAAACAGTTTAGACTTGCAAAACTAAACATTTATTTGGAAGTAAGTTCTACTGCCATTAGTACTTGTGTCCAAGTAAATATGATTCAAAATATCAGTATATGAAAGAACCAACTCGACACTAGCCTGGAATTAACAGAAAGAAAGTTCTAGAAAGGTCAGAGAAAGCGCTTCAGGCCATCTGATTGGACAACAAAAAAATCTATTGGAAGCCAGTGACAGTTCAAGTTTACTTTTGTTTACCAGATCACCATCCAACTCAGCCCAAGAGTCATTTTTGTGATGTATAGATAGGAGAATCAAATTTCAAGTCTTGTATTGGAAAAGAAAAGACCACCTCAATTCTAAGTAGGGCAGAACTGAATCTTTATAGTGAACATTTTGGAACAAAAAGGGAGTTTCGAGGTCACAACAAGAATCTTCAGCAACTTGCCTTTTTAGAACATTTCAGGCCTATTCACACAAGCAGCTCTCAACAATTTTTTTTCCTCCTAAAGAGGATTCTGCTTTGGCTAGATCATATAAACAAATCAAAGTGAGGACAATGCTTTGTGCCTTCATTCCGGAGAACATGTTTACCACATTTCTGAGTCATCTCCCAAATTATTGCCAAAATGGTGAGCCTGAATTAGAGGGAGCAATTTTTTTTTTTTACCAGAATAGTTGAAAGTTGTTTCTTGAGGAGGAGGGGGGTGCTCATTTAACTTCTATTTTAAACCCTATTTTAAATAACTATTAAACCCTATTTTAAATAACTTCTCATTCATTGCAACTGCTTGGTTCTAGTTTCAAGGACATTTCCTCTCATCACTTTGTTCAAATTGGGAGTCATTCACTCTCAGAGTAAATGCTAGTACAAAAATAATATTGACAACCTCAGCAAATAATATTGAGATAAGAAACCAGTGGCTCTGGCAGCTAGAACTCCGTAAATTCTATTCATGTTAAGCAGATTTCCCTTCACATATAGGAAAGATAAAGTTGTAAAAACTTTTTCCAAGTCTGCTTCCAGCTTATTGATGCAATATGTGCATTGCTTTCCAGTACAGTTTTAACATCTTTCCTGGAATGGCTCCAAAGACAATGCTTCCAGGAACATTGAAAAACAAACATGGATAATATTGCTGAATTATCTGCAACTAAGTTAATAAGAGAGCTTTTTCTAGAGAATGTTTGTTCTGCAATACATTTCAGTTTCCAAACCAAGATTGTTGTGACAAAAGGCTGGCTTTAGAAGTTGGTTCCTAACCATTTATGTTGACATATTGCTCCAAGCTGACAAGAGCAATGTCTCGAGCAATCATGCCATTGCCAAAGGGCGTGCATGGTGCTTCCAGATGGGTTCATGATAGGACCCACATACCAGAACCACCTGCTCACAGACAGCAATGCTTAAATGCCCTGCAAAGGCATGGAAGCTGTTCTGGGTGTGGTGTTTTTAAGTGCTTAAGCAGAAGCACACAGAAAGCCTTGGTGATATGGCAACGGGCAAACCCTCCCTTGTTACGGCATGCCGACAGGGATGCTAGTTCTCAGGCCGAAGTGTGACAATAACTGATACAGCACTCTGTGAAGAAGCACCCATTGTTCTCACCCCTGTATGAGATTCTAATGTGGCTTTATCTGAGAACTGAATGTAGCTGTTAATGTTGCAAGTACAATAAAAACGCAGGAGGAGGCTAGTAGAATCAGCTTTTCTCTCTCTCTGCTTTGAATCTAAAAGTCTGTCTCTCGTCTCTTCCTTGGCTCCTTGATTCTTTCCTGCACTTATCCAGCAACCTAGCCTGGGGGCTTGGTTGCTCCCCCAAGGGTCACTGCAACACTGGGGAAGAGAAAAGCATTATGCTCGCCCTTATGTCTTCCACATCTACTGGAAGCAAGACGAAGGGCACGGATGCTAGTTCAGCTTCTTTCCGTGTTTGGGACTGAACAGGCTTTAATTCTAAGCAGACACACATAGAATTGTGTGTTGCCATATTGTGTTAAAGTTGTGAATTGTGTTAAAGTCAAGGCCATATGAGGGCTTTTAAGACAACAGTTCTGTGGTTTGGTAACTGAGTGTGTGGCCAAAAGTGGTAACTGAGTGTGTGGTCACAGAAGCAGACCATGGTTGGAAGTTAGGTGAGCAGCCTGCAAGAGGAATATGAGCCAAACAAGTTGAGGCGTGGCAAGGCAGGGTAGGGATGGAAGCAGGGGATAGATGGGCCTAGGTATTCAAGTTGCAATTTCCTTTCTCAGAGAACACAGTTTATTTTATTTACTAGAAATATTTACATACTGTCATCCCATAGGTGGTCAAGGCAGCTCAAACAATTAAATCAAATGGCAATAATAAAATACTATCCAACAACTGAACAAAAGAAAATAATAAAAAACAGAGTAGGTTTTGAGGTATCATAATCCAAGACATTTTCACTTGTCCAAGTCACATGATCAAGCCTCAGAGCCCAACCCTTGACATTGGACTCTTTGGCTTTATACAGAGCTTCCTCATGTGGTGAGTGTGAGAATGTCAGTGTGACACATCTTTTTAGGTGAACCCCCTCCCCACCAGGTTCTGGGTTGCCTCTGTTAATCCAGTCTGGCCGTATAAACAGGATGGCCTTCAAAGTGTCCTTTTGGGGCTAGGTCCTTGCTTGGCCAACTTGCCTGCTGAGTTTGATCTCTGACTCTTATAGCTTCCAGTTTCCTATTCCTGTCCTTACATCCACCTTGATCTGTAGTTGTAACATCCACCTATGTACTGTAATTGACAGTTGCATTCTAAGGTTTATGGCTCAGATCTTTCCCAGCCTGAATGCCTACAATCCTTTTAGCTAGAGTTGCCAGGGACCAAACCTGAGATCTTTTTCATGTGCTCTACCAATGAACTATGGCCCTTCCTCTTCCTGTTCTCCTAAACACTTCTGTCCTGAAAATAGGTAACATCTAAATGCTCTCAGTCCACCAGAGAAAAGCATGATAATTCCAAATGATGTGTTTTCTATTTGTTTGGTACTGGGGCAGTGAAATATTCCTGTTCCCAGATGTTGATCCTTTTACACAAAGTGAAAGTAGCCACATACATACATGCATGCATACATGCATACATACATACACAGGTATTTGTATACTGCCTTTCTCTGTTCTTATACAGCATTCAAGGTGGTTTACATAGGCAGGCTAATTTAAATCACCATTTTTCAATGGGGTTTTTATAATATTTTCTGTGGGTGACCAGATACAATGGAGGACAGAGTGCCTCTACTTTTAACTATTGTATAGAAGAGGGAATTTTGGCAGGTGCAGCTTTTTAAACCCTTCCATATTGAGCTGCACGTGCCAAAATTCCCTCCTTTGTATACTGGTTAAAGGAATAGACAGTCGGTCCTCCATTGTATCTGGCCACTCTGTGTGGAAAAGACTTACAGAATCCTCAGTTCACCAGGTGTTCCCTTCAAGGTGTGGTTATCTCTTCTGGCTGTGTGCCATCAAGCTTCCATATATCAACCATATATCAAGCCCACACAGGTCATCAAGGCTGTTCTTTTGCCAGATGACCTTCTTACACACTCCCCCACTCTCTCACTATGGTGGCTCATGAACTCGGCAGTGACACCATTCTGCCACAATGCGTAACAGTAGCTTGACAGCCTGGCATTCCATCCCCCATTCAGAGCAAGACCATGGTTGTTCCTACTTAGCTCCTTAGGCAAGAGATCGCCTACTCCCGTACAATCCGGCTCGTCCTCTTACTTAGGTCATCAGAGAAGGCCTTTTTACAAGTGCCGCCGCCTAGGGAGGTACGTGGGGCGGCGGCAAGAAATAGGGCCTTCTCAGTAGTGGCACCAATGCTATGGAATTCCCTTCCCCTTGACTTAAGAATGGCTCCCTCTCTTGAGACTTTTCGGCGAGGCCTAAAGACCCTTCTGTTTAAACAAGCCTTCTGAGTTCTCGGCCTTGTTTAACATCTTTTCAACATCTTTTAATATTTTTAAATACTTGGTTACAGACCTGATTCTTTTATGATTTGCTGCTCTATGCTCTTTCTACCTGACTACTTTTTATCTGACTACTGTTTTTTATGATATGTGTTAATATGCTTTTATTTGTTTTTAAATTATGTTTTTAATCTGTTTTAACCTGTTGTAAGCCGCCTTGAGTCCCTTCGGGGAGAAAGGCGGGGTAAAAATGAAGTTATTATTATTATTTTATTATTAGCTCTTCAGGCAATACTCAACCATCAGACCACACCTCCTGCCCAGGTAAATAAACAAATATTTAGTTCACATCAAAAAAAGAGAAAAAGTAAATTCTAGGTGAACATTAGATCTGGGATCCCATAAACTGGTTCTTTCCTGAGGATAAAGTACCTTTCAGTTATGAGTGCAATAATCAGTGAATTTAGAAACTGCAAGCTATTACACACAGAAAATACCATCATTTCCCCTTTCATAGCCATACACACTCACCTTCCCCCCCCCCCCCCAAAGAACTAAAGGTATTGAGAACCCTTGTAAAATTGTTTCAGCTAGCAAGGTAACAGATGTTTTTTGATATTTCTATATCAAAGCCTAATCTTTTCTGAAGCTGAAATAGGGAATGACAATAAATCTTCATGAAGAACCAGGAAACAGAGCCACAAGGGACAGAAAAAAAAGATTATCTGTTCCTATTGAAGCTGTGGGAGCTTTTGCTTTAAAGTTTAAAATAAAATGTATTAAAGCCAGCCAACCAACTCATCCAGACAATGTTTGTGTATAGTCAAACTGGGATATATGGTAAGAACATTGTTAATGCTCTTTTCTAGCAAAAAAAAAAATTTCAAAGACATAAAAAAAAATCATATATTGTTTGATTCAAATATAGAGAACTTTTTCAACTGAAGGCAGGGGAGGAGGATTAAAAGCTTGCCTTGAAGAGGCTTTGCTTCCATGCCTGTGATCCTACTGGCATTTTTAAGGGTAGCATGTTGCTCAATAGTAAGTGAGCCAATGGATGCATGTTTGCCTGGATTCAAAGTCCATCACCCCTACCATGTGTTGTTCTGTAGTAAGTGATGCCAGATGCAGGAACAGAGCCAATAAGTAAAAGATTAAGGCTTGGAACACTGGGAAAAAATGAGAAAACATTAGTACTCACCAGAGTTAACATGCTCCTCCTGTTTCCTTATCTAACAAGTCCCAGTTATGGTTAAAAACTCAGATAAAGGTATCAATGGGATATGATTAAATTTGAATGACCTGCTTTGTATCACAGTGGTCCCGTTTGGAAGCGCATTTTCCAAAATCAAGATAAATAGGTGATCATGAGCATTGCCTTCTCCTGTCTATAAGAAGTAAATGGTACAGCTCACTGGTTGAAAACAGCTGGATTTGTTTTTCAATCAGCCTACCTGGATTGGTGTCCAAGCAGTGATTTTATACTCCTGTCCAATTCCCATGTCACTGTGGTTTGTTTTCCAGTTCTGAATTATTCCTTTGTTCCTTGTTCTTTATTATCTACTACACTTGTGACCTCCAGCTGGAACCATACTTGCAACCTTCTAACTTTGAGAAGGGTTCCATGCCTTTAAGATTCCCCCTTTGTAGTAGCTATTGAAAAATTAGCAGGAGGGTGGCTGTGAAATGGAAGAGTCTGGTGTGTCTAATTTCAGTGAAGCCAAAATTCAGAGGCATACTGCCTCTGAACTTGGGGTAGCACATAGCCATGATGTCTCAGTGCCAGCAATAGACTTGACCTCTATGAATTTGTCTAATCAACTTTTGAAATCATCTAGACTAGTTGCCATCACCATCTTTTGGGACAGCAAATTCCACACATTAATGGCACAATCCTATTTTGCCCCTGCACCGGCAGAAGAAACACTAAAGCCTGTTGTGACAGCACACCTATTTGCAGTACTGGCAAGAAGGCCTGTGCCATCCTGCCCATGCCAGATCCTGGTGGAGTACACAGTTGAGCAGGTGAGTGCTGCTCCAGGAAGCGTAAGGCCAGGGGAAGGGCGGGGTGGGTGGTTCAGACTTGGGATGAGGCTGGATCAGTGACACTGGTGTCTACTATATTCTATTTTCCCCTCCTGGGCCTAATCTACCAACATGGATCCACTTAAACTTGTGCCAGCTGTATAGTTGGTACAAGCCTGACTAGCCCCTTTGCTGCTGCTGTGGTTTACCCCAAGTCAAGGGGACAAATGCACCTTTCTCCACAGAGACCTTCAGCAGCGAAAATTACTATGCAGAATATACCGAAGGCCACACTGGTGCCACTGCATTGATGCATGGGAACTTAGGTAGGATTGCACTATAATTATGTGCTATATGAAGAAGTACTTCCTTTGGTCTTTGGTCTGTCCTACAGTCAACTGAATTGGATGAACCCAGGTTGTAGAATTATGAGTGTGGAAGAAAAACTTCTATGTGACCACTTTGTTCACACCATGGACAATATCAGAACCTTCAGTCATGCTTTTCTCCTAATTTTTCCCCCTAAAATGAAATGTTCTTTATGTTGTAAGCTTTCCTCATAGGGAAAGTGCTTTGTCTCCCTGATCATTTTGGTTGCCCTCTCCAAAACCTATCAAAACCTATACTTACATAACAGCCACTAAAAATTCAGAAGCCTGAGTCTTAGGTATGGCAACTTGAATCCCTGGGTCTGGTAGTAGATCTGAATGTGACTGAGACTCAGACCCAAAGTAGATTTTCATTGCCCTGGTTCATATCACATATATGAGGCATTAACGTCATCTGATATGCTAGTTGAAGAGGAAAGGACCCCTGAAAATGTGTAGAGAATTTTGCCCTCACTGCTGAACAGCTTTTCACCATTCCTGCCCCTCTCTGGATGTGATTGCCAGATCAGGGCGTAAAGTATCCATGAATATTTTAATTCCAGATCTTCAAGACCTCCAGCGAGGGCAGTTGTCAGCATTCATTTTTTTCCCCTAGTACTTATAATCTATCTTGGCTTTTGTCTCATAACATGCAAGGAGATGTGGTATCTAAACATCTGTTATGCCCTAAGGAAGAAGAATGCATGAACTGTTACCCAGTTTCCTACACAAAAAAAAAAAAAGATAGCTGAACCTTATTCTCCTGAATGATATGATTTTGCTTCATGTAGCTTCCAAGTATTGGCTGGTATGTTTGAACCACGCTTCTCCTTCCCAAACAATATTATATTGACTTGTCTCATCAGGAAGCAGCTGCAAGCACTAGAGCGGGGTCACTGCACGAACATCGAGCTTTTCAATGACTTCTTTAGTATAACAAAATCTGGCATACATGCCAACACACTTAGTTTCTGATGCCTGATATAAGCACAGACATTCAGAATAAGTCAATGTTTTTGATCGTCACTGTTTTGTTCAGTAAGCACAATGAGAATAAAATGGAGAAGTTATTCTGTAGTCAGAGGAAACTCCTGGGTTGTTTTTTGTTTCACAAAAAGATCTGAAAAAAATAACATTCAGATCTACTACCAGACCCAGGGATTGCAGTTGCCATACCTAAGACTCAGGCTTGTGAATTTTTTTTGTGCAAATACTTTTCTAAGAGCTGCCTAAAATAGCAGGTATTACAGGAGTGCTTGAACTCCTGAATTTTACACTACCTGTTTTACCCTAATTTACACTAATTTTAAACAGGTAGTGTAAAAAGTGGTAGTGTAAAATACATGATAAATTGTAATCTCACCAACAGCACCAGTTTCAGTAACATCCCTGAGGCAGCAAGATGGCTGCCATCTGAAGTTCTGGGATGCTTTTGCCAATCAGTATAGACCAGTGTTTCTCAAACTAGGTGGATCACGAGCCAATTTCAGGTGGGTCCCCATTCATTTCAATATTTTATATTTAAATATATTAGACTTGATGCTACCATGGTACGTGACTGCATCTGGGGTAATGTTACAGCTCTGTACTTTTAACAGGCTACTATGTACGTATATGCTTTTAACAATGATAGTAAATCACCCACGCAGGGTGGTGATGAAGCAGCACTGACGCAGCTTCTGTTGCATTCCACAGGGGATTTTCAGCTGCTGGAATTTTCATTGGGTAAGGGGATATTTGCCCCCTTGCCCCGGGGTAAGCTCCAGCAGCTGCAATGAGGCAACTCAGATGTGCACCAGTGATATTGCTAGTGCAATTCCATGTTGCTCCATGAAGATGGAACAGGCCTGGAAGGGAGTTTGGTGTGTACTAAACACATCCCCTCCTGGGCCCAATCTGCCCATCCCATCTCCACCCCATTCCACTCCCTGAGCTGGGCTGAACGTTCCCCCTTCCTGCCCTCCCCAGCCCTGTTCCACCCCCTGTTCTGGGCTTACTTGCTCCGGTGGGCCTCCCAATGTCTGCCAGCACAAGTGAAAAGGCTCTAGCCTTCCCATGGGCTTGTCAGCTGCTAGCCCTGCCACAAAGCACTTTACGGCTGTTCTGCGGCCGCAGAATGCATGTATTTTTCCCTTTCCGAAGCTGCTCCTCTCTGCTCAGCTCGGTCTGTTTAAAGCAACACACAAACATGGAGAGAATAAGAGAGCTGCCAATTATACCAGTCGCTATGATGGTTTGTAAGGGACAAAATAGGTAGAAATGCCTATGCATTTGAACACTGGAGAGGAGGGATATCAGGAAGAGCTGCTTCCATTTGACCAGTAATAAAAGACACCAGTTGTATCATCAGTCTCTGGGGAGGCATTAGGAAGATTTGCCTCTCCAGCAGGTTATGGCTGTATTCATAGCTAGCTTCTGGGGGGGAGGAAGCAGGGTGGCTGGCTAGCCAATAAAAAAAAAAAGCAGGATGTCTGCATCATTAAGCTCTGGGGAGGCAGCAGGAAGAGTTGCTTCTCTTCTCCCATGAAAAAAGTAGGGAGCCTGCACAGTGGACTGGTGTTCTGCCAAATATCCCAACTTCCTTCTAATGCAAGCTTTTTGGCTAATTAACACCCTCTTTATCTCTAGGAACAACAGCTGTGGTGTGCAAAGGAACGAACACAGAACTTCTTATCTATAGCAATTAACAAGACTTTATTGCTACAAACACACACACTCCCTGCAAGTCCTCTTGTCCAGAGGCTTTCCCTCCCCAAAACTCCACTTAACTTAGTGGGTCTCTACCCACTGAAGCCTCCAGTCGAAGTCCAATCCAGTCTCCAAAGCACAGTCCAGTCTTCCCAGTCCAGTCTTCCCAGTCCAATCTGCTGCAGTAGAGTTCCTCCTCTCCAGCAGTGTTCTCTCCAGCAGAGTGTCTCCTCCAGCAGGGTCCCCGTCCGGGTTTCCCTCTGGGTCAACGTCCGGCTTCCTCTGGGTCAGCGTCCCGCTTCTGGCTCTGGGTCAGGGTCCCTCTGGTCAGCATCCTGCTCCTTGCTCTGGGTCAGGGTCCCGCTCTTGGTCCTTGGTCAGGGTCCAGTTTCCGGCTAGGTCAGCGTCCTGCTCTTGGTCCTGGGTCAGGGTCCAGCTTCCGGCTGGGTCAGCGTCCCGCTCTTGGTCCTGGGTCAGGGTAGCCCTGTCTCCTTCCAAAGCTGCCTTTTATCCTTGGATGTCTCATGATCCAAATGCAGCTCAGCTGTGAGCTCATTAGCTCCAAATTAGGCTCAGGTGAGCCATCCCCTCAGTCCATGAGTCCACGTCCATTCAAAGTCTCATCAAGGTCAAATGAAGCTCAGTGTCCATCAGAGTCCCATTGGCCTTGATTGATTACAGCTGTGGAGCCAGCCCTGCCCTTCCCAGAGCTGTCAACCAGCTGTCAAAACATGGAATCGCTGTCAACACCACATCATCCACCTGATAACCTTCTGATCTTCCATTACAACTGGCTATCTGAATCTCCAGGAGCAGCCATTTTCTAGTCACTTCAGGAGCCCTGTGCTGAGCTCTCCCTATCTCCAAAAAAAATGTTTTGCATCCCCTGGCCTGGACCTCACTGCACATCTCTGAGTAGCTTAACCTAGAAAAGCTTACACGGATCCACTTGCTTCTCTTCAAATGCTGGGATAAAATGAGTTGTTAATGAGTATAGTTTCCTTAGGAAATTCAATGTTTTTGTGGGCTACAGTGCATTGTGACTCCCTGAGCTACCCTCAATATAGGCCTATGTGTCAGAGTTTTTAAAAAATCCCCCAAAGAATGGAAAGCGGCTGTCATGTCAAATGGAGGCCTTCATCTGCAGCAAAGCTAGTTGTCTACCATGTGAACATCACATGTTCGAAAGACATAAAACACCCTGTGGCAGTATTTTGAGCAGGCTTCCAATGTTTCACATTATCTCTCCATACATAAAAAATCCTTCAGTGTGAGGAAATGGGATGTGGGCTTTTGTTCACAATTCCTTTTTACGGCTTGGTTCAAAGGCGGCTTCTGCAGATCAATAGAAATGGATACTATTCTTGGCGACAGTCTGTTTCATTTTATTGGGTCAGGTAGAGAGTTACCAAGTTTTAACGTCAAATTTGTGGCAACAATTAAAAAAGCCTGTCCTACAGGTGTCTCCATAGCCCAACTAACAGAAGGAAGAAATATAGCCTCTTCCCGGGGTGTTTCTTGAGCAGAAGTGGGCTATAAACTTTTATACATCCAGTTCGCCTGACCAAATGTAACCTATGAGAAAAATGAGTGCAGTGCTCTCCAAAATGTGGTGCGGGCTGCAAGTTTGACACATGCAGTTAAACCCCCACACTGATCAGCCAACAATTGAGTTGCGTGGATATAGAATCAGACAGAATCTTCCATTCTCTTATAGATGATTTCACAAGCAAACATCAAGTTTTTGTACTTAGTTTAGGGCACAATCAGCCCATACATTTTCATTATATTCTTGTGCACAGAGTAACACCACTGCTGTGCTCTTCCTCCATTTGTTCCCTATTCATTTCAACAAGGCATATACCTGAAAACATTCCAGGACAGGTTGATGCTGTAACCAATATAGCCCTGCGCTTGCTCACCAAGCTAAGCAGCGACTGAGTGTCTGCTTCTTCTAATTTCATCTTAGAAATTGACACATCTTCTCATGATAAGTTGGGGGCCAACAAGAGTGACATGCAGGAAACTCTGTAGTGAAATGTGGTTCATAAACAAGGATCAAAGAAGGAGGAATGAAACTGGCCAATACAAGAAAAAGGAACTGCAAGAAGCTGAGGTTTGTAGTATCAGCAATTTACACTATATTGCTATACTTCTGTACTTTAGGAGAATAAAAAGTTACTCTTCATCTACTGCAGTCTCCCACATTCAGTTAGCAAGCTATGATAATTAATGATGCTTATAAGCAAGGCTGCTGCATGACTCATGCAAGTCTTGCAAGAGGTCCACCCCCCAAGGTGTTGATGAGGGTGTGTCTTTGCCCCTTGCCCCTTGCATGAGACAAGGTGGGAAAATGAGACCATTTGCTGATGGGACAAATAGAGGAGGAGTTGAGGTAGAGCTGCAGTGGAGGTGGCTGCTCAGTGTGGGTTTCACTAAGCAGGCCCATCCTCTCCCCAAATGATAGTCTGAAGCTAGCTGGTCACTTTTGGGGTGGGGGGGCAACAGCACTATTTTGCAGTTTATCAGATTGGCTCATGATGAATTTTTTTCCCCGTCTGTTCCAGACTACTTGAAAATAAGGCCATAGGCCACATCCACCCATCGCCATGTCCATCTGCCGCCACCTCGGTAAATGTGATCTGAGCCCCTCTCCCCACCAAGTGGCCATATTAACACAACCAGCCCCATGAGGCAGAGGAGAAGAAAAGGAAGGCAGCAGACAGACATTCACCATCGCTACCTTCAGATAATGCTGCAGTGCATCCTTTTAAAAAAAGTAAGATTGTATGAGCCCCTTCAGGACAAGACTTCTACTCATATGTAGAAACAAAAATAAATACTGTAACAGCCCAATCCTATGCAGGATATAGGATTGCAATGGATCCTATCCCTGCTTTTAACAACCTTCCACCCCTTTCTTCTTGGACTTGTGCCTGCTAAAGGGAAATAATTCCCCTGTTGTCTCCAAAGCCTCCCAATCTGCCCCCCCCCCCCATTGGCTACAGTGCATACCTTTTTGGCCTGGCTACATCAACTGGAGGGGAAAGGAAAGCACTGGGTGCTGCGCTTCCATTGTACTTCCTCATGGGGAGCAGAAAGGCAGGTTATGCATATTTTAAATGCATAAATTTGAGAAAGTGTGGTGCTTTATTCTGATTTTTCACAACTATCAAGTATAGGACAGGACATGGAATAAGAATAGGGAACGGTGTGCCCTCTGAAGCAAGCAAAATGGCTACAGGGGCCCTGAACCACTTTCCAGAGTCTCCTCAGTTCAGAGATGCTAACTGGGATACTAACAATATTTCAGATATAGCCTTATCATTGATTTGTACAATGGCATAATGATATTGGCAATCTTACTCTCAATATCTTTTTTTTAATGACCCCAAGCATGGAATTGGCCTTCTTTACAGTTGTCACACACTGGATTGACACTTTCATTGAGCTGTCTACCACCACCCCAAGATCTCTCTCCCGATCTGTCACAGGCAACTCAGAATCCAACAGCATATATATGAAATTTTGATTTCTTGCCCTAGGGTGCACCCCCCCCCCCAAGTACAGCATGATCCTTCTGGAGCTCTTCATAATACATTCTGGATTTTACTACCCAGAAAGTTAAGTGTGATCTGCCAATTTGGCCACCTCACTGCTTATACTCAACTCCATTTCATTTATGAACATATCGAAAAGCACCAGTACCAAGAATGGACCTTGGAGCACATGGTTTTTCACCTCTCTCCATTGTGAAAATTGTCCATTTACACCTATTATCTGTTTCCTGTTCTTTAACCAATTCCTAATCCATAAGAGGACCTGTCCTCCTGTTCCCTGACTGCAGTTTTCTCAGGAGGCTTTGGTAAGAGACTGAGGGCCGAATCCTATCCAATTTTCCAGGGCCGGTGCAGCTATGCCAAAATGGAGTGTGTGCTGCATTCTTTGGTGGGGAGGCAGTCACACAGGCCTCCTCAATGTTAGGGAACATTTGTTCCCTTACCTCTGGGCTGAATTGTGGCTGCACTGGTGATGGAAAGTTGGATAGGATTGGGCCCCAAGTCAAACCTTCCTTGTGGTTATCAGTTCAGAAATATCCTGTATATCTTTCAGTTATTCATATAAAACTTACATTGTCCTAGAGGCTTTGGGTCAGTTTCTTTTTGATCCAGTTTTTCATAAACATTTCAAAAGCACTTGTAGAATTCAGAGAACATAAAATACAATGTAAAACCCAGAAAATCTTACAATCACCGGAAAGCAAAATCCAAATACAATATGGTAGCCTTCTTACAATCAATTAGCAGCCAGGCTAGCTACTTTTACAAATAAGAAGGTCTTCACAATCTTACCTGAGTGCAACAAGAGAGAGGCCAAGCTGATTTCTGGCAGGACAGAGTTCTACAGTTTCAATGCTACCAGCAAGAAATCTTGTTCCTTCCAGCACTGGAAAGCATTCACAAGATGTGCTTTTCTCATCAGTTAAAGGTTTTGGATAGAATCCAATGAAAGTAAAACACATTTAAATTCCATTGATTTCATCTGGAGATAAAACGTTGTCTTCAACCTCCCAATGAAGTCAACAGGAGTTTGGTTTACCTTGATAGGATCTAGACCAACAGATGAAATTGATTGCTCACAAGAAGAATGCTACTACTCAACCAGCATGATTCTTGCCTTATCCCTTCCCGGTCTGGCTCACCCTCGTCTTCTCTTATTTCCTCCACAGCCTTCCTAACTTTCAATATGTCACCAGTTTCCAAAAGCAGGTGTTGCATCTTGACCCTCTGTCATGAGCAATCTGTGCCACTCCAGATGGCAACAAAAGAGACAAGCTGTGAGGAAAGTGAGGAATAATTTGGAGTTATTTTTAATGAGCCTGCATGTGTCCTCAGTGGTATTTACTGTTTACTTGGCCAATTTATGTTAATTGACATGTACATGTCCATTTATATGAGAAGTGGTGTTGTTGTTTTTTTGTTCTGCTTTTAGCATTTCATATTTCAGAATTTACTTGCAGTATGCCACTATGCCAAGGGCTTAGTTTAGTGGGTTAGTTCTGGATGACACAGTGTGACTTGATCAGAGAAATGGACTGTAATTCAGTGGAAGAGAACCTGCTTTGCCTGCAGTAGGCCCCAGTTTTGTCCCCAGGCCCCACAATGGGCTTCTCAAGACTGCACTGGCTATTTTGCTAGCACAGACACGAGAACCTCCAGGTTGGACTTTGCAGCCCGACGTGGAGGATAGGGCTATGCAGCCTGACATGGAGGATTGGGTATGGCACAGGGCTCTGCTGGTCTCACCCCCTTATTGGGCTGGTTCCTCCCCCCACCCTGCCCTTCACCTCAGAATGCCTTCCCCCACCCCTAAAGTCCTCACCACCGCCCGGAGCTCTTACCATGCTTCAGGTGGCATTCTTCTGGCTCTGGGCTAAGTGCTGAATGGGTGCTCTGGGTCAGCACCGGCACTGACTCCTTGCTGGGTGTTACAGATGTACCTTATGGCATGCTTGCAATACCCAATGCCAGTACCAGATGTCAGCACTGACTGAGTGATGATAGGATTGGGCCCATAGACCAGCCCAAAGATAAGTTCATACATGTGGTTCCAATGCACTGGAAACTGGACATGCAGCTCTGGCTGCTGTATATGGCAATCCAGGCCCAAGAATAATTCATGTGGTTATATGGTTCTCTCAATCCCATGGAAGAGCATGTTTATATGCATGGTTTGCCCTAATAGATCTGGGTGCCCTGGGTGAATCATTCTACTCTTACACAAAGCTGATACAGTGTAAGTGCCCCAAGGTCACCAATCTAATTCAGAATTTGTCCAATCTAATACAGGCCTCACCAACAAGGTGCAGTGACTAATCCCATAATGCAGTGGTACTCAAACTTTTCTGACCAGTGGCTCCCTTGACCCCAGTGGCTGTTGGCCATGACTCCCCATCATGTTCCTGAGGGCTGGAAGTGACATCATTAAACAGGAAGTGGCCAGATATATTGTTGGGGTTCCCCTTCTCCCACAGGTCCCCAACTTACCCAGGGAGAAGACTTCTGGGCCAGATGATCAGGGAGGAAGCCGGTGGAACATTGGGCCACCTCCCCATGCACTGCCTGGGCACTGCGTGCCGAACCCCCCGCTTCTCCCTCTGCCTTGGAGGACGTAGGGGGGTGAGACAGGACATAGGCCATTCAGCTGCTGGGCAGCCTCAGGGGAGAAGGGAAGCACTCCCTCACCCAGCCCTTGCTGGGCAGGGCACCTGGCTATAACATCAGGAGCCCACAGCTGGACCTCCCGACATCATCTGCAGAGCTACAGGACCCAGGTGGGCAGGGCCAGCCCACCCCCCAAAGGCAGAGACCAGAGCAGAGGCAGCAGCCTTCTCAGCCCTCTTAGGAACAACCCTGGCAGCTCCAGGTGAGAGGAGGTGGGAGGGAAACAGAGAGAGGAAGGGGAGGAGTGCTGGTAACCCCAGGGGAGGACAGTCCCAGAGACAGGCCCTTTTTGTACCATCCCTGTGAGGGAAGGGGAGGGGCCAAAGGGGAGGGGTCTGCCCTACATAAACGTGGAGGCCAGGGATGACAAGGCAGTTGGGAGTTAGAAGAGCAGGCAGGAGGATCTGCTGCTAGCAGCCCCTGCTTCTGACAGGCAAGGGCTGCCAACCCAAAGAGGGGGAGCTGGGTGATACAACCCCCCTTTCTTCTGGGGAACTAGTCTGAAACCTCCACAAGGGGATCCCCCTCAGAAAGGCTGGGTGGGCCCTCCCCTCCCCTCCCCTCCCCTCCCCCCACAGGGAGGCCTCACATATATATTAACTATATTAATATTAATTATATTAATCATATCATTAATTAAATGCAGCTCTTAAAAATATATTATTAATACACAGCAATATACATGCTTTATAAATGATCAGTTGCTGATCACTGTTGGAGACAGGATGCTGGAGTAGGTAGATTTTGTCTGGTCCAGGAGGACTCATTTTTTTAAACTTTGTAAGGATACCAATAGAATTGTTTTATCAAATGAACTTTGGGAACAACCAGTCTGACCAACATTGATACAAGGTAAGGGATGCTCACCTGATGCTTTTGCAGCATCCTTTTGGTTCATCTCTATCTGTAAGTTAAACTAGAGTAAAAAAAATGGTTTTGGTTTAAATTTCAAGCAGCCGCATGCCGCAAATGTTCAATCCACAACAGAACATTTTGATAAGACTGTGCAAGCAAGACAACAGTTCTTTGTTCTTCCAAAGAAGAGAAAAAAAAATGGTTTGTGCTTTTAAAATCGGTCTGTCTTGCTTTTTTTTACCACACAGGCTCAGTATCATTGCTTTAAGCTCAGAGACTTCATATATAGGCATATAGGTAGATAGCTATACAATATTTTTAGAGCAACAGGCTGCACACACATGCTGGGAACAGTATTATATACCAGATCTCATATAGGAGAACACTAGCCAGCTTAGTTTTTTCTTTTTCTTATTCTTCATTTTAAAACCAGTTTGGTGCATAAACAAGTGTAACTAACATATAACTAACACTATTTCAGTAAGTTTTAGTGGTTTAAGTGCATTAGAAGGGTTTAAGAAGACATCACAGCCATTTCTGGTTCACATCAAAGCTATTTCCAGTTAACATTACAAAGGTCAGGTTCCCAGAGAAAATGCATGATAGCAATTTTTTTTTAGCTGAGCCCGCAAAACTTTCTTCTTAGCTGCAAGTATGTTGCATTACAAAGGCCAAAAGAAAGTCATGATGGGATGAGGTCATTTTGAGCGAAATTGAAAGTGCAGTACCATCTACTGCCTGCTCAAAAACTGTATGATGTATGTATGGGATTGCGTAATCTGAACTGGCGATTTGTAACCCACCAATGAAATGTCTCCAATGCGAAATGTACGTGTTCCAAGGAGGGAACCCCACATTGTAATAAAAGTAAGCTGGAGAGGCTGCCCCGTGCTTCCCTTCTTCCCACTTCTGACGCACGCACACACACACTCACACATTCTCAAAGCTTGGAAATGTTCCCTTGAGATTCTGTGTTTTGGAATACAACCTTTTGCTGAATATTCACTCTCAAAGCCTGGAAATGTTCCCTTGAGAGGTTTGAATTTACAATAAAGGCCTGGATTTGATCACTACAGCCTACTGCGTTTGCTTTTGAATCTTGGGATCTCTTGCAACATCTGGGATTACCCTGCAACATTTGGGATTACCTTGCAACAACATTACACACACACACCCCTGTGGACCCCAATCCAACTAGTCATTTCTCCCATTCTCCTTGGATAGGATTGAACCCTTTATTAATTTAATGAAATTAAATTTTTCCAGCAGCTGGTGGGGAAAACAAAAACAGACCATGAAAATATATCCGAGCTGATAAGGGTTTGGTTAGGAAGCTGATTTGTCTCCTATAAGAGGAGATGCACAGCTCAAGCCTATGCATGTCTACTCAGAAGTAAGTCCCATAAGAGTCAATGGAGCTTTCTCCCAGGAAAGTGTGGATGGGATTGGACTGGCAATCACTTCATCAATGGCTGATAAGTATTCCCTTCAAATAGCAAGATTCATCACTTTAAAAATACAGCCTTTCCTCTTCAGTCAAACAACAAGATTAATAAATCACTTTTAAAATAGTACCCTTTTTCTGCTCCTGGCCAAGTAAAGTGTTTGCTTGTCTCTCCCCTCCCCCCTTTGCCAACTGCATGGAAACAACTTTAAGACCCCTGGGAAGTGTTTTATTTGGGGAGGGGAGGAAAGCAGGAAGATTTGGAGATTGAAAGGGGAGCATGGAAGAGGGAGGGGATTGAAAAGAGAGATTTCACTTTGATGAGAAGCGATCCCAGGCTGGGAACTAGGAACCAACCAGACAAGGATCAAGGAGGGTTTCTTTCTGATGGTCAGCAAGGGCTGCAAAATGAGCATTCTTGGTACTTGCCAGATGGGGGTTGGAGACGAAGAGCTTTGGAAACAACATGCAGCAAACACAGAAGGCGGCAGCCTCGGAGGGAGAAGAGGGCAGGGCGTTTTACCTGGCCAAGTAAAGTGTGTGCTTGTCTCTCCCCTCCCCCTTTGCCAACTGCATGGAAGCAACTTTAAGACCCCTGGTGACTGGTAAAATAGGAAGCGTTTTATTTGGGGAGGGGGAGGAAAGCAGGACGGTTTGGAGATCGAAAGGGGGGAGTGGAAGAGGGAGGGGGTTGAAAAGAGAGATTTCACTTTGATGAGAAGGGATCCCAGGCTGGGAACTAGGAACCAACCAGACAAGGATCAGCAAGGGTTAAGGACTGCAAGCCGAGCATGCTCAGAAGAGGGCAGGGCGGCGGCAGCCACTCTTGCAGCTGAGCAACTCCCATTTCTTCTGCTTTAAAAAAAAGCGCAGAAGACGGGCAGAAGACGGGCTCGTATTCTGCCCAGGAGTGTGACTGTATCGCTGCAAGAGGACATCCCGCGCCTCCCCTTTGAGTTCCTGGCACCACCCTAAAGAGCCATGCCTCACAGTTTGAATAACACTGCCATAATGAGTTCATAATTGTATCATTATGGTGGTGGAAATACTACACAACGTTTTGCAGACCATCAGAAATGTAATAAGATCAAAATAGCTAGGTCTCAGTTGTAATCATGCACACTCTTGAACTTTTATTAGATCAAGTGGATCTGTCTTTTCACAGGTCCAGGTGCCTAAGGGTGCAATCCTAACCCCTTATGTCAGTGCTTTCCTGCACTGACATAAGGGCAATGCAGCTCATAAGGGCAATGCAGCTCAAAACATTCCCTTACTTTGGGGAGGCCTCCGTGAGTGATACCCAATTGCAGGAGGCAGCACACATTCCATTTGCACTGGTATGCCAGTGCTGGAAAGCACTGACATAAGGGGTTAGGATTGTGCCCTAAATTGCATTGCAAAAAAAAAATGCTCTTGAAAATTTATGAAGAGACTTTCTCCTGCACTAAGGACATTTATGAGCGTATGCAACAAACGGGTTCTGTGCACTGAAGCTAAATAAGAATCTCTGCATGCCCAAAGGTTTTCTAAACTGTTGGGGAAAGTTTAGATTTTGTTATTTCCACTATTTAATTCAGCTTTCACTACCTTCATGTCATCACATACTCATAGTATGTGGTACCACAGAAAACTAGGCATATGTTTATATTCTCTAAAACAGTGTGTTTTACATTTAGCCTGCCCCATCCTACAATGAGAATCAGAGTGACTTGATCACTGTTACTGGAATCCAACCAGCAAGAATTATATCAGGTAGGGGTCCAATTATAGTCTATCAAGCTGAATGAATTTATAGAGGACTTAAAATATCAATGAGAATAGCCATGGTCATGTAAGCATATGAAAAAAATACTTGTGTTTTAAGCCCTGATAGTGAAGCTATTCTATACTATTGCTTCCTTTAGTTCCATAGTGTCATAGTGTTAATTCCATCTATTATTTTCAACCAGTGTGCTGCAACACATTGGTGTGCCATGAAAGGTCAACAGGTGTGCCATGGGAGTTTGGAGCAAAGCAGCTGAAAATCACTGAAAAACTATTCTGGGTTCTGTGGCTGTGTTTTTAGGGTAACTGTCTGTAGTAATGAATTGTCTGTCCATCTTCCTCCTCCAGCTCTAATTAGCCAAAGGAGAAGGAGGGACTGACAATTCATTACTACAGACATTCACCCTAAAAACAGAGCTGCAGAACCTGGAAGAGTTTCCTGGAAGCTGGAAGTGACATCACAAGAAGATCATGGAGAAGATCATAGATGTCAGTGTGCCATGGGAAGAGAAATGTTGAAAATCACTGGTTTACACTGATTCTCCAAGGCTTCAGACAAGAGAATTTTCCAGTTTTACTTGGAGATTCTAGGGATTAAACCTAGGACCACACCAAACAACAACTAAGACACAGCTTTTTTTTTCTATTTTGCTGGAGGTCTAAATGATGCCACCATTGAGTCAAACTCTTGACAGAAATGGCTGTCACTAATGCTGACATGGAACCAGGAGAAAGGCACCTGTCTCCAAGAAGAGTTATTCTTTCCACAACATCTGGACATTGTTCTCCCAGGAAGTCCCAGTGCAACCCAGCACGTAGTGTGCACTGTTAAGAGCACCTGAGTGCCCTCCAGGAGGGAGTTTGCTAGCTAGCTGATACCGTGGAGAGTGGAAATTCTTTTGCTTTAAATTCTACTAACTCACTCCTTAATGGTATGAAGGAAAAACAGAGCTGAATGCTAATGGTCTCTTCTCTCTTGGCTGCTGAGTTGGGCAAGAGTCCAAAGACTGCAGATTTTTTCCCTTTTTGCAAGTTTTCTTCTGCCGGAACTTATCGAGTCAACATAAATTTGTGTATTACTGAAAGTGTCCCGCTTGGAATATGAGGAGGCATAACTGTTGAGAAGGACAGATATTGTTTCTACTGTATCTGAAAATAACGTTACCCACATCATTGGCCCTGGTGTGCTTGATTTCCTGCATGCAAATAAGGGCACAATTCAAATTCGAGCTGGAACAGGCAAGCCAGGAGGCTTGTGCTGTATCCAGTGCAGGATTGTGGCCAGAAGTGGCTCAGCCAGAGGTAAGGGGAAACTTTTCCCCTTACCCCTGGGTAAGGGCTGCTGGCCCCAATGGGTCTCCTCAGACTTGCGCCACCACCGGAGGTGGCACAAGTCCGAGGAGACCGGAGTGGCTTGAAGCCGCTCCATTCTCCCTGGGGACAGGGGTTGGAATCTGGCATAACTGCCGGATCCCAGCCCTGCCTCTTGCTCCCTGCCTGCCCCCAGGGCCGCCCATCACCCTCCCTCCCCCCGTCCAGGATCGCCTCCCTCCCTCCCTCCTCCTCCCTGCCCCCCCGCCTACCTTTGCCGCTTGTGTCAGTGCAGGTGGACTGTCACAAGCAGCTGCGGGGAAGCCAGCGTGGATGCTTATGTCAGCCTCCACAGGCCGGCGCTTCTCGGGGTGCCTGCCTCGCTTCCCCTCAAGGAGGTGCAAACGTGTTTTACAGCACGTTTGCAACCCTCCTAGGCTGGCCTAAGGGACTTGGGCCAGCATAGGGCGCAGTTAGGATTGTGCCCTAATTCATTCTTGATAAGGTTAAAGACCACAGTGAGGGGGAAAGGGACATTTGTCCTACCCCTGCCAGGTTCTGTTATGGACTGGGCACATACACACAGTAGGGAATTTTCAGGGCAAATAGGATGTAGGTTGAACCCAAACTAGATCAGGATCATGGCAGGAGGTTGTGCTAAACCTCTCCCCCCCCCCGCCATGGCTCCAATATGCACTGGGCCGACACTCATGCACTATGTCATATGGAAAAGCAAGCTTCCCATGCCAATTATGTCAATGACTAAGGGCCCAATCCTATGCAGTGCACACCGGCTCACTGCCTGTGTGCACTGTCGCAAACATGCTGTAAGGCATGTTTGCAGGGCTTAGCACCAGCTGAATCCCAAAACTAGTCCAGCACCAGCAGGTGCTGGGTTAGCACCAGGGGAGAGCAGGTGCTCTGCCACTCGGCGGTAACCTGAACCACTGGATGGTGGAGAAGTAGGTGGGGGCATGAGAGAGGCAGGGAGCGTTCCAGGGTGGGGGGAGCAGCCGGAGGGCGGGTGGATGGCAGGGAGGAGGAATGGCAGGGGGGAGGAGTCAGGCGGGAGTTGGGTGGGACCGGTGGAGCTCAGCTTCACCGGATCTTGAGCTCCTTGTCAGACTGTGTGGCCTGACTCAGAGGTCTTTGATTCTGTGCCAGCCCAAGGATTTCCGCAGAATTCAGTAGCCCCATTATGGGCTACTTTCCTTACCCAGGGGAAGGGGACAAACACCCCCTTCCTCTGAAGAGCTGCTGGCAGCTGACCCATTGTACATTGGATGCTGCGGCAGCCATTTTTGGCACCGCGACAACCTCACACTCTGGGCAGCTCAGGTTTGGGCTGTAAGACCATTATCTAGATTGGCCTAAGATACCAGAATATGCCATAAGTAGCGAGCAGGTGCACTGCCCAAAAGGGTGTTCCACTGACTGGCAGCAGTTCTCCAGGGTTTCAGGTAGAAGTCTTTTCCAGCCCTACATGGAAGTGCCAGGTATTGAACCTGGGATCTTCTGCCTGGAGGGCATGTGTTCCACCACTGAACTAAGGCTTCTCTTCAAGCATCTAACACTTTCAGCCCAGTCTTTCATTTGCCACTCAAGGCCCCTGTGGCAAGGCTCTTGTGACAGCATTGACTGCCATAAAGTAGTCAGTGTCTGTCACAAAACATGTTCTGACAGCTGCAAGTTAGCATGCTGCTGGGAGCATCAGCGGGAAGGCCTGCAAGTTCCTGCCTCTGTCATCGCCAGCGTCCCTGCTCATGGCAGGGGGGGTGGCGGGAGGGTGGAATGAAGGGGTGATGGGAGGTGGGGAGGGAGTGAAACTGGGTTGGGAGGGGGCATAATGTGGGCAGGGAGGCCATGGGTGGGGAAAGGCCTGTGCCAGAACCTATCACCTCGGGAATCAGCCTTCCCATGCCCTTTCTCTCCTCGGACTTGTGCTGGTAAATTCGCCAATGCAGGTCCAAGTAGCCCAGTGTGGGTTGGGAGGCTTAAACAGAGATAAGGGGATTTTAAATCCCCTTTCCCTGCTAAAGCCTCGCAGCCCACCCACCCCCATGGGATGCTGCATTTGCCAATTTGCCGTTGCCACAATGATGGGGCAGAAGCCTAAGATTGGGTGTTGGTATCTACCTGTGACACTTCCAGCTGCTTCAGACATAGATGGCTCTGATGACTGGTTCAACAGTCCTCCTATATTGAATAAAATGAGTTGACCTGTTGTAGGAGGGCAGTAGAGTGTTGTATTCAGAATGTACCCTCAAAAAAGAAATCATAAGAACATAAGAACAGCCCCACTGGATCAGGCCATAGGCCCATCTAGTCCAGCTTCCTGTATCTCACAGCGGCCCACCAAATGCCCCAGGGAGCACACCAGATAACAAGAGACCTCATTCTGGTGCCCTCCCCTACATCTGGCATTCTGACATAACCCATTTCTAAAATCAGGAGGTTGCGCATACACATCATGGCTTGTACCCCATAATGGATTTTTCCTCCAGAAACTTGTCCAATCCCCTTTAAAAGGCGTCCAAGCTAGACGCCATCACCACATCCTGTGGCAAGGAGTTCCACAGACCAACCACACGCTGAGTAAAGAATGTAAATCTTTAACCCAGGACTCTCGGTGGCATCTCAAATCAATGTGCTGGTATTACCATGCTGCATATTTCAGCTCCATTTGATAGCTTTCTGCTGAAGGCCTGTCTCTCTACTGTAATCTCTGCCTCTCAGGCTTCATTAGCACAGTGAGGCTGTAGTGGTTGTTAGTTCTTGGCAAGGACTTCTTCCAGTTACTGACATTTCTATTTAGTGGGAAAATAAATCTCTTCTCATTGCATTTCCCTCCTTGGGGTGAATTTAATTAAACTGTTAAATGTCAAATACTGGTAAGCAGAAGGAAATCCATATGAGTGGCAGGATGTGTTAGTTACAGTACACCGGTGAGCGTTTCCTTGCCACAAATTTAGCTTGGAAAGGATTTCGGCAGCAAGCTTATAGCAGTTTCTTGTCCTGCTACCAGAAAGCTCTGAAAGGAGGAAATACCATCAAACGGAACTCAGGCAGATGCTAGAGGAAGGGGCTATGCAAAGCAGCTCGGAGAAAAGCAAAGCATCTCTGACGGAATATCCAGCAGTTATAGTTGAATAGTTGAAGACAATAGTTGAACAGAATATACACTTGCGCATCTGCTCATAGCCACATCTTCTGACTTTCAAAAGCCTCTTTGAGGCATGTTTGTAAGTGATTTGAAATATGTCTGGGCTCGTAGATTGCACAGAATGGACAACACTGGCTTGGAGCCACAATCCTATACACAGTTTCCTGGAAGTAAGTCCATTGAGTACAGTAGGACTTACATCTGAGTAGACGTGCATAGGACGTGCATAAGATTGGCGTTCTCTCTCTCTCTCTCTTCCCCAAAATACATCCATGGACACTAGCATGCAAGGAGAGGCATTAACCTATTGCCCTTCACATTTCTCATCAGAAAACCAGGTGTTTGTCTTCAAATAGCTGTTTGCATGGAACAGCCACTTTGGAACCAAATAGAAGCGGAGGGGGGGTGGACTAACCTAGTATCTCCAGTACTGCAGATAGGCTCTCTGCAGCCAGTTTCTAGAGGTTGAATTCTGTACCAGCTGCAGCTTCCAAGTTGTCTGTGCTATGAAGGTCTGGAATTAATATCTGACAATTTCTGATGGAGTTTTCTCTTGGTGCCGAAGTGCTCAGTGAATAGAGCACAGAGCCCCTTTCTGAATTTATATTTTCTCAGCATACAACCTAGAGATATGATCATGTTCTGCTCGTTCAGTGCAATACTCTTGTTTGTTTTAGCTCAGGTTCTTTTGCTGCCTCTGAACCATCTTGCAATAATGATTTCCCCATTCATTATACATCTTCTCACATCTTCTTCTTCGTCTTCAGCATCATCAGCTGCTTTTCAACCCCCAAAAAGGTTCACAATGAGGGTTATCTGGCAAAATTAAATGAAAAGATGGTTTTGTGTGTCCCAGAGGGCTTTTAAAATTTCAAAAGAAACACAAGACACACACCAGTAACCAGTGTAGTCATCTAGTTAGAAACTGTCCTAGGGTGAAAATATTGCACAAATATACAGGTCTACTCCCATGAGAGAGGTTGAGAGAGATGATATAGATTTTGGAATTAATTGAATGGTAGCAAAAAGTCTACCAAAGTGTGGATATGGAAGAGAGTTTCTGAAATATGGAGAACAGTGAAATGAATCGAAAAGAGAAAGGGTATGTGTGTGTGGGGGGGGGGGGAATGGTTTTTAATCCATATTGGCCATTTTGTATTGTCCTCTTATTGACCATAATGCAGAGAGGTCTGAGGGATACTGGCTGGACAACCTGTAGTAATATTTGTCATCTGTGACTCAAGGAGTACCTGTTGATATAAAACAAAAGTACTTGCTGAACTTTTTCATATAGCATCTGGTCTGAAACGCAATTTTTGGAATCCTCTTTTTCAGTCCCTGTAAGGTCATTTCCCCCAAACCAAGTGTGGAGGATGCGGTCAAATTTTTTCACTTCTGTAGCTTTGCCTACACAAGCCTATACTCACCAAATGCTGGTGGAGTGCATGCTCCATCAGCCTATGTTGTTACAAATACTGTAAAGCAGGTCATAGCAGTGTATGACATTGTGAGACCAGCAGGGAGGCCTGCACTGTCCTGCCAGCACCAGTGCAAGGTCTGCACATGCTGAATCAGGAAGTCTCATGCTGGGCAGCATGGGAGTTTGTAACAGGTGTGGGGAGGGGTGTAAAAGGACAGGGGAGGGCAGAGAGGGAGTAGGATCTGTGGCAGTGGCTCCCGTCATATCCTATCCCCCTTCCTGGGCCTGATTTCCAAACATGTGGCTGCTCCAGTTTGCACCTGGGATTTTGCTGGCACAGGCTCAAGTAGCCCCACAGCAGCTGCTGGGCTTTTTCCCAGGGCAAAGGGACAAATGTCCCCTTACCTCAGGGAGACCTCCTATCTTTCTGTCCTGGATACAGTAGAGGCATTCATTCGACTTTGGATCTGCTCAGGGGCAGATCGAGTGTTTGTGTTTTTTTGTGGGGGGGGGGCACCATGAGCACTACCTTCTCCAGACTCCAGGTCAACCAAGCAGTTTGTCCTGAGTTCCCAGTTGAACTTTGACCTCTGCGGCCAAGGTTTGCTGGATGGGTAGACCTGGGCTCCTGCCTGGACATGGAGCCCAGATCTACCTGCTGGGTAGTCCCGGGTGCCCATTCCAACTGTGCCTTCTGGAGCCACCTCTTGCAGGTGTGTAGACCTGGGCTCCCATCTGTGCTTGGGCTGTTCCCCATCCCAGCAGATGTCCTTCCTTACTGGTGCAAAAGTTTGGGGGGGGGGAGGGCACAACCCATGGCCCAACCTTGGATCCACCCCTGGCTTCTCTGCATTGCAGCTCAGAAAGTTAGTTAGGATTGGGCTGCACATGGCTTTGGGGCGATTGGTTGTGTTTTATGGGAAATACAGCATGCTCCAGGTGACAATGCGAATAAGGTCATTATTTTTTTTTAAAGAAATTATCTCTGTTTCTTTTTGAAAGTGCTAACTTGCATTCCAGTACTTTAATAAATAGTGTTGTGGGGTTTACAATCTTGCAGACTTTTTTCAGTCTGATTTATTTTGGCACACAAAATGGTAAGATTCTAGATTTATACTTGGAAGCATAATATGCTTGAAATGTGTTTATTTGAATGACAGCTCTCAGTTAGATGGGTTCTTTTATCTCCCTGCAAATGCATGACAATTTTACTGGCGGGGGACGGGATGGGACGGGACCATGCTTTGAACAAAACAAAATCTTATACTGCTATCCACTGGCACATGCTGCTCTCCCAGCAGCGTTTGATCTTCTACCTCAAAGTTACCTTGTGACCAGCATAATTGGCTGGAAAGCCATGAAACTGCCTAATCTCTCCCTCTTCCCCCACCCCACCCCCCCACACAGCCCCTGCTCCAGCCATTTATACTGATTGCAAAGTTGCTCCCGGCAGATTAATAATACTTGTGGGCCTGGATCCAAATAGCACTATCAGGGAGGCACAGGGTAATAATCCGACCCTGGTAGCAACCGTTTGCATTTTCAAGAACTAATCATTAACAGTATATAAATAAAAGCACGCAATTATCATAAGATTACACTGATCACATTTTAAATCTGCCTTGCAAATCCATTGCCTGTTACTTAGCTGGGTGGAAAACTGAACCAATTACATGGAAAAGATTCAAGGAGAACTCACTGTTCCCATAGTGTCTAGGTTTATTCAAGAAATACTGATGCCTGGTCCTGGAGTAAATGTCTGGAGGCCTGGAGTAAATGTCATTGAATTCAGTGGGACTTACTTCTTAGTAGACAGGCATAGAACTACACTGCAAATAACTTGGGTTTTATTGATAATGCTCTGGCATTACAGTTCTGGCTCCTCCCTCTGTGCTGTGACCCAGATCTTGGAGGTGCACTTCCAGTTTATAAAGTATTTGACTTTATAAAATACTGCCGTAACTGTTATTCCCTCTATTAAAAGGGAGGCTACTTATCAACATCCATTGCATTGAACATAAAACATAAGATGAGGCTTGCTGGATCAGGCCAAAGCTTCTTGCATCAGTGGCCCACTAGTGGCCCTCAGGGATCACAGAAGACAGCAAGACACCTGCATCCTGTTGCCACTCCCTTGTATCTGGCAATTTGAGGTAGCCTATTTCTAAAACCAAGAGGTTGTATATATCCATCATGACTTGAAACCTGTGATGGACTTTCCGTCCAATCTCACTGGGAACCCTATAGGGAGATCAGATTTTCATACTCATCTAGGGCCTGAGCCCCAATCTGCTTATTGTGGCCTGAATTCATCCAGAAGGAAATATCCTGATTATGCAAGACCTAGGGCCTTAGGCAGCCCTAGGGAAGCAGAGCCAGAAGCACAAGTTTCAAGACAAAAAGCAAAATCCGGTGCACAGGCAGATAAGTAGGTAGGAAAGCAGAGAGCTGCAGGTAATAGAACAAACCATTATATACACGCAATGACACACACACACACACACACACACACACACACACACGTGCACACTCACATCCTTATTTTATTTATTTCAGAAGTTAAGAAAAAATTACTGGTTGGTTCCCAGCAAAATCCAAGCCTAACATTGATGCCCTACCAGAAAAGCATTCTGCCTGAGTGAACAGAGCCACTCTAGAGCCCTTTTTCTGCCTGGCATAATGGGGGATCCTTAGCCAGATCCAGACATATCTTTCTAGAGAATTAATTAGCAGCTGTTACCCTGCTCATGCCTGATCTTGTCTGATCTCAGAAGCTAAGCAGGGTCAGGCCTGGTTAGTACTTGGATGGGAAACTGCCTGGGAATACTAGGTTCTGTAGGCTTATACCATAGTCTTTTGAGACTGAAGGTTGCCAACCAATTAGGATCTAGTTTTGTGGTGGACTTCCCCTGATCATCACCACAATTAAGGATCCTCCTTAATTCTTAGTGTTGGTGGATTTTGGTGGCAACAGGGCAAGTGCAGGTAGCAAAGCTGTCATCAGCAATGGTGCTTAGGTTCTAATGTCATGAGCTACTTTAACATTCCTTCTTTACATGGTCAGGTATCCTGTAAACTCTGATTGACATCCCTAGTCTGAACTCTGTTTGCATGACCAATAGAAAATAACAGAATGGGCCAGTAGACAGAATGGATTTCACAGCCTCATCCTCAGCATTCAGATTAGCCAGACAACCAATCTGGCAAGCCATAATCAATAATGAGTTAATTCATTTTCAGTCTTTCTTAAGAAAGAGAGATAAATTCACTGTTTGCTTTTTCACTGATGCCCTCTAATTTAATGGCAATTATATAATAAAAATAGAACATTGAACTCAAAGAATGACACTGGAATTTCCCAATGACAATTCAGGAAAATAGAGACAGTTAATCCCCATATTAGTACAGAGGGTGTACCATGTATGAACATAGTGGGAACCCAAACAAGAGGAGGAAGCAGGCTTGAATGGGAGCAGGCAGAAGGAAGCCATGCAGGAAAATCCTTCATTTAAGAACATAAGAACATAAGAACAGCCCCACTGGATCAGGCCATAGGCCCATCTAGTCCAGCTTACTGTATCTCACAGCGGCCCACCAAATGCCCCAGGGAGCACACCAGATAACAAGAGACCACATCCTGGTGCTCTCCCCTACATCTGGCATTCTGACTTAACCCATTCCTAAAATCAGGAGGTTGCGCATACACATCATGGCTTGTACCCCATAATGGATTTTTCCTCCAGAAACTCGTCCAATCCCCTTTTAAAGGCGTCTAGGCTAGACGCCAGCACCACATCCTGTGGCAAGGAGTTCCACAGACCGACCACGCGCTGAGTAAAGAAATATTTTCTTTTGTCTGTCCTAACCCGCCCAACAATCAATTTTAGTGGATGTCCCCTGGTTCTGGTATTATGTGAGAGTGTAAAGAGCATCTCCCTATCCACTCTGTCCATCCCCTGCATAATTTTGTATGTCTCAATCATGTCCCCCCTCAAGCGTCGCTTTTCTAGGCTGAAGAGGCCCAAACGCCGTAGCCTTTCCTCATAAGGAAGGTGCCCCAGCCCCGTAATCATCTTAGTCGCTCTCTTTTGCACCTTTTCCATTTCCACTATGTCTTTTTTGAGATGCGGCGACCAGAACTGGACACAATACTCCAGGTGTGGCCTTACCATAGATTTGTACAACGGCATTATAATACTAACCGTTTTGTTCTCAATACCCTTCCTAATGATCCCAAGCATAGAATTGGCCTTCTTCACTGCTGCCGCACATTGGGTCGACACTTTCATCGACCTGTCCACCACCACCCCAAGATCTCTCTCCTGATCTGTCACAGACAGCTCAGAACCCATCAGCCTATATCTAAAGTTTTGATTTTTTGCCCCAATGTGCATGACTTTACACTTACTGACATTGAAGCGCATCTGCCATTTTGCTGCCCATTCTGCCAGTCTGGAGAGATCCTTCTGGAGCTCCTCACAATCACTTCTGGTCTTTACCACTCGGAAAAGTTTGGTGTCATCTGCAAACTTAGCCACTTCACTGCTCAACCCTGTCTCCAGGTCATTTATGAAGAGGTTGAAAAGCACCGGTCCCAGGACAGATCCTTGGGGCACACCGCTTTTCACCTCTCTCCATTGTGAAAATTGCCCATTGACACCCACTCTCTGCCTCCTGGCCTCCAACCAGTTCTCAATCCAGGAGAGGACCTGTCCTCTAATTCCCTGACTGTGGAGTTTTTTCAGTAGCCTTTGGTGAGGGACCGTGTCAAACGCCTTCTGAAAGTCCAGATATATAATGTCCACGGGTTCTCCCGCATCCACATGCCTGTTGACCTTTTCAAAGAATTCTATAAGGTTCGTGAGGCAAGACTTACCCTTACAGAAGCCATGCTGACTCTCCCTCAGCAAGGCCTGTTCGTCTATGTGTTTTGAGATCCTATCTTTGATGAGGCATTCCACCATCTTACCCGGTATAGATGTTAGGCTGACCGGCCTATAGTTTCCCGGGTCCCCCCTCTTTCCCTTTTTAAAAATAGGCGTGACATTTGCTATCCTCCAATCTTCTGGCACCGTGGCCGTTTTGAGGGACAAGTTGCATACCTTAGTCAAGAGATCTGCAACTTCATTCTTCAATTCCTTAATAACCCTTGGGTGGATGCCATCAGGGCCCGGTGACTTATTGATCTTTAATTTATCAATGAGGTCTGAAACATCTTCTCTTTTAACCTCTATCTGACTTAACTCCTCGGTTAGGAGGGGCCGTTTGGGCAGCGGTATCTGCCCGAGGTCTTCTGCCGTGAAGACAGATGCAAAGAACTCATTTAATTTCTCTGCCATCTCTAAGTCTCCTTTTATCTCCCCTTTCCCTCCCTCACCATCCAGAGGGCCAACCGCTTCTCTGGCGGGTTTCCTGCTTCTAACATATTTGAAGAAGCTTTTATTATTCCCCTTAATGTTGCTGGCCATGCGTTCCTCATAGTCTCGCTTGGCCTCCCCTATCACCTTCTTACATTTCTTTTGCCACAGTTTATGTTCCTTTTTATTCTCTTCATTAGGGCAAGACTTCCATTTACGGAAGGAAGCTTCCTTGCCCTTCACAGCCTCTCTAACTTGGCTGGTTAGCCATGCGGGCACCCTCCTGGATTTAGTGGAACCCTTCTTTCTTTGCGGTATACACCTCTGCTGGGCCTCTATTACTGTTGTTTTAAGCAGCCTCCATGCACTCTGGAGAGATTGGACTCTTTTTACCCTCCCTTTCAACCTCCTTCTAACCAGCCTCCTCATTTGAGGGAAGTCCGCCCGTCGGAAGTCAAGGGTTTTTGTTAGAGATTTGCCTGGTATTCTTCCCCCAACGTGCAGGTCAAAACGGATCGCAGCATGATCACTGTTCCCCAATGGCTCAGTAACGTTTACATCTCTAACCAGGTCCTGCATACCGCACAAAATTAAATCCAGAGTCACCTGTCCTCTGGTGGGCTCCGTGACTAGCTGATCTAAGCCACAGTCATTTAGCACGTCAAGAAATCCGGTTTCCTTATCGTGACCAGAACACAAATTGACCCAGTCAATATGAGGATAATTGAAGTCCCCCATGATTACAACCCTGTCCTTCCTTGTCACCTCCCTGATCTGTTTCCTCATTTCAAGGTCCCCATCAGATTTCTGGTCTGGAGGACGATAGCACACCCCCAGTATTACATCGCTGCTCAAGCCTGGTAATTTAACCCACAGAGATTCTACGGTGGAGTCGGACCCACCTTCAATCTCTACTTTGCTGGATTCTATCCCTTCCTTAACATAAAGGGCCACCCCACCTCCAACACGCCCCTGCCTGTCCCTCCTGTAGAGTTTATAGCCCGGGATTGCGGTATCCCACTGATTCTCCGCATTCCACCAGGTTTCCGTTATGCCCACTATGTCAATATTTTCCCTTGTCACCAGACATTCCAGTTCTCCCACCTTTGCTCGTAGACTTCGGGCATTCGCATAAAAGCATTTATACACGGAATGCCCCAGGATGGGCTGCTTATTCGCTCCTTTGTCCCTGCATCCTCTCAGTGTGCCAAACTGTCTATCACATCCCATCTCCCTACCTTTCCCAATTTCTTCTCCTACCCTGCCTTTGTCTTGTTGTTCTCTAACCTCCCCATCCTCATCCCATAGGGATGAGGAGTCCCGAACCGGATGCCCCTCGGCTCCTGTCGGCCTTCCCCCAGGGATCAGTTTAAAAGCTGCTCTGCCACCTTTTTAATGTTATGCGCCAGCAGTCTGGTTCCATTCTGGTTCAAATGGAGCCCGTCCCTCTTGTACAGGCCCCGCTTGTCCCAAAACGTTCCCCAGTGCCTAACGAATCTAAACCCCTCCTCCCTACACCACCGTCTCATCCACGCATTGAGACCCCTGATCTCTGCCTGCCTAGCTGGCCCTGCGCGTGGAACAGGTAGCACTTCAGAGAACGCTACATTTGAGGTCCTGGCTTTCAGCTTCCTGCCTAAAAGCCTAAATTTGGCCTCCAGGACCTCCCAGCTACACTTGCCCACGTCGTTGGTGCCGACATGCACCACAGCCGCTACCTCTCCCCCAGCACTGTCTACCAGCCTGTCTAGACGAGAAGTGATGTCCGCAACCGTCGCACCAGGCAGGCAAGTCACCATGCGGTCCTCACATCCGTCGCAAACCCCCCTCTCTATGTTTCTAATAATCGAATCCCCCACTACAAGAAGCCCCCGACCCCCCTCCCGCCGAGGAGTATCCCGAGTGCGCTCGGATACGGGCCCATCCCCTGGAGAAGGGATCCCCCCTAGGGGATTGTTTCCCTCCTCTCCAGGATGACGTCCTCCAGTCCCGAGACTTCCCACCCGGGCAGCCGAGGAGCTGCACGCCTGAGGTTGGGACGAAGCCTGATCGTCCCCGGAAGTCTCCCCACGGTCCTCCTCTGGCTGCCTGCGCTTCTCCAGGTCGGCCACCAAGGCTTCAAGGGAGCGGACGTGTTCCCTGAGAGCCTGGAGCTCCTTGCACCGAGGACACACCCATGACTTATGCCCCAGAGGCATATAGTCATACATGTGGCACTGGATGCAAAACACTGGATAGCCCCCACCCTGCTGCTGGCTGTCTGACTGCATAGCTTTTTTGTTGTTGTTGTTGTTTTATTTAGGGGTCCTTTTAGAAACCTTACACTGGATAGCAGCCCTCTTCTCAAGGGAAGAGGAAGGGCAGTGTATGGGGCCCTGGCCTCCTCACCCTGCTGCTGAACTCGCCCAGATGCTAAACTCTTGTGCCTTACCTGGCACTTAGTTCCCAGAGGCACTGGGTTCCCAGAGGCCACACGCGTCTGCAGAGAGCCTCACGCGATGGCCTGCCTAGCTTTATACTCCTGGCTGGCTCCTCCCCCCTCCTTCCTTCCTGATTGAAAGGGGGCTGGCCTTCCCAGGTGAGTTTACAAAAGCTCAGGAAGGCAAATGGCTGCTGATGGGCGTGACCTACTCTGCAGGCTCCTGAATGGACTGCTTGGATTAGCCTAATGGGGCTCTTACTGGGTTGGGAATTGGCCCTTCCTAGGTCCTTTCCCTCCTAGTTCTGTTCTCTTAGGCTGGACTGTTTTTGTAACCTCAAGCTAGTTTTTATTTGGGTTTGTTTAATTATTTATTGCTCTCTAGATCCTGTGTCCCAATTTACTGACCTGTTTAGGTTATGTTCCAACTTAGATTAGGTTTAACCTGGGTTAAGTATAGGTTTAATTTAAACAAGTAGAAAACCTGCTTTTCACTTTATCCTCCTCCCTTCCTTCGATTAAGTGCTACCTTAGGTGCAGCTAACTTTCAACTTTGATTTGAATGCCTGACCCTTGGGCACTTACTCACGAGTAGGACGCTGCTCTTACTCACGAGTAGGACTCTGCTCCTGCTCAGAGTAGCCCTATGTACCTCCCTTAGGTGCTAACTTTCAATTTTGATTTAAGGTTGCTTTAAAGGTAAGGTTAAGGTTAGAAGACAGGGAGTTAGAAAGACAAAGCATTAGAATGAGTACACTTACCTCCTGCTCCTGCTCCTGCTCCTCCTCCTCTCCTTCTCCAAAACTCAGAGGTCTCCTTGCCTTCTCCTCGCCCAGATGCTAAACTCTTGTGCCTTACCTGGCACTTAGTTCCCAGAGGCACTTGGTTCCCAGAGGCCACACGCGTCTGCAGAGAGGGGACGGGGGGACTCCTCCGAGGGGACACAGATTTGTGGGGGGAAGGGACTCCTCCATCCCAAGAGTTATGCATTTGTGGCACCCTCACACTCCAGAAAAATGAGGCAACAAAGAACAGTGCACAGGCATAAGCCTTAGGCCTGTCAAGGCTGATGGCCTCACTAGATGTGATCATGAACACACAAGCTACCCTCTTTTTTAAAAAAATTAAATAGCATGCTGGGGAGGGGGAAAAATCTAGGATGGGAGGTAGAGGGGCTTTAGTACTTTGCCCCACTATGATACATATGAATATGTAGAGGGGAGGGGTGTGATCAGGATTAGAACCATGGCAGGGAAAAATCCTAAAGCCTAAGTCAGCTTACATGAAATAATGGCATGCTCTTCCCTTGGCCCTGCCATCACCATCCTCTCCTTCCTGTGCTGTGGCAGAGAGTTGTCCTCTCATCTGTTGTGAAGCATTATTCACCACAGCAGTAACAATGGGATAAATCTAAATCATAACGTTTTGTGGACGGGTATGACCTAACACTTCCAGTTAACATTTGGAATTGGAAACATGTTTGTGCTTTGATTCAAAGAATCCTTCTTCAGAGTTATAGCTCCCACCCACCCACCCACTGCTTTCTCATAGATTGGCATGCAAAATGCAAAGGAAGGAAAGAAGAGATTGTTGCTACAAGTGGAAGTAAGGAGCTGTTGGGAAGGCTCATCGCCTATTCATCGACTCACTGAAAAGGACCAAACAGAATACAGTCTAGGTTCCCTGCACTTCACCTCCCCCAGTCAAATGACTTTTCCACATTGTCATGGTGCGCAAAGTTTTATTTCTAGGTTGATTTTATAGACTCACAGTGCTTTCACTCATTTGGACAAGCAACCAAATGTTTCGGTCATTATGTGAACCAGAGCCAGAATCTTGTGAGGTTTTCCCACAGACAATGAAGCCACCCCATTCCCTGTTAAAGCAGTCGTGTGGTACAATGGTAGACTGTTACCTCTTAGTGATGTCTTGGTCATCTATGCAGGATTCGTGTTGCCCTACCCAAATAATAATAATAATAATAATAATAATAATAATAATAATAATAATAATAATAATAATAATAATAATAATACAGGTATTTCTATACCGCCTTTCTTGGTCCTCAGATTCTCCTTAGACTTTATTCAAGGCAGTTTACATAGGCAGGCAAATTTAAATCCCCGTAGGGATTTTTACAATTTGAAAGAAGGTTTCTATCTTTCAAGACACCACAACATTCAGATGTTTCTTTCTTGATCTGGTCGCACATTCTGGCCTCCATCCTCCCACGCTCAGAGCAGATGGAATAGCTCAGCTCAGCTTGTCAGCTGCTTCAAGGTCGCACGGTGCCAGTGGCCTCGAACTGGCGACCTTCAGATGTTATCTTCAGGCAAATGAGAATAAAATCTGAAATATGGCACATGTTTCTTTTAAAAAGAGCCTTGCCTCATGCTGCAACACAAGATATCATTTGTTTGGGATTTGACGGGCTCACAGAACAACTTGGTCTTTTCCAATCCAAGAACAGCCTTGCACTTTCCAAGACATGAGCCATATTGGAGTGGGTTTTGTATTAGCAAGGTGCATAAAGGAGATACAGCCAAGGAAGTACTGTTGATTCATGCACTGTGATTGGCTAGCCTGCACTGCCAGAGCCAACAAGGTTATGCCTCACATGTCAGTCATGTGGGGAATTTTCTGTTTTAAAAATTGACATGTCAACAGGCCACAGCATATGCTCAGCAGAAGGTCAGGCTGACTTTGTGACATCCAACTGATGCTGCTCACATGCAGGAGTGTTGCACAGTGGCTAGAGCTCTGGACACCAACCCAGGAGGCTTGAGTTAAAATCCCTGCTCATCCACCAAGTTCACTGGGTGATCTTGATCTGTGAGTCTCACTCATTTCACAAGGTTGTTGAGAGGACAAAGGACTGTGTGTTCTGCCCCTGAGCTCCTTAGAACACCATGCAAAAAAAAAAAAAAAAAAGTGCCATTTCTCCACAATGCCTAACACATCAGAATGACTCCTAATAATGTATTTGTAGTTCTGCGCACACATCATATGGAACTATGAAGTGCATTCAAATCCCATCTGTGTGCTTTCACTGTCAGCCTGTTTGTTTGTTTGTTTTGTTTTGCTGCACATGTTTACTTTGAAAGAATGTGTGCAAATCTGCATTTGCTGTTATGCAGCATTTGCTATTATGATCACTGATAATTACACTGTCATTGTTCTCTGCACTGCATTCCTATTACCTGGGTTTGTTTTAACAAGCAGCTGAAGGAATTGCTTTAATTGGATTTGATTTACATTGGGGTTTGTGTTTCCCCTCTTTGTTTCTGCAATCTGCATATCAGCTCATAAGCACTCTATCTGTGGATCCAGCCTATACAGGCGAGCACAGGAGAGTTGGAGGTAAACACAGGCACCTGCTACAGCTTCTAGAGTCATTTAAGAGAATCACCAGAAATGCAACTGACACTCCACAGGGGGAACAGACTTCCAAGTATTTAAAGAAACAGAACACCATAATCTGTAGTAATACAAAATCCCGTGATGTTCTGGACTTCAATTTCAAAAAGGAGGTAATTGGCTAATTGGCATGAATCTTCATTACCCCATTTGAACACTCAATTTAAAAACCTCTTTTAAATGGCAGAGTTTCAGGAAGTTTTTAGCCAGCCTGATAAATTATTGCTCAGGATTTTGTGTTATTTTTGTTGGTTCTAATAAAGATATTACTAGCACAATTGACTAGTGCAGGGGTGTCCAAACTTCTTAGCAGGAGGGCCACATCATCTCTCTGACACTGTGTTGGGGGCTCGGAAAAAAGAGTTAATTTACATTCAAAATTTGAATACATTTTCATAAATGAATTTATTAGAGATGGCACTTGTATGACTGAACAAAGGTCTCACAATAGCTGAAGGCGTATAAAAGACCATGTGCAAAGCAAGGTCGGTCTTTCCTTTGCAGCCTCATAGATGTGAAACAGCAAGCAGCTGAGGGAGCTCTCGGCCCATGGCTCACGTGAGAGGTCAGCCCTCGAGCTGAGAGTAGTCGCACCAGGCCAGCATGGGTTCCAGCAAGTCTCCAGAGGGCCAGAAGCTCATTGGAGTCTGGGGGTTCCCTGTGGGCCGGATTTGGGGTCCCCGAGGGCCACAAATGGCCCCCAAGCCAGGGTTTGGGCAGCCATGGCCTAGTGCAGAGGTGCCCAAACCCTGGCCCTGGGGCCACATGCGGCCCTCGAGGCCCCTCAATGCGGCCCTCAGGAAGCCCCCAGTCTCCAATGAGCCTCTGGCCCTCCGGTGATTTGTTGGAGCCCACACTGGCCCAAAGCAACTGCTCGCAGCATGAGGGCGACTGTTTGACCTCTCACATGAGCTGTGGGATGAGGGCTCCCTCCACAGCTTGCTGTTTCACATCTGTGATGCAGTAGCAGCAGCAAAGGAAAGACCAGCCTTGCTTTGTGCAAGGCCTTTTATAGGCCTTGAGCTATTGCAAGACCCTCATTCATTCATATAACTTCATCTTTAATATATTCATTTATGTAAACTTATGTAAATGTATTCAAATTTTAAATGTAAATTAATTCTTTTTTCCCCCGGCCCCTGACACAGTGTCAGAGAGCTGATGTGGCCCTCCTGCCAAAAACTTTGGACACCCCTGGCCTAGTGTATATATTTATACAGTAATTCAGCATTTCATAGGCTCTTGTTACAGTATTTGGTTTCATTCAGGTACAGATCCATCACACAGCCGTATGCTTGTTCATCAGCAGGAAAAGAAAGTTTCACAGCATGGCCTCTTGAGAGAACAGAATGCTAAGAATAAACTCTTCATTTGGCCAAGTGAAGATTAACAGAGGAAGAACAGGAATCAGATGAACTCAAGTGACATAATTAATCCAGGAATTTCTCTCCTAAGTGTGGGCACCAAGTTGCTAGGGGCCTGGGACAGAGTGCACTGGGGGTGGCATCCCCCAACCCATCTCCTAATGATGCATTGGACACTGCTACTGCCACCAATGTTGTTGGCAACCTTCAATCTCCAAAGACTATGGTATCGCGCTCTGAATGGTGGTTCTGGAACAGCATCTAGTGTGGCTGAAAAGGTCGATTCGGGAGTGACAATCCCTTCCACACCGGGAGCAAGCGCAGTCTGTCCCTGGTCTGTCTCCCTGGCTATGGGCCTTCCTTCTTTGCCTCTTTGCCTCAGACTGTTGGCCAAGTGTCTCTTCAAACTGGGAAAGGCCATGCTGCACAGCCTGCCTCCAAGTGGGCCGTTCAGAGGCCAAGGTTTCCCACCTGTTGAGGTCCACTCCTAAGGCCTTCAGATCCCTCTTGCAGATGTCCTTGTATCGCAGCTGTGGTCTACCTGTAGGGAGCTTTCCTTGCACGAGTTCTCCATAGAGGAGATCCTTTGGGATCCGGTCATCATCCATTCTCACAACATGACCGAGCCAACGCAGGTCCAATACAATCACAGATTCTCTGATGGGTGTGGGCTGTTGGCAATTGCCTGACTTGACTGGCCTCTGCATAAACTTGTATAATACTGTACTGCCAGCATCTTGGTGGTCTCATCCTTGCAGTGCATTCATAGGGATGCAGTCCAGATGAGACAGGTGGTTCTTCTCAGTTAATACAGGCTTAATGAATCTTGTGCATGTAGCACTGAAGAACACAATAGGCGTTTGCACCTGAGTTTTTAAGAATGAGCCTCTGGCCATGCTGCGAGCATCTGTTCCTTACTGTTGCCTCCACTTCTTATGCTTTCATCCTTTTCCGCAAGCTCTACCTGCAGTAGCCGGTTTCATTTTGCCCACAGCACCATTCATTATGGCAATGGACTTCCCCCCAGATCAGAGTTCTGAGGACCCACTCCTATCCAGCTTTCCAGTGCAGATGAAGTCGTAATGCAGCCTTGTTCCCTTACCTTGAGGAGGCCTCTGCCTCCTCCCACAGCAGGATGCAGCATATGCCCTGTTAGCACAGCTGCATCAGCACTACATAGAAGGTTGGTTAGAATTGGGCCCTGAGTCACTGTTACAAAAACAAAACAGATTCTGGTTTTCTGCTAATTGCTTTTTATTATTTGGCTTTATTATTATCTTTGCCTGCCAACAGAAAACTGGCATGTCAGGAATTACTTCAGAATGCAAGATTTGATGGTGAGAACCATTGGTTGAAGCCCTTCTTGAGCAAGGCCTCCTGTACTTATGTCAACAGTTCCTTCTGCATGAGCACCTGGTTTCTGGGATACTTGGGACGAAGCCCTCCATTAGGGCCCCCTGTAGCACCCCCTGCAAATGCCTTAGATTCAGGGGTGGAACTGGCTGGGGTCAACCAAATGGGTGTGGCCTTTTCACAGTGACCACCTTGGCCAACCTCTGATGCCATCTGTGATTTCCTCTAAACAGAATCACCATCCAGAAGTGTTACAGAGACCGTTTGAGCTCAAAGATGTGAAGATAAACTTTTAATCAATGATTCTGAAACAATTCAGCTGCATCTAAGATACCTAGGAATTAAAAACTGGATAACAATTGCCATTTTTACAAATACATGTAAGTACAGTACCACCTTCTGATTTATTTTTTTTCTCTCTATCCAATCTTGTTAGAAGGCAACTGAGGCTGCAATCCTAGAAACACTTCCCTGGGAGTAAGCCCATTGAACACAATTAGGATTGTGCTGTGAGTTTGATCATCAGACTAAAAATCAAGATTGTATTTTAAGGTGGAAATAACACAACTGGGGCCTCTAAATTCTCTCTTCATTTTCTCTTGCATGTTTTACACTCAGTGGACTATAAAGAAATCTTCCCCTCCACCATGTCCCGGTTCTAAGCCTGATAAACAGGATTGGTTAAGAGGCATTTGCATGTATTTATTTTTAGGCTTTTGAATTCATGATTGCAAGCAGATGCACTCACAAATTTTTGTGTTTGTTTTTGTTTTCTGTAGAATAAAACAAAGAAACCGGGATTGATTGCGGCTTTGAATCTAACCCTTGCAGAGAGAGACAAAAGACAATGGAAGTTCTATTTCAGAATCTGGTCTTTGCCAGTCTCCTAATCTGTAAAACATTTAGTCCTGATGTGTTCAGAAAGGAGTGGGTAGAACAGCTTGTGTCTAGAAGAACATGAGGACCATATAGGTTTTGATATGGTGATGGTAAACAGTCGGACAGTTCCGACTCAATCTTTGAGGCTGCAATCCTATCCACACTTTCCTGGGAAAATGTTCCATTGAATGCAATAGGGCTTACTTCTGAGTAGAATTACAGACATGGGATTGTGCCCTGAATAGCTTAAAAACCCATCTGACATCTATACTACACTGGTACTTTTTAACTATTATGTTGCTGCTCAGGGCTGGCTTTTAGGCAATTGGGGAGATTTCGCCCAATTGGGCCCCATGCATGGTGGGTGTCCTTCTACCCACCACTGCTGCTTCCGATTGGCCTGAAATTGAATCACTTTGGGAGCAGCTCCCACCACTGCTTCCAGTTGACTCAAAATTGGTGCCATGCAGGTGGCAGCATGTGTGCCTCTTTCCCCACCCTCGTAGCTCCTGGAGCCATCCTCTCCCCCTCTCGCTCCAGAGCGGGCTGCTGTGGATGGGACAGCAAGAGTCAGGGAGCACTGTGGACTCAGTATGCACTCCCTCCTCTCTCCAGCTGACCTCCCAGGTGCCTATTCTGCACAACTGCTAAAGATACAGGACACCTGTCCACTTGCACAGAAACAGATTTTTTTTTCCTTAGTCTGGCTCCATTCAAGCTAAGAGCTAAAAAAATTAGTAGAAGGCTAGAACTATTGTGACATTTCTTTAGGGAGACAGGAAAAATGATACTGATGCTTAGGTGTCTGTCAGATCTAGATACTGGTATGATACCACCTCAAAAATGAGAAGCTCCAAATGTCAAATGGTCAACAAACAGGGCAAAATTGGAATAATAGATAACCTGCTGCCGTTGGTTAGAAAAGGGCAGCAACTGTTACCCTGCATGTGCCTGATCTTGTCTGATCCCGGAAGCTAAGCAGGGTCAGGCCTGGTTAGTATTTGGATGGGAGACTGCCTGGGAATACCGGGTGCTGTAGGCTTATACCATAGTCTTTTGAGACTGAAGGTTGCCAACCAGATAATATGCAGTCCTAAACAATCAAATTGATTGGGTTGAAAAGCAGCAGAACAAAGGGTAATCTAAACCAGGCATGGATGTTTTATGGTTCAAACTTATCCCCCCTCCCCACCAGCGCAGCTGCACTTGAAAAGGTGTGCTGTATCCATCAGGGAAGAGCAGAGCAGAATACTTCCGAAGAGGAAGGGAATTTAAATCCCCTTTGGCTTTTGTAAGCCTCCCACTCCAAGATGGGTCTTCTCGAATCTGTGCCAATAATTTCGCTGGCACAAGTCTAAGGAGAGAAAGGCGGCAGGGAGACTGCAGATAAGGAGGACAGAATCCAGTGCATACCACTGCCACCTGATACACTGTTTTGCAGCCTCACTACCCCATTTCACCCCCCCTCCCTGCCCTGTTCTGCCCTCCCCTCAACCCCTCTTGCCTCTCTCACTGGTTTACCTGCTCCAGAAACATTTGTTTCCTTACCCAGAGGAGACCTCCCAGATTGCCCCCACACACATATGCAGCACAAACCATTTTAGCACACCTGTGTCAGCAGGGGGGGATGCATAAGATTGGACCCTAAGATTCTTTTTCAATTTGGTGACAGCTTTGAGCGAAACCATCCTCTATCCTTAACTGTGTATTTACTCTCCATATTTAATACCACTTCACCAGTCGTATTCAACCTTACGGATGCCGTGTATAATGTTTTATTGCTACAGCAGCAAAATTGGAGCCTCAGTTCAAAATCATCTGGAGGACTGGAATTTCCATTCCAATTTACTTTTTAAAAAATTACAAATGACCTCCACAAACCTCCCTGCTTTCTCCTACTCTGAACTCGATGCCAATGCAGCAAGCAGATTTTGCAAAACTGCTGCACAGTGCTGTAATCTGAGATATCAGCAATTCAGCAGAGCTGCTGACACATGGGCTCTTTTTTGGGTTGTTCTTTTCACAGAACCAAAGTCTCTGTGCCACCCAAAAATGTGACAGCACTGACGTCAAAAATGTTGTACAAAACTCTTCATCTGTTTAACCAAAGCACCCAGAAGGAAAAACTAATCATCTCAGGCCAGACCTTCTGAATCTCTGGCTGTATGAGGAACAAGCTTACAGAGAAAATGTATATATTCTCCCTCTCCCTCCAATGCCACCAGCTTAGTCTCATGCATAAACTGTATAGCTGCAGGGAGCAATTTGTTGGTTTAAATTATGCATTTTAATGTTGATTCAGTTATAATTCTAGAATAAAATCAGATTCAAGTGTTTCTGTGCAGAATCCAATGTTTGTGCACCTAGTCATGGTTTAAACGCTGTCTTATAGAAGGACTTTAAAAATACACATCATACCAAACAGATACTGGTTCTTTAAACACAGCGACAGGAAGACCACAACAGGCAGACAACCTCAAACCCTGTATCTTGTCAACATCTACTGAGGATCATATAGCAAGTAATACTAGACAGTTACTATTAGCAGCAGTGGCTATATAATATCATCATGTTGCCCTGCTGTAAAAGAAATTTATTCAATTGCGTTTGCCACATGTTATAAATAATGTAAAGCCCACTGTCCCAAAAGCTTATACCTTTAACCGTTGTATAGAAGAGGGAATTTTGGCAGGTGCAGCCTTTTAAACCCTTCCATGTTGAAATGCACCTGCCAAAATTCCCTCTTCTGTGCAATGGTTAAAGGGACAGACGCTCTGTCCTCCATTGTATCTGGTCACTCTGATTGCACCAGTGTTGCCAACTGGAGATTTCAAACCTTCTGGCACCTGGGTGGAGTTGGAGCCAGGGACATATGAGGTGACAGTTTCCTGCAGGAAAAAAAAGAGCCTAATACAAAAATATTTGCATCTGTGACATGTGTTGGCAAATTCAATAGGTTGAACCTACATGTGTCTTCAAGTATAGGGGAAAGAGGCTGCACACCGAGGTGAGTATGAGCAATCCCTGCAGCTGCCACTGCTAAGTTGCCTTGCCACCAACCGAAGTCCTTGCAAGTGGAAGCCTTGCCTTGTAAGACTCAGATTAGTTTGAGGGGGAAGGATGAATTAGGAACCTCTTATGTGCACACCCAGGACACCCCTTCTCTGGAAAAACCAGCACAGGAATTGGACTTTAGCCTAGTGCAGGGATCACAGTACACAGCCCTGGCCCTCCCTTTCAATTCAGAAGAACTTGTAAGGGAACCAGTTTCCCCTGTGCCATATGAGTCAACATTTGAGAAATCAGGTAGGGGCCCTTTAAGCCATGGCAAGGGTCTAAGGGTTAGAGCCAGCTGCCTTAAACCCTTCAATAGTTATATAAACCCTCAGTGAACCTTGCACCTGTGCTAGAACAACATCTTTACCAGGTTCACTCATTTTTTGGTGACTCCCTGTGGAGCTGTCCATGGTCCTGCCTTTTAGCACCTACCAAAACTCCTGAATCCTTCTAGGTCCCATTTGCCTGGCTGTGCTCACATTGTTTATTCAACCCCCTTGTACTGCCAGTCCACTTGCAACTGCACCTAGAGAAGGGTACCCACACATCTGGTGCAAGGCAGCTATGGAAGAGGCATCCATGTGCATGATACAGCCTCTCATGCAGCTGTAAGGCTGGATAAGAGTTCCTGGCACCTAAGGTGTTGGACCAAGTACTACCAGCACCCTTATTATAAAACATCAACACTACTGTCTTTGCTTCCCTGCCTTCTCCCTTTATTTGAAAAGGAAGAGTCAAACTGAACAAAAGAGGAAGGGTGGAGGACAGGAAATTGGTTGGCTAGAGTCCCTGGCACTCTAGCACACCATTTTCCTCTCCTTCAAACCTCATCTGCTCTGTTTCATTTTTCTTTTTCAGGGAGATCCTGGGGTGGGTGGATGAATCACATGCCCCTTCCAATCCACTGCCAGAGGTGACAGTGGAACTCCTTGCCACAGGAACTTCTGTGGAATTCCTTGCCACAGGAAGTGGTGGTGGCATCTTGCTTAGATGCCTTTAAAAGGGGATTGGACAAATTACTGGAGGAAAAGTCCATCATGGGTTACAAGTTATGATAGGTATGTGCAAGCTCCTGATTTTAGAAGTAGCCTACCTCAGAATGCCAGATGCAGGAGAGGACACCAGGATGCAGGTTGTGTCTTGCGTGCTCCCTGAAGCATTTGGTGGGCCACTGTGAGATGCAGGAAGCGGGACTAGATGGGCCTTTGGCCTGATTCAGCAGGGACCATCTTATGTAACCATCAGAATCTGCCTCATGGATGTGTCCAGCCCGGCAGTAGCATATGAAATTGTGAGCTGAGACTGAACCGCACATGCTGGCAGTGAGGTATACAAGTTACAATGTTCAAGCATGTATACTAAGTGACAACACTGCTGCTGACTTGTACTCAGAACATTTTTGTGTAACTGGAACAAGGGCAAAAACAAAGGCTGGCTTCTACTTAGCAAAGTAACATCCATGCCAACCAGTTTTGTGTAGGCCGTAAACACTTTTTATGACTACCTTCTTCCCTTCCTTAATGAAAAGCTTTGCTGTAATGTTTTTACAACTGAGGCAGCAGACTTTTGGAGCTAGGTGACTGAAAAGCAATGAAGCGCACTGAGTTATAATGTCCTCCTCATAGAGTGTTACTGAGAAAATGCAGATGCCAACATGACACTAGTTGTTCACAGCCTGTGATTTGTCCTTCCTGACTTAAAGACCTGGCTACATATGCCTTGGCTACAAGGAGATGAATCCAGTTCTCTGGAAAGACTATTCAGAAGAGACCCTCTCAACTGGACTTAAACTGAATCATTGTCATGCCCAAGCTTCTCATCAGAATAATAATAATAATAATATACAGTATTTATATACCGCCTTTCTTGGTCTTTATTCAAGACTTTATTCAAGGCGGTTTACACAGGCAGGCTTATTAAATCCATGCAGGGATTTTTACAAATTGAAAGAAGGTTCTCTCTTTCAAGAACCACCACATTCAAGATGTTACACTCCGATCTGGTTTAACATTCTGGCCTCCATCCTCCCACGCTCCGAGCAGATGGAACAGCTCAGCTGCAGCTTGCCAGCTGCTTCAAGGTCGCACGGTGCCGGTGGCCTCGAACTGGCGACCTTGTGGATGTTAATCTTCAGGCAAATGGAGAACCATCCTTTTCCAGAAAGGTCAAAAAAGAGGCACTGTATTCTTTGCACCTCTTTTACAACATGGTTCAGGATGTTCTATATTCTCCTCCTTTACCTGATCTATACAATTGGCCTGTTTATGTCAAGTCTCTTCATAAGTATCAGAGGTTGCCTTTGCCATTCGTCAGCAAGGCATTTTCAGTTGACCTTACATCCCTACCAGCCCCAGCAGCTGCTTCAACTCTTTCCTATCATCAGCTGAAAAAAACAGACAGCAGCTACCCCAGCTGATAAGCAAATACAGTAGCTATTACCTCCTACAGCCCCATATTTGCATTGCAAGAAACCTGTGTTGTAGCTTCCAAAGAATTTGCTTTCCCCTGCCCATTCCTATTCTTAGGAAAGGAGCATCTTTCTCTTCATTTGCATTGTAAAGACTCTTTTGCTACATCCTGTCAGAGCTCCCTTTCTCCTTCCCACCCAACCCACAAGTCAACTTTTATTAGCAGCTCTATGACTGGCTGTAACACAGAGAACAGCATCTGAAGGGCAAATTAAGCCAATTCTGGCCTGCATATGAGCTAGGTGAGAACAGAAGCACACTCTTCTAATAGCTCAACTATTGCTCCAACTATTGCAACTGGGAAAAGCCCAGTGCATTAAAAAAAAATCGGTGAAAAAATAAAAAATAAAAAGCAAAGCAAAAAATCTAGCTTTTCTTTGTAATATCTCTTGTTTCTACAAGATCTGAGATTAGCAGTGTTGCAGCCCCTGAAGAGATCATACAGACTGATCATATAGGCTTCTTGTTGCATAACTGAAACCTTTCCCCCAGTCTCTCACATGCTCATCTTGAGGTCTTTGTTTTAAAGAGACAGTGCACAACACTGAATAATACCAGCTGCCCCCCCCCAGGGCATCACAGAGACAAAAGGCAGGGCCAGCTCACCCATAAGGCCAATGGAAGCAGTCACCTCAGAGCCCAATCCTATCCAGTTTTCCAGCAGCTGCAATGTAGTCCTGAGGTAAAGGAACAAATGTTCCCTTAGCTTGAGGGGGCCTGAGTGATTATTCCACCACCACAGGATGCAGCACATGCCCTGTTGACACAGCTGCATCAGTGGTGGAAATTTGGATAGGAATGGGCCCTCAGGTGGTGGACTGGAAGTGGCCACCCACTTCCATCCACCCATTCGCTTCCACTGCTCCTCCTCCTCATTCCTCCTGGATTGAAAAAGGAAGAGGAGGACAAAATGGAGGTAAGACTGTCAGAGGAGCAGAGGTTGACCCATCACCAGGTAACATTTGGCATGCTGCCTCAGACGGGGGGTGTGTGTGTGTGTGTGTGTGTGTGTGTGTGTGTGTGAGAGAGAGAGACTTGGTCTACCACCCCCACTCAACAAGACATATGAGTGAATGTGGCTGTGGCACTGATTGCAGTCTATATTGGGGGATGAGGTAGGAGTCGCGGCTTTCTCCCTGCCTTAGAATGACCATCTTGTGAAATTACTTGATGACCAGGTCTGCAAAGAACAGCAGGCTGGCATTTATTTATTTACTTATTCAATGTAGTTATGCTTTGCCTTTTCCACACACTGTGGAATCCAAGGCACAAAGTATACCGTATACAATGATCATCATCACACAATCTAAAAATAAGCATTTAATCAGTTTTCAACACGTAAAAAACAGTACACAATAAAACCATCAAAACCAGCACTAAATAGTAAGCAAAGCAAAAACAAAAAACAAAAAACAAAACCTAAACAGCTGTTGGCATCCTTCAGTCTTGGAAGACTATGGTATCGTGCTCTGAATGGTGGTTCTAGAACAGAGTGTCCTCTCCAGTGCGTGAAGCCTGGGTAAAGTAGATATGGAGGACAGACTGTTACCCATACAGCAAATCCCCCCTCTCCACATCACTGAAATGGTCCAATGGAAAGGCAGAGGCCAATACAGTTGGTTCCAGGGGCGTCGCAGGAGTTGCCAGAATGTGACTGTGTTCAGCCATGAACCGCCTCAGGGACTGACTCCAGCTCTGGATTTTGCCTTGAGGTTGACTCCTGAAGCCTTTTCCATAACTGGATGTAGCCACAAGGCAGTGGAGGTTTGGGATCAGAGTTTTTCTTCTCTCAGATGAGCTGCCTTCCCAGGCTAACGAGTCCCATCTACCCGGTGGCTGTTTAGTCGCCTCTTATGACAAGTACAGCCAAACTGAGGGCCTATTCTTATCCCCAGCCCCCAAGTTAAATCCAAACAGTAGAGCAGCAACAAAATAGCAAAAGTCAGCAATAAGTCATAAAACAATAAAAGGCAATAAAAGCAGTAGTTAAAGACACTCGTAAAAGATGACATTAATAAAATGTGGCAATAAACACCCAATGGTAAAAGCTCACTCAATCACAATGTAAATGTCAATGGAAACAAAGAAGTTTATATTCCCAGATGGAACACCTCAAAGGAAGGGGCAGTTCTTAATTTGCAAGGGAAGGATTTTTACAACTGTGGTGCCACCACAGAGAAGACCCTACTTCTTGATGCCCCACTTTTGAAAGGGGCAGCACACACAAAAATGCTCTCTAAAGGTATCCCTAAGACTGCAATCCTGTACACACTTGCCTGACAGTAAGCTCCATTGAATCAAATTGACTAAAGGACTGATCCTATTGCTGGGCAGTGTCGGTGGCCACTGTGCTGCCCTGGCAACCACAGTCACAAAAGTGTCATAAGGCACTTCTGTACCAGCAGAGAGGACACAGCACAGGCACTGAGGCCAGTGACAGTTGGTGCTGGGTCTCAGCACCAGAACAAATCATCCACTGAGTGGCCAGCAGTAAGTGCTACCACCAGCTGGTGGCAAAGCTTTTCAGGAAGTGTGGAGGAAGGCGGGGAGGGCAGAACTGGGTGAAGGGAGAGCTACACAAGGGGAGGATCAGACCCAGGCGGGGGCAGGAATAATGGGAAATTCTGCCACCGAATCCCATGCCCCCACCCAAGCCTGGAAGCCATACATGAGCCTCCTTGGTTCTGCACCAGCTCAAGAACTGTTGCAGCTTTGGGGAGACCCATTTGGACCTCTAGTGCTTTACCTGGAGTAAGGGAATAAATGTTCCTATGCCCTGAGGAGGCTGCAGCAGCTGCCTTGGCCCCATGGGATTCAGCAGTAGCTATTTTGGCTTATCCCCAGCTATTTTCCCCTGGGGGCTGGGGATAAGAATAGGCCCTCAGTTTGGCTGTACTTGTCGTAAGAGGCGACTAAACAGCCACCGGGTAGATGGGACTCGTCAGCCTGGGAAGGCAGCTCATCTGAGAGAAGGAAAACTCTGATCCCAAACCTCCACTGCCTTGTGGCTACATACAGTTATGGAAAAGGCTTCAGGAGTCAACCTCGAGGCAAAATCTGGAGCCGGAGTCCCTGAGGCAGTTCATGGCTGAACACAGTCATGCTCTGGCAACTCCTGTGATGCCACTGGAACCAACCGTATTGGCCTCTGCCTTTCCATTGGACCATTTCAGCGACGTGGAGAGGGGGGATTTGCTGCATGGGTAACAGCCTATCCTCCATACCTACTTTACCCAGGCTTCGCGCACTGGAGAGGACACTCTGTTGCAGAACCACCATTCAGAGCGTGACACCATAGTCTTCTGAGACTGAAGGATGCCAACAATAGCACTGGGAGTTAGGCCAGTTTAGGACTGGGCTGTTACTTCTGCATAGATTCTGCTGCATGAAGCTTTACAACTCCCCTGTTCTAAAAGTATTAGATTACAGCTGTGCTTGATCAATGCATCCAAAGACTGCCTTCTCCTTTGGCAGACATGGATATATCTGTTGCGTTAGCTGACAATGGCAGCTGAGCATGATTGCATTGCATCAGCTGATGAGGTCATCTTCCAGCAGCTTCTGCTGACCTGAACCTCTGGTTGGTCAGAAGTTAACTTCAAGTTATTAAAGCCTGTCGCTAGGGCAATAAGGTTTTTTTTTGCTGCTGCTGCCATTGCTCTTCTCCATTCCATTATGGACATCTGTTTGTATCACTGCTAGTACAACAGGTGGAAGAGCTGTCTGCTCTTCCCCCCATCATCTGAGGCATTGGGGGTGGCAAGAGCAAGGCAGAGGTGTCTCCATGTTGCTCTTGCTTCTCAGAATGGCTGTGACAGTGAGAGGGAGAGGAACTGGCTGTTAGAAGGGGTTGGGGCACCTACCATAAGGAAAGTTTGCCCTGAGCATGTGCACCTCACATGGGGTTGTTAACTCAGTGAAGTGGGGGTATGTAGCAATGTGTAAAGTGCAACAATTACTTTAAATCTGTACTTAGAGAGTCTTCATCTTCAGGATCTCAGGATTAGCCATTTTGAAGAGAGAAGGGAGACAAATGAGGGGAAAGTGATCTGAAAGAAGAGACAGAAGCTGGAGAAGTAAGAAAAAGAATCTGGAGCAAGGAATGAAAGAGGAAGGGGTGGTGTACAAGTGGTATAAATCAAGAGGAACTAGATGGAGATGTATAAATGAACAAATAAAATATATTACATTCCAGCAGAACTTCAGGGTATTTGGCTCAAGGAGAATGCATATAAGACTGTAATCCTCTACACCAGGGGTCTCCAAACCCCAGCCCGGGGACCAGATGCGGCCCACAGCCAGCCTCTATCCAGTCCGCAGCCAGCCTCTGATGCCCTGAGAGCATCTGGCCCAGTTCGCCAAACAAAACCAGAGTTGTGCTTGTGGGGTGGGGGAATGGGGGTCCATTTAAGTGTGTACTTCTTGGGCTGTGTTGGTGCTTGGAGAAATCCTGGGCATTTAAGCCCGTACATTTATTCATTCATCTAAGTTCTGCCTCTTATTTATTTAAATTTTCTTATTTAATTTTTTTCCCCCGGCCGTGGACACTGATGTGGCCCTTTGTCCAAAAAGTTTAGACATCCCTGCTCTACACACTAACTTGAGAGCAAATCCCATTGAACAGAATGGGACTTGCATATGAGTAAACATACATAGGCTTGCACTTTCCTCATGTATGTGTAGGGACAGTTCCATTCTTGTTGTCAATGATCTGATTTTCATCACAGTGCATAGGAAATAACCTTTATGGAAACTGCATTATCATTAGCTAAATCAGTCCTAATTTCCTATGAGAACAGACCTTTGGAAACATATACCGTAACTTTAATTAAAAATAAATAAGCTGATAGCTCAGTGTGTCTTCAGCAGCCCTGCATAAAGCCTAGCCTGGGGGAAGAATTCACCTTTAAGCTTTGGCATAACAACTTTCTCTTTGAGAGACTTAATTACCTTCAGATACAGTATATTTTAGAAACGGAAACAAGACCAGCTGATTCTTTTTTCTTTGGAATAAAAATCTCCCTTTTATAATGTTTCTTTGATATACTGTTTCATTTGAGATAAGCAATATCAAAAGACTTTCATCCAGACTTCCTTCTCTTTTTAAGAACAAACATTAAAAACAAGCATTTTTTTAGACAATTGAAACTGATTAGGAAAAGTGATTCTAAGGCTGTGTCCCCATTTGCTAATGGGGACATCCAGAACCAGGATGGCCATGTTTGTCCCTTCTCCCCTCCCACCCCACCTCTTCATGCGTGTGGTATTCACACATGCAAAGGATTATAGAAGAGAAGAATTACTTGAGTGTAAGCAACCTGTTGGAACTGTTACTCACTAGTAGATTTGTTGCTGAGGAATACTACCTGACTGCTGGGGGGGGGGGGAGCTACAATACTGCATGCAAGTGGGTCTGCCTGTCCACAATCCAGCCTTGCTTTTGAAATTGAAGGCTGGAGCTGTGATCATTTTGTATCACTGGATCCTGTTGTGGTCCACACCCCAAGTAGCACCCAGGAATTGTACATGGAGGAAGAGAAGCCAACTGAATCTATCACAGCATCAGTGTTATGGGAGGAAGATCCAGTTCCTGATAGTGAACCTAAGATGGGTGGACTAGAATTGGAGACCCCTGATATCATGCCCTCAGAAACAACTCTTCCTGAACCCACCTTTCTTGAAGTAATGTATCCTAACACATCAGGCACTTTCTGTTCTTGAGAGCCTGGTCATCAGCAGGACCTGGTGATGTGGTAGTGAAGTACTCAGGTGTGGGTCTTGGGGCTATCCCTCTAAGGCAGTATTTCTCAAACTGTGGGTCAGACCCACTAGGTGGGTTGCGAGCCAATTTCAGGTGAGTCCCCATTCATTTCAATATTTTATTATTAATATGTTAGACTTGATGCCACCATGGTATGTGACTGCATTTGGGGAAATGTTACAGACCTGCACTTTTAACAAGCTACTCTATATATTCTTTTAACAATGACAGTAAATGGGACTTACTCCTGGGTAAGTATGGGTAGGATTGCAGCTGAGGATTGTTAAAAATGTTCCTGCTTGATGTTACTTCCAGTCATGACATCACTTCCGGTGGGTCCTGACAGATTCTCAGTCTGAAAAGTGGGTCCCAGTGCTAAATGTGTGAGAACCACTGCTCTAAGGATCTTCACTCTGCCAGTCAGTGGGTGGAGCCTAGGAGAGAATGTCAAAGAATGGAGAGACATAAGGTTGTCATCAGTTGGAGATGTGATTTTGTTGAAACAAGTTGCTCACTTGAAGCTTTTTGAGTTCAGCCAGCCTTGCTCTGCCTTCTAGATGCCCTGTGGGCTCTTCCTCAGGGACATGACAGATGTGTTTATTAGAAATAATAGAAAGCACTTAAACACACTGAATACTCCTTACTTCCTCCTTTAACCCACTATCAGTGGAATAAACCTTTCAGAATCTTTGGAATAAATATGGCAAACATGATTTGGGAGAACGAGGGTACTGCAAAGGCTAGAAATTTGCATTTTTTAAAAAAAAAAGTACAACATGTTTTGTTACAATGAGAGTGTTTGTGTGTAATTGTGGATTATACTTGCATATTCTAGCCTTGTAATTGCTTGTCCTTGCATTTGCCATGACAACGAAACAGGCCCTACAAGGAACCAAGACAACCAGTAATTAAATACTGGGCTGCTGGCAAGGCTTTTCCTCCCTAAAATAACAGAGGATGGTAAAGTGTTGGGCCACACTTGAAGAAGATGTCACCTCTAGTTATTTTTAGAGAGGAGTCTGAACCACAGCTTCATTTCAGAAAAACCACACATTTTGTAGTGGGCATTTGCCTTCTCTGAGACCCAGACACTGAACCCAGCCTTTAAGATACCACCCAGCTCTAGAAAAAAAGAAAAGATATATGCATCTTGCAATGATTGCCACATCTAGCTGTTGAAAAGCATTCATCTCTGGTGGAAAAGCACAGAGGGTCTTTTTAGTGGGGTGTGAGGGTAAATAGAATGCCAGATGTAGGGGAGTGGCAGCGCAATGCAAGTATCCTGTGGTCTTGTGTGGTTCCTGAGGCATCCTGCGGGCTGCTGTGAGATACAGGAAGCTGGACTAAATGGGCCCTGGGCCTGATCCAGCAGGGCTCTTCTTATGATGTAGAGGGAGGGCGGAATAGACAAAAAGCTTAACAGCAATAGCCCTTGCTCCCTTGTTTTCCACTTCACTCTTCTGACTGGTCAGACTGATACTTATTGTGACAATAACATTACAATATCATGTAATAATAAAAAAATAAATAAAACCAATTGAAACATTATGGGCACAATCCTAACCCCTTATGTCGGTGCTTTCCAGCACAGGGACACGCCAATGGGACGTGTGCTGCATCTTGCAGTTGGGTGGCGCTCACGGAGGTGTCCTCAAAGTAAGGGAATGTTTGTTCCCTTACCTCAGAGCTGCGTTGCCCTTATGCCAGTGCTGGAAAGCACTGACATAAGGGGTTAGGATTGCGCCCTAAGTAAAACCAGTTAAAAACAAAACCATACTGGGAAGGTTAAAAGGGGTTTGTTAAAGAACAGCAGCTTTTCCCTAGTGCTACACCAGACAACATACCTAAGCATCCCTGTGCATGAAAGTAAAAAACTTAGGGTTGATGATATCACAGGTTTATTTGATTAGGTCAGGGGTGCTCAATAGGTAGATCGCGATCTACCGGTAGATCGCGAGGCAAAATGAGTAGATCGCGGAGCCCTGTCTCTCCAAACTGTTAATATGTCAGTTTTGTCTAGTGACTAGATGAAACTGACATATTTAGCTGACACTAAACTGACACTGAAACTGACACTTTAGCTGCTCTTCAGGCATGCAGCAACAAAACTGACTAGACTCTAGTCAGTTTCATCAGTTTTGTAGTGCTACATGCCCATGGGCGGCAGCGGGAGGGGGAGCTGGGCTGCACTGGACTGAGGCACTTCCTGGGGCTCTGTAGCGGAAGGGGGGACGGGCGGGAGTTCGAGATGGAGTTGCTCTGATGGCGGTTGCCGCGGGAGGCCCCGAGTGACCCTCCCCTTCCCTTCCAGTCAGGTCCGGCCCAACCCAGCCCAGCCATGCCCGGCCCAGCCACCCCTGTAGGAGCCCAGAGGTAAGTGCTGCGGCCGCTGCCGCTCTCGGTCAGGGCTGACAGGAGAGACTACCCCCCTGGCCCCCCCTGCTGCTGCAGGAGGAGGGCCGGTGGGAGCAGTGTCTCCCCCACCTGCCACCTGCATATGCAGCCCCTCTCCATGGAAACGGGGAAGCCCCCCGCCCCTTCCGAGGAGGACCTGTGATGCCTCCCTCTCCATGCTGGTCTCAGGGCATAGCCACAAAGAGTTTGGGGGGGCGGGGAGTGGGGAGCTCCTCCCCCCCCGTAGTGGAGCAAGGCTGGGCATGTGCCTCTTGGGAGGAACTGTGGCTGCCCCCAGTATGTGGGGTGGGGAGAGAGGAGAGGCCTCCCGTGTGCTTCCTGAAGCATCTGGTGGGCCACTGTGGGGCACAGGAAGCTGGACTTGGTGGGCCTCCTCTGACCTGGTCCAGCAGGGGCTCCATACATCAAAGGGGGTGTCTGTCAGACGCTTCCTTCCCCCCTGGTAGATCTCCGGGCCTTGCTGGGTTTCAAAGTAGCTCTCGAGCCAAAAAAGTGTGAGCAACCCTGGATTAGGTGATTTATAACCACTTGGACACTACTACCTGCACCTTAACCTGGTAAGGTGGGCTAGGATGCCCAATCAGCTCTTGCATACCAATCCCAGCAGGACAGTTGATCAGGGTCTATGGTTTTGTGAAAGGGGGAGGCCAAGGGAAAGCAAGCAATCCACAAAAGGTCCTGTCTGTCCTGCAGTATGGGTTCACTGTGAGAGCACTGAATTCAAAGAATCATAGGACCATAGCAATTGTGGCAGGATATCTCAGTCACATTTTAGGAGGCTCACAGTCAGGGATGGGAACTTGGCACTGAAGCAAGACTTGAGTCAAGTCCTGACACTCTCTGCAACTCGACTGGTGCACAAGTCTTTATGGGTGCCCTTTATTGACTCGCCCCCCTCAAAATTAATAATAATAATAACTAGGTATTTCTATACCGCCTTTCTGGTCATCGGATTACTCCTCTGACTTTATTCAAGGCGGTTTACATAGGCAGGCGTTTCTAAATCCCTCAAGGGGATTTTTACAATCATAGAGCTTCTCTCTTTCAAGAACCAACAACATTTCAGATGGATCTTCCTGGTTTGGTCTCACTTCTGGCCTCCAGTTCTCCCACACAGGCTGACAAGCAGCTCCATCTCTCACATGGAGGGCAGCCAAGACGCTTCTTGCTCACACCAAGAGCAGGTGGAATCACTCCGCTGGGCTTGTCAGCTGCTTCAAGGTCTCACCATTCTCAGCCATTCAGGGAGCTGCCAGTGTCCTCGAACTGGCAACCTTCTGATGTTATCTGTGGACTAACAGAGGCTCTACCCTCTAGACCAGACCTCCTGCTCCAGAATTCCCAAGTCATTTGACTCAAGTCAGTGACTTTCAGGTTAGGCGTGCCAGGGCATGTACCAAAAGGTACTGAGAGGTGTCTGAGCTTGGCAAGGCAGGAGGGGGCAGGCTGGACAGTGGAAGGGGATAGAAGCAGCAAGCTGGAGAGGAGTCACTAGGAAGCAGCTGGGAGGCTTACATTATGAGTATAACCCAATCCTTTGCATCTCTACTCAGAAGTAGTCCCACTGCCTGTCATTCAATGAGGCAGCTTGTTCCTCCCAGGTAACAATGGCCAGAGCCATGAGGAACCACTTCCTGACTTCCCTGCCTCCTTTTTCCCCCTCTAGCCAATCCTAAGGCAAGAACCTCCTTGGACTCCTTCCCGCCCTCATCCAGAGGGAACAAAAGACCATCCATCCTTCATCCAATGATCATCAGTTCCTTCAGAGATGGACAAGTGAACCTGTTCCCGCCTCCCTTCCCCACCTCCTGCTTGATACAAAATGTTAATCCTTCCCTTCCTCCTGGCTGGAACTTTCCTGCTGCTGCTCATCTGGTCTGAATTATGGCCCCATGAGGTGTTTCATGCACTGAAAAAGGTAAGCAAGCACACCCAGACTCAGGCAGACTTGAATCTGCACATGTGGAGGCTCATTTCTGAGTCAGTGGCTCAAACTCAAGTTAGTCCCCAAGTTGCCTGACTTGAGTGTACACAAGTCAGCAACTTGGACTCAAGTCACCTAACTTGAGTTCCCATCCCTGCTGATAGTGCAATACAATGCATGTCTACACTAACGGAAATTCCACTGTGTTTAATGGGACTTACTCCCAGGAAAGTATTTATAGTATTGCAACCTGAGATATCACAGAAGCCTTGGAGATGGGGGTTGCAAGGGTTCAAAAATAGGAAAATGTCCCTAAAGCAGGTTTCAGAGGCAATCTGTTACAAAGGTTGCTAGACCTCCAGGATTGCCTGAGTGTCTCCAAGAATCAGCAAAACTCTCCAGTAGATTATGAAAAGCAATCTTGGAGATGTTAGCAAGGCCTTCCAGGTTGAATGACATTACATCATCTTGGAATAAAATCTCCAGAAACAGCTTCAGTCAGAGTTGGCAATCATACCCCATCTTCAACTGACCAAACTGCAGCCTGTTTTATGCTAACAATGCAATTATTCACACAGGCTCTTCTTGGTCAAACATTGCTACACTCTTGGTCACTGTCTAGGTTGACATTGTTTTCTTAGAGAACAACTTTTGCTACAGCAGCAGATGAGTAGGGTCATTTCCTGCCCAAATCTGTCCTGGCATGTAGAACAGTAGGAGACCAAAGAAGAATGGAAGAAGGTTGATCCTATAGAAGTGAAAGATTCCAACAGCTGTGGTTGGGAGGAAACAATCTGTCTATCAGACTGTTTTACCAGTCACCATATCAGTGAGCACCAGCAGCTTATTAGAACCTATATGTTGAAACAAGGAACAATTGAATCTTACCAGTGGATTACTTACTGATATTGCTCTGGGAAAAGAGCCACTATTTTACAACACCATAAGCCATAGGACACACTGATGAATTGCAACAGATCACCAGGCCCATACACTTTTCAACGGGGTATACAGAGGCCAGATCAACTAGAGTCAATATCAGGTTGCTGGGGGCCCTGGGGCAAACTCCTGCACCAGTGGTACATTGGGAACCACCATCGACAGCAGCACCTAAGGTTCATGGGTTGACCCAACCAGGTGAGCCCTCTGATGGGTGTGGTCCCTTGGCCATTGCCCAGCCTAACCAGTATCTGATGGCACCCCTGAGAACAGCTAAAGTAATTCATTGATCTGATGAATGAATACAATTTTCCCCCTTTGACATATATGTAAATTCTGGCCCTGCCTGTCAAGCCACAGGCTGGGGCTGATGATTTATTATTTGGTGCCTTTCCTTTTATCTTGCTTTTCTTTTTCTTTTAAACAAATGTCTCAAAGCAGGAACCAAATGGCAAACAAAATTTACATATAAAAACAAGGCAGTCAATCCAGGAATAGAACAATAAACACCATCAGTGCCCCCAAAATCAGCATAAGGGAATAAAAATAGTGAGAGACTGCAAGAATCCTCCACCAAACACTTGTTAAAATAAAACATTGTCAAAGTCCATTAAGCAACAGTAAAAGAGGGAACCTGTCAGATATTGGAGTATGTATTCCATGTTACAAGGTATCAGCCCCATTACTCAAAATTGCCCTTATGCTCATGAGAGCAGCTATCCAGAGCTGATACCCCAATTCCTTCCTTTGCCTCTGAATCAGTTTACAGTGGGTGGAACGAAGATTACCAGTGGGTGACAACCTCCAAAAGACATCTATTCCTTTGCCTTCTTCACCCATTTTCATCTTTATGCTGGCTTTTAGATGCTGGAGAGCCGTGGAACTCATCTCCTTCATAGGTCAGAGTCCTGAGGGCATCGTATCATTTCATTTGCCCTTCTTTGAACCTTCTCGCAATCTCATATGATATTTCTTTCCTGAGTGTAAAGCCAGAACAGTATGGAGTGTACCAGATGTGCTCTTAACAATCTTCTGAAAAGTGGTAATATAACCTCTTTGCTCTGAAGGAAATTGCTTTATATATGCACCCTTGAATGGGATCGGTCTTCCAGGGGGCAGTGTCATGGAACAGATAATTCATTTGGTTTGGCCAATAATTGCCCTTTTTCCTTCATGATTACTTTTCTGAAAAGCTTCTGCCCCACAAAACTTTTACTCTAGTGTCTACAATGGTGAGATCTAATTTCTCTCTGTAGTGTGTGTTATATGTGTCTTCATGAATGAATCTAGCAATAGCTCCAACCGCTCCTCTAGTGTATATACACTCATTCCTATAATACAGCCTAATGAGATATTGCCATGTGGAAGCAGATCAGGAATCCAGAGATTTGAAGACAAGACTTTGGACTCTGATGGAATCCTCATTATCTGAGATTCTTGCAGAGAAGACAAAAGCAGGGTAGCTAGTTTTGCTTTTAGATTAGAGTTGTAGTAGGAACTGGGAATGGGGTGATTTCATCCAGTTGTTGGGTTAATAATTAAACCGTGAGTGGAAAGAGTGTGTTTTTTTGGCATACACTCAAATTGTTCAACCTTGCTTTGTGATGCTACATTCGATTGCATGTCAGTTTTTATTTTCTTTTTTAAAAAGATGGTTTTACAGAAGAATCACTGGCACTGATTTATCAAAGGTATAAAAAACAATAGAGAGAATTTTTGTCATCTTTTAATCTTATCTTACAATAAATAACACTAAATGACAAACAATGTTAAACAATAAAACAATGTTACTAAATGACACTCTTATTCCATATTCATATGCTTTTGGAATTTTAATTAACTTATTTTATGCATTTGGTTATGCTTAATTTCTTTACTCAGTTCTCTGAACCCTGACACAATGCCCCAGAGTTCCCTGCAACAACTGTTCAGGCTTCTATAAATGGGCTGGACAAGCAGAGAGCCAGATTGGCAAAACCAAACAAATGAAAGATCTTTCCATGGAAATTGTATATTTATAAATATAAATAATGGGTTTGCTGAGACAAAGTCTTTCTCCATAAAAGTAAAGTAACATTAGTACAATGATAGCTTAAAATATATTAAGAAACGACAATTAACTACTGGGCTACTTTCAGCCCAATCCTATCCTCCCCACCTGCTCGCTATAGGAGGCAGATAAGGCAAAACAAGCAGCACTGTATGCTATACGGGGGGGGGGCTGATTTGGGGGGCTTGGGAGAAGCAAGGAAAATATTTTCCCTTAACCCTCCATAAGCCTCTCAATTGCCTATGGGTCTCCTCAGACCTATGCCAGCCGTATAGCTGGCACAAATCTGAGGAGCAGAAGTGGGCAGATCAGGAGGCTCCAGAGAGGATAGGATCCCAGTACACATTGCTCAGACTGAGATACACCCCCTCCCACCTCCTACATACCTCCTGCCTTCCCCCAGGAATGCCCACTCCCACCCACAAAATGCCCCCCCCCACCAACATACCAGACCAGTGGAGCCTCTCCTGGTTGCTGCAACGGATGGGTGCCACTCACCATTTCTGGCTAGTGTTCTCATATTAGATAAACAATTAGGAACATCATTCATCATGGGCATTTTTTTGTTTGTTGTTCTTAAAGTAGTGAAAACAATGTTAATTATAACGAACATTTCATTTCAAAATGAAAACCCCATGATTATTTAAACAAACCTTGTGCATTAAGACCCAGGTCCAGAACCGAGAGTTTCTGTGCATGCAGACTGCCTCATCACGTCAACGAAAGAGAATGTTCTGCCTGCAAAAAGGGCTTTGTCTGCCTTTTCCATTGAAATACTTATGGCATCCCTGAGAGACCAGGAAGCTTTGTGTGCACATCAGAGATGAGCTGACTACACTGTATTACTCCTATGGGGCCACATGAAAATTTGGCTTCTTACAGTAAGACACTCTGATTCTCACAACCAGCAAAAAAAAAAAAAAAAAATAGCATTGTTTACAGTGCCTGAAAAATAATGCTCCAATATTTTGTACCAGTGGGTTGCATGCTCATTAAGTATCTCTCCAGGGGTCTGGTTTGCCAGCATTGTCTCAGATCCGTACCATCTTAGTTTGTATATTGTGAAAGCAAAAGTGGCTAGTCAACCATTTATGAGCAATGCTGACCATTGTCTCAACATCTCAATATATGTAATGACATTTAATCCACATTTCACAATGTGAAGGGTATTTGGTACCACTGCAAAAAGTAGTTTTATAATCTCTCATAAATTTCGCATTATTCTGGTCTTATTCTGTCAATCTGAATGACTCCCAAAAGACCATGATATTCAACCTATTTAGGAAAAGTTAGATTTACCCAAAATCTCACTTCATAATTCTTTGAAAAGCTTTTTCAAGACAAATGATCAAAGGCATGTGGCGTTTCACAGTGGAAAGTGAATCATCAGCATCGTTCATATTCTTGATATTTTTTTCCTAAAATGATATTGATAGAATATATAGTGACAAAGGAAGATACTCCGTGATTGGGGTAACGGAAAGAACATTCTTGTTCTTTGTTCATCTTTTCTAGCAAAGAAAAATACTACAAAAATAAGTGCAAAGAGACAAATACACTGACTTTGCAGGTGATATCAAACATTGAAATTATTACTTTTGTTTTCATCCAACCTTTCCTTCAAGGAACAAGTATGGTACACCTGCTTTCTTTCCCCACCCTGTATTATTCTCACAATGGTCAAGCTGATTCAGTGCTGCCTCAGTACTGGCACTGTGGCCTCAGAACTGGCACTGGGTGTCAGAAATGTGCCATGGCACATTTGTGCCACCCTGGGAATAAGCGATCCTTCTCGAGTCAGCACCAGTAAATTAGCTGGCACAGGCTTGAGATGCCCCATTGAGCAGGCTAGGGCTTTACTTGGGGTAGAATGTCCCTTACCCTGAAGTGATCTCCAGCCTGCTCCGTTCCAGTATATGATGCAGCAGTAGCCATGTGGAGCTCCTGATCCTGTGCTGGATAGGATTGGGCATAAGTCTGAGAATGTATGATAGGCCCAAAGTCAGCTTCATGGCTTGGAAGTAGTTTGAATTCCAAACTTCCATAGTTAATATCAGGTGCTGTACCCAATATACAGCACTGCTGTGTATGATAACAGTGTGTTGGCCCAATGCTAGAACTCTTCTGGGCTCTTTTCCTTATTAACGATAGATGATAAACAGACAATCCTCTGGACCAGCTTAATCCGTAGTGCTGCAAGCAATAACTTCCTATCTGTACAGCTGAAGCATGATCTTATAACTGAGGGGCCTACAGAGCAGCCTCAAACTTTTCTGAATATCTTCCTAATGTTTGCTTTACTCATAATGCTCTTTTAATGTTCATGCTGAGCCTGTTCATTCTTGCCTTACAGTGACTGGGACAAGATTGGGAATTTCCGTTTAAGGATCAAGCAGTTGATGCCTTTGTGTGTGTGTGTGTGTGTGTGTGTGTGTGTGTGTGTGTGTGTGTGGAGCCAACATTTGGGAGAAAGCAGCATTTTCCTCTCAGTAATTTTCATTAGTAAAAGTCAACCAGTTGTTTTGCATCAGCTGTTTCCCTTTTGACCGGCACAATGGTTGCAAGAAAGGTCTATTTTCAAGATGAGTCACAGTTGGTGAAAAGGATTATGAAGTGCATCCATTCTGAGCTTCTCATTTATCTGTACACAAGTGCACACTTGGGGAGAGACTGTAGATTTAATAAATTCCAATATTCCCCAAGTCAGCAGTTGAGTAAGATATAGTGTTTATTCTTTGGGGGATGATGATCCAGTGCCCCCTGCTCTCCTCTTAAACCCACCTGCTTGTCTTAAGGCAGGCTCAATGTAAGTTTCAATAGGAAAGGGGCTTTCCTGAGACACTTGCAAATCAGCAGCATTGCAGAAAGGTCACATGGCCAGGAAACCAGGTTGTTTTGTGTATTCCTTCTTCACCTCTCTGCATGACTGGGAATACTGCTTTTCTGGGGGGGGGGGGTCCTAGTCCAGGGCTCGTCCATCTATGAGGCCAACTGAAGCCATCACTTCAGGCAGCAGATTGCCTCCCCCCACTTACCTTCACTGCTGCTCCGTCCACTCCCTGGATTAGAAAAGGAAGATGGGGAAAGTGAGGAAGAGGAAATGTGAAGGTGAGGAGTGTACTGGGCTAGAACACTGGTGAGTGGAAGGAGCAGAGCCTGGCACCTTACTGAGTAAGGGGGTGGGGCAGCATTTGGAATGTTGCCTTAGGCATTAGGAAGTCTTGTGCCAGCCCTGATCATGTCTCACAAAATTAGCTCTAGGTGCATACAGTTACATGCCTGCATATTCTATGCACACATTCAACTGAAGATTCCTAGTTCCTCCATGCATTTTTGTTAACCATGCTAATGTCATGCAGATAGGGCCTCTGACCATATGTGACTATAGCATAGGCAGTGAAATCTTGTTCTTGTTGGCATCCTTCAGTTTCGGAAGACTATGGTGTCACGCTCTGAATGGTAGTTCTGGAACAGAGTGTCCTCTCCAGTGCGCGAAGCCTGGGTAAAGTAGGTATGGAGGATAGGCTGTTACCCATGCAGCAAATCCCCCCTCTCCACGTCGCTGAAATGGTCCAATGGAAAGGCAGAGGCCAATACGGTTGGTTCCAGCGGCGTCGCAGGAGTTGCCAGAACGTGACTGTGTTCAGCCATGAACTGCCTCAGGGACTCCGGCTCCAGATTTTGCCTCGAGGTTGACTCCTGAAGCCTTTTCCATAACTGGATGTAGCCACAAGGCAGTGGAGGTTTGGGATCAGAGTTTTCCTTCTCTCAGATGAGCTGCCTTCCCAGGCTGACGAGTCCCATCTACCCGGTGGCTGTTTAGTCGCCTCTTACGACAAGTACAGCCAAACTGAGGGCCTATTCTTATCCCCAGCCCCCAGGGGAAGCAGTGAAATAGGGTCATGTATATTCAACATGTTGAAGCAGCCTCCCCACACAGATGCAGGTATGTTTTCTTTCATACACACACACACACCTCTCTTACCCTGTTTGACATTTTTCCTAATGGCATGCCATAGGTATTGCAGCAATCATGAGATCTGACATCTGGTTCTGGTTTCAAACGCCTACACAGTGCAAGGAGTTAAGAATGGAGTCACAGTATCCTCATTCTTGGCGTACGCGTTATTTGCAGTAATGAGTCACTGCATTAAGCTGAAGTCTGTACTAATCTTTTCTGCTTGTTTGACAGTATTGTCTGTCAGAACCAGTTGCCGGGAAAACAATTGCTGTTCATTATTTTGAAAGCACTTCATTAGAAGCTACATTCTAAAAACACTCTGAGTGCAAGTGCTTTTTGCATGCATGGTGTAAAAACCAATCCCAAAAATTCCATGTTCGTTTCCCAGTTCAGGTTTGTGTTTTTGTGTTCTCTTTGTGGTAGAGATCCACACTACACACAGAGCTTGTTGCCAGCCTCAACTACTTCGGTTGCAACTAACTTTACTGAGAGCTTAGTGAGTTGGTGGCTGTGTGTGCTCTACTCATCCATAAACTCAGTTTCCATGCAAGAAGAACACAAAGAAACAAGGAAAAAAATGACCTTGTGCATCAGTGTTCAACCCAATATTGCTGAGATGCCTAATATAGAGTTAGAGGAGGCCCCACAGAGACCACCATAATAGAATTTTGGTTCAAATTCCAGATCCTGAAACAAATTTTCCTTCATTTGTGTATCCATTTCTTTCCTTTCTGTACTCAAAACTCATGGTTAGACTTGAAGGCATATTCCCTTTTGACATCTAAAGGCAAGTCATTGGTTTAATACCCATCCCTTCAATAAACCTATTTCCATCTACCTCCAATGTTGCTTTTGCCCTGTAAGGGGACGAGTCTCCATTGATAGAGATCATTTTCTATGTTGCCACCTCCCCACCCCACCCCACATTTAGGCACAGTGGATGTCTATGCAGGAACATAACTGCTTTAGAGCACAATCCTAACCCACTTTCCAGCACCGACATAAAGGTAATGCAGCGCTGAGGTAAGGGAACAAATATCCCCTTACCTTGAGGAGGCCTCTGTGACTGCCCCTCCCCCACTGCAGGATGCAGCACATGCACCACTGCCCCACTGGCACAGCTATGTCAGTGCTGAAAAGTTGGTTAGGATTGCACCCTTAGTAATATAGTATGTGACATGAGATAAGATGCATTTCAAGTGGTCAAAAGATAATTAAATAATCCTTACAAGAGCCTTGTAAGAAGGCCCTACTATGTTTATCTACAGCTGAGCTGAAATTTCTATCTCATAAAAGGTTATCTAGGATTTTTCTTCTTGATTCTGATGACTGCATTTACCATTGTTGCATTTCAGCTTTGACAACACTTAAAATTAAAAGTCTATCTAGTACCTAGGGCTGGAGCTCATTAGTTTAGGGGGCAGAGACCATGAGCACATATGACATGTGGACATGAGGCAGAGTCCAGCAATTTTTTTTAAACTTTTCCCCCCAGGGAAAGTCACCTTGAGGCAATATGATAAGACCAGTATATAATAAAAAGACTGCTGTTTTGGAAAATGCGCCATCAGCTGAATGGATTTCAAACATCTGTATGAGATGTAGCTAACATTTTCAATATGTGAATTTATCTTGCTAAACTGCACACATGTTTCCATTTTTGATAACCTTAATAAAAGAGATTTTAACACAAATAAGATGATCTCTCTTAAGATCATCTCTCCTTAGCGTTGAATAAGATCTCTCTCCTTAGCATTGTGGGCAAGCTGTTTGCCCAAGTTGCACTAAAGAGGCTCCAGGTACTTGCAGAGAGCGTCTATCCAGAATTGCAGTGCGGTTTCCAAGCCAACAGGTCCACCAATGATATGGTATTCTCCCTTAGACAACTGCAGGAGAAATGCAGGGAATGACAGCCACTCTTTATAGCCTTCATAGATCTCACGAAGGCTTTCGACCTGGTCAGCAGGGATGGCCTCTTCAAGATTCTCCCCAAGATTGGATGTCCACCCAGGCTCCTCAACATCATCAGATCCTTCCACAAGGACATGAAGGGCACTGTTGTCTTCGATGGCTCCACATCAGACCCCTTTGACATCCGAAGCGGCGTGAAGCAGGGCTGTGTTCTTGCACCAACCTTGTTTGGGATTTTCTTCGCTGTCCTGTTGAAGCATGCCTTTGGAACTGCAACAGAAGGCATCTGTCTCTGGACCAGATCAGATGGAAAGCTCTTCAACCTCTCCAGACTGAGAGCAAAGTCCAAACACTAGCTGAAATGTCTGCGTGACTTCCTCTTTGTCGACGATGCAGCTGTCACTACCCACTCTGCCAAAGATCTCCAGCAGCTCATGGATCGTTTTAGCAAGGCCTGCCAAGATTTTGGACTGACGATCAGCCTGAAGAAAACACAGGTCATGGTTCAGGATGTGGACTCACCTCCCTGCATTGCAATCTCTGCGCACGAACTGGAGGTTGTCCATGACTTTGTGTACCTTGGCTCAACGATCTCTGACACTCTTTCGATACCGAGCTAAACAAACGCATCGGTAAAGCAGCTACCACGTTTTCCAGACTCACAAAGAGAGTCTGGTCCAACAAGAAGCTGACGGAACATACCAAGATCCAGGTCTACAGAGCTTGCATCGTGAGTAAACTTCTGTACTGCAGCAAGTCGTGGACTCTTTGCTCACAACAGAAGAGGAAACTGAACGCTTTCCACATGCGCTGCCTCTGACGCATCCTCGGCATCACCTTGCAGGACAAAGTTCCAAACAACACAGTCCTGGAATGAGCTGGAATCCCTAACATGTATGCACTGCTGAAACAGAGACAACTGCATTGGCTCGGTCATGTCGTGAGAATGGATGATGGCCGGATCCCAAAGGATCTCCTCTATGGAGAACTTGTGCAAGGAAAGCGCCCTACAGGTAGACCATAGCTGCAATACAAGGACATCTGCAAGAGGGATCTGAAGGCCTTAGGAGTGGACCTCAACAAGTGGGAAACCCTGGCCTCTGAGTGGCCCGCTTGGAGGCAGGCTATGCAGCATGGCCTCTCCCGGTTTGAAGAGACACTTGGCCAACAGACTGAGGCAAAGAGGCAAAGAAGGAAGGCCCATAGCCAGGGAGACAGACCAGGGACAGACTACATTTGCCCCCAGTGTGGAAGGGATTGTCACTCCCGAATTGGCCTCTTCAGCCACACTAGACGCTGTTCCAGAACCACCATTCAGAGAGCGATACCATAGTCTTTCGAGACTGAAGGTTGCCCACACAAAAGATGATACAGGAGAACCAAACATGTTTGGTGACTCTGGGTGCAAAGCAAAACCTGTCTATTCACTTAAGGTGAAAAATGTAAAATATATTGGGGTCAGTGGGGGTTAGTTCTTGTTTTTTCAGCAACTGGTCCCACAGTAAAAAGAAAAGAAAACCCTAGCCAAGTAGAGGGAGTTTCTTCTCAATTGGCAGCCCAACTTCATTACAGGTGTGTAACAACTGTCTGCTTGACAATGGATCACATATACAAAGGTGGTCAAAGCATAAGAAAGAGGTTTTTAATGAGGCAGTCAGGTCTCACATAGCCTGCAGCAGAGTGTCTGTTTACACAACAAAGAGGATCTTAATGCAAAGAGGCAATCTATCTCCAGTAGCCTGTGCAGCCAACTAGTTTTTTGGAGGGAGTGTCTGTTTACACAACAAAGACACTAGATTGGGCTGAATACTGGCTTAATGATGTACTTGCATAACAATGGGAATTGGAGAACGTATTCCACTTTAATTTTAAATGTCCAAAGTAAGCACTTTAAACTGGCTGTATTTTTGGCCCTGAAATTCGACAAGGTTCAGATCTCAAGCAAAATATACAATACAAATAGAAAGACATGGTTTCTAGCATGGCACTTTTAGGGAAATCTGCAGCGATGGATTTTTTAAAAAAATGAGGAAGGAAGAGGGGTACACTCAGAATGCTTCTAATTTCAGGTGTGATATGGTAGGTTGAGGTTGCACACTACATATGCTCAGGGGAGCTGCATTATTACTTGATGGATTCTCAGACTGACCCCAGATCCTGGAAGTGGGTGCTATGGTGACACTAGGTGAACATAAGAACACTTTTGAGCAAATTTGGAGCACTCTGTCTACCAGCCATGTTTTCTTGGTCCCCCGTACAGCCTAAGGCTGGCACCACAGGCTACCCATCTTTGGAGCAGGAAGCAAATTACTATTCCCCCACTCCAATTTGTTAAGGTCAGCGGCAGTGCACTCATGGCCAAATTCCTAGTGAAGTCATTTCTACCTGTCGGAATAGTATTCATTTATACCGCGGATTGATAGCATTTGACACTCATTACACAGCAAGAAATTATTCCAATCTTCACAAAAGGGGAGAATTGGAACCCTTAACAAATATTTTGCTTCCAGTGGTTGCATAAACAGTAAGTTTTTAATTTTACCTGAGTTGTTCCTAAGGAAACTTTACCTGAATCAGATAAGAGATTTGTAACTTATATCCTAGCCTGCCTGTACTACTCACATGTACCTGGAATTAAGTTCCATTGAACAAAATAGGATTAACTTCTGAGTAAATAGGCATGGAATTTGCACTATAAGATTCCTACCCCCAGGCACAATTATGAAATTAGTAGTATCATGCCAGCATGATGTAGTATCATTAGTAGTATCATGCCAGCATGCATGGTTCTCAGGCATGCAAATGGTTTTCCTGAAATACATGTGAGGGTAGGAGGAAATTTTGTAAGATATTAGTCCCTTGTATTCAGGGTTGGGAACTCAGGTCAGGTGTAATGGACACACATGAGTTGAAAAAATGCACATTTTTTGCTGTCTCGTGGACATGGAAGACTCAGAAAAACACTCAAGGACCTCATGACTCACATTCCACTCTGACAACTCAAATTGCATGCCAGCTGACACAGGTTACACCACCCCCCTTGCATGAAAAACCTCTTGCATTCATCCAGGAAGCCATTTTTTGCACGTGTGCGCTAGCAGGGTACACTATATTCAGAGATGGGCTGGGGGGTGGAGCAAAGGATTCCCTTTTTTTTGTTGGTTCGCTGGATCCATTTGTCGAAGGATGTGTCTCTGGGAGAGGGAGGGGGACAAGAGCAGCCATTTCTCCTCATAGGGACAAGTGGTTTTTGCAAGGAGAAGGATGGGCAGCAGGAGGTGGGGACAAGTGGGGGGCAGGCTGTTCTCAGAGCATAGAATAACAGCTGCCCCAGAGTTTGCAACCTTATTCAGTGTTTTGCACCCGCTCAGCAACAACCAGTATTGAAGTATCTATATTCTGTCAAAGGTTATAGCCAAAAAACCAGTGGGGTGGGGCAATAGTGCATCACCACACCCACTGCTCAGGGCATTGCTCCACCTACTGCCTGGGTGAAGGTCCATCATGGGAGTTATGTCTTGGTCTTCTGCACCAGGTTGACACAAACCCTAGTGATGCCACTGCACAGATCCCATAACCCTCTTCAAGCATGAGTGCCCTGTGGGCCACAGTTCTAAATGTTAGAGACAACTTTCCCCAAGTGAAGCTCTGCCCTCTGCAGACAAATGCTGACCTTGGGGACAAGTGGGGGCATGGCTACATGCCATGTTCCCATTCATTCCCTTCATGTGTTGGTTCTCTATAGAGGAATATCGTCTGAAGAGATCTCATGCAACCAAGAAATTGCTAATTGCATGGAAAGAGCTCATTTGTACACATATCAGATTGTTTCACATGTCAAACCTAAACAAATGGCATGAAAGACCAAGATGATATAAGTCAGAGCTGCTCAGTATGTCGATCGCGATCGACCGGTCGATCACGAGGCAAAATGAGTCGATCGCGGAGCTAGCTAGACTCCCGTCACTTGATTGACATACATGGCAGCCAGTCAGATTCTGACCCTTAGGTCACGGCGCATGTGCAAACAACTTGACCGGCTGCCAGAATTGGGGGGGGGGAGATTGTGAAGTGGGGGGGCTTGAGCAACAGCAGCAGCAGGGAAATGTTATATGTTATGATGGCGCGAACATTGTAAAAAAACTCTGGTAGATCTCCGGGCCTTGCTGGGTTTCAAAGTAGCTCTCGAGCCAAAAATGTGTGAGCACCCCTGATATAAGTGATCTTGCTTTCTCCCTACATGCATGAAGTGTGGCATGGGAAAAGTGCTGTGTTTACAACAGGAACCTCTGAGAATGCAGGGCATCTCTATCTACATCACCTCTCTATAGTGCTCCATTCAGTGGACACTGGGAGACAAGCACTACAACAGTGTTACCAAGTACTGAACTGTCCAACAGTTCAGTCTGATCCAGTCTAGAAGCTGCTCCTGTGTTATTAGAGCACCCAATGCCTCAGTAAGGTCATTCAGGAGAAACACATGGACACATGAAAGATGTATCTCTTACTGATGCCAGTGTCATCAGCCTCTGGGTACCATCATATGGGCACAGCACCCAGATATATAATAAGAGGTTTTTTAAGAGTTGCTGAAAAGAGTTCTGCCAGTCTGGGTAGTGATAAGATTCCTCAACAGAAACGGCTGCCAATAATTCAAAACAAAATGAAAAATTAATTCACACTCTATACCTTAAAGCCCCTTCATTAGTTAGTATTAGTTGAAGATTTATTCTGGTTTCCAGCTACAACGAGTGCCTGAACCACAGCACTGAATAAATTTTCCTATCATAGATTAAACGGGCTACACCACACACTGCTGAACAGACGTCATGCAAAGCTGAGTGCATCTTCTTTCCCCCTTGTCTTTCAAGTTGAAACACTGCAGGATTCCAGCATGGAACTCGAGCTGACATTTGTAGGCGCATCATTTTAACTCAGTTGGTCATGAGACACATTCTGCGTTGCACACGTTCAAAGAGAGGAGTGCAGCATATTAAGCACCAAGTTCTCTTGCAATGAGGATAGGCTTTATTAAAGCCTGGCACCCTGCAGTATGCCTCGCAGTAAGGCTGAAACAAAGATAAATGTTTAAAGAAGTTGTGAACTGAATAGCTGCAATGCAACGAGGGCTGGCTTCCATTTTTAGGCTCTGCTTCGCATGGAACTAAAATCAATCCTTTGAGGTTCAACTGCATCCCACTAATCAAGTCTTCGCCTGCAATTATAGGACTCTGCAGTGGCTGATTCAAACTGGTACTGGAAGTCGAAAGAGCCGTATGAGAAGTTTATACAGGGACATCATTCTGCTTATGTCATGTCAGAGTCTGAAGCAGGAATCTTGGAATCAGGCAGCCCATACCACCTAATTCCCCATGCACCAATGCGGCCGCATCAATGGGGCATGCACTGCATCCTGCAAGGGAGTTTCGAGCCACAAGGCCTGCTAGGTTACCAAGGTAAAGTGTTCAAAAGTGGGGAGAAAAGCTGAATCGTGTTTGAAAGGCAAACCCAGGTGGACTAGGCAGTCACCTTAGCTGGTTCCAGACAGGCAAGCAAGGCAAAGGAGCTGAGATTGCTTTCCCAGGGAAAGAATTCCTTGAGGCAGTTCCTTGAGTGGTTGAGTGCACTTGAGATAAGGGGCAGAAAGGAGAAAGGCTGGAAAGACAAGAAAGTGGTCTTGGGTAGCAGTTTTTGGGTACTGGAGATAATGAAGCAGCTTGACACAGCACAAGAGGGTACCTGACCAATCCATGAGCAGTGTCAGAAATGGTGGCAGTAACAGCACAGTATATGTGTGGGAAGCAACAGAAGGAATAGGAATGGGAAGCAAAAGGTCCGTGACCCAGCTTTTTAGAACCACAATTCCCACAGGAAAACATGGGGGCTATTGTTGGGTATGCTAATCAAGGATTGTTCTTTTGTGTCTTGATCCTTGATGATCCTCATCCCTAGTTGGAGATGGATGCCTTCTATTGTTTTGAACCCTATGGTGTGGCAGAGGACTCCACTGGTCATGGAATTTGCTAAAAGGCAAGTCTTTTCCCAAACAAACTAAAAATGGGGTGGGGAGATGGGCTGATCTGATGAACCAAACTTTGGCCTTTTCCCAACCTTTGGCCTGGGACCTGATGTTTCCTTGTCATTACCACAAGTAAGATATCACAGGACTGGTCTGAATCATGCTCGCCTGGCATGAACCCCATGCAATGAACACATATATACAAATGTGCCAGGTAATGTTCCACAAACCCCACCAACCTTTCCTAAGGATAGGACAATGGGCATCCACGAAGGGCTTGTAGAAGGAGGTCATTTGTCATGAAGTAACTTCAAGGCAGAAGTTCTGTAAATCTGTAAAACTCCTCCTCTTTTGGACACTAATAAACTGGACTGACTAAGGGCCCGATCTAGAGCTCTGACAGAGCTCTGCTCCACCATGTCCTGAATCCCATGTTGGGTCTTCTGGCCCAACACAGGGACTCTCAACTCTGTGTTGGCAAAATAGCCAACACAGACTTGAGTAGCCCCTTTGCGGGAAGAGGAAGGGGATGAATGTCTCTTTCACCTTAGGAGATGCGGCAGCTGCCCAGTGTGCACTGGATGCAGCGCTAGTCATTTTGGTGCCGCTGCTCCTTTGGGCACCAGGCAGCTCAGGATTGGGCTCTAAGGCTCCAGTTTAACTCTTGCTGATTGGGATTGGATGGCCTACATCAGGGGTCTCCAAACCCTGGCCCGGGGGCCAGATACGGCCCACAACGAGCCTCTATCCAGCCTGTGACCAGCCTCTTGTCCCCTGAAAGCCTCTGGCCCACTCGACTTAACATGACCAGAGTTGTGCTCTGATTGCATCTGGAGGGTGTTCTGAGGGCTGGAGACTCTGAGTGAATGAGCCCACTCATTCATTTAGCCATTCATCTAAGTTCCATCTCTAATTTATTTAAATTTTATATTTAAATTTTTTCCCGGTTCTCAGCACTGCGCCAGATATTTTATGTGGCCCTCTGGCCAAAAAGTTTGGAGACCCCTGGCCTACATTAACCCTAAACTACCTGAGGTTGAGATGTTCCCTTGGGGGACAAGAAGGGCACCAACAACAACAGCAACAGTGTTTATATACTGCTTTTCAACAAAAGTTCACAAAGCTGTTTACAGAGAAAAATCAAATAACGAATGGTTCCCTGTCCCAAATGGACTCACAATCTAAAAGATGCAAAACAGTAGCAGACAGCCACTAGAAAAGACACTGCTGGGGTGAGGTGGGCCAGTTACTCTCCCCCTTGCCAAATAAAAGAGGACCACCCACTTGAAAAAGTGCCTTTTACCCAGTTAGCAGGGGTAAACCCACATTACTTTACAGGGTTATTGTGATGATTACAAGATAATACATGCTGAGTATTTTGAACACTAGAAAGCACAATACAAATGTTTCTTATATCCTCATTAGTCAACTTTCATGATACAAATAGGACTTCAATTAGTACTCTATGCCTGACATCATACCAAGAAGAATTAGAGGCAGTAACTTAATGAGGATGATTCTTACGTGAAGTAGTGTGGTTCTGCACAATAAGAGAACATTCCTCAATATTCTGCCATTCATACCACTCATTCATGATTCATTTCTCTTACTAAAGCTCTTAGTGGGAGCGTTTGAATTCCTGACTTGTCAAGAATACTAGTTTTTAAATCAACTCTAGTGAGCACTAGGCATAAAAGTTTGAGCAACTTATACCTAATCATGCAGCTTGTTAAAGTTGTTTTTAAAAAAAGGGTCATATGAAAAACAATGTACTGTAATTGTGTTGTATGGAAGAATCACAGTCTGGGCAATATAATGTATAGATATAAAATGAAGTTGATTATCCGGTCCTGGAAGGATGGAAGGAATGGTTTTCTAGCCATTAGCACTATCTCTGGGAAGACCTGTTTGCATAGCTTGAAGGATAACATATATTTTATTTAAAATTAAAAATCCTTAACAAATGCGCAGGAAATTTAGATTGAGTTACAAGAACATAATTAGGCTATTTATCATGGATATTGCACCCTCAGCATTTTGAATTGTGTATTTTCATAGTTCTCCAATGCACTGTGACTGATGTAGATTTCATTGACTTCAGGGATCTCTTCCTCATTATTCCAACTGAGGAAAATACACTTTAGAACCGCCTGTTCGCTACCATAAGCAGTGGTTAAATTGAATGCTCATTGACAATTTAGAATTATGATCAGAAACAGTGTGAGGAACTACCAATTTTTTTTCACACATTTTCTTCCGAGGGAGGAGACAAAACAGGTGACTGAAGGCAAGCCATGTCTTTGGTTTTAAAAAAAAACAATTTTGAGGGAGATTCAAGGAGCACTAAACTATGGTTCCCTGTCATGTCAGAGGGGGCTGTAGCCTCATCCTAAGAGGGCAGGGCAGCATCAAAGGGGTTAGTATTGGACATGATGGGAGTTCCTGGTCCCTTCACACAAAACCAAAGGAGATCAAAAGACTCACGCGCTTGCTGGGGGAGGGTTTATTTACATGTAAGTCAATCTCACAAGCCTTGGTTCTGGTCCAGTTGCTTCTGTTAGTCCAAATATAATTTTGGCAGTTGGGCTTACTCCTTGCTAACCCCAGTGATGGTGATACTGTTGCATCACAGTGCCAGACACCCCTCCCTTAGAGAGTAGTGCCCATCAGGCCTCCTGGTTGGGCTGCACTTGTGGGGGAATGAGGATAATTGCCTTGAGCCCCTTCTTCTGCTTCTAGACGGCTAGTGAAATGGGACTCATACCCCATGCCCAAAATGGGCCTGCTGGAGGTGGGGAAATTGGAAAGGTCTCTTCGGGATAAGTAAACATTTGCTCACTTATACATGGGAAAGCATACGCTGCTGCCACGGGACTCCTCAGATCTATGCCTGCTGTGTAGCAGGACTAAATCCAAGGCATGTAACAGCAATGACAAGGGAGACAGATGGGGTTAGGATATCAGCAAATGCAAGCTCTGACAATACCTCTTCCGGTTCACCTCCCTCTCTGCCCTCATTCCACTCCTTCCCCATTCCACCCTCCCCCCGCCTCGATCTGCCCCACTGCTGTTGCATGAACCTTTTTAGGTCTGGTGGTGGGCCTCCAGTGCTGTCACCAGGTGCAGCAGTGTACCTAAAATGGCCACCAAAAACCAATTTACAAAAGCAGAACCGTGTTCTACTGTCATAAAGCCTTTCTCATGCCAGTCCAATAGGATTGCGTCAAAAGATAGGTAGCTTACAATTCAAAGACTGAAGGAGAAAGAAAACAGAGGGAAGGGATAAATGAAAGCAAATGTAGCTTGGTTGCAGTGCAAGCAGAACTATATCCCCTTGGGCTTCAATTCAGCTATGGAACCAATGGTTTCATAAAAGGGAGAGACCAAAGGTACATATTTCACTGAAAATGGATCTGTTTCTCACTGGCTGCCCTGAGAGACTGGACTCAGTCATTCTGCATGCCTGAAACCCAGCTGACTGTGTGACATTCAGATTCTGTACAGACTGCCTCCAGGAAAAATCACATGAGATGCTTGGTATTTGGCAGGTCACCTCAAGCTGCTAGTGAACTCTACAGAAGGGATGCAGAATTGAACCTGCAGGCCTTTGCTGTACCTTAAATTATACAGCATGATCCTTAAACATGCTCTGTGCCTCAAGGAATAATATGGGTTGTTGAAGGCTCTGAGTTGTGCAGCACTGTACAAAGGAGATGAAATAACTGTTTTAGATTATCAGCTCTTTTTTAAAAAAAATTGTATCTTGGAACTTGTCAGGAAAAAAGAAGCCTGAAAGTTGATAGGAAAATAGTCAACAAATTCCATTAATTGAGACTATGCTGTTTAACTTTATATACAACTGATTCGGTGGCATAGCAAGCAGGGGTGCAAAGCATTAAGTTTTGCAGAGAGCCTCATTGCGGCATCCAAGTGGCTGCTCTCCTTTGGAGCCATTCCGGGTAGTGGGTGCAAAACAGAGGCCTCCGGCAATGTAGCACAGATTGGCCCCTGGCAGAGTTCTGCCGGAGGGTGGGTGGGACGGAGTGGATCTTAGGGCATTGGAATTTGTCATAACCAGAACCCCCATTCAGGACCTGAAATGCCCCCACCAGTTTCCTCAGAGCTGTGCCAGCAAAAGAGCTGGCATAGATCTGAGGAGTCTCCTTGGTGACCATGTGGCAGCCAGGAAGATAAGTAATGTTTTTCTTTTCTTACCTCTCCAATCAGGCCTGGTCCCTAATCAACACACAGGATGCAACAGAAGCTTCACCAGCATGCCTGCATTGTGCCTTCAACTATGTGTCAAAACACATAGACAAACAGGCCTTGCTGAGGGAGAATCAGCATGGCTTCTGTAAGGGTAAGTCTTGCCTCACAAACCTTATAGAATTCTTTGAAAAAGGTCAACAGGCATGTGGATGCGGGAGAACCCGCGGATATTATATATCTGGACTTTCAGAAGGCGTTCGACACGGTCCCTCACCAAAGGCTACTGAAAAAACTCCACAGTCAGGGAATTAGAGGACAGGTCCTCTCATGGATTGAGAACTGGTTGAAGACCAGGAAACAGAGAGTGGGTGTCAATGGGCAATTTTCACAATGGAGAGAAGTGAAAAGCAGTGTGCCCCAGGGATCTGTCCTGGGACCGGTGCTTTTCAACCTCTTCATAAATGACCTGGAGACGGGTGAGCAGTGAGGTGGCAAAGTTTGCAGACGACACCAAACTTTTCTGAGTCGTAAAGACCAGACGTGATTGTGAGGAGCTCCAGAAGGATCTCTCCAAACTGGCAAAATGGCAGATGCGTTTCAATGTAAGTAAGTGTAAAGTCATGCACATTGGGGCAAAAAATCAAAACTTTAGATATAGGCTGATGGGTTCTGAGCTGTCTGTGACAGATCAGGAGAGAGAACTTGGGATGGTGGTGGACAGGTCGATGAAAGTGTCAACCCAATGTGCGGCGGCAATGAAGAAGGCCAATTCTATGCTTGGGATCATTAGGAAGGGTATTGAGAACAAAACGGCTAATATTATAATGCCGTTGTACAAATCGATGGTAAGGCCACACCTGGAGTATTGTGTCCAGTTCTGCTCGCCGCATCTCAAAAAAGACATAGTGGAAATGGAAAAGGTGCAAAAGAGAGCGACTAAGATGATTACGGGGCTGGGGCACCTTCCTTATGAGGAAAGGCTACGGCGTTTGGGCCTCTTCAGCCTAGAAAAGAAGCGCATGACGGGGGACATGATTGAGACATACAAAATTATGCAGGGGATGGACAGAGTGGATAGGGAGATGCTCTTTACACTCTCACATAACACCAGAATCAGGGAACATCCACTCAAATTGAGTGTTGGGAGAGTTAGAACAGACAAAAGAAAATATTTCTTTACTCAGCGTGTGGTTGGTCTGTGGAACTCCTTGCCATAGGATGTGGTGATGGCGTCTAGCCTGGATGCCTTTAAAAGGGGATTGGACAAGTTTCTGGAGGAAAAATCCATTATGGGGTACAAGCCATGATGTGTATGCACAACCTCCTGATTTTAGAAATGGGTTATGTCAGAATGCCAGATGCAAGGGAGGGCACCAGGATGAGGTCTCTTGTTATCTGGTGTGCTCCCTGGGGCATTTGGTGGGCCGCTGTGAGATACAGGAAGCTGGACTAGATGGGCCTATGGCCTGATCCAGTGGGGCTGCTCTTATGTTCTTATAACTGAGAATATGATTGGGCCATTGGTTACCTCATCTAACTGCTGCTGATCTTTTGAGGATAAGGATGATTCAGATTATCAATTAACCAGAGTTAAGTAGGACTGGAACATGGTCTGTGTCTATGCTTCTTCTCCTTCCCTCAACTGCAGGGCTGTGATGTTGATAGATTATTATTATGAACTTCATTCAACTTATGTGTAAATTATGGCTTACATAGCACATATAAAGACTCAGAGGAAACACCAGTAAACAGCTTATCCTGCTTTGTTTAAACTAGGACTCCACAGCATTTTTGCAGCTGGGATTCCTCAGCACATGCGGAGCTGGGAGTTGTGGTAGAATTATTTTTACAAACCATAATGTATAATTTTAAAATGTAGTTTAACATCCTGTTTTGCAGTACAAAACTGTGGAGCCCTGGTTTAAACAGTTCAGGATTTCCAACTGTATAAACTGAGGGAGTTTGTGTTCCCTCAAGCTGAGGGAAGGAATGGAATGGCTTAGTCTTCTTAAATAATTATGGTTAGTAAAGTAATACTGTTCCCCTTATCTGCTTACTCTACTGGTCTTCCTCTTTCTTCTACTCCTGGAATTTAAAAAGTAAGAGGGGAAAAAAGAGGAGGTGTGGAGGAAAGGAGAGAGGTGGTCTCCAACACTCTATAATCTACCATTCTCCTTTCCTCTTCTTCATACTCCTGGACTATGACTTGAAGACACGCAGGTCCACAACTCTCCTCCGCACTTTGCTTTTCTACTTTGTTCCCATCTGTCTTTGAAAATTCAAGAAGCAAGAGGAGGAAGAGTGGTGGAGGTGGATGGATACTTGGGTTTCCCCCATCAATCTGCACCCTAAGTGCCTGCTTCTGTCACCTTCATGGACAGACTAGCCCTAAATGCTTATATTCATTTTTTCCAGTATATCAACAGATCTGAAAGTGGTTGCTGTGATTTGTGTATAGCCTTTAACTTGTCTGTCACTTCACTTTCAGTGAATTAGGTGAGGGCTGCTCTGTGAAAGATTCTATACTGGAACAGAGGATTGAACTAGATTTCCCCACCTCATTTAGTCCTATGAATGATTTTCTGCTGCTTTCCCCTCACGTAGACCTGCTAGCTCTGAAGTATCAACTTAACAGCAAAAGTAAGAAAACAATTGCTGATGTGACAAGATATGAACCAATAACCTTCAACACTGGCAAGAGGGAAGACTCCAGAAAGACAAACAATGAAGGCATCCATCTTTTCAAAGAGTATACATGGAGAAAGAAGTAAAAGAAAGATTTTGGTGTAACATTTTGAAAGGTTTTACAACCTGGAGATAACAAAATAGGCTACAACTCATGACTTTTGGTTACAAATTCTAACCCAGGATTTCCAATCAATCAGAACAGATCAGTTAATTTCTCTTAATAATCATTCTAGATATTTATATCCCAAATAAGAAGTGCTGACTTTCAGATCGGCTGCATGACTTAGAAGAAATGCAGGTCGTAAATCAGAAACATGAACTACCAATCTATCATGTCTTACCTGTTATAAATCAACCATCTTCACGAAGCTGTTGCCAGCCCAGGAAATCATTCTGCCATTGAACAAATCAGCTAGTGCTAGATACAGAAATAATTGATATGAACCGTAAATTTCCTGGCTACTCAACACAGGTTTATTAAATCAGGAAGTCAGAATGTATGTGTACATTTAAATAAACCTTATGAACAAATTAGCAAACCATCAACCAAGCTATTCTAGACTATACATAAACAGGATAAGAAAGATGTTGTAGATAAAAAGACTCAAAACAGACACAGCAAAACACACATCTTTGCAGTGGTCTTGGGGCATTTGACCACTAAAGGCTAAGGGCTCCAATCACTAAACCACTTGCAGCAGAGCCTCTCTGACTTCAAGAAAATCTCTCCACCACAGCCTCCCTGCAAAGAACAGGACCTCCTTGCATTTGAAATGTAGCTACTCTGTACATTTTCTATTGTTAAATGTACAACCTTGTCCACTTTCCACAAACAGCTGCTTACATCAAATTTACAAAAATGAGTATTTGCCATATATGGCAATGGCTAAAATTACAGTTCCATCAACATCCTCTGCTGCTATAAGAGCTAATCGACTAGAGCTAATCAACAAATACTTCCAGGCAGTAGGCATTATCAATATTGAACTGAAATTTGCACAAAATCAAAGATATAAGTGTGAGCTTGGGACAGTGGAAATCTGGAGGAAGGGGAGCCTACTGACCACTGGATTTCTGAACTCCCTGTTAAATCTGATGGAGACAATCTAGTCCCTTCCAGTATGGCTTTGGGATGGATATGGGTGTTTCCCTAGGGATCCATATAAATATCATGCACACACAATGCCGGACAGCAGATTCCTAAGAGAGCCTCTTCCTTATCTCTCCCAAGGTGGTGCACACCTCTCCTGTAGCAGCTTTATTATTATTATTATTATTATTATTATTATTATTATTATTATTATTATTATTAACAGTATTTATATACTGATTTTCAACTAAAAGTTCACAAAGCGGTTTACAGAGAAAAATCAAATAACTAAATGGCTCCCTGTCCCAAAAGGGCTCACAATCTAAAAAGATGCAAATGAATACCAGCAGACAGCCGCTAGAACAGACAGTGCTGGGGTGAGGTGGGCCAATTACTCTCCCCCTGCTAAAAAAAGGAGCACGCACTTTAAAAAGTGCCTCTTACCCAATTAGCAGGGGTTAATACTGGTTACTATACTGGTTACTGATTCATTTTCAGATTCAATTTAAAGAGCTAGGTTTAAACTTTAAATCCCTGCTATTGCCAATTATCTCACTTTCCATATGGTACCTTATGGATGATGTCATCCCTTGAGCTACCTCACCCTCAACTAAACAATATGTAACCTAGTAATGGTAGCAACTTTTCAAGTGTTCATGCCCTACTGGGTACTGCTCGAGAGCCACACCACAGTACCCTGGGAGAAGTTAGATTTTTCCAAACAATGCATGGGTCTACCGCCTGATGTTCTTTGCGATTCACCATTTTGTAGCATAAGTTATGCCTGTTAACACACTGATATTCCCTTTCAGTTCCTTTTCTACATTGTGCATGCTGCTCCAGGGCCAGCAAAACATTGCCCAATACCTAGAATGGCAGGAGCAGCACGTGGCTGTGCTATGATCATCACATGATCAAATATATGATGCTATGTGGAAAGTATGACTTTCATACTATGGATGAAAAACTGCACTTGCTTATTGTGATATTTTTTCCCCAAGCCAAAGGTGGTCTTTGAAGTCTGTGCACCACCTGAACTGGTTTAATTGTTGCTTTTGTGGATTTAATTGGATTGTAGATTTGAAATGCATTGCCCTGCTTTAAAAAAAAAATTGAATTTCACCTTTAATGTATGTCAAATGAAATACTAGATCTGTAGACATGGAAAACATTTCCAAAGGTCAGCAGTGATGATGGTGATAATTGCACGATTCTGTCCCTGGGAAAGACACCATTAAAGCATCATTTAGGTCAAGGAGACATGCCATGGATAATTTCAGAAAGTGTCTTGAAAATGCTTTTCACTTAATCATAAAACAGCTTCATAAATTCATTCTTAAGATGGAAAAATGGAAAAGTACATGGGCTATCTGCACCATTCTGTCTCTGCCTTTGAGTCAAGAAAAAGACTGTGGGCCTATTAAGAGGCAGCAGAGGATCATTTTTCACCTCCATCTCCGAGGTTTTCCACGGAAGCTCAGCAGCTCTTTCTGATTCTTTCCTTTTTCCCCCTTCTGTTGACATTCCTTCTGTTCAGGTGCACTCCTAATGCACCTTTTAAGAAAACCAATATGCTGTTTAAAGTGAGTTTACTTAGCTGTAAGTACTAAACTGTGGAACATTAAATTCAGAGGAAATTACAAAATCAAATATCAGATATTTGTTAAGCGAAATGGAGTAATGCTCTCTGAATCTGTACTAGTATACTATTCGCTGGAAGAATTGGGGGGGGGGAGCTGACTGGGCACTGGCTGAGGTCACAAGCCTATGGGAGGGTCTGTCTAGCCAGGCTGATTCCTGAACAGTCAGTACCAGTGACAGTGCCCAATGAATCCTTAAGGGGTGGGTGGGGGGGGGATTGAGGATTCTGTGGAAGGCTTTATGGCAGGGCTACCCAACCAACAGATACCAGAACTACTACAATTCAAGATTCAGCCCTGCAATGTGCCAAGATTAAGTAGCTGGGAAATGAGCAGATCTGATTTTAATATGGTTTGTATCCTAAGAAAGTTGAAGCTATAGCTCTTTGTGAAAGCACTTCTGTTGTTGGAAAATGGCTGCCCACAACACTCCATCAGTGGCCATATTGGGAGTGCTGTTGCAAGAGGTGAAACAGCTAAACAACTGGCACAAGTCCAAGTAAACCCATAGGGTAGTTTGTTCTCAAACTCTCTGGTAGAGTTTGAGAGTCTGTAAGTCTTTGCTTAAGAGACAGGGGTGAGGGGAAGACAGCGATGCAATGCCCAGCATTGCGCTGTTGTGGAGGGGTGCAGGGGTGTGTTTCCACTCACCCTGCCTGCAGCAGCCCCCAGGGATCGGAGGAGCCCATCACCAGCCTCAGCAAGGCTCTCCACACAGCACAGACCCCTGCAGAATGCGATTGCGACCTCTTCCTGTTTCTCGATCACAGAACTGAAAGTGGTCATGATAGCATCCTGCAGGGGTCTGCGTTGTGTGGAGAGCTTTGCTGACACTGGGCTCCTACGACCCCAGGGAGGCTGCTGCAGGTGGGAGTGAGTGGAGGCATACCCCTGTGCCCTGATCAGAGGCGCAATCCAGGGGACTGCATCTCTGCCTTCCCCCGTCCCCACCCCTTAAGGGGGCAGAGCCCAAATTCCTCAGGCTGGGGCGTCATGACACCCCAGTTTGAGAACAACTGCCATAGGGAACCATGCAGGACTGAAGTAAGGTAAGTAAAATGAATGTATTTATCTCTCCACTCCTGCATGATCTCTGGCCACCTGCAGGAAGAAGCAGGGCCTGTGCTGATACCACTGCACCTTGTGGGCAGCCTTTAGTTCAAATTAGGCCCTGAGTCTTTCAACTACATCAGATCAGACTAGGAATGGCTGCTGTTCTGGATTGTGTTTCTATATCTTGGGAGCTTGATTTTCAGTTATTCCAGACATATGAGATTCTATTTCAATCACTATTACCGCGTGTAAAAATGAACTATAATAAACCATGCCAACTTGGAACAACTCACTTTTGATTCCCCAGCCACTCTCTACCAATACATTTTGAACACCAGAACCATTTCTTATTGATCATCGGCATAGCCTACTATTAGTGCATCCAGTATTATGTTCCCCTAAGAGTGGATTTGTCATTTGCTGCTTTCTTTTAGAACTGTAACATAATATGATAGTATTTAATTGAAGCTAGTGCAGACATAAATCAAATAGTAAAACAAAGTTACAAACTAAAGGTTGCATTCTAAATGAACTGGATGAAATGTATATCACTAGATATTCTTGCTTAATGGCACTATTGACATAGCTACTCCAGGAGTACTGTATGAATGTATATTCTGATGGAATATACTATGGATTTAAACAGCTTTAATATTCAATCCATCTTTACAAGACAAATTGGAAATTATATTCTTCTCAATGGCAGGGCTAAAGGACTCATAACAGAGAATTCTCAGCATTTCATCGAACTAAAATTCTCAGGATTATCTGGGGGAAGCCATATAAGTTAAATGGTATGTTCTTTGATATTTACCAGTGATGAGCATTTTACTGTACTCTCTTTGGCAGCATTTTTTTTTTCTGAATATCTTTATTGGCATAAAGATACAGAAATATGACTTGTAAAAAACAGTTTAAAAATCCTCAGCTACCTTGGATAACAGTTACCGTAGAAAGTAATAATAATAACTATAATAACTAGGTATTTATATACCGCCTTTCTGGTCATCGGATTACTCCTCTGACTTTATTCAAAGGGGTTTACATAGGCAGGTGTTTCTAAATCCCTCAAGGGGATTTTTACAATCATAGAGGTTCTCTCTTTCAAGAGCCAACAACATTTCAGAATGAATCTTCCTGGTTTGGTCTCACTTCTGGCCTCCAGTTCTCCCACGCAGGCTGACAAGCAGCTCCATCTCTCACATGGAGGGCAACCAAGACACTTCTTGCTCACACCAAGAGCAGGTGGAATCACTCAGCTGGGCTTGTCAGCTGCTTCAAGGTCTCGCCATTCTCAGCCATTCAGGGAGCTGCCGGTGTCCTCGAACCGGCGACCTTCTGATGTTATCTTTGGGCTAACGGAGGCTCTACCCTCTAGACTAGACCTCCTGCCTGTCCTTCTCTTAATGACTTTCAGAAATATAGCCACTTTCTCAATAATTTCAATATTTACACCTGTAAGGAGAAATTGAGTTTTTTCTTGATCGGCCCAACCCTCCTTCTTTTTGAGGAGTTCTTTAAAATATACTTGGCAAAGATCTTTATAGAGGGGGCAATGCCGGATCACACAGTGTAATTTGCTGGATCCAAACCCTTGTTCCCAGGGAGTTCAGAGCGGTTTGAAGCCACTCTACGCTACACCTCAGGAGGTGGCGCAAGTTCAAGGAGACCCATGGGGCAAAGGTGCCTTACTCGGAGGTAAGGGGAAGTTTCCTCTTGCCTCTTGCTGAGCTGCCTTGGGCCCCTATCTTGGCTTGCCTGTTCCAGTGCAGGGTAGGATTGCGCCCCATATCAATCAGATGCCATAAGATGACAAAAAAGTACTATGGTGCTTTGAGATGTACCAGTTTATTGCTGTAACACATGAGACAGCTCTTTATCTATCATGATGTTATTTTCTTTGAACCTTTTATCCCTTCATTTTTTAAGTGTTCGTGTGACATACCTTCCAACTTTTATTACATTAGTCATAGGAAAAAAACTTTATGACTAAACTATGCTCAAAACCTGCAGTGTAATTAGTCAGTGGAACTCCTTGCCAGAGGATGTGGTAATAGCATCTGGTCAAAATGCCTTATAAAAGGGTATTGGACAGATTTCTAGAAGAAAAGTCGATCATAGGTTACAAGCCAAGATGGATTTGTGCAGCATCCTAGTTTTAGAAATAGGCTACCTCAGAAGGCCAGGTGCAAGGGAGTGGCATCAGGATGCAGGTCTCTTGTTGTCTTATGGGCTCCCTGTGGCATCTGGTGGACCACTGTGGGATACAAGAAGCTAGACTAGATGGGCATTTGGCCTGATCCAGCAGGGCTCTTCTTATGTTCTTATGTTCTAATGAATGGCATATCCTGCTAGGAATACTGTGATGTATCCTATCCGCAGCATGAATTGAAGAAAGGTCTGCTTCCAGAACTTTCCTGCCTCCTTCTTCCCTCAAAAGCCTCCAACAGCCACTGAAAATCCACTTCTGAAGGCCCACTCCCTGATCCTCAGGAGCAATAAGTCATACAGAAGGGGTTATCAAACTTTTTGGGAGTGAAACTCCCAAGGTTAAGTCTTTGCGGGTGAGGGGGCAAAGGCAGCAACATGATCCCCAGGATTATGTCGCTAACAGAAGTAAAGGGAGGGTGTTTTTACTTACTGAGGGCTGCTGCAAGCTGCAGGAATTGCCCTGTGTAGCCCTCCTCAGGGCTCCCCGAATCTTAGAGTGTTAAAAAAGTGAACACAAACCAGAAGTGGCCCTTAAGGGACCAGGGACTGAGGCCCTCTGGCAGGGGCATCATGACACCCCAGTTTGAAAACCTCAGGCATATAGAATGGGGGCCTGCCAGGGGAGGGGGGATGAAAAATCTCCCCTTGAACATGTTGGGGTTAAGGTACAACCCAGTGAATGCTTTGCCTTCAAAACATGTGTTTCTCATCCATTTTAAAAAAGACATATTTCAAAACTTAAATATTGTGCAAAACTGTATATTTGAAAGTATGATAACCCATCTAGTTCTCAAATGCTATAATTTTCAAAACTTCTAAGCTTTGTCTATGCCACAATTGTGCTAGATGGTCGTATCCAAGCAGAAAAGATGGTATTTTTAGAAGCCAAATTGATAGTCAGATGGTTTGTACAATGGCATCATATTACATACATCTCTTTTCAGCTGTTAAAAAAAAGTTCAAGACCAAGTTGGGACACAGGAGAGAGATAAGTTAAGAGGAAAGGTAAGAGGCAAGCCACCTTGAGTGCCCTTGTGGAGAAAAGTGGGATTAAAGGGAAAAAATAAGTTAGCTGGAATCCTAAAATGAATCACATCACAGTTCTCATTCTTTTACTTTCCCCCAGCAACATCAGTGAGTGACACAGCCAATGTCCAGGTCACATAACCAGAACATGGGTGTTGCAGGATCATGTACGTAAGTACACTATTGAGCTAAGAGTATTTAGCTGATAGGTTGGAAGTGCTCACAATCAGAAGCTAGAAGCCAGTGGATGTACCATTTCAGTAATTTGAGGGTCGAGTCTGAAAGCTTCTCAAAGACCCAACAGAACTTAAGTCATGATTTGTCATGACAAGAGCAGAATTAGCTCAAATGGGAGTATTGCCATAGGACAGTGGTTCCCAAACTTTTTCAACTGACAGCTCCCTTGACTACGGCCATGGCTCCCCATTAGGGCTACAATCCTATACATTGTATAGGGCAGTGGGTTTTTCATGAGGATTCCACAACATCCAAGGATTCTATAGAAGCTGGTTTCCACAGCTCCCCAGACCCACAGCTCACAGTTTGGGAACCACTGACATAGGGCATGACACAGCCCTCTTTCCCCTTCCAGAATATGCAGCAGACTGTGAATTCCCAGCTAGAGCCCTAGGTTGAAATGGATGACTGGATCTGGAAAATAGGGATCTTAACAGCTTGTGTGTTAACATATATGCATGTTAGCATATATGCATATATGCATGGGGTTCCATGAGATGTTAACAACATAATCTGGTTCTTGGAAAATAATTACTTGATGTGTCCTGTATATCTTTAAGGACCAGAGGGACACAGGCTATTCTGGAAATGGGAGGGCACTGAGGGAAAGGCCAACTTTTGGGAAAGGAAGGAGAGATTAGTGAGTTGAGTCCTACTCCCCATGAAATGCTTATTATCTGCTGCAGGTGTTGAGTGATTTCTGTGTCCCTTTTCCGTTCCCTTTTCTACAAGGAAGACTTGTCTCTTTATAGAAAGAGAATGTATGACAACTTACATATTTCCATAAGGAATCTGCTTCATTTAGCTGCTGGAGTAGGCTGCAAAATTATATAGCTATAGTGCAGGGCTCTACAAACACTGGCCGACAGGCTGGAACCGGAGTTTGGAAAAAACCCTTCCCCATGAGCGTCACTTACCGTTCTGCTGCGTCGCTGCTTATCTTGCAAGCTGATCAATGCACACAGGTATGCTCTGGGCACAGACACTTTAGGCAGTTGCGTCTGCCCAGACATCCTTTTGCACAGCCTGCTAGGACGCTGGGCGATAGACACAACTGCCCAGAGCATCCCATTGCACAGAGCGGCTTGCAAGATACAGTGACACGGTGGAATGGTAAGTCAGTTCAAGCAAGAAAGTTTCATTTGAACCAGCCCAATATACTTGTCCTGAGGGGTGTCTGTTATGCTAAACAGGGCCCACTTTTCACTGCTCTCTGTCCTTAAAACCCCTTATAATACGGTTTATTTAAAAAAAAAAAAAAAAAAAACTTTAGAAAAACCGTAACTGGTTGACTTTTCCTCTGTCGTATAGATTTCTTAGGACAACAGTGTTTTCTCCTTTTATGCCAAGCACAAAAAATTTCCTCTGCTCTCCCACAGTTTACAGTATTCGAGAAGTATAAATTCAGTACCCACCAACCAATGGATGCAGTGAGACTATAAATATTGTGCCTATCACATAGGTACAGACAAAAGATATGAAAGTCTCTCTGACTTAAATCAAGCAAAGCCCATTAACTTAAAGGAGATTTGCATTAATGAAGAGTTGTTAAATCCAGAACGCTGCTGCTCCTGAAATTCAAAATCAATGCAGAATGATAAAGCAAATTGAATTTTCCTTGCAAGCCTACAATGACTGTATACATCTCTAAATAGCCTTGATTAATGACCTGATACAACTCATTTGTTAATTGAAGTAATGCTGGAGTTGCATGCACAGTGATTTACTGGAGATACTGCTTTTCAAAGACCGCAAAACAGCAGACTGAATGATTCAGCATTTTGAACAAAGAAATTTCCGCCCTTTCCACAGTTAACAATATTTTCCTCCGCTATAGTAGGTACACAGTGTGCCAAGCAATACACTGTGATGTTTGCTGACTCACCACTCCTTTCTGTTAATAGACCACAATGCTTGGGTGAAGTTTCTTCAATGAAAGCCAATGGTTGGGAGACACCTGGACATATCTCTCTTACGTATTACCCATGAGAACTCAAAGAAGTGACCCACGCACACACACACAGTGAAGGGGTGAACTGATGTAAATGCTGTGGATTAAGAAACAGCAGTTTGCTCTCACATGCTCTCACATTTCTGCTGCATCACCCTTTTTCAACCTAGCACTCTTGCAAGTTTTGGGGGACTTGATAGAAGTCAACTCCCACTTTCTTTGAACTGAGGGTGTGTGGTTTCAGGAGTGCATTGGGGCTTGCTAGAAGGCAACAACAGTTTAATCTTGCTTAAAGAGAAAAAGCCAGCATTTGTGGGGGTAGCAACAGCAGTGCTGAAAGTATTGCTTAACACCAATGCTCTCCTTAATTGTGTGATACCCCAGTGCACACTGGAATGGAATATAGTGCTGGCAGAAGATGGATGTATGGAAGGCAACACTGCTGCCTGTGCTTGAAAAAAATTGCAGCTTTCCTTGTAAAAATTTTATACTGCCACTGTTGGCTTTAGTAATCCTGAAAATTGGCAAATTGCTCCATTTTCAGCAGTATTTGGGGGTTAGACAAAATGGGGAAGGTAGATTTGGATCAGCCTCTGTCTATTTCAGACACAGACAGAGGCATAAACAGAGATACAATGACACCTTGCAGTGCAGTGGTCTCTCTCTCTCTCTCTCTCTCTCTCTCTCTCTCTCTCTCTCTCTCTCTGGAAAGCAGAGGCATGTATTGAATGCTGGCTAATATATTGTGCACAGTGATTGATTTGGTCAGTGGACAGTGGATTACAGCAGTGAGACCCCAACTTCATTTAATTCTTGGGAAACATCCTTGCAAGAAACCAGGGTTGGGAAATGCTTCCTATCAAAAAGTGTTTCCTATTGAAAACCAGAGGTGCAGAACATGGGGAAGAACTCCCCTGTGAAAGTTGATATGGGGAATCATATGATATGGGCACATGTCATTGACTGCTAGATGCTCCACCTGCCAGGCCCTTCTCCACTGCCTTACATATGTAAACAGTTTGATGGTCTGAACCTGAGGAGTTCTGGTAACCCTCCTTCATGGTCCTCAGGTCTAGGCCAAAAAGTTAGTTCTCACATTCAGAAGAGAGCACTAGTGGACAGATTCAGTTCCTCCTCTTTGGGTGAGATATTGACAGACCCTGCAAGGAGACCACCAAGTCAGACCAAGACTCATCTTTCTTCCGACAGTGAGGTTTTTCTCTTACCCGAGAGTGATAAAGCAACTAGCAACCCCAGAAGATGGTGAAGAGAAACAGAAACAAGAGCTGCTGCAGCCCTGCTACAAAGTCACAGTAGGGCATGTCCAGCACAAGCACTAACACAATGCAACCAAAGAGTAAGAGCTGTTCTGGCAGTTTCTGGATCAAACCTAGACTCTCCTTGGAAAAAAAACAAAAAACCTCTGTCATCACAAACAGCCTAGCCCTGATTGGATCTTTGTGATGAAAACACAGGAGACTTCACAATTAGTCAGAAGCATCACATCATTGCTATTGCCTCCACAATCTTTTTCATTTATTTATTTATTTATTTATTTATTTATTTATTTATTTATAATTAACACACACAGACGTACAAACATATAACATACATTTAGGAGTGCTAAATGCCATATACCATTACTCATTAATCATACTATATCTTCTAATCTACTACTCATCTACTTCTACTTCTTATTAGTTTATCCATTTATTTATATAATATATACTAAATTTTCCCTAATGCCCTGTACTATATTTTCTAAATTTTCACTTTCTACCAAACATAGACTTACTTCAGTTACTCATTAATATTAAAACAAAATAATCTAATTACCAAAATATAACAACATATAAAACAATTCTTCCATCTACTTCTAACACTTTTACTCATTTATATATTCCTTATATCAAATATAATAGATTTTTCCTAATATTCTATGATATATTTTCTAAATATTCACTTTTTAACATCTCAACTAATTCAATTACTCATTAATATCAAATAATAAACTAATTTCCAAATTATAATAAAACCAACAATCTCTTGTAATATGTTCTTACCATTCTCCAATCTGATTTTTTTCTTTAACATAATAACCACCTATAAAACAATTCATCCACACGCTAACATTTCCAGCTATTTTTTCTAATTCATTCTAATTCATATACAGGGTGAACCAAAAGCAGGTGGACAGTAGATGGAATAAGGTTTGTGTTAGGGTTATACTATAATGATGGTGTTCATTATAACTATGGCATTTCTGTTATACTAAATTATATTTAATTGTATTAGTAAATATAACTGTATATGTAATCTCAAAATATAACTGTATATGTAATCTCAAAATAAATGTTATCATTTACTGTCTGCCTACTTTTGGTTCACCCTGTATATCAATTTCATATGTATTTGTTTTTTAAGTAAATTTAAACCAGTTATTAACTAGATAAAATCCTCCAATTTTCTTTAACCCTCAGGTTTCTTTTTCTTTCTTTCCATTTTTTCTCCTGTAATATCTTTAATAATTTATCTCCATAACAGAATCCAGTGAGCTCACACTTTCTTGTATAAGGTATGTTCATTCTTCCAATTAACTGGGATCTGTTTTCTTCTTCTTGTTCCAACAAATTTTGTATTTTGTGCACCCATGTTACTCTGTCCATCTTCTCTATTTCAATCTTCATCAGCGTCCCCTCTAGATCCTGTTGATTTTCCACTCTTCCAATTTCTATATCCACTCTTCTGATTATGATTTCATCCCTCACCATCATCTTTTCTGCTTTCTCCTTCTGTTTATCTTCTGCTTGTTTCTTCACATCTTCCAATTGCTCCTTGCACACATCTGTCTGTTGAGAGAGAGTCTTTAAACTGGCTTGAATCTGCAAGGACCAACTCAACTGCTGTCTTCTCATTGTGAGCAATTTTTCCATATTTGTCAAGATCATTTGAATCCAAATATCTGGAAGCTCTATCTTGCAATTTCTCTCTAATCCACAAGATGTCCACCGCATATTATTCTCCTTACTTCCACCACATGATTTTTTCAGTCAGGCATTCTTTGAATTTTTCTTACAGATAACAGTGTGGTTAATGGAGAAAAACAAAAGAAACAGTTTCAAGAAGACAAAACTCTTTCAAGTCTAATAAAAATTATGTCCACAAGTAATTCTGGATTTTAGTCCACACACCAAATTATATTTATAGTTATAATCCACGACCGATTTATTCCACTACAAAGATAAAGAGCACTTTCAACATCCTTAAAAAGTTTCTCATTAACGCCTCCAGTGTATCCAGGGCTTTTATCCAAATCAGTCAATCAAAGCTGGGGACAATATTAACACATACTTATCTTAAATTCTCAACTGCTCCACAGTGCACCAGAAACAGGGGTGGTGGTGGCCCAGGATTTCACACTCTCCATAGCCCTAACACATTGATAGCCCAATCCAATCTTTGGCTAGCCTGCGGGGTGCAGCGGTGCTGACACAGCCTCCACTGCATCCCATGGGCTGGTTGGAGCATGGGTAGCAGCAGAGAAGTAAGTAAAGAAAATTTTTTACTTACCTTCTCCGCTACTCCCTGGTCCCTAATGGCCTGCTCAGTTATATGCCAGCTCTTTTGCTGATATAAATCTGATAGGTTCAAGAGGGCATGTTGGGCTGTTTAGAAATAAATATTTTTATAACTAAATGATTGTCTATAGAATCAATAATAATTCACTCCCTAGTGAATGTACACTCTCTGGTAACCCTACTTTTGTTGATGTGCAATGTACAAAATTGGCCTCAGAGCAGGGGGGTACATTTGTGTTAGTTGCATTTTACAGCTTGCATTTTACAAGAGGTTACAAGTTGCATTTGTATTAGTTGGAGAACAGGGCCCATGTTGGGGGGTGCAGGGGGTCAAAAAAAGGGCCCTAGAACCAAAGGAGAGGGCCAAAAAATTTTCTGGGATCTTACATTTTCCTATCTCACCAGGGCCCATGAGAGAGGGTTTCAGGGGGTATATCTGGGCCTGGGGTCAAAAGGAGGCCTGGAAGCCAATGGAGGAGAGCTGGAAATTTCCTAGGATCTCAGGAAATGTTTGTGTATATTGTGTGAAGACTAGCATTCACATTTTGGGTAAGCCCACGTAGTTTTATATATTACGATTTGTAGAAATCATGGTCCAGTGATTGTATGAAATTATGATCCTATGGAGAAGAGAAAGGGTCCCAAAGAATCTTTGTATCTCCAAAAGGAGCCCCAAAAATCCCTTATAAAATTTCTCTCAGAGGCCTTGCTCTGTGAGACTTATGTGAAGTGGGGGATGTGATGCCGGGTGGGACTGGACATATGGCTTGCCTCCACTGATGCTCCATGTATGTGTTTTTGAACAATGAATTGTAACAAAAATGCATTCCACTGCTCTCAACCAAAAGAGACCAAAACACAAATTGTGTTATCCTTGGAACTGCTCACCATTTGGATAAGTGGGGAGTGTACAACAATACTACACTCATGTTTAGTATATTAAAAAGGAAAGTTGTTATAATGATGTAATAAAGGAGTGTTGTTTTTTTTACTCACATCAGTCCCAAGAGGCAATTAGGGAAAGCAGGCTAAAAAATGGAAAGGACTTTGTCTTGCCATTTGAGGATCTTAATTGCCTTGGAAGTGTGGCAAGCAATCTTTGCAAGAGAACTTAAGCACTATTATTCTTTTGAGGCTCAGAGAAAGAAACAGGATAAACTTTTCCAAGCAATTTCACAGCAGAGGGAGAGAGCTGCTTTGTGCATTTCTATAAAAGCTCAGCTTTTGTCACACATGAAGGACAGCACCAGTGCTGGATTTCATTGTGGGTACATGGATCAAGGCGCCACTACAAATATCAGCAAAAATGGTAACTACTGTTAATGAACACTAACCACCATTAAAAATGTAGGCCAGCAATCATAATTACCACCAGGAAATAAAAGCAGGAAAATCTATAGACAGTACATGTTATGTAAATAATAGTCAGAATTTGTTCAGTACAACAAGAAGAATTTTGTCATGTATATAGTTGCAGAGATGGCCTTAGAAAAGTCAAAGTAATAGTCAACTCAGTGTGCAGCTCCTCAGCCATCTTTTATCATCAATATGAACCAGCTGATGGCCAAATGAGATGTTAACACTAAATGTGTAATGTGACTCAGAGCCCAATCCTATGGGCCCAAGCATCGGCGGGACAAGTGAACCACTGGTGCTGGGTGTCACAAATGTGCCATAAAGCATTTTGAGGCACTCAGCAAGGAAGGAGCACTGGTGCTGAGAAAATAAGGCCATGGAGCCACCAATGGTGAGCAGTACTGCTAGGTGGCAGTGTTGCTTTTGGGGGCAGGAGGGAGTAGTTCTGGGATGGGGGAGGGAGGAATGAGGGGAAGGGAGCAATGGAGACCTCTGCTGGATCCAATGCTCCAGGTTGGGCTCAGAAGCCCAACAGTGAGCTTCTCAAGTCTGCGCCAGCAAAATATCTGGTGTAGACATGCATAGCCCCATTGCGAGGACTGGGGCTTTACTCGGGTTAAAGGGATTTCCCCTAGCCTAGGAGACCTCCAATGACCTTTCTGGTCCTATTGGATGCAGCAATAGCCATTACGGCGCCTCTGTACCTGAAGCTGCTAGGGAAGATAGGATTGTGCTGTAGGTGAACTTCTGTTTTTTTGAATAGTACCCAGGGAATTAAAAAAAGAAGAACCAACTTGAGATGCATTAGTAATTTGCCCTGATATGGTTCTGCTCTTGATTGTGCCTCCCTCTGCCGCCCCCACCATTTGCTTTTTTAAAGAGAAAATAATGGCCCAAACTAAGGGGCACAACTGGTGTGGAACTACGGCAGGGATAAAGTCCTAAAGCTCCCCTACCTTGACGACAGTTCTGTTCTGTTTTGCACTCCCCAACCACTATATTTTTTAAAATAAACTCACAAACCCACGAGGCCATGCTACATGTTTTGGGTAACAAATGCTGTCTGGCCATTCCTTTTGTTAGGCCTGCCTGTATTTGCATGCTGTGAGCCATCCACGTTACTTGCAGTTCTCATTTTAGTCAATTAAATTGTCTCTTTTCAGAATGCATCTTTAGATATTCACTTTTCCTGGCTACACATGTGATCATTAGTGTCTTGGTCACTTTTCAGTGCCTAATGAGACTTGTTGTGAGGAGCATATGGGTGAGGAGGGAGGGAAACATACACCAACATGGACCACCTTGGAGGAAGAGTGGGGTAAAATGTAATAAACAGAGAGGGTGAAACAGTTTTATTTTTTCATGGATCTTGGTGTTTTCCAGAGTTAGAAGTTCCGAAGTTAGGTGTTAGGTGTTTTTATTCATAATTTAAATTGTAATTATAATTTATAATAGCTTTAAAAGTGCACTAGGTAGGTGATATACAGTGTCAGCAGATGCAGCCACAGGGTGCAATCTTAACCAGCTTTCCAGCACTGGCATAGCTGTGCCCGTGGGGCATGTGCTGCATCCTGCAGTTGGGGGGCAGTCCTCAAGGCCCCCCAAGGTAAGGCAATGTTTGTTCCCTTACCTCAGAGTTGCATTGCCCTTACCTCCGTGCTGGAAAATTGGTTAGGATTGCGCCCATGGTCATTATCCATCCACCCCATTAAATAATAAATAAAAAACAAATAAAACAGTTTTATGTTTTTGCAGATTTGGGGTTTCTTTCTTTCTTTCTTTCTTTCTTTCTTTCTTTCTTTCTTTCTTTCTTTCTTTCTTTCTTTCTTTCTTTCTTTCTACAAAAATAAGACGTGCAGATTATGGTGTTCTTTTATTTCATTATCAACATTTTCACCCACCTCTAGTAATAAACAAATATAACAAGAAGTCTGAAAGTAGGGAGGGCAAGACCACAGCCCAAGTGGAACCTCAATAAGGCCTCCAGTACAAAGAAATCAGATTGTTGTTTAAAAGTATAGCATAAAGAACAAGTATCTAACATTGTATGCTGTAATAGCTCCCAGAGCTTGGAGCAGTGTGTTACGTAGTGAAAAAATAAACATAATTTCCATATTTCTATTTGCTTTCTATAAATTTCCGGATAAGTATCTCTAAGTACAGAAGAGTTTTGGATACACAGGAAGCCCCCCTCCCCCGCCATCCAGAGCTTTCTTTTAGTTTATACATGGTGGGTTTATACATTGCAAATTGATATTCTGTCCTATTAAACTTTAAAAACATCTGAATTGAGAGGAATGGTCAGAGGTTTCCACTGGAGAAACAGAAGGAGCAGACAATAGTTTCTTTCACAGCTGTTATGGATTAAGTGCCCAGTGTAATCTAAACCATGAATGCAAATAGAACAACGAGGCTTGTTTACCTTTGGCCCTCTTTTGAACAACAATGTGCCTTTTCATCATTAGTGACCAGACTTTCTATTCAATTTGAAGAGGAAACAGTCAAAGTCTTTGTTCCCTAATAATATATATTTTAGCACCCTGGGAACTCGGAAATGAGTCCTCCTATGATAAAGACACGTGGAGAGTTCTCACTAGTCACTCAAGACACCCTTGTCCTCTTTTACCACAATTATTTCTCAGAGGCAAAGTAACAAGGGCTCTGCAGCAGGAGTGGTCCAAGTGGATCTCCCATCCAAACTGCAGCAGATGCTCGACTCCTGCCTGTATGCATTGTTGTTAAACCCTCTGGTGTTTATTAATGCACATGTGCCCTGCCTCCTCTTCCTCATCATCATACCCTTCTTTCCCACCTGGCTATTCTTCTCAGCAGGGCAGGATGAGGCAAAGCCAGCCCCCTACCTTTGGCCCCGGTGCTGCCTTCTTTCTCCTACTCCAGCCAGTCCTGTTTGAAATAAACAGGATGAGCAGAGCACACTCGGTGCACTCCACCTATCCTGTTAATTTCAAACAGACCCAGCCCAGAGTAAGAGGAAGGAGGCAGTATCAGGTTGAAGGTAAGGGAGCTGACTTCTTTACCTTGCCTCATCTCCCCTTTTCTTGACCACCCAGCTGCTTTCCTAAACAGCCAGCTGAGCAAGGAGGAGGCAGCAGCACAAGCAACAGCACAAGGATTTTGTTTGTCTTCCTCTTCCTTTGAAACATGGGCAGGAACAAGAAGGAGGAGGCGGAGCTGTTAGAACTAAAAGTAAGGGAGTGGGGCACCGTATCACTGCATCACCATGCTCTGCCTCACTGTGCCCTCCCCCGCTCACCCAGCTGGCATGTGAGCAAGGAGGAGGCAGTGTTGGTAGCAGCAACAAGACAAGGTTTCTTTTGTTGTTCTTTCTCCAAAAGTTGGCTGCCATGAACATGAAGAGAACTGGAGACTGATTGAAGCAGCTCAGTGGACAGGGGGCCATTGGGGGTGGCAGGCTGATATGGCAGACCTCCCTAGCCCTGCACCCTGGGGCAAAGGTCCAAGATGGCACCCCCCATGGACTGTTGCCCCCCCCCCGCCGTGCACAAATCGGCCGCTCCCACTCACCTGAGGCTCACGGAGCCTTGCGCGACCTAAGCCTGCATTGGGGAAGCTTCCTGAGGCTTTCCCAACACTTTAAACTGTGCTTCCAGGAAACCATAAGCACAGTTTCCGACCCCGTTGGGAGCCTCAGAGAGGCGTCTGTGGAGTCCTACATGCTCATTCCTGGGGTATTTGCCCCATCAACTATAATGGGAGGTACACCACTGGGGCAAAGACCCATGTCATTTCTCTGCTCCCCCCATTCAGCATTTAAAATGGCTGCTTCAATCAGCTATTACAAGTGAGAACAAAATGTAATAAATAAGACAAGCTGACATGTGCTTACTCTCCTTGCTTCCCATACAACTCTTCCTTTTAGGCTAAACTACTAGTGAGAGTGGCCGACTCTTCATATTGTGGTTGTCCTTATTGTGTATCCTGAATCTTTACATCAAACAGAATAAGGTATAAAAATATAGCTCCTTTTTCTATAGCTCTGAAATCTGTTTTCATCAAACAGAATAATGTATAAATCTATAGCTCAAAATACAATAAACAATATATAACTGTAAAATCATGTAAAATATGTCTAAAAAGCAGAATAATAAACAGAAGCATAGTAAAAAAAAAAGTGGAAGAACATTGGGGTTTAAAATCTTTCCTGAAGAGACAAGTTTTCACTGCCCATCACAAGGCATGCCATGACTAGGCCAGGCAGGACTCTCTCAGGAGAGAATTCCATTCACATGGCACATAATATTAGAAATGGCCTGCCTTTCAGGCCCAGCACCCCATTCTTAAAGGTAGTAGAGGAACACAGAGCAGGGCCTCAGACATTGACCAGAGAACCCCTGTGGGATGAGATGGTCCTTCAGATACCCTGACTTCCAACCATTTAGGGCTTTATAAAACAGCACCAGCACCTTAAGGCTGCAATCCTAACCACACTTTCCTGAGAGTAAGCCCCATTGAACAAAATAGGACCTACTTCTGAGTAGAGCTGGTTAGTATTCTGCCTTGAATTGGTAAGTGGTGGACTTGACTTCATGTCTCATGCATGAGCTCCAGTTAGTCTAGGTGCTCTATTTTGGACTGAGTGAAGATTTCACCCAGTCAGAAACACATTTTCTAAATGTGGGTCTGCCCCAATCATTTGTGAAGCAAAGCCAGGGTGGTCTAATTTCAATGGCAAAAGGCAGTGCTTTTTTGTAAATAAAAAGGTGCAGGAACTCACAACTTGTTAATCTTTTATTTATTTATTTATTTATTTTTAAACCATTTTTTTATTGGAGAAATAAAAAATTTTTAGGTGCTTCCCCCTAAAGATGAACTTACTTCTGAGTAGTCAATGCATAGGATTGGGCTGTCAATCTCCACATCCCCTTCCCCCTAGCTATTTTTTCTACACATGGGGAAAAATACTGTACAGGTGCACTTGTAGCATGTAGTATGTAGTGTGGCACTACTTCGAGGACAGGAAGCAGTGAATGGATTCTGAAAAAATGGCTTACATGAGTTCCATGTAATAAAATTACTCTAAGCAACTGTGGGAGTAAGAACAAAAAAGGAATTCTTACACGAGAGGGGTCCTTAGGTGCACACAGAAACAGCTACGTTTGCAAACAAGCAGGGGCAGGAGGGGGTCGTTGCGCGGTCAGGCAGGGGCCAGGCGCCCGCCCACCCTGCACCCCCCAGCACCCATCCAGCGAATGCCTCTATTTTGCTCCCCCCTCCTGGAATGCTTCCGAAGGGGAGGGGCCCCTGCAAAAAGGTGCCGGAACTCCGTCCCCCCGCGTTCCATTAGAAAAAAAGCCCTGGCAAAAGGTGTGCACAGGTGACTCCTTCCAACTCACTAATTACCTCTCCATGATTTGTTCTGCACCCTGTTTTGTTCCCAACCTGTGTGTTTGTCTGAGAGAAAAGTAAAGTCAACAACAGCCTTCACTTGCAGACTTTACCACAGGGAGGAGGGAAGTAAGCCATGGGTTGTAGGTCAGCCTTTCACCTGCTTGCCATCTATGCTTTAAACAGGAACCCAGCCACCTCTTTAGACACAATTGTGGCTGACCCACATTTAAAGAAAGAGCTCTGCAATTGCAGTGCTCATTTGGCTCTTTGTTTCTTTGTACATAAAGACATTTCCTTATCGTTTCTCTTCTTCAATTTAATAATGGATGTTCTCACCCAACAGATCTAGCCTGAAAAGCATCTATGAGGTTCTTAACTTCCTCTGTTAGGACATTTGCAGCCTTCAAAAAGAGACCATTAAGGAGAACAGAATGTTCCTCTGATTGTCTTCGCCCTAGACTCTGAGGTGAAATATGCCACCTGATTGCTGACAGGATTGGCTGAACAACTTGTGAAAAGGCTGGCTTTTTTTCTTGGAAAAGGGAGCTGCTTCTCATTATGATCCCAGTGCTAATTATCTTTAATAATTAACCACAACTTTTACACTGCTTATAATTAGAATCTTGTGTACCTTCTGATAAAATGAATGCCAAATGGGTATTTTAGATGATCCATTGTGATTCGGAGTGTGCAGTTATCACAATGAAGTTGTACAGGAAAAAGAAAGGCAGCAGCAGAAATGGGTAGCTTCCTTCCTTTTTTTATTGATCATACATTTTCTGTGATGGTATCACCAACTAAAACATGACCTAGCTTATGCGTTCGTAATGCTCATTGGTGAGCACAAGTTTCTTCTTTCACATTTACTTCAAATACTCTTATATCAGGATGTGGGGGGTGGGGGGGGATTCTGCAACCAAATTCTGATTTTCATACCAGCTCACACTCCAGCAGTATGGTGAGTTTTGGCTTCAAGTGGGATGGTTATCTGAGACTAAAGGAGAGAAAAGAAGCTGGAGACAGTAAATGCACTTTGTGAGGAATCTCAGAGGAGATGGTTTTAGTCTAATCCCACAAGATCCTGCATAAAAGAGGGAAGTCGATGTATTTGTGAACAGTCAGACATGGGTAGGGTCAGACAATCAGACAATGACTAGGGTATCCTTAAAAGGCCTTCTGAGTGGCTCAGAAGTCTGTGCCGATGGGCCTTTATATCCTATCCCTCACCATCACACAATATGAACTATGTGGTTTATATCTTATCCCCCGCTACACATAAACACAAAGAGAGAGAGAGAGAGAGAGAGAGAGTCCCTCTCCCTTGAGCACTGTGGTCCTCTTTTGCAAAGAATTCATTTTCTCCTGCAGCATCTCTGTGTCCATAGCTCTCAAGTGGTGGTGGCAAAGCAACCTCTTGGGTCAAGACAGTAATTTCATTGTCTCCTCCTTTATCCCATGCCACTGACCTAGGTAAGCACAAACTCAGACCATAGGGGTGGCCCACCCAGGCAGAAGGGGGCCCATGGAGGAATTTACTGAGGGTCCTCTGAAACCTAGAACCAGTCCTATAAGAAACAGAGAAGTAAGGAAGGAATATGCTCTACTGCCCATTTCCATTTAATTCTTTTTATTTCTTGCCATTCCTCATGACTTTCTCAATTCTCTGCCCTCCCTTTCATTCACTCTGCTTTTCACATTATGCAGGGTCTATAATGAGCCTGTTCATTTCTGTATTGTTCTCTCACTTTTTCATGGGTACCATGCTTTCATTTTCAAATGCTTTTCCTAATAAGCACACAGTGCCTTTTCAAGATGCACTGTCCCTCCAAAAGTAGATGTTGCAAGGTAAGTTGTTCCCTGACTGAGGGACCAATCCTGAGCTGGGCCAGTGCCAGCACTGACTTCCAGTGCTGGTGCTGGGTGTTGCAAACATGCCATAAGGCATGCCTGCAACACCTTGCGCTAAGATTGGACAAGTTTCTGGAGGAAAAATCCATTATGGGGTACAAGCCATGATGTGTATGCGGAACCTCCTGATTTTAGAAATGGGTTATGTCAGAATGCCAGATGCAGGGGAGGGCACTAGGATGAGGTCTCTTGTTATCTGGTGTGCTCCCTGGGGCATTTGGTGGGCCGCTGTGAGATACAGGAAGCTGGACTAGATGGGCCTATGGCCTGATCCAGTGGGGCTGTTCTTATGTTCTTAAGTCAGCACTGGCCCAGCGCCACTCAACGCTGAGCCCAGCACCGGCCAGACACCACTCGAAGCTAGGTAAGAGCTCCAGACAGCAGTGAGAGCTTTGGGGGAGGGGTTCTGGGGAAGGACTGGGAGAGGGATGGGGAGGGCAGGGCAGGGGCAGAACTGGGGCAGGAGGGGGAAGAACCAGTGGAGTTCTGCTCCGCTGGATCCTGTACTCTGTCACAGAGTCTTTCAAGTCTGTGTGCAAAATAGCAGGCACAGACTTGGGAAGCCCCATTGCGGGACTTGGGGCTTCCCCTGAGAAGACCACCGGTGGCTGTCATGGGGCCACAGGATGCACCGGTAGCCACTTCAGCGCCACTGCACCTGGCGGTACCTCCACCTTTAGGTTTGGGCTGCCCATTAGCCTCATGGATGGGCTGGCCCTGCTTAGACTCCATGTAAATTTAGCTTGAGGTTATAATCAGATGACTGCTAACCACCTATATGGAACCACCTATACGGAACCTATACGGAACCACCAATACGGAACCAACCGTATTGGCCTCTGCCTTTCCATTGGACCATTTCAGCAACGTGGAGAGGGGGGATTTGCTGCATGGGTAACAGTCTATCCTCCATATCTACTTGACCCAGGCTTTGCGCACTGGAGAGGACGCTCTGTTCCAGAGCACTATTCAGAGTGCGATACCATAGTCTTCCGAGACTGAAGGATGCCAACAAGAAGCTAACCACCTACTGAATCAGTAACATGGAACACACCACATTTGCACCCCAGCTGGAATATTTTAATCATGCAAATTGTTATGAGAAGAAGATTATTGATATTACAAAGGCATACTCAGCTTTGCTATGGTTTCATGCACAGTAATTCCTGGGAGAATGGGTTTCTTAGCACTACTTCTTGCCAACCTTCTCAGTGAATAAAATGTTACACAGCTCTGCGTGGTTATTTGAAATATATATTAGTTAGGATTCAGAGGCAGAATCAAAGACAGAACTTGCCAGTGGCATTGGGATGAAATCAAACTGTCAAGTCAAGCAAGATACATCAAAATAATTTCCGAATGTTTTTGAAGAGGCATTCCCTGCTATCTTATACGTGTACTGCCTAAGGCATTTCAATGGGACCTAAGTTGGAATCAAAAGCCTGGCCCCCTTCGGACTGTCAAAAGTAAACATGCAATCCTCACTACTTCAGCCCCCTCCATTCTAAAATAAGTATCAATGAAAAGGTTAGAATAAGCACACATTATAACTTTTCTTTAATGTGTTTACTTTAAAGCCAAACAGGTCATGCTAGGAGCAGCTTCTCAAAATCTACCCTACACTCCTAACAATAACCCCTGCTTACTGGGCAAAGAAGCACCTTTTAAAGTGGTGCCCTCTTGTTTTTAGCACAGAGCAACTGTCCCTCTTCAGCCCAGCATGATGTCTCTTCTGTGGCTTTTGCTGGTGTCTCTTTGGCATCTTTTTTTTAAAGATTGTGAGCCCTTTGGGGATGAGGAACCATTTAATGGCTGATTTTGCTGTGTATACTGCTTTTAGCCCAATCCTATCTTGGATTGGTCTACATGGAGCAGAGCCACTGATGTAACGTGACCCAGCCATAAGGCCAGCTGACCCCCTCACTTTAGGCAATGGGCTGGGGGAGGCATCATGCTTGAAGGGATGCATGCCCACTAGCTCTGCCTCACTGCCCTATCCTCTTCTTGCTGCTTCTTATAAAGTAGTTGGATGAAAAGAATGTTGGGAGTGGAGAAAAAATTTTGGGATCCTCAACTCCTAGGATCCTCCACCCACTTAATAAGAAGCAGCAGCTTAGGGCACAATCCTAACCCACTTTCCAGCACTGGCATAGCTGTGCCAGTGGGGCCTGAGCTGCATCCTGCAGTTGGATGGCAGTCATGGAGGCCTCCTCAAAGTAAGGAAATGTTTGTTCCCTTACCTCTGAGTTGCATTGTCCTTATGTCAGTGCTGGAAAGTGGGTTAGGATTACGGCCTTAGGCAGTCAAGAACATTAAGGTGCATGTCAAAGGAAAGAAGTGAAGTGCACACGGTGGAGATGGTAGTGGTGAATCAGCACTTGTAGGGGTGGCACTGGTAAGGTGTGCACAGGTAGGGGTGGCAGATTGGCACAATTTTGGGCAGTGCTTTCACTTGGACTGCGCCTGCATACCTAACGGCCACATGCAACAATTGCACAATTGCATGCATGTTTATTTAGCAAGTGTCATGCTGCGTATATTCCTAGGAAGCTAGGCCCTATCAAAATGTGAAAACTGTGTGTGATAGTCAACAAATTAAAAGTGACTATTTTCTTGTTTTCTGGGTAGGAATTTCATCATATCTGAAAAGCTCCTTAGGAAGTAATCAGTCATCAAATTAATGAATAAACAAGTATTGGTTATCAACCTGACTAACACATTTTTTATAGAGTTCTTTTATAAAATAATAAAATTATTTGGGACTCAGATCTGGCTTCATATCTGAGGCTAACAGTCTTCTGCAGGAATCCTAAAACCCAATAATTCCCTTTATGTCAGTTTTAATAAAAAATCAGGATGAAGCCATATGGAGAGAAACATCACATTTGGGTGCATTTCTACCAGCCTGAAGATTAAGCATACTAATTACTACAGCTGTCACCTCGTACACAGTCTAATTTCCATACTTGTAGAACATACAGCCCCACAAGGCAAAGTATTCATATATTTATTTACTGCACAAGAATACTTTCAACACAAAGAACATTTGTACCCTCAAACTGTAATTCAGTTTTAAATTGCGCTGCAGGTAAGAGAGATGGGATCCAAGTTAAAGGGATTTGTCCTTTGTGGATTTGTGTGGACACTAACTCAGGATGAAAGCAACTTCTTAATTTGGAGAAAAAAAACAACACAGAAACTCTGCCCATAGCCAGTTTAATGGAAGTGTAGGATGGCGCCAGTAAAGGAGATTCGGACTGTGGTGGATCGGTGATGGGCTTTGCTCTTCCTTACCAAACTGCTACCTACTTGTGAAGTGTCCTCTAATTTTCAAAGGAATCTAAATGAGTTCTATAAGAGAAGTGACATTTTTTTAGTCAGTTTCAGGGAAGTTTTTGCACTAGGAGCACTGCAGGAAGGGGATGATTAATCCTTTCCCAATGTGGAGTCTCATCCTGCACTGTGGCTCTGCAGTGTATACACTGCTGTTTGGGCTGATGTTCAGGTTCCTGTTTAGGCCACCTGGGAGTTCCCGAAATGACTGGCAATGATATCATAGCTAAGTGTCTTAGGAACTGTGGAGACCAGCAAGAGCTTGGCAAGCTGGGTAGTTGGGAAGGCGTGGGACTCTGAGAGGTGGGTTAGATTAAAAGGAGAGGGAGAGGCAGAGAAAGGAAGGATCATTCAGGGGCGAGGGCCTGGAGGAGAACATGGAGCAAGGAGAAGAGTGAGAGGAGGAATGGTAGAAGGGAAGAAAAGAGAGGGAAGGAAGGGATTACTGGAGCAAAGAAGAACATGGGTTATAGGAATTAGAAATGAGGCCCAGAGGGGAGAAGAAGAAGAAATGGAGGCTAGGTCGCTGAAGGAAGGGTACCTCCTGGGAACAGAGGAAGGGGACTGGTCCAGCCTGTAGCACTCTTGCATAGGCATCTGCCATCACACAACACCTGAGGCTTGGAGCTGGCCGTTCTTGCCCCATGTAAAGCTGACAAGAAGTTGGACTCTAGTCAAGTCCAGCCTAGTTGGTGTCCCTTGCTAGGCAAGGGCCTTTCTTGCTAGGTGATCCCTAGGCCCTAATTAGAAGAAGCTCATTAGTGAGTCATTCAGGGCTCCTCAGTGAAGGGAACTAGAGGAGCACAATAGAGGACTGAGAACAAAAGGTTTTGTTTCTTGTGGCTGTAATAAATCTCTTGTTCCTGCCACAACATCTCTGGCTGGATCTGTCGCTCCACGTCTAAAATGCATGATCATGTTGTTTGGGTCACCCACCCAATGTAGCCTTACCCCAATGTAGCCTTACCCCAATGTAGTGGGAAAAGGTGGAGGGGTGAGGCCCATCGCACCCCACCTGCCATTGCTCAGCTTTTTCATAAAAGAGCATATTTCCCTTTGACCACCCACTCACTTCATAGGTACTGCTGCAAATACAAATCACCAACAATTAAAACATGCTTCAGATATATTCCTCCCCTCCAACAAAGGCAAAATAAAACCAAAACAAAATGGTTATTACTCATTCTGAGCAATTATTAACAGACTGTGAGTCGTTATGTAATTAGCAGGAAAAGTACCAATATTGTGTTCTCTGCAATCTGTGCTATTTGTGCATTCATTTATGTAGAACTATCAACAGAGCTATGAATCTTCACTGGCTCATTCTCAAACAGGCTTTTGTGGTAGTCCATACTACACTCTATGGCAAGGCCAAACTAGAAGTGATGTAGCGTTCTTTACACTAACTTCTGCAGCCTTTTTCAAAAAGCAGTCATGGGCAGGATGATTATTTGGATCAGGGCCACTGAGGGCAGGGCTGGAATTCAGTGGGAAGCACATGCTTTCTATCGTATAAGGTTTCAAGTTCTCCAGGATTCGCCTGGAGTGTCCAGCAATTAATATCAATTTTCAAGTAACCACTGAGGGCAGTCCTGGAGTTCCCAATGTGTTAGCTGGGTATTGAACTTATAGAACAATTCTATCATGTCTACTCAAAAGTAAGTACCACTGAGTTCAGCTGGGCTTACTCTCAAGAAAGTGTATATAGTATAGGATTTCAGCTTTGATAACATTATGTCATGATGGAGAAACAGATCTCCAGGAAGAGTTTCCTCAGAATTGGCAACCTTATTTGGATGTAGAAGGACCAAATTCAATTCCTGACATCTTCAGATAGGGCTGGGAAAGATCCCTGCCTGAAACCATGGAGAACAGCTGACAGGCGATGCAAACAATACTGAGTTAACATGAACCATCATTGGTTAAATATAAGGAATATATAATATTCCTTATATATAATATAAGGAATATTAAATATAAGGAAGCTTTCTATGCGGGATCAGGAAACATATTGCCCATTTGAAGCTGCAATTCATGTCTGCAGTTTTGGCTAGCAGCAGGGTTATTTGGGGGGGGGGCAGAATTTGGATTGAGACTGCAATGCACTGCATGGAGAAAAGATGGAATCTCTCCTCCTGCACCATGGTCCTGACTCAAATCACCCCTCTCAGTGACTGCTCTCAGTGACTGCTCAGACACCGATTGTCTGCCCATTGACAATCAACTGGATTCTTTCTCCATTCCTGCCCCTTATATATGGAACAGCCTTTCTGATCACTTGAGGGTTGCTCTCTCACTTCCAATCCCTTCACATATTTTCCATGGAAACTTTGGCACTGCCTTCTAGCCCCTTCACAGGACTGCAACTAAGTATAATTGCATGCGCATGAAATAGGCACATATTCTTCCCCATGTATTCTGCCACTGTTCCGCTCCACTTCCTCTCTCTTTGCTTTGGTGTCTATTGCTAGACTCTGAACAGCTTGGAGCAGGGACCTGTAATTTTTTCTATTGTAATTGATGGTGCTAAATAAATAAATAAATAGCATTGGGGTTCCTATCACAGAACCCTCATGTTTTGTCTGGTTTGCTCTAATGCTTCAGTATTTCAGAAAGGGTAAAACAAAGGGTAGGGCCAAGGTACCTGAATAAGCTCCTGCCTAAGCAAGGATTTGAACACTGTACTCCAACAGCCAGGCCAAAACATTGTCCATTATCCTTTGTACTACACCAGCATGAATAGAAGGAGTATGTATATGAGACCTTACACAATGTACAATTTGAATAATCTAGAATAGCTGCCTAAAGGGAATTTAATTGTGTTTCATTTCCTAATGTCTCTACTCGCCTTGCAAAGCATGAAATTCAGCAGAAGAATAATAGCAACCTTTAATATTCATCCTTGCTTCTAACCACCAACTTCCTCAAACTTCGAGATGAAATAAAATAGGAACAAAGAATTTATGGGTTGACCTTCTAAAACAATCACTTCTAAAATATAAGTTAAAAGTCCCTCTTTTCACATTTTGGTGGATATTTAAGTTTGCCCTTGATTTTCACACAAAGCTCAACCATCTGTACGAAGGTCTGGATACATTTTCCAACTTTAAAGCCCATCTGGGGAGTTGAAGAGGAAAGAGAAATGCCATATTAATGCTTTAAAAAAATCTCTTCTGAATAGCTGATCGCTCCTGGAGAGAGGTAATTTTTAAACTTTAAAACCTTCCAGGGAATTGGGAGGGGAAAGAGAAGCACCACATGAATATCTTTGTTAAATCCCATCTGATTAGTGGGAAGTTCTAGGAGACACTTAAATTAACCACTTCATCAGCTGGGGGAAGGGCTGTTATCAATAGTTACCAGCTGTTAAACCAACAGGCAAGTGAAGAGAGTCACAAAAGTGACTTAAGTTATATCCCTATAATAAAGTCCTCAAGAAGTGATAATTGATTCTAGCTTTCCATTGATGCTCTGTTATAATCCGTATGTTTAAACAGATATTGTAATTGTGCACCAGACCATGCTATCGCCCACCATTGGTGCTGATGAAGCCATGCTGAAGGAGTATGCACTACAGCCAACAGTGTGAATGGGAGTATGTGGTGGAGGGACACAATCAGGAGGCCCGACAGAGGTAAGTAAAAATATCTTGTTGGTCTTCTGGTGTTGGTCTTCTGGTGGTCTATGAGTCACCTTGGACCTATGCCAGCTACAGGTATGCATTACTTAATGATAGGGATCCTTCTCTGATTCTTGTTCTTATGTGATTAGGTTGTTAAGCGAACATTCAGCCCAATCTAGTTCCTTTGTTGTGTAAATAGACACTTCCTGACAGAAACTAGCTGACTGCACAGACTACTGGAGATAGATTGCCTCTTCCTGGTTGTGTAAACAGACGCTCTGCTGCAGGCTATGGGAGTCCTGGCTGCCTCATTAAGGGCCTCTTTGTTGTGCTTTGACCACCATCGTATATGTGGTCTGTTGTTAAGCAGAAGGTTGTTAAGCAGCACACACCTGTATATGGCTGGCATACATCCAAGGAGCAAAAAGGGGTGGGACGGGTTCAAAAAGAGGGAGTAGGATCCTGGCACAAGTCACTGCCCCCAGGACCCCACCTCTCACTTCCCTGAACTGCCCCTGTCCTTCTCCTCCCTGCCCATGACATGTTCCACCACCAACTTACTGGGTGCAGTGGAGCCACTGCTATATGTACTGTGCCACTGCCCATTTGTGACAGTGGCTTGGAAGCACGTGACAGCAGCCACCTTTTGCAGCCCTGTAAAAGGTCTTGCGCTGCTGGAAAACTAGGATGCTTGTTTACAGTGTTTAAAGCTGGCCTCTCTTGTAACTGTGAAGATGTATGTGTTCCAGATGTGAAGAGAGCACACACACTTCTTCAGCATAGCTAATGATCATATAGTCCGGTGCCAAGCTCAAAATGTTGTCCCGGAAGTGATGTCACAACTGGAAGTGACATCACGCCTGGGTTTTTTAAAAAGTGAAAACTGAAACCCACCTACTTCCCCCAGCAACTCACCACCCACTTGCTCTGCTGCCTCCCCTCAGTCAGTGGCATAGCTAAGGCATCTATCTGCTACCTGGGGTCAAAGAAGATTTTGTAGCGCCCCCTCCATGACAAAATCAAATTAATTAATTAAGTAAATAAATAAAAAGTTATTGGTTCTATACTGTATCATAATAATATCTCATTGGCACTCAGAACAATCAGTCTCATAGGTCAGTTTTGAGTTAAGCAAATCCACTTTTTGTTCCATAAGGCAGTTGTGTTTTCATTTTCTGGTTAATTGGCTATAACGTTTGATAGAATACAGATATTCCAAAACAGTTTATTTCATTGCTTTCTGCATTAAATTACCTTTCCAATGATATATAACATGATGGTATTATTCATACATACCAAGATTTTCACAATTTTAGTCACTAGTGTCAAGCTCAGCTTGTTGCCCCCCTTAAACTTGATGCCCGATGCACTGCTACCCCCTGCACCTCCTTAGCTATGCCACTGGCTAGCACATGCTAGTGCAGGGCCACTAACTAATGCTATGAGCTGATGATATCATCAACCCACATCAGTGTGGCTTGCCAATCAGAAACTGGTGTGAGGTGTTGGGAGCTGCAGGATGCTGACCTTGCTGTGTCCAAAAATGTCCACTAGCTATCCTCCAGTAAGGGCTTGGACTCCCTTCCATCTCGGACACCACTGAGTGGGAATGACCATTTATTACTGTTATATCTTCACATCTCACCAAGTCTGCTGAAATTGACCCTCGAAAGGTATTGCTGAACTTTCCACTATACGAAGATGTTGGAAGAGAGATAGAGGTAGAAAATCACTTAATAAGTGTGAATTGGCTATCACATATCAGGTTTGCTGAAGAAAGTTTTCTTATCATGTGTATACAGCACAGGTCAATAGAAGTAGGTTTATCAGTGAATAAACTTATCATTTGATTACTATCACTTGATTGTATGACTTGGCCCATAGACAACTGAAGATGATATATTGAAGAATACAGAATGGCTCAACTATTTAGGGGAGAGGGGAAAATCTGTCTCAGATGTGCATATCTGAAAATAAAATTTGCACCCGAAACAAACATTCATTCATATGTACTCAGCGCAAAAATAAAATAAAATAAAAGAGATCCCCAAACTGGCCTGTATAGTTTCATTTCCTAATGTATTTCTAATGGCTGGTTTCCTGTTGCTTTCTTATGAAAGCATTTTCCTTCTGCTTTTGCTTTCTATGCCTTCAATAAAGCAAATGAATAAACAAGTGACATCTTACCCCCCATTTCCTAGCCTCCCACAGACAATCCCACTCCATTCTGATGTGGGATCTAGCATTTAGCAGAGCTAGCCATCTGTGATGTGGCAGGATATGCGGTAAATGCTCCAGGCTATCACAAATACCATCTCACTGGGATATGTTTCCAAATGCCTAAGAAAATCCTATTGTAATATTCAAACGTTTGTGGCTGCGAAGTAATTCCCTAAACCCACTTTTAAAAAGGGTATGCTATTCGAGAGCATCTGTCTAGTTAGATTCTTCAAAAGAAGACTTCTAAACTGTTGTGTCAAGAAGCTGATTTTAAAATTTTCCAATCACAGTATTTCCATTTTAAAAGACCGACATACAGCCCAATCCTAACCCACACTGGAATAGGTAGGCCTGCCGGCCTGCTCTGTATCCAGTGCAGGGTTGGGGCTGACTACAGTTCAGCCCAGGGCAAGGGGAACTGATTTTCCTTACCCCAGGTAAAGCGGCACCTAAAGAGGTGGTGCAGATTCAAGCAGTCTGGAACTGTGCTGGGTCGCCCAGGAGTGGGATAAGGATCTGGTCTGAGCCCACCGACCCCCACTTGGCCCTGAGTTGTCCACAGGCACACCCAATCCCTGCCCCCCACCCCCCACTCTGAAACACCTCCATTCTGCCCTCCCCCACCTTCTCCAGACCCCCGCACTAGCCTGACACAACTGGCACAAACTTACCTATCCTCTGGCACAACAGCACCAAAGATGACTTCTGGAGGCCAGTGCACATCCATGTGCCTGCCTCCTGACTCTTGAAATCAGGGCACCTCCAGGGGACTTGCACTGGCCCAAAGGCGAGTGCAGATTGCACCCTTAATAGTTTCCATCAGATCAGTGCACATTTTACATAAAAGAGTTTATTAGGACCACACTTGTAGGTGTCATCTAAAACAGCTTCCATGGTAGATGAGATCAGCTGAATAAGTGGGAGAAGCATTCTGCCCACCAAAGTCCCTCCCTAGTTGATTTTTTTTAATCCTATTGCTAATAAGGAAAGTTCTGTCTACTAGTGCTTTTTTGTCAGACTCTGGCATGAGGGCAATGACCTGGAGATCTTTCACATTTTCATAATGGTGAGGAATAGTGAAATAGATCAGTGTTTCCAGTCGCACTGCACAAACTCATGCTTTTAGATATGCCCTTGACATATGAAACTATGACATATGAGCTGGTGGCTGTGCTAGCAAGGATGGGCAGCACCAGTTTGGAACCTTGTCAAACACAGGCAAATGGTCCCACTTCTGTGAATGCAAAGGCCAAACTGTGAATGGATGTGGCTTTTCAGAGAGCTGCTACAAGGGTTACAGCAGCATATAGACTAGTAGTAAGAGTTGCATGATGTTGCTATATCTCTGTGGATGTGAGTCTCACATGAACACTTCCTCCTCCTTCCTCTTCCCACTAACCAATCAGTCTTGCTCCCAGTGGTGGCCTGTTTTCCTGTATGATCATATCCAACAGACGAAGCCATGATGGCTTTTGCAAAGACAATAAATACAACACTGCATTTATATGTACAGAATTGGTATGTAGACAGTGGTGCTTGAGAACTACTTTCAATTTATCCCTGAGCCAGCTAATATTTTTAGGAATTAGTTTGAATAGGTTCATGTATTGAAAGATAATATTTATTTATTTATTTATTTATTTATTTATTAGTAGAATTTATATCCCGCCTTTCCACTCCAGAAAGGAGCACTCAAGGCTGATAACAAATAAAATATGAAAACCATGAAAAATATAAATAAGTATAAAAATCAAACATTTAAAAACACAAACAAAACAATTGGTTCCCCCCCAAAAAAGAAGAAGAAGAAAAGGCCATGCCCCCTTGTGTCAGCATTAAAAGGTTTGTGTAAATAAAAAGGTCTTAAGCCCCCGCCAAAAGGACTCTAGAGAGGGAGCTGTTCTCAGCTCTAGGGGAAGGCAGTTCCACAAATGGGGAGCCACCACCAAGAAGGCCCTCTTTCTGGCCGCCATCCCATTCACCTGCACTGGTGGCAGCACATTCAGAAGGGCCCCCTCTGATGACCTGAGAGGACAGGTCGGACTATATGGAAGGAGGCGGTCCCTCAAATACCCTGGACCCGAGCCGTGTAGGGCTTTAAATGTCAAAACTAGCACTTTGAATTCAGCCTGGAAACGAACTGGCAGCCAGCGTAGCCGCCGAAGAAGTGGCCCGACTGACACGTACCGACAACCCCCAGCAACCACATGGGTGGCCACATTCTGCACTAATTGCAGTTTCTGGACCGTTTTCAGAGGCAACCCCACGTAAAGCATGTTGCAATAGTCTAATCTGGATGTCACTAGGGCATGGGTCACCGTGGCCAGGTCTGAGCGACTCGGGTATGGTCGCAGCTGGCAAATCAGCCAAAGCTGAGCAAAGGCTCCCCTGGCCACAGCCGCTACCTGGGAATCCAGAAGCAGCTGCGGATCCAGGATCACCCCCAAGCCGCGAACCTGCTCCTTCAGAGGGAGTGCAACCCCATTTAGAACAGGATGATAGTCCAATACCCGAGACTTGGACTTCTGGACCAGGAGAACCTCTGTCTTATCAGGATTCAATTTCAGCTTGTTTGCCCATGTCCAGCTCCTAACAGCCTCCAGACAGCAGTCCAGAACTTTGACTGCCTCCTTGGAATCAGGAGGAAAGGAGAGAAAGAGCTGGGTGTCATCAGCATATTGATGGCACCCTACTCTGAACCTCTGGATGACCTCTCCCAGCGGCATCATGTAGCTGTTGAACAGCATGGGGGACAGAATGGAACCTTGCGGCACCCCACACCTAAGAGGCCAAGATGCCGAACAAAGCATCCTCCAGCACTGTCAGCCAGGAATGACCGGAACCAATGCAGGACAGTGCCTCCAAGTCCCAACTCAGCCAACCAACCCAGAAGGACACCATGGTCGATGGTGTCAAAGGCCACTGAGAGGTCCAGCAGGACTAATAGGAATGCACTCCACCTGTCCATTCCCCGACGCAGGTCATCCACCAAGACAACCAAGGCAGTCTCTGCCCCAAATCCCAGCCTGAAGCCAGACTGAAAAGCATCCAGATAATCAGCTTCATCCAAGATCGTCTGGAGCTGGGATGCCACCACCCGTTCAATCACCTTGTCCAGAAATGGAATATTAGAGACAGGCTGGAAAGTTGTTCAAGTTAGTAAGATCCAGGGAGGGTTTCTTCAGGAGAGAACAAACCACCGCCTGCTTCAAGGTCGGAGGTAGTACTCCCACCCTCAGAGAAGAATTCACCACCCTCGCTGTCCACTCGGCCAGGCCCCCCCCCAGGCGGATCTAATTAGCCATGCTGGGCAAGGGTCAAGGGGGCAAAAAGATGGTCTCACACTCCAGAGAATCCTTCCTCATTTTCCACAAGCTGGAAAGAATCCCACAAGATAGGATAGACAGATGCCCCAGGGACATCACTAGGTACTGCTAATATGGCGTCCAAGTCATGCCGGATCTGATCGACTTTGTCCGCGAAGTGCTTAGCAAACTTATCACAGCGAGTCTCTCTGTGCTCCTCCCCATCAGTAGGGGGGGCGAGATCAAGTAGGCCTGGAACCACATGGAAGAGCTCAGCTGGACAGTACTCCGCAGATGTGATGGCGGCAGAAAATTATGACCTTTTCGCTGCCGCCGCCGCCCTAGAATAGGCTCTGAGATGGACTCTGGCCTCTTTGCGGTTAGACTCAGCACAAGTCTTTCGCCAACGTCGCTCTAGACGTCTGCCCTGCCGCTTCATTGTTCACAGTTCCTCAGAAAAACCAAGGAGCTGCTCTTACTCTGAGGCTGGGCAGAAGCCACTCAGGAGCAATCTCATCTAGGGCCCTGGTCATCTCCTGGTTCCAGAAATCAACCAGGTCTCCAGGTGAGTCACCAGCTCTGGCAACAGGAAAGTCCCCCAGAGCCCTCAGGACCATCTGGATCCATCAGCCTCTGGGGCGGATCATACCATGTGGCCCCCTGCCACTGTGGAGGCAAGAGGCTGCGATAAGCCTAAATTTCACCAGGAAATGATCTGTCCATGACAAAGGAGTGATCTTAATCTCAACACCCAGATCACCATCAGCCTGCCTAGCAGTAAAAACCAGGTCCAGCATATGTCCTGCATCATGTGTTGGGACAGATATTCTCTGAGACAGATCATGGTTGCCATGGCGGTCATGAAGTACTGAGCCACAACTGTCCTGGGGGCCTTGGCATGGATGTTGAAGTCCCCCAGCACTAATAGGCAAGGGCACTCCATATACTACAATATAAGTGGTATATTGTAAAATACTGTATTAAAAGAAGCATTATATAAGACAAAAAAAAAAAAGAGAGAATCAATGTTCCCATGATCCTAATATGTGCTGAAGACAGCAGTACTCCTCCTTCCTCTGAGGAGGTTTCATCAAGCTTCGGGTCTGCACACACAGGTGACTCCAGTCACCACATTTGCAAATGTGTGTAATCAGAATTTGAAGTACATAGGTTACCCAACTGTGTCAGATGTGATTGTAATACCAGTAGCTGCATTCCCTCTGAGGGGGATTTGCCTCTAGCTAAGTGTGCTCAGGGACTAGGTAACTTTTGACTTCTATCCCTGTTGGCAGATCCAGGTTTCCTTGAATTTAAGCAATCAAGCCTCACAGGAATTGTGGCCCCTCCACTTAGCTGTTCAGTGATCAGCATTTGGGGTAGGTTACCACCCACACACACAGGATCATATGGTCGGGCTGTTAGTCACAGACTTTAACAGAGTTCAGTGAACCAGAGCTGTGGAGTCAATGCTCCACAGTGTATGATTAAGTGGAATATTCAGCTTTGAACTTAAAGTACATAAATAATTAAAGGAGTGAGGGAAAGGAAGTGAGAAAATGAGAACCACCCTAAATGGCAAGGCTGCCATATGGATGTCTTTGGATGTCTGCTGAAGCCAGAGAACAAATGTAAAGTTGAACTCATATCCATCCCAATTTTCCAAATGTGACATTTTCAGGGCATTCCTTTGAATGAATGAATGAATGAATGAATGAATGAAAGAAAGAAAGAAAGAAAGAAAGAAAGAAAGAAAGAAAGAAAGAAAGAAAGAAAGAAAGAAAGAAAGAAAGAAAGAAAGACTTTTTGCTACATGAATATCTCAAGACAAAAGGAGGAAGCAAATGACAAATGCATAAGAAAATTTGCCATTTGATTTGTGACTTGGTTAATCTGACCTACTTGGATATAAGCCCATTGAGCCCAATCGAGTTCAGAGCAACAGGCAGCCCAATACATTTCACAATCCCATTTAGAGGGACAAACCACCCCTTTCCTAGAGTTATGGAAAGTGCCCCAAATTCTTTCAGAAAGGAAAGGAGGTGTCAGGGCATGTGTGCATCCCATGGCCTTGCATGTCTATCATGTGGGACTGGTCGGGCAATAAGAGCACGGTTTGAACAGGACCACTTCAGTGACAGTGCAATCTTATGGTTAGCGCCAGCCCAACAGCCGCTACACTGGCTCTAGCCATTGTAAAAGCACCATAAAACATGTTCTGACCTCTTGCATGTAAGCAGCACCAGCAGGATAGCTGGATGGTGCTGTATCCCGACCCCCAGGTGTTAGTGGAGGTAAGTAAAGCGCAAAGCAGTGCAGGGGCTGGGGAGTTATGGAATGGAAGCAGGGAGGGAGCATTTCTGGGCGGGTGAAAGGCAGAACGGAGGTGAATCAGGCCAGAGAGAGAGGCTGGATCAGCAGAGCAGTATCGGCAGAGCAGAGCAAGATAACATCTGAAGGTCACCAGTTCGAGGCCACTGGCAGCTCCGTGAATGGTGAGACCTTGAAGCAGCTGACAAACTGAGCTGATTTATTCCACCTGCTCTTTGGTGTGAGTGAAGAAGCATCTTGGCTGCCCTTCAAGTGAGAGATTAAGGAGCTGCTTATCGGCCAGTGTGGGAGGCAACTGGGGGCCAGAAGTGATACCAGACTGTGAAAGATCCATCTGAAGTGTTGTGCGGTTCTTGAAAGACAGAACCTTTCTTTTATTGTAAAAATCCCCTCGGGAGTTTAGAAATAGCCTTGTGAACCACCTTGAATACAGTCAGAGGAGTAATCCGATGACCCGAAAGGCAGTATATACTGTAAATACCATTATCATCATCAATCATCATCATCATCCTATCTTCCCTCCCAGGCCTGGAAGCCCTATAGGGGGCTTCTCAGCAGATCCATTAGCCCCACTGGGTAGACTGGGAAGTTACTCGAGGTTAGAGTAAAAATATTCTCTTATCCCGAGGAAACCTCCAGCCTGCTCCAAAGTCACATTGGATACAGCAGATGCCATGTGGCCCCACTAACCACCAGTGCAGGTGAGGATTGGGCTGCCAGATAGGAGACCTTTACTTTGTTCAAGTCAAAACAGATGAAATCAAATTTCCTGGTAAATTCCTGTTTAGCAATTTCTCACTGGAGCCGTCTTTATCATTCTTCCCTGGAGTTCAGCTCTGGTGAGCAGCAGTTGACTCAAATCCCAACAGATTGCTTAAGACCCATGCAAACTTGCCTTCCTGTGGTTTGTGGACTCACTTCCACTTAACTGTGTTTTGGAGGGAGCTGTAAGGATCACAAGCCACCTTTGTTGTTCTTTAGATTCTCAGTTTTACATGTAATCTTAAATGACAGCAGTGTCTCAACTTGTTTGACAAAATATGGTCATAAATCTCCGTGACCCCCTCCTTTTTTTTTTTTTTAAAAAGGGCCACCACTTAAAAGTGTAATATAGCACTTAAGAATTGCTGTACTTGAATTACTGTGCTTGGTATAGATGATGAAGTTCTGAGGTTTCTCTGGTTTCTGTTTGATTTGAAGTCTGTTTTCAGGGCAAGAGGGAGGGTTTATATAATTTAAGGCTTTAAAAGACTGTGAACAGCTTCTAGTCATTTGGAGAGCCTGTGCCAGTATTTTACGTCAGGCAGAAATAACATTCCACACCAGAACTTGTTGCTCAACAGAAAGCACTCATGCCCTTATAAGGCCACGGGAAGTGTGGCGTGGAGGGAAAGCTTTTTCTGAAGTTTCAGATTCCCAATGAGTGGAAAGACAATCATGTTTCCAAGTGACGTAGTTATACTTGTGGTTGGGAGTCCTGTCTGAGGGGGAAAAAAGTCAAGGCCTAGTTTAGTAACATCACCAGTGTTTCCTTTTCCTGCAAATGTTCAAGAGGGAAAATATGTTCTTATCCACAGAAAGCAATAGAAATCTATACCACATGGGAATGAAACATTTATAGAGCATTCTCAGCTACTGGAAGAGTTCTTCCCGTATGCAGTTCCTTACGTCAATGAAGCTTTATTCAGTCAACCTTGTCTTTTTAAAAACAATGCTCTTGATTATTAAAAACTGGAAAAGTATTCTGAAAACATGCATTAATAATTGGAGTAATGGCACTTCTTCAGCTGTTATGCCGAATCCTTTCCTACATAAACAATTTGTGGATTGAGAAATTATACAAGATTGTAGAAATGGATGTGTTGACAGAAAGATTGAGGGATGGTGAGACGGAGAGAATACAGAGATTGTGGAACCCATTATATGAATGGTTAGATAAATGATTATGAAATATTGATTGAAGAGATTATAATTATAGAAATAATTATAGAAATAAGACAGTATTGGCTGCAGTTCTGTAATTCCCTAGTGTTTTTCCCTCTGTATTACCCTGAATATATATATATATCTGTGATTTTCCCTGTATCCATGCCTTAAATCAAATCAAATATTTAAAACAAAAAACAAAGAAAAACCACAATTTACTGATTGTGAGGGGGAAAACAGGAAATTTGGCTGAGAAATTGTAAACGTGGTTTATAGCTTCCTTTCTTCACAAATGTGCAAGCTAACTGATGTTTCTTATAATATATATTATTTCATATATATATATGCCTCCACCAGGAGATGAACAAGAATCCAGACATTAAATGATACTGAAGGACCTCACTGCTACTAACCGAGAATTTTTATTCTAAAAATCATAAAATAGTGTCTGAAATTGCACTGAAGATTCTATCTAACATTATGATCTGGTTACAATATGGTGTGATCCTGATACCAAGGGTGTGTGTGTGTGTGTATTTATATATACATAGTAGTTGACAACCTTCAGTCTCGAAAGACTATGGTATCACGCTCTGAATGGTGGTTCTGGAACAGCGTCTAGTGTGCCTGAAAAGGCCGATTCGGGGGTGACAATCCCTTCCACACTGGGAGCAAGTGCAGTCTGTCCCTGGTCTGGCTTCCTGGCTATGGGCCTTCCTTCTTTGCCTCTTAGCCTCAGACTGTTGGTCAAGTGTCTCTTCAAACTGGGAAAGGCCATGCTGCACAGCCTGCCTCCAAGCGGGCCGCTCAGAGGCCAGGGTTTCCCACCTGTTGGGGTCCACTCCTAAGGCCTTCAGATCCTTCTTGCAGATGTCCTTGTATCGCAGCTGTGGTCTACCTGTAGGGCGCTTTCCTTGCACGGGTTCTCCATAGAGAGAACCCCTGCTAATTGGGTAAGAGGCACTTTTTCAAGTGGCTGCTCCTTTTTTTTAGCAAGCGGAGAGTAACTGGCTCATCTCATCCCAGCAGTGTCTGTTCTAGTGGCTGTCTGCTGGTATTCTTTTGCATCTTTTTAGATTGTGAGCCCTTTTGGGACAGGGAGCCATTTAGTCATTTGATTTTTCTCTGTAAACCGCTTTGTGAACTTTTAGTTGGAAAGCGGTATATAAATACTGTTAATAATAATAATAATAATAATAATAATAATAATAATAATAATAATAATAATAATAATAATAATAGAGGAGATCCTTTGGGATCCGGCCATCATCCATTCTCAGGACATGACCGAGCCAACGCAGGCGTCTCTGTTTCAGCAGTGCATACATGCTAGGGATTCCAGCTCGTTCCAGGACTGCGTTGTTTGGAACTTTGTCCTGCAAGGTGATGCCGAGGATGCGTCGGAGGCAGCGCATGTGGAAAGCGTTCAGTTTCCTCTCCTGTTGTGAGCGAAGAGTCCATGACTCGCTGCAGTACAGAAGTGTACTCAGGATGCAAGCTCTGTAGACCTGGATCTTGTTATGTTCTGTCAGCTTCTGGTTGAACCAGACTCTCTTTGTGAGTCTGGAAAACGTGGTAGCTGCTTTACCGATGCATTTGTTTAGCTCGGTATCGAGAGAAAGAGTGTCGGAGTTCGTTGAGCCAAGGTACACAAAGTCATGGACAACCTCCAGTTCGTGCGCAGACATTGTAATGCAGGGAGGTGAGTCCACATCCTGAACCATGACCTGTGTTTTCTTAAGGCTGATTGTCAGTCCAAAATCTTGGCAGGCCTTACTAAAACAATTCATGAGCTGCTGGAGATCTTTGGCAGAGTGGGCGGTGACAGCTGTATCGTTGGCAAAGAGGAAGTCACGCAGACATTTCAGCTGAACTTTGCTCTCAGTCTGGAGAGGTTGAAGAGCTTTCCGTCTGATCTGGCCCAGAGATAGATGCCTTCTGTTGCAGTTCCAAAGGCATGCTTCAGCAGGACAGCAAAGAAAATCCCAAACAAGGTTGGTGCAAGAACACAGCCCTGCTTCACTCTGCTTCGGATGTCAAAGGGGTCTGATGTGGAGCCATCGAAGACAACAGTGCACTTCATGTCCTTGTGGAAATATCTGATGATGCTGAGGAGCCTGGGTGGACATCCAATCTTGGGGAGAATCTTGAAGAGGCCGTCCCTGCTGACCAGGTCGAAAGCCTTCATGAGATCTATGAAGGGTATAAGGAGTGGCAGTTGTTGTTCCCTGCATTTCTCCTGCAGTTGTCTAAGGGAGAATACCATATCAGTGGTGGACCTGTTGGCTCGGAATCCGCACTGCGATTCTGGATAGACGCTCTCTGCAAGTACCTGGAGCCTCTTTAGTGCAACTCGGGCAAACAGCTTTCCTACAACACTAAGGAGAGAGATGCTGCAGTAGTTGTTGCAGTCACCCCTGTCACCTTTGTTCTTGTACAGCGTGATGATGTTTGCATCCCTCATGTCTTGAGGTACTCCACCTTCTCTCCAGCAGAGACAGAGGATTTCATGCAGCTCAGTGACGATGATCTCTTTGCAGCATTTTAGGACTTCAGCAGGGATGCTGTCTTTTCCAGGTGCCTTGCCAAAGGCAAGGGAGTCCAGGGCCACGTGAAGTTCTTCTAGGGTTGGTTCACTGTCAAGCTCCTCCAGCACAGGCAGCGCTGTTGTTCAGCGCTTCTTCGGTGATGTATGATGGTATCAAGCAGGCACTAGGTCCAACATAGAAGAAAATTGCCCCTCTATATATACATAAACATAAACATAAACATACAATAACGGGAAAAAACTGCATGTCCAAACTAGCCTTTGACTTTAGCACAAGGGAGGATGCTTGTTCCTCCCAAATTGTTCAAGGTCTCGGGGTGGGGGGTGGAAACCAAAGACCACAATTCCAAACTTATCAAGCTTCACATTTATATGAATAAAGAGTAGACAAATCTGACAGCAGTCCTTCTCCTCATGATAAGCGTCATGAGTGGCCCTGACTGCAGATAAATGTCTCCATCCCACTTATATGAAACAACTTGTGCTGTTATTCTCTATATGCAGCCTGTCATTTGGAAAGGACAGCTATTTTTCCTGCTGTGAAGTTGCCATCAGCCTAGAAATGATGAGGGACAGTTACATTCTTGAACATGACATTTCTGTGTCTCTTGCAACCTGTAAATTGGAAGTTATCTTGTTGTGCACGCAGTACCCCTTATAGATTTTGCAGAGTTATGGCGTGCACAGTGCCATAATAGCATTTTGCTATTATAGCAAAATGCTTAATGAAACATTATATGCATGTTACATAGGAAGTAGGACTGAAGTCAAGGAGAGGCTTCTACTCAGATGCAGACCACCTACTTTCCCAAAGAGCTCTCATATTGGAACAACCCGAGTTCTGTTTTCTGCAATAACCATTCATTTCATACTTGCCTACTTTTGTATCTTTCCTTAAGCCCAAACTTTATTGATATGCTGAAATGTATGCATAACCCAGATATTTAGTGTTATCAGTAGAATTTTGTGAATATTTACATACTTCCAAGTTAATGAGTCCCAGGTAAGTTCATAGGATTGCCTCAAATGGTTTCCACGTGATAAGCTGGATCCCTCCAATTGATCTAAAGCTTTGATGTAGCAGTGTAGCCGGTGATAAACAGATGTTGACACAGAGCTGGCTTACCCAATTGCTGTATACATGATAAAAAAGCAGGGCTACATAATGTACACCCCCCATCACACATGTGACATAACATGTGGCATGGGAGTTTCTAAGCCTATTTGATGAAACCCATTTATAACCAATTTATTAAGTAATAGGACCCATTTGATGAACTGAGAAGATGGTGGATGCACCAGTCCATCTCTGTTCATTTCATCTCTGTTGTGTGAGACTTGTGTGAAAGCTTCACTGAACTGTACGAAGTTTGTGAGTGGCAGTACTTCACTCTTAATAGCAGGGATGGGAACTCGAGTCAGGTGACTTGAGTGGCAAAAATCAGCGTTTTTCGCTGACTCATGGAGACTCAAGTCACTTGCACCATTAACTCAGGCCTCAAGTCTGAGGCCACTTGACTTGGCACTGATTCCCCACACATGGGTGGAGGCAGGGAAGCTGGGGGGGAGGTGGTTTGTATCTATCACACTTCCAACACATGCCTCCTCATGGCTCCGTTGTTACTTGGGAGAAGGAATCCTCATTGAATAACCAGTACAAATGGGACTACTGCTGAGTAGAGCTGCAAAGGATCGAGTCATTCTGGTAAGCCTTGTAGGAGCTGCACGTGACCCTCCTTCCTCTTGCCGCTTCTGTCCCCGCTCTCTCACAGTCCATCCCACCCCCTCCCACTTTGTTTACAGATGGGCAGGGACATCCAGGGAGTGTTTAAAGAGAACTCCAACGCGCACACACACACACACCAGCAGCAGCCCCATTTTTTTTCCCCACGGCTTGCTTTTTAAAGGGAACAACTCGAGTCTCAAGTCTTCGAGTCATGAAAATACTCCAGGTGACTTGAAAAGTGCCCCTATTATAACTTGTTTTCAAGTCAATTTGAGGGAGCAGAGACTTGTGACTCAACTTGAGTCAAGCTGCACTTGCCCAATCCCAAATTAATAGAGTGGTTAGAGCAGCGATTTTCAACCACTGTGCTGTGCCACACTGGTGTGCCGCGAGTGGTCCACATGTGTGCCACAGGAATTTGGGGGAAGGTCATTTATTAATAGGGCCAATGGGAGATGTGAGCCCCCACTGGCAGCATGGTGTGCCTTGTCAATTGTCAAAAACCTGGTGGTGTGCCTTGACCATTTTTATGCCTTGTCAGTGTGCCACGAGATGAAAAAGATTGAAAATCACTGGGTTACAGTTTTGAAGAACTCAAATGCAACAAGTAGGTTGCTCTTGTGCTTTCTGAGTCTTCTGTTTCTGATCCTGTCATCAACCACAAAAGGATTTCATGCTCTAATGAATATTTTTTTGTGCCTTCCGTAGACATATTCTGATATAGTTTGATAAGAATGGATATTCCCCAGGAGTCATGACATATAAAAACACGTATTAAAATACTGAAGTAGGAACAAATCTCTGAGACTGTATATTACAAGTTTCACATTTGCAGAATTAAGGAACAAGCTGTAGACACACATTGCCTGTGGTTAAAGTTATCACTTCCTTTGACATTAGCAAGGCTAATTCAAATGAAATAGGGAAAGCCCCCTCGGGCAAGAACACTGTGGACACTTACTGTTAATCATTTTTAATTTTATCTGTTTACAGTTCATCCTGTAATGGCTAGGCATGAAATACAGGCACAATTTAACACAAACATATCTGAACCTTGAGGTCTCGGAAAGTCGACTCCCAGCAAGCTTGCAGAAATAACGCAGCAGCTAATTTATGATTTTTCTCTGTTTTGAATTTAAGATAAGCTTATCTTAGTAGTGTGAAAAGTCAGATGTGCTATGCCCAAAGTAATATCACAAGGGAAATTATTATAGCAAGATCCCAGATTGTCCTAAATTAATCCTGATAGCTGCATCCTACCAGAAACGTCTTAAAGGCATGATGTTTAAAATGCAGAATGCATCATTTCTGAGAACTAGCGCTATAATTTACATATTTCCCCCACCTTCCGTCCTTCCCTTGCTTTCTTCATATGCTGTCTCTCTTTTAGTTTATAAACTTGTGGGTAGACATCAAATCTACTTATTAGGCCTCTGCAAAGCATGTAGCTGCTAGAAGTATTTGAGAGACATTACACTAAAGAATAAAGGCATTTGTCGCCTTCTATTGTTTGGTCTTTAAAAAATATATATAGTATTTCAGAACAAAAGAAAATGTGAAGCAATTATCTATTGGGGTACTTTTTTTTGCTAAGACAATTTTAAATGAAAATCTCATTTACTCCATGATATTATAATAATATTATTGTTGTTATGTTCAAGTTCAAGTTTATTAGGTTGATCAGCATATAAGCCATACACCTATTTACCTAAAATCTTAAAACCAGAGTTTAAAACCACATAGAAACAGAATTTGGCTATATCCACAACACACTCTTTGCAAAGACTACTTAACAGTAATTTCAATCTTAAAGAGTATGAAAACATAGAAAATTTATGTATCCATTTCTTTAAGAATCGATCTCTCCCTGCTGTATATTTTGGGCATCAGAAAAAAGATATGATATTATTGTGATTGTCCCTTAACTGAATTAGACACCCGGTGGGTGTCTAATTCAGTTAAGGGACAATCACAATAATGCTGCTGAGGAGGGATCTTTTGAAAACAACACTTCATTTGTGCAGTTGGTAAAGCATTACATCGTGCAATCATATAAGCACACCTCAACTTGGGAACCGTCAGTACATAAAAATAGATGGATAATGAAAATTTAGTGGGAAATTTAATTCCAAAATAAGAAGGGGAGCATTTACACTTAGCCTCCCTTAAAAGGCCACCCCAATCTTGAATTAACAGCTTTTCAACAAGCAGCGAATGGCTTCTTCCACTGAATTTTTCTAGTGACTGTAGGCCCAGCTCACATATTTTCATATTAATGTTATTCCATTTTACCCAGCAGCGTTCTTGTGCTGCTAGTTTTGTGAAAACAGGAAGATTTTCGGCAACTGTCTGTATTTAAATCATATAATAGCTTTCCAAATCAAGGTTGAAATCTTTGGAAGTCCCAATTCCAACCATATAACTTCAGAGGCTATACATGGGGGTAGGATTAAAAGCTTCCGAAAAAAGACTTACTGGAGTCGCTCAAGCTGTTCTATTGGTCCCAGATCGGTAAGCCATATAACATACATGGCAATACCATTGCTTTTTATTATTGTTGTTATGTTATTAATTCATAAAGCATCTAATATTTTTAAGTGCAATCAAAAAATTGTAAACAAACACAAGTCCTGTTCAGAAGTTATACCCCCCCCCCCCATATGTTCCTGGACCTGTGTGGACTACCTGCTGGTGTGACCAGCTTGGCCTTCACCCTTTACCCACGCACTAAGACTTGCTCCCAGCCTCCCTGAAATCAGCAATTAGCTGCAAGATGCTCCTGATGACAGCCACCTGGGACTATTCCCTTTCTCCACTCTCCTCTCATCCACAACTCTTCTGCTCCGCTCCTCTCCTCATTTCTGAAGCTACAATGCAAAACAGTGAAGACAATCCCCCACCTATCTGCTCCCTGAGGCTACTGCCTCAGAGCCCAATCCTATCCAGTTTTCCAGTGCTGCTGCATTTGTGCCAATGGGGCAGGCACTGCAATCTTATGGTGGGGCAGCAGTCACACAGGCCTCCTTAAGGTATGGGAACATTTGTTCCTTTACCTTGAGGCTGCCTTGCGACTGCACTGGTGCTGGAAAATTGGATAGGATTGGGCCCTCAGTCAGTCTCATGGAGAGACTGGCCCTAGTTATAAGGTTGAATAACAGCTGCTGGGTCAGTCTTACTTCAGAATCTAGGGTATTTTTTATTCCAATTATCATATAGAGAGTGAGTTAAAAAGTTGAACTATCCATGGTACATTAAAGGTATTCCATAGCCCCTTTCTCCACTGCAGGTACACTGATGTCAAAACCTGCTTGCTGTAGAAATGGACTAGAGAAAAGGAGCCAAAGGATCCAGAGAACAAATTAGAGATAAAACGGAGTCACCAACAACTACTGACAGAACTAGTACTCTTCCAGCCTGCAGAACATTCAAATGATTAGTCATCCAAATCAGGTAAGTGGGACCCATGACCAATACCCTTCTTATGCAGGCCTGTGCAATAATCTCGGGGGGGAGGGGTGTCTTCTTGCATTGGCCAAAACAGCCAATCTGACTACATTGTCAGGTTTCTGCAGATTAGTGCCACAAGTGCTACTATGCTTGTTGAACAGGAAAGACAATAAATGAGTATCACAGCAACAACACACTGACGAAGGGATCTCTATCTGCTAAGAAACAACCAGTGTGATCCAGTCAAAGCTTTTATTGAACTATATCAGCAACAGAGCAGCATCTGAAAGCAAAACACACAAGTGGGGTTGACCACCACTTCCTCCAAGCTAGGCTGTTGGCCATTGCAAATTATCCAACAGACAGACAAGAAAGAAGTGCCTTTTGAGGTCTGGCTACATCAGTTGATTCACTGTCTGCCATGGAGTTTGCAAAGCCACAGGGGCCTGACTGGAATGAGGCGATTGGCAACCTCGCTGAGCAGCAGCTGGTTTCACATTCTGGTCACCATAGGCAGGCAGGCAGGCAGCTTTCCTTGAGGTTTACATAGTGTCTTCGACTGTGGGGCAGCTGTCTGTGGGTGACAAGGAGAAACACAGATTGAGGAACAAAAGACTCAATAGCATCAGCAACACCTGTTCCCTGCATTTATATGCATGTTTGATGTTTGTGAGGGAGAGTGGTGCCACCAGAGGGTACATGCAGTGGTGCCTTGCTACCTGACAAGGGAAAGGCAGAGTAGGAATTTGGTAAAGAAAGAAAATCTACTGCATACTGATACAATGGGTGGGCACTATAGGGGTGAGAACTATGATTACTGGCAACTCAGTTTGAGTACTGATAAACCACATCTACTCCACAATGAAGGTACTTGCAGGACAATGCTGTTTGTAATTGTAGAATTTTGAGTCAACATGTGGTTTAGCATGAGCAACAAGGAAATTGTTGCTCTCATTGCAAATGTGCCTGACTTTATGCCATGCTTTTCCTTGCTGGCAATTTACCCATCATTCATGGTGGAACTCCTCACATTAATTTTGTTTCAAGTCACTTGAAGATACATGTAAGGCGAACTTAAGAATAGTCTGGTACATATCTTACTTCCTGGGCATCCCAGTGGCATTGCCAATGTATTCTCCTCCCTTGGGCAGATGCCATCCTCCTGATGCAAAACACCCCCCTTACCCACCATGCTGAGCGACACGTACTCTGGCAACAACTGGCCTGGGCCCATCTGATGCGCAGGCACAAAGCATAGCACCCAGAAGTAGTTTGGTGGTGATGTGATGACATCAGTGCATCAATGCAACACAGCCAATGGCTTCCAGAAAGCTGTGATTTGTGGCCAATTGGATGCAAGGGTAGGTGGGGGGGAACTTTCAGCTCCAAATGTGGCATGAAGGCTACTTGGCAGGGGCTTGGGCAATGTGCCTGTCATCCCCTGCCACACCCCACCGCATGTCACCCAGGCTGGTCCACCAACTCACGCCTCCTTAGTGACACCACTGAATCAACCAAAAGCTTAAACACAGTATGCTGTCTGCACATTGGAGAAGATAGATATATCTCAGTGTGAAGAACAAGTTAAAATCACTGGCTCCGATCTCACTCTGTTTTGTAGGCCAGAAGCCATTTTGAAGCAGCTATGGGAACAGAGCTTGTTAGTAGGCTAAGAGCAGCTTCTTATCATTGTCCCAGCCTAGCAGCAGTAAAGGATCCTGATAAAAAAGCTGGTAACAAGGACATGATATTTGAAGTAACAATTTGCAGCAGCAGTGATTTTCCAGTTGGGAGGGGTCAGAGTGAGTGACCTGCTGTAACACCAGCTGGTGAGGTCATTTGTCAGACACTTTGGTTGGTCTGGAATCTGGCTGGACAAAAGGTAATTTTAAGGTATTGAAAAACTGTTGGTGAGTAGGGATGAGCTACTTCTTGCCTTTTCCAGCATGGGCAGCTGTTTGTATCACCCATGGAATGGCAGGTTAAAAAGAGGCTATCCTCAGGGTTAAAAGATCCTGGTGAGCATTTGGAATAAGTAAGCTCAGGAGCTTGGTTTTATTTTAGCATTGTGTGTATATTGCATTTATTCTCTCAAATACTTAATGCCTTTCAAGAAATATATAACCATAATTCTATTCTTTAAATAAACAATTTATTATCACAGGCTTTTGTTTGTGTGAATACAAAGGAACCGATCTATCTAAGTCTGGCCCTTGGCTAGATGATTAGCTGTTAAAAGAGGTGGTGGCACCTACTGTAGGGCAGTTTACCCTGAGGATTTGCACATCTATGTTTGGGATGTCTGACCAGCCAGGTTGATGTGTTCAAGAACTTGTACTCTATGTAAGGCTTATATGCCTGGGAACTGTGTTTGGCTTTTGCATGAAGTGCTAAGACCTTTGAGATAGCAGACTACACAATCTAAGAACAGGCATTTCTGACTCAAAGGGAGAATTAAGACAATGAACCAAGAGCATGTAGGAATGGTCAAAGGGATGAAAGACCGTGACACTCTGCAAGTGACATTTTCATGAACTTCAACAGTTTCCCAACATTAATAAAGAAGAGGATGGGACTGAAGTTTATTTACTTGACTGATCTTTTTTGCCTTTGGCTCTATCTTTAGCTGTCAGAGCAAAGCTTGTCATGTAAAATATTCTAGTACTAGGCTGCACCGCTGTAGTAACAGGAGAAGAAAGAAATCGTTCTCTGTATTCTGGTAAGTGGGCACAATCATCTCTTTCCCACAATTCCCCAGCCACCACTGGTGTAGCAACAGAAGACAGGAAGCAGATTTTGCTGGGGGAAGTAGAATATACACGACTGCCTTCTTGTCTATGTTCCTCTTCATGTATAGGAAAAAATTACTATATCAAAATATAATCCCCCAAAATGTAAATCCTGATTTGCTGTTTTCAGAGAAAGTATAACAAAGAGTATCCTTCCAATTATTGCTGCTTCTTGTACCTAAGAACCACAAAAATAGAATTACAAATGGAAACTGCTAGTCAATATATTGTAACAGCATGCAATATGCATCTCCAGAATCAACTCCTGGGCTAGGGAGATAGTAAAGATGAACCAAGAGAGTTCATCTGTTGGCTGAGAAACAAGTCCTTCTGAAAACACCTATTCAATGTAACTTCCCTGGCACAGATGCAACTGTGCCAATGGGGTACCAACTGCATCCAATTGGGGGAGATTGAGTCCCAGAGGCCTCCTTGAGGTAAGGGAATATTGATTCCCTTGCCTCAGAGTGCGCCTCTGCTGTCCCCATGGGTCTACTCAGATCTGCACTAGCAATTTTGCTGGTACAAGTCCAAGTGGACCTGGATAGGTGGATCAAAGCCTAGAAGGAGATAGGTGGAGCTGCTGCAGCCAATAATTGTCCCCTTCTAACCTCAGCACATACACCCCTTTCTCTCCCCAGTCTCCATCCCCTTCCTGTTCTGCCCATTCCCTGACTTTAGTGCCAACTTACAGGTGCCAGAGCTCCCGTGGTGGCCACTGTTGCCTTTGTTACTTATGATTTGTCAGGCCAGGATGTATGGCACGTAGCGTTTTATGGCAGCCATAAAGCTGCTGCTTCTCCAGACCATGTGTTCTGGTGAAGCAGCAGGGCTGAATCACAGCCTGAGTGAGTGGCCTTGTAGTTTTGTAGCCCTGTGTTGATAAAACAACTGTTCCCTAACTGGGACCTTGGCATCTCTGAGGAATAATCTTCAGGACTGAGATACTGGATTAGATTGCAAAGCTATGTAGTAATATCTCATAGCTTCTCCCTTGCTAGATGCACTAGCAGGGTTGACCCTACTGTGAAACAGAGGGAGGCTAGATTACCAGTGAGTGGGTATTGTTGTTGTTGGCAACCTTCAGTCTCAAGAGACTATGGTATCGCGCTCTGAAGGGTGGTTCTGGAACAGCATCTAGTGTGGCTGAAAAGGCCAATTCGGGAGTGACAATCCCTTCCACAATGGGAGCAAGTGCAGTCTGTCCCTGGTCTGTCTCCCTGGCTATGGGCCTTCCTTCTTTGCGTCTTAGCCTCAGACTGTTGGCTAAGTGTCTCTTCAAACTGGGAAAGGCCATGCTGCACAGCCTGCCTCCAAGCGGGCCGCTCAGAGGCCAGGGTTTCCCACTTGTTGAGGTCCACTCCTAAGGCCTTCAGATCCTCTTGCAGATGTCCTTGTATCGCAGCTGTGGTCTACCTGTAGGGCGCTTTCCTTGCACGAGTTCTCCATAGAGGAGATCCTTTGGGATCCGGCCATCATCCATTCTCACGACATGACCGAGCCAACACAGGCGTCTCTGTTTCAGCTAGGGATTCCAGCACGTGCTAGGGATTCCAGCACGTTCCAGGACTGTGTTGTTAGGAACTTTGTCCTGCCAAGTGATGCCGAGAATGCGTCGGAGGCAGCGCATGTGGAAAACGTTCAGTTTCCTCTTCTGTTGTGAGCAGAGAGTCCATGACTCGCTGCAGTACAGAAGTGTACTCAGGACGCAAGCTCTGTAGACCTGGATCTTGGTATGTTCCGTCAGCTTCTCGTTGGACCAGACTCTCTTTGTGAGTCTGGAAAACGTGGTAGCTGCTTTACTGATGCATTTGTTTAGTTCGGAATCGAGAGAAAGAGTGTCAGAGATCGTTGAGCCAAGGTACACAAAGTCATGGACAACCTCCAGTTCATGCGCAGAGATTGTAATGCAGGGAGGTGAGTCCACATCCTGAACCATGACCTGTGTTTTCTTCAGGCTGATCGTCAGTCCAAAATCTTGGCAGGCCTTGCTAAAACGATCCATGAGCTGCTGGAGATCTTTGGCAGAGTGGGTAGTGACAGCTGCATTGTCAGCAAAGAGGAATTCACGCAGACATTTCAGCTGAACTTTGGACTTTGCTCTCAGTCTGGAGAGGTTGAAGAGCTTTCCGTCTGATCTGGTCCGGAGATAGATGCCTTCTGTTGCGGTTCCAAAGGCATGCTTCAGCAGGACAGTGAAGAAAATCCCAAACAAGGTTGGTGCAAGAACACAGCCCTGAGTGGGTATTAAAGGATCACAAACGGTTTGTTGTCAAGACTTAAATCAAGACATGAGTGACATAGGGAGTAATCCTAACCACTTATGTCAGTGCTTTCCAGCACTGGCATAGCGGTGCCAATGGGACATGTGCTGCATCCTGCAGTTGGGTGTCACTCACGGAGGCCTCCTCAAAGTAAGGGAATGTTTGTTCCCTTACCTCGGAGCTGCATTGCCCTTATGTCAGTGCCAGAAAGCACTGACATAAGGGGTTAGGATTGCGCCCATAATTGGATTGGGGACAATTAAGGTCAGAAAGGTGATGTAAGATTCATGGAGAGTCAGGGCAGAGCAAGGCAGAGAAACTGAAGAACAAGCAAAGAGGTTGAAGGGACACTCGGGTTCTATAACAGGAGCTGTCAACCTCTGTGAGCTTCTTGTTAAGAAGCTGCTGTGGAATAGGACAAGAAAGCTCAGTAGACCTTGCATGAGCTAGGTGAGGTAGAAGAGAAATAATTCCTAGCAAGTATACTATTCTATTGCTGGAAGGGTGACTTTGCCACCTATTATTCATTCATCAGTTCAGAGTATAAACTCACTCATCCCTGGAGCTCAGAGCCACTTACAGTGGGTTTTCCCCCTTCTAAATGTGTTTGTCCTGTCCCCAAGGAAAATAATGAACTAAAAATGACACTGTAGTCTCAAAAATAAATTTAAAAAGAAAAGTTCGTCTAAGTGTTTATAGATCTCTGCCCAGGAGGCAAGCAGACGTTAACTTCCAAGTCCTGGAATGCTCCTTCTCTTCCTGCAGCACCAACTAGCAATGGCAAACAGCAAAATGATCTTACAGACCGATCCTACTTAAATTCTCTGCTGGCAGAACACAAGAATTAGACAATCGGATTGGGCTGTTAATGTCTCCCAACCTTTTTTGTCCCTCAGACAAGTCTGCCGCACCTCCAAAGTTAAGAGAAAGAGAGTTCAGGAAATGTGTGGGTTTCTGTAGAAGGGAGTATTTGCTTCTCTCTATTATGCAATGCCGTTTCTATGGTACATGCAAATGTGCCTGGGGAGTTCCACAGCACACAGCATGTCAGAAATAATTTTAAAGATTAAAAAACCATGAGCAAAACATTTGGACATTGCTTAGATATTTGCTTTTGATTTATAAATGCAGTTGAATCTACACATGTCCTATTCCTTAAAATAAGTTATCTGGGGACAGGATTTTCTTAATAAGCTCTTCTATTTGTTTAAAAAAGTACCCTGGATGCCACTTTCCGCAAGCCACTTTCCTTCTCTGGTCTTTTGGGTATTCTCTGGAAACTGGTTTTGCTGTAATGCAGGGGGAAAAAATTAACATTTCAGCAACATGTTTGGGTCAAATATTTAAGCTGGGGCCCACAGTGGAATTAATATTACTTCACAAATATCACAAGGGCTTTTACTTGCAATGATTTATATACCAATTTTTGAGTCTACTCAGTGATACCAACGGATTCTTGCAAGTGAGCACTACTTATATTTTTGAAGATTTATACCCTGCCTTTTGATTGAATTGTCCTCAAGGTGAATTACAACAAATTGCAACAATAAAGAAATCTCTTTATGTGCACACTCACAGACACACAGAGGCATGGCCTGAAGGCAAATCACATCTGAGGTGTACAAAATTTGTTGCTGCCCTCACTGCCACCTCCTCCTAGTCACCCAGCTAGGAGGGGTACAATCCGTGTGATCTTTTTCTCACTCCCTTGCATCCAAGCAGGGCTGCTGCTAAAAATAAAATCAGGTCTACCCCCCTCCCACTCGCTCCTCCTTCACATAGTTCTTTTAAATAAAACAGGAAGTGCAGAACACACTGGGACCAGTTCCACTATGTCCTGCACTTCCTGTTTTGTTTAAAGGGTCTGCAGGAGGAAGGAGCAAGATAAAAATAGGGGCCAGATGCTACCTTTCAAGCCACTCATCTTTAGTGAGTGGGAGGCAGCGTGTAGCGCTCCATCTGGGACTGGTTGGAGAAAGGCGGCAGCAGCAGCCTCTGAGTGAAATCTGCTACTCAACATGAGCTGTATCATCTGCATCATGGACAAGCTGGCCCTTATTCACACCTCAGTAACTCTTATTCCTTTGGTTGATGGCAGAGGCCAGATTGTTCAATCTTTGGGCAGTTGGCCATTTGAGCAGTGTTCTTTCTGGCAGGGAGGAGTGACACAAGCTCTGTGCAGCTGCTCCTTCTCTGGCTGACAGATAAGGCCAGGGCAAGCTGGCCTTTCCCTTGCCTGCTATTCTTCTTGAGAGGTAGGTGAAGCAGCCTTTCAGTGGTCCTTGTCATTCTGACCAGAGCAGAGACCAGAGCATTATGCAGGTACTGTACTGTATGGCAGAAACCAGGCAACTCTACTCTCGGTCTCTCTATGGATATGGCTGATATATTTTTTTCATATTCAAGGCTATTTTGAACATTGTTTTTCCCCCAAATTCTCTTTAGTTCTTATAGTGGAAAATGTGGGTGAAGTGTTACATTTGAATAATAACACAGGTATCTGTTCTGTTCCTTGTATGCACCTGTATGAAGCTGTGTCCCATATGAAGTGGCTGTCCAGTTCGGCTTCACACTAAGGTCCTGTAAAGAGCCAGACAGAATCCCCTTAAGTTGATTCTATGTAAGACAAACTTTGACAACTGCCCTTAATGATAGTGAGTTTTAATTGTGAATGGCTGGCTTTTTTTGTTTTTACTTTCTAAGGCTGCAATCCTATCCACACCTACCTGGGAGTAAGCCCCATTGACCATAATGGGACTTAGTAGACATGCATAGAATTGGATGCATAAACTTTTTAGTGTTATGTTTCAAAAAAAATAGTATCTGTATTGTATTGGGTTTCCTTCTCAGTTTTGTGTTTTTAATTTCCGTAAGCTGCCTCAGACTCTGATGTGCTGGAAAAGTGGGCTAAAATCTTTTAAATAAACTAAAATAAGAATCATGTGTGGCCTTTAGCCACCCAAGTCTTTGTCCAGTGTTTTGTCCAGTGCTCATATGGTAATTTTTGCAACAGAGCTCAACATCATTATGTACTAAAGTCCTTTATTTTGCTGTCTATGTTTTCAGTGTCCAAGGAGGTTTCTCTCGTTTGTAGACAGGACGTTTTTGGCTCAGTCTTGTTCCTACAAATGTCCTTTCATCTGTCCTGAAAAAAAGCAATGTCACTGCTATTCAAGGTTACAGCGATACCCAAAACCGTTCTTTCCATCAGAGCAGCTGCATGAGGGATGGATGGCACTGACTCATTTGGCTGGCTAATTAAGGGCTCAACCTTAAAAGAGTTTTCTTGAGGATCTGAGTCAGCTTTATATTTAGGCAAGCCAAAAATCCACATGATTTCAAGTTCCAAGGAATTATTTCAGCCAAAGTCACTACAATTTGATTACAGAAACTACAAAAAAATGTCTTAAAACATGGACAAAAAGTTTCCCGTTTTCTGAGAATATGCTTCTTCACAGATGACTGGAAATGAATAAACTGCAGCTTATAGGGTAGATTTTTGTATGCATGTGAGGATACTTGAAAGTTTGAGTGGAAAGCCTAAGGTTAGAAAAAAAAGAATCTGAAATTTGAAGAAAGAACCATTTGAGAGGTTTAAGAAAGCAATTTGGTGGGAGATGGGAGATTACTTTTCCATTAAAACAAATGGGGCTAAGGCATAATCCTGTCCATACTTATCTGGGGAAAGCCCAGCTGAACAAAGTGGGACTTAACTGTTGAATGAACATGCATTGGGTCACACCCTAATTATTTCCCAATCTTCGGTACTCTGCAACATCCCCCACATGGCAAACGCAGTGCCTGGCTCCCAAAAGTGACAAGGGATGACATCATCACCAGTTACTTCTGGGTTCGGAAGCCATGTGAGATGCTACAAACATAGGTAAAAGGCTTGTGGTGGTGGGAGAGCCTTCCCCAGCATGTGAAAACTGTGTGCAGGAGCTCGACCTGCTTGGCTGAGCCTCCTACTGCCATCTGTAGTGTCCCATGCAGTCACACTGCTGGCTAGCTGTGGTGACACACAATGCCCCAGGGAGTGCCTCAGGATGCCTTCAGGTGTCGTGACACAGTTTTAGAACCCCTGCCCTACATACTTAACTTTAGGCAGGACCAAGCCTGACAATTCACACCTGGGTCTGACTGTCTAAATTCTGTAACAATTGTGTCTATTGATATGAAATAACAGCCAAACAAAGCTACCAAGTCCTTTACCTGCAGATTGGGTATTAACGGCTTTGCTGACAAATCTTCCAGGACAATCTGTTTATTTTTAGCTGTGATACAAGGAATTAATTTCATGGAAGGCTTGGCCTCCACACAAGGACAAAAGAAAATGTTGGCCTTTGCCTGACACATTATTAGATGCTGTAAAAATGCATATAACATTGGGACTCTTCAGTAAGAACAACATGACTGGATGGAAAGAGATGCTTGGAGGCATATGCTACAACATACTGAAAAATGAACTATACCTTCATTCTACTGCTGATAAAGTTGTAAAACCATTTCTTATGGATAGTTCCTGAATAAATAATATGAGTAGCATTAAAATAAGGGAAAAGAGCAGTGGTACCTAAACTGTGAGCTGTGGCTCTCCAGGGAGCTGCAGAATCCTCACAAAAACTGCCACTCTATACAATGTATAGCAGTGGCACTCAAAGTTGCGACAGCTGCACACTGGGAATGAGGTCCCTGATGCAACTGGTACTTACAGTTCTGGCATGCTGTGGGACTTCATGTCTACAGATCAGGACAACACAATGCTCTGGCCAGTCGTGTCTATGGTGCAATGCCCCAGTGGATATTGTGCCTGGATTTCCGCGAAGACACGACTGCCCAGAGTATCATGTTGTCCTGATCTAGGAACATAAAGTCCTGCAGCATGCCAGAACCGTAAGTGCCAGTCACGAGGGAAGGATTCATGGATTCCATGGATTCAGCCCTCAGGCTGGGGTTTGACCAGCCCTGATGTATAGGATTGTAGCCCTAATGTGGAGCCATGGCCAATGGCCCAGTGTGTCAAGGGAGCTGCCAGTCAAAAAAGTTTGGAAACCACATTCAAAACATTAAGGAAAGTCCATTTCTTAGCTCCAGAACTCAGATGCATTGCATCCAGTTTTAGATAACCAATTCAGATGCAGATTTCAAAACCCCTATCCCCAACACATGAACTCATTCAGACTATCCCACAATGTGCTGAAGTCAATATTATAATACACAATAGTTTTACATTAGTGGTTTTCACACTTTCTCACCTCAGAGAATTCTTTCCCACATTGACTTGGTTGCTTGGAAAAACCTGCACATCTGCCTTATCCCTTGCAGAAAGTCTCATAATGTTCTAGGGCAGGGTGGTCCAACTTTTAACAGCCGGGAAGTGGGGCGCACAACTTTGGCATCATCCCTTGCATGCACAGACACTCAAGATAATTGGCAGTGACATGATGACATCACTGCCAATTATGTCCAGGTTCTGAGCTTGCCAAAGTCACTTGGCAGGTTCAGGAGGCAGAGGTGGTGGTTGTGGGTGCAATAGAACTTTTCGAGGGCTGCCAAAAAGGGCCTTGCAGGTCACATGAGGTCTGCAGATCTCATGTTGGCAAGGACAGATCCAGTATTTGTGTTTGGGGGGGGGGGGTACCCATGAGCACTACCAACTCCAAAGCCCAGGTCAACCAGGCAGGTAGCTCTGGGTGGAACTTAATGTCCTCCATGGCTGAGATTTGCTAGGTGGGTAGATCTGGGCTCCTGCCTGGACTTGGACCCCAGATCTACCTGCCTGGTAGACCTGGGTTCCCATTCTGCCTCTTCCAGGTGGATAGACCTGGGTTCCTGGCTGTGCTTGGACTGTTTCCTGTCCTGGTAGGTGCCCTTCCCCTCTGGTGTTAGTTGGGGGGCCACGCACCCATGGTCCTCTCTTGGACCCACCCCATGTTAGACTACCCTGTTCTAAGGTGCAAACTGAGTTTATACGGAGCACTGTACAGGCCCAAGGGGCCTCACCATCACCACACATGTACTGAGAGTATTCCCCAGAGCACACCCAACACTTCTTTATTTTTATGTATTGCAAGGAAAAACCATGAGTATCTTTCAGTCAATATATCTGCCTTTATTGAGCTTCCCAGTGACAAATTATTGATAAGCTTTCAAAGAACCCAGGGCTGTGTGGAAAACAGTTGGAACCCATTGGTTTAAAGCAGGGGTGTCCAAAGTTTTTGGCAGGAGGGCCACATCAGCTCTCTGACACTGTGTCGGGGGGGGGCCGGGGGGAAAAAAGAATTAATTTACATTTAAAATTTGAATAAATTTACATAAGTTTACATAAATGAATATATTAAAGATGAACTTATATGAGTGAATGAAGGTCTTGAAATAGCTCAAGGCCTATAAAAGGCCTTGCACAAAGCAAGGCTGGTCTTTCCTTTGCTGCCGCTGCTGCATCACAGATGTGAAACAGCAAGCAGTGGAGGGAGCCCTCATCCCATAGCTCAAGCAAGAGGTCAAACCGTTGCCCTCAGGCTGAGAGCAGTTGCATCGGGCCAGTGTGGGCTCCAACAAATCTCCAGAGGGCCAGAGGCTCATTGGAGACTGGGGACTCCCTGAGGGCCGCATTGAGAGGTCTCGAGGGCTGCAAGTGGCCCCCGGGCCGGGGTTTGGGCACCCCTGGTTTAAAGCATAGAATAGGATACGTAGACACTTGGCCACAATGCAGAAATAAGAGACGCCAAGCAATGTCTTGCAAAGATAAGCTCCTTAATTAAACAGTACCTTGGTTGTCGGATGGGGGACTATTCTTGCATGCAAATATGCAATTTAAGTCGACCAGTAGGACTATAACACATTTTAATAGGTTATAATACATTATCCCTCAGCTTAATGTTCTGGCAACATATTCATTTACCTGTTTTATATTCCTTAGCGTGTCATAAATTTCAAAAATATCCTTTTTACTCTATGTTACTGTCACTTTAACCAATGTAACTCCGCCTGCAGAACAGAAATATAAAATAATGAATAGCTGATAGGAACAGTTTCCCTACTACAAGTCTATATGAACATTCATTCATGGAAATAGCAATATTTTCACTTCTATTGAGCAAATAACACATGCAAACAATACATACATACATACAAAGTAGAACCTCTTTAAGTTGACCACCCAAGGGACTGGAGGAAATTGGTCAACATAGGGAGGTGGTCAACATACGGAAAAAAAGCATTTAAATATTATCATGTTTAGCTCCCAGCACAACAAATGCAAGGCCAAGTTATTATTTAGATTGGATTTTTAAAAAGTTTTATTGCAAATATCAATGAGAATTGATCCTCTTGTGATGCTTACTATTTATATAATCTATATCTATATCAAGAAACAGAGAATAAACAGCCCACAATCAGTGTTTTTAAAAAAAAAAAACCCTGAAAATTCATAAGCTTAAAAAAATTGTAAGTTTAAAAAAAAATACTTGGTTTCATAGCAGACAGGCAGACCAATGCTATCCCTTGCCAGCCCATAGCATGTAGCATGTGATATAGCCCCAACAGCTAAAAAACAACAACACTTTTTGACTTAGGCTGCCTGGTCTCCAATGGGTCTCCTCAGATTCACTAAATGCCAGAAGGTGTTTGATATGGTCCCTCACTAAAAGCTGTTGAGTGTACAATATAAGTGTAAAGTAATGCACTGGTGATGGGAACCAAAGTGAAAGAACAGTGGCTTCACTATGCACAAGCAACCTCATGTCCCTCACAATTTGGTACATGTCCAGGTACAATCGTCAGCCGGCGCAGGTTTGTTGGCTATGTGCAGTCTGCCCACCTATAAAAACCCTTTTGCACACGCGCTAGCAGGCATAAGGGCAACTTACGGAGCATAAATTGTGCAATGGTCTGTGCAATGGTCGAAGTGGTCAAGATATAACTTACGGAGGTGGTCAATATAGAGAGGTTAGTCTCCCATCGTGTACATGTAGTGTCTGTCCATACTGTGAAAATTAGGTCAACTTAAGGAGGTGGTCAATATAGAGAGGTGGTCAACTTTGGAGGTTCTACTGTATATAACAAGCACTCAGACTTCTTATGAGTAATAAATTTCATTCTATGGAATAATTCTTTAACTACGAACTTATTTTTAGAAATAGAATTGACATTCTGTACTCAACACTCAACTAACTATGTAATTGAATGCACAACAGCAATCTAGGATTTCAAATTCTGAACATTAAAATTAGAACTTTGGCTTAAATTGCACAAATATATATATTTTTTTAAAGGAGTAAGGGGGGTAGCAATGTTTGAATGATGTGCTAAAATTGTTCAAAGTAAAAACTAGAGCATTTGAGAATGCTTTTCATTGCACTAAAAATGAAACATTTCAGAATGGTTCAATTTCAATACTTCATTATTTTAATTTTGTACTGGAATTTCAATTTACCAACCTAAAGGAAAAGGTTGATCAGAAAATGAAGTCAATTCATCTGCTCTGTTTATCATTTTGAATAGCAAATACAAATACAATTGATGGATGTGTCTGTAATGTTACAAGCCAGATTTGACAAAGAGGCAGAGAAAGGCATTATAAGGCTTGGTTAGAGCCCTTTACACCTGTTTCAGCAGATGGAGCAGAATTATTAAAACAAATGACATGGCAATGAATATAAAATGACTCCCTGAGGAGCAAGGTTGCTTTGAAATTAAGCTGACATATTTATAATGCAATGAATTAAAAGGGAGTTGTTAAGGAGCCTGTATTTTATGGTCTGGATGTAGCATAGGTTACCTTATTGATCTTCATGATGCAGTCTTCTCTACAAAGCAAACAGCTTTGGCTTGTAGTTAGAGATGCAATTTGGTAAGTTACAGCCCTTTGAGTGCTTTATATATATAAAGGAGTGTGCATGCATAGTTGAGTGCTTTATATAGACAGGAGTGTGCATGCATAGTTATGTGGTGGTGGTGGGGGAAGATACTTGTGACCTTATCTTCACTAACTCTGTTATATGCAAGTAAGTTGGTAGCAACAAAGGAGAGCGCCTTCTCAGTGGTGGTGCTACAACTTTGAAATTCATATAGGGGAGTTTTTAAAAAACAGATCAGCAACTACTTGGGTGGTTTAGGAGGGTTCTTCTTTCTTTTAAATAAATTTTTAAACTTATACTTATTGTAAATTTTTAATTTACTTACTTGACTTTATTTTGTTGTGTGAGGGGGTGTAAAAATTTTTCCTGTTTGATGATGTCACTTCTGGCCCATGACATCACTTCCTGTGGGTACCAACAGATTGTCATTCTAAAAGTGGGTCCCGGTGCTTAAAAGTTTGAGAACCACTGCTCTATATGCTTATGGGGGTGGGGTGGGAGGAGAGACCCTATTGAACTCATTGAGATTATTTTTGTGTAGACATGCATAGGATTGAGCTGCAAGAGTCTAATATTACGCTTTTGCCCACTGTTACTAGAAGTGCTCAGAGAACATATTGGTTCATGGCACACCCCAACAGAAAATGACATTTAACATGGATGAGATGGGGATATAGATACAAACACAGCAATATTTATTTGGTGGGGGATAAATACACAATATTTAAGAAGGGATGAAAAATCAAGGGTAAACAGCAAATGAGCAGTGATTTAAGAGTATATGCAGTATGTCTAACACACATTCTCACTGCTAGAACCTAAGCAGTATTGCTTATGACATAAAATAAAGACACATGGAGAAGCCTAACTTCTAAAGGGGAAGGAAATGTTGAGACACAAAATGGAGGAGGGGAGAGGGATGTCCTGCTGAAAACACACACAGAAGTAGCACACAGATTCCAGAAATGTGCAGGAAGCATAGATTTCTGACAAGAGGATAGAGCCTCAAGTGGCAGAGAAATAAGCAGTGGCATACCTAGCATATTTGACATCTGTGATGTTTGCCTCTTTGCCTCAGACTGTTGGCAAAGTGTCTCTTCAAACTGGGAAAGGCCATGCTGCACAGCCTGCCTCCAAGCGGGCCGCTCAGAGGCCAGGGTTTGTTGGACTTGTTGAGGTCCATCCCTAAGGCTTTCAGATCCCTCTTGCAGATGTCCTTGTATCACAGCTGTGGTCTACCTGTAGGGTGCTTTCCTTGCACGAGTTCTCCATAGAGGAGATCCTTTGGGATCCGGCCATCATCCATTCTCACGACATGACCGAGCCAATGCAGGCGTCTCTGTTTCAGCAGTGCATACATGCTAGGGATTCCAGCATGTTCCAGGACTGTGTTGTTAGGATTATCACTCCCGGATTGGCCTTTTCAGCCACACTAGACGCTGTTCCAGAACCACCTTTCAGAGCGCTATACCATAGTCTTTCGAGACTGAAGGTTGCCAATACAATGATGGACCAGGCCTCCACCTTGTGATTCCTAGGGGCGGCCAGGTCTACCAGCTGCTTTGTTATGTTTTTGACACCCTGGGCATATTTGACACCAGGGGCGGATCACTCCGCCCTGCCCTGCTACTATGAATCATCACTAAATTGTGCTACCAGTTTGGTGCATGTAAAGATAGTGGAGGAAGGAGGAAAGATACAGAAGACTATTGCAGCCCAATAGACCTCTCTGCAGCTGCTGTGACAGTTTCATTGGACCATGTAGCAAGACAGGATCCAAGGGGGTAGGTAGCTGAGATAAAGAGCTTGCTAGGCAAATCCAGCAGGTGTTGGGCAGTAGCCTGGAAAGTTTGAGGATAGGGAAGTGAGATAACAAAGCCTTGGGTGCTTTCCCAGGAAAGATTCAGGAAGTGTTTTCTGGACAACTCGGTGGGCACTTTGCTGGGCTTCAGAGGAAGATGCACACATAAGAAGGAAAACAGCAGGAATGGTAGAGACAATAGAAGCCTTTCTTGGGTTCTTTATATGGCTTCCTGCGTCTGTGCCAGAGATTCCTGTGAGATGACAATGCTTAAGGAGTAGGTGATCCTCATACACACCAAGTTAAGCACAGAGAATGCACAGTTGGAGAGTCTCTGACCCGATTTCTTATTTTTTTCTGGCCAAAGCCAATATATAATTTTTTTGAGACTTTAGCCTCAATCTTCTCTAACCTTATGTGTGTGGATGGCTCTAGATGGGACATCCCCAGCTATCAGATGCTGGGTTGGGAAATGTTTTTGTGTGTCAGGACAGAGTAGATTGAGAATACCAAGAAAGGGGTCTTGCCTTCTAAGGAAAGGCTTGATTGTGTTATCCTGTTCTGCAAGAGTCAGTGCACCAGACTTTACATGTGAATGGGAAAAGATCTTTTGCTGGGGTCAAAAGTCCAAATGTTATGTTTTGTTTTGTGTTTCCTTGAGACTATGAAACTCCTACATTATGTCAATGTCCTTTCTGCAGATGAGATGGTTTTGCTCAAGATATAACCACTTGGAATTTTCAAGGGTGCTTCTCCATGTAAAGAAAGAGATAGAAGAAGTGGGATGCACAAAAGAAAAAATTGTCCCTTTGAATTTGGCTTGAGAAACTCAAACTTTGCTTAAGAGGAGCTGTATCTGTCCACCATGCCAGTTTGGCACTTGCATTGGACCAGAGACACATATCAGGGCACCCTAAAATAATACAGTGACCTCATAAGACCATTGCAGGACTGATAGCCCAATTTTGAAAAGGGCTTGCGCCTGCATAATGTGTGTTCTGTCAGCGCTGCTGCAAAAGCACCATAAAACACTTTGCAATAGCGCAAGGCCCAGGCGCACCAATGGGGTAGTGATGGGGCAGGATTGGCAGTGCCAGTGTGCACTGTATCCAAATCACTTTCCTGGGCCTCATTCACCTGCATTGATCAACATGGACTTGCACGAGTGATATCACTGGCATGGGTCCAAGCTGACGTGTTGGGCTGCTGGGGCTTACCCCAGGGCAAGGGGACAAATGTCCTCTTACCCCGAGGAGACCTCCAGCAGCCAAAAATCCCCTGAGAGTTGTAGCATAGCCTGCACCGGCACTGCTACATCGCCGCACAGGGATTTCTTGGATAGGTCTGTGAAAGCTGGTGCATCACATGTGCCAAAGCAGCAAGAGAATCCATTAGAGATGTCACTTCAATGCAAGGGGAAAGTCCCTGCACAGAGCAGATGCTGGGGGATGTTTTTGTGGCTCATGGAAGCTGAGCCACAGTTAGGTCTTTCTGTTGCATCCCATGGTCTCCTTGTAAGCCTTTCAACTGCTAAAAATTCTGCAGTCTTGGGTTTCTCCTTTGATATGAGCTGTGAGCAGAGCAGAGTGGGCTCTACCACCCTGGTCTTTCACTGGTTGTTGTGGTACAACCTGGAACAGAGTTGGGGATGCAAAATGATCAGTGGAGTTTTGTTTTGATACCACATAATTTTAAATGCTCATATTAGAGATGTGACTAATCATGTGATTCAGTGTCTTAAAAATTATATTGAAATGCTTTTGTTTTAAGAAGTAAATACATACAGTACTTTCAAATGTTATAGAACAACAATAGCCTAGCTTATTCCAGTCAGTTGATTGCTATTCAGATTGAAATCCAGTTTTGGTTCCAAGTTGTAATGTATTTCTTTAAAATAAAAAGGTGTGAGAAGGTTAGTAGCTGGGAATTCTGTGTTTTTCCCATAGCTGCATTCCCATTGGAGCAATTACTGTATTAGCTAGCTGGATATACTGTGATTAAATCAACACTACCCAGCTTGTATTGGCAACCTTCAGTCTCGAAAGACTATGGTATCGCGCTCTGAAAGGTGGTTCTGGCACAGCGTCTAGTGTGGCTGAAAAGGCCAATCCGGGAGTGACAATCCCTTCCACACCGGGAGCAAGTGCAGTCTGTCCCTGGTCTGTCTCCCTGGCTATGGGCCTTCCTTCTTTGCCTCTTAGCCTCAGACTGTTGGCAAAGTGTCTCTTCAAACTGGGAAAGGCCATGCTGCACAGCCTGCCTCCAAGCGGGCCACTCAGAGGCCAGGGTTTCCCACTTGTTGAGGTCCATCCCTAAGGCCTTCAGATCCCTCTTGCAGATGTCCTTGTATTGCAACTACCCAGCACAGTACTAACAATTCTATATATGTTTACTTAGAAATAAGTCCCATTTTATTCAGCAACGCTTCCTCTCAGGGACATGTATATAGGATTGCAGCCTTACTGTATGTTTTCTTTTTAAGGAAACCACACTGTACAAATATTCCCTAAACTGAACAGGATACGTAATCCAAAATGTTTTCAGGCATCCAAGAGAGAATATGTGTGGTTTTTTTTCAGAAGTAGCAAGCTGAAGATTGGAAAGAGTTTCCTCTAGGCATAAATAAGAGTTTCATAAAAGAGCTGAAAGCTTTTATTTCTGGAAATAACACATTTTGAAACAAACATTGAACAGAACCAGAACTCCCTTTACGTTTGAATGGCAGATCTAAACACTCTTTTTCTACTTATGCATGAAACTTATATTTAAGGCAAATAGTGTTTGGCTCCTGCAAAAGGTTGAAAGGAAAATGTTATTTTAAAAAGCACATTTTCACCTGCTTCTCATTCACCCTGTCAGAGAAGAGTCTAGTCAGAATGAAATGCTATAATCAAACACTTATCATTTATGCATTCAACAAAAATAGTATAAAATGTTTTACTTACCCAAAGGGATCACAAAAGATAGCTTCCAAAAAGAACCAACCCCTTGAACCACTACTAAAGAAAAGAGCAATTCCTTATCCCCCTCACCTCAGTCTATCAACATGTGGTCCCTTTAAATAAATCAGGAAATCTCTCACTTCCTGTTTTTGAAAAGAAACATCCAAGAAAAGTGCAAGGTGACAAGGTTCGGGGCTTCTTAAAGGGGGTGTACATGTGCTGTGGCAGAGGTGGCAAGGCTAATCACAGGTGACATCAGGCAGCAGACCCATTTTATTGATAGCTCTGTTGTCACCTGACAGTCCTCCAAATTATTCCATGTTTTAAAAAGAGGATGCTTCAAGGTATTTTTTTAGGTGAATGGAAGGTCTAAGCTGTATTCCTTCAAGCTCCATTACTGAGCTGGATGTTGTCTATGCCCATCAGAAGACCTACTCTGCCAGACCTGAGCCTGAACCTTCAGTATTAGTGGCAGCAGTAACACCCAGTGTGCCATCATGGGGCAGGGACCATGTGGGTCCAGCTCATGGCTTTAAAATGGCACTGACCAAACTACACATTACATTAGAGCTGATGTGCTTCAGACACTTTTTTCTAAAAAGGAGTTGCAAGGGGCCCAGTCTGGACTGGAACCACGACATGGGTAAAGGGATTTTTTCAGTTCTGAGCTGGATCACCCAAGCTGCTTTAATTTTTTTCCACTTAAATATATTTCCATGAATATAGATAATTTCATAGAATAATTAACTTACAAATTTATAAACAAATAACAAACACTTGTTATTTGCTAACAAATGGCAGGACAGGAAGGGGGGTGGTTCAGGCTTGAGGGAGCAGGGATGGTAGCTGCAGCTACCACTGCATCTTGTCCCCACTCTTGGACTCGAAAGCCCAACACAGGGTGGCTCGGATTTGCACCAGCAATATTGCTGACACAGATCCAAATAGCCCCATCGTGGGTTCTGAAGCTCTTTACGGGATAAGGGGACAAACGTCCAGACTCCAACAGCCTCTGGTCCTACTCTGGATGTGGAGGCCCCACTGCACTGTAGCACAGGACTCTTCTTAAGATTGGCTGTAACTCCCATTGAATGAACTAATGTGCATAGAATTGCACTGTTAGAAAAGTAAGTTCAAGCTGTGTTGTTTGAGATCGAGTTCTATGTCACAGTTATTATGTTAAGGTCCCTCTGAATTTGACTTGCAAATATTTCTATGATAGGATGGAACATGCCTATCACATATGTAAAGAATCTGTTACTTTCCAACCACATCTCTTGCAAGTAAAATTATTAGACAATTATTATTAGACAACTAAGGGCCCAATCCTATCCAATTTTTCAGTGCCGGTGCAGCCATGCCAATGAGGCATGCACTGCATCCTGGGGTGGAAAAGCAGTCACTGAGGCCTCCTCAAGTTATGGGAACATTTGTTCCCTTACATTGGGGCTGCATTGCATTGCTGGAAAATTGGATAGGATTGGGCCCTTAGTTTCTTTGGTGCTAGTTAGCACTGCTATATTACTTTAAAATTATTATCAGTAAAAATATAATGAAGTAGTAAGCAAGCTTTTGAGTCCTTGAACTCCTCTTAATGCTGGATGTTAAGCCAACAAGGAGAGGATGGAAAGAGACCAAAGCCAGGGATGATGGAAAACCCCGTTTGCATTCTGTAACAGTCTTGAGAGGGAGTGCAGGAAATCTTATACAAACTAAGGCTGCAATCCCACACACTTTGGGATCCCAGATACTGTACACTCATTGTATTTACTGGGACTTACTTCTGAAAAAATATATCAAGGTTTGTGTACTTAATTAGATTAGTTCCTGTTGTGCAAAACGGATAACAGTTGGTACTGAGGAATAAGATACAAAAATGGCTGTTTTCCCATCCAGAGCTTGATATTACATTGTTTAAAAAATAGGAAAACGGGCATTATTTCTATCAAAAAAATATGAATGTTTACTCAGGACTAAAAGTTACTGAATTCAATTAGGTTTACTCCAAAGTAAGGGTGCACAGGATGAAACACTAAGTGGAATGTTTAACCTGCACTATGCACCCCAGAATTTATTGGCTTACTCTAAACATGCCTAGGAGGTACTGATTTTCCTGCAGTTCTAAATACTCCTACTAAGGTGTAAATCTCATTGAACTATGACTGACTTCTGCGTAAATATAAATATCACGCTGTACAAAGCATTTGGACTGCAATATGATATATATCTAGCAAGAACTGGGAATGTTATTAAATTTAGTGCCACTGCCTTCCAAGTATATTTGCATAGAACTGGGCGACATGCAAACCTGTCAAAAATAAAGTCTTCTGGTGCTTCCGTGACACGTACATTTATTGTAAAGTTGCATGGTTAAATTGGTCTGTTAGAAGAAAAGTTCTCAACTGGAGGCAGAAGTAACAACGTATCAAATGCCAAGTTTTTAAAATCTGATAGGATTTTTCATGCACCCTAGATGTTCAACAAAAGAAGGGAATAGTGGGGGCACGTTATGGATCCACAGCAGTCTTCAGTTTGAGAAAAAAAATGAGGTTGAAGAGGTTTTACATATATGGTAGAGGGGTGGCAGCTTGGGGGCAAACCTTCTCTGTGGCGCCACAACTATGAAACATAGTGGCGCCACAACTATGAAATTCCCTTCCAAGGGAATTGAGAACTACTCCTTCCCTCATGGCTTTTCGGTCAGGGCTCAAAACATACCTGTTTCATCTGGCATTTGGTTGCTGAGTGGATATTTGCTCTAAAATACTTCTATGACTTGGCTGCCTCCATTGACTTACTTGTTCCCCAAAGGCTCAACGATATGTGTTGGCCTTGCTTTGTTTTATGCTTCACTGTTTAATGTTAAAATTAATGCTTTTAATGCTTTGATGTTTTCTCTTCTTGTTATGATGTAGGGAGGAGGGGTTTAGATTCGTTAGGCACTGGGGAACGTTTTGGGACAAGCGGGGCCTGTACAAGAGGGACGGGCTCCATTTGAACCAGAATGGAACCAGACTGCTGGCGCATAACATTAAAAAGGTGGCAGAGCAGCTTTTAAACTGATCCCTGGGGGAAGGCCGACAGGAGCCGAGGGGCATCCGGTTCGGGACTCCTCATCCCTATGGGATGAGGATGGGGAGGTTAGAGAACAACAAGACAAAGGCAGGGTAGGAGAAGAAATTGGGAAAGGTAGGGTGATGGGATGTGATAGACGGTTTGGCACAATGAGAGGATGCGGGGACAAAGGAGCGAATAAGCAGCCCATCCTGGGGCATTCCGTGTATAAATGCTTTTATGCGAATGCCCGAAGTCTACGAGCAAAGGTGGGAGAACTGGAATGTCTGGTGACAAGGGAAAATATTGACATAGTGGGCATAACGGAAACCTGGTGGAATGCGGAGAATCAGTGGGATACAGCAATCCCGGGCTATAAACTCTACAGGAGGGACAGGCAGGGGCGTGTTGGAGGTGGGGTGGCCCTTTATGTTAAGGAAGGGATAGAATCCAGCAAAGTAGAGATTGAAGGTGGGTCCGACTCCACCGTAGAATCTCTGTGGGTTAAATTACCAGGCTTGTGCAGCAATGTAATACTGGGGGCGTGCTATCGTCCTCCAGACCAGAAATCTGATGGGGACCTTGAAATGAGGAAACAGATTAGGGAGGTGACAAGGAAGGACAGGGTTGTAATCATGGGGGACTTCAATTATCCTCATATTGACTGGGTCAATTTGTGTTCTGGACACGATAAGGAAACCGGATTTCTTGACGTGCTAAATGACTGTGGCTTAGATCAGCTAGTCACGGAGCCCACCAGAGGACAGGTGACTCTGGATTTAATTTTGTGCGGTACGCAGGACTTGGTTAGAGATGTAAACGTTACTGAGCCATTGGGGAACAGTGATCATGCTGCGATCCGTTTTGACGTGCATGTTGGGGGAAGAATACCAGGCAAATCTCTAACAAAAACCCTTGACTTCCGACGGGCAGACTTCCCTCAAATGAGGAGGCTGGTTAGAAGGAGGTTGAAAGGGAGGGTAAAAAGAGTCCAGTCTCTCCAGAGTGCATGGAGGCTGCTTAAAACAACAGTAATAGAGGCCCAGCAGAGGTGTATACCGCAAAGAAAGAAGGGTTCCACTAAATCCAGGAGAGTGCCCGCATGGCTAACCAGCCAAGTTAGAGAGGCTGTGAAGGGCAAGGAAGCTTCCTTCCGTAAATGGAAGTCTTGCCCTAATGAAGAGAATAAAAAGGAACATAAACTGTGGCAAAAGAAATGTAAGAAGGTGATAGGGGAGGCCAAGCGAGACTATGAGGAACGCATGGCCAGCAACATTAAGGGGAATAATAAAAGCTTCTTCAAATATGTTAGAAGCAGGAAACCCGCTAGAGAAGCGGTTGGCCCTCTGGATGGTGAGGGAGGGAAAGGGGAGATAAAAGGAGACTTAGAGATGGCAGAGAAATTAAATGAGTTCTTTGCATCTGTCTTCACGGCAGAAGACCTTGGGCAGATACCGCTGCCCGAACGGCCCCTCCTAACCGAGGAGTTAAGTCAGATAGAGGTTAAAAGAGAAGATGTTTCAGACCTCATTGATAAATTAAAGATCAATAAGTCACCGGGCCCTGATGGCATCCACCCAAGGGTTATTAAGGAATTGAAGAATGAAGTTGCAGATCTCTTGACTAAGGTATGCAACTTGTCCCTCAAAACGGCCACAGTGCCAGAAGATTGGAGGATAGCAAATGTCACGCCTATTTTTAAAAAGGGAAAGAGGGGGGACCCAGGAAACTATAGGCCGGTCAGCCTAACATCCATACCGGGTAAGATGGTGGAATGCCTCATCAAAGATAGGATCTCAAAACACATAGACGAACAGGCCTTGCTGAGGGAGAGTCAGCATGGCTTCTGTAAGGGTAAGTCTTGCCTCACAAACCTTATAGAATTCTTTGAAAAGGTCAACAGGCATGTGGATGTGGGAGAACCCGTGGACATTATATATCTGGACTTTCAGAAGGCGTTTGACACGGTCCCTCACCAAAGGCTACTGAAAAAACTCCACAGTCAGGGAATTAGAGGACAGGTCCTCTCGTGGATTGAGAACTGGTTGGAGGCCAGGAAGCAGAGAGTGGGTGTCAATGGGCAATTTTCTCAATGGAGAGAGGTGAAAAGCGGTGTGCCCCAAGGATCTGTCCTGGGACCGGTGCTTTTCAACCTCTTCATAAATGACCTGGAGACAGGGTTGAGCAGTGAAGTGGCTAAGTTTGCAGACGACACCAAACGTTTCCGAGTGGTAAAGACCAGAAGTGATTGTGAGGAGCTCCAGAAGGATCTCTCCAGACTGGCAGAATGGGCAGCAAAATGGCAGATGCGCTTCAATGTCAGTAAGTGTAAAGTCATGCACATTGGGGCAAAAAATCAAAACTTTAGATATAGGCTGATGGGTTCTGAGCTGTCTGTGACAGATCAGGAGAGAGATCTTGGGGTGGTGGTGGACAGGTCGATGAAAGTGTCGACCCAATGTGCGGTGGCAGTGAAGAAGGCCAATTCTATGCTTGGGATCATTAGGAAGGGTATTGAGAACAAAACGGTTAGTATTATAATGCCGTTGTACAAATCTATGGTAAGGCCACACCTGGAGTATTGTGTCCAGTTCTGGTCGCCGCATCTCAAAAAAGACATAGTGGAAATGGAAAAGGTGCAAAAGAGAGCGACTAAGATGATTACGGGGCTGGGGCACCTTCCTTATGAGGAAAGGCTACGGCGTTTGGGCCTCTTCAGCCTAGAAAAGAGACGCTTGAGGGGGGACATGATTGAGACATACAAAATTATGCAGGGGATGGACAGAGTGGATAGGGAGATGCTCTTTACACTCTCACATAATACCAGAACCAGGGGACATCCACTAAAATTGAGTGTTGGGCGGGTTAGGACAGACAAAAGAAAATATTTCTTTACTCAGCGCGTGGTCAGTCTGTGGAACTCCTTGCCACAGGATGTGGTGCTGGCGTCTAGCCTAGATGCCTTTAAAAGGGGATTGGACGAGTTTCTGGAGGAAAAATCCATTATGGGGTACAAGCCATGATGTGTATGCGCAACCTCCTGATTTTAGGAATGGGTTAAGTCAGAATGCCAGATGTAGGGGAGAGCACCAGGATGAGGTCTCTTGTTATCTGGTGTGCTCCCTGGGGCATTTGGTGGGCCGCTGTGAGATACAGGAAGCTGGACTAGATGGGCCTATGGCCTGATCCAGTGGGGCTGTTCTTATGTTCTTATGCTTTGTATTTTGCATTTTTCAAGTGCTAGGATGGTGTAATGATTTGGGAGGTGGACTTTGCAGCCCAGTCCTGAGCTGCCTGGCGTCCAAGGCTGCAGCAGTGCTGAAATGGCTCCCACTGCATCCTATGGATGTCAGGCAGCCATGGGTAAGTATAGGAAGCAGCCCCGCAATGGGGCTACTTGACTCTTCACCGGTTATTTTAGGGAGGTCTGAAACGGGGCTATGGATCCGCTGGTCCTGCCCTGCTCCCTCCCTGCCACACATTCTTCCCACCCTCCTCTGCTCTGGAACACTTGCCCCCATGCTTCCACTCACTTCTCCACCGCCTGGTACTCGCCTGGAGCTCTGGGTGATGGTCACCCATCCTCCACCTGCCCATCCTCCACCGGCACTGAGCCAGTGCAAATGGGTCAAGATTGTGCCCTTAGACCTAGAGCATCCAAGTTCAAATCCTTGCTCAGCCATTAAGCTTCCTTGGTGACCTTGGGCCAGTCACTTTCACTCAGCCTCACTTACCTCACTCACAGGTTGTTATGAGGACAAAAGGAGGGGGAGCAGCTATGGACACTACCCTGAGCTCCTTGGAGGGAGGGTGGTATTAAAAATGTGAAAAATAAATTTTATTCTTTGGCATAGGAAAGGTGGGATATAAACTTCTCAAATAAAATAGTATAATAAGCTTTTGTGCAGTAAAGTTTGCTCTATCTAGGGACGTGCAGCGGGTGGGGTGGGAATGCAGGTGAGCCTCCCCCTGGAGTCCTCCCCACTGGAGTCCTTTGAAAAGTGTTGCTGCCGCCATGTGAGGCACCCAAGCACCCACAACCCGCGCTTCACAACGTGGCAGTGATTTTCGAAAGACTCCGGTGGGGAGGCTCTGCCTCACCTGCCTCCCCACCCACCGTACGTGGGTTGTGGGTGCTTGTGCGCCTCATACGGTGGTGGTGCTTTGTGAAGGACTCCAGTGGGGAGGCTCTGCCTCACCTGTCCCCCCATCCCTGGCTCTATCAGAGGCTCAGACACCCCTAGGGGTGGTGGCACTTCATCCCCCCATTTCATTCATTCTTCTATACCTCCCCGTTTCCTGCAGTCCTCCTGTGCTTGCTGGCTTCCTAAGCCCTTTCCTTCCTTCCTTCCTTCCCCCTCATCCCCTCCCCCCTCCATCTGACTCATTCATGAATCACAGTCAGAAGGGAGTGGAGCAAAGAGGAGAGCCGGAAGTCCTTTCCCTGTCTCCCATTGGCCGTTACCCCATCCATCAGGAACTGGAGGACCAACAGACTCCCCCTCCCCTTGCCCAGCCGTTTTAAAGTTGGGTGGGGGCGGGGGGAAAGGAGCTTGCTGAACGTTCTATACACTTGGGCGCCTCATCAGGCGCTCGCTCTCCCCCTCCCCCCACCTCCGCGCGTGCTGGTGTTTGATTGGCTAGTGTCAGGAGGAGACTGAACCTTGGTCCGTTAGGGAAGGAGAGGAGCGCGAGCTCCACCGCCTCGCTGCGGCCAGTGCGCAGGCGCGTGCCTGAGGGGTGGGGGAGGGAGTCAGTCGCTGCCTGCTCTGAGGGAGGGCTCAGCTGCGGCGGGTGGCCGCTGGCCACGCCCCTTCGGGGCCGCCCCCACACGCCCCTCAGAACACAGCCGAGCGCGACCGAGCTGCTTCGACGGGCCCGCGGTGGCGACGACGTCGACCTGATGGCTGCCCTGTGTGCCCCTGCGGAGCAAGGGCGAGGACTGAGGGGAGCTGGGTGCGGGCTGCGCTGAGGGGGGAGACCGCCGTCGTCGTGCGACTGACTGCCGCGAGGGGCAGAGACCGCGTCTGCAGCCGCCGGACTGGGGACGCTGCTGGGATTTAACGCGGGCGCCGCTGAGGGACAGCGTGTCCCTGAGGGGGAGAGGCAGCGAGGACGGCGGGAGGGGAGAGGCTTGCTAGGGTACTGCTTGCCCCCCCCCCAAACTGTCTGGGCGAGGAAGAGGGACTTGTTCCTGCCGCCCCCTGAAGCTTCCTGTGGCAGGTTTGGATCTACAAAACATCTCCCTCCCTCCCGCTGCCTGCCTGCTGCTCCTTGGATTTCTTTTGCCTTCGTCTACCTTCTATACGTCGCACTTTCAGAATATCTGTAGACAAGATCTGTCAAACACACTTGCTGACATGTATGTATTTTGAATGTATCCCTTCAGGAATGTAGAGGGGCATGCGAGAGATTTCAGTTTTGATGGATTGATTTATTCCTCTTCCCTCCCCCCCCCCCGACTGGGGTATTGAGAACCCAATCTTATGCATGTCAGCTCAGAAGTAAGTCCCACTGTAGGCAAGGGGGCTTACTCCAGGTAAGTGTGGAGAGGATTGCTCAGAAGTAAGTCCCACTGTAGTCAGTGGGGCTTACTCCAGGTAAACGTGGATAGGATTGCAGCTAGACAGCCCAATCCTTTGCCTGTCTGCTCAGAAGTAAGTCCCATATAACTAATGGGGCTTACTCCCAGGAAAATGTGGATAGGATTGTAGACTTAGTTTGGTAAGAGAGCAAATTAACAGACTTGGCTCTTTGTTGAGTGAAGTGTGTGTGTCCCTTCTGAACATGTGTAGACCATTAATAATCTGTTTGAGATCATGAATTCTTAAATGTATGAGAAAAAGAGGGTACTGTACCTGGAACCTGAAAAAAAGGGGGAGTGGAATAACTGTATTGCTGTGCAGAGTGATTGTTGATGACTTTAAATTCTTCACGAAGAAATTAAGGAGGTGGGTTGATGAAAACAGTGTGTTTTATGTATACTGGTGGTTAAGGCTTTCTTTCCATTAAATGTGCAAAGTTGCTGTGGATGATTGTGTAGAATGTTGAATCACAGATCACTTCCTTCTGAGTAAAGGCTACCATGGAGGGTGGCTGTGGTTCATCATCCGAAGTTAATCAAGTCTCCCACTACGCACATCCTTGTCTCTGGATATATAGATGAAGGTAGTGTTACTTTCTTTGTGTGCATCAGTGCACATGTGTGCTTGGGCTGTAGGGGGGGGCAGTAAGTCTTTTCCAACATCATGCATTACCCTTTATTTCTCTTATAAAATTAAGATCCCAGATGGCCAACTCCCTCAATGGCCGGAACCCAGGTGGCCGAGGAGGAAACCCCCGCAAAGGGCGTATTCTGGGCTTCATTGATGCTATTCAGGATGCAGTTGGCCCCCCCAAGCAAGCAGCTGCTGATCGAAGGACTGTGGAAAAAACTTGGAAGTTAATGGATAAAGTGGTGAGTTTGTAAACTGTCTGAAAAGTGTATGTGAGTTTGTATGCACATATGTGGAAATTAATATTGTCGAATTAGTTTGTATTCTTATTTGGAAAGAACATGTTTTTATGTTCATGGCAGGTCCCCCTCCATCTCTTGCTTAGCCTTGTTATGTGTTTTCCACAGCATGGAAAGAAAAATCTTTGTAAAAATGTGTATTTTTTTGTCTAATACTGTTCTTGAAATAGTAGACATTTGTAGAGTTGTGAACAAGTGATTAGTTTCCTGTGTATGAGATGTTCCTGTGGATTACACCAGGTCACATTGTTACAATATCTTATTGTAACACAGGAAACTTCACTTAAGGTAGGGAAGCTGTAAAGCACTTATGTTTACCATATGTTCATAGTTCAGGCTAACATTTCGGGGAATGAGGAAAATATCAGATTCCCTTACATGAACAAACAGAACTTAAGTCTTTGCTTTCATTTTTAGTAGACCTTAGAAGTGATGATCTGATGAACAATTTATGGAAACTTATTTAATCGTAAGGTAGGAGATTTAATGTAATAAAAACATTATCTGTAGGCTGGCATGTGGACCAGAATAATTCTAGAGCAATCTTATACCTGTTTACTTAGAAGTAAGTCTCGCTTTATTCAGTGGGACTTCCTCTGTAGCATGGATAGGATTGCAACCTTATTTTGTTGGATATTGTATTAGGGTAGTGAACATATTGCATTAGAGTAGTGAGAATAAGTTTGCAGTCCTATACAATGGAGGGCCAAATCATATCCAGCTTTCTAGTGCTGATGCAGCTGTGGCAGTGGGCTGCATCCTATGGCGGGAGAGCAATCATGGAGACCTCTTTGAGATAATAATAACAACAATAATAACAACTCGGTATTTATATACCACTTTTCTGGTCATCGGATTACTCCTCTGACTTTATTCAAGGCGGTTTACATAGGCAGGCATTTCTAAAGCCCTCAAGGGGATTTTTACAATCATAGAGCTTCTCTCTTTCAAGAACCAACAACATTTCAGAATGGATCTTCCAGGTTTGGTCTCACTTCTGGCCTCCAGTTCTCCCACACAGGCTGACAAGCAGCTCCATCTCTCACATGGAGGGCAGCCAAGACGCTTCTTGCTCATACCAAGAGCAGGTGGAATCACTCAGCTGGGCTTGTCAGCTGCTTCAAGGTCTCACCATTCTTAGCCGTTCAGGGAGCTGCCAATGTCCTTGAACTGGCAACCTTCTGATATTATCTTCGGGCTAATGGAGGCTCTACCCTCTAGACCAGACCTCCTGCCCAAGGTAAGGCAGTGGTATTCAACTGGGGCATCGCGACGCCCCAGCCTGAGGGTCCTGGTCCCTTCCCCTTAAGGGGCAGGGGCAGCGGCAGCCAGGAGACAGGCAGGAGGCAGCAGCGGTGCATTGCGCGGCTTGGGGGCTGCAGGGGCTTGGTGCACTTGCCCAGGCCCCCTGCAGCCCCCCGGGAGTGCAGGGAGCCCTGCACAAACTTCGGCAGGGCTCCCCGGGTCAGGGAAGGTGACAGCAGAGCGATCGCGCCTCCGCTAATCCGGAAGCAGTGCGCAATCGCTCCATGTTCCCTTTCGACTGGGCTGCAGCGACTGGGGTGCACCCTCCAGTTCCTGGAGCAGCTGTCCCTGGCTGCGGGGAGCCGGGTGCAAGCGCCTGCAGGGCTCCTCGGGTCAGGGAAAGTGAGAGTGGGGCGATTGTGCTCTGCTTCACGTTTTGTGGAGTCAGAGTGCGATCACCCCACTCTCACTTTCCCTAACCCAGGGAGCCCTGCGGGCACTTGTGCCCGGCTCCCCGCAGCCAGGGACAGCTGCTCCAGGAACAGAGCGGGGTGTGATCGCTCTGCTGTCACCTTCCCTGACCCGGGGAGCCCTGCAGAAGGTTGTGCAGGGCTCCCCGCACCCCCGGGGGGGGGGGGCTGCTGGGGAACTGCCATTGCTTCCCCCGCCCCTGCAAAGACTTACCACTGTGGTTTTCAAACTCGCAGTGTTAAGGGAATGTTTGCTCCCTTATCTTAGGCCTACATTTTTGCTGGAAAATTTAGATAGGATTGGGCCTGTAGAATAATCCTTTTTCACTTTAATATAATTGAGTTTAATTGCGAAGAGGGCAGGAAAGGTTTTTAACTGAATGTTCAGTATTGTCTATGGTCCTTACTTGATGTCCCCTTTTAATCCTCAAAACTGAGCAAACTCTATCAACGAATTAAATTCTGTATGCCAATAAAGGTTATTGGATTGGATTGAATTAAATTCTTAAGCAAAGCAGTTCTTTCTCTAAATGTTTATGATGGATATTTTCACTTACAGTAAACATATCTACTTTATAGATTTAAGCAGAGGGACATATGTTATTCCTAGGAATACATGTAATGCTGTGGAATGTTTGTTTGCAACTTTTGAATGTTTAGAAGAACATCTAGCTAGAGCCTATTGGGACATTATTCGTTTAGTACTATGTCTTCATGAGGAGGCTCTGACACCACCAGCTGGTGTTTGATCTTGATGAGTAGGCATTCTACAATTGTGCTATCAAGAATTTAACCTTGAATTTCAAGGCTAATGTGTCAATGGGAACAATGGTCCTTCATTTGATTCCTGGTGCAGCACTCTGTTGGTGAGCTTCTCAGTTCCTGATTGTATTTACATTTTGATGTAGATGAACTTTAAAGTACTGTCAAGGCTATGACAGTAATGAAGCCTAAAGAGTGGCTATAATGCCTATATTCCTTTATAAATACAAGTTACTTTTGTGTTTGTAAGTGTCAGCATAATTTCCTCTTGGTTCGTATTTAGGAGTCCTGTAAGGTCTCCATATTAGATAGTACGCATTAATTTAGTAGCGTCCACTCTTTCTGTAGTGATGGTCTTTGTGCTTGGGTTAGGTTTTTGGTACAGTAAAAAAAATTCTAACTTGAACTGAGCAATCTGTGGAATTCAGTTGGTGACAAATGAGATCTACATGAGATCATCCAGACTGATGATGTGTTGTATGTGTTTTTCCTGAGATATAAGATGAATTCTCTTTGGGCTGGAAGTGAGATTCCAGTGACTGTGACCCGTTATCAGTCTTTGATCCCAGTAATAAGTACTGTGTTTATAATGTTTTCTATCAAATTAGGCATTTTCCCATGGATCCCTTAACTTTTCTCAGTGTGCTCAGTAGTGAGCCATATTTATTAGAATATCTTGTATTCAGTTTAAAGCTACTAGTATAGGTTTTGTTTTAACTTGTTTCATTTAAATTCATATTTCATTTATAACTTGATGTTTAAAAAGGAACTCTTGATCTGGCGAAAATATTTTTAGTTCAGTTGTTGGAATTTCCATTTTTTCCAGTTGTAAATCCTTTTTGTCCATCTTATTTCTTCCCTAAAGTCTCACTTGAAAAAGGTGAGCATTTTTTAGTTGCCTTGCATTGTAATCAATGTAATGCTTCTGTTTCTGGTGCCGCTTCTCCTCAGGGTCCAATCCTATCCAACTTTTCAACACAGATTCGGCCTCAATGCAATCCTGAAGTAAGGGAACAAATGGTCCCTTACATGAGGAGGCCTCCGTGGTGGCACACCCTTTTTGGCAAAGCTGCTTGCGGCTGCAAAGTTGGATAGGATTGGGCCCTTTATCTCGCTATCAGATAGTCTTACTAAGTTTACTAGATTTCAAAGGGAGTTTCTTTTGTTTTCTTAGACATACAGGCTTGATCCACTTTTCTATGATCCACTCCTTTGAGCACTCTTCTTTCTTTTGTGTGTTTTCTGTCTCTCTTTGTGCAATTGGGGAGAGGAACTGCTGTGGTGAACAGAAAACTACAAACCCCAGGAGCCCATCCATGTGTATGAGGGATGGGCTTTGGGGAGCTGAGAGGAAATCACGCTTTACTCCAATTGCAGTGGAAAAGTAGGCTTACAGAGGAAAAGCTGGATCCTGAGCGCATGTGCTGAGAGAGAGCCAGAGATGACCCCTCTGGTGGGGTCAGTGAGGGGAGTAAAGGAGTGCCTGTTTAGGCAAAGTGGAGGTGAAGGTAACGATATGGGTGAAACTGGGATGGAACTTGAAGGGTCGTTGGCCTAAGGAGAAAATCCTGCACTTGCCTATCAGCAAAAAGATAGCAGGATGTTTGTAGTAGAAAAGAGTGGGTTCCACATTTCCATGATCTCCAGTTTTCAAGAGTGCTCTAGTCCAGTGTTTCTCAATCAGTGGTTCTTGAGGTGGTGTCTGGTGGTACTTGCTGGACTCCTGCTGTCCAGCAGTGAGACCAGGAATGTGACACAACAAACAGTGGAAGAGGCTTGGCTACTACGCAGAGCTCCAAAGCATGCTTTTCCACGCTTGAAAAGCACTCCTGTCCACCCTGAGCCTCTTACTAGTGTTTATTGTGTTGTACCTGGCCTTCCAACCCAGAAGTAACTGGCGATGGTGTCATTGTCGGTTATTTCCAGTGGTACTTCAAATAGGTGGACCATGTGAAGTGAAATAGCAGAGGACAGATGTTGAGAAACACTGCTCTAGTCCTTAACGTGTCAAAAGTGGGTGATGCCGATATAACTTGGGAGCCTACTAGGCATATTCCTGCTGCATTCTGTTTGCTTAGCAGTTTGCTAGTTGTAATAAATTTGTGGTAGAAGAAATCATAGTTGTGCAGGTAGTGTGGTAGTAGACTTTTGCACATATATGTGAACTGACTGACTGCTACCATGTAAACTTCTCTTTGCATATTTATTTGTAGTGGAGACTTAACATGCCCTGAGGCAGTAGTTGGAGTCTTATCCTAAGCACTGACTTGCTGGCACTTTAAATCTTGGTATGAATGACCAATATGAGTATAATATCTGTAACACTGGGCCTTGCCTCACAGCTCTTACTGAAACCATCTGCTGTATTAGCTATCTAATTCCTGCAGTACATGTGGGTCATATGCTCTGCACTCTTCACAGCTGAGTTCTTGGCTCAAGCACTAAAATTATTTGGGTGAAATGGTTTGTCTGTACAATGCAGCCCTATAGCGGGAGCACAGGTATCTGCTATAGAAGCATGCCCTTTGGCAAATGAGTTGAGAATGGAAAAATATAATTGTGTAGGCCTGGATTTTAAGGGTCTATGTATCATACAAATAATCGTTACTGATTTGTACTAAGCACCACTTTTAGAATTGTCTATTGTTTCATTTTAGCCAAGATACATCTCCCAGAACTTGCTTTATAATTAATTTCACCATTATAGGCGCTTGGATCATTATATTATTCAGTAGCAGGAAGCTTTTAGTTCAGAAGCAGAGACTGTCACATTCACAACAAATTTACAGATGCAATCTTCTGAGACTTCCCATCTGAGTGGTATTAGGTTTAAATCTTCAGAAAGCTTTCTGCTGATGTGTTGAATAGTTTTTACAACAGATGAAACAAAAGAATCATAATCTCATTGTTTAGAGGTGTATGTCACTGTTGCAGTATTTGATTTTTTTGATAGCCTTGTTAAAATGTGTGTTTAATGATTGCTTTAGGTCTGTATTGTAGATGGCTTTAAAAAGTCAATGCTACACCTTTCCTGTCTTTCGAGTGGATAAGTGTCCTGTTCAGATCTTAATGCATCCTATTTAAGCTTCTGTCAGTTAATCAAATTTTGTTTTCAGATTAGATTAAAGTATACCAGACAAGATGATGTCATAGTGTTAGAATGTTGTGGTGTGTTCCTTGAGTCATGTATTTGGTACTTCTAGTGAGGAGGATGGATTTGAACAAATACAGTGTTTAGGCAAAAAAAACCAAAAACCTTCCCTCTTGTACCCAGGAAATTGACCCGAGGAAAAACCCGAGGAGAGTTTTTCAGTTAAAATAAATATTGGGTTTCTAAAAGCATTTCAGAAATCCACTACAGTCACTGTTGATTTAGGTGAAAAACAAAGACAAGGACTTCTGATGATGACTGTATTGTGTTAGGGCCTGAACTACTAGAGGAAAATACCTGACAGTACAACCCTACTCATGTGTACTCAGAAGTAAACCCCACTGAGTTCAATAGGACTTTCTCCTAGGTAAGTGCTTATAAGATTGTAGTCTTAGACTGCATTTCCAAACATTTACCTGGGAGTAAGTCCCACTGAACTCATTTGGGTTTTATTGGATTGCCGTGTTTATGAACTGCCTCTCCTCGTTTTCATAAGACCTGAATGTTTCCATTTTTTCATAAATGAGAGTTCTGACTCTTGACACACTGTATGTAGGAGGCAAATGACATAAATCATTTTTGTTTAAACCTCTTAACCTGTTTTTTGCCTGACAACAGGCATTCAAAATGACTAAACAATGAACATGAAAATATACTACATATTGAAGGGCAATGATGGTTATAAAGGGCTGAGGGTGATAGTGATGTAAAATGCACAGTTCTCAGAGTTGATATTTCATTGACACTGTTGTGGCTGTTCTGCTTCCTGTTTTAAAAAACTGATATGGTGACCACAGGAGAAAATCCCACCTCCAGATGTGCACTATGTAATAATCAGGTCTTGGAAGCGCCAGATATGCTTTGTGTCAGCAGTCTAAGAAATATGAAAGTGTTCATACAGTATCAGTTGTATTCCTGATGGATGTATGTGTCGGGAAAAGTAACATCAATGCATAAGTGAAATTGTAGTTGGGTTCCTTCAGTTAGTACCTTTTGTGAAAGCCAGTTGGCTCACTGTGCTTGAGTGGCATTGCTCCAAATCAGTGTGCAGAAGTTTCCAAGTCAGTCGGAACAGGAAAATGATAACCTATTATTGATTACCCTTGCATTTGGTGACGTTAAATACTGAAGCTATAGATGATACCTTGAAATACTTGTTGGCATTGAGTATGGAAGAGAAAAAAAATGTACATGGCAGCCATACTCTACAGAACATAATACATGTTGCTGATATAATTTGTATTTGTTTAAACTTATTTTGCTTTTAAGTATTTTATATTTTCTACCTAGCTTATGAAATAACAGCGTTGGGAAAACTCTGTGTGGCTTAACTCGAGTCGAGTTGCTGAGTCATTGCTCTCTCAAGACTCAAAAAAGAGTCCTAACGGGGCACTTACCAAGTTACTGAGTCTCCCTTTAGTAACTCTAATGGACTTGAGTTGAGTCATCCCTCCCTTTTTAAAAAGCCCTCCTTTAAAAGCTGGGAAAAAATGGGGCTGTTGCTGGGGAGTGTGCTTGTGTGTTGGAGCTCTCTTTGAACACTCCCTTAATGTCTGTGTCCATCTGTAAAGAGGGCAGGAGGGGTGGGAGGGATCATGAGATTGCTGGGATGGAAGTGGCAAGAGAGGAGGAGGGTCATGAGCAGCAGCTGGGTGGCTTACCTGGATGTCCCAATAGTTGCATCTCTACTCAGAAGTACTCTCTCTTTAGCCATGCATTCAGTGAAGGTCCTTCTCCCTCCCAAGTAACAAAACAGAGCCATGCCTGCAAAGTGTGATTGCTCCCTTGCCTTTTCTCTCTTCCTAGGCTGAATCACCCCCTTTCAAAAGGCAGCAGTGAGAAAAAGGGACTGCTGCCGGAGTGTGTGGGTGTGTCTTGGAGTTCCCCTTCCATCTGTAAGCAGGGCAGTAAGGGGTGGGAGTGACTGAGTGAGGGCAGTGACAGAAACTGAGAGGGAGGAGGGTCACAAACAACAATTGGGAGGCTTACCAGGATGACCCTGTCTTTGCAGCTCTACTCAGAGTAGTCCCATTTCACCCATTCATTCAATGAGGGTTGCTCCTCCTGCCTGCCTGCCCTCAGCCAATGAAAATATGAGAATGCCCATCCTTTGTCCAGAGATCATCCATTCCTTCCTTCCTGGGAAAAGAGCGCAGTCCCGCCTCCCTCTCCTGCTCGCATTAACCCTTTTCTTCCTCCTGGCTGGAACTCCCTGCTGCTTGCTGTCAGAATGTTTGCTCCACGAGATTTGCATGTGGCTGAAAACAGTGATTGGGCACTGGCAGACTTGTCTCAGCTCGCTTTGGGATGAGTGCTGGGGACGCTGACTCAACTCTTTTTCAGCGTCTTCCACACGTGCGACTCACAAGTCACTGAGTCTGCAAAAACCCCAGATTCACTTTTATCTTGTGTATCTAACCAAATGTTGAATGTGGATGCGAAGACTTTATCTTGCTTTACCTTTATTTCTTCATGGAGATGGGTGGTGGCAAGTTATTTTGAATATGACATTTCTTTGTATTCTAAGTCAAAGTAAAGTTTGTTTACTCCAGGGGTTCCCAAACCCTGGCAACTCTTATCTTGGCAACTCACTGGGTTGTCCATGGTGAATCCGGGGCCTGATGAGTTCAGGACACTGCAGGGTGAATTGGCGGATGACCTGGAAGTCGTTTCCAGGTTGTTTGCACCCCATGACATTTTCCACTGCATGCCACTTTTGCCAAACTGTGTTGCACCAGTGGGTTACAACACACAATTTGGGAAACATGGCATGACACAGCCAGTGATGCGGGGGTGTGCAGATGCACCAACCGGTAGTGACTTCCAGGTCATCCACCATTTTACCCTGTAGTATTGTGATCTTGGTGGGCCTGCAACCCACCAAAAATCTGGTCGCAACTTACAGTTTGGGAAACACTGGTCTACTGGCAGCAACTATCCATGATTTCAGACAGGGGTTTTTCTAGCTATTAGTGAATGCATTTTGTGAGTTTCTTTATAATGTGAATACTAAACAGTTTAGAAATGAGTTGCTTATAGAATTACCTACAGGCAGGCAAATTAATGTATTTGGGAGAATATAGTCCTGCTTAGGTAACATAATTAAATTCAAATGCCTAGTGTAACATACCGTATTTTTTGCTCCATAAGACGCACCTAGTTTTTAGAGGAGGAAAACAGGAAAAAAAATATTCTGAACCAAATAGTGTAATAAAATATTAAACTATAACAGAATAACATTTGAACCATGTAAAGTGAACAGCAGTCAACAGTGGCATTAAGAACCATTATCACTGTCATTAACAAATGGAGAGACTTAAAGGTTTGAGTACTCTAGTTTTCTGGAAACCCCAAGAACTCATCAGCACTAGAGTCAGAATTTATGAAGCTCACAAAAGCAGGTGCACACAAATAGGGATCACATTATCTTTCTGCTACAATGATGTTCTGCCAAATCCCAATCCACTGGGCCTTGTGCCCGCTTAAGACTGATCAGTCCCCCTTGTGCAACTCACCAGTGCAGCAAGCAAAAGTGAGTCCAATTCCAGTCCACAGCTGCCAAGTAATTCAGTCCCATCAATCAGAGTTGCCAAATCAGAGTCCAGAACCAATAAGCCAAATTACAGTCCAAGGTCAGGTTCCAGGTAGGTCAGTCAAATCCATCAGGGTATCCAAGTCCAGTCACAATCCACAGTCAGATTCCAAATTCAATAAACCCAGTCAGTCTCCTCTCCTACCTCCAATCTGAACTCCTTCAAAACCCACAAACCCTTTCTGCCTCAGGTACTCCTTATATCCCTGAGGGCCCTATTGCCTTCCAGTGGCTGCAGCTGTGCAGCACACTCTGCTGGATGCCCAGGCCTTACCCTTAAAGGGGCCACTGCTGATACCACATCTACCTCCTCACCAGTTCTTCCGTGATTCCAGTACAAATGAACAAGTGGAAAGTCCAACCACAACTTGAATTCTTAAGACACAACAAACCTCTGGATTTATGGTGAGAACCGAGCCTTACCTGGGGCTTGTGCAATAAGCAAACACTGGCATTCTGACCAAGGAGACAGTTTTTTCTTTGTGATGGGGGGGGGGGGGCTTACATTCAGATGCTGGATGAGGTGAGTGAAAGCACCCCTCCCCTGCTGTGTGAGTGTGTGTGTGGGGGGCAGAGCATCTGTGTGTGTAAGAGAAGGGGGCAGCCTGTGTGTGTGAGAGAGGGGGAAAAGTGTTTGTGTTGCAGATAAGTTGTGATGCTCCAGGCTTGGGGGGGGGAGAGAGGCTTTCCTGGGAGTAAGCCCCCCTGACTCTAATGGGACTTACGTCAGAGTAGGCATTGCACAGGATTGGGCAGCGAGACTGCCACCCCACCCACGCTTTCCTGGGAGTGAGCCCCAGTGACTCTGAGACTTACTTCTGAGTAGCCTCTGACTGCCCGGGGAAGCAGAGCAGAGTAGAGTGAGGGGGCGGGGCCAGGGCTGGGGCAGAGTTTTTTTTTTTTTGCAGTATTCGCTCCATAAGATGCACACACTCCCCCCCCACTTTTTTTGGGAGGAAAAGTGCGTCTTATGGAGCGAAAAATATGGTAATACACACTGTTCAAGATACGTATGAAATGAAAAGTGCACAACTTCATTTTATAACTATGCTTCAAATTTGTTCTTAGAAAGGAATTTTTGGAGTCTTAATATGAAGGTAAATATGTTTTGTAACATGACATCTTTTGAGACACTCTTAATCTCTGTGTAAGCCTTAATTCTATTCTTTGACATTAAGTTATCTATTAAGTATTTCCCCTGGGGGCTGGGGATAAGAATAGGCCCTCAGTTTGGCTGTACTTGTTGTAAGAGGCGACTAAACAGCCACCGGGCAGATGGGACTCATCAGCCTGGGAAGGCAGCTCATCTGAGAGAAGGAAAACTCTGATCCCAAACCTCCACTGCCTTGTGGCTACATTCAGTTATGGAAAAGGCTTCAGGAGTCAACCTCGAGGCAAAATCCGGAGCCAGAGTCCCTGAGGCAGTTCATGGCTGAACACAGTCACGTTCTGGCAACTCCTGCGACGCCACTGGAACCAACCGTATTGGCCTCTGCCTTTCCATTGGACCATTTCAGCAACGTGGAGAGGGGGGATTTGCTGCATGGGTAACAGCCTATCCTCCATACCTTCTTTACCCAGGCTTCATGCGCTGAAGAAGACACTCTGTTCCAGAACCACCATTCAGAGTGTGACACCATAGTCTTCTGAGACTGAAGGATGCCAACAACCTATCTATTAAGTTCAACTTCTTAAACTTTTTACTTTGAAACGATGCTAGTATTGATGCTTCAAGAGGACTCACAGATGGCTTCCCAGTAGTAGTCAAGTACTTCATTCTGTCACCATACTTTAACCTACTTATTTTAAGGGAGGTACCCCAGCCTAATAGTTATTTTGGTTGGTCTCTTCTGCACCTTTTCCAGTTCCTGTCCATTTTAGTGAGGAGCTAGACTATAAGCTAAATAGTATTTGTTTATGTGTTTGGAATGGAAGAATAATTCTTATTGTACCTTACAGAAGTTTCTCTCTCAGCCTCTTTAATGTAGAACTAGAAACTGAAAGCTGCTGAGAGAAGCCTTAAATACCTAAAGGAGACTGTTTTTCAAGATTAGGGACTAGGCCACTTGGTAAGTGCCTGTCCAGGAATATGGTATAGGTCAGTGTTTCTCAACCAGTGGTATAGGTACCACCAGTGTCTGTGGTAGTGTCTGGTGGTACTCTCGGAACCCCTAGACACCTGCCACCCAGCAGCGAGACCAGAAATGTGGAACAGCAAACAGCGGCAGGCAGAGCTACAAAGTATGCTTTTTTATGCTCAGAAGAGCCCTCCCATCCACTCTGAGCATCTTACTGGTGTTGGTCACCTGGCATCTGGTTGCTCAACCCAGCAGTAACTAGCGATGTTGTCATCTCCAGATTCTTCCAGTGGTACTTTGAATAGGTGGCCCATGTGAAGTGGTACGTCGAAGAACAAATGAAACACTGGTATAAGTTCATTTTACATATTACATCAGGGGTGCTCACACTTTTGTGGCTCGAGAGCTACTTTGAAACCCAGCAAGGCCTGGAGATCTACCGCCCCCCTCCAGCTGTGCCACCACCTCTGAGCATGTGCAAAGTGTTTTTCCCCTTACCAGACTGGGTGCCCCGACCCCTCCAGCTACGCCACCGGCTGGAGGTGCTCCTGAGCACGTGCAGAGCGCCTTCCCTGCACAGACTCGCCCCCTCCGCAGGGATGCCCTGCCTGGCCCATGCTGGGAGCCCCCCGCCTGCAGGAGGACTGGCAGAGGACCAGGTGGCCGGGCTTGCCCTGGCAGCCCCCTCCCCACAGGCTGCGGAGGGAGGGGGGAGGGACCGCCTGGTCCAGCAGCAGGTGCAGCAGCAGCAGCAGTCACGCCTCCCAGAGCGGGCGGGCGGGCTAGCAGCCTGGACCATCTGCTGCCCTCCCGCAGCCCCCCGCGCTCCGCCTGCAGGGACTCCGCCGCCCGCTTACCTTCCAGCCCAGGGCTGCGCCCAGGCCACCCTCTACCCTGGGGTGGGCTGGAGAGAAGCCACCGGCTGGAGGTGCTCTGAGCACGTGCAGAGCGCCTTCCCTGCACAGGCTCGCCCCCTCCGCAGGGATGCCCTGCCTGGCCTGTGCCGGGAGCCCCCAGCCTGCAGGAGGACCGGCAGAGGAGCAGGTGGCCGGGCTTGCCCTGGCAGCCCCTTCCCCGCAGGCTGTGGAGGGAGGGGGGAGGGACCGCCTGGTCCAGGTGCAGGTGCAGCAGCAGCAGTCATGCCTCCCAGAGCGGGCGGGCGGGTGGGCTAGCAGCCTGGACCACCTGCTGCCCTCCCGCAGCCCCCCACGCTCCACCTGCAGGGACCCCGCCGCCCGCTTACCTTCCAGCCCAGGGCTGCGCCCAGGCCACCCTCTACCCTAGGGGTGGGCTGGAGAGAGGGGCGCTTTCTCTCTCCACCCTTGTCCGGCGGCCTGCGCTGCCGCAGCTCCAGCCTCTCCTGTCCAGCCCGGGCGCTGAGGGTGAGGGGGGTGCGAGCAGAGCGACAAACGGCGACTGCGCGCGCTCTCACTTCGTTTTTCCGCCCGCCCCGACCCCCGGTGAGAGTCACAGAGCGCGCGTGCACCCTCATTGCACTCTAGGCTGCCCCTGCGCAGGCTCGGAGGTGAGCTCAGAACCCAGAAGGCGGCTCTTCGGCGCCACCTGCTGGCCAAGCCGCAGAACTGCAGGAACAGCTGGAGCAGCTCCGCGATCGACTCATTTTGCCCTCGCGATCAACCTGTCGATCGCAATCGACCTATTTAGCACCCCTGTATTACATCTTTCTTCTATGATGAACTTCAAGGCAGGAGGAAGCTATTTTTAAAGAGGTTTCCTACCCAGAAACTGACTAGACATGCTTAGCTTCAGTAAGGCTGTATTTATTCAACAATACAATTGTTTGTTCCCTGGGTACAATATGGATGTACAAAAGGATATGAATATTGAGCATAGCATATAAAATATGAGCATAGAAAGTGAAGGCAAGTTGAGTTGATGGTTAAAGTAATCTTTCTATAGTCACTTAAATTCTAAGTATAATTTGTATAAATTTCTTGTAAACCCCCTCTGTAATTAGAAGTTTTTTTAGAAATTAATTTTGTACCATTTGAAAGGTTTCTCAATTTTGTATTCTAGGTTACTGTCATAGTTATAGATAAAGGTTGTTTCCCCAAATGAAAACTGAGGTTATTTGGATTTCAACCCCACCTTGTAAGCAGTATTAAGTCGTTATCCTCCAAGCAGCTTGTTGCCAGTTCTTCTCAATAATCTAATGATTCATTAAAGTACATTACATCCTGGTTCTGTTTTGGAGGTTTGTCTGGAAGTTGGAATTACCAGAAGTTGGAACAGCACTTTTGTACCTGCACAAAAGCAGAACATGAGATGACTGCCTACATAAAAGTGTCAAAATGGCTGTCTGTAACTCATGGACCCAGTATGGTCTTTACGGGGCACATAATTGTTCTTTAAAGACATGACATACAGAATTTTCTGGGGCAGTTTGTAGCATCTGAAAATCATTACTTTTTGGTAAATTTATCACTTCCTCACATGTGAGCATGTTCAAATTTGTTGTGTTAAGAGCATCTGCTTTTTGAGACATACACTGGATTAGAGATTCGTTGTTCCTTTGGTGTGAAGTGTGATGGAAGAATCATGTTAAGTGAGTTGGGCCACCTTGTAGTAGCTGCAATTCAGATCATATGGCATTTAACTTGTAATGTAGTTACATCTGCTTCATTGGCTTGACTTTTAATGTGGTGCTTGCCACTGCTCAGCCTACGTCCATAGGCAAGTGCAACATTACAGCAAAGTACCCAATTAAAGTACAGTTGAATCTTGTAGTCATCCACAAAATTTAAAAGACTTTGGTTGCTAGTCAGTTTTGGTGTAGAGGACTCAAGTAGGTGCTTTAAGCCACTCACATTTTGGAAGTGATTTTGGTGTTTTCAGTCTAATGAGATTAATGGAGGACTGTCTCAAGCAGAATGTCTCCAAGGCCTGGTTGAAATGCTTACCTGGGCTAGGGATCCTATTGCTGTGGTACAACAGTAGGTGTATGTTCTCCATATTTATGTGTGCAGTGCAGTGCCCTTATGTGCATAGGCTCAAATTGTGTTTCTTATCCCTGGAAAGCCTAACGCATTGCATTCGGAGTCACAGAAGAGGATCCTTGACATAGGGTTAACATGCGACCCAGGGCAAAGATTTCTTCCTACATTATTTTGTTGCAATCGCGAAACCATTTGTCACTTGCTGAATTCAGGTAGTTAGGTGATTATTGGTTTACAGTAGTGTATAATCTACAGAACTGGAAACAAAATGAAACTATAATTTACATAACTATTATATCACAATAAAATGTTTTTTAGTCTGAAGTGTTTGTAATGGGTAACCCAGTTGAATTGGCAAAAGGTAAACTTTTTATGTAAGTAGCTGACTTTTCTTGTTTACTATTAATACAAACTGCTATGATATCATATCATCCTGATTTTTAGGAGCTATATAATTAGCCCAATTGGCAGTTTTGGAAATCTTCTTTAAAAATTCTCCATTACAAAATGAGCACAGAAAGCCTCAGACATCTTCAAATAGAGATTTTTGTCCAACATCTCCACTACAATCTAGTACTTGTTCAGATTAAAAAAAATACAGTGTTTTGCACAGGGCAAATGTCATTATTATGAAACTAATAGTTTGAGGGCTGAGCAAAGATATTCCTTCTCTGACTCATTTTGCAATTGGCCTCCTTGTACTCTGCAATAACAAAGGTATTACAAACCATGTTAACCACAGAATCTTTCTGTTACTTCTATATAACTATATTGGCTTACAAATGTTTTCAAAAGCCTGTGAAAGAGGAACTGAATTCTGTTTCTTCATACTGTGTTCTGTCAGTCTAATGAGCCATAAAGAATTTGTAACAATTGCAGGCATTTTGAATAGTTCAAGATAGTTGCCTGTGTGTCAGCAAAGCTGCTTGTTTCTGTGGCTTCTTGCTGGTCTTTTTTTCTCACACACTCTATTCAACTTCTTAAAAATATTTAGATGCCCAAATCATTGTCTAGCAGTGCAATTCTGTGCTAACGTTCCTGGGTGTAAGCTGCATTTGAGATTGAATAAACTTGCATAGAATTGCTTTGCAAGTTCAATGCAATTTTTCTGTCTTGGGTTTTGTCTCTTGAAAAAGCATTGTTGCTGCTTTTTATGATACCTGCCAGTCTGTGATGCTGTAATTCTATATTTGACAGAAATGCGTTTAATACTTGATCATAGCAGAGTTTAATTGAGTCCCAAAAATATTGAAGAGAACATTAATATGAGTATAACAAGCACTTAGCATCTTTGTATGGATCTGAAATCTTTACTGTAGGTGGTAGGGGGATGCTCTGTAAACTTTTTCAGGTTTCTAGAGTCACCCCGTTTTGAGCACCAGAAGTGTAAAGCTAACTGTTTAAGGTCCCTGCACCAGTGCAGCTTTCACCATCCCTCCCCCCAAAATAAATTAGAATTCCAATTTTGGCATGTCTTGAAACTTCATTGACTTTATAATTCACTTTGATTGGAACCTCTCAGGTACTTTCTCGGGTGATTACAGGTAGCACCTGTAATAATCTGTGGAACTTAATATTGTCTTTCTGCACCTTCTGGGACTTACGGAATTCAGAGTATATTCAGGCCTATTGAGTCATGTATGCTTCCTATCCTCTTGGTTTTTTTGTTTCTGCTTGTTCACACAGCTCTGTCGGTTGATCATGGGAGACAAACTTTATGATCTTTCCACAAATATGGGCAGAGATTTTTTGATTTTGTTCACTGTATCATCAGTGCAAGTAGGGTTGCTTGGAACAATGTACTTTCAGCATTTCATGATTGAGAAGTATGTGTTCAGCTGCTGTTTTTGTGCTGTACAGATGGTTTTTGTGTCTTTGTCAAGTTGTTAAATTTTATGTAAATTGTTCTTTGCTTTTAGGTAAGACTCTGTCAGAATCCCAAACTTCAGTTGAAAAACAGCCCTCCTTACATACTTGACATTTTACCAGATACCTATCAACATTTGCGACTTATACTGAGCAAGTATGACGACAACCAGAAACTTGCACAGCTCAGTGAAAATGAGTATTTTAAAATCTATATTGACAGTCTCATGAAAAAATCAAAACGGGCGATAAGACTTTTTAAAGAGGGAAAAGAAAGGATGTATGAGGAGCAGTCCCAGGACAGGTAAGATGAAACTTCTGAATGTTCACTTACTTTCTTCGGTCACTCCAGTCACAAGTTTTATACACTTCAGCAGTTATTTTTGACATTATAACTATTTGCAGGTACATTTATTTTTAGATTACAGGTCACTAGCAATGCATTGGACTTGCTTCTTTAGGAAGTGGTAGCCATATTTTCTAAGAGAACTTCCAAAGTAGAGATGGCATCCCAATTTGTTCTGTCCAAAAATGGAAAGGGACATTATATTCACAAAAGGGTGTTCCTGAGAATCGAAGCAGAAGTCAGGATGCCTCTCATTGTGTTTCCTTTATAAAATATATTTCTGTAGCAGTTCCCATTGTACAGGGCTGCATCCTGGAAATGGATGTCCGTCTGTCTGGGTTGTAGTTGGAGGCTTGCTTGCTTGACGTATTTATGAGGCATATAGACTAACGTTTCCAACTGTATTAAAGTGGAACAATATTTCATTCAGTGTTTATGTAAGCTAGTAGTGGAGATTGTGTAGTCTGTGGCAAAATGATAGTGAATTTTGAATGCTTCCAAAATATTAATGAGACATTTTCTTTCCTGGGACTTGATGACATCCTAGAGATTCATTAATGTGTTGAAACATAGTTGGCAACTTTTTTATTTATATGGTTTTATTTATTCACCTCTAATTATTTGTCTTTTAAAGAGGTATTACTAGCATGATATTGTGGAGTTGTCTTTATATACAAATGAAAGTTAAAATATTTCCATCCTGCTCTTCCTCCCATAAAAATGGAACACCCAAGAAGATTAAAGTATAATACAGTAAAATAAAAGTCATATAATAAAAAAGCAGAGTAATTAATAAAATTACTAAAAAGAGCATAGCAATAAAAACAGCAGCAGATGATAATGTAGCGGCCTAGTTTTCAATAGTTGAACAGGAACTAAAGCCACAAAAAAGGGTGATAGGGAACACTAGATGGAAAGGGGAGCTCTTGAGCCCCCACTGGAAGGCTAACAGGGAGGGGACTTATCAACTTGAAAAGGAGGTAGTTCAAAAGTTGGGGTGCCACTGAAGTCCTTACTGCCTATGGCCATGAACCTAGGCTCACTCAGGTCTGGCAGATGCAGCAGGACTTTTATTTCATTTTTATATGCATAACCCAATCATGATTGTAACCATTTTTTAGTGTTGCATTCTTACAAGTCATACCTGTATGACTCCTACACCTACAGAACAATTCTTACTATACTGTAACTTTTGGGTATCACAAGCAAAGTTTCTTGGCTTAAATAAGTTTTTGCTTAACACATGGTTTACTCAATAGTGTGTTCAAGAAGTAACTTACTACTTAACCCCATGGTGTGCGATTAGTTGTGGTGTTTTTTATTGAACAATATACGTTTTGGTTATTTTATTCTAGCTATTAACAATGTCACTTTTCAGAGAACAAGTGAGGGAATATCTTTCTTTTGAGAAAGGAAAGTAGGCCTGGACGGAAGATGCAATTGAAAATTTATAATAAGAAATTGACTTTGATTTTGTATAAACCCAATCTGAAGATATCCTCTGACATGTAAGAAAGTTTACCTATAACTGTGTAAGAATCTGACTCTTGTTTGTACGTGAGTAGTGCAGGTAGAAAGTGTTAACCATAAACAAGTTGTGTCTGTTGATATTAATGGATCAGGCCACAGATGTAAAGTTAGTCATGTTACTTTACATATAGGTAAAGCAGAACTCATTTTTTGCCCTGTATGTAAAACTATTTCTGAACTTCTAAATACATTGCATGCAGTTATTACAGGTTGTGTGGCAACATATTTTTTTTTTTTTAATTTTTTCTGTTTGTATTGGTTTTTAATATAGTAAAATAAAAACATAGATAAAAAAACATGTTGTAGTCAAATACAGGTTCTGTTATCTGAGCCCTGCAAATTGTAGAGATTCATATGGACATGCGTATTGGAGAATGTTCGTTCTGCAACATACAAATGAAAAGGCTGATGCAGGGCCCAGTTTTATTGAGCTTTCCAGCACCAGTGCAGCCCTAAGGTAAGGGAACAAAGGAACAAACAAATGCCCTGTAGACATGGTTGCATCAGTGCTGGAAAGTTGGTTAGGATTGGGCCCAAAGTGTTACTCGGTGTATGTCCCTTCCAGAACAAATGTGGTGCTGACTGACAAATTGGCATAATTAATGATCAATTTACAGCCCAATCCTGAGCTGCCCGGGGTGCCCAGGCTCGGTGGCACCAAGGAGGGCTGCCGCCTAATCCAGTGCCTCCTGCGCTGCCTTGGGAGAAGGGGACATTTGTCCACTTCCCCCGAGTAAGGTAAGTAGCCCTGCAATGAGGCTACTCACTTTACCACAACCAAAAGGTCTGTGGTAAGGAAAAGGTGCTCATGTAGGGCGTGCGGCCGTACACGAGAGCTCTGCGGATTCTCCTCCCGCCCGCCTTCTCTGCCCCCCACTGGCTTCCTCCCCGCCCCGACCCCTGCCTCACCTACTGTGCCGCTGCTTGGTGGTCTGGGAGACTGCCCAGCCGCGGGAGCTGGGTGACCACCTGGTGCTAGCACTGGGCTAGCACGGGCAGGAGCCCAGCGGTGAGCCCCGTGAAAGCGCCTTACGGCACATTTGCGACTGTGCTTGGCAGCATGGAGCCCTGCCGCGGAGCACAGGATTGGGCTCTTAGTTAGTTGTAATAGCAGAACTTTGCTACTTTGTGTTTTAGAGCAGTGTTTCTCATTCTGTGGGTCAGGACCCACTAGGTTGGTTGTGGGCTGGTTTCAGGTGGGTCCCCATTCATTTAAAAATTTTATTTTTAATATATTAGACTTGATGCTATGGTATGTATGTATGACGTAATGTAATGTAACTACTACTTTGAAGTAGCTCATTGTTGTCTAATTTATAAAGAACTTCTGGCAGCTTGTGACAAAAACTAACTAAACCATCCTCGAGTCCAGGCATTTGCAGTGAAACTGTTTGAGTTGAATTTTACTATTAATGTACAGTACTTTTTAAAAAGTGTTAGATCTACAAAATGTACTGATAGTATTTAAATCGATCTGGGTATAAGCAAGGTTTGGAAATAACCCTTTTCTGAAAATATGGAAGTATATAAGCCTTCTCTGTCCTGTACTTAAGAGCATTGGTTCTCAAACATTTAGCACCATGACCCACTTTTTAGTATGACAATCTGTCCTGGAAGTGATGTAATGACTGGAAGTGACATCATCAAGCAAGAAGTGCTTTTCTGAGAATGTAGCAAGCACTGAAATTATGCCATTTTTCCTAGATAGGCAGGCTATAAATAATTAAATGAATTAAAATGAATAATTAGAAATAATTAAAGTAAAACAAATAATAAGGGAGATGGGGAAGCCAGCCCTGTTCAGTCAAGTGAATTCTCTCTGTAGCCTGCCTGCAAAAATGTCAAACCCCCCCCCCCCAAAAAAAAACACTATAAGATTGTCAGCCCTACTCAATGTCCAGTTCAATTCAAGTTCTTATATTTATACCAGATCAGTATGATTTGGGACAAAATCAAATTTAAATCCATGTTTTTTGTTTGGGCTGGAGTGAGATTCAAAGCTTCCCTCTAAACAGCATTAAAAATCTAGAACAGGGGTGCCCAAACCCCGGCCCTGTGGCCACTTGCGACCCTTGAGGCCTCTCAATGCAGCCCTGAGGGAGCCCCCAGTCTCCAGTGAGCCTCTGGCCCTCCGGAGATTTGTTGTAGCCTGCACTGGCCCAATGCAACTGCTCTCAGTGTGAGGACAACTGTTTGACCTCTCTCATGAGCTGTGGGATGAGGGTTCCCTCCACTGCTTGCTGTTTCAGGTCTGTGATGCAGTAGCGGCAGCAAAGGAAAGGCTGGCCTTGCTTTGTGCAAGGCCCTTTATAGGCCTTGAGCTATTGCAAGACCTTCATTCATTCATATAAGTTCATCTTTAATATATTCATTTATGTAAACTTATGTAAATTTATTCAAATTTTAAATGTAAATTAATTCTTTTTTTCCCTGGCCCCCGACACAGTGTCAGAGAGACACTGTGCCAAAAACTTTGGACTCCCATGATCTAGAATGTTGAGGAGAGGAAATGAGACTTCACTGTGGAAGGGGGGGGGAGAGGAATCTGTAAAAGACAGCAGCCCTTTCCAGTGAAGCAGTGGCTCCAAACTTCACCTGGCTTTACAAGACTAAAGAAAAGTGTTACCAGCTCAAGCTTCTTTTTACTGCACTATAGTGGGGTGGGGCTGCAGTCTAGAGAACTTGTTGAGCTCCATGTGCATAGGATCAGGACCATTCTGGTAGCCTTGCACTCCCTTTCACCTGACCTTGCACACAAGCCAAGACACATTTGCTTATTTGCAAGTAAAATGCGAATGTGTGGTTTAGCTTCCATGTGGCTCAATACATTCGTCAGCTTGAGGGGAGGGACTTACTTCTCAGGTGTTTTTTGGGGGCTATGTTCATTGGATCAGGACTATTCTGGTTTCATTGGATTCCTCTTGGCCTTTTCAGAGGATTGCTCTTGGCCCTTTGCAGAGGACCAAGGCATATCTGTCTACTTGTGAGTAAACATGCAGTATCACTCAGCTTCACTTTCCGTAGGGTTCAGTGTATTTTGCTCATCTGTTATCAGCTTGTCCGTTGCAGCTTTACAACCCACCCACAATCAGGCAACCACGTAGGTCACGACCCATAGTTTGACAAATTCTGGTCTAGGGAAAGAAAGATTAGGAAAGTGGAAGTTCTGTGAATTGAAATATGTGGAGGATCTGGTTGGAAAATGGTATCATCTGAGATGACAAATTAGTTTTACGTGGATGACTAATGTGTGTCAGGGTTATGTATGAATTAAGCTGCCTTATATGGAGTTAGACTTTTTCTGTTGTGAGTGGTAACAGCTCTTCATGGTCTTGAGTAGTAGTCTTTTGTGATATTTCACATGTGCACTGATGCTTTTCAATGCATCCTATCGAATGCAAGCCTTCATGTTTCTCCTCCAGCTATGCTGGAAAGTCAGCGTGCCCTCTTGAGCAATATTCTTTCTTATGGTTGTGGGTGTGCTGCAACCAGAAAAGAACACGGGCAACCCTCCTATATGTTCACCAATGCATATCCACGCTTGCTAGAATTTTTTTTTTTTTTGGGGGGGGGGGGAAGGAATACGGAGATTTTAGTTCCCTCCATAACCATGGATCAGGTCAGCAGGGCCCCCCATATGTGCCCTCTCCTGAGGCAAGGGGAGCTCCGTTCCTCTCGCCTTCAGAAAGCCTTCTGAGCCCAGTAGAGGCTGCATCTGTTCATCCATGGCCTCCGCCAGGCTCTGACTGAGTCTCAGAATGAAAAAAGTCACTTCCGGTGTTTTTTGGAAAAAAAAAAAAAGAGGGCACATACGGGGCCCTGTGGACCTGATCTGTGGATATGGAGGCAACTAAAAAAACTCTGTATTCCTTGAAACAGTCGTCCTGTGAGCATGGACACTGAAGTTGGAGCTTGAGCTAGAACCCCCCCCCCCCCAAAAAAAAAACAACTCAAGCAAGCGTGGACATGCATTGGTGAACATATAGGAAGGTTGCCAGTAGTTGCAGCACCCCCACAACTGTAAGAAAGACTATTGCTCAAGAGGGCACCCTGACCTTCCAGCATAGCCTTCTGAACCCAGTAAAGACTGCATCTGTATGTATGGCCTCTGCAGGGCTTTAGAATGAAAAAAGTCACTTAGTTTTTTGAAAAAACCGGAAATGACTTTCTTTATTCTGAGACTCAGTCTGAGCCCAGTGGAGGCTGTGGACGGACATGCACAGCCTCTGCTGAGCACAGAAGACCCTCTGGAGGCAAGGGGAGCAGAGCGTACCTCGCCTTTGTAGGGTGGGGAGGCATTCACCTGTATTCATTGTTTCTTTTAACTGTGGGGAGATTCCAGAATGAAACCCCCTCGGATGGGGGGGTATGCCTGCACTGTCCTTTTGGTGACTTAAGTATTTATTTGCTTATGGGTCATTCTGTTTAAACACTATAGAAACATGGTACTAACAAATATTGTAGTTCCACATAGTGCTTTTAAAGTACATTAAGAACTTAAAGAAACACCTTTTACCTTCTTGCTAACTTTCCAATCAAATCTATTAACACTGAACAAATGTTGGGGCACATGGGGTAGCATCCTAGGTCTGGTTAAGGAGTGTTAAAAATGACCTGCTAATAATTTTCTCTAATGAGGGGTAGGAGAGTGGGACAATAAAACTTTGTCCAAGCAGTAATGACAGAAGCAGGTTTATTTTAGACCGGGATGTCCAAAGTTTTTGGCAGGAGGGCCGCATCATCTCTCTGACACTGTGTCGGGGGCCAGGGGGAAAAAAGAATTAATTTACATTTAAAATTTGAATAAATTTACATAAGTTTACATAAATTAATATACTAGAGGTGAAACTTATATGAATGAATGAAGGTCTTGCAATAGCTCAAGGCCTATAAAAGGCCTTGCACAAAGCAAGGCTGGCCTTTCCTTTGCTGCTGCTACTGCATCACAGATGTGAAACAGCAAGTAGTGGAGGAAGCCCTCATCCCGCAGCTCACACGAGAGGTCAAACAGTTGCCCTCATGCCGAGAGCAGCTGTGTCGGGCCAGTGCGGGCTCCAACAAATCTCCGGAGGGCCAGAGCCTCATTGGAGACCGGGGGCTCCCTGAGGGCCGCACTGAGAGGCCTCAAGGGCCGCATGTGGCCCCAGGGCCGGGGTTTGGGCACCCCTGTTTTAGACCCTCAAGGGCTACTGCAGGTGAAACATTACCTAAAAATGAAAGGTAGATGGGAATTGCAGAAAATGTTAAGAAAATAAGATTTTGTACTGAAAAAGTACCTGGTCTAATCTTGTACATGTATCCCTACCAACATGCATTGGTGGAAGTTCTGCTCTGTTAGACTGTGGCTGTTGGCAGCAGTAATGTAGTTCTTGGCTTGTTTTTGTAGCAGATGGTGTCTCTGTTGACCACTCTTCTAGAACTCTTGTCGTCTTCATGGGTGTGGCTGTTAACTAAAATGAAAAATAAGAAACTTCTGGTTAATAAGTGCACTTCTGGTTTGTGATCACTTGCAAAAGGGCTGCATTGCAATTATTTAGATATAGCTATAGCTGAGTGCTGACTAGTGGAGTGTGTATTAAAACATTGGTGATAGATATTCCTTTAAATGGCATGTTGGTAACTACAGGTTGAGTCTCATTATTCAGGAGGGTTCCCTTCCAAGAACTAAAAAAAAAAATCAATTTAAAAAACAAAGTCTCTTCGTTGTAGTGACTTAAAAACAGCCTTGCTGACCTTTATAATGCACACAGAGGAAATCAGTGTCTCTCCAGGCACTTAGGCTTCACTAGGAGGCAGCAATCCCTCCCTTCACCAGGAGCCCCAGCAAGGGGGAAAGACTGGAGAAGGTGATAATCGCTGCAATTTAGCCTTAGTTCACTGCTCAGGGGGAAGGGAGGAGTGAAGCCTGCAGAGAGAATGATTGCTGGATTGTCAGCTGGCTGCCCTCTCAGGCATTATTAAATGACTGTTTTCCTTTAATTTAAAGGGTCCTTCCCATCAGCTTTGAGATAGAAAAATCTGTGGATACTTAGGTTATACCTGTAATTACTTGTATGATTGTCTCTCTGCAACAGTAAAAAGCCGTTTTTTAAACTGTAATTTTAAAGGAATGCATTTTTTCCCTTCTCCAGGGATCAGCATATTCCTTCTCATTTGCAGGGGCCATTTGTGTTGAGTTAAATCCGTGTATAAAAAAAAATCCGTGTATAAATAGGCTGGACCTGTATAACATGATGGTGGCATTCCTACAAACCATGATTTTAGCAATTTTGGTCACTGGTGGTGTCGCCCCCCTCAAGGGTTTCACCTTATGCTGGTTTCTTCGTTTCAAACCTGGTTTCATGGTTTCAAACCTTATTGGTTTCATAACATCTCATTGGCTCTCTGAACAATCCGTGTCATTGGTCCGTTTTGAATTAAGGGAATGTACTTTTTTGTTACAGTTGCATTTTTGTTTTTTGGCCTTGATAGAATTGAGATTTTCACTCTGATTTTTTTTTCATTGCATTCTGCTGTAAATTACACAGCAAATTGTACATCATGGTACATCATGATGGTACCACATGATGGTATTCCTACAAACTTTTTTTTAGTGATTTTGGTCTCTAGTGACATCACCCAGTGCACCCCACAAGTGATGCCATTGAATAGGGAGAATGACCACTCACTCACAATAGAGTCCTCAATGTAAGCTGGTAGGAAGGAAAGGGCGAGAAGGCGAAAAGTACTGTGTGGGAAAATAGGGAAGGGACTTGGGCGGAGTTAAGGTACGTTTCTCAGAAACATCTGGAGTTAAGGAAATCGATGTAGGGAAGAAAGAAAAAGGAAGGAAAATTGGGGAGATTATGGTGGACAATCTGAAGAAATCAGGTTAATGTGGAAGAAAAGGAGGGTTCTTGATTTTCTCACCATGGCAAAAGACTGACTAGAGAGTGGCTCTATATATTCTTAACCAGGGACTTTATGCATATACTTCCTTGTCACTTTAGAAAAGTAAAAGTGATAATGATCATGCAGAGTTACAACTTTCTAAAATCTAAACTTGCTTTTCAGTTGAGTTGACAGTTCTCCAGGGTTTGAATTCTGGCATTTCTTTGTTTTCAAGAGCAAACTCTGTGCTGTCTGTACCAAATTAGATTTTGTTGCTGAACTCTTTAGGGACAATGGGGTGGACTTGTTGCAGTATCTCATTTTATGTATTTTTACATTATCTTGAATCCATTAGGGGCAGAAAGGCATTTGATAAATTGCATGTTTTTTAAAATAGCATATAAATATACATTTTTCTCCCACATTCTGGGAGTGTACCTTTTTGTTTCATGTAATTTGATGTAGGCTCTTCACTTGGTTTATTTTTTACTTTATTTTCATGTAATTTTAAGTTAACATCTTCAAATAAAAGCATCTGGCAGATCCCAGTTCTAATGTTCTGTAGCTTTAATGGGTAGCTGAATGACCCTGAATAGTTGACTCATTGGTTAATGTGATTCAGTATGCATGTTGCTAAAACAATGTTTCATCAAATGTTCATGTACAGTTCATTTTTAGCAATGCAGAAAGCTGTTGAAGTTTAAACCACTTCTTTGAAATATTAAACTGAATGGCAATAATACAGTTTCCTATGATGTGGATTCCCCTCGGAAAATCCGTTTTCACTCCCACAGAGAAGTGGGAGACAATTTCTTCAGGTTGTTCTGTCCTTTGGCATCTTCTCACACCATCTGTCACACTATTTCTGAGGGTTCGCCTTAGCGTCAACTTGTTGGGGGCTGCAGTGTGGAGGAGGGGATGGGAATACAAGTCCAGCCTATTTATACACGGATTTGACACAACACAAATGGCCTCTGCAAATGAGAAGGATGTGCTGATCCCTGGAGAAGGGGAAAATGCATTTGTTTAAAAAACTGAACTGTCCTTTAGCCTCCTTAATGAGAGAGAGAGGGCAGCTGGCTGACAATTCATGAATCCTTTTCTCTCCAGGGCACCCTTCCCTTCTCCCTGAAAGAAAGGTGATCACTTTGCATTGGTGAAGGGAGGGGCTAAGTGAAGCGCCTTTGTAAGCGCTTGGAGGAGAACTGATGGATGGATTGTCTTCTTAATGACTCTTATCTTACATCACAAAGGTCAGCAAGGCTGTTTTTAAATCACTGGAGCAAAGAAACGTTGTTTTTTAAATTGATTTGCTATAGTGGTATTTTGCCATGCAGCGAGTGCTTGGAAAGGAACCCATGCGAATAATGAGGCTCAACCTGTATTTATGTTCTGTGAGTTGAACACCATGGGCATTTGTATTTTTCTTGAGACACACTTTTGCCTAGTTTTTGGCTGTCTATATATGGCTGTACAAGAATGGATATGTTCTTATTTTTGTGTTGATGAGAGCAAGTTGATTTAGTGATAAAAACGAGAAAAAGAATGTTACCTTGTTTTAGTGGTCCCCTTTTTTCTGGGAGCTCTTTTATGCCTCTAACAGCTGGATAGGTATAGAAATTGAGCTACTTTTTCTCCACTTGGAGATACAGTGATGGGAAGTGCACGTGCAGTTTTTGATATGGTGACCTTAGATGCACGTTCCTAGAAGGAACACTCATTGAACAAACTGGGATTTATACTAAAATCAAGATTAACCATATAGGATGCTTTGTGAGTGCCTCATTGCTGGTAAACACACAGGATCCCTGGGGACAAAAGTTTGAACTTTGAAGCATATCGGTGTTGCCACTGCCACCATGAAAATGTTGCACTGGTGTCATCAGTATAAATTTTCATTCTGATAAGTCTTGGGTAAGATTTGCATTTTATGTGTTTAGTGTTTACATTGGAAGGTTAATAGTGTGGAAATAAAAAAAATGCTTTATGTGCAACTTCTGTAATCATTTGGGAGAATAGTAGTCATGTAGTAAATATCTAACATTCATAGTACTCTTCACAGTGCCATCAAGTTGCTAAAACTTCCAAATGCTATCTTATTTCAAACTAGAGCTTTTGCTAGGTCTTTGCTTAACTCTTGCTTGGAGTTTGAATTAGAGTTGTGTGAATAATGCTATGGTTAAACAGGATGCAGCCTATTGATAACAGATTTCCTGTCTCTTTTCCTGTGGTTAGTTCAAAAAGGAGGGCTAACAGGTAGTAACTTGAAATGGCTGTTTAGCATTTAATGTGTTAAGGGAGACCAGATGGGCAATATGTTCCCTAAATGCACCCTAGTGAAAATATCCTTAACTTCCTGGGAAGATCAGACCTTTGCTCCTACCTCCCATCCAGTAATTTGACTTATGAGAAATGAGTGTGAAACGTTGTGTGGGTGATGTTCATATTCGTACAATATTTCTATGATGAGCAAGAGGGTGAAGCGAAAAGGTGATATTCTGTTTTGAAGTGAAGCGAGAACGTTTTGTTTCAGCTTTGTGAATTTTTTCAATTTTAATTTGAGCTTTATTCATTATTTGTTGACGAGTTGTAAGGACATTAAATGTAATGTGTAGTGCTTGTTCTACCTATTGATTCTGTATTCCTAAATACAGATTTTAATTTTAAATTCTTTTGCTTTTTTGGTAGACAATAAAACCACATGTGAAAAAAGTAAGAGATATACCCACTATATGCTGGAAGGCAGTAAATGAACTACAACCTCTACTAGAGGTTGGTGAAGGAGCTAATAATCTTTTGGCCCCTCTGGCATGCATGAACTGAAAGGCTGTGAGGATGAGTTCTTTCACACATCTTCATGTTTCATGGGTGTAGTAGAATTTAAAAATTAGTATAACCTAAAAGGAGAAGGAATTATGCATGGCCCAGTAGAAGGAGAGACTTCAGGGCATCTTTTATCTAATATCTCAACCAAGTGAAAAATGGCTTCAGAGTTATGCTGAGTGTTGCTGTGAACTGGAAGGTATGGTTGTCTAGAAATGCTTTATTTTTAGATGTGTGAATTGCTTCAATAACACTTCTTTAGTATAAGAAAATGTGTTGACAAATAAAAGTGACAATAAATGTTTCAGAAGGTTTCTTGAAACTGATTAAAATGAATGGCAATAACTCTTGAAACTACCTCTGTCCCCCTATATTTTAATCTTCAGATGTTAATCCAGTTCACAAAGTCAGAATGGGAAGTTTCTAGATAGGTACTACAGTTCTGGTAAAGATTCTGGAATACAAATTGCAGCTTAAAGAAGCTGGATTTGTTTAGCCTACTGAAGAATATTGAAAAATTGAGGTAGTCTTCTTCAACGAGTCATCAAATTGTTCAGCTTGTTGTCCATTTTTATAGTTGCAGAGTCTTAAAACTACAAGGAAGAGAACCATTAAACATTAGGGAAAAAATATTTCTGGCTCTTACAGCAGTTTAGGACATGGCACCATTATTCAACAATTTAAAACTGCATATTTAAACTGATGGTCTAGAAGCTAATGTTTATTCATAGAACAGCATCTTACTATCTTAGGTTCTTTTAGCTATGCCTGAGTTGCACTAAATGTTTTAATAATTGTAGAGCTAAATCTAAATTGTGAATTCAAACTATTTTACATAGTGTAGCCTTTAAGAATATATTTTAATTTTTTTAATCTGAATGAAAGGAAAATGCAGCCTACAAAGTTATATAGTGACTGGAGTACTAGTGCTAGAATTCTAGAAATGTATGTGCGTTTCTAAAAGGCATCCTTGGCTGCCACCAATCAATGTAGATCAGTGGTTCTCAAACTTTTAGCACCAGGACCCACTTTTTAGAATGACAATCTCTGAGATCCACCAGAAGTGCTGTCATGAACCTGGAAGTGATATCATGGCTGGAAGTGACATCATTTAGCAGGAAGTGCTTTCCTAGCATTTAAATCGATCTGGGTATAAGCAAGGGTTGGAAATGACCCTTTTCTGAAAACATGGAAGTGTATAAACCTTAAGTGTTTGGGATTTTCTTTGCTGTCCTGCTGAAGCAGGCCTTTGGAACTGCAACAGAAGGCATCTATCTCCGGACCAGATCAGACGGAAAGCTCTTCAACCTCTCCAGAATGAGAGCAAAATCCAAAGTCCAGCTGAAATGTCTGCGTGACTTCCTCTTTGCCGACGATGCAGCTGTCACTACCCACTCTGCCAAAGATCTCCAGCAGCTCATGGATCGTTTTAGCAAGGCCTGCCAAGATTTTGGACTGATGATCAGCCTGAAGAAAACACAGGTCATGGTTCAGGATGTGGACTCACTTCCCTGCATTACAATCTCTGAGCATCAACTGGAGGTTGTCCATGACTTTGTGTACCTTGGCTCAACGATCTCCGACACTCTTTCTCTCAATACCGAGCTAAACAAGCGCATCGGTAAAGCAGCTACCACATTTTCCAGACTCACAAAGAGAGTCTGGTCCAACAAGAAGCTGACGGAACATACCATGATCCAGGTCTACAGAGCTTGCGTCCTGAGTACACTTCTGTACTGCAGCGAGTCATGGACTCTTCGCTCACAACAGGAGAGGAAACTGAGCGCTTTCCACATGCGCTGCCTCCGACGCATTCTCGGCATCACCTGGCAGGACAAAGTTCCAAACAACACAGTCCTGGAACGTGCTGGAATCCCTAGCATGTTTTCACTGCTGAAACAGAGACGCCTGCGTTGGCTTGGTCATGTCGTGAGAATGGATGATGGCCGGATCCCAAAGGATCTCCTCTATGGAGAACTGGTGCAAGGAAAGCGCCCTACAGGTAGACCACAGCTGCAATACAAGGACATCTGCAAGAGGGATCTGAAGGCCTTAGGGATGGACCTCAACAAGTGGGAAACCCTGGCCTCTGAGCGGCCCACTTGGAGGCAGGCTGTGCAGCATGGCCTTTCCCAGTTTGAAGAGACACTTGGCCAACAGTCTGAGGCTAAGAGGCAAAGAAGGAAGGCCCATAGCCAGGGAGACAGACCAGGGACAGACTGCACTTGCTCCCGGTGTGGAAGGGATTGTCACTCCCGGATTGGCCTTTTCAGCCACACTAGACGCTGTGCCAGAACCACCTTTCAGAGCGCGATACCATAGTCTTTCGAGACTGAAGGTTGCCAATACAATAAACCTTAAGAACATAAGAACAGCCCCACTGGATCAGGCCATAGGCCCATCTAGTCCAGCTTCCTGTATCTCACAGAAGCCCACCAAATGCCCCAAGGACAGCCTTCTCTGTCCTGCACTTAAGAGCAGTGGTTCTCAAACTTTTAGCACCATTTTTAGTATGACAATCTGTCCTGGAATTGATGTCATGACTGGAAGTGACATCATCAAGCAGGAAGTGCTTTCCTGAGAAAGTAGCAAGCACTGAAATTACCCAGTTCAAGCACTGAAATTATGCCATTTTCCCTAGATAGGCAGGCTATAAATAATTAAATGAATTAAAATGAATTAGAAATAATTAAAGTAAAACAAATAAATAAGGGAGTTGGGGAAACCAGCCCTGTTCAATCAAGTGAACTCCCTGTAGCCTGCCTGTAAAAATGTCGCCCCCCCCCAAAAAAACGCTGTAAGATTGTCAGCCCTATTCAATGTCCAGTTCAATTCAAGTTCTTATATTTATGCCAGATCAGTGTAATTTGGAACAAAATAGATTTTAAATCTGTTTTTTGTTTGGGCTAGGCTGAGATTCAAAGCTTCCCTCTAAGCAGCATTAAAAACCTAGAATGTTGAAGAGAGGAAATGAGACTTCACTGTGGGGGAGGGGGGAGGAGAGGAATCTGTAGAAGACAGCAACCCTTTCCATTGAAGCAATGGTTCCAAACCTATTAGCATTGTAACCCACTTTTTAACATTACACACAATCAAGACCCACCTAGCTTTACAAGTCTAAAAACGTGTTCTTACTGCACTATGGTGGTGGGGACTGCCTTCTGGAGCACTGATTGAACTCAACATGCCTAGGATCGGGACCATTCTGGTAGCCCTGCACTCCGCTTTGCCTGACCTTCCACATGAGCCAAGGCATGTTTACTTACTCATGAGCAAACGTGTGGTTTAATTTCACTTTCCGTAGGCCTCAATACATTCGTCAGCTTGACAGGAGGAACTTCCTTCTCGCGTGCTTTTTGGGGGCTGTGTTTATCAGATTGGGACCATTCTGGTGGTGTTGGATTCCTCTTGGCCTGCTGCTCACAATGGACCAAGACATGGTCACCTACTCACAAGTAAATGAGCAATATAATTCAGTTTTTTTCATAGGGTTCAGTGCATTTTGCTCATCTGCTGTCAGCTTGTCAGCTGCAGGTTTGTGACCCACCCACAATCAGGTCATGACCCTCCAAGTGAGTCAGTACCCACAGTTTGAGAAACCCTGATGTAGACAATACTGACCAAGATGGACCAGTTCATTTAAGATAGCTTGCTATGCACGTACTAAACGGATAAAGGAGATGAAGTGACTCGCAGCTTCTCTTCACAGATGTGAATGACATCTAAGGTAAAAGGCAAATGAAAAAAGAGGGATTGCTAGTTGGAAGAGGTGGGTTCTTGGCATGAGCTAGATCCAGACACAATAGAGGGGTACTAGATACTGTCATGGCTGGAAACATCTCTCTGTGTTGCTGTGGAACTAAGGAATGATCTCGTTGAGGTTTACAATATTCGAACTTTTTGGAAGCCTTGTAAAACTTCTCTCTGGGCTAATGTTTGGCACAGCTGTGTAGATTTAATTGTTTTTACTTGGGTCTGTGTTATGGATTTTAGTGTCTGTTTTTATTTGTATATGTAAACTTCCTTGAATTGATAAAAACAATGAATAGCATTGTTAAAATCATGTATATGGTTTAGACTTTCTCCCTTGAGAACATCACCCAAACTAATATTCATAGATGTGAAACTTTGCTCTTCTTTTACTACCAATACTAAGTTTTTTGTTTCAGTTCTTTTCTGTTCTCAGTCTTGTGTCCTTGTGTTTTCACTCCACCTCTACAGCCTGTCCTGTAAATGATCCTGTCTGACGCCTCTAAATATTACTGGGCATACTCTTTTAAACTTGTAATATTTTATTACCCTCGATTCACTGTCAACTCAGTTCAGAGAAATTGCATACTACTAGGGGCATATTGACAAAGGGAAACTGTTTTTCCCTTGTAAAGGGAAGATTGTAAACTGTTTTTTTTGTGTGTGTGTGGGTTTTGTTACAAAGAAGGGACAAACTTTTGTTTGTGGCATATTTTTGCTGTGCTTGCTATTAAAACAAAACATTGAAATGGAAACTGAACAGGCTGAATTGAATGTATTGGAAATCAAATCAGTTTCTCATGGTGGGAATGGGAGCTAAGTAACAATGCTTAAAGTTGTTATATAGCTTTGAAGGAAATCTAAAAACCTGGTGCTGAGTTGAGATCTAGAGACGTTGCTCTGCAGACTTATGGTTCGTATTTTGACTGCAAGTTTTAATGTGTTGCTGGACATACTACATTCAAATTAGATGAGTTTGCAACAGATTTGTTAAGAAAAATAACATACAGCCCTGTTCTGGGCATGTTTCCTCAGAAGTAAGGTCTACAGTGTTCAGTAGGGCTTTCTCCTAGGTAAGTGTGTATGGAAATACTGCTTAATTTTATCAAATTGTCCTGTGGCTAACTGAAAAAGAACAGAAGGAATGTTTTTAGAAAAGTGATTGCAAATAAAATGACTAGTATTGAACCTTAGACCTTCTTACAAACAAAGCATGCACTTAACATCTCACCCCTCCCTTGTTTTATATTTAGTGATGCTGCCACATTGGGGCATGAGCTGAAATTTAGTAAGCAGCCAAAAGAATCAAGGGCTGGGAGTACCTATGAGAAGATTTATTGCATTGGAGGCTTTCTAGTTCAGAAAAACGGGGCAAGGAAGGAGAGACATGGTAGAGGTTTATACAATTATACATGGAATAGAGAAAGAAAAATACAGAGAAACTCTCTAACAATGCTAGGATTTGGGATCACCCAATAAAATTGGCCATTGCTTCAGGATAGATAAAAGAAGTATTTCCTCAAACTGTGTAACGTCCCAATCCTATTTGTCATGAATGCTGCCAGAACTAGTGTTTCATTGACAGAAAGCACTATACGGTGTCATAGACACCATTCTAGAAGTACGGAGCCATGCGCCTCCAGGCCATTGCTGAAGGGAGGGAGGCAGGGAGGACCTTGCATGTGGCAGCGGAGAAGAAAAGCCCCACCAATCTTGGTAAGTCAGCAGGGTGAACAGAATGGAATGGGAGGATAGGGGTGGGTCAAGGGGAAGATGGGAGGGGGTGGCATGCAGCATGAGTGATTTGTGTCAGATAGTGCTCACTCTAGAGCTAGTTGGCACCCCTGCCTTGCTTTCTCACACTTGTGTCAGTTAATGTACTGGTGCAGATCCAAGGAGACCCTCTGATGATAAAGGGATTTACAGAGGGTTAAGAGACAAAAGAGGAGAAGGGCAAAGAGTGTGAGGCAGACCCAGAGAACGATGGAGAGACAACATCAGATAACATTGGAAGAGGCTACTAGCAGTACAAGAATCAGAACTTTGTATCTCCCTCAACACCCAAAGTGGTAAATGAGAAGGAAGAGCAGTATTTTCCCCCTTCTGATTTCCCTAGCCCCCCAGCATGCAATGCAGCCTGTTTTGACATGGCAGCATGCTATGACTGGGGGTAGAATAGGATTCGGCTGTTACTTACAGAACTTGCTGCCACAAGATACAATTACTGCCAGATTGGATGACTAAATGATAAAACAGATTCCTGGTAGGTGGATTTGTTAGCTGCTATTACTCTTGATGCAATATATCTCTAAATATCAGTTGCTGGGGAGGAGTAGGGCTGTTGCCTTCTGGTCTTTCCCAATGCCTCTGGTCAGTAACTTGTAGAAATGGAATGCTGGAGTATTTAACCCTTGATATGACATAATTTCTTGATTTGTTACTTATGGATTTTTATGGTTGATGCCATGGGAAGTACTCTCTCCCTTTCTTCATTCTACTTCGTGCTATCTGCTGCTCATATTAAAATGTTATAGCCACGTTAACATTGCCTATACAAAGTTGCTGTTACTTTGTAACCCTATACATTTTATATTCCAAGCCTGAGATAGCTGATTTTTTTTTTTTTTTTAGAATCTAGTTCTATTTTCATTTGTTTATTGAGAGTGGTACCAGTTATATTAGTAAGGTGGTTTGTTTTGAGTAACACACATTACTCAATGTGTCTAATTGATTAGAGTACATCTGTTATCATTGTCATTATGGAAATATTTCCCCTACTGAAGACAGTTTTTTAAAATGGCTAGTGTTTAGGGCACCTAAAATACTACTTAGCTCCAACATAGATAAGTATTTTACTTTTTGTAAAAATCTACGTATAACTTGTTCGTAGAAACTTTTCTTCCTGCTGATACTCTAATGCAGTGGTCTCCAAATGTTTTGGCCAGAGGGCCGCATCAAATATCTGGCATAGTGTGGAGGGCTGGAAAAAAATTTAAATATAAAATTTAAATAAATAAATTAGAGATGGAACTTGAATGAGTGAATAAATGAATGAACGGGCTCATTCATTCAATGTCTCTGACCCTCAGAACATGCTCCAGACACAATCAGAGCACAGTTCTGGTCATGTTCAGTTGAGTGGGCCAGAGGCTTTCAGGGGACAAGAGGTTGGCCGTGGGCCAGAAAGAGGCTTGCTGCAGGCCGCATCTGGCCCCCTGGCCGGGGTTTGGAGACCCCTGCTCTAATGACTGAAATTTGGAGAAATTTGAATCTTCTCTTCAGGCATAATTAGTGAGTATTGTTGGGACATCATTATGCCAGAAGTCCCTACCAAGAGTTGATTTAATCTTTCCAATTCTATAATATTTTCTGACCACACCCTTTTATTCTGGCAAGATAAAAAGCTTCATCTGTTACTTTCAGCAGCTTAGCTATGAAGATTTCATATATTGGAAAAAATGATAGCAGTTTTGTTTAGGTGTAATTATTTCTAGTGTAGTTTAGTGCAGCATTTCTACTGAATCTTTATGATGTGTTGATTTCACCTTGGTTTCTAAGTCCAGGACCAGGTATACGGTAGGCCATGGTTTCCAAATGTTTTAAGAAGCTGCTGCCTGATTTACAAGTGCCAAGGGGTGTAGGTTATACTGCTGAGTGGGGAGCAGTACCTCCCCAAGTAGCAGTCTGTTTAACTGGTATACCTGAGGTGTAACACGGTATACCTGTGCATCCTGCCTCCGTAGTGAGGCGTGGCTAGCCACCAGGGGCGGGGTGAGGCATCTTGGGAGAGAGGTGGCCTTAGGTGCGCTTCTCAGCTGCATGTGCTACCTGCTGACTTGCTGCTTTTCTGCAGCTGTGAACGAGGTGGGTGGGGTAGTGTGAGGCTGGGAGGGCATGTGAAACGTGGGGGGAGGTGGGAGAGAAGGCTGGCTGGGCAGCAGCAGAGGTGCTGCATCTCATCAGCACAGGGCACGATCCAAGCAGGCTTCATACTGGGAGGGAAGAGTTAAGTACAAGCAGCTCAGCGCTTTCCTCTGCTGGGGAAGGAAGGAGCCAGTCTGCTCTTGGGGGGCGGGGTCCAAATGCCCCAGCCTGCATTCCTCCGTCTTGCCTGGGGGGAAAAGGGGTGGCATCTGCATGTTGGGTGTATGTTTGTGAGCATGCCTCTGTCTACTTTGGGGTGAGTTGTAATCTTCCTGTGTGTGGCTGCAATCCTAGTCACACTTTCCTGAGAGCAAGCCCCATTGACTCAAACGGGACTTACTGCTGAGTAGACCTACATAGGCTTGGGCTCTGTGTCAGCTTAACCACAGATCTTCACCTTTCTCTTTTTCCTCCCCCTTCAAAAAAGAAGAAAAAGCCACTCTTGATGGCTTTGTCTCCAAAAATTGATTAAAAATAAAAACACCCATTCCTTTTCGGCCATCCCCCTTTTTCCTCCTGCCTCCTTTTTTTGGGGGGGGGGGTACTCTGTTGGCTGCTATTATAAGACAAAGGCACAATCCTAGCTAGGTCTACTCAGAAGTAAGTCTTATTGTGTTCAATGGAACTTACTCCCAGGAAAGTGAGGTTAGGATTGCAACCAAACAACCTCTGGGTCTCAGTTTGCATCAGTTTGCAATTAGCAGATGCACACAAAACAAAGTCTTTCCCTCCCCCAGCAAATTCATCACTTCCCCCCTCCCTTTCCAAAACCCTCCAGGTGTGCTGCTAACAAACTCAGGGAACAATCCTAACCAGGTCTACTCAGAAGTAAGTCCTATTTTGTTCACAGTTTAATCTCAGGTAAGCGTGGTTAGGATTGCAGCCTCAGAGTGCTGTCAGCTGTTGTTTCTAGTGTATAATTATAGCAACTTCATCCTCATTTTGGGGGTAACTGAGGTAAGGTGTTGTAATGGGGAGCTGTGGCCAATGGCTACAAAGATCAGGGGAGCTGTGAGTTGGAAAAGTTTGAGAACCACTGCTGTATACACACAGCCTAATTTGCCCTGTCAGTTTTGTGACCCATCAAAATTGGGTCCTGAGCCACTGGTGGGTCCCGGACCCAAAGTTGGGAACCACTATTATAAACAAAATGGGGGTGGGGAGAAATGGAATTTGTATTTAAGGAAATCAGAACAACATAGTTACAGTTCCTTTCATAATCTGAATGTCCTATTTTTAGGAAGGCAAAGCATTGGGCAAAGCAGAATTTATTTAGCTATGCTCAGGGTTTGTCTCTGGCATGTACAGCTAAATTTGTCAGTGCAGCTTTTTGTAGTATACAGTTGTGTGTCCAGTCCTCCTCCATGCATTGAACATGCACGCTACACTGTATTCTGCACCTTAAAAAACTGTACCTGTGAAGGTCACCATATTGAAGAATAAAACTTAAGATTCTTATACAATAAAAGCATGGAGCTCCCAAGGGAATGAGGGACTGCTGAGATGAATGGGAGAAATGGAGACTGTTGAGAAATGGGGGGGGGGGGAGGGATTCATTGGTACTTGAGAGCTCTTGAACAAGGCAAGAAGCACCATAGGTTGAGTAGGGATGGGAAGAAAGAGAAAGTGCGAAAGAGGTTCCCAAGTTTGCAGCTATAATTTTAAAGTGTTTCATTGACAGCTGAAAGGGAAGTAGCAGATCTTTTGAACAGCTATTTAGCAATTATGCCTCCTTTGATTGTATCCTTCAATAATATTAAATAGTAACCCACCTTACTATTAAAACATACAAAACTGTCTATTAACTTACTTTGTAGAAACTTAAATGTATACTCTCTAGAACAGTGGTTCTCACACATTTAGCACCCGGACCCACTTTATGGAATGAGAATCTGTCAGGACTCACCGGAAGTGACATTGTCAAGCAGGAAAATTTTTCACTTTCCTAGGCTGCAATCCTACCCACACTTTCCCAGGAGTAAGTTCCATTTACTAGCATTGTTAAGAATATAGATAGTAGCTTGTTAAAAGTACAGATCTGTAACATTTTCCCAAATGTAGTCACATACCATGGTAGCATCAAGTCTAATATGTTAAAAATAAAATATTGAAATGAATGGGGACCCACCTGAAATTGGCTTGCAACCTACCTAGTGGGTTCCAATCCACAGTTTGAAAAACACTGCTCTAGAACAGGGGTGTCCAAACGTTTTGACAGGAGGGCCACATCATCACTGTGTCAGGGGGCCCGGGGAAAAAAAAAAGAATTTACATTTCAAATTTAAATAAATTTACATAATTGAATTTATTAGAGATGGAACTTATATGAATGAAGGTTTTGCAATAGCTCAAGTCCTATAAAATGCCTTGCAATAGCAAGGCAAGGCTTTTTTTCCACGGCCACTGCTGCAACACACACGTGAAACAGCAAGCAGTGGAGGGAGCCCTCGGTCCCCAGCTCACGCAAAAGGTTGAACAGTCACCCTCACGCTGAGAGCAGTTGTGTCGGGCTAGTGTGGGCTGCAGCAAGTATCCAGAGTGCCAGAGAGGACTGGGAACTCCCTGCAGGCTGAATTGGGAGTCCCTGAGGGCCAGGGTTTGGGCACATCTACTCTAGAAGATGGTTTCTTGTATTGAGCAGAAGTGGTAAAACTATTGAATTTCTTTTCTAATTAGCAAAAGTTTGCTTTTGGACATGATCTGTTCTAATATTAGAACCCAAAACCTTTAAATATTGAGTCATTTATGTTGGAGGAAATTAAAAATAGTTTCCTCTTTGGGGGTAAGCAGAGTAGCTTAAGCAGCGGACTCCCCCGGCTAACTGCTATTCATTGAAAAAAGACAAAGAGGCAATGGCTTGTTAAAGTTGCAAAAAAAGTTGCTTACTTACAGTTCCACTGAGTGTATATTTACAGCATCTGATTAGGATCAGAGGTTCAGCTAACACTTAGAGATAGCAAGGCCTTAGAGCTGCCTCGCCCTGCATGCCTTGTGCTCAAGATAGCCTGGGCGTCAGAGCCCTGGCGTGCCGATCTTAACAGGCTCGTGGTCAGAAGACAAGAAGAAATGCTCAGATGAGAAGGGAAGGATAAAGGGTTAGGGCCACACCCCACAAGGATCACAGAAAGAAAAGGTAGAAAGGTCAGATTCACTGGGCCATAGCTTGACCCCTTCTGGACAGCATCCTGCCCCTTCTGGACAGCAGACGGAGTTGCACCAACTCCAACAATTAAAGGATTGAACTCAAACTTGGAAGAAGTGGGTTACCGTTTTCAGCTTCTGTTCCCTGGTTGGAAAGTACAAATAACAAGGATCTATCTCACGGAGATGTTGACAGAATGAATAAGATATGGCAAACACAATATAAATTTTACTGTGTAAATATACTGCAGTGAGCGCGCTGCTGAACAAATCAACTTAGTGCATGATATAGCTGACTTCATGGCTGCTGTATGAAACACTTTATTTGCTGTTAAAGGCAGCATTAACCATTACACAAATGGGGAAGAGTAAGTTAGGTGGCCTCTAATCTTACCCAGGATTGAATGCCCCTAGTCCTCTGGTAAGCAGACGGATCAGCCCTCACACACATTTCTCTGAACTCTCATATATTCTACAGTTTTGTGAAGGTGAGTAACAAAATGCCATTCCTGTTGTTATTTTATTCATCATAGGATAAATGACATATGATCCCACCCAGGAGGGAGTTGTCAATTGCAAATAGTCACACCATCAGTTGTGGTGACAGCTCTGGGTGACTCATACTTTATTTTATTTAAAAAATGTCACCTTTCCTATGCCGAAGCAAGTGCCCAAGGAGACTTACAAATCCCATGCTAAAATACAGTATATAAAACAAATAAAATTATTAAAAATAAAGCCATTGGAGGAAGGCAACTATTTAAACCAGGGGCGTCCAAACATTTTGGCAGGAGGGCCACATTATCTCTCTGACACTGTGTCGGGGGCTGTGGAAAAAATTAATTTACATTTAAAATTTGAATAAATTTGCATAAATGAATTTTTTAGAGATTGAACTTATATGAATAAATGAAGGTCTTGCAGTAGCTCAAGGCCTTTAAAAGGCCTTTCACAAAGCAAGACCAGCCTTTCCTTAGCTGCCAGTGCTACATCAGAGACGTGAAACAGCAAGTAGTGGAGGGAGCCCTCATCCCACAGCTCAGGTGAGAAGTCGAACAGTTGTCCTTGTGCTGGGAGCAGTTGCTTTGGTCCAGTATGGGCTCCAGCAAGTGTCTGGAGGGCCAGAGGCTCATTGAGGCCCCTAGGACCTGATTGGGAGCCTCCAAGGGCTGCAACCCCGGGCTGGGGTTTAGGCACCCCTGTTTTAAACTAAAGCATTATTACAGAAGCATAGGGGGAAGATCTCACCCAAATGCCTGATGGAACAAAAATACTTTGAGCCTTCACCAAAAAGCCTTGAGTGAGGGGGTTAGTTCTTAATCCCATAATTGTGGCATCACTACAGAAAAGGCTCATCCCCATGCCATCATTCCTCTAACTTGGGATAAAGGTAGCACTTGAAGGAGAGCTCCCTCAGTTAACCTAAGAGAGTGGGCCGGAATGTATGGGAGGAGGCAGACCTCAGATAACCTGGATCCAGACCATGAAGGGCTTTAAAGGTCAATATCAGACCCTTGAATTGGGTCTGGAAACAAATGGGCAACCAGTGCAGTTGTTGAAGCAATGGTCCAACTAACTGCCTAGTTTCAGTAACCACCCAGGTCGCTGCATTCTGCACTGATTGTAGCTTTTGAACAGTCTTCAAGGGCAGCTGCACATAGAGCTTTTTACAGTAATCCAGTCTTAAAGACAGTAAGGCATGAACCACAGTGGTCAGGTCTGACCAACTTAAATATGGCTGCAGCTGAAGATGGGCAACACGCCCCTGGCCATTACTGCCATCTGGCTCTCCAGGGAGAGCTGTGAGTCCGGGACTACTCCCAAACTGTGCATCCATTCACAACTTTCTCAGTTCATGTTTACAAACTTCTGAAAAAAGAAATGGTGTGTGTCACAAAGATGTGTTTATATAAATCTGTTAATGGTGGTAATTTAACAGAGTAATGTGCCTGCTTTACACATGCCACAGAGTTGAGACTAATTTCCTAGCTTTTTAACATCAGAAACTGCTGTTTTTAAATAAATATGACAGTGGAATAGTATACTGGGGAAAAATATTTTTCTTTTGTATAGGAGATTATAGCTGTAAGTAAATTCATGAACTGAATTTAAAATACTTATATCACTGTAACTCTTTAAATTTGAGAGCATTAAAGAAGCAGCAGCAATTAACCTTTCCCCATACAATCAAACCAGCTTGATGGTCTGCCATTTTGGCTGATCAGGCAATCTGTGATTTAGTATGGAGGCCACCTCAAGACTTGATCTTGTAGGACTGAATCCATGATTACAAATCATCCTGTATGCTTTTCTATCCAATCCTATTCTATCCAATTCTATCCAATCCAATTCTGTCCTATTGTTTTAGGGCGCACTCCTAACTTGTGCTAGAGCAGGCAGGCCAGTGGGTCTTGAACTGCATCCAGTGCACGTTTGGGACCAGAATTGGTGCAAACTTAAGGCAAGCGAAAAACTCTCCCCTTACGCACTTAGAAGTTGACTCAGTGTTGCACTGCACTGGCCCCAATGGGTCTACTTAGATCTGCGCCACCTCAGGAGGTAGCACAAATTCAAATAGACCAGAGGAGCCAGAGGCTGTTCCATGCTGCTCGGGAATGGGGTCATAACCGAAAGATCCTGGTCCCACTTGCTGCCTACCCCCCGGGAACGCCTGTCCTACCCAGCCCCGTTAAACCTCCTCCCCGCCCTCCCTATGCCCCCCCAGCTCGGCTGATGCAAACTTACCCCACCAGGCCCAATCTGGCACGGGGAGGCCAGCACAACTCCTTATGCTGGCCTCCCCAACTTCTGAGTCAACACAACGGCTTGTACCCTTTGTAATGAACAATACAAGTGACTAACCTGGGGGTTAGCATTGTGCCAGTGTATTAAATCATGTGTTTCCTATGCACTAACAAATGGTTCAATTAAAAGCTTTTGGTAAAATCAGTAAAACTGTTAACAGTGTTACTGTTTAATGTAACTGCTTTACATGCTGTTTGATGATCATAAATACTGAATTGAGTGGTATGCCTGAATTAGTAGGGTTAAGGCTTTGGATTTGTTCCATTTAATTGTTATACATTGGTTTTGGGAAAGACAAAACTTCAAATGACTCCAAAATACACTATTACGTGTAAATGTTAATCCCTTATTGAGGCCTGTGCTACTTCAGCAACTCACTTCAGTGGAGTTGTGATGTGACAAATGATGTCATAACAACCCCTTATGAACTTTATTACAACTGTGTAGATTAGCTGTGTTGGCGATTTATAATTTAATTTATATTGGTCTGTTTAATGGTAGAAATAAATTATTCATAATTAAAATGACAAATGCCTTTCCAGCTACTATGCCTATTGTATTTTCTTTTTTTTTTTTCTCCTTTTCAACTTTGTCTGAGTTTGCTGTGGTAGGAACTTACATTGTAAATGTGAATCAATGACACAGTGCGTGATGATTATGCATGAAGCTTTGCTTTGTGTCCCTTGTTGAAAAATGCATTCTTTGAAGAAAGGCTTACAGCCAGTTTTGTAGTTTAGTATTTATTGTGAGTAAGTAGCTTGGTCACCACTAGGTTTATTCTGTGATATGCAGGTGAGTGGGTGGGCCTGGTATCTTGTACTTTTTTAAACTGCCAAATTAGAAGAGATCATTGACCCTGCAATTACAGATGAATTTGAAATGTCAGCTTTGTGTATCTTATGTAGTTCTATCTTTTAGAAATCACATTGTGAAAACCAATTTTGTGACTTAATATAGTCACAAGTTTTAAGTGATTAAGAACATGAGAAGAGTCCTGCTGATAAGGCCATAGGCCCATCTAGTCCAGCTTCCTGTATTTCACAACGGACCACTAGATGTCTCAGGGAGCACACAAGATACCCATATCTTGTTGCCACTCCCTTACATCTGGCAGTGAGAGCGTACTTATAAAATGAGGAGGTTACATATATTCATTATGGCTTATTACCTGTGATGAATTTCTCTATAAATCTGTCCAAACCAATTTTAAAAGCAAGTAGGCTAGGTGCCATCACCACATCCTGTGGAAGGGAGTTCCTCAGATTAATTACACACTGGGTAAAGAAATATTTTCTTTTTGTCTGTTCTAATTGTTTTAGTGCATGTCCTAGTGTTGTGCGAGAGGGAAAAGAACATCCTCTCGACCTCATGCATAATTTTATATGCCTCATATGTTCTGTGGGTCTCCCCTCAGGTGTCTTTTTTTTCTAAACTGAAGAGCCCCAAATACTGTAGCCTCTCATAAGGGAGATGCCCCAGCCTGCTAATTTTGGTCACTTTCTTCTGGACCTTTTCCAAATCCACTATATTAAGATGTGGTGACCAGAACTGTATGCAGATCTGGCCTTAGCCTCTGTTTGTTCAGTGGCATCATATTAGCTGTTCTATTTTCAGTCCCTTTTTTAATTATTCTAAGCATGGAATTGGCCTTCTTCAGAGCCGCTGCACAGTGGGTCAACACTTTCATTAAACTGTCCACTGGAACCCCAAAGATCTCTCTCCTTCTTTGTCATAGACAACTCAGAACCCATTAGCGCAGTGGTTCTCAAACTTCTTGCACTGGGACCCACCTTTCAGAATAAGACTCTGTCAAGACCCACTGGAAGTTATGTCATTAAGCAGGAAAATTTTTTGACAATCCTAGACTGCTACTCATACTTACCCAGAATTAAGCCTCATTTACTATCATTGTTAAAAGCATATACATAATAGCCTATTAAAAGTACAGATCTGTAACATTTTCCCAAATGCAGTCACATACCATGGTAGCATCAAGTCTAATATAGTAAAAATAAAATTTTGAAATAAATGGGGACCCACCTAAAATTGGCTTGTGACCTACCTAGTGGGTCCTAACCCATAGTTTGAGAAACACTGCTTTAATGTAAATGTGTTGATTTTTTTTGCCCCAATGTGCATGACTTTACACTTACTTACATTGAAGTGCATCTGCCATTTTGCTGCCCATTCCACTTTGGAGAGATCCTTCTGGTTTTTACCAACTGGAAAAGTTTAGCCACTTTGATTCTTATCCCCTACTCCAGGCCATTTATGAACAAATTGAAAAGCACCTGTCCTAAGACAAATTCCTAGGGCACATTGCTTTTCACCTCCCTCAATTATGGAAACTGCCCATTGACACCCATTCTTTATTTCCTGGTCTTCAGCCAGTTCCTAATCCATAAAAGGACCTGCCCTCTTATTCACTGACTTGTGGAATAAATGAGATAACTAAATACTTGTGTGTGGTGTTATAAAATCATTAATAAAATTAGTAGCAACAAAGGAGTTATATTGTTTCCCAACTACAAATAGCCAAACCGGCAATCCTTAATGCATCTCTCCCTCCCAAACCCTATGAGGGCCTTTGGCACAGTTGGAACTCATGCATGTGGTTGAAAGTGGGAAGGAAATATCCTTCTGAGGATAGCACAGGCTTCTTATGTTTAAAAAGAAAGAAAGAAAAGGGAAAGCTCCATTTACTTTTCTGAACTGCAACAAAACAACGCTAAGCTAGGACAGATTTCCTCTGTCTAATACATCTTTTATAGCAGGGGTGCCCAAACCCCGGCCCTGGGGTCACTTGTGGCCCTCAAGGACTCCCAATGCGGCCCTCAGGGAGCCCCCAGTCTCCAATGAGCCTCTGGCCCTTCAGAGATTTGCTGGAGCCCACACTGGCCTGGCACAACTGCTCTTAGCGTGAGGGCGACTGTTTGACCTCTTGCATGAGCTGTGGAATGAGGGCTCCCTCTACTGCTTGCTGTTTCACATCTGTGATGCGGTAGTGGCAGCAAAGGAAAGGCCAGCCTTGCTTTGTGCAAGGCCTTTTATAGACCTTGAGCTATTGCAAGACATTCATTCATATAAGTTCATCTTTATTATATAAATTTATGTAAATGTATGTAAATTTATTCAAATTTTAAATGTATATTAATTCTTTTTCCCTGGCCCCCGAACACAGTGTCAGAGAGATGATGTGGCCCTCCTGCCAAAAACTTTGGACACCCCTATTTTATAGCAATACAGTTTTGGGGCCTGAATATGTTGTTCTGGATTAAAAGTCCTACAGGACTAGAAGTTTTCAACTTTGTGTTGCTTGAGCAGCAGTTCCTTATGTTGCGTGACAATCTTTTTTAACCGAGGAAAGTTTGGAAAGCAAATCGGAAGCAAAAAGGGATGTACTGCTGAAGAGAAATGTCAGAAAATTCCACTGGACATGCCCAAGCTCTTTGGTTTGCCTAATGAAGCTCTTTTGCTATTAGCCATAATGGTGTTGGGACTCAAGTGAGTCATGTGAAAGAAACAGGATCAGAGGCTTTAGTTACATATAGAAATGGTTGCTCTTCAGTATATAATCCAAAAATAAGCTGGGTATGTTCTCTGTAGGAGGGAAGGGGGGGCATTCGTCACAACATGAGGCAAGGCAGGTCCAAACTTGTTTTGGATTCCTTCTCCGGAGGGGCCATCCCATACTTGCCAGTGCAGCCTTGCCTTGCACGGAGCATGGTCGTGATTTGGCTATGCTCTGCTGCTCAGCAATTTCCTACCTCCTCTTTCTCTCCTTTCTTCCCCCCCCCCACACTTGCTCCTTCCTTTCCTCCCCCCCACCTATCCCTAGCAGCAGGAGGCCAGCTCAGGGGATTAGCCAGTGTACCTCACCAGCCAGCATTGCGTGAGTGGGAGGCCACTTCGGCCCCGCATGTACCATTTTGCCTCAGGTGCGCAAAGTAGAAGGAGATGGGAGAGCGAGAGATGGGCGCGATGGGGTGAGCAGCAAGTGGGAGGTGCGGATGAGCATTTCCCGCGTAGGGCATGCAGCCGCGACCAGTGTCCCCACTGGGTCCGGAGCGGCGGTTTTGCCCCGGAACCCCTCGCTGTGACTGCGCCCCACAGGCAGTGGCATTGCAGCAACGCTAGCCTCAGGCTAGCATAGGAGCATGTGGCATATTCCTAATCATGAAGCATATACCTATTAAGTTATCATTCATATTATACCTATATAAGATGAAGCATATATCTATTCACCATTATTTGTTTGTGCTTGTGCATGTTTGGTTGGGAAAAAAATATTTCATTTAAGCAGAATTATTAGAAATATATTACCTCCTCCTTGCTATTTTTGTCTGAACTGGAAGAAGTATTTCACTTGCATCTGTTCAGTCAGTACTTTGCTTCCATAAATAACAGATCATGTGGGTCATCTACTCATATGAGCAATGTAAAGTCTGAGGTGTAGACTTGCATGAGACCACCCTTCTCTTCATGAACTGGAAAAATCACAGGTTGGGATCTTTCATGAAAACTATGGAAACATCACAGTTGCTCTGCCAATATACTGTTCATGTAGGTCAGTCAACTTGTGTAAAGCACTGGTTTGCAGAAATGAGAAGCTGATTAAATAGTACCCTTGAGGGTGCAAAAATGAATATGCTTAGAATGCCTAGTAAAAGCTTTTAGACTGCTGAGACCTTTTTGTTTATACCAAGTTCTAACAGAAGGAAATTGTCACAAAAAGCAATTTTTTCTCAAATTAGAAAGATCAGTGGACTATCTGGCTAGCAATTTATACTAGTATGCTAGCTGACATACGCTTACCAGTTTTTGGCTTGTCCTTTAGGCTTTAGGGCTTCATTGGTAGGAAAAGCAAGAAGTGGAAAAGTGCAGTGTTGATTATGGTTTGTTAATCAGATCAATAAAGTCTTCCACTTGCAGAAATATGTGACATTTTGTTTGCATCACATGTAGGAAAAATAGCAATTTGTCCTCTCTTTAACAGTTGGCTAATAGCTACTAAGATTTATGACTGGAAAACTGTATGTATAACCATAAAATATAGACCTCATTACTCGAAAACCTTTAAAATTTGCCTTGGTGTGTAGGGGTGACTAGCTAATATTTGTTGAAGTATTTTGAAATGGTACTGCAAATGTGCTATTAAAAATACGAATGCATGCTACACTTCTAAACACTTTTTTTTTATTTTTCCTTCAATACAGACCTGTAAAACAGAGATTCCTTGCAAAGTTTCAAGTGTTTTTTCCCCCCTCTCTGTTTTATTGACAGACGAAATCTCACAAAGTTATCTCTCATCTTCAGTCACATGCTTGCAGAAATAAAGGCAATCTTTCCCAACGGCCAGTTCCAGGGAGACAACTTTCGTATCACAAAAGCAGATGCTGCAGAATTCTGGAAAAAGTTCTATGGAGACAAGTAAGTGTAAACAGCATTGTCATGGTTTTTAATCTGTCTGTGTAGAATGGACAAAGAGTCCATGTATGTTGTACATGATGGCAAGGGGATAAATTGTTTTCAGAAGCACATTTTGTATGCATGCTTTACGGTTTTGCAATTGTAAAAATACTCTAACAAGCATGCATTTGGGAACAAGGACACAGTGTCAAGTACTGTATCAAGTTTTAGACCCAGTGGTTTATCTAGCCTGTCGTTTTTAGGTCTTTTCTGTATTACATATCCTTTCACTGAGAACCGAAATAGAGAGTTCAGGATTTTTTTTCTAGTATGCTGCTTCATTGGTAGTTAAGTGTACTGAATAGTGTTCTTTATAATCTACATATTTTTCTTGTTTAGAAATGTTTTGAGAAGATGCCTACCATCATTTTTGTTGTTCTAGTAAGTTTCCCAGGGGTATCTGATTAGAAGGTAGTACTGAAGTGGGAGAATTAAGTGAATGTTTTCATTTATCTGAGTACGGTGATGCCAGTGTTCTTTGTAAGGTATCACTGGTGAAACAGAAGGCATGGATGATGGTGCTTAAGAAACTATGTATATACATGAATGCAGAAAACACCAATGACCTGACCTTGTTTGCACCACAATTTAATCTCTTCATTAAACAAAATGCCTGACGCTGACTAGTTATGAATTGCTCTTTAATCTGCTGAGTTAAAGGTATGCCTTGGGTCATGTCTTCTTGAATTGGTGCTTGTTATGACAGATTAGTTTGCAAATGGTTCTGTAAATTCCAGGTATTGTGTGTCCTTTCCATCACAAAGGAAATGAAAAATAACATTGTTTAATCCTGTTGAAGTTAACTGATCCCCCCTTTTTAGGGTTTTGTTAAGGACCTACAGCTAAGATTTCCAAATGAACTTTTATTTTTATTTTTACTGGAACTTACATAACTTATGGGAATTGCTGTTGGGTGTTTCAGCACAAAAACACCCAACAGTTAGGTTGGTTCAGTTAGTTTATTAGGGCTCCTTTGTATGTTACATACAAGCGGCAGCTGAGAGGCTTCTTTGCAGTTTTGTATGATGCCATGTATGGACTTCTTATGTAGAAACACACTTACATAAGGGCTGCTGGACTACTTGCACACGTTTAATGTTTAATGTTTATAGTTTGACCTTTTAAAATCTAGTATTGGCTAGCAATTGTCTTTTGAGCTCTAAAATGGGAACTTGAAGTGCAGGATGTAGTAGATCATGCTTGGTCAATAATGGTAGCATGTGTATCAAAGTCACTAGAGAAATATTGTGATCATGAAAAGTGCGCTTGATAGAATACTTTATAAAAACTGCAGTGAGAACATAAGAGTGTTTCAAACATTATGACTGACTAGCAAGGTTCATATGTTACAGAGAAAAAAGAGACAAAGGATTAGACAGAAAACCATCAGTATTAATAGTAGGCTGAAGGGACTGAATGAAGACAAAAAATGTCAATGCTGGCAGAAAGTATTGATAAATGGTATGTTCATAACCACTTTTAGATGGCAAAAAGTTGAAGAAATTTCACAAAGGGATTAAATGCAGCCAAAGATAATTAGACTAGAGACAAGTTCAGAATATTGATTTTTTTCCCCCCTCTCAGAGAACCTGTAGAGAATTCTCTAAACTACAAACCAACAGAAAACTGAATGACCTAGAAATGCTGCCGTTTTAAAATGTGTGTTAGGTTTAGGTGTTTCCAGGTGTGCCTATAAGTAACATGGGTACATAGCGACTTGACATGTGCTAGACATAAGGTGTGGCTCATGACCATTACTGACAGCACTTTTTAAAACACCTGCAACATGTGCACAGAGAGGGGGAGGCAAATGTATTTTGAGATCCAGTTGCAGGACAGTATACTTTGGCAATGAAAGAAAAACAGAATGAAGATGTAGAAAAGTTTATTGTAGTTGTAAAAAATGGAGTTAACAGTGGGATTGAATTAGCTCACATATGATCTAGACAGGAGGAATTCTACAGCTAACTTTGATGCACAGTTGAGCCCTGGGGAAAGCAGTTAGGAGATGAAGAGAGAGCAAGGGTGGAGTGAAGAGGGGGAAAGGGGGCAGAAGGGACCTAGGGAGATTAGCACAGCTTCCCAGAAGAATTGGGGAGAAAAGAGCAGGTTTTAAGGTAAGTGGAAAGAGGGAAACAGGATTAAAATGGGGGGGGGGGGTTAGGAAAAGAAGGGAGGCTGGGATTTAGGCAATGGCAAAAGAATGTAGGTGAAAGCAGCTCTCTGAAGACTGTCACTGAACCAATGATGAACTTGAGCTGTGTTAAGAGATAAGCCTAGAAATAGGCTGTGAATGCAGTTCACTCACTTGCAATGGGAGAGCTAGTTTATCCCTCTGAAGCACTCTTGACCGAAGCTTGAAGCTTCAGAAGGGAATTAGCTAGAATGGAAATTGGTGGACTTGAGTGATTGGTGAGGTGTGTTTATTTGGGGAAGGAGACACAGACTGAGAGGTGAGGCAACTAAGCATGTAGCAAGTGTGTCTTCACATGAGAAACAGACAAGGAAAATCATGGGGAGTTGGTAGATCTTCAAGGCTGTGCTACAAACCAACGTTACCTAGCCCATTTCGGCAAGGTTTGAGAATGTCAATCTGTAGCATTTGCAGTGGCAAAGGGGCAACCAGGCAATGTTCACTGGGCAAAGACAGAGGACTAGGAAGCAAGCCCCAGCATGCTCTGAACCTGTAGCCTGAATGGAGCAGGGCAAGGGAGTCGGACAAGGGAGTCAAGCTGCCTTTCTTGGGAGGAAGGGTTGGGGGGGAGAAGCTGCTCACATGTTTAGATTATCAGCCCACCCTGGTTGAATAGTTTCAGTAACACTTGGGGGGGAGAGGAGAGAAGAAATGGGGTTGTGGGGCAAGCCAGGATGCATTGAGCAAATGGATGCAGTGGTAAAGAGAAGCGGTAAAGAGAAGTGGTAAAGAGCAATGGAAGCTCTAAAGCTCTAAACCCAAGGGTTTTTGTAGATGTTTGCCCCCATATAATCCTATGGGATTCTTAAAAGAAATGACTCAGACTGCAATCATATTCACATTTAGCTGGGAGAAAGGCCCATTGACTATAATAAGACTACTTCTGAGCAAGCACGCATAGGATTGAGCTGTCAGGGAATCTTCACTGCTGGTGGGGGACCCTTGCTGGGTTCTGCCCTGTTCTCCCACCCAGTTATGGGGGTGTAGTGACTGGATGGTCTGTTGACTGTTAAGCCTGTTTCCCAGATTGAGCTTAATCTTGGGGTTGCTAAGGATCCTTGCAGGTGTGAAACTTGGTTGGTTTGTTTCTCAAACTTAGAAATTCTGACAAGGTGGCTGTGGTCACACACCAGCTATCCTGTTCCAGCAAACTAGAAGCCTTCACATAAGGAATGGCCTATGTCCATACCTTTTTGCAGAAAACCTTTCTATAGACTAATATAAAATATTTTGTGGGATGGATTTTTTTTTTTCTAGGATAGTCCTTGATGGGTTTCTATTGCAGATTCCTAGTGGACATGGTAGTCTCTTATTGTGCTGAATCTGGAGAAATGTGTGACTGGGAACTTCTCCTTTACTCAGGAGAATTATGTCCTAATTAACATAAGGCTCTTAATTGAATTTCCTGTGAAATCTGTGAGAGAAGTCAGAGTCTAAAGGGACATCTTTTGCTTATGTCAAAGCCAGGAAACTCCCATGATAGTTTGTAGGTCTGAATAGGATAGCCAAGTAAGGTGTGTCATTTCATGGCACTTTTCCACATGCAAGGATTCTAGCAAGCCTCAGAGGGGAGAGAATAATTTGTTCCAGTGAATCAAGTTTGGCCTTTTATCCAAAGGCCTGTGGGGTTTGAGACCCTCTTGTCATCCATCCAAACAAAAGCTACACAAGGCTGACCTGGGTCACACTTCCTTGGCATTCATTCAGCACTGTATACATATGTACCCATGTGTGTTAGCCAACATAAGAAAGAAGTAAAGCTTTTGAAAAGGGATGCTGAAACAATTGGCAAAGTAGCAATAGAAATTAGCAAAATCAATGTAAGGCATATCAAAAACATAAGAATATAAATAGGCATCACTCCTATATAGTTCTGTATATAATGCTTTCTGAGAATTCCTATTTGAAATGCTGAAATCTGCTTTACGCAATTAACTTTTATGTTTAAAGTCAAATGTATAGTATTAAGTATGATGCTAATGGTAATTTTAAGTGAATCCTTGAAATTGCACATTTTGTACTTGGCAATTATTTTTGCTTCCAAATATTGTAGTGATTCCATGGGCTTGCAAAATGCACTTATAATCCAATAGCAGCCATTATATGTGTTTTAGGATTTCATAGTTCTTTAACTTAATTTGAAATACTAGATATATTTGTCTACAGATCTCTAGTATTTTCCCCATATGTCTGTGTTTAATTTTAGTTTGTACTGATACATACCAGCACAGGTTTAAGTTGTATCTGATTTTATGATGCTTTTGTGCTCTTTATGGAGGAGTAGAAGCATAGCAAATGAAGATTGTTTTATTATGTCTGGGGATTAAGATGCAAAGCAAGGTGGGGGGTTTAGAAAAGGGCAGATGAAGAACATTATGCAAAGAATTTATCATCCATGTAGTAAAAATTCATTGGGACTTACTCCCAGGTAAATTTATATAGGATTGCATCCAAAGGCTCTTCTGTTTTGAAGTTCCCTTGATGCATTAAGGTTTTATAATCTAATAAGCATCAGGAAAATGTGTAGGTATTTTAATTAAACATCATAATTGACTGTTGTGCTGTAATCAGAGAAACAATGCTTGGTACTTTATCTTAAAACATGTTCTTAAATTACATCAACTGTGGTATTTTGCTGTTTGCTTTGGCTTCCTGTTTTGCATAAACAGAAAAATGTGCCTCTTGAAATACACTGAACTTCAGTTTTCCGTGTTTGGAGATTTCTCAATATATACTTGCAATATTTAATAATACACCAGCTACAAAGGACTGTGTGGACCACTGTTGCATTCAATTAAGATTTTAGCTGCTGAAAAATACAAGGCAAGGATTTTGAAATTGGCTTCACATAATTCAGATGTGAACTATAAAACCGTTAAAGTTAACAGTGTGTGTGTGACAAGAGACACTTGATAACACAAAGCAGCTCTCAAAAAGTAACAGATTTGTGAACAGTCTTCCAACAAAGAGGAAGCTGATGATGATGTTGTGTTAGCTATTTCATTTATTCATATATTTGAGTTATATCCTGCTTTTATCCCTGAAGAGCACCCAAGGTGGGTACTCATTTATATACCTAGATATTTATTGCTATGGCTAATATTCTTATTCTACTATCCTCTTGACATTCTCCCAGCCGTATGGGAGCTACTTTATTAATAAACAGCTCCTGCATGACTGGGGACTATCCATTCAAGTCTTATACAAAATCTGCACCCAAGCAGTGGGGTGAGGGTGACAGCCAAGGGATCAGGTATGCCCACTTGGTTGAGTCTTTTAAATGTCCTTTTCTGGGAGTCTGGCTAAATCAGATTTTATAGAATGTTCATTATGTTTATAAGAATTGATGGTTACCTTTATGATTTACTGCTGCTTAGTCTATGCCCTCTACAACTGTGGTTCCCAAGCTGGAGGGTCATGACCCACCAGACAAACCAGAAGAGGGCCATATCCCCTTAAGGAAGTGGCCCAGAAATAGGTGCACTGCAGTGATTGCAGCAAAGCAGTGCTGATTTTCTACAGGGCCTGTGGGGGGTAAATAACAGTGATTACAAAAGCTGCTAGTTACTGGACAGAGTATTTATGCTTCAGTTTGTGTGAGCCAAATTTAAAGCTTTCAAAAGTAGACTGTTTTATTGTATAAAAACCACTAACTCAGGCAGATGGGCTGTTTGCGTAGGTGTCATAGCTCATTGGAAGCTGTAAGTGCTTTAAATGCAGAAGGTACTGGCTTCAATTTCTGGTGGTGTTGGGTAGGGCAGAGAGTTTCTTCTCTGAAACCTTGCTGAGCTGTTGCTGGTTAGTGTCATCAATACTGAGCTAGATGGCCCGAAGGCCTGATTCCTAAAATATTATTGCAGACATTTCAGCTGAGAAATGGTGGTGCTGGTTGATGGTTTTACACTCTTGTGTATCCCAGTCTGGGAATTTCATGGAAGTAAAAGTGAATACAGATCATCCTTTGTTATTCGCTAGGGTTCTGTTCTGGAATCCTAGTGGATAAAAAAAATCAGTGGATAAAAAATGGAAAAATAGATTAAAAGACCCAGGTTTCTTGCCCTTTCATTGCTCCTAGTGGAATAAGGTCTTGCCACAAGACCCACAGGGGTTTGATTCTGGGACTCCCTGTTGATACCATAAAATGTGTTAAATAAAAGCAGTTTAAAAAACAAGAAAGCATGTTCCTTTACAATTGTGGTTTAAAAATGGTTTTTCTTACTGTTGTACAGACGCAATCAGCAATTTGAAATGCAAGGGACACCCTGCCTTTACCAGGCTCAACTGAAGAATGAAATAATCACTTGCATGAAGGTCTCTTTACAACAGCAAGAAAAGCAGTTTTTTTACCTGATTTTAAAGAGATGCATTTTCCCCCTTCTCCATGGATCAGCATGTACATTCCTTCTCATTTGCAGTGGCCGTTTGTGTTGAGTCAAAACTGTGTATAAAAAAATCACTGTACAACAAGGTTGGACCTGTATATTTGTGTTCCTTTCCACAGTGTTAACTTTCTGGGGGTGGAGCTGGGAGGGGAAGCAATACCGTATTTGCAGCCATGTGGCATAGCTTGTCTTACAGTCAGAATTCACCTCCCACATATAACCTGAATATGAAGTAGGCACAATAGGAATAAATGAGCATATTTCAAAAACACCTTCAGTGCTAAATATATCATGATTTGGATGATTGAACCTTATTTCCTAGAAACATGAACCTGATCACCTGGTGATGATCGTCCCCATCCAGAAATGCTCCTTCTGGTTTTTAAGAAGAAGGCACAAAAGTTCACACAATCATACTTACTGGAGACACTCACAGATAATTCGATCTCACAGATAAGCTGAGGGTAGGTTTTGAGCAAAAAATCATGGAATTTTCTATAACCCTCAGATAAGTCATGGGTTAAATTAGCAGGGTGCCTGACTATAATTTTGTCTAATTTCACCCAAGTTCAATCCTGAAAAATAACCTACCACTAATTGTTACCTAAAAACTGTAAAGTCTCTAATTTGTTTAAAATTTAGTAAAAGATCACAAGATACATTTTTATTCTTTAACTTTTTAAGTTCTCATCTTCACAACCTTTTCGTAAACACTAGCAGGGTTAGTGCACTGTAAACAACATACCAGTAGAACCATTAACCAAATCCTTCTTTAAGGTGCCTGGTGTGCTAAGTCAGAGGCTCTACATGTGGCACACAACATATAACACATAACTGGGAGTGTGCAATTCAGTTCACAGTGGAGAGACAAGCAATAAGGACTGAATGTGAACAAGTGCAGCTGCACCTAGTTGCAATCCTGTTTACTCAGAGTAGACCAGTTGCTTTCTATGAGTATTTTTCTTAAGTAATGGCACACTGAATTGTACCCTGGGACTTTGTTTCAGATGGAAATGAGGATGACATCATGGTATTTTAAAAGCCAAATTTAGAGGTGTGTGAAATTCTTTGAAAATGACTTGCCAGGAACTGTTCTGAGGCAGCGCAAAAATAAAGGGGGGGAGGCAAAGGAGGCATTTTACCATCTTCTCCAAACTGGAAGGGAGATAAAGGGGCTTATGAGAGTTGTAGGCTTTGTGGGGAGTACAGTGCTGCACTTCCATAGCAGTAGCCCTCATACAGACTACAATTCGCATAAGTGCCTTCACTTCTCTTCCTGTCTGAAGAAGATGCTAAAATGGCTGCCTCTGAATACCATAATTACTAGTAAAAATTCTCCTTTCTCCGGTTGCATACGGAGGACCTTCTGAGGCTCAGGATGCCTTCTGAACCAGCTGGAAGGCTGAATACCCCAACTTCTGGTGATGACCCTAGAACTGAGGTATTCAATCTGTGCGTCCTGCCTCCCTAGGGAGGTGGGGCTAGCCGCCAGGGGCATGGTGAGGCTTCTGGGGAGAGAAGTGGCCTTAGCTGTGCTGCTCTGCTCAGCTGCATGTGCTGCCTGCTGACTTGCTGCTTTTCTGCAGCTGTGAACAAGGTGGGTGGGGCAGTGTAAGGCTGGGAGGGCATGTGAAATGTGGTGGGGGGAGGTGGATGGCTGACTGGGCAGTGGCAGATGTGCTGCATCTTATCATCTCAGGGTGATGAGCCTTCTGGCAGGCTTCAGACTGGGGGGGGAAGCGTGACTTAGAGAGAGCAGCACAGCTCTTTCCTCTGCTTGGGAAGGAGGGAGCCCAGCATGCTCTTAGTGGAGGGGGGGTGTCCAAATGCCACAGCCTGCATTCTTCTGTCTTGCCTGGGGGGGAATAGGGGTGGCATCTGCATGTTGGGTTGTATGTGTGTGGGCATGCCTCAGTCTACTTTGGGGTGAGTTGTAATCTTCCTCTGTGTAACTGCAATTCTAGTCACACTTTCCTGAGAGTAAGCCCCATTGACTCAAATGGGACTTACTGCTGAGTGGACCTACATAGGCTTGGGCTCTGTGTCAGCTTAACCATGGATCTTCACCTTTATCTTTTTCTTCCCCCTTCAAAAAAGAAGAAAAAGCCCACTCTTGATAGCATTGTCTCCAAAAATTGATTAAAAATAAAAATACCCATTCCTTTTCAGCCATCCCCCTTTTTCCTTCTGCCTCCTTTTTTTTTTGGGGGGGGGGGGTACTCTGTTGCCTGCTATTGTAAGACAAAGGCACAATCCTAGCTAGGTCTACTCAGAAGTAAGTCTTATTGTATTCAATGGGACTTACTCCCAGGAAAGTGAAGTTAGGATTGCAACCAAACAGCTTCTGGGTCTCAGTTGCATCAGTTTGCAATTAGCAGATGCACACAAAACAAATAAGTCCTGTCTTGTTCACTGGGGCTTACTCTCAGGTAAGTGTGGTTAGGATTGCAGCCTCAGTGCTGTCAGCTGTTTTTTTGTTTCTAGTGTATAATTATAACACCTTCATCCCCATTTTGGGGGTAACTGAGGTGAGGTGTTGTAATGGGGAGCCGTGGCCAATTGCTACAATTGGGAGGGGAGGCATGAGCCGGAAAAGTTCTAGAATGTCTGCCCTGGAAGAAGGTCTCCTGAGGCCTGTGAAGAACACCGTCCAGAGGCGATGGGATCCTAAATCCCATGCCTCCAGAGAGTACAGGTTTGTACAGTCGGATTCATGGATACTGAACCCATGGGTAAGGAAGGCTTGCCTGTACTTTAGAATTTAGTAGATTAAAAATTAGCATCAGTAGATTTGCATCTAGTATCTCTCTAGTATGGGTGACTTCTGATGGGGATGAGGAAAGTATCTGTCACAAAGAGATAATTTTGAAATGGAATTTTGCTTTCAAATTCTGATCTGGGGCTGAAGTTTGATAATGCTTGAAGAATTGAACCTCACTAATGGAGATATTAGTTTAGAAGCTGACCTTTCCAGGTATATTATTGATTTCTGAATGCTGGAGAGAGAGAGAGAGAGTGTGTGCACATTTTTGTAAATCTTCTCTGCCATCAGAAATGGTACATGATATGGTGGATAAATCAATCACAGTTGTTGTTATAAAACTTATTAATTATGTTGAAAACTATAGAACTCAAATACTTATTCAGTTTAATAAATATATTGGATATTAAACTCCAGAGTAAAGTTTTTTTTAAAAACCTGAATAAAAAATGTTTTCAGTGACCAAGTCTTAATCAGTCACAATGATCCTTTTTTTTTTTTTTTAATTCAGAGAGTGTCTAAAATGATCCTGGATAGGTAGAAAAGCCTCCAGAAGTAGTCTGTTGAACCAAAATTATTTTTATCTTGGCTGGTTTAAGCTTCAGGTTATTAGCCCTAATCCAATCAATATGTGTATTTTAACATCTGCTAAGGGTTGGAAATGCCACTCTGTAAAATTAGTTGTAGTTGTCACCTGCCTATTAATAAATCACATTGCTATATATACTAAGTATTTGATCCACTAGTGTGATACCCTGCATGATAATAGTCTTTGAGAAACCCCATCTCCAAAGAGAAAAAGATGTATTTCACTTTAGTTAAATGGTCCACTTTGTCATACAACTGACTGTTTCTCATGCAATGTGATTGATCAAAATTGGACCAACAGTTGCTTTGGATGTCTTATCAGCTGTGGAGAACCAATCATATGCAATTTCTCCATTAACTGTATCTTGCAAACCATCCACAGTGGTTCTGACATTGGATATGAAAGTAAAATACAGGTGCAACCTTTTTATACACTGATTTTTTTGTCTGTGGATTTGTCTTAATGAAAATAGGGGGGGGATTCAAAGTCGAACACACCTTTGCCTAGAGCTGGTATCTTGCTCTGTTTCAAAGCAGCCCAAAACATTGAAAAAAGGCTGTGCTTCACACAGAAGTAGCCCTGGACCCATGGAAGAGGCTCTGGAAGATTGCGCACCTTGCGTAGGAACAGTAAGACTCCTTGGAGCCCCTAAGCCTAAACCATCAAAGAGGCAAGCGCAGCTTTTCTCAAAGTCGAAAATGAGAAGGAAAACCAGGCACCAAATTCCCCCCTCCTTCAGACTGAGATGCTGAAGGCTCTCTGTGCTCCAACCTACACAAGCAAAACAGCCCAGCAAGCAAGTCTTCCGAGCAATCCCAAGCATGAGATTTAGGATACAACCCTATCCACACTTTCCTGGGAGTAAGCCCCATTGACTAGAATGGGACTTACTTCAGAGTAGACATGCAGAGTCTTGGAATCCGAGGTTCCAATCCTCTCCACACTTTCCTGGGGTAAGCCCCATTGACTAGAATGGGGCTCACTTTTGAGTAGGAAGGCATAGGGCTGAGCTCTCAGGCTAAAATCCTCTCCATGCTTTCCTGGGAACAAGCCCCATTGACTACAATGGAACTTACTTCTAAATAGAATGCATAAGTCTGGACTCTTAAAAGCTCAGCATCCCGCCTGCAAAGCAAGCGGGGACAGCTGGCAACAAGGGAGGACTGAGTACGGAAGCAGAATGTGGTGAGGGGGGGAGAACTGCTGCCTTACTTCCATCCCCAGGTGTCAGGCTGTAGCGCTATTTGCTTAACTGTACACAATTTGTGTAACTATGCAGTTTGTGTAAAATCACATGTTTCTGGTTGATTTGGCACAATGCAGATTTTCCCAATAGCGGAAGTTCAGGAAGCGAAACCCCACGCACATAAAGGTTCCACCTGTAATGCTTTAGTTGTGTGATGTTCCTTAATGACTTCCATTTTTAGCCAGTTTGTCTGACTTCTGTCAAGTGTATGTTTGGAATAATTATGCAAGAGAATTTCCTGAGGTACAGATGTTGGATAATATTCCACAAAATAGTAGCCTGCTGTTAGCCAGTATTGCACCAATCTGAAACTTCTAGGTATGGAGTGTATCAGAAATGTATCTGAAGAGTTTTTCATCATGTCAGGTAACTTGCATATTTTAGATGCATCTAATTCAGATGAATATGGCACATGAATGCAGTAGTTATAATTGGTCTATTATAGGTTCATTTTACAAAAGTCATGTCACCACTGACTTGTATCAACAAACACTTATTAGTAAAATTAGTAAATGCAGGTATGAAGGGACTTCCCTGTTTTTAATCTGATTTCATTAAAATGTTACTGGTAGCTGTTTAGGTGGATTTTTCAGAATCAGATATAATAAGTGATTTATGTATGTAGTTGTCATATAGTGATTATAATTCCCTGTCCTTGCTAGATAGTATCATATATAATAATCAGTGGATCAAAACTACACAAAATGTCTGTGGGCTAAACTGTCAGGATAGGACTCTCTCTCCCCTCCCCCAGTATTCTTTATTGCCGACACTAGAAATGTGGAGTATGTGACACAATTATTTAACATTGTATATTTAACATTATATATTAAAAGTTAAGGAAACTGGATGTTTTCAATTGCATATAAGAACAGAAGCTCAATTAAATACGTTGTAGAAATAAATTGTGAGGCTTCTCTTTCAGTTATTGTATCAGAAGCAACTTGATAAACAGCAGATGCAAGTAGATTTGAGGAATTCTTCAGTCAATTGGAATGTATTGTATTGGCAATTGCTTTCCATTCTTGGAGTTTTGTATACTGCTTTACTTCAGGGAGGTTTCTGGAAAACTTTGTGTTTGTTTAAAGGATTTCAACTTTCTTGTGAGGGGACCTTGAAGATGAATCAGAACAAAAGCAGAAAGCTTTATCCACCAATTTCATTAGCTTGAAAACAAATGTACAGGTGGAGCCTCGATATCTTTGGGGATCCATTCTCAGATACTGAGAACTGTTTGGATACTGAAAACTTTGGATAAGCAAATCTGGGCTCTTAAATCCTGCAGAGGCCGTGTGCACCTGCCTGCAGGCTTCAGAATGGTAGAATGGGAAACCAGAAGTGATGTTTTTTTACTTGGAACAGCCATTCTGAAGCCCGCAAAAGCTTCAGACAGGTGTGTAGTAATTATGCATAAGCGCTGGCCTTTGAAATGCTTTAGCATATTTGGCAACATAGCAGACACATCAGCTATGTACGCAAAGCACACTTTGCTGGCCTTGGTAATATGCTGAGTCCGGCTCTCTTCCGGCTCTCTTCCCCAGCATATCTACATTTGAATCCTTGTCTGTGTCTCATTCATTGCTCTGACTCCTTGCTACTTCAGCTCCTTTTCCCAATGTCCCTTCAGTGAGCCTGCTTTCTGCACTCCCTCAAGCAACAAGGCCTAAGCCTTGGATGCTTCCCATAGCAGCTTAAAACTGCCACACAGGTGCACACGGCCTCTGCAGGCTTCAGAAAGCCCTCCAGAGGTGACCAGAGCACAGTTCCAGTCACCTTCAGATTGGGCCAAGTCTGACTCAACATGGGTCCAGGAGCCCTTCGTTGAGCCAGCTCTGCGGAAAGAAAATCCTTGAATATCAAGGCCCACCTGTATGCTTGATCTAGAAACTCTTTTGGAAAATAACTTTTGTGTTAATTTGCTCTTTCCACAGAACCATCGTGCCTTGGAAGGTGTTCCGGCAGTGTCTCCATGAGGTACATCAGATTAGCTCGGGTTTGGAAGCAATGGCTTTGAAATCAACCATTGATTTAACTTGCAATGACTACATTTCAATTTTTGAATTTGATATCTTCACAAGATTATTTCAGGTAAACAAATATATTTGGATTACCGTATTATCAAATGTCTTTCTGTGACAAAAGTAAATCTACAGAATGTTCAATAGTGGTCCAAAGAGGGCAAGATATATCTGTTTTGAATATTAGTCATTGAGATTGTGTCTGTTTTAACATCAGAGTATTATGTGTTTAAGTTAATAGTCACATTAAACTCTTCATCAAATTTTGTTTGGAGGCACCTTCAGCAGAAGAGAATTTCAAGATAAATTGGGAATAGGAACTGAAACTTGGTTTAGTATAAGTAATAATTTTGGTTTTGCATGAACATTGTTTACTATTTTGAGTCTAGATATTCCTATTTTATCTTCTAATATGCAAAATAAATATAATAGCAAGTGGTAAAGAAGAGAAATTCTGCTCTGTCCCAGCATGGTTCTTCAACAGTGACATATTAAGTATCTTAGTATGAGACTTTTATTCCTAATAGATACTATCATTGCCGTGTTTGTTGTTCAAGCATGACTGCTTTGATGAATTTCATCAATTACAGCACACTTGATATTAACAGATTTGCTAAAAGGAACAAGAAAGTAATTAAAAAATTGATTTTAAAAATTGGTAAGTTAATCTTAGAAGGAACTTTAGTTTGCAGTCTGTTGGCTTCTTCACCTGCTGAACATTTTGGCCTGAGTTTTCACTTCCCCCTTTCTCTCTTTACTATCCCCTTTCTCATATTATATTTCAATGTTTTCTGTCAGATACTGAGGGCGGGGACCTGACCTTTACTTAATTTACCCATGTGCACTGATGCCGCTCCATAAATAAATTATTACAGATATGCACAGTCTTGAAACCCTGTCTTGTCAGTCTCTGAACTGAGTCTTGAACTGGGAAGACTTGGGTCCAAATTCACACTAGTGAAGCTTACTAGGTGACTTTGGGCTTATCGTGTCTCCTTCCAACCTATCTCATAAGGAAGAAGTGACATGTGTGCTACCTGAAGTTCCATGGAGATAAGATGGGATTAAAATGTAATTAATATGTATGTGCTTTTCATTTTGCATTTAGCCTTGGGGTTCAATATTAAGGAACTGGAACTTCTTAGCTGTGACACATCCAGGATATATGGCATTTCTGACCTACGATGAAGTTAAGGCACGATTACAGAAATACAGTACTAAACCAGGGAGGTAATATACTCCAGTTAATTCTTCATTGGAAACAGGCCATCTGACCTCAGTGTTCAGTCATTTCTTTCTACTCTCGTAATGTGATATGTGGCCAATGTTATCTTGGTATGTTTTGCAAATTTCTCAGCCATGTTGAAGAAACTGCAACCCTGGTGTTTTTTGCTCAGTTGCTATATTGTCCCCTGTTCTTTTTTTTACAGGGCACCTTTTTTGATAACTTTCTTTTGTGTGGTGCAGTGCATCTCCAGATTCTCTTGTGCTGTTTTAGGATATGACCAGGTTGTCTGCAGTCAATTTGGGTGACCTCCAAACTAGCAGTTCTGTGAACAGAAGCACCTTCTGGGAGTGAGAAACACTTGTGTTCATAGAGCGCACTTTTGTTCAATGAAGTGTCGCTCTGCATACCATCCCTTCTCTTTAAAACCTTGGTAAAGGTGATATTTTGAGACAAACACTCTTAATTCTGTCTACAAAAACTATACTTTTTTGTGGGCCCATATAACTTATAAGTGACAGGGTTTCTGTTTTGTTTCTGAAAATTCTTAATAAACATTGTTTACATGGCTTGCATTATATATTAGATACAGACGATTCACAACCCAATCTTAACCTGTGCTGACACAGCTGGGGCACATTGCTTACGCTGTATCCAGCGCAGATTAGGAAGAGGCTGGAGGTTACTTTGCAGTAAGGAGACATTTTCCCCCTTACACCAGTTAATATCGCAGCCTGCCCAATGGAGCTTTTCTGATCTGCAGCAGCGATATTGCTGGTGCAAATCCAGGAAGCCCTGTGTAATGCCAGCAGACCCAGAAAGGGGTTAGGATATGGCAGAGGCCTTCTCTGCTGATCCTGCCCCTGAGCCTGTTTCATCTCCATTCCGCCCTATGCAATTCACCCCCCCTCCACCTTCAGAATGTCCTCCCAGCCCTACTTTACTCGCCTCTGCCGGTGGCCAGGAGCTTCGATTTAGCACCAGAGGGCCTATGCAGGCCTTCCTGCCCATGCTGCTGGTTTGAGTAGTCGCAAATGTGCTTTATGGAATGTTTGCAAAATGCTGGGTCAGGGTAGTGACCACTGCACTAGCAGAGCCAATGCTTAGGATTGCACTGTCATTTTACCTAGGCCAGAAAATGTGGGGAGTTCAGTTTGGACTTCGGTCTGTATATGGTCCTGTAATAATTCCATCTCCTCTACCTTAGTCAAGTGTAGTTGTGTCCCTTTATCTTACAGCTACATTTTCAGATTAAGTTGCACCCGACTGGGGCAGTGGGCTATTGGATATGTCACTGGCGATGGAAATATTTTGCAGACCATACCTCACAATAAGCCTTTATTTCAAGCTTTGATTGATGGCAGTCGGGAAGGATTGTAAGTATGAATACTTGCTACTTATGATTGTGACTTTACTGTGAAATAAGAAGTGGTGAAGAGAATTGCTGATCTTAGATGGTTGTGATAATAAAATGGAAAAAGAGCTAGAAAGTGGGGTTTATCTGGGTAAAAAAGAGAGCAAATATGGAAAAACCATATGAATGTGACTCTTGCAGTGAGTCAGTGATATCAGATATAAAGAGCTAAAATAGGCTGTTGGATATGCCTGCTGAGACTGAGGCACAGAAGTCTTATCAAGTATGATTATTAGTGGATATATTTGTTATAGAGCTAGTGTGGTGCATAATTTGTGTTGTCTAATTCTTCATAAGAACATAAGAACAGCCCCACTGGATCAGGCCATAGGCCCATCTAGTCCAGCTTCCTGTATCTCACAGCGGCCCACCAAATACCAAATGCCCCAGGGAGCACACCAGATAACAAGAGACCTCGTCCTGGTGCTCTCCCCTACATCTGGCATTCTGACTTAACCCATTCCTAAAATCAGGAGGTTGCGCATACACATATAAGAACATAAGAACACTTCATAGTCCAGTGCATCAGTTTGTCCTCAGATTTAACTAAAAAGTCACATGTAAGTTTATTGTCAGAAGGTGTAAGGCTCTTGAGCATATCTTTACTGTCACTGCTACCGTGTACATTGAAATGTTATCTATTTGCTTAGTGCTAAGTTTTGCAGAATAAAATGGCAAACATTTATTTACAATCCAGCTACCTGTACCCGGATGGACGAAGTTATAATCCTGATTTGACAGGACTATGTGAACCCACACCACATGATCATATAAAAGTTACGCAGGTATGTTGGATATTATTGGTTCGTTTGGATGAAACATATTAATTGATAAATAATAAATTGCATTTTTAAAATTTAAATTTTCAATAAGATATTTGTTAAACCCACCTGCTGTTTAAAGGTGATCACTAATAAAAGAGGGAGTGGGTCAAGCAAGAAGAGATCTGTAGATGGACACTCTGAAAAGGTTTAAGAACCACACCAAATGTGTTAATGCCTTCACCAGTCTCAAATTAGCTAGATTATTTAGAAGTTTATTTTAAACTGCCAGAATTGAATTGCTTGATAATCATTTGTTGTTACCTTCATGAAAAGTGATTTGCATGTTGGTTGTGAACTCAGGAAGTAATGTAAACTTTAAAGCTTAAATGTTTTTGTAGACTGGAGGAAATTAGTTCAGCTCAGTGACAGCAGAATCCTAAGCAGGTTTACTGTATTCAGTGGGACTTACTTTTAGGAAAGTGTGCATAGATATCCAAGGCTGCGGTCTTGTGGGAATTTCTGGAATACTCCTGCAAGTTGGGGTGATTTTCTAGAATGAGATGACTAGAAGAAGAAATATTAAGCAGAACTTTGTATGTGGTCCTCTTCATACTCCAGTTATTGGTGATTTGGGCATCTGAATGAAGGTGCCTTATTCATTCTGTGCTGCTTTTAAGGAACTTCTGATTCCTCAGCTGTTATGCATTCCAGAAATAACTCATGCCTGTGTTGTATTTTTTTTTAAAAGCAGCCCACCTACTTGGTTTGAATATGGAGTACAAAGTATATATGTTTTAAATATTGATATAATTAGTGAATTTTAAAAAGAAATGCAACTTGAACATCGAATAGGGAGATTGCAAGCAGTTCTGTAATTGCTCCTTGAAATCTGACATGCTAGTTATTTAGGTACTTACTGCTTTTACTGACCTTTATGGAAGAATTGGCATTTAGAAATATGCACTGGGAAATATAATCTTCCAGAAGAAAACACATACTGACTTCTTAAACATCTGTAATTTGTAGTTTATGCTCCATTTAAAAAAAAAACAAAAAACCTCACACACATAACCTGAGACAATTTGGAAGAATGTTAAACAACGAAGACTTGAGTAAAGCAGATATTATTTCATGGGAAAAATTTAAAAGTATGATAAGCCAGTTTGAAGATACTTCAAATAGTGCAGCTGTAGTTGAAAATGGAAGTTACCTTCTTGGAGAAGCTGAATCTTTGCTTAGCAATAGCAAATTGAAAAGTTTAATTTGAAAGTGCACTTTTTTTGTTTTGAGGTATAATTTCTAGCATACTGCATATAGCATTTTAATAGCATACCATATTGGTTAAACAGGGCAAATCAAGTTCTAAGGTAGTTCTTAAATAGATGTAGCACTAACCCTTTATCCTGTGGAGGCATTTAACTACAATTGTATGTTTTTCAGGAACAATATGAATTGTATTGTGAAATGGGTTCTACATTCCAGCTTTGTAAAATTTGTGCAGAGAATGACAAAGATGTGAAAATTGAGCCTTGTGGACATCTGATGTGCACATCTTGCCTTACTGCATGGCAGGTAGGTAATATGTTTTGTCTTTTTTTCTGTAGTTGTCAAATGAAATTCAAAGTCAAGTAGTCTATTTAATCCATGAGATTTAAATTTAGATTATTTTCTTACCTGTTTTATTCTATTCTTATTTATATTTTTTTAGTAGTGTTAGCAGCAGTGAATCTAAGAATGTAAATTTTTTTTTACAGTTAATACTTTTGTCTCCATCTTGGCATAATATTTCACATTATTATGATGTTGGGAAAGATCATAACTAAGTGGTGGAGCACATGCTTTGCATACATGAAGTCACAGGTTCAGGTTCTAGCACCTCCCAGGTAAAGGTTATGTAGGTAAATACATGATTGAATGATTAATCCAGAGATTTTTAGAATCAGATTCCTATAGCTAGTTCTAACAAGACTATCAGTAAGAAAGTGGTGAATATTGTAAGGAATATATTTCTAGCTTGAATATAGTTTGCTTTTGCTGTGAATTGAGACAAGCGTGAATAATACTGTCATGCATTGAATTGAACTCCAAAACTGCTTCAGAGAGTGTTTTTCAGTGAACCAATCCTGAATTCAAATCTAAAAATCTCTTGACTGCCTGAAATCAGACATGAACCCATAATGCAAAAAAAAAAAACTGGTTCAAAAATAAACAAATACAGCTTGAGCTGTATTTGAGTAGTCTGGGGACATAATATTTAAAAAGGAAGGCTGTAGGATTGAAGGAAATGAAGCTCAATTTGCAAGTTTGTGTGTGGTGGGTGTTATGTTGGTTACTTTACCTGAAACTTCATTGGCCTTAAAGATTCTCCTCTGGTGTTTAATTGAAGAAACTTTCCTCCCTGAAAAGAATCAAAAGTGATAAATATATGCAGGCATCCCCCAATATCCAGTTCCCCATGCTCCCCCCCCCATTACCTTTGTTTATAATCACTTGAAGGAATCGTGTACTTGCTTTAACCAGTTGGGGATCCAGTTCCTTGTGTCCCCCCGCACCCATTAACTTTGTTTATAGTCATACGAAGGAATCATGAACTTGTTTTAACCAGACACCATAAGCAGAAAACTTGTAGTAAATCAAGCAGGCAGGCAACTTGTGCAAGAGGGGACAGCGAACATTAACAGGAAGCATGTTCACTAAGTTATTCCCTCTAGCTGCAGCTTGCCTGCCTGCTTGTCTTGCTATAAGCTTTCTGCTTATAGTGTCTGGTTAAAGCAAGTACATGATTCCTTCACATGACTATAAACAACATCAACATAATGGGTGCAGGGGGGCGTGAAGATAGTGTCCAGTGCATTCCTGTGTCTGTGCTGGGGCCAGGGTCGCATCTCTAGCAGACATAGGGAGACACCTATACTATTTTTTGGCTAAAAAAAATAGCTAAAAGTTCACAAAATGATTTGTTCCTTTTCATATGTGAATAAAGGTAAGTAGGAGTGTGAGGTAGGAGTGTGAGGTAGGGGTGTGTGTGTGTGTGTGTGTGTGTGTGTGTGTGTGTGTGTGTGAGAGAGAGAGAGAGAGAGAGAGAGAGAGAGAGAGAGAGAGCCATTGTAAATAAACTATGAAAAAGAGTGCAAACATTGGACCCTGATGGCGTTGCTTGCTGATGCTGTCCCTGCATACAGTAAAGCTCCATACCAGAATAGATGTGATGGAACCTCTCCCCACTTCCCTGCTTTCAGGACAGTCCACCTCATATTTTGATTCTTCCCCTTTCCACCAGGACAATACGACATTTCACACAAAAATGAATTGTTAGAGTTTTATTTTATTGCTAGAAATTGAACACATTTTGTTACTTTTATGTATATTATCCTGATGCTTCTACTTAACAGGAATCTTTCTGTTGACATCCATGGATAGTGTGTGTCTCCCATTTAGTAATTCAGACTTTTCCCCTTATTAATAAAAAATAACCAAAGTACTTAATCATTTATCTAAGTATTTTAGCAATCAGTCAAATAGGAACTATTCTAAGGAAGCTGAGCAAACAGGCTTATTAAATTGAGATTGGATATATTTGCTTTAGACTTCCAGGGTGGATGCTCTCTTCTAAATTTCACCCACTGTGATATAATTTGGAACAAATTTTAAATTGTTTACAGTACTGTATCCTTTTGATTATTTTCTGCTATTGGAAGTATTAAGTATCTGTAGAAGGCTACAGAAATGGTAGATTTTGAATGAAAATGCCCCGTCCTCTTTCACATGTAGGGATTGTAATGTCTCTCATCTTCTGTAATAGATATAGCAATTATAAAAACAAGCACTTTGGTCTAAGCACAGATTTGTTCCGTTTTATCTCTAAAGTAGTTAGTGTTGCTTCTGGGCATCAATCTAACAATCTGATCCTAACAAAAATATTTAATTTCCAGGTATAGTGCAATTCTTAACCATCTAACACTAATGAAAAATGAAGTGTTGGCCTTTTTCCCCCATGTTCAGCCACATTTCCTATTTAATCAAACTTCAGTGCAAATTTAACTTCAGTATAATTAATGAGTTGATGAAGGCAGCGCACTAAAGCAATGTCACTTGTTAAAGACTTGCCAGTGGTTAGTGTTTAATTGCTGTCATAATGGCTCATTAGACATGCCTATGATGAGATTGCCAGTGCTTTTTTTAGAACAGTGAAACATTTGTATTAAATAACTTATTTCAGATCTACATTTGAATACAGTGTACATTATTCTGTTCATTGTGTTTGTAAGGTTAATTTGTTCTGCACTGACTTTGGATGGAGAGGCTAACTCTAAACAAAAGCTATAAAGAATTCTTTTTAAAAACATTCTTTTTAAAAATATTTCAACATTTCTGTCCTACACATTTATAAGGATATTAAAGGTGGAAAACACGATGAGGAACTGAAGTACTATTTTTGAGTATACATTTCCTCCCTCTGTCTTTTTGTACTGCTGCTGTGCGTGTTTGCACAAGCAGCCTTTTCCTTGTTTAAATCTACTGCTCCTAGACACCTGTGACAACCTGGTTCTGATCTAAAGTGCATTCATAAGTTGTCAGTCAGTTTGCACATTCAATTTTAAGAGTGCATCTGTTGCTCATCAAGTTTCTGTTTGTGTACCTTTTTGCATTGGTACGCGTATGACTTTTTGAAATTAGATTTGTATTTCTGTAATTGTTTAGAGGTATTAGGGAAAATACTGTACATAGAGATAAAAAGTTCTTGACCTATTTTCTTAAAATTACACAACAAAGAAGGTTCCCTTTAATGTATTTCTTCACAGTGGTTGGAGACATCAGTGAGAACTGTTAGATCAGATGTATATCTGAACTAACTAAGAAAGATAAATCTTGGCGGCAGATTGGTTATAATTTTTATAATGTAGATATTCAGCTGGATTTGTGTAGACTTTGATATATAAACAAGAATATTTTTTCAACAAAATTCAGGAAAGTCTGTGCAATGCCCAAAGATTGCAAAGTCCTGTCAAAGTTCTTTTCACCTGGTTTTTTATAGCTGAATACGCCCATAGATAAATATATAGGTCATGTGTATAAAGTATTTGTTTCACACATACAGGAGTCTGATGGACAGGGATGTCCTTTCTGCCGCTGTGAAATCAAAGGGACTGAGCCCATAATTGTGGACCCCTTTGACCCCAGGGATGAGAATACCAGGTGCTGTAGCATTTTGGATAGCTTTGGTATACCCATGCTTGATTTGGATGATGACGACGACAGAGAAGAATCCTTAATGATGAATCGATTGGCTTCTGTGAGAAAGGTACATGCGTGCTTGTGTGTATTTTTTCAAATATAAAATGTTTTGTATTTAAAAGTGTGCAAAAGTGAGAGTAGTCAATTATTGGCTTCTTATTTTAAATGTTAATATGTAAGCAGTACATTTTTGCAGACTGAAGTAAAGTTCTAGGTAAGGCTGTTAGCTGAAATAATTGTGGACCCACTGATTATAACACATCTGTTTTGGTCTCCTGAGCTTTTTCAATCCTATTTTCAGTCTTTCATGAAACAATAAGAGAGCCTTGATGGATCAAACCATGGGGTCCATTTAGTAGCACAACATCCTGTTTCCTGCAGTTCTGAGGCAAATGCTTTTGGGAATCCCACAAAGGGCACAGAATCCACATCTTCCCTGTTTTCCACCTACCAACTGGGACCCAGATGCATAAAACTGCATTTAAAACGGAAGCTTTTTTATTTAGCTATAATACTAATGTGTTTTGATATTCTCAGACAGTGGTTCCCAAACGTCTACAGGGAAGTTTAGAACCAAGTAAGTTGTGGGGAAGGAGCGAAGGCAGCGACATGATCACCAGGATCGCACCACTGCTAGGGACGAAAGGATGTTTTGAACTTATCCCTGGTAGCACTGGCCTCCTGGGGGTGTGTGTGCAGGGAGCCCATGGATATCTCTGCAGGCATGTGGACATTTTCTAAGTGGCTCCCACAAAGTTGCCTCATATTTTGAAAAACATTTAGATAATCACAAAGTGCTGCAGCAGTTTACAGGATCTTTTGTTTGTTTGCTCTGCTACTCCTTACACAACATGCCCCCAAGTTTCTAATGCTGCAAAGGGCACACTCATGTTGGCCACAGCTACTCTGCTTAATTTGCTCTGGTTGGAAAATGGGGAGAAAGGTGGAAAAAAAAATGAACAGGAGAGTCAGCCAATAGGGCAGATGATAGTGAGCTGCATTTCACTAACTGGCAGATTACTCACTTACCCAAGAAGGGCGGTATTGGTGGAATGCTGAGGAAGTGAGGGGCGGGTTGTAGAAGATAGCAGGGGATGGGTGGGGCAGCATAGAGATGGCCAATGAGATCAGCAAAGCCCAGGTGGCTCAGCCAGGCAGAGATCCCATCTTCAGGAAAATCATTCTCAAAGAGATCCCATCTAAGGTGTCTTTGAGAATGAGAAGGTGGGCAGGTAGAGGGGAGCTGGGTTATGCAGAAGGGCAATGCACATTATATGGACTTTGGAACAAGACCGGGGCTGAACTAAAGGTCCATGCAGGCCTCCTTAGCAGTCAGCCAGCTGTCTTTGGAAAGTCCAAATAGGTAACAGCATTCCCGTGTTTCTTGCTTTGTACCTTCTGCTACTCAGAGAGATACTGGCCTTGAACTTGAAGGCCCTATTTAGATATGGTAATAGCTAAACGCAGTGTTAAGTTGGAGTGGCATGTTCAAGATTCTCTAAATAAAAAAGTGGCATATATACCATGTCATGGGTTGGCCGCCCTCCTGTACTGTGGTATCCTTCTGGGTCAGTTGGCCGAATTGGGTCTTGGGGGCACTGGTTTGCAATGGTTCCACTTCTTCTTGGTCGATAGGACCCAGATGTATCCCATGTAGAATTTCTGGCCTCTGGAGTCTTCATCAGATAAGGGAGCATTAGTTCTCCAGTGGAGGAAGGGTGCATTCCTTAGTATGGGTTTGCCCTTGTGTTGCTAGGCAGGGTATAATCAAGTCACATGACCTCCTCCACACAGAGGGCTCTCATTTCCCAGTTCGGCCTTGCCTCACTGGCAAGAGGTCGCAAGTCACTCTGCTCCCTCGTTTGAGGGTCTGTTTCACTCTTCTTTTTTCACTGAAGTGAAAACACAGGCTCTACCCTCTAGACCAGACCTCCTGCCCATTAAGTGTCATTAAGTGAACATTCAGTTCAATCTATTGCCTTTGTTGTGTAAATAGACACCCCCTGCAAGACACTAGCCGGCTGCACTGGCTACTGGAGATAGATTGCCTCTTATTTGCATTATGTGCCTTTCTGTTGGGTAAACAGACACTCTGCTGCAGGCTATGGGAGATAGGATTGCCTCATTAAGAGCATCTTGTGCTTTGACCACCATCGTATATGCAGTCATCATTAAGTGAACCATTAGGTGGCACATACCTGTAGTTGTATAGCTAAATGTATTCCTACAAATCAAAATAAAATAACAGGTAAGTACATTAAATGTTAAAACTCTTACCTCTGCACCACACTGGCACATTCTCTTATGAATGTTAATAATTTGTTTCCATTTTGTAGTGTAATGAGAGGCAGAATTCACCTGTGACTTCCCCAGGGGCCTCTCCACTTGCCCAAAGAAGAAAACCACTTCCTGATCCCCTACAAATGCCCCATATTACCCTTCCACCAGTGCCTCCTCGACTAGATCTCATTCAGAAGGTGGTGGCTCGATCTCCTTGTGCCAGCCCAACTAACTCACCAAAGGTAAGTCCTATTTGGGCATTTTGTTTAGAATTTAGACTTGTAACACTACCTCTAAGAAAATAGGTGCCAAAGAAAGCTATGCCAAAGCGGAAGTTACTATTTTAATCCTGATTCTCAAGAATAAATGGCAAGTAAAAATACTTTCAAATTGCATATAAATTCTGTGGCATTTACAAATTGTGGTTTATTCTAATTTCTCAGTGGTACAGTAGGTAAAAATTATGCAAATATAATTCTATTCAGGTGAGAGATTGAAAATCCAGACTCTGCCTTAGAGTTAAAACAAAAACCATAGATACAGTTCATTCTTATAGAAAATTGCTAACGTTCTTTAAGATGGGAAAATGCTGTTTTAGAAAACCATGCATACTGGAAAGCCAAAAGAATAACCAACATGAAATACTGTGGTCAAGCACAAGCATTCCTGCTGATACAAGGAGGGTTATTGGTACACCAAATAAAATTATGTTTTTAATTGAACATTGAAGACCTGCTTTGAGAAGTCTGTGTCCAGAGATGATGCACAATTTATCAGCACTTCAGACTTGATAATTCTGGTTACAAATTAAATTTCATTCTAGTTGCATAATATTTAAACAACTGAAGTACATAAGATGCTGCTTCATTTTTATAATAAATTTAATTAACTGTCATTTAAACCGGTGCTGAAGGGTCTGTGTTGCTGATCTTAACAGCAAGTAAAGACATTAATTAGAGCTGATAAGCATGAAGCAGTATATTGGGAATCAGAAATGCTGCTGCTGCTTTTAAGTTCATAGTGAAATATTTATGCCTATATTAAAATAAAAACATTTTATGTAAATAAAATTTTAGCTTTGAATTCCTTATTCTCCAGTACTGCTCATGTTATTTTTTTGCAAAAGTGTGAGTGTATATATAAGAGAAAGAGAGAGAGAGAGAGAGAGAGAGAGAGAGAGAGAGTGTGTGTGTGTGTGTGTGAACAGCGAGTGTATATATATGCAAAGAAAATTTATCTGAGGTATAAAAGTCACTTGAAAAATGTTGGTTTTCTATCAGTAGGTTTGGATTCAGAGCATCCCTTTTCTCACAAATGGAAGAGATCTTTTTTCTTTCTTACCTCACAGTCATTAATTATCATTGCATTGCCATTTCTAATAATAGGAATTAGGTTATTCCTGAGGTGAAAGCTATTCCAAAAAGCATTGCTACTGGATAATCTTTTCTCAGTATTGCCAAGCCTAGTACCTTGAGAAAACCTGCCTTATTCTTCTGAGAATAATCATATGAATAATGTATGTTTATCTGTGATATGTGTTATGATATGGTTATCTTTTGTTTGTAGTCCTCTCCATGTATGGCAAGAAAGCAAGACAAACCACTTCCTGCACCACCGCCACCTGTACGAGATCCACCTCCACCTCCACCGGAAAGACCACCACCTATTCCACCTGATAATAGATTAAGTAGACACTTGCATCCACCTGAGAGTGTGCCTTCCAGAGATCAGCCTATGCCACTTGAAGCCTGGTGTCCCAGAGATGTGTGTGGGACAAATCAGATAATAGGATGTCGAATAGTAGGAGGTGATGGTTCTCCTAAACCTGGACTTACTGCAAGTTCAAATATGAATGGAAGGCACTGTCGAATGGGTTCTGATCCAGGACTTCTGCGGAAGCACAGATGTCATGATTTGCCTTCAGAAAGTGCCAAGGTAAAGACTCTTACGTTGTAATCATGAAGCTTAATTATATATAGCAGTCTGGCTCAGTTTCTCGTCACATAATTTACCATTTTATTCTTTCTCCCTTTGCCTGCCGTTGACACTTTAATAATGGAAGTATTGTAAATAATCATACAATTGCTTAATATTCCAAGGCAAATTGTAACCAACTATAATACTACTATAACATAACACTTGTGAAAATAGCTAAAAAGAGAAGCTGTTGTAGATGTATTGTGCTTAAAGCAATTTATTCTTATTGTAGCTTGCTGTTGATAATAGCTCTAGAGAACTTATAGTATAATAGTTACCTTCAGAAAATGCCTAAACCCATATATATATATATATATATATATATATATATATATATATATATATATATATATATATATATATATATATATACACACACACACACACACACACACACACACACACACACACACACACACACACATAGTAATATATATTTATTTATATAGTACTGTAAAATCTATATGGCTCTCTTATTTAGACTGAAAAGACAATCCTTATCATCAAGGATTACAATGTAAATATTGACACAAGTGAGCTAATAGAGGGATAGAAGCAGGTGTAAATATGGGAAACACAAAACATAATTTTTCAGTTATACTTGTTAAAGTAATGAGTAGGGAATAGGAGCTAAGGTGTGGTGCCAAAGACTTGACAGTGAGTTTTAGGAAGGGAATCTAAAGTAAGGAATTAAACCTGCTGGTGTGTTGAGTGGGTTTTGAGAAGTGCTGGGAGGGTTAGGACAGACAAAAGAAAATATTTATTTACTCAGCGTGTGGTAGGTCTGTGGAACTCTTTGCCACAGGATGTGGTGATGGCACCTGGCCTGGATGCCTTTAAAAAGAGATTGGACAATGGAGGAAAAATCCATTATGGGGTACAAACCATGATGTGTATGTGCAACCTCCTGATTTTAGAAATGGGCTATGTCAGAATGCCAGATGCAAAGGAGGGCACCAAGATGCAGGTCTCTTGTTATCTGGTATGGTCCCTGGGGCATTTGGTGGGCCGCTGTGAGATACAGGAAGCTGGAGTAGATGGGCCTATGGCCTGATCCAGTGAGGCTGTTCTTATGTTCTTAAGTGAATCTAGAAAGTAAGAGGAAGAAGTAGTAAGAGGAAGCAACCTTCATGTGTATTGGGAGGCAATTCTGAGCATAGGGGCTATGTTGTCTGTTGAGAAAGCAGAAGGCCTTTGTGGGGTTGAGGGTGGTGGTGTTGGAAGAGTGAATTTCTTGGCCAGGAGCACAGAGGTAGGGAGGGGCAACCCATGGAGGCCTAAATAGAAAGATATAGAGCAGCCATTTTCAACCAGTGTGCCATGGCGTTTGGGGGAGTTTGGGGGAGTTAGGGGGAAGGTCATTTGTTAGTAGGGCCAATGGGAATGTGAGCCGCCCACTGGCAGCATGGTGTGCCTTGTCAATTGACAAAATGTGCCCTGACCATTTTAGTGCCTTGTCAGTGTGCCATGAGATGAAAAAGATTGAAAATCACTGATACAGAGTTTGTACTGGGTTCATAAGCCAATTGAAAATGAATATGGGAATTTAATAAGAGGCATGATGTAGTCAGTATGTGTGAGATGAATAACCTTAGCAGTGAAGTGTTGGAGGCAGTGACTAAGATGAGCTAATGGAAGTCCAGTGAAGAGGAGGTTGGGGAAGGGAAGAAAGCCAGTTCTTTAGAGATTCATGGTTTTTGTATGTTGTGATAAATAGGTTAATTTTAATTGGAACAGGAAAGAATGTACCACAATGAATTGTAAACTCAGCAATACCTTGAATTTTATCCACTTAAGTTTATTCACTTCGCTCTTTCAACCATTTTAAATTATAACCACATTTCAAATTTCGTCCATGTGCAATTTTGTCCAGTTTCATCTAACCTTCCATGACGTTCATCGAAGTTCTTATGTTTTTCTTTTATTTCTGTTTGTTTAGGTTTCACTTACATTCACATGTGTTATGTAGTTATTTACATTTTTTTACCAACCAAAATTAATTTGCAAGCTATATAAGACCATGCATGGACTTTCGTCTGTTCTTGAATTTGATCCAAGTTCTGGTCACTAACCAGATGAAAGAGCAAGGTATTGCTGTGTGGGTGGGAGTTTCTTCCTTAGGGAAGTAAAATTTAACCTGGATATTGTGGGTAAGTTAATACTATATCTTTTCTAGATATTTTCAAATGGTCATCTAGGAAATGAAGAATATGATGTTCCACCTCGACTTTCGCCACCACCTCCTGTTGCCTCTGTCATGTCAAATATGAAGTGAGTTTAATTTGAAAATTAAGAGTGCTGGTCCCTTTGAGGAGAAAGGCGGGATAAAATTACTGTAAAATATAAAATGTGAGAAAAACTAAGTTAAGTCCAGAAATGTTTAATATTTTCATTTAAAAAATGTTTTTAATTTTGAGTAGCATTAGAACACATTAAATGAACATGATACACATTTTACAAGAATATTAGTCCTTTTGGAGGAATACTGAACAAACGTTAGCATGCTCTAGTTCTCTCAAATCTTATTATGTAGCAGCTCATAGTTATATGGGAGCATCTTTGGTCAAGTGCCAGAGGAACATGGATTGGGTAGTGTTTATAAATAGGGTTACTATAAAGCAAGAATTAATGTGTTGGAAATGCATGTTTTGTCTCTCCAAAAGAGAGTGAAAATCAAAGTACACCTATTAGAATTACCTAGTCTCTTCTCCCTTTCCTTTCCCTATCTAGCAGAAGTTATGAACAAATCAGCAGTTTGCTGGGGGAGAAGTCTCTGTTGGATTGGGTCCTAAGGTTTGCTTTTCATAATTGAAAAAGCTTATACTTTGTTCCTTAATTTTATAGAAAAGATGCAGCCCAGCCTCAGCTATTAGCCAAAAGGAAAAGGGAACTTTGGGTAAATGCATACCAATAGAGCCCAAGAAAACACTTCATTATTATGCATTTGAAAGAAGTGTTTTCTTGTGCTCATTAGTATGCTTTCTCTGTATTTTACTGGTCACAGTTTTTATCTTGGGTTCCTGCTGGCCATAATGTGGCTTGTGCATTTTGTTGTGTGTTCATTTGTTTTGAATAACTATGAAGTCAGTTCATCATGTGTGATACATTGTTCTATTGTAAGGAATTTATCTTGGTAGTAGGACAATCACCAAATGAAGATTGTATATTGAGATTTGGAGCAACAGTAGGTTATGCTGTATTTCCATATATTTTCTAATTTCTTCAAATTGCTTGTGTGGTACTTAGTTGGATGCCGTATCATGACTTGCTTTTTATTGTAGAGAACAGTAGCCTAACAAAACAGCATACATTAGTTTGTTTTGATAACATGCAAGAAAATGTACCTCCCCCCCCCCCCCCGCCCCGGCAAACTTGATCTTTTTGTTCTTTTACTTCTCTGGAAGGTGAAATAATTAGCATAGCAAGCATTGGTAGTAGAATCTTTGAGTTCTATAAACTTCTGCTTATTTGTAAAACTAACAAAAAACAATACTTTAAGATAAAGCACTCATAGCTTTATAAGTGTTTTGTAACTTCTCAAGCTCTAGTATACGTTTAGAGGTCATTGTCCTGAAATTCTTTAGTGCAGGGGTGTGTAATTCATATAATGCCTTCATGTTATAGTGTGTTTTTTGTATATTGAATCTACACATGCATCTTTTAGCTGTATCCTTCAGCATATTTGACAATTTTTTTTCTATTTAGGACTATTTAACATAAAAGGAAATCTGAAATACTGACATGAGCAGTGGGGCTTTGAGTTTCTCAGATAATTTTCAAGAGCAGCCCCGTAGAGTGTATTGCAGTGTGTTGCCCCTGCCTTGAGAGGTTACTATCTAGATCAGAGGCCGTGAAACTGTGGCCCAAGGTGTGCCAGAATAATTATTCTGGGCGCAGCACGACAGTAGCAAAGTCTTACCATTCTACATGCAACCAGCAGGTTTTTTTTGCCAGTCTTCATGCTAAGGAGCTACTTCCTGGGGAAAATTGCCCCAGAAGGCTTTGTTTCCCGATTTCCCAGGGAAGTGGTACCCTAGTGAGAGGATCAGCAATGTTCAGGCACAGAAACTGCTGGCTGTGCAATGGAACAGTAAGGCTTTGCCTGTTTTGCAGCAAAATTATTATTCCAGTGTGCCTAATTGGAGGCTCCTGATCTAGGTAGACACAAGGGAAATAACAGAAGAAGGGAAGGGAAATGGAGAAATGAATAAGCAAGGGAAGATGATACAGGTGTGTCATTACTAACACAGGCTTTGCAGAAAAGGTGGACTTTAAGAGGAAATTTGAGGGAAGGGAGGAAAAAAGGATACATCACTAAGGTGCTCCAGGAGGGAGTTCCATGCATCATCATGGGTTGTAGTCAATTTCTGCTGCTGCATTTCTGTTAGATCCAAGGTTACTGTTTTTGAATGTTGGTGATTATGAAACTTCTAGTTAGAATGACTGAATTAGCAATCAAAAGTTTCCTTTTATGCTGAATTGTTTAAAATCTATAGGCATGCTTATACAACTGATAACATGTGTCACAATATAGACAAAAATGTAGTTGAAAAATGAACCAGCTAACTTTTGCTGGTAGTTTTGATATTAGCAGAGCTTATTGCTTGTTTTTGTTATACTGTATGTACTTACCTCATTAGAATGCTATTAACTTAATGGTATGATGATGCAAGCTTAATAACAAGCAATTTTGTCTTTAAGAAAGTGAGCTTCTAGCAACCTGCTAAACTTTAGCAACTTGTAACATATTGTAAAGATACAACGTTTCTTTGCTGTTTTCTGGTGACATATATTAGAAAGAAAAAGGTAGTATGCAAAATCTGGTGGCTAAGGTCCTGTACAGACTGGGAATGTTAAGGTCAAATCTTATCCAGCATTTTAGCACCGATGCAGCTTTGCTAATGGGGCATGTACTGCTTTCTGCAGTTGGTGAAGGCGGTCATGAAAGCCTTCAAGGCAAGGAAACATTTGTTTTGGGTTGACTAGGATTTGGCCCTTAGACTCCTAACTATGGTTACTTCTGCATCAAGTCAAGAGTGTGAGCTGAAAAGTTGACCTAACCATATCAGATTGTTGAACAGGGTTTGGGCCAAATTGTAGAAACAGTACTCCTCCATGTTCATGTGTACATATTGCCAACTCAAAAAGTTCCTTGATTTGGGGACATTTCCACATTCAGTTTTGCTTCTAATCCACAATGCAGCTAACTACTGTTTCTGCCAGCACCTGTCAATTGTTGGGCAGAGGGAAAAGTGCTAGAATTCACTTCTAGCAGAAAATGTCATTTTCATTTTCATCATTTTGCTGGTTTATGTGAGGCTGAAATGCTGAACCTGATCCAGTAAGAGTTGTCTTACAGAGAAAGGGCAGAATACAAATGTGATATGCAAGAAATATATAAGCAAGCCAGGTTCCTGCTGAATAGAGCTTGTTCCTTGCTACAAGCTGTCATTCAGAATTCTCATATGCTTTTTCATATACCTCATTCTTTCGAGCTTGGTTTGGATTTTTAAACCAGGTTCATGAACTTCTTTGAAAATTCACTTAAGTTCTGGAACTAAGTTTAAATTCAAAAATTAATCTGTTCAGAACAGTCACCTTCCTTTTATTTAATGAAAATAAACTGGAATTCAACATTACACATAATCCTGACCTAAAAGGGCTAGAGAGATCTATGAGCACAGCAGTTTGTATGCTATCTTGAAATGTGTTCCTGGTTCCCTGCATTAGAACCATTAAATTTAAAATTCTGCTAGTTTAACTTAGTGTATTTGGTTGGGGTATAGGCCTCTTTTAGTTTAAATATATGATGTCCTTTGGCTCCCTCTACAGAAGGTGGTTAAATATTGCATTGTAGAAAGCTTTTGAATTTAGGTTCACAAATCTCATCTGTCAATAAGATATGATTCTGGTTCATGAGTTCTCTGACATATCTAGATTTTTAATAATGAAATTAGTGCCAGAATAGTATGTTAAAAAACCAAAAAAAATCAGGCTGTACTTAATTCATATGAAACTGTATTCCATTTTACCTTTCTCTTAGAAACTTGTAACTTTTCTGTAATAGCCAAATTGAACATGAGGAACAGGTTGAATACCACTTTCAGTGATAGGCACTACTGAAAACGGACATCTGGAACTGCTTTGGTGAGCAGCAGTTTAGCGTAAAAAAAACTGATAGACAATGAGTCAAGCACTTCTCACCCACACTGCCTTGCTGCTCAAAATTGCATCTTCCTGATGCTTTTCCCTTTCTGAAAAAATGGGACTCTAATGCTCTGTTTCTTACTTTAACCCATTTCTGCCCAGGCAACAGGTTTGATCCCTGTTTCATATATGCAACTTTGGACAAATGGCTGAAGTTAATTTAAAGACATTGATGAACAGATCACACTAAGCCTGCTGCATATTCAGTATGGCAGCACTGCATTCAAAAATGATTAGCAATGGACCAGAAACGATGTGATGTGACTGTGTTTGGAAGTTACTGTAGTTGAGATCCAAAGACCTGCTTAGGTTTGTTTTGTCCAGTAAACAGGGTGATCTTTTTCTTTATATAGCTGATTCTGTTGCTGTTTAACAAACTCGTTTTAAAATTTAAATTGTGAGCCTATGGGTCTTCAGCACAGCTATCTAACTTCTTTCTTTGTGCAAAGTAATTATTATTATTAATAATAATATAACAGTATTTCTATACCGCTTTTTAACTAAAAGTTCACAAAGTGGTTTACAGAGAAAAATCAGATAACTCATAGCTGCCTGTCCCAAAAGGGCTCACAATCTAAAAAGATGCAAAAGAACACCAGTAGACAGCCACCAGAAAAGACACTGCTGGGGTGAGGTGGGCTAGTTACTCTCCCCCTGATAAAAAGAGGAGCACCCACTTGAAAGAGTGCCTCTTACCCAGTTAGCAGGCTTATACAAAGATGTCCTATAAAAAGGTTTCCCCTTTCCCCCCTTCCAACCTGGTTTTATAGCAGCATGGAGGGATGGGGTGACATGGGAGACACCACTAGAAGAAAAACAAGCCCATACCTTGGGAAAAATCACAGATCTGGTCCATAAGACCTCTGGAGGTGTTCTGAGGGCCTACAGAAAGGCTTTATGGGCCTCAGAAAGACCTCCAGTGGTGCCTCTACAGGCCTCAGAAAGGCCTCCGGAGTTTTCGGAAAGGCTCCCCGATGGAACCAGAGAACACTGGTTGTGTCTGGGAGCTCGGATTCAGTCCTCATCATGGGTTTGGAACCTGCAGTTAGTTAAAACAGTGGGTCCTGAATCCATGCATACAGAGGCTAGACCTATAGTTTTATGATTTCCTGGATTAAGAGATTGAATTGTGACTTTTTGAATGATTTTAGAGTTTCAAACTTTATTAAAACAAAATAGTATGACTAAAGATAGTCATACATTTGTGTTAAATTCCTTGAGCCATCTTTTTTCCCTTTTATTATTTAGTGCTTTAACAGTTAGTGCTCCTGCATTGAAATCTTCAGGTTATTTGAAGAATGTAATCTGATATAAATGAAAACCTTTATTGGCATAGATAATGAAACCCAAATATTAGTCCAAGAAAATATCCATTGATTATACTCAGCTTCTGGAGACAATTCTTATATAAGTATAATAAAGATATTTAGCCATGATGGTTGATACAACTTCATTCCTGCCAGTTAGTAACTGTCTGACAATATCAATTCCAGATCCGTTAAGTGAATAATCTGATATAAATTTCTTAAATGCTTGTTTTGGGCATCTCTACTATGGAACATCAACTGAAGATGTTGGTGACTATGCTTAAAGGCTCCCAGGCTTAACAACAACTAAATGAAGAAGTACTAATAATTTAGGGTCCAAACCTATCCAACTTTCCATTGCTGGTACAGCCACAGTGCAGCCCCGAGGAAAGGGAACAAACATTCCCTTACCTGGAGGTGGCCTCTGTGGCTGCCCCCCACCACAGGATGCAGAGCATGCCCCATTGTCGAAGCTGCACTAGCACTGGAAAGTTGGATAGGATTTGGCCCTTAGTCAGGAAATCTTTCTGTAGTTATTTATAAATTGAAGATTACTGATACCTTGCAGATTCACTACATGTTGTTACAAAGTGTTTGTCAAATCACTAGTGAGAGCCAGTATGATGTGCTAGATGATGTTGGACTCTGTATTATTACAGGCAGGACTGTTAACAGAAATTGGCAGGGCTTGTACTGGATCTCGGGAGCTGGTGAAAGGATTAAAGGGGGTAGGAGATAGTTGACGCATCCAGAGAGAGAACCAATGTTGGCAGCAGTGTATTGATGGAGGTGAGAGGACTGAGATGAGTCATTGGGAGACCAGAGAGCATGTTGCAGTAGCTGACACAAGAGGCAGCAAGGCTGTGGTTTGCCAAAGGGACAGAGGCATCGGGCCATATTACTGCAATATTGTATTGGGGAAAGTGACATAATTTGTCAACAGACCAGATAAGTAACGAGAGAAAAAGGAAGCCAAGGCTTTTGCACCTATGTGACAGTGGGGTGGTGACTCTATCAGTGGATAGACAGAAGAGTATATGAAGAAGAATCGTTGAGAAAGTCCTAGACAAATGGAGCTTGAGATGCTTCAGCTTAGTGAAGCATCTATGCTGAAATGTCAGATAGGCAGCTGGGAATGTGGAATTGGAAGGAGAAGATTCTGAAGCAGGGAGGTAGAGCCTGGGTATCATCCACATATAAGTGGCACTGAAAGTAATGGGATTTGATTAGATCACCCAGAAACAGTGTAAAACCTCACATGCACTTTATAACTGTTTTTAATGTATCTTTTTTTATTACAAAGGAACTTAATTAAGCATAATGTATTTTTCCTCTTTAGGTGTCCTGTTTCTGCTATAAATACGCTGCCTGAAATGCCAAGGGAACATATAGAAGAAGATGAATACAAGATTCCCTCTTTCTATCCTGTATCTTTGACCTCTCAGTCAAAAATAAAACCTCATGTTCGGTAAGAATTTTTGTTAATGTAAAGTTATCGTTGGCATGCAAACTCCATCTTCGGTGACTATTTAAAGATCTGTAGTCAGTGTACAAGTTCTTTCAAATTTTTGATGTTTCACATCAATTATCAAATCACATGAAACAAAGGGCTTATTTTGATCATTTTTACTCGGCACTAAAACTCACTGATAGTGTTTTTGAGCTACACTTCTCTTTATTCAAGCAACTCTTAAAATTTAGGAAATCACAGTTGTTGCTTTCTTACAAAATATTTGGTGCATCATCAAATGATTTGTGGAATTTGGTTTGTTTCATAAATGATTGTCCAGACTTCCTGCTTTTTCATTTTTTATTATAGACCTAAATAATTTTAAAAAAAGACTACAGTGGGTTTTTTTTTAGGACTTAAAATGTAATTCTAATTTCTCTCTTAGTAATACATTTTGTCAGAGATTGTCTTAGTAGGAAAATACTGCCTCATTTTAATAAATCTGACAGCCATAGTATTAATGTGTCATGACTGTAAATATTGATAGATGGCTAGTTGATTTATGGCAGAGCTTTTCAAACTGGGGCATAGTGACACCCCAGCCTGCGGGCCCTGCCCCCTTAAGGGGCGGAGGCAGCCTGGAGGCAGGGAGGAGGCAGCGGCGCGATCCCCAGGTTAGCACCACTCAGGGGGGCTGCAGGGAGCTTGGCGCAACCTGCAGCAGGGCTCCCTGCAGCAGTGAAAGTAGATGCGGAACAATCGCGCTCCACTTCCACGTTAGCGAAGACGGGGCGCGATCACTCCGCATCTACTTTCACTGCTGCGGGGAGCCCTGCTGCAGGTCGTGTCAGGCTCCCCGCATTCCTGGGAGGCTGCAGGGGCTTGGGTACATGTGCCCAAGCCCCTGTAGGATCGCGCCGCTGCCTTCCCCCGCCCCTGCTGCCTCCCTGCTCACGCCCTCGCAAGAGCTTAGTGGCTCTCAAACTCTCCCAGAGAGTTTGAGAACCACTGATTTATGGGATGGGGCAATCCCTAGTGCTTATTGTCGTGGTCCCTGACATTTTTGTTTTGACAATTCCTGTCATAAAATAGCTTTCTGTGGCCTTGTTATGCAGAATACATACTAAAGGTTGAGTCTCATTATTCGCGAGGGTTCCGTTCAGCTAGCTGCAGTTTATAGGAAATCTATGTATATGACTAAAAGTGGAAGTCCATTTGATTTTTCTCATGGTTGTTTTGAGAGATGTTATTGTCAGCTGGCTGCCCTCTCTCTAACTATTGTAAAGGACTGTTTTCCTTTAATTTAAAGGGCCCTTCTCATCATGTTGAGATAAAAATCTCTACAACAGTAAGAAAAGCATTTTAAAGGGGTGCATTTTTCCCCTTCTCCAGGGATCAGCACATTCCTTCTCATTTGCAGGGGCCATTTGTGTTAAGTCAAATTCGTGTATAAAAAATCCATGTATAACAAGGTTGGACCTGTATCTACTATGGATTATTCACATTTGACTTTAGATTTTTCTGTCTTTGCAGCATTACTAAACAAATCATAGATAATTAGAATTTCATTTAAAAGTGAAAGAAAATCCTAGCACTAAAATAAAAGGTTACTTTCTTTTTTCTCTATAAATCTACATTAGGAATTGTGTTGCTTCCATTTAATTGTTCAGATTGTGATGTGCTCTGAAATTCTTAGTGGGCACCGTTTTAGTGAATAAATTTATTTAGTAAACAAATTCTGTTGAATTCTACCTTTCACTTCTGTTTTGTTAATTCTATATTGGTCTTAGATAATGATATTGCTAGGAAGGAGTAAGATTAGCATTAAACCTTGCAAGAAATTTAAAAAGCTGCACTCAGGCAATTATTTTTTCTACTGCTATATTTGTACAGATTTGCCATTTTGTTGTACAGTCCTGATTATTTTAGTGTAAATTTAATCTTTCCATCTGAACAGATATTCTGAAAGTGAACAAATGGTGGTTGAACAAATAAAGAAAGTACATCATCACTGCTCAATGTACATTATGTATATCAACTGCATTGGTGAATTGTCTATTCCATGTAATTAACATTCCAAGATGATTTTCTTTTATCTTTGCTTTCAGTGTGTGTGAGAATGGTCAGTGTTCTGGAATAAGTAATGAAATGCACAGTGCTTCCTCTGAGATGAATAGATCTAAACATTCAGAGATGGGTATGACTTCTCATCTTCAGTTCTTACATGCTTAGAAGAAAATGTGAGAGACTTATGTTGGGAGGTGCCATTTAATGCTTGCTTGTTTTTCTAGGAGATGCCTTTGAACCCACTGTTCCAGTACCTTTGCCACCTGTACGGCCTCCTATCAGGAACAACCTCAAACATGACTCAGTACTCAAAAGGACTCCCTCTGATTATGATCTGCTGGTGCATCCATTAGGTTAGATATTGTCTTGAATTGTGATAAATATAGAAGTAAATATACTTAATGTCAGTTGCTTGAACTGTGTTAAATGCAAATTTATGGAAAAATTAAAAAAAATTCAAGATATAAAGTCCTTTTGAAGCATATGCAATAGAACTTTCCCAGATTCTCCCCCCCCCCAGCCTGTTTTGGATACCTGTGACCAGATCTTCTTGAATTTTGAAGAGCAACTTTCCATGTGGTGTTGCACTGGTGTATCTGGCAGGGGGTTCAGTGGGCCACATGGGCCAGAGCAGCAGACGAGCAGGGGTGGCATTCTGGGCTCCTCCCCTTGCCGGTTTTCATTTGCATTTTAACACTCTTTATTGCAAGCCACGGCTTGCCAGCAGTTTAATTTTGCTCTTTGCCACATCAGCCCCCCACTCAGTCACCCGCATTTGCCACCCACCTCTGCCTGATGCTGCTCTTCCTGCTGTTCCATGTTTTAATTCCCTTGAGCAGCTGCACCTGCTCTGTTGCTTGGTTTTGACCAAGATTCCCCGAGACTTTTCGACATGCCAGGTTGAAACCAGGCAACAGTGCAGGCCCATGCCTGCAGGGCAGCACCACTGCCCACACAGCTGTTGCCTTCCTTACCTGCCCTTCTTTTCACAAGCCATCCATCCACAGGCACTGCAACTCTGTAAAAGTCTTTTCCTCTGATGCTCTCTGCCACCAGATCGCCAAGTTCCAGTCTGCAAAATCGCATGAGATTTGGAATGCATGGCGTCCTTTCAAATCTTGTGTGCATTGGCCACTGTCATTGTTGCTTATATTTCTGGTTGCCATCAGCAGCAGAGGTATGGCCTGGCTGCTGATCTTGGCAGGCTTTGCACACAGTGGCAGTTTTCAGTTTCCACTGATCAAGAGTGAAGGACTTGGAGCTTCTGCTTCTGTCCAGGCCAGGTGCTTTAAAAGCAACACCGCTCCTCCCCTCCTTTCTTTCACCCTCTACTCTTAGCTGCCTGTTGGCACCCCTTGTATGCAGCCTCTTTCTCTCTCCTTTAGTGGACTTCCCATGTGTTTTGTATGCCGTTGCTTCTTCCGCTGACAAGTTGCAGTTGCCTGCCCTCCCTCCTACTTTTCCCCTTTCCTCCTCCCCTCAGTCTTCTCATCATTCACCAGGTAATTGCCTTTCCCCTTCTGAGTTGCAGTAGCAGCAGAAACAGCAGCCTAAACCGCCCTGCCCCCTGGGTTCTTGGACCTTCCAGTAGCTTGGGGGGTAATGGGTGGAGGGGGGAGGATGAAATGCAGAGCGACAACGGCAGCCCCTTTGGGTGCCATGACCTGCAGTGAGTCTCACTGAAGGGGCGGGAAAGCAAAGTTTGCCTTGCTGGGGAGGAAAGTGGGCAAGGTAAAGCTGAGTGAGCATTTGGCATGTGGGACTGCACTTCTAAAAAGGGGGGAGGAAGGGGAAGGCACTGACCTGAAGGGGGTGGCGGGATGTGCCCCCTCAGCAGCACATTTTGTAGGTCTGCCACTGTTGTTGGGATCTTCTTTTTAGAAAGTAAGGTTCAGGAGCTCTGCTAAACACAACTCCCTTACAGACTTGGGTTCTAGCCCACAACCTCATATTTGGATGAAAATATTATAGACAGTGAAATTAGATAAGTAAAATGAAATCACTAAACTAAACATATACAGTAAGTAGTGATGCCATGAGCATAATATTCTTCTGTACTGGATACGTTTTGGTATTTGTGGAATCATTAAACTCGTCAGTTATTGAAAGCTCCAAAGGATCAGGATAAACTCATGTATCTTACTTGTGCTTTCTCCTCTGAGATTGTTTGTGATCATGCCACTGAATTCCATAACCTATTGATAACCATGCATCAATGGTCATCATTCTTTAAATAATAACTAGAAATGGCCTACAATATAATCTGTATGGATTTTTATTTCACTTAAGTACTGGCTTTGAAGTTCAGCTATTAATGTGCAGACAATTTTACAAGCTAGGAAAAACTTTCTTTAAAACATTAATAAGATACAGTAAAAAGTCATTCACAGCATTCTGTAGGTTTGCGAATAATGGAATTAAGGCTCATAGTTTCATTACAGAAGTCTCTGAATTGCTAGATCAGCTCTGGAAGAAGAGGCTCTCCATGACTGCAGGAAAATCAATATGAAGCTTCTCTTTTGTTTATACTATTAATTACACTTTCCTTGTATAATAAGCGTTCTCTAAATGCAGGTGAAGATACATCTGAAAATGCACCACCCTCACTGCCGCCGCCTCCACCCCCTGCACGCCACAGCCTCATTGAGCAAACAAAGCCAGTTGTTGCAGGAAACAGACCTCTATCAGGGCATGAACTGTATCTTCCTCCTGCAGGTAACAGTTAACAGCAAGCAGTCTTTTAATCTTATAGCAGACTGAAACTGTCATCAGGTATTAAATAGTTTTGGGCATATGTCTGTTTATTTGTTGGGTTAAATTTTAAACTATGGAGATGAAATTGTCTTGATTCCTCCAAATAAGTAATCTTGATATTTTGAACATTTACATACCACTTTTCAACAAAAAAGTTCACAAAGCGGTTTACAGAGAAAATCAAATAACCAAATAGTTCCCTGTCTCAAAAGGGCTCACAGTTTTAAAAAGGCAGAACACCACTAGAAATGACACTGTGTTGGAGTCAAGAACAGTCACTCCCCCTCCCCCATAAAATATAAGAAGAGCACCAACTGAAAAATAGCCTTTTTGCCCAGTTAGCATATGGGTTGAGCTGTCAATAAGATTGGACCTCCAGTGACTTTGCAAGAAAGTAGGAAACTTGCCCCTAGTATTGCCAGCTGTAAATTACTGTGCAGTTTGATGAATACAGAGGGTTTAGAATATGCCATTTTCAGGTATATTTCAAGGAGGAATGGGGAAGTATCTGGGCAGGGCAGGAGGAGATAGATCCCAGTGGCACCAGCATTTGCACCAGGATCCTATCCGCATTCCTCTTCCTTACTCTCCTCAAAGTAGCACCAACAAAATAGCTAGCACAGACCCAAGGAAACCCATTTGGGGCATTGGAAGCTTGCCCTGAGGTAAGAAAACAAATGTTCTCTTATTTGTAGGAGGCCTTGGGACTGCCTCCCTGCAGGAAGCAGCAAGTGCTCCATTGGCACAACTGCATCAGCTGGGCGGGGTAGGCATTTAACTAGGCATATTAACAGCCCAATCCTATGTCATAAACTTGAGACTGACTTCTTATATCTGAAAGTTGAAGAAACTCAGATTTTATGACAATATTGTAAGCTTGTTTCTCAAGCAGAGTCGCTGTATCATTTATACTGAAATAGTGAGACAGTTAGCAGTTCAGTGGCACTGCCACTCAGCTGTCGTCAAACATCCTGCCAGACTCCTAAATGATTTCATACAAAAATATCATACAAAAATATTCTTGTTTTTGCCTTGGAGCTTTTGGATAACGGTAAGGTGATGCTGTCCATTCTTCATCATTCGCACTATTTTACTTGAAGCAAAAGAAAATGAAATCAAACTGCAGTAAAGTATTGCTTTTCAGACAGTTTAAGTTGTATTAGATATGATTCAGGTAATTGCATCCATTCTTTGAAAATAGAATCCTTACATCCAAAAGACACTTAATATTGAATTTTGAATATTAGAATAACGCTTAATATTTGGCAAGGAAAGGTGTGCAATGCATAGTTTGTTTGGAGGCTCTTTGCTTTCATCTCTCTCTCTCTCTCTCTCTCTCTCTCTCTCTCTCTGAAATGTGGATCTTTTAAGAGGCTTGGATTTGGGAGCCTCTTACTCTGGTTGGCTACTAACACATACATTCATTCCAACAGTTCATGCTTGCATTGCTATATTTAATTGTAATTTTAATATGTGGGTCGTACTTTGCTGGATTTTGTGTATTAGCAGTCCTGCAGTGAGAAGTAAGGATTCCAGATACAGTATGTCAGTTGCAATTATTTTCTCCTGAATCTTAAAGGGAGGGGATTAGGCTCCTGCGCCGCCTTTCCTTCTTTTCCTCTTGTTTGCCATTTCATTCTGTGATTGTGACATCCATGGTTTGTTTGATTTGAATGCGCACGTGCAAACCCCATCATTAATGCTAACCAAGGATTGTTTTCAAACCAGAGCTGAGTGAAATCTGAGTTGCCATTTTGGCTTGTGGCAAAAGTATTTTGTGGTTCCTGTATTTACTTAAGAAGCCCGTGACTTCTTATTTTGCCCTTTCTGACCATCATGTTCTACTGTTCAACTCTAGATACTATAACTCTAGTCTATCAACAGGGATTTGTGGGAATCTTATTTTTTCCTTTATTTTTATAGAACTTTTCTTTGATCCCGTAAATGGCTTAGTTCCTTTGCCGCCTTTTCAAAGATTGACTGGTGAAAATTTGAAAAGCCACAGAACATCCCAGGACTATGACCAGCTTCCGTCTTGTTCAGGTAAGCAGAATACAGTAACAAGTGGATGATTCTGAGAGCCGTTCTTCTGGCATGTCTGTAGAATTGCACCTCAAGAAGAAGAAACTGATAACTTTGAGCTTTTTTAAAAAATAGGGAATGTGTTTAAGATGCTATGATGTAGTGCAGGGGTGCCCAAACCCCAGCCCTGGGGGCCACATGCAGCCCTCAAGGCCTCTCAATGCGGCCCTCAGGGAGCCCCCAGTCTCCAATGAGCCTCTGGCCCTCCGGAGATTTGTTGGAGCCCGCATTGGCCTGACGCAACTGCTCTCAGTGTGAGGCCAACTGTTTGACCTCTCGTGTGAGCTGTGGAATGAGGGCTTCCTCCATTGCTTGCTGTTTCACATCTGTGATGCAGCAGCAGCAGCAAAGGAAAGGTCAACCTTGCTTTGTGCCAGGCCTTTTTATAGGCCTTGAGCTATTGCAAGACCATTCATTCATTCATATAAGTTCATCTTTAATATTTTCATTTATGTAAACTTATGTAAATTTATTCAAATTTAAAATGTAAATTAATTCCTTTTTTCCCTGGCCCCTGACACAGTGTCAGAGAGATGATGCGGCCCTCCTGCCAAAAACTTTGGACACCCCTGATGTAGTGCAACAGATATCAGAAAACCAGTACATTGAACTACTTAGAACATGATTATCATTCACTTAATTGTCTGCTACACTTGAAACTAGAACAGGCAACAACAAAGTAGTGGAGACTTTCAGTGAAGATTCCACAGTGTAAGCCAGTGGTTCCCAAACTTACCCTAGTCGCTATTTCCTTCTTTTATGGCACCTTTTTGCAGCTGTGTCATGCCTCAGGAGAACGAGACAGCTGCCAGCATTCCCCCATGATCACATGCTATCTTGGCTTGGCCAAGATAACCAATTTCTGTTAACCTCAAACTAGTCTTTTCAAGCTGCTGGGAGGCAGCTTGTGCATCACTATGAGCTCATATGCTTATAGCAGCCCTGTAAAGGAAGAACATTTTTGCAGGGGTAAGCATTTAAATTTATGTTAATAGGGCCCCCAAATCAGCAGATACTGGATCTGTGAATATGGAGGCCTGCCTGTATTTAAATTTTCCCTTTGTGTACAATTTGAGGAACAGAATCATACTTTCTCCTCGGGATTACCTAAAAACTGTTATAGGCAGGATTCAGAGTTCTGCTTCATCTGGAAACTCTATTTTTCTAATAAAATTTGCTTACACATCTTATTTGAGGAAAACCACATCCAAATATCCTCTTACACATGTTCATGTGAACAAGCTGTGTGCCCTGTGTTATGAAGTTACACTTATTGGGTTGGAATCAAAAGCCTACTTATATAAGCGGAAGGCATTTCTGTTGATGCCAGTGGAGTCGCTACCTTCTGCCAGTTCTTCCCTCCAGCCACAGATTATCTTCCCATTTTGTGAGTCTACAGTTGTAGTTCTTAGGATACCCTTGTTTTATCCTGTTTTAAATATTGTATGCAGAATGATGATCGTTTAAGCAATAGTCCTCTGGATCCTTGCCAGTAAATTGTTTAATGCTGTGCAATTACTGCATGATACTTAAGCATATTCAAATAACTTATTTGCTATTTGTATATACTTTGCTATGTATTTGAAAATGTCCATATATTTCACCCACCGTTGCCAGTACTAATGCAGCATGATCTGTATCAGTACTTTCAACTGAATGTGAATTAAATGAAAATCTGTCTCCTAAATCTTGTCCTTGTATAATTGGAATGTGTTTGTAGGATTTACAGTCTGTGGAATTAATGAGAGATTCATGAGGAATTGATTTGCCTTTCACCCAGACAGAATAAAACACTTGTAGAACATGTTTGAATTCTTGAGCAATCCAGTTCATAAGATATTTTATGTTTATTCCAGCCCAATTTATAATCAGAAAATGTTTTAATCCATAAGAGGATTTTTTTGCCTTATACTACATAGATTTCATAGAGTTCAGTGTTTAGTTAGAAATAAGCCCCATTAAATAAGTAAATGATCTAAATAAGTTTCATTTAAACTTACTCCCAGGGAAGTGTGTATAGGATTGCAGCCCAAGTTATCTTTTTGTGAACATGTAGATCATTTGCAGGGATTCTATGTTTATTTCTTTGACTAAAAGTGGAAGTCCACTTGATTAATGGCTGTTTTGAGAGATGTTATTGTCGTTACATCTACAACAAAATTATGTCTCACCATGTCAGTTCCTGGACTTTTAGCCCTTAATTAGCATGCTTTTAACAAAACCCTCTGAGTTGCAGCTTCACAGCAAAGGACAAAGGCAACAAAAATATGATGCAAGTATACATAATCATACAGGTTATCATTCAGCCATAGCTAAAAAGTTAATGGTTCCATCAGTTTCCATGGAGGAATTATAAGCCCTTGTTTCCATTGACAACAGTGCTTTTTAAAGGGGTTAATTTTGACTTGATTATGCCCATACTGTTTCTAGGTAGATTACAGCCTTTTACGTAGTATCACTGATTGACTAACAGTATTGGGAAGTCTTATTTTCCTGATGCATGTCATAAAGTCTGCTGCCCTGGAATATGACCTTTTTTCCAAATCTACTAGTAGATTCAAGTTTTATGATAGATATATGATCTAAATTAGTGGTTCCCAACCTGTGGTCCAGGGACCGCAGGTGGTCCATGAGACTCTGGGAAGTGGTTCGCAAGGTTTCATGTAAAAAAGATGGTTACCTTTGATCACTTCCAGTGTCTCCAAGTGTGCGCACCCACATGGCATACTAAAATGTTGCCTGTGGCTGTAGGTAGTCTATTATCCTCCCTCTCTGGTGGTCCAGTGCTTATTGATGAGTCAGCTGCAGGAGGGTCCATTTTCTATACTTTCTTGTAGTCTGTGGAGGAGCGCTCACTCAGTGAGATGCTTCGCCATGGACCCCCACAGCTGGCATTTCCAGTGTCTCACTGCGTGCTCCCCCCATGGGCTACCAACTATTTTTTTGTGTGATGAGGATGGAGGGGAATGTGGTTCTCAACAATTCCAATGTTTGCTTCAGTGGTCCACAGGCTCCTAAAGGTTGGGAACCACGGATCTAAATTGATTGCGACTCTCCTAGATCACAGACATAGGATTCAGAAAGTCAGGCCATTCCTGTCTTTCCATGATGTATTTCATCTTCGCATCACACATTACTAAGTATAATTTAAACTACCGTGTCTTGAATTTAGAAAAGGTAATTTTTTTAAAAGAAAAAATGCCTTTGATAACCAGATTAACTGCAAGCACTTACCTGACCTTTTAAAAATAAACTAATAATATTTTTTGACCTTAAAGTGTATCCAGTAAGTGTCTGTCCATTTTAACATCAAGTGAGGTTACCTCTTTGTTTAATCTTTATGCAGATGGGTTACAAGCACCAGCCAGACCTCCGAAACCACTTCCTCGCAGGACTGCTCCAGAAATACACCACAGGAAGTCACATAACTCGGATGCATCTATAGAAAGTGTTGATGCAAAAATTGCAAAACTTATGGGCGAAGGCTATTCCTTTGAAGAAGTGAAGCGGGCCCTTGAAATAGCCCAGAATAACCTTGATGTAGCACGGAGCATTTTAAGGGAATTTGCCTGCTTTCCTCCACCAATTTCCCCTCGTCTCAATCTATAGCAGTATGACAAACCTTGCAGCACTCCAGTTCTCATGTGTGAGAGCAGTTATGCAAGACTGAGTTCAAGAAAGATGTTGTGTTCTACATATCTTCAAGAATCAAGTTCTAGCAGTTTTTCAAAGCAAAACTGCTCAGGCCACGACATGAGTGGATTGAATTGTCTGTATTTTTGCTAGCCATACTTCTTGAATCAGGGTTGAACTGACAAATAATTTAAAGAAGTTTACTTCCCATGAACTTTTAATCTGTGAAATGCTTTTTTCATGTTTACAGAGTGGTGAGTGACCATTTTCAAGCTGATAGTCATCCTGTGTTTTTGTTCCTATTTTCTATTCTTGTGTGGCATTTCCAACTATTTTTGTACTGACTTACCCTATCAACTAAGCTGTTTACTTCTTCCCAAGCGTGCTCTCCATTTTTCTTTTTCAAGAAGTTTTAATAGATTTTTTGCATTTCAACATCAAGCAAATGCAGGAAAAAATGTGGCCTTCACTACTGATATTTCTTTTCCTGCTATCTTTGCTATTGAGAAAGGGGGGAAAATGAATGTTGACCACATTGGGCAGCTTTTATTTGACATGACTGGTAAGCTTCAAGATCTCTAGGTGGTTTGGGTAGTAAAGCCAAAAATTCACAATATTAAATTGCATGATGTTGTAATTCCCCAGAAATTTATAAAGAAGCTTATGTCATTTCTGCCATATATGTAAAAGATCTGAATGTATGTGTTTAAAATAATCCTTTCAGTTCCATGAAGAGCTGATTGAACAAGAGCTCTTGAAGAGCTGAACAACATCCACATTGTTCATGCCTTGAATATCCTCAGGCACACCAAATAGATCCATTTTGTTGAGTTACATTAGCAGTGATCAAGTAAATTACATTTCTGCCTTCTGGAAAGTGAAGTGCAAATAACTTCCTGTGTGAGTGATTACTCTCTAATTATCACAACTTTGGGGACATATCATCATAAAGTGATATCTGGGGCATAGTGCTGACCCACCTTGTGTCAATGAAGGCACCTTCCTGCTGAAGCTCTGAGCCCCTGAAAAGTTGTTATTAACAGTTGGGGAACCTTCAACAGCATCGTGGGTTGCAGGAGAAAGCAAGATTCTAAGAAATTGCTAGGGGGACTGTGAGACGATTTCTGGATATCATCCAGAAATTAAGTCTTTAAAATTGAATCCTTAATATAGCACTAATTTTGCAAAGCTTCATTAATTCACATTAATACCTTATGCTCGTATTAGTGCCCAGAAAAACCAATTTCATTATATCTGCATTCTTAGATACCTTAAAAATTTTTTGCCTTGAATGTCATAATGGTACCCTGGACTGTGATCTTTTAAAGCACAAACCAAATCAGCACCAACTTTTTAAAATGAATTATTCTTATTAAAACTCAAAAATAAGTTCAAATGTTCTTTCATTTTTTTATTGACATCTTCCAATTTCTGTTCACATTGTCTTCTGAAATGATAGATCTGGGGTAGCTAAGTATGCTGAATACAGACAGAGCTATGAAATATCTGTAATCTTTTAGGACACAAGTATACAAACTGTTTAATTGGGTCTACTGGGCCAACATACAAAAACATCCCAGTGCTAACAGTCCTAGAGTTTACTCGGCATTCACCCTGAACTGGCCGTTCTAAAGTGTGACTGACACGTGTCTCTGGTATAAACACCACTGTAAAGGCATCCTAATCCTTTTGCAGGCTGTAGGCTGCTTTTGCAGGTCTCCAAACTTTTCAGTATGAGGGCCACATTGTCTATTTTACACATTTGCACAGGCCACAAAAAAATCAGTTTTATGAATGAATGAAATTTAAATGAATGAATAAATTTTACTTGAATCTTTATCATCGGCATGATATGATTCAGAACAAAAGAAATGTGAAAATTACAAAGAAGCAGTGTTGCAATTGAACTGAGAAATGATATATATTGAGTAAAAATATCAAACATTTGCAAATGCTCGGACAAAAAAAAGTTGCTGTGGGCCAGATAAAATCTTGTGGCAGGCTGGATGTGGCTCCTGGCTGTAGTTTGGAGATCCCTGCTCTTACAGCAGTATCAGACCACATGTAGTTAAGTATATAGGAATAGGTAGCATCTGTTGGCTCAGTAGCTAGTAAACATTTGTGGCTGTAACATTAGTATGAGCAATCCCAGCAGGTTCAGGGAAGCCTTGTTCCTAACTGATGGAGACAACTTGAAACCTCTGTAATGAAGATTGGGGTCCAGACCTACAAGATGCCGATAAAGAACCAACAATGCCCAGAGGTAAGGAATTTTGGGGGGGGGGGGGGCAGTGGTATGTCAGGGTCCTCTGTGGGTTGTGAATCCTTTCATGGGGGTAGTGTTTGAAAATTCTAGCATTATCAGCATCTTATCACAGTACTATATCAATTTATTTTGGAGTTCAACATTTGTGACATTTTGATAGAATTTGCATTGAAGTTCAAATATTTCTTCTCAGATAAGCTTCTACAGATCCTTGTGAAAAGAACCAACATGTATCACGCCAGCATCTAAACTTCTTATCAGGAACAAATTGAGCTAGGGCAATCCCCCCCTGTTAATTTAAATGTAATTAATACAAAAAGTAATTGTGAGCACATAATTGGATATTGTGTGTGTTCGTTTGAAGCCTCATCAATGTAAGCCTAAGCAAGCAGCTTTGAAACAAACTGGTCGTCTTAGATAGCTGCTCATTTTAAACCTGCAGTTCTTCTACAGAACGGTTTAATTAAACTTGGACATCTTATAAGAATTCATTTACTTCATAGCAGCAAAGACTGCTTATGATTAAATCCACTAGTCACAGTAGGAGAAAATAATATATCTGGGTTTTAAATGCAGAAACTTAGTGAAATTGCAAATATTTCCCAGCCTTTGTGACATACAGCACTGGTTCTTTGTGCATTTCAAACCCTCTGTATTGGTATCAGAGTTAGATTTCTGTTGTGAGAGAATTTACTCACCTTTTGAGGAAAAACAGAAATTATATATCCTAAACTGCACAACTTGACCATTACGTCTAGTATATTTTGTATAACTGGGCTGACTTTGGAGATGATTTCAAAGATCTCCAATGATTTTGGAGATGATTTCAAAGATTATTTCATTTATGGGCATGCAAAAACATACTGGAATATGTTGTCCATGCAGTACATTAATGAATCCTTTCATGATCTGCATTTAACCAGAATCCAGATTCAACTATTATCCTCAAGTTGCAAGGGCATCATATCCCAACAGAGCATGTTCAGATGTATGCCTCCACCATTTCGCAAGTTGCCCCTTGAATATGAGAAGCTATGTCAGAATGGTCCAGAGAGACAATGTATATTAAGAAAGTCAAATGGGATTAACCACTCCTCAATGGTTTGGTGATTACTGCACATATATTAGCAGCCTTAAGAAGAAATGTGACAAGATTCTTATTCTTTACAAGGTCTTTTCATTTTTTCAAAGGAAGGGCTTGTTCTTACAAGTGCACATACACTGTATTAAGCACACAACATTGTGCTTGGTAGCACATATTTCAAATGACTTTAATTCAGAATTTGGCATCGTATGCAAAATGCATGCTAGTTTAGAACTATGGTCCTGTTTCTACTCCCAGGATTCATCCAAGTCGCCCTTTACAGAAATTTCAGCATATTTTCAGTTCCTATTTTGCATTTCACACCTAAGTGATTAAAATACTGTTAAATTGCTGATTCACAATGGTAGGGCCCATCCCTAATGCAGATACCCTCCAACAATATGTAGCACAAATAAACCCACAATGTCTGATAAAATAATTGAGTTTAATCGGTTTGGTCAGTATCCTTAAGTGGCCACTGGTAAAACGCTAGTTTTGCTTGCATCCCAAGTATGACTTTTCATAATGTGAATTTAGGTTCTTTATACCAGAAGCATTTCTTCTATTTTTGTTTCTCATACTTTCAGCTTGAAGCTTTACTTTGCACTGACCTGGTAAATGTTTTAATTTGCGTCTTAAAGCTTGATAAATTTGGAAGCAGACAAGTATATTTTAAATCAGGTACTGCCTGTTGACCTGGAACATTGTGCTTCTAGGACTGGTTTCTTGAAAGGACTGCAATAGTTTTCATTTTTGAAGGTTTATCTTCTAAATAACTATTTTATCTGAAAATGCCTTTTATAAACTTGTATTAACATGTGGCAAACATAGTGATGTGATCGATTTATATTTTATTCAACATTCTTTTTCAATTCTGAATTATGTAACCTCAAGTTACTTTATCTGTTCTTGTAAGGTATTTTATAAAAATTAATGTTAACAGAATGTTGTGCTTTGTGCTATTTAATTGTTTTGCTTAAGTCTTTGTGATTAATTCCACTGTGACCCTACAATAGATGGATTAGACCAGGGGTGTCAAACATAAGGCCCAGGGGCTGGATGCAGCCCCCAGAAGCTTTTTATTTATTCCTCAGCAGTGCTGAGGTGTTACTGCTGAAACAGCAGCCCACATGAAAATTGGTCTCTCCTATGTCTTGAAATATGATTAAGATTTGCATATTTTCTCTTCTGTCATTTGCTGTTAATGCAGTTAATGAGAACAAAGTCCTGATTTCTGGCCGTCAGCTGCTTAATGACATCACTTCCGGCCCATAGCAGGTGCCCTGAATGCTAACTTCGGCCCTCTGTATGAAACAAGTTTGAAACCCCTGGATTAGACATTCTCTTATGGCACTGTCAAGAGGAACAAAATTGTATTTGTACATTTTTAATCTCCCTTTTCAGCAAAATAGCCTCAAAGCATCCTCTTAAGACAAAAGCACAAAATACAAGGCCAGTTAAAAATACAATACATGAAACTCAGTCAACAGCAGAGAATAAAGGAACAATAAAAAAGGCCGCTCAGGAAGCCACTGAATATCAGGAGGGAGGCATTCTGGATATTAGGCAAATGTGTGGAGATGGCAAACTGCATTATGAATAATAGTCTAAGACAGGCACACAAGGGGGGGGAGGGACACTGAACCTGGGCAAAAGTGCAACCGAAACATTTGCAAATGATGTATTCAAAGGATATTGCTGTATCAGATTTTTTGGTGTGAATATGTGAAGGCTCTTTTATGTTGTCAACATCCATACCATTCATGTATATTTACACCCAACACCTATTGCTTCACTGATGATATTTTGTAACAATGTTTTGAGATGGAGTGATGAAATGGAACTGAACAGATTCAGGGTTCAGAACCTTGACTGTTAAGATTCCCATTTCCGTCACTTTGTTATATTCCCTTGCAGAACACAGAATATTGGGATTTCATAGCCAGATTATACTTGGGAGCATCTTGACATTGTCAGCAACAAGTTTGTCCTACGTCTTTGAGTGTGTGTCAATGTTAGGTAGCAGCCTTTGCCAACTTGGTTGAGGCTGCAGCAATGTACTGTTCGGTAAATAAATATGGCACTCTATATATATACAGGTAGGCTGACTTTAGGTAGTTGAAGTTGCTAGCTGAAGTAATGGAGAGAGGCTAGGTACAAATTCTATGATTCAATTTGATCAGAGGTAACGAGCTTACTATATGGCCTTTGATGGTAATGGAGCAATGGTTGACTGGTTTTAGGCTTGTGAAACGCAACTCAATTTGCTTTGCAATCAGTTCATTGATTTGTCTTGGACAATCTGTCACTGGAAATCCATGTTAAGCTTTTGTCTGATTTGGGGTATGCTAATCGGCTACCATTTTTACATGCAGATACCTGAAATGCATTTTTATTTTGATCAGGTCAAGCTTTTTTTCTAGACAAAGCAAAAATCTTCAAAACAGAACTCAGTGTATTACTCCATGGAATTGCCCCTCCCCTTCCCTATACCTAACCCAAAATTGTAAAGGTCAGCTGAAAAACGGAAGTCTTAACAATACTTCCAAAATGTGGTCAGGTTTATTTTGGGGGATTCCAGTGACTTTGAATTTGAGGCTTCTTAAGATCTAATGGCTACCTGTTTGTCCAAGGTAAGAATTCTTATTGAGAGAGTTCAAACTCTTTCTAAAGCTTATTTCCTTTAACAAAATTCATATTGGCATGTGTAACTTGCTCCTGAATCAAACATAAGATCCGCAGGCTGGATGCAGCCCTCGGAAGCAATTTTTCAGCCCCCTCCCCCCTGTTCTGATTGGGTTCTCCCAGCATAATGATTGGGTCTCTCTTGAAATTATGAACAAAATTTGTAATTTTCTGTCATTTACAACTAATGAGTTTCTATGTGAGAATGAAGTGCTTCTTACTGGCCATCATTAATGGTGTCACTTCCTGCTTCATGATGTCATTTCCAATCCTCAACAAGCACCAGGAATGCTCTTCGGCCCACTACAGGAAATGAGTTTGACATCCTTGTCCTAAGCTATCTGATTACTCTTGTATATAATAATAATAATAATAATAATAATAATACAGGTATTTATATACCGCCTTTCTTGGTCTTTATTCAAGACTTTATTCAAGGCGGTTTACATAGGCAGGCTTATTTAAATCCCCGTAGGGATTTTTACAAATGAAAGAAGGTTCTTTCTTTCAAGAACCACAACATTCAGGTGTTCCTGTCTGATCTGGTTTCACATTCTGGCCTCCATCCTCCCACGCTCAGAGCAGATGGAATAGCTCGGCTTCAGCTTGTCAGCTGCTTCAAGGTCGCACGGTGCCGGTGGCCTCGAACTGAAGACCTTGTGGATGTTATCTTCAGGCAAATGGAGGCTCTACCCTCTAGACTAGACCTTCTGCCCTGTATATGATAGAAAACCTTGTGGTTTCTGCCTTTGAGAGCTGGATCACTGGTTTGATCCAGTCTCTTGACTTCCTCTCTTCTGCTTTTATTGCTTATAATTCTGGTTGTTATCTCAGTCGTTTTTAAACATTTCTGAACAGAGGAAATGAATCTGGCCTTTTCATCCTAGAAGTGGCATCAGGTGACTGATTTTGTGTCCACTAGATAGCAAATAACCCAAGACCCTGAGAAGTGGATTTCCAACCCAACAATTAATAAATCCAATTTATTTCTCCTTGTAGATTGTTCATATTTAACCCAAAACAAGGCCAGGTGTTTCTGTTTGGATTTATTTCCTACACAATAATAAACGTCTTTATGTGTGTGTTTCTGCATTCTGTGTGTTCTTATTTGGACAACTCATTTCTTGCAGATTACTAGTCCTCTCTGAAGGCCTTAGGAGTGGACCTCAACAGGTGGGAAACCCTGGCCTCTGAGCGGCCCACTTGGAGGCAGGCTGTGCAGCATGCCTCTCCCAGTTTGAAGAGACACTTGGCCAACAGACTGAGGCAAAGAAGGAAGGCCCATAGCCAGGGAGACAGACCAGGGACAGACTGCACTTGCTCCCAGTGTGGAAGGGATTGTCACTCCCGAATCGGCCTTTTCAGCCACACTAGACGCTGTTCCAGAATCACCATTCAGAGCGCAATACCATATTCTCTCGAGACTGAAGGTTGCCAGCTACTACTAGCTCTCTGCTAGTAACCTAACCTTTGTTAGGAAGCCACCTGGATAATTTTGGCTTTAAGAATGTGCTTCCTCAAATCTCAGTAATGTCTAAGCATTTCTTCTTGGTTGGGCCTCTAAATGGGCAACAATGTCCTTTAAACATTTGGCAGGAAGGAACTGTATATTCTCTAGATTAGTTTTAAAAGCTTCTAAGGCAGGGGTGTTCACACTTTTTTGGCTCGAGAGCTACTTTGAAACCCAGCAAGGCTTGGAGATCTACCAGAGTTTTTTTACAATGTTCGCGCCATCATAACATATAACATTTATGTGTACAATATGTTGGTGTACCTTGCATAACCGCATGAGCCAATAATTAACTATAAACATTTTTTTATAATTACTTGAGTTTACTTTGATGACTTGCACTGAAGTGAATCAGCCAAGGATGTGTAGTCCGGACAGTAGCTGCTGACAGCCAGCCTCAAGCACACTTCCAAACGTTCATCAGTCATGGTGGAAGGGTACTTGGACTTAATGATCTTCATGTAGGAAAAGGCTGACTCACGTAAATAAGTGGAGCCCTTCCTGCCTCAGGTGATCTTATATCCCTGAGGGCCCTATTGCCTTCAAGTGGCTGCAGCTGTGCAGCACACTCTGCTGGATGCCCAGGCCTTACCCTTAAAGGGGCCACTGCTGACACCACATCTACCTCCTCACCAGATTTTTCTCGATTCCAATACAAGTGGGGGGGAGCAGATCTCTATACAGACCAGTGCAAAAACGGGAAAGGTGTGGGGGAGGGAAGATCTCTATATAGACATCACAGCAAGACCAGTGCAAAACCCCTTGCACACAGAACCAACAGATGGAAGTGGGGGGGGGGGCAGATCTCCATACCTTTCCCCTGTTTTTGCACTGGTATGTAAGTCAGCCCCAGTAGAGTCAACAGGGCTCACTCCCAGGGGTGTGTGGACAGGAGCTCACTCCCAGGACGGGGCTCACTCCCAGGGATGCGTGGATGGGAGAGAAGCCTGCCAGCAGCTCCTCTCCAGGTCTACTCACGAGTCAGCCCCAGTAGAGTCAACGGGGCTCACTCCCAGGGATGCGTGGACGGGAGAGAAGCCTGCGATCGACTCATTTTGCCTCACGATCGACCGGTAGATCGCGATTGATGTATTGAGCACCCCTGTTCTAAGGCAATACCAGATCATTTATGTGGACCTGTGCTTGTGTTAATATACCATCACATACTGATGAGTTTTCCTATAGGAAAGGGCAAAGACTAAATCTGATGGATTTAAGGTAAAGGGGAGTAAATTTTGATCCATAATTTTAAGCATTAAAAGAAATACTTCATGGAAATGACAGTGGAATGAATTGTCTAGATCAGTGTTTCTCAAAGTGTGGGTCAGGACCCACTAGGTGAGTCATGAGCCAATTTCAGGTGGGTCCCCATTCATTTTTAATTTATTAGACTTGATGCTACCATAGTATGTGACTGCATTTGGGGAAATGTTATAGACCTTACTTTTAACAAGCTACTATGTATATTTTAACAATGTCATTAAATGGGACTTAACCTTGGGTAAGTGTGGGTAGGATTGTAGCCTAGGATTGTTAAAAAAATTTTCCTGCTTGATGTCACTTCCAGCCATGACATCACTTTCAGTTGGTCCTGACAAATTCTCATTTGAAAAAGTGGGTCCTGGTGCTAAATGTGTGAGAACCACTGGTCTACATTTTAAACTCCTCGGGACAGGCACCTCTTACTCAGTTCATTGTCATATACAGCAATGTATAAAATGTGGGATGGGTTGATTCTTCCTTGGTGGAGGTGACCACAGAAAAGCTGGTCTGTTGAAAATACTGTCTGAGAATATTGTACTGCAATAAGCGGGGATAGATCTCTCTCTTGTTGTTGGCAACCTTCAGTCTTGAAAGACTATGGTATCGCGCTCTGAATGGTGGTTCTGGAACAGCGTCTAGTGTGGCTGAAAAGGCTGATTCAGGAGTGACAATCCCTTCCACACTGGGAGCAAGTGCAGTCTGTCCCTGGTCTATCTCCCTGACTATGGGCCTTCCTTCTTTGCCTCTTTGCTTCAGACTGTTGGCCAAGTGTCTCTTCAAACTGGGAAAGGCCATGCTGCACAGCCTGCCTCCAAGCGGGCCGCTCAGAGGCCAAGATTTCCCACCTGTTGAGGTCCACTCCTAAGGCCTTCAGATCCCTCTTGCAGATGTCCTTGTATCGCAGCTGTGGTCTACCTGTAGGGCGCTTTCCTTGCACAAGTTCTCCATAGAGGAGATCCTTTGGGATCCGGCCATGTTCCAGGACTGTGTTGTTTGGAACTTTGTCCTGCAAGGTGATGCCGAGGATGCATCGGAGGCAGCGCATGTGGAAAGCATTCAGTTTCCTCTCCTGTTGTGAGCGAAGAGTCCATGACTTGCTGCAGTACAGAAGTGTACTCAGGACGCAAGCTCTGTAGACCTGGATCTTGGTATGTTCCGCCAGCTTCTTGTTGGACCAGACTCTCTTTGTGAGTCTGGAAAACATGGTAGCTGCTTTACTGATGCGTTTGTTTAGCTCGGTATCGAGAGAAAGAGTGTCGGAGATCATTGAGCCAAGGTACACAGTCATGGACAACCTCCAGTTCGTGCACAGAGATTGTAATGCAGGGAGGTGCGTCCACATCCTGAACCATGACCTGTGTTTTCTTCAGGCTGATTGTCAGTCCAAAATCTTGGCAGGCCTTGCTAAAACGATCCATGAGTGGCTGGAGATCTTTGGCAGAGTGGTAGTGACAGCTGCATCGTCGGCAAAGAGAAAGTCATGCAGACATTTCAGCTGGACTTTGGACTTTGCTGTCAGTCTGGAGAGGTTGAAGAGCTTTCCATCTGATCTGGTCCGGAGATAGATGCCTTCTGTTGCAGTTCCAAAGGCATGCTTCAGCAGGACAGTGAAGACAATCCCAAACAAGGTTGGTGCAAGAACACAGCCCTGCTTCACTCTGCTTCGGATGTCAAAGGGGTCTGATGTGGAGCCATCGAAGAACAGTGCCCTTCATGGGGATAGATAGCCTTCAAGAATCCCCCTACTCATATACTTCAGTTGGTATTGCGTGAAGACCTAACAGATGTTTGTCCAAACAGAATAGAATATCCTTCAAAAGCAGGCTCAAATCAAAGTGCTGTTACCTTCTTTCAAATCCTACATGAGTTGAGACGAGGCTTTTTAAAGGCTTGTAATCTCCTGTGTGCCCTTCAGTCAGCTGGAGAGTCAGCTGACTTTTGTAGGTATCACTACCATCTGTTATTGGCAGAAATGTGTGCAAGGCCTTGTTTGCTATGGCACAGAGGCTGTGGAACTTCCTGCTTTAGGAAATCCATCTCATTCTCTCTGCTGGTATTCTGATGTTTGCAGAAGACTGTCAAGCTTCTGGTCTTCTAGAGTTTGAACATTATTTTCTGATAAACGTGTTCTGAGCATTAAATTGGGAGCACTTGAAAAAGGCAGCAGCCCTCTCCAAATACTTGTAAGCAGGATCTTGATGAGCACAGTCCTGCTTGTAAATTGCTTCAAGTAAGTGAACCTCAGTTTTGGGAACCATCATCACCCATTTCTCTCTCCAAAGTTGAATCCTTCCCTTTGTGGGTGCTTCCAGGGCCCCCATGAAATGTGCTTTCCCACCCAGGATTGAAGGTAGTAAGAATATTGCAAGAGGACAGCTGTACTCGTGTGCAACTCTCATTCATTTCCACAGAGCAGGAGGTGTTCTGTTGAAATTTATCCTAAACTTTGAAGAGTGGAGAAATGCCAATCTCCTTTTGTTAGCTTCATCGTCCAAATAGTTGTGACTTCCAGCTATAGCTCAACTTTTAACAGTACAGATAAGACAAAAATAGCTTCTGATATAAAGGGAAGAGTACAAATTTGGAATTAAAGTCTGCCTTCCCCCCTCCCCATTCAATCCAGAGCTAACATGTCTCCCACTGACAGATCTCTGGTTCTGTTAACAGTATTGGCTTGCTGCTGCTTAAACAAAACATTACTGTTCATCTGGTGATGGTCAGCCAGTCTGTTAACTGCAGGAAATGAGTAAAGGTGTTTGAAAACTGTTTTATTACCTTACACAAAAGTAAGCTCATTGTGATCAAGAAGACTTAGGATGTAAATCTTACCAGAAACACCTCTGGAAATGAGAGAAAAAGTAGTGATTGTGAGTGATACAAGACACTACAGCAACATTTCTCAAACCATGGATTTCAGCCCACTGGTGTGTCATGAACCCATATGCTCGGCTATGGCATGATGCTCGTAGTGCTGCAATGCCTTTCTGGGAGCCCCTGGAAGCCTCTTCTGGGTCACACCAGGCTGGCAACCCTCTCCATTGGCCTCTGCAGACTTCAGATGCCCTGTGGAAGTGACTTGACGTCACGTCCAGTTTGTGGACACAACTTCTAGTCAGACTGCTAGTAGCTTCTGCTTGCAACTGTTGGGCATTTTGGGACCTGCAGAGGTCAGTGGGGTGGGTTGCCAGCCCGGAGCATCCCAGAAGAGGCCTTTTGGGATTCCAAATAAGGTACTGCAGTGCTACAAGGAGCATTGCGTGGTGACCTGTGGAAAATGAGGTGGGCCATGGCACTAAAAAACTTAGGTAACCGCTGCACTGGAGGAAATGATAATGAATATAATGAAGGGAACTTTCAAAAATGAAAAAATGTGACAGACATGGAGAAAGCTTCACCTGAAACTGATTTAAATTTTTAACCCATTCGTTATTTTGTGAGAGCATGACACAACACAAACTGGTAATAAAGCACATGTAAGAGGGCACTCTTCTGTTCATAAATGGGGGCTTTTTGCCATAAACTGATATGGATGACTATAGATGCATAACAGCCAGAGAAGATGGCAGTACACAGCATACCTCAAATAGCACAAGGGATATATCCCTTGAAACTTGAGCGCTGTGTGAAGCAGTAATGCTGGAGACATCATTGATCTGATTGGCCCAGGTTGTCGTGTTCCCAACTGGTTAGAATGACTGTCAATTATGCCAGGATAAAGACCACTGCAACAAATTGGTTCTAAAGGAAGCAGCATTATGGAAGGTATGACTGTACAAGCTTCACTAACCTGCTGCTTTTAAACCTGTGGTCTAGGAAGCACTTTCTAGCGGATGAAGACCTCAAAATGAAAAGATAGCTTTGGCAAACAAATTCAACTCCTGATGCAGCTGTACTGAGTTAACACTCATGGAAAAGGTTACAGTGGTGGGATAGCTATTGCTAGTTTGTACATTTGCCACATAGCATGACTTGTCACATGTATGTGACAAGTATGTGACTTCACTATTCACATGTATGTGAATGATGCATGTCACTGGTGGTAGGTAGCATGAAATCTCTCCATGCAATGTGCAATCAGTGCATTGCAGCCACTGGTGTGGAGAAGCCATCAGTATGGCAGTAAAAGGGGTTGTATTTTTGGTGGTAACATCTAGGCCTCCTCTCAAATTCACAGAAACTCGGGTTACAAGAAATACTGTATTTAAGGTGTGGCAGAAGTCTTCACTGGTTTTTCCACAAGAGACTACGAACAGACCTCTGAAATGTAATTGTGTTGCAGTTGAATCTCATATCTTTGAAGTGAATCTATAAATCTATCTGTGGAATCAGAACTGGTGGCAGGTTTTGTGCTTGAGTGAAAGAAGCTAGAGAAAAGGCATATTGACATGTGGAGAGAGTAGCTATCTCCTCCATTTCAAGTTATTTGAAATTTTTGCCTTCAGCTGTGGTGGTCAATACCTAATATCTGGGGTAACAATGGGAGGGGGAAAAAGGATGGCTGGAACAAGAGCCCCGGCTCACCTAAAATATTGATCACTGTCCAGTCCTGCTCATTAGTTCCCGCTAAACATCTTATCCCACATCTCACACCATAAATTAAATTAAATCAACCGACTTAGGAGGAAAGCTGGAGCTTTGTTCATGATCCCATTATGATGGCTAGTGACACACTGAATCAAGCGGTGAAGCTGATGTTGTGTCCCCTATTGTCTCAAGGAGGCTTGTGCTGCATGGGCTCCAAGGCCTTAGCTCAACTTCCAGGAGAAGAGTTGGCTTTGCTTTTCAGCATTTTTTCTTAAATTTGTGTTAACTATTACTGGCCACACTCTTGTCTGAAAACATTTGTCTTCATTCCTGGAGCATGTTCTAATCTTGGTAGCCAGTGTTCAAGAGCTGGCCTTCGCAAGCCCTTCAAGCACGTGGGAATGGACCTAGTGTGTCTGTTGTACTGATACACCACCACAGAAAATGCTGTACATCTGGTAGCCACTCATCTAGCCTCCTTCAAGTGCACCACATGAAAAAGGACCTCTCCAGTGATCACAGAGGATAAGCAGAACTGTGTGGAAGGAGGCAGTCCCTCAGACACCCTGATTCGAAGCTATGAAGGTCTTTTAAGGTTAAAAACAGCAGCTTGAATTGTGCCCAGAAGCAAACTCCCACAGCCATAAAAACAGCAGCCTGATACTGTTGCATGGCCAATCCCCCATGACATTTGTGATGTGTTTGTACTGATTAGTTTGCTGCAGTAGGCAATTTGCAGGAGGGCTGGTGATTTGGGGGTGGCTTGTTGTTTTGCAGTATCTTACCTTGCAACTTCCTATTATGCAGTCATTTATTTAGCTGTACAATGCCTTAATTGCTTTTCTGCCTACAAGGTGTTCAAAGCAATGCACAATTCATTAAAAAAAATTTGGAACTAAAGAGCCAGCAATAAATTACTACAAAAGGTGACTGCAAAATAGTGGTACTATCAGTTCTAAATGTACAAAATAGTGGTACTATCCATTTTAAATGACTGAGATGGGTAATTTTTTTGGCTCTGTAACTAAACTTTATTATAAGTGCATTCCCCCCCCCCCCCAAAAAGGTGGCCTTATTCATTCACTTGCCTTGATCACTGTAATACCCTTCTTGGGGGGGGGGGGAGGTTTACTTTGATTCCATCTAAAGCAGCTCATATGAAATTCTTCACTCTGCAGCTCATCTCACTTTCTTGCCCCAAAATATGATCGCAGTTCGTCTCTTCTGTTCTCTGGTACTGGTTCCCTTTGTCTCATATTCATTTGAAAAAAACTACAGGCACTTTGTCCCTGTTCCTGCATGCCACTGATGCAAATCTTTTGGTCAGACCAAGATTGCATCACTTGTCTTGCTCTTCGATCCACTTTCTTTGAGGGCAACAAATTTTTGGGAGTCCCGAAGACCAAGCTCTTCAAACCCATACCATCTAGTGCAAAGTTGTCAAACATAAGGCCTGTGGGCCAGACGCAGCCAGTGAAAACTCTTTATCCAGGTTTACATACCTTCATTACCTCTGTTTTGGGTGCTTAATAATTATTACTATGTCTTATGTGCTTACCTTCCGCCTGAGCAAGCAGAGGGCAACTGAGAATTACTCTTCTATGAAGGGGTAAGAGGATGGCTCCACCTAGAGCCAAGCTCTTGTAATTGCACTATCACATGTAGCCAGTATTAGATGGGGGCACTGCTCTATGGCAGTGTTTCTCAATGTTTTTCCTACACTGTACCACTTCACACAGTCCACCTATTCAAAATACCACTGGAATTAACTGCTGATTACATCATTCCCTGTTACATCTCCATTAGAAGACCAGATGCAGCACAATAAACACCAGTAAGAGGCTCAGGGTGGATGGGAGGGTTTTTTTGAGCACCTAAAAGCATGCTTTGGAGCTCCGTCGGCCAAGCCAATCATCCTACTATTTGTTGAGTTGCATTTCTGGTCTTGCTGCCAGGTGGCAGGTATCCTGGGTTCCGTGAGTCCCACCAGACACCACCTCAACTAGCACTGGTGGTACCAGTACCACTGGTTTAGAAACACTGTTGTATGGCATAAGTAGCATCACGGCAAATGCATTTGACTAACCACTGTATCTGGTCAAAATCCAATAGTCTGTGAGGCTCTCTGTTTTTTGTCCTCTTAATTTTTGAATATTTTTTTTTCCTCCTGTGGGTCATTTCATGACTTAACGTATACTTAAGACTGAAGTTATTCCAGTAATTAATACATAGAAAATGTAAAAATGTCTCCCATCACTGAAATAACATTGTTTAATATCCATAAACCTTACTGAAATATTAACCCACAGTTTCCAGGAAATTGATTAGCCTTTCTAATACTTATCTAAAAATTTGACCATTCCTGGTTCTGATGTTATGAATTTTATTCATTCAAACACCTGTAGATGGGCCTGCCTTTTTTCTTTGTTTCTGGTGACAACTTTCCTAATGGTTTTCACATCCTGTGTGTTGCTCAGTTCTCGGATCCAAAGAGAACCTGGGCAAATGGCACCTATGTCTTCAGTTACTGTTCATGGTTGCATGCCACTATCTTGTTGAAATTGTTGAATGTGCCACCACCAGATATGCACTTAGCAATATCCACATTGTAAACACACCAAAATGAGCCATGAGAAACGTCAACAGGCAGTTCAGACTGGAGAACCAGTGCAATGTATTGAGAAGTGTGTTGGACTTCAACCAGCAGGACTAAAATTCCTACTTCACTCTGAAATGCTCACTGGGTGACCTTTGGTTACTGTGCTCCTATACGTGGTCCATTTGATAGGGAAGTTGTGAGGATAGAACATAGTATGCCACCCTGAGAACCTTGGCAGAAGTGGTGGTTGCCAATGTGGTTGACAGAAATTGCACAATGATCAAATGGAAGAGAATTGCTGGGCAAGAGTGCAGAATAAAAGTGAAAAAAGGCCAGAAAATTCAATAGGAAGGCAAAGACATCAGGAATGGGAGAAAAGGTTCATAGTGAGGTTCAGAGGCCTGTTTGCTTGGGTATATTCAGATTGCCTTATTGCTTCTTATTCTCCCTACAGCACATGGGCCTGAGGAAATAAGAACATAAGATTCCCACTGGATCAGGCCTGTCGTAGACTTGTCATACACTCCCAGCGTTCTTGGTTCTTGAACCCTAGAGCCCTCAAGGACCCCTGTTCAGTAGTACTGCCACCACCCTGTATGAGCCAGTGTCTCAGCCCAGGGACACTGAGACCCTCTAGGCTTAGTTCTATCCCTTGCAGGCACTGAGTACTTTCTTAAAGTCTCAGCCCTCAAGTTACTAGTCCTCACTGAGGATTTGGTAGCTTGCTGAACAGCTAGGCAGGATTCTGAACCTTTGTCCCCAACAGACAATGAAACAACTTAGTAAAAGGATTTTTACTTTATTAAGTACATACGGTTACATAAAGTTACAAAAGGCAGCAAATGCTAGAGGCATAAAACTTCTAGGAAATATCTCAGCATTAAAATAACAAAGCTAACTGGCTATCTCTATTATTCCCTAACTCTCACCTGGTCAGCTTCTTTTGTAGATTTTCAGCTCCCAGTTACCTATGAGGCCACATGGCCCTGGCAGGGCAGGACGTTGCACCCACCACCTTTCCCACCAAGAGAGAGAAAGACAAAAGACTCCCCTTTGGGCTTTGTTCTTATACTTCCCATGTTAACATGATGGGGTGACTCTGTACTCATTTTAAACTGCCCAATCAGAACTCTTGGGGACATAATCTTCTTGAAGTGGGGCTGGATGCTAGTCCTCTTAGTTCTCCCCTCCCCACTGCAGATTCATGGGCGCCTCTCTGTCTGCTGAGGTGCTACATTATCACCTTCCATTGAGTTGTAAATTCCTTGCAGCTAGGACTGCAAGCCACTTCTCTGTTACTGGGTTACTTTGGTTCAGGCTTTGCAATGCTACTAGGCCTAAACCATACATATTCATGACAAGGCCAAAGGCCCCTCTAGTCCAGTTTCCTGTATCTCACAGTGGCCTACCAAATGCTTCAGAGAACACACGAGACAACCTGCACCCTGGTGCCCTCCCCTGTAGTTGGCAATCAGAGGCAGCCTATGTCTACATTGCACATACCTCCCATGGCTTGTAACCCGTGATGAACTTTTCCTCCAGAAATTTACATGAAACATCTGAAGGCAAGAAAAAGAAATTACATTAAAAAAAACTCTCAGAACCATTCATATCTGAAAAGAACCATGCAAAGCAAAGAGCATTTTTTTCTAATTGGGGAGGAGCTGCAGTGTTTCATGGGTCTCCTCCCATGTGACAAGGTTCATGTAAGTAGACTATTTGCATGAATGAACCATAGTTTGCACAAGTGAGGCAGTGCTGCCTACGCTGTTCCACTGCCAGCAAAGAACAGCACATCAGTTTGCAATAAATCCCAAACCGTGCTTGCTTGGGAATATGTGAAGCAAGTCACCGACTGGTTACAAGCTTGTATTAAAAACCAAATGGGAGACTTGCCATAAGGAACCAGACAGAGCCATCCAATAAAAGACCTGTTGCAATTAGTTTAGAGGTGATAAGTTGTGCTGGCCTACCCATGGGGTTTATTGATAGCCATCTCAGGTGGTGGATTGGCAGGGGGTCACCTGCTCCGTCCACCCACTCACCCGCGGTGGGCTGTCCAGTCACTTGCCTCCTTTTCTTGCTACTTAGATCTGAAAAGGAGAACAGGAAGAGAGTTGTGTGCTAGAGTGTCTCCACTTTAACCTACCACTCTGTGCTTCTCTACACTTCCTTTTCCACTGAGTTCTCTTCCTTTTGGAATCCAGCCAGTGGGGGGGGGGGGGTTGGAGTAGTGGAGCTGGTATATTTCTGGCAGCTGAATAAGGGAGTGGCAATGGGTGGGGGGCGCTCTTCAGGCATTGGAAGGTCTTAAGCAAGTCCAGACACTGATTCCTGAAAGTCTGGATAATGGTAGGAAAACCTACACACAAACGCGCTACTCTCCCTAAGTTGTGACTCTGCAAGCTGGCAGGTGACAGGCTGGCATCTTGAGGCCATTTGTGTGCCACATGGCTTGCACTCCCACCATTTATTCTTAGAAAAAGCCAGAAATGTTCCCATACAATTCCAATACCGGGTAAGATGGTGGAAAGCCTCATCAAAGATAGGATCTCAAAACACATAGACGAACAGGCGTTGCTGAGGGAGAGTCAGCATGGCTTCTGTAAGGGTAAGTCTTGCCTCACGAACCTTATAGAATTCTTTGAAAAGGTCAACAGGCATGTGGATGCGGGAGAACCCGTGGACATTATATATCTGGACTTTCAGAAGGCATTTGACACGGTCCCTCACCAAAGGCTACTGAAAAAACTCCACAGTCAGGGAATTAGAGAACAGGTCCTCTCGTGGATTGAGAACTGGTTGGAGGCCAGGAAGCAGAGAGTGGGTGTCAATGGGCAATTTTCACAATGGAGAGAGGTGAAAAGCGGTGTGCCCCAAGGATCTGTCCTGGGACCGGTGCTTTTCAACCTCTTCATAAATGACCTGGAGACAGGGTTGAGCAGTGAAGTGGCTAAGTTTGCAGATGACACCAAACTTTTCCGAGTGGTGAAGACCAGAAGTGATTGTGAGGAGCTCCAGAAGGATCTCTCCAGACTGGAAGAATGGGCAGCAAAATGGCAGATGCGCTTCAATGTCAGTAAGTGTAAAGTCATGCACATTGGGGCAAAAAATCAAAACTTTAGATATAGGCTGATGGGTTCTGAGCTGTCTGTGACAGATCAGGAGAGAGATCTTGGAGTGGTGGTGGACAGGTCGATGAAAGTGTCGACCCAATGTGCGGCGGCAGTGAAGAAGGCCAATTCTATGCTTGGGATCATTAGGAAGGGTATTGAGAACAAAACGGCTAGTATTATAATGCCGTTGTACAAATCGATGGTAAGGCCACATCTGGAGTATTGTGTCCAGTTCTGGTCGCCGCATCTCAAAAAAGACATAGTGGAAATGGAAAAGGTGCAAAAGAGAGCGACTAAGATGATTACGGGGCTGGGGCACCTTCCTTATGAGGAAAGGCTACAGCGTTTGGGCCTCTTCAGCCTAGAAAAGAGACGCTTGAGGGGGGACATGATTGAGACATACAAAACTATGCAGGGGATGGACAGAGTGGATAGGGAGATGCTCTTTACACTCTCACATAATACCAGAACCAGGGGACATCCACTAAAACTGAGTGTTTGGCGGGTTAGGACAGACAAAAGAAAATATTTCTTTACTCAGCTTGTGGTCGGTCTGTGGAACTCCTTGCCACAGGATGTGGTGATGGCGTCTAGCCTAGACGCCTTTAAAAGGGGATTGGACAAGTTTCTGGAGGAAAAATCCATTATGGGGTACAAGCCATGATGTGTATGCGCAACCTCCTGATTTTAGAAATGAGTTATGTCAGAATGCCAGATGCAAGGGAGGGCACCAGGATGAGGTCTTTTGTTATCTGGTGTGCTCCTTGGGGCATTTGGTGGGCCGCTGTGAGATACAGGAAGCTGGACTAGATGGGCCTATGGCCTGATCCAGTGGGGCTGTTCTTATGTTCTTATGAGTTATTTTCTCTTCTGCCTGTTTTAAATCTAATCTCATGCTCTTTGGCTTGTGATTATTTCTGTGTTATTGATCCACTGTGGGAATGAAGCCCAACTTCCTTTCAATATTCTCTAGTGAACGTGATTAATTTTGGTCTCTGTCTCTTGTGGTGCTTTAACGCTGTCATTCCTGCCAAGCAGTGCGTTCAGTCTTTCTCCCTTTCCCTGTGCATTTGTTTCCTTCTGTGCCATCCATATTTGGGAAATGTTCTCTGTGTGTATTTTGCTCAGACAACGACTTGGTATACTCTCCTTTTGAGTCCAAATACCTGTGCCAGTCAAATGGGAGTGAATGAGGGGAAGAAAAAAGTCTGACACTTTAACAGCCTTTGACCACTAAACAGCAAAAGCAAAACAAGATGGTGATCAGTTTAGAACAAGACCTATGATCCAAGAGGGGACAGGAGGGAATGCTGATCTATACTGTGAGTGAAGACAGATGATGAATTTTTTCCCCAATTAAATGTGTCCAGGGGAAGAGAGGTTTATAGGTCTCGAGGTATGGTAGAAGAAATGGAATGATGGCTAAGAACAAACATGCAAGTGTGGAACTTTTCGCAGCAGAAATCACTGCCAAATACCTGCTCTACCTCTGTCCAAGACAAGCTCATGGACACCACTATCCTGATCCTACTGCTAGTCCCTGAGCCTATAACAGTTCTGACCTACAACACCCCCTGCCTAATTAATCATGGATTAGTTTTCGGATAAGAATTGACTTCTCCTGTGAACACTCCCATGCTACAAACAGTAAGTACAGGTGCGCCCCCCCCATATCCATGGAGGATATGTTCCACGCCCCTGTTGATAAAAGGGGCCCCTACAAAAACATTCAAATAATGCCCCATTGTGTGCCCCATTACACAAATATCTGCTTCAGATTGCAGCCTTCCTGTTGCCCTTCCTGGTCTCTTGGCTGACTGCAAAATGGAAGCAGCTGAAGTACTCACAGGAAGCAAGGAAGTGGGCAGCCACAAATGTGATGTTTATCATAGAGGTCAAAGAGTTTCGCATGACGTTCTTTTTCAGCCCTCTCCCTTGCTTCCTGGGAGTGCTGCTTCCTCCTTCCATTTTGCAGTCAGCAAGAAGACCAGATGAGCAAGAGGAAGTTGGCAATCTGAAGCAGATAAGCAATTTCCAGGATGGGGTGTGTGCAATGGTGGATTTTTGAACTGTGGATAATTAAGACAGCAAATGCTGAATCCACAGGTGGGGGGACGCCTTTACCTGTGGCACTTTGAAACTGTTTTTTTGTTTGTTTGTTTTTTTTACACAGCAGAGTCAGAGCAGAATGGAGTCTTTCCTTGGCTATCTTAGGATAAGATGACACCATGTCACTGGATGCCTGCATTTGAGAAAGATTTACTACACGTTGCAAAGCAATCACTGTGCATGAGTCCTGCACTCAACTAAGTACTTGGTAAATGTAAACCTTTCCCTTGAGTGTACACCGAGAATGTCACCTATTTCACCTACTTGCTCTAGTGTTTCTATAATATTTCTTGGCAAAACAAGAGGCATTCTTTAAAGCAACAAGGAATTCCTTATCAATTTTTTAAAGGCTCCAGCTTTTCACAGAAAATTCAGATGGATTTAAAAACAATGATCTTGTTTTCAAATCCATCTGAATTTTCAGTGTGTAATGAAATCCTCTCTGTGTCCGTACACCACACTTTGGTAATCCTAGCCACATTTACCTGGGAGTACGCCCCCTTGACTACAATGGGGCTTACTTCTGACTATACCCACATTGGACTGGGCTCCCACTGTATGAATATGAAACTTCCAGCATATCCTGGGTCCTGCTGGTCACCTCTTTGTTACTATGTCATCTAGGACTTCTACCCACTTTGGAGAGGAAGTAAAGAAAGCTGGGAACTCAGATGAACCATTCAAGCTTTGATGATCTTAGACACATCTTGGGCATTTTGGGGTTGAGTTGGTGATAAGTGTATGTAGCAGGTATAAATGTATTTCTCTTTTAAAAAAAACTCCTCCAACCTCTCTGCACATCACAATTGCACTATCATAGCAGTGAGTGCGCAACTTTTTATTTTCAAGACATGGAAGCATTTCATTGAGTTTTAATGGCAAGTAGTAGCAATGGACTCTGAAGAAGCATTATGAAGTTTATAGCCACCACAGTAACTGTATGGTGGGCCTTTACTTTTCCCCCATTCAGGCACTGTGTAAAGACTTGACCTTTCCATCCTGCTTTTTGGGGGAAGGTGATAGTTGGCTATGAGTGGTGGTGTTTTGGTAACCCAATTGTGGCTATTTGTTGCCAACTAGGACATTCAGCTACTGTTTCTGTGTATGTTTTGTTCTATTCCTATACCTGTATTGGTGCAATCCTAACCCCTTAAGTCAGTGCTTTCCCACACTGGCATAGCGGTGCCAATGGGACGTATGCTGTATCCTGCAGTTGGGTGTCACTCGTGGAGGCCTCCTCAAAGTAAGGGAATGTTTGTTCCCTTACCTCAGAGTTGCATTACCCTTATGTCAGTGCTGGAAAGCACTGACATAAGGGGTTAGGATTGCGCCCTATATATCAAACTGCCTTGAGTTGACTATTGTTCTGCCAAGCTCCCTGTTCTGAGATCCTAGAGATCCTATGCCCACTTTAAAGCTAATTAGTTCTCCCAGCTTAACCACAGTTGGATCTAGCAGACTGCAAGAACTACTTGTGGCCCAGCACCAGCAGAAAGGAGACCAGTAGGTGGCTTGCCTGTAAGTCTGCAGGATCCCAGCTCTCCAAGTAGCAATCCTTTCAGGTACAACAGAAGCACCTCAGCAGGCTGTTTGAGTAGTCTGTTAGTTAGTCCATAAGCCAGATAGTCCAGAAGTCCAGCACACTGTTAGCCAGTCCATTGGTTCATTAACAGAGTTGTGGGTCAGTCCATGAGTTAATAGTCAGTAAGCCAGAAGATCAGTCCAAAGGGAAGAGCCATAAGTCAGTCTGTGGGTTAGCAGTCCAGTAGATCAGTTAGCCACAAAGTCAGTCCACTTAGTCAGCAAGTAAGTCTCCTTTTCCCCCCTCCACTCTCTCACCACTACAACCCACAAACCCTTCCTGTATCAGGTCCTCCTTATATCCCTAGAGAACTCATTGCCTCTAGTGGTTCCAGCTGTGCAGCACACCCTCTGCTGAAAGCCCAGGCCTTAACCCTTAAAGGGGCCACTGATGGCACCACTCCTATCTGCTTGCCAGATCTTCCACAATTCCAATACAACTGTAGGCAAGGAAGGCAGGACATAAATATTTACAATATGATTTTAAAGCAATCTACATTAATGGCCACCATGACAACTTGTGGCAATAAATTCCATATGTTATGGTTCCCTGTCCCCAAAGGGCTCACAAAATTCTATCATGTCCCCTCCTTTAGTCCCATACAGATAGTGATACCCCTGCAGAAGGCTGCATCTGTGAGTGTATAACCCAGCTGGGTCAGGCAAGTATGAACCATCTCCTGCTAACCACATATATGGAGCAAAATGCTGACACTTATTTGTCTCCTTTCCCAGTTACACTTTGCATTAATCATACTAATAATGGCCTTAAAAGTTGTTGAATGTATGGGATGTGTCAAAAGTGTTAAACTCCAGGTTTTAAGCTGTCATGCTCAATGCGTTAATTACAAGCGTCAGTGCTGGCAACTTGCAAAAGAGGTGCGATCTGCTCTCGTTGTCTGTCTTTCATTTGCGGGAGCTCCCTTGTAATGCGAGATCCATCTTGCCACAACGTTGTTTTTCTAATCAGAGTATGTGTTAATTTGGAGAGATGAATCCTCAAATCCCTTTAAACCTGCGGAGATTTGTTGTAAATAGAACGAGTGTATAAGACTGCTCGGCTGGCCATCACGCAACATTTGAGGGTGGATTTGTTAACAGGAAGGCTTAATCTGTAATTTCAAAATGAGAAGCGCATCTTGTTTGGTCCCTGGGGGAGGAGCAAATTTGGACACTGTGTTTGACTCTTGTCTATGCTGAGAGTGCACTGCTGGGTTTGGGGGTGTGTGTGGAGGGAGCAAATGCACACAGAGAACTTTTTCTTTAATCCAGACATTCACAGTATGAACTGATGTTTAGTTGGAGCAGATTTGCTAATTCATCTTAGATCAAATTATTGACTAGTACCTTCATGTTAATTTGCAGTCACTGAGGTTGGGGCTCAAAAGCTTTAAGACAGTGGTGATTGTGTTCAGAAATGCAAAAGAGTTGTTGCTAAAAAATTTTCTTTTTGTTGTTACATGTTGGAAAGGGTTGAATAGAGATTTTTGCGTTCCTGGGTTGTTGCAGCAGTATGTAATCCAATACACCATATTTAGGGCCCAATCCTATGGTCTGCACTGCGCCTCCACGGCACGGACCACAGTTGCAAAAGTGCAGTAAGGCATGTTTGCGAAGCTTACTGCCGGGCTCCCGCCGGAGGTGGCTCAGCTCTGGCCGGCGCTGAGCCACCGCCTGGCAGGCGCCCACATTCCACAGCTCGGTGGTGCCTGCCACCACCGGGCTGCAGAACGGCAAATGGGGCAGGGACAAGGGCGTTCCGGGGAGGGGGGAGGCCAGTGTGATGAAGGGAGGGGGCGGGGAGGCCGCCGTGACATGGGGAGGGGGTGTGTGCCAGAGGCCTGCCTGGGGGCAGGCAGGAGGAGGACCTGCAGAGCTCTGCTCCACAGGATCCTAGGCGCTTGTGGAGGCTGCGTGCCTTACATGAGCACCTTTACTTTAGTGGTGCTCTTTGGACACCATTAAAGAGAGTAGTCCCATTGCGGGGCTGCCTCCTGTACCTGGGGGAAGGGGACAAACATCCCCTAATCCCAAGGTGCTTTCCACGGTAGCACAGGAGGCGCTGGATGCAGCGGCAGCCCTCATGGTGCCGCCGAGCAGGGATGCCCTGGGCAGCTCAGGATTGGGCTGCCCCTTAGGATTGGGCTGCCTGTGCTCTGCAGTGAACATAAGAACATAAGAACAGCCCCACTGGATCAGGCCATAGGCCCCTCTAGTCCAGCTTCCTGTATCTCACAGCGGCCCACCAAATGCCCCAGGGAGCACACCAGACAACAAGAGACCTCATCCTGGTGCCCTCCTTTGCATCTGGCCTTCTGACATAGGGCTTTGTGACTCAGCAATTATTCACCTGCATTGCAAAAACATTTTCAACAAGAGTGAAAGCCGGCAGGACATGCCTGCGTGTCCATGAGCAGAGGTTGTTCTAGATCGCCTGATGCATAAGTTTATCTTTTGGTTTCTTCTCTTTGCGAGGAATTGATGGCATTTGTGGCTCTAAGGTTATTAATAATTCCTGGTCACTGCAAAATGAGTAAATAATACAGCTCATTTTCTATGAGGAGGATTCAGTCCTGCAACTAAGCATGGTCCGAGACTGACCTGAGCCTAGCGAATGCTTGGACGGGAAGTTCGGAGCTTTGCAAAGAAAGAATGGGATTAGTAGGGATGTAGGTCAGTGAGGTCAAGGCAGAGAATCCCTGGGTCAGCTTGTGGCATCTCCTGGGTGAGACTCTGGGAAGCCATTGCCAGTCAGTGTCAATAATACTGAGCAAGACGGACAATGGTTTGTCTTCTTGTAAGGCTACTTTTTATGATCCCAGGACCGTGATCCAACCAATACATACTGGCCTTATAACCTGCTTCTCAAAGAGTTTTGCGTCTTACCTGCACCTGATGTTCATCCTAGTTTGAAGCTCCATGTGTGTTCAAATGCACACAGCCATTTTGGCTGTATGCACACCCCTCCCCCCCCATACTCTTTGCTTAAAAAAGCTAATCCACATTCAAAAAGGAATACATGAACATATGGATGATATTCCTCTACCTGTTATATGTGCACATAGAGGCGTAATTCCTTACTCGTCGGGCAGTGATATTACTTCTCCCCAGAGGTAGGAATGCTCGCTGCGGTGGCTTTGTGTCCCCATTCCTTCTCCTGGGGAGACTTCTCTTGGAAGGAAAGGAACTGGGGGTGTGTGTGTGAAGCTGCCAGCCCCTCCTCTGTAACTAGAGTGGAGCCTAAGAGGCAATTATGTGCCTCCCTTGGTGCAGCGCCCAGGGCAGGTGCCCCTCGGGCACCGCCCTAGTTATGCTTCTGTGTGCACATCCTCTCAAACACAAAGGCCTGACCTTTTAGTTCACAGAAGGATAGTCTGTACTCATGGTTAATGAAACTCTGTTACTGTTTTTGTCAAATTTACTAAGACAGTAGTGGACTTTGAGCTCCAGAGGGCTTCAGCTTGAGAGAGTCTTCAAGTGAAACTGTTTGTCAGAGAACGTGGATAAGAGACGTCGATTCCTGAACTACAGCCTATGTGAAAGCCTATGGGACTGAGTTTTATGTGAGGCAGGTCATTCGAGTGTTCGGAGAAAACCTTCATTGGAAGGAGCCCTGAAAGGTACAATGGTGAGGCCAGAACTCCCAGAAGCAGATATCTGGAGAGGAGGAGTTATCTCATGCCTCTGAGAGTGAAGTGCAATTTGCAGGACTTCTGCTATAGATTGCAGTCTGCGGGACTTCAGAATACTATTCCAGACAAATGTTCCCTTCTGCACATTGTTCACTTTGAAAAGAAGCACTCCATTGATGCATATGGATAAGCATTTTTACCGTTCTTGCCTAAGGTTTCAGAGATGGATAGGATGACAGCATTTCAAACCATCCCTGCTGCCGTGTCTCTGTAGGGAACAGCCTCATAACTCCAGATCAGTCCAATACATATGCGCTGTTGGATGCTGCAGAAAGAGCAGATAAAAACCAAAGCAGCATGACAGAAAACGATCTCTTGAGCATGGCCATAGGCTTGTAGGCTATGCCCGTCCCAAGGCCCTTGGAAAAAGGACGTGATCTGAGTGTGATAAGAGAGAGGGAGAGACTCACAGTATGGTCTTGTAATTGAGCTTGCAATGTTTCTGTGTTCTTCATATGCCTATTTTAGTCACTTTCCCCCGTCACTCTGACTTGATCTACCTTCAAAGGCCTGCGTCCTCTTCCCACTATTTCACTTTTCACCTGCAAGACATGGCTTAGCCTCTTGTAGACACACAGCTAACTGCATACACATTTTCTTTTGTAAGCGTCATATGCAGTTGTGGACCTACCATAAGATCCGATGGGGCAAAAGCTCCAGGTGCAAGGTGCTAGGACCCCATGGAAGCCTCTCTGAGGATCCCGACGGGGGCAGAAACTATGCTTCTGGTTTTCCAGAAGCACAGTTTAAAGCATTGGGGAACCTCACAGAGGTTTCTCCAACACAGATGGAGGTTGCACAAGGCTCTGTGAGCCTCAGGTGAGGGGGGGTGGATTTCTGTGAAGGGGGGCAGCAGTAGCCTGCAGGGAGGGGTGCCATCGTGGACCTTTGCTCCAGGCGGGGGGCTGGGGAAGTCTGCTGCTGGTCATATGGCTGAACATCAGTTCATTCAGCCCTGCAGCCCCCTGCCAACTTGACTGTGATCTGAGTTTATATTGTAAATTGATCATTTTGGATGTCAAAGATTTTGTCAAGTTACTAGGACAATAGGACTTCAGCTGGCACCAGAGATAGAGAGAGATCCACAGTCTTCAAGTGATTAGACCCAAATTATAGTGCTGTGTGGTCACTCTTGCTTTTCAGCACTGGATAAAGAACAGGATGGGCATATCAAACTTGGTATGAAGAAGCGTGGCTTCATAGCTGGATTAAACCAGTGTTACTTTTTCTCAAAGAATTGTCTTTGTCCTGAGCAAGTACCAGTCTGATGCTGCACCACATCTTTTCAGGGTCAAGGTTTAATTTAGCAAAAAAGCCTGCTCTTCTGAAATCCCAGTTAATCAATGGCACTGTGTGCTTCAATCCTACCAATGGTTTAGCTTTCTTTGTACGATACCCCAGTGTTCTTCTCACATTGGGTACATTGGTGTTTTCTTTTGCACAATCGCTTTCTGATTTGAGACCTTCCTACAGCATCAATTTGGCATGTGTATAGCTTTGTCCTGATATTTTGTGTTTTGCTACAACAGGATAATGGGTTCTAAATGAAATGTAACCACCGGTTCTTTGTCAATGTGAGTTTCTTGTCATTGCGTCATGAAAGCCGATAGATGCTCAAACCAGAAGATCATTTGCAAAAGTATATATGGATTGCAGCCTAAATGAATGAAATTTTCACTAATGAATTATTTTCTTGCACACTCCCCTAACAGAAGCAACATGACAGTTAATTTGAGAGTCCCATCTACTCATTACCAGGCTCTGTCTCATTATCACAGACCAGCCTGAGGTGGCATTTGGCAAATGCTGAAACTTACTGGACGTACGTATTTAAAGTGGAATGTAAAATGCTACTGGGTATATTGTTTGGTGTTTGTAGTTTTAAAGGCAATATCCTTAATTTGCATGGTTTCTTGTTAAGGGTGAAGCCTGATGTCAATTAAGGAGTGCGGTTTCAGTAGAAAAGCCTAGTTACAATTCAGTTTTGTGTCGGTGATTTTTCCTAACATTACAGCTAATTTTAGAATTGCTTTTGTTACGTTAAAGATCAAAGGAATGAACTGAAAGCTGGCTGCCGGATTAAATGAAATATATCTGTAATCTTAATGAAATTTGAAGTAGTAATCAGCAGGATCAATCGTATTATAGCATAGTCTGAAAATGTGCGTGACTGGCTCTCTGCTAGTCAGTGCCTAGCAGACACTGATCAGGGGTTCTACCTAAGCTGCTCCAAGGATTCTGAGACAAGAATAGAATACAGGTCCTGCCTCCGTACCAGCAGATTCTGGATCCACAATTTTAACTGACTACAAGTTCTGAACCTGCGGAGTCTGGGTGGAGGCAGGACCTGTACCCTCCGAACATGACCAGAGCTGTGCTCTGGTCACATTCAGAGGGCCTTCTGAAGGCTGAGGAAGCTTCCCCAACCCTCAGAAGGCCTTCGGAGGCCTCAGGAGGGCAAAAACGGCAACTTTTGATGTTTTGGCCCAAAACAGGAAGTTGCAATTTTCTGACCCTCAGAAGGTCCTCTGAACATGACTGGAGCACATCTCCAGTCGCATTCAGAGGATGCACTGTGCCCTGACCCATGGATTTGATTATCCATTGGTTTTGGCATCCACAGGTGTTCCAGGAATGCCAATCCTATTGGCCAACTGCACCACTGAAACGCATGTTCTGGTGCTGCAAGTGGCTGTGTGCCAGCAGCCCCAGGAAAGGTCTAGCATTGGTAAGTCAATGTGGGGGGTGGGTGGAGGTTGGGCAGGGGGAATGTGTCACAGCTGGGAAGGGATGATAGCAGCACCAGTGGCATGCTGATATTCTGTCCCTCTTTCTGGCTTTGATCCACATGCCTGAGTCCACTTCTATTAGCACAGTTGCTGGAACAGGGCCCAGTAAACCCATTTGGACCCGGCTTACAACTGGCATTTAAACCCGGTTTACTCCGGGCAAGAAATCAAATGCTCCTAACTCGAAGATCCCGCCAGGCCTCTTGCAGGATGCAATGAACACTCTGGTGCAGTGGCTGCATTGGTGGGGGTAGGTGGGTTTAGATATAATTGGGCTGTTTGATTCCAGTGCTCTCTTCCGGATTTGGAGTGTATGTGGGGTTCTGCCAGCAACAGTTTTTTCATTCTCTACCATGTCATATAATGCATATGTGAGAATCTCTCTGTAAAGCCCTGCCAGCTTCTCAGACCACCTGAAGGCTGTTGTCCTAAACACGCTTATTTGAAAATAAACAGAACAGAAATCAATGGGACAATTCCAGTTAAAGGCATTTACTGGTAAATTAAGAAATTTCTTAATGGGTACAGAAGAGATATGGCCATAGTTGTTTGATTGTCAAGAGTGCTTTTTTTTTTTTAAACTTTCCTAGTAGGTATTTTATTTGCAATTCTACCTGTATGTGTATGCGTCACTAGAATTCTCAGTCCACTGTATTCATCTGAGTAAGCATATTGCCTCTGAACGCTCATGACATAATAAACCCATTGGTCCCTAAGGTGCTTCAACATTTTGTCTGGGTACCAGTAGTTCACTTTCCCTACGTTGTACATGGGAATTTGTTGCTCTAATACAGGGGTGCCCAAACCCTGGCCCTGGGGCCACTTGTGGCCCTTGAGGCCTCTCAATGCAGTCCTCAGGGAGCCCCCAGTCTCCAATGAGCTTCTGGCCCTCTGGAGATTTGTTGGAGCCCACACTGGCCCAGCAGCTTGAGGGTGACTGTTTGACCTCTTGTGTGAGCTGTGGGATGAGGGCTCCCTCCACTGCTTGATGTTTCACATCTGTGATGCAGTAGCAGCAGCAAAGGAAAGGCCAGCCTGGCTTTGTGCAAGGTGTGTTATAGGCATTGAGCTATTGGAAGACCTTCATTCATTCATATAAGTTCATCTTTAATATAATCATTTATGTAAACTTATTCAAATTTTAATTGTAAATTAATTCTTTCCCCCCCCCGGCCCCCAACGTAGTGTCAGAGAGACAATGTGGCCCTCCTGCCAAAAACTTTGGACACCCCTGCTCTAATAGAATGAGCAATGACCTGCATGAAAGCACTCCATATCCCAGTTATCAAATTGACTAAAGTTGTACAAACATAAAACATATTTGCATAACCAGGATGCATGGTATTATCTGTATGGAGAAGTTTGCTTAACAGATATACAAATATTTTCCTTGAACTAAAATGTCAGACAGGACTGTGAAAACATACTTCACTTTTATTGTTTTTTAGGCATGAATGGCAACAATTAATTTATACTGTTGATTTGTAAGACATGTCTAATGTGAACTTTAGCCATGAGGAACACCCTTCTGCAAGAATTACACTGGATGGGCAGTAGAACCTCAAAGGTGAGAAGTTTTATTCCTTTCTCATATCACAGTATGCAGAAGTTAAGCATCTTTACTTTGGGTCTTCTCCCTTGTTTCAAGTCTGGGTAGTTCTGTGACTTGCTTTCTTTCTACAGACCAGGAGGGTCCCCTCCCTTCATAGTACTTTTTGGATTGTTCATATTTCATATAAATTCAGAGACATGACATTGCACTGTAAATTTTTTTTCATTTCTATGCTTTCACCAATTGATTTTTGTTTTTTGCTTATAGTAGTGATTTCTTCACACCAAAACAAAAATTATATATAATCTTTTTTTGTGTGTGATCACATTTTATTTTTTGGAAAACAGGTGCTTAAAAATTTTAGAATTTTTTTAAAAACAAAATTCTAAAAAAAAAAAGAAAGAAAAAAAATCACAGTATTTACAAAGATATCATAAATGGCTTAGCCATGCAAAACAAATGACTTTGGTTTTATCCCCCTTTAACTTTGGTTTAAACATTGACCCAGATTAATTTTTTTTTGTTCCCTTGCCAAATAAAACCTTAACAAATGCTGAGAAGACTTTTTAACAGGATTCTTCTGTAATATTTTATACAGTGTTGAATTTAAAGGACATTTCATGTATTTAATCCATGCCAATACACTACAGGAAGCTTTTTATTTAAGACATCAGCCACTACTGCCCAGACATTTAACATTTTACAAATTTACAAGTAACAGTGTGTTTTTCCCTATGAGGCGAAATACATTTCCAAATTTCCATCTCCATTTTGCTTTTTACTAACCTCCTCAAAATCTAAAGAACCTTTTTTGTTTTCCTGTCTCGTAAATCTGTAATCAGACACCTGTTGCTTACTTGAGTAAATTATCTTCCTGCCATGATAAAAATTGTCTAATACATTCTCCCAGACACTATTCTTTTGCTAAAAGAACATTGCTAAATACTGCTGTCTACTTGCCCCGCTCTATCCAAATGTTTCTTTTTATGCTAACTTCCTAAAAAAAATTCTCAAGCATAAAACAGGTTTATAAAGTTACAATCTTGAATGTAACTAAAGATACAGAGATTTCAGTGTTACAATTTCATGTAATTCTTGATAAATTATGTACCAGTTAAACACACTAAAATTATCTCAAGGTGCAATATCTGTAGTGTAGTTAACAAAAACACACACAAAAATATATATATTCTATTTTGTGGAAAAATGCTGCTTTGATATGACCACTTTTTGTTTAAAAAAAATCCAATTGACTGACTTTTCTTTGAAATTAAGAGAAAGGTTTTTTGTTTTTTTTAAGGCAGTGGATAACAAAAACATTTCAGAACAAATTCATAATTCCAGTCATTCACACTATATATCATGGAATTGCAAGAACAATTAGTTTTCCAGAATGCGATCAATAAAAATTTTCCTGTCTAAAAAAAGACTTATTAGTAGACATCTGTATTCACAACAACAAGAATTTTGTGTACCACCCAACTCTCCTTTTGGAAATTATATACATGTCCTTTACAGCTGATTGGATTTATTAGTTTAGGAACTATTTAGTTTTGTGTTTGCTTTTTTGAACTGATGCATTTTTAACTGTTTTTCCTTAGTGTTTTTGTAAAATAGAGAGAGAAGTGTCCCATTTTCCCATAAGGCAATCTTATAAATTAGATATTTGCTGTGCAAAGTAGGAGCTTTACCAATAGCAATCAGAATCTTTAAAGGGCATGAAAACCAACAGAAATAAAAACATTACACTATACATCAGATTACCAGCGACTCCCGGAACAAAGCCTTACAGTGTATAAAAATAGCTACGTAAAAAATTTACATAAAGGCAAACCAAAAGAAATCTTCAGTGCAGACATTTACAAAAAAAATATATATTCAAACAGAACACAAATTTGTGACCTATTATCATGGCTGCTGCCAAAAATCAGTTTGCTGATATTTTTGTAAGGTTGAGATAACGGTAAATTCCTCTGAAAACTTGATAGAATGGTCTGTTTCATACTTGAACCATGAATAGCTGTCACGTCTTTGTATATATCTTAAATACAATCCATGTTCATGCTGCAGTTGGTCTATGTTCTCTGCAAATGTGAAAAACAAAGGCAGTTAAAATGATCCCGCAAGATAATACAAGACAATGGCAAAATGGTAGTCTAATGTAGGGGTAGAAGGTAGGGGTAGTAAACTTGCATTTTTTTCCAGTTTAATGCAAAAAACTTCTTTGTTGGTTTTGCTGTCCTGTTTAATTACCTCCTTTGGGCAAGTTTCTAACCTTGAATCCCAAGTTCTGGCCCCAGATTCTTTCTTTCCAACCATTCCTGAAATCATCCTGCGGGTTTTGAATTGGTTCTTTTCCTGCTGGCTGTAGTTCTAGTCCTGAGGTTTTCCTGAGCTCCTGTTCTTGTTGGTCTGCTCACAGTTCTTGGTCCCTGTGCTGACTGCTCACCAGGAATGAAGGAACTCTGGCCCTAATCCTGGAATTACTTATACTTTCTAGAACATAACAACAGCCCCACTGGATCAGGCCATAGGCCCATCTAGTCCAGCTTCCTGTATCTCACAGTGGCCCACCAAATGCCCCAGGGAGTACACCAGATAACAAGAGACCTGTATCCTGGTGCCCTCCCTTGCATTGGCATTTTGACATAGCCCATTTCTAAAATCAGGAGGTTGCACATCATGGCTTGTAACCCATAATGGATTTTTCCTCCAGAAACTTGTCCAATCCCCTTTTAAAGCATCCAGGCCAGATGCCGTCACCACATCCTGTGACAAGGAGTTCCACAGACCGACCACACGCTGAGTAAAGAAAGATTTTTTTTTGTCTGTCCTAACTCTCCCAACACTCAATTGAGTGGATGTCTCCTAGTTCTGGTGTTATGTGAGAGTGTAAAGAGCATCTCTCTATCCACTTTATCCATCCCATGCATAATTTTGTATGTCTCAAAAATGTGCCCCCTCAGGCGTCTCTTTTCTAGGCTGAAGAGGTCCAAACGCCATAGCCTTTCCTCATAAGGAAGGTGCCCCAGTCCAGTAGTCATCTTATTTGCTCTCTTTTGCACTTTTTCCATTTCCACTATATCCTTTTTGAGATGTGGCGACCAGAACTGGACACAATACTCCAGGTGTGGCCTTACCATCGATTTGTACAACGGCATTATAATATTAGCCGTTTTGTTCTAAATACCTCTTCTAATGATCCCAAGCATAGAATTAGCCTTCTTTATTGCCGCCGCACATTGGGTTCACACTATCGACCTGTCCACCACCACCACCACAAGATCTCTCTCCTGATCTGTCACAGACAGCTCAGAACCCATTAGCCTATATGTGAATTTTTGATTTTTTGCCCCAATGTGCATGACTTTACACTTACTGACATTGAAGCGCATCTGCCATTTTGCTGCCCATTCTGCCAGTCTGGAGCGATCGTTCTGGAGCTCCTCACAATCACTTCTGGTCTTTACCACTCGGGAAATTTTGGTGTTGTCTGCAAACTTAGCCACCTCACTGCTCACCCCTGTCTCCAGGTCATTTATGAAGAGGTTGAAAAGCACCGGTCCCAGGACAGATCCTTGGGGCACACCGCTTTTCACCTCTTTCCATTGTGAAAATTGCCCATTGAAACCCACTCTCTGTTTCTAATTAAAGCCCATCTTTACTTGTACCTTTAAGTTGGTCTCTGGAAGTGTTAAGAGTGTTTCTGAAATGAAAAGCCACATAATTCCAGCTGCAGGGGAGTGACAGATAAATGCAAGTATTCTGTGGTCTTGTGTGCTCCCTGAGCCATCTGGTGGGCCACTGTGAGATATAAGAACCTGGACTTGATGAGCCCTGGGCCTAATCCAGCAGGGCTCTTCTTAGAACACACAGACAAATGCAGGTACCCATCCATCAATAACACCTGCAGACATAGGCACACTGCAGCAACTGGAGAGAGCTGCCTACTTGGATTAGAATCCCCAGTCAAAACAGGCACAGGAGGAAGGAACCTCATAGAAGAGGTCAGGAGGAGAGCCTCATAGAAGGGCACAGGAGGAGAGCTCTCATAGAGGCTCTACCAAAGGTTAGGAATCAACCTGGCATATCTGAAGAGTATCGCCATGTCAAACCCTGGATACATAGTATAGTCCTGGTCTGTTGCTACTAGTACTGTCTCTGGGTCAGGAAAGAAGGAATGACCTTCTGAGTTTCAAAGAGCTCTTTTTCATGTGAAACATATACGTATATTAACTGCACAGTTCGTATTTTATGCATCAGAAGGTCACGATAATAGCAAATCTGACAGAAGGCATTCCAAATTTTGGACAGAGGAAGGGAAAGTTTTGTAAATATACAGCACAAACTCCTTGTCTTGCCAACCAAGTACTACAGGAACAAAACACCATTTTAATTCTGTTGACAGGGCAGAGAAAATATAAATGTTCTTTAAACCTACCTGGATTGGTGGCTGACTAGTTCCTGGCGCTCAGGCTTCTGATTTATGATTGTTTTCTTCTAGCTTTTTATTTTCCTCTATATTTCCAAGATCTTTGTCTACATGCTTTGATGCTGTCCTAAAATGGAACACAACAATATTGTCACATCTCACTTTGCCACTGCCTTTTGTGTTGTAGTGGCAATGGAGTTTGATATCTGCACGCATGCAAATTATATTGGGCTATAAGAATGGACATTTCTCCAAACAAGTCCATTAGTTAGATTTTCTTCATGCTTCCTTGTGATATTGTTGCTAAGAGTCTCCTCATTCTCTAGTCAAGTAGTAGCTGCCTCCTTGAAGTCAAAACCACCCAGCTGAAGATGCTAATGAGAATTTATAAAGCACTTTAAAAGAACCCACTTCCTTTCCCACCAGCTGGGTTCTGCTTGTGCATGAGTAGAAGAGACTTTAAGAATTCCTCTTATTATGAATCCCAGCTTCTGGGAACACAAACAATTGAAGGACATTTTGTACACTAACTTCTTGTTAAGACTCCACATGTACAAAACCCCTTGCAACTATTGCCTAGGGCAGTGGTTCTCAAACTGGTGGGTTATGACCCACCTGCTTGGGAAGCATTACCCTTGGCCCTTTAAGGGGTGGGAAAGGAAGGAAGGCAGTGACATGATCCCTAGAATTGTACTGCAGCTGGGAACCAAGGGGCTTTTTTGCAACTTACCCCGTCCTGTGCCAGCCTCTGGGGGAGGGTGGGGGGAGCCCCTTGGAGCCCTTTGCAGGGCTCCCTGCACCTCAGAACAATGAAAAAATACAATTGTGACCCACTTCTGGGTCACAACTGTGAAACTTGAAGCGGGTTGCAATCACTTTTTTCATTGTTTTGAGGCCTAGCAAGTCTGCAGAGTGCTCTGCGGGGCTTCCCGCACCCCCCAGAGGCTGGAGGAGGAAGAGGTAAGTTAAAAAAAAGAAGCTCCTTGGTCTCTAGGCAGTGATGTCATCCTGAGAATAATGCCACTGCCATCCCCCCACCCCTGCAAAGACTTACCAGGGAACTGTGGGCCTAGGGCACTCCTAACATTCTTCCTTTCTTTCTATACCTATACTCAGGAATACTGTGCTGCTATTCCACAAAACTTTCTGTTTTAGAAGTGTTGGATACAAAAGGCCCTTTTCTTCACTGTCCTCCCCCCTACCACCTGCCCTAGTGGAATTTGCTTTCTTGACAGAGAACACAGATGTTGCTAGAGCGAGCAAATTAATCCTTGGGCTGAGATTTTGTGCTACTCTTGATGTGCTGTCACTGTTGAGCCAGCTAGTGGTCAGAAAAGGGATCAGAACCATCCCTATCCACCTTACAAGTGTCAAGTGCTCAGATTCAGTGGACGAAATGCTTGCAAATACCTACATCTAGAAATGCCTTGAATTCCCCAGGGGGGTGAGGAGAGCTGGAGGGATGACTCATTTAAACCAGAAGCTTCACTTTCCATAAAGACAGATATAGTAATTGAGTGAAGCAGGTGTAGCTTAGCACAATACCATGCTCAAGTTTTCATTACATGTGGGAAAAGCTTTCAAAGTCTGCCAAGGTGAAAGACTCCTGTATTAGCGTGATAACATTTTAAAGACCCAGGCTTTAAAATGTAAATGTTAAAATCCACATGAGTGACACAAATGAAATTCCTGGTGTCAGAGGCGGCTTAACACGTATGCACTCCTCTCTGACAGGAAAGGAGTTGTGAGAGGTTTATACTCATCATGGTAGCAGGGCAAGCACATGGAAAGGACTAACTTTTCAAATGTAGAGGTCAGCAAAGCAGTGATGCAGAAGCTCATGCAGAGAGAGGCCTGCTACAAATGCTTCCTGGAATTCTGGTTTCCAACAAAACCTGCTTCAATCATTGAAAAAGCAGCATTTTCAGAAGGTGTTTCAACACCCTTGATGAGGTGGAGGGCAGCATTTCTTTGTCTCTTATCACTTATTGTATCAAAGGACAGCTGTGTTTGTTCTCTCTTGTGCTAATTTCATCTCTGTGAGGTGCAAAAGAGGTGGAAGATGTGCAAAGCAGAATGGCATGTCTTCCTTCCCTGGCGTGTTTGTATTTAAAGAACTGTTCTTTGCAGCAATGTAAAATGGGAAGCGCAGTAGTGAAAATACTTATATGGTGTTTGCACATTTGCTTCTCTCTATGGTGCGCTTGCCGCAGATAGATAAAATTGGCAAAAAATGAATGAGTGAAACTGCTCTGACCAAAGGCAGAAAACATTAGGAATGGAATCTTGACCACAGAGGGAATAGCATGAACCAAGGCTAATGCCATTAGAGATGACTCAAGACTCCAGTATATGTTTGTTCTGCAGTACCTATAAAGACACTCCCCTCCTTAAACTGAAGGTTTAAATTCACCATTATAGCCTCTTCCCACACAAAGATTAAACAGGATTTGCCTTTTACAACTTCCTTTTGCTAAATGTTTGAGTTTTGAGACTTCATTCTAAATTATATATATTGTTCCAAATGCACAATTGTTCCAAATGGAACAACAGGATACCTATCCTGTGCTTAGAATAGGATATGATACTGGTCAAAGTGTTTCCCTCTTCAAAGTTATGTATTTGTCACTTTCATAGAGATAATTTCAGTTACAACCTGCTTCTGTCAAACAATTGTTAGTGTTATCTTCAGCTTTCTGTTGATGGAAGTTAAAGCAATGGCATTTACAACTTGTACGTCACCCCTAGTGCAGAGCAAGTGACCTATTAAGATTATACCAAAGTAACTTCTTAAGCAAACATTTGGCATATTTCTGTGAGGATTCAATGGAGACTGCAGAAAATTTGGAGTTGTTATATAGAATGAAGCAGTAGGTACATTGCTGATACACTCCTTAGAGAAAAAAGGTGGCATCCACAGTAATGCTTCTGACTGAAATGCAAGCACCATCCAAGAAAAGATGTGTCCCACTCCCAAAAAGAGTTCTCACACAAGTGGATGGAATCTTTGTGCAAGCAGAATGCTCCTTACATTAGCAGAGGATGCTTGCATTCATGAAGTGTACTTTTGTTCACAGAAATATTACCCTACCCCAAAGACATGGTTATCTAATCCACACAAACACAGAGAGATGCATCTATGATCAATTCCTAAAGGCAACAGATGCTGTTTTTGAAAGCTCATCAGAATGCTTCACTATGTAACTCTGTTGCAAGGAGAGGGAGAGGATCATAGCCAATGGCAACAATTTGAGAATTACTGCCAAAAATGCACACTGAAAAGGCCAGTTTGAACTACAGCTCCTCCACCAGACATCACCGGAGGTGATGACACTCCGTTTTCATAAAGAGATACCATTAAACTAGAGAGCTTGATAGGGACAAGAAAGGGAAGAAGTGGAAACATACTCCAATATCAGTTTAGAATCACAAGACAGGCAGTAATGTGGTACCTTTGTATAGTTACAGAAAAGGAACATGTACTTTAATCTCTCTCTATATATTATTAACATTGCAAACTCCAGAAAGGGGATATGTTGAATATTAAAAAAAAATTGTGATAGTAGCAGATATAAGCAAAATTCCAAATATATTACTAAAGTGTATCATGAAATTTTTGAGAAGTTAGCCCTTTTTGTGACAGCACTGCACTGGGACAGCTTTTATTTATACATTGTAGCAAGCAACCCAGGCTTTCCAAAATACCGTTACTAAGGGTCTAATCCTACGTGGCCCAGTGCTGGCACTGCAAGGCAGTTTCCCACTGCTGGGAGACAGCTAGCGCAGGTGGAGAAGCCCGTGTGAACCAGGCCTTTGGGGGAGAGGGGAATGTGGAAAGGGGTCAAACTTAGCAGAGGGAGGGTGGATTGGGGATGGTGGCAAAGGCTGCTGCCAAATCCTATCTTCCCTCCTGAGCCACAGAGCCTGACACAGGGCTCCTTGGTTCTGTGGCAGCTCAGGAGCTGGCTCAGATCCCAGGAGACTGATGCGGGTCAGCAGAGTTCTAAACGGGGTAAGACAACCAATGTTCCCTTACCCTGAGAAGACTCTGGTGGCTGTGTTGGCCCTGCAGCGACAGCCAATTTTTTTGCTTTAATATAATTAAATCTGGAAGACTATTCCAAATTTATGACTAGAGTTTAATAGTGTCATTGTTGCCTCTCCAAGTTGTTAAGAAAAGGTGAATAAACTCCCATCCCAAACATGTTTACGGGTGTACTCTGGTATCCACAGATTCTGTATCAGCGGTTTCAGTTATCCATGGTTCCACGGATACTGGGGACACTCTTTAAAAAGATAAGAGAAGGAGAATGCTAAAAATAGCCCTGTTTACCTTAGTGCAGCTAAACTGCTGCATTTGCAGGGCTGCAGGAAGTCTTCTAAGCTACCTGCAGCCTCTTTCTGGTCACCCTAGAAAGCATTACAATGCATTATCTTCCTGGTTACAATGCATTCTTGGGTGACACTGGGAGAAGGGAGGAGCCAGAGTGACCAGGAAGACAGACCAGAAGACTGCCTTTAGCCCTGAAAAAGCAGCGGTTTAGCTGCACTAAGGTAAACAGCACTATTTTTAGCTTTATCCTTCTCTTTCCCCCTCTTTTTTATCTGTGTCTCTGGTATCTGTGGGGGATCCAGAGCGGAACTCCTACAGCTACCAGGACATGCCTACATCCAAGGTTACATCAGACTAATATCTGGGTAAGTATGATTAGTACCAGAGCTAATGTTTCCTGTCGAGAAGAAATGACTAAATATTTAAAAATGATGAATTATTCATCCAACAACTTCTAACAAGAGAATAAATATTTTAAATCTGAAGTTGGCCCAGACCACAGGATGACTTAAGGTACGTGATACAGCAACCACGCCAAAGCTAACCTGGTCTGTCTTAGCTTGCACCTGTGCTTGCATGGGAATTCTATCTATATTTCCCACACAGTGAAAAAAAAGGTGGGATATATAATACAGTAAATCTGTATTGGAAAATCATTAAGTGGTATATCTCATGAACAAATATCTGAAACATTCAGTAGAGCCCCAAATTTTGATATTTTCTAAGCTAGCCACTAACCCTGGGAAAATAAACTTTATTCAACATACCACTCATCAAGAAAAAGTTCACAAAGTGGTTTGTATAACAAAGGGAATGGGACCCCAAGAAGATGGTTCTGCCCCAAAGGGACACAATGGAATCACTTAAAAATGACCACTAGGATGGGGTGCTTAGGTGGACTGAATACAGACAGCTGCTCTCCTTCTGTCAAATGTAACAGAGTCACATTTTAAAAGGTGGCTGTTCTGCCCAGTTAGCAAGGGTGTACTTTTGCTAATTGTATAATGAGAAATTTCATTAAGTGAGAAACTAGCAATTACTTCAAAATTACTAAGGCTCCTGGGACAGCAAGTCCAATATGTTTGTGTGCCTTTCATCACAAAATAGTGGCAGTTCCATTTCCGTTCAAGCTGTGCTGGCCTCTTTATTTCATGCATTTGAGAAATCACCTGAATTTCCTCCTGCTCTGATGCAACCTATTTCCCAACCTGTATGGCTACAGGTAGGAAAAAAGTATAATTCAGTTCATGCATTTCTAAAGGGCAAAGCCATAAATGGGAAACAGCAGGATTATTTTTCCCTTCAATATGTTTGGTACTGATAGTATTTGACAACAACTCCACGAAGAGGAATGCTCTTTACATGAAGCCAACTGAAGACAAAAGAGCCAAGGCAGTTACTAGCCACTGAGTATATTGGCAATTTCTCCACACCAAAGAGTCAAGCCTTATCTGCCCTAGAGGGCTGGCGACTTCAGGCACCTTTTAAACACTCACATAAAATGGATAGGCTTTTGGCATATCATTCAAAGAGGGTCAGTGAACATATTAACCTCTGTCCCGCTTACTTGCTGAAGAGCACATACAGTTTGCTTTCTCAGTCTGTTTAAAGCATCTGCACTATTTTATTATTAATTATGATTATTATTGAGCTCCTGGTTCAGGACCAATTCAAAGGGTCATACTGAAGAATAATAGTTTTCAGGTAGACAAAAAAAAACTGTTCTGATGGATAACTGCCTCTGCTAAGTGAGCAATGAGGCAACTTATAAAGGAATGGTTCCCTTATATGTAGCAGGATGATGGCAACTGCCTCTATTCATCCCAGGACAGTGTCACCTTCAGAGGCTGTTTGTGGTTTCTTGATAGTGTCCTCTGTCCATCTTCTCATTTTTCTTGCTAAATTAACCCCTGTGAACTTTTTTTTTTTAAATTGAAAAGTGGTATTTAAATATTCACAACAATAAAATTTGATTAGCCTTTTGGGTCATATATAAAAGTTCTTGTAACGGGTATGACAAGACAATAGAAGATTCTACAAACCACAACACACATAAAAAAGTAACTTTCTTGCCTCGGGAGCCTTTGAATGTTCTGTGCTGCTTCCTTCTCAGACTCTCCATGGACATCCCTTTGGGGACAGAGATTATGTGAATAATTGTTCAATAGTGGGTTCAAAAACTGCTTTGGTGGGGTGGTCTATGTGGCTACTAAGACTTTTATATTATGTACACAATATGTCAATAACGGACAACATTTCTATCTCCTTGGGGCACTTGTTTCTACTGAAATCCACATTTTGTCAAATATGTCCCCACTATTTGCATGTATTTGCACAGACAGCAGCAACACTGATTTATAATAAGGGGAAAATTTATGCGGAGAATAGACAATTGCCTAAAATTAGGTTTTATTCAGAAGCATTGGGTACAGTAATTATCTGTAATTTATACAACAATTTCATCAACACAAGATATCTAAACTACATTAGCTTCATGATCTACTTTAGACATATTGAAAATAATCCAAATGTTTCTTTTTCTATTTGGGTCTGACCCACTGACATAATACACCATTCTTGAATTTTGTTGCAGTAAATTGTGCAAAACACAGTTTTTAATACTAGACAGCACTGGGATACCTCACAACAAGAACATAGTGGGCTCAACCACTTCTACTTGAAGGGCTGCCTGTCTCCATCTGAGTCTGCCTGTCCCTTGAGATAATCTAACCTTCTTTGTGGTGGTGTCTATCTTATGAATACATTGCCAGAGAATATTCCTATTCCCCCCTTGCCCTAAATGACTTATGTAATCAAGTGAAGACATTTCTATTTCATCAGACATTTGGTTAATTAAAAATTCCTTTCATAATCTGTTTTAGGTGGGCTGCTGTGTCTTGTTTTTGTTTTGTATTTTTTCTGGTTTCACTTTAATCTGAGAGTTGCTTTGAGTCCCCCTAGTTGGGGAGAAAAGTGTCATATAAGGAACTTTTCTAAACAAATATAGATAAATGGTAGGCTCCCATCTTTATACTGCTACATTCCCATTGACTGGCTAGCAAAGGGGTTTGTTCTTCTGACACTGGTAAGACGGGCACCTATTATTAGGTTGAAAGGCAAGGAGCCATCACAAGAAGGAACAGAGGAGGCTCAGAGTGTGGATTTAGTGGCTTGTTTTTATTCTCATCAAGAAAGCAAAAGGATGCAATTCTGGAATGAAAATTCAGCTCATGTTGCTGCAGATATTCTGCCTTCTTACTGGGCAGAAACATATACTTCCTTCCTTCCTCCAAAGTTTGTTCTGTTTAGTAATCCAACAGTATAATCCCAAATAAATCTGCTCAGAAAAGATCCCAATTGTTATCAATGTGGCTTACTTCCAGGAAAGTGTGGGTAGGCCTGCAGCCCAAGTCCTTTCCCCTCTGCTGTCCCCTACTGTCAGGTGCTACTGTTCTGCAGCTGGGGTATATTTTGATCCACCCATCCCAAGAAGGCATAACTGGTTTGTTTTTTTTTACGCACTGGAACAGAAACTTCTCAGTTGCTCTGCTAGATATTATGAGGAATATGAGAGGGGAAAACACTAAGAGTAAATAATAGGTGGCTAGATGAGTAACATGGCAGATATCTGTCTTTGACCCATTCTGACCATGTCCAGCCTGAAATATCTCAGCAATTCTTAAAGATTGCAAAGGGAGTGTCTACAACTATATGCACATGTGAGCCACAGATGTGCTATGTTATCAAGGAATAAATGTAAGAATGCACAGGAGGAATGGTGCATGAAGCGAAGATAGTATAAGTGGGATTAAGAGCCCAATCCTATCCAATTTTCCAGTGCCGGTGTAGCTGTGCCAATGGGGTACGGACTGCATCCTGTGGTGGAGAGGCAGTCTCAGAGGCCTCCTCAATGTATGGGAACATTTGTTCCCTTGCCTCAGGGCAGCATTGTGGCTGCATGGGTGCTGGAAAGTTGTATAGGATTGGGCCCTAAATTGGTACACATGCACTGGATTTCTCATTAGTGCTTATGCTCCTCATCCAACAAAAGGTATATCAAGGTATATATATTGGGAGGCAGAGACAGAATATCCACAAATAAAAACAAAAGAACCTAGTCTCAGAATTCCTGAAGTCAATATATGTAAACTTTACTGCACTGACAAATAACTCAGCAGTTGACACTTGCAAGTAAAAATACACAATGCTTAGACAAAGCATCATGGAAGAGATATATTTAAGATTAAAGCATTCACCACTATTAAGGAGGAAAACAAGGTTCACAAGTAAGTAGAACACATTCTATTTACATCCCCTTGAGAACTTGTCACTATAAAACAAGTATGAACGTCTCAAACAACAGATGTTCTCACATTCTGCTTAGGAAAAGGAACTGTACTTAAAATTAAAATAGCGCCAATACTGCAGGTCTCTATACAGTCATGCATTGCTTAATGACAGGGATGGGGACTGCTCCCCCATCATCAAGCGAGGCTTGATGCAATGCGAAGCATCTGCAGGCAAGGGGATGCTTTGCTCCCCTCACCTCTGGAGACTCATCTGAGCTTCCCAGAGGCAGCACGTGCCTGCTCACTGCCTCTGCGAAGCTCAGACTGCCAGAATCATGTGAGAGATGCGACTTCTAGTTTCACGGACGAAACCGGGAATTGCGTTTCTCACACAGCTGGGGCAGTCTAAGCCTTGCAGCAGGCTCACGCTGCCTCTGGGAAGCTCAGATGAGCTTCCGGGGGCGAGGGGAGCAAAGCTTCCCTTGGTTTCAGAGACTTCGGGTGTGCGCCCCGTGATTACCACATGACCAATGGTGGTCATCGCATATGTGATCCAGCGTTGCCCGGAATGTCGCTAAGGGGCACACACCTGTATTTGCTGAATATTAACATGATATATTCTAGCCCTTTCTGACAGAGAGATTACATGAACAAACAGCTAACTACTATTCCATGCTGACTTGTTATTTCATTATTGAGCAGCTTACCTTATTTACTATTCGATCAGTACTTTCAGATGCTCTGCTTTCAGTGAGTTCATGCACATTCAGGTTCAACAAGGGATGGTTTAGGCCAGGGGTGGCCAATGCACAGCATGACACATCCACTTTTTATGCAGAGAATCTTGATCATGCCTCATGGGATGCCAGTCCGCTGCTCCTTGGCACACCTGGAAGTGCTCAGCAGGCCTTGCACAAGGTTGGTTGCTGAGGCAGCCACACTGACTTGGGTATGCCACAGGCTGTTGGAGGGACTCACATGCCGTGAGTTGGCCACCCCTATTTTAGGCAAACCATTTACATGGCGATTGTTCACAGCCCAGGCTCCTTAACCTGACAACTATTACTCTTGGGGGATGTGATGCTAACTGAGCAAAGTGGCACCTTTCAAAATTGTATCCTCTTATATTTTGCAGGGCAAAAGCAACTTTCTTTCTTCACCCCAGCATGGCATCTTTTCTATTGGCTGTTGCTGGTATCTCTTCTGTATTTTTTTTTAAATATTGTGAGCCCTTTGGGGACAGGGAACCACTTATTGATTTGTTTTGTTATGTAAACTGCTTTGTGAATGACTTTGTGTTGAAAAGTAGCATATAAATATTCTCAATCATCATAATAATGTGATGCAAGCTTCATGTTTTTATTTTTACCATTTATTTTAAATCATTTATATCCTGCCTTCCCTTACTATCCTTACAGCACAGTCCTATGCATATCAACAGAAATAATGAGTTAAAAATGGAACTTCTCCTGAGTGTGTATAGAATTGCAATGGTAACAGCATTACCATGGGATATTTCAGGTTATCAAGGGACTGCTGCAGTCATGTCAATCATGTGATGGGTAAACTCCTCTCCGCTTTCATTTGTTTTCAGAACTAGCATGCCTGAGCTGAAGCCAAATCAACAAAGTAGTGATCACAATGAGTGAAAAATTAGACTTTCTCCATAAGCTTATGGAGAATTACAATTCTCCATAAGCTTAAAGTGTGTTATAAGAAATGTTATCTACCATGTATTGAATACAGATAAAACCTGGTTCCCAGGATTATGTCATATAACTAATTTGGCCAAGAAACAGAACTCAGGAGAGAATATATGGGAAGATTGAATGGTGGGGCGTCTATAGACTGCAACGCTTGTTCAGTTCTTAAGAACTTCAAATTGAGTTCTGTTGGAAAGTTAGTGAGCTGTAATTTGTAACACAGTTGAAAGCAGACATGATCTCCCTCCCCCCCATCCCAGTTTCCCAATTTACTATGTCTCTTAGTGTATTCTTAGTGCACTTCTTCAAATACGGTTCCATGTGCACACTGGTATATACTGGATGGCTCTATACCATTATTCTATCTAGCCCAATATACTGTGCTGGCTTTGAAAGGCAGCAGTTTCCAAGAGGCAGAGGATGCCTTATCCAGGTCTGCTACCTTGAGGTCTTTTACATGGAGAAGCAGACAAATGAACACAGAACCTCTTGCAGGCAAAGCACATGCTTCCTCTGAACTAAAGGATTTTCTCCATACACATGAAAATTAAGCATACAATATCGTATACACTAAATTTGGTGCAAATGTATCAAAAAGTCTTACTTTGATTTCTTCATGTATAGCCAGTATGCAACACCAGCAACCAGCGCTGCTAGAAGAAGACCAACCACGATTCCCACTATTAGTTTTGCCTGGTCATTACCGTTTTCCCTTTTGCCACCTAAATGAAAAAACAAAGAAAAGGATCAAGTGTTTGATCAAACAAACAAATGGAAAATGGTTTTACGGTTCACACCCATTCCAAAGCGTTTCTAAACCAGAAAGTTGTTCGAAGAGAACATTGTGATATCATGCACGTTCAATGGCTCTGACAGTGATTTAACTGGCTGCAATCCTCTCGTCATTTGCTCCATAGCGATCTGGTAGGTTTACTTATTTCAGAAGGATTGCAGGCAAACTGTGTTCTGCCAGGCCACAAACTGATGAACAAGGTCTGCCCTCAAAGAACATGCATTCACAAAAGCTCTGTAAAGCACTCTGTGCACAGTGCACAGCCCAAGCATGCTGGCAGGATAGATGGAGTCTTCCTGCTGGCACTAGCAACTGTTGGGAGTCCTGATGGAACACAAGTCCAGCACAAGAAAATGGAGGGGGTTGAAGAGGGTAGGAGACGGCAGAATGGAGTGGCAGTGGGGGCCAGGGCTGGGCAGATCAGCCCAGGAGGGGGGTGGGATCAGTGGTATGGTACATTCAGTATCGAAACCCTGGGCTTCATCCACCTGCATGGAACAACACAGACTTGTGCCAGAGATATTGCCCCAGGGCAAGCGGACATTTGTCTCCAGCAGCCAAATATTCCCTGCAGGATTCAGCATAGCCCATATCGGCATGGCTGCATAGGGATTAACGCTGCACTGGGCTGTAAGTCTCTGCCATCTCTGCATCTCCCGTGCTTTTGAAGCGTACATTTCTATTCAGCACTAAGGGCCCAATCCTAGCCAACTTTCCAGCACTGTTGCAGCCACAATGCAACCCTGAGGTAAGGAAACAAATGTTTCCTTACTCTGAGGAGGCCTCTGTGAGTTGCTCCCCACCACAGGATGCAGCACACTCCCCATTGACATGGCTGCACTGGCCCTGGAAAATTGGATAGGATTGGGCCCTAAGTCTCCTCTCAAAATCTGACAATGCTGCTTGCTCCTTACAGAGACCTCCATAGATAGACCTCCACAGATCTATTTTACAGCATGTCCAGATGCTGTCATCCTGGTTCTTTGCTCAATCAGCCAAATCCTCAGCATTGTTCCTTCCTTGGATCAAACCATGTACTCACTACTCCTGACATATCCTTTGATGGACTTGAACAATAACTTACCTGTCTCAACTCTGTCTCTTCATTACTTCTACATATTTTTATAACTTTAGACTACCTGGCTGTACCAAATGTAGTTGTCAGATGAACTTATATTACTGTTGGTAGAGTAAATGACTTGAGGATTACGGTTTTATTCTTAACACCTTATAGATTCATTTATTTTTAGTTTAAGACTAGTGACAAGATAAACTTGTTCAAGTAGTTCATTTTCTTTCATAAGGGAAGCTTTGGTTGCTAACCCATTTTGTATGCCAGAATTTTACATTTTAGTAAGTTTTTTTTTTTACACATGCAGTAGACTATCCTACTTTAAGGATCAATTTTATTTATTCCTTCTAGCTCAATACTAAGTGCCTAGAAAAGTGAATAAAACATTTTTTCCCCTAAACGTACTAAATAAGAGATGTTGCATTTTTATGTACCTCCGTTTATTTCATCTGGTTCATCATATTCTGGAATACTTACTGAAAAAGAAAAAAAATATATCTTTTTAATGCTTTGATATATTAAAGTCACCTTCAAAACTTTCAGTCTGTGATGATATTTAACAATAAAATGATCTATTTTTCAGCTGGGCCAGAAGCGTTCATACTTAATGCAGCATCAGCCACACAACTAAATGATTAATCTTATTTTTTTTAGGCAGCAATCCTTACTTTATATCTCTAATGTATCATATGAAAGTGCTTTATTCCAAAAATGACAAGTTTAATCTTACAAATGCTTAGTCAGAAGTAGTATTTATGTGTTACCCTGTACTGCAAGCTGACTTTTCATCACTTTATCATAGTAGACAGAGAGCTGATTAAACTTTAGCACCCTTGGGTGAATTCAGCCAAACATCCCTTGATCAGACTGTGTGTTAAAGTCAACACACAGGTTGAGAAAGGCACTATACAACTCATGGGGAATGATGTAAGTAAAAAGCTGGCATGTGTGTGAAAAGAAGGTGCAGGTTATAGAGAGGGTACCACATCTAGTGTTAGAAAATAAAGTGTTCTAACCCAGGCACCATAATACGTTGAATTTATGCCTTCAAAAGCCAAGGATCAGTGTTCCAAGGCCAGTGATTTTTGACCTTTTTCATCTCATGGCACACTGACAAGGCACTAAAATTGTCAAGGCACACCACCAGGTTTTTGACAATTGACAAGGCACACCATGCTGGCAGTGGAGGCTCACATCTCCCATTGGCCCTTCCTCTAAATTCCTGTGGCACACCTGTGGACCACTGGTGTGCTGCGGCACAGTGGTTGTAAATGGCTGTCCTAGGCAAACTGTTTATTGTGTAATAGCTAAGAATTAATTGCCTATTTTTCAGAGTTCTCACATTTTCCATCTAACTTACACTTCTGGTGGAGAATAAGGAATATCATTCAAAACACAAGATGCTGTATCTGGGAAATCAAGATGATACCCCCAGCAAGCCTCCATTGAATATTTTTTTTGTAATGCAGAGTGGCAATGCAGTTCTTCTCATGTGCCCTTGCTGTTATGTGAACCCAGAATGCACATCTAGCCATTTAAAACATAAAGGCAACAACCCACTGCTTGACTATCTATCTGAGCGATACTCTTCTCCCAAATGCCTACTGTGTAGTGTTGTGTACAATAAATGGCACATCTATTCACTAAAAAGGAACTTGAAGAAATGTCATGCATGGATTAAAATGAGGTTGGTACCCACTTCTACCATTCCTACCTTGTGTGTCAATTCTTGGCTATCCATGCTCTACTGACTCTGAGGATAGATTGTAGAAATGTATTATACATTGGGCTGCCCTTCAAGACTGTTTGGAAACTGCTGCTTGGATGTGCATTGGAAACAAGTGGTGGGAACACACAGAGCTTCATCAGCTCCACTGGCTCCTCGCTCATTTCAGAGCACAATTTGAAGCACTGGGCACGTTTGAAGTCATACAAGGTTTGGCAAGCATGACTTACTCCCACATGAACTTGCCTGCTCTCCAAGCATCTGGATACTTTAAAATAAAAAGTGAAATTGTTGGTATGTTCCAACAGTACTGACTGAATCCTTACATTATATATCTGGAGCTCCCACTCAGCTTCAAGTCCGAATTGCTGACAGATAGAGGGCCCAATCCTAAAGGCAGCACTGCCGTTGGGTGTAGTGGTGTCAAAGCAGCTACTGCTGCATCCTGCAGAACCGCAGTAGCTGCCAGAGGTCTCCTTGGGGGAAGGTGTCTCATCCCCTTCCCCTGGGGAAAGCCCCAAGCCCCGCCAAGGGCCTTCTCAAGTCTCCGCTGGCTATTTTGCTGGCGCAGACTTGAGAGATTCCATGTCATGTCTTCCGGCCCGACACAAAATTCAGGATCTGGCAGAGCAGAGCCCACTTCCTCCCTGAACCCACAACACCCACTTCCCGCCTCCTCCTCCCCAATAATACACTGGCCAGTGCTGTTGAAGCATGGGTCAGGCCTCCGAACAGTGCTGAGGCTTGGCATCAACTGGCACTAACCCAGTGCCGGTGCCACAGATGTGCCTTATGGCAAATTTGCAACATCAATCACCAGAGGTACGCTCGTACCGCTGGCATTAAAAAGCTCAGGATTGGGCTCTGAGGCTGCCATTCTATGCACACTGCTTTAGAAATGAGTCCCACTGAACTTCCTTAGTAAACATGCATGATAGTTAATTGTCAGCTGCCACATGCAGATTACTGAGTGCTATAAAATAGGAATCTGTCAGATAGACCAGGCCAAAAGAAGCTGTAGAACAAATGGCTTAATCTGAAACAAAAAGCTTTTAAATCGATGATTCTGTTTTAATTAAAACATTTATTTTGTCTGACTCAGAAGACACTGGATAGTTCTCAGATTGTAAGATTTAAAAACAAGAAAAAAGTGAAAATGCAACAGTTTATGAAAGGAAGTCCAACATATTTGCAAAATCCCTGACCTGCTGAGGGTTTCTGGGGCATGGACACATTAGCTAGGATCGCAGGAGTACAGCCAAACTCATTTTGCTTTTCTGTGTATCTTTTCCAAAAAGGGAACAAGAGTCAGAATTTGCCATGACAACCCAATTTTGAGAAATGAGTTGCTAAGTGTATGCTTCCCCCTTCCCCTTGTCTGCGAGAACAACAAAGCGACTGGTAAACAACATTCCAGCACAGTGCTACACATGAGAGAAGATGGATATTTTCTGAAAAAGTAGATGAGAACATGAAAAAAAACAATCGCTCGTCATTTTATATTTTTTTTTTCTTAAAAAATGTACTCACTAGCTGATACATTCAAAGAGGTCACAGTTCTTTCTAGCGAATTTTCTGCCACACATGTTAATGTAACATTTTCTTCAGGAGCAATTCTGATTTTACTAGCAAACTTTCCATCGATATATCTAGTCTCCTCCGTCTGGAAAGAAAGGAACATTATTTAAGAAAGGTTACTTGCAGGCAAAAAAAGAGGTTTCATGCATGTGCAAACTATCTTAGCATATAGCATTACAGGTGGCATCTTGGTATTTGTGGAAGATCCATTCCAGGATCCCACAATGGATACCAAAATCCATGGATAACCAAATCTGTGGATTGCAGAACTTATTTTGCAATTGTGACTAGAGATGTGCTCTGGTTGTGTTTGGAGATCCTTCTCAGGGCTCAGAAGGGCCTCTGAACATGACTGGACCACAGCTCTGATCACAATTTGAGAACAACAGATGGGACAGATCCACGGATTTGAGATCTACAGTGAGGTAAAACCGTGGCCCCACCTAAAGAGGCCCCACCTGTATGTTAGTATATTTGGTTAAACATCTAAAATATGATCTCCTGGCCAGGTTCAAAAGTCATATGGAACGAGGTTCTGTGTGATGTTCACAAGCCTTCAGCTCATGTGCCCCTGTCTCCTCTTAAAAACTGAAATGTGATCCCAGTTCATATCCTGGTTTGTTATCAAACTCTGGTTAGAAAAATACAAGATTTGCTTGAGTGGGAGAGGGAGAGTGTGCAAACCTGAGGCTCAGGGACATTTCATAGTACCAATGATAAGCTGTGGTTCCAATGATGTCAGAACTGGGCCACAGTGTGGACAGCACCCACAATAGCGCATGATACAAGAGCAGTTGTGAAAGCGTGCACTGCACACACACACAAACACACACACACCCCACAAAAGAGAAAGAGAGAGAGGATAGTACATTTTGGAAATCTTGGGAGCATTTTAAAAGTCTTAATATATCCCCCCAGCCTCCCACTTACACTTTTTTTTGCTAATTTCCACTGAGGGAGATTCTGTAGGCAAATTCCTTGGCAGGGAAGGGAACCCGAGTTGGGTGACTCAAGTCTGAGTTCTGAAAATCAGCGTTTTTTGCTGACTAGTGGAGGCTCCAGTCACCTATGCCGATGACTCAAGCATTGACTTGAGTCTGAGGCTACTGACTTGGCACTCGGTTCCCACGCATGCAGACTCGAGTCTGTCTGTATCTGGTGGTTCTTGTTTTCTTTTTACTGGCATGAAAAACCTCGTGTAAGCAGCCTCTCCCCTTCAGAGCAGGGACATGCAGTGTGGGGGTGGCAGGTGAGGCAGAACTGCCCCTTCGTTGTCCATGGAAAAACACTGCAGCTGCCCTACCTGCTAACACCTGAGAAGGCTCTCCTTATACCCGTTTTCTTGGGTGTTTATTCTTTGCCCATTTTCAAGCCAAAAACTGTAACCTCCAGCAACAGTTTGTCCCTGAAGGGTCAATTTGAGGAAATCAGGGGCTAAGTGCCTCTTCAGAGAGTTTTTTAGGAGAATTTTAGACTTTCATAACTTGCAAATGATAAGTGGGGAAAAAGTAAAGCTCCTCAATTCCATGCATCCAAGTCTCATCCAGGACTCTTCCCCCCCCACCATCAATAAAGCACTTCCAGTTGGAAGTATGCTTCTGTCGCACAAGTGTGCATGTCTATCATGGTCCTTAAGCTGCAGGCCTATGTATGCTTACTTGGAGTAAGCCTTGCTGAACTGTGAAACTTACCCTGAGCAAACACTTACCAGACAAAGTGACACATCTAGTGACCTCATTTTTAAAATTTTTTTTTGGTGTGTTGCACAATTGACTGTAGGTAATATGGAACTAACACTGTTCAGAAAAAAAGGTTAGTTTCTTCTATGTGGTTTGTTGTCATTTTTAATTGCAAAATGAAATATGTAGAAGTAATAAGAAAGAAAGTTACTTGATTTATGATGCTTCCACTGCTAGTCCATTGTACTGCTGGTTTGGGAAACCCTTCCACAATACAGGATATTGTTTTAAATGTTCCATCTGAGCTGGTTTTCTTCGTCATTTTGATCTGAGGTTTTCCTTTTTCAACAGACAAAACATAACACTAATGTGAATTTATTTATGTTATTTCCAATTTATTCTCCCTACAGCAGGAAATCCAAAACAAGAAATAGTAACAGCCTATAGGAATGTATCACTAGAGGAACTAGCATTCTGCCAGCGATTCGAGGTACTCCACCAATGCATAGAGGTATGCCCTTCTGGAGAAACAGCAGGAAGGCTGCAGCTGCCCCATGCAGGTCAGTGGCTCTGTCAGGACCACCAACAAAAGTAAGTTGGTGGGTGAGATGGGATGAAGGGCAGGCTTCAGCGGACCTGGGAGGGCATTCCATAGTGAAGAACTAATGTAGAAACCAGCAAGCCCTACCATTACCTTCTACGATCAGTGTAAGGGTCTGCTTTTTCTTCAGCCCTTCAACCTCTTGCAAGTTAGTTGCGCAGATGTACTTTCCTGCATCCTGGTATTGTAAACTTGAAAAGGATGGACTTGTCCGCATTCTAGTATTGTCCTGATGGAAGGAGAGCAAGTTTAACAGAGGAAGTTGAGCACATGCACAACCGTAAGACAGGCTAGCCTACAGATTTCAACTTACATTGACCACAACACTCACATAACATCAGATCCTCTTTCAAGCATAACTGGCGCATAATTCTAGGGTAACAACTGATTGATTTCCACTACTATGCAGGAAACAGGCATCATTTCTCACTGAAATTATTAACCGGTAAGGAAACAGGCAGGAAAAGGAACATAATGCATGTGATTAAAACAGCACTGCTGTACACCATTTTTAAGGACATTTCAGCCATGATAGAGTCAATTATTCTGGCATGAAAATATGCACTCAAGCACTGGTGGTAATACATTATATTGGACTAGAGGCCTAACACTGGCATTATTGCTCCTCTGTACAGTATAGCTCTGAAGGAGAGAGGCAACACCTATATTACTCTACAACGACAGGTGTGCACCCTTATCTGTGGGAGTTCCATTCCGGAACACCCTTGCGGATAGCCAAAACCGCGAATATGGGCGATCGTACATCCCCATGGTCTGGACCCTCTGGAGGGGAGGGGAGTCCGGTTTCCCTCCCCTCCAGAGAAGCTTCTGAGCTCAGTAGAAGCCGTAGACTTACGTCCATAGCCTCTGCTGGGCTCAGACTGAGCTCTAGATCTCAAAACAAGTGTCCACATTAGGAGGCCCTGGGAAGCCCTCTGGGAATGGGGGGGCATATGTGCAAGGGGGGGGCGTGGACCCGATCCACATATACAGGATCTTTGAATCTGCAGATACAGGATCCGTGGATACGGGGCCCCCAGTATCAGATTCGAATTCAATAGCAGTTGTGCTTTTGCCAAGTAAATATTGCCATTGCCAGAGTGAAAAGGAAACAAACTGAACTCTATTGCCACTACCACAGTATTGCAATAACTTCTGGCCCACCCCTAGGTAGAGGCTCAGCCCAGGCTTTGCCTCTCCTACCCTCTGACATAGTTGGTTAGTTGAATTTAAATTGTGAAATTCAACTCCATTCTCCTCTTCACAGAATTGCAAGGTTTAGCTTAGCGCCAAACCCATTGAATACTGGCTTTGCAATTCTTTATCAAAACAAGGAGCAGCACTAGAATTTTATATGTTGGAGAATGCAATTATTGTTAATACTGCTGAGAAATGTTAATACTCAATTAATTATCTTTATATTTACTGATTTACTTTTCTGCAGCTATGGGTCACTAAAGGTTATACATTTTCCAGTGGTTAATCAATCTACATTTTTATGACTGCGGAAAGCCAGGGCCGGATATTGTTGGGCAACAGCTATTGACTATATCTCAAGCTGCAAGCCACTAACCATTATTTACTACTATTACTACGTAAATTTAAAAGCACCCATTGTCAAGTTTTACATATTTAAACACAAAGTTCTAAAAGAGGTTTAAATGCTTACATTGCTACACAATGTCTTATACAGAGATACAAAACTGGTCTTTATGCAACATTAATTACATTTCGCCACAGTGCTGATTGGGTCCCCCCCCCTCTGGTGTTACATGGTGAGACAGGAATGAGACCAAGGGGTGTCATATTAAAAGGGTGACTTCCCCACTTCCTGTATCAGGTCAAGGAGCCCTTAGATCTACTGCTTTATAAGAACATAAGAACAGCCCCACTGGATCAGGCCATAGGCCCATCGAGTCCAGCTTCCTGTATCTCACAGCGGCCCACCAAATGCCCCAGGGAGCACACCAGATAACAAGAGACCTCATCCTGGTGCCCTCCCCTACATCTGGCATTCTGACTTAACCCATTTCTAAAATCAGGAGGTTGCGCATACACATCATGGCTTGTACCCCATAATGGATTTTTCCTCCAGAAACTTGTCCAATCCCCTTTTAAAGGCGTCTAGGCTAGACGCCAGCACCACATCCTGTGGCAAGGAGTTCCACAGACCGACCACACGCTGAGTAAAGAAATATTTTCTTTTGTCTGTCCTAACCCGCCCAACACTCAATTTTAGTGGATGTCCCCTGGTTCTGGTATTATGTGAGAGTGTAAAGAGCATCTCCCTATCCACTCTGTCCATTCCCTGCATAATTTTGTATGTCTCAATCATGTCCCCCCTCAAGCATCTCTTTTCTAGGCTGAAGAGGCCCAAACGCCGTAGCCTTTCCTCATAAGGAAGGTGCCCCAGCCCCGTAATCATCTTAGTCGCTCTCTTTTGCACCTTTTCCATTTCCATGCTTTCCTCTTTTCTAACTTTGTTCTGCTGCTTTTCAAACCCTTTCTAAAATCTTGAAAAGGATAGATTGCTTGTGAAACAAAGGTGCTTTCCCTCTGTACTACAAAGATTACTCACGGAGACTATTTGGCGCAGGAAAAAAGATGCTATTGGTGCCAACAGCACTAACAGGAAAAGAGCAGCTGAAGTTTACACCATCAACATTTTATTTCTGCTTATTTCAAGGTGTGCAGGAGACACAAATTTATACATGCGTACTTGGTGCTGAGTGAATGCCAACAGAGAGCAAGGGAACAGACTGGTAGCATGACCATGTGCAGGACTGATTGCAAGACCCACAGGTTCACAGACCAGGAAGGCCACTGACAACTGAGAAACATGATCTCCACCTTAATTGCCCTATGGAGGTCAATGCTCCAGAGACTTGCTTACTCATTAAATGCAAATGGATTTTTTACAGCTCTACAATCCAAGGGAAGCCTACCAGCTCCAAATCATGTTGGGACAGCAAATCTGGTATCTTGTAACTATAGCCTTCACCCAAGGGCTCCTGATTGGGAAAAACAACTTCACAAGAAAGACAAAGGAAACATTTTCCACTTCCAATGGCCTTCACCGTCCCCATGAATGACTAGGAGGCAAGCTAAAGAGCCAACGGCACTCCAAACGAGCCACACGCTCAACTGGATGGGAAAACTAATGGCAGTAGCCAACAGGGATTCTCAGCTAGCAATAGAGAACCCTCTAATTGAATCACCCGGCCAAGAACCTCATACAAACCTATGGGGTGAAATTCTACAATAATGCTAGACACAAAAACCATGTTCTTGCTCTTTGGTCATTCCTTCGCCAGTTATCCTGTCTTGTTTATTCATTTGTGGAGCATTAACCCACTGGTTAAACTATCCATTGTTAACCTAGTCCAGCTTTCCATCCTCATTCCCATTCCAGCTGCTGTCCAAGCACCGCTGTGCCAGCCAGCACCCAAGTTCGGTAACACCTACAATCCTCTCTCTTTTCCAGCTTCTCAAGTGCAACTGAAGCTGCTGAGCTGGCACAGCCTGGCCAGCCTACCTTGTGGGCTGCTTCTCTCTCTCATCACCCCATCTGTCAATGACAGGCGGTTCCCCTGCCCTGTTCCCTTCAAGGCTACTGCCTCATGCAATGGTATGATAGAAAGAGAGCAATTGTCCTATTTTCTACTGCGATAAAAGTGGCCAATCCAGTAACCCTACAACCCTTCCCTTCCTATGACACAAACTCATGCTATTTCTTTAATCACATTTTCAAAATCATCACAAAAATGTAACTGCACATGTTTACAAAAGTTAGTTACTTGGTTTTGAAAGAGATTATATCTTTAAACTTTAGGGAGCTTCATATCCCATTTACTCTCTTTCTTTAAAATAACAGCATGATTAACAATTTACCTTCATCCAGAATACAGTTGCATTTCTACTGGAAGAGATTGTACAGGATACTGGCAGTGCTTCTCCAATGCGCTTAACAACTTCTCCGCTGGGAGTAAGTGACAAATCCAAATCTACGGGGTAGAAAGTCAGTACTGTAAGAGACATCTCAGAAACGTGGTTCATCTAGAGGGCTTACAGATGAGAAGAACACTCTTGGCTAAATCCAGTTACAGCTCCATTTTCTCAAAGTCTCAGCCAATTCCTTTATGCAACAGAACGGAAAATAATCTTCAAAAGAAGGCAGCAAAAATATTTGCATATCTCCTGTAATTATTGGATACCAGAAAGTGAAACACTCCATTTTCCCTGTAGGATCACTTAAGAAATAACAAAAAGGATTTACTGGAAAAAAGACAAATTATATGTGAAGCATGAAAATGATGGGGAAAAGTGCAAGGGGTTTTTTAAGCTTTGTAATAAATTATACAGAAATCTGAACTGCAACTAGAAAACAGAAGGATTGTTTTGCGAAACAGGCAGAAGGATGATTGGTTTTGAGAGATATTTTCTTCTACTATAGGATTTAGAATGATGAAAATGTGCAGGTGAGTCAAGGATAACTTTAACCCACTTCTTCCTTCTGTAGCTTGCCTCAACAAAACATCTGAGTTTCCCGTTAATTTCAGAATTAATCATTGAAAATCCCACAATTATTGGCTGTAAATTAAAAATTACTGTATGAACTAGGTTGCTTTTCTGTCTTTCAGAGTTCTGAGGCAACACTGTCACACTGGCAAAGTTAAAGCAAATTCCAGGAGGCAACAAATATGTGCATATTTTTCAACATGAGCACATTACTGGTACAAAAAGCTGTAAAAAAATAATAAAAAAGATAATTATCTTCAGTGGTCTTCACTGGTCTTCATAAAAATAAAGATAATGGTCTTCAGTGATCTCTGATTTTCCTTTCTTCTGCACAGAGGCCACACAGGCTTTCATACTACATGGTAGTTTCAAAAATATCACACACACATGGCGAGGCAGATTGAAATACTGCAGCTTTGTAAAATCATTGGTATTAAAGCACTTAATGTTACTTAAGCCTGTGAACTTCTCTTCGGTTATCTCACCGGAAAGAAGAGAAGCTCTATTCCCTCAACAGCTCAACAGCCTCAAGAAGCTCTATTCCCTCAACAGGAAAGCAAAATCGTCTACATCTTTCATTTTCCAGTTCTATTAGGAAGATCATTATAATTAAAGGAAACACAGCATCAGAGAGAGAGAAAGAGAGAGAGAGAGAGAGAGAGAGAGAGAGAAAAGAGAGTGCTCAAAGCTTTACAGTAACTGACATTGCTTCCAGTTAGTAATAGCCACACACGACTGATACAAGCCTAATTTCTCTGTCAGTGGCCCTAGGAGCGCTGCCCTTATCTACCTCCACAGCTGCTTACCTTGCAGACTATAAGCACATAGAAACACTTTAGCAAACAATAGCAGTGCAGAAAGAGACACAACTACCTGTCGAATACTATCCTGTTTCTCCCTACCACAAAAATATGTTCCACAAATCAAAGCGGTATATCAGAAGACAAAACCTCTTCAGATTCTATCCCCATGACTAAGAACAATGTAAGTCAGCTGACCCAGAATTGCAGATATTTCTTCTTCACCAGGAGAAGGGCCTGATTTGCAACTTTTCTGAAGTTCTTAAGCATAAAGTCGCAGGGGAAAAAGGCTGTTCTTCCTGCTCTAAAGAACAGAGTTCTTTCCCCCTTCTTCCGCCTGATAATTCTTTCTCTATGGTTTGTCAAACCTTTATTTCTTTGAGGCAAGATAAAACCTAAGAATTGACTGATTAAGAAAAAAATCATTTGGAAGGAAAACCTGTAATACGTGTCACAAAATTATTTAGAAGCATTTATTTCTGAATACCAGTTATAGCACTGAGAGGTAACAGTGTGTGTGTGTGTGTGTGTGTGTGTGTGTGTGTGTGTGTGTGTGTGTGTGTGTGTGTTATATTCATGTCTTACTTGTAAACTTTACAGGTTCATTTGGCCTGTATTTATTTATAATATAGTACTGCTATTCTTCAGTGCCATACCCTGGCTAATTGCTCTTTCAGTAGGAAAGTTCTATTTTTTTCCCCAAAGTATGTCCAAGGCAGCTTTTGCCATCAACATGTGTGGAAGCAGAAGCTATTCCTTCACTATCACCAGAATTTCTACCACCGTCTGACAAACAGGCTGGGTGTAGAGAACCCTACAAGGCAAGGGACAGATAAGGTTGTGCTTCAATGGACAAGCAAAACAAAGTGGCTCCCGTTCAAGAAAATATGACGTGCAATAACTCAACAGGTCGTTACCATTTGTTTCATTCTGTCTCATCTTTGATTCCTTGAGATGAGAAAAACCATACCATGCCCACATATTCACTGACTGTGGAATCTGTTCAGATAATTTCAATCAGCATCTTAAAGTCAGACAAGGAAGAGAGGTTCATTGATTTATTGTTGGTGCTTATACCCCCTCCAAGAAAGAATGACCTCTCACAATCTCTGTAAAGGGCACAGGCTGGTTGCTATATAGCAGTCACCTCAGCTTTTCTTTGATATATGTGTTTGATTTTTTTTTTTTGCCTTAAATCTTTTCCTGTGTAGCTATTTCTTCATAGCTAGGCAATTTTAATATCTTTTCCAGTCTTTTTCCAGACAAATATTAGAACCCTATAAAAATATGTGTATGCAGATTTATTTAGACTAGAGGGATATACCCAAAGCAATAGTATCTCAAAGAAGGGCAGGTAGGAAGCTTCAGGGATTTAAAGGTATGCAAGGGATTGAGGTTCAGGGATGCTGTGTCATGTAAAAAAAGTGCTGGGGCAGAGGACATTACAATTCTATGCATTCTAGTCTTTTCTAATTGGGCCTTTCCCATTTTCACTTAACTTTTTTTCCCTAAAGGAATCTTGTCTTTATTTTAGACTGTCTTTAATTTAGAAATAATTCAATAGCTTCTTCACTGTTCTCTTGCCCTTCTCTTTTTGAGATTTTTTCATGAGTGACAATATTTAGGATGCGTATTTTACTGGCAAAGATGTATTTCTAACATCCATGTCTGTGTATTAATGTGAATGCTGGGCAATTGAGGCATTTTTAGGAAAGATTAAATGGATGCAGAGAGTACTCTGAGCAGTGGAGTAGAGAGTAGTGGATGCAGAAAGGGTTGAGAGGGGCTCAACCCTTTTAACATTCTGTCAGTCAATCTCCCCATCTTGCGGCACATAAGCGCATGAGGAAGAGCCTGTAGCTCAGGGACACAGCACATGTTCTGCATGCACCTCTAGCATCTGCGTGCATCTTCAGCATCTCTAGACAAAGGATCTGACAACAGGAGAAGGAAATATCCTGCCTGAGATGCCAGTAATCTGCAGCCAGAGCAGACAACATAGAGCTAAATGGTCTGGATCAGTATAAGGTGGTTTTACATGTTCACAGTCATCCATACGGACAGCCTGGTGTAGGTTTGCATCCAGTCATTCACAAACGTTTGGCAAAATCTTCTTACGTGACTATATTGAACCATGATGAGGTTTGGGTGATTAGAACTACCAAAACTCAGGGTATCATTCACTTATGCAATTCTCAAAATGCACTTGGGGCATTGCTATTTTGTAGGCACTTGCCATTACATAATCTTCTTCCATGTGGAAATCTTAAATGTCAGGGAAAAGGTTAGCTTGAGGGATGCTCCTGGTTCTTTGAATATCTAGTATTTTACCTGATGGATGATCTTTTGCTGCACTAGTTTCTTTTTCTCAAACTACCAAGTGCAAGAAGATTTAAGTCAGCATTCAAATCTGTATTATCTCACAAATTAATGATTTTTAAAGGCAGTATAGAAAATACAATTCCCTCTTAAAAATGCTGACATATTTTATCTTATGAAAAGACTTGATGAAAAACTAGTTGCTGAAGCCCCACATTGTAACAGCGGAATAATACATTAGCACTCCCTTGCCAGGTTCTGAAAATGATCAGACAATTTAAAAACATCAACAGGACAAAATGAAACTAACTCAATTTGACATGAAATTTGAACTAATTACCAATGAATCACAGAAAGAAATACTTGCCTCATAACCAATTATGAGGTTGTGAACAGGAAAGTGTCAGGAAAAAAAGGTATAATTTAATTACTGGGTAAAGCAAAATATTTGACCTTCAGAAAAACTGGAGTAGCACAGATTGGTCACAATTGGTTGTCACATTTTTAATCCTGACACTGGCATAGCTAGAGGGGGGTGGAGCACTAAATTTTGCAGGGAACCTTACCGCAATGGGACCCTCCCCCACCCCTTTGGAGCCATTTGGGTGGCGGGGGGGGGGGAAATGGAGGCTAATGGCTCCCATGGGGAGGGGGGTTGCTTGCATGCTGGCTCCCTGCAAAACTTAGTGCCCCGCCCCCCTCTAGCTATGCCAGTGAATCCTGAAAATCATGGAGAATGCAGCCCCTCCACCACTACTGGTTGGAGGAACTTCTTTCCCCAGTCCCACCCCTTGGCACAAGGCAGATATGACATACAGGCACCTCACTGGGGTCTGCAAGTCATTGCTGGATAAAGCAAACAAAGCAATTGAATACTTGAATTCTAGGCTCCTTCGCTGGCGTTCCAAAGCAAGACGGCACAGCAGTCCCTTCCTCCTATCTGAGAGTGCAGTCGGAAATTAGCTGTTAGCCTTTTAGAGCCAGGTAAGAATATTTTGCTCTCCACTGTTTTGTCACAAGTGGGAAAGTTTTATGTTTTTTTTGTTTTGTTTTGTTTTTTTGCCTACCCCAGACTGTCTTTGAAGGTGGGTTGAGCCAGGTGGCCACAGTGGCAAGAATAGTGCAGGTCAGGGTCTAAGAGTAGGGATCTGATGTGCACTTTCATGTGTCTCTGGGGAACCATTTCTGGTCTGTCTGGCTCTGGGATGCAGGCTGTGACCCTTTGGGCTTGAAGTGCCCAACCTCTGTTTCAAAGGCTGTCTACCTCAGGATGGGCTGAACAATTTGATTGCCTCAACCCCAGTATTGGCAAGCAGAAACTGGGTGGCATTTAGCTACCCCAGGTTTTGGACAGGGTGGTAAAGACCAAGAGGAAACAATGGGCTTCCTGTTTCCTACAGTGTTGGTGCCTGCACTTCTGTGATAGGACCCACTGCATAGGGATTTATATTGCTTAATCAAGTAGCTCATTCTCCCAAACACTATCTGGTTAGCAGGGCAATGATCTGGAGGGTTAGGAACAAGTGAACAACTCAAGCGCTCTCATGTTTCATAACAGAAAACTCCAGTTTCCCAAAACCACAGGTTGCTATGACGTCTGGCCCAGAAAACTGTGGTTTAAGCAACATACCATAAGAACATAAGAACAGCCTTGCTGGATCAGGCCATAGGCCCATCTAGTCCAGCTTCCTTTATCTCACAGTGGCCCACCAAATGCCCCAAATTATGCCCTAGGATTATGGTTTGAAATACTGACTTGAAGTAATTCTCAGCCCACACTTAGCCAGTTGGTATCTTTACAAACTATGATTTAAAAGAAAGCAGTGGTGGACGGCAGGAGTGCTTGAGATAATCATTACTATTCATTTTAGGGAATTGAAAGGTGGAATCTAAAGATGACTGTCGAGAGACTCTGTCTTGGTTCTTCCAGGTCCATGCCTGTCCTGGTTCACTGGAAGGCAGAGTACCAACAAACAATGGTGAATAATAAAACAATATTACTTACAATGCACTGTAATTGTGGTGGAATCCATCAAACTTTCATCAGTCAAGGAACATCGGTACTCCCCCGTTGCATTTCTTCTTACATCTGTTAATACGTAAAGACTTGAGCTCCTTATAGGTTCTGACTCTCCCTTTCAAAGGAAGTTGAATAGAAAAGTTTACTAATATATGAAAACCACATTTATATATTTTCTATGGCAAATTTCACAGTAGTCGAGAACGAATAGTCAAGAAGAGCCATGGTGGTGTAGTGGTTTGGGAGGTGGACTTAGACTTGGAAGATCCAGGTTCAAATCCCCCCTCAGCCATGAAGCTTCCTGGGTGACCTTGGGCCAGTCACTTTCTCTTAGCCTTACCTACCTCACAGGGTTCTTGTGAGGACAAAAGGAGGGGAGCAGCTGTGTACACCGTGCTGAGCTCTTTGGAGGAAGGGCAGTATAAAAATGTGGAAATAAGTAATAGAAGGTAGCCATCTCATTTCTCAATTTTTTGTCTGATGACTAGTCAAGTTATCAGAAAAAGACTTCTTAATTTAAAAGTTTTTCTGTCAGAATTTCCTTCCACAAATATAAAGGTTTCCATTCACAGATATATCATAACGTACTATTGCTGTGTGGGTCAAAGCAACAGGTACATTGCTATGTAATCAAAATAAAGGACAAAACAAACAAAAATATTTAGAGGAAGGGCAAAAACATCTTTAAAAAGGGCCCAATCCTATCTAACTTTCCAGTGCTGATGTAGTCACAATGCGGCCCTGAATAGGTGAACAAACATTCCCTTACCTTGAGGAGGCCTCTGTGGCCACCCCCCACCACAGAATGCAGCACATGTTCCATTGGCATCAGCAGCACTGGGAAGTTGGACGGAATTGAGCCCAAATATATTTTTAAGTGGGGAAAAAGCACAAAAGTAATTCCAGATCATCCATACATTGAAACTCCCAAGTTACTGAAACACCTATTTTCTTCCAGGACTTCATCTTTAAAATAGCACTGTTACTGTAGGCAATAATGCAAGAAATTTAAACCGACCAAATTTATAGAGAACATAAAAGTGATATCTAACCACAATACATATTGTCTCAGAGCTGAAAGCATGATGCAGAGTACTTAAACAGCAACAACGATGGCTCTTATTTTCGTCAAGCTGTTGAAGAAATGTTATGTTTCCAATTACAAGCACATTTGCCTCCTCACAGAACCTCTACAAAGGAAAATTGGTTCAGCACCACTGTTTGTGACTTTTGGAAGAACTGTGGGAAAAACGTTCTTTAGTATGTTTTAATTGGAGGAGAGTCATCACCAGGTGATGTAAATGAAGCTGAACTAGATTGTCTTACAGCCCAATCCTATCCAGCAAAGGAGCAATGGCTCCGAAGTGTTACATGAAAATCCCCTTTTTCCTTTTAGTTGTAATTTTCTCTCTATCTGGTTATGTTACTATGGACTAAAATACCTTACAGGCTAAACTTCTCACACAGGCCACATTTCCAAAACTCTGGTCGAGTCACAAGCTCATGGTTACACAACCACCACCTCCCTATGGTCACACATTATGGGAAGAAGTCTGGCATCTTAAATCATTGTTTAAGTGTCTTCTACATTACTGTATTCATTGTATTGTTTTAACCCAATCACTGTTTAAGAACTGTATGCAAACTTGAACTGTCTCCTTGTGTTGCTGATTCATTGTATTGTTTAAGTTCCCCCATCTAGGAAGCCAGCCATAGACCCCATTGAATTTTGCTTATAACTGACAACCTGATCCTTTCAATGTTTTTACACACTCCAAGCACCCTGCTGTGTAGTATCATCCAGCTCAGACTCTCTCCCAACCCCTTTTAAGTAAGGGCTTCCCCTTGCTCTCTCTGGCTCTCTCTCCAAGGACCAACACATCTGTGTTGTGTCAGAGGGTCCTCTTCACAGGACTCCGCCCCCCCCCCCCCACTGCTCTACAGGACAGGTAACTAACTTGTGACTGGAACTCTTTCCCTTCTCCCCCCCTTTTTTCTCCATCTTTAGTTAGCAGCTGGGTTTGGTAGATCAGGGACCCCTAAAATCCGTCCCTACCTTTCCTTTTTCTAATTTCCTCGGATGCACCAAATACTCTTTACACGCAACCACCATGAAAGCTAGGTACACTAGATTCAAGTACTAGGACCAAGAAACATACACTTATCATTTCTTCATGTGCATTATGTTTACCTGTGTGCTCTTGTAATAAAACTATAATCTTTTATTAAAAGTTATCTTTCTCTCAGTCTCCTCTTTAAGCAGAAGGGAATTTCTCTGCATTACGCCGTCTTGTTATCCAGCCTGCGACCCTGAGGTTCCAATAAGGGCAGTGTAATAATTCCCCTAAACAAAACAGCCCTTTTGGTAACAGAAGGGCTACCACCAGATCTCATGCTGGTTTTGAGTAGGCTGGAGGTCTCCTCAGGGGAAGGGGAGATTCCTCTCCTTACCCTGTGTAAAGAAACAGCCTGCTCAGTGGCGCTTCTTGATTCAGAACCAGCTACTTCTCTGACACAGACTTGAGAAGCCTAGTGATTCAGCAGAAGAGGCCTCCACCAGTCCCACCTCTCTCCTGGGCCTGTTCTCCCATTTCACCCTCCTCTGTGGAGAAATGCCTCCCCCCATCCTTCCCACATCCCTGAGCCACTTGAGTTCACCTGCTCACTGGCGGTGGCTAGGGGTTGATCTGCAGTGTTGACAGGGTGGCGAATGTTTCCCTGCCAGTGCTGCTTCTTCTCTGGGTGGCACAAACATGTCTTATGGCACATTTGTGACACCCACCACTGACTCTGCTGCAGCTGCAGTGCTGGTGGTAGGGCAGCCTAGGCTCAGGCTGTATAGGTGTTTGAAATGCTAGCTTGCTGAAACGGTCATGGAAGCAGAGCCAGTTACTTGCCAGACTCCTTTACACAATTTAATCCACTTTATTCTCACCACCTCGTGAATACAAGACAGTTCGTCTGAAAGAGAGACATTATGTTGCTTTGTTTAGCCACTTCTTACCTCAATTACATAGAGAGCTGAACCATCCACTTCTTTCAAAGTGGGGTACGTTGAGATGGCACAAAAATACGTCCTATAGCCAATGAAATTGATCTAGTCTGGACAAGGATATTTTGGTGCCTTGGAAGCACCCTAAGGGCGCAATCCTAAGCAACTTTCCAGCACTGGCATAGCTGTGCCAGTGGGGCATGTGCTGCATCCTGCAGTTGAGAGGCAATCACGGAGGCCTCCTCAAGGTATGGTAATGTCTGTTCCCTTACCTCGGAGCTGCATTGCCCTTATGTCAGTCCTGAAAAATTGGTTAGGAATGCGGCCTAACTTTGTTAAACATGACATATCTCCACGACCAGATTTACATAGCAACTGACTGGAAATTATTATTATTAATTATTAACAGTATTTATATACCGCTTTTCAACTAAAGTTCACAAAGCGGTTTACAGAGAAAAATCAAATAACTAAATGGCTCCCTGTCCCAAAAGGGCTCACAATCTAAAAAAGATGCAAAAGAATACCAGCAGACAGCCACGAGAACAGACACTGCTGGGGTGAGGTGGGCCAGTTACTCTGCCCCTGCTAAAAAAAGGAGCACCCGCTTGAAAAAGTGCCTCTTACCCAATTAGCAGGGGTTAATGACCGAATTGCCCCTATTTTTTAAATCAACAGTCATAATCTCTAAGAAGGCACAGATTTCTGATGGTTTAAATTCATGTCGTACAAAAGTGATTTAGTAGTTAGTGACTAAAATGTGATGGCTCCTGGTATTCGTGCAAAAGGTTACAAAGGGGAAAAAAGTATTCACAAGTAGTCAGTACTTACTTGAATATAAAATAAGAATTCCTGAGGTGGGGGATTACCATTTCCAGAACATTTTAGGGTGATGTTATCACCTTCTTTAATTGTATTCTTTTGAGAAAGTACTTCAATTTTTACTTTCTCTGTTGGATCTGTAAAGACACAAGAATCAATGAATAAATTTTTCTCTTAATGTTCATCTCATTCAATGCAGCAGTGGCAAGGATCTGCTACGCACAGTTCCCCTGCTTGACAGATAACCACTTACACAACAAACGGTGCTCCACAAGACCTTTCTGGATCCTGGCATCCAGTTCTAGGGCTCTGAGTGTAGTCTCCCCAACAGGTTTACAGCTGCTTGTGTAGTGGCAACTGTGCCAATGACCCGTCTAGGAGGCAAGACTTAATTCAGGTCCCCTAGTCCTCCCCCAGACATGGCTGGACCTGACAAAACTGGCATCAACCATTTATTCAATAAGTGCAGATTTACTATGTTTGAAAGAACATCCATGTAATTCCTGTTCATACAGGACTTCTGGATCATATCCAAATAAACAAAGAAAAAAGGAGCTTTTCTGTTAAAATGCTATACTAAGTTCTACCAAAGTCCTGTTTACACAGATATTTCTTCCGCTTCAAAGGTTCATTTCATTTCATTCACCTTTATTGGCATATGAGACATACAAACAAACAAAAAAGTAGGAATAAATAGTACAAAAGGTTACATGAGCATTAAGGCCATTTTAACTTTGATTGCAGGTCAGAAGATCAAGGAATAAAATTTTTATGGTTGACAGAGGCATCATCATGAGTTAGTATTATCTATGTTAATAACTCTTACAACACTGGACACATTAGTTTATACCAACTGATTAAATGGGAGAGAGCTCTGTGGCGCTGTATTACCAGTTTTATAAAGGTTGCTAATTGGGTAATGAGCGATTCATCAGCAGATGTTGCAGAATGAATTTGTCAGGATGTCCTGGAAATTTTGAGAGTATCTAAGAGGTCCAAGTGGAGTAAATGAATATCCTTATATAGATTGCAATACAATAATGTGTGGGTCAGGCACTCTACTGTCTTGCTGTTACATGGGCAAAGTTGTGCTTCATACAGGACTGCACTGAATCTTCCAGTTAAGAAGTTAGAGGGTAGCGTGTTGCATCTTGCTAGGGTGAGGGCACGTCACTCCTGTGGATTATTCAGGAAAGAAAGATAGCTAGCCATTCTCAGCACATTTGGTAGTATACCAATGTATAAAGGAGAACAGGATTTTTGTGCTGCATCATGTAATATTTGTTGCTCAATATCTAGCAGTCTTCCTTTGAGGAGCTTAAACACCTGGGATGGTTGAAGAGCTCCCAAGGAGTCCGGAGCAATACCCATGGTTTGACTTTCTGTAGAAATAGCTTGAATTCAAGAAGTGAAAAGGATCTGATAACATGCCCTTGAGGAAGGGATCATTGTTTGATATATATAACAGATACGAATCCAAAACCTGAAAGAATGAAGCCATGCCACTGTCTCTAGTCTGATTGCTCCTGCTTCTAGACATAAAACAGCATAAGGTACACAATGCAGTACAGCAAATACATGGTAAAGAAAAGATGTCTGGATCCTTTCAACAGAACTATTAACAGCAGACATCCAAATAGGTGAGGCAAATAACAGTTTGGACACAACCTTGGCTTGAAAGATCTTTACAGCAGCCGGGATAAAAGAATTGCTCCATGTATGAAAAAAACGGTAAATTGCTTGAGATGTCAAGTTTGCTGCACTAATCATAGCTTGATGGTGAGTCGCCCAGGATAGCTGGTAATGAAAGTAGACTCCTAAATACTTAAATTGTTTAACTTGCTGGATATTTTTACCATTAAAAATCCAAGAAAAAACGTTTTCACCTTTTGCTGAATACTACTATTTTAGATTTCTCATAAGGTATGAACTATAGTACAGTTGAAGTTGGAAAGTTGTTAGGCAGCCCCAGACACGTCCTTTGCAATTTGAGTAAGATGCAACGTTTAATAATATATTGTTAAAAGGCACTCTTAGTGGATACAATGGGACATAGGACAGACAATGAAACAAACTTCTAATTACACAGGCCTACAAAATTGAGGGTCAGAAAAGTTTTTCCCAAACTTTATGGTGGTTTGATATGAATTTGGGGTGCCGATTCCAAAAATGGCATCCGTTTTGCCCTATCATGTCTAGTTTTGGCGATATAGTATAGCCTCATTAGTGAATGGTTCAAGCAGCTTCCTCATGAGGAAGCTGCTTGAACCATTCACCAAAGAGGCTATGTCGTGTCTCCAAAACTAGACGTGACAGGGCAAAACGGATGCCATTTTTGGAATCGGCACCCCAAATATACCTAGGAATGGGTGTAACGTTTAAGGAAGCAAAATGTGTGTTGGCCTGTATTATTAGGAACTGTTTGCTCTTCATTAACACATAGGAGCTTACTTCAAAGTATTGATATTAGGATTAAGAAAAGTTTGCCTTTCCTAAGCCCCCTGATCACTCCTCCCCCACCATATCATATCATTTTGGTATGTCTGCATGCTATGGCTGCTCTGATTACCATATACAACAAGAAAAGGTTACTATATAACAATTAACAGTTTAATAAAACATATTTAACTAACATATGAATAACCACGGTTATTTCAGGAAGAATTATTTCATTGAATTTTGACCTTATGACATAATTCAACTGAGTTTCACAAGACTAGATATCAGAACATTGAGCTAATATTAGATGAAACTGCATAAGTGGCTTTGGCAACGTCAAATGAAATACGAACTGAGGTAGGTCTTGTAAGGCATTTCTGTACAGTGATTACTGAAGTGGCATTCAAAAGATAAATATGGTGAACTTCATAGCACCTTAATACCGTCAAGCAAACTGTAAATGTGATATACTTCTGTTAGGTTGAATAGAGTTGAGCTATAAGCTGCACTCTACTTTGAGTGTTTCTTTAAAACACAAGATAAGATGAAGGGTATTGTTTAATGCATATTATCTCTTCCATCCAGATTACCAGTAACTTTGCAGAAGCTAAATAGAACAGTCATGTTAATGGAAGAAGTAGAAGACAGCAATTTCTCACAGCAGAATAAACTATAAGGTGACATTTAATAAGTTCCAGGCTTGGAAAAGGGTTTTGAAACTCTGTTAGGATGCTATAAAGATATGTGCTTTACATCAGCAGCTCTGGTTGTTCTGCACACTTATCAAGTGAATGGCCTCCATTTGTTCTCCTAGCTTAATTTTTAAAAATCTAAAGCATGTCTATAAATAAATGCATGGAGTACTCTGGTATGGTTTTTCAGTGAACAACAGGCAATTATGGAACTCCCTACCATGGGAATTAAGTTCTATACCCTCCCCCATGGAGTTTCAGCAAGGGCTCAAAACCTTTTTGTTTCATTTGGCGTTTGGGAGATAGATTGTCTGCCTCCTGTGCCTCAAGAATAACAGATCACTGAGTGTAAACACCACAGATACCCAACTATAAGTCGACCCCACAGATAAGTCGAGGGCAGATTTTGAGTCAACAATCATGGAATTTTCTATGATCCTCAGATAAGTCGGGGGTTAAACTTAGGGGGGTGTCTGACTATAGTTTTGTCTGATTTTACTCGAGGCCAGATCCTGAATTGTTACCTAAGAACTGTAGTCTCTAATTTATGAAAAACATAGTAAAAGATCATAAGATACATTTTTATTCTTTTTAAATTCTGATCTTCATCACCTTTTTGTAAGCACTATCAGAGTAAGTGCACTGTAAACAACATACCAGTAAAACAGTGGTTCCCAACCTGGTATTCATGTACTCCCAGGGACACTCAACAGGAACTTTAGGGGTACTTGAAAAAGAATGGAATAATGGCCAAAAAAGGCAGGCCATGCTCCAGAATGCCTTTCAAGACAGGAATGCCTTGCAAGAACCAGCAAGGCAGGAAGGGAGGTAGCTAGTTGGCTGTGAAATAGCTAGTTTTTGGTCACCAATAGCTAGTTTTTGGTCATCAATTCATGTATGAACCAGTGATTGAAAACCAGCACAGTAAAAAAGCTGAAACATAATATGGAAAGTGATCCATCACCCAAAATTTCTCAGCACACTTCTGGTGCAAAACAGTGCAAAGGCAGAGTCTTCTGTTCTTCAAACAGATGAAAAGAGAAAATATGTGATGAATACATGAAGTCTGGGCTTTCATAGAGAGGAGATGAGGGCTTGTATTATTAATTACAAATGTTTTGCTAATATGAAGGGTACAATTTATGGAAATGGGCTGCCAAGGGATATGCAAGTGAAAAAGGGTGGGAACCACTACAGGAGAACCATGAATCAAATTCACCTTTAAGGTGTCTGGTGTGTTAAGCCAGAAGCTCCACGTACAACATACAACCCATAACACATAACTGGGCGTGTGCAATTCAATTCACAGCAGAGAGATGGACCTGCACATATTTGCAACCCCTTTTACTGAGAAGTAGACCCACTGCTCCTCATGGGTGTTATTCTTATGTAAGGGTGCATTCAATTGTAGCCTGCTTCAAATGGAAAGGAGGATTCCCATCCTGGTGTTTCAAAAAACAGACCTGCTTTGCAAGCATTTGCAAAGCAGACCCAGGCTGCAACAGAAGGAAGGAGAATAAAAGGTCAACAAATTGCTTCTAAGGAGCTGTGCCTGCCTGCTGCTTGAGAAAGGAAACTTTTCAGAGTTGAAAGGCTCTTCCCTTTGATTGACCCGGAGATAAGGCGAAGTGATAATTGGAGCTTGATTACTTGGCAAAAATTTCACACGTACTATAGGCGAGTATCTATGGTAGTTTTGCCCCTTTCCAATTGGTTTATTTTTTTCTGATTTTATTCATTGTCTTTATATATTATGTTTCATTTATTAATTGTAAGCTGTCAGTTTTGGCAGCACCCACCACCTATTTGGGGGAGGAATAGAGGCAAATGATGAGCGGCAAAACACTTCTGCATCTGTGGTTCAAGGTGAAGGACTGCAAAACATTTCCCATGCCAGTGGAATGAGTCACTGACAACGACTCTTGTTGATTAAGTGGCTGGAATCATTGCTTAATATAGGAAGGTATTTTGGAATGAAGATGATAACGATGCTTTCCGATGCATGATAGATCTCCCGCCCATTAAGCTCCTCACTAAATAAGTTCCATTATTAAATAAGGAGTGGTGTGATATCACCCGTCTCTGGAGGAAGGTAGCTGCATAAAGAAGCTACCCTAATTACATTGTCAGACAGCAGAATAGGATTTAATATGCTTGCTAATCATGCATGGTTAATCACTGGTGCAGAATGCAAATAATTCCAACATTTTAGAATGTGCCACAGCTGAAAACTTCACTCTTTATACTCTGGAGCTCAGTAGGTGTTTCAATGCTGCACATGCAACTGTGACAGAGATGCAAATATTAGTGAAGCATAATGCATGTTCTGGAATCCCTAGCATGTATGCACTGCTGAAACAGAGACGCCTGCGTTGGCTCGGTCATGTCGTGAGAATGGATGATGGCCGCATCCCAAAGGATCTCCTCTATGGAGAACTCGTGCAAGGAAAGTGCCCTACAGGTAGACCACAGCTGCGATACAAGGACATCTGCAAGAGGGATCTGAAGGCCTTAGGGATGGACCTCAACAAGTGGGAAACCCTGGCCTCTGAGCGGCCCGCTTGGAGACAGGCTGTGCAGCATGGCCTTTTCCAGTTTGAAGAGACACTTTGCCAACAGTCTGAGGCAAAGAGGCAAAGAAGGAAGGCCCATAGCCAGGGAGACAGACCAGGGACAGACTGCACTTGCTCCCGGTGTGGAAGGGATTGTCACTCCCAGATTGACCTTTTCAGCCACACTAGACGCTGTTCCAGAACCACCATTCAGAGCGCGATACCATAGTCTTTCGAGCCTGAAGGTTGCCTACAATGCATGTTTACTTGAAAGTAAGACTCTCTGAATTCAATGAGGTATTATTCTTAAGTGAAAAAAAAAATTGGTTAACTATTTCATAAGAACCTAAGAAAAGCCCTGCTGGCTCAGGCCAAAGGCCCATCTAGCTTCCTGTATCTCACAGTGTCCCACCAATAGTCCATTACAGTTTGCTAATATAGTACTGTGTAAAGCATGACAATAGTAAGGAATTGAGGCATTATTGCTCCTGAGTACATTTAACAGATGAGGCAGACCTAGATCCATTCCTGAATTCCAGCACAGCATGAAGCTGGGCAGTGTTAATTAGCGGTTAAGAAATCTCCTTCCATAGATCTCCTTGCATTAGGCAACAGCCCAGGTAAATCCCAGGCAAGGGTGCTGTAGTGGTTTGGGAGGTGGACTTAGACCTGGATGATCCAGGTTCAAATCCCCCCTCAGCCACGAAGCTTCCTGGGTGACCTTGGAACAGTCACTTTCTCTCAGCCTCACCTACCTCACAGGGTTGTTGTGAGGACAAGGAGGAGGGGAGTAGCTGTGCACACCGCCCTGAGTTCTTTGGAGGAAGGGCGGTATAAAAATGTGAAAAATAAAGTAATAAATATTTTATCTGTTTGACCTTGGTATGAATTCCTAATATCTCAGGTTTCCATGCCCTGAAAATATACAGTGTAACCCTGGCCTCCTCTCTTCTTATCATAAACCCACTTGTTCTCCATAGATTGACCTGAGAATGCTGGGGAGAAAAAGAAGACTCACAACCCCTTGCCAATATTTCTCTTGCAGTTCATGGGGTCTCAATTAGATATATAGGTCCAGCCTATTTATACACGGTTTTTTATGCATGGATTTGACTCAACACGAATGGCTCCTGCAAATGAGAAGGAATGTTCTGATCCCTGGAGAAGGGGAAAAATGCATCCCTTTAAAATCAGTTTAAAAAACTGAACAGTCTTTTAACAATAGCCTCCTTAATATGAGAGAGAGAGAGAGAGAGAGAGAGAGAGAGAGAGAGAGAGCGAGCGAGCGAGCAGCTGGCTGACAATAAATCAATCCTTCTCTCTCCAGCAGGCCCCTCCCTCCCCCCCAACAGAAAGGTGATCACTTTGCATTGGTGAAGGGAGGGGCTGAGTGAAGGCCTTTCTTTCTAAGTGCTTGGAGGATGACTGATTGATGGATTGCCTTCTTAATGACTCTTATTTCACATCACAAAGGTCGGCAAGGCTGTTTTTAAATCACTGGAGCAAAGAAACTTTGCTTTTTAAATTGATTTGCTATAGTGCATTTTTTGCTATCCATAAAAGTGAGTGCTTGGAAAGGAACCCAACGCAAATAATGAGGCTCAACCTGTATTGCATCATGCTGCCAGAACATAAAACACAGGCCTCCACAGTTGGACAATACAGTGTTTAGATAGACACGTGTTTAGACACAGTGTTTAGATAGTGGTATATGCCTTAATTTCAATTATGAAGATCCTTAACTTACTGAAAAATGCATTATTTTTATTGATATCAGTTACGTTTTTGTTCCATATGGAGCTGTTGCTATAGAAAATGAAGTAAGTGTAGCTCTCCAACAAATATGTGCATTTCAGTCCCTAAAGTAGACATAAAACTGTCTTAAAGGGAGCAATTTATCCTGGTTAAAGGCACATAGAAGAATAATTTCACACCAATTGCCCCTTCCCTCCCCCCTTCGTTTTCATTGCTTCATAGTATGCCAAGCACAGAATGAAAAAAATTGCATTCTCGTTTCCCCAACCTGCTCCAAATATACCATAAACCTTCCTAGATAGCAGTGAGTTAGTCCTTTACATCTTCTCAGTCTCCTGATGAGGACTGTGAGTTGTACTAGGAAAGTGATTACATGAGTTCCCGCGTGGGTCTGAAGTTATGGCATGATAAAGAAACTATTATAGCACAGAGGAGCATTCTGAGCAATAAAGGATTTTTTGGGGTGCTTGAAAACATTGTGCTCTTACAATTTACACTTTGGCATGCATTTGTCTCACTCTAATCCCCTAAAGGAGTTTCCAAAGGTAGCCAGCTACCATTGCATTTTGTATTTAGTTATTATTATTCTCATCACTTAGCACATCTTACAATTCTCATTTCATCACAAGATTCCTTTAGAGCTTCTATTCTGGCTGTGATAATTCTAGCAATCAAGAGGTCAAACAGCAATAAAAACAATCCTGAAATTGACATGGCATCTGTTTTATTACTTATCTCTAATATTTTAGCTGCAATGTTAGAACAAATACATAGGCTTTCAAGCTTGATTTTTACCATTGATTTCTTCCTTTTCATCTCTTCCCATGCCAGAATGACTGTCAAACTCTGCCACCACTTCAACCGTTTCAAAAAACCACTCCTTTTCTATACCTACTGTTAAAAGCCTCTCTCTTTGCTTGTGTCATCTCAAGTGCAGACTATTGTAGGCTTGTTCTTCATTTTCCTCTTATATTTCTCCCCCTTTTAGTCAATCCAGAATGTCTCAGCTACACAGATCGTTCTCTCTTCACTGAGGCTGTGTGCAGACAATGAATTCTGAAAAGCAATGGAAGCAATTTCTTCCACAATGCTTCCATGAGACCAAGAGAGCCCCAGCTTTCATAAGTTGATCACTGTGCAAGTGTGTGTGGGGATGGGGGGGGGGCCTGTAGGTTCATATAGCAATTACAACCACTTCTCCCCATGGCAATGGAATCATGAAACACAAAACATTTTCTTAAAGTCTTAAGAATGGTTTGGGCTTTGGAGAAAGAAAGGGATATGTTGCTCAGTATCAGTGATGTCATGATATGAAGCAGTAGTTGACATCCCAAGCTGCAGGGAACATGTGAGCTTTGTGGGGGGCGGGGTGGCAACTTTGGAAACAAACTCTTGCTCTTGCACTGGGAAAATGAGATTTCACTATGACAGACACTCTAGCAACAGGGATAATAGCAATGAAAACACCATCCTGATCCTTCACAATGACAAAGCAACAAATGTGTATATTCATTGCTGATAATCTGGAATGGATCAAAAACGTCCCCATTTCAAGATCGGGATTGGAAAAGACCTTAACACAAAATTCTGGAGAGCCACAACTAGTCAGTACAGAGTCAATACTGAACATGATGGAACTGAATCTCACTCAGCCAGGGCAGCTTCCTACATGCCTTTGGAAAAACCAATAGCTTCTTTGCTGTGGTCACAAAAATTTTAAGTGCTAGTGAAGTCTTCTCCTTGTCTGTAACTGAATTTCTTCTTTATAAATGTTATTAGTCTTTTTTTTTTTTTTTTTACCAATTTCCATCCATACTGGAATCCTCCTCCAATATTCCGTGTGATCGTAGATTATGTCCTTTTTGTATCCTAGAACCGGACACAGTGGGCCAGATATTACTCTGTTGCCCGGCCCACCAAACTCTTCGAGATACACACTTGAAATCTTTGCTGTCCTCCTTCTCTGGCATTTCTACCGATCTCTTACTTGGCCTCCTGAGTGATAACTCAGTGGCCACTACTAATGCAGTAGCAGAACTTCTTTCCGCGGCTCTTAAGCTAAAACCCCCATCCTGACTCTATACCCCCCCTTTTGTTTCCCCCTCTTCCTCCCCCTCCAGTCCCCTGTTGCGATTTTCTCCCTCGGCAATACAGCCAATGTGTTGGTTCTGTATTGGCAACCTTCAGTCTCGAAAGACTATGGTATCGCGCTCTGAAAGGTGGTTCTGGCACAGCGTCTAGTGTGGCTGAAAAGGCCAATCCGGGAGTGACAATCCCTTCCACACCAGGAGCAAGTGCAGTCTGTCCCTGGTCTGTCTCCCTGGCTATGGGCCTTCCTTCTTTGCCTCTTAGCCTCAGACTGTTGGCAAAGTGTCTCTTCAAACTGGGAAAGGCCATGCTGCACAGCCTGCCTCCAAGCGGGCCGCTCAGAGGCCAGGGTTTCCCACTTGTTGAGGTCCATCCCTAAGGCCTTCAGATCCCTCTTGCAGATGTCCTTGTATCGCAGCTGTGGTCTACCTGTAGGGCGCTTTCCTTGCACGAGTTCTCCATAGAGGAGATCCTTTGGGATCCGGCCATCATCCATTCTCACGACATGACCAAGCCAACGCAGGCGTCTCTGTTTCAGCAGTGAATACATGCTAGGGATTCCAGCACGTTCCAGGACTGTGTTGTTTGGAACTTTGTCCTGCCAGGTGATGCCGAGGATGCGTCGGAGGCAGCGCATGTGGAAAGCGCTCAGTTTCCTCTCCTGTTGTGGGCGAAGAGTCCATGACTCGCTGCAGTACAGAAGTGTACTCAGGACGCAAGCTCTGTAGACCTGGATCTTGGTATGTTCCGTCAGCTTCTTGTTGGACCAGACTCTCTTTGTGAGTCTGGAAAACGTGGTAGCTGCTTTACCGATGCGCCTGTTTAGCTCGGCATCGAGAGAATGAGTGTCGGAGATCGTTGAGCCAAGGTACACAAAGTCATGGACAACCTCCAGTTCATGCTCAGAGATTGTAATGCAGGGAGGTGAGTCCACATCCTGAACCATGACCTGTGTTTTCTTCAGGCTGATTGTCAGTCCAAAATCTTGGCAGGCCTTGCTAAAACGATCCATGAGCTGCTGGAGATCTTTGGCAGAGTGGGTAGTGACAGCTGCATCGTCGGCAAAGAGGAAGTCACGCAGACATTTCAGCTGGACTTTGGATTTTGCTCTCAGTCTGGAGAGGTTGAAGAGCTTTCCGTCTGATCTGGTCCGGAGATAGATGCCTTCTGTTGCAGTTCCAAAGGCCTGCTTCAGCAGGACAGCGAAGAAAATCCCAAACAAGGTTGGTGCAAGAACACAGCCCTGCTTCACTCCGCTTCGGATGTCAAAAGGGTCTGATGTGGAGCCATCGAAGACAACAGTGCCCTTCATGTCCTTGTGGAAGGATCTGATGATGCTGAGGAGCCTGGGTGGACATCCAATCTTGGGGAGAATCTTGAAGAGGCCATCTCTGCTGACCAGGTCGAAAGCCTTTGTGAGATCTATGAAGGCTATAAAGAGTGGCTGTCGTTGTTCCCTGCATTTCTCCTGCAGTTGTCTAAGGGAGAATACCATATCAGTGGTGGACCTGTTGGCTCGGAATCCACACTGCGATTCTGGATAGACGCTCTCTGCAAGTACCTGGAGCCTCTTTAGTACAACTCGGGCAAACAGCTTTCCTACAACGCTAAGGAGAGAGATGCCGCGGTAGTTGTTGCAGTCACCCCTGTCACCTTTGTTCTTGTACAGCGTGATGATGTTTGCATCCCTCACCATGCAATGTGTTGGTTACTGATATCGTTATTTATTGTTTTAATGCCAATAAAGGTTTATGGTATGGTATGGTACTGGAATCTTCTTCCATGGTGTTGAAACAGTCTCAGCAAGTCACATGCATCCTAAAGACCAGTGGTGTAGGTAAGGGGGTGCAGGGGGTAGCAATTGCACCAAGCAACAAGCTTGGGGGGGGGGCAACAAACTGAGCTTGACACTATTGGCCAAACTGTGAAAACCTTGGTATGTATGAATAATACCACCATGTCATATATTATTGAAAAGGTAATTTAGTGCCAAATGCAATGAAACAAACCACATTAGAACGTCTGTATTCTATCAATAGTTATGGCAAATTAACCAGAAAACGTTTTATTTATTTATTTACTTAATTAAATTTTGTCATGGGGTGCTACAAAATCTTCTTTAATCCCGGGTAGCAGATGCCTTGGCTATGCCACTGCCCCATCTTCCACTTTTCAAAAAAGTCTGGGTGCGATGTCACTTCCGGGATATCATTTTGAGTTTAGTACGAGCTACACTTTCATTAGCTATGCCACTGCTAAAGACTCTCTCTTGTAACAGGAAATATTTCATAAATAAGCATAAAGCATCTTGTCTGCTTATCATATCAACTATTCCTCGTTCAGTCCTTAATCTTTATCTTATCTGTTTAATGAAAACCTTTAAACCCTCAGTGCAGGGATAATACCCATTTCAAGTTCTGCACTTCATGAACTTTAATTTTCACAGGACCTTTGAAAACAGAGACCCTTTCAATGTTGTGCAAAGAGACATTTATGAACTTACAGTGAATGTTGAAGACCGTGGATTCCGACCGTATTGTTTCCAGTCCTGATGGCCCATAATATGAGACTGTACAAGTGAACTGTGCATTGGTGTCTTCCTTTGTTGGCTTATATTCTAGAACAGACGTGACCGTGTAGAGCCCGCTTGCTTTATCCACATTTGTTTGCTCACTTATGACAACAGCTTTTGAAAGAAAAGGCAGACTTTTCATTTTATTTATCTGACACATTTGTAGCCTGCCTTCCATTGAAGGTAGCTCACAGAAATTACTAAAACAGCAAGTATTAAAGAGCATTCCTTCCCACTGAAGGCTGCTCCAAATAGGACTACCAGATCTCTTTTGATGTTCTCCTTGCCATCTCTAGCACTTCTTCTGAAATTGGTCCCAAAACATAATGGTTGAAGATGGTTATGGGGGAAATAGGGTTTCTCCTTAACTAGGCCACAGAAGAGGCCCCTGTTTCCTGCTTCTTTCTTGCACTTTGAAACAGTAAGCATGGCTGGAGGGACAGCGACAAGATATTTATGTGATATAAACAGACCTTTCATGGGGGAACTGAACCATTATTCATTATTTACATATTTAATTTAGCCTATACTAAGGACATTTGCAAATATATTTTGTGAGTTGTCTTGAGAAAGCCATACATACATTAGAAGCAAACTAAAACATTGGAAGACACTAAGATTTCCATCACTAGATAGTATTCATTGCCAGAACAAATGTTTAAGGTTTAGGGCGTAGTAGTTACGCATCACTGGAAGAAGAAATTTCCAGGTGAGTCATTGTCACAGTAAACGATCTTATGATACCACTATATCTATAACTATCTCTATAAATATAGATATTTAAAGACAACTCTTTAAAATTTTCAAAAGTTACTAAAATCAACACTTGTGTAAAAACAGTCTCATAATCCGGCTGATATTTGCTATATTAATTACAGCACTGTAGGTAAGAGCATCGGTTTGGTGACAGATCTAAAGTGAGTTACTAAAAGTACTTCTAATGCAGCCACTTTCAACCACTGTGCACATTGATGCGTCGAGAATGGTTCCCAGGTGTGCTGTGGGAATTTGGGAGAGGATCATTTATTAGTAGGGCCATTGGGGGATGTGAGCCCCCCATTGGCAGCACAGTGTGCCTTATCAATTGGCAAAAAAAAAAAGGTGTGCCATAGTGCCTTGTCACCATGCTATGAGATGAAAAAGACTGAAAATCACTATACTAGTGGATTATTTGAAACCAATTTGCAAAGTCACACACATATGGATACCAGTATGCAAATTCGGTTCTGGAGAGAGAGAGAGAGAAATAAAAAACTTACCTCCTTCAACAGGCTGCAAAACTATTCCATTCTTATACCATGTGAGGTTCCCTTCTGGATAACCATCCTTTGCAATACATTCCCCAAGCTAAAAAAGACCAAAGAAATGACTGGGTTACTTGAAATTCAAGTAATTATAGAACTGCCTGTTCATTTGTATCCATGTTTACAACTATTGGGTCCAACATATATGAGACACTGTCCTCTGAACCATCATATCCTTTATGTACTTGTCTAGAGGGTTGTATCTTCCACAAAAGACTTAATTCTGTAATGTTAAGATTCAAATGAATGCAACAATGGGAGAGTTGTGAATCTTTCCACATGTCTGCCCAATTCCCATACAAAAAACTGAATGAAGAATGGGGAATGAAAGTGGTTGGAGCAATTGTAAAGAGTGCAGGAGAAGAAATGGTTCAGTCACCCATCCTCCCTTACACCCATATCACTCTTTACGTGACACATGGAACCATCATGTCTGACCTGGCCCTATATCACAAGTAAGAGTCCAAAGGAAAGTAGTAATTAATTAGGCAAAATGGCTTCTGCAAGAGCCATTAATTTGAAGTGTATCACAGCTCATGGTAGTAGGTAGGTAGGTAGATCACTGGTATATAGGTAGGTAGATTACTGCCTACGTTCAGATTAGCAGAGATCAGCCTAGGACTCATATCAACCCTTTCGTGGATATCAGACATGTCGAATACCTCAAAATGTCATCCTCCAGAACCAAAGGTAAAAACTTGTCAATAACAAATGACCACCACGTGAGAATTGGGGAATCTAGAAAAGCATTCTCAATAGCTCTCTCATAACCATGCAAGTCTGTTCCCTTGCAGACCCGTCAAAGACCAAATCCGACATAATTTGGAACACTGCAAGACTCTTATCTAGACTCTTCATGGACATGTAGTAACTAGGTAAAGATTGGGGAATATTATGTTGTCATTATATATAAATTATGTGTTACACTAATGGCCTATAAATCATATTGATTTTATTGTTACATTGGTATGCACTACAAGCCTTGAATTCTATATAGATACAGAAGTAATGAATAACCATGAGCATTGCTCATCATACGCTTTTTAAATTAATGCATTATTTGTTCCAAATCCGGAAATAGATCTTTAAAGCTATTTTTTAACTGATTTGATATCCACTAACTTTTTTTTTAATCCACTAGGGGTTCCAGAACCCCCATTATTATGTTTGCTACCAATAATAGTGATGCTGAATTTATGAACAAATCATGAACATCTCTCTGGAATGTGTGTACAAGTAAGGAAGCTTCTGTAAAACTGGTATTACATATACACCAAAAAGAAGGTAGTTGGCCAACTCTACTAGAATTTATTACTTGTTCCTTGTTTCAGGCAAGTATGTTTGCTCGAGACTCTCTTAATCCTTTTCTTTTCTTCCTTCTGTGTACTGAATGCACCTACACAGCATTTTGCTCTAGCGTGACCCGTATACACCCTTTGAATACACATGGTTTAAGAGGGAAACAACTCAACAAGGCAAACCAGTTTAAAGGGGCTTAATGGAAAGAATGTTCACTCACTGTTTTTAACTGTTCTGTTTCAAGAAAATTTGCTTGACTGACAATTCCAGGCTGTGATGGCTGCTCTGTTTTTAAAAAGAAAAAAAAAATATTCAGAAGACATTGTGGCATTTGGGTGATGCGTTATTTCAATTTTCCGGAGGAAAAAAACACAACATTCAGCTATGTACAATTTACTGTAAAGAAAGTTAGGATTGCTTCACATCTGACGTTTTCTCTACCTTAGATAATCTTTATGAAGGGGAAACCGTGCAAAAATAATCAATTATAATGAGACTCTTATTGGGCTATGTAAAGGAAAGCAAGAGCAGGAATTTTTGGTGATGTTGTGCTAGTGTCAGGTTGATCCGGGACACTGTGCAAGCGTAGAACACCTGGTTTACTGCTACTGAGCTGGGAATGCCACTATTGACAGACGCCACAAAGGAAAAGCAGCACACATGCAACATGAAAATGTGGGAGAGGTACTTGGGCAGTAGAAGAGCCGAAGACACAGGACGTCACACATGTGTGGAAGGAACCACGGCTGAATAGTAGACCATGTGATTTGCATATGGATGAACCAAAGCGAATCATAAGCATTCCCAGTTATAAAAATCTTGAGGCTAGCAAAAAATCTTGAGGCTAGCAAAAAAGACCCTCCAGATTAGGGCAAGACCCCACTGGACTGAATGCAAAACCATTACTTATACCCCAAAGGTCTTTTGGTTACACAACGCTAACTCTGCTGGCGCTGGCACAGTCTAACATCCTTGCTATATTGTAGTTACTGTTCTAATAGGATTGCAACTGATGGCCCGCAAAGGAGGACAAGCTTGCTCCACTTGTGTCATTTACGTGCTTCTGCAGCTATGTTGGAACAACTATTTTCTGCACCATCTCTGCTAGAATGTCTATGAGATTGAGGTGTTAGTCTGATTCAGTCCTATAAAAGTGTGTTACTTCACCTAGTGATTAAACCTGGCTCATCTAATTGTTAACCCTTTAAAAACACAATAGTAACAAATCAAGGAGATGAACTGCACAGTTAGCAGTTTGAAGCTAAAGTATTGTTCCTTGTTTCATCTCACTTTTGACTTGCAACTTTCTGAACAGACTTTACTGTCACTTATTAATGTCAGGGAATGCTTACAATATAAATGAAACTAAAAGAAGTGATGGAAACATACAACATTCTTCTACATAAATTAGTTAACGAGAACAAATCTGAATAATAGATCAACTCCCTTTTCTTTCTGCTATGTTTATTTTTATACCTTTTCTGTCATTTTCCCTGTGTTAGTTGACAATGGGGAAAAAAAAAAACACAGTAGAAAAGCTACCGTATTGTGGACTAGAGATGGCTGAGCTGGCTTTGACTTGCATCATATTGCCTTGGAAATAAGCCAAACTGTTCTTTATAAGAAAAAGAAAAATAGCTTTTGCTTATTTCAGAGGCATTCCCCACCCCAACTGCTTTTTCCTCTCTGTCTCTCTCCCAGTTGCTCCTGATATCATCCCTTCAAGCAAAATGTCCCTGTGTTGGGTAGGGCTATTGCTGCCCCTGCCAGAGACCAGACAGTTAAGTCTGAGGCAAAGGAGTTTGGAAGAATGACTGTGGGTGGATTTCCTGGAAATTCTTCAGCAGCTCTGAATTAAATCTAACCTGAAAAATAATTCTGGCACTTACGGTGTTCTCTTCTTTGAAGCAAGCACTGCAAATGCCTAAAACTTTTTTCTCAGCTGTGAATGTTTTGGGCATCATAGTACTAAGATAAGTACGTGGTGCTTCTGTTCTGTTCTATCTTCAAAGACAATTTTTATTTACTTCAAAGTATTTCTATTCCACCTTTCCTCAAACAAAAAGGGAAGTGTCAAAGTAACCGAGAATGGGATGTCAAATAAGGCCTGCAGGTCAGATGAGGCTCCGGAAACTCTTTATCCATCCTTTGGATATGCTCTCCCAGCACTGTCAGCCACTTCCATCTGCTGGGCTGTGCTGAGGTGTCACTGCTAAAAGGGCAGCACGCATGATGATCCAGCTCTCCCATATCTTGAAAATATGATCAAGATTTCCAACAATTCAACATATCCAGTGGGAAGATCATAGTTATGTTAAAAGATTAAAATCCATGTGGTGAAAAGAGTCCGTTTTGTTCTGTAACTTTTTCAGAACTTCATCAGGGAAAGGGGCCTGGATAGGACACGTTGTTAGAGAGAAAGCCAGAAACAGCAGTAGAAGTTGCTTAGCTGTAGAGCTCCATTTTGCTGACTGCATTCTTAAATTAAACTCAGCCTAATTCACAGTATTCCGTCTCTGCTGGGAACCTCTTCCTTATAAAGCTCTTTAATGTCTGTTCTTTTTTAAGACTGGAAGCCAGGCATTGCTAATATATAGAGCCTCTACTTTTCTGTTGATATTTTGGAAATGTTCAAATATTTCTACAGCTTCTCTGTAAAGTGTTGAGAAATAAAATCTATTATTAGAAAGAACTTGTGTTGCTTTGAAAATTATTTGATGACCTCTTTCTCTTGCATGCTTTGCTATTGCTGATTGATCAGGGTGCAATAGACAGCAGTGCCTCTCATGTTCTGCAAGTCTGGTTTCTATATAATGTTTGGTGGAGTTATGTAGACCCGATTGCACTCACAGGTTATCCTATACTCTCTGGGGTGTCTAGCTGGTGTGTAACCATGTGGATTTTAGCCACATGGATTTTAATCTTTTAACACATTCATGATTTTCCCACCTGGATATGTTGAATTGTTGCTGACCATGAAAACCTACGGCCATATGACCAAGATCGTTGGGAGGGTTAGTATAGACAAAAGAAAATATTTCTTTACTCAGCATGTGGTTGGTCTATGGAACTCCTTGCCACAGGATGTGGTGATGGCATCTGGCCTGGACGCCTTTAAAAGGGGATTGGACAAGTTTCTGGAGGAAAAATCCATTACAGGTTACAAGCCATGATGTGTATGTGCATGTGATGTGTATTTCCTGATTTTAGAAATGGGCTATGTCAGAATGCCAGATGCAAGGAAGGGCAGCAGGATGCAGGTCTCTTGTTATCTGGTGTGCTCCCTGGGGCATTTGGTGGGCCGCTGGGAGGTACAGGAAGCTCGACTAGATGGGCCTATGGCCTGATCCAGTGGGGCTGTTCTTATGTTCTTAAGATATGCTTATTATTTTTTTTTTTTGTCATTTGAGGCTGATGAGTTCCTGAGAGAGAAAAAAGTGCTTATTTCTAGTCATGACCTGCTTAATGACATAACTTCCGGCCTTCAGCAGGCATCATGAATGCTATTTGGAGCTGTGTGCAAAAAAATAAAAAAGGGGGGGGGGTGTTTAAGAAGCTGCAAAAAGGAAATTGAGATGGGACTAACTTTATTTCTTGGGGCGGAAAAGTTCATATACTGGGCATCACAGCAAAAAGGGCCCTCTCCTTCATTCCTGCCAAACAAACCTCTGACAGTCACAGGGCATTCAAGATGGTCTCCTCAGATTATTTCAGGGCAGTCCTGGGGGTAGGGGAATCCTTCAGGATTTGATTTTCAGATAGCCAGCATTTTGGGCAGAGCAATACCAAATGCCAACCGCATCTGTAGATGCAATTAATTCATTTCATGGAGCAAACATATGACATTCCTAAATAAATCCAGAGTTTCTTCTTACTGAAAAACGTAATGTAAATTAATTTAAATGTGAAACTTTTCAGTGACTTATTTCACTTAAATTCAGAAAATTCCAAATGCCCCTGTTTTGTTTTTTTACGAAGTCAGCTAAATTACCCATTCATAGTATTTCTTCACTGTTCCAGTACACTGAATTCCTAATATTACTATTCATGTGTACCATAAAATACATACAATATGAAACAATGTTATGTTAACCTTGAGTTGGCACTTGATAACTTTCCAATAGAGTTGTATAAGCATCTGGCATTTTCCTGACCCTGTAGCACAGCTCTTCCTCACTAAACCAAGGCAGGATATTATTTTATTTTTCCAGTCCCTTGAAAATATTTTATCAGGATGACTGTGATCTTTGAAAACTATTTCTTAAATAGTTTCATCAACTGACAATGAGATTTAAAAAAAAAAAATACCACATGTTACATAATAATGAATAATTACATTTTACCTTGTGAAAACATTAAGGATAAACAGTCTATATCAAGGGCAACAAAATTGTAATGGCTTGAGGGGAAAATATAATCTATCCTTTTACTCAAACAGGATGCAATCCTATACATGCTTATTTAGAACAAGTCCTATTGTATTCAATTAGACTTCTCATTAGACATGCATAGGATTGTGCTGGCAGAATCATAGAATGTACAAGTTGGGAGGGACTTAGAGATCATCTAGCCCACCCCAGCTCAGTTCAAGCAACTGCTACAGCATCCCTGAGAGGTGGTCATCCATGCTTTGCAAACCTGCAATGAGGGACAGCCCATCGGGGGAACCAGAAAGGGGCCATTCCCCTTAAGGCAGTGTTTCTCAAACTGTGGGTCGGGACCCACTAGGTGGGTTGCGAGCCCATTTCAGGTGGGTCCCCATTCATTTCAATATTTTATTTTTAATATATTAGACTTAATGCTACCATGGTATGTGACTGCAATTGGGGAAATGTTACAAACCTGTACTTTTAACAAGCTACTATGTATAAGCTGTTAACAATGACAGTAAATGGGACTTACTCCTGGGTAAGTGCGGGTAGGATTGCAGCCTAGGATTGTTAAAATTTTTTGTTTTATGATATCACTTCTGGTCATGACATCGCTCTCAGTGGGTTCTAACAAATTATCATTCTAAAAAGTGGGTCCCATTGCTAAATGCGTGAGAACCATTGCCTTAAGGGGAGGGGCCCAGGAATGGGTCCCAAAGAGTGTCACAGCAATTGCAGTGCCACAGGGACTGAGGAACACTGCAATGTACCTCAGGGCATCCTGAAGCCTCCTGGAGAATTGTGGAGGCTTGTAGCCCCCTCTGCATAGCTGTACTGAGCTCTGATCTGCTATTGGGGGTCATGTTCAGTTTGCATGATAGCAAACTGTGCAGCTGTGCGGAAGGTCGCAGAGGGGGCTGCAAGTCTCCTCGACCCTCCAGGAGGCTATAGGACGCCCACAGGTATGTTACAATGTACCTGGGTCCCCGCGGCACCATGACTGCTACGGTGCCATCGGGGCCACCTGCCCTGCTCCTGCCCCACCCCTGCAACAACTTACTGTGATCCCAAAGTCTGAGTAGGACTTTGGAAACCACTGAGATAGACTGTTCTAATGCTACACCACTCTTACAGTTAGAAAATTTTTCCTCTTCCCTAACCTAAATCAGCTTCCCTGTAGTTTCAACCCATTGGTTTTAGTCCTACATTTAGGAGTTTTTGAAGAAAAGCAGCTTCAGACACAGGCTTATCAGTGCTTGCTGTCAGATCCAAAGCGCCACCGTAATATTTGAAGGAAAATCCATATAAATTACATGCGCGATGTCCACTAGGATTACATACCTTCCGCATTCAAGTTCCGTTTCAAATGTTAGCATGACAAAAGAGCTGTTGAGTGTGAACCAAAGGTTTCCCTGCCATCTAATGCAAGGAATTCTTCAACTGCAGGACTACGTATAAGCAATAATGTTTTGAGCTGTTATAGTTCTTTGTCATGGCAGTCCAGAAACAATTAGAAGAACTGGTGTAGCAACAGCTACATATGCAAATCTAACAAAATCAGTATGAAGTAATAGGCACCTTTCAAGAAGCACAAAATTTAAATTCTTAATTATTCTAACTTTGCTATATGGCTGCAAGATCTGAACTCTTGCAAGATCTGTTGAACATGATCAACAGAAAATAGACAGTTTTGCCACCTGCGGCCTACATAAAATAATGAAAGTTAGGTGATGGCAACATTGGAGAAATAAAAATGTATGGACCCAAGCAAATGAGAAACCACCTTTAGTGCAGGTTTTAAGATCTAGGTTGCGTATGGACAATTCTTGCTTAGTCAAGCAAACACATAATGCCAAAAGCACTGGGAAAAGACCAAGAGGAAGACCAAAGAAAAGATGGTTTAATAACATCCTAGATGATTTGAAATTTGCAAAATGTGGTTCAACAACTGCCACACAACTTTGTCAAGATTGCACGGAATGGCTTAATATAATTGAGGACGCCGCTATGTTGATTCATTTTATAACATGCCGGTTGACAATATGCAGAGAGAGAGAGGGAGGGAGGGAGGGAGGGAGAGAGAGAGAGAGAGAGAGTATACTCTGCACTTACTGAACACTTTGACTATTGTAGGCTCTTCAAATACATTGTCCTCCGTTACAAGCATGCATACAAATCTCTTTTCGTCACCAATTCTTGCATTACTTATCGATAGAGTATAATTTTCTGAGAGACTCAACCGATCTTTGTATTCTGGCACATCATCATATTGTATATTTTTTTTGGTGGCAGATCTGAAGGCAATGAACACTGGAGCCTTGTTTGCAATTTCCTAGAATAAAAGAGAAAAGACATGTACCAAGGTCTAGGATTAGCAGTGTGACCCATTGAATACTTTCATTAAATGTATACAATATAAATTACTGACATGATTAACCCATTTTTGCCCAGCCCATAGGTGCACACATTTGGGCCCTGTTGCATATGTGCAACATTGGGCAGAAATGGCTTTTAAATTTTTAAAAGGCAGTCTGTGAACCACTCACTCAGCTGCAGTACAGCCATGACTAAACTCTGTTAACTCCATTTTGAAGGACTGGGTATTCTGCAAAATACCATGATGCGTATTCAGAATGGCAAGAATTGAGATTTCTGGCTATTTCATGCATCTTTGAAGAAGTCTTATGGAACTGTCATTCCAAGGTAAAACATGCAAAATGTGTATACAGCCAGTGGCATAGCTAAAGGGGATGCAAAGCACTAAGTTTTGCAGGGAGCCTCATTGCAGTGTGCAAGCGGCCCCTCCCCCTTCCCTTTGGAGCCATTCTGGGTGGGGGAGCAAAATGGAGGTGAATGCAGTTTTAATCTGTAAGTATATACAAAATTGCTTGTCAAGGACATTAAAACAGAGCATATAATTTAATCAAGTATAATTGCCTACTTTCTATTAAATTAGTTTTATTTCCTTATTGTGGAAGCATCAGAGATCTTTGCTCATTATATATCTAATAACTATTTGTTTCTCTGGATAGTCTGTAAAACATTTTTACATATGCTTCTGGCATGACTTGTTACTTAATTTAATTGGCAAGTTTTTCCTAAGTGTAATTTTTAATACTTAGTAAAAGGTTTCTAGACCATGACAATGTACAAATTAAGAATGGCGTCATTTAAAAGTGATCAAAAGCAGCTGAAAGAACAAATTTAAGACATCATGAATATTCAGTGGTCCAAGTCAAGACACCATCTTGCCTTATTAGCCCTTCCTTAATATCTGGGGCCAATGCAACTAGTTATAAATCAAATGACAAATTTGAAAATTAAAACTAACTTAAACTATCAGATTGCTTAGTCCCCAGAACTACTGTGCAATTCATATGATATGACACAGAAATGAAGCCCCGTTTGCCCTTTGTGCAAGTGAAAGAATTAATTCCACGCAAATGCTGTAGCAGAAACAGCCACTGGCATGGCTGTGGAGTCCTGGTTCTTCTCCTTTTACAACAAAGCTGTGCCATGTAAGGGACTTTAGGGAGCGGTACAGCAGAAACGAGGGCTCGTTTCACATTCCAACAGATCTAGAGACAATAACTGTTCTTCACGTCAACCCACAGGATCAGATTGCACGAAAATCTGAAAAATCATGTAGCAAGCTTGCAAGTTCATTTCAATGGCAGAGGCAAATTCATTTCAAAGGCAGAATCCACAAGTCTTCTTTGAGCACTGTAAAAACTAAGTATTTTATTAAAAACTAATTTTTTTAAACAGCCAGTCTAGGATTTGTTTCAAAATAAACACAACAAAGAGTCTTGTACCACCATAAAGGCTAATACATTTATTACACCATAAGCTTTTGTGGAGTAGATTCCACTTCATCTGGTACACTCTAGTTCAGGGGTGCCCAAACCCTGGCCCGGGGCCCACTTGTGGCCCTCGGGGGCTCCCAATAAGGCCCTTGGGGAGCCCCCTGTCTCCAATGAGCCTCTGGCCCTCCAGAGACTTGCTGGAGCCCGTGCTGGCCCAATGCAACTGCTCTCAGCAAGAGGACGACTGTTCAACCTCTCACCTGAGCTGTGGGATGAGGGCTCCATCTGCTACTTGCTGTTTCACATCTGTGATGCAGCAGTGGCAGTGAAGGAAAGGCTGGCCTTGCTTTGTGCATGGCCTTTTATAGGCCTTGAGCTATTGCAAGACCTTCATTCATTCATATAAATTCCATCTCTAATATATTCATTTATGTAAATTTATTCAAGTTTTAAAATGTAAATTAATTCTTTTTTTCCCCAGCCCCTGACAGTGTCAGAGAGATGATGTGGCCCTCCTGCCAAAATGTTTGGACACCCCTGCTCTAGTCCATGAAAGCACAAGTTCCAGAATAATTTGGTTAGTCTTTAGGGCACCCAAAGATACATTATTTTTGCAGCCCCAGACCAACACCGTTATCCCATTCTCAAAGGAAAAAAGACAACCATGATTATTTCTAACAACTCTATTACATACATTATTATTACATACATAACATTACTGAAGAAATAGATTAAAATCACTGGAATGAAACACATCAATTGGGCCTTTGAAATAGCTGTTCTTGATGGTTCTGTTTCCTGTTAATTAAACACAGGAAGAAGTAGCCCCTTACGTGTATGAGAAACCATTTCCCAGGGTCACAGTGCGTCCACATTTTCCAGCCACAGTGTCTGATCTTTCTCCAAGGGGTTCAAGGTTGCACACCCAGGGTTTATCCCATTTTATACTCACCTAAAAGACAGGTGAGTGACAGGTCCAGGGATATGACGTAGCAGGGATATGAACCATGTCTCCTTAGTCCAAATCAACAGCTTTCCAGTGGACGATGCTAGGACTCAACACTGGATTCAACTGCCATTTTTTTCCTGATTTTTCTCCTCACTTCAGCCTTACTGTTGAACCTCATCCCCTCCTCTTGGCCTTGTCCTGGAGTTTATTTCTCCCTGTCTTCAGCCTCTGTTTATTATCCTGGTCTGAGCTCCTGAATTTTGACCACTTTGCTATATTAACAAAAATTGTGCATTAAAGCTCAGCTTGGCCTTCTGCTTCCCAAGCCTCTGTATGCTCTGCCCTGGACCTCTTCACGTCAACAGACACCACTGACCACAATCTTTTAGAGATCATATAGAAATTTCTTCCATTCTGTGCTGCCGAGCAGGAGATGAACCATAACTGTCAGCTTTGCTAAAAGCATATAGAGTTGTAGCGTGCTCAACAAATAATGAGCTATGAGCATCCAGACCATCTTCCTGCGGTGTCTGAACCAGGTTTCCTTTGTATACTCCATGCACTCTCAGACGCAAAACGCAATACAGTCACTGAGTTCATGGATTTGTTTTACATAACCATAAAAGCCACAAAATACAGCAGCGGGTGAAACAGCATAAGCAGAGAAAACATGTTTTTCACCACAATGAATCATTTTGTATAGGAAAGGCACAGTACGTGTGCCAGGTTGCTAGGTATCTAGGGGCAAAGTCCCTGCCTGTCACAAAGCACCACACTAGGGGCACTACTGCGACCACAAGCACTGACTGCCTGGTGGGCATGGGCCTTTGGCCAACTGTGGATCAGGACAACCCCTGATATGACCTCATTTTATACTTTTAGTATCCTCTTTTAAAATGATGAACCAAGCAATGAAGGTTCTTTTACAGTAAAACTTGTCAGGAAAGAAGACAAGCCACAAGATGGATTCTAAACAAACAATAACCATCTAGAATAGCAGCACTTCTACAACTAGCACCACTGTCTACTCAGAAATAAATCCCATTGTATTGAATGAGGCTTCCTTGCAGGAAAGTGTGTATAGGATTGCAGTCTCACTGTGTCCTTCTGGACAGAGCATCCCCCATGGTAGGAAAAGCAACATAATACTTAAAACTTGCCATTACACACTTACACTAAAGTATGCTAAAATGCGCCAGATACTTAACACACTTCAGCCCCCAAATGCTACAATTTCTTATTACACATTTGAAGCATATGTTCAATTGCACTGAACAGAAGAACACGTTCATTCAATTCATAAGCATAGAAATAGAAGCAATTTACGAAGTTATACTTACATATTTCCATTTTCCAAACATCAGATCATCAGGAACTTCTATACGACAAGGCAAAATAATAGTGTCTCCATAAACTGTGTTTACTGTGTTCAATCCAAGGCCTGTTAAAAAGAAAGTGAAAGAAATATGCACTCAATTGTGTTTGGAATGTGTAGGTCTGTTATTGTTTTGTCAATGATAGATTTTTTTAAACTAGCATATTTATATTTGGGATCCCTATCAAATATATTTCATTTGACAGCCCAGTCCAAACCAACTTTCCAGTGCCAATGCAACCATGCCAGTAGGGTGAGTGCAGTATTCTGGGGTAGGGGCAGTCATGGAGGCCTCTTCCAGGTAAGGGAACGTTTGTTCAGTGGTGTCACAATAGGTGTGCAGCTGTGTGGACTGCACAGGTGACACCCTCAGAAGGGGGTGACATTACACTGCCCAAGCTTCTGTTCAGTGATGTTTGGCCCATTCCAGTCTAGCTGCCCCGTTCTCTCACCTACAATGGTGTTTTTGCAGCTCACCAGCAAGAACATGAAGCTACTGGGCCCAGAGCGAGACAAAGTTTGCCAAATGGAGGTGGTCTGCAGGTCGGGTTTTTGCATGTAATGCAATGTGATTGTTCAGAAGATTGATGGTGACGTGATTACGTCGTTATGTCACACACCCCCCTCCCCCCTAATTTCCAGGATGTTGATTTCTATGTGAACATTTCAAAAGAATCTGATGAACTTTGTTTACACCCTTATGCCAGGAATAATTTTAGGAAAACACTAGGGTATAGTGACCATCACACATTTAGCAATATAGAAACAGTACATTTAGTCCCAGTACTAGAAACCAATTTTGGCCTGCTTAAACCTTCCCCACAGTGTTCACCTTCATTTGTATTTCTCCTACAAAGTCACTGTCAAACCTCTGACTGCTTCTGTGGCTACATTCAGAGTGCATTATAATTAACAGAATGGCATGAAATATACTGAAGAATATTATAGCTTGAAATTCTTCCAAGACGGCAAAGTGGCAGAATACAAATATGTTAGAGTAGTGAGATAAATACAACATATATTTATCAGTGAATGGAGTTATCAATTCACCATGATGCAGAATTCTCCAATCACAGAAAGGCCCAAAGGAGCAAGGAAAAGAATCAGAATATGACAGATTTTGTATTGTACTTGACAGGTTCCAGAATAAATCTCTTACTTTTTATCGCAATCAAAGGAGCATGTGCAGTCAAACATGCTTCTTGAATATAGGGTAGGACATAAGTTAAGAACTCAAAGAAGCAATAAAGGAAAGTCTACAGATGGAGTCTTGCTCCAGTCCATTAACTCTTTTAAGAGTCATATTACTGCAACAGAAGTATTAGAGTGGCCTAGGTAGTTATTAAGAGGAACAAAGTAACATTGGGAAAATATGCATTAGGATTGCAAATGTGAAAGCATCACTTTTGCTAGCTCTAGTTTTAAAACCCTTATCTACTATCAGCCAAGTAAATACAACTAACAATAACAATACTAAGAATAGTGATTAACAATAGCAAAACAAAGTGACTAAGAGTAACATTTTTTTGCCCCAGGAGGCACCCCAAGCTTTGCCATTTTAATTTGTTTCGAATTTGCATTGTGATAGAATATGAAGTTCACGGTTTGTTTTGTCTGAATGCAATAAGGGGGGATGTGTCCACAGTTTCAGTTAACTGTGGATGTGGCTGGGCTCCCCGCAGGGTCTTCTGAGCCCCACCGAGGCCATGTACGTCTGCCCATGTCCTCTGCAGGCTTCAGAATGGCTGTTTAGGCCAAAACAGCCACTTTTGATTTTTTCCATAAAACTGGGAGTGATAAAAGGCATTAGGGGGGGCAGGGAACTGGCCAGCATCTCTCATATCTGCGGTTTTAGCTAAGCATGGGGGCTTTAGGAACAGAACCCCATGGATACCGGGGCATGCCTGGACAGTCTTCATAAAATGACTAGTATGTAGAAGCTTGTGCACTTTGCAGGAAAAGCTAATTGCTTAATTCGGCTTAACCTCCTCTTCAACATTTGGCAACCCTTACTTCTTACATCCATGCAAATAAAGACAGCTAAATATTTGATGTTTTCTACCCTCTGAAAGTGCTTTTGGGGTCAGGCGGAGATTTTCTCTCACTTACACAGTTCTGAAAATTTTTTTTAAAAAAAATGGCAGTTGAATTACCGCCTAACGAAAGAGATGCATTGAGAAGACAAGATTCTGCAATGCTTTAGCCACTGCAGCTGAGTGAATACATGGATGTTTACAGCCTATGAATTATGTTAGATAGAGTGGAGAAGTGGTTCTAATTTGTGTTGCTGATTGTATGGATAGACCTGGGAAAAGTATCCACTGTTGGCATCCTTCAGTCTTGGAAAACTCTGGTATTGCACTCTGAATGGTGGTTCTGGAACAGAGTGTCCTCTCCAGTGCGCAAAGCCTGGGTAAAGTAGATATGGAGGATAGACTGTTTTCCATGCAGCAAACCCCCCATCCCTCCACATCACTAAAATGGTCCAATAGAAAGGCAGAAGCCAATACGGTTGGTTCCAGCAGCGTCGCAGGAGTTGCCAGAACATGACTGTGTTCAGCCATGAACTGCCTCAGGGACTCTGGCTCTGGATTTTGCCTCAAGGTTGACTCCTGAAGCCTTTTCTACAACTGGATATAGCCACAAGGCAGTGGAGGTTTGGGATCAGAGTTTTCCTTCTCTCAGATGAGCTGCCTTCCCAGGCTAACAAGTCCCATCTACCCGGTGGCTGTTTAGTCGCCTCTTACGACAAGTACAGCCAAACAGAGGGCCAATTCTTATCCCTAGCCCCCAGGGGAAGTATGGGGTATGAAGTATCCACTGTGCCCAGAATTATTCAGTGGTGTTGTGACCCAACCCACCTCTAGATAGCATGAGAGAAAGAAGGTTGCAGAAGGTACACTTGCTAACTGAAGAAATGAATATAGCATACGGGACAGAGGAAAGTCAGAGGAAAATCAGCAGTGCATAACAATCGCAGGCAGTGAATCTTTGTGCAAGGGTGGGGAGTTACAAATACACAGAAGTTTCCCTGTTTTCATCTGTGAACAAATATCAGAGGAATGACACTGTGGAAAGCCTGAGGCTATGTTCTAGTATAATTGCTACTGCAGACTTCCATTTTACTAGAATTTGTTTCACCCACGGCAAATGATCACAAATTTTCTCCAGCATGCATCCAATGGAAATATATAGTCACAAAATAAACTACATGCTTTAAATTGCATCTAGAGCTGAAATTCCATTTGTTAAAGCTGTTTTATCATTTAAAGTTTGCATCACTTAGTCCACTAGATGGTGCTAAAGAAATGTAAATTTTTAAGTTGCATAAGGAATCTGTATCTGAGTGAAAAGGTTAATGAAGAACAGAACTCCCCCCACTCCCCCCCCAAAAAAAACCCCACAGAGGGGTTTCCCCAACAGAGCCTTTTCCCCAACACCCATAAACTCAATTGTGAAAAAGCAGGAAGAAGAATGACATTTCAATTTTGCAGCTGAAATCTTTGTTAGTTTCTAACACAGTGCCAGGAAAATCCTCTTTTAAGTTGTTTCCCTTTGAATAAAACCACAGTAAAATCTTGATGTTCTATGGAAAAAAACGAACTTTAAAAAAGCCAAGAAATTTGAATATTTTCACTAGGTAAAACTCTGGTCAATGGCAGGCAGATCACCCCTTTGCATCTGAAAAAGGGAGGTTGTTTGCTCTTCTGCTAATGTACACTAAATGTCATCATGAAAAATACTGTCCCCATGGGAGTTTCATTGTTGATCTTATCCCTTTACTTTCTAACAATACCTGTTAACCCCTCCAAGTTGCTATGGCAACAAGTGTACACTACCAAACAGTCAATATGCAGCTTCAGGAATGTGAATGAAACTGCTTTTGGACAAGGAGGAGGCAGACTACATCCAGGCTACATGAACACCAGTCCACAAGAAAAAAAATTTTACTTTGATTTTGGAGAAACACTTCAACAGCAAAGTAACACAACTTGAAAACAAATATAAATGTTTTGTATGTTTTCTGTTTCTGCTTCCATTGAAACCAGCAATTTTCAACCAGTGTGCTGTGAAATATTGGTGTGCTTGCAAATTGTCCTCAAGTGTGCAAAGGGAGCTCAGGGGAGGGTAATTTATGAGTAGGGCCTTTGGGGATGTGTGCCCTCCCACTGGTAGCACGGTGTGCCTTGTCAATGGTCCAAAAAAGGATGGTGAGCCCTGAAAAGATTTATTTACTAAATTTCTACCCTGTTTTATCTCCCCAAAGGGCATTCAAAATAGCTTCCAACATAAAATCACAATAAAAAAACATAAATATTAGAATCTTCTTAAAAACAAGGCAGCATTAAAACGTCACACTAAAAGACAAAGATATAGCACCTTCTTAGTGTGCCATGAGATTAAAAAGGTAAAAAAGATTAAAAATGCCAGATGCAAGGGAGGGCACCAAAATGTGGGTCTCTTATTGTCTTGTGTGTTTCCTGAGGCTTTTGATGGGCCACTGTGAGATATAGGAATTTGGATGAGATAGGCCTATGGCCTGATCCAGCAGGGCTCATGTTCTTAGGTTGAAACTCTCTGATTTAAACACAACCGGTTTGCTAGGCTAGTGTATACATGGCTATCCAAAGAGATAAACACAAAAAGGAATCTTTTGGCATTTTAAAGACTAGCAAATATATTGTGGAATGAGCTTTTGCAGAGTATAGCTCAGTTAGAGCCCGATCCTATGCTCTGCACACCATCTTACCGCCTGCACGCACTGTTGTAAACATGCCATAAGGCATGTTTGCAAGCCCTAACACTGGGCGAGTGCCTGTGCTAGCCCAGCGCTGGCTGGCACCAGGCTAGTGCTTGGCAGGCGCCTGGTCTCCACCACTCAGCAGTCGCAGTGGAGAAGAAAGCGGGGGCATGGGGAAGGCAGGGAGGAGGCGCTCCGGAGAGGGGGGAGGCAGGCGGAGGCACAACAGCCAAAGCACCCCTGACAACTCAGAGTGTAACTATTAGCTTGCAAAACACACTACCTATTAACACTGTCCACTGTAAGCGGCAATTGAGATCCCAGGCAGCATCTCTCAGAGCACTGGAGCTCGGCAGTGGTGACATCGCTGCCTCTACACAGCCAACGTAGAGCTCGGCCAGAAGGAGGTACAGGGAACACAGCCTATCAAAGTGTGCTGAGATTTGGACTAAGCTGCATGGCACTGTCTTGCAACTTCTGCTTGCACTGTTCCACTGCCAGAAGATTGGGCTGACATAAGTAAAACGTTTATTCTTGAAGAGTGTGGGAAGACAATACAATGGAAAAGTGGCTGCTGGAGTGGAGTCAAGGTTGTGTCATCATCTTTCCTGTTTGAGCATCAGACTGTACTTCAGTGGAGGAAAAAAATCTTTCCCAGGTCAAAGAATCTTGTGGGCCAATTTTGCGTCAAGTGCATCATACACTCAGCAAACATGAAACAAGATAGACCAGGGGTGTCAAACTCATTTCATATGAGGGCCGAATAGCATTCATGATGCCTGCTGAGGGCCAAAAGTGATGTCATTAGGCAAGAAGTAATGTCATAAAAACAGGTCATGACCAAAAATAAGCACTTTTTCTCACTTGGGAACTCATTAGCTGCAAATGACAGAAGAGAAAATATACATATCTTGATCATATTCAAGATATGGGAGAGCTCAATTTTCAAGTGGGCTGCCCTTTCAGCAGTAACACCTCAGCATGGCTCAACAGCTGAGAGCCTGAGGGCTGTATAAAAAGCTTCTGCGGGTCGCATCTTGCCCCCGGGCCTTATGTTTGACAACCCTGAGAAAGACCATTCACCTGGATATGTATTTTATGGCGGGTTGATCTGTAACCATCAACCCTGATGGTTGCAAAAAGTGTTGCTACTGTCTAAGAGCATTATCAAAGACCCCAACTCAAAAAGAGCCTCCATAAGAAGTATAAAATAAGAGAGTAGGGCCAAAGTAAGGGTACTTTCCAGCAGTATACGGCATCTAAGAATTTTAGGACAGGGAACAGCACAATTATGTATTTATTCATAAACATGTGAAAAGAATTGCAAAAAGAAAATTGAATGTTGTACAGGTAATTTAATTCTTCTATTTTGTCCCCCTTCAAAAATGACCTTTACCATTTGATTGCCATCTTACAAAAAAACAGAGTGAAATGTACTTCATAAGATCAGCCCCCAGGGCAACTTCTTATTTGAGTGATTACATGGTAAGGATAACTACAATCTTTCTAGGGTAAAATGAAAAGCTGATTCTGCTTAAAATAATCCCACTACTGTCACTTATATAGCAAAATGTAGAGCACTTTGCAAATTTTCACTGTGTTTACCTCATAGAAACCCTGAAAGGTATTTTTGCTACCAATTCCATTTCGTTGTTGGGTTACCAAGTCATTATTACAATATTTATATACTACTTTTCTATTTAAAAAGTTCAGAAATGCCACCATTTTATGCATGTTTACTCAGACATAAGTCTCACTGTGCTCAATGGGACTTAGCCCTTTGAAAGTGTGTGCAAGATTGAAGCCAAAGTGGATTACCTGGCAATAAATAAATAGTTACCAGTTCCAAAGGTCTCACAATCTTAAAAAGCAGTAGCAATTGGATAATGGCTACACAACAAATCCAGGTAGGCTTGATTCTTGTAACCTCTTATTTGAGATACTGAGCCTTTAGTTTCACAGATAACTGTAACTAAAAATATTATTCAAAAAGACAACATTTGGAGAAAAAAAGAAAAACAAGAAGTGATTATTTTACATGGCAGGCAATGCTAGTCTAATGTTCTTCAAAGAGAAGCATGGTTGAACAAGAGTTGTTAATTGGATTACAAATTATTCATTCTTGCTGGAAGGAATGGGTTACACCTCCCTTTGGAACAAAGCAGAAAAAAAGAGTGGCAAAACATTTTTTTTAGCCAACTGTTGAAAAGCCAAAGAAGCTAGGCTGCAAAGTAGCTTTTCATTTCCCTTACCATTGCGCCAGCAGGACCCTTCTGATAGAGCAGATAAGTGATTTTCAAACTTTCCATCCCACGGCACACTGATAAGGTAGTAAAATTGTTAAGGCACAATTGTCAAGGCTTTAGGGGGATTTGTAGCTGCTATGGGTGATGGTCCTGTAGATACTTTAGACCTGCGGTTTTCAAACTTTCAGGGAGTTTGAGGACCACAGTAAGTCCTTGCAGGGGAGGGAGGTAGTGGGGCGGGGGGAAGGCAGCGACGTGACCCCCAGGATTGCATCATTAAGAAGAGCTGCAGGAACTGGGATGCACTCACCAGTCCCTGCAACAGTCTTCCTGGGGTGCGGGGAAACTTGCGCAAGCATCTGTAGGGTTCCCCAACCTTCTAAAAGTGAAAGCAGAGCGATCGCGCTCCACTTCTGGTTTTCCGCGCAGGGCTCCCCACAACCCAGGAAGGCTGCTGCAGGGACTGGTTAGTGCACCCCATTCCCTGCAGCTCCCTAGGGATCACGTCGCTGCCTTCCCCCTGCCCCCACCCCTTAAGGGGGCAGAGGCCAGGGCTGTCAGGCTAGGGCGTTGCAATGTCCCAGTTTGAATAGCTCTGCTTTAGTCAATGTCTAGAATCAGGGAATGACTAAGGTAGTAAATATGTTTGCTCCCAAGTATCCTCCTCAAGTGCAAAGCCAGAATGATTCCAGGCTTTCCAAGTAGTCCCTGGCTATGAAGAGTATGGGAAGACAACTAGAGATATATTGATGGAAAACATGCCAAGTCGGACAAAAACACAGGTTTCAGCCCATTTAGGGGACTGTTCCTTGACAATAGTAGCAGTTAAAAAGATACATATTTGCTGCCACCAAGAGTTATTAAGGAATTGAAGAATGAAGTTGCAGACCTCTTGACTAAGGTATGCAACTTGTCCCTCAAAACGGCCATGGTGCCAGAAGATTGGAGGATAGCAAATGTCACGCCTATTTTTAAAAAGGGAAAGAGGGGGGACCCGGGAAACTATAGGCCGGTCAGCCTAACATCCATACCGGGTAAGATAGTGGAATGCCTCATCAAAGATAGGATCTCAAAACACATAGGCGAACAGGCCTTGCTGAGGGAGAGTCAGCATGGCTTCTGTAAGGGTAAGTCTTGCCTCACGAACTTTATAGAATTCTTTGAAAAGGTCAACAGGCATGTGGATGCGGGAGAACCCGTGGACATTATATATCTGGACTTTCAGAAGGCATTTGACACGGTCCCTCACCAAAGGCTACTGAAAAAACTCCACAGTCAGGGAATTAGAGGACAGGTCCTCTCGTGGATTGAGAACTGGTTGGAGGCCAGGAAGCAGAGAGTGGGTGTCAATGGGCAATTTTCACAATGGAGAGAGGTGAAAAGCGGTGTGTCCCAAGGATCTGTCCTGGGACCGGTGCTTTTCAACCTCTTCATAAATGACCTGGAGACAGAGTTGAGCAGTAAAGTGGCTAAGTTTGCAGACGACACCAAACTTTTCCGAGTGGTGAAGACCAGAAGTGATTGTGAGGAGCTCCAGAAGGATCTCTCCAGACTGGCAGAATGGGCAGCAAAATGGCAGATGCGCTTCAATGTCAGTAAGTGTAAAGTCATGCACATTAAAGCAAAAAATAAAAACTTCACATATAGGCTAATGGGTTCTGAGCTGTCTGTGACAGATCAGGAGAGAGATCTTGGGGTGGTGGTGGACAGGTCGATGAAAGTGTCGACCCAATGTGCGGCGGCAGTGAAGAAGGCCAATTCTATGCTTGGGATCATTAGGAAGGGTATTGAGAACAAAACGGCTAGTATTATAATGCCGTTGTACAAATCGATGGTAAGGCCACACCTGGCATATTGTGTCCAGTTCTGGTCGCCGCATCTCAAAAAAGACATAGTGGAAATGGAAAAGGTGCAAAAGAGAGCGACTAAGATGATTACGGGGCTGGGGTACCTTCCTTATGAGGAAAGGCTATGACGTTTGGGCCTCTTCAGCCTAGAAAAGAGACGCCTGAGGGGGGACATGATTGAGACATACAAAATTATGCAGGGGATGGACAGAGTGGATAGGGAGATGCTCTTTACACTCTCACATAATACCAGAACCAGGGGACATCCACTAAAATTGAGTGTTGGGCGGGTTAGGACAGACAAAAGAAAATATTTCTTTACTCAGCGTGTGGTCGGTCTGTGGAACTCCTTGCCACAGGATGTGGTGCTGGCATCTAGCCTGGACGCCTTTAAAAGGGGATTGGACAAGTTTCTGGAGGAAAAATCCATTATGGGGTACAAGCCATGATGTGTATGCGCAACCTCCTGATTTTAGAAATGGGTTATGTCAGAATGCCAGATGCAAGGGAGGGCACCAGGATGAGGTCTCTTGTTATCTGGTGTGCTCCCTGGGGCATTTGGTGGGCCGCTGTGAGATACAGGAAGCTGGACTAGATGGGCCTATGGCCTGATCCAGTGGGGCTGTTCTTATGTTCTTATTTACAGAGAGCTGGCTGTTGGGGTCAAGTGAATCTGGACCAATCTGAATACACTTTTTAAATTTAAAAAAAAATTGTTGCAATTGTCTGTTTGTGAGATGGATTTCAGAGGACCCTTTGATGTAGGGCTACACCCCTGCAGGGGAGGAGGAGGGACATATAGTGACAAAGGGCACTCGATCATGGTGCCTCATATTTGGAAAGCTTCTCTGGCACCACATTAGATGGCTTCATGGTGCAAATACGTCTTGCTTGCCCAGGTATTCCAGCATGTTGCCCAGCTGGTTTTAATTTTGTTTTATGCTTCTGCTCGATGTATCCCTCTGGTTATAGTCTGTCACTTCTGTGAAGTTATTGATGTTATGTTTATAACTTTATTTATTTGTTGGTTTAACTGTACTCTGTCCTAGGAGTTTTAAGCTGATGGCTGGCTTATATAGTCAGCCAATGGCCTTCATTCAGGCCAAAGCCCAGGCATAGAATCAACACCTCCACTGCTTCCTACATGTTGGATGGAAGGGAAATGCAGAGCTGGGTCTTATCAGAATGCTGCAGTCATCTTGTTTCAAATCTGGTGATTACAACATTTAGTAGTTTCACATAGAAGTTAAAAAAATGCAAGGAACAAGATGGACCTTTCTGCACAACAAGGTATAGCAGTAGTTCCCACAGCATAACTTTCTGGAAGTTACCATTGAGGTAGGAACCAGTGAAAAGTAGTGCCTCCAATCCGCAAACCAGGTAGCCTACCCAGAAGGATGTCATAGTTGACAGTATCAAAAGCTACCTAGAGGTTGAGTAAAATGGCATGGGTTGCACTCTTTCTGTTTGTCAGTCATTCATTAATGGATGGCCACTGACTAGCACACTTCTGGGCTTAAGCCAGTCCTGAAACCAGGTTGAAATGAATCCAGATAATCAGTTTCCTCCAAGAGAAACTGATGTGGCACTTCTCAAGTATCTTGGCTGAAGAAAGTGACACTGCAAATCTTGGGGATCATAGACAGCCTCCTCAGAACCGTCATCTTCATGGTGATCATGGTCCCCCCTTGCCCTCCCCAAAAACATAGGTTATCTCCTGGACCTAGCTGATTGGTCCCCTAGCTGATTGGCTGATATTATTAGCCAAGAGAGGAGAGTCAATCACCACCCTCCAAATAACTTGTCCACTCAGTACACCTGCTTCAGTACTGCACCAACACAACCACCTACTAAAATACTGAGACACTCTGACAGTAATAGTCCACCCAAATGCTAGAGCTAATTCACTACTAAATGTTCAGTGTTATCTGTCTGGACATGGTATAACAGGAAAGTCAGAAAATCTGACTCTGAGGAGTAGTAATTGTGACAAGAGATAATCCATAAAGTATGTCAAGCATCAAGGCATGTGGGTGAATGTAACAGACAGAACCATGTTGTGACAGCAGCATTTGTTATAATGAGGCAAAATATGACGAGAGAGGAGGATAGTTTAAAAGGCCCTTAAGCCATGATATATAGTAATGCCCCCAGGCAAACTGCTCCCAAGTACATCACCACGCACTTGCAAAGCCTCCGTCAGAATCACGAGCCTGCTTGCTGCCATGTTCAGTTTGTGCAAAGCCTTACACAGACCAGTCTCTAAGAACATAAGAAGAGCCTCGCTGGATCAGGCCAAAGGCCATCTAGTCCAGCTTCCTGTATCGCACAGCGGCCCACCAAATGCAAGACTCCAGGCGTGGTTTTACCATCAATTTGTGCAATGGCATTATGATTCTGGCCATTTTATTCTCAATATCTTTTCTAATGATCCCAAACATGGAATTAGCCTTCTTCACTGCTGTCACACATTGGGTTGACACTTTCATCGACCTGTCCACCAGCACCGCAAGATCTCTCTCCTGATCTGTCACAGACAGCTCAGAACCCATTAGCCCAGCGTTTCTCAAACTGTGGGCCAGGACCCACTAGGTGGGTCGCGAGCCAATGTCAGCTGGGCCCCCATTCTTTTAAATTTTTTATTTTTTATATATTAGACTTGATACTCCCCTGGTATGTGATTGCATTTGGGGAAATGTTACAGACTGTACTTTTAACAAGCTATTATGTATATCTTTTTAACAATGATAGTAAATGGGACTTACTCCTGGATAAGTGTGGGTAGGACTGCAGCCTAGGACTGTTAAAAATTTTCCTGCTTGCTGATGTCACTTCTGGTCATGACATCACTTCTGCTGGGTCCTGAAGATTCTCAGTCTAAAAAGTGGGTCCTGGTGTTTAATGTATGAGAACAACTGCATTAGCCTATATGTGAAGTTTTGATTTTTTGCTCCAATGTGCATTACTTTACACTTACTTACATTGGAATACATCTGCCATTGCTTCCCATTCTCCTGGTTTTTAAAGATCCCACTGGAGCTTTTCACAATCCCTTCTGCTCTTCACCACTTGGAAAAGTTTAGTGTCATTCACAAACTTGGCTACCTCACTGCTTAACCCTATCTTCAGGTGATTTATGAACAATTTGAAAAGCACTGGTCCCAGGACAGATCCTTGGGGCACATCACTTTTCACCTCTCTCCATTGTGAAAATATAGCATCTCTTTGTCACACTTACAGTTCAGCCAATTCACCAGGGGGGAAATACCACAGGCACCCGCCTATAAGTCGATCCCACAGATAAGCCAAGGGCAGGTTCTGAGACAAAAATCATGGAATTTTCTATGACCCTCGGATAAGTTGGGGGTTAAACTTAGGGTGACTATAGTTTTGTCTGATTTTACTCAAGGCCAGATCCTGAATAATAACCCACCACTAATTGTTACCTAAGAACTGTAGTCTCTAATTTATTAAAAACATAGTAAAATCATTTTTATTCTTTTTAAATTCTGGTCCTCATCACCTTTTTGTAAGCACTATCAGAGTAAGTGCACTGAAAACAACATACCAGTAAAACAGTGGTTCCCAACCTGGTATTCATGTACTCCCAGGGACACTCAAAAGGAACTTTAGGGGTACTTGAAAAAAGAATGGAATAACGGTAGAAAAAGGCAGGTCATGCTCCAGAATGCCTTGCAAGATAGGAATGCCTTGCAAGGACCAGCAAGGCAGGAAGGGAGGTAGCTAGTTGGCTGTGAAATAGCTAGTTTTTGGTCACCAATAGCTAGTTTTTGGTCATCAATTCATGTATGAACCAGTGATTGAAAACCAGCACAGTAAAAAAGCTGAAACAGAATATGGAAAGTGATCCATCACCCAGAATGCCTCAGCATACTTCTGGTGCAAAACAGTGCAAAGGCAGAGTCTTCTGTTCTTCAAACAGATAAAAAGAGAAAACACTGTGATAAATACACAGTCCAGATAAGTCTGGGCTTTCATAGAGAGGAGATGAGGGCTTGTATTATTACAAACATTTTGCTAATATGAAGGGTACAATTTATGGAAATAGGCTGCCAAGGGATATGCAAGTGAAAAAGGGTGGGAACCACTGCAGGAGAATCATGAATCAAATCCACCTTTAAGGTGTCTGGTGTGTTAAGCCAGAAGCTCTATGTAAAACATACAACCCATAACACATAACTGGGCGTGTGCAATTCAATTCACAGCAGAGAGATGGACCTGCACATATTTGCAACCCCTTTTACTGAGAAGTAGACCCACTGCTTTCCATGGGTGTTATTCTTAAGTAAGGGTGCATTGAATTGTAGCCTACTTCAAATGGAAAGGAGGATTCCCATCCTGGTGTTTCAAAAAACAGACCTGCTTTGCAAGCATTTGCAAAGCAGACCCAGGCTGTAGCAGAAGGAAGGAGAATAAAAGGTTAACAAATTGCTTCTAAGGAGCTGTGCCTGCCTCCTGCTTGAGAAAGGAAACTTTTCAGAGTTGAAAGGCTTTGCCCTTTGATTGACCCAGGGATAAGTCGAAGTGATAATTGGAGCTTGATTACTTGGTAAAAATTTCACTTACTATAGGTGAATATCTATGGTAGTTCATCCTCACAGGGTAAGGAGAAGGCTGGGGTGGGGGGGGAAGTGCCTCTGAGTTTAGCTGCAGGCTCAGGAGAGGAGAGGATGAAATTAATTCAAACCCTCCCTCTAACTGACCCCCCCCCCAACTGGGATCCCTCTTCCAGCCTCCTCCTTTTCCACAGGGGATGGCTGCTGCAAACTGTTAGCATCGCTTCCCTCCAGCTAGCCTCCTCACTGCAATCTGCAGGTGATGTTTTAAATCCTCAGTTGCATGTTGTGCAAACCCCCTCCACCAGCCTCTCATCCGAACCTCCAAAGCCTTTTGCATGGAGCCATTTGGAATGTCCCAGATTGGCTTCAGTTTCCTGCCAGAGGTGTGGCACAGCAATCAGTCAAGTTGACTGCTCCGTATCCCAAGGGGTAGACACTGGATACCAGACACCCTTCAGTGAAAGTATTCCTGTACTTGCACAGTTCTGGGCTTTCACTAGGGCTTCAAGAACCCCATGTATTTAGGGGCATTACTGTACTGCATGTATGTTTTCCGCCCCCACTCAGTCCCATCAGTGTTAAAAATCAAAGTAAAACAGCCTGCTCTGTGCTAGTTTCATTTTTATCTTTCTTCTGTTTATCAGCCCGAGTTCATTCCATAGCTACCCAGAAAAAAGAACTATTTTTGTTCTTTTTCTGTAAGATAGCTTGGCACTATTTGTAGAAAATAGTTTTCTTTTTTTTCCTTTTTTTTTGCAGCATGTTCTAGCTAAAGCCTCATTAACAGCTGCATGTGAGAAGACATATTAGAGGTAAATTAACCAAAGGTTTCCACATTTGATTAACATTTTAAAAAAAGTTACTTTTCTACAGTATCCACTTAAATAGTGTCACTATGCCAGCATTTAAATCTGATTCTTTTTACTCGTCAGGATTAACTAGGGCGAAGGAAGGCTAAATGGCTTGCTTACTTGATGTAAATATTTTATTACCCAGTACAGACTCTGCTGTGAGCAGAAAAGGAAATCTTTTTATCTAGTTTTCCAAACTAAGCCCCAGGGGGACGGCAGATGCATGCATATCTGTGTATATATCCTTTCTGCCTACATTTCGCCATCATTATGGAAAGAGTAATTTTTAAAATAATTACATCCTGTTTAGAAGGCAGAAAAAGGACTTTGCAGCAAAGAGGGTTGAGTTATAGTGGAAGTGCAGACTTCCTGATGTAATATATATATAAAAATTGGCATGAATGTAAAAGCTTTGTGTCAATAGCATGGAGTGCAGTTGTTAAAAGTTTTAAAGGAACCAGGTCAATTAACAGTAGGAACTGTAATGACTGAGGAGACGATGCCTTGTGGTATTACTATCACCACCGAGTGATATTTCTCATTTAAAAGCAAATGAGATTCTGCAGGAATCTGTCTGCATTTTGGTAGAAGCCTAAGGACAGCAGGCCTTCTTCATTTGGTAGAATGAAGACCTCTCCTAGCGTCAAACCTCTTTTCCTTTATTATCACTTAATTGTAGGAATTTAAATAGGTGTGATGAGGAATACAGGATTATTTAGATAGTCCCATGCAGACATACCAACAGCCTAAATTTTAAATTTAAAGCCCAGTGATTCTGCCACAAATCAGAATACAAAGGATCATCATTTTAAAATGTATTTTGGTGTTAAGAGCCATCTTACGCCATGTGGCCCAAGAGTACGAAAGGGGCTCAATTTCTATTTTATAGATAAGGCATTCCATTTTTTCTTCCCTTGAATTGGGCTCTTATTGAAGCATCAAAGTGCTGTATATAAATACAAGTGAATCCTCTCTGGCTCCACAGTTCCAAGTCCTATCCTCATGTTGTTTCGCTTTGCACTCTTTCCCATTAATCCTCGATACTTAATAATCCAGTAAAGTTAAATTTGTCAATTAAATTTTCTTTGCTATGGTCTGAATGCCAAGATTGCACTCGGTTGTTCAGTTGTGGATGTTTAAATAACAGAACATGAATTTTCAAGTTGGAGTTGACACACTGCATTTATCTTGTCCTGCTCTCTCAGCATAAGTCAACAATGCTTTCCACTGATTTGCTATTTATAAGATGGTACAAAAGAAATAATGGAAGGTTAACCCTTGATGGACCTTTTAAAAAAATATATTTCTCTGCTTGTCTCAAAAAGGCCCAAACCCAAAACAGTTTTTTCCCAATCCAATTCAATTCAATCCCTTTATTGGCATAATAGGGCAGGAGGTCTGGTCCAGAGGGAAGAGCCTCTGTTAGCCCGAAGATAACATCAGAAGGTCGCCAGTTCGAGGACACCAGCAGCTCCCTGAACGGCTGAGAATGGCGAGACCTTGAAGCAGCTGCCAAGCCCAGCTGAGTGATTTCCACCTGCTCTTGGTGTGAGCAAGAAGCGTCTTGGCTGCCTTCCATGTGAAAGATGGAGCTGCTTGTCAGCCTGCGTGGAGAACTGGAGGCCAGAAGTGAGACCAAACCTGGAAGATCCAACAGAAATGTTGTTGGTTCTTGAAATAGAGAACCTCTATGATTGTAAAAATCCCCTTGAGGGATTTAGAAACGCCTGCCTATGTAAACCGAATAAAGTCAGAGGAGTAATCCGATGACCAGAAAGTCGGTATATAAATACCTAGTTATTATTATTAGTTATTATAATAGGCAATACACAAAACCAACAATAATTAGCAAATAACATAAGAAAGCAAAACATAACAAAACATAGCAAAAACATGACAAAAACACCGCTAACTTATTAACATCACTAAGTCTCAGAAACATCTCTGCATGATAAGCTGGATGAAATAAACTACACTCTTGGTCAACTCCTTATTAGTTCCTCTAAGCATGCACTGAAATTTTATCCTTATTGGCCCAGCCGAGATGGAAAGGAGAAAAAAACGAGAAGAATTCAAATAATGCAGGCGAATATCCTGGTACCAGATACAATAAAACGGCATGTGTTGCAATGATTCAACAGTCCCCTGACCACATGCACACAGTCTCAGCTCTGGGGTTAAAGTTAAACTACTTAATCTGCCAGTCAAGATATTAGAAGATATGACATTGCATCTAGCCCTGGTAAGCACCCATTGATTGAGAGGGTGATCCAAAAAATACAAGTAATCTGGCCTTCCACCATAATGCAGAGGAAGTTGAAAGTGTAATGGAAAGTGTGACTTGGGAGACACTTCGTAAAGAGCTTGCCTCTCCATGCCCAGAAGCCTGGTTCTAAGTATACCCAGCACTGGGGTTGGGGGCAATGAGCCCAGCAGCTCTGGAGACAGTCCCATTGTTCTTATTTTCTTAGTGAACAGGGCTAAACCCAAGGGCTGTACTAAGTCTGAGAGCACTGCCTGGAGAAGGGCATCCTGCTGACTGGGTAAGAGGCACTTTTTCAAGTGAGTGCTCCTCTTCTATTTAGCAGTGGGAGAGTAACTGCTCTCCTCACCCCAGCAGTGTCTTTTCTAGTGGCTGTCTGCTGGTGTTGCATCTTTTTAGACTGTGAGTCCTTTTGGGACAGGGAGCCATTAGTTATTTGATTTTCTCTGTAAACCACTTTGTGAACTTTTTGTTGAAAAGCGGCATATAAATACTGTTAATAAATAATGATGATGATTATAATAATATCCTGAGTCAAATAAAAACAAATCCGCACCCAGAATTTTAAAAATCTAATCCAAGCCGTCTTGGATCTAATCAGCCAATCTATGCTGACCCGCTTCAAGGCATATAGGGGACACAACGGGGGACTCCAAAGATCTTATACAGAAACATCACCTGGACCCTTTCCATAGAATTGTCAAATGCTGACAGCCATATAGGAATGCCATACAGGAGCTTCACAGTAGATTTAGCATTAGAAAGTTGCAGCACAGCAGGACTATAAGAGTTTCCCCAAGTGAAACTAGAAGCACAAAACAGCCTGTACAGAGAGTTTAGCTGCTTTGACCACTGTCTGTTGGTGTGACGACCAAGAAGGTCTACAGTGAAAAAGAACATCCAGATACTTGAATTCAATGAGCTGCCGGATGGAATTACTGTCAGAAGTCCAAGTAAAAAATTTTCGCAGGTTGCCAAAAGCTTAAATTTCAGATTTATCCAAATTCATTTGTAACCTATTGCGTATCAAATAGTCATAATAGCACTGGATCAGGTGTTTCAAGCAATGCTCATGTGGAATGGAAGAACCTTTTCATCCATATACAGTAGGAAAGGGACTGAGATAGAGCCCAGTTTGGGGCTGTGAGCCCCTATGCTATGTAAAAGTGGGGCAAGATCACTGAAAAATAAACACAGTAGGGCCAAAACACAACCCTACATAACACCTCTGTTGGAAAAAATCTGTCCTGAGAACCCACCTCGCAAAGAGATTTTAATTCAACAACTAGAACCCAGATAAAGTCTTTGGATCAGAAAAGGGAGCTTCGTATCAATTCCTTCTCATGTACGTTTCTGCCACATTGGCATCCTTCAATCTTGGAAGACTCTGCTCTGAATGGTCTTTCTGGAACCACTCTGAATGCTCTGCTTTCTATCATGCTCTGAATGGTCTTTCTGGAACAGCATCTAGTGTGGCTGAAAAGGCCGATTCTGGAGTGACTGAGAGTAAATGTAGACTGTCCCTGGTCTGTCTCCTTGGCTGCGGGTCTTCCTTCTTTGCCTCAGTCTGCTGGGCATGTGTCTCTTCAAACTGGGAGAGGCCATGCTGCACAGCCTGCCTCCAAGCAGGATGGTCAGAGGCCAAGGTTTCCTATCTGCTGTGGTCCATTCCTAATGCCTTCAGATCTCTCTTGCAGATATCCTTGTAACACAGCTTTGGTCTACCTATAGGGCACTTTTGCTGCACGAGTTCTCCACAGAGGACATCTTTTGGGATCCGGCCATCATCCATTCTCATGACATGACCAAGCAAACACAGGCGTCTCTGTTTCAGTAGTGTATAAATGCTAGGGATTCCACTCTGTTTCTGCCACACGGTATCCCAATCAACAGAGCTGAAGATCCAAAAATGCCGCACAAAGGCAAGAATTATTCTGTGTCGCCTATTTGGTGATTATGTGCAAGAGGATCAGGCAATGATCCAGTGTAGACTTTCCTACTCTAAACCTGCTTGCTCTACTCCTAAAAGATCCTGATCTCAAAGCTAATCCAGAAGTCTATGAAGAAGATGGCTGGCATATAACTTCACAACAATAGAGAGGTTTATCAGCCTATAATTAACAGGTGAGTGTTCATCAACCTTTTTATACATTCAGAATTACTATGGCCTGGGACCATGCTTTTGGCATGGTTCCAGACCTATCAACAGTTGTAAACAGATCTGCAAGGATAGGCATCTACCAGTCAGGATAAGCTTTCAGCAACTTTGGTGGAAGTATATCCAGACTGGGTGCCTTCCTGGCTTTAAGCTGACCTGTAAGATCCCTTTTATTTCAGTAGTTGTAACTAGCAGCCATGTTTTTTGCAATGATCAGAAGATGGGTCAGAGGGATAGTGTCAAATGCCATTTTTCCTTACAGAAGTCTATTGTATCATAGGGTCTGAAAATAATACATTGCAGTCATCGTGCTGAAGTTAAGCAGTTCTAGATCTGGTCAGCAACAAAGGAACTCTATTCTGCCTTAGATGCAGTGCCATCACTAGGGGCCAAGGTGCCAGCATTGTGATGTCAGTGTCACACAACACCATGTTGTTGCTTCTGGGATCTCCTGGAGGAAGGAACTTCCTTCTCTTTGCATTCAGTGAACACAAAGAGGAGGAGTCCGTCAAAAATTGTCACGAGCACGTACATGCTGCAGTCTCTTCCTGACAGTGCATCCACTCACTTTGCGACACACATCCTTCTGGCCTGGTACCCAGCCAGGTTGCCCCCTGCTTGCTACATACACCACTGCTTAGATTCCATTACTGAAGGAAGATAATGTAGAAATGTAATGAATGAATGAATCAAATTATGTGAGCATATCCATATTGGCAAGAGGGCTGAGGGGTGGGAAGGTCAGAGAACAGGAGATGCCTGAAGAAAGGAGAAGTGGCAGCAAGAAATAGGAATACAAGATGAGTAAATAAAGTTTATGTCAATGTTGGGAGCTACTTTGTTGATTAGAGGCAAAAATAGTAGACTGAGGAGGTCTACTCATGCGTAAGGGAACTGAAATAGCTTGGAACATTTTGCAGTTGATAGGTATGCTGAAACTGCTGTCCATGGAAATGAAAAGGGCGGTACGTGATAGACTTTGGAATGTGAATCTTTAATATCTCACAAACCTGGCTTCAAATCTGCTTTGAAACCAAGCTGTAGATAGACTTCTCCAAGCATATGCCCTCACCTTGCTACAGCATGCAAGGGATCTATCCACTAAAGACTAGACAGCGTTGACTCTGTCTAGGAGGGTGAAGTGGTTCTGGAGGAAAACGAGCACACATACAGGGATATTTACATGGGTTTTTTTGATACCTTCTTTACTAAACTTCTGCATTCAGAGAAAAATTGCTCCAGTGTTTCTCTTTGTTTCTTACATATTTGTATTGAGGTTATCGGGTGCTGAAAGATATTGAATCACCAGTTTGCTCAAGTAAGACCTTTTGTCCTTGAGGCTCTGTTGTATAGGAGATGTTTGCTATTATATTTTTTATGCATTTAGTAAAACCAAGGCATCACATAAGAATGACTAATGCTTTCAAAGTTACAATTCTAGAGGAATGACAAAAAAAAATAGTGTTTTGATAAGAACAGGGTGTAACTTGTCAAGCTACAACCCTGGAAATTCAGTGTTGGTGTCATAAAAAGTACAGTCTATCTTATAAAGGAATGTGATAGGAAAGTGGCCTCTCCCACCACTGAGTTTGGAAAATCATTACTAGTACTGTACTTTCCCACCATCATCTTCCTTAGATTCTAAAATATTTCAGAGGGAAAAAAAAGTTGATGGTGGTTTCTGATGAATAATGAAAACACATAACATCAGAAAATAAGGTAAGATCATCCTAGTCATTTTCCATGTTGCTTTCCCCTTATCTCATTTACCAAAAGTTCACAGAATACAATAAGGGAATATTATGCCTCATGTACTCCTTCCATTGCCTCCTAATTTCTATGATGAGATTAACCCTTTGGTGTTTCTAGAAGTTCATACATACCATTTGGGGTCCACTAATGGAGAGATTCATAATTCTGTGATGTTAAACAGAAAGGCAATATCAATACCACAGGGTTAAAAACTGTTTTAGTAATCAGCCCAGGGAACACCAGAAACTCCCATGGGTAGTGATATCTTTACACAGAATTCTTATCAGCACTACAATTCCTGGTATTCTTTGAAGGAAGCCATGACATATTTGAAACGGAATGAAAGGTATCCCATGGAAAAGGGGTTTATTAGCATAGAGAAGGTTGACAGTCCTATATGTTGGTTTTTCCCCACATTTGATGCTGCTACTTGTGCTGGTCTTGCTAGTTTGCTTGGTTCACCAGCACCAACCAGAATAGAATAATCCCAGTGTGTCTATGAACTGTAGGTGTTTAGCATGTCTAATATTTGCAAAGCCATCTTCATTTAAGAACACCTGAAGAGGAAATTTAGGAATATAGCCAAAGTGAATGACTTGTCATTCTCCTGCTCTGGAAAAAGCAACACTCTGCTCATCTAGTAGCTTGAAGGCTGTTTTCCTTTAAATTTCTGCTGCCATTAACCTGTTATCAAGTCAATGCCATCTTTGTCAATATGTAGGAGCCTGGAGCTGAATATAACATTTACGTCCAGGGTAGAAGGTGACAATTAAAGATCCCTGAAGGCATTAGAAAATTAAAATCTAACAAAGAAAAAGATGCAAGTGAGAACCTGCAAAAAATGCTGATTGAAGGAAGAGAGAAATCACTTCTTCACCCTACAATTGGTTGTGAATGGAGACTGAATCCACTCAGCCTCTCTCCATCCCGAAGGTTCTGAGGAGGAGGAATTTGTAGCACTTTGGCATCCTGTATCCAGACCCAATCTCTGACCCCAACCTTGGAATGGACATAAACATGAAACAGTAACGCATGCATAAGTGCAATCCTGGCAAGTTTGGGTGGAGGCAGGAGACATTTCTATTCCCAACGATGTTTCAATCAAATCACACATGGTTGCACCATTTGGACTTTTATGCAAACAAGAGCCTAGCAATAGCTTTTATTTTTCAAGTTACGCAGTGAAGCATTTCTAGTGCCGTATGGCAATCTTTGATGTTAGTAAAATATTCAGAAATGATTCTACGTTATACAAATACAGAACAAAATCGCATGTCTGCTCTTCTACAATCAGTAACTGAAAATGTGGGGGGAAATATAGATTTAACTGTTTTTCATCATATGCTACTTCAATTCACCAAAGAAAGCATCCTCCTGTACAACAATAGCTCAACATCAGAGTCATGATGTCATTCTCCCCTCATTGCTATACAAAAAGGACTTCAGACAGAAAATATATTGCCAAACAAATAAGAGAGCCCTGCCCAAAAGAGAAGTAAAATAAAATAGTTTCTATATTCAAGTGAACATGCATTTGTGGCCTTTGCAAAATAAGACACTATGGATATATAAAATAGAACTATACCCTGTACTTTGTTATGATACTGGCACAGTAGTGTTGTAATGTCAATGTGTTTTGTTATGGCATAAGTATTTATCTATCCAAAGCATTTAATAAGCTAGAAGAGCAGGTTGTGGAACAGATTTTCTTTTCCACATTAGTCCTGTTGAATTTTATGAAGGCTTTTTGAGGGTTAGAAAGAGTGAGGTTAATTGCCATTTTGACTGTAAGTATACTGGAAACGACTAATGGTCAGTTTTAATTCACTATAAACCTTGTAAATATTCACAGAATTCCTGCTAGCTACATCTCTCTTCTGTATTAACCTTATACAGCTCAATTCTATACAGCGCTGGCCCAGTGGGGCTGCATGGCCCACACCGTATCCAGCACTGAAACTGGGCAGGCTGGAGGTTGAGCCTGCCCAATGGGATTACACAGATCTACACTAAATCACTGGCATAAATCCAAGTAGCCCTGTGTAGGGACAGGGATTAAGAATTGGCAAAGATTTCCTCCAACGTCCCCGCACCCTGCACTATTATGAGGTCTATGATCTGAAGTTACAGGTCAAATGCCTGGCATGAAACTATTATTGCTTAGGTTAGCTAAAGAGAAAGCAGGTTCTACTGATTAGCCATAACAGCTCCTAGTGCTTCTTTTTCAAAATTGGCTGTTCAGCATAGGATAGGACAGGTCACAGCAAGAACAGCTGGGAGAGATAGCTAAAATGAGTGCATCTGTTTGTTTGTTTTTTGCATGCACACATCCCTTGACTGCAGATTATGTTCTTTCTTTCATTGCTGAATAGTTGCAGTGTCTAAATGTGAATTAATTACCTGGATCATGTTAAGGAGCAAAAATTAATATTCACGCTGGGCAGCTCAGCAAAGTTACCAGGAAGCCATTGCTAGTCGGTCAGACAAGTCTGTCAATAACTAAAATATACCTTCCTGTTTATTCCTTATAATACTTTTTTTTTAACCTGATGTCACTGACCAAATCTCTTTTCCTTTAATATTAAAACTACTGTAGACTACTACTAATAGGTAAAACATGAACCTTAGATCAACTACAATAAATGTTCAAATATTAGATGTTGAAAATAACCAAGGAAATTATAGTAATTTTCCAAAGATGAAAGATGAAGTACACAATAGCTTCAACAAAGCCTTTTGTAAACAAAACCCTTAATGAGTAGAGAGCAAGGTAGATTGATCCTATTACATCTGATTGCAGTAGAATTGCATAAATAGATTCACAGTAGTAGATGAGTGCATGAGATGGTTAATGCAGCTGGGGAGACTTGTTGATGAAGATAGGCTTTCAGAGATTGTTTTCAAGAGTAATGACAAAAATATGCAGATGACATAATATAGCTTAATTAGAATAATCACCAAGTCTAGAGTCAATCATGACCTAGAGACAAACCCTATCATTTCACTAAAAGTAAACTATTACAGGTAAAAAGAGAAAGAAATGCTTTGAAAGTATAATGCCATGAGTCAGACTGAAATCCTTCTGATTTATGCTAAACAAGTGACTGACTGCTCCTTTGAGCCTTCTTTAGATTTAAGCAACTCCTCAAAGACAAAGTTTTTCAAATTTCACAGATGCCTGGAGCTTGCAAGGCAAGTGTCTCACTTGTTGAATGACAATGAGCTGAAACACCCATTTTCAAGAACTCAGCCTGACACATGCTTCTCAAAATTCTTCCTCTGAACTCATTTTTTAATTCAGAAAACTGTCATATTTCAAGAAGAAAATTGTGTGACTACCCTCCCGAACCTAAATATTTGGACAGGTATTGGGTTGTAATGGCAATTTAATAGCCTTGCAGTGTAGGTGTTAATTTATTACATATCCAAACACAAATCTTATTATGTACCTACATTATGGTGGTCTCAGAAACATGGTGAATGTTGCTGTATACCAATAATTCTTTAAAAAAAAAAGAAGTCAATGTTAATCAAGTTTCTGTTATTCACAAAAACATGGAAACAAACAGGATACAGTCTGGTTGTTGCCTGTCTACATGCCAACCCTGCCACTGACTGGCTGAGCCATTCAGATGCCACAGAATATTCATTAACATCAGACATGGAATTCTGAAGATACCAGAGCAGATAGTTCCTGGTTGAAGATTTTTTCCCCCCCTTCCTGCACAGAAATTTCCAGTTCTATAGAGCTTAGTGTTAATTATTCATCCTGAATTGAAATGCTTGATCCAAAATAAGACAAATCTCTGGCTGTAATTCTCTGGCTAAATATTAGAATTACAGTGTTTGAAGGAATAATTTTCAACCCTTCTCTTAAGTTAACCATGGGTTAACTTTTTGTACAAAAAAAAAAATGGAAAAGATGCAAAAGAGAGCGACTAAGATGGGCTGGGGCACCTTCCTTATGAGGAAAGGCTACGGCGTTTGGGCCTCTTCAGCCTAGAAAAGAGATGCCTGAGGGGGGACATGATTGAGACATACAAAATTATGCAGGGGATGGACAGAGTGGATAGAGAGATGCTCTTTACACTCTCACATAACACCAGAACCAGGGGACATCCACTAAAATTGAGTGTTGGGAGAGTTAGAACAGACAAAATTAAATATTTCTTTACTCAGCGTGTGGTTGGTCTGTGGAACTCTTTGCCACAGGATGTGGTGATGGCGACTGCCCTGGACGCCTTTAAAAGGGGATTGGACAAGTTTCTGGAGGAAAAATCCATTACGGGGTACAAGCCATGATATGTATGCGCAACCTCCTGATTTTAGAAATGGGTTATGTCAGAATGCCCGATGCAAGGGAGGGCACCAGGATGAGGTCTCTTGTTATCTGGTGTGCTCCCTGGGGCATTTGGTGGGCCGCTGTGAGATACGGGAAGCTGGACTAGATGGGCCTATGGCCTGATCCAGTGGAGCTGTTCTTATGTTCTTATGGGTGCAATCCTAACCAACTTTCCAGCACCGAGTACAGGCAATGCAGCTCTCAGCGTAAGGGAACAAACATTGCCTTACCCTGAGGAGGCCACCACCACCCAGGATGCAGCACGTGCCCCACTGACACAGCTGTGTCAGTGCTGGAAAGCTGGTTAGGATTTGGGCCCATGTTTTTCAAAATTTAGTCCAGGCACACATTGTGTAATAACTGAGGTTGAGATTTTGAGAAGATTGCACCAGGAGGCGTTCCAAAGATGTGTCCTGGCCATTCTACAATTAGTGGTGTCATGTTTTGATTGATTGTTTGTGTTCCACGTACCCTGGCCATTTGGTGCTATTTCTTCACTCTTCTCTGCATGTGCAGCAGACCTTAAGACTGAGTCTTAAAAACATGGGGAAAAATGTGAGAGGGATTGTTGTATTTAACTCAGGAACTCATCCTTGTAAAGAGAAGTTGCCGCAGCATTAACAACAAATGAAATGTAAATCTGTATTTCATTTAGGATTTTAAAAGGAAAGCAGGAGAAAATACTACTAGAGTAGAAAATAATACTAGAGTTCAGATTCCGAATCTGTTTAGCCATATTCTTAACTTCACATATGGGTTCAACGTGTAATTCTTCACAGCTGCATTATACTGTGTTTTTTGTTACGTAACATTCCAAGAAAATCTAGCAAATTTTTCAATTCAGTCATCCACTTTGGAAGTATTTTTTTTCTTTTGTTATCAGTAGAAAAAGGTTTTCTTATAGCAGAGTATAAAACAAGGGTGTCAAACATAAGGCCCATGGGCCGTAGTCAGGCGTGGAAGCTCTTTATCTGGCCCCTGTGATAATTGGGCTCTCCCTGCACCACCATCAGATGCTCTCAGCTGCAAGTAACGTATTGGCAGAAGCAGCTCTGCTGAAAGGACGGAATGAAGTGTCATGTTTGCAGGAGGGATCATACATTTCTGGTTGGCAGCTTTCAGTCTCGAAAGACTATGGTATAAGCCTATAGCAACCGGTATTCCCAGGCGGTCTCCCATCTAAGTACTAACCAGGCCTGACCCTGCTTAGCTTCCGAGATCAGATTAGATCGGGCATGTGCAGGGTAACAGTTGCTGCATTTAGAGCTTCAACAAAGCATAGAACAATTCCCAGCAAGACAGAAGCAGCACTGCTGAAAGGGCGTCTCGCAAAACTGGGCTCTCCCAGTGCCATCCTTTCAGGAGAGCTGCTTCTGCCTACAGGTCACTTGCAGCTGAGCGGCTGATGATGGTGCTGGGAGAGCACCTCCACCAGTGGCTCATCAAATCCACCATTTTGTTGCAGACAAAAATTGTAGACAACCAACCTATTGTCTATGAAAACACAGCTACACTTCTGCAATACTGGCATGGTTATCCCCAATTTATTACCTCTGCAGATTTACTGCTATCACCAACATAAAATACAGCATTGTCAATACCATTTCCCTGTGGCTATTTCATGTACCAAATATTTAGTCTACCATTTTAATAAATGAACAATTAAGATCGTAAAGTATATGTATCATGTATGGTGCCATGTGGCCCATTAACACATGAAGCAGCTGCTGCAGTGGCTGCTAGCCCAGGTGACTGGGGAATTCCAGAATTGATTGGGTCATTGGTGGGTTCCACTGGGACTTTCTATCCGGCTCTATGAAATTGGTAGATATGAGACCTAATTGCTTCTGCAAGGCCACTATCCTTATTAAGTGGAGACAAAGGTTTCCTTGGACTTGTTTTCAGAAACACTGCCCTTAACGCAGTGGTTCTCACACATTTAGCATCGGGACCCACTTTTTAGAATGTGGTTGGCAACCTTCAGTCTCAAAAGACTATTGTATAAGCCTACAGCACCTGGTATTCCCAGGCGGTCTCCCATCCAAGTACTAACCAGGCCTGACCCTGCTTAGCTTCTGAGATCAGACAAGATTGGGCATGTACAGGGCAACAGTTATGAGAATCTGACATGACCCACCGGAAGTGATGTCATGACTGGAAGTGACATCATCAAACAGGAAAATTTTTAGCAATCCTAGGCTGCAATCCTACCCACACTTGCCCAGGAGTAAGTCCCACTTACTACTATTGTTAAAAGATTATACAAGTTATATAAGCTTGTTAAAAGTACAGGTCTGTAACATTTTCCCAAATCTGGGCACATACCATGGTAGCATCAAGTCCAATATATTAAAAATAAAATATTGAAATGAATGGGGACCCACCTGAAATTGGCTTGTGACCCACCTAGTGGGTCCTGACCCACTGTTTGAGAAACACTGCCTTAGAGGACAACAACAGACAGTGATTTTTTCTCAACACTCAGTAACCACAGACCGTCTTTAAACCCAGGGGACAAAAGAAAAGAGCTTTCAGGCAGACTCAAACTCCAACCTCTCTCTTCTTGGCAATTATTCAGTACTTTCCTAACCAGTGTTAGGGTGGGGACTTTTTGCATTCATCTTGCAGATACAGGCAATATAATAAGAAAAACAAAATTATCTAAGCCACACTTTGGAAAGTGGCACAGGAGAAAATATGACAACATACTTAAGAAGAGATATGAACCTGCTCAGGCATTTACTATTTAGAATGAAACATGAGTTCTTAACCTCTAAATCAACTAAGTTTTTACAAAACATTGCACACTAAGTTCACTAGTCTTGCAAAATAAATATGACTGTTCCAAAAATATACTCCCTCAGAATTCTTACATTTCATTTCAACAGTTTCAACTGATGGCCTCATCTATGCACGTTTTGCAAGCCATATTAATACACACTGCCCCATCAAAGATTGCATAGGAAAGCAGCTGCAATAAACACCCATATATAACTTGGAATTCATTGCTTTTACAAAAATATGCTACAGCTCATTTACTCCTGTATTACAAAGCATTAAAAGATGTTAGAGTCCAATTGCCAGAGCAAATGAATGAAATACATCTTGTGGGGCATTATCCTTTGTTCATTTACTTAATTTCTGCAGTTCTGGGAACATGCAGTTCAAGTTCCAGAAAATAATACATTTTGGAGTTAGTTAGATATTCATAAAGCAAAGATTCTTCTACAGAAGCCATAACAAATCAAAGGTGTAAAGAAACACGGGAAATAATAGATGAACACTGAAAGCTGTATATTTTAACTGATCTTCCTGGCAGTTGCTTTCCTGTGGTGACTTTCCATGTGGGACTTTCCATTCCGGTGGGAATGGATTCCTCTGCTTTTCGCATGGAAATTCTCAGCGATGCAGAGAGCCAGCATCAAATGCCAGCATCAAATGCAACTAGAAGAGTAAACTGCAGGTAGGATCATCAGAAGTTTCCATATGATAAGCAGTATCATATAGAAGGGTAAGAGAGACCAGACAAGGTGAGGGGACTGCTGTGTTTAACAGCTGGCATACAGACCAGGTCCTAATCACGTTCCTGTGAAGAGGGAGGAAGGTGAATTTTTATAAGTGCAAGTAGGAGGGCAACAAAACACCACATCTTTGATGTCCTCTCACAACCTTCTTTATGTTACTCAATGCTGAAGTTTTTACAAACCTTTTTGCCTTTCCTCCAAACACACTGAGATATTGCACTCGACTGCAATGGAAAATGGTAATCCCATGTCAGACTATTTCTACTCTTCATATAATTTTAAAGTTCTACTGAGGCATTAAGTAATCACAAACAGTATTCATACTAACAGAGGCATATCAACAAGCACCATCTTGTGTGATGAACTGGGGAAAGCTTTTACAATAAACTGGGGAGCATACTCCGCTCTCCCAGGTACTGTGTTTGCTTTATCCATATCCAATGAGAGCAGGGGATGGAGCATGGTGGTGACAGAGATTATCAGCACACAGCACTGTAACTGTGAATGCTGGCCATGATTACTGAACCTCTTAATGTGGATACAGGAAAGTGTATTTAGCTTTTCCACAATCATTTCACATAAGAACATAAGAACAGCCCCACTGGATCAGGCCATAGGCCCATCTAGTCCAACTTCCTGTATCTCACAGCGGCCACCATTGGTCATTCACATTCATTAACATTCACACCATTGGCTGCAACCAACAGTGGAAATGAAACAACATAACGAAGGGCGCAATCCTATCCTGTGCTGGAACAGGCAAGCCAGGAGGCTTGCACTGTATTCAGTGCAGGATAGGGGCCAAAAGCGGCTCAGCCAGAGGCAAGGGGAAATTTTTCCCCTTACCTCTGGGTAAGGCTCCTTCTCCCCTATGGGTCTCCTCGGACTTGCGCCGCCTCCTGAGGTGGCACAAGTCGGAAGACAGTAGAGTGGCTTCAAGTCGCTCCGATCTCCCCGGGAACAGAAGCTGGGATCCGGCATAACTGTTACACCATAACACCATAGTGCTAGTGTTGCCAAGTTTTTAAAAGTAGGGTTCTTTTACCTTTAGCAGTGCATGAGAGTCAGAAATATAATAGGTAAAGCTTTCTCCATCAGGGAAACTGCCTGAAATTTCTTCAGTCAGCTTTCTGCTAAACATCGTGCAGTCATTAAAAACACAGTTTTTAATGCAGCAAGAGCATGGCATTCCTGTGTAACACTCCATGCTTATTCATGTATCCTACTTTAAATACTATTTTCAATATACTTTCTCGAATTTTTGCCTTCATTTTGTTAGTTATTAAAAGACATTGCATAGAAATGTGAAGTATACGTGATATGAAAGTTGGAACTGACTTTGGATAGGTACATGCTATGTTTGGACTTTCCCCAAAGTTCTGAATCTGTACCTAAAATTTCCTTATGCAACAGCCATAAAGGCTTGTCCTTCAAGTGTTCTTACAGCATCCCAGTGCTATTTGCAGTAGATTCTGACTCATAAGATGGGCATATGGCTCTGGTCACTCCTTTCCACAGACTACACTGCTGATACTGAACTAATGAGGTTAGCTTGTACTGGACTGAAAAATGCACCATATGCTCAGCATAAACAAGGGGGAAAGAAACCCGGAAAGATAAACACAACATTCAGGCAGAAACATAACATATTATTCCCCCACCTTTCCTTTCAAATTAGTTACTCCAAATTTAATGCTTGATGATATACAAAGGCATTGCTCATCTTGGGAACAAATCCAGAACTCCAGTCTCTGCTATAAAGTAGAACAGCTGCTTTACTAGCATCTCAGGGTCCGATGGGAGTAAAGCAACACCAATCAAACTGTGGCATACTCTGGCTATGGTTTCTCAAAACAGATAAAACACCAAACATATGACAGATTATATTAAAGGACCTACTGGATCTATTTTCTCTCCACTACATTATCTCTCTCTGGGCTTGTTTAAGAGTTGGATAAAAGTTTTATAAAGCTCAAAGCACTAGTTGCACTAATTAAAAGGGCACTACCTTTTTTCCCCATTTTCAAACTGCAGTATCATTCCTGGTGTTTAGAATGAGAACAAACTTTTTTTAGCTAAATAAAAAAGAGAGAGGAGTTAAAATACCTTTTATACTCTGTTATTACACAAGATCTTACACAATATTAAAACAAGATATTACACAATAGCAAGATCCAGGTCTACAGAGCTTGCGTCCTGAGTACACTTCTGTACTGCAGCGAGTCATGGACTCTTCACTCACAACAGGAGAGGAAACTGAGCACTTTCCACATGCGCTGCCTCCGACGCATTCTCGGCATCACCTGGCAGGACAAAGTTCCAAACAACACAGTCCTGGAACGTGCTGGAATCCCTAGCATGTATGCACTGCTGAAACAGAAACGCCTGCGTTGGCTCGGTCATGTCGTGAGAATGGATGATGGCCGGATCCCAAAGGATCTCCTCTAAGGAGAACTCGTGCAAGGAAAGCACCCTACAGGTAGACCACAGCTGCGATACAAGGACATCTGCAAGAGGGATCTGAAGGCCTTAGGGATGGACCTCAACAAGTGGGAAACCCTGGCCTCTGAGCGGCCTGCTTGGAGGCAGGCTGTGCAGCATGGCCTTTCCCAGTTTGAAGAGACACTTTGCCAAAAGTCTGAGGCTAAGAGGCAAAGAAGGAAGGCCCATAGCCAGGGAGACAGACCAGGGACAGACTGCACTTGCTCCCGGTGTGGAAGGGATTGTCACTCCCAGATTGGCCTTTTCAGCCACACTAGACACTGTGCCAGAACCACCTTTCAGAGCGCGATACCATAGTCTTTCAAGACTGAAGGTTGCCAATACAAATTACACAAGCAATGGAATTCTTCCAATTAACTTGTTGGTGCCCTTATAATATGTATATTTTGTTTTGGTACAATTGACGCTTCTTTTGGAACACACTCTTGGTCCATGTTCGATGCATTCCCTATGCATATCTAAATACACAACAAGCTAAATCCAATTTATGAGGAGTTTTTCTACCCTCCAAACCACTTACAATGAGGTCTAAATCTGATGCAGACACAGATTCTTGTTTCTGTTGTCCCACTTTTGTTCAGATACACTCTCTTGTGAACAGTACGTTGACATATCAGCTCATCCCATTCAAAAATTATAACTAAACTTACCAGTGAAGGGCACAATCCTAACCAGATCTACTCAGAAGTAAGTTCTATTTTGTTCAATGGGTATTACTCTCAGGAAAGTGTGCTTAGGATTGCAGCCGAATTATGATAAATGAAATGTATAAAGTATTGAAATATTTTGTGATCATTTTCATAGCGCATAAAAAGGAGACTTCTATTATATTGAGTACTTTTTTCCAGTATGTAACTTTTAAATAGTTTGCACAGTACATCAGTTACAATGAAATCCTGTGATCTGCTATTAACAATCAAGCTGAGTTGAAAGTGCTTAACTTTCATCAATACTTTGACAGTATCAAATAACAGTTTCTTTTTGAACAATTTTTAATACGTATCAAAAAATGTCCACCTATTCACTTATACTGCCTAAACTTGCTGTCGCTTTCAACTGACTTCACCCAATCTCAATGACACAATGTAGCAAAATTGGACTGGCAAAACTGGTTTGACATCCCTGAGCTAATTGATCCAGGAAATATTGCTGTCCCTCAACCTCAGGATATCACATAGCATGATGCCATTCTTTTTGGTATGTGAACCCTGACTGGCATGAGACTGAGGGCACAATCCTAACCGCTTATGTCAGTGCTTTCCAGCTTTCCAGCACTGACATAAGGGCATTGCAGCTCTGAGATAAGGGAACAAACATTCCCTTACTTTGAGGATGTCTCCGTGAGTGCCACCCAACTGCAGGATGCCGCACACATCCCATTGGCACTGCTATGCCAGTGCTGGAAAGCACTGACATAAGGGGTTAGGATTGCGCCCTGAATTAGAAAGCATGAGTGGTCAGGAAGAGAAAAAAAAATGCTCTAATGTAGTTAAGCTCCATGATAAAATAAAAAATGGCAACTGGCATAGGATTCAAATAAAAATCACCCACAAAATTGTTTTTTTGGGGATCACCAAAATCACAATTTTTCAGCCAACAAAATGAAGCCATCAAATATTCAGAACCGTGCTATTTATTATAGCTAAAAAGCATCCGCTATTTACGATCACAATAAAAAAAAGTAATGCGATGAATTTGCATTGATTTTCAACTTTGCAGATTTTATCATTATGTAAATGGACTGAAAATAATGGCAACATGCTGGTTTCCACAATCTACCGTCTAAAGCAGGGGAGCCAAACATAAGGCACACAGTTGCTCTTTATCTAGCCCCCGTGATAATTGAGCTATCTCAGCACCACCCTTTAGCAGCACCTGTCTGCTCTGGGAGGGAGAGAGAGCAAGAGGCCTCAGAAATGCAAGAAATGCTACTGGGGAAGAACCAAATCAAGAGGGATAAGAGATGGAGATGCTGAGAGAGCTAAATTATCACTCAGGCTGCCTTTTCAGCAGCCCCACTCCAGGTGAGGCATCAGTTTGCTGACCACCTTTCAGCTGCCAAACTGCAAATGGGTGTCTTGGCAGCCCTGATGCTGCTGGAAGGGCAGCCCAGCTGCATGATGCTTGGGCCCTCCCATATCTCAAAAATATGACAAAGATGTGCACATATTCTGTCGTTTGCAGCTACTGAGTCCCTATGTGGGAACAAAGTGCTTATTCTTGGCCATCATCTACTTAATGATATCACTTCCTGTTTGATGTCACTTCCAGTCCTCGGCAGGTGCCATAAATGCTATTCGGTCCGCTGCATGACTTGAGCTTGACACCCCTGTCCAAAAGCATTTTACAGCTCTCAAATACAAATGTATTTCATTCTACAATGTATTTAAAATTCTCAAAGTTCATACAATTTTTTATTCTTGAACTTTAAATGGCTCAGGTGAAACACAAAAGCTGAAGGTTCCAGGATGCTGGAATAAATGCACTTGAGTGATTATAGTTTAGGTGGAAAAAGAATTGTGCCACACAAGCATAGCGCAGGGAACTACAGTGAAGTGTTTACAGTGCAAATAGCCCAAGATGACTCGCACAGTGAAGAAAGTCCCGTGATTCAGGAGAAAAGCCAGCATTGAAGGTCACCATTTGACATGACATACAATAATAGACACACTGGCAATGCACAAAACGGCACAAATCTTTTATTACACAATGAAAGCAGCTACGATAATATGTCAGCTCATCTATATATCCACCTCATAATGGGGGTCCCTTGAAGGCTTCAGAATTACTCCTGGAATACTTGAGCAAATACTTGCAGACAAAAAGACTTCCAGGAGTTGGAGTAATTTAAGAATCATCTATCAATGTTGTATTTCTATAAATGGAATGGAATATAAATGTCAAAGCAATAGAAGGAGAATCTAATTTGAATTATACAAGGAACACATGTTTAGAAAAATCAAATCAAAATTAATGCAGAACAATTAGCAAGATAATATCGGTCTTACTTTCTCTTCTCTCATTTGGCAGTATATTTATGCTAACTGTTTAAATGTCCACATTGTTACTGTCAAAATTCAGTATTCCTCCCCCACATAATTGGAATTACATGGGCACTATCCAGCCAAAATTGAGCATTTTAAGCTCCACTAAAAAAAGAAAAAAGAAAAACCCAATAATGTCAAAGAATTTCATTTATACATTTTAATAATATAATTAAAGATTAGTACCTTCTTGGTCCCCATTTTTAAGCACGGTGTCCCAAACCGGCCCAATGATAAGAGTACGTTGTATGCATGTGATCCCAGATATTTTGTTTAATCTTCCGTTAAAGGATCTCAGGTTGCAGAACATGCAAAGATCCTTGCTTGAGATCTTGAAGAAGCCCTATTGGGAGTTGAACTTAGACCTGGATGGTCCAGATTCAAATCATTCACTCAGACATGAAGCTTCCTGGGTGACCTTAGGCCAGTCACTCTCTCTCAGCTTCACCTACCTCACAGGGTGATTGTAAGGACAAAAGGAAGGAAGAAACTACATTACCCTAAGATCTTTGGAGGAAGGGTGGTATAACATGCCAATGATTTACTTCCAGAAAAATATAGGGCACAATCCAAAACAAGTGATGTAATAGAAGAGATAAATTTGTGCTTAAAACTGTAATCCAGGATTGAAGAGTCTTTAATCTTGAAAGGATCCATCCCACATTTAAAAATGATTTTTCAAATGTAATTAATGTGAATTATTGCAAAATTCTGTCAAGCCCATCATTGGCTTCTGAGCCTTTATTAAATTCTGCCCATATACTTTCCACCTTTCTTCACTATCCAGAAATTTGGCTAGGTCTTCTTTTGCTTGGAGTTTTACACTGAGGGCAAAGCACTACAATTATGACATTATATCATGATAATTTTTTTTTAACCCACAGAGAACTCCACATTAAATTCTCAACATCAGAGCTTCTCAAAAACATTTTCAATCATATTTTTCTACCTGCATATTTCTCAAGAAAAGGTCTGGAAGGGCGGATACATGCTCCTGCCAAAGATGGAATCTATCTACAAAAGAATATCTACGCCATAATCACAAGAATTTGAACTAATATGTCTGCATACAGCATCCCAGAAAATTCCTCTCACACTGACATAAAGTCATGAAATGCGATGGTCAGTTGGTGAGGAAATGCAACATGCTTAAGAACTTGTGAAGAAACTCTTAATACTGAGCTCTTGAATGCAAGTCACTTTTTCACTTATTACTGTGGGGTTACTAGACAAAAACACGAGTGACATTTGAAGCCACACCCCAGTAGAAATGACTTCAGCATTCTGTTCATCAGAGTCATGCCATCTGCACAGATTCTCAAATCATGGATTAAAAATTAAAACTAGACTGTCTTTTCTAATTCCAGTTGCCAGAACTTCCAACAACTAGTTGTTCTAAAACGCATCCCACATGTAACAGATTCAAAAATGTTACTAAGTCACGAAATTCAGTAGAAATTTCGGTAATTGCACCCCCCACGGTTTGGTCTATATTAGTGGTCTTCAACGTTTGTCATGCCATGACCTCAATCAATCAATCAATCAATCAATCAATCAATCAATCAAAGTTTGAGACTGGAAAACTACTGACAATCCCGTCCTCCTCCTGGGGCCCGATCCACCCACCCTCATCTGCACCACTTTCCCCATCTCTTAGGATTTCACAATAACTCTGTGAGCAGTCTGAGCAGGGTGGCCTTAGGAGCTGCAGGGAAGACAGTGAGACAGGATTATATCAAGAACTCAGTTTAGATAAGGCAGTCCCATTATTGAATTGGGCTGAGCCCTCCCTTGCACAGGCTTGGGAAGGTTGCCACGACCCCCCCAAATGCAGCTCTGAGATCCCATTGGGGTCTTAACCCCAGGGTTGAATAACACTGCTTTATATCATTTGGATGAGATGATTTCATTGTATGAACATAGTTCTCTGCAGTTTGCGAGTTTAACGTTCTCAAATATGTAAGTAGCTGCTGCAGAGCTACATCAAAGGATTAAAAACAAATTCCAAACATATAAGAAAAGCACCCAAAATATACCTGAATGCTGTGAACTTTAACAGCTGGATTTGAGAAAAGTATACAAGAGAGATAAAAGATTACTAAAGTTTCATATTTGCAGTTCAAGCCTAGAGTGAATGAACTCCGTGCCATTTGGCACAGAGAACCTGTTAGATGAACATGGTCTTAATATACTATGTTCACTCAATGCAGGATTTGGGCTGCAACCCAAGAATACTTTAGGAGTAAGTCTTATTGAATTCAGTGCATCTTACTGGAATGTGAGTGTTCTGAACACACCAAGGTTTCAAAAGCAATTTTTTAAATACTCAAACTGTGCAATTATAGTCTCACATTGCTATAAGTGGGGAAGGATGTTTGAGAAATGGAAGAACTGGCCAAGTCATTTACTGAGCCTCAAAATGATGAAGTAGAGCAGTGGTTCTTAAAATGTGAGCGAGCGTTACTCCCTCAGTAAGTCTTTGCAGGGGAGGGGCAAGGGCAGCATTGTGATTCCCAGATTCACAATGGGGGGCAAAGAGGGAGTGCTTGCACTTACATTTCAGCAGTTAGGGCTGCTGGGGGCTGCCGGAGGTGCGGGGAGCTCTGCGCAGCCTTCCACAGGGGTCCTGGTGGCTTGGAATGTTCAAACGCAGTGATTGCAAGGCACTTCCAGTTTCCACTCCACGAGGTGCTTGAACATTCCAAGCCCCGGGGAGCCCTGAGGAGGGCCATGCAGGGCTCCCCGCACCTCCTGCAGCCTCCAGCAGCTACTTAACTACTTAAATGTAAGTGCAAGCACCCCCTTAAAGACACAATTTTAGGGATCGCTTCCCTGCCTCTCCTCTTCCCCCGCCAGAAAAAGCTTTACACAAACTGGTAGGCCGCAACCTAACAGTCTGAGAACCACTGAAGTTGAGGATCCATTTTTTAAAAAAAATCATCCTGATTTTTGGAGAAAAGAATTGATGTATCTGAATTTTTCAGAGGTGCACCTCAATGAGCTCACTCACCTCCACCTCTAAGAAAAATTTAGTATGGTCATGAAAGGGAAGCCTACAGTTCACCAATATTTATTTACAACCATTTGCAAAACAAGGATCCTTCTGCTTATAGACAAAGATGCAATCATTTAATCATATCAGCTGGCGATGTTATTAATTGCCCAATCCTATTCTCCACCATTGCTGACAATGCAGCCATGCTGATGGAGTGTGTGATGCATCCAATGGGGAGGGGGCTATCAGAGGCCTTTCAGAGGTAAAGAAAAATACTATTCAGGCTAGGCCCCCAATGCCTATGATAGACCCATGCCTAGGACAGACCCTATCCTTAGACCCATGATAGCTATATAACTGGCTTAAGTATGAAGACAGAAAGGGGGTGAGGCAGGCAGAAAGGGGGTGAAGCAAGGGGTATGATCTGGCATGCACATTTGCCACTGAGATCCTCTCTCTCCAGCCTACTCCTTGACACCTCTGCCTTGGAATGCCCCTAACCTCTCCCTCCCCACCCAACTTGTGCCAAACCTCTCACCATTTGTGGCTGTGTTTCGACTTTGGCATTGCTGTAAAGGATGTTGTCCTGCCAGAATGCTAGTTCCAGCAGTACTAGGATTGGGGCCGAGAGCATTCTTATCAGAAACAGAAACTGAACTAGTAGAGTTCACAGGTAACTGCTTTTAGGGACAAGACGTTTTCTGTCATGACCTTATAATATATGACTGAGAGGCAAAAGGAAAACTAATTTAGTGCAAGTCATTCCTTTCTGTAAGGGCTTGTACTGGCAATGCCTTTAGACTGATAGTGTCAAAGACTGCTTTGAGATCTAATACTATTATCTTGGATGTATGGCCTTTGGCTTCTATCCCAAAGTGTAAAGAGTTCAGAAGTAAGTAGATTATCCTTCAGAGTTAACACTGCAGCAGTCCTGTTTCATTTCATTTGGAGACCCAGGTAAAGTTACCTCCATATAAAACACTGTATGTACCTAGACCCAATCGCATTTTCCACTATAACTTTCAAACAAGACAGCAGTTGATTATGAAACCATAAAGATTAAAATTCAAGACAAATTTGGGCATGCTTCAGCCTTTTGAAATCAATAAGTACACCTAACTACGTGTGGAACTGCACCATCTTTTCATAAATAGTATTTCCCCCCCCCCCTCAAAAGATAGATTAATGTATTTTTCATAAAAGGAATGCAAGCCCTATTCCAGAATTTCTCATGACAAGGACATTCAGTCTAAATCTGTTGTTGTTGGCAACCTTCAGTCTCGAGAGACTCTGGTATCGCGCTCAGAAAGGTGGTTCTGGAACAGCGTCTAGTGTGGCTGAAAAGGCCAATTCAGGAGTGACAATCCCTTCCACACCGGGAGCAAGTGCAGTCTGTCCCTGGTCTGTCTCCCTGGCTATGGGCCTTCCTTCTTTGCCTCTTAGCCTCAGACTGTTGGTCAAGTGTCTCTTCAAACTGGGAAAGGCCATGCTGCACAGCTTGCCTCCAAGCGGGCCACTCAGAGGCCAGTGTTTCCCACTTGTTGCGGTCCACTCCTAAGGCCTTCAGATCCCTCTTGCAGATGTCCTTGTATCGCAGCTTACCTGTAGGGCACTTTCCTTGCACGAGTTCTCCATAGAGGAGATCCTTTGGGATTCGGCCATCATCCATTCTCACGACATGACCGAGCCAACGCAGACATCTCTGTTTCAGCAGTGCATACGTGCTAGGGATTCCAGCACGTTCCAGGACTGTGTTGTTTGGAACTTTGTCCTGCCAGGTGATGCCGAGAATGCGTCGGAGGCAGCACATGTGGAAAGCGTTCAGTTTCCTCTCCTGTTGTGAGCGAAAAGTCCATGACTCGCTGCAGTACAGAAGTCTACTCAGGACGCAAGCTCTGTAGACCTGAATCTTGGTATGTTCCGTCAGCTTCTTGTTGGACCAGACTCTCTTTGTGAGTCTGGAAAACGTGGTAGCTGCTTTACCGATGCGTTTGTTTAGTTCGGTATTGAGAGAAAGAGTGTCAGAGATCGTTGAGCCAAGGTACACAAAGTCATGGACAACCTCCAGTTCATGCGCAGAGATTGTAATGCAGGGAGGTGAGTCCACATCCTGAACCATGACCTGTGTTTTCTTAAGGCTGATCGTCAGGCCTTGCTAAAACGATCCATGAGCTGCTGGAGATCTTTGGCAGAGTGGGTAGTGACAGCTGCATCGTCGGCAAAGAGGAAGTCACGCAGACATTTCAGCTGGACTTTGGACTTTGCTCTCAGTCTGGAGAGGCTGAAGAGCTTTCCGTCTGATCTGGTCCGGAGATAGATGCCTTTGGTTGCGGTTCCAAAGGCATGCTTTAGCAGGACAGCGAAGAAAATCCCAAACAAGGTTGGTGCAAGAACACAGCCCTGCTTCACGCCACTTCGGATGTCAAAGGGGTCTGATGTGGAGCCATCGAAGACAACACTGCCCTTCATGTCCTTGTGGAAGGATCTGATGATGCTGAGGAGCCTGGGTGGACATCCAATCTTGGGGAGAATCTTGAAGAGGCCATCCCTGCTGACCAGGTCGAAGGCCTTCATGAGATCTATGAAGGCTATAAAGAGTGGCTTTCGCTGTTCCCTGCATTTCTCCTGCAGTTGTCTAAGGGAGAATACCATATCAGTGGTGGACCTGTTGGCTCGGAATCCGCACTGTGATTCTGGATAAACGCTCTCTGCAAGTACCTGGAGCCTCTTTAGTGCAACTCGGGCAAACAACTTTCCTACAACGCTAAGGAGAGAGATGCCACGGTAGTTATTGCAGTCACCCCTGTCGCCTTTGTTCTTGTACAGCGTGATGATGTTTGCATCCCTCATGTCTTGAGGTACTCCACCTTCTCTCCAGCAGAGACAGAGGATTTCATGCAGCTCAGTGACGACGATCTCTTTGCAGCACTTTAGGACTTCAGCAGGGATGCTGTCTTTTCCAGGTGCCTTGCCAAAGGCAAGGGAGTCCAGGGCCACGTGAAGTTCTTCTAGGGTTGGTTCACTGTCAAGCTCCTCCAGCACAGGCAGACACTCAATGTTGTTCAGCGCTTCTTCGGTGACTACATTTTCTCTGGAATATAGCTCAGAGTAGTGCTGCACCCAGCGTTCCATCTGCTGTGTCCGATCCTGGATGACCTCGCCTGTGGCAGACTTCAGAGGGGCAATTTTCTTCTGTGTTGGACCTAGGGCCTGCTTGATACCATCATACATCCCCTTGATGTTGCCCGTGTCAGCTGCTATCTGTATCTCGGAACAGAGCTGGAGCCAGTAGTCGTTAGCACATCTCCTGGCAGTTTGCTGGACTTTGCTTCGAGCAGCTCGGAGGACCTGCAGGTTGTGCTCACTGGGACAGGCCTTGTATGCTGCTTGAGCTCTCCTCTTCTCCTCAATGACTGGTGTCAACTCCTCAGAGCGGGCTTCAAACCAGTCTGCCGTCTTGTTGGTCTTCTTGCCAAATATGGACAAGGCGTTGTTGTAAACGGCATTCTTGAAATGTTCCCATCTGTTGGATGCGTTTGCATCGACCGGGCCTGGAAGAGATTCCTCTAGTGCTTGTGCAAATTCCTCCACTTTTCTCTGACCCCGGGTCTTGCTGGTATCAATGCGAGGTCTTCCTTCCTTTTTCGTGTGGTACAGTTGCTTTGTTTGCAGTTTCACTCTGCTGCACAGCAGGGAATGGTCGGTGTCGCAAGCAGCACCCTGATAGCTACGCATGATCTTGATGCTGTGAAGGCTGGAGCGTCTGGTGAGAATCAGGTCGAGCTGGTGCCAGTGCTTTGATCTTGGGTGTCTCCAAGAGACTCTATGTTGGGGCTTTGTGTTGAAGAATGTGTTGCTGACACAGAGACCGTGAAGACAGCAAAACTCTAGCAGGCGTTGGTCATTTTCATTCATCTTCCCAGTGCCGAACTGACCTAAGCAAGTGGGCCACGAACTGTTATCAGCACCAACTCTAGCATTGAAATCACCGAGGATGAACAATGGCTCTTTTACGGGGATCTTCTTGATAGTGGTGGCCAGGTCATCATAGAATTTGTCTTTGGCTTTTGCTGGAGACGACAGAGTGGGTGCATAAGCACTGATGAGAGTGACAGGTCCTGCTGATGACTGGAGCTGCAGGGACAAAATTCTTTCACTTCCCACAGTAGGTGGGATGATGGATTTCAGCAGGGTATTTCTGACCGCAAAGCCAACACCATGTTCCCTGGTTTCGTTTGGTGGTTTTCCCTGCCAGAAAAATGAGAAATTTCTCTCCTTGACAGATCCGGAATCTGGCAGCCTCATCTCTTGAAGGGCGACGATGTCCATCTGCAGTCTGCTCAGCTCCATGTTGATGACAGCTGTTTTGCGTGCGTCGTCTATTTCTTGCAGGTCATCAGAGAAGCCAGGTGTCATTGTCCTTACGTTCCAGGTGCCCAGCTTTAAGGCAGGAGTTTTCAGTTTTTTATTGCATGGTGCAGAGTTGTCGATCCACTTGTTGGTTTTCACCCTAAACCCCACGCACCCCGTGAGGTTAACGGACCGTGGGGAGGCAACACCTTACTGGCTGGGGACTGCCCAGCTTAAGGCGGGCGGTAGCTGCCCAATGAGATGCAATTATCTCTCCCAGCGTCGGAAGCAGCCCCTGGCGTCACGCTCTACGCCAATCGAACGAAGACTTATAACCGGTAACTGCTGCTTCCCGTGTTGTGCCGACGCCGTATGGCGAAGTTGGAGTGTCCTCTCCAGTGCATGAAGCCTGGGTAAAGAAGGTATGGAGGATAGGCTGTTACCCATGCAGCAAATCCCCCCTCTCCACGTCGCTGGAATGATCCAATGGAAAGGCAGAAGCCAATACGGTTGGTTCCAGCGGCGTCGCAGGAGTTGCCAGAGCATGACTGCGTACAGCCACAAACTGCCTCAGGGACTCCGGCTCCTGATTTTGCCTCGAGGTTGACTCCTGAAGCCTTTTCCATAACTGGATGCAGCCACAACGCAGTGGAGGTTTGAGATCAGAGTTTTCCTTCTCTTAGATGAGCTGCCTTTCCAGGCTGACGAGGCTCATCTACCCGTTTGTCTCACCACTGCTCCTTCTCCAATTTCCTGATACCCACAAGCCCCTCTCTTGCCCCTCCCCCTGCATCCCGTTTGTCTCACCACTGCTCCTTCTCCAATTTCCTGATACCCACAAGCAGTGGTGGGATTCAAATAAATTAACAACAGGTTCTATATCCTAATGACCATTTACCAGTATACCAAAAGATATACCGAAAGGTAGTTTAACTCTTGGGTGGATGCCATCAGGCCCCTTTTAAAGGCATCCAGGCCAGACGCCATCACCACATACTGTGGCAAGGAGTTCCACAGACTGACCACAAGCTGAGTAAAGAAATATTTTCTTTTGTCTGTCCTAACCCTCCCAACACTCAATTTTAGTGGATGTCCCCTGGTTCTGGTGTTTTGTACGAGTGTAAAGAACATCTCTCTATCCACTCTGTCCATCCCTTGCATAATTTTGTATGTCTCAATCATGTCCCCCCTCAGGCGCCTCTTTTCTAGGCTGAAGAGGCCCAAACGCCTGGCCTTTTCTCATAAGGAAGGGGCCCCAGCCCAGTAATTAGCTTAGTCCAGGGGTCGGCAACCCATCTGCTGCAGTTCCAGGTGAAAATGGCAAAGGGGGTAACAGAGTGGCTCATCCCGGAGTGGCAGCAGCAGGAGGCGCGCAGCTGCGGAGCTGCACCTGCACTTCACAGGGGAAGGCAAGTCTTCCCTTGGCTCCTCTCACTGAGCACCTCTAGCCCTTCGAGCCCATCCAAGCTGGAGAAGTGTGTGGGGAGATGTAAGTGATCTTCAGTCCCTTCCTGTGTGAGAGATGGAGGGGGCTGATGTCCCTTAGGGGCAAAAAGTCTTCTGGGGAGAGCCACTGGTGGGGTGAGACACTGGGAGACTGACCCTCTTGTCTGGATCAAAGGTGGAGGGGGAGCTCCAAAAACTTCTGCAGTCTGGAGCTGGAAGGAGGTGCCCCTTGGAGGTCCCGGGGGTGTGTTTCATTCTCCTTCGGACTGACAATGCAATGCTAGGCATGTCTACTCAGAAGTAAGCCCCATTGTGTTCAATGGGGCTTACTCCCAGGAAAGTGTGAATAGGATTGCAGCCTCAATGAGAAGATGAGATGCTTCCTTCTTCACCTTCTGACTGACAGTGTCTACTCAGAGGTAAGTCCCACTGTATTCAATGGGGCTTACTCACAGGAAAGTGTGGCAAACTTTGTGTGGAACTTGTGTGGAAGAGTGTGGAACTTACTTCTGGGTAGGTACTGAGCACAATCCTAACCAGGTCTACTCAGAAGTAACTCCTATTTTGTTCAATGGGGCTTACTCTCAGGAAAGAGTGGTTAGGATTGCAGCTACTGTCAAGCAGAAGGCGAAGAAGGAAGCATCTCATCTTCGTCACTGAGGCTTCGATCCTATCCACACTTTCCTGGGAGTAAGCCCCATTGAACAAAATAGGAGTTACTTCTGAGTAGACCTGGTTAGGATTGTGCTCAGTGCCTACCCAGAGGTAAGTTCCATTGTGTTCAATGGGGCTTACTCTCAGGAGAGTGTGGATAAGATCGAAGCCTCAGAGAAGAGCATGAGATGCTAACGGCTGCTTGTGGGAAGAGGGTCAGGGGCAGGGCTGCTTGTGGTTCAGGGCTGCACGTGGGAAGGGGGTCAGGGCTGCTTGGGGAGTCAGGGCTCCACAAGGGTCAGGCAGGCAGGCAGGCTCGGGCAGGAGGGGTCGCAGGGCTTGCGCGACCCACAAGCCCCTCTCTTGCCCCTCCCCCTGCATCCCGTTTGTCTCACCACTGCTCCTTCTCCAATTTCCTGATACCCACAAGCCCCTCTCTTGCCCCTCCCCCTGCATCCCGTTTGTCTCACCACTGGTCCTTCTCCAATTTCCTGATACCCACAAACCCCTCTCTTGCCCCTCCCCCTGCATCCCGTTTGTCTCACCACTGCTCCTTCTCCAATTTCCTGATACCCACAAACCCCTCTCTTGCCCCTCCCCCTGCATCCCGTTTGTCTCACCACTGCTCCTTCTCCAATTTCCTGATACCCACAAACCCCTCTCTTGCCCCTCCCCCTGCATCCCGTTTAAATAGCATCCATCCAGTCTAAATAGCAGTTGTCAATCTGTCAAAAGTGCTGTACAGGTAAATATTATTCCTGATTCTCTTGAGTGTTATTTTGATATAAGAGAAGTCTTGCTGGACCAGATCAAAGACCTATTTAGAATCCTGTTTCCCACAGTGGTCAGACAGATGGAACATTCTTCAATACCATGTTCATTTTGTTTCCCCTTTTTCTTAGCTCTATGAAAATTTGTTCAGTTTTTACTTTGAACAATACAACTTGGAAATAAAACAGAAAAAAATAACCAAAAAACTCATGCTGACAAGATTTTAGGACGCAGACTTTCAAAAATGTAAATAGTTTTATACTGCACAAATGGTTAAGCAGAAGATTCTGAATCTTCTCCATAAGTGATAAGGGTTTCCTTCTGCCTGCTTTTTCTAACCATTGGTTGATGTCTGAATAGGAAGAGAGGTGAAACTATAGTCCGAAATGAATTTGCAAACTTGCAGGTTAATGCTAACTACTGTTTACCATCTCTGATATCAACAGCAAACTATGGTTAGCAGAAATCCAGAAGAAAATGAATGACAGACAGGAAAGAGCACCTAAGAGCCCTGCGGTATCAGTCCAAAAGTCTATCAAGTCTGGGGCATTCTGTTTCTCACTGGGGCATCCTGTTTCTCACTGAGGTCAAACAGAGGCATTGTGGAAAGCCCATAATGGGAAGTGAAAAGCGAATACCCCCAAAGTGTGCATTGAGAAGTATATCATCTCTAAACATGAAGTTTCCATAGAGCAACCATGATTAATCCTTCAAGCTGCCTTCTACTCCAGATGGCTCTCTGCACCCGGTTGGGTGACCCAGGGCCAAATCCTATCAAAATTTCCAGTTCTGGTGCAAGTTGTGCCAGCGGCGTGTGTGCTGCATCCTGTGGCAGAGGGACAGTCGCTGGGGCCTTCTTAGGGTATGAAAACATTTTCACAGGGCTGCACCGTGGCTACTCAGGAGCTGGAAAGTTGGATAGGATTGAGCCCCCAGTTATCTGAGGCTCCATGATGGGGGAAAGAAGAGTTCCGGGAGGGTGCTCACAACCAAGGTTTGACATAACATTTTATCTGAGCTACTGGGAATGACATTTCAAATTGACCCTAACCCCCCCCCCCGCCTTTCCCATTTAATGGGAGCAAATGTCTGAGGAATGGACATGAATGACTAAGGAAACAAAAATTTAAATATTAAAGAACACAGACAAAATTCACCTAAGGTTTGGTCTATCTGAATCTATGTGATGTTGGTAGGCATTGACACCTACCCATTTTATTTGAGTGCTCTTTTTAAACTGCAGGGATGTTACCTGTTTCCCTTGAAGTCACCCTCATGTTCATCTTTAAGTATGTGTTGTGTTTCAGGACATAAAGGACTATCATCCTTTATATCCTTTTGTTAAAGACAAAAAATATTTGTGGACTTATCTGTTTGGATTTTCTGTTGACTGCCTGCACCATTAGTGTTTGCTTCCAAAGCCCCCATTGATTTTGACTTACTGCCTAGTGGCCTTAAAAAACACTAATGCACATTCAAAACCACCTTGATGTACAAAAGGAGAAGCACTTAATCTCTTTTAGTATTTACCATTTGCAATTCATTTGAAAAAAGTTCAATACATCTCTGCAAATTGCAGAAGATGGGATCAAGACCAGAAATGACAACACAGGGAGACAATGATATTTATGATATTTTATTGCAGAACATGAGAAAGGTTAGGTACAGACATTCAGTTCTTCATATTCTTTTCTCAACATACCCAAGTGTTTTAGGCAGACTGCACTCTGCTGTGCTGGGGCTGAAGCAAATTGGACACAGTGCGATGGTCCCAACTCTAACATCATGGAACAATTTGTTCCTTCAGTAGCAAAATGGAGCTCTCTGTGCTGGTGTAGCAACCGTTATTGGCAGTTTCCCCAGTGCTTCAGTAGCAAATTAGGAAAGGAATACGGAGAGAGGAAGACTTTAGGGAATGTAACAAGCAAATGGCTCTATGACTCTAGCAGAGCCGTGCAACTCTGCCCCACTTATATAGCACTTTGGCTGCAATGGAAATAGCCTTTTGTTAACTAACATTGTAGTATTTGTCTTTTTTGTCATTTTCTAACAATCAAGGAAACATCTAAAGAGGGATTCATAGAACTGTTTTAGTCATCATTACTCCTCCTTTTAGATGATTCTTGCTTACTTAGAACAGTAAGCAAGAATAATCGATGGCACATCTTATTCATAACTGCACACATTAAGGTTACAATCCTATCCACCTTTCTCTGGGAGTAAGCCCTACTGAACACAGTATGACTTACTTATGAGTAGACAAGCATAGGATTGTGCCCTTAGATGATCAAGTGTCAAACACAATATTCACAATAAACCTACAAAGCCTAAAGTTTACTCTGAAAACTGTAGAGTTAGTGATTTGGATAGAAGAGGCTGAAATTTAACCTTTTACATCACCTATAAAGCTCACTGGTTTATGTTAGGTAAGGCAGACCTTGTCAGCATCTTCAGATTGTTGCAGAAGTACATCCAGTAAGCACTATAAAGCACTCTCAGACTACATCAAATAGTGGCTGGTAATCCTGGTTTAAAGGACATAGTCAGACCATTGGGACATAACAGCAAACTATATTTGATCAGACAAGGAAGCAATTGCTTAAGGCTGCAATCCTATGTGTTACACATTTAAATAGGAGGAAGACTTACTAAGCTTGTGATTTATTGCTCTGATATCAGGTGTGCTTTCCAGATGTGTGTGAACATGCACACATGGGTGAAATTTATTTCATGTGACACAGTTCAGCTGTTCGGTAGGGAGTGAAGAGGGAAATGAGGATGAAAGGTGCAAAGAACAGGCTTTTATTGTAGGAATAATTTAACAGTGGGGAAGGAGAACACAAAACAGACTTCCCAAATTCACAGGTACACATACAAAAACACTTACAGAAAGAAAATGATAGAATCACTAAGGACACAATCCAAACAGCACCCTGGGCCAGCACAAGTCCCTTGCACTGACCCAGGAGGGTCACAAATGTGCCATAAGGCATGTTTGCCTCTCCTAGATAGTTGGCTGGGACGGCGCATGGGAAGGGAACCTCGTGTCGGCCGAGCTTGGCTGATGCAAGGATCTGGGGTGGGCAGGAAGGAGACAGGAGGGAAGCAGGGCTGGAACTTGGCAGTTATGCCGGATCCCAATCCCCATTCCCGAGAAGCACGGAGCAGCTTCAAGCCACTCTGCTCTCCTCAGACTTATGCCACCTCTTGAGGTGGTGCAAGTCCAAAGAGACCAATAGGGGCTGTAGTGGCTTACTGGGAGGAAGGGTTTCCCCTTACCTCTGGCTGAGCCACTTTGGTGCCCTGTTATGCGCACAACACAGACCTCCTGGCTTGCTTGTTCCAGCGCAAGATAGGATTGCGCTGCACTCATGTCATTAAATTGGTTGCCCATGAAAAAGAGAAGGAAAGATAGTAGAGAGTTTATGGGAGGTTTCATGGCAATGCTGAGCCAAGATTACTAGTCCATTTGTGGGGCACAGTGCATTGCTGGATTTGCAGGGTGAAATGTCAAGATGGGATGATTCTCCTGCTATAGTGAGATTATGAAGGCAGATAGAGGACTCTAAGGCAAGATTCAGGAGCCAGGCAGTAGGCTCTAGTTGGCTGGAAGAAGGGAAGTAGAGCAAGAGAGCTAGAGCTGCTATCCTAGGGAAAACGGGTGTGTTGCAAAACAGCCCAGAGAAGAAGTCAACAGGAGGTGGTTTTGGTTCTCAGGGTCAAATATGCTGTGCAAGCAAGATGTGGTTGCACATGGAGTTTTCCAAGTGGCAAGCAAGGTTGCACTCAACCCAGTTTGATAGAGGTGTGGGTGGGTGGGTGATTGTGCTGACAATTAAATGTATGGTCTCCCTTGAGGACTATGGATACGAGGCTTCTTGCCATCAGTTCTGCTTCAGAAACCGTATCACTGGTCTGGGCCATGCTCTCTTGGAAATCATCCAGCACCACTTACTCATGTATATGAATGGTAGTTTCCACACATCAGATAAAATAGTTTGTCAGGCAACATGGTGAGGAGCTGCTGTTGGGAAGGGAAATGAGATGCCTCAACGTACAACAATGTTTTGAGTCACAGCCATAGAGGTGTTTCATGATAGCTATAATACCTAGAAGACACCATATTGGTGCATTCCCAGGCTCAGTTTATCAAGTCCCATTGGTGCCTGTTTAGCATCTGTAAGCTAAACAACCACCCTGTTTAGCTTACAAGTGGACCCTGTTTTATCCACAGATTTATATCTGTGGATCTGGCTCAATGGGGGTCCACCAGACTTGGTTCTGCCTGAATCCTCTGAAGGCAACTGGAGCTGTGCTACAGCCACCTTCTGAAGCCCGCAGAGGCTGCACACATCTGACCATGGCCTCTGTGGGCTTCAGAATGCCTCATGGGGCAAAAAACCACAATGTTTTTAAGCCTTATTAGGAATTTAAAATGTCACTTCCAGTTTCCCTCTGGAAACCTGAAGTCATAAGAACAGCCACACTGGATCAGGCCATAGACCTATCTAGACCAGCTTCCTATATCTCACAGCGGCCCACCAAATGCCCCAGGGAGCATACCAGATAACTAGAGACCTGCATCCTGCTGCCCTCCCTTGCATCTGGCATTCTGACATAGCCCATTTCTAAAATCAGGAGGTTGCACATACACATATACATACACAGGAGGTTGCACATATACATAGCCCATTTCTAAAATCAGGAGGTTGCACATACACATCATGTCTTGTAACCCGTAATGGATTGTTCTTCCAGAAACTTGTCCAATCCCCTTTTAAAGGCATCCAGGCCAAATGCTGACACCACATCCTGCGGCAAGGAGTTCCACAGACTGACCACACACTGAGTAAGGAAATATTTCCTTTTGTCTGTCCTAACCCGCCCAACACTCAATTTTAGTGGAAGTCCCCTGGTTCTGGTGTTATGTGAGAGTGTAAAGAGCATCTCTCTAACCACTTTATCCTTCCCATGCATAATTTTGTATGTCTCAGTCATGTCCCCCCTCAGGCGTCTCTTTTCTAGGCTAAAGAGGCCCAAACGCCATTTTTGAAGAGGCCCAAGTCGCAGTTTTTGCCTCTATGAGGCATTATGAAACCCACAGAGGTTCTGAGCACAGTTCCGGTCACCTTCAGAGGCTTTATACAGGCTGAAACCACAAATTTTGGTATCTGAAAAGGATCCCTCGTGGATACTGAAGCCCCACCTGTATATGCAATATTGGCAAGGACAGCTATCACTCATGTGCAGCTGAACAGAGCGACATCACTGCAATGCCTTGACTCTGCTCAGTGCACAGCCATGGTCTGAGATGGATTTTTGAATACTGGACAATTGTGGGGTTGTGAGGACTAGGACTGGGGGATATTTGGTGTTGTGTGATGTTTCCATTGACTTCACTGGCCTATTGGTTCAGATTTTGATTAAGATATGTAGTAGAAGAAAAATAGATTGTTGGAAGCTAGCTGAAGATGAATGACACATCGCTGGCATAATCCAAGAAATTGCCTTCAAATAAAATGGGGACATGAGTCTCGAACACTTCAACTGCTAAATGACTCTTCGACATTTAGTCCATATACTGATCAACCCACTGGGTCTAATTTGGCTAATATATAGTTGACCAATAAATAAGGACAACACTGATCTGAAAATCAAATAGGATCCCTATTTTATCGTTTTTTAGGATTTAACAATATGTATGTTTAGTCTCTTTTAGGACAGCAGTGGCAAAACATTAAAATTCACTCATTTCCACACAGTCCATTTTTTATACAGCTGACTTTTCACTTATTGTGGAAGTCTGAGAGTGTCAAACGAAAATGCTGATATAGAGGTACTGCCAGCGTCAACCAAGCTAATCTGTAATACTGTACAAAGCGTGGGGGGATGTTTTATGAAACTATTTAATGAATCACTGTCCAACAAGCTACTTAGCATTGCTAAGGTATCCGAGAGATTTCGTTCCATCAAGATCAGCAGATATTCTGCAGACGCCAAATGTGACAAATAGGGTTGCATATGTATTTCACCAACCTGTAATGCTAAAACAAAATCAACGCAGGATTGTCTTTGATAAAGAGTATACATTTTCAGAACTGTACAGGAAACCCTGAGGGCTGGGGATAAGAATAGGCCCTCACTTTGGCTGTACTTGTCATAAGAGGCAACTGAACAACCACCGGGTAGATGGAACTTGATAGCCTGGGAAGGCAGCTCATCTGAGAAGAGGAAAACTCTGATCCCAAACCTCCACTGCCTTGTGGCTACATCCAGTTATGGAAAAGGCTTCAGGAGTCAACCTGGAGGCAAAATCCGGAGCTGGAGTCCCTGAGGCAGTTCATGGCTGAACACAGTCACATTCCGGCAACTCCTGCAACGCTGCTGGAACCAACCATATTGGCTTCTGCCTTTCCATTGGACCATTTCAGAAAAGTGGAGAGGGGGGATTTGCTGCATGGGAAACAGTCTATCCTCTATATCTACTTTACCCAGGCTTTGCGCTCCGGAGAGGACATTCTGTTCCAGAACCACCATTCAGAGCGCGATACCATAGTCTTCCGAAACTGAAGGATGCCAATGCAAACAGGAAACCTAGAGCTTGAGTGCCGGAGTAGCTCCTTCTAGTGATTTGATCCCTGAAGCACAGATAATGCCACTAACATACATGGAGGTAATGTCCTGGCCGTCTCAATGCACAAGTGAGCATAGCCAATCCGGAAAGTATAGAAGATTTCTGCTAGAAGATAAATAAGCAAAACTTGCAGCTCTTTCCTATTAGTCTAATCTTGTAAAAATGGGTCTTGCTTCTGCCATCTGCTATGATAATGACCATCCTAAGATGGGCTAAAAATGCCTCCTTTTTCATTCATCTGCAAGATATGTTTAGCCCAAAAGAATGACTCCTTCAGGACCAAGCAACTCACTTTCCATTTCACATTCTTCCTGTCTTATAAAAGGATAAAATGCATTTAAAATGCCTGACAGATTTATAGATATCATAGCTTATTTGAACTTGCGGTTTCTGTGAAAGATGCACCTCCAGAAGTTCAGTGGTTACATTTAGCCTTCAGGGCCCCGAGACTTACAAATGAAGGTGAAACTTGCATATTTCTTGAAAGGATTTTTTTTTTTTAAATTATTATTTGGTTTTCTAACCTCTCAGGAGGTGATACTTAGCCAAGTTTCCAAATCTAGGCACTACCTCAGACAAAAGGAATGTAACCTGTGGATGTGTGTGAACTCTTGGGAATATTTACTGATCATAACTAAGTAACTGAACCTAAGGGCTCACTCAGTTGGCCATCTATGTTGTCTATAAAGATACACAAATGCGGTTCTTCACTAATAGCTGAGCTGCCGGGGCGCGCGGCTGCAGCGACGCTGAGAAAGGCTGCCACCACATCTGGAGTGCCTCAGCCTTCTGCGGGCAGCACCTTGGGAAAAGGGGACTTTTGTCTCCTTCTCCCGGGTAAGGGAAGCACCCCACAATGGGGCTACTCACTTTATTGCCAACAAAAAGTTTGGCAGTAAAGTAAAGGCATTCATGTAGGGTGCCGAGCCCTGCACAAGCGGACAGGATCCCACCGGACCCACCCCTGCCTCCCCGCTCCCCCCGGCACGCCTCCCACCTGCCCTCTCTCCACCCCCTGCCTCCCTCTCTCTGCCCTCTTCACGTCTCCCCCCTCCCCAGAACACCCCTCCCCGCCCCTGCTTACCGTACCGTGGCTCAGCAGTCCGTGAGACCACCGAACAGCGGAGGACAGGCGCCCGCCCAGTACTAGCCCAGCACCAGCCAGCGCTGGGCTAGCACAGGCACTTGCCCGGCCGTAAGCCATGCAGATGTGCCTTACGGCACGTTTGCAACAGTGCGCTCCGGCACAAAGCCAGAGTGCCTTTCAGACTACAGTGCATAACTGAATGATTGTTCAGGAGGTTAGAAAATAAACCTTTAAAAGCATTCACTGCGAGACCAACAAGAATATCCTCTGATAATGGAATGAAGGGAAGATTACAACAATTACACCAACAGCACCTGAGGTTTGCTCTTTTGTTCCTTTTTACCAGAGGCAAACCCACTGTGTAAACGCAAGGTCTGATAGTTACAAAGTCAGTGTCACATGATGTGTCAACATTGCACAATCTGTAGTAGGCTGATTTCGAGACAAGTATGAAGCTGTGAGGCCTTATATTTCCAATGCTGTAAATAATTTCTCTCAACTTTTTTATGCAAGTAAGCATGAAGATTAATTTCAAAGAACCAAAACTGCAGAGGTCTTGACAGATAAGTATGTATTTGGCACACATTACATTATTTTTTTTCAAGTTGCCTTTGCACATATTACAGCAAGTACAGAAATCTGCGATGTGATCGATTGCACAGCAAATTCTTCTGGCACCACTAGGTCTGGTATCTAATGCTTAGACAAGTATCGCTTTTATACAATGCAGTATTAGATTTCTGATCCTTCTATCTCAACAAGAAATATATGCACCAACACGCAACTTTGCAATAAATTATGCAAGTACTCCCACCAGTCAGGTGATGGGTGAACTCAACACCAGATTGTTTTACAAATGCATGAAAGAAGAATGGTTCTCAGGATAGTTTAATGCTAGGTACACCAATAGTTTACTAGACTGTGTAATCTACTTCACAGTATGCTAGGCAATCTATTTTCATTCAATTGATTGGGGCACTGTATACATATCCTCCTCACTTCTCACATCCAGTTCCCTTCAAAGGGTCCTAAAAGGGTCACTGCCATGAAATATTATTGGCCAGATTTGGCCCTGGAATGACACAGTGCATTAAAATCACAATTAAAAAAAAAATACTGTCAACTTATACTATCCCCAACTATATACTATCCTCCCGTAGAAAGTATTTAAAATAATAACAATAATAATAACAACAACAACTAGACCAAGCAAAAGTTGAACATTTTCTTGAAAGAAATAAAATTAAAATTGGACGTTAAAGACAACAATACATTAAAAAAGGAATATGCAACACAAGTGTAGCCCCATGAGAAACCATTTTTTTAAAAGTTTCAAAATGTCACTGGACCATTAACTCAGACTCCCTTATTCAGTTCACACCCCAACCCCACAAATCAGTACCATGATATTATTATTATTATTATTATTATTATTATTATTATTATTATTAACAGTATTTATATACCGCTTTTCAACTAAAAGTTCACAAAGCGGTTAGCAGAGAAAAATCGAATAACTAAATGGCTCCCAAAAGGGCTCACAAACTAAAAAAATGCAAATGAATACCAGCAGACAGCCACTTGAACAGACAGCGCTGGGGTGAGGTGGGTCAGTTACTCTCCCCCTGCTAAAAAAAGGAGCACCCACTTGAAAAAGTGCCTCTTACCCAATTAGCAGGGGTTTCCTGCTAAAGCATACTTTCCCCCTTGGTTATGATATCAGAACAATGAGAATTTTCTAAATAGATAGGGAACTGAAGATCTAAGCCAGAATACCTAATTCTTCTGAGTTTATCACAGTAGTCACAACATTCTTTGTTCCTCCTTCACCTAAAACATTAGCAATGTTATAACAAAGTAAGAATCCAAAGTCTCAGTGGCTAGTCTTTGACATAGGCATTAGGAGTTTGCACCGTATCTGGACCAGATCAGAAGAGCCTGTGGGCCCTGCTGAAGCACTGAGTTGGACTCCTGCCCAACTGTCCTGCATTGCACTTCAGCATGTTCTAGCATGTTCTAGACTAGAAGCCAAATTATGGGGGGGGGAGTAGTGCTTCATAAAATTTAGGGCCAGGCACCCCAATAAGCTTACTTGACTATGTAATGTGCTGCATCGAAGCTCCAGTCAGCCACTCTCCTCTCTGGCAGTTTCTTCAGCTGAGAAGCAGCTGAGGCAGGTAGCATAAATACACTACCTCTGGCTAAATCAAAGTAGAATGCAGCATATAGACAGCCTAGTCTTAATTTACAGAAATACCCAGACACATTGACTACATATCAAGAGAAAGGTGTGCAACCTTTGACTATTTCTTAGTAATCTATGTATTTGGATGCATGTAGAGTGAATACTTCTAAACATATGGTGGTTCCATTAATCATATAAAGCAATTGGGTAGGTCATGACTTATTTTATTTTCATTGTTCTGAACAGCAAATATCTGCATAATGATTTTTTTTTTAAGAGGACAATGTTTTATGCTTGACAATGCATTCAATAGTGACTTATTTTAGCATCAGTAAAATAGGCCCCGATTGTCTTCTCGAGGCCAGTGTGAGATAAAAAGGCGAACAGTAACAATATGTTAACGCAGTAAATTCATGTGTCTCAAACCAAAAAGTTGAGCACTAACACAGAACATATTATAATTGGACATAATGGAAAAAAAATCATTGAAACTAATTAAGCACTAGAACAGACTATCAAAATCGGTCTTGCACATGGTGGTGGTTCAGGAAAGATTTTGTAGCAACAAATCTTAAGTGAGAGGAAAGAGAACCACCTTAACAAATAGTGGGGAAAAGAAAAATCACAAAAGAAAGGTCAGAGATGAAATTGTTAGATGGGGATGAAGGACAGAAGAGTTGAAACTTTTGCACTTCAAAATGATACAGTAACATTGCTGGGGATGGTAGGCAATTGCCCTAGGCTCAATGCTGGAGGGGGTATACGACTCAGACTGCGCCCAGCTGAAGAGCTCCAGGAGCTCTTTAAGAGCTTCCAGCAATTCCCATTAAAAAAAAGTGGGGTGTGACATCACACCTGGAAGTGATATCACCTGCGTGTGTGACTGAGGGGTGGTGTAACTTGAAGCTTTGTCCCAGACTTCACAGTAGCAAGCCACACTCCTAAAATGTTAATGTTTGTAGCATGTGATACATTTCCCAAATACCATATGCACATGAACTGCTGATGACCGAAGTTCAAGGATTAAGGTGACAGAAGAATCTACTTTGGAGGAGAGAGAAACTAAATGGCCCAATCCTATGGGCCTTTTACAATAGCGGGATGTAAAAGACTCCAAAAGAGCATGATGCTGCCGCATTTGAGAGCACTGCTGCAAGGTGACAGATTCCCACCACTACAGAGCCTGGACGGTGAAAGGGCAGGTAAGCTGGCAAGAGGTGGCAGTTCGTGTGTGGGAGGGGGAGGGCAGGGGGAGGTGTGTTGAGGGAAGAGGGGATGGCTCCGGGGTTGACTGTGACAGGCTCCTGTGACCCTGGCATGTCAGATCCTAACCTCCATTTTGAAACCTGACATGCCCCGACTCTCCTCAGAGTAGCACTGTCAAATGGCTAGATTAAAAAAACAAATATAAGCAGCTTTTATACAACCATTCAGCTATGTAATAAATTTATAATATTTTATGGAGGACAGGCATTTTTCCTAGCCACTCAGAAACAAAATGTTTCTGTATTAGGTTAAGTATATTTTCTTTATTCTGTGTATCCATATCTCCTTTATTACTTCAAAAGTTGAGAACCGGTCTGTAGCCAGAAAGGAATAACAAATGTGACTGCAAATAAACTATTGTATTAATCATAGTGGAGTCTGTCATTTGAATACATTTATTTTTCTTGTCTTAAGAATTTCATTAGATAGCTGTAGCAAACAATTAATCAGTAACTTTCTGCGTAACTCCTGAGCACCATCTAATTAATCTGCTTTGTGCAAATGCTCTCCATCTCCATCTGCTAAGGCAGTCAAGAACTGAGCCATGTAAAAGCTTTCTGTCAATGAGAAATGAAGGTTGAAATGTTACTTCTTTCCTTACACTTCTCCACTTAGACACGTGAAACTAAGTAGTTTTGCAGGATTTCTATGGGATAGATCAGGGTAGCAGTGGCCCAACTCCATAAATTCTTAGAAGAAGCCAATTATCTAGATTTAAATCTGGCTTCCCTCTAGTATTTGGAATGGAAATAGCCCACACCCTAGTGATGACCCATGCCAAAAACAGGACAAGAGAGTGTGTTCCTGCTGAACCAGTGTTCAGTATCACCAGCCATGCTATCCTGGATTGCCTTAGTGGGAAGGGACCTGGGTGAACTCTTTGCAGTAGTTCCAATCTTTTCTGGAGGACAGATTCCAGGAGGTGGTATTGGGAAACTACCCTGACCATTAGCCCACAAGGTTCCATTTTGTCTGCCATTTTAATCAACATTTCATGAAACTGCTAGGTAAGGTCATCAGGAGGTAAGGGATTTGGTGCCACCCAAATGCAGAGGACAGCTCTACATCCTCATTCCATCTGGTAACAGGGAGGTCATGAATGTCTTGAATTGGTAATGGACTGGATGAAGACAATCAAGCTGATATTTTATTTAGTGTATGGCATATAATACATGGACTGATATAACAATTAAATACATGGACTGATATAACAATTAAACTAGATCAAATATCAATGTCCAGTTCGTCCAGCCATTCAAGGACAGAGTTACCTTCGTTGAAAAAGTTGATATTAAATCTGTATAACACATGGGCGCTAGTGAGAAAAACTGAAATCCAGATTATGGACTGCCAGTCTTTTTTGGAAAGGGTTACATTCAGGTTAGAGAGTTGGGCCAGGACTGGGTGGTCATCTCAAATGCTTTCTGGCTTTGGGTGGTCTTGTGTGGAACAACTGTCTCCAGTCCTTATGGGATTGACTGTGATAGGTTTGCGTGATCTTGGCATGAGGGTATGGCCCACCTTGGAGTTGGACAACCAGCTGGTGCTCTTACATCGATTCAGCCTCCACACTACAGCCTACCCTTCTTCTTTGGTTGCAGGTCTCATGTTTCCTGCCATGTAACTAACCAAATATAGTGGTTCAATCACCCATATATTTGTCTTGTGTGTGCACAGGCATTATGATTGGAGAGTATACACAAGAGACATTGGTATGTACAGACAAAAACAAGTCAGGTAAAACTATCATTCAGCTTCCACAATGAATGCTTAATTTTCTGGTATGAGGTCATTCAATAGTAGAGAGACCAAGTTTGGAATCCTCCTGTGTACAATCCACTGAGCTCAGCAGGACTTATTTCCCAGTAAATATCCAGGGAATGAGGATGTATGTTACCTACATTTTCAGCAATAAATTCTCTTTGACTTTGGACTGTGAGGCACTCTAAAAGACTTCATATACTATTGTTTGAGCAACTGCAAAATTAGTATTGGTTAGTACCCACGAAGTACTCACAAAATATCCTTTCAATTAAGTCTATAAAAACACAAACACACTTCCTCGCAGGCTATCAGTAGAGGTGCAATTTGTAACTATGCAAGTACAATATTCTCTTTCTGTAAAATAATTGTTAATTAGCAAGAGCGTTGAACTCTTGCATAGAATCTGCATTTTATTATATGTGCACAGCTTGGTTCTATAAGCACCGACAAATACAATTATTATTACAGTCTGAAGATCATCTAACTCAGTTCTGTTTACCAAAGTGCCTTGAAACAGATAAATCATCAACAGCATAGTTTTTGTTTTCCAATTTATAATACATTATATTTTACCCAGAACCTGCAAAATGCCATATCTATAGGCAAGAATTTCTATAATCTGCATCCTACTGAGCTTGCCACCTTTATCCTTTATTTAGTTTGCTAGGCTTTCATGCAAATCTAACAGGGCATTAGAAACAAAAACCCAAGAACTTCCATTGATCTCAGTAGGACACAAGGGTACCCTATGCCTTGCAGAACCTGACACCAAGAGCATATGTACATTTATTCAACTAATTAGCAGTGTAGCTGAGCTTTATTTTTAGCAATTCTCCAGATGTTTTATAGCATTTTTCATACGCCTTACTGGAACAATTAAAAGCATTATTTGTAAAGGTACTTGTGAAGCTTTTATTGCTGAGTTATTGCCATTTTATCCTCCACATGCTTTGGCATATAAGACTTTTGGAAAATGAAATTTACTGATTTTTACTTTAGAAGCTTCCCTGGAAGTTTAAAAGAAATAAGGCATTTTATTATTATGTTATTATACTATTGTTCTGTTTTCAACTATGTTCAGAATATTAAAGAAAATTGGCTTGCTGAAACAGGACCTGTATGTCAACACAATCTCAACAGTGCCAGATTTTACGGTTACAACCATGACATGATGTAGTCAGTGATGCAGTTGTTCCTAAACTACACACAGCAGTACTCAAGAATAGGATGGCAAAATCACAAGGATGCCATGGGATGCCCCCAGCGACCACGTCCTACTAATTCTCCTGGGCACTACCATCTTGAATTGTGCAAGATCTTGCGTTATTCAAGATGGCAGCATCTGGGAGAGCCAGGTGATGGCATCACCGTGACAGAGTACCATGACCACAGAGTGTCATGAATGCAGTACATTTTGGAACCACTGACATAAGCCCTTTACGGCTCAGGTCCAGGGTATTTGAGTGACCTCCTCCTTCCCTACAATCCTGTCCATGCTCTTAGATCATCTGGGGGGGCCCTTTTGACTGTGCCGCCACTAAGAGATGTGAGAGGGGCGGTGGCCAGGAAAAGGGCCTTCTTGGTGGTGGCCCCCGAACTGTGGAATACCCTCCCCTTAGAATTGAGAACTGCTTCCTCGTTGCTAACATTTTGGCGTAGACTGAAGACCTTTTTATTTCAAAAAGCTTTTAATTGTTGACAGGCTGGTTGGCGTTCTTGCTTCTTGCTTTTTTATATGTGAATCCACGGGGTTTTGTTTGTTTTTTAGATTTTTAATTATTGTAAATTGTTTTAATGATTGTTTTTAATGCTGTATTTTAAATTGTTTGTAAGCCCCCTTGTGTGCCCTTTGGGCAAAAAGGCGGGGTATAAATTAATAATAATAATAATAATAATAATAATAATAATAATAATGGTAAAAACGCTACTTCCCTTTCATTTGCCTCCAGCATCTGGTGAATACTGCACCTGAACATGGAAATTCCATTTAGTTTTCATGACAAACACCCGCTGACAGAGAAACTCACAAAAAATTAATTTAATTCTCTTTTCTAAATAAATCACATTTGTGTGGTATGAATTCTATTAATTAAACTTTGTGTGATGTAGTACTTCTCTTTGACTGTTTTACTTTCAATCAATTTCAGTATGTCAACCCAAATTCTAGGATTATGCAAAAAATAAGATTCGTGCTATCTATTCTCTCAAACCAACTCATTTTACAAGCCTCTATCAAAATTTTCACTGTCGGATACAATAATAGGTTTGGCAAGAAAAAGGTACTAGTAGGGGAGAAACTCTAATTACCATAATCATATTGACATACCAGTGACAGAATTTTAAGCATCTCAAGAACAGGGGCGCTAACAAGACATGTGAGATCCCAGCGTGTAGGATCAAACAGAGAACACTTACTGTATATGTATGTAATCTGAAGTGATCAGCAGTTACTGCCTTGATGGAAGTTGGAAAAGGTGGCACAAGAAACATGGACATTTCTATTGACTGCTGTAGGCTGTATCCAGATTAGAGGACAAGTAAAGAATTGTCTAGCAGGGCAAGCCTACGCATGTCTAAGCAGAAGTAAGACCTATTGAATTCACTGGAACTTACCCCCAGGAAAGTGTGTACAGGGTTGCAGCCCAAGGCTATAAAGAGATGTACCAATATACTCATACACGATTTTGCTGCAATGTGCAGGGCAAGATACCACGACATATTGCACAAGGTAACAATGTGGCCGGGCAAGATATTTGGTCCCTCACCAGGGGAAACAATGCCAATGACATGATAGTATACCTAAAAGTACAATAAAGGCAATCTAAAGGACAACAGTAATGTCAGTAAGGCACAATTCTTACAGTATATAAAACCGATTTTTCCTGTGCCTTCATTAAGCACTGCACTAGTGATGTCCGAATATGGGAAGTCACATCAGAGAGCAAACAATGAATGAGAGCCATTGTTATGCCTAAACTCCCAAAAGTATCCAGTGAAATTCTTAATTTTTTTTCCATTTTGAATGTCAAAATCCCCTAAGCCATCACAAACCACGTGCAATATTTCCATCAGTTATTAGAGACATGTAGACAAGGAGCTCTGGCTGTTTGAGGAAAAACAAGCATAAACATCATTGTTGCATAGAGCCTAGTTGCAAGATTATTTGGATTAACGCCAACATGGGTAACCATGCGGGCAGCTAAACAATTATCAGACAACCAAGACTTCCAGAAACACAAACATTAACAGCCCTGATAGAAGTATTTTGAATGCTCAAAAGAAATTGGGTGTTTTCATTTGTTCTACTGAAGAGACTTGTCTAACAATTTTTTTTCTCTGACACTCCACTGTGATTTAAGTCTTTCATATTTCTGCAGTACAGCAGCACATGCTTTTGACTTTCCACAGTCAGCGGCACCAACCTAGGCACAATGTTAAACACTTTTTAAAAAAAACTCATAGAATGGCATCCATCCGGAGGCCTGATCTGAATTAGAACCATAGGGTTGGAAGGGACCTACAAGATCATCAGGTCAAACCCCCTACCCAGGCAGGGAGTCCACAACTACAATAACCCTGAGGCTATCCAGCCTCTTCTTAAAGACCATCAGGGATGGAGACTCTACCATGTTCTGTGACAGCCTGTTTCAATGTGAGACTGTTCTTACCATCAGGAAGTTCTTCCTAATGTTTAATCCAAGTACCTCTTATTGTAATGTAAACCCATTTGTCAAGATGTGTGTGGCAAACAGTTCATAGTTCTCAGGTGGTTCTACTTGCCTGTATTATAGTTCTCATGTGTATTATAAATATATTTTAGATTGTGAGTCCTTTTGGGAGAGGGAACCATTCGCTATTTGATTTTCTCTGTAAACTGCTCTGTAAACTTTTTGTTAAAAAGTATTTATATACCGCTTTTGATTAATAATAATAGTAATAGCAATAATAGTAAAATTCATTCATATAAGTTCCATTTCTAATGTATTTATTTATGTAAATTTATTCAAATCTGAAATGTAAACTAATTCTTTTTTCCCCAGCCCCTGACACAGTGTCAGAGTGTCAGTGTCACAGTGTGGCCCTCCTGTCAAAATGTTTGTGCACCCCTGCTCTATGTAATTAAGGCCTTTGTTCTCAAACTCCTTTCAACTGGAAAACAGAAAGTGGGTTCCAATTTTTTTAACTTTTTTACAGGTTTGGGGGGCCCTTCAGAAGCTTCAGCAGGGCTCCCCCCCCCAGGAGGCAGGAGCTGACTCAGGTAAGTGAAACTCACCGCCAATCAGCCCCAGCAATGCTGCCTTTCCCTTCCCCTATCCCTAAAGGGGACTGATCAGGCTGGAGTGTCGTGACACCTCCGTTTTAGAACCTCTGCATTAAGCAAATGCCTTATGCGACTCACTGTGACATAGACCTGCCATCTTGGGAAGACCCTGAGGATGCAGCAGCTGCCTCACGCCTCCCACCCCAAAGCTTGCCTGATGGCTGGGAGACACTTGGTAAGAACGTAGGGGGTTGAGGAGCGCAGAGAACCACTTAATAATAATAGTAATAATACAGGTATTTCTATACTGCCTTCCTTGGTCGTCAGATTTCTCCTCAGACTTTATTCAAGAAGGTTTACATAGGCAGGCTGATTAAATCCCCGTAGGGATTTTTACAATTGAAAGAAGGTTCTATCTTTCAAGAACCACAACAGTACAGATGTTTCACTCTGATCTGGTTTCACATTCTGGCCTCCATCCTCCCACGCTCAGAGCAGATGGAATAACTCGGCTCAGCTTGTCAGCTGCTTCAAGGTTGCACGATGGCGGTGGCCTCGAACTGGCGACCTTCGGATGTTATCTTCAGGCAAATGGAGGCTCTACCCTCTAGACCAGACCTCCTGCCCCCAGGAGCACTTACAGGGGCACTTACAGGAGCTGCTTAAGTACACGTCCAGGTCAGATAATTGATTAACATCACATCTAGTGTGTCAAGACATTCAGTCAATATTGTGCTGATACGGCAGGAAGAGGAAGGAGAGGGATATGAATGAGGAAGGGACTGGGCAGGGGACACTGAAGACTGATACCTCGAGCAATCAATTTGCCAGTATGCTTGTATATTGGTTTAACTGTGAATGAGCAGCATGTATGAAGACTGTTTTGAGCCACCTTTCAATGCTACGTGAAATCTTTAGTGTCAAATCAGAACAGCTTAATTGTATTCAAAAGGAAGAGCAGCCAGATCCCCGAGGAAATCTATCCTTACAGCACACGGTGACATCTCGGAAAGGAGCATGAACTGCTGACATACATAAATACCTTCTTTGAAACTTGCTAACTGTCAAATGCTTTCATTAATTCCAGAAGTAATTTAGAAGACACAAAAGTAAAAATCTGTTTGAGTCGTCATACGCATAACTTTTGGGTGGTTAAATATCTAGTACAAGCCAGTAATGAGAGAAAAACAAATTGTTCACAGATTGACAAAAGAAACTGATTCATATTCACAAGCCCTAACTGCAACAATTTTCTTCTTGCTAAAATGATAGTATGGATGTTAGAAATTTGTACAGATGTGCCCTTTCAGAACATCTGAAATTCTCCCAGTCATGCACCAAGCACCTGTAGTACAGATGACAGTTATGATGGAATTAACAGGGCTGCACATCTGCCGTAAGGGTGTTCTATTAGCACACATTCTTTGACATTTCTCGCACGAACATAAAAAGAACACAAGAAGCTTAAGAGCAACACATTCCTACTATCCATTTAGCTTTGCAACAGGAGTGCAGTCGAAAGGCAGCAGTGCTCTGGGACCTCTTTTACAGCAGGAACAGTGATATTAGCAGAAGTGCTTGGATGCTGCCTTGGAAACTTTTTTCAAAAGGATCTCTGTAGAGAAGAAGCATCCGGCTTAGCAAGCGGCAGATTGAGAAATTTGCCTAGGGGCATCCGTTAATATCTAGGCCAGAGGTTCCCAAACTGGGGCGTCACAACACCCCAGGAAGGGAAGCCCTGTCTCTGCCCCCTGACGGAACAGGTGAAGGTAAAGGTAGCAATGTGATTGCTGCGATTGTGCTGCTGCCAGGGGTAAAAGGGGTTTTATAAACATTCACCTCAGGCAGCGCTGGCTTCCTGGGGGGAGGGGTTTGGGGAGCCTGTGGGCCCCTCTGCTCTCCAAGCCTCCAAACTCCTTAAAATAATAAAGAAGGAACTTCCAGTTGCGTGACAAAAACAGGAAATGCCTTTTTAAAACTATTTTAAGAAGTTTGGAGGCTTAGAGAGGGTTTCCAGAGGGGTTCACAGGCTCCCTAGACCATCCAGGAGGCCAGTACTGCCTGAGTTGAGTGTTTAAGAAGAAGAAAAAAAAGAACTCTTCTATCCCAGCAACAGATCAATTGCACTGCTGTCTTTACCCCGCCCCCCCTTTTTTGCAGGTACTTATAGCAGTTTCTTCCAAACTCCTGGAGAGTTTGGGAACTGGAGATCTAGGCCATTATCTTTCCCATGAGAGGCAGAAAGTACAGTACTCATATTACACTGAGGCTACAATCTCATGATGTTTACCAGGGAGTAGGTCCTATTGAACACAGTGGGGTTTATTTCTGGTTAAAAAAAATCCATCTTCTATGTTTATTTGGGATTCTAATTACGTTTTTCAATATTTATACATTGGTTTTAAAACTATTGCAATGACCCTCCAAGAGTTTGGGATGAGATGAGCTAGAACTTTAAATGAAGTATAATACATTTCAAAGGAGCAGTAAAAGTTGCAAGAGAAGACAACACGAACAAAGACACTTCAAGTTGATTTGTGTGTTTGTGTGTTATTGTCTAAATGGGACATGGCTATGGAGGTTGTAATAATGAACCTCTCCCTTTAAAATTTATCTCTATGCCACTATTTTCCAACAACTTTCATGGTAAATGTACAGTAATGCCATACATGTCTGAATACAATATTTTTTGATCAGAAAAGTGAAGTAAGACTCACTTTAAATCCACAAACACCTGTAGAACACATTTAAGGTCCAATAAAAAAACTCCACAGTCAGGGAATTAGAGGACAGGTCCTCTCATGGATTGAGAACTGGTTGGAGGCCAGGAAGCAGAGAGTGGGTGTCAATGGGCAATTTTCACAATGGAGAGAGGTGAAAAGCGGTGTGCCCCAAGGATCTGTCCTGGGACAGGTGCTTTTCAACCTCTTCATAAATGACCTGGAGACAGGGTTGAGCAGTGAAGTGGCTAAGTTTGCAGACGACACCAAACTTTTCTGAGTGGTGAAGACCAGAAGTGATTGTGAGGAGCTCCAGAAGGATCTCTCCAGACTGGCAGAATGGGCAGCAAAATGGCAGATGCGCTTCAATGTCAGTAAGTGTAAAGTCATGCACATTGGGGCAAAAAATCAAAACTTTAGATATAGGCTGATGGGTTCTGAGCTGTCTGTGACAGATCAGGAGAGAGATCTTGGGGTGGTGGTGGACAGGTCGATGAAAGTGTCGACCCAATGTGCGGCGGCAGTGAAGAAGGCCAATTCTATGCTTGGGATCATTAGGAAGGGTATTGAGAACAAAACGGCTAGTATTATAATGCCGTTGTACAAATCGATGGTAAGGCCACACCTGGAGTATTGTGTCCAGTTCTGGTCACCGCATCTCAAAAAAGACATAGTGGAAATGGAAAAGTAAATGGAAATGGAAAAGAGAGCGACTAAGATGATTACAGGGCTGGGGCACCTTCCTTATGAGGAAAGGCTACGGCGTTTGGGCCTCTTCAGCCTAGAAAAGAGACGCCTGAGGGGGGACATGATTGAGACATACAAAATTATGCAGGGGATGGACAGAGTGGATAGGGAGATGCTCTTTACACTCTCACATAATACCAGAACCAGGGGACATCCACTAAAATTGAGTGTTGGGCGGGTTAGGACAGACAAAAGAAAATATTTCTTTACTCAGTGTGTGGTCGGTCTGTGGAACTCCTTGCCACAGGATGTGGTGCTGGCATCTACCCTAGACGCCTTTAAAAGGGGATTGGACAAGTTTCTGGAGGAAAAATCCATTACGGGGTACAAGCCATGATGTGTATGCGCAACCTCCTGATTTTAGAAATGGGCTATGTCAGAATGCCAGATGCAAGGGAGGGCACCAGGATGCAGGTCTCTTGTTATCTGGTGTGCTCCCTGGGGCATTTGGTGGGCCGCTGTGAGATACAGGAAGCTGGACTAGATGGGCCTATGGCCTGATCCAGAGGGGCTGTTCTTATGTTCTTATTAATAAATTTGAAATTTCAAATTACCTAAATTTACCTAAATTTGAAATATGTTAGTAGGTGATATGACAACTGGTTGATTCAGGGTTTGATATGAAATTCTAGGTACAGAAGTTTGCCAAAAATAGACTCTGAGCAAAAAATGCCTGGTCGGGGGGGGGGGGGGAGAATCAGAACACTCAGACTTGCTAACCCTATGAAGTCATCACTTGGCTTCAGGCATTATTGTGATGCCCCAAAGTGATAAACTCTGTGGATGCCTATGCTGCAGCAGCACTGGGAAGGGAACTGGAGAACAGAAGCAGCAGCCAACCAAATGTGACACCCAAGACTGTAAACTGTAGAAACCTTAACCTTGAGGGATAAGAAAAAAGAAAGGGAGTTGTTGGCAACATCATCAACTGAGCAATTGTTAAGTGACACCAAGAGAGTATCTGAAGCCAGTATGAATTGGGAAAGGGCAAGACCTACAAAGGGTGCAGTAGCTGTGAACTGACTGACACTGAAGGAAAGGCTTTTAGTAAGTCCCAGAAGTAGAGAGGCGAACGTTTTTGTTAATTTGGCCGACATCAGTAGGAAGACGGCAGCAGAAGAAACTGCTCAAAACAATAAAGGGAACACTTAAACATCTGAGATCTGAATGAACGAAATATTCCTATTAATTACTTTGTTCCTGACGTAGTTGAATGTGCTGACAACAAAATCACACAACAATCATCAATGGAAATCACATTTATTAGCCCATGGAGGTCTGGGTTTGGTGTCACATTCAAAATTGAAGTGGAAAAACACACTACAGGCTGATCCAACTTTGATGTAATGTCCATAAAGCAAGTCAAAATGAGGCTCAGTAGTGTGTGTGGCCTCCACATGCCTGTATGACCTCCCTACAACGCCTGGGCATGCTCCTGATGAGGTGGCGGATAGTCTCCTGAGGGATCGCCTCCCAGACCTGGACTAAAGCATCCGCCAACTCCTGGACAGTCTGTGGTGCAACGTGGCGCTGGTGGATGGAGCGAGACATGATGTCCCAGATGTGATCAATTGGATTCAGGTCTGGGGAACGGGCGGGCCAGTCCATAGCATCAATGCCTTCATCTTGCGGGAACTGCTGACACACTCCAGCCACATGAGGTCTAGCATTGTCCTGCATTAAGAGGAACCCAGGGCCAACCGCGCCAGCATATGGTCTCACAAGGGGTCTGATGATCTCATCTCGGTACCTAATGGCAGTCAGGCTACCTCTGGCGAGCACATGGAGGGCTGTGCGGCCCCCCAAAGAAATGCCACCCCACACCATTACTGACCCACTGCCAAACCGGTCATGCTGGAGGATGTTGCAGGCAGCAGAACGTTATCCCTGCCGTCTCCAGACTCTGTCACGTCTGTCATATGTGCTCAGTGTGAACCTGCTTTCATCTGTGAAGAGCACAGGGCGCCAGTGGTGAGGTTGCCAATCTTGGTGTTCTCTGGCAAATGCCAAACGTCCTGCACGGTGTCGGGCTGTCAGCACAACCCCCACCTGTGGACGTCGGGCCCTCATACCACCCTCATGGAGTCTGTTTCTGACCGTTTGAGCAGACACATGCACATTTGTGGCCTGCTGGAGGTCTTTTTGCAGGGCTCTGGCAGTGCTCCTTCTGTTCCTCCTGGCACGAAGGCGGAGGTAGCGGTCCTGATGCTGGGTTGTTGCCCTCCTACGGCCTCTTCCACGTCTCCTGGTGTACTGGCCTGTCTCCTGGTAGCGCCTCCATGCTCTGGACACTACACTGACAGACACAGCAAACCTTCTTGCCACAGCTCGCATTGATTGGATGAGCTGCACTACCTGAGCCACTTGTGTGGGTTGCAGACTCCGCCTCATGCTGCCACTAGAGTGACAGCACCGCCAGCATTCAAAGGTCACCCAAACATCAGCCAGAAAGCATAGGGACTGCAAAGTGGTCTGTGGTCACCACCTGCAGAACCACTCCTTTATTGGGGGTGTCTTGTTACTTGCCTATGATTTCCACCTGTTGTCTACTCCATTTGTGCAACAGCATGTGAACTTGATTGTCAATCAGTGTGGCTTCCTAGGTGGACAGTTTGATTTCACAGAAGTGTGATTGACTTGGAGTGACATTGTGTTGTTTAAGTGTTCCCTTTATTGTTTTGAACAGTGTATTTCCTTCAAGGTTGAGAAGGGGTGTAAATGAACAGTGGGCTTTACTTTCCTGACTCTGTTAGCCCAAGTTACAATTACCGATGACTCATCCCCCCCCCCCAAATAAGCACTCTGGTTAATCCCTGCTTCTGCTGAAAATGGCCAATAACTGATTTTTCTAGTAAGCCACATGGGATAAAGATCCTCATGTTTACAGTCAGGGTGGTGGCGAAGGAGAAGAAAAAGAAGACTCTGAGTAATGAGAGTGTGAAGATTTAAAAAAAAATTACTTTCGGTAACATTTCATGGGTCTTTTATATATGTATACAATGTCAATCTTTGCAAGAGTAGAACAAATTACAGAACTATTGTCACTGTAATATCTTCTGCCTTTTTTGCAAATGATTTACATTTATTTGCTGATGCAGCAAATCTAAGAATATACAATGCATGCACACCAAGCTTCATTCAAACCTTTCGGCAATTCACTTTTAGAAATATTAGAATAGTAGCAAACTGTTTTTGTAGTTGCATGTTTGTGCTTACGTTTGCTGAAGAGGACTGCTGGTCAGTTGACTATAACAAACAGTGATCAGGAAGATATCCAGATCTGCAAAATACGCAATCTGATCACTGATGCACTGCAGTTGTATGAACTAACTGGGAAACTGGCATTTTGCTGGGTCCTGATAATATGTGACACTATCAAGATTAACACATAAACCTATGCAAGTTGTGGGCAGGACCAGCAGACAGAATCCTATTTCATATCTTTAGATATGTCTTGTGAATGGGGCTACTGAGTCTCAAATAAGCTAATAGATTATCTTAGAGAGTGTCTTTCCCTCATAAGAAGAAACAGGGGCAATCAGTCTCCAGTAGCCTGTGCAGCCAGCTAGTGTCTGGAAGGGAGTGTCTATTTACACAGCAAAGGCACTAGATTGGGCTGAATGTTTGCTTAACAACCTAATCACATAACAATGGGAATGGGAGAATCTCTGCCCTTAAACATCACATACTCAGACCATCTCTGTTTTTATTGCATGCCTCAGGCTGTTTTCAGTTTAATAAAACAACAACAACAACTTTCCAATGAAAGCCAATAAGGGGGGGGGAGGGAGAGAGAGAGAGAGAGAGAGAGAGAGAGAGAGAGAGTTTTAAACTAGCACAATGAAGGGGCTACACAATTGGACAAGAACTGCACTAGTGACTAAATACTAGAGCCTCTTTAACCGCTGTGGCATCAGGTCATTTCACATAGTTTCTTCACACTATTTGCTAAGAAACAAATAATCAAGGGTCAAACACAAACAGTAATCATTACATGAACTTTGGCTCTTCATAATGACAGGCTTTGGGGTCTTCATATCTTCGCACCTTCTCCTTTCATTTTTCAACCATAAAAATAAAACTACACAAATAGAATTTTGATTTGAAAAAGATGCTTTTCTAGATTCTGAATTTTATGCATAAATACATTAACATGAGTATCAAATGCTATACGTATCAAGCGGATGCAAGTTCAGCTAGCTTTCAATTCTCCCTTCCAAATTATCAGTGCATTTTTTCCCTAGTATTCACTAATCGACTCTTTTAAAGTGACATCACCTGATCATTCTGCTGCCATCAAACTCCCCTTCAACCACCATTTATTAACAAAGAGCATAATTTCATAATAAGTGCACTTGTATTAGGTTATTTAACAGGGATGCACCAATCCACTGCAGCTACCCCTGCCTCCTTTGACTTGACTCCAGCTCAATTCTTAATGGGCAGCTGCGGGGACTCATCCAGAGCTTTTTTGGGATTCTGTTTGAATCAAGTGAGAGGTGTTTTTTTTGGCAAATAATTCAGGAGCAGTACTGCAAAAAAAACAAAAAACACAGCTGCTGGTGGAGTGAGTGCATGTATGTTGGAGTTATCATTTAACACTCCTCATCCCATACATAAAAAAAGCTCTGCTGTTCTTCCAGTGAGAGAAGCAGTGCAAAAAGCACCAATCAGTTCCTTATTAACCCCCAGACATGAACCCCTGGCCATTCATATCATGACTCCCGATTCCACCCTTAGAAGGAGCAGCAAGCACAGATGGACCTACAGGGATGGAGGAAGAGGAATCCCAGCTCAACAAGGCAGGAGGGGACGGGCAGTACAAACAAGGGGTGGATCTCAAAAACAGAACTTCCCTCCTCCCCCTGGAGCCAATCTACCCTCCTCTTTCCAAGTCTCTTGCTCACGATAGTTTGAATGCAGCTTCCAGAACGCCCACGAGGTCCTTCAGAAGCCGCAAAAAAAAGAAGGAAAAAAAAAGAAGAAGAAGCAAACATACACACCAAGAGAGGCAACAAGCAGAGAGGCAGGCTGAAAGACTTGAGTTTCCGTGTGTCCACTTGTTCCTGAGAAAAACTCAGAGTCATGTCCAGTTTCAAAACACATGTAACTCAAGTGCACACGAGTCACCAAAAACGCATGTTTGACTACTCAAGTCCAAGTTTTCCAAGTTGAGTCACCCATCCCTGCTGTCTGAGAAACAACTACCATTTTATGGCCTCATGTAATGTGCAATGAAAAAGAGTGGCTGCCTATTTCCCAGTTTTGCTAAGCTATCTACAACTTTGAGTAGGAAATGTCTTTCAAGTCCAGATCTTCGTATTTAATTAGTTAATTTGCAACTACTTTCCAGGAACTGTTTACAAAAGGTAAGATATGCTTCCAAGTTTGAAGCATGGTGCTTCAAAGACATGGTGCTTGCAAAGACATGGTGATAGTAATATGTTGTTGTTTTTAAAGACAATTTTTTTAAAAAAAACCTCTAGCAAGCAAATCACCCTATTTACTGCACTGCAAAAATAATCTCCCAATGGCAAAGAATTAAAAAAAAAAAAGTCTAAAGCACACATTTCTCCCACTGCTTTCTTGATCAAGGAAATATGCTAGTTACTGAAGAGCGGACAACCTCAGAATAACTCTTTAGTCACATTGTAATTTAACAATGCCTCGGTTTCAAAGAAAACTGCCAAATATCAAGATATTTCATTGTGTCATTTGGTACTATCAATACAGACCAGCAGCAGTTCTCCAGGATTTCAGATGTATTTCCCATTCCTAACTGGTCATACTAGTGCAGTGTTTTGTGGGTCAGGACCAGGTGCAGACGTCCGCAGCATCACACCTGGGCAAAGCTCCACGACGGCGCCCCTGCCCTGCAGGCCATCACCACCCCCCTCACGCAGAAATTCGCCCCCCCCCCCACTTACAAGAGGCTCATGGAGCCTCAAGTGACCTTTTCCCATGCCGGAGAAACCTCTGTGAGGCTTCCGGCAAGCTGGAAGCACAGTTTCCGCCCCCGTCGGGAGCCTCAGAGAGGCTTCCGCAGGGCCCTAGAGGCTGGTGCTCGGGGCATTTGCCCCAGGTCAGCCTATGGCAGGCACGCAACTGGTTAGGACCCACTTGATGGGTTGTGACCTGATTTCTGGTGAGTCCCATAGAGCCTCCAATGAAAACATGAATGAAGGAAAGATTAGATAACGAATTGCCTCAGCCCCTGAGGCTATAAAAATCAGAAAGCTACTAACTGACCTGCAAAGAGCTGAGCTCCCATAGTTTGCAAGGAGCTGAGCTCTTGCAGTCTGCAGGCTTGCAATGACCCCTCTCTAGGTCTGATCATCTCTGTAAAACCGTGGTGAAGATTTCACACCAATCTGCCCTACAAGCGAACAAAAATTACTTTCTATATGAAGTAGAATAATTGCTTCACCGTTAACAGTAACTATGTGTTTTGCGGAAACCCATGAAAAAGTCCCCCCCCCCCCACGGTACTACAGGTTTACTGCTAGATTTTTGGCAAGCTTTCCCTGCATAGTAACTACAAAAACTTGCTATCTTCCTTTTCTGTGCAGCAAGAATTCTTCATGTCATGATCATTTCTCATCTTGATTACTCTAATCTCCTCACTAGCTTCCCAGCTTCTTACCTTTTCAATCAAGTCAGAAAACTATTTTTCAGTCAAGTCAGAAAAACTTATTTTTCCTATCTCATCACTTTTGTTGCACTCTTCCACTTTAAGACTTCACACTGGCTCTTCTTTGTTCTTTACATCACTTTAAAAACTCCTTGTTCGTACTTTTAAAGCTCTTTGTCAATCTGTACTGATTACATTCCTACCATCATATTACCTTGCTATCTTATTACCTTGTTATCTTATTATTCGGCTGAAATTCAACCGCACTCCACAAGTTGTGATACTTTCTCTCATCTCACTTTTGTGCCACAGTGCTTCTTTTGCATAGAAGTGATTTCCCGTCACAATTCACCAGACAACTGCCATTTACTCTTTATATATTTAAGAGGAACACACCATTACAGCTGTTTCTAACTAATCAAGAAAAAGAGAAAGACCAAGAAAGAAAAAGAGAAAGACCAAAGAGAGTCTGGTCAAACAAGAAGCTGACGGAACATACCAAGATCCAGGTCTACAGAGCTTGCGTCCTGAGTACACTTCTGTACTGCAGTGAGTCATGGACTCTTCACTCACAACAGGAGAGGAAACTGAACGCTTTCCACATGCGCTGCCTCCGACGCATTCTCGGCATCACCTGGCAGGACAAAGTTCCAAACAACACAGTCCTGGAACGTGCTGGAATCCCTAGCATGTATGCACTGCTGAAACAGAGACGCCTGCATTGGCTTGGTCATGTCGTGAGAATGGATGATGGCCGGATCCCAAAGGATCTCCTCTATGGAGAACTCGTGCAAGGAAAGCGCCCTACGGGTAGACCACAGCTGCGATACAAGGACATCTGCAAGAGGGATCTGAAGGCCTTAGGAGTGGACCTCAACAAGTGGGAAACCCTGGCCTCCGAGCGGCCCGCTTGGAGACAGGCTGTACAGCATGGCCTTTCCCAGTTTGAAGAGACACTTGGCCAACAGTCTGAGGCTAAGAGGCAAAGAAGGAAGGCCCATAGCCAGGGAGACAGACCAGGGACAGACTGCACTTGCTCCCAGTGTGGAAGGGATAGTCACTCCCGAATCGGCCTTTTCAGCCACATTAGACGCTGTCCCAGAACCACCTTTCAGAGCGCGATACCATAGTCTTTCGAGACTGAAGGTTGCCAACAACCAACCAAGATAATGAACAACTACATGCTCAGGCTTCCAGTCAGGACAGGTTTTTGTCTTATTATAGCTTTTCTTGACTTTTCAGTGTGCAAACCCACTAGACAGATTTTGGGTAAGTTACATATGCGTAGTGACTTGCAGCTTCGGTTTAATAAATGTAACAAGACAATCATAAAAATTACACCACCATTCCCAAACAGGGAAAAAAATTATTATCAGTACTATGCTATGAAAACCTTTAACCTGTATTATTTGTTTTAAAGATTTATATACCTTTCTCACAAGGTTCAAGGCACCATTTTTTGAATTCTTAAGTCAACAGAAGTGCACGTCCAACCGTAACACAGCGATACTTTTAGAACAATTTTCTGGTGATCTTTACTAACCACCAGCCCAATCACATCCCCTTCCCTCTCTGGTCTAATTAGTGTTGCACGTGCAGTGGTTGCTTTACAGCAGTTTCAAAACAGCCCCTGCCAGTGCACATTGCAGGCCACTAGTGGGGAGGCTGGAGCCACCTCCCACATGCCAACAGATCCACAAAGACCTAGCAGAGCAAGTAAGCATGTTAAGGGGCTTAGAGAGAGGTGGGGACAGGTTGAACAGGGTGAGTTGTGAGGGCCTGATTGGGGGGCAGGTTTGGTGGCAGTGGTGCCTGCCAAATCCTAGCCCCCTTCCGAGGCCTGATTCACATTCATGGATCCATGTGGACTTGTGCCAGCAATCTCACTGGCACAGGTTCGAGATGACCCATAGCAGCTGCTAGGGCTTACCCCAGGGCAAGGGAACAAATGTCTCCTTACCCCAAGGTGACCTTCAGCAGCTGAAAATCCCCTAAGGGACATGCCGGCACAGCTGCATCGCTGTACGGTGATTTAGGTAGGACTGGATTGTAAGCCATTCTCTGTCTAGCATGCTGTAATTTTCTTATGTTATTCCAATAAATTTTTTAAAAGCTCCAAGACAACTTATAACAAAGTTTAGAACAACAAATCAATTAATTGCAGCAACAAAATAACAAATGTGGACACTGAGAGCATCGCTTCATAAAACAAGCATGATACAGCACCGCAGAAAGGTAGGCACAGTCTTTAGTCATTAAGATTTAATCTTCAGTGTTGTATTTTTGTTATCATTATGAAAAATTGAGAAGTGATCTCTGACATTTTACTTCACTACCCTATACAATTCTATGCTTCTCCATCCCCCGCATAGCCAACATATATACATACTATAACATCAATTTGCACACAGAACTGAATGGGAAATTCTTATATACAATAGATTTTTTTTTAAATAAAAGTTTTAATTAAGAATTTCTGCCATTACAGCTTGTAGTTAAATAGATCTCTGTCTCTCTTTTTCTGAAGATACAGACCATTGTAATGAAAACAGTGGTGCTAATATTGTAGTATGAAGTTGAGACTCAATTACAAATGCTACGCTTCTAAATGTTAATAAAAGCAGTTAAAGTACAAATGCACACAAACGAAACACAAATTTAATTATAAAAGAGAGGAAACTTTTAAAGTTTTAATTAGACTGTTTTCTTTCATTACAACACTACACTTTATTCATTTATGGGAATGCATACATGACTCCTATCTTATTAGCTCAAGGCAATAAGCAAAAGCAACTCACTACATTAACACATTTTGAAATATACCCGCAAATTATTATTCACCAAGTAACAACAACAACAACAACAAAAATAGAAGCAGCAAAATCAACTTCTTCCATATCCTAACAATGAAATGAAAATTGAATTTTAAAAAGTCTTGCACTGTATTCAAAGTATAGCAGGAGTCACAGGGGCTTTCAACCAGCGGAGTAACCATTAGGCTGACTAGACTGAAGCCTAGGGGCCCCACAGGGACAAGAGGCCCATCAATTTACCTGCCCAGTGTTGGGGCACAAGGACTGAGCCGAGTCCTGTCGTGCAGAAGATGGCCGTGAGTAGTCTTCCCCAGCCGCAGGGAGCCAAACAGCTGGTGAACCCTGCTTCCCAGGGCGGGCAGAATGGACGTCACAGGGTTGAGCACGTTCAGTGTGCTGGGGCAGAGCGGCACCTGCACACTTGGCTGCCCGCCAGCTCCCAGAGGCTGGCAGTGCAATGTCCCTGGTTGACCAGGACTTCCTGCAGCACCAGCCGGACCCGTGGCGCGAGCTGCCCGCCAGCCCACTCCTTCCTTCCTGGTCAACCAGGGCTCACCACAGCACCAGCCTAGAGGTCTGGACTGGCCCTAGGAGCTCAAAAGCCTAGGGGCCTGGCCATGGTTAATAAAGCCCTGCTTTCAATGGGAAAGCATTCTATAACCTAGGGAAGTGCTTCCCAAACTTCTTAGCACTGGGACCCACTTTTCAAAATGACACTCTAACAGGACCCACCTAGCTTTATGAGGCTTAAAAAAAAGTTTCACTTTACCAACTGCTCAAGCCTCTGTTTTTAATCCTTTTTATTATGGGGAAGGTGCCTTCTGGAGCTGTTAAGCACCACATTCATCAGATTGGGACCGTTCTCATGACCTTGTGTTCCCTTTGATAAGAGGAGAGGCACGTTTGCCTACCCATAAATAAATGTGCACATGCAGCTCAGTTTCACTTTCCACAGGGAACAATACACTTTCCTGGTCAACTATCAGCTTATCAGTTTTGCAACCCACCAAAAATCAGGGTGCAACCCACTGGTGGGTCCCGACCCACAGTTTGGGAACCACTGACCTAAGGGCTATCACTACCACTATCATATACAGTTGGTATTCACTGACATACAGATGATAAATGTAGAACTTCCCTAGCAAGGTATCAGACAAAACGGTGTGGGATACAGTCAGAAGTGAAATTTCAAATGTGTGAATTTATTTATTTCAGTATTTATACACCGCCTGTCTTGTAGATTCAAGGGGGTTTATATTGGCAGGCTGGCCATAAACCCCATTTTCAAATACAGTGGTGCCTCGCATAACGAAATTAATCCGTTCCACGACTCCTTTCGTTATGCGAGTTTTTCGTTTTCCCATAGGAAGTTTTCCCATAGGAAAATGCATTGAAAATGCGTTTTCCCATAGGAATGCATTGAAATTTAATTAATGTGTTCCTATGGGCAAGAAAAGTCAGAACAAAGTCAAATTTGGTTTACAAAGTGTTTATTAAGTGCTCTTTAAAGGCATACATACTGTACAGAGGATTTCAAAAACGGGGGGATGCTGAGTGGGGAGTTTGAAAGCTGTAATCCTGTGCACACGCACAGGATTGTGCTCTAAGCTGGGAAGGACAGAGCAGCTGCACTCAATTGCTTGCTTTTGCCGTGATCATGGGGGGGAAATGTGAAGGAAATGGGGCAGTGAGAGGGTGAATGAGCGATGGGGGGATGCTGAGTGGGGAGTTTGAAGGCTGTAATCCTGTGCACACTTTCCTGGGAGCAAGCACAATGGGATTTACTTACATAAACTGACATGAAGATCCTCCCCTTACTAGGGTGGATGGGATCATACAGTGACATGAAGATCCGCGCCTTACTAGGGTGGATGGGATCATAAAGTGACATGAAGATCCGCCCTTACTAGGATGAACGGGATCATACAGTGACATGAAGATCCGCCCCTTACTAGGATGGATGGGATCATAAAGTGACATGAAGATCCGCCCCTTACTAGGGTGAATGGGATCATAAACGGACATGAAGATCCCCCCCTTAAGACAAACCAAAACAAAACAAAACAAAAATTCGTTATGCGAAGCATAAGTCATAAAAATTCGTTGTGCGAGTTACCAAACTTCGCACAATGCTTTCGTTCTGTGGATTTTTCGCTGCGCGGGGCATTCGTTATGCGAGGTACCACTGTAGGTTTTTTTTTTTACGAGTATTCTCCTATGAGGAAGCTTCAATTCTCCAGATGTTTCCTTTCTGCAGCGTGGTCATCTTTTACCTAGCTGCATAGTTCTCATGCCTTCCAAGCATCCACAGGCAGAAGCTACAAATCTAGCCCAGGCAGGTTCTCAAGCTGTCATCCATTCTTGCCAGTTGACTCCACACACTCCTCCGCCCTCTCACAGCGGCTTGCAGCCCTGTTCTCTCACAACAGCTTTTGTCAGGGACTTCCAGTCTTGGTTTCCCATACAAGGTATGATCTGAACTGATCCAGTTTAGCTTCTTTGGGCAGAACGGCAGCTCAAACTCCAGACACCTATACAAGTCATTGAAGTAGGACACCCTGGATGCTGCTATTGAATCGGGAAAGGCAGGATTATAAACGTAAATAAATAAATTCCAGTAATCTGCCCTTGATATTATACAGTAAAGCATGGTCCAGTGCAGCATAATTATTGCTTCTGTACAGTACTAGGGTATTTGCATCCTTGATGGTTGTATCCTGGTCAAATGTGTCTCAGTCACTGACGTCCCTGGACATTCACATCAGATTTTTTTTTTTGCATCCCAGTCATTTGCTCCCCACAATAACTGGGCAACCAACCCCATGCTATATATCCTGAGACTCTTAACCCAGTCCTAACCCTGCCTATGTGTTTTAAAAATAAAAAAGTGCATCTAATATAAATGTCACAAATGTCCAGGATGCAAAAAGAACAGATGCAAATATCCAGTACCGGGACACATTTGACTGGGACTCGGCTATCCAAGACACAATGGCACTGTCGCTCTTCTTTACAGATTTCTACTGTTGCATGCAAACATATGTGGACTTACATTTAATTTTAAAAGCAACCAGCATAAATCTTAAGTGTGCTATACTACATATAAATGGTACTTACAGAGTCCCAAAAAGAAATGAGAAAACTACAAATTATGAAGTATATAAGTATGCTGTGTTTCCTATGATAAAAGCCTACGAAGTTGCTTTATCTTGAGATCATTAATCTATCTACCTCACTCTTGCCTACACTGACTGGCAACGGTCTCCAGCAGAGGTCTTTCCCAGCACTACCAGGAGATGGTATGGACTGAACTCAGAAAAATCTGCACACGAAGTGGTGGCCACCACTGAGACACAACCCCTCTCCAAACTAATTTATTCATATATTCGCTGTTATTTGAATACATACAAATACTAAATATTAAGGAAATAAATGGAGCCTAGCAAACAACTCTTTTAAAAGTGTGCTTGGTTAGCTCTTGAACCTGTTACTGTACTGAACCCTATTTGCAAGATTTATGGCTTTGTTTTGATTTCTTTTAATTTTCTGCATGTCCAAAGACCTGCATTTTAAGTAGACAAGAGCTCTGCTTAACTTTAAATGCTTATCTCCTGTTGCTGCCAAAGCACATCCATTTCAATGGCTCACTTCCTGCCTGGAACTGAGCTCTCCTGGCAGTGTCTCTTTACAGAAGGAAGTGCCAGCAGCAGTACAAAAAATAGTTAAGGATAGGAACCTTCAATATGCTAAGGACCATCTACATGCTGGCTTCTGAGAAGACAGCCAGTGAACACTAAAAAAAATAAATATGGAAGTTAAGCATTATAAGAAGTACACACTTTCTTTGAAATAAGCAAGTAAAATGGGTTTATAGGATTGGTAGGGGGGAGAAGAATAGATTCTCTGGTATGGAAACTGTGCTCTTTTTGTTTCATGGACTCTTAGCTGTCCCACCTTTAAGAGTTTGAGAACCCCTGATACAGGGAATAGAGAATCCTACAGCTGTTGTCTTGGTATGAATTAAAGAGGATGTGCTGTTCAGCAATGGCTGCCTGCCACTGGGGACATAGTTCAGCAACTTGGATGTTGCTGCTTCAGTGGTCAGAAAGAGAAGGGAATAACATGTGGGAGGAAGGAGATTACACACAGGACACACCTCCTACAGGTAAAAGGCAACTGGACAATACAATGCCCCCTAGAGCCCTGCAGGCAGCATTGCACCCACATTCCAACATAAGGTTATATCTAAAGAAAGCAAGTTGACGATCCCAAGGGTTTTGTGTCTGGGCTAGGATCTGAATCTGACCTTCCTCTGTTAAAAATGACACACTCTGCAGTACACAGACTCTCTTACACCAGGACAGTATCTATGGAAGCAGTCAAACTGCTGGTGACAAATGTAAAAGCTGTATAGTATATTACTTCTGAAATTAAGGTGGATCTTAAAAGCTGTCTGTGCTATGACATGGTGATAAGAAAATGGTTAAAAACTTCACTGGACAAGCACAAGTTCTTCATGCAAGTTTAAGCAGCTCTTTGGGTCCTACCTGATGCTTTTTGGAAACAGTTTTCCATAGGCAGTTGCCCTCTTTTTACATGTGTGTTACATTCCAGTGAGCACATGAAACAAAAATCATGTACAGGTGTTGCCTTATTATACACTGGGGTTCCGTTCCAGAAAACCTTAGTGTAATGTTTCTCAAACTGTGAGTTGGGACCCACTAGGTGGGTTGTGAGCCAATTTCAGGTGGGTTCCCATTCATTTTAATATTTTATTTTTAATATATTAGACTTGATGCTACCATGGAATGTGACTGTATTTGGGGAAATGTTACAGACCTGTACTTTTAACAAGCTACTATGAATATTCTTTTAACAATGACAGTAAATGGAACTTACTCCTGGGTAGGATTGCAGCCTAGGATTGTTAAAAACTTTCCTGCTTGATTATGTTAGTTCCAGTAATGACATCACTTCTGGTGGGTCCTGACAAATTCTCATTTTAAAAAGTGGGTTCCAGTGCTAAATGTGTGAGAACTACTGCTCTAGTGCAGATGTTCTCACAAATTTAGCACCAGGACCCACTTTTTAGAAAGAGAATCTTTTGGGACCCATGGGAAATGATGTCAAGACCAGAAGTGGCATCATCAGGCAGGAAAATTTTTAACAATCCAAGGCTGCCATCCCACCCAGACTTACCCAGGAGTAAGTCCCATTTACTATCAATGTTAAAAGAATATATATAGTAACTTGTTAGTCACATTACAAGTAACAGGTCAGCTACTTGTTAGTAACAGGTAACAGGTTAGTAACCTGGTTAGTAACAGTGGTAACCCACAGTTAACAGTAACAGTCCCGACCCACAGTTTGAAAAACACTGCTCAAGTGGATTAAAAAAAAAAATCAGTGGATATCAAATCAGTGAAAAAATAGCTTTAAAGACCCACTTCCAGGTTTCTTGCTCCTCTATTGTTGCTCCAGAATGCATTAGTATAGACACTATACCGCATTCAGTCACTAGATGAAGTTAATAGTGGAATGAAATTGTGATTATTTAACAGTATGAAAGTAGGAAATTGGATTTTGGTGCTTTTTTCCCTTGTTACAAAGCATTTAAAGGTGAACCACAGTAACAGTTGTGTCATATCAGTGGATACAAAGGTCTCACCTGTATATTCAAAATTACATTAAAAATCCCTTACATCTTTAAAAATTACATAAAGCAGGTGGGAACTGAGACCAACTGAGGGATCAGCAAATTTATTCAGCAATATCAGGCATGTATTTAGGACGCCTTCACTATTTAAACTGTTTTTTGTTTTTGTTTTTTGCCGGATGAGTGCAGTTGAAGTTGCCAAGTCAACTGCACCTAAGATGACGGGGAGACCATATTTGAAATTGTTAGTGGACATTGGATATCTTATCACAGTAAAACAGCAGCCAGGCAGCAAAACAGTTTAATCCAAATCCTAGTTTGGCAAGTTTTATATTTAATAGCTCTGTTATGCAAAAAGAATTGGCTATGTGTTCTGTTCTCAAGAGAGTGATCAGAATTCGACATGGTAACTGCTGGGTTAATGGCTGTCATCTCTCAGTTTCTCACCTGAACCATAGAGACTACCAATGTCCCACCTTTCCTAGTCTTAAGGCAGAAGCAATTCACTGTTGCTTCCCTCAGTGGCAGCAATCTGAGAAGAGCTTGGAAAATGTGTCCTATGGATTACAGAGTCAACATTTGCTTTATTGATTGATATTCATTTTCATTAATAAAGCCTAAGTATTCAGCTTACATATTTAAAAAGATTCGGCTCATTAGCTGTCAGAAATGGCCTGTTAGTGACTTTCGGGGAAATATTTGGATTAAAGACAATGTTAAACAATATTGTTAAATATTTTGCATTAATGGCTTTAGAAATTATTAACAGGAATACTTGCAGAAATTACTACCCATGTAGTTCACCCAAAGATGATCCCATGATTAAACACCTGTTGTTTGGTAGGCTCAATGGGCTATTTAAACAACCAGGCTTAATATAGCCTCGTGGAGAGCTTTGTCATTGGCCGTGTGTCATTAGTTATTTGTCCCTATAATTGATTGTACCGACAATGCCAAGAGAGAGTAATTGTTTTTGAATGTTACTACAACCCTGTTCATTTTGTTTTCTAAATGGAAATGAAGAAATAAATGATTTCACAATGACTATTAGGCAGCAAAGATCTGAGGAGGAACATTTTCTGCAGGACATTTTAAAAAATGTATCATTTCATAAAATTAATTAGTAACACACCAGCCAAATTAGATAGCTTTCAAGTTGCAGTTTTTCCCCCCAAGATGACTATAGCTCTTTTCACATTCCTTCCATGTATTCAAACACCACATGGTCAAGGAATATCAGTCAATGAACCCAACCCTTACATATGTGTCAGGTGACCATATCCCCAATATCTATACATTTAGCAGAAAGTGGGAATAGCACCAAACAGGTTCACAACATTGACTAAACGCATAAGATCAGAGGGCTGAGATATTGGGCAGTGCACTGATTGCATGTGTAGACAGAATGTGAGAAAAGGATTTCAACCAAAGTATTACTGTATGCATAAACTCTTTGAGGTACTCAAATTAATATTACATGTTTTCACTGTGTTTATTGTTTTTAAATGTCAACGATGTAAGGGAAGTACATAAGAGTATCTCTTAGGAAATGACTTCCTGTCCCATTAGGAAAAGAATTAAAAAGTTATATTGCAGTGGTTTAGGTTTTGAATATAAATTTTTCAAAAAAGAGAACTAACATGAAGTAAGAACATCACATGAGATGCTTATATCTTATTTATACCTTCCTTTTTAAAGCACATGTTGACTTGTGCCTAATGCTTCTGAAATAAAGTTATAAGATTTCTAGCAGTAACTAAATGTGACCTGCCTTTTTTCCAGTGCTTACCATATGCTGTAAACATCAAACACACCACATGTAAAAACACTGCACTTAAATGATATATGCAATGGAATGCTTCTAGCAACAAAAGACTTAGCAAATACAAGTCTGGAATAAACTCACATTTTACAAAGTACTTAAGCCTGTTTGGATGAACACAGGGATGAATTAAATCGTGCAAGCACAGTCATGTGCAGAGGAAATGCAGATCTTACCCACTACCAAGCTCCACTTGTTTGACATCTCATTTGCACAGAGACCCACATGCAAACATTCAAATGTAGGTAGGCTTCTTCTATGTGAACCATAAACAGCAGAGAGTGTGTATAGACCATGCCTAGGCTTCTATGCAAAGTGAATGCAAGAAAATAAGCACCATCTCAAGGTCTTCTCCAAACATACACAAATAAACTTCAGAAACCTCCACTTAGGTCTTTAGTCATCTAAACCAATCAGTATTTTTAAGTATGATGCATTATACTAAATACATGGGCTAGGGAAGATATGAAAGATATGGAGTTGTAGAGTGGAAACCAGTGTAGAGGTTACTGAAGTTGAGAAGAATTTATGACAATGATTCACTCTCTTCCATACTTCCAATCCATTCCCTCACTACATTTTGATCCAGGGAGTAAAACAGATGGAGATGTGTCCTCCTACCAATGTGCAATCTCAGGTGATCGCCACAGGAAGCCTCGTGGGCAGGACACCCCTCGAAAATTCCACAGAAAATACCCTCTATATGGTCACCACCCTCCAAAACTTTAATGATGAAAGCATCTCAGGAACAGCCAGTTCCTATAATCAGCAGGCAGCCCTTCATAAAGCCATATACACAATACAAATCAATGTACATGTAATCCATCCCTTTCAATTCCACCCTTCCCCGATGAATGACAAATATTAGACATCTAATATCAAATGCTTACAATCAGATTAGGCAAGCAATCCCAATAAACAGAAAAGCCACAACAGAAAATAAAATGACAGCACAAACCACAGAACAAATAAGTGATATCAGAAATAAGTTTTCAACTATTTGTGTCCTAAATTTCCAATGCTAAGCTCTTGTTCTTTTCAATACTTTTTCTTCAGAACACTGTACAGTCTGTAATATACGAAATAAATTTTCATATCCAGCAAACAAATGAAAATAGCTGCAGTTTTGTGTAGAACCATGCTATGTAAGGGTCTTCGCACATTGTCAGTTTATTACATCATAAATATATATTTATTCCTCTTCTTGCCTTAATCCAAGATGTGCTATTTGTGTGGGGGAAAAACTTGGGGGACGGCAATGGTTCAGCAGTAGAATTCAAGATCCATGGTTCACTCCTTGGCATGTCCAGTTTAAAGGATCTCAGGTAACAAGGCTGTGGGTGATCTGAGGTGTTAAAGACTTGCCCAACAGAGAAGATACTGCTCTAGATCTGACAGCACAGTCGTACATTCATATTGCATTTTTACAGCACGCACACTACAATATTCTGCTTCAAAAAAAAATCTGTGTTTCCTTCCAGCTTGCATACTTCCCTGATTAATATAAAAACTCCTAGGCAGCATGCAATGGTGAAGGTGCTACAGGTATCTACCGTATTTTTCGCTCCATAAGACGCACTTTTCCCCCCCCAAAAAGTGGGGGGAAAAGTGTGTGCGTCTTATGGAGCGAATACTGCAAAAAAAAAAAAAAAAAAACTCCGCCCCCGCCCCCTGCCCGCTCTACTCTGCTCGCCTTTCCAGGAAAGTGTGGGTGGGATGGCAGTCTTGCTGAGCAAGCCCTCCTGTCTACTCAGAAGTAAGTCTCCGAGTCACTGGGGCTCACTCCCAGGAAAGCGTGGGTGGGGTGGCAGTCTTGCTGAGCAAGCCCCTAGAGTAGGGGTGCTCATTATGTCGATTGAGAGCTACCAGTCGATCTCCAGGCGAAATGAGTCAATCGCAGGCTTCTCTCCCGTCCAAGCATCCCTAGGAGTGAGCCCCTGGCAGGCTTGTGAGCCCAGGGAGGGAGCCTAGGGAGTGAGTCCAGGGAGCCCAGGGAGTGAGCACCTGACGGTTCTGTGTGCAAGGGGTTTTGCACTGGTCTTGCTGTGATGTCTATACAGAGATCTTCCCTCCCCCACACCTTTCCCCTGCTTTTGCACTGGTATGTATGGAGATCTGCCCCCCCCACTTCCATCTGTTGGTTCTGTGTGCAAGGGGTTTTGCACTGGTCTTGCTGTGATTATACAGAGATCTTCCCTCCCCCACACCTTTCCCCTGCTTTTGCACTGGTATGTATGGAGATCTGCCCCCCCCCACTTCCATCTGTTGGTTCTGTGTGCAAGGGGTTTTGCACTGGTCTTGCTGTGATGTCTATACAGAGATCTTCCCTCCCCCACACCTTTCCCGTGCTTTTGCACTGGTATGTATGGAGATCTGCGCCCCCCCCACTTCCATCTGTTGGTTCTGTGTGCAAGGGGTTTTGCACTGGTCTTGCTGTGATGTCTATACAGAGATCTTCCCTTCCCCACACCTTTCCCCTGCTTTTGCACTGGTATGTATGGAGATCTGCCCCCCCCCCCCACTTCCATCTGTTGGTTCTGTGTGCAAGGGGTTTTGCACTGGTCTTGCTGTGATGTCTATACAGAGATCTTCCCTTCCCCACACCTTTCCCCTGTTTTTGCACTGGTCTGTATGGAGATCTGCTCCCCCCCCCCCCCTTGTATTGGAATCCAGGAAGATCTGGTGAGGAGGTAGATGTGGTGTCAGCAGTGGCCTCTTTAAGGGTAAGGCCTGGGCATCCAGCAGAGTGTGCTGCACAGCTGCAGCCACTGGAAGGCAATAGGGCCCTCAGGGATATAAGGAGTACCTGAGGCAGAAAGGGTTTGTGGGTTTTGAAGGAGTGCAGGTTGGAGAGGAGACTGACTGGGTTTATTGAATTTGGAATCTGACTGTGGATTGTGACTGGACTTGGATACCCTGATGGATTTGACTGACCTACCTGGAACCTGACCTTGGACTGTAATTTGGCTTATTGGCTCTGGACTCTGATTTGGTAACTCTGATTGATGGGACTGATTTACTTGGCATCTGTGGACTGGAACTGGACTCACTTTTGCTTGCTGCACTGGTGAGTTGCACAAGGGGACTGATCAGCCTTAAGCAGGCACGAGGCCCAGTGGTTTGGAATTTGGCAGAACATCATTGTAGCAGAAAGATAATGTGATCCCCTATTTGAGTGCACCTGCTTTTATGAGCTTCATAAATTCTGACTCTAGTGCTGATGAGTTCTTGGGGTTTCCAGAAAACTAGAGTACTCAAACCTTTAAGTCTCTCCATTTGTTAATGACAGTGATAATGGTTCTTAATGCCACTGTTGACTGCTGTTCACTTTACATGGTTCAGATGTTATTCTGTTATAGTTAATTAAATATTTTATTACGCTATTTGGTTCAGAATATTTTTTCCTTGTTTTCCTCCTCTAAAAACTAGGTGCGTCTTATGGTCAGGTGCGTCTTATGGAGCGAAAAATACGGTTATATCTGCAATATAAATAGTAACAGCCGATACAACCCCTTCTCCATCACTTCATTTGGAAGTTGACCCCCCTGCCAAACATTTACAGATCAGAAGCATTTAAAGTGTGGGTGGGTATACACATCTTTCTCTCTCACACAAAATATATGGTGCAAGCACAAGCAATGCATATCCCTTCCCTCCTACTTCTATTCAGTGAATACATATGGTAGTTTTGTGCATTTAGTCTCCTGTACTGAACAGGGAGATAGATTCTTCTTCCCACCCCAAAAAGTGGGGACAAAAAGTAGCAGGTCTATTTCATTGTAGCAAAGCTGTGCTTTCCTTACCATTTATTACATAAATGGCATCCTAATGTTGATAAAGGGGTTTGCAGAGATGTAGCAATGCTTTAATTGACAAGTCCCACTGACTTCAATGAGACTAAAGTTCATCTCCACTAAAGTTTGCCAAAACTTCAGTTTGTCCAGTTGGTCCATGGGTTTGCATTACCATTGCAACTGATTAACTTATGATAAAATGCCTGATAAATTATAATCTTCTGTTTAACCAAGGCAGATACGTGAATTATAAGAGTCTTCTATTTAACCAAGTCAGCTACCTTCTGCTGAAGAAGCTGTCCAACAGTTTCAATGATACAGGCCTACAAAAAACACTTTTTTAGTTACCAAGCATGTTTGAAGGAATTTAAGATATTTTGGAGTGCTAAATCAAAAAAATGGAACTGTTTTCCCTTTTTGCCTCTAGTTTTGGGGATATAGCATAGACACCTTATGTACCAATTCGCTTCCTTGTGAGGAAGCCATGGCATCAGTTTCCTCACAGTGAAGCTGCTTGAATTGGCTCTAGTTTTGGGGATATGGCATAGCCACTTTATATGCCAATAGGGCAAAATTTATGCCATTTTTTGATCAGCACCCGAAACATAGGTTTAACTTCTACAACAACAAAATGTGTGTAGGTCGGTGTTATCTTCTCAGTATGTTGGATGAGGAGTTGCTTGTTAGAGTTCTAGATGATGAGAGAATAGCTAAGCATAGATATTAGCAACCAGCATTTCTAACATAAATTGCTGGTAGCCGTGTTGGCCCATTTAGTGAAGAAAAACTGAAAAAGTTATAGTAGTAAAATAACTTTATTAGAACAAACTGAAATTTGACTGATGAGCAAATGGTTTCCTGAGGGTTGATACTGAGCAAAAATAAAAGGAGGAAGGAACAGAAAAGGATGTTCGTGGTCATGACAAACTGAAGCCCATAGATGCAACAGTCTTCAAAATGGAATGGAAAGGAGAACGTGTTTTGCAGACTTGGGCTGCACTCCTATATATGCACCACAGAAAGTAACCAAATGGAACTTATTTCAGAATCAGCATACATATGATTACATAGTTAGGTCAGCCTGTGCCTCAGTGGCATACCAAGGGTGGGGTGGGGATGTGGTCCCTCTCAGGTATCACATTCAGCCCTCAGTGTCAAACAGATAAGGTATGCTACTGAGCCCAGATCTACCCTTTGCTTCAAAAGACAGGTAGCCCTGGCCTCTCTGAGACAGCGGCATACCAAAGGCAAGGTGGTGGGAACAGTGCAGCACAGCTGTCAAATACTCTCGGTACACCACTGCAGTGCCTGATGCAAAGATCCCAAGTTGCAATAAGGCATGGTAGGATAAGTAGCTTGCTACTATTCCCCCCCCCAATTCATATGAAGAGATCTTGCACTCTGAACCCGAGATAGATATATCAAGGTCTTAATACATTTGCCAGGGCCATTGCTTGCATGGTAATTTTTTAAAAAAATGCATTTTATTGCTCAGTCTTAACCAAAAGCAGAGTAACAGCTGAGCTGTTGACTTCTGCTTTTCTGCCAAAGAAACTGAATAAAAATAAAGAACAGTGAAACTTACTTTCCCCACTCTCTTCCCCCTCTGAATCGCATCTTTAAACACTAAAGGTGGAAGAGTTGAATCACACATTCAGCTTGAAGCAGAGAGTTGAATACCGTTGAACCAGAACTGGAACTATCCCCCTTTTAAAAAAGAATGGTTTGATCACCTGCCCCCCCCCATTCCTCTCCCAAGAATCAAAATATACACTTAACTGTTTGCCAACTTTTGATATGTTTTGCTAAAACAAATTCATATTTTTTGTAGTTAACTTAACAATTACAAAACCTTGTTATGATATAACTATTCTATACAACTGGTTACTTCAACTTTTTCTATGACATAGGTAAGCAACCTTTTTTGGCATAGGGTCATGGTTCTCAAAATTTTTAGCCCAGGACCCACTTTTTAGAATGACAATCTGTCAGAACCCACAAGAAGTGATGTCATCAACCTATCCTAGGCTGCATACTTACCCAAGCCCTATTGACTATCATTGTTAAAAGTATATACATTGTAGCTTGTTAGAAGTACAGATCTCCCCAAATGCAGTCATATACGATGTTAGCATCAAGCCTAATAGTCTAAAAATAAAATATTGAAATGAATAGGGACCCACCTCAAATTGGCTCACAACCCACAGTTTCAGAAATAGTGGCATAGGGACCAGAGTCCATTTCTGTAAGCGGATGGAGGGCCACTGCATTGTGAGACCTCTTCCAGACGTTCAGAAATGACTTCATTATCCAAGTCAAAAGACATGTAGGAAGGTCTCAAAACTGAAGACAGTGATTGGCTGGATGATGGCAGACAAGTTGGTATGTGCTACTATTTATTTTTTACAGTATTTATATACCGCCTTTCTCAGACTCATACGCTTGAGTCACGTAGAATCAAGAGAGTTTACATAGGCAGGCTGACCATAAACCTCATTTTTTCAAAGTTTTAATCTATGAGAGAAACTCATTTCTCCAGATGTTTCCCTTCATGGTGCAATTATAGTCCTGGCTGCACAGCTCTTGTGCTTTCCAAGCTTCCACTGGCAGCTGCAAATCACGCCTCAGGCTGGTTCTCAGAATGTGATCCATTTCTTGTCAGTTCATATTCTTTCATCCATTTCTGTAAGTGGATGGAGGGCCACTGCATTGTGAGGCTTCCGGTCTCCCATCCAAGATGAAACGCAAGCTAATCCTGCTTAGCCTTTTCAGGCAAGGTGATAGCTTAATTTCCAGAACACACCTCCTAGTTAGATCTGCAACTCAGGCTATGGACTGCTATAACAGACCTTCCCAGCCTCGCGCCTGGGGCAAAGGTTCCCAATGGCGCCTCCTGCGGGTTGTCGCCACCCCCTGCACAAAAAGCCATTCCCCCCACTCACCTGAGGCTCACAGAACCTTGGGCAACCTCCACCCACATCCAGGAAGCCTCTCTGAGGTTCCCCGACACTTTAAACTGTACTTCTGGAAAACCGGGAGCTTAGCTTCAGACCCCTTCGGAAGCCTTAGAGAGGCTTCCGCAGGGTCCCAGCAACTTGCACCCAGGACCTAATGGCAGGTTCACAACTGATGGATTGTTAAACTTCCTGAAGAGTTGAACCAACTATATGCTTTCTTGGACCAGCCAGTCCTGACTCTAGCTGTCCCCACACTGGTTACATTGTGCTTTGATTACTATAGTTTGATCTACGTGGGGCTGCTCTTGAAATTCAGCTAACACAGATGCTACTGCAGATATGCTGATGGCAGAAGGTGTGGTGAGCATGTCACACCTCTACTTCAGCAAGGATTTTAGTTTGCCAATATGTTTCTGGGTGCAATGCATGGGGTTGGTTTTAACTTTTAAATCCCGAAGCAACTTGGGACCACAGTACACTGACTCACTAAGCTATGGACATCCAAGGTACAGATAGCTGCACTGGTGCTTTCACATAGGCAGAGTACACCCTTCAGTGGTGCTTCTGCACAAGTGTACAAGTGATGGGTCACTAAGAACTGGATGTTTTAACTTAAGTACAGAACCCTGGAATCTAACCTGTACTTAAGCAGGGGACTTAGTGTACCTGAATGGCCATTTTGCCCCATATGAAAATATTTGTCCCTTGAAAACAACTATAGGGGCTTTCTTGAATGTTCCACCATAGGCAGAAGTGCATGTGGCAGCAATACATGAGAGGGCTTTTTATCTGTGGTAGCATGTAGAACTCTTTGCCCCAGGATGCAAGGCTGTGTCTATCTTTGCTATGGTTCCAGCAATGACTAAAGACTTTTGGAGCCTAATTTTGGAAATGTAGTTGGTACTGCTTGTCTATTCCTAAGTTTCTTTTTTTTATTATAGAATTTTAAAGCTCTTGTTAGTTGCCTTAAAGACCTCCCTAACGGAAAGCAAAAGGCTGAATAAAAATATCTAAATAAATTAGACCATTCGTGTAGGATGGTCAAAAATATTAACATAGAAGTTTAACCATACAGCTTAGGGCCAAAACTGTATGCAATATGTAGGCTGACTCATAGCAGTACTGATACATTTCCATGTTTTGTTCAGACCAGGGTTCAACAACCTATGGGCCGTGGGCCAGATCCAGCCCACCACCCAAAATCATCCAGCCTATAAGCCTTTTGCTTTCTCAACAAGCACATGTTGCCAAGTTGCTTGGGAGACAAACAGAAGCACTTCCTGGGTTGCAAGAGGCACAACACCCACCGAGTTGGGGTTACAGCAGTGCTGGAGGACAAGTGGGATTGCAGGGAGTACAGGTGAGTAGATTCCCAACAGCAAAGAGTATGTGCCAACTTTGGTGTGTTAGCAGCACAAATAGCTCCTGGGCAGGGGTGCTGCATGCCAGTCCTCTCCCATGGCCCTGGGACACACAGCACACAGGCCACCATGCCAGTGGTGCTTGATACAATCTCCGATGACTCGTTCTGTTTGTTGTGATCCAGGCTCCAGTCCGCTCCTGGGCAGAGCCAAGAGAGGAATGCTGGCAGCATGAGAGGGACATGAGGAAGCCAGTTTACTAATTGCTGCCAAGAGGGAAAGGGGCTCTGTCCAGGGAGGCTGAGTATGCCATTGTGAACCCATCCTGGGTAACAGATGAGCCCCAGAGCACTGTGAGAAGCTCCATTCTGCTCAGGCAACCATTGCATTTTGCAGTGGAATACTACCCTGGGGAGGGGCAGAAGGTTTGGGGAGAAAGGCCCCTCTCCTTCCTACCAAGGCTGAACCCTTCGCCTGTTTTGGAAGTTAAGGGGCAGTGTGTGCATATGAACTCACTACGACCTGCAATCCACTCAAAGACAGAAAAGACCCTATACAGAAAAGGTTGCTGACCCCTGCTTTAGACATTGAAAAACAGATACTAGGAGAACAAGAGTGGAAGTGCTACTTAATGCTGTCCCATCCTGCTGTTTGTCAACTCTGAATAATGTTTCCAGCTACTTTCAATTTTTTCCTATTATGAAAAAAAAAGACAATTTGGGAGGAAAATCCTGAACAAACAGGGAAAGGGGTTAGCAGTCCCTTTTCTGCCTAATTACTCATTCCAGTGCCAACCTTCAGAGCTACTTTTCAATACAAAATCTAAAGCAGCAAGGGAAAGAAATGTATGTGTATCACATATTTTGGTCCTTAAAGGAGACTTAAGAACTGCTAGCTGCACTGCAAAATGAAGGGGGCAAAAATTCAAAGCCTGCTGACCTCAAAATCAGATGGTAACATCTGAGGTTGATTATTTCGTTCTCCATAACACTTGAGAACTAGTAGTAAGTAAGGTACAGGGAGTGCTGAATAGCTTAATACAGTAGCATCAATCATTTCAGATGTGGTGGATGTCCTGTCTGGTGGTTCAGTTCTATAATCCACATACTTGATCAAGCAGAGGAAGACTTGGGACAACACAGAGTGTGGAAATAATTTCGATTGTTGGGAATGCACAGCAGGAGAGACACAATCTAGCTAGCAAGACATGAAAGCACTAGTTGGTCTGAGTCCAAATACAGTAATTCCAATTTGCCTGAACATGTAGCTAAGATACAATTCCAACAAAAGTCAAAAGACGTGGCCACTACATATCAGGGCAGTCAGAGAAGCTTGTTGTTGCATCACCCTTACGAAATATTTTAAGAGACAGTGACATTGCCCAATCTGTTTACTCTTTCTGTACTGAATAACTTCTGCTGTATTGAGCTCAGGCTGTCAAATGAAAGACAAAATACAGGAAGAAATGAGTGCCTAACATTATCTAAGAAATCCCTGTTACATAAGGGGATTTCTCTCTCCAACGCAACCTCATCTCCCACTGCAAGGAAAGTACACACACACACAAAGGTAAAGGACATACTCTTCTTCCTATACTACAGTGATTTTCATCCTTTTTCATCTCAGGGCACACTGACATGGTGCTAAAATTGTCAAGGCACAACATCAGCTTTTTGATAATTGACAAGGCACACTATGCTTCTGATGGGGGGCTAACATCGCCCAATGGCACTAATAATAGACCCTCCCCCAAATTCCCAGGGCACAACTGCAGACCATTCGCAGCATACCAGTGTGCTAGAGTACACTGGTTGAAAATCGCTGTTATAGTGCAACCCACTCTGTCCTTGCATGGAAAGAGTAGGCAACTCTGAATCAATACAGGCTGGTCTCACTCTAAGCAGGCATGACCACATGCAAATGTACTGCACTGAAATTCAGCATGACTAGCAGAGAGAACTGGTCATGTGCAAGGATGATCTCATCAGCTGACTGAAGCACACATGACAAAATTGACAAAAACACATCTTCCAGGGGGACACCAATTATTCATAAGCACTTTGGAAATTGCAGCCTTTAGAATTCATGCCAACCAACAAGAGCTCTTCAGTAAAAGTGTAGCATGTTTTCCAAATTACTGAACGACCAATTACAATAGTCTCTTTTATACTGATTTGAGTCATCATTTCTACATGCCAGACAGCAATTCCAAAATTCCCTAGCTCAACAGAGACAGAAAAGATCACACAGATTTCAATGAGTTTCTCAAACTGCCTAGCCAGAATGGTTATATCCTTGAATCAAGGTGGCATGTTTTCTCAATGTACTATATTGTAAAGATGCCATACTGTTAACACTGTCAGAGATGGAAAACACCATAACCTGCTACAAAACAAGACCGTCCATCAGTGGTGTAGCTGGAGGGGGTGGAGCACCCATGGCAGGGAGGCTCAGCGTGGTGGGCAAGCAGCCCCTCCCTTTGGAGCCATTCCCAGCTGTGGGGGCAAAATGGAGCCATATGGCTCTGTTTTGCCCCCCCCCACCAAGAATGGCTCTGAAGGGAGGGGCTGTTTGGCTGACTCGCTGAGCCTACTTCACATGGGTGCTCTGCCCCCCCTCCAGCTACACCACCGCGTCCATCAGCATGTCCAGAAGCAATTTATTAGGCATCACAGACCACTCAGGCCAGAGTGTTCCACAACCAGAGAGCAGGTGCACAGCACAAGCTGACTAAGGAGCAACATGCTCCAGATGACTCAACCAAACCAAGGCATTCACCCCCAAAAGAAAAAAAGCAGAGAGATACTTTAACACCAGAGAACATTGCAGCATCTCTAGAGGAAAAAAAATGGCATAATCACATATGAATGGCAATATAGTTGAATTAAATGACAAAACTGCAGACAAAAAAAAGCCCAAACAAAAAAATTGCAAATTCCAACACCCGTGCATTTAATTAACTATATGCTGATCTCAGAACTAATAAAGATAAGTATCTGTAAATACATGTCTTTCACAGAAGTCTCATTGAAAGCAGCCACCGAACTACAAATCTGTGTTAAGGGATTTCTTTGTATCTTAATTAAACATAAAACAACTGTGATGAGATAATCGTAGCAATTTGTACTGACTCATTTTCTACCTTTTAGTTATGTTCTCAGCCAAAAACTGTTAATTGCATACTCCTAGCTGAGCAGTTTAAAATGCATCCTTCTTCCATTCTCACTCATGAAAAAATGTCCAAAGCAAATAAACCTTCAATTCTCAGCCACTAAGCTGCATCATTCATATCATGAGCACTTAACCAAATGCACTGAGCCAGGAAAGAAATTGATCTGAATCCTGCACTGCCTAATTTTTGAGTAAATGTTATCTAAAAACAAGACATCTGAAACAGATATGGGGGTGGGGGAGTAACACTTCCTAGAAGCATAATAGGACTGATTCCTGTGACATGACTTGAAAAAACACATAGGAAGTAACCACATGTCTGGATTGCTTGTCACACAAACACCTACTTCCTCTTCCACTCTTGTCACTATGTTCATGAATCAGCAGGCCTGAGACATTAGGGAAGTCTTGTGGGTTTTCTGAGAGTCACACTACATAAGAAGGAAAAGAAGGAACTGAAACTGGGATATAAAAGAAGAGGAGTGGGAGAGAAGGCAGAAATATTATCTTAGTATTCTCAATACTTCACAAGAATGCCAAGGGGAACAGAACAAAACAAGGCGTAGTTAAAACCTTTATCCAGATGTGGACCTTGTGATGGAAAGTCATCAACAGGAATGTCACCAGAGTGCAAACCAACCAGTGATTGCAATGTCACTGACTGACAGCAGTGTCCATCTATGTGAAACAGATATTAGAAAACCAACATCACAAATAGAGATTGCATACTGGTTGATATTTTCAGAAAAAGCAATTCACTCATTGAGTTTTTACCTAACAAGCTCTCCGATTGATGCAAGAAGCATGACAAAACTATACAGATGGGTACGCGGTGCCACATGCCTGCAGGAGAGCACAGTCCAGCCCAGTAGCATGACTTGGAGCGGAACTGATGGCAAGAGACTTCAGATCCCACAGACCTAGTCAAGGACACTCTTTTAATTGTTAGGGCCTGCATCAGGCCATTTTGAAGGAAGCCTGGCCTTTGGAAAATGCCATGGGCAGCTGCAACTTGCTTGCACAGCACATTTCACCCTGTGAATAAAAGCCAACTCCTAGGAACTTCCTGAATTGATGCAAGCAAGTTGTTAGCATCACAAGAAAAGTATCACCAATCCTAAGAGTATCGCCAATCACCAACTCCAAAGCCAAGTTCAATCAAGGCATCCATGCTAATGAAGCCAACTAGCCTCCAGAGGACACTGACAAGGTACTAGAGTTGTCAAGGCACCGCCATCAGTGTCTTAACAATTGACACGGTACACAATGCTGTTGGTGGGGGGCTCACATCCCCCAATGGCCGTACTAATAAATGACCCTCCCCCAAACTCCCATGGCACACCTGCAGACCTTTTACAGCACAGTGGTTGAAAATGGCTGTTCCAGAGATTCTCTGGAACATCTTTGCCAAACCAAGTCCCATTTGGGGCTGGGAAGGAGCAATCAAGGACAATCAGGTCACAGAAGAAGTTCCTTGATCAGCTCAACCCATCACAGATGCCCTGGACTCTGCAGAAGAAAAGGGTATAGAAAACTGAGTGACTAGCCCCTGGCATCCCTTTTCTCCCTCATTCACCTATTTGACTTGCTGCTATTGCATTTGTTCATTTGACCTACTGGAGGAGTTAAGCCACCTCCATTCCAGATGCTACTCAAGAACCACAGTACTAACCAGCACCCAAGCCTGGTAATCACCCACTCTTTTTTCCTTTTCAACCCTTTACCCCATGAATCTTGCCAATCGCAAGCTAAAGGTGCTGTGCCAGTGCTGGCTTCAGGTATCTTTATGCAGACCAGAGGGAGGCAGGCGACATTTTGTGTGTTTCCATGACACATCTTCTTGGTTTACAGATTTAGGACAGGGAAGGAAATTCCCATAGCTGGATGCCAGAGATACGATAACGTTTTTTAAACCGAAACTTAGAGGGCATATCTAGTAAACCACCATCCAAATGAAAAGGATAGGACACGTATTACATGACAAATGCCAAGCACAAAGCTTGGTACCCTAATAAATGACACTAATATAGCAAAAAATAAAAAAGGAATCAGTACAACAAGATAGATTTCTGGAGCTATGTGCATTTGTTTATATTATGTTGCCATGAATTTGTCAGCTAGTGTTTAAGAACTTCGTGTCTTTCAATATTCAAAACATGATTAAAAGGAGACTCAGGCAAGTTAGTTAAAATTCATGTAGTTTAGTTATTCTGCAAAAAATCAACAAAAGCATAACTAAATGTTTTCCTCATCAGCCATTTTATTCAACTGTCCTCCTATCCTATCCTGGTAGTCCTTTTATCACAGACAAACTATTCCCATCAGGATTAACCTCTTCAGAAATGACCTGGAGACATGGTTGAGCAGTGAGGTGGCTAAGTTTGCAGATGACACCAAACTTTTCCGAGTGGTGAAGACCAGAAGTGATTGTGAAGAGCTCCAGAAGGATCTCTCCAAACTGGCAGAATGGGCAGCAAAATGGCAGATGTGTTTCAATGTAAGTAAGTGTAAAGTCATGCACATTAAAGCAAAAAATCAAAACTTCACATATAGGCTAACGGGTTCTGAGCTGTCTGTGACAGATCAGGAGAGAGATTTTGGGGTGGTGGTGGACAGGTAAATGAAAGTGTCGAGCCAATGTGCGGCAGCAGTGAAGAAGGCCAATTCTATGTTTGGGATCATTAGGAAAGGTATTGAGAACAAAACGGCTAATATTATAATGCCGTTGTACAAATCTATGGTAAGGCCACACCTGGAGTACTGTGTCCAGTTCTGGTCGACACATCTCAAAAAGGATATAGTGGAAATGGAAAAGGTGCAAAATAGAGTGATTAAGATGACTACTAGGCTGGGGCATCTTCCTTATGAGGAAAGGCTACGGCGTTTGGGCCTCTTCAGCCTAGAAAAGAGACGTCTGAGGGGGGACATGATTGAGACATACAAAATTATGCATGGGAAGGATAAAGTGGATAGAGAGATGTTCTTTACACTCTCACATAACACCAGAACCAGGGGACATCCACTCAAATTGAGTGTTGGGAGGGTTAGGGCAGACAAAAGAAAATATTGCTTCACTCAGCGTGTGGTTGGTCTGTAGAACTCCTTGCCACGGGATGTGGTGACAGCATCTGGCCTGGATGCCTTTAAAAGGGGATTGGACAAATTTCTGGAGGAAAAATCCATTACAGGTTACAAGCCATGATGTGTATGCGCAACCTCCTGATTTTAGAAATGGGCTATGTCAGAACTCCAGATGCAAGGGAGGGCACCAGGATGCAGGTCTCTTGTTATCAGGTGTGCTCCCTGGGGCATTTGGTGGGCTGCTGTGAGATATAGGAAGCTGGTCTAGATGGGCCTATGACCTGATCCAGTGGGGCTGTTCCTATGTTCTTAACATGAATTATCACTACAGATAGAATACCCCTTACCTGGACATCTGAAATCTGGACTACTACAAAATCCAGACATTTTTGTCCAAAACCTTTTTTACTCCCCCCCCCCCCGCAGTGCTACTCACAAGCACTTGTAAAGTGTGAACAAAGGAAATGTGAACACAAGGAGCACATCTGTAATTATTTTTTAGTTTAAAAACTAGAAGGTCTTGTGCATTTCCATGTACAGTGCAGGCACAGGCTGTAAGTTCTATCCCCTACTCTGTGGTGTGTAACTGTACAGACATTGTTGAAAAATGTCAGACACCCATATGGATAACAGTGAAAAGAGCAAGAGGAAGCATTTCTCATGATATTTATGCAATTCTTCCAAAATATGAAATATGAATATGAAATGCAGGCACCTTCCCATCCCAAGCCGTCCAGATAAGGATACTTAACCTGTATTATTTTTGAAGTATCTGAATTAGTTCTTACAGATTAACAGGGCACAACTACATTTTACTCACTAGGTTCACATGTTAGGTGTCACTCCACAACATATACTACATATACATGAAAATATAGTTTTCATTTCAATTCATTGAGTTTCATTAAGCATACAGGCTGGCATTCACATTAATCAAGGAGCCCTGCAGATGATCCCATCTGCTGTGAGTAGATTTTATACATGGTGGATTTCCATTGGCTGGCTCAACATAGTTTTGTTTTTCTGCTGCTTGCACTGTATGTGCACACATAAGAGGCAAATGGAGGAATGGGACGTCTGCGAACATCTTGCATATTTCCATCCAAACCACTCCACTCGGACACAAGTTAATCATGCTCCAGATCATGAATAACCTGCAGTGTCTAAGACAGAGAAGGGTTTGGAAGTTGATACAGGAGATTCACACAAAGATGTCCCAGTCCTTCTATAAACCCTATATGCACATAGACTAGGGTGCAAGGGTACTGTGTGATCCTCCACATGTAGGTGCAGAACACGTAATGGACTTGATCATGCCTTCATTATTTGTGATACCACTTTTCAAGTTCAGAGCCTCGTTGGGTTTATACATTTCCAAATACTGTTCATTACCCTGGAATATATTTGCAAGTCAGTTAAAAACAAATTCAGTTGTATTTCATTCAAGTGGTATTTAGAAGATTACATTTATGGGAGGAAAATTAATCTCGCAGAATGGAAAACGTGGGTTGTAAACCATACGTTATTTGTTCAAAAGACATATGTACTGCATTAAAAAAATTACAGAAGACTGCAAATACAGGTTCGTTTTCCTAAAGTCGAAATACATGTCTCATTTGTTGCTAATCAGGAAAATAAAATAGAAAAATAAAATATTATGCAACTCCAGAGAAAACGTCTAAAAAGAGAATTAATATTTGATTTGTGGCATATAAAATAAAGTGATTGTAACTAAAATGAGAAATTCTATCTAATATAATATTCTCCACTGCATAATTATAAAAGAAAATTAAACCCCAGATGTAAAACAGATGATTATTCACATCCACGGACAATCTGGAAATACTTAGTGTCTATCTGCATGAACAATAGCATCCAGGCTAGCAATTGAAAATTTGCAGTTCATATATTTTTTTAAAAAAACCACATGTTTTAAACTATTTTGAGTCTACTTTGAGTGAAAAAGGTGTGGTCACTTTGGAATTTTGTTATGTAGTTGCAGAGTATCTATCTTTTGGTGTTGGTTGAAATTACTCAGTCACTTGTACTCATATGCATATTTTGCTATGGCAGTGGTTCTCAAACATTTTAAAGGCCCTAGAGGCTGCTGACTGACTTATAAATGCCAAGGGGTGTAGGTATAACGGTGATTGGGCAGCAGTGCCCCCTCCCAGTAGCAGCTTGTTTAACCTTTGATGAGCCTAGCCTAACTTGCCCTGTCAGTTTCGCAACCCAGCAAATATTGGGTCACTATTCACTGGTGGGTCCCAGACCCACAGTTCTATGGCAACATTTTCAAGACAACCAACTCATAACAATAGTTAACTTGTTTCAATTGTGGCCCCCTTTGTTACATTCCAATAAATTACGCTTTCAATACTTGAGCAATAGCCAATTGGCCAATTGATAGAGGTGAGGTCAAATAACTAACCTTAACTGCGATGCCAATGGGCCTCGGCTACATGTGTAAGACTATGAACTTAACTGCAGACATTATGAAAGATTATTCAATGATAATCTTAAAGAAAATTTGACCTTAAAGATAATTTGTTGTATATGGAAACAATGGATCCATTATCTGAAATGAGGAAAATAATATATTGGGGCAGACTATGCAAAATTCTAGCAACCAAAGGCTGCTCTGCATTCCAAACTAAAAAAGCAGCAATCAGTTTTTCTACCAGGCAGAAAGTCTCACGCTGCAGGTTGAAATGAAATGTCATGTCCCTACAGTAAAATGACCATGAACACAAACCAAAAAAACCTGAAAGCAACCTTCAAAACCACCATGATTTAGCAAGGCAATCTTTTACAGAGCCAAATAGGAAAATATGACAATTTTCAACCATTAAACTGTTTTTCATATTTAAAATACAGAATAAGCTTGACACTGCACAAAAATGCTTATTCTGGTATAAAGTGCTGTGCTTACAAACAGGATTGGCTAGTACAGCGCAACAATATGCACGCATCAACACTGCAAAGTCACTGTCTCGGTTCTGTACCCAGACAACACTCCATAATAATCTGCAACAGAGTGCACTCCAGGAGTCAAATTACATACTATGTTAGGAAATTTAGACTGATTACTTTTTGTTTGTTTTTTGGTTTAATTAACTTAAATGCAGTCTACTGAGAAAAGGAGCCCAGCATTGGCACCTGGACAGGTGTTTTCCCCACATATGCTATTTGTCCAGCTGAAATCATCACTCCCAAACACTCTTCACACAGCAGCCTCAGATTCAACAAGAGAGAGAGACCTGCAGTGCCAGAATACAAACTGCATTATGTATTGCTAGGAATCTATATTATATTGATCTAGATCAGGGGTGCTCACACTTTTTTGGCTCGAGAGCTACTTTGAAACCCAGCAAGGCCCGGAGATCTACCAGAGTTTTTTTTACAATGTTCGCGCCATCATAACATATAACATTTATGTGTACAATGTATGTTGGTGTACCCTGAGCCCCACTGAGTATAACAGGACTTACTCCTGAGTAGACATGCCTAGGATTAGGCTGTGAGGCTGCAATCCTAGCCACACTTACCTGGGAGTAAGCCCCATTGAGTACAATGGGCCTTACTCCCGGCGTTTCCTCCCAGAGGCACCTGAAGGGGGGGGGTCGGCACTCCGCGATCTACTCATTTTGCCTTGCGATCTACCGGCAGATCACGATCCACCTATTGAGCACCCCTGATCTAGATAAAACAACTACATAACTTGTATATCCTAAAACAGCATTCTTCCCATACCTCAAGGCAAGTCTCCTTTAAAACAGTCAAATTATAAATGTAGTCTGCCATTCAAAAGACAAGTTAAAAAATCCCCTAGAGCAGCGATTTTCAATTTTTTTCGTCTCATGGCACACTGACAAGGTACTAAAATTGTCAAGGCACACCATCAGTTTTTGGACAATTGACAAGGCACACCTTGCTGTTGGTGGGGGGCTCATATCCTCAATGGTCCTATTAATAAATTACCCTCCACCAAACTCCTGTGGTACACCTGGGGACCATTCACAGCATACCAGTGTGCCACGGCAAAGTGGTTGAAAATGGCTGCCCTAGACAATGGGTTCTTAACCTTCTTACAATTACAGACCCCAATGTATTGCCAAATATGTCCCCATACTCCCTTCATCAGTCTGTCAAAATCATCATCACCCCCAGTCGTGTTAGGTTGCAGTATGACTTCAAAAGATGCCAATAGCTTGGTTTTACTTTACTGGTGATGATGATAGCCCTTTGATAGCCAGGAACAGAATGCCTCAATCCATATTTTAATGGTGATAAGTGGCTGCCCGGTGCAAGTTTCTGGGGTGACCAGCTGCAATGCTGAGCAGCTGCGGCACAGAACAATAAGTGCTGTGTGGGGAAGACACCATGTGGGACACCGGATCCAGCCCATGGCTTAGAATTTGGAGCCCCCTGATCTAATCTAACAACATTTTTTTTCATTGTTCAGAGATCGAGTACCATATCCCTATTGTTTGGTTCCCATACCCCCAATGCAGTGTTATTCAAACTGTGTAGCGCAGCTCTTTAGGGAGGCGCCAGGAACTCAAAAGGGAGGCGCGGGATGTCCTCTCGCAGTGATACAGTCACACCCCTGGGCAGAATACAAGCCTGTCTTCTACCCATCGTCTGTGCTTTTTTTAAAAAAGCAGAATGGGAGTTGCTCAGCTGCGAGAGTGGCTGCCGTCGCCCCGCCCTCTTCTCCCTTCACTTCGAGGCTGCCGCCTTCTGTGTTCGATGCATGTTGTCTCCAAAGCTCTTCGACTCCAACCCCCATCTGACAAGTACCGAGTATGCTCGGCTTGCAGTCCCTGACTCTCGCTGATCCTTGTCTGGTTGGTTCCTAGTTCCCAGCCTGGGATCACTTCTCATCAAAGCAAAATCTCTCTTTTCAACCCCCTCCCTCTTCCACTTCCCCCTTTCGATCTCCAAACCTTCCCACTTTCCTCCCCCTCCCCAAATAAAATGCTTCCTATTTTACCAGTCATCAGGGGTCTTAAAGTTGCTTCCATGCAGTTGGCAAAGGGGGAAGGGAGAGACAAGCACACACTTCACTTGACCAGGAGCAGAAAAAGGGTCCTGTTTTTAAAGTGATTTATTAATCTTGTTGTTTGACTGAAGAGGAAAGGCTGTATTTTTAAAGTGATGAATCTTGCTATTTGAAGGGGATACTTATCAGCCATTGATTAAGTGATTGCCAGTCCAATCCTATCCACATTGACTCTAATGGGACTTACTTCTGAGTAGACATGCATAGGCTTGAGCTGTGCATCTCCTAGTATAGGAGACAAATCAGCTTCCTAACCAAACCCTTATCAGCTCTGATATATTTTCATGGTCTATTTTTGTTTTCCCCACCAGCTGCTGCAAAAATTTAATTTCATTAAATTAATAAAGGGTTCAGTCCTATCCAAGGAGAATGGGAGAAATGACTAGTTGGATTGGGGTCCACAGGGGTGTGTGCATGTAATGTTGGTCAGATGGTTGTTCACAAAGTTCATTTGATAAAACAATTCTATTGGTATGCTTACAAAGTTTTTAAAAATTAGTCCTCCTGGACCAGACCAAATCTACCTACTCCAGCGTCCTGTCTCCAACAGTGATCAGCAGCTGATCATTTATAAAGCATGTATATTGCTATGTATTAATAATATATTTTAAGATCTGCATTTAATTAATATGATTAATATAATTAAAATTAATATAGTTAATATGTATTTATTTTATTATAATATAATTATATTATAATATATTTAATAAAGTTAATATTTCTGGCCACTTCCTGTTTAATGATGTCACTTCCAGCCCTCAGGAACATGATAGGGAGTCATGGCCAACAGCCACGGGGGTCAAGGGAGCCACTGGCCGGAAAAGTTTGAGTACCACTGCCCCAAGGGGTATGGATACCCCAGGTTAAGAATTCCTGCCCTAGAGCCTTCCAAACTCTTGACACCATATAAAGTAGTTCTTTAGATTCATATCATCATATAAAACATCCTGTATAGAGCAGTGGTTCTCAAACTTTTTGGGAGATTTACTCCCAAAGTAAGTCTTTTTGGGGGAGGGGCAAGGGCAGCAATGCGATCTCCAAGTTCGCGGCACTAAGGGGGACAAGGGTGCTTGTACTAATAGATGACCAAAGGCTTAGAATGAATGAAACCACCTCCTGGTTGCATTCACAAACCATAAGTGGTTCACACTCACTTTTTTAGAACATTCTAAGCCTGCGGAGGGCTGCATGGGGCTCCCGACTTCTTCTGTTGCTCGTTCTGGCCATCTGTAAGTACAAGCACCCCTCCTCCTCCCTTAGTGATGCGATCCTGGAGATTGCGTCATTGCCTCTCCCGTCTACCCGCCCCTTAAAGGGACAGGGGAACCTTTACACAAACTGGTGGGCTGTGGCCCACCAGTTTGAGTACCACTGGTAAAGAGCATTGGGTTATTCACTAGCAAACTTATGACACTCTTTCCAAGTAACTATAAAAAATAAACTATCATCAAGATTACAATGAATATCTGCACTTCAGGAAAGTGAGCAACCACCGAGATGAACCTGTTTATTGTAATTCACTTCCATTTAAGAGAAAGAGAGTGGTTCTCTCATCTCCAATACACTTTATTGTCAATATAGAAATAATAACATGTTTATCATCAATTCCATTTCACTTAATTTCTTGAGATCCACTTAATTACAGCTATAATTTACAAAATGTAGCCTAAACAAAAAAGCACACTATTTGTATAACCACATGAATAAAACAATGATGACATCAATTTTGGCTAACTGTATTAGTTTTGGACTATACTATTAATACAAAACTATTAGTTTTGACTTCCCACTGTCAAGAACATTATAAAATGCCTCTGGCCCAGTATTCTGTATTAATTCCAGCAATGGCTAACCAGATGCCTCTTGGAAGTCCGAAAGCTGGTCATGATGGCAACAATTCTCTCCATTTAAATGTCCCAGTATCTAGTATTCAGAAGCATACTGCCTCTGAACATAGAGGTTTACATTCATCTTAAAGGGGTTGACAGTGGTTGATTAATAATAATACTTAATATTTGTATTGTGCTTTCCATGTTGTGTATTGTGCCTCCGGGCAGGAGGTCTGGTCTAGAGGGTAGAGCCTTCGTCTGCCTGAAGATAACATCCACAAGGTCGCCAGTTTGAGGCCACCGGCACCGTGCGACCTTGAAGCAGCTGACAAGCTGAAGCCGAGCTATTCCATCTGCTCTGAGCGTGGGAGGATGGAGGCCAGAATGTGAAGCCAGATCGGAATGAAACACCTGAATGTAGTGGTTCTTGAAAGAAAGAACCTTCTTTCAATTGTAAAAATCCTTATTTAATAAGGGATTTAAATAAAGCCTGCCTATGTAAACCGCCTTGAATAAAGTCTTGAATAAAGACCAAGAAAGGCGGTATATAAATACCTGTTATTATTATTATTGTTATTATTATTATTATTTATGTTCCTTAACGCATCCCTGTAAGCTAAGTATCATATCCCCATACTGCAGCTGACGCTCAAAAGGAGTGGCTTATCCAAAGCCACCTAAAGAATTCATTGCAGACTCCAACTGAGGAAATTCTGTTTCACAGCTCAGTGACATTGCCACTGTACTACACCAGCTCTGATCCATCAGGATTTGCCTAATCTCCGTCTAAAGCTATCTAAGCTGGTGGCCATCAACATCTTACAGCAGTTGATTCCATAGTTAAATTATGTCTTTTGTGAAAAGCAGACCCCTTTTGTCTGCCCTGAAGCCATAGCCAACCAATTTCAGCAGGCGATCCACTAAATTCAAGTATCATGAGAAAGAAAGACTTAATCCAACCACTTTCTCAACACTATTTTTCACATTTCTATACAACTCTCCCTCCAAGAAGCTCAAGGTAGTGAGCACAGTTCCTCTCCTCCTTTGGTCTGCACAACAACCCTGTGAAGTAAGCGAGGCTGAGAGATAGTGACTGTTCCAAGGTTAACCAGGAAGCTTCATGGATAAGCCAGATTTGAACCTGGCTCTTCCATGTCCAACTCCCAAACCAAAAAATCAAAATATGTAAAATCATGAATAACTTTCTATCCATCTCCTGTATTCTCTTGTCATATTTCCAGAACTTAAAAACGCCAAGCATTTTAGCCTCTCCTTGAAGGACTTCGAGTACCCTTCTTTCACCATTTTGACAGTTTTATTATGCACCTTTGCAAGCCCTGCAATATCCCATTAAGAAGGAGTGAGCTGACTTCTCCAAGTACTCCAAAGAAGCCACAGCACAGATTTTTATAAGCCAATAGAATTTAGGTTATTTTATTTTCAGTTCTTTTTTTCTAATAACCCTTAACATGGAATTTGACATTTTCACTTAGTTATTACTACAATCCCAAGAAATTTTTCTTGGACAGCCACAACCCCGTTCAGACCCCATCAGTACATATATGATGCTAGGATTTTTACTTCAACCTGCACTGTTATTCTCATTTTCTATACAGTAGAAATGCTTCTTTGTAGCCTATAGCTTAAGAATATGTATCTGGAAAAATACCCAACTGTCATACAGGCAAGGACCAGTAGCTTGATCCAGCAATAGCCTTGCTATATGCCTCAGGGGAGAAGGGCAGCAAAGGGAAGAAGAGAGACTACCTTATTTGTTTTCCCTGCACATAACCAGAATTCATGTATAATACTTTAAAAGTTTCCTAGGTTGATGCATATTTTGTACCCTCAGGAAACAATCATGTTATTAGTTACCTTCATGTCAGTTCATCTGGCTTACATGCAATGTAATGTAGAGCAAAAATTACAGACTTAGAATTTTGACCTTCAGGTTGGAAAAATCTCATTCCATGCAGGCTTAAGTCCCTTCACCAAGTTCCCAAAACCTGATTAGCAACACCCTTTCTGGAGAATATATGAAATACATTGAGCCTTCAGGCTTTCATATCCAATCCAAAAACAATAGCATACTTCTATTTAGGCACATTAAAATCAACAACATTTCTTACCAAAATGTTTCAAGTTACTGCACTAAAGAACTTCACATGCAATGATACATGACTTATCTTTGGTGTGACTACACCTCTATTAAGTGTGATATTAAGCAATCATTTTACAATTAAAGACCCCCTAAATTATTCATTTTGGTTAAAAGCAAAGAAATAAAAATTAAGGACTTTTATTGACTGCTGGCAAATTCCTCACTTCTTAAGAACACAAAATTGTTGTTTAAGCATTCCACTCTTACAATCTGCAAAGAAATAGGTAAATCAAGTCCAGCCATTACACTCTGAACATATGTGAAGAGTGCAATAATAAGATAATTCCCTGTGTAGAGTAACATGATCAGGATTAAAAAAAAAGAAGGATGTGGCACAAGACTGGATCATCTCAATGGCAACAACAGGGCAATACCCATAAATGACTAGCATACTACTGCCAAACATATGTTGGAGGCACATTCTAGTGAAATCAATGAGATTAGCTTTCAAGCAATGCATTTAAGATCAACGGGTGCAATCCAGAGTAACACCCAGGTGAACAGAAGCAAACTGTATCAAAGTGAGTTCTGTCCAAGAATGGAAGGAGTATTCTACCCCCCTTTGCACAAAAGGAACACTTCTCAGAGCGAACTTTCATTCATGGAAGCATTACTCAAAATGCCACCCTTAGGGCCTATGATCAGAATATTTGCACAAAGATCGATTTGGATCCTAAACACAAGAACATTGGCATACGTATCTCTGATTTTGTACACAAGTGATGCTATGACCATGCTATTTTATGACAAGTACTATGTTTAGAGGTGGTGTACTAAAAATGATGTGTGCCAAGTCACAAAACATGGCTTTGCTCTAAACACACTATGACGGTGTCCACAGCAGATATACTGATGCAAAAGTTCATTATCACAGACCCAGCCCCAGTGATTTAGGCAAGATTTGTTCTTCAAACCTAATTTATATTGGTCGTGGTCAAACAGGATTCTGTGCAGAAATGGGATGCGAATACAGAACTCCATGCACTGTGGTCCTCTCTAATTTTTATTCCAAGAATAAAATATATTGTGCACACAGTGTTGGGATTCTCCACTGCTCATGCACAGCATTTCTTGCCATGAAAGGGACCGTGTCAATTCCATGAGAGTCTTCATATACAACACAGAAACCTTACCGAAGCCTGCATCTTTCCAAGCTCATTAAATACTACTACTTAATTCTGTTTACGAGTGCGCACTGTTAAGACATACGACACAATATCTAGCGCACTGTAATGCAATAACACATCAGCTTAGAATAGTCTATAATGGGCATACATTGTAAGGAATTATCATTGCATAGTTTAAAAACAATATGTAAATAGCCATCCTACGAGGTAGTTCTACAGAAGATGAAATGCAAATTCACGAAACTTAAAACTTGGGAACAAGAATATAAAATCATACTGTCCATATGTGTGTGCATTTCCTTCATTATTAATGTGTGCAGAAAGGAGCATTATCATATTTTGCATGGTTCCCCCCCCCCCTGATATTAATGCTTACACTGGAAATCGTGACAAAGAAATGTGAGAATTAGATGTAAAGCCTTCATCGAAAATGGTATGTCTGTACAAATCAATGGTATGAATTGCATGCAAGTTCTCTTCACATTAAGGTCTGATGCTCTTCAATAAGTACCATCCTGAAAGTCTTTTGGGAGGCAGAACTGCACAAGGTTTACAATAACAGCAAGAGGAGAAGAAGTAACATAACTGTAATTAACATCAAATGAATAAAGCTATTAAAATAATATGAAAAATTGTAGTAAAATAAACAAAAAGCCTTTCATTAGCTATCTGGGGAGTAGCTTAATACTTCCTGGCTATACCCACTGAGAAACTTTAAATGCTTTCAACCAAACATTATAGAACCATTCAAAACATGTGATAACCTCTATAACACAGCCTGAGGCAGTAATCTCTCTCTCTCCCCCTCCATCATTTTAACACTTTTTAAAAAACCAAGAGAAGGCATATTTCTTATCTGAGAAGGAAATACCAGTCGAGGAAGCAGATACTGTTTTGCTGGTCTAGAAACTTATACATATGATAAAAGAAGCAATTTAATCTCAAACTGAGCAGATATTCACCAGAGAACGGCCATATTAGTACCAGATCAGCATGCACTGGAACAAGGAAGAGTGGGGATCATACTATGTTCACTAAATGAGCATTAGTTATCTTTTCTGGTTCATGAGCCACAAATACTAATCTTTAACCATAGTAATTCTATGCCATTTTTCCACTCCAAGAAACAGGTGACGCAACATAGAGACTCATACCGAGAGTTCTTACATAACATATAATTCCTCATGTAGTATCCTGAATCCCAAATTAGGGCTTGCTCCATCCATAGTGTTGTATGCAAGATTTCCCCCAGTGACCAAACACATGTTCAGTGCTAACTGCTCTGATGCCTTTAAACACTGCTTACAAGTTATAAAGTTACTATATTCTCTGCAGATGCTTTTTATGAAAAGGTAACAAACCAAACCTCATTATCTCCTCTGCATCAAACCCACAGAACACCTGTGAGTTTGAAAATACAGTAGTCCGTTTCACAACTGAAGGAAGATTGACTAAAATTGGTTCTTTTGAAGTTAGCTACTTTCATTCTATGCACAGGTTATGTGGACAGTACACAAGGAAAAAAGTGACATTAAAATCCTCAACCACATCTACAAACCTGATATGTACTAGCCTGTTCCACTGTTATATCTTTATAGAAAATTTGCAGTTATTAAAAACAAACCCAGAAATGATCATCATTCAGGACATGAAACAGCACACCTCTGGCTAAACAGCTTTTAGGAGGAGGGATGGGGAGGATTCAGAAGGATGATGAAAATAGACTTGTCCACACATTTACAGGAGCCACCACATTGGCCCAACATGCACCACCAGAAGTTCCACATCTAAAAACAAACAAACACTAAAGTAAAAAATACAAAAGCACAAGTCTTCAATAAGAAATGTGAACTAACAAGAGGCAGAGTCAGAGCAAGAGCATCCTAACTGACAGCCGCATGTATGCTCTCATGAGTTTCTGTGTGGGCATGTTTCTCTATTCATATCGATGGTGGAGGCAGCTTTCAAGTTCACACCTATTAATGCACAGAAGACCGCCCTGTGCATTGAAGCAAGAAGTGAAGCCTTTGGGGGTGACCAAACTGTGTGAGTGTACTGAAACTTCTAAATCACTAATAGATTGGGAAAATAGTTTAGCCACTCAAATTTTTTTAAAAAATTTTATCCAGCTCTTATCAGGCAAAAGTGCAGCTAACAACATAGTTTAACACAATGAAACAAATTCAACAAGGCTGCAGCCCATCTTCATCATATTAGTACTAGATCAAGCTGAAAAAGAGAACCAAACAGACAACATTTCAAAGTGGAAGATTCAGAAATGAATACTGTACAGCATTTTACAAAAATAATTTCAAAATACTCCTGTAAGAAGAAATTGATTTTCAAATATGCAAATTGGTCTACACTACCTTTACAACAACCCTTTGAGGCAGGGCAGTGTTGTTATCCTAACATTCCAAATCTGTGTGAGTTGGGAGGCGAGAATACTGGTCTACCTAGGGTCATGAAGCAAGGTGGGTTTTAGATCTGGGACTTACTCAGATCCTCCTTATCACACTCCTTATCATTGCATCGCACAAGGCATACAACATCTACATAATATACCATAGTTTCAACATCTATGAAAAAACACAACTGCTGTTATTCTTTATGCAACAGACATTCAAGGGAAAAAAAAAGGCACCTCACTTGCTGTCCAGCAAGTACTAGCAAGTATTGAACAAAAGTAAGTTTAAATAATAAATTGGCAGCAGTCACAAATTTTCATGAAAATATAAGCATAAAAAATCAATTTCAAAAATCTGCTTCAGCTACCATACAATACTATGTTTCAGTGGTTCTCACACATTTAGCACTGGGATCCACTTTTTAGAATGAGAATCTGTAAGGACCCACCAGAAGTGATGTCATGACTAGAAGTGATATCATCAAGCAGGAAAATTTTTAACAACCCTAGGCTGTCATCCTACCCACACTTACCCAGGAGTAAGTTCCATTCACTATCATTGTTAAAAGTATATACATAGTAGCCTGTACAGTACAGATCTATAACATATCCCCAAATGCGGTCACATACCATGGTAGTATCGTCTAATATATTTAAAATAAAATATTGAAATGTATGGGGACCCACCAGATATTGGCTCATGTCCCACCTAGTGGGTCCTGACCCACAGTTTGAGAAACACTGCTATATTTTGTTGCATTTACAGTACTGTGCTGCATGTCTCAGCTTGTATTGGAAAGTCTGAAGAAGTATGATGATGCAGTATTCAACTGAAACAAACCTGAGTTGTATATTTCTTAAAGCATCGGGTTTTATCTAACATTTCCCAACACTAAGTCTAATCACACTTATCCTGAAATCAATGGGATTCACTTCCTGCATCTGACAGTCCCGTTCTATAAATGTTTACTCGATACTAAGCCCTACTGTGCTGTAAGGGCCTCACTCTCAAGTAAACGAACATAGGATTGCCAATCTCTCGTCCAAATAGATTTGCCATTAAAAAGGATTGCTTTCAATGCAGCTACTCATGATAAATTAACCTATTTAAGGGTACAAAAACTGAAGCTTTGTTTTTTTCAGTCTGCAATTAAGTGAATGCAAAATTCTGTCAAGAGGAATAAGCAACTTATCCTGCATAAGAATACAAAAATTATGTTTTGATTTGTATTTGAAAGTCTATGAATATATTGAAATTAACCCTGTAGCATAACAGGCAGAGCACAAGGACTACCCAAAAGATTTTGTGACAGTAATTTGAAAAATTCTGCAAACTACTGTAAGTTTTGTTTAAAAAAAAGAATTGTGACCCAGAGGAATTACATTACATCAAATACCTCAATTTCATGTTCTCTATTATTCTATTTACACTAGATATCCTCTATATATTCTTCTTGGAACTAAATTCCAATATTCAACAAATGGAAATTAACTCCAAGAAACCATTCATAAGACTCCAGTCTAGATCTAAGCATTGTCACAAGTGTTACCTAGAGGCTCTACCTATCTTTTCATGATTCACTGTTAATTAGTTTTCTTACAAATGCAATACCATTACTATTTCAGGAAAATGCAGGAAAATACTGTGCTGAATAACACAATGTAACAGAAAATTCCAATGTAATTTCTTTGGCACAAGGCTACTTAATGGCATTCATAGGAATTGGAACCTCAACCTAGTAACTCAAGTCAGGGCATTAGAATTGCCCTAGAAATAAATGCCTGAGAAAAATGCATTCTCAGAGAGTCTCTTTCCATTTAGGAAGTGGCCCTTAAATGGTTAATAGAGGAGTTTTCCAAGATGCACAGTATAGTGACTGAAGACAGTGAATTCACTGCAACACTTCTGTCTTGCCTCTAAAGGGAGGCATACAAAGCCTCTCTCTCTTAGAGCAATACAAAATGTCACCACAGGCTGACGCTCTTTCTACAAGAATAATGAGACATTCTTCACTCTGAAAGAAGAACATAGTACACAGTTTGCTTCCCTTGATTTTAGTTCTGCTTAATTCACAACTAAATAGGAAAAAAAAAATTACAAACCAAACCACCCAGATTCTTTCAGTCAGACTTTAATATTCCCGACCGCCAAAGCCCCATGAAATTCAAGAAATAACAACACAAGTCAAACTGATACAACTTTGGATACAAGTCACACACTCCATAGAGTTCCACATGACTTTAATGAGGCAGCACTGAATAAAAGGACTGCAAGCTGAAGCCAACAGTCACTAACACAATATCTGTGGCCTTAAAGAAGCGACTGAAAAGTGTTTTGCGTGTGCATTTACAGTACAAGTCTCCGCATGGCTATTCAGTCATGCAAGTCCTACTGACTTCAATGGGACCTGCTCCCATGTAACAGAATACAGGACTGGAACTTCACTTCATTTATTTCACCATGTTGTCCAAGAACAAGATGTGTTTTATGGCTACCATTGGAATTTGTGACACAGAATCGTTCCACTCCTTTGTAGGCGGTGGCAAGGACTATTCATAAGCTTCATAACATACACAAATGAAACTCAAGGTTCAAATCGCCCAACGGCAATAGCTATGACAAGAAGGGCTTTTGGGGGTTGATGCTGCTGCTTACAAGATGCTTCGATTCATTCAGAGGGACCTGTCACCAGTTTTGTCAACTGATCCTGAGAGCTGGCTGAGCATAGACCAGAATGAAAAATCACTCTCACACACAGAGAGAAGCAAAGTCTAGCATGAACCGAAGAGGTGCTGTCAGAGAAGAAAAGCAGAAAGGCTCCCCCAGCAGCCAGGAAACAGACACATTGGCAAGTTTATCGAAGGGGTTCATGTGAATGGTCTCACAGATACTAGCGATTGGAAATTCATGGTCAGATCTGAGGTCCCTCAGAAAGCTGCTTTGAGCTGGCAACTAGCCTTCTGCTCGCATTATTCCCTTTTCTATATATTAAACCATCGTTTCCCTCCCCAGCAATCCCCCTCCCCAAAGGATCTGCTTCTCATTTGCTCTGTAGGTTTCTTCACAAACATAGGTGAGGTCACCGCTTTCCACTGTCTGTAGCTCAACCAGAAAGGCAACTTTCAAAGAGAGGCAGAAGGAAACCCACCCAGCCTTTCTATTTCTGACAAATCTTACAAGATTCTTCAGGGAACAGGCAACCACCGAAAGCAGATCTTGTTTGCTTCCACAATAAAAACCCGAGCAGACAAGTAAAGAGGCAATAATCCACAAACTGCACTATGGTAAAAGGTGGGTGGGAAGCAAGAGGGAAAGATGCTAAAAATGTAATAAGCTTTTGATATCTGCACCCAGAGGAGAAGCAAAGAAAATGAAACAAAGCCAGGTTGAAAAGACAGGTTTGTATGCATTTATTTGAATTTAACATAGGTTAGTTCCCCAACTGTGTGGCTTGTGAATCACACTGAAAGAGTCAAGCAAGCCTGATTCCAAACAGATTTCTACTGAAGTAGATTCTACGCAGGGTTTACACTCCCAGGTAAGTGGATACCTGACTGGAACTATAATCCTATCCACACTTTCTGGAAGTAAGCCCCATTTGACTATAATGGGATGTACTTCTGAGTAGACATGCATAGGATTGGGTTCTGGGAAGATTTAAAATGACCCGATGAGATAAAAATATATACATGTGTACTTGGGGAAGAAATGCATTCTATACATATAAGACAATGCTGTGGGGGGGGGGAGTGGGAGAACACCATCGCTATACCAGACTGGCTATAATCCAGGAGGCCGGATCCTATGCTCACTATTGGGAAGGGGGGTGCTTCTGAGCAAATGGATATAGGAGTGCAACCTGAAGCACAAGAGCTGCAGCATAAGAGCCCAATCCTATGCATGTCTACTCAGAAGTCCCATTGTAGTCAATGGGGCTTATTCCTATGTAAGCCTGGATAGGATGGCAGCCTGAGAACCCAATCCTTGGCATGTCTACTCAGAAGCAAGCCCCATTATAGTCAATGGGGCTTACTCCTATGTAAGTGTGGATAGGATGGCAGCCTCAGTAGTCAATGGGACTTATGTCTATGTAAGTGTGGATAGGATGACAGCCTTAGAGCCCAATCCTATGCATGTCTACTCAGAAGTAATTCACATTATGATCAATGGGGCTTACTCCTATGTAAGTGTGGATAGGTTGGCAGCTTCCGAGCCCAAGCCTATACATGCCTACTCAGAAGAAACTCCCATTATAGTCAATGGGGCTTACTCCTATGTAAGTGTGGCTCTGAGCCCAATCCTATGCATGCCTACTCAGAAATAATCTCCACTATAGTCAATGGGGCTTACTCTCAGGAAAGTGTGGACAGGACGGCAGCCTCGGTGGCTTGAGCCCCGCAGTCTATGAGCCTCATGGAAAGAAACTCCAGGGAGAGGCTGTGATCAGTCCCAGAACGCGAGCCCCCCTTTGGTGGGGAGCCAGAGGGAGCGCGACGCCCCCCAGCCAGACCCACCTGCAGCAGCAGCCGCCGCCAGAGACTTCCTGCTGCTCAAGTTCCGCTGATACCGAAAGGGAAAGAGGCGGCGAGCGCAGGGCTCACCACCTCCAGCGCCCGGGCAAGCGCTCTGCCCAGGGCTCTGGGCAACCCCTAGCTGGCTGGCTGGCTGACTCACCTGGCCGCAGGTAGAGGGCGGAGAGCAGCAGCAGGAGCAGCGGCGGAGGCTGCAGCGGGCAGCGGCAGGCGGCAGAGGGGGTCTCCATCCCGCCTCTCCGCGCAGCGCAAGGCGGACGGCGACTCCCGGGGACGGGCAGGGGCTCCTCACGGCTCCGTCCCCCGCGGCAGGTGGTAACTTTCCAGGCGAGCTCTGCGGGGAGCGAGGTGGTAGAGGCGGCGCCGGGCTGGTAGAGGCGGCAGCGGGGCTCTGCGCTGCTCTGCTCAGCGCGCGAAGGCGAGGGGAGCGCGCGGCTCGGCTCGGCTGCGCCAGACGCAGGTGACTGCTTCCCTCTGGCAGCCTAGCGGCGCTCCAGGACCGAGAGCGGCTAGCGGAGGTGGGGCGAGCCGCCGGACGCGCCCCTCCGCTCCTCGCCGGCTCCGCCTCCCCGCGCCTGGGCTTCCCTGGTGCTCTGCTGCGGGTAGGACTGGAGAGAGCGAGACCGCGGGCGCAGCGGGGGGTCGGGGGGTGGGAAGGAATGAGGGGGCTTTCCATTGGCGCGCGCTGCCAGCCAGGGGGTGGGACCACAGGCTGGTGGGATGGGCACCCTGGCATGGGGGAGGCGTGCCCTGGGAGAGCGGAGGCGCACTGGCTGGTGTGGACTTAATTGCTGCTGGGGGGCTCCTCTTGTATAGCAAAAGGGCTGAAGCACCCTGGGAGTGCTGATGGGCGCAGGGTGGGGGGGGTCGAGGATGGTTTGAGGGTCGGCCTGGGTGGCACCTGCCATGGTGATGCTGGCTGGCAGCAGTGTCAAGAGCGAGATCCTGCTGCAGCGCAGTCCTATGCGGGTTTACTCGGAAGTAAGCAGCACCACTGTGGGCAATGATGGCGCTTACTCCTAGGTAAGTGTGCATAGGATTGCAAGGCTGCAAGGCTGGTCGGGGGTGGGGGGCAAGGGGAGAAAACCGGGGAGGGGGCTGCAGTTTTGACCATCCCCAGGCTGGAAATGTGGTGGTGTGGCAGAGAAGAGAAAAACGTGTATATTAAGGGTTTGCCCTTGCAAAGAGCATTTGTGGGCACAGTATGAGCCCAATTCTAGGCATGTCTACTCGGAAGTAATCCCCATTGTAGTCAGTGGGGTTTACTCCCAGGAAAGTGTTGATAGGATTGCAGCCTTTGTCTCACAGGTTAGATTTCTGAGAGAGAAATGCACATTGATGCACATTGGCTTGCCTTTCTTCTTGGAAGGGGCAGTAGGGAGCATCTACTTTGTGATGGGCACCCCCCTCCCTCTGGTGCCATCTGTGTGGAAATGGCTTTGGAATTACTACAGCAAAGAATCCCGTGGCACCTAACATGGTCTGAACCTGCCTAGGTTGTCAGATGTAGGAAGAAACCAGCTTTTCCAAACACCTGCTTTGTGCATCTGATGAAGCCAGTCTGCAGACAACTCCTGCTGCCACTATCTGTCCCTTCTTGGCTGAAGCTGCAGCCCTAGGCTCACTTGCTTGGCTGTACCATTGCACTTATAGTCATGCTTCTTTGGGAGTGACTCACTCAATATGCGTATCATAAGGCAGTAGAAGGCTTAAAGCTTTGGATGTGTTTGCTACAAGCACAACTAATTTTCAGGTAGTTGTACTTTTCACAACATCAGCAGCCTGACTTGATAGTGAACAAACCCCTTAAATCCTTAAAGGGATCTTTTCCCCAGGACCTTTGCTGCCCCCTGTGATCCCCCATGTTGCCAAAGGCTGCAACTGACAGCTAAATCAGTGTGCAATAGATGGAAGGGTGCGTAGGATCCAGCTTAGTTTAGGACAGAAAAAAAACCTCTTCAGTTCTCAGTGCCGCACTGCCAACCTCTTGATACTTCCATGGGATAATCTCATTGATTTTGAAGGAGCCAAACTGCTTAAAGGCCATGTGCATCATCCTATGTGGATTTCCAGAGTTGTGCTTTTTGGCCTTTAAAAAAAAAATGCTGTATCCAAAGGCTCAGTGATAACAACACTAGAAAAGACAACAATAGTTGGCCAGACCTTGTGTGCGTGTGTGTATGTGTGATCTTCACCCCAGAACAAAATGCATGCATGCATATGTAATTATCACACACACATCAGTCTTTATACATTGTCACCTTTTTCTTTCTTATGGGAAACTACTTTTCATCTAGGAAAAACATATAGCACATGAGGCAGCCTCTGGAGGGGATAAGATGCTATGTGGAAATCAAGTGGCAATGTGGTACTTGATAGTGCAAATTAGAAGAAGAATCTTTTATTACGGTCACTGACCAGTACAACGATAGTGCAAATTAATCTTGCTTTGTGATTATTTTATTGCAGTCATTTTCAGCAGAATTGTCATTTTCAGCAGAAAAACCATGAATTTTTTAAAAAAAAAATATAGTAGGAATATATTTATACGTACATTAAAGGAAAAGTAGAATAAGGAATGAAAAGTAGAATTGGGAATTTACTATGCACTACAGGGGCTAGAAATAATTGATTAAAAAACCCCCCTCTCCCAGTGCAATAGCATGGGTCTCTGAGCTTTGGGACTGGATAAGTCACTTCCCCCTGCTTCACTGACAGTTGAGATGTGAGGTTGCTAGGGGAATAGGAAGGTGAATATCTATCTTACAGTGCAGGGCAGAAGAATATTTACCTCTTTCTCCCAATGTTATATAAGACAGTGCAGGGCAGAATTGCATTGGGGATAAGCAGCTCAAGATGTGTATCACCAGACCCTAAATGTACTTCTTTTTCTAGGATAGTCAAATCCTGATTAACAACCCACCCCCGTCTTTTGTTAAAGTGGTCAGAGCCATTAAAAGAGTATAGCATTCTGAACTGGGGATGGATGGACAGAAATCCAGGTCAGGAAGCGTCCATCTCTCAAACCTCCACTTTTCAGGTTTCCTTAGAAGCTTGATCAGGTCAATACCCCTCACTGTGTTTTCCTTCTCCCTTCCTATGGACGCATTCAACATACCATGCCTTCTGGAGAGCAGTGAACATCCTCAGTTCTCATCAAATTGGAACAAATGGGGACCAGTAGCAGCATTGTGATGTATCCCCAGCCCTTAACAGGAGGGCACCTTTTCAATGCACAGTGAGCCAGTATGAAATAGGAGTCTTGTAGCACCATTTGAGGTTTGCAGAGGAAGAGACAAGGGGGAATCAACCAGGAAGAAAGAATGAGACATTGGTTAAGTTCACTTAGTCCCCTCATAGCTCCAAGTATCCAGGTGGGACAGGAGGGTATAAATTGGTATGTTATACCTGGCAAGTCCCAAAGTTACACAGAAATGATAGGGCCACGTTTTACTGCTCAGCTTTTAGAAATAGGCCCAATAGGTTTGGTATTAAAAGATGATGTAAAACATTCAATGAACCAATCATCTTCTTTGTACCTAAGACAGCAAACATTAATACCAGGGCCAAACTATGCACCACATTAAATGTGTCGTTTTGCTTCTGCATGCTTGTTTTTGCTGCCATGTGGGTGATCCAGACTGAGACTACATCTGAGATGGAGGGAAGTTTTAACTCTTTCCCTTTGCTGCCAGATTGCCCTTCCTGAAGCTACTCTTGCCCTGGGAGGGAACTTACCCTAAGACAGACTCCCTTTCTAGGAAAACAGTTAAGACGGAGGAAAATCCAGATTGGGGCGGCAGTTAAAGTTTCCCTCCACCCCCACCGCAGTTTCAGTCTGGATCATTCCCTGGATGACTGACGACATATTTAGCTATAACCTGCAGCTTGACCTCAATGGGAGCGACTTCACAAATGACTTTTGTGTTCCTGCTGGCAGTGATAATTTCCAGGGGAGACATAGGTAGCCTCAAGTCATTGCATCATATTACATGTGACCAGCAACACCACTTTAAAAGACTTTTGGTTCTCTCTTGGTTGGGGAGGGAGTTTACAGAAATGAAAATCACCTTGCAATACAGTAATCACTTCTCGTTCTCAGGAAGGATAAAATGAGTAACAAAAAGAAAATCGACCTTAGTTGTAAACTCAGTTTCACCCCACTCATTCATCCCACTCATACGATACTGTAGTGTACATGCTTTTGGTATAATCGGAACAATTTCGCTTTACCAAAATATGGAACTAAGTAAAATAGTTGAGAGTAAGGAAACTTCAAGTACATTCAAAAGATCAATACTGGATTTTTTTTATTTTTTTTTTTTTAAACCTCTCTGAGGAAGAGCTCTCCAATTCAGAATGCTTTGTTTCTTCCAGTAACTACACAGTTTCTGTTCTTTTGCTAAGGACTCCTTTCATGTGCCCAGTTCATCTGGGAAAAGCAAAATATGTGAGTGTGTAGAATTTCCTCATGCTTTTTTAAGAAACTGGGCAAAGGAAAAACACTGCCATCAGCATAAATTTCCTGTAATCTCTCTCATCTGTTAAGAAGAAACCAGTTATCTAGTGATCCACTGCTGTTGGTCACTGTCCATTTCAACATCTTTTTTATATTTTTATTTTTTCTAGAATGTATGAGGTTATCAGGATGGGTAGAATGGGTTCATATCTCAAGCTGAATAGGGGACAGGATTGGGAAATGAAAGGCTGATGACCGATAGGCCTCTCAAGAGGTGAAAGAGTGAAAAGTCTGGGGGAAGTAAACAGCCTTGTTGAGAGACAAGCATGTGGAATTAGGTATGACTACTTTAGTGGGCTCTTTGATAGTGAATGTTTGTCCACTTTGTCCAAAAGGATTGAGCTTGGGATGTATGATCATTAATTAGATATCCAGGCTGAAATTTACAATGATACATGCAGTACGTATTTCGAGGAGCATCACATCCAAGCTGTACAACTCCAGTGGATGATTATTCATTCATTTATTTTATGTTTAACATATAAACAGCAAGCAATACCCACTATACACATGGCGGGTAGAGTTCTCCACAGTCTTAGCAGTGAACTTAGCTACTCCTGCTGTAACATCAGAGCTGTGGAGGCTGAAGACCACACCCCAGTCGTGTGTCTGATGCAATTCATATATAGAAGTATATGTATGGTTTTTTGCAAGGTCAAGGTGAATCATTTGAAACCCCATTATTGAAATGTCTTTCTTTCTTTCTTTCTTTCTTTCTTTCTTTCTTTCTTTCTTTCTTTCTTTCTTTCTTTCTTTCTTTCTTTCTTTCTTTCTTTCCACTGTTTATGAAGCAAGGCAAGGAAACTAAGGCTGCAGTCCTAACCACACTTTCCTGAGATTGTGCCCCAAGACAGATATTAACAACTATGGTATATAGGGGATATTCCACATTTTCCCTCATTGATTTACAACTTTTACAAATGAAAAAAAAATGTTTATTATTTGGTATAGCTCATTTTGTGGTTACGGAAAACAGTAAAACAAAAATGTGTTGTTTGTGTGTGAGGCCCTGGCCCTAACCATAGTTATTGGCCCTGGAAACATTTGTCCTGTAAGTCATTGGAAACAGTGGCAATTGATGGTCTCCATTACTAATAAAAACCCAAGACCCATTCTTGTTGAAACACAGACATAGCGCTTGCATCCTGGGCTCAGAGCTGTAGATATAACATTACCTATATGCATGAAGATGGCAAAAGAGGCCACTGAGAAATAAGAAAGGTCTCCCATATCTCCTTTGAGCCCAGTATCTCTCTGCCATGCAAACAATGGGTCCTCAATGGGAAGAGTTAACTTGATATGGACCTCCCACCCAAACTCATGGGTAACTCACCCATATCCCAAGTGATATGGACCTCCCACCCAAACTCATGAATGGCAGAAATGGAGCCCTATTGATTGAGTCCTGTGGGGATACCTATGTCCGGGTGCTGCACCCACTGTCAATCTCAACCAGGACCTTCCTTTTATATTGCACTTTCAAAGTGTATGTGGTGCTTCACATAGGATATCCCTGATGGTGGATGAGTCTCCCTGTCACTGTTTGGAATGAGTGTTTCTAAAATGAACTATTTGGGAGTTTCACTTTTATCCAGTCTAAAATAGTTCATTTTAAAGATTGCCCCATTCCAAGTCTCAGGCTCCTGATGATGGCAAATGTATCTTTTAACCAAGGGGATGAGACAACAAAGCTTAAGGCTGTACTTTGGGCCTTCAAAATTCCAACAGGAATTTTTCATCCCAAAGATCCCTTCGATCTATAATTTGCCAGTCTTCCAAGTCATTACTGAAGAAATTATTCTCCGTCTCTAACATGAGCCTGATATTGTTGATGTCTTACATAGCAAAATACGGAAATCAATCCCTTTTCAACACTGATTAAACTGAGCAAAAAATAAAGTCCTGTGCACACTCAAACACATTGCATATATTATTGTACAGAATGTGTACTAGACAAGAATTACAATAATTTTTTCCTGAAAGATAGATGTGCAGCATATTAAACAAATTGATAATGAGAAACTATTCTTCAGTATTTATTTATTATTATGTAATCCCATCAGATTACAAGATTTGCTGTTGTCTGACATAATAGATTACATTCAAATTCACAAATGATGGTTTTGCATCATAATAAAAAGTTGGTTAGAATTTTCCATTGGTCACAGATGCTGTGCTGACATTTTAGAATCAAATATCTACTGAGAGCAATAGGAAATATTGATTAGCAGAGCAATTTACAACCCTGCTACAGTGCCAGCCACTCCTCAAAAACCTTTGGAAGCAGCTACAAACATAATGAGAATTTGAACGCACCCAACGGATCATCTTCTCCATCTTTTAAAATCAGATAGTCTATAACTAAAGTATTTCCAGCACCCATCTGTCCAACTCTTTCTGGAAAATCTTCAGGTGATCTACTGCATCTTTTTTCTCTGCTAAGGAAACTGTGCAGACCTTTTACAACAATCAGAATCGTGGTCTACAAAATAACAAGATTACAAGTCAAGGATTCTTTACAAGGCTAGCCTTGCAGATCAGGAGCAACTTACCTCTTTAAAACAACAGCACATTGATTAGGTTTACTACCTTTCACTGTTATCACCAGGATTAAATTTTATAGACTAATCTATTTAGTTTCATGTATAAAATGATTGTAACTTGATGGTAGCATTATGAATATGAACCTCTTAGGCTGACACGCACCAAAAGCTGCGTTAATTATTACACTATGTGGCGTGTAATAGAGATGGCTTTAAAGAACAGGCAGTTAAATATAAGGAACTGTCAGCTGACCCAGAAAGTGCTGAACTAGCACCATTATTAAGAAGCTGTTCTCTGGACGGCAACAGCAGTTTGTGAAGTTTTGCTGCATTGCAACCCATTTGTTTTGTGGGACTTACATTGAGTAAGTAGGAACAAGGCTGGACTAATGAAGAAACGTTGCCTACAGGCAGAAAGATTCGTTGTATAGGATTGCAGTCCAAGTCACGTTAATGTCAACATCAACACAGTGAAACTTACAGCCCAATCTGGCGTGTGGGCTGGCCCTCTCTGGGAGAGGGAAGTGGCTGGCTCCACAGCAGCTGACACCCACCACCACAGGTGTGAGTGCAAAGGGGTTGAGAGGAAAGTGGGGAGTGGGCAGAACAGCAGGGTGGCAACGGGGCAGAGAGGGGGTAAATGGGTCCAAGAAGAGGGCAGCTTTGACGGCAGCAGCCTGCCAAATCCTAGCCCTCTTTCCAGGTCTGATCCATCTTTATGGGTCCATGTGAACTTCTGCCAGAGATATTACTAGCACAGGTTCAACTTAGATCTGCTGGGAAAGTGGGGACTTAGCCTGGGGCAAGGGGACAAATGTTTCTTTATTCCAAGGAGACCTCTGGAATCCAAGAACTCCCTTGTGGGATCCAGGAGTAGCCATGGTATAGCCACTGAACCACCATGTTGGGGAATGAGAATGGGGCTGTTAGTTCTGAGAAGACATTCATGAGATGGTGCTGTTAAATGGGTTTAGGCTCAACCTTCATTTGGTAGAGTATACCATAGAATAAAATGAGGTTTTTCAGCGGAGCTTGACTATTGCAGGACAACTTGCAATAGTGTCAGTTCCCATTTGGGAAAGAGAAGTGTCAGTTCCCAAATGTGCACAGACACAGCTTATCTGTGGTTTCACTTGGAAACCTAATCTCCACGTTCATGTATTTGGTAATTTATTTAATAGATTTCTATTCCATTTTTTGGTCAACACAACTCTCAAGACTGATAACATGCAATAAATAGATTAAGCTTCCACTTTAAAGCAGGCAATAGAATCCAGTTCAGCAACTGCAGGAAACGTCTGATGACATTATTTGCCTTCCTACCTTTTTTTGGTGTTCTTCTCACAGGGTAGTTGGGAGGACAGTCGAGTTTATTAGCTGGAGCAGGCCTGTGATGTACCAAACGACTTATGTCTTCTATTAAAATCAGTGGAATTCACGTGCACACAATCTGTGCCAATGTTGGAGCACACATGGAATCTGACCTACGCATCAGTTTTCAGGCTTACCATAATTAGCATACTGGGAGCAAAATTCTATGCTTCAATCCAATTTCTATCCTACTCAGATAGAATAAATCTCATTTTCTTTAATGGGGCTTACTCTCAGAAAAGCGTACATAGGATTGCAGCAGGAATGGGCACTACACAGCCCTGGTTTCTGCCTCATGAGATGGAACACTCACCCATCACAGGTCAATCAGCATGGCCATAGGTATTCAATATGTTTTTAGGCTATAACTAAAGGTAGGTTTTTTCAGTGATAATGAAATAAAAATACATCACCACTTTCTACGCTTCTCATTTTTGTTAAAAAAAAAAAAGTGTTCTGGGTGGAACAGAAGCGTTCCGGGGTGTGGGGAGGATGGGCGGCGGGCAGACCCATGGGCAGGCTGAGACAGAGTGGGGGGTGGGGTCAGGATCCGGTACTTAGGCTGAATCCTGACCCGACTCCTGGGCAACCTGGCATACCTATTTAGGTGGCACAGATCCAAGAAACCACACTGAGGCTGCTGCGGAGTTCCCCAGGGTAAGGGGAATGCATTCCTTTTGCCAAGGGCTGAGCCACAGGCAGCTCCAACCCCACTCTGGATACAGGGCAGGCCAGCCGGCCTCCCCGTTTCAGCATGGGTTAGGACTGGGCTGCCCGACCCATTGAAAAGAATCAGAGTAACAGCTCAATTCTAACTTGATGTTGGGCCAGCACAACCGTCCCTGCACCAGCCCGGAATGTTGCATTGAACCAATCACCTTAGGAGGGCATATTGTTGGGAAGGGGGAGGGCAGAATGGGGGAAGGGATCAGGCCTGGTTGGGGGCGGGGACAGCGGAGTCCACCATATCCTAAGGCCTATTTGTGGACCCGGCAGCCCTACATGGAGTTCCTGGATTTGCTTCAGCTATATAGCTGGCACAGATCTGAGAAACCAAACGGGATGGCTGCGCTTTACTTCAGGTAAGGGGAATTATATCACCTTACCCCAAGGAAACCTTGAGCTGCCTCCTAGATTAGGATTGGGCTATAAATTAATCATGGTTAATTTGTCAAGCAGAGGTAGTGGGATACTCCTTTGCTAGGGCAATAACTTACAACTTTTCTTATCCCAAATAAAAAACCTGCAGCAATATTACGAATGGTTTCAGTTCAGACTAGGACCAGACAGACCCAGGTTCAAGTCTCTGCTCGGCCATGAAACTCACTCAGAGACCTTGGACTTGCCATGGTCTTTTAGCCTAATTTTCCTTATAAGGCTTGTGGAGAAATAAAATAGGGTAAAGCACCCTTTAGACAACTCTGGCCTCTTTGGAAGGAGGGCAAGATAAAAATATAATGCAATAATGAATGAATTTCAGTGGACAGTAATAAATAGTAGTCCCAAAATATCTTTCTTCATAAAATTGCTTATGCTCTTTTGGCTATATCTGTATGAGTTAAAACATGATATATGTGTATATTGTAGGCCGTGTCCATTGGCTGAATTGTGTGCATATTGTCTGGCATGTTTAATGTTAGCCAAAATAACTGTAGTAGTGCTTAGCATAATGTAAAAACTTTATAAATATTAAGTGATGTTGATAATTCAGTTAACATCTAGTGCCAAGTAAATACTGAAATTTATCCAGCCCTGCTTAGCTAACATTTCAGAAGAATTTGTTAACTGGTTTGGATAAAGTCAGTGAACTGTATTGTTATTTGTCTAGGTTCCTTGTACATTGCTTAAAGTTCAGGCGAGATAACATGCATTTTCTTATTGCATTAACAGCCTTCTGAGGTTTCTTACTGTTTTACAGTTAAGAGAACTGAGGCTGAAAGGATTGACTACCCCAAGGGAACATAGAGCAGCCAAAGCTGTGCCCAGTGGACCACATTAGCTCCAAGATCAACCTACTGCATAGTAATAAATTCAGCTACTGTGCCCATTAGCCAACCTTTATTAGATTATATTTTCTTCAACATGGCAAAATTACACAGAGTATTGTGCACAATTGCCCAGACAACTTGGATACTGCAAGTATTCATTATAAATTATTCAAGTAAAGTTGGATGATGTTCAAAGTCAATTAAACCAGCCAACTACTGTTCCCATTAACTAATTCAAACTGTGTGATTTGGAATGTACAGAGACATCCGAGTGGGCCTGGCTCCCGCTCACATCAGCTGAATAAAGCCTTAAGGTCAATGACTGGTGATGGATGACATGGACATTAGCCAGGCCCCCTGTGTGGTTGACAGAGTATGCAGATGTTGCTCAACAAACACACCTAACCTGCAATGTGTACATTTTTTAAAAAAACAAATAAGCAACACAATTTATGAAATCAGAAATTATTGGCCAAATGTCAAGCCTCATAAGCTCTTTCTTCAGGCTGCACTGCCAAATCTCTTGTCTTTGCACCATTTTTTCCCTTTTTGCATATTCTTCATGTATTTTTAGAAGTTCTCTAACAGCAATGGAGTAAAAGTAAGCAGAGTTCACAGCGCTGGAAACTAGTGCTCTTTCTAAATGTATTTTTTTCTGTTATCTAGAGGGAATGCAAGGATAAGAAAGCTATTGCATGGCTATCTCTGATCCTGCAGAGATGAGAGGAATCGCTAGCCCTGTTTTGTTTTTTTTCTGATCAAAGACAGCTGAAAAACACAGAATTTAACTTGCATAATATTGACTGATCTACTGCAGAATAGTCGCAGCTTCTCATATGGCATACTTCTCAGTTTAACCTTTGCTTTCGTTTACAAATGTTCATAACAAATGCAATACAAATGTTGTATTTATTCCTGTTATGCCATTCTAGGTCTGCAATGATTTATAGGTGCAGCTCAAGGAGTATTTCAATTGCCTGGAAAACAATGTGTACAGTTTGGGACAGATTGTTTCTTGCTGGGTCATCTACTTATTTTTGTTTTTAAAATACTGGCCCACCCCATGTTTGGGTTGGAATTATTCCCATGTCTTAGCAGAGGGAGAGAATTGTTAGGGGAAGAATCAATGTTCAGGCAGTTCCTCTCTAGCTCCGCACTGGGAAAGACAATTCTAGAAGTATATGAGGCCCAAATAGCCTTGACTTCAAGATCCTAAATCAACCATTTTTAACCACTGTGCTGTGGCACATTGGTGTGCCGCGAATAGTCCCCAGCTGTGCTGCAGGAATTTAGGAGAGGGTCGTTTATTAGTCCAGCCTCATGTGGCAGATTGTAGTACTGCAACCGAGAACTTTCTGATCTGAACCGAGATCTGAGTTTGATTCCAGCTGAAGCTGGGATCTCAGGTAGCCGGCTTGAGGTCGACTCAACCTCCCATCCTTCCGAGGTCAGTAAAATGAGTACCCAGCTTGCTGGGGGAAAGGTAATATGACTGGGGAAGGTAATAGCAAACCACGCCACTTACAGTCTGCCATGAAAGCATTGCGGAAGCGGCAACATACCAAGGGTCAGTAATGACTTGGTGCTTGCATAGGGGACCTTTCTTTCATTTATTAGTAGGCCACTGGGGAATGTGAGCCCCCCATTGGCAGCACGGTGTGCCTGGTCAATTGTCAAAAAACTGATGGTGTGCCTTGACCATTCTAGGGCCTTGCCAGTGCGCTGTGAGATGAAAAAGGTTGAAAATCTCTGTCCTAAACAATGCAAAAAGTATTCATTTCTTCTGCTACCAGCAGTGATGCTGCAAGGCTATTTTCATCAGGTAACACATCTAATAGTTTAAACTGAACCTTCTCAATAAGACTTTTTTGAGATCAATAGTGTGACACTTTTTCCACTTTCAATTGCTTTACTCTTGTACAGAAAATATTGAATGGTTTCCTGATATTACTTCAATCTGGTGACTTTTTTCCCCATGTGCTATCTTCAGGCTCAGCCCTTGAAAGGTTATGCTAGTGCCTTGCAGATGAAGAAGTCATTCACAACATTTTGCTTGCAGAGAGTAGTAGCTTGCCTAAGTTTACAAAAACTCTGGTAAAATCAAAGGCAGAGTATGGTTGACTGTGCACTCAAAAGGATAATTTGACCATATCAACAAAATTAAAGCTTTCAAGAATGTTTTCTCTGAGTAGGCAACAAGCTGTTTGTCGAAATGGCAGCATAGTCATATGTTATTGTTTGTTATTATTAAGATATACACACTTCTCATGAAAACGTTTCAAAGAGGTTTATATAGCCCATTATTCCCAGTCCCAGAGAGCTCTAAGCAAACAATAAAAATTAAAGTGTGCCAGCAACAGCCAATGGAAGAGACACAATGCCTGGATGAACAGGGGCAATTGCTTTTGCTTTAATATTAGAGAACCACTACCCAAACATGTGCTTCTTATCCCATTCAGTGGGCATAAATTAAAGAAAATAAACAGAACATAACGGCCATCTTTTCACAGGTTCCATAAAGTAGCAGTTTTGTTCCCTCCTGTCTGCCTTAGATGTTAGAATGACCTAACCAAGAAATTGCATGAGAACAAGGGAATGTGGTTTTTGTACAGGTATATACACCTAAGGAGGAAATGATCAAGACAGAGGACTGCAGTATGAGCAAATCGTGTTCTGTGCAGAAAAAGAAAGTATCAGGAAAATGTTTGCTAATGGAAATACTCTCCTTAAACAGCAGACAAAGGCTTCAATCCTAACCACGCTTTCCTGAGAGTAAGCCCCATAGAACAAAATGGGACTTACTTCTGAGTAGACCTGGTTAGGCTTGTGCCCAAAGTAGAATAAGGTTGCAGTCCTGTGTAAACCTACCTATAAAGGTAAGCTTCATTGAACACTGTGGTGCCTGCGTTAGAGTGAACAAGGATTGTGTCACACAAGTGCATATAAATAAACTGACTCGAAGAGGAATGCAAGGGATGAGATTCATGAATAAGAAATATAATTGAAAATAGAATAGGCAGAAATGGCAGATAAGATTAGAAAAACAAAATTAAAAGTATAAAAGATTAAATAGAATAAAAGGGAAGTCTGGCTGATTAAAATATGGAAATGAACAGATGTATTTGTGGAGTACAACTTTGGTCTTCAAGAGATCTGCAAAATGATATTGTGGGAGACAAAGGCTGCCATGCTAAGCACACTTACTACAAAGTCAGTCCCATGGATCTCCGAAGGACTTATTATTTCCGAATTAAATAAGCATATGATGATGCTGTAATACAATTAATGCAGCTAATCACTTTACATTTGAGGCTGCTGGGACCAGAAACCAACTTTTGATACTAGTGGGGTGAAGTTTAGTGGCTGAAATATTTACAAGAGACACGGGTACAGAAGTTTCAAAGTCCTTACAAAGGCCCACAGTAAGTAGTTGCAGGGGCAGGACAAGGCCAGCGGCCCCAACAGCACCACAACAATTGTGGCACTGCTGGGAGCAAGATAATTTTAAACTTACCAGGGGGAGGGTCATGCTGGCCTCCGATAGGGTCCTAGAGGCTCACAGTCTCCTCTACAGTCCTCTGCATTGCAGCAAGTAGCTCCAATCGCTGATCAGAGCCCACTTCTGGTTTTCATGTGAAAACCATGACCTTCCAGGTGATTTAAAATTGCCTTGCTCCCAGCAGCTGTGTGATCCCTTAGGTGCTGTCTGGACAACCATTTCTGGGCTACTCCCCTCAAGGGGGAATGGCCATGTTCCAGTTTCCCTGGTGGGTCACAACCCATCAGTTGGGAATCACTGCACTAGTACATTCTTGTTGGCATCCTTCAGTCTCGAAAGACTATGGTATCGCACTCTGAATAGTGTTCTGGAACAGAGTGTCCTCTCCAGTGCGCGAAGCCTGGGTAAAGTAGATATGGAGGATAGACTGTTACCCATGCAGCAAATCCCCCCTCTCCACATTGCTGAAATGGTCCAATGGAAAGGCAGAAGCCAATACGGTTGGTTCCAGCGGTGTCGCAGGAGTTGCCAGAACGTTCAGCCATGACCTGCCTCAGGGACTCCGGCTCTGGATTTTGCCTCGAGGTTGACTCCTGAAGCCTTTTCCATAACTGGATGTAGCCACAAGGCAGTGGAGGTTTGGGATCAGAGTTTTCCTTCTCTCAGATGAGCTGCCTTCCCAGGCTGACAAGTCCCATCTCCCCGGTGGCTGTTCAGTTGCCTCTTACGACAAGTACAGCCAAACTGAGGGCCTATTCTTATCCCCAGCCCTCAGGGGAACTAGTACATTATATCCAAGCAATTCCTTTTAATCAGAGTCATAGAATCAACTTACACCTTCCTCTTGATCACCTGAAGACCCAATTACTCAGTTTGTTACAGTAACCTGCTGACTGGATTGGCAGGCTGGGGTGACATCCAGTGCTGCAGTGGGACTAAAGTCCGTACTGAATGAAAACCAAATTTCATTATTGAGACATTTTTAATATAAGGATTTAAGAGTTTCACTTTTAGATCCTTGCTTTGCTGCTGTACTATGAGGCGACTATCAGATTTTTTAATGTGGACCCTGAAATTTGTACCATTTGGTAAGGGAATACCTCTTGCTTCAGTAGCATGTGCTTAATTTTAGCGTGGCTCCACTGAAAAGTAAACCTGTATGAGAATCTTGCTGGTTGACACCCAGCCTGGGGAAGCAGAGGGAATGGGGCCAAAAAGTGGATAAAGCCTCAGTGTTTTCTGCCACTATTAGATTGGTGTTGGCACTCTGCAGATTTCAGCTGATTTTGAGAAACCGCTCTTGGGAAAACTCAACAGAATGAAGATCCTTCATTCGCCACAGGCATGCTAAGTGATGCAAAGAAAGATCCATTTCTCGGGCCTAGGATCAGCATGCAACACAAGTAGCAGAGATGTATTCGTGTGTGCTTGAAATTGGTATGCCGGGCAATTATGACAGAAGTTCCCTTAAATCCTTGTATTTGTCTTGCTTATCAGCATCTTCCCTGGAATGCTGATGTAAATAACAGATTTTTTTTTTTTTTTGGGGGGGGGGGTGTATGCCTGCTTTTTTTTGAACTGAACAAGTAGATTTTATTCATTAACTCCGAAGAGAGGGTCAGCAGGAAATCAATGGGACCTTTTTATCTAGCTGCATGCAGGACCATGTAAATGAATCCACCAACTGTGTTTTAGCATAGTAATAACCACTTTATCATCTTTGTGACTGTTGCCTGTCCTTTAGTGTGCTACATCAGCACTTCCAGATTTTTTTTATTTTTGAGGGGGGAGGGGAATGCATTAGTTCTCAACTGAACAGGAAATTGTTTCTTTTACAAATGTGCCTGTGGTTGGCAACCTTCAAAGACTATGGTATAAGCCTTACAGCACCCGGTATTCCCAGTCGGTCTCCCATCCAAGTACTAACCAGGCCTGACCCTGCTTAGCTTCCAAGATCAGGCATGTGCATGTAAAAAAATTAAAATAAAAGATACCGTAAACATAACAGTACAATTCTATGCATGTCACTCTCACACAACCCCAGAACCAGGGGACATCCACTAACATTGAGTGCTGGGAGAGTTAGGACAGACAAAAGAAAATATTTCTTTACTCAGCGTGTGGTTGGTCTGTGGAACTCCTTGCCACAGGATGTGGTGATGGCGTCTGGCCTGGACGCCTTTAAAAGGGGATTGGACAAGTTTCTGGAGGAAAAATCCATTACGGGTTACAAGCCATGATGTGTGTGTACAACCTCCTGATTTTAGAAATGGGTTATGTCAGAATGCCAGATGCAAGGGAGGGCACCAGAATGAGGTCTCTTGTTATCTGGTGAGCTCCCTGGGACATTTGGTGGGCCGCTGTGAGATACAGGAAGCTTGACTAGACGGGCCTATGGCCTGATCCAGTGGGGCTGTTCTTATGTTCTTATGTCTACTCAGAAATTAATCCCATTAAAAATAATAGGACTTTCTCCTAGGAAAGTGTGTATAGGATTGCAGCCTAACAACCCAATCCTAATCAACTTTCTAGCACCAATGCAGGCACAAGGAAGCCCCAAGGAAAGGGAGCAAATGTCCCCTTACCTTGAGGTCACTGTGACTGTCTCTCCCCCCCCCCCACCCCCAATCACAGAATGCTGTGTGCACCCTGTTGGCATGGCTGCATTAACACTGGAAAGTTGGTTAGGATTGGACTGTAACAGCCCAATCTAGCGCAAATTCCCCCACACTAATGTAGCAGCACCAACATGGTATGTGTTGTATCCTGCACAGGAATTTTGCATGCCGGAGGTCTCCTTGAGGTAAGGGGACATTCATCCCCTAGAGCAGGGCTGGGCAAACATTTTGGCAGGAGGGCCACATTATCCGTCTGGCACTGTGTCAGGGGCTGGAAAATAAAGAATTAATTTACATTTATTTGAATAAATTTACATAAATTGATACATTAGAGACAATTTATATGAATGAATGGATTTTACTGAGCTTATTTATAATACACATGAAAACTATAAAACAGGCATGTAGAATCACACAAGAGCTATGAACTGGTTGCCACATGCCTCTTACACAGTGAAAACATACAGACCAAGCACGAAACACATAGAGGCATAAGTTGTTCAGAGACAATGGGGAGAGGGGATAAAATAATGCCCAGGGAAAGGGAGAAAACACATGGAGACTATAACTTAACTCAGCAGTTGTGACCAGTAGTCGTGGGCCGGTGTGGGCTCCAACAGTCTCTGATAGACCAGAGGCTCATTGGAGACTGGGGGCTCCCTGTGGGCTGGATTGTGGATCCCCAAGCACTACAAATGTCCCCCAGGCCAGGGTTTGCTCACCCCTGCCCTAGAACATAAGAAGAACCCCATTGATCAGGCCAAGGGCTAATCTACTCCAGCTTCCTACCAGATGCCTGAGGGACCACACAAGACAACAAGAGACCTACATCCTGTTGCAGCTCCCCTGCATCTGGCATTCTGAGGTAGCCTACTTCTAAAACCAGGAGGTTGCACATACCCCTCATGGTTTGTAAGCTGTTATTGACTTTTCTTCTAGATATCTGTCCAATCCCCTTTTAAAGACATCTAGGCCAGATGCCATCATCATAACCTGTGGCAAGGAGTTCCAGAGACTATATGCTGGGTAAAAAAGTATCTTCTTTTGTCTGTCCTAACTATCCCAACACTCAATTTTAGTGGATGTCCTCTGGTTCTGATGTTGTGTGTGAGAGAAAAGAACATCCCCCTATCCACTCTATCCATCCCCTGCATAATTTTGTACATCTCCTTACCCCGAGGAAAGCCTCAGCCACAGCAACAGGTCTGCTAGGCAAATAATAACATACGATCATGTTATAAGATAAACCCTGTTAGATCAGGTCAAAGGCCCACTTAGTCCAGCATTTTGTTTTCCACAGTGGCCCTGCAGCTGCTTCTGGGATGGCCACAAGAAGAAGAGGACATACATCTTTCCTGCTTTGATCTCCTGCAACTGGTTTAAAGGCATACCCTGCTGCTGAGATCTGGAGATTGTGCATTGCCATTGTGACTAGCAGCCATAACAAATACCTGTGATTCATCTCAGAGAAAACGGAAGTGCGCTCCCTTCAAACTTGTTTGCAAGTAACATGTACCAAATACAGTGCTGATTACACCACAGTTACTGAATGCAAATACTTCTCTTCAAATAGAATTTGTCTGAGCTGTTCCAAATGAGTGAATGTCTAGCATTAGGAAGCAGCACATGTCGCACATAACTGTAACATTACCAACAAGTGCTTAAAGAAATGGTTACAGGCAGATCCAGATCTTCAGCATAGATTGTACACTGCAATGCTCATTACAAATAAAACTTCTGATGATGAAAAAACCTACTCGAGTGACTCTTTGCAAGCAAATCTATCATACCTCTTAAGAAGGAAACACTCACTGTTTTCCAGGAAACCGAATAGCAAGCAACGTACTTGTGCATTCATGGAACTTTGGAATAGTTGCATGAGCCAGAAACAAAACAAATGATTGACCGGAACACATACTAAAGGGTGGCAAATTTTAATGCATCTGAATACAAACCCTGTGGTGAGAGAGGTCATCACAGAAATAATGACCGCTCAAAATAATGCTATGAACATCAGAAAGATACTGAAGTTTGCCACAGGATTCTACACTGGAAAAAGTAGGACAAGTCATTACAGTCTATTGAATTATAGTCAATAGTTTTTCGGCCCATTTCTATTGAAGGAAAGCTTTTGCAGCCATGACTCGCTCTGCAGATGAGGGAGGGGGAACTTTACCCCAGAGTTTGTATCCCTGTAAGACTTAGCTTTTTGCCCCCCTCCAGGAAAACCAGTGGCTGGCGGAATGCTTGTTTCCCTGGTGGTCTCTCTCTCTCTCTCTCTCTCTCTCGCATCATAAAGTGCTTTGCAGCAGTGCAAGGCCTAGGTGCACCAGTGGGAAGGCTGGAGCCTTCCCACTGGCACTGACAGTTGTAGGGAGGTGCACCGGAGCTGATGAGTCCAGTGCAGGGGCAGGGGAGGGCAGGGAGGGGCAGAACAGGCAGGGATGGGTGAATCAGGCCAGGGAGGGGACAGGATTGGTAGCGCCAGCATATGTGCCATATCCAAACCCCCTTCCTGGGCCTGATCCACCTGTACATATCAACATGGACTTGTGCCAGTGCTATTGCTCATGTAGGTTTAACACATTGTAGCTACCGAGGCTTACCCCGAGGAGAACGCCAGCAACCAAAAATCTCTCTGGGATGCAGTGTAGCCTCCTGTATCGCTGCACAGAGATTTAGGTAGGATTGGACTGTTTGGAACACAACTTGCTTAATAGATGGAAGACTTTTCCCATCCATAGATACACTCTGCTCTAGCTACAGACACGTGTAGCAGTCTCAACTGCATGCACTTAGACTTGGTAAATTAATCTGTAATAAGGTTCAAGGGGAGAATGAAGTGGGGGTGCTAAATCCAGTCATTTCCTCAGCAGCCGATTGGTTTGGCCCCGCCGCATACAGGCATGGCTGCTAGAACCGTGAGCGCCACCATTTGTGGCACATGCTTCAGCATCCAAGTCAGGAATATGGGGCAAACGTGCTAGCTGGAATTATACATTACAATCTGAAGTACAAAGTCTGACTTGAAAATGTGATGCCTTCTCAAAGCATAGTGGAAATTGAACTGGGATGTGAATCTTTCACTGACAAAAAGACATGATAATTAGAGCAGTGACTCTCCCTGCAAACTCACAAAAGTAGGTGGTATTTTAATTAGAAGGCTCTAGTTTTTTTTTTCCTCCCAATCTTAGGTCTGAAATGTTTTTCTGGTGTTTATAATTTTAGTTTTTCTAATGTTTTGAAATTCCTTTCCCATCTGAGAAACGCAGGGATGAAATGATTGTGCATACAAGAAAATGTATGTTTAGGTGTATCAATAAGCTTTCAACTGTCACATTACATCATGTTACAACTTGATAAATGACTGTGAGTGAAAATGAGATGGAAAAAGTAGGATTCATTTGATCGTATGACACTTTGCAAGGAGCCGTATATCAACATTTTATTTTAAAATCTAACATCATTCAACAGTGAGCCAATAAACTATAATCCTGGTTCAAACTGTTACATTACAGAATTCAGCAGCTGAAGCTTTAGTGGTATAAAGACTCAAGCTTTCTAATAAGCAAATAAAATACAGTAAGTGGAATAAGATCAAACTTGTTGAAACTTCAATAAACAGCAATAAAAGTTAGCTTGGATGAGATGAATTTCATTGAAATTGGCTTATTTTTAGTATTTAAGAACACACAAAGATTCTTATGGAAAATTCTAGAAAAAAAGTTTTAGAGAAACTCGACTGAAAGCAAATAGAGAGTCTATCATTTCATTTAGTTGCTTAGTTTAGATACCAACAGCCCACTCCTATTCCAAGGATTGAGTTCCGCTGTCATAAAATGGCTGCCAATGTTGACTATTTTGGAAGCAATGTAAAAAGACGTGACGGCAGTACTTGTCCATTCCTGGACCTGCATAGACCCAGCAGGTAAGGCAACGGTGAAGACAAAGATGGAGCAAAACAGGGCAGAGAGGGGATGAAACAGGGTGGGGAGGGGGAAGAACGGGGCAAGGAGGTTGCATGGGTGGATACTGCAGTGATGGTGCACCAGATCTTTTTCACAGCCTCCTGGGCCCCTTTCTCTCTTCCCTTTCTCTTTAGCTAAAGAGCCAATGAGCTTGTGCAGGTCCAAGGAAATCCATTGAGGAATGGGAGGCTTACAAAAGGGTAAGAAGATAAATCCCATTTATCTCCCCTGAAGCTACCTGATTCCCCCACTGAATACTGCATGTGCCTTTTTAGCACAGCTGCACCAGTGGAGGGGGAAGGATAGGTTTGGGTCAAAAATGAGTTAATACATATGGGTTATTCTATCCTATAAATGTTTGTAATGGTTAAACACCATTGTACTCAGTGAGGCTAGATACATTAGATTGTTCCATTAACTAGATTAAGTTTCAGAGAGACTTATGAATTTTAACTTTCTTAGATTACAGCTCTTCAACCAATGGATTTTTAAATATATACAGTTTTTTTTGAAGTTTTTTGGTACCAGGCTCACATTTAGATTGACCAATAAAACCAGTTAAAAACACCAATCACCACTTAGCTGAGGAACAGTGCTGAAAAACTCATATAAGTTTGAGAATGACTGATACAGAGACCAGGCCAATTTAATGCCTACATGTTTACAAAGGTAACTAGTTGATTCTCTGGAAGGAGGAAGGGGGCCATAGTGATCACGATCAATGCCAGCCTGATTGGGTGGGGAGCTCACACAGAGGGCATGATGACCCAAGGCATTTGGACGAAGGAGGAAACAAGTTTCGGTATCAATTTAGATTGGAGTTAAGAGCAATCCACCTAGCCCTAGTCTGTTTTCAATCCAGAATTCAGGGTTGCCATGTATTGGTCTGGATGGGCAATACAACAGCAACACCTACATAAACTGGCAAGGGGGAAGACAAAGTCATTGTCCCTTCATCAGGAAGCCTTGCAATTGTTGGACTGGGCAGAGAACAACCTAGTCACTCTGAATGGTGAGCATTTGGTGGGCATGACAAATGTGTCGGCGGATTGGCTGAACCGACACATCTCCTGGAGTTGGAATGCTATCTTCATCCAGATGTGTTCAGGATGTTGACAGAGTGGTTTGGTCAACCACGGATAGACCTGTTTGTCTAAAAGGATAACAAGTTGCTAGACCGATATTATGCAAGATCATCAGACTTAGAGGCAGAGGGGGTAGATACTCTGAGAACAACTTGGCCAGAAGAACTATTGTACACTTTCCCTCCTGTGCTCCTTCTGCACAGAGTTTTGCACAGAATAAAGTTGCTTCGTGCAAAGGACATCCTAATAGCTCCCAAATGGTCCAGGCATCCCTGGTTCTGGAGCTAGTCAGGCTCCCAATCCAGAACAGTTGGAGCCTTCCAACCCAGGCAGATATATTGTCACAAGGTCCCCTCCTGCACCCCAACCCTCTTCAGTTTAACAGCATGGAGGTTGAGTGGCAGGCACTCAACTGGTATGGTTTTCAAATAAGGTCATGACTATGCTTTTGGCTTCTAGCATGCATCTACAAACAAGGTGTATGGCACGACATGGAGGAGATTTGTGTTTTTGTTCCAGGACCAGAGAATCAAGGAGACTAGTCCCAAGATTAAACACATCCTTGATTTCTTACAGCATGAGTTGGAAATGGGGTTGAGAATTAAGTAGCAAGTAGTGGCACTTAATGGTATCCTAGATGCTGGAATGGGCAAGGGATCCCATCCACATGTGAAAAGGTTTCTCTGAGGTGTATCACTAATTAATCCCCCCACCTGTATCTAGGTTCCCCACTTGGGATTTGAATATAGTATTGTCAGCCTTGACAGGAAAGACCTTTGAGCCTTTGGCAACTGTACCACTTTGGGAATTGACATATAAGACTTTGTTTCTGGTAGTGGTGACTTTGGCCAGGTGAGTTTCAGAGATGGGGGCCCTCTCTGTAAGCAGTGGCCTATGTGTTTTCCATAAGGACAAAACAGTCCTATGCCCAGATCCCTCTTTCATTCCCAAAATTAATCCTGTTTTTCACAGGGCACAGGAGATTTTTCCCTCATTCTGCCCAAACATAGTGCATGCTAAGGAATACATACATTGGACATGTCCAACATGAAACATACAAAGAAGTTTTGTAAGACCAACATTCTGTACTTTTCAGGTGAACAGGTATTGGGAAATGGGCATCAGCTTCTTCTCTATCTAGATGGCTGAGGGCAGCAATAGAGATGCCGTATAAATCCCTAGGCAAGGAACCACCAGATGGGATTACAGGCCATTCTGTGAGAGGGGCAGCCACTTCAGCAGCTTTTAAGGACTATAGGTCCTTAGCAGACATCTGTAGAGAGGCAATGTGGTCACCTCCACATACCTTATTTAAACTCTATAAAGCGGATAAAGCACAGCTCCCCTCACCTCTGAAGGGTTAAAGGTGCTTTAAACCACAGGTTTCATTACACAAGATTTTCAGTATCTGGGGTGTGTGTGTGTGTGTGTGTGTGTGTGCGCGCGCGCGCCAAGAACAGAATTCCTGCAAATGACAAGGATCCAGCTGTATTAAAACGACCAAGACTTAAACCAAATTCATTTACTGGCTTCTTTTCCATTTTTATTACAATGGCTGCAATCCTAACCTCACTTCCCTGGTAGTAAGTCCCACTGAACACAATAGAACTTACTTCTGAGTAGACCTGTTTAGGATTGTGCCCATAATCTTTTAAGATCCACCCACCCAACCCCCACCCCTGGCAAGAGAAGGAAGGAAATAATTCAACTGATTTGTCTTTGGAATCCGATCGCACTGTCACTTTCTATTAAAACTACTGTTTCAACGAAACACTTTGCTATAACTAAATCCATGGTTACCAAACCCTTGAGATGGAATAGGGCAACTAAGTGGAATTTTGCTATAACAGATGGTGATAGTTTTAACAGCATTTGTAAGATGTATAGTATTTTACTAGTGCATGAAAAGATACCTGTGTTCTTTGTTATGAAATGTGCAAATTAACATTCTTTATATCATCTTATTCCACTATGCTCCTCTTCCTTTCTACATGTAGTAGATAAACATGTAAATGGATGGGCAATCTTCCCTTTTCTGTTTGCCACTCAGCCCAAAGGTTTGCCACCCCAGGCCCATTCTTATCCAACTCTCCAGCCCCAATGCAGCTGCAGTGCAGACCATAGGCAAGGCAACAAATGTCCTCTTACCTTGTGGAGGCTTCCTTAACTATCCTCCCACCACAGGATACAGCACAAACCCCAATGGCATGGCTACACCAGGGCTTGAAAGTCGAATAGAATTTGGCCCCCCACCATTTTCCATTTTTAAGTTGGGCCTGCACGATTTGTAACCCACCAAACTGAATACACCTATCTATGGTGGTCACAGCCTACCCAAGTTTCAATATATCACCTCTTTTTGCTGCCAGCTTGGGACAGCCACTGGCAGGCTAGAACTCTTTATGAGGTGGCAGTCCAGTTATCTATCCCATTGCTTTGCTTGGGAGTCCCTTTAACAGAATAATTTGTGACTAGGCTAAGCAGGGTCAGGCCTGGTTAGTACTTGGATGGGAGACCGCCTGGGAATACCGGGTGCTGTAGGCTTATACCATAGTCTTTCGAGACTGAAGATTGCCAACCAACCATTTGTGACTAGCGTAGATAGTGTGTGCTACTGCCATCAGAATGTGAGTTATACAGGGTTTTGGTTTTAGTTTACGATTTAAGGACCGCTGACAAAGTAGATGAATGGTGTCTGGTTGGTTGCAAGAGAAGAGAATCTCTCTGCGTCTGCCTTCCAGCTATTTGGTTTGTTCGTTTGTAGTGTTGGGCATCAATAATATGGTTACGATTATGTGGCCTAGCCTGCAAATCATAACTTGATTGAAATAAACTGTTTGGTAGATTCAATACTAATTCCAAGCTAATAATTTATATCTTATGCAATCAACTTTATTCACACAGATACACATTTAGTATGCTGACATAATTCTACAGATGGAAAGGAATTTGCAACATTAACAGAAATCCACTTATTTAGATTCTTTAACCCAAAATCAGTGCCGGCCCATCTGGAGCTCTCAGGCAGCACTCTGGTGGGGGGGGGGGTGTGCACATTTCTGCCCACCTATGTGCCTTTGCTCATGCTCCTCCATACCCTCCCTAGATTAGAAAAGGAAGAGGGGGACAGAGAGAGGAAGAGGAAATGTAAAAAGGAGGAGAGTGCTGAGCTGGAACATAGGAGAGTGGGAAGAGCAGAGGCTGGCATATCATCAGGTAAGGGGGCAGCATATGGTATGCCACCTCAGTAGTCAGGAGGTGTTGGGTTGGCCCTGTCACAGATTAAATTATTTTAAGATCTAGACGTATTTTGGATGTCTTGTACACTAGTATTTTCCATTTTTCAAAATGGCTAGTTTCTTAGTAATCACTGAACTTGTCTCAAGGAAAATACAGGTGTGTGTCACTTAACAGGGATGCATTCTCCAATTCCTATTGTTTTGTGTTTAGGTCGTTGAGCAAACATTCAGCCCAGTCTAGTGCCTTTGTTGCGTAAACAGACACTCCCTGCCAGACACTCACTGGCTGTACAAGCTACTGGAGGTAGACTGCATCTTCCTTGCATGGAGAGCCTCTTTGTTGTGTAAACAGACACTCTGCTGCAGGCTATGGAAGATGTGACTGCCTCATTAAGAGCCTCTTTGTTGTGCTTTGACCACCATCTTATATGCGTTCTGGAATTAAGCGGAAGGTCATTAAGAGACTCATGGCTGTTCAGTAAAAGTATGACTGAAAAGTGTATTTTTGCAGAACACTGGGCAGAATTCCTGGTCATGTCTGGCTGAGTATTTTATCAGCTTTTGAAGGAAAGAGAAACGCATCCAAATTTCTGTCCCAACTGGAGCACCGGAAAAGAACCAGGATGAGCCAAAAGTGTGGATTCTCCTTTCCCCCCAGCTTCAAACTCCATTGCTCCCCTTTTGCAACTTACCTTGAACTCAGAAGCTACATTCTATTTCAGGATAAAAACTTGGGAAACGTAGAAGTACACACAAAGAGAAGTACTCCTCAAAGGATATTCAGCCTCTCTCCAGCCAACGAAATTCAACACAGCACCACTTGCTATTAGCTGTAATACTGATAATAATGAGATAAATCAAAAGTTTGAAAATGTGCCAGGGAAAAGCCCCTTCAAAACTAGCAAGAACCTATAAAATCACAATCTGTGTTTTTTTTTTCTTTTCAGACCCAGCTTCAGCCTTTTCCTTATCCCTGCCAATCCTGTGTAATCTGAGCTAATACAATATACTGTGTTGGATTACTGCTACTGTGTTGTGCTGATCTACCGCAGGATGCTTTTCAAAGGAAAGAAAAGCAACCTAAAGCAACTTGCACAATGTTCCAGATTGTTGGGGGCTGAAGCATGATGCGCTGCAGCATTGTTCCCGAGCAAGTGATCTGAGAATTGCATCCTTTTGTTGCCATATACAACTTTGCATGGTGCTGCCAGGTCTGACAATTCCCAGGTGCTCAGGATATGTCTAGTGCAGAAAGAGAGTACACAGGATGACATGATAATCTCCGGGAAAATATCAGTGCCCTTTGTAGGGAATGAGTTCCAACAGTAGATTACTTTGTCTGGCTGGCAGGAGGATGGCCAAGAGTGGGAACGGGGAAAGGGCAGCAGAGCAGAACACAGAGCCAGAAAATCAAGCACATCTCGAGGGATTTTATTTTATTTGGTTTTTAAAAATAGTCTTTTCAACGTCTCTGTACGTAGCTATAAATAAAGCCAAAATGACTTATGGTGCTTCCATTCAAATATTCTAACACTTTGAAACTTTATTTTTTTCATTCCTGCTAAGACCATTTTACAGGACTACTACAGGTCCAGCCTATTTATACACAGATTTTTTTATACACCAATTTGACTCAACAGGAATGGCCCCTGCAAATTAGAAGGAATGTGCTGATCCTTGGAGAAGGGGAAAATGCACCCCTTTAAAATCACAGTTTAAAAGACAGCTTTTTACTGTTGTAGAGAGACAGTCATACAAGTGATCACAGGTATAACCTAAGTATCCACAGATTTTTCTATCTCAAAGCTGATGGGAAGGGCCCTTTAAATTAAAGGAAAACAGTCATTTAATAATGCCTGAGAGGGCAGCCAGCTGACAATCCAGCAATCATTCTCTCTGCAGGCTTCACTCCTCCCTTCCCCCTGAGCAGTGAACTAAGGCTAAATGGCAGCGATTATCACCTTCTCCATCTTTCCCCCTTGCTGGGGCTCCTGGTGAAGGAAGGGATTGCTGTCTCTTAGAGAAGCCCAAGTGCCTGGAGAGACACTGATTTCCTCTGTGTGCATTACAAAGGTCATCAAGGCTGTTTTTAAATCACCAGAGCAAAGAAACTTTGGGCACAATCCTAACTAACTTTCCAGCACTGGCATACCAGTGCCAGTGGGGCATATGCTGCATCCTGCAGTTGGGGAGCAGTCATGGAGGCCTTCTCAAGGAAGGCAATGTTTGTTCCCTTACCTCAAAGTTGCATTGCCCTTATGTTAGTACTGGAAAGTTGGTTAGGATTGCAGCCTTTGTTTTTTAAATTGATTTGCTGTAGTGTGTTTTTTGCCATCCATGACTTCTTGGAACGGAACCCTTGTGAATAATGAGACTCCACCTGTACTTGGTTTTCATATGTGCTCACCTAAAGCCTTTCATAATTACAGCCTGTGGGCGCAATTGATATCCCACTGATTTCATTTATGCTAAGGATTGTGTACCCTCTTGCAAACCAAGTAATATTAAAGTGACATCAGCTGTGCATGTTTTTTTTGAATGAAATTCGAAAACAAGACTAGTCTCAGTTCTTCAGATTGTGAACAGCCAATTCCACAGCTGTAGAGAATAACTACTGAAGACTTGAGACCTATTTGTTTTGGAGTTGATATTGAAGGCATTATGCAGCATAGAATCAGCAGATGTAGAACAAAGTGAGCAATGAGGAACATATGGTGGAGAAAACTCTGAAAGACATTATAGATGGTTATAATTAAAACTTTGAAAACAAAGGCAAAACCGTTATAATAAGTGTAGACTTTTCGGTAGAGCTGGCAAAATGAGACTGAATTCACCGAGTTGCTTGGTGCTATCAAATCAAAATCTTGACATGACTGAAAAAGCTAAGTTTAAATGGGGAGAATTCCAAACCAAACAGATGGTGACTTAATTCTACTTCCAGACTTATCTGTTGGGCAATCTTTGTGGATGTAGTGGGCCTTGTAGGAAAATGGTTCCTATGCAGGATATAATATATGTCCGTGGTATATATGCAGATATACATGCAGATATATATATGCCGTGGTAAACATCACACACACACACACACACAGACACAGACACACACACATATATATATATATATATGGTATATACATACATGTTTGCCAAGCACACACACACACACACACACACACACACACACACACACACACACACACACACGATATCTATTGCCACGGCATACCAAAGTCATTTAGCACCTGGGCCCATAAATTTTTGGTACTTCCCAATATATATATATATATATATATATATATATATATATATATATATATATATATATATATATATATATATTATTTATTTATTTATTATATATTATATTATATATTTTATTATATATAAACAAAAGATGCATGTTTATTGGTATGATTATATACAAAGTTATATATAAATATAAAGATACATACATAATATATTTATATATAACTTTGTATATAATTTTTATATAATATATATAAATATAAATTTATATATATAAATTATATACAAAGTTATATATAAATATATTACGTATGTATCTTTATATTTATATATAACTTTGTATATAATCATACCAATAAACATGCATCTTTTGTGGGTGGCTGCAGCTAGCACTAGCCAAATCTTGGTTGTAGCCAGAGTCAAGTCCACTGTTGCCACTTGCTGCCACCACTGCCACCTATAGGACACCCCATGCAGACTGGCACCCGGAGCTACCTCCCCAGCTACCATCTTGATATACCACTGGTTTTCTTGTGTTAGAGAGAGAGAATACCTGCATGTGAAACTGAAATGGTTTTGCATGCAGTATTTCAGGTTTCCATCTCAAAAGAAGGTGTGGCTGGCAGTGTCCTCACTGAGTTGAGTGAATCCACCTGGGCTGACTCAGGGTTGGAGCAGGAGCACACTAAGCCAATATCCTAACCCTGTCTGTCTCCCTTATTGTCACTGTTACACTGTTTCAGACTTACACTTGCTAAATCGCAGGCAGAGATCCAAGTAGTCCCATGGTGGTGATGAAGGCTTTCCCCAGGGTAAGTTAAGAAACATTCCCTTACCCCAAGGAGAACTTTCCAATCGCGCACCCCCCCCACACACACACGCCACAGATACAGTGCATGCTCGGTTGGCACAGCTGCATCAGCAGGCAGGGATTTGAACAAGATTGGGAAGCCTGAGTTCTTTCAAATAAGATAATAAAGTGAGCCAAGGCACAAACTACAAGCCAAGAGAACGGAAACACACACAGCAAAGTCACCCCAAGAAAGTGAGCCAACTTAGGACCCAATCCTATACTTACCCAGCGCTGGCACTGGTGCTTGGCACCGTAAATCATGTTTACAGCACCAGGAGAGCATGGAGCACCAGTGCTGGACCCAGTGCTGGGGAAGTGCTTGGAGATAAGGCACACCTCCGGGTGGCAGTGAAGGGTTTCTGGGTGGGAGAGTAGGCATTCTGGGATGGGGAGGGCGGGGTTAGGGCAGGGGGCGGAGGACAGGAGAGAAACTGGGGCAGGAGGGGGTGGGACTGGCAGAGCCAATGCAGATACAGATTGGAAGAGATCCATTGCGGGGCCTTACCTGGGGTGCCTTTACTCGGGGAAGGGGACAAATGCCTTCTTCCTCTGAGGAGATTCCAGTGGCTGCCACGGTACCCATAGGATGCAGCAGGAGCCATTTCGGCGGCCCAGCTTCTCTGGCTGCCATGCAGCTTAGGACTGGACTGACCATCACAACTGCAGGACAAGTCACAATATGCGCTATATATTCAACCAATTAAGCGTCCAGAACACACAAACCTCTTGCACACTTCCCGCTCCATATACACACAGAGGAACATTCTCACATACCTTTCCATACACACTAGCCACAAACATTTGCCCATACCTGAATCATACAGATGCTGTGATATACAACAGAACCATATTTAACATACACATAAAGCACTTCCTGCGTGCTCAAAGTCCTTCACGTGTATTTTTTGATGTCCTTACAGCAACCCTGCAAGGTAAATAAATATTATCTTCATACTTGAAATTACCATTTAAACTCAAAATGACTCAAAATCCCCATACTCACAATATTCAACCCTTCTCCCCCCCCCCCCATACATTGGCTCTCCACAGGATCATAATATATAAAGAGAACTTATAATGGATTCAGTAAGTGTACATTTCAGCATTAGTTTGTGCACTCAGTCACATTTCACAAATCCAATTTCTATCAATTATCTACTACCGCAGGCAACCAACTAACTTCTTCCTGGCATTTCTTTAGAGAGATGTGAAATTGAATTACGTAATTTTTGATTCTACACAGTGAAATGAGAAAACTGCTTCTACATCTCCAAATTGTGCTGTAAGAAAGAAAACTATGCTCCCAGCTCAGCTTTCATGAACACCAACCCAGAGCTGGCTTGGGAGAGGGGCCTGGGCAAAACCTGGGGGCCCAGAGGGCCCTGGGTGACCCACCCCCTTATTGGTGGCTGCAGGCTCACAACAGCCTTGAAATTCAGTTCCAAAAATCTGGAACTGCGCACTTACTCTAGATTTTCTTAAGAGTATGTGTGACTTGTACACAAGAAAATAATAAAATACCTTTGAAGCTACTGCAAATCCCTCAGCAGGAGCTGTAGGGTCCCTGGGAGAATTCTGATTGGCCTCTGGATGGGGAGGAAGGAGGAAATAACAACAACAACAACAACAACAGGTATTTATATACCGCCTTTCTTGATCTTTATTCAAGACTTTATTCAAGGCGGTTTACATAGGCAGGCTTTTATTTAAATCCCTTATTAAATAGGGATTTTTACAATTGAAAGAAGGTTCTTTCTTTCAAGAACCACTACATTCAAGGTGTTTCATTCCGATCTGGCTTCACATTCTGGCCTCCATCCTCCCACGCTCAGAGCAGATGGAAATAGCTCAGCTTCAGCTTGTCAGCTGCTTCAAGGTCGCACGGTGCCGGTGGCCTCGAACTGGCAACCTTGTGGATGTTATCTTCAGGCAGACGGAGGCTCTACCCTCTAGACCAGACCTCCTGCCCATTCTCCATATGAAAATTTCATATTCTCCTCCCACAAACCAAAGCCACTGATCCAAGATACTCTTGAGTGACTATGATAGGACCTCCACCACTCAAAATATCCCATTGGTCTCTGGGACAGGGAAGGAGGAAGCCAAATGCTTCCTCCTTCTCTGTGCCCTCTCAAGACCAAGGCAGGATGCCAATGGTTTCTGGGGAAGGAAGGGAAGAAGGGATGTCCACTATTGCCACCTCCATCATGCCCTCCCAGAAGGAGGAGAAAGAAGCCGTGGAGTGAATGGAACAAGCTGTGGGGCAGGGGAGCAGGTCACTGGGGTGTTTGGATGAGTGCAAACTGTTATGATGACTTTGCTAGTCATAAGGGCATCACTCACAGACAGTAAACCCTGGCACTGCTCCTGATCTCACTATTATACGAAATAACTATTATTAGAACTGGCCCAACCTTGTTATACATGGATTTGACTCAACACAACTTGCCACTGCAAATGAGAAGGAATGTGCTGATCCCTGGAGAAGGGGGAAAATGCATGCCTTTAAAATCACCGTTTTAAAAACTGCTTTTCTTACTGTTGTAAAGAGATAGTCATGCAAGCGATTACAGGTATAACCCAATTATCCATGGATTTTTCACCTGTGGTCCATTGTGGGTCCATCCATGTCCCATAGGACTGGGTCCATGCTCCTTCTGAAGCTGCCTTTTATTCCTGTATGTCCCATTATCCAAGGTGCAGCTCAGCTGTGAGCTACCTTGTTAGCCCATGACCATTCAAAGTCCCATCAAGGTCAAATGAAGCTCAGGTGTCCATCAGATTCTCCATTGGCCTTGATTGATTACAGCTGTGAAGCCAGCCCTGCCCTTGCCAGAACTGTCAACCAGCTGTCAAAACATGGGAATCGCTGTCAACCCCACATCACCCACCTGATGATCTTCTGATCTTCCATTACAGCCATCCACATGAGTTCTGGGAATGGAACCCTCGCAAATAATGAGACAAAACCTGTACATTTTCTTAATAATAACTGTCTCTCTCTTTCATTAAGACTATAGCAAAACTGAAGGGAAAAGAATTTCCCACAAGTGAGTCAAGGGAATTTAATTTAATCTATTTATTTAAAAAATAACCTATCCATCTATGGACGATATCCATCGGGCTACGGGGAGGGGCTGCCCTAGCAAGCTGTCTGCAGCTCACAGCTTCTGCCACAAGGGAACCAGCCGGGAGGCAGTGGCCAGAGAACCCAGGGAGCGCACTCAAACACTTCTCGAAACAACCCAGCCTTCCTACAGCTCAGCATTGGCCATAGCCAGGGTGCATGTACAGACCCTTGTATGGGCAGGCTCCACAACCTCCCAGTCAGGTGCAGTTTCAGCCACAGTACCAGGGCTTCTGGCGCTTCCATGGTGGGGGAAGGCAGAATGATGGGGGAATAAGAAGATGGTGCCTGTGGATAATCAGAGGCAGCACCTGAGATCAAGAGGGTGGGGCAGGAAGAGGCGGGTTGACTAGGGCTACAAAAGGAGTTGGATAGTTAATGATGAGAAAGCCACTGACTAGTGATGGAAGGCAGCAGCATTGTTCAGCACATTAGCCCTACGTATCCTAATAATAATAATAATAATAATAATAATAATAATAATAATAATAATAATAATACAGGTATTTATATACCATCTTTCTTGGTCTTTATTCAAGACTTTATTCAAGGCGGTTCACATAGGCAGGCTAATTTAAATCCCAGGAGGGATTTTTACAATTGAAAGAAGGCTCTATCTTTCAAGAGCCACAACAAATTCAGATGTTTCGTTCTGATCTGGCCTCCATCCTGGCCTCCATCTTCCCACGCTCAGAGCAGATGGAAATAGCTTGGCTTCGGCTTGTCAGCTGCTTCAAGGTTGCACGGTGCCAGTGGCCTTGAACTGGCGACCTTGTGGATGTTATCTTCAGGCAAATGGAGGCTCTACCCTCTAAACCAGACCTCCTGCCCTGATGTGAGAAATGTGCGAAAGTGCCTACAAGGTGCTGGCGGATGAAGCGTGGTGCAACCCGCTCCCTGCCATAGGACTCTGAGGCCCTAGATGACTCTCTGAAGCTGCGTGGAACTTCGCCTCCACCTACCTGGACTGGAAATCCCTCTTCACAGTGCATCGCTCCTCCAACAAGGAGATGCATCCCCTTGGATGCTGGTCGGCCCAATCCTAGCCAACTTTCCAGCACTGATGCAGTCTCAGTGCACTCCCAAGGTAAGGGAACAAATGTTCCCTTACTTTGAGGAGGTCTTAGTGACTTCTCTCACCAACACAAGATGCAGTGCACGCCCCATTGTCATAGCTGAATTGTGCTGGAAAGTTGGATAGTATTGCGCTCAAACAGAACCACTGCTGGTTTGGGAGCTGTTGGAGATACGTTTGGCAGAGAAGACCTTACTATCTCTTATTTGTTCTATAAGAGGAAAAGAACAGGACAAAACAGAAAATATTGTTACATAGTTTAAGAAAGCCTCAAATAGTCAGCTCCATGTGTAATTGAGGTGAAGGGCAGATCACACCTTCTCTCCTCCTGCAAGGTAAACACCAGAGACAGAACATTGCCATGGAAGGCCTTGACAGTGCACAACAACTGAAAAGCACAACAACTGAAAAGCCAACTGAAAAGCCAACAACTGAAGAGCCACTTGTCTTTCAAAATACTATAAATACCTACCAATTCCTTTTCCTTATTGAAACAAGCAGGCAGCTGTGTTGGTCTGTTATAGTTTAAAAAAACAAATCCACACAGCCATGAAAGCTTAATGGCTTTATTTTGACCAACGAAGGCTGCAATCCCATAACATTTTACCAGAGAGTAAATCCCATTGAAAGTAGTGAGAGTTACTTCTGAGTAAATTTGTTATAGATTTGCAGTGTACAAAATGAAAATCTCATAAAAGCAACAGTGTACTTAACGACTTCCCATCTTTTTAATTAATTATAATAGATACATTATATCACTACTGTGGTTTGGATTCTTTAGTCCTGCAAGAATCATAACAACAGAGTTGCATGGCACCCACAAGGTCATCTAGTCCAACCCCTTGCCTGTAGCAGGAAATCGTAGAGCATCTTCAGCAGGCAGCTGCTGAGTCTCTGCTTGAAGATGTCCAAGGAGGGAGAATCCACCACTTTCTTTGCAATCTGTTCCACTGCCTCACTACCCTTACTGTCAAAAATTTCCTCCTGATATCCAGCCAGAATCTCCTCTCTAGAAGGAGACAACTTCTGGCAACTTCTACAAGATTAATACACTGTACATATCACAAGCCACTTGTTGGTATAATACAGTCTCATTATTTTTAAAGAAGCTTAGAAAAAACTGGAATGGTGCTTGGTTGGGGATGAAGATAATAGGTCATGAAATATTTATTTTTATTTATTTTTCACATTTTTATTCCACCCTTTCTCCAAAGAGCTCAGGGTGGTGTACATAGCTGCTCCCCTCCTTTTGTCCTCACAACAACCCTGTGAGGTAGGTGAGGCTGAGAGAAAGTGACTGGCCCAAGGTCACCCAGGAAGCTTTGGGGCTGAGGGGGGATTTGAACCTGGATCTTCCAGGTCTAAGCCCACCTCCTAGACCACTACGCCATCAGGCTCTCAGGATGAGATTTCTGATATCCGCCACCTTGCATCCTGTAATTCCTGTCCTGACTTCCTGGCATGGTCAAACCAGCCCTTACGTCTGTGTAAACCATAGTTTGCCTTACTACCAGGATTGGAAACCATGTTTCCAACAGTTATTCCTAATTTGGTGAATAGGTGGAGAAATGGCTGGGATGAAGACTGGGAGAAGGAAAAGAGAAGAGAAATGGCAGCAATGACCGGGAAAGTGACTGGAACAGTGGGATTTAGTGGCAAATTCCTCATGCGTTTATACAACTTAAATATGAATTAATCTGCATGCAAAAATGCAAAAAGATATCACATTTAAATGAGAAGACCAGCAATTTTCAGTAGACAGAAAACATAAACACCTCCCCACCCTCTCCCTCCCCTAATTTGTTTCTGAGTGGACAGAATTGCTGCTGGTTTACTTTGAAGTAATTCCGATGTTAATTGCATGCCTGGCCTTATCATACAGGAGGCAAACAAGGCCTCCTCTCCTGGCTTCGCTCACAGCGGTGGCCTGCGTGAGCTTTAACACCATAATCAGTGGGCCCTTCAGTTTCGGAGATGGTGAAATTCATAATGCAGTGGAAGAAGCTGGAGGAATAAAGTGGTGCACTTTTCTGGAGGGAAGCATTGTTTAAGAGAAACAATGATTAAGTGGGAGAGAAATGATGTTGTTTTTAACAAAAACAATTTTCTGAAACTCTGGGTAAATGGAAATGCCAACAGGCAATTTGTTTTGTTTCAAAGAGTTCCCACATTGGAGATTTATGCATGTGTGAGTGTGTAATATTTATATGTGTTTTATTTTTCATCTCAAAATAATTCCTCGATCTGAGACAATAAATCTTACCGGCTTCCTAAGACAAACATCTTGCTATTAGCATCTTTTGACAGGTACAAGGTGTGCATTACGAGGCAGCTAAATAAAAGAGGAGGCAATGAAAGGGCTTTTGTAGTTTCGTGAGGTTTATTGCCTATTCATTTGAATACAGGCACCTCATCACCACACAAAGACTTTTAGGAGGTCATTGGCTTTCACACTGAGCTTTCAAGTGTTTCATCAGTGTTGTGATGAATGCGTTGCTAATATATGGAAGGAAGCATGGATTTTTATTATACTCCCTTAGAATGATAGAAATCCAAAAGAGAAACCCATCACTATAGAATTTAAGATATTCACTTGGAAATCAAGGTTATGCTGGCTTTTGAAGTCTTCACAGTCATGTAATAGTTTTATGAGGACCAGCCAAAAAGACAGTGAATCTTTGAGGTCTCCAAAACTTTTCACAAAGCTGGAAGTTAAGCAAAACAAAAAAGAAAGAAAAAAAAGATGGGGGGGGGTGAAAGAAAAAAAAAAAAAAACATGGTATGGCTGTGGCTGGCCATGGTATGATAGATCCTGCCCCCACCCTCAGTCTTCAATTTATATCAAAGACAAAGTACAGGGGTCATTTGGGGACTGTTTTCATGATGCCCAGCTGTTACCATCACTGCTTTAAAAACAAAACAAAACACTAATGACTAGTAGGAGCATTGCATTTCAGGGGCAAGGAGCCAGCCACATGAATCCCCATGGACAAAGTGGGGTCTCAAAGACAGGAAGAGGGTGATGGAGCAAATCTGGGGAGGCAATAGCCTTGAAAGGAACTAGGCAAGGAAACTGAGATGCCTTTCTTCCCAGGAAGGAGAGAGAAAGTGGCTGTTAGGGAAAGAAATGGTTTGAGACAGTTGGCCAGCCAGCCAGCTCTGGCTTCAGTAGTTTGATAGCACTCAGGGAGAAAGTGGGAGACAGTGGCATAGCTAAGGGGGTGCAGGGGATAGTAACTGCACCGGGCACAAGTTTTAGGGGGACAATAAGCTGAGCTTGACCCTAGTGGCCAAAATTGTGAAAACCTTGGTATGTATGAAAAATACCAGCATACATCATTGGAAAGCTTATTTAATGCAGAATGTAATGAAACAAACTTTATTGGAATATCTGTATTCTATCAAACATTATGGCCAATTAACCAGAAAACACAACTGCCTTATGGAAAAAAAAAAAAAAAGAATTTCCGTAAGTCAAAACTGACTTATGAGACTGATTGTTCTGCGAGCCAATGAGATATTATTATGTTACAGCAGGGAGCCAATAAAGTGTTAATACGAGTCAGTTATCATTTCTATCTATCATAATACAATTACCCCTGCTAACTGGGTAAAGAGGCACTTTTTCAAGTAGTGCTCCTTTTATATTTAGCAGGGGGAGAATAACACCCCAGCACAGTGTCTGTAACGAATAAAAGGGCACACTTTTTATTTATTTAATTAATTAAATTTGATTTTGTTGTGGGGGGGGGGAGGCTACAAAATCTTCTTTGACCTCAGGTAGCTGATAGATATCTTAGCTTTACCACTGGCTGGGGGGGGGGGGAGGTGGCAGAGCAAGTGGGGGGGAAGAGGCAGGTTTTCCCCAGATTTTCACTTTTTTAAAAGCCTGGGTGTGACATCACTTCTGGTTGTGATATCACTTCAGCGGGCTACATGATCTTTAGCTATGCCACTGGTGAGAGAAAAGCCAGAAAGGAAATGGAAAAAGGTGTTATCATCCGAGGTGGCAACTGGTATGGTGGTTCTTGAATAGAGGTTGAAATGAGGAATGACCTTTCGCAAAACAGTGTGTTAACAGTACAGGCTCAGCAAGGCAAGTTCCAGAAGTGAAAGAAGAAGAAAAGGTTCTAAAGCCAAGGGCTTGTATAGATTGTCACCCTAGAGAATCCTCTGGGATTCTTAGGTGAAGCGATTTATCCAGGAGGTCTTCTGTTGTTAATCATGGACTCCTGATTGGTTCTGCCTTTGTCAAATGCCTAGCTGAGGTTGTGGTAGCTGATTGGATGGTTGTTGGATCATTTCCGAAATTAAGCTTCAGCATGACATGGGTGAGGACTGTTGAAATCTTTGTCATTCAAAAGGTGTTTTTCCCAACTCAGGAGTCCAGGGAAGTTGCCAAGGTAATCTATTATTCAATCTGCTGTTCCAGCAAGATTTTGAGCTGGGCAGTTTCTTTTCTGTGGAGTTGTGAAGACTGCATTAGCATTTAAGTAGTAAAGAAGCTCTGTCCAAATCAGCAGAGTTGAGTTGAGTGTTTGCCTCTTGCATGAATAAGGCCAGGTATACAATTAAGGAGTGTGTGTGTGTGTGTGGTATGTGCGTGTGTGTGTGTGTGGGGGGGAGAGGGTCTGGCCCTTCACTTTCCAGCCAGGTGACCAGCACCATGCTCACATGTTTAACAGCGCAATCCTAATTTGTGCAGGAATGGGGAGGCCGGCTGGCCTGCCCCTTATCCGGCGCAAGTTTGGGGCTGAGTGGCTCAGCCTGGGGAAAGGGAGATAATAATAATAATAATAATAATAATAATAATAATAATAATAATAATAATAATAATAATAATAATAATAAAACTTTATTTTTATCCTGCCCTTCTCCCAAAAAGGGACCCAGGGCATCTAACAACATATAAAACAAATTAAAACATAATTTCACAGATAAAAACATATTAAAAAACACATTAGCAGAACCCATAAAAACAGTAGTCAGAAAAGTCAGAATAAAAGAGCATAAAACAGCAGTTCTTAGAGGAATCGGGCCTGTAAAAAAGCAACTAAAAGATATATAAAAGATGTTAAAAAGGCCATAATGTCAGAAGGCTTGGTTAAACAACAAAGTCTTCAGGCCTCGCCGAAAGGACTCAAGAGAGGGAGCCATTCTCAAGTCAAGGGGAAGGGAGTTCCACAACGTTGGTGCCACTACTGAGAAGGCCCTATTTCTTGCCGCCGCCCCACGTACCTCCTTAGGCGGCGGCACTTGTAAAAAGGCCTTCTCTGATGACCTGAGAGGACGAGCCGGATTGTACGGGAGTAGGCGATCTCTAAGATAACCTGGCCCAGAGCAGTATAGGGCTTCCCCTTAACCTGGGGAGAGCTGCAGAAGCCCCAAAAGGACTTGAACTGGCCCAGTCCAATATTACAATACCTTGAATCAAACTGAAATAAAATATTGACCATGTAACAGATCAACACCCCCCCCCCCACACACACACACACTCACACCTTTTGTTTTGCTTAGATTGAGGAACCATTCTGGATACCTCCAAAGCTTGCTTATGATTATTTATCTGTTTGTCTGGTTCTAACAAATGTATTACTAAATTGTAGTTTGGGAACTTTTTTTCTAATGGACCAACAAATGGACTATGGCTACTTCAGATTCTTTGAGAGAGCTTACTCTGTATTGTATATTTCTCACAGTTCTTCTATGACATGTTCTGGAATTATGAAACCAAGAACTTACAATCCATGGCCTGTGGTACTAGGGTATTTGCATCCTGGATGGTTGTGTCTGCGTCAAATGTGTCCCAGTCATTGCTTTTCTTGAACATTTGTGTCTGGGTTTTTTTTGCGTCCCATTTATTTGCATCCCGCTATAACTGGGCAACAAACTATAACTGGGCAACAAACTCCATGATATATACCTTGAGCCTCTTATCCCAGCCCTAATCATAACACAACATTTGTGTTTTAAAAATAGAAAAGTACATCTAATATAAATGTACATATATTGGGACAAAAGTGTCCAGGATGCAAAAAGATGGACAGACATATCCAATATCAGGATGCAGTTGAACAGGACACGATTGTCCAGAATATAACAGTTGTTTCACTATGGCCTGCATATAACCATTGAATTCTATTGTCAAGTCCTTTGTCAACATCAGATTTGTTTGTTTACACCACAGTTGTTAGAGATGATCCATGAGACAGAAGCTTATGGTTCCCATGCACGTGATTACAACATCCCAATATTTAAGCAAAAAGAAGGAAACTGTTCCTGAAATGGAAAGTAGTGAGACCTGAATATGCTTGCTGACAAGACGCTCTGGGACTTAATGTTAATTTTTGTAATGAGGAGTCTGGCTGAAGAAAACCTGATGAGTTTTATGTTGCCTGTCACGGATATGAAACACAAAAGTACAAGCAGTCATTTTGTCTCTCCTGTCCTGGCCTACAAGTTTAAAATACCTTGAGAACTGTCATAAAAGCGTGGTGAGAATATCATTCTCCTAGCTCATAAATCACACACTTCTGGAAGATAAAAGGGCATAAATGCCACCTTACTGGCATATCCTTAGTTAGCTAATAAGTTGCAGCACTTAAAAAAAAAATGCCTCTATTCTTCTGGTAGTCATTAAGCAACACTGCTTCCTACAATCAGGAGCCTGCAGTTGTTGATCCAGTGGTAGAACCTAATAGGAGTGTACATTCATTGAATGAGTCTGAACTGAATCAGGTCCATTTGGACCCATTTTCATTCACCTTGAAACATAGGGGCCTGAAAGCCTGATCCTGAAGTCCACGGCGTGGCTCCGCGCCATGGACCTCAGTTGCAAATGTGCCATACGGCACGTCTGTGGGGCTTACTGCCAGGCTCCCACTGGAGCTACCCAGCACCGGCTGGAGCTAAGTTGGCGCATGGCGGGAGCCTGGGTTCCGCGGCCCGGCGGTCCCCTGGACCGCCAAGCTGCAGAACGGGAGGTGGGAGTGTGGCCAGGGGTGTGGGGGAGACATTCTGAGGAGGGGGAGGCGTGGCTTGGGGCTTGGGGGAGGCCTGTCGGGGGACAGGGAGAGGCGGATCCACGGAGCCGAGCTCCGCAGGATCCAAGGCGCTCGGGTAGGGCTGCTCACCCTACATGAGCGCCTTTACTTTAGTGTCGATCTTTAGGTCGCCGCTAAAGTGAGTATCCCCATTGCGGGGCTGCTTCCCTTACTTGGGGAAATGGGACAAATGTCCCCTTCTCCAGAGGAGCCTCCCACGATAGCGCAGGAGGTGCAGGATCCGGCGGGAGCCCGCCATGGAGCCGCCGAGCCTGGGTGCTGCTGGGAGCTCAGGATTGGGCTGCCCATTGGCTGAATAGTGCAGGGCCCAATCCTATCTAACTTTCCAGCTCCAGTGCAGCTACAACGCAGCCCCAAGGTAAGGGAACAATTGCCTCTGTGACTGCCTCCCCACCACAGGATGCAGTACACTCCCCATTGGCATAACAGCACCAGCACTGGAAAATGGGATAGGATTGGGTCCACAGCGTCTCTTCACAACAAAGGACCACAGAGGGCTTATCTTTGAACAGTGGCCAAGTTTTGGTACCTGCAACCATGCTTTTTCACCACAATGCCCTTGAGCAGTGTTTCTCCACCAATGGTACTTGAGGTGGTGTCCAGTGGGATGCGGAGGACCCCCAGACTTGCACTACCTGGCAGTGAGATCAGCAATGCAATGCGACAAGCAGTGATAGGAGGCTCAGCTTGGTGGGCAGAGCTCCACAGTGCACATTTTGTGCACTCGATAAAGTCCTCTAACCGGTGCTTGTTGTGTCATATAAGGCCTCCCAATCTAGAACTAACTGGAGTTGTCATCATTGCCAGTTACTTCTGGTGATACTTCCAATAGGTGGACCATGCAAAGTGATACAGTGGGGGGGACAAATGTTGAGAAACACTGCCTTAGAGAACAATGCAACATTCACACAATGTGGAAATAAAGATGGCAGCCACCAGGAGTCAGCTGCTGGGAGGAACTCTGAAACTTTTTTACAATTTAAAAAGAGGTTGAAGAAGAAAAAAAAAGAGTGAATCCATTGCTTCATCATAATACAAGGTATCCCCCCACATAATGAAAGTGGAGAACAACAAAAACGGTGAAGATTTGTGACAAACCAAATATCACAATGAATGAATACCAATACGAAGGAGGGTTTAGGCCTCGATATAAAAGGATGAATAATGTTTTTCATTATTCAAACACATCTTGCTTCTAAGGACCAACCTATATGCCACATGGTATATAATATTAATCCTCCATGATGAGCCAAAACATGGGGACATCTGAAATCAGTGCTCACTGCTAAACACTGTGCCCTAAAGACTTGAATGCATTCACCTATCAGATGAAAAGAAGTACTCCTGCCTTAACAGCTTCACTAGAACGGCTTCCTGGGTGATAGATGCAGTGGTCATGCTAAGGTTGGTGGGGTCAGCAATGCTTCATCTTATCTACGTGAACATCCGTGTTCTTGATGATGAAGATGCTTGCGGTAGTAATGCACTGCTGAAAGACTTCCGAAAAATGCTGATTTAGACAAGCTTTACTGTACACATTGATTTAGATAAAAGGTTTCATTAACCACATATTCATTGCACTGAAATTTGTGGCACATTTTACCAGATATCAGTGCAGATTCCATTACTTACCTGACATGTATATGAATCATCCTAATGTTGCAGCTTTTTGTATTCAAAGAACTTTTAAAGCATTCAATTAATTTGCAGGACTCCTGAGAGATTATGGTAGCTAGGAAATTCTGCTTTCCACACTGGAAGACCAGAGCAAAGGAATTAAGGAATATGCTGTATCACCTTTAATTTAAATAGTGCTTCTGCTGAAACCCCAAAGGTTCTAGCAAAAAGCGTAAGATGCATTATGCTCCTGGGTCAGCACATCACTACTTAAAACGCCTAATAAAGTCTTTGCCTAGGAGCCACTGTGGCAGAAAACCTGGGAATCTCATTTGTATCTGAGTTCTTTTGTTCCTTAATTTATAGCCCACCTTTTGGCCAGAAAAAAAAAAATCTTCCTTTTGTGGTAGATTGCAACACAACATTATACCGAGATAAAAACATATTTGAAAATAAATTAAAAAATTAAAATCCTTTAAAAACAATGGGTAGTTTTAGAACTACTCAGACGAGTAAAGTAGAAAATAGAATCATGTCTTTGTAAGAGATACCATAATAGGTACCTGGAGCCCTGCAATCATAAAATCGGACATGGTGTTGGTTCGGACGTACTCCAATGCAAAGGGAGTGTGGGACTGTGGGGGGGGGGTGTCTTCCTCTCACACCTAGCATGCTAGTGCACTAGCATCTCTAAAGCAGTATTTGAATTGTATGTAGAAGTGGTGATTATCAGTGGTGATTTACTAGGGGCAAATGTGTGCACCCATGTTAGTCCCCCTATACACTGGGGACAGGTCAGTTTGTAATATTGTCCAAACTGGTTCACTGTGGAAAATTGCAATAATCTCCAAGCTGTCAGTTGTTCCTTGCACTGGCACAAGCAACCCTGCTTATGTTTCTTTCCAGATCCATGCTCCATGTATGGACCAATCAGGTAAGAACCATCATTGCAGGAGACCGAAAATTCAGAGACTGCAATTTGGATAATATTGGTGCACTTCACCAGAGCAGAGTTTCACCTGAGTATGGATTTTGGCATTACCCAACATTGCAAATAAAATCATATTTCTCTGCCCTCTTCACTGATACAGTCTGTATCTGAAATCAGGTGACCCCAGCACTTATCTGGAAGGACCATTAATGTTTAGATAGTATATCTGATGGTATGGTCACAAGGCCGTCCCTGCTAGTGATGGAAGCCCCAAGATACTACTAGAGAATTCTGTTTGGTGCTTCTCTTATTGTGAAGCAAATGTATCTTTCAAAGGAAGTGACTATTGAGGTCATAGTTCTCAGTTGGAATCTCCCACAAGCAGTGGCTTTTGATGTGGGCATTATATTCTGCCTCAGAGCACGACATTTCTTCATATTATGCAGGAAATGTATCCCTGAACTGGAAAATACGGGAAATTCAGAAAGTTCATGCAATGCTAAGGATGCATTCAAAGCAACAATAAGGCACTGGGCAGCTTACATTCTGCCTGGGACTGGTCTAATGAAGCATTCCTGGCAATTCTGAACTATCCCCTGTCATTTTACTCACAGATTGCATGACTCATTGAGCTGTGAAAGGGACCATCATTATCCAACAGAGTGTCCAGTTTTTAAATAAAACACTAGTTGCAAGTTGGTTAAAAAGAGAACCTGTATCCCTGAAGTCTGTTTGCAAGAGTTTACTGAAGTAAAAGGACAAGTTTATGTGTTGTATGTAAAAAAAAAACTGCAGATGTCACTTTTTATGTACATTGTGATGTTTCCTGACTTTTGAGGATAGCTATAGTTTGTGATTTGCAGTAGGGTTTATTGTATGGCAACAAAAAGGATGCAAAATTGTCCTGAACAAAGTGAGGTAAGGAAGCATTATTATTCCAACACTGCAGCTATTGGGTTGTCTATGATCACCCAGCAAGATCATGACAGAGGTGAGATTCAAATGGAGGCAGTCTTAAATAGCAGTGTTGTCTCTTAGCCGCTATGCTACACAGCACTCCATCATCCACTTGTGGGAGGACTGTCTGGAAGAAGTCAGGGAAGGGTGACAAGTACTTTAACCATTGCACATCTCTATTTTCACTGCCCAGAACAGCAATTTTCAACCAGTGTGCTGTGGCACATTGGTGTGCCATGAATGGTCCACAGGTGTGTTGTGGGAATTTGCGGGGGTGATCATTTATTAGTAGTGCCAGTGGGGGATATGAGCCCCCACCAACAGCATGGTGTGCCTTGTCAATTGTATAAAAGTAATGGTGTGCCTTGACAATTTTAGTGCCTTGTCAGTATGCCATGAGATGAAAAAGATTGAAAAATGCTGGTCCAGAGAAACTGTAAGGAAATCTCCTCCACAACCTTAAACATGCAGGGCGAAATGTATTTTCCCAATGTGAGGCACTCTTAACAGCCCAGTTCTACCCTTCCCCAGATGGTGCAGCCCAGTGCCCATGAGAGGGGAGTGCAGGACGTACATTGTACATTGCACAGGGGTCTAAAAGTGAAGCTGAAGGAGGGGAGCCAGAAATGTCCTGAGATCTCAGAAAATGTATGCATATAATGTGTGCATTAACGTTTTGTGTATACCTATGCAGTTTTCTATATCATAATTTATAGAAATCATGATCCAATGGAGAAGGGAAGGAACTTTGTACCCCCTGATAAAATTACTCTCAGAGGCCCTGGTGCAGCTGCACTTAAAATGAACGCACTGTATCCATTGGGGTGGGGGTGGAGTGGATCAGGAGACTTTAGAGAGGAAAGGGGATTTAAATCCTCTTATCCCCACATAAAGGCTGCTAGCGTGCCTCTATGGCATGCTAGCAATGATTGCCATGTCTGCACCCCTATCAGCCGGCAGCAGGGCTTTGCTGCCAGCTGATTGGCTGGCTGGCCTTAGGGGGCGGGACAACTGGGCTAGTTTTAGCGCGCAGGCGCTAGACTCAGCTCAGTCGGTTCAGGGAGGCAGGCTGGCTAGCCCCTTGTCTGAACTTGGGGGCCTTACAGGGGTGACCTGAAGGCATAGCAGTTCAGCTGACTTACCCTCTTCAGGCGACGGTGAAAGGCAGGCTTAATAACAATTGAGCTACGCCTGGAGTCGGGTGGACGCCCTATGAGATTGGGGGACGTAGACGACTAAGGCCCTTTCCCCCACTTAGAACCCCACACTTGCGATGGGTATTGTTTACCCTGTTTTGCCTTGTTGCTATCTGGTTGTAATTCAATAAAGTGGCCCATTTTAATCCCATACCTGTTGTCGGCTGTATTTATTTGGGGAATGCATGGTAAGCCTCCTGCTCTGCAATGGGTCTCTGACCTGCACTAGCAATGTTGCTAGTGCAAGTTCAGGGAGAGAAAGAATGCAGGGAGGCTGCAGAAAAGGGGAATCAGATCCAGCGTGCACCATTGCTACCAGACCCACTCCTTTCCTACCACTCAGAAAACTTCTCCAAGCTCAGGCTCAAAGGAAAACTCTGGGGTTTGAAAAAACTCAAAGTTGTAATTTCTTCTTCATTTTGGGGGGCATGTTGATCATTTTCTGAACCAATCTAATGTGAGTAAGGAAGAGCCTGCCCATTCTTAAATAGCATAACTAAAGACAGTCGCGGAGCCAGACTTACCATGAATTGATGAGTGTTATTGGGTGGCAGATTTCTCATGGGGATGACATTTCCCTGACTCCATCTCTGTATGTCATTTTGAAAAACCTTACTTCAAGTACAAGGCTCTCTGTGGATGGCATTGCACACCTGAATTTCATGTTGTTATTTTAATCAAGCTGAATTTCTTCCAGCCTCTCAGAAAGTGTTATTTAGCTAGACTTTTGAATGGGAAATAGCAACATTTCGGTCCATTGGTAGTGATTACCACTGAGGCACATACTGTTTCTCGTACATGTGTTATGTCCCTCTGTAGTTCCCAAATCTTCTTCTGGCTGCAAGGATAGATTTCTCTGCACTGCTAATCTTGCAAAGTGCCTAGAATCTATGTCATGGATCAACACCACCCACACTATTCTGTCACTTCATGTGGTTTGGTGCTCTCTTTTTTCAACCTCGTTCTTTTCTTCATAGCTTCACAGTCACACTTTCTTGGACAGTTCAAGTTAGACAAAGAAATGGCTTATTTTGTGTGTGTGTGGGAGGGGTGTGTGGAAGGTTATCTCTAACTAACATATATCATGCAATGTATCTTGTCTCTCTGGTCATTGCGTCAACAACGTGTGCTAGTTTTTGAGTTTGTTGATAGTGAAGAGGTGGCTGGAATATGGGAAAAAGGGAAATTCTAGCATGTAAAGGCTCATTTTTCCCTTTTCATTTTCACCCACTCCTCTTTACTTTCTGCACTAGGATGGAGCATAATGGTGCAGTGTCAGTTGCTGGGATAGTTCGGTAGTACAGCATATGGTTTGCTTGCAGAAGGTTACAGATTTCCATTGAGGGCTAAGAAGACCTGTGAGGGCCATTACTTTCAATGTGTTGTAGACAATACCATGCTAGATAGACAAGTCATCTGACTTGATATAAGGCAGCTGTGTATGGTTACCAGGTGTGCTTTTCAGAACACATGTTAACATGTACAGGGAGGGCTGTGGCGGGGAGGGGAGCGGGACCTGCGGAGCTCATCACCACTGATCCTGAGCCCTGTGTCAGGTCACGTGGCCTGACTTGGGACTCCTTGATTCTGCGCTGGCTCAAGAGCCACCGCAGAATTGAGTAACCCCATTGTGGGGGTATTTACCTTACCCAGGGAAAGGGGATGAAAGTTCCCTTCTCCTGAGGAGCTGGTGCCAGCTGCCCAGGGCGCAATGGATACCGCAGCAACCCTGAACTCTGGGTAGTTCAGGATGGGCTGCCCAACCAGAAAAGTGGTGGTTCGGTAGCAGGGGCGGCCACCAAATCTTAGCCCGCTTCCCAGATTTGATGCCATGGCGTGGGTCCACGTGGGTCTGTGCCAGCAAATTTGCTAGCCTAAGTCTGAATAAAGCCCTCTGCACTGCAGACGCATATCCCTGGTTAAGGGAATGAATGTTGCTCTACTCAGAGGAGACCTCCACAACTGTCTCCTTGTAACATGTAGCAGTAGCCATTTTTGCATTGCTGCATTGGTGAGGGGGGGAGAAAAGGATTAGGCTGAGAGTTCCACATATGTGCAACAGACTACCTCCTAGCATTTCTAAAAAATATATTTGAACGATGAGGCAAGAAATGGGCTTCCCGATCAGCAGTAGGAACATACAGACATCTTTCTGCTCAGCCTGAAGGAGCTCACAGATCTGCTCATATCATACGGGAATAAATGCGAATCTTTGTGGCTCTGTGAGAGATTGATGCAATCCCTCAAAAAGCACCTTTTTTGTCACTTCCCTGCTGTCTCCCCACAGCCCCAAGGCTCCAAGAAACTTAGAGTGGGGAAATGGTGGTGATGGTGGTATTGGAGGCAAAGGCAGCAGCTATCTATGGTCATTCCAAGTTTCCTCCACCATTTTCCTCCCCAAGCCCTCCAGAAGCTGATTCTGGGGCAGGGAGAAGGTGACATTGACAGCAGTGGAGACATTTAAGTCATCCATCTTCACCCATCTGCCACTAGTACTGGAAAAACAAACTCATTTCCAAAACTTGGGAAAACGATTTGATTCTGAGTCAAATTCAAAGTTCCTACCAGCTCCCAATGATGTAACTGGAAGACCAACTGAGTCTTCCTTCACCCAGCACTCCAATGAGCTACATTCCTTCCTGCTAATTAGACTGCTGGTTTGCCCACCCACCTACTTCCCAGACCTTTCCTCCTCCTCCCCTCCCCTCCCCGATAAGTTGTTGCTTCCGGTGGGAGGGGGATGGAGGAAGAAGGAAGGTCTTTTTTGCCTCCCCCCCCCCTTGGATGCCTGCTGTGGTGACAGCATACCAAGTAGGGCTGAGAAATACAGTTCCACCTCCTCCCCATCTCAAATTTTGAGCCTGACTGGAAGGGCTTTTCCTATCACTAATTTCTTATGTCCAGGGTGTGTGTGTGTGTGGTGTGTGTGTGTGTGTGTGTGTGTGTGTGTGTGTGTGTGTGTGTGAGAGAGAGAGAGAGAGAGAGAGAGAGAGAGAGAGAGAGAGAGAGAGAGAGATCATTATAGCCTAGCTTCTTGGCTTGGTTTACAGAAATGTACAAATCTCTGCCTCTAACCAAGTGTCTGCTTCTGTTAGCTCTGATTCCTGTTGTTTTGAGCATGGGGGGGATGGACGCTCAAAGTATCCAGAGAAAACCATAGGCTGAAAGAGAAGCAGACATTGGCAGAGGACAGGTGGTGGCAGAGGAAACGGGGGACAGGGACTTCCTGTAGACAAGTTGACAATAAAATTTGTTCTATGCAACATGCTGGCACCAGGCATAGATCTGAAAATGCAGTTGCTAAATTTTATTGGCAAATGGCTTAATCAAGCAAACAGTATCATGCAGATTGTAGAAATCGAACAACAGTTCCCCTTTAAGAAAACTATTATCAGACACGGCTGTGTTTAAAGCTATTAAATTCATCCAAGTAGAGGTGAGAATAATTTTAATGGTGTGTATAAATTACTCTGGAGAAAAAAAGCATATTTTGTAATGATTATTGAAGATTGTATGGCACAGCATTATTTCATTATTAAAGAAGTATTAACAATTTATTAGTCTAGAATAAAAGTACCAAGCCCTTTTCGCTGCCAGCTGAAATTGAGGGCTATGAAATATTGTCTTAAGCAATGTTAGAAACCAATTAAAAGCATACATGGATGGAGGAATATAAATGAGAAGGCAAAAGCTGGGGCATCATAGGAGAATGATATAATAGGAAATGCTGGATGAAGAACTTTAGTGGGCAACGATGAACAATAGCAGCACCACCTAGATCAGGGGTGTCCAAAGTTTTTGGCAGGAGGGCCACATCGTCTCTCTGTGTTGGGGGCCAGGGGAAAAAAAGAATTAATTTACATTTAAAATTTGAATAAATTTACATATATTTACATAAATGAATATGTTAAAGATGAACTTATATGAATGAATGAAGGTCTTGCAATAGCTCAAGGCCTATCAAAGGCCTTGCACAAAGCAAGGCTGGCCTTTCCTTTTCTGCCGCTACTGCATCACAGGTGTGAAACAGCAAGCAGCCCTCATCCCACAGCTCATGCGAGAGGTCAAACAGTTGCCCTCAGGCTGAGAGCATTGGGCCAGTGTGGGCGCCAACAAATCGCCAGAGGCTCATTGGAGACTGGGAGCTCCCTGAGGGCTGCATTGAGAGGCCTCGAGGGCTGCAAGTGGCCCCAGGGCCGGGGTTTGGGCACCCCTGGCCTAGATGGATCAAAGTACACTCAAAAAGATTTCTTCCTTGTGTTACTATCTAGGAACAATGGAGTGCCCCCACTGTTCCTCCTGTGGGTTGAGTTACATGTATGGCAGAAAACATAGGGCAGGTGGCTTTAGCCACAGTTTCTGTACACAGTTGTATAGAAGATGTACAATTTGCAGGAATGAAGCAGCAGACAAGAAGCATTTGATCCTTCTCCCAGGAACTGTTTTCTGCTTGCAATCCCACCCCAAAAAGATGGTCCTATGGATGCATGTTTGTTGCATCAAGTGGGCGAAAACATCTGGCATGGGGATTATGGAGAGGAAAGTGGCAAATTGAAGGTGAGCTAAGTACCCTCCATCTTACCACTTCTCCCTTGCAAATAGTGCACCCCACTGCTTTTTAGAAAAGAAATAATTTTGAGGTTCATGTTTGCTGCTGAATGTGCTAATACCCAATTCACTGCACACTCCAAACTGGCTACTGAGCTGGCACAGCTGTCCCTGCCCACTTCTGAGTGTTGCTAATGTGCTGTAAGTCATGGTGTGAAGGGTGGGAGAGGGTAGTGAGAAGGCATTTTGCAGGTGGGGAGGGGGCATTTCTGGGCAGAGGAGGAGGGCATGGCTGAGACTACCCAAGGTAAGAGGAAAAATATCCCTTCACCCCAAGGAGACTTCCAGTCCCCTCCTAAGTTGCATAGGATGCAGCGCAAGTCATGTACCCTGTGCCAGCGCAATTTAAGATTGCAAGAGTAGCAAAGATCTCTGAACCTGCCCTGCAACAGGGGAGTGAACGCCAATCCCCTTGGCGCTACAGGACTCTAACCTGAGCAGCAGTCAGAAGAACCTTTTTCTTTGAAGCAGCTTGCAAGGTCCATTAAGTTGGTGGAGCGTTAACATTTTTTGTATGCATAATGTTTTAAGCAATTTAGCTGATCATCATTTGATTTTTAATGGGATGATTGTTACCTGACCCCAAACCTTTGGGACAGGGTAGAATTCTCCTTTCATTAAATTAAATTAAATTGCATTACCTGAAGCAGGATCTTGGTAGACCATCTTTCATTCTTCTAGCTATGATTTATGATGGTGGTTGTCGTGGGGGAGATGGTGATGGCATCGATTCAGTTTTACAGTTAAGAGCTGTTCCTAGAACAACATTACTCCCTCCATAGATTGGAAATCCAATTGTGTCATATCAGGTGGATTTCCATGGTGAAGCTCCACAGACTTCTTCAATTCAAGGCATTTCTGCACTGATGATGTGACCTCTGAAGACAATACCTTCTGCATTACATTCATAGCTAAATGTTCCAGGTGGAATAATTCCAACCTGTGGACTGCATCATCAAACAGTGCATTAGCCACTCCACATTTCTCATAAGTCCACAGTCATTTGATATTGCCATAAATATCATCTATAACGACTGCAATATATATAGTAGTTAACTATCCCCATCTCTTCATCTGTCTCAACAAGCCCCATTTGCAACTATTGATGCTGTGGTTATTATTGTAATCATCATCATTACTGGTAACAGTTATGTTCCTGCAGGGATGTGCGCATGGGAAGACCGTTCTTTTTCATACTTTGAAATATTTCATGATGATGCATGTCTTCATAATGCTTATTAATTCCAGGAAAAGGTCAAATGGTTGCTAAAACCACAGTTAATTAAAACCCACTCATCCTTGGGATGGCTTGCACAATCACTGGCTAGAGATCCTGAACCCCATCGGATAGTAGGCCTGCATACGCTTCTCCACTACATGTATGACATAATGTATGATATGAATGATTGCTCATAAATACAATTTCTGAAGACTTTCCCCCCCCCTTAGGGAAATAAGATGTGTGCACAAACAGATGTTTATGTAAACAATCCCTATCATATGTTAAATCATAGACATATTGGAGGTTTGCATCCTCATGCCCATACATGCTCAGGCACATAGAGCACTTCCAGATGATGTAAATTTGTTATAGAAAAATATTTTAATCATTCTAATTAAATACAATGTATTCACTTAGGGCTCAATCCTATCCTATGCTGGAACAGGCAAGCCAAGAGGCTTGCGCTATATCCAGCGCAGGATTGTGGCAATAAGCGGCTTAGCCAGAGGCAAGGAAAACTTTTCTCCTTACCCCTGGGTAAGGGCTGCTGGCTCCAATGGCTCTCCTCGGACTTGCACCACCTCTGGAGGTGGCACAAGTCCGAGGAGAGCAGAGCAGTTTGAAGCTGCTGCGTTCTCCCCGGGAACAGGGGTTGGGATCCAGCATAACTGCAGGATCCCAGCCCCGCCTCCCTCTTCCTGCCCACCCACCCCTGGGGCTGCCCACCACCTACCCAGGAACACTTCCTCCTGCCTCCCTCCGCCTACCTTTTGTCCTTGCATCAGCTCATCCCAGCCGATGCAAGGTGCTGGGAGGAAGCCGGCACGGAGGCTTCTGTCAGCCTCCGCAAGCCAGCGCTTCTTTGAGCGCCAGCCTGGCTTTGTCCTGCAGAAATGTGCCTTACGGCACGTTTGGGACCCTCCTGGGCTGACCCAAGGGACTTGGGCCGGCCTAACGTCCAGTTAGGATTGAGCCCTTAGAGATAATATTTTAATTTCTAATTCACAAATGAATTTTAATAAAAGTATAGAGAGACTGGAAAACACTGGGCTACTTCATAGGAGGACTTGAGTCCACATATAATAATAATAATAATAATAATAATAATAATAATAATAATAATAATAATTATTATTATTATTATTATTATTATTATTATTATTATTATTATTATTTCAGGAATGTTTTCCAGAGATTCTGCTGGTTCTCCATTGTGTTCCAGATGTAAATCAAAGAAGTGTGAATTTATGATTTTGGGATAGCTGTGCAAAATTGGACTCCTGTGGTTTCCAGTCTTCCATCACGATATTTATAGACATGCCCTTTACTGCACAACTAATCTAACCTAAGTGGTGAGGGTATGAAGACATTTCTCATTGGCTCTGGACATTTTTTCACCCAAGCATTCCTTAGCATGCTTTTCACCCAAGCATCCGCTTCTCTCTAACATATATTTAGTCTAGAGAGGTCCTGCACCATTTTGTGGAGAAAAAAAATTGTGTCAGCCAATGGCACATAGATAGACATGACAGTTATTTTCATTATCACACTGGGGTTTGCATGATCATGGAAATTACTTGCTTGTGCGTATACGTATGGATCCAGTTCAGATGGCTTTCTTCCACTTGATCCTGGGCAGGAGTGCATTGAGGAGTGGCTGATTAGAATGAGAAAAAAGCACTTTGCAAAATGCCTGTATGAACTGAACTCTAGACTTCTGCTGCAGTCTGAATGGATGTAAACCTTATATACACAGGCAGCTACAGGCAGGAATTAAGAGTGGGGCATTTAGCGATATATTTACATCTATATTTTAATACATAATATATAAATATGCTGCTAACCAGCCCAGCTTAACAAAACAAGGAGCATATATTTGAATTAATTAAATAAAATCTGGCTTAATACTGCATGAAATAACTCTTAGCCAAAATTTCTACAATCCCTGTACAATCTGCACAAGCATAAAATAAATAAAGAGGTTACTATGGGGCATTTTAAGACATAATTGTCAGGAATTTTTACTGTGATGGCCCATAGACTACTTCCTGAGACTTAAAGATGTACAAGTTCCCCAATGCCTGCAACTAGCTCCCTGATCATTTGCAGGTGCCTCCTTTTTCACTTCTGTCCAGTCCCTCCTCAAAACCCATCTTGTCCATGAAGCCTCTGCACTATCCCTTAAGGCCCTATCCTATCCTCTCTTTCCACTGGCAGACTGTGTGTTCCACCAGTAGAAGTGAGAAGATGCAAATAGAAGTGATGCCCTGGTGGCAAGACAAAAAGGCTACCAGCTCCATGGCTGGTGTGAGCTTATGGAAAAGCCTCAGTTTGCCAGCACTGATGAGTTGGTGGTTGGCATGGACAGCAGGTGGAATGGGACAGGGAGGAGTAGAAACAACTAAATATTGGGGCAGGGAGAATGGGAGGCAGAATGGGGACTGGAGGGGGTGATTATCAAGGCACTCATATGCCAGTATTCTATGCTCTTGCCCTCCCCCTTTCCCTTACTCACCTTGGTTCTACACCAGCAAAATGGCTGGCACAGAACTGAGGAGTCCCATTGGGGAAGCAGAGGCTTTCCCCATGGGATCAAAAGTTTCCTTTCCTTGAGAAGACCTCTGTGACTGCCCCCACCATAAGATACAGTGTGAGATCTGTTAGAGCAGGCTGCATCTCCCGGGGAGGGGGGGGGAGGCTTCCAATATGATTGGGCTGTTGTCTCTGCAGCTAAGTATGTGTATGCATTCTCCATCTACCCTTGCATCTTTTCCAGTGCTTACTGTGTCATCTTCTGTTTTAGATTTGGATTCTATGTTCCTTTTTATTATAATGTGCCATGAACTCTGATGGTGCTATATAATTAAAAAATAATACTACAAGTGGACTGCCTTATGAAGGAAAGGAAAGCAAAAAAAATTGGGAGGAAATCCTTATTTTTTCTAAGATCTCTATTGTTCTCTTTCGATAAACACAATCCCATCAAACACTTCAGAGCTGTTTTTTTTAAAATCACATAAGAAACTGTGAAAAGTGGCTGCAACCTACCAGCGGAGAGCGATTAAACACAATTCCCACTCATTATCGCAAAGCCAGAATAATTCAGTAGATATTACTGGGCAGACCAAGGCTCAGCAAATGCATCATTTGAAACAACAGGTTACTATTTAAGGCTGCACACAGCTATTCTCCTTTTTAAAAGGATCCCTTCATTTTACTGTAAAAAGCTTAATCTGTTTATTCACTTTTCACTGGACAAAGCGCTATTTTAATGCTCGGCTGTGGCGTTTGGCAGCAATACAATTACATCATTAGAGCAGCAGTGCTAAGAAGAACATTAAACCCTTTCAGGTCCTTAGCTCTTCAGTACCCTTCATGCCAGCAGGCAATATTAATTAAATTCTAAGAAACAACTTATCTAGTTTAAATTGTATTCTGAGAAGCACTAGAAAGTGCAATTGCATTGCAGTCCCAGAAGAAAGTTCTCTACTCCAGGGCTGAGCACAGGACCAGGAGCCATGAATTCCTGTGGGGATATTCACAGTAATGATGCTACTTGTTTTCTTGGCAAGTTCTTAACAACTATCCTGTCGGTGCAGTGACACATGTAAAAGGAATACGGCCTTTGCCAGCTTCCCACTGTTGCAATCAGTCTTTGGATTAGGTTGTAAATTGGGGTGGAGCTGTTAGGGTAATTCTAACTCCTGTATGCACTGGTATACATCAATGCTGCCTCCATAGACTGGATGTAAGGCCCATTCATTGCAAATAAACACTGTCAAATCAAGGCATTTCCAGATGGCCGGGGCGGGGGATGGGACGGGGGGCGGCGACTGGAATGGTTGTTTCAGTTCCTGAAATCAAAGCATTCCAGATCCATGAGAACTGGAAGAAGGGGCTCTTATGGTATACTCTGCAATGCGCAGCTATCATCATCATTATTATGAAGAACACTTATACGCTTTTTTTAAAAAGGTTATCAAAGTGGATGAAACAGCAAAACAAATGAGAAGATCATTTCCCGAACCCCATGGGGCTCACAGTCTAAAACAAATACAAGGGAGACAGTAGCCACAGCCAAGGGTTGAGCCTTGAATGACAACTGTTCCCTCCTACCACGCAGGATAAAAGAACTGTCACTTTAAAAGTGCCTCTTTTCCAGATAGCAGGCATCAGTTAGTGGGTAGTGGGTAGCTTCTCCTACTAAACAATGGGAAAGGAGTAGGAGAGCAAGTGGACACCAAAAGAGGGAAGGGTTTCACCCCCATATAGAGGTTGCCATTCCTGTAGCTACATTGCTGAAAACCTGAGCTTAGCAGGACTTCAAGAAGGAGGCTATTCTTGTTAATAAGAGTATTTGCATACTACTTTTCAACCAAAAGTCATTCACAAAACACTTTCTATAGCAAAATAAAAAGTAAATGGTTCCCTATCCCCAAAGGGCTAACCATCTCTCTCTCACACACAACAACAGCCTCTGGAAAAGACACAGAGCTGGGGTCAAGACAGCTGATGATAATGTTCAAAACTGACATAGGCTGACATGTTTATTAGGCATGGATTTCTGTTTGACCAGTTGATGTCTCTCTATTTTAGGTTTATGGTGTGCATTCTAAGCCTGAGGCTATTGCTGATCCTTATTTGCACTGTATTTCCTACCTATAGGAATGATCTTAGAGTTTTCATAGTATTTGAAAGTTCACTATGTATCTGAAATGGAACCTTATAGTAGGTGGAAATGTGGTGGTGTAAGTGATAATTGAATTTTAACCAAGATAATGGTTAGGTTTTTTATAAAATATTTATTACAAGCTTTACAGAATACAGTTTTAAAGGATATAGGGTTTTTTCCCATGCCTTAAACCAAAATACACCATACGCTGCATTCCCATGACCTATAAGAACATAAACCATAAGTCTAAAAACAGTAATTATAAAAAAGCAATTATTCAGACAGCAATATTTTTCCATTTTCCATTGTGTTAGACATTATGTTATTCCTAACAAGGCATATGGTTGAATATCATCCTGCACTTTGTCATTCCCATAAACAACAGAAAGCCTCCACTTTTGAATAAACAAATCATCAACCATTATTAAGTTGTCATAATTTAGACTTATTTAGTCTTTATAATAATTTGCAGGCTAGTCAATAAATGTAGCTGACAACATGTGATTTTGTACCAGCACTGAATAAACAGGCGGTAAGGACTAGATGGAGGAGTTTTAGGGCCCAATCCTATCCAACTTTTCAGTGCTGATGCAGCCCTGCCAATGGAATTTGTGCTGTATCCTATGGTGAAGGGGTAGTCACAAAGGCCTCTTCAAGGTAAGGGAATGTTTGTTCCCATGGGGCATTGCTGCAGCAGTAGTATAGAAAATTGGATAGAATTGGACCCTTATGTGTATAAAAGGAGAGAGTGAGGGGGAGCAGTTACTACAAAGCTGATTGTATTGATCGTGTCCTTTGTGTTTGGGACCCAGTGGATTGTGATCCAATTTGTGGTGGTTTGCAACATTGACAGGTTAGATGAGGCTAAGTGCATCAAGGGTTAAACAAGCTGCTACTTGGGGAAAAGAAGCCCTGCTGCCCAATCACCATTATAGTCACACTTCTTGGCATTTATGAATCAGGCAGTAGCCTCTAGAGTAGGTGTGTCCAAAGTTTTTGGCAGGAGGGCCACATCATCTCTCTGACACTGTGTTGGGGGCCAGGGAAAAAAGAATTAATTTACATTTAAAATTTGAATAAATTTACATACGTTTACATAAATGAATATATTAAAGATGGACTTATACGAATGAATGAATCTTGCAATAGCTCAAGGCCTATAAAAGGCCTTGCACAAAGCAAGGCAGGCCTTTCCTTTGCTGCCTCTACTGCATTACAGACGTGAAACAGCAAGCAGTGGAGGAAGCCCTCATCCCACAGTTCACGCGAGAGGTCAAACAGTTGCCCTCATGCTGACAGCAGTTGCGTTGGGCCAGTGTGGGCTCCAACAAATCTCTGGAGGGCCAGAGGCTCATTGGAGACTGGGGGCTCCCTGAGGGCCTCATTGAGAGGCCTCAAGGGCCGCAAGTGGCCCCAGGGCCAGGGTTTGGGCACTCCTGCTCTTGAGCCTCTAAAAAAGTTTGAGAACCACTGCCTTAATGCATAAGAATATTACACACTGCTGAATCAAGGCCATGGACCATATAGTCCAAGAACCTATTCCCCATAGTAGCCAATGAGATGCCTCCAGGAGGGCCACAAACATGGGTTGCTGCAAGCAAAAGTAGCAGAGGGCAACGCTACAATTCAGAGGTCAATGCCTGGAGGTAGCGTATAACTCTCATGACTAGTACATACACCATTTTAGATCTGTCCTCCATTAATTTTTTTCTTTGGAAGCCACCTGATTGCCCTGACCACATCCTATGGTAGAAAATTTCACAGGTTAGTTACACATCCTTAAGAAGTCCTTCCGTTTGTCTGTCCTAAATCTCCCCAGTTAATTTCACTGGATGTCTTGTGGTTCTAGTACTGTGAAGGAGAAATTTTTTTCTCTTTTCATTTTTTCCACATTTTGCATAGTTTTATAAGCCTCAGTGTAGTCCCTCCTTAATCTTTTTTCCCAAGCTAAAAAACTCCAAGTATTGTCCTCTCTTTTCATAAAGTGAAGGTGCTCCAGACACCTGATAATTATGTGTGCCTTTCTCTCCATGTTTCAAGGCTCCTCCAGAATCTGGATTTTCAGTCTGGATATTCACCTATCTGGTTCTTGTTTGCTTTTCTCCATCTCTTTCAGCTATTCTTGTTTTTTTGTTTTTTTGCAATGTCCTCACAGAAAGGATGTTCTGTTAGTCTGGTGACCCACTGATACACTGTGCCTTTGCTGACTACCTTGTGAGAACACTTTAAAACATCCAATTAGGTCCCAAAACATTATAAATTAACCGTAAATGTTTACTTGAGAGTAAGCCCAGTTAAACTTAGGATCATGCTGCTTCAGATTACACAATACTTCACCACAAAGAGGAATGAGGACATACAATACCAGATTGGGAGATAATTGTGCTACATTATGTATTATATTCCAACATTTACTTTTGATGAAGTGACAGCTGGTATTTACCCTGTCAGGAGACTACTTGAGAATTATCAGGCTCTCTGGGTTGGAAACCGTTATCTGTCACTACACTGGGGGTGCATTTGTAAGACATATTCCCCAGTGTGAAACTGATGGGATAAAATCCTCCTTCGTTTATAAAAGTGACCAGAGGAACTAGGCCGTAATGAATGTCTGCTTTGTTTTTTAGCTCCATTCCAGCACTGAGACATTATTACAGCATTCACAAAACGTAATTTTGATTGTTTTGATTGTTTGATTGTTGGCTATTGTTGACTGTTTCCTTATGTCTCCTGCTGTGACTATGAACCTCAAGATTTTGACAATAATAAGAACTGGAGCAAATTTAGAAGAAAAATAATCACAGTGAACAGTTGTCTTATCGATGCTTCAGACAAAGAGCTGTGATAACATCATCACCACATGAATTATACGGTTGCAAAAAATCCATGTTCAGGATATGGACATAACAACTAAGTAACACTGGGTAGACAACCCAGAAAGGTGATTGTGCTATATCCATTCCATTATCTTTTAGAAACTCGCTTATTTGCACAGTGGCTGCTCCTGTGATCATTCTCAGGCTGGTAAAAAGCATCAAAAGCAGGGATGGCCAACCTTTCAACTTTAGGGCTCCTGGACCTTTAATGATAATGTAGAACAGGGGTGTCCAAAGTTTTTGGCAGGAAGACCACATCATCTCTCTGACACTGTGTCGGGGGCCGGGGGAGGAATAATTAATTACATTTAAAATTTGAATAAATTTACATAAGTTTACATAAATGAATACATTAAAGATGAACTTATATGAATGAATAAAGTTCTTGCATCACAGATGTGAAACAGCAAGCAGTGGAGGAAGCCCTCATCCCAAAGCTCACGCGAGAGGTCAAACAGTCGCCCTCACGCTGACAGCAGTTGTGTCAGGCCAGTGCAGGCTCCAACAAATCTCAGGAGGGCCAGAAGCTCATTGGAGACTGGGGGCTCCCTGAGGGCCTCATTGAGAGGCCTCGAGGGCCGCAAGTGGCCCCAGGGCCGGGGTTTGGGCACCCCTGGTGTAGAAGAGGGAATTTCAGCAGGGGAGAGAAGAGGAAAATTCAGCTTGTCATCTCACATGACAGCCCTAAACTTGAAAGTTTGGCTACCCCTGCTTTAGATGTTCTCTTACCAGCACAGTAGCAACCATGTCAGTAAGTTCATGTTTAAAAGCCATTTCTGCCCAATGCTGCATATATGCAACAGGGACCAAATATGTACACCTGTGGGCTGGGCAAAAATGAGTTAAATGAGACTCTAACCCAGCAATTTTCAACCCTTGTCATCTCATGGTTCACTGACAATAAACCAGCTAGGCACTAAAATTGTCAAGGCATACCCTCAGTTTCTTGACAATTGACAAGGCACACCCATTGACAGCAGGGGCTCGCATCCCCGAGTGGCCCTACTAACAAATGACCCTCCCCAAAGTCTCGCGGCACGCCTGCAGACTATCCACAGTATACCAGTGTGCCATGGTGCTGTGGTTGAAAATAGATATTCTAACCCCACTTTTTGTGTGTGCGCAAACTCACTTAGCTTTAATTTCTCCCTGGGCCAACTTACAAGGTAGAGCATCAGCTGGGCACCAACAGTGGCACTAAAAGAAGGGACTTAGGGCCCAATCCCATCCAATTTTCCTGCACCAGTGCAGCTATAATGCAGCCCCAAGGTAAGGGAACAAATACCTTGGTAGGTAGGTAAGGACCTACCCATATCTTGAGTAGGCCTCTGTGACTGCCTCCCAACCACAGGGTGCAGCACATGCCCATTAGCACAGCTGCACCAGCACAGGTAAATTGGATAGAATTGGGCCCTTAGGCTGCAATGTATCCTGGTGAAGGACATGAATAAGCATTGTCACCACTGGAAGCTGTTCTACTATTTGTGTTCTACAGACATACTTGATGTTCCCAGGATACATTATGAGGCGAATGTCTTCACCAAAACCCATCTGAGGCAGAGGAAAATGGGAAAGCTGCAGCAGACGCTCTCAGGGCCCAGGTGTCACACCCTTTCCCAACAGGAACTGGGACTACCTTGGCAGGAAACCAACACTATCCATTTACGCCAGGGAGAGGACCCTATCAGGGTCTTGTCCACAGAAGAAATTGTGGAAATAGCATTATTATCTTCTTGTTCATAATTCCCATGCAAGGATGGGCTGATTTACTCACTGGAAGCCTGTTTTCTGACTAAGAGTTTCATTGCAGGTTTTCCCACTGTTAGTTCCCAGTGACCACATCTCATCTGGCCCTCTTTATCAATTGGCAGTCTGCTGTCATCTTCTCATGCCTTCCTAATGCTCTGTTACAGTAGTTCTCACACATTTAGCACCGGGACCCACTTCTTAGAATGAGAATCTGTCAAGATGCACCGGAAGTGACGTCATTAAGCAGGAAAATTCTTAATTCTAGGCTGCAATCCTACCCACACTTATCAGGAGTAAGTCCCATTTACTAACATTGTTAAAAGAATATACTTAGTAGCTTGTTAAAAGTACAGGTCTGTAACATTTCCCCAAATGCAGTACCTACCATGCAGTCACCAACCACATCAAGTCTAATATATTAAAAATACCATATTGAAATGAATGTGGACCCACCTGAATTGGCTCGCAACCCACCTAGTGGATCCCGACCCACTGCTCTATTAACTTGACAGTTGCCAGAGCTGGGGCATCTTTATTTCCAATTCCTCCTCCTGTCTCACTTCTCCTTATGCTTTCCTCCTCCAGTTATCTTTGTCCTGACCAATTCTGTGAAACTCCCCAAGCGATTTTATTTCTTGGGAGTGCCACGCTGGGAATGATCCATGTGGACTCAGCAATGGTGAATGAGCTAGGCTGGTAGGAAAGAGTTGAGCACCAGCCACACACCCTAAGAAATCATAAAGCTGCGGTAATGGGATATGCAAGCTGTGATCTTGTATTTTATGTAGATGAACATAATTCCTGGGGAGATCCGGAGAGTTTATGCACTGACTGTGTTTATATATTCTAAATAGATACTAATTTATGCCACAGTATAGAACTGAATGTTCGGAATTAACGAGGATTGCATCAGCTCTACTCTCTTTAAAAAGGCAAAAAGGGAATAGCTTTCCTTTGGAGAACTTTCATATAAATTACATATAAGATCGGAAAATTAGGGTAGTGCTATTCTGGGGGAACCTTTATGGTACTTTCATCAGAGCAGAAATGGAGGCAAATGTTCTTTGAGCAGGTGAGTGCCTGGTATGGAAATCATCTCTGCAGCCAACTAAAGGCAACCCCTCCCCCCCAAAAACACACACACACACACACACACACACACACACAGTGACTGTTTATAATCTAGTTAAACAATAAATGAACAAATAAATAAATAAAGCACAGAGCATGTCCACATTTTCAGCAAGAGCAACACAAAAACACATTAAAGTTTAAATTCTCCTACAGCGCTCCTTAGCAAAGAGGAAGCCATGAGAATAAATGTCAGCCTTTGTGTAGTCTGGTGAGTTACTGTTTTGATTTTTGTACCTAGAGGTGGCTTAAAAAAATATTTTCCATTTAAATCAGTGTAGACTTTTTTTAATCAGCTCCCCCTTTTCTTTTTTGCCTGTTCTGTCCCCCCCTATCATAGCAAAGCAATTAAAATGAAATGAAAAGCTTTCCAATATTTATAATTGTTCATCCCAAACAGAAGGCTATGAAGCCATTGGGAGGGTATTATGACTCATTATGCCTCAGAATTCAGATGGGGACCCCAGAGATCCTCTGACTGTCACAGAGAGAAAGAACCCTGCCTGCTTAGCAACAGGGGGCCCCAGTTGTGCACACCAGCCCGGTGGTTCATTTCACGCAGGCTCCCCACTGAAAACAGAGACTAATTCAAGGTGTCTTGTCGTTTTATGCCAAGGCCCCAAAGGTATGAATGAATGCTAATTATTAGCACTCATTTCTCTTGGCTCGACTTTGTGCCAAGCAGAAGTAATGAGGGACAATTTCCCATTTCTTACAGCTATAGGTAAAGAATGTGTGCGTGCGTCTGTGTGTAGCAGGGGGGTATACGCGTCACACATTTGTAGTGCCTGTGCAATCTACCTGAGGAGGGTTGCTCTCTTCCAGGGTAAACTCAAGGGATTCCCATCAAAGATAAACCTTAGAGGCAATCCTCCACAAAAATATATATAAGAAGGCTAGAGATTATTGAGCAACAATATATTTGCATACAAAGCAATGCAAAAGGATTAAATATTAATACCGCCTGGAAGCCCTCCATCAAATCACGGGATGCTTAGTTCAAATACATATGTGGAAATAGACTCCCCCACATTAAGCACTGTTTAGAGAGCCTCGTTGCTTGCCAGTGCATAATGTAAAAAGAAACCATCCTCCCAAGAACCAGTGATTTTCAACCTTTTTCATCTCATGGCACACTGGCAAGGCACTAAAATGGTCAAGGCACACCATCAGCTTTTTGACAATTAATAAGGCACACTGTGCTGTCAATGGGGGCTAACATCCCCTCTATTGATAAATGACCCAAATTCCCGCGGCAGACCTGGGGACGACACAGTGGTTGATGATAATAATAATAATAATAATAATAATAATAATAATAATAATAATAATAATAATAATAATAATAATAATAATAATAATAAACTTTATTTTTATCCCGCCTTTCTCCCCAAAGGGACCGCAAATGGCTGTTCTAGACTCTGGACCTCACAGGCCACATTCCCTGGCCCAAAGTCCTGATCCAGCTAAAGCACCCTTCCTCCACTTATTCTTTCCTAATGGTATGCAACTGTTCTTGTCCCTAGACCCAGAGACCACAACCCTATGTTCATCTACCTGGGAATAAACCCCATTTAACACAGTGCATTGTGCTATAAGTGTGGACCCAGTCTTGATTTTTCTTAGGCTTCTTTAGCTCTGTTTCTCTACCCCTTTGTTTCCTAGGGTGTGGTTTATCAGCCCATTGATTTTTTTCAGCAATGTAGCACTCCTCTTTCACTTCCAATAGTATACAGTCCAGCTGGTTCTAAGCAGGGCCTAGGAGAGGGAGGTAAAGGAGGTAATTTTTACCTGGGCCCAGGGTCCAAAAGGAGGCCCAGGAGCCAAAGGAGGGGGCCCAGAAATTTCCTGTGATCAGACGTTTTCCTATCTACTCAGACTTGTTGCCTGCATGGGATACTGACCACAAGCATGGAGTTGCAGCTTCTTTTGTCAAGCCATATACACTGAGCAGAGGAATGCATACATGACACTCCTTAACACAGTGTCAAATTTAGGAGAAAACTGGCCTGATACAGTAGCTCTTTGGCTTGTGGATCTGCTTGCCATGTATAGGAGCACTAGGGACATGCCATGAATAGGGACACAGCTGCAAGACGCACAGCTGCCACAGAAGCAAGTTTTGGTCTGCACAGGACACTTTCCATTCTCAACCTAAATGTGATGATGCTAATTCACCACAATGATTTTCTATATTTAAAAGATTTTAGAGAGACTTAGGAGTGTGTTTGAATTTCTGCATGACTGTATCTAGCTGCTGATGCCACACTGGTGGGTAGACCTGGCTCCAAAGACTGTCACCACCCTTCTCCACTCTGTTTCACCCCTCCCCCTTTGCAAAGTGGCTCAAAAGAAACTTTGTACCCCCTGATAAAATTCCTCTCAGAGGCCCTGGTTATAAGTGCAGCAAAGTTTCTTCAGAACAACTTTTTTAATTAGCCCCTTACCTCAATTTCCTGCCTCTTCTGCCTTTATATTAAGCCTCATTCTTCAGCAGTCCTCCCTTAATGTTCCTCTTTCTTGCAGCTGGGCTTCCAGTCCTGGGATCTGTTTCTTGTGCTCCTGTTTCAGGTTTTCATTCCAGTCAAAATGACAACTATCTCTTCCCTCATAGAAGCTGGACTCTAATGCGCAATCATGACTGCGCCTTGGGCCAGTGCAAGTCCCTTGTGCTGGCCCAGGAGGGTCACAAATGTGCTGAAAAGCACATTTGCACCATCTTGAAAATTGGCTGGGCTGGCACAGAGATGCACGCTGGTCTGTGGAGGTTGGATCCAGTCTCTGTGCCGACTGGGGCATTGCTCGGGGTTGCGTTGGCTGAGCTCGGTCAATGCAAGGGTCTGGGGAGGGTGGGGAGGGGCAAAAGGGAGGCATTCTGGGGCGGGGCGTGGGTGGGGGGAGGGTGGTCCCAGGGTGGGCAGGCAGGGAGCGGGAGGCGGGGCTCGGACTCGGTTGTTATGTCAGATACCAACCCTGTTCCCCAAGCAGTGTGGAGCAGCTGCAAGCTGCTTCGTTTTCCTTGGACTTATGCCTTCGCCTGAGGCGGTGCAAGTCTAAGGAGACACATTGGGGCTGTGGTGACTTACCCAGGGGTAAGGGGAAGAGTTTCCCTTTGCCTCCAGCTGAGCCACTTCAGGTCCCAATCTTGCACTGGATACAGCACAGACCTCCTGGCCTCCAGCACAATATATGATTGTGCTGTAAATCACATAGGTTCCTAAACAGCCAGCATTCTCGGATATATGACAGCTTAGCTAACACCAAACACCATGCACTCTAGATAAATTCTTTATTAGTGGTAATAATCTCGTCTTTTAAAGTCCAAAACCCTTGGAAACCATAAAGCCTCTTTATGGTGAAAAGTTCCTTCAGAATCAGGAAGGTGTTGACTCTTGGGAATCCATTCCGAATGCTAGAAAGTAAAATCCTGTCACAAAACACAATAACATACGTATATATAAAACAACACAGTTTTTTTGTTGCGTTAAATATATTCAGGGCCTATCGCCTGTCACAAATTCTCTTTTATCTGGCAGCAGTTTGTCTTACTCTGTTTCCTTTGTATCCCCTCTGTATAAATAAGATATAGAAAATTCATTTTTGAAAATCACAACCTGGTTGTCAGAGAGGAGCCAGACCCAGGAGGCAAGTGTTTCCCAGGCAGAATTCTAACCTAAAGAGGAGGGCTTTGTGGGGCTTCCTCCTTCGGAAGGCCCAGTGTCCAGCTGGGTGGATGGATCCAGCCCAGAACCTAAAAGGTGTTCTCCAACGCAGCCTGGTGACTCATCACCCAGGGCAACCCTGCAGAGAGCTGGGACTCCTATTTCTAATCATGATACCCCTGACATATATGCAACCTCCTCATAAAACCATCTAAGGCAGTTCACCAAATTGACAATAGCTTGTCAAATATTAGAGTAACTTTCCAAAACAGCAAACCTTCCAGTCTGTAGAAGACCTTATCTCTTTCAGATCTGCTTCCAGATCAGTACTCAAAAATTTAGGCTCCTAAAGTGTAAGGGCAGTTTATGGAATGCCGGCATTAGTCACCTTGAATTCCTTGTATGTCTTCCAACTCAAATTGGCTCTAACAAACTGATGCCTGTGTGCATGTATTCAATTAAAAAACAGTAGGAAAGCATTTCCTTTTGTCTCCAGTGCAGAACTTTCTGATCTCTTTTGTTACCTGCCTTTCCATGTTAATTATCTCCCTTGGTGCCTTGTCTGGTTAGGGTAAATAAATTGTACACTGTAAATAAAAATAATGCTATTACTATTTTACTTCTCATTAGCTGTTAAACACATATGCCTTTGGCTGTGTGGACAGGCCCAACTCATACATATGTAACTTAAAATAATAGACCTGCCAAAAGCTTTTGATTAAATGCTTTGGAAAAAGGAGAAGCAATAGGATTAGCAGCAGAATCCTATATATGTTTCCTCAGAAGTAAGTTGCATTTCACTTGCTGGCACTTACTCTCTAGTAAGTGCATTTAGGACTGTAATCCAAAGGGCCAAATACACACAAGTGATTTTTTTTTCCTACTGATTGAGTCCATGTTGTCCATTTTGGTAGTTTTTTTTTTTAGCAACTTCCACTCCTTCCCTTTTTGGGAGATTTTTCTGGCTTGGGGAGCCTCCCCTTATCTCCAGAGGAGTTACTTTCCCTGGCCACCAAGGGGCAGCATTTTGATTGCATTTTTCCTTTTTCCCTAGGTACTGAAGCAGCATAGCCTTGCTCTGGAGAAGAACATTGTGCCCCAGTCTATTCAGCAAAGGATAGGTCATTTCTCTTCTTCTAATCCTCATAACAAATTCCCATCCCTTCTTCAGATGTTCTTGGGCAACATCAATTTCTCAGTGCCTGTTTTAAACCTCCTGCAAATTCTCTCCTTCTTCCCCTCTTTCCCAATGGGTGGACTAAATTCAGCCCAGCAGGCAGCCCAAATCTCTCTCTCTCTCTCTCTCACTGATAACAAAAAGTGCCTGTCCAAATGGAGCTATTTACAGATACCCTTTCACTTGCAATCACTAAATCTATACGCAACTGATTGTATAAGTTTTACTCTTTTCATTTTTCTATATTTTCAATAAAAGTCTATATTCTTTTGAAAAGTGCTTGTCTTGTGGCTATTGTTAGCATAAAGCCCCCAAACAGCCATTCACTGCATTCTGGTCTGACTTGCCATAATTTCCCCAATTTAGTTTAATTCTGGACTGGACAGACCTGGACCTGAGAGTATGCATGTTTGCATGTCTTCATGCATATGAGAGCTGTGTTGGCAACGACTTATAGTCCAGTCCTAAACTGCCCAGGGTGCCCAGGCTCGGCGGCACAGAGAACGGCTACTGCTGAATCCTGTGCACCCTGGGCTACCGCGGGAGGCGCCTCTGGAGAAGGGGATGTGCAATGGGGGTACTCACTTTAGTGCAGACCAAAAGGTCAACGGTGAAGTAAAGGCGCTCGTGTAGGGCGCGAACCCGTCCACGAGCAGAGCTCCGTGGACCCGCCTCCCTCCTTCCCCAGCACGCCTCCAGCCCGCCCCCTCCCTACATCACACCTCCCCCCTGCCGGCCTCCCCCCTCCCCGGAATGTCTCCTCCTCACCCCCACTTACCTTGCCATCGCTCGGCGGTCCATGAGACCACCGAGCTGCGGAAGCTGGGCGACCGCCCCACGCTAGCCCAGCACCATTCAGCGCTGGGCTAGCACGGGCAGGAGCCCAGTGGAGAGGCTCGCAAATGTGCCTTTGCGACAGTGCTCAGTGGCACAAAGCCATGCCGCCAAGCACAGGATTGGGCTCTTAGTGGAGCTGTTGGAATACAGGCACAAAACTGCCAAAGAACTCTGGAAGACAGTGTAGTGTCCAGATGCCACAGACTTTTGGCTTGCCCTTTGTGATACCTGTAGAAGGTGCGTCCTTTATATAACTTCATCCTCTCCCCTCTCCCTTCCTGACCTTTGAAGGAATGGTATTCAGGCTCCTGAACTCTGTTCCTGAATGGCAGGCAGCCATTGCTGAGCATCTCCTTACTTCTGCACAAAAAGAACAGCATTTGGGATTCTTACAGCTCAATCTTATCCATTTCTGATGCAGCAGGGCCAAAATGGTGACTGCTGCATCCTATGGTCTCCTTGGTCTCCTCTGGGTATGGCAATGGGGGTAAACCTCCATGGTGCAGGGGTGTCTACTTGGACCTGTGCTAGCTAAGTAGCTGGCGCGGTTCATGTTGACCCACACTGCGGTAGCGGGTCTGGGAAGGAGGTTAGGATGTTGGCAGCACAAGCCTGATCTACCCTCCCTGCCCCCCCCCCGGGGCTATATTTGGCATGCTGTCCATGGTAGTAAGAAGTCTTGTTTGAACTCTGGAAAGGAAAGATAAAACTGTAATAAATAAATAAAGATGTGGTCTAGATGAGCCTTATAGCAATTGTTTACTCGTAGAATGGGTGTAAAATACAAAGTGAAAAAAGTTACTGTTTTTCCTCAATTAATTTTTATTTTCATTGGGGGGGGGGTGGTGGTGAGGTGGTCGTCTATGAAAGGAGCAGCACAAGAGAGACTCCCTGGTAGTTGTGAGGTCCTCATTAATGCACAGTAAACATGCCCATTGCAGGATCAGTGGCTTTTAATGATGTGGGCTTTAGTATTGTGTGGGTGTTTCCTGCTTGAAAAGCAAGACCATAATGAGTATAGAAGTCTAATAAGTCATTTCATTGGCATGCCATTAAAAGATCCTCAATTCTGTTATCGTAAAAAAATGAAATATATGCTAGCTGCACTGTGACACTGTTAAATTCACTAAAATCAGAGCATTTTAAAATAAATTGGGTGATATCACCAGAAAGAAATAGCCTTTAGAAAGAAACTTACAGCTGTATACTTGATGGTTCTAGTGTCAAATTTACAGCTTCCAAATGGGGGTAAAACAGGGAATGGAAAAGGTATTGTATCCAAAGACATACAGAAAGGATTGATGAAATACAATTGCTTAAAATCGCTAATTGTGACTCTGCAGTAAGCTGCATGCACTTATATTTTCTTCAAAGACCTAACATGAGTTCTGTCAAGCTTTCATATTACTGAGTTCTAAAGCAACAGCCATGTAAGAACCAATTTTCACATTACATTTTTTAGGTGTGTGTCAGTTGCGGACCCCTGTGCTGCCCTGGGACACAGGACCGCAACATGCTGCCCCCTCAGGATACTTACCCAGCCTGTGGAACCTTACGCGACTTTGCTCGGCGCTTCAAAAGCCTTCTAAGGCCCCTGGAGCACGTTTAACAGTACTTCTGGTTTTCCGACGAAAACCAGAAGTGCTATTAAGGGCGCTCCAGGGACCTCTGAAGGCTTTCAGAGTGCCTGAAAACACAGCACGAGGTTTTGCCTGGCCCCAGAATGGTGCCAGATGGTGGGTGGAGGTGGCAGAGGCAGTGCCGCAGGTGGGCAAGGCAGTTCTGCCCCAACAGGGCCCACAGGTGTGGTGTCTGGGGCTTATGTCCCCTTGCCCCCCCCCGGACCCTCACTGGTGTATATATGAAATGTAAAATGTGAATGTGGCAAAAAATGCATCATAGAGATACACTTATCTTACACTTATCAGGGAGCAGTGCAATCTAGAAAGAAGGACCTTGAGGGGAGACATGATTGAAACATTATAAAATTGTACATGGGATGGATAGAGTGGATTGAGGGAAATTCTGTTCCCTTCTATTTAGACCCTTCCATATTGAGCTGCACCTGCCAAAATTCCCTCTTCTGTACAAAGGTTAAAGGTATAGGTATTCTGTCCTCCACTGTATCTGGTCACCCTGCATAACATGGCACTGTCATATGGACACACAGACACAAGCACAGCACCTTCAAATGCCAAGGACATTGTGAAGGCCTCTTTGCAAGCCACCAGGGAATTTGTGAAATAACAGGCTGTGTTTATGAAGGCAAGCGTTGTGGATTCATAGACGCCTGTCAGTCAAAAGCATTCATGTGTTGCATACTTTCCAGCTTGGGGGGAAAAAAGCTGTCACATACAGGAGGGATGCCAAACATTGCATTCATTAATGATAAAGCCAATTGGTGTTTTATTTTGTGTTGACATCAAAAGAACACAATAACGATTGTGTTTCAGAGCCAAGAAAAATGATAATAATAGTGATGAAATTACGAAAGGCCATAGCTCAAAGGAAATGCATTTGCCTTGTATGTTGAAAATCCCCAGGTCTGTTCCTGGCATCTCCAGGCACAGCAGCAGAGCTGTTGCTTCTGTGATGTCAACAGTGTAATGGGTGGCAGGGAAGCAGCAGGCTAGGGGTGCCCTTTCACCCTGAGTCTGCAGGAATCTCCCTCCAACCTGGTGTGCTGGATCTGCATCAAGCTACTTCTTGCTTACTAAAAGTGAATGTGGAGCAGGTCCTGTGCTCTATTTAAGTTTAAAAGGACTGCACAAAGAAGGGACAAGGTGAGTGGGTAGGGAAGCAGATTACCACAGGCCTTTCCTCCGATGCAGTTCGTGGCAACCCCCCACCCTTTCACCTCTCCCCTAGCTTGTGGTATCTTTAAATAAAATTTAAATATGCAATGTTGGGCAGAAATGGTTTCTGCGTACACCTCTGGGCAGGGCAGAAATAAGTTAATAATAATAAATAAAATTAGTTATTGCTGCAGATCATTATTTAGCATTAAGCACCCAAGACACACACATATACAATTCAATTTTTTAAAAAACAAACCTGGAACGTAATTTTAAAAAACAATTTTGTTCTCTGCTAATCTAACATACGTAACAGATTTAGTATTTGGGACCCCAAAATAATAAGCAGGTAGACCCAGTCTACTCAAAACCACACTGAATTTCACCCCTGGAGTAAATTTTTTTGTAAGCAGAGTCATTAGAACAGGTTTGTCAAACTCATTTCATACAGCGGGCCGAATAGCAAGCTGAGGGCTGGAAGTGATATCACTAAGCAAGAAGTAATGTGGTGATGGCATCTGGCCTGGATGCCTTTAAAAGGGGATTGGACAAGTTTCTGGAGGAAAAATCCATTACGGGTTACAAGCCATGATGTGTATGTGCAGCCTCCTGATTCTAGAAAAGGGCTATGTCAGAATGCCAGTGCAAGGGAGGGCACCAGGATGCAGGTCTCTTGTTGTCTTTTGTGCTCCCTTAGGCATTTGGTGGGCCACTGTGAAATACAGGAAGCTGGACTAGATGGGCCTATGGCCTGATCCAGTGGGGCTGTTCTTATGTTCTCATGACATCATTAAGCAGCTGATGACAAGACATACGCAGTTTTCTCACTTAGGAACTCATTAGCTGCAAATGACAGAAGAGGAAAATATGCAAATCTTGATCATATTTCCAAGATTTGGGAGAGCCCAATTTATCACGCAGGCTGCCCTTTCAGCAGTGACCCCTCAGCACAGCTCAGCAACTGATGGTGGTTCTGGGAGAGGCAAAGGCTGGTTAAAGAGCTTCCATAGACCACATCCAGCTCAAGGCCTTATTTTTGACATCCCTGCATTAGAACACAGGCAAAGGTGAGGCATCTAGGGCCTGCCAGAACAAATAAGTCACATATTTGTCCTGTAGCGACTGTTACCCTGCACATGCCTGATCTTGTCTGATCTCAGAAGCTAAGCAGGGTCAGGCCTGGTTAGTACTTGGATGGGAGACTGCTTGGGAATACCAGGTGCTGTAGGCTTATACCATAGTCTTTCAAGACTGAAGGTTGCCAACCAACCATTTATCCTGGAGACCTTGTCCCTTTCATTAGTGTTGTTCAGTTCTTCTACCCCTGGCTTTCCTTGATAGTGTCCCCAACATTCAGAAGAATTAGAGAATCTCTGATTTGGGGGCCTGAGGATCACCCAAATTCTTTCTGTTGTAGGATTAATGAAAAGTGAGCCATGTGTGTCCTTGATCCATTTTTTTTTCCTCTGTGCTAATTCATTGGGACACTTATAAATATCTGCAAGAAGTATTTATGGGATGTAGAAAGCTCTGCCCCTGGCTTTCATGCTCACTCATCCTTAACCCTGTTAGAATTAAGAGATATACATAATAAATGATTCATTATGAGCGATTATCTCTGGAGATTTTTTTCCTAATCTTATCAAACCATAGACTATGTCAATCATATGCAAAGTCTCACATGGCATTACATCTAATAATCAGCCACTTTTAAGTTGTGTATCTCATTTCGATTGCATAGTTTTTGGGGAAAAGAAGGACTGTGAAAGTGTCTCTGATTCTCAGTGCTTCCAGGAAAAAAAATAGAACAATGCTTTATTTTAATCCATCTGCAGCCACATTAACTGTCAACAGAACAACCCCTGGAGTCTTAGGATTTCTCATAAACTTTCATCAAGAGCAAATCAATCATTTCTGGGGGAAAATAAGCATCTCGATCCCACTGGTTGAGCGTAAACTTCAAAGCGATGACATGTATTAAATGAGATGTTGGACCATGTGATACTGTGAGCATGTGTTAATACTCATTTCTCATTGAAACAATGCTGGGTAACAAAGGACCCAGAGCAAATATTATCGAAAAAGTTTAACAAAATATTAATAATACACCCTGTGGTAAACATTACAAAGCACGGGACAAAATATCAAATTGACAAAAATGACACTCTCAAGAAATATTAAAAGGCAAATATTCGGTATCAAGCAAGCAACTTCCATTAAGGTTAATTGGAAATGTGAGGCAAATTGCATTCACTAAAAGAATACTTTCAGTATAATTAATCTGCGAGGCTACAGGCTGCTGGAGAGAACTGAGGAATGATAATGGATGACAAACTAAGCATGAGTCAATAATGCGAGGCTGTAGCAAAAATGGAAAATGCTATTCGGATCAATTGATGAACATCTTTGATAAGCAACAGCACTGATTGACCGAAGGGAGCGACATTTTAAAATTAGTTTTTAGGAGAGCCTTTCTACGCCATTGACAATATGCTGGCGCAGAAGGGTCTTCATTTGGAGGACAACAGCAAACGACCAGAGGGCCGACTGAAGCAGTGCTGCTTTGATGGGTTGCATGGTGACATGAAAATCTCATGCCTACACCCGGACCAAGTCCTGGACTGAGAGAAATGGCAATTCTGATCCAGAATAGCAGACCCTGCCACCATACAGGACAAATACTGAAGAAGTGGAAGAAGAGGCAGCGGCGGCAGCAGCAGCTTTCCACCCATGAGACAATTTGGTCGAGTTGGTGGTTAGATGCAGAATAGCCTTTGCATGAGTGAATTCACCTGAGTGTTTCTTAAGTTTTATTTCAGCCAAGTTGACTGTTTTCCAATTGATCTGGGCTGGGGATCCACTGGAAGTCATGGGAGTGGTTCCGGCGATGTCACTACTGCAACTAATCACTATTGATATATTTACAACAGCCCAGTGAGGTGTATAAGTACTGTCATCCTAATGTTATAGGTAAGGCTGAGTAGCTTGGTTAATGACACCTATGTTGCAATCCTAAGATTCCTGGAGTAAGCCCCATGAAATTTATGCTGGTCGTGAATTCATGGTACATGTAAGACTCAAACTGGGGCTTCATAAATCAAATCTTCTGGCTATTGTTCCACTGTAGAATCATGTGTGTCTGTTGGACTTAAACACCTAACCTTACAATATTCAGGCTTCATATCATTGATTAAGGGCACAATCCTAACCAGGTTTACTTAGAAGTCCTATTGTGTTCAGTGGGTCTTACTCCCAGGAAAGTGAGGTTAGGATTGCAGCCTTAAGCTATTTAGCTTGTCACTTTTGCAGAATTCCAAAAATAAAAAATATATAATAATAAGAATGTATGCATGTAAGTATAGTTTCAAAAGTATGTACATACACTATAAATACAGTGAATTCATTGAATAATGTTCAGTCAGCTCTCTCTCTCTCTCTCTCTCTCTCTCTCTCTCTCTCTCTCTCTCTCTCTCTCTCTCTCACTCACTCACTCACACACACAACCAAAAGCCAGCCCTGAATGAAATGAAATTAATTGTCACTTTCTCATTCAATGTAATAATACAAGATGTAGGGCTTTCCCACCCTGCCTTTCACTGCAGCTCCCCGGATAGTTTGAAGGTTGGCAGACCCTTCAGTATGGTGCAGAAATGAGGAATGGGAAAGTTACAGCAGGATGGAGGTATTCAAAATTGGGGAATTCCACCCTGTGCAAGCAGAAGTGCCTTTCCAGTAATGCAAGGCCACTTTGGATACAATTCCATCCTGCTTAATGCTTTATTTTTTTGTAGAACTGCAAGTGAAATATTTGCAATGTGCACATGCTTTTCACAAATAACCATAACCATGTTTATACGCCATACATATGCTCTTTCCTAAGAATCACCGGAGGCTCAAAATTTGCCAGTGTAGAAAATAAATAACTCAAACTGAGCCACCCACAGTCACAAGTCCCAGGCTCCTGGAAATGCCAGTGCATTAAGACATTTTGACGAAAAGATAGCTTAACCTGATCTTCAGTTCATTTCATCTGAAATACCTGAATTCTAGCAGTTTGAATTCCCTGGAGCTTTTTTTCCACGAAGCTTTTGCCCCAACTCTCCTTGCTCTCTTGTCACTAAGCCTAAGTAAATCTGAATGAAATCATCACATATTCTTGCCTGGTTTATCCCTACCTTCACTTCCCTTCTTCTGTTGTTTTCCTTTCATAGAATTTAGTACCCTTTGAGCCTCTTATCCTCTCCTTTTATGAAAAGCATCATGTAGCATCATCACCATCATCTCATCATCCACAAATATATACAACTACACATTTAATAAATGCAGGAATTCAGAAGACATGTATAAATATAAATTGTATCAGAGACTGTCAGTGAGATCCTCAAGCTGACAGTCTCTGATACAAAAAAATACACAAAAAAATTCTCCATACACAAAAAAATTCTCTCTCTCTCTCTCTCTCTCTCTCTCTCTCTCTCTCTCTCTCTCTCTCTCTAACTGTTCAATACACCTGGGCCTCCTTGATTCACAGTTCTTCAAATTCTAAATCCCCCTTTAGCCAATCATTTTATACCAAAGACTACAGCCATTATCATGTTCTTATGCTTTGTGAAAATTTTCCCCCTCCAGACAAGATAGAACTGAATCTGCCTAGTAGCTACATTCTTACTTTGTTCTGAATAGTTCAGTAAAAATACTAGATACTTGCGCTCACATTTAGCCACGAATATGAGAAGTGTATAGTTTTCTTTTTGCAAAAAAGAAAAAAGGGGAAAAAAAACCAACTTCCAAAAAACCTAATATTTTGAAGGGAAGATGAAATTAGAGGTCAAAAATGAATTATTATTCACCTCTGATGAGCCATTAAGGAATTGGGGATTTGCATATGGTCTTTGACTGACTCTTCAAAGGTGAATAATTGACTAATGGATACAAAGGGGCTTATTACTCTCCTCTCTCCAGCTGGGGGCAAAGATTGTGCAGTGTCACAGCCAATCATGATGGTTGTTCTGATGGACAGTCCCTTTGTGCATACCTTTTCTTGAAAACTGTAGGAACTGATTGGTCTGTGATGTAAAATGAAGACTTGGCAGGTCACTTTTTTCAGTTTTGCCAGAAAATTGTGAACTGTTTGACAAAGGCAGAGAAGTCCAATTCTAGGTGTCTGTTTTTGCAAAGCATGAATGAAAGCTATTTCAAGGAAAAGAAAAGAAACACTGTAGAAAAAGTACATGCTTTCGCAATAATAAAAGAATGCATTGTTTTTCTTTTTCTACCTGTCATGATTTTGTTTAAAGGCTGGGCTTTGGGATGGAAACTGCCTTGGTCGCCTTGGTGGATGACCTATGCCGGGGACTGGACAGGGGGAGTGTGTCCCTGTTGGTCCTGCTGGACCTCTCAGCGGCTTTCGATACCATCGACCATGGTATCCTTCTGGGCCGATTGGCCGAGTTGGGAGTTGGTGGCACTGTTTTGCGGTGGTTCCGCTCCTACTTGGAGGGTCGGTCCCAGATGGTGGTGCTGGGGGATGCCTGTTCAACACCCTGGCCTTTGAGGTGCGGGGTGCCGCAGGGTTCAATTCTGTCCCCCATGCTATTTAATATCTACATGAAACCGCTGGGAGAGGTCATCCGGGGGTTTGGAGTGGGGTGTCATCAATATGCTGATGACACCCAGCTCTATCTCTCCTTTCCTCCAGACTCCAGGGTGGTGGTTGAGAGCCTGGAACGCTGTCTGGAAGCAGTGAGGATCTGGATGGGGGCTAACAAGCTGAAATTAAATCCAGATAAGACAGAGGCTCTCCTGGTTCAGAAATCCTCGATGCAGGTGCTGGACTATCGGCTTGCGCTGAATGGGGTTGCACTCCCTCTGAAGGAGCAGGTCTGCAGCTTGGGGGTCCACCTGGACTCGCAGCTGCTCCTGGATTCCCAGGTAGCAGCTGTGGCTAGGGGAGCCTTCGCTCAGCTTTGGCTGGTGCGCCAGCTGCGGCCGTACTTGGATCGTGCCGACCTGGCCACGGTGATCCATGCCATGAGGTAAGATTATTGTAATGCGCTGTATGTTGGAATGCCCCTGTAGACGGTTCGGAAACTGCAATTAGTGCAGAATGCGGCGGCCCGTGTGGTTACTGGAGGTAGGCAGTTTGACTCTGTCAGCCCGCTTCTCAAGGGGCTACATTGGCTGCCCATTCGTTTCTGGGCCCAATTCAAGGTACTGGTTTTGACCTTTAAAGCCCTATACTGCTCTGGGCCAGGGTATGTTAGAGGTCACCTACTTCCATACAATCCAGCTCATCCTCTTAGGTCATCAGAGAAGGCCTTTTTACAAGTGCCGCCGCCTAGGGAGGTACGTGGGGTGGTGGCAAGAAATAGGGCCTTCTCAGTAGTGGCACCAACGTTATGGAACTCCCTTCCCCTTGACTTGAGACTTTCCGGGAGGCCTGAAGACCCTTCTGTTTAAACGAGCCTTCTGAGTTCATGGCGTTTTAAACATCTTTTCTACATTTTTTACTGGCCTGATTCCTTATGATCTGCTGCTATATACTCTTTTTTACCTGACTTTTTATCTGACTACTGTTTTTTGATATCTGTTAATGTGTTATTATGTTTTTATCTGTTTGCTAAATCATGTTTTAATCTGTTTTTACCCGTTGTAAGCCTCCCTGGATCCCTTTGGGGAGAAGGATGGGGTATAAATAAAGTTATTATTATTATTATTAAAGATTAAGGGTGCAATCCGAACTCCTTATGTCAGTGCTTTCCAGCATTGGCATAGCGGTGCCAATGGGACATGTGCTGCATCCTGCAGTTGGGTGTCACTCACAGAGGCCTCCTCAAAGTAAGGGAATGTTTGTTCCCTTACCTCAGAGCTCCATTGCCCTTATGTCAGTGCTGGAAAGCACTGACATAAGGGGTTAGGATTGCACCCTAAATGTTATTACTTAAAAAAAAAATCAGGTCAATATCACTGCAAAAGCCCTCTATCAAACTACCAGGGCTGGTCCACTGAGTTGTCTAACAGCCCAAACCTAATTGGGCTTTATGACAGTGACATTTTAAGGAGAAGTAGGAGGAGTTGCTGAAATAGCAGAAGCCATGACAGGAGTGGAGAAAGGATAGGTGGCACACATGCATACTCTATATCAGGAGACGGCAACAACTCACTGACTCAAGCAAGGGCTGGCCCTGCAAACTACAATTGAACTTCCCAACCCTTTCAGAATTTAAAGCACCAGTTTACAATGGAGAAAGGCAAGTCTAGACATTATGATGGCTGAATTGCACAGAAATGGCAGCTGAATTGTGATGTGTACAAATGAGCATCTGCTAGTTTTACTCCATAAGAACATAAGAACAGCCCCACTGGATCAGGTCATAGGTCCATCTAATCCAGCTTCCTGTATCTCACAACGGCCCACCAAATGCCCCAGAGAGCACACCAAATAACAAGAGACCTCATCCTGGTGCCCTCCCTTGCATCTGGCCTTCTGACATAGCCCATTTCTAAAATCAGGAGGTTGCGCATACACATCATGGCTTGTACCCCGTAATGGATTTTTCCTCCATATGATTGTATACCCATGCAGTGATGTCACCGGGGGAGGGTGCAGACCTAGTTGACACCATCAGGGAGTGACATTTGTGCAATACAACCTAGTGGCATATCTGGCAATCCCAGTTGGCCTGGTCTCCATCGTTGGTTCTCCACAAGGCCAGGTGAATGGGAGGATGGGAGATAGAAGGATGGGAGATGGCCTGCCAGGCAGATCAAGCACATCAAAAGTTCTGGGGCAGATGCAGTCCTTGGGAGTGACACTGCAACACCGGGTGACACCAACCCTAGTGACACCACTGTACCCATGTTTATTATCTCATGGACAAATTTGACAATGTGAAACCCCCCATTAACTTGTTATACAAAATAGTGCCATCTCTGTCTTCTTGTCTCATCTGAAGTCAATCTGATGCTGTGAGGTCGCACATCTTCTGTCTCTCTACTCGAGTCCTGTAATTAGTACAACCTCTTTCCTGAAGTCCTTTGTTATTTCCCTCAGTCCTTTTTTGAATTGTATACAGTAAAGTGCAGGTGAAACATGTTTTTCTACAGCTGAGAGCCATTTAGTTGTAAGACACATGTGAATTAGCACTTACCTCTCCTTGTTGGGTTTTTGCCTCTCTTGTTTTGCTAAGCAGTTGCATTAACTCAGGGCACCAAAACCTAGTGCACAAAAGTGGAATCATATTGTTAATGTATTTTCACAGGCACCTTCCACTTGACTGTCAGCAAGGTGGGTACTCAGCAACACACTTCATTTGGGGTAATGTATTAAAGTAATATCATCTCTTAACCAATAAAGCAAACAACATAATGCATTACATGAAGTTTAGCAGGGTGCCAGATGCTAGAGAGAGCGAGAACAAAGGGAGATTTCAGAAGGCACAAATAAAAAACAGAACCAAACAGGTAAGTGGCATTCGAAAAAGAGAGGGCAGGACACAGGCAGGAATCCAAGTGCATAAATCACTCAATGAGAGATAGTCTGGGCAGTTGGGCAACATTCAAGATGGCTAGTTATTGTCTAGCTGTCATTTGAACCGTTGGTTGGTTGGTTGGCAACCTTCAGTCTTGAAAGACTATGGTATAAGCCTACAGCACCCAGTATTCCCAGGCGGTCTCCCATCCAAGTACTAACCAGGCCTGACTCTGCTTAGCTTCCAAGATCAGACGAGATCAGGCATGTGCAGGGTTATAATTAATTTCTTAATTAACCAGGGACCAGGTTCTTAAAGAACCAGTGACCAGGGACACACTATACTTGCTCCCAGTGTGGAAGGGATTGTCATTCCTGAATCGGCCTTTTCAGCCACTAGACGCTGTGCCAGAACCACCATTCAGAGCGCGATACCATAGTCATTTGAGACTGAAGGTTGCCAACAACATTTGAACCACGGGGTTCTCTGTGTAACTTTCTCAAAGTATATGAGAGTTTCAGCCTGGTTTGCAGTGGGAAGCCCTATAGATTGATTAAACTTTGCTAACTGGGAAAGAGGCAGCTTTTAAAATGGTGTCCTCTTACATTTAGCAGGGGGAGAGCAACTGTCCCTCTTCACCCCAGCATGGCATCTTTTCCAGTGGCTGTTGCTAGGGTCTCTCTGTATGTTTTTTTAGATTGTGAGCCCTTTGGGGACAGGGAACCATTTACTCATTTATTTTACTATGCAAACTGCTTTGTGAACTACTCATGTTGAAAAGCGGTATATAAATATTCTTTCAATAATAATAATTAGGGAAAATTGTACACTGGGGACCTGAGACTGATCTCAGGCCTCCCCCTAAAACTGTTCAAAAATAGAGCAAGACTCAGAAACTCACGAATGGGCACCTGCACAGCACTCACACAGTCAATTTGACTGCAGGCTACATTCCTGGGAGGAGTGCTTTGAGAGGCAACTCACAAAAGGATGGCTCCTCAGTGGGTGCTGGAGCAGTGTCTTCCCTGGTTGCATTCTGGGAGGGAATGTGGGCAAGAAGAGTGAATGGCTAGGAACAAAAGACTGGTTTGATACCTATTCTGGGTGCTGGCTAGAAGATGCAGCATTAGCAGCAGCAGGTCAATGAAAAACTATGCATAGAGACTAATAAACAAAGAAGGGGTCTATGACAGTTTTTTAGGCCCATTCCTAACCCACTTTCCAGCACTGGCATAGCTTTGCCAATAGGATGTATGCTGCATCCTGCAGTTGGGGGGCACTCACGGAGGCCTCCTCAAAGTAAGGGAATGTTTGTTTCCTTACCTAGGAGCAGTTGTGGACTTACCATAAGGTCTGTTGGGGCAAAAGCCCCAGGCGTGAGGCATCCGATGGGGATCCCAATGGGGCGGGGAAACTGTGCTTCCGGTTTCCCAGAAGCACAGTTTAGAGCATCGGGGAACCTCACAGAGGTTTCTCTGATGCAGGTGGAGGTCACGCAAGGCTTTGTGAGTCTCAGGTGAGTAGGGGGGCAGATTTATGTACGGGGGTGGCGGTAACCCATGGGGGGGTGCCATCGTGGACCTTTGCTCTGGGTGTGGGGCTAGGGAGGTCCGCTGCTGCCTAGGAGCTGCATTGCCCTTATATCAGTGCTGGAAAGTGGGTTATGATTGTGCCCTTAATACCCTAAAGAGCCATGAGACTGGCCTTTGCTCTGCTGGTATACGCCCAGTGCCCCATACACATGTAAGCAACATCATATATCACCAATGTGAATAAAAGTTTGTCAGGCAATTATATGCAGGTTTCTAGCAGCTGAAGACCTAAAAGATGTCCAATCTAAGGAAATACCTAGATTTAACCCCTGCTAATTGGGTAAGAGGCACTTTTTCAAGTGGGTGCTCCTTTTTTTAGCAGGGGGAGAGTAACTGGCCCACCTCACCCCAGCACTGTCTGTTCTAATGGCTGTCTGCTGGTGTTCTTTTTGCATCTTTTTAGATTGTGAGCCCTTCTGGGACAGGGGGCCATTTAGTTATTTGATTTTTTCTCTGTAAACCGCTTTGTGAACTTTTAGTTGAAAAGCGGTATATAAATACTGTTGTTGTTGTTGTTTAACAGGTTCTCAAACACAACCTCCCGCGTCTAAAATAGCATTTTCAAATGAATTCATTCCAATTGGCAATTCAGCCTGGCCAAATAGATAGTCTTAGATCCCTCTCAATTGAACTTACAGGTAGGAATGATCCTAAATTCCAGAATCTGGCCAGAATCCAGAAAAGAATCCTGATTGCCAAGTGAGGCTGAAGTATTGTTGGAATAGGTTCCACTGCATTATGCTTGATTCTGCTGATTACAAACAAAAATGCTCCCGTTTCAGGAAACCGGAACAGTCAGTGGAAGTGTTTGGCAGCCCTGGAAGCATGGAGTGTGCAATAAACCTCCTAAAGAGAATAGGGATGATTCCCAACCATTCTGGTCCTGACTGTGTCTTACACAGACAGCGAGCAGTGTTTTCACCATCTACTGGCCATCTTGGAAGCTTGGAGCATGTGAGGCGTCACCTACAGAGAATTAGGGATGTCCTTGGATTGTTCAAAACTTGGGCCTCACTGACTCCGAACAAAGTATTTCACATAGAAGCCAACTAGGACTCTGTCTTCATAGAAGGAATTATGGAATACATCCCAGCTTTGACAATCCACTGCATTGTTCTGGAGGATTGCAGTGGATCTCTTTTACCAAATCTTTCCTAGTGAAGATCCTGGACTGAAGGGAGAGAAAAAGGAAAGAGACATTGCACAAAACATACTTTCCTAAGAGTGGGATCAAGCGGTTAAATTAAAGCTGAGCTGCCTAATTCCTATTAATGCAGTCCATTATTCTTTTGTTTCCTTCACTCAAGTTGTTGATTACTATCTGGGTCCATAGATGCACCATTGCGACGCTTTCACCCACAGTGAATTTCCAGAAATATTTGAAGAGCAAAACCCTAACTTCCTCTGTTGTCAACTATACAGCATAAAGTGCAAGCCACTGGCAGCCCAATCTTATCCTTAGCAAGCATCCTTGTTCCTGGTCCTCTACTGGAGCTGACTGTTATAAAGCCATCAGAGCCAGTCACACAAGGTGCTCCATCCGCGCACTAGTCAGCACACTAGTGCTCCCAGCAGTGTGCCGACTAGCATGCTGATGGAGCACGTTTTGCAACGAGTGTTGACTGCTTTATGGCCATGGCTCTCCCACTGATGACTGATAAAGATAAGTCAATGGGAAAGGTTGGAGGTAAGGAAAGTCAGTGATGCAGGTAAGTCAGTATGCTGATGAAAGTAATGGGAGAGCAGAAGGGGGCAGAGAAGGGTGACACAGGATGGGGGGAGGGTGGGGATGGATGGATCGGCCCTGGGAAGTGGCAGGATCGGTGACACTAATGCTGCCAATATCCTAAACCCCTTCCAGATCCAATCCCGCAGCCCAATCCTGGACCCAATCCTGGGTCCATGCAGATCTGTGCCAGCTATATAGCTGTTACAGGTTCAAGTAGACCTCCCCATGCCCTGTATAAGGGAACAAATGTTCCTTTACCCAGAGGAGACCTCTTGGTCTGCCCTCTCCACCGTAGGATGCAGCAGTCACTATTTTGGCGATGCTGCTTTGTCAGGGGAGGGGAGGATGGCTAGGATTGGGCTGTTACAGTAGAATCCTATGCATGTCTACTCAAAAGTATGTCAAACTGAGTTCAATGGAACTTACTCTCATGCATAAGTTTACAGCTGTAACTATCTAAACCTTATTTCCCACCTAATCTATATGCACATTCCATTACCTGTATCTCAAGCACCCTTTATTGCTTTCTTTGTCAATATATTGTCAATTTATTGAAAAAGAATATAAACATTTATTGGTGATCTGCTCTCCAGGTAGCAACCCTGTCTATTTAAGGGGTAGTCTGATGATTTGTGACAAAACATTTTTACTAGCGAGAGAACACAAACACATAAATCAACATACCATATTGTTTTAGGAAATGGGTTGGAAAGTGATAGAATAAGTCATGAACTTTGATAATGAATTATAATGAGCTTCACTAACAGCCTTCTGGGGATGGATAGATGGGAGGTGATTGTGTGATGATCTTTTTATAGGAAAACAAAGAATGGCACTGAGAAGTTAGCAAAGAAGAAAAGTAAAAAAGAGTCCTGGGGTATAGCCTAATCCTATGGTCTGTCAAGTTAATGCAGTTCACAGGACCAGGCTTAGGGGTCCTAACTCTTCCATAAAGCCACAACTGATTATTTTACTGCCCAATCCTATCCTTCACCATGTTATAGCATAAAGTCACACCAATGGAGGCTGTGCTACATGCTGTTATGGGGGATGATGACAATCAGATATCCTGCAGGAGGTAAGTAAAAAATTTTTCCCCCTAGAGTAGACGTCCCAAACTCCTATGGGTTTTCTTGGACCTACACTAGTTATACAGCTGGCACAAGACCAAGAAGAGAGGGGGAGAGGGATAACTTCCAACGTGCGCTACTGCCATCAGATCCACCCCCTCTTTCTCTGGACACACCTCTGGTTCCTTTCCAATGAGCCCCATTAATTGCCTTCTCTGCAACTGGCCCATCTTCACTGCCAACTTACTGACACCTGCAGAGCCTCCGAGAGCCACAGCCACATGTACCGAGCCTCTTGCCGTTAGTGGCAGCAGCCCAGCACTGTGCAACAGTGGTCCAAGTTTTGCGCCATCGTACAGGGTTTTGTGCTGCCGGGAAGCAAATTCAGACACTGCTGAATTTGATCTCTCACTCTCCGCATATTACTAATTCCCCCAGTTTGGTCCAGCCTGAGTTATTGTGTGCGCGCGTGCATGACTTGTGTAGCAAGGCACATGTACATGTGACTGAGCAGTGTTGGCAACATATGAGATACAGGAAGCTGGACTAGTTGGGCCTTCGGCCTGATGCAGGGCTCTTCTTATGTTTTTATGTTAACCTTTGCGTCTGAAAATCTTGTCAGAGATATGGATAGTGTGCAGTATGCCTATGTAGTAATCATGTCATGGTGTGTGTGCATGTGCATATATATTTAATGTTAGCATGTGGAAAGCTGCTGGGAAATGGTTGGCAACCTTCAGTCTCGAAAGACTATGGTATAAGCCTACAGCATCCGGTATTCCCAGGCGGTCTCCCATCCAAGTACTAACCAGACCTGACTCTGCTTAGCTTCCAAGATCAGACGAGATCGGGCACGTGCAGGGTAACAGTTGCTGGGAAATGGTACAGTGTCAAGCAGCAAAAGTGAGGGTATACTGCTGAGACACTCTAACTACAGTACTGTTCCTGATACTTCATTTGCACTTGGGGAGGCATCTGAGTGACATTGCTACCCCCAAAAAGCATTAAAAAGTTACCTTGTCTGAGAAAATACCTGTGGATGTTACCACTTCAGAAACGTGAATGAAATAAGTGAATGAACTTGCTTTCAGATAAGGATCGTTCCATTTGATCATTCAGTGCATTAGTGCCCAAATCTATCCAGCTTTCCAGTGCCAATGCAGCAGTGCCAATGGGGTGGGTGCTGCATCCTGTGGTGGGCAGTCATGGAAGCCTCCTCAAGTTGAAGGGATGTTTGCTCCCTTACTTTGGGGCTGCATTGCAGCTGAATCGGCACTGGAAAGTTGAATAAGTCCCTTCAATACTCACAAAAATTAAGAGTTTGGCACCTTGATGCTAAACAAATTTAGGATCTCATTAATTCTGACGGGGTATAGTGAATGTATTAAAATGAGCTTAAGTGTTAGAATGTGACCATAAGTACACTTACATAGATTTAATATCAGTCATTATTTGCAATTACCTCCATGTAAAAGTTGTATTATCTCTAATTGAGCTGTATTATCTCAGCTGGGTTGAATTGCAAAAAACCTGTGAGACCAACAACATTGCTAGCTTTTGCTAATGGTCAGTGACTGTTTTTGGAGGGGGGGAAAAATCAACACTGCCAGTGTCCTGCTAGGACAGAATTATAAATGCTAAGAAACGTAAACATATTTGAGAAATACAAAACCATTTGACAGCGTGACACCACATGAAACTTCAAGCAAACAATATGACCCAGCCTTAGCGGCTCTTAGGTATGAGCAGATTAGGGACGCAGCATTCTCAGGCAGACCAGTCCTAAGCTGCACTGGCACTCTGGGGCTGCATGGCCTCCACTGTATCCAGCACAGCTTAGGAGCAGGCTGGAGGTCTCTTCAGGGTAATGGGATATTTTTCTCTTACCCCAAGTCATGTTCCAGCAGCCTGTCCACTGGGGAGCCAGCTATTGAGGTTGTGCAAGTCTGAGCAGCCCCATGCAAGGCAGTCAGGCCTACTCTGTCTATCCCACCCCCTCCTAGGCCTAATCCACCCCATTCTCTCCTCCCCCTCCCCCCCTCCGTTCCATCCTCCCACCGCCACCCCGCCACCTGGCGTCTCTTACCTCTGCCACTGGCCGCCCCTCTGGACGCAGCATTGGTGAGGTGGTGCAGGCCTCCTGCTGGCACTGCTTACTCTCCGGGTGCCACAAATGTGCTGTAGAGCATGTTTGCGACACCCTCAATTGGCAGGGACCACAACACTGGCCAAATGCATCCATGGAATTGCACTGCTAGTTTCTTACAGTCTGGGTGACCAGATGCAATGGAGGACAGAGCGCCTATACTTTTAACCATTGCATAGAAGAGGGGATTTTGATAGGTGCAGCTTTTTAAACCCTTCCATGTGCCAAAATTCCCTCTTTATTCAATGGTTAAAGGTACGGGCACTCTGTTCTCCATTGCATCTGGTCACTCTGCTTACAGTTTAGTGCAGCATATTAATAGCAACTGTAATCTGGTGACGAAAGGTTCTCTGACTGTAACCAAATAGAACTGCAGTCCAATACGTACTTACTTGGGAGTATGTTCCATTGAACTGAATGGGGCTTTTGTTTGACTTTACACGGAGAGGATTTTGCTGTAAGAAATTGGCTCTCTCCTCTGAGCAGAATTATCAGAGTAGAGAAGAAACTGTGTTACCAAAGGATTATTCCTCCTGTGGCTCAAAGCCTGAAAAAGCCACAATTTGAAGGCGGCCATATTCCCAACTGTAGTTCCCTGAGAAAGACCCTTTGGGCAAATAATGCAGGTGCTCATCCCTTTCTGGGAAACTAACAAGCTATCTCCCCAAGCAGTTCCAGAAAGGCATCAGGTCCTTGAATTTTTTTTTTTTAGAAAGGGGAAAACAGGTCTATGTGAGGAACATCTAGACATTAAATTCCTTTGTGTGATGACCAAATGCCCATCTAGCCAGCCCATATGAAAACAATTAGCATTCCCTCGCCACAGTAGTAAGATGCCTGCGTCCCTGTCCCTCCACAATTGCCGTGCACTGCAGGGATATCACAGATTTTTCTCCATTGCTGAGAAACCACACAGTGTGCCAGAGCAATGCCAAACTACCTGTAAATAATTTGACTAGTCAGCAGGCTATTGTATGAGCCGCTCAGTTTGTCAAATTTGCTAAATGAGGACCTTTTTTCACATTCCTTCTGCTTCTCCCCATTGTAATAAATTTGGCCTGCGTGTCAATTATCCAAATTTATTGGCTACCCGCCTCTCCGGCCTGAATATGTATGTGATTTTTAATTTAAGGCTTTCTAGAGGTACAACATTTATTATCAGTTCTCTTTTTTTAAAACTGCGCTGAGTTAACTCGTATTTTAGCTCTCCCCAAACGTCTTCTCTCTTCAAGGTCATCAGTTTTGCGACACCGCTGGAAATGAAGTGGGACGTATGGTTCAGTTTAATCAGATTTCATGCTCTGCTGCTTCCTACTTATGGCCTTTCTGCTAATTGATCAAGTTTTCCAATTAACGTCCCCCATCTTTGTTTTAATTCTTTGTTAAGGTTTTTATTCCATTACATGGTTTCATAGGATCTAAGTTGCTACAAGTGCAAACTATCTCTTCCTGTTCTGCTCACTGTCTAGTGACAATCACTTGGCAGAATCACATTTTTCCCACCCCTCTAGTAAAAATCTTATTGAAATAAAAGCATCTGTTGAATTTTTTTTCATGAATCCATAGAGCAGTGATTTCCAAAGTCAGGGCTCACTATCCACTATTGGGAGCCAAACCTGGGTCCCCAACAGCACCGCAGTAATCATGGCACTGCAGGGATCCAGGGATAACCCCACATACCTGAGGGTGTCCTGCAGCCTTCCAGGTGATCCTGGAGGCTGCAGCTACTTCCACAACTCTCCACACAGCTGCAATGATCTGCTATCGGAGCTCACTTTGAGCAACCTGGAAGTGAGCTCCTATAGCAGATCAGAGCTCTTTGCAGCCACGTGGAGGGTTATGGAGGTGGCTGCAAGCCTCCAGGACCCCCCAGGAGGCTGGAGGACATCTCCAGTTATGTGGGGATGTCCCTGGGACCCCGCAGTGCCACAATTGCTGTGATGCTGTTGGGGCAACCTCCCTGTTCCCGCCCCTGTAACAACTTGGAGCAGTCACAAAGTCCAAGTAAGAACATAAGAACATAAGAACAGCCCCACTGGATCAGGCCAAGGGCCCATCTAGTCCAGCTTCCTGTATCTCACAGCGGCCCACCAAATGCCCCAGGGAGCACACCAGATAACAAGAGACCTGCAAGGCTTCCTGGGAATTGTAGTTAAGAACATAAGAACAGCCCCACTGGATCAGGCCATAGGCCCATCTAGTCCAGCTTCCTGTATCTCACAGCGGCCCACCAAATGCCCCAGGGAGCACACCAGATAACAAGAGACCTCATCCTGGTGCCCTCCCTTGCATCTGGCATTCTGACATAACCCATTTCTAAAATCAGGAGGTTGCGCATACACATCATGGCTTGTACCCCGTAATAGATTTTTCCTCCAGAAACTTGTCCAATGGATTGCTTCACGGATGAGTTTCTGTTTAGGACTTTGGGAAAGTAGGACAAAGTAGGACTTTGGGAACTGCTGGCATAGAGAGTTAAGAACTTTGTCTGTCAGGGGGAGATTATCTGTGCTATCATTGATAAGAATTTTCAGTGATGAAACAATTAAGCATATCACAAGAGAAAAAATATTGGATTTTGGCAAACCAGCAAAGGCAGTTGATACTTAAGATACATTTACAAATGAAACCAGAAGCTTTTATGTTGGGAATATTGGATGATTCGATTTAGAAAGACTTTGAAATCATATTTTTATATATGACAACTGCTGCAAGAATATTATATGCTCAATACTGAAAGGTTCCAGAGATAACTTCAGTGGAAGAATGGTGGTTAAAGATATTGGACTTTGCAGAAATGGAAAACTTACAATCCTTCTTAAAGACAAGCAGTGGCATCGCTAGGGGGTGTGGGGGGTGCGGGCCTCACCAGGTGACGCGCACAGGGGGGTGATGCGCACGGGAGGGTTACACGCTAAAATTGCAGTGGTTAGGAGAAATACCTTCATGTTATAATACTGTTGGATGTGGAAGTGCCAACAGAAAGCAATGCAAAAAACCAGATTGAAATATCTCCTTTCTATCAAAAGTTACGGCCCGAAAACCAGAGAACAAAAACTGCATGGAGCCCTATAGAAAGTGCAACCAAGCTGTATTGTGCATTTACTCATGAGTAGGCGACCTTGCCTTAGTCCATCAGAAAGGGCAGGCTGAGAGGAATCCAACAACACCAGAATGGTCCGGATCCAATGAATGCAGCCCCCCCAAACACCTGAGAAAGTAGTCCCTCCCTCCAAGCAGATGAATGTATTAAGCCCTATGGAAAGCGAAACTAAGCCTTGCTGTTGCATTTACTTGTGAGTAAGCAAGCATACCTTGGCTGGTGGTCAGGCCAGGCAAAGGGGAATGTGAAGCTACCAGAATGGTCGTGATCTGATGGAACAGGAGCTCAACAAATGCTCCAGAAGGCAGCCTCCCCTCCCCTCCACTAAAAAGGATCAAAACAGAGGCTTCAGCTGATAAGGTGAACTTTTTTGAGACTTACAAAACTAGGTGGATTCTGACAGTGATCTGGTTTAAACAGAAGTTCTTAAATTGAATGGACACTTGGTAGGGCTGTAAACCTTACTGATTTTGGATGGGGGGGGTGTTATTGCAGGCAGGCTATAGAGGAAATTGACTTGATGGACCAGGGCTGGCTTCTGCTTATTTAATTATTTGTATTACTTATTTATACCTATTTATTTTAATTTGCCTGATGATGTCACTTCCACCATGACAACACTTCTGGTGGGTCTTGGACAGATTGTCATTCTAATCAGTGGGTCCCAGTGCTAAAAGTTTGAGAACTGCTGCAATAAGGTGTTAGTTAGTTGACACCACTAGTGACCAAAATCACTAAAATAACAATTTGGAGGAATAATACCAGCATGTTATATATCAATCAATGCATAATTTCATGCAGAATGTGTTCTATCTTTGTTCTATCAACAGGTACAGCCAAAAAACCAGTGGGGGCGGAGTTATGGTACATCACCATACCCACCGCCTGGGGTATTGCCCTGCCCACTGCATGGGGGGGTGACGCACTGGCATCTCGCACTGGCTGACGAGAACCCTAGTGACACCACTGAAGACAAGTCAGTAAAAACTTTTGTGGACAACTGGAAACCATTCACGAACTTCCTGCATGCAAAGGGGAAAATGGGTCAAATGAACTATAGATTCGATGAGTAGATAATGGATATATAATTTTTTTCTTTTTTTATTGTTGAAAATGTACTTTAGAATAATTATCCGTCCATTTAATATGTGATAACCCATATGTTATATGGTTTTGTACAAGAACAAAGCTATGTAGATCGAGAACTCTGCACCTGCCACATAACTCTCAATATCTGTTTTCTTTCTTTTTTCATTTTAATTTTTATTTTCATTCATTTCTACTCTGTATTTCTAACTTACTGAGTTTGTATGTTTCAATCTTTGATCTTTTAAAATACAAAATCTCCAATCCAGATTGGAGATTTCCATGCCTGGTGCAACTCTTGGCTGTTCAGCTGTAGTACCATTCCTTAAGTTTGTGTGGTCTGGATTGGGCTCTTTCCATTTCTACTGAAACCTAAATGGCTTTGCAGTTAGCAGGGATGTTTCAACCTACAGGGAGCAAGCTCTCTACCCTACAAAGAAGTTTCTAGGCATAGTCACAGCACTGATGCTGGCAGTGTGCACTGCCATCCAGATATCCTGAGGTCTAGGAGACTGGGGGTTTCCATTATCTCTCTGAGTCCAGACAGGTTATTTTAGTGGAATCAAACTTCCATAGGAATCATTGACTCAGTAGGGCTGTATGTGTCTAGTCATAGAAGCATCTCTCTCTCCAGCTTTGCCCATCTCAAAATGCAAGATTCTTGGCCACTTATTGAATGATAAGAGAATGAAAACATGAGAGATGACTGCTGACCAGGCATTTCATTTGTTGTGCAAATTGTGGAAGAAAGAGAGTGGTGGGCTAGAGCATCTCTGACACTCTAGCTATCACTCTCCTCTCTTCTGTACTTTCTTTTCTGCTATGTTTCTTCTTTTTCAGAGTGGGAGGAGGAAAAGTGGTGGAGGTGGTGACTGGCATGCCATCAGTTGACAGAAGCTGGCATTTGACATGCCATCTCAGTTGCTTGGAGGTCTTGGGCCCACCCTGACTCCCTCCTGTTTTATGTGGAAAACAGGAGTATGGCTGTCTTCTACCCTTGCTGTAGCAAATATATTTCCCTTGCAGAAAGATGTCCCCTCCTTTTCATGAATGTGAATAAGTTATACAGCTGATTCCGGATCTGTACTAATGCGATTGTCATGGTAAGAAGAAAATGTGGGTATTTTTAAAAATCATCATCCTGAGGCTTTTCTAAAGCCATTGTAATATTTTTATGATATTTGGTTTATTATGTTAGTATAGATCAAGCAAATGCTTAATACAGAGGACATACATTGATGCAAAATTCTCATTGCCTGCGTCTTGTGGTTTAGAACTCTGTGGCTACCCCCCTCCCCACCAAAGTAGCAATCTGTCACATTTGCTTCAAAGTGTGCTGCTAACATGTTAGTCTATTAAAATCAATATTCCTCTGAAAGGCCAAAGGATGTGTGTCAATGGGATCATTGTAAATACATTTTATACAAGAAAGTGTTGTTCATTAAAGGACAGCAATTAACTTAAAAGGTGGACTTTACGCTTAGATTTGGGTACTTGGAGCTCAGTGGAAACTGTAGAGTGGCTTATTCCTTGAAAAAAAAATTTGCATTGAATGTCAAGTAGACTTAAAGGTTTACTGTTTAGAGCCTTTACAGTGGAAAAACTCCCACTTTATGATAATCTTCAAATACAGCATGAAAGCCTAGAAAGCATTTTCCATTTCCCTGCTTGAGATAGAGCAACAAATGCTTTGTCTACTACCAGTTATCTGAACATTAAACCAGAACTGATGCACTGATCACTCTTGTTCACCACAATCCCACCGTGGTTCTCATTAACGCGTTTTAGTATGCCGCCAAAGTGCAAAGTTTCTCCAGTTCTGAATGACTTTGTCCTTCAGGCATTCCAATCCACAAAATGTATTAGCTGGATTTAGACCGGCTTTACACTTCACACCGGCTTTAAAACACTTGCAAGCAAGTGCTGTGGATGTCAATGGAACGTCCTCCCCCTCCTCAATGAACCTCTTTAGGACCATGCATCTAGCAGTCCTGATCTGTGATCCCTCATTAAGCTGTGCATGCTTCCAGCTGATGTGGGATTCAATCCTCAGCCTATGCCAGGGAACATTCCATTCTAATCCCAAGCATCTCCTACTAGGGTTGGCTCTCTGGATTCTGCTGGTATTCCTCAGTTCTTCTCAGCTATTGCTCAGACTTCTCTATCTCTGGCAGCACAGCTGTGATGAGTCAGGGCAATCAGGGTGGCCAAAACAATAGCAGCCATCTTCAAGGGGACTTCTCCCTCCTCCCCCCCCCCCCGCTGTGGGCCTCTCAGGGACACCTTTGGTAATAGGCTGTAGAACCGGATAGAGTTCTAGTGTAATTCAGCCAGATGCTGCTTGTATTTTTATTTTAAGAAACTGGATATATTCTTATGGAACATATTTCATAAATCCAAACCAGTGGGCTAGTTTTCCTGAGTAGTATTTCAAGGGGGAAGACCTCAGAGCTGTATTTAGTATCTTGTGTTTTGAATGGCTACTGTCCCTCTTCCCCCTCCTCCCCCATTCTTCTTGCAGAATCTGGGAGAATGAGGTTACATCTGGCTACAGGAAAGTGACTGAATACCAGCACAAGTTTCATTAGTATCTTGGAACTTCAGGCTGGGAAGAGAGGGATCAATGAGGAGAGGGGTTGTCAGCAGTGAAGTATTCGAGTCTGCTAACCTCAAGTCTCAAATCAAATCTCAGGTCCTTGCCCAAATTTTCAAGTCCAGTCCCAGGTTCAAGTCTCTTGAATCTCAAGTCTCTGAGCCAAATTTAAATTAAAAATTGAGGTGGTGGTGGGGTGGGGGGGTGTTGTAAACTCTCCTGAAGGCAAGCACTTCCAGGTGCCTGCTCCCACTGCCCAGCTGATTCACGGCGGTCAAAGTACTGCAGGCAGTCTGGAACTGCTTTGATCACTGCTGATCAGCTGGGTGGCAGGAGCAGATACTTTTGGGTGCCTGCTCCTTGCGACCCAGCTGATCTGTGTTGATTTAAAAAGTAACCAAGAACACACACACACTCACACAAAGCAACTCAGAAGTGAAAATGGGTTCACGTTCTGAGTCAAGTTGTGAGTCACTGCCTCTGTGTCTCAAGTTGAGTCAGTGATTGACGGGACTTAACTTGGATTGGGAGTGATTAGGGCTCAAGTCTACATCCTTGGATGTCAGCTATAGAGTCTCTTCCTTCTAAAGCATTTGCCCATCTGGCTGGCTTTTAGTGCAGGGCCAGCCAGCTGCCACAAGGGCTGAGTAGAAATTTCTTCTTTTCATCCAGCTTGGCATAGAGATGGGAGGTTTTCTGCTGACTCTGCACTGGGTACTGAGCGAGCTTTATTTAACACCCACAGGACAGTGCCTCATAATTAGTGTAGCTCCAGTCACAATGATAGACTAGTGTAGAGATAGGAGATTGCTATAGGAAAACACCAGTGGGCTCCTGGAGGCACTATTAAAGTCAAGGGATTTTCATGGATCAATTCCTCAGGGCTTTGGGACCCAGGAGGGCTGGAAATGGAGCCCCTTCAGGGGAGCTACATGGCTCACTCACAGCCTTGTGGTTTGGGAGGAGTTAACTTAGACAAAGACTTTCTTGCACAGCTAACTGTGTGTTGATGAAGTGGCAATTCCAGCAACTGCTCAAGAGACATTCTGTTGTCAAGTAGCAGAAACGGCTTCAACCGAAGCATTGTTCCTGAACTAGAATTGAGTCCTTTATTGCATGCAAATGGTGGCCTGAGGCCTGAGTTTAACCCACTACTCAGAAATTTATTCCAATGGGTGCTTTATATATTGTAGCGACTGCACAGTGACTAAAAAAATCACCCATAAATGTTTCTGAAAATCTTCAGCATACTTTCAAGAATAACTGAACACGAGCCTGCTTTCATCATTGCTCAGCCATGGATCCTCCTTTCAATGGGTTTTGCAACATGTGAAGTGATAATCAAGAGGAGAGAGTGTACAAAATAAGGCATTCATGCCTTAATGCTCCCTTTCTAGCTACCTTTGTGTTGGTGTTTTCTCCCCTGATGCAATCTTGTGCCCTTTTTCTGTACATCCATAGATCACACCATATTTTTCCCCAGTGCTTTTGAATTTGCTGTAGAGAGAGGCAAATAAGATCAATACACCAAGAATTCTCAATTTCCATTCATTCCAATAAGATGTGAACAAGATGAAGGTTGCAGAGGTGGAAACCGGGACCGGGTATCAAAAGGCAATAGGGACGTATGCATACCAATATGTCAAAAGCTTTCTGTTTTGCATAGCGATTACATTATGCCCAATGGATGCATTAGTCTACCCTCAAAATTGTACCCAAAGTAGGAAAATCTAAATCACTTTCTAGTCAAGTGGACGATCACCAAAACAAACCATATTTGGTCAGACTTTTAGATTTATGGTGTATTCTGTCTTGTCAAATTGAGCCTTATTATGTAATAAATTTAAAACCAATTTTACCTGTGAATGGATGTTATTGATTTAAATTCCCCTTGTTTATACTGACTTGTTTATGAGGGAGCAGCAAGAAGAGCAAATGGGGGGGGACACACCTTTCTTTCTGCTGAAAGGTAAATGTAAACATGTCAATGCTGGTGCCTTGATTTTATGTCAATATGTATGCTGCACTAAGTTTTGGTGTCCTACCTAGAAAGTGGGATGAAATTACTTTAAAGATTCTTCTCTTCCTCTTTCCTTCTGTTTCACATATACAAAGCCAGGATTTGTCAATTGTTGGGTAGATTTTGTTGCATAGCAGATGTTGGTGAGGTTGGGTAGCCTCACCAACCAACAACTATGCTTGCCTAAAAGGTAGCCCACTTATGCCTCCTCCATTCTTCCTTCTCCTACTCTGGAGCAGAGGAAGAAGAAATAGTTGGCCACATTTCTCACAGGTGCCCTTGGAATTATTGTAGGCCAATGCCACCCCCTCTATCTTTTTCTCTGGAGCAAGAGGGGCCATGCTAACTTTTCTCTGGAGAAGGAGAGGGCTCAACTCTTTGGTCATTGACTTGACTGAAGCATCTGAAGGTATCTGGGCCAAGTGGACCAATTCTCTGGATTAAGTATAGGACTTGTATATTTGGTTGAACTTGGCCAAGAGTCCAAAGCACTGGCTGCAGCCAAAGGGCACCAGTCAAATCCCCCCTACAAGGGTGGCAGCTAAAATTGTGGATTCCTGTGTAAAGCATTGTGAAGGCAACTCAGAAACGGTTGCTGTCTCATTCATGGATTTCTTTTAGTGGTAAGCAGGGCCTAGGAGATGGGGGTAAAGCGGTAATTTGTACCCAGGCCCAGGGTCAAAAAGGGAGCCCAGGAGCCAAAGGAGGGGGCCCAGAAATTTCCTGGGATCTTACATTTTCCTATCTAGTCAGACTTGTTTTCCGCACGGGATGCTGGGGACACTGCCACAAGTGTGCGGCTGCAGCTACTGGCAAGCCATATATGCTGGGCTAAGGAATGCATACATGATACTCCTTAACACAGTGTCAATTCTGGAAGGAAACTGCCTGCTACAAGAACTCCTTGGCTTGTGGATCTGTTTGCCATGAAGGAGTGTATAGGAGCTCAGGATACAGTTGTATCCCTTTACAGTTTTGTAAAGGGGTCCAAAAGAAACTTTGTTCCCCCCGATAAAATTCCTCTCAGAGACCCTGGTGGTAAGGGTATTCCTTCCTTTATAGAATTACTTGGGATCCTTTTACTTTCAGTATTTATTGCAGACAAGAATGCCTTCCCCTCTGTGAGGAAAGGCTACAATGTTTGGAGCTCTTTAGTCCAGAAAGATGCTGGGAGAGGGGGCAGACATGACTGAGGTTTATAAAATTATGCATGGAATGAACAGAGAGCATTGAGAGAAATTTGTTTTTCCTCTTGCACAACACCAAACCAGGGGATATCCACAAAAATTGACTGATGGAAGAATCAGAGCAGATCAAAGAAAATTTTTCTTTACCCAGCATGTAATTGGTCTGTGGAACTCCAACAGGATGTTGTCATGGTACCTGGCCTAGATACCTCTAAAAGGGGATTGGACAAATTTATGGCAGAAAAGTCCATCACAGGTCATGATGACTATATGCACCCTCCAGATTTTAGAGCAGTGGTTCCCAGCCTTTAGGAACCCGCAGGCCAATGGTGCAAAAATTGGAATCGTCATGGACTACATGTGGCTGTGGGGGGGGGGGGGTCTGGTGTTGCCCACTCTGGTGATCTGCCCCCAAATGCTCCTCTATATGCCCCCAGGTGCTCCTCTATGGACTATCAGAGAGGACAGAGAATGGACCATCCACAGCCACTTCAGTGGTTATGGCTGTGGGCAGTCCATTCTCCACTCTCATTGGTGGTCCGTTGGAGATTGCTTGCTTGCTGAGACACTGGAAGTGACCATAAGTTTTTTTTTTTTCCTGAGACCTCATGGATCACTTCTCATGGTCTTGTGGACCACCTGGTTGGGAACCAGTGTTTTACAGGTAGGCTGTTGCTGAATGCCAGATACAAGGGAGAGGGAATAGGATATGGGTATTGTGTTTCTTGAGTGCTCCCTAAGGGAGCTGGCAAATCATCCAGATGCAGCAGTCATTATCTTTTTGTTATCTACATCTGCTCTCTATTTTGTAGTACCTTTAGCATTATTATTGGTTTAGTGCAGGGGTGTCCAAAGTTTTTGGCAGGAGGGCCACATCAGCTCTCTGACACTGTGTCGGGGGCCGGGGGGGGAAAAAGAATTAATTTACATTTAAAATTTGAATAAATTTACATAAGTTTACATAAATGAATATATTAAAGATGAACTTATAAGAACGAATGAAGGTCTTATAAGAACGAATGAATGAGGATGGGGAGGTTAGAGAACAACAAGACAAAGGCAGGGTAGGAGAAGAAATTGGGAAAGGTAGGGTGATGGGATGTGATAGACGGTTTGGCACAATGAGAGGATGCGGGGACAAAGGAGCGAATAAGCAGCCCATCCTGGGGCATTCCGTGTATAAATGCTTTTATGCGAATGCCCGAAGTCTACGAGCAAAGGTGGGAGAACTGGAATGTCTGGTGACAAGGGAAAATATTGACATAGTGGGCATAACGGAAACCTGGTGGAATGCGGAGAATCAGTGGGATACCGCAATCCCGGGCTATAAACTCTACAGGAGGGACAGGCAGGGGCGTGTTGGAGGTGGGGTGGCCCTTTATGTTAAGGATAGAATCCAGCAAAGGGATAGAATCCAGCAAAGTAGAGATTGAAGGTGGGTCCGACTCCACCGTAGAATCTCTGTGGGTTAAATTACCAGGCTTGTGCAGCGATGTAATACTGGGGGCGTGGTATCGTCCTCCAGACCAGAAATCTGATGGGGACCTTGAAATGAGGAAACAGATCAGGGAGGTGACAAGGAGGGACAGGGTTGTAATCATGGGGGACTTCAATTATCCTCATATTGACTGAGTCAATTTGTGTTCTGGTCACGATAAGGAAACTGGATTTCTTGACGTGCTAAATGACTGTGGCTTAGATCAGCTAGTCACGGAGCCCACCAGAGGACAGGTGACTCTGGATTTAATTTTGTGCGGTACGCAGGACCTGGTTAGAGATGTAAACGTTACTGAGCCATTGGGGAACAGTGAACATGCTGCAATCCGTTTTGACGTGCACGTTGGGGGAAGAATACCAGGCAAATCTCTAACAAAAACCCTTGACTTCCAACGGGCGGACTTCCCTCAAATGAGGAGGCTGGTTAGAAGGAGGTTGAAAGGGAGGGTAAAAAGAGTCCAGTCTCTCCAGAGTGCATGGAGGCTGCTTAAAACAACAGTAATAGAGGCCCAGCAGAGGTGTATACCGCAAAGAAAGAAGGGTTCCACTAAATCCAGGAGAGTGCCCGCATGGCTAACCAGCCAAGTTAGAGAGGCTGTGAAGGGCAAGGAAGCTTCCTTCCGTAAATGGAAGTCTTGCCCTAATGAAGAGAATAAAAAGGAACATAAACTGTGGCAAAAGAAATGTAAGAAGGTGATAGGGGAGGCCAAGCGAGACTATGAGGAACGCATGGCCAGCAACATTAAGGGGAATAATAAAAGCTTCTTCAAATATGTTAGAAGCAGGAAACCCGCCAGAGAAGCGGTTGGCCCTCTGGATGGTGAGGGAGGGAAAGGGGAGATAAAAGGAGACTTAGAGATGGCAGAGAAATTAAATGAGTTCTTTGCATCTGTCTTCACGGCTGAAGACCTCGGGCAGATACCGCTGCCCGAACGGCCCCTCCTAACCGAGGAGTTAAGTCAGATAGAGGTTAAAAGAGAAGATGTTTCAGACCTCATTGATAAATTAAAGATCAATAAGTCACCGGGCCCTGATGGCATCCACCCAAGGGTTATTAAGGAATTGAAGAATGAAGTTGCAGATCTCTTGACTAAGGTATGCAACTTGTCCCTCAAAACGGCCACGGTACCAGAAGATTGGAGGATAGCAAATGTCACGCCTATTTTTAAAAAGGGAAAGAGGGGGGACCCGGGAAACTATAGGCCGGTCAGCCTAACATCCATACCGGGTAAGATGGTGGAATGCCTCATCAAAGATAGGATCTCAAAACACATAGACGAACAGGCCTTGCTGAGGGAGAGTCAGCATGGCTTCTGTAAGGGTAAGTCTTGCCTCACAAACCTTATAGAATTCTTTGAAAAGGTCAACAGGCATGTGGATGTGGGAGAACCCGTGGACATTATATATCTGGACTGTCAGAAGGCGTTTGACACGGTCCCTCACCAAAGGCTACTGAAAAAACTCCACAGTCAGGGAATTAGAGGACAGGTCCTCTCGTGGATTGAGAACTGGTTGGAGGCCAGGAAGCAGAGAGTGGGTGTCAATGGGCAATTTTCACAATGGAGAGAGGTGAAAAGCGGTGTGCCCCAAGGATCTGTCCTGGGACCGGTGCTTTTCAACCTCTTCATAAATGACCTGGAGACAGGGTTGAGCAGTGAAGTGGCTAAGTTTGCAGACGACACCAAACTTTTCCGAGTGGTAAAGACCAGAAGTGATTGTGAGGAGCTCCAGAAGGATCTCTCCAGACTGGCAGAATGGGCAGCAAAATGGCAGATGCGCTTCAATGTCAGTAAGTGTAAAGTCATGCACATTGGGGCAAAAAATCAAAACTTTAGATATAGGCTGATGGGTTCTGAGCTGTCTGTGACAGATCAGGAGAAAGATCTTGGGGTGGTGGTGGACAGGTCGATGAAGGTGTCGACCCAATGTGCGGCGGCAGTGAAGAAGGCCAATTCTATGCTTGGGATCATTAGGAAGGGTATTGAGAACAAAACGGTTAGTATTATAATGCCGTTGTACAAATCGATGGTAAGGCCACACCTGGAGTATTGTGTCCAGTTCTGGTCGCCGCATCTCAAAAAAGACATAGTGGAAATGGAAAAGGTGCAAAAGAGAGCGACTAAGATGATTACGGGGCTGGGGCACCTTCCTTATGAGGAAAGGCTACGGCGTTTGGGCCTCTTCAGCCTAGAAAAGAGACGCTTGAGGGGGGACATGATTGAGACATACAAAATTATGCAGGGGATGGACAGAGTGGATAGGGAGATGCTCTTTACACTCTCACATAATACCAGAACCAGGGGACATCCACTAAAATTGAGTGTTGGGCGGGTTAGGACAGACAAAAGAAAATATTTCTTTACTCAGCGCGTGGTCGGTCTGTGGAACTCCTTGCCACAGGATGTGGTGCTGGCGTCTAGCCTAGACGCCTTTAAAAGGGGATTGGACAAGTTTCTGGAGGAAAAATCCATTATGGGGTACAAGCCATGATGTGTATGCGCAACCTCCTGATTTTAGGAATGGGTTAAGTCAGAATGCCAGATGTAGGGGAGAGCACCAGGATGAGGTCTCTTGTTATCTGGTGTGCTCCCTGGGGCATTTGGTGGGCCGCTGTGAGATACAGGAAGCTGGACTAGATGGGCCTATGGCCTGATCCAGTGGGGCTGTTCTTATGTTCTTATGTTCTTATGTCTTGCAATAGCTCAATACCTATAAAAGGCATTGCACAAAGCAAGACTGGCCTTTCCTTTGCTGCCGCTGCTGCATCACAGATGTGAAAGAGCAAGCAGTGGAGGGAGCCCTCATCCCACAGCTCACATGAGAGGTCAAATAGTCGCCGTCATGCTGAGAGAAGTTGCGTTGGGCCAGTGCGGGCTTCAACAAATCTCTGGAGGGCCAGAGGCTCATTGGAGACTGGGGGCTCCCTGAGGGCCGCATTAAGAGACCTCGAGGGCCGCAAGTGGCCCCCGGGCCGGGGTTTGGGCACCCCTGGTTTAGTGCATAAAAATGACTAATCTTCCTCACCATTCTCAATTTTTTTTCAATATCTACTCAGCCCATGATCAATAAATTTCTAGACTCAAACTCATTCTTCCATCAGCACATGCTACAGCAGACTGGTTGCTTTTCATTTCACTTCTCTAAAAAACTTTCAACACATCACTTATTAATTTTCTTTCGGGCACCAGCCAGTGTTGAACATTAGGCAGAACTAGAAGAGAACATCATGATTTCCTATAGTAAAATGTCTGAAGCTGCATGGCATAACTTTAGAACATAATGACTTTAATGACCTTATTTTTAAAAGCATCACGTATGTCATGTTCCAAACAGATCAATATTCATGTCTTTAACGATGCAAAATAGATTTAAAAAAAAAAATACAAGTGTAGGTTTGTATTTGAAGATAATCCAGGGAGAAATGAAATTGAAGTTAAATGACCATAAAGGAGATATAGTACATAATGGGGACTTTTAAGTGTAGTGTCCATAGGAGAAAATTAAAATTAATTAATATCCTGGTAAAGGAGTTGAATAATGAAGCATGAAATCTTTAGGTGATTACAAATTGTGTAACCTTGTTAAACCTACAGTGAAGATGCAGCATCATCTCACAAAACTAGGTGATAAAATTGCAGAAGTTATTCAGTGTTGATAAGCTAAGCACAGCACAGTGTATTGTGCATTCTAAATCTATACAATACTGGTAATAAACCAGAAGTTACTGATCAAGGAATCCACTGGTTTTCTGGATGCATGGGCTCCGTGGCTACCTTATGCAAACCTAAATAAACATTCAGTGGCTAGACCAGAATCAGATCAATGCTGTAATCATATCATATTATAGAATCGTCTCAATATATGCATACTGTAAAATGCAAAGGAAAGGGAATGAAAAAAGAATCTAGTTCAGAAAGAACCAACGGCACCTACTGCAGAATTAACTTTACAGTTATGCTGCTATTGTTCAGTTTAACCCATCTTGTACCAGGGCGCATTAACAAACCAATTGTAAGATGTGGGGTAAAAAAAACTTTTCTGAATTTTTCCAAGGAAAGTGGAGAAATGAAAGTTTTTGCATGGACTTTTTTCAAAGTGTTAGGGTCACCCCACTTTATGAACCAGGAGAACAAAGATAACAGTTTTTAGGGAAACTAGGGCACTGGAATTGTTTGTAGGGTACTGCCCCCCCCCCCACAAGTAAAAATGAAACTTTGGTATACTTTTTATTGTAAAGGACTAGACCTTGTTATCCACTTTGATTGAAACCCTTCCTTAACAGGTAAATTCCCTATAATCAACAGTGGAACAAACTGCTGCACAAAAACACCTAATGCAGGAAAAGGAGTCAAAATTTGCAAGTGAGAAATAATTAGCCCAATTAGCTGAGCTGCCACAACAAGGCATTTTTATTCCAGCAAGCCTTTGATGCCTGATGGCTTCTTTCAATTGTTTTTGCTACCAATTTTATTGCTGGTGGTTGCTTTTATCTATTTTATTGCTGTTTTTATGTATTTTTAATGTATTTTAATGTATTTTATTATTTTTAAATGTTGTTAGCCACTTTGGGTGCCCTCCAGGGAGAAAGGCGGATTACAAATCAAATCAAATCAAATCAAATCAAATCAAGCAATATAAAATATTGGGTGTTTCCCCTCAATTTTTGCACAGAGCATTCATAAATCAAGGAGGCCTCCCCTGTGTGCATAGTAAAAAAAAAAGAAGAAGAATTTGAAGGGATTTCCTGTGTGAGGTCAGCTTCTGTGATTTTCATTAGGATTTATATGTCAGCAGTCTGGACAGCACTGCAAAAATTCTGTATCTTAATAGCCACAGGCGCATATTTGCACCAATTTGGTTTCAGGAATATGGAAATTTTTGATATTTTTTTAAAGGCATTTCCCTCTTTTTGGAGGTCCATTGAATCTGGTGTGCAAATGCACCTTTGGTAGCAATGTGGTAATACAATCTTGGTAGAAAATGTTTAATGTACTGGGAAGGGAAGAGATTTGTCGGACACAAGTAAGTTTTTTGTATTTTTATTCCAACACTATGCTGAAGTGTTGCGTATAGTGTTGCCTATGTCAGATTTAATGTTTTCCTTTCTTGTCCTCCTCCTGGCCCAGATGGGGGGAATCTAGCTGCTGTAGTTATCCTAGCTGCTGCTGCCTCTACCCTGCCTCCTCTTCTGTTGGGAACATGTGGCTACTGCCTTCCTTCTCTTCTTCTGGCTTGGGGGGGGGTGTCTTATAACTGTCGTGGCTCCTGCTATTCCTGCCTTCTCATCTGGTGAAGGGGAGATGTTGCTACTGTCCTTCTGAGTCAGGTAAGAGGGTGTGACTGCTGCTGCTGCTTTTGCTGCCCCTGCTCCACCTCCTTTTCTGAGATGAGAAAGACCACCACTGCTCACCTCTGTTCCTGACCTGACCCCACTGCTTCTACCTTCTCCTTGTCATGTGGGGATGGGGGGATTGGTCAGATCCAAGGTGGCAAAGAAAAGGGAGAGTTAGATGCGTGCTTGCTTGGCACATGCACACTTCCTTATGGCACACCTCATGGCACACTTCCTTATGAGGAAAGGCTACGGTGTTTGGGCCTCTTCAGCCTGGAAAAGAGACGCCTGAGGGGGGACATGACTGAGACATACAAAATTATGCAAGGAAGGATAGAGTGCATAGAGAGATGCTCTTTACACTCTCACATAACACCAGAACCAGGGGACATCCACTAAAATTGAGTGTTGGGAGGGTTAGGACAGACAAAAGAAAGTATTTCTTTACTCAGCGTGTGGTCGGTCTGTGGAACTCCTTGTCGCAGGATGTGGTGACGGCATCTGGCTTGGATGCCTTTAAAAGGGGATTGAACAAGTTTCTGAAGGAAAATTCCATTATGGGTTACAAGCCATGATGTGTATGTGCAACCTCCTGATTTTAGAAATGGGCTATGTCAGATGCATGGGAGGGCACCAGGATGCAGGTCTCTTGTTATCTGGTGTGCTCCCTGGGGCATTTGGTGGGCCACTGTGAGATACAGAAAGTTGGCCTAGATGGGCCTATGCACTCAGGAAACAAGGGAGCAGCAGAATTTGGGAGTTGGAGAGTCACATTGTCATCATTTTGGGGGCAGTGAATCCACCGGGGCCACTTCTGCCTAGCTCTGAGGGCACATGATACAGCCATTTTACAGATGGGCTTGGATTTTTAAAAGCACTTTTCACAAAGTCCCTCACAAAAGTGTTTTGAATCAACTTGGTACTCATGGAATAAGAGGACAGGTTCTTTTAAGGACCGGTAACTGGTTAAAGAGCAGAAAGCAGAGAGCAGGAATAAATGAGTAATTTTCACAGTACAAGAGAAGAAGAAGAATCTTTTATTACGGTCACTGATCAGTACACAGTACAAGAGAAAAAGAAGTAGGGGCCTCTCAAGGATCTGACTTGGAGCCAGTGTTTCTTAACTTACACATAAATGATTGGAGGTCAGCAACGAGAGGTAAGAGGCTACTACCTTCATAGGTGACAGCAAATTATTCAAGGTGGTAAAACCAAAAGCAGATTGTGAATAGGTCCACAAAGCCCTCTCAAAATGGGGTGACTGGGCAATCAAATGGTTCAGTGTCTGTAAGTGGAAATTGATGCACATTAGGGCAAAAACTCCCAACTTTATATTTAGACTGGTAGGGTCTGAGGTGTCTGTGATAAACTAGGAAAGAGATCTTATTGTTATGGTGGATAGCTCGATGAAAACATCAATCCAGTGTATGGCAACGGTGAAGAAGGTTGGGGTCATAGCGGAAGAGATCAGAAGTAAGACTGCCAATATTATTATTCCTCACACAAATCCATGGTGTGGCCATGTTTAGAACACTGTACAGTTCTGGTCACCCTGCCTCAAGAAGAGTACTGCGAAACTGGAAGAGGTACAAAAGAGAGCAACCAAAATGATCAGAGGGATGGAGTGCCTTACTTACAAGGTGATGCTACAATGCTGGAGGCTTTTTTTAGTCTGAAAGGTGATTGAAAGAGGACATGATGGAGACATAAAATTATGCATGGTGTGGAAAGAATGGAGAGAGATAAGTTTTTTTCTTTTTCCTCACTCACAATCCTAGAACCAGAGGTCATCCCATGAAATTGATTGGCAGGAGATTGAAAGCAGACAGAGGAAGCACTTTTTCACACAGTACATAATTATTGACATTCATTGCCACAAGATATGGTGACGATCACTAACTTGAATGGCCATAAAATAGGACTGGAGAAATGCCTACTAGTTATGATAGTCAGTACCATGTGCCTTATCTGTTTCAGGGGGATAATAGCAGGAAATACAAGTTTTTTTCTCCTGTGTGTGCTTCCCAGAAGCAGCTGATGGGCCACTGTGGACAACAGAATTCTGGACTAAATGAACATTTGGCTTGATCCAACAAGGCTTTTCTTATGACTATATACAACAAATGGGATGTGCTGTCTGTGGAACTATCTCGAAAAGCATTCAAAGCCTTCCATTGGTGCAAAAGTCTGCTGTCAGATTGCTGACTGATGTTGGTGTGTATTAGACGAGTCGTATAGGGTTGATCTTTCAAAATAAAAAGCAATAAATGTAACAAATAATAAAAAGTACATATGTTAAAAACAAAGATGGGAAGGCCTCCTTTAAGTTTCAATTATTTAAATTCACTCACATCTAAGATAATTCACATATTAGAGATTCAGAGCCCAATCCTATGCAAATATATGCAGAAGTAAGTACTTTTATAGTCAATACGGCTTACTCCCAGGTAAGTGTGGATGGGAATGCAGCTTCAGTATATTTGGGTTGTGATCCTGTGCACACTTACCTGGAACTAAGCCCCATTGAACATAGCCAGAGTTACTTCTGAGTGAACACATACAAAATTGCACTGTTGTAAAGAGAGAGCGTGAGTTCTAAGCCAAACCTTGCTTTTCTATCTCTCTTTTCACTTCCTACCAAAGTCTAGCACAGAGATGCATGTACTGCAGTAGTAGTGGTAGGGTTGCCTCCCCATCTTGCTAGGAAGATAATGAATAAATAGTGACTTCATTTTCTAGAGAGGAATGTTTTGTTATTGGGTCTGTTCACTTCCAGCACAAAGAGCCTTTAAGCTCGACTCTATTGTATGATTTATTAGTTTCAATTTCCCAGGCTGCCAGGTTGATTTTAAAAGTCTGATACTGAAATCTTGCCTTTTACAAGGATTCCTGTGCAGCAAATGTATGATCAGCATGGGAACTGTCTTCAGAACAATGCTTCCTGCTCGCTTTGCCTCATCTCCTTTCCAGATGGCCCTAAAGATATTCAACCATGATCAAAGAGGTAAGTAGAACAGCATCAGAAAGACATTGCTGGAGGCCAACTGACACAAAATATTCTTTCTTCCTGCAGTCTGGACCCTAAAAGATGTGCTTATGTACTTAATTTTTAATACGTGGGCTAAATGATCAGCAGCAACTTTGTTCAGCCACCATAGGACCTAGTGTGGACCAGATTATTGTATGCATCTTCCAAAGTTTGTCTTTATTTTCAACAGCAAAACAGCAGTTGCAGTTTCAAAATGCTTCTTACTAGAAAATGCCCTAATGAACGCTTTAAAAAAATTATAATAACTGTAGAGTGCTGTGGTTGTATGGCATATGTGTCTCTTGTTCCTCTTGAGTCTCCAACTTGACATGTTTATGAGAAGTTTCAGAATATATTTTCATATATTTCAAATTAATTTGGACACTTGGCTATCCTAAGAGCTACTTGCTATTGGAAGGCAGTTCCCAAAAAGTCAAAAGGCATGAAGATGACACCATGATAAGGGGTTCCACTTCCGTATGGACCCATTAAGTTTATCATGCACAATTTTTCATCTTGGGGTGAGAACATCCAACAGGGGATGGTGTGCACCCTGAGGCAACCAAATGGTCAGAGAAGTCTCCAACAGCAGTCTCCAGAGGTTGCCCAGCTCTAAGATGCAGATTGGAGACCCTCCCCCCAGCTGGGATTGCAGACCAAATAAAAAAATGCTGTTCAGTTTGGGGCATGCAGTGCAATCCTGCTTCTTTGATCTCCTTTCAAGGGATTGATGTTGAGGAGCTGAGATTGGCTTTTGGCAACATACAGCTTGGAATCAGGGTGGAATTACTGAAAAAGGGAGAAAAAGGCAGCAGTTGGCCCTTTCCTCCAAGTTAGAAGCCCACACTAAAGGAGGGGGGCGGCTATGAGTGTCAGGAGTTAGGATCCACTGCAGGGCATGTTTAAACTGGGTATATGTATTATTTAAGAGCCTCATTTTATTCCAGCTTTTATTCCTTGTCATCCATATTTATTGGGGGGGGGGGGGATGCAGGCACCTGTAGTTTGCAGGTGGAGTCCTGTATGCTCTCTGACTCAGCCAGTGGGCATGCTTCCTTAGACAAAGCCAAATCAAAGCAGTGCTGATTCTTGCATCACCTTGAAGTGCAATTTGAAAGAACCATTTCCTATGGAAATCAATGCGGTACTGCAGCATTTCTTCCCTTATTCACTTTGATTAAATTGAACTGTAGTCTCTCACAATGTTGTTGCTTTTAATTCAATGAGTCCCATCTGCTCATTTTAAATTGTTGCAATGCTGCTGGAGTTTGTATCTACCGCATAGCAGAAGCTGCTGGAAAGAACCATTTAGGCAGGTGGAACTTTTGGAATAGAAGGAAAAGCTGATTGGTGTTCTGCTGGGGCATTTGGTGCTCTGATTCAGTGATATGTCTTCCTCTCTCTCTCCCCCCCCCCCTCGTGGACAGGTAACTTAATTTATTGAAGGTGATTTACAGTTCTAATCCGAACCCACTGTATTTAACAAAATCAATCACAGTACTAGTTTCTTCTAAACTAAGAATTGGTGCAGCAAGACTTGGTGCACAGTGGTACCTGTGAACCCAGAAATCCCCTTTTCAAATCTTGCCTAAGTCCTGAATACAGCATATCCCCTCAAGCAAGCTCCTGTCTTTTCATTCACAGTCACCCAGCACCTGAGGCAGTGCACCAAATACCATCCCCCTTACCCAGAGGTGCACCCACTACTCCCACTGCTTCTTCATCTCCTGCTTCCTGGATTTGAAAAGAAAGAGCGAAATGGAACAGAAAAGAAAGCATAGAGGAGAGGAGAATGATGGACTAGAGTGTCTCTGATGCTCTAGCGCACCACTCCTCTATGTCACACTTTCTCTTCTGTTCTATTTCCTCTTCCTTTTCAAATCAAGAGAGAGGATTTGTCCTTTTGTCCTTACAACAACCCTGTGAGGTAGGTGAAGCTAAGGTCACCCAGGAAGCTTCATGGCTGAGCGGGGACTTGAAGCTGGATCTTCCTGATCTAAGTTCCATTCCCAAACCACTACTTCATCATGACCATCTTTATCTAGTTTGGACCTTCTGCCACTCAACTTCACTCGATGGCCCCTAGTTCTTGCATTATCAGAAAATACAGACCGTAGAACAGTGCGGAACTGTGTTTCCCAGACCTGATCCTTTATGGGTCGTGAAATTGACAAGCTAATAGCTAATATGGAAAATGTATTGAACCCTATAGAAAGTGAAACTGAGCTGCATGTGCACAATTACTGGTGAGTAGGCAACTGTGCCTCAGTCCTCTTCAAAGGGCAGGCCAAGAGATATGCAACAGTATCAGAATGGTCCTGATCTGATGTATGCAGACCGCCCCCAAAACATTCAAAACATAATCCCCCACCAAAGCTGACAATGTATTTAGCCCTATGGAAAGTTAAACTAAGGCTGCAATTCTGTCCACACGTACCTGGGAGTAATCCCCCATGGACTATCATAGGACTTACATCTGAGTAGGCATGCATAGGATGGGACTGTAAGCCACATGTGTGCATTTACTCATAAGTAGGCAAATGTGCCTCAGCTCCTTTCGAAGGTCAGGCAAAGGGGAACATAAGACCACGAGAATGGTCCCAATCTGATGAACATGAAGCTCAATGAACACTCCAGAAGGTGCCCCCCACCATACTAAAATGGATAAAAACAAAGACTTGAGCAGCTGTTAAGGTGAAAGTTTTTAAAAGTCTCTTAAAGCTAGGTGGGTCCTGATTGAATGTCATTTTAAAAAGTGGGTCCCGGTGCTAAAAAGTTTGGGAACCACTGCCCTAGATTAAGATGTCCCAGTATATGCCAAAGCTAGGAGAATTCATTCTCTCCTTATTTTGTTATGCTGCTATATGGATGAGCAGACTAGTCAACATCTAGTCATCCAAGGTCAAATTCATACCTTTCTGAAGTGAATGGCAGGTGTCCTCTGGGCTTCCAGGGAATCAGTGGCACAAGAACTTGCAATTTCAATGAAAGACATAAGCAAACAATATGCAAGTAAGTACAAGGAGAGAAAGATGGATGGAATGTGACAGCAAAACCAGTATGACAGCGGTGAAACACAGTGCTTGCTGCTTTAGTGGCCCCATGGTGTTTGTTTACATTTTACGGTTTTATTAAGAGCCAAAAAATCTACAGTGAATCCCCCAAAGTCCAAACTTTGTGAAGATATAACATCATTTTAATGTTTACCAGAAACCTGAAGGCTTTAAGCCAGCACACTGTAACTGAAATATACAACTTCGGAATCCCATCTGATTTTGCTGCAGTAAATATATTGTCTAAGTAAACAAAGTGTTTTGACTCCTGAAGACATTAAGAAATGAACTCGATCTCATTGCCAGCATAAATATCACTGGGCATGTACAAGGCTTTTTCTTATGTTCCTTTCAGCTAATACAGAATTGCTTTGAAGAACACAAAAATGCAATTATTTTACTTACCTGTGACTTGGACAAACAGTTGAGACAGGAAGTATTTGAGCCAGGGAGGCCTGAGCTACTGTGAATTAAAACCAACGTCACTAAGAGTTGGACTCAATGACCAGGGATGTCCCTTCCAATTCTAGGATTCAGTATCATAGAGGAAAATACTTTTGATATCAACAGGGCTGCTACTAATGCCACCAGATTAACATATAGCACATGGTTTCTTTCTTGGGTAGCTGCAAATCAGTATGTGGGCATTAGGTTCAGGACAGTCAAAAGGAAATATTTCATGCAAGACATTTAGTTCCCAAAAATGTGATGATGACCATTCTAACATACATTTAAAGGGGGATTAGATACATTCTCAGATGCATGGCACATTGGTGTGCAGTTAATGGTCCACACGTGTGCCTTGAGAATTTGGGGGAGGGTCATTTATTAGGAGGACCATTGGGGGATGTGAGTGTCCGTCCCCCCCCGGGCAGGACAAAATGGAAACTTACAGGTTCAGGAGCAGTATGCCTCAGAATGCCAGTTCTTAGAGGGAATGCACTGGCCATTTGCCTTTGGGCTGTGGGCTTCCTGGAAGTATCTGGCAGTATCAGGATATTGTCCAAGATTGACCCTTGCTGTGATTCAGCAGAGTACCAGTCCTCCCGGATTGACCTGAAATCTCTAGGAGTTAGTCATTGATTGAGTTGTCAAATCACCAGGTGAAAGCAATCCTTTAACAGGATTAAAGATTTTAACAAGGGCTTGCAGGAATTTCCAATGGTACATTTGTAGAACTTGAGGGCTCTTGGTGCTGTGGGTGTCATCTGGGAGTACCCTCTGGTCTGTGGTGTTGTCGCTAGGAGCAGGCAGGGCAGCTGGCCCAGCTATCTGGACTTTGTAATTGGTCTCAGTGGGAGTTAGAGCCTATATAGGGAGGGCTTTGAAGTGCACCCAAGGTCTTCTCATCCTTGGAGCAACTACCCTAGCTCACCTAGCTGGCAGAAGGTAGCCTGCGAGAACTCTCAGCCTTGGGCTCCTGAGCTGCTTCATGCTTCTTCCTTGGACAGGGCTTTTAAAGGCTGCCGTGTAAACAGACCATGTTCTATTTGCTCCTTCCTTGGCAAGATGGACTGGGTGTAGCTTCCTGGTTGCCCTGGCAAGAGGAGCCAAATGGACCTGATCAGCACACTGTTGAAGATAGTGCTCTGGCACAGTTCTGGTCTGCCTGAAGTCCAGGGTATCTCAACTGAAGTAGGGCAATCAGAGCTGACTCATGTTTCAGGCTCATTGGTGATCCTGAATAACACTGTATTGGGGAAAAATATATCCCCAGGAATCACTTGAGCCAGAGGTGGCAACCCTAATTTAGCAGGTATTGTGTTATATTTTTTGTTAGGAACATATGAACATGTGACCTGCCACACAGAGTCAGAACATTGAGAGCTTTCCTGGGACCATATGGTGAAGGGCAGGGAATAAATGCAACAAATAAATAAAGAAATCATACTTCTTTTGCTAAGGCAATTATGTATCATTTTCTTTTTTGGTAGCTTTTAAGGACCAACCATTTCTCCTGTCATTGTTCTTTTTTTATTTTTATTGTTAGGTATCATAGATCTGTATTGAGTTCCCATGAATTTTGCAAGACAAGCAAGTGGCCTTGGAGAGCAAATGATCTAAAGTTTCATAGTAATGACAGCGAGGTTTTTTGTTTTTTTTTCTAAGTGTCTTTAAACAAGCAAAAAAAGAATATACAGAACAATTTTATCCTTTCAAGCTTTGGGGACTTTTATATAGAAATTAATAATTAAATAACTATTGGTGACTGAAAAATGCACCAGTCTTTAGAGTTAAAAGAGCATGATGTATCACACAGGTGCTATGCTAACAACCTGTTCCACATTTTTGAAAGAGGAAAATGGTAGGATATATTCTAGTGAACCGTGGGGGCTTAATAGGCACTTCTATTTAAGCACTGCATTGAATTTCTTTTAAAATAGGAATACAATTGCCAGTTATTTTCCATTATGGAAAATTATGGAAAGTTTCATAAAAGATCAAGATAACCTTCAAAACACATTATTTTCCCCCCTTTTTCCAAAAAGAAATATCTTTCTAATCGGGGGGGGGGGGGAACTATTGGAAATATTGGAAATTCATGGTAATATCCAGAAATATTTGAGAATCAATCTGGTATTTGGACGAATTTTAAGTGATTAACCTTTTATGGTTAGTACATGCTGATCAAACCCATTTTGATGCGAGATGGGAGATTGGGGTGATGGTCAGCTTTATTATAGGAGCTACCATGGCAAAGTGCTACAGCACTGAAATACACATATTGTCATGAATATTGGAAGGAACTATCTTCTAATGATGAAATCACCAACATTAGGGTGAAGAATGTCCTTTATGGGGACAAGAGGAATTTAACTTCCATTGCGGCATGGATCTGACAGTAGAAATGTAGTTAGGTCAGTGATTTTCAACCAGGGTGCCATAGCACATTGACGTGCCGCAAATGGTCCACAACGGTGTGCTGTGGGAATTTGGGGGGGGGGTGATCATTTATTAGTAGGGCCAGTGGGGGATATGAGCCCCCCACCAGCCACATGGTGTGCCTTGTCAATTGTGAAAAAACTAGTGGTGTGCCTTGACAGTTTTAGTGCCTTGTCAGTGTGCCATGAGATGAAAAAGATTGAAAATCGCTGAGTTAGATCATGGGACTGACTTGGCATAAACCAGCTCCTGTGCTTTTCTCTGACTTCCAAATGTGACTACAAAAGCTGTTTCCATGTCACCTGCCTTTTGTTGTTCCAGTGTAATGATATCAGATGCAGTAAAGACCATGACTCAATTGACTACTAGGGCAGGATGGATTGTTGTGTCCTGTTAGAATCAGCGGTGCTTTCTCTTGAGTAATGTTGTTAGGACTGAGGTATCTGTCCTAAACCAGGAATCATCTTTAATCTGAACAGCCAATAGGTGATTTATGGCTCAATTGTAATGAGGGCCTGGGCTAGTGGAACACACAATCTGCAAGTGCAGCGGTCTCCAAACCCCGGCCCATGGGCCACATCTGGCTCTGCAGATGATTTTATCCGGCTCTTGTGGTTCCCCAGCCTCTCAGGGTTAAAAACAGTTCCAAAGATGCACTTCCCGGTATGTTCCTCATTTAGCCACAAGATATGCTTAATATAATGCAATGTAATGGAAAGAAATTATTCCATTACATTGTGTTCCATTCAGCACTTCTAGTAGTGCCCTCTGCTCCCCTCCTCCTTTCATCCTCACCCACATATTGTATTAAATCAAACATTCAAGCCTTTCAGTTCTCCAAGCATTTATTATTAGTTTATCTTCTGGCCCTCAACTCTGTGTCACACTATTATACAATGTGGCCCTGCCTGTTCGGCTAGCTCATGCTGCTGATTGTGAAGGACAGAAGATATTCTGTGATGGTGAATATTGTGAAGATATTCTGTGATTGTGAAGGGCAGGAGGTCTGGCTCAGTTGGTAGAGCTGCCGCCTTGTATCCCTGATGATCTGAAGCTGCCAGTTTGAAACAACCGGAAGTACCTGAGAACTGATGACACGCTGATATACTGATGAGCTGACCTTAGGTGGCAGAGAGGAGTTGCCCTCAAGTGGAGCGTGGGTGGCGAAGGGCCAGAGAGAGGCCAGATCAGGAAGGAATCCAGCTGGAACGAGGAGTTCTATGAAAGACTAGAACTAGTCAATTGTAAAAATCCCTACGGGGTTTAGAACAGCCTTCCTATGTAAACCGCCTTAGATTAAAGTCTGAGGAGAAATCTGACAACCAGAGAAAGGCAGTATATAAATAACTGTATAAACAAATAAAATATTTCTTTCAGCAATCTTAGTAGCATTGAAAGATCTCAGTAATGCTGAAAATCTCCCTCCTCTGCCTTATTCAGATAAATAATTGACACACTATTCGCCAGCATATTCTGTGAGTTTCCAAAAAGAAATATAAAATGTAATTAGCTCTTATCTGCACTATGATTCCCAGCACAGTGTAATGAAATGTTAGACACAAAACCCTATAGAAAGAAGGAATACTGCCTGTACGCAAGCTCTCTCACAGATGCTTGCGCATGTACACACACACAGATTTGTAGCTGAGTCTGTTTTTCCATTCTGTTATTTGCTAAGGGTGTGCTTTGTTATTTAGATGGACACAACCAGTTGGAATGCATGAGGTGGAACTATATATGAACTATATTAAATAGGTTTTAAGAGGCCATTTAAGTGACCTTTGTTGGATCACAAGAGGGTTAAATACCTTAACACAAATGCTGCAGACACTCGCATATAATTCAATCCCACAGATAAGTCAAGGGCAGGTTGCGAGCCAACAATCATGGAATTTTCTATGACCCTCGGATAAGTCGGGGGTTGAACTTAGGGGGGTGTCTGACTATAGTTTTGTCTGATTTTACTCGAGGCCAGATCCTGAAAAATAACCCACCACTAATTGTTACCTAAGAACTGTAGTCTCTAATTCATTAAAAACATAGTAAAAGATCATAAGATACATTTTTATTCTTTTTAAATTTTGGTCTTCATCACCTTTTTGTAAGCACTACCAGAGTAAGTGCACTGTAAACAACATACCAGTAAAACAGTGGTTCCCAACCTGGTATTCATGTACTCCCAGGGACACTCAACAGGAACTTTAGGGGTACTTGAAAAAGAATGGAATAATGGCCGAAAAAGGCAGGCCGTGCTCCAGAATGCCTTTCAAGACAGGAATGCCTTGCAAGGACCAGCACGGCAGGAAGGGAGGTAGCTAGTTGGCTGTGAAAGCCCCACCAATAGCTAGTTTTTGGTCATCAATTCATGTATGAACCAGTGACTGAAAACCAGCACAGTAAAAAAGCTGAAACTTAATATGGAAAGTGATCCATCACCCAGAATGTCTCGGCACACTTCTGGTGCAAAACTGTGCAAAGGCAGAGTCTTCTGTTCCTCAAACAGATCAAAAGAGAAAACACTGTGATGAATACATGAAGTCTGGGCTTTCATAGAGGGAAGATGAGGGCTTGTATTATTACAAACATTTTGCTAATATGAAGGGTACAATTTATGGAAATGGGCTGCCAAGGGATATGCAAGTGAAAAAGGGTGGGAACTACTGCAGGAGAACCGTGAATCAAATCCACCTTTAAGGTGTCTGGTGTGTTAAGCCAGAAGCTCTACGTACAACATACAACCCATAACACATAACTGGGAGTGTGCAATTCAATTCACAGCAGAGAGATGGAGCTGCATATATTTGAAACCCTTTTTACTGAGAAGTAGACCCACTGCTTTCCATGGGTGTTATACTTAAGTAAGGGTGCATTGAATTGTAGCCTGCTTCAAATGGAAAGGAGGATTTCCATCCTGGTGTTTCAAAAAACAGTCCTGCTTTGCAAGCATTTGCAAAGCAGAACCAGGCTGCAGCAGAAGGAAGGAGAATAAAAGGTTAACAAATTGCTTCTAAGGAGCTGTGCCTGCCTGCTGCTTGAGAAAGGAAACTTTTCGGAATTGAAAGGCTTTGCCCTCTGATTGACCCGGAGATAAGGCAAAGTGATAATTGGAGCTTGATTACTTGGCAAAAATTTCACGTAGTATAGGCGAGTATCTACGTAAATACTGGAAGCATTTGTATTAATTATTACCCAAAGGGTTTCCTTGGCAAGTTTCTCCAGAAACTATAATAAAAACCAAGACTCCCCAAAGCTGAAATGGCATGCTACTTCTTAAAAATGAACACTATCCAGTACTCACTACTGGGGTCATCCCTCCTTGTGATTGTGGTGTTTTGTGGTAGGTACTGCAGAAAAATCTGTCCATCATACTGCCAAAAATGTTCCTAAGTGGCCACTGGGATCCAGTTACTGGTTGCAAAACACTTTCAGTATGCCTGGAAAATGTGTACCACTTATAAAGCACTGTGGGTCTCAAATGGTGCATGCTGTTTCCTATCTCCCTTCCCAGGCCTGATCAACTGACATGGGTCAATGTGGACTTGCATCAGTGATATCACTAGCACAGGTCTGAGTTGGCCCATAGTGGCAGCTGGGGCTTACCCCAGGGCAAGGGGACAAATGCCTCCTTAACCCAAGGAGACTTTCTGCCAGTTAAATTTCCCTGCAGGATGTAATGTTGGCTGTGCTGGTGCTGCTGCATTGATGCGGGAATCTTAGGTAGGATTGGGCTGTGTTTTATTGCAGGAATTTAGGAACAATCTGGTATTGTTCAGAAAGTAAACAAGAAAAGATTTATATTATATTCTGTAAAGCACCTGTCGGTGAATGTTCAAACTCAATGGACACACGGTTTCATCAAACTTCAAATCCACTCCCTCGCTGTAAAGAAATTATGGAAATTCATGCAGAGCCAACCTCCTGATTAAAGCAATTGTGATAATCTATATGATTAGTGCCCTCCTTGCTTCAACCTGCATTTTACTAAGTGCTTGGCAGCATATGTCTTCAGCACAGAAACAGAGCATCTTTATCTTTTTGCATAGAGAGAATGCTTTAGTTTGTTCCATCAAAAATATCACTGAATGGCTTTATTTTTGGTGCAGCCTTGAAAACATGAAACACAGCAGAAAGTTCTTTGTTCTGTGACATAAAAAGACTGGTCAAAAAAAAAAAAAAAATGCCACCATGGCTTTTTAGGGTCTGTGCTGCATTCTCAAAATCTGGGGTGAACTGCCTCTATTTTCTTTGAAAATGGTTTCAGAAACCAGTTTTCAAGGCAGAATGTCTGAATCCAGCACTATGGACTTATAGCAGATTGACCACAGAACAGCGGCATGAGGAGAACGGGAAGGACTAATGCTGGGCATTTCCTCATTGCATGTTTCTCTATCATGTCTGTAAGCTGAAATGTTTGTGCCAGTCCACAGTGAAATGTACAAGCTCCTATCACCCCTTGGCTAGGGCCAAGAGAGCTGACAGGGGAATACTAAAAGAACAGAGAGACTGAAGCAAAACCTCCAGGCTGGAGTTGAATTCTGGGAAGTCAGGCAGGCAGATGTTCAGAAACAAAGAGGCATAATCATGTTGAACATGGGACTGACAACAGTGCAATCCATGCTAAGGCAAGGCGAAATGAGTCTGTTGTACTGTTCTGCCAAGTTTCTGAGACTGTTGACTTGAAGGAAAGGGCAATGAGGTTGGAGTTGGTGGGTCAGTTAACCACATCCAAGCTGGCTCAGCTGACTGCTTCCAACCTAGATGTGCTAGGGTTGTGATTTTCAACAAGTGTGCTGTGACACATTGGTGTGTCATGAATGATCCACAGGTGTCCTGTGGGAGTTTGGGTTATTGTGGTCATTGATTAGTAGGGTTATTGGGGGTTGTGAGCCCCCCCCTCCACCGGTAGTGTGGTGTGCCTTGTCAATTATCAAAAAACTGACGGTGTGCCCTGAAAATGTTATCACCTTATCAGTGTGCCATGAGACAAAAAAGGTTAAAAACGGATGTTCTTCCAGGATGTTCTGTTGAAGGGCTAGGCTTGCTGTAGGACAGGGTGTGTGGGTGCCAAAAACTGAGTGCAAAGGAGATCCTATTCAAGATCTACCCCCTGATATTTTCCAGTTCCCAGTGCAGGGAAAGCCCCAATCTATCTGCTCAAAATACACACATGGGGTGAGATCAGGGTTACACCTTCTAGTCCTGTCTTTAGCTGCCAGATATTGATAGTGTTGCCTGCACAGGAATCTGCCTGTGCTCCAGGTTATGTATTGACCATATCCTGGTTAAAAGGAAGAGTATGGATCATGTGCTATTCCTATATACCATGCGAAAATCAAACTGTCTTTGTGTTATGACACTGGGATGGGCAAGTGGACAGGATTCCCCCCCCCCCCCCACACACACAAGCACACGTTCATTTCTGCAGGAAAATTAACACCTGCATGAGGCTTTTGCAAAGAGCAACTGGGTTCTGCTTTCAGTTTCCCCTGCAAACGTGTTGGTATCTGAACCACTCTATATTTAGACTCGCTTCTGGCAGGAGACTTAGCTGTTGCATCTCTACCCCCTGAACACTGGTGCTTTCTTATGGAGGCTGAAGGACGCAGTTTGCCTCCAGACAGGAAGCTTTAGAGATGTGCTGCATGTTAAATGAGTGCACATTTGTGAAGTTTTGCACTGGAATTCCCAGCGAGATGTGTACACTCCTAGTCAATACATCAATATATATTGCCTTGGTTAATCAAAGAGTTGCTTAAGGTGTTTTTGCCTCAATACCTCGTGAGTCATTCTTTAGAGACAGGCTTGCAGGAACCTAGACACAAACATGTTTATTATCTCTTAGTACAGCAACAACACCTGCATAAACTTGAGTATTGCTGTTTTCCTCCAGATGACTTTAGATTTCAAGTTTATGTCATTTGCCATTGTAGGACCACTGTGTAGGACCAGTGACACAGTATTCCAAATCTCCATGCAGTTGAGGAACTGTGCCACAGACACCCCTTCCCTTCTCTCACAAATTAGGATCTGCACCAGTAAAATTGCTGGTGCGAATCTGAGTAGCCCATTATAGGGTTGGGATGGGGGTTAGGTTACGGCAGGGGCATACGCCTCCATCCCTACTCCCTCCCAGGTCTGAACAACCTACTCACCGCCCTCTCCCATCATCAAACAACCCCTTCTGTTGTAGTTGGATTCAGCGCTGGTGAGATGGAGCAGGCCTTCCCACCAGTTCTCCTTACTCAAATGTTATCACAAAAGTGCTAACACACATAAGGATTGGGTTGTAAATCAATTAAATTGGATTGATTTAGATAACATTTTTTGGATGCCCTAAACCAGTGGTTCCCAAGTCCTACTCGAACTTTGGGAACCTTGTAAGTATTTGCCGGGGGGGGGGCAGCAACAGGACAATTGTGCTGCTACTGGGGAGGGAAGGGTTGTTTACACTTACCTAGTGATCACTAAGAGCCCAATCCTGTGGTCTGCGCCACGCCTCCACGGTGCAGACCACAGTTGCAAACGTGCCATAAGGCACATTTGCAGGGCTTACTGCTGGGCTTCCGCCGGAGCTGGCTCACTTCTGGCTGGCGCTGAGCCAGTGTGCGGCGGACGCCTGCATTCCGCAACTCGGCGGTGTCTGTGACCGCTGGGCTGCGGAATGATAAATGGGGGAGTGTCTGGGGGTGTGGGGGAGGCGTTCCGGGGAGGGGGGAGGCATGGCTGGGGGCATGGGGGAGGTGTGTTGGGGTGGGGGACAGGCGGACCCATGGAGCCGAGTTCCGCAGGATCCAGGGTGCTCGGGCAGGGCTGCACGCCCTACACGAGCGCCTTCACTTTAGCAGCGACCAAACAGTCGCTGCTAAAGTGAGTAGTCCCATTGCGGGACGAACATCCCCTTCTCCCGAGGAGCCTCCTGCGGTAGCACGGGAGGCTCTGGATCCGGCAGGAGCCCTTTGTGGAGCCACCGGGTCCTGCAGCTCCGGGCAGCTCAGGATTGGGCTCTCTGGAGAGTCCTGGCAGCTCCAAACTACTGTTTTAAAGGGAAAAAAAGAAACCACTTCTTGTTTTTGCTGGGGAACCGGAAGTTGATTTTCCTCCTGCTTTTTAACAGCAGTTTGGAGGCTTGTGATGGGTTACAGAGGGGGTCCCAGGCTCCCCAGACCCTCCAGACAGTCTTAGCAACTCCCTGGTAAGTGCAAAAATCTTCCTTCCCCAGCAGCAGCACGATTGTCCCTATTTGTTGCTGTTGATTTCTGGTTTCTTTTCTGGTTTGCCTAGTGGGTTGCAACCAGGGCCTAATGAATTCAAAACCCATTCCAATGGACATAAGGAGGCCAATGGGTTTAAGAGGGGTTTAATTTAACAACTACTAATGTCAGGCACCGCCTTCTTCACCAATCCCTTTTGTTTACCAAATTTACTGTGAGTACCAGTGAGGAGGAGTCCAACAGGATCTTGGGGGTTATGCCTCAACACTGCTGTGAAGATGTACAGTAGCATGAGGAATGGTGAAAAGTATCCTTTTTATGGTTTCTAGCATTCCTAGAAGCTACTACTGGTCTGCATGGCAGTATCCAGGGGCACGGGACATTGGGAATTATGGAATTTATCCTTGATTGGAATCATGGGATTAAATCACTTACTAAATTCTGCCATGGTGCAATCCTACCATGGACTTGGGGACACGCAAGTCCCTTGTGCTAGCCCCAGAGTTCAGTCCAGGATTAGAAGATAGTCTTTTTAGACCAAGCAGGAATTTTTAGCTTTTGAGCCTAACTGGCCTCAGTGGGGAAGTTTTGTTGCCTATGTTGGACTGGCCTAATGGGTTGGTTGTAAATTAGCCTGGTGATCACAGCTGGTTGCTAAATGCAGGTTGGGGATTAGGATTACAGTTCAGTATGCATTCAGAGGAAGTGGAGTGGAACCCCTTGTTCATGTATTGTAAAGTCAAACTCATAGGCTAGTTCGCTTGATGAAGGCAGTGCAATCCAGATCTTCCTCAAGATTCCTTTGAAGAGATATTGAGCCCAATCCTATGTATGTCTACTCAGAAGTAAGTCTCATTACAGTCAAAGGGGTTTACTCCCAGGAAAGTGTGGATAGGATTGCAGCCTGAGGTTTATAAACTGCAATTGCCATCAGCAATTGGTAGCTTAGAGGCAGGATGGGACTCCCTTAGGCGAACAGACAGTAGTCGGCTGCCTCCCCCAAGGAAGGGAAGGACACTCAAAAGTTTTGCTAAGGTTTTGCTAAGGGTTTTGCTAAGATTGCTGCAAGTCTTTGTATTTTACTAACAATAAATTGTGGCCCATTTAAACCCAAGCTTGCTTGTCTTGTGGGTGTGGAGGCTATGTCATCCAAATCCATGTGTATCGTACGAATAACCTATGAGATCTAGATCCATCATTGCCGCAAGAAAGGGATCAATAAATATATTTGACTTAACCCTGAAATGATGTAATCTTCCTTTTAATTTTTTTTAAGATAATGCCATCATTTCTTTGAAGAGGAGGATAATAGAAAAGCAAACAATGCCAAAATATCATTAGCAGGCTCGTCTTTCAATAAATCCCCTCAATAAATGTTAAGCGTGCCATTACTCAAACTGCTTTAATATCCCAGAGAAAAGTAAACCAGTTGCTAGGATGATGATCCAGTCTTTCTGATATTTCTTCCCGTATTCAGAATAACTTTCTAATGTATACTTAACAAGGCCTGACCACAAAGTTGAGATAAATGTGATATTCGTTTCCCCTTGATGCAAATTATTTTAATTGCCTGTGCAAAGGGTAATTGCCCCAATCAGTAGAGGTTGGCAGAGAATCTGAGAGCATTTATTTCGCAATTTATCCATTTTAAAGTATTTACTTTTCCACGTGTATTTGGGAAACTCTCAGTACTGGAGAAGAGTGCCTTGGAGTATTTTCCTGGAGTCCTTTTGACCCTGAAGTTCAAGAATTAATACATTCATTTTGGCCATCAAAGCTCAAACTGAATGTTAACGCTACATTCCAATGGATATCGTTCATGAAAACAAGATGTTTGTAAGTGTAGCACAGAGCTGTTTTTCTATAATAAGAAAGTATAATATACTCAATAAATATTGAAAGTTCCCGGCCTCCTGTGGTGTATTTGATATTGAAACATGCCTACTGGCAAGCTCTGAAACGGATCCCCTCTTTTCATTTCTGGATTGAATTTGCACCTTTGCGGCAGTCATTCTGCTTTGCAGTCCTCCACGTAATTATTCTGAGTCCAATTCAATACAGGCACAATAAAGAGATATATGCAGGGAATGCTGTTTGAACACCAGGTACGGCTATGCTACTTTAATGAAATTTGATCTTTTGTTGGGGGAGAAGAACAATGACCCTGAACTCTCAGTAAAAAGCAGGTGGTTCGAGCCTTTTTATGACTTTTTCAGAACCCAATAAAAAGTCAAGGACACAACAAATGCCTCTTGTTCAGCTCTGATGCGGCCATTATATGGGATTAATAGATACCGTTCAGAAGAATTTGTTCCTCTGTAAACATCAAAACACTGTGGATTTGGTTGGGGCAAAGAATATGCATGAGCTGTCTTTTCCAGGCTGCTTGGAAAGTGGTGTTTAAGAAGATTCCAATTCCAGAAGAAAATTAGAATCACATACAAGTAAGTTGGGGTTTGATTGTCTAGGAACCAGATTACACATGGCATTTAAAATGCAATTAGCCCTGATGGGTTTAGTTAATAGCAATCAGATTCGGCCCCCATGCATCAATGGAGCGGATAGTAGTTGTTTGACCCTACACTTGCTATAGTCCTGATCTGCAGAGATCCCTGATCTGCCTAATATCCTACCTTCCCCCAAAGTCTCATTGGTGCTAATCTTTCTCCAGGGTAAATAGTAGTCTGATCAGGGGTCCCCACGGCATGTGGCAATATTAGGAGTAGGGTTAAAACTTCGACCATTGGCATTCATGGGACAAACCAGCTAATATTAATTGAAGAAAAGCTAAACTCATTAGAGCTAATAATGCTCTAAATATCTGTGTAATTTGGCCCGTGGAAGGTCCCTTCTAAACATTCCATTCTGGACAAAGTAATGCTAACTACCCAGGTGCTTGCTGCTTGAGAGTGAGTGTAATATTTCTGAACACAGGATCAGTAGAGCTGAATGAACCAAATTCTAGTTAATTGGTCAACTATGGACTTTTTGGATATTCTTATACTCTTGAGGTCTTGTGGGTTCAACAGGAGAAATGTTTACCACTGAAAAATCACACATCTAGCTGTAAGAGGTCAAAAGCCATGAAACTGTATTCAATCAGTCCACCTGGCAGGGAGGGAGGAAAGGAAGGTCCTATAGAGTGCTCATAGGTGGTACAAATTAATATCGGGAGAGTGGCTTGTGTGAAACAGGAGAATCTTTGGAAGGGAATACACTTTAGGAGTTTGAGGGATAAGAAGTTAACAAGGAAGTGGCAGAGAAACTCAGGAGTGAAGATGAGTTTAGGGCCTAATCCTATCCTCTCCCCCCCCCCAACATAGCTGCACCAAAAACGAGCACACTGCATCAATGGGGTGAACTGGAAGGCGTCAATTGGGAAAGATGAATTATTTCCTCTTACCCATTCATAAGCCTCCTGCTCTGCAATGAGTCTCCTCAGATCTACACCAGCTCTGCAGATGGCGGAAGTCCAAGGAGAATAAAGGGATGGGGAAACTGCGAAAAGAGGGTATAGTATCTGATGTATGCCACTGCTATTGGATCCACCCCTTCCTGCTCCATTCCTCTCTCTGCCCCCTCCCCACCCACTCCACCGCTGCCTTACCTGCTCCAGAAGCCACAGTGGGATCCATTGGTGGATGTGGAGCAGCCATCTTGCGACAATGAAATGATGTTCTGCTGTCGTAAATGTTTCCACACTTTTAATATTAATTTGTTTAATTCATAAATGTGAAAAGGAGTAATATGGTTAGGAAAAAGTGACCTTAAAAATTATTTTTTCTTTGCAGATCCATTACAAGAGACAGTGGTTTCAGTTTTGAATATCAAAGAAATGAATGCAGGAACTACATTTATTGAAAATGTATGTTTATGGGGGTCTTGAAAAAGATCTTTGTAGAATTGTTATAAATAACTCAAAATTCAGCAAATGTGGGGGATGTGGTTGAATGTCAAGCAGTGGCCACAATGTAAAACGGAGAAGAAGAAAGCACTAATGGATGAAAAGAACGTGCAGTTTGAAAGTAAGGAGCACTAACAGTATGCATTCTTGGCCAACCACAAATGCATCTAGGGCTTGTCCTGGATGGAAAGTGCAGTTTTCCTGAGGAAGAAGTCTGTCATTGTCACGTTAAATACTTGGCTGAACCCAAGAAAAAATGCTTCTCGAATCAAATTTTTGTAACAGTGAATTTTTCAAACAAACAAACAAACAAACAAACAAACAAACAAACAAACAAACAAACAAACAAACAAACAAACAAACAAACAGGGTTCTATAATGCAGACTACATTAAAAATAATTTGAGAAGCTGAGAAAGTTCAGCTGAATTCCAACCATTATAAGCAGTGGGACGAATTTCCTTCTTTGTATGGACACCTAATTGTTATGAGTACATAATTAAATCTTTATTGCATGTGCATAGAACAGACACAAGACTTACAAGCCAAAGTGTACAGCTGCAATTAAATACTGACTGAATATATGAATAAGTAACGAATTATCTACATAAGGAAGCGTATGTTTCGTTTCCTTTCCGGTCAATTAGTTAGTGCTCTATCATTAGATGTATTCTGGAGACTGTTTATTTGTGGCTTCGAGGACAAAATGCACTACTGAAGACATGATTATAAGAAAACTCAAATCCATACCATACCTGACAGAACTGCACCAAATGAAGGTGATACTGATCTTGTGGGAGGTCCAATCATGTCAGTGAGTGGAAAAGGAATGTCTTTATTGTTGTAAGTTCCCGATTTGGAAGAAAAGCAAGATATACATTTTAAAATGAATAAATATGTATTAAAGACACATCAGTGGCATAGCTCGTGGGGGTGGTCTGCCATGGGTACCACCCTTGAGGGGGGTGTCACACCACAAATGCCCCAACATCACTAACATTGCAGAGGTTACGAGTAACCCCATCATGCTATATACTGTTGGATGTGGAATTTCCAGTGAAATACAGTGCCAAAAAACAGATTGAAATATCTCCTGTCCATCAAAAGTTATGGCCAAAAAACCAGAAACAAAAAAATACATGGAACCCTATAAAAAATGAAACTGAGCCATATCGAGTGTCTTCTCGTGAGTAGGCGAACTTGCCATAGTTCATCGGAAAGGGTAAGCTGAGAGGAATCCAATGACACCAGAATGGTTCCTATCCAATGATAGCAGCGCCCCAAAAACACCCAAGAAGGAAGTCCCTCCCTCCAAGCAGACAAATGTATTGAGCCCTATGGAAAGCAAAAGTAAGCCACATGGTCGCATTTACTCGCAAGTAAGCAAACATGCCTTGGTTCCTGGCCAAGGCAGGCAAAGGGGAATGCAGGGCTAGCTGCATGGTCCCAATCTGATGAAAGTGGAGCTCAACAAATGCTCCAGAAGGCAGCACCCCCAGAGAATAAAACAGAGGCTTGAGTTGGTAAGGTGGGCACTGGGGGGGGGGGGCTGAAAATCTCACTGATTTATTTGTGGGGGGTGTTATTGCATGCAGGCTACAGAGAAAACTCACTTGGTAAAACAGGGCTGGCTTCCCCTTATTTATATGTTTTTCTTTAATTTAATTAATTATAATTATTTTATTGTGCTTGATGATATCACTTTCAGCCATGACATCACTTCCGGTGGGTCCTGGACAGATTGTCATTCTAAAAAGTGGGTCCCAGTGCTAAAAGTTTGAGAACCACTGCCTTAACTCAAAACAGGCCAACGAGACATGGGGGAGGGGTGACACCCTAGTGACCAAAATTCTGGAAATCGTGGCTTTTAGGAAAAATACCATCATGTTATATACCATTTGATGCAGAATTTCGTCCATTGCTTGTTGGGAAATAGTCACTGCATTTATTTTTCTGGCCATTATTATTATTCATTCCATGTCATGACTCTTACTATCACTGTCTCACCTACCTCACAGGGTTGTTGTGAGGACAAAATAAGGGGAAGAACCATGTACAACCACCCTGAGCTGCTTAGAGGAAGGGTAGTATAAAAAGTGAATTAATTAATAATTAATAATTAATTAAGTCTTATGGTGTGACAAAAATTTATGGGCCCCAGGTGTCAAATGAACTAGCTATGCCTCTGAGACACGTGACTTGTACTTAATGAATGCTAACCATGGCCTACAGCAATATCATTAAGAGTGGACAAAACTCGTAGCTTTTAAGAGAGTGCAAAGTAGTTTCAGTGAATGACCAGCTCCATGGTATACAAACTTATTCCATTCATCCCATTTATTCCATTGCTTCTCATTTATTCCATTTATTGCATTGCCATTCATCCCACTTATTCCATTGCCTCTCTTCAGCTTTTTGAAATGAAATACAGTACCTCTAAAACTGTGCAATCCTACCCTGCGCTGGAACAGGCAAGCCACGAGGCTTGTGCTCTATCCAGCTCAGGATAGGGGCCAAAAGTGGCTCAGCCAGAAGCAAGGGGAAACTTTTCCCCTTACCTCTAGGCAAGGCGCCCTTGCCCCAATGGGTCTCCTCAGACTTGCACCACCTCTTGAGGTGGCCCACGGGGCCTGTCCACCCTCCCCCCACCTCTGCCTCTGCACACCAGCCTAGCCGACTCCTAAGGAGGCACAAGGGACTTGCACTGGTCTAAGTGAAGGGCAGGATTGTACCCCTTCTTGAGGAAGTGTATATGACACAAACAAGCCACCTTCAATTCTTTGAAATCAATGGTTGCCTGTTCAGTTCAAAGGCACACATTACTTTATGTGGTTCCTAACTAAGCCTATGTTGTCCTGCAGCTAGACAAGTCTTAAAAAATGAGAAAAGAGAAGATTAGAAATACATTTAGTTATTATTATTATTATCATCATCATCTTATTTTATTCACATCAAAATGACAACACAGCTGATAATGATATGTGCCATATTATTATTATTATTATTATTATTATTATTATTATTATAGTTCACAAAGTGGTTTACAAAGAAAATCAAATACATAAATGGCTCCCTGTCCGGAGAGGGCTCACAACTGAAAAAGATACAGGAAGTAATATACAAAACACTCATTTAAAAAGCTTTCAAAACAGACAAAAAAGTTGCATGTGTAACAAATCATTCTTGAGGGCAGCATTCATCACTTCATATAACCATTATTTACTTTGTGTACTTCTAATGTACTACATGTCCTTCAGTCTGTTCTATTGTTATTCTCCCCTCTTTATTCTCTACTTCTATTGTCTGCAATTGTGATTTAATGTTGATAATGTTCAGAGGGATTCTTGTAGCTTTGATGTTTTGTTTAGAGTCTCAAAACCTTTTTAGTGGTGAAGATTGTAAGGAACAGTGAAAATCTCTTGCAATGCAACACAGAGGAGAAGACGAGGAAGGTGGAAGGGACCTGACTGATGCCATTTATATTTTTTTTAAAGTACTTTGTTCTGGCAGGCCCCCCCTCCCCAAATTACAAGAGACAAGGTCAGCTTTTGGGTAAATTGGCCAAGCTTATTAAATTCAACAACATCTATTTTGCAGCAGGTCCTACTATGCAAAACTCTCCCTCCATTTTAGTGCATGCACATACCCTGGGGCGGGATCACCTCCTCTTTGGGCATCACCACCCTGACTCCAAAGGTAGCCTCTTGATGACCCTTGTGTTTTAACACCCGCTCCTGTAAAGGGTTTGACAGCTGGATTGTCCAGCCCATCCCAAGCATGATAGCCTTTGACGCAGACATTACAGACAATGGGACACCAGCTGAATCTTTTTAGCCAGACAGCCTCTTGAGATCAGTTCTGGTTTTCCCGGAGACTTCTGCTTACTTCAGGGTGCACACCAAATCCCCAATCCTACTCCTTGTCCCACACTATATCTGCCAATTGTGACCTTCTTGGCTGAACACCACACCTCAGAGACTGTCTGGGGTAGGTAAAACCACCCATCAGCAAGAGCTGATCAGAGAAAGAGCAAAACATTCCTACTCAACTCCTAAAGCAACTAGCTAATCTCAGAATATTTAACCAGATGAGTGGGTGAGCTGGGGATGCAAGGAACCGATCCGCAGGTGATGGAGTTCCAGAATGCTTAGTAGTGTCAGTCCAGCACTAATCAAGAACAAACCCAGCAGACTTGCCTCATGCAGGGGTGGGCCTGGTAATGAACACCCTAGGCTCTAGGAGTGTAGGTGGAGAAGTGGCAAAACTCCTTACAGTGAGATAAAAAGGGATGCCAACCTACCTGTCATTCAGTCTATAATAGGGGCATGCATTCATTTCCACCTGAACAGAAAATTGAACCAAATTGGGCTGGGTTGGTTGTATTTTTAGTCATCACAAAAGGAATGTCTGTGGACGCAAATGAAAAGCAGCATATTGGCCGTTCAGCTGCTGAGCTGGATGGCTCAGTATCAGACAATTTCCTATGGTCCCTGGGGTTGGGAAAGGAAATAATATCTCCTGTTTCCTTCCTTCTCCCCTCCCTGGACACCAGATGGCAAGATTCTAATTGGCCCATTGCACTACATGTGTGCAAGTTTGGTCCACTTGCACAGACTTGGAAGCGAGTCCCACTGAACAAAGTGAATCTTGCTTCTAAGAAACATGCATAGATTGGAAACTATTCGGTGGAATAGCTACCCTTGAAAATGGTCATCAGGGGGTTAAAAGACCTGCAACTCCTCATATTAAAACAATAGGTACTATGTATGTGCGCATTTCTGGATCACAGCCTAAGTCAAAGAGGTTTGGAAGCACTGAGCACCAAGATCACCATCTTTTTATAGGTGTAGCTGCATTTGCCAGGTAATTTAATATGGCTCATTCACATCTGTCATTTCAATTCTGGAAGTCATATTAAAAATGGAGCATTCTCTGTCAGAGAGGGAGGGCATGGATATGGTTCATCTACCTCCCGGCTTATGGGATTTGAAGACTGGACCACGTATATTGAATGTGTAGAGAAGTAATATTTATATGTCAATAGCCAATATGGATGTTAAATTAACTACCCTAAAATATTTGGCAACTGTCTGTGTTGCTCGAGTGCCATCTCTGATGTTCTAATATTTTACCTAGCTTCTGACAGAGAAAAAGGAAGAATGAATAGGGGGGAAAAGAAACTCGAATGATGTTAAACAGTACTTTTACTGTGAGCTAGTAAAAGTGGCATAAAAGAGTTTCCCATGAGAATATTGGTGGTACAGTATACACAGAGGTGTTTAATCAGTGGCAATATTCTTCTGAGCCTATTAAGAGTGAATCTCTCTGGGGTCTGCTCTGCAGCACAAACTGATATGTGTTGAATTGGTGTCATATTTCAGATCTGACTTTGGTTCTAGTTAAAGTATGTGAGCCAGCCCACCTGAGCTTGAATGCCTTTATTTCTGAAAGAAGTCACTTGGTACCTTGGATGTTATGTAAATCTACCTGAGTGTATTAAGCAATCAACTGATTAATTAGAAAAGTTCATAAAAGCAAACACTTTTATCTTCCAAAGAATCTCCTCCCCTCTTTTAATATTTGTGTGCCTGAGATCTGTCTTCAATTGTCAATTAAAGAGGATAAACATTTCCTCTCTTTAACTTCTGCTGCTGTTTCTTATGGTCTTTAGCTACAATCGACATCAAAGCCGAAGGGAGTTTTGTCAAGGACATAAATTCAATGTATTTTGTTGCCTCTGAGTTTTAAAGTGTTCACCACTTTATTTCATTTCATAGCACCTTCTGTAAAGTCTTGTGCAGTGCAATCCTAACCTGCCCTGGAGCAGGCAGGCCAGTATGCCTGCACTACATCCAAGGCAGGATTGGGGCTTAAAGTGCCTCAGCTCAGGGCAAGGGGAATTGCTTCCCCTTACCCTGGGTAAAGTCACAGCAGCCCCAATGGGGCTACTTGGATCTGTGCCACCTCAAGAGGTGGCACAAAGCTGAGCAGCCCTGGCCTCACTTCCTGCAACCTGCCCGCCCACCCTCCCCTAACCCCGAAACACCTGCCTCCCACTGCCTCCTCCCTGCCCTCCCCAGACCCCTGTGCTGGCCGAGCTGACACAACTCACCCTCTCCCTGGGGCCCAGGTTGGCATGGGGAGGCCAATGCATATCCATGCGTCGGCATATCTCCCCGTTGAGTGGCCCAAAAGTGCTCTATGGAACTTTTGCGACACCCCTGGCCGGCTTGCATCAGCCCGAGGGTGCATTAGGATTGCGCCCTTAGTCCTGAAGTAGCCCAATCCTAAGGTTTCCCCCATCATAGCATGTAGTTGTGCCAAAAAGGGCTGAGCTGCATTCTATGGTGGGGCAGGCAACAGGGACACTTGGGAGATGCTATTTCCTCCATTAGGTCCTTGGCCACCAATGGGTCTCCTTGGACCTACACCAGCTCTTTAGCTGGCACAAATCCGAGAACACAAAGGGGGGCGTGTTGGCTGGCACCAGAGGGCACAGCATCTGGCGCAAGTTGCCTGTGCTGGGCTTTCAGCCCCTCCTTCCTCCGACCTGCCCCCTGCCTGCCCCTGTTATACTTTGTTACTCCCACCTCTCTGATTTACCCCTATTGGTGGGCCTCTGTCTTCCCACCACCACATGCAGAGCCTTTGTGGCCTCTCTGACAGCAGTCTGGAAGCACACAACTCAGAAACTGTGGTTAATTAAAACCGCGGGTCCAGAGTCCACGAATAAGGAGGCACGACCTGTATTTGCTCTCCTTGTAGTTCAATTTCCTGAATTTTGATTTAGCACTGAGCTGTAGTTTAGTCTTTAATATGCTCAGAGTATCAGCAACTGTTCTAGTGTGTCATGATGCATCAGCGCTACATGAAAGCTATTTGTAGACGGCAAGATTCAGTTCCACATGAGCTTTTAAAAATCATCCTACTTAAACACACTTTGTTTTCTTTAGCATTATCGGGAACAACAATAATTCATCAGAGGCAGATGACTATCCAGAAACATAATTAATCATGATTATTTATGCCATACCTAATTATGGCAAGCTATCCCCGGGGATACACTTCAGTTACATTCTAATACCTTCAGACTGTAATTACTTCCTATTGTATTGTAAATAGTCTTGCTCTACACTTGCAGAAATATAGAATATATTTATAATGCTGGGGTCAAGAGAGTACCAGTAAGTTACATACAATTAAGTGTGAATACGAATATATTAAAAAAAACAAAAAACCCTGTACACAGATTTTGGAAATCGTTCAACTGGAAGCTTGACATATGGGAGTATAGAAAATATTCTCACATTATAGTTTTTTTCAAGTAGCACTACACTTAGCAAAATAGAAAGAGGTTCTTTTTATTCTGTGAATTTAGTACAAAGTAGATTAAAAGTTAGTGGGGGGAGAAAAAATTAAATCTTACCTGCAGGGTGTCAGTTCTCAAAGACATTTTCATTTCAAAGATGTGAAAGATATTCTTTTTCAGAAGGAATCTAAGGAAAACATGGCTTCTGGCATAACTCAAGGGAAAAAAAAGCTTAGCTAAGTTTTTGATTTATTATATAATCCAACATATGCGATTGAAATGTAATAGAAGTTTTATAATTAAGGAGAAAATGTATATACCTTCGTGTGCGAGTAATTCTATTCATGGTTGTTAACTGAGGCGAATGCACATTTTTTTAAAAATCAAGAATTAAAAACCTCCCCACTAAAAATACTGTTTTGAAATGAAACTCAACAACAGAAGCTATACTTTTATTGAAGGACATACCACACTGCAAAGTCATTCCTGCATAAATGAAAAATGAAGAACTGTTTATTGTTGCAAGTCAAGGTGGGTTTCTCTAGGGAGGGGTGGGAGAGAACATTGCTTCTGAAATAACCAGAGGCTGTGTTCTAAGGAAGAGAGATTTACATAATAGATTTGTAGAACTAGGTTGGAATGCATGCTGTTATGCTCAGATGGTGGACTGGTTTGTTTTCTTCTCAGGTAAGCTCACTACCATCATGGAACAGAGACCGAGGGCCCAATCCTAATCAACTTTCCAGCACCAGTGCAGCAGCAATGTAGCCCCAAGGTAAGGGAACAGACATTCTCTTACCTTGAGGCAGCTTCTGTGGCTGCCCCCCTACTGCAGGATAAAGTGCTTGCCCCATAACCACGTCTGCATTGGCACTAGAATTTTGGATACGATTGGGCCCTGAAGCTAGTTCTTATTTTATTTACTTTTTTAACTCTTAACTCCCTCACTAAGGCCAATAAGATTTCAAGAAGGCCTTATGTTCTTGTCAGTAGAAATAAAATTACACTGGTTGATTCTGAAACTCAAGGAAGCAACTTCGGCCATTTCAGCTTCAATCAACTGTGGTTTAAAATAGCCCTGTGCAGATGATCCTGCCCGTACTCTTAGGCCTTAAAATAGCCCTGTGCAGATGATCTTGCCCGTACCCTTAGTACGTACTCTGCCTGTACAATCCTGCCCGTAATCTTAGACGGCCCTTTTGACTGTGCCGCCACCAAGAGATGTGAAATGGGCGGCGGCCAGGAAGAGGGCCTTCTCGGTGGTGGCCCCCAAACTTTGGAATACCCTCCCCTTAGAATTGAGAACCGCTCCCTCGTTGCTAATATTTCAGCATGGACTGAAGACCTTTTCATTTCAAAAAGCTTTTAACTGTTGACAGGCTGGATGGTTTTCTTTCTCCTTTTATATTAGAATCCACGGAGTTTGTTTTAGATTTTTAATTATTTGAAAACTGTTTTACTTATTGTTTTTAATTGTTAATTTTGTATTTTTAATTGTTGTAGGCCACCTTGTGTGCCCATGGGGCAAAAGGCAGGATATAAATCAATATAATAATAATAATAATGATGATTGCAGTACACTGGATGCCTACATCAGTGCTGGCAGGGATAACCTGCTATATTCAAAGCCTAGCCCAGCAGTTCTCAAACTCTCCAGGAGTTCAAGAACCGCGGGTAAGTGCTGGTGGGGGCAGGGGCTGGGAGGGGGGATGTGTCCCGTGGTGCCTCAGGAATCAAAGCACCACAGGCACCCAGACACTTGTCACCCTACCTGGAAGGGTCTGCAAGCCTTGGAGAGGGTCCAAGAGGCCCACAGCCCCCTCTACGGTTCTCTCCCAAGTGTCTTATTGCTCCAATCTGTAGATTGGAGTCTACTTCTGGTAAACCGGAAGCCACTCAGACATGCAGATTGGAGCGATACATCACTTGGGAGAGACCCGCAGAGGGGTCTGCTGGCCTCCCTGACCCTCCTTGAGGCTTGCAGACTCCTCCAGGTAGGGTGACAAGCGTCTGGGTGCCAGTGGTGCTGCGATTGCTGTGGTGCCACTGGAGCACCCATTCCTGGGTCACTCCCCTTAAGGTCTCCCATGCCACACTGCTGAGATGTATCAAGCACCGCTCAGGGGACAGCATATGAGGACAGCAGGCTCTGACTCTTACATTCCCTAAGTATTTGGGTTAGAATTGGAGAAGATCTTTTTGTATGAGTGTCAGCACAAACTCTTTATATATTAAGACAGTAAGAACAAGATGTGGTAAGGATCAGAAAAAGCATGAGGAGAAAGACAACAAGACTCAGTTTGAGCTGCACGAACAAAAGTAGAACAGGGAAGGTGAACAATAGAACGCATGTTTTGTAGTTTCAAACAGGACTATATAGGAGAAAAACTATGTATTATGTATCCGGTCAGAGTTTATCTTCAGAATTCTTGTTAGGAACTGCTGATGTCCTTTGTTCTTTTTCCCAGAACACTTTTTTTGATTAGTTGTTTCATTTCTCCCCTTTACCTTTAAGTAAAGGAGCTGTAACCTGTCAATTTTTTATCTGTCAGACCTTGTGGTCTTGAGGCCAGACTACCTGTGAGTGAGGAAATCAATGGATGTTTTGTCATTGATTTAAAGAGAACCCGGACCGAATCCATAATGTTTCAAATTGGCTCTTTTTTCCTATTGAGGGAGATTATGACAAATGTTTTCTGGGGAAATCTTCTTCCCAGATTGTTCTTCCCACTGCCTATTTCTTTAAATAGTAATGGAATCAATTCACTGAATAAACTGTGCAGGGCTGCCCAAATTCAAAAGGCTGCACAGGCAATTACCCACCTGGGGCAGCAGAATTCCAGGATCTCCAGACTAACATGAAAAGCTCTTCAGGGTGAACAGTCCCATCTTATCGGAGGCCATTGGGACAACATGACCTGATGCGTAGGGACACTTCTAACCCCATTTTCCTCATTGCAACTCCTTGCTCCTCATTCCTTGTTCCTCCTTGTCCTCAGCTCTACCTCCCTCATAGCTTATGAATCATAGGTGTCCTCATCCATCTGAATGAAAGTATCTTGTATATTTATTTGTATAGAATAGGGACAGTGGTTGCAATCAGGAAGAAACACGACTCCCCCCTCCACACACATGATGCATACAAGAAGTTGCAAGTTGTGTGTGTGTGTGTGGGGGGTGTCTGCTTGGGACATCACTAGCAATATTGCTGGTGCTAATCTGCGTTGCCCCATGTCAGCAGATCAGACCCACGTCAGCAGATCAGACTCACGCCAGCAGATCAGACCAGACAGGATATAGTGCAAACTGGTGCCACAGATCCCACTCCCTTCCTGGGCCCAATCTGCAAACCCCTGCCCTGTCACTGTCCTTCCCCACCCCATTATACCCCTCCCTGTCCTGTCTCTGCCTTTCTCCCAGGCCTGCTCTGAGCTTTCTTGCTGAGGCACAGAGCTTCCTTGCTTCTGTGGGCACCACTCCTTGCTCCTTGCACTCCTTGCTCCACCACTCCAAAGCTCCTTGCTTTGGCCTCCCTTCCGTGGGTCCTGCTTCCTGTGGGTCACACTCCGCTGCTGCAAACCACCATTAGGATAACATTAGTTAGCCTTGCAGAAATAGTCGGGGGGGGGGGGGGAAATAAGTTTTGCTTGTGTGTAGATGAAAAGAGTTAAGTCATTTCTGCCCAGCGTTGTACTTATATATGCAGCAGGGACCAAATGTGTACACATGTTGGCGGGGCAAAAATGGGTTAATGATGAAATTGTTGTAGAAATTTTATACAGTAGATCCAAACAAAGGATGTAAATATTACCTTTGGTTTAATATGACTCAGAAAATAAGTCTGAAATGCTCTTGACGAATCTTGTTATTTTGCATGGTCAGGTGAAAATAAAACAACGAAACCTCATTTTTTTTCATACTGGCTTTGCCAGGCTTACAACATCTGTGGGTGAGACTCTGTGATGGTGAGTACAGGTCCAAACCTTGTTATACACAGATTTTTTATACACGGATTTGACTCAACAAGAATGGCCCCCTGCAAATGAGAAGGAATGTGCTGATCCCTGGAGAAGGGGAAAAATGCACCCCTTTAAAATGCTTTTCTTACTGTTGTAGAGATTTTTATCTCAACATGATGAGAAGGGCCCTTTAAATTAAAGCAAAACAGTCCTTTACAATAGTTAGAGAGAGGGCAGCCAGCTGACAATTCATCAATCATTCTCTCTCCTAGGGACCCTTCCCCCCAAACACCTGAAAGAAAAATAATCCTTTCTATGGGCCTGGAGAGAGACCGATCGTTGGATTGTCGTCTTAATGACTCTATCTTAACATCACAAAAGTCAGCAAGGCTGTTTTTAAATCACCTGAGCAAAGGGACTTTTTTTTAAAAAAAAATGGATGTTTTATAGTGCAATTTTTGCCATCCATGTGAGTTCTGGGAAGGGAACCCTGGGAACGGAACAAATAATGAGACTCAACTTGTATACTCCTTGAATAAGCTCCTTGGTGTTATCTTTGTGTGTGTGCATTGCTTGGGCACCTCCCATAAATGGCATGAGACAAATTCAACTCATTGGTATGAAATGGGCCACTTTAATCGATTACATACATCACTTCAATATAAATCCTGCAGCAGTTCCTAAATATTAAACTCTCCCCTCCCTTATATGGGCACATACCCTGAGGGAGGGAGATGCAACTGTCACTTCCCCTTTGGGTGTTAGCATCCTGGCTCCAAAAAGAGAGAAGCTCTTGCTGACCTGTGCTTTTCCCACCTGACTCCTGGAAAGGGGATCAAGGTAGCCTAATGACTCAGCACACTTCAAGCAAGACAATCTTTAAGATGGACTTTGCAATTCAGGCCCAAAGGGTCACCAGACAGCATCCCCAAGTCAGACAGCCTCTTGAGAATGGTACTGGCCTCCCTATGGCCCTTACACACCTTAGGGTGCACACTGGACCTCTAATCCTACTCCTGAACTACACTTGCCAGAAGTGATCAACCTGGCTAAACATACATCACACCACAAACAACAGTCTGAGGCTGCAATCTACCCTCACTTTCCTGGGAGTAAGCCCCACTGATTATTGTGGGACTCACGTCTGAGTAAACATGCATAGGAGTGGGCTCTCAGTTAGGTGAAAACAGTTCTCACAAGAGAAGCAAAGTAATTCCTACTTGCTCCCCCCAAGCTAGCTGATCTCAGACTATCTCTGGGGTGGGTCAGATTGGGTGCCATTCCAAAGGATGATATCACAGAGGGAGCTGCACAAATACTGAAAGTGGTCTATCCTTGAACCCAGCATGCCAGTCCAGTGCTAGTTGTCTCTGCCTTGCCTCTTGCAGGGTAGGGCTAAGCAAGGAGTGCCCCCCTCATAACGGCATAACCTTAGGAATAATAAAAATGTTTCTTATGGTTTATTCCTATTCCTTCCTAGCGCCAGTGCAGTGGTTGGGGGGAGGACAGACTGGGAAGGTGGATCAGGCCAGGATGGGGGACGGGATTGGTGGAGGAAGCCTCTCCCATATTCTAATCCACTTCTGGGCCTGGAAGCCCAACACAGGACATCTCAGAAGTGCGCCAGCAATTTAGCTGGTGCAGATCCAAGGAGTTCCATTGGACAGGCTGGGGTTTGACACAGGGTAAGGGAGCAAATATTTCCTTACTCCAAGGAGACCTTTAGCATGCTTGATCCCAGTGCTGGATAGGATTGGGCTGTTAGAAACATTTTTATTCTCAAGTTCATGTTAATTGGATAATTAATTAATTGGGTAAGAGACACTTTTTCAAGTGGGTGCTCCTTTTTTTAGCAGGGGGAGAGTAACTGGCTCATCTCACCCCAGCAGTGTCTGTTCTAGTGGCTGTCTGCTGGTATTCCCTGGCATCTTTTTAGATTGTGAGCCCTTTTGGGACAGGGAGCCATTTAGTTATTTGATTTTTCTCTGTAAACTGCTTTGTGAACTTTTAGTTGAAAAGCGGTATATAAATACTGATAATAATAATAATAATAATAATAATAATAATAATAATAATAATAATAATAATAATAATAATACATGCATTTGTCTGAAGTAAGCCACTCAGAACTCACTGCAGGTAAGTTTTTACTCCTTAGTACAGGCTTCACACTTTTAACTTCCCTGTTGTTTAAGGCTGATCTGAATGCCGGAAATACAAATGCCTTATCTTTAAGCAAAACTGCAACAGCACAAGAATTGATTCTGATCAATAGTATGAATTGGTGTCCTCAGTTCCCCCCCCCCCCTGAAATACATGCTGCTGATAAAGACATCCAGCACAGCAGAATTTCTTTTCAAGAATCATTTAAAGCAGATATTCCCAGACACAAAGTGCTTATTCTCAAATACTGCGGCTGCAGTAATAGCAAGGGAAACCCAGAAAATCACTAGTCACATAAATTGTTTTTTATATATACAAATTCTGTTTCTTAGTTCATGATCCCCTCCCCCCGAGTGAAAGTCCATCTTTAAAGAAATGGGTTTCAGTATTGGACTCTCAAGAGGTTGCGATAAACTACAGAAATGTAGAAATATTTTATATCTACAAGAAAAGGGATACCTGGATCACTTTGTCTAAAAGCAGTTCATGTCTCTATGATGCTTATGCATTATTTAGGATTTTATTATATCTTTAGACATTGTCTAAAACAGATTCTAGATGGATAGATAGATAATTTATGCTCAAGCACAAACCAGTCAAAAACAACATGGAATATCATAGGCTTGAGAGTCATTCTACTTTTTCCAAATGCAGAGGGCATTTAATATGATACTTGCTAGACTGCTTGTTACTTTTATGCTCTACCGCAGGAAGTTAGGCATGCATACAACATGACACCATCTATGCCCATAAGGACCCTATTAGGCTGAAAAGTAATGACTGGCCCAAAATGATCCAGTAAGCTTGGCAGATGAGTGAAAACCTGAACCTGGGCTCCTCCATTCCTAGTCTAGCATGCCAACCACTACACCGCACTGTCTATAGCAGCAATTTTCAACCGCTGTGCTGTGGCACACTAGTGTGCCTTGAGGCTGCCTCAGGTGTGCCACAGGACCAGAGGGAACAGGCAGCAGCCGCATACTGGGGGAAGCGGCTGCTTTGAGCCTCACGTGGCAGCAGAAGAAAAGGGAGCAGGAAGCCAGCAAAGGCATTGGTTGCAGCTGCTTTGCACCTCCTGCTGTCGCTTGCTCCTGCTCCTGAGCAAGATGAAGCCTGCACCCCTATCCTCATTTACCTGGGAGTAAGTCCTGTTGACTATTATGGGGCTTACTTCTGAGCAGACATGCCTAGGCTTGGGCTTTTGGTCTCACTCTTTCTTCTTAAATACAGGAGCAGGCAATTGGTCCTTCTCCCCACCCCACTCCCTCCCACAGGCACATTATCCCCCCATCTCATAATTGTAGTTAGCACCAATCTTACAGTCCCTCTCCTCACTCGTCCCCACCTTCCAAAGGTCCAGAATCATTTGCCTCACGTCCTCTCTCTCCCTCCCACTCCAGCTGAATCCTGTAGATGTTTCCATCATGTCTCTTCATGGCCCCTCACCCCACATCTCTCCACTATGAGCTCAAACTGACCTCTCTTTGCCAACACTTTCTGGCATAACACGTTGTTCTGCCAAATTCTCGACTCCTGCCGACCACGGCAATTTGTCCCGTCCAAATATCCCAACTCCCTTTTAATGCCCGCTTTTTGGCTAATTAACACCCTCCTTTTCCAAGAAGCACAGCTGCAGTGTGCAATGGAATGAACACAGAACTCCTTATCTATAGCAAATAACAAGAATTTATTGCTACAAACACAGCCACTCCCTGCAAGTCCCCTTGTCCAGAGGCTTTCCCTCCCCAAAACTCCACTTAACTCCGGGGGTAACGTCTGAAGCCTCCAAGTCCAATCCGTCTCCAAAACACAGTCCAGTCTTCTGCAGTAGAGTTCCTCCTCTCCAGCAGTGTGTCTCCTCCAGCAGGGTCCTGGCAGTCCTCTCTTCCTGTAGGTCTGGGTCAGGTAGCCCTCTTGGTCAGCGTCCGGCTTCCGGCTGGGTCAGCGTCCTGCTTGACCAGCCCTTGGCTCCTTCTGAAGCTGCCTTTTATCCTGCAGCCCCTTGTTAAGTCCAAATTCAGCTCAGCTGTGAGCTACCTTGTTAAGTCCAAGTTAGGCTCAGCTGAGCTATCTCTTCAGTCCATGAGTCCATGCAAAGTCCCATCAAGGTCCAATGAAGCTCAGGTGTCCATCCAGGTCTCCATTGGCCTTGATTGATTACAGCTGTGGAGCCAGCCCTGCCCTTCCCAGAGTTGTCAACCAGCTGTCAAAACAGGGAATCGCTGTCAACACCACATCATCCACCTGATGATCTTCTGATCTTCCATTACACACGTCAATAACATTTTTCCTCCTTTCCAGAATCACATATACTTTCCTCTCCAAGCTTCTTGTGAGTTTCTTTGTCATGTAATGATTTAATTGTATTAATTATATTAATTAAAATTAATTGTAACATAGTGATTTAATGTAAGTAAAAAACTGGTAGTGTGCCTCGACAATTTTAGTGCCATGTTAGTGTGGCATGAGCTGAAATAGGTTGAAAATGGCTGGTCTATAGTGACAATCCTGCCACTTAGATCCTCCTCCTCCTGCCTCCAAACTGTCCCAGATCAGCCTGCTCCCCAAACCACTCCCCCCCTCCCCACAGCATGAAACAGGATGTTGAGCACACTTCAATCACCCATGTGGCCATGGCCTGCAGAGTGATGAAGCAAATGTCCATCACCCTTGTCCATAACTTCCTGTTACTCAGTTGAGTCCTTGCTAAATGAAGAGGCAGACAGGAAATGTGTGAATGCAGTCACTTTTGACCTTACTATGATGGGTGACAGACAGGCCAACTGGTGGACCTCATCACCTGAACTCCAAGCTTGACTGAATGCACAGGCAGGACATGTTGTGAAAGTTAACTAAAGTCTCATATTTATGCTGGTTTTTCTGGTATACAACCGCAGCACATACATTTCAGAAACCTATTGACCTGTCTCCTATGAAGAAGGTACACACAGACACACATGCATGGCAGTTTTCCTGCTATCAAAAAATTCATTAATTAATGCCTAATCGTTCTTGAAATCTTAGAAATCAGTAGAAAGAAGTGGGATTCACTTTCCACTACTAGCTTTTGTGAAATTCCCAGTTCTGATGGTTAATTAGCTCACAAATGGATGTATCTGAATTAAGGTGGAATGCACTCACTAAATACATGGACCTCCTGCCGACTCAGATGCTTTTTTAAAAATAACTGCACACCTGATGCTAATTAAAGTTGTTTGGGCACTCTGCAGAGAGATGCGTTTAGACAGACCAAAAAGGGCAGCTGGTATAAAGGGTTTGTTTCCCTGCTGGTTAAACCACAGCTACGTGCAGTCATATTTATAAACAAAAATGAAAAAAGAAGGTCTGCTGTTTTCAGAAGTTTCAAGTATGCACTCATTTTTTTTTTTTTCCTGTCAAGTGAAAGACAAATAGTCAATAATTTTGCTATGCTACCGAAATGCTTGGAAGCTCTGGGAAGTGATATTCGCCACACTGGCATGACAGACTTTATGTATTTTAAGTGCCTGATGAACGCAGGTAAAATATAGCAGGAGAAGTCAACAGAATATTCTAGAGCAGCGGTTTTCAATCTCTGTGCCATGGCACACCAGTGTGCCATGAGGCAGCCTCAGGTGCGCTGCAGGGCCAGAGGAGGCAGGCAGCAGCTGTGGGCAGGAGAAGCTGCTGCTTTGACCCTCACTCGGCAGCAGCTAAAAAGGAGCAGCTTTGCATCTCCTGCTGTGAGCAAGAGGCAGGCTGCAACCCAATCCTCCTTTACCTAGGAGTAAGATCCATTGACTATTATGGGGCTTACTTCTGAGTAGACATGCCTAGGATTGGGTATCAAGTCCCTTGTTTGCCTTGCCTGCTGACTGGGCAACCAGAAAAGCCTGGAGGAGGTCTGGGAGGAGTGAGAAGGAGGAAGCTGGGCAGGCAAGCAGGTAGGAAGCAAGTGAATCTGCTGAGGCCACCAGGCTAAGAATGGGCTGGCTGAGGGTTGACAAAAGTCCCTTTTCCTTGCCACAGTTGCCTGAAGCTCCCCAAAGCAACCCCTCCCTGCCTTGCCTTTGCCTTTCAGAGGAGGAGTGTTGGGCCACAATCCTAGCCCCACTTTCCTGGGAGTAAGCCCCATTGACTATAATGGGACTTACTTCTGAGTATACACGCCTGAGCTGGGCTGGGCTCTCAAGTTCCTCTCCTAGCCCCACTTTCCTGGAAGTAAGCCCCATTGACTATAATGGGACTTACTTCTGAGTATACACGCCTGAGCTGGGCTGGGCTCTCAAGTTCCTCTCCTAGCCCCACTTTCCTGGAAGTAAGCCCCATTGACTATAATGGGACTTACTTCTGAGTAGACATGCCTCCTTTTTTCTGAAATACAGGAGTAGGCAATTGGGGGGGATGTGAGACAAGTGATTCTGGACCTTTGGAAGGTGTGGACCAGTGAAAGGAGGGATAGTAGGAGAGGTGCTAACTGCAATTATGAGATGAGGGGGGAATGTCCCAGTGGGAGGGGGTGGGGTGGGGGAGAGAAGTGCCAATTGCCTGCTCATGTATTTGAGAAAAAAGAGTGCAACCAAAAGCCCAATCCTAGGCATGTCTACTCAGAAGTAAGTCCCACAGGCACATTCCCCCCTCCCCAAGTCTTTGGCTGCAATCCTAACCGCACTTTCCTGAGAATAAGCCCCATTGGACTTACTTCTGAGTAGACCTGGTTAGGATTGTGCCCATTGTCATGTAATGATTTAATTGTATTAATTATATTAATTAAAAATTAATTGTAATGTAGTAATTTAATGTAAGAAAAAAACTGGGAGTGTGCCTTGACAATTTTAGTGCCTTGACAGTTTGCCGTGAGCTGAAAAGGGTTGAAAATGGCTGTTCTAGAGAGACAGCCGTATGCAGAACAACAGAAGTTCGTTCTGCTTTGGAGAAGCCATGCTTTTCCTTTTGATCCACTTCTTTGGAATGCTCTCCTGTTATGCTGGTGTGTACGGAATGTCCTCTAATATTAGCATTGCTGGCAGTCGGATTCTGCGGATGTCTGCAAATAACGGCTGTTGCGTTTGCACTGGAGCCAGTCTGAAGGCAAAACTAGAGATCACGTGCAGAGATCTGGGGTTGGCTCTCCTTAGATAACCTTTTTTCTACCTGCAGCCACTGGGGTGCAATTTGGATCAGGGTTGCGATGCAAAGGAAGGGGAAATCTGACCCATTCATTCCGCTCTGATCCTGATTACTTCCTCAGGTGATATTAGCCACAGAAGGAAAAAATGGGGAGACACCTGTCTCATTTGTGCCTGAGTCATTTCTCCCTCTGCAGCTTACAGAAGCTTCAGGGTGCCATTTGGATTAGAGATACAGTGTGGAGAGAAAAGGGCTAAACTCCTCCCTCACATACTTGGGCCCTATTCCAAATCTAAATCATATAGGCCGATCCAATGTGGGGTCTTCTCACATAACATCCAGTGGTCCATGGAGGGGTGTTACCTGGGCAATAAGATCCTTGCCCTTGTAGGGTGATCTGGGGCATGTTTACCTGACCCATGTATTCCAACATTATGCCAAGGTAGACAGTTATGCAGCAACATTTTGTTGTAAGACCCTCTTGTTTCCCTGATCATCCATTCAGATAAAACCACAGTGACAGCAATTGGTATGGATAAACTGATAACATCAAACAGTATTAAGCATGCCGCACTTCCCCAAATGGTAAGGAGGCCAAAGAGAATCCCATAGGGTTTAATTACCTTTAGATGAAAAAAAAAATATTGGAAGTTTCAGGAGTGCTTTCCAGGCATTATAGAGGCTTAGAATGAATGCACATGTGTGGGAGTGACACCAGCCTTGCAGGCTCTTCCCCCATCTTGTGCAAATTCATTATAACATATGTAATGAATGCTCACATCTACGCATTAATGATCTCTACACACATTATACTATAATGAATATACATAGGTTGGGAGAAGAACCTGCCGCTGTACTGCTGCTCTCACCCCTGCATGCATTCATTTTAAGACTTAAAAGGGTTGATATCTTCATAAACTCTATTATTTATAAATACCTAAGCAGAAGTGGAAGCAAATTAGTCAGCAACAACATCATCAGTCCTGCATCGGATTCCCAAAGCAACAGCATGAGCCTTGCTCCCCACCCTGTCTGCTTCTTGCTCAGCTAAACTTGCAAGTCACAGTTGCTTTGCCTCTAAGGCAGTGTTCTTCAATCAGTGGTATGGGTAACACCAGTGGTACTTGAGGTGGTGTCTGGTGGCACCCACTGGACTCCTGCCGCCTAGCAATGAGATCAGGGACATGACGCAACAAAGAGTGGTAGGAGGCTTGGCTTGGTGGGCAGAGCTCCAAAGCATGCTTTTCTACACCCTGAGCCTCTTATTGGTGTCTGTCATGTTGCATCTGGCCTCCCAACCCAGAACTAACAGGCAATGCTGTCACATTGTGGTACAGTGGAGACAATGATGTGAAGTGGTACAGCAGAGGACAAACCTTAAGAAACACTGCTCCAAGGGCATTTTAAAATGTGTTACCCTTCCCCCCCCCCCAACTCTGAGTGGTGTTGCACAGTCTGGAGGCAGGGAGGAAATATTTGTGATCTGTGAAGAAATGCTGAATGCTTTTTGGCCCAGAATTCACTACCCATTTTTCAGGCAAAACCATCACAATGGTCCCCGTTCGTGCTAATCAAGGCAGCAAGACTTATAACAATATTCTCTTGGCATGAGAATCAAAAACTTCTGTGTTGTCAAACTGTACGTCTCTGTGTCTGCTCTGCGCAGCCAATGTTCCACATTACTTTCAAAAAACATTTCCACTTTAACTACATGTATTCAGGTGCTGGCATGCAATCAGGAGCGAAATCTGTGTACGTGTGAAGTGAGAACAAATCCAAGATAGCAACTAGGAAAATCTCCAAATCTTTAGTCTACAATTACAAGACACCAGTGAATTTTGATTGATTTAATACAAACATGCAACCATTCTCTCTCTCTCTCTCTCAAAGCCGGTTTTTAGTTTGAAAACATTTGGGATGCTGCCACTGTTGCTGAGTGGCTGGCTGCACAATGTGGCGCTGCTTAGAAACGTTGCCTAGTGACATTATGCGCTTAGAGAAGTCTATCCATTTGACAGCAGTAATTGAGAATCAATGGGAAAAATGGTAATTGTCTGTAAAATAAAAGCTGAAGTTGGGAGGCTATGTAGTGGGGTTGCTACAGGAGGGGCGGTGCAAGCAAGTGGGAGGGGCCACTTACGCGCTGCATTGCGGCAACTGCAATACTAACCGCACCCCCTGTAGCTATGTCACTGGGGCTATGAAAATGCTCTTATTCTGCATGTGCCATACTAATGCACAAACATGATTGGCTTATTGTTTTACTCTGAGAAGGCAGGTTGGACTTGGACTAGGAGGAAAGAGGGGTTTCCTTCTCAGAAAAGTTAGGAAGATGCTGCTGTAGTAGGGTATGCATACAATCTGTCCTGTAATTCTAGCAGTCCATGGAGAGATTCTGGTAGATTGTGTCCTTCTGGACTATCTCATGCTAAGATCACTGTAAAGTGTTTCTCAGCCATAACCAGGGATGGTGTCGGGGATTGTCAGCTTGGGCATAGAATTGTGCTCTCCCTTTTATTCAATGTGTGTGTTTAATTGTGTTTGTTCTGAAGCTTACACAACTAGGGGCACAATCCTATTTATCTTTCCAGCATTGATGCAGCCACAATGCAGCCCTGAGGTAAGAAAACAAACATTCCCTTTAGTGTGAGGAGGCCTCAATGACTGCCACCACTCCACAGAATGTGGTACATGGCCTATTGGCACAGCTATATCAGTGCTGGAAAGTTGGATAGGATAGGGCCCTAAGTCTGCTACTTACCTGATGAAATATTCCCTAATACTGATTCACTGCTTTTAATAAACTGGCCCATTAACACCTGGGTCTTAAAACATATCGTCCATGCCTAGGATAAGTAGTTGGGCATTCTTAATTTGGAGCAGAAATAGGGATTTTTCCCTTGTGGGGGAAGTGGGCAAATTCAAGTTTCCAAGATATTCTGAACTGCAGAACATACATGATGGACAAATGTTGGAGTGAGGGCACAGATAGGATAAGAGAAATGAGGTCCACAGGGAAGTGGATGGATGGGAAATTGGATTAAAGATTGATGAAAATGTGCAGATGGATGATGAATGCGGGATGAGTGAGCTGATGGGCACATGTGCATAGGGATGGTTTGGGATGTTGTATAAGTGACACCATCGGAGCTACATCTGCACAATATATGCGTGCCCTGTGTCTGTGGGGGTTCCATTCCAGAATCCCCCCCCCGAATCTGCGGATTCTGGGGAACACCCCCACCAGGGCCTAGAAGAGGGGGATAAAGGGAGTAATTTGTACCCAGGCCCAGGGTCCGAAAAGGGGCCCAGGAGCCAAAGGAGGGGGTCCAGAAATTTCCTGGGATCTTCCATTTTCCAATCTCACCCAAACTCACTGTCCACGTGGGATGGTGGGGGTAAAATTACCATGGGCACATGGCGGCAACTACTGCCATAAGCAAAACACACCAGGCCCAGGAATGCATACGTTCCTTTACAGTGTCACATCAGGGAGGAAACTGACCTGCCACAGTAGCTCTTTGGCTTGTGGATCCGCTTACCATGATGGAGTGTAGAGGAGCTCAGGGACCCAGCTGTGGGGCTATAGCTGCTGCAAAAGTTCATTTTAGTGCACACAACACTTTCATTCTTAGTGTGACCCTACATACAATGATGCTAATTTTCTGCAATGGATTTTCTATATTTCAAAGATTTTAGAAAGACTTGGGAGTGTGCTTGGTTTTCCTTAATACTTTATTTAAATGCCAATGCTGCATGGTCAGGTAGACCTGGGCTCCACATCAAGAAACCTGGTACACCGGGACTCCAAAGATTATTCTGGCTGTCAGCACCCTCCCCCTGCCTTATTTTGGCCCCTGTTCTATCTGCCCCCTCCTCCTTGGGGAAGGGGCCCAAAAGAAACTTTTTACCCCCTGATAAAATTCCTCACAGAGCCCCTGGCCCCCACCCTCCAGAGACAAGGGAAGGTGTGCTCCCCCTGCCTCTAGAGTCTCTTTTGAACCCCTGCAGAGCCTGTGGCCTCTGCAGACCTCAAAATGGCCATTTAGGCAAAATGTAACTTCCTGTTTTTCTGTAAAACCAGAAGTGACATTTTTATTCCTTTAAAAGAAATTATGAGGGCTGGGGAAGCCCAACAGGACTTTTAAAGGCATAGAAACGTCACTTCCGGTTTTACAAAATAACTGGAAGTGACTTTTTTTTTTTTTTTGCCTTAGGGCCACAGAGGACATTCTGAGGCCCACAGAGGCTGTGGACAAATGTGCACAGCCTCTGTGGGGCTCTGTGAGGGGACACAGGGTCCCCTGCAATTGCAGTTAAGTGAAACTGCTAATATGGGATCTGCTGATACGGGGGCCCCCCTATAAATGTGTTAGTCCCAGCAGCAGAGAGAGCTATTGCCTATTCAGTTCCAGGCCCAGGGTCAAAAAGGGGGATCAGGAGCCAAAGGAGGGGTCCCAGAAATTTCCTGGGACATTTTCCTATCTCACCTGGACTCGCTGCCTGCACAGCATGCTGGGGGCACCAACAACGCAGGCGGTGGTGGCTGCCATTGCAAGCCATATGTGCTAGGCTGAGGAATGTGTACATGACACTCCTTAACACTGCCTGCTACAATAGCTCTTTGGCTTTTTGGCTTATTGATCCACTTACCATGAAAGAGTGTCTAGGAGCTCAGGGGCACAGCTGAGGATCTACAGCTGCTGCAGAAGTAGGTTTTGGTATGCACAGAACACTTTCCATTCTCAACCTAATTTTTCTGAAATGCTTTTCTATACTTAAAAGATTTTAGAGAGACATAGGAGTGTGTTTGGTTTTCCATATTACTGTAGCTAGCTGCTGACGCCATGTAGGTGGGTAGACCTAGGCTGCGCATGAGGAAGCAGGGTGGACCTGGGCTCCAAAGGCTATTCTGGCTGTCACCATCCTTTCCCAATGTTTTGCCTCTCCCACCCCCATTCTTCCCACCCCTATCATCGCCCTCCCCTGCTCTTTCATCCCCCCCCCTTTGGGAAGGGGCTGAAAAGAAACTTTGTACCCTCTGATAAAATTCCTCTCAGAGGTCCTGCACCTGTAAACGCATGCGTGCGGGCACGCACACACAGAAGGTTTTTTCCCCCCACAGCTCTGCTAACATGGAAAGACGGAATGTGCAGCTGAAGACTGTGTGAACTGTGTCTGCTGCCATTGCATCTTACTGTGAAAACTAATATTGAAATAATTTCTTAGTTACCTTTCCCTTGCTGAAAGAGGCTTCCATATACATGTAAAAAAGAAAGCACAGTAATATGGATAAACATGAAACTATAGCAGGTGACACAACAACTAGCAAGACGACTCGAGTATTGAGAATGACAGCAGACTCTTAAGCAGACCCTGATTGAGTTTAATGGGATGCCTCAGTCTGACCACACAAACCATGTCCCATACAGTATTTTGTTTAGCCGCTCTTGAACTTTGGTAGTGCACACAACACGAGCACCTGGTTATTGCTAATTTTGCTGAAGTTATTTGGTTCTGTAGCTTTTCTTCACCTTTGCACAACCACCTTCACATATTTTAACAAAAAAAGGGCTTAGGAGTTCCTGACTATTGACATGTATTCCAGATTTTCATGTCTTGCCTTTTTAAGATCTGAGTGTTTTGCCAAATCCCAATCCACTGGGCCTTGCAAGCCAGCCCAATCAGAGTTGCCAATAAGCCAAGTTCCAGTCCAAAGTCAGGTTCCAGGTAGGTCAGTCCAATCAATCAGGGTATCCAAATCAAAGTTCAAAGCCAAAGTCCAGTCACAATCCGATTCCCAATTCCATAAACCCAGTCAGTCTCCTCTCCTACCTCCAACCTGCACTCCTTCAAAACTCATCAAACCCTTTCTGCCTCAGGTGCTCCCTCTATACCTGAGGGATCTCCTTATGCTCTAGTGGTTGCAGCTGTGCAGCATACCTCCAGCTACCACCTTAATCCTGCCTCAGAGCAAGGGGCACTGTGGACACCACACCCTATCTCCTCGGTAATATCTTCCGCAATTCCAATACACTGAGTTTTTGTAAAATTCCAAGCAGTCCAAATACACCTGACTACCTGGGAAATCCATAACAAGGAGACAACTGAGCACCTTTGCTTTGGCTAACACCTCCCCCATCAGTAGGAATCCTGCAAAAGTTTCTGTACAGATCATGCACTGTCACTGAGGACACCAGGAAGAAACAAAGAATTTAACAGGCCCAGATGTAATTAGATTTCAACACCTATTGTGAATGCCAGGTATTATTTATCTGTCACATTATTATATTAATATATGGTGGGGAAAATATTGCTTTTTCTTCATTGGCTACCATGGGAATGAGGTTTAATCTGACTCGGGGTTTGGAAGGAGGAGGTATTTGCTCACCTTAGCTTTATGCAGCAAGTTTGGTCCCATTACTGCTGTTGCTATAGAGAAAAGTCCCAATATGTGTCCTTAGCTGCATGTATCATTGATGCATATCTGACCAGTAGTTACTCATTGGACATTACGCTAGTCATAGCCTATGCAACTGTGTACTTGTACTTTCTTTGTAAAGTTCATGTGTGGAGAGCATGATCTGGATTGAGACTGTGATGGGAGAGGAAGGCTTTAAAACTTTATCTCTACTGCTATCCCAGTTTGGATCAGTCCTCTTTAGCAACTTCTTTTTGACCTGGGAGAAAAAGCTTCCTTGCAACTGTTACCCTGCACATCCTTCATCTTGTCTGATCTTGGAAGCTAAGCAGGGTCAGGCCTGGTTATTACTTGGATGGGAGACCTCCTGGGAATACCGGGTGCTGTAGGCTTATACCATAGTCTTTTGAGACTGAAGGTTGCCAACCATTTGGCAAAGGGAGGGAACAATACAGATTGGAACTGTGGTGGGGCAAAAGGTTAACATCTTCTCCCCCTGTGGTCCCAATCCAGTTCACTCTCTCCTGAGCCTACTTCAAAGAACAAAACAGGTACCTGGTTGCATAGTACATGCTTTGAGTAATACATCTGGTTTGCATTAGAGATGAGGAATGGAGCATGCCAAGATTGCATAAGCAGGCCCTTGTAGGTTTCTGTGCTTGGCAAGGTTTTTACCTGTTTTTGGCTATAGAAAGGGAAGGCATAGAAAGCTTGCTGAAGCCTGTAGCAGGTTGCAGGGGATGGATGGTAGTACTTTTACTGAAGACTTTTTTTCTGATCGTATTGGGTATTTGAAGTCTCCTTTTTAAGCTGTGGTTCTCCCCTCTGCTCTCAAATATCCCTGATGCTTTATTAATATCCCAAGAAAACATACGTAGATATCCAAATACAAACAAAAGTGATGAAGTCATTTTATGAAGTTAATAGAGTCAGCCCTTCTCATCCATGGTTTTTCCATCTGCAGATTTGACTTACTGTGGGTGGCCACCGTGAATGAGAAGGCCCCAGCTGATGCTTTAAATAAAAACATACCACCCCTTTAAATCATGGTTTAAAAACTGCTTTTCTAACCATTGTAGGGTGGCAGGCAGGCAGTCTACAAGGATTAGAATGGCTATTTTGGAGTCATGTCAAGGTCATGACCCTCTCCCTTTACCTTTGGTCACCCCAGAATGCAACGTGGAAGCGTTCAATCGCTTTTGCATTGCATTCTTCAGCACTCTGGGGCCAAGGGAGAGGGTCGCTTGCCTCAGTGTGACCCGACAATAGTTTTTTTAATCCCTGGATATTGCCTGCCTGCTGCTCTACAATGGTCAGAAAACCGCAATTTAAAGGGACAGTATTTTAATTTATCTTTTTAGCAAATTCCATTATCTGTGGTTTTTGACATCTGCGGGGGTTCTGGGAATGGAACCCCCAAGGATGCCAAAGGCCAACCTGTACCTAATTCTAAGGCAGCAGAGATCCCATTAAGCTTAATGGGTGAAGGATAAATATTTTTTTTCTTGCGCTCCAAGTTCTAATGCATTTTTAAAGAGTTTTGCATGGAGCTACATTAAAAGAACCTTTCTGACCCAGCTGTTTGCCTGAGATTTTTTGGTAAACTCTGTGTTCTTCTCAACCTCAGGATGATCTAAAGGTAAGCAAATTTCATGTCCCTGAGAGGATGAGAGAAGAAAATATATTTATTGTTTGAGGTTTGTCAGTTTGCAGATTTGGAGAGCAATGCAACCTCCTTTACTATTCTTGGTTCTTCTGATTTTATCCCTTGTTTAACTGCAAAATGTGTGAGGGTTTTTTTTGTTTTTTTTACTTCTGTTCTTCAGATTCAGATGCTTTAAGTCCTAATGAATGGATGCCCAATGGTTATTGTTAAAGGTGCTTAAGCACTGCAAGCTTTTGCTTGGATCAAATATGCTCCATTTATTCCAAACTGTAATTATGCCATTACCCAAAGTGTCAGGGCTTTCCTTATTAACTCTGGTTAATGAGAGTTGGTAACACAGCCACCGAAGGTCAAGACTGAAAAATGCAGTAAATGTTATAGAAACAGGTTGTTCTTCCCCTTCCCTCTTAATTTTATTTTATCTTTCTGTAATACTAAGCTTGGGTCAGATTCTCATTTTGTAACTCACCCTTTGGCACACTGTCCGGTGGTTATTGGAAATGTGAAATTTAATGCCTGAGCTCAACAGTTCCTGCTTTGCTTGACATTTCATTTTCACAAACACAGTGCACCATCCTATGCTTGTCTTAGAAGTAAGTCCCGTTTGCTTACTCAGAAGTAAGTCCTGTTGCCTTCAACGGGGCTTACTCTCTGGAAAGTGTGCAGCCACAGCCTCTCTGCCGACAGCAAGGGAGGAAGGCCTTCACTGAGAAACAAACAGGAAAGGAGTCCTCTCTCCTTCAAAGCAGCAAACAAACGGCAGGAGCTATGAACTGAATTCATGGGGGGGGGGGGGAGCCAGAGAAGGGTTGAGAGAAGGAGTAAACAGTACAAACCTCAACAGAATGGAAACAGTTGATGGAGGTGAAGAAAAAGGAAGTGTAGTGGTAAAGAGATTCAGATGGCATGGAGCACCTGCAGAGGCAGTTCTGGCACTGGCTCAGGGCTGGTCCATTCATGAGGTCAACTGAAGCACTTGCCTCAGGCAGCAGATGGTGGGAGGCACAGATCTCTGTCTCTACTGCTACTCCTGCAACCCCTTAGATTTAGAAAAGGAAGAGTGGAATGGAAATGGGCAGGAAGTGTGGTCTGGAGGTTGAGCTGAAACCTTGCCTGAAAAAAAGCTACATAAGCAGGATCAGTTGCTTGGATGGGAGATCGAAACCACTGGCATGTCTGTGCAGAGATGTGGGAGGAATCAGCTGGCAATAAACAGATAAGATCCTTGAGAAGCTGATCTGAAGCTTGGTTGCAAGCTTGGAGGAAGCTGCCTCCAAGAGCTTGGAATGCAGTAGCCAGGATGGCAACTGAACTATGAATGAGACATGTCTGGAGAAATGGAGGTTCTATGAAATTGTCTCATGGAATAATACTTGCGAAGATCTCATTGAAGAATGGATTTATGTCGGCCGTCCGACGTTATTGTTTTGTTGCTCAAGAACGACTTGGAGTTGTTAGTCAGTGAGATGTGGGCATCTTTCCTCTTGCTGCTGCTTCTGTTCTAGGGAATTCTCATTTTCCAACCCTCAGGCACAACATTTGTGATGCTGAGAACAACCTATTATTTTAGAGATTCATCTTTTGCTACATGTTCTGCCTTCAGCAACCACTTTCTTCCATCCAGGGTTTGGAGGAATAGAAAGGCATGAACAGGCTGAGGAAGTAAATGGACTGAGAAACCTGGCTGCAAATAAGGAATGTAAACTGGGGGCATCCCCCACAAAGGGAGTACTTGAGAAATATAGTGTGAATAGTCTTCTTGTGTACCTGTTTAGGCACTGTAACATATGAGAAAGTGGCTGTCATGTTTTTCTGTATGGTTGTGTGGGAAGCAGTTTCAGAAATCCTTCTTTCTTAATCAATATGAAACAAGTATGTGCTTCTTCCTGTGTGTCAGATCTTTTCATATCATTGGGCTTCATGTAAGCATGCCTAGGGTCACACTGTGAGGCAGGGCCCATGACAGGGGGGTGCAGAGGATAATTTAAACCTGGGCCTAGTGTCAAAAAGGGGGCCCTGGAGCCAAAGGAGGAGGGCAGCAATTTCCTGGCATCTTACATTTTCCAATCTCACCTGGACTCACTGCCCACATGGGATGCTGAGGATGCTACCATAGATGCAGAGCTGCTGCTGTCACAAGCCATATGCACAGTGCAAAGGAATGCATACGTGACATCCTTAACACAGTATCAAATCTGGGAGGAAACTGGCCTGCTGTGGTTGCTCTTTGGCTTGTGAATCTGCTTGCCATGAAAGAGTGTATTGGAGGCCAGGGACACAGCTGCAGAAGACTTGGGCTCCTCATTGGGAAGCCTGCTAGACCTGGGCTCCAAACATTTTCCAACTGTTGCCACCCTCCCCCACTTTGTTTTGCCCCTTCTCTCCTCCTTTGGGAAGATGCCCCAAAGAAGCCTTTGTACCCCCTGAGAAAATTTCTCTTGGAGGCCAATGCTGGTAGGTTGCAAAGCATAGTCTCTAATATGAAACAGCCAATCAGACTTTTCTTTTCACGCTTTCTACATCAAATCACCTTTCCAGTGTTTTTGCTGTTTACAATGCATCTTTCCTGTCTCTTTCACACAGTAAGCCATAAAACACAGCAAAGTCTACTGTTGAAACTAAAAATACTTTTCTTCCACCATACATGGGAAGTTCCAGTACTTTTCTAAAGAATCCAAACTGTTGTTTATTAACCTTTAGATTCCTTTGGAAGGAATGGAGCCACCAGGTGACACCATGGGGGGGGGGTGACAGCAAAGGAGAGAGCTGGAAATTTCCTGGTTGGGTTGACTGAGAGGCTGGTTCTACCCAGCAGGTAGACCTGGGTTCTTCATTGGGAAGTCCAGTAGACTTGGACTCCAGAGACTTTTCAGCCATCACTACCCCTTCCTGTCCTGTTCCACCTACCTCCATCATCACCCTCATCCTACCTTGCACTGGGTGAAACCAACCCTAGTGTTGCCACTGTTTGGAAGTAAAGCATGTTGATAATTTTTTTCTCCCTTTTCCCAAAAGTTTCTAACTGGAGTTAGTAAGTTCTGGAATTCAGTAACTTCCATCTTCTTTGTGGGTTGGTCTGAGTTTGATTACAATTTGATTGGTACAGAAGAGCTGAGTTGTTGTTGTTTTTTTAAATTATAGAGAATTATACTAGAAGCTTGTTGTGAAATAAAAATTGGCTAGATTACACCAAATCAACATGTGAAATTCAGCCAGCCCTCAATACACTGCTGCTTGGTCATCATTTCCCACTTAGAATTGTCAAGTCACAAAGCTGAAGTGACTGTCGAATTCCCAGCTGGCAGAATTTCTCTTCTATCAGATTCCTAAAGGCACAGCTGCCCTAGCAGGAAATTCCTGAGAAAACTAAGTCTAGCAACCTACCAGGAATAATTCAGACAATGCCTAAAATGACCCCCATATTACATGAGGGAGAAGTGTGGTATACATGTCTCTCTCCTCAAGGTGCCATCTATCAAGAGTTATAGCCAAAAAGCCAGCAGGGACAGGGGTGATGATACATGACTATGCCCACCACCCAAGGCATTTTCCCACTCACTGCATGGGAGGAAGTCTACCATGGGGGTGACACACTGGCCTCTCGCACTCGCACTAGTGTAAGACCTAGTGACGTCACTGCTTCTGAGTCCTCTTTCCAGTTCTTGGTGTGCCCACAAGTTACTCCTGTTCCTAGGATCTATGAGGTTTTAACTTTAACCTAAGTGACCACTTTCCCTTCCCTCACAGAAGCTGGACTGCAAACACTGTATTTTTCTGTCGGTTTTGTTCCCTGAGCAGTGGGAGACGAACACTCTGCTTTAACACTAGCCCAGCTGGTTATTATCACCATTATTAATACAGCATCACTGAAACAAATCCAGTGATATAATACTATCCTGAGTGCCATATGAATGCCTTGAGTTTTGTATTGAGCTAAAGGGAACTTTAGCTGAGTTGAGTCTAGTAGAGTTCAACTTGAATGGCCTCGATAAATATCCCAGTCTGAAGCATGCTGTGTGTGTAGCAAAGTTTATTCATTCCACTACCATATATTTAGTATCATGATTCCAGGAGTAAGTTTTTAAGCATCACAGAAAACCCACAGGATAATAACTAAAAGCATTTCTGTTACTGACACTACTGCCACTGCTTCTGCTCCATATTTATGTTGCACTGCCAGTGTGCTGACTCATATTCATTTCTTTGCTTATTGAGTCTCTTGGTGAATTGCCCGAAGGCACCGGAAACTTTGAAATTTCTGCTACAATGTTGCCCTGTGGCAGCGCAGGTGTCCTCGGAATGTCAGTTTCCTAACAAGGCATGTGGAATTTGCAGCCATATGACAACCATCTGATGCCCCCTCGTGCAAACACACACACAGTTTCCTTCTTGACAGTGCAGTAGGAACAACCGCTGTGGAAAGCAAAGAAGCAAAAACCCAGCCCACATCAGACACAAAAACAAAATTCCAGTTCACGGCCTCTTCTTGCTCTTCCTGGAGTTTCTTCCTGAAAATACATTTGCACTGAAAGAGTAGCCATTTCCTAAAACACTGGTTCCCAACATATGGTCCGGGGATCACAGATGGTCTGCAAGACCCTGAGAAGTGGTCTGCGAAATCTCAGGAAAGAAACTGCTTTTGATCAATTCTCTGAGCAAGCAGTTCCCCACGTGGACCACCAGAGAGGGTGGAGAACCGACAGCCTCCAGCTGCTGCTGGCAACAAAAGCAGCAAACCACAAATCTTCTCTATAAATCATAAATCTCTAATAATTCTTTTCTAATAGGAGGCAGCTCATGCTATCTGTGGGTTAGGTACCTGTGGATTTCTTCATCCACGGGTCCCAGAACCCATGGTGCAGACCAGCCTGGAGCCTCTGGAGGTGAGAGAAGCTGTGCTCTTGCCCCCCACAGAAGCTCTTCTGAAGCCTGCAATGCACCTCTGCCTATGGCCTCTGCAGACTTCAGAAGAGCCTCCAGACCAACTGGAGCTGAGCTCCGGTTGTGTTCGGGGGGGGGGGGGGGGACGGGACAATGACTGCAGGTTTCAAATACCTGTGGTTTTCCTTAACTGTGGGGGTTCCAGGAATGGAACCCCGTGGACACTGAGGACCGCCTGTATTACAAATTTAACTATATTTTTTGTTCACAGGGATGGGAGGTTGCATGTGGTCCACAGCAATTCCATTTCTGTGTGTGTGTGCAAATTCCCTCATTCTCTTTGCATATTTAACAATTATTTGATGACCCATTATTGCTACTTCCTCTGGAATTATATATCATCTATAAAACAATTTATAAAAATTCTCTTTAGAAGATACAGCTTTAATTATCTTAATTAATTAACAGTATTTATATACCGCTTTTCAACTAAAAGTTCACAAAGCGGTTTACAGAGAAAAATCAAATAACCAAATGGCTCCCTGTTCCAAAAGGGCTCACAATCTAAAAATATGCAAAGGAATACCAGCACTAGAACAGACAGTGCTGGGGTGAGGTGGGCCAGTTACTCTCCCCCTGCTAAAAAAAGGAGCACCCACTTGAAAAAGTGCCTCTTACCCAATTAGCAGGGGTAATTAATGCCACTTTAATTATCTTAATGTTTGTGTTCCAACTTTGTTTTCATTTACATCTGCTTTGATTTGACATAATTAATGGAATACTCCTCACTTCTGAGGAGAATTCAATCCATTAATATCTACAAAAAAAATTCCACTTTTTATTCAGCCATTTTCACTTCCTGTCTTAGTATTTTCTTTGTTCTCTGACTTGTTGATATTTTCCTTCTTGCTCCTCCCACTGCTCCTTCCACTCCTTCTTCTTCCTCTTATATTCTTCTTAACTCTCTTATATTTCTTGATTCCTCCCTTTTCTTCTTCCGTTTTCTCCATTTTAATCTTTTTGAATTTAATGCAAAGATTCTTCTTCTTCTTGAAGGGATGCGCTCTCTTTCTCTGAGAGTTCCCTCTTTTTTCTTCCTGAAAATTCTGAGTTCTAATAATAAATGCTGCTTTTTCCATCTCCTGTCTCATTACAAAAATCTCTAGTTCTTTAGTTTCATCTGACATTTGGTCCATTCTTTTTTCCATCCCCTCCATACTTTTATTTGTTTGTCTGTTTGTCAGGGAGGAGTTTATTTACCTCATTTGTTCAGATAGTTTTCCAGCCTCTTGCTTCAGTTCATTTATGAATTCTCGCAACATATCCATTAATGAGGTCTGGCTTTTGCTTACATCCTTTAAATTTTTTGTTGTCTTTCTTATCAGTATCAAATCAAGCCGATATAACTCTGGCTATAAAAAAGAAAAACAAAATGGTCCAACAATTAAAGAATCAACCAAGTCTCATTATCTTGCTTCACCTTCTTGTAAGGCTAATTCCCAAGTTTTATATCTAAAATGAAAAAGTCAATCATCCACTTCAAGTCAATATCAGTGTCCAAACATTCCCACAGTTAAAGAGTCATCCAGTTCTTATTGTCTTGCATCCCTTCTTGTCAAAGATAATCTTTAAGTTTTTATATCCAAAAGGGGCGGGTCAGTAATCCAATTCAAGTTAATAACACTGTCAAATTAAGTTAGTATACCTTTAATTGTTCAGGCCTGAGACAAGCCTTTTGCAGCAAAAATGAAAGTGAAAGTTGTTCCATCCTTTAAAGATTGTTAATTTCTTTTCCATGCATACCATTCCAACAGGGTGATCCTTTATCTTCTCTTATTTACTTTTCTTCCAATCATCCTTTTTACAAAAACGAAAAAAAAACTGCTCCAGCAGGGGCTTCTTTAAATCCACATTTGCTCTTTTTTCCCTCTGGGTGGCTGCAAGCCAACGTAAATAATCTTAAAGTTGTCTTCCCCTCCTTCCAACCTCTTGATTGCAATTCTTTTTATAGCCTTTTAATGAACTGGTTACTCACAGTTAAAGGCTTTGTTCGCTTTCATGTTTTATCTAGGCCATGGGTGGGGGGAGTCCTCAGCTGTCCAAATTGTCTCCGAAGATGGCGTCTGGGATATGATGTGATTCAGCACAGAGCAATCTGGGAAAATATCTCTGAAACTGCCGTCTGAAGAGACTGCCCCGTTCAAGCTCTTAGCCTTTGTTCCTTCTTCTTGGCAACAAAGAGTGCCTCATTGTGGAGGTCCTTGGAAAACACATCTATTTAGCAGTTCCCCTCGGAGCCCTCCAAGGTTCTCTGCTACTTCACTGAGTGTTAACTCTGCCCCCCCCCCCCCGGTTTACAGCAATTCCAATTTTGCCTCAGTGGTCTGGGGTCTGCTAAAGGTTGGGAACCTCTGGCCTAAAAGTACATAAAGCCATTATGTCCCATGATGTAAGGCAAACATTAGTAAGACTGAGTGCAAGAATACAGTATTGTTGCATTGCTCTACTAGTGTAGCAAAGTACTTAGGTTGTTGCACAAGTGCAGTAATGTAGGATGGTGCACTTGTATATTGTACAAAGCAGGGGTGGGCAAACCTGGCTTGCGGGCCATTTGTGGCCCTTGGGAACTCCCAATTCGGCCCACAGGGAGCGCCCAGTCTCCAATGAGCCTCTGGCCCCTCAAAGAGTGTTGGAGCCCATGCTGGTCCATGACTGCCTGTTGCGGCTACCAGATGCAAGCTGTCCTTGGACCAGCCTGCATGATGCACAGTCTTGAGGAGAAAGGTCAAGTTCTCCAGAACTCTCCATCAGGCAGGAAGTTCAGCAAAGTGAACAAAGGGAAAGGAAGTTGGGCAGAGTGTAATATCCTCAAAGCCTGAATGTTATGGATCTTTAAATTGAGATTCATAAAATTCATAGGTGCAAAACAGTGATTTCAAGATGCTTCTGGGCTACTGGGACTGTTTTGGGAAAATATCATTTGTGTGATTCGGGACCCACTGGGTGGGTTGCAAACCAATTTCAGGTGGCTCTCCATTCATTTCAATATTTTTACTACATTAGACTTGATGTGACTGCATGTGGGGAAATGCTACAGATCTGTACTTATAACAGGCTACTATGTATACACTTTTAACAAGGAGACTTACTCCTAGATAAGTGTGGGTAGGATTGCAACCTAGGATTGTTAAAAACTTTCCTGCTTGACGATGTCACTTCTGGTTATGACATCACTTCCAGTGGGTCCCGACAGATTCTCATTCTAAAAAGTGGGTCCTGGTGCTAAAAGTGTGAGAGCCACTGATCTAGAGTAACACCAGTTTTTATATTTTCTAAAAATGGGGAAATAACCACTATTGTTTTTTTGTACCCAGAGCTCTGGATGCATCCTGAAATCAATGTCTAGCATCTAGATCAATGTCAGTGTCTAGCTCAGCGATTTTCAACATTTTTCATCTCATGGCACACTGACAAGGCACTAAAATTGTCAAGGCACACACACCATCAGGTTTTTGATAATTGCCAAGGCACACCATGCTGCCAGTGGGGGCCTCACATCCCTACTAATAAATAACCCTACTAATAAATAACCTTCCCTCAAATTCCTGTGGCACACCTGTGGACCACTCACAGCACACCAGTGTGCCATGGCACAGTGGTTGAAAATGGCTGCTCTAGTCTGAAGAAGATATTTCTGTGAGTTTGCCCCAGAATCTCCAACTGCCCAAACTACACCCTTGTTTAAAAAATTCTGTTTGCCAAGGATACTGGATATGGAGCCAGTTAAAGTTTAGGTTCCTATACCAGAACTAGTAAGTGAGTGAGAAATAGGGCTCACGGCAACGTCAGCTTATGGTAGTTAATTCTGTCAATGACCCAGTCGTCTCGCCACAATACTACTATTCAGAAGTTCTGTAGATATGGAGATTCTACGTCTGCATAGGCAAATGGTGCCCCAGGAAGAGTTTCTCCCTGTAACTGCAAACACTGCCAACTTTTTTCTTCTTGATTGAGACTAAAAACGTGAGAGGACAAGTATTTGGCAGGTCACACTACCTGTCTGGTCAGTAAGGACTTTTCTGGAGGAAAAGTCCACCACAGGTCACAAGCCATGATGTGTATGTGCAACCCCCTGATTTCAGAAATGGGCTATGTTAGAATGCCAGATGCAAGGGACGGCACCAGGATGCAGGTCTCTTGTTGCCTTGTGTGCTCCCTGAGGTATTTGGTGGGCCACTGTGAGATACAAGAAGCTGGACTAGATGGGCCTATGGCCTGATCCAGCAGGGCTGTTCTTATGTTCTTAAGCTTAAAGGACACCAAAATGGGCAGAGCTATTCCACACTTTACACGGTAGACATGCTGACTGTGGGTACCCTGGTGTTTGCCAGGGCAAACATTGCATGGAACAATGATGCTTATCTATAAAAACATTGGGGTACATATTGGACCAGTCATTTTCAACCCTTTTCATCTTGCAGTACACTGGCAAGGCACTAAAACGGTCAAGGTACACCATCAGCTTTTTGACAATTGACAAGGCAAATGTCAAGCCCTGTCAATGGGGGCTCACATCCCCAATAGGACCCCAAATGGTCCTATTGATAAATGACCCCTCCCTAATTCCCATGGTATACCTGGGGGCCATTGGCGGCACACCAATGTGCCACGGCACAGTGGTTGAAAATGGCTGGTCTAGCTTACATCAATGTCTAGCTTACAGCACAATCCTACGCATGTCTGCTCAGAGGTATGACCAACTGTATTCCATGAGACTTACTTCAGAGTAAGCATGTATAGGATTGAAGCCCTAATCAACGTCTGTCTGCATAACTTCTCCTGCACTCCATCTTTGGGGCTTACACCTTGGTTTCTTCCCCTTTTTGACTTTGCTTAACATCCGGCCTCGAAGGAAGGTGGAAAACTTGCTGCTCAAGACTTATTATTTAGGTTGGTCCTAAAGGAATCACTAGATCATGGCTCTTACGTTTATATAGAGCATGCACTGTGTGACCTAGTTTTCCTGATGGCAAGTGTGAAGCAATATCTGTGATCACAGTGGGTGAAAAATCTTCTGCCGGAACAGTGTAAAACACCATCAGGAAGCAGTAGCTGGTTCCATTGACATCCCCAGTGAACAGTCTCCGTGCAAGTACATCCCCGATGGCAGTCAGGAAGCACTACACGAGAGATGATTTGGAATGTATCTCGCACAAATCCTCTCCTATGGGGATCTCTTCATTGTATACGTTAGTGATCCAGAGAGGAAATAAATTTAGAGAGATATTCATATTCCAAGCTTATTGCAATTGTCATGGTAGATAAAGCTGGGAGAAATTTCTCATTATAGGCCCAATTTTCAGACACTTGTAATTTTTTGTCAGAAAACAAACTCTTGCCTTGAGATATTTCTTGTCGCTGCTGTTTAACCCACTCATAAGGATACTCTTAATTTCCCTTGGGGGAAGCTCTTCCCCTTCCCTGTGTTAGTAGACAGTACAATCATGTGCCACTCTGACGGCACAAGCCACTTAATGCTCAGTTAAACTGTCCCTGGAGATTCTGACAGGGATCCGAAGATATTGGAGCCCTTGTAACGTCATCTACATCACTATTTCTTTCTGTGCTGCCAAGTTAGTGTGACATGGCAAGATCAACCCATACAAGAATGGCAGGGCTTAAAGGGCCTCAGAAGCAACATGGCCTGTGGGGAGGCAGGTTTCAACACATCCGAACCTTCTGGCATGGCTTAATCCTTACAAAGAACCAAAGGCAACCTATCAGCAAATGAAACTGTAGTGCTTAAGTAGAAAATAAAAGAATGAAGTGGCAACACAAAGACAATCAATGGGTTTAGCATGATCCTTTGGCTCAAGAATGGTGACTGGGCAGCAGACCTTATACTCATGAATGGCAAATTGAATGGCAAACTTGTGTTTGGAGTGATTTGGGTGGGTGGGGGGGCTCGCATTATTTGTTTGTTTGTTTGTTTGTTTGGCTTTGTAAAGTGATTTGTGAACTACTTTTTTTGTTGACAAGTGGTATATAATCATCCTTAATAATGATGATGATGGAATGCCCTCTCACATATTCCAAAAAATATCAGCACACCAACCCAGTAGTATAATAAGGAGGATGTTACAACCCTTCTCCCTCATATCCTATTTTTCTATGTATAAGCATCCTTTACAGAAGAGCATTTAAGCTTGAACCACCATCTACAGGATGAAGTGGTACAATCCTGACATAAGTTTAAATCACTACATCATTTGCCATTTGTGAAAACTGGGCCTGTGTTGGATTCTGACAAGGCCAGCTTAAGGTTTCCAAGGGGTTCTCCCAAACTGCACTCCATGGGACCTCTCCTATCTGATCCTATTTGGGTGAGCCCTTACAGCAGCGATATTCAAACTTTTGGGTCCCTTTATGGGAGAAGGGCGGGATATAAAAAAAGTTTATTATTATTAAAGTTTATTTTTCAGCTCACAGCACACTGACAAGGCATTAAAATTGTCAAGGCACACCATCAGTGTTTTGACAATTTGCAAGGCACACCATGTTGCTGGTGGGGGGTTCACATCCCTCAATGGCCCTATTAATAAATATTTATTTAATAAATAAATTTGCCAAAACTCCACGGCACACCTGTGGACCACTCCCAGCACATCAGTGTGCCACGGCACACTAGCTGAAAATTGCTGCCTTAAAGAGTCACTCTGCCACCACTGTAATGGGTACAGAGGTAGAATCAGTTCTGCAGTTGGCCTTATTGAGGGTTCTGAGCACTCTTCAGTTGCCCAGGTCTGTCAGTCCCTGACAATACCCATGGCCCCTGACAACATGTGAATCATGTTCTCAGTGTTAATTCAAACAATATCTTTTGATGGGTTTCTAGAAAAGGAAATAATTCACCACATTCGTTCATTAATGGAAAAAATGTAGTAAGCAACATACACAGTACAATTTTTACTACTTGAATTTGACATTGCTGAGTCATAGGAATAAACAGGTGTAGAACAAGAAGTTAGATAAGGGTCTAATTTTTTTTTGCACTACTGCAGGACAAAGGTGAACAGCAGATGCCACCCCATGACTTCCTCCAGCTCTCTATACCTGCTAGCACAGCGGTGTCAAACTCATTTCATACCAAGGGCCGAACAGCATTGATGGTGCCTGCTGAGGGCCAGAAGTGATGTCATTAGGCATAAAATGATGTCATTAAACAGGTCATAACAAAAAAATAAGCACTTCTTCTCACTTAGGAACTCATTAGCTGCAAATGACAGAAGAGAAAACACACAAATCTTGATCATATTTCAAAGTATGAGAGAGCCCAATTTTCATGTGGGCTGTCCTTATAGCAGTAAAACCACAGCACTGCTCAGCAGCTGAGAGCCTGAGGGCTGGATAAAAAGCTTCCCAGGGCCGCATCCGGCCCCCGGGCCTTATGTTTGACACCCCTGCGCTAGCAGAATAATTTGGGTGGATGTCCACACAACTACAATTATAGATACCGAATGACCCAAGTAGATACCAGGTAGATACAAGTCCATCCTAGCATAAATCTAGATGATGGCGTACCTTAGAGAACTGTTGTAACTCAGTGGCAGAGCACATGCTTTCCATGAGAAGGTCCTAGACTCAATTTCTGGCATCTCCAGGTATTGCTGGGAAGGACCTCTGTTGGAAACTCTGGGGAACTGCTTCCGATCAGCATATACCAGCGATTCTCGAACTTTTAGCACTGGCTAAAAGTTCTAGCATTTTTAGGATGATAGTCGGTCCTGGATGTGATGTAATGGCTGGAAGTCACATCATCAAGCAAATTAAAATAAATAATTATAAATCATTAATGTAAAACAAATATAAGACAGTTTCATATGTTCAGATGGCATCTCCCCATCTTTCTTCACCAATATCAATTGGTGCCAACAATTCTGATGATTCTTCTTATTGGCAAAGGTTTGAACACATATTCAATCTGTCTGCCTAAAAAAAAAAAATAGAAAGCAGGGGATTTAGTATCTTTAAGACAAACTTGACATATTGTGTCTGTTTATAGCTGCATCACAAAGATTTGGCACTTCTGTTCATGGCCTGTGTTGTTCTGTACTCCCTCTAAAGCACCTGAAAAGGGCCAGTGTTGGAGGTGAGATACTAGGCTAGGTCAGATGTTGTTTTGAACTGGTAAGATATTTCCTCTGTTCAAGGCTTCCAGCTAGAAATGAGTGTTAGAAATACTTGGCAGGCAAGCTGTTCTCTTACTGATGAAATAAAAAAGAAATTCCAAGCCACAATATTACCAGTGTTATTGCTTCCAAGTCACTGCTGTGACAGACACTTTTTTGCGCACTTCCAGGTGAGAAGGTAGAGACTGTGCCACCCACCTGCAGTATTATGGCTACAAATGATGACATGATAGGATGCATCCGATGGTTTAAGTGGCATTAGCAAGCAGACGGTAGAGCAATATGGTGAGCAAGTGACAGCCTGCTATAATGATGATCAATTAGTCCAAAATCTCCTTCTGCTTAAGCTTTATTTTGATCCTTTCTGTTCCTTTCAATCCTTAGACTTGTTTTTTAAATAGCAAACTATCATAAATAGTAAACTATAATCTTCAACTATATATAGTTTGAATATAGTATAGTTTTATATATATAAAGACTTAAGACATATACACACGCACACACACACAAATCTTTAATTTAAATTAAATGTTATTATTTATTATTAATTTAAATTAAATTTACATTAAATTAAAGATTTAATTTAAATCTTACTTGATTTTGTCATCTTCAACACGGTGGTTTACGTGATATGATCCCCAAAATGCCATTGCTTCCACCTAGAGTACTCTTGTCACGTCTTTTTTGATGGCGACATAACTCTTGAAAACACTTTTATTTCACAGTTGAGTTTTTATGAGCCTATGGAACCAGGATAGATAATATTTTTTTAATTTATTTTTATGGATTGGTTTAAGACATCTATACCCACCTGTCAATTAAAAAAAAAAAAGACCTGAAACCATCTTGCAAACAAATAAAACAAATCATTTAAAAGAATAAACATCCGTAAAATCCAAAACATAAAGCAGCAGTCCGCAACAATAAAAGCATCAGAAGTAAAACTATGCCAAAAATGCACAGTAAAATGGAAGCTAAGAGCAAATAAAATAACAAAGAATGAAATACCACTGCAGTTACTTAGACAAAGCGCTGGTGGTCATAGCATTGCAATTAAAGGAGGAGGGGACTTCCTGCCCCTGTATTTCAGTGCCCAGAAATGGAGGTGGAGGGGAGGGCAGCCAGCACTGTGCAGACTGCTCATATCAGCAAGGGCAACTGTCCAATCAACAACTGTACACATGCGTGATGCTGGTTGCAGCATCCTCCGTATCAACCCCTTAAGACTTAAGGGCAAGGGCAGGAATCTCCCCCCCTCCCCCAATTTTCATGCTGTAGCTGTCACTGCTTTTGACTAACAATGCCATTACTGGAGTAAAGAGAGCAAAGGGGATACCACTGATAGATACCAAATTCAGAAGAAGCTGGATTTTGTCCAACAGTTAAAAGGTAACATAGATATCACTTGGTGAACGTCTCTAGGGAGAGTTTCTGGGTGGCCCTATACAAAAGGCACCCACTTTAACTTAAGAAAGTAAGGCTCTGTAGATGATTTCAGTTGTTGGATGGGGGAACTCTTTCATTTTCCCAGCTTCCAGGGTATTTAAGGAATTATATGTCAAGTCCAATCCGTATCACTGGGCCCAGAGATGACCAGGAAACCACTGAATACCTGTCTGGTAATATGTTTGCAGTGGTCTGTATATGCAGCCACCACATTCTGCAGTAGTATGTATTCCAGTATGGCAATTACAGTCACCCATCCAGAATGTTACAGGAATATGAAATTACTGAAGCCAGGCCATTCCTCTTCAAGAAAATACACTGGTTTGTCTGCTGTTTTTCACATCTATTCTACTTTAATCCCTTCTCCTCTTTTCTTTCCATATATTCTCTTGCAAGGAAAAATTCCACTCTACTGTAGTCCACCAGTAGAACTGCTAGAGGCAAGAAGCAGCCCACAATTTATCTACTCACACTGGCAAGGATCTCCATTACTATAGGGGTTGCTACTGAGGGGAAAGGGATGTACATCTGGAATTCTAATTTGCACAACAAACCACTTTTGGTTTGAATAGTAACAACAATTGAGCCAAGAAGGCTGTCCAGCTTTGTTTACTATTGCATACCTGCTATCACAACTCTGCTTTGGGGGGGGGGGAATCAGTATAGGTCTTTGATCCAGATACCCCAGCAACCTGGTGCTGGTATTGACAGGCTCTAAGCGTTAATCCGAGGTTTGGCAAATCCAGAGTTTTGATTCTGCCAGTTGCAAGGGGCAATGTACAAAGAACCTTTGTTCTTTTCTGTGCCTGGAAAAGGCTCTCCGTATACCCAGTCTGTACTGCTCACTGATTTGGGTAGCAGACCTAAATCCCGAAGCTTCTTGTCCAAGTTACAGAATCCTTGTCAATAACATTTCTTGGGCCACCTCACCCCCTTTACCTGTTCTCAGTGCCCTGAAGGGGAGGACAATTATGAAGTGGAGAGTTTCTGGCATTTTTCGTCATTCTTTGAATTTTTGCAGTAACTTTCCAGTGTGAAATCAAAAGGAGGATAGAAACATAGTCTGTCATATTCAGCAACTATGAACTCGTCTGACATTAAAGCAATCTTGAAAGCTGATAATCCTTGGTGCTAGGATAGCTGCTGAGAAGCCAGGTTAATCCCAAAATATTGATGCTGTTACTGGTGCTGACATCCATCGGCTCATATTCCTCATGTCGGATGTGACCGGATATGAACTTTAAAGCTCCTCTTGTAGGCAACCTTATTTTGATCTGAAGATGTTTTACTTTAATATTGGTTTTTGTATCATTTTTTTTGTCTTTTGGGCAAACAAAACTTATTAAGTAGCATGTTGTTGAGATACAGCAGCAAATACTGCAGCCTTCTTTTCCTGAAGGCTAACTTATCCCAAAGGAATTTGTGAAGTGCTGAATGTGAAGGATGATTCTCAGTTCTAGCTTTGAGTGCTTGCTTAGCTTCTCATCCTCTAATCCTGTCAGATCTATGGAATTGGAAAGCTGCCCTGGTTAGAATGGTATTAAATGCCATCTGCAAGAAATTCAAAGGGTTCCCTCCCTTGAGAACTCTTTGTAAGGATTAATATATAAAAGTGGCTTCAGAAAATGCTTTCTGAAAAGGAAAGGGGGCTGCAAGGTGTCACTCATCCTGGGTGCCATTTACCATATTGATTCTCTGATGGTGGCTGGAATGGGGAGAGTCAGGACAGCATCAAAGGGTTGTTATAGGAGGACTGGAAGTGTGGTCTGGTGGTTGACCTGTTGCACTGCCTGAAGAGTGGAGCAGGAGCAACACAATTGCGCCCTCGGAGGGGAGACACGAAGCCAAACTGACAAACTCGATTTACGAGTACGATTGCCTGTGGGAGCTTGGTGGCATGTAGCCAGGAAAGATGACCACACTGTGAAAGAAAACATCAGTTGGACTGAGGGTTCTGTGAGTCCCTCTCACAGAAAAAAAATATTGTAAAAACCCCATTGAAAAATGGTGGTTTAGAATTTGCCTGCCCACGTAAACTGCCTTGAATGCTATGTAAAAAACAGACAGTATATAAATATTTTAAATTAAAAAAATACTGCTTCACAGACTAACAGCAAGGAAAGTTAGTAAACACGAAGTGACAAACTGACATGTAATAAAGAACACATGACTTTAAAGCTAAGGGTTGTTATAGGTTTTTGCCCCATAGAATCCTATGGGATTCCTGGGTGGAGTGGTTCAATCAGGAGGTCCTCTGTTGTTAGTTACAGACCTCTTTTGGGTTCTACCTTTGTTTTCCCACCCAACTGAGAGTGTGGTAACTAGTTAGTCATTTGGTCATTTTCTTGATTGAGCTTAATTGTGGGGTTGGTAAGGCTTCTTGAAGGTGTGATGCTTTTCCTGTGTTTGAAAAAGGATGTGTTTCTGAAGCTCAGGAATCCAGGGAAGTGGCTATGGCCTGAAGTCACCAAATATGCCATTCCAACTAGAGATAGAAAGCTTCACCTGAACTTTGGAAGCATGAAAACTCCATATTAGGAGTAAACAGGTCTGTGTTGAAATTTGGAGCATCATTCTCCATGGGTTAATTAAGAAGGGAGGGAATGATTACCTGGTTCAAAGAAAAATGTGGTCTTCCTGCCTTTTTGTGGTCTCTTGCCATCAGTATTTTGGCCCTTTGCTTTCCAGGCAGGCACCTAGTACCAAGTAACTATGTTTAGATTCAACTCTTGATTAAGCAGAAGAAGCAGAAATAAAATACTGAACATGTAATATTAAGTAAATCATTCTTCTCAGCTGTCCAGTTTTAACATGGGGGTAGGGGGAGGTCTTATTTATCTTGCAGAGTTATTGCAAGGATTCCATCAAGATCGCCAGTCTTTTATACATTATACATTATTCTCATAATGTTGTTCCGTTGTAAAATTCTCTCAGGTTGGACAGTTTTTATATTGTTTTTTGTTTGTTTGGTTGTTGTATTGGTTTTTTAAGCATTACCCTGAATCCTCATTGAGAAGGAACACATATAAAATGTTAGACTAAATAAATAGGTAATGCATGCGACATCCAGAAAACACTATAAAAATGTTAAGCATTATTTTTTTTCAGTTGCAGCACAAAAATATACCACAGCAAAGTCAGTGTACAAAAGTACATAGCGTCCTAAAGATATGCAGACTCCCCCCAATAGAAATTTCACTTGTCCTATAGAATCTTATAGAATCCTGAAAATTCCTATATTCTTCTCCATGGAGAATGTAAGGCACAAGGACCATAACTGGTCATCTGATGTTTTCCCTTGGACTTGTGCAAGCTTTCCAAAATGTGTTTTGTGTGTGTGTGTGTGTGTGTGTGTGTGTGTGTGTGAGAGAGAGAGAGAGAGAGAGAGAGAGAGAGAGAGAGAGAGAGATGTTGAGGCTGAAATTGTTGGAGAAACTTGAACTGGGAAAATCTGACAGACTTTTAATCCATCCTGACAGATGCACCAACTCAGATGAGAGTCTATTAGGAGCTGATCAATAAAGGGCAAGAACCCAGATGAGAACCCAGAAAAGATGCTGAAATGTAGTAGAACACAGTTAAGCATGGCAGAGAGTTTGCCAGTAAAAAAAGAGATCTGTCTGCTTTTATATAGGCATTAGGACTTCAGGACTGTATCTATTTTCAAGTGGGGGAAATTGCATTATAAATGTTTTTCGCATTAAAAACTAACACGCACACACCAAGTGGAGAGAAAACTGAACATGTGTGAAACAGCTAGGGCTGTGCACATGTAACTGTATTAAAAAAGCTGAAATCCCACCTAACATCTGCTTGTCAGTGTAAGGGATGGTGTAGGTGGTGGCAAGATTTTCAACTTTTCAAAGGACTATTTGTGCGGAGGCCTGAGTGCTCAGCAGGCTACACACATAGCATCTATCTGCAGGCATGCCTCATGTGTGGTTCTGAAATTGATGGTGTTACAGCTCCAACTCATGTATGGTTACTAAACAAGAAGTTCCAGTGAAAATAATGGGCTTATTACCAAGTAAGTCCAAAATAACGAACTTTAACTACCAAGTCAAGGCCTAATCCTATTGGGGCTTTTCCTACTGGAAAATCCTATTTCACCAGTGGAGATTGCCTTACGTCAGCCATAAAACATGCTCTAGCAGTGTGTGATGTTGTGGGCCCACCAAAGGTTGGCAGAGAAGGCAGGATGGGGTGGGGGGCAAAATGAGGTGGCAACAGGGGCAGAGGAAGGGTAGATCAGCTCCAGGAAGGGGTGAATTCAGCAACAGCAGTGGCTGCTGAATTCTAGTCCCCTTCCCCGACTTGATCCTGTGGTAGCAATTTTGCTAGCTCGTGTCCAAGTAGCCCCCTCCAGGTCATGGAGGAACAAATGTTCCCTTACCCAGAGACCTCCATGACTGCCTCCTGCAGGATATAGTGGTAGTCATTATGGTGTTGCTGCATCAGGGAGAAGGATGGGATTGTGCTGGAAGTTGTGCAAACATTGACATGACCTACATCAGTGTTTATCAACCAGTAGTATGGGTACCACCAGTGATACTTGAAATGGTGTCTGGTGCTACTTGTGGGACCCCTGGACCCCTGCCAACCAGCAGTGAGACTAGCAACACCACCCAACGAACAGTGGAAGGAGGCTCAACTCGGCAGGCAGAGCTTCAAAGCATGCTTTCCCACATTTGAAAAGGCCCTCCTATTCACCCTGAGCCTCTTACTGGTGTTTGTCATGTTGCATCTGGCTCTCAACCCAGAAGTAACTGGCAATGATGTCATCATCAATAACTTTTAGTGGTACTTCCAATAGGTGGACCGAGTGAAGTGGTATGGCGGAGGACAAACCTTGAGAAACACTGCTCTAAGGGCATTTTAAAATGTGTTACTCTTTTCTTGCCCCCCCCCCATAGTCTGGAGGCAGGGGAGAATTATTTGTGATTGTAGCAGGGAAGAATTATCTGTTGTCTTGTCTGATGGGAAACGGTGAAATTCAGGAAGCTGGACTAGCTGAACCCTGATCCAGCAGGGCTCCTCTTACGTTCTTATGATGGGTGCTGTAGTACATTCAGATAACTGGAATGCTTGAACAGTGGTGGACCTGCCATTCAGTGAAAGGGGCAAATACCTCTAGGACCACGCGGAAGCCTCACTGAGGCTTACGCTGTGGTCGGAAGCACAGTATAAGAGTGCGAGAAAGCTTCAGGAGGCTTCCCTGGTGCATCCCGGAGTTGCATGAGGCTCTGGAATGTTGCAGTGAGCGGGGGGGGGGGCAAATTCGTGCATAGGGGGAGGGTGATGGCATCCTGTGGGTGGGGGTGTGTGCCATCATGGACTTTTGCCCCAGGCCTGGGTTTGGGGAGGTCCACCACAGTGCTTGAAATTTGCATGACTGACATTTGACTGTACTGCAATAAATATAATTGCAGCACATTCTTTATAGCTCTTTAAGTTGGTTTAGATAGAAAAACACCATTCAAAGTGAACTATGAATTGGAGGTGGATAAATTTTGGAAGGCAACCTAAAATGCTGACAAAACTAATGTGAAGAAATGGTTTCAAATTCTGGGAAAAAATGAACTAAAAGTAAGTAAAGAGAGGGGGATGGCTATGTAAAATTGACTGTAAAGATGCCTCTCTTGGGCATTCTTCCTGAAAACGTTCTTGCTCTGAAAAGAAGCTGAAAAAATTCAGTCATATTCTTTCCTTTTGAACAACATTATGTATCACATGGAATTGGAAATCAGGAAAGATCCCAACAGTACATGAAAGTATTTCCAGCAGTTCAAAGTCTACCACCGATGTGGAACTACTTGAGAATCCAAAAAGAGTCAAAGTTTTCAGAAAAGGGAAATTTTAACTAGACGCGTCCCCACATTCCTATCAAGAGGCTTCCTTTCATTGTGTTCCCTTGGGAGCTTCATCCTGCCCAGTGGCATAGCAAGTCTACTGGGCAAGGGGTTGTCTGTCCCAGGTGACACACCCTGGGGGTGATGGGCGCACCACTCGAGACCCCAGTGAGCAGAGGCTTATGCTGCATTTGGCAGAGGATGAGCCCTACTGCTCCCTAGGCTTCAAACAGCCAAAAAGGGACACACCGGAAGCAATCTGGTGGTGTGCATGATGACGCGATCATGTCACATGTCGTTCCAGGCAAGTACAGGGGTGTCACATGGTGTGGATGGGGCAGGGAGAGCACCAGGATGCAGGTCGCTTGCTTTCTTATGTGCTCCCTGGGGCATTTGGTGGGCCACTGTGAGATACAGGATGCTGGACTAGATGGGCCTATGGCCTGTCCAGTGGGGCTGTTCTTATGTTCTAACCCCACTGATCTTGCCACCTATAGTCCACATTTAGTTCATAGAAATGGACCTTAGAAGCTGTTCATCCAAAGTCCTGCTAGGGCGATTGAGAGCCCATGATTCTTCTTGGAACAACAAAAACATCTGGAGGAATGCAGGAAGAAGAGTCTTTTTGATGGTTTGATTGTGAATACGAGTCCAGACCAAAGACTTGGCATAGTTCCTGTGCCGCAGCTAATCTGTAATCTGGATTTGTTCACACCTACTTCCCCACTATAATCAAAATAATAAAATGATAACACAGCAGGCATCGTTTTCAAAAGCATCTTTAATTACTTGCCTTCACCCATCTCCAGAAGAAAGGAAGAAAAACATTTATCTGAGTAGGAAGGTGAGCCTTTGACTGTGGAAGAATGCGTTTCAGTGGAGAGTGCCCTTCCGCTCTGTTATTTTAACAAAAGCTTTATATTTATCTGAACCGCTCAGCTAAATAGCTCAGGAAAAAAAAAGCAGGCCATCTCTTCCATTTGCTACTGCCTTCACTTAACCTTATTCAAGTGGTGACAATTCCCTGACATGATTTTTTTTCCCCCTCTCCGTATAGGTCTGTCATTTGCACTAATTTCTAGTTTCATTGGGAATATTTGAACTCCTGGGTGGCTGCTCTCTTATCATCTCCACACCAAACAGCTGCAGGTTCAAAGGAAGCCAGAGAGAGAGAGAGAGACTTTTGACGTTGCTTATCTAAGAAAATTGCTGTTACTTAGCTTTAATTTATAAAAAGCGGTGAGTCATGCATTAGACAGAAATACAATTTATTTACCCAGAGCTAGAAGATAGAAACGAGAATGGAGAACAAACAGATAATGCTCATTGCCTAGAGATTTGTATCTACTGAGTCATTTTCCCTGCACTACAGTGCTGAGAATGTTTACTGTGAGCTTTGCTAAGTACAGTAGCTCTTCGCGACCCCCTGCTTTGCTGCGAGTTTTGGGAGTAGCCCGTCAGACTCTGTAAGTAACACTTTCATTGTCACTTCTGGTTCTCTTCATCATTTCTGCTTCTTTCCCTTTTTGCCTCTTGGGTGGGAAATGAGACATTTTAAAAGGTGAATCACATTCTATGGGAACAACAACAACAACAAAAATATAGGTTGTACCCTGTTTATACACCTTTCTAACAATGTCGAATCTCCTACTTCCATAGCAATGGAGGAGCAGTCTTGGACCAAGAAGAATATAGGAGTGCACTGGTGACATTCAAGAGGCTGCAGCACTTTTGGCCCAATCCTAAAACTTACTAGCATGGCAAAACACATGCTCCACCAGTGCAAGCTGTTGAAAAAGTGCCGTAAAGCACTTTGAAACAGTGCACCTATCCCGCTGGTGCACAGAGCTATGCCTGCCAAAGCTGGAGTAGGGGCAGGGTGAGAGGAGAAGGGGTTATGGGGGGAGGGTAGTGATGGGACGGGGTGGACAGATTGGACCCAGAAGGGGGCAGGATTGACCGTTCTGGTGTGCACCATCTCCTATCCTTCTTCCCTGGTCCAATCTGCCAACATGGATCAATTCAGACTTGGAGTCAGATTAGGTGAGGTGGCTGTGGCCAATGGGTGCAGGTGCTGCCTGCACTATCCACCACCTGAGTTAGGGTTGTAGAACATGTTTTACCATTTCTTTTAATTCTTTGTAAATATGTTCTGCACTGCCCACACCTTTAAAAAAAATTAGTTAACTTTACTTGTTCCAGACGGCTTAATCCCTTGACCAAATCTGATGGGTTGTGCAGTCCAGTAACATCAGATGACTCACTCTATGATTATCTAGAGCAGGGGTGTCCAAACTTTTTGGCAAGAGGCCCACATCATCTCTGTGACACTGTGTTGGGGGCCGGGGGGAAAAAAGAATTAATTTACATTTCAAATTTGAATAAATTTGCTTAAATTTACATAAATGTATATATTAGAGATGGAACTTATATGAAGGAATGAAGGTCTTACAATATCTCAAGGCCTTCTATGGCACAAAGCAAGGCCGGCCTTTCTTTTAACGCCACTGCTGCATCACATACATGAAACAGCAAGCAGTGGAGGGAACCCTCAGCCCTCACCTCATGCGAGAGATTGAACGTTCGCCCTCAGGCTGAAAGCAGTTGTGTTGGGCCAGCACAAGCTCCAGCAAGTCTCAGGGGGACCAGAGGCTCACTGGAGATTGGGGGCTCCCTGCGGGCTGGATTGGGAGCCCCCAGGGGCTGTGAATGCCCCCCGGGCCAGGATTTGGGCACCCCTGATCTAGAGTCATAAATGTGATTAATCCAAGAAGGAAAAAGAACCAACCAGAATAAAAAAAATATGATGCTGAAAGAGCAGCATCTGAGAAAATAATGACTTTTAGTAAGATTTTTAAAAATAAGTAGTCATGCGTCTAAATTTTTTTCCAGAAAAAATGTTTATCCTATCCGAAGAGCTATTTCTAACCTTAAACTCAAAACAACTATAATCATGCCAGCTTTCAAACTATTGCTCGGTTGTGTCATTCAGAAGAATTGTTCTGCTTCAAGCACAAATGTAACATTTTTAAGGTCGTTTCAAGGTTATGGACTGTCCTGGGGCTGACTCGCCTAGGAAGACAACGCTGACTGCTTCTGGCCATGGCCCTGACCGCACAAGGCACAGTCACTCCGGCTGCTGAATGAGCTGATGATGGCAACACAGGGGCAAGTTGAATAGCTCCCAGTGGCTTCAGCAAGCATCCTTCTTGCCACATTAATCAGGAGGCTAAATTCAGGTGAGAAGGGTGGAGGGAGTGTGGAAGGATTGGCATACGCATGGCTGGGTTTAAAAGCCCAGTGGCAGGCTAAAGATGAGAGGCATGGAGAAGGCTAGTTGCTGGTGCAGAGGGTGCTTGCTCACCCTGGCCTCTGAGCAACCTGCTTGGAGGCAGGCTGTGCAGCATGGCCTTTCCCAGTTTGAAGAGACACTTGGCCAACAGTCTGAGGCAAAGAGGCAAAGAAGGAAGGCCCATAACCAGGGAGACAGACCAGGGACAGATTGCACTTGCTCCCGGTGTGGAAGGGATTGTCACTCCCGAATTGGCCTTTTCAGCCACACTAGATGCTGTTCCAGAACCACCTTTCAGAGCGTGATATCATAGTCTTTCGAGACTGAAGGTTGCCAACAGGTGCAGAGGGTGCTTGCTCAGTGGCAACCCAGAGGCAGTGTGTATCCAACCACCCCCAGGGATGCCAATGAAGTTTTCACAGTGAAGGAGAACCCATGCACAGCTTAACCCCCTTCCCATGCATTCTCTGGAGCCATGGTAGGAAGAAAATGACCTCCAGCACTCCCTCTCTTCTTCTTTCTCTTCTCCATTTTGAGCTCCATGAGCCTGGCCCAATGTCTTGGAGCCCCTCACAATCAGCCCAATGTTGTGGTTGTGGGTACTCTCCGTACCAATACAGAGTATGTTTGAGGTAGCCTAAACTTTGGTCAATCACCTTTCTAGATGCTGTGCAGCAGTGGCCTGTGATCATCTTATGTTTACTAGAGGGAGGGGGTGAGTGGGGAGGGGGAAGGCTGGTCCCAGAGAGGGGGGAGGCTATTTAGAGCCAGCCTGGGCCCATGATTAGGGGTCTGCTTTGAGACAGCCAGAGCACCCACAGGGACAGTGCAGATGCTGCCAACTCAAACCCAGCCCAAAAAAGAAGCGAGATGTAGTAACCCCCTTCCCCTTTCTTATAAGTGAAACTTGGCCTTGTTTCTCTGTGCTCTATCTGAGCCAATAGTCACTGTCTGAGCCAGTAGGCCAACTGTTGCTGAGCAAAGTAAACTATATGAACCCTGGAGACAAGCCCTGAGAGTTGGGAGGGTCTGAGCAGGAGGACTTAATGCTGAGTGCAAAAGGGCTATAGTGCAAAAACTAGAGGGCTGTCTGCAAAAATTGGTGCTGTGTGCAGAGCCACTGAGGCGATAAAAGGGCCTGCCCCAGCGGAGAGCTCTCAGACCACCAGGGAAGCTCGACTGAGAAGGAGCTGGGAGCAAACTTGGAGCAGACAACCAGAGAAGGAGCTGGGGAGTGAGCTTGGAAGAGCTGCTGAGAGGAGCTGAGGACAACCTTTGCTGGAGCAAACCACCGGGAAGAGCTGCTGAGAGGAGCTGGAAAAGCAAGCTTGGAGACCACTGAGAGAGCCTTTCGCTGGAGCTGACTTCCAGAGAGGGGAAACTCTGCCAAGCCTGCCGCCCAGTTGCCTGCCTCAAATCCTGCCTTGCCACCAGCCCACTGCCTGTCTCGGATCCTACTGCCTCAATTGGGTAATTCAGATAAGGTTCCTATTGCATTTGGTTCAAGATTCCATTCCTTTAAATAAAGGGTCTTGAAACATATTTTGGTCTCAGTGGTCTCTCCGTTGATGCTGTTATAATACCTTGAAATTTTGAGGCCCTGGGTCAAAGTGCCTAAATCCCTGAGTGGGGCTGCCAGGGCAGGACCATGGACAGGGGAGATATATGCATGCATATATGCATACATATATCATTAACAAGGCATTAGTTCTTAAAAATACATTTGGGTCAGTTTGGTCTCAGTTAAATTAGACAGCAAATATAAAACTATGCAGGGTATACATTATTTAATAATTATCAAATTATTTCAGATTCAAATAATTAAAATTACCAAATTCAAATATCATTTTTTAAATGGTGTCAGTAGACCAATGACTGTTAATAGAAGAACTATTGACCTTTCATTGGTGATTTTTGTTCTCATGTCTTGGAGGTTCTGAGTCAGGGGGAAAAAAAATGCATGAGTAGGTTATCAACCTGCATAAGTTGGCTGAGATTTGCAGCATCATGGGCTCATCTACAAACGGGAGTGTTTCACTGTGGGGCCGTGAGGGGGATGCTCCCATTGGCCAGTGGGGAGGAGGAAAGAAGCTGTTGCCATTTGCCATCCATCACCCATTGCCAGTAAGCTTGGAGGGGTCCAGTTCACCATGGGTGACCCATTGCAAGGCTGTCTTGTGGGACTTCCAGTGACCCAGTGATGATACTGGATGATGAGACAGGGCAGAAATTTAATTGAAGCAATTGGGATTCTGATTTGCAAGCCAGATGAGGACACCATTGTACTGTAACGTGGACTAAACATGAATTCAGTTTTAAGAAATGGCTCCGCCTAAGTGGCATGATTGTGTAAAGATGACTGCATGTACATTGGGATAGGAAAGATGACTACCCTCTTCCGAATGTACCTTTTCATATTACACAACTCTTTGCATCATGCCCTGTTTATGTGTGATTGCTTGAAATTCATTTGCGCTTGTAGCCCACTTGGAGTGTTAGATGATCTGTCAGTTTAAAAAAAAAAATCCTTAGCAGAAGCAACAGTTGCTTTGAATTGAAGAGGGAGGAGTGGAGAGTCCATGAGTAACAGAGGTGTAACTGTTTGAACAGACATTCAAATTAGTAGATCACACCCATCCAGAATACAAACAGAGTGTGTCAGTTCGTTTGTGAATAAGAATACCACACTCTTAATTTGTGCCGTTAACTTCAGGAATTCTTAATTGGCTGCCTGTTATGTACCATACTAATTGATACATGTGAAAGCAACATGATGTGCTAATGTGAACCAGGTGCAGTGGAGGGGGACTGGGAGGCTGATGCAATGTACAGCAGCAATGGTGTCCTCTGCAGTTCCCTTTCAAACAATGTGGTACCACCAGGGGGATGAAAGTATTAGTCAATGTTTTGAAAGCAAATTATGCAAGTTCAGACAGAATAATTTGAAGTTCCGAAGGGATGCAAATGTGAATTTGATTACACTATTTTTTTTTAACCTTTCCTAGTTGGAAGGCAATCTGTACACTCTCCTTGTCTACAGTCCACATTGCAGGAATAAGAGGAAGCTAGGAGAGCGAGGTGAGGCTGGTTGGGGTTACGTTCGTGGAGAGCTTCAACTGAGGAACCTGCTTTAGCAAGAAGAATGAGATTGTAAAGATTTCCAGGCACAACCACTCCCAGGCTTTACCTCCCTGCATGGTTCCTAAGTATCTAGACTGGCAAACTTGGACCCAGACTTCCGCTTGGTGTCAAGATCTGGAGGTAGGCCTAGGACTGATCCATTGAACCACAGCCAGCCTTAGAGTGATTCAGCAGATTGGACCAAATTGGGCCGCATGCTCCAGGGGGCCCTGCACTGCAGCCACCATCTCGCTCTCTAGCTGATGCTCCGGCATGTAATGCTTCCAGCTATACAGCACAGTGAGTGAAACATTGCTGTGTGTGGCCCACCATGGGGTTGAAATGGCTTGAAATGAGCCCCCTGGAAGCAGCTGGTTATGACATCATCAGTTCCTGGCGCCATGCTTTGCAAATGGTACCATCGGCCCCATGCTCTAAGCTCCATTTCAACCAGCAAGTGGGAAAGACCCCATGGGCAAGTGGCCCCTCCCACAAAACTGTTTAGCATCAGGCCCCACAACCTCTAAGGTCAGCCCTGCTTTTAACTCAACTGCTTTCCTTTTATCAGGGACAGACCATGAATTACTGCTCAGAGGAGTGGTCATGACAAGGAAGAAAGATTATGGGTTACATGATCGCATTACATAAGCGCAATCCTATGCATGTCTGCTCAGAAGAAAGGCCCATTACATTCAACAGTAGGACTTATCCCTAGGGCAGTGTGTATCAGATTGCAACCTTAGTGTTTAAAAACATGGAGCAGCAAAGCATAGGGTTACGTGGATGTGACACCTGCGGCCATGTCTATTCAGTAAGTTTGTATTTTTTCTAGTAGTTACAGCTCCTACCAAGTGGAAGCTTGGATTGCCTTGCTCAGAGCCAGCATTTGAAGTAGTTCCATTGGAACAATCTACCTTAGGCTGCCTTCACTGCTGCTTTCACCAGTCGGTTGTGTATCGAAAAGATCTCATGCTATCTGCAACATGCCATGACTCAAAATGGGAGGAGATGGTGAAGGATGAAGGAACTGCTTGCCGCAGGATGTGGTGGTGGTATCTGGCCTAGATAGGGGATTGGACAGGTTTCTGGAGAGGAAAACTCCATCGCAGGTTACAAGCCATGATGGTTATGTACAGTCCAGTCAGAAATTAGCTGGTTGCTCATCATGAGGACCAGGTAGGAATTATTTTCTGTCATTCAAATTGGCAGTGGAGGGTGGTTTTTGCACCTCAGCCAAACTAGTGAGGGAGAGACAGTGTGTTCAGTAGGTTTCATGTTTTAAAAATTTGTCACTTGTGTTTAATAAAGTGGCCCAAGTTAAGTCCAAGTTGCAGACTGGTGTCTTCATTTGGGGGGGGGGGCATTGGGTTAAGTAGAATGCTAGATGTGGGGGAGTGCAGCAAGATGTAAGTATCTTGTTGTCTGTGTGCTCCCTGAGGCATCTGGTGGGCCGCTGTGAATACAGGAAGCTGGACTAGTTGGGCCCTAGGCTTGATCCAGCAAGGCTCTTCTTATGTTCTTATGCCCTTAAGAATCAATAAATGCAATCATCACTGAAATGATTTTTGGGGGGTAGTACTCTACCCCCCCATATGAGTAGCATCTGCACTGGCTTATCCCATTTGTGTTTGCCAAGAGGGACAAAGTTCTGCGACAAACAGGTACAAACACAACCAGTCTTTCCCCTTCAATTTCATGGCCAGTGTGCAGAACTGCTATCCTTATGACAGCTACTTCCACTCTCTTCCCCGTCTGCACCACTTGTCGAGGCAGCATCCATCAGCAACGTCAAGGAACATTTTACATTTGCTCGAGGCAAATTGTTCCCCTGATCTGTTCAACATGAACCTGGAGCTGCCACAAGTGGAATAATATGAATAATTTTTTTTAAGGCTGCCACAGGCAGAGGTGCGCACATTAGCCTTAGATCTTATGTGATCCCCAGCACTTTATTCTAGTTGGTTGAAGAACTTAAGCATGTGTTTAACTTTGAAAAAGCATTAGACTCTTTACTTGCGATGTCAAAAGTGCTCCGACACTGCAGATTTGAAAGAACTCAAGCTGTTCAGAGTAAATTATGCAAATGGGCATAAATGTGGCCTGCATTGACACAGCTGTTTTGATGATCAGTATTTCAGCATATCCTTAAGCAAAGATTTTCACCAAAAAAAAAAATGTTTCCCCTGTGAATGCATAATGTTTATGGGAATTCATGAACAGGGCACGGCGATTAAAGTGATATAAGCACTTAATTGGACAGATACACCCTTGCGAATAAGAAATCTCCATGATATCGTACCTTACACATTTGCAGCTTTGATCTTCTAAAAAGCAATTTCATATTGGGTCAGAGCCTTTAAATGTTTAGAGTCTTATGACAGGTTACAGAAATGCATTTTACATTACAGAACTACAAAAGTAAGAAAAAGGCTAGAATAGAAGGAGTCAATAGGAACTGTGACTTATAGTGGAGGATTGTATAAAAAGAGCTTGTCATCCAAGCAATTATCTTTTTTTTCTGAAATGAATGAGGTCATAATGCTCTGACTTGCTGAAGTTCAGAATACTCCATTAGGCTGCTTGGATGAAAAAACCCCAAACTCCCCAAATACACTCTGCAAATCATAGGATTCTGTATGAAGTTTGCCTCCAAGTTCTTCGAATATTGTGTGTTTTTTTAAGTTTTCTTGATCATCCCAAACACAGCTAATGTATTAGCAACATTGCTAATTCAGCAGATCTTCCAGCTCCATGCCCATTCTTCTCATGTTTTATTTATTATAATTTATTGTGATATTTACATACTGCCTTTACTCCTCTTCAGAGAACAGTGGTGCCTCAGTATCCATGGCGGTTCCATTTCCGGAGCCCCTGTGGATAAAAAAAAACCCATGGATAATTAAATCTGTAGGTCTCAGCACTTTTAACCTTCCAGAAGCAACTGGATCTGTGGTCCAGTCAACTCCAGAGGATGTTCTGAGGCCCATGGAGGCCACGCACAGACCTCTACAGCCTCCATGCACAACCTCCAGGTTTTTTGGGGGTAAACCAGAAGTGACATTTAGGCTTTTATAAGGACTTCTGAGGCCCCTGAAAACTGTAAGTGATCTTTTGAGGCCTTCTGAGCCCCATGGAGGAAGTGCGCAGCCTCCAGAGGCCTGAGAACACCTTACAGAGTTACCTTCAGAGCGTCCAGCTCAGGCTGAAACCTGCAGGTTCAGGACCCGCGGATAGTCAAATCCACAGGTCCCAGATCCACAGATAAAGAGGGCTGATGGTACTCTTCAGATATTGCTCAAGGTAGTTTCCTTCGGAAGGCTTCCTAGACCTTCAATATGTGTCTTTAATATGTTGTTCACTGCATATATTTCCAGTTGATTTTCCAGTTATTGTTCATATAACTAATATTCTCAGCGTTCCAGACTGCGCTGCAGCCATGGCAACCAAGTGCAACAGTGATTCTTCTGTGTCACCAAGGGTCACATCAGCTTCAGTGACCTTTCTGGTCTCTCATCCAGACACAATCTGAGCTGCATCTGCTTAACTTCCAGTAGTCTCCATGCTCTTCCTCCGGATCACACCCTGTGTGTTTGGAAGTACCATTATGCCTAATGACAGAGCGAAATGGCTGGAGCAGATCTGAGGAGCCTCTTTGCGGCAGTGGAGGCTAGTCCAAGGTAAGGGAACCAATGTTGCCTTACCTCGAGGTGAACTCTACCACAGGATGCAGCACACGCTCTATTGGCACAAATGCATCAGTAGGGTGGGTTAGGATTGGGCTGCAAATGTAGAAGCAAACAAGAAGTTCCTGATCTTGCTTTCCTCTGGTGCGCAAAGTGAGGTTGTTTTCAGGAGAGAAGAAAACAAGAAAGGTGGAAAGTGCAAAACACTTTCTTTGTCTACTCTTTTCCCACAGAATCCCTTCTCCCATGGCCACTCACTCTCCTGAACCTGGCTTCAAGACTTGTATTGCAGGCTGGACCCAGTGGGTGAATACTGTTTTCCTGCTTTACACATTGGAGGCAAGCACACCTGAAAGCTAAAGAACAGTTGTGGACCTACCATTAGGTCCGATGGGGCAAATGCCCCAGACGCGAGCCTGTCGGAACCCACAGAAGCTTCTCAGAGGTTCCCGATGGGGTCGGAAACTGTGCTTCTGGTTTTGGGGGAAGCATCAGGGAACCTCAGAGAAGCTTCCCCAACACAGTACTGGGTTGCGCAAGGCTCTGTGAGCCTCAGGTGAGTAGGGGGGAGTGAGTAGGATTTTCAAGCAGGGGGGACACCGACAGCCCACAAGGAGGGCACCATCATGGACCTTTGCCCCGGGTGCAGGGCTGGGGAGGTCCGCCACTGCTAAAGAATCTTTTGTCTGCCACCGAACATCCAAAATAATACTGCAGATGTTATTCTGCAATGTTGTCCCACATTTGTTCATTGTTTATAGCTTTGCCAAATGCAAAAACTATGAAAAAAATATTATGTGTATACTACAATAGAAAATGCAGGACACACATATGAAAACCTTTATAAATTCTGCACAGTTTGACAGATGTGATTGACAGACATGATGATTAATCAAAAGTAAAAGTAAAAGCCAGGTATAGCCATATAATTCTCCTCCTCATACTTTAAGCATGCGAAACAAACACATTGAGTAGAATACTAACAGTGAATCAGTGCTTGGCATCCAAATCTGTGTTGTTGTTGAATGGAGCTAAATTAAGGACTGTTTCAGACAAAGGTCTAATTGTGCAATAAATGCAGAATGTTTTATTCATTTATTTCAAGGTCCATATGCCCCACCCCCAAAGTATCACAACTGTTGCAGGAAAATCACCTTCTGAAGAAGGAATGATCAATATTTTGCTGGTGGAAGCATGCAAGCCCTCCTCTTGTGCATGCACTAGTATTGCAATTTTGAATACTCTTTGGACAGTAGTTATGCTAGTGTCATAAGTGCTTCTCAAGTGGGGAGGGGGCAAGAAATAAATAAAGAACTGCTTCATACCAAGTCAGTTGATTGGTCTGCTTGTGTGCAAGCATTGTCTCCTCTGACATGCAGCAAGTCTTGGTCAGGGTGACCAGATGTCCTCTTTTTCCAGGACATGTCCTCTTTTTTAGCCTCATGTCCCAGAAAAGAACTTAAATGTCCTCCTTTTCCCTTTGAGCAGGCAGTGCAGAGCATTCCTTTAATTAATTAATTATATGCAATAAATTATATGTTATATAATTTTAAATGTAATAATAAGTAATCTAGTGTTTGAATTAACCACATGAAATCAATAAAGTGCCTTTTAGCTTTTATTTTGTCATGTCCTACATTTATTGGGATGTCTGACATTTTGGGGTGCTTTGTCCTCTTTTGCAGTTATGATATCTGGTCCCCCTGGTCTTGGCATCCTGACACCTGAGATCCTTTCAAGTGAAGATGTAAGGAGAGCTGACACAGGCAAGGCATCCGATCCACTGGTGAGCTTAGTTCCTGCAAACCAGATATGGCTCACACTTTTAGAAGTAGGCTACCTCAGAATGCCAGATGTAAGGGAGTGTCAACAGAATGCAGGTCTCTTGTTGTCTTGTGTGCTCCCTGTGAGATACAGGAAGCTGTACTAGATGGGCCTTTAGCCTGATCCAGCGGGGCTCTTCTTATGTTCTTATAGCGTTATAAAAGACACATCCTCTTGCCATGATTTTACATCTTTTAAAAGAATTCTTTTCATTCTAACTCTTTGGAAAGCATTCTTTTGAGCCTGAACAATCCCAGCTTGTGCCACTCAAGCACAGTGTGGCAGATCAGCTACTTAAATAAATAAAAAATTAATCTATAAATGGGGAAGCCTACTCGCTCCATGCATAGCAATGTTGTAACATTTCCAAAACCTTTTCCCCTCTTTTACTTTTGATTCTTCAAAGAACTCCATCCCCTTTTCTATTATTCAGGTTCAGAACATTGCATTACTGGTACCGCATGGGGTCAGGCACATGGGGAAACAGACATTTTTTGGAAAGACCCTAAATCAAAGAGGTCCCCTGCTTCCAAGACAAATAGCAAGGTTATTATCAAGACCCTGGATAAAGCAGATCAGAATTATATCTCTTTTTTCTTTGTGGTGCTGCCCTGTCAAACAAACAATAAGAAAATCAAGCCAGGCTGTGGTGTGTTAGCTGTCAAATGACATGAGTTACAGCTCCTTACATATATTTTGACACATTGAATGGAAAACTTCAGGGTGATTCAGGGGAAGTGGGGGGAGAAATCGAGATAAATATAGTCAATTCTGACTTTTGGGCAAGTTATATATGAACAATCCTAAATCAGACAGCTCAGTGCAGACATGGGGATCATTTCAATGCCAAGTCGTAGCCATTAATATTACTTAAAGGAAACATATCATTCCAGCCAAAGCTGCTCTGTGTCCGCCTGGTCCCAAGCCTACCCTGCCACATTCCTTCTGCCACATTTGACATACAATTTGGAGACCCTTAATTTTTGACTGTTTGATATTTGACCTGGGAAAGGCAGTGGAGCATTCCAGTTTGTGGTGAATTTACTGTTCCAAGAAATGAGCAGAGGAACGATATGTATCCTAAATAACTTAAGAATTCAAACTTTATTCCATAATTTTTTTGGAGGGGAGGGGGGAATTCTAGCTCTGTATGAAGAGTAGAAACAAAAACAGTTCACTTAATATTACAGTAACTTACATGTTATGAGCAGAGTTCATTAAGATCAATAGGAAGGTCACTGATTTATTGGTCAAGAACCATTCAGTCTGACATCTCTTTTGTTGGTAAATGGCAATGCAATCCTGTGCATGTCTACTGAGAGGTAAGCCACATTGGGTTCAATGGAGCTTCCTCTCAGGTAAGTGGGCACCGGATTGTATTCTTAGAGCCCAGTCCTGCGCTCTTACTGCCGGTCTTCCACTGGTGCTAGTGTTGCAAACGTGCTGTAAGGCCCTCAGTGCTGGGTGGCACTGGCCGAATGCCAGTGGACAGCTGCTGCTCTGTGGTCACCCAAACTGACAGGCAGTGGAGAGATAGGTGGGGGCATGGGGGAGATGGGGAAGAGGTGTTCCAGGGTGGGGAAAGCGAGAGGAGGGTGGGGAGAAGCTCCACTCTTCCTCATCCAGAGCCTCCTTGTCAGTCCATTGCAGGGTACTTGCCTTACCCAGGGGAAGGGAACAAAAGTCTCCTTCACCTGAGGAGCCACCGGCGGCTTCCCTATTGTATGCAGGATGCCATAGCAGCCATTTCAGCACCACGGCTGTCCCAGAGCAACAGGCAGCTCAGGTTTGGGCAGCCCCAAACCAATCCTAACCAACTTTCCGGAAGCAATGCAGCCTCAAGGTAAGGGAACAGATGACTGCCAGTAAGGGCGACTGCCCTCCACCACAGTGTGCGGTGCACGCCCCATTGCCACAGCTGCACTGGAGAAGGAAAGTGGGCTGGGATTGGGCTGTGAAATTATATATGTTTTGATGACTGATTGGCTTTGGTTTAGTTCCACTTCACATGCACGAATGCTTCTCATCTCACATGCACTTCACACCTTCCAGCATTGTGTTAGCCAAGTATGAGATCAAGAACTATTTTATCGTTATTAAAGCAGACGTGGGGAGGGCAATTTGTATTGGGGCTGTACTGGCAGGAAGGAGAGTCCAATAGTTTCTTCCTGAGTCAATTCCTTAAACTTAAGTCTGCCCCCCCATCTCCCCTCCATGAGGGCAAAATGTACAGGCAAAATTTGTTTCAGGACTACTGTGTGAAAATAGAATATTGGACCCTCCTCCTCCCTTGAGCTACAAGCTCAATCCACATTTTTTGTGTTCAGGAGTAGAAACAACTCTAGCAAAGAAAGCCGAAAATTGTACTGTAGTATTGGGTGCTTTAGATACAATACCAAGAAACTTGGAAAACACCTGTACACTTTAGATGTACATTAAATTACTGCATATGAGTTGTAAAAGGCACCTCTGCTTGGAATTGCATATATTCTGAGTATATATATCTAAATATCCTAGATCAGTTGTTTTCAAACTTTTAGCACCGGGATCCACTTTTGAGAATGAGACTCTGTCAGGACCCACCAGAAGTGATGTCATGACCGGAAGTGGCCCAGTCAAATTAGAAAATGTTTAACAATCCTAGGCTGCAATTTTACCCACACATACCCAGGAGTCAGTCCCATTGATTAGCATTGTTGAAAGCATATAGATAGTAGCCTGTTAAAAGTACAGAATCTGTCACATTTCCCTAAATGCAGTCACATACCATGGTAGCATCAAGTCTAATATATTAAAAATAAAATATTGAAATGAATGGGAACCCGCCTGAATTTGGCTCGCTACCCACCTAGTGGGTCCCGACCCACAGTTTAAGAAACACTGTCCTAGATCCTTGGGAAGGACTCATTATCTAGAAAACAGCAGCCACCACCAGGTTGGCTGGATTAACAACAACAACAACCACAAACCACCCTTGTATTGTTTAATGTAGGAGTTGTTTTTGTTAATCCATCTAAAGCTGGTGAAGTACAAGCATGATGCCAAGGAGAAGAAAACATTACAGATCCCACACCTGACAAATCAAAACTGAAAATCCAATCATGACCTCACTCAATGTTATGACTCATTTTATCTGTCTATTTTTGCAATAATTCCAGGTTGTCACCGAGTTCTATGTGTTGTACAATATGGATTGCTGCTGCTTTCTAAAGGATTATGTATGTGTTTGCTCTGTGTGCAGGGAGTTGTCTAAAAGTGCTTCAGAGCAAAAGTAAATTAACTATCTGAGATGGGGAAATAGTCTTTTCTCACTTCAAGCTGGCAGGTCTGTGGTCCCCACCACTGTTGTGTCTGAGCACACTTTGAAGATGAATGACTAGATTTTCACAACTTTCCTGTTTTGTAAAGCAGCCTATAAATCTGAAGGCCTGAATAAATACATGAATGGAAATAACAGGATCCCAGTGCACATTTGAATTCCTCTCCTACTGCATCGTTCTTGGTGCTTCTCGACAATTGGCACCTTCAGACTGAGGCGCCTAAGCAGGCGCTGAAAGCAAGAGCGACAAAATAACAATGAGATGAGCACTTCAAAGACAACAATATATTCCATTCCCACTGAGAAATCTCTCACTTAAAAAAAAATGCAGTTGGTAAGGCTGTAAGATTGCATGATTTCCCCATTCCAATTGCCTTGGGTTATACTAGTAGCCATTTACAGCCTCATGCATGCAATCGGTTTTATTGGAACATGAGCCTGCATATGCATTGTTCATGCTTGTTGTCTCTCTCCCTCACCTCCCATCATCATCATCAGTACTGCATCCCTTGAGTGGTTATGTTCTATTTGGTGCAATTGTGTGAGAGAAAGCATGCAAAGGAAGTCATAATGGTATGTTGCATGTTCAAATTCCCTTAGTTAAGTTATCGGGAAGGAGGGCACAGTCCAGGAAGCAGACCATGCTCTCCCCCAAGACTGATTTTAGCTTATGGTATTAACACATAGCTATTCATTTCATACTATTAGGTATCCATCTTTCAGTGCATCACATGGAGAGCATTTGAGAGACAAGGGTATTCAATTGACTTCAAAGAATCCCATTCCTTTGCTGTTTAAGTTAAAGGCAAGGGCATCTTTGCTCTGTCTTTCCATGCATGAGGTTAGGTGGGAAATCTCTAGCACCCCAGTCAGCAGTTAGAAAAAGGGGCAGAGTCAGAGTGGCTGTAAGGGCTGCTCACCTACCTATGCTTGGTTTGATTAATTGATTGGTGTTTGCTCACACCTTCTAATTAGAATAGTCTAAGGCTACCTGGTTGCCACTGAGAGAAGCCAGGTAGGACATCTTTGTTCCCTGTTGAGCAGGAGCTTTATCCCTAGGCTAGTCTAAGGGCATAATGTCGTTAGACAGGTTGGTCCCAGCTGGTAGGTATAGTGGGACAGGGGATTGGAATAGTAATTGGTGTGAATATGGAGGTAAGCAAGGGTTGCAGGAGGAACCAAAGCTAATCACAAAACGCTAACTGGCTATTAGTCCCTCAGGCGTGGATTGCAAAGTCAACTTCAAAGACTGTTTAGCTTGGGATGCAGCACAAATTTAACTTCCTGGAGTCTCCTTGAGCATTGGCATAGAGAAGCACAGATTGACAGCAGCTGATCTACAGTTTTAAGTCATGCTGGGAATGCTCTAAGGGGGAATAGACAGTAATGTGCTGTCTCCACCATGATATATGCTTGCACTAAAGCAAGGAAGAATTTCTGAAGACATGACCTGCTGTAGTGTTTGCACAGTGGGTTATTGGCATTAATCCCCAGCAGGCACCAGTGCAAGTCACGATGCATGCAGGACACTGTACGTTCCACACCATGTGGGGTGGAAAGGGACAGGGAGGGTAGGGGGGAGGGTGGGTGGATTGGGCCTGAGAAGAGGTGGCATCCTATCCTCCTTCCCGGGCCTGATCAGCTGACACAAGGACTTGCACCAGTAATTTTGCAGGTGGAGGTCCAAATTGCCCCACTGAAGCAGCTGGGGCTTATCCTGGGCAAGGGGACAAATGTCCCCTTACCCCAAGGAGCCCTCCAGCAGACAAACTTCTCCCATAGGATGCAGTGTACTGCATTGGTGCTGGGGGACGTTGGATAGGATTGGGCTGTCAGATGTCTTCTAATTCTTGAGAATGGGGGCAGGTAATTTTATTCTCTTATATTCTTATTGGAGCAGTGAAAGCATAGCTTGAACAAGTAAACATGTAGAAATCAAATCTCTAAACCGTCTAGCTTCAATCACAAGGTTGATTAACCAAGGAACACTATGAAAGGGAGTAATGACAGGAAAACATATTGATGCGCATGCCAGAGGAACTGGAGTCTGCTGTGGGGCGGCTAAAATTGTGTACTTGCTACTTAGACAACCTATAAGGATCGCTTTGTGGAAAGCCTGAGAAACAAAATCATTGCATATCAAGGGGATTTCACATTAGAATTTTGACCAGTTGGGGCCAGCAATGTTAGAGACAAGTCCTTTGATACCCTTTAAATTTAGGAAGAGCCTAAGAGGAAATCTCATGTTTGGTTCATTGTGAATGCTACTCTAGTACAGGGATGCCCAAACCCAGGCCATGGAGTCACTTGTGACCCTTGATGACTCCCAATCCGGACTTCAGGGAGCCCCCATTCTCCAATGAACCTCTGGTCCTTCGGAGACTTATTGGAGCCTGCACTGGCCCTACACAACTGCTCTCAGCATGAGTTTGACTGTTCAACCTCTCGTGTGAGTTGTGGGATGAGGGCTCCCTCCACTGTTTGCTGTTTCACATCTGTGATGCAGTAGCGGCAGTGAAGGAAAGGCTGACCTTGCTTTGTGCAAGGTCTTTTATAGGCCTTGAACTACTGCAAGACCTTCATTCATTCATATAAGTTCCATCTCTAATATATTCATTTATGTAAATTTATTCAAATTTGAAATGTAATTAATTCTTTTTTTCCCCCGGCCCCCCAACACAGTGTCAGTGAGATGATATGGCCCTCCTGCCAAAAAGTTTGGACACCCCGTTCTAGTCTGTGGGGGAAAAAAAAGGTACAAAAAGGACCAATAGTTCTCACCTGCAGCATTTGGAGTTTTGTCAAATGTCTACTGGAGAACAGTTTGGAACAATAAGTTTGATACAAAGAGAAATGGGGGTGGAAGGTGACACCTGATTTCAAGGTTATGAACCTCAGTAAGTAGGATGAATCTTTTCTTGACAAGAAGTAGACTGGAAGATGATTCCATTTCTAGTTGAGATAAACTATCCTGTGCCCTATGAAACATTATTTAGAACCAGCTCTGGAGTGGCTCGATTGAAGGATCAAATAAAAGTTCATCCTCATAAACCAACCTTACATTTCCCCCAGTCATATTAAAGCTTAGAACATTAATGTTTTTACTGTAACATGAACTTAGCATAGTGATGCCTTCCTTGTAAGCATTCTTTTCTGGTGCCTTTGAGTCTGTTTTCAAAATTCTTCTCTATCGTCATATTAACGTAACCCACCAAGGCCACCACCTACACTCCCCAAACTGAAATTCACAGTCGAATGAATACAAAATGTTCTCTTTCCACGGTACGGTTCCAGAGATGTTTATTTACACATCAATTACCAAACATTATACCTGTGATTATGTCATCAAACAAAATGGCACCACAAGGAGAAACACACAATGGAGAAAAAGAATAGATTTGCTCTTTCCGTCATGAGCTAAATCTGGTTCTGTGAATAGGCAATGAACAACACAGCCATGAGAGGCTGAAAAAAATATTTTGTATAAACTAGCTCTGCTGAGATAGAGAAGCAAAAAGGGGAAATTATATCCTGAAGATGTTACGTGGCCTTGAGTGGGAGATGAGAATTTTAAAAAAAAGAGAATTTGCTTTTTTTTTAACTGCCCAATTCTATCACTTCCCTTGGCCAATGCAGGCACACAAATAAGAGCTCATGCTGCGCCCTTTGGGGGCAGCACAGTTCCACTCTGAATAAGGGAACATTTATTCCTTACTCAGGAGTAAACGTCTGTGGCATGGAGGGGGTCTACTCAGAACTGCACCAATGAAATCACTGGTGCAGGTCCACATGGATCTGGTCCATGGAACTGGGTCCAGGAAGGGGGTTTGGATTTGCCAGCCGCTACTGCCACCAAGGCGCGGTGGCTGAGTGGTTAAAAACGCTGGATCGTCAGCTGAAAGGTTTGCAGCTCATGAGTTTGAGACCCTAGTACTGAGAACAGGGTGAGCTCCTGTTATTAGCCTCACTCCTGCCAACCTAGCAGTTCAAAAGCATGCAAGTGCAAGTAAATAAATAGGCACCACTTCGGTGGAAAGGTATCAGCATTCCGTGCACTTCGGAGTTTAATCATGCTAGCCACATGACCACGGACGATGTCTTTGGACAAAGCTAGCTCTCTCGACTTGGAGATGGAGATGAGCACCGCCCCCTAGAGTCGTACATGGCTGTGCAGAGGAAAACTGTTCAGGGGATAACTTTACTGTTACTGCCACCAAACCCTTCTTTCCCGGGCCCAACTTTCCATTTCCCCTCCTCATTCCATCCTCCCTGCCTCCATTCCGCCCTCATTCCACACCCCTATCCAGTCCTGCCTCCGCCACTGATTTACCATTGAGGGCAGTCCTTTGGTGCCTGTTACCACATACCGGTCTGCTCTGGACTCACTGCAGACAGGCTGGTTGCAATGGCTGAAAAACACTCCCCACTGTCAGAACACTAGTTCTGGAGGCGGAGGACTGGGGTAAGATTGGGCCATTTATTTATTTTTTTAATCCGAATGATTATGTATAGCATCCTGGGTCCACAGCACCAAAAAACAAAAATGCTCAGTGATGCTAGACTTGCCAGGATCTAAATTCATGGTTAAGAATAAGAACATTCCTCTGAGGTTTCATCAAATATGCTGAAATGTAAAACCCAGAGCAAATTGTCGTCAAATGAAAACCCTATTCTGTCATTTTAATTCTCAGTACATTGTCTCATGCTGACAATGGAGCACATGGTCTAGCTATGCCCCTCTGCTTTGATATTATCCATAGCCATTGCTCTCCCTGCATATAGCGTTTGCCTGTACAAGTAAATGTTGTAACATTGAGGACTTTCTTCCTGTGTTATGGGGACACCAATGCAAGGACAAAGCTCCCCCTAGTTCAGTGCTTTCCTCTGCAAAGTACTAAGTAGAAGGACAAAAGGGGGCCTGTTGACAGAGCACGTTGTCACAAAGAGGCGTGGCCAGCATCCATGACCCTATCCCTCCAGTGCTGAAATAGAACTAGCGTGATGATGACATATGTAGATCTTGGATAGACTCACAATTCAGACTAATAGGACAAAATGTAAGGGATTCACATGATTAGCATAAGTTACATTTTTAAAAGTATACATTTGGCAATAAGAAGTATGTTTGCTAATCTGCAAAGTCATCTAGAAAAGGAAGCGCCAGAATATTCCAGAATGAGAGCAAGAATATGTTAACCCACAGACTGACCTATTCTCATCAGAGTCATCTTTAATTTGAGCTTTGGAAGCAACAAATGACGCAGAGTCTGTGGCCCCCTTCTAATATTATTATCCCCCCTGCTGTTTTAATTTATGCGTTTAATTTTGGCTTGTAGGGTGCAATATGGCTAATTGCTTGAGAGCAGCGTAGTCTTACAAGTAAAATTTTGCTTTTTTATAATTTGTGGCACATCAACGGCAATAATGTACATTTAATTTCTCAAAAAGATAATTATGCTAATAGAATTATTTGAATAAAAATTCACACTTTGCAGAGGATAATGTCCTACCTCCTAATTTATACTAATGTAAGTCTCTAAAGAATTTTTAATGAGCCACTTCCACCCCAGGCTGGCACAAGCTGGGAACGAAACATTGACACAACATTGAGCCCTTTATGGGGGCTTCCTGTAGCTTTGTAGTTAATCCTACCAGAAGTCGTATAAAGAAGCCGTACTTGACAGAGTTTATAGGCTTCACCTCATCTTACATACTTAAAAGTATGCCAGTGGCTTCCACAAGTAAGCATGAGAATTGGGCGTTTGCAATGAATGACTTTTAGTGACTTGTACCGTATATGTGTTGAAAATTCATTCAGACATGAGCAGCCATCAACAGTTTCTTTTCCTTCACAGCAAGGAAAGGAAATTGTGAGTGCCACGCATAGGTTTCAGACCATGGTCAGAAGACACATGATGCACCAAACAGGTCTGGATCTGGTTTGAGGATGAGAATCCTCTTAAAACTTTTATGTTCCATTATGATAGATAAGATGGATATAACTGAAAATAAAATAATGGGCAGGATTATTATAAAATAAACCTAACCTGCCCTGGAGTAGGCAGAGCAGCAGGTCTGCCCCTGCATCCAGAGTGGGGTTGTGGCCAGTTGCGGTTCAGCCAGAGGGAAGGGGAATGCATTTCCCTTCCCTTGCGTAAAGATGCAGCAGGCCCAATGGGGTTACTTGGATCTGCGTCACCTCAAGAGGTGGCACAAATCCAAGCAGCCTGGAGCTGCTCCAGGTTGCCCGAGACTGGGGCTAAGATATGGAATAAGTGCCAGATCCTGGCCCCACCCCCTGCTCAACCCCCACCCACCGACAGGTCCACCTATCGCCCGCCTTCCCCCTGCCCCCGAAACACCTCCTTCCTGCCATTCCCATGCCCCCCCAGACCCCCGCACTGGCCTGACTTGGATGCCGTGGGCTTGCCTTTTCCTCTGGCCCCGCAAGGCTTGGGCCGACATCTGGAGGCCGGCGCATGTCTCCTCAATTGGTGGTGCTTTGCAGCACTTTCACGACTGTTGGGCCGGCGCATTGGGTCTGGATTGTACCACAGGGTTTGATCCCAACGAATGTCTGTACACTTGTGCAAAGTGAGATTCCTGCTGACTCACACCCCCATTGGCAGACTATGTGCCATGTGTCAGACAATACTTGAGGTTCACTAACCCGCAGACCAGATTTTAAGGGGGCACTGAGTGCTCCTGTGTCTATTCTCTGGATCCAAGCCATTATTAATAAATAAATGTCCTTTATTCACACTTGGGTAGGAAGAAGAGAGAAAGACAACTTGAAAGCACAAGTGGTTTGTATTTCTGTTACTGGCATTTTGCCACATTGAAACAACGTCTCCAGATCACCCCATGATCATTCCGAGATTGTTCAGGGCTGGTTCACACATGTAAGTATGTCATCTGATTTCTCATCACTTGGTGGTTCACAGAGGCCTGTGCGGATTAATCGGTCTGAAAAGCATTAAGACAGCAGGGAACACCTGTCCTTATGTGATACAATACCACTGCTAAAATAATGCAGAAATGGGCTGGGATAGAATTCCCGGCTTGTTGTACGTGTGATCACTTGAATAGTCTTTGAGACCTCCCATTTGTGCATTTGTTAAATTCAGAGGCTTCAGATAGACTTTGCAGAGAAAAGCTGTATTGTAGGTCTTTGGCTTCCAGTTATGAGAACATATTTCAACTTAAACTTACATCATAGAGGGGTGCAAACTACTGCCCACTGAAATAGATGGCAAAGCTTTCATTGAACCCTTTTTTAAAAATGGACTGAGATTGCATTTTTCTCTTTCCATTGGTCCCTGGAAAGCTGATTTAATGTAAAAGAAAGATCTCAATATTTTCAGTACAGCTATATCTAATATGCATCTCATCCCTCATTTTTAACCCCATTTTACTAACCGTGCCTCAGCTCCTTATCTTTGCCCTTCCATTTGGATTTCCTGCAACTGTTTCTCTTGGCTAACTACAGACTATAATTTGGCCACCACCACAGCCAGTGAAGTGGTCTTGGCTGAGTTCTTTTCCACCAATAATTTGAAACAGCAGAAATATCAAAAAATAATGGCTTCGGTGACTGACACAGACAGGATGGGAGAGACAGCACTGATCACTCCCTCAGAAGTCAGCCAATCACCTGTTTCCTCTGAACCAGGGCCAGCTCATTCATGAGGCCAACTGAAGCTGTCACCTCAAACAGCTGTTTGGTGGGGATGCCCATCTTGGTCCACCTACTTGTCTCCACTGCTCATTCTTCTTCTTCCACTCCCGGGATTGAAAAAGCAAGTGAAAAAGAGCCCAGCCCCTGGGGCTGCCCACTGCCCACCCTCCCCCACAACTCGCATGAGAGGTCGAACAGTTAGCATTCATGCTGAGAGCAGTTGCATTGGACCAGTGTGGGCTCCAGCAAGTCTCTGGTGGGCCAGAGGCAGATTGGGGGTTCCTGAGGGTCCCAAATGGCCCCCGGGCTGGGGTTTGGGCACCCCTGGTTTGCCTATGTAAAATGCTTTGAATACAATCTGAAAACAGAGAAAGACGGTATATAACAACAACAACAACAACAACAACTAAGGATTTATATTTACCGACAATTTGGGGCTGCACTGGACTAGATTAGGGTCTCCTGCATTAACATTTAACTTGCATGAACTCAAAGTCAGATAATAATAATAACAACAACAACGGTATTTATATACTGCCTTTCTGGTCATCGGATTACTCCTCTGACTTTATTCAAGGCGGTTTACATAGGCAGGCGTTTCTAAATCCCTCAAGGGATACAAATATATGCATGCATTATATTTTCTTTCTTAATTCCTGGAGTGCATTTTTACAAAGTTATGAGCAATCCAACTATATTTGAAGAGGGAGTTCTGCAAACACAGACCTGCCCAACTGTATCTGAATTTCACCTACTCTCTGCTTTAAAGTGCCTAAGGGGTCCGAAGTGCAGAAGTGTCCTCATCTGCCATCTTTCCTTTTGTGTCTCTATGACTGAAGGAAAGAAGACTGTGGGGATAAGTGATGGTGGAAAAGGGGCCTGCACTCACCCCATCCACCTTGTGCATTCCTTTTTGAAACAAGCTCTGGGGGAAGGAGGTGGAGCCAAGAGATCCTGTTCTGATCACTCGTGAACTCATTCCAATCATCCTAGCGGCTCTGCTTGCAGTGACAGTGCTAGAGGAAAAGATGGGCTGCTGCCCCCCGGGCAGCAAATGAGAAAAGGACTGGAATGCTGACTGACATGGTGAGCAGAGCTGCCTCTGGCTGGCGCTGCCTATCTGCCTGCCCCTGTGGCCATTTGTCTCAAAATGCTCCCCCTTCCCCCCAGTTATGTCTGGGTTATACACTTTGCAAGCTGGTGCCATAGGCTCTAGGTGCATCTGCCACTTGATATGGTGAGTGGGGGGGAGGGGAACACAATAAACTGCTGGATCAGACTCCAAAGGCTGGCCCTGGCTGCTCCCTCCCATTTGTCATTCAAATCAGTCACTTCAATCAGCTTCATAACTATTCATCACTAGTCCAGCCCTGTTCATTTGAAAACATGCCCATGTTTCTATGGCACATAGTTTGGGAAAATGTGTCCAATGGGTAGTTCTGGAAACTCAAATAACCTGTGGTATATAAGAAGGAACTGATGGTCATACTAGCCTCCATTATATCATCATAATTGTAAAATCAGCTTTCTTCAGAGTTAGCTCATTGTATTCATGCAAAGATTGCCGGCTAGAAGCAAATTTGCAATGGGATTAGTAAATGAGATCTCTCACGATGTACCTTTCACAACGAAAGCTGCAATGCTAGCCAAACGAAACTGTTACAAAATCACTGTAGCACCTGTGCAAAGCAGTCTTTGCAATATCTACAAAGGCAAAAAATAAGAAGCACCTGATGACAGGATTAGGGCTGACAAGCAAAGACCCTTTCTCAAATGGACTACAGACAAGTCTTATTGCCACTATTCCAAGCAGATCTCTCTTCATCTTCCAACCACAGAAAAGGGGGGGGGGAAGCTGTTCATCTTGTGACTGTTACCTAACAGTAATCTCATGTGTTCTCCTTTCTCCTCTCTGAAACCCTGCTCAGGTGTCAGCTCTAGCACACAGAGGCAATGCATGCGAGCAAGTGCCAGCACACCCCGGCCCTGCTGCACCCGATAGCCCTGCCTGCCAGTCTCCATGCTTAAACATTTGTCAGAAGCAAAAAGCATTTTACTCAGAGATCATTTTTCCCGGCAATTATTGATGTTGGGCTCCCAGCACCTCTCTCTCCAAGTACAGTGCCTTTCAAACAAATGCTGATAAGGCAGAGCTAAAGGACATGTTGTTGATAGGGGCAGGGCTTTAAGGGGCACTCTGGCTCCCTCAGACCAACTAATAACATCTTGGTGATATAATTGAGTGAAAGATTTCTTCTATGGGTTTCAAGGCCACATTTTTAGTCCTTTGACAATGCCCTACATAGCTAAGGGCGAAATGTCAGGAAAAGCTAGACATAGTGAATGTGGCCTCGAAACCTTTCACCAGTTGCATAGCTCAGGGGGTGCAGGGGGCAGCAGTTGAACTGGGCATTAAGCTTTAGGGGGGCAACAAGCTGAGCTTGACACTAGTGATTTTCACTAGATTGTGAAAATCTTGGTATGTATGAATAATACCATCATGTTACATATCATTGGAAAAGTAATTTAATGCAGAATGCAGTTAAACAAACCACATTGGAATATCTGTATTCTATCAAAAGTTATGACCAAGTAACCAGAAAATGAAAACACAACTGTCTTATGGAACAAAAAGTGGATTTGCTTAACTCCAAACCGACCTATGAGACTGATTGTTCTGAGTGCCAATAAGATGATATTATGATACAGCATGGAACCAATTGCTTTTTATTTATTTCCTTAATTAAATTTGATTTTAGCATGCATGGGGAGCTACAAAATCTTCTTTGACCCCAGGTAGCAGATAGATGCTGTAGCTATGCCACTGGGGGAGGCAGCAGACCAACTGGGTGGTGAGCAGCTTGGGAGAGGAAGTGGGTTCCTCCCAATTTTCATTTTTCAAAAAGCCAGAGTGTGATGTCACTTTTGGTTGTGACATCACTTCCCGGGCAACATTTTGAGCTACACGATCATTAGTTACACCACTGCCTTTCACACAATGATAGTTCCAGCCACAAAAACCTCAGTTCCTACCTTGGTGATACTTGGCTCTGGAAGAAAAGATGACGTTGGGAAAATATTTACACTGGACCCTCCTTATTCGTGGACTTGGCATCAGCTGAGTTTACTCAATGCAGGTACAGAGCCCACAGCTGGAGGACCTCAGAGACCCCCTGGATGTGATTGGAAGTACCTTCTAGTCATGTCCAGGAGACCTTCTGAAGTGTGCACTTCTGGTTTTTCCAGCTAGCGCCTCCTGTGAATTTCATTATCCATGAAATTCTAGATTGGATCCTCCACTGATACAGAGGACCACTGTAAAGGTTCTAACTGTTGAAATCTGGTGCTTGTAAGGGCAGGAGGCAGACTGAGAAGCACATGCAGTCTATCTGGGGATGGACTGCAGGGCTTGCAGGCAGGCAACAGAGGGGAGCATCTTGGCAGGGTACTAGTAACCTGTACCTTCAGCACTGAATCAAATCCAATGAGGACCGTAGTAGCCCTACAGAGAGAGGTATGTTTCCCTAGAGGAATTCCAATTCAAAGAGCACTCTGTTCTTGAGATGTGCACTATGGCAGGGCTGTGAAGTCTCCTGTGGCTTGTAAGGCTCATATGGTGATAGAACCCTGGAGCTGAGGAATATTTTGGTGGGGTACAGGAATCAGTTATTAATGTACAAGGATATAGACAAGAAGACCGCTCCGGAGCAATAAACCGACACATCATGGTCCCTTGGGATTCTGTACTTTAACCTGAAGAAATATCTGTCACAGGATTGCTTATGCTTTGAGAGAGGATCTCCTATCCTATCCTCATATTCTACTAATGTAAAAGTGTCTGAGGGCCCGATCCTTTCCAAGTTTCCAGTACCAATGCAGCCATGCTAATGGGGCATGCACTGCATCCTGCAGTGAGGGGGGGGGGAGTCACTGAGACCTCTTAAAGTTAAAGGAACGCTTGTTCTCTTACCGAGCAGCAGCGCTGGACAGGATTGGGCCCTCAGTCTAGGTTTTTTGCACCATAAGTCTAAATGATGGAGCGAGACTTATTTGGACTGCATCTGGATGGCTAGATAGGTGAGATGCAGGTATTATTATTTAAGTTAAAGTTAAACAGTTTGGGTTAAACACAAACAGTTTAAGTTAAATTAAAATTTAAAAAGGTCCTAGCTCAATGTGTTCAGCATCTTTGTTTATCAGTTTGAGAGCTCTGAAAGCCATATCTGCTCCCAAGCAATGGGATAATCAGTAAATTCTTTATTAAACAAAAGTGACCTTACAGATTAAGATCAAAGTTTGTTCATTGCAATTACTTTAGGAGATGTATTGACTTCAGTCAACAAAAAGGTACGTGTGTGCTGTAGAAGCCCTTTCTTTTGCTCAGATGAATCTCTGGCAGAGTGGATCCTGCTCTGTTAAAGAAGAGGGGAAGTACAGCAAGCCAAGTGTAAGTTGATGGCTTGACTGCTAGAAATTGGTGTAACTAGGCTTTTGAACTGTGCTGTTGAACTGGTTCAACATCTTGCAACAGAACATTGGAGGTCATAATGTTATTATTCAGGAGTAGCAGACATTGAACCTGTTACTAAACATTGATGGGCTGGTAGGGCAGCCTGTGGCCACCTGCCCAAAGCAATACAGGTCCAACCTATTTATACACTGATTTTTTATCCACGGATTTGACTCAACACGAATGGCCCCTGCATGTGAGAAGGAATGTGCTGATCCCTGGAGAAGGGGTAAAATGCATCCCTTTAAAATCAGTTTAAAAAACTGAACAGTCCTTTAACAGTAGCCTCCTTAATGAGAGAGAGAGAGAGAGAGAGAGAGAGAGAGAGAGAGGGAGGGAGAGAGAGAGAGAGGGAGGGAGGGAGGGCAGGCAGCTGGCTGAAAATCCATCAATCCTTCTCTTTCCAGGCGACCCCTCCCTTCCCCTGAGCACGTGAAAGAAAGGTGATCACTTTGCATTGGTAAAGGGAGAGGCTGAGTGAAGCTTTCTAAGCTCTTGGAGGAGAACTGATAGATGGATTGTCTTCTTAATGACTCTTATCTGACATCACAAAGGTCAGCAAGGCTGTTTTTAAATCACCAGAGCAAAGAAACTTTGTCTTTTAAATTGATTTGCTATAGTGCATTTTTTGCCATCCACTGAGTGCTTGGAACGGAACCCACGCAAATAATGAGGTTCAACCTGTATTGCATAATGCTGCTTTCTAATTCCTATACTTCTTTCCATCCAAACAAGTAGCCCTGACCCATGAGATAACCGCTGACTTCTTAGATAAGGAAAACTTTGGATCATAGAATTTAGGAAGCTTTGAAGTTAAAGCTGTCTACAACCATTTTTTTTTTTAGTATGTCACATTCTGCAAAAGTACAGGTTCGATTCTGTGAATGTAGCCTCTTGGATGTCCTAATAACATAACAAGACTATAAACCAAGAATAGAGATAGGTAAACACAACTGTGCATGCATTGTTGGCAACTATAATACAGCAATGGATACATTAGGAGTATCTTGTGAAGAGGAAAGAAGACAGACAGGTGGCTGAGTAACATATGAACAAGAATAGAAGAGGAAAAACGTGATTTTGGAATGAGCGAAGATGGGCACAATCCTAACCAGGTCTACTCAGAAGTAAGTCCTATTTTGTTCCATGGAAAGTGTGGAACAAAACTCAGGAAAGTGTGGTTAGGATTCCAGCCTATGCCAGGGAAAGAGGTGGTCCAAAGAAACTCATCAAAAGTATTTTCAGAGAACTCAGAACAACAACTCAAGAGTTAACGATTTTGCAACTATATGAAGCATCTTTCTTACCAATGCATTTATACTTACAACTATATTAAGCATCCAAATAAGATAATTTTTAAAAGATGTAGCAAAACTATTTCCTCGACCATTATGACTCCCCCCCCCCATTTCTCCTAACCAATCCTCAGCTCTCAGTCCTATTATGTCCCTTTGGCACCAGCTGCTCTGTATGATATTGATGATGTCGCCTGCATTCTCTTGTCCTAGCTCCCTAATGAGTCTTTCCAAGCCTATTCCAGTCATTTCAGTTCTTCCCTTTTCGTCATTCTTCCTAAGCGAGCAAATGGTTTTGCTCAGGGCATCTCACTTTCTTCCTGTACATCATTCACATCACGTAACCTTAACAAGATTTTACAAAGGCATCTCATCACTCCTGACCTGTCTCTCTCTCCATTCAGTACTGTTTTTCTCTCTCTGTTTCTGACACCTACTCATTTTACTATCAATTTAAAAACATTAAATCCAGCTCTTCTTATCTTCCTTTCAAACCCCTCATCATTCCCCACTTGCTCTTTTACTCGTGACAGTTGCGCCATTCTTCCTGTCAGTCTTGCTTGCAGCCTTGATGACTCCCGATTCCCTTGCCTCTCAGACATAGCATGTGTCAAGCTCTGGTTTCAAATTCAGTTGTGCAATACTAGTGCAAGACTGTCGTGGATCAACTGACAGTAAGGACATAAGTGACCGGGATGTCCGACATATAGGCTCGAACCTGACTCAGCAAGAATCTTCCATATACCTAATTAGCTAGTGTATAGACAACTGAGAGTTGACATGGGATTCTCCATGCATTTAGAGTATGGACAAAAAATTAGTAATCAAATAGTCTTATGGACATTTTCAGATTTCACTTGGCATGTCACTCCCTCTGGTATAATCAGAAGTGAACACACCTGGTTAGCAGGAGAAAACAGTAGCATAGTTACGGGGGGCACGACACACCAACACACTGTTCAAGCTGACCCTCTCCCTTGACATCGGAGCCATTCTTAATGGCGAAAGCAAAATGGAGCCATCTTCTCCATTTTGCTCTCAACACCAGGAATGGCTCTGATGGAGAGGGGGAGGGGCAACTTGAATGGTGTGTTGATGTGCCCTGCAAAACTTAGTGCTATGCTTCCCCATACTTACATTACTGCAGGAGAATGCTGAAATTGGGGGCAGTAGCCTTAACACTGAGCTCCTTTTCCTGTAAAAGTGATCGGGATGGTGTGTAAGTGAACAGACAGTGCCTGCACAGCTTGCTGGGAGTCCTAGGATGAAGCCCTGCAAGAGAGCCCCAGTGATACCCCTGCCGGCTGCTGATAGTGCATTGGTCTCTACCACAGCTACTACTGCTGAGAGTCCAGCACTTGAATTGAGGTATATTTGTGGAATAGCAATGGTGAAAACCTCAGCCCGCCTTCTGAGAAGACCCAGGAAAATTGAGCGGCACAGCAATCTATAGTGGCCCATATGCGACTTCTATTGGACTTCTATTGTGGCCCAATAGTGGCTTCTATTATTATTCAAGTTGCTGAACAACCCTTATAATCTCCTTGCATTTTCCCTGTGGTGCACACCACCCTGCTGTGGTTCTGCACAGTGAGCCACAGAAGTCAATTTGCTCCAAGGATGACTGGCAATGTCATCATTGCCAGGCATTGTCCTCTGGGCCCCACCGCTGATGGTAATCAGCTGCCTACCCTCTTTGGAGCTGACCAGTAGGGTTGGTGCTGAGGGAAGTGGGGGTGGGATAGAGGGAGTGGAGCCCCAGGGCACATCAAGAGGGAAAGGGGAGCGACTTCAGAGAGGAAGAAGGGAAGAAGAAAATGGAGAAAAGAAAGGAAAGCAGGAGAAAAACGTAAAGGAGCCAAGGGACAAAGGGGAGGAAGATAGGTCAGAAGATAAGATGAAGAAGGAAAGAGTTGGAACCCAGAAGGAAAAGAATTTATTTGTTTTTCACATTTTTATACCGTTCTTCCTCCAAGGAACTCCGGATGGTACACTTACAGCCCAATCTTATCTTGTATTGGAATAAGCAGGCTGGCCGGCAGGCCTACACTGTATATCCAGCACAAGTTCCAGGTTGCTTTGGATCAGCTCGATGCAAGGGGAGGCATGTCCCCTTACCTGGGGGAGAGCCACAGCAGCCCCAACTGGGCTACTTGGATCTGCACCACCTAAATCAGTGGAGCAAATCTGTTTTCATGAGAAAACCAGAAATAGCTGCTGATTGGAGATAAGGATTGTTTACAGAAGCCTTGGAGCACATCAGAGGGGAGCCTTCAGGACCCTGCAGGAGGCCAGCTCTGCCCCCAAGTTAAGAAATAAGCCCCTTGGAGGCAGCAGGGAGGCAATATCTGCAGTGCTGTCACTGTCACACTCCCCTTAAAGGAGTGCTGTCACACTCTCCTTAAGGGGGAATACCCTGCTTCTGCTTCCACTGGTGGGTCACGACCCACCAGTTTGGGAACCACTGGGCTAGCAGCAATTTGGAACATGCATGTCAAAAACGTGACCCTGCCTACAAAAATCCACTGGAGAGAGCTGTCCTTTTCAAGTTGATGCTTCCATGTGTGTATGTTGTATGGGCACTATGTATGGATATTTACCTGGCATGCTGTACACTGTTTACTGACCAAAGAAGTGTGATATTTTAGCCTAGCCAAATGAATCAAAGGGAGAAACAAAAACAGGCAAGCTTCGAAGTGGTACTAAACACTGGTTTACTCCAGAAAGCACAAATGCCATCCAAAAGCACAATGTGTTTTGAAGTCAGTCTTGTTCTAGCTGCCAGGTTTGCTGCTCAATTGTTTCCTCTCACTGTTGTGTGCGTTGCGGCTGTGATGGAAGGAAGAGAGTGGGGGCCATATGGAAAGCAGTTTCTGGTGTCAGTGATAGCCTTTCTCCCTCTCTCTTTCCACTGTTCTCACTAATCAGACTGGGAGTCCCTGAGAGAAATGATAGCTTTCACTGCCACCAAGTAAGAGCAGGAAGCCCAGTCAGGAGAAAGTCACCTTCTTCCCTTGGACAGAAAGGGAGCCAAGGTGGGGAGGCTCAATAGGAGGAGCTTGAGGGGGCAACTCATTATGCCCAGAGCTTGTCCATGGGGGGGGGAGGAAGGGAAGTGGGGCAAAGAAGCTGATGTCCTGTTCTGCATGCCTGGGTAGCACAGTGATTCCTGGTAGTCAAATGGAATGGGATTGACAAATGCTACACCAGCAGGTAGCTCTCAAACACACACATTAGGTGGAAGGAGCATGCACCCTTTTGGGGGGGGGGCATTGACAAGACATTTTGTAGTATTCTTGGTCATTGTTTAACAGATTGTATTGTGGAATGAGCTCACCCTGGACCATCTATTTATCCAAAGTAGGGTTTTGATCATCCATCCCCAGTGGAGATGGCCATGACATATTTTGCTACACCATGCCAAAGATGTGCTTGGAGCCTTATTGCTTGCACATGAGATCTGTGCCTCAGTTAACAAAGGACGTTGATTGTGCTGTCAGTGACCATGATGAGGGGAAACCAGGAGGCAGAGGGGAAACCATCTACTTTGTGAACCCAAGAATCCTGTTTAATTTAAGGTCAGGGGGTTTCCAGGGTTTGTGACATTGTTCTCAGGTCTGAACAGGATAGCATGGTGAGCTACTGGTTTTTATAGAATTTTCCAGGAGAATTCTCCCAAGTTAGAGAGGTAAGGGGTGGATTGCTCCAAAGAATCAAAGTAAAGTCTTAGCCTTTTACTAGATGCTTGTGAGTCTGATGTTCCCTGGATAACAACCTGCTCAATGACAACATAAATCTGGCCTGGTGCTTAGCACTCACCCGTTATCATGCACATATGTGCACATGTATGTTGGGCCATAGTTTTAAAAACTACATTAAAATGAAAATTAAGCCATTCTGATTAATTTTATTAGAATACAATGAAATTCAGTGTCATGTAAAATAGTCAAACATTATGTAAAGCTGCCTAGATGTGAAGCGGCCTGATGCAGACTGCGTCAGTGGTGGATGGATTGGAGGAGGGCACAAGCGAATGTGCATTTCACTTTGAGTCTGCTATCACTTCCCTCCAGTCCACCATGGACATAAACTGCATTGCTCACATGATGTTTAATGGGATATGTTCCCTTTAAGCTTTAAACTCCATGCAAAGACAAAGCAAGGGGTTGGGATGGAATGTGTCCCTTTAAACCCTGTAATAGGACCAAGCTGGTGTAAAACTATATTTCTCTGATGGGCTTTGAAATAGGGAAGTAGTCTGCAAATGTCCAGGGAAGTACATTTGAGTACAGTATTCAAAGTGTGTAAAGCCAACAGAATATTACTGTTACCATCAGTGGCATAGCTAATGATTGTGTAGCTTGGTGCCAAGCTCAAAATGATACCCCTTGTAGTGATGTCACAACCAGAAGTGACGTCATGCCCGGGCTTTTAAAAAAGTGAAAATCAGAGAAAAACATGCCTCCTCCCCCCAGCAGCTTGCTAGTTAATTGCTTATTAAGCCATAACATTTGATATCATACAGATATTCCAACATGGTTTGTTTCATTGGATTCTGAATTAAATTACTTTTCCAATGATATATAACATTATAGTATTATTCATACTTACCAAGGTTTTCACAATTTTGACCGCTAGTGTCAAGCTCTGCTTGTTGCCCCCCGAAAGTTTGTTGCCCAGTGCAATTGCTACCCCCTGTACCCTCTTAGCTGTGCCACTGGTTACCATCTATGTATTGGATGAGGAAAAGAAGATTGGATGCAGATGTATGTTCAGTGGTCAAAGTGACTGTCTCTGTGAAAATCACTTTAACAGCAAGAAAATGAATGCCCCTCTACTTCAGGTCAAAAACACAACTCATTTAAAGCCATCAGCACATAAGAACATAAGAACAGCCCCACTGGATCAGGCCATAGGCCCATCTAGTCCAGCTTCCTGTATCTCACAGTGGCCCACCAAATGCCCCAGGGAGCATACCAGATAACAAGAGACCTGCATTCTGGTGCCCTCCCTTGCATCTGACATAGCCCATTTCTAAAATCAGGAGGTTGCACATACACATCATGGCTTGTAACCTGTAATGGATTGTTCCTCCAGAAACTTGTCCAATCCCCTTTTAAAGGCATCCAGGCCAGATGCCGTCACCAGACTGACACACCTAAAGCTGCAGACTGTTAGAAGGGTGGATATTAAAGAGAATAATATATATTGGAAAAGGTGGAAGTGATGGACCTCAGATATGGTAGCAGAAGCTGCCGATTCTGGACTGCTCAGAAGAAATAAAGAAAGTCTGTCCTGCTCAGTCTGCCAGCAAAGTGAACATGATTTTCCCCACTAATGCAAAGAGAATTTGGGATCAGGTCACAGGTGGCTAGAAGAGATTGCTGTGTCAATTGCATAGTTGCAGAGCTGAGGCACGGAAAGAAACCTGGTTCTTCTGTACAATATGTGACAGGATTCACAAACTGGTGTGTATAAGAGTGTGAGGTATAAGCCAGTCTACAGTGAGGTATGAGAAGTCTACAGTTCACAGCTTACCTTAGCCTTGATCGAGGTTGGCATAAGACCTACTTTGGTGAGCGCCAAATGCCGCACCCCCTGATGCCACCAAATGCAAAGGTGGCATCAGAGGGTCAGTCAAATTGAGCACTGGTCAAGGGGCCCATTAGAGGGCCCATTTGGCTAATCTGATCCCTGAAATCTCAATACCAGTGACAGTGGTAATGCCCACTCCACCATCAGGGGGTAGTCCCAGAGGGCCCCAGTAGTCCCAGAGGGCCCCAGTTTTGCCCTAAGCATTGCCTAAGACCCCCTGTAACCTGGCACTAGCACTGCACACCAGTGACCAGCTGATGCACTGCAACTCATTCCATGCACTGGATTCAAAAAGAGAGAAGGGGATGAAGAGAATATGTGGAGAACATTGATGGGCTAGAGCAGTGATTTTCAACCAGTGTGCTGCAGCACATTGGTGGGCCGTGAATGATCTGCAAGTGTGCCACAGGAGATCTGCAAGTGTGCCACAGGGAGAGTCATATAAGTAGGGTCATTTGGAGATGTGGCCTCCCCCACCAGCAGCATGGTGTGCCTTGTCAATTTTAGCACCTTGTTAGTGTGCTGTGAGATGAAAATGCTTGAAAATTGCTGGGCTAGAGTGTTCAAAGATTAGACAGTAGGAGTTGTAGTAGCAGTAGTAGTGCAGGTGAGTGGATAGCAGGGATTCATGGTGAGTGAGGTGTCTGCCTCAGTCAGCATCAAGGAATGGCCAGCTCTGAACTCACTAGGCAGTCCTTAGGCAAGTCACTGTTCATTCAGCCACCAACACCTATCTTAATATGGTTGTAAGAGTATTGACGTGCCTTATAGATCTGTTTGTAAGGGCTGCTCAGATAATGACTGTCAAGGACTCCATATGCACTGTATAAATGCCAAGCATTATTGTTAATCAAAAGTTTGCTGAGGATGGTAGACATTGACTCAAGTGAGTTAAGTATTCAGCAAATTCACAATGAAGCACACTTGTACATACAGTAGATAAAGTGTTTGTGGAAAAGAGGGAAGGGATTGTTATGTCTAGTGATCATGCAGTATTCGAGGTATAGATATTCATGGTAAAATGTCTGGGAGGGATGCTGAACGGGTTATGTGTCTATTTGTGAAGTCAAAAGGGGCCTCTAAAATGAAAATCAAGATGTGTGGTTCTTTTGCATTGATAGCATAGCTATATCAATGTGTCTCTTTTTTGTGCGCTCACTAATGTTGAACATTGGAGAGTAAGAGTGCAATCCCAACCTCATGTTGAGCTGGTGCAAGTATAGGGTGGCAAACCTACATACCTGAGCATAAATCACACCAAATCCAATTGTGCTTACTTCTGAGTTGACTTGCATAGGATTGCACTCTAAATCAAGTTGAATTAATTTTAAGTAATTCAGTAACAACAACAACAAAATACAAGATCTTTACAAATAGAAATTGGCAGACTGTTCCAGAAGAAGACCAAAGTACGTACATACAATTGTTAAATGTCCAGGATCCCTGAAGTTGAAATTTTGCCCACCCTTGATTTATAATATCAAAATAGGATAAAAGCCAGGCATCCCAGGTCCTTGGGAAGGAATCTATGTCTGGATAAAACAAACCAGTCAATAATGCCTACCTGACTATGTGAAAATTTCATCATCATCATCATCATCATCATCTGCACAAGGCATTTTACAGAGAGGGAAAGGTATTTAGGGCTCTAGACCGGGGTGAGAATCTAGACCAGGGTTGACCAACCCACAACACACCACGTGCCAATTTTAATGTAGAAAATCTTGCATGTGCCACTCCACTGTTACAGCATACCCTAGGTGTCAAATATGCCACTGAGTGGTCAGCAGCTTCTCAAAGTCAAAGGTAGACATGGTCGCTGCCTCGAGATGGCCTGGGTACCTAAAGGGTAGACCTGGCCTCCATCAGGAGATCTTGAGGCAGAGGGCCCCACAATGTGCTACTAAAAAAGTGTTCGTGTGCCAATGGTGACAAGCGTACCACCCCAATCTAGACACACAAGGGAGATAACAGAAGATGGAGAAGGAAATTGAAGCAGGGATATGTAGGGGAAGAATGCAAGAATCTCAGTTGCTTGTACTTACATTTAAAGTCTGTGAGGCAAAGTACCTTAGGTTTTATGATCAGGCATAAGGAATGCTTTGGGAATATACCAAGGATAGAAGTCACATGAACATTGTGAACATCAAAAAAAAAAATCTTACTTATTTCCTCTGGCAAACTTAGAATAGGCATCATTCCTCAACCTCAGAAAAGCAGAAACGGGGAGGGGGGGAGTTGGTTGGTTGGTTGGTTGGTAGGAAACAGATCCTTCCGAACATGGCACTGCGTGAAGATATTGTGAATGCACACACGAATGCATGACTGATCAACAGCCTCACCCTGCTCAATGACAAGGAAGATAAAAAGTGCACTGAAACAAATTATCAAATGTAAATGAAATGGAGTTGAGGAGTCAAAAACAAGAATTACGTTTTAGGACCGCAAAGGTTACAGAAACAGTCTTGTATTCCAGATAAGCACAGTCCTGAGGTGTCCTTATCAGCTTTACGATGAAGAAACAGAATTGTTTCTACTTCAGATACGACTTACGGGCTCACCTCATCATCTTCACCCGAACAGAACTAAATCGGGCAAATTATACTGGAGGAAGAAAAAGGCAGCAAAATTATAGGGTTTTTAAACATCTTATTCAGCTGGAGGGTGTTCGTTCACATAGGACATGTTCTACTCTCAGTACAGAGTTAATGGTAGAACATGCAAATGAACAGTGCAAGCCTATGCATATCTACTCAGAAGTAAGCCCCATTATATTCAATGGGGCTTACTCCCAGGAAAGTGTGGCTAAGATTAGAGCCTTAATATGAAAATAGGGCAGGGAAAGCAGCTCCTAGTACCAAAGTCTTACATCACTTTGTTCCAAAACCAAATCCTGTCTTATCACAGCAAGCCTGAGGAGTCTCCTGACTTCCCTATCTCCCAGTTACACACTGGTGTATAGTTGCTTCCCTCAGCTCAGAACAAGGCAACCTGCTTCCCCTCAAAATAATTAAAGGGAAGAAGAGAGTGTCTGCTTTCTCCATTGATTCAAGAATCCTGTCTATCAAGTTTGACCCTTCCTTACAGGACTGTTTCACATCAAGGGTCACAGAGCTACTCTAGATACTATACTCATAATAGGAGTTTGCTTCCCATGGTGAGGTTTATTTAGTACAGTTTACCACATGAGTTGGAACCATGTGGTAGTGAGTTTCCCTTCCTCTCCTGGCATGTTCTCTTAAAGCCTAATCTAAGCCCTGCCAGTGCCATTCTCTTGTACACTGCCCAGGAGACAGTGGTCACAAGGCTATTCGTGGTGGTCAGAATGATGGAGGCGCCAGCAGAGGGGCCTGTGAGGACAGGTCCTGGGCCTCCACACCAGTCTTTGGAGACTTGGGAGCCATCAGCGGTAAGTTCCCCACCAAGCTGTTCTGGAGCAGGAGGAGGGCTGAGGAAAGCAGGAAGAGGAAAGGAGGGCAGTTCAGGCCCACGAGAGGGTGGAGATGGCAGCAAAGGCTGCAGCCACAATCTGTCCCCTCTCCCACACCTGAAAGCCCTACATGGGTTGACTTGGATCTGCACCAGCGATTGAGCTCCTCCAGATCAGAGTAGACCCAAAGCAGCTGCTGGTGGTGCTCAACATGAGGTAAGGGAACAAATGTTTCCCTACCTTGAGGAGACCTTTGGCTGCCTCCCTGGCCCTGTGGGATACAGCAGCAGCTGATTCAGCACCACTGTACTGTGGTACAGGCAGACCCATTAGGATTGGGCTGTTAATGTTATAGAATAGATCCTAGAATGGCCCAGCAATAATGAGATTCCATGGGCCACATCTGAGGCGCAACTCAGGTCAGAAAATGCTCTAATTTGTCCCACTTACTTCCAGAGTAAGTTAGACAACCCACTTACTCCCAGTGCTTTCCCACGAAAATAAGAAAATATTTTGCCCATAAAGAAGGTGCACAGATGTGCTGGTCTTTGCATAATTCTGGTTGAAGAAATGGCACTAGTGTGGATTGGTTTGGACAGTACTCTGAGCCACCTGCTCAAATGTGTGGAGGAGAAACATGGGTATGTACATTACTCCCCCCATTGCACAGCTGCCTAATTGCATGGGGGGGTGGCTTTTGGTCCAAACCACTTCTCAACATTCAATTTAAATACTACTTTCTAGCAGGGATGTGTGGTGTGGAGGGCAGAACTGCCCTGTTGTAGTTCATGGAAAAGCACTGCCCATTTACACTTGAGGGGGCTCTCCTTACACCCAAGAAATCAGGTGTAAGGAGTGCCTCCTTGGGTGTAAGTGGGTGGGGCAGCTGTGGTGCTTTTCCATGGACAACAACAGGGCAATTCTACCTCATCTGGCACCCCCCCCCCCACACACAGATGAGGTCCCTGCTTTATACTTTATATACTATAGTATTATTATATAGTATATATAGTATATACTATAGTATATACAGTATATAGTATATACTAATGGTGTACTGAGAGATATTCAGTTACAGGGCCCTGGCACATGATGCTGCTGAGGACAAAAATGGATGCTAGTGCCACTTGGTAGTCACAACCTTGTACAGCATTTACTGATAACTGATAGCATTTGCTGCAGCATTTTCTTATAATACTAAATTCCGGGGGCAGGGGGGAGTGTGTGCGTATGTATGAATCAGTAACCTGCAGCATCTATTGGCACTCCATATAAGGTACATGCAACCACTGTGGGCCTGAACATTGTTATTCACTTTACAGGTGGCATCTTGACAATATACTCCAGCCTTTTCAAAAATACTAGAGATCCATTTCATCCTTAGCAGGATGCCCTTTTATTACACTTTCCTGTGTGGCAAGCTGCTGCCAGGTTATGTATTGACTCGCAGTATAAAAGCCTTCTCTTTTCACATTGTAGGTGTGCATTCCTCACTGACTTGTTTCCACTTGCCTCTAACTGTTTTGTTGTGATCGACAGTGTGTATTTAAATGCATCACTGAACTAGGAGCCACGAGCGGTCCCTCTGAACACAATGGCCCAACTCAAACATGGAACATTTACTGTAACAGAACTGGAAGCGGCAGTAGTTGTGTACTCTCTTTATGCAATATCACAGAGGCATTAGGAGGGATAGAACATGTTTTCCTTGGATAGCAGAACAAAGTTGTGATAGGATAGACCTAATACTGGCTGGGTGAGTCAACTTGTGCCTGACTTGCTCAACTTTAGACTGGGGGATAACATAATTGAATTATCTCTTTTATGGGGTTAACAAATCCTTGCACTGTACATAAAAACCAGGAGTAAGGTAGGGCTGGCTCAAGACCTCCTAGCTCTTGAGGCAGTGCACCAAATGCTGCCTCACCTCCAGGCACTGTCAGATGCCTTTACCAGTCCTCCTCCAGCTCTCCCTCAAAAAGAAAACTGGAAATGGGATGGAGGAGAAAGTATAGAGGAAAAGAGAGCAAGAGGGTTCCCAAAGTGTGTGTCACAGTGCCTTAGGACATTGCGGCAGACTCATGGGGCACCACAGGATGTTCCTGGTGGCCCCTGCTACCTGTTCCCTGGGTGCCACCATCTTGAATCTCATGAGATTTTGTGAGATTCAAAATGGCGGCACCTGGCTGAGTTGAAAAGAAGCAGCTGTGGGCTGTATCATGTATCCAGGTGTGATGTCCATCCCTAGGGCGGGCCTAAGGTGTGGAGCTTATGCTGGATGGTAGGGCAACTCTTGACTTACCCCAGCAATGAAGAAGGCGAGGAGTTGCAAAGAGGGGTTTACAGGGCCAATGTAATCACATCAACAATTTTACAAACATTAGGGGTCCTGTTTCATAACAGGAGCGTCCCAATACTGTCTCTTAGGATGAATTGTGCCACATTCTCTGGGTTCGGCATTAGGGTGGAGAGGTACTCCTATCATCTGCTAAGGGTCTAAGGAATCCTCCACTGCCAAGTGGCTGGCTGACAGCAGGTGCCCGAGGGTCGTGCTGCTCAATCAGAAGACCCAGGAGCCCTTGCAGGAAGCAGGGTCACAGATATGGAAACTGGGATCAGGCTTGAAGGCCTCTGAGATGTCCCTTCTGAGGTGCCAGGGGTCCTCTGGCTAGCCCTGGGGCTGTAGCTGGTGAAGTATCCCAAGGGAAAATTCCCCAGGGGTCTAGGGGCTCCTTCCCACTGGGATTGCAGTGGTGGCTGCTGCTGCTGGTGCCAGTGCTGGGGCTGCTGACGTGCTGGGCCCTGTCAGGGTAGAAGGCAGCCCAGAGAGGGAATTGGGACTGGCCTGCACTGTCCCCCATAGCCCTCCCAGTGCTGGAGCCCCAGGAGGTACAACTTCCTTTGCCAGCTGCCGGGCTCCTTATGAGCCCATCGGCTGACTTGGCCAGCTCCAGCCCTTCCTGTCTCAGGTCGGGCCTGAGATCTTGCGAGATCTCAGGCTTCCTTATAGCCCAGTCGAGCACTGTTGTGGCTGCACACAGTCATGGCTTGACTGCAGGGCTGTTCCTGCGGCCAGCACCTCACCCAATGGGGGAGTAGGCAGCGTCTGGCTGCCACTCCAGAGCCCAGCAGAAGCTGGGGCTGCTGCATCCCCAAACAGCTGGCCATCCCGTCTCTCCCCTGAGTCTTGGGGCCTCCTCCTTCCGCTGCCCTGCCACTCCTCCTGGGGATGCCCTCATCACCGAGTACCTGGGCAATACCAGGTAAGTTTGGGAACCATAGGGCTACAGCATCAGAATTGCCTTCTTTCAAAGAAGAATGGAAGAGAAAAAGTGGCAAAGAGCTGCCTCTGGCCAAACTGCTGCCTGAGGCAACTGCCACAGTTTACCTCATGAATGGGTCAGCCCTGGGTAAAGGAAAAGCTTTTATCCCAGCCTCCCCTCTTCCATCTAGTTTTTTGTTTTTTGCACAGGGCATCTCTTTTGGAGGGGCAGTCAATCAATTAATAATATCCTAGAGAGTTTGAAATGTGCAGAATGTGGGAGTAGTATAGCTAGCCACCCTGGAACCTGGGGCAAATTTTGAAATGTTGTCTCTCTGTGATGTCACACTGCAAGTGACATCACTTTTAGGTGTGACATCACACCCCTGCAGGGTTTTTTTTTAAATAATGAAGCAAAAAGCTTGGGGGAGGGCAATGGAGCAACGGGGTGGTTGGTGAGCAGCCACAGACTATGATCGCTACTTTCAGCCCCAGTGCAAAAAACTGACATTTTAAAATGCCACCTTTTTCGCTGGGACTGAAAGTGGTGATCACAGTCTCTGGCCACTTGCCAGCTCTCCCCCTTGCTCCTAGGCTTGGGGAGGGGCAACCGGGAGGGCAACGGAGCAAGGGGTAGTGCAGGGGGTTTGTAGCCAGGAGCAATGCCCCCCACCTCCCTTACCTATGCCACTGAAATGTGGTTTACCAACTGCCACACAACTTTGTCCAGATTGCATGGGATGGCTTAATACCATCAAGGGCGCCGCTACATTGTTTCAATGGGATCTTGTTTTATAACATGGCCATTGACAACACACACACACACACACACACACAGAGAGAGAGAGAGAGAGAAACACATTTGTCTCCACCTGCAGCACAGGTGTAGGTTCGCAACTGTAGTTAATACCAGGTCAAAGGCAGAGTAAGGAAATAGTTCCCTAAATTACATTAATTCCAACATCAACACACGCATAGAGCCATAAATCCATGGGGGCAAAAAAATGTGAAAAGTGTCACTGCTCTTCTTTCATTGCCCAGGAAGCAAGACCTCCATTTCAAAGAAAAATCCATTTCTTCCTCTTACCGAGGTACACTCGTTGCCTTGTCCCTAGATGCTGTTATAAAATGAAATATGCTCAGAGGTTTCTCCAGCACAATGGCTTCGTTTAACTGCCAGCCTACAACTCCTCTGCTCCCAGTCCCCTGAGTTCACTCCCTGAAACCAGTTACTTTGCTAGTCTTCAAGTGACAAGGTCTTCCACAGTGCCAGCCGCTGAGCTCATTAACTTGCGTTGCTGACAATACCATTCCACCCACTTCTTCAAAAGGTTCTGTAACTAGCCGTCATAATGCCTAGCTCAAACTCCACTGTCTTTTATGTTCCTGGGGGCTCAATATCCAATAAAAGTTAACTTAGAGCAAAGTCAAGCTATTCTGTCTTGTCTGCACCTCTGTCCACACGTATTCCCAGAGCAGCCTGCATTGTTAAAGTGTGAGTGTGTCCTTGGAGCTTTCTTGGCTGTCGCTGATTTACTCTGATGTGTCCTGATGTGCTTCTCATTGCTTTCTATTTGCCTTTCTTGCCATGTATTGCACTCTGTCCAGATGTTGTGTTAAATTTCTTTTTATTTTACTATAAGTTTAAAGATTCCCAATATATTATCTGTTTTTTTATTTCCCAAGTAGATAATCTGAGACAGTAGTGTTGAATCTGTTGACGACATACTAACAAAATTTAAAGCATAGTTTAACATGTTGCTCAAGTCTTTAAGCCACAGATAAAACACATTATAGGATCTAGTCCTAATGTTTTAACTTCCAGCTGTGGAAACTTTTCACAAAGATCTTTGTGACTTTTACAAAGATCAGCAAGGCTGTTTTTAAATCGCTAAGCAAAAGGACATTGTTTTTTTAAACTGATTTGCTTTGACGTGATTTTTGCCACGCACATGAGCTTTGGGAACAGAACCCTCATAGATACCTAGACTCAACCTGTAAAAAGCTTTTTTACTTACCTCTGGATAGGCCCCCTGTCTGCCTATGGGTCTTCTTGGATCTACTCCATCTATATAGCTGCCATAAGTCCAAGGAGAGAAAGAGGGCGACGTGGGCTGAAAAATGGGGATGGGATCTGGCATGTGCTTTTGCCGCCAAGATCCATCCCTTCAGTCTTCTCCCCTCCCCCTTCCCTCCTCAGTACACCTCCAAACCTCCCCTTCCCTGCCACCTACATACCCACAATGGTGGGACCTCCAGAGCCACTGGCATGCACACCGCATCTCTGGCCATTTACACCAGTGGCCTGGATGTGTGCAATGGCACCCAGGCTCTTACGCTGCAAGTTCTGGCAGTGAAAGTCCCATATTGAACCATTTCTTTGTAAGAGGGAGAAATAACAGGAAAAAAAAAATGGCAGCTCTATAATGAATACTCACAGATACCCAACTCTTGTCACTGGGTGAAAATACAAAGTTTCCATCTTTAACATTTCTCCATCTTGAAGAAACAAGAGTTGACAGCAGTGTAGATTGTGGTTCATCAATAGAGGGCATGTCTTATATGCCTCATGGGTTCATTCTCTGGCATGGGGAAAGCTGAAAAGAGTTTATAATCCAAGAGAATAACGGCTCAGTGCAGTGCAGGAGACTCACCAAGGTGGAGGTCAGTGTAGACAATACTGAGCTAGATGGATCAATGGTATGAGCAAGGACAAGGCAGGTTACTATGAAAAAACCTGTGTAAGGGTTTGTTTGTTTCCAAGAGAAGGACAAAGTAGAATTGATGTATAGTTGCACAAATATCTCCATTTATATTCCAATCATGTCTAAACTGAAGTTAAAAAAAATAAGACTTTCACGTTCGCAATCTGCGAGATGCTTAGTGAGAGGTGTAAAACAAACTGTGAGGAATGGACCAAACAGTAGAGAAAAATATATCATTGTTTCTCCCTGCAATCCCATCCCTCTGCAGAACATCATCAAATACACCAGTGGCACACACTGCACCTTGGAGAGTCCCACAATGACAGTGGCAGGCCAGTCAGTCAGTCACTCACTGTGAGTTGCTTATTGTTCTGATATGTTCTCTATTTCTTCAGTCTGCAGATAGGGGATGAAATTTTTTTAATGATCCCTTGTTTAATAATAGCACATTTTTGTTTTTGTTTTTTTGCTTTGAAGCTGGAAGATTATCCCGTAAATCCAGTTGGGAGTATGATTCTGTGCTGTAGGTGTTAAACTCAGGGCCAATCCTATCATGAAGCAGGGTGAAGCATCAATTGCAATCCTGGCCCCTATGCCGCCTGGGTCAGGACCACAAAGTGTCACCCCACTATGCCGACCCCACCATTGTGAGCATCTGGAGGCTTTCTGGGGATGAGAGAGGTCACATGCTGCCTCCCCCCCCCCCGAAGACCCTCTGAGGCTTTTTTAAGCCTTCCAGAGGCCTCAGAGGAACTTCTGGGGGCCAGGAAGGCCATGGGCAGTGCCCCCGGCCCTCAAAAAGTCTTGGAAAGGCCTATAAAGTCCAGTTAAAAAAGGGGGGAGGTGGGGGAGGGGGTCCTTGCAGCAAACCCTGTGTGGCACACTGGGAATTTGCTCCTGAGGTACATGCGTGCAGCAAAGTTGCTTCAGGTGGCAGATTCTCAGGTTTGTTCTTAGGAGCTGAATAGCAGTGCTCCTAGCTTTCCTCCCAAGGATGGCCTTTAGAGGAAGGAAGGTGAAATGGCACCATGTGGTTTTCCTCATCCCTTCCTAATAAAGAAAGGGAAAAAAGGAAATACAGGTTGAGTCTCATTATTCGAATGGGTTCCTTCCCAGAATTCATGTGAATGGCAAAAATCGCACTATAGCAAATCAATTTAAAAAACAAAGTCCTATTGCTCAGGTGATTTCAAAACAGGGTTGCTGACCTTTGTGATGCTAAGATAGAGTCATTAAGATGACAATCCAACAATCAGTCTCTCTCCGGCCCTTAGAAAGAATTATCTTTCTTTCGATTGGAGAGGGAATGATTGATGAATTGTCAGCTGGCTGCCCTCTCTCTGACTATTGTAAAGGACTGTTTTCCTTTAATTTAAAAGACCCTTCTCATCATGTTGAGATAAAAATCTCTACAACAGTAAGAAAAGTATTTTAAAGGGGTGCATTTTTCCTCTTCTACATGGATCAGAACATACCTTCTCATTTGCAGTGGCCATTCGAGTTGAGTCAAATCCATGTATTAAAAATTTGTGTGTAACAGGGTTGGACCTGTATTTGAAAGAAAATAATTTGGGGTGTGATTTCAATAGAAAAAGAGAATGAAGGAAGGGGACATGTCTTGGATGGTGCTATACTTCTGGTTGCAAAATGTGATAGGCTGGTAGTGTGTAAGCTGGTCTGGTCTATGCATGAATCATAATGAGGTGGAAGCTCTGCTGAAGAATTGGCACAGGCTGTACCACTTCAGACTTCAGTGCAGGCTGTGTTATATTTCCTTATGTCACAAACTCCATAGAAATAGAAAATCAGGAGAGTGGGGTAAAAGGCTGGCCCAGGACCTTATCCCTGACACTCTCATTTTCTGTTTGCCTGGAGTTTTTACAAGGGGAAAGCATTCAAATGTGGCATTTCTCACCTGTAATTCAAAGTGGTACAGTCCATTCTACCACCTCATCCTCTTGAATAGGTCAGGGTGGTCAGATACAATGGAGGACAGTGTGCATATACCTTTAACCATTGTATAGAATAGAGAATTTTGTCAGGGGCAGCTCAACATGGAAGGGTTTAAAAAGCTGCACCTGCCAAAATTTGCTCTTCTACACAATGGTTAAAGATATAGGCACAGGTGTCCTCTACTGTATGTAACTGTAATGGGTATTCCCAGTCTTAGTCAACTGGTGAGCATGGAAAAACCACAGATCAAACCTGATCACGGAATGCAGTATGAAGTAGTCAAATTCTGATGTGGTATTGTATCATTTCAGGCTTCGGGGAGAGGGTATGATCCAAAAATTGGTGTTCCTGTGCCTTGTTTGTGATGGCACTGAAGATGTGGGTGTAGGAGAGCCCCAGAGGTGAGAAAAGCTGAGCGTAATGGATCGAGTTAGCTGCTTGAGAAAAAATGAGCAGTCAGCCAGGAAGTCAAGCTTCTGACTACAGCAGCAATGAGAATGCTGCTTAAATACTCTTACTGCTGTTTTCCAGATGAAAGATAGCAAGGCACAATGAGCAATTCCCAGGAACTGTGAGCAACTCATTATATGGCACAGTGTGATTATTGGTTGGATTAATTATTGCTTTTATCCTGTTTAAAAGAAGCTAGATCAGTGGCAACGGAGTATTAGGAAGATGCTGATGTGCCTTTGAAAAGAGAGACTGCTATTGATTGTTCAGGTTTTCCACTTTTACCCCAGTGACTCATAGGCCTGTGGCTGAATCCACTGTTGCTAGCTACAACGATGCCTCCAATATAGATTTTACTTTATGGTGCAGCCCACTGGTTCAGACAGGAGGGTCTGTAGACTGCACAGCAAAACTGAGCAAAGTCTTCTTTCCAACATCCTCTTCACCAAACAAATGACGAGATTAAGGGCCCAATCCTATCCAATTTTCCAGTGCTGGTGCTGCTGTGCCAATGGGGTATACACTGCTTCCTATGTTGGGGATGCAGTCACAGAGGCCTCCTCAGGTATGAGAACATTTGTTCCCTTACCTAGGGGCTGCATTGTGGCTGTACCAGTGCTGGAAAGTTGGATAGGATTGGGCCCTAATTCAGGACAGAGCAGAAGAAGACAAAAGAGTCCGGCACCTGGCTTCCTGTTTCTCCAATTAGACACCAATCCCTGAGATGACAATGTTACTGAATGAAGATTTCACATCACTCAAACTCAATGTCCACTTCATTTAAACCTCTCCAGAAAAGAATGCCCATTCCCTTTTTCACACCAATCATATAAAAACATAATAGAAAGAATAACTAATGCAGGTCAGACTCGAGAAGCAGAACAAAATGACTGTTTCTGTTTTTATCTTAGCTGAGGTTTTATCTATGTATATAAAAATGAATGTCTTGACTGACTCATCAACGCCCAGCCCAAACCCCTGGACCAAGAAATATGAAATTCGGAAAGTATATTCCTTCCATGATGTAAGGACCCACTAAGAAGGGATTTTTAGAAATTCAACCCCTAAGGGGGTGAAAAGGGGTAAAATGTGTTTTCACAGATTCCTCAATATCTCTTAAGCCCAATGAGATATTGACTTAGTTTTGCTTACAAAGGTTACCCGTACAAATGCTTAAAAACATAATTCAGGATTTTACCCTAATCAACCCCTAAAGGGGTGAATCTAAATTAGGGGGTGAACTATAGAATCCTTCCTATTACTTAGGCCTGGCTGGCTTTTTCCCCTGAGAGAGGCCTGTGGCCTACATGGCAACTGAGGCCAGGCTGGCCCTTTGAATTTACCCTTTTTAAGTTGGTATGGCAAGGGGTAGTAACAGAAAACAACAGTCATTTTAGTGTTTACTCTGAAGAGTAAAATGATGTGTATTTCTGGCTCAATGCAAAGTTCTGCTACCCGAAGACAAGACTTTCTCCTGAGAACTTGTGCTATCACCAACCGTTGCTCTGCTTATCCCTGTGTTCCAGTGAGAGGTGAGTTAGGGAGGGGCACTGACTTGAGAATTGTGTGGTGCAGTCTACTTTCCCTCACCGGAGGCATTGCTCTGCTTATGTTACACTGAGAGGAAGGGGTTTTTTGAGGCACTGAGCATAACCCTCAAAGACATCAGGAGCAACAATGGAGTGATGGGGGGGGAGTCACCATGCTGCTGGCTGAAGACTTCTGGCAGACCCTGCAAGTAGTGCCAAGGGGAACTCAAGCTGAGGAGATTAAGGTTTTACCCACTTGAAATTGGCTCATGACCCACCTTGTGGGTCCTGGCTGACCCACAGTTTGAGAAATGCTGCTCTAAGGTATTGCTCAGTCAATCACAAGATCAATCCTGAATCTTCTGGCAGCGTGATGCAGTTCCAGAGGTTACTAGGAGCTAAACTCTCCAGGTCACAGAATATCCTCACAGCTGCCCTAAATTTCTGATCATGACAATGCCCTGAATATTATTTATTATTATTATTATTAACAGTATTTATATACCGCTTTTCAACTAAAAGTTCACAAAGCGGTTTACAGAGAAAAATCAAATAACTAAATGGCTCCCTGTCCCAAAAGGGCTCACAATCTAAACAGATGCAAAAGAATACCAGCAGACAGCCACCAGAACAGACAGTGCTGGGGTAAGATGGGCCAGTTACTCTCCCCCTGCTAAAAAAAAGGAACACCCACTTGAAAAAGTGCCTCTTACCCAATTAGCAGGGGATGAACTAGGCCAGGGGTCGGCAACCTTAAACACTCAGAGAGCCATTTGGACCCCGTTTCTGGAAAAAAGAAAACCTCGGGAGCCACAAAACCCTTTTGACATCTAAAATGAAGATAACAATGCATATATAGTTTGCGCTCCCCTCTTATAGGTTCCAGTTATATAATACGCTCCCCTCTTGTTGGTCACAGTTATATAATACACTCCCCTTATATAGGTCCCACTAAAAATCAGGTCCAGACCCACAGTTGGAGAACAAGTAGATTGTGCACAGGTGAACTGCTTGTGAAGGATACTGGCATTCTTTACTGTCATTTACTTCTGTAAATGCCTTTCCACACAATACTACCTCTGAACAAGACCACTTAGTACTACTTAACACTGTTCACAAAGGTGCTCCTGAACAAACAAGCTAAGAGTTCAAAACTGCATAAAATAAAAGGCATACTAACAGTGATTACTTCCCAACCAAGAAATATGCTTTGGTGCTACCTATACAGTATGTTACACATACAGTATACAAACATATACAGAATACCATCTGGTGCAGGGTCTCCAAACCCCTTCCAAGTTTCCAAGTGAAGGAAATGGAGCAGTGACAGTGTGAGTGAGTGATGGGGGGATGCTGAGTGGGGAGTTTGAAGGTTGTAATCCTGTGCACACTTTCCTGGGAGTAAACACAATGGGACTTACTTCTGAGGACACACACACAGGATGGTGCTCTAAGTTTGGGAGGAGGACAGAGCAGCTGCACTCAATTGCTTGCTTTTGCCTTGGCTCCTTGGGGTCAGGGCTGCTTGTGGGAAGGGGGATCATCAGGGTGTTCAAACCCCATTCGTTTACGCGCCCTGCCTTACACGGGCAGGCGGCTGGTGCTGCGGCTCGGGCGGGAGGGAACGTGCGGCGGTGGTGGCGGGAGGGCTCGCTCTCAGTGGTGGTGCGGGCTCTTTGGGCAGGAGCTGCTCCGCCAGCCGTTATAGCCCTCTCCTATGGGGCGCAACCACAGGAGGCACACGCGTGTGCTTGGGCTGGTGAGCGGTGGCTGCATTGCGGGAGGGGCGAGCCCCTCCCCCCGGACGGGTTGGCCCCACACGGAGCCGCAGCAGAAGGCTGAAAGAGCTGCTTGCGGCTCCAGAATGGCAGGTTGCCGACCCCAGAACTAGGGAATACCTAGTTCTGCTTTGCTATTATAGAATGGAGGTGTGTCTCTTTGGCCACCTACCTCTTTCAAAGCAGAAAAAAGCAGGCAATTGCTCTGAGCGACACACAACTGCTCCAAGTGGTTGCGGGGGGTGGGGTGGGGTGGATGTAGCACTGCCCCCTTCCAGGCACGCTACCCAGGGACACTTGCCCCCTGCCCCCCGTCAGATACACTTGTGGGTCCTGCAGTGCAATTTTGAACTGTAAACCATCTTGAGTGTATTGGTAGTAAGGTAATATGTCTACACTAAATGTAACATGCATACAGAGAAATTATCCCATGTGTCAGGTTACACTTACCTGGGAGTTTTGAGTGAACATGCACAGGATTGTGCTATGAGCTGCTCGTTCCTAAAGCACAGGTGCATATGAGCATAGAATCAGTGGCGTAGCTAAGGGGGTGCATGGGGTAGCAGTTGCACTGGGCATCAAGCTTTAGGGGGACAACAAGCTGAACTTGACACTAGTGACCAAAATTGTGAAAATCTGGGTATGTAGGAATAATACCATTATGTTATATATCATTGGAAAGGTAATTTAATGCTGAATGCAATGAAACAAACTGCATTGGAATATCTTTAGTCTATCAAAAGTTATGGCAAATAAACCAGAAAATGAAAACGTAACAAAGTGGATTTTCTTAACTCAAAAACTGACCTATGAGACTGATTATTCTGAGAGCCAATGACATGTTATTATGTTACTCACATGTTATTGACATATTATCATGATACGGCATGAAACCAATAAGGAGTTAATATGAACCAGCTCTCATTTCCATGTATCCTAATACAGTTACCCCTGCTAACTGGGTAAAAAGGCACTTTTTTCAAGTGGTGCCCCTCTTATATTTAGCAGGAGAATAACCATCCCTCTTCACCCAGGGGCACACTTTTTATTTATTTAATTTGATTTGGTTGGGGGGCTACAAATGTTCTTTGACCCCAGGTGGCAGATAGATGTGTTAGCTATGCCACTGACTGGGGGGAGGCAGCAGAGCAAGTGGGTGGCAAGCTACTTGGGGGAGCAGGTGGGTTCCTCTCAATTTTCACTTTTTTTAAAAGCCTGGTTGTGACATCAATTCCGGGGCAACATTTTGAGCTTGGCACCGGGCCACACAATCATTAGCTACGCTACTGCATAGAATCCTATACGAGGGTTACAAATACAAAGTGGGACAAAGTGCCTACACCTTTAACCATGGCATGGAAGAGGGAATTTTGGCAGGTGCAGCTCAATATGGAAGGGTTTAAAAAACTTCACCTGCCAAAATTCCCTCTTCTATACAATAGTTAAAGGTATAGGCACTCTGTCCCACTTTGTATCTGGTCACCCTACATGATAACCAAGGGATAGGAGTCAATTCCAGTTTCCAGTTCTGCAAGTGTTTTGTAGTTCACATGCCTTTTCAAGTTCTGTTACACATGGCACAGTGCGCTACTCCTGCCAGATCCAGTAGTGACTGGGACAAGGAGAGGACAGTTGCGCAAAGGGAATATAGACAAAACATGACCAAAAAATAAAAAAAATCCCCTATTCCCCCTATACTACATGTAGTAACTTGTTGTGATGAATGGTTACGATTCGGATCACACTGCCTGAATACACCAGCTAAGCATCTGAAGATCTTAGCACTGTAAACTTGCTGTCAGTGTCTCAGTAGGCATGCAACTACTCTGCTGGGTCTGGGCCAAAATGTCTCTTCCAGATCCATTCTCTGTGGGGCTTCCTGAGCTCAGAAACATGAACACTGCTTCCTGGGGCGATTTCTAAAAAATGGTTTCAAATTTATTGCCTATAATTTGACTTTCCGCCTGAGCCCTATAATTACATTTTATTATACGAAGGGCTCTGTCTTTTCAGAGGGAGATTTTTCTAAAACAGAAAATCTACCCGAAGATTCGTTTTAATTTAAAAAAAAAAAAAAGCAGTGAGAAATTATTAGAATGTATGACAGTGTGACATGGAGTAAGATATTTCTGACATAACTTAGGAATGCTTTCAGTAGTCATGGATATCGGTATGAATTAATGGAGTTCTTTCTATACAGCTTCAGTTCAATGCTGTCTTTTCCGTCAGTGCTGGGTGGGAAGGAGTCTACTATATTATGTATGCTAAATTAAAATGGTTCCAATGCCAAAAACTTTCAGAAAAGAGTTTTCTCCTTATTTTCCTTTCCCAGATTTTCCTTATTTGAAATGTAGGCTATTGAAACAATCTATTGCCCACCCCATCACCGCTTCAATCAGTCATTTTAACAAAGAGCTGGCCAAGCTGAGGAGCATCACAATGCAGAGATAATTGTGACAGACTCTCCCAAGGTGAGGAATCAACTGGAAATCCATGCTGCAAACAAATTGGACACAATTGCAGTGGTAGTTAGCTGCTGTGACTAACTTAAGCACCGTGGATTATCGATGGGACTGTGAACCCATGGACGCATTCTGCTCCCAGCATGGTGGCTTTACTACCAGGCATAGGTGCAAGACTGCCTCTGCTCATGGGAGTGATGATTTGCTGTCAGCGACCATGGCAAAAATTGGTGGTATAAATTACACCCGTCCATCATGGCTGAGCCTGTTGGGGTAGAGGAAACAGAAGTCAAGTCCGCGCCATTTATGACTTCATTTGTACCCTGCTTTTCAACACGGAGGCCCGCTCAAGTGGAATCTAACCATAATGCAATCAGAGCCAGCCATAAAAGGTGCTCTGACAGTGTGCCACTCGGCACACTGCAAGGAGTGCCAGTGGGAAGGCCTGTGCCTTTCTGTACATGTAAACGCCCCCCCCCCCCGCCACTCACAGGAGCAGGTAAGTCAGTGGGGGAGGTGGGGGGGAGAGAGGGGATTAGGGGCAGGGGATGGGTAGATTGAGCCTGGGGAAGGGGTGGGATTGGTGGTGCCAGTGCTGCTGATATCCTATTCCCCTTCCTGGACCTATCCCATGGCTAATTAGCTAGTGAATTACCCCCCACCCACACCCAGGAAAAGGGAATGATTCTTCCCTTATCCAGAGGAGATCTCTACAAATGCTTCTCCACCATAGAATGCAGCAATTACTGTTTTGGCACCACTGAAATGGCTAGGATTTGGGCTGTAAAACTCTACCATTTGTAACATTACTGATAACTAGTAAAATTAAAAAGATGGGAAATCTGCCAAATCTATAGTAATTATGCAGCAGGCTTACTGTCTTCTGTGGTTATTTTAAGTCACAGATTTCATCACTGGGCTACTTGGATGCGTGAAAGCTGGGATATTATTTTTTAACTATAATGAAAGAAAATCAGTCTTGCCATTTATCTCTTGTATTGCAATAGTACTTAAAGGGTGAAGCTGGTCTGGTATTGTTCTTGTGTTATGCCAGCTGCTGTACCCACACTGGGTACTATTCTGGACAGCTTGGGGAGACATTTCTAAATGCTCAAATCCACTTCCTGCTGTGGTATGTTTCAGATTTCATTTAAAACCCATGCCTAAAGGCAGTTCCTGAATTTAGCTGTCCATTATTCTGGCTGTGGTTGGTGTTTCACATGTGCTAGTGTCAGATTCTTGTGCTCACATAACAGTAGAACATGAACTGGAAAAGCATAGTTGCTAAAAATGTAATCTCAACAAGTGAGCAAGCAAGCAAGCAAGCAAGCACTGGTTGTCATAATGAGTAATATCCACCATCATTCTCTGAGAACTTTCTGCCAGGAGAGCAAGGGCACAACTCAAAAGCAGTCAGCCATTGGCCAACAGATCTCATAGATGCATCACCTACTCTTCATGATCAATATTATTAGACACTAAAAATATTTGGTAGGATCTGCAGAGTACATTTTTTTTCTGTTGGTCTTGATGTGGCATAGAACTGGGATATCAGTCTGCATGGTCATCACAGTCGTTTCCCACGCCCTTTATTATTTGGAAGTAAAATGCACCTTGGTTAGAATGTACAATGTAATCTCTTCTGCCTTTGGTCACATTGTAGTGACATTCACAAGCAACACATTCCAGGCTAAAGGTGTCAGCATTGTGTGCAAAAATGCCCTCCGTGTTTTATTGCTGGCAGATGCAATTCCTTCCTAGGTTCTATGCATCCAGAACAATACAGGTGTCCCCCCTGTATGTGTGGGGGATCCATTCCAGCCCCCTTCCCATGGGTATGTAGATCAAAGGTAAGGGGGGAACCTATCTACTGCTTCCTTGATGCTCAATCTCATCTCTTCAAGCATTCAGGCTTCCAGCTGCCTGCCTGTGCTATAAGCTCGTATGCTTACAGCATCCTGTAAAAGAACTCTGGTGGGGCGCTTGCAGCCCTGCTGTCATTTGCACTGCCCCCCCCCCCACTCTGCATGTGAGGCAGAGGTGAGAAAATGTGGGCAGACAATTGGCTGCCCATTGAAGAAGGGGGCATAGTTCAGCTATTGCTGGGGCTGTCAGACTGTCAGGCTGCCAGGGTTCAGCTCGCACCAATTTGACAAGTCCTGCCCACCCACCCAATGTTCAGTCTGAGACTAGCTGGTCTCTTTTTAAGGAGCCCAGTAGGAATTTTTTTGCTGTTAACCTGATTGGCTTTTGGTTAGTGGTTTTTTTTGCCTACCCCAGACTGTCATTTGGGTGTGGTTGAACTGGGAGTTTTGGCACGTTTGTTTTGGGTTAGGCAAGTAGTGTGCTGGCTGGTTAGCCAAGAAAGGGGACCAGTGTACATACTGAGGTCACCAAGGCCAAGGGGTAAGCCAGGACCACTCTGGCAACATTTGTCCAGCTCGGTGAGGCTGGCTGGCAAACTCCTTGGCTAGTTTGAGCACAGGCTTATACAAAGTTTTCCAGTGTGGGTCTGTGCTGGCCAGCTGCCTCGACTCTTTGGAGTTGGCCATGATAGAATAACTCAGTCCTCAGTTGAGTGACACCTTGAGCCAGGATGTGATGCCCGATTGGGGTCAGTGGGAGGTAGATGGTCAGCACCATTTCCCCGAGGCAATTAGGTACTAGCATGCTGGGGAGTTTAAATAGGGTTTTCTCTGCTGCAGGGTGTTTGTTTATTAATAAAGTTTAATTCATTCCAAGCCTATGTCTTGCATGCTGCTTTGGGGGGTGCCAGTATAAACATGTTGTTCTGGTAAGCTTCTAAAAATGTTAATGGATGTGGGGGGTGGGGGGCAGGCGGGCTGGATCCACCACGTATACCAGATCCATGCATACAGATGATGCCTATGCTGCAGTTGCATGGTTGTCAATAATTAGACTTTTTTTTTTACCAATTTATTATCTTAACAATACAGGCAGAGAATTTCAACCAACTTTCTTACAGGCACAATTACCAATAACCAGCACCAAGCAATGACTCATTGGTGATTTGCTATGAGTTGTTCATGATTCACCCTTTAATTTCTTTCCCTGGGGAACGGCATCCTCTTTTGTGTGTGTGTGTTTTCCTTAGTTGTGTGTTCCTTGTTTCTGACTAAAAGGCGGACTCCATTTTAAGGCTGATCATCATTGTAACTTGTTTGCTTTTGCAAATTTCAAGAACACAAAGCAAACAGGAACTGTCAAGTACAAACCACAGATTTTTTTTTTAAAAGCTTTAGTTATAAAAGTGTAGGAGATGAAGTGTATAGCTCTTGACAATGCAGTGGCTAATGTGATTGTTATGAAGATTACTTTCATTGTAAACACTTTGTACAGTATGAATACCACTTTGATATAAAAATCCTATAATTCGCCATTGTAAATTTAAAAACACAAGCTGGGAGCAGCATTAGATATATGTAAACAGCAGTTTAATGTTAAGTTCTCCCTAGTCCTACACACATTCAATGAATGCACATGGGTATGCATGACATTGTAGTGGTAGGCTCTGCCACTAATAAATGTGCAGAGATAGGGCGGAGTCTGAGGGGCACCTGCCCTGGGCGCTAAGCAAAAGGGGGCACATGACTGTCCCAGGCTCTGCCCTACGTATGGAGGAGGTGCTGACAGCTTGCGCCCTCCATTCCTTCATCTCATCTTTGCAGGTGCAAAGTGACTGCAGTGACCGCTCCTCCTCCTCCAGGCAGAACCTGAAAATGACTGACTTGTGCCGCATGCAATGCAAGGCAGGCACTTCTAGGTTCTCCTTGGAGGAGGAGGTGCTGGCAGCTTCAAAGCGAGTTTCCAAAGAACAGGGGGGCACAAAACCACTGCAGCAAGCACCCTCTCCCCTGGGGAGAACCCAGAAGTGACATCACAATGCACATGGCATCATGATGTCATGACATCACTGCCCCGGGTGCTGGGGCAATGCCTTACACTTCTGTATATGTGCCTTTGTTATAATCTCTGTAGAGAGTTTCTGATTATATAGGTGTATATGCTACTCCCTCCCATCTGTATTCATTATACATGACTTGAACATCTGAAAAAGGTTCCTGTGACACTGAGCTGGATTTACCCATGTCACAACATCACACTGTTCCCTGCCTTGCTCCGTGTCATTTACATGTGAACATAGAAACTGCTTTATCCTGAGTCGGACCATCAATGGGCCTCATTGAGCAGGGTCTCCTCTGATGGCCAGTGCTTTCTGGCTTTTTCCTACACCCCTAGACCTGAAATCTTACCCACCCTTTTTATTGATGATATCGTAGATTGAGCCTGGGAGCTTCTATATATGAAACATTTGCTTTACTTCCAAGCTACTGTCCTTCCCCATTGCCTGCTGAAGTGGACAAATGATGGGTATAGCTTCCCAATTGTTACAGTAAGAGTGGGAAAAATTGGACTTATGGCCATCGTTTTAATGGCAGTCCCATGCTGAGCATCAGATCTAATTTCACCCAGATTAATTTCTTTCTGGATATTTTGGAGACAAGGGCCAAAAGTGCTACACTCTGTATTTGGTTTCATTCTGTATGTACTACTTAATCCAGCAGTGCACAACTAAAATGGTATCTCATGTCAAGTTGCCAGGATCCTTTCCTCAGGAACAATATTTGAAAAGAAACCCATTCTGCGCAGAGTACAAACAGTGACTCCACCCCACCCCCCATAACAGGAAAAAACTGCTATTGAATGCTGCAGGAGCAGCATGTATGATATACCATGCAGGTAGAGATCCAGGAAAGAAGGGATTAAAACGGTCCAGGATGAAGCAATTTTTTTTTCTTTTGTTGAAAATGAATTTTTTTAAAAGCCTCAAAGGGTGCAAGGACTGAACTTTATGAGATATACGTGACAGACACACCCATCTTCTTCTGTCCTTGTTATTGCAGACATGGTTACTGATGTTCTGAGTGGAGGGGGCAAAATGCAAGTTTTTCAGGCGTCTGAATGGCTGTGTAAAGCGGACCCTCCCCCTTGGCTTTCAAGCTGTTAGAGAAGGTGAAAGCAAAGTAGAAGAGACACCTTCACTTTGATTTCACAGCTGCAACTGGTATTCTTTGATATCAGGGACATGGAGACTATGCAGCAGAAGACTATGCATGGCTAAAGCTGCAATCCGATACACATAATTCCCAACAAATCCCAGCAATTGAACACAATTTACTTCTAAGTAAACTTGCACTGAAAGTTCATACACCTCTGCTTTTTTGCTCTGCTTTGAAAAGAGGAGGAGTCATCTTGTCATTTCAGAGTTATGAAAGTCATCTGAAGATACGTACTGGCTCTTAAAAAAATCCATCAATCTGTTTTAATTTTTTTTTATTTTAACTGAGATTATTTTGTTATTATTGTTGTTCTTATGTACAACCTATCAGATACTGGTAGCTAGATTTAGCCTGCTGAATATCAAGGACCATGAATATTCACAGATATTTTAGATAAAATGTGTGCTGTTCTAAGTAAGATTGCTTTATTTATTTGTTTGTTTAAAAACATTTATACCCCACCTTTCCAAAAACTCAAGGCGGCTTTATCATTATGGTTCTTTTGCATAGTCCACCATTCCTTCCCAGGAACCTAGGATATTTGGAGGTATTTACATACAATATTAATAATAATAATGATAATCTGGAAGCCTCGGCAATAACACCAGCTGAATTACAGAAGACTGCCATAATTGGCACAGCATCCATCCTTCATCAGTACTTCAGATAAAAATAATAGTTGTTGTCGTTGTCATTATTGATTTCTCACAATCTGACAGGTGTTATCGACTGGTTTGTTTTATCCAGACATTGAGTCCTTCCAAAGGACCTGGGTTGCCTGCATTTTATCATATTGTGATGTTATAAATACTATTGCAAAATGGAAGATGATCCCAGTAAAGCTGTTTTTTGTAGTTGGTGGATGGTAATTCAATGCTGTTCAGGTGCTCTTCAAGGTGTTTTGGAATTGCATCAAGGGCACCAATGGCCACTGTGGTTACTCTCATCTTCTTCTGCCACAGTCTTTCCATTTCTATTTGCAGTCTTTGTATGTTGCTGTTGTTGTTTGTTCTGTTGCTTTTTAGGGAATGTTTTAAACGCTGTTTCTGGGGCACTGGAACTAGAGGTTTGACTCCTAAGTAAGTGTCTCAAGTTGTTTTTACAGATATGTGTTCTGTTCATTGCAGCATCAAGATGGTTCACTTGCCAGAACCATCTGTGAGCCCATGACGGGAGACATGAACTGTTGAGCCCCTCCCATACCAACAACATAATATACTATCCTAACCCCTCCAGAAAGTGGAGAGATGGAGCCACAGTGGGGTGGAATAACATGCAGTAGAGTTCACTGTATGTGCAGTCAGCAGCATTTGCATGCAGGTGGTAGTGTTCATGCTCTTCCACCAAAAACATAAAATGTCTACTCTGATTAGTATCTGAAGATCAGTGACAGACTTACCCCTCGCTGCTCCCAGGGCAAAGGTTCGCAATGCCATCCCCCCACGCACTATGCCACCCCGTCGCACAATGCCACCCCCTACCTTCAAAGCACAGCGGAGCCTCGCACTACTCTAAGACCGACTGAGGAAGGCTTCTGAGACTTCCCTGCGGTCTTAAACGGTGCTTCCAGAAAACCGGAAGTACAGTTTCTGACCATATCAGGAGACTCAGTAAGGCTTCCCATGCAGTCTTAGAGTCGTGCAGGCTCAGCCCCTGGGCATTTGCCCCTTTTGCCCAGCACTAGGTCCACTGCTGTTGAAGATTGGAGGCTTCGGAGTTACTGCAGCACCAAAACAAAGAGAAGACATTCGTGGAAAAGAGCATTTTGTGAAGAAACTTTTTTCTCAGAGGATTTCACAGTGTCCAGCTTTACGCCTAACACATTTTCAAACAACTATTCTTAGCATTGTTTGTTTATTTGCTTTCTACAACATAGCAAACATGCTGATTGATTTTGAGTGATCCACCGTGTATGTTTAGGTACCCTATAAATTCATTTTCTCAGCTAAACTTGGCAAAAAATTAAGTGACAGTAAGGGCTGACAGAGGTGTACAGTCAGAGCTGTTTCTTTCAACAAGTATTACAATGGTTTAAGGATGAAAATGTGGTATATGGCTCTTTTGTGTCCTCTTCTGAGATGTAGCATAGATTTTAAATCAGGCAAGAAATGCCACCAGCAGCAGCCATCCCATTTCAATAAACTTGTCTTGTGTTTTTGGGATTTTATGGAACCAAAGTCTTGGGCTTTAATATTATCCTAGGAAGAGATAAACAGATATAATGACTTAGGACCCAATCCTGAAGCCAGCAGCATTCAGGGCTCTAACGGTGCCAAAGCGGCAACCGCAGGATCCGGTGGGTGCTGTGGATACTGCTGGGGTCTTCTCAGAGAAAGGGAATATTCATTCCCTTTCTGGGTCAGGAAGAAGCCAGCAGCAAAGGTCTCTTCAGAACTGTGCCTATGTTTTAATGGAGCAGAGTTGAGGAGGCCCATGTCGGGCCGCTTGGTTTGTGGGGGAGGGGGGTTCAGTGTGTGGTGGCAGATGTTGCCATCTCTCTCCCTCGTGGGCCTGATCCTCCCCTCCCTCCAATTCCACCCTCCCCATGCATTCCCCCTCCCCCACCCCAAAATGCCACACCGCTGCCTGGTGGTCTCACTTACCTCTGTCGGTGGTGTGGCATCCTCTTCATGGCACTGAGGCTTAGTTCTGACTGGTGCTGGCCCAGCACTGGTGCTCACTTCTTGCCTGGGGCTTGCTCACTCCTTGCTTTACCAGCACACCCCCTCCAAGTAAATGCACCAGACTGTGGCTTGGATTGAAAACTGGGCCACTTTATTGATCTTTAAGTTACAGCAGGGTGACTGGGGGTACCTGACTAAAACTCCCAGTCCTAAGTCATGCGGGGTCATTAATAGGGGGGAATCTAATAGGGGGAAACCTAGCCATCTACCTCCCCCAAGGTCAAAGGGTGAAACTGACTCGAGGCTGTCACCAGACCTGTGGCCTAAGACAACCGTCAACATTGCCCAAATGGTTAAAACAGTAGGACTGGTGGCTCGCAGGTCAAGTCTTGCCAGGCGTGACAGTCCACTCAGGGGCTTGCCAGCTAGCCTCTTCGAGCAGGGAAGGCGTCATGTGAGCGGTACTGGCTCACCCCTTGACCTTGCTGTCTTAGACGGACACTGGGGTGTGCCTACCTACCCTGACCCCGTACACTTCACGCACAAGGGAGGACAGCCTATTGCTTGTCCTTCCCTTCCCCAATAAAGGAAATTGCTTCAAACCCTGCTGCAAATCTGTCAAAAGATGTCATAGCCCAGCGGGGAAAGATGAACCCCATCGCTGCAGAAAAGGGGCAGGGCTGTTCCACATGATATTAGGATGGTGGATTATGGACCAGCCCGAGGTGATCAGCACGACCCTTCCGAGGTAATCATGCACTAGACACCAGCCACATCCACACGGCATATGTTGCCGGCATCCCTCCATTCCCTCCCAGGGAGACGGTTGAACCACAGGATCAAGATCCTAGGAAACCAGCTACGGATAGTGAGAAAGTCCTTATGGGCCTGCAGCCTCAAGGACAATGACGTCCTCTGACAGAGGTCATTTTCTCCCAAGTGCACGATGACTACCTGGGGTGGCAGATGGGTGGACACATATTCATATGCCATGGGCAGGAAATTGCCCCCCAGCACATGCCTCTTCGGGCAAGCCAGGCGATGTTGGTGTGACCAGCTAACCCCCACTGCAACCCAAAGCTGGTGGAGATCGCATGCTTCCTGGCCCAAAAAAGGATAGAGTGCATGATGACCACAGTTTGAACAAGCTGTGGCCACAGTGGACCTGCCAAGGCAAAAAGAAAAGTAAGGAACAGAAAAAAGTGCCCAAGCAAGGCAAAAAACTAACATGTTCAGAAACATGACCACATGGTCAACTTGGCAAAAGCCCAGAGAACCCCCAAAAACCGAGGGGTTCCCACAAACTAGCACCACCTCGCAAGGTAGCAGGAAGGCCCAACGTCCCCCTAAGGCCTCACAGGGAAACCAACTGGATTCCCCAACACAGACCCACAAGGCCCAAAGGCAGATGCCTCGGAGAAACCCCTCTAGGGGGAGGGGGGAGTCCCCACTAAAAGAAAACTGGGTAGGACCAGGTTGAAACAACTGGGAAAACTGGAATCCTCAAAAAATACAGGTCCCCAAAAGACCCCAGGAGAACGCAGAGGAACCCCCAGTCAGGGGTTCCCATTTTTGGCCCTGGGGAAAAAAGGGGGGGCTGGTCCATGACCTCAAACTTACCTCAGGTGGTAGCAATAGGCACTGGAATGCCACCTGCCAATCCTCTGAATGACAGGTGTGGACAATCTTAACCATGCAGCCGCAGGCGGCACCAGTGCAAATGAATGGAGCCCATACTCTTCAGGTGGCAAACCCATCTGAGCAATGGCTCTTTTAAACAACTGTTTAAACTGGTAGAGTATAAGCGGAGTCAGATCCCTGTGTCGAAAAGACACCCGAGACCCGGGGGCGTCATAGCTCTGTTCAGTGTCAAGGCTTGAACTGGGCACATACGCGGATTGGGTGACCTGCAGAGATGCACCATTTGACTCCTGCCTAACTGATTGGTCTTGAAAATTTTTGAGCTGGGGGTGGACCAAATTGCCTACAATCTCGAGTCATCCCACTGCATGGTTCCAACAGTAGGGGTCCCTTTGATTGAGCCAGTATCTCACTTGCCCGCCATGCCCGGGAGAAAGGGCAAAGTAACAGTGTAGAATAAGCAGATCTCAATTGAGAAGAGCAAAGAAGGTCAAAATTCCATATAGAGCCCATGCAGGGGGTGACTGCTATGGGTTTACGCTGGTCAGGAAGCAGAGGTGTGGGTTTTTTATATTTTATTTTATATTTTATTTTTATTTTTATTTATTTATTTATTTATTTTTGAAACTTTCAACATCTTACGGATTTGAAATTCAGCTGCAGAGTTCTTTGTCCCCACTGCTTGGCGCTGAAGGATATAGCAGCTAAGTAAACTGACATGGGCCGGACTGATATATCACAGTCCCTTAGAGTCAAAGAAAACGCATATCCGCCTCTGGCGGAGTGGATATAGAGGGAGCAAATTCAGCATCTATACAGAATGAGGTAAATTCCTGTATCATACTGGGATAACTGGCCCAGCTGGAGGAGCTAAAGATGCCCCAATGGCCCCTTGGGCTCGGGCAACCAAGGTTCCACCACAGCTGGGCATTGGACTGGGTTCAATAATTCTAAAAAAGGCTAAATCCTTGGTGATGCCTGCTAGCACCCAGGAAGAGGGGCACATAGTGGAGCACCGACGGCCTCTAAAATAGAGGCCAAAACCAAGGCCCCCTGCGGCGTCGGAATGGATCTGCAGTCCCACCACAAGCAGTTTCAGGCCTCTCCAGAAGGAGGCTCCCTTGAAATTTGGCATGAAATTAGACCACATAATCGGACCACATAATCCAATCAGCCCGCATAGGGGCTGTGACCCGGGCTCTATGGTAGAGCTGTTTTAACCCACTCATAGTGTCACACAACCGCTGAAGGAAGGCCCTGCCCGGGGCGATATCACGGCAGGCAAAGTTCAAATGACCGATCAAAACTTGGAGGTCTCGCAAGTGATCTTGCGTGCCGTACACGCAGCACTCAGGAGTTCACAAAGCTTAACTAGTTTGGCTTGTGGAAGGTGACTGCTGTAATTCAGAGTCGAGTTCCACACCCAAAAAGGCAAGCAAAAGGCCAACTGAATATCAGCCTTGGCCATGAGAGCGGAGGGACCATGGACCAAGGACACAGCCTGATTGAGGGAGATGTATTTACTGAGCAAAGATCACACGGGATCCCGTCATTCACTGACTAGTCTTTGGGGTATGACAAATGATGGATTCGAGTAACCGACCGAATAGCGGGAGCCTAACTAGGGTTTGGTCCCTTGGAAGGAGAAGCGGATGAGGTGCTACCTTTAGGCCCGCCACCCGGCTACCCTCTAAATCAGGGTCTGGCTCCTCCAAGTATGGAACAACTTGATACGACTTGTTTTGCCCCGCATAGTACGCATGCATGGGAAAAAAGGGGCAGTCAGACAGGCTACAATGTCCCGTGAGGTTGAACTCGGAACAGGTGCGCGGGTATTGAACCCCCTGAGCACCCAAGGGTGCTCTAAGTTGTTCGCTCATGTTTCTGGTGATCAGGTGACCACTGTCTGAGTGGTCGCCCAGTGTAGGTTTGGAGGGAAGAACTAACTGTGCCCATAGCTCCCATTGTGGGACACACCAGTCAAGGGTGGGGTCTTGGGAGGATCTCAGGCAAAAGCAGGTGCTTAACTAAGGAAGGTGCCTTGTTGGGTCACATTTGAAGGACTACTGAGGCGTATATTATAAGCCATTGAGCCAGTTAGTCCAATTTTTATCAATTTTTCTATGCTTTACCAGTTCCTGATCCCTGAGGTGCTCTCCCAGCCTCAGGTAGGTTCGGGCTCAATGTGTAAGGAGGCTAAATATGTCCACAAATTCACCTCTCCAAATCTTCCCTTTATCAGAGAGGGCTAGGTGGTCGCCCAAAGGTAAGGCGATATCGTCATATGAAATTCTGGGTCGTTTACTGGGTCCTGCAACTATGCTGGGAGGGATGAAGGCTATGTGGACCATCATCTAGCCCTGTGAAATAGGCAGGGCTTGACCTGGAGAAGTGGGAGCACTGAAAGGCCCGCTAGTGTCTCCTACTAACTGAGCTGCTGGTCCGCTAAGATCATAAGGTCTAGGGGGCCCAAAGCAGCCCTGGCCACCCTACAGGGCTGGTGTTTGTGGTGGCCACCATAGTCCCCAGAAGGAGACTAATAGCCTGGGGCGTGGGGCATTAGGCTGTTATACCCCCTTCACCCCAAACAGGCATGATCGAGTTGTGTTTGGGCATATATGTCTCACCTGCACACCCATGGTCAGCAGCAGCCTCGTCCCATGCAGGTTTGGTGAGATCCACTGCTGCCACTTGCACACCCAGGTTTCTGACTGCTCCTCATCCAATGAAAGTTTGGCAACTGGGGCTGTACTTTTTTGGTGGAAGACTGAACGTGTTAAGCTGGGTCCCACAGCTGGGGCAGTTACAGCTGCATTGGGATCCCCTAGCGCCTGACGCACCGCCCCATCACCCCTGCCAGCTCTATGCAGAGCCTTCTCCTTCTGGCGGGCTTTCAAATGCGCCACGAATGCCTAAAGTTCAACCAGATCCCTTCCTTCGTCAGAGGATGAGGAAGACTGTGCTAGTTTGGGAGGAGGATGCTTAGGTGCCTTACTGCACCCTTTTTATTATTATTATTATTATTATTATTATTATTATTATTATTATTAGAGAATGCTTGGGTATGGTGAAGAACCTGTGCTCTTGTGTTTCCGGTTCTTATGATTTTAGTTAATCATTTGTTTATTTTATTTATATGAATATTTATTTATTTGTTATTCATTTATCTATTGATATGCCCCACACAGCCTGCCCCCACAATGCAAGGGGCCCCCAGCACTAAATTTATCACCCCCTCTTCAAAGTATTTTTTTTTAATAAAAGGGGGAGGCACTGGCTTAGCGGCCACTAGGCAGGGGGCCAAGGAAATGACCCTCAGGCAGTGCAGGTGGGGGGCTGCAAGCCCAGCTGGCAGGCAGGAGGCACGTGAGGCAGGCTCAAAATGGTGGGAAGGCGGGCGAAAATGGCGCCGCCCATGCTCAAACACTCCTTCCCCAGCAGGAACAGAGCACCTGGAGTGGCCCGTCCAACCGGGAAAAGCCACCAAGCTGTGGTGGAGGGGGTTGAAGCCCACTGAAGCAGGGTAGCTAGGCGTGAAGCCCCGTGCCTAGCCCGGTGGCACGGGTCAGAAGCCCAAGGGGCACGTATGGTCCCCCCGACTAAGCCGGGCAGCCCCCATGGATGCACTATGGCATCCGCCACCTGCACTTCACCCGCCGACAGCGGGGAAAGCGCCCGCACGCCTCAGCCTGCTCCACCCGGCAGCCCAGCCTATGCCTCAGGTGCAGTGGGGGAGAGTGTGAAAGCCTCTCCCACCGCTCTGATGCTGTCCCAGGGGCTCTGGGTCACCGCGGAGGCAAGCGCTCTGAAGGCATAGCCACCCAGTAGCTGAGCCTCCCCAAGCCCCGCGGACTGCAGGAGGTCTGGAGCTCGGTGCCATATGTCCTCTTGCGTCATTGCTTGCTCCCAGACTGAAGGCTGGGTCAGGCAGCTGCCCGACACCAGCCTGATTCGCCTGCCCCCAGCTGCAGGCAGGCCAATGAAGGGCAAGCCTCAGCCTGGCTGCATCAGGTGGGGGCAACCACCATTAGCGCTAAGGCGCCAACGGTCATTTATGGCATGGTTCAGCGCGGCTTCAGGATTGGGCTGCCCCAGTTCAATCCTAAACCATCTCCTGCTGGCAGGCCTTTGCAGGTCTTGGAGGGTGCCCAGTGATTGGGATAAGTCCTATGCCAGACAACCAGGAGGTGGAAGGAGGGCAGAATGGGGCAGGGAGGGGGTGTTTCAGTACAGGGAGAGGGTGGGGACGTGGACATGTCAGGTTCAGGAGGGGGCAGGGTCAGCAGAGGAGGCCTCTGTTGCATCCTAATCCTAAACCTGAAAGCCCTACAGGGAGCCACTTGGTTCTGCACCAGCGGTTTAGCTGGCATAGCTCTGAATAGACCTATAGAGGCTGCTGGTGCTTGTCACAGGGTAAGGAGATCTCCAGCTGCCTCTCTGCCTGTGCAGGATTTAGCGGTGGCTCTTTTGGCACCATGGTATCACAATGCAGGCAGCTCCATTAGGATTGGTCTGCAAGGCATTTAAGCATTCTCCTTTTTTCTCTGCTATGTCATATCCCAGAGATACCTGGTATTCTCTAAATACACAGGCCAACACATTTTGCTTCCTTAATTGTACACCAATTCCTGGGTATATTTGGGGTGCTGATTCCAAAAATGTTTTGCCCTATCACGTCTAGTTTTGGAGACACGGCATAGCCTCTTTAGTGAATAGTTCAAGCAGTTTCCTCATGAGGAAGCCTACACCATGGCTTCCTCATGAGGAAGCTGCTTGAATCATTCACTAATGAGGCTATACTATATCTCCAAAACTAGATGTGATAGGGCAAAACGGATGAAATTTTTGGAAACAGCACCCCAAATTCATATCAAACCACCATAAAGTTTGGGAAAAACTTTTCTGACCTTCAGTTTTGTAGGCCTGTGATATCAATGTCACCTAACAACAAATACCAATGAAGTTCACCCAAACCATTGGCAATGGTTTGGGGGTCTGCTGTGCAACCCACAGGCTTCTGAAACCTGTTAAAAGGTTCATTTAGATACTGAGTTGGAATACAATCCCTTTTAAATGTATTCATCTCAGTCCCTCTCTCTGGCTATTGATACACTCTTGCAAGTGCCATCAGCCATCTGCCCCTTGACTTGAACATATGTCTTGCTCCTTTGGGCATGTGTTTTTAATGATTGTTATAGCTTCCTTACAGATGCCGATAATCAGCCCAACCTACAACCAATTTATATAACACATGATGCATTAGGAAGGTTTGCTAGAGAATGACTTGACTACTATGCTGCCTTTTCAACAAGACATGCAAGGAGATGTCTATCTTTGAAGTCTGAAATAAGCTCTTTGAAGCTGTATACTGTAAATAAGGTACTATTTTAGGGATGTGGGGTTATTTGTAATGAAGAAGGCTCAGTAGTTCTGTACTTTTTTTTGTTATTTATTATACACAATCAATTAGGGTGAAGACAAACAGACATTCTAAGTGTGGTAGAAGCGGTTTGAATCCATTGTTGTTGACATGAAAATAAAAGCCTTTGAATGAGCCAATATGTTTTTAATCATTTCCACCACACTTCAAGCTGAATGGTTCAATTCAAATGGAATGCTATGTAGTAAGATATGAATGAACAGAGTCATAACTGTCAGCCTCATGTTCATTTCTCCCTTCCTGGTCTTCATTTCTCCTCTGTACATAAATTGGGCCATTTTGTATGGATGGTGTTATCAAAGCTGGGGATAGGAAGGCTGGTCACCATTTCTGTTAAGCAGAAGGGCGTCAGCCTTCATCTTTAGAAATATACAAGCAAAACATGATTCAATATATTTCACTAACGGGCAGTGATACACTTCAGATGCTCTAAACCAGCAATTTTCAACCTCTTTCAACTCATGGCACACTTAGAAGGTGCTAAAAGTGTCAAGGAACACCATCAGTTTTTTGACAGTTGACAAGGCATGCTGCACTGCCGGCCAGGGGCTCCTATCTCCCAAAGGCCCTACTTCAATGACCCTCCCCCAAACTCCCACAGCACATCTGCAGACCATCTGTGTCACTCCAATGTGCCATGGTTGCAAATCACAGCTTTAAACTCCAGGACATAAATCTCATTATTATTTGTTGCTGCTGCTGTTAATCCAATAAAAAAACTAATTCTGTATATAACAAGGGGAAGTGAGATCCAGTGACTCCACATAAGAAAAACCTGACTTGATCTGAACAGAGGCCCTTCTTCTTCTTCTCCAACATCCTATATGGCAGCAGTAGTGTCTAATCCACAATCAGGATGTCATGGGATGGCCCAGTGCAGGACTTTGTCCAAGGGTCCCCAGCAACCTAGCACAGGTACTGGGCCAGTCATGTCTCCCCAAAGTTCTGAAGCAGAACATGATGACAAAGTTTTTCCCATTTCTTGTTTCTTATATTTTGTATTCATCTAAACATAAATTTCCTTTTACCATCCTGTGATATCCATAGATAGTTATCCCCAGTTCTCTGCACCCTCCTCTTCCATTACCTTCATTAATCTTCTTTACCCTGGCACCAAGCCAGCATGTTTCTTCCTTTTACAGAATGCTAAAAGAGGAACACAACAAACAAGTAGGTAGCCTGGACATAGAGGGACACAGCCAGAATGTTAACAGGAAGCAGGCAGCTTCCTGCCTCCTGTTAACATTTGCTTAGTCTCCTTCCTCTAGTGTCCAGGCTGTCTACCTGCTTGTTGTGTTCCTTTAATGTCCATGGGGGGGGAACTATTGTACTTCTCCACAGGGTTCCCTCTTATCCACGGTTTCCATATCCACAGGGCCCTGAGGAATGTATCCCCCATATATATGTGGCGCTCCTGTACTTATTTTTTGTCTGTCCTGGATCTACTTCTGATCAATTTCATTGGGGGACTCCAAGTTCTCATGGTATGAGAGGCCAACAGCCTGTGCAGGGGATGTCACCATTCTCAAAGTCCTTGAGACCTCTCTTGACTTGAAGAAGCCTCCCACACTTGAAGAAGTTTCTTGAGTGACCTCTTGCCCTGTCTAAAGAGCTGAGGTAAGAAAGTAAAATTGACTCAGGATTGTGCTTACATGATTTTGTTCTCCTCATTTGTAAGATTATTATTAGGATAATTAAATGTAAAGAAAACGCTGCATTTTAGGCTATCAAATGATCCGTAGCGAAAATCTGAGCTGAACCAAAGAGACATATCTGGCAAGAAAAAAAATCACATACTTAGAAGACGACAAAGAAAAGCTACTCACATTTTCATTCCTTGGTGTAGTAATTTCAAAGATAGTATATTTATCCTTATCTCATTTTTCCTTCTGCACTTTAATAGACAGACATCTGTGAAAGAAAATGGAATATTTGTGTGACATACCAAATGACACAAATGATCCAGTTTAGCTGAAATGAACAGAACTGTGAATCCTTTTATTATAATTTATTACTATAATTGGTGCAGTTACAGCTGCAGGGTTTCTTTTAACGGTTCAAAGCTAGTTGACGGAGCAAAATAAAATTTAGGTCTTTGAGGGAGAATTCCTTTTACGCCTCTATGATCAAATGAAAGGGTTTTTAAACATAGATTTTCTTTTGCACTCTGCACCAAACTTCCCCTTCCACACTTTTTTTTCTTCCTAGTTCTGTTTCCTAAGAATGTCTTTATTTTGCTTACATGTTCCTTTCCCTCTGTCTTACTCATTTCAGCTGAAGTGGCTGAAAGGAAAGTGGCGGAAAGGAATTGTTGCAGGCACTGAAGTTAATGTAGTTTGCTAGTGTTTTTCAGTCCCTGTGTGCTGCAGGGTTAGAATTTCACCTTTAAAATGGAAAGGGGTTTATATACTGCACTGTAGATGCTGCTACTGAAGAAAGCCATTCACGGCCTCAGAATAAGGTTTGACAAGTCAGATGTGTTCCAAAACCTGAGAGTTCTGAAGCAAGGCCTGGTGATGATAAGAAAAAAGGGCCACTCTTGGAAAAATGGAGCAAAAAGGAATCTGCTACTGAAAAGGAGCTTGGCACAGTGGCAGCTGAGAGGTGGATTAAGATTCATTGTAGCCAGTCATCTGCCTGAAGAAAAAGAGAAAAAAGCTGAAGAAACAGTGTCATTTGTGCCAACCTGGGTAGATTACTCAAGTCTTTCACTGCAGAATACAATCATTTCCTAAATAAAATTTACAGCCCAATCCTATCCTGTGCTGGAACAGGCAGGACAACTGGCCTGCACTGTATTCAGCACATGGTTGGGGCTGGCTATGGGGCAACCTGGGGCAAGGGGAATTGACTCCTCTTCCCCCAAGGTAATGTGGCATTGGCCCAAATAGGGCTACACTAGTCCAGTCTGCCAAGGAAAGGAGTTAGGATCCAGCCTAAGTGCTGGATCCTGGCTCCACCCCCTTCCAGACTCAGTTCATTCATAGGCCTGCCCACCGCCTGCCCTCTCCCGCCTCAGAATGCCCTGCAACACCTACACCCGCCCTCCCCAGAGCCCTGTGCCAGCAACCCACCAGCGGCACATACTTACCCTCCACCGGCGCTGCTGGGGCTATATTCAGGCTCCGGTGGTCAGCGCAAGTCCCATGCACCAGCCCCCCAACTCACCTGGTGGTGCAGAAGTACCTTATGGCACTTTTGTGTCATTGGGTGGCCAGCGCAAGGGACTGCACCGGCTTTGGGTGCTCTTTGGATTGCGTTCTTAGTAAACTTAGGGCTTGAAGGAGGTATAAATGTTCTTTGGACTCAGGGGAAATTGACAATTAAGGCCCAATCCTATCAAATTTTCCAGTGCTGGTGCCGTTGTGCCAGTTGGGAGTGTGCTGCATCCTGTGGTGGAGGGGCAGTCACTGAGGCCTTCTTAAGATATGGCAACATGTGTTCCCTTACCACAGGGTTGCATTGTGGCTACACTGGAGCTGGAAAATTGGATAGGATTGGGCTCTAACTTATTTCTCTCTGTACACCAACAGTTCTCTCACAGTGCACTCATGTTCCCTGGGACATAGTTTAGGAACTATAGCACTCTGTTTTCCTGTGACAGAAGTGGAAGCTTTCCACAAACTGGTTGGGAGGGGGAGGTCTCGATTTCATGGTATCTGCAAGTGAGATCATCTCCAACATTCATTTTACACCATACAAATTCTGGAGGCATTAATCTAAATGCTGTGCTATTCATTGACCAGGAATGAACATCACCGTCCGATTAACTCAGCAGATGGTGTACAGGGATGGATTATGAAATGTCTTCAAGTGAGGGTTGTCAACCAACTATTGATTTTTTTGTTGATTAATCATCTGGCTGTTAATGAATTAATTGATTGATGTAAAGTAAATCAGTTTGAAGACATCTTTCAGCACTTCATAAATACCCAATGAAAAGGCCGCTATATCGTAATGAATTAAGAGTGTCATCATTGTGCCAATTCTTTGTGCCATTGCCATCTCAGCAGCATCTTTCACAGTCCATCTCAAAACGGCCCAAGGGGCCTGGAAAAGAACAACCATCTCATGCCAGAACAGCCAGGTAATTGCTTGGCTATAGAATTTGTTGGCATGAGCTTCAGCCAGGAAATTGATTTTTTCTTTCTTTCTTTCAAGATGGAGAGTGGCTTTCTAATCTGTTTTCACTGCTTCTTCCACAAGGGAGAAACCCATCTGTTCCTCAGTGGTACTCCCTACCAAAATGGGTCTCAAGAACCCCTGGAAAAGCAACAGATCACTATAGAGATGAACAAAGAAATAAGTCCTTCAATTCAGAATGGAACATTTATATCCCGAGCTTGCCGCATGGTTAGGGCAGTATTTTTTTTTTTAATTAAGCATGTGAGCATGCCTGCTGCTTTCTCTGCAGCTACCTGCTACTGGAAAGAAAGTTAAAAGTGCTCACTTCTCAGATCAGATCTGATATTCTGTATTTACTTACTTAATTATTATTCATTTATTCTTTACTTTTGTATTAAAAACATTGCTGTCCTGCCTTTGCACTCCGACAGGAGTTCAAGGCAACTCACAATACAATTAATTGATTTAAAATAATAAAAACAATTTTTTTTAAAAAATGCAAATTTTAAAAAAAAATCATTAGAAACACATAAAACACCAGAGCCAGAAGAAAACATATTTCAACACAGCATAGTTTCTATAATAAAAATATCATGCATTTTTAATGTAGGCTGATTTGATCACCATTCTAAAGGCGGTAAGCTGGTATATAAAACTTTAAATAACTAATATCATTGAACAGAAATGAAATAAGAATCTAAAACATAAAATGCTGAATTCCAGTTTCTTTGTAATCAACCAGTATCAGTGGGGCAAATGCACATGCAACCAGGTGCTCACTTCCATTTGGCCATGTAAATATATAGATAACATCATACTTTTATTTATAAATCTTTTAAATACTTGAATGAATGAATGAATGATTTGATATAATTATGGGTCCAATCCTATTGTCCCATAGTGCCAGGGCTGAGCTCAAGCACCCGCACTAAGTGTTGTAAACATTCTGTAAAGCATATTTATGGCACTGTGGGAAGATGGAGGGCTGGCGCGGGGCCAGCGCTAGTAGCATCACCAGCCAGCGTGCAGGTGTTTGGGATGGGAGGAAAGTGTTCTGGGGTGGGTGGGGGGGAGGTTGGAATGGGGGAGGGACCATGGCAGGAGGAGAGTGGGACTGGGGAGGTCTCCTCTTCTAGATCCTATTCTCTTTGTCGGGCTTAAAAGTTCAACACAAAGTTTCTCAAGTCTGCACCAGCAAAATAGCCAGCGCAGACTTGAGAAGCCCCACTGTGGAGTCTGTGCCCTTCACCCGAGGAGACCTCCAGTGGCCTCCAATTCCAATAGGTGCCACTGCACCCAGTGGCACTGGTGCCCATAGGATTGGGTTGTATGTCAGCCTGTACCCCTTGTTGAGTACTACCTCTTTAAGAAGCAAGTCCAGAGGGCCTTAGCCTAGGAGAGAACTGGGAGAACAGGTTTCATTTTGCAGCAGAAGCCTGTGTGTGTTGTTGTGCCTATAGCAAGGACTTGAACCTTGGCTAGGTCCAGAGGACTAGCAACTGGAGAAAGATACTTTGCGCTTGCTATTTTTGTTTTAACTTTTAATCAATCAAAATGTTATGCACTTGACTTTTCCAGTGAATTGCTAGCAATAAATAATAGGCTCACTGTACACAGTTGTTCTGAAATACCGAATATGAATGGCACCACTCTGTTATCCTGCAGAAAGATATATTCTTAAATGTATCTATGAGAGACCGAAGGTCTCACACAGGGATGAGGGTTAAAAGAAAGAGGAACTGGGAGTCGCAAGATAGTTGCAAGATGATTTGCAGTTTGTTCGATGAAAACAATGTTAGTTTAACGTAGTTAAAAGTGTCTGAGCAGATATTCACCAGCAATGGTACACGCACGTTTGAGTCACAAACAGACTATCCAAAAGTTTCATATTTCCGCAGGCCATCTGGTAAAAGAGATTGCACTACACAGTCATCTGTGAGCCAGTGTTACCAAGTAATTATAAATGGGGCACTCAACTGTTCCTTTCAATTTAGCAGATAACTTCCAGAACGATGTTCCTCGCTCGACTACAGCCAGACCAAAGTGTCTGCTTTACAGGTGCAAATGTGTCCAGGATTTCAGAAAACTAAAGAAAGCAGCCAACAAAAGACTAGAGAAGGTAGACAGGATCTTTGAAAGGAGAATATTTATCAGTTTGGAAATGCTGTCTAAATGATTGGGTTATCTTAATGAAAACTAAAATTAGGGGAAGATTTTCTTCTGTCTATATGGAATATTCATTTGCTGAAAGGATGACAAGATTCGGAATTCAACAAACAGAATCATGGTCACATTTCAAACATCTATTTTCTTTAGTTTTAGTTTCCTGAGTCTTACTTGTTTTCTATCAAGCTGTCAGTTGGTGAGAAGTACATTCAAGCTAGATGTTGCAGGGGATGTGTGGCTACCACCAGCCCATGTCCAGTATTGTCTAGGCATGTTACGTGATTGATTACATTCAGCATTTCCTTAGCCTCTGCAAGTGGCAGTCAAATAATTGAGTGGGGAGCACTGAGTGTCATGATATTGTATCACTTATCTGCTTTCACCAGACGTTACTTGAAGACCAGTGTGTGGGTAGCAAATGCATTTCGCCTCAGCAGCTAGTGTGGGCCTCCAATGCATATACCTGGGTTCCAGTATACATGGCCTCTATGCCACCTCAGGGCACAGGTCCGCAACATGCCAAACAGCCACCCCATACCCCGGGGACTGCCACTGCTGGGTCCATGCCACAAGAGAGATGAAGCGGATGTGCCTTCATGCAGTTGGTATGCCTGTTTAAAATACATACATTTGGAGTTCCAGTCCCTTCCTAATCAGCACTCGTGTGAGAAGTGCATGAATACGCTTGTCACATCTGATGCAAAATGTGTGCATTTTTCAAAAATTTTGTAAAATGTTTCAGTCTAAGTATAAATGGTAAAGACAGAATCAGGCCTCAGGGTCTTTGAAAGTTTGTTAAAATATTAGCAGTTTTGCAATCAATAAAACCTTTTACAAGTGTTGTAACGTGATGTGTGCTGTAATTGTTTCTTGAGGAGTCAGGGGACCGCTGATCAATTTTTATATGAAGCAGTGGTTTTTTATTTTATTTTTTAGGTAGTTTATATGTTTGCCTGGCTTTCTTGTACAACATATACATAGAAAAATCCAGCCACCATTCAAAGGTAAGCTGGGGTTTCAGAGAACGCATTTGGTGTCTAATGGCTCAATCCTATCCTTTCCCCCACCATCGTGCTATGGTGAGAGGGGCAATTGGGAGGCTTGGGAGAGGAAAGGTTGAATATTTTCCTTTACCCCTTGGTAAGCCCTGCAACTGCCAATGGGTCTCTTCTGACCTGTGCCAGCTGCTTAGCTGGTGCAAGTCCAAGGAGACAAAGGAGTGTGTCAGCTTGCTCCAGAATAGATAGCATCTGGCGCAAGATGCCTGCAGTAGGTGCCACCCCCTTCCACCTCTGACATGCCCCTGTCCCCAAAGTTCTGCCCTGATCCTCCCACTCCACCACCCATTTACACCCACTGACTTACTAAGGTTGGAGGACCTTGTTTCCGGTACTGCATGGAGGGTCTCTGTGGCATCTGCAGTGGTGGTCCATTCCGGAACAGCATTTGTGAAGTGCAAAGCACATTCTGTTGCCATAACACTAGTTCCGGTGGTGGCAATGCCACATAGGATTGAGCTGTGTCTGTAACTTTACTACTGTCTTGCTTTCCCTTCCAGCTTCCTGAAATCTGGTGGTTGTTTCATTTCCTCAACCTACAGGAAACGCATGTCTAAGCTGTGAAATGTACCCTCTTCAAACTGCACATGGGTGGATATACAAAGAATTGACATATTGCAATATGCAAAGAATTCCTTTGATTTAAAATGATGATGATGATGATGGAAAAGCAAGGCAAGAAAGTGAAGCTCTAAGAAGGTCAGAAAACAAATGAAGGATGCAGAAAGACGTGGGAACCTGCCTCTCATTTTTATTTATAAATGTTGAAAGCTGGTGTGTCGTGGCTAACGACCAGAAATGTAACTTGGACCTCTGACGATTTAATTCTCACTCCTGCTTTCATAAGGTGGCCTTAAGCAAGTCATTCCCTTTCATCCACAGCTACAACATGGGGATGCTCACACCTTATAGCGTTGTCATAGCAGAAGCGTCACTAGGGTTTGCAACATCAAGGACGGAACCTCCTCCCACACCAGACAATACAGAATAAATTACAATATCATATTTGTTGGCAACCTTCAGTCTTGAAAGACTATGGCATCGCGCTCTGAAAGGTGGTTCTGGAACAGTGTCTAGTGTGGCTGAAAAGGCCAATTCGGGAGTGACAATCCCTTCCACACTGGGAGCAAGTGCAGTCTGCCCCTGGTCTGTCTTCCTAGCTATGGGCTTTCCTTCTTTACCTCTTAGCCTCAGACTGTTGGCCAAGTGTCTCTTCAAACTGGGAAAGGCCATGCTGCACAGCCTGCCTCCAAGCAGGCCGCTCAGAGGCCAGGGTTTCCCACCTGTTGAGGTCCACTCCTAAGGCCTTCAGATCCCTTTTGCAGATGTCCTTGTATTGCAGCTGTGGTCTACCTGTAGGGCGCTTTCCTTGCACAAGTTCTCCATAGAGGAGATCCTTTGGGATCCGGCCATCCGGATATCATAATCACAATATCATATACACAGCCTAAATGCACTGGCATCACTAGGGTCGATGTTACCCCCATTAATTTTATTTTAATATAGAACAGTACAGGTCACCCATCAAATCAGTAACCAATAAAAAACCAGTGGCCAACTTGAAGACACTCACACAACAGAATAAGAATTCCAGTATTAGCTCTGATGCATGGAAATGAGAGCTGACTCATATTAACACCTTATTGGTTCCCAGCTGTGTTATAATGCCTCATTGGCTCTCGGAACAATCAGTCTCATTAGTCAGTTTTGAGTTAAGGTAATCTGCTTTTTGTTACATGTTTTCCTTTCCTAGGTACTTGGCTATAATGTTTGATAGAATGCATATATTTCAACACAGTTTGTTCCACTGCATTCTGCATGAAATTCTGCATTGAATGATATAAAACATGATGGCATTATTCAAAAATACTAAGATTTTCACAGTTTTGGCCAGTCAACCTGTTCCCCCAAGTGTGTCACCATGTGTGGTGCACATCCCCTGCACTTTTCTAGCGGCGCCACTGGTCACCGGGACTGCATCAAGATAAGATAGTGAAGGACTTTGTATGCTCCGAATGAGCCATACAGATGCTAAGGGTATTCTTGCTTCCAACTGTATAGCCCCACAGGTCTCTGAAAAGTCATGGTAAATCTGAACTTCTGCGAATCTCAGCAGCCAAACCTGGTTGATACATTTCAGTGGCGGTGTCACTCTATAAAAGAGAGTGTTCAAAAATCTTGTTTCTGCCTCAGGAAAGTGATTAGTCTTCCTAATGAGGGCTGGCAAGATATTCATCATTTCCACTAAAGAGCGCCTCTCCTGTTCCGTTCGCCATCCTGAAAATTAGGAGTTGCGATTGGGACTGCTGCTTTGAGGTGAAGTCATGGGTGCTGGTTCCATGCGAATTCTGAACTCAGTCAGCATGGCTTTCTGGTTTCCTCATAAATCATTTTTAAAGCACATTCTATAAATACCAGACCATTTGCCGTAACAGTGGGAAGGTTTTTTGACAAAGCCCAGTAGAGATTATTATTGTGAGGAGAATAATAATAATAAAAAAAAATACTTCTGCCATTACAAAGGCCTTTTAAGATTGTCGTTAAAATCAGCATGTGTTAGGTAGGTACTGAATAGTTTTGGAACTATGGGGAGCTCTGTTCTCTTTCTGCATATGAGTATGACATGGAAATAAATTTTGCCATGTTCAAGAGCCTGAAATATATTTCCTGATAAATTTTGAAAAAAACGAAATGCAACAATTAACTTCTATCCCCAAAACTATCACTTTGGACACACTACTTCCTCCCTAGAATACCTACCGCTCTTCTCTATGTTGACAATGCCTGGAACCCACATCTGGCAAGACCACGTGCTTTCATCAGCTAAACATTAGCTTTCATTTTTCCAGTACAAGGATTCTGCATCTTACTGAATTGTGGATCTTGCAGACATTTGGGATGCAAGTCCCTTGCGCCGGCCCAGGAGGGTCGCAAATGCGCAGTAAGGTACATTTGCACCTCCTCAGGAGGAAGCCGAGCCGGCACTCAAAGAAGCTCCAGCCTGCGGAGGCCAGCACAAGCCTCTGCACTGGCTTCCTCCTTGTGAGTTGCATCAGCTGGGCCAACACAACAAAGGAAGGTAGGGAGGAAGTGAGAGGGAGGCGGGTAGGAGGTGCTCCTGGGCAGGTTATGCCAGATCCCAACCCCAGTTCCTGGGCAGTTATGCCGGATCCCAAGCCTGGTTCCTGGGCAGTTATGCCGGATCCCAACCCCCGTTCCTGGGGAGAACGGAGTAGCTTCAAGTCGCTCTGCTCTCCCTGGACTTGTGCCACCTCAAGAGGCGACGCAAGTCTGAGGAGACCCATAGGTGCCAGTGGCGCTTACCCGGAGGTAAGAGGAAATGTTTCCCCTTGCCTCTGGCTGAGCCAGAGGTCACAATCCTGTGCCGGATATAGCAAAAGCCTTTTGGCTTGCCTGTTCCAGCGCAGGATAGGATTGCGACCCTTATGAATCTATGAAGATGCTTTCTTGGCCACAGGTATTTGAATAACCAAATAGGAGATACCAAAGGCACAGAGGATGTGGATGGTGGTTTGTGGCAGCAGGCCTTGAAGAATACCAAAGTCAATAATCAAGATTAAGGCTACAAAGTGATGTTTATTATCACAGTGTTTCTCAAACTGTGGGTTGGGACCCACTTGGTGGGTCGTAACCTGGTTTCTGGTGTCAAAGCCTCCAATGAAAACTTGGGTGATGGAAAGATCAGATAATTATTGCTGAAACTCTGAGGCTATTCAGAAATCAGATAGCTGCTAACTGCCCAGCGAAGATCTGAGCTCCTGCACTTTGCAAGCTTGTGTAAATATAGGGAAATAATGTTTGAGAGTCTTTTTTTCTGGTGTGTTTTTTTCCAGGTTCATCAATGACAGGTAGTGGGGGCAGGTGAAGGCTATTCATTAGGGCTGCTGTTACAAAAAACGGAGGTTTTTATTTTGTAAATAAAATATTACTTGTAAATAAATATATAAATATATAAAACTACTATTTCTTTCGAGATCACCTTTTCTTAAAGTCTCATAACGCTAGGTGGGTCCCGATAGAGTGTCATTTTAAAAAGTGGGTCCAGGTGCTAGAAAGTTTGAGAACCGCTGTACATAGTAATTCCAATGGAATGATAACTGTACATCCCCACACATTTCTTCTCATATTCCAAGATCTGTTGCTACATCTAACTTCACTGCCACCTCCACATGTACCTCTCTTCCTAGAAACTGTTCATTAGCAGAAAGAAAGACAACAGAGTCAGCAAGGGAAAGTGCTCATTTATCATGAGCAAAAGAACTGATCTTGCCAAGAGCCTAAATGAAGTAATCAGTGGCGCTACAAAGGGGAGCGTATATTTTCTTTCACCTATAGGAGAAAAAAGAAAAAGAAGACGCTTCGGCTTCCTAAATTGCTAGCACCTTTATGAAATCTGATTTGGAAGAGATTTTCCTGATTTTTTCTGGTGACAGTAAAAACTCTGTTACAGAGTTATTTTACAGAACGCTAACCTACCTCACGGGTTTGCTATGAGTGTACAGTAAAATAAGGATATTCTTTTCTTTATTTCGTCTTCTTGCTTTTTGCACAACTAATCCCAAAGACTGTCTTTAAGAAAAAAGCATTAACAATTACAAGCTTCCCATCGATAGTAAATATAGTGGAAAATCATGGAAGACCATTGTGATCTTGCAGAGTTAGTGGGTGTGCCCAGACCCCTTTCCATCCTTCCAGACCCTTTAGGTAGAGGTGTTTGAATACAGTGTTATTTACTTTAATCAGAAGTGTCCCCTGTGTACAGTAAGAGCCCAATCCTATGCATGTCTACTGAGAAGTAAGTCCCATTATAGTCAATGGGGCTTAGTATGGATAGGATTGTAGCCTTAGAGCCCAATCCTGAGCTCCCGTGGCACGCAGCTGTGGCAGCACTGAAAATGGCTGCCGCTGCATCCTGCACTCCCACAGCAGCCGTGGGTGGCACCTCGGGAGAAGGGACTTTCCTCCCCTTACCCCAGGTAAAGGGAGTAGCCCCACAATGGGCAATTTAGGCTGGGTACTAACCCTCCTCCCAGCCAGCCTGGTGTTACACTGGGCTGCTCAGATTTGCACTAGAGATTTCACTGGCACAGAGAGGAATAGCCCAATGGGGTGGCTGGCATGCAACAGAGGGCAGGGGGATAAGTATCCCCTTACTCTGAGTTGCACCACAGTCACCTCCCAACCTACTCTGGATGCAGAGCAAGCCAGTTGGCTTGCCCATTCCAGCGCAGGTTAGGATTGGGCTGCCAGTTTTAGTTCTTCAGGAAGTGGTCTCACAAAGAGTCTGCCCCTGTTGGGGTTACTTGACTATATAGATATGAGGCAAAAAGAGAAGAGTGTAGAATAAGGCAACAGAAAAGTGCATGGAGATGTAGCACACATGGAGAACAGCTGTTGAAAGTTCTAAGTGCAACTCTAACATAACACCTTGATTTCGCCCATAATAGGCCACAGCATCCAGAAATTTCCTTGGACCATGGTGATCACAAGGTAACAGTTTACTATGTTTTGGTACAATTCCTTTCCTCTATAGTCTGGTTCAAATCTTATGCATCCATGGACACTGTACCTTGTTCCATCATTCATACATGTGTGTACTGAAACCTCACTCTCCCTGTGATTAGCGTTTGTCCACAGTGACAAAATGCTGAACACAGATTCGGCTCTTCTACTTACTGAGATCCTGGAACATTTGAGTCTTTGTGATAGATCAAATTGATGTTTGCAGAGACTAGAGCTGTTGTGAACATGGAACTTGTGGTAAAAATTGATTCAATTTTAGGCCGAACACTGGGATACTTGTCAATTCTTACTATTTGATACTTTGCATTGTGTGCTTTAACTTTCTGGTCTTTATGCTGATACCATGAATTTGTTCATTTTTTCTCTTTGTTTCTCATGCTTTCTGTAGTGTATCTGTAAGTATGTACAGTGGTGGTACTTCTGTGAAGATAAGGTCTAGCACAGTGGTTCCCAAACGTTTTAGCACCAGGACCCACTTAAAAAAACACACAGGCACACAAAAACAACAGTCTACTGGAACTCACTTAGGATTATGAAACTTTAAAAAAAGCTTCACTTTACCAGCAGCTCCAGCCTCTGTTTTTATCATTTTTTACTATGGCCTTCTGGAACATTTGTTGCGCTCCATGTTGGTTGGATCAGGACTATTCTGGTGGCATCGTGTTCCCCTTGGCCTGCCCTTTGAAGTGGACTGGGTCATGGTCACTTACTCGATAGTAAATGTGCACTTGCTGCTCTGTGTCAGGTTGCATAGGGCACAATATATTTTCTTTGTTAGCTCTCAACTTGTCAGTTTTGCTACCTACCAAAAATCAGGTTGCGACCCACTGGTGGGTCCCAACCCACACTTTGGGGACCACTGGTCTTAGCAGAAAGAGTAGCTTCCCAGGGCTTGCATGGGCTTCTGTTCCTTCTTCTACAGAGGAATTGTACTGATTCAACTCTGATATGAATCGACTTTTCAGAGTCAACTAATTTAACATTCCTGGTACAAATTCTTATATTCTCCACCAATACATTCACATATACAGTATTTTAGAGTAAACCAAAAGAATGCTTGACAGCATGGTAGGTGGTGAATGACAAGGGGAGGGTTTGTATTTTACAAGAAAGCCTGAATCATGAGATTCCTGATTCCTGGTTTTGATTGCTCCCAAGTGTGGCCGTGGTATACTTTATTTTGTGAGTTAATGTCAGTGTTGTACTCAAGAACACCACTGGTGTAAACATGCTCCCTGCTTCAGGATACCCCAACTGATAAATATCAAGCCTACTCTTATCAGCATTTCATCTAGGGCCCTCTCTGTTGAGTGTATCAGACAGTGGGGAATTGGCATACATGCACAGACTTTAGGATTATGGGTTTGTGCTGAAGTCTTCCAAAGGAGAAATATCTGAGAAGCCAAATTTGGTTCTATAAGTGACGTGAAATTTTGGACCAAGTTTCTATATATCCCCAAGGCTGGCACTGACATTTCCCCAAAAATGAAACTTTGAAGATTTCAAGTTCCTCCTACAGGCGGCATTACGATCAGCCATGTTGGACATTGGGTCCATAGAACACTGTCAGTCACTGAGTCCATGGCAAGGGCCCATACCTACCAGACTGGACTGGCTTTTGGACCTTGAGTTTTGGTGGTAGTGGTAGTGTCCAACGCACTGTCAGGGGCCCCTGTAACCTGATACCTGCACTGGTCCCTTTTAAGGCAAAGCATCCTGAGAATTTTCAAATGTTAAATGAGTTTCTAACAGACATGTGACTTTTTTTTGGGGGGGGGGGACTACAGTTCCCCAAGATAGATGGGTAGCTGACAGATAGAAGACATGCATGCTTGCTTTGGAAAACTGGATCATTGTCATCTCCTGATCTCAGATCTATAAAATTGCATGTTACAAATAGGAATTTTGAGTCCATAATGAAGTAAGCTTATTTTAATTCAAATTTTCTTTTTACTTGACAACTTCTGAATGCCGGCAAAGATCTCTCTGTTTTGCTGGAGCATATACTGTAGCCATTCATTTATGCTGAACAGTAGGATAAGGTTTTGCAAGATGATGAGCTATGAATAATTGCACTGGCAAAGTAAAGAAAGTGGTTATCTCATTGCTGAAGCAAAATCCACTCATTGTGATGCAGCCGCTCAGAAAGAGCAGGGCCATTTTCTTATTTTTCACGAGGGGAAAAAAACGAAGCATCTTTATAATACCAGCCAGATGATTTTTGCCTTTTAAAAAAATCCACACTCTCTGTAGCAGGTTCATTGTTAAGAAGAAACAGAAAAGAATTTTCTGAAATTTCATAGTATGCTTCAAGGGCATGGGGAGGGAAAATCGAAAAGAACATGTATCCTTAGCAAAATCTTTGAAATTTAAATAAAAGGTTAATGACCATGAGAAGAAAATGAGAATCTTATGAGGTGTTGAGCTTGTTTTATTTGGAACAGAGCAAGTTCTTGTGATAATGCCCTCTTATGGATATATATAACATTATTAGAAAAAAGTCAGATTTTTGCTTAATAAAACGGGAAGACAAAACAACTAAGGACTACCAAATGGAATTAGGGAAGCAGAAAAGAAGTGACTAGAAATCTGCCTTAAAAATCAATTGTTTACAATGGGAATAAGTTATATAAAGAAGTCAAGTATGCATATGTTTAATGATGGACTGCAAACTGAAGCCTGGTAGGTTGGGAATCTGGGGCTAGTACATGGTGATATGTTAACAGCTGTTCTGTGACTACAGTACGGCTGTACTGTGGGAAAGTCTATCGCTCCATGGAAGTGTTTATGTGCTTTGCGTGCAGGAAGTCCACAGTTTAATACATGTCATCTCCAGTTAAGACTAAGAAAGACCCTTGCCTGAAACCCTACAGCTGCTAAATGTAGACAATACTAACTTTGATGGAGCAATGATCTAAGTCAGGAGTGCCCAAACCCTGGCCCTGGGGCCACTTGTGGCCCTTGAGGACTCCCAATCTGGCCCGTGGGGGCCCCGAGTCTCCAATGAGCCTCTGGTCCTCCGGAGACCTGCTGGAGTCTACACTGGCCCGATGCAATTGCTCTCAGTGTTAGGGCAACTGTTCGACCTCTCATGTGAGCTGTGGGGCAAGGGCTCCCTCCACTGCTTGCTGTTTCACATCTGTGATGCAGCAGTGGCAGCAGAGGAAAGGTTGGCCTTGCTTTGTGCAAGGCCTTTTATAGACCTTGAGCTACTGCAAGACTTATATTCATTCATATAAGTTACATCTCGATTATATTCATTTATGTAAATCTATTCAAATTTGAAATGTAAATTAATTCTATTTTTCCCCAACACAGTGTCAGAGAGATGATGTGGCCCTCCTGCCAAGAAGTTTGGACAGCCCTGATCTAAGGGGATGGCAGCTTCTTATGTTCAGCAGCCAGGTATTTTATTACTTCGGTTTTCTGTTTGATGCTGCCAGTAATAATGCCAGGCTTTAGGGGACAAAGCCCTGCCCTGGAATCCCATGACACCTCCTACCTGTCCCCAATGGTGCTTTGATGGCAGCATTAATGCTGGCATTGAGCAGCCCTGGTTCAACAAACCAAGTAGGACAGGGTCATGGGCCTTCACCTGCTCTTGATCTTGCTATCCCCTGATGCCACCACAGGATCCTGCCACCAGTTGAAAGCAACATGTTATTTTGTTCCTTCTAATCTCATTGAGGTAAAATCAATGCTTTGATGAACAATGCTCTCCCTGATTAATTAAAGGGGATTTATTTTCAGCACTGTACAGCTTGTCTTGATAGGTTCTCTGTGTGAAATTGGCAACCTTATCAGTTATGTCACTGATTCAAATGACTGCTTTGTTGTGCTTCTAAAAAGCAACACGTGTTTGCTTTACAAATGGTCTCATGCATTTTGACAGAGCAGGCAGATCAAGGCAGTGTCAGCCCGCCTCTTTCTCCAGCACCACTGCTGTAAGCAGATGCAGTGGTGGAGCTGCAAGAAGGAGCTGAAAGGCAATCCTGTTCCGATATCTCACTTCTGTGATAACAGGACTGCTTGGCTCTGTCTCTTTCTCACCAGTGGCATAGCTAAGTGAGTGCAGGGGGTAGCAATTGCACCAGGCAACAAGCTTTAGGGGAGCAACAATTTGAGCTTGACACTAGTGGTCAAAATTGTGAAAATCTTGCTATTTTCAAATAATACCATCATGTTATACACTATTCAATGTGGAATCTAATGCAGAATACAGGTGGAGCCTATTTATCCACGTTAGTTCTCAGCTGTGAGAACTGTGAGAACTCAGCTGTGAGAACTAGTTAGTGACTCAGCACAATTAACAAAAAACAGGTTGTGCTGAGTCCATAGAGTTAGAGTCCATACAGAAATAGGCTGCAGCCTGACACTTCCCGTTGGAAGGAAACTAAGGCAGCTGTTCTCAATTCCCTCCCCTCCCCGCTCAGCCCTCCTGTTACCATCTGTCCTGCTTCTTTCACAGTTGGAATGGTGAGCTTACTTGGGAAGCCTCTGTGTCCCAGGCGGCCTCCCAACAGCCCTGCAGGTTCTTCTCCTCCTCCTCTTCACTGCTGCTGCTCCTGCAATCCTCCCAACCACCATCATGGAAACTCCTCTGCCCCAGAGCATTCTGGGACTTGTAGTCTGGCTCTCTGCTCACCGTCACCTATCTCTCCAATGCTTCCCAAGAGCCAACATCATGGGGGGGGGGGGAATTTGGCAAACACTCCCTGGGTTTTTTAAAGCAATCCCCTCTCCTCCCCCTCCTGCCTCCCCCTTCATACTCAGCCCTCCCTGTTGCCAGATTCTTTCGCAGTTGGAATTCTGATCTTTAAAGAGTCCAGCCCTATGCATTTCTACTCAGAAGTAAGCCCCATTCCAGTCAATGGGGCTTACTCCCAGGAAAGTGTGGAGAGGATTGGGCTGTAAATCGAATGCTTTGCTTGGTGGGAAGGCTTTGTGATAGCCTGCACCATGGGGGGGGGGGGGGAATTCAGCAAACACTCCCTGAGTTCTTTAAAGCAATCCCCTCTTCTCTTTTAAAGTAATCCCCTCTGTTGCTACAGCACCTGCCCCTGTGTGTGTGTGTGTGTGTGAGAGAGAGAGAGAGAGCGCGAGCGCGCTTCACCTCCACCTCCATCTCCACCTCGCTGCACGTGTTCTGGCTACAGAGGTTCTTGCCCACCCCTTCCCCTCTTCAGCCTCGGCTGGCTCAGGGGCTCCAGGAATGTTACTGTTCCTTTGCAAGGGGAACCTCTTCCAGGGCTCCAGGGTTATTCCCGGCCTGGGCAAGGCGGAGCCTTTTTGCAGTCTTTTGGGCTGCCTGGAAATGGATCAAGACGCCAGCACAGGGCAAAGGAGGCAAAGTTGTGTGTGACATTCAGTACCCCACCCCATTCGCGTTGAGACAAATCTGCAGATAAAAAATCCATGGATAAATAGGCTGCTCCTGCACAATGAAACAAACTACGTCAAAATATCTCTAGTCTATCAATAATTATGGCCAAATAACCACAAATGAAAACACAACTACATTATGTAACAAAAACTGGATTTTCTTAACTCAAAACCGATCAATGAGACTGATTGTTCCAAGTTCCAATTAGGTGCTACTATGATACAGCAGGGAACCAATAAGGTGTTAATATAGGGGAGAGCCTGGGGTGAAGTGGCAGAGCAAGTGGGCAGTGAGTTGCTGAGGGAAGAGGTGGATTTTTTTCCATTTTTCACTTTTTTAAAAGCCTGGCGTGATGTCACTTCTGGGGCATCATTTTGAGCTTGGCACTGGACCACACGATCCTTAGCTACACTACTGCTTCTTGCATGCCCAGCAAGCCACCCAGGTGGGAGAGGAGGAGGAGGTAGAGCCCCCCACACACCTTCTCCTTGCTTTTCTGGTGACCCTCCCATCCACTGTAGCCATTTTCCCCTTGCTCTCCACCCATCCAGTTCAAACAAACAGGATGGGCTGTCAGCATGTGCAACCTTCTGTGTTTGTTTCAATTGGATGGGCAGAGCGCAATGGAGAAGAGAGTACAGGGCAGGTACTGGATGGTCTGATGAGCTGTTTCATGCTCCTCTCCTTGCCCATCTGGTTGCTCCCCTTAGCAGCCAGACAAGCAAGGAGAGCAACGGTAGCAGCAGCAGTGATGGTGGAACATGCATGTATTTAAATGCAAATCGAGGACTGAGTGCAGAAGTGGTGAATCTCTGCAAACTCAGGTGGCAAATCCACTGAGACTGCACCATTTGTATTTACCATTAGTCTCAAAGAAATGGAGCAGGGGCGGTTGAAATTATCTCTTCAACCATGACGTCGGCAAGTAGGCCATTTGCAATTGGGTTGAACAGGAAGGACCACAAGACTAACAGTGGTTCCTGGGCCACTTCTCTCACTGTGCTCCTAGTTGTAAAGCATCATAGTCTGAAGTCTACAGAAAGGGACAACTAAGGTTCACCAGCAGGTAATGTGGGCAACCAAGTGGGGCCTTGCTGAGCAAGGGTAGGGCAAAAGTGTGACTGAAGTATGAAGAATAAGGAGAGAAGAGAACTGTTGCTGAAAAAGATAAACATGCCCATGTATGAAATTGAGGTGAACGCATGGGTGTCAACATATGGGTAGCTGTTTAAACAGTACAGCCTTCTAGCATACGGACAAGTCATTAAATCCTGAGGGAACAGACTGAGCTAGTTCAGATTATATTTCGTGCACCCGACCTTGCTTCATGAGATGAATGTGCTCTGAGAATGTGTATCTTGCCCCACCCTCACACCAGATGCTGTTGCTTAATCACACGTGTATCAGGATTGTGTGGTGTGGGGGCGGCAGGTGAGGTAGAACTGCCCCATTGAAGACTGTGGAAAAGCACCGCAGCCATCCCACCCGCTTACACCTAGGGAGGCTCTCCTTACACCCAAGAAAGCAGGTGTAAGGAGAGCCTCCTCAGGTGTAAGCATGCGGGGCAGCTGTGGCTCTTTTTCACGGACTACGACGGGGCAGTTTTGCCTCACCTGCTGCCCCTGCACCGGGCGTCCCTGATGTGTACCAGATATGCCCCACTATATTCAGTTCAAATACTATTTTAAAGTTGTATTAGAACCTTGCACAAAGTTGTAGCTTCAATGAACTGCCCCCCGCTCTACAATTAAGTAGCAGTACCCTGGCATGAGAGGAGGGAGCAGGACATACAAACGCCTGATGGGTTCATGTCTTTAATAGTGCAGGGCCAGAACATTCAGTGAAATATCGTCTAAGCATTGTGTTTGGGGGGAGGAAAAACCCATGAACAGCCAGAGAGGCAAGAGACGGTTAGTTCTAAACTAAATTTCCCTCTACCAATGCAGCAGCACTAGGGGAATTTTGGCTGCTGGATGTCTCCTTGGGGTCCCCTTGCCTCTGGGTAAGCCCCAGCAACCACAATGGGTCCACTTGGATCTGCAGCAGCGATATCGCTGGCAGAAGTCTGCATTGGTCCATGCAGGTGGATCAGGTCCAGGAAGGGAGGATAGGATACGGTATGCTTCAGATTGTGCGCTGTGGCACGATGCAGTTGATTGAACACACAATGAGAACTAGATGACTTAGTGGAGATATGCAAATGTGTCAAATGGTAACTGACCACGTATGGACTCTTCCTCAGTCATTTGGTTGTTTATAATATCCTACTTAGTGAATACTCCTTTCTGTGATAGCACTAGCACATGGTGATGTTCTCAGTCTGTTGCAACACAATGCTGCTTGGAAGGCACACAAAGCTTGGACTTTGTTGCCTGGTGGGAGTGCAGAGTGCACTGAGAAGTTATAGACTATAAACAAGGACAGCAAGGCACCGAGCAATCAATGAGACACGGCAGACAGGTTTGAAATGTAGAGATGCTAAGAGAGCTGAGCCGGAAGCGGAACAAAGTGAGAGAGAAGTTCTCCCCCCGGCCAGCCTGCTCAGGCTTTTATTGAGTCTTACACACATGAAGCAATACTGAGTTTATTAAAGGTTAAAAGATTACACTCTAACTGGAGCTTCTAGCTTAACCGCAATACACATTCCTAGATTATGACTCTATTGTTGACAGCACTGGGCTTCAAACACTCAGCATATTACCAAGGCCAAGAGTTTGCTCTTGCGCAGGCGCAACTGTTGTCGTTGTAGCCAACATACTAAGGCCAAGCTTAGTGCTTGTGCATTTATTTACCACACAGTCATTACTTATTTTAGGAAACCCATTGGTGCTCCCATAGTAAGATCCACAAACCGATCCACAGTGCATTGGAGACCTTTTTTCTTGCTTCTGTTCATTCCTGATTTCTTGGACAGACTACTCATTCTCAGAGCAAGAGTAGCCTGCATATTGCAGCTCTGGGGCACTTTGGGGCTCTGGGGTGAAAGATGCTGTTGTTCTGTGAATCAGTAGTCTGAGTAGAGCAACAAGGAAGGAGCAGCACAGAAAAGATCTGCACTGTAGCATAGATAGCTCTGGTTCCTATGGAAATGCCAATATACCGTCTACAATAAATAATGGAACTAGTGGAAGAAGAGGCTAAGTGGTCCATTGAGCCCTATGGAAATCCTCTCACCCACATTGTAGCCATACCCACACTGTAGCCATGTGCATATGGGAGGAAATGAATCAAATGACTGTGATAGTAATCCTAAAAGAATTACTGTATAAATTTCTTCTGGTCATTCAGAAATGCTTTCTTAAAATTGTAAAAGACTGGTGAGAACTAAGTCAATACATGATGTTGAGCTGTCCTTCGTTATCTGAGGGCAGGTTCACACAAGCATGTTTATCACTCACATAATTATTTGCACCATGTGTGAAGGAAGCATCCTACACCAAGCACCACAGATAGAACTTTTGCATCACCTTTGCACTGTGTCATGATATTGGACACAATATTTTTAAATGGCTAATTCCCACAGGTGCAACAAACACTGAGATCCTGAGTGAGGTCATGAAGGTGTAAAGCGGGCTTCGTTTAGAGACTCTTCTCACATACAGAATGCCTGTGCATGCTGGTGAACCCTTCCCTGGTCACTACTGTATTCTCCAGCTCTGCCCCACAGAGAGCATTTGTCTTGGTTTTCAGTGTGGGGGAGGATTTGCTGTAGAGACATGTTCTCCATGGGGAGGTTGTGAGGGAGCAGGGAAGCAGAGCATGTCCATAGCAGGGACAGGACTTGCCAGTGTTCTCTACACATTTTGTAAGCAAAGAGCATCTCCACACTTACAGAATGTCTGAAGAGCATTTTGTGACCTAAAATCTGTTGTAAGGTTGTGGTTGTGAGAAAACAGATAACTCTGCTCTGCAGTAGTATCAATTCAGCAACCTTCATGAGCAGTAAATTCTCTTAAATATTAACAACCAGAGGAATTCTATCACTTCTAATAATTGTACTCCCACTATGTCCGTCTGTGCTTTATAACTGCATGTAAATTTAAGAAAGCTCAGAGCCCTTTAGAATTTACACCTCCGAGTATGAACAGACATTCAAATTGTGTAAACCTGAAATATGAAAGAAATCCTTGATGAAATGGAATTGCTTTTGAATAATGCCTGGGTAGTATACCTTAAGTTTCATATACATTATTCACAATGCCATTTAGTTTCTTTGAAGGTGAGTGAATCAGAAGTAATTTCCTGGGTAGAAAATAATAGCAACATAATACTGGTATTGACAGATATCACAGGTAATACAGAACAAGATTTTTTAACTATGTTTCATAACTCATTATTTGTCCCCAGACTACTGAACAATATACATGTAGGTTCTAAGGCAGTCTTTTTTTCAGGTCCCAATACAGCCAGATTCTGGTTTCTTAGGGTTCAATCCTATCCTCAGCCAGCCTGTGCAATGCACCTCATTAGCACTGCTGCATCCTGCAGTTTGGCGGGGGACCAGGCCAGCAAGGAGAGGTAAGTAAGGACAGCTAGTTCCTTACCTCCTCCGCTGCTGGTCCTCAGTGGGCCTAGTCAGATCAATGCCAGCTATTTTGCTGGTGAATCTGTTAGATCCAAGGAGGCAAGCCAGGTCCAAGGGAACATGTCAGACCCAGGACAGGGGCTCTGAATCTTGTTGATACTACTGCCTCTGAAATCTGCTCCTGCCCTAACCTGCCTCTGGCCCAGCACAGTATGGCCCCGATCCCCCCTCCACCTTACTTGCTCCAACAGCTGGTCTGCTGCCCACTGCTGCTGCTGGTTTCTGCTCTACTGGCAGCAAACCACCTGCCATCAGAGCAGTTTAGGCAGTGGCAACCCACACATTATGATGACAGATTGTGACGGTAGGAGTGAGCTGTTAGTGCTATAGATGAAGCTACATCAGTTGCTTTCAGACTATTCTTCAAGGTTAAAAAAAAAAGAATTCCAGCAAATTCACATTCACAGCAAATTCACATTCACTTGATATTACTTTAAGCATTCCCATCCCCAATGTATCAGTTGATAATGCCAGTTAGATATGTAGTACTTATTTAATATTAGTAGCTCTTGGAATGAAAGTCAGTTAGGTCATGATACAGAAACCACTTTTCCCCAAAATTAATCACATGGATGCACACAGGCCTTCTTCTGTGTAATTGTGTAAAGGAGCAACTTTACTGTGTAAAAGAGGGAGTGAGGAAGCTAAGGCCTAAGAGCCCAATCCTATCCAACTTTCCAGTGCCAATGAAGCCATAATACAGCCCCGAGGTAACAAATGTTGCATTACCTTGAGGAGGCCTCCATGACAGTCCTCCCACTGAAAGGTGCAGTGTTCATGCCATAGGCAAGGCTGCAGAAGCTCTTGAAAATTGGATAGGATTGGGCCCTAAGATGAGTGGGCAGTTCAGGATCATTTAGCTGTTTTAAATTAAGTCCTCATGGCTGGATGAGCTGCTCAAAGTACTGTGGATCTTATCTCAGAGCCTCTGTCTATAATTTTCGAGAACTCTTGTAGAACCAGGGAAGTGCCAGACTGGAGATGAACAAAGGGGGGTCCCTATCTTTGTCTTCTGTGGGTCTCCTCTGACTTTGATGGCCTCCTCCCTAAGGTTCCTGGCAAGTCATGCCTTGATAAGGTAGATACATTGGGGGACTGGAGGCAATGACAATGCAACCATTTTGGCTGAGATAGTTACTCTGCTGCCACTTCCTCCAGGCACCCCCTCAGTCTGTGGAAAAAGGAGCTTCCACCTGCACATGGGATAGGTAGAGGTGAAAACAATAGCCTATTCTTTCAGCACAGCCCAATCCTGAGCTGCCCGGGGCGCGTGGCTGCAGCGGCACCGAGAATGGCTCTCGCTGTATCCTGCACACCTCAGCCTGCTGCGGGCAGCACTTTGGGAGAAGGGGATGAAAGTCCCCTTCTCCCAGGTTAGGGAAGCAGCCCGGCAATGGGGTTACTAACTTTGCCGCCGACCAAAAGGTCAGTGGTAAGGTAAAGGCATTTGTGTAGGGCGCCAAGCCTCACACAAATGCCTTGGATTTGGTGGAGTGGAGCTCCACAGGACCCGCCTCCCTCCCTCCCCCCAGCACGCCTCCCGCCTGCCCTTTCTCCTCCTCCCCATCATGCCTCCTCCCTGCCCCCCTCCCCACCCCCGCTTACCATGTTGTGGCTTGGCAGTCCGTGAGACCGCCGAGCAGCAGAGGACGGGCGCCTGCCTGGCACTAGCCCAGCAGTAAGCCTCGCAGCCTCGGAAAGCCAGAGCGCCAAGGTCAGGATTGGGCTCTAACTCTGCTACTGCATGGTCTAGAGATGCCTGAAGCTGTCTCCAAGATTGGCAGCAGGCCCTTCTGAGGGATCTAGGCCTTGGGCAGCTAGATCAACCCCTGATTTCACCCTGTACACAAACCCAATTTCAATCTAGCAGAAATGCTGTAAGGAAAAAAGGGCCCAATCCTATCCAACTTACCATTGCCAATGCAGCCACAATGCAGCCCTAAGGCAAAGGAACAAACATTCCCTTACCTTGAGGTTGGTTGGCAACCTTCAGTCTCGAAAGACTATGGTATAAGCCTACAGCACCCAGTATTCCCAGGCGGTCTCCCATCCAAGTAATAACCAGGCCTGACCCTGCTTAGCTTCCGAGATCAGACGAGATCGGGCATGTGCCCCTGCAATTGCCCAACCACTGGCATGGTTGAACCAGTGCTGGAAAGTTGATAGGATTGGGCCCTAATGCAGCACACAACCTCTTATTTCTCACTGTGTGGCTATTGGAATATGTTTTGAGTTGTTGATAACATATTGAAGGGCAATGGTGTTTTTCTAGTATGTCCTTTATCAAAAGTACCACCATGCTCTTGACTTTTGAAATGGTGACAGGCTGTGGCAGAGTAAAAAAAAAAAAAAGGTCTGCAAACAGAATCTACAGTATGTGATTAAGAGCTTTCAATGGAGAGAATAAGACTCACACATTGATTCTTGGCACAAGAGTGGGGTATTACAAGTCTGCCCTTTTTTTCCCTTTGAAATGCTATGGGCAACAACACCTTCCTCCAATAGCCACTGAATGCAATTATCACTGGCTCAGTGATTTATTTGCAGATTTTCCTGCTATGGGAAAATAAATTTTCACAAAACTTTTGAAAACGGAACTAATTATGCACATTTTTAATCACAGATATGTGCCTTGATAAGTCCTTTGGGACAGTATCCAGGGACTCTCTGCCAGTACCAGGCAAAATGAAATGGCCGCTACTAATGAAAAGGTGCAGACTGCTCCAGAATTTAATGTTCCACTGTGGGATCTTCAGGCTTAGAAAGACTAGGGAACTGCAAATTTGTGCATAATAATAATAATAAAAAAAATCAAGGGCTTGCTATATCTAACAAATTTTTTTTTAAAATGCCATTTCAACTTTTCCACAAGATTAAAAATAAAAACAGCAGAAATGAATTTGAGAAGATAATTTGAGCAGGGGGTGGTGGTTGGGGGAGGCAACAGGTGGATCTTGGCAGAAGCCACCATTGCTAGGATCATATCTGTCTTTCCCAGGCCATCCCGCCCCCTTTCTCTACTCAGGCTTATCACAGCTATATACCTGGTATGGGTCCAAAGAGACCCATAGGTAACTACATTCACCTTGGAAAAAACTGTGACTACAATTCAGAGTCAGGCTAGACATTGGGGGCAAGTTACCTTGGACTTGTGAGGCACTGTACTCGGTGGCTGCAAAGTCAGGTGACCACAAAGTTCCTATACAATTTAACACTCTGAGGGAAGGTATGGCAGAAAACAGTTTGTTTATTGCTGGTACCAAAGCAAGGCAGCAAGGAGGCCAGTTGCCTCAGATCATGCTCAAGAGTAGCTAGACACAGCTAGCTTTTTATACTCAGTTCAAGCAATACATTCAACAGGCAAAAAGTTCAGTAAATTTCCATTCCTGCCAAACACCTTCTTAACCCCCCTTTTAGTTGTTGCTTTGGCAAGATAACACAGTCCAACTCTCTCTGGTCTTCAAGGACTAAGGCACTAGACAGCCAGGCACTGTCTAGTGGCTCACAGTTTCTTGCTAACAATCATTTTAGAACCAGAGTCAGAACTGATGTTAAAATGGCACTACTTTGGCTAGAGTTTATTGAAAGTTCTTGGCTCAGGCCATCACACACAATCTCATTAATTTGGACTTTGTGGCCACCCTGTAGCTGTGTGTGACACCCCATGGTTGTGTATGACAAGGGATCAGGCATTCCTGTCATTGTCCCTTCCTTTGTATGATTTTGATCAATGTATTTGTTTTTGTTACATCTCAGTTGTGAGAATGGTAATGCATTGATCCAGACATACAAAGTAGGGTTTAGGAGGCTGTAGACTTTTTGTTTACACAGGTCCTTGGAGGCAGGACATGAAAGGTGACATGAAAGGAAGACTGGTTTTTATGCTGCTGTTTTTTGATGTTTTCTGTTTTTTATTTGTTGTTATTCATTGTAAATCTTATGTTTTGATTTTGTTGGTTTTCTTGTACTTTATAATTGGATTTGTTTAGCACCTTGGGGGTCTAAACAAGGACCACAGATGGGGCACTACACCACGGCTCTATTGCTGAGGATTATTGCTAGCTTGTAGTTCCAATGGCTGCCCAAATTTGTGGCATTCTGTAAGCCAAAGTGGCTATTTCTTTAACTGAGTGGCTCCCAAACTGTGAGCTGCTGCTCCCTGGTGAGCTGCAGAAACCAGTCAGGGGAGAATATTGGAATTCTGGAATATCTGGCAAGGAGGTAGGGTGTGGTGTCAGCAGTGGCCCCTTTAAAGGTAAGGCCTGGGCATTCAGCAGAGAGTGTGCTGCACAGCTGCAGCCACTTGAAGGCAATAGGGCCCTCAGGCATAAAAGCACCTGATGAAGGGAGAGTTTGGGGTGGGTAGTTGAAGGAGAAAAGCCTGAGAAACTAATGGACTGATGTGTGAATGGATGTTCGAGGCTGCTGGAGCAGAAACTGCTGGAGATGCTGAGATTGGTGGTTGGCTGCCATGCCCAAGAACTGCAGAGGACCAAGGTGCTGCTGTAGTGGTGGAAGGAGCTGCTGGGAGGAAGGAGGGTCTCTGCAGGTGGAACAGGTGAGCTACCCTGGTGGTGGAGTCCAGCAGTGCTACAGGGCAGAACTAGGATCATTTCTGAGGAAAGAAGGGCAGCAAATTAGCTTAAAGTGGACATAATTCTACAGGCAGAGCTTGGACTGGAAATCTGGCTGAATAGAGAGTTGAATTCTCATGAAAAACCTGCTGTTGTATACAATGTATAGAATTGTAATCCATCCTAATGGGGAGTCATGGCCAATGGCCCAGTAGGGCAAGGGAGTTGCCAGTTGAAAAAGTTTGGGAACCACTGGTTAACTATATGAGCTGATATACATCTGCAAGGTGCAGGAAATTATTATTATTATTATTATTATTATTATTATTATTATTATTATTATTATACTGCTTTTCAACTAAAAATTCACAAAGCGGTTTACAGAGAAAAATCAAATAACTAAATGGCTCCCTGTCCCAAAAGGGCTCACAATCTAAAAAGATGCAAATGAATACCAGCAGGCAGCCACTAGAACAGACACTGCTGGGGTGAGATGGGCCAGTTACTCTCCCTTGCTAAAAAAAGGAGCACCCACTTGAAAAAGTGCCTCTTACCCAATTAGCAGGGGTTTGATAAGATTAGGGAGTTGAAATAAAATTAGACCAGTGCTTCTCAAACTTTTTAGCACTGGGATCCACTTTTTAGAATGACAATCAGTCTGTACCACACCGGAAGTGATGTCATTAACCTGGATGTGATGTCATGACCAGAAATGACATTATCAATTTAGACTTCTAAGCTGCAGTCAGCCAAATGTCCCATTACCCAGTGTGCTTGTGCTGTTATTTTGCATAACTTGGAATTCAAACATTCTTCAGAAGTCAAAGCACTATGCAGACTTGGATCCTTCTTCAACTACACAGCCCTCCCCCATTTCTCTCTGTTCAAGGCAAAGCACCCTGCCTCCCTTCCACCAAGAGCCTACCCTGCCCAGAAGCTCTGTACCCTGGATTTTCAGCTCTAAATTTGCAATGGTGGCTGAGCTAGGTGCCACCTGAAATTGGCTTGCGACCCAACTGTGGGTCCTGACCCACTGCATTAGATTATAAGTTTGGGAGAAGGCAATTCAGGCTCCAAGAATGTGTATGGAACACATTTCATTCAGAGGCACTGCCTTTGTTTTTATGCCAGTGGAGGGCACATTGCAAGACAATATGAGGACAGAGAACGGATGGTGGCAGCACTTCTTTTAATTTGAAGTTTTTCTGTTGTCCTGTTGTGTGCGAGTGCTTACTGCCGCCTAAGCCTTTATTGTACAGTCTTCATTCAGGCCAAAATCTTTATTCAGCACATAAATAGCTTGAATGTGTGACACCTAGGCTCGCTCCAGATGGTGGAAAGCATTTGCCTGCCAATGGCGTTACCTCTTGAGAGGAGGAGGAAATAAACAAATGACAGGATGATGACACAGACCTCCTTTCAAACCAGCTGGTCTGTATTCAGTAGCCATGGTGGGAATGACTTCACCATTTTCTAACAAATTGATTAGGAGAGAGAATATTAAAGCTCAGTGGTCATTTACAAAGACAGCCATGGCTACTTAATCTCAATAGAACCAGCCCTTGATTGATAATTAAACACTTGATTACCTTTTATGAAGAAATGGTTATTTACTAGCTTACTGTTTCATTCGATAATATGTTATAGTAATGGAAAATGTGATCCGATGAAAAACCAGGACACAGTGGTGTGGATTCTAGTGCTCTTCAGGACTCTAAAACTAGTGTTGTGTGTCTCAAGGGTGCACAGAATAATCTCCATTAGCCAGTTAGAAAGGGGTAGGGGACCTCATTGTAATGGATAATTAATTCAACACTAAGCAATGTCTGCCTCAATTGCGTAGTGTTAACAGACATTTCCTCAAATACGGTTTTGTTGCCTTTGTAGATAACAGCAATGTTAACCTGCAGACTCCAACTACACAACCTTGACTAAACAAATATGCACCCAAATCTTTTAATATAGGAATGGATTTCAAGTTGTAATGACATCACAGAACCTTGAAGTCCTGAGAGGATTTTTTTTCTTATGATGGGCCTCTTACTAGAGAGACTTGTGCTGCTGAACCAAACAACCAAAGGATCATGTAGTTTTAAAACCAGGAGACACTTTGAAGAATAGAGCCGATGAGCAACTGTGTGCTTGTGGATCTGTCCTCTCATCTGTAAAATGAGAGGTGTAATGGTTGGTGCAATTATGCTAGTAACATTAATGCTAAAAATAACAGGGTACAAATAAAAGGTGAAAATTATGCCTTATTTTCTACAGTGAGTTTGTTCCAGGGAGTGGTCAAATGCATGCTTACTCAGAAGAAAGTCCCATTGTGTTTAAAGTGTGGAAAGTGTGTATAGGATTATGCCTCAATCATTTCCCCCACCATCCTATGTAATGTAGCCACCCTGCTGGAGCACACATTGCATGGGGGGGGGGGTTTGACCAGATGGGCTGGGAGACATAAGTAAAAATGGAAGGCCACTTTGTCACCAGTGGGTCTCCTCTGTTTAGCTGGCATAAGTCTGAGGAGTCTTGGGGGTGGGTTTGGGAAAGGGGGGATAAGATCTGGGCATGTGCAAGTCACATAAACTGCCCTTTTACAAGGTATATCCAAAGTGGGGGAAAAAAGGATGATGATTTACCAGGTGCAGAAACCATAAAATATGGGTGAGCCCTGGCACTTCAAGCTTGTGCATGTCTAATTACTAATATCTAATTACTGTTACAGTTACCAACCCTAGAAGGCACTTGGTACATATACTAACAGCCCAAGCCTATACATGTTTACTCAGAAGTCACATTGTAATCGATGAGGCTTACTCCCAGGAAAATATGCATTGCAGCCTAAGAAACTCCAGGGAATGTGCCCTGAATCAGGTCATGTATGGAAACTGTATATGTAGGAAGGATGTATGTATATGTAGGAAGGAAAACTGAATATACCAAGCCCAGTCTTATGAACCCTGCTGTAAGTACTCAACAATAAAGGTCGTTAATGATAATCTGCTCAGAAATATGACAGCTGTGTTTGAAAACTGAAACTGTTAATCAAACTGCATGTGAGAACCTGATAGCCACAAAGTGAACAGTGTGCAAAGAGAGGGGGAAAAGGTTATTTGTGTTTAGCCAGGATACACTCTAGATCCAGCCATATATTTAATAATAATAATAATAATAGGTATTTATATACCGTCTTTATTCAAGACTTTATTCAAGGCGGTTTACATAGGCAGGCTTTATTAAATCCCTATTAAATAGGGATTTTTACAATTTCAAAGAATGTTCTTTCTTTCAAGAACGACTACATTCAAGGTGTTTCATTTCGATCTGGCTTCACATTCTGGCCTCCATCCTCCCACGCTCAGAGCAGATAGAATTGCTCGGCTTCAGCTTGTCAGCTGCTTCAAGGTCGCACGGTGCCGGTGGCCTCGAACTGGCGACCTTGTGGATGTTATCTTCAGGCAGACAGAGGCTCTACCCTCTAGACCAGACCTCCTGCCTATTTAGCCAGGGCACACTCTCCATATGTGAACATTTCCACATACGTTCATAAGCACAGCGTAGAAATTGTCAGGCTTGTATGGATCCTTGGCCTAAGTTTAAAGGGACACCATTTTTTCCTGTGGGCACTGCTTCCCTTCTTTTCCCTAAAAGGTTACTGTAGCTGTGAGCGGTATTCTCTGGATCTCATGTTGCCTGATAGCCGTTGCTCACCTCGCTGGCAAAGCAAATTTAGCTTTGTGACAAAAGCTATCTCTTTGGTTTTTCTAACCCAGGAAAGTACATTGTTAACAAAACAAATGAAGATTCCGCTCCCACTGCCCTCACCAACTCCATGACCCAACTCAAATAAGGAAGTATGTTAATGAGTGAACTGGCTACTGCACCCTTAGACAAGCACAAAGACAGCACCCATCAAGGTCAATCTGCTAACACAGAAACAGTTGTGGACCTGCCATTGGGATCTATGGGGCAAATGCCCTGGGTGCGAAACTGCTGGACCCCTTTCTGAAGCTCCCAATGGGGTCGGAAACTGTGCTTCTGGTTCTTGGAAGCACAGTTTATAGCTTCGGGGAAACGCAGAGAGGCTCCCCCAACACAGCCTTGGGTTACGCAAAGCTCCATGAGCCTCAGGTGAATGGGGGGGTGACAGCCTGTGGGGGGGAGGCACCATCGTGGTCCTTTGCCCCAGGGCACAGGGCTGGGAAGGTCTGCCACTGCATGGAAAATGTCTGTGACTAGGGCTGCAATCCTATATCCACTTTCCCAAACTACATTGAGTAAACTACATTGAATAGTCACAGTTGTTCACTGTGGTACAAACCCCAGGAACTTCTCTCTCTACTTCCCGCTACAATTCACTAGTGTTCCTCCCTCTTCTTCCTTCTCTACACCTCAAAATTCCTACTTTCTTAGCCCCAGCTAGGCAATATTTTTTCTTCCCTATTATGGTTAAACATGCCTCCAATAAACATTTTCTTATTGCACATGTTACTTATGTGCAAAAAAAGCACATCTAGTATCCTTAGGATGAATGGCAGTTACATGTCAAAGTGTTTGTCCACAAGTCACATCTTAATCTCTTTAACTGAAAGGGTCCTCTGACTGGGAAATGCCCCCTCCAATCATGTCACCAGGAGGCAGTTAAAATGTAACAAGTTTCAGCAGAAATTAATCCCCTGAACCCCTTTCTCAGGAAACCAACAGGAGGCTAACTAGTTTAAAATTATTTGGCCAAGAATGATATTTGATACAAGAATTGACACAAGAGTTCTGGTGGCATGTGAATTAGCACACCACCGGCGTTTGCCCTGCCCCCACACGAGGTACAGGAGGGGCCAAACTCGCAGCCGATTGGCTGAGGGCTAATTGGGGTGAGGTCACGTGCAGGCTGCTCGGAAAAGCCCATGCAGTCGGGACCAGGCAGCGATCACCCACCCACCCACCCACCCTTTGGCAGTCCGGGACTAGCTGGTTGCCATCTGGGGCTGGGCAGGAATTTTGCCATCAGCCTAATTGGCATGTCGGTTGGTGGTTTTTTGCCTACCCTGGACTGTGGAGTTAGGGGCGGAATGGGGTTTTTCTACAGGTCTTGTTGGTCACTTTAGGTAGGTGTCGTGTGGGTTGTGGGTAGGTAAGGTTATCTCAGTGTACACCGCAGGGTGGCAAGGGCCGGGTGAACTCCACGCTTGGTCATGCTGGCATTCCTGACTGGGTGACGCAGGCTGGATGAACCTCGGCCTGGTGGTAAAGGCGCACTGCGGGTTTGCTAGGGTGGCCTGAGCTAGCCTGCCACCCTGGCCCTTCGGGGTGACAGTGAAGGGGATGGCTACCCAGAGTTGGGTGTGGTTGCCCAAATCATTATAGGGGGAAGTAGACGGGCAGCTCTGTTTCCTCCATGTAGAACCCGCATGACTTATTTGTTAGGCCCTGTTGCAATCTTAAGTACATTTAAATAAATAGTGGCCCTTTGTACCATATGCCCTTGCCTGTGTCTTTATTGGGGGGTGCTGGGTAATTGATAGGAGCAGTTCCTATGGGCTAAAAAGGCTCTCTCATTCATCATGTTGGCATCCTTCAATCTTGGAAGACTATGGTATCGTGCTCTGAGCGATTCTGGAACAGTGTCTGACTGAAAAGGCTGAAATCCTGTAACTCTTTTGGTTAGAGTTCTCCAAATGGTCTTCTGTGTTCACCCAAGCTTTAGGGGAAATAAGGGTCTTGCTTGTACAGAGTGGCAATGGCTGCAATCCTAACCACACTTTCCTGAGACTAAGCCCTATTGAACAAAATAGGACTTTCTTCTGACTAGACCTGGTTAGGATTGTGCCCTACATCTCTTGATATTCCCGTTGCCTTGAGATCTTTGCGCTCTCAGCAAGTGCCAGGAAAGGTATTGTTTTCATCCTTTGATTCCTTTCTCTGCTGTAGGGTTTTCTCTGTTGTACATCTGTCTGGAAGCAGGAGTGTTTGGATGTTCATGTCTTCTTTTCATTTCCCTGGAATTTTGCTGCAGTCACATTTCCAAGGTTTGACTCAGATCTTTTTTTTTTTTTTTACTTTCTCTCATTTGCTTCCCTTCTCAGGCAGGCAGCTAGCACTCCTCCCAGTTTTTAAAGATATATTGTCTTTCCTTATCTCTCAAACCCTATCAAGGGTATTTGTCTCTATCTTTTATTCTCCCCCCCCCCCCAAAAAAAAAAAAAAAATTATTGCAGGCTAGTCTCTCCCCACCTTTCAAATTTGACTGCAGATAGAGAACTCCCTAAGTCACCCCTCTCTCTCTCTCTGCTCAACGTGAATTCTTTTCCTTTTTTTTCTCCTCCGCAGTACAAAAAAGTCTGTACTTCCACAGACATCAGGGACAGAAGCCTAAGAATTTCTATTAACTTCTGCCTGGTCAGTTCAGAAACATATTGAATTCTGTTGCCTTTGCTTGACTTTCCTAACCTCATTTGTAATTAAATTCCTCAATAAAAACCATCTCAATTATCTTGGATACCTTCCTTTCTTAAAAACCCGTTATCTTTCATGTCAATATCTGTGGGTGTGTCTTAGCCACTGGTAAAAAAGAATCTAACATGTATATTCAGGGGAATGTGTAACTAGTTAATGTGTCCTAGAACATGTGTGGTAACAGAATGCATGTACTTAAGGGTGGAGCTTGCTGCCATGAAGTTGCTCCCCCTACATGCTCATTTTTTCCACAAAAGGCTTATCCACAAAAGGCAGGTTTCATTATATAATCCCCCAAAAGTGACAAGTTGGAGAAAAAACCAATATAGTTGGGAAGGCATGAATTCAAATCTCCCTTTGCCATGAAGGTCACTAGAAGTCTTTGGACCAAGTCTTTGGCCTAGACTACTTTACATGGTTATTGGGCCAAACAGATAAAATGGGCCAAACTGAGAGTGATATTCAAATTTGATAAATACAATTAAAATTCACACGCTTATGTGTAGGATCAGGTTTTGATGTTATAAGGGAGTTTCAAAAGTTGTAGGAAGAATCGATAATATGGCTCAAATCAGACATCATATCAAATACGTGCCAACAATAGTTAAAAGCCCATTTCATGGTTTGAGCTTTCAAATGCTCAACATGTAAACCATAATTTAAGACAGCTGATCTGCTTTCATTTCAGTCTATTCAGCACTGTCCTTCATAAGTGCATATAACAACTCGCATCTCTATGTTGCAACAACCCCTTGAGGCTGGGCAGTAGCCATAAATGTGGTTTGGTCACTGTTTTGTGAAGTTGGACATAACATTAAACTATAGTTTGTGAGAACTATGGTTTATAAACCAGTTTCAAACCATGGTTTGATACTGTGGTTTGGCAGCTCCTCATAGACAATGGTTTTTGAGTGATATAGATTTTGATGTATAAAGAAGACACTACTTAGCTTATGTATAAGCAAGCCCTTGCATATATATCTATGCAAATATTGGCAAAGGACCTGCTTAATCACAGTTTGTTCCTTTGCTTCTAACCTTCTGGTCATTTTCTGTGCCTTACTTTAATCCTTTGCTTAACTCTACAACAAATTCATTCTGCCATTTGGTATGACATGAATTTTTTACCTTATCTGAACTGTTGTTGTGTAACATATTTTTATGCATTGTTTGATTAAGCTACAATTTACAGTGCAAATTGTGCAAAAGCCAGCTCCATAGTTGTAATAATTCTTCCTCATAAATCAGTCCTCCTAACTCAGTAAACATTCCTGTGGTGGTCAAGTTAATCAATATTATTATGCTCTGAAGTGTACAATGTTAGGTTCAGAGTTGTTTTGAGCATTATCACAACAGCAATATTTTTGACGCTTTCTCCAGTGCTGAGTATTATTAAAAAACAACCTTCCAAAAATGACATTCCATTTAAGGAGACTATAAAAATGCTGTTGGTCTATGTAAGATCATCAAAAAATTCTATGCCTAATTTGGAACGTTTTTGCTCAAGGAATGCCTATAGCAGATTGTACTCTGAAGCCTCTTCATTTGTCCAACTTTTCTGGCTCGTCTGCTGAATATAGACTATCACAGGGCCAATTAAACACTGGGCATCTGTCTGTCAGGCAGAGTGACCCTGCCCTCCTGGGTCCTTTGGGAGATGGTAAAACTTACCTGGAAACATATTCCACTGATCTCCATGTGGTTTATGACTGTGGTATTAATTTCTCTATATTCTCTCTAATATTACCTTTTGATTGCCAATGGAAGAAAAAAAATCATCATAAAGGAATACTGTGTAACTTCTGGTCCCCCTCGCCCCCGAATACACGGTGAAGACTTGAATATTATTTAATATTATGTCTTCCACACTAGGTCATACCTAACCTAATGGGCAGCCCAATCTTAAGCTGCTCTGTTGCCCAGCAATGCAGCAGCGTTGTAATGGCCTTAATGGCCTTGGCGCCAATGCTGCGGGTCTATTGCCAGTGGTAAAGTGCCTTATGGCACTTGTACAACACACTGTGCCTGTGGAAAGAGTGTACTGCCAGCACTGGGCTCCTTAGGATTGAGGCCTTCTTCTTCTGTACAGGGAACAAAGGTGAATATTCGTTTTCTTTATTTTCCCTATGTAAAACGTTCCTTTATAGTGTTGCTTCTGGTTGTATTTGTGTCCAACCCTTCCTTCATCCCCCCATGAGATGTTCTTAGTTCTGAACATATTGTCATTGACCACGTTTCCCAAAGAGAAGACAAGACTAGTGCTCTGGATTTAAATGGGCTTTGGTTTTGTTTAATTAATTATCTCGGTGCTAACTGTAGATATTGCGAGGGTTGCCCCTGTTTGGAAAATTAACAATCACAATCTCTGCTCCATGTGAATTTGTTTTCATTCCTCCTTCTCTGGGTTAGACCCTCTAGATCAGTGTTTTGTAACCTGTCCCTCCTGTTGTACCACTTCTCATGTTGTAATTACCTTAAGTACCATTAATACCTAAACTACCAGGGGCCATGATATCACTTCCAGGTTAGCAAAGTTTGGAATGGTCACTTCTTTGCTTTGAGAACAGTGACTTGGAAAGCATAGAGCAGCCATAGAACAGGGCTCAGCAACTGCTTCTTAGTTTTACTTGGAGTGGTTCCTTCTTCCCTGAACTCCGAAGTGATGTCATGGCCCCGGGCAACACATCCCCTTGCGAACCACTGGACAACATCTTATGTACCACCGGTGGTATGCTGCTCTACGTCTCTAGCCTGAGACAACTGGATCTGATTTGCTATGACGTGTTAGGGAAAATGTGTTATAGGAAAACAACCTCAGTTTCAGACCTGGAAACCATACATGCAAAACCACTCAGAAGTGACTCTATTACTTGGTTGATAAGAGAACATTAAAAATAAAACGTGGATGTTGCAACAGCTCCGCTCATGTTTACATGTTCTGCCTATCACTGTTGACATAACTTTTATCTTGGAACTTGATTCTATAATTAAAGGGTTGGCGTATATTTTACTTCACATTTTTTATCTTTTTTCTTAAAAAAAATTCTTTAAAAAGTCTCACATCAAAGCTGCGAAGAATTTCAACAAGTTTCTGAGTAGAACTGTTTGCTTAAGCAATGCCTACTCAAAGGGGTGTGAATTATTTATTTGTACAGACTCCTTTCAAGTTGAGGCCTACGTTAATTTGACTGGATCACTGGCATTGTGTGCTTAATTGCCGTGTAAATAGCCTACAAGCTGGTGTATTGTAATTAGTGTACTAAATTCTACAAAATTTATGAATAAAATATACTCATCATCTCAAAGTTTAAAAACACATATTTTATTAATGAAGGATTTATCTTAGTTCTGCAAATTCTCTTGCCTTCTGTTAATTGCGTGCCTCTCTTGTGTCTTTTGATACGTTAATTTTGTTTGGTATAAATATTTGTATTCCTTCATCTGGATATGCTGTCAGTGATGACTCTGCTTTTGTGCTCTCATCAGCTCCTTGAGTGATCTAATTGTGGCCATCAATGAAGTTACAGACCCAAAGGCCCCATCCTAATACCCTGTGCAGACCATGGTACCCTTGGGGAAATTTTGGCCTCTATTTGTTCCCTTGCCTGGGATAAGCCTGTGCTGGACTGCCTGGTCTACTTGGAACTGCTTGAACCTGCACCACATGGACCTGAGTTGGTGAATCAAAGCTGGGAAGGGGGTTAGGATATGGTTGATGCCACTGCCTCTGAACCTACCCCATCCCAGGTCCTGATCTCCCTCCATTGCCACCCCGTTTCACCCACCTCCTGTCCAATTCTACCCACTTCCACCCCCTTTGCACACATGCCAGCAGGTGGCCAGTGGCTCCTGGTTTTTGGAACTGGGTGTTCACCACATGCAATGGCAGCCAGACCACATGTTCCTGTGTTTTGCCTTTTACTATAAGCAGAAAGCACCTAACACCATGAGAATGCTTGTTCTGATGACACTAGATGACAATAGGATTGGGCTGTATCTTCTGTATTATACTGCCATATTACCCTGGGGGTAATATATATTACCCTGGGGGCTGGGGGCTAAGAATAGGCCCTCAGTTTGGCTGTACTTGTCGTAAGAGGCGACTAAACAGCCACCGGGTAGATGAGACTCGTCAGCCTAGGAAGGCAGCTCGTCAGCCTAGGAAGGCAGCTCATCTAAGAGAAGGAAACTCTGACCTCAAACCTCCACTGCCTTGTGGCTACATCCAGTTCTGGAAAAGGCTTCAGGAGTCAACCTCGAGGCAAAATCAGGAGCCGGAGTCCCTTAGGCAGTTCATGGCTGAACACAGTCACGTTCTGGCAACTCCTGCGACGCCGCTGGAACCAACCGTATTGGCTTCTGCCTTTCCATTGGACCATTCCAGCGACGTGGAGAGGGGGAATTTGCTGCATGGGTAACAGCCTATCCTCCATACCTTCTTTACCCAGGCTTCGCGCACTGGAGAGGACACTCCAACTTCGCCATATGGCGTCGGCACAACACGGGAAGCAGCAGTTTACCGGTTATAAGTCTTTGCTCGATTGGCGTAGAGCATGACGCCAGGGGCTGCTTCCGACGGTGGGAGAGATCATTGCATCTCATTGGGCAGCTACCGCCCGCCTTAAGCTGGGCAGTCCCCAGCCAGTAAGGTGTTGCCTCGCCACGGTCCGTTAACCTCATGGGGTGCGTGGGGTTTAGGGTGAAAACCGACAAGCGGATCGACAACTCTGCACCATGCAACAGAAAACAGAAAACTACTGCCCTAAAGCTGGGCACCTGGAACGTTAGGACAATGACACCTGGCTTCTCTGATGACCTGCAAGAAATAGACGACGCACGCAAAACAGCTGTCATTGACATGGAGCTGAGCAGACTGCAGATGGACATCGTCGCCCTTCAAGAGACTAGGCTGCCAGATTCCGGATCTGTCAAGGAGAGAAATTTCTCATTTTTCTGGCAGGGAAAACCACCAAACGAAACCAGGGAACATGGCGTTGGCTTTGCGGTCAGAAATACCCTGCTGAAACCCATCATCCCACCTACTGTGGGAAGTGAAAGAATTTTGTCCCTGCAGCTCCAGTCATCAGCAGGACCTATCACTCTCATCAGTGCTTATGCACCGACTCTGTCGTCTCCAGCAGAAGCCAAAGACAAATTCTATGATGACCTGGCCACCACTGTCAAGAAAATCCCTGTAAAAGAGCCATTGTTCATCCTCGGCGATTTCAATGCTAGAGTTGGTGCTGATAACAGTTCATGGCCCACTTGCTTAGGTCAGTTTGGCACTGGGAGGATGAATGAAAATGGCCAACGCCTGCTAGAGTTTTGCTGTCATCACGGTCTCTGTGTCAGCAACACGTTCTTCAACACAAAGCCCCAACATAGAGTCTCTTGGAGACATCCAAGATCAAAGCACTGGCACCAGCTCGACCTGATCCTCACCAGACGCTCCAGCCTTCCCAGCATCAAGATCACACGCAGTTATCATGGTGCTGCCTGCGACACTGACCACTCCCTGGTATGCAGCAGAGTGAAACTGCAAACAAAGCGACTGTATCACACGAAAAAGGAAGGAAGACCTCGCATTGATACCAGCAAGACCCGGGATCAGAGAAAAGTGGAGGAATTTGCACAAGCGCTTGAGGAATCTCTTCCAGGCCCGGCCGACGCAAACACATCCAACAGATGGGAACATTTCAAGAATACCGTTTACAACACCGCCTTGTCCATATTCGGCAAGAAGACCAACAAGGCGGCAGACTGGTTTGAAGCCCACTCTGAGGAGTTGACACCAGTCATTGAGGAAAAGAGGAGAGCTCAAGCAGCATACAAGGCCTGTCCCAGTGAGCACAACCTGCAGGTCCTCCGAACTGCTCGCAGCAAAGTCCAACAGACTGCCAGGAGATGTGCTAACGACTACTGGCTCCAGCTCTGTTCCGAGATACAGATAGCAGCTGACACGGGCAACATCAAGGGGATGTATGATGGTATCAAGCAGGCCCTAGGTCCAACACAGAAGAAAATTGCCCCTCTGAAGTCTGCCACAGGCGAGGTCATCCAGGATCGGGCGCAGCAGATGGAACGCTGGGTGCAGCACTACTCTGAGCTATATTCCAGAGAAAATGTAGTCACCGAAGAAGCACTGAACAACATTGAGTGCCTGCCTGTGCTGGAAGAGCTTGACAGTGAACCAACCCTAGAAGAACTTCACGTGGCCCTGGACTCCCTTGCCTTTGGCAAGGCACCTGGAAAAGACAGCATCCCTGCTGAAGTCCTAAAATGCTGCAAAGAGATCATCGTCACTGAGCTGCATGAAATCCTCTGTCTCTGCTGGAGAGAAGGTGGAGTACCTCAAGACATGAGGGATGCAAACATCATCACGCTGTACAAGAACAAAGGTGACAGGGGTGACTGCAACAACTACCGCGGCATCTCTCTCCTTAGCGTTGTAGGAAAGCTGTTTGCCCGAGTTGTACTAAAGAGGCTCCAGGTACTTGCAGAGAGCGTCTATTCAGAATCGCAGTGTGGATTCCGAGCCAACAGGTCCACCACTGATATGGTATTCTCCCTTAGACAACTGCAGGAGAAATGCAGGGAACAACGACAGCCACTCTTTATAGCCTTCATAGATCTCACAAAGGCTTTCGACCTGGTCAGCAGAGACGGCCTCCTCAAGATTCTCCCCAAGATTGGATGTCCACCCAGGCTCCTCAGCATCATCAGATCCTTCCACAAGGACATGAAGGGCACTGTTGTCTTCGATGGCTCCACATCAGACCCTTTTGACATCCGAAGCGGAGTGAAGCAGGGCTGTGTTCTTGCACCAACCTTGTTTGGGATTTTCTTCGCTGTCCTGCTGAAGCAGGCCTTTGGAACTGCAACAGAAGGCATCTATCTCCGGACCAGATCAGACGGAAAGCTCTTCAACCTCTCCAGACTGAGAGCAAAATCCAAAGTCCAGCTGAAATGTCTGCGTGACTTCCTCTTTGCCGACGATGCAGCTGTCACTACCCACTCTGCCAAAGATCTCCAGCAGCTCATGGATCGTTTTAGCAAGGCCTGCCAAGATTTTGGACTGACAATCAGCCTGAAGAAAACACAGGTCATGGTTCAGGATGTGGACTCACCTCCCTGCATTACAATCTCTTCGCATGAACTGGAGGTTGTCCATGACTTTGTGTACCTTGGCTCAACGATCTCCGACACTCATTCTCTCGATACTGAGCTAAACAAGCGCATCGGTAAAGCAGCTACCACGCTTTCCAGACTCACAAAGAGAGTCTGGTCCAACAAGAAGCTGACGGAACATACCAAGATCCAGGTCTACAGAGCTTGCGTCCTGAGTACACTTCTGTACTGCAGCGAGTCATGGACTCTTCGCTCACAACAGGAGAGGAAATTGAGCGCTTTCCACATGCGCTGCCTCCGACGCATCCTCGGCATCACCTGGCAGGACAAAGTTCCAAACAACACAGTCCTGGAACGAGCTGGAATCCCTAGCATGTATTCACTGCTGAAACAGAGACGCCTGCGTTGGCTTGGTCATGTCGTGAGAATGGATGATGGCCGGATCCCAAAGGATCTCCTCTATGGAGAACTCGTGCAAGGAAAGCGCCCTACAGGTAGACCACAGCTGCGATACAAGGACATCTGCAAGAGGGATCTGAAGGCCTTAGGGATGGACCTCAACAAGTGGGAAACCCTGGCCTCTGAGCGGCCCGCTTGGAGGCAGGCTGTGCAGCATGGCCTTTCCCAGTTTGAAGAGACACTTTGCCAACAGTCTGAGGCTAAGAGGCAAAGAAGGAAGGCCCATAGCCAGGGAGACAGACCAGGGACAGACTGCACTTGCTCCCGGTGTGGAAGGGATTGTCACTCCCGGATTGGCCTTTTCAGCCACACTAGACGCTGTGCCAGAACTACCTTTCAGAGTGCGATACCATAGTCTTTCGAGACTGAAGGTTGCCAATACAATACAATACTGCCATGTAATCATAACTAACCCCCCCCCCCCCTCCAGTTAATAATCATGTAGTTTGCACCTGGAATCCATGGATTGTACAGTATTTTCTCCATTGTATTATTTGAACTGGGAAATAATGCATACATAATTTCTGTGATGTTGTCATGTCACATGTAGGCAGAAAAGAAGCACATGTTTGTCAGGAAGCCATTAAAAATATTTAGGTGAGAGAATATACTTTTGGGTGGAACAGAGACACAAAGCCCTGTGATTCCAGACAAGAAAGATAAAGATCTTGTTTGCTTCATTAGGGACCAAGGTAGACATGGTGTTAAATACGAGTACATTACTCTGTCTAGTCTGGGTGGATGTAAATGTAAAAATAGCAGATGTTTAGGGACTTGATTTGCAGATAGAGGGTGTTTGACCCTTCTGTGCACTTTGCTTGCTGAAAATTATCCCAAAGCTACTAGAGATTTTTGCATGTACACCTTTATTGTGGATTCTCTCCTTGTTGTTAAAGATCAGCCCGCTGAGGTACATCACAACCCAGTGTACCTAGGTCCCTGCACATGTGTTCAAATTCTGTGTGCACATGTTACACATATCTAGACCACATCTAGTCACAATATACATTCAAAATCAAATACAGTAAATCTTAAAGACATTAGCCGAGACTAAGAGCCTGATCCTATTGGGCTTTAACGCTGGCACTGCAGCAGTGGTGCTAGGTGTCGTAAATATGCTGTAAAGCACATTTATAGCACCATGAGAGGAAGGCGTGCTGGTGTCGGGCTAGCACTGGGAGGATACTGGTTGGTGATAAGTCACACTGCCTGCTGGCAGTGTGGCTTTTCAGGGTGGGGAAGGTGTTCTAGAGCGGGGGAGGCCAGAATGGGGGGAGGGGCTAGGGCAAGGGGATGGTACAGGTAGAGGCCTCCTCTGTTGGATCCGATCTTCCATGTTGGGCTTTTCAGCCCAACACAGAGGTTCTCAAGTCTGTGCTGGCAAAATAACCAGTACAGATGTGAGAAGCCTCATTGCAGGGCCAGAGCCCTTACTTGGGGGGAAGGGGTGAACATCCACTTCCCCGGAGGAGACCTCCAACAGCTTCCTGGCACCCATAGGATACAGCAGTCGCCATCATGGCACCACTGTTCCTCTGGGCACTGGGAAGCATAGGATTGCGCTGCCCATACCATCAAAATAAATGTGACAAATTAAATGCAACCAACTTAGGTCCCATTAATTTCAACAAGACATTGTGATACTCTTAGGATATAGTCCAGTAAGAATAATAAAAGAAATCTACAAACAAACTATAGAATCATCAATGAACATAACGAAAATTATCAGCAAGGACAGAAATAAAAATTGCAATAAAAAGTTGTACCAGGCAGATGGCTCAAGGTTGCTGTTGTACAAAATTGTTGTGCCTTGCAGCTACAAATGGGGATATGGAAACTCTCCATATGATAGCATGCACCTCTTGGATTTGCTATTTCTGGCCCCAAATATGCCATTTTAAGTAACATTCTGTGGCCACAATAAAATGTATTCTGACTCTATGCATCAACTCTTCTATGATGAAGGAGCATATCTGGACAGGTTTTACAGTAAGCTCACCCAGAAGCATATGTGTGAATGTCCCTGACTGAATTCTCCTTCATTATATTTTCACCCTTGTGTTTATTGTTAAAACTGGTTTTGCGTTTAGGCCTCTTCAGTGGTGTAGGTAAGGGGGTTCAGGGGGTAGCAGTTACACTGAGCAACAAGCTTTAGGGGGGTAACAAGCTGAGCTTGACACTAGTGGCCAAAATTGTGAAAATCTTGGTATGTGTGAATACCATCATGTTATATATCATTGGAAAGGTAATTTAATGCAGAATGCAATGAAAGAAACCTCATTTGAATATCTTTATTCCATCAAAAGTTATGGCCAATTAACCAGAAAACAAAAACACAACTGCCTTAACAAACAAGAAGTGGATTTTCTAAACTCAAAACTGACCTATGAGACTAATTTTTCTGAAAGTCAATGAGACGTTATTATGATACAGCATGGAACCCATAAGGTGTTAATACAAGTCAGCTCTCATTTCCATGTATCATAATACAGCTACTCCTGCTAACTGGTAAAGACGCACTTTTTCAATTGGTGCTCCTCTTATTTAGCAGGGAGAGAATAACCGTCCCTCTTCACCCCAGCAAAGTGTCTCTAATCAATAAGGGGCACATTTTTATTTATTTACTTAATTAAATTTGATTTTTGTCATGGAGAAGGGGGCTACAAAATCTTATTTGATCCCATGTAGCAGATAAATGCCTTAGCTATGCCACTGGCTGGGAGGGGGAGGTGGCAGATCAAGTGGGTAGTGAACTGCTGGGGAGAGGAGGCAGGTTTCCCCCATTTGCACTTTTTAAAAAGCCTGGGTGTGATGTCACTTCTGGTTGTAACACGACTTTCTGGGCATCATTTTGAGCTCTGCCCCAGGCTACACATTCATTAGCTACGCCACTGGACATCTCTTTGTTTGCACTGACATGCAATCATTTGCAGGAACATTATATTTCCATCTAGGATTGAAACCAATGTGTTTCATTGTTGCTGCTGTGGATAAGGGATACCCTACTGTGATTTCAGCATAATGAAGAATGATTGAAGCATCAGTGATTTTGCTGTGTTTTCTGTTGCAAAATTAAACCAGCTATTTTCTGTCTCAGAAACTTGTCATGAAAGGACGGAGACAAAGGGCTACAACTAAAGATGTCAAGCTCACTTATTCCAGATCAGATCTAACTGTTTTGGGGTGACATGAGGGGAAGTGGATGATGTGTGATAGAGAAAGCGCATGCCACTTTGGCCACTGCTATTTCAGTTTAAACAGAAGCACACTGGTTGCTGGAAGGAAGCAAAGCAAATCCTGTAAGACGTTTTAATAATAATAATATTTTTTTATTCCCTGGATTTTATTGTGTTTTATTCTGTTCCCTGGATTGTGTTGTGATATTAAGGGACAAGTCCTGAGCTGCAAAAAAAGAAAAGAAAGCAAAACAGCTAATATATTTTTTAATGTTGAGATTTTTAAATCATAGTGTGTGGGCAGTTTCATGTTTACTGCCTTGCTTGGTGCAAAAAGCAAAATGAAGTTAGAAAGAGTAAAGAGGATTTTATTTTAAAATCTGTTCCAGGAAACTTGCACTAGCAAATCCATGAGTGATCTCATTTTTGCATTGGTTACATGCATCCATGATCTGGTTAGTCTGGTTAGTTAATAGGGATAATTATAGTGTGGCCAAACAAAGCTATTGTACCTTTAATCATCATGCAAAAGGGGGACAAGATGTAATATGGGTAGCTTGTCATGCAGGGGCTAGAATTGCTGTGCCTGATAAATGAACATCTTCTATACAACTACGAATAGTACAAGAGCCTTGGAGAAGTGATCCAATTGACTTGAGTAACAACATTCTGAAATTCTCCTATCAGTTCTTGCCAATTTGGAGGAATTGGAACTCAAATGGCACACACACTCACACCCTCTTCTTGCTCCCAGTGCCACTTTTGCTGCCCTAAGTTATCCTACTTGTCCTCTTGCCACCCGCTTCAGTGGCCAGAACTGGAGGAGCAGGAAGAGGTTGTGAAAGCACCAAACACATGGAGCAAACGCGCCAGCAGAATTTCCTCAGTGCCAGACCCCAATGCCCAAAACAACAACTCCTCCATCAAGGCTGGGCGTTGGTGGGAATTCAAATGGCAGGCATGCTACAGCCACATGACACTTTTGCCAGTTCCTTATCTCACAGACACCACTACCGTCACTGCCCCAAGAGTCCTTCTCTGAATTCCTCCTTCCTTTGCTGCCACCTGGAGAGTTCAACTAGATATCAAGTAGACATCAGAGTAGACATTTACAATGTGAGGTATGCCATCAATGTGACAGCCCAAGAGAGGGCACTTTGCCTATGTTCCCCTCAAACCTGGAGTCGGTCCTGAGCATTTCCTTCCTGCATCTGTTGTACCAAAGTAACTGGCGTTTATACAATGGGCAGCCCAATGCAGACCGTGGGTTGTGCCAGCACAGGCCCCCTGTGCCAGCTCAGGGGTGTCACAAATGTGCCATAAACCACATTTGCATTGTGAACTGGTCATGCTGGCACAACAATGTGTGCCATACTGCCAGTGCTGGCTCAGAGCCCCACAGAGGCCAGCACAGGTGAGTGTGGAGCCAGGCGGCACAGGGGGTGGGAGAAGGAGGTGGAAAGGCATTCTGGGAGTGGGGAGGGGGTGTTTTGGGGCAAGGAAAGAGTAGAATAAGAGGTGGGATTGGCTGTGGCAGCACAGGCTGCATTTTAATCCCCTTTCCTGGCCCAAGTAGTCTTACATTAGCCAATAGCTAAATAGCTGGCACAGATTCAAGTAGTCCCATAAGGGAAAAATACCCCTTATCCAGAGGTGATCTCCAGCCTACACCTAACCTGCGCTTGCTACAGTGCATGCCACTCAGCCTGGCTGTTCCAGCTCAGGTTAGGATTGTGCCATAAGCAGAATTCATTCTGAGTGTTCACTCATGAGAGCTCTTATATCCAATTATTTGTATATTCTCCTTTAGGTTCAGCCTGAGGAATGAAAGGGCTATTACAAACTTTGGGGTGGATGCATCCTTCAAAGAACACTTGTTGAAAACGTCCCAAAGATGGAGGTAAATTTGCTGTTAAAAAATCCCTGCCCAAACGGTCCCCTATGCTTGGATCAATTATCATTAAGAATTAATTCCCCCCTCCCCATGCAAAACTCCTTATTCATCTATCAGTTTTGCTAATGGCCTGACTTTTTCAACCTTTCTAGAGACTCTGAACAATGTTATTTTTATAAGTTGGTGATTAAGCCCATCCTTAAATGCCCTTTTGAAAAAGGAATGCATACATTTGCACAGGGCGGTTGTTATTGAAACCATCATTCCTACACCTAATCTTTTGTTTGTATGGGGATGGTATTTTTTTTCTTTCCAGCAACAGCAGCCCTGGCAAAGTTCAGATTCAGTCTTTCAGATAAATATTCCAGTTTAAAGCTGCTTACGGGACAATGTGGGCTGTTTTGAAAGTGAGCATTCCTGAAACTTAATGTAGGTTTAAACTTTTCAAAACATTTAAAGGAGGAGAAGGAGATGATGAAAAAACCCTTAAGACACTGGAATAAATAGGCTCTGCACTGTTCTCCCTTACGCTTTCTGAAAATTTGCTCAGCATGTAGCCTGGATTTTCCTGTTCTCCAGGCAAGGAGGGTGAGTTTTGCTGCTGTCATGTAAGTCAGATGAGAGCAGTGTTCTTCCAGCTTCAAATTTACTGGAGTGTTTGACAGTTACATCGCCAGGCCTGAGAAGTTGCAAAGGATGATATGCATTTCGACAAAGCCATGGGAGTTAAGGTAGATGAAGAGACATGTAGCCCTGCTGGCCTGAGGAGACTTCCAATTTCCACTTGTCCTACCCCGCCAATGCAGAGCGCATAACAATGTGCGCAGGTCTCGTGCTTGTCACTTGCCAAAGATGTGAGGCATTGTTCTATATAGATGTCAGGTGCATGATGGAAAACCCTTGCTCTGGCTCTCTGCTGGCTTCTGAAGATTTTACTTGTGTTCTTTTTGGCAACAGCTGCCCCGATAATGTCTGCCAAATGGCACTTAGGTTAGAGGGCCAACTTTTCTGGGGACTATTTAATAATAGGAACATATATTTCATCCTTGAAACAAGCAGTAATTTTATGCGCAACCACCTACCGCACTGATACGTATGCCTGATTATTCATCTCTAGAAAGCACCGTGTTAAATAATACAGAATCATGTGGCCTGATTTAAAGAACCTATAACTGTCTTCCATGAAAGTGATTTACCACAGCTAAATAAAGGTACTATGGGAAAGGAAAAAAATAAAATCAGTGTCTTTAGTGGAACACAGCTTACTGGGAGAATTGAACAAGTAGGTCCAGTTCTCCCTCTCGCTCCTCAAACATGGAAGTTAGAAGGTAGCCCACAATTCCTTTACCTTTAAATCCCAAAATCATTTAGACTAAAGTACTTGATGAATTGCCTCCTCCCATACACAATAGCCCACCAAGAGCAGGTGTTGAGACCCTCTTGTGGACCCCACCACTGAAGGAAATATTGTTGGTTGCTACAGAAGACAGAGGAGACTGTGGTGGCACAAGCAGTTCCGAATCCATGAGAGGACCTGCTCTCTAATTCCCTGACTGTGGAATTTTCTCAGCAGCCCTTGGTGAGGGACCATGTCAAATGCTTTCTGAAAATCCAGATATATAATATCCCACCGGGTAGATGGGACTCGTCAGCCTGGGAAGGCAGCTCATCTGAGAGAAGGAAAACTCTGATCCCAAACCTCCACTGCCTTGTGGCTACATCCAGTTATGGAAAAGGCTTCAGGAGTCAACCTCGAGGCAAAATCCGGAGCCGGAGTCCCTGAGGCAGTTCATGGCTGAACACAGTCACGTTCTGGCAACTCCTGCGACGCCGCTGGAACCAACCGTATTGGCCTCTGCCTTTCCATTGGACCATTTCAGCGACGTGGAGAGGGGGGATTTGCTGCATGGGTAACAGCCTATCCTCCATATCTACTTTACCCAGGCTTTGCGCACTGGAGAGGACACTCTGTTCCAGAACCACCATTCAGAGCGTGACACCATAGTCTTCCGAGACTGAAGGATGCCAACAACAACAATATCCACAGGTTCTCCCACATCCGCATGCCTGTTGACCTTTTCAAAGAATTCTAAAAGGTTTGTGAGGCAAGACTTACCCTTTCAAAAGCCATGCTGATTCTCCCTCAGCTAGGCTTGTTCATCTATGGCTGCAATTCTAACCACATTTTCCTGAGAGTAAACCCCATTGAACAAAATAGGACTTACTTCTGAGTAGACCTGGTTAGGATTGTGCCCTAAGTGGTTTAAGATTTTATCTTTGATGAGGCATTCCACCATCTTACCTGGAACAGATGTAAGGCTGACTGGCCTATAGTTTCCCAGGTCCCCTCTTTTAAAGATCAGCGTGACATTTGCTATCCTCCAGTCTTCTGGCACCGTGGCCGTTTTAAGGGACAAGTTGCGTATTTTAGTCAGCAACTTCATTCTTCAGTTCTTTAATAACTATAGGATGGATGCCATCTGGGCCTGATGACTTATTGATCTTTAATTTGTCAGTTAGGTCTGAAACATCTTCTCTCTTAACCTCTATCCAACTGAATTCCTTGGTCAGAAGTGGCCGTTTGGGCAGCGGTATCTGCCGGAGGTCTTCTGCAGTGAAGACAGATGCAAAGAACTCATTTATTTTCTCTGCCATCTCCAAGTCTCCTTTTATGCTCATTGAAAACAGAAGCAATGCCAAGCAGAGAAACTGCATGCCACACTAGGTGTAAGTAAAGGGAGGAGGAAAAGAGAAGCTCATAAGTACCAAGTAGGTGGGGAGAACCACAGCACTTTTTCCTCTCCTTTTTTCTCCAGCAATGAAAGAGAAAGGCTGCTTTGAAAGAGACTGCTTCTGCAGCAATCCTCTTCCTAAATTGCCCTCAGCAAGTAGGAAGAGGATCAGAGCCCTCAGTGGAGCAAAAAGGTTGAGAGAATGGTGCATAGAGAGGCTGGGGGCTTGCTTTTCACTGTTCCTCCAAGAACAATGCTTCATTGTCCCATGTCAGGATGTTGCATGGCAAGGCCAGCACTGTTTGCAGAATTCTAATATAGGTGATACAACTCACAGGACTAACTTAACTGGTACAGTTTCACAGTTTTGGAATCTGGGGCCACGTGTCAGGTCTGTGAAAACACAGTGTGACAACGATTTTGTGCTTAGCGTGGAGTGTGAATTAACATTCATTTTCTCCCTGGAATACAGGCATGGATAAATGGATTGAGAACTCGCTGGGCCTTGAAGCTAATAAAGGGTGGTTTTCAAAAAGAAGCAAATGAATCTATCACTGCTTTTTAGGACGCTGTGCTTCTTAGATCTTGCTGCTATCCCATTCTCCAAGTTATATTGTCCCTCTTTTTCTTTTCTTCCTCAAAGATATGAATTTGTTAGGATTAGAGAAAAGGAACGAGATCAGTGGTAGAAAAACAGCCATTGATTTGTGGTGCAGCTTTACTTACTGTAATATCGATAATAAATCACACTGCATTCTGAGATCCTGCCCCAAGCTCCTCGGGGCTGAGTAAAGGATTTAAAAAACCCAATTCCCTAATGATGAGAAAGAAGTTAAATTAGTGAGAGATACAGCAACCAACAATCTGCGGATTTGATTTGCATTAGTGGGCTTATGGCTGTGAATGGAATTTTGATTCTTATAATTAAATAGCATTTATCAACTGGCTTTTAAGTGTTGCACTCAGTGCAAATTATACATCTAAAGCAATAATTGATGTGTAAGGTCTTGTTGCTTATACATAAGTTTATATCTGTGTTGCCATAGCAATCGTACATGATGATTTGATGCTGGAACATTTTATTTAATGATATTCTATTAACATTAAAATCCTGAATACGTATGCTTCTTTCACATATTTGCATCTTAATATTTGAGATGGCTTTACGGAATGAGCTAGACTTACAGAGGACATAAAAGTTAAGTACCTTTATGATAAATACAGGCCTGTTTTCTCGTTATTTAATTCTCACACAAGGTCTCACAGGTTCTTCATAGATTGAATCTTAGAATCCAATATATTCAAATACAGAGTTTCTCTTTTCAAGCAGGAGACATACATTATTCTATTGGTTATCAGTTTGATAAGAGCTAGGATCCATTTCAAACCTCAACCTGTAGCACAGAATCCATCTTCATGAACCCAAATAGGTGGGCAAGGGAATGGCTACAGTTTTTCTTCTTTTCCTACATGGTGGAGGCCAATTTTCATATATATGTATATATACCAACACAGTCTTTGCTCAGGAAGTGACTATAGTTCTCTGTATATTCAAACAACTGGCTACTGCTCGCTGAAATTTAATAAAGGGCTAAGGTTTAACTAAGGGTAAGGGATGTAGAAAGTAGAAGAAAGTAATGCTGGAGGAGCATGCAGACACCACAAAATGCTTATTCGGGGTATGCATGAATAGGATTTCAGAGGATTTGCCCCTTCCCCCCCCCACCTGTGGGGTAATGCACATGAAAACAGACAAAGAACGTGCATCTCATCATTCACTTGTGAAGAATTTGCACATTTTGTAGGTGCAGAAGCCCCCTCACCTTAATGGCAAAGCCCCCTGCTAGTGACGCCACTGGGTATGGGGGCCCTTGAAAATGTAGAGGCTGTAGCTACTTTTGCTACTTTTGCAACTAGGTTAATCCGTAGCCCTGGCAGTTCCTCCTGCGAAGTATCTCAGTTCGTGTTCAGAAGGCAAAGAGGTGAGGATGGAAAGAGGGAATGATGAAATGATGAGCTAGGATTGGTAGAGGGAGAAATGGCAGTGAGGATGGGAGCACCAAGTCAAAGATAGAGGGAGAAATGGCAGTGAGGATGGGAGCACAGATGGGACAGCCATCTGTGAGCCAGTGTCAGTGGCAAGAAGTGCAAGCAGAAGTGTTGTACAGCCTGGAAGCCGTGAAGGCCTTCAAAGCAGAGGTAGTGGTGGAGTTGAGGCATTGACAAGGAGGTTTTGTGCTACCTGAAGAGCAGGGCCAACTTATCCATTAGACACAGTAGGGTCAGTGCCTAGGGCCCACAGTACTTTTAGGGGCCCACAAACATGTTTTAATTTCTTTTAAACCCAGAAAAAATGAACTTTTAGAGTCAATGAAAATGTTTTAATATTTTTCTCACATCAGAAAAATAAGAAACATTTAGGTCCACAAAAATCTATTACATTTTGCCTAAAAACAGAAAAAATAAAATAAAAAATTGAAATATTTAAAGTTATATCAAAAATAATTGATATTATTGTGGTGGGAGGGACCCGTAAAGGCAAAAGTGCCAAGGGCACATGAAAGTCATAATGTAGCCCTCCTGAGAAGGCGACTGGTTTGGCCCTCACTCATGGCTGTGATAGCAGGAAGGTAGGGTGACAAAGCAGCCAAGGTGGACCCAGAAGTGAAGTTGTGCACTCCAGCATGTACTCAATGTTGAAAGAGGGAAGGAGAAAAAGTGGTAGGGCGATGGGGCAAGAAAGAGAATAGAATGAACACCTCAGATGAAAGGGCTGAATGAAGGTTGGCTTGGGGGTGGGTCAAAGCAATTCCTCCAAGCCAAATCTATGGCAGGACTAACACAATCTACAAACTGTGCAGGCCTGAGCCTTAAAACTAAGTGGTGGTGACAGCACTGCTACCAGTGACAGGATCATCCTGGACAACTGTGCCCTGGTCAAATGCACCCTGTTTTTAGACACGTCCATTTTTTAAATTGTCCTGGATATTTGTGATTTGATATATTTATATTAAATGTACTTTTTATTTTTTAAATGCAAAGGTAGGGTTAGGGTTGGAATAAGAGGCTTAGGATGTATATCGTAGGTTTTGTTGGGATGCAAATGACTGGGATACACACACACACACACACACACACACACACACACACACACACACACACACACACACACACACACACACACACACACACACACACACACAAAGACACAAATGTCCAGGGACAACAATTGGGATTGGTGCCCCAGGACAAAATTGTCCAGGAAGCAAATGCCCTGCCATCCTCTTGAGGTCATATTGTGATCCATCTGTGTTCTGTGAAGACCTCTGCACAATTCTTGCCCCGCATCGAACTTTGTTGGCATTCTTTTTAAATGCAAGTGCATGTGCTATAATGAGCTCTTAAGCAACTTCTAACTTCTGGCATACTGGCCACTCAATTCCATCAAACTGCAACTATTTTCCCTTATATAAGAACATAAGAACAGCCCCACTGGATCAGGCCATAGGCCCATCTGGTCCAGCTTCCTGTATGTCACAGCGTCCCACCAAATGCCCCAGGGAGCACACCAGATAACAAGAGACCTCATTCTGGTGCCCTCCCTTGCATCTGAAGGGACATTCACCGTTCCCAAGTGCAAATTTATCTTATCTCTTAATACCTTCTTTAAGCTGCCTTTACTGGACTAGACACTAATGAAGGCAACTCTGCAACCTTACCTGTCAACAACTCCAGGGACAGCTTGCCTTGCTTTGGATTGGTGAGATGGTGCTGAAAAGGCATCTTCTAATTAAGGGGAAGAAAAAAGAAATCAGACAGCCTCTTCTCAACATGCAGCCTGCGTGTTTAAACAAGAAGAGTTAAGGCAAATGAAACTTTATGTTTCAGACGGGGCTGTCATCCCAACAGGGATGCTGTCTGATGGCCTTTAAGAAAAAAATCATTGTAATTGTCAACATGGCTGGATAGGAACAGCAGCAGGATTAAAGCACCAGCAGCACAGATGTCTTGAAAAGTGTCCACCTTGTAACTGTTTGGTATCCAAATCTATGAATATGTTGCAATAATGAGGATGCTCCTGCTTGTTTTTATTTAGGAGCAAGATCTCTTGTTATGTGTACTAGAGAGATACTGAAAGGTTCCAGCCAGGATCAAGGAATGATGCTGATGCTCACCAACCAAAGCCACAGTTGTCTACTGCACACAGCTGTAGGGTACAGAAGAGTCGAAAGAAACAGCCCTGAAAAGATGGTAAGGGGGGAAAGTGGTTGTACCAATCACTGCACTGACCGCACAGCAGACCAGGGGTCTAAAGTGGAAAACAAAATGCATGCTCTGCCTGTGACTCGACCATGACCTTGTTCACTGGGCTCAAGACGAGAACACTGTTTCGGAAAAATACTTTGTTAACTGAAGCCATTAAACAGAAATACTTTTTAAAACACTGACAGATTACTAGTGACAACTAAAAATAGTAACAGTTAGGGTAATCATTCCCTCACTCATCTTACTCATTCCCAGAGCGCTCTCTCTCTCTCTCTCAACTCATACGCGAGAGAGAGAGAGAGAGAGAGAGAGAGGTACATTTGTCTTAAACCACAGAGTCTCCACCCCATCTCTCTGACTAAAGACCATCACTGTTGCTTTCAATTACTCCTTACTCTGGACCAGGGGTGTCCAAACCCCAGCTCGGGGGCCACTTGTGGCCTTCAAGGCTTCTCAATGCAGCCCTCAGAGAGCCCCAAGTCTCCAATGAGCCTCTGGCCCTCTGGAGATTTGTTGGAGCCCACACTGGCCCAACGCAACTGCTGTCAGCGTGAGGGCAACTGTTTGACCACTCGTATGAGCTGTGGGATGAGGGCTCCCTCCACTGCTTGTTGTTTTACATCTGTGATGCAGTAGTGGCAAGGGAAGGCCAGCCTTGCTTTGTGCAAGGCCTTTTATAGGCCTTGAGCTATTGCAAGACCTTCATTCATTTATATAAGTTCATCTTTAATATATTCATTTATGTAAACGTATGTAAATTTATTCAAATTTTAAATGTAAATTAATTCTTTTTTTTCCCTAGGCCCCCACCCCCACAGTGTCAGAGAGATGATGTGGCCCTCCTGCCAAAAACTTTGGACACCCCTGCTCTGGACCAATACATACCTTGTAATGTTGCATATTTTCATGCCTCATTCAGATGTCACATTTGCAGTGTATCAGCTGCTGTTCATCTGAGAAATGAGAAGTGGAACACACTTGATGTTGAAAAATTCTACATCATTAAAAAAAATTACATTTTTCAATACAATCACTAATTTGAGGCTTCTTTCATTGAAGTCCCTGCAGGTCCATAAACTCAATGCCAGTTGTCTGCCCCAGGTCATGTCCCCCTAACAGAACTAGTAGACTTGGGTAAGGCTAACCATTCTCCAATTATTCCCTCAGAAGTGAGTTTTATAGCAGATTTATCTTTCCTGACCAGCTAATGCTGACCCATTTCCCCAAGGCCCAGTTTGGTTTCTGATGTTGCTCTTGCTTACTCCCTTGTGAGCCCCCAAATGATGGTGTGCCCACAAATCACAGGTAGTGCTTTCCAGCTGACACCTGCCTGAAGGAAACAAGAATTGGTGGAATAAACTTTCACATTCAGCACATGGCTCCACATAAACACACATCATAGTCAAATGCCATGAAGGTCCACTGCCCAATGTATTTAATGTCGTCTTCCTCCAAAGCTCATCTGTGCCACCGGGTGACTGCACCAGCTTGGAGGGAATCCATCCTGTACTCACAGGACTTCAATGCTTTATCAAGAAACCTCCCCTGACCACAGATCAAAATTGATACTAGCTCAACCATGTCTCATTTTGGCACTGAAAAATTGAGTTCTTCTGTATTGCCTTTCATGGCCCCTCCTTTTTTCCATGGCCGCAGCAGCACAAACCAGTTTCCACTACCTTTCTCAAGTGATTTCTGGTTTGCTCTTAGAAGCAGCACCCCAACCCTCTCTGGAGTGCTGCTGAGAATAAAATAGGAGCACGGCAATAAAAGTTTACAAAAGAAAAGTACTTTAATTAACCGTTCATAAGCATGCACATCTTTGTTGGCTGTACAGGCTCTAAACTTTGGAATAGGGAATCAAAGAGCTACTCGCTTTGCATGATGTGAGAGACCTTACAGCACAGTGGACTTCATGCTTCTGGTCAGAGCTCATGGAGAGAGGTCTGCATGCTTGGAGGATCAGAAGACAGAGAGGAGAGGAAGGAGAGGGAGAGGAAGGAAGCCAGGTAGACACACCCCCACAGGTAAAAGAGAATAAACAAAACATCCAAGACAGGTAGATTCTGTCATCTACGTCCTAGACCATTGGCCTCCAGACTCCAGTCTGTGGGCTGAATCCAGCATGCCAGGATTTTTTTTTCTGGGTACGGCATGATGGTAGCAGCGCCTTACCATTCCACCCCACAGCCACTGTTCATCGTACCCATCTTTGCAGAGCTTCGCACCGGGGAGCCACTTCCCCCAGAATGGGTGACAGGCAGTGGAAGTGGCACAAGGCTCTGCAAAGATCAGGCGCAATGAACGGCGGCTGCAGGTTGAAACGGTAAGGTCTCACCACTGCTGCGCCTGGAGTGAAAATCCCAGCATGCCATGGAACAGAGTTTGGAGACTGCTGCCCTAGACAATATACGTTCCTAGCATGTATATTTGCAGGCAGCAGTGTACCTACTTTTCAAAAGAGGGCAGATTATTGCATAAAGTAGTGGACACGCAATCTACTTCTGTACACAAGGATCTCTGATCCTGGGCCAAAATTAGTCTAAATTCAGATTAAGTTGATATCTAAATCCAGGGCTCCAGCGATCTAGACATCTCCTGTACAATATGACATATATATTAGTGAGATAACTGAGGAAAGCATCAAACTAACGGTATATGCTCCCTTTTAAGTTTTGATTTTAACTTCCTTGCAATCCTTTTTTCAGTTGGCATAGATATACTTTAGAAGATGTTTGTGAAGACATTAAAGGAGTAGGAGAAAAGAACATCCCAAGTGACCAAATGTGTTTGCTATATATGAAGAAGGGAAACAAGAACTTCTGACCAGACACTTTAGCATACCTGGGATACCATATTTTGGAGGAGGTCCTACTAAAGTAAATAGCAGTTGTATTGTATTGGCAACCTTCAGTCTCGAAAGACTATGGTATCGCGCTCTGGAAGGTGGTTCCGGCACAGCGTCTAGTGTGGCTGAAAAGGCCAATCTGGGAGTGACAATCCCTTCCACACTGGGAGCAAGTGCAGTCTGTCCCTGGTCTGTCTCCCTGGCTATGGGCCTTCCTTCTTTGCCTCTTTGCCTCAGACTGCTGGCAAGGTGTCTCTTCAAACTGGGAAAGGCCATGCTGCACAGCCTGCCTCCAAGCGGACCGCTCAGAGGCCAGAGTTTCCCACTTGTTGAGGTCCATCCCTAAGGCCTTCAGATCCCTCTTGCAGATGTCCTTGTATCGCAGCTGTGGTCTACCTGTAGGGTGCTTTCCCTGCATGAATTCTCCATAGAGGAGATCCTTTGGGATCCAGCCATCATCCATTCTCATGACATGACCGAGCCAACGCAGGCGTCTCTGTTTCAGCAGTGCATACATGCTAGGGATTCCAGCACGTTCCAGGACTGTGTTGTTAGGAACTTTGTCCTGCCAGGTGATGCCAAGAATGCGCCAGAGGCAGCGCATGTAGAAAGCGTTCAGTTTCCTCTCCTGTTGTGAGCAGAGTGTCCATGACTCGCTGCAGTACAGAAGTGTACTCAGGACGCAAGCGCTGTAGACCTGGATCTTGGTATGTTCTGTCAGCTTCTTGTTGGACCAGACTCTCTTTGTGAGTCTGGAAAACGTGGTAGCTGCTTTACCGATGCATTTGTTTAGCTCAGTATCAAGAGAAAGAGTGTCGGAGGTTGTTGAGCCAAGGTACACAAAGTCATGGACAACCTCCAGTTCATGCGCAGAGATTGTATTGCAGGGAGGTGAGTCCACATCCTGAACCATGACCTGTGTTTTCTTCAGGCTGATTGTCAGTCCAAAATCTTGGCAGGCCTTGCTAAAACGATCCATGAGCTGCTGGAGATCTTTGGCAGAGTGGGTAGTGACAGCTGCATCGTCGGCAAAGAGGAAGTCACGCAGACATTTCAGCTGGACTTTGGCAGGTGGCCACATACCACATGATTGATACATTCCCATGGGAGCTTCAGCATATTTTCTATAAGAGAATTCAGTTCCCCACTGAATTCAATGTCAAATATCTCACTGATCTGAATGAAGCTGTACTGCTTATACCCTGATGCCGTTTAATAGGTACCCTTCAACTTAGTGGTCCTGAAAGCTATTCATCAATACTTGTTCTCAATAACCACAAAGGATAAAGGAAAATGAGGCCACTTCCAGAGAAGGAGAACATAGAGCAACAGAGGAAATTAAATTGGTCCCCTCCATGTCATGTCCCTGTCTTGCATATATCGATTGGAGTGAATCGTGTGCAATTTGCAAGGATATTCTGCTGAATGACACGCTGAAGGCAGGCATCCCTCGTTAAAATGTCTAACAGCAATTAAGTGATAGAATATGTTGCCGCTCCAGTGTGAGGTCTTCTGTGATGCAATGGATTAAGAAAGCAAACAAAGAGCTGGAATTTCATATAGACTCTTTTTGGAGCATAGAAGAACATCTGTTTTATATTTCAGGAATGGATCTAATCTAAAATACAATGCACGAAGGCTGCTATTCAGTATGTCACAGCACTACTAAGTATGGAGACATGTCTTAAGCAGCTAGGTCACTTTTCACCTCATTAGCACAGCAGGAGGGAATTTCTGTAAAATAAGAACCAAGAAGCGGCTTATTTGGTACCTAAAAAAATCCCAGTGATCCTGCTATGATCTCCCATCTTTCGGCAACCTTTCGTCCCATTAAATAGTTTCTTTTTCTGCAGGCTCCAGCCATTGGTGCTTGCTGCCCTACTAACCTTACAGAATTCCCTGACTACAAGGCATGATGTATTATTCTCATTTGTGCAGGTGGTGGAATTTTTCTTTTGGAAAGAGCAGGAATGGTATCAGGGAGATCAGCAAGTATGTTATTTTTAAGTTTTCAGAACTCTGTAAAGGAGTGATGCTGAAGAAGCAAGGAAAAGGGAGCAGAGCGTATTTAACACATAGATTTTTTTATTACCTTCTTTCTTTGACAGTAGCACAAGGCTACCGACCCTCCAGCCAGTCGTGGGTGGAGTGAACTTTGTCCCATCTGTTGGGACAAAGGCTATCCAAGCTAAGCTCCATGCAAGCTGGATAACTTTGGCTGGCTCGCTGGATCAGCCTGTGGTCCATAGGTTTCCAACCAGTGGTGTCGCTAGGGTGCTGTAGGAGGTGTGGGCTTCACTGGGTGATGCACACCAGGGGGGACGGGACACCACTACTAGCCAAAACTTTTGAAATCTTGGTATTTTTGTATCATGTATTTTGAATAATACCATCATGCTATATATCATTCAATGCATAATTTCATGAGGAATGCAATGAAACAAACCACATTGGAAAAAAAAATCTCCATTCTATCAAATGTTATAGCCAAAAACCAGCAGGATAGAGCAATTGTGCATCACCATGCCCACCACCGAAGGCAATGCCCTGCCTACAGCATGGGAGGAGGACCATGGGAGGAGGGGTGACAATTGGCCTCTCACACTGGGTGATGCATACCCTAGTGAGGCCACTGTTTCTAACCCAAGATCTAGGACATCTCTGCTAGGCAATGCAGATGTATTACGGTGTCATGATGTCAAGAAGGGAATTGAGGAAGTATAAGCATGAAACTCTCAGTCTTCACTACTCCCCAGCAGGAGAAAAAAAGCATAAAATTATATGACCTTAACTTTGCCTTTTACCCTCTCTTCCTCTGTTGTCTTTCCTGCCTACATCTTGATTGTACACCTTGACGATGCTATATAAAAGAATGATAACTCTTGTTTTGTTTATATGTAACATGACTTGTGATGTTTCTGTTCACACTACCTATGGCTCACCACATTTCTCCCAGGATGAGCTGAGACATTGGCTGAAAACCAACGACAATTTAGCAAGTGGTAAAAGTACCACTGTGTCTTTGAACCAATTGGTGATTGCTGGTGGTCTGTAACCTCTGGTCAAAGAGTACAGAGTATTTATCACTCCCCTGATACTCCAGTATGGCAATGCTCTGCTCACCTTTTGGTAGGTGGCTATATACACGTTAAGGGGTCTAATCAGATATGCCACACCATGGGATCAGGTGGACAGCTACGTGTTTTGCTGCCAAAAAGCAGACAGGGTGTGTGAAATGGGCTGAAACAGAGGCAGTGTAGTAGGCTTTAGTAGTTTGGCCCAACATGGTTTTGTGCATAGGTACAACCTCCTACTCGTGCTATTTTTAATTTTAAAGAAATGCTTTAGTGGCTTTCTACTGGATCCTTGGACTTGATTGCCTCTAACAGAAGCTGTGATATCCCGAGCTATCATTCAGTCCAGAATGAAGACAGTGTGTAGCATTGCCCTGGTTGTACTCGTGCCAGCTTAGGTAAATTTCTCATTCACAATAGCAAACGGCCATCATGGGCATAAGGGCATGAAATCAGCAGCAAAAGCAAGATGGTTGTGTGCAACCAGTCTGAAGAAAGGCCCTAAGTGATGCTCATGTTTTTAAAAAAGGAGCAATGAAACTTGGGGATCTGTCCAAAAGTCCATGGATCTTCTTAATGAATTTGCATGAAGACTGAACTCACTGCTAGGCATCTGCTGGGAAAGTTACTATCACTTGATTCTCAAACAAGTGATTTTGAGCCCAATCCTATGCATGTCTACTCAGAAGTTCCATAATAGTCAATGGAGCTTACTCCCATGAAAGTGAGGACAGGATTGCAGCCCAACATGCACAATAGGCACTTTTAGTGTTAAACTCAGATAGGCTGCCTATTGTTCAACAGAGACTGACCTCTGAAATTCTTCAGAGCCAAAAGGGTTGTCGTTTTCAAGGTGATTCCAATTGAGTCTTTATACAGCACTGCTCTCTGTTCTGCAATCTGTCTTTCCTAGCATCCTCTACTGTCCTTTGAATAGTCTACTGCAAATAAAACATGCATCATTAGGAACCCATTACAATAGGTGCCATCCAGTGAAGCACAAATATTACTGTAGTCAGATACTTTGTGATTCCACAAAAGTGTCCACATACTCATGAGTTAATTCATTTGTCAGCCCTGTTTCAAGAAAAAAAAAAAAGACAGCTTAAGTTTATGGCCAATCAGTTTTGATACACTCTCATTAATCGCCATTTAAGGAGCATTGACAGCAGTTCGATACATTAAAAAGCTATTACAATGCCTTTGCTGATTTACTTAATTGGACTCTAGTAAGAGATTCCAGTGTCACTGGCCATTGTGGCAGTGGTTTGGGTTGGTTTGGATGATGTATCTGTAGGTTCATTCTAATCATATGGGGAAGAAATGTGGGGTGCATGTCTCTTCACCTGGCATGACATCTCACTTCCCATTAATAGAGGTGGGGTTTTGGTGATAATTAAAAACACATAACACTGTTTTTTTACATTTCTCATTTTTATAAACAAAACAGGACCAAAAAAACCCATCTCCAAATCTACGAAATCTGAGAAAAAATAAAACCATTCTCCAACACTTCTACATGCATGTGACTGCATCTGCTGACACTATACACCTACATCACCTACCTAGTACCCTTTTAAAGCAATTATAATCAGGAATGGGAACTTGATTCAGGTGACTCAAGTCCGAGTTGCAAAAACACGTCTTCTTTGCTGACTCGTGCAGACTTGAGTCACCTGCATTGATGCTTCGAGGCATTGACTTGAGTCTGTCACTGTCTCAGCACTCAATCTCTATGCATTCAGACTTGAGTCTGTCTGTGTCTGGGTGTGCTTGCTTACTTTTTTTGTGGCCTGAAAGGCCTTGTGGGGCTATCATTCAAACCAGGCAAGCAGCAAGGGAAGTTCCAGTCAGGAGGCAGGGAAGGGTTAATGTTTTGTTTTTGCATTAAGTGGGTGGAGGGATGCAGGAGCATGCTCTTGTTTTGGCCCCACGATCATTGACATAACACCAGAACAAGGGACATCCACTAAAATTGAGTGTTGGGAGAGTAAGGACAGACAAAAGAAAATATTTCTTTACTCAGCATGTGGTTGGTCTGTGGAACTCCTTGCCACAGAATATGGTGTTGGCATCTGGCCTAGATGCCTTTAAAAGGGGATTGGACAAATCTCTGGAGGAAAAATCCATTATGGATTACAAGCCATGATATGTATGTGCAACCTCCTGATTTTTGAAATGGACTATGTCAGATGCAAGGGAGGACACCAGGATGCAGGTCTCTTGTTATCTGGTGTGCTCCCTGGGGCATTTGGTGAGCCACTGTGAGATACAGGAAGCTGAACTAGATGGGCGTATGGCCTGATCCAGCGGGGCTGTTCTTATGTTCTTATGGATGATGGATGGGTGGTCTGATTTTTTTCTTTGGATGAGGTAGGAAAGAAGAGGTTTCTTGCTTTAGAATTGGCTGGAGAAACTAGGGAGGGGGAGGAGGCAGGGAAGCCAGGGGGAGGCAGTACATAGCGATCACAGGTTTTGGACTCCATTGTTACTCGGGAAGAGGAAGCCTCACTGAACAACTGTCACAAATGAACTGCTTCTGAGTAGAGCTGCAAAGGATCAGATCATACTGGTAAGCTTCCCAGCTGTTGTGCATGACTCTCCTTCCTCTTGCTGCTTCTGTCCTCGCTCTCATGCAGTCTGTTCCACCCCCTCCCTCCATGTTTACAGATGGGATGGGGATATCAGGGGAGAGGTTAAAGATAACTCCAACACATACACACATAGTCTGGCAGCAGCTGCTTTTTTTCCGCAGAGTTGCAGCTAGCTTTTTAAAGGGAAAGACTCATGACTCAAGTCTTTTTGAGTTGCGAAAATGCCCTGGGTGACTCAGAAAGCCTGCGTGTTAGGACTCGTTTTGATTCGAGTTTTGGGGGAGGCAATTTGTCGACTTGAGTCAAGCCGTCCTTGACTCACCCATCCCTGATTATAATTTATAATTATAATTTATAAAAATATGCCCTCGGAATAAAAACACTTGGCACTGCTTTCGGCATGTCTAACTTTGGAAAACATCAAAATCTGTGAAAAAATAAAACTATTTTCCTCTACTTGTTAATTATGCAGGGCAGTTCATCTGCCACTGAACACCAAGATGAAATAGTACTTACTAGTATAAGAGTGGTGCTTCATTCGCATATTATAGGGCAGGTCACATTGGTCCATCCCTCTCGTTAGGCAGCAACAGAATGGTGAGCTAATGGGAGGAGGTGTGCATGCCCCTCATTCCTCCCTTGCATGATTATGCTGGACTGGTCAATGAATTACTGATGATTGTTCACATTCCATATTTTGGGACATTCAGATGTTCACTGATACTGCTTTTTGAGAAAAGTTGGATGTGGCTAATTATGATCTGAGAGAAACAGGCAGGCAACGTTTGAACTTAATAAGAATTAACAGTAAGAGCCATGATCTCATTTTATGAAAAGAATAAGTGACATCCCACATGCACTCATATATTTGAATTTGTTTTAAGCAGCACTTAGTAGATTATGCCCATGCAAATTATTGCTAATCATATTAGATAAATCCTCATGCCACATCAATTAATAGGAAGGGGATATCTACACTGCTGCTCCTCACAGTGTAAAGAAGCATCTACAGAGTTAAAATGCATAGTGGGTAACAGGGCTGCCTCTGCCTGAAACCCTAGAGCAGGGGTGCTCAAACTTTCAACTTTAGGGATGCTAGACCTTTAACAAGTGTATAGAAGAGAGAATTTCAGCAGGTGTAGCTTGTCATGACAAGTTGCACCTGCTGAAATTCTCTCTTATATACACTTGTTAAAGGTCCAGCATCCCTAAAGTTGAAAGTTTGAGCACCCCTGCCCTAGAGAACTGGAATCAGAGAAGAAAATGCTGAGCTCAGCAGATGAATGGTATGACTTAATATGGTCATATTTGTTGACAGAGTTGGTGCTGACTCTACTGCATCCTGTGGGAGAATTTTGGCTGCTGCTGTTCACCTTGGTGTAAGGGGACATTTGTCCCTTTGCCCCAGGGTAGGCCCCAGCAGCCACAACAGGTTAACTTGGGCCTGTGCCAACTATATTGTGAGTACAAGTCTGAGTTGATCCATGTCAACATATCAGGCCAGGGAAGGGGGACAGGATATGGCCCATGTAGGCACCACTGATCCTGAGCCCAGTTCACCCACCCCATCCCATTGCCACCCTCCCCCACTCTGTTACACTTCCTCCCTGCCCTTCTCCCACCCTTCCCCTGCCTCTGTGCTGGACTTACCTGCTCTGGCAGGCATCCCTACACCCACAGGGGCCAGTGGGAATACCACCTTTCTGCTGGTACTGCTAAAAGATACGCTATCGCAGAGAACTTTATGGTGCTTTTGCGACAGCACCAAGGACTGGCACACCACTTGTATAGGACTGGATCATCAAACTTTTGTCCATGCTAAACTGGAAGGGAATAAAGAGGACGGCATTTTTCTCCATGTTGCCTCCGCAGTGCTATGCAACCATTTTAAACTGAAATGTCTCATTCATGTCATGCAGGAGTCTGAGCTGTGCCAATTAAGTTTCACACCTGAAGTGGACGTGACAATGCTTTCAGCTTTAAGTGCTTTTTGTTCTAAGCGCAAAAAAAAAAAAAAAAAAAAGTCCTGTGCTTTAGGATTTTTCAAAAGAAGAAATGAGCTCTGAAACAAAAACGTTAAGTTCATTCGTGCAGCGAATATAAGAAGTGAACAAGTTATTTTCTGTCATTTTAAAATGAACACACTGGCTAACTATCTTATGTGTTCCTATATTTAAATCTACATCTGTCTTTCTGGAACATATCATATCATTAATCATTTGTGAAACCTTTTGGAGGTATTCCATTTTTTGCTTCCTTTTTCTAATCCTGAGCATTAGATTTCAAAAACAACACATTTTATTCAGTTTAGCCAGTTTGAGTTGTGTATTATGTATTCAATAGTCATCCATTATGGACCCTGAATATTTTGCTATATGTATGTACCAGATTGTAATCCTATATGCTCTTATCTGGAAGTAAGTTTTGTTCATTTATTTTTCACATTTTTATACCGCCTTTCCTCCAAAGAGCTCAGAGCAGTATACACAGCTGCTCCCCTCCTTTTGTCCTTACAACAACTCTGTGAGGTAGGTGAGTCTGAGAGAAAGTGACTGACCCAAGGTCACTCAGGAAGTTTCATGGCTGAGAGGGGATCTGAACCCACATCTTCCAGTTCTACCTCCCAAACCACTACACCACCCTGGCTGTATCAAAAACATTGGGGCTTACTTCTGAGTAGAGAAGCATAGATTTGTACTGTCAGCCACACCGTATAAAAGGTTTTGTAGTTGATATCAACTACAAAGGGCAGGAGGTCTGGTCTAGAGGGTAGAGCCTCCGTCTGCCTGAAGATAACATCCACAAGGTCGCCAGTTCAAGGCCACCGGCACCGTGCGACCTTGAAGCAGCTGACAAGCTGAAGCCGAGCTATTCCATCTGCACTGAGCGTGGGAGGATGGAGAACAGAATGTGAAGTCAGATCGGAACGAAACACCTTGAATGTAGTGGTTCTTGAAAGAAAGAACCTTCTTTCAAATTGTAAAAATCCCTATTTAATAAGGGATTTAAATAAAAGCCTGCCTATGTAAACCACCTTGAATAAAGACCAAGAAAGGCGGTATATAAATACCTGTTATTATTATTATTATTATATGCATACAATGTCATTCTTATGTGTTTTCCTTACAGCCCATGCTGCTTCAGAGATTTAAATATCACAAATACAGAGACAGCACGGTACAACAAATTTGGAAAAATTCAAAGACAGCTGACATGATAAACATTCATCATCCTCATCAATGCTACTTCATTTACAGATTTGTCCTAAAGATTGCAGGTTACGGCAGATTTGTGAAGACTGCAGGTTACGAAATGAGTGTCAGTATTTTCAGCCCAGCAGCGGCAAGTCTAATCCATGGAACAATTTTTCCACCAGAGAACAAATTAAGGACATTTCAAAGGAACGATACTTCATTGCCAAACACCACTAAAGTCCAATATCTCAGCTTACATCAAAGACGAATCACTGGGCATATGGGCCTTGTCTGAAGCCTAACATTCCAATCACAATTTGCTGCAGTGGCATAGGAAGTCATAAGATTACCCTTAAGGATAAATATTCACAAAGAGGCACACATGGATCTGTATATTGTACCAACAACAACATCATGATAGTCATGTGTACTGTTACATCTGTATTTATCCCAGGAGACCTACAGAGTGGTAAGTAATATAGTATTTTTACTTACCTCTCCTGGGCTATCTGGTCTCCCTTCCCCTCTGGCCCATCATAAGCTGCAGTGTGCACTTTGGCAGCACAGTTACATAGTATAAACTGGTGGGAGATAGGATTGGGCCATTAATTTCTTTAACCTTTATTTGTTCTTTATGATATGGAATGATATGATGTTCGCATTGGGCCAAATATACGCCAAGTGTGATTTGTGATGTGCAATACCAGTGTCTCTCAATCAGTGGTACAGGTACCACTAGTGGTACTTAAGATGGTGTCTGATGGAACTTGAGAGACATCTGCTGCCTGGCAACAAGATGAGTGATGTGATGTGACAAACACTGGTTGGAACCTTGGCTTGGTGGGCACAGCTCAAACGCATGCTTCTCATGCACTCTAAAAATCCCTCCTGTCCACCCTGAGCCTCTTACTGGTGTTTGTCATGTTGCATCTGGCCTCTCAACTCAGAAGTAACTGGCAATGACATCATCACTCGTTACGTCTGGTGGTACTTCCGAAAGGTGGATCATGCAAAGTGGTACACCAAGGGATAAACACTGAGAAACACTGTACTATACTATAATGCATACATGCATAGCATGGGAAGCACAACTGCATCTGCTTATAGCCCTGCCTTTAAACATGTTCAATACATGTTTAAAGGATACATCCCTGCAAACTCTGTGTATGCATAGGCTTTATCCACATGTTCAGGAACCCTGCATGTTTATGAATCCCTGTACAGTCTGTACACATGCAGAAGACTTTGGATGTTATAAATGCTCTTGGGAGAAATCTCCTGTCTCCCTAGCATTCATACTGAGAACAACTGACCAGTGCTTTCATTTGAGAAATTCATTTCATCTATAGACAGGTTGGTATCCCGGAAAATATAGATTGCTCTGGTTTTGTTTTGCTTCCAGAGATGTACATTTCTGAGCATAAATTAAATGGCAAAATGCAAGCAACTGGCTGACCCTCACCTCCCTTGCAAACGTTAGTTACAGCTGGAACCAGTCCTTTACATTCATAAATTTGGGGGGTATTTTTGTTTTTCAATTGTCTTCTGAGAGAGAACACAGCTGGCCCTTTTGTTCAGCCTGCATTCCATATGGAAACTCAGGCACACCCTGTGACAATCATTTGTGAGCAATGTCCTTTTTTTTTGCTGCTATAAATGCTTCATGTTCTACAATTAGCGCTAGGATTTCATAATGCTTTATGAATAGCAAGTCAAATGCTGTGGATGTGAAACAGGGCTGTGGAAGGTTGGTGGCTCCTGTAGCACTTTCTTCAACAGCCTCTAGATTAATGGTTTTCAAATTGCTCTTGGGAATCCCCTCTTTCCTTGGAAGCTTGTCAAGGATTCTTCAATGGCAGAAAAAGCTTCATTAAAAGATAACTGGCCAGTGCTTGCAACAGATGCCCAGGGATAGTGGCTATAATGTGCCCAATACACAAAAGCCTGATAGATGAGACTAAACAATGATGGGCAGCCCAATCATACCTAATGATTGTTCATACCTAATGATTGTTCATTGCCAGTTCATACTGGCATCAGCGCAGCCTATGCTGCATCCCATGAGACAATTAAGCAGCTGGGAGGTCTCCTTGGGGTAAGGGAACATTTGCCCCTGTGCTCTGACTTAAGCCCCAACCGCGGCTAGGGTCAACTCAAACTTGTACCAGCAATATTGTTGGTGCAAGTCTGTTGACCCATGCTGGCAGATCAAGCCCAGGGGACCTGCATTGAGCCAGATATACATATGTAAAATCTGCTGATAAACAGGTTCCACCTGTATTCTATCCCTCAATATTGTGCTTTCATTATTTCTAGCATGTTTCTGCCAACACTATAAGACTCCTTTCCCCTGCAAGAGTACCCAACAGGACAGGGTGATGACCAAAGGTTGAGTTATATTTGTTTGCTTATGTATAATATTGGTTTGTCCCTATGTTCAGAAATTTTATTACGGTTATTTTGCATCAGCTTGTATATATTTTCTCTCTTTCTCTGAATTGCTATTCCTCATCAGACCATTTTGAATCTAAAGCAGGCCTGACCAATTTCCCTTGAGATGAGCGCCCAACCTATAATTTACTTCACAATCTTCTGCAACACTCATGGGTGCTTGGACAGATGATCTAGTCTTTCCTGACTGAGAAATTTTTAATTTTTATTTTATTAAGTTGTTTCTATCTATCTATCTGTCTATCTATCTATCTATCTATGCAGCAAATAAAAAGCAGAAACTGATGTGGGGGAAATCTGAAAAACAATGCTCTAGGCCAGGGGTCTCCAAACTTTTTGGCCAGAGGGCCACATGAAATATCTGACGAAGTGCTGAGGGCCAGAAAAAAATTTAAATATAAAATTTAAATAAATAAATTAGAGATGGAACTTAGATGAATGAATAAATGAATGAGTAGGCTCATTCACTCAGCCTCTCTGGCCCTCAGAACACCCTCCAGATGCAATCAGAGCACAGCTCTGGGCATATTGAGTCGAGTGGGCCAGAGGCTTTCAGCGGACAAGAGGCTGGCTGCAGGCTGGATAGAGGCTCCCTGTGGGCTGCATCTGGCCCCCGGGCCAAGATTTGGAGACCCCTGCTCTAGGCCATGTGCTATATGACTGAGAGGAGTGGGGGGGGGGAGGCTACATTATCCATGCTCAAATAATTCATGTTAACAAACTCATTTCTCATTCAGAACACTAAGTTTACACAGATAAACTGTTGTCCAAATATGATGCTATCCAAATACTGTCAAGCAGGTAAGGCTTAGGTCAGCCAACCACTAAAGATGCTTAATTTTAATTGACCTCAGTGGAACAACTTGAAGTTAAACAGGTTAAGGAGTCTGTGGATCAAAAAGTAAATGAGCTAAGTTACGGCAGACACTGTGACCCTAATGAGGTTTTTCGTCCCCTAATGGAGAGTCCAGCTTCTCCTTTCAGGTGGTTATAACTGGGTCAGTAGGTTTAAAATAAATTAGCCACAATTCACAGACCTAAAAGAGCAGAGCACTTTGTAGTTGCAACATGATATGGTCCTCAATTACAAATCACTGTAGTGCATGAAACATATTCCTATAGCCAACGTCACTGCACTTTGTTTCCGCACTGTCCAATGAACACTCGAGACAACAGATATGGGAGAAAGGGCAACTTTATTTCATGTAACCAAGAGAAGCAGAGGCTAAGACCTGCAGCATCTGAGGCAGCAAAAGCCCCTGTGGTGCGGGGAGGGACCTCTGGGCGGTACCTCTGCCCCCAGGCGGGCATGCACCCGACTCCAAGTCGCGCCCCGCTGCTGGGACAACACGTCTCATCCATGTCTATCCCTTAAGGGGAAGGCAGCCGGACCGCAGACTGCACCACCTCAAGCCGCTGAGCCTCTGAGGTGTGCCCCGCGGTCCCAGCCAGGGCCCCGTCTACGTCCACGTGCCGCCAAGCCCCTGAGGACTGAAATAGGGTTCTGCCCTGCCTATGCCGCCTGAAGGTGCATGCCAAAGTCCCATTCACGCCTCCTAACCCGCACCACCTGCCCTCTTAAAGTGACCGATAGCAGCTTGCAAACGGGGGGGGGGGTGTAACCCCCAGGCCCATAACAGTCTGGGGTAGGCGAAAAAACTGCCTGCCCTCGGCCAATCTTGTCAGGCAGCAAAAAATTCCTACCCGGCCCCAAACGGTGACCAGTTAAACTCAGACTGCCTCTAGGGCGGGCAGGCGGGTATTCCCACGGTGCCCACGTGCACAAGGAGGAAGAGGGCTGGGTCTCGTCCCCTTTTAAAAGGTCCGTTGTGGCTGCCAGACCCCGCCCCTTCACCTCCCCCTTGGGGAGGGACTGGACTCTCGTGTCCCGGCCAGGCAAAACAAACTCCGAACGCCTCTTTAATTGGGTGTTCGGGATTTTGCAACATGGACGTTGGTTGAACAGAGTATGCTCTACATAACAAGTATGAATGTACTTTTCTAAAGTGACAGTACGTTGAAAGGAGCGGATCAAAGTTCAATCTTCCTGGATCTATTTCTGACCTTAAAAGTCTCTTTAACAAAAAAACAAATTAAATGACAACTAAATGAAACAATTAAACAATTGGAAGACAATTAAACAATTGGAAGAACAGAGCTAGACCGCTAACCCTAGAGAGAACCAAGGTATAGCATGAGCATATGCATATTTATACAGAAGTAAAACACCACTTTGTACTACGTGACTTACAACCCTGTCCTATTCCCTGCCAGCCCATAGCACACAGCAACTCTGCCAGAGCACATGCTGTGCACTACAACTTTTTCTTGCTTACCACTCCATAGGCCATTTCATTTCTGATGGACCTCTTTGGATCTATGGCTTCTATTCTGAGGAATAAATCTAAGGAGACACAGGGGGTGATTGAGGGCAGGGAAAGGGGGATAGAATTTTTCAGTGTATATCTGCTGACATCTCCCCCCCCCTCCTGTCCCCTGCCTGGCCTGCTCCCCACCCTGAACAACCCCCAACCTACCTGCACAAGCAGGGCATCTGGAAACTACTCTTGGATGTGCAGGGCCTCTGGCTGTTCGTGTTTATGGTATGCAGTTCTCATGCCAGCATCCTGGGTTCACTGTGGTGGATTATAAGATCTGCTGCCATAAGGCCCCCATAAGGTTGGGCTGTTAAAGCACAGTCCTACGTCCATCTACTCAGAAGTAAGTTCCATTGATTTCAATGGGTCTTACTCCCAGGTAAGCCTGTATAGGATTGCAACCTTATTGAGAATGTGTAACTTGATTAAGGGTGCAATCCTAAACCCATATGTCAGTGCTTTCCAGCACTGACTTAAGGGCAATGCAGCCCTGAGGTAAGGAAACAAACATTCCCTTACTTTGAGGAGGCCTCCGTGAGTGACACCCAACTGCAGGATGCAGCACACGTCCCATTGGCACCGCTATGCCAGTGCTGGAAAGCACTGACATAAGGGGTTAGGATTGCGCCTTCAGCCCATTTAATGAGCCCATGGCAAGGGTGAGCTTCTCTACATTTTCCTCCTAAAGATGACACTCATCCCTCCAGCATTACAATACTCAGGAAACGACCAGTCCAATCAGACTGGGCGAGTTAACTAAAAGGGGCAAGATAACATCTTTATATCTCTTTATTCTCTCCTTCCTTTGTCCTGTGAGGCCCCATCATGTCCTACCTGAACCCTTGCAATGCCAACCTTCCCCCTTGGGAAGAGACAGAACATGTGGTTATAAGAACATAAGAACAGCCCCACTGGATCAGGCCATAGGCCCATCTACTCCAGCTTCCTGTATCTCACAGCGGCCCACCAAATGCCCCAGGGAGCACACCAGATAGCAAGAGACCTCATCCTGGTGCTCTCTCTTGCATCTGGCATTCTGACATAGCCCATTTCTAAAATCAGGAGGTTGCACATACACATCATGGCTTGTAACCCGTAATGGATTCTTCCTCCAGAAACTTGTCCAATCCCCTTTTAAAGGCACCCAGGCCAGATGCCGTCACCACATCCTGTGGCAAGGAGTTCCACAGACCAACCACATGCTGAGTAAAGAAATATTTTCTTTTGTCTGTCCTAACTCTCCCAACACTCAATTTTAGTGGATGTCCCCTGGTTCTGGTGTTATGTGAGAGTGTAAAGAGCATCTCTCTATCCACTCTGCCCATCCCCTGCATAATTTTGTATGCCTCAATCATGTCACCCCTCATGCACCCCTTTTCTAGGCTGAAGAGGCCCAAACGCCGTAGCCTTTCCTCATAAGGAAGGTGCCCCAGCCCAGTAATCATCTTAGTCACTCTCTTTTGCATTTTTCCATTTCCACTATGTCCTTTTTGAGATGTGGCGACCAGAACTGGACACAATACTCCAGGTGTGGCCTTACCATCGATTTGTACAGTGTGTTGGCATCCTTCAGTCTCGGAAGACTATGGTAACGCGCTCTGAATAGTGTTCTGGAACAGTGTCCTCTCCATTGTGCGAAACCTGGGTAAACCATTTTGTTCTCAATACCCTTCCTAATGATCCCAAGCATAGAATTGGCCTTCTTCACTGCTGCCGCACATTGGGTCGACACTTTCATCGACCTGTCCACCACCACCCCAAGATCTCTCTCCTGATCTGTCACAGACAGCTCAGAACCCATCAGCCTATATCTAAAGTTTTGATTTTTTGTCCCAATGTGCATGTCTTTACACTTACTGACACTGAAGCGCATCTGCCATTTTGCTGCCCATTCTGCCAGTCTGGGGAGATCCCTCTGGAGCTCCTCACAATCACTTCTGGTCTTCATCACTCAGAAAAGTTTGGTGTCGTCTGCAAACAGCCACCTCACTGCTCACCCCTGTCTCCAGGTCATTTATGAAGAGGTTGAAAAGCACCGGTCCCAGGACAGATCCTTGGGGCACACCGCTTTTCACCTCTTTCCATTGTGAAAATTGCCCATTGAAACCTACTCTCTGTTTCCTGGTCTTCAACCAGTTCTCAATCTATGAGTGAACCTGTCCTCTAATTCCATGACTGTGGAGTTTTTTTTAGTAGCCTTTGGTGAGGGACCGTGTCGGACGCCTTCTGAAAGTCCACATATATACTGTCGACGGGTTCTCCTGCATCCACATGCCTGTTGACCTTTTCAAAGAATTCTATAAGGTTTGTGAGGCAAGACTTACCCTTACAGAAGCCATGCTGATTTTCCCTCAGCAAGGCCTGTTCGTCTATGTGTTTTGAGATTCTATCTTTGATGAGGTATTCCACCATCTTACCCGATATACATGTTAGGCTAACCGGCCTATAGTTTCCTGGGTCCCTCCTCTTTCCCTTTTTAAAGATAGGCGTGACATTTGCTATCCTCCAATCTTCTGGCACCGTGGCCGTTTTGAGGGACAAGTTGCATATTTTAGTCAAGAGATCAGCAACTTCATCAATTCCTTAATAACTCTTGGGTGGATGCCATCAGGGCCTGGTGACTTATTGATCTTTAATTTATCAATGAAGTCTGAAACATCTTCTCTTTTAACCTCTATCTGACTTAATTCCTTGGTCAGGAGGGGCCGTTCGGGCAGCGATATCTGCCCAAGGTCTTCTGCCGTGAAGACAGATGCAAAGAACTCATTTAATTTCTCTGCCATCTCTAGGTCTCCTTTTATCTCCCCTTTCCCTCCATCACCATCCAGAGGGCCAACCACTTCTCTGGTGGGTTTCCTGCTTCTAACATATTTGAAGAAGCTTTTATTATTCCCCTTAATGTTGCTGGCCATGCGTTCCTCATAGTCTCTCTTGGCTTCCCGTATCACTTTCTTTTGCCACAGTTTATGTTCCTTTTTATTCTCCTCATTAGGGCAAGACTTCCATTTACAGAAGGAAGCTTCCTTGCCCTTTACAGCCTCTCTAACTTGGCTGGTTAGCCATGCGGGCACCCTCCCGGATTTAGTGGAACCCTTCTTTCTTTGTGGTATGCACCTCTGCTGGGCCTCTGTTACTGTTGTTTTAAGCAGCCTCCATGCACTCTGGAGAGATTGGACTCTTTACCTTCCCTTTCAACCTCTTTCTAACCAGCCTCCTCATTTGAGGGAAGTTTGCCCATTGGAAGTTAAGGGTTTTTGTGAGAGATTTGCCCAGTATTCTTCCCCCGACATGCACCTCAAAACGGATCGCAGCATGATCACTGTTCCCCAATGGCTCAGTAACATTTACATCTCTAACCAGGTCCTGCGTACTGCACAATATTAAATCCAGAGTCACCTGTCCTCTGGTGGGCTCCATGACTAGCTGCTCTAAGGCACAGTCATTTAGCACGTCAAGGAATCCGGTTTCCTTTTCGTGACCAGAACACAAATTGACCCAGTCAATATGAGGATAATTGAAGTCCCCCATGATTACAACCCTGTCCCTCCTTGTCACCTCCCTGATCTGTTTCCTCATTTCAAGGTCCCCTTCAGATTTCTGGTCTGGAGGACAATAGCACGCCCCCAGTATTACATCGCTGCACAAGCCTGGTAATTTAACCCACAGAGATTCTACGGTGGAGTCGGACCCACCTTCAATCTCTACTTTGCTGGATTCTATCCCTTCCTTAACATAGGAACATAGGAGGCCACCCCACCTCCAACACGCCCCTGCCTGTCCCTCCTGTAGGGTTTATAGCCCGGGATTGCGGTATCCCACTGATTCTCTGCATTCCACCAGGTTTCCGTTATGCCCACTATGTCAATGTTTTCCCTTGTCACCAGACATTCCAGTTCTCCCATCTTTGCTCGGAGACTTCGGGCATTCGCATAAAAGCATTTGTACATGGAATGCCCCAGGATGGGCTGCTTATTAGCTCCTTTGTCTCCGCATCCTCTCATTGTGCTCATTGTGGTTCCATCACATAGGTAGAAAGTGAAGTGAAGAGTTAAACTGGGCAAAATAAATTTCTGATGGAGCTGAATCAAAGCCACCCCCCCCCCCCAGAAATGAATTTGATTCTCTTTGATTACCTGCAACAATTCAACCCAGGCATTTCCTGATTCATAGCTCAGTCTCTTAGCCACTACAATATGACACCAGCTCTTTCTTTATAATACATTTTATGATTATATTAGCCTTTGAGTTCAAGTACCAGAATACCTCATCCTAGCCATTTCTAGTGGCTAGATTTCTTAACCCAGTAAAATGTAACTTTCAAATCAGATGCAAGTGTCATGGGTGATTGACACACACCCACACACACAGAGCCCAAAATCATGTTGTTTAATGTGACTTTTCATTTCTATATGTTTACATTTTTTCCCCTTTTAGTCCAACACTGAATGCCAGAGGTATCGCCAAAGGTCATTTACAGGTTGCAGTGCATTTTGTGTGCTTTTCACTCACTGCAATTGACTCTTTTCAAGATATACAATCTGGCACTTTGAAAGAAAAAAAGCATACTGTGCCGTCATGCAGCTCACTGGTTCAAAGCGACCGCAGTTCTTTTTCTCTGTGTACTTGAGAATAGAATAAGGTATCTGACTGTCCAAATGTTACTGAACATATGTAACGTGAAACATAAAAGCATAAGAAAAGCCCTGCTGAATTAGACCAAAGGCCCCCATAGTTCAGCATCCTGTTTTCCACAGCATTACCAGGTGTGCTTTTCAAACACGTGCAACATTTGTGCATGGAGGAAATTGGTTGTGCGTGCAAGGATCAAGCACAGTAGCCAATGGCATAGCTGAATGGAATGGCAGGAAATGAGGATGAAATCAAGGCTGAAGGTGCAAAACTGGATAGCTTTTATTGTGGGATAAGAGTCCAATAAGAGAGTTAAGGGGAACAAAAAATAAAACATAATAGTTAGTTGGCAACCTTCAGTCTCGAAAGACTATGGTATCGCGCTCTGAAAGGTGGTTCTGGAACAGCATCTAGTGTGGCTGAAAAGGCCGATTCGGGAGTGACAATCCCTTCCACACTGGGAGCATATAATATTGCATTATTAATTACCAATATTGCATTATTAATACAATACACCCAAAAATCACTCACACACCTAGGCCCTAGGCTAGGTAGGAAGAGAGAGAAAGAGGACATTCTTATAAGGACAAGGAGGAATAGACTAAGGAGGGGAGGAAGGAATGGGAACAGTGTGTAGGGCAATGAGGATGGTTACCCAGAAGTGGCTGAAGAACCAGGGATTTCACTGTAAAGGAAGGGGAGGGGAAGAAAGACTGGGAGAAAAAAAAGGAAAGACGCAGAAAATTGATCAAGCTTCCAGCCACCGTGCAAGACCATGACTGGGTTTTTGCCCTCTGTAACCTGAACCAGGATTACAGGCAAGGAATGAGCCCCTCGGTGGGGAGTGAAATCACTTCCTTGCAATAGGAGAAGCCTGCCTCTCCAATGTGGTCTCCCTAAGGCAGCAGTTTTTAACCTTTTTCATCTCACAGCACACTGATAAGGTGCTAAAACTGACAAGGCACACCATCAGTTTTTGGGGGGGGCGGGGCAAATGACAAGGCACACCATGCTGCTGGCGGGGAGCTCACACCCCTCTATGATAGTGTTTCCTAAACTGGGGCCCATGATCATGCCACTGACTGGACAAAATGGCTGTTTTTCTACTTACACCTGACAGCACTAGCCCTCCAGAGGGGGCTAGGAGCCCCAAGCCCCCTCTGCAGGGCTTCCCAAGCCTCAGAACAGCTTAAAAATGCTATTGTGACCCACTTCCGGCTTCATGATTGCAAAGCAGAAGTGGGTTGCAATCACATTGTTTAGCTGTTCTGAGGCTTGGGGGGCCATGTGCTCACTGCACCCTCTGGAAGTTCAGCACTGCCCAGGCTAAGTGGAAAAACAGCCCTTTTGTCCCTGGCAGCGGCACAACTACAGCTGCAATCACTGTATTCCACTCGATTTCTCCAATCCACCAGGTTTTCAAATATTTCCTCTTTCGCAACAGAACACTCCAGCTCCCTTCCTCTTGGCTCAAGGGCTTCTGGCTTTTGCATATAGTTTTTTGCCATTCATTAACATTTTTAAACTTATGGCCCAAACCTATCCACTGCTTCTGATGGCAGACCTCATGTTCTGCCTTCGTTAATGGCGTGGTGTCACCATAAATGACAGACTACTTATGTCATCATAAGTGGCAGACCAGTGGAAACCACCAGTGGCTCCCTGCACACACCAACTCAGCCTGCACACAGGCCCCACCGGAAGAAAGGTGGTGGCGGAATGCAGGAAGTTCAGACAGGAAGGAGCCAAAGAAGGGGGTGTTTCAGGGTCAGGAGGGGAAGGATCTTGCTGACAGCCATGCAGACCAGATCCTATCTCCCTTTCCTATCCCAGACCACCCCCTTCTTCTCACTGGACTTACAGCAGCAAAATAGCTGGCGCTGATCTGAGGAGACCCATAGGCCACCAGGAGGACTACACAGAGACAAGTAGAAAATATTTTTACTTATTTCTTTCAGGCCTCCTGATTGCCCCCCCCCCACCACCACCACCATTGGATGCAACTCACAGTCCATCAGCATGGCTGCATTGGCATCAATGGGGGTAAGGATAGGATCATGCAGCAAGTCTATGGAAGTGAGGAAGTATCATACGTCTGCAGCTTTTGAGTGCCAGAATGATCTGTTATATAATTTATTACTATGTTTTAGTGGGGTTGGTACAATTATTATTATTATTTACTTCTGCCACAATATGATTGGCTTGCTGCAGTAATTGGCTTGACTATATCATTTTTTAAACATGGTGTAAGGTTAAAAAGCATTTTATGTTTCAGCTTTTGAAGCTGCTGGAAATAGTACAGCGAAAGCCTTGACCAGGCCTTTGTAAACTTGTGACTGAGGAACAAGCCAAAGAAATCCAAAGCACAACAATTTCCTTTAAATTAATGGGACTTAAGTGGGCTTTTCTGGGCATTTCCCTATCAGCTGTATCTTTTGCAAGGCAGGAGTTCAACAGACAAATGGAGTGGAATTCAGACTTTATTATTGGTGTGCCCTCTGTGCCAGCCTAAGGAACCTTTCCCACTTCCTACTGCCCAGGGAATCTCTCTGATTCTTTTGAAAAGTCATTGCTATGTACCAGGGAATTTTGGCAATGGCATGGGACACAACATGGGGTGGGGTTTCAGGTGGAGGGGAAGGATATCCAGAATCTTCAGGTGGGAACAGTAATCGCTTTTACAGCAATCCTCTCCCATTCTCTTGTATTGTTGGTACACACATTTCCTAGTTCAGGAGTGTTGCTCTTTGTTAACACTTGTTGTTCCCTTTCGAGTCTTCCCCACTACTTTTGTCCATGAGAGTCTCCTGCTCAGTGGCCTCAACACAGCAAAACCCTTTGGTGGATTCAGCCTGTAGATTTCACGCTTTGCTCAGCACCGACCTGCTTTGTGCTCAACTGGGAACTAAACCTGGCTCATTTCTAACTCTTTCTTTTGAGTTAGAAATGGAATCTCAAAAAAAACATTTTATGAGATGGTATTGTATTCCGTTATATAATGTATGTGCTTGGATTGCTAACTGCTTTGTATTGTATTATGTAAAGTGCTTTGAGCATCAGCTGAAAGCCGGGGGTCTATGAAAATAATATACATATAGATGCACAAAAATAAAACCTATTCTCCCTGAACTCAGTGTGCAGGAGGATCTCTCCTTTATGTTCACAATTGCCAGGCATAAATATCAGAAAACACTAATGTTTGTGTTCAATTAGCATGTAAATGCATACGCCCTGAATTGCTATCATTTCTAAGCATTGTATAGTTTTGAGAAGCTAAATTTCATTCATGGGTGATTTTCTGAATGTTCCACATCTGCTCACAAAGAAAGTTGTTTACTGCTGAAGCTGGATTTAAATTGAGTGAAAGACTTCACCATACAAAAATGACAGGGAGCCCATTTTAGAAACTAACAGAATGTTCACAATGGCAGCTAAGCTCGTTGGTGTTGGAGTAGAGCTTAGGTGGAGCTTTCACCTAAGCTGTGTCTATGCCAGGGCCGAAATGGGTAAACTCCACTACCACAATAAGGACAAAGTCAGCCAGAGACTGTTCTCAGAAGTTCCGTCCCAATTACATGGAAGGGGGATAGGATATGGCCGTCCTGATTTCACCTCCCTCTCGGGTCCAGGTTGTCTACACACGCCCCTATTGCCACCCTTCCCTCACCCCGTTGCACCCTCTCCCTGCTCTTCCCCACCTACCTGCTGCAGCAGACACAGCTGCATCTACTGGCAGGAAGGATCTGACCTTCCTGCTGGTGCTTCGAGAAGCTGCGCCATCACAAAATGCTTTATGGCACTTTTGCTTTGCTGGCATTAAGGTAGGATAGGATTGGGCCAAAATTCTCTGAGGGGGTTCAAGCCAGAACACACTGCACTTCCTTGGCCTTAAGAAACCTGGTGTTGATGATCTGATTGGTCAATCTGATTGGATAACTTATGACCCCTGAGCATCTCTACCTACTCTCTAATCTCTCATTCTAATCTGAATGCTGAATCAACCAGTGCATGCCAGTCCCAATGGCTAGCTAAGGCTAATGTTCAAGGTGGACTCACTCAGATGACGAAGACAAGCAATCCACAAACAATTTGGTCTTTCTGCACGGCTCTGATTTCAAAGTGTATAGGGAAGCCCCTTTCCTATTTAACCTTATACTGAGCCTTTTTTTAAAGGGAAATAGATGGAGAAAAGATGGAAAATCAATCATCATACACCCACAGATACTACATAGAAAACTAGTCCCCATTTCAAAAATTACAATCCCTTTGTTCGTTTCTTCAACATTCTGCATTTTGCAGAAGTTCTCAAGCATCCTTACTCTGCCAACTTGATATGTTTGTACAAGTTTAACTACAGTTCTCACAACCACTCAACCATGATGTGTTCTAGACTTGTAAATCTTCCTTGCTGTTTTGTTCCTTCTAACAGTATTATTTGACATAATTATAAGTTTGCAGGCAGTGCTGTTGAAAGTTTCTTGATTGGAGTCCTATGAGACCTTTTTTCTTTTAAAGCTAAAGGTCTAGCACAGCATCATTATTTGTTGTAAGGTTACATTGCTGGAGCATTTGAAAGAAGAAATACTTAAGCACAGCTCTTAGAAAATAGGAACGCATAAGTAAAAGTGGGCTGAGGTGCTTCCTCCTGTCTCCAAAGCCTTTCCTCACTTAATGGAAAGGGTAGTAAAATGCACACAAAGGGATACAGAGGCAGAGGTCCCTTCCCCAGTTCTGAATGAACCAAGAACGCAGAGACGTAGCTGGGGGGGGAATTGTAAGTGCTGCAGGCACCACAGTGTGGTGTATAAGCAGCCCCTCCCACTCACCATTGCAGACATTCTGGGCAGTGATGGCAATGTGCTGGTGCTCACTGAACCAAATGCCGTCTCCTGCACATTGCCATCACTGCCAGAATGGTTCTGACGGTGACTGAGAGGGGCGACTTACACTGCAAATTGTGGCATGCTTACCATTTCCCTCCTCTAGCTATGCTACTACAAGCAGAGTGTACATGAAGGAGCTGTAAGTTTGTCTTGGAGCACACTTGGACCCTACTTGTAGAACTGAATAAAGGTCTTGCATTTATTACTTTAGTAGCTCAGAGCCCAATCCAGTGGTCAGTGGCACAGCTCCGTGCTGCTGACCACAGTCGGAAACGTGCCGTAAGGCACATTCGCAGGGCTCACTGCCGGGCTACCGCTGGTGCTAGCCCAGCACCAGCCGGTGCTGGGCTAGTGTGGGGCGGTCGCCCAGGTTCCGCAGCTCTGTGGTCTCCCAGACCGCAGAGCAGTGGAACAGGAGGTGGGGGTGTGGACAGGGGTGTGAAGGAGGCGGTCCGGGGAGGGGGGAGGCTGGTGGGCATGGGGAGGAGGCATGCCGAGGGGCGGGTGGGAGGTGTGCCGGGGTGGGCGGGAGGTGGATCTGTGGAGCTGAGCTCCGCAGGATCCAGGGCGCTTGTGGAGGGCTGCATGCCTACACAAGTGCCTTTTCCTTATTGGCGACCTTTAAGTCGCTGGTAAAGTGAGTAGCCCCATTGCGGGGCTGCTTACCTTACTCAGGGGAAGGGGACAAATGTCCCCTTCTGCTGAGAAACCTCCCGTGGTAGCGCAGGAGGCGCAGGATTTGGTGGCAGCCCTTTTTGGTGCTCTGGGCGCTCTGGTAGCTCAGGATTGGGCTGCCCATCACCAAATACAACACCCATTTGGCCCATGTCAGAGATATAAAATGTGTGTAGTGTTCAGAACATGAATTCCATGGGAAGCATCATTAGAAAAAATGTTTAACCGTGACCATAATCTGTCATATATGTTGTGGACATTTTCTGTTTCAAATAAAGCTTGTTTTAACAGTGCTAACAAAATTCAGAGGGAGCCAAGTGTGTGCATTTTGTGCTGGGGCAAAATCTCCTCAGCAAATAAGACATTTTCTCTTTTTTTTGTACCAATTATCCTATCGGAGGTATTCATGTGAATAATTCAGGAGGATAGAGTTGTTAGCTCTGTATCCGCTGTAGGGGATGAAGACCCTTATGAATGATGCTCGACCTGGCCAATTGGCATCTCTTGCCCTGGCAGAGACTCTGACCCCTTAAAACCTGCATGAAAGGTCAAATTTTAATTAATGTCTCATACCACTGCATCTCGATGTATGGATTTAATAGAAATTTTCTGTACTCCTTGTGAATTGCAATGTATTCTTGATAAGTTTTTCATTTGCAGCTGCCTGGAGCAAGTTTGCACTCAAAAACAGTGGGGAAAAATATATGTAAAAACAAATGGAGAAACCAAACAGTCCTCACCCATTTCCTCTGCCCTATCTGCAAGCAATCAAAATATGTCAGGCATTTCGGTGATTTTGCAGGGAAGGAAGCTTACTGCTGGATGGTGGCATTGGCTGTGTATTCTTTTTCCCAGTCTAAAGTTCTTTTAATACCTCTTTGGTAGGGGCAGAAGCATCAATAGAACTTTTCTCAATTGTGACCATCTGCTGTGGTCTTTCTCTCTGATACACTATAACTCAGATACTACCTTGTGACATAGCATCATTCTGAAGGGGGGAAAAAATTGTGGGTATCATTGTAAGGGCTCCCAGAAACTCCCTCAGAATGACACTAAGTAGACATGTAGCGTGAATCATTGAACTTTCTGAGGGGAAATCATGATGTTGACCACTAAGGGTCTAATCCTATTCAACTTTCCAGCACTGATGTAGCCATGTCAACAGGGTGTGGACTGCATTCTGCATTGGGGAGACAGTCATGCAGACCTCCTCAAGGTAAGGAAATGTTTGTTGTCTTACCGTAGGGCTGCATTGCAGCTACATCAGTGCTGGAAAGTTGGTTAGAATTGGGCCCTAAGAGTAGCTCCTTGTCTATAGCCACCACAGCTAAAGAGGCAGCAAATTAGGGGGGGGGGGGGAGAAGGTTGCCAAGCAGTGAAATGCCACCTCCAAAATGGTCAAAGAATTTCTCAAGATCTTCAGTTCTGAATTTCTATTGCCAGATTTCATCCTGCATCCCAATTTTGAGCAAAAATATCTCGAGTGAAAACTTGTTTCCCTAGCACTGCACCAAAACACTACTTTGGAGCACCACATGAAGGACTCACCTCTTTTTTTTCCAATCAGATCACACCTTAAGAATGTAAGAACATGAGAAGAGCCCTGCTGGATCAGGCCTAGGGCCCATCTAGTCCAGCCTCCTGTATCTCTCAGCAGCCCATCAAATGCCTCAGGGAGCAAACAAGACCACAAGATACTTGCGTTTCGCTGCCACTCCCTGCATCTGGCATTCTATTTACCCTCATACCCGCCAACAAAGACAACAGCCTGTGGCTTTGGGTTTAACTTGGGCCACTTTATTTAACACAAGTGACCAATTTTTAAAACATGAAATCTACTGAACATACCATACCTCCCTTGCCAGTCTGGGGTAGGTGAAATAACTGCCATCCACAGCCAATTTGGATGACAGAAAAAAATTCCTACCCAGCCCTCCTGACCTTCTGTTTGTAAATTGGTTGTACTGAATATGGAAGGAAGGCTTGGAACCCTGGCCTGGAAGGGAACAAGGTCAGAAAGGGTGCCTGTGGGCGACACCTTGTACATTTGCAGTAACATGCTTTAAAAAAAAAAATCTAGACTCTTAAAACTGGCTGGGACAGCCAGCACATGGATACTTGCCTCATCCAGCCAACCACATCCCTGGCAGAAGAGAAAAGCTCACAGGAGCAAGTGGTGAGCTGGCCAGATTTCAAGAGATTGAAGGAAGGAAGATGGAATTGGTCTCAGAACACCAGCGCTGTGTGGGTCCTTCCTTTGGGCCCAATTTCCCCCACAACCACCACAACACGATTGTTTCAACAGCAGGGAGGACTCCATGACTATTTAATTTCACATAGATTAAGAAACGTATATGCAGCAATTGTTCAACGGGAGCTCTCACTGAAATGTCAAGTCTGCATTATCTTTTCCCTCTTAAGAAAAGTAACTGCGTGATCTCGCAGGCATTGCAATAATACAAAAAAGACTGTCCTTTTAATGGCACCTTCCTTTTCTCTTCCCATCCCCGACCGCTTAAAATACAGTCTCTTATTTATGAACACTTAAAATCATACACTTCTTATTTATCTCCAGAAATGGAATTCCATTAGAACTTCAGCTCCGTGTCCCAGCAAAGAAGTCTTGGCGAGAAAAGAAAGTGCAGAAGGGCATAGAGCTTGAATCAATTGCCCTCTGACATCTTTGACTCGGTGGTTAGTCCTTGCAAAGTAAATTAGCGTAATAGCCTAAATATGTATGGCAGATGGCAGGGGCATTGTAATAAAAGTGGATGCAATAAAACCTGGAATAATTTGTAATGATTTACAGTTATTGATCTGGCTAAAACAGCCCTTCTTTTTTTCCCTCCTTTCAGAGAAGGTGTGTAACGAAAAAGGTCTCCACATTCATAAATCACAGCTATAAAATATATAATTTCAATATTATGTTCTTCTGTCTATTTCTCCTGGGTAAGGAAAATGCTGTACATATAAAATCAGGAAGCATTCAGGTATAAATCCTTTAAAGTGAATGAGTTTAAATAGAATTTTAAAGTGACTTAAAAAAATGCTTTGGGAATGGAATTTTTGTTCTAGAAACAGCATCTCTTTGAATCTTTTGGTTTTATGGGGTGCATCTACCTGGATCAGCCACACTGCATTCTGTTGTTTCACAAAATGTCACAACATCTTAGAACTTGAAGTTCCATTGGGGGGGGGAATCTTTTTTATTGAGGTGGTGTTAAGGCATTCCATTTCTAAAGGGAGACTGGCAGTATCTGCAAATCTGAACGTGCACAGTGAAAACAGATGGAAAGTGGGACAGAAAGCTAGAAAACAAACCTCAGCACATATTGTAGGAAAACTCTGACCGTGTCTTCTTCACCTGTGAGTCAAGCAGTAGAAATACTTCCTGAAGCTCAGAAGCAAATCTGGTTCCCCTAAAGAGCAAGAAGCAAATGTTCACAGTGTATTTTGAATCAATTTATCCTCTTTTGGCTCATCCTTGGAGTACCCATACCATATGTAACCAAGTCTAAGTATAGGGACATGCGAGAAATCCTTTCTTTGTTTACTCTTTTTCTTTAGAACAGCTCACTCTTCAGTTTTAAAAACTGCTTCTCTTTTCCGTAGTGGAAATTGCTAGGCCAGGGGGCAAAAAAAACAACAACCCAAATCCTTGCAAAACACTGGCTGTATGCACAATTCTCTTCCATTTACTCGTACTTTTCTTTGGATACTATTCAGTTTGTCAATGCCTTAAAGAAATATGCAACTGGGCACCAACTATTAGCAGAGCTGAAGGAATCAAGCAGACTAACTCTTAACTGACTTTAGTTAAGAGGTTTACTGGGTCAAAGAAAGAACTGCAGCCATTGTTATGCACAGGCAACAAGACAGAAAAATAAGTCAAACAAGAGATCTAGTAACTGTAGGAGAGAGCCAACCACAATCCTTTAATAACATCCCCCTGTTGGTGAAGGCCAACATTAACACATTTGTTGTCTATATTCATAGGCAGCTCAAGTCTAACTTGCACTAGCTTAGCCAGGTTTGAAGGCCTGCACTGTACCTAGAGCAGATTAGGAGGCAGCTAGAGAACTCCTCAGGGTAAAGGGATATATTTCCCCTTATCCTAATGACCAAGCCTGCCCAATGGGGCTACTTGAATCTGGACCAGCTATACAGGTGGCACAAATCTAGGAATCTCAGCGTAGCACCAGGATGCCCAAGACGAGGGTTGGATATGGCGGAGGAGGCCTCCAATGTTCCCGTCCCCTTCTGGGCTTGTTCCACCCCCTGTTCTTCCCTCTCTTGCCCCCCAAATAGCCCTCTTCACCCCCGGATTGACCTCCCGCCAATGTCTCTCAGGCTTTGCACCACACAGTGTCTTACTTGCCTGCACCAGCTGCCCAGGGTCTGTAAGTAGTACTGGTGGGCCGGTGAAGGCCATCCTGTTGGTGCTGCTTGCTTGCGAGTCATTGTTTAGTGCTTTACTGTGCTTTTTCAACTGCTCATGTTGGCACAGTGCAAGAGTAGGATTGTGCTGTGAGTGCTTCAGCTCACATGCTATTGCTATTCCAACCAGCACCAACAGTTCTGTCAGTTCTGGGAGACTCCCTTATTTTACATAAGAACATAAGAACAGCCCCACTGGATCAGGCCATAGGCCCATCTAGTCCAGCTTCCTGTATCTCACAGCGGCCCACCAAATGCCCCAGGGAGCACACCAGATAACAAGAGAGGTCATCCTGGTGCCCTCCCTTGCATCTAGCATTCTGACATAACCCATTTCTAAAATCAGGAGGTTGCGCATACACATCATGGCTTGTACCCCATAATGGATTTTTCCTCCAGAAACTTGTCCAATCCCCTTTTAAAGGCATCTAGGCTAGACGCCAGCACCACATCCTGTGGCAAGGAGTTCCACAGACCGACCACACACTGAGTAAAGAAATATTTTCTTTTGTCTGTCCTAACTCGCCCAACACTCAATTTTAGTGGATGTCCCCTGGTTCTGGTATTATGTGAGAGTGTAAAGAGCATCCCCCTATCCACTCTGTCCATCCCCTGCATAATTTTGTATGTCTCAATCATGTCCTCCCTCAGGCGTCTCTTTTCTAGGCTGAAGAGGCCCAAACGCCATAGCCTTTCCTCATAAGGAAGGTGCCCCAGCCCCATAATCATCTTAGTCGCTCTCTTTTGCACCTTTTCCATTTCCACTATGTCTTTTTTGAGATGTGGCGACCAGAACTGGACACAATACTCCAGGTGTGGCTCCAGGTGTGGCACAATACTCCATTTTGGGTTCAAGGCAGTAAGCCTGATGTTCCCTTTTCTCCTCCTCCCACAGTTTTGTCAGAGATGATGATCATTTGAGGAGCAATCGTGGATGTGCAGCTTCTCTCTATGCACACAACTTATTGTAACCAGGGCAGTAATGGTTTTGTTGAGATGCAGATAATAATAATAATAATAATAATAATAATAATAATAATAATAATAATAATAATAATAATACAGTTATTTATATACCGCCTTTCTTGGTCGTCAGATTTCTCCTCAGACTTTATTCAAGGCGGTTTACAAAGGCAGGTTGTTCTAAATCCCTGTAGGGATTTTTACATTTGAAAGGTTCTATCTTTCAAGAACCACATCAGATGGATCTTTCTGATCTGGTATCACATTCTGGCTTCCAGTTTCTTCCCACGCAAGCTGACAAGCAGCTCCTTCATCTCTCACATGGAGGGCAGCCAAGACGCTTCTTCACTCACACCAAAGAGCAGGTGGAATAACTTGGCTGGGCTTGTCAGCGGCTTCAAGGTCTCACCATTCACGGTGCCGGTGGCCTCGAACTGGCGACCTTTGGATGTTATCTTTAGGCAAATGGAGGCTCTACCCTCTAGACCAGACCTCCAGATCATCTAATAATAAGTGTACGACTTTTTAGAATAATCATAAAGGCAAGTTAAATTAACAATGACATGTGTAGAGCATATGGAAAATATTTCATCTTAACATCATGGCACAACACACAAACTACATGCATACTATAGAACCACTGGAGAGATCCCATTTTTGTTGGCTAAACCAGTTGTTGAAAACATTGCGAGCTCGTTGATATGCAAAGTGAAGATCAAACAAAAATAGCCTTATGAAATTCATGCCAAATAACCACCTGAGTGAGTCTGCTGCTGTTCAAAAGAAGGCAGGCTGCTCTATTTTAATTAAATTATAAATATTTGGGTCTGGAGTAGAGAAATGACTCTGGCGTCTTTTTAAACCCTTCAGAGACAACAAGTATCAAATTAAAAATATGTAGCAAATGAAAATATAATAACCGGAGGGTAAGGTGTTTCTCTGTGTCGAGTTTGATTCAGATCTCATGCAAGTGATGAAGAAGTAGGTTGACAGGCAGACGCAGCCTGGATTAATCAAGCCGTGCAGTTCCTCCAAGATGTTCACTGCATGGTTTTAATGCTGCTCAGGGCTTAATTTGTGCCAGGGCTCATCAAGGTTCAGCTCTAGAATATGTTTTCAATACCAGGGGCATGTCCTGGAAATGTGAAGTAACGACACAAAATGCTTCAGAGATGTCGCGAGTGTCTTTGGCCTCATTACCAACTAAACACACCACCTGATTCTGCACATTTAGGATTAGAGAGCAGGGATGCCGGGGCAATGATGTTGGTACTGCTTCCAAACACAAACCCTGACATCCTCTCACAGTTAATGCTGCCTGGAGTTGAGGTCAAGTGATCCTTCCTGGCAGTCCTATATAGCATCTCTGTTCTTTGTAAAGAAAGTTCCAGTCACACTTTCCTTGGCTCAGGCTCAAATTGCTATCACTTTCAGATCTCAGGAACTCCTTGGGATTTCTAGGAATAATGGATTTAGGGCGCAATCCTAACATTGACTTGGGTTGGCCCTGGCCTGGGAAGGTCGCAAACGTGCCATAAAGTATGTTTGCACCTCCTGACGAGGAAGCCGCGTCGGTGCATCTAGATGCATTGACGCATGGAAGCTGACATAAGCCTCCGTGCCAGCTTCCAAGCAGCTGGTTGTGTCGGCGCACCTGCGCTGACACAAGTGACAAAGCTAGGCGTGGGGGGGGCGGGGAGGAGGAGGGAGAGAGGTGTTCCTGGGCAGAGAGAGGGAGGGTGATGGGCAGCCCAGGGGCGCACGGGGAGCCGGAGGCGGGGCTTCAAGCCACTCTGCTCTCCTCAGGCTTACGCTACCTCCAGAGGTGTCGTAGGTCCGAGGAGACCCATTGGGAGTTTCCCCTTGCCTCTGGCTGAGCCGCTGCTTCCCACAAACCTGCCTTGGATGCAGCACAAGCCTCCTGGCTTGCCTGTTCCAGTGCAGGTCTGGATTGCTCTCTTAGTATCCTACAAGAGTAGAAACATAGGAAGCCTGGTAGAATTGGGTAGAATATCTCCCCTTCTTCCATAATAACACCACAATTCTATTTACTTGGGAGCAAATAGCATTGAAGACAATGGAATTTACTTGCTTAGGATTGTGCTATAAGACCATTGAAATCCATAACTTTTTCTGCTTTAACAGGGTGGTGATATGGAGCGTAGTATATACAATGCAAATGAGAATGATTGGTCCATCCAAGAGCGAAGACCTGAACCAATTCAAGAATTTGGAGGGGTGCAAGGGCAATGGCATTCTTGCAAAATGAGTCAGTTCTTCTGCTACATTTTGCTCCTAGACCTTCCTGATCTTTTGCTATTAGTTAAGGAAGCATCACAAATAAATAATAATCATTCAGTCACTTTCTGTCTTAGGGTCTACAATGTACATGATTCATGCACAGTGGTTTTAAAAAAAGATTGATACCAAAGACTTTCTCATCTTCACTAAAATAATTCTTTTAAAATTTTTGAATAGGACGCATTGTGCTGAGTTTGATTAATGTAAATTGTTGGGGCTTCTATCTGGCTAAAAGTTTCACTAAGGAGCTGTAATTGTAGGTTAAGTATACCACTTCATGATCAGAGAGCATTACCCAATTGATCCTATTAACCTATTAAGTATACAAGATCAAACACAGGCATAAAGACAATATATTTTTAAACAATGATTATATAGAAAGATTATGAACTCAGGCCAGAATTCTAAAAGAGCAATGGTTCACTCACAGCCCAGTCCTATCCATTTCCCCACTACAGCATACAGCCATGCCTAAGCAGACTGTACTGCATTCTGACTGGGGCTGACTGGAGGCTTGGGAGAGGTAAGGGAAAAAATTCCTCCTTACACCCCTGAAGTGCCAAAGGGTTTCCTGGGACCTGTGGCAGCTCTTTAGCTGGCATGAGTCTGGGGAGAAAAGGGGTGGGGGTGTCGGCAGCCTCTGAAGGGGTCGCATCTGGTGCAAGTAGTTTGAGCCAGGTGACACCCACTCCTGCTTCTGACATACTGCGATCCACCCACCCAACCCCTGCATTCCGTCCACCTTGCTGACTTACCGTCAACAGGCCTCTCCTCACTGCCACCATGCAGAGATCTACATGCCATCTGCAGTGGCAGCCCATAAGTTCATGGTTACATGTGCTTCCACCATGCATTTTCTACACTCTCCTGCAGCAAAGTGCTAGTTCTGGCAATGGAGTGCGCAGAGAAGACTGGCCATTAGAGCTTAGTCTTAGAACTGGTCTACTTTTTCTGACTTCAGGTAGACAACAGCAAGCCCTTTTCACATTCATTCAGTACAGGGAAAAGCAGAGTAGGATAGTGCCCACCGTCCCTGCTTCATGCACTATTCTGAAAGTGTGAATGAATCTATTTGTGTTGCACGTTTTGAGGCCATCTTGACATGTCTGGGAACTAAGTAAAAGGCAATGCACCCAATCATGTGTACAGGGTCTGTGCATACATATTTGTATACCCTTCATTCATATCTCTGCCTGAACGAACTGGAGGTCAGAAGTCAGTAGGCATGATTCCACACATAATCATTGTGTGAACAGGGTTCTAATAAAGTGCTTTTGACTAGGTGCCTTTCTATCATCAATGAATTAACAACAATCTGACCTAACACATCAATGCTTTGAAGATCTTTCAGGGCATTACTCCTAAGTAGGTTTGTGTACATCCCATTTTATTAAATTAAGCACTAATGCCAATATACTGGGAGACTGAACAAACTCAACATAATTCCAAGTTTCAAGCAATTGTCAGCTTCCTTATTATCACCCAACTTGACATGTGGGGCTTGGGGGGGGGGATTGGAGACTGGAAAATCACATTGTTTTTCAATATTTTGCAGGAAGGATCTTTCCAATTCTTAAGCAGTCTCAATCTGCAATGTGAGTGGTATGCGTGTGTGTGGTGGTGGTGGGGATATAATTCAATAAACAATCACGTCCCTTGAGTTGTACTCAACGAAGGCATTGATATTTGCCTAAATTTTTCCTCAAAGCTGAGAGCTGTTGTCTTCTTTTCTGTCCCACTAATTGTATGAGAAGTTTTTCATAGCCTTTCCTTTAAGAGGGAACATTGGCACTATGTGTCATCTATACAAAACACTGATGAGATCTGGTCCATAATTACAGCTTTCTAGCCTCACACAAGAACATTTCTCAGACCTACTAATTGTGCTGCCCTTTATGGTCTATCTTATTGATTAAACATCTGTTAGTGTTTGGGCGAAATGAGAATTCACTTGCAATGCAATGTGTCTGGTATATTAAATTCTGTTTTAAGTCAGCTCTAACTACAAGTTGCAGCTACATGCATTGTATCTTCTTAATTGTATCATGGAGTTCTCCCCTCCCCACACACCACGTTTGTTATTCATGCTGTTTTACTTGATGGCTGTACGCCGTCGCAGTATTTTTCTTCTTCTTTGCAGTAGATTTCTATTCCCTGAAGATTTTGCTACCTTGGAAGCATTTCAGGTAGCTAAAATACATCTCAGCACCTCGGATAATTTAATATAGACCTTTACCTTTCATTCATATGTCATAATCTAATTATTCAGTAGTCTTTACCCCTGTGGCCACCAAAGAAGATGTGATATAGGCACTGTTTTTTGTTGTTGTTTTTTTTTGGGGGGGGGGGGGAGAAAGAATCTGCAAATAGATTTCTTAATTAGAAGGTTTTTAATTATAAGAAATTTCCTTCGTAAAAGAAAACAAAAAGTAGGTTGCTAGAACTCCACTACTTCTCTTTTCTATAATTCAAATTAAAAAAAAAAAAAAAAAGATGTTAGTGTGTTGTTTTCCTTTGGGAAATTAAAGATTTTTTCTAGCAATGAGACTACTGGGAAACACTGCAGAGTGTTTCTCCTGGTTTCTTGTACTTATAAAAAAGTTATGTACTAGAAAACAAACACGTACTATGATAAACAAAAAAGGCGCAGAGATGGTTTTACATTATTGCAAATCCTGTCTGATTTGCCAGCTGTTATAACATTGATTAGCTGATATTCAACACTATTAACTGAAAATGGGTCTCTTCATTTGTGATTTCATTTTCTAGGGCGTCATTTCTGTCTAGTGATTTCAGAAAGTGGGGAAAAAAAATACTATTACATGGCAGAGACCAATCAGCTCCTTTGCCACTGTTGAATTAGTGAGATTGGACTATTGAATGTCAAGATTACCACTTCTGAACATAGATAATCAATGAAGGGGTGCCCTCAGCCTTTCTATCTCAAACAATATTAGGGATCATTGGTTTGGGTAACCTTATGGAAAAATGAAACATTGGGGCTTATTGATTTCATTGTGATTCCTCCAGGGCTCAGACATGCAGGGAAGAAGTTCAAGGAGCCCAAAGGTTCAGGGGAACTGGCCTGGACTGCAAACTCATTATCATTATCTATTAACAGCCCAGTACAACCCATTTTCTCCACGTGGTGATGCAGGGGCACCCGCATGGCTTCCGTTGCATCCCACAGGGGATTTTTGGATGCTGGAGATCTCCTTTGAGTAAGGGGACATTTGTCCCCTTGCTCCAGTGTAAGCCCCAGCAACTGCTATGGAACAATCCACCAGAAAAGGTGGATCAGGTCCAGAAAGGGGGTCAGGTTTCAGCATGCACTGCTGCTGATCCCACCCCCCTCCTGGGCCTGATCTGCCTTTCTCCCTGCCCCCAGCACCATCCCTTTCCATCCACCCCTCACCCATTCCGCCCTCCTCCACCCCATTCAATTCCTTCTCTGCCTCCCTCCAACCCTCTGCGTGGGCTTATCTGCTTCAGGGAGTGTATGACACTTAGTCTGCCACTGCACATAGGAGGCCACTGAGGCCTCCCCAACAGGGAGACCACTGTGCTCATTGGGGGAGGCTGCTTTATGATAGCTATAAAGCAGCCTCCACCAGCACAATTCTAGTGAGCGCCCATTGACATGGCTGCATCAGCGCTGGAAAGTTGAACAGGATCAGACCTTTAGGCTGCAATCCTACCCTTACTTTCCTAGAAGTAAGTCCCATTGAACACAATAGGACTTACTTCTGAGTAGACCTGCATAGGATTGTGCCCTTAGTGTGACTACCTTGGTTTTAATAAATATATAATAAATATAAAAATGCTATCCCCCTAAATCATTTTAAGGGTTTTTAAAAGAGTTTTTCCCTCCAACTTTTCATTTACCTCATGGTAAGTCTTATCACTTAACAACCAAATGCCTAGTTTGGTTGTAATTATTTAGAACAGGGGTGTCATAAATAAGGCCTGTGGGCTGAATGAGGCTCTTGAAAGCTATTTATCGGGCCCCCATTAAAATTGGGCTCTCCCAACTTGATAATTGGTCTTGAAAATATGAACACGGTTTGCACATTTTCTCTTCTCATGTGCAGATGATGAGTTTCAATTTGAGAATGAAGTGCTTATTTCTGGCCATCATCTGCTTAATGATGTCACTTTCTGCTTAATGATGTCACTGCCGGCCCGATGCAGGCACCATGAATGCTTTCAGCCCTCTGTATGAAATGAGTTTGACATCCCTGATTTAGAAAGATCTGGAAACAGTTGAGATGGACTAGCATTCAGAGTTAAGCCGATTTGTCCCTATTGACTGCAGTGAAATTAAATTGGCTGCCGACCAATGGCAAAAAGTATTACCTGGACTGGAGATGCCAGGGACTGAGCTAGGAACGTCTGCATGGAAAACATGTCTTCTGCCACTGAACCTCCCAGGCTATGTATAATAGATACATTGATGCTCACCAGTATGTCTAGTTCATTTAACATTCTCTAGGTATTAAAAATCATCTGATCATGAAACACATCCTCTGGATTGAAATGTAATGTCGCTAGGCAGGAACCTATGGAGAGAATACTCCTGAGAAATGAATTAGCGTTAGGAACAAAAGCAACAATCAGTTGCAGTGCCCAGGAGATTTGGGGTGGGGAGCAAAAAGAAGAAATCAGTCGAAATAGTTTTGACTCAATCAGGCACTATATAAGAGAGCTGTGGTTGGTCTGCAACCTGAACTGATTTTCCAACTGCTTCATAAAAGTAAGGCATTCATGACAGAAAGTGCTTGGAAAAAAAAAAGGGATCCCAAAGTCATTTCAATGGCAGTTCTGCTTTCAAAAGTTGAAGTTCTGGAGAGACAACATTCTTGTGTCTTTCAGTGCCGGTGCACTAACGCATGGTATTTTGAGTAACACAATGGCTCACTCCTGACCTCAGTACGCTTGTGATGCAGGCTTTTGAAACCCATTCATCTCTTTGAAGGATGCCACAGGATAGCAGTATCAAATGCCTGGCTCAATTTGCCAACGCCAAAGTTTAGCTCCAAGATGTCATTGCAACGTTGTGCATTCGGAAGGAACCGTGAGTCAAACACCTGGTCATCCCCAGCAGGGTAGCTAGAGGGAAATAAAACCATAACTACCGCAGGCACTGCAATGTGCTGTGCAAGTGGCCCCTCCGCTTGCCATTCTGGGCAGCCACAGCAATGTGCAGGAGACACTGTTTGGTTCACTGAGCACCTGCTCCTATGGTGAGTGGGAGGGGCCACACAGCATGTTGCAGTGCCTGCAGTACTGATCGTTTTGCCTCCTCTAGCTATGCTACTGCTCTCCCTAGTCTATCATGAGGCCTAAACAAAGTGGAGAGGTGATTTCTTATTGGAGAAGGTGCTGTTCGGGCAAATTTTGGCAGCCATGATGGGTTGTGTGTCCTGCCTAGTGCCTCATTCCATGTGCAGAGGCAAAGCAGCAGATAGAGAGCCAGGATGGTATAGTGGTTTGGGAGGTGGACTTAGACCTGGATGATCCAGGTTCAAATCTCCCCTCAGACACAAAGCTTCCTGGGTGACCTTGGGCCAGTCACTTTCTCTCAGCCTCACCTACTTCACAGGGTTGTTGTGAGGACGAGAAGGAGGGGAGGAGCAGCTGTGTAAACCGCTCTGAGCTCTTTGGAGGAAAGGCGGTATAAAAATGTGAAAAATAAATAAATAAGTAAATAAATAAATAAATAGGCCTTCAACAGCTGCAGATCCAGGGCAAGGGCAGCGACAGAGGAGCAAAGCAGACATGGAGCAGCAGCAGCAAGGGAGAGATTTTGGAGGCGAAGGCTCAGACAGGGAGCCAGGGAATTGGTGAGGATTGTGAACAGTGTTGGAAACTTGGTCATCAGCCAGACTGCTGGCAGTGAATCGTTCCACAAAGGGTGTCAGGTTGGTGCCAATCTAGGGCCAACATTTGGAGGGTGTGGTTGATAAGAATCTAAGAAAAGCCCTGCTGGATCAGGCCAAACACCCATCTAGTCCAGCTTCCTTTATCTCACAACCCTGCATAATTTTGTACGTCTCAATCATGTCCCCCTCAGATGCCATTTTTCTAGACTGAAGAGTCCTAAATGCTGTAGCCTTTCCTCATAAGGAAAGGTTTAATGAGGTCCTCTTTGTTCTCTCCCTCCCCCACTTTGCCACAGGCTAGCTAATAAAAAACATTATTCACAGTGCTTTGTTATCGCCTGCTTTCATCAGTAGAGGGAATTTAACATAGTGGTTAGAGGGCTGGACCAGGATCGGGTTCCTGAGGGCAGTTTCTAGGGGATATGAATTGTTGATTGTGCTGAAGCAATTGCTTGTAAGTAAATATAGCATTCATGAGATAAGAAGACAGGTCCTGTTGTGACCGGAAACTAGGTAAAGAACAAAAGGTGAAGGGCAGGGCAGATTTTGCAACAAAGAGAAGAAATGGGGTCTCCACAGGTTCTGTGTAAGACATAGTACTATTTAATTGGTTCAAAATGATCTTGCATTAGGGGTGATTTGGGTGAATAGGGGTGAATAGTGAGGGGTAATCTTTGCTGATGGCTCAAAATTATTCAGAATGGTAAAAGCCCAAGCAGACCACGAAGAGCACCAAAATGACCTTGCCAAACTCGATGAATGGTCAACAAAATGGCAGAAGAGATTCAATGTAAGCAGGGGTAAAGCAGTACATATTGGGTAAGCCATTTCTGCCCAACATTGCATATACACAACAGAGAACAAATGTGTACATCTGTGGGCAGGGCAAAAATGGAATAAAAAAAAAAATCCCAACCTTATATGTACACTGATGGGCAGGAGGTCTGGTCTAGAGGGTAGAGCCTCCATTTGCCTGAAGATTAACATCCACAAGGTCGCCAGTTCGAGGCCACCGGCACCGTGCGACCTTGAAGCAGCTGGCAAGCTGCAGCTGAGCTGTTCCATCTGCTCGGAGCGTGGGAGGATGGAGGCCAGAATGTTAAACCAGATCGGAGTGTAACAGCTTGAATGTGGTGGTTCTTGAAAGAGAGAACCTTCTTTCAATTTGTAAAAATCCCTGCGTGGATTTAATAAGCCTGCCTGTGTAAACCGCCTTGAATAAAGTCTTGAACAAAGACCAAGAAAGGCGGTATATAAATACTGTATATTATTATTATTATTATATTTCAACTGATTGCAACTGTCCAGAAAGACATTTGAGGATCATGATGGATTGCTCAATGAAAGCATCCATTTGGGTGCAGAAGCAATGAAAATGCAAATTCCTTGATAGGGATTATTTAGGAAAAGGACAGTCAGTATTGTCACAATGCCTTTAGAAATGCTGTATTTATCGGCAATGGATTACCTTAAACCTGGTTTTAGAAGTAGGTGACCTTAGAATGCCAAGTGCAAGGGAATGACAACACAATGCAGGTCTCTTATCTTGTGTGCTCTCTGGTGCATCTGGTGAGCCACTGTGAGATACCGGAAGCTGGACTAGATGGGTCTCTGTCCTGATCCAGCAGGGCTCTTCTTATGATGTTCTTATTTTTTTTAAAGGGTGGTTTTCTAAAAGCTTGAGTTGCGCATATCTTTGTGTTCAGTGAATTCCATTGGGGGGGGGGGGGCAATTCCTAAGAGAGAGAAAGTTAGGCTTTGTAGCAAAATGCCTTTTTCATATGGGTGCAGCCTTCTGTGGAATAAGCAAGTCCTTGGGACTTCTCTCATGTTAGACCACAAGATCTCCAGCTCTATTTGAGAGGTGATAGGCCAGTCCATTAGTCAATTGCACCTTCCGTGGGGTTACAATAGATAAATGATAGCCCAAGACATCAGAGAGCACCAGCTGGATCAAGGACGTATCTGTCCATTTTTGCTCATTAGAGGTAGGACAATGAGGTCAGTTATATTAAATTTAATCACTATCTCCGCAAAGCTTCCCAGAAATATATTGGTCTGTTTTTCCATACAGTATTTTACAAGCTACAATTTAAAAGTGGGCTCCTGTATTTTATATGCAACCTTGCTTCCTCTCCAGTTATTACATTCAGAGTGCCAGTGGGAGTAAAATAAAGCATATTGTTATGTATTGGTTATGATGATTTTCTAAGAAGAATGGTTCAAATTTAAAGCTGTTTTCACCCACCTTGGGAAGAAATGACAACTTCCCCCACTGCAGAGCACTAAATATAGCCTAATAATTTATTGGAAATATAAAATGGACAAATTACCATCTAGTCAGACAAAGCAATCTGCAATATTTCTTTTAATTCATTCTGTCTATACTTACATACTATGAATCCAGAATAGGGAGGGGAGGAACTGTAATGTGGTAAAATTGTTTAGAATTACAGGCTTAATTCTGAAATAATGCACTCATAATGATGTATGCAACTTCTGACCAACCCATAAAAACGTATCAAATGGTATTTCACAGATCAAGTATGAAAGGTTTATAATATGTAAGCTAGAATAGTAGCAGAGTGATGCAAAGGGAGTAAGGTGATAGTTTGTGGGCAATCTCTTTGGGTAACTTTCAGTGCAATTCTATATGTGCCTATCAGAAATAAGCCCCATTGAAGTCAATGGGATGGGCAACTCAATCCTAACCTGCACAGGAACGGGCAGGCTGGCCGGCCTGTGCTGTATCCAGTGCAGGGTTGGAGGTGGACCTGGCACAACTCAGCACGTTTATGGCATGTTTTACGACACATTTGCAACACCCAGAGGCCTATGCAAGGGATTAATGACCCCTTGCTCCGAGAAATGCCCCAGCCATCTCAATGGGGCTACTCTGATCTGTGCCAGGTAAATCTCTGGTGCAGATCTGAGAAGCCTTGTGTAAGGCCAGGCTGCTCAGGATGGGGGTTAAGATCTGGCCTTAGTGCTGGAGGCCAGTTCCATCCCCCTCCTGGAATTTCCCTGCCCACTGGCCTACCCTCTGCTCACCCTCCCCCAACCCAGAATACCCTAGTTCTGCCCTCCCCAAACCCCTGCACCAGTGACCTGGTGCACTGCACAAACTTACCTCTACTGGATCCAGCATGGGTGCACAACTGGCTGCACAAACATACCTCTACTGGATCCAGCATGGGTAGGATGGTGCATGTCCTTATGCTGGCCTCCCTAACTCCCAAGGTGACGTGAAGTGATTTATGGCATGTTTGTGACACCTGGAGGCCTGCACAAGGGACTTGCACTGGTGTACAGGTAAGTCTGGATTGCTGTCATAGTCCTGGGAGCAGCCCAATCATAACTAAATCCGCTGGTGCACTGGCGCAGCAGCTGCTACACCTGCAGGGGACTTTTGGTTGCTGGAGTTCTCCTTGGGGTAAGTTCTTCCACAGCAACAATGTGGGAACTCAAAACTGTTCACTTTTTCAACTGTGCTGTATATTCTGACACAACAAAAGGGTATCTAACATTTTTATATGTCAGTAGCATAGGAAACACGAAGGGTTCAAAGTGGCAAGCAGGCTGAATGAAAGTCCCCAACTGATGCTTCACTGCCCCCATTATCTGGGGTGGACTGATGTCAGGGTGGAGCACTGGCTGAGGGTTCATACCCTTCAGATGGCCCATTGGTCTAGGCTAACCCCTTAATCCTCAGGTGACAGGCCAAGGGGCATCACTGGATGCCCAATGCAGGACCACAGCTTCAGTATTGTCTATTATAACTTGATTTAGAAGAAACAGGAATGGATGGAATCCTCCAGTTTTGGCGTAGAAAACCTTCCTGATTTGATCCGTATGATTTCAAGTTTTGAGAATCCTAAGGTCTGGACTTAGTCTGCATTCCTATACATACATATATGGGAGTAACAGCCCAAACCTATCCATTCCCTCCTCCCCACTTGTGCAACTGTGCCAAAAAATCAGACATGCTGTATTGGGGGGGGGGCTTTGGAGGGGGGAAGTGGCAGTTTTGCTGGCTTAAGTCAGAGGAGAACAAGGAGTGGGGAGGTTGCTGCCAGAGGGGATAGGATTTGCATCCACCATCACTGCCAGATTCACCATCTCCCACAGCCGCCCCACTCCAGTTTGCCCCTCCCCACCCAGTTTCACCCCTTCGCACCTCTGTTCTACCCTCCCCCACCTCCCTCACTGGCTTACAAGTTTCGGTGAGTAGCCAGTGATCCCTGACACGTGCGGGAAGGCTCCGGCTTTCCCACCAGCACTCAGACAGTGCGCTACTCAGTGTGCTGCTAGGGTGAGCTTTATGGGCACTTTGCAGCAGTTGCTGCCAGTGGAACATGAGTTCTACTGGTTGCAGGACCCAGTAGGACTGGGAAGTAAGTCCCATTAAAGTCTAGGATGGCACTGCTAGTGTACTGCTACAGATTGAGGGCAGTTTCCATATTTTTCAGGCATACAGTGTGTTATATCTTCAGAATTTACTCCTCAGTCTACAGTCTTGGACCCAATCATCTTTTTCCAGAATCTTGAAGAAGAAGAAGATGGTGATGATGATGATGATGATGATGATGATGATGATTTTGGTCCCATCTTCATAAAATATACAGATTTATCTGCTTTTCAAAGCTAAATTGTGATGGGTGAATATTTTTCAGTTCGGTTTGGAAATGGGTCCTGTATTCCTTCCCAAAATCTCTTCTGGAAAAAAAAAAATCCTCATTTCCCTTCCCTCCAAGAGTTCTAATGTGACTCAGAATGTAATTGGTTTTTTTAAAATGCCCCTTTTTGTTTTGTTTTCTGCAAATCACAATCTAAGCTCAAACATAGCTGAGCAAACACCCAAAGGCAAATTTGCATTCCAAACCAGGTAAATTACAAGTTTCTGTGACATCATTAAATCCATCTTTCAAGGGTGGTCTTTTTATGGATCAACCTTATGAGCTGCTCTGGTAAGAAAGCAATACTCAAGATGAGAGACAAGTATTGTCTTGTCACAGAAGTGGCATGATATGGAATAGCGCTCTGAAATCCTGTGATTGTCCATGAAGTCATGATGCGCTGCCAACACAGAATCTAGCACAGCACGATGAACTGTTGTTACTTTGTTATCGTTCCACACTGTCACCCTATGTGCCAACTGCAGCTGTTACACGACCAGAAAATTGGTGGACAGGGGGTTAGTTTGCTATAATGGGCAAGAGCTATGAATTGCTCAGCTCTATGTTGACTTCTGAATATTTTGGTCACTATGGAGACAGGTCAGTGCTAATCTATGTGCCAACCCCACTTGCTCTGATCTCGATGCTGGAAGAGCTACACTGGCACAGAGCTGTGTGCACCTTATCAAACATGCATTCATCTCTCTCGCTCTCTCTCACACACACACACACACAATACAAAATGAGCAATAATTTTAATACTTGCACAGCCCTTTCAGAAGGCACAAAGTGCTGCTCCTGTGGCACTGTTTGCAGCTCTGACAGCAAACCTCTAAGCTAATTAATACAGTATTAATATCCCCACGCTGCAGTTGAAACTAACAGCCCGATCCTGAGCTTCCCGGGGCTCCCAGGCTCGGCGGCACCGAGAATGGCTGCCACCGGATCCTGTGTGCTCCGGGCTACCGCGGGAGGTGCTTCAGGAGAAAGGAACTTTTGTCCTCTTCTCTCGGGTAAGGGAAGCAACCCCACAATGGGGCTACTCACCTTACCGCCAACCAAATGGTCGGCAGTAAGGTAAAGGCACTCGTGTAGGGCCGTGGAGCCCTCCATGAGTGCATTGGATCCTGCGGAGCAGAGCTCCACAGACCCGCCTCCCTCCCTCCCCCAGGCACGCCTCCAACCCACCCCCCTCCCCATGTCACGCCTCTGTATCACACCTTCCCCTGCCCTCTCTCCGCCATCCACCGGCCTCCCCCCTCCCCAGAACGCCTCCTCCCCACCCTGTCCCCGCCCCTGCTTACCATGCCACGGTTCAGGAGACAGACCAGCCGCAGAGGCTGGGCAACCGCCCTGCGCTAACCCAGCACCAGCAGGTGCTGGGCTAGCACAGGTGGGAGCCCGCTGGTGAGGCTAGCAAATGTGCCTTATGGCACGTTTGCGACAATACTCGGCGTCATGGAGCCGTGCCACTGAGCACAGGATTGGGCTCTAAGTCACTTGCAGAAGGTCACCTCATGAGTTCATGACCCCTTGCAGAAGGGGTGAGATCTGAACCAAGGACATACTGATTCACTGGTCAATCTCTGAGCCCCGCCTACACCAGTTCTTTATTAGTCATCTAACGATGTCTATGACATGGTACCTTTGCTGAACAAAACTAGATGGATTTGACAGTCTTGTAAAGGAAGGAACATTGAGAGGCTGCAGTTAGTTAAGCAAAACATGGATGTTATCTGATAACATACTGGTGGGGATGAATCAATACTGATTCAGCACAACATTAATTCATTCATTCAACAGCCCACATTACCTTTCTACAGTTCCCTGGGTTTTCCACTGTTTCCAATCAAACAATGACTTATTCCAGCAAAGAACTTTGATCTCTGATAAAGCTCAAAGGAATGGAAACATACTGAGATGAATTCCTGAACAGGAAACTTGCATAAACACCTCCTGTCCACAATGGAGAAAAATGCATAAGAATTTGGTCTAAGGATGTTTGGGGAGTAGCTGATGAATACTATCTCTTCTTTTCTTTCCCCGTTTTTTAACTGCGGAGGCACTTTATAGTTCAATGAATTTTCCCTGCCAAGATATACGACAGACACTTACAGAAGTACAAAAAAGAATTGGCATGCATGCCATTCAGCACCCAAGAAAAAAGAGTTTCTCTATAGTCGGTCTGCATATAGTTTCTGCCACATAATGTATATTTCATGTTAAGAAAGCAAGAAAAAAGTCAACTAAGTTTTCAGAATTACATTTTTCCCCTTATTCTTTGCATTATTTTTCATTTTAATAGGCTGTTGATGGGGGATTCTAAGTTTCAAACTGAGAAGCTTGTGGCCTGAACATAGTGTCTACCATAGTAAGCTTCCCCACATGGTATGCGGCAAAACCTTAGCACTCTATTTAGGCACATATAGGGAAACAGGGATGTAAGTGTAAGTTTCTCAGAGCATGATCCTAACCATTCAAGGCCCTGGTGCCAGCCCAGGAGTGTTGCAAGTGTGATGTAAGGGATGCTTGTGCCTCCTTGTGAGTCAGCTGGGATGGCACAAAGATGTGTGCTGGCCCACAGAGGTCAGATCCAACCTCTGTGCTGATAGTGCTCAGTGAGTTTACGCTGGCACCTGTAGGCCGACATGGGTGTTTGGGAAGGGTGGGGGGAGGGCAGAACAGAGACATCCTGAGGCAGGGGGAGGGTGGGCGCATCAACCCAGAAAGGGGAGTGGGACCAGGTTTTGGCTCTTAGGCCAGATCCTAATCCCTGGCCCTGGCCCAGTCAGCCTTACACGGGCCGTTTGGATTTGCTCTAGCAATTTCACTGGCACAAATCTGAGTAGCCCCAGAGGGTTGGCTGGGGTGTTACTCAGGGTAAGGGGACATAAATGCCCTTACTCCAAGTTACACCTCAGCCAGCACCTACCCGTCACTGGATACTGTGCAGGCCGGGCCAGTCAACCTGCCTGTTCCAGTGCAGGTTAGGATTGCGCTGCCGATGTTATCTCATTGATCGACAGAAGTTGTGGCTGCCATGGTATTCAGTTCTGGGTGAACCGTATTTTCAAGTACTTTGCTAGGCAAACCTCTTTGTGAACTGTTGGCTGGAAGCAGCTTATAACAACAACAACAACCCCACCAAGGACATTTCTGCAGAAATACCTCTAGATATCCTAGGTTTGGAAAGGGCTTGATATTTAGAAAATACCAGCCACCAGCCAGGTGGACTATGATTAACCACATGATGATGATGATGATGATGATGATGATGATGATGATAAGCACTCTAAGCACAAATCTAAAAGACTTTGAAAAACATCTGAACATCCTAAGTGTAAATGAAATCACTACACAAGTACTGAAAGTCGGCTCACTTGGAACAGCAGATATATTGCAAAAATATCTGCGAATATCCCAGGTCCTTGAGAAGAACCTGATATTCAACATGCCAAACCCAGCTACCAACATCTGGCAGCAGGGCAGGCCCCAGGTGCGGTAGGGCCCAATGTAGTGCATTTCCTTGGGCTGCATCCCCTGTGGGTCCCCCACTCACCAAAGAGCCCCAGTGACTGCAGCCATGGTGCTGCAGTGCTAATGGTGCCACTAGCAAAACACAGCACCCAGAAATAGTTGGCGGTGGCTTGATGGCAGTTACATCACACCCCAACTGTTTCTGGAAGGGCCCATTTGGGCTGCACAGATGCAGGGGCAGTTGGGACAGCTAGTACAGCACTCTACTTGCCATGGCGGCAGTGGCAGTAGCATGGGACTGAATTGCACTAAGGACAGCTCTGTCTGACCGACTGTGCATAGTAATAATTATTAATAACCTTTTAGATGAGGATTGTCAGTTATATATTGGTCTTTCTTTTCTATAGAAAGGGGAATCCGTCCGATTTCCAATGAAGTATCAATCAAACCATTTTCGGTCCTGCAAAGATTCTTCCTTAATCCATTCCTGCCCAGCCCACAGGTGTACACATTTGATCTCTGTTGCATATACGCAACGTTGGGCAGAAACAGCTTAAACACTATATTGGAGGATCGTTGTGAACCAAAGGTTGTATGAAAGCAAATGCATCACACTCTGTTGACCCTGCTTGATGCACTGGTCATGGTTGTCTCATGAAGCCTGTAGATATGAGTGTGTAAAATAGATGTTATCCTCTGGCTACTACATAGATAACAATTGTAAAAGGAAGTTGGAACAAAACCAGAAGTACTTATTTGCTGAAGTCTTGTTGACTTATAGCTTGTTATCCTAAGGCTACACAGTCTACTCTCAGCACTGAATAATTTAGGATAGGACATTATTCTATCTATCTATCTATCTATCTATCTATCTATCTATCTATCTATCTATCTATCTATCTATCTATCTATCTATCTATCTATCTATCTATCTATCTATCTATCTATCTCAGTAGGCAACCTTCAGTCTCGAAAGACTATGGTATCGCGCTCTGAATGGTGGTTCTGGAACAGCATCTAGTGTGGCTGAAAAGGCTGATTCGGGAGTGACAATCCCTTCCACACCGGGAGCAAGTGCAGTCTGTCCCTGGTCTGTCTCCCTGGCTATGGGCCCTCCTTCTTTACCTCTTTGCCTCAGACTGTTGGCCAAGTGTCTCTTCAAACTGGGAAAGGCCATGCTGTACAGCCTGCTTCCAAGCGGGCCGCTCAGAGGCCAGGGTTTCCCACTTGTTGAGGTCCACTCCTAAGGCCTTCAGATCCCTCTTGCAGATGTCCTTGTATCGCAGATCTATCTATCTATCTATCTATCTATCTATCTATCTATCTATCTATCTATCTATCTATCTATCTATCTGATGTGAATGTGCAGAACCCCCCCCCAATCCTGAGAAATTTCACTTGTCTTACAACCCTCATTTGCCTTCCCTTGAAAATCCTCAGATGGTTCCCCTTAGATGAGAGAACAGCAAAATGCCATTTGCAACAAACAGTTAAGTGACTTTACTCAAACACAGAATGTAACAACTAAAAAGACTGCTTGGTCAAGTAGACAGGTGGTTGACAGCATCAATGAATTTCATCAAGAAGTGGTTAACATTAAGCAACTTCTGTGGCAAGTGGCCTTAGGGGCATGTGGTCTGTTGATCATGGAAAACAGATGCTTAGAATCTTATTTTACCTTCAGAGTCAGAGAAGAATTTTGGGGGAGACATGTCATTTCAATGGGAATGTAGTCCATGAGAGCTGTGTAGGGAAGTGGTTACACTGCTGTGCTAGAGAAGTGAGGGGCCCTAGGTTCAAATCCACACTCAGCCACAAAGCTCTATGTGGCCCTGTTACCAGCCACCTTGTGTCAAAGCTACTCACAGGGTTTTCATTAGCATAACAGTGGGGGGGGGGAGGTGAAGACACATACACCATCCTGACTGCTTTGGAGGAAGGATAGGATAAAAACGGAATAAGTAAAATAAATGATCATGAGGTGGATGAAAATTTCCCAAACCAGCTAATTCCTGCCTTTGATGACATTGCTAATTAACAGCATTTGCAGTGTTGATCCGAGTCAAAGTCTACAATGTTTGACACTAAACTGACAAGGAGAAGCTCACGATTTTAAAGACAAAATGAAAACAAGAAAAGAGAAGGAAATGCCTCGATTCCGTCTCAGAAAAATTGAACCGGCACCCATTATTCTCTCTGCTGTTTTCTTTGATTACTTCCTAGAACTTTGCAGGAAGGAAGGGACATGATATGTCTGCCTGTTCCTTTCTCTGTGTGAGACGAGATTTGCCAGAAGGTCATTAGACTGACGTGTGATGCTACACGGGCCTCCGTGTTTCATTTAAGGACCCAGTCGGTGACGCTGAAGCAAAAGTTGCTTAAAAGTTTAAAATAATTTTAAGACGTCTTTGCTCATAACAGATTTCAGTAATCAGTGTTCTCTTGGTTTATGTGCACACCAAAAAAAAATAATCACAACCCCAGTGTCATGGCCATTCTCCATTGTGTTCCACTTTGGGATTATTATTCTTCCAGGCGAACTTTTTCTTTTTATAGACCGTTCGTTTTCGGTTCAGCATTTCCAAGGATCTTGCTGTGAGGTTCTTTACAGTGTCGACATGCTTATGGAGGAATGCTTTGGCTTTCATTTAACATTCCAGCTGGTCCTAGGGCATCCATTTAATCACAGCATCCCCTCTGGGGCAGTGACTATATAACTTTAAAATTTTTAGCATTCTCCCTTTCTTCCAACCAAGCAGACTTATTTAGCAACTGCCAGTGGCTTTCTCCATGAGTGACTTCTTTGCTCCCTCGGATGTGAACACTGGAAAGAACAAAAAACAGACCAAGGTGGTGGGAGGGAGAGAAATAACTCAAGTCGGAGTGTTGTTTTTGCCAAAAACACAAAAACCCAAGCCAGAACAAAAGGAAAATAAATAGGAACATCTAAGAAGGTGAAAAGTGAAACGAAGGTCTCCTGTATCAGGAGACAAGCAGGAAAAAGATTTAACCCACCCAAGGTGCAGCCTATTAAACATCCTGATAAAATCCCATGCTGGAGTCCCATAACTTTTGTTCTATTTAGTAGTGTTCTCTGATAGTGCTGGACATGGGTGCCCTTCCTTGAACATACAACCCGGCGGGCAGGGGGGACTTGTGAGTTGTGTCCATTAAAAGATGCACAAGCTGATAATGCTAAGCTTAAGCTTTATTAAGGTTAGCAGTAACAGTTTCTAGTTCTGGATTCTTTTCATAAATCCCAGTCCTACACAGAGCCATCCTTAGAAGAATGCAAGCATTGTGTGAATAACTCAACCAGTGTAGGACTCTCTATTATGTCCCTATATTGCCCAGAATGGCCACCTCAGTCCCCGTACCAACGGGACAGCTCTGGTCCTACAAAATTCCATAGAATGTGGATATATTACCTGCATATCTGCAAGACTCACATCCTTCCTTGGGTTCCATAATGGTCTTTATGATCAGCTGTGAGTGGCATAGTTCTTCGAAGTCCACATGATGAAGATGCAGGGAGATCTGTTTGGGTGGCTGTTCTTTTGGTTTGGTGCTTGGGATGTTTAGGCAGAGGAAAGCAAGGTTGTGTGTTTTTCAGAACTTCTGAGAAATATCTTTAAATCATGTATTTCCACTTCCAATCATGATGCCCCTGAATGCTATTTTAAATATTTTAAAAAAACTTTCCAAAGCCTTTTTAACTCTGGAAACTAACACAAGGAATTATGATCAGCAGTGGAACTCCAGAGGGAGATGCAAAATCCAAATGCACCCCCCCCAACCTATGGTTTTTACCCATTCCAGCTGCAAACCAAACCAAAGCAGTGAACCAAGTTACATATTTAGGATTATATGTTATGCAAATATATGGAGATTTAATCAATTAACAGGTTGATCAACTAACATTTTTTGAATGGGGTAATAGCCTTAATTAAAGCTAGTGGGATGAATTTGTTATGCCTAACTTACATCCCATTGTTTTCAGTGAAAGTTAGTAATCACTAAACATGAGCTGGATCAAAGCCAATGGCGTAGCAGACTTGTTCACAGGTAAATCACTTGCCAGCCTTGAATTATTTTACTTTTAATCAGGGGAAGTTAAAATGGAATCACTTACGATAGTCAGTGTAAAAAGCCATGAATAAAATGTTCTATTGCGACTTCTTAAAGCAAGGCTCTCTGCTGTGTTAAACTATGCATGGCACTTTTTATCTTTTAATTCAAGAACAAGGTAGGTATAAAACATGGAGTGACCTTATTGATTTTGTGTGATGGGTCTGGCATTATATAGATACTTTGAATCACTCTGATCAAATCAATGAAATAAAGTACTTTTGTCAGCCATTACGCACTGCTGGAAAGGATTGTGATTCTTTTACATACAGTACATAGGGGACAATATGCATTCAGAGAATGTTGACCTCAAATCAAACCTACACAGGACTCTTCAAATAGGGTCCTTTAAGCACAATCCTATGCATATCTGCTCAGAAGTAAGTCCCACTGAGTGCAATATAAGTGTTATAGAATGGCAGCGTTAATGTCCCTCCTCATTAGGACTCTGGTGTAAGATAGGTGCAGCAACACACCCCTATCTAAGAGGATATGGGTCGAACAGGCAAAAACAGTGTAAGATGCTGGCTTAGGGTCCCTGAATGCTCAGTTCGTTAGACTCATAGGAGCCTGCAATTTATGTTATGAAACTCACATCCATGGGATTTAAAAACTATCCCTTCCTTACAACTTTTTGACAAGGGCTAAAAAATTTCCTATTTTGTCAGGCATTTACCCAGCACCCCCCAATAAAGACACAGGCAAGGGTATATGGTACAAAGGGCCACTTTATTAACTATTTAAATATACTTCAGATTGCAACAGGGCCTAACAAATAAGTCAGGCGGGTTCTACATGGGGGAAACGGAGCTGCCCATCTACTTCCCCCTATAGTGATTTGGGCGACCACACCAGACTCAGGGCAGCGTCAGTACAAGCCTGCCGCCCCCTTCATTGTCACCCCGAAGAGGCAGGGTGGCAGGCTAGCTCAGGCCACCCGAGCGAACCCGCGGTGCGCCTTTACCACCAGGCCGAGGTTCATCCAGCCTGCGCCACCCAGCCGGGAATGCCAGCATGACCAAGCGTGGAGTCCACCCGGCCCTTGCCACCCTGCGGTGTACACCGATATGAACTTACCTACCCAAAACCCGCACGACACCTGACTAAAGTGACCAAGAAGACCTATGGAAAACCCCCATTCCGCCCCTAACTCCACAGTCCGGGGTAGGCAAAAAACCATCAACCGATGTGCCAATTAGGCTGATGGCAAAAATTCCTACCCGGCCCCAGAAGGCGACCAGCTAGTCTCGGACTGCGAAAGGGTGGGTGGGTGGGTGACCGCTGCCTGGTTCTCTGAGCAGCCTGCACGTGGCCCCAGACCAATTAGCCCCCAGCCAATCGGCTGCGAGGCTGGCCCTTCCTGTGTCTCGTGGGCGGGCAGGGTAAACGCCGGTGGCGTGCTAATACACGTGCCACCGGAATTAGTTGCTGTCATCAGATTTTCAGTTAAAGTCTGAGCCTCCTGTATCTGTATATATGCCATTAGCAGGCCTCGTGGTGCACTAGCAGTGAATACGCCGCCCCCCCCCAACCTCAACTTGAGCCGGAGGCTACACCCAATTGGCTGTTTTGCCAGGGAGAGGCAGGAACAGAGCTCTCCTCAGTGAGCATGCACCAAGGAGAGCTCAGTCTGCTCCCAGTCAGCAACCCTGCCCGCTTGCCCTCTCTCTAGTTAGTCTAAGAATAGCTGGTTGCTCAATGGGGGCTGAGTAGGAATTATTTGCTACCATTCTAATTGACTGTTGGAATGTAGTTTTTTTGCCTGATTGGCGTGGGGGGTGGCAATGATGGGATTTCATTTAAAGTTAGGTTGAGTATGTCTAGTTATTTGGTCAGTTGACATCAGGCATGTGGGGTGAGCTATATCCTGGTGTCCAATCTGAGGCAGCAAGGTCTGAGGGGTAAGCCAGAACTGCTCCAATGGTGGCTAAGCCCGAACTGCTCCAATAGCTTGAGGAGGCTGGCTGGCAAGCCCACGGATTGAACCGGCAAGGCCTGGCAGGGTTCACCCCGCAGGCCTGGCAGTTCCGCTGCCTTGACCCTTCAGGGTGGTGAGGAAAGGCAGACTTAGCAACTTGTTGAGTGATGGCCTGGAGTTGGGTGGACACCCTAGAAGATTGGGGGGAGTAGCCAACCAGGACAATTTGCTCCACTTAATAACCCACACACTGGAGGGGTTTAGAGTTGCCCTTCAGTTAGCTCTGTCGCAGAGTTTTGTTGTAAATTAATAAAAGTGGCCCATTAAATCCAAGTTTCAATCTCATGTTGTTATTTGGCAGGTGCTGAGGTAATGTACATGGCCTTGGGCGTTTGCTTCGGCAACGGCAAGGTGGGGTAGCGATTAATGCTTTGTAAATAAATAAATGAATGAATGAATGAATAATTTCTAAATTGATTTTCTGTAGCACCTACATATATTTGGGGATTCTTGATGTCGTGCAAGCTCTCTCTTCTGTGTGCTTCTCTTTTCATTCTGCCAGCTGCACTGTTGGTCTACCAGAGGTTCCCATGTTTTAGGAGCCCATGGTCCACTGAGGCAAAAATTGGAATCATTGTGGACCATGTGCAAGCTCTCAGCCCACCCCCCTGAACACAAAAAATTCAATTTAATTTGTAGTAATTGGATCAGTTGTATTAGAGATTTATTAGATTTATTATTTATAGAGATGATTTTGTTGCTGGCTTTGGTTATGGGTGATCTGTTCTCTGGCCTCTCTGGTGGTTCATGGGAGAGTGTCCCATGGTGGAGGCCAACACTTCAGCCTTCTCTGGTGGTCTATGGGGAAGTTCTTGCTTGGCGAGATGCTGGAAGTTATCAAAGGAGATCATTTTTTCCCTGAGACCCTGTGGACCACATCTCAGGATCTCACAGAACACCTGTGGGCCAAGGACCACAGGCTGGGAACCAGTGGTCTAAACAAAATTCTAGCATTATAGCTCACCAAGGTGCAATCTTTGGTATGCACCCCCAAGAGATGGTTAGTTTCCTAAGTAGAAGCTGTGCCATCTGGTGTTCAGATTTGTAGCTCTTGAGGATTCACATTTGGTTGGCCTCAACTTGGATCGAAGATGATAATTCAGATCCTGCTTGAAGAGTGTAAAAATTCCTTTTATGAATTTGAATCTGGTGGAACTGGTTTGAAATTCACATTTATATGTGAGTGTTTCTTCTTGTACAAAGGCAGTGCTGTAGATGCCATTACTATTGACCTTTTAAAAATGCCCTGTTACTGATCTAAAACTATACAATGCAGAGGCTGCCTGGGAGTGACTTGTTAAATAAGTACTTGTGAAGAAGCTGGTCGGGCTCAAAGTACTTAATGGCAGCCTAACACCAGAAAATGTATATACACTCTGGCTGAGCTTTATTGTCCAGACAGTAAACCCAGCCATTTGGACTCTGTGGGTTTTGTGTGGGAACTACTATGCATTGTCTTTGTCCTGGGAGAAGGAAGTATTCCACAACTGATTAACCATAAATAATGTTATAATGAAAGTGTATAATGCCACAATACTTGCATGCCATTTATCACACTGTTGTATCTTTTGGCCAGATGCATCAATCTCCTTACATACCGTAACCTTCTTATTACCAGTGGGGACTACAGTTTAATAATGAAGTTTGCAATAGTTTATATGTGACCCTTGCTTATATTTTCTTTTATGGTGCCGTCTTCCCCATAGGCAGGAAAAACAAAATGAAGAAAGTTATTTTCAAGAGAGCTTAAGACAGAAAAAAAAAAATTAAAATTATATGTGCTTTGCTATATTTTACTAGATTTACAGTGCTTCTAAAGCTTTTCTGAAAAGTTTTTCATTGGATGGAGACAGCATATAGTTTTCCTTTCATTTGCCATTCCAGTGATACAGCTTCATACAACCATGGACAAGAACCTCCACAGGAAAGAGGGCGGCCTTATAGTCCAGTCCTATCAAGGATTAGGCTACTGGGCATAGCACATTGCAATAGCAGAAGGTGCATCTGCTGTCCGAAAATGGTTGTCAACAGCGCATCAGTGCCTGTTTCCAAATGTGGATAGTGTACATGTGAATGTGGTCTGGACCGTAACCGAATCGTAACTGTAGCAGGGACAATGTGTAAAAGCCCCCCTTAACCCCCCCCCATGGTTCCAACTTAGTTTATGTGCATTATTGGTTGAAGAACTTCAGAATTCTTCTAGGTCGAATCAAGAAAGGAAAGCCAGCAAAGTGAAGTACCTCCATCACCTCCATCTTCTGGCACCTCCATACACTTGGACGGTGTCCTTCACCACTTTTCTGCATTGGTAGCCCTGTCAGCTGAAAGGCTGGATACAAATGCTTCCAATGAACAAAATTGTCCTTTATTCATGCATCTACCTGTCCAGGAGCAGCAACTGGCATTGGGGTAGATCTGCTACCCTTGACAGTTTCTCCTCCCTTTTAGAATAAAACAAAACCTTATGTGGGTGCCCTGCATTGCTGTTGCTAATGCCACTGCCTTCTTTCCTACCTGGCTGCTTTACACAGCAGCTGGAAGGAGTGGTGAGGTGAGGTGGAGTCAAATGGAGCCCATCCCCTTTCCAAAGATCTGCAGCTCTGGTGCCCCCATCTCCCTCTTGTACAACAATAAACAGGATAAATGGTGCATTTTTGGAACACTCCCAGCATGCTCCACTCATTCTGTTAAACTTGAACTGGGCCAGGTGGAGCAAATGGGAGGAGGTGGCACCTAAGGTGCAAGTAATAAAAAGGAGGCCTCCACCTCCTTCTTGCCCACCTGGATTTCTTGCAGGGTGGGCGAAAAAGAGAAAGAGCCAAGCAACCTTCTTCTTATCACTCTGAAAGCAAATTATCAGGATTGCTCAGCTGCTGCACCCTGCAGCTCCACCACTGTGATAATTCGTAGCAGTGGGGCTGGAGGAAGAGGTGGGCTGCCACTGCCCTGATCCTCTTTCTGCTTGTTCTCCACCACTGAGAGGAGCTCTGTGGGTGGTTAGAGGATATTGTGGGCAGAAGTGGGGCGCAGGGAACCCCTTGCCAGTTCACTTCTCCACCCCCCTATCTCGCTGCTTGAAAGAGCCACTTCAATCAGCTTCCTGGTTAAGCTATCTTCCCATGTCAAATATCTGCTGCCCCCTGAAAATGGGTGCAGTAATTATAGGGTTTTGCTAGGTTTCAGATCACAGCATGTCAGAGCCTGTGGAAATAAGTAGAGAACCTAGCTGGATTAAATACAAACTAAATCTGAGATCAGAGTTACAGACTGAGGAACCAATCCACAAGATTGGAACCCACCACAAGATGCAGTGCATGCCCAAGTGGCACAGCTGCACCGGCACAGGAAAATTGGATAGGATTGGGCCCTGAACTGCCTAACTATAATCTGAATGGTTCCTCTTATGATTAAACAAAAAAGCCCCAGGATGCCAGAGTGGGTGTGCGATGTTTGCATTCATGGAGCACACACAGTATAGATAGGAGAGAAGATACTGTCTGAATCAGCTGTCAGGAAAACAAACCCCTCCATGGCCAATAAATCTCCTACCTGAATGGGAAACATTGATACTTCCCAAATTCTTACTGTTTCTACTGTCAGTATTTTCCTGCCTCCCTTTCTTATGTCTAACCATGAATCAATAATCATATCTCTTGTTGAACTGTGGTTGTTTTTTTTTTAATGTTAAACTACCACAGTCAACCTGATCAACTTGTTCACCTTCTTACTCAGAAGACTTGTGTTTTGATTAACTTGAAAAACAGAAGTCATTGCATGTCCTCTTTCAGCAAGGGTCCATTATCAGTAACAACATTCTTTCCAGTGTCTAAACATTTGTTCTGAATATATTTAAAGGAAGATCAGCAGAATGTACAGGACCCATTTCAATAAACAGTTGCTCCTCCTTATCTCTCCACACATACAACAGACCCCTGAAGCAGGCCTGGTTCTTCAGTAAATTTTCAACCACAAAAATCCATGTAATTAAATCCACCCAGAATAATAATCTCCTGGAAATGCCATTGTTCTGCTGTCACCCTTATTGTAAATGTAGCCATGCTCTCTGCTGCCCCTCCCCCCAAAAAGTCATTGAAAAATTTCCCAAATTCAGTCTTAATAAGATCACTGCTAGGACACGAACAGCCTATCATTTCCCCAACCAACCCATAGTATGTCGTGTAGCTGATGGAGTGTGTGTTGCCTTTCCATATGCCACCTTGCAACTAATGGGTTTTTTTGGACCTATGCTAGCTGTTTTGCTGGCATAACTCCAAGAAGAGTCAGGGGGCATGTTGGGCCAGGAAAAAGGGGAAAAGATATCAGCATGTGCCTCTGCTGCCAAGATCCTCTCCCTCCCACCCCAAACTGCTCCCATCTTGGTCTAGTTCCTGACCTGCTCTGGTGTGGGTCAGGTGACCTGCTACTGGGCTTCCCTGCTCTTGCACCATTGTTAGCAAAATGCAGTTGCAAAATGTGATGTGGCAAGGCCATGGGTTGGGCGCTGCCAAAAATGGTGAGTGAATGACTGACTACACATGGCAGTGGACTCCAGATAGGAGTCCACTGCCATCCCAGGTAGGGTCTTGCCATCCCAGGTAGGGTCACACAGAGGATTGGAGGGAAGCTGGGAGTTGGGTGGAATGGGGAGGAGAGAGTAGAATGGGTCAGTGAAAGGAATGGGGAGGAGGGTGGATCAGGACAAGGAAGGAGTGGGTTTGGTGGCGGCAGCAGCCCTTCCTGGGTTTGATTCGCCTTCTTGATTCCACATGGACATGTGCCAGGGATCTCTCTAGTGCAGGTCTGAGAAGACTCCGAGGGCCAGCAGAGATAAAGGAACAAATGTTCCCTTGCCCTGAGTTGACCTTCAGAGGCCAAAACTCCTCTGCGGGATACAGCAGGTGCCCTGTTGATGCCATGGCAGTGTCACATGAGGAGTTACATTGGATTGGGCTGTGAGGCACTACCATCAATCAAGGTCATCTAGTTGTGGAAAAGGGGACAAAGAATTGCGAAGGAAGGAACAGTTAAGAAAAAAAATTGAATCTGAAAATAATCAAGGAGAAAATGGTCACCGTTGACCTCATATAAAAGACCAACTCATGCAAGTAGCATGAGTCACAATGTGGCAGGCAAAAAAAATTTGGCAGGCTGGTACAGGCATTTTTAGTTACAATTTCCTGTTAGGAAACAAGCAGACCTTCCCCTCCCATGATGAAGTAAACTCTAAACTGTAATCAGATGCCACTTCATTCCCTTCTTTAAATGCATCTCTCCTCCCTGATACATCTGGCTTTTGATACTTGAATGACTTTATTTTCTCTCTCTTTTTTCCCCCTTTGCTAAATCTGAGATGCTGAGACTGCAGTGTGACTAAAATAGGTTCTTCTTTCTCAGAAAGCATGCAGTGCTCAGACGCTCCCAAGAGGCAGGAAAATAACCGAGGCTGAAAATTTCAGGTTTATGCAAATATGTCAGGGTAGTCAGAGACCTGAGAACCCCCCTGGGCTTAAGGTATAATGACCTAATCAGAGGAAGTATCATGGGCAATTTACAATGGTCTCCTAATATTGGAAGAATGAGGCAGAGTAAGAGAAACTCTGTCTCAGAATGGAGATCAGGTGACTCGACACGACTCCGAACTTTCCCAAATGGGAAACTTTTGGAATTTGTACAGATATGTCAGGCAGAATGTGACATAAAATAAATCAACCAATGTGTAGGTCTCAAAGTTTGTTCTAGTATGATGGGAAGGAAATTAGAATGCATTACTTGAACAGGTAGAGCCGGGATATAATAATAACAATAACAATAACAATAACAAAAACAAATATTTCTTGAGCTACTAAGAAACAAGGCTCTGTGCATGCAAAAAATTAATGTTGAAAATCTATGTCCAAAAGCTACACAACCTAAATAAAGATGTAAGAAAAAAAGAAATGGGAGGAGGGATGTGACTGACAAGAAAATGGGCTATGTCAGAATGCCAGATGCAAGGGAGGGCACCAGGATGAGGTCTCTTGTTATCTGGTGTGCTCCCTGGGGCATTTGGTGGGCCACTGTGAGATACAGGAAGCTGGACTAGATGGGCCTATGGCCTGATCCAATGGGGCTGTTCTTATGTAAAATATAATGGAGGAAGATAGCCAAAAGTATTGCAGAAAATCAGGGATGACCTTGGAGAAAAAACAAAATATATATCTTGAGGTGCTTCTTAAGGAGTGGGAGGGACTGGATCACACGAGTGTCTGTACATATTCCAAAGATAACATGCTGCCAAAGAAAATATACAGGTGGACACCAGTATCCACAGGTCCAGTTTCTGCAGTTTCAGTTATCTGTGAATCAAATGGAAATGGAAAAGATGCAAAGGAGAGTGCTCAAAATGATTACTGCGTTGGGGCACCTCCCTTATGCGCGTTTGGGGCTCTTCAGTCTAGAAAAAAAGCGACTGAGGGGGGACATGATTGAGACATACAAAATTATGCAGACGATGAATAAAGTGGATAGGGGGATCTTTTTCCCCTCTCACACAACACCAGAACCAGGGGGTATCCACAAAAATTGAATGTTGGGAAAGTTAGGATGGGCAAAAGAAAATATTCCTTTACCCAGCCTGTGATTAGTCTGTTGAACTCCAGGATGTGACGGCATCTGGCCTGGATGCCTTAAAAAGGGAATTGGACAAATTTCTGGAGGAAAAGTCCATCACAGGTTACAAACTGGGATGGTTATATGCAACCATAGTGATGGTTATATGCAGGTCTCCTATTTTCTTGTGTGCTCCCTAAGGCATCTGATGGGCCACTGTGAGATACAGGAGGCTGGACTAGATGGACTTTTGGTCTGATCTAGCCAGGCTTTTCTTATGTTCTTATGTTCAAATGTGTGTGTGTGTGTGTGTGTGTGTGTGTGTGTGTGTGTGCGTCTAGTCTCTTTCTAGAATCTCTCTCTAGCACTCATTGATCCAGTGAGCTCTGGTTTTGCCGCTTTCTTCCCATTGACTGGAAGCAGCTATGTGCTCAGCTGGGTTCTACATTTCCTGGCACACAGGAGCTACTGAAAGAGGCAGCCGGGGCTGGGTGAAGTGGCCAGTGGGAGGAGGGGAAGTGAAAGCAATGACAGGAAAAGTTTGCATGGAAATCTAGCGTGGTTTCAGCAGCGGACTTCCCCAGCCCCGCACCTGGGGCAAAGGTTCGCAATGGTACTCCTCCGCAGGCCATCGATGCCCCCCCCAAATCTCCCCCACTCACCTGAGGCTCACAGGGCCTCGTGCAACCTAAGCCAGCATTGGGAAAGACTCTCTGAGGTTCCCTGATGCTATAAACTGTGCTTCCAGGAAACCAGAAGCACAGTTTCCACCCCCGTCGGGAGCCTCAGAGAGACTTCCGCGGGGTCCTAGTGGCTCTCACTCGGATCTTTTGCCCTATCAGACCTTATGGTAGGTCCACAACTGAATGGTTTCACAAGTTTCACAACCTAAGTTAGGTGGGGAAAAGTTGCCCGCTTTAGGTTGTACAGGTGTCTGGGCAAATGAAAAGCAACTTATGTATAGGTGGTTTGCTACTATCCATGGTTTGGGGTATCCATGGTAGGTCTTAGAACGATGCTCAGTTTGCAAAAAGCTGGATCTCCTGTTTTAAAGAAGCAAGGCTTACATTGATTTTCAGGTTCAGATGCAACAGCCAAACCAGGACCATCCATGTGGTCATGATGAACTCTGTAAGAACACGTTTTATCCCTGTGAGATTCTTGCAATAGCTGTTATATTAGGAACAGGCATTAAGAGCCGTGAGTCATCCATGGTTCTTTGAAATAGATTAGGCTTCAGATCTATTGCTATTTAAATGTGGGGATAATGAGATAAATGCACAGATTTAAAGCAATCCTCATCCTATCTTCAATATTCAGAGATTATTTCAACATTAGGCATATACAAAGTCCATGAAATACTGGCATTTCAGTTCAATGATTGTTAGGCTATTATTACTGAATACTGGGCTTTGTCATTAGTGCTGTTTTTTTTTCTCATGCTTTAATTAGTTTGAGGGGTGGTTACATTATTCTTTAGGGATGTATAGTGTCTGCGGAACAAGTTCCATTCCTTGGTTATTTTCTGAGCCTCAAAAGACATTTTCACCAAAAATCTGCCTGTCTAGTCACATGTAGGATATTTCCATTCCTTCCCTATTGCCAGTTACCTTTTTCAGGTAAATGCACTGATTTGTTTATTTACCATCATTCCTCTTTTGCAGTAGTCCATGCTCCTATAACAGTTTACAATTTAAATAATAATAAATTATAATACAATTTAAATAATAAATGATAAATCTTAAGTGGAAGTGTTTCTGGGAGGACCACAGGGGCTGGCTAATATTTAACTGTGGCAGGACCTTAACATCCTGGACAACTGCGTCCTGGTCAAAGGTGTCCTGGCACTGGACATTTACATCCTTTTTGTGTGCCTGTTTGGATACTTGTGTCTCAGTACATGTATTGGATGTACTTTTTCTTTTTGAAATGCAAAGGTAGTGTTAGGCTTAGGGCTGGGATAAGAGGCTTAGGAAATATTAGCATGAAGTTGGTTGCCCAGTTATAGTAAGATGCAAATGACTGGGACGCAAAAAAAACCCAGACAGAAATGTCCAGAGACACCAATGACCAGGTCACCCTTGACCAGGGCACATTTGGCCAGGACACAAATGCCCTAGTACCATGTGAAATATGACAGCCCATAGAAGTCTCTGGGATATTCTGCAGAGTCTTCTTGTTTCTTGGCAGTTGGTAATGTAATCCAGGAATCCCTACTCGTCTCTCCAGAGGGAGGGGCAGAAAGAAAGGCAGTCAGCGGTATTGGCTGATATGAAACATGCCAAACTACAGAAGTAGATTCTTTGTTTTGTGCCTACATTCATGCTTGTACACAGCAACGTGTCCTTGAGTTTGGAGGTTTAAGGTTTCTGATAATTCGCTCACAACATTTTTGAAAGAGCTTTAGAAATCTGATAAAAAAAGCAATTGCTCTTTTGATCAATTCTGGAGTGAAAACTAAAATGCTAGTTATATGGAAACAATGCTTCTGCAGAGTCTGCCCTAGTCGAGGCTACTGAAAAGGGCACTGTTGAAAAAGCCATTATGCGATCTACCTCTGCTTGACATACAGAGTCCGTAGAGTGCTGTACTAATGAAGACCTTACAGCTTAGGGATACAATGCCTCTCTATCATGGATATGCACACTCCAGTATCAGGGAATGAAAGTCCTTCTCATTATCCAATGCATGGACCTAATTCAATTTTCTACGAGGCAAAGCTCTCAGGAGTGCAAAAATTCAGTTCCGTTTTCTGCAGTCGGTGATTATCAGGCAACGAGCGTAAGAACATGATGGAAGATTTTGAACAGAACCTCACTATAAATTGTGCTATAGGGAATACGTGCCTCAACCCACCTCCCTCCAGCAAAAGATATGGAGACTAAGAAACCTAGGGTAGAATTATATACAAGAGGGTTAAACAATTATATGCAACGGCAACGAAACAAAAGGCTTTGTGCAATTCATTCACTCGGTGTACAGTGGGAAGCCAAGAAGAGGGAACTGCAGGGAGAATTATGTCAATCCATGTGGTGTTGAATTGTAAGACACATTCGACAGCGAGAATGCTTCTTTTTTGAATGGAAGCATTTGCTTAGATAAGACAGCCCAGAAGGCATGGAGACACTAGAAAATCAAACATACTTTTAAAAAGGGGGGGATAAGGCTGGCCTATTTTGATAGATGTTTTCCACTCATCACACTGTCCTCGCAAGTCTATGTCCTTTCTCCATCCGGTCAAAGGTGACTATATGTTGAAAACAAACATCTCTCTCTCTCTCTCTCTCTCTCTCTCTCTCTCTCTCTCTCTCTCTTTTACTGGACCATTATCAAAGTTCGTAATTCTACTTTCATTTATGTCTGTGAACAATTAAATATTTCTTATCACACTTAAGACAAGCGCACAAATTCAGGCAGGAATTAAGGTTAGCAATCCCCAATGCCAGAGGTTCCCAAACTGGGCCATTGTGATGCCACAGCTAGGGAAACTCTGAGGCTTCCCCCTTAAGGGGTGGGGTGACAGCAGCAGCAGCAACGCAATCACCATTATCACACTGCAGCCAGAGGAAAAGGGTTTGTTTTTTTTACTTACTCTGGCTCTCCAGAGGGTCCAAAGAGCCTAAACTGTGAACATGCTGGGAGTTGCCTAAACTGAACATGCTGGGAGTCCTGCACAGGGGGGGTCGCAGGCTCCCTGGACCCCCTGGAGAGCCATAGCAACCCCCAGGTAACTTTTTAAAAAACAAAACCCTTTCCCCCCTGGCAGCAGTATGATAGTGGTAATTGTGTTGCTGCCCCCCTTCCCTCCCTTGCAAACACTTACTGGTTCCCAAACTCTCCCTAAAACAAAAGGGCAGAACAAAATTCTCCGTGAGAATTTGGAAATCTCTTCCCAATGCCCTGATGATTGTACTTTAATAGCTGGGTGTGCCCTTCAGCACATGCTTGATATGTTTGGTGATCTGGATTTCCCTGAACCTCCTACCGTCTCATAAGAATGAAACACCTTTTGCATCACTGCACTTGAAATTCTTCAGCTATACACAGTTTCTCTTAAGATGCTTCTCTTCATCCGATCGGTTTTGCTTGCATATTTTAGGCTGTTACAAAGGGCTCTCATGCATTTGCTAATGGTTCTTTGTTTTCTGACTGCAACCCCCCCTTTCTTTCTTAGAACATCTATTTATATTTCTGCCTCTCCTTCCGCCTTCTCTTGCTGTAACAACCTGTCAGTACAAACTGTAGCACTTTCTCTGTTGACATAGCTCCTACCTTTCTAAGTACAGAGCTAAGGCATCCCTGTTACTTGGGCCTAGACACATGGAAAGAACGGTTTGTGTCTTCTAAGGTGATTGCAGTGAAAGATAAGCTGCTTTTGAATCAAGCATTGAAAGTGCAATTCATGTACCGCTGAGTTGAGACATTCTTTTCATCTCTATATCTTTTCCCTTTAAAACTATTTCTTAAGTGTGGTACTCTTTTTTCCAGGCTAAAATGATGCTTCTGTGTATTTTTTTTTTTACCTCCTACTCACCCCTGAGAATTAAATGGTCTCTGCTCACTTTGCAAGAAATAGCTCCTAAAATGTAAGGGTCACAAACCATTGCAGAAGTAATGGAACTGTTTTGATTCCCTTGGGCTGAAGCACACTGAGGCTGACAATCTTACGCAAGTGTTGTCAGATAGGCAGGTATTGTCCAGGGAAGTGCAGTGTGAGGATTGCAGGTGAGACAGAAATTCCCCATTGTTGTCCATGGAAAACCACCACAGTGCCCCACCTGCTCCTTACACCCACTTTCTCAGGTGTAAGCAGGCAGAGTAGCTGCAGTGCTTTTCCATGGACTACGATGGGACGGTTCTGACTCACCTCCCACCCCTGCACTGCATGCCCCTGGTACTGTCCAAACAGAACATGCATTTCTATTGCACGTTTCTATTCCATGCATAGAAGCGTACTACATGGCATTTCTAACTGCATCTGTAGCTTCTGGTCACACTGTAAGCCAAATACAACCAACTATCTTTGACACAGAAATCTGGAAAATTGGTTGTGTAGGGAGTAGAATATCCTACATGGCCAAAGGTTAAGATAACCGCTTCTCCGTGTGAAGAAGGTGACCACACAACACATTTTTGAACAATTACTACAAGGTTAGCTGTCAACTATTTCCCATTTCCATTCTCTGGGTCACAGGATCTTTGATAATGATTCCTCTGACTCACAGTGATGAACAAAAAAGCTGGCCTCAAATCACAGTTGCTTAATCTGAGAGCATTTTTCATACATGACATTATGTACACCGTTCGCTTTTCCCATGCCCACAAGATAAGTGCAAACATTTTTGTAGAGTTACAGTGTTTTTAAATGACTGTCTTGTGCTTTTTACCAACATTCACACAGAATGAATGTTTATCAGAAGAAAATGAAATCAGCAGTAATACGTATGATCTTTAAATTCCACCTTGAGGGCCCTTAAGCAGGGTGAAAACGTGGGGTATGAATCTCTAAAATAAATACATAAATAAATAACTCAACCACAGACTCTGAGATACACAGAATCAAAGAAGTGTTATTACTTTCTCAGACTACAATCCTCCCTAATCATCAGCTTAATGAATATGCAGCAATGCACAGTTTGGGCATTTCCCACAGCTTATCACAATAAGGATCACTCTGGTAACCTTCAGGACAAGAGGTGAGTTCCTCTATCAGGCTCATTCAAGGCCACTCTTCTCTTCAGTTAGTTATGTATGACCGAATCTTTCATACAGTATGACTAGAGGACAGACCAGGACTTGCACTTTATCCTTAAAGAGGGTTGCAGTGCATCAGTGCTTCCATACCAGCATGTGGACCACAGTACTAGGGAAAATAAGGTCAGGTCGATAATAATATTACAGCCAGTAATATTCATCAAGTAGGATCCTGAGGCAAAATATCTGAATTCTCTGGATTCTTTAAACTTCATTTCTGCACTATCATTCTTACATAATGTTTTTAAAAGGGGGAAGAACTTTGCTGAGAAATAAAGTTGTGCATTACTAGTTTCTTTTATTGAGCTATAATATTAGCACACATTTGAAGCTGCCTTATACCACTTGTCCAGTTAGCTCAGAATTGTCTCTTCTGAATGGCAGGTGAAAAGGAGTGGTGACAGGATACAGCTTGTATGCTCTTGTACTTCCAAAGACATCTGGTGGGCAGCTGTGAGATATCGGAGGCTGGACTAGATGGGCCTTTGGCCAGATACAGCAGGGCTCTTCATATGTTCTTATGGCTGGCAGTGGCCTCAGGCAAACACATTTCCTAGTCCAGTTGCCTGGCTTCCTTTTAACTGGAGACGTCAGGGACTGAACCTAGGAAGTACTATGTTGCAAAGTATGGGCCCTGCCACTGAGCCATGATCCTTGAAGTGTCCTGCTGGATCCCACATGGATCAACCATATGTCTCTGGGAAGCTCCCATGGGACATGGGACATATAGGTAAATAGCCCTTTCTTCCTGTTGCTTTTCAGCAACTGGTGTTCAAATGCATACTGCTTCTGAACCTGGAGGCAGCTAGCATATAGCAGTTATGATGAGTAAATGGAATGGGTAGAATGGTATTGACTAGCTGTGTAGCACACTGCCCCAGCACCCAGGGCAGTGACATCAAGTGACATCTTCATGCATGAGATGCATGCATCTCATTCTCTTGAGCATCTTATTCCTCCTTCCCTGGAGGTTCCCCTTGAAGGGGATGTAAAGCTGCCAGCTGTAACTAGGGCTGAGCCTGGGGGGGGGCATTCATGTACCTCCCCCCCCCACCGCTTTGTTGCCCCTTAGGCTCTGCCTTAGTTATGCCTCTGGTACTGTACTGAAGGTTCAGACTCAGTCTGGCCAGGTAAGCCCTCTGAGTAGTGCGGTCCCATACCTGTTGCGTGAGTTGGCTGAGCCCTGTCTTTTAGGCACATATGTCCTGGTGTGAGATGTGGACATGCCAGATGCAAGGGAGGGCACCAGGATGCAGGTCTCTTGTTGTCTTGTGTGCTCCCTGAGGCATCTGGTGGGCTACTGCGAGATACAGGAAACTGGACTAGATGGGCCTTTGACGTGATTCAGCGGGGCTGTTCTTATGTGGAATGAATTATGTGTGAATTCTAAACCTTCCTGTTTTATGTACCTGAGAACTATGGAGTTAGCTCTTAGCTGATTTAAACCCCCTTAATGATGTAGGATCTTTAACGAAAGACTTTACAGAAGAAAGGATAAAAGCAGTCCTAAATTTTAATTACCGCCATGGCTATTTTTTTTTTTTAATTGAAAACTCTTTATGTCTTTTCTTCTCTTTGTGAAGCGTGGGTTCATAACATTTGGAATGCTTAATTAGCGTTACCATTTTAAAGGTGACAAGTCTTTCCCTTCCCCTTTCCATGTACTTCAGATAAGTGCTGGATTTCTTAAAAAATTAGTGCAATTGAAAAATATACTTGCACAGAAGAATATTGCTGTGAGCCTGTTAAGACTGGTTTTGTTTGAATGCATTGAGCCTATATTTACCTATTATATGCTTTAAAATCAGAATAGGTGTGCATACAAAAAACTGTTTCATTTTTTGTGTGGCTTTGATACATTGCACCATGAGATGTGGTAATGTGACTGCAGGACATCACAGGCATTTGGGGGACTGCTTTCAAGAGTTTCTGTTCATTCCTGAAAGGAATGGAAGGAAGGTAATGATTTGGTTGGGCTACTTTCTCCATAGGGTCTTCTCTCTGGAGTGCTCGTGGTACATCCTGCCCTTCTGCTTTTCAATATGGGAGTGCTGGACCAGACTATATAGTGATATGGTATTTAGTATATTGTCAGTATGCTGATAACCACAGTTGAATATTTCTGTTTTAACCCATTTCTGCCTGGCCCACAGTTGTACACATTTGATCCCTGTTGCTTATATGCAATGATGGGCCGAAATGGCTTAATCTAACTCAGTACTTGTCTTTCAGCCCAATCCTATTCTTCGCACCTTGCCGATGCAGCAACACCAAAACGCTGCATCCGGCAGTGGTGTGGCAGCTGCATAGGCAGCTGGGTAAGGAAACAATTACAGGTTCTTAGTTGGGGTAAGCCTTCAAAGCATGGGGGGGGGCAACTCCTCGGACCTGTGCTTGCTAAATAGTTTGCGCACATTCATGTGGACCTGTGTCACTGTATTGGGTCTGGAAAAGGGGTTAAGATTAGGTGGCCACTGCTGCCACTGAACCCACCCCTTCCTGAACCTTCCTGATCCATCCATCCATCACCTAGCCCCTCCCCACCCAGTTTCATTTTGCTCATTTTTTGAATTGAAGGAGTTGGGGGGAAGGGGAATAAGAAGTTTTCCTTTCTGGCTCCCTCTCTTGCTTACAGCGAGTTCTTTTTGAGACCTGCACAGATTCCAGACAGAGCACATGCTTACTTCTGTTTAGTTCCTGCACGGTTGATTGGTTGAGGTGTGCAAACCAACACTACATCTGAGAATGAGGCTGGCATTTGGGTCAGTGCATGTGTGTGTGGCACAGGGAAGGGTTATGAGTTGCTGGACTGTTAGCCATACGTGCAGAGCAGTTGGAGGGCTCTTTTGGGCCTGACCTGGTCCGTAAGACTCGCTTTCCTCACCTCTGTTTAAGGAAAAATTTGTATTATGAGTTGGACAAATGCGTATGCTATAATTTCAAATGTCAATGACATTGTGAGTCTTAATACAAGCATACCAATATGGAAATATTTTGTTTTCAGTGTTGAGGTGAAAGACTGAAGGTACTACAGTCTCTCCCTGCAAATCTTCCCCCAGCTACTTTTCTCCCAGTTGTGTTCTGGATTCAAGAAAAGCTGCTGGGGCAAACGGCTGCAAAGGGGAAAGAAATGTTTGGGAGGGGGAATGGTTCAGTACCCCTCTTTTGCCCATTGCTTCTTCAATTGAAATTACCCACCTCCCTGCTTTGCAAGCATTTTGTAGCAATTCATATTTGAAGAAGGAGATCCATCACTGTCATATAAAGTGCCACCCACTGCTCACGAAAAACGAATGAAATAAGGTAGGTACTATAATGTGGAATAGGAACCGACCTGAGATTATTTTTTCTGTATATAGTGGCATATAATAATAATAATAATAATAATAATAATAATAATAATAATAATAATAATAATAATAATAATAAACAGGTATTTATATACCGCCTTTCTTGGTCTTTATTCAAGACTTTATTCAAGGCGGTTTACATAGGCAGGCTGATTAAATCCCCGTAGGGATTTTTACAATTGAAAGAAGGTTCTATCTTTCAAGAACCACAACAGTCCAGGTGTTTCACTCTGATCTGGTTTCACATTCTGGCCTCCATCCTCCCATGCTCAGAGCAGATGGAATCGCTCGGCTTCAGCTTGTCAGCTGCTTCAAGGTTGCACGGTGCCGGTGGCCTCGAACTGGCGACCTTGTGGATGTTATCTTCAGGCAGTCGGAGGCTCTACCCTCTAGACCAGACCTCCTGCCCATATATAGTTGGTAATGTGTATGATTATGGTCATGAGGTTAAGTAGCTAGGAGAGACATAATCACATCAATGTCAGGCAGCCCAAGCACGCAAACATGCTTGTGTGTGTGCATGCACTACACAAACACAGACAGACAGACAGACAGACAGACAGACACACACACACAAAGGTCAAAGTGGTAGTGTTAAGCCTCCAGGGAGATGACTGATAGCAACCATTCATCAGGAGAACTTGCCAACTATGACAACTCATCAGGAATCTTTCTTGTGTTATTGAAATGAATGGGAGTTGTAGAAGAGCATATTTCTCTGTAGGTGGTGCCTTGTGTCATCAATCCACTTGTTCGTTCTTTGAGATAATGAATATCTTTGTACACACAAATCAAGTCCTGCTGAAGGTGAGAACCTCTTCTATATCCCTTCTGATCAAACTGGAAAGAAAAGCAGGGAGAAGAAATGACACAATGTCAGTGTTTGGGTGCAATTCTGACTGTGCCAGCCTCCCCATGTCCCTTGCAGTCCCTTGCACCAGACTCCCGATGTCACAAATTGCTATAAGGCACTTCTGCAATGACTCAGAAGCAGGCCACAACAGAGGAAGGATGCGTGTTAGCTTGCTCTTGCCGGATCCAGCCCCAGACCCAGTAGATAAACTCTGGCCTGGGAAGGCTGGTGCGGGGGCTTGGGTGGCAGGGAGAAGGCAGAATGGAGGCATTCTGGGGTAGGGGGAAGGTGGGCGGTAGGTGGGCCCATGAGCAGGTGGGTGCGCCCGTGAGCAATGCTGCAGCTAAGCAGGGGGTGCGGCCAGGATCCAGCACCTAGGCTGGATTGTGACCCCACTCCCAGGCAACCTGGCATAGCTCCGGGTGGCATGAATCTGCACCACCTCTTTAGGTGGTGCAGATCAAGTAGCCCCATTGGAGCTGCTGCAGCATTACCCAGCATATCCAGTTTGTGGGCTTCCCAGGATATAATGGGCTGTCCATTGTTGAAGACAAGAGAACTGCACCAGAGGAACCATTTGTCTGCTATAGCAAGACACTTGGTGTTCTTCGTTCTTGCACAGGCAAATGAATAGACAAAATTCCTTACATGCCTGTTGTGTTCAAAATACAAAAAAAAAAAAGGAAAGTAAGACAAGAAAAGAAAATTGAGTATTATGAGGCTCAACTCTGTGCTCCTCACTCAGACAAAACTCCAGTGGAATAGCCTTCTTTTCTACGGAGTGATATATCTTTATGTTTATGCTTCCATAAAAGCCCCAGCATTTACGGAACTCAATCAAGATTTGGCTCGTGGGCATAATCAATTTGTGCAGTGATCAATCACACTTTAAGGAAGGAAAGATGTAACGTTGTACATAATGGCAGGGAAAAGGAAATAATATTAAAATAACAGCAGTTGTGGGTAAAAGGCACAGCTGTGTATTAAGGATGGGAGTAACACCCAGAATCCATTGATGTCTTGTTTACCGCACAACTAATTACTACTGGACAATTTTTATCAGCCCGAAAGAATTTTTTTTAAAAAATAAAGCTTTCCTTTTTTTTTTAAAGCTTATCTCCCAGCCCCACCTATCAAGTGGTGAATGCTTATTAGCTCTGCTTTCCTCAGTTCAGGATAGTAACATACCTTTTAAATGTTCCCACATTCACCCCTCACTTGGAAGAAGTGTTAGTAAATAAAAGAAAATTTCAGTAAGCTGAGTAGCTTTGCCCATGGCAAATGAAAATAGCTCTTCACTGCGGAAAGAGAGTTTTCCTTTATCCGTTGAATTAATCATTGAGAGCTTATGTAATGAAGAGCAACTGATAAGCCAATGCACTGAAATCCCTCCCCATTTTTGTTCTCATTTCAATTAATTATCTTGCAACACAATCAACTTAGCAGACTGCCTTCAGAAATCCCTTCACCATTGCACTGTACTGTGAAGCCGACAGTTTAACTAGATGATTTTATTAAGGATGCAATTAAAAATCCCCCAAAAAGAAGGTAATCCATCTTCTTGTTTAGCCCAAATGAGCAAACTCTACAACAGGCTTTGGTGATAAAATTTCCCTTGCCCTCAAAGCATTTCTGACAAGAGGAGGCTTTTGAGGTCTAGCGAATTCTGCCTGGTGAATGAGCTTGATCTGCCTGCTTAGGCACCAGAGGACAGAAGACATCCTTCATTTCACTCTAACTGAAATGGAACCACAGAGTAGGACACTTTGAGTGACACAGGCTTTAGGGCTGGTAAGCGTGATTTTTAGTTTCAGCATAATTTACATAATAGGTTCAGTCATGAGGGAGTGTGGAAGATTCAGAAGTAATAACATCGGAATATGGGGAATACATACGCAGAGCATCTCAAGAAAATCTACACACGCTGGGTAGTGTAAAATTTATTATGCTAAAATTCATACATAGACAATAGTACTATAGTTCACATATAAACAACACAAGTTGTGCACAGAAGCAGTCCCTTGATCTAAATCCTAAATATTACAGGCCCAGTCAGGCCACCTGGTCTGCGCTATATCCAGTGCTAGTTGGGAGCCAAATGAAGGTACCCTCAGGGTAAGGGGATATTTTTCCCCTTATCCCAACTAATACCCCAGTCAGTCCTATCGGCTACTCAGATCTATGCCAGCTATTTAGCTGGCGGAAGTCGAAGTGATCTTGTATAGGGCTTCCTGGCCTATTAAAAGGGTTGGATACAGTAGAGGAAGCCTCTGCCGATCCTCTTGGGCCAGAACCACCTCCTGTTCCACTCTCCCCTGCACAAAACGCCCCCTTCCCCTCCTTCCTGCCACCCTCCCTATGCCCCTGAGCTGCTCAGTGCCTTATCTGCTTGTGTTGGAAGACAGGAGCTCCAGATGCCATCCTGGTGGGGTGGTGCAGGCTGCTTGGAGGTGCTGCTTACTCATACAGTGTCATGGTATGCCTTATGGCATATATGCAACAACTTCCACTGGTGCAGCAGCCGCTTTGCCAGCAGAGCAAGTGCATAGCGTTGCGCTCTCAGTTAATTCGTTAATTAGTCATCTAGTTCAACCCCCTGCTTAGCACAGCTGAAAGCAGCAGCCCTATGCACAATCATCTGGGGACTTCCTATCAAGAAAACATGCATAGGTTCAACCTATACTTTTCATATGGAGAAAAACAGGTGTTAAAAAACGTGATTATATGTGAATGGATTACACTCTTTCCAGTGTGGCCTACAGTTCTACTGTTTTCTCATCCAGGGCTGAATGAGATATGATCAAATCCCCTGTGGTAAACGAAAAATGAAAATCAAATAAGGGCTGAAGAGAAACAATATGGGTTGAAATGGCAAAAAAGTGGGACTATCACTAATCAAAGGAACTGGGAGAAATAAGAAAGGCTTTGCAAGAATATCAAGGGGGGAAACAAGTATTGGAGAGAAAGAGGGTTTATTAATAAACGAGGAGATGGTATGGAATTAATGACAGTCTGAAATGTCAAGCAGCAAACGTCCTTTTAAGTTGGTGACTTTAGGGAACTGGCAAAGAGATAAGCTGAATGATCTAATCTTTTTGGTTTAAAGAACTGGCTTTCATGAGTACTATGAATTGGGAAGAGCTGTTCTTTTCTTCATTAAAAATGTTCTTATGTGAAATGTAGGAACACAAGAAAGAGGCACATCAAGGCTGGAACTCCCTGTATGCCCAGTTTAGTATTTTAGTGGTAAACCAGAAGCATAGAAAGCAATATGCAGGAGGAAAAAAAATGAAATGCCCAATAGGAAAGTTGTAGTGGTTATGTGTGAAAGTACAGATCTTGCCTGCTTATCCATGGATTTGTTACTCTGCGACAGGAACTCACTTCCTGTTGCATTCCTGTGGCATCCAGGAGGCTTTCTGAGACATACGTCCAGTTTTTTCAAAAACCAGAAGTGCATTTTAGAGGCCTCAGACAGGCCCTCCGAGATGCAGGGAGGCTTCTTTATGTCTTGAAGGGCCTGCCCAAGGCCTCTAAGATGCACTTCCCAAAGCCAGAAGTGCACTTCAGAGGTCTCAAAAAGGCCTTCTGAGATGTAGGGAGCGGGAGGCCCTGCATCTCAGAATACCACCGGGCATGCCCAGGGGACACCCCTGGATGCATCCAGAGGACCAATTCACAGATTTCATGTCTGCAGATTTCAGCATCCATGCCTGGAAATAAAATCACCATGTATGCAGTTTCATTGAATGAGTCCAACAGTCTTAGGCCACGTCTTCTAGGAAACATTACAAAAGTGTTCATTTACCCATGTCTTCTCTGCCGCTTAGGTTACATCTGCTTCACTGGCAATTATCTGGCTCTGCTATAATTTTTACTTTGTATATTGTTAACACGTGGGAGTTTTTTGCTTTCTCTTGTAAGCCACTTTGAGTTCTTGGAATGAGGTGACATAAAAGCTTGATGAATACGATCATGCCTGTATGTACACACACACACACACAGACAGATGTAAAGGTTTACACACACACAAGCATACAAACATTCCCATGTCAGGTTAAAATATTTGGTTTATATAGCCAGTCAATTCAGTCAAATGCTCCTGCTTTTCAGGACTTTGTTAGTACATGCCATCAGCAATGAATGTGGGGCTGAACCAACCTGCAGTACTCTTTCCATGGTAACAATTCAAGGGTAAACGATGAGTAGAGTTAAAATGGTAGTAGAAATAGCTGTACTAACGGTAGTAGCAATGAGAACAGGTAGTCATCATCTTAATAGTGTAGAGAGTATATACACACTAGAAGTGGGTATAGAGTGTTTTAACATACACTATTTGCAGCGAGTCTTCCAACCACCTTGTAGGAGAAGTGTTTCTTATCCCGATATTGCAGTTGGGCCTCTGAGAACAAGAGATAGTGTCTTGCCTAAGGCCACCTTGTGAAGTCAGGAGGACTGTTCAGTTTCCCCTCTGAACACCTTGGGGTTGCCACTCGTGACATGAAGATAACAGATCCAGCCTCTTGGGCTGCCATCGTGGCTCCCATTGTGGGAAAAGAGTTGAAGATTGTTCACAGCCCTTGGCAACACTCAGCTACTCTGTATTCACTAAGACTCTCAGCACTTCTCCAGAACCCTAAACCTGCTCAAATATTATCTTCTGGGTAAATGAACGTTGCTAGCAAGGCAGACTTACAGTATCATAAGTCTTACAAACAGAACAGCCATGGTCAATTGGATACGGTGCATTAGCTGTTCTTCCCAAGGTATAAAGACTGGTAGTAGAAAAGATATTTGTTCTCTCTCTTTAGGTAAGTAGGGCACCTCCAGCTGCTTCTATGTTTTCCCTATGACATCTCACCACTGACCTGAGGCTTGCAGGGTCCACACTCTGTTCCTGACCTCCCTTACATAAACGTCCATCTATGTGGACCATTTTTAGATGAGCAAAATGACCCACAGGAGACTGTTAAAATCGCTGCATTGATTTGACTGATCACCTCAGGTCAGACTTCAGACTGTTCTTTAATCCAAGCAACCGTGATTTATAATGGCCTCCATTCCTCCTGCCTTTACAAGGCTTGGCCTTAAAAGCCAGCTGCTTCGTGCTCGGTAAATGATGTATGTCCATTTGGTCCCTTCACATTATCAGAGGGCAATTGATTCAATTACATTATAGCCACTAGAAACAACATTGCCATATGGTGAGCAATGCATCTTGAAATAAATGGCTCCAGCGAACCCCTGAACTCAGATTTCGCTGCATGTGCCCTTCCCTTCTATCATGCGCTTTAGATAAACAGCTTTCTCCCAGTGACACGGAAAACCTCAGAGTTCAAGGTTGGTTCAGATAGACAACTTCAGTTAAGATGCTTATCTGAATATCTGCAGAAATATCCAGGAATCTCTCTGTCTGCAAACATATCATATGGGTTCATAATAAACAGATGAGCAAGGAGGGAGTTTTTCAACATTATCTCTTTTGCTGTTTTTTTTTTTTTTTTTTAAAAAACACAGCCATGGAAAGATTCACTACATTTTCTGCTCTATGTGCTAGTCTCTGTGACATGGATGAATAAATACTAAGTCGTATACCCAGTTGGTATTACAAATCACAGCTAGACCGAGATGATCATCGAAGAACTTTGAAGGTCCATCCTATTTTAACACCATGCCAACATCACATAGATGCCGGTGCAATGTCTGTCATATCCTAAGCCTGTCCAGGCAATGCCATGCCAACTCAGCCCTCCCTTTTATGCTGACAGAGTCCATGGAAAATCCAACACAGCGTGTCACCCAAATTTAAGCAAATTTTAGAGCCCAATCCTAGGCATATCTGCTCAGAGGTTAGTCAATGGGGCTTACACCCAGGTATGTGTGTTTAGGACTTTACCCCAAACAGAAAAAAATAAAAAATAAAAACTGCAGTAAAAGCTTGATTCAGCAAACCTCTATTTAACAGACTTTAGAAACAATGGATGTTTCTGCTCCATTAAAACTATGCATGTTTGGTGCATGCATGTTTCCACTGACTTAAGCACGTTAGGATTTAACAAACTTTTGGCATTAAGGGCACCCCTTCCCCCCATTAGTCTGTTAAATCGATGGTTCATTGAAAGGTAGAACCAGCTGCAGACCTATCCCTGTGCTGCTGCAGGGCACAGGACCACAACATGCCACCCCCTGCAACATGTCCCCCCTCAAGATACTTACCCAGACATAACAGAGCCTCAAGCGATGTTCCCAAGTGCTGCAAAAGCCTTCTGAGTCTCTGGAGCACCTTCAAACTGTACTTCCAGTTTTCTGACAAAAACCAGAAGTACGTTAAAGGGCGCTTGGAAAGCCTCAGAAGGCTTTGAGAGCACCTGCGGATGCAACGCGGCACTTTGCCTGGCCCCAGAATGGCTCTGGAGGGTGGGGAGAGACAGCAGAGGCAGTGCCATAGGAGGCGTGGCAGTACCGCTCCCACAGGGCCCATAGACATGGTGCCTGGGGCATTTGCCCCCCAACCCCCTTCCCAGGACCACCACTGGGTTGAGCAAGAGCACAGCAATCAAAGCAATGGGACATCATTTTGAAAGCAACGACGTCACTAGCAAATTGTCTAATAGAAAAGGGAATTTTTGACTTGATGTTTCAAAACTGGCTGATCAGGCCTCACATTCTATTTCAATTTAAATTCACAGCAGGATTTCAAAAGAAATCTCTTATTTTTCAACTTTTATTCATATTATTTATGATCCCTATGGTTTGGGAATCCCCTGAAAGTGAACTACAGGGTATCACTGGTCCGCAGATCACTTCATAAGAGTTACGCAATTTATAAATAAGAAGCTCCAGGATCATGAGATCACATCCATAGTTCTGAGAATCTTTCCTGCAGCAAAACAAAAGTATTTGCTATCAAGCATGCATGAAATTTCAGAACAAGGCAACTTCCTATAAAAGAAAAACAAACTAATGTTTGAAAGGGAGGGAACCAGGGGCTAAATTCCTTTAAGCACGGTCACAAGCACTGATTGTCTTTGAAATTGTCCACTGGCTTCCTTATCTTTCATTTCGTTCTCAACAACAATATACACAACTTTGTGGACTGGCACATAGAACATTGTGGACTGGTAAAGGACACATCCATTAACCTGGCAGAGATTAGCTTTGGTGGAGGAATAACAGTTACAAGAGCATGGAAAAAAATGTTGTGGTTTATTTGCTTTGATTACAGGGCTGTTCCAGCCTGTCAGTTTTGCCTGCACTGCACAGATTTATTTCAACAAAACCAGCATGATACAGGTGTAGTTCCTTGTATAACACTTATATTTACTTAATACGGGAAATGGCCTGAACACTATGAATGCTGAGATGAAAGATCCAACAACTTTAATTGCATTTGGCTGGGGGAGAAGAGAGTTGACAATCAGGTCTCTGATAATGAGAGCTTCAAAGTGAGAAAGGTGATCTCTTTTATGAGACCAATTGCTATTTGCAAAGTGTTCACAAAAGGATGCCAGGTGGTTCCTGTCCGTAATATATATATATATATATATATATATATATATATATATATATATATATATATATATATATATATATTGCTGTACAAGATCATTCACTGATGCCAAGGATTGCAAGAGGCAGAGAGGGAATGTAAGTAGTTCTACTTTGGATCTTCCAATGAATTTGCCACAAAAGCAGATTTTTGAGAGAGAACTGGCATTGAGAGAGAGCACATTGATGGGCTTTTTCTAAAGCATAGATGCATGTATCAGTCAACTACCAGCCCCTCTTTGCCCCCCCTTTGTCACTTGCCATTTTCTTAAATCAAGAGGAAGAAGCTGGCATCGGTAAGGATATGCCACCCCTGATCTACACGCTTCTGAAATCCTTGAAGTGGTGCTCGGATTTTGCTGGGTGATTGTGTTCTGTGTGAGCACCTGTGCAAGTTCAGCAGCAGAGCGAGGAAGCCAGGGCCCCAGATAGTGCCCTTCCCTTGAGAAGAGGGGCAGCAAACCAGTGTAAGGTTTTTAAGTACCCCTAAACAAACAAACAAAACAAACAAGCAAAAAACTATGCAGTCAGGCAGCCAGCAGCAGGGCAGGGGCTATCCAGTATTTTGTGTCTAGTGTCACATGTATGACTATATGCCTCTGGGGCATAAGTCATGGGTGTGTCCTAGGTGCAAGGAGCTCCAGGGACTCAGGGAACGTGTCTGCTCCCTTGAAGCCTTGGTTGCCGACCTGGAACAGCAGAGGCAGGCAGAGAAGGACCATAGGGAGACTTCCCGGTACAATCAGGCTTCTTCCCAACCTCAGGCATGCAGCTCCTCAGCTGCCCGGGTGAGAAGTCTTGGGGATGGAGGACGTCATCCTGCAGAGGAGGGAAACAATCCCCTGGGGGGGCACTTCTTCAGAGGATGGGCCCGTATCCAAATGCACTCAGGATACTCCTCAGCAGGAGGGGGGTTGGGGGCTTCTTGTAGTGGGGGATTCAATCATTAGAAACAGAAATTTGTCCAATCCCCTCTTAAAGGCATCCAGGCAAGATGCCATCACTACTTCCTGTGGCAAAGAGTTCCACAAACTAATTACACGCTGGGTAAAAAAAATATTTTCTTCTGTCTGTCCTAACTCTCCCAACACTCAATTTTAGTGGATGTCCCCTGGTTCTGGTGTCATGTGAAAGGGAAAAGAGCATCTCTCTATCCACTGTGTCCAAATCCTGCATGATTTTGTGTGTCTCAATCATATCGCCCCTCAGGCACCTCTTTTCTAGACTGAAGAGGCCCAAATGTTGTAGCCTTTCCTCATAGGGAAGGTGTTCCAGCCCAGTAATCATTTTGGTTGCTCTCTTTTGCACCTTTTCCATCTCCACTATATCCTTTTTGAGATGTGGCGACCAGAACTGGATGCAATACTCCAGGTGTGGTCTTACCATCAATTTGTGCAATGGCATTACAATATTAGCTGTCTTATTCTCAATGCCTTTCCTAATGATCCCAAGCACGGAATTAGCCCTCTTCACCGCCGTCACACATTGGGTCGACACCTTCATTGAGCTGTCTTCAAGGACCCCAAGATCTCTCTCCTGATCCATCTCAGACAGCTCAGTAAGGATATGCCTATATGTATATAGGCCATTAGCCTATATGTAAAATTTTGATTCTTTGACCCAATGTGCATGACTTTACACTTACTTACATTGAAACACATCTGCCATTTTGCTGCCCAGTCTCCCAGTTTGGAGAGATCCTTCTGGAGCTCTTCACAGTCTCTTCACAGTTGTTCAGTGAGGCTCCTTCCTCCCAAGTAAGAAAGGAGCCAAGCGTTTGGAAAGCATGATTGCTACAAAGTGCCTCCCCCCCTCCCTGGGCTTCTCCAGGCAATCCTAAGTCAAGAACCCCCTTGGGCTCCTCTTTCTGCCCTACCTCAGCCAAAGAAAATATCGGTCTTCCCATCCTTTGTCCAACGATCATCAGTTCTTTCAGAGATGGGCAAGAGAGCCCGCTCGTGCCTCCTGCCTCCTATTCATTGCAAAAGTAAAACATTAACCCTTCCCTGACTCCTGGCCGGAACTTCCCTGCTGCTCACCTGGTTTGAATGATAGCCACACAAGGTCTTTCATGCTGAGAAAAAAGTAAGAAAGCACACCCAGACAGACTCTGTGTGAGAAGGAGCCATTGCTGTAAGCCATTTTAACTGTGATTATTTCTTTCCTCCTACTGGAAAAATGTCAAATTGAACACCATTTCTTTGCATCTTGCAGTACTGAGATGCCTTTTTTGAGAAAATCTGGCAATGGGTTTTAATAGTGTTCTGTCAATGCTGAAACCAGCATGCTATTCAAATGTTTTAGTCGAGTCTTGAATAAACGGCAAAGGCATATAATGCCATACATTAGCCCCACTGAAGCCGTTGAAATTTACGCGCTCATAACTGAGGGACACAAAGCACATCATTTTGTTGCCTCAAGCATCATAATGTGCCTTGCTTTCAGGTCGCACGCATGTTGCAATATAACCAGCTGAGCCATAGTGCGTCCTTATTAATACATGAAGAGTGTTGCTTTAAGAAATGCAGAAAAGAGAGGAAAAATCAATACAGGGAAAAGTCAGAATTACATATTCTGTTTCCTCATCAGATATATTACTTTGGTGTTCAAACAAAAAGTATAGTTTGTGATTTATATCACCATTACATTTTGCTATGTTGCAGGATCTGTGACAAATTTTATGTCTCAAAGCTATAATCAACACAGAGCAAGCTTTCAATCTCATAGGACATAATGAAACTGTATGGAAATACCTAAGCTCCTGCTGAAGCTACAAGCTAATCTAGAGCTTGCTCCTTATCTCAGGATATGAACTGAAGAAAATGGTTCTAATTCCTTTTGTAATTGAAAGCTTGAGCCCAAACCATTTGTATAAATCAAGGGGAACAGCCTTTTCTCTTTCATTCTCTGCTGCAGGTAGCTGGAGAAGTGGCGGACTGGGTAGGACTGGAACTAGGAGCAGCAGAAATAGCACTGCTTCCACTGGGCTTGCACCTGCCAAGCTCTTCCAGGTATCCACTAGCCCCACTACTGTGGTCACCATGCTGGTTGAGGGCTCAGTCCTATCCAACCTTCCATTGGTGATGCAGCTGTGCCAACAGGGTGTGTACTGCATCCTGCGGTGGGGAGAGGCACTTAAGGAGGCCTCCTCAAGTTAAAGGAACATTTGTTCCATTACCTCTGCGCTGGATTGTGGCTGTACCAGCACAGGAAAATTGGATAGGATTGGGCCCTGAGTAGCCTGCTGCCAACTTCACAGCTAACACAGAATAAGGCAAATCCTGCAACTACTTGCACATCTTCCAAGGCTTCCAAATCCAGCTTTGGGCTGGAAAACGGTGAAGTCACACGTGCCCACGAGGCAGGCCCCAGGACTAAAGCTTCAGCCAAAGCCAGTAATGGGGCTGGTTGTGAGGCTGAGGAGTCTGTCTCTACAGCTACAGACAGAAAGTAGTCCAGAGAAGCTGTCCTGTGGAAAGGAGGAAGTGGGTGCTTTATAACCCCCTTCACTCTCACTGTAGCACTGAGGCAACAGGGGAAAACTCTCTAGGTGAGGTCAGGGGTCCATCCTATGGAGATGGAGAGAGATGACTTTTACACCAGCAGGGAGGGTTGTGTGAGTACCATGGGAGTGGCCTCTCCAAACTGGGTTATGGGATGTGAGAACCCTCACTACGTTCTTGAGCAAATGCCAAAAGCACCCTCCACAGAAAGGCACAGTGCCACGGTTACTGGGCCCCTTTTCTGTTCGCAGACCCAATTAATTTTTTCCCCATTATTGAGTACCAAGAGGCTACCACTTTAATACCATTTTACATATATAACATTTTGATTGCTACAATACCTACCCTGAAGCCCAAGGAAGGTTAAACATTTTCCATTCTCTTCTCCCTCATCTCCCCTTTATGCTATCCCTTTCTTCCCATTCTATTCCATTCCTTCCTTGCTCCAGTCCCACATCTTCCCTAGCCCCAGCAGCAGCATAGCCAGTGAATAATGTCTAGTACAATGAATAGCTTGATAGGCTTGTGAGCAACAGTCTGTGGTTGTTTCCATCTCCCCTTAAAAGCCAGAATATAATATAGCATTTAGATGTAACTATTTGCCTTTTTTCCTGTTCATTTTCTTCAATAATGGAGCACCTTTAGTCAGCTGAGGTTTGAAAAGATGATTTTTTTGCTTAATGCAATATTTTGCAAAAGGATGCACTATAATAGAGGTTTATTTTCTCTTTATTCAGTTCCTCAGAAAAGGAATAGGGCTCAAAGTTGTCAGGAGCAAATTAAAGGTAAAATAATGAAGATAACATTTTTCTTTCTTTAAAAAAACCCTAATGTTTTACTACTTTCTTACTTGGCCCACTTTTCAGTGCCTGCTGGAAAGAAGGTAGTAAAAGGTTGCAACAAGTCTTTGCCACCATAAGCACTCTGTTCTACAACATTCTTATTAAGGCCACTGCTTGGGTGGAACAAGGGAAAAATAAATAGTGCTGGGAAAAGAAGGGAAGTCTACAAGAAATACATTAAAATATGCATGAGAGAGACAATGAAGAGCAAAGTGAGAAGAATTAATTATATACTACTACACGATTCAGAGTCCCTGTGGATCTTTCAGTGTTTTTTGGTTACCGATTATGGAAATGTTTAGACCTGATTTATCAAGTCAAAAAAAATCTGTTTAGCTACAGTTTTGTATACGGGTGAATAAAAATGGCCTCTTAAGAAGAACAATAAGCAACATCCAGCTTATTCAAGACTTTGATCCCTGTCCAGACAAAATAAGTCATGATTAAGTCTCACTGTAATATATATATATATATATATATATATATATATATATATATATATATATATATATATATATATATATAAGACGAGGAAGGAAGGAGAGAAACTAATTTTATTGCTCCATCCGTTCTTTTAAACTTTTATGATTATGTTTCCATATTTTATTGATATTGATCTTTTTTTCTTGATTGGTAACCTCCTTGGACCTTATGTTTTAGAAAGGTGGATAATAAATATAATAAATATTAAAATATTATTATAAATAATTATGTAATAAATAATACCAGTCAGAAGTAGCTTCAGATGACCCGTGCGCTGCAACCAAGGGTCATTTATGTCAATATCAGGGTTACGATGCAGAAGGATCCTGCCACTCTGATGATCTCAAATTAAGGCTGCAATCCCATAATGCTTTCTTGGGGGTAAGCCCCACTGATAACAACAGGACTTACTTCTGAGTAGATATGCATAGGATTATCAATGTGTTTTGCCTGGTTTGTCTTGGAACTCCATTTGAGCTGGTCTCTGAAAAAGATAAATGCTTTTTCCTATTTACCAGGGAACCTTGGTGATTGCACAGCTTCAGAGCTAAAAGGACACTAATAAGGTTAGCATAATCATTTTTAAAAATCTACATAATGAAATTTGCTTTAAAATGTTACCCGTGTGTTTGTAAGTGAGATAGCTGCACCATGTAGAAATGTCTGCATTAGTGATGTGAAGCACTTGGACAATAGCCTTTAAAATCAATGGGCTTCATTTCCACGTGAATGTGTTTAGAATCAGAATGCTTTCCATGTGTAGTGTCAAAAAAACTGAAGCATCCCTGTCTAGGAGCATTTCCTTTGTCTACAAATGACAATGTTGCATTTTAACCAGTCAGAAACACCTAGTGAAAGAGTGTGATTGACAAGATATAACAGCTGAAATCCAACTTTCATTACCTTAAATCCACTGGTTTAAGGAGAGTTTAATCCAGTGGTTTAAGGAGAGTGGTCTCTTGGAGAGTCTGAGAGCCACTGAGGGTGCAATCCAAACCTGCGCTGGAGCAGGCAAGCCAGGAGGCTTTCGCTGCATCCAACGTAGGTTTGTTGGGTGCAGCGGCTCAGCCATGGGCAAGGGGAAGCTTTTCCCCTTACCCGTGGGTAAGGGCTGCATGCCCCTATGGGTCTCCTCGGACCTGCGCCACCGCTGGAGGTGGCGCAAGTTCGAGGAGAGCAGTTGTTGGCAACCTTCAGTCTCGAAAGACTATAGTATCGCGCTCTGAATGGTGATTCTGGAACAGCGTCTAGTGTGGCTGAAAAGGCCAATCCGGGAGTGACAATCCCTTCCACACCGGGAGCAAGTGCAATCTGTCCCTGGTCTGTCTCCCTGGCTATGGGCCTTCCTTCTTTGCCTCTTAGCCTCAGACTGTTGGCAAAGTGTCTCTTCAAACTGGGAAAGGCCATGCTGCACAGCCAGCCTCCAAGCGGGCCACTCAGAGGCCAGGGTTTCCCACTTGTTGAGGTCCACTCCTAAGGCCTTCAGATCCCTCTTGCAGATGTCCTTGTATCGCAGCTGTGGTCTACCTGTAGGGCGCTTTTCTTGCACGAGTTCTCCATAGAGGAGATCCTTTGGGATCCAGCCATCGCCCATTCTCACGACATGACCAAGCCAACGCAGGTGTCTCTGTTCCAGCAGTGCATACATGCTAGGGATTCCAGCACGTTCCAGGACTGTGTTGTTTGGAACTTTGTCCTGCCAGGTGATGCCGAAAATGCGTTGGAGGCAGCGCATGTGGAAAGTTTCAGTTTCCTCTCCTGTTATGAGCAAAGAGTCCATGACTCGTTGCAGTACAGAAGTGTACTCAGGATGCAAGCTCTGTAGACCTGGATCTTGGTATGTTCCGTCAGCTTCTTGTTGGACCAGACTTTCTTTGTGAGTCTGGAAAACATGGTAGCTGCTTTACCGATGCGTTTGTTTAGCTCGGTATCGAGAGAAAGAGTGTCGGAGATCGTTGAGCCAAGGTACACAAAGTCATGGACAACCTCCAGTTCATGCGCAGAGATTGTAATGCAGGGAGGTGAGTCCACATCCTGAACCATGACCTGTGTTTTCTTCAGGCTGATCGTCAGTCCAAAATCTTGGCAGGCCTTGCTAAAACGATCCATGAGCTGCTGGAGATCTTTGGCAGAGTTGGTAGTGACGGCTGCATCGTCGGCAAAGAGGAAGTCATGCAGACATTTCAGCTGGACTTTGGATTTTGCTCTCAGTCTGGAGAGGTTGAAGAGCTTTCCATCTGATCTGGTCCGGAGATAGATGCCTTCTGTTGCAGTTTCCAAAGGCATGCTTCAGCAGGACAGCGAAGAAAATCCCGAACAAGGTTGGTGCAAGAACACAGCCCTGCTTCACGCCGCTTCGGATGTCAAAGGGGTCTGATGTGGACAACAGTGCCCTCCATGTCCTTGTGGAAGGATCTGATGATGCTGAGGAGCTGGGTGGACATCCGATCTTGGGGAGAATCTTGAAGAGGCCATCCCTGCTGACCAGGTCGAAGGCCTTTGTGAGATCTATGAAGGCTATAAAGAGTGGCTGTCGTTGTTCCCTGCATTTCTCCTGCAGTTGTCTAAGGGAGAATACCATATCAGTGGTGGACCTGTTGGCTCGGAATCCGCACTGTGATTCTGGATAAACGCTCTCTGCAAGTACTTGGAGCCTCTTTAGAGCAGTGGTGGGATGGGTGGGATGCAGGGGGGAGGGGGAAGAGAGGGGTTTGTCTCAGCAGTGTCTGAACACTGCTCTCTCTCTCTCTCTCCAACGGGTAGATGAGCCTCGTCAGCCTGGAAGGCAGCTCATCTAAGAGAAGGAAAACTCTGAAGAGGAGAGCATAGTGGCATGAAGCTGCACTGCTCTCCCCGGGGACGGGGGTTGGGATCCAGCATAACCGCCGGGTCCCAGCCCCGCCCCCGGCTCCCCGCACATCCGCCCCTGGGGCCACCCTCCCCCACCAAGAAACGCCCCCTCCCACTTCTCTCCCCAGCCCCCACGCTTACTTTTGCTCCTTGCTTCGGTGCAAGAGTGCCGACACAAGCAGCGGCACAGGAGCTGCCACAGAGGCTTCTGTCTGCCTCCATGCGTCAGCACATGTAAATGTGCCAACGCAGCTCCCAGCCACGGAGGCACAAACGTGCTTTACGGCACGTTTGCGACCCTCCAGGGCTTCCTATTTTGGCATAACTGCTGGTTAGGTTTGTGCCCTCAGTCTTTGCTGCAGGCAGCGGGGGTGGGGGAAAGGCAGAGATGCGATGCTCAGCATCACACTTTTGATCTGGGCACAGGGGTGCGCTGCCACTCACCCCTGCCTGCAACAGCCTCCCAGGGGTTGGGGGAACCTGGCAGCAGCCTCAGCAGGGCTCCCCATGCAGTGCAGAGCCCTTCAGAAGACAATCGCAACCACTTCCTGTTTCACGATCACAAAATTGGAAGTGATCACGATCGTCTTCTGGAAGGCTCTGTGCTGCGTGGGGAGCCCTGCTGAGGCTGGTGCCAGGTTCCCCCAACCCCTGGGAGGCTGTTGCAGGCAGGGGTGAGTGGCAGCGCACTCCTGCGCCCAGATCAGAGGCATGATGCTGAGCATTGCATCTCTGCCTTCCCCTGCCCCTCCCCTTAAGGGAGAACTACCCAGGGCTCTCAGGCTGGGGCATCGTGACACCCCAGTCTGAAAACCACTGCCTTATATCCAACAATCCAACATTGTCTACAAGCACATGATACAGCTATCTTGCAGAAGCTAAGCAGGTGTAGATCTGGTTAGTACCTGGATGAATGACTGCCTCCCGTACCTTGATCCATCCCCTGGTTCCTCCCCCCAATGCACCCTTCTCCATGTCCATGGCCAATTTCTCCCCCTCCATGTCCATGGCCCGCCCTCCGCCCACTTACTAGCACCAGTATAGCCTCCTGGAGCTGGTGCCATGAGTACTGTGCCTCTCGCCATTTGTGGCAGTGGCTTGGCACAGTGTGTAACAGCAGCCTGGTTTTCATAAAGGACCTTGCACTATGTATTGGCAACCTTCAGTCTTGAAAGACTATGGTATCGCGCTCTGAAAGGTGGTTCTGGCACAGCGTCTAGTGTGGCTGAAAAGGCCAATCCGGGAGTGACAATCCCTTCCACACCGGGAGCAAGTGCAGTCTGTCCCTGGTCTGTCTCCCTGGCTATGGGCCTTCCTTCTTTGCCTCTTAGCCTCAGACTGTTGGCAAAGTGTCTCTTCAAACTGGGAAAGGCCATGCTGCACAGCCTGCCTCCAAGCGGGCCGCTCAGAGGCCAGGGTTTCCCACTTGTTGAGGTCCATCCCTAAGGCCTTCAGATCCCTCTTGCAGATGTCCTTGTATCGCAGCTGTGGTCTACCTGTAGGGCGCTTTCCTTGCACGAGTTCTCCATAGAGGAGATCCTTTGGGATCCGGCCATCATCCATTCTCACGACATGACCAAGCCAACGCAGGCGTCTCTGTTTCAGCAGTGAATACATGCTAGGGATTCCAGCACGTTCCAGGACTGTGTTGTTTGGAACTTTGTCCTGCCAGGTGATGCCGAGGATGCGTCGGAGGCAGCGCATGTGGAAAGCGCTCAGTTTCCTCTCCTGTTGTGAGCGAAGAGTCCATGACTCGCTGCAGTACAGAAGTGTACTCAGGACGCAAGCTCTGTAGACCTGGATCTTGGTTTGTTCCGTCAGCTTCTTGTTGGACCAGACTCTCTTTGTGAGTCTGGAAAACGTGGTAGCTGCTTTACCGATGCGCTTGTTTAGCTCGGTATCGAGAGAAAGAGTGTCGGAGATCGTTGAGCCAAGGTACACAAAGTCATGGACAACCTCCAGTTCATGCTCAGAAATTGTAATGCAGGGAGGTGAGTCCACATCCTGAACCATGACCTGTGTTTTCTTCAGGCTGATTGTCAGTCCAAAATCTTGGCAGGCCTTGCTAAAACGATCCATGAGCTGCTGGAGATCTTTGGCAGAGTGGGTAGTGACAGCTGCATCGTCGGCAAAGAGGAAGTCACGCAGACATTTCAGCTGGACTTTGGATTTTGCTCTCAGTCTGGAGAGGTTGAAGAGCTTTCCGTCTGATCTGGTCCGGAGATAGATGCCTTCTGTTGCAGTTCCAAAGGCCTGCTTCAGCAGGACAGCGAAGAAGATCCCAAACAAGGTTGGTGCAAGAACACAGCCCTGCTTCACTCCGCTTCGGATGTCAAAAGGGTCTGATGTGGAGCCATCGAAGACAACAGTGCCCTTCATGTCCTTGTGGAAAGATCTGATGATGCTGAGGAGCCTGGGTGGACATCCAATCTTGGGGAGAATCTTGAAGAGGCCGTCTCTGCTGACCACTCCCTGGTGTGCAGCAGAGTGAAACTGCAAACAAAGCGACTGTATCACACGAAAAAGGAAGGAAGACCTCGCATTGATACCAGCAAGACCCGGGATCAGAGAAAAGTGGAGGAATTTGCACAAGCGCTTGAGGAATCTCTTCCAGGCCCGGCCGACGCAAACGCATCCAACAGATGGGAACATTTCAAGAATACCGTTTACAACACCGCCTTGTCCATATTCGGCAAGAAGACCAACAAGGCGGCAGACTGGTTTGAAGCCCACTCTGAGGAGTTGACACCAGTCATTGAGGAAAAGAGGAGAGCTCAAGCAGCATACAAGGCCTGTCCCAGTGAGCGCAACCTGCAGGTCCTCCGAACTGCTCGCAGCAAAGTCCAACAGACTGCCAGGAGATGTGCTAACGACTACTGGCTCCAGCTCTGTTCCGAGATACAGATAGCAGCTGACACGGGCAACATCAAGGGGTTGTATGATGGTATCAAGCAGGCCCTAGGTCCAACACAGAAGAAAATTGCCCCTCTGAAGTCTGCCACAGGCGAGGTCATCCAGGATCGGGCGCAGCAGATGGAACGCTGGGTGCAGCACTACTCTGAGCTATATTCCAGAGAGAATGTAGTCACCGAAGAAGCACTGAACAACATTGAGTGCCTGCCTGTGCTGGAAGAGCTTGACAGTGAACCAACCCTAGAAGAACTTCACGTGGCCCTGGACTCCCTTGCCTTTGGCAAGGCACCTGGAAAAGACAGCATCCCTGCTGAAGTCCTAAAATGCTGCAAAGAGATCATCGTCACTGAGCTGCATGAAATCCTCTGTCTCTGCTGGAGAGAAGGTGGAGTACCTCAAGACATGAGGGATGCAAACATCATCATGCTGTACAAGAACAAAGGTGACAGGGGTGACTGCAACAACTACCGCGGCATCTCTCTCCTTAGCGTTGTAGGAAAGCTGTTTGCCCGAGTTGTACTAAAGAGGCTCCAGGTACTTGCAGAGAGCGTCTATCCAGAATCGCAGTGTGGATTCCGAGCCAACAGGTCCACCACTGATATGGTATTCTCCCTTAGACAACTGCAGGAGAAATGCAGGGAACAACGACAGCCACTCTTTATAGCCTTCATAGATCTCACAAAGGCTTTCGACCTGGTCAGCAGAGACGGCCTCTTCAAGACCTTGCACTGCCAGAATGCTTATTCTACGTGCAAGGCTCCAGTAGGATAGTGGCCTCCGAGTACAATAGTCCTCACCCCCAGTTAGTTAGCACAGGGCGCAATCCTAACCCCTTATGTCAGTGCTTTCCAGTATTGACATAAGAGTTATGAAGCTCTGAGGTAAGGGAACAAACAGTCCCTTACTTTGAGGAGGCCTCCGTGAGTGACACCCAACTGCAGGATGCAGCAGACATCCCATTGGCACCTCTATGCCAGTGCTGGAAAGCACTGACATAAGGGGTTAGGACTGCATCCACAGAGAGGTAATGAGTGCCTATCCTATCCTTGTCAAACTTTTCCCCTTCTCTCCAGAGGACCGACTTGGATACAGAGGTACCCACCTTGGAAAGCGTGCATTGATCCACTAAGCTACTCTCAGTACTACCTCCCTGCTACATCCTCATTGAGAAGGATCATACCCATAGTTATGTTCTGTCCAAAACAAGCTGTTTATATTGGGAAATGCTTCTATCTGGGGTCAAACTCTGCATGTTCTCTTTAGCAATCAATGTGCTCTTTCTCCAGCAAATCAGCTTTCGTCTTTTAAAGCTCTTTAGAATAGCATACGGATATTTACTATATTGCAAATGATACCTCTGTTGTCAGGAAGACCTCAGCTTTGAGGCAAGGGAATTCTGAAATTTCAAGTATTGCATTTCCTTTCTGACTTGCCAGTTAAGTTTAAATGCCAGAGTATATTCCATCTTCTATAGTCAATGAAGCATTGTTCTGCATATGCTTTCCCATTATTCTTTTAAGCTTTGTTCTTTATTATTTGCTTCAAAGTTTAGGTACCGTGAACCATTTGTGATTTCAGTGTATATGGATGAGGGAAAGGTGAACACTCAGATGCTTTGCATGTAGGGCACAAATGTAGGCAATCCTCTTAAAATATGAGAATGTTTCTGAAGGCTAACTGCTTCCCTCTGGCCTATCTAAATAACACTTTTGCTTTAGATTACACGTGTGTAAAGGCTGGTGCAAGGCTCAAATGTTTGGATTAAAATCTCTAAAATATGGCTGACACACATCTGTTAATTCTTCTGCTACTTCATCCTCGTTTGCTGCTATGTTACTTTTGGCATGGGCACCAGAAACAGAGATCAGATTGGAGTAAGACCAGTTAGGACAAACCCAAGACCTCCTGACACCTGAGGAAGAGTGCCAAATGTTGCTCCCCCTTACCTGGCGTTGTACTAGCTTCTCCTCCTCCTACACTCTAGCTCAGGGGTGTCAAACTTAAGGCCCGGGGGCTGGATGCGGCCCACAGAAGCTTTTTATCTGGCCCTCAGGCTCTCAGCTTCTGAGCAGTGCTGAGGTGTTACTGCTGAAAGGGCAGCCCACATGAAAATTGGGCTCTTCCATATCTTGAAATATCACCCAAGTTTTGCATATTTCCTTTGTCATTTGCAGCTAATGAGTTCCTAAGTGAGAAAAAGTGCTTATTTTTGGTTATGACCTGTTTAATGACATCACTTCCTGCCTGATGACATCACTTCCAGCCCTCAGCAGGCATCATGAATGCTATTGTCTCCTGCTCTGTCCCCTGTTTCCTTTTCCCATCTAAAGCATAAGAAGAGGATCAGCAGAAGCCAGTATAGAGATGGGGCTGGGCCCGCACCACCAATCTGCTGCCTGAGGTGACTGCTCCAGTTGGCTTCAGGAATGGGTTGGCCCTGATACCAGGACATCAATGTATCAGTATTGCACAATTTAGAATTGCACCAAAAGCAATCTGGACAAGTGTTCTTTGTTAGGAAATAAAATGATACAGTGATAGAGTGACATCTTATTCTTGATGAGGTTCTACTCCCCTTGAAAGATCAGATTTACAGTTTGGGACTGTTAGTGGACCTGACTTTGCTCCTGGATGTTGAATGAATGACTGTGACCAAGAAGGCTTCGGACCAGCTTTGGCTGGCGCACCAACTAAGCCCATTTTTTGGATCGAACAGAACCAGCCACAGTCACCCAGGCCTTGGTTATGTCAAGATTGGATTACTGTAGCATGCTCAAGTCTTTGATTTGGAAACTTCAGCTGGTACAAAATTTGAGTGGCTGTCAGGTTTGGGGAACATGCTACTCTCCATGCTTTACCAATTGCATTGGTGATTGGTCTGTTTTGAGGGGCAATTCTAGGTGCTAGTTGTCACTTTTAATGCCATAAATCAGGGGTCTCTAAACTTTTCGACCAAAGGGCCACATCAAATATCTGGCATGGTGTCAAGGGGTGAAAAAAATTAAATATAAAATTTAAATAAATACATTAGAGATGGAACTTAGATGAATACAGGTTTTCTCCAAGCATGAACATAGCCAAGGAAATAGAGCACACACAAGCACAAATCTGGTTCTGTTTGGGCAACTGGGCCAGAGGCTCTCAGGGGATCAGAGGCTGGCCACGGGCCGAATAGAGGCTCTCCATGGGCTGCATCTGGCCCCCGGGCTGGGGTTTGGAGACCCCTGCCATAAATGATGTAGAACCATGATATGAAAAGTGGGACTGGCATCAGCACATAGCACCATCAAGACAGCTGCTGGGCCCCTAGTACCCTAGCATGGCCCACTGCTGACCCTGCCACTGCTTGCCCTTGGGCCTCTGCAGACTGGACCCAGTTACCATTTTTACCCACAATGCCCCTGTCCTAGGTAGTTTCATAGCAATGTACTAAAATTGAGTGTTGGGAGAGTTAGAACAGACAGGAGAAAATATTTCTTTACTCAGTGTGTGGTTGGTCTGTGGAACTCCTTGCCACAGGATGTGGTGACAGCATCTGGCCTGGATGCCTTTAAAAGGGGATTGGACAAGTTTCTGGAGGAAAAATCCATTACGGGGCACAAGCCATGATGTGCATGCGCAACCTCCTGATTTTAGAAATGGGTTATGTCAGAAGGCCAGATGCAGGGGAGGGCACCAGGATGAGGTCTCTTGTTATCTGGTGTGCTCCCTGGGGCATTTGGTGGGCCGCTATGAGATACAAGAAGCTGGACTAGATGGGTCTATGGTCTGATCCAGTGAGGCTGTTCTTATGTTCTTATGTTTAAAAAAATGTGCCCTCACAAAATGATGGCAAGCACTATATCAATGGCATCGTGGGGGGAAATGTGGCTGCCTATGTCATTCTCAAGTAAAAGGAAGGAAGGAAGGAAGACTTGCCACTATGGTAAGCCTGCTCACGACTTTAGTGGTCACGTCAGAGGGTCCATTCAAAGGCATTGAAGCCTTCTCGCGTAGGGGTAACCCACACAGATTGTTCCACTTTTTCCATTGTATTTTAACTACCCATTCTGGAATGTGTTTTTTTTTTTGGGGGGGGGGAGTAGGCAAATTTCTAATGAGATTTGGGGTGCTTTATTCAACATGACATTTCTTTGCACTCTTTTACCTCATGCCTGGGCAGGAGGTGGTATTTCAATTTCAATTGTGGGATCCTGGGGGGTCATGGTTCAGGGAAACGACTTGCCAGGAAAGAAAGCAGGGCATGTGTCCTCATTTCCACATTCTACGTGGGCTGGGCTGGCTTGAGCACGTTGTTAGGACTGGAGCATTTCTAAACATTTTCCTTGTTATCTTTTAAATGAAAGTCATCTTTAGCAGCTTCTTCTTCAACATGGGATGACAGGGTGTAAGTTCTATAAGTAAATAAAGATCTGACCTGTTGAAACGACTCCCTCTTGATACGAACCTAATGAGCTGTATGCCTGACACCAGTGGAAGCTGTAGGAGCTCCAAAATGTTGCTCATAAATTTAGAAAGGCACACAAGGGTTTCCTGGACCATAAGCTGTTCTTGACAGATGCTCATCCAATTTCCTTTCTGAAATCTCCAGAGGAAGAGAGCAACAGGAGGATAACATGGGCAATGTGTCTATTGTCAAACCATCACTGTTTGTGAGCATCGCCCATATAGATCAACTGCATTTTCTTTCAAAGGCAAAAGTGAGTTGGAAAAGAAGGTTCCCCACTGAAATTATTCTCATGCTCACTTTTTTTTTTTTTTGCCTTCCATAAACCTGGTGAGATACACATTCTTGGTCTCCCCAGTGCCTCTCTTTTCATCTCCTTTCCCCACTTAGATCCCACTAGGAGATATTCCTTCTTAACTGCAAAAGCTGAGACTATGTTTTCCCTTAATTATTAGAGCAGAAACTTTTTGCAGCTCCCCAGATCTGCTGTTGTTCCTCCAAGCAAGTTTGCCTACAAGATAAATGCCAAAGCACATTATAGAGAATCTTGCCCTGAATTCTTCATATTAAGAGGCCTCCAGTGCACTGTGTTGCACAACACCATTCCACAAATACACTGTTTTATATTGTATGATTCAGTTGAAGTTTCAAGGAGTATCTTCTTTAAGAACTCTGTAGTTCAACCGATATAATGCTAGTAGCCTCATTCTGCTAAGTACTCTTTTACGGCCCTTCTTAATTCCTTTTTTACAGGGTTCAGTCGGGAGAATAGCTGACTCTCAAGCCAGTTTAAGTGTCTATGGTGCAGTCAGAATCAGTGGGTTCTGTGCAACGTCAACCCAAGGTATCCTGGTGCCTGAGGCAGTGGACTGAATGCTGCCGGCCTTCTCCACTTACTCCACCACTCCTCTTCCTGCTCTCTGAAATTGAAAAGAAAGAGGGAATGGAACAGAAATGTGAAGAAAATGAAGGTGGTGTGCTAGAGCAGCCATTTTCAACCACTGTGCCATGGCACACTGGTGTGCTGCGAATGGTCTGCAGGTGTGCCACGGGAGCTTGGGGGAGGGTCATTTATGAGGAGGGCCATTGGGAGATGTGAGCCCTCCACTGGCAGCATGGTGTGCCTTGTCAATTGTCAAAAAACTGATGGTGTGCCTTGACAATTTTAGTACCTTGTCAGTGTACCATGAGATGAAAAAGGTTGAAAATCACTGTGCTAGAGCATCTTTGAGCAGGGCTGGCCCCTCCTTGAAGCTACCTGGACTGCCCACATGAAAAGGCAAGTTGAAGGGGGGCGGGCTCAGCAAACTGATGCCCTGACTCTATCCACCACCTCTCTCCAGCTCACCATTTACCAAGCAGCATTCTGACCCTATTTCTGCTCGCTGAGAGCAAGCAAGAGGTAGGTGGGGTCATTAGCAGCCCCTTCTTTTTCCAACACTACTGGAGGAAGAAGGTGCTTCACGGTCAATATTTTATCACTGCTTATGCCCTTCAATTCAAGGTGTTCAGGAAACACCAGCCTAAACACATATACAGTACTCAGTGCCGGGAGAAACATCAGTGGCAGGACAGCAGGGAGACCAGAACACTGATATGTACTGCAGTTAAGTCCTGAAGAACAGATTTCAGGAAAATGTCCAACCAGTTTTGACCGAATGTCGGGGTTGCCAAATATTTATTCTGCTCCGAACTTCTCTTAAGGTTGATGTGAAAGCAAAACGGTAAAACTGTAGCACAGTCTCAATATTTATAGGGCTTCTTTGTGGTTTAGTTGCAATAGATTACCAATTGAATGGTTACGCCATTAGCGAAAACTAACTATGGATTCCTTGAAGGGGAGCCAGGGATGAATAAAACCAGCCTCAAGCAAAGTGGCAGGAGTCTTTTAAAGAGAAGCACCCAGCGGCTTTTGGCATGCATAGATGACATTTGTTGCTATGATGTTTGGATACATTCATACCCTAGATTTGATTATCACATTGATCAGTTGATTAAAATTACTCTTGTGAAACCAGGCATTATCTACCCTGCAGACCTACAAGAGATATCAACTGAGCCAAGGAGCATGAAAGGTTATTGCATCTCAGATCTTAACTCCATTCTCAGATGATACGGATGCCATTTAGAAAAGAGCAAGAATTGTACATTTAAATAAACCAAGCATTCAGTTTGGCTGCAGTGTTGTTGATTTTGTCTGCAGTATTGAAGATTAAGACTTTGGAAATTGCAGCAGTATTGAAGGTATGTTATGTATGGTCAGGGAGAAAACTTGCTCTTGGACCATTTCAAGTTTAATTATGCAAACTCAAGAGATTTCAAAAAAACCCTTTTTTCACGTTATATAATCTGAACTTTGGGTCTTTATCTAAGCACCAATGAAAGGATTACCATATGTTGTTGCTGATTAGAATTAAAATTGATTTTTTTAAAAAACAATTGCCATTTCTGCATTTTCCTGAGTATGGAGAAACATTCTGATGTCTACACAGGTGCCCATGAGATGAGACCGGCCTCTTTCTATGGATTCTCATTTTCATTAACAAAACTTTTTATTTTTAGCAAATTTGTATGCACCTGTCATTTTTAAGGCCCTGTGGTAAATGGGACCCTTTTGTTAAAAGTCTTTGTTCACATCCAAAATGGAGCTGGCCTGGTTTAGTTGTACCAGATCTAGCCACCTTTATGAACTTTTGACCTATATGACCCCAATCCTGTCCAACTTTCCAGCTCCGGTGTAGCCACAATGCAGCCTTGTGGTAAAGGAACACATATTCCCATACCTTGAGGAAGCCCCAGCGATTGCCCTCCACCACAGAATGCAGCACACACCCCATTGGCACAAGTGCACCAGCATAGGAAAATTGGATAGGATTAGGCTCTATGGGAGCAATCCTAACCAACTTTCCAGCACTGGCTTAGCTGTGGCAGTGGGGCATGTTCTGCAACCTGCAGTTGGGGGGCAGTCATGTAGGCCTCCTCAAGGTAAGGCAATGTTTGTTCACCTACGTAGGAAGAGCTTCTTTACCCTTATGTCAGTGCTGGAAAGTTGGGTTAGGATTGTGGCCTTTGTCTCTACTCAAAGCAGAAGTCTTGACAACATCTTCAGATGGTACATCCAGAAGTGGCAAGATGGCCAGCCTGTCTGACCCACTTGCTTTCTGATATAATGGGCAAGAGTACAGCACATTTCTGGGTTTTGTTCACACCTTCTCATTGACTGAGGCCTTAATCCTAGCCAACTTTGCAGCACCAACAGATGTGTACTGAATCCTGTGGTGAGGGTAAGGCAGTCATGGAGGCCTCCTCAAGAGAAGGGAACATTTGTTCCCTTATCTTGGGGTTGCATTGCGGCTGCATTAGCACTGGAAAGTTGGATAGGATTGGGCCCTGAATCTAGCCATCTGATCATAACTTGGGGGAACACAGGTAGGATAAGATTTTACAACTTCTGCAACACTCCTTAAAAGAGAAAAGATGAGTTGGGATTGACACACCTTTCCCTGGGAACAGGGCGAGCTGTCTCAAGATGATCTGGCCATCTGGTAAATGGAGGCAAGAAACTGTATCTTCCATCTGCCTGAGGATATACTTTGGTTCAGGAACTGTGTAGTCAGAAACTGATTTTTATTCCATCTGCCTTTCCTGTTTTGTGCTTTCTCCTTTTCTATTTAATAAACACTTTCAATATTTTAAAAGCATCTTGCCTACCTGGTGAAAGATAAGAACTGAGAGCTGTTTGCCTACTTGCTTTCTGATAGATGGCATCAGTTAAAAGCTGTAATGGTGTGAGAAGAAAAGGGTTCTCCCTCCCTCCCTCCCTCCCTGTGTGTGCGTGTGCGTGCGTGCGTGCATGCGTGTGTGTGTGTGTGTGTGTGTGTGTGTGTGTGTGTGTGTGTGTGTGTGAGAGAGAGAGAGAGAGAGAGAGAGAGAGCAGAGTTCAGCTAGATAAGCTGGCATCCCTTTGACTGCTCCATCAAAAGGCTTTGATGCTGAGGGACATCCAGGTCGATGAACTACACACAGGATGGGGAAAGGTCATGCCATGGAGCCTCAGCTCCATCTCTGGTGGCAGCAAATCTACTTCCAGGAGTCAGCCAGGGCACGGCAAGAACAGGTGGGTCTGGCAACTATGTTGTGCCTTGGTCTCTCCCTTGAGGAACTCCAGAGTGCATGGGAAGTATAATGCACAGGGTATGCACCTACCTCCCCATTATCACAATCCCCAACTAATTAACTAACATTAAAGAAAACTTGTCCCACCTCAAAGAAAAGAAATCAAAACAAACCAATCAAAATCAAACTTAAGCAGATTTATTTCCACTGTGGTTCCTTGATCTTCTTTGGACATCAACAATTCAGCCCAGTCCTATCCTCTGTCCTTCCGACAGATGCAGCAGTGCCAAAACGGACTACATTGCATACTGTGGGGGAAAGGAGGCTGAAGGCAGGCATCACAAAGTAAGGGAATATTTGTTCTCTTGCCCCAGGTAAGCCCCAGCACTGCAATGGAGATACATAGGCTTGTACCAGCAAAATAGGTGGTGCAAATCCGAGCAGCCCTGTGTTGAAAAATTAGGCCCAAGGACAGAATACAGCAGAGACCTTCGCTGCTGGTCCTGCCCCCTCCTGAGACTGATCCACCTTTCCTCCCATTACACCCCCTGACTTCATTATGCACTCCCCACACTGCTCTGCCAGCCCACAGACACTTTTATCTTCACATGCCTTTTACTGGCACCAGCAGGCTGTCACAGGCCTTTGTGCTGGTTCCATGAGCCTCTCTTCTGCAATGTGCCTTATGGCACATTTGTGATAGCATGTATGCCTGTGCTGCTGGCGCAGGCTGGCAGAGGGTTGCACTGTCGGTTGTTGAAAGTACACACTATGATAGTGGGCAGCCTTCTATTCAGTGTGGTATGTGAAGCCTTGGGAAATGAATGGATGCTGTGGCCTATATGGACATCACAACAAAATGTATCAGTGAGGTGTTCACGTCTCTCTTTTCCCCTCCTCTGTGCATGTGGGAAGTAGACTGAAAGCTTCCACTTGCATTTTATTGTCATGACTCTTACCTCAAGCAGCTGTTCAGATTTGGAGTCTGGGAAGGAAGAGCACAGCGGACCAGTGTTGGACTGAGACCCAGGTTCTGACAGATGGAGCCCATCAGTCACAAGTTCTCCCAGTCTGCACTCCCTGAGGCCAACTCCTCAAGAACCAGCCCCATCAGTACTTCAAACTTTGCAATCCCCTACACCTGCAGGGCAAGGCTCCATGTCAAAAGGTTGTCCCTTTGCCGTGCTCTCTGCCACATCCAGTGGGGTGGAGCCTGGGAGGTAGAATTTTGAGCTCAGCACATTTAAGGCCTCAGATGAACTCTGGATTTGGTCAAAGGAAAGTGTGCCCTTGGAGCTCTCTGTGCTCTTGTGCTTCTGGCTTGGCCTGACAGCTGATAAATCTGGAATTCATAACAAACCATGGTTTTTTAATTACATCCAATGTGATTTTTACCCTGGTTTGATATCCCAGCTTGTTAACTGTATAACTGAGGTTAATGGATGTAAGGAGACAACTGTGGTTTGTTCCAAACTCCAAATAGAAACTTACGGTCCTCTTACAGGCTGCCGTGATTGGTCCTCAGGCACCAATCTGAGACATGTGCTTACTTGTATTCATGCTGTTCTTGTGCTACCCAAACACAGATCTATGTGGGCTACACAGCTCCTGTGAGCATTTGCCCTGTGGCAAACCACACATAAGGCAGGCAGCAATTGAAAGGCCAAGTCCTGTTTAATAACCTGTCCTGTCTGCTGCATTTGTGCAGTCCCTTGTTTTTGTCAAGACGTATATGCACTGCTTCATAACACAGAGCTACAAAACAGATAATGGGCAGATACTATCCTATTTTCTATTACCCAGCACCCCCCAATAAAGACACAGGCAAGGGCATATGGTACAAAGGGCCACTTTTTTTTTGTACCATAAATTGCAACAGGACCTAACAACTAAGTTGTGCAGGTTCTACATGGGGGAAATGGAGCTGCCCATCTACTTCCCCCATAGCAATTTTGGATGACCACACCTGACTCTGGGCTGTGTCAGTACAAGCCCGCCGCCCCCTTCATTATCACCCCGTAGGGTCAGGGTGGCAGGCTGACTCAGGCCACCTAAGCGAACCTGCAATGCGCGTTTGCCACCAGGCCAAGGTTCATCCAGCCTGCCTCACCCAGCCGGGAATGCCAGCATGAGCAAGCATGAGTCCACCCGGCCCTTGCCATCCTGCAGTGTACACCAAGATGATCTTACCTACCCAAAACCTGTACTACACCTGCCTAAAGTGACCAACAAGACCGATAGACACCCAACCCTCCCCTAACTCTGCAGTCTGGGGTAGGCAAAAAAAACTTCATTATGCACTCCCCACACTGCTCCCACACCAACTAGTAGCCAATTAGGCTGATGGCAAAAAATTTCTACCCGGCCCACGTAGGTGGCCAGCTAGCCTCAGCCTTCCAAAGGGTGGGCAGTTGGGGGATCGCTACCTGGTCCCCACTGAGCGGGCTCCCCCATGCAGCATACATGTGGCCCCGATCTAATTAGCCCCCACCCCTCCTGTGCCTTGTGCGGGGGCAGGGCAAATGCCGGTGGCGTGTTAATTCACGCGCCACTGGAATTATAAAACCATTTGCTTCTTTGGACAGGTACTCACAAGTGAACTGTTGGTGCAGGAGGTGGAGTCGGCCTGTTTGCTGGTTCATCAAGTCCTGAGACTAGAATGTGGCTCTTGATAAAAGTCCCTATCATATATTGTAGGCCCAGGATGACCAAAAAAAAAAAAAAAAAAAACTCTCTAGTTCTAGAAAGTTCTAGAAACAGTATACAGGAAAGGGGTTGTGGAAATTGAGTCCAGCCAATTATACTTCTTGTTTTTTAGAAAGGTGTCTGGATTGGGTTAATTTTCAGCATCAAACAGGCATTGGTATTGGCCCATGGAGAATCATCGGACACATCTGTGTCCTCTTCTAGACTTGCCCCACCATCTTGGGCACCATCTCAGGGACTCCAGCTGATCCTTCACAACCTGGCGATGACGAGAGGCTGATGATGAGAGCAACCTAAGGGCTACTTAGGGGCTGGGGCAAGAGACAGGTGGAGGAGGAGGATTGGTGAAGCAACCTCCACAACCTTCAGTGAAGCAAGGAAAATCCAGCACAGAGGAGGAAGCATCAGATGTCAGAGATGTTGATGAGCCCTCTGTATCACCCTGCCCCATAGACTTCAAGTTAAGATTCAGGTTCATAAAGTTCACAGACTGTATGGTGACGAGGGTCCTCTGAAACCTAACCCAATTTTTCCCATAGGCTTAATGATTCAGAGCCCGATCCTGAGGTCCGTGGCATGGCTCCACACCACGGACCTCAGTTGCAAATGTGCCTTAAGGCACATTTGCGGGGCTTACCACTGGGCTGCTACTGAAGCCAGCACACGACGGGTGCCCGGGTTCTGCGGCTCGGCAGTCTCCTGGACTGCTGGGCTCTGGAACGGGAGATGGGGGCGTGGTCAGGGGCATGGGGGAGGAGTTCTGGGGAGGGGGAAGGCGTGCCAGGGGGAGGGGGAGAGGCAGGTCCACCTTCTCCCGAGGAGCTTCCCGCAGTAGTGCAGTAGGCGCAGGATCCGGAGGGAGCCCTCCGTGGAGCCGCTGGGTCCCACAGCTCTGGGCAGCTCAGGATTGGGCTGCCCATATCTGCTAATCCGGTGTCCATTAGGCTTTCCAGGAACCTAACCCTATTGGATACTGAGAACTGACCGAATATGTTTTGTTACAGTCATAAGTCACATTGAACAAATATAAGGGAAGTTCATCTTCCCTTGTTCATCTCCCTTTCAAATATAAGGGGAGTTTCATCTTCTCAGCCCTATATTACTCACCTCCAGGTGTCTCCTCCCACTAAGATCAGTTGCATGTGGTTCTGTCCCGTCCCCCACAATTGCCACCTCTACGTTCTATGACTCCTGGGGAAAGCATGGAGCATGCTCAATCTTTAGCAGGCTTTCGTGGGTGTGTGGGTGTTTCATCTCCCTTGGTGTAAATTCCATTGGATCCTATGCAGACCCTATGCATTTCTTCAGAGTAAACGTGTCCCAGATAAGGCCTCAATCCTATCCAACTTTCCAGTATTGATGCACCCATGCCAATGAGGTATACTGGGTCCCTTTAGGGAGAAGGGCGGGATATAAATAAAGTTTATTATTTATTATTATTATTATACACTGCATCCTGTGATGTGGGGACACTCACAGAGGCTGTCTCAAGGTAAGGGAACATTTGTTCCTTTTCTTCAGGGCTGCATTAAGGTTTTATCAGGGAAGTTGGATAGGTTTGGGCCCTCGCACTGTTAGGGTGTAGCACTCATCCACTCACTGCTTTTCCAATATCCCCCCTCCTCTCTCTCTAGTCTCTTTTTTTATCCCCTTTTCAGATCACACAGACTGTTTTCCAGTGCAGTTCATTTTGCTATTTGCTGTGAAAATGAGTCCTTCTCCTGCCTGACCTCTCCCTGTTTCTGGGCATAATTTTAGTTTTCCAAGCACCATGGACAGTGTTGAACCTGCCATTAAATAAATGGGGTAAATGCCCTGGGCGTGGTGCCTTGCACACCTCTAGGACCATGAGGAAGCCTCCCTGAGGCTCCCAACACGGTCAGAAACTTTGCTTCCAGTTTGCTGGAAGCACAGTTTAAAACATCGGGGAAGCTTCAGGAGGCTTCCCCTACCCGTCCTGGAGTCGCAAAAGGCTCTGTGTGCTCCAGGTAAGTGGGGGGCCGGATTTGCATGTGGGGGTGGCGGCATCCTGCAGGGGGTGCCATCCTGCAGGGGGTGCCATCGTGGACCTTTTCCCCAGGGTGCGGGGCTGGGGAGGTCCGCTACTGACCTAGAAGCCATTCTCAGGATCTTGTGCCTCTCCAAACAAAGTTGTAGAAGGCAGATTTGCCCTACCCCTTTGGAGAAAGGCACAAGGCTTTGGGCTACCATGAATCAGTTTGAGCCAGTTGCAGGGTGGAGCTAGCATTAAAGCCAGTAGCTCTGCCTGTTTGACTTTAGCTCAGTGGTTCCCAACATTTACATGAAGGTTGGAACCACTGTAAGTGTTCATGAGGGAGCAGCAACAGCGGCGATGGCACCTCTGGGATGTGACCACCACTATTAAAGAGGTTTTTACGTACCTGGGGGTTGCTTTGGCCCTCTTGAGGGTGTGGGGAGCCGTTGGCTCCCTCTGCATCAGGACAGCTCCCTAACACAACTGTGACCCATTTCATTTTTGTCATAAAACCAGAAGTTGGTCACAATCATATTAGGGAGCCATTCTGAGGTGCAGAGAGGCCTGCAGAGGGAGCTGCGAGCTCCCCTCACCTTCCAGAGGGCTATACCGACCCCAGGTATGTAAAGAAAACTCTTTTTCATGGCGGTGGCCACATCCTGGAGGTGCCATTGGCGCCACGCCACACATTGCCACATTAAGGGAGTTGTTGGTCCCTAGGGGGCCACAACCCCCAGGTTGGGAACCACTACTTTAGTTTGTTGAAAGATGCTGCAACCCAACACCACCACCACCACCTCCACTTCCACCTCATATTCACAGTGTGAGATTAGCTGGTCACTTCAGGACTGAGTAGAACTTCTGCCCTTTTCCTAGACTGATTGAAGCCAGCTTTCGCTTTTGTTTTTTCCACCTACTTCTTACTAAAGGCAACTGATAGGACCTTGTTTTGATGGTCACAAGAGACAGGAACAATGCAGCTTTTTTTTTTTTTCAAATGCCCTCCAAGTGTCCCCCTGCCCCATGCCTCAATTTGTGCAAAAGCATTTGCTCTTTCCTTAGCTAATAATGGTTAGTGCCCGATTTGTTCAGTATCTGACAACTCATAAAACTTTCAGTATTTTGTCAGTCCAATGGTTACAGATCAAAGGGGGAAGATAAACTTCACTGATGTGGTTTATGGTAGACAAAGCTAATACGGTAAAATAATTCAAAGGTGCAAAATCAGGAAATTAAAAAGGTTCTGGGAGGGACGGGTCAGTGTGAAAAAATGAACCCAACACCTTAAATCTCAAAATAAAATGTTTGTATGCTGTGACGTACTGCTCTGAGAAAGAATCTCAGGATCCATCACCTTCTTGTTGGCAACCTTCAGTCTCAAAAGACTATGGTATCGCGCTCTGAAAGGTGGTTCTGGCACAGCGTCTACTGTGGCTGAAAAGGCCAATTGGGGAGTGACAATCCCTTCCACACTGGGAGCAAGTGCAGGCTGTCCCTGGTCTGGCTCCCTGGCTATGGGCCTTCCTTCTTTGCCTCTTAGCCTCAGACTGTTGGCCAAGTGTCTCTTCAAACTGGGAAAGGCCATGCTGCACAGCCTGCCTCCAAGTGGGCCGTGCACAGGCCAGGGTTTCCCACCTGTTGAGGTCCAATCCTAAGGCCTTCAGATCCCTCTTGCAGATGTCCTTGTATCTCAGCTGTGGTCTACCTGTAGGGCGCTTTCCTTGCACGAGTTCACCATAGAGGAGATCCTTTGGGATCCGGCCATCATCCATTCTCACAACATGACCGAGCCAACGCAGGCGTCTCTGTTTCAGCAGTGCATACATGCTAGGGATTCCAGCTCGTTCCAGGACTGTGTTGTTTAGAGTTCATGACTCTATGGATCCATCACCATAGGTCCTCATATGTATTGCTGTTGTATGCTGGGGGACTGCCAACTCAAACATGCACCAGTGGCCCACCCAGGCTGCATCAGAGCAGGTAGGTTGGTGGTGGGGATGTCTTTTGGGCAGTTGTGGGGAGGACTAGGGCAGTGAGCGGAGTATGGAGTGGTCAAGGAGGTTTTGGGATCGATCTTGGAGTCAGCAGTGTATGCCAGGATCCTATATCCCCCTTTCTCAGCCCAGACCCACCCCCTGAGGTACTTTGTACACCAGTGAAATAGATGGTGTGGGCCTAAGGAGGCCCATTAGTAGTTAGACAGTCAAATGTGACGTAAGTAAAAAAAGTTTTTTAAGGTTGTAATTTCTTCTTTATGTTTGTGCACATTTTCAAAAATGTATTTCACTGTTGAGCTCTCACCTGCATTTATAAAATAACACATGAGAATTAGTTTTAGTTCCCCATTGTTCCAACAGATGTCAGGTTTCCTATTTTGCTAAAACTGTGAAAGGAGTCATTTTTGGTAAAAACCGGGGAAAATAACACTCATATGCAGAGGGCCAAATTCTACATTTTAAAAAAAACCTGTTGATTCTACTTAAATATATTAATTAAAGAAGTACTTTGCTACAAAAAAACATTTCACTTGTATGGTTCCAATCTTCATGCATCAAGCGGAAACACTTAAAATAATAGGTAAGAAACATTCCGCAGGGTCTCTCTGCTTTCGTTATATAAGTATTACACAAATCTCAACATTAAATGGCAAAAACATATATCTTTCAACGCTGTGACATTTTCCCAAAAGCTTGATCTTAAATGGGGTCCTATCTAAATACGATAAGAGAAGCCATTTACAAGATTGGTCTGGATGCGTATGAAAGCAATGTAAAAACCATGGTCTGCAGCTTTGATAATGTTACCCATGCATTTGCAAGTCCATTAGCAGAGTGATTTTTCTAAGGCACTTGGAACCAGAGAGCCAGCAGTGTTGCTTACATTTGTAGATATGAGTACAACAGACCCTGCCCCCATCCCTGAGACCACTGAAGGCCCAATCCAAAAGGCTCCCAGCTCTGAACCCTAGTGCCAGAGCTGGGTGCCGTAAACAAATTGTAAAGCATGTTTACAGCACCCAGTGAGTAGGGAGCACTGATGCTGGGCCTGCACCAGTCAGGCTTTTGTGGCTCAATTCAGGAATGGGAATTTCCAGGATGGATTGAGGAGGGACACTACTGGGAGAGGGGGTGGCTACTGATGTCAATGGCTGAGAAAAATGGTTGGCAACCTTCAGTCTCGAAAGACTATGGTATAAGCCTACAGCACCTGGTATTCCCAGGCGGTCTCCCATCCAAGTACTAACCAGGCCTGACCTTGCTTAGCTTCCAAAATCAGATGAGATCGAAAGCAAGAATGAAAACAAACAGGCCAGTAAGGAAATTATGCGGTAGCTCTATGAATGCATTTTCTTTCTTTCTCTATACTTCTGGCTTTAGAGGAGACTGCCCTCCCCACAGGAAGCTGCCAACATCTAATGGCATTATCCAGTGCTTTTTTTGTAAATAAAAAGGTGCAGGAACTCATAACTTGTTAATCTTTTATTTATTTATTTATTTATTTGTTTGTTTGTTTGTTTGTTTGTTTATTTATTTATTTATTTATTTATTTATAAACCATTTTTTTTATTGGAGAAATAAAATATTTTTTATGTGCTTCCTCCCTAAAGATGAATTTACTTCTGAGTAGACATGCATAGGATTGGGCTGTCAATCTCCACATCCCCTTCCCCCTAGCTACTTTTTCTACACATGGGGAAAAATAATGTACAGGTGCACTTGTAGCATGTAGTATGTAGTGTGGCACTACTTCGAGGAGAGGAAGCAGTGAATGGATTCCAGAAAATGGCTTACATGAGTTCCATGTAGTAAAATTACTCTAAGCAACTGTGGGAGTAAGAACAAAAAAGGAATTCATACACGAGAAGGGTCCTTAGGTGCACATAGAAACAGCTACGTTTGCAAACAAGCGATTAAATATGGTTTAATTCAGGTATCAGAATACTCTGTGTCATTGAAGGTGCTTGGCATGCAATTGTATGTTCTCTGCTGCGCTGAGCAGCTGCTGTGCATTGCTGGAGAGGAGCTGCAAACGCTGGCTGGCGGAGGGCATGCTTGTGGGGGAAGGATGAGGAGGATCTCTGGTAAGGCTGGACAGCATGTTGTACACACACAGAATCACTTTTCACCTGCCCTTAGCATGTGAAAACGGGTGCAGATATATATCTCTGCCAGGATTAACAGCCCAATCCTAGGTATGTCTACTCTGAAGTAAGTCTCGTTCTAGTCAATGGAGCTTACTCCCAGGAAAGTGCCTAGGATTGCAGCCTAAGAGCCCAATCCTATGCATGTATACTCAGTGACATGCACTGAGTGAATGGGGCTTACTGTGGATAGGATGGCAGCCTCAGGGCCCAATCCTCTGCCTGTCTACTCAGAAGTCAGTCCCGTTAGAGGCAGTGGGGCTTCCTCCCAGGAAAGTGTGGAGAGGACTGCAGCCTCAGAGCCCCTCCTCTGCCTGTCTACTCAGAAGTCAGTCCCACTAGAGGCAGTGGGGCTTTCTCCCAGGAAAGTGTGGAGAGGACTGCAGCCACAGAGCCCTTCCTCTGCCTGTCTACTCAGGCTGCAAGGCTATGACACGTTCCCGGGAGTAAGCCCCATTGAACACAGTGGAACTTACTTCTGAGTAGACATGCTTGGGCTCTCAGGCTGCAAGGCTATGCACCCTTTCCCAGGAGCAAGCCCCATTGAGCACAATGAGACATACTTCTGAGTAGACACGCCTAGGCTTGTGCTGCAGATTGGCACGGGGGCTGCACCAGCCAGCTTCCTTCCCCTCCTCCTCCACCAAGCCAGTACCTGGGCATTCCGTGGGTGCCGCAGCCCATCTCCCTGGCTGGCTGGCTGTCCGTCCTCCTCCTTGGCGTCGGCATGTGTCCCCCGCGCCCTCCACCGGCTTGGAAGCTGCGCTGGGAAGCAGAGCGTGGGGGGGAGGGGAGGCGGTCTGGGCTCAGGCGAGAGCTTGGAGATGGGGCAGGAGGGGGTCGTTGTGCGGTCAGGCAGGGGCCAGGCACCCGCCCACCCTGCACCCCCAGCACCCACCCAGTGAATGCCTCTATTTTGCTCCCCCCCTCCTGGAATGCCTCCAAAGGGGAGGGGCCCCTGAAAAAAGGTGCCGGAACTCCGTCCCCCCGCGTTCCATTAGAAAAAAAGCCCTGGCATTATCTACCAATGGCATTATCTACTAATTAGCAGCTAATTGACTGTGGGCTCAATCCTATCCAGTTTTCCAGTGCTGGTGCAGCCGTGCCAGTGGGGCATGCACTGCATCCTGTGGTGGAGAGGCAGACCCACAGGCCTCCTTAAGGTATGGTAACATTTGTTCCCTTACCTTAGGGCTGCATTGCGGCTGCACCAGTACTGAAAAACTGCATAAGATTGGACCCTCAGTTATGTCAAAAATTGCCTGCATAAATTAGACTTCAGGTACTAATTTGCAAATCACACTATTTAAAAAAAAAGTGTAAATCAAGGCTGTTAACATTAGACATTAAACTCAATGGGGCTTAGTTCTGAGTAAACATGCACAGAATTTCATGATAAGTCTACTGGTATATTCATTCATTCATTTTTTCGATTTGTATTCCGCCTTTCTCCCGAAGGGCACCCATATTAATTCCGAGCCAGCTTACCACACCTGATCCCTGCATGACTGAGAGAGAAAGTGATGATCAGGGTTCAGTTTTTTAAAATATATACATTTAAACTTTTTTCAAAAGTTTCATTTAAGGTTGCTGCATGTCTCAAACCCTCTGTTTTAGCTCATTTTTCAGTTAGTCGATTGTGCAAGGAAATCATGGATCTGAATTCAACTTGAACTTAGTATAACATGAACAATATCTGACTTGAGAATTTAAAAAGTAAGGCAGATGACATGAAGGCATGGCTGAAAGTGTAAAGGAAATGTCAGGAATGAACAAGAGGATCAGAAAACCTTTTGAAAACTCTGAAGAAAAAAAAAAAATTGTGTCCATGTCACAGAATGTCAGGATAACATTATGAAAGAGAAAAATGTGTAGTTTATGTATGACCGAAGCATATATTCTCAGTCTGATAATTTGGCTATTTGTATCTCTCTTTGTTTCCTTGCAAGACCAGCCACTGAAGATAACCCTGCAACTACACCTGTTTGTCAGACACAAACTGTTCCTTCCACTCATAGCATTTATATACATACAGAAAATGTGACATTTAATTTGGGGCTATGAAGATTACCTCATACCACAGGTTAGCTTTTCAGCTAACAGTTTTCTTCTGCAAACTGGGCAAGGGTGTTTGCAAAGTTTTTTTTTTTTTTTTTTTATTTTTAAAACTTTTCACAACCCACCAAAAACCAGCTCACAATCCACTTGTGGGTCCTGACCCACAGTTTGGGAAACAGTGACATGCAGTGATACTGAGAAAGAGAGAGAGAGAGAGAGAGAGAGAGAGAGAGAGAGAGAGAATGTGTGTGTGTGCTCACGCATTCTCTAGGACAGGTGAAACTAGATGGACAAAACTAGATACACCATTTCTAAATTTGTCAGGAATGTGGGGAGAAGGTACACCACCAACAGACCCTACCTTAAAATACTTGCCACACTTGGATTCTAGTACCATGAACTATACACTTCCTTTTAATTTCAGAGAAGATGCTATCCTCTCAAGTTCTGTGACATTCTTGCCCACAAATTTTGCCCTTTCATCTTCACTACCATCCACCACCCGAACACCACTAGTTCTTTGAAAGGACCCTGTTTCTTTTCTCTCTCTGCCCCTTGTGCTCCAAATTACATCCCTGAAGTTCTACAAGAGGCAGGCAGCCCAATCCACTGCAAAACCTTGTGTGGCAATGCAGGGAAGTTTGCTTTGGGAGGCCTCCTCAGGGTAAAGGAACACTTGTTACTTCCTCTGGAGTGAATACCTGCAGACCCAGTGGGTCAACTCAGACCTGCACCAGCTGTAGCACTGGCACAAGTCCATGTTGACCAGTGAAGGCAGATCAGGCCTGGGAAGGAGATCAGGATATGGTGGGTGAAGGTTGGCTGAACCCACCTTCTTCCTGAGACCATTTGTCCCTCCTTCCTACCCCATCTCACCCGTTCTGTGTCCTTTCCACCTCCTTCTGACCCTTGCACAGCCTTACCTCAGGTGGCAGGTATCTGGCACCACACAGACCTGGCTGCTCGCCACTTCCTGCTGTGGCCAGACCAGACTGTCCAGTTGAGTTGCATTTGTGACAGCCATAAAGCATGTTCTGCCCACATAATGTGCCCTAGGACCATTCGTCACTTTCTTCATTCAAAATGCTTCTTAAATCCTACCTTTTCTATGAAGCCTGTGGTACCAAGCTTTTGTCCCCATGCTCTTCTGTTACTTAAGTATGTGTTACAGAAACAATCACATATGCCAGTAGTTCTCAAACACTCTGGGAGAGAGTGAGAGCCACTAAGTCTTTGCGTAGAAGGCAGCGGGGGTGGGGTAAGGCAGAGATGCGATGCCCAGCATTGTGCCCATGATCTGGGCACAGGGGTGCACTGCCACTCACCACTGCCTGCAGCAGCCTCCAGGGGTCGAGGAAGCCTGGCGCCAGCTTCAGCAATCTTTCTTCATTAGAAAAATGAGAGCTTCAGGAAGAAGGAATTTTAGAATGGGGTGGTGGCACAGAAGCAAAAAGTTAAACTGTCCTGTTTCCAGCATTACTTCCAGTAATGGGCAGGAGGTCTGGTCTAGAGGGTAGAGTCTCCATCTGCCTGAAGATAACATCCACAAGGTTGCCAGTTCGAGGCCACCGGCACCGTGCAACCTTGAAGCAGCTGACAAGCTGAGCCGAGTTATTCCATCTGCTCTGAGCATGGGAGGATGGAGGCCAGAATGTGAAACCAGATCAAGAAAGTAACACCTGAATGTTGTGGTTCTTGAAAGAAAGAACCTTCTTTCATTTGTAAAAATCCCTATGGGGATTTAATAAGCCTGCCTATGTAAACTGCCTTGAATAAAGTCTTGAATAAAACCAAGAAAGGCGGTATATAAATACCTGTTGTTGTTGTTGTTGTTGTTGTTGTTGTTGTTGTTGTTGTTGTTATCCAATTTATCACCTGAGAAGAACTAACTGGTGTTTCATAAATGAATACATCTTTGGGGTTAGGTAATGTAATCGTAATATTAGTTCTGATGGTTTCTTTTTTCTTTGTACAAGTTTTGGGATCGAAAAGACTGAAACTTTACTTAATTGGTCTACTCACTAGAAGCTGATCTGACCCTATCGTTTGGTTCTCATATTTATGGCAAAGCTGCAAATGGCAGAGTAGTGAGGATAATGAGCCATGAGCTGGAAATCCAGAGTTCAAATATCAGCTCAGCTATGAACATCTTCAGTGCCTTAAGTAAAGCAGTACACCTCCACACCACACACTCTTCGGTAATGAGGAGATGCTAACCATGCAGGGCTATTGTTAGGACGATGGAGATCATGCACGTAAGCAGTGCGGAGCAAAGCTCTAGACTTACTAAGCATAATTATGTTCTTTTCGTTGCAGTTTGAATTTGGTCGCAATTACTTTTCACACGATCCGTGTGGGTGTTAATAAGTCAAAGAGGCAATTTGAAAGGATATATTTTTGAATAACTGGAATAGTTAAACTAAAATAAGAAAAAGGGTTTAACTTTGGTTTGGGGATAGCAACCTCCTAGCAACAATGTCTGACTTCAGAATCAGGGACTGCTAGCTAGTTCAGATGGTGGCCTGACCAATAATGTAATTCTCCCCACGACCCTGGCAGAAACTTTGGGGGACCCTCACCAAAAAAAAAAAAGGATAGAGAATTTTTTATCATGTGTCAACATGGAACTGAGGGGTCAACCAAGCTGGTGAGCAGCACTGCTATTGCCATAGTGACAGAGATGCCCGCTGGTCCTCACTGAACTACTGGGATTTCTTGAGGAGCTGGTGAGTCACCAGCTGTATGTGGGATGTGCTGTCCTTATATGGGCAAATGGCAGGTGGTTGATGAGGAGGTAGGCTGGCTGAGAGTTTTGCTCCCCAGACAGGAGGAAGCTGAGAGAGCCAGTGACAGAGATGCAGATGATCATTACACTCCACCCTTCTTCTGTCAAAGGCAAAGGGTACAAGGAACAATAGTGAAAAACACCATAGGTGATGCTGTCAGTGTGTGTGGTGTTGTCAGGTATAGAGATGTAACATAGCCAGAATTGTTAAAGCTATAGGGGGAGGCTATTTTCCCCCCTCGGTTTTTCCATTTTATTTACCTCTTCTAAAGCCTTTTCTAATGCCGCAACTGTTATATACAATCTATATTCTTCTCTTACCTAATATATTTTAGTTCTGCTTAGGATAATGTTGATCTGGGCATATAATTTATTTTTTAATTAACCCTTATAAACTTCATTCTTCTTAGGGAAGCCAGAGGCTTGCTGACAGGAAAATTATGGCATAATGGCTTTTAGAATTTTCTAAATGTTTCTGGCTGCCAGAGATGGAGGGGGACAGGAAATGGACAATCTGAACTGCCATTTTCAGCTTAAGGATAGACTGCTAATTGTGTTGTCTCACTCTGGATACAGAAGGAAGAGTGCTCTGATTGGTAATCTGGTTGATTACTTGACAAACTAATTCTTGGCAAAATGATATTCCCAGAGAATTATGGCCCAGTCCTATTCAGGGCCTGCACTGGCAGGATGCATGTTCCACTGGTGTGTGCTGTCACAAAGCACTGTAAATTGCTTTGCAACAGTGCAAGGCCCAGGCATGCTGGCAAGGAGGCTGGAGCTTTCCTCTGGTGCCAGCGGTCATCTGAAGGCTGCTGGAGTAGGAAAGTCCAGCACAGGGTTGGGAGAGGGCTGGGAATGGGTTGAACTAGGTGGGGAAGGGTGGAACAGGGCAGTGATGGGGGCAAATTCGGCCACTGGCCAATCTGTGAGCCTACAAGGAGCCAGGGAGAAGCATAAGGGTGAAATAACCCCCTTCTTCCATAGCCTATCTGAGGCCTGTACCTGTGGACCTACCACCCCCTTTTCTTGACAGCCATGGCCCCTCATGGACACCCCTGGGTGGCAGACCCCCACCCAGTGCTGGACATTGCCCATAGGTCTCCTAATGGCCTGTGGGTCTCCTTGGGACTATGTCAGATATAGAGCTGGTGAAAGTACAAGGAGTGAAAAAGAGACAGGCCAGGTGAAGAAGAGTAGATAGGATCCTGGTACTGCAGGGTCCATTCCCTCCCTCCTCCAATCCACTCCTTGCCTTCCCCACTCTGCCCTGAAACTCCCCCTCCCTGCCCATAAAAACAGCCCCTCCCATCTTGCTTTATATCTGTGATAGTGATTACCCACTCTGAAATGTGGGAGTGGAATATGGATATAAAGGATCTAAATAAATGTGTAAGAATTTCTCACCTTTCTTTCAGTCACACCTATTGAAATCTCAAAGGCTTATATTGTGTTCCAATTTCAGCTGGTGATGGTTGCCTGAACTATTTGTTACAAGGTAACATCTGTAACACACAGACACAGACACAGACACACACACACACTAAGCTAAGTTAGATTTAAAAAAAACTACATGCAAGATTGCACTTTTTTAACAGTATAAAAGTGGCTGAAGTGAGAAAATATTTCAAGATACAGTAAGAAGTATAGCTCATTTCTATGTGGAACTAATAACTTTAAATCTGCTTCACATAACATACTCACACAAATTATATATGTGTAAAGTCAGCTGTTGACCTATTCCCAACCCTGGCAAGAAGCAGAGGAGTCAGCAGTGGTCCCTCGCATCAGGAGGCAGCTTTGGTTGGGATGAAATAATTTTTGTGAAAGCAGCACATGCCAAGCTAAAGGTAATCGAAAGTTCTCTAAGTAACCACATCAAGAAAAGCACAATTGCCTGGTAAAACAAGAATGCAAAGTCGTGTCATGTGCAAAAAAGAAAGGCAGTGATTCCGCGCTGAATTTGTGTTCATGCATTCACTGCTAAAAGGCAATGGCACTTTCTTAACCTACTCAATCATCAACAAAAGTTTATAAGAAAATTCTAGTATCTGAAATGACTAGCCTACTGTAAAATTGCTGGGATAGACTTGCTTGGAAAGCTGCTTTTTTGTTGTTGTTCCAGATGTCAATTTGCACTCTACATTCTGCAGCCTCTAGAATTTTCTTACAATGTGAAATTTCACACACAGGTAAGTGTTAAAACATTTACTGGTTAACTAGCGAATAGTTAACCCTATCATTAATCTTTCACCACATTTTTCTAAGTGGAAGAAAAGCAGAATATAATACATATTTCTTTCAAAAATTCAGTGAAATTATATGGTACAGGTTGAGTATCCCTAATCCCAAATGTTTGGAACAAGACATCTTCCTTCCTTCCTTCCTTCCTTTCTTATTTTGGAATATGGATAGGATCCAAGTCAAAACCCAAAATTCATTTATGTTGTGGGTGTGCTTGCGTGGGGGAATCTTGGCATGCAAGGAAAAGATATATCACAGCTGAAGGGGGTTGGGAAGGTCGCTCTCCCCTTGGGAACACTGAATAAATAGTGCATCTGTATTTTGACTGTGACCCATCACATGAGGTCAGGCATGTAATTTTCCACTTGGGGTATCATGTCAGTACTCAAAAAGTTTCAGAATTTGGAGCATTTCACATGTCAGATGTTCGGATTAGGGATGCTCAACGATATTCTTTGCTAGGGAATGTACCTTTCGCATATGTGTTTTTCTACGGTTCATTGTTTCTTCCCTTGGTGGAGAATGGAGCCAACTGGCTTTTAATATTTGTCTTTATTCAAAAAAAGAAGAAATAAAAAATAGTAATTATCTCTGAAATAAATGAACAGGAAATAAAAACATCTCTCAAACATATCTTTTTGGGACACGCATTTCTTATCCACTATTGCAAGACCTGTGGCTAAAAGGTAGCCTTTGCATACATCATGTTTGGTTCTATGTACAGAATTGGCTGTAAGAGGGCACTCCTGGTACTGCCTTCTTCCTCCATGCCCATCCTACTTCAAATAAGCAGGAAGGGCAGAGCAAGCTGGGAGTGGAAAGAGGGCCAAAGTAATGACTGAAGCAACTCAGTGAACAGCGGCAGAGAGGGTGGCAGGCAGGTGCAGCGTGAGGGGCACCCCTTATCAGTTTGCCAACCTCCAATTTACTGCTTGCCCCCAGCTTTTCATCCACCTGTTGTTTGTGAGTATAGTACTGAGTGAGGTTGTAGAAGATATGAACGTTTAGAATTTTACACGTGGAACCTTTACTAGTTATCAGAGCAGCAATTCAATTTCTTAAATCCTCAAGCTCACAAATGTCTATGTGACTGTAGGCCAGAGATAGGCTGCTTTGGTTCCATTGAAATGAATTGATACACTTTCTCTGGATAGTACAGACAAATATTTATGATATGGGAAAAATGCTAAAACCATAAATACCCCGGAGAAGTCTTCCTGAAAAGGTAGATCCCAACCCCTTTTCTGAACACTAACACATCAGAATTCAATTTGAACAGACCAGGCAAGCAAGAAGTTATGAAGGCATTTCTCAATGAATGCCCTTCCACCAGGTATCAAGGGACAGCAAGGTTGTACTGTGGCGTACTGTCATTTTGGCGACAGAAGAGGAAGTGACCTCCGATACAAAGGTCCCGGAACATGCTGGGCTTTATAGTTTAGATTCAACATCTTGAACTACACCCAAGTGTAATATATCCTTTGTAGGTAATGTTCTTTAAGTGCCAAATGGCTGTGTTCATGACCTTCTGTAGATTCCAATCATTATCCAGGGAGCTTTCAAATTCAGTCCCTTATAATAGGTTAGATGTTGTGAACAAGGCCTACGTTTAACAACTTTGTCCCCTAGGTCAAATACTACAATGCTGCTTTCCCTTCTCCCCATAACAGACCATAGAAATTCTGGGTTGTTCCTAACGTTCCCCAGTCTATCTCTGCAGCTTGTGAAGTCCTTTGAAGCTTGTGAATCTCACCCACATGCACACACTTGATCTCATAGCCTCAGAACAGCAGAAGCACTTAAAAACAGAACATGTTTTTAATCTGTTGAAAGAGAAAAAATAATTCCTCCCTTTCCATGTACTGTTCCCACAAATGCTGCCTAGCAGTATCAAGAAGCAGGGTTGGTCCTGGTGACAAGGTCCAGTCTGAAGGAGAAGGTCACAGACTTTAGAGCTCCATGGGCATTTTGATTCTATGAAACAGGCAGCCTACTCATTAGTGCCTAGCTTAGCATTAACCTCCTCATTTTTCGAGGAACTGAAGGAATCCAACCCTTCCACATGTGTCACTAAAGAACAATCCCAAGTCACTTAACAGTTACCAAAAAGAAAGCTGAGCAGAAATGAACACAATTATTTCTGAGCCACCTTAGTAACTCTTAGGAACAGACTCCTTGTTGCCAGGTCAGATGCACTCCAAAAGACTGATTCTGTGAAAGGGCCTGTGGACACAAGACTGCCAATTCTGTTTGCCTTCAAGAAAAGGAGAAACAGGCTCATTTTTGGAAAACTGGCAACCTTATGAGGTTATTATGAAAGTCTGCTTTTCTTTTGAAACCCTTTGTCTTTTAGCCCATTTCCCCCTTTGATTTTGATTATTATCCCTGGTAAATTGTCAGAATCTGCTTTTCTAAAATATAGTATACATACCATACTTGCAGCATACTTGTTTATTTGGAAGTAAATTGCACAGTGTTCAATTGTATTTACGCTCAGGTAAGTGTGTATTGGGTCACAGACCCCCCCTCATCTCACTCCACCCTTATTGAATCACAAATTCATGATTATCTTCTTTCAAAGTTTATTTTAACTTAATGTTGTCCACCAAATATTTTTGCTGCTTAAAATAATATATGAAGTGCCTGAACTTCTGCTGGTTTTCTTCACTGTTTAGAAAGCAGCCCACGGACATGGCATTCATGCCATGCTTACATTTTACTGTGTTGCCTTTCCAACAAAGATGGGGATTACGGTTCTCGGAAAAAAAAACTATTCCATAACATGTCACGAAGCATCAAAGAGGACTGAGGTGAGGTTGCATTATACCTATGAAACCCAGGCAGATGAGTGAGAACTTGACCACACACAGATGCTTGAGGGAGCCAAACCAGAACATATGCAAGCATCCTTGCACTTGACTTTAAGATGCCTAGGTTGAGTGAAATTATAGGCCCATCTGACTAGATGGTTTAGGACTACCAGGGCCTCCCTCCCTACTAACAGAAAGTGGAATCTAGCATTGTAATTGTCCATCTTCTCTGCTTCCTGTTAACATTCTTGCTGTTGCATCCTCTAGTGTTTCTCTAGCAGCTTAGGTTCTTGCAGTTCTTTCTTTTCTAAAGCAAAAGGAAGAAAAAGCTCCCATTTGTAAAGTGTTTGTAAATGAAGAGAAGAGAGTAAGAACATAAGAACAGCCCCACTGGATCAGGCCATAGGCCCATCTAGTCCAGCTTCCTGTATCTCACAGCGGCCCACCAAATGCCCCAGGGAGCACACCAGATAACAAGAGACCTCATCCTGGTGCCCTCCCTTGCATCTGGCATTCTGACATAGCCCATTGCACTATGGGAGGGACCTAAGCAGAGTTAGCTACTATCTGTTGTTTTCGGTATCCACAGAAGCAGCAGTAGCAGGAATGTATCCCCTGCAGATACTGGGTGATACCTGTACTTAAAACAAAAAAAATAGAAAATATAATTCTGTTTCTACACAGACCAGCCTTTTGCCTTACCTGTGCCATGTAGTGGAGTTTCCTATAAGGTAATTTAAATCAGAAAATGGTAGCATAAGATAAAAGGCCAGGTTAAAGTGAGATCTCTTTGATGATGTTGAGTTACCAGTTTCACTTCTGTCAGATACCTGCTGTGAAATTTTTGAAAATACTTGCTAACTTCCATGATTGCTGAGCTAAAGAAACACAGTATTTCTGGGATTCGCTTTGATGAGAGTCAAAGGATTAATGGTGCTTCCCTGTATTTCATAGAATACTCATTAAAGCATAACTCCCATTGAAGATGACTCAGGCTCTGCTATCCCCCCCCCCAGTTACTTCAACTCAGCTAAGGCAAAACCAATATCCGTTACTTCCCCACTGGCAATGTCCCACTGATGTGTTCTGGAGGTTCAATGGCAAGTTCAGTGCATGTGCTGTGACAGAAAGCAGTTTTCACTTTGACCAAGGACCTATTCACAAGATCAAACTGACATGATGATTTAAGAATCAGTTGGGTTACCCATTCTAATTTCCACCTCTTTACTCAACCAGGTTTCTAGAACTTTAAAGTAATAAAATCAATGTTGACTAATTAACAAGTTGTGTTAAATGGAACCGGTAGTGTAGTGGCAAATTCTGAAGTGCAGGTGCTCATCATGACACACCCACCCCCATAACCACACTCCACTATGGCTCAAATTCTATATGAGCTGCTTGCTTGTGGCATGCCTAATGCACAGATGTGCACTGCCGTAAAGCGGTCAGGAGAGTCAGGAGCTATGGTCTGAAGCTGAAGCTGTTGCCTTGCCTGAAAAAGTTAGGTAGGATCAGCATGGATCTCGCCTTGAACTGGAAGCAACTGGCAAAAGATGAAAGAGTGTGGAGGAGAGTGGAGGAATTTGGAGGAAGAGGAGTATCAAAAGGCATGTGAATCCTGCTTCCCCTGTATGGTCCATACAGTGGTCCATAGAAGGGCAAACCCTCAAGGTGAAAGTCCCACCTTTTGGTGCTGCTCTGGTACATGCAGACATAAGAAGTGTGCAGAAGGATGATTGGCAGTGCTGGAGGAGGGACCAGTTTTACCTTTTCCACAAAGAAACCCTTGGATTGGAGTGAACACATGATTGCAAATCCACAGGGGTCGAAACTCCTAGAACTACAGGTGTATTTTCTCATGAAATAACTGCATGTTTGGTCTGGGCCTAATTAGACCAGGTGCCAAACTGGCATCAGTGAAAAACAAATCAATTCACAAGACTGAGAAGGGAGCAACTTTAATTACACAGCAATTTATTAAAAGAGAGTTGCAGCAAAAAGGTTCAAGAGAATAATCAATATTCAGTCCTAGCAAAATGTGTGATGTTCCTGCATGTACAACATATTAGGTACACCAATGAAATGAGGAAAAAGGAACAACAGAAAGGGAAGAAGGCTTGTGGAAAACCTGACTTGCTTTACCTTTTTCTCTAAAGTCAGGGAGAAAGAGGGGTGAGATGGAAGGATGGGATGTGGTGCGGCTAAAGACCGACAGATTTTGAAGCGTTCGTACAGCTAGCTGTATCCAATGTAGGTTGGGAAGCCTTCCAGGGGTTCAGACTTTTGCACCTTGTGGAGATTTGACACACCAACTCACAAAAGGAATCTTTGCCCAGCTGAAGCACACCTTGTTGGTTGACATAACCCACATTTTATATAAATTTTATAATATTTATGCAGATTTTGGAAATTGCCTATATGCAGGCTAGGGATAGGCATTTGGTAATGCGAGTCCTATCACTAACAGCCCAATCTTATGGTCAGGCTACACTGCTAGATCTTGAGTTCTGGCAGCGCAACCTGACTTATGGCATTGCAAAATGTGATGTTCTACAGGGTGCTGCTATAATTACCGGAAATGTGGCAGTGGTCTTCTGGGAAGGGATGGGATATGCACCTGCCATGGGAATGCATGGTCTTGAATATATAGAGTCAATCATGGGGCAGACATATAATCTAAACTGGCTCCCAAACATGTTTTTATCCCACAGGCAACCATTCTACAATCCAATGCAGAGCATAATGATTGCTCCAGACCAGACCAGACCAACACCAGACCAGACAAACACCAGAACCAGGGGATGTCCACTAAAATTGAGTGTTGGGAGAGTTAGGACAGACAAAAGATAATATTTCTTTACTCAGCGTGTGGTTGGTCTGTGAAACTCCTTGCCATAGGATGTGGTGACGGCATCTGGCCTGGATGCCTTTAAAAGGGGATTGGACAAGTTTCTGGAGGAAAAATCCATTACGGGTTACAAGCCATGATGTGTACGTGCAACCTCCTGATTTTAGAAATGGACTATGCCAGATGCAAGGGAGGGCACCAGGATGCAGGTCTCTTGTTATCTGGTGTGCTCTCTGGGACATTTGGTGGGGCCGTTGTGAGATACAGGAAGCTGGACTAGATGGGCCTATGGCCTGATCAAGTGGGGCTGTTCTTATGTTCTTATAATACAAATACAAAATGGAGGAACTAGGTACATTCCTTCACAGTGGCAGACCTTTCCAGCCCTGCGACAAAGGTCTGCAATGGGTTTACAAAGAACCACATGTACAAAAGCGTCCCTGTTTACAAACACATTAGTTTCCAGAGGTCTCTTCGTGAGTCATTTAATTCATAAGTGCAGTCATGTCCCTGTCTCTGTTGCTGTAGCTGTCAATTTTCACTCAGCACATTGTCCATGTTCTCAGTTTCACATGCAATCTTGTCAGGTTCATTCTAACAGTGGGTAACACTCCTGAGAAGTTTCCCTACTCAGCAGCATCAGTTGCAAACCGGAAGTTGGGGCTGAAAGTGTTGATCTGGATGTTGACCATTCGTAAGCAGGGGAAGCTTCTGTATGCATAAAGATTGATGGGAGTTCTTTTGGAACTATGCAATCAAAACTTGCTAAGTTACCCTGGAAGCAGAAGCTCACATAATCACTATCTGGGTGCACCTGCGTTATGGTTCGACGGAATTTCATCCTCCAGGACTACGATCAAGCACCAAATTTATTGCAGAAAGATACCTTGTTGGCAAACCTTCCATTTCTTAATGTCTGCTTACTCCTTACTCAAAAATGCTGACATTCCAGTAGTCTATCATGTCAGCTTAGAAGAAATTATCAGATGGATCTTGACATTTATGCCTCCTTCTATCTCCCAAACAAATCAGCTTATGATTGGCTAATTCTAATAAAGTCAAAACAGTACTCTATGAGAAAGAGCTATAGCTGGAAAGAGAAAGTAAGAACAACCCATGTTTAATCCAAGCTGTATGAATCGGTCTAGTATTGATGGAGCAATTTGATCATATATATTGTGCTATGTAACTATGGTATTACAATACTAATTGAATGTAAGTCTTTTCTATTTGAAAGGACTTAAGGGTTTTCAGGTGGTGAATGGTCTTATTTTTAAATTGTACTGTATTTCCAATTAATGTATTTCAGGATCAAAGTATTTGGGAATACAAGTGTGAATCAGAGGAGGAAGAGATCTGGGCTGGAAATAGTACCTGAACAGGTTCAGATACTTTTTTCAGCAAAGATTTAGAGTCCGCTAAGGAATGTATATGTATGTGCATGCACAGATGTGTGTGTTCATTTATATGACTTTGCCCCTTCCAGTTTGAGAAAATTTCTTGTCTTAAAGAGCCCTTTTTAATTGTATGTGAGCTCTACCAATATGGACTGGATGTTTGCATCATTGTAGGTCCCTCAGTGGAATCTTTATGGAAATGGGCACAGTAACATCCTGTGGCTGGGGAAGGGTGTTCAGTCCAGTTCTTGGGATTCTTCTTGTAAGGGATGGGCTTGGGGAGTCCAAGATCAATGTAGAGGGAATTTCCTCCCCTCAGTCTATTGCCCCCCCCTTGAGTCTTTTGCGTCTCTCCCAGACTGAGATGGTTCCATTCCTTCCATGTTCAAAACCAGAATATTTAGGGCTGATGTTTGACCAGAACTAGGAAATAAATGCAAAGTCCTCAGTTTAATAATAAGGCCAGGATAGAGGCTATGGAACTTGCGACAGGTGAGTCTTGGATCCTTATATTCTGTGACCTACGTGCAGCTATGATCTAAGGTCCTGAACTGGAATCCTATGGATGTCAGCACCTGTTGTTACCAAAGATGTCACCAGATGTTACCAAAAGAAAAAAAGAAAACACATTGAAAATGAAACTATAATCCAGTAGTAATTTTTATACTGACAACAACCCCTATTAACTGAAAATCTTCACTTAATGTGTTCATTAACTCAGAAGTCCAGTGGTTTTATCATTTGATGTCCACTGGTTGACTTCAAATTATTATAGAGTTTATGAAACATTTATGTCTGGGAATAAAGAGATATACGTAGTTACTGGCACTTCATAAAATTACGTGCTCCTAAATTAATGCTGGCCCATACTGAGTTGGCAAAGATTAGGTGAATTTGTTATTGTAGATATCAGCCTCATACTCACAGAGGGATGAACCAGGACAGAAGAAATATGAGATGGTTCAGCAGCCTTATCACCAAGAGAAATGTCGGTATGTCTGAGAACTTATTGTGTGCTGGCAAAAGGTGCTGGACTTGCCTGCTGGAAATGAGGTTTTCTCTGCTCACTTGAGGAATATACTATATAAATTTCTTACCATTCATCTGTTAATATGCCTCAGGCCCTTCCAAGAAGGGTTACTGCTGGGAATACCCATTCATTGGTGGTACTTTGTAATAAGGTGCTTGACATACAAGCTTCATCATACAAATGTATGAGCAGTTCTGGATTAATCCACATGCTAAATATGCTACAGAATACTGCTGTATCCTACAGAATACTGCTGTAGCTTGATCTAGTGTAATGTTTCAGCACCTTAGACCAGTGGTTCCCAAACATTTAGCACCAGGACCCACTTTTTAGAATGACAATCTGTCAGGACCAACCAGAAGTGATTTCATGGCCAAAAGTGACATCATTAAGTAGGATTTTTTTTTTTTTTTACAATCCTAGGATGCAATCTTACCCACTCTTACCCAGGAGTAAAGTAAGTCCCATTTACTATCATTGTTTAAAACATATACATCAAGTTTAATAGATCAAAAATAAAATATTGACATGAATGGGAACCCACCTGAAATTGGCTCGAAACCCACCGAGTGGGTCCTAACCCACAGTTTGAGAAATACTGCCTTAGACCATTACCGCAATGATCTAAGATGGGAGACTTCTTCCCGTCTTGCAGAGGTGACTTTTTGAAAACCTTGTACCATGGAGGCTGAACTTGCTGATTACTTCAGTCATTGCTCTTCCTCTTCTCCAGACAATGATTTGGTAGAAAACATCCACATGACATTCCTGCCCACATGTTTCCAAGTATCCCAAAATGATGTCACAGGATCGAAAGCACAGAAAATGGACTTCCATGTTTCTGTGATGATATACAAAGGACCCTTCAGTGTGGACCAAGAGCTTATTCTGCTTTCTATGCTAGGCTGCTTTAAAATTTAAAACTGAGTTTAGGACGTTGTGTTTGCAGGGATGGGGTGATGGTGGTGATGTGATCACCATGATCATGCCGCCAAAAGGACAGAAGGACTTTTTTCAAACTTAGCCCTGGCAGCACTGGCCCTCCGGAGGATGCAGGGAGCCTGCAGACTCCTCTACAGGACAATGTGCATCAGAAGAGCTAAAAAATGTTATCACGACCCACTCCTGGTTTCACAATAGCAAACCAAAAGGGTGTTGCAATCGCATTTTTTAACTGTTCTGAGGTGCAGAGGGCATCCACTGGAGGGCCAGCACTGGGAGGGGTAAGTTAAAAAAAATAAAGCCCTTTTGTCCCCAGTGGTGGTACAATCATGGCGATTATGTCTCAACCATCGCTCTGCCCCTTAAGGGAGCAGAGACAGGGCTTCCCTGACTGGGGCATCATGCCCCAGTTTGAGAACCTGAAAGTTTTTATTCCCCAACATTAGACTGCAATGGTAGTTGAAGGAGAATGTTGGAAAGGATCATATCTCACAGCACATGTGTGTACACACACAGAGAGGTTGCTGCATGACAAGCTTGCTTGACAATAAGATCAACATGGTTAAGGCTACAATTCTGTTAAATACTTACCTGAAAGTACCGGTAAGTTCCACTGAACCCAGTGGGGCTTACATTTGAGTAGACACACATAGGCTGGCACTTTAAGAGAATTAACATTTTCAGAGCAGAAATAGGAATGTCTTCTTGTTATGCAAGAACCACTTTCCACATTGTTACTGCATTGGACAGCAGAGGCTGTCCATTGGCAGAGGAAATTGGCTACCCCTAGTCTTATTTTATGGAAACAGATATAGATACTATATACTGAAATAGATTTTACCTGTTTCAGGGCACAGTCCAGAAGGTGCCCTTAGTTGGCAGAAGTCCCTTTTGCTGGTCAAAGAGCATCACAAAAGTACAGTAAGGCACTTCTGAGACAACTCTTGAAGAGTGAGGCCGGCACATGTATTGGAATCGGGGAAGATCGGGTGAGGAGGGAGGATGTGGTGTCAGCAGTGGCCCCTTTAAGGGTAAGGCCTGGGCAGCCAGCAGTGTGCTGCACAGCTGCAGCCACTTGAAGGCAATAGGACCCACAGGCATAAGAGCACCTGATGAAGGGAGAGTTTGGTGTGGGTAATAGAAGGAGGAAAGCTTGTGGGAGACTGGATTGGTGGGCTGAGGAATTAATGGGCTATGGAACTACTGATGGGTGAACAGACATTGGAACAGAAACTGTTAGAGACACTGAAATAGGTTGCTATGCCTAAGATCTGTGGAGGACCAAGGTGCTGCTATAGTGGTGGGAGGAGCTGCTGGCAGGGCAGGGCAGGGCAGGGGAGGGGAGGGGAGGGGAGGGGAGGAAGGAGGAAGGACTCTGCAGGTTGAACAGGTGAGCTACCCTGGAGGTAGGGCCCAGCAGTGCTGCAGGGCAGAACTAAGCACATTATTAGGGAAAGAAGGGGTGCTAATTAGCTAAAAGTGGGCATAATTCTCTAAGTGACGCTTGGACTGGGAATCTGGCAAAACAGTGCACAGACATGTGTGGGCCTCAGGTGGCTGGCCCAAGCCCTGTTGGGCCAGGGGGAAGGTAAGCATGCACTGGCTGGGAAGGGTGAGGGGAGGGTGGGAAGGAGGTGTTTCAGGGCAGGGGAGAGTGGGTGGGTAGTGGGCAGGCCTGTGGGCAGGCTGCAGGTGAGCAGGGGATGAGGCCAGGATCTGGCATTTGTGCTGGATACTAACCCTGGTCCCAAAGCAGCTCTGGGCTGCTCAAATCTGTACCACCTCTTGAGGTAGTGTGGATGTGAGTAGCCCCATTGGGGCTGCTGTGTCATTACTTGGGATAAGGGAACTGCATCCCCTTTGCCCTCGGCTGAGCTGCATTCAGCCCTAAGCCCATGTTGGATATGGGGCAGGCCAGCTGGCCTCCCCATCCCAGAATAGGTTAGGATTGGGCTACCCATATTAGAAAGGTTTTCAAATCATATCAAAGTTGTAAAATATGAACTTCCAACTGCTCCAGATTGAGTTTGCTACAAAGCATGGTAAAGTTCTGAAGGAATTTTCTGTCTGTCTGTCTGTCTGTGTCTCTCTCTCTCTCTCTCTGTCAGCAATGATAATCCTGAAGTAAGTACCAACAAGCAATGGAAACTGTACAGCCATTTACCAGAGGGATGGGTATGAGTTACTTGGCTTTTCTTAATAAGAAAAGAACTCAGGAAAGACAGTGAATCCTTCAGGAAATATAGTAATTGGAAAAAGGAGCACAGAAGAAAGACTGGAGAGGGAATGAAAAGACAACTGAAAATTGTTAGGAAAAAATGTATTAAAGATACTTTTCAGCTGGAGGAGCCTCTGGCTTTTTCAAGACTGAAAACACTTTGATCAAGGAGAAATTGGATAGGCTTTTGGTAAACAGAGTAGCTTGCATGATGGGGTGGGGGGGAAGAGATGGATACAATACGTCCAGTTAAGTACCACTCTGATACCTGCAAGAGTAAGAATGAAATTATGAGAGAATTCTTTGGAAATGTACAAAACAACCTTGCATGAACTGAAGGGGCCAAAGAAAGACTCATCTGATATATTCATTGTTAGAAGCCTTGTTCTGACACTGAGCTTGAACCAGGATAGAGAAGGGATGAGAGCAGGATGACTACTTATTCCTCCCTACTGAGTTACTCCAAGGCCACAACTTCTGCTCTCCCCAACTCAGAAGTTGTACACAAGTGAAAAGGAATGGTTGGTTGGGGGCAAGGGTGCAGCTGGAAACCCCTCCCCTGTGCCATCACAATCCAAAACCCCACCTCCCATGCCCCATGGGGAAAAATTGTCCCTGTGTTTAAAAAATATTGGGTTTCTGAGATTCATCATCGGAAGGAAGATCTCTCTCCATAGAGAGTGCTTGTTGCTGCAGATACATTGTCTCCATGTTGAGCGACAGGGGTGAGGTTGGAGCATGACAATGCTGGGATGAGGCTTGCTGATGTGTTCATGGTTCCCCTGACTAACTGTTCCTGTGCACATTTTTGTAACTTCTGAACAGAGCTGTTTGCAAAAGAAAGTGCTGAATCCATTGAGAGTTTATCCCTGTGTTTTAGAACAGGGAACTTGTGGCCCTCAAGGCCTCTCTATGCGACCCTCAGGGAGCCCCTAGTCTCCAATGAGCCTCTGGCCCTCCGGAGATTTGTTGGAGCCCACACTGGCCCGATGCAACTGCTCTCAACATGAGGGCAACTGTTTGGCCTCTCGAGTGAGCTGTGGGATGAAGGCTCCCTCCACTGCTTGTTGTTTCATGTCTGTGATGCAGTAGCAGCAGCAAAGGAAAGGCCAGCCTTGCTTTGTGCAAGGCCTTTTGTAGGCCTTGCGCTATTACAAGACCTTTGTTCATTCATATAAGTTCATCTTTAAAATATTCATTTATGTAAATTTATTCAAATTTGAAATGTAAATTAATTCGGCCCTTGACATGGTGTCAGAGAGATGATGTGGCCCTCCTGCCAAAAACTTTGGACACCCCTGTTCTAGAACCCTGGACAGCTGTGATTCTTCTGAAGTTTAGGACTTGCCTCTGAAGACAATGTGGGGAATGCAGGGAGGGCAAAAAGCATAACTATGGAATACATTGGTGCAGGGAATGTGGCTAGCTGGCATGCTCCAATTCCCTCTCCTCCAGTGTGTTCAGGCTAAACATTTGAATAAGACTTGAGTCATGATATCACCGTTTGCTGAAGAAGACATGGAATAATGGAATTAAATCAGAAGCCAGGTGGCCTTTGAACACAGAGAAGTTTAAAGAGGAATAAAACTATAGGGTTAGTTGTCTCAAGTACTGTACAGTAAATTAGAATACTGTCCAATGAATTCTTGCACCTATTAACAACTGTAATTAATAAATGTGTAGAGTGAAGATGAATATTATTCTGAAATTGTAGTCAGATGAAATTAATCCAAATACAAAAGGAAGGTAAAGATTCATCAAACATGGAAGCCTCTGGGATTCTGTCACTGCGGAATGTAGACCATAAATGTTGGCAGTAATATTATATATGACAATTAGCCATACCCCATACTGATCAAGTCAACTTTATTACTAGAAAGAGAGTACCTGATATCAGGAGAGTGATTAATGCCTTCAATAAATTAAGGCAACACTAAATGAAATCCCAGTCGCCATTCTTTATGGATACCTGGAAGGCATTTGACATGGTAGAGTGGAACTATCCACTTAAATTCATGAGTACATTTGTCTTAGGAGTACGTTTTAACGATGGTTACAAATGCCCTATGAAGCACTAAAGGCAAGGATTATAAAAGGAAGTTGGTCAGAGAAATTTAACACATGGAAGCTATCATGGATATGGAGTTAGGGAGTACATTTTAATGATGGGTACAAACGCCCTATGAAGCAGTAAAAGCAAGGGTTATCAAAAGATGTTGGTCAGAGAAATTTAACATATGGAATCTATCATGAATATCCAGTGTCTACCTTTTCATAGATCTACTTGTAACCAAGCATGCTTTTTAGGGCATGTTTAACATATGTACACGGGGGAAATCTATGACATGTGCAGAGACTGAGTGCAGTGGCCAGTGGCAGCCTCAGTGGAATGGTGAGAGAGGTGAGGTGAAGGTGCCACAAAGGTCCTTTTATTGTGGGTTAATAATATAACAGCAAGGAGGGGAAATAAAAAATGAGATGTAATCAAGATGGGTGCCACTACTGTTTTATGTTATTCCAACACACTTTTACCTACCTCTGGAAACCAGTGCCCCAATTAACATGCATAGGGATGATTGCTCTGATGATGCAAAGTGTGGCCTCCTTTGAGACCTGTGGGATCTGAATAGTCGTGCCATAGGTCCAGTTCCAAAAATCACAGTCTGAGTGGGAAGTGGTTTCACAGCAGGCATTTAGTGCTGTATATACCATGTCATGCATAAAACACGGGGAAAAGGATTCCGCAGCAACACCATTTTCTCCCCTTTCTTTTGCATTATGAGATCATTAGCAATTGCTGTTTGAGCGAATTTGAACATAACCAGAAAGGCTGGGAGAGAGGAGCTGAAATGTAAGCTGGTGATATTCTTGCAATCTGAAACTCATTAGAATCATTTGCAGCTTGTTGACTACTGTATTTTGATTCTCTCTGATTTCTGACTCTGAACTGAGTAAGGGTAAGTCAGAATTGCTTGCCTTAAAAATAGAATGAGATCAAGAACTGGGAATAACTTCAATTTTGAGTGTTCCTTGTAATAAATGCTTCAAATATTTTGGAACGAGAATGAACACAGTCTTGGTCAGCTGGTCAAACAGAATTATGTCTGTGCTTGAATAACAGAGGAAGAAGGAACCTATAGCTCAATCTTATCCCTGGCTCAGCGCCACCAGGTGCAATGGTGCTACCACTGTATCCAGCAGCATCAGTGAGGTTGCCAGAGGTCACCTCAGGGAAAGGGGACTTTTGTCACCTTCCCCAGGAAAAGCTCCAGGCTCCACAATGGAGCCTCTTAAGTCTATGCTAGCTATTTTGCTGGTACAGACTTGAGAGCCTCTGTGTAGGCTTTGCAGTCCAACACAGAGGATATGATATGGCCAAGTAGGGCTGTGCCAGTCTGAACACCCTCCTGCCCCAGTTCCTCCCTTCCCCAGATTTGTTGATTAGTTAAATACGTTCCTTGCAAGAGTGTTAAGGCCTAGTACTCTTTAAAGCAAGCATTGGCTCCAAATCTACTGAGGGCATGACTATAGCTTCCAAAGAAAGAACAGACTAAACTAGTGGTTAAAAAGATTTCCATACACAGTTTCTGATTATTTGGAACAGATTCGGAAAACTTTCTACCAAACAACTAATTTCTATGCCTTGCTATTGAAGATCCTGTTTTTTATAATAGTGAAATTAGATGGTTTTGGAACTCAACATTAGATTGCTTCAGAATGGTCATTTAGGAGAACTGAGTCATTCCAGATAGCCAACAGACAACCCAATCCTGAGCTGCCCAGGGCACCCAGCTTCGGTAGCACCAAAACTGGCTGCTGCCGCATCTTGTCCACCTCGGGCTGCCGCAGGTGGCACCTCGGGAGAAGTTGACTCTCGTCCCCTTCTCCCAGGTAAGGGAAGCAGCCCTGCAATGGGGCTACTCACTTTACCACAAATGCGTTCATGTAGGGTCTGACAAAGGAATCTTTCAAGTCTGCGTTGGCTAAGTAGCCGGTGCAGATTTGAGAAGCCCCATTGCAGGACTTGGGGCTTTCCCAGGGGAAGAGGATGAAAGTCCCCTTCCCTTGAGGAGACTCCCAGTGGCTTCCTGACACCTGTTGGATACAGCGGTAGCCACTTTGGCGCCACTGCTCTAGCGGGCACCAGGAAGCTTAGGATTGGGCTGCCCATTCAGCCCCCAGGCCAACTCATTCCCTTGCCCAGCTTCTTCCCCTGATCCCACATTCAGTTCTTCTCTGCAGAAGGCAGGTAGTGAATGTGAAGAGTTTCTTGCTTCTCTGATTAACTACTACATTTCTTCTCCTTTACTTTGCAAGCAATTCTAAGGATCTCTGGACTCAGACCACATAGTTTCTTGAATGTTTTCAAGCACCTATCCATGCAGAGAAGAAATGTTCCTGTGGCGAAAATCTCCCTGTTTTCCTGCCTATTTTTGGACATTTCTAACCTCCTCCAGATCATTTTATGAGGTCTCAGCCTCCTAAAAACCTGCAGGGACATCCTGCTGCAGTTGTTGGCATCCTGAGACTCTTTGAATCCAGGGCCATTGCAGAAAGGCCACATAGCATGGGAGAAACTTGATGATCCATGCAATATATTGGTGTTTTATCGATATTTATCTTCATACAAAATACACTGTATAAAGGAGAGTAAAAAGTGATGAAGTAAGGTAAGAACAGTCTTAATATATTTTATTGTTTTCTGCTTCTTAAACTTGTTTTATGAGATTAATAAACTTGCTTAGCAGATGGAGCCAAATTCAAGGCATGAGAAGTCATCCAGAGTCATCTTTTTTTTATTAACTCTAATTATGCCTACAGGTGAAGAAATAGCTAAGTGAGTCAAATTTCCCTACTGTTTAATTTTATCTAAGCAACCGTGACTCCTTTAACAAGTCCTTTTAGGAAAGGACAAAGATAATTTGCCCTTTTTATTGGGTTATATAAGATACAACAAATCCATTAAACATAATCTCATATAGAGTGCAAGAATACAAAGGAAATGTTGTGGGGAGAGACAAGGTAAGACAAAGCAAAAAGCGAATAGAGAGAGATAAGAGAATTCATCGCTAGGCTTTGACATTCTTACCTGATTTTCCTCTTGGAATTCACCCCCTTTTCAACAGAATCTGCAAACTGGTTTTCATAGTTATAATAGATTTGTACAAGAAGAGAATATGGTTTGAGCATTAACTTTTGATTTATTTTACTAAGCTAGGCTAAGAGAAGAAATGAGCCCAAATTCTCATTCTGTTCCTTATAGAGGGGTTCATGCCAAAAACTAATATCTAGACTTTAGATATCCCATAAGTCACATCTACACGTGTCATTCTGATTCTTACTTAGTGAATCACTTTTTAACTTAATGCTTCTAATGGACATCGACTCTTCAGCAACATGATCCAATCGGGCTGTCTGATTGGTGGAACTTACTGGAGAAAAGAAAAGGGTGCTGGCAGAACATCACTTTCTTTGGCCAGCGCTGCAAAGGCACTATTGCTGGCTGCCCAACACGGTGACTAGCAGAGCAAATTGCATCACCAGTGTTGGCGAGGGAAGGAGATTTGGAAAAGGTGCACGCCAGCACTATCAATGCCGCCCCCTTCCAAGCCTGATCCACCCACCCCTTCCCCCACCCTTGCAACAGATCACTTGCTCTGGCAGGCCTTGTGACAACTACCAGTGCACAGAAGGTCCCAGCCTTTCTGTTGGCACACTAGCTCTCTGTGTTGTTGGAATGCACTTTTGCAACAACATGCACCAGTGGAAGGAACATGTGTGCTGCCAGAGCAGGTCCTGAATAATAATAATAATAATAATAATAATAATAATAATAATAATAATAATAATACAGGTATTTCTATACTGCCTTTCTTAGTCCTCGGATTTCTCCTTAGACTTTATTCAAGGCAGTTTACATAGGCAGGCAAATTAAATCCCCATAGGGATTTTTACAATTTGAAAGAAGGTTTCTATCTTTCAAGAAACCACAACATTCAGATGTTTCTTTCTTGATCTGGTCGCACGTTCTGGCCTCCATCATCCCACGCTCAGAGCAGATGGAATAACTCGGCTCAGCTTGTCAGCTGCTTCAAGGTCGCACGGTGCCAGCCTCAAACTGGCGACCTTCGGATGTTATCTTCAGGCAAATGGAGGCTCAACCCTCTAGACCAGACATCCTGCCCTATAAGATTGCGCCATTGGTTTACCAGCCAAAGGCATTCATGGCAGCAGCAGACATGAGCATGCAAGAGCAAAAATGAGTACAAAAGGGCAAAACTGGAGACAGAACTCTCCTAAAATATTAATCTTGTCCTTTGACAGATGTGTACTGGTCAGTAACCGCAATAAAGGATTCTTCTTCTTCTTCTTCGACAGATATATATTCTTAACCAGCAGAGGGGAGGAGAATGCTGCCTGATGTTGTCTCGGGTCCTCTGCTTCTGTGCTACCAAAAAAATAAATAATTTCTGTGTTCTTCGTGTGTTGTTGTCGTATCCAGAAGCATCAGACTTCCGATTGCATTTGCAGGGATGGCACATGTGAGTCCAGAACTTCTGGGTTTGATAACAGCATGTGAGGAATGCAGTATGGATGGAAATGATCTGCTATTTGCTTGAGTGAACAGGAAGCAAATCACTGCAGCTTGTATTGGCAACAGATGGGGCAGAGGTGGCGGCATTCAGGGTAAAAGGCACCCTGAGTCAGCCACCATGGCGGGCTCCTCACAATCAGTTGCAAATGCGCCCAGCATCAGGTGGCCTTGCAGATGGTCCGGTAGGGCAGCCGAGGCTGTCATTCGATTTATGTATGCAATGCGTTTTGTCAAAATACAAAGGAAGGAAGGGGATAAATAATGTCCATCTAACAGCAGGAGGATAGAATCTGCTATTGATTTGTACAGGTTTGGCATTCTTCAGATACATGCGTATCAGGGCTGCCTTTTCTCTGTTGAGTTATATCCTGTTTCTTTGGGAAAAGAATTGAAAATCAATGTTGAAAGGCCTATTCCAATCTTTCATAATTAACCCTGCCAGGTCCTCCGATGAGTTACTCTGCCAGGGATGAAGAGGTGTGTGAAGGGACACCCACAGGCCTACATGATACCTGCTTAACTGAGAAAGAAACATGAATCAAAAGCAGATGGAAATAATGTACAGAGTTGTGTGGGGGCTGGATGCATCCGTCCCTTGCTCTAATAGTTCAGCCTTCTAAACCGATGAGACTCGATTCCTATCCAAGGAAATTTCAAAGCCAATCAACTTTCTGCCTTTTTTTCTTGGACTGATTGAGGATCATTTTTCTCATTTATAGCACACATCATAAACGTACAAAAGATTAATATATATTAGGAGAGCAATGATGTTATTCTGGAATGTGTAAATTCAATGGTAGCCTGATTCTTTGCATTTTTCTAGTGCAATCCCCTTGCACTGGCATTTCTAGATATTGGGGAGGGGGCTTCATGAATATATATATATTGGGTTTGTTGAAGAGGTCAGTGAGTGGAAACATGACCACAGGAGGGGATTCCTACTTTGTGACCTCCTGTGATTTATGCACCCACAAATCATTCAAATGGCCTCCAAAAATGCCTTCCTCTCATTCTTCTCCACCACTCCTATATGCCTCGTTTCTTGCTCTAGATTCTTTGTAATCAGTCAGAAGAAAGGCAGATCAGCAAAGGGGAGCTAGTGGTGCCCCATGTATTGGAATGTTCAGAAATTCAACCTCCTGGCCCAACACAGAGTTCAGGATGTGGTGGAGCAGAGCTCCACTGGTCCCACCCCCCTCCCGCCACTTTCCTCTTCCCACCCTACCCTCTCCCTGTCCCATTCTGCCCATTCCCCGCCTCTCCTCACACAATACTACTTACCACCAGCAGGTGATGCTGGAGCACAAGCTAGCCCTCCAAGTACCGACAGCCCCTCTTCTCTGGGTCCACAGATGAGGAGAACAGCACATTTGCCACACCCAGCACTGGAACTCCATGCTGGCACTGTGACTGTCTAGGATTGGGCCCTCAGGTGATTATCCCAACCAGCCCCACATAACTGAAGATTTGTGCACGCATAGTGCATGCATGATCTGCCCCCCCCCATCCAGATGAATATGTTTAACCATGTGGCGGTACACTTTGAACTCCCTACCCCATATACACATGTGATGCTAATACTACTTTTAAAATAGTATTAACGGTGTACTTTAAAAATAGTATTAACTGTGTTTTGAGATAACTTCCCACGCTCAGGTAAAATTGGCATGGATGCAAGTGAAAGGCCAGGACATTCGCAGACCCAGAGCATAAGTATGCATGTCCTTAATTATGTGGGGTCAGTCAGGATGATCAAATATCATCCAAACCAAGTATCAGGGTTGTTTTAAGAAACACACACACACACACACACACACACACACACACACACGCACGCACGCACGCACGCACGCACGCACGCACACAAATGCACACATTTTATTTTTAGCAAATGTTTGGCACTCCTTAGAGGATTATTTGATTATTCACTCACGCTGCATACCATTGCCTTAACTCTCCCTTGCTCCTGTTGCACCATCATCTAGCCAAACCTGGTTTGGTTGCTGTCTTATTCCATTCCTGCATAATTCGCTGCATAATTGGCTGTTATTACTCATGAAAATAATCTAGGAAGAATGTAGGAGGAAATGCTCTCTGAACAAACAGGATCTGAAAAAGGTGAATATCTGCACAATTTATGGCTATTTTCAGATGAAAAAGAAAATACTGCCCAACCAGAATTTTTAGTTTCCATCAAATAAATTTTAAAAAACTAGAGAATACCTAGCACCACTCTGTCTGACAAACAAATAGGAGATTGGAGTACTGGATGATTCTCTTCTAAACACATGATTTCCACAGACAGGTGGTCCTTGATGTGGGAGAGCATCAAACAATCTGACCTCCCTGCTTTCTTTCCAAAGTGGTACAGAATGCATAGATCATCTCTTTAGTCAAGCAAGATTTTGGCAGAATGAGCGCCAAATAAACAACAGGGTGAATAAAAATAGCATACACATCAAGATTAGAAGAATTTGTAGACCATCCTTGTTTATCCTCCTCTCAAATGGAAACATTCTGAGCCTGGTAGTCTTAGGTGCCCACTTGTGAGTAATCCTGATCTTGTCAGTGGTCCAAGTCAAATCAAAACGAAGTCTACAGTTACAGGTTACATTTCACCTTTTATTCCCAGTCTCAGAAACATCCCAACATTTTGAGCCATTGAGTATCGACACCCAGAACCTCAGGGTCTCCTTTGCTTGCTGAAGGCTTGAGATGGACAGAATAGAACAGAATACTCCTCTTTTTTTTTCTCACTGGATCCTCACTGGATCCATTAAAGCCTGCGACTCACCAGCCCTTGGTGGCCTACATTACTGCAGCTTTTCCCCATGTATGCTGCAGTAAAGTCATATATATGAACACACACACACACACACACCCTAATCAAGTTGATCATCAACGTTTGTTGGTATTTTCTCAGGGAAATTAAATATGTTGTTCTATTCACTCTATGCTTGCTTCATAAAAATCAAGGGAGCAATATTAGACAGGTCGACATAAGAGAGCAATCCTAGAAGAGGGATCAGAAAGCAGTGAAACCAAGCACACATCTGCAGTGACAGGAGGCTATGTCTTTAAAAAGCATTCCAGGAAAGCAAAGCTGTTATTATGTGTAAATCAGCTGCTAAGAAAGTGATACTGTTAAAGACATTCCAAAGAACAAAGAAGTTACCCTCTGTAATTAAATCTTGCTCCCCCCTTTATGCTATTCAGGATACAAGCATCATCCTTAACCATTGCTTGAAAACACGGCAGCCATGGAACCCTCCCCCACCCTTTTCCACCACCAGTTGGGTCCTGGGGATTTAGTGGCTTAATGGTTTTCACACTGCTCTGACTGCTCATGGGATAGGTGCTGAAAACCTAATCCTGATCAGATAACTCTTAATAAGTCCTTAGTGAAAATGGGATCTCTGCACAGTTTCCATTTAACGTACACATCCCCATCAGTGGTCTATCAAATATTTGGCAGGATAATACAGAAATGTTGATTTATGCTCAGGGCAGACAGAAATTCTCCCTTTATTAACTTTATCTCTGACAAAACCCAAGTGGGAACATTTTGCAGTAAGAATAAGTTGTCGGGGCCAAAAATAAGGGTCAATTTTGGTGTTTGCACACTGGGAACATCATCAGAAAATTATTTCAGTAAAAACACTCGAAAACAGAGACATTTACATTCCAGTTCACATTCCGTCTAAGGCCCCAATCTTAACCTATCCTGCAGTGCTCATGCAGTCACAGGGACCCCCTCGAGGTAAGAGCACACCCTTAGCTTGGGGTAAGCCTCCACTTCTCCAATGGATCTCCTTCAATCTGTGGCACATGTTTTCCTGGCATAAATCCTGAGAGTGTAAGGAAAAGGGAATGGGTATGAGATCCTGGCACATACCAGTGTTGCTAGGAGCCACTTCCTCCACCTCTCCTTTCCTTCCCAGAAAACTTCACTGTTCCTCCCCTTCTCCACCCCATTTCTCCCACCCCCAGCAGCACCACCCTGTGCTGACTTACCTACGCTCCTATGGGTAAACGTAGGAGTAGCAGGCCAGCAACACTGCCACCAATCAATTAATCCATCACGGTGGCAGGCAGGATTGGGGAGGAAAGGAATGAGTGGGAGTGGTATATAATCATAATGCCCCCCTGGGCCCAGCAAGTTGGTCAGAATATGTTGGTGGGCCAGAAGTGGCCTGCAAACCTTGTTTGGGGACCCCTGGTGTGGACAATACTGTTACAGATGGATCAAGGTTCTGGTGCAATAGATGGAATTTTTCAGTAGAAATGAAGATATGGGGTGGAGGTGATTGGAGGTTCACCAGGTGGCACTGTCTCTGATCTTCATTCATTCATTCTATGGAACCATTTACAGAGTCTATGTACACATAGTTAGGTCTCTGATTACACATGACGGGCATCCTGTTTACAAGTGTACACATGTTCAGGTGTAGGGCCACAAAGAGTGTGCCTCCAGTAAATTAAATACTTGGAAATTATGGGTGCAGTCAGCAGGCCTGACCCCAATTGTTCCCCTCCACCAATATGAAAGGGGATAGAATGTTACTACTTCGTATGGTTGTTCGGGTTCATTCTGCAGCATTCACAATTTATGGTGTGTGTGGTTTTTTTTACTGTATTAGAGCCACCATTTGAAGCTCTTCTTGGTAACCAAGAAGGGGGGTTATAAACACACGTCCTGTAAAACAGAAAAGCTTAAATTCTGACAGTTTTACTGCTCCTCTCACTATGTTTTCGATTGGGATGATAACATCTGGTATCTACTTTTCAGTAAACTAGCAGTAAGTCTAGTTGATAAATGTCCATTTGTGTGACAATAGCAGATTCCTTTGGATATTTTGCTCTTGAACAATAATGTATTATGATTAGAAATATCTATATACTTTTTCCAACAACAACAACAAAAAGTTCACAAAGCGGTTAACAGAGAAAATCAAATCGCTAAATGGGTCCCTGCTCCCAAAGGCACATAATCTAAAATGATACAGAAGGACCAGTTATGAACCTGGCCCCAATGCTGCCCCAGGACCTAGATCTGCGATGTGCCACCCCCCGCCCCATATACTTACCTAGATACATGGAGCATCATGTGACGCTCCAAAGCATTCCAAGAGCCTTCTGAGGCTTCTTAAACATTACTTCCGGTTTTCCAGCGAAAATCAGAACTACTCTTTGAGGTTGCTCTAGAGGTCTCAGAAGACTTTGCCTGCTTGTAGAACGGCTCCAAATGGCATGGCAGGTGCAGGGGGCAGGGGTGCAGTGGGCTTGGTGCCTGGGACTTATGCCCCCTGCCCCCCCAGGACCACCACTGAGAAGAACACCAATAAACAGCAATTAGAAAAGACACCGTACTGGGGTGAAGAGGGACAGTTACTCTCTCCCTGCAAAATGTAAGAGGAGCAGCACTCGAAAAAGCACTCCCAGTAAAAGGGAGAAATTCTAAGATGAAATTCTGATCAGAGACAATTTAAAAAGTCTGCAGAAAAAAGGAAAAAGAACTTGAATGACTCAAGTTCCTCCAGGCCCAGTACTGAAACTTTGCTATAATACTTCTCAGAGGAGCCCGAATTTAATGGTGAACTGTTAAAAGTAAATGAAGATGCTCCTGTTGTCCGAATTAGCACCTTCCCGTGGAAGAAGAATTTAAACTAGCCAGATCTAAACTCTTTTTGGCAGCTCAAATGTATTTTGCTCTGTGCCTGCTGGTTCTCGCTATCTATCATATGGCTTAAATGTTAACCTCTAGCTCCTTATTAGCACAATAGCAGTAGCAGCCTGACATTCTGGATGATGCACACATTTGTTGAGCATTCCAACATTCATCAAGCTTACAGTATGTTGAGGTTTCAAAAGCTAGACCGGCTGGGAATATATGGCTTTCGAATACTTCTATGATCGGAAAGCAAATGGTACCAGTTTGAACAATACCATACCAGTTCCACCTGAACTTGCTCACAGGTATGCACATCCTGGCCCATCCTGTGTCTTCCAAAGAGCTTTTTTAAAAAAAATTGTGCATGGGGTTGGTTCATCCAAATTGGCCCTCTACAAGAATGGCCAAAACCAATGACTCAGAGTGCAATCCGACCTTGACGTAAGGCATGTCTGCACCTCCTTGCAAATTGGCGGCTCCAGTGCAAGGATGTGCGCTGGCCCTTGGAAGCCAGATCTGGACTCTGCAGCACTGGAACGAGGTAAGTTTGCGCCGGCCTAGGGAAGCCAGCGTGAGAGTTAGGAAGTGCGGGGTGAGGGTGGAACTGGGGCATTTTGAGGTGGGGAGAGGGAGGACGGCAGGTGGGCTAATGGATAAACTGGGCCAGGGACAGATGTGGACTGGTCTCTGGCACTTAGGCCAATCCTAACCTCCCTCCCGAGCAACCTGGCATTACACTAGGTTTCTTGGATCTGCACCTTCTGTTTAGCTGGCACAGATCTAACTAGCCCCATTGAGGCGGCTAGGGCATTACACGGGGTAAAGGGATAATTATCCCCTTCTTCTGAGTTGCACAACAACCACCTCCAACTCTGCACTGGATACAGTGCAGGCCAGTCGGCTGGCCTGTTCCAGCGCAGATTAGGATTGGGTTGCCTGTTTGGAATTGGACTTCCTCACAATTTTTTTTTTTAAATACCTCATAGTTAGCAAGCACGATTCCAAAATCTGAATTGCACTCCTGATGACATTGTGACAGCATCCCCGAAGGCAAGGAGCAAGGCAGCTTGGAAAGCTACGACATATCACAGAGCCCTTTGCTGATGAACTGAATTGCCTTGAAATTCATTTTATTTTCCAAACCGGAGAAGAATTTTCCGGAATGTTGTATTTGGTTCTTAATGTGGCATGCAGCCCAATCCTAACCTGTGCTGGAATAGGCAGGCCAACTACCCTGCACTGTATCCAGCACAGGTTAGCAGGTGGCGTTGGCACAGCTCGGAGTAAGAGACATTTATCCCCTTACCCCATAGTGCTACTGGGATCTGCACCAGCGAAAGAAATTGCTGGCACAAGTCTGAGCAACTTGGTGTAATGCCAGGCTGGCTGGGAGGGGGGGGGGGGTTAGGATCCAACCCAAAGTGCTGAGGCTGGTCCCACCCACCCCCGACCTGGTCCACCTAGTGGCCTACCCTTAACCCAAAAACATCCCCATTCCACCCTTCCGCCACCCTCTTCAACCCCCTACACTGGCCAACATTGGCTAACAGAAATGTACCTGCTTTCATGCCACGAAGGCCGAATTTGGCCTCAGTGGGCCAGCATGCATCCTTGCACTGGCCCAGCTTCTTCTGGAGTAGTCACAAAAATGCTGTAATGCGTTCACAACTCTCCTGGGCCAGCACAAGGGACTTGTACATCTTCTGGATCCTACTCTGATTGTTATAACCTGGAGAAGTTCATACTCCAAATCGGGCCAACAGATCTGAACTTGGGTGAAATCACTAGTTTTGCTTCCTTCTTTCCCTTCAGCCCTTCCCATTCCACACTCGGTTTTCTGTTTTGTGTGGTGCTTATCTCATGTTGTATGACATTTTATATTGACAATGAATTCATTGACATGGCAGTCGCTAGAACTGCAGGCTTCCAATTTTCTGCATTTGTCATTGATGGCAGGCCCATTCGTTGCCTACGTTTTGTTCTTAATGTGCTTTCCATGTTCCCTTTATTGGGATTAGGATTTGCATGTCATTTGCCAAAGAAAATATTGTTTCTCCCATTCCTTGTCACGTTTGAATTAGAAGCTGCGGCTTCACAGCCTTCCGCTTCTTGTTGGAAGTGCCTCCCACTCACTTGATATGATGGTGTCTTTTTGTGTATTAATCTGTCATTTCCTGCTTTGAAGCAGTTCAGTGTTAGAACTGTTGTTCTTTGATGGCATGTTAGACAATTTATACGCCTTTTCCCCATCTTTTATATTTGATTGATGTTGGCCTGTTCATAAAATGCTTTCCTTTGAACATTTTGTCTTCTCTGAATCGTTTGTTGATGCTCAGGTCCCCCCCCCCCCCCGATATTTGTGTATATTTACACATTCTGTACATTATTATATATTTTGTGCATTTATTAGTGGGAGATTCATGCCATCTTGAAGCACACAAATGGTTTTCTTTCACTTATTCCAATAAGCAAAAGCAAGCAAGCAAGCGAGAAAGAAAGAAAGAAAGAAAGAAAGAAAGAAAGAAAGAAAGAAAGAAAGAAAGAAAGCAAGCAAGCAAGCAAGCAAGCAAGCAAGCAAGCAAGCCTGATAATAGGTTCTGGTTATGACCTGTAAAGCACCAAAGCAGGGGTTCCCAAATGTTTTAGCACCAGGACCCACTTTTTAAAATGACACTCTACCGGGACCCACCGAGCTTTATGAGCCTTAAAAAAAAAAATTCACTTTACCAGCTCCTCAAGCCTCTGTTTTCAGCCTTTTTACTAGAGGAGGGGTGGGGAGAGGGTCTTCTGGAGCATTTGTTAAGCTCCACATTCATTGGCTCAGGACCATTCTGGTGGCCTTGTGTGCCATTAAGCAGTGGCAGCCTGATTTATGAATGCCAAAGGTGTGGCTATATTGGTGATTGGAGAGCAGTGCTCTCCCCCAGTAGCAGCTTGTTTAATCATTGATGCACATAATCTGATCTGCTTTGTCAGTTACATGACCCACCAAAAATTGGGTCACAACCCACTAGTGGTTCCCAACCCACAGTTTGGGAACCACTCCTCTAAAGTGTTTTGGGATGTGGAAATCTTAAGTACACTTGCTCCCATATGTGCCTCCCTATGTGCCCCTGTTATCAACTCAGGCCTTATTCTGGACACCCGTGCCTTCAGAATTATGGGAAATATTGACTAGGAGCAAGACCTTCTCAAAGGTGAAATATCCTTCCCGTGGAGACCTGGTTGCCCCCTACACAACAATCCATCAGAAGATATGTTAAGACCAGGTTTTTATGTTCAGTTTTTAGAGGGGAGTGATGTTTTTCAGCGTTTGTGGGGTTATTTAGCTGTCGCTTTTCAAATGTGGCACTTGATTTGGTGTTATGCTGCCTTTTAAAATTAGTTTGCCTGTTTTTTTTGTTTTGTTTTTTTAATGGTATTTTGTTTGTGGTTTTATCTTGTGGGGCACCTTGAAGTGCCTTAAGAGGCACGCAATGTTTTGAAATAAATAAATAAATAAAACAAGCAGCCAGTGTGTCAAACACACCCCCAACATAATTTCATTGTGTGATGCAAACATTGTTTCTGTTGAATTTTTAATGTTTCTTATACAACTCAGAGACACTGATCACAACAGTAATTTCAAGGGTTTTTTTTAATATTATAAAAATGGCTTAGTTCTCTTAAATTTTGTGTTTGCATCTATCCTATTGCCTACTGCAGTGGTTCTCAAACTGGTGGGTCTGTCCTTTTAAGGGGCGGGGGATGGGGAGGGAGGCAGAGACGCAATCCCCAGGATCGCGTCGCTAAGGGGGGGCGAGGCGGGTGCTATCCACTTATTTTGAATGATATAAGACTGCAGCAGGCTGCAGGATGTGTGGGAGTGACAAAATGGAAGTGCTTTGCGCCTGCTTTAATTGCAGATTCCAAGAGTTGGGGAGCGCTGCAGAGGGCTACGCAAGGCTGCCCACACCTCCTGCAGCCTGCTGCAGCCTTTCATCATTCAAAGTAAGTGGAAAGCACCCCCTTTCGCCCCCCTTAGCGTTGCAATTCTGCAGAACGCGTTGCTGCCCTAGCCCCTCCCCCGCAAGAACTTACTGAGGGAGTAAAGCTCCCTCAAAGTTTGAGAAACGCTGGCCTACTGCATTGTAATCCATGTAACCTAATACAACCGCATAGCGTGAATTGTGGTTAAACGATTCAATGCCCCAAATAGTGGCGTTTAAAGAAAAAATTCTTGCACGAGATTTGATTTTTTAAAAAAAAAATCAAAATGTTCAGATGAACTTGAATTGGTTCAAATTTTGTTGCCCAGTAGACACAACTTTGACAAATTTTGTGTTGTGGTTTTCTTTTAAGTTGTCGAAGATCACAAAAAGAATCCGAAGCAGATGGGATTTGTGCTGTCGTAGACGTTTCTGTGTGTATTTTATGGCAACCCTAAGAGAGCTCGCCACTCTAAACAGTGCCCTGCAAAATGATGCCATGCTTGCTACTGAATCTTTAGCACCCTCACTTATCATACATTGTTGTACTCGGCTCTCTTTTACGAGCGTCACACTGGAAGACTTGGTGGTCGTCAGCCTTAACTATAAAGACTGGAATGATAAACACGCATTTGGTTTTGTTTACGCATTTGAATAAATCTTGCATGCTTCTGATCCCACACAGGGTGGTGTAAACAGGCTTGAGACCACTGAAGTTCTATCAGCGCAAGGCAGCTTTGGAAGAAGTAAACAGCCCATGGCAAATTAAAGCAACAATGTTCCCTTGAATTCTCGTTATTTGTGGTGCAGCCCCAGCAATTCCACCCAGACAGTTCAATTATATGGCTGACAGAAGCACAAATGGAGCTCAACTTAGATTCCAGACCTTGCAGCATCACTTTGATGTCCTCTTGTCTGGATCCTGCAAAGGGTGTGTGTGTGGGGGGGGGGGAGCTTTTTCTTACTGAACTCTTCATGGGGTCAAATAGAAGCAGAATAATTAGAACGAGCCTTCGTTTGGATGTGAACACATTTGGCTTGCAACACATTTGGTCGCAAGAAATGGTGGCAGAGATGTGCCAAAGGTAACAGACCACTTCAACATGGTTCAGTCTACATGTGTAGCCGCCCTGGGTCCCTTTTTGGGAGAAGGGCGGGATAAAAATAAAGTTTTATTATTATTATTATTATTATTATTATTATTATTATTATTATTATTATTATTATTATGTGTAGGGATGACTGTATCCTGATTGTACCAATTCAGCCCAATTGGGTCCCATGCGTGGGGAGGGGCATGCAGTGGTGGAAAGCAGGCTGCTCACTGCAGAAGGTGGCACTTCACATGGAGGTAAGAATCCATGCAGAGGCCAGCGTGGCAAGTGAAGCTCTCACGGAGCCCACCCACCCCTGGGTCTGATTGGAATGAAATTGCCCCCCCCCCCCGAAACAGTTGGCAGTAACATCATCACAACACCGCCATCTACTTCTGGGTGCTGCATTTTGTATGGGGCGCCATCAGCCCTAAGCTCATTGCTTCTTCTTGTGCCAGTGAGTAGGGTAGCCCCATGGGGGGTGGCGTCCCGCCAAAATGTTTGGCATTGGGCCCCGTAGCTCCTAAGGCCGGCCTTGTACATGTGGCACATTTTCAAATGGGCACTACAGGGGTGGTATTATGGGTCAGGCAGGTTGGGCACTGGCTAAATGGGGGACCCAGTGCAGAATTTTGCCCTAGGAATTCCAACAACCTGACATTAATACTCACACACCACATAGATATTGATCATGTTTCTAATTTTAAACACTATTGTTAACATATTGTTAAGAACATAAGAACAGCCCCACTGGATCAGGCCATAGGCCCATCTAGTCCAGCTTCCTATATCTCACAGCAGCCCACCAAATGTCCCAGGGAGCACACCAGATAACAAGAGATCTCATCCTGGTGCCCTCCCCTGCATCTGGCATTCTGACATAGCCCATTTCAAAAATCATGAGGTTGCGCATACACATCATGGCTTGTACCCTGTAATGGATTTTTCCTCCAGAAACTTGTCCAATCCCCTTTTAAAGGCGTCCAGGCCAGTCGCCATCACCACATCCTGTGGCAAGGAGTTCCACAGACCACAGACTATTAACATCCAGTCACCTGCCACATCCTCCCATTTCTCCCATTGCTCTGCTTCATTGGTGCAGGAGTTTCCAACCAATCACTCTTCTCCCACTTCCTTGATACTCGTTTATGTACTCTACTGGCCAGAAAATAAAGGACTAACTGGATTCTCCCCATTCCCAATATTCTGTGCTTCATTGAATTGATCTCCCTCAATACATTAATAGAATTTGTGGAGAAGGACTATGACAAGAGGGCATCTGTTCATTCCAGGTCTGTTAGAATCATTTCTTTCTGGACCATTCATGGTCTTGTTGTTTTATGAAAGTGAAAGAAAGCAGATGTTTTGGGTGAACATATGTAATGAATGAAAGTGAGCGCCAGTGTAGAAACAATGGGACTGGAGACCTCAAAGGTGCACTTGAAATGTGTTACATATTACAAACTAAACAGCTATGCCTCAAAGTGCACCTTTGAGGTTTCCTCTCCTGTTAGGAGGATGCATGTTAATGATGTGGACATGAACGGTAGTTTACAGTGATAATGCATTTCATGTGGGCAAGGGATTACTAAGAACCTGTGCAGAACAGGCTGACAGACTGAGCAGTGGGCAACTGAAATGGCAATATTAGGCATCCACAAGTCACAGTTGTGTAAGCACAAAGTCATCCAGGGCATGCTGAGGAGTGCTTGACTGCCATGCCTCAAGTTCTTTCATGATCTGCCCACATTAATTTGAAAAGCAGCTACAACAAAGCCCAGTCAACAAACTACAAAAGTCTTTTTGTGCTTGAGATTTATTTCCTTTTACCCTCTCTTTCATCTCTGAGTCTGCTCCTCTCTTCAGTTTTGTTTATACTGTATCAAAGATGTTCAACTTGTATCAGAACCTATTCAGGGGTGAGTTGGGGAGTACAAGGAGGGCCAAAGGGAAGAGATCAGGGAATGCTCAGTATTGATAGATGGTAATGGTGGTGGTGGTTTTAAGATCCAATACCTTTTAATAGGGAAAAAAGTGATTGCTACATAACTTTTATTTTTTGAATAATTGTTCATACCGATGTTTGCTACCATATAGTAGAGCGTGTGGGGGCTATATCTGATTGGGTTTGAGCTTCATTGTTGTTAAAAACTACCAGCCTTTTTGGGGTGTGTCTTCAAATGTCACCTCAAAATTAATCCATTTTTCATCCAAGTCCAGGACATTAATTACAACTCAGAGAATCAATATCTGCCTTTGAGGACTTCTAAATGGCTCTATCTGCACTGTAATTAGTGTCCAGGACTCAGACAAAATCCAGATGAACAGTTTTGGGTTTCATGTAGTTTAATTGGCTGTTCATTCAAAGGTTCCTCCTCCTCAAATGAAAATGTTTAGACTTGAAGATCAAAGCCATCATTCAGCTGAGAGCAATCGAACAGTTGCTATACTATTTAATGCGCCAAGCAGTGGCGTCGCTAGGGGGGTGCGGGCCGCACTGGGTGACGTGCACTGGGGGGTGACATGCACTGGGGGTGACATGCTAAAATCACGGTGGTTAGGAGTAACCCCATCATATTATATACCGTTGGATGCGGAATTTCGAATGGAATAGAATGCAAAACACCTGAGTGAAATATCTCCTTTCTATCAAAAGTTATGTCCAAAAAACCAAAGAACAAAAAATGCATGGAGCCCTATAGAAAGTGAAAGTGAGTCGTATTGCGTGTTTTACTCGCAAGTAAGCAAACATGCCTTGGAAGATCAGGTGAAGGAGAGTGCAAGGCTACCAGAATGGTCCTGATCCTATGCACCTGGAGCTAAACAAGTGCTCCAGAAGGCAGCCTCCCCCCACCCCCGCACTAAAAAGGATCAAAACAGAGGCTTCAGCTGATAAGGTGAACTTTTTTGAGACTTGCAAAGCCAGGTGGATCCTGACAGTGACCTGGTTTAAACAGAGGTTCTTAAATTGAACTGGGCACTGGGTAGGGCTGAAGACCTTACTGATTTTGGAGGGGGCTGTTATTGCAGGCAGGCTACAGAGGAAATTCACTTGATGGACCAGGGCTGGCTTCTGCTTATTTAATTATTTGTTTTACTTTAATTATTTATACTTATTAATTTTAATTTGCGTGATGATGTCACTTCCACCATGACATCACATCTGGTGGGTCATGGACAGATTGTCATTCTAAAAAGTGGTCCCAGTGCTAAAAGTTTGAGAACTGCTGCAATAAGGTGTTAGTAAGTTGACATCCTGGGGTGTGTGTGACACCACTAGTGACTAAAATCACTAAAATCACAGTTTGGGGGAATAATACCATCACGTTATTTATCAATCAGTGTGTAATTTCATGCAGAATGTGTTCTATCTTTGTTCTATCAAAAGGTACAGCCAAAAAACCAGTGGAGGCAGAGTGATGGTACATCACCACACACACCACCTGGGGTGTTGCCCTGCCCACTGCATGGGGGTGACCTGCTGGCATCCCGTACCGGGTGACGAGAACCCTAGTGACGCCACTGGCACCAAGGGCTCACAAATGTGATGTTCTGTCTACCTCCTGGCAGAAACCTTGCAACCACAAAACAGGGATGGGCTGTGACTTAGATGACTTGGACTCTAGTTGTGAAAATACACAATTTTCGCAACTCATACAGACTCGAGTCACACATGTCAAAAACGTGGGCACTGACTCAGGACTCAGGGTGTGGGGGTTTTACCATAAAAATGAAAAGACTTGAAGAGGCATGTGTCAAGGCTCACTTTTGTATATGGTTGCTCCCCCCACCACTTCTGTAGCTTGACTAGTTTTTCAAAAAGACTGACTTGAGTTAAAATGACTCAAAAGTGACTCTGGATGAGTTGCAACAGCCACTGTTATGACTCGTAGGAGACTTGAGTCATGGGGGGCAGAGACTCAGGACTTTAATCTTGGTGCTGAGGCTATGGCACACCCCTGCCACAAAGATGGCCCAAAAGGGACACATGAATCATGCTCTATATTGTGCAGTTTAGCTCTTCCAATATAGGTGCACTGATCAGAAACTTGCCTTCAGTGTACATGTGTGCTGTTTCAAGACTATACCACATCGTTGAGCTGGACAAGCTGAGAATCTGAGCCTGCTTTCTGCAGCATCCTCAAATCTAACAAGATTCAATAGCTATGCACTCCTCTCGACCTTTACCATGCATTCCCCAATAAATACAGCCGACAACAGGTATGGGATTAAATGGGCCACTTTATTAACTTACAACAAGCGCAACAAGGCAAAATAGGAAACAATACCCAAACTAAGTGCGGGGTTCTAAATGGGGGAAACGGCCTAGCCGTCTACGTCCCCCAGTCTCATAGGGCGTCCACCCAACTCCAGGCGTAGCTCAATTGTTATTAAGCCTGCCTTTCACTGTCGCCCAAAGAGGGTAAGCCAGCCAAACTGCCTTCAGGTCACCCCTGCAAGGCCCCAAAGTTCAGACCAGGGGCTAGCCAGCCTGCCTCCCCGAGCCGGTCAAGCATCCAAAGAGCGGTTCTGGTTCAACCCTGCCCTTGCTGGCTTAGATTGGACGCCGGAGAAGGTCTTCTGTCTACCCACCACGCACTTCTACCGCCAGTGACCAGGACAGTAAGTGATATCTTGCAGACCCAAACGCGCTCCATAGCCAGTCTGAGGTAGGCGAAAACAAAGCACCATCATATTGCCAATCAGATGATGCTCAAAAATTCCTACCCGGTCCTCCGTAGAACGACCAGCTAATCCCAGACTAGATACAGGGCGGGTGGGCGGGGGTCACTTCCAGGAACGGAACTGAGCCGGGTCTAGCGCCTGCGCGCCAGATCAGGCTCAGTTGTCCCGCCCCCCAAGGCCAGCCAGCCAATCAGCTGGCAGCAAAGCCCTGCTGCCGGCTGATAGGGGGGTCAGCCTGGCAATCATTGCTAGCGTGCCCATACAGGCACGCTAGCTGCCTTTCTCATGGTGAAAATACACTGACAAACCGAACGGGTTTTGTTTCTGTCTCTTTCTGTGCGTTCTAATAAAGTAAATTGTGCAATATTCTCCGTTTATTGTATTGATAAACAGACTGTAAAGTGTTTTATGATCTGGTACTCCTGGTAGGAAAGACACTAGATGAACATAAATTGCCACTGTAACAATAAAGCGCTAAGAATATATTTTCCCTTTTGGGCTTTCTACTACGTGTGCCTGGGGAAAAAAAAATAAAAAAATGAAATTGATTTGTTTATTGTGTATATTTTGGGTGTAATTAAATGTTTGAACAGCTTCTACATGGAAGCAAATATCTTTTCCCGTCTTCTACATTCAGCAGCGTATATGCTATCATGTTTTCAGAGCTGTAGGAGCAACTTTAGAGTGTACGTGTCTCAACGTTAAAAGTAAGAGCGTGTTCTTGAAATGGCAGAGCATTTGTGCTGAACCAGCAGCACTATATAAAAACAATAACAAGGGCTACATGTGATTTTAGTGTTTATTGTTTATTTTATTTACTGAATGGCACAATCATGTGGTAAACTGGGCAAGCGTTTGCCTATATGTTTGGTGCTGTACATGTATGCATGTGATACATTAATTTCTAACATTTGAGCAACGTTGCCATGCACATGTGATTTTCTACCCAGGACAGATGCATTTTATGAACATCTGAAAGTAGATAAAGATTTTTTAAAGACTTTTAGATGCTTGAGGGTGCAATCCTAACCAACCTTTCAGCACTGAGGTAAGGGCAATGCACCTCTGAGATAAGGGAACAAACATTCCCTTCCCGAGGAGGCCTCCGTGACAGCCCCCCACCTCAGGATGCAGGATACATGCCTCATTGGCACAGCTATGTCAGTGCCGGAAAGTTGGTTAGGATTTGGGCCTGAGACACTCACCAGGGAACAACAATCACATCTGTGAGCCTGAATATTACTTTTACGTCTCTCAGGTGATGACGGCTTGCTTGCCTCAGCACAAGTTGCTCTCTGTGACAGTGTGCCAGGCCCACCACAGCCATTTGTGGAGGTGTCTGTGAAATGGCCACTGGTGTCAAGCTGTTTGCAACACTGTAAAGGTAGATACACTGTCATACATGCCTTTACACCACCGCAAACATTGGTTAAGATTGGGCAAGGAGTAGCTAGCATGTTATGCCATGCCCTTTAATAAACATGCTGCCCACAGTCCTGGAACGTGCTGGAATCCCTAGCACGTATGCACTGCTGAAACAGAGATGCCTGCGTTGGCTCGGTCATGTCGTGAGAATGGATGATGGCCAGATCCCAAAGGATCTCCTCTATGGAGAACTCGTGCAAGGAAAGCGCCCTACAGGTAGACCACAGCTGCGATACAAGGACATCTGCAAGAGGGATCTGAAGGCCTTAGGAATGGACCTCAACAGGTGGGAAACCCTAGCATCTGAGCGGCCCGCTTGGAGGCAGGCTGTGCAGCATGGCCTTTCCCAGTTTGAAGAGACACTTGGCCAACAGTCTGAGGCAAAGAGGCAAAGAAGGAAGGCCCACAGCCAGGGAGACAGACCAGGGACAGACTGCACTTGCTCCCAGTGTGGAAGGGATTGTCACTCCTGAATTGGCCTTTTCAGCCACACTAGATGCTGTTCCAGAACCACCATTCAGAGCATGATACCATAGTCTTTCGGGACTGAAGGTTGCCAACAACATTGCCTGTTTATTCCCAGCATTGCCATCTACTTCTTTATTTCCATTCCCATGCAAGGCATAAAATACTATTTTTTTCCCCCAACAGAATGCAAAGGTCATCAAAAGTCATTTATTATGTTAAATAACAGAATGCAGGAGAACTCCCTTTTGTTGGCTTTGGTATTTTACTGAAATAACAATGCATCCTTTAGTTCTAGCCTAATTTGCATCTGTTGAATCTGGCATCGGAATCAGCAAAAAAATAACCCAGGCTGTAATACTATCCACACTTACCTGGGAGTAAGCTTTTTAGACTACAACGGGACTTACTTCTGAGTAGACATGAGTAGGATTGGGCTCCCAAGCAAGAGACATCCATTGGGAAAGATGAGTATCACAGCATGTTCCAGCCTGAAGTGGAGCTCTAGCTTTTACAGGTGCTGATGTTTGGCATTGTGGAACTGTAGAAGATAAGTAAGGCTAAAGTGCTGTGTCTGGCAGGAGCTGCTCTTATCTTGAAATAGGAGGCACCTGCTATGAATATCACTGGGGAAATATGAACACCATGACTTAAGGTCCTACTCTCTTTCATTGTGTCAAACTCAATTATGATTGTCCGAGATCATTGTGATTCTCTGTTGCTCGCTAAGAAAAGCTCTTAATTCTACTTCTGCCAGGACAGGGTTAAGATGAAACATATTACTGAGTACATTTGCTCTTGATGGTGTTTTTTTATAGTATGCAGGGAAAATGTCTAGCTTTACTTGAAATACAAATTCTTTTACTGGCAACCTTTTTTTATTAGAGACTCTGCAACATTGCTCCTATTCATGACATATCCAATTAAATGCAATTAATAGACTCCCTTCCTTTTTCTAAATCTCAAATCCAAGCAAACCACGTGGAAAGCAGAAAAAGGACACTGCGCAAATCAATGATCAGAGGTGAAGGATGCATCAAAGGTGACGTTATATCACTCTTTTTCCTCAACATTGCTCATAACTGAGCAAATAGAGGTAATATCACCACATGGTGCAGTGTGAAATACATAGGCTTATCTGGTTTGATCAGGCAGATCCTTTTCACTTAAAGAAGTACTGCAACATTGTCTCAAGCTTTTCATGTATAATAAGGGATTGATATGAAGCAGGCTGGAGGCTTTACTCTTCCTAAAACACAGGATTACAGAACAATAATTAGTTTTAAAAATGCTTGTCTCAGTGTGTCAAGTTGAGAACAAGCGAGTCTTTCTGCAGATGAGCTGGAGTTGGTCCTTCATACCTGTACTACAAACCTGTACTATGAATGAACTACTGACCACATGAAAGAAAGAATAGGAATGAGTGCTGTGAATGATTTCATGAAGTTGTGAAAACAAAATGTAAATAAAAAATTCATATTATCTAGTACCATAGTATTATTATTATTATTATTATTATTATTATTATTATTATTATTATTAGTTGTAGTTTATTTGCTGTTCCCTTGCAATCCCTTGCCTTAAGAAGTAGCTGAAGATCAGATAATGAAGACAACTTCTTGATTAAGTTACACAGCAATTTGTCAAGCATAAGTGCTCTTATTCTCTTGGGTATAGCAGATGGTCCGTTTGGATGTGAACTACGTTTTTTATTACCACTTCTGCTTCCTTCCTCTTAGTTCATACTTAAGGTATTCTGCCTACTGGACATGTTTCAGCCTGGAAGATGAAGTTGGGGTTTCAGAGGCCAACTAGACATCTCTTTCACTTTCCCACCAACTCTGTTTCTGAATGGTGTATTTTGTTACAAGGGATATTAGGCCACTGGAATATCTCTCTTCTGTTTGCAAAATCAGATTGTTCCCTCCACTTGAAACATACTGAAATCTCATTCTGCTTCTCCCCCTCTCTTTCATTAATTTGTATCCAATGCCTAATGGCTTTCTGCATTTCTTTCAGGCCAGACTCTCCTTCACTTCTGCACAATATAAATGAAGGTCCACATCTTTTCTCTAGTAGTTCCAAGCCATTATGCTTTCCATATTATTTAACAGCTTAATCATCCTATCCGCTCAAGTCACGTATAATGACAACGTTACCTTTCAAGCCCAATACCTACCTTGTAGTTCTTCAGACTACATGGTGATGCTTTCATTATTCCACTCAAATATTAAAGTGGATCCCCTCATCTACATCAGTGTGCTCCTAGTAATCTCCACAACAAGCTGAAAAGGATAAGGGAAGGATTACAGGCTAAGAGAGTTCATGGAGATAAAACTTCACCCAAACAACCTAAGCCTCTCCTAATCACTCTCCACACCTTGATCATGTGAGTTATCATGCAGCCCTGCAGATTTAAGGTGATCGGCCATAGTCTTGCAACACTTAATGAAAAATGCAAACCAGCAATTTAACCATACAACCTTCATCTCTGCAAAAAAATAAAATACTTCCACAAAAGCATTGCTCTGAAAAGGTCATGCATGTAGTGGTAAAGTGATCTGAGACCTTTATCAGAGAAATGTGTTTGTAGAAATATTTTTGTGCAGGGGAGGAGAGCATACGGTTGTGTTTGTGTTTCCAGCAATGGCTTTCAAGTTGGCATGGGTGTAAAAGGCCCATAGAATTGGGCCATATGTCCTCCTTTGTGACTTGTGCTGTGCATTTTCAAGAGCAAGTTGCTTAGGTAAAAGCTGCCAGTTCTTCTTAGCATCTTGGCAGACAGTCCCCCCCCCCCCCACTGGAGAAGAGGGTTTCGTGTGATGAACACAACTGTCATCTCTAAGCTAAAAATCATAGCTTTGGAAGTAACCTTAAAGGCCAACTACTAGCATTTTCTTGGCCATCCTAAGAACACTGTGGTCAAATTAGTACATGACACAATTGTCAGGTCTGGTAGTAGTCCTTTGAAAGACAAAACCATACGGATGCCATTCCAGCTTCGTGAGAAGTGCCACATCATGTGACTGTGGCTGTTTCAACCGCACCAGCACAACTCCCCTTTGCATTGATGTGGTTGAAATGCTCACAACTGGGTAGGGAAAAGTTTTACACAGCTTCATGCTGTTCTATTTCCAAATGTCTCCCAAGTCACTATTTTTTCCTTTTTTTAAAAAAGTGAAGGTTCCAAAAAATTAGCTCAACATTTTATGTCCGATTTGATGTCATTACAGCCCAATCCTAATTAAATCCCTCACTGATGCCAGCATGCCAAAGGAGCGTGTGCTGCACCCACTTTCATTCCCTTACCTCGGATAAGCCTCCACTACCCCATTGGGCCTCCTTGAATCTACACCAGCTTTTTTTGCTGCTACAGAACCAAAAAGGAGAAATGGAGTTTCATCCCTCCTTTCACATTCTGCCTCCCATCTGCTCCCCTCCCTCCCCAGATACTCTACATTCCTCCCTCTCCCCATCCATTCCTCCCACCACCCATCCCTTGCATTGGTTCAACTGCACTTGTGCTGGTAGCTGGCTGTGGTATTGGATCTCTGACACCACCGCCGTTTGCCACCAGTGGAACCACTTAGAACTGGACATTTTATATCTCAGTATTTTACGCCCAATGATTAGGAATTTTTTTTCCTGCTACTACAATATTTCCTGTCACAACCTGAAGCTGTATTTTCTTTTTCCACTCTCTCAGGTTAAAATTTGCTCTTACATCTTAAAGAAGTCTTAGACATTGCTTCATTACCAACATGTTTCCTGTCGATAGCCAGATTCTCAAGTCAATTAAACCAGAGTGCTTGGAATTACAGCCAATCCTACGTGTGTTTTTTCATCAGAAGCAAATGCCTTTGAATTCAATGGAACTTACTCCAAAGTTAGTTTGCCTGTCATTGCAGCTTTAGCCCCTTTAAAGTTCTACAGAAGGGTGGCAGCATTCTTGTAGCATGGCGGCCAGCCAAGATTCATGTTTTATGCCTTCCAAGTCATTCATTATCTCTGTTAACCACTTTGATGTCATTCTTATAGAGCAGAGAACGAAAACCAGGTGCAACACTTTTGCTAAGGCCTAATCTGGTGCAAAGTACATGGTACGCCACTTCCTTATATGTCTTGCATACAAAATTCTGAACTTCAAGGCATCTTGCCTGTAACGGTTTCAGCAAACTCGGCAATGGGGTATGGCTCTGAGAATTGATTTAGGACCGAATTAATCATTAATGGGTTTTGGTTGTGCTTCAGGTTGGTTACTCTCATGCTGTTTTGACAGAAACATCATTTATCATTTTAGAGCCTGTAAACTCACTCACCCACCTCCCCTGGAGCTGGCAGTCTGAATGACCATTACCTCAGAGTGAACAAAGTTCAGCAGATATAATTTGCCAATCACTGAAGCTGTTCTAAGCCAAGCCCAGAGGACAGCAAGAAGGTTATTTCTTGCTGTTATCTTACATTCCCTTATTATTGTTCTCCAGTTCTAGATCTCTTTTAGAGTTAGCCAATGTATGTAGTCTGAAATCTTAATCCAGTGCCGAAGGTGGTGTCAGAAGTTGGCCAGATCAGGGACTGGACAAGGGCTCATAGCCTCAAGTGGACCCACCTAATTAGGCCAATTCCTTAACCTTCAGTACCAGTGCTAGTGATATAGCCAATGCTCCTTGAGTGGGTAAGTGTTCCTAAGTGGAGATCCAGGGTATGGATTTGTCCCATGCCCCCCGTCACCCTGGCACCTAGTTGATACAGTTCATAAAATTAGTCCCAAAGAGTAGCAACTTAGAAGGAAAACTCTTGGCAGAATTAAGATGCATGTCTGTGGGTTTTCATGCTACATGTTCAGTCTTACAATCCTCAGGTCCTCTGTCTTTCAATTGGAGCTGATGCTCTCACCTGTCTGAACAAGGATGAACAAAAAACTTTCCCCAACAGAAGCTTCTTGCACCAGTTTAGGTCTGATATGAGCATAGTGGTGTTCTATGCCACATTTATTACAGTATTGTATTTATATACCGTCTTTCTCATTGACGCAAGGCGGTTTACATAGGCAGGTTGACCATAAACCCCATTTTTTTTTCAAATGGGGTTTTTACAAGTATCATTCTATAAGAGAAACTCATATGAGAGAAACTCATAGTTCAATTGTTGTCCTGGAAGCTCTTGACGCTTTCGAAGCTTCCATAGGTAGCTGAAAATCACAGCTGGTTCTCAAGATGTTATCCGAGACTGGTCCTCAAGATCACTGGCATAACTAGGGGAGTCAAGGGGCAAATACCCCAGGATGCCATGCTTGGGGGGGTGTCACCACCATCCATGACCTTCTTTCACCACTTTGGGCCACTCGCTCCTTCTTTGCCTGTGTGCCTTCTAAGGTCTCCAGAGGGCCTTTGACATTACACTAGGATACCTTCTGATGGCTGAGGAGACTGCACACGGCCTCCCAGGCACTCAAATATTCTTCTAAGGGCCTTTAAACATCTCATCTGGTTTACATAGGAAAACCAGAAGTTACATTAGAAAGTGTTCTGGTAGCCCATGGATGCAATCAGTGTGTGTGCGGGGGGTGCATTTTCCTTAGAGAGGCAGCATTTTGAGGTCCTGGCCAAGGGTGGCACAGGATTGCCACTGCACAAGATGTTATCCATTCTTGCCAGCTGACTCCTCTACATTCCACACTTCTGTGTTCTTGCCAACAGCTTGCAAGCTGCTTCCAGTCATCCAAGGCAAGAATCATGCTGATCCCACTTAGCTTTTCAGGCAAGAGAACTGCACCTCCAGACCTCATTTCTTGCCCCTCTAGACCACACCTCCTGCCCCACATCAGACTATTTTTGTTCAAGAGTTTTTTCCTGAACTTTTAGTGATGGTCTGGTCATAGAGAGAAAAGCTACTTTGCAGATGAACTCTTAAAAGGAGGATGGACATGCTGGGTACAGAAAAGACACATGGATTCCCACTCATTTCGCTCAGATTTGATCTCCTTATTGTAGAGGGGACATTAAAATGCACATGAATGCTATTATCTGTAGTCGTGTGATACGAGGCACAAATATACGCTCAATTTAAATGAGCTCTGCTTTCTGATAAACCATTCCAGAGAAATGTAATCTTCACTTTCCAGCACAGCACAGGTTTGCCAGTCCCCATTGTTAAAAACAGAAGAGGAACTGCTATGATCTTTGCTGATTGAACACAGAGAAGATTATGGAGCATTTTGAATCCAGCCTTCTCATTAATTGTTCTAATTGTTACAACATCATTCACATTGAAATCATTGTCAAATTGTGTACATGTTGAAGGTTTAACTCCTGAAGGACACGGCTTTTTTTAAAAAAAGGAACCCTTCCCCATCTATTTTTTTTTTTGTTTCAGAAGAAGGCAGCTCATTTTGTTTTGAGACTTCTGTCCCTGCAGAAGTTTATGTATGAAGGGAAGGAAGGGATCAAGATAAGGGAACATGTCAGCAGAATACTATCTCTCTCTACATAGACTTGTACTTTTTGACTGCCAATAAGAATTCCTTTTATGCACTGCCTTTGTCTACCTTGTTATGTCTAACATTCCAGTACAACAAGAATGGGGATGAAGGATAGCTTTACTTGATGCATTTTCAAAAAATTATAGACTCTTTAAAGTCAGCCCATTCAAGCAGATCTGAGACAATGCCCCGCATTCAATGAAACCAATGAATGTATATGGAGTACCCAATAGGGAAAAAATGTGATGCTTCATATTCGAAGCCTTCGCATGTCTTTGGTGCTTTGTGTGACTTTCTACCTTCGTTGCCAAATATACACATCTTTTCATTCCCCTTTGAATGAGCTGCCAAAAGAAACAAATCGCTGTGTGATCCAGTGGCGCAGGTTGGAGGGAAAGGGAAAAAAAGTTCTTTTTCATGTTAAGTGTAAGTAGGATTGAGTTTAATTTCGCAGTGAGGCATCCTTCTGAATAAAGGCAAATCATGAAAAGAAAGACACAAATGATCATATCATATGATCACTTGATTTACATCAACCTACTTCAGAGTTCTTCTTGATCCAGCAAATTTCAGAGAAATAATACGAAGGCCATGGGTTGGATTCAAAGGTGCCCTTCTGCTTAAAAAAGGTAATTTCCACCCACTGCATGGCGATTTTACACTCCACACTTACAATGTTGTACAAGGAAAGTAAAACTCAATCCTGACATGTCTTCTGCATTCACCTGCTCTTGAGAAAGGAGAATCATGAAAATGGCTACCTGCCTATTGCAGTACTGAATTCATGCAGAATCACTTACAGAAGGCAGGGATGGGCCAAGTCTTGGACTGGAGTCATTTTTTGCGAGTCGTATGGACTAAAGGCACACGTATCTAAAACTTGGGCGCTGACATAGGACTGGGGCGTTTTACCCTAAAAATCAAATACTAGAATAGATTCGAGTCAAGTCTCACTTTTGTGGGTGCTTGCGACTCTGCTTTGTGCGTGTGCTTGCTTTTTCCCCCCTGTCACTTCCGCGACTCAACTTGTTTCTAGAAAAGACTCAGACTGGTGTCAAAATGACTTGAAAAATGGCTTTGGATGAGTTGCAAGGGCTGCCATTATGACTAATGGATGACTTGTATCAAAGGGGGCATAGACTCAGGACTTGACCCAAGACTAGAGGAAGTGGCTCTAGGACATCCCTGATAGAAACTGCTAGCAGCTATGTTGCTTTCACTCATAATTCTTTGGCTACAATCCCATGACTTTAGTTGTTTTCCTCATTTCTTTTTATCAAATGCAGCCATAATGTTACTTATCTGTACCCAATCATTCAATGTTTTCTTCACCTTCAGCTTCATTGTGATTTTTTCCCCCGACTCTAAACAATATAAATTTGGTTTCCTCATCAAGAAGCTCATTTAGCTGAAGCTTGATTGCAAGCAATTTGCCCAAACTCTCTCTGTCTTTTAATTGTTTGAGCCTCTGTCTAATCTATAAACTGTAACTTCAGGCAGACCATTTTTGCCTTACTATTTCCTCATCGCAAAGGCATATCTAATAACCTTGCTCATATCCTCTGGCTTTATGCATGTGGAATCAGGCGAACAGAAGGGAGAGACTTCCCGTTTGACTCACAAGTCCATTAAAAACAATAATAAAAATCTATAACATTGTCTTTTTGAGAGAGGAAATTTAGAGTGTTGTCCATGAAATTTTTGTCCCATTTTCGCTTGCAAATCAATATGCATTATGCTAATACCCAGCTTGACTTCCCACATTGATCTAAAAACTCTGTCATGTGACCTTTGAGATGCGTAAATCTAAGTACCAATCTGGACAAAGTAAAAAAAGTAAAAAAAAAATCCTTGAGTTAATCAGAACCCAGTGAATTTCATTCCCACATTTTGGAATTGGCACCATTTCCCCCACTGGAGAAAGAAAGCACGATCTCATTAGAGTTTCTGGACTTACTCAAAGTCCATGCATAAGGCAGCCTTTTTAAAAGTAATCTCATTAGAAACTCTTCCAAATATGGTATCCTTGCCAAATCTATTTAATTCCACCCACCCAATCCTCTTTACCCCAAAGTGCAACATAAATGTATTCATGGGAGCTTAGTAGTGCAGTCAGAATTAATCCTCCCACACAGAAAAAAAGAACAATATGCATTTTGCCTAACCCAGACATTTGCTTGCTAAAGTTTCCTGACAATAAATAACAACAATCTTTGAATGAATCTCAATAGTATTCAATATTGTATTTTCTTTAACCATCCCACCACAGTCCCAAAATATTACATGGTGTGTGTGCTTCCATTCATGTGTACAAAATCATTCCACAGGAAACTTTATCATTCAGAATTTGGAGGGGCATTTTGCTTTATGGTATGATCATCAGAATGACATCATCAAAGAGAACCAATCACAATAAGGCTCATAATTAATGGCCCTTACATATCTTGTATTGTTTTTACTTCTGGGTATTTGAAGGAGACTTTATGCAGGAGAGACTGCCTGTAAAGGTTGTTTTTTCTAATTCTGCATATGAATTATCTGACAAATTCTGCCTCTGTGTCTGTTTTTCCATTAAGGCCTAACTTTACTATGACAAGAAAAAAAGTAGGAGGTGGCAAAAGCTTTTAAGCTGTATCGAAAGACACCTAGAAAGGTGGAAAATTCATAGACAGCCAAGTTAATAATCATCAAGTAGAATGTGGGTCTAATTGCAAAAGAAGGCAAACCAGTCTTAGGGCGCAATCCTAACTGCGCCCTGGGCCGGCCTTGCGCTGGCCTGGAAGAGTCTGTGCCTTCATGGAAGTAAGACTTCCTGGTGCTTAGAGATATGCTGGCCTGTGAAGGCCAAATCCAGTCTCCACAGTGGCAGGAGCCAGAAGGTCTGCACCTGCCGAGCTTGGCAGGCACAGGGGTGTGGGGGGCAGGTGGACGGTGGGGAGGAGGGGGAAGGAGGCATTCAGGGTGGGCGGTGGACAGGCCCTGGACAGGCAAGAAGGGAATGGGAGGTGGGGCCAGGATCCGGCAGATATGCTGGATTCTAGCCCCTTTCCCAGGTAGCCCAGAGCAGCTCCTGGCTGCTTCGTTCTGCTCAGATCTGAGCCACCTCGTCTAGTGGCACAGATCAGAGTAGACCCATTGGGGCCATTACAGTTCTCCCCGGGGTAAGGAGAAACATTTTCGCTTGCCCCTGGCTGAGCCACAGTTGGCCCCAAACTTGCACTGGATACAGTGCAGTCCCGCTGGCCTGCCTGTTCCAGTGCAAGTTAGGATTGCACTGTTGTATGAACTGCTCAAGTCACTGAACCTATCAAAAGCAGAAAAATGTATCTAGGGCAATGATTTTCAACCTTTTTTATATCACGGCACACTGATAAGGCACTAAAATTTTCAAGGCACACCACCAGGTTCTTGACAATTGACAAGGCACACCATGCTGCCAGTGGGGGGCTCACATCCCCATTGGCCCTACTAATAAATGATCTTCCCCCAAATTCCTGTGGCACACCTATGGACTCTTCACGGCACACCAGTGTGCCACGGCACAGTGGTTGGAAATGGTTGATCTAGGGAATTATTTCCAAAATGGTGATTTAATGATGACCACCACTTGAATATTACATGGCACACTGAAGTTGGACAAAAACAGCAAACTATGATATGCATCAACAAACCAGTTTTCACTGTCATTAAATGTAGATTTAATAAGACAAAGGGCGCAATCCTAACCAACTTTCCAGCACTGAGGTAAGGTGAGGGAACAAACATTGCCTTACCTCCATGACTGCCCCCCCAACTGCAGGATGCAGCACATGCCCCACTAACAGAGCTATGCCAGTGCTGGAAAGTTGGTTAGGATTGTGCTCAAAGACTAGATAACATGTGTTTAATAATTTTTCCCTTTCCCTTCTTAAACCTCCCACTTCAGCACCCCCCACTGGATATAGCACACGCCTCTTCAGTACGACAGCACCAGCATGGGGGAGGGGATGTGATTGGGCTATAAGTTCAGTGTTGACCATGACATTTCTGTAATTTCTTTTTGCCACTGCGCAGGTGGAAAGGAAAGTTTTGAACTTTCTTTTTCCATTGAGTAGCTGGGACACCTGTAGTTCTGTGGTTTCATTTGGCCTGAGAACTGGTAGTAAAAGAGTGGTGGCAGATCTACTGTGCAGGGTTGGTTTTTGCCCTGATTGTGGTTCTTTTGGATAAGGAGGGGACAGAATGGGGGAGAATCGGTCCCAGGCAAGGGATGGGACCAGTGACTGCAGCACATAGTGGATTCTAACCCCTACTATCGGGCCTTGCAGCTTTACACAGGCTGCTTGGATTTGCACCAGGTAAATAACTGGTGCAGATCCAAGTAGTCCCAAAGGAAAGGCTGGGGCTCAACATGGGGTAAGGGGGAAATATCCTCTTACCCTGAGGTGACCTCTAGCCTGCACCTAACCTGTGCTGGATACAGTGCAGGCCACTGTGGCCTGACTGTTCCAGCGTAGGTTAGGATTGGACTGTTATTGTGGCACATGTTTTAATTGTAATCTAAGGAAACAACGCTTTCCCACACTTGAATAATGGGAGAAAAGACTGGCAAAAATCACTCCTGCACAAATTGTCACGCTATAATAAAGGCCGAGATGGTTTAGTTACTAGGAAAGAAATGATAGAAAATTGGAGGCAATTTCTTGTTTCTTGGAATTAGACCAATTCTTATGCAAATGTGAGGCAAGAAGTATTGAACATTGTATATGTTTTTCGTAAAGACTCATGTATGAGAAAAGTTATGGAATTTTTTCAAACTTTATTATTATCATAATGAAAGAACTGAGATGATCCTCTGATATGATTTATATGACAATTTATATTATTGGTTGTTTTGCAATTCTATATCAAAATTAAAATTTAAATGCGTAAGAGATGTCAGTGATATGTTATTCTAGCAAAACCCATCTGAGTGCAGGCAGTGAACCAGGAAGGAGATTTATGCAAGCAGCCCTCTTTCCACATATGGATCCCTCTTGTTAAGCAGAGGTAAATGGCGAGCACCTAGTAATTTGGGTCATTGAGCAAGCATGCTAATATCACATTGGAATTCAATGTTAGGTTGTTCCAAAGTGATCGCATGCAACATGGCACCAGTGCTACAAACTGATCAATATTCCACCTGGTGCGTGTATGTCTTTTGCTACACGGGCAGCTCAATCCTAAGCCCCAGCAGTGCCCAGTAGTACAGTGGTGCCAACATGGCCACCTATGGGGCTAGGGCAGCCACCAGAGTTTCTTTGGAGTAAAGGAACAAATGTTGCCTTATCCTGTGTCAAACTCTGCAGTCGGTCTCATCAGATCTGTGCCAGCTATTAATCTGTGCCCATGTTGGGCTTGCAGGCACTGGAAGGGGCATAAGATTCTGTCACCATACCCACGCCCCTCCTGGTCTGATCCTCCACTTAGGGTGCAATCCTAACCCCTTATGTCAGTGCTTTCCAGCACTGGTATAGCGGTGCCAATGGGATGTGTGCTGCATCCTGCAGTTGGGTGTCACTCACAGAGGCCTCCTCAAAGTAAGGGAATGTTTGTTCCCTTACTTCAGAGCTGCATTGCCCTTATGTCAGTGCTGGAAAGCATGGATATAAGGGGTTAGGATTGTGCCCTTAGTCTGCACTCCACTCCTCTTCCTAGTTCCACCCTCCCCTGCCTTCCCCCACCTCTTCCACCCTGAAACGCCTCCCCTGGCACTTCTATGATGCATCTTTTCAGTGCATCATGCCGGTGGTGACCTACCGCATGGCACTTACACAATGGTGGTTGCTGGGGCAGTGTGCCAGCCGCTGCATAGGATCAGGCCCTAAGTGAGTTTGCTGTGACTGTACCCACACAAGCAATGCAGCTTAGGAAAAGTCCAACTGAATAAGATAAATGGCTCAATAATTCATCACCTTGCTTCCCACATGGCCAAAGAGAGGGTGTGAAGCACACCAGGAAGTCATGGAAGCAATAGTTATCTCCACTGTTACTCCTGAGCCACTGGTATCCCATAGCAAACAGCCTTCAAAATGGAAGTGCCCTGTATTACAACACCATGTATTTACAAATGGCCATCGATGGGCCTAGCCTCTATGAATTTGCCTGAAAAATTTTCAAGACATCAAAACTAGCTGCCATCACTACATCTCATGGCTGTGCATCCCATCAATTAATGACACCTAGGGTAAGAAGAGCCATCTTCTGACTGTCTTGAATCCACTGCCCATAAAGTTCACTGGGTGGCCTCAGATTTGAGTGGGCGATACAGCCAGGCAGGTGTCACCATCTGAGAGGGACTGGAGCATATCATTGCAGTTTGCTAGTAAAGAGACAAAGACAAAGTGAAGAGACAAAGACTTATGCACAAAAATATGCATAACGGGAGCTTCGTTCATTAGAAGAGAACTTTGTGTAACAGAACCACCAATGCGAGGTTCTCAAACCAGGCTGTGAGGGGTCTGCATGGGATGATTACACTTACTCGGTGCCAGAGGAGAAGTTCCTGCTTTCTTGGAATTGTCTGAGAGTCTCACAGTGAGCGATAAAGTTATTAATGTTGCTTGATATTTGCTTTGACAGCTGCTCTGTATCCTCTTTAATCATTACCATCATGGTTCACAGTGCCTTTTTTCGCCTCTTCATTTCATTCTTGCCTTTGTTTCTTTGAGACAATGATGCAACAAACAAGTGGATAAATCTCCGAGCCTTGCACATTTCCTTTCTTTTCTCTTGTCTCCGGAGTGTGTGTATATATATATTTTCTACTTTTTCTAAAAGGAACTGGGGGAAAGAAGAACCAAGGGATCCTTACAACTGTGATAGTTACAAGGAAGCATAAATTCAGGAGGATACATTAACTCGAAGCCCACATCTGCTCAGCAAGTAATTTGGTTATGCATTAAGAGGGCTCTGTCAATACTTGAGAATCCCTTTGCAAAGAAATCATATTACATGTTAGTTATACGACTTTATTGTATTTGTCTGCATTTTCTTTCCAGTTATTGATAACCTTTGGAAGCACAATTTCTGTTAAACAAAGCCCTCTCTGTGCAAGTCATGTTTCTGAATGATCTCATGCCCCCAGATTAGAGGACCAATTTTTCAGGTTTAATCGACTGTACTCTTTCTTTGTTGTATGTTTAAGGATAAGAAAATATAAGGTAAGGGCGACTGCTGCCATCACATCAATTCACATTATTCTTGTCAAAATAATGTAGCAGGTTCAAATAAAAACTGAAATACCCCTGATGTAAACAGAATTCTGCTTCTAAAGAGTATTTCCTTTACTGCAAAATCTCAAGGAAAGTGTGGATTGTGATATTTTCCAACCAATATGAATTAGTCAGGACCTTATTGTACTTCTGTGCTTAAGGGAAATCCTAGAGAAACGAAATGGAGTAGGGTCTATTATTGCCATATATATATATATATATATATATATATATATATATATATATATATATATATATATATATATATATATATATAGCTGTTCATTGTGCTTGGTTGCAATAAACACACTTAGAAAATAAGTTCAATTGAACTCATAAGTGAGTTAAACTTGTTTTTGACTGTGCTGCTTTTCTCATCAATTCATATTAATTCACTGGTAATTATCTTACTACCCAGGGATTGTGGGTCAATTATGCCTTCATTAAACAGACAGGAAATAGAGAATAGGGTTACTCAGTGAGTTTGTGGGTAAGCATAGATAGGAGCCCTGGCTACCTAGACTAGCTTTCCATTTCCAATTTCCCCCATTCCATTCTTGTATTGGGTCTCTGATTAGCTCTGCCTGGTGCTCCATTCCTCCTGAATCTTGATTTAAATAGAATTTCTAAACTTAATTCTGAAATTCAAACATGTGCAATTTGCTGCTGCTTTCAGTTCTTTCATACCCTTTTGGCCCAATCCTTTGCGTCGCTTCTGCCACTGGAACTAGCATTGTGGCTGTGGAGCGTAGTTTCCGGAGTTGTAAACACTGGTCTGTTGACCTGCTTTGAGCCACTTCTCTAGCTGAGCAAGCTAAACAAGAATTTTGCATAGTTGCAGCAGTGGACCTAGTGCCGGGCAAATGGGGCAGATGCCCTGGACACTGAGCCCACACAACTCTAGGACCGTGTGGGAAGCCTTACTGAGGCTCCTGACACAGTTGGAAACTGTACTTCCAGTTTTCCAGAACTACCGTTTGAGACTGTGGGGAATCCTCAAAAGGCTTCCCCAGTCAGAGTTGTGTGAGGCTCTGTCCTGATTTGAAGGTGAGGGGGGTGGCATCGCAAGAGTGGGGTGGCATAGCATGTGGAGAGGTGCCATTGTGGACCTTGATTCTGGAAGCAGTGAGGGATAAGTTCACCACTGCATAGTTGAGCAGGAAGCACATCATCCATCTCCTTACCATACTCCTAATATGGTTTCCACAAACCCAGACGTCTAGGACATCTGGATTTATTTTCAGGGATTGAGCGAATGAAGGCGCTCCCTCATTTGCATGTCCTTTTAAATAAAACTGAAAGTCCCCTGCTTCCAGATTTGAGAAAACCAAATGAAGAATAGGCTAAGGGACATTTTTTTGTCCTTACGAAGTGCCGTGGCAGAGGTAACAGCAGCAGAGGTTGCACTGGGTAGCATCTGAGCTTATGCCATCCCTATTTATATTTTGCAGAAATAGAGCAAATGGGATCCCGTTTCACTCCAGCATAGCATCTTTTGTTGATGGTTCATCGTCTTTTTAGATGTTAAGTCCTTTGGGACAGGGAATCATTTATTTGGGCCCAAATCCAACTTTCCCACTCTGATATAGTTGTGCCAATGGGGCATGTGCTGCTTCCTGCAGTGGGGTTGCAGTCATAGAAGACTCCACAAGGTAAGGTTGTTCCCTTACCTCAGAACTGCATTGCCCTTACCTTGGTGCTGGAAAGTTGGTTAGGATTGTGCCCTGATTCATTTTACTATGTAAACTGCTTTGTGAACTCTTTTGCTGAAAGTTGGTTTAAAAATATTCTTCATAATATATAATAATATACAGTGGGTCTTCCTAATTCAAGAGTTTGGAACCTGCGAATCTGAGCCAATGCGAGTTCTGAACCCACATCAGGAGGGTCCACAGGGGACCTTCCAGATGTGACCAGAAGTGGTGACCGGGAGATTTTCTGAGGGTGGGGTGGCCATGTGCGACCTCCCCACACCTCAGAATACTGGTCAAACAGAGGATTTCATTATCCAAGGTTTTTGGCGTCTGCAGGGGTTCCAAGAATGGAACCAAGGATGCCAAGGGCCCACCTGTAATAATAAGAGTGAAGAATATTTTTGTGTGCTCGCTTCGGCAGCACATATACTAAAATTGGAACAATACAGAGAAGAGTGAAGAATATTTTTGTGTAGTATTTTACCAAGGCACACAAGCATTTTGGTAAAATGCCATACAAAAATGATCTTGACAAAGGCACTCTGACTCAGTACAGGTTGAGCCTCATTATTCGCATGGGTTCCATTCCAAGCACTCACCTGGATGGCAAAAAACGCACTATAGCAAATCAATTTTAAAAACAAAGTTTTTTTTGCTTCGGTGATTTGAAAACAGCCTTGCTGACCTTTGTGATGTAAGATAAGAGTCATTAAGAAGACAATCCATCAATCAGTCCTCCTCCAAGGGCTTAGCCCTTCACTCAGCCCCTCCCTTCACCAATGCAAAGCTATCACCTTTCTTTCACGTGCTCAGGGGGAAGGGAGGGGTCCGTTGGAGAGAGAAGGATTGATGGATTGTCAGCCAGCTGCCCTCTCTCTCTCTTAAAGGAGGCTATTGTTAAAGGACTGTTCAGTTTTTTAAGCTGATTTTAGAGGGATGCATTTTTCCCCTTCTCCAGGGATCAGCACATTCCTTCTCAATTGCAGTGGTCATTCATGTTGAGTCAAATCCATGTATAAAAAATCCATGTATAAATAGGCTGGACCTGTATTGCTATTTTTTTTTTTTTGTTATTGCCGTATCACTATGCAAAACTATATATGTACATTAGTGAAACACTGCACAAAAGTCATATTCATGTCATCATATATGTCCTTGCTTCAGGTTGCCTTCTGAAGTGTTTTATCAATGGGGCATACACACATCAGTGATACAGAGAAAGGAAAGAACAACACTAAGGAGAGGGAGCTGAATGCTGTGGCAAACTGAGCATGTGCATCATGCTCTACAAAATTTGATTTTTTTTTTTAATCTGGGGGAAAATTCATATATTTGGAAGCATCCCTGAGCGACACTGGCTCTCAAATTGTAAATCAAAACATATTTGTTATGAGATAATATACAAGAGTCAGCTCCAGCAAATGTAATCCACTTATAGCAACAAGTTCCACACAGATCTACTGTGCCAGCTGTCTAGTGTCTGCTGCACTTGTAACAATCATCAATATCTGGAAGCATCTCCCCATGGAGATCTCCATGTAGCAGACTGTGAAGAAGCATGCATGTCAGGAACAATTGATTTGTGAGCACAGTAGTGCACATGCAGGTTTCTACCACCCCCACGGGTCTCTAGAGCCTGGGATTGGCTGATAATTTCCTCATGGGTCTGAACAACAAATGAAGCAATCACTTCCTATTTGCAAGAAACAGGTGCTTGGAAATCATTTCTGTTGACACAGAACTTTTATTTGGAAAAAAAGGCTCAGGTGACAGTTGTCAGCAGCTAAACAGGTAGAACAGTGAGGCAAAGAAGGGTTGGGATGAGAAATTGTCAGAATTAGATGTTCTTGGTGGACTTCCTACAACCTTGCATGCCCTTACGCAGACGAAAAATATGCAGCAACCCATTTTCTCACACCTTCAGGATGAAATTGTACTTTTGATCACACACATCATCACTGAGCTGTGAAGAGTGTGACAGATAATTTTGGTCCTAGATTTAGTACAGATCAACCTGCATGGACTTTGGGAACAATTAGGGACAAAATGATTTCCACAGAATATTAATTTCAAACCAATTATTAGAGGTGTCATTTTTTTTCCCCCAAGTTCCATTATTACATGGACATTTCTCTTGTTGAAAGTTTTTTTTTTTTTTGGTTATGTTTTTGCCTTATTCAATATATGCAATGGGTTGAGTGCAAGACAGAAAAGTCATGCTTAGGAAGTAGTTGGTTTATTCCTCTCTAACTAAAATTCAGTGCTACTTCGGTGACTACATTTTCTCTGGAATATAGCTCAGAGTAGTGCTGCACCCAGCGTTCCATCTGCTGCGCCCGATCCTGGATGACCTCGCCTGTGGCAGACTTCAGAGGGGCAATTTTCTTCTGTGTTGGACCTAGGGCCTGCTTGATACCATCATACATCCCCTTGATGTTGCCCGTGTCAGCTGCTATCTGTATCTCGGAACAGAGCTGGAGCCAGTAGTCGTTAGCACATCTCCTGGCAGTCTGTTGGACTTTGCTGCGAGCAGTTCGGAGGACCTGCAGGTTGCGCTCACTGGGACAGGCTTTGTATGCTGCTTGAGCTCTCCTCTTTTCCTCAATGACTGGTGTCAACTCCTCAGAGTGGGCTTCAAACCAGTCTGCCGCCTTGTTGGTCTTTTTGCCGAATATGGACAAGGCGGTGTTGTAAACGGTATTCTTGAAATGTTCCCATCTGTTGGATGCGTTTGCGTCGGCCGGGCCTGGAAGAAATTCCTCAAGCGCTTGTGCAAATTCCTCCACTTTTCTCTGATCCCGGGTCTTGCTGGTATCAATGCGAGGTCTTCCTTCCTTTTTCGTGTGATACAGTTGCTTTGTTTGCAGTTTCACTCTGCTGCACACCAGGGAGTGGTCAGTGTCGCAGGCAGCACCATGATAACTGCGTGTGATCTTGATGCTGGGAAGGCTGGAGCGTCTGGTGAGGATCAGGTCGAGCTGGTGCCAGTGCTTTGATCTTGGGTGTCTCCAAGAGACTCTATGTTGGGGCTTTGTGTTGAAGAACGTGTTGCTGACACAGAGACCGTGATGACAGCAAAACTCTAGCAGGCGTTGGCCATTTTCATTCATCCTCCCAGTGCCAGCACTGAACAACATTGAGTGCCTGCCTGTGCTGGAGGAGCTTGACAGTGAACCAACCCTAGAAGAACTTCACGTGGCCCTGGACTCCCTTGCCTTTGGCAAGGCACCTGGAAAAGACAGCATCCCTGCTGAAGTCCTAAAATGCTGCAAAGAGATCATCGTCACTGAGCTGCATGAAATCCTCTGTCTCTGCTGGAGAGAAGGTGGAGTACCTCAAGACATGAGGGATGCAAACATCATCACGCTGTACAAGAACAAAGGTGACAGGGGTGACTGCAACAACTACCGCGGCATCTCTCTCCTTAGCGTTGTAGGAAAGCTGTTTGCCCGAGTTGTACTAAAGAGGCTCCAGGTACTTGCAGAGAGCGTCTATCCAGAATCGCAGTGTGGATTCCGAGCCAACAGGTCCACCACTGATATGGTATTCTCCCTTAGACAACTGCAGGAGAAATGCAGGGAACAACGACAGCCACTCTTTATAGCCTTCATAGATCTCGCAAAGGCTTTCGACCTGGTCAGCAGAGACGGCCTCTTCAAGATTCTCCCCAAGATTGGATGTCCACCCAGGCTCCTCAGCATCATCAGATCTTTCCACAAGGACATGAAGGGCACTGTTGTCTTCGATGGCTCCACATCAGACCCTTTTGACATCCGAAGCGGAGTGAAGCAGGGCTGTGTTCTTGCACCAACCTTGTTTGGGATTTTCTTCGCTGTCCTGCTGAAGCAGGCCTTTGGAACTGCAACAGAAGGCATCTATCTCCGGACCAGATCAGACGGAAAGCTCTTCAACCTCTCCAGACTGAGAGCAAAATCCAAAGTCCAGCTGAAATGTCTGCGTGACTTCCTCTTTGCCGACGATGCAGCTGTCACTACCCACTCTGCCAAAGATCTCCAGCAGCTCATGGATCGTTTTAGCAAGGCCTGCCAAGATTTTGGACTGACAATCAGCCTGAAGAAAACACAGGTCATGGTTCAGGATGTGGACTCACCTCCCTGCATTACAATCTCTGAGCATGAACTGGAGGTTGTCCATGACTTTGTGTACCTTGGCTCAACGATCTCCGACACTCATTCTCTCGATACCGAGCTAAACAAGCGCATCGGTAAAGCAGCTACCACGTTTTCCAGACTCACAAAGAGAGTCTGGTCCAACAAGAAGCTGATGGAACATACCAAGATCCAGGTCTACAGAGCTTGTGTCCTGAGTACACTTCTGTACTGCAGCGAGTCATGGACTCTTAGCTCACAACAGGAGAGGAAACTGAGCGCTTTCCTCATGCGCTGCCTCCGACGCATCCTCGGCATCACCTGGCAGGACAAAGTTCCAAACAACACAGTCCTGGAACGTGCTGGAATCCCTAGCATGTATTCACTGCTGAAACAGAGACGCCTGCGTTGGCTCGGTCATGTCGTGAGAATGGATGATGGCCGGATCCCAAAGGATCTCCTCTATGGAGAACTCGTGCAAGGAAAGCGCCCTACAGGTAGACCACAGCTGCGATACAAGGACATCTGCAAGAGGGATCTGAAGGCCTTAGGGATGGACCTCAACAAGTGGGAAACCCTGGCCTCTGAGCGGCCCGCTTGGAGGCAGACTGTGCAGCATGGCCTTTCCCAGTTTGAAGAGACACTTTGCCAACAGTCTGAGGCTAAGAGGCAAAGAAGGAAGGCCCATAGCCAGGGAGACAGACCAGGGACAGACTGCACTTGCTCCCGGTGTGGAAGGGATTGTCACTCCCGGATTGGCCTTTTCAGCCACACTAGACGCTGTGCCAGAACCACCTTTCAGAGCGCGATACCATAGTCTTTCGAGACTGAAGGTTGCCAATACAAAACTAAAATTGATCGCTGTGACAGTATCCTCCTGGGCACTAGGCACATCACATATGTCAACAGAGAGCCATTCTGCTCTTGATCATGTCACAAGTACCAATGAGACATGCATCTCTGGGCAGCACCTTATCTATCTTTTTCCAATTACTTTCATTAGCTGGACAAAGAACTATCAGAAGCTAATTAATCTGATTAATATACTCTCTAGATGTTTGTCGTTCTTTATGCTTTTGGTAGCCTTGGAAAATGAGATTTCATATCTGAGAGTGCATGAAGGAGACCAATGTCAAGTCAACATTGTCGTGGCTCAGATTTAGGAGAGATGGGAATTTTACAGAATTTCTAATACTCCATATTCTCCAAAAATCTCTACTTATTTTACAATACTTTACAAGCAAGATCAGAATTGGTGGCAGCGAAGGGAGGCTGCAATAGCAGCAGCAGGACAACAGATAACACAGATCTACAAAACTGAGGGTCAAAAAAGTTTTTCCCAAGCTTTAAGGTGGTTTGATTTGAATTTGGGGTGTTGATTCAAAAAATGGCATCCGTTTTGCCCTATCACGTCTAGTTTTGGAGATATAGTATAGCCTCATTAGTGAATGGATCAAGCAACTTCCTCATGAGGAAGCCATGGTGTAGGCTTCCTCATGAGGAAGCTGCTTGAACCATTCACTAATGAGGCTATACTATATCTCCAAAACTAGACATGATAGGGCAAAATGGATGCCATTTTTGGAATCAACACCTCAAATATAGCCAGGAATTGGTGTAAGGAAGCAAAATGTGTGTTGGCCTGTGTAATAATGAAAAAACAACAACAAATGAGACTGGTACTCAATTTCTGTAAGCAAGAGAGAATAATAGCCCAAGCCAAGGCCAGCCTGCATAGCACAGCATTGTATCCCACAAGCTGACTGGGGACCAGGCCAGCTGGGAAAGGTAAGTAAAGAATCTCCTCCATCACTCCCTGGTCCCCTATGGACCTACACAGACCTTTGGAAACTATTTTTCTGGCATAGAGTGAAGGGGTATGTCAGGTCCAGGATGGGAGCTACAGATCCTGCAGACAAGTCTGTCACTGAAATCTGTCCCATTCTGCTCCCAATCCACCTACAACCCAGCTTGCCCCAATCCACCCCCAAAATTACCTCTCTACTGCCTGATGTCCATTAATGGTCAATCTGCGGGCCACTGTTGGTGGTGTGCAACCTTCTGAGGCTCACGCCAGTAGAAGCCCTCCATAGAATGGCAGAGAGGCTGCCCCACCAGCAGCCCTCACAGTCCACCTGAGCAACACACCAATAGGATAGGACAGTGGTTTTCAAACTTTTGGGGAGATTTACTCCCAAAGTAACTCTTTGCAGGGGACGGACAAGGAGGGTGCTAAGGGGGATGAGGGGAGTGCTTGTACTTACTCAAGGCTTCTGCAAGCAGCAGGAGTTGTGGGGAGCCCTACACAACCCTCTGCAGGGTTCTCCAAGGCTTGGAATGTTGAGAAAAAAGCAAGCACAAACCATTTGTGTAGTCATTGTGTAGCCCTGTAGAGGGCTGTGCGGGGCTCCCCACATCTACTGCTTGCATAAGCCTTAAGTACAATCACCCCCCATCTGCCTTAGCAATGCGATCCTGCCTGTCCCCTTCCCCTGTCCCTTAAAGAGACTGGGGAACCTTTACACAAACTGGTGGGTCATGATTCACCAGTTTGAGTAGCACTGGGATAGGGCCATAAGGCTACAATCATATACATGCTTTCCTGGGAGTATGTTCCACCAAATTCAATGAAACTTACTTCTGATTAGACATGCATAGGCTTGTGCTGTAAATGGGGTTTGAGCTGCTATCAGAATTCTGGCAGAGAGGGACCCCCCTCCGATCTCCAAAAAATGACTTTCATTTGTGTGTTCATCATAGAACAGGCCCTCTTTCATGTCATTGCCAGCTGAACTTCTAATAGTGGCTGAATGCACTTGAGGAATGTGCACCTTGACAGCTTCAGGAAGTTGTTTTACCAGAACTAAGAGAAAATAAAAGCAACACCCTGAATTTCATGAACTAGACCAGTGTTTCTCAAACTGTGAGTCGCAAGCCAATTTCAGGTGAGTCCCCATTCATTTCAATGTTTTATTTTTAATATATTAGACTTGATGCTACCCTGGTATGTGACTGCATTTGGGGAAATGTTACAGACCTGTACTTTTAACAAGTTACTATGTATATTCTTTTAGCCATGATAGTAAATGGGACTTACTCCTGGGTAAGTGTGTGTAGGATTGCAGCCTAGGATTGTTAAAAATTTGCCAGCTTGATGATGTCACTTCTGGTCGTGACATCACTTCTGGTGGGTCCTGACAGATTCTCAATCTAAAAAGTGGGTCCTGCTGCTTAATGTGTGAGAACCACTGAACTAGACAATAACGATAATGAGACAGCAATAGAACTTTGAGCAATACCCGATTAATATTTTTTTCCAGCTGAGAATAAGAACAAAAATCATTCTTTTTTTCCTAATCCTGTACCAATGCTAGCCTGTCCTGTGGAAATCACACACCATATTGTTCTTGTTGACTAATAATATGCTTTGTAGGCTTCCTAATGGCCTATGGGGCTCCTTGGACCTACTCTAGCTGTAGAGCAGCTATATAGCTTGTAGAAGTCCGAGGAGGGACAAGTAAAAAAAAGAGGAGATAGGATCCTAGCATATGACAGTGCTGCTAGGATCTACCCCTTCCCTTCCCTTCCCTGGTCTGCCCCTCCCCAAACTACCCTTAAATCCCCTCTGCCCTCCCCTCCCCCTCCCATGACATCTCCCCACCAACAACTTACTGAGGCAGAAACAGCCTGGAGTCCACGAACCATCACAGGGTCTTTTTCAACAGGAGGATACTCCTCCCACTGCCACAAATGGGGGACAGGATTGGGCCATAAGAGAATGAGATGAATGCATAAGAAAATGAGGCATTTAGGAGTCACATTGTCTGGGTACTTAGAAACACATGAAGGAACTAACTGTTTCATCACTAGTGGAAAATGCTTGTGTGGGTACACCTTGAGTCCAAATGCACAGATGCCTAAGCTTACGAGATCAATAGGTCAATAAAACATGTCTGGATAAACTTGTGGGCAATCAGTGAGACTGGAAAACTTCTCAAGGAAAATGCTCAGGTTGCATTCAAAATCCTAATGGATCTGAAACCATGAAACTGATCTGCTGATCTGCAAGGTCTCAACATACTGGTAAAGTGGGGGTGGAGAGAGTATGCAAAAGAGAATTTAGTCCAGCCTATCGCTACTATTTTGGACAAGGTTTCTTCTATTGCAACATAGTTTGGCAATATTTGGGGCAGCATTATGTTGCTGAGCCCGCCCACATTTGTGATTTCCTATAAGCCTCAGATTAGTGTGGCAAAAAGCCAAAAATCTCATAGGACTCGGTCAGCTGGAAGCTTCCACTTGATAATCAATTTTAGTTCATGATTAAGGAAAAGACACACAATGACACCTACCTGCCAAAAAAAAATCACACCTAATTTCATTACAAGTTAAGACAATTCTGTTTGCCAGGAAAAGAGGATAGCTGGCCTGTTTAAGTTTCTTTCTTTTCCTGAGGGCTTTTAATGCTGTGCTATGATTCTGTTTATGCTGACTACTGCTATTTTGTGAATTGTTTTAATGACTTTTTGTAGTTGGGGAATATTTCTCTTTAAGTGTGCCAGCGTGATATGTTGTCATTGAACGGAGGGATCCAGTTATTGATGATAAATAAACAGAAGTACAATTCAGAATCCTATGGTTGTAGAAACACCCAAACCTAGCTGATCTGGCTATTGTAATCAGAAAATCCCTGTAAATTCAGTTTGCTGCACAATACCTACTGGGAGAACTGTACAATATAGGTCTATACAGTTACATGCAACACCAATGTGCACAGTTATTACTGCATATATTATGCTTAAACAAGGAAAATACACTGAAGAGGAATGGATTCTTGAAAAGTGAACAAGGATAACTTCAGATTACATCCTCCTATCCCTACTTTGAAAGACATGTGCACCTATCTCCATCATAGTGCCCAGAACCAAGTAGTGAATGGATAAGAATCCTTCTTTACCACCACAGCCTGGTGGATCCAGGCCCAAAGAGAAGAGGGAAAGGGGCCAAATCCCCAAGGCCTGGGCTTCCAGGGGACCCGGGGTCATGACAATACAGTTCAAAACAAATTTATCACAAAATATATTTGGGTACCTCAATCTCAGCCTATCCAGGACTGCATTTCCACTACAACTTTAATCCACTTTCAATGCACATCTATCACCCCAGCATTTTGGAGACTGTAGGATGGAGGGCGGACAATCAGGTAACTTGTTCCAAAACCAATGCCAGATCTCAGTGGCCCTGGTGGCATCATGAAAGAGGACTTACATCCACTGCTGCCACTGCTTCCCACCTCCTCCTAGTAAACCTCCCCATAGGTTGTCTTATTGAGTGCTGGTGAAAAGATGTTTACTGCCCTGGGTTGGCCACGCATGGATGTTGCCTTAGCATGAGCCCCTTAGATCACACACACACACACACACACACACACACACACACCAGGGCTCACCTTTGAAGCCACCTCTACTTTGTTCTACATTGAAGAGACTGTGCTGTGAACTTTGAACGAGATTGCCAGAGTTCTAACTGACCATGCTCCAGCAGTTCGAGTAAAAGGACATCAGTGGTGATAAAGAAAATCAAAGAGGGGCATGTTTCTCCTTGTTCATTTTTTTTAATGGTTCAAGCTGAGTAGATATTAGAAGCTACCAATCTAGTTTCAACAGGAAAAGCTATTTTCCTGTTTCACAGCTCAGACTTTGTTTTAGGTTATTTCTGATATTGTTGATGGAATGAGATAAAGCGATTAGGTTTTGTTGACACTATACAGGAAATATGTGAATGGAATTTATCTGCAGATCCAAGGTATGATTCATATCCAGGATGATACTAGAGTAATCTCAGCTCCACAATGTTCAGTGGAGCTGTGCAAGTTCAACAGAGTCTCAGCACCTCTCAGGATTTTGCCCTGTATTGCAGATATTTAAAAAATTATTTTTTGTCCAGATAGTTCTTTTCAAAATGCATATATTCACTAGGGAAAAAAAAGTTGCTACAAGCTGTGTTGCTATCAGCGATAATGTTATCAGCAATAACATTCCCATCTTTTTTCTTTTTTTAACCAAAAGCATTAAACATAAGCACATGCTCAGAAGGAGAAGCTCACAGCATAGGTTGCCAGAAGAACCAACAGATGCAAACCATGTGTAGAGATGGGAGGTTGGAATTTCTTGATTAAAAAAAAAAAAAAGGACAAATTCCAGATGTGAGCCAAGTCAATCTGTTATGCCAAACACAGAAAAGTGCTCTGTACCATCTGAAAGACTGATGAATTTGTTGTGGCATAAGCTTTCATGAAGTGAAGGATTTATGAAAAGTCCTCAGTTGAAGGTGGTGAAGTGGGCTTTACTCTGTGAAAGCTTATGCTACAATGGTCTCTGGTAATCTTTAAGGATCCATGAGATTCTTTGTGGTACTCAAGTTGAAGTACAATTTTAATGATACATCAAATTTACTTTTAGACCAACAGGGTCTATTTCTCATGTCATTCATATGAACGGAGTAATTAGTTAAGAACATAAGAACCCTGCTGGATCATACCAAAGGCCCATTTAGTCTAGTTTCCTGTATCTCTTGTATGGCTTGTGTTAGATAGTGGGTCTATGTGAATAAAAGAAGGCATAGAGATAACAGCTCAACACATTTATTTCATCTTCAGAACAGAACCTTGCAATGAAAACACAAGGCAAAAACCCCTGGCTTTATACCCCTTAGCTCCACCCAGATTCCCCATGATTGGTGCTGTTGAAACACTAAAACTAGAGGGCCAATCGGACCGTAAGATTTCGATCCGCCACCTGATTGGCCAACCATAAGACTGGGCCAATCGGTTATGTAGGATTTCAATCCTGTATAACTTGGATACATAACAGCTTGTAACCTGTGATGGACTTTTCCTTTATAAAATCTGTCCATAACCCTTTTAAAGGCATCTAAGCCAGACACCGTCACCACATCCTGTGGCAATGAGTTACACAGATTAATTGCCTGCTGGGTAAAGAAATATTTTCTTTTATTTGTTCTAACTCTCCTGACACTCAATTTTAGTGGCATTCCCCTGGTTCTGGTGCTGTGTGAGAGGGAAAAATTCTTGTAGTTAGGACCTCTGTCAATGGCCAGCATCATGGAGCAATTGTCAAACGGCCAAGGCCACTGCCACTTCTGAGAAAACCTTTGGGGTCATAGTTTTGCAGCGCAACCTATGCATGTCTAGTCAGAAGTAATTCTCACTGAGTTCAATGGGATTTCCTCCAAGGTAAGCATGTATAGAATTGTAGCATAAATGGTGAGAGAACAGCTAAATCATTGCCTTCTCTCGCCTCTTCCTTCCGTTCGCATCTCATTGCCAAAATAAGCCCCATGACAAACCATTTTTGGGGGGTGAGAAGGGGGTTCACTCGGAACAGTGTGGTGAGGGCCTCTAAAATCTGGAGCTGACCTTGTCATTGTTCAAGATAAAGGTGACTCACTTATTGATCTGTTTAAAGATCACAATGGTGTGGCCTTGCAATCAGTGTATGAACGACTAAGTTACACTTCACTTTCCACTTAGATGTATTACCAAAGCTTACAATTAACAGCATACTACCCAAGGTCAAAGACACAGTTTATTATCTTGGGCGTATTTTTTTTAATAGACAACATCACTTACCGGCTTGGAAGGGCAATCTCTGCTTTTAGCTCAATCAAAAGCTCTGGCAAGAACCTGGGTCAATTTGATAATGAAAGCTGTTGCTGAACACGAAGCAGCTGTGCTTATTACCCTAATGTATAGGTCAAAGTCATGGTCCTGCTATTGTCACTACACCAAACAAAAGAAATATTTTTTTTTCCTTTTTCGTATGATATGGATGAAGTGAAGCATGATGATGACCTGAATACTGATGTGCTCAGAGGAGGTGTGTACATGTGTACTAGTTTTAAATCTTGTCCTTCATCTACAATCCATTGGTATCATGATGGGATTTTTCTACATCTGGGATCTACATCATACATTTTACATCTGAGATCTTGAGAGTCTCTCCTTCTCTGGAGCAACAGGAACAGACACGTCAACTAACTAGACATAGAGTGGCAAAGAACCATGTTTCTCAATTCCCTGTGTGTGGGACAATTTGGTAGATTTGGTGAACTCATACTCAAGGTATAACAGGTAATCATTTCCAAGAATGGGGAAGAGTACTGCTACATGACAGATTACCTTGAGGCCTGGGATTTGTGGTCTTCTGCTGTAGTATTTGATTTGGCTCCCTCAGTCTCATGAAATGTAGTCTTGGATGGAAAAAGCATCCTTTTGCTAGTGGAAAGGCTCTCCCATTCACAGAAGGGTTGCTTCTGACTTGGTACAAGAGCACTGCATGAAAAACATGATCCCACCTCTAGAGAATTTTTTTCCATTTGTGCAAGTTCTTGTGTAAACATCTCCAAGTACATTTTTAATGACCAATTCGAGTGGATGTGCTTCAGCCTGTATCTTCCTCACTCACCGTGCTTCTTTAACAGTAACACAACACCCAATACATAGTGGGTCTGTGCTATGAAAAGCCTTCCACTAGCTCTTGTGTAAGGCTTCATGGAACAATATCACTATGTTTTCCTTCTCGTCATAGTTTCTGCAATGCACAGGTTTTCCATTATGTACTAGGTTACAAAAATTCACCTGGTGTTGGGTAGTAGTGATATGCTTGTGCTTTCTAAGATGCAGTCCACACAGCAACATAAAAAGGCTGTTCAGTACTGATCTGACACTTGATAGGACAAGCTTAGTTACAGGCATTAAAAGTATCACCATTCTTGTCAGGATAGTTTATATTAGTATGAGACTGGAAGGCTATCTCAAAATGACTGATAAATGCATATGTCAGGATTCATTGCATATATTCACTTTTCCTTTTGCTTCTCTGTTTCTATACCAGTCCTTGGTTCAGTGGGCAATATCTGGCTTCCTGAGGAACCCTCCAAAAGATCCTAGAGTCTCTCACACATTTGCAACTGATTGGCTGAACAAATGGTTAAATCATGCATCTGTAAATTGGGAAGGCTAAGGGCCTGATACTCTCTCACCCCAGTCCATGGCATGCAGCAATGTCAAAGGAGCACACACTTCTTGCTGTGGTGGTGGTGGGGCAACCAGATGGTCCAGGAGAGGTAAATAAAAATCATTTTACCTCTCTCTCCGTAGGCCGCCTGGCTGTCAATGGATCTCCTTGGACCTATGCCAGCTCTTTAGCTGGTGTAAATCTGAGGAGACTCCTGGGGATGGGTCTGGCACAGGAAAAGGGGGATAGGATCTGGTGTGAACTGCTGCCCCCAAGATCCACCCCCTTTCCTGCCACCCCTGAACCATCCCTTTCGCTCTCTAATTCCCACCTCAGTCCTCCCTGAACTGCCCACAAACTGCCCCTTTGCTATCTTACCTGCTCCAGCATGGTGTCCAGGAGCCACTGCTGTGCGCACAGGGCCTCAGTCTGTTTGCACTGGCAGCCCCAAAGTGTACAAGAGTGGCATGCCATTTCGATGCTGCAGCAGGACTTATGTTGGTGGACCAGGAATTCCACCTCCCTAAGTGCCCTACAGACCATAAAAGAATAAAGCATGTCTCTGAAAGAGGAGGGTGTCAGTCTTCAGAAGAGTGGCATATTGAGGGAACTCTCAATTAGTTAGTACCTGTGATCTGGTACATAATAAAAGCACTACCTGGAAAGAATGACCCCACATCATGGTCAAATCCAACAAACATGTGAGTAGAAAATTGTAGAGAAGGTTCTTTAATTGCAAAAGAGAGATTCTTAAAAAAAAATGCAAAGATTGTATAAAAGGAAGGTAGAAGACCATTCAGAAGATCAAAGCATGGTGTTTATTTTAAAGATTGCACCATAGACTCAAGTAAGATGTATATAAAAGGCTCAAAGGTGCCCAGGAGGTTACCAAAGTGGTTAAATAATGGAGCCAAGGAGGTTGAAAAGCAAAAAAGAACTAATTTTAAAAGTGGACATCTTGGACATGGGAAGACAATAAAATCAAGAGGAAAAAACCTCTGGCAAATGATTGTGACTGATAAAAAATTCTGCTGGTGATATAGAGGGAGGAGGTTCCTCATTCCTTAAACTTTTCAAAGCTATATTTTATAGACAATTCCTTGCAGGCTTACTAAATAGTTCTCTGTTTATGCCATAATGGTAAAATATGGCCTTTTGTACTCTTGCTAGCAGCTCGATTTCTCCTACATCTATTACGGAGAAAGCAAGATGGAATGATCCTATATTGCAAACATGCCCACATATATCTCCAAAGAATGATTTTATCTTTTTATTTGGAGATTTAGTTATGACTCTATAACTCATGAATTATGGAGCAATTTTGAAGCATAGCTGTGGCAGAGACATGAGTCTTTCCAAGAATGTTTGGCACAAGGTACCACACAGATGCAGTTTCTAGAGAATGAAAAATAGACGTTTCCGTGTTGTTACAAGATAACTCAAAACAACTTCTGCTTCCAAGGGGGGAAACAGGGGGAAATACCTACTCGATTTTAATCTCAGTATATGCTTTGTTCAAATGCTGATGGCTGATAAAACTGAGGCAAATGGTATAATCTGTTAGGTTCTCGCACGCGTATGGACTGACAGTCGGCTTTAAGCCGATTGGAACAATTGCTCCCAATTGCGCCCTGCTGGGCCTCTGAGAGGAATTTTATCGGGGAGTACAAAGTTTCTTTTGGGCCCCTTCCCTTCTCCATGGAATCATAATTTTATACGATCATTGGATCATAATTTGTACAAATTGTAATCTATAAAACTATGTAGGCTTACACAAAATGTATACGCTAGTCTTTGCACAATAAATGCAAACATTTTCTGAGATCCCAAGAAATTTCCAGCTCTGATTCTTTCACTCTCAGGACCCTTTTTGAACCCGTGCTCAGGTATGATATACCCCCTGCAGTCCCTTCCCATGAGCCCTGGGGCCCTAGGTGTAATGGGACTCGATGCATAAGGGCCCCCCACTTCCTGACTCCGCCTCCCGCTCCCTGCCCATCCACCCACAGACCCACCTGCCTGCCACCCGCCCTCCCTCCCATCCCAACACACCTCCTCTCCGCCTCCTCCTTGCCCCTGGGCTATCCCCACAGGTCGAGTTCAACCAGCACAAACTGACCATCCATCGGCATGGTGGAGGCTGGATGCAGCCTCCGCCAGCGGGCGCACCTCTGTGCGCCAGGCCAGCTGACTCCTAAGGAGGCACAAACATGCTTATGGCATGTTTGTGAGCCTTCCGGGCCAGCACAAGGGACTTGCGCTGGCCAAGGGCGCAGTTAGGATTACGCCCTAAGAAATCTTTATTTTAACATACATGTGAGCCAGAGAGCTTCTTTTTGTGCTGCTGACACTTTTCCCAGTGCCAGAACTGAACTGCAGGGCACTAGTAAAATGCAACACAAACAACAGATAAATTTCCTTAGTGGTGAATGGCTAGAAATTTATAGAGGTCTCTTATAGAAAGATCTATTGGGAGTGATATAATCGAATGTGTAAAATTTATAGTGGAGAGATAAAATGTGGATAACATCGCCATTACCTAACAATATGAGTCCAGCTCTTGCTTCCTATTTGAATAGTGTTTACATACAAAATGCCCAGCTAGTTTTGCACGGTGATGGAGTGGAGATAGCCAGTGTCTAGAATTCACAATCGTGATTTGGAACTGAATTGTGAAAAGTAAGACAGGGTGTATTAAACTTACATGAAATTGTGCAAGTACATAGATTTTAATAAAAAGCAGACAGGAGCTTTTACCCAAATCTTATTAGGATTTGTCTTTGTTAAATAATTCATATTTTTCTGGCAACTTTCAATGCATTTAATTTAAGACAAGTTCTTTATCAGCTAATTTGAACTCCAAGGGTTAGATGTTACTACAGTATGGGTGCAATCCTAACCCGCGCTGGAGCAGGCAAGCCGGGAGGCTTGCGCTGCATCCAACACGGGATTGCAGTGAGCAGCGGCTCAGCCACGGGCAAGGGGAAGCTCTTCCCCTTACCTGTGGGTAAGGGCTGCACACCCCTATGGGTCTCCTCAGACTTGCGCCACCTCCGGAGCGGCTCCATAACCGCCGGGTTCCAGCCCCGCCCCCGGCTCCCCACACGCCCGCCCGTGGGCCAGTCCTCCCCTGCCAAGTAACGCCCCCTCCCGCCCCCTCCCCACGTCCCCCATGCCTACCTTTGCCACTTATGTCAGCACGCTCGCTCCAACACAAGCGGTGGCACGGGAGCTGCAGCAGAGGCTTCTGCCTCCATCCGAGGTCGGCGCATCTGAATGTGCCGACGCAGCTCCCGCTTAAGGAGGTGCAAACGTGCTTTACGGCACGTTTGCATCTCTCCAGGGCCACCTATACCGGCATAACCGGTTAGGATTGCGCCCTATATTGTTTAAATTGGCTAGCATTCCTCTGTGAATGGAAGGTGCTTCAATTTGCTCATGAAGGGGGATTTTTTTCATTGATATCCCCGTGACTCTGTACTCTTTGAGGGATCTTCAACCCATATGGATGATTACAGGGTACAGAAAACTGTAATGTGTAGGAGCAGCAAAAAATGTTTGCTTCAGTAAGCTTCTAACCATGTGTGTTCCTTTAGGACACAGCCCAGCATTTGCATTTTTTTCCTTTTATAAATGGGGAGGGGAGAGCAAGCACTGTATTATATTTTAAGTGTTGGGTTAGGCCTGGAGAGAAATAGAGCCAAATTCCCACTCAGTCATGCGGCTTGCTCGGTTATTCAAGCCCATTCATACGCACCTCTCAGTCTAACTGTTAGAACTGCTGACAGTAGTTATCAAACATTTTAGCACCAGGAACCACTTTTTTAGAATGACAAACTGTTGGGACCCACCGGAAGTGATGCCATTAACCTGGAAGTGATGTCATGGCTAGAAGTGACATCATCAAGCAGGAAAATTTTTAACACCCCCGTATGGCAAAATCAAATCAAATCAATCAATTAATTAAAGGTTTATAATAAGTTTAAAAATGCATTCAAAATAAAGAATGCTCCTAACCCTCCCAAGCAGTTGCTGATCTGTTTAACCCATTTTTGCTCAGCCCACAGGCATACACATTTGATCCCTGTTGCACATATGCAACGCTGGGCAGGAATGGCTTTAAAAAAATTCCCCAAACAAAGGCTGAAATCCTAGCAACACTTACCCGGGAGTAAGCCCTATTGACTAGCATTGTTAAAAACATATGCATAGTAGCCTGCTAAAAGTACAGATCTGTAACATTTCCCCAAGTGCAGTCTCATACCATGGTAGTATCAAGTCTAATATACTAAAAATAAAATACACATTTGAAATGAACGGGGACCCATCTGAAATTGGCTTGTGACCCACCTACTGGGTCCTGATCCACAGTATGAGAAACACTGCTCCAACCTATCTCACAAGGTTGTTGTGAGGATAACATGGGAAAGAGTACCATGCATGCTACTCTGAGCTCCCTGGAGAAAAGGACAAGACAAAAATGCATCGAACAAGTATCACAGTGCTCAGTGACTTTGCTGACACCATAGTACTGCAGCAGAATATCAATCACTGTTCTTAGAGTAGCTGCTGCTATTGATTTTAAAAGGGTTAATTCAATTTTTTTAAAAAAAAATCAAATCTCTTCTTAAGTAAGTTATGCATCATATAAAAAATGACTACCAAACATATTTCCTTAACAGGTGAGGGGGTCACAGAACCAGAGTCAATTGACAAAGCAAGCCAGTTGACTTGGCATTTGGAAATGCCAAATCACAGTTGTCGTGTTCTGCTGCCCAGTCCTAGGTACACTGGTGCTGGGATTTTTGTGCCACAGCCTTATGCCAGGGTGGGGGTCAAGAAAAACATGGCAGAGGCCAGATTGAAAGCAGGGAAGTTCTGGTTCATGGCTCAGCCTCTTAAGCATGATGTTACACCCACGCTCAACTCCTATTTATACAGGATGTTACACCCACTCTTTCATTCAGAGCGCGATACCATAGTCTTTCGAGACTGAAGGTTACCAATATAAAACACCCACTCTCAACCAGTCAGCCAACCCAACCCAACCAAGCAGCAATTTATCTCAATCTTCTCAATACTGATCCATTCCCTTGACTGTTCACCACTGGAGTGGTGCAGGAACAGACGAAATCAACTTCAGCTCGCTGATGACATCAGTATAATAATAGGCATCCCATGACACTATCAACACACATGTAACTATGTTAGTAGATGGGCAAGAACTCTCAGAAGACAGATAAGCTGACCAGAAAAGTTGTACATACTGAACTGATTCCAAACTGAGTGAAGGGGAGATCAGCTATCACTATTTGATATTTCCATCACAAGTCAATAATCCTTATTCTTCATCCCCTGCCCACAAATCTGTGTCTAATTCTGCCCCAGAGTCACATCCCCTTTATCCAGGTATAGTTACCCAACTAAACTTCAAACAAAGGCAGGATCAATACATGTACTAACTATACTATAAATTACTCTCCTATTTATACAGGAGGATGTTATTAACTAGCTTAACTCAGGCATCATAGACTTCATGCAAAACTCAAAAATTCAACTTCAAAGCAAAGACATGGTAATAAAAGGCGGCAGGTAATAAAAGACAAAGGTAATAAAAGAATGTATTCGTTGCCAAATACTCATTTTGGCTTGGTAGTATAGCCCAAGCGGATATCATGAGTAGTTTCAGGGCTTCAGATCTAATGTCTAAAGCAGCTGGGTTGGGCTGATTCCCTTTCTAAAACATATCTAACATAGCTCTCCACTGACAGCAGGTAAGCCCTTGTCAAGATTTGGCAGCCGACAGTCTACCCTAATGTCATAGTGTTGAGTCACAATCCCAGTATTTGGAATTGTACAAATGACACAGTTCAATCCTATGCACATCGGCTCAGAAGTAAGTCCCATTGAGTTCAGAGGGGCCTACTCCCAGGTAAGCTAATATAGGACTGCAGCCTAATTGAGTAGCTGTGAGGCATGCGGTAACACAAAAGCATGAATTTCTAGCTTTATTAAAATAAGAAAAGGAATACGATCAACCAATAACCTTCTAAAATAATAGTGAATTATGGTATAATAGGACTTCAAAAAATATACATTGCAAAAGGGCTTATTTTGCCTTTGAATTTGTTTATTGAGTGTCAGTAAGAATACTTTGTCAATTCAATTTGTAATAGTAAGTTTCTGATAGGGAATTTGTGACTAATTGCATATTGATTTTTTCTTTAATATTTACAAGTTTGTTTATATTGATTTTTTGCTTTGAATTTTATATATATATTCTTGCCGTATTTGGAATAGCTCTCGATTTATGATGGCATAAGTAAATGAAAATGCACTGCAAGTCCTCATTAAAATCTTACAGATCACTTCATTAGGTATCTGTGCTCCTTTTTTAAGCATCTGATCACTCTACTGAACTTAGATGTTGAATGTGTTTCATTCAGAAACACAGAAAACATTCTTAAAGAGACATGCAGGCAGTTTTCCTTTCCCAGCTAAAGCCCTTTGTACTCAGAAGTTGGCATCCACATAGACGTCTAGACGTCTCTCATTAATAATATAATAATGATTATATAATAATAATAATAATAATAATAATAATAATAATAATAATAATAATAATAATAATGGTATTTATATATCGCCTTTCTGGTCATCAGATTATTCCTCTGACTTTATTCAAGGTGGTTCACATAAGCAGGCTATCTCTAAATCCCCCAGGGGATTTTTACAATAACAGAAAGGTTCTGTCTTTCAAGAACCACACAACATTTCAGATGGATCTTTCACGGTCTGGTATTACTTCTGGCCCCCAGTTGCCTCCCACGCTGGCTGATAAGCAGCTCCTTCATCTCTCACTTGAAGGGCAGCCAAGACGCTTCTTCACTCACACCAAAGATCAGATGGGATAACTCAGATGGGATAACTGGCAACCTTCAGATGTTATCTTTGGGCTAACAGAGGCTCTACCCACTAGACCAGACCTCCTGCTCAGTTTAAATATACAATTTATATTTATTTATTATATATTTATAATTATTCATTAATAATAATTATTATTATATATTTATAATAATTATATTTTATTATAATTATTATACATTTATAATAATTATTATTATATATTTATAATTATGTAATTATTTATTAATATATTTATTATATATTTATTTATTATATCTCTTTATGTATAAAGAGATAAATGTTTACACATAAGTAGGGTTACCAGATACAAAGTTGGACAGAATGCCTATACCTTAACCATCGTATAGAAGAGGAAATTTTGGCAGGTGCAGCTTTTTAAACCCTCCCATGTTGAACTGGTACTTTGTATCTGGTAACCCTACACATAAGTGAATTACAACAATTAAAAATGATTGCCAGACTGATACAAAGGATTGTCTCATGAGTAGTTCCCAGGGCTGACTCCAGATTTCAGATGCCTTTGTCAAGCTGCCCTCCATTGTCACCCTCTTACCTGGGTCCACAAATCTACCTGAGTCTGCGAAGATTTGTGCTAGATCCCACATTGGTGGATGGGAGGGAAAGAGGAGGAAACAACAGAGCACAAAGACAATGGGATCAGGTGTGATCTCAGTGAACGGCAGCATGCCCTTGGCAGTTGCCCAGTGATGCCAACCTTTGACACTGCCCACAGCAATTCCCCTCTCTGATCAATCTGTCTTATTTGCATGGGACCCTTTTAAAATGCTCAACTCCCGTCAGTCAACTGCTTGGGAGGAGAACAAGACCCCCCCCACATGCATTCTCACCAACAGTTGAATGGCAGGACTTTGGCTTTTTGCAAGGGGTTCCAGGGGTATAAGCTTTGATTACTTGGCACAGACTCTTTCAGAGCTCATGTACTTTGGCTACCTTGATAAATGTTTTGCTGTGGGGTCGAAATGCTCATTTGATCTGCTTATGAAGGAAAGCCGAATTGTGCCTTTGTCTAGTTTTATTTGCTATTGCCTTTTCTGTCTCCATTTCAAGTAACCTACTAGACAGACATTAGTATTGGAGTGATGAGCATACATACAAACACAGGGCACAATCCTGTGCATGTCTACTCAGAAGTAAGTCCCGCTGTGATCAATAGGGCTTACATCCAGGAAAGTGTGCATAGAATATCAGCTACACTCATGAACTAGTGAAGAATATCAACATGTTAATTGTGAGCATCAAAATCAGAGCAGATGTGACATGTATTTTGACGGAGTAATTTTCCTTCTTACCATCACTGCTCCTTGCTGTGATTCACATTTGATCTTGGAGAGTGCAAAGGGAACATTGCGCACACGACCTTTGAAGCCTCTAACCCTTCCTGCTGATAATCCCTGTTGGTGCTAATTATATTGGTACAATTTTCATAGGAGCACTTGCTTTTCTAAGAACAAACAGTGACCCACTCTCTCCAACCCATTTCACCAAGACCAGGAACAGCTGTGAGATGGAAAGACCTGCTAGTATTGATGGGTTTGGAGCCATCTGGAATTAGTGATCCGTTAGTGACCCATTTATTTATGTCAGCTATTTGCATTTCTACCATGATATTCACTCTTGTTGTCTTGCAGGACAGAAGCTATTTCAAGACTGAATGTGTGTGTGCTTTGTTCTGGAATACTTGCTCCATGTTATTCTACCAAGTTTACCTGGTCAGGTGGGGCTTTGGTATCTACGAGGGATCTTTTCTCAAACACCCTCCCCGCCGCCCCAGATATTGAAAACCAAGGATAAGGAAATCAGTGGTTTCAACCCCTTTAAACCCTCTAAAAGTGAGCTGTTCTTGGTTGACACCGAAGGCCTTTCTGAAACCCACATCTGCCTGCGGCCTCTGCGGGCTTCAGAATGGCTGTTATGGCCAAAAAATGCTATTTCTAGTTTCCCTTGGGAAGCCAGTACTGACATTTTTATACCTTTTAAGGCATTCTAAGATCTAGAGAAGCTCTTCCGGGGTCCTAGATTACCTTAGGGCGCAATCCAAACTGTGCCCTATGCTGGCCCTGGGAGGATTGCAAACGTGCCGTAAAGTACTTTTGCGCCTCCTCGGGAGGAAGGCAGGCTGGCACTCTGAGAAGCGCCGGCCTGCAAAGGATGATGGAAGCCTCTGCACCAGCTTCCCCCAGCTCCTTGTGAGCCCAATCCTGTGCTTGGCGGGACGGCTCCATGCTGCTGAGAACAGTTGCAAATGTACCGTAAGGCACATTTGCGGGGCTCACCGCCGGGCTTCTGCCCATGCTAGTCCAGCACCGGCAGCGGCACGGTAGGCAGGGAGGAGGCGTTCTGGGGAGGGGGGAGGCTGGCAGGGGGCGGAGAGAGGGCAGAGGGAGGCATGCCAGGGACGGGCAGGAGGAGGATCTGCAGAACTCTGTTCCGCAGGTTCCAGGGCACTTGTGTAGGGCTGCGCGCCCTACACGAGCGCCTTTTCCTTCGGTATCTACGAGTATCCCATTGCGGAGCTGCTTACCTTACTTGGGGGAAGGGGATGAACGTCCCCTTCTCCCGAGGTGCCTCCTGCGGTAGCGTGGGAGGTGCTGGATTCAGTGGGAGCCCTCCTTGGTGCCACCAAGCCTGGGCGCCGTGGGCAGCTCAGGATTGGGCTGTGCATTGGCTTGGATGAGCCGATGCAAGTTCAATAGGTAGGTGTGGGGGGCCGGGAGGAGGAGGGAGGGAAGCGTTCCTGGGTGGGGGGAGGGCGGGCGATGGGTGGCCATAGGGGCGGGTGGAGATCGGGAGGCAGGGCTAGGATCCAGCAGTTATGCTGGATTCCAACCCCTGTTCCCAGGGAGAATGGAGCGGCTTCAAGTAAGCGGCGCAAGTCCGAGGAGACCCATTCGGGCCAGCAGCCCTTACCCAGGGGTAAGGAGAAGAGTTTCCCTTTGCCTCTGGTTAAGCCGATTCTGGCCACAATCCTGCGCTGGATACAGCGCAAGCCTCCTGGCTTGCCTGTTCCAGTGCAAGTTAGGATTGCGCCCTTAAAAGGCATAAAAACATCACTTCCGTGTTTTCCAAGGGACACTGGAAGAAGCTGTTTTTCAGCTGTAACAGCCACCCTGAAGCCTGCAGAGGCTGTGAGTGGACATGTACAGCCTCTGCAGGTTTCAGAAAGTCCTCCAGAAGGGACTAGAGCACAGATTCAGTCATCTTCGAAGGGTTCAGGTTGGACCAAGTCTGGCTCAACACAGGTACAATAGGAGGTCCCATCTTCTCGTCATGGCCTCCTCCCATTTTCCTTTCTTCCAAAGAAATACTGTGTGACTTTCAGCCAAAGAGACCAAAACAATTTTCCCATTTTCTTGACAGTACAGTTTTGGTAAAAACTCAATCTCTCCCTCTCTTTCCCTCCCTCTTTCCTCTCTCCCCCCACTCCAGCAAATTTGTGAGTAGGTGCAAAAAAAAAAAAAATCTTTCTAGGCCCATCAACAGTGAGCTAGTTCTTCACTCCCAGCAGGGGTTAGATGGGAGAGACGGCTGGGAACTGGACTGAGGGAAGATGTTGCAGGTGGGAGGCCACATCTGTATTCTAAAAACAAACAAAAAACAACAGTATCTTTTTGAAAGGGTTATTTCATCCACGAACTGCTTGATATTATCCATGGTTTTAGTATTGTACGTGCTTTGATTGGTGCAAAAATGTGGTCTCAGGTAGAGGTTACTGAGGTTTTCCAATAAGTCCAACTTTTCAGAGTCCACTAGAACAACTCTGCTGGTCTTACTGCTTGGCTGATCTAGCTATATGTGCATAGTGTTATGGAATCCGGGAGTTGCTTTGCTTCTGCATAATTGCATAAGGGCACATAGGCTATATGCTAGAGGAAAGAACTTTGAGGGAGGACTTGGACAGAAACATCTATTTGCAGAGTGTTTACTCCCAATCCCATGGAAAAGTGATGATTTGCAATATCGGCCCACGCAGTGGAGAACTGGATTTGAAATTCTCCCCTGCTTCCTATAATTCGGATTGCATGTGAGTGTGTGAAAAACCCATCTCGCCATGAACGCCATTCTCCAGTCAGCCCAAATGTGGGCAAGGTGACAGCTTTGCTCTCACATGCTTGGAATGTGCCAGGGCCATGTTTAACAAAGCGTGGCCCATGATAGCCTGGCATTGCTGACCCTATTTAATGCAGCAACACCTCCCCTCAGCCCAGTTCCCAGCCATCAGAGCATCCTTCCCAACTAGAACCTGCTGGGAGTGAAGAACTAGTTCACTGGTGGTGGGCCTAGTAGGATTTTGGAGTATGAAAGGCAAAGATCAGTTATATGATGAACTGGCGAGGTGATGACCTGAGCAAGGTGATGTGCAATAAACTGTTTGCATATTTTTCACTTTGGTAGTGAGTTATGTACCTTAGTAGTACCTTAGATTTCAGGCTTTGAGATGTTAAGGACATTGGAGATTAAACAGATCAAAATTAATAAAGTTGTGGACCAGAATGCAACCCATTTACTGTGCTAATGTGAGTTATTCCAGGATGTGGGGACATGTTACTACAGTGTACCAACTACCAGCACTGATACTTTCAGTGTCTTCTGATTATGGAAAGAAGAGTGCAGAATCCACAGTTCCCAAAGGGCAAATCTTTTTCGTTTCAAATTGAAGTGCATTTAGTGAACAAGCAGTGGTATTATTTTCACTTATAATGATGTGCTGTTGTGCTGTAGCTTGTTGTTTTTATTGTTTATTGTTTGTAAAATTTATGGAAATCTGCCTCAAATGCCTTGGCAGGAATGTGGGCCAAATGTTGTCAACACTACATACATAAATAAATCATTCAACCGACAACCTGCTTTTCCCAAGTGCAATTCAGCAAGCTCATTTGCCAGAATTAAACAGTGCACTGATATTTTGACTCCAAAGAGTATTTTAATTTCTTCTAGCTTGCTACCAAGCAGCCAATTTGGATGATACTTTTATCATCTGCATGGGACCAGATGTTAAAAGGCAGGCATGATCACAGGGTATGAAGGTTCTGGCTCCTCTTCTTGCTTCCCCCATTGCCCCATTACATTTTCCGAATCACAGGAGAGGGAGGGTTGTCTGAATCACTCCCCCACAGGATTAGGAAAATTACCAGGGGAAGTGAGTCGGGGCAGGATATATGCACATTGTGAGTGCACTTGCCTTTTAATGTGTTTGGTCGACAATGAAAAATATAGTTTGAATTAGCCCCAAAGCATACTGGCCTGTGGTTTTCAAGGGACAGAAGCTTCTGTTGAGTACAAAAGAATTTGAAATATTAAACAATGTTAAGGTGGAAAGTTCAACTTTCCCAGGTACAAGGACAAAGAAGTAAAAGAGAAGAAATTTCCTGAAATGGAGCAAGATGGATTTTTCCAAATATCAAGGTTTTTAAACAATATTTTAATTTACAAAACAACTATTGCTAGAGGTGAGAGGAAATGATTTTATATTTATTTTTTGAGGATTTGGGTGTTTTCCAAAGTTAGAAGTGCAGAAAGCGGTGTTGTGTGTTTCTATTCAAAATTTACATTATAATTATAAATTATAATCACTTTAAAAGTGTACTAGATAGGTGATATAGGTGGTATGGTGTTAGAAGATGCCGCCACAGTCATTACCCATGCACCCTCCTATTAAATGATAAAAACCAAATAAAAACAGGTTAATTTTATTTTTATAAAAATGAGAAGTGCAGAAAGTGGTGTTATGTGTTTTTATTATCATCATTTTATCCCGCCTTTAACTTTTACCGAGTGGCCAAAAGGGAGCCCTTTTGAGTGAATCCTTGGTCCTTGCTTTGGGGCCTAGATTTTTTACAAAGGGGAAACATGGTGACTGATCTTTTTGTTACAGTTCTCAGTATAACAAATATACTTTCTTTTTTGGCAATTAACTGCTGCTTTATGTTAGAGAAAATCTGATTTTCATTTTCCTTTAGTAATGTTGTTCCCTAAGCATTTTACCATTAATAACAATATGCGAGATGAAAAGTTCCCACCATATATATTTTTTCCAGTAGGCAGTCATCTTTTCTCCTTTTTCTAAATGACTAGGTTCAGATTCATCTATAATAAAATAGGGTCTTAAATATAATCCTTCTTTAAGGTTTACTTTGCTCTGATGCCAAACATTTTAAGATCTTGATGAAGTATGCTGGCATTATCACCTTGCTCAACTTTAACGGTGTATGAAATGCTGCAGCTTCTGCTCCTAACTTCATTCCTTAAGATGAAATTAAAGCACATCTGGGCCAATAATAACAGCACTTTAAGAAAAAAAAATGGATCATTTTACACTCATCTCTCAATCTTGACCTACTATGAAACAAAATACTTTGAAACATACAGGGTATTGATGTTGCGTGAGGAGCAATATGCAGTTAACATGACACAAAAATAGTAATAGTTCTCTCAGCTGAGATAGCACCCATGACCAGAGAATTAAGAACTTATATGACTTCTTAAGTACAGTAAGCAACACTTAGATACTTTCTTATTCTAAAAGAGAAAAACAAGATAAAATTATTTCTTCCAAGCTGCACACTAAACCACAGCAGATCAAGGCAACATTCTCATAGAAGCATACAATGTTTGATTTGGAAGGATCTTAGAGGTCACCAACAGCATACCGGACTTGAGCCTGGTCATTCAGGCTCTGCTTGAAAACCTCTAATGAGGATGAACCCACAACTGCATAAGGCAGACTATTCCAGTGCTGGAAAGAAATTTGTCCTCATGACTAGCCTAAATTTACTTCCCTATAGTTTCAACACATTGGGTATAGTCATGCCCTCATAGACCACATAATGTAAGTCAGACCCGGGCGGGGGGGGGGGAATGATGATGGTGACAGAAGTTGCTGCCAGATCCTAACCCCCATCTCACGCCTGAAAGCCTTACACAGGGCTACTTTGTTCTGTGCCAGCAATAGAGCCAGTGCAGATCCGAGCAGAGCCATAGCAGCTAAGGCAAAAGTCCCCTTACCTTGAGGCAACCTCCAGCTGCCTCCCTGCCCACACAGTATACAGCAGCGGCCATTTTAGCACCGCTGTATTGTGGCAGGTTCAGTCACATTAGGATTTACCTGATATATTCTACTAATATTCCATGAAACCTTTGTTCCAACCCCCCTAGTCCCCATACCACTCTATAAATATGCTTTTGCAAGTTTATGTGATGCACATACATGTATTTATGTACATGATACATGTACATGATAAACAATGGCACATTCTTCCCTGTCTCTTTCTCTGCGTCAACTTCCTTCTCCTTCCTTGGTTGCCTCTTCTCTGTCTCTTTTATATTGTGAGCTTTTAGGACCAGAACTAGTCTTTTCACTCAGAGCACCACATGATGCGATGGAAAAAATTAAAATAATTGCAGTGGTATATTATAGATATATGATAAGAACATAAGAACAGCCCCACTGGATCAGGCCATAGGCCCATCTAGTCCAGCTTCCTGTATCTCACAGCAGCCCACCAAATGCCCCAGGGAGCACACCAGATAACAAGAGACCTCATCCTGGTGCCCTCCCTTGCATCTGGCATTCTGACATAACCCATTTCTAAAATCAGGAGGTTGCACATACACATCATGGCTTGTAACCCGTAATTGATTTTTCCTCCAGAAATTTGTCCAATTCCCTTTTAAAGGCATCCAGGCCAGATGCCACCACCACATCCTGTGGCAAGGAGTTCCACAGACCAACCACATGCCGAGTAAAGAGATATTTTCTTTTGTCTGTTCTAACTCTCCCAACACTCAATTTTAGTGGATGCCCCCTGGTTCTGGTGTTATGTGAGAGTATAAAGAGCATCTCCCTATCCACTCTGTCCATCCCCTGCATAATTTTGTATGTCTCAATCATGTCCTCCCTCAGGCACCTCTTTTCTAAGCTGAAGAGGCCCAAACGCTGTAGCCTTTCCTCATAAGGAAGGTGCCCCAGCCCCGTAATCATCTTAGTCGCTCTCTTTTGTACCTTTTCCATTTCCACTATGTCTTTTTTGAGATGTGGCAACTAGAACTGGACGCAATACTCCAGGTGTGGCCTTACCATAGATTTGTACAATGGCATTATAATATTAGCTGTTTTGTTCTCAATACCTTTTCTAATGATCCCAAGCATAGAATTGGCCTTCTTCACTGCCGCCGCACATTGGGTTGACACTTTCATCGACCTGTCCACCACCACCGCAAGATCTCTCTCCTGATCTGTCACAGACAGTCAGAGCCCATCAGCCTATATGTGAAGTTTTGATTTTTTGCCCCAATGTGCATGACTTTACACTTACTGACACTGAAGCGCATCTGCCATTTTGCTGCCCATTCTGCCAGTCTGGAGAGATCCTTCTGGAGTTCCTCATAATCACTTCTGGTCTTCACCACTCGGAAAAGTTTGGTGTCGTCTGCAAACTTGAGCTCAAAACAATAAAGGGAACACTTAAACAACACAATGTCACTCCAAGTCAATCACACTTCTGTGAAATCAAACTGTCCACCTAGGAAGCCACATCGATTGACAATCAAGTTCACATGCTGTTGCACAAATGGAGTAGACAACAGGTGGAAATCATAGGCAAGTAACAAGACACCCCCAATAAAATAGTGGTTCTGCAGGTGGTGACCACAGACCACTTCACAGTCCCTATGCTTTCTGGCTGATGTTTGGGTGACCTTTGAATGCTGGCGGTGCTGTCACTCTAGTGGCAGCATGAGGCGGAGTCTGCAACCCACACAAGCGGCTCAGGTAGTGCAGCTCATCCAGGATGGCACATCAATGCAAGCTGTGGCAAGAAGGTTTGCTGTGTCTGTCAGTGTAGTGTCCAGGGCATGGAGGCGCTACCAAGAGACAGGCCAGTACACCAGGAGATGTGGAGGAGGCTGTAGGAGGGCAACAACCCAGTATCAGGACCGCTACCTCCGTCTTTGTGCCAGGAGGAACAGGAGGAGCACTGCCAGAGCCCTGCAAAATGACCTCCAGCAGGCCACAGATGTGCATGTGTCTGCTCAAACAGTCAGAAACAGACTCCATGAGGGTAGTATGAGGGCCTGACGTCCACAGGTGGGGGTTGTGCTGACAGCCCGACACCGTGCAGGACGTTTGGCATTTGCCAGAGAACGCCAAGATTGGCAACCTCACCACTGGCGCCCTGTGCTCTTCACAGATGAAAGCAGGTTCACACTGAGCACATGTGACAGACGTGACAGAGTCTGGAGACAGCAGGGAGAACATTCTGCTGCCTGCAACATCTTCCAGCATGACCGGTTTGGCAGTGGGTCAGTAATGGTGTGGGGTGGCATTTCTTTGGGGGGCCGCACAGCCCTCTATGTGCTCGCCAGAGGTAGCCTGACTGCCATTAGGTACCGAGATGAGATCCTCAGACCCCTTGTGAGACCATATGCTGGCACGGTTGGCCCTGGGTTCCTCCTAATGCAGGACAATGCTAGACCTCATGTGGCTGGAGTGTGTCAGCAGTTCCTGCAAGATGAAGGCATTGATGCTATGGACTGGCCCGCCCGTTCCCCAGACCTGAATCCAATTGAACACATCTGGGACATCATGTCTTGCTCCATCCACCAGCGCCACGTTGCACCACAGACTGTCCAGGAGTTGGCGGATGCTTTAGTCCAGGTCTGGGAGCCGATCCCTCAGGAGACTATCCGCCACCTCATCAGGAGCATGCCCAGGTGTTGTAGGGAGGTCATACAGGCATGTGGAGGCCACACACACTACTGAGTCTCATTTTGACTTGCTTTATGGACATTACATTGAAGTTGGATTAGCCTGTAGTGTGTTTTTCCACTTCAATTTTGAGTATGACACCAAACCCAGACCTCCATGGGTTGATAAATGTGATTTCCATTGATGATTGTTGTGTGATTTTGTTATCAGCACATTCAACTATGTCAGGAACAAAGTATTTAATAGGCATATTTCGTTCATTCAGATCTCGGATGTGTTGTTTAAGTGTTCCCTTTATTGTTTTGAGCAGTGTAGTATTATTGACAGCATTGCCTGCTCTCAAAACAATGATGAGATGGAAACACACAAAGTGATAGGCATCTCCTACTTATTTCTCTACTTTTATTGTAAAACTTGGGTCTGTGATGCAAGGTGAACACAATATCCTTGCAAACTGTCTAGCTGCTCTTCAGTGCTCAGTGCGCACTTGAATCTGAGCCTCTCTTGGGATTTATTTATACCACTAACTTTGCAAAGATTAAGATTAGGCAGGAAATATTAAATGAAGCATATATTTTGAGTTTCTGTTATTCAGCAAAGTTCTTGAGCAGTGCTCCTGTGCTCCACCAATCTCGATAGTTTAAGGAACCGACTTTTTTGATAATGTTAGGGCAAAGATACACTCCATTCGATATGCCACTTGGCTCAAAATGCGTACTCCTTCTATTCAGCTCATCTGATATTACAATGTTAAGCCAAGAACCTATCTAAGTAGAAAGATTAAACATATCTCTGAGGAATGTGCAACATCATTATGGTGGAATCATGAGGTTAAAATGCTGTGCAGAAGATTTCAAAGAATCAGATACAGAGCAGGAATTTGAAAGGATAAATCCTTCCTCATTTACTGTAGCTCTTGCTATCCCACTTGCTAATGAAATTGGTATGGAAAGTACACTGAATCCTGCATAAATATGAAAGGTTCTAATAGACGCTGTTACATTCTACTGCAGAAAGTGATGGCCCCGGGTAATTATTCCTGAGGCATGTTTTCCCTTTTAAATCAAAGGAAGTTTCCCTTTCTGTGACTGTGGAAGTTATAATTCATTCTTAAAGAGACATACAAAGAGGTGCGTCCTATGGTGTAAGTTCTTCCTGCAAAACAAGAAAAAGAAATAATAATTGAGTCATTTTGCATGAAATGCGCATTTCATTAATGCATGATTCGTTCAAAATGTTTTTGCCCTTCGGCATGAATTAAACAATAGCATATTCATCTTGCTGAAGTAGCCTCATCACCTGCTGAAGTGTTTTTATTTGTAATTTGCCTCTAGAAAGAGATTTATTTCTGGCATACATGAATATTAAAAAACTCCAAGCCAAGCTGGTGGTTGATTTCACTGGGACAATTATGTCCATGGAGAAGTCTTTTCCTTGTTTGGGTATCTGGTCGGAGAATCCCAAAGATGCAGCACCAGGAATGAAAGGAGACAAAGGAATAAGGGGGACACACACACACTAATCTCTCAGCTTACCATGTAAGAAAACAGAAGATCTATAGAGTAGTGTAGCCAGAAAGGGGCATGGTAAGCATAGCAGGCACCACAATGTGCTATGTAAGCACCCCCTCCCACTTGCCAGGGGTCCTTTGGGGCAGCAACAGAGCCATTGGGGCAGCAACAGCAATGCGCAGCTGCTTGCTGATCTAATTGGCAAGCACCTGCATATTGCCATCACAGCCCCAAATGGTTCCAATGGCTAGGCTACTGGATCAATGGGAGGGTGATCAACCCCCACTTCTGAGGGTTCCAAATCCTTAACGTATAATTTCTTCTTATATTTTTTGCATCAACCTTGCAAAATAAGTGAGCGTTAGTGTTATATAGTGGGTCCATGCGACTAAAGGAAGGTATAGTGATAACAGCTCAATACGTTTATTCTATCTTCAGAACCAAACCTGGCAAAATACAAGGCAAACCCCTGGCTTTTTATAGCCTTTAACTCCACCCAGACTTCCCGTGATTGGTGCAATTGGAACCTTAACTAGAGGGCCAATCGGATGGTAGGATTTCGATCCAACACTCGATTGGCCTGAACTTACATTAACTAGAGGGCCAATCAGATGGTAGGATTTTGATCCATCACCCGATTGGCCAGCCATAAGTCTGGGCCAATCGGTTATGCAGGATTTCGATCCTGCATAAGTTACATACATAACAATTAGGATCCCCTTCTTGCAGATCTAGGCGGGACCGAGACAAAAAAGGAATGTTTTGCATAAGGCCACCTAGGGCTAAATCCTAACCAACTTTCCAGCACTGGCATAGTAGTGCCAATGGTATGTGTGCTGCGTCCTGCAGTTGGATGGCACTCATGGATGTCTCCTCAAAGTAAGGGAATATTTGTTCCCTTACCTCGGAGATGCGTTGCCCTTATGTCGGTGCTGGAAAGTAGATTAGGATTGTGCCCTTAATGAGCTTTTGCCACGGTGACATTTGACCAAAGGACTTCCCACAACATAGCTCAGTCTCTTTGCCTCTGTGCTAAGCCATTCCTAAAATGAATAAATAACAAGCCATGGAGATGTTTGGCCAGTTGGAGAACTGTATATATACAGCCACATGAAGCATTTCCCAGAAGATGATATGATTAAACAGAAGCCACAAAAGTCTTAATTGTATATGCAACTTGAACAGAGGTGGTACAGCTAGCTATTTGCGTACCACATATATAACACTGGTTTTTAGAAGTCTAAACATAATTAAATATTTGACACGGAAAGAAAGAAAAAACCTTTGGTAAGCTTGTAGCCAGTTTGTTTACACTGGTTACCTAGTTTCATCCCTCCTGTTTAATTTTCCCATGCTGAATTCTTCACCTCTTCTTTCTGGAGTATGGAAGTGGTTACTGCTGGCTGCATGACGTGTTCCTTTCTTTCATGGGTGAGGTCATGTTGACACAGAACTGTTGAAAAATGGGTACGTGTGGCTCTCTCCCCTTCCTCTAGGAAAGACTTTAAGATATTAGCTTTCATTCATTCCAAATCTGCTCTCTAAGAACGGTTGTAACTAGTGATGACAAATGAGAGGGTAAGGCTAGTGGGGGGGAGGGGAGGCTTCCAACCAGTGCTGGTGGAGAATTTCAGATCTGGGGGGAGTTCAGAAACGAACTCCCAGCTCAGAATTCCTATACCTATTCTGAGCTAAACTCAAACCTGCTCTGAAAACTGCTCCAGTTCCTAACCCTAGCTGTCAGCCAAGTCTCCTTGCTTGTCTTTCTCTGTTTCCCAAACAAACATATCCTCATGAAAAGGAGGGGAACCTGTGGCATCCGCAAACAATAGAGCCCTCACTGTCAGTATTCCTGAGCAGGCCTACTAGTTTACTGAACTGGGCAGGGAGACCAATGTTCCCTTTCAGTAACTGTGTCATCAAGCTCTTCCCTCCTCATTCTCCTCCCTCAAAAAGGAAGGGTTGTTTGAAGATTGGCAAGGAGGGTGAGGGACAATTATATACCTGGCTTGGTCTTTCCAAGGTTTTTTGTAGAACTCTCAGAAGGACTCCAATTTTTCCGAGCTAATTACAAGGCCACCTGGGGATACCACACCCACCACTAAGTCAAGTTTGATATTTCTAGTAACCCATTCCAAACTAAATCCCCCCTTGACTATGCAGGTTTGCACACTGTATCCTGTGGTGTAGGAGGAGGAAGTTGGTCAGTTTTCAGGATTCGCTTGCCCTGAAAAAAGCTACCATACACCCCATGGGACTCATTGGTCCTGGGCCAGCTATTTTGTTGGCACAGGGCCAAGACATGTAAAAGTGGTGGAAAGCAGAGGGATAAGATCTAACCTCATGCTTGTGCCACTGAACCTGTTGTCTCTTTCCTTTGTCCCCCCCCCATTTCCGCTCCTACACTGGCAAGAAACTCCCCCATTTCTCCCCATTCCTGCACTGTTCTGCCCACTGCCTGCCCACACTGCCACCTTGCCTTTTGCCAAGAGACAGTGCTATGTCTACAGCCTGTATGTGCAGCCACCAGCCACTCCATTGGTGGCCTCACTGTGCTGGCCAGTGGTGCTGGAGTTGTAGCACTGTCAAACAATTTCTGGCAAGATCCAGGCACTTCTGCCTGGATCCTCCCAGCTCAACTGGTGGAATGCACATTCCACCGGTGCAGTTGGGTTGGACCGTAAAACATGGCACTGTGCCCACAGGAGACTGGTTCATACCTTAAGAAAATCTGCAATATGGATGCACACACAAGTAGCATGTTAAGCCATTATGAGTTTCAGTATGTCTGTTTGTACCATAGTATCTCCATCCACTCATCCTTCTCTGCTTGATGTATGTAACCCAGGCTTGGAGCCTGAGAAACTTGTATCCATGAAAAAGGAAGGGTAGACTGGGAGATGGATAAGGGAAGTACACAGAGACCTCTCAAATTCTGTCATGGTTCAGCGTGCAGCTTTGCAGAGTGCTTATGCATGTACATTGATAGGGAGGGGAGAACAAGACTCTATTAAATCCTATGGCATTCCCCTCCCCACAAACCGAAGGGCCCTGTGCTTGAGAGGACCATTGCGAGTTATGATCAATAGACACAAAATGCCTGTCAATATGGAATGACTCATGAAAGAAGCTACAGTGAATATCCCCACATGTGAACATTTCTTCAAATTTTGAAAACCTTTCAAATGTGAAACTTGCATTTGAAGGAGAAAAGTTGCCGCATAAACTGACATTCAAAGTGTTAGACTTGTTGGCATCCCTGAAAACTTCTTATGTTGGCACATAAGTTCTCAAATATTAAATACTGTTGCCTATCAGCAGTGAAATACTTGCTACCACTATGTGTCTGTCAAGTCTCAAATACTGAAATCAAATCCTAAATCTTAATTTTCTAATTAATAATCAATGTCTAATTTTCAATGGCTATTTCGCCAATTTTCTAATAGAGTCATGTGCCACTTAACAACAGGGATCAGGACCGCAATCCCCAACATCAAGCGGGGCTTGACACAATCCAGACTGCAGAGAAGGGAATGTTCCACTCCCCTCCCACCCAGAGGGCCGTCTGAACTTCCCAGAGGCAGTGCGTGGATGCGGAAGCCAGAAATCATGCGACAGACGTGGTTTTCCTAAGTCTGAGCCTTGCAGAGGCAGTGCATGGGTGTGAGCTGCCTCTGGGAGGCTCAGACAACCCTCTAGAGGGGAGAGGAATGGAGCTCCCCTCGCTTTTGGAGGGTTGGGGTGTGTGCCCCTGATGACCACATTCTCACATGTGGTCATCGGTTATGTGATCCTGGCATAAGCCAGTAGGTCACACGTATATCTAGCTAATATTTCACATGAACATTTGCAGAGGATAATTTTTAGATAAGTTTAAATTCATTTAAATTTAAACTCATCTAAAAAAATGAATTATTAAATTCATTTAAATTTAAACTCAAGCAACAATGGGTTAATGTCCATTCATTAACTTATGTAGTGGCAAGTGAAACCTTGGAGGGGAAATATGTTAATGAGAAAAGCAGAATGACTGTATAATTGAAGTCTATTCATGAAGACAACAATAGCTCACAAAGATAAATAAATTCCACTATTCCCTATGAAAAGCTGAAGGCTAGTAGTTAGCATGCTGCTATTCCTATACAGTAGACATATGTAAGTGAAAATGAAAAGGAAAAAAAAAAAAGTATTGACAAGGGATTTAATCAATGAAGCATGAAAGTCAAGACGCTGCTACATGAATATTTCATTTTTTCCCCATTAATGAAGTGTGTGCGTGTGTATATGTAAGTAAGTCCAACTTTCATCTACATACTAGCAAGGTGCAATGCTCATGAAGTCATTATAACAGGAGAGAGCAGCTAGCCGCTAATTTCATAAATATGAAAGGAAGCTTCAGGAGGAGAAGTACCACTGGAAGGAAAACCTTAATACAGAAATAAACCAAGCAATTCCATAATTGGGTCTATACTACTTTAGTAGCCACACAAGCTGGAGGTCTTTTTTTCCCCCTGAGTTCTCACTGAAAGAGACAAGTTAATCTGAGATATTGGGATTTAAGAACCTTAGCTCTCTAATCTGAAATATGGATCCATGTATAATAATCCACCATATATGCCACCACGACAGCCTATTCCCTATAATGTAGGCATGAGTGGTCTGAGTCACCAACTTTGCTATTTTGTTCATGATTCTTTGGATGAGAATAATTAACAGCCTAATCCCATCCCACTGGTGTGGAACAGGCATGTGGTATCCAGTAGCGGGGATGGGGGAATCAGCCAACCCCTCTTTAAGCCTCCTACTCCTCCTTTTTGATCCTGTGCCAGCTCTGTAGCTGGTGCAAGTCTGAGGAGACATAAGGGATGGAGAGGTTGCAAAAGTGGGTGTAGGATCCAGCGTGTGCCATCACCAATGGATCTATCCCTTCCTGCAGCCTCCCCACTCCCATTCCTCCCCATTCCCTGACCACATTTACTGACCAGTTTGCTCAAGAGATTGTAGTTGTCATCCCATCTCAGTTTCTGGGGGAGAATTGTGTATCACATTTAGCCCATTTTTACTATACATTCCCCCTTTTGGCTAGCTTCTTTTGCTTCTTACTTAAAAAACAGTCCTCCTGCTGTTCAAAAAAAAGCCTGGGAGCCACTCCCTGGTTGTTATGGAACAATGCAGGTCATTGTTTGGCTTCTCAAACACTGAGCAACGCAAGCTTATCCTAAGTATTTGGCAAGCTGCCATATGAAAGCCTAGCAGCTCTTTTGCTGATCAATACTATTTTTTTTTAAATAACAGGGACCCCAGTTAGCTTCAGAGGACACTTTATGAGCAAATTCATTATTTCTTGTTCCTCATTAAGCATCCAAACACCTGTTTCAGAATTCACAAATTTTATTTACGAAATCACCGTGCCACAAGTCATTCATACCTTGTAAAAAGGCATGCGTGCTTGTAACCCAGCATGCATCAAAAATTAAGAATCCTCCCTCCAAATATGGTAGCTCACAATGCCAATTTTGAGGTTGCCCCAGATAAGAAAATATGTGCATCACACAGAAATCCACGAAAATCAACGTTCTCCAAGAGAAAGAGAGGTGTGGCCATATGCTTGTGCACAAAGAAAGGTGCATCCACAGGTATTAAATCCAAATTGGCTGGGATCCTAGAACGTGTCAATTATTCTGGGATAACAAATCCTAGGCTTACTTCAAAGTCTCATTTTCTTCCAAATTCAAGTGAATAATCAACACTTAAAGTGAACCAAAATAAAGACAATCCCTCCTAGCCACATCAAGGTTTCACAACTCATTTCTCTTTTGTCCCGGGCCACATAAATTGAAGCAGGAAACAGTTCTTATGTTCTTATGCTCTTATGTTCTTAGTTTTTACCTGGACAAACTCTTGGCAAGTGTCGGCCCAGGGCTAGCTCCCAGAGGAGCCTTGGCACATGATGAAATGGATGTGAAACAAAGTGAGGCAGCTGGTGGCAGTTTTACTTTTTGTTATTCTGCCCTTTTGCAGCTTGCCAGAGTTGGATCGGGAGCCAGGGGGCTTCCAGGGCACCACCACTGCCCCAAATACCCAAGGCTGTCACCCACCTGGCTATCTGATGCTACCTCTGTGTAGATCTAGCAAGTTGTAGAATTTTTTTTCCCTTCATCTGTGAATCACACTCAAGTTCACATACAAGAGGCCCTCTCTTAACTATTATGTCATTGCCAAGGTATTCCCCCACACAGACACACACAAAACAGAGATTTTGGTAGAAATTCAAGGCCATGTTTATTGGTCGTCTAGCCAGACAGCAATTGGTTGCTTATGCTCAGAAGTTGGAAAGATCCAGGTGAGTGTTAGGAACAAGTAAGCTTGGGAGCTTAGCTTAATTGTATTAGCAATGTGTGTGTGTAATGTATTTAGTCTATAAATACCTAAATGCCTTTGAAAGTAATGTGTAACCTTAATTTTATACTTTAAATACATAGGGTCCTCAGTATCCATGGGAGATCTATTCCTGGATCCCTGTGAATATTGATTTCTGTGGATAATCAAATCTGTGGAGAGGTCCAGCCCTGAAAAGCTTTCATAAGGCTGCAGCAGGCTTTCTGAGGTGCAGGGAGTCCGCAGGTGACATCTTCATGCCTCGGAAAGCCTGCCCTGCCAGAGCCTTCCAAAAGGCAATGTCAGATTTTTGCCAAACCAGAAATGCTTTCTAGACTTCTCCAGGAGGCTTTCTGAGGCCTCGGGAGGCTGCACGCAGCCTCCCCATACCTCAGAACTCCTTCTGGGCATGACCAGAGAGCACTTTTGATTACATCCAGAATGTCATGTGAGACCCTCCAGTGCAGGCTGGCACTCTCATTGAGTCAATTGGTTCAATGGGCACTCTCATTGAGTCAACTGGGGTCTCAGGGTTCAATCCTATCCAACTTTGCAGCTCTGGTGTAGCCAAAATGCAGCGCCATGGTAAGGGAACACATGTTCCCATACCTTAAGAAGACCCCAGTGATTGCCCTTTGACCATAGGATGCAGCACACACCCCACTGACACAACTGCACCAGCACTGGAAAATTGGATAGGATTGGGCCCTCAGTCTGCTACTAGAACAAACCAGAGGCTTAAGGTTTGAGTCCTTGGAGTTGGGGAGCTCAGTGCTTGCAAGAACGGGGTGGAGTTAACCTGTAAGACTTCAGCCTCCTCTTGACTGAAGAAGGGGAGGGCAGTTTGCCTTGAGGACTTGCGCTCACCCACCTGTTTTGGGATGTTTGACCAGCTAGGTGAATGTATGCAAGAACCTGTACTCAGTGTTGGTTTATTTGCCTGGGAACTGTGTCTGGCTCTCTCATGGAGCATTAAGACCCTTGGAATGTTAGGATACAAAAGAACTATATTGGGAACATGCATTCCTGACTCAAGGGTGTTTGGCCAGTGAGTCAGGAGTGTGTAAGATCAGGCCGTGAGACCCTGGGACCCATGAACAGTGACTATCTTCAGGTGCAATGCAACAAATGTGAAAAATGTAGATATGCAGGGTTACAGCTCAGTCTCAGGAATGAGAAGTTTCTGTGACTCTGAAATGGCTCTCATTGGTCTGTTTGTACTTCAAAAGTGACTGAAAGTACAAGGATGTGACTAAAAGAGGATCAGAGATAAATTATCTCATCTCAAGATCTTTATTTCATGGAAATGAAATGCCTGTGTCAAAATATTTATTTTCATTTATTTCAACCCTGCTAAATGTGGAGGTTTGCTATGGCTGTTCTTTCTTAGAAAAGCATTCTTATCACTCCAGTAGAAAGAAAGAAAAAACACACCATGATTTTCAGCATTCCTCTCTTCTCACAGTGTTCAAAAGTGAACTGTAAGCTGTGGATCAAGGAGCTTGTGTTTTTGTGGTAGGAACAAATCGTAAATTCAGTGGAATGAAAGAATGGGGAATAAATCATGCAAGATGGATGAATCACTTTTAATAGCTCTTGATATCACCACATATAGCTGAGTTTTATCCCTCTGATGCTTTAATTTTTTGTTTCTGGGGCATTTGACTTGCCATCTAGTTACTAGGATCTCCAAGGGCCCAATCCTATGGGTGCAGTGTACACCTGGAACTTGTGTTCCAGCAAAGCAGTGTACTCGGTCACAAGCACACTATATGCAATACTCCACAGAGCACAGCCAGGCTACATCCTCAAGTGGTGAGCAACCATGGCCAACAGAAAAGCCCCAGTGCTGGTAAGCTGGTGTGTTGAGTGGGTGGGTGGCTGGTAGAAAAAGACAGAGAGGTGTAGGAATGAAGCAGAGACTGGGGGCAGATCAAGGCTAGAAAGGAGGCAAGATCAGTGGCAGTGGTGACACTGATATCCTATCTTCCTTCTTGGCCTCAGTGTTCCTTCCCATGTCTGCTTGGACCTGCACCAGCAGAATCTCTGGTGCAGGTCTGAGTAGATCCGGCAGGGCAGTGAGGGCTTAGCCCCCTGCAAGGGAACAAATGTTCCCTTGCTTGGAGAAGATCCCTGGAACTACCTTCCTATGTGCTCAAGTGGCACATCTGCTTCAGTGGGGTGGGGATTTATGGAGAATTGGGCTCTTAAACTTGTAGTACCAAGCAGCCAAAAAGGATCAGAAGGTTAGCAAGTTCCACTTAACTTTCCACTTGAATTAGGTCTGTACCAAATGATCTCTAATTTGGATCATTTGGATTAAATGTAGTAGTAGTAGTAGTAGTAGTAGTAGTAGTAGTAGTAGTAGTAGTAGTAGTAGTAGTAAAAACAGCCCACCTATTGATGATTGGGGTTTTCTAAATATTGAGTACTTGGCCTGCAATATCATCAATGGCCTGCAATATCATCAATGGCCTGCAATATCATCATCCAGAATCTTTATTTATGCCTTGTCATTGTTCCCCAAATCTAACTGCCTGAAAAAATTCCATGTTGACTGAGTGCATGCATGTTTTCTTGTGGAGGTGCTAATCCTTGTTGCTAGCTATGAGGGTTTTAAAAAAAACTTTGTTTTTTCTCTGTGCCTCTGCAGGCAGCATTAGTTTCATCTGTGCTTGAAGCTGCTGCCAGAAGCTCTGGGACTAGTATAAGAGAAAGCTCCCTGCTTGTTACACTGCTGTGATGGTTTGTAGGGCTGTCAGGCAGGAGCCTTACTTGCTGGGTGCATGATCGTGTATGCATAAGAAGAAAATGCTGTGGGGCAGAGGCATGCCAGGATCTCCTGTGGATGTTCCTTTTTAAAGTTCCAGCAGCATAGCTTGACTGTCTAAAATAACTTGATTGGAGCGGAGAAATGTTCAACCAACTAGAAGACTCTCTTGGAACAGTCAGTTGATGACTGTGCAGACACATAATTTATGCAATATTTGCATGACCACGGTAACAATGAGCCGTAGGCAACTTATCCCACAGTCAACCCAATCCTATGCATGACTACTCAGAAGTAAGTTATACTGAGTTCAATGGGGCTTACTCCCTGGAAAGAGCACATAGGGTTGCAGCCTTTACCAGCTAATAGCTCAATTCAATAGGGCACTTGGAGAGGTGGAGTTCACACTCCGCTGTCGCAAAAGCCACGGGCCGTTGCGCTCTTCAGGGCCTCAGGTGCAAACGGCTGGAGGCCCTATGTGCATTCCAACAGGCTCCTGGACACCATACCTGGTGGTGGTGGGTAGTTCAAGGGTAGAAAGGCAGAGGCGGGTCTGGAGGGAGGGCAGGGGGGCAAATCTCACCATAGTTCCAGTAGTATAAAGTACTGAAAATGTAGGGCCTGATCCAATATTGCACACTATTAGGAACTTTCAGCTGACCTATGAGTGCAGCTCTCAGCTGCTGGGATAGCTTTCATTGTCAACAGGGTCAGTTTAGGAAACATCATCATTGCAGATTATTTTTAATATTAATCAGAGATGTCTGTACAAATGGAATGCAAACTACTGTCAATTACTGTAAATAATTACTGGAAATTGCCCCTCCACCTTAAAATGTGCCAGGGAAATGATAAATACAATGATGCTGAAGATACTGTAATGCAATACAAGAACACGTCCTCTGAAAAATAGAGTTGGCTGATCAAGGAAGCTGAGCGAGTTACAAATGAGAGAGTAAGTCATGCACTCAGTGGAATTATTGAGGATTTGGATTATGAAGTACTTTAGGCTCCTTTGGAAAATCAAAACCTTTGGGGAGTTATAATCATGTTCTTATTGAAGACAAAAAGGGTTTAAAGTAACCTAATGGAGGTACTTAAAAGTTACGATCAAGTGGGAGAAACTGTCAGCACCGTGTAGGAGGCACTGGCAAAAAAGGTGGCTAAAATGACCAGGAAATTCTTAGTGAATATATCCTTTCCCACTTGCAATGGATATCTTAAAATTGCTGAATACCAAGACTGCATAAAGCTCGGTCAAAAGGAACTAAAAATGAAGAAGAATCATTTTTTGTTTAGTGTTTTATTTAATTTCACTGTTATACTCTCACAAAGTTTCCTGCTTACCCATGTTAGACAATCCATATTCAGTTGTTACTTCTATCACACTGGGTAGAAAAAGTTATCTGTGAAATGTAGACTTCCTAGGACTTCCTTGCCTTGAAAGAAATATTGCACCATACTGTATCAAATAACTGTGGATTTCACCCAAGGATTGAATATTAATAGTTCACGCATTTAATGTATTTTTAATTTTATTAATGTCACATAGTCTTCCAAGCCTTCTGAAGCAGATTCCTTTTGGTGTGGTTTGTGCAGACTTTCCAGTGTCTAGCAAAAAGTCAGTACAACTACCGTGAGATTCAGCTCATGTAATATTCCCGAGGTTGCATATTTTGTCTTATTTCCACCCACCCATGCAGAACTAGCTGAGCAATGACAACAGCCTCACAAACAGCTCTTAGGACAGGAGGAGCTTGCCTGGTGCAGCCGTAAAGCATAGGTCAATGCTCCTGGTGTATCAAAAGATGCTTTGGCTTCAAACATGCTCCTCCTGTCTGATGAGCTCTTTGAGGGGCAGTTATCACTGCTAGTTATGCTTGGGTGGGGAGGATAGTATAGAATAGCATATTCTATGGCAGTGGTTTTCATTGCTGTTCTTCTCATAGCACATTGACCTCTATGGTCTTCTCCTCTTGTGATGCCACTGCTGGCATCTGGGAGACTCTTCTGGGTTCCGCGGCTCCATTTCTAGGGCATCTGTCTGTGGTATCGAATTGCCTGTCCCTCTTCTTCCACTGACAGAGAAAGAGGGACAGACAATTTGTTACTACAGACAATGTCCCTAGAAACACAGAACCCAGAAGAGTTTTTCAGCTGTTTTCAACCACTGTGCTCCAAGCTACCATGGCACACCTGCAGACCTTTCATGACACACTCATGTGCCATGGCACAACAGTTGAAAATCCCTGTTCTGCAGGCTACTCAGCAATTTCAATCAAACTCTTCCAGGCTTGTGGATTGTGACAAGTGGAAGGTGACAGAAAGGGCAACTACAGTGCAGGACCCTCTTATATCTGCATCTCAGTGAGATGATTGGAGAGAAGCAAAAGGGCTCGCAAGAGAAATGTCAGCAAGACCTGCTGACAAAGGCAAGACTCTTGACTGTGCTGTGATCTGAAAAACCCTCAAGGCCCTTTCTATGCCTGTTTAGAGTCAAGAGTGGCTCTGAAAATTGACAGGCTGTTCAGCAACAGATGCGCTGGCATCAGTAGCAAATTCCTTGGTATGCTTACTGTGGGCACACCATTGCTATGTGCACACACCACTCTCCATGCTCAGAGTAATTATGAAAGGGATCAAGAATAAGATTGCAAAAATTATATTGACCCTGTAGAAATCTGTGGTGTGGCCACATTTGGAACACTGTACAGTTCTGATCGCTGTACAGTTCTGATTTACATCTGAAGAAAGGTAGCATCAAGCCAGAATAAGGTGCAAAAGAGAGCACTCAGAATGATCGACTGAAGAACCTTCCTTAAGAAGAAAGCCTAGCATATTTGGAACTTTTTAACTCAGAGAAAAGGCAATTAAGAGAGGACGTGGAATGATAGACAAAATTTTGTGTGGGATGGACAGAGTGAATAAAGGAAATTGTTTTCTCTCTTGCATAACACCAGAACCAGGGGACATTATTATTATTATTATTATTATTATTATTATTATTAGTAGTAGTAGTAGTAGTAGTAGTAGTAGTAGTAGTAGTAGTAGTAGTAGTATTAACAGTATTTATATACCGCTTTTCAACAAAAAGTTCACAAAGTGGCATCCTCTGAAAATGACTGACTGGAGAGTTAGAAAAGACAAAAAGAAATATCTCTTTACACAGCATGTAAATAGCCTGTGGAACTCCTTGCCACAGGATGCAATCACGTGACCTAGATGCCTTTAAAAGAGGATTGGAAAGATTTATGGAGGCAAAGTACACCACAGGTTATAAGCTGTAATGGCTATATGCAAACTGTGGGTTTTAGAGATAGCCTGTCTAGATGCAAGAGAGTGGCTACAAGATATAGGGTCAGAAGTCTTGAGTACTCAATTGGACCAGGTGGATTCCTGGATCAGGTGGACCACTGGTTTTCTCCCTCTCTCACAATACTAAAGCAAGGGGTCATCCAATGAAGCTGATTGGTGAGATGTTTAGGATGGACAACAGAAGATATTTCTTCACACAGCACATAATTCACTGTATTGCAGTGTTTCTCAATATCAGTTGCAGATGAGTAATGACAGGAGAGGACTATGTCTTCTCTCTTGTTCATAAGCTTCCCAGTGAGCCACTGTGGAGAAAGCATGCTGGCACCAGGATGTAGATCTCTTGTTATCTGGTGTGCTCCCTGGGCCATTTGGTGGGCCACTGTGAGATACAGGAAGCTGGACTAGATCGCTGTGGCCTGATCCAGCAGGGCTGTTCTTATGTTCTTATGACTAAGTGGGCTTTTAACCTAATTTTAAAAGGCCTTTTTAAAAAAAAAAAAAATCTTCTTCTGATGCAAATGGTTTAAACTCAGGTCTCTGAGCCAAAGCTTTTGTGTTCTGGCTTTCTGACACATTCTGTGACTAGTGTTAAGTCACTGAACAATTCCTTGGCTGCGTGTAAACATTTTGTAAAATGATTATGGCAATAATAATGCTTATCTATCTCGCTAGGAAGTTATGAGTGTTAATGAATGCCTGTACAGAGCTTTATGCTTCTTAGATGGCAGGTTTTCTAAAGGCAGGAAGGTTTACGACACACAGGATAAAAGGTATGCAGGCACCACAATAAAAAGAAAAATCTTTCAGTAGGATACCTGATAAGGTTGATAGGTCTGCGCAGGGCCTGGTGCAAGTGTCACTCAGCAAAGCTATGACCGAGCTCACTGGGTCAGGTAAAAAAAAAAAAAATCACTTGGCCATATTCTTATCCACAACTGCCATTCTTTTCTTGGAAATAGTGATCAAATTGCCAACATTCGCTGGATTAGGGAAAAAAGCAAGGGAGTTCCAGAAAGTCATCCACTTCTGCTTCATTGACTATGCTAAAGCCTTTGATTTTGTGGATCACAACAAATTGTGGCAAGTTCTTAAAGAGATGGGAGTACCAAACCACCTTATCTGTCTCCTGAGAAATCTGTTTGCGGGTCAAGTGGCAACAGTTAATACTGGATATGGAACAACTGATTGGTTTAAAATAGAAAAAGGAGTACGACAAGGCTGTATAACCCCTGCTAATTGGGTAAGAGGCACTTTTTCAAGTGGGTGCTCCTTTTTTTAGCAGGGGGAGAGTAACTGGCCCACCTCACCCCAGCAGTGTCTGTTTTAGTGGCTGTCTGCTGGTATTCTTTTTGCATCTTTTTAGATTGTGAGCCCTTTTGGGACAGGGAGCCATTTAGTTAATTGATTTTTCTATGTAAACCGCTTTGTGAACTTTTAGTTGAAAAGCGGTATATAAATACTGTTGTTGTTGTTGTTGTTGTATATTGTCACCCTGCTTATTTAATTTATATGCAGAGTACATCATGCGAAAGGCTCGGCTGGATGAACCACAAGCTGGAGTTAAGATCACGGGGAGAAATATCAATAACCTCAGATATGCAGATGATACCACTCTAATGGCAGAAAGTGAGGAGGATCTAAAGAACCTCTTGAGAAAGAGGAAAGTGCAAAATGTGACTTGAAGCTTAACAATAAAAAAAAAAAAAACAACTAAGATCATGGCATCCGGTCCCATCACCTCATGGCAAATAGAAGGGGAAGAAATGGAAGCCTTGACAGAGTTTATCTTCTTGGGCTCCAAGATCACGGCAGATGGAGATTGCGGCCATGAAATTAAAAGACACTTGCTTCTTGAGAGTAAAGATATGATAAACCTAGACAACTTAATGAAAAGCCAAGACATCATCTTGTCAACAAAGATCCATATAGTCAAAGCTATGGTTTTCCCAGTTGTAATGTATGGCTGTAAGAACCATAAGGAAGGCTGAGCACCAAAGAATAGATGCTTTCAAATTATGGTATTGGAGAAGACTTTTGAGAGTGCCCTAGACTGCAAGGAGATCAGTTCAGTCAATCCTACAAGAAATCAACCCTGACTGTTCATTGGAAGGACAGATGCTGAAGCTGAAATACTTTGGTCATCTCATGAGAAGGGAGGACTCTTTAGAAAAGACCCTGATTCTGGAAAAAGTTGAAGGCAAAAGGAGAAGGGGACGGCAGAGGATGAGATGGTTAGATAGTGTCACGGAGGCAGCAAACATGAATTTGGACAAACTCCGGAAGTTAGTGGTAGACAGGGGGGCCTGGTGTGCTGTTGTTCATGGGGTCATGAAGAGTCGGACATGACTTAACGACTGAACAAAAACAATGTTACACAATGGAGTAAAAATACGGCAAAAGCTACTACCAAAAAAGGATTGCAAGTTGGAGAAATACAATTTAAAAAATCCATGCTAAACAAGGACAAAATCCTGCAAAACTTTTAGAGGAATGATTCAGAGATCTGGCAGGCCTTTAGGAAACTATCTGAATGGATGTATCTTTTATTATATTGGCCACAGACATTAGGATTTTATAAAAAGTACAAAAAGGAAATGTTAAGATCCATTGAACAAATGGGGAAGTCTTAAAATAGACCATTCACATAAAACTGAAGTATCTCATGACAGTATAACAAACAAGAGAGCAAAATGTACTATTTAATAAGCCTATTTAAATGAGCTTAGAGAACACAAAACAAATGAGTATATATTACTCAAATAAAAGCTTGGCTGTAAGTGGTAAAAACCAAAAACACACTTCTATCACATGGATCAATACAATTAATTGAGTCCTTTCCTAGCTGGGCATTTAATTTGTACTCACCGCCAACTTTAGCCTGTTTTTGTGTCACTTCTAGGACAAATGTGGGTACTGGCTTTGCAACCTTGGAATTCTAAACCAGCCAGTGAGAATGAAAGGAGCATAGAAACAAAAATTAGCTTAGAAAAGGTCTAAAAATGCAGGCCTGATGGCCATGCCAGTTTGTCAGTATAGTAAAAATTGTTCTTGATACATTTTGAAGAGGGGGAGCATGAGGAATAAAGAAAAAAAACAACAACACATGATAGTGGACTATGCACAGGATGCTTGAAGGACTGACCATTTTCTCCTTTATGAACTTGCACCCTTGTTCAGATCAGCAGGTGAGGCCATTCTGTGTGCACTGCCAATATCAGACATTCTATTGGCTGGGACTTGTGAGTGAATTTTGCCTGCACACTCTCCCTTCCAGTAAGACTCATGGCAAGATTTGGATTAAAACTAAGTTACATTTATTGAAACCAATGCTGAGCAAATCCTGCAGCAGGTCATATCTTCAGACATTTTTGGTCCCTTTAATGTAGCTACCTAGCGGCACACAACCGTCAATTCCCCCTTTGAGTATCCCCTCCATACTCAAATCAGTAAATCAGTTGCTGTCAATCCATGCTTCTCTATGCTAACCCTCATGCGGAGTTGTGCTCCTGATATACAACCTCTGGTTTTAGAAGTAGCTTATCTCTGCATGCCTGACACAAGGGCGTGGCAACAGGATATGACTATCTAGTTGTCTTGAGTGCTCACTCGTGAGCACTGTGTGATACAGGAAGCTCAGTAGCATTCGGGGGGGGGCACAGAGTTAAGTTTTGGAGGCGCCTTAATACACTGTGTAAGTGGCCCCTCCTCCTCATGTTCAGCGCCATTTCGCCAGTGGAGCAGCTCAAAGTAGGCTATCCATCTACTCTAGTGGGATGGGGGGGGGGTTACAAATTGATTCAGCCAAACTGTGCCTTGGAAGGTGTGCAGGTAAGACAGCCATGTTGGTTCTGTCCCTCTTTCCCATACCACCCAATGGGTGCTATGGATTTCCCACCTTGCCTCACGCAGAGAGGGACAGAGCAAAGATTCCCTCACCTCCCATTTAGGCAGTGGGAGGAAGAACTTCTCCATTGTTGGACCCAGGCTCTGAAACCACCTCCCTATGTTGCCTTCTCCAGCTCCCTGATGGCACACTGAGTGCTGCTACTGCCACCAATGGGGAATTCAAAGGTCAGTCTTGCATGGGGGTGGTGGGGTGGGGCTCTGATGAGCATAAGCACTCAGCTGTTGCCCTACCTGGTCAATCCCTGATACCATCCCTGGAGATATATGCCTAACCCATCTTCGTTAACCTTCTATTGGGAAGCAAAAACTTCCTTATGATTGTTTTGACTCTGCAGATTCAGGCTGTGAGCGCAATCCAAGGCGCTCTTTGGGCTGGTGCAAGTCCCTTGTACTGGCCCAGGAGTGTTACAAATGTGCCATAAGGCACATGTGTGAGTCGGGGAGGCTTACACAAGGATGCGCACCAGCCTTCCTGTGCTAGAGCAAGCCCCAAGCCTGGTGAGTTTGCTCTGGTTGACTCAGGCTGATGAGGGGGTCTGGGGAGGGCAGGGGGAGGGAAGAAGGAGAGCAGAACTGGGGCGTTCTGGGGCAGGGGGAAGGCAGGTGGCAGGCAGGCCTGTGGGCAGGCTGGGCCTGGGAGGGGGTGGTGCCAGGATCTGGCATTTAGACTGAATCATAAGCCCTCTCCCTGGCAACTGGGCACAGTGCCAGGCCTCTTTAGGTGGCGCTGATCCATGTAGCCCTATTGGGACTGAATCCGTGTTACCTGGGGTAAGGAGAATCAATGCCCTGGGCTAAGCTTCAACCAGCCCCAACCCTGCACTGGATATGGGGCAGGCCACCTGACCTGCCAGTTCCAGCATGGGTAAGGATTGGGCTGTGTTTGGCCTTGTTTTCAAAAAGTCATTCTGCTTTTAGTCCTCTTTGATTATTGCTCTGTTTTCTTTCTTCTTTTAATTTGAATTGATTATGCTGCGTTTTATTAGAACTGTGCTGTTTTATGTTTTGTAAGCCACCTTGCTCATCATCTTGTGGTATAAATAGCCAACATAAATAATAGTTTTATCTTTATATTTAGTATTTAATAACAATAGGTAGTGGTGTAGACAAGCTCAAATGAATGGACACCTGTTAAGGAGGAGGCACTGCATGTCTCTTATCCAGAATCTCACAAAAAGCACTAGTTAGGCCTAAATGGAGATTTCCCAACTCATAACTTATCCTCATGATCTTTATGATAACAGCAGCTGTTAGCTGGTTAACTGCAGATGACAACTAACGGCCTCAGCACAAGCTGCTGTTCATAGTCTAGCAAATTTACTATGAAAATCCCTTATGATAAGCACTAGTCACTGTTAACCAGCTGTGTGCAAAGCAGTGAAATTTGCCTATCTGATGCTACTGGCAACATAACTTTAAATTAAGCTGTAGAAAATGCCAGCGTCAAATTGAAGGAAGGGGTCTCAAGCCCGGTGATGAACTCTTGACTTTTTAGAGCATGTTTGTCATGGTGGAGGGAATGGAAGTAATTCAAAACAGAGTTAAAAACTCCACTATGCATGAGACAATGTCCCCATTATGTGGAAGTCATCTAGTAATGAGTCAGGCTTTTCTGAACAATGTCAAGAACTTTTGAAATGTCAGTACTTTCTGGCGACGGGCACTTCTGTTGGAACGCTAATAAAAGATGGAGGGATCTGGAATGCTAAGACTGATCATAAGCTGCTTTTGGAAAAACTTGCTTTGACTAAAGGACGTGAGAAAAAAGAAGTAGCGAGAGTTCTGTTTTGAGTCTTTCAAACAGGATCTTTCTGCACGATCAGGAAAAAATTGTGTGTGCCCCCTAATATTTTATCCTTTATGCAATGCTCCTACAAGTTATGATAAGTGAAAATAGCACATTATCCCATTTTATACAGTGCACTGGCACTGAAAAACATCCCTGTACGTGTGTGTGTAAATTTTGTTTCAAATGCTATGTCTCCTTCCCTCCCAGCAGTATCTGAATAGCTGCTGTAGCATTGAACAAAAGCAACATACAATTTCTGAGCAATTTTTAAAAATATAATAAAAATGAAATGTCCACAAATAGCAAAGCAGTGCGCTTGATGCTGATTTTAAAGGATAGCTTAAGGGTGGCTTTAAGGATTGCAGTATGGCTGCTCCTGTGTTGGGGTTTCAAAGTGGGGAGCACACAATCACCACTGACTACAAGGGAAAAGGAGGTTCATGTAACTGATAGGGTGTTGGAGAAGTTGTGCCATTCTGCAGTGGTTTACATGACTTGCAGTGCTTTGGATCCAAAGAGCCATGAGCAGAATAGCTGCTTTTGCAAGTGTTTTTGCAAAATCTCACACTAGAGCTCTTGTAGTGCTCTCAGTGGAGTCACTAGGATTTGCGTCACCCAGTGCGGGAGGCCTGCACGTCACCCCATGTAATGGGCGGGGCAACGCCCCAGGTGGGTGTGGTGATGTACCATCGCCCCGCCCCCACTGGTTTTTTGGCTGTACCTTTTGTTACAACACAGATATTTCAATGTGGTTTATTTCATTACATTCTGCATGAAATTACACATAGCTTGATATATAACATGATGGTATTAGTCCTCCAAACTCTGATTTTAGTAATTTTGAAAACTTGTAGAGTCACAAACGCATGCACACCCCGTGTCAACTTACTAACAACTTATTGCAGCAGTTCTCAAACTTTTAGCAATGGGACCCACTTTTTAGAATGACAATCTGTCCAGGACCCATTGGAAGTGATGTCATGGTCAGAAGTGACATCATCAAGCATTAAAATAAATAATTATAAATAATTAAATTAAAATAAAATAAATAAGGGGGAGCCAGTCCTGTTCCACCAAGTGAATCTACTCTGAAGTAAGTCCTATTGTGGTCAATGGGGCTTACTCTCAGGTAAGTGTAGGTAGGATTGCAGCCTGTGAGCCCAAGCCTATGCAAGTCTACTTTGAAGTAAGTTCCACATTGGTCAATGGAGCTTACTTTAGTCTGCCTGCAATAACAACCCCCCAAAAAGAATCAGTGAGATTTCCAGCCCTCCCCAGTGCCCAGTTTAAAGTTCTATTTCAAGCATATCAATACAAAGACCCACCTGGCTTTGCAAGTGCAAAATAGAAAACTTACCATTCAAGCCTCTTTTTATGTCCTTTTTTGTGTGTGTGTGTGGGGGGGGGGGAGGCTGCCTCTGGACATTTGTTGCACTGCAGCTCCATCGGATCAGGGCCATTCTGGTGTCCTCACATTCCCCTTTGCCTGGCCTGACCACCAGCCAAGGCACGTCTGCCTACTCACAAGTAAACATGACATGAGTCTACTTCACTTTCCATAGAGCTCCATAGACTCGCAGCTGAGAGGAGGGACCTCCTTCTCCTTGTTTTTGGGGGCTGCATTCATTGGATCAGGACCATTCTGATGTCTTTGGAGTCCTCTCTGCCTGCCTCTCAGCCTGCCTTGACTAAGGCAAGTCTGCCTACTCGCGTGTAAACGCGGCCACGTGGCTTCAGCTCTGTGCTCTGGGCTCAGCTCTGTGCTTCTTGGACATTAGTGGGCCATGGGTTAAAAAAAATGAAAGCGCATATTAGCTTTAAAGCATGCAGAATAAATGACACAATATTGCTATATCACGCAAATGTAATTTTAATTTGTGCTTCATATCTGAGCCCAATCCCCACTCATTTTGCAACACTGTATCTCCTGTCACACTGTTGTAAAAGGCCCAGTGATGGGGTGAATATCATGCCACTGCTGGGCCATTTGGGGCCACCACCACAAAGTGGTGGCAGCTTTGCCCTCTGCACTGAACCTGGTAAGTTGGTGGATGGGGTGTGCCATGAATTGGGAAGGGAAGACATGGAAGGGCAGGGGGAGGAGGGTGGGTGGTAATTGTGGGAGGGAGCGATTGTGGGAGGTGATCAGTGGTGAGTCAGGGACATGCAGTGGGTGGGGATGCAGGTGAGGCAGGTGTGGCAGAGCCTCTCCACCGGACTCCTTCGAAAAGTGCTGTCACTATGCAAGGTGCCCAATCACCCACAACCCATGCGCAGAGCGCATGCATGCATTATGGGTATTTGGGCATCTCACATGGCAGCGGTGCTTTTCGAAGGATTCTGGTGCCCCTGCCTCACCTGCCTCCCCACTCATCTCACATCCTCACTATGAGTTTTCTCACAGCCATGCCAGTTATATAACTGGCATAGGTCCAAGGAGAGGAAAAAGGAGAGGAAAAGGCCAGCATTGACTTGGTGCAGGGTGTTGCCATCGTGCCTTATGGCACTTTCGCAGCACCCAGTGGAAAGGAACAAAAAGGAAATCAAACTTATCACACACGTGAAAGAAAACTTACAACAATGTGATGGGTCACACTACATATTCCTTCATGGTCTGATACATTTAAATCTTTCTTCAGAGATGGAAAAATGAGAGGAATGGAAGTCTAGGAACAAAGGCCTTTTACTGCTGGCATGGCTTGTGAACCTGTTGATGACCACGATTACAAAAATTCCAACCAGCCATACAGTCTTCAAGTTGTAAGACCCAAACACAGAGCACAAGCAGAACACATTCTATCAATTATTTCTGAAGAAGCACTTTCATTTGGAGCCTCTGCATTCTGATATCTCCAACTTTCTGGAAAAAAGATTGCTTTTGGGCAAAACTTTCCTGCAATGTTATTCATCCAGAGGGGATATTTTAAAATTCTCTCTATAGCACTTTTTTTAAAGTTTCTAAGCCAAGTTGAGTTTTATATGCTAATTTTTTCCCCTTACATATTTGTAAGATATTTCTCCCTTCTTTTTTTTTTTTTTTCACTCTGCTCATTAAGATTTAGCAGACATTATCAAATCAAGGACAATAGCTGGTAGCCATGAATATTCTGGATGCCTTCTGCCCTTTCAATAATTCAGCCAATATAGTTCCTCTAGACTATCTTGTCATGCAGCTCTTCAGTTCCCACCTTACTGAAGTCTCTGAGTACAAGAATACAGTGCAAGAAGCAAGAGTTAGATGTCATACTTGTACAGGGTCATATTCAGAATCTACTTTATTAACAACAGAATCTACTTTATTAACTTTCAAGGACAAACGTGAATACCCAGATGGATTCTGCGCATCTCTTTATTTCAATGAGCCTTCCTTCCCCCACACTTTTCATCCAATCCAGTAGTCTCAAGTGTGCAACCATGTCAGAAAGCCACTATGGAGTGCATGAGCTAATCAGAGAGAAGGTGAATCCTGAGTAAATGGACAATGTCAGTGGAAACAGAACTGCATTTTAGCAGGACCAGCCATCCTTTATTTGAGCACACATTTCTTGGAAAGAGTAGCATTTATTATTTGTCAAAGAAACAAAGCATGGTGTATAGAGATACAATCATGCATGCTTTTGTAGATATCATGAAGTACTCCTATGGAATGTGGTCTCAAAAACAATTTAGAAGCCGGAGCTTGTGCAAAATATAGAACCCCAATCTCCTAATTGACATAGAAAAGGAGCATAGAATACCGATGATTAAAATCTAGGTACCAAATTGATTCTGGAACGAAGTAATGCCTCATAGAATTTAATTCTTCCTTTTCTTAGCAGTGCCTTCTCTGTAGGGTCACTCGGTACATGTAACTCCTTGCCACTGGGTTAACTTTATAGTGATTCCAGAGATACTTGCAGAACTTAAGGTAACTTGAAGAAGAAATTAGGTGAAAGTACTGGTGATTTTGAACCATTTCTTGCAAGTCATGGGAGGCTTAACATGTACAGAAAAGGATATGTGAAAGAACCTACATCTTCCAGGAACGGGGCGTGGAGGGGGGCTATAAATGGCTTTAAAACTCTGAAAGCTACTTCAATCTTTCTTGCTTGGAGGAAATACTTCTGGAGATTTTAAGCTAAAGTCATCCCTTCTTTACCATTCGGAGAACCCTAGAGCAAGGGAGAGGATTCAATATATTTCTGGCAAGAGGATACTGTAAATTAACTAAAAATGGGAATCATGCTTAGATGAGAGGTCATTGTTCAGGAATGAATACGCGATCAATTTATGGCAATACAGTCAGAGCCCAATCATATCCTACCCCACCCTGGACTGGAGCTAAAAAGGAGCACTCTAAATCCAGCGCATGAGGAGGATTTAAATCCCCTTTCCTCTTACCTTACCAGATCTACTGCCCCCTCACTACCCAGTTTTACCCCTCTCTGCCCCTTCAGCGCCCACCCCCACCCCCACAGCTCTCTTACCTGGTCTACTGGGTGCAATGGGAACTGACCACAGATGGGGAGTGCTACTGCCCCCTGTGGCAGCAGTTCCAAAATGGCCAGTGGCAGAGCACTTTGCACTCTGTTGGCAGCCATTTTACAACAGCGGAGTATAGGATCGGGCTGTCAGTAGGTTTTCTTGAAAAGAGTCTGAATTTTCTCCTCAAAGCAATTAGTTAGATCTAAACATCTAAATGTGTGGGGCATCCTTGTGATGCCAGCATCCTCCCTCAACTGCTCATTGCATTTCAGAGTCAGATTGAGACTCTTTTTCCACTGGCTACACAGGTCATCAGGCTGGTGTGCTTTCACATTATAGGGTAAGCATTATAAATTACAAGTCAGCATTACAATTACATTCACTTTCTTCTTCTATTCTACAATATATCTTCCCCATGTTGGGAATTAGTCCTGTCGGTGCTGCTGCTACCAAATTCATAGAAAGCAATTAACAAACACGAGCACAAATAGAGTCAACGCTGATTCATTAACACTGTATGGAAATCCAGATTGTGATTTTTACTGAACTCAACACTTTCTAGCGAGTACTTCATTAGCTTTCGTCAAAGGCAGGGTGCTGGTTTCATCCACTTTCTACCAGGCCTTGAAGGCCTATCGAACTTTCTATTCATCATGTGGATGTGGGAGAACCCGTGGACATTATATATCTGGACTTTCAGAAGGCATTTGACACGGTCCCTCACCAAAGGCTACTGAAAAAACTCCACAGTCAGGGAATTAGAGGACAGGTCCTCTCATGGATTGAGAACTGGTTGGAGGCCAGGAAGCAGAGAGTGGGTGTCAATGGGCAATTTTCACAATGGAGAGAGGTGAAAAGTGGTGTGCCCCAAGGATCTGTCCTGGGACCGGTGCTTTTCAACCTCTTCATAAATGACCTGGAGACAGGGTTGAGCAGTGAAGTGGCTAAGTTTGCAGACGACACCAAACTTTTCCGAGTGGTAAAGACCAGAAGTGATTGTGAGGAGCTCCAGAAGGATCTCTCCAGACTGGCAGAATGGGCAGCAAAATGGCAGATGCGCTTCAATGTCAGTAAGTGTAAAGTCATGCACATTGGGGCAAAAAATCAAAACTTTAGATATAGGCTGATGGGTTCTGAGCTGTCTGTGACAGATCAGGAGAGAGATCTTGGGGTGGTGGTGGACAGGTCGATGAAAGTGTCGACCCAATGTGCGGCGGCAGTGAAGAAGGCCAATTCTATGCTTGGGATCATTAGGAAGGGTATTGAGAACAAAACGGCTAATATTATAATGCCGTTGTACAAATCGATGGTAAGGCCACACCTGGAGTATTGTGTCCAGTTCTGGTCGCCGCATCTCAAAAAAGACATAGTGGAAATGGAAAAGGTGCAAAAGAGAGCGACTAAGCTGATTACGGGGCTGGGGCACCTTCCTTATGAGGAAAGGCTACGGCGTTTGGGCCTCTTCAGCCTAGAAAAGAGACGCTTGAGGGGGGACATGATTGAGACATACAAAATTATGCAGGGGATGGACAGAGTGGATAGGGAGATGCTCTTTACACTCTCACATAATACCAGAACCAGGGGACATCCACTAAAATTGAGTGTTGGGCGGGTTAGGACAGACAAAAGAAAATATTTCTTTACTCAGCGCGTGGTCAGTCTGTGGAACTCCTTGCCACAGGATGTGGTGCTGGCGTCTAGCCTAGACGCCTTTAAAAGGGGATTGGACAAGTTTCTGGAGGAAAAATCCATTATGGGGTACAAGCCATGATGTGTATGCGCAACCTCCTGATTTTAGGAATGGGTTAAGTCAGAATGCCAGATGTAGGGGAGAGCACCAGGACGAGGTCTCTTGTTATCTGGTGTGCTCCCTGGGGCATTTGGTGGGCCGCTGTGAGATACAGGAAGCTGGACTAGATGGGCCTATGGCCTGATCCAGTGGGGCTGTTCTTATGTTCTTATGTTCTTATGTTCTATTGGTGAAAATGACTGCACAAAAATTGTCTAATAACCATTTGACTGAAAATTATGAAATGGAATCCAGACAAATTCACACACACTCCAGATAAGAAGAGATGCTGCTATGTTCAGGGGATCCCCTTTATAAGTTGGAAAACTTGGGCATGCCGTGAAATGACTTATAAAGGGGAATTTCTCCCCATAAAAAAAATAAAGGGGTTATAAATAGAGGTTACCTGGGATTAGCAGGTAAGATAGCGTCTGTGCAGCAAATCAAAATATCTAGGGAGGGCAAGATATGAAGTCAACAATCCTATACACTTACCTGGGAGTAAGTTCTATTAAATTCAATGGGGCTTACTTCTGAGTACTCACACATATGACTGCACTGAAAGACATAATCCCTGTTTTACCAATTAGTGATGGCACACGATGCCAACACACAACAAATGCCAACACTGATGATGCATTATGTACTGTCATGCTGTAACTATGATGTCTATTTAAGAGCTCAGAGGGGCAAAGCCTCTGCAGTGTGGTGGAGGGCCTGCACTAGCTAAATAGCTGGCTCACATCCTCGTGGACCCACACCATGGGATCGGGTCTGGAATGCGGGTTAGGATTTGGCGGCCGCCACTAACAGCAAATCCATCCCCTATCCTCCCCCCGTGCCTATTGTCAACCCATTTTGCCTTTCCCTGCCCCATTGCTGCCTTATTTTGGCCTCTTCTATCCCGTTCCACCCTCTCCTCCCTCCCTCCTCCCATGCCACCTTGCCTTCAGTGCTGGACAGCTCTGGAACTTCTGTACAGCTCTGAGTCTTCCAGGGTGGGAAGACTTCAATCTTCCTGGTAGTGTTCCAGCAGTGCACTACTGTGTGCATTGCCAGAGCACCTTTTACAAGCCCTAACACATGAGCAGAAGAATATTGTAGGATACAATCCTAGCAGGGCAACTTCTCACCCAACGTATTTGTATTTTGATAGAGATGAATCCAAAAGACCTCTGCATCACATATGTTCATCCATCATAAAGGGGATATGTTCATATTATTTTTATCACTAGTCTCTCCCTTTGCATTACATGGGAGTGGTGAGGAGGAAAAAATGGCTACTCCAATTCCATGTGTAGAAGACACATTTTGAATAGCAATGCGTGCGTCCTTCACAGTTGATGTGGTGGATGTATACCTTAAACTTGGGAACAAATATTTGGGTGAGTAAGCTCTCTATGCTGTGAACTCATCACCAACTTCTGAAAGGAAGGGACTTTCCATTACGCACTGTTGTGACTATGCAAGACATTTCACAGAAAGCAGAACATGCTCTTGGAAGCCTACAGGGTGTTTTAAGGGATTGAATACATTTGAATCGGGGACAGGTTTGAGGAAATTACAATCTGCTTCCTCCAGCAGAAGAGGAAGCTCAATTAACAGAGTAAATTATTCATCATGAAAAATTTGCGCAACTCCAGCACCATCTCTGCCTCCACTTAGTTTTTTGGCATTGCTGCTGAGGTTGCTAACAAGGGTACCAATTAGTGCCAAGGAGAGGTGATTAATGTCTTCAGGAAAACAAAATTACCCACCTCTGCATTTCCTGGTTTGGGCTGGGACCATGTACTAAGATGCTGAAAGACAAGAAATATGACTAATCTAATTCACAACCAGGATATCACATGAAGGATATATAACATTTACGATGGAAGGGAAAAAAATGAAGCACTCCATCATCTGAAGGAGGGGATTGGATACATTTGCATCATACTGAAGTGCCAGGATTTCATTTTGACATCTGAAAAACAAAATAAAACAAAAGGGCTCAGTAGCTGTCATTCACAAGAATCCAATTAAATAGCAATCTGTACCCACACCATGAACAAGAGCATCCCCAAATAATTCAGTGTTTCTTTCATTTTTAAAAGAAAGAAATGAGATGAAACCAGTGGATTATGGGAAGAGTAGTAATGTATGGGTGGCATGACCGTAGTAGTAATGTATGGGTGGCATGACCATAGTAGTAATGTATGGGTGGCATGGAACTAGAGAAATCTTTCCGATACAAATCTCATGATTTGTGCAGACCACTGCCCAGTTCAAAGCTTTGCACAGGAATGCTGACAGAGATGGCTCCAACAACTATAAACAATTTATCTTTTCACATCTTTCTCACACCCATGGTGTTTGCACAGCATCAGAGTTTCAATCACATTTCCAGGATATGTAATGCAATAAGAAGCTCTGAGAACTCACTTATAGCAAACAAATACTATTTGTTTTAAAGTCCTGGAGAGAGTCCTTCTGTGTAGCTGACAATAACCTTGAAACGGGCCCAGGTGAAAAGCCAGGAAGGTGAGGCAGAAAGGAGAGGCGACCTATATATAAATTAGCCAAGAAAAACCAAATTTCTTGTAGACACAGATATAATGGAATGGGGAGACAGTAATGCTGCTTTTATGGAAGGCAAGCTGTCGTTCCATCAAAGGATTTCAGGATTTTGAGAATATTCAATTTTTAAATTATATTTATGGTCTCATTTATTATTTTCAAATCATCTTAACCCATTCATCTGTTTAGAAGAAAATGCCCAAAGTAGCTTACAAATTTAATCAGCAACGACCAAACTTACAGCAATTGTAAGCAAACTCACAGCAGCAAGATCATCATTATAATTGGCATCAATTGGAGTCAAATGGGAAGCCAGTCTAACTTGTCAAATGAGAACTGACAAGAAAGTACAAGATTGCATCCCACAGTCATGGCAGCATTGGATCCGTCATTGAAAACAACATTCAGCTGAAAAGCAGAAAGGGAAAACTGTGTGCCAACAGCAAGCTTAACATTTGCCAACACCAAATTATCATCAATATGAGATGCATGCTGTCACTAGGGCCATCTCAAGGTTGGTGGGAGAGGGAACCAGAAGTATATTTGGTTTCAGTGATAGTCATTTTGGCTTCTAGTGTTTATCTTTGGGGTAACCACTTGGAAACAATTGTTCTCTTCTCCTCCTGCTGCATTACATGCCATACTCATCATCTTTACTTATAGAGGTGATTTGCATGAAGTGGCTTCTGTTCACAGTGACTGTAAATGCCATTGACACAATTTGCATGATCATGGCTGGCCATTGTATGCTTACCTCCAATAAGGTCATGATGAGACAAGGTTTGGATTAAAACTGGGCCACATTTCTTGAAATCAATGCCTTTTACGCAGGAATCTACCTTGGAGGAGACAATGCACTATTTTCTATTTATTTATTTTTCACATTTTTATACTGCTCTTCCTCCAACAAACTCAGGGTAGCGTACATGGTTCCTCCTCTCCTTTAGTCAGGTTTTTGGCATCCCAGGCTTGAGATTGTTATTAGCCAGGATGTGGGAGGAGACCCTGATATCTGGGCCTGGTGTGAAGCAATCAACAAAGCAGCACATCTGATGCAATCAACTGCACCTGTTGAAGGTGGGAGTCATGTGACTTGGGGAGAGATGAGTGCTGAGTCACGTAGGCTATGGAGGAATGGTGCAATGCACCACTGAACAGCCAATCAGAGTGGGTCACAAGACTGTCTTGTGACTATGAGGTTGCCCTACTCTGATTGGCTGGCCCCGGTATATATGGGGGCAAGAACAGACACCAGATGTGGGTTGTTGTGGTGGAGTTTCTGCGTGTCATGCTGCTGGTTTGTGTACTGATTTGGACTGCCTTCTCATGACTGTGACCTGCTGTATCCCTGACTTCTGGACCGTATGGCGGACTACTCTTCTGCCTGCTCCTTTTACCAATACCTGCTTCTGCAACAAACAAGCCTGTGTCTGCTTCTTTGGCTCTGTTTGGGATCACCTGCTTCTTTTGCTATCTCCCTGCACTCCCATGCCACTCTGCTATCGGGAAAGCAAGGGCTATCCTCCCCTGCTGACCTGACAGTCCTCATAACAACCTTGTGAGGTAGGTGAGGCTGAGAAATAGTGACTGGCCCAAAGTGAGGCAGGAAGCCTAATGGCTGAAGAGGGATTTGAACCTGGATTTCCCAGGTCTAAGTTCAACTCCCAAACTACTACACCATCCCGGCTCTTTCACCTTTGAGCGTTTCATGCTTGACTCAAAGCTGTAGATCAGTTGATGATGATCCTAGCTTTTCCTTGCCACTCCCCAAAGAGGAATCAAGAAAGTTGAATTGCTTGATCTCCCCCAAGCTCAACAGCCTTTCAGATAAACTTTGCAATCCAAGACCCATGGTTACCAGTCATCAGCCCAAGCCAGTCTCTTGAGACTGATTCTAGTCTTCTCCGCCCCCTCCGCAACTACAGCTTATCTTAGAATGCATATCAATCTCTGTTCCCTGCTTGCACTCTAGCTGATCATCGTGACTTACCTGAAAAACAACATCAATCCCTTCAAATAGCCTGGGATTGCTGACAAAAGCTCCTTGCTAAAGGCCAATCATGTAAGGAGCAAAAAAATGCTTCCATGATGGCAACCAGTTAGATGACTCCAACAGTTGAGCAGGAGGGATTTGCTGACAGACCCAACCAACCAATGGGACTTGGAGCTGCCCCAACACATGTGCTCAACTCAACTCTCACTCCCAGCAGAGCATTCAAAATTTCCCACCTGGCCTTGTGCAAGGAGGGACAGGGCAAGACTTCAAATTTGGTGGTGGGAGTGGTATTCTCAAACATCCATGAAAATGAATGCAAACTTGATATGGTCCTAAATGGTCCTTGATATGGTCTTAAAACCCAACTGCAAATGTGATAGGCTCCTGAAATACTGCTATCGGGGCAGGATTGCTGTCAAACATGAACTGGTCCACAGAGTGCATCCTAGCCGTGCCTCAAGGTAGTATAGTCATTTCAACTTTATGAGTTTACTTGCGAGTTGCCCTGAGTTCTCCCTCAATGAGCTTGTCTTTGCTGTCATGAAACCTTTTATTTTACAATCCAACACCTTGAGAAGTTGGCATTCTGCATACACGGCAGTTCGTTCCAATAAATCACACTCCCAACAGCAATAAACACTGCCATTTCCACTGTATGAACAGGAAGTAATAAATAACACAGTGCTAGAAGGATGGTGATTCTGTAGATTACTGCGAGTGAAAAAAAAAAGTTCAGGCTCCCATTATTCACTTTTAATCATTCTTGCAGGTAGCTAAAAGCTGTTCATCCTTTCACCCAGCAGCTTCCTAAGAATAGACCTTATGTGCAGGAAATTTCTCAATCACAAGACAGAATATCCATTTGGAATTTGATGGGGGAAGGAGGGAAATTGAACAGGAAGCTAATTAAATGACATTCTGATGTGTCACAGGCTTCAAGGACAAAATAGGAGGGAACAAGGACAACAAATTAAAGAATACAGAGCCATGGATTATTAAATTGCCCCCCTTTTGATAATCAATAAAGCAAGTAATTGATACCAGCAATGACAAATTTGTGATTTTGAAGAACTTAGATTGCAAGTCGCAACTTGTTTATTGCAGAGTATGTCTGGAATTGTTTTATACAGTTCTTTAGTAAGTGAACTGTGGATAGCTGTTCCTTTGAAATTAAATGTGAACTCATAGTATTTCACATTTGCGTAGCGCTTCCTGAGTGCACAAAGCACACATGTATCTTGACACAGTCCTTTAAACAATCCTATAAGGTATTCTTTATAACTTATACCTTATAGCGCGGCAGGTTAAACAGCTGAGCTGAAGAGTCTGTTGATTGCAAGGTTGGCAGTTCGAATCCGTTCAACGGAGTAAACTCCTGTTGTTTGTCCTAGCTCCTCTCAGCCTAGCAGTTCTAAAGCATGTAAATGTGAGTAGATAAATAGGTACCACCTTGGTGGGAAGATAATGGCGTTCCGTGCACTTAGGCGTGCCAGTCGCATGACCTTGGAAACTGTCTATAGACAAACACCAGCTCTTCAGCTCAGAAACCGAGATGAGCATTGCCCCTAGAGTCAGACACAAATATACTTAACTCCAGCAGGAACCTTTACCTTTATAAGGTATTCATCCCATATTGCAGCAGGGGAGCTAAGGTGAGAGACTTGCCTGAGAAAGTTCATGGCAGAGGTGAGCTCTGAATACGGGAAGTCTTGATTCTTACTCTTACAGGACAATCCTATACATATTTACTCAGAAGTAAGTCCAGTTGTGTTCAATGATGCTTACTTTCAAGTAAGTGCGTATAGGGTTACAGTATTATGGATGAATACAATAGAAGGCATGTGGCAGCAGATCTCGGATCCGTTGCCGTAAGTCCTCTTGCAGCAGCATAAATATAATGTTACTGTCCTCTAACCAGGATGTGAGCTGTTCCCAAAATGGCGTCTTTCTGTATGAGTTTTTCCCTAGTCTTGGATGATGGCAGTGGAAGCTCTAATTTTTCCCAGTAACTCCTACTATGACCAGTGGGAGAAGTGGGAATGATGTGGAACACGACCAAGTGCTAGGCACTGCACCCATCTGACATCTTCCCTTCTCTTCCACCACAGGGACCTTTACACTAATGCCCTGCTGCTCTAGCCAGTGTGTGCATTCATCTGGGGAATAGAGGTGAAGGGATGATAGCATACAGGAGGAGCCCAAAAAGACTCGAGTCTGCCCTGCTATGAGGGAGGAGTTGTTTTTTTTTTGTAGTTAGGGAGCTACACTTCAGTTATAATGTCAATAAAGTTTTGGCCCACAGAAAACTATACCAGTTCCACATTTGCCCATTGTATGGCTCAAAGATGCATACACCTTTCCATTAAAAAGTTAGGCTCTACACCTACTTACAGATAGACAGCAAACACACGGCACATAATAGCATCTTTGTCCTCTAAAACATACAAATATACAGGCATGCCCTGCTTAACAACCTTCCACTTAACGATGGACCACACATAGAGTTTGTCAAAGCACAATAAAGAGGCTCTTAATGAGGCAGTCAGGTCTCCCATAGCCTGCAGCAGAGTGTCCGTTTACACAACAAAGAGGTTCCTACTTCAATGAAGAGGCCATCTATCTCCTGTGCAGACAGCTAGTGTCTGGCAGGGAGTGTCTGTTTACACAACAAAGGCACTAGATTGGAATGTTCACTTAGCAACCTCATTGCGTAACAACATGGATAAGAGAACATATCTCCATTGTTAAGTGGTGAACATCTGTATTTTTAACCAGAGACACATGTTTCAGCCACAATGTAATCTTTCTTCCCCCACGTCCCTACAATCTGTTGTTTCTAACAATGCCTTCCTCCAATAATTTCGAAGTGAAGTCAGGAGGGAATGTAAGTACTGTATATGTTTTATCACTGGACCATTTTTTTAGGTGCCAAAATAAGGAGCAAGAGGTCTACGTTTAGGCATTCTTTCTTAAACATGTTGACAGTACAAATGCAAATACAATCTTATTGTCTATAAACGGAACAGGCAGGTTGAGGATATGAGCTGTGAAGGGCAGACCACTCATCATAGCCTTGCACTGCTACTCTGTTGAAAACAACTGGCCTGTTTAGAGATAGCAATAGTTTGTAGTCATTCTCCAAAGCTAGGCATTTAATCTTTTGCATTCCCTGCCCCCTGGGTAAAGACCAAACTTGACATGATTGCAGCAATTCTGTATGTTTAAACAAGGAACTTTCCCTATCGCAACAACAGAGTAGATGGGAATCCAATTTTAGTATTCAATGGTGGCTAGGTCAAGAACGTGAAATAATCCCTACATGAATCCTCCCCTAGCCCCTGTCCCCAAGTGCTTTTTTCAGCCAATGTCACCACCGTTCTGCACGCCTTACCTGAAAACAGCTTATATTTTAAAATTAGGCTACTCCTTTTTCTATGTTTAACATGCAGAACTGCCACCATCATGTCACATTTGACCCTAGGGCAGTGGTATTCAAACTGGGGCGTCGCAACGCCCCAGCCTGAGGGTCCTGGTCCCTTTCCCCTTAAGGGGCGGGGCAGCCAGGAGGCAGGGGGGAGGCAGCTGCGCGATCCCCAGGATCGCGCTGCTCAGGGAGGCTGCAGGGGCTTGGTGCACTTGCCCAAGACCCCTGGGGGTGCGGGGAGCCCTGTGTGACCTTCGGCAGGGCTCCCCAGGTCAGGGAAGGTGACAGCAGAGCGATTGCGCCCCACTCCGCTAAACTGGAAGCTGTGCGTGAGTCCCTGTAGCAGCCATCCCTGGCTGCGGGAAGCCGGGTGCGAGCGCCTGCAGGGCTCTCCAGGTCAGGGAAAGTGAGAGTGGGGCAATTGCGCTCTGCCTCCGAGCAGAGCACGATCGCCCCACTCTCAATTTCCCTGACCTGGAGAGCCCTGCAGGCGCTCGTACCCGGCTTCCCACAGCCAGGGATGGCTGCTACAGGGACTGGAGGGTGCACCCCAGTCCCTGCAGCCCGGTCAAAAGGGGAAGTGGGGCAATCACGCACAGCTTCCAGTTTAGCAGAGCGGGGCGCAATCGCTCCGCTGTCACCTTCCCTGACCCGGGGAGCCCTGCCAAAGTTCGTGCAGGGCTTCCTGCACCCCTGGGGGGCTGCAGGGGGCTTGGGCAAGTGCACCAAGCCCCTGCAGCCCCCCTGAGCGCCGCGATCCTTGGGATTGTGCCACTGCCTCCCCCCACCCCCGCAAAGACTTACTGTGGGATTCAAACTCCATGCAAGTTTGAAAACCGCAGCCCTAGGGGGTAGACTGCTATCAAAATGCCTTATTTTAGGATATTCTGGTCAAATCAAGAGGCTGCCTAGATTTCATTTTAAGTATTTATATTCTACCTTTCCCACTCACAATGAAATGCACATGAAGTCTAACAAGATAAATAGTTTAAAAATCAAATTATCAATTATCAACCACAAAAGCAACCAAGCAAGTCAAGTAAGAGCAATTGGTAATCAGTAGCAGAATTTTCAGCAGCAAAAAAAAAAAAAAAATTAAAGGTCAACCAAACCATAAAGCCTGCCAGAATGAAAGCATCATGATCTGGCACTTCAAGGTCATGATGGAAGTGGACAATCTCCTGTGGCAAGGAGTTCCACAGGCTTCTGCATTACATTCAGCAAACTGGGATTGCTTTCACCTTGTCGAAAAATCACCCTGTTTGGATTAGACTATAAAAATCTAATTAGAAAACTGTTCAAAAAAGCAAAGAAAATTCCCTTTCATTGGGAGCTTTAACCAGCTTCGAGACTTACTCTTTGAAGTTCAGCCAACGTAACATCTTGTATACACTCAAAATGGTAATTATGTGCAAAATAGTGGACTTTTATTAGGATTCCCTTGCATCAACAGAAGCGTGATCTTTAGTAAGCAACAGAACATATTAGCAAGGCAAACAAGAATTTTAATTCCCAGACAAGAATATGTTTAATACACAGCATTCGGGTCCACATCTGGATCCCCTTCACAGCAAAAAAAAGGAGGATCATAACCAGGTGTGAAATGACACAATACCACACATAAAAAGGACAACTGCAAGAATTTGCATTCCAAACACATTTTGACTGAATCTTTATCAAAGGTAATTGCACATTTGATTTCATAAATCTGCTCAATGAAACTGCATGTGGCAGAGACCTCAAACACACTAATTTCCCAGTTAGTATACCACTAGAGGCAGTCATTTTTCCATGGAGATGACAATTCTTAACCCATTGTTGTCATTTTTTTTTACTTCAACACGCTTCTTCACTTCTTGCATTAACACTGGTCAGATATTGTACAGCACTAATCAGATACTTGTGCTTTAAATTAGCCGCTGTGCCAGAGGACTGAAAAGTAGCCAATGTAATACCAATATTTTAAAAGGGATCCAGAGGGATCTAGAAAATTACAGACTGATCAGCTTAATATCTGCTCTGAGTAAACAGCTGAAAAACATAATTGAAGACATAATGATTAAGCGTATAGAAGAATGAGGCTTGATGAAGTAGAATCAGCCTGGTTTCTGCAAAGGTAAGTCGTGTCTCACTAACCCCAAAGCTGTGTTCTTCAACCTTCAGATTGGGACCCCAATGGGGTTGTGAAGCCTCAGTTGTAGGGTCATGGCAACTTACAAGAATGAAATAGGTTGAAGACCACTGGATGAGAGCACCACCAGGTAAAGGGGAGGCATCTGGTACACCCTTCAGATACCAGGAAATTGTGTCCCAGTCCTGCTCAGGTTCTTAGCAACTATGCTAAACTAGCTTTCACTAGTGCCAGGCTTCATGGTAACTTTTTCTGTTCTCTGTAATGAGAATATTTGGCTACTGTGAGCAGTGCTGGGAGGGTATAATGGGATGGGGAGTGGGAGGTGACGGGGGCGAGGGGGGCAGACAGGGAGAGGAGCAGGATCAACACTGGGTCTCCAGTCTCATCATTCATTCATTCATTCATTGGGGTTGTGGCACAAAATGGTTTATGACCACTGCCCTAGAGTATTTTTGAGAGTGTCAACAGACATGTGAAAGAAGGTGATGCTTTTGACACTGTATCCTTGGACTTTTAAAAATTTTTTTGACAAAGTCCCTTACCAAAGCTTCTTCAGGCAGCTTAGCAGCCAGGAAATACAAGGACAGGGCATTCTATAAGCTGATAACTGGTTCAAGAACAGGCCGCAGAGAAGAGAGAGAAATAAGCAATTTTCACAATGGAGGAAAAGAAGATCTGGGCACCCCTCAGGAACTACGGTGGGACAAGCGCTTTTAAAATTTGTTCATAATAATCTGGAGTTAGGGATAAACAGTGAAGTGGCACCAAACTATTCCGGGTGAGAGAAAGCAAAGCAGATTGTGAAGGGCTCCTAAAAGTCCTCTCCAATCTGGGTGAATGGGCAAGCAAATGCCAACAAATTGGGACACAGAACACATGCCCATCGGGAAGCATCATTACCTGATTATCCATGCTCTGCTTTAAATGGAGCTCTGAGTGAGCTCTGTGCAGTACAAGCAGCAAGAGTCTGCTTGGCATTCATTCAATGGTTACACTTTTGCCCCCTGCGACCAACAGGGTTCCTTTTTTCCCTGCCTAACCACAGAGGCTAAAAGCTTCAGAGCCTTCTGTTGTCAGGCTCAGGGTCTGCCCTTATTTGCCAAGCCAAATGCAGTGAAATCACAGAGCTGTGTAGTTTTTCAATAATGCGAGTGAGCTGAAGGGCAAAAAAAGCCTCTCTGTGTGCACCAAGTGGCTACAAATAGTATCCGCCACTGGAATGAAAAATTAAGCCGTGCCAGAGAGCACGTTTAGGAAGAGCGAGGCCTTTTACTGATGGAGATGGCATTGATCCTATAAAATTAATCTGCCGCATTTGAACAGAGAAAAGCTGAATACCAAGGGAGACAGAGAGACTGCAAGTACTAGCAATAAAATTAAAAAGATGTGGCTAGGATGGGAATACCTGCCTTCCTTCCTTCCTGGTAATGGCAGCAGAGACAAAAACAGAGTTCAGCAGAAGCCAGCAAATCAGCTAATTAACGATATAATTTGTACTTGGTCTTTGCTGCCCTTAATGATTCTGCTGAAGCTTATTCGGATTTAGCTATCACTGGAACAAACCAGGAAGAACATTTGAGAACCTTTTTAGGAAATAAAAATATCGGGCTTTTATTTTAATTTTATTTTTTGTGGTTTTGGAGGGAGGATGCATCAGGAGGATATACCAATAGTTTACAACACATTGGGGATTACAACTATGGTAAACGTGCAAAGAATTATAGGTATAAGGACAATAGATAGTAAGAGAATAAGGGCCTAATCCAAACCCATGCTAGAGCAGGCTTGCGCTGCATCCAGTGTATGTTTCTGGCCAGCAGTGGCTCAGCCAGAGGCAAGGGGAAGCTCTTCCCCTTACCCCTGGGTAAGGGCTGCTGGCCCCAATGGGTCTCCTTGGACCTATGCCACCTCTGGAGGTGGCACAAGTCCGAGGAGAGTGGAGCGGCTTGAAGTCGCTCCGCTCTCCCCAGGGATGGGGGTTGGGATCTGGCATAACTGCCAGGTCCCAGCCCCGCCACCGGCTTCCTGCGCGCCCGCCCCTGGGACCGCCTATCGTCTGCGCTCCCCCCACCCAGAAACGCCCTCCTCCATGCCCCCCATGCCTACCTTCACCACTTGTGTCAGCGCGGGTGCACTGGCACAAGCAGTGGGGAGGAAGCTGCGTGGAGGCTTCTGCCAACCTCCATGCGTTGGCGCATCTAGATGTGCCGACGCAGTTTCCTCCCATGGAGGCACATATGTGCTTTCACGTTTGCGACCCTCCTGGGGCTCCTATGCTGGCATAAGTACTGATTAGGATAGTGCCCTAAGAGACTTTTGTGCGTGTGTAGCCCTGAACTGGTTGGCTGGAACAGTGATTTTCAACCTTTTTCATCTCATGGCACACTGACAAGACACTAAAATTGTCAAGGCACGCTATCAGTGTTTTTACAATTGTAAGGTGCACCACACTGACACCAGGGGCTTGCATTCCCCACTGGCCCTATTAGCGAATGATCCTCCCCCAAACTCCCATGGCACACCTGCAGACCATCCATGGCACACCAGTGTGCCATGTCACAGTGGTTGAAAAATGACTGGGCTAGAGTATAATTACAGGACCCACTTCCATTTCATTCTGTGTAAAAAAAAAAATGGTGCATACAGGAGTGGATTTGCTCACACTAAATGGAGCTCTTCCGGATAAGGCAGAATGAGGTTGGGAGCGCACATCGTGAAGTAACAGCATAATTCAGCAGCAGCGATGCTGAAGGTGGACATGAAGAACTCTCCAGATGGCACTTTATGGTGGCAGGAACCGTCCCCCCCAACCAAAGATAACAAAAAGCAAGCACAGTGACTGCCCTATAATGCAGCAATTGCTATTTTGTTAATTAGAGCAACCTCATCTTTCAGTCAAGCTGTCACAAAAGCGTGCTAAGCAATGAGCAAAAGGGAAGAGGCCAAGTGTGGCCATCAGCCTTGGCCAAAATAAAGTTGGAAAGCCGATTCTGAAGGGTATGAATGAATACGTTCTGCAAATGTCTATAAAACCTGATGCACAGGCTATTACCCATAGTCGAAGTCCAACCACTGAGACAACCGAGTGGTCTTGGAGCAAAACTGATCAAACATATTCTATGGCACAATCCGTTTGTGAGTTTCAACCCATGTGGGATTTGCAACCATACATTCACTCCGATCTGGGGATTTTTCTGTGGAAAAAGCCACACCAGTCCTTCCTCTGACTTAGTCAATCACCTATCTTCTTGCGTCTGCATGTATCCAGTGGTGGGATTGAGCCGGTTCGCCCCGGTTCTATAGTACCGCTTCTTAGTTCACCTCTTGGTTCGGAGAACCGGTTGTTGGCTGGGGAGCGCACGCGCAGCTATGACCCTCCTGTGACTGCGCGGAGAATGCAGGAGAGGGCGCGAACGGCCAGCCTGCAGCCTCGTTGATGAGGAGCAGTTCAGCTGCTCGCCATGCGCCTCTCCTCCCCGGCTAGGCTCAGCACTCCTGGTGAGTCAGGGGCCCGGGAGGAAGAGGAGGGCGCTGGAGCCCAAAGAGCCCCCGCTGCCCCCAAGGGCGAGCCCCCCCGCCACCATGTGTCCCCACCCGCTAACGAGGGAAACAGGAGCAGTTGCCCGCCCTGCGCCTGTCCTCCCCGGCTGAGCTAGCTGGCTCAGCTTTCCCGGTGGGTCGGGGGTGCGGGAGGAAGAGGGGGACGCTGGAGCCGCTCCCACTCAAAGAGCCCCCGCTGCCCCGGAGGGCGAGCCCCCCCTGCCACCATGTGTCCCCTCCCGCTAACAAGGGCAACAGGAGCGCAGCGTGCAGCCTCGCTGACTAGGAGCAGTTCAGCTGACCCGTCCATCGCCCTGAGGATTGCAGCCCCAGCAGTTTGCCACACTTTCCTGGGAGTAAGCCCCATTGAACACAATGGAACTTACCTCTATGTAGGCACTGAGCACAATCCTAACCAGGTCTACTCAGAAGTAACTCCTATTTTGTTCAATGGGGCTTACTCCCAGGAAAGTGTGGATAGGATCGCAGCCTCAGTGACGAAGATGAGATGCTTCCTTCTTCACATTCTGATTGACAGTGGCTGCAATCCTAACCACAATTTCCTGAGAGTAAGCCCCATTGAACAAAATAGGAGTTACTTCTGAGTAGACCTGGTTAGGATTGTGCTCAGTGCCTACGTAGAGGTAAGTTCCATTGTGTTCAATGGGGCTTACTCTCAGGAAAGAGTGGCAAACTCTGCCACACTTTCCTGGGAGTAAGCCCCATTGAATACAGTGGGACTTACCTCTGAGTAGACACTGTCAGTCAGAAGGCGAAGAAGGAAGCATCTCACCTTCGTCACTGAGGCTGCGATCCTATCCACACTTTCCTGGGAGTAAGCCCCATTGAACACAATGGGGCTTACTTCTGAGTAGACATGCCTAGCATTTCATTGTCAGTCTGGAGGAGAATGAAACGCAGCCCTGGGACCTCCAAGGGGCACCTCCTCCTTCCAGCTCCAGACTGCAGAAGTTTTTGGAGCTCCCCCTCCACCTTTGATCCAGGCAAGAGGGTCAGTCTCCCAGTGTCTCACCCCACCAGTGGCTCTCCCCAGAAGACTTTTTGCCCCTTAGGGACATCAACCCCCCCCCCCCATCTCTCACACAGGAAGGGACTGAAGATCGCTTATGTCTCCCCGGCACACTTCTCCAGCTTGGATGGGCTCAAGGTCCCCAGTGAGAGGAGCCAAGGGAAGACTTGCCTTCCCCTGTGAAGTGCAGGTGCAGCTCCACACCTCCTGCTGCTGCTGCCCAGAGCAGATGGGTTGCTAGCCCCTGGACTAAGCTAATTACTGGGCTGGGGCACCTTTCTTATGAGGAAAGGCTACGGCGTTTGGGCCTCTTCAGCCTAGAAAAGAGACGCCTGAGGGGGGACATGATTGAGACATACAAAATTATGCAGGGGATGGACAGAGTGGATAGGGAGATGCTCTTTACACTCTCACATAATACCAGAACCAGGAGACATCCACTAAAATTGAGTGTTGGGAGGGTTAGGACAGACAAAAGGAAATATGTCTTTACTCAGCATGTGGTTGGTCTGTGGAACTCCTTGCCACAGGATGTGGTGATGGCCTAGATGCCACCTGGCCTAGATACTTTTAAAAGGGGATTGGACAAATTTCCAAAGTCCATCACAGGTTACAAGCCATGACATGTATGGTGCAACCTCCTGATTTTAAAAATGGGCTACGTCAGAATGCCAGATGCAAGGGAGGACACCTGGATGAGGTCTCTTGTTATCTGGTGTGCTCCCTGGGGCATTTGGTGGGCCACTGTGAGATATAGGAAGCTGGACTAGATGGGCCTGTGGCCTGATCCAGTGGGGCTGTTCTTATGTTCTTAACTACAATTCCCAGAATGCCTTGCAGGTCTCTTGTTATCTGGTGTGCTCCCTGGGGCATTTGGTGGGCCACTGTGAGATACAGGAAGCTGGACTAGATGGGCCTATGGCCTGATCCAGTGGGGCTGTTCTTATGCAACCCTGACCCCCTCCCCTATTTTAACAGTAATTATTGCCTACTCTTTATTCTATAATTTCAGGGAACAAATGTTCCCTGCCCCCCACCACAGGATGCAGTGCATGCCCTATTGGTACAGCTGCACTGGCACTGGAAAATTGGATAGGATTAGGTCCTAAGTCCTCTTAACTGTAACTTTCCAGCACCAAGTCCTGGAGGTTTCCTTGTGACAACGAAATGTTTGTTCCCTTACCTCGGGGCTGCATTGGCTCTGGAAAGTTGGATAACCCTTAGGCTGCAATCCTACTCACACCTGGGAAGCAAGCCCAATTGACTATAGAATGTGATTTGCTCCTGTGTAGGCTTGCATAGGATTGGGCTGCTATTCCCAGTGTGCTGAGGATGGTACAGTTAGCATTGCTCCTTCTCTCGAAGAAAAGTTCCTTTAGGTTATTCTCCCTCCCCCCACGCAAGTGAAATGCCAGGCTGACTAGAAATTGAAGATTTTTTGAACAAGTTTGCAAATTGGGTTTAGGTCTTATCACCTAATGAAAAAGAACTGGAGAAGCACTGGGAAGAACTTGTGAGCAGAGTGAACCTCAAAACCTGCAAGGCTTGTTACATGTGCTCTTAATTTTCATTTTTGGGCTGGGTTGTGGGTGCTGGGCACCTACACAGCTGCAACACTTTCGAAGGACTGTGGTGGGGAGGTTCTGCCTCACCTGCCTCCCCACCCACTGCAGGCCCCTGCTTTGCACTCCCTGGTCAGTAGCAACCCTCAAACTTGTGGGAGACTCGCCACTAGAGTAGACCAAAGTGTTGGGTATCTGCTGTTGCCTGTCGGAAAGCAACCTAGAAAAATAGTCCCCTCATAGTACCTTTTTGCTCATTAGTGAAACTGTCCTTCAAGGCTGCCATTCTCTCTCAAACCCTGGAAGTCAACAACTCCCCTTGAACTTGTTGGGCTTCTGAGTAGACGTGCATTGGATTGCAGAGTTGGAAGTTGGAGGGGGAAGCTTTAGAGTTCACTGGAATTCTTTTTGGGGCTGGGTGGTAAAAGCAATAGAGCAGCATTTCTCAACCAGTAGTACTCATACCACCAGTGGTACTTGAGGTGGTGCCCAGTGGTACTCATGGCAGGACCCCCCCCCCCCGACCTCCACTGCCTGGCAGTGAGACCAGCAATACGATGCAACAAACAGTGGTAGGAGGCTCAGTTCTGCTTTTCTTGCACTCAAAAAAGCCTTCCCATCTACCCTGGGAGCCCAATCCTATGCATGTCTACTCAGAAGTAAGTTCCATTATAGTCAATGGGACTTACTACCAGGAAAAAGTGGCTAGGATTGTAGACTGAGCCTCTCTCTTACCGTGGTTTGTTGCATCATGTCTGGCCTCTTAGTATGGAAATAACTGGTGATAAAGTCATTCCAGTTGTACTTCCCAGAGGTGGGCCATGCACAATGGTACAGCAGGCGAGAGGCAGATGCTGAGGAATGCTGTAATAGAACAAAAAAGAAGGGGAGATATAAAGATGTTACTATGCTGCTGTTGCTTTTGGTTGATGATGACTATGTGCTCAGTGCACTTTTGCTGACCAGATGTTCACCACTAAAAGTGAACCAGATCCTTGAGAGGATTGACTGCTCTGGTAAAAATCACCAAGTTCCCACTGAGAAGGAAGGTGGCCCAGCTCAAAGCCCAGTGCAGCAAGTTGGTTTGTGCAGATGTGAAGGTGCTATGCTGCTGTGGTGTCTCCAGAGGTTGGTAACCTGGAGCCCTGGCAGTTCCCACCTCCTCTTCTTGGTGCCTTCCTGATTTCATTATACAACTGCCTTGAGAATTCAAGAAAAAATGTCCATGTGAAGTGTGCATGTCAGCAGCATGTTTATCCTCCTTGGAAACTAGTGGCCAGAGGCCTGTAAGTATGACTATAGAGGACAGAATTGCAGCCTTGCAATTTGGATTTAGACATTGGGTTACAGCAACTTGGTTAAAGTTACAGTGCAATCCTATGACTGTCTACTCAGAAGTAAGTCCCATTATGTTCAATGGGACTTACTCCCAGGAAAGTGTGTACTGTACAGTATAGGAGTGCAGCTGTAGTCTTTCAACTTCCTTTGCAGCAGACAATTGAAGCTGAGTTGCTCATTAGGACATAGAACCTGTTGTTAATTTATTTGAATCCCACCACTGCATGTATCCCAGCAGCACTGGCCTACCTTAAGACGTGAAAGCTTCCCCTGAGGTTTTGCTCATGTTCAATTGGTATTTCAACACATAATAAATAAATATTGAGGAGTAGTTCTGAAGCATCCTTCCAATTTGTGAACTGTTGCACTTCATTCAAAATAGCATGAACCAGCACTCAATTTGTAGTTACGGTCAATGACAAAGCTGGAGTAGAACCTCCTCCCTCCACTGGGATACTGACTAACCTCCTCTGAAGGAAAATTCACTGCTATCAAAAAACCTTATGAATGTCCAACCATACATTCAAAACCCACACAGAAGATTCCAAACCCATGGAATAAGAAGTGAAGCAGGTACTTGACTTATCCTGTGGGAAAATAATTCACAGATAAGGAAACCCATGTGGGGTTTGCATCCAAACGTGTACTGCATCCATGGGAAATTCTGACTTCCATGTGGTTTTGCATATTTTTTCTGGGTCTAAGATTATATTATATCATACCTGTAGGAATACAATTTTACCAACCAACTTAAAGGTTGTGTTGTCTCTGATGGAACTCCTTAGAACTATGCCAGCTCTTTTCCAGGTGTAGCTCTGAGGAGTCTGTCAGAGGTATGTCCAGGTTGAGTTGAGGGTTTGGGGTATGGCAGACACCATTACTGAACTTCACTGCTGTTCCACCCCAATCACCCTTGCTTTCAGAGTCATACAAACAATGGGAGGCATCTCTTCCACGTTGCTCTCGCTGCCCCAAATTGCTCTGAAGGGGAGGGGCTGCTTTGCATGGGCTCTCAAGTAGCTGAAAAACATAGCATTTTGACCCTCCCTTTAGCTATGCCACTGAAAAGAAGTGTCAGCACTTCTGCTAGTGGCCATGTTTCTTTCATACAATTTCCTAAGCATTGTGTCAGTCCATATTTGCTTCCTTTGTGGCAAAGCAAATATGATGGCTGCCTCGGTAGGGAATACCATGTTTGAATGGTGCTCACCAAGTTTTTTTCTCCACAGTGCTGCAGACTGAACCAATGTCTGGGGCATTGTGGGGGGGAGGGATGGGACATAGTGGTTGGTAAGAGACAACTGTGAAAGGAGCTCTGAAGCACTGTTTACAATTTTAAAAAGAAAAAAAAAGAGCCTACCACTGTGTTTGTTCACCAGGGTTTCAGGTAGGGTCTTCGTCTTTCCCAGACCCACCTGAGGGTGTAGCGGTTAGCTACACAGGCGCTGGGCTTAGCCTTGGTAACATGGCAACCGGTAGGTAGGCAGGCAAACCTGCTGCCCCCCCCCCCACTCAGGCACGCCAGAGTGGGCCAGTTGCTGAGTTTTCACCCAGAGCCTGTAAACAGAGGATGTTATGAAGAAGTGCATATCCAGGAATGTGTATTGTGGTCAAGTCAGAGCCAGCAGGTTTCTTAGCAGGGCAGATTTCAGCAACCTTCAGTAATTTTCCTCAGTGTCATCATGTGTTTTGAGAATGAATAAAAGTCTGAGGAAGCTAGCTGGGAGGACGGACTTCTCTCTCAATCTCATACCGTCCTACTTCCGGCTTAACTCTCACTGCATCAACCCTCTGAATGCCTGCTGTGTCTCTCATTGCTTTTATTCCTTGCTGCTCGAGTTCTAACTTTCAGAGTGCTTCTGCTTTTAGCACTCTTCCTCAGGCACCAAGGTTCTAAACCCTGGTTGCTTCCCAAGCAGCATTGCGTTGCAACATGAGGGTCCCAGGGGTTTTCTGAATTTGCATTTCAACTGAGCTATAATCCCACCTTCCCTGGATAAATTCTTGCACACCGACATTTCTTTGCTTGTTTGTGGCAGAGAAACACATTCTAGGATAATTCATACAATCAATATTCAGTAGTGTTATCTCAGAGTTATTGTAGATAACAGGTCCTGCTTAGGACATTTCAGCCTTGCTCAGCATTGTAGATCATTCTGTAGAATTATGAACTCTACCCAACAGAGATAACAGCACATCCCACACTGTCATCAATTTACTTGGTACTGCTAAGGTTACCAGCAGTCTAAACACAACAACAGCAGCAGCAACAACAACAACCCAAACTTTTTTCTTAGTTTTTTTTTTCACTTCTGGGCCAGTTGCCAGAATTGTATGTGTGTTTATGTCAATGCCAGAATATCGGGCTGGTCGTCAAAATATTTTAAGGAAATTGAATTTCTTGGAGAAAAGGCCTGCAACAGCATTTTAACGACAGTGTATATGCTTGCACTGCGCAATTAATAACAGGTGGCTGCTGAGCTCAGCCCCAGAACCCTTCAGGGAGAAAAGCGGGGTAGAAATACAATAAGTAAGTAAGGGCACAATCCTAACCAGGTCTACTCAGAAGTAAGTACTATTTTGTTCAATGGAGCTTACTCTCAGGAAAGTGTGGTTAGGTTTGCAGCCTAAGTAAGTAAGTAAATTAATAAATAAATAAATAAATAAATATCATTTTACATCTAACAGATTGGAGTGCAGGTATGTGCTTTCTCTATAGACATCCCCCTCCCTGGTTCTTTTAAACCAAGTGATGCTGGGATGACAGTGACAGAGCAGTGTGACAGTGGCTTTGGGTGCTACTGTTTTAAATCCACCTCTCTGCTTAAGTCTTTTACACCACACCACAGGTTCAGCCCAATCACAGGTTCAGCCCATTAGATATGGCCATATCAGCCACTGGGCAGACAGAAAACTTGTGATATTAGCTCTGCTCCTGCCAGAGGCCACCAAACTCTCCCCACGGGCTTGCTCCATGTTTCACCTCCTGGCACTGTTCAGCTGACAAAATTTTTGAATACAGAAGTTGATCATTTTAGGAGCAACATCAGATTTTTCAGGTTCTGTGTTACAGAAGCAATATACCTGACTAGGTACTAGATATGGTGGCCAGAATTTCCGTGTGAATTAAGATCACAGAGGTAAAGGTCAAGCTTGCTTCATGACACAGTGCACATACACTGAAACCTGTCATTGTGACTTGCATTAGCAGCAGGCTGGAGAAAGGCAGTAACAGCAGTGGCAGGCTCAGGGTGAAAGGCACACCAAATCTGCAGCCCCCTTGGACTCTCTCCCTAATCGGCTGATGATTCCGCTTGCACCAGTTGGATTTGCATGGATGAACCGGCTCAGCCTTAGCTTTCAGTCTCAAAAGTAGAGGCAGCGTCCAATGTCCCATCAGGGATAAAGTATGGATGCCTTGAGGGGCCCAGGGCAAGGCTTTGCCCCATTGCCCCCAGGAACCTGAGGCTGGCACTCATTTCAGTCTTGAAGAGTTGCCTGTGCCCACCTGATAAAGTCCTTTGCACACATTCTCATGTTAATGGGGAGCCCGAGTATGGCACTTGCCTCGACAAGGCATTCTAAAGCATTGTTTCAAAAGAAAGGAAATGGAAAGAAAATGTGCTGAATGATTGATGAAATGCACTGAAGGGATGAAATGTGCAATCATAGGCCTTTCTCCCCCTTTTTGTTTAATATCAAACCTTCTATTATGCACTGGAGGTCTCCACCAGTTTTGAACTTATAGGTTGTCAGCTGTCCCAAAAGCACAATTCAAAATGTGGCTTTCATATGGTCCTCGCACATCAAGCAGCTTGTCCAAATTTGAATTTTATTAAAAATAATTAAAAGTACGTGCTGGAAGAGAAAGAGCACATAAAATACACTTTATAGCTATACCATAGGTCTCGGTAACCATTAAATAAAAACACGCCTTCCTTACACAATATGTTACATTCTGAGTGCTGCAGAGCAATGTCTGTGCAGGGAGGAATAAGGCCTGTGGCATTTAAATGCATCTCCAGGGCACAGTCTTCAAGGTAAACATGCTGACTTAGGAAAATATTAGGTAAATTACTGCTTTCGGCTTGCTCAAGTGCACTCTGAGAGTTCCGAAGGATGCGCCATCTCCACTACCATTTTCAATTTGTGCTAATAGAAAGTCATCGACAAACAGCTGGCCAGAAGACACAATTGCTAACATTTGAACTGAGATGATGGTAGAAGGATTTCCTTTTCCTGTGCTTCCATTTCGCCTGCTTATATTCTGTGACACTGGCGTGTTAATACTAAAGCGACGGACACATTCAAGTGAGCAAAACCTACTGTGAGCATCTGAGCATTATCAAATGAAATGAAAGACGAAGAGGACCATCACGCCAACAATAAATACTTGATATTCTCACACCTGGGCAGATTTGTTGGAATTGATGCTCATTGATTAAAAAGACATGGACTTATGAAATGTGTTCAGTTCTCTACCTCCCTCTTTCCACCAAGGAAGAAAGGTAGAAAGTTAACAGGGAACTTGGTGACTGACCAGCATGCATTAAAATGATTGATGTTTAAAGCAGCGGTTTCCAAACGTTTTAGCACGAGGACACACTTTTTAAAATGACACTCTATCGGGACTCACCTAGCTTTATGAGCCTTAAAAAATGTGTATCACTTTACCACTCAAGTTTCTGTTTTAAATATTTTTACTGCAGTGTGGGGGGGGGGAGGGGGGCTGCTTTCTGGAGCATTTATTGAGCTCTACATTCTTTGGATGGAGGGGGAGGACTTCCTTCTCAAGAGTTTCTCTTCTTATGAGAAAGGCTGTGGCCTGATTTATGAATGCCAAGGGTTATGGCTATAATAGTGATTGGGCAGCAGTGCTCCCCACAAGTAGCTTGTTTAACCCTTGCTGCACATAGCCTAATCTGCCCTGTCAGATTGTGCGACCCAACCAAAATAGGGTCAAGACCCACTGGTGGGTCCCAACCCACAGTTTGGAAACTACTGGTTTAGAGCAGGAGTCTTCAAACCCTGGCCTGGGGCCAGATGCGGCCCGCAGCAAGCCTCTTTCCAGCCCGCAGTCAACCTCTTGTCCCCTGAAAGCCTCTGGCCCACTCAACTGAACATGACCAGAACTGTGCTCTGATTGTGTCTGGAGCGTGTTCTGAGGGCCAGAGGGATTGGATGAATGAGCCCGTTCATTCATTTATTCACTCATCTAAGTTCCATCTTTAATTTATTTATTTAAATTTTATATTTAAATTTTTTTTCTGGCCCTCCACGCCAGATATTTGATGTGGCTCTCTGGCCAAAAAGTTTGGAGACCCCTGGTTTAGAGGAAAGTGAACACAGCACAACTATTTACCATTTCATGTAATAGAAGAAGGTGGGGCATGAGGAGAACCTAACATACGCTTTTTTCATTATCAGTGAATGTCGCTTTGTGATGTTCCAACCAGCTATGGGCCACATATGCGTCCATGTAGCTCACTGTCATTCACCGTCCCCCCCAAGCCTCCAGAGCAAAGGGAGTTGTGCCCTGGAGGGCTTCCCCAGACCTCAGAATGCCTTATAAGGCCAAAAAAAAAAAAAAATCACTTCTAGTTTCCCAAGGAAACTGCACAGCCTGTAACAGGGTTCGGAAAAGCCTCTGGAGGCGAAGGGAGCACAGCTCCCCTTGGCTTCAGAGGCTTAAAACAGGTGATGTCGTTTAATGTCTGGCGTCACTTGATGATGGGGGTGTGGGAATGCATACTGAATGCTTTCCACATGCGCTGCCTCCGGCATCGCATCACCTGGCAGGACAAAGTTCCTAACAACACAGTCCTGGAACATGCTGGAATCCCTAGCATGTATGCACTGCTGAAACAGAGACGCCTGCGTTGGCTTGGTCATGTCGTGAGAATGGATGATGGCCGGATCCCAAAGGATCTCCTCTAAGGAGAACTCGTGCAAGGAAAGCGCCCTACAGGTAGACCACGGCTGCGATACAAGGACATCTGCAAGAGGGATCTGAAGGCCTTAGGGATGGACCTCAACAAGTGGGAAACCCTGGCCTCTGAGCGGCCTGCTTGGAGGCAGGCTGTGCAGCATGGCCTTTCCCAGTTTGAAGATACACTTGGCCAACAGTCTGAGGCAAAGAGGCAAAGAAGGAAGGCCCATAGCCAGGGAGACAGACCAGGGACAGACTGCACTTGCTCCTGGTGTGGAAGGGATTGTCACTCCCGGATTGGCCTTTTCAGCCACACTAGATGCTGTGCCAGAGCGCGATACCATAGTCTTTCGAGACTGAAGGTTGCCAATATATATATATATATTAAGTGATGCACACCTGTATTTAATTTTTACCCAATACACAGTCAATTCATCGGTTGTGATAATGGCCAAAAAGCATAACTGAGTTCATGAAAGTGTAAGATATTTTCATGGAAGATCATTAAAACAGGAATACCCATTTTCATGGTGTCCCTATGATGTAACCTGTTAGAACCTGTAAACACAATGATGGGGAATTGAGCACATTGGGGTTTCTGTTCGTTACACACTACCTCTGAAGGACTGGGAAACGAGTTTAGTTATGAATTACCGAGCTGCTTTGGCTAATAGCCACTGGCTTGCTTACTTCCCATGAACTGCCTATACTTGTTTCAAAGAGTCTACTTTTTTAACAAGGTCACTTTCCTGGAAAATGTGTTAACAGATACAGAGAGAAAGGTTTCTTTGAAATCTTCCATCAAAGTAACGTGCAAACATTAATGAACTAAGCCTCATGAGGATGATAAGCATTATTATGAAACAGGCCGTCTGTATTACAGCTGTGAAGCATTTTACAAGTGGGGGGAAAAATAAAGTTTAGAAGTCGTAGGAAGTATTAGGTCACTGACAAGAGATGTCCCCAAATACTGACCGTTATCTGTCCTTTGTAAGACCAAAGTGACCTAGGATGATTACAAACTCTCAAGACAAATGAGAGCAATATCTTTGCTTTGGTGATTTTTTTTTTTTTCTGCAGAGGAAGTTCATACTGATGTCAGGTGTGGTCCATGAGGAAGTTCACGGTGAGATGCCAGCAGAACCATCACATGCGTTCAAGGAGGGGGTTAAAGCCCAGACCACACAATGTATAACGTATCAGTCTGCACATGATGAAATTTATCACATTATGTAAGGAAGAAAGACTTTCTACAAAGCAACAGGATACATACTTAAAGAATACTTAAAGAATGCTTTAAGTCAGTGGATCTCATTCTTATTGGGATCTCCCACAGCCTCTTCTTCCCAATTCAGCTAAGTGCTGCCATCTTGGATCTTGTGAAATCTCATGAGATCCAAGATGGAGGCACCCAAATCTCAGAAGATCCAAGTTGATGATGCCTGGAAGTGTCAGTAGGAGGGACAACTAGGGACATCCTGTGGTGCCCCTGTGAGTGCACCATGGTGCCGTATGCTGCTGCGGCACACAGTTTGGGAACCACTGCTTTAAGTTCTTGTGGATGCATAAATGCATGAACAACAGGAAGTGTTCCTAAACAAGCCCTGGAAGAAGAAGGTCCACACGTTCACAGTAATCAACCATAGCTTGGTGACAGAGCATGTAGAAAGTCCTAAATTCAGTCCTTGGTGTCTATAGTTAGTGCTGGGAACCCCCTGTCTAAAAGCCCGGAGAAAGACTACCACTCGGTGTAAATGGGTTCTGAAGGAGCAAGGGTTTGACTCAGTAGAAAGCAGATCCCTGCATTTATATGGGCATTTCCCAGGATTTTTTCATGATGAAATAGTTCTGAACAATGCACTGTGAATGCCATCATAAGTTAATGCCTGATTCATATCGTACCATTGGCTGCAATCCTTACCTCACTTTCCTGGGAGTAAGTCCCACTTCTGAGTAGACCTTCTTAGGATTGTGCCCATTGTCTCATCAAGGCCGCTTCTAGGTAGTCTGATCTCATGCAGTGCCTTATGCGTGAGGTGGGCAAATGGAATTATTGCTTCCTGACTCATCACAGGCCTTTTTTGTAGGCTAACACACTTGACTGGCCAGAAACCACATCAATTATCCAATTATGTGGTCCCTCTTTACAGATTTTACTGGTACATTGTGGGCCCAGACCACATGGAAAGGGCTCCCAAACCGTGGCCACAATATATATGAAATGAACTTGATTAATGTGCTTTCATGCTTGGGTTTCAGTATTACCACATTTGATGTTAGAAACAAATTAGATGAAGTGAATTAGTACTCATTGAGATTAATTTCTTCTTCTATCCCAAAGAATCAAGTTGAGTTACCACATTTCGGCCACAATCCTAACCCAATTTTCCAACACTGACATAAGGGCAATGAACTTTGAGGTAAGGGAACAAACATTGCCCTACCTTGAGGAGGCCTCCATGACTGCCCCCCAACTGCAGGTGCAGCACATGCCCCACGGCCACTGCTATGTCAGTGCTGAAAAGTTGGTTAGGATTGTGCCCTTAGTTTATTATTATTGTATCATCGTCATTAGCATTTTCTTTTCTTTTCATGAAATAGGCTATAGTGAAATATTTACTTCTTCTAGATTTCCCAATTTGCTTTACAGATAAACATGAGGAAGTATGATGGCATGATAGCCATGCAGCCAGAGAGATGACCACACTGTGAAGGGAAACTTCTAGAGAACGAAGGGTTCTGTGCAAATAGAACAATATGTCTAAATATGCTTATGCCAGTCTGCTGATGTTAACTGCCTTGAGTCTATGAGAGAGGCAGAAGACAAATATTGTGCTTCCCAAACTTCTAGAAGGGAGTTGGGAGCACTGTAAATATATGTGGGGGAGACGCTCTGGCAGCAATGCTATCCCCAGGATTGTATTGCTGCTAGGGATGGGAGAGGGGTTTTTACTCACCAGCCTCCAGCACCAGAATCTTGGAGAGGTTCAGAGAGCCCTCCGGTGTGGTGGCTCCCCACACCTTCAAACATGTAAAAGCAAAAAGAAATAAGGGCACTTCTGGTTTTCATCACGAAACCAGAAGTGTCATTTTTTACATGTTTGGAAGCACGGGGGAGCCCTGCAGAGGGCTCCCTGGACCCCTCCTCCCCAGAACCCTCAGAACCCCAGTGCTAGAGGCTGGTGAGTAAAAAAAACAAGCCCCCAGCAGCAGTGTGCTTTCCCCTCTCCCCACCCCTTAAAGGGGCAGGAAAAGTGCTTTCCTAACTGGAAGGGAATGTATTTATTATACATAAATAAATGACTAGGGAGAATTTGGCAAGTATGCTGCTATATGATCTTGAGAAGATATCAAAAATCTGTTGACCTTTTTACTTTATTATATTTTAAGCACTGGTAAAGTGCTTAAAGATGTTATGAGTTGCATCAGGCTACAAGCTTTTTTTTTTAAACTTCCAGCATGCTTGGGTCACATTCTTTTTTTTAGGTTCCAGCATGCTAGGTATGCTGGAATTTCTTTGAACAAGCTAGGAGCTATAAAAATGGCCACCACCAATGGCCACCAATGTCATCCTATGGCTCTGCTCCAAGGAAACAACTGGGCACAGCCATCTTGTATGGCAAGTAGGGGAGACAGTGGAGGAGAGGGGGTTTGAACGTGCACACAAGAAGCCATCCACTCTCATGATTGTAAAAGGATTATAAAGAGGTAAATCACAGTAAGGTACCTTTAATGACAGGATGCAGTGATTAAACTTTGCAAAAAACACCCCAAGTACATTCAGCACTATTTGACTTTCATTTTTAAATAAACTGCACTAGAAGCATGCTAGCAGCATGATGGAAATGTCACTTCTGCCTATTTCCCTAGCAAAACAAAGAATACAGTCTCTGTTTCACATTCTATAAGGTGACATGCACTTTCCTTGGCAGCTTCTGAGCATGCTTAGAAGACTCTACAGCCAGTTAGGACAGTGTTTCTCAAACTGTGGGTGGGGACCCACTAGGTGGGTTGCAAGCCAATTTCAGGTGGGTCCCCATTCATTTCAATATTTTATTTTTAATAGGTATATTAGACTTGATGCTACCATGGCATGTGACTGCATTTGGGGAAATGTTACAGACCTGTACTTTTAACAAGCTACTATGTCTATTCTTTTAACAATGGTAGTCAATGGGACTTACTCCTGGGTAAGTTTGGGTAGGATTGCAGCCTAGGATTGTGAAAAAATGTTCCTGCTTGATGATGTCACTTCTGGTCATGACATCACTTCAGGTGAGTTCTGACAGATTCTCATTGTAAAAAATGGCCCCCGGTGCTAAATGTGTGAGAATCACTGGGTTAGGAGAAAGCAGCAGAGTTGGGTCTGGAGTTAGAGGCTCAGAAACATGGTCAGAAGCACTCAGAATGGTTCACAGATGCTCCACACAGGGTCACCAGATACAATGTAGAACGGAGTGCCCTGTATCTATAACCAGTGTATAAAATAGGAGACTTTGGCAGGTGTAGCTTCCATGTTGACCTGCACCTGCCAAAATGCCCTCTTCTAAACAGTTGTTAAAGGTATAGGCACTCTCTCCTCCATTGTATCTTGTCACCCTGGCTCCACAACCACTTTAATAAATAATTTTTTTATTGTTTTATAAGCCCAATTTCAGAATTATTTTGCATTATTTCATTTTTATCATTGTAGATTGCCCTTTGTATATCTCGTTGTATTGCCGGTGCTTTGACTTTTAGTTCTATTATTTCTCTCACCCTTTTCATTTGTCTTGGAAGTAATATTCAGTTTGGTGATCTGTTTTATGGTGTTGATCTTTTTGATCTGACCATTGCTAGCTGCCTTGAATAGAATGCAACAAAGGGGGGGGGGTGTGTGCAGATTTTTCAAATAAGTAATTCATTTATTTGCTGGCATGTCAGAGAGGAGATCCCTAGTCTGACATTCATGCTGAACTGCTAGTTAGGAGAAGAAAAATGTGTATGGATATTTTGATGCGCAATGTTCGAATCAATGCTGCCATTTTAGATGGGGAAGTATTCAAGCAAGTGATTCACCTACCTGCAGTCCAAAATCCAAGAGATTAATATTAGCTTCATCGAGTGATTTTTCTTAAATTGCAGTCCTAAACATTCACCTGGAGTTAAATGCCCTCAGAGTCCAATGAATGTACTTCCCAAGTAAATCTGCTTAGGTTCAGGATGGAAACATGCTTCTAGTTATGAGAGGATGTAAATAATAATAGGAAATTAACATGTTCTAATTACTTTTAATAGCCCATTGATCACTTTACAGTAATAAAATTTCTTCTGTTAAAATTTAGCGAATAATTTTGCTGACCGTGCATGACAGCCAGTTTTTCTTTCTTTCCAGAGCTGCCTTTCTGCTCTTAAAACTAGAAGAATAAGATGTTTGTAAAATGAGATGAAACGCAGGCACAATATTTCAGACCTGAGAACTTTTGCATAAAAACCCAGAAGGCCCAGGAGTTATGAACATACCATAACCAGAGGAGCCACTCAGATTAAATATGCCACAAGCATATTTGAGTGTGTGTACAAAAATAACCATACAGGCAATGTTAATTTTTTCATTGCCCAGTTGTTTTGATTAAAACCACAGGAAGATATTGCAAAAATATATTAGAATCATGCATACTGCCTTGGAAAAGACCAAGCCATCCAACGACAGCTACTTGTGTCTCACATCCAAAGTTCTAACTCTTAGCAATTCTCCAGAGAGTGTAAGGAAGTTTGAGGTGTTCTGAAACCGCTATATCTGATTGGTCCCTGCACACATTACTGCTTGTATGAGGGGACCTGACAAGCAGAAGCAGTTTTATGGTGGTTCTTACCAGGGGTACACAAGGTGGGGGGGTGATGGGGGTGGGCCACCCTGGGTGTGAAGCTCAGTAGGGGGTGACATGACACTGCCTCCCTTTGTTGATTTTTGGGTCACTTTGGGCTCAGTTGCCACACACTCTCACCTTCAATCATGTTTTCACCATTCAACAGTGAGAGTGCGAGGTGGCTGCACCTGAAGTGGCCCAAAAATTGTTAAAGGAAGGTAGGTATTTAAACCAATGTGAGATCCCAGAAGGTAGGGGACAATGCAATTACATCACCCCCAAACTTCCAGAAGGTCCCTGAAGGTAAGCACCGCTGCCACCTGGGTGCAGGAAATTCTCTTCTTTCTACATTATCTCAAGAAATTATTATCTCAAAAATCAGTGAATAGGGTTTGATGAAGAAGTGAATGCAAGGAAGGAGAACAAGTACAGATTCATTCTCTTGAAACTGGAGCACATACTTCCACCTTTTATCGATTTAGTCATGTGGACTTCATTTCACCTCACCTTTTTCCAAGATGCTATTGTTATGGGCTGCTTGGATGATATATCTTGGATTGACCACTCCACACCATGAAGGTGACAAGTGTGTGCATGCACATCTCCCTGTCCTTGCATACCATCCTGCTGCTGCATACTTAGATTTGCATGTGATGGGTGGCTTGGATGACCCAAAGTGATTATGCAAAGCAGAATAGCACAGAGTCGTACTGAACACTGGGAGAGGAAGGGGGATACATGCACTCATGTTGTTATCATAAGGTGAGCAAGTCCAAACATACATACCATCTCAACCAGCCCAGTGTTAAAGGTATTTCCAGCATAGCCTCACAAGCTTAACTTCAGCACTTCACATCCTCCTTATGAGGGGGGAAGAAAGAGAAGCTGTGTGCCAATAGTACTGAAACCAACCATATTTTGTTCAATTATGCCCAACAGCATACTTCTCCTGGGTTGCCTTTGTCCACTTTTGAAAGCTGTAATCATGCATTTCTTTGTCAAGGAAGTGAAAAAGACAGCATGTTGGTTTGCAGCAATGTTATTGAAATTGGATGAACTACACCAAAGTGGAAATAAACAAAATTGAAGTGAGTGGAATGGATTATTTAATTATCCATCTCCAAGGGCAGATCTATTTCAGTATTTGGTTAAGCAATTCAGCTGTGTGACACATATGGAAAGAGCCAGCTTACATGACCAGGAGAAGCAGAACAAGTTCGATCTTGAGTATAAAGCAAAACGCCATCCCAGGAGCACACATCTACTCTGCAAGTGCAGGATTGTATTTATTCTTAACAGGTTTGATTCTGATGAAGGCTTCTTCCAAGGGCATGCTGGAAATTGTAGTTTTGGGGGATCTGAGGCTGTTTCTCAAAGAATTTTTTAACACACTCACAAAAACAAAATTCATAGGCAGTTTTTTTTGGGGGAGGGGTCTTCAAAATGAATGTTTTATAATATAAACCTTTTTCTGAAAGAGAGAACATTTTAAATAAATTAACACAAGTCCACCATCAATAGCCAGTGGCATACCAAGGTTGTTCGGCACCCAGGCCCATAAATATTTGGCACCTCCCATGAAAAAATTATTTTCAGTAACAGTAATGACATTTATTATTATTATTATTATTATTATTATTATTATTATTATTATATAATAATAATAATAATAATAATAATAATAATAATAATAATAATAATAATAATAATAATAATATTGGCCAGAGAAGAGTACAGACAGTGAACGTTTTGCCTGGTACCTGGGGTCAGAGCCCCTCCCCTCTAGCACCTTTTTTGTACTGCAAATAGTCTACCTCTAGTCATACATACAGATGAAATATCAATTCTGTGCCATTGACTGACAGCCCCAGGATTTCCCTGACAAAGGGAAAGAATACATTGCTGTGACGGTCAGCACAGACTTAGCCAGCTGTAACTTTCGCAGCTGCATCTTGAAAGTTTTAAATCCCCAGTTCTTGTCAGACTACAGCCACCTGTGCAATCATCAGACCACCCTCCTCCGACAGTAAGATATGAAACCTCTCAAGTTGATACTTTGAAGGCTAAATCCCCAACAGGTTGCAAGCAGAAAGTGATTTAGCACAGCTATTGCTGTAATTGTGAGATACAGGGAAAATCAATGTTTAATGGCAAAGCCCCATACCCTGACTGTCAATGCTCTATTGTTATTGCCACTGGGCTTGAATTTAAAACATGTAAGGACAATATTGGCTAAAATAAAGCTTCTGAAAGGCTTATCCCGATTCAGTCTTCCCTCCTTTCCATGTCTGTATTTCTTTAACATACACCCAAATATGTGCAATTGGTGGATATTTGTCTCATGCCTTTGGGTCTTTTTGTTTGCTTCTTCCAAAATGTGACTCAGCTCTCAAAAGGAATGAAAGGAAAGGGGAAAACCTCACAGCAATTTGCTGAGCACTTCATCTGGTTGCCCCCACTAAGAAGCGAGTGAGCAAAAAGTCAATTCTAGAGTGATGGGTCAGCATCTACAGGCAGCAGTGCCGAGGGCAGTGACATTGCCTAGAGGCGCTGCAACACAGTGTGACATCATGATATAACTTCTGTTTAGAAGGAGAAGCAATGGGGGCAGCAGCAAGGTCCCAAATGCACTGAAACAAGAGGAGCTGGAGGCGGCCTCTATCTACTTGTGACCACATCTGGTGCTTTCTCCCACCCCCACCATCTTGGCTGTACCTCACGCAGCATCTCCTTCTGGCCTGGTACCCGGACCCATCCCTCAGCCCTCTACTTGCTGTGCTACTGGAAACAACCTGAATATTTCTGCATATAGAGCATAGCAATGAAATTAAGAACAAAGAGATGCAATCGTGCATTTAAAATTTATGCTTGCTTCTCTTGCTTCCGTGTCGATTATCACTGATAGTAGTAGCATGACTGTAGTCTAGGACAGGTTGTTGCCCATTTCGTTTATATATTGCTGCCTAAGTTATAACGATTATCACAGGATACTAAACTCGTGATTGTCCCTGATGAAGGGAAGCCCCCTCAGTCCATCAACAAGCCTTGTTGCATGATGCAGCAGGTGCCTCTAACAACTCTAATAGCTTGGGTAAGCCCGGTCATGGTCAATCATACAGTGCACCTGGAGCATCACCGACATCCCGTTTGCCATGGCAACAGGCACACTACAGCCAGGCCATGCAGGAGAAGATGGAGCAGGGGGAAGGGGGAGCCATAGGATAGGCTCCCCCTATAGGCTCCCATAGGATAGCCATAGGAAGGGGATAGGAGCCTCCCTGCCAGCTGATGATGTGGGAAGAGGGGCAGAAACTTTGACAGGAGGGTGAGTAGTGAAACACCTGTTTGTTCCAGTGATAGCCACCCACTGCATGGCAGAGGATGAATGTGATAATTTGACTTTTTCCTATGCTCCTTCTGAAGCCCACGCTGCAGGAATGGGGACAGCACCACCCTATAGCCCATCTAGACTGCAATATCAGTAGTTGAAACTGGATATGCTGAAACTGGATATGTTTGGGGACTGTGGCTGTGGGGATAATCAGGGGTGCCCAAACCCCGGCCAATGAGCCTCTGGCCCTCCGGAGATTTGTTGGAGCCCACACTGGCCCGATGCAACTGCTCTCAGCATGAGGGCAACTGTTTGACCTCTTGTGTGAGCTGTGGGATGAGGGCTCCCTCCACTGCTTGTTGTTTCACTTCTGTGATGCAGTAGCAGCAGCAAAGGAAAGGCCAGCCTTGCTTTGTGCAAGGCCTTTTATAGGCCTTGAGCTATTGCAAGACCTTCATTCAATCATATAAGTTCATCTTTAATATATTCGTTTATGTAAACTTATGTAAATTTATTCAAGTTTTAAATGTAAATTAATTCTTCCCCCCCCCCCGGCCCCCCACACAGAGTCAGAGAGACAATGCAGCCCTCCTGCCAAAAACTTTGGACACTCCTGGGATAGATGTTTACTCGTATCCACAGTTTCAGCTATCTGCAGGGGGTTCCAGAACGGAATGCCAGTATTATATATGGGCTATATTATAGCAGAAGAGTAAAATGTCACTATTGTAATAGTTAAATAATAAGTTCTACTAAAAATATGGTGTTGAAGTGTGTTCAATTCTTTTTAATCCATTCAGAGGTGGCAGAAGGGTGATGCCAAGCTTGCTTTTGTCTTCTGAACTCTGCTGATTTCAGCTACAGTAAGGATGTCAAAGGCACTTATCTCTATATGTTTCTGGGTCTACCACTAGTGTGATGATGTCTATGCAATTATTTTGGTTTTTCTCATCTGAACCCTGAGCTTCGCCTGTCTGCGTACGCTTAATTACGTTGACTCTCTATGTACCTTCCCACTGCACACATATGCCACACAAATGAAAATAGGATCACATCATTTTCCAAGTTCTAATCTGTTGACTAAAGAGTTGTGGGCGAAGAACAATTTTGCTTACCACAAGTGAGGACCATCTGTCATTGGCATGACTACATGGAGCGAGCTTTCATTCCAAGAATAACACAGGAACAAAGAGTAGCTGAAGCCACAATCACAGACTCCTTAGTGCCACACTGTGCACATTTAGTTTACAGAGATGGGTGCATGTGTTCATTTGTTTGTTTGTTTGCATGCTGTGAGTGTTTGAGATGGCAAAAATGCTTCTGCAGCAAATGTAAAATATCTAATTAAAAAAACAACCATTCGGCAGCGAGCAGCATAATGGGCGGTAAAAGTCTTAACGCCTCCCTGACGTAGGGTGCAATCCTAACCCATTTTTCAGCTCTGACATAAGGACAACGCAGCTCCGAGGTAAGGGAACAAACATTGCCTTACTTTGAGGAGGCCTCCATGATTGCCCCCCAACTGCAAGATGCAGCACATGCCCCACAGGCACAGCTATGCCAGTGCTAGAAAGTTGGTTAGGACTGTACCCTAAGCCTCTGCTGCAAACAGCTTTGTGATGTCATGTACAATGCGCCACCTATGGCTCATTCTAATCAAAGTGGTAGCATAGGCTAGTAAGTTAGCATGGGAGGCATGTTGTGGGCAGGAAGGGAGAGGGCAAGGGGAAGTATTGGTTAGATAGGGGAGCACTGGAGGTGGGAACCGAGCCAGAAGAGATGGAACTCAGTGGCAAATGAACATGTCATATCCAATCCCCCTAAATTCCCTGGATGTGCTCGAGCCACAACACTGAAACGCTGAGTGTCGAGTCGAGTTCCAAGCCGCTGCTCCTCTTGACTCGAATTGCCCACAAGTCATAACGATAGCTGTCATAACTCGTCCAGAGTTGTTTTTGAGTCATTTTGACTTGAGTACAAGACTTTGTGAAAAGCAAATCAAGCCCCAGAAGCAGGGGTGGGGGGAAGCAAGCAGCACACATACAAAAAAAGTTGTGAGCACACACAAAAGTGAGTCTTGATTCAACTCAATTAGACTCTTTTTATTTTTAGGGTAAAACCCCGAGTCCCAAGTCAGTACCAAAGTTTTTGACATGCATAACTCGTCCCATATGACTTGTGAAAAACGCATGTTTTCATGACCAAGTTATCCAAGTTATCTGAGTCTCAGCCCATCCCTGCTAAATTCAGTCCACACTTCCCACTTACACTCCATGGAGGATCCCAGGAGATCCATAAGGCATCAGAGGGCTAACCCCAAGGTAAGAGAACAAAAGTTCCCTTACTTCATGGAGATCTCCTTATCGTCCTCCCATCTCCCGGCATAGGATTCAGCACATCCCTCTGTGGCCTGGCTAAATCAATGCAAGTGGCAGGGGATATGACTGGGGCAAAAAAGATCCGAAAAAATTTCTCAGGATACAGAACTATTTTCTACATCTTAATATTGCAATCAATTTTTTTTTCCTATAGTGCCCACTGATAATGATTTGAACACTACACTGTGCAAGAATCATTTATGCTTATTAATTTACCTGCAAGTTTGCACTCTGAATTCTGCACTTAGCTGAGCTGGTGGCTGAGAATTTTTTGCTCTGACTCTGCAGTTATTCCCCTGGAGCCTGTTGAGCATGCAGAAGATCATGAAGTATATCCCTAAGCAAATGCAAACAGTGGATGTTGTGCACCTTTGATGCATCACACTCAGAAAATCATCAGGTGAAAAGCATTTTCCTGGCAAGAAGTTGCTGGGATGGATAGGCTTTTCCTGTTGATTCGCTGTTTGACAGGTAGTTTTTTAAAGGCACAATTTAAGGTGGCAGCTTCTGAATTAACAGCCAAACAAGAACCTTCTTCCACTCTGAAGTTCAAAATAAAATGTTTGAATTAGCCACTGCATATTTCTTCAGTAGAATGAGGTAGGATGAAGAACAGTATGGCTGGACTAAAATAGTTTCATCACTACCATGTTATCGATAGAATTGCTGTATCTGTAAAATGGTCATGTAACACAGAAATGTGGTACATGCTTTTGTTCATGCTTGTCCTTTCTTTCCCTGCAAAAAGAATAGTCTTTCAGCCCAATCCCTGATTACGGCAGCAGCATGAACATCCTGCTGTTGTAAATCGCCCTGTGAAGGTGGGAGGCGCCTCTCACCATCAGGCCGTTCCAAGCCACTACAGCAAAGCAGTAGCATCACAGCTGCGCTGCCTTGGCCCTCAGCCTGCACCAAGGCAGGTAAGTTGGTTGCGGGGGGCGGGGATTTGTGGGTGAGGAGGAGGAGTTTTGGGATGAATTGGGGAGGTCAGGGGTGGAAAGAAGGTTGCAGAGAGTGGACTTTAGTGGCAAATGTCTGATCCTATCTCCCATTTTTCAACCTGGTCTCTCTCTCTTCTTGGTCTTTTTTATTTATTAATAAGATTTCTCCCCAAGCAAACTATATATCTCTTGCCTTTCTTCCCAAGCAAACTATATATGCCAGTTATATAGCAAGCGTAGCTCCAAGGAGACCCAGAAGCCATGGGGGGCCAACACATAGATGAGGGGAAAATATTTTCCCTTAGCTCTCACAGGCCTCCTGTTTATCCCTCACCATGGTGCGAACACCATGGTTGCAGAAGTGGACTGTTGAGTTGTGCTACCACAAACCACTGGAACTGATAGGCTGTGCTTCTTCCTCTTCCTCTCTGTCTTATAGGGCTATGGAAACTTTGGTCATTTTTCCATGCATTTCTTTTTGCTTCCTGTCAAAATTCCATGCATTTAACTTGTGGAGGAAGCACCAATTTTAGAGTAAATTCCACTTCAAGTGAATTTCTAGCTCAACTGTAGCAGCTGGTTTTGTATGCAGGACCAGGAGTCAATGTTTAACTATACCACAGATCTTGTGACTCTTCTGCTAGACGAATTCTTGCAGAGACACAACATGTTTGGCAGAGAGATACAGAAGTACATTACAGGCTGTTTACAGATAATTTATGTTATTTGTTTTCTACTGAGTCACTGATGAATCTACATTATTTGTGGATGTCAGCAATGTTCTCTCATCTGCCATCTTGCTAATGCTCAGTGTCGTTTTTGTGCAATATGTTCCACACTACCTGCTGTGCAGCATGTGAAAGAAGGAGCAGCTCAAATTACAAGGCAGGCCATTCAGGTATACTGCATTTGAGATCAACTCAATCTGTTGTTCATCCATAAAAATAGAAGAAGAAGGGACTGAAGTTTATCCCTTCCTTCTATTCCAGAACCCCCAACCCTTGATCATAGATATGCCAGCACTTATATATTGATTTAATTCAAAAACTGTTATCCTTCTTTTAAATATAAACAAATTTCCAAAGTGACAAGCACTGAAGAGTCAAAGAAGCAAAGGTATTAGAAGATGACAGAAAAAAAAAAATCAAACCAAGGGACAAATAAACAGAAAGAAGTGCCATTAAGTAATAAAAACAATAAGACATTGGACAAAGTAGGTATAGAGTTCTCAGTATGTAAAGTCAAAGTCATGCCTCATAAATAGTCCTCACTTCGTACCTGGCTAAACAATAAAGGCCCCACGTGCACTTTTCTGGGCAAGGTATTCCATAAATGCGGCACCATTGGAAAAACCAAATAACAGCCCAATCTTTCCCCTTCCCCACCAATGCAGGTGTGTCAAAATGGTGAAGGCTACATCCTGCTGAATGGTAGTCCCGGAGGTCTTGTTCTCTTACCTGGGGGTAAACATTTGTTCCGTTACCGGTGGGTTAACCTCTGAGGTGTGGTGGGATCTACTCAGACCTGGGTCAGTGAAATTGTTGGCTTCCCGTCACCTGCCCCCTGGAATGCCCTCTGCCTACCCTTCCCCTACCCCGGAACACCTCTCTCCTGCCTCCTCCCACCCTCCCCAGACCCCTGCATCAGTCAAGCTCGGCTGAAGCAGCCTTCCCTCTCCACATTGGTGCAGAGGCTGGATGTGGCCTCCATGGGCCAGCAGGTGTCCATGCCAGCCCAGACAACACACAAGGAGGCACAAATGTGCTTTATGGCACATTTGCAACCCTCCTGGGCCAGCGCAAGGGACTTGCGTTAGCTTAACTAGTAGTTAGGATTGTGCCCTAAGTGTGTGAGAGGATGAATCATTCAAAACTCCCCTTGGAACTTCAGTTGGCTCAAAACTGTAGTGTTTAACCCCCCAAAACCGACTGGTTTTAATCACATTACTCTCACTTAATGTGTGTTTATTAAAATTGCATATTCTCTCTTGCAACCCAGACACAACCTTCTAATCTCCAATCAAGCAGCGGTCAGACAACTTATACAATATAAATATTATTTCTCAGTGCCATTTCACTACCTTTGTAACAATTTCTCCACTGCCTCCGTGCACACTGTGGGCAGCTTTCTGAAGTATCAGAACAACTTGGAGAAGGGGGAAAAAAGGTTTTTAAGTGAAAGAACTTGCAGTATCTGTGATAGAAATTATTTCTGAAAGTTAAGATTGAGGCATAAGCTTTTAGAGTAGTCTGAAAAAAAAGAATTCAATTTCACCTCCTAAAAATGTGTTTCTAAATTACAGTTATGTGCTGAATATTCTATTGGCAGCCTATTTCAACACAGATTTATTCATAAGGACACATGAAGTACACAAAAGGGCAACCACAATGATCAGGAGGCTGGAACACCTGCCTTATGAGGAAAGGTTACAACATTTGGAAAATTTGGGCTTAGGAGAAAAGTTCACTAAAGGGAGTGTGATTGACATGTGCAGAAAGTAGATAGAAATAACTGTACAGTATTTATATACTATCTTTCTCACTGACTCTTACAAAGAGTGAAAGTCTTTCAGACCCAAGTTGGTTCACGTAGGCAGGCTATCACCAACCACCACCCCCTTTTTTTTTTTTTTACAAATGGGGTTTTACAAATAACACAGGCCTACAAAATTGAAGGTCAGAAAAGTTTTTCCAAACTTTATGGTGGTTTGATATGAATCTGGGGTACCAATTCCAAAAATGGCATCCGTTTTGCCCTATCACGTCTAGTTTGGGAGATATAGTATAGCCTCATTAGTGAATGGTTCAAGCAGCTTCCTCATGAGGAAGCCATGGTGTGGGCTTCCTCATGAGGAAGCTGCTTGAACCATTCACTAAAGAGGCTATGCCATGTCTCCAAAACTAGGCGTGATAGGGCAAAACAGATGCCATTTTTGGAATCAGCACCCCAAGTATACCCAGGAATTAGTGTAACGTTTAAGGAAGCAAAATGTGTGTTGGCCTGTGTAATGTGCTATGACTCATATACAAAGAGAAGCTCATAGAGTCCCTCATTTACTGATGTTTTTCCTCATGGTGTGGTCATCATTCCTTTTGCTGCACATATACCATCCCAGTGTCCGCAGAGGCAGTTACAAATCAGCCACCTCCACGCACCTCTGCTTTGTGGCAACTTATCACAGTGATTCTCTCATAGCCCAGTGACCACAGCGACACCTCAGCTCTGTTCTCTCACAGAAGCCTCATCAACTGTTTTGGTCTCCCCTCCAAGGAGTGACCAGGGTTGCTCCCACTTAGCTCCTTCAGGCACAGCAACAACTTAACCTCCAGACCACACCTCACTTCCTTTTCTCACTTCCTCACAACATTAGATCCAAGAGATATCAATGGATTGGATTCAACATGAATACATAAAGCCTAATCAGCACACAATACGTAATTACTCTGTGTAATTGCCACCACAAGATATTGTGATAATCACTATCTTAGATGTTGGGTTGCCAATTCTGACCAAAGCTATTCCTGAAGCTATATCTGTGGTGGTGGGGCAATCAGGCCTGTCAGAAGTAAATATATTTTCTACTTCCCTCTGTGTAGGTCTCTTGGTGGCCTTTGGGTCTCCATGGACTCAGGTCAGCTGTATAGCTGCTGTTATTCTGAGAAGTGAAAAGGGGCAGGGCATGATTGAAAATGGGGGATAATATCCTGGAGTATGCTGATGCCACCAAGATCCTCCCTCTTTCCCGTTTCAAAATTTCCCCTGCCCTCCCCTCCCTGCCCATGACATGTCTCCACCACTGTCTTACCACTAGTGGCAGAGCCTCTGGGAGTGACTGGCACATGGCCACCATTCTGCCCATTGGCAGCAGGAGCCTGGAAGTGTACAATAGCAGCCAATGGCAAAGGGCCTTATGCTGCCAGAACTTGATAGGATTAACGGCAATGTCCAGATGGGATTTGTCTCTAAGCTAGGGAAGTCCTCTTAAAATTTCCAGGCTTTCTTTCAGAAGCCTCCTGGAGGTTGATGCGGATTTCTGGAGGCTTATGTTTCAAACAGTGGCCAATAAAAGCTGGACTAGACTAGCCTTGGGGTTATTCTTAAACTGCCTTATGTTATCAGGCCATTGGTCCATCTAGATCTATATTGCCAGTGTTTACTGGCAGATCCAAGAACTCAGGCAAGGGTCTTTCACAGCCCAACATCTTCTTAACTGGAAATGCTGGGGAATTTGATCCCGAGAACTTATGCATGCACGCATGTACTCCGCCTGAAATCTGTGGAGCTGCAGCCTCACACAAATAATGTAAACATTTCTAATTTTCATTTTCAAAGGATATATTTTTCACAGAACCTCCATTAGAGTGTATCATCTCCTAGAGCAGGGGTGTCCAAAGTTTTTGGCAGGAGGGCCACATCATCTCTCTGACACTGTGTCAGGGGCCAGAGGAAAAAAAAATAATTTACATTTAAAATTTGAATAAATTTACATATGTTTACATAAATGAATATATTAAAGATGAACTTATATGAATGAATGAAGGTATTGCAATAGCTCAACTCCTATAGAAGGCCTTGCACAAAGCAAGGCTGGCCTTTCCTGGAGGGAGTCCTCATCCCACAGCTCACACAAGAGGGCAAACTATCACCCTCACGCTGAGAGCAGTTGCATTGGGCCAGTGTGGGCTCCAGCAAATCACCTGAGGGCCAGAGGCTCATTGGAGACTGGGGCCTCCCTGAGGACCGCATTGGGAGTCCTCGAGGGCCGCAAGTCGCCCCAGGGCCGGGTTTTGGGCACCCCTGTCCTAGAGTGTAAAATTCTGAGGTTCTCATAGCAAAAGCAATGTACAAGCTTAAGCCTTTAGATTGATGGCTACAAAATATATTGTTGATGTCTAAAGATTGTCATTTTCTTTACCAATTACAAGCAGTTCCTGGCAAAATGCATATAGAAATGGGAAAGCAGACGGCTCTTCTTGACTAATCTAAAATTCCTAATCCTTGCACATAAACAACCATTAAGGTTGGAGCATAATCTCAGAGCTGAATATTTCCAGTAACAACCGAGAGATGATTTAGCAGAATACAGACTTAAAAACCATACACTCTTTTCCTTTGTCTATTTTGTTTAGGGGCTTAAAGTAAGTTTTGTTTATTATTATTATTATTTTGTGCATGGGTTGTTTTTGTATATGGTTTGTGATTTTTCTTTAAACATTATAAAAATAAAGTTTAAAAAAAATTAAAAAAGACACTCAGTTCAGTTCAGTTCAGTAAGACCTTTATTGGCATAAAAAGACACTCAGCTCCGTGTCAGTGCTGGCTCCGGCTCTGTCCTGAGCCCAGCACCAGCCAGAAACCTGCCGCATGTTGCCTGGAGCAAAGGAAGAGCTCCAGGCACCAGACATGTTTGTGTGGGGGGGGAGGGGCATTCCATGGCAGGGAAGGGCAGAGTGGGGAGAGGGACAGGGCAGAACCAGCGGAACTCTGCTCCTTTGGGCCCTGCATCAGGCCTTCTGGTCGGACATAGGGCATCTCAAGTCTATGCTTGCAAAATAGCTGGCACAGACTTGAGTAGTCCCATTGCAGAGCTTGCACCCTTACCCAGGGGAAGGGGATGAATGTCCCCTTCCCCCAAGGAAATGCTGGTGGCTGCCCAGTGCACATATGATGCAGTGGCAGCCATTTTGGTGTTGCTACTCCTCTGGGCACTGAGCAGCTCAGGATTGGGCTGTTAGATAGCAACCCACAAAGAAACTAATGTTCTTGCATCTCTCTTCCTGAACTTCCCTTACCCTTGCAATCCAGTTGAAATCCTGCAAAGGATTATGTGAATCCGGTGTGTTATAGGAGCATTTAAAAAAAACAAAAAAAATTGCCCTGACTCAAGGAATGGATTACTTAATATGATCACAAAGAGTTTTGATCTGTCCTACTGATGTGCGTTACTGAATTCCTCTTACAAACAAATTTAAATACATTCCCTATTTACGATTGTTGAAAGTCGTTTAGATAAAACAAGTGAAATCATACTTTTCATTGCATTCTTTGTATACATTTCTAAGCCGCTACTTGTTGCTGCTGTAAGTGGTGGAGCAGAACATGTATTTGAGTGCCTGAGTCAAATGGTTCTGGAGACATTTTGCCTGGTTCCATGTTAGATGAACTTTGCAAAGCAAATAAAGCAAAGTTCACATTCTGAAGTGAATTAAATGAAGCCACATTTCTCATGTTAGCCTTTTGAAGATGAGGTTCTCTCCAAGGATGCCCATCTGAATATCAAAGACAATTGCCACTAAAATCTAAGTCATTAATTTAAAAATTATTATTTCCTTCAGGTCTAATTTTTACTTTAAAACATTACTATTCATTATCAAGGAGAGCACTAAACAGCATGGATTATACAGGCTCTATATTTCTAATTCCCTCACTGCCCCAAATGATGCTACCTAGTAATTTTTTTTTAAAAAAAGACGGCTTCTTTTTAATAAATCAAACCCTTCATTAGCACATCTTTTAAAAGGTGCAAAATTCTTTCAAGTTGATCCTTCTGGATAATTAAGAGGATTTTACTGCTTGTCGGGTTCAATACTTTGTAAACGAATATACCATGAAAAGTTATGTTTTGAACATTTCCTGCACATTATGCATGATTATTTCCAAAGCAGTTTACAAGAAAAAAAGCAAAACTTTGAGAATACCTTTTTAAAAAATTAAAATAATTTCTGTGCTGTCCCCTTAATATTTTCATGTATTGCACATTTAGAATGGATTACCAGACAAATTAATATAACTTGATGCAAGGAATGGGTTGGCTATTTTTATTTCCTATATATAGGTTTCTGCAATGCATCATACTGCCAAAGTATTTGTTCAGGGTAACTTTCAACCTCTTCTTTGCACAAATATGTTAATTGCAATATGAAAGGTCACAGGAGAGTAATTAAGATATTCTGGGTTTTGGAATAGAAACTCTACAAGCAAATATCTCTTTTTCTCTCTGGGTTGCCCTTCAGGGATGAAAACACACACACACACACACACACACACACACACACACACACCCTCTTTTAATTCCACCAGCAACATGTGAAAAAACCCAAAACCACAAGTCATAAAACAACAATCCCCACTGAAAATGCGCAGCTTCATAGTGCTTTCTTTCGCCTTCCAGTTTCAAAGGGCCATACAGAATTACAATATGATACTTGCCTTTCTCATGACAATAGGCACTACATGTGACTACCAAGTCAAACTGAAGCTTAATTCACTTTAGAAAATTCCACTCATCCATAAACTAAAATGGAGTGGCGGTGTTCGTTGTAGTGTCTCTCCTTGTGCAAGACAAAGCAGAAAAATCTCTTGCACTCCACTGGGTGTTTGGGGAAAAGGGGTCCATTCCAGTGCCTTCAGTTGGCTGCTGTCCCACACATGCTCAATGGCCGAGCCCAGCAGCAATCCTCTCCCACTCATCCATTGGAATTGTCTGAGACTAGTAGCTAGTTGCCATCATAGAGCCAGGTAGGAATATTTTGTTCCTCACCTGATTAGCCTTTAATGAGGAGCTTTTTTCCCTAACCTAGGGTGTTCTAAGAATGTGTTGTTATTAGCCAGGTTGGTCACAACTGGTAGGTATACTGATGTATAGGGAGCAGGAATAGAGATTTGATGTGCACCATGAGTCATAGGGGGAGCTAGGACTGATCTCACGAAGCTGCCCAGCTTGAAGGTGCTGGCTTATCTCCTTGGGCTTGGATTCCACATTTGACCTCAAAGGTTGTCCAGCTTGGGGGAGGTGGTGCAATTCAGCTTCTTCAACCTCCCTCTTTCCACTTTGGCTTGAGATCATCAGCAGATGATTTATAGAAGTTAGTCCAGTTGAGGTATCCAAAGGGGAAGGAGTGTTCAAAGGTGAGACCCACTGCAGGTGGTTGATGGGTATTGATTTCAATACATGTGGCCCAATTTTAATCCAATCCTTTCCCCTTGTTTTGTTGGGGGTATGCAGGCAATAAGCACTATGCTAAATTAAATTACAAACATTCTGGGTGAGATATATTTTACGTGTTTTTTATTTTAAAAATGCTTGAAGGGTAGCATTAGAACTCAAGGATTTTTGCCAAAAATATGAGGAGATACACTGTGCAAGTGTAACTCAAATGGTTCATTTTCAGCTAAAATATTGTAGATTTTAGATCAGATTTAAAACGTGGAAGATTTGTCAGCTTTGAGGGCAGTCTTACTGGAGAGTCACAGGGCTGAATGGAGACAAAGACTGAACACATCTTGAACTTCCTAGTAACAAGATTTGTATTTCCTGCTGTGGTTTTCTTCACAGTATTCATAGTATTACTCGTTTCCCATGGTGCTAATATAAAGCCGTTCACTGGGATTCAAAGCAATTTAAAATATTTGCTGTTTAAAATGCTTTTTGGCTCAGAAATGCTTCATCCGTGATGTAGGGGTAATGGGTATTAATAGCCAGTTGATTGGCTATTAATTTTGGAATATTAATAATTAAATATTAAAATTTTGGAATTTGAGTCCTACTTACCTGTAGAGATGCAAGAACTGGGTCGAAGAATGTCTTCAAGCCCTGATTTGAATTTTTGATTCTAGGGATAGGACTGATTTGGTTGTGGATCTTTTCTGTTGTCACTTCTCTTTCCTTGTAATAACCACTCAACGTGTACGTGCGTACATAAGTCAATTGCTGTACAAACACCATAAATCTCCATGTTGAAACTCAGCCTGAAGAAGTGCCCTGAATTTCTTTGTAAAGATAGAATATGAAAAAAATATATATATGCTACAGAAATATATTTTCTTAGGAAAAAAACTGACCAGATTATTTTAAAACACGTGGAGATTTTTGGGGGTGTTTTGCAAAAGACATTTCTCCAAAAGGACCTTCATATAACTGCCCATGGGTAGAAGCAAGTAAAAGATTTGGGTCACCGCACAGCTCTATGAAATAAAGAAATTGGGCCACATTCAGCCCGTGGTGCAAAGGAAAAAAACAGTAGAAATAAATTTGACATGTAATGTTTCAGCATATTAACATGTCACTAACTGCACAAGATGCATGCTGAATCTCAGACACATTATGGGGCCACATCAGGATTTTCATAAGTCGCACATACTTGGGGTGGTTGAGTTTTAAAATAGTGGCAGTGTAAGCCCATCTATGCAGAGAAAAAAATTAATGGCCCAATCATATCCATCTTCCACTGCTGATGCAGTAGTGCATTGCATCCTTTGGCACTGGGGGGAAAGCAGGTCAGTTGTGGAGGCTGCCTCCACGTAAGGGAATGTTTGTTCCTTTACCTTGGGGTTGCATCAGTGCTGGAATGTTGGATAGGATGAGGCCTTAAATGTCTACTAATATTGATAGACAATATACTGTATATTTATTTCAGATTTGTAACGCTCTTCTTTTGGGAAAAAAAAAAAACCTTTCAATGTAACAATATTCAGTAGAAATAAAATAATAAAAAAATTTCAGAATCTGTATCCAACTAAAGATTGTTTCCCAGAAACGTCCCACTAATGAACTCGCAATTCTGCTGTTGGTTCAAGACAAGTCCATTCAGTATGGCAGTGGTTCTCAAACTTTTCCAGCTCACGCCTCCCCTGATCCTTGTAGCCATTGGCCACGGCTCCCCATTACAACACCTCACCTCGGTTACCGCCAAAATGGGGATGAAGGTGTTATAATTATACACTTGAAACAAGGCTGCCAGCACTCTGAGGCTGCAGTCCTAACCACACTTACCTGAGAGGAGGTAAAAGGAGGAAGTACCTCAGGAGGAAAAAGGGATGACTGAAAAAGAATGGGGATTTTTTATTTTTAATCAATTTTTGGAGACAAAGCCATCAAGAGTGTCTTTTTTTTTCTTTTTTGAAGGGGGAGAAAAGAGAAAGGTGAGGATCCTGGGTTAAGCTGACACATACCCCCGCCTCTGTAGGTCTACTCAGAAGTAAGCCCCATTTGAGTCAATGGGGCTTACTCCCGGGAAAGTGTGGAAAGGATTGCAGCCACACCCAGCAAGATTACAACTCACCCCAAAGTAGATGGGGGCTGCTCTCTCTCACACACACACCCAACATGCAGATGCCACCCCTGTCCCCCCCCCCCAGGCAAGGCGAAGGGATGCAGGCTGGGGCATTTGGACTCCCCCCCCCCACTAAGAGCAGGCTGGGCTCCCTCCTTCCCAAGCTGAGGAAAGAGCTGTGCTGCTCTCTTCCCTCCCAGTTTGAAGCCTGCCAAGAGCACGCCCTGAGCTGATGAGATGCAGCACCTCTGCCAATGCCCAGTCAGCCATCCACCTCCCCCCACCATGTTTCACATGCCCTCCCAGCCTCACGCTGCCCCACTCACCTCATTCACAGCTGCAGAAAGTCAGCAGGCAGCATGTGCAGCAGAGCAGCCCAGCCCAGCCTCTCTTCCTCCAGATGCCTGGCGACAGCCCTGGAGGCTAGTTTTGCCTCCCTAGGAGGCAGGACACACAGATTGAATACCTCAGCAGTATGGTATTGAGACCTGTGTTTCTGTCACCATCACCTCTTTAAAGATGCAGTCTCCTGAAACACTTTGTTGGCAACCTTCAGTCCCGAAAGACTATGGTATCGCGCTCTGAAAGGTGGTTCTGGAACAGCGTCTAGTGTGGCTGAAAAGGCCAATTCAGGAGTGACAATCCCTTCCACACTGGGAGCAAGTGCAGTCTGTCCCTGGTCTGCCTCCCTGGCTATGGGCCTTCCTTCTTTGCCTCTTTGCCTCAGACTGTTGGCCAAGTGTCTCTTCAAACTGGGAAAGGCCATGCTGCACAGCCTGCCTCCAAGCGGGCCACTCAGAGGCCAGGGTTTCCCACTTGTTGAGGTCCATTCCTAAGGCCTTCAGATCCCTCTTGCAGATGTCCTTGTATCGCAGATGTGGTCTACCTGTAGGGCGCTTTCCTTGTGCGAGTTCTCCATAGAGGAGATCCTTTGGGATCCGGCCATCATCCATTCTCACGACATGACCGAGCCACAAGTTCCAGGTGTACACTGCACCCATAGGATCGGGCCCTTAGGACCAAGCCCTTGGAGATCCTAGTAACTAGATGGCAAGTCAAATGCCCCAGAAACAAAAAATTAAAGCATCAGAGAGATAAAACTCAGCTATATGTGGTGATATCAAGAGCTATTAAAAGTGATTCATCCATCTTGCATGATTTATTCCCCATTCTTTCATTCCACTGAATTTACGATTTGTTCCTACCACAAAAACACAAGCTCCTTGATCCACAGCTTACAGTTCACTTTTGAACATTGTGAGAAGAGAGGAATGCTGAAAATCATAGTGTTTTTCTTTCTTTCTTTCTTTCTTTCTTTCTTTCTTTCTTTCTTTCTTTCTTTCTTTCTTTCTTTCTTTCTTTCTTTCTTTCTTTCTTTCTACTGGAGAGATAAGAATGCTTTCCTAAGAAAGGCCATAGCAAACCTCCACATTTAGCAGGGTTGAAATAAATGAAAATAAATATTTTGACACTGGCATTTCATTTCAAACTGGGAAAGGCCACACTGCACAGCCTGCCTCCAAGCAGGCTGCTCAGAGGCCAGGGTTTCCCACTTGTTGAGGTCCACTCCTAAGGCCTTCAGATCCCTCTTGCAGATGTCCTGGGAGACTGCCCAGGAATACCAGGTGCTATAGGCTCATACCATAGTCTTTCAAGACTGAAGGTTGCCAACCAACTCCTGAAACAACTTGTAGACTTATTAAGAATAGGCTGTAACCAAGACTGCCTTTGAGATGAACCAATTTCCACCGCAGGACTATCTTCTGGCTCTGAGGAGAATAACACCTGTTTCAGCTTGTATGGCATCAGGTCATATTCAGCTTTCCAGCCTTTTAGTGCAGCCATTTTTAACCACTGTGCCATGGAACATTGGTGTGCTGCGAGTGGTCCACAGGTGTGCCACAGGAATTTGGGGGAAGGTCATTTATTAGTAGGGCAAATAGGAGATGTGAGCCGCCCATGACAGTGTGCCTTGTCAATTGGCAAAAACCTGATGGTGTGCCTTGACAATTTTAGTTCCTTGCCAGTGTGCCATGAGATGAAAAAGATTGAAAATCACTGCTTAAGTGAATGAACCTGAAAATCCTGCAATTTCCAGTCCTTTCAGTGTGATCCTATGCATGCCTATTCAGAAGTTCCATGGCCTTTAGTGCAGCTAAAGGCCCAACCCTATCCAGTGTTGACAGTGCAGGAACAAGTGATCTGGCCACAGAACATGCTTTCTGGATGTTGCAAACAGTGAACCTCAAGCACACATTGCTGTGGAGTGGCTACAGCAGGGATGGCAGGTAGAGGACCATCCTTGGTGTCTCCCTCTGCTGCTGGCTGTTGGTGTTCTGGTTGCCAAGCAGCACGGGAAAGAACAGAGGGCTGTCCTTGGCCAAATGAGGAGTATATGAAAAGGCTCTCCTATTCTAGGTCATTCTGCCGATTATGCTGTATTCTGAAGTTTAACTGCAGGAAAGGAAGGGAGCTGTGGCTCATTGGGAAAATGGCATAATCATCTATTATAGACTTAATCAACCAATCAACCAACTGGCTGTTAAATGAAAAGCTCTCTCTCTCTCTCTCTCTCTCTCTCTCTCTCTCTCTCTCTCTCTCTCTCTCTGCATGAGAAACATAATGTCAGTCACCTATTGCCCAGGCATCCCCACTTAAAACATGGCAGCAGTTCTGGAAGAAATCAACGGCCATGTTTATGAATTGTTTGCTCAAAATTTATTGGTATATGTAACTGGTCCTGCCTGCTTTCATGATCACCCACAAGTACAAGTCCCTAACTTGGAAAAAACAGTTTGAGCACAACTCCACTGCCTCTGAACTCAGGATCACCTTGTGGCTTTCCCAGATTCCTCACAATCAATCCCTGTGAAAGGGGGCTAAGGAAGCTGAATACAGTCAGCCACCACTGAAGTAACTAACTGCCTAACTAATAGCCCTGAGGCTATTCAGCCAGTTTCTAAGGCCAGTATTACCATTCAAGTCTTGGGGCTTACCAGCTTGCATCCCCATGCCAGAAAGCCTTCGGAGACCAGTTTTCCAGGCACCGTTTCCCTATTTCTCTGCTCTAGGCCGTACTAACCTGCCAGCCATGGCAATAAGTGGTAGGTGAAAACACTCCAACAGCCAATTAGGAGTAAAGGAAAAAAATCCTACCAAATGGGCAAAAAAGCCCCCAAATGGGCAAATAGTGATACACCTAACTGTACACCTATGGTGAGTGGGTTGGGTCTCTTTGTGCAATAAGGAATGGCTCTGGGTAGCAGCAGAGACTCAAAGGTATTTTGCACACACTTTCCCTCCCAATTGCTGCCCTGCATTCCATCCCACATGAGCAGGAAATAGAACCACCACCCCCCAGTCATGAGGGAGGAGTTTCATTCCTGTTATTTTAGAGGAGTTTTGCTCCATAACAAACACCAGTTTCAGATTATTATTTTTTTATGGCTAAGAATGCAAATGACAATCAACATGTTCTCAGCAAATTATACCATCAGCATGTTCTCAGCTGAAATTATAAACTCAGTCAGTGATCACATTTGCTGAATTTCTCTTTCTCTGTGCGCACACACCTATTGATCTATCAATTGATAGATTAGATCAGTGGTTCCCAACTATGGATCGGGACCCACTGGTGGGTCACAATCTGATTTTGGGTGGGTTGCCAAAGGGTAATGGAAAGTTCAGATAACTGCCTCAAGACCTGAGGCTATTCAAAAATAAGATACTGTATCTGCTAATTACCCTGCAAAGAGCTCAGTTCCTGCAGTTAGTAAGCATGTGTAAATATAGAGAGATAAATGTTTGAGGGTCTTTTTTTCTGGTTATTATTACTTTTAAATGAATGAATGAATGAATAAATAATTTCTAGATCTCATGTGTTACACGTAGGTGGGTCCCAATAGCGCGTTATTAAAAATAGTGGGTCCCAGTGCCAAAACATTTGGGAACCACTGGATTAGCTATTGTTCTTTGTGCAGTATCATCCTACTAGAAGATCAAGTGAGTGTACAAAAATATTTCAATAACCAGAAGTTTCCTAATCAGGAGAAAAACTCAAGGCGTGCTTTCCCAGTGACCCAAGCCTGCTATTTGAAATGCTCCTGGAAGTAAAGGGTTGAAAAGAGATGGCAAGTACTTGCACTTAATCAGCTTCAACTGATTACTGCTGTGTACAGAGGATGTGCACATGGGTGGTACGTGCACCTGGGCAAGGAGACATTGTTTCAAACACACAGAGGCCTTGATCATGTTCTATGTATTTTTGCTATTGAGATGCTGCCAACAAAGAGAGAGAGAGAGAGAGAGAGAGAGAGAGAGAGAGAGAGAGGGAAGAAAAGTATTTTAAAGTGCAAATCATTTAAAATAAGATACCTACTATTTAAAGCGCTGTGACTTCACAGCGATCGCTTGGGTTTTTCATTTTAAAAAACTGTATCCAAGGTATGTCCTTGTAAGCATGCTGTATGCCATATAGACATAAAAGAATGAAAAATGCAAACAAAAAAGGTTTAAAGTCTACATTATTATTTTGCATAGTCTTACTCAGTAGGCATTTCACTGTTTGTTGTACTCCAATTGCCAAATATTGCTGTACTAACAAAGCAAAGAGAGAGATTACGATATCTATAGATTTTATCACTAGCGGTAATTAAAATAGGTAGGCAGGAATTGTTTGATCTAACTGCAGGAGAGGCTTACACAACAGAACTGGGCAAAAAATCAACTGAGCAAGATGGAGCTATTATTTTAGACTTTGTTCTGCATCATCATGAACATGCTTGGACTTACTTCTGCCCTGGAAGTAACCACAAGAATTCTGATCAGCACTGCATGCAAAGGAGTTTTGACCTCTGGAGACTGCCTTGGGGTCAGGGATCAAATGTTCCCTTGCCCCAGGGTAAACCCCACCGATCTAATGGGTCTACTCAGTCCTATTGCTGATATCCAAGTTTGCATGGATCTGTAAAATTGAATTGAGCCCAGGAAGCTGGCTTGGATTCAGTAGACGCTGCTGCCATGGAACCCACTCCATTCCTGATCCTGATACACCCCCCTCCTCTCTTGCTGCCCTGTTCTGCCCACTTCCTGCCCCATTTCACCCACCCTCCACCTCCCTCCCCATGTGATCTTGGAGGCAGCTAGCCGACGTGTTCCAACATGTTGCCTTTTGCAACAGCTGGAAAGCACCTAGCATTGCCGGAACACTTGTACTAGCAGGGCTAGGCACCAAAAGTATTGCGTCCTCGGGCTGGAGGAATGACATCATGCAGGTATCATGCAGAAAGAGGAAAAGCCCAAAGGTTTCTCTCAAACTCTCTCCAGAATTCTGGTGGCACACCAGAAAGAAAAGTTACAGAAGCCTCTGGGAAATGTTTTCCCAGAAACCACTGGGACGTTTTGACCTGGCATTCTACAAAACACTGCGGGGGAGGCAGGAAAAGAGGGGTCTTTAGACAATATGCATACTGAACTGCACAAGAGGTGGAAAACTTTTCTCCTTTTTGACCTGAAAATTGCCCGAATCAGATTTTAACTGCAGATTTTGGAATTGTGAGTTTGCATCAAAAAATATTCCCCTGAGGGCTGGGGATAAGAATAGGCCCTCGGTTTGGCTGTACTTGTCGTAAGAGGCGACAAAACAGCCACCGGGTAGATGGGACTCGTTAGCCTGGGAAGGCAGCTCATCTGAGAGAACTCTGATCCCAAACCTCCACTGCCTTGTGGCTACATCCAGTTATGGAAAAGGCTTCAGGAGTCAACCTTGAGGCAAAATCCGGAGCCGGAGTCCCTGAGGCAGTTCATGGCTGAACAGTCACGTTCTGGCAACTCCTGCGACGTCGCTGGAACCAACCGTATTGGCTTCTGCCTTTCCATTGGACCATTTCAGCGACGTGGAGAGGGGGGATTTGCTGCATGGGTAACAGCCTATCCTCCATACCTACTTTACCCAGGCTTTGCGCACTGGAGAGGACACTCTGTTCCAGAACACTATTCAGAGTGAGATACCATAGTCTTCCGAGACTGAAGGATGCCAACAAGATCAAAAAATAACAGTTACTGCTGTAGCTGATATATATCTCCTAACTGTTTTGAGAATGAATAAGATAGGATTTATGATGACTATGAGTTCTGTAGGAATGATCCAAAGGTGAAAATATAGTCCTTTAACTGTCTCTAGGAAATTAGATGGACAGTTAAAGGAATTCAGTGGCTTATAGTGGAGAAGGAAGGTCTACCAGCCTGGTAGACACAAGGAAACTGAGTAACTGGGGAGATAGGTAATTTCCTGAAGTGTGTGCATGGTACAGAATATAAGGGCTTAAACTGGCAAATTTTATTGTTACAAATTATTGATTACTTAGAGATGAAACCATTTCATTAAATTTCACGCGTTCATCTTTGCATCCGTCATCAGCGAATTGGCTAATGTTTCTAAGACTCATCTATTATATTACAGCCTCTTCATTTCACCCTAAGAGTAATACAGCTTCATTCATCACTGTCACTGCAGGCAATATTTTCTTGCTATTTTGACCAGCAAAGTGAATGGCAATAAAGATGTAAAGGAGTGTTGGGGAGTCCGAATCTAAAGTCCTACTGAAATGTTCTAGTTCTAGAATTCGTTTTAAAGTTCCATTTAAACAGATGACAGCTAACAACTGAATTCAATAGCAAATCGCTTGATAGATGGTTAACTGTTTCTTCTGTGCCCCAGAGTCTCAGAGAACACTGGACACTCAATGGACAAATCATGCGGAAATTATATTGGAACTGCTCATGGACAACATGCCATTGCTCCAAATTATTCAGATGGATGATCACTTAGATTAGCACACCCCATAGCTCCAAGAAGTTTTTAACTGATTATCACTTAGACCCGCATATGAAAGGTCCTGTCTTCTGATACTTCATAAAAGAAAATTTAAAATATTTCATAGTATTCTCTGCTTCATCCATTACTTGGATGGACAGAGTTTAGAAAACAGATCTACAATAACTCTATCCTTCTGTTATGTCTAACACATATCTGCAGGTTGGAACTCTGTGGCCTCTAAATGCAACCAGAACTGTGTTCTGGTCATGGCCGGAGGGCCTCCTGAGGGACAAAAATCAGCATTCCAGTTTTTGGCCAAAAACCGGAAGTGACTATTTTTGGTTCGCAGAGGATCTTCAAAGGCTTTCTGGGAGTCAGGGAGGCTGCATGCAGCTTCCCTGGCCTTTAGAAGGCCCTCTGAGCATGACCAGAGCTGTGCTCCAGTTGCATCCAGAGGAACAGGTCCAGTTGAACCCACAGGTTCAGAACCCACTGTTAGATAAAACCGTGGGTCCCAGATCTGCGGATAATCAGTCTGGACCTATATAACTAATTGAATGGGGGACTGCATTCCCAACAGTACTGCATTCACTATTCCCTGTAGCTGGAGCTACAGAAATGGAGCCCGTTTTAAATCTCACTATTGGCTGTTTGGGAAAACAAGTGAGGAGGGGATTAAACTGAGTTTATCCTGTTCCCTCCTTCTATTATCATAATATGCACCTGGATTGTGCTTTTGAGTATTCTGAACACTTCACGTGTATTAGCTTGGAGTAATTCTTAGAAGAACTCTGTAAGGTAAGTAAATATTATCATCTCCATTTTGGAGCTCAGGCTCAGAGGGAATGGTTTTGTTTAAGGCCACCTAGTGAACTCATAGATTGCAACAAAGGGATTTCTGATCCACATTATTTTATCCACTATGCTATGGGAGGGGTTTTTGCAAAAGAGTTTGTTGCATGCTATATTCCTATGTGACTCTTAAGTCACAGATGGACAACAATTATTTTTTTTTATCATGGTTCTATACTACCCTTCCTTCCCAAAGCTCAGGGCCAAATGTAAAGCTCCTCCCTCTCCTTTTATCCTCTGAACAACCCTGGAGTTAGGTTAGACTGAGAGGCAGCGACTGGGCCTAAGTCAGCCAGTCAACTTCAGGACTGAGCAGGGATTTGAACTCAGGCTATCCTGGTCCAAGTCTAACAAGCACTATGTCACACTATGATCCCTCACTAAGTCACACTTACAAATTACACATTGTGAGGTCCCACTACTTACATTCTCCCATCCCCACGGATTATATACATGCCCCCTAACTGAAGAGAATGGATCCTGCATTTGATGGAGTGGGTTGCAGTCCACTACAGATGATGCTACAATAAATTTATTCATTTTCAAGGTGCTCCAAGTCTCTTTATGAAACACAGAAGCGCTAGCAGAAGAAGTGATGGAAAGCACATGGATCACATCTCCTATCATCTCACCCTGATCTGCCTATAAACAGAAATGAAAAAATGAAAGCATAATTTATTCTTCCAAGGTCTGAAATCTTTATACGGGAAAACTCCCAACCAGGCAGCTATAAAGGCAAATGTATTTTTGTTACCTTTTTGTTTGAGATCGTGACTCTAATTGCCTTATTTGAAGCTGACTGAACACCCATTTATGTGACACATTATTGCTGTTTTAGCTATATCCATCACGGAGAAGATAAGTGGAGCAGAAAGAAGGAGTTTTTCTTCCCATCCTTTTGGTTCAGTTAGCCAATTCAGAGATCCAGGAAGATGAAGACAGGTTGTGGAAGCTGTGAAATACTAAGAAGGCTGGGAGTGTAGGTAGCTGCTGTGAAACCTTTTAAAAGTGTGTCGGACTGGCAAGAGAGATGAATGAGTGCTGAGGATTTGGAGAACAGGGTGGGAGCCATGGGGGCCAGAAGAAGGAGTGACGAGAGAAAGGAAACAGTAGTTACAGATGTTACAACCTTAATTACAGGCTTCCTTGTTATTTATCTAGCAATATCCATGTACATACTTTGCAAAGAATGAGAGTCCAGGCCCCTGCCCTTGGGGTTCACCATACAGATATCGAGTGGCATATCTAGGGTGCGGCAAGTAGGGACATCTGCCCTGGGCGTCATTTGAAGGAGGGCACCAGGCCCGGACTTACACATATTCTACTGTTGCCGCACCACAGCCAATGGTGTGTTTTTTGCAACAGTTTCAGGGACCTCCAAAAAGAGGGAAATGCCTGCAGAAGAAATTCAAGGTGTTTCTATGTACCTGAAACAGCACAGCTGCAAATGTGCAACACTAGTAGAAAAGGGAATCACTTTTTGCAGAACCGGTGTGGCTTCCCACCCCATGATCTCCCCTTCTCTGTTTAGCCTGCTGAATAAATTCACTTGGTGGGATGAACAGGGCTGGCTTCCCACCTCATGCTCTTCTCTTCTCTGTTTGGACAGGGGTGCAATTTCAGTGTTTGCCAGGGGCTCCATTTTCCCTAGATACGCCACTGCAGATATCAACAGAAGATGATCAAGAATGTGTGGGTCCTAAGTAGTTCTACAGAGTCAAGCTGGCAAAGGGTCACTCCCAAGTTATGAGCAGCTGTGATGGTGATCAACAGCCACCCTGTCCCTTCTATCTACTTTCCCTCCACCATTTCAGTTGTTCGGTGTTTTTTTTTCCTTGTACTATCCCAGCCCCTGAAAACCCCAGTTCAAAACCCAGCTCAGTGTTGATTCGTTCAGGTGTTCAAAGCAACTCAAAGCTCAACACTCAAACATTGTATTTAAGGCAATTCCAAGCAGCAGCTAAGGATGCTACCTCAGAAGGTGTCTAGGGTCAACCTTGAGCCTGCATTCAGGGTGGTATCTCTAGCTCCACCTCCTTGAGGACAGCTGCTCCAACTTAAACGGCTATTTCTGTTCCTCAAGCATCAGCTCCAGCCAGTACTGGGAGCCTCCTGCTACCCCTAGTCATAAGCTGTGAGTGGCAGGGCATCCCCCTACATTGCAGAGGATGCATTGCATTGTCCAAGGAGGACAGATTGGAGTTACCTTCCCAGGCATAGCAGATGCCAGCATTTGCTGGCTCATCGTCATCATCAAATGATTCTGTCTGCATAAGTTGCCACTTTGTTTTAAGGCACAATTCAAGGTGCTAGTAGTGACCTTTAATTTGGTACCAAGTTACCTACAGAACTGCCGTCCTTCATATAAGTCTGTCCATACTTTAGGATCGCCCAGGTGGGCTATCTTGTATGCCCCACTGGTATTTGACATGTGGCTTGTAGGGACATGTGAGAAGACCTAATCCCCTGCCTCTGGAATCACCTCCCATGGGAAGTTTGCTTTCTTTCTTCTTGATTTTTCAGAGAAGGCTGAAGTTGCATTTTCCTTCTCTGATTTGTATTTTTATTTTGCTTGTTTCTTGATTGTATGTGTTTGACAGTCTATTCTTCAGTTTCTGTTTTATTGCATGTCTGTTGTAAGTGTTTAACTTTTTGTTGTGAGCTGCCTTTGATCTAGGGGAGTGGCCTAGGAATGGGTGCCCCGGTGACACTGTAGTGATCCATAACTGGAGGTCCTGCTGGCCTCTGGCAGGATCCATGAGGCTTTCAGCCCCCTCTGTGAGCCTTTCCGCAGCTACACAGAGGTCCAATGGGTGATTGGAGTCCACTTTCAGTTTCCAATTGGAGCTCCAAATGGAAACTGGAACTGGACTCTGATCAGTGATCAGAACTTTGCACAGCTGTGGGGAGGCTTGCAACAGGACTGCGAGCCTCCTGGACCCTGCTGGAGGCCTCCGCAACCCCCCAGGTTAACTGTAAAAGACCCTGGGACCCCGCAGCACCGTGATCACTGTGGTGCCATCAGGGCCTCTCCCCCCACCCTGCCCCACCCTTCTCCCGCAAATATGTACAATGTCCCAAAAATCCAAGTAGGACTTTGGGAACTACCGGTCTACATCATACCAAAAGCCTGTAAGTTCTGTGATTGTTGTTTTTAGCTCTTATGGCTAATAGCTATTGATAGATCCATAAATGTGTCGAGTCCTTTCCAAATACCTCTAAACGAGTGACCCCAATTAATGGCAATGCCAAAACAATTAATAGCACAATCCTAATTGTTGTGTATGCTGACACATCATCCGCTGAGCCAGTGTAAGGTGTCGCAAATGTGCCGTAAAGCATGTATTTTGACACCCAGAGAGCAAGCAGCTTCAGCAGGAAGGCCTGCGCTGTCTGGCTGGTGCTGGATCCAGCAGCAGTACCCAGTGGAGCTGGTAAGTTCCCACTGGGAAGCACAGGGCAGGGGGAGGGGGAGGAAGGGGTGGAAGGGTGCGGGAGGAAGGCAATTCAGACATATGGCATATGGGACATATCCGGTGCAGGAGGGGGTGGGATTGGCAGTACTATTGCATGCCGAATCCTATTCCCCTTCATGGGCTTGAAAGCTCAACGCTGGGTTTTTCAGACATGTGCCAGTGATTTTGCTGCAGATCTGAGTAGATTTACCCGGGGTGAGGGGATGAATGTCCCCTTACTCCAAGGAAATCTCCTGCCTGCTCCTTTCCAGCTCTGATACAGAATGGGCCATGCAGCCTCACTGCACCAGCACTGGTTAGGTTTGGGCTGAAAGTGTAACATAGATAAATCTGCTTGCTTGCTTTTGACCTCCTGTTGGATTACTTAACCCTACTCTAAACGGGTTCAAAAGCTATTTCTCATTGAGGTTCTCCCAACATGCCAAATCTGCCGTGTCCTTCTGTAATACAGTTTCCTGTAACACCTTGTTTTCAGTACAATCAATACGTCATTAATTTCATTCCTACCCAGGTTATTTTGCCCTGTACGTATTACAAAAGCACGATGCCAGTCCTGTGAATGCTGAAGGGGGCCAAAATGTATATAACTTGTCAATTGCATACCCATTACATTGCAAGATGCCTGATGGACTCAAACGTTCCCCCACCGAGAGCTCACACTCCCTGCCAAGAGCCCACAAGGTTAATAATGCAGAAAAGGTAGAGGATAATTGCAAGCGAAGCCTCGTTCCGATATTCAGTCATAAAAAAGATGTCCTGAGACAATCCTTTTCAAAATAACAACCCCCTTAAATCATTACATTAAATTATTAAAATGGGAAACCAACAAGCCTGTTCTTATGGAAGTAAAACCCTGCAATTTCAAAACTACTTAAAAACACCAAAGAAGAACATAAAATAGCATGGCTCAAAATTACCTAATGGCATGAAATGGGTTCACCTTTTACAGCAAATTAGCATTGGGAGGCAAACAGGTGTTGTCTCTAAGCAAAAGTCTCCCTCTTTGACTGTAGCTCCCTTGCCAGGCCCCCCCCCAACGCCTTTTTGATACAAAGCTGCTATCAGAGCAGGCACTGAAATGCTTGACATTTTACTATACGGATCAATATCTGCTCATATTATTATTACTATTTGTCGTAGTGGTCGGTATAAAATGTAGCAATTTATACCCTACTTTTCCCTTTTATTCAAAGCAACTCTCAATTAAAAAAGAGAATCAAAGGTTGAGCGATATATACCAATATTACCCCTCAATTATTAAAGGCCTAATCGTCCCTTAAAACTGCACTAGCAAAGCCAGGTATCAGGGATAAGGAATGCATTCTAAAGGCCTTAGGATGCAACTTCCAGTTTTTCCATGAAAAACTGGGAATGGTATTCTAAGGTCTCCTGGAGACCTTACAAAGCATTCTGAGGCTGGGCAGGCTGTCTGTCTCCCCGAGCCGCAGAACACCCTCTGCAGGGTTTGCAGGGTAGAGGTCAGTGCTGGTCGGGGGATCCTTGCTGAATCAAAGCTGTGGATGCAAAATCCATGGTTGCTGATGTCCAACCTGAATATGGGTACTGTACAAGCATTGTTATTCTCTACCTGGGTAGCGATTCATATGTTCCATTCAACGTACGGTTTGTTTCCGTGTATACAGAATATCGATCTGTACAAAATGAACCCATATGAAAATGTGTGCCCATGTTCAGACAACCTTACCCAGATTTCAATGCTCGGCCCTTGGGTACAACATAATGAGTGAACAGCCCTTATCCTTTCTCCCCTCCTGTGATGAGAGACCATGTGATTCTGAGCTTTATACAAAACACAACTGTGGTGACAGGAAGCATATTGTACTTGTGCGTCTGGATTGCATCACATTACATCTTTATCCTGTGTCAAACTTCTCTTTTATACAATTCACATATACAAAAGTACTGCACAGCATACATAAGCATGCCTTATCTCATATTACCCATGTGAGACAAGTCAGAACAAAAGGCAGAGGCTTGTCCAAAGGCATCTAGAGAGCATCATGGCTGAGATGGAATTTAAATATCCGAAGGCTATTTAGAAGCCAAGACTGTATTATAGCACATCATTCTCAGCTATTGCTAATTGTTCTCCATTGAAAAACCAGGCTTTTGTGCTTTGTTCCCCATTCAGAAGGATAAATCTTATGCCATTCTGAACCACCGTAGTTCAGTTAGCTTAATTGTACAATATATTGCACATCAGACTGCCAGCATTCTCCACAGAGGAACAAAAACTTGCATTTGCAAACCTTTTCCTTGATCTCAGTGAGTTGTTCTTACAAATAAATATGCACAGGACTGCAATCCTAAGCACACACTAGAAAACCATCTTAATGGGCTTCATGGGAATTTTATTTCAGTAAATATTGTTAGGATTGGGATGTATGATTGCCATTCCTGCATTCCTGATGAGTAGTTCATCTCCTCAACCCCTTGAGGTTGGTGTTGATAAGCTCAGGCTGCTAATTGATGGTCCACAACTTGGAATCAAGATGGGAATACCCATAAGCGAAGGCAATGCCTTTAGCCATCTTGTTGAGGTTAGATGCCCACACAAAAGGGGCAGGAGCATGAGGCAGGACTGATTGGTTTTAATTCACAGTGGGCTTATTAATCAGTGTGGCCCACTGTGATTTTAAAATCACTTGTCTCGCATGTTTATTTGAGGAGTATACACAGTCATAAACAAGCAAGTTATCAGGATTGCACGGGCTTTCTCGTTAATAGATTGTCTTTTGAGCACCTTCTATTTAGCATCGTAGTTAAGAAGAGAAAGTACTCCAAGTTCTTCTTTTTCTCTCCTAATAGAGAAATAACAAGAAATAGAACAGCTGCACTAAACGATAGAGTTTTTGCCAGGAGGAAAATTGTAAAATGGTCCTTCTCCGTGATCTTCCTGTTGTGAAAGCAAGCACTGCGATTATATGTCTATTGATTTAGCTTGCAAAAACAAGTCACAACATGGGGGATTTATTTTTATTTTTTTAAAACTTTCCAGCAACTCTTCTCCCTGGCCTCAGCTAAGAAGTACAAACTCTGGGCTAAAGAGCAGCCTCTCTGAAGGCCATGTTTGGAGAACTTTGAGGTGGTTGCCTGAATGAGAACTTTGAAGGAGACCCTGAAATGATTCCCCACAAATTCCCTAAACACTTTATTTTTTTAGAGATGACATTTTGAAAATGAGTCCAAGACTTTTTTTTTTTTTTGGTTCCACAATGAAAAACCTTATTTTCTTCATGTACATTTGCCCTGCTCTCTACAAGACATTTTCACTAGCAAGCCTGCCTTACCAAAAACAAACTTTGATTTGGAGGGGGAGGGCAATAGAACTGTAGTCTACCCGTGGCCTCTGATCCAATTACTATGGAAAACAAAATGCTACCCATTTGATAGTCACTTCCCAATGGGAGAAAAAATGGGTAGACGAAAAAGGAAAGCATAGCTAGTTTCAATAGCTGTCACGAACACCCAATCCAAGTCAGTTCTTGTCAGTCAGCACTTTTATTTTTCTCTTGGATGAGTTTGTAACAGGTTTGTGGGTTCCATATGCTTCCCAGATGTTCCTAGGTTCCTGCTTGAAATGTTTAAAATGAGGAAACAATTCTGAGAAAGTTTCAAGGGAATTCACCTTCCCACCCTTATGAAGTCACAAAAGAAGCAATGACTGGCACTGAGAGAGCTTCTTTAAGTTTTTCCAAAATCAGGCCCAGTGAGGATATGAGCTTTTTTTTCTCCCATGATCAGTAAACCCCTATGCCATAGCACAGACTTCTTTTGACAGTCTTTGCAGTATTGCAGCTGGAGATGGATCATGTGGTGTGATCAAAATCAAAAGCCTTGGGTGCACGGAACTAGAACGCCTAGTGTGGTTCTCTGGAACTAAACCAATCTCTGTTCTGATGCTTTGGCTTTTGTCTCACTCAGCATGGAGACTGGAAATGGTCAAGCAAAATACAGAAGGGGAACTCTATCACTGCTCTGTCCAAACCTGTCTTGGATTCATGAATCTTATCTTTATGTTGGTATGCTTCCATAAACAAAAGGGTTTATTTATTTCATTTACATTCCAACCTTCTTCCACAGAGCTCAGAGCAGGCAATCTACCACCCAAGTATTGACCAGATTTAGATCATTTCAGCTTCAGCACGAATGCTTCTCCAAGAGCCTTCAGACAACGTTCTGGGCCATCCATGCTGTACCTGACACTGGTGGTAAAAATAATGTTATTCTGCTCATAGGTGCCCTTTTCTTCCTCTGCATATAGTGTTCAAATTGCTACCACGTAAGGAGCTGTGGAATATTAGGACTCTCTCATTGTGGAGGTCCCTGTTTGACTGGAACTCTATCATTAGAGGTGTTAGTTACTGGTGCATAAGATAGGATTATAGTCTAAATTTTACCAGACATAGTGGGCTTACGTCTTAGGATGCAATCCTAACTCTTTATGTCTGTGCTTTCCAGAACTGACCTAAGGGCAGTACAACTCTGAGGTAAGGGAACAAGCATTCCCTTACTTTGAGGAGACCTCCTGAGAGACACCCAACTGCAGGATGCAGCACATGTCCCGTTGGCACTGCTATGCCAGTGCTGGAAAGCAGTGACATAAGGGGTTAGGATTGCTCCCTGAGTCAAATACATAACATGTTTTCAAAGACCTCTGCCTATGATGTAGGCAACAGCCATATGGTTGGGTGAAGCCAGGGAGTGGGGTGGGAGCAGTGGGCAGATGTAGGTTGTGGGGTGCCCCTTGCAATTTTGCCACTTCCTCCAGTCCACTGCTTGTAGCAGCCTCTTCAGTCTGCTTCATTCTGAGCCAGCACTATCTGTGCGACAGAGTGCTTAGACTGACTCTTCATAGCTCAGTAATTTTTAACCTTTTTCAGCACAAGGACATGGCACTAATATTGTCAAGGCACATCATTGGTTTTTTGACCATTAACAAGGCACACCATGCTGCTGGTGGGGGATTCACATCCCCAAATGGCCCTATTAATAAATGACCCTCCCCAAATTCCCATGGCACACCTGTGCACCATTTGTGGCACATCAATGTGCCACGGCACAGTGGGTGAAAATCACTGATTTAGCAAGTCCTCACATTTAATAGGACTGAATTTTCAAACACGTTGCATGCATTTACTTGCATGCAATACGCGGAAAACAAATGACAAGATAGCAATAAAGTCTTCCTATTGTTTCAGCAATGTGCTGTTATAGAGCAAAGTAACACAAATACCGCAAAACTTCCCCTCAGCATGATCACAGAACATATCTGTGCAACACAGAGAGCCAGGGTGGTGTAGTGGTCTGGGAATTGGACTTAGACCTGGAAGATCCAGGTTCAAATCTCCCCTCAGCCACAAAGCTTCCTGGGTGACCTTGGGCCAGTCACTTTCTCTCAGCCTCACCTACCTCACAGGGTTGTTGTGAGGATAAAAGGAGGGGAGCAGCTGTGTACACTGCCCTGAGCTCTTTGGAGGAAGGGTGGTATAAAAATGTGAAAAAATAAATAAAATATTTCCATGCTGCTTTGGGCACCCCAGCTGTGAATAAACCTCCATTTTCATTTCCAAGAGCTGTTCTTTGGTCACTCTTCCCGACTATAAAAATATGATCTGCTTCCAAAGAAAACCAACACAGAGAGGCTAGATTCAGTTTGGCCATGAGAACATCCAATTCTACACATAAACAGTATTTGTCAAGAAGTTAATGCACCAAGGACAGGTCAGCTCGAATGACTTTTGCTTCCTAAAACTCAGCATGTATCCTACTATCAACATTTCTTTAAACACTTGACAATTGTTCCAATGGATTTTATGCCAACCAAATGGTGTTCTCCTGATGCTCTGTGCTGTGTGTGTGTAACCTGATACAATTATTAGTTTTGATTTTGTTTTTATGTGTCCCTCTCATCTGCTAATCTTCTCTACCCCATCATCTTCCCGTGTTAAACAGTTAATTTTACTCCCTCCCATACCAAATAAAGCTCCAGCCTGCCCTGCAGTATCACTGCATGCTCTTCCAGTGGGTTAAAGAAAAAATATTAATTAAAAATAAAAGAGTCTGACATTTAGCTAGGACTATTTCAATGAACTGGTTATTGCTATTCTGATTAAAGTCTGCCATCCATTAAAATATGAAGTTCATTTAAAATAACTGTTATTATGCAACTCCAGATTACAAAGAGTGCCTTCACATGTACGTAGTATTTCCTCTTGAAAACAATTCCAAACAATTTGAGAATGTTTCCCAGAGTATATTTCTTTACTGTAGGGTTGAGACACCAAACCAAGGGACAGCATGTAAGAAAGAGGTACTGCAATATCATAAACAATTGAAAACAAATGAGGAAATTGTTGAGGGCCCTTCCAGATGGGCCTTCAGTTGGTGTGTGTGTGTGTGTGTGTATAGAGGGTTCATACAATGTCATCACCCACTGTTGACCACCTGTATTTCTCCTATGTATGAACCACCCAATTTATGGTTGTTCCTGCTGGGAAAGGCCTTCCCCCTTCAGTATCTCTTCTGTTCTTGCAACTCAGTCTGGGGCAACAGGTTCACCCTGTTGAGCTTTTGGCAGCCTTTGTCTTCTGGTGTATAGCCTTCCTTGGACACTTGCCTCTCTCTCTTCTTCAGTGCCTCCCTGACTTGTTTAGAGTATAGCAAGTAACACATGCTCCAAATAACCTGGTTCTTGTGACCTATCTCCTAACAAGGACAACCAAGCTACCACCCCCATAGCCTTAGTAATGACAGTATCACACCAGACAAACCTGCCTGACTCAGGAACCATTTTCAGATTCCCTCTCTCTGTCTATTCTGGTTCTTTCTACCTTGTTCTGCCAGGTGGCTGTGGGAGCAGATGGCCAATGAGAGCACAACCAACCTTCAACATTTGCCCTCACATCATTTGCCCTCACATTCAGCCCCCCTTGCTGGATACAGGGACACACCTTTTTTGCACAACTTCATCAGTAAGGGAGGGAAGACTATAGGATCAGACTCTTAGGGAGTTCTACATATGGAGTAGATACTTAACATCTGGAAAAGAGATTCCCAATTGTATGCATGAAGCAATCAAGATAAAGGCAACCCATAGACACACACATCTCTTTGTCAATAGAAGAATCTTGCAGTGTTTCCCAAACTGTGGGTCAGGATCCACCAGTGGATTGCGAGCTGATTTTTGGTGGGTCTCAAAAAGTTTTTGAAATATTTATTTAAAAAACTTTGCAAGCACACATGCCTGGTTTGCAGAAGCAAATCATCAGCTGGAATGCTAACCTGTGGTATATTTCTCTCTAGAGCTCCCTTTTTTAATCAGGTGGGTTGTGACAGTTTGTCATTTTAAAAAGTGGGTCCTGGTGCTAAATAGTTTGGGAAGCACTGGTATAGAGTGCTGGACAATACTTTCATTTTGATTACAACGCAAACTGTGTCTTCCTACTAGCTGTATGGTAATTAATCATTTGCCATTTACCTCAAATACCACTAATTATATATCAAGATGGTTCATGTAGTTGGGGAATGTACTATTATTTATCTAAGATAGCATAACAGTTTGAAAGATGATGATGGGGGAAAATATGGACTTCTGAGTAGATTTTTTTTTGGGGGGGGGGAGCCTTGTTCCGTTCTCTCCCTGCTGCGTAGTCTTTCAGCAGAGAAAGCTTATCTACTTTTATGGATCAAATATATGGAAGATAAAATGCCTATGCAGCACCAAATTTACTTTTTCAGCAAAAATAGTGCCCAGTCAGCCATCGTGATTGGAGAAAGAAAGCTTTGTGTGTCTCTCTCTGCTGGTATTCAAGATCTGCAGTGCATAATTCTGTGTTAAGAAACATGCACCTTAAATGAAAAAAAATTGGTATTCTGCATCTATTTTTATTTCAGATAGACTACTTGATCCCAAACTCAAGAATAGTACTGGCTATACAGTCTCACCTTGCAAATGCATGGAATTGGGTGCCCTTCGGGGAGAAAGGCGGAATACAAATCCAATAAATAAATAAATAGTTTTCTAGTTGGCAAATGAGGCTGAGGCAAGGAGACGTTGAAGGCTACTCAGCCCCTGTGTAGATGATCATGTCAGCCATTTCCAAGCCAGCTGAGAAGGTTAACACATTTGCTGTGTGTAAATATTTGGACAAAGAATTGCAACCGAATTAGACCCAGAGGACTCATTCCCATCGTAGCTTCCTCCGTGCACCTGTTAAAAATGGGTACCTTTCTTCATAGACTGGAGGACTGGTCTCCACTACACAAGTAGCCAAACCCATGTTTGCCCTTTACTTATCTTCATTTACAGTTAAGACAGGTAGAGAAATATGTGCAGCTTCGGCTATAACCCTGTGTAGGTTCTGAAATGGTACCAGATAGAGATAGTGGTGGTCAGGATGATGTGATATGTGACATTATGTGATGTGCTACCTCAAGACTTCAGTGTGCCCAATTTCCATACATTCTGAGGTCCCATCTGCACAGAAGTCTATGTGCAAGTACTCCAATGCATGCAAGTTCTAACCACATGAATATGGCTACCCTATACGGCTTAGGGCCAGAATATCTGAGAGCCCTTCTTCCATACAATTCATTGTGTCCTCTCCATTAGAGGCACCAGCTTTATAGAATTCCCTTCCCTTTACCTTACCTGTTTCTCCCTTAGAGGCTTTCCACCAGGGCCTAAAGACATTTCTTTTTACATTCACCTTTGGGGTTTAGGGTTTTTAATAAGGGGTTTTATGTTGTTTAGAGGGGTTTTATGTTGTTGTTTGCTTTTTATCATTTTATTGTTTTGCTGCTTTTTTAAATAATAATAATAATAATAATAATAATAATAATAATAATAATAATACAGGTATTTATATACCGCCTTTCTTGGTCTTTATTCAAGATTTTATTCAAGGCGGTTTACATAGGCAGGCTTATTAAATCCCTGTAGGGATTTTTACAATTTGAAAGAATGTTCTATCTTACAAGAACCACAACATTCAGGTGTTACTTTCTTGATCTGGTTTCACATTCTGGCCTCCATCCTCCCATGCTCAGAACAGATGGAATAGCTCGGCTTCAGCTTGTCAGCTGCTTCAAGGTCGCACGGTGCCGGTGGCCTCGAACTGGCAACCTTCGGATGTTATCTTCAGGCAAATGGAGGCTCTACCCACTAGACCAGACCTCCTGCCCTAATGTTCTCTGGGCTTTTATGAGTCTTTTACATCTTCTTATATTTTTAACAGTTATATGTGTCTGTGTTTTGTATGTGTTATATATGGTATATTTAAATATATTATATATGTTTATTATTATATGTTTATATTTTGGAAGCCACTTTGGATTTCCGGCAGGGAGAGAAAGCGGGATAGAAATCTTGCAAATAAATAAATAAACTGCATTATATAAAAATGAATTCTACAGCCAGAGCCTAGATTGCAGGCAGAGATCAAACCTCATCTAAACTACGATGTCCAATTCTAGATGCCACATTTTAAGAAGCATGCAGGCAAACTGGAGCAGTTTCAAAGAAGAGCAACAAGGAGGATCAGGGGTCTGTAAAACAAGTCCTATGAGGAAAAGGGAACTTGGGATATTTCACCTGGAGGAAAGAAATGCTCTGAGAATCTTTTAGGGTTCTTGCAAGAGACATTCTTGCAATGTCTCATAAAGAGACTTGAAAATCACTTCTGAGTAGTACCAGCCACTAAACTGAACATCTGCGTTCTTCTTCCACATCTGGAAATACTGCAAATGGGATTTTGCATGTAAAACCTGAGCCTAAATTCTGCTGGGAAATGATTCCTAAAATCCACAAATCCATGTAGAAACTATCTTCTGTCACTTATTTTTAGAGATGTTTGTTTCCAGTGAGTAAGACAGGATTACAGTCCAAGTCTCACTGAACACAATGGACTTATTTCTGAGTAAGGCAAATAATACCATTTTCAAACACCTCTATGCTATTTTCTGTGCTACTATTTTATTACTTTTGCTCTTTCCTCACTTAGGCATAGTTAGACTAGTTCCTGGGAACGTATTCTAGAATTTGTCACGTAAACAAGCTTCCCAGTGAGATTTGAAATAAGCTTCCCAGTAGGACTTGAAACAAGCTTGAGATAAGCAATGTATCCGATTCCAGAAAAACAGGTGTGTTGGTCTTTAAGAAGATCAACACATCCACTTGCATCCACGCACACTCACACCCTCCTGGGACACATTAGAAACTATTTGGTTTATTGCAGCAAGAGTTCATAGGCACCAGACTATTTCATCAGAATAATGAAGCAGAATGAGCAGGTAAGTATATAAATGTACATAAGAACAGCCCCACTGGATCAGGCCATAGGCCCAGCTAGTCCAGCTTCCGGTATCTCACAGCGGCCCCACCAAATGCCCCAGGGAGCACACCTGATAACAAGAGACCTGCATCCTGGTGCCCTCCCTTGCATCTGACATAGCCCGTTTCTAAAATCAGGAGGTTGCACATACGCATCATGGCTTGTAACCCGAATAAGAACATAAGAACAGCCAACTGTTCTTATAAGAACAGTAACTATCTAATAACCTTGGAAAAGTTTGTTCTGATCCCTCATAATCTATGGAAGGTGCACCATCACTCTCAAGGTGAGATGGGTTGCACCCATAATGTTTTTCACACCAGATGTCACTGCTTACATAGTGCTATATAATAGACCCCATTCATAATTCTCAGGGATGTTTTGGATTTTTTTCTTTCTTTCTCTCATTCCCTTTTCAGAAACTCCTCATACGTAAAGGCTGATAGGTTGACTGGGCACAATTAAGGATGCTCTGACAGCTTCATCTTAATTTTCATTCTTTGCTTGAAATTGTCAAACCTGTCACATTTATATTTATGGCTTTTTTTTCCCAGTGCTTAATTTCATTTGTTTAATTGTGCCATAATTTCCACTGACAAGGTTTTATTCATTTATTTTGACATTCCTATTGACATTCGCTGAAATTGTTTCACCGTCTCAATCCAGATGATAATGGAATCTCAGCAGGAGATCCCCCTGGTAATCTCACTTGATAATTAAGGATGCCAGAGCCGACCTTCTCTTCAAGCTGGCAGGGCCACTCCAGAGCTACTTGGCATGCATCAGCACAAGTGCACTTTTGAGTGAGAAGTTGCGTGAAACTGAAATTCTACAATGGACGAAAAGCCATTTCTAGTTATGGGTTCTGATTAATAACCATTGCTAGTCATCTGCTCAAATGTGCTTGCTAGGCATTTTAATAATGCAGGAAGGTATACGCAACTGAAATCTGGAAATATCAGGCTAAACTTCACTCTGGTTTCTGTAATATTCTCCAGATGTTTGCTGTCTGAGTTTTGACACTTTTCAGGATCTATTTGAAAACAGTCAATTCTATTTAACACTTGCAATCACACAAATATGCAACGGCACCATCTTTTTCAAAAGTGTGTCTCTTCAGGAAAGTTATTTTCAGGACAGAAATTAAACACTGTTGTTAGTCCCATCACTGTTGTGATTTAAAAAATAGTAGCCAGTGGTGTAGCTACAGGGGGGCACAGCACTAACTTTTGTAGGGCAACTCAATGTGCTACGGAAGCTGCCCCTCCCCCTCACCGCCTCTGCTTTCCTCAAACTGCCGGGAATGTCTCTGACGGTAAGGGGAAGGGGCAGCTTACATAGCAGATTGAGTCACCCTGCAAAACTTAGGGCTCAATCCTAACCAACATTCCAGCACAGGCATAGCTGTGCCAGTGGTCGATGTGCTGCATCCTGCAGCTGGGGGCAGTCACGGAGGTATCCTCAAGGTATGGCAATGTTTGTTCCTTTACCTCAAAGTTGCATTGCCCTTATGTCAGTGCGGGAAATGGGTTAGGATTGCGCCCTTAGTGTCATTGCCTCCCCCCAATAGCTATGCTACCAATAGTAGTCGATTGTTGACATATCAATATTTTGGCGGTTTTCTTAACTTTGAGGAGATTTTTTTTCATACCTACATGCAAATATTCTTATCAGTTCTAATGTATGCCAAATACCCACAGTCCTTCCACCTAGAAAAGAAATGGAGGGATCATAGAATTATAGGATATTGTGCATAAAGACATATGCATGCGACCCATGTGACATGTTACATTGTATGTGAAACATGGCAGCCGCCCCACCACATATACAATATTTCTGTACTTGGCTTGTGTGAGGCAGCCCCTAATTTCCTCCTGACTGTGTACGGTCCCCATCTCCTCGCACAGGTCTGTGGGTGCCCTCAATGAGTTACTCCCACATCAACAGTCTGATTTAAGTTTTCAAGGATCTAGGTAAGAAACTGGAAAGCAGACACTAATATTCTTTCTCATTGCCATAGCAACTGTTATAAACAGAAACATTCAAAGACAAAATGTGACTGAGTGAAGACTTCAAATGGAGAGGACCTTCACACTCACAAAATGCTGTTATGGGTGAAACACTAATGGAGAAGATAGAAGTTAAGGCATTGGTGTCAATATTTGTTTGTGCGTTTCTTTAAAGCAGTGGTTTCCAAACCTTTTAGCATAGGGACCCACTTTTTGAAAATGACACTCCTATCAGGACCCACCTAGGTTTATGAGACATGCAGCGCAATCCTAATAATGAGTTAGGCTGGCACAAGTCTCTTTCAAAGAGACAAAATGTCTCTTGCGGCAGACTAGGAGGGTTGCAAATGTGCCATAAAGTACGTTTGCTTCTCCTTGGGAGCAAACAGAGCCAGCGCACGAAGGTGGCTCCATGGTGGCTTGCAGGGTGGGTCTTGCGTCGGTCGAGCTCAGCCGACGCAAGGCTCTGGGATGGGCGACGAGGAGGCATTCCGGGATGGGGCGAGGGTAGGCGGTGGGTGGCCCTGGGGGAGGGCAGGCAGGGAGCGGGAGGTGAGGCTGGGATTCTGCTGTTATGTTGGGTCCCAATCCCCATTCCCAAGCTTCAAGTTGCTCTGCTCTCCTCAGACTCGTGCCAGCCTCCAAGTGCAAGGAGACCCATGGGGCTGCAGTGGTTTACCCAGGGGTAAGGGGAAGAGTTTCCCCTTACCTTCAGCTGAGGCACTTTGCAGCCCTCTCTCACGCTGGGTACAGCACAATTCTCCTGTGTATCTTTCAGCACAAGATAGAATTGAGCCCTTAAAATAACTAACTAAATAAATAAAAATAAAAAATTGCGCCCTTAATAAAAAAATCTAGAAAAAATATTTTTGTTTATTTACTTACAAGGAATAATATTTTTTCTTTATTTACAAAAAAACTTTATCCAGTTCTCGTCATGAAGTAGCCCTAATGAACTTGCATGAATCCTCTCTTTCTGTTCCCACATTTCTCCCCAGAAAAACAAAACAAAACAATTTGTTTGGGAATTCTTCATCAGCTAAGGCAGATTTATCTCCCTGTATTTATTTACGCATGCTTGTAAACTGCAGGAGCTCAGCTCTTTACCAATCCCAGCAGCTGAACTCTTTGCCGGGCAGTTAGTGGCTATCTTGCAAACTCCAGGAGCTGAACTGTTTGCAGAGTAAATTAGCAGCTATCTGATTTTTGAGTAGCCTCAAAGGGCTTGAGGCAAGTGCAGCGCAATCCTATCTCATGCTGGAACAGGTAGGTCAGGAGGCCTGTGCTATATCCAGTGCAAGACTGGATCCAGAATTGGCTCAGGCAGAGGTAAGGAAAACTCCTCTCCTTACCCCCAGGTAAGCCCAATGGGTCTCCTCAGACCTGCACCACCTCAGGAGGTGATGCAAGTCCAAGGAAAACGGAGTGGCTTGGAGCTGCTCTGCACTGCTTAGGGAACAGGATTGGGATCTGGCATAACTGCTAGGTCTCAGCCCTTCCTCCCACTCCCTGCCCACCCCACGAATGCCCTCTGCCTATCCTTCACCCACCCTAGAATGCCTCCCTTCTGCCTCCTCCCTGCCTCCCCCCTCCCCAGACTCCTGCATCATCTGAGCTCAGCCAGCGCAGCCTTACCTCTCTGCGTCGGCACAGAGACTGGATGCAGCCTCCATGGGCAGGCGCACGTCCCTGTGCTGTCCCAGCTGACACATAGGGAGGCGCAAATGTGCTTTACAACACATTTGTGACCCTCCTTGGCCAACGCAAGGGACTTTCTCTTCTTCAGGTATCTGTTAAGGGCACCGACCTGCTCTCAGAAGCATCTGGTGAGCTGCTGTGAGATATAGGAAGCTGGAGTAGATGGACTCTTGGCTTGATCCAGCAGGGCTCATCTTATATTCTTTTATTCTCACCTCCAAATAAATGGGACCCTCTTTTACTCTACTGCACCATTTAATCTTTTCTTAGATCATATGGGTGTTACATTTAACATAGTATTAAGTAACCCAGTGAAGCACAGCATGACCTGTCAGAGACTAATGTGATGAGATATTCTCTAGTGGTATTTTAAAAAATAAAAATAAAAGGTTGGTGCTTGGTCTCAGCTGGGAAGCAATCTTGGCAAAGTGAAAGTAAATTTTGGATTAATGAAGATGAACTTCTTGCCTTCAGATGTTTATCACTTGCAAGTATTATTTTGGGGTGGCTCATGTTTAGTGCCAGTCATTTTATGGCATTCTTTTGCATCTCTCTCTCTTTGTCATCTCTGACATTAGCAGGAATCATGTAAAACAAAACAAGCAATGAAATCTGTTCTACATTACATCACTTAAGGGTAACTTTTCTTAACAAGAGCAGACTTGAGGAAATTGATTGCATGCTTAAGTGTTAAATTGCAGTCCATTCCATGTGATGGTTAAGTAGTACTAGAGCAGCCAATGGAACATAAAAGCAGCAGCAGCCACCCAAGCACTTTAGGGCAGTGTTTCTCAACCAGTGATATGGGTACTACCATTGGTACTTGAGGTGGTGTCTGGTAGTACTTGCAGGATCCCTGGACACCTGCCTCCTGACAGCGCAAGGGACTTTCTCTTCTTCAGGTATCTGTTAAGGGCACCGACCTGCTCTCAGAAGCATCTGGTGAGCTGCTGTGAGACATAGGAAGCTGGAGTAGATGGACTCTTGGCTTGATCCAGCAGGGCTCATCTTATGTTCTTATATTCTCACCTCTAAATAAATGGGACCCTCTTTTACTCTACTGCACCATTTAATCTTTTCTTAGATCATAAAGTGTCATGTACATTGAGGGTTCTATACTACTACTACTACTACTACTACTACTACTAGTAGTAGTAGTAGTAGTAGTAGTAGTAGTAGTAGTAGTAGTAGTAGTAGTAGTAGTAAAATGCCAAAATAAAAAACAATGGAGGATCACTGAATTATTTTAAGGGCAAATCCTATCTAGGACTTTAACCTTTATGCACTGGAGACTGAACATGCAGACAGGGATCATAGTGAGAATGCAGAGATCACAAGAAAGAATGGCAATCTAGTTTTTGATTGTTCACTATATTGCACTGTATTTAGAGTAAGATCCCAGAAATATTTGAGCTGCAATGGCCCTGTTCAGTATTTGCCTTTTTAAAAATCAATGTGCTATTCATATTTGTTGAAGTCCTAGTCATTTAAAATCTGTACTTGAGTGTTGATATTTTGAAGAAATGCTGGATTAATTCAACGTCTAAAGCCTTCATTTGCATCTGCTCCTGTTGTCACAGATTCAGACCATGACCACAGATTCAGACCAACAGATGTCTCTATATTTTCCCAGTACACAATAGATTGCATTTGCATTAATAACATTAATACATCTATAATCTGTAAAACAGATTACAGTGAACAGAAACAGCGAACACATTCTGAGAATGAGTGAACTTCCTGGTTTTATGAGATATGACTGTGACATTTGAATTGACCTGTCAGTTTGGTCAAAACTGGCCCATACTAATAACTTATTCCAATAACTTCTATGCCTCAGTACACTTTGATATGCTGAACTACTAACAGTGTCTGGATGCTACCTAGTCATTTTATCTGGGTGTCCCTTGGGGGGCTATTCCCTAAAGCAGCGTTTCTCAATGTTTGTCCCCTGCCATACCACTTCACATGGTTCACCTATTCAAAGCACCACCAGAAGTAACTGGTAATGACATAATTGCAACATACTTTGGAGCCTTCTACTGCTGTTTGCGGTGTCACATTTCTGTTTGACATTTTTGAGTGTTTTACATGCCTATTCAATTATTTGTACTTTACCATGGCATATCCAGCTGCTACCTGCAAAGAAAGTTCTTTCTCTTCCTGAAGATTTGCTGTGTCTTACTTCATTGCTTATGAGATGGTCTTTGACTGACACCCAAGTATGTATGACCATGAAACTGACACTCGGGAAAATTGAGAGCCCAGACTTCTGCCTGGTGGATGGAAAGGGGTCCATTGAGTTAGGTAGGGTGCCAATTCATCCAGCTTCTATCAGATTGCTTGCCAACTTGTAACTCTTCAATAGACCCACAAAATTGGCCTGGGAAGTAAGGGTCAAACTACACATTACATTAAGCATGTCCTTAATACTGGTGTGTTTTTTTCAAAGCTAAATAACAGCAGATTAGACTCACTGTAGATCAGGCTTGCAGTGTATAGAGGAGGGGGGCTTCAACCCTGCCCTCTATCATGAGGCCAATTCAGATCAGCCCTTCCACAGCTTCTAGTTGCCATAGAATAAAAGCTATATTGACATCATCATAACATGCTACTTGTCCCTGAACTAGAGCATTACTTGGTCCTTTCACTTTTGCTCCAGATTTTCAACACAGTTGAGCATATGGCATCCTTAAGCTACATCTTGCTGGCATCCTTCAGTCTCAGAAGACTATGGTGTCACGCTCTGAATGGTGGTTCTGGAACAGAGTGTCCTCTCCAGTGCGCGAAGCCTGGGTAAAGTAGGTATGGAGAACAGGCTGTTACCCATGCAGCAAATCCCCCCTCTCCACGTCGCTGAAATGGTCCAATGGAAAGGCAGAGGCCAATACGGTTGGTTCCAGCGGCGTCGCAGGAGTTGCCAGAACGTGACTGTGTTCAGCCATGAACTGCCTCAGGGACTCCCCCTGAGGGGCTGGGGGTTAAGAATAGGCCCTCAGTTTGGCTGTACTTGTCGTAAGAGGCGACTAAACAGCCACCGGGTAGATGGGACTCGTCAGCCTGGGAAGGCAGCTCATCTGAGAGAAGGAAAACTCTGATCCCAAACCTCCACTGCCTTGTGGCTACATCCAGTTATGGAAAAGGCTTCAGGAGTCAACCTTGAGGCAAAATCAGGAGCCGGAGTCCCTGAGGCAGTTAAGCTACAATGAGTGCTGAAAGTAACAAAGCAAAAGCTTGTAACTGTTTTGGCAAAATCATAGCATCCAGCATTTAACCTAGGGAATTCTCTCATCACAGGGAAGCAATGGCAGAGGAGAGGTGTGCCTTCAAGAACTGCTTGAGGCAAATACAGTTAGTTGCTGGCTACCTGCACCCTTCCTCCTTTCTCATTGCCACTCGCTGTACCACAACCCCACCCATGATACCAGTTGAGTGGGTGGAACAGAAGAGTAACTAGCTAAATAGAACAATTAGCCTCAACTCAATGGCTGCAATGCTATTAAAGGCACTACTAATATTTTGTGAGAGTTTCTATCAGGCTAGCAAAGATCGCTGGAAGTTAGGGCCTGTGCCAGCATCTCACAGATGGACAAACAAGCTGTCCTAGCAAAACAAAGTCACTGGAGATGCTGTCTGAAACATCATGGTGCATACCACAGCAATGAAACAGCGGCATGATTTATTGGAAATGAAACGCTCCTTTACTGTCAACATTTTTGGCACAGTAACTCCACACAGAGATGTGGCTTTTTACTGCACTCTAGTATTTTGAGGGAGTGTGGAGGGAGAGGAAGGGGGAACACTAAACACTATGCAATCTAATTAAGAAAAAGCAATGCACACAACGGGGAAGACCAAGGCAGAGTCAACATCTGAACACTTTAATTTTTAGTAAACACTTGTAGCCGCTTCAAGGTATCTACAGTGATAAGTGATGTGTCAGACATCTCTCCTGTTAATGAAATACCTTATGCCAAGGAACACAATAGTGTGTACAAGAGACAGAGAAAGCCGTGGCCTATTTAGAATCCCCAATACCCTGAAACAAGGACTGGGGATTATATATATTCCACAACTGCACTGATCATTAATTTGCAGTTGATCTTTAAACTAGCACTCCTCTCTCTTTTCTGTGCAGCTTCCTGCCTTGGAGAAAATGGTTCAGCTCCACTGTTTGTATCTTCCCCACCATCTTGGGTGATCCCATTCTGGCTTTCAGTTGCAGCTATCCTCTTAACCAGCTCTACTTATCACTGCCAACCTCAAAGTAAGTCAATGCAGCTCATCCACCTCAATCATTGTCCACCTTCCAGCAATGAACTTTCAGAATGGACTTTATACCCATAGCTCATTGGGGTCACAAACAATATCAATGAGCTCTGGGGGCTGGTCTTGTGACTTGTTTGACCAATCTACTTGCCTTTGGGGTCACATCAAATTCCTTGTTCTTACCCCCCGCACCAACTGTACTGAATCTGCTTGTTGTGACCACCTCACTATGGAAACACACATTCTTCCAGGAGTCTGGAATAGGTGGGAAAACCCCTCAATCCCGGGCCAATCAGATGAGGCACAAGAAATTCCTATTTGGCCTCTGAAGACAACCAGCCAATCTCAGACTACGTTTCCTGGTAGGTGGTCAGGACTCTTCCTCTAGACCAGGAATGTGGCCCCAGGTGGAACGTGGAACCCCAATAATAATAATAATAATAATAATAATAATAATAATAATAATAATAATAATAATAAACTTTATTTTTATCCCGCCCTTCTCCCCAAAGGGACCCAGGGCGGCTTACAACATATTAAAAAAACAGATTAAAACATAATTTAACAGATAAAAACATATTAAAAACACATTAAGAGAAACCATAAAAACAGTAATCAGATAAAAGTCAGAATAAAAAGAGCATAAAATAGCAGTTCAAGGAGGAATCACGCCTGTAAAAAACTAGCTGCTTCAGTTCCTCACCATTGCTACCTTCCCTAATAAGCATGTTCATTCTCCTGCCTTACTTCAAAAATGGGGCAGGAGGAATGCAGTAGCTACCAACACCATAATAGTCTGATTTATTATATTATTATTATCACGTATATTAGGGCAATTTGATCAATTTGGTCAAATTAGGCCCCGTGCCTAGAGCGGCCTCACACTGGGGCAGTGAGCAGAGTGCCCTCAGTCACAGCTCTGTAGGTGATGCTCTGGTATGGAATCTTCCATGCTAAGGCATCATGAGGAGAACACAGCTAGTGGAGCATTGCACTGGATGACCTTCCCTTCCACTCCTGGGTCTGATTGGCTTGAAATTGGCCCCTCCAGAAGCAATTGGAGTCATGCCACTGCCAGGGTCCTCACCACTGCCACTCATCTTGGTGCATAGTGTGCACCATGGGGTTCCCCCCCCCCAAAAAAAAAATATTTTGCATTGGGCCCCACAGCTCATAATGCCAGTCCTGATTACTATAATGAACAAATCAACTTTTCGTTTGAAAATGTAATTTCTTTTTAATTGCTCCTGTATTCAGGATGTGTTATATAGCTTTTTTCCTCAGCAGAAATTTCAGTTTCAGTTTCAGTTCAGTTACACAAATAGTTTATTGTCATGCCAACCAATACAGGCATTGCAAAACAGAAGGGCAATAAAACCTCATCGGTCCCTCAGGGGCCGCTTAAGCATCACCTACCAAGATGAATGTCGAATTCTTTGACAAGAGCCTGAATCTCTGGTTTAGTCACTGTACTGGCTCCTAACAGATTTTGACTGAGTAACAAATATGTAAAACTTATAGATGCAGTAGATTCAACATCACCAGCTACTACTAAATGGAACCAAACTGAATAGTCAGTTATGGTCCAAATCTATCCCATCATTATGCCACCAGAATGTATGTTCCTGAGACATAAGATGATGTCAAATCAACAACCCAGCTAGAATACAAAGGGTCTGTGTCTAGTCAGTGTCTGGAAAACCTGAAGTATGCTACTTTGAGTTGTGTTAACGAAAACAAAGTGAGCAATAAATAAGTAGCTAAATAGACAGCTAGCATAAGAACATAAGAAAAACCCTGTTGGATCAGGCCAAAGGCCCATCTAGTCCAGCTTCCTGTATCTCACAGTGGCCCACCAAATGCCCCAGGGAGCACACAAGACAAGAGACCTTCATCCTGGTGCCGTCCCTTGCATCTGGCATTCTGACGTAGCCCATTTCTACAATCAGGAGGTTGCACATACACATTATGGCTTGTAACCCATAATTAATTTTTCCTCCAGAAACTTGTTCAATCCCTTCTTAGGGCACAATCCGAACCCATTATGTCAGTGCTTCCCAGTACTGGCATAGCGGTGCCAATGGGATATGTGCTGCATCCTACAGTTGGGTGTCACTCACGGTAGCCTCCTCAAAGTAAGGGAATGTTTGTTCCCTTACCTCAGAGCTGCATTGCCGTTATGTCAGTGCTGGAAAGTACCGCCATAAGGGGTTAGGAGTGCGCCCTCAAAGACATCCAGGCAAGATGCCATCACAACATGCTGTGGCAAGGGGTTCCACAGACCAATTACATGCTGGGTAAAGAAATATTTTCTTCTGTCTGTCCTAACTAGCACATAGATACCCCAGCCCCGTACACTGCCAATTCTGTAATAAAGGAAGCAAAACTTTTCTGTGGTAATACCCACAATGTAAAATAAACTCCTTGTCCCTTCCTTGTTATTGTTCCCTTGTCAGTTAAAAAAAAAAATAACCAAGCCTTTGCGGTTTAGATTATCTTCACAGTTAATAGTTCTAGCCTAATGTTTTCATTTAGGTCATTTGTATGACATTAGTTGGGAACTGTTGGGGGAGGGGAGACCTGTCCTTTTTGTTTGGTTTTTATTTTGGTTCTGTGTTTTTATGGCTTTTTGTCAATTCTAAGCCTTGGATGGTGCCTCCTTTTTTTAGGAAGGGAAACATTTTCAATCAATCAATCAATCAATCAATCAATCAATCAATCAGTCCTGAATATATGATGCAAGCAGATTGGAGCATATTGACTGGGGCTACCACAAGGTCAAGGCCAACACAGCTTTGTTCTCCAGCAGAACTCCAAGGAGCTTGAAGCAGGATACACAAGATTTATTCTCCAACAGCCCTGTGAAGTCAACTAGCTAAGGCAGTGGTTCTCAAACTTTTTAGCACTGGGATCCAGTCTTTTTAGAATGATAATCTGTCAGGACCCACCAGAAGTGATGTCATTAATCTGGAAGTGATGTAATGACTGAAAGTGACAGCATAAAGTAGGAAAATTTTTAACAAACCCCCTACTTTAACAAAATTTTAAATTTGTTAAACCCCCTAATTTTAACAAAAATTTGTTAATTTTTAACAAACAAAATCAAATCTAATTAATTAATTAACAGCCCAATCCTATCCACACTTTCCTGGGAGTAAGCCCCATTGACTCTAATGGGACTTACTTCTGTGTAGATATGCATAGGATTGGGCTGTAAAGCCCAAATACTAACCTACTTTCCAGCACTGGCATAACTGTGCCAGTGGGACATGTGCTGCATCCTACAGTTGGGGGCACTCACACAGGCCTCCTCAAAGTAAGGGAATGTTGATTTCCTTACCTAGGTGCTGCATTGCCCTTACGTTCTATGCTGGGAAGTGGGTTAGGATTGCATCCTAAGTAAATTAAAAGTTTACAATAAGTTTTAAAATTTATTTTAAATAAAGAAGAACACTTCCAAGCTGCTGCTGATCTGTTTAAAAAAAAATTCCCCAAACATCCCAAAGGCTGCAATCCTATCCACGCTCGCTCAAGAGAAAGTTCCATTGACTACCATTGTTTGAATGGTAGTAGCAAAGTATATAGTAGCCTGTTAAAAGTAAAGATCTGTAACAGTTCCCCAAATGCAGTCACATACCATGGTAGCATCAAGTCTAATGTATTAAAAATAAAATACACATTGAAATGAATGGGAACTGTTGAAATTGGTTTGCAACCTACCAAGTGGGTCCAACCCACAATCTGAGAGATATGGACTGACTCAAGGTAAGCTCAGTGGTGTCGCTAGGGAGGTGCGGGGGGTGCGGGCCACACTGGGTGACGCGCACAGGGGGTGATGCTCACGGGGGGTAACTCACTAAAATCGTGGTGGTTAGGAGTAACCCCATCATATTATATACCGTTGGATGCGGAATTTTGAGCAGAATGCAATGCCAAAAAACCAGAATGAAATATCACCTTTCTATCAAAAGTTATGGCCAAAAATCTGGAGAACAAAAAATGCATGGATCCCTATGAAAAGTGAAAGTGAGTTGTATCGTGCGTTAATTGCGAGTAAGTGAACTTACCTTAGTCCGTCAGAAAGGGCAGGCTGAGAGGAATCCAACGACACCAGAATAGTCCTGATCAATGAATGCAGCCCCAAAAAACACCTGAGAAGGAAGTCCCTCCCTCCAAGCAGATGAATGTATGCCCTATGGAAAACCAAACTAAGCCTCATGGTTGCGTTTACTCATGAGTAAGCAAACGTGCCTTAGCTGGTGTGGAAGATCAGGTGAATGAGAGTGCAAGGCTACCAGAATGGTCCTGATCCTATGCACCTTCAGCTAAACAAGTGCTCCAGAAGGCAGCCCCCCATCCACTAAAAAGGATCAAAACAGAGGCTTCAGCTGATAAGGTGAACTTTTCTGAGACTTGCAAAGCCAGGCAAATCCTGACAGTGATCTGGTTTAAACAGAAGTTCTTAAATTGAACTGGGCACTGGGTAGGGCTGAAAACCTTACTGGTTTATGAGCAGGGGTTTTATTACAGGCAGGTTACAGAGGAAATTCACTTGGTGGACCAGGGCTGGCTTCTGTTTATTTAATTATTTGTTTTACTTCAATTATTTATACTTATTTATTTTAATTTGCCTGATGATGTCACTTCCACCATGACATCACTTCTGGTGGGTCTTGGACAGATTGTCATTGTAAAAAATGGGTCCCAGTGCTAAAAGTTTGAGAACTGCTGCAATAAGGTGTTAGTAAGTTGACAACCTGGGCGGGACTGTGTGTGACACCACTGGTGACCAAAATCATTAAAATAACAATTTGGAGGAATAATACCATCATGTTATATATCAGTCAATGCGTAATTTCATGCAGAATGTGTTCTATCTTTGTTCTATCAAAAGGTACAGCCAAAAAACCAGTGGGGGCGGAGTGATGGTACATCACCATGGGGCCCACTGCATGGGGGGTGATGCTCTGGCATCCCGCACTGGGTGACGCAAACCCTAGTGACGCCACTGGGTAAGCTACATGGGTAAATAGGGGTGTCAACACCGACTTCTACTCATGCTCAACACTTGTTTCTCTACACCAGCCCCAAAAAACTTGGAATTTAGCCACCTTCCTTCCTTCCATCCTTTCTACACCCAGTCGGTGTGTTTATATCCTTTTCAGAGAAACAAATGCCATCCATTTCCTTGAACGATTTGTCCCAATATGAAGTATCCACAAGGCACTGCTTCTTTTCATCTAGGTTTTCTGCCATGAGTAGCAATGAGTGAATTAAGCAATGTCTTTACAGACAGTAAATGAACAATTTATCAAGATAATCAACCAGAGGCCAACTCCTAGATGAGGAGTAATTGTGAGTACTAGATCAGACAGAACCTTTGATTTAAGGAGTAAACATGTATTGACTTGTTTTGCATTTCTACTTTGTGTAGTGTTGGATAAAAGGGATACATTGATTCTAAAATATTTGATCTACTGATCTAAAGTTTGGCTGATGAAAACAATTTTAAAAAGAATGAAATCCAAAGGGGAAAAAAATAATGAAAAAGAAATCTAAAGAAAAACACATTCAATGGCTGAATTCTTGGCTTTTTCCTATTTCTTTTAATGTTAAAATATGCTTAACAAACAGTATCAATGATTCATAGTAGAGAAAAGCTCTTGTCAGTGCCAGCGCCACGTTACTGGAAGACAAGGGGCAAAGCCTGAACTGGACAGTACATGACACATTCGGCCTTTGTGTGTGTGTCCCATAAGCACATTGGTGGAAGTTGATGGACAGTGGTATCTCCTTTTAAATGGGAATATCACTTAGATGCTCTGCAAGGATGTAGGGAACCTTCCAGTTTTTAGAGGTAGCCTATCTCTGAATGCCAAATGCAAGGGATTGGCAACGGATATCTTGTCTGTGTGCTTCCTAAGGCATGTGGTGGGCCATTGTGATATATAGGAAGCTGGATTAGATGGACCTTTGCCCTGATCCAGCAGGGCTCTTCTTGAGTTCTTATGAAGGAAACTATCAATTGCGGATAGGATAGTAATGGTGATGTTTCTCAGGTGACTAGTACCATCAGTGCCAACTCTGTACCATGAGTATACCATGAGTGTACCTCTGAAAGTACACTCTGAGTGTACCATGAGTACAACTCAGAGGTCAGCCTAGCCTGATAGGTCCTGGGCAGGAGGTCTGGTCTAGAGGGTTGAGCCTCCATTTGCCTGAAGATAACATCCGAAGGTCGCCAGTTCGAAGCCACCGGCACCGTGCGACCTTGAAGCAGCTGACAAGCTGAGCCGAGCTTTTCCATCTGCTCTGAGCGTGGGAGGATGGAGGCCAGAATGTGTAACCAGATCAAGAAAGAAACAGCTGAATGTTGTAGTTTCTTGAAAGATAGAAACCATCTTTCAAATTGTAAAAATCCCCTCTGGGATTTAAAAATTGCCTGCCTATGTAAACTGCCTTGAATAAAGTCTAAGGAGAAATCTGAGGACCAAGAAAGGCGGTATAGAAATACCTGTATTATTATTATTATTATTATTATTATTATTATTATTATTATTATTATTATTATTATTATTATTATTATTATTATTATTATTATTATTGACCTGACCTGTCAACCCTGGATTTATCACTTTTGTACATTAACCTCTACTTAGATTTAGCCTTCATAAAGTAAAATAGGACAATTTTCCCCTGATTTATTTACAGGAGATATTGTCACTCATCGTTCAAACTGTATATGGTTAACTTTGACATTTCCTATCTATGGAAGATGAAACCATGAAATGGATTCTTCTCTTTATCATCCTGCTCAATTGTTCATACTGTGAAAACAGCCAGATGTTTGTGTATTCTATGCATTCTACGCTCCCACAATCTATCACAGATACTCGCCTATAAGTCGATCTCACAGATAAGGCGATGGCAGTCAAAAATCATGGAATGATTTTCAGTCAAAATTCATGGAATGTTCCATGATCCTTGGATAAGTTGGGAGTAAAACTTGAGGAATGGTGCTTGTGAGGAGGAACTGCAGCTTGCCCTGGAGCCTGATTGAAAAGGGGGAAAGAATCTGAGCCATGCCACTGTTTGTGAAGACAAGGTGCCTATTTAGTACTGTGTGCCATTCCCCCACTAAAGCAACAGAATTGAACATTGCATTGAATTGCTTAAAAAAAAATCTAGGTTTGAAACTGTAGAAAAGCATTTGCAGTTTTAAAAATCATCTAAAACAAATGCAACACCAATATAAAGCAACATAAAACAGCTTACCTCAGCACAACAACCTGCTTCAATTGCTGACAAACAACTCTTTATCCTTTTCACGGTCATTTTAAGAGGCAACCCAGGGTTTAGATTTAAGAAGCATGCTCAGATGACTCTATTGCAGAGCTCCAACTAATGTAAAGAAAGCTGCCTGTTTGTAAGTTGTCTGCAATTACTCATTTGCTCCTCAGACGCTTCACAGACCTTCCGCAGGCACTTTTTAAGCTTCTTCTGGCTGCTGAGATGTGCCTTAACTGCCCTGACCCGAGTCACCCACAGATAAGACGAGGTGTCAATCTACACTTGATTTACTGGTAGAAATTTCTCATCTTATAGGCAAGTATGTACGGTAAATATCTCTGCAGTGCATGATGAAGCATGAGCAATATTGTATACCATGAGTGATCATTCATGTCAAAAAATGAATGACATCAAAGCAAGCCATTCAAAGATTTATATCAATTATGAGGCAAACTCTGAAAGCTTTTGGTGGATATTTGGTAGCAATATGTAAATTCACAGAAAACAAGACTGGTTCATATGTAATTCACAAAGAGAAGAAAGAACCAAATTCATAATTAATATTTTTCCCCCTAAAAGAGCAATTCAATCAGAATAATTCCTTTATCTCTCAGTGTGCATTATAATGAGCATGCATTGGGTCTGAGAGGAGCTAGTCACCGCAATGCTAAGCACATCTATTGATCCCCGATTGAAGTCAAAAAAAGGACTAGCATGCTAACATCAATGAAAAGCCATTTGTCACATCATGCTGAATGGCCAAGATATATTTGTGGCAAGCTTTCCGTGATCATGCAGAACGATCTTTGGAAACATATCAGGTTTCTTTTCCCCCCCTTTTTTTTTTTATAAAAGCTGTGTTTATTAAAACTGTGTGTGACTGGGATACTGATAGGAAGGAGTAATTGACTATTGAACTAATAACCCAATCCTATCTTCCACCAGCCACTGCAGTGTCACTGATGGTGCACACACAGCATGCTAAGGGACGGGACAATGATGACCAGACAGCTTAGGGGCGGTTTAAAAAAAACAAACTCTTTTACTTACTTTTCCATATGCAGTCTGGTCCCCAATAGGTGTGCTTGGATGTATACCAGCTCTTTAGCTGGTGCACGTCTAAGGAAACTCCTGGGGATGGATCCAGACCAGGAAGGGAAGATATGATCCTACATGAACTAGTACCACTGAGATTCACCCCCACTCTGCCCCCAGCCTGGTCCCCTCCCTTCCCCAATCCACCCCGATCCTCCCCGAACTACCCCTGTTGCTGACTTACCAGTGACAGTGGAGGCAGAGATTCTGCAGGCTGATGGGGCCCGCACACAGCCTCCAGCCATTTGTGTTGGCATGTGAGGCCCACAGAATGGCAGAGTGATGTTCACATCATTGGACCAGGATGTATAAGATTGGGCCATTACATAGGAAGGAGAACTAATCACAGGGTCTAGTCATTCTTGAGAACTGTTATTAGAAGAATGTTATAGATAATGGAGGATCTAAACAACAAACCAAAATTATGAATTCCATTGGAATACTTGCCTCTTGATGCACATCTGCATCTAATCTGTCCAGGCAGATCTCTACCCAGGAGAATCCAAGTACTAAAGCCTACTTCTGTCCTTGAAGCAGAGTGAGAGGAGGAATCAGTGGGTTGTGTTTTTTTTATTTGTACCTCTTTAGGTATTGTAGAATTCATAGCACTTTTCCATCTGTCTGTCCTGTTTCTTGGAAAAATAAGTAGGAATATTTTGTCACACAATAATGGAGGCAGCAAACCAGAGAATCATTGGCTAGATGGTCCACTCTCAAAGACTGATCAGCTGTCAAAGACTGATTTAGCCTTTTGCTGCCTGTATGTTAATCTGTGTGGGCAAACTATGCAAAAGTATCTCACTGGTTGCATGACATGAAGTGGACCAGTGTAAGCAAGCAGGACAGGAAGCAAAATACATCCCAAGACTCGCAACCAGTTCAGGATAGAGCAATGTTTCTCAAACAGTGGCAAGGGTACCACCAGTGGTACTTGAGGTGGTGCCTGGTGGTACCTGGACCCCTGCCTCCCAGCAGCAAGATCAGGAATGCAACGCAACAGTGGTAGGAGGCTCGGCTCAGCGGGCAGAGCTCCAAAGCATTCTTTTCTGCACTCAAACCTCCTGTCAACCACAAGCCTCTTACTGGTATTTGTCACATTGCATCTGGAATCCTAACCCAGAAGTAACTGGTGATGATGTAATCACCAGTTACTTCTGGTGGCACTTCTAATAGGTGGACCATGTGAAGTGGTACGGCGGAGAACAAACCTTGAGAAACACTGGGATAGAGCATTCTCCAGCAGTCCACCTGTCTTCCTTACTGTCCATGATTTCAGTCCTTACATTTTCATTTGCTTATGTTCGCTATCATTTAATGGTGCTGGACATTGCCTTGAAAGAACTATCATGAATTATGGTTCTCAAATCGATTACCCTTAGCGCTTCCTGTATATAACACTTTCAAGTGTTCATAGGGCTTGTTGTTTATCACTTTGTAACAATCCTATAAGGCAAGCAAATATTATCTTCATAATGCAGATGGGTGATAGACGACCGAATGCTGAAGGGGCCAACTGTGGGAAGAGTGAAGGCCCAATCCTATCCAGTTTTCCAGTGCTGGTGCAGCCATGCCAATTGGGTGTGTGCTGCATCCTGTGGTGATGGGGCAGTTACAGAGGCTTCCTCAAGGTATGGAAACATTTGTTCCCTTACTTCAAGGCCACACTGCAGCTGCACCAGTGCTGGAAAGTTGGATAGCATTGGGCTCTGAGTCTTCCACTGGTACAGATTGCAGTAAAGCAGTCAGTGCCAGTTGTGAAAGGTGCTCCTGCAGTTCACTCATAGCACACAGCTGGGATGCTGGTGGGAAGGATGTAGCCTTCCTATCTGCACCCGTAGATGCAGAACCTCCCGCCACCAAAGGTAAGGTGGAGGGAGAAGCAGGCTGGGTGGCAGGAAGGTAGAATGGTGCCAGGAAGCACAAAATGAGATGGCAACAGGGGTGTGGGAATGACAGATTGGGTCCAGAAAGGGGACAGGTTTGGTAGTAGCAGACATATCCTAAGCCCCTTCCCCAATCTGATCCCATGGCGCAGGTCCATATAGACCTATGCCAGTTAGACTATGCTAATTAGCTAGTGCAGGTCCAAGTAGACCCCCTTGCATCACAGAGGTTCACACCCCGGTATATAGTTCCATTACCTAGAGGGAGTCTCCACAACTGCCCTCTCCTGCAGGTTGCAGTGGTAGCCATTTTGGTATGCTGCATTGGTGGGAAAGGAGAGAGAATGGGATTGGGCTCTGAGGCTAAGAAGGAGTAGCTTGCCTGAAGCAGTCTTGTGAGTTCATACCAAAAAACAAGATTCATACCAGGAAATTCAGAGTCTAGTTCTTTCTTTTAGCCACTATGCTCCCCTGACTCTCCTCAGTGTATAGTTACATTTTTTTTTTACTTCTTATTACATAGATATTTCTTTCTTTACAAATTCTTTACTTCATCATATGTGCTCCATTACATACTTAAGATTGTTAATGACTCTGCTTTCTTTATTCAATAGCTTCAAAATACTCTTTAAATGGGCAAAAAGGGATCCCCTACAGACAAATGATCTGGAATGTTTTGTTTTTATGGCTCTGGACCTATTCCCAGAACATAAAAGGCAAACTGCAAACAAACCAGGAGAAATGGGTTTTTGGCAATCGAGCCCTAAACAGTTCTTATGCTCAAGCAAATGGGATCCACAGATGAGCATTACAATACATATCCAGTACTCATTGAACTTAATGACCGGAGAGGAAAGGGATGCACATGCCCATTGGGGCCACGTCACATGTCACATGCAACGTGGTATAATTTGAGCTTCATGGGACCACTGACTTTCAGAAGGCACCTTAGGTGACAAGAGATGGTGAGAAGCCAAATGTATTCTAATGAATTAGGCAGGAAGTCTGCATTGTCTGTCTTCTTGAATATTCTGGTGAAAAGGAGCAGAAGACAAGCTCTCAAAAAGCGACTGGAGAAGGGGGAATCTGCGTACAAACAGAAACAAAATCCGACGTGTTCAATGGCAGAGAAAAACAGGAGAAGAAACAAAAGGGCATGGGGGGAGATAATCATGAAAGAAAGAAGCCTTTCTGGCTATCTGATCCATCAAACAAATTGTGTATTTGAAGTGACCTAAGGTGCTAGGAACATAATAAAACCTAGAGGGATATAAAGAGCAAAGCTGATGAGAAAACACTACCCATTGAAGCTGCTCAGTGCACAGAATAGAGAGGCAAAGGCTTGGACTGTGTGCGCAGATGCCCTCCGTCTGCAGTAGTGCAATCCCACATGAACAAATCAATGCATCAGCCAAACTTTCCAAAATTAAATATTCCATGGGTCAAACAGAGCATAAGACAGAAATGCTGGCCAGGTGCAAAGCATGCTTAGCTAGCAGGGCTGAGTGTGCACTTTTGAATCTCCGAGCTGAAGTCCCAAAGCTGCTTGGAGTGCAGGTTCAAGGGAGGCCTCACCCTCCACCAACTACCCAGTGCTGACTTTATGGACCTCGCTGATTAAAGAAAGGCTGATTCTTCCTGGCAATACTCACAAATATTTCACCTGCCAACACTGTGGAATCGGGAGAACCAGATCTGGGCCGTTTTGCACTGGGAACATTTGACAGATGCAAAACGTGCTTGCGCTCCTTCAATGGAGCGGTTTTCTTGAAATAAAAAATGCTGAGAGAAGCCGAAGTCTTTGTTTCAGGAACAAAAGCAAACCAACACTATAAGGCATGAGAACAAGCAAAAAGAACAAGAACACATGGAACAACAATGCAATTGCTGGTAGATAGAGGATCATAATCTATCATTACAAACCACAGGGAGGCTTCAAGGAATTAATTTGTTTGCAGTTTCTATAAATATGTTCCTGAGTGGCAGGTGTTCTGTGGACCATATGCATCACTGACTGCCCCAACACAATTGCTATACCACCCGCTAGGAAAAAAAATGCTTTTCTAGTGAAAAAATAGACAGGTTGAGCAGGGGTAGGTACATGTATCTATTTTGAGAGAGAGACAGAGACAGAGAGAGAGAGAGAGAGGAGCATTCTTGGCTCTGCGTTGTCTGAGTGATCAGCCGCTAAAGTTTGCTTCTAAGTTAACCGAGCTGCAGAGAATCTTTATTTTCTTTCTCATATGCATGCCACTTTGTATTAAATATTCACCACTCCAAAATTATGCAGGGAATCAAATTTCAAAGCCTGCTTTATCTTGCCTTAAAAAAAAAGTGAAAAGAAACTTTCTCAGTGTTTCTAGCTTACACTGGGTATAGCTTCAGATGTAACCAGGACCTTCTTTTCATTCTTTTCTTCAGAGTCAAGATATGCCAGGAGGAATTGCTCAGCTGTAGTGGCATAGCTAAAGGGGGTGCAAAGTACTAAGTTTTGCAGGGAGTCTCACCATGGTATGCAAGTGGCCCCTCCCCCTCTCCTTTGGGCCCATACTAGGCAGGAGGAGCAAAACAGAGGCAAACACCTCTGTTTTGCCCCCCCACCTGGAATGGTTCCAAAGGGGAGGGGGCCACTTGAATGGCGTGGTGAGGTTTCCAACATCTTCCCCTCCCCCTGCCCCAAACAGTGGCATTTGCGATTTTCAAGAGACCAAATGCAGATTCTCTTTTCATCCAATTAATATGTAGATGTGCGGAATACAAATGTAGACCTGCAAAATTCACAACGTCTTGCCGAATAGCCATTCATATAACAAAGGTAATTTTTTACAAGTCAGCAAGGTTTGCTGACACAGCTGTTCCATACCACAGAAATTCTGTGGATAAAACAACTCAAGAACTTGAAGCCTTTGCAGTCAAGACAACAAGTAGAGGTGTTTGAAAACAAAGTTATTTACCTTACTCAAAAGCCCATTGTGTTCAGTAAAACTTAGAATGTAAACCTGTCTTACGCCTCAGAAACAAACACCTCTAACAATGGTAAATCCTTTTTTAACTGAGCATGACATCAGGGATGTGCATTGTGGGAGCAGCAGGTGAGACAGAACTGCCCTGTTGTCTGTGACAAAGCACCAAAACTGCTTTTCCTGAAGGAGCTCTCTTCATATCTGAGAAGGCTTTCCTTATACCTGCTTTCTTGGGTGTAAGGAAAGCCTCCTCAGGTGTAAGTGGGTGGAGTGGTTGCGGTGCATTTCAACAGAGTACGATGTTCTGCCTCACCTGCTACCCCCATGCCACATGTCCCTACATTACTTATATCTCTAGCCTTAAAATATATGATACATTCATTAGTCAAGAATTTCTGATATACAAGAATAGCGATGGAGAGGGCAATTGGGCCCATTGTGTGGAAGTTAAACCCAGATACCAAAGAAGTGACAAAGGTAAACTAGGTTGCAAGACTCAGGCTGCAATTCTATACACACTTTTGTGGGAGGAAGCTCCACTGAACACAATGGCACTTATTTCTGAGGAGACATACATAGGATTGCACTGTCAGGCTGCTATCCTATCCTCACGTACCCAGAAGTAAGCCCTACTGACTATAATGGGACTTACTTCTGAGTTGAAGGCATAGGATTGGGTTCACAATCAAGCACAGTTCCTTTCCTAACATATCAATCCGACAAGATCATACCATTTCAGTGAACATGTGTAAAGTTCACTTTCAGAATAATAGCATATGCTATAACAAGGGACAAATTCATTGACCAGTGGCTTGAATATGGAATATATAGACAAGCAACCCAATCCTATGCTTCCCTCCCCACCGACAGAGACAGGCCAAAACAGCTTGCATTATGTCCTGTGGAGGGGCAGACCCAAAGGTTTCCTCTTTGTAAGGGAACATTCATTCCCTTATCAGGGGGTAAGCCTCTGTGGTGCAGAGTGGACTACTCAGACCCACACTAGCAAAATTACTAGCACAAGACTGTGGGATTGGATCCCGGAAGGGGGTTTGGATTTAGTGGCTGCCACTGCCGCCAAACCTGACCCATTCCTGGACCCGATCTGCCCTCCACCGAATCTGTCACCAACTCAGCCTTTCTCTTCTCCTTTCCACCCTTAGTGGAAAGCTCTTGCCTGCCCTGCCCCCTCCCCTGCAAACATCAGGGGGCCTTCTCCTGGTCATCACTCTGCATCGCTCAGCCTTGTCACTGGTGGGCCGCTAGCACACAGCTCTACGCACTGCCAGCTGGCCGTTCACAATGACCACTAGTTCTGGAAGTGTGGAGAGGGGTAAGAATTGGTCCCATGCAGTGCTTCTGCAGAGTCTTGGCCATGACTATGACCAATAGCCTTGTTTGCTTGTTTATTTTTATTAATTTCCTTTGTGTCCCTCCCTTCCTTCCCTCCCTTTTTATTCCTTTTTTACAAGGACGTCTCTCCCTTTTTATTCTCAGAAGAATTCTGAGGAAGGTTTGAGCAAGTTATTGATCTAAAGTAAGCTTCATGGTGATTTGATCCTGGGTCTTTCCTTTCTCCAGTCCACCAATACGCTGTTGTTCAAGCCACAACAGTGGGTTAACTGCTACACCAAACTGGATTTATCATTTCAGGCATTTATTCCCCAACTGGGTACATATTATGGATGTGTGTTGGTATACCCACTAAAATTGTATGGTTTTAAGTGCATCTCTCTCTTTAAAGCACAGTGGAGAGCCACAGCTGGTCATGGCTGTATTAAGGAAGACTTTGGTTGCAGCCTCCCCTCCTGAATTCTAAAAAGTTTTGCTAAATCTGCAGATTTTGCTAGATTTCATTGCAAAGTATCTGGCACAAAATGAACACCATGGGTCTAATCCAGCCCTTGTGCTGTGATTTACATGAAAACAAACACAGAGTAAGAGCAAAGTGCTTCAGAAAAATGGCTCTATCTAGATACGTTAATGTGTTGCTCTTCTTGAGTGGAAGGGCTACTTAAGCTGAAGAGCAAACTGAATTGCACCTTGAATCTCATTCTTGAGATCAGTATAATGGTAGATCTGCATTTCAGCTGCAAATGTATCATGGTGTTGTAGGCAAGGAACGGCATCCCTTGGGTGAGATTCGGTTGGTAAACTAGTAGAGAAATGCTGACAAATTGTGTCTGTTTCGTTGAGGCCATAACAAACTTTTGGACAGGTGGTATTTGCCGCGGAAGAAAGGCTGTTTGGAGTGTAATTCAATGTCATCATGGGTCTCATTTCAGTCACTGATTGTTGGGCCCAAGACTTGGGTGAAAAATGCTTGCAGGTTACAAAGTGCTATTGAAGCCAGAGCAATGGGGTTTACCGAACATAAATCAAGCCCAGCTGTTCCCTTGGTTGGTTGGTTGGTTGGTTGCCATCTCGGTTGAGGGAGCAACTGGGAACACTGGGCTGAACAAGATGGCTCAGGGATTTCTTACTCCTGAGACTATAACCTTTCACAAACTGTCCAACAATTACAGTTTGTTGTTTACAAGAAATATTAGCGCACTTATTTTTTTTTCATATTGGTATCACACCATTTTTATATTTTTATTGTCACATACAGTACTGGATGTTCTGATCCATAACTCTGTGTACCTGAATATATTTGAGCTGTATTATCTCATATCATTCTGCGAAGATCCATGCTACAAAATTGGAATATCCATGATTTTATAAATACAGTCATGCACCACTTAATCATAGGGACTGTGATCCCTGTCATCAAGCAGCACTTGCCGCAGGGAAGGGAATGCTTTGCTCCTCTCCTCTCCAGAGGGTCGTCTGAGCCTCCCAGAGGCAGCGCACATCTGCATGCACACATCCACAGTGCACATCCGCTTGCTGCCTCTTCACCGCTCAGAGGGAAATCCAGTCTCTCGTGTGACTTCCGGTTTCAAGGATGTGACCACACGTGGTGGTTGGATATGCAATCCTGGCATAAGCTGGTAGGTCGCTAAGTGGCGTACACCTGTAATTATAGATACTTTTCTATCATCATTCCCCCAAGAAGCTCAGGTTGGTATACATGGCTTTCTCCCACCCCACCCCCACCCCATATTATCCTCACAACAAAATGAGAGACTAACAAAGACAGCTTTACCTCCAAGTGGTGTAAAATCCAGCTAGAAACTCTCAGCTCTTATGTGCTTCTATCTGTTGTTCTAATTCAAAACTGCCTGCTTATGAGGCAGGGGCTGCTGCCTCTCTTTCACACAGTTGAAGGGGTGTCACCTCCAAACTCGGATGGATCCCTTGCCAAACACTCATAAGAGAGTCAGAACTAGAAGACCATATTCTGTCAGTATCCTCTTGCAGAAGCATCTACCATAATCCTGAACAATTATCCTCAATACACCTGTAGCCACCATGAACCCTCACCCCATCTCCCAGTCATCCCAAGGTGGAAGTCTGATAACTTGGGCCTGTGGGAAAGGCATCCCTTCACTTACTGAGGGGGCACCCGCTCACATTTGGCAACCCTGTTGTTTGTTGGCTGTTTAACAAGTCTAATGGCCCAATCCACTGGCACTCCCTGCGCATGATGCAGCAGTGAAATGTGGCATTCGCTGCGTACTGCAGAGGAGTTTGGAGGCCTCCTCAGAGAAAGGGAATTTCTCCAATGTAAGCCCCTGCTGTCCCAGTGGGTCAGTCTGGACCTGTGCCAGCCATATAGCTGGTACAAATCTGCCTTCATGTGGATCAGGTGGATCAGGTCCAGGAAGGGGATTAGGATTCAGTGGGAGCCGCTGCTGCTGCTGCTGCAGCAGCTGAACTCACCTCCTTCCTGGTCACAATTTGCCCTCTCCCTTCCCCATCTCCTTCATGTTTCACTCACTCCCTACTTCATTCCATCCCCATCCCACCTCCTTCCCCATCCCTGTGCGGTCTTACCATTAGCAGCAGGCATCGATCAGCTGCTGCTATGTAGAACTGGGTGCTCGCCACTAGTGGCAGCCATCAGCACACAAACTCCAGCCTGGACACTCACCTTTCACGATGACCAGAAAGCATGCTATACCTCTTTGTTCCTCCTCTCCCTTCCTTCTCATCTGGCACCCTTTCCCCTGCCAACCTCCTTCCCTTGCTTCCAAGCTCTCCTTTGGCTGCCCATCCAGTCCCTCCCCACTTGTCCATTCCCTCAAGTCTACTCTTCCTTCTTTCCTACAGCCTCTCTCCCTCATTGTCTCTGCCTTCCTGTCCTCCTCCACCCTTTTATGGGCAGATATCAACCTCTGAATCCTGCTTGGCTGCCATTCAACTGTGCTAGTGTGGCTGGCAGGGACACCTAGTGATGACATCACTGCTGGGACCATTCAGGTGGTTCCACAGATGGTGCCCTTGGTGTTTCTGCCCCAGTTAACTGCGGGGTATCCAGAAATGCTACAACACCTTAAAAGGAATGGATAAGGAATGGATCCATGACAATGGTTTTTTTGAGTGAGCTTTGCACATAGCCGTTCGCTTGCCTAGGTGAACCTATCTGAGATCGAAAAGAATTGCAGTGTTAGTTCTATGCACCCAAGGGGCTTGTGTTTCTCAGATACACAAACACTCCTGGTCCACACTGCAAACCACTTTTGCAGCAGCAGCAACTTTGAAAAACAGATTGTGATATAACATCAAGGTCTACTGCTGAAGAAAAAAGGTAAAAAAAAGGAAAGAAAAAAAAGAAGGCAGCAATTCCACTGTCTTTCTTGTTCTTGGGCCCACCAAATTTATTTATTTTTATTCAGATATGTAGATTTATTAAAACATATTGTATAGTCAAATTCTGATATTTATGGCCATATATAAAATGATGGAAAAAAACTTGCACAGCTTATAGAAGGAATTGAATACTAACTATGAGATGCAATAACTACATTATAACTACATTATGATTAGCATAACTCCCTAACTTTTTCAACTTGCTGTTGAGGTGGGGATGCTGATTGATGCTCTCATGTGTCCTTCAGTATGTAAAAGGATATTTTGTCATGGAAGGGATGTTAGCCACCTTGCGCTAGAATACGGTGCAAGAAAAGTGCAGATCTGTTCTTCTACAAAGAGACTCACAAGATCTACTTCACAACCTACCTCTCGCAACACAGCCTGAGCTTTTATGCAAGTTTTGTGCAAGTGTGGATGAAGATGTCCTTCTGTTCCCTGTTCTGTTCCATGTTCCCTGATTTGACCTATTTCCCCGATACCTTAACTGTGTGCCATCTGTGATTCGTACGGTTTTAGAAAGAAAGAAAGAAAGAAAGAAAGAAAGCCATATTTTCACTCTGTCCAGTAGTACAGGATAAAATTAAACACGGCCTTTTCAACTTCATTATCTCTCACAATTGTTCTCACTTTTGTGCCTAAAAGAACATTCTTCTATCTCTCCTCCACCCCCACAATTAACTTATTAATACCTTGAGCAATAATGGAAAGATTAAAATTATGCGACAACAGAGAAATCTTTTCATAAGCAGACAGTTTAAAAAGAGTTTTCTCTTACTGGAACATCTTGCAGGCAGCTTTTTCCAAACGTGACACTTGAAAGCCCTTCCCATTTCTCACCCTGATTCTGCCCCAAACCTCTACCAAATTGCTCATAGCTTGTCCCTGCTGGTATCTTCTCTGACTTGAGCTGGATCCAACTTTAGCAGACATGTGGAGCCTCTGGTCATTTGCACCAGAGACTCTGACGTGCACGATAGTGGCACAACATTTAAGATGCCATAAGAAGACTTGTGCAGCAAGTCGGGAGATCCAGTACCACAGACCGTCTGTCTGAATGTTTTTTAAAAGTAGTGAATGGAGGGCATAATCCAGAAATTTTCATATGTAAGTCCTACTGAAACAAAAAGGGGAAATATGCTTCTCTTGCACAAGTGAAGGAAGACGAGTGACAGTAGTAGTGGCAGCAGATGCACCTCTCAGAAAGCTGTCGGGTTTCTCCAAGCAGGGTCAAAAAGGGGTGATGCTGGTCTCCAACAATTTTTGAGGCAAGCAGTGAGAAACTCCAGTAAGCCATTCATCAGATATGGTTATGAACTAGGAATGTGTACCAGAAAGTCTTCATGCATCATTGATCTTTATCTATGGAAGACAATTTACGTCTGAGGTTCATAAAAGCAAAGCAAATCTTGATCTATAGATCTTGGAACCCTGATGTATATATTTATTGCCCACTCACTCTTTGCAGCTGAGATCTGAAATCACCTTGCAGAATGTCTGATGTTTGCATTTTAACATTAGATCATTTACTGATGTACTTTGCCCCAAACACCAAACATAATGGACCTCTTTGAGTGCCCAAAGCTTGAATCTTCTTAGTGGGTCTTTTCCCTTATGATTTTGGGCACCCAACAAGTACTTCCTGTTTGTCCAGCGTAGATTCATAACTGGAGTCAAGCAGATGATGCGCTTGTCCACAAGTTGTACTGTCTTGCTGACACCACGTAGGGAGATTGGTGGTAACATTTAAGGAATAGGGGAATTGAATCCATAATGAAATCTACCAGCCCCATCTCCTGACTCCTTCCTATGTTAGCCAAACTATGTATCCCTGTAGCCTTCTATAAACAGTAGATAAGAGGAGACCATCACAGAACATAAAGAATCAAACCACCTCTGGCCCCATAAAGTGAAAAACCTGAATCATATCAGCCAAAGGCTGGGAGGCATCACCAATGGAGGAAGAACCATACCACCAGAAGGACTGTTCACACATTATGCTGTACCTCACTGGCATAGCTAGAGGTGCCATGTGGAGCCATGTGGGGGGGGGGTAGACAGAGGCGAATGGCTCCCAAGGGGAGGGGGAGGGGCTGCTTGCACACTGCAGGGAGGTTCCCTGCAAAACTTAGTGCGCCGCCCCCCCCAGCTATGCCAGTGCTGTACCTGGGTATCCAGCTCTGTGGAAATTATTGTGGGGTTCATTTTTACAGATCAGCAATCTGTGTATATTTTGCATAGGTTGTATGTGCATTGAATGGAACATTTGAATAAGTGTACCCAGGTATATAAACTAACAAGGATTGCACGTAGATACACGATCCACCTAAGAATATAAGAACAGCCCTGCTGGATCAGGCCATAGGCCCATCTAATCCAGCTTCCTGTATTTCACAGGCACAGTGTCACATGTTATGAGTTCATGCCCCCATGTTGCCCAAGCCCTACTCATTCAGCTAACAAAATCATCATATAAACATAGGAGAAGTACTGTAGTTTTAAATTTAAATTCAGACATTCTGTGCTTCCAGCACTGACATGTACTGTATATTCTTCAATAAAGCTGTGGCCATTTAAAATTCCAAAACATCCTTTTGCGTCTTTCTTCAGCCTGGGGCAACAAGTCTATGTGTGAATCTTAAATAAAGTAAATGATTTAAATAAATAGAATAAATAAAAAGCTAATGAATATAAATTATAGAGGCTTATTTGGGGGGAGGTATTAAAAGCTTCTAGACCTTTTTCTCAACTGTAAGCTAAACCAAACTTAATCATGTATAGCATCAAAGAGAGGAAAAAAGTTGTCTCTCCAATTAGGGCTTATAAATGACTGCTCACATCCATGCTCTCAAGTCTATTACACAGTATGAAGTGGTTGATCTTTAATTTAAGTCAATTTATTTTGAATCTGTGAACGCAGAAGACTGAACTCTTCATTTAACCATAGAACACACATGTTGGCATCCTTCAGTCTTGGAAGACTATGGTATCGCGCTCTGAATGGTGGTTCTGGAACAGAGTGTCCTCTCCAGTGCGCGAAGCCTGGGTAAAGTAGATATGGACTGTTTCCCATGCAGCAAATCCCCCCTCTCCACTTTACTGAAGTGGTCCAATGGAAAGGCAGAAGCCAATATGGTTGGTTCCAGCAGCGTCACAGGAGTTGCCAGAATGTGACTGTGTTCAGCCATGAACTGGGGAAAGTCTTGTTTTGTGTTACATGTTCTGGAGGATAAGCACGTTACTGTCGAGGAGGGCGAGGCACAGGAAGGCAACACCCTAGAAGTGGAGGAGGAGGTGGTCCATCCTGTTAAAAGGCCTCGGCCTCAGGCTTATAGTGGCTGCGGTGGGCAAGATGAGCCGTGGGTGGACTTTGCTCACAACGCAGAGTCTGTGTGGGAAGACAAGGAAGGCATTCCTTGGGCACATAGCCGGGCTGCACCAGATCAGCCTTGGTCTCCTTGGGGGCCTCCTTCCTTTTGGCAGGGGCCCAATTACCCACAGTACCCTTGGGCCCTGGGTTGGGCATATCCCTGTCCCAAATCTGGTCCCAGGGCCCGCAGGGCACCCCCCCCCAGTGTGGTCATTATCCTGCCACGGCCGACACAGAGTTGGACCAGCAGGGTGTGGACTGGGGGGATGAGTCATTTGGATTGGTGGTGAAGAGGGAGAAGCCTACGGTTTCGTATGGCATCATCGCCATCCCTCTGGGCTCTCACCTCGCCATGTCAGTCAAGGAGAAGATATGGCGGGGTGACTTTGTGGACATGTTCAGTCTCCTTCACATTGAGCCTGAGCCTACCCCCAAAGTGGGAGACCCTGTGCGTGACGAGGAAACCGTCAGGCAGAGGAAGACAGACAAAAATTGGACCAATTGGCTGAATGGGTTCATTGTCTATGCTGGGGTCACTGTCCAGTTGCACCCCAAAAAGGCGGGGAAGCTATTCAAATACCTGGACATTATTCATCGCACTTTGCGTGATCATGCTGGTGCGGCTTGGATGGCTTATGACCGTCAATTTCGCATCAGAGCCACGCAGGACCCATCTTTGGACTGGACTATACCCCAGTGGGAACTCTGGGTGCAGTTAGCCCTGCTGGCTAGGGTAACGTTGGGGGATAGGGCAGATAGCGGGCATTTGATTGCTCGTTCCAGACCCGAGCAGCCTACGGCACCTGAGGGTGCGCAGTGGGTTCAAACCCCTCGTGCATGCTTTCAATTTAATGCCATGGGCAAATGCAACAGGCAGGGATGTTCGTTTTCCCATGGCTGCCCCATGTGTGGGGCTGGGCATCCCGTTGCAAAATGTCCACGGCTCAGTGGACCACGGCAGGGTTTCTGCCCCTTCCGTGGGAAAAAGCCTGGTGGTGGACCCTCAACTGGTGTTGGCAAAGGGCCCAACGCCAATTAAGATTCCCTCCTTGGTTTACTGGCTGCAATTTTATACGGATCGTTCTGCAGCCAGATTGTTGTTTGAGGGTTTTCAGTTTGGTTTCAAGATCTAGGCCCCGCCTCCGGTTAGGCCCATGTTTGCACGCAACCTCCGGTCAGTGACTGGCATGGAGGAGGTGATGCGAGGAAAGATAGCCAAGGAGGTGGAGGTGGGTAGAGTAGTTGGACTGTTTGCGGTTCCTCTGTTGAGGAATTTGCAGGTATCCCCCCTGGGTGTGGTGCCTAAAAAAGGCCAGGGCCAATTTAGACTGATTCACCACCTGTCCTTTCCGGAGGGTTCCTCTGTAAATGACAGGATACCGACCCACCTGTGTTCAGTCCGATACACTTCTTTAGACAAGGCGGTTGCCCGCCTCAAGAAGTGTGACCCTGGGGCCTTGATGGCCAAGGCAGATATTCAGTCTGCCTTTAGATTGCTACCAGTGCACCCCCAGGATTTCTGCCAGTTGGGTTTCCAGTTTGAGGGCGGTTATTATGTTGATAGGGCATTGCCAATGGGATGTTCAATTTCCTGTTCGGTTTTTGAGTCGTTTAGTATATTTTTGGAATGGACTGTGCATTTCAGAACTGGGTTACAATCCACTGCCCACTACTTGGATGATTTCCTTTTTATGGGACCATCTGGGTCTGGCATCTGTGCTTGGCTCCTGGGTGACTTTACAGCGCTGTGTGAGCAGCTGGGGGTCCCCCTGGCACACGAGAAGACAGAGGGCCCCCTTAGCAAGCTCACCTTTTTAGGTATCAAGTTGGACTCGGTTACACAGACAAGCCGCCTGCCAAGGGACAAATTAGATAATCTGATCGGGATGTTGGCTAGCGCCCTAGGGTCCAGCAAGTTAACGCTGAGGGAACTACAAAGTCTGGTGGGGCATCTTAACTTTGCATGTAAGGTCATTGCCCCCGGCAGGGCCTTTGTGCGTCGTTTATGCGATGCCATGGCGGGGCTTCGGAGCCTGTCTCACAGACTGCGGGTATCACCTGGTATGAGGGAGGACCTGGAGCTGTGGCTGGAGTTTTTGAAAGATTTCAACGGGATCTCCTTTTGGAGATCTTTACAGTTGATTGAAGCTGAGCTCCAGGTTCATTCTGATGCTGTGGGAGGATTGGGATTTGGAGTGTTTTTCCGAGGACGCTGGTGTGCAGCCCCCTGGCCACGGGTGTGGGCGCAGGAGATCACCAGGGACTTGACATTTTTGGAGCTCTTCCCGATTGTCGTGGCTGTCCACTTGTGGGCTGGGGAGTTTGCCAACTCTTCAGTTCGCTTTTGGTGCAATAATCTGGCCGTGGTCCACATAGTTAACATGCAGACCTCCAAATCCCCCCAGGTTATGAATCTGGTTAGAGTCTTTGTCAAACAGTGTCTTGCTATCAACACTGTTTTCTCAGCCAGACATGTGCCTGGGATTGAAAATAGCATAGCCGATGCTCTCTCTCTATTTCAGGAGGAGCGCTTTCGGCAACTAGCCCCCGAGGCCAGGCAGGATCCGGATCCCATGCCCCCATGGCTGTGGGGACTTGGTATGATGAGACCCAGGAAGCCATCTGGGCATCACTGGCTCCATCCACCTGCGCCAGTTATTTGAGTAAGTCCCGTGAATTTGGTACTTTCTGCAGGTTGGCTTTGGTTCCAGAGCAGGGACCATTTTCGACCCACACTCTTATGCAGTTCATTTTGGGACTGCATAATAGGGGGTTATTCAGCAAATCTATGTCAATTTATCTGGCGGCCATCTCCTTCCAGTCCCAGGCCTAGGGAATTCAGGACGTTACCAAGGATTTTAGGGTGCGTAAGATGGTGGCTGGTTTTGGCCGGCAATTCCCCACAGGCGCCGACAAGCGCCTGCCTATCACGCCCACCATTTTACAGGGGTTGCACATGCAGTTTATTGCCATGTGTTCCTCAACCTACGAGTCACTGTTATTTAGGGCAGTGACTCTGGTAATGTTTTATGGGGCTTTTCGCCCAGGTGAGGTTTTGGTTAGGTCACGGTTTGCCCCCACTGACAGAGTCCTTCAGTGGGGGGACTGTGTTTTACGGCCTGGGAGTTTATCCCTCCATTTGCGAGTGTCCAAAACGGACCAGTTAGGGCGTGGGCAGTGGATTCAGTTGAAACAGACTCCGAGCCTGTCTAGGGCAGGAGGTCTGGTCTAGAGGGTAGAGCCTCCATTTGCCTGAAGATTAACATCCACAAGGTTACCAGTTCGAGGCCACCGGCACCGTGCGACCTTGAAGCAGCTGACAAGCTGCAGCTGAGCTGTTCCATCTGCTCGGAGCGTGGGAGGATGGAGGCCAGAATGTCAAACCAGATCGGAGTGTAACACCTTGAATGTAGTGGTTCTTGAAAGAGAGAACCTTCTTTCAATTTGTAAAAATCCCTGCGTGGATTTAATAAGCCTGCCTATGTAAACCGCCTTGAATAAAGTCTTGAATAAAGACCAAGAAAGGCGGTATATAAATACTGTATATTATTATTATTATTTTTTGTCCAGTATCTGTCATGGAACAGTACTGCTTAATGGCTCCTGCAGGAGTGGGCCCGCTATTTCGCCATGAGGATCGTTCCCCCCTTTCACTTTACCAGTTTCGGGCCATTTTTAAAAGAGCACTGTCTCAATTAGGCCTGAGGCCTGAATTGTTTGGGCTGCATTCGTTTAGGATTGGGGCAGCATCCACTGCGGCCAGCATTGGTTTCTCCCCCCAGGGCATCAGGCGCATCGGTAGATGGCGCTCTGGTGCCTTTAAATACTACATCCGTTAAGGTGCCGCAAGGGCTCCGTGTGCAACGCCAGTGGGCGTGTGCAGCGCCAGGTGGGCGCAATGTGTGCAGTGTCAGGTTGGCACGATGTTTCAGAGCCACATAGGCTCTGCTGGCAGCGCTTGGTGGGCATGTGCCGTGTCAGTGTTGGCGAGATGTGTCAGAGCCGCGTAGGCTCTGCCGGCAGCGCTTAGTGGGCGTGTGCCGCACCAGTGTTGGCGAGATGTGTCAGAGCCACGTAGGCTCTGTTGGCAGCGCTTGGTGGGCATGTGCCGTGCCAGTGTTGGCATGATGGGTAGGTGGGGTGTCCTGTAAGTTAGGTAGGGCGGACCAGGTCACTGACCGTGACTGGCCATGGGGGTGAGCATTAGAGCGGAGGAAGGATTCCTCCTTTCTCTTGGCCTGTCCAGTGAGCTTATCTCACGATGTGCTTCTTTTTCCAACATGTCCACGAAAGAGCTGCCCAGCCAGGGTCTTGATCTGCGGACACTCCATAGTTTTTTGGGCTCGGAAGCATGCCATGTCATCCAGTTTCGGCTCTAAGCTGGCGCTGGGTGATGTTGCGCACATTGACTGGTTGGCCAAGAGGGTTATGTGTTGGGGCCAATTTTTCCCGGCCTTTTTGGAGTACATTGCCGTCAACCCCCTGCCGCAGGTAATCGTGGTACACTTGGGCAAAAATGACCTGGGTCAGAGGACGTCCATGTCCTTGAGGCTGCAGGCCCGCAAGGATTTTAACTCGTTAGTCCATCAGTTTCCCAGGATCACTATCCTGTGGTCTGACATGCTGCCTAGGCGAGTTTGGCGGTGGGCGAGTTGTGTTAAAAGAATTGAGGTAGCACGCAAAAGGGTCAACGCTTACCTGGGCAGGGTCGTCACGGAGCTTGGCGGAGCGGCTATCCATCATCCCAGTATTGGTTTTGAGGAGGCTGCTCTTTACCGTGGCGATGGAGTTCACCTTTCCCCTATGGGTTATGGGCGCTTTCTTTCAGAGTTGCAACAAGGCTTGAACCGCTTTTTGGGTGCAGGGAAGGCCAAGTGCTAGGCTGACCTCTCCTTGTGGCGGTAGAAGTGCGGGGTGGGTAGACAGAAGACCTTCTCGGCACCCAATCTAAGCCAGCAAGGGCAGGGGTGAACCAGAACCGCTCTCTGGATGCTTGACCGGCTTGGGGAGGCAGGCTGGCTAGCCCCTGATCTGAACTTTGGGGCCTTGCAGGGGTGACCTGAAGGCAGAGTAGTTTGGCTGGCTTACCCTCTTTGGGCGACAGTGAAAGGCGGGCTTAATAACAATTGAGCTACGCCTGGAGTTGGGTGGACGCCCTATGAGACTGGGGGACATAGACGGCTAGGCCGTTTCCCCCATTTAGAACCCCGCACTTAGTTTGGGTATTGTTTCCTATTTTGCCTTGTCGCGCTTGTTGTAAGTTAATAAAGTGGCCCATTTAATCCCATACCTGTTGTCGGCTGTATTTATTGGGGAATGCATGGTAAAGATATCTCTGAATATTGAGGCCTTCTGGTCAGTACTACCTAAAATCCTCTAAGATTACAGCAGGTTCTAATCAAAAAGAAACATCTTAGATTATGATAGTGGCATAGCCCTCTTAGGCGCCCTCTGGGGAGAAAGATGGATTACAGATTAAATAAATAAATAAATAAATAAATAAATAAGGGGATGCAGGGGGTAGCAATTGCACCAGGAAACAAGCTTTAGGGGGCAACAACCTGAGCCTGTGAAACTGTGAAACTTAGAAGGATGAGAATAACTATGCCCTTCACCCTAGCACAGTGTCTCTAACCAATACAGGGCACACTTTTTATTTATTTACTCAATTAATTAAATTTGATTTCGTTGTGGAGGGGGCCATAAAATCATCTTTGACCCCCGGTAGCAGATCACCAGTAGCAGATTAACTCCACTGGCTGTGGGGGAGGCAGCAGAGCAAGTGGGCGACACACTGCTGAGCGCAGGAGGCAAATTTCCCCCCATTTTCACTTTTTTGAAAGCCCGGGTGTGACTTCACATCTGGGGCATCATTTTGAGCTCCGTAAGCTACATGATCATTAGCTACGCCACAGGGATTATGTGTCTGGCCTCTTTGTTCTGTAACTACAATACGAAGGATTCCTGTTGCTGCTTCTGCAACACAAGTATTAAAAAGGTGAAATAATTTTGCATATTAGATATCTATCCTCAATAAAGAGGAAAAGCCTGTGAGGTCAATTTTCTCACAGACCAGTTTCTACTAAGATTGTTTCTTTCTTTCTTTCTTTCTTTCTTTCTTTCTTTCTTTCTTTCTTTCTTTCTTTCTTTCTTTCTTTCTTTCTTTCTTTCTTTCTAAATATTCAAAGGCCACTGATATCATACTGGGTAGTCAGTTAAAAAAAAAAAGCCACTTAAAGAATGGCCTTACTTACAGGGCACAGCAGTTTGGATACATTACAGCTCTAGATCCCTTGGGGTAAAATTGGTGGATTGAATTACCGGTTGGACAGATAGTATACATTTCCTACTACCCATGCAGCAAAGCATGAGGTGCGTAATTGGGTTCTGTCACATTACTACCTTTTAGCTCAAAACCCCCACATTGTCCTAATGGGATAAATGAATGACCACCACTGAGAATAACATTACCATTTGCTAGGAAAATTGCTTAAAATTGGACCAGCCTGAGTCAACAAATTTGGGGCTGCACTGAGATTTGGTCAGACTAATTTCTTTGTGCTGTTTAATTTAAGCCTGTCAGTGAGAGTGCATGGAAAACATTTACTCTACAGTTCCTACAGAAGAAATTCTGGAATGTGTTACATCTCAGTTAGAGACGTGTCAATCTCCCATCACCCCATTCAGGATGCAGGGAATGTGAGTCCGATGGACGGGATGTATTTATTACCCGAGACAGGCTGTTATAAAAAAAAGATCCCTAGAGTGTTGTGCCTCTATCCCTAACCAAACTATGAAGGTGTAAATGTGGGACAAAAGTCCCACTGTGTTGCTATTACTTTGCGTATCAGAGATTGTTTCCTAATCCATCACAATAGTCAAATAGGTTTGAAACTGGGTAAGTTCCTACTGTGTGCAATTGTCAGGCAGGACGCAAGGTTGATTTCCAGATTATTGTTGTTTCTAAGGCTCAGCTATGATTTAGATTGTGTGTCTAAGAGCCCATCATGTCAAGATAATGGTGTACCAAAATCTTGATCAAAGGTCAGTGGGAGTATAAACATCTCTCCTTCTAGGTATTAACTTTTTGCAGCACTCTTCTGGACTCAACATCATTCAAAGACATATGGAATGCATTTTTCTCCTGCAAGTCAGTGTAGCTAATGGTCTGAGCCATGATCCACTAATCGACCTTGTATTGTCAAGCATTCTTCCTTTACATAAAATATGTAAACAGTAGACTTTAGCATGGGTAACAGTCTATCCTCCATATCTACCTTACCCAGGCTTTGCGCACTGGAGAGGACACTCTGTTGCAGAACACTATTCAGAGCGCGATACCATAGTCTTCCAGGACTGAAGGATGCCAACAACCAAACTTTAGCAATACTCTGGTACACTGATGTGCTAAAATGTCATCACTTTCAGTTGAATCTTACCGAGTAGGTGGGATAAATTGCAAAGGCAAGTTGACATCACAAAGTCCAATTTGAAATGAATGGATTTCTCTCCGACCTGGCTTGAACAATGTGTACTTCTAATTGGACTCCAGAGCCAAGATGGCTGCTTTCTTCCTCTCAGGGCTGATTGGCAGAGAAATGCAAACACTTCCGTCTGCCAGCCATCGAAACCTCTGGGGAAATATAGGCAAGTACTATGTGGCTAAAGGACTGCTTTTATTTATGATGTCAGCTTTCCTAAACGTCTGAGCACCTGCAGCACAGTCCAAATTGGAAGTGAAATTGCTCAAACTTTATACTCAGAACAATGTTAAAATAAATTATCTCGTGAAACGATTACTGCCTAGAAAGAAAATGTGTCATATGCAATACAGCATTCCTCAATGTATACAGCAGCCATCAATGTAAGGATGAAAGACACAGGCGCAGTGAGCAGTTTTCCAATCCAAGTGAAGCCAGTGGTTCATTAACACCTACTTATTTTCCTCCTGGCAGTAGTAGTCAAATAGCTCACTTTGGGTCCAATTCTAAACTCACCTAGTGCCAGGGCTGAGCAGCTGCACCAACGCTTAGTGCCATAAATGGCACCTGGAGAATAGGGAGTACTGGCGCTGGGCCCATCCCAGTCAGGCTCTGGGCCCAACCCCAGTAGGAGGAGAATGCACTGCTGTCAGGGTGAGACTTCCGGGTGGTGGTGCAGCCTTTGGGGGAGGGGCCAGAGCTGGGCCTGGGACTGGTGGACTCCTGCTCCACCGGATCCTGAACTGGCAGGCTCTCTGAACAGCCCAACAATATAGCTGGTGCAGACGAGAGGATACCATTGCTGGGGCCAGGGCTTCCTCCAAGAAGACTCTTCAGGGCTTCCCGGTGCCCCCTGGATACACTGACAGCTTTAGCCACTTCAGCATTGCCGCTCCAGCAGGCGCCAGGAAACATAGGATTGGCCTGTCCACTTTTGTTCTCATGTTTATATTTGGGTGGTTTTCCTTCAACTTACACAGAACTGCCAGAGTCAGTTTTTTAATGAGCCCCAGTGAGATCATGGGTCCATGCAGGTACATTAGGGTGGTGATGATCAGGCTGTGGACCCATGGCTCCCTTCACCTGGCAGGTGAGCGAGGAGGCAGAGTTGCTCCCATTAGAGTCACCACCTCCACAACCATTACCTTCTGCTTCCTGGCTTTGTGCCTCCTACCATGTAAGAAAGGGCAGGAAATGGAGGGAGGAAGCAGGAAGATGAGCTGCTCTAGCCCTTTCCCCTCTTCTCCCCCCCTGCCCTGCTCTTTCTGCCTTTTGAAATTATAGGGAGTATGAGGAGAGAGAAGGATGACAGCAGTGTGGTGCTGGAGGAAGGAGTGCTGCAACCACTGGAGCTGCCCTTGTCCATCCAGCTCCCTGACTACATTTCAAAAGTTGGAGGAGAAAGATAGAACAGCCATTCTAGCCTGCTGGTCTCCACTCCTCTTTGCACTTCCTCTCTCCCTTCCTTACTCCACTCTCCCTGCCTTTTGAAAAAGAGCAGGGTGATGATGGCAAGAGAAAGAGATTGGTGGTGGGTTGATCAGAGAGGACAGTCCCCTCTGGAGATAATCAGAATTGACACAGTGAACAAGAATAATTGAAGGGGGAAGGTCACCCCCTGGAGGGGTGGTGAAAATGTAATTGGTCTACATCATATGCTGAAGGTGGGACAGCACCAAATCTCATGGTCTGAAACACCAAGAGGGCTTGGGCCAGGCCTGACAACTGCCTTTTATCCAATGGTGGCCATTCACTTATACACAAGTAAGATTCCAGTGTGAGTCTCCTTCAGGCACACACACTTGGTTCTGTGAATTTGCGTAGCTGTAAATGCAATGCTAAAGCCAGCTGCCAGTCACATCCGTTTGTGCCCGTAGGGGGTGAGCTTAAGCTCGCCAGCCTTTAAAGGGATGATTGGCCCCAAGTGGATTTTAACTCGACTTACACGCCAACTACGACTTGACTCAGAGGCTGGTGTTGCGGAGGTTTCGAGAAGTGTCATGCCAGGAATAGTGTTGGTTAACTACAATCCCTTCTTTTACAGTTCAGATTTGAAACTAGACAGGCCTCTTTTAGTGTCTTTTCAATCAAATCTCATTTTAACGTCTATATAGGATTTCAGAACATTATTTTTACCCCTGACAATTTCAGAAATCATGGTTCTGTCATATACCTATTTAACCATATATAACTTCTTTTGTAATCTGTAGGACTTTTATGCTAATCACTAAGTACAGACTGATAGCTTAAAGCTTTTTATTGAGGGTGGATTTTATTTTTTTTCTACAGAACTGTAATTTCTATAATTTCTTATTTGTATGATTTTGTAGTAATAACAAAGAAATGTAGTTTGAGATCTCCACACTTGCCACACAACTTGTAATATCTTTATTTTTTAATTTTTTGTATTTGTATTTAATAAAAAATGTAAAAAAAAAAAAAGAACTGGAATTTACTTTGAAGGCAGAAAATGCATGGGTTGTTTGCTGTATATTCTTGGTGTGATCTTTCATGTGATCCTGAAACATTTAGGGTCCAGTCCTATCCAACTTTCCAGCACTGATGTAGCCGCAGTACAGCCCTGAAGTTCCTACATGTTCCCTTACCTTGAGGAGGCCTCTGTGAATGCTTGTCCACTCAGGATGCAGCGCATGCCCCATTGGCACAGCCTCATCGTTGCTCATCATTGCCTCATCATTTCCCCTGAGGGCTGGGGATAAGAATAGGCCCTCAGTTTGGCTGTACTTGTCGTAAGAGGCGACAAAACAGCCACCGGGTAGATGGGACTCTTCAGCCTGGGAAGGCAGCTCATCTGAGAGAAGGAAAACTCTGATCCCAAACCTCCACTGCCTTGTGGCTACATCCAGTTATGGAAAAGGCTTCAGGAGTCAACCTCGAGGCAAAATCCGGAGCCGGAGTCCCTGAGGCAGTTCATGGCTGAACACAGTCACGTTCTGGCAACTCCTGCGATGTTGCTGGAACCAACTGTATTGGCTTCTGCCTTTCCATTGGACCATTTCAGCGACGTGGAGAGGGGGGATTTGCTGCATGGGTAACAGCCTATCCTCCATATCTACTTTTACCCAGGCTTCGTGCACTGGAGAGGACACTCTGTTCCAGAACACAATTCAGAGTGCGATACCATAGTCTTCCAGGACTGAAGGATGCCAACAAGATCATTGCTGGAAAGTTAGATAGGACTGGGCCCTTAGATACACAAACATTTCTTTGGAATCAATTGTAGTTGAAGATATAATGGTTCATAGTGGTGCTTTTCAATGTTCTGTAGAACTCTGGAGGTCTTTAGAAGCTTATCAGGAAGGTCCTCAGTGAGATCAAGAGTGACCAACAAGCTTCCCTGGAAGACAGCTTGTTCAAAATTACTGATACTTTTCTGCAATATACTTTTGCAGCCACCAAAGAGAGTTGAGTATGGACTAGGGTACTGCTTCTCTAAATGTCTGCTGTAACAGACTGTCAGCTCCCCCCCCCTTTTCAGACTCATTTACAGGTTATAAAAGGGTATGTGGATACAGTCTGGCAGTCCTTTTAGGTATGCCATTGCAAATAGGGAAGCTACAAAATTTACCAGTAGAAGCAGAAGTACTTGTTCCACTGACTGCCCCAGGAGATGCCATTTTGTCCCATCAGCCCTCTTCTAGTGACTCTACATCATAATGTTCTGTTACTTAGAGATTCAGGAGAGAGGAGCACTAATGCGACCAGCACTGCAAAACTGAGGAAAAAAAAAGTGAATCATGGGTGGGTGGGTGAAGGACAGCTTCATTCCCTTTCCAAATTCAAGCCATAATTTCTCATTGAGAACTTACAGCCTACTCCTACTAAACTCCCTGCACAGTGATGCAGCTGTGCCAATGTACTGCTAGCTGAATCTCACAGACGAGTTTTGGTTTCCTGAGGCCTCCTTTGTTCCCTTGCCCCAGTGTAAGCCCATGCCAGGCTGCTGGGTTTACTCGAACCTGTGCCAGCTGTATAGTTGGCACAAGTCTGTAAGGACCCAAGTTAGAAGCTGAGAAGGCAGTTAGGATATCTGTGTCCACTGCTGAGACCAATACAGCCCCCTCCCTGCCCCGTTCTTCCCCTTTCCACCACCTCCCTTCAACCTCCTGTATGAGCTTACCAGTGCTAGTGGGCCTTGGTCCACAGGCATGTGGACCCACAGCCCAATCCTCTGCATGTCTACTCAGAAGTAAGTCCCATTAGTGTCAATGGGGCTTACTCCCAGGAAAGTATGGATAGGATTGGGCTGCCAGTCACTTACAGTAGCGGCCATGCCGAATAGGTTGCAACCTTATGTGACAGCCTTACAGTTTCTTACAGTTCTTGGGGCCTTATGATTCCGGAACAAGCATTCTAGCAGTGCAAGGCCCACTTAGGATTGGGTCACTTGTTTTAGTTTGTGACAAACCCATATATATATTCATCAGAAAAAAAACCATCAGGGAAAGTGTTGCCTGAAGGCTTTCCAAAAATGCGAATTGCTGGTTCGTAAAAAAGAAATGCAATGATGTAACCCCTACATGGTTAGGAGTGCAGAAATCCTCCTGCTTTCAACTGGAGCTATGTATAGAGAAAACCATGATTTCTGTAATTATAGGGCTGCCCTGCCATTTGTTTTTGCCATGCTTTTGTCCTGTACTTGAGGCCTGGGATGTTGAAACAAATCTCATCTCAATATTGTAGATATAGTTGGTCGTATAAGCATAAGTAGCAGTGAAATTTCCCCCAGTGTTTCTATAGGAAATGGAAAATGCTAATCATTGCAGAATAAGCCGAGAATACATAGAGCCCAGCCTCCAAAAATAAGCCTTGCTTAATGTAAGCACATGCTTACATGTTTTGCTGAACAGACACTTCAATGGGTTATGCCGTGCTGCTGGATTGCCTTATAAATAGTAGAAATATCCTTTCTGACCCCCTGCAGGTAATCAGCTTAGCTTCTGAAGCATGAAATTTTCAGTGGCCTTATCTTAGCTTGCATACAGTATCTACAAATGTTATCATTCACCCTAAATTTACCAACCCCGTTTTCAAAAACTCCGCCACAGCATTTTGCCTGACTTGTGCTGAGGGGTGAGCCTCTTGAGGGATGTTTGTTTAGAAGAAAAAAAAAAATCCAGTTTAAATTTTATTTGGAAAACTAAGGACAAGAGTCTGAGTAGCCTGTAGTCAGACACACTTTTTGCAAATATTAACTTCCATTTAGCTCTGTACCAGTTCTGTTAGAACAAATATGGATGATAAAGTGTCACTTCTGTTCCGTAAATGTAATAATCTGAAAATAAATGGAGCTCTGCATTGCCTGAGGTATGTGTGAATATATATTTTTTTTTACCTGCTGCCAAATTGCAGAGATCACTTAGTGCTTCTTCAATGACACATTTTTTTTCTAGCCTAATTAAAGTTGCCACCTGGCCTATTTTATATTATCTCAACTCCTAACTTTCTGTCCCCCCCCCCCCCAAAAAAAAAGAAAGAACATGAAAGTAAGCTGAATTTCAGCAGAGACTGGTTAATAGTTTTTAATATCTTCACTGATTTCCAATGAACTTAGTGGGTTAAACTGAGAGAATAATGGATGAGTTTGAGATCATTAATCCAATGTTATGTGTGAGAATAACATTCACATTGGAAAGGACTGGAGAGGGAATAGCACAAAGAAAGCAGTTGGCAGGAAAGTGTAAATTTGGTGAAGAGGATGAAAGAGTGAAAGGTAGGGATGGGCAGAGAGCCATGAGATTCTGGGCTACCACAGTTTGGGTATAGAGAATGGAATGACATCATTCTACCCATTCATCCCTTCAGAGGGATTATTGAAGTCAGAATTGCTTCTGCTATTAAATTCTAGCAAGGATGTTCCTTGCATCACGGTCAGTTCCCAGGTGGTCACGGTCAGTATTCCCAGGTGGTCTCCCATCCAAGTACTAACCAGGCCTGACCCTGCTTAGCTTCCGAGATCAGACGAGATCAGGCATGTGCAGGGTAACAGTTGCTGTCCTGTTGCAAAAGGCGATGTGCCATTCAGCTTGGCCAGGCTGCCACTGCTAACCTGCCTATGACCCTTGGGACTGTCGAGTCAGTGACGGGACAGGCAGGAGGTGAGGGTGGACAGAATAGGGTGGGGAAGAGGGTAGAGACAAAGGCAGGGAGGGGGTGGATCAAGGCTGGAAATGGGGTGCTATTGGTGGCTGCGGCACCTCGATCCAACCGCCCTAGGTCCACTCTTATTTGCAAAGAAGACACAATATAAGCAAAGATTCAGAGTACTCCAGGAAAACAACAATGTGAGTGGACAAAAGCACAGTTCTGTCTCATTTTACAGTTTTCCCAACACGCCATCTCTATTTCACATCAGCGGCCTGATCCTACACATATTTAGATGGAAATCTAATTCATTGATATTTCAAGTGGATTGATATCCACACAAAATATAATTAAGACTGCAGTTTCAAATTGCAATTTGATATTCTACTTCTTTCTTAATTTAGGCATGGAGTTTAGTTATATATTCTCAAGGTTCTGTTGATGTATGTTGATGGTGATGTCTGAATAATACAGCAGAATAATAAACTGAAATAAAATTTTATCCATACAATCCCATTACCTTCAGAAGCAGACATTTGATTAGTATCACACTTAAGCATGATGCAAAAATATATAAGCCTTTTTTTTTTACATTATGAGATCCTGATTTATGCCCTGATACTGACAACCACATTATATAATTATTGGTTATATTCTAATCTAATCAAAGAGGGGGAAAGAAGCATTAAGCCTAGCTTGAGTCTTACCTTTCTTTTCTTTTTGTTCCTTCTCTTTTTGCTGCAAGCTCTCCTAGCTGAAACGAAAAGATTAAACCACTCAAACTGCTTATTCAGTTCTCATATTTTAGAATGAGAAGTAGTCACACAGCCCAATCCTAAACTCCCACCCCCCTTCGATGCAAATGTCTACTGCAGATGAAATGACTGCACCCACTGCAAGGTGGCAGTTGTAGAGATCTCCTCTGGGTAAGGGAAATTTGTTCACATTTGTTCCCTAACCCGGGGGTTACCCTTTGCAGCACAGAGGGGTATGTGCACTAGCACATTTGTTGGCGAAGGAGGACACACACAATGGGATTGAGTCCAGGAAGTGGGTTAAGATTCAGTGTTCACCACAGCCATCAAATCTACCTCCTTCCTGCACCCAATCTGCACTTCTTTTGCCCCATTCTGCCTTCCCCCTACCCTTGTCACCACTTCATTTTGCCTTCTCCCACCCCAATTCCCCACCCCATTCCACCTGCCCTGACATCCTACATTCCTTGGTGGGTCCAAAGCACTTCTCCAGCAGAAAAGGGAAGACTCCAACCTCCCCACTGACATTCCTGCAGTGTTCAACTCTGTTCGCTGCCAGAGCAGCTTTTACAACTACTTTAACAAAGTTAACTGCAGCAGAACACATGTTCTGTTGTCAGCTTACCCAGAAAAGATTGGACCAACAATTGGGCTGTTCTTCTTTCTGGTCTTTACTCCATCTTAAGAACATAAGAACATAAGAACATAAGAACAGTTGAATGAAGCAGGATGGGTCTTTCCCATCTTTGCCAGGTTTCTGGGTGTTGCAGCATTCATGGATTGAGGAATGGAAAGGTGGGGTTGTGATGGTGTCCTGTGTCTTCCAGATTCCAGAGAATCCATGTAATGCTGAATGAGCAAGACAAGATTGGGATTCTTTGTCTACCACTTGTCTTGCTGCATTTCATCACCCATTCTGAGCTGGCCAGGGTGATCTCTGGCGTGGCTCAGACTGTTTGTTTTTGGGGAACTTCAGTACCCATGCTAGCGACCCTGAATTTGGAACGGCTTAGGATTTAACATAAGGACATAAGAACAGCCCCACTGGATCAGGCCATAGGCCCATCTAGTCCAGCTTCCTGTATCTCACAGCGGCCCACCAAATGCCCCAGGGAGCACACCAGATAACAAGAGACCTCATCCTGGTGCTCTCCCCTACATCTGGCATTCTGACTTAACCCATTCCTAAAATCAGGAGGTTGCGCATACACATCATGGCTTGTACCCCATAATGGATTTTTCCTCCAGAAACTCGTCCAATCCCCTTTTAAAGGCGTCTAGGCTAGACGCCAGCACCACATCCTGTGGCAAGGAGTTCCACAGACCGACCATGCGCTGAGTAAAGAAATATTTTCTTTTGTCTGTCCTAACCCGCCCAACACTCAATTTTAGTGGATGTCCCCTGGTTCTGGTATTATGTGAGAGCGTAAAGAGCATCTCCCTATCCACTCTGTCCATCCCCTGCATAATTTTGTATGTCTCAATCATGTCCCCCCTCAAGCGTCTCTTTTCTAGGCTGAAGAGGCCCAAACGCCGTAGCCTTTCCTCATAAGGAAGGTGCCCCAGCACCGTAATCATCTTAGTCGCTCTCTTTTGCACCTTTTCCATTTCCACTATGTCTTTTTTGAGATGCGGCGACCAGAACTGGACACAATACTCCAGGTGTGGCCTTACCATAGATTTGTACAACGGCATTATAATACTAACCGTTTTGTTCTCAATACCCTTCCTAATGATCCCAAGCATAGAATTGGCCTTCTTCACTGCCGCCGCACATTGGGTCGACACTTTCATCGACCTGTCCACCACCACCCCAAGATCTCTCTCCTGATCTGTCACAGACAGCTCAGAACCCATCAGCCTATAATTTCATGGCTGTCATGACAACCACGGACTTATCTCAAGTAATTTCTGCCCTGACCCACACTGGGTCTTGAATTTACTGCTGGGTCAGAGGATGGTGATCTGGATGTGACAGAGATGAACTTCCTGGAAGGGTTTAGGCTAGTCACAGTCACAGTATCTTTACCTTTGCAGAGGCAAGGTACCAGATTGTATGGTCCACCCTCAGAGGCTGATGGATCCAGAGGGATTCCTGATGGGGAATTTCCTGCTGCTAAGCCAGTGACTCATCTGAAGCTGTGGTCAACCTCTGAAAAATGGAGATGGTAGGGCAGTGGATCAGAGCCAATCAACCTCTACCTCATCACAGAGCTCATGTGGCTTCTTGGTTTACCCTGGAACAATGGGCAATGAAGTAGTTGGGCAGATGTCTAGAATGATAGTAGTGGAAAATTTGCCACAAGTCCAATTGAACACAGGTGAGAGCTCCCATTAGAGCTTTTTTTGTTCTACCATTACATCTGCAGAGAATCATCCTGCTAAATAGTTGCTTGGGGCCTGATACCTTTGAGTTCTCAGAGGTAGGTTCACTGTGACCAATTTGTAAATATTTTGCAGATAAAATCATTCACATGTGTCAAGACTTGTATGCCACAATGACAATGTCACTTGATGTTCCCCACCTCCTCCGGAGTCAGCTGGGCCAGTGCAGGGACACACACTGGACCATAGAGGCTGCATCCAGCATCCACGCTAACTTGGGGAGGCGGGTTGCGTTGGCCAAGCTCGGCCAACACAGGGGCCTGGGGAGGACGAGGAGGAGGTAGGGAGGAGGTGGGAGGGAGGTGTTCTGGGGCCGGGGGAGAGTGGGCTGAGGGCATTCCAGGGGGCGGGCAGGCAGGGAACAGGAGGTGGGGCTGAGACCCAGCGGTTATGCTGGATCCCAACCCTGTTCCCTGAGCAGTGCGGAGCAGCTTGTAACCGCTTCGTTCTCCTCTGACTTGTGCCACCTCCTGAGCTGGCATGAGTCCGTAGCGTCTTACCTGGGGGTAAGGGGGAGAGTTTCTGCTTACATCCGACTGAGCCACTTCTGACCCCAATCTTGCGCTGGATACAGCACAGGCCTCCTGGCCTGCCTGTTCCAGCGCAAGATAGTATTGTCCTGCAGAGCAGTTTGCATATGCTTCTCCTTTTTGCCCCTACCATCACCCCCTTCTTCCTCTGTTGTCTTCTTTTGGTCACTATCTAGACTGTAAGCCTCTTGAGGCAGGGATCTGACTTTTCACTGTACAAAAAGTGCCATGAACATTGATGGGGAATCACAGGTCACCAATGCAAAAATTTTTAAGCCCTTCTGCCTGCCTGATAAAACAGAAGAACACAGCCTCTTCATTGCTTCCCATCTCAGCCTACAATGCCTTCTACTCAGGCTGCAATCCTGTACCTATTTACTTGGGGGTAAGTCCCATTGAGCTTTGTTGGACTACAACAATGGCATCATGCTCCCCGGAGACCCTGGCATCTCAGTTCTGGATTAAAACTATTCCCATGCCTTAAAAGTAAAGAGCTGCCACCAGCAGATTCTGGTTCCTCCAAGGAGGGGGGCGTACTTTCAGGGACCACTAAGGAGGTTGTTCTGTTAGGGTGGGTTTTATGCCCGTCTAGTTTATCTGAGCTTAGTAGCCCTCCCTACAGAATTTCCTCTTAGATCAGCAAGGTACAGAGAATTTAGACACACTGGGTGGTATTGAGTTTGCAGTATACACCACTCTAAAGCACTTGAGTCTCCAAAGGTAATGTTACTGATAAACACAGAGAGATGCAAGGATGACGGCAGAAAAGAAATCAAAAGCTAAAATAAGGTCAACTTCTTCTATACACAGACTGCCATGGATGCTAGATACTAGAAGACTAGATCTGCACTTGGTTTCTAAATTCCACTAAACACATACCTTTAGTAAAGTTACAAGCATTTGATCAGGAGCACTTGAAAACCCAACTCCCCATGCTTGAATGCTTGCAAGCAGGATTGAAAGACACAGGCCTGTGTTTGCCTTGATCCTGAGAGCTGCTGCCTTCTCTTCCCCCAAAGCCAGATACTTATTTGTTAATTTTTCACATTTATTCCCTCCCTTCCCTCCAAAGGAGTTCAGGGTGGTAGACATGGCTTCTCCCTCTCATTTTAGCCTTACAACCTTTCAGCGACACCTGGGGCTGGGGGAAAGCAAAGGCAGACACTCCCATGGCACTATCAGGACACTTTCTCATTCCAGGGAAATGGACATCCAGTCTCAGAATCCCTGATGGGAAACTGATAGGGTAGCCCAATCCTAACATGCGCTGGCAAAGCTGGGTCATGCATGGCCTCTGGGATGCATAATCCAGCACGAGTAAGGAGGGGGCTGGAGCTCTACCCAAGTTAAAGGGACATTTGTCCACTTATACCAGGTAAAGCCTCAGCCTAGCCAATGGAGCTTCTTGGATCTGCATCAGCTAAATCACTGGTGCAAGTCTGAGAAGACATATAAGGCTAGAAGTCGTAGGGCAGGGGTTAGAATATGGCAGAGGCTTCCTCCACCAATCCCACTCTCCTCTCAGGCCTATCCCACCCCATTCCTCTCTCTCTCTCTCTCTCTTTTTAATTAGTATTTTATTTATTTATTACAGATACAGGTGAGGAAAACGGTACTACACAGGTTACACATGAGGGTATTGGCCATACATTACAACATGCATTATTCCAAAAAAGCAATCAAACGACTGAAAAAGGCACAATAGTCAACAATACAAAAGCTATCATATTTGTCAGTATAAAAATTTGGATTTATCTAAACACTCAATATTGTTTAACTAAAATTATCTATCCAGTCATAAAAATGCTTCCAATATTCTCTTACTCTACCTAAATCTCTCTCTTTCATTCTTTCTGTTAAAACTTCCATTTCTGCTATATCATGAATTTTGTCTATTAAATTTTTTCTAGTTGGAACGTCTGTAGATTTCCATTTTTGCGCAAACAATATTCTTGCCGCTGTAGCACTATGTACAATAAGATATTTCTTATATTGGTCTTTAATTTCTGATGTCACATTTAGGAGGAATATTTCTGGTTTGAATGGTAATACACTATTCAATATTTCTTGCAACAATGTATGTATCATTTCCCAATATTTCTTTGCTTTTTCACATGTCCACCACATATGATAAAAGGTTCCTTCAACCTCTTTACATTGCCAACACTTATTTGATGACCCAGAATACATTTTTGCTAATTTCTCTGGAGTTAAATACCATCTATAAAACATTTTATATAAATTCTCTTTAAAAGTCACTGCTTTAGTTATCTTAATATTTATATTCCAAATTTGTTTCCACTTGTCCATTGGTATATTATATCCAAAATTTTTTACCCAGCGCACCACTGCATCTTTAACTGTATCATCCTCCATTCTTATCTCAAGAAGAAAATTGTAAATTTTTTTATATACTTCCCCTCATCAATCAAAAATATTTTATCAAAACTTATATCTTCTTCATAAAAACCCATTTTTTGGTCTTCTCATAATCTTGTTCTTATTTGCATTTCGTTCCACCAGTCCAATTTTATTCCTTTCTCTTCTAACTCAGACTTATCCCATTCCTCTCTTTTTCTAACTTTAGATTTTATTTTCTGCTTCTGGAGGAAAAAGTGAAAGACAGTGGCATCACAGCAGGGGTTGTGGGCCTTACCGGGTGACACGCACAAGGGGTGACATCACTACTGGCCAAAATGTCTAAACTCTTGGTATTTTTGAAAAATATCATCATGTTATATATCAATTAATGTGTGATTTTCTGTGGGATGCAATTAAACAAATTGTGTTGGAATATCTCTATTCTATCAAATGTTATAGCCAAAAAACCACCAGGGTGGGGCAATGGTACATCACCACGCCCACGACTTGAGGCATTGCCCCACCCACTGAATGAGAGGAGGTCCATTATAGGTGATGTGCTGGCTTCATGAACTGGGTGACGCACACCCTAGTGGAGGTGCAGAGTGCTAAAGAAAAAGCTGTAACATATTTTTTGGGAGTTGGATAGGAGTGTCCTTTTAATCCTTCCCAGATGTTGTGAACATTATTCAGTACTGAATGGAGTTTCAAGTGTGCATGTGCAATTATGTGCAAAGTTGTGCTGCATCTGCTTTTTGTTTGACTTCAATCCCTGATCACATCAGAATGATTTGGTGCTCCCAGGCTCTGATGTGCATGGCCACTCCTGTTTAGCGGCATTCAAAATCCTCTTTCAAGTGGGAACCTAGGAGAACATTGGCAGCTTGGATGTTTTCTTTTGCAATAGGCTTTGGTGATGTTAATACAGGTACCAAATTGCTTCATGCTTTTTCAAACACTTAGCGGGGAAGGATAACCACCAACCAGAGGGGGAAAAAAATGGATGATCTGTACAGACTGTTAGCAATTCGGAATGGGGAAAAGAATGCAAAAACAACAGCATGCTAGTTAACAGGGGGGGGGGGAAAGAAACTGGTGATGTGTATGTTTTCAGGCATAAAAATTAAAGGAAGCATTGCTAAAGAAAGGACAGCTGTGTACTGAGCTAGCCTCGCTTTTTGTCCTCCAGTACAACGGAGCACAGAGATCACAGCTGCCACTTTGAAGTCAAACTGCTGCCTGAACAAATCAGAAGGAAATGGCCAGAGCAGGGTTGTCTCACATTGTCTGGCTCCAACATTATTCATTTAATTGCATATTGGGGCTGACAGTGTTAATGCCCAGACCGACTGACAGTAGGTGACAGAGGCCCATCTATGGCTGGCAGCCTGGACTGATCAGATGTTGGCTTGCTCTCTGGCAAGGGTTCAGGGCTGAATTAGATGCTATCACACATCAACCTCCTACTGAAAGGGTCCTTTTCATTAGAGGGTTTTGTAAAATTTTACAACGACAGGGAGAGGGCGGGGAGCTCAAACAAAACAAAATTGGAAGATATAAAGTGAAAAACATTTGTATATTGTTTAGTGATAATTCCTTTCCAAACACATACAGAGAGAGAGAGAGAGAGAGAGAGAGAGAGAGAGAGAGAGATGGAACATGAAAAACAATACTTTTGTATGCTGTGGGGCCCAACTGGAAATGTGTTTTCTGTGGATTTGTGTGTTTTTTTAAAAAAAATTTCAGGGCCCGAGGTTCACAGTTAAGGTCTGTAAATCTTAGAAATAGCACTAGATTTTATTATACACTTTATCTCTCTGGTACAATGGAAAGCAACCAAAATGTGTGTTTAAAAAGTGCATCTGAGATAATGGACCAAATGGATCTAGTGTAGATTACACTAGCACAGGGCCCCTTAGGTGCGGGGCCCAACAGTGGCATAGCTAGAGGGGGCGTCAAAACATTAAATATTGACAGTTCCGCAATGGGCCGTGTGAGTGGCCTCTTTGCTGCCAGAGCCACACTGGGTGGTGAAAGAAACGCAGAGGTATCTCCTTCGGGTTGCCTTCACTGCCTCGAATGACTTGGAAGGCAAGGGGGAGGGGCTGCTTACATATCAGTACTTAGCAAGCATTTTGACCCCTCTCTAGCTATGCCACTGGGGTCCAATTGGGAGCAATTTGTCCAATTGGCTGAACTCTGGCCCTGATCCCTATAATGCAAACTAATTTAGAAGGAAAAAAGAAAAAAAATATATGAGTTAAATGGCAATGAATGGGTGTCCTAGTGTTCAGTTTGAAATTGAGTGGAGATTTCCACATGTTCTAAGTCAATATTTGCAAAAGACTGAGTTTATAGCGAACCATCAATTCAGTTACTTGCAAAGGCTCAATTATGCCACCAAAAGCCCAAACATTGTAAAATGAAAAGAAAAAAAGATTCTTAACAGGCAATCAGAATTTTTGTGGGCACATTTGTGCTCATCTTGATTCTACTTGCAAATATCGAAGTATTGACTATGTAGAGCTCCCCAGGTGGAATAAACTGAGTTAGTAAATGGGATTAAACTTGTGAAAACTGTCTTTCCACAAAAACAACAAGACGTGTTGTTGTTTGTGCACAGGATCTCCCTGGCAGAGAGGCCATCCATGAGGCTACAAATTGTTCATAACAGTTACTGAGATGTGTCTGCACATTCCCCATAGCAAAGAGCGACATAATTATTTTAGCATGATGCCCAAAGTTAGCCACTTATACAAGACCCAGGTGCTCACCTATTCAGTGAAATCAATATGACTAACAGATCTAAATCATACACACTCAAGCAGGCTCTGGATGGCATGCAGGACCGAGCAAGGCATCAGAAATGGGAGGCAAGTTCCTCTTTGGGTTAAAGCACTAGGCAGTATCTGAGAAGGGATCCTCAAAGATATTCTAGAAAGCCCTCACCTTCATTCCTCCTGCTGGCCCTCTGATGAGTGCACAGCCACAATGTTGGCACACTTTGTATTATCTGGCTGTTCATTACAATGGGTGACTCTTTTGTCCCTAGACTTGCAGCAAACAGGACAGGATATTCAGGGCCCAATCCTAAAGATGTGCAGCTCTGGTGCTGAGCTCCAGTGCTGGTGCTGGGTGTTGAAGACCTGGCACATCCGCAACACCCTACGTGGGGTGAATGCCAGCACCAGGCCCGTGCCAGTTGGCACTGAGCCCCGCACCAGTTGGATACTGCTTGGAACTAGATGAGCTCTGTGTGGTGCTTGGGGTTTTCCCCGGAAGAAGGGGCCAAAAGTCCCTTTCCCCCGAGGAGACCTCCGGTGGCCTCGGTAGTGCCGCTGGTTGCAGCGGTAGCCATTTTGGTGCAGTTGCACCTGGCGGAGCCGCTGACTTTAGGACTGGACTGTCATTCTCTCAGTGGGAGCACTCTACCCTTAACAGAGAAGAACAAAAAGGGTTGTACAGCAGGCCTAAAGAGAACCCCTTCTTCTTACAGGTTGCATGCAGATGAGGAGATGGATTGTGCCAGTTGTTGTTGCCATGAACATTAGTTTAAGAGAAACACATACACAAACCAAAATCTCCAAATCCGCAAGACCAATTTAAAGCATAAAATGGAAAGCTTATGAATCACATGTCTGCAAAGAAACATGCCTTTTCTTGCAGAGGCGCAGCAGAGAAGATATGTTCTGTGTAACTTATTTGATTATGAAACTTCAGCGTGTTTTCACGAATACACAACAGCTTCTACTTAGAATATTTTTTAAAATCAAAACAGCATCTTGCACAGCCATCTGATCATGTTTTTAATCCTACTCTATATTTACACACATACACATACACTATACACCAGTGGCGTCGCTAGGGGAGTGCGGGCTGCACTGGGTGACGCGCACAGGGGGTGACGTGCACGGGGGTGACGTACTAAAATTGCAGTGGTTCAGAGTAACCCCATCATATTATATACTGTTGGATGCGGACTTTCGAGTGGAAGGCAATGCAAAAAACCACAATGAAATATCTCCTTTCTACCAAAAGTTATGGCCAAAAAATTGGAGAACAAAAAATGCATGGATCCCTATGGAAAGTGAAAGTGAGTTGTATCACGCATTTACTTGTGAGTAGACGAACTTGCATTAGTCTGTTGGAAAGGGCAGGCTGAGTGGAATTCAATGACACCAGAATGGTGCTGATCCAATGAATGCAGCCCAAAAAAACACCTGATAAGAAAATCCCTCCCTTCAAGCAGATGAATGTATTGAGCCCTATGGAAAGCGAAACTAAGCCTCAAGTTCGGGTTTACTCGTGAGTAAGCAAATGTGCCTTAGCTGGTGTGGAAGATCAGGTGAATGAGAGTGCAAGGCTACCAGAATGGTCCTGATCCTATGCACCTTCAGCTAAACAAGTGCTCCAGAAGGCAGCCTCCCCCCCTCCACTAAAAAGGATCAAGACAGAGGCTTCAGCTGATAAGGTGAACTTTTCTGAGACTTGCAAAGCCAGGCAAATCCTGACAGTGATCTGGTTTAAACAGAAGTTCTTAAATTGAACTGGGCACTGGGTAGGGCTGAAAACCTTATGATTTTTGTAGGAGGCAGGCTACAGAACAAATTCACTTGGTGGAACAGGGCTGGCTTCTACTTATTTAATTATTTGTTTTACTTTAATTATTTATACTTATTTATTTTAATTTGCCTGATGATGTCACTTCCACCATGACATCACTTCTGGTGGTCATGGACAGATTGTCATTCTAAAAAGTGGGTCCCAGTGTTTAAAGTTTGAGAACTACTGCAATAAAGTGTTAGCAAGTTGACACCCTGGGGTGTGTGTGACATCACTAGTGACCAGAATCACTAAAATCATAGTTTGGAAGAATAATACCATCATGTTATATATCAATCAGTGCGTAATATCATGCAGAATGTGTTCTATCTTTGTTCTATCAAATGGTACAGTCAAAAAACCAATGGGGTGGAGTGATGGTACATTACCACGCCCACCACCTGGGCTGTTGCCACCCCCCATTACATGGGGGGTGACACGCTGGCATCCCGCACTGGGTGACGCGAACTCAAGTGACGGCAGTGCTATACACTGTCATCATCAAGGATCAATGTGTTGCGAAATGATGAGTTATTGTTTATACTGGTGGCCTAAGAAATATGCCTCACCGAAACAGGGGGGAGATGAATTAATCACCACCAACTGGTTTTCTGAACAGATTGGAATGAAGAACTGATCAGATTCAAAAATCAACTCCTGAATCCCAACTTTCAGCAAGGTGAATTGTATTTCTGTGGGTTTTTTTTTCACTGAAGATGCATTATCATTCTGCCCTGAAAAGAACTCTTCCGGCCACCTGCACAAAAGTGGTGGGTCTCACTAGTGTTTCAGTCACTTGCTCTTTTTCCATCTTGCATCACAGGACAGCTGACCAGATATCAAACATGTCAGGCCAACCCACAGCATGCAATGTGGATGGGAGGGGAGCTGCCCTTCGAACTTTGGTGTTGTTGCCTCTCCAGCTGGTTTCTTTTCAAAGGTTGCCTTGTTAAGCAAGACATTTAAAAGGCATGCTCTGTCGCCGTTCACAGGGGCACCCTGCTGGGTTTTCATCTTGTATGCCTATGTGTGTTTGTACACTGCCGACAATATCAGGCATAAGAGCCACGCGACTCAGAGAGCAAGAGGAAGTTGAGTGACACCATGATCCTTGTGCACTGTTTCAAGACAAGGGCTCCACAGCCTTGTATTGAATTTTGATTAGGCATTCTGCAGAAAAGCAAAATTGGCATGCTGAGATAGCTTAACCCCTTTAATTCCAACATTTCATGAGAGGTCAAGAGACATTCTTTTTCCTTCCCTTTTGAGGGCTGGAAAGAAAATCAGAAGCAATAATGCCAGGAATGTCTAATATCAATTCACAAAAGGCCCAACATCTCTTACAGAGAAATGAACATAAGTGCTCTTTACTTGCATTCTATGAGCCTACGAAGGAGTTCTTTAAAGATTTCCATGTCAAAAGGCTTTAAAGTTGGAACTCCCTTAGCCCCCCATGTGGATTTTCTATGTTTCAACTATTTCAAAATAGTTAATAGGTCATTTTTGATGGTATGGATAAAAGGTATAGTTACAAACTACATTTCTGGAATTACAGCTACAGTGTCAATGGTAAGGTTGCAACTGTCAGCTGTAAGGTTTTTAACCTGAGTTCACCTTTTTCCTCTCAGTCACATGGCCAGCAAGCTTCATTGTCATTCAGTTCTCAGTTCCCAAGTAGTCAGGTTCCATCTACAAAGCCTAAATGGATGTTGGATTCAATTCCATCTCTAATTATTCAGGTAAAAAAAGAAATGAACGTTCCATATTTTCTTCTGTGATGTCATGAAGGTCGGGGTTATGTTAATCAGGCAACTAAAACATGCTTATTGTAGAACTTGTACATTCACCATGGCTTTTATCAGCTGATTAACCATCAGGTTGTAAACAGAAGATTCCAGATGATATCTAGCTAATATGTTGATATGTAGGCCATTTCCTGACTGTCAATTCCCAAATCAAAATCAGGTTGCTTAGCATCTGTTTCACATTTTTAGTTTAAAAAAAAAAATCATTAAAACCTTTCTTCTTTTTTATGTTACCCTTGAAAGGAATGCTGTGAAAGAACTCTTCACTCAAATCTTAGCCCCATGAAACTGAACAGCAGACTCCAAGACTCACAGAAAATCAGGTTAGGGACAGTGTGGAACCAGGGACATGAGATAGGTGGGGAGGCAGGGGAGGTAGAGCCTCCCCACCAGAGTCCTTGGGAAAGCGCAGTCGCTGTGTGAGGTGGACAAGCACACACAACCCATGTGCATAGAGCATAGTGTGCACTTGCACACCTCACATGGCAGTGGTGCTTTTCCAAGCATTCCAGTGGGGAGGCTCTGCTTCCCCTGCCTCCCCACCCACTGCATGTCCCTGTGTGGTACACATGGCTAGTTAAAAGGATGGTGGAATGGATGGTGGAAAGGTGCTTGTTAGTGGCTGTTGCTGCTCGCTGATCACTTATCGCAAGTTAAGTAGAACACGTTCTCTATACTTTACATGGTTTGACCACACACTGGAATATGAGCAAATGGCATCATATATGGCAGTTGTTTCATTTAGTCCATCATTAGTGATGATGCCAAAGACTAGGCCACTTCAGCCTAGAAAAGAGACGCCTGAAGGGGGACATGATTGAGACATACAAAATTATGCATGGGAAGGATAAAGTGGATAGAGAGATGCTCTTTACACTCTCACATAACACCAGAACCAGGGGACATCCACTAAAATTGAGTGCTGGGAGGGTTAGGACAGACAAAAGAAAATATTTCTTTACTCGGTGTGTGGTTGGTCTGTGGAACTCCTTGCCACAGGATGTAGTGATGGCATCTGGCCTGGATGCCTTTAAAAGGGGATTGGACAAGTTTCTGGAGGAATAATCCATTATGGGTTAGAAGCCATGATGTGCATGTGCAACCTCCTGATTTTAGAAATGGGCGATGTCAGAATGCCAATGCAAGGGAGGGCACCAGGATGCAGGTCTCTTGTTATCTGGTGTGCTCCCTGGGGCATTTGGTGGGCTGTGAGATACAGGAAGCTGGACTAGATGGGCCTATGGCCTGATCTAGTGGGGCTGTTCTTATGATACCAGAGCAGAGTGCAGAGTGGAGGTATGCAGAAGGCAGTCCATCCAGATGCAATATAAACCTGGAGAAGGATAATACCTATACCAGTGCCTATCCCAACCTATCAAGGAAATGTCTGTCCCAGTGAATCAGGGGGAAAGGGAAGTAAGAGGAGACCTATTTCAAGATGAATTGCTTTGCACTATGTATTGAAGATTGTGATCTGTAAAAGAAGCTGTTCGGATCCGGATTCACCCCTCGCAGGTCCACAGGACAGTGCAGGCAGGGGATGTAGCATGGCGCAGGTGTTGTTCAGACCTCAGGAGCCCACAAGTCTAGGGGAAAAGGAGTTCCTGTGTTGTACCAGAAGAAAGAGTATGTTGCACCACTCTGAAGAGGGGGAGGAGCAATTCTCCCAGTGGAAGGATCTGGTGGAGGTAAAGAAATTGTGAGTGGGGCCAAAGCAGGAAAGGGTGAAGCAGGAAGAGGGAGGGACAACAGGTCCTTTGCTCAATTTAAAGCATCTTCTGCAGGCCTGGGATGAGGTTGGCAGGGTTGAGGCTGAGAGAGCAACCAGCCAGGAAAGGCCCAGAGAGGAGGCCCACTTTTAAGAAAGTAAGACTATCTGGAGGCAGCAGAGGGGGATCAAGGGAGATGACCCACTCTGCAGATCTAGCAGAAATTTGGATGATGCAGGGTGATAAGGAGTTTGCACAACTCCAGATAAGGAGTTCTCAACTTGTACTTATGGCAAAATTGCTTGTTGTATGGAAAATACAATTTTCAGTGCCAAGCCTAGCTGTGTAGAATGAATGCACTGTAGAATATGCTTATTCAAGTGTCATATACACCTGTTAGTTTGCACTTGATGCCTGTGGCTCACTGGTGATGGCACACTGGTATTTCCCATCACATGTCCACATCATTTCATGAACTCTTAAAACACATTTTTAAATAGTTATTCAGAGGTCAAAATACTGACAGACCATCAGTGTGCATCACTAAGACCAGTAATTTTACTAAGGCTGCAGTCCTAGCCACACATTCCTTGGAGTAAACCCCATTGAACACAATAGGGCAGTGTTTCTCAATGTGTGTCCTCCACTGTACCCCTTCACACAGTCCACTTATTCCAAGTACCACTTGAAGTAACTGGTGATGACATCACCACTTCTGATTTGGGAGGCCAGATGCAACACAACAAACACCATGTTGTGGAGTGTAGGAGTTTCCTGCAGAGCAAAACAAACAGCAGCGCAGCAGAAACTTGAAGCCGATGCTCAAGGCTGTCCCTCGGGAGGCTCGTAAGTTGCAAATAATCACTCAAAAAGAAAAGCTGGGTTCCACCACCAAGGTATATTATTTACAGCAACATGGTCAAACAGACAGCAGCACACGTCTGGCTCCTCAATTTCCTATGCCCCCCCCCCAGGGAGCGTTTGTTTGCAGGCTTGCTTTATACATTAGCCACGCCCAAACTCAGGTGCACAGGGTTAGCACTCAGTATCACCTGCCACTTAGATACATGGAGCTCAACAGAATTAAACATTCACAGGCTACATCAGATACAGTGCCTGTATCTTTTCTCCTGCGCACAAGACCTGAGGGATTTCTTAGGTTTCAGACCTCAACACACCAGAAAGAAGTCAGGGTTGACCAGCTGCGGACCTCCACAGCCCCACACCCAGGGCAAAGCTTTGTGATGTGGTCTATCGCCGCCACCCCCAGGCAGAAATCCGCCCCCCTCCCAGTCACCTGAAGCTCATGGAGTCTCATGCAACCTCCTCCCGTGCCAGGGAAACTTCTGTGAGTTTCCCTGGCGCTATAAACTGTGCTTCTGGCAAACTAAAAGCACAGTTTCTGCCCCTGTCGGGAGCCTCAGAGAGGCTTCCAGGGGGTCCCAGCAACCAGCACCTGGGGCTTTTGCCCCGTCCCGGTTTATGGCAAGCACACAACTGGGTAGTAGTTGTGTGTGGGGTTAACAGCAGGGCTTTTTCAAGCACAGAAAAGCATGCTTTGGAGCTCTGACTGCTGAGCAGAGCCTCCTATCTTGTTGGCTGCATCACTTTCCTGGTCTTGCTACCAGGTGGCAGATGTCCAGTGGTCCTGCAAGTACCACCAGACACCACCTCGAGTACCACTGATGATTCCAGTACCACTGGTTAAGATCACTGCAATAGGGCTTACTTCTAAATAGACATGCATAGGCTTGTGCCCTAAGTGTCCACAATGTAACATGGTGGTGTCTGTTCCAGGGTGTGTTACTGCTGTGGAATAAACCATGTACTCCATCAGAGCTGACTCATGTAATGTAAGTACATTAAGTGCATATGGAATTGAATCTATCTGCAGTGTTTTTCATGTAATCTAACATGTATATATAATGATCATCCTTCTCCTTTGCCCGGATGAGCTCCAACAGGACAAGAGAAATGATGTCTGTTTTAATAGGATTACAGACCCTAGCAACTGCAAACAAGAGAGCATTGCTCCTAATTATTCCATCTGCTCACCTTCTCTGTGAATTGCCTCATTCCTGCTGGAGCTTTCCTTCACAGCTTTTGAAGCATTAATTCTCCTTGGTCTAAAGAATGAGCTGCATGAAGTCTGAAGCTCACTTTGTTTTTATCCTTCCTCCAGTACACCAGTCCTTCAAAAGTATAATGAGACACAATCTAAAGCTCTGGGGATTAAATATGCAGACAGAGCTCATGCAAGCAAGGACTGGCCCAGTCTTTGAAAGGTCCAGTAATGCTCCATGTGCACAATGGAGTATTCCCCATGTAATGTATATAAAGCTTTTGGTATGCTTTGAAGTACAGTACTGAGTTAATGGGTGGATCCTGGAGAAAATATTATTCCACTCTCACAATCAAATTGACAACCATAGTTTTTGCCTGGATTAGATGGGCCAATGAAATATAAGGAAATGTTATAGCATGTGGTCTAACTCTGGTCTGTCTGGTATCTGAGTTTTGTCCATCCCCCTGCTTTCCATACTCAACAGTTCAGCAACCAGAATTTCTGTGTCCTGTTGCCTCAGTTACTGTTTGGGGATGTCTTCATCCCCAAGTGTAGCAGCCAGTTTCTCTCCTCTGTGATTCAAGTCTTTCTGGTGTGCTATTTTGTACAAGGTAATCAGCCTAATGATGCACCCCATGCCATCTCTGGATAGAGCACCCCGATTGACACTTGCAGCTGTGATTGATTCAGTGGTGGGTAGGAAAGGAGGAGTTCTGTCTCTCCTTCTCTTAACTCCCTCTCTGGTTTCAGAGGCTCTGGGACGTGTAGTCTTCCCAGACTGGCTGGTGTCCCTACTATGGACATGAATTTACATGGAAACTGTAGTCAAAGCTTGCCTGAAAATATTATCATGTTTTGACTATATTTTAATTAACATCCGTGGGCTTCATTTGGGTACAGAAGTCTCTTCTGATGGACTTTTGGAACAACTCATTCTTTGCCATGTTAATTAGAATACTTATAGCTTGGGATTCCAAATTGTCTGAATTATGACTAGCCTCAGACAGTGCATCAAAAATTATTCATATGAAAGTAATTTAGGATTATGGTCATAATCTGCACACAATTATTAATATTTTTCCTGTGTCAGTAGTAAATTAATTATGCTGACTAATATCCCCTGCTGCCTTCTAATGAGCTTTTATAAAATGAACAATAATCTCTATTTTCTGCTATCAAGAAATAATTTCTCTCAATTTCCTTGCCCCGGAAAATCTTCTCTACAAATCCAAAACCTGACAGACCAAGTAATCAAAAGTCCAGTTGTTGAAGCTTTCGCTATTGGTAAGGAGCAATCTTCCAAACAATTCAATTTTCCATCATTCCATAAAGCTCAGCAGTGAGGAAATATGAAACTACTTCACCATAGATTCTTCCTTGCACAGAAGACTATGTAGAAGAGAACCGCACAGCTTCAAAGCTATAAACATGGTTGTTTAAAAGCCACGGTGTGTATGGTCTATTATTTATGGGTTATTTATAAAGGTTTTCCTGTTTTGAAATGGCATATTTCTAAGAAATATAATCTATATATACCCCAATGTAAGGAACAATATCAGAATAATTCTCTTGTATCATTTTGTCATTTGGATAGACACAAGCAGTTCTGAATCCCAAGGAAAACAAGTTCTTGAAAGTATCTTTAGCTGTGCGGTGTGGTGAATGAAAGACACTGTCAATATGTCTGCTGACAAAACTGTTCACAGTGCCAGAGAAGAAGATAAACAATTATACAGCACTACATAATTTAGTATTACTTTTATATTGTTTAGCTGTCAGCCATCACAAGACAGTATGCAAGACAAATATACAGGTTGAGCAATGGCTATCCTGGCTCATGTGCCACCTGGGGCCAGGGCTTCAGAATGCCCCCCCCCCCGGAGACTGACGTTTCCCCTACTTACCAGTCAGTTTGGAGCCTCACAAAATGTCCTCTGGTCCTCCTAAAGCCTTCTGAGGCCTCCAGAGGGCCTTTAAGCATTACTTCTGTTTTTTGTCAGAAAATCATAAGTAATGTTTAAATCCTCAGAAAGCTTTCGGAGGGCAGGAGGACACCACATGAGGCCTCCCCAGCCCTCAGAAGGGTTCCGGAGGGTGGGGGCATGGGTGGTGGTGCCACCCCCACAGGCCTCACAGGCATGGCACCCTGAGGCATTTCCCACCTGATTCCCCCTGGAACACCAGTGAGGTTGATTGTCCCTTATCTGAAATCCCTTATCCCTTTTTGGACCAGAAATGTTTTGGATCTCATTTGTTTTTCAGATTTTGGAGGCTTGTGTAAGGTTGCAGTTTAGCAGCATGCATCTCCCTTGGAAGGAAGCCCTACTGCCGTCCACAAGGATTACCACTAAGGAGTAACATCCAGGCGTGTAAACCTTCACTTTCACTATCCAGCTTTTGTGGCTGCTTTCATGTGAGTTCCTGAAGCAGCCGACCATTTCTCCTTCCTCCCCTCCTCCAGAGCAGCACATGTCACCTTTCCACCTCTTCCTTCATTAGACCACCATCACATAAGGCAGCACTGTTTTGCCCAGCTGGGCATGGGAAAGAGCTCCACTCGACTCGGTGTGTTGAGGTGAGAACAATACCATCGCTATATATCATTCGAAAGGTAATTTCATGCAGAATGTAATAAAATAATCCATGTTGAATTATCTGCATTCTATCAAAAGTTATGACCAATCAGAAAAGTAAAACACAACTGCCTTATGTAACAAAAAGTGGATTTTCTCAACTCAAAACTGACCAATACGACTGATCAAAATACGACTGATCATCTGACAGCCAAAGAGGTGATATTATGACACAGCAGGGAACCAATAAAGTGTTAGCTTGAGTCAGCTCTCATTTCCATGCATGAGAGCTAATACTAGAACTCTTATTCAGATGTGTGAGTGTCATCATGTTGGCCACTGGTTTTTTGTTGGCTACTGATTTGTTGGGTGGCCTATGCTGTTATATTATTTTAAAATATCAACAAAGTGAATGGGGGTTACTCCATTCGATGCCACTGCATTTAGTCAGTGTTTAGGATATTGTAATTTATTCTGTATGGTCTGGTACAGAAGGAGGTCCATTGTGGGGGTAACACAATGAGCTCTTGCAATGATTAACACGAACCCTAGTGACGCCTCTGCCTTTGGGAAGGAATTTCAAACTAAACTTCCCTCCCTGCACTTTTCTAACTTAGGTGGTTCTGGAGACAAACATATTGTTTAAATTATAACTTGACTTCACGCAAAGAGAAAAGGAAACAGGTTTTAACCTCTGCTCATGACACTTTATCAATGCCAACATTCACCATACATATGGCTTAATTGATAGCAGTGTTCTATAACCAGAAACACTCCTCAGTGTTGAAAACCTGGTGGATAAGACATGCACACTCCAGTCAGAAATGTTCAAAGTACTTCTACAATGATTCCTTTGAATATAAACAATGTGTTCTATCATTAAAGACGAGTGCTTAGCAAGCTAAAATTCTTGACCCTAATGTACCGGGAATGAATTGCATTTCTCCAAGTTTCTGTTACAGTAATCAGCTAGATTTTTAACCATGCTCACCTTGAAATTGATCCATAGATATAAAGATTTAAGGAAACATGCAAGTCAGGTGAACAAGAGATATGGGGGGGAATACTCTGTCTTTTAACAGTATTCATTCATTGCTTCTCTGCCGTTTGGCTAAGATAAAGTGTGTGGTATTCACTCAGGAATGTTTAGAATGCATAACACAAACTCAAGTAAGAAAAGTGGAGCGTGCCATTGTAATAGCAAGGTAATTTTTTCCATCTAGAGAAATGAGCAACTCTTTGTTTTTAATTTATAAGGCAAGTGGAGTTATAAGAATTTGCCTCCTATATCCAAGACAGGCCTCAAGACTCATTAAGGCAGAAATTTACTTTCAGTGGCCTCCCCCATGTGGGATATCACCTTCTGTCAGATCAATAAAAGATTATGTTGGCCTACTTTTTAACACATAAAGGAAATAATCAGGAACGGCAACCTGTCTTTCTTAAAGCTGTAGCTGGTTGCCGATTAAGTCCACCACATCAAGAACAGATTGACTGACTTAAGAACGAGCATTGAGATTGAATATTGAAAACAAAACTAAATGAATTAACGGGATCTTTCATTTAAATCCAGTCCACAGATCAAAGTCATTCAGGATCAGAACTAGCCCTCCAGGTTGCAGCTGTGTTTGTTGGTAAAAGAGATAAAATATATGAAGCTCCTAGGTTTATTAACAGCCCAATCCCACCTAACTCCCCACATGTAGTTTTGCTAATGCGGTGCTTACTCATCCAGAGGCTTCCTCTGAGTAAGAGGATATGCGTTCCTTGGCCTTGGGGAAGTCTTTGCCCAGCTGCTGGGTCTACTTGGCCCTGTGCCAGTGATATTGCTGATACAAGTCTGTGTGGACACATCAAGACAGATCAAGCTCAGGAAGGGGGAACCCAGGAAGCTGGATCCTGGGAAGGAGGAGCTCAGGAATGGGCATTTCAGCAGTGTAACTGCCCAATAAGATTGGGCCATAACACAGAAAGAAAAGCAACAGGAAAGTAGTGCAGATAACTGGTTGGTGGGGCAAACCCTTACTCAAAAATCTGGGGAGGGGGAGACAATTCTAGAAAACTTAGTGGAGACATTTTATGTTAATGATAAAAATGATAATGAATTCAAAAATCCAGGTTGCCAAATAGTATACCCCAAGGTTTGACCACCATCATGACATACTTTTTTTTTTTTCAGTATCAACTAATTTATCAAACATCAATTCATCATCTCTGAAACCTTCCAATAGTTGGTGGTGGGTAACAAATATTATTCATTCTGAAATCTTTATGTAGACACTGAACTACTAAGTGCTAGAACAGCCAGACAGAGCATGGAAAAAGTAATAGTGCTGCCTCACAACCAATTGTAGTCATTTGCAGACTGCCCATATATCAGTGTATTCACTTGCTGAAGTGTTCTTGATCTGATCCAGAGATGAATGCACATCAGTGTGCGGACATGTAAGCAAAGCATCAAGATACCAATTACTTGAATGCCAGAAACCACAAATGTGTCCTAAGGAATGTTGGTTGCAAGTATCGTTGTGTGTGTGACTCTTGTCACAGAAAGCCTGCAGAGGAATAACATCTAATGCAGTGGTTCTCACTCCCTTAGCACCGGGACCCACTTTGTAGAATGAGAATCTGTCAGGACTCACCAGAAGTGATGTCATGACTGGAAGTGACATCAGTCAGGAAAGCAATCCTACCCACGCTTAACCCAGGAGTAAGTCCCATTTACTATCATTGTTAAAAGCATCTTCATAGTAGCCTGTTAAAAATATAGATCTGTGACATTTCCCCAAATGCAGTTAGATACACATAAAGTCTAATAAAAATATTTAAATATATTTAAATATTTAAAAATAAAATATTGAAATGAATGGGTATTCACCTGAAATTGGCTTGTGACCCACCTAGTGGGTCCTGACCCACAGTTTGAGAAACACTGATGTAATGTGTCCTTTGCCGCTCTTACTTCCAGTGAATCAGAAGATAGTCCAGATATTACAGAATCCTTATCAATTTCTCTTGTTCTTAAAGATCAACTTTATAGTGACCAAACCATGGTATATAAAAATTGGCAACCTACCCAAAATGGCTTCATCTTCTGCATTTTATAGAAATCTGAATAGTCTGCTAGAACCTTCATGGTGCCACCATCTGCCCACTGTCTGCAAATTTAATGCTACCGCTATCAACAAGTGCTACCACTATCACCATGCTACTGCTGGGTGACCCATCTGTTGGTTGTGCCTGTCCTGGCCATACCCTGATGCTACCCTGCAGGTTTTAACTCCATTCCAGTGACTCCATGTTCCTCATACATACACAACTATACTTATTGCATGTGGTTGTCCCATCCAAATATACCAACTAATGCCCACTTTTTGGCTAATTAACACCCCCTCTTATCTCTAGAAAGAACAGCTGTGGTGTGCAAAGGAAATGACTAGAACTCATCAGTCTGAGCAATTAACCAGAATTTATTGCAACAAACACAGACACTTCCTCTTGTCCAGAGGCTTTCCCTCGCCAAAACTCCACTTAGTGGGTAAGGTCTGAAGCCTCCAGTCCAAGTTCATGGTCTAATCTTCAAAGCCCAGGCTTCCCAGTATCAGTCCAATGCAGCTAAGTCTCTTGTCCATAGGTCTGGGGTCAGCCCATAGATCTGGGTGCTTTGTGCCTTCTGAAGCTGCATTTTATCCTTGGATGTCCCATTGTTCAAAATGCAGCTCAGCTGTGAGCTACCTTGTTAGCTCATGATCATTCAAAGTTCCATCAAGGTCAAATGAAGCTCAGGTGTCCATCAGAGTTTCCACTGGCCTTGATTGATTACAGCTGTGGAGCCAGCCCTGCCCTTCCCAGAGCTGTCAACCAGCTGCCAAAACATGGCAATTGCTGTCAACACCACATCATCCACCTGATGATCATCTGATCTTCCATTACAATGGTCACAGAAAATCTCAGGTTTTTTAACTTCTCTTTTTATCTGTTGATAGAAACCCTAGATGCCTAGCAGCCTTCTACAGGAATTCATTTCCAGAGCATAGGTGCCACAACAAAAAGGACCCTGCCTTGGATCTTAGACATCTATAAATGAGGGGGCCCAGAGCAAGACCATTTCTCTAAATGTTTGCTCCAGCTATTTTGCCAGTGCAGACTTCTGAAACTTCATGTCGGGCTTTGCAACCCGTCATGAAGTATAGGATCCAGGGGAATAGGGATCTGATGGTCCCACCTCCACACCACCCTGGTTCCTCACCTCACCCCACTCTTTCTCCACCCCGGAACGCCTCCCTCTGCCCTGAAAATCTTTACTGCTGCCCAGAGCTCTTCCCTTGCTCCAGATAGCAGCCCTTTGGCCCTGAGCCCAGCGCTGATTCTCCCTACATGGAGGGTGCCATAAATGTGCTTTCCGACACATTTATGACATCCAGGGCCAGCGCTGGAGCTCAGCGCCGGCACTCAGAGCCCTTAGGATTGGTCTTCGAGTTCATTTCATTTCCTACCCTTCCCTCCCAAGTCAAGACAGAGACCCAGGTGAGTTTAATCTCCTCAGAGGATATTTGGCCTTTGTATACATGCACAGATTATAAATAGAGTATTATGAAGCCATTCCGTTTTGCATGTAAGTGATCTTATTGCTTCCCAGTTATGCTGTGCAATGACTTTATAATGAATGTCTAATATTTCAGACCATTGCCGAATGTTTTTGATTGCTTTTTCGGTTGCTATCTCAGCAGGGGTCTGATTGTTTCCTTTATCTGCCCATTTATTCTATTTTGCTGAAAGGCATCGACAGGCAGCCTTAAAAAAGTTAGGACAAAGGATCCAGCCACATATTAATTTATGAATGAGATATGTTTTGTTTTTTTTCCCTTTGAGCATAGAAATCTTTTTGACTCCAGAACTGTTTCGGCTAGGCAGTTCAAATCCAAAAAACGGTAGAAAGCAACATCTAATTATGCGCTCGGGTGGAATAGTCAACTGTAAAGTTATAAATGTTAATAAAGATTAAGGGTAAACATAAACATTATGTTGCATAAAGTAAATAATACTTTGGTGCCTTTAAGGACTCAGGGGGCATATTTATTTTAAATAGAATTAAACGCCATTATCAAACCATAGCCAAACTCTGCAAAAGTACAGCCAGTCATGAAATAACCACCCTGAGCACAGAATACATTAGAGGAGAGAGACTGGATAGCTCAAGGGAAATGTAATATGAACCACAGATTTGAATGGGGAGGTCACTAATTTAAAACTAACTCAGCTCAGACGTGACAGACCAAGAGAAGTATTTGCAGGAAATAATAACAGTAAAGTCTCCTGTAGGACCTTTAAATACTCACAGGCCAATCCTCCACCATGTTCTAGAATTTCAGCTACTCCAACAGAGACTACGCTTCATGCTATGGGGAAGGGGATTAGGAAGCCTATACAGTGAGCCCTCGGTTTCTGTGGGGGATCTGAATTCCATTGATAATGAAACCTGCAGCTGGAGGGCCTCAGAGGACCTTCTGAATGTGGCAGGAAGTCACTGGCGCAAACGAGAAGTGACTTCCAGTTGCTTCCAGGAGGCCATCTGAGGCCCTCCAGCCACAAACTCCGCATCCGCAGATACTGAAATCGTAGATGCCAAAGCCGCGGATAAGGAGGGCCCACTGTAATTGATTATAGGAATTTAAACAAGTGTTAAAACACTTTTTCACTTCTAAGTATGAATGTCTGTCATTTACAATTGATTGATTTTTTCAGTGGTAACAAAATTATCTCTCTGTGCTCTGGACAAGTTTCTTCATAAGCTTGGTGGAGTCCTGAGAAAATGCATTCAGTAAGCGTTTCCTTTCTTCATTTCTTTTATGAATACAGGTATTGCCATACAATATCCTAACCATGGGCTATCTTGTCTTTTCTACTGCCTCTGACAGTGGCCATCTGCACCATATGTTTTGGCAGAAGGTTCAAACCCCCCTTCCCCCAGCAGGCAGCTGCACAGTAACCTACCCCCCTGCTAAGAAGGTCAAACCTCTCTTCATTTCTTCTGATTCTGAGAAATTTTGAGGGGGAAAAACCCTCAAAGCTTTCAATCCAATGCTTTATACTTCCTGCAGTTCCCCAAAATACGAGGACTATCAGCTGTATGTAGCGTTACACGGTCAACAGTTTATTTGTGTATTTCTGCTTGTTGCAAGGCATGTAGGATTTGTTGCAAGGCATGCATATAGTGCTGAAGAAGAGGGGAGAAGAGAGAAATTTCTTAGAAGGAGATACGGCAAAGGAGGAGAAAAATATTGAGGAGAGAGGGACACAATTGGTAAGGCCAGCTTTAATCTATTTTTTTTTATTTCCTAAACAAAAAAATAAAATTAATGTTTTTACTAAAATCTTCCACACCCACTAAAAGAGATGGTTTTGTAACTCTTTACTTTTCAGAGGTAATCCATAGCTTTTGTAGGCTTCCATGTACACCATTTTATATTAAAATGTGCTGAGATCCATTTGGTCCATCAACTCGCATGCGCTTTTTAAACACGCATTTTGATTGCTTTCCATTCTATCATAGAGATATAAAGTCTATAATAAATTTTATTTATATCTCTAAGATATACTTGTGTATACCTGTGGGCTGGGCAGAAATGGATTAAAGAAGGAGAGATTTGGGGGTACAGTGTGGGAGAAAAAGAGGGAGACAGCTAGCGGAATTAGTAGAAGAAAAATAAATCAGCTCTGCCAATTAACCTTCCTAGCCTTGATCCACCTTTACTGGCATAGGTCTGAGTGGACCTATTGCAATAGTGGATGCTTACACTGGAACAAGGTGCAAATGTTCTGTTACCTAAAGGGGATCTTGGGGACTCCCCCCCCCCTTTGCAGGCTGAGTGCAGTCTGGTGGTGCAGCTGCATCAGTAGGGGTGGGAGACTTTAGATAGGATTGAGCTGATAGACACAACATTACCCTTGCATAGCTTAAGAGAAATGCTTTCTCTTCAGTTACCATCCACCTAATGGACAACGGCAGAGAAACAACACACACATACACACACTCCATTACTAATAGGGTAAAATACTAAATTTACAGTAAATTATAACAGCCTAAATGCTGTTAAGGCATCTGAACAAATTACATTTTAACAATAAAGTACAGGTACCGCCAATGATACTTGAGGTGGTATCTGGTGGTACTTGTAGAACTCCTAGACCCCTGCGACACAACAAACAACAAAGAGTGGTAACAAGCTGTGATGGGTATGTACAACCTCCTGATTTTAGAAATAGGCTACCTCAGAATGCCAGACAAGATGCAACAAGATGCAAGTATCTTGTTGTCTTGTGTGCTCTCTGAGGTAACTAGTGGGCCACTGTGAGATACAGGAAGCTGTACTAAATGGGCCTTTGGTGTGATCCACCTTGGCTTTTCTTATGTTCTTATAGGAGGCTTGGCTCAGCAAGCAGAGCTCCAAATCATGTTTTTCTGTGCTCGAAAATACCTTCCCATCCATCCTGAGTTTCTCACTGGTGTTTGACACATTGCATTTGGCCTCCCAATTCAGAAGTAACTGGTAGTGATGTAATTGCCAGTTACTTCCGGTGGTACTTCGAATAGGTGGACCATGTGAAGTGATACGGTGGAGAAGCACTGTTCTAAGCCTGTCTGCTCAGAAGGAGGTTCCATTATGTTCTGTGGCGCTTTCTCCCAGGAAAGTGTGCTTAGGATTGCAGCCCTAATTCTCTAGGATTAGAGTACTATGTTGAAGAGCATGGTCCTATGCATACTGCCTTGAAAAAACTGCATTCCACTGACTTTTCAGCTGTGCTTACTCCAAGGCAGTACTGTTTGAAGCTTTATTCAAAAGGGGATGGGGAGCCTTGAACAGTGAATATGTGTTTGCAGAGTAACATGAGAAAATTTCATAGCACCTTCCACTTCCAGACAGCTGCGCATTCCACTTTTGTAAGCAATATGCTTAACACATATTTTTTTTAAGCCCCCATCTTTTGGCAAACATATTACTAATACCTCTCTTGGATGTCTTTGTATGCAAATTCTATGTGTTGACAAGTTCTTATGTATATAGAAATGGCATTTCATAATCCACTGTTTGATTTATTCTACTATGGACTAAATCCAACTGAAGAGATGATCCCTTACCTATGCAAAACTTGATATTTGTTTTTTTTGTTAATCGTGATTAGCATCTGCAGTTGGAAAAGCAGGTGAAAATATCAGAGGAAGGAGAGGAAAAAAAATGCAGTGCTCAGCTCAACTGCAAAAGCGTTCTGGATGAAATGAATCCCATACTAATAACCAGCCTGTTATGAACCCTTTTTCGTCTGAATCTTTTGTGCCTTCCCATGGGAAAGTAAACAGAAGGAGACATCAGAGGATGAAATCTCTTCAAGCGTTCATTCACAAAGCTTTTTTTACTCTGTCATTGCTGTTGCACAAGGAACTGTCCCAACTGTGGATGGGAACTTTTCTCCTCAATAGCTTGATTCCAACAGCATGACGGTCACAGGTGTGGCAGCCTGGCACTGTTTAAGAAACAAGATGTCCTTAGGACTCTGCTGACAGCATAATCCTATTGTCTTCTTCACCCATGCAGTGACCGTTGTGTCACTATGTCACATGCCATAAAGCATGTTATGACTGTGCAGAAGACAGGGGTGCCACTGCCGTCCAACCTGCGTCGTCTCTCCTGTGCCGGTGGAGGAAGGAACCCATGCTGGAGAGGTAGAAGCTGCTTTGAGCAGCACATGGGCTGGGGAAGGGTGGGAAGAGAGTGGGGACAGGGGACAGCGGGGCAGGAGGAGAGCAGAGAAAGGGTGGGGGTGGGAGCATCAGGCCCAGGAGGGGTGGAATCAGCAGTAGTGGCACACACCATATCCTATCCCCATTGCCGGGCCAGATCTGCCTACATGGCTCGACTTGGATTGCACCAGTGGATTAGCAGGTGCAGCTCTGAGTAGACTCATTGCCATGGCTGGGGCTTTCCCCGGGGCAAGGGGACAAATATCCCCTTACCTTGAAGAGACCTCCAGCCCACTCAATTGGTGCATAGGGTGCAGCGTGGCCATGCAGGCCTTGCTGTATCAGCACAGGTTAGGATTGGGCTACCTGTCTTGCAAACACATTCTAGGCAGTGTTGGGAAGACAGGTGACTCAGACTTAAGTTGCAAAAATGCATGATTTGGGGTGACTCATTGACTCGTGGGTAGCGCTCATGGAAGACTCTGAAAAAGACTCGAGTCAGGGCCACCCTGACTTGGCACTCATCCCCACATGTGCTGACTCGAGTCTGCCTGTGTCTGGGGGTGCTTGCTTACTGTTTTCACTGCATAGAAACCTCATGGGGCTGTCATTCTGACCAGTGAGCAGCACGGAGTTCTAGCTGGAAGGCAGGGAAGGATTAATGAATTGGGAAAGGCGGAGGCAGGAGTGAGCTCTTTTTCCCCATCTCTGATAGGAAGGAAGGAACCAATGATCATTGGACAAATTATGGGCATTCTGATATTTTCATTGGCTGTGGGAGAGCAGGAAGCAGAGCCCAAGGAGATTGTTGCCTTGCAGAAACTGAGGGAGGTGGGAGAAAACTCTTTTACCCAATTCTGCTTTTGTCTCTGTTGTTACTTGGGGTAGCAAGCCTCATTGAATGACCTGCAGAGGGACTATTTCTGAGCAGAGCTGCAAGGCTTGGGTTGTCCTGGTAAGCCTCCCAGCTGCTGCTCGTGATCCTCCTTCTCCCTTTCACCACTTCTGTCCTGGCTGTCACTCTGTCCCTCCCACCCCTCCTGCCCTCTTTACAGATGGGTTAGGGAAGTGATTAAAGTGAACACTGACACATAGAGCCTGCCCTTTTTTTTTTCCATGGCTGACTTTTTAAGGGGGGCGGGGCGACATGACTTGAGTCCATTAGAGCCACTAAAGGGTGACTCAGCGAATTGAAAAGTGCCCCCATTATGACTTTTTTTAGTTGAGTCGTGGAGGGGGGGGCGGTGATTTGGTGACTCGACTCGAGTTAAGCCCCTTTGGGTTTTCCCAACACTGATTCTATGATAGTGGTTCACAAAATGTGAGTTGGGACCCACTGGTTGTTTATGATCTGATTTTTGGTGGGTTGCCAAAGGGTGATGGAAAAATCAGCTAACTAATTGCCTCAAGCCCTGAGGCTATTCAAAAACCAGATACTGTAGCTGATAATTACCTTGCGAAGAGCTCAGCTCCTGCAGTTTGCAAGCATGTGTAAATATAGAGAGATAAATGTTTAAGGGTCTTTTTTCTGGTTATTGTTACTTATAAATAAATAAATTTTTCTTTTTAAAAAATCTCGTAAACCTAGTTGGGTCCCAATAGAGTGTCATTTAATAAAGTGGGTCCTGATGCTAAAAAGTTTGGGAACCACTATTCTAGGAGGAAGAACATTTTACAGATACCTGTTCTTTGAATGCCATTAGTTGGAGGCTTCAAAGGCACCAATATTGACCTTATCTCACATTTTGGTTGCCTTCAAGACTAGAAATAATATGGCATCTTAGGCTAAACACTATCTGCCGTAAGCCATCAATGAGATGTTCACTGGATGTTCACTGCTAAAAATAGAAGCTCAAAAGTGTGTTGGGAATGCATGGAAATCACCTGCCGTGATGAAATTTAGAGTGATTTTCGAAAGAAAACAGAAAGCTGTCTTTGGAAATGTGTTAACAATTGGAGCATAGATGTCCTGTTGGGGAAATGATGCATCTATCCTTTGGGCTAAACGGTACTAACATTTGTTTTCATTCCCCTCACCTCACAAGATGACAAAGAGATAAATGCAAGAGTGTGTCAGCAGAGTTGAGTGGAAGTAAAATCCATCACCAGATGTATAACGTTGGAAAGGGAGGGCTTTCCGGAACCAGAGCTGAGTGCCAGGTAAAATAGTAACAATTCAATGATAACATCATCTCGATTACAACTATTCTATGATGCATCACCACTTCCCTTGACAGTGCAGAACATCTGGTACTTATTGATTCCTTCTGTGGAGAGGGCATCCTCTGTTAGAGATGATATAGCTACACGTTGAATCTGAAATTTCATCTCCCCCTGCCACGCCAAATGACAGATCTCAAGATGACTGTTGTTTCCAGTCCTTTGAGTCACCGGCACTCACCGTCAAGAGAATGACGGCGGGGTAAAGGTTGCCACATCAGTCCGTCACTTCATGTTTCTGTGTTTTGCAGGTCAGTGAGTTTTTCACCAGTAGGCATACTCCAAAAAAAGTCATACTGCAGTGCACTGTGCAACCATGTGTCACTCTGTATTTTATTTCAGGTTTGGTGGATGAGGAGTAAAAAAAGCTTTTGCCACAGAAGAGTACTTGAACTTTTCAAGATTTCCTCTTGCTTTTCATGAAAAAAAAGAATAATTCTTCCATCTGAAACATGCTGCACAAAACAAAAATGTGCCTGTATACTTTTAAATTATATAGAAAATTGGCTTGTAATTGGATATTGCCCATCTTGGGTATATTCTCCCCAATGCAATAGATATCAGCTTCACATCAATCATTTTTTTTACTACCTTCTGCATTTTATGCCTGCATGATTTCCCATCCGATAGGCTTTGCATTGCAGCCCTTTTCATTGCAGTAGCATCCCCTTAATTTCTTTATTGCCCTTCGTAGAAGATGCCTTGATATTATTAAACCTTTGAAAGCTTGTGCCTTTTGTGTGTTAATATTTCCTCACTGGGCTAAGAAGCCATTCTGTGTTCAAGCAGAAATCAACAGTGCCTGCACAATCAGCCTTGTTGTCAAATCTACCCTCTCTGATCCCCATGAAATTATGGGAAATGTCCTTCCAGTTTCACCCGTCCTTCAGTGGCTGCTGGAATCCAGCTTTGTCATAGGATAATTTACTGGCACCAAAAAGAAGCTGAGTAAGGAAACCGAGGTTGTAGAAATGTTAATTACGTTACAGAAAGGGTCTCTCCATCATTCCAAGCTATACTACACTACGTGTTTTGATTCCAGAGTTTGGTCTTTTAAAGGACTGCTACAGTTGATTCTTCAGAACTTGCTGAAAACTGTACTTTTTAAAGTCTTTGTTCTTGGACTACTGAAGAGAGAAAATGTCTCTTTTCCCCCAAAGCTTTGGTTGTACAGCCAGGAGCTGGCTACCACATCCTTGGTAGGGCACAAAAAAAAATTGCACTCCCATTTAGGGCCAACGATGAGCAATCAAAGACCGGCTAGTAACAACAGAATATTCCTGTATCAACACAAAAGATCGCAATAGGTTTTATAGGGCAAAAAAGGTCACAGGACCCCATGTGTTCTTGAACTTCATTGGCCTGATATTGGTTTTTTGTTCACTAACCCATTGGTCCTGCAGAAAGCACCCCCTTTCCAGCCACTACCCAAGACCCACTGTGTCAAGCCAGCACGCAGGACTGGTAACCTTCGGTCCACCCAACACTGCTCCCTTTCCAGGTCAACTGCTTTCCCCTTCTTTCCCATTCCGCTTCCTTGAGGACAACCATTAAACTACAGCTGCAATGCCTGCTAAGCAGGTATCCCTTCTGAGCATACAGCCACTGCTTCAATGCAGGCTAGGTAGCGGTCCTTTTGTGAGCCATCTTTCAATATGCCCCTTCTCCCAGGAAAGTGGCTGTGACTCCTTTGGCCTGCTTCCCTCCTTAAAATTAGCTTGCTTTTCAGCCCTTTCCAGCCCTTTCAACACAGGAAATAGCTTGGCAATGTAATCTGAGATTCCTGTAATGCTTCACACACAAGTCAGCAGAAAAGGATAGCTAGATGTGGTCAATGGAACTGCTTCGCCATCGACCCCCTTCCCTTCCCTTGTTCCACAAGGAACAGGAGGCTGCAGCTAAGGAAAGCCGAAATGAAACATGGTTAGAGAGGCCCATCTCACCAAAACCCCAGCAGGAGGAGGGAGCATGACATTGGGGAGGGCAAGAGAGCATCACATTGCCTGAGGTAAGATTTGACCATCTCTTGGGAGATGAAAGCTACCTGCCATGCATGTGCTGAATGTCAGTGGCTATTTGAGCACTGGGAGAAAGAGTGGCAAGGATGCGTGATCCTGACGGATGATCAGGCTCCCAGGGAGGAGCAGGCCAAAGGGGATCAACAAGAAAGATGAGCGAAAGGGTACAGTCTAAGCCCTCCAATCTTCCTCTATTTGATGCATGGGGAGTAGCCAGTGCAGCACACTCGCTAACAGTAACAGCCTGCTTTTCAGACTGAAGCTCAGTTAAGCTGAAGCTGGGTTACACAATACATGTATCATGGGACGTCACTGGAAACAGCTTCAGTCACCGAGGCCTCCTCAAAGTAACATTTGTTCCCTTACCTCAGGGATGCATTGCAGGTACACTGGAGCTGGAAAGTTGGATTGGATTGGCCCCTAAGTACAAGTTAAACTTCAGTATCTGCGGGGGATCCTTTCCTGAACCCTCCACGGATACCAAATCCATAGATAATGAAACCTGCAGGTGGAGCCCTCAGCTGATCTCTGGACGTGACTGGAATAAAACTGGAAGTGATTCTCAGAAGCCTCCTGCAGGCCTTCAGAGGTCTGGGGAGGCCATGCGCAGCCTCCCCTTGCCTCAGAACACCTCTGTGACACGACCGGAACTCACTTCAGGTTGCTTCAGGGGGGTAAGGTGATGCCGTCCAGATGTGAGAGGTTGGGACCTGCCTTAAGTCAAATCAACAGGTCTCAAATCTGTGGATAAGGAGGGCACACCTGTACTTCTGAATCATATGGCCAGAATGGGAATAATTCTCTATCTTTTTTGGAGGGTCTCTGTAGTATGTGTAATATTACATCAGATTTACAGGAGTTTGGGATAAGGAAAAGCAGATTTACAGGAGCTGGGAAAAGAGGAAGAGTCTTGCGGGGAGCTTGTTCTTAAAAGCTAAATTCTGCTCATGGAAAAAAACAAAAACATATCACTATCTTGTGAGCAAAAAGGGAGGCTTTCAACATTAACTTTCTGCTTTGCAGAGGCAAGTGGAAGCTCTGCAAACCATGACAAGAGTAGCATCCCTGCAAAATTAGATTGGGAGGCAGAATTGTATACAGTGATTATACAACAATTATTATATCCAGAAGCAGAACAGCTGTCTCACATTGGAGCTATGTGGCTTAAAAATTAAAAAAAAAAAAAAAGGTTCCACAGACTCAGCCTGAGCCATTCAGATATTGGGAGAACAAAAAATACAAAGCAGTTCCAATTATTATACAAATGTGTACCCCGACAAAGTGGGAGAAAAAGATAGCTTTGGTAGGACCGTTTATTCTTCTGTGCAATTCAAAGCTAAAAATACTCCGAAGTTTTTGTTCTTTATTTCCAGAGACTACTTATTTTTCATTCTTTCAGTAAACAAATTGCTGTTATTTCAATTCAAACCTATCTATTATATTTCTCCCAAATGCCTAATTTTCTAATAAAGGGGATGGAACAGCAGTTGAATTTTGTCTTCTACTGAGAGCCAACCTCTTGGTTCTAACACCTGCCCTAACTTCCTAATTTCCTTATTTCTGACACTTGATTTCCTTGTACCGGACTATTTCCAGCACCCTCTAATGACTATGTGGAAACAAACCAATTAAAGCCCAATCTTGAGCTGCCCGGTGCCCAGAGAGCAGCGGCATCAAAATGGCAGCCACTGTACCCTGTGCACACCAGGCAGCCACCGACATCTCCTTGGGGGACGAGAACATTTGTCCCCTTCCCCCAAGTAAGGGTCCAGGGCCAACAATGGGGCTACTCAAGTCTGCGCTGGCTATTTGCCAGCGCAGAGCTGAGAGTTCCCATGTCAGGTTGGAAAGCAGAGCTCCGCCAGTCCCACCCTGCTCCCTCCTTCCGCTCCACCCTCCCCCTACCCAGTATGCCTTACCCCACCCTGACAAAACTCTCCACTGCCCAGAGCTCTTCCCTTGTTCCTGGTGGTGTGTGGCAGGCTTCCGACTGGTACTGGGCTCAGTGTGGACTGGTCTGGCACTGAGTGTCATGGGCGTGCCTTATGGCATGTTTGCAACACTCCGTGCTGGCATAGGGGCAGCACTAGGTGCACAGGATTGGGCTCTTAGAGCCATATCTGGTTCAGATTTCCAGCACTGATGTAGCTGTACCAATGGGACGGGTGCTGCATCCTGTTGTGGAGGGACAGCCATGGAGACCTCCTCAAGTTGTGGGAATGTTGGTTCACTTACCTCAGGATTGCATTGAGGCTGCATCAGCACTGGAAAGTTGGATAGGATTGGGCCCTTAGTCTGTTTCAACTCTTTTAGCCCACCATTTAGAATTAATTTGACTTATGATTCTGCTTAAACTTTGGGGCAAGAAATAAAAACTAGAGGCATCACCACAAGTGAGAGGAATGAGTTACGGTCCTCTCTTTGTCGGGAGCATAGAATGAGTAGAAGGAGCACTCCTAGCCTCAGTTGCCCTTAGTGGTTGTTGGAACTGGTGACCACTATAGGCACCAAGAGGCTTTACATGTAGTAGCTCATTAAGAAGAGAACATATGAGAAAAAAAAAAAAAAAAACACTGGTAACCCCTCAATTGTATATGAGACTGGGCCTTTTTTTTCGGTTGAAATAGTATAGCATCTCAAGTTCAGGCTCAGAGCTCTAACTGGGATATTTAAAGCCCAGGAAAAAGCTGAGTTCCCATGTCATTTTGGCTACTGACATTCAGAAGATAACCTAAACAACAAACTCTATCCTACAACTAATCAAATGTTCCATGCAAAAAATTTGAAGGCTTCCCAGTTAGAAGACTAGTTTCCTGCTTGTCCAAATCCCTGTAATAAGTGATAAAAATGTATTCTAAAGATACAGGACAGACAAATAATATTCTCTGAATCAAAACATTGGGAGGTCCCGATCATCATCATAGACAATCTGCAGGCAGAATTTAGAGTGAATTGGAAAAGCATGACCTGCACTGAGAGTCTAACAGACAACTTATACAAATGTAACTTGCTTCCTTGTACTTCCACAGCATGCAAGTTATTGAATTTCATTAGCATACTTCAGTGTAACATATCCACCACTTTTTCTCTTTATTTGTGATCCTAAATACACTTTAAGGTTTTTTGAAGCTTGACTTTCTCCCTACATGGAGAACTAGAGATAATTTCCATATAGAAGGGAAAGCAGAAAACAGACTGTCACCAGAGAAGTGTGGCAGCAGTGTTTATCAGGCCATCAGTACCGAAGAATATAGAAGAATTGTGGTAGATAAGATCAAGGGCCTATTCTAGTCCTGACCAACTAGATGAACCTAGGAAGCCCAGAAGCAAGAGGTGAAGGAATACACCTTCTATCAGTACATGGGATGGCAAGTTACGGCATTCTTACGCATGCACAAAAGGACATAAGAAATAATTGACTTGGTGCACAGTTTGCAACATAATCCTGTGACTCACTAGTAGATTTAGAGCTCAGTACAAAAAAAGGAGATGTAGTAAAGTAAAGGTGCAATCCTGACTTGCCCTTTGGTTGGCGCAAGTCCCTTGCGCTGGCCCAGGAGGGTCACCAATGTGCTATAAGGCACATTTTTGTCTCCTCGAGAGTCAGCTGGGCCGGTGCTGAACTTGGCTGAGCTTGGCCAATGCAAGGCTCTGTGGAGGATGGGGAGGAGGCAGGATGGAGGCATTTCGGGGCGGGGGGAGGGTGGGCAGAGGACAGTCCCGGGGGCAGGCAGGTGGGGAGCGGGAGGCAGGGCTGGAATTTGGCCGTTATGCTGGATCCTAGCCCCCATACCTGAGCAGGTATGTATCAGATCCTAACCCTGGTCTCAGGCTGCCCGGAGTAGTCTTGGGATACAGGACTACAGGCAGGCCAGGAGGCCTGTGCTGTATCCAGTGCAAGATTGAGGTCCAGAGTGGCTCAGCCAGAGGTAAGGAGAAACTCTTCCCTTTACCCCTGGGTAAACCACAGCAGCCCTAAAGGGTCTTTTCAGACTTGCACCACTTCTGGATGTGGCATAAGTTCGAGGACAGCAGAGTGTCTTATAGCTGCTCCGTGCTGCTTGAGATGAGGGCTAGGATCCAGCATATCTGCTGGGTCCCAGCCCTGCCTCCTTCTCCCTGTCCATAGCCCTCCCCTGCCCCGGAACACCTCCCTCCCGCCTCCTTCCCACCCACTCGGCCGACACAAGGCTCCCTGTCAGAGTTGGTGCAGAGTCTGGATTCAGCCTCTGCAAGCCATTGCGCATCCCTGTGCCGGCCCAGCCAACTCTAGCGGAGGCACAAATGTGCTTTACGTCACATTTGCGACCCTCCTGGGTTGGCGCAAGGGAATTGCGCCAGCCCAAGGGCAACCTAGGATTGTGCCCTTTAGAGCATATCTGGTAACATGTGTTTGCACCTCTCCCTCTCTCTCTCTCTCATGCCAGTTTCCATTGGGTTATGCAATGATGAACCATTTGCAGAAGGTCCCTATACATGCGCCTGGTCTCCCATGTGTACATGTTATTACAGGTACCTGGTCATATCCTCATCCTCATCCTCATCCTCATTATTATTATTATTATTATTATTAATATTATTATTATTAACAGTATTTATATACCGCTTTTCAACAAAAGTTCACAAAGCAGTTTACAGGGGAAAAATCAAATAACTCATGGCTCCCTGTCCCAAAAGGGCTCACAATCTAAAAAATGCAAAACACCCACTTGAAAAAGTGCCTCTTTACCCAATTAGCAAGGGTGAGTACTTAGCATTTATACTTCTGGTCAGCAGAGATACATTTTTAATTATAACTAATGGCAGTGTTAATGATGATGCTAATTATCCACGCTGACCACATCAATTTAGTTCCAATTTTAGTCTCCATAAGGAAACCACAGAGGCAACTTGGGCAGAGTTAAGCACACAAAACTTCCATTGATTTTCATAAACTTAAGTGCACTTATATCCAATCCCCATGATTAAGCAAAGACCATTTACATCATAATGGGTTCTTGCATAGAGATCTTCTTGTTGTACAGAAGTCAACTCCATGGGAAGAAAAGTTCACAGCAAAAATCCCCACACTGCTCCTGCAACTTCTCGGCCTACTTCACTTATCCCCAACCAGCCTGTGCAATGTTCTTGACAGCATTACAAAATGAATGAATGCAACCACATGTGACTGCAACCTCAGAGCAGAACAAACCAAGCTCACGCTTTAATTCCCGTAGAGCCTGTAATGTATTGTCCTCCACTTGTACCATGACTGCTGAAAGCACTGCAGGAAAGTAATGTCTTCTGACTCCTCCACGGCCCGGAGGAATTTGGTAGACCACTGAGACAGGTGCTTTTCCTGTGAGCTCTTTCACTGATGTCACTTTGCTGCAGTGGGGAGCCAGTTGATATTGCCATGCACTGAAACTGCCTCTCTCCCTTTCTATCTAATTTATGAATGCTAATGAAAGTGCAGTATTGCCGTTACCCTTTATGATGAGCATTAATAAAACTGTATTTTGTACAAGAAGTCAAAATTTAGATGTAGGGCACAGTGTTATATAAAAATAATAGAAACATGATGTTCTTCTTGGGTACCATTCCTAGGAACTTTGAATTCTTTAAAAGTCAGGGGAATGCACTATAATAGTGGTTCTCAAACTTTTAGCACATTCATTGTTGGCAACCTTCAGTCTCAAAAGACTATGGTATCGCACTCTGAAAGGTGGTTCTAGAACAGCGTCTAGTGTGGCTGAAAAGGCCAATTCGGGAGTGATAATCCCTTCCACACTGGGAGCAAGTGCAGTCTGTCCCTGGTCTGTCTCCCTGGCTATGGGCCTTCCTTCTTTGCCTCTTTGCCTCAGACTGTTGGCCAAGTGTCTCTTCAAACTGGGAAAGGCCATGCTGCACAGCCTGCCTCCAAGCGGGCTGCTCGGAGGCCAGGGTTTCCCACCTGTTGAGGTCCACTCCTAAGGCCTTCAGATCCCTCTTTCAGATGTCCTTGTATCGCAGCTGTGGTCTACCTGTAGGACGCTTTCCTTGCATGAGTTCTCCATAGAGGAGATCCTTTGGGATCCGGCCACCATCCATTCTCACAACATGACCAAGCCAGCGCAGGCGTCTCTGTTTCAGCAGTGCATACATGCTAGGGATTCCAGCACGTTCCAGGACTGTGTTGTTTGGAACTTTGTCCTGCCAGGTGATGCCGAGAATGCGTCGGAGGCAGCGCATGTGGAAAGCGTTCAGTTTCCTCTCCTGTTGTCAGCTAAGAGTCCATGACTCGCTGCAGTACAGAAGTATACTCAGGACGCAAGCTCTGTAGACCTGGATCATGTCTATATGTGAAACCTTTCAGATGTCATGTGAAACCTTTTAGCATAGGGACCCACTTTTCAGAATGACAATCTGTCAGGACCCAACAGAAGTGACGTCATTAATCTGGAAATAATGTCATGGCTAGAAGTGACATCATCAAGCAGGAAAATTTTTAACACCCCCCCCCCCCAATAAAACAAAATCAAATCATTAAGTAAATAAATTATAAGTTTAAAATAAGTATAAGTTTTGAAATTTATTTAAAATAAAGAAGAACTGTCCTAACCCTCCCAACAATTGCTGATCTGTTTAAAGTTCGCAAACATCCCAAAGGCTGAAATCCTATCCACACTTACCCGGGAATGAGCCCCACCGACTATCATTGTTAAAAGCATAAACATAGTAGCCTTTTAAAAGTACAGATTTATCACATTTCCCCAAATGCACTCAGCATGGCAGTATCAAACCTAATAAAAATAAAAATGCACATTGAAATGAATGGTGACCCACCTGAAATTGGCTTGCGACCCTAATAGATCGCGACCTGCAGTTTGATAAACACTGCTATAGAATCCCCTCCTTCCACCCCAGTCATTGTTGTGAAACAAATGTCACTGGCTCATAAGCTAGAACCCCAGGCACTTGTAAAAAGTGGGTCCTGGTAAGTTTGAGAACTACTACCTTAACTCAAAATGGACCAATGAGACATCCTTGGCGGGGTGGGGGTGACACCCTAGTGACCAAAATTGTGGAAATCATAGCTTTTAGGAATAATACCATCATGTTATATACCATTTGATGCAGAATTTCATCCATTGCTTATGGGGAAATATTCACGGCGTTTATTTTCTGGCCATTATTATTATTCATTTCATGTCATGACTATTACTATCTCCCAGTCTCACCTGCCTTACAGGGTTGTTGTGAGGACCAACTAAGGGGAGGCACCATGCATACCATCCTGAGGAAAGCTGGTATAAAAATGTGAAAAAAATAATTATTTTGTATGGGGGTGATGAAAATTTATGGGTCCCATGTGTCAAATGACCTAGCTATGCCACTGGGTAACAAGCATGCCCTTACCTTGAGCAGGCCCCCTTGACTGCCTCCCCACTGCAGGATGCAGTGCATGCCACATTGGCACAGTTACGTCACTGCTGGAAAGTTGGTTAGGATTGCACCCTAAGTTGTGCACTGCTACCAAACCAGTCACTAAACCCACAGCCAGCACTGCAAGCAGTAGTTCAGGTAAAGTCAGGTCCTGCAACTACTTATACCTCTCCCAAGGCAGGCTTTCTTGTTGCTGGGGCAAAATGGACAATAGGAAGGTGGGTTCTGGACTAGAAAGGGATCACGCATGCACATAGCAGGTTCCAGTATAAAGAGCTTGGTATGTGCCAGTGATGAAGCAGTAGGTCCCCGGCAAGCAGGTACCCATAATACAACAAGGAAGAAATTCCGCCTCCCCCCCCCCCCCGCCACCACCAATTTTGTCTAGGGGTTGGGGAGCCCCATATGTATATACTGCTTTTAAGCAAAAAAGTAGTTCCAAAAGTGGTTTACATAGCTACATACATGACCAAATGATTCTGTTGAAAAACATTTAGCCAGGTGTCCTGAATGTGGCCCAGGCTCTTAGTGGCCAGCACACTTTAGGGTTTTTACTAGCTTAATTTTTCCCTGCTGAGGGTTATTTTTATTAAGTCAATAAATTACAATCATCCCAAGTCTCTGTCTCATATCCTTCTGGGGGGTGGGGGTTCCTGGGCAATTGTACTGGGGCATCTAGAGCCCCGGGGCTGTTAGCCCAGCCTCCCCAGATGGGCTTGGGCAGAGGCGGAAAAATCAAGACAACCCATTGGCTGCCAGATCAATTGGGGGCATAGCATGGCTGTTGCTGGGGCCAGCAAGGTGTCAATACTTGCCTTTTCAGCGAGCCCCACCTGCGTGCCCTATGTCCAGTTTGAGAGTAACTGGCTGTGCCATGTGGGGGCCGGGTAAGAATTTTTGGCTGGTAACCTGATTGACCGTGGTTATTGGTTTTTTTGCCTACTCTGAACTGGCATTTGGACGTGGTAATATAGTTATTTAAAGGTTTCCCTGTGTGGGGCAGGTGGCATGTTGGCTGGGTAGTCAGGAATGGGGGTGACGTGTATGCTGAGGTAAGTAAGGTCAGGGGGTGAGCCAGGACCGCTCTGACAACACTTGTCTGAGTTGGTGAGGCTGGCTGGCAAGCCTCCTGGCTGGTTAGGCAACAGACAGCTCATGACTTAGCCTGTGTGGGTCAGTGTTGGCTAGCTGCCTTGACATCTTGGGGTTGGCTTGGATAGGCTAACCCTGTCTCTGACGGGGAGATACCTGGAATCAGGATGTCACGTCCATGGGGTCTCAGGGGAGGTAAATGGCTAGTGCCGTTTTCCCCCAAGCTCTTAGTGGCCAGCATGCTTTGGGGTTTTACTAGCTTAATTTTTCCCTGCTGCAGGTTATTTTTATTAATTCAATAAATTACAATCATCCCAAGCCTCTGTCTCATGTCCTTCTTGGGGGGGTGCCTGGGTAACTTCTGTCTCAGAGATGTTACATCCCTCAATAGCTTTAGTATCGGGGGCCATCACCATTAGAGCTTACGACAAATTAGCTCAATCTGAAGGAGACGTTGACATTTCTTTATTTCAACAGTGCACCCTGAGGGGGCTTTCTATCATCAAAGCCATTAATTGTGATCAGGATCTCAGTGCTGCTGTGCACAGTTTCTGCATCCAGGTGGCATAAAAATGCAAATTCTCTGTCACTTTTAGTCTTGACCTTTGGGTAAGAACCACTTCCCCCACTTGCAGCTCAAGCATGATGAGGTGTTCCTTTTTTTAAGATGGAAGGGAAATGGTGATTGATTCGCATCAGAGAAAAATATATCACCTCTGCATTTATGACAAGTAAGTCTGTTCCTCCTGGGTTATTCTAATAAATCACCCTCTTACTAGCCTCCTAGCATTTCACTGGTAACATTTTTTTATATTTATCCTTTTGCTTATTCCTTCTCTCCCCCTCCCTCCTGTTTAAACATTGTTTATTGGTTACAATGCTTTATGCGGCGAACTTTTAGCACTGGAACCCACTTTTTAGAATGAAAATCTCTCAGGACCCACTGAAAGTGATGTCATGACCAGAAGTGACATCATCAAGCAGGAAGATTTTTAACAATCCTAGGCCGCAGTCTTTCCCACACTTCGCAGGAGTAAGTTCCATTTACTATTATTGTTAAAAGCATATACATAGTAGCCTATTAAAAGTACAAATCTGTAAGATTTCCTCAAATGCAGTCACACACCATAGTAGCATCAAGTCTAACATATTAAAAATAAAACATTGAAATGAATGGGGACCCACCTGAAATTGGCTCACAACCCACCAAGTGGGTCCTGATCCACAGTTTGAGAAACACTACTTTATAGCATCACCATTTGATGGCTTTTGAATGCACACTGGATATTTCCCTATTTTAATGACTAAGACTGTATTAGCAGTTTGCTCCTGTGTATTGCTTTGCATACTATATTATATTTGAGTGTTTAGATCAGAATCCAAGTCCAAGATTGTTTGGGCTTCTGCTGAAATGCACTAAAATCTTTGTGGGCTTGCCTTACATAAGAACATAAAAAGAGCCCTGCTGGATCAGGCCAAAGGCCCATCTAGTCCAGCTTCCTGTAACTCACAGTGGCCCACCAAATGCTTCAGGGAACACACAAGACAACAGACATTACACTGGCAATCAGAGCCAACCTACCTCTAAAACCAGGCGCTTTAAGTCATTCAAGATACAGTCTGATGTTCCACCTTAAGCAAATTCACGGGAGCTGTGTTTGCAAGGGGGATTGCAAAATCAATGTATGCATGCAGCCGTAATCAATTGAAGCTTCCATTATTTTAATTTTATTATAAATACTTTTCATTTTATCACCAAAGTTTGGTGTGTTTTAATTTAACGTGTTCCTTGCTTCAGTGAAGTTCCCATAAGGATGATATGCTAAGGACTGGTCTGTTATTCAGTCTTACCCAGGAGACATACTCCAGTTTCAACTGTTCCTTGGTGATTCAGCAAAGCAATTATTGAACAATGTGAAGAGTTGGGTCTCCTCAATGAAACCAGTGTCTGGCTGCCAGTTTAATCTTGTATCATGTAATTCAACAATGAATCTAACTTTCTGTTCTTATGGTATTGGGTTCGGTGAGTTAGGTTACTGCTGATAAGAGTTAAGAAAAAGAAAAAGAAACAATATTTGAACGTAAAACCCAGAATTTGCTACAGGATATCTCATATGCAATTCATGAACTTGTTCTTGGGCTTCACGTGTGGAAAAAAATGTGCATGCTCACAAGGCATGTACATTTTGGCCCTTCCCTTGCCCCTCTTTTCTGTCACATGTGGAGGTGGCAGCTCATGAGAACCGCTTCCACAGGCTGCTAAACCTACGTTTGAAGGTAACATAATTAAGGACGCAATTCTAACTTGCGCTGGAGCAGGCAGGCCAGCGGAACCCAAGGCAAGAGGAAAACTTTCCCCTTACCCCATGTCGTGCTGCACTGGTCCCAATGGGTCTAATCAGATCTGAGCTACCTCAGGAGTAGAGCATAACTGCTGGATTCTGGCCCCGCCTCCTGCTCCCCACCCACTCTGGGAACACCCGCTGCCTACCCTCCCACACCCTGAAACACTTCCTCCCCACCCTTCCCACCCACCCATCCCAGACTCCTGTGTTGGCCAAGCTCAGCCAATGCAAACTTAACCTGCCGGGCCTGGATCCCACACTGGGAGGCCAGTGCCACTCCTTGCGCTGGCCTCCCCAACTCTAAACTAGGTGCAAAAGTGCCTTACGCCATGTTTGTGACACCACCAGGTCAGCACAAGTCAATTGTGCCGGCCTAACCCAGAGGTTAGGACAGCGCTGTAAAAGTAACATGATTATTGGGGAAGCAGGATAAATGAAATGTATGCAGGCCATGAGCATGCACATTTCTTATGACCCAATTCTGTGGTCAATTTATGATAGTGGAACTTGACACTTGTCTTAATGCAGCAGTGTCATCATAAATGGTGTGCTGCCAGGAGCCTCTGATACTGCCTCAGAACTGTCATCAGCTCCACACACTCTCCCACCACCATCAGATTCTGCCTGTGCTGAACTAGGTAAGATGGTAGAGGAAGAGGCTTGTGGGCAGTTCTGGGAGGTACAGAGTGCGAGGAGGGAGGACAGGATGTGGAGGCCATGCCAGAGGGGATGGTTTTTGGCAGCAAAAGTACACAACAGAGCCTATCCCTGATTTTTCAACCTGCACTGCTCCCTTCGTTCCTTTGGACTCACACCAGCAAAATAGCTGGCATTGGTCTGAGGAGACAGATCGGCTATTCAGCGGCCTATCAGGAAGTAAGTAAAAAGATGTTTTTTTACATACCAATTGCTGGCCATCTGATTGCCCCCCTCACCAACATGCTCAGTCAGTGCGGCTGCATGCTATGGTGTGATGGGGGGTAGGATTGGGCAGTTAACACTTAGGGTGGATCTGACACTAGAAGTGTAACCTGAACTGACCCTTTTTGTTTTCTTTTGTTTCTATGGAGGCCAGTGCCATCACTAGAATTTGAGTCACCTGGTGCGGGAGGCCTGCACGTCACCCCATGTAGTGGGCAGGGCAACGCCCCAGGTGGTGATGTACCATTGCCCCGCCCCCACCGTTTTTTGGGCTGTACATTTTGTTATAACACAGATCTTTCAATGTGGTTTGTTTCATTGCATTCTGCATGAAATTGCACATTGATTGATATATAACATGATGGTCTTATTCCTCCAAATTCTGATTTTAGTGATTTTGAAAACTTGTAGAGTCACACGCACACACACCCTGTGTCAACTTACTAATACCTTATTGCAGCAGTTCTCAAACTTTTAGCACTGGGACCCACTTTTTAGAATGACAATCTGTCCAGGACCCATTGGAAGTGATGTCATGGCCAGAAGTGACATCATCAAGCAAATTAAAATAAATAATTATAAATAATTAAATTAAAATAAAATAATTAAATAAGGGGGAGCCAATCCTGTTCCACCAAGTGAATCTACTCTGAAGTAAGTCCTATTGTGGTCAATGGGGCTTACTCTCAGGAAAGTATGGGTAGAATTGCAGCCTGTGAGCCCAATCCTATCCATGCCTACTGTGAAGTAAGTCCCATAGTGCTCAATGGGGCTTACTCTCAGGAAAGTGTGGGTAGCATTGCAGCCTGTGAGCCCAATCATATGCATGTCAACTCTGAAGTAAGTCCCATAGTGCTCAATGGGGCTTACTCTCAGGAAAGTGTGGGTAGAATTGCAGCTTGTGAGCCCAATCCTATGCATGTCTACTCAGAAGTAAGTCCCATAGTGCTCAATGGAGCTTACTCTGTAGTCTGCCTGCAATAACCCCCCCCCCAAAAAAAAAGAATCAGTGAGATTTCCAGCCCTCCCCAGTGCCCAGTTAAAGTTCTTCTATTTTAAGCACATCAAGATAAAGACCCACCTGGCTTTGCAAGTGCAAAATAGAAAACATGCCCCTTACCAGTTCTTGCCAACTTTTGTCCTTTTTAGTGTGTGTGTGTGTGGGGGGGGGGGGGGGAGAGGCTGCCTTCTGGAGCATTTGTTGCACTCCAGCTCCATCAGATTGGGACCATTCTGGTGTCCTCACATTCCCCTTTGCCTGGCCTGACCACCAGCCAAGGCAAGTCTGCCTACTCGCAAGTCAACGCGACATGAGGCTGCTTCACTTTCCATAGGGTTCCATAGATACACAGCTGGGAGGGAGGACCTCCTTCTCTGTGTTTTTGGGGGCTGCATTCATTGGATCAGGACCATTCTGACCTCTTTGGAGTCCTCTCAGCCTGCCTTGACTAAGGCAAGTCTGCCTACTTGCGAGTAAACGCGACCACATGGCTTCGTTTAGGGCTCAGACTTGCAGCTGGGAGGGGGAGCTACTCGGGTATTTTTGGGGGGCTGCATTTATTGGATTGGGACCATTGTGGTGTCATTGGATTCCCCTCAGCCTGCCCTTTCCGACGGACTATGGCAAGTACTCCTTCTCGCGAGTAAACACATGATATGGCTGACTTTCACTTTCCATAGGGATCCATTCATTTTTTCCTTCCGGTTGTTTGGCCATAACTTTTGAATGAAAGGAGCTATTTCAATTCTATTTTTGCATTGCACTCCGCTGGCCATTCTGCATCCAACAGTGTATGGCATGATACGGTAGCTCCTGACGCCGCGATGTTAGCGCGTCCTCCACCAGGGCGCGTCACCCCCCGGTGCGTCATTCGGTGCAGCCCACACCCCCCGCAGCCCCTAGCGACACCAGTGATGGAGGCTCCATTCCAATGACTAAACCATTTGGATAGGCATTGAAGTATTACCTGAGTAGAGACAACTCTTATCAATATAGAAATTGAACAATTTTGCCATGACTCTTCTAGCCAAATGTACTTATATTTACTAGATGGTTTTGAATGTCTCCTGGAGGTCGAAACAATAGATGGAGTGGCTATTCCTTTATTGGTTTATGTAATTATCCATGGGATCCTGTTCATGTGAGAGGAAAATGCCTGATCTCTTTTCTTTTATTGATGAAGGTTCATTTGTTTCATTTGCTCAGTCATCTTCATCTTCATTTGTTTCATTTGCTCAGTCAAAGCCAGACAAATTTTCTGTTCAGTAAATTTCCCCAACATCCATTTTGATTTGAGACTTTGATTGCCTCTGAGTGACTATTTACAGTTGAAACGGCACTGTGACTCATACCGTAGTCTTGGGGAAAAATATTAATCATAAGATAGGTTGTTCTGTGTCATAGAATCTATGGCATTCCTTTATTGCTCAGATGCATGAAAGTTCAATTAAATGTAGTTATATAATTTATTATGCTAGCAACCTGATCCCAGCCTTCTCCCCTTGCTGGTGCAGCAGCACCCAAAACAAGCACACTGTATTGGGGGGGGGGGGGGCGTGTGTGTGACAAGAGGCTTCAGCAGGGAGAGTGAATCTAAATTCCCTTACCTTTCCATATGCCTCCTGCTCCACAATGGATGTCTTCGCAAGTCCAAGAACAGAAAGGGGCTGGAGAGGATTCAGAGAAGGAAGATAGAATCCAGCATGCGCTATTGCTGCATGATCCACTTGCAGAATCATAAGAACATAAGAACATAAGAACAGCCCCACTGGACCAGGCCATAGGCCCATCTAGTCCAGCTTCCTGTACCTCACAGCGGCCCACCAAATGCCCCAGGGAGCACCCCAGATAACAAGAGACCTCATTCTGGTGCCCTCCCTTGCATCTGGCATTCTGACATAGCCCATTTCTAAAATCAGGAGGTTGTACATGCACACCATGGCTTGTAACCCGTAATGGATTTTTCCACCAGAAACTTGTCCAATCCCCTTTTAAAGGCGTCCAGGCCAGACGCCATCACCACATCCTGCAGCAAGCAGTTCCACAGACTGACCACACGCTGAGTAAAGAAATATTTTCTTTTGTCTGTCCTAACTCTCCCAACACTCAATTTTAGCAGATCTCCCCTGGTTCTGGTGTTATGTGAGAGTGTAAAGAGCATCTCCCTATCCATTCTGTCCATCCCCTGCATAATTTTGTATGTCTCAATCATGTCCCCTCTGAGGCGCCTCTTTTCTAGGCTGAAGAGGCCCAAACACCGTACCCTTTCCTCATAAGGAAGGTGCCCCAGCCCCGTAATCATCTTAGTCGCTCTCTTTTGCACCTTCTCCATTTCCACTATGTCTTTTTTGAGGTGCGGCGACCAGAACTGGACACAGTACTCCAGGTGTGGCCTTAACATTGATTTGTACAACGACATTATAATATTAGCCGTTTTGTTCTCAGTACCTTTTCTAATGATCCCAAGCATAGAATTGGCCTTCTTCACTGCCGCTGCACATTGGGTCGACACTTTCATCGACCTGTCCTCCACCACCCCAAGTTCTCTCTCCTGATCTGTCACAGACAGCTCAGAACCCATCAGCCTATATGTGAAGTTTTGATTTTTTGCCCCAATGTGCATGACCTTACACTTACTGACACTGAAGAGCATCTGCCATTTTGCTGCCCATTCTGCCAGTCTGGAGAGATCCTTCTGGAGCTCCTCACAATCACTTCTGGTCTTCACCACTCAGAAAAGTTTGGTGTCATCTGCAAACTTTGCCACCTCACTGCACAACCCTGTCTCCAGGTCATTTATGAAGAAGTTGAAAAGCATGTCCCAGGACAGATCCTTGGGGCACACGGCTTTTCACTTCTCTCCATTGTGAAAATTGCCCATTGACACCCACTCTCTGTTTCCTGATCTTCTACCAGTTCTCAGTCCATGAGAGGACCTGTCCTCTAATTCCCTGACTGTGGAGTTTTTTCAGTAGCCTTTGGTGAGGGACCGTGTCAAACGCCTTCTGAAAGTCCAGATATATAATGTCTACAGGTTCTCCTGCATCCACATGCCTGTTGACCTTTTCAAAGAATTCTATAAGGTTCATGAGGCAAGACTTACCCTTACAGAAGCCATGCTGATTCTCCCTCAGCAAGGCCTGTTCATCTATGTGTTTTGAGATCCTATCTTTGATGAGGCATTCCACCATCTTACCCGGTATAGATGTTAGGCTGACCGGCCTATAGTTTCCCGGGTCCCCCCTCTTTCCCTTTTTAAAGATAGGCATGACATTTGCTATCCTCCAATCTTCTGGCACCGTGGCCATTTTGAGGGACAAGTTGCATATCTTAGTCAAGAGATCAGGAACTTTATTCTTTAATTCCTTAATAACCCTGCACATGCCTGATCTCGTCTGATCTCGGAAGCTAAGCAGGATCAGGCCTGGTTAGTACTTGGATGGGAGACCACCTGGGAATACCGGGTGCTGTAGGCTTATACCATAGTCTTTCGAGACTGAAGGTTGCCAACCAACCTAGGGTGGATGCCAACAGGGCCCGGTGACTTATTGATCTTTAATTTATCAATGAGGTCTGAAACATCTTCCCTTTTAACCTCTATCTGACTTAACTCCTTGTTCAGGAGGGGCCGTTCGGGCAGCGGAATCTGCCCGAGGTCTTCTGCCGTGAAGACAGATGCAAAGAACTCATTTAATTTCTCTGTCATCTCTAAGTCTCCTTTTATCTCCCCTTTCCCTCCCTCACCATCCAGAGGGCCAACCGCTTCTCTGGTGGGTTCCCTGCTTCTAACATATTTGAAGAAGCTTTTATTATTCCCCTTAATGTTGCTGGCCATGCGTTCCTCATAGTCTCGCTTGGCCTCCCGTATCACCTTCTTACATTTCTTTTGCCACAGTTTATGTTCCTTTTTATTCTCCTCATTAGGGCAAGACTTCCATTTACGGAAGCATCCCTGGTCTTTATGCCTGCTCCCTACCTAGTTTTGTACCTTTCTGCACCCATTCTGCCCCCCGCACCCTCCCACCTTTCTCCCATCTTACTGTCATCAACGCACAGGAAGTGCTTTACGGGCACTACCCAACAGACTTTGGCAGCAGGACATGCATTCCATTTCCTGTCAGCCCCACAAGATGGGTCCATGAAGCCCTTCAAGCAAAATCATGCACAACTATGAATGTTTATGTATGTTTATATATTGTGCACACATCACTGTATGTTTCTCCTTGTTCCCTGAGGTCTGCTTGTGAGATCTACTTTTACTCAGGTGCAGTCAATAAGGGACAAGGGCAGAGCCTTCTTTGTTGTGGCACCACTTTTATAGAATTCATTCCTAAAAGGACTCTTCAGCTGGTCACCACCTTAACTAGCATTCACCACCAAATTAACAACTTCGGTATCAAAAAGATGTTCCTGTGTTCCAAAGACTGGAATCTGCTGAGGGACTGTGACAAGAGACTGGCAGTATGAAGGAGTAGCACTGATAAACACAGTACAGAGGCTCAGTTACACAACCCTGGATGCTAGAAGTGGAATCTGACACATGCAGCACCTTTTAGCGCATGCATAATGTGTAGACAGAAACCTGTTTTTGCCTGCTTTATTCAATTGGAATAAAAGTCATTCTCAAATGTCTCTTGAGCTAATTGTATGCAAGAGTCATCCATTGTTGTATGCTAGTAGAATATTGGCAGAATGGTAGAAAGGAAGTATTCAGTTTGTGTTGCTTTTTTATTTTTCATAATTTATACTGCTGTTGAGAATGACCACATTGGGGAAGTCACTGATCTAGCTAGAAAAATGTGATAATTTTAGAACACCAGAAATAACATTAAATGACTTCTTGTAGACATGGTAGCTTTTCATTTTGGTAAAGTGTAAAATCAGTTTTATTGGAAGCCGAGATCAAAATTTATATCTTCCTGGCTAATGGAATGTTCAGCACTTATATAGCAATTGATCTCCAACGGCTTTTCAAGTTAGGTAAGCATTCTAGTTTTCGTTTGTATCTTAAATTAGTTTCACAAGTTTCAGAAGGAGACTGCAACCACACAGAAGAGTAATGAAAACTTAAGTTCCTCTGATGTCAAGGATCACATCCCATAGCTACCGCACGGAGTCCAGTGATGTAATGCTCTAAGTAGGTTTAATGAAACCTCTTGAGTACCTACCTTGCTGCTTTGAATCAAATGAGTCCATGATTACTTACCAGACTCCTTTATAAAGCTGGTTTACTAATGGAAGAGAAAACTGTGGAAAATAACTTATGTACAAGTTCAGCCAAAATGTCTTTTGCTTTCGCACCAAGGATAGACATTGGAGGAAAGGGCAGATGAACTAATGTCATGTCAAACTCATTAGCGCTGAAATAACTTCCAAGAAGGATGCCACCCTGCTCCACTCGCTGCTCACAGGATCCATTATTCAATAAATTATTAAATTAATAGGCAGATGATAACAATGAGTTTATGTCCTCATTTAATAAATTAATGAGAAGGAACTCAAATCATGATCCTCTTCTGTCTATGGATTTAATAATTTATACAACAGTAATTTATTGATTCTGCACTACTTCTAGAGGAGATAAAATTCATTTTCAATAGCCATCCATTCTTGTCAGAAGCTATTATATTATTGCTGTTCTGCCCCAACCGGGCATGGTCTTATTTGCTATATTGCCTTTTATCCTCCACCTACAGAAATGCCTTACTTTGCGTCCATGATTCTGTTGGCCTTAACTTTTTTTTGGTAGGGGATTGATTGTCCCAGCTCAAATTTATTTTATTTCTGTATTTATATACCACCTTTTTCTGTTTTTACACTGCATTCAAAGCAGTTTAAACAACCCTAAACCACCATTTTTCTTTCTTTTTTATTTAGAAGTTTTAAACATATATAATTAACAACAAAAACAAGAACAAAAGAAAAAGTACACAAAAAGAACACAAAGGGAGAAACATATGTTAACAATTTAACAAAACTGTATGCATATTTAACTTGGTTACACTCCAAACTTTCTCTTAATCATCACCCACCAAGCAACTTTCTCTCTCATTCTTTAACTCACTTTAAGTTATCCTTATTCCTTATTCCTCAAATCCACAGATCATTAACTCATTCTTTTCTTTTGCATTCAGAAAGTCAATAAAGAGTTTCCAAGTATCAATAAAAATAGATAGCATCATTTTATAAAAGTTTAACATTTAGTGAATTCAGTTCCTTCAACCAGAACGTTTCCCCACTGTTTCATTAATATGCCATGTCCAAAATTTTTAGCCCACTTTGGGCGCAGTCCTATGCAGCCCAAATCCTATGCAGCCCAAATCCAATCCTGCACCCTATGCAGTTTGGGAAGTATGCAGTATGGGAAGGTCACACACGTGCCGTAAATCACATTTGCATCTCCTCGGGAGGAAGCCAGGCTGGCGCTCCGAGAAGCCATGGGGACAGGAGGGCAGGAGGCGGGGCTGGGATCCAGCAGTTATGCCGGATCCCAACCCCCATTCCCGGGGAGAACGGTGTGGCTTCAAGCCACTCCACTCTCCTCGGACTTGTGCCACCTCAGGAGGTGGAGCAAGTCCAAGAAGAGCCATCGGTGACAGCAGCCCTTATCCAGGCGTAAGGGGAAGAGTTTCCCTTTGCCTCTGGCTAAGCCGCTTCTGACCACAATCTTGCACTAGATACAGCACAAGTCTTCTGGCTTGCCTGTTCCAGTGCAAGTTAGGATTGGGCCCTTTATCGTACAATATTTAACTGTTCGTCTTCTGTCTCATATTTTAACAATGGTTGCTAAACCGCCATTTTTAATGGGGTTTTTACAATATTGTTCTGTGAGAGGAGCTCCCAGAACCCTCAGTTCACCAGATGCTTTCTGTCCAAGTGCAGCCATCATTTTGGCTGTGCTCTGCACTTTCAAGCTTTCATGGTAGCTGTGGTCAGTGCTCTAGACTTTATCGAACTCTAGCTGACTCCTTTGCATTCCACATACTGTCTCATAGTCGTTGGCAACCTTCAGTCTCGAAAGACTATGGTATCGCGCTCTGAATGGTGGTTCTGGAACAGCGTCTAGTGTGGCTGAAAAGGCCAATTCAGGAGCGACAATCCCTTCCACACTGGGAGCAAGTGCAGTCTGTCCCTGGTCTGTCTTCCTGGCAGTATGTCTGTCTCATAGTATGCCTTCATATATCTCAGCAGATTTCCCATCTCCACCCCAAGCCTCCCATCCAAATTCAAGACCACATCTGAACCTGTTTAGCTTTCATCAGGCAGGCATCAGCACAACCACCAGCCCACACCTCCTGCCCCTTGCCTTTATATATGCATATTCCTATTATTCTTTAGGTATGGTCTTGGTAGTAGCTGAAAAACCTTCCTGTGGAACTCACCTTCCACCCAAAACTGCAGCTTGGAAGGCCTGGCTGTGCATTTTCATCTTGCCACATTCCATGCCATCTCATCTCATCCAGTTCAATCTTGAATTTGTCATCCTACTGAGAAGCGCTTCATTCCTTGTGTTTAGAAATTGTCATTCCAAGCGGCAATTTCAAAAAAAAGTCAAGGCTGGGTATCTGACTGTATGGCTTGGATGTGAATTTTGCTGACTGAGTAGACCTATGTGTGTTAAGACCAGAACAACTGCCAGGCTTTCAATCAGCACACTATAAAAGCGAAGGAGGGGTTCTTTTTTATTGGCAAGATTGGACACGTTTTTAAAAGGGTCAGGTAGCCTTTATCTGACCCATGCCCTGCCATAGCCTTCGCAGAAATGAATATTTGAAGAGAGTGAATTACATGATTGCTTTTCCTCTGCTTCAGCAAAAGTGGGCTTGTTATTGACCTATTGATGATGTTCTAATTGAACAAAGTACAGGCTTGACCAGGAAAAAGAACTCAACAACATTTTGGTACAATGAGCAGAACTTCCTGTGCCACTATTCATTATATTAGGGGATGTATATGATAGTTACTTAAAAATCTTCCCAGATCTGTTTCATGAAACACTGTAGATAATATTTTGATATTTCTTGCTAGACTTCTGTTACTAGATACACCATTCCTAACTGCAGATAGCTGAACAATCTAGGGAACTTGACTATTTTCAGTTTCTCAAAAGAATAAACCTCTTTTCAGGATATGGGTTTAAACTTATCTTTTAGATTGATGGTCTAGCATTGTGTGTCCCTAGCCTTGGTAAAGCAGGGGATAAAATCTGGTGTGATGATTCCAATTCTATAACAGTATTGCTTTATGTGGCATTGCATTGATGCTTGGAGGCTCTGAGCCACAACAGCTTCAGTTGCTCCCTCCACCTACCATAGCATAAATGCCTAGTATAATCCAATGGCATAATGTTTTTTTTAAGAAAAGGAAAAGAAAGATTAGGAGAGAAAAGATAACATAGATTCTAAAGGGGAACTCTGTCTCTTATATGCAAGCTGTTAGCAAAATGGTACCCAGCTATTGGGAGGCAGACTAAATAACTAAGGGCCCAATGTCAACCATTGCATCCTGTGGTGGAGGGCAGTCCAATGAGTCTCTTCTAGGTAGAGAATTGTTGTTCCCTTACCCAGAAGTTAGCCTCTGCAGTGCAGGTGGGTCTACTCGGACCTACCACAGCTATTTTGCTAGTGCAAGTCCGTGTTGACTTGTGCCACAGAATCGGCCTTTCCACAAAAAAGGAAAGTACCCTATTTTTACAAAATGACTGCAGAGAACATCTTCTAAGTGTTGTGCCTCTTGAGGTACTCAGCTGCTGCTACCTAGGCAAATTCAGGAAGCAATTTCAGTGCACTGTTCTTCGAGAAAGCCCTTGGGTGTATGCTTTGATGCAGCCAGTTAACCACAAATCTCAAGAGTGGTCTTTGAGGTCCATTCTCAAATAATTTGTGATCATATCATATCATTGCATCACAGCAACATCTTCTTTAATCTAGAAGAGTGATTTACATAAATTACCCTGGTGCAATGTTCTCAAAAGCTTATTCACTTATCTCTCGGGACACTGTTGCAAGCTCAAATATCTTAGCTGGCTAAGAGATGGGTAGCCCAATCCTATCCTATGCAGGAAGAGGCTGGCTGGCTGGCTGACCTGCACTGTATCCAGCTAAGAGTTGGAGCTGGCCGCGGCTCAAGCTGGGGCAAGGGGAATAATTCACTCAGTGTTGTGTGGCAGCAGCTCAAATGGGGTTTCTCGGATCTGTGTCTCCTAAAGAAGTAGTGCAGATCTGAGGAGGCAATGGGGGTGGGGAGGAGGGCAGGCTGGGCCTGTGATGGAGGCATATTAGGCAGCAGCAATGCCTGCAAAATCCTAACTCCCTTCCAAGGCCTGATCTGCTGGTGAAGAGGGCAGCAGAGTGAGAAGCTGCTTTGTGAGACCCAATTTGTGTGGCATTGTCTCTTTCTTTTTCGGGTGCGAGAGAGTGACTTACTCAAGTTACCTCATGAGTTTGCACAGGGTCAGTATCACAGGTTGGCCAAGTTCAGCACTGCAAACTCAGTGGTGACCCACAGATTCACACTGTCATGGCCACTGTCCCTGGACACTCACTGTTGGCCAACAGGAGTGTACCCTAGAAGCCTTGACATGACACAGGAACATTTGAAGGATGCTCTTTTGAAGGAGGTCATGCATGTCATGGATGGGCAGGTGTGGGCTGTTAGGTCCAGGCCTACGTGTGTTGCTGATGCTGCATCAACTCACTAGATGGTATTAGGCAGGTCATTCATCCTCAGTCCCCTATTTGCATTATGGGAATCAAAATAAAATAGTACCTGTGAATCAGTTTGAACAGTTAAAGGCACTATACACAGTTTTATTTTTCTCTACTTAAGAAAAAGTGTCTCAGATAGTATGGTTTTCATCCACTTGTGGCAATACACTATGACATGCCAAGCTGTACACACTGAATTCCCTTTTTGATACAGTAACATAATGGCATCAGTAAAATAATGGCATCAGCAGTCTAATCACACTTCCACACATCCCCCCAGCCAAAAAGAGCAGTAATGAAACCAGACACATAATAGCTCAAAAATATACAACAAGAGGCGCAATCCTACCCTTCACTGGAACAAGCAAGCCAAGAGACTTGCGCTGTATCCAGCGCAGGATAGGGGCCCAAAGCATCTCAGCCAGGGGCAAGGGGAAACTTTTCCCCTTACCTCCAGGTAAGGCGCCATTGCCCAATGGGTCTTCTCGGACTTGCGCCACCTCCTGAGGTGGTGCAAGTCCAAGGAGAGTGGAACAACTTGAAGCCGCTCCGAACTCCCCAGGGGTTGGGATCTGGCATAACTGCTGAATCCTAGCCCCGCTTCCTGCTCCCCACCTGCCCACCCCCAGGGCCACCCACCGCCCGCCCTCCCCCCAGCCCCGGAACACCTCCCTCCCGCTTCCTCTTGTCGACTGGTCTTGCCGACTCCTGAGGAAGCGCAGAGTGCCTTACAGCACGTTTGCGACTCTCCTGGGCTGGCACAAGGGACTCACGCCAGCCCAAGGGCACCTCTGGATTGCACCCATATTCAATCAAGGTGCCATATTAAAAGATTTCAAATGTGATATAAATGCACAAAACTTAAATCTCCTTATATTTTGAATTGTTGGTCACAGCAAAGTAAGCACATATAAAAGGAGGCATCAGAAGATTTCAGCTGTGTGCTTTAAAGAATAAACTTCCCATGGAAACCAATTAATTAACTTCTTCAGTAAGTAATGGCTTACTTCATGTATAATCAAGGGTACAATTAATGGTTTATCAGCATGGTTGCAAAATATTTAAATAAGATTTTCAGTGAACTTGGTTTTGGAAATCTCCGGAAATTTGATAATTCAAAGTGTTATTTTAACACCCTGAAGAAATTCTTTGACAGTCACTTCAAAGAGTTTCACTATCTCTTGTTTAAAAGAATCTTTATGACTGTCAGTCCAGGACCTTCTCTTAATGCCATGGAAAGTATAGCCTTCCTCCTAAATCACTATGCGTTACCCTGCACGTGCCTGATCTCGTCTGATCTCGGAAGCTAAGCAGGGTCAGGCCTGGTTAGTACTTGGATGGGAGACCGCCTGGCAATACTGGGTGCTGTAGGCTTATACCATAGTCTTTCGAGACTGAAGGTTGCCAACCATATATGGACCAAAGAACAACTTATGACCCAATCCTATCTGACGCTGGTGTTCAGCACGCAGGACCACAATATCCTGTGCACCAACAGGGAATCAGTCAACAGGGACAGGTAAGTAAAGAAAAATTGTGCTTATCTCTTCATCTCCTGCTTGGTCCCCTATGGACCTACTCAGATCCATGCCTGCCCTTTTGCTGGCCTAGATCGGTTACACCACAGGGGCGTGTTAGGCCCAGAATGGGGGTATAAGATTTGGTAGCCACCAGTGCCATCAAGTTCTATCCCAATGGATTTTGGGCCTGGCACAACCTGGAAACGGCCTCTGAGAACTTCCAGAGAGACTTTGCGGGCAAAGCATTGAGCATCAGGTCATGACTCACCATGGAGAACAAGGAAGGTTGCAGCACTCAAAAGTTTAGGAACCACTAACTTACAGCCCAATCCTATCTCTGGTGGCTCTGCTGGGCATTCAGCAGCACAGCTGAGGCCACCAGAGGCCTTCTCGTGGAAAGGGAACTTTCATCACTTTCCCCCAGGGAAAGCCTCAGACCCTGCAATGGGACGTCTATGCCAGTTATTTTGCTGGTGCAGACTTGAGATTCTCCATGTCGGGCTTTGCTGTTCCCACCCTCCTACTGGGTTCCTAATCCAGCCCTGCCCCCCCAACTCTGTTCAACCTACTCCCTGCCTCCTGTCTGCCCTCACTGCCAGCTGGTGCTGTAGGAGTGCCAACTGGCCTTCCATGTAGCGCTGAGGCTCAACACTGGCGGCCCCTTCTCTCCAGGTGCCATGGACATGCCTTACAGCATATTTGCAACATCCAGCACAGGCGCTGGAGCTCAGTGCCACCGCTAGGGTCAGACAGGATTGGGCCCTTAATCCATAGAGACCAGAGGCATTTATCTGAAGGAGCATTGAAAACATAGCATTTTCATTAGGTCTACTGAACCAACCACACTAAAGCTCCATTCATCTAAATTTTAGAAGAAAATCTAAAATACCATTTTGTTCCAATTATCTACCTACACAGTCTGTAGAATCCCCAATAGTACTAACAGTATTAAAGTTTCTCTCCATCCTCCTGAATACTGTGTGCTTCAATACGTCGTATCTGACTGCACCCAGCATAATAGGCACATGAGATAAATGTGACATGACTGATGCGTACAACCTGATTTGACACACTATAACACAACATGTCATTGCCAAAATTTGGAAACGTCCATCTTACAGAAAATCAAGATGAGAGGGTAGCCACCCATAAAAAAACAGTTCCAATCAGGCGCTGCTTTGGTTTATAAAATCTTGGAACGGATAATTATGATGAATTAACCAAGAAGATACAAACACTGTTTGCAAGTAAGTACTTAGCAGACATCAGTAATTCCACTGAGGTTTCATTGTCCTTGCTATATTATTCCATAATATTCCAGTGATACATTATTACTACTTTTATGTTCAAAGTGTTGGTATTTCAATTAGACAGTTGCAGTTGGATTTAGATTTGCAGCTAGTTTTATTTATTTATTACATCTTGTGGGCCAAGGTGGACAGGCCCCCTAAACAGGCCCCACACAATAAGAGACATTTACACACATGCTGCGGGAATATCTATCCTCCCTTCCTGGTTATTTTCTGTCCATACCTGGTTTAGCTACATGAGCAGGGTGACCAGATCCAATAGACAACAAAGTGCCTATACCTTTAACCATTGTATAGAAGAGGGAATTTGGGCAGGTACAGCTTCTTAAACTCTTCCATGTTGAGCTGCACCTGCCCAAATTCCCTCTTCTATACAATGGTTAAAGGTATAGGTACTCTGTTCTGCATTGTATCTGGTTACCCTGTCCATGAGTAAAGGGGTGTTTTGGATGAACCTTACTCCATGATTGGGGAAAGTTACCAGGAAGGGAGAGGAAGAGCCAAGAGTTCACGCGCTGCACAGCATGGGGGTGATCTGGGGGAAACACCATCTGAATTGGCCAGATCATTTCCAGTAATTTTTTTATATTTCCAAGTTTGATCATATTGCCTGTGTACCCTGCACAATCAATCAATCAATCTATCAATCTATCAATCTATCAATCTATCTATCTATCTATCTATCTATCTATCTATCTATCAGATTTATACCCCGTCGTTCTCCCCGAAGGACACCCAAGGCAGCTAACGATCAATAGATAAAAAATACAAAGCTCTAAAATACAGATAAAACTATAAAATATAATAAAAACAGTATAAACAATAAAAACAAACCGTATAAAACAGAGCAGCCAGTAATAAAAATGCTGGTAACAAATACTAAAATAGATTCATAAAAGCAGTCATCATAAGGTCTCAAAGGTTTTCCTAAACAGAAATGTCTTCAGGCCTTGCTGGAAGGTTAACAAAGAGGACAATGTCCTCAGCTCAAAGGGGAGGGAGTTCCATAACACAGGCACCACCACCAAAAAGGCCCGGTTAGCCACAAGGCAAGGTTTGCAGCAATATTATGTCACATTTGTTGAAATCATTGTCAGTCAACAAGCTGTGTAAACCTTGAAGCAGGTCCTATGTCCCATTTTACCCTGGAGGAGATCTCATATAACGGTCTACTTCCCTCTTTGAGCATTCCCACCCTGATTCGTATCTGTAGATCATCTATTGAAAATCTCAGCTTCTCCACACCAATCCCAAGGATTAGGATCAAGGAACCGAATTCAGCTGCCTTCCTGTATTGTTTCTGGCACCCAGTCTCCTCCGGGGGGGGGGAGGGGTAGGTCCACATCGTATTGGACAGAGAATGACAAATCACTTCTCCAGCTCACCCAAAAATAACATAAAATTCAAGGGTTGAAATATTTCAGGGGCTTTACTTCTGTCCACCAATAGGGAGATGGTGTATAGGCAGTGGGCATCTTGACATCAAATTGAAAAAGGGGGGTGTTTGTTTCCTCAGAGTTCAGTCATAACTGTCATCCTTCTGGCAATCAATTCAAAGTCTCAGTTACCCTTTACACAGAGTGTCTATGCCAGTAGGATGGGGGTTTGCACATAAAGTAGAGGCGTTCACCACTCGTGAGATCCCTAGGGTCTGGTACTTCTCAAATGGAGTCTATCTGGGTAGAATGGCCTACCCAATTCCTTGGCAGTTCAGTTTCCAGTTATCTCTTTCCCAACTTCTGGTCACTCCCTTTGTGCTTTGCCTCTCACATCCTGGTTGTTCTGCCTTTTCTGCATTGGCACACCAAAGCCCTATTCTTATTCCCTGCCTCACCCAATCCCTGTAAGTTGGGACTGACTTGACAAAACAAGACACCCCTAGAACAGTCTGCATTAGGTGAAAAAGCTCCTCACCAAAGGTCAATTAGGTGAAGATCAAACATTCCTACCTGACTTCACAGTGGAAACAAGCTAGTCTCTAAGGGCACAATCCTAACCAACTTTCCAGCACTGACTTAGCCACAATGCAGCCCCCAAGTTAAGGTAGCAAACATGCCCTTAGCTTGAGGAGGCCCCCTCAACTGCCTCTCCACTGCAGGATGCAGTGCACACCACATTGGCACAGCTATGTCAGTGTTGAAAAGTTGGTTAGGATTGCACTCTAACTCTTCTAAAGGGCTGTGGGAGGGGATCACCAACAAACGCATTTGAGCATGGGAGAGAGAACATGTCTTGCCTTGTGCAAAGAGAAATGGGACACAGATGCCCCTGCCTTTCATTTAGGCAGAGCAGTGGAATTCTTTTAGTGCAATTCATCGCCCTTCTCTCCGCCCTTGGCCTCATTTGCCCTCACTGCTGTTTGATCATTCAGTGAACATTAATCTAGATCATTAACTTGAAGATTATTATTTTTTATGTGTTCTGTGTTTATTTCCTATGCCTCTTAGAAAAATAGGATCCAGATTGTGAGTGGGAAAGGAGACTTTGAAAACACTGTCAATACCTGATTCCAGGCATCCCTGCTATTGCATAACCTGGTCATTTTCAAAATCTAAAGAAGCTGAAAATTATTACTGTCTGCTCATTACATTCATCATAAGAGGGACGAGATGCAATGTGTGTGAATAAATCTCTATTGATATTTACACATTTGAAGAGGTGGCAGCCCCTTCTTTTTATCTCACTTTTGTTTGCACACTTACTCTATAAAAATGTAATTCATCAGTGTGCGGTTTGTAAGACATCGATGGTTCATTTATATGAGTTTGAGGCTGTTCCTGGGAATAATCTGTCTTCACCAGAATAAAATAGAACATGGAAACAAAGAAAGAATGTGGTTACTCATTCATGCTTCATTCCAATGGGACAGAATCTCCCTGGATCAAACTGCTTGCATCATTGCACAAATAAGAATCTCTAGTTTACAACCCATTCCTTGGCTTCCAACTGTCCCTATTTGCCTGGGTCAGCTCCAATTTATTATTGGCTTTTTGTCTCTTCTCCACACCCACTACTGACAGGGAAAGATGAAGATCATGAAATGGAGACAAAAAATGAGAGACAGTTTGGCTGACTGTTCAAGGAGGTGGATGGGAAGTGATAGTGGCTATGGAGTGTCAGCCAACATGTGCAGTTATAGGGGATAGAAGGAAGGAAGGTAGATGTGAAATATGATCTTGGTGTTGTAGAAGCAGAATAATGTAATGTAAATGCATTGCAAACTACATAGAGCACTGATGTAGACTTTCTTTTGATCAAGAAGTTAGCGTAAGTTTATCTCTGGGTATGTTTACAGTACAGATTTGTGATGGTTTAAACCACGTTAACAGCCATAGTTTCTCCAAAATAATTCTGGGAATTGTAATTTAGTGAGAATACAATTAGAGATCCCTAGCGCCCCCCCTTGCAGAACTATAGCTCTCAGCATTCCCTGGGGAAAGTACAGTCATACAATCCTTTTGGGGCTTAATGCTGGCAAAATGTGCATTCCGTCAGTATAGAATGCCTCATGGCAGTTGTAAAATACACTCTGGCAGCTTGCAAAATCGTGTGCTGCAGAAGTGCCAGCAGAGAGACCGGAGTGGCCTCTCACGCACTTGCACATTGTTGCAGTCCTGCCGATGAAGGTAGGCTTGTGGAACAGGGTGGGGAAGGGTAGAGTGAGGTGGTAATGGAGGTGGAAGTGGTGGAAGGAAGCAGTGATGGGGAAAGGCTGATCAACTCCGGGAAGGGGTGGATTCAGCAGCAGCAGCAACCAAACTCAACCTTCCTGGACCCAATCCTGTGGCATGAGTCCATGTGAACCTGTGCCAGTGGTTTTGCTAGCCCAGTTCCAAGTAGACCCTTCCACACCATGCAGGCTTATCCCCAGGTAAGAATGAATGTTACCTCACCCAGAGGAGACCTCCACAACAGGCCTTCCTACAGGATACCATGGTAGACATTTTGACATTGCAGCATCGCTGGGGGAGGGTGAAAGATAGGATTGGGCTCTCGCATGCATTAGCTCTGGAAAGAGGATATTATCACCAAGGTATGGACTTACAGAAAGTTTGAAAAAAAGTAGATGGATTTTGTGAGTCCTTGCAAGCAGAACTTTCCAGAGACCTCCACTTTTGTGGAGACATACTTTACACACAAAGAAAGTTCTGTGCATACGTAGGGGCGAATATGTTTGTCACGCTGGAAATAAAGAGCATTAGTTGAAACCACTAGTCTACAAAAAAGGCTATAACAGGAGCTTGATTGCTTGCTTTTTTACAGTACACAATTGAACACTCTCATTTCTTTGCATTTCAAATAATATAATTGTGTTTCAAAATGGGTAGTTAAAAAGATGGTGTATCAGTGGCCATTAGTATAATAATAATAATGTTATACATTGGCTATTTAAAAGAATCATTATACATTCTTTCTTACTCAGGTTGTTGTCCATAAAGCAAACCAAGAACCAGAAGTGTTCAGGAGGGAGTATTGCTGCTATGTACTTCATCTCAAGTTTCATTATAACTGGTTGAAGATTACTTGGCTAGACACACTATTGATATTACTCTTAAAAGGCTTATTGCTAGAGTGTGCCTGCCATGATCTAATGAAGAGAAACAGACATAAACTGGAATTTACATGGAGCCATAATTGTATGGCTATGTAATCAAGCAATTAAATGGCTCAGTCAAAAGAGATTCCGAGATATAGGCATCTTTCCCCAAGCATGGGCCCAACCAGTGTCCCAACTTAAAATGAAGGATGCTTCTGTGCGGTCAGTTGTGTCGAGTTATACATCCTCCAGCTGCACTCCTTCACACACGTACACACACACCTCGTAACCATGTCTTTAAATCAGAAGGTTTTCTATCAGTGACACAGAAGGCATCCGCTTACTCTGGCTGTTTCTCCTCCTAACTGAAAGATGCCCATAATATTCTCCCTGGAGCCCCAACTCTATACTATTGAGGTACTGATTAGTTACCAAATGGAGAATGATAACATGGCTTTTGGCCTGCGGGGGTGGCAACAGTCACCTCCTGAAACCTGGAGTTTCGTGGAGCTTGTCAGTGGAGGAACACAGTGGGGGTGGAGGAGAGGTGGACAGGGCTGGTATCATGGGTCACCAGGTTAAAGGCCCGCACCTATCAGGCCAACCCTTGTCCTTTTAGCACCAATGTCAGTGGCAGCATCCAGTTCACTATTGGGGGGGGGGTGTCAGGGGTGACTTTGGTGATCAATCAAGTTGATCATACATGCTCAGATTAGGCCCTGAATGCTCAGTATCAGTGACAGCAGTGATGTCCTGTATGCCATCAAGATATAGGTGGGGTGCTGGGTTCCATGTGGCACCCAGTGCAGGACTTTTCCAGCACAGAGGGGATAAGCAGGTGATACCATGGGGAGGGGGGGCCAGTGTGTGGTTTGTCCCATTGCTGCTAACAACATGACACTCACACTGGGAATGCAGAACCTCTTCCAATGGCTGTGAATCTGGTATCGACTTGTAGAGTATATTTTGAAAAGAAAAAAAGAACTGCACACAAATTAGTATCCTCTTTATACAGATCTGTAATGGAAATTCACAATTTGAGTTTTTTAGAATACTTGAGCAGTGGAGCAGAGAAATCTCAGAGCAATTGAGCAATGTGAGAAACAGAGGTGAAGAGGAGAAAGCCTAACAAGGAACCTCCATTAATGCCCGAGTCCCTTGATAACAGCAATGACAAGTAGTGTAATCCTGAAGTAGACTTTGGTATCAAGAAGATTTTCAATTAAGCTGCGCATGACCTGAACAGTTAGCAGTATCTTGAGGATGAGCCCAGGACAATTGGCAGAAATTTGCATACTTAAATTTAATACTTATTTTAGGTACAGAGGAAGAAGATCATCAGTGACAAGGGAGCAGGTGCCACAAATCAGACTTGTAAAAGGGACAATTTATGCAGTGCCAACAAGTGGCAAACAAGCTTTTGGGAAGCATCTCTGCAATCATTTTCTTTCATTATTCTTGTATACAAATTAGTTTGCCAAGTGTGCAGGCATTCAACCGGCAAGAGGAAAGATGGTTAATTTCTAAAGAGAGAGGTCATGCCCATCAAAAAGCCACACACTTTGGCTACAATACAGCGTTGAGATAAGCACATTTAAATCCATGTGGTTAAGTGCACTTAACTCAGTGTTGGGTTTTGACCTTTGATCTGGAAACCCTGTTTTTATAGTCCGGGAGATGTAGGAATCTGGCTACGGAACATGCTTAGAGTTGTAATCTCTTCTTTATTAGTAGTTCCAATGATCTGAGGTCAAACTCCAGAATTAAACCACCTTGTGCTAACCTACATTGCCTCTTATGCTCTCTAATCTTGGTGTTAACACTCCTTTTTGTCATTCCTACATACATTCCTTCGTGCAAGAACATGGGACCTGGTACACCCCTGCCTGCATCAGGAGTCTCTCTTATCTCTTTCAAATTAAGATGCTTTCATCGTGCCAGAGGCTTTCAGGCATGCACAAAGAGTCTAGTCATCAGTAGCAGCCCTGGCCACTGTGGTGCCTGGGGGCCCCTGAAGTTGCCACCCTCGCTGCCTCCCTATGGAGGCATTCTGAGGGCTGGAGAAGCTGTGTGTAGCCTCAGAAGGCCTTCTAAGGGCCTTTAGATTCCAGCCAAAAACCAGAAGCGACACTTCAAGGCCCTCTGGAGGCCTTAAAGGGCCTTCTGAAGGCCAGGAACGCTGCGCATGGCCTCTTCTGCCCTCAGAATGCCTCCAGGGGGAGGCAGCGAGTGCGGGCTGCCCTTGGGGTGGCTGTGGCACTCCACCCAGTTGCGCTGCCCTGGGTCACTTTTACCCCTGGATGCCCCTTGCTAACATCACTGCTTGTCATACTAGGCATGTCTGCACATACCTGGACTGAATTGTGGAATCTCTTCTAGATTGCATAAAGTACATCAGAGTTTAGGTGGTGTGGAATGGAGAGACAACATTCCCATTTAGATTGTTTGTTTATATTTTGGTTGGCAACCTTCAGTCTCGAAACACTATGGTATAAGCCTACAGCACCCGGTATTCCCAAGCGGTCTCCCATCCAAGTACTAACCAGGCCTGACCCTGCTTAGCTTCCAAGATCAGATGAGATCGGGCATGTGCAGGGTAACAGTTGTTTATATTTTGGTTTTTCAAATTGTTGGTGAGAGGAGGGAGCCTCCCTCCTTGGAGCTCATGTTCCCAGGATGGTTGCATAGAAATAAGGCTGAGTTGAAAGGTGGAATGGCAAGGTAAACTGTTTATTCTTTGAATTCAAAGAGGAGCTCCCAGTGACATTGGCTGTTATGAGGAACTCGCAAGGGCATACGATTATGATTACGATTAATAGCATTTCAAACACATTAGAATACGAAAAGTCCCCTTCTTGTTTTGACATTTCGTGTACGTGAGTAACTTCCTCTGTAAGCAGCTTTGAAGTTCGGCTGTTAGCTTGTTCCATGGTTTGACCTATACTACCTTGCTCTGTGGTCAAACGGTTCCTACACCGGTTTTTGACAGAATCTGAGAGTAGACAGAATCTGAGAGTATACACATACAAAGGTCATCCTTTGGTCATCATGGAAGCTCTGAATCAAAATGGAGTAACTCTGGTTAACAAAATCATGGAGATACTCTACCCTAAATTTGAGTCACTTGAAAACTTGAGCCACTCTCAGTTCAATCCTAACTTGCATTGGAACAGGCCTGCACTATATCTAGTGCAGTTTGGGACTGACTGCAGGCCAGCCTGGGGCAAGGGAAAATTATTGCCCTTACAGCAGTAACTGCAGCATACCAATGAGGCTACTTGGATCCATGCCACCTACAGAGATATGGCGCAAATCCAAGCAGCCCAGGGCTGGCCCAGGTTGCCCGGGAATGGGGCTAGGATCTGGCATAAGTGCTGGATTCTGGCCCTTCCTCCTGCTTCCTGCCTGTCTGCCCAAAGGCCCACCCATCGCTCGCCCTCCCCTAACCCGAAATGGTTCCTCCTCACCTTCTCTCTGCCCCCCCCCCACAACCCATCCCAAACCCATGCAGGCCTGGAAAGGCTGGTGCAAACTCACCCATCCCAGGGTCTGTGTCAGCATGAGGAGGCCAGTGCACAGGCCTCTCCGACTCAAATGGAGGCACTCCCAGTCTGGCAGAAGAGACATGCACAGGCCCAAGAGCTCTTCAGGATTGAACTCTGTGCTGCAGAAGTTAGCGTGTTGGCTGTAGATCAGGGAAACCTGAGTTCAGGTTTCAAGTCAGCGATGAAGTTTGCTGCATTACTTTTGTCCAGTTCCTATATCTTGGTGTAATCTTCTCACAGGGTAAATGTGAGGATAAAGGGAAGAGAGGAGCCATGTGTACCACACTGTGTTGCTTGGAGGAAGGCATGTATGTAAATGTAAAAAGCAAATAAACAAAGGGCCCAATTCTGTCCAACTTTTCAGTGCCAGTGCAGCAACAGTGCAACCCCAAGGTTCCCTTTCCTTGAGGAGGCATCCATGATTGCCGTCCACAACAGGATGCAGTACACACCCTGTTGGCATGGCTGCATTGGTGCTGGAAATTTGGATAGAATTGGGCCAAAAGTATTTCTCTTCCCCCCTCACAATGCCACTGAATGCAAATTTGCCAAGACATTGTAGATTTTTGCCTCTCTCCCAACTGCAGACACTTCATATAGCTATCCATAAAAATAACTTAAGAGAAATGTTTTTATTAGAGTGGGGAGAGATTATTAGTTTCATACAAATAAACAAGAACAGTATTATTTCTTTCCTTAAAAAAAAAAACTAGGAAAAGGAATCTCCAGACACCAGTGTTATTAAACCATAATATCAGTGCCTCCTACTCAAAAACACTACACAGTTTGACACCAAGCATCAAAATATAATATGGATTTCATAATCTACTCCATTTCCTCCTTAGGAGCTTGATTTCATTGTGAAACACTAGTTGAAGTTACCATTCAGTGTTGACTGTTTCAGGATTTTCATGACCTTAACAAAATAACATTTGAACCATTTTAAAATGTATATTTTCATATCATTAGGCAAGAGCATAGTACCCAGACAGAGGAATCCCTACATGGCTCCCTCCCCCATTCACTTTATTGATTTATTTATTTTCATATATAACAGTACAGGTCAATAAATCAATAACCAACAAAAAACTAGTGGCCGATTTGATGACAGTCACACAACTAAATAAGAGTTCTAATATTAGCTATGATGCATGAAAATGAGAGTTAAATCATACTAATACCTTATTGGTTCCTTGTCATAATAACATCTCACTGATTGTCAGAACAATCAGTCTCATGGATCAGTTTTGAGTTAGAGAAATTTACTTTTTGTTACATAAGGCAGTTGTGTTTTCTTTTTCTGGTTAATTGGCCATAACATTTGATAGTATACAGATAATTCAGTGCAGTCTATTTCATTACATTCTGCATGAAATTACCTTTCCAATGATATATAACATGATGGTATTATTCATAGATCCAAATTTTCCAAAAAGTTTCCAAAATTTTGGCTACTAGTGGTGTAACCCCCCTCCCCTAGGATGACACCCCGGTGCAGTATGCACCCCCTAGTGATTCCACTGTTCCCAAATACATTGACACCAAAATTACCATGTTAAGGCTGACCAAAGAGCCACTGAGTTCAGCACTTTGCCTCCAGCCCTGAACAAGCAGATGCTGTGAGAAGCTCATCCTCTTTTCTGCCCCTGCCATCACCTCTGCCTCTGAAGTTCCATCCACATAGTAGCCATTCAGTGAATGAGTCAAATCCAGTTTTCTGCTGTATAGCTGGCTGATGGTGGTGGTTAGCGGTTCAATGTAGAGTCAGAAAACATGAAGGAACATTTGAGTTAACCTGACCGATTTGGAAGTTTTGAATGATGTATTTTGTTCATAGTGGTCAAAACAATTTTGGCCCTAATCCAGCTGTATGCAGTCACCAGGGCTTTAGGGCTCCCTTAAAAACCAATTGCTAATGCCTATCACTTATTCAATCAGGAAGAAACAGCAGGGGGAAATGTAGCCAGTCCTTTACTCTCCATTCCAAACCGCAAATATATGCCATCATTCCGTTTTTAAGAAGGCCCCACCTGCACTTGCTGTTTACCATGCCGACGAGGTGGCAAATGGTCCTCCCCTTTGGTTGCCTGCCTTTTCCTCTAAAGGTGCCACTTGCATCTTTTGGACAACAGCTAGCTTCCCACACTCCGACAGCTCTGTGCTGCTCTCTGCTGTTTGCTTGAAACCTGCATCGTTAAGGAGCAGCATTCAGAAGGCAATATCCATAGTGGATAGGAAAACAAAGGGGACCATATTGGTCTCATGTGCAGATCTCAGTTGTTTACAGCAGCACTTCTGTATTAAACAGTCAGCAGATCCAGAACTCTCTGCCCTCCTTGCACTGAACTTTATTTTACATGAGTGGCATTTGCTTTCTTTCATTCTAAGCAAGAGCTTCCATGTTCTGGGTACTTACATGTTTCCTGCAGCAGATTATGCTTTTCTCTTCTGACGTATGGGATGCATACTAATTTTCATGCATCCCATTATTTCTGAGATCAACAGCACAGTCCTATGCAAGTCTACTCAGAAGTAAGTCTCATTGTGGCCAATGGAGATTACTCCCAGGAGAGTGTGTGGCCCTAGGGAGACAGTTTCCCAAAGACACTCCTAAAGGTGTGCCTTGCTGTGAGCTGCCAAGATTTAGTGGCTGAGAGACTGCGCTGCAAAACAGGACTTTTCTGGTTCAGATCTCCCTGCTGCAATAAACTCATTCACAGTGCAGTCCAATACATGTCACTATGCACTGGGTTTAATGAGGCGAGATAAGTGTGGAGGTAAGTGTGGAGAGGATTGCAGCCTAACATGACATCAGGCAAGTCACTCCACTGCAATGAAGGATAACAAAAATAGCACTTACAGCCCAATCCTAACTAGGATTGCACTGCCCGTTACAACAGCAGAACACAGGTCCACTGTTGTAAATGGCTATACCTTTTAGCTCTGCTGCTGCAAATGGGTGGTGTGATGGGTGGAATAGGGTGAGAAGGGGAAGGCTTCTGAGTGGGGAGGGGGCAAGCAGAAGGTGAGGCAGGCACTCATAGATAGCAGCACTGGCATGCACCAGACCCTAACTCCATTCCCTGTCCCCTTCCCTCTCTCTTACTCTTCTTGGGCTTGCACCCATAAAAGTACCTTGAGTAGACCTCTGGGCTGCCCTCCCACAGGATGCAGTGTGTGCTCTATTGGTGTGGCTGCATTGCTGGGGGGATTTAATTATGATTGGCTGCTACCTTATAAGATTGTAAGCATTACTTCAAAACAATATAAGAACTATTATTCAGAAAGTGCTTCATAAATGCTAAATACTACTGCTGGTGCTGTAAACATATAGTTACACTGCTATATTGAGAACAGAGGGGACTACAAATACTTTGACACTGGAATAATCATGTTGTGTGTGCGTGTGCATTTTATACCTTCAAATAATGCATCTTTCAGTGTTTCTCTTTTGACTGCTAACTCTCAGTGCACCAGAGGAATTCACACTTGACCTCAGTGTCACGTTATTCCCAGTACAGGAGATCTGTGTGCATGCATTCTTTTGTATATGCACAACTGTTTCCTCAATTGAAATTAATAGGGTAGACCATGCAAACAAGAGCTCCCTATGCATAACAGAGAAGCTCCCTTTTCCTAATGGCTTCTCAGAGGGATGTCAAAGATCTAAGGTCCAATCTCTCAAGCTCTTTATTTCTACCAATATGTACATTCTTTCTTTGATTGGACCATTTCATTTTTTTTGTAGTTAGATTTACAAACCTGAGCTGCTAGAACAAAATATTACCACTAATGATGGATCAAGATGTGGCCTAATATATCAAATTGTTTAGTTTGTAAATTCAACCCATCAAATTAGCAAAATCTTTGGCAGATTGTTATTTGGCAATGCATTGGTTGTATAAAGCTTTACCATGGTTCTATATATAAAAATGAATCTCATTGTGAATACTGAAATTCACTTTGAATTAAATTTGCCTTTTCTACATTATAGGGGTGTTTTACTTAAATGGAAGCTTCTGTCCTTGGATCCTTACCTTAGTAGGATTATTTATTTTTGGCTGACACTTAAATATCATGTCCCTTCATATCAGCCTGCACAGAAACTCAATTTTTTGTCAGAAATGCTCCTGAGGCTATGATGGGTAAGTCTGGGGAATCAGGGGAATCAGGGGAATCAGAGGTCAGCCATACTGGGCACGAAACAAGGGACCATGCCCATTACAGGGCCCACCTGGGTGAGTCAATTCCTGAACCCTCAGTGTTGGTGGTAGTGGTCACACTGAATACAGGGGGTAGGCAGGGGAACCATAAGGGTGCCATTGCAGGGCTTTGCTCCAGGTGTGTGTGTTGACAACCTTCAGTCTCGAAAGACTATGGTATCGCGCTCTGGATGGTGGTTCTGGCACAGCATCTAGTGTGGCTGAAAAGGCCGATTCGGGAGTGACAATCCCTTCCACACTGGGAGCAAGTGCAGTCTGTCCCTGGTCTGTCTCCCTGGCTGTGGGCCTTCCTTCTCCCAAAATAAATGATTTGAGATTTATTTCATTAAGGGTTGTCCAGTCCTATCCAACTTTCCAACACTAATGCAGACATGCCAACATGGCATGCATGGCATGTGAGTACCCTGCTGATGTAATTGGCTGGGGGGTGTTGACGAGGGTGGGAAGTGGGCAGATCGGGCCTGGGAAGGGGTGGGATCTGCGGTGCTGGTTCATGCCACATCCTATGCCACTTCCCAGGCCTGAATTGCCAGCACAAAACAACTCCAACCGTCAGCAGTGGTAGTGCTGGCTTGGGTCTGAGTTGACCCATAGCGGCAGCTGGGGCTTGACCTGCAGCAAGGGGATGATTGTTCCTTTATTCCAAGATTTTCCACCTCAATTCCCCTTGAGATGCAGCACAAGCTGTTCTGTGCTAGCACTACTGCACTGATGAAGGGGAACTTAGGCAGGATTGGGCTGCCCATCACATTTCTGCTTTTCTCTACTCAACAGGCTATTTCACATGAATTGTTAGTTTCTTTGCTAACAAAACAAAAAACAAAAAACTTAAGTAGCTCCAGTATGAAAGAATAACTTGGACATCTAGCAGGCACCTCATATAGCAAGCAGTTGAAAGCGGAGATCTGGCACATACAGATATCTTTGTGAGTTAAGTAGAACTTTGGTAGCCTCTCGATTGATCAAATGCAGTGCCCAGTGGTGAGGCTGATGAGTTCACTGTTTAAAGTTTTTATTTGACTAGCAACAGATAAGAGAACAATACGCTGGCACTCTGATCTACTGCAGTGAATATATTAGGCAACAATAAGATTGCGAATGGGGAATCGGCATGTCGAGCGAAATGGGTTGTTAAGTGCAAATGTCAGCTTCTTTTTTAAAGAAAACTTCTGGGAAGAACTGCTTACGCCCTCCAAATGTATTTAAATTGCCACCCTCAATACAAATAGAATATTATACATTAATTAAAATAAGAAAGTTGTTAACTTCCCCACTGCACTAATGGAAACTGACAGAGAACTTGCCTGGAGTGTTATAAATAGAATTCACACTGGTATGATGAGTGAAGACAAAAATCCCACAACGAGAGCAGAGGTAACAGCAGAAGAACAGAAAGAGAGAACGGTTTAGTAGTGCAGTCACACACAGGGAGTTGTTGCTTGCCACCATCTCCCCAATCAGCGATGTATAGCTAAGGGGTGTGCTGCCACACATTCTGTAACGTCCGATCAGATGGACACGCAAATCAGTAAGAACATGGAACTATGTCACATACATGAGAAGTCGTTATGATGTCTGTCTGAAGTCAACAGGGGCAAATTTAGCTTCCTGTGATCCTGATCCTTTAACTCATAGCAAGGATAAGGAGCTTAGGAGATTTCTCAATGAAATGGAGGTAACTTGGATGCCGTGTGCATTTTTTTAAGCCGCGTAAACAGCTGGATCCCAACTTACTGCTGCACTCAGAGAAGATCCTTCTGTGAACAGAAGGAGAGACAAGCAAATAGTCCAAGCCTATCCTAACAAAGAAGATCCTTCTGTGAACAGAAGGAGAGACGCACAGACAGTACAAGCCTATCCCCCACCAGCCTATAGCACACAGGGCTGCTGATAGAGCACATGTTGCCTGCTGTTGGGTCGATCAGATGGCCCAAGACAGGTAAGTATTTTTTTTCCTTACCTCCCTGCAGGTCACCTGGCCTCCAATGGACCCATGCCAAGCCCTTTGCTGGCATAAATCTGAGGAAATGCCTGGGGGTGGGTCCAGACTAGGAAGGAGAAATAGGATCCATGTGCATTGCTGCAACCAAGATCCTTCCCCTCTTACCCCCAGCCTGGCCTGCTCCTTGACCTGAACTGCCCACGATCCCCCTAAACCAGCACCCCCCTGTCACCAACTTACTGGTGCCGGTGGAGGAGGATGGAGGTTTAGTAGACTGCTGTTGCCCAAACACAGCCTACAGCTATCATATCAGGGATCAGAGATAAAATATCTCACAGTTCTGATCTTTGGGAATAAGAAATGCCATAGTTTAGCACCACCAGGAGACTCCTGCAGGTTTTCTGATCATGCTGCCCCCCCCCCCCCACCATAGCTTAAAGTGCAGTCTCCATTGACATGGCTGTATGCTATAACATGGCAGGGACTAGGATTGGGTAGTTTGTTAATATTTCCTCCTATCTTCACAGATACCACATGTAGATATTGAGCAGTTGACCTTGGGCAATTGCCCTAGAGATTCTACATGTTATGTTTCTCTACATAGTTATGAAGTGCATATTTCGAAACTCCACCGCTGACTTGCTTTTAAATTAAAATATTACAACATCATCTATAGGCAAACTTTGGACAACAAACACAAAAAAATGTTGCATAGAATTTTTTGGATGGCCTTTTTAATTTACAGGGAGGGATCTTTCTTTCAATCCTTAATACTGGTTAACCAAGACCGTAAATCCCAAGGGCCAGCATAAGGAATCCATTAAATGTGGTTTGCATTTACACCATGATAATTATTCCTTCCATTTAACAAGGTAGTTCCCTGGTATGTAATATTAAATTATGACTGTCAGATGTTGAGGTTTGGTAATCCATGCCTGGATTCAAAATGTGGCATGTCAAGCAAGGCAGCTACAGCTCTGAAATCAAAGATATTTGATTCAGATCACATGGAGGCTTGTTTTTCAAGGAAGCAAATGTCTGACTTGCAAGGCTGATGAGAAGACTATATCAGCATGATTTCAACCTTGATATACGAAGCTCGGAAATTGGGCTGGCAATGCAGTTTTTTGAAACGGGGTGGGGAGCTCAGCCTAAACTCCCTCGAAGCATATTCTGTCTCAGTGGGTGTACAATGGGGGAAAAATATCTTTGCATGATTCATTCACCTTTCTTCTCTGTAGGATCAGTTGATCGTGAGAACTAGACATCAAGTTCTTAAAACAAAAGTGATGTCATATTAGAGAGTTTTCTTTCAGAAAAGCCAGTTAACAAAAACCAAGTCCTCAGTGACAGAACATCCAGACCCAAAATCCATTACAGGTTACAAGCCATGAAGTGCATGTACAACCTCCTGATTTTAGAAATGGGCTATGTCAGAATGCCAGATGCAAGAGAGGGCACCAGGATGAGGTCTCTTGTTATCTGGTGTGCTCCCTGGGGCATTTGGTGGGCCGCTGTGAGATGCAGGAAGCTGGACTAGATGGGCCTATGGCCTGATCCAGTGGGGCTGTTCTTATGTTCTTATGTTAAGAATTACAAGTATTTGAAGGGAAACTTAGTAGCTAACTGTATGTGATTCATATATGCAAGGTCCCAGGCTCAGTAACTCAGGGCACAATCCTAACCTTTGGCGATATAGCCAGGCTGCAGTTGCCTACGCTGTATCCAGTACAGGCTGGGAGGCTGCTGGAGGTCACCTTGGGGTAAGGGAATATTTATTTCTCTTACCCCATGTCAAGCCCCAGCTTGCCCTATGGGGCAACTTGGATTCGGCCAGCTATTTAGCTGATGGAAATCCGAGCAGCCCATGTAAGGCTGCCAGGCCCAGGAGTGAGGGTTAGGATATGACATGCACTACCACCACTGATCCCATCCCACGCCTGGGCCTGATTCTCCCTTTGTTCACCCACCACTTGGCCCACCCTCCCCCACCCAGAAACAGCTCCTCCTCACCACCCAGAACACCCTCCTGCCACTCATTCCCAGCCCCTACACTGCCCAGCACAAACACACCTTCTCTGGCTGGTGCAGCTGCAGCTGCAGGATTTGGCCCAGGAGAGCCCACACGGGGCCTCCACACCAGCCAAGCCAACCCCCTGTGCCTTATGGCATGCTTGCAACACTTGGGAGCTGGTGCAGGGGACCTGTGCTGGCGCAACTCCAGATTTGGATTGGGCTGCCTGGTAACTTGCCAGAAAGCAATGTGCGCACATGCACACAAGCACACAATACAGGACTGGTCACCATCGCTTTATGTGAAAGCCAGAAATGCAATGTATTGGCCAAAATATTTTCTCATCCAAAAACAACAACTGAATGTTTGGAATAAAAGTCACCAGCAGCACTTTGCTGAAGTATGTCTGCCTGCTTGAGCTAGATAACCCATGCTAAGGAGCCCTACTGCTGAGCAGAGCCCCAGTGCACTATTTCACATGCCATTTCAGACTATTTCCTGTTCAATTAGTTAAAACTCAGTTAAAGTGAGATGAACTAAGTAAGTGTTGCTAAAAACAACACAAAACCCTAAGGCAGGGGTCTCCAAACCCTGGCCTGGGGACCAGATGCCTCTTGTCCCTTGAAAGCCTCTGGCCCACTCAACGGAACAGAATCAGAATGGTGCTCTGATTGGGTCTGGAGGGTATTTTGAGGGCCAGAGAGGTTGAATGAATGAGCCCATTCATTCATTTATTCACTTCATCTCTAATTTATTTATTTAAATTTTATATTTAAATTTTTTTCCGGCCCTCAATGCCATGCCAGATATTTGATGCGGCCCTCTGGCCAAAAAGTTTGGACACCCCTGCCCTAAGGTACCAATGATAGCCAGTGAGGTGGGTTCACCAGGCTTTGCCACAATCGGTCACTGCCTGGTGATCAAGGTTGGATCATGGTGATATGACCTTACCTTTCAGCTCTAGAACTCAGTGATGGAGGCACAGAATCATTATGGCAAGCAAGTTATTCCATGTCAGTATCCCATATCCATGCCAGGGGCACTATGGCAGATTGAGGCACTCTTTGCCTCCTGCCACAGCTTCCTGGCATTGTTAGATGAGGGCAGAGTTTGCTTTCCCTCCCTCTTGATCACCGTTCAGTGATCCTGTGTGGTTTTATTTAGTGAACCACCTCATTGGACACCACTGTAACGTACACAGGGTTACAAGAAGCTATTTCTCAACAGCTTTTCAAAACTTAGAGACCATTGCTTCATGCTGGGGAGCAGTAATGCTGCTCTGAGGCTGAACTTAAAACAATTTGCATGTGTTTAAAAGTCATATTCTGGGCATGGAACCCTGCAAGGAATCAACAGCTCTCAGAAGTGTGGTGGAAAAGAGTAGAATAATTTGCATCCAAGGGCAAAATATATCATATCTACATTTTTTTAATGGATTCTCATTGCTGGAAATTACTCACAACTAACGTAATTATGGGCTAGTTCAAACATGAGAATATCCTCCATACCGCCAATTAAGTGAACCCGGTCACGTACCAGAAGTCATCAGTGACCCAGCACATGCAAAGTTACAGGAAACAATAGCTAAACATGATGTCACAACTGCCCCTGTCTAGGAAGAGACACCTGCTGCAACTGTGAACATGCTAAGACAGCTGTGTCTATGAGGCTGCTCTATATGGAGAATTGCCCTTCTCCGTTTAAATTAATTTCATCAGAATATTCAGTTCTTGCTAGGACTTGCAATGAAATTCGCAGAGGAAAATACCTTGTTTGAAATCAAGAAAGAAATATAAGCCTGTGCTAGCTTCATCTGCAGTGGAAAAAGATAGGCTACCTTATGCACGTCTACTCAGACATAAGTCCCACTGAATTCAACAGAACTTAATTACAGGGAAGGTGTGTACAGGATTGCAGTTCAAGATTGCTAGACGGCATTTGTTTAGATAGTCTCAAGACAACTTGAAAATTGGAAGGGAAAAAAAATCCAAAGGCTTGTATACTTGATGACGTAATACATTTCACACTGCCTGCACAGTGAACTCTGGATCACTTCAAACACAAAGTAGTGCTAAATTCATTGCATAATTATTGTAACCGCTGCATTTTGCGACTACTTATTTGATCTCAATTTGCTGTATAAATATTTTTCACTGAAGGCGTCTGTTAATTTGGATAATATCATGGTAAATGTCATTTAGCAAGTGACAGAATTATAATCTCTGCCCCGAGAGAATTACGTTGTATAAATGCAATGGAAAATGGTATAATTGTCATCTTATGCTAGAATTATGAGCTGTGTATCTGTATTTGCATTTCAAACTGATTAAACTGTTATTAATTTATACATACATTATTTATGTTTGTGTCATGTGAATATATTACAGTGTTTTGAAATGAAAATCACTTACCAAACTCTATTTTTCTTTCAGTTCCACTTGCTTATACAGAGTACATCTTTTCGAGCACACTTGGTAACATAGCCAAGTGGTATTTTTTCTGCTGCATGTTACTTCTGAAATGATTACGGTTCTGCTTCTACAACATTCTCTCACTTATTTTACAAATGAACCCCAAGAAAATTTAATTGTACTTGTACATGCTGCACAGCATCAGGGCGCACAGGCATTGAGCTACAACACGCCAGCTACAATTTGTAGCCCATACGTTGTAGCCCCCCCATCCTGTAGCCTGGTGCCTTTGCTACCCCCTGCACCCCCTTAGCTACGCCACTGCCCCAGGCTGAGCCTGGATTGGGCTATTAGTCACTTTTTGTGACTTTTTTTTGTAGATTGGGCTATTAGTCACTTTTTTCAACTCTTTGGAAAAGTCATATTGGTGAAAGAAGTGTACAAATGTGTGGCTTGTAGAAAAATGAAGCTAGGTGAAACTATGGGAGGATATGGGACGAAACTATGGGAGGAAACTATGGGAGCAGCAGGATTCTGCTGCATATCTGTTTGGCAGAACAGTAAACACAGCAATCCTCACCTCTCTTTCTGTTTGTGTGCATGTCAAGTGGTTGTAGAGATACAAGATCTACTGAGAAAGGAGGATTGATTGCACTGAGGGAAACCTCTGGGGTGAAGAAAAGGAAGCCTTTTGGGTGTGGGGGAAATCTGGCTATTGATTATTGGGTATGTGGAAGCCCTCTTTGCAGCTCTAAGGTTAGCAGCCAAAGATGTGAACGGGTATTAGAGTGTTGTCCTCTCTCCTTATTATATGGATTCTGCAGCTGTTTTCTAAGTTGGGTTTGTGATGCCTTTTACTTGTGATTGTGTTTTAATTGTGTTGTGTTGTGATTGTGTTTTAATGTATTGTGCATTTGAACTTGTTCTTGTTTGCCATTTTGAACAACTTGGCAAAGAAGGCTCTACAATGAGATATCCGTATCTGCAGTGGGGTGCATATTATACATTCTACAAGGTGGCTGCTGAAAACTTTCCCTATGGCAGTTGACATGTGAGAACAGCTAATCATGTTTGCAGCTAGTGAGGACTCTCCTCCTGGTGGTACCTAGAATGCCATAAGCCTCCATCATTATACATTATAGCTGCCATGTGGTATACTCGCTGTAGAATAGCTGTTTCTACGTTAAAGTATAAATGCAGTGGCATCACTGGGGGTGCAGGCCATACCAGGTGATGCACACAGGGGGCATGACACCACTACTGGCCAAAAATTTTTAAATCTTGGTAATTTCAAATAATATAATCATGTTATATATCAGTGTTTCTCAACCAGTGGTATGGCTACCACCAGTGGTACTTGTCTGGTGGTACTTGCAGGACACTTGGACTCCTATAGCCCAGCAATGATACCAGAACATGACACAACAAACAGCCATAGAAGGATCAGCATGGCGGGCAGAGCTCCAAAGCATGCTTTTCTGCACTTGAAAAGCCCTCCTGCCCCTCCCCCCAGCCTCTTACTGGTGTTTGTTGCATTACATCTGGCCTCCCAACCCAGACCTAACTGGCGATGATGTCATCCCCAGTTACTTCTGGTGGTACTTTGAATATGTGCACCATATGAAGTGGTAGAGTGGAGGACAAACATTGAGAAACACTGTTATGTATCATTGATTTGTATTTTCATGCAGAATGCAATGAAACAAGCCACAATTAAATGTCTCTATTCTATCAAAGGTTATAGCCAAAAAACCAGCAGGGGCTGAGTGATGAAGCTTCACTATACCCACTACCCAGGGCATTGCCCAACCACTGCATGGAAGGAAGTCCATCATGGGGGTGATGCACTGGTCTCCTGCATCAGGTGACACAAATCCAAGAGACACCACTATATGAACGGTGGGATTTTTTCCGCTCTTACCACTTAAGAACCATTCATTTCTTAACTCTGAACATTATTTCATATGTACCCTACTCAGTTTGGGTCAAGGCAGCCGAGGCTGCAAAGCAGTGCATAAAAGGAACCATGAGTACAAGGTCCCTGCACCATGCTATTGTGGCAATGAACGTTCCTTCCGCATTCTAGCTTGGCCGTCAAATAATATTGAAGAGGAAATTAAGGACAAGCACAAATTAAGGACAAGAGGTATAGAAGAATATAAGGTCATAAGGAAAGCAGGGGGCACCCAAATCAATTACTCGATTGTGAGTGCATTAGAGCTGCATAGTTATTGTTTTATCTGAATGTATGCAATCAGCAACCCTTGGCTTTATCACTGCTGATCATAATGACATAAGTGAAGTGCTCGATGAGAAGAGATCTAATTATCAATTGATGAATCGTGGTACACAATTTTGGCTGTAATCAATCAAGTTCTAAATGGAATCCAGGTTACATGCAAGTAATTATCTACGTTGATTGGAAGGCAGGGTGATTTATTTGTCAGATGGGCAATGCCATCTGATAAATAACCGATAAGGCCAGTACAGGGGTTTAGCTGCATAACAAAATGTTCATTCACTTTCTAAAGACACGGCTGTATGTCTGCAATTTCTTGCTTAGAAGTCAAGATCTGTAATAAGAAACAAATTGTTCCTGCCCCATTCTCATGCACTTCTCTTAAAAACTTCTCAGTTTTGCATGTAAAACTTAACATTTTCTTTTGGAGAACATCTGGGCCTGTACAATATCAGAATTCAGTCTGAATGTAAAGCTTATCAACATCTGTTTCGATGAGCAAAAGTAATGTCCAAAAGCAGGCCAGGGTAGTCGGAAATTCACTGGCGGTTTGGTGACATGGTAGATTACATCATCAAAGGTGTTACAAAGGATATAGTCAATGTAGCTGGGAGGAGGAGAATAAGGGAAAGCATCTCAGTACTAATTCCCTCTCCAACAAAGCACAATTTCTTGGACATATATGTGTATCATAGCAAAGCATCCTGACAGTCCCAATTCATGCCAGACAAGTAGACCAATAGTCTCACTCAGTATAATGAAGCCTCCTATGCTGACTGTGAAAAAAAAAAAAAAAGATCCCTTTGACAGGTAGAACAACCGGCAGGGTTGTTTTGATCCTCAGTGATTGAATTTCAATGAATCTCAGTTTCACATGAAAATATGATTTTCAGACAAGAATTTTTTTCTGACCCGAGTTTTATTGTCTCATGTAATGTTTGTTTTGGATAAGACCCTTCTGTATTATCTTTATTACACAATTTGGTTGAACGTAAATCCATAAACCTCCATTCCAAACTGCAATAATGCCTCCAACTGATAGCGCAGGGAACATATAATCCCATGCAATGTCCTCATTAACAAGTCATGAAAATAGTCAAAGAAAAAATATGACAACTGTTTGTGTTGGCAAATTGATAGATTTCCTGAAAATAGCAGAATATTGTAAGGTGGTCTTTACTTCCTGGGAATCTCTGATTGGGAATGGGGCTGTCGCTCAATGGTACAGCACATGCTTTGCCTACAAAAGGATGCCAGGTTCAGTCTTTGGCATCTGAAGGTAGGACTGAGAGATTTTCAACAACAATCTGGAGAGCTGTAGGAATTCAGAGCAGGTGGACACTTGGATTGACTCTATGTAAGGAAAATTCATTGTTGACATATCTCCTGTGGCAGACCTCCCCAGCCCTGTGCCTTGGGGCAAAGGTCCATGATTGTGCCCCCCCAGCAGGATGTCACCGTCCCATGTGCAAATCTGTCCCCCCCCACTTACCTGACACTTACGGAGCCTCAAACGACCCCAGGCTGCAGCAGGGAAGCTTCCAGAAGCTTCACCTATGCTTTGGTTGGCAACCTTCAGTCTCAAAAGACTATGGTATAAGCCTACAGCACTGGGTATTCCCAGGTGGTCTCCCATCCAAGTACTAACCAGGCCTGACCCTGCTTAGCTTCCAAGATCAACTGAGATCAGGCATGTGTAGGGCAACCGATGCTTTAAACTTCTGGAAAAATGGAAGCACAGTTTCCAATCCTTTCGGGAGCCTCAGAGAGGCTTCCGCGGGGTCCTAAAGGCACGCACCCAGGGCATTTGCCCCAACAAATGAATGGGAGGTCCACCACTCCATATCTCAAATTCTGAACTTTGTCATTATGAGAAGAGCCATAAAAACCTGGTGGTGATTTTTTTCAACTCTCACGAATTATAAAGAATTCTCATGAATTGAAGTGGCTCACTCAAGATTTAGCTAATCTTAGCTAATTTAGCTAATTCCCCCAGCTTATGAATGATCGCTTAAGAAAGAGTAAGATTCTTCTTACATACTCCGTCATGGTAGGAATCGCTTGCTATAAATCAAATGAGACCACAAAGGACAGCATCAAACATTCATGGCTCATGCTGAGAAACTTTAGCCGAGGCTCCTAAAGAAAGGTTCCCAAAACAAAGCATTTGCTGTGTATGGATCTGCTGTCATATCATCTGTCAACAATGCACAACGCCAAACAAATAGAAACCCTCTCTGGTGGCAACTTGCCCCACCTTTAGACAAACCCTAAAGCAGGAACTAGTTATCATGATGAGCAGACATCTCGGCTCCTAATCTGGATCCTGCTCCCAGAGTCACTCCTTGAAATGCTATGTGAATAATCAATGTTTACATTGCTTAGCAGGCAAGGGATCACCTCGAAAAGTCACTGCGTAAATGTCAATTGCTATTGGAAAAAAATCTTAAAATAATGCTGCGGACCCTGCTCACAGTCTGGTTTTTATTGGCCACCGGGGGCCTGTGGTGTGTTTCTGTGTCCCAGTAATGCCTGCTTGGCCAGTACATGTGTAAATAACCAGGGCTCAGACAAAGATGCTGTATGGCAGCCATTTTATCTCCTCGGATGAAACTCATGCTGCAGAAGCTGGGCTGAACTACCTGCCATTTCTGAAACAATTTGCATTTACTAAAACAGCACTGCAGACCTCACGTAGGTACAGCGTTCATTCGGAGCAAACATTGTCATTACTGAACCACATTCATTTCAGTTCTCTGTTCATCAACGACTACTCACTAACTGCACTGACTTTGAATGCCAATCTGAAAATTGCCCGAAAGGCCAGTGAGAAGTAGTGGAACAAGGCTGTTAAGAATGGTCAAGTACCTTAATATTTATGCACATTTTATGGACATGCAATGACAAAGTTTGTTAGGACACTGTGAGGGTTGATGAAAAACATAGACATGAGCAAACATATACATAACCCCTTAAGGTACCAGTTATAAGGCTGAAGGGGGGGAGTAGTCTCAAACTGTGGGTCGGAACCCACTAGGTGGGTCACAGGCCGATTTCACGTGGGTCCCCATTCATTTCAATACTTTATTTTTAATATATTAGATTTGATGCTACCATGGCATGTGATTGCATGGGGGAATGCTACAGATCAGTACTTTTAACAGGCTACTTTTTTATCAATATAGTAAATGGGACTTACTGCTTAGTAAATGTGGGTAGGATTGCAGCCTAGGACTATTAAAAATTTTCCTGCTTGATGACATCACTTCTGGTTATGAAGTGCTGCTGAGCCATGCTGAGGTGTTACTGCTGAAAGGGCAGCCCGCTTGAAAATTGAGCTCTCCCGTATCTTCAATATGATCAAGATATGTATATTTTCTCTTCTGTCATTTGCAGCTAATGAGTTCCCAAGTGAGGAAAAGTAAGAACATAAGAACAGCCCCACTGGATCAGGCCATAGGCCCATCTAGTCCAGCTTCCTGTATCTCACAGCGGCCCACCAAATGCCCCAGGGAGCACACCAGATAACAAGAGACCTCATTCCGGTGCCCTCCCTTGCATCTGGCATTCTGACATAGCCCATTTCTAAAATCAGGAGGTTGTACATGCACATCATGGCTTGTAACCCGTAATGGATTTTTCCTACAGAAACCTGTCCAATCCCCTTTAAAGGTGTCCAGGCCAGATTGGTCATGACCTGTTTAATGAAATCACTTCCTGCCTAATGACATCACTTTCGGCCTTCAGCAGGCATTATGAATGCTATTCGGCCTTCTGTATGAAATGAGTTTGACACCCTGGTCTATCTTATGTGCCATCAAATTGGTGAATCACTTAGTGCTTGTGCCTTTCCTCCTTTGTATGTGTGTAAGTGTTGAGTGCAATTAAGCAAATTCATCTGCCCAGGTGCATGCGCACCTGAGCAGAACTCCGATCCCCCCCCCCCAACGAACCAGCCAATTGGCTGGCAGCCAGTGCCTGCTGCCAGCTGAAGGGAGAGACTGGGCAATTCAGCGCTAGCACACCATGAGGCATTAGGGAAGGCCTTAGATCAGCCTCAGGCCTCCACTTAACAAACTCCCTGAATAGATCCACCCAGGCCCCTGAGAACAAGAAAGACCTATTTTCCAATTCTTTTTGGAGGCATGGGAGACTAATTAAGAGGGGATTTTTAGTGGGAGAGACTTGCTCCCCACTGCAAGTGGGTGAAGTGTTTCCATGGTCTATGTACAATCTCAGTCCTTGCCTGTAGCCATCTGTTTAGGCTACAGAAAGGCACTGGGCCTCTTTTTTCCTTACTACTCTATACCCTGAAATCCCCCATCTTCCTAACTTTAATCTCTCTGGAAAACCCCCATAATTTCTTTACATCCCTTTTCTCCTCCCCTGGGCCCCCCCCCCACTTCTCCTAATAACTGTTATTGCTTAAAGTCTGGCTACAAATGATTGCTCAGGAAAAGTTAGAATCGTATTATCAACTGTGACTCAGCAGGCATGCTAACATAAGAACATAAGAACAGCCCCATTGGATCAGGCCATAGGCCCATCTAGTCCAGCTTCCTGTATCTCACAGCGGCCCAATGCTGAACTAGAGATGGTTTCATTTGGATTCCCCCTCGCTAACTATCCCCACAATAAATTTGTTCTGTTGCATCTTTCATCTTCCCCGCTGAACCATTGCGCCATACCTCTGTCTATTACCCAGGATCCCGGCATATGAATTAGATTTCCCCCATGTGTGTATTTTATATTGGTATTCACTTGATAACAAATAATTCTACCTACTCTCATGTATTTACACCTGAAAACTGCAACAATTCTGTGATAAAACTTGCGATAATCACTAGGAGAAAAGCAGCCCAATCCTATCTTTGGAGGCTTTGCTGGATGCAGTGGCACCAAAATGGTTACTGCTGCATCCAGCAGCACCATTGACGCTGCCAGAGGTCTCCTCAGGGGAAAGCCCCAAGCCAGGCAATGGGGCTTCTCAAGTCTGAGTTGGCTATTTTGCCAGCACAGACTTGACAGACTCCATGTGAAGCTTTGCAGCCCAACATGGAGGAGAGGATATGGTGGAGCAGAACTCAGTCAGTCCCACCCCTCCTGCCCCAGTTCCTCTCCCTGCCTCACCTCCTCCACCTCATTCTGCCTACTCCCTGCCACCCTTCTGCCTGAAAAATACTTACTGCTCCCTGGTGCTGCAGGACTGCCAGCAGGCCTCCATGCGGCACTGAGGCTCAGGGGAAAACCCCAGGGGAAAGCTCTGAGTGGCGCTGGCCCAGCGCCGGGGGTCCCTCCTCTCCGGGTGCCATGGATATGCCTTACAGCACATTTGTAACACCCAGCACTGGTGCTGGAGCTTAATGCTGGCGCTCAACCACTTAGTCTATATCAGACTCCCAACTGAAATGCGGGTACTGTCCATATAGGCACGCGATGTTATTTTATCAGCAAATAGACTATTTTACAATATAACAGTAAGGGTATTTAAAAAAAAATGAATTTTGTTAAGGTTCCAGGCAAGTTCTTGTTCTTTCCCAACCACCTTGACCTTCTCTAATAAGTATGAAGTTAATATAGAGTTTATAAAACAGGTATTATTTACTTAATGGCCCATAACAGCTTCCATAGAGAATTTATATTTCACAGATCATTGATTTGATAGATAGTGACAGCTCTTCCTGAAGATGTTCTGGTCTACTGGGTCATTACGGACACCATGCATAGACAGTAAATCCATGTCCTAAACACCCTGGTAACCGCTTCCCCGCCAAGCACTCTAAGAAAGAGATACCTAGCAAAAATAGCAAAAGCCAATGCTCCACATTATCTATTTTGCATTATTTGCAAATGTTCTCATTTTTTTACATCAAATTTTGAACAATGAGCTAAAGTTGGCAAGGCATCAACACACACTCTGCAGTCACAGTATGAGGGATTAAGTTGCTGGCTGTAGAGCTTTGTGACAATGGAATGGAGTTCTGCTGCTGCAAAATGGCCACCAGCAGTATGTTCAGTGCTCTGTTGGTGGCCATTTTAGGAGCAGTGCTACAAGAGGTGGTAAGGCTTCCAGTCTGTCACTGGACCTGCCATTGCCGCTGGAGCAGGTAAGGCAGTGGCGGGGACAGGAAGGAGGCAAAACCGGGTGGGGAAGGGTAGGATTGGGGTGGGGAGGCTGCCAAGGAGGTGGATTAGGTGGTGATGGTGTATGATGGATCCTATGCTCTATTTTGCAGTCTCTGCATCCCCTTTCTCTCCTTGGACATGCGCTAGTCCTCTGCGTGTCAGCCCAATCCATGATAAGAATGGGCTGCAAGCTAATCAAGGAAGGAAACATATTTACACATTTTCTTTGCACATGAAAACAACAATGACCATATTGTCTGTCCTTTTCTGCTGATCCAGATACCTTGACTTTCATCCATTTGACTTTCATTGCTTTGATCTTTCAATTGTTTTCAACTATAACCACATTTCAAATTTCATCCACGTGCTTCCTTCTTTCATCCAACTTCATCCAACCTTCCATGATGTTTGTTGATGGTCTTATGTTCATTTCTCTTTATTTAGGTCTTAAACACATTTGTATGTGTTAAATAACTAGTTATGCTTGTCACTGGGCAAAACAAATTTGCAAGCTAAATAAGGCTATGATTTGCCATTCATCCATTTTTGACCTTCATTCATGCTGTGTTCCCTAACCAGATGAAAGTGCTATAATACACAATAGTTCATAAATTGAAACCATTTCTGCTCAACATTGTATATGCACAACAGGGACCAAATGTGTACACCTGTGTGCTGGGCAGAAATGGGTTAAGAGGAAAGACAGAAGAAGGGCAGTAAAAATCCCAGGCAGGCAATAGAATTTCCAAGCAAATTTCATCCTTCTGTTTAGGTTAAAATTGAGCCCCTTGCAAAATTATGCTTCCTTTGGTTAATTTCTGACTTGAGTAATATAGCACATGAAAAAGAGATTACCGAAAGACTAATACTATGAATTTTTAAAAATCTAATATAACTAGTTTGTGGGGATTCTCCAAAATGTGCACTTGGATCCTGTTCCAAAATTATGTAGAACTTCCATGTTCAGATGCTCACTTGGTTCATAGGATGAGTGTCTTGGTGTGAGGGGCCACTGCCTTGCCCAGTCATGCAGGGAGAGGAGAGGACAGCCCACTCTCATGAAACTGGTGACAAACCAGTGACAAAAATCACTTGACACCAGCACACAGATGAATGCTGACCACCACAGAGCTGATGGTGGTTGGAGTGGGGGGGGAGGCCATAAGGTGAGAGGATTGCAGGAGAGGTCTGGGAAGAGACTGGGCAAGAAGGGAAGGAGAACTAAGGGAACAGATGGGTGGAGGATGATGGGATAAAGAAATTGGGACTAGGTTCACTATTGCAATTTAGTTCCAAATTTTATCTTTGTGAATAACGGTTCTGCATAGCAACGGATTACAATTAGGGGATCTTTTGTTCATTGTATATTGTCTCCTCCTTTTTTCTCATGTGCAAGCGGACATCATGGCTTGTACAAACAGCCACAATTAACACAGAGAGACAGCAGGTTTGATTTATATGCTCTCAAAGGGTTTATTCAACTTGATTCAAGATTATTAATGCATTGTATTGTTCTTTAGTATGTACAATTGTTTTATTCATGATCTTTCCTTCTTTTCTGGTAAATGGAAATTTGGCTATAATTAATTTGTGAATGAACTGAAACCAGTCTTCCATTTGGTGTTTAACCCATTTCTGCCCAGCCCACAGGTGTACACACTTGATCCCTGTTGCATATATGCAACCCTGAGCAGAAATGGCTTAGCCCATAAATGCTGGAAACTTGCATCTTAGTACACATGTCGATATGAACATTTTCTGACGCATGTCTAACCACCCAATCCTATCCCCTCGTCCGTCTGCATAATGTAACAGCGCTGGCAGAGTGTGTGCTGCAAGCTATTGGGAGGGGGACAACAAAACAGCCCAGGAGAGATGAGTAGAAATCATTTTTACTGACCTCCTCATTAGCCACCTGGTCGCCTATGTATCTCCCCAGGCCTACACCAGTTATTTAGTTGGCATAAGTCTGAGGAGCCTCGGAGGTTGTGTCTGGCCAGTAAAAGTAAATAGAATCTCAGCCTGTGCCACTGCCACTGAGATCATCTGCCTCACACCCCTGGTTCAGCCCATTCCCTGCCCTCATTTGCCCTGAGCCACCTCCAAATTGCCCCTATCACCACCTTAACTACTCCAGTACAAGTTGGGTAACCTTGGGGAGAGGGATCTGCTGCCTTACATCCTGGATAGAATTGGCCATAAGTGTGCGGGTAACAGATCTAATATTAATATTAGTTCAATAACATTAAGGCAGCAATGGACCTGCCTCCATTGTGCCCCGGGGCAGGTCCATGACATGCCACCTCCCAGGCACACTGCCAAGCCCCCTCTGACACGCTGCTACCCTCCTCCCTGGGATACTCACAGAGCCTCACACCATGCTCAGCACGGCACGAAAAGCTTTCTGAGGCCCCTCAGGCCATTTAAACAATACTTCTGGTTTCTTGACAAAACTGGAAGTATTGCTTAAGATTGTGTGAGAAGCCTCAGAAGGCTTTTTGTGCCCTGCTGAGCACCACGAGGGACTTTGCCTGCCAATGGAATGGCTCTGATAGGGAGGCAGGGTGGCACAGTGGGTGGAGGTGGCAGCAGAGCGGTGAGTGCCATGGTTGAGGCTTTTGCCCCCCTGCCTCCACCCCAGGTCCGCCACTGTATTAAGGTAACCCTTTGGAAATAGCTCATTATGAGCTTTCGTAAACATGTTTTCCTCCTTTCCTCTGAATATGGCCTCTCCCTTCCCTTCAGTAGCGGTAAGAATCCTTGAGACTGATCACAGAAAGAAAGAAAAATTATCTTAAACTTTGAAAAGTTTCAAAATAGGACTACATCGCACCCCCACCTGGCCCAAGAGGTGAGGCCTCAAGCCAACTTACTCAATACACACATGTGTCTTCTGACTCTGTCTTCAGTTCCTGATCCAAGTCACAGCTATCATGCTATCATGACAGAGCATTGATAAAGAAAAGAGTCAAAATAGCTCCTTGACAAAATAAAAAAGCCCTTCAGTTCCTCATTATACTGAGCAATCAAAAGACATGCTAACACTTTGGCATGCACATGTTGTGGTGGGCTTTAGCTTCATGAGACCAAGGAATAATTTCATGTACCGTTAGTGCGCTTTCTAGTGCACTGGCAGTGAATTGCCCTGCCCCCAGCCTTGACCTGAGGCTGAGACTGTAGCTATCTGGCTGCATTGTCTAGTGGAGGCAGGAACAGAGCTCTCTTCAGCACACATGCGCCGAGGAGAGCTCAGGCCATTTCCTGCCAGTGACCGAGCAGGACGCACAGGCAGGGAGTGGAGAAAGGAGGCCAGACATGCGTAAAAGCGCTCGTGTTAGCCCCGGGGAGAGCAGGCCTTGGTGGCCATGCGCCTTCTCCCTCCTCCCCTTCGGGAGTTCGCTGGCTGCCTGGTGGGGCTCCTTGGCAGAGGATAAGCTATGGGTAGGCAGAGCTGTATCTCGGTGTCCAATCTGAGGCAGCAAGGTCAGAGGGGTAAGCCAGAACCGCTCAAATGATGCCTGACCAGCTCGAGGAGACTCAGCAACTCGTTGAGTTAAGCCAGGAGTCAGATTGACACTCTATGAGATTGGGGGACGTAGATGGCTAGGACCGTTTCCCCCACTTAGTACCCCGCATGCGGGACAGGTTTTAGGGTTGCCCCTCAGTTAGCCCTGCTGCAGATTTTTGTTGTGAATTAATAAAAGTGGCCCATTTAAATCCAAGCCTCAGTCTTGGAATGCAACTGACTGACATTTGTAGACTAAAACTCTCTCAATGAAAACTTTCTCTTAAATTTTACTTTAATCACTTGTGGAGGTGAAGTCACAGTTTGTCACACTAAGCAAATTTTAATGACCCAAATTACAAGCCACTAAAAATAGAGGTCATCTTGCAAACATGAAGAGACCTTGAACTGTAGAGCTGTTGATGGTGCCTCCATAATATTTCATTGGCTTAAATACTATTACAACAGATACAGTTGAAATTTATGGACTAATTATGTCACCACAAACCCATGATGAATGCATACAAATTCCAAAACAAGAAAGAACAAACAGGGGGGAATCAAGAGGTGCAGGAAGAGTACAAAAAACACTGCCTAGGAACTCTATTTCCATGAAAATGGTCTACATTTAGTTTTCGATGAAACCAGTCACTGTTGCATAGTACCAAGTAAGCCTAAGCTGGCTTCTGGATTTCTTAACACACTAGTTAGCCTCTCTGATAGAAACATAACACTGAACTAAATTGAACTTTTGTTAAGACATCAAGGCAGTTCTTATGTTCTGGTTGTCTTAGCTAAAGGAACTCTACAAGCCTCTGATTAACAAAGTGAATTGCTGGAAAATTGTAATTGAGGTATAACAAATTTGGGTCTGAGAGAACCTCTGGTTATGCCAACAGTTTGAAGATTGCAGTGTATAAAGTTTAACTTAAAAACACTAGCATACCAAAGGAAGTAATGCTTATCAGTTGGAATGCCTCCAAACTAGTATTGCCTCTCTGGAAAGATAGGGAACACATTTTTAAGGCTGCTGAGATAGTGAGCTCTCAAAGAATTAGGAATGAACAACATGCCCAGTGAAACCATCAGCTTTGTGTCTGTATTGATTGTGAATTACCATGAGGCATTGGAAGTGAGTAATGTACTTATTTTATCATTGGCTCACCATATCACATGTGGACAAATCTATCTTCCTGCAGAAGATCAATGATGAAAAATGAACATGGACTTCAAAGTAAGTAAAGGGAAGGCAGGGTGGACATCCTGTCTTTCCTTGTGGAAGGGAATGCCAAGACTTGTAGCCCTTTGTCAGAGTGAGAACTTGTTCCATTTGCTAACTAGCAGGGATGGGCAAATCCAGTGCAGCTTGACTCAAGTCAAGTCACGAGTCTCTCCCCTCCGCCCCACAATTTGACTTGAAAAAGAGTCATAACAGGCTGACTTTCCAAGTTGTCCAGAGTGGTTTTGCGACTCGAAAAAAACTTGAGTCACAAGTCCCTTTAAAAAGTCAGACAAGGCTCTCAAAAAAAAAAAAAAAAAAAAAAAAAGAGCTGCTGCTGGGGTGTGTGTATGTCAGATCTCTCCTTTAATACTTCCCTGATGTCCTATTCATCTGTAAACAAGGTGGGAGGGGGTGGGATGGACTGTGTGAGAAGGGGGACAAGCAGCAAGAGGGAGGAGGATCACGCGCAGCAGCTAGGAGCCTTACCATTATGACCCAGTCCTTTGCGTCTCTACTCAGAAGTAGTCCCATTTGCACCAGTCGTTTAATGAGGCTTCCTCCTCCCAAGTAATAACAGAGCCCAAAGGAACCATGTGGTTGAAGAGCGTGATCGCTCCAAACCACCTCACCCTGGCTTCTCTGCCCCCTCCCCCTCCTTGGGCTTCATCAGCCAATTCTAAGGCAAGAGCCCCCTTGGACTCCTCCTTCTTTCCTACCTCATCCAAATAAAATATCAGACCGCCCATCCTTCGTCCAATATCCTTCGTCCAATAATAAATGGTTCCTTCAGAGACAGACAAGAGCCCGCTCTCACCTCCCCCGTCCCACCTCCACAGGATGCAAAAGAAACACATTCACCCTGCTTCATGGATGGAATATCCCTGCTGCTCACCCAGTCTAAATAATAGCCCCATGAGATCTTTCACACCATGAAGAAAGTAAGCAAGCACAACCAGACACAGACAGATTCAAATCTGCATGAGTGGGGACCAAGTGCCAAGTCAGGGCCCAATCCTATCCAATTTTCCAGTGCTGGTGCAGCTGTGCCAACGGGGCATGCACTGCATCTTGTGGTGGGGCAGCAGTCACAGAGGTCCGCTTAAAGCATGGAAACATTTGTTCCCTTACCTTGGGGCTGCATTGCGGCTGCACCGGTGCTTGAAAACTGGATAGGATTGGACCCTCAGTTGCCTCAGGCCCAAGTCAATGCCCAAGTCATCGACATGGGTGACTTGAGTGTAAACAAGTCAGCAAAAACATGTGTTTTGCAACTTGTACTCGAGTCACCTGATTTGAATTTCCATTCCTGCTAACTAACCATCCTACTTGTTGTTTTGTATTAGTTGTGCCTGCTTCTTATAACCCTAATCAGGGAATGCAGAGGGTACCACAGGGTTGGTCCATCCACACAGCAGGTTTGGAGGAAATTTTAGGCATTTCACTTCCCCTTTGCCTGGCTGTGTGCCCTTGCAACTGCTGATGTTGCTGCTGTGAATAGAGGCCTGTTAATATGGGGATAAGTAAAGAATCTGATGATTGTTTTTGAAATTTTCCAGATAATATTTTATAATTTAAATACAAACATTCCTTGTCATAAATGCCTTGCCCTGATGGCACCACTAATGCTCTTTTACCATTATTGCATTAGATCTTTGCCAAGGTTCATGTGAACCAAATTTATAGCTGGGGATTTCTTTTACATCACTATTTCTGCAAAAATAAAAAATAAAAAAATACATGTATTGTGTCATCTGATCACGGAAGCACCATGTCACTGATCAGAACAGTGAGGACAAGCCAAGCCCTTCTACTTGGTGTTGAAATGTATTTCTGCTCCCAGATGAAATGGCAGTCCACATGAGTTGCCAACTGCATTTCTTTAATGGTCAGTTCTCAAATTTCTGCTGTCATCAGCATCACAGTAAGCTTTGGCCAGGAGGTGAAATTCTCCCATCTCATTTGCAGTCAGGCACATAGCCAGGGCAGCAGCCGGTGCTTTGGTCATATTCCCAATAAAAGAGTAGATATCTCTTTTTACGGCAGGAACATGAGGTCTTCCTGACCATAGAGCTCCAAAGTGTTGCTCATTTTCCTCCCCTACCCTCCCACCCCCATGCACATAGTTTCTTGTATCTTTCTTTCTGGAAATCTATCCAAATAAATTTTAAATGTAAAACATCGGTGTCCAAACTTTTTGGCAGGAGGGCCACATCATCTCTCTGACACTGTATTGGGGGTCAGGGGAAAAAAGGAATTAATTTGCATTTCAAATTTGAATAAATTTACATAAATGAATATGTTAGAGATGGAACTTATATGAATGAATGACGGTCTCGCAATAGCTCAAGACCTATAAAAGGCATTGCACAAAGCAAGGTCAGCCTTTCCTTTGCTGCTGCATCACAGATGTGAAACAGCAAGCAGTGGAGGGAGCCCTCGTCCCACAGCTCATGTGAGAAGTCGAACAGTTGGCTGTCACACTGAGAGCAGTTGCATCAAGCCAGCATAGGCTCCAGCAAGTCTCCAGAGGGCCAGAGGCTCATTGGAGACTGGGGGGCTCCCTGGGGACCAGATTGGGAGTCCTCGAGGGCCACAAGTGGCCCCAGAGCTGGGGTTTGGGCACCCCTGATATAGAGGAACTCAAAGGACATTAGTACAGATTTACATTCCATACTTTGTGGGTGTTGACCTTGTGGGTCCCTTCCAACTCTAGAGGAAAAGTCCATCATGGTAGGTATGTGTTACAAGTCATGGTAGATATGTGTAAGCTGATTTTAGAGGTGGGCGACCTCAGATTGCCAGGTGCAGGGGATGGCACCAGGATGCAGGTTGTGCCTTGTTGTCTTGTGTGCTCCCTGAAACATTTGGTGAGCCACTGTGAGATACAGGAAGCTGGTCTAGATGGGCCTTTGGCTTGATTCAGTGGGGCTCTTTTGTTCTTATGTTCTATGATTCTATAAATACAGAGTCCTCCCCTCGTTAAGTGAAAAAGACTGTTTCCTTGTATAGTCATTCTACTTCCAGGCAAATTTTGTGTGTGTGTTTGAGCTGGAATGTGGTACATTTGAATTATAGGTGCAGAAAACACAGTGCAGCACTGTGGTCTCCCCCCAACACACATACACACTCACACATCCACACACAAAATTTAAGCCTGAAGCAGGCCTGTGTTCTTGTGTCAACCTTGTTTGGGATTTTCTTCGCTGTCCTGCTGAAGCAGGCCTTTGGAACTGCAACAGAAGGCATCTATCTCCGGACCAGATCAGACGGAAAGCTCTTCAACCTCTCCAGACTGAGAGCAAAATCCAAAGTCCAGCTGAAATGTCTGCGTGACTTCCTCTTTGCAGACGATGCAGCTATCACTACCCACTCTGCCAAAGATCTCCAGCAGCTCATGGATCATTTTAGCAAGGCCTGCCAAGATTTTGGACTGACAATCAGCCTGAAGAAAACACAGGTCATGGTTCAGGATGTGGACTCACCTCCCTGCATTACAATCTCTGCGCATGAACTGGAGGTTGTCCATGACTTTGTGTACCTTGGCTCAACGATCTCCGACACTCTTTCTCTCGATACCGAGCTAAACAAGCGCATCGGTAAAGCAGCTACCACATTTTCCAGACTCACAAAGAGAGTCTGGTCCAACAAGAAGCTGACGGAACATACCAAGATCCAGGTTTACAGAGCTTGCGTCCTGATTACACTTCTGTACTGCAGTGAGTCATTGACTCTTTGCTCACAACAGGAGAGGAAACCGAACGCTTTTCACATGCGCTGCCTCTGATGCATCCGCGGCATCACCTGGCAGGACAAAGTTCCAAAAACACTGTCCTGGAACGAGCTGGAATCCCTAGCATGTATGCACTGCTGAAACAGAGACGCCTGCGTTGGCTCGGTCATGTTGTGAGAATGGATGATGGCCGGATCCCAAAGAATCTCCTCTATGGTGAAGTGCAAGGAAAGCACCCTAAAGGTAGACCACAGCTGCAATACAAGGACATCTGCCAGAGGGATCTGAAGGCCTTAGGAGTGGACCTCAACAGGTGGGAAACCCTGGCCTCTGAGCGGCCTGCTTGGAGGCAGGCTGTGTAGCATGGCCTTCCCCAGTTTGAAGAGACACTTGGCCAACAGTCTGAGGCAAAGAGGCAAAGAAGGAAGGCCCATAGCCAGGGAGAAACACCAGGGACAGACTGCACTTGCTCCCGGTGTGGAAGGGATTGTCACTCCCGGATTGGCCTTTTCAGCCACACTAGACGCTGTGCCAGAACCACCATTCAGAGCGCGATACCATAGTCTTTCGAGACTGAAGGTTGCCAACAGCGTAATCCTCAATTACCTGGAAATCAATCCCATTGAACTCAATGGAATTTACTTCTTGGAATTATTTCTCAGTAGACAAGCATAGGACTGTAATAAGGCCCCAATCCTATTTCCACAATTTAAACAATACAACATTGTCAACAGAATGCACTACAAGAGTCAGGACGGTGTAATGGTTCAGGAGTTGGACCTGGAAGATTCAGATTCATATCCCCACTCAGTCATGATGCTTCCTGGGTGACCTTGGGCCAGTCTCTCTCTCTCTCTCTCTCTCTCTCTCTCTCTCTCTCTCTCTCTCTCTCTCTCTCTCTCTGTTTCTCAGTCCAATCTCACAGGGTTGATGTGAGGACAAAAGGAGAGGAGGCTCTATGTATACCACTCTGAGCTCCTTGGAAGAAGGGTAGAATCAAAATGTGAAAAATAAATAAATTTTGGAGGAGTGAGCTGACAGCCTGGGAGAGGGAAGCAAAAATATTTTTTTACCTACTACCTGGCAGGCTGCCTCGTCGCCAATTGATATTCCTGAACTTACACCAGCTATTTAAATGCCATAAGCCCAAAGAGCCTCAGGGGGTGGGTTTGGGCTGGGAATACGGGCACTGAGCATTGTTAACCTTGGCGGCCACGAACAAGCAAATTGTGAGCAGGTGCTCAAGATTCACGCTGGAGATATTTTACCTGTACTCAGAGGTGACCAGCTAAGAAATGGAAATGTTGTGCTGTAGGACACCGGTTGGCTATTATAACAGTTGAGGTCCATGATGTGATTTGCTGATACATTTTTCTGTGCTTCTCTTTTGAGAAGCAGAGATGTTTGTCATTGAAATGAAAATTCTGCCCTCAGCTCTCATATGCTCCTGCTTGTAGCATCAGCTGTGTCACAGAGGCACAGAGAGAAACAGAACTGTAGGAAAACAATAGTGAAGCAAGCTGAGGTTGGAGAGTGACAGTGGCACATCAATGGAATGAAAGGGAGAAACACACACAGTCATCAAAACAAAGTCCACAGACAACCATCAAATACAGAGAACTACACAAAGCTTAGCACATTATTCTAAGGGATTTTAAAATAAAGGCATGTAGTCTGACTATAGTTAGTTTGTATGCATGATGTCTTCTGAGGATATATTTGAAGAAATTTTAATTAGAAAAGGGGCTAGTTTGTGGCACTTTCAAAAATCCATCTTCTGAAGCCTTTAAAATAGCATTTGCAAGCTGTCAGTTATAAAAAAAAAATCCTTCATTTCTAAATGCAAGAGTCACAGAATTCAGAAACAAGAAGTTCTTTGAAAAATACTGCATGAGATTCAAAAGAAAAATGGACCAATTTTCTGGAGATGTTCTCCAAGACAGCCAGTTCAGCTAGCTTCACTTCATTGCTAAAGGAAATTCTACACGAGTATTAGAAAGGAACTCTGTGGGAACTGTAAATTGAAAACATTGTCATAAATTGTCCTTTTGATGTTCAATTGGCAGGATACAATAATCCCTTTTATCTCCAAAAGTCAGAGTCAAGGAGGAGATTACCCCTCCAAAAAAAATCTAGCTAAAGAGACCAATGAAGGCAGAAATGAATAATGGTTCTTATTGAGACCAAAATTGCTAAGATGAGTCTCAGCCAATGGGGGGAAAAATGCAACTTTCTAAGGCTTCCATAACTTTGAGGCTACAAACTTCTAAGGGTGCTTGCAAATGTATTCAAGTCAGGCTTCCCAACTGGTTTCAAATGCAAAGGAGTTGCAAAGGAGGAAAGCATTTTAAAAAATGTATTGATCCATGTTCTGAGCCAGTACATTTTCCATAACAGGAGTTCCCTTAATGTAATGTGGGAATGCGTATAGGAACCATGTGAGGCTGACCAGTTGCATTCCCCCCCCATGCCTCTGCCAAGACAGAGGATGACAATCATGTGTGAAGGATCCTGCCCATCTGGTTTTAGTATTCACTCACAAACCCCATGCTTCAAACTGCAGTTGTGTGGAAATGGACAAGAGAGATGTTTAGTCTTGAAATGATAATATGAACAAAGTGTGAGGTAATGATGGCAGTACTTCTTTTCAAAGAAGAGTCTATATTCTTTTTCTTTTCACTTTAATGCCTGTCAGATTCAGTTCTCATGGGCAAACAGTAGTTTGGTTGTTGCTCAAAACATTGTAACATGGAGTGTGTTCTACATAAGAAGTTGAGTATGTGACATATTGCCCAATTCTATTCTCCGCTAGCCCTTAATATTCAGCATCACAACGGAGTACATACAAACCCCATGCTTCAAACTGCAGTTGTATGGGAATGGACCATGGAAAGCAGCTCCTAAAATCCTGTATGTGTGTGTGTGATTGCAAAACCCCCTCCCATCCCCAGCAGCAGTATGATCCTGGGGATCATGTTCCTGCAATCCCCACCAGTTTGGGAACCAATGCCTTAGAGGAAAGTAGACCCACAGATGCCCCACGGCACTAGAGCCTTCCTTCCCCTTAATGGTCCTTGATTAGCATGACCTCTCCTAAGACTTCAGCTTGACTTCACCCCCTCCAGGATCTCCCTAGTTCCTACGAATGTCAGTCAGAAACCAAAATGGAGTTAGGACAGACTGCATACATGGTGGGGGAAAACAGGATGTTGGCAACAGTTCAGGATCCACAGTTGTACATGTGGGATCTCTGACCATTTGTGCATGTAGTGCATGTAGTGCATGACAGCAGCATGGTTTTTGTTATGCCAGGTCAGTACTTACAACAGTGGATCACGAGATCTGCCACTTCATTTGTAGACAAGATGACACCTGAAGATCAGGAAAAATTGATCAAGCTCTTGCAAGAGCAATGTATTCTTCTAGAACACCATTTTCAATAACTGAAAATACATACTGGCAGGAAGCTTTTAAATGACTAAGATCATCATACCATTTGTCCAGCAAACATTCTTTGAGCAAGCCTCTTTTGGAGTCGGAATATTAACGTGTAATGAAATCTGTGCAAGGAAAAATTAATGAAGCACTGTGTCTTGCTCTACTTACAGATGGACGGACAAATGTGAGAGGAGAAGGAATTATAAATTTTAATATCTACAGGACACTTGTTACATACAAGAATGTGTTTTGTCATCCTGGTAGCATTTGGAAATGCATATGTCATCTGATAATATTTGCAAATCACATTTTTCTTCTCAGAAGAACTTGTAATGTGAAAATGCATCCATATGCTAGATGTTGGTCTCACCATTTTCGTGAGAGGAGTAGGAAAGAAAAATAATTCAATGGCTAGTTTGCAAGAAGACACTAATCTATGGTTGTGGGTGGGGAAAGTAAAGAATCAGATTAGTAGCAATTAAATTATTATTTACATAAAGGTTGTAAAGATAAACCAATGTAGTTAAATGATTCAGTTTTCTGGAATCAGGTAAGTGTAAACTCTTACCTTTTTAAGTATATACTTTCAGGTCCTTTTTGTTGCTCTGTTCTTCCAATGCTTTGAGGCCTAATGAAGAGGACAGAACAGAACCAAACATACCCACCCATATGCAAAAACAAAACTGAAACCTTTTTCTTTTCTTGTGACAATAGCAGCACCTCCTAAAGGAAGAAATGCATCTTGTTTTTATATTGGAGAGTTCAGTTTGTAACCTAGGACTTGCTTGACCTCAGCGCACAGAAATTAGAATAATCTGATACCATTCATATTTTTTAGAAATGATTTGGAAAATATTTGAACAGGTTGTCTTAAAATATTGTATTCACCATGTTAAAATAAAACATTCCCGAATCAATTCTTTTTCTTTTTTTCTTTTTTCAATTTTTTCAATTTTTTGGATAAAAACAAAAAAGGCTTCAGGAAAAAAAACAACACTTTTTTCTGAATTTTCTGGTTTTTTTCAGGGCCTTCACATCTCTAGCTGACATCAGTTGAGTTTAAGGAATTTGTGGGCAGAAAAGGTAGCTGGGCTTTCACCAGTGCTCCCTGTAATCCCTGAGAAAGTGGCAAGACTGAACCGATGGTGCAGACAACACCCAGATTGTATGAAGGAGATGGATCAACATATCTTGCCAGGTTTCTCATTTCTCAACGTGTGTAGATGGGTCCAATTGGTCATGTTGACTGATTGAGAAGGCATTCTTCCCAGGGTCTTTTGGCAACAGCAGAACCATCAGAAGTGTCTCCTTTAGAGTAATCTAGAGTTGAAGCACCTGCTACTCCCAGCAGAAATCATTAAATGGCAAGAACAATTGTGTTTTCTGGCCTTCAACAGCTGCTGAAGTATACTGCTGAAGGGTACCACATTGTTGGATAATGGTCTATATTAAGAACATAAGAACATAAGAACAGCCCCACTGGATCAGGCCATAGGCCCATCTAGTCCAGCTTCCTGTGTCTCACAGCAGCCCACCAAATGCCCCTATATTCACTAAGGGGGAGGGGTGTCATGTATTCCAGGGGGTGTTATGGGTTATAGTTATTGCTTATTGGACCTCTTCAGCTCATAAAGCTTTTTACTTAGCTGTAGTAACTGTGGGGTGGACTTCAGTTCAGCCTGTATTTGCTATTAAAATACAGCTGTATTGAAGACCTGCTGGGATCCTTGTTTTTTTTTCCTGCTGCCAGACATGGCAATACTAAAAGATCAGATAGGGATTACACTGAAAAAGCCCAATAAATAGTAATGCATTTTTAGTGTACCAGGAGCAAAGAACCAATAAGACCAAGGTGTAAGATTGGCGTCACCGTAAAAGTCATGCATCATTCACACTTAATAACTTGAGTGAAACCAGAGCAATTGCTGCCTTAGTGAGGAAAGAATGTTATCCTAAGAAGCATCTTTATCAAGGTAGCTTAGCTCCTCCAAGATCAGAATTCTAAAAGCAATATTGTTAAAGGACAGAGATATTGCTAATGTTTATGTGTGTTTTGAGCTAGTGGTCTTCAATAACAGAGAGCTTTTTGAGGCCCCTTGGTTGAAAATGAGTATGAAAGCTGCCATCTGGGCCGGAGAGATTATATAACAAAAAGTAAATACAACTCGGAAGTAATATCTGTATCAGAGATGGAGTTTACACACATTTTCAAATACAGTTATGAATCTTAATAGAATGTCTCTGTTCTCTGAAATAAAGTGCCTTGCTGTAAAATATCATGACAATAAGGTTTTACCTGCCAATAATCTGATGGAGTGCAAGCGCTCAATCCTTTTCAATAAGGTAATGGAAATGTAACATACCACAACCTTACCTCTTGGGGGTGCTGAACTGTATCTGTACTAATGATCCATAGGGGAGGACTGCTCTTGACTGCATTTCAGGTGATTTACAGTGTTATGGAAGGATGGAGGAAGCTCCAGCTAGATACCCAGGGAAGTTTGTAAAACTTCCCTGCATGTCCCAGGGAGTTTGTAAAAAAAAAAAAAAAACATGCACATCGCTTGTTCCCATAAAAAATCTCCTGGCATTACATATCGCCATGTCATTCTGTTGAGATCTTGCTTGGATGTAATAGGCGCAGCGGAAAACAAGAGCCGCAGAGAGATTATAGAGTCTCTTTCCTTTGAAGCCTTGAAGGAATTTATGTAGAGATATTTGCAGCAGTGTATCGCATCTAGAATATCCTGCTTTGGGACAGAGATTTGGCAAAAACAAAGCACAATACTTCTGTGCATTACACAAAATCAGAAGAGTGCTCATAATTGTGCTATAATCCATGCAGTTAATAAAGGGTAGGGAGAGGAAAGTGAAAACCGTTTATTGAATTTAAAAAATTCTTTCATTTCATTGTACAATGGACCTTCCTTATTCTCAGGCTCAGCATCTACAGATTTCAATATCCACTGATGCTGACCCCATGGCTGGAGGGCCTCAGAGGTTGTGCCATTTCAATAACATTTCAACAACGTTCAATTCTTCTGTTCCTGTATCCTCCCTTTTCAAACCAATCTGCAGGACTTCCTAGGAATCTTCCAGGAAATCATACCTGCCAAACTGTGACAGTGGATCAAGACTCAGGCTCAGGAATTGTGGAGAAGTGCTTGCTTGGCCTCCCAAGGCCTCTCCATTGATAAGTCTGTCTGAGAGGAGGAAGTTGCGGGCCTAGACCCTGGCCTCAGATCAGGGCCCAACTACAACCAGGAAGGAGTGGAACTTCCTTGAAAAGCTCTTTATTTGCATTTTGGCTTTTGCTAGTTCAACAGATCAACACGAGGACTTTCTAGTACTAGTTCCTAGTTCATTGCCTCAACCTTGACTCTGTAACCCAAAAATTTTCAACATTTTCAAGGCACATGGACCTCTATGGTCTTCTCTACAGTCTTGGTCTCTTGTGCTGTCACTTCTGGGAGACTGGTCCAGGTTCTGTGGCTCTGTTTCTAGGGTAATGTCTGCAGTAATGAATTATCTGTTCATCTTCTGCCACAAGCAGGCAGCTTCCCTAGGTACAGAGCCGCAGCACCCAGAAGAGTTTTCCAGCAATTTTCAACTGCTATGCTTCAAACTCCACTACAGGCACACCTGCAGACCTTTCCTGGCACACTAGTTGAAAATTGCTGCTTTACCCCTTTGATTCAACCCCTAAGTTCAGCTTCCTGCTTCATTCTCGCCCTCCATCCTGAAGTTTCAGTCTCCTGCCTCAACCTGGCCTTCCCAATCTAAACCTTGAATGACAAGTCTTGACAATGAATGGCCCCTCACAGGAAAGGGATGCTAATGTTTCCTCATTGCCTTTTAGCTGCTACTCAGTGTTTTTCCTTCATCTCATCTCTCTTTCTCTTCTTATTCTACCTTCGCTCCAATTCCGAGAACTGACAGTCTTGTACGTTCCCACACATCTTGTACATTTTGTAGCTATCTTGAAAGGCTGTCATCCAAAGGCAACTTTGAGATGTGATAGTCTTATTTTAACAGGGTTACTGATATTGGAAATAGACATTCCTTTTGCCTAACTTCAGATAGTTAAATACAGTGAATGGGGAACAAAGGACCTACTCAAGTCGTATGTAGTATGTTCTTTAACTTAACTGATGCACATGGTATATCTGCTTAAAGATCTGTTAAAAATCAGTATATTGCAATAGTTCTCAATAAGTAATGCTGTCACAGAAAACAATTCATTAGGAGATGACCATATTTTAAACTGAAATCTGTAGTATGTTACTCACTTGATTTTTTTCAATATGCTATGACTTAAATTTAAAATATTATAGTACACTGAATGCATACACAGGTGCAACCTATTTATCCATGGATTTTTTATCTGTCTTGTCTCAACAGATTTGTCTCAACAATGGGGTGGGGGAACCGAAAGTCGCACACACCTTTGTCTCCTTTGCCCTGCACTGGCATCTCGCTCCATTTCCAGGCAGCCCAAAACACTGCAAAAAGGCTTCGCCTCAAACAGGCAGGGAATAGCCCTGGAGCCATGGAAGAGGTTCCCCTTGTGAAGGAACAGTAACATTCTTGGAGCCCCTGAGCCAGCAAAGAGGCTGAAGAGGGGAAGGGGGGCAGAAAAGCTCTGTAGCCAGAGCACGTGCAGCAAGGTGGAGCTCTTTCTCTCTCTCACTCACACACACACAGGGGCAGGGGCAGTAGCAACAGAGAGGATTGCTTTAAAAAATCCAGGGAGTGTTTGCCAAATTCCTCCCCCCCCCCAGATGGTGCATGCTCTCCTGCTCCAGCCTACAGAAGCAAAACAACCCAGCAAGCAAGTAATCCCAGCAAGCAAAGCATGAGATTTAGGCTACAATCCTCTCCACACTTTCCTGGGAGTAAGGAAAAGTTAGTTACTTCTGAGCAGACATGCATAGGACTGGACTCTTAAAAGCTCAGCATCCCACCTGTGAAAGAAGCGTGATAGCTGGCAACAGGGAGGGCTGAATACGGAGGGGAGAGGATTGTTAACAGCTGTCTTAGTTTCCTTCCAGCCCCAAGTGTCAAGCTGCAGCGTATTTGCTTAACTCTATGGAATTTAGCACAACGAGTTTTTTCTTAATCGTGCTGAGTCGTGGAACGGAACTAACGTGGATAAATAGGCTCCACCTGTAGCATAGTTTCAAGAAATCATTACAGTACTGAAATAAAATGTCTCACATTTTCCCTCTTTCAAGGACTGAACTAGATGAGACATGCAGATAGCCATTTTCAGAGCTCCTGCATTTTTCTGAGAAGTTGCTGAGGAGCCTCCAAAATGTACCGGGGAAGTTGCATGGAATGAAGGATATTAATTTTTTCTCTTTATAGCTTTCCTGATTTTGTTTGTTCCTCTGATGCTGCCATGTGCCCTGAGGCACTTGTCACCCAAACTAGGCTGTAACATTTTGGATTACTTTAAAATGCTGTTTAAGTACCCACTGGAGAGAAAAGCAGGGCGTAAATCAAATAAATAATAAATAAAAAACTAACAAAACACAAACTAAGGGCCAAATGCCAAATGTCTTGGCCACTCTTTTCACTTTTTTAAAAAAAGGAAATTGAGTCATGCAAATGATGGCAGGAGTAGGGGGCTTTAAGATTTTGCCCCAATTGCGGTTCCACTCCAGATTGTGCACCTTCCCTTATATGCTATTTACAATAGGCAACATGGAGAAGTTCAAACTAAAGCGAATTTACAATCCAGTCCTGAGCTGCCTGGCCCGCAGGGCTGCAGTGGTGCCAAAAATGGCTGCCACTGCATCCTGCACTCACCAGGCAGCTGCCACTCCTCCTCAGGTGAAGGGGACTTTTGTCCGTTTCCCCCAGCTAAACTGAGTAGCCCCACAATGGGCTGAGTAGACCTGAGGGTAACTAGAATCAAGAGATTCCGTGTTTGGAGGCCAGCCCAACACAGAGTCTCTGGGTCCAATGGAGCGAAGCTCCACCTGTTCAACCGCCTTACTGACTGGCTCCCTCCCCTGGCACAAATCCTCCCTGACCTCTCTCCCTGCCCTTCCTCCGCCTCCCCCCACTCCGTAACGCCTCCACTGCGCCTCTCCCCATGCCCCCAACTACCTATCCACTGCCCGATGGTCCTTGTGACTGCCAAGCGGTGGAGCTCCAGCCATCAGTGCTAGCCCAGCACCAGCCAGCGCTTGGCTAGCACCAGCACTAAGGCCCGCAAACTTTCCTTACAGCACATTTGTGATAGTGCACACTAGTGGTGTGCTGGCCTGCAAAGCTTAGGATTGGGCCCTTAATCTTTTTTTTTTTTTTTTCCCCCCCACTGTAAATAACATGAGGTGCAATTTGGATCAAAACTATCATGGGGCAAAGTAGTTAAAGCCCACCTCCAAACTCGCATCACAGTTTTGGTACTGTTAGCACAGCCCTGGATGTTTTGTTTTTAAGGGATAATACCAGGCCAAAACATGTTTTAAAAATGAATGCATGTTTTGGGGCTCCAATTCCAAACTATAGGCATTAAGTAGGCTAAAAATGAATGTAGGTTAGAGATTAGACTGCAATATGGCTGTCACTGTTATATAAATGTCAAAGTGAAATCATTTTTGTTAGTCATTGACTACAGTATCTTAGGCCTGTCACCATATCTTATGTTTTTGCATGATAAAATGTGATTGCTTTACACTATTGTCTGGTATATATTAGAAGGTAAGAAAGATCCAGCTGAAACAAAATTTAGTCTAAAATTTGAAATCTAGCATTTTTTTTTTAATACAACCCAACCCCTCTTTCACAAAGCAGCATCTAATTATCAAGTGTTCACAGGACCTGGAGTGACTATACCAGCAGTTGTCAAACCAACAACTATAGATACTTGTGGAGATTTCCCTTCCATTTCTCTCAACATTCCCCTCCTACTATTCATTCATTAACGCTCTAACAGCATCTGTCTTCTTTTTAATGGTAGAACATTAGAAGGCTTTGATGCTGTGCCCTCCTAGAAAAGAGCCTGGGATAGAGAATTGGCGCTAAAATTTCACACAAAGTGAAATTTGTGGTGAATTTCAAGGTTTCTCCCAAGGCGAATCAATACAAGAATTGTGAAAGGCTGCCAATGAGTTTCTAGAAATCAAATGAAATTTCTCAGGAGATTACTGCACATTCCTGCCAGACATGTTTGATGACACATATATATGACCTTAAATAAATTAGGTAGTTAATCCTAACTCCAGACTGTAGTTACAGTTTTCTAAGAGAAGGGGCTTTCAAAGTTTTTAATTGGATTAGTATTGCCACATCAAAATGGTGATCTCTATCAAAACAGAGATTAACTCAAGCAGTTCATAGCTCTATCATCTATTGATCACTTTTTTGGTCTTTAGTGTAGAATTGCATTTTTTTAAAGTCCCAAGAAAGTGCATCTGAAAAAAACTGACAAAATTAAAATGTTTTTAAAAAATTCAATCAATTGATTCAGCAAAATTAAATATGACCACTGTTAAATATCGTCAAGCAAACAAGTCATTCAGATATGGTCACTCGATTGTGGATTTTGGTTACTGCAGAGCACTGCATGACCATACTTAAAATGTTGTACAACTGGAGTCATTCCATAAGCCTACAAATCTGTATCACAAGATTTAAATTGAAAGTGCATGGAGTAACTGGTTAATGCAGGCAGGGAAAAATAATATTATCACCTGAAGCACTGAACAAACTATAATCGTGACTAAGGTAGTTAGTGTGGGCTGCAACTGTTCTGGATGCCTTGAAGAGTATGATTAATTTGCCATTTAGCAGAGGTACTTTAATATATTAGAGCTACAGATAACCCTTAGTCTGACTATATTAACATTCTTTAAAACAGGAAACGGAGATAATATATTGCCATTAATGGACTTTCAACTATTATCAGCGAAGTCTGTTGGTAATAAATTTAGACAAGAAGTCTAAACTAAATTCTTATTTATTTATTTTGCAAAATTAGTATTTGAACAAAGCTTGGGCCACAATTAACCATTTCAATTGCTTTCTGTCATCCAAAAATTATAACAAAAAATGAATAAATATACCAATAAATAAATTGGGACACAATTCTGTACTGAGGCTTGAAAGGACAGACTGTTCAGAGTGTAGCACCTGTTAGTCAAGAAGGCAAGTGAACCAAAATTCTCCACATTTTGTCCTTGCAGATATATTTAAGAACATAAGAAGAGCCCTGCTGGATCAGTCCAAAGGCCCATCTAGTCTTGCTTCCTGCATCTCACAGTTGTCCACCAACTGGGCAAAGGTTTGTGAATATATTTTGTCTTGTGTGTTCCAACAGGCATGTGGAACACGTAAGTCAAAATATATTCACAAACTTTACAATATATTAAATGTAATATATTTGCCAAATATGTTAACAAATGGCAAATTTCTTATGGAGACAAGCAGCTGTATGCCAACAGTTTTCAAAAGAAAATATTGATTTGACAGAAGACACTTGACAAGATGTCTATGAACCTATGGTTGTGTGACGATATCAGCTTTGGCTAACAGGTGACCACGGTTAGCTGCCTTTGGTCGTCTCCTATGAGCAAACGGATGTCACAATTGCTATAGTCAGGGAGTCCCGCACCCCTATGGGCACATATCTTTTATCACTTGGGCCAGTTGGACATTAAAGTATAATCCAAACCAGCCCTTTGGAACCAACTCCTTCATATGTTTTATGGAGACTAGTACATCCAAACTGAAATCTTTTTCATGTGATCAGTATTAGCATGTGCATGAAGTAAGAGCTCCATTCAAACTTCATATCACTATATGTAACTTTAATTGATAAAAAAAATCCTGTAAGACTGACATCCCAGGAAAGGGAAGTATATCAATTTGAGTCAAGGGTAAAGAATGATTCTGGAATACTAAAGAACAGGGGTGTCCAGAGTTTTTGGCAGGAGGGCCACATTGTCTCTCTGACACTGTGTTGGGGGCCAGGGAAAAAAAGAATTAATTTACATTTAAAATTTAAATAAATTTACATAACTTTACATAAATAAATATATTAAAGATGAACTTATATGAATGCATGATGGTCTTGCAATAGCTCAAGGCCTATAAAAGGCCTTGCACAAAGCAAGGCCGGCCTTTCCTTTGCTTCTGCTACTGCATCACAGACGTGAAACAGCAAGCAGTGGAGGAAGCCCTCATCCCACAGCTTACACAAGAGGTCAAACAGTCACCCTTACGCTGAGAGCAGTTGCGTTGGGCCAGTGCGGGCTCCAACAAATCACCGGAGGGCCAGAGGCTCATTGGAGACTGGGGGCTCCCTGAGGGCCGCATTGAGAGGCCTCGAGGGCCACATGTGGCCCCAGGGCCGGTGTTTGGGCACCCCTGCTAAAGAACATAAATGCAATAGAATGAGATGTGACAAAAATGTTGATGCAAGCACATACTTAAGGATTTCAGGAGGATTTTGTTAAAAGTAATCTGAAGAAAATGCTTTAAGGAATGCCACTTAAATATGTTTTCATTTCTGTGTCAGGCAATCATATTAGATCCCATACTAATGCAATGGTAATTTTGGATTAATAAGGAATCTTAGGAGGGGGTCAGGAAAGATTCTCTCTCCCACCCTCCCTCCCTCTCTCAGACACACACACTTTTAGTGGAATGGAAATGCACAGTAACTGCACAATCCTATCCTTTTGAAGCACCAGTGCAGCAGTCACTAAGCCAGCGTGAGCCATCATAAAAGCACTATAAGGAGCAGGATAACAACTCAGGAGGAAGCAGTGCTGGTGGCACAGCATGCGCTAGACTTTGAGCCCTGGTTCCTAGCCCCTGGCCGTCAACTGAGGTGAGTCTTGCACCAAGTGGAACAGAAGCTGGGAGAGGATGGTGGGAAGGCGTTTTGGAAGTGGGGAGGGATGTTTCTGGGGGGGGGGTCAAATGGGAGTGGATTGGGTCTGGGGGGACAGGATCAATGGAGGCCTCCTCAGCCATATCCTAGCCCCCTTCTCAGCTGAGTAGGCGATACACCAGGTTGCTCAACTTCCGCTAACTATATGGCTGGCAGACATCCAAATGGCCCCATAGATCTGGCTGAGATATTAGCTGGGGTAAGGGAAAAAATATCTCTGAGACATCCATCCACCAATGCAAGATAGGATTGGGCTGCTGTTTCCTTGAGAATCATGTGGTAGATAGCTTTTGCATATGTGCAGGGTATAACTGATTTTGTTTTTCATCCAAGGATATATGTGTTTTTGTGTTTGTGTTGCATGGCTTGACCTTCTAGACTTATCTGGGCTCATTAGTTGTGCTGGCACATCCTGATCTATGCTTGTTACAAATTGCAAATGGGTTTATATAGGCTAATTGGGGAAAAGGAGTTGGTGATCGCATCAACTGGACAGAAATCAGTTCAACAGCCATTTCCTGATTCTGTTACATTCATTTTCCAGTGAAAAAAAACCTGCCACCAATATGGAGACGCATCAAGGGAGGCCTCGCTGAAGAATACGAGAGTAATATTAAACAGATGGCAATTTGTTCCATCATGTCCACCTAAGCACAGTTAATGCTGCTAACCCTTGAACTGGAAATTTACAAGCAGCACTGAAAGCAACCAAGCATAATTTGGTGGGTGGTTGTTTTTTTTAAAGAGCTGTCTGTGCTTCTGGAACCAAAGGCAACTGACTTGTTCAGGATTTTCTTTTTTAGTGGAATCAGCAGTGAAAGCAACTGCCGTAAATAGCAAAGATGCAAGCTTCCTGGAAACAAGAAGGGAATGAGGAGGGCAGAAAGGTGATCTGCTGTGACAAAAATTGACAAATTATTTTAAAAAGATGGAATGAAGGGGGAATCGAAACCAAAGATCAAGGGATTGGGGCTTGGAGGGAAATCAAAGCCCCTAAGTGAGTGATAAATGCAGAGGAGGTTGGGGAAGGTGTTGCTGGAACATGGTATCTAGTGCCACTCCTTGCACTTTCATATTCAAATGGCTGCTCACAGCAAGTTCTCCTGGCTTCTCTGCCTCCCTTTTGTCTCTGGGCTGATTATAAGGACAGACATTCCCTCTAGCTGTCCTTGCTCTCTGCCACATGGTCTCCCTCTTGCACTTGCCACTGTTCTTCCTGCCTTTCATTATTCGGGCAGGCTTTCAAGCACTCCATGACAGCATTCTCAGAACAAAAGCTGACATTGCACTTATCCCTATTTCTCCTTCTCTGATGGAGAAGAGAAGTTGGCCTGCTTGTGAATCCACTTTCATCCTCGCCCTAACTTTGCTCCAATCACCCTGAATTTAGCAATTTTGTCCCTTACATTTTATCAACTGCCTCATCAACCAACAACTTCCCTATTATAATTTTTTTTTTAAATCTGTTTCCTGTTATATTTCTGCCAACACACCTCCGGCATGTTAGATCTAAAACACCCAGAGAGACCTGTTGCTTATTATGTTCAAATCTCTGTGGTGGCTGCAAAGGCAAATTAGGCATCTGTATCTGCTGATAAGATTAGAAAAAATTGAGCTCAGATCTGTTTTGTTGGTTGCTTTGTTTCCATCATAAATTGCAGTTTCAGGTTTAAAAAATAAAATAAAATAAAAACCTTGGAAGGAAAGATATGAATTCTTAAAAGGAATGACATTAAAAGCTGTCTTAAGGCTTTGAAGTCTAACTCACGTTTAATCTTGTATGTGAAACATTTATGGGTGAGTGTATGAAAGTGCTAAATATTGAGTCACCAGGTTGATCCATCAAGTTCAATATTGTCTATGAGAACTAGTAGCTGTTCAGGGTTTCAGTCAATCTTTCCTAGCCTTCTGTGTGGAGATACCATTGACTGGGCCTGTGACTTTTTGCATGCAAAGCAGATGTTCCACCGCTGATCCCCAAAAGATCTGACATAGATTAACAGTCATGCCAGTGGCAGTGGAGGTTCTGTTACATAAGAACATAAGAACAGCCCCACTGGATCAGGCCATAGGCCCATCTAGTCCAGCTTCCTGTATCTCATAGCGGCCCACCAAATGCCCCAGGGAGCACACCAGATAACAAGAGACCTCATCCTGGTGCCCTCCCTTGCATCTGGCCTTCTGACATAACCCATTTCTAAAATCAGGAGGTTGCGCATACACATCATGGCTTGTACCCCGTAATGGAGTTTTCCTCCAGAAACTTGTCCAATCCCCTTTTAAAGGCGTCTAGGCTAGACACCAGCACCACATCCTGCGGCAAGGAGTTCCACAGACCAACCACACGCTGAGTAAAGAAATATTTTCTTTTGTCTGTCCTAACCCGCCCAACACTCAATTTTAGTGGATGTCCCCTGGTTCTGGTATTATGTGAGAGTGTAAAGAGCATCTCCCTATCCACTCTGTCCATCCCCTGCATAATTTTGTACGTCTCAATCATGTCCCCCCTCAGGCGTCTCTTTTCTAGGCTGAAGAGGCCCAAACGCCATAGCCTTTCCTCATAAGGAAGGTGCCCCAGCCCCGTAATCATCTTAGTCGCTCTCTTTTGCACCTTTTCCATTTCCACTATGTCTTTTTTGAGATGCGGCGACCAGAACTGGACACAATACTCCAGGTGTGGCCTTACCATCGATTTGTACAACGGCATTATAATATTAGCCGTTTTGTTCTCAATACCCTTCCTAATGAACCCAAGCATAGAATTGGCCTTCTTCACTGCCGCCGCACATTGGGTCGACACTTTCATCGACCTGTCCACCACCACCCCAAGATCTCTCTCCTGATCTGTCACAGACAGCTCAGAACCCATCAGCCTATATCTAAAGTTTTGATTTTTTGCCCCAATGTGCATGACTTTACACTTACTGACATTGAAGCGCATCTGCCATTTTGCCGCCCATTCTGCCAGTCTGGAGATCCTTCTGGAGTTCCTCACAATCACTTCTGGTCTTCACCACTCGGAAAAGTTTGGTGTCATCTGCAAACTTTGCAACCTCACTGCTCAACCCTGTTGTTGCTCATACAAGGCCTCCAGGGCTTTGCCATACCAGCAGCTGGGGCTTTACGGTGGCAGACCGCAGAATCCCTCTCATACAACACCAGAACCAGGGGACGTGCACTAAGATTGTCGGGAAAGTGAGAACAGACAAAAGAAAATATTTATTTACCCAGCATGTAATGAATCTTTGAAGCTCCTTGACAGGATGTGGTAATGGTTTCTGCTCTAGATACCTTTAAAAGAGGATTTGACAGATTTATGACAGAGGTTACAAGACATGATGGGTATATGCAAAGTCCTGGTTCTAGAAGTAGGCTGTCTCTGAATGCCAGATACAAGAGAGCACAAGATACAGGCATCTTGTTTTGTGCTCTTTGAGGCATCTGGTGGGCCACTATTAGATACAGGAGGCTGGACTAGGTGGGCATTTGGCCTGATCCACCAAGGCTCTTCTTATGATCTTATGTTCTTCAGCCCTACCAGAGTAAGGCCCAGATAGAATTGGGCCTTAAATAAACAGCTGCAAATGGTGAGTGTCTTACCAATGTTAGGAGTCTCATTTGTAGTCACTGCTCTCCTGTGTGAATTGGTCTTCATGGTGCCTTTATGAGTAGAACGAACTTACCTTTAAAACAAAATAAAGAACATCCCTTATTAATGTTTTCATACAAGCTCTCTCTTACTATAATTCTAGAACTATTACCAATGTACGTCTGTTTTTGAAAAATTTTCAAGCGCTGATAATGTGTTATTCCTTCACAATTCACTTCCTAAAAATGTACAGATGTGCGCCACCTAACAACGGGTATACATTCTCCTATCCCTGTTGTTATGTGATTAGGTCATTACGTGAGCATTCTGTCCAATCTATTGCTTTTGTTGACACTCCCTGCTAGACACTAGCTGGCTGCACAGGCTACTGGAGACAGCTTGCCTCTTCTTTGCATTAAGAATCTCTCTATTGTGTAAACAGACACTCTGCTACAGGCTATTGGAGATGCAGTTGCCTCATTAAGACCATCATATATGCGGTCTGTTGTTAAGTGAACGGTTGTTAAATGGCACATGCCTGTATTTCCTTTTTTCTATAAACGGCCTATGTTCAGTTACCAGAGGAGAGATTACAAATACACTGTAGGTTGACAAGTATAAAGACCGGAATGACCATGTTCTCTGTGATTGTGGATTCAAAGGGGCAAAAGAAGAGCATGTCCTATGGGTCAAGGAACTGTGGAGTGCCAGGGTAGAGTTCAAAACAAGGCAACAATTTCTTTTATCCAGGACTGACTGGAATACCTCATAGTGATTTACCTCAACTTTGATGGTAAAGCTGAGGTCAAAGTGGCAGAAGAGAGCAGCTTTTAGCCTTCTTCCAAATCCATCTGAACCATGAGAGAACTATGTGAATTCTGATGATTATTTTTAAATCTGGGATGTATTTTTGACTTTTATCCTATTTATATCTGATTCTATAACTGAAGTAAAAATATGTATTTCTCTCTGCTTGAAATGTGGTTTAAAAATAAAACTACATTTACATGACAAATGGCTCTGAGATATAAAGTTTACAAATTGTAAAAATCTAATGCTGAGTAGGATTTAACAACCCCTTGCTAAATACAGCATAGGCATACCACAAAAGAGCACAATAATCCACAAATGTGACAAAAAGAGCCCAATAATCTTACAGGGCAATTAGCAAGCACCTTAATTAAACTACATAACAGTATAGATTGTGATCTTAGTGCTCAAGGGAATCTTGCATTACAATGTGTTCAGTTTATTTCCTGACTCTTTTCAACATGCATGTGGGGGATGTCATGTCTGAAAGGTACAATTGTGTCCCAAACATGCTCAGCAAATCATTCATTCCAAATATTCATGCACTCTTTCAGTTATCTTGAAGGCACATCACAACAGATTTTGTATTTTCCTCTCCTTTTGGAAGACAGGTGTAGAAAGCAAGCTTCAAAAATGGCTCAGCCATCAGTTCTTCACAAATGCTACGCTGGATTTTGAAAATTGCTCTCTGATGTCACAGTGGCCTCATTCAGATGCGTACAAAGCATACCAGGAATGGAAAGAAAACAGCCACATGTATGTGTCTTGTTGCTCTGCTTCCAGACTAATTTGGCAGGCATCTTAATTGTCTAAAATTTCTCAAGGGTTGACAAGGTTGCAGCACCCAAATAACTGTAACAGCATGGCAAATAATACATCCGGAAGAACACTGGGTGGAACATCTTTACCACTAACCCAAAGATAAAAATGAAGTTCTGCAATGAGATTGAAGTTGCAGTCTTGAGCCATCACATCATTAGAAACTTCATCACTGATTTCTGAAGGAGCAGAACTGCATCCAAAACTAGTTTGTCAAAGGAACATGATGGTAGGTATGGTATTAGAGGGTGTTAAAAAAATTATAATCTATAGCATTTTAGATACTGTGGCTTCCACAACAGTCCAAATCGAATTGGCAGTAATGTAACTGAATGGAACCATGCAATGCAAACTGTTTTGGAATAAATTAATGGCAAGCAGGATCCATTAATGAATCTAGAAACCACAGACAAAATAAAATAACAACTTTATTTCTAGTGCATCATTTTATCACATTAGTACAGGCATGTGTCGCTTAACAACCTTCTGTCTAACAATGGACCGCATATATGACGGTGGTCAAGCACAACAGACGCTCTTAATGAGGCAGTCAGGACTCACACAGCCTGCAGCAGAATGTCTGTTTACACAACAAAGAGACTCTAATGCAGAGAAGAGGCAATCTGTCTCCAGTAGCCTGTGCAGCCAGCTAGTGTCTGGCAGGGAGTGTCTGTTTACACAACAAAGGCACTAGATTGGGCTGGATGTTTGTTTAATGACCTAATTACATAACAACAGGGATTGGGGAATGTAGCCCTGTCTTTGAGTGAAGCACACCTGTAGTTTGATTTTCTCTGTAAACCATTCTGTGAACATTTTTTTAAAAGTGGTATATAAATATTCTTCATAAAAATGATTATTAGTCTACTGTAGCAAAAAAAAAAAAAAATTCTAGTGGCTCCTTAAAAATGAACAAAATTTCTGAGGTATGAGCAGTTGTACGAAGACCCTACTTCTTAAATTCACTCAGTTCACAATTATTACAAATCAAATGCATAATTCACAGCCTCTAGTTTAAAAAAGATGATTTAATATAATCAGATTCTTAAGACATTCTTCAAAGAAAATTATTTTGTTACCACAATTAGATTTGACAGTTTTATTAAATTATATCTTTCCCAAAAAAGAAAAATTCCATAATTAAGCATGAACTTTGAAATATTTATGAAATGGCACTGGTTCTATGATGATAAAGGATGTGGATGATCTCTACTCTTATCTCATGGTTTTAACCAGCTTGAAATAAAATGCTGCTTTATACCACTTCAGATCAAAGTTCTGCCTAGTCCAGTACTTACCCCAAACCCTGTGCAGATGTTCCCAAGTGTGGAGACTCTCCATGGTTACAAACACATTTGGGATAGTGCTGACAAGCCCCACCTCCCCATGCCCCATAACTCCACTCATCCAACTGCTAAGCTTAGGCTGCCATCTATACCTGGGATTAAGTTCCATTTAACTCAGTGGGGCTTACATCTGAGTAGGTGTGCATAGGATTGTACAGTTGCAGTGTTTGCCTGCATAGATAAGCACAGTTCTTGGGGAGGGATCCTCCCAGCAATTAAAGACCCTGGGCCTGATCATAGGAATGATCTCTCAGAGTACAACCAGTTGTCAATGCAGAGAAATGCTGTAGCCATGGTGGGTGAAGTTACAGATTATATGGCGACAAGGGTGGCATTTGTCAGTACTACCCCTCTGCCCTTTGCTGCATGGTGCCTTTACAAGGCTTAACACTCTGAGGTTTTCGGCCGAGATTCTTCTTGGCCTGCTAGTGATAGCCTCTGTCATGGGTTGATTTCATGTTGTAGCTTCTTAATTTTAACTGGCTGGTTCTGCCAAACACATTTCATGATTATTGCCTGTGTAGTTTGTTTTCTGATCAGCAATCTAAGTAAGTGTGTCTAACCACTTCATTCCATTTGGCAGAATTTCAACCTGTCTGCATACATGGAAACATTTGTAACCATAATAAATGCCCAAGGTATAAATTGCGTAAAGAGGTTTTGACCCGTTCTGATTAGTAAAAGCCACAATCTCATTGATTATAAACAGTGACAGCACAGCATCTCCAGGAAAGGTCTAACTGCCTTGAAATGTCTGACAGTCCATCTGGGAAAGAAAGTCCTGAAATTCATACCCTGGACTCAAAGAACCTCTTTCTCAATGTAAAAATGACTGAGGGTCAACTGAATATCATTTACCAATATTATGAGCTCCCCATAAGAATTAAACTTCTGACCTTCATGTGCTCTAGTAATAGTAACAGATGACATTTTTGAGCCTGTAGAGAAAGGTCAAATCTATAAGGTACTTAGTCCATCTGTAAACATTGATTTATTCACAAAGTATCTTCTGCTCCCTATTTGAACTTTCCCAGATTGGACAATGTGTCACTTAATGGATCCCTGCTAAAACAGAAGCAGGATGGTAGATAAAGCACCATTTCTTTCTCACTTTTCATTCCCAATAGGTTTTAGTTATCTCAAAAGGAAGTGGCTGGTGCCTTATTTTATTTTTATTTTTTTCACATTTTTTATACCACCCTTCCTCCAAAGAGCTCAGGACGGTGTACACAGCTGCTCCCCTCCTTCTTGTCCTCACAACAACCCTGTGAGGTAGGTGAGGCTGAGCAAAAGTGACTGGCCCAAGGTCACCCAGGAAGCTTCACGGCTGAGGGGGGATTTGAACCTGAATTATCCAGGTCTAAGTCCACCTCCCCAACCACTACACCACCCTGGCTCTCAATTTCTTACAGCCCAATCCTATTGAGGGCCTTACTAGCAGAACATGCATTCTACCAGCACGCACTGCTGCAAAAACATCCTAAAGCGCTTTGAGGCAGTGCAAGGGCCAGGCACACTGGCAGGAAGGCCAGAGCTTTCCCACTGACACTGATGGAGTGACAGAGGTCCACTGGAATAGTTAAGTCTAGCTCAGGGGCAGGGGGAGGGCAGGGAGGGGGCTGAATGAGCAGGGAAGGGTGGAACAGGTAGGAGATGGGGTGGGGTAGGTGGATTGGACCTGGGAGGGGGTGGGATCAGTGGCATTGGTGCAAGCTGAATCCCAAAGCCCTTCCTGGGCCTGATATGCCTGCATGGATCAACATGAACTTGTGCCAGCAATATTGCTGGCTCAGGTCCAAGTTGATTCATTGAAGCTGCTGCCGCTTACCCGGGGCAAGGGGACAAATAACTCCTTACACTGAGTTATTAGAAATTATTTCTAATAAATTATATGTATTATAGTTTTAAATTTAATAATAAGTAATATAGTGTTTTAATTAACCACATGAAATCAAAATACAAGTGTTTTTAGCTATTATTTTGTCATATCCTACATTTTTTTCTTGGATGACCTACGTTTTGGGGTACCTCATCCTCTTTTGTGGTTATGACATCTGATCACCCTGCACTGAAGAGAACTTCAGCAGCCAAAAATCCTACGCAAGATGCAGCGTAGTCTACAATGGTGCCACTACGTTGCCATGTGGAGGTTTTGGTTGGACTGGGCTGAACATGGCTTAAGCTGACCAAACGTGACAGTTTTCAATGGGGCTTACTGCCAGGAATGTGTATATAGGCTTGCAACCTAATTCTTGTTGACAGAATGGCCATTACAAAAGATCTCAGGAATGGAGAAGGAAAAGTCAGTTGAACTTGAAAACTACCCAGTTGCTATTTGCCTTCAGCCACCTACCTATGCGAAATGTCTGAGAGGCATACGGTGGTGTGCAGTTCTCAATGGGGTATCCATGTACCTTTTTCCAAGTAGAGGCCATGAAATAAGGACCATTACTACCACTTTTTTCCTAACACAAAAGATTTCTTGGCTCTGGAAAGAAAAGGAACAGCAATCATTCTCATCTTTGGAAACCTCAGCACAAATTATCTTTTGATCCAAAGGAAGAATTTTGCAGCTATTTCTTTCCGTACTTAAAAAGCCTTATTCACACCTTGTGGTTTGAGGAGTTTTTGAAGTTGTGTTTCCCCCCCCCCCAATATAATTCCTTTGTTTAATGTACTAAATAACCTTTTAAGACATCAAAGTGAATGAAACTTGAGCTTTCGTATGAAAAAAAACCTGATACCATCTTAGACTCACAGAAAGCAAGACAATCATGATTCCTGTTTATACATACTTTCTGACCAGTACTTGGTGGTATATATTTTCAGAGCTACATTTTGTCACATTGGATACACTGGCAGCATCAGTGAAATACAACATGAATGGAATGTATATGAAAACAGGTATGGTGATGGTACATATGTTTGGATCAGGCAATTGCCATCACTTTGAACAAGAGGCATCATCCTGAATATAAAATGAAAAAGTAGGTAACAAAGGGTGCAATCCAAGCCCTGAAGTGGGCCGGCACAAGTCCCTTGCGCAGCCTGGGAGTGTCGCAAATGTGCCATAAGGCACTTTTGCACCTCCATTTGAGCCAGCCAGGCCAGCGCACATATGTGCACCAGCCCCCAGAGGCTGCATCTGGCCTCCATGCCACTGGATCCCGGTTAAGTTCATGCTGGCACTGTCAAGACGAAGTGGGTGTCTGGAGGGCATAAGGAAGGTGAGCAGGAAGTGTTCTGGGGCAGGGAAGGGCAGGTGCTGGGTGGGCCTGTGGGGTTAGAGCAGGGGTGGGGCCAGGATCTGGCACTTGTGCTGGATTCCAACTCTGGTCCCAGGCAGTCCGGAGCAGCTTCGGGCTGCTTGGATTTGTGCCACCTCTTGAGATGGTGCAGATCTGAGTAGCCCCATTGGGGCTGCTGCAGCTTTACCCAGGGCAAGGGGAATGCATTTCCCTTGCCCCGGTTGAGCTGCAACCAGCCCCAAACCCGCTCTGGATACAGGGCAGGCCAGCTGGCTTCCCCTTTCCAGCACAGAATAGGATTGGGCTGAAAATGCGGCAGACATAAGGTTGCAGATCCAATAATATTATTACCAATGAACACAATTACATTGAATCTTTTAATGTTTAGTAAGCATTTTTTAAAAAAAAGAATGGTAAAGATATCCCTATATGCATATAGGACAACCGATCTAGGGTTAGATGCACAACATGTCCAGTGTTGCTTTCTCAGTTGCTACACCCTTTCCTGGGAAAGACAGCTCTGACCACTGTCATCTCTCCCCTTGCGACATCCTGGTTAGAATCCTGAAATGTGATCTGAGTTTGCCTTTGAAAAGTCTTCAGAAACTGTATCTATGTGGAATACTGTAGCAGAGGTGCTATTGAATGCTTATGGTATTCATCATGTAAGACCCCAATTGGGGCCCTGCAGTGTTGGATCTAGCATTCCAGCAGCACAAGGCCCTTTATAGTGGCATGAAAACCAGGGCACCATTGTGCACTTCTGGATCACTGCTGTCAATGGGCAGTAGTGTGTTGCATGTAGCAGAGGCTCCAGAAGCCTCTACTGGAGCCACTAAGGGTCCAGTCCTATCCAATTTTCCAGCATCGGTGCAGCCTCAATGCAGCCCCGAGGAAAGGGAACAAACGTTCCCATACATTGAGGAGACATCTGTGACTGCCTCCCCAACACAGGAAGCAGTGCATACCCCATTGGCACAGCAGCACTGGCACTGGAAAACTGGATAGGATTGGGCCCTAAATTGCAGTGGAGGCATATTGTGGGATGAAAACGGGGGGTGGGGGGGTGGAGGAGGAAGGGGTGGATCAACAGTACCAGCATGTGCTCAATTCTAACTCCTCTTTCCCAGCCCACCTCACCCCTTTTCTCAGATGTATGCCACATATATGCCAGAAAGGGGGTTCAGATGCCCTCAAGGGTGTGTGTCAAGGGTGATGGATTACCCTGCCATCTGCCTAGAAAGGGATGACCTCAGAATGTAGTTGGAGGAAGGAGCTCATGTTCCCTCAGTCCTCCTCCTTGACCTTGGCCCTTCATAGCCTGGGTCACTGAGGCTCCGGCCTCTGCAAAATGGCTGTCTGAGGAAACCTATAGGTGGTCAGACTGCCTGCCATGGATTAAGGAAAAAATAGTTTTACTGAGCTCCTGTTGGTTGTCTTTTTGCCCCCTACCCACTGTTGGATGTAGCACACACTCCATCACTGCAGTTGCATTGGTAACAAAGTTGAGGGATAGGATTGGGCAGTAGGTTCATTGTTCTTCAGTCTGCATTGGCTCCGGGTTCATGTTGGAGCCCAATTCAAAGTGCAGATTATCACTTGTAGGTTGCAAACCTGAGTAAAAATAGGTACTAGGGATTAAGCCCTACGAAATGCAAGATGACTTGCTTCTGAGTAGACATGCTTACACATTTGCCTTATATTGTTTGCTACTATGGTATTTGAAAGGGTGCCTTCTGTCACACAAATCTGCCTGACTCTTCAGATAACCTGTTGAGCCTATTAAGACTGAAGGCTCCTCAGAGCAATGCCAGCTACAGAGCAGATGATCTGCAGCTTGGCAGAACCCCTGCTGATGACGTGCAACTTTCCAGCCCTTGCACCAGCGGCAGTGCTGTGCAGACCAGCAGAGGGCCTGCTGCGATGGCGGACCTTGCAGTACTTCAATGTACCGTGAGGATAAGATTGGACTGCCAAAATATGATGGATTGTGTGCTGGATGAGAGTTACACAATGACAGTTTCAGACTCCAAAAGAGGTCCTGAGTGGCGATTTCCTTGGGCCCTATCATGTCATCTTTGTTGGATTGAGTAGATAGAAATAGTCAGTGCAGACAGGTACTGGTGCCAATATATCGAGACCAGAAAACATAGCATTATTTTGACTGGTGGTTCACAATGAACTGAGCTACTTTGTCTTGACATCCTGTTGAAGTTCACTGGAATGAAGGCAACTGCTATGAAGTCATTTCAGAGAATTCACAAATGCGATTCAAAGCCTTTTTATTCAGAGTTTTGAGATGAACATTGCTCTGTGTGTGTGACTGATATGATTTCATAGAACACTTTGTTAGCAAGTACTCTTGCTCCATTCTTCCTGAGATCCTCCTCATCTGTGCTGAAAGGTGCATGCCGCAGCTCACAGAGGCGAACAATAAAATTCTTATTGATTCCAATATGTACGGATTGAAGTGTATCATTTCAAGATGGTGTTTGCATTTGTGTCCTTGTTGGTGCTACTACTGAATGACCTGTCTACCCTCCAGTAGAATAAACCTCTTTATAAACCTGATGGCAGCACAGTCACTAACTCCACAATCACAATTAGAGCCATACTTGATGTTAACGGAGTGGCGTGGGTGACCACTGAAGCATGTAGCAGTGTAGCATGTGAATGTTCAGTTGGGTGACCAAAAAGAAACACTGAATGCTTGACAAAAGAATTGAGACAAACTCAGGCCTGCTTGGGAAGGCTGAAGTGTGAGCAATCAAATTAACAAATTAATTAAGACTCAAACATAAAGTGCTTTCCCCACCCCCAAAGTGGCACCTTGCTTTGGGGAAATAGGGAACTCAGAGATTGTAGGCCCACAACAGTTAGTGTTTTACATTTGAGACTTTTTTTTCCTTAGTGATTTGATTACTAACTATAAGTTTTAACCCCTGCAAACACTGTTGAGTCTTTTTTAGGGATCAGATCAAACCATTGTGAGCATTTGCTTGGAATGTATGCAAAAGCTCACTCCCATTTCAGGCCAAAGTTTGGAGCTCTCATGTATCCTTAATAGTAAGTGCCTTCCCTAACCACTCTGGTAATATTGGAAGCTATGGACCATATAGAATAAATCAATTACAGCAGTACCACTCAAGAGATCTGCTGTTGCGGAGTGGCAATTTTTTCCAATGTACGGCGAACCGGCACTATATATATATAAAGTGCAGTCTGCAGCACATGGGTTTACCTGGTCTTTCCTGTTTCCTTCTTCTAGTTTCTCAGAGCTTCTAGTTTCTCAAGCCCTGGTGAAGCTTGGCATGCATCCAAGTCATGCAACAAGACTTGGAATACTCTGAGAAGCTGGACGAAGGAAGTGTAGGAGACATGCTGCGCACCGGCCATTGATTGCTCATGGACTGGCAACCAGTCTGTGGATCACCCTTTAACCGACACACTGAACTATACCACACCTCATACCAGTATTACCTTTAAAGAAAAAGTTGGCACAGGAACACGTTCTAATAATGTCCTCATTTCAGTCCAGTGGTCGTCACTGAGGTAACAGTTGGTTCACTTTTTTTTGTAAGGCAAAGAGGACGCACACGTTCAAGCAGTGGCACTTCAGAAATATTAAAAGCAGATGGTGGGTTTCAAAGCAGTTCAGATCGCAAAGTGAGATGAAAGCTCAAGAGCACATCTATGAAATGAAGTGATATTAGCTTGGGGTCTTATGTGCAAACCGCTTAATACAGCCATCTCAATCATTTTCTCTCCTGCAATCTCTGGGCAGATAACTTGATAAATGGATGCATTACAATATTTTTACACACCATTTTCCAGGTCGACAAATAAAGTTAGGCTCCCTTTTTTTCCCCAAAGAAAACCCATGAACACATATAGCAGAAACTGGCAGAAAGATAAAGGAAAGAGAAGAAGGGGGGATAAGACACCCTCTCTGAAGTTATTGGTGATGCTTATCTAAAAATGAAACCTGCCATTTCTGGAAACATCTGCACATGATGATTGCCACAGTGACAGATACCGCAATAAACTAGTATTAAAAAAGGAATTATGTCCTTCTTCAGTGAGTCTAACACTATTTTTAAAGTCTCTGGAAACAGAAGGTGCTGAAGAGCATTTGAATAAACAACAAATCTGTTAATGTTTCTTCTGGAGGGAATTCTGAACAAAACCTGGCGACTGAGCAACAGAACTGGAGATAGAAAGGGATGTTTTGACCAGACTTGATCACCAGGAAATGGAAGCGGCATGGACTTTGAACTCATTATCTACGCATCCATATGTAATAAACATTTCATACAGCCTTGTGTTTTTCTGCTGGGTGGTTCTTTTTAATGCATGGTCATTAAGCGGCATTGAATAACGCACGCAGAATGCAACAGAAAGCCAATTAAAAATTTTAGAGAAACAGGTTAACGATGGAGGGCTTTGAAGAAAATGTTTATACTCTGCCGTGTAAGTGCCATAATATGGCTGCTTCGCAATCAAGGTAGGGTAGAGCAGAGGGATTTTAAAATGCCTTGCTACTCAATCTAATGTTCCTGAAAAATGCTATCAAAAGGAATGGCTTCCTCTACAATCTTCTTTAATATCCTTTCTCTGAAAAGTCTCTGTATTCCCTTGCTCCCTTACCTAACTTCCACACAGCTATCACCACCTTCTCATCAATGTCAGATACTTACACTTAAAAATATCCGTGTATGTAGTAAACATTTGTGGCATGGCAACTACTATGGCATTGTGTCTTGGAAAGTCACATTGTACTCTCAGTTCGGAAAAGGTTGAGGGTTATGGGACTAGGCCATGCAGAAATGTAGTGGGCTGAGTCCTATGATGTACATCTGGATCACAAACATATCTAATGCTAATGTAAGGTGTCTTATGGCCCAATCCAATTGAAAACTGCGGGTGGAACTAGCATCCTGGTAGTGGTACAGTGTCACAAGTGCAGAGTTTACTTTACAGTGTCACAAGTGCAGAGTTGTGTGCTTTCAGGCCACCACCAAAGACAATGGGGATGGCCTGCAAGCAGCAATGGTGAAGAGGAACCCTGCTGACACTGGTTAAGTCAGCAAGGTGGGAGGAATGGGGCTAGTGCTTAGTCCTTAGGTTTTCTTTCAAGGCCTTTTCTGTCTTTGGTCCAGTTTTGAACCAGGAAATTGCTTGGTCTTATCAACCTAGCCCCATGATTCCTGCAATGCTCAAATCAGCACAAACAGACATTGGTGAGGAAATGGTGACAGCATTTCCTCTGCTGGTCCCTGGCCTCTGAGCGGCCCGCTTGGAGGCAAGCTGTGCAGCATGGCCTTTCCCAGTTTGAAGAGACACTTGGCCAACAGTCTGAGGCTAAGAGGCAAAGAAGGCAGGCCCATAGCCAGGGAGACAGACCAGGGACAGACTGCACTTGCTCCCGCTGTGGAAGAGATTGTCACTCCCGAATTGGCCTTTTCAGCCACACTAGACGCTGTTCCAGAACCACCTTTCAGAGCGCGATACCAGAGTCTTTCGAGACTGAAGGTTGCCAACAAAATTAGGTTGGCAGGGATAGGAACTTGGCACCTCAGCAAGACTCGAGTCCAGTCCCAAGTCTCTGCCCCCAGCAACTTGACTTGTGCACGAGTCTTAATCGGTGCCCTTTGCTTATTCACCCCCTCAAATTCCTGAGTCATTTTGACTCGAGTCAAAATGTCTTTTGGGTCAGGCACACCAGGGCATCGACCAAAAGGGACAGGGAGGCATCTGAGCTCAGCAAGGCGGGATTGAAAGTGGAAGGGGACAGAAGTGGCAAGGGGGAGAAGGGTCATTCCACAGCAGCTGGAAGGCTTACATTAAGAGCAGGACCAAATCCTTTGCAGCTCTTCTCAGAAGTTGTCCCATTGCCTAGTCTCATTGATTGAGGCAGTTTCTTCCTCCCAGGTAACAATGGCCGGAGTCCTGAGGAACAGGCCAGAGCCATGAGGAACCACTTCCTGGCTTCCCAGCATCCTTTTTCCCCATCCAGCCAATTCTAAGGCAAGAATCCCCTTGGGCTGCTCCTTCTGTCCTCCATCCAGAGGAATAAAAAAGACCACCCATCCTTCATCCAGTGAACATTCGTTCCTTTGGAGAGGAACAAGAGAACCTGCTCCTGCTTCCCTCCCTCCTGCCTCCTGCTGAATGCAAAACATTAACCCTTCCCTGCCTCCTGGCTAGAACGTTCCTGCTACTGCTTGCCTGGTCTGAATTATGGCCCCATATGGTATTTCAAGTGCCAAAAAAGGAAGCAAGCACACCCAGGCACAGACTCAAGTCAGTGGCTCAAAGTCAAGTCAGTGCCTGAGTCAGTGACGTGCCTGACTTGAGTGTACACGAATCAGCAAAAACCACATTTTTATGACTTGTACTCCCATTACCTGACTCTAGTTCCCATCCTTGGATGATAGCTGTGCAGAAGTTAATGCAGAGGTATGGCAGCAAGGGAATACAGTTTCAAGTGGGAAGGGAGCAAGGGGGAAGTTTCAAGTGGTTCAGTTCACAGCTGGGATCAGCGATAGCAGTAAGTAGACAGGAACATACACCATCTATTTTGGATTATCTGCACTGGTAATCAGCTTGCTTCTGAAACCAAATCAAAGTGCTGGTCTAGGCCTTCAAAGCTGTTAATGATCTGGTACCAAATTATCTGAAGGACAGTGTTTTCCCATATCATCTTGCGCAGTCCCTGAGATTTGCATTGGAGGCCCTACTCTTTGACTCACCATTGACAGAGATCAGGGTGGCAGATATGACTGATGAGATCTTTAAAGTGGTAGTCCTTCTCCTGTGGAACTCCCTTCATAAGAACATAAGAACAGCCCCACTGGATCAGGCCATAGGCCCATCTAGTCCAGCTTCCTGTATCTCACAGCAGCCCACCAAATGCCCCAGGGAGCACACCAGATAACAAGAGACCTCATCCTGGTGCCCTCCCTTGCATCTGGCATTCTGACATAACCCATTTCTAAAATCAGGAGGTTGCGCATACACATCATGGCTTGTACCCCATAATGGATTTTTCCTCCAGAAACTTGTCCAATCCCCTTTTAAAGGTGTCTTGGCTAGACGCCAGCACCACATCCTGTGGCAAGGAGTTCCACAGACCGACCACACACTGAGTAAAGAAATATTTTCTTTTGTCTGTCCTAACCCGCCCAACACTCAATTTTAGTGGCTGTCCCCTGGTTCTGGTATTATGTGAGAGTGTAAAGAGCATCTCCTATCCACTCTGTCCATCCCCTGCATAATTTTGTATGTCTCAATCATGTCCCCCCTCAGGCATCTCTTTTCTAGGCTGAAGAGGCCCAAACGCCGTAGCCTTTCCTCATAAGGAAGGTGCCCCAGCCCCGAAATCATCTTAGTCGCTCTCTTTTGCACCTTTTCCATTTCCACTATGTCTTTTTTGAGATGCGGCAACCAGAACTGGACACAATACTCCAGGTGTGGCCTTACCATCGATTTGTACAATGGCATTATAATACTAGCCGTTTTGTTCTCAATACCCTTCTTAATGAACCCAAGCATAGAATTGGCCTTCTTCACTGCCGCTGCACATTGGGTCGACACTTTCATCGACCTGTCCACCACCACCCCAAGATCTCTCTCCTGATCTGTCACAGACAGCTCAGAACCCATCAGCCTATATCTAAAGTTTTGATTTTTTTGCCCCAATGTGCATGACTTTACACTTACTGACATTGAAGCGCATCTGCCATTTTGCTGCCCATTCTGCCAGTCTGGAGAGATCTTGCTGGAGCTCCTCACAATCACTTCTGGTCTTCACCACTCGGGAAAGTTTTGTGTCGTCTGCAAACTTAGCCACTTCACTGCTCAACCCTGTCTCCAGGTCATTTATGAAGAGGTTGAAAAGCACCAGTCCCAGGACAGATCCTTGGGGCACACCGCTTTTCACCTCTCTCCATTGTGAAAATTGCCCATTGACACCCACTCTCTGCTTCCTGGCCTCCAACCAGTTCTCAATCCACGAGAGGACCTGTCCTCTAATTCCCTGACTGTGGAGTTTTTTCAGTAGCCTTTGGTGAGGGACCGTGCCGAACGCCTTCTGAAAGTCCAGATATATAATGTCCATGGGTTCTCCCAAATCCATATTCCTATTGACCTTTTCAAAGAATTCTATAAGGTTCGTGAGGCAAGACTTACCCTTACAGAAGCCATGCTGACTCTCCCTCAGCAAGGCCTGTTCATCTATGTGTTTTGAGATCCTATCTTTGATGAGACGTTCCACCATCTTACCCGGTAAGGATGTTAGGCTGACCGGCGTATAGTTTCCCGGGTCCCCCCTCTTTCCCTTTTTAAAAATAGGCGTGACAGTTGCTATCCTCCAATCTTCTGGCACCGTGGCCGTTTTGAGGGACAAGTTGCATACCTTAGTCAAGAGATCTGCAACTTCATTCTTCAATTCCTTAATAACTCTTGGGTGGATGCCATCAGGGCCCGGTGACTTATTGATCTTTAATTTATCAATGAGGTCTGAAACATCTTCTCTTTCAACCTCTATCTGACTTAACTCCTCGGTCAGGAGGGGCCGTTCCAGCAGCGGTATCTGCCCGAGGTCTTCTGCCGTGAAGACAGATGCAAAGAATTAATTTAATTTCTCTGCCATCTCCAAGTCTCCTTTTATCTCCCCTTTCCCTCCCTCACCATCCAGAGGGCCAACCGCTTCTCTGGCCGGTTTCCTGCTTCTAACATATTTGAAGAAGCTTTTATTATTCCTCTTAATGTTGCTGGCCATGCGTTCCTCATAGTCTCGCTTGGCCTCCCATATCACCGTCTTACATTTCTTTTGCCACAGTTTATGTTCCTTTTTATTCTCCTCATTAGGGCCTCTATTACTGTTGTTTTAAGCAGCCTCCATGCACTCTGGAGAGATTGGACTCTTTTTACCCTCCCTTTCAACCTCCTTCTAACCAGCCTCCTCATTTGGGGGAAGTCTGCCCGTCGGAAGTCAAGGGTTTTTGTTAGAGATTTGCCTGGTATTCTTCCCCCAATGTGCATGTCAAAATGGATCACAGCATGATCACTGTTCCCCAATGGCTCAGTAACGTTTACATCTCTAACCAGGTCCTGCATACCGCACAATATTAAATCCAGAGTCACCTGTCCTCTGGTGGGTTCCGTGACTAGCTGCTCTAAGCCACAGTCATTTAGTACGTCAAGAAATCCGGTTTCCTTATCGTGACCAGAACACAAATTGACCCAGTCAATATGAGGATAATTGAAGTCCCCCATGATTACAACCCTGTCCCTCCTTGTCACCTCCCTGATCTGTTTCCTCATTTCAAGGTCCCCATCCGATTTCTGGTCTGGAGGACGATAGCACGCCCCCAGTATTACATCGCTGCACAAGCCTGGTAATTTAACCCACAGAGATTCTACGGTGGAGTCGGACCACCTTCAATCTCTACTTTGCTGGATTCTATCCCTTCCTTAACATAAACGGCCACCCCACCTCCAACACACCCCTGCCTGTCCCTCCTGTAGAGTTTATAGCCCGGGATTGCAGTATCCCACTGATTCTCCGCATTCCACCAGGTTTCCGTTATGCCCACTATGTCAATGTTTTCCCTTGTCACCAGACATTCCAGTTCTCCCACCTTTGCTCGTAGACTTCGGGCATTCGCATAAAAGCATTTGTACACGGAATGCCCTAGGATGGGCTGCTTATTCGCTCCTTTGTCCCTGCATCCTCTCAGTGTGCCAAACCATCTATCACATCCCATCACGCTACCTTTCCCAATTTCATCTCCTACTCTGCCTTTGTCTTGTTGTTCTCCCCATCCTCATCCCGTAGGGATGAGGAGTCCCGAACCGGATGCCCCTCGGCTCCTGTCAGCCTTCCCCCAGGGATCAGTTTAAAAGCTGCTCTGCCACCTTTTTAATGTTATGTGCCAGCAGTCTGGTTCCATTCTGGTTCAAGTGGAGCCCGTCCCTCTTGTACAGGCCCCGCTTGTCCCAAAACGTTCCCCAGTGCCTAACAAATCTAAACCCCTCCTCCCTACACCACCATCTCATCCACGCATTGAGACCCCTGATCTCCGCCTGCCTAGCTGGCCCTGCACGTGGAACAGGTAGCACTTCAGAGAATGCTACCTTTGAGGTCCTGGCTTTCAGCTTCCTGCCTAAAAGCCTAAATTTGGCCTCCAAGACCTCCCAGCTAAACTTGCCCACGTCGTTGGTGCCGACATGCACCACAGCCGCTACCTCTCCCCTAGCACTGTCTACTAGCCTGTCTAGACGAGAAGTGATGTCCGCAACCTTCGCACCAGGCAGGCAAGTCACCATGCGGTCCTCACATCCGTCACAAACCCCCCTCTCTATGTTTCTAATAATCGAATCCTTCACAAAGAGACCTATCCGTCTCCCACACTTGCAGGTTTTAGGAAGAAGCAAATTATGTTTTTATGAAGCAAGGCTTTCCTGACTATGTAATTGTTTGTTGGCTTTAATGCTACCATTTTAGTGTTTATTGGTATTGACATAAAAATGTGTTTGCTTAATTATGTGTCTCATCACATTCCTCTAAATTTTTTTAATTTCTCAGAGCAGTGATATCAGATTTGAGTAAATAAGTAAATAAATACATACATGTCATTGTTACAGAGGATGCACTCTTTTGCTCTCAGCCTTTTTAGAACTAAAACCTTTTCTTCCAACTAAAGTGACCTTTTTTCCATCAGCCTGAACTGAAAGGATTTTACAAGCTCCAACTGGAGCAGAATGGCAAGCAAGGTCTTGTTTTACTTCATAATTCAACTGTACCAAATCTTCACCTTGAATGTTTTTCAGGTGAAAAGTGTGCCTTGAGAGAGGGGGTTAAAAAGCACGCATGCAGAAACCTACTTTCATTTTTTTTCACATCTGTTTCAGCCATTGTTTATCTGATATGCTGCTGCTTTGTCACATTTTTTAAAAAACTTTTCAGTGCTATGCTATGCCAGCCCATCAGGGATAACATTACAAAATATGATGATGATGATGATGATGATGATGATGATGATGATGATGATGATGATGATGATGATGGATGGATGGATGGATGGATGGATGGATGGATGGATAAGAACATAAGAACAGCTCCACTGGATCAGGCCATAGGCCCATCTAGTCCAGCTTCCTGTATCTCACAGCAACCCACCAAATGCCCCAGGGAGCACACCAGATAACAAGAGACCTGCATCCTGGTGCTCTCCCTTGCATTGGCATTTTGACATAGCCTATTTCTTAAATCAGGAGGTTGCACATACACATCATGGCTTGTAACCCATAATAGATTTTTCCTCCAGAAACTTGTCCAATCCCCTTTTAAAGGCATCCAGGCCAGATACCGTCACCACATCCTGCAGCAAGGAGTTCCATAGACCGACCACACGCTGAGTAAAAAAAAATATTTTCTTTTGTCTGTCCTAACCCTCCCAACACTCAATTTTAGTGGATGTCCCCTGCTTCTGGTGTTATGTGAGAGTGTAAAGAGCATCTCTCTATCCACTTTATCCTTCCCATGCATAATTTTGTATGTCTCAATCATGTCTCTCCTTAGGCGCCTCTTTTCTAGGCCAAAGAGGCCCAAACACCATAGCCTTTCCTCATAAGGAAGGTGCTGCAGCCCAGTAATCATCTTAGTCGCTCTCTTTTGCACCTTTTCCATTTCCACTATGTCCTTTTTGAGATGTGGCAACCAGAACTGGACACAATACTCCAGGTGTGGCCTTACCATTGATTTGTACAACGGCATTATATTAGCTGTTTTGTTCGCAATACCTTTTCTAATGATCCCAAGCATAGAATGGATGGATGGATGGAGTGATGTAGCCATTCAGATTTGGTTATGTGAGGATGTCCACAGAAGCATATGAAGTCAAATGATTCTCACTCATTCAAGCAGCCTGATGCAACTCTAGTCACTCCAGAATTCACATGTGCATGTGGATGTATGTCAGAATGGCATTATAACAGACATCATCATCATCTTTATATACCACTTTTCAATGAAAATTCAAAGTCAAAAAGACAAAGTCAAAAAATAAATGGCTCCCTGTCCCAAAAGGGCTCACTGTCTAAAACAGGGGTGCCCAAACCCCGGTCCAAGGGCTACTTGCGGCCCTCGGGGACTCCCAATCCAGCCCTCAGGGAGCCCCCAATCTCCAACGTGCCTCTGGCCTTCCAGAGACTTGCTGGAGCCCACGCCGTCTCAACACAATTGCTCTTAGCGTGAGGCGATCTCTTGCATGAGCTGTGAAACGAGGGCTCCCTCCACTGCTTGCTGTTTTACATCTGTGATGCAGCAGTGGCAGTGAAGGAAGGTCTTGTACAGGCATTGAGTTATTGCATTCATTCATTCATATAAGTTCCATCTCTAATTTATGAAAATTTACGTAAATTTATTCAAGTTTGAAATGTAAATTAATTCTTTTTTTTCCCCCAGCCCCCGACACAATGTCAGAGAGAAGATGTGGTCCTCCTGCCAAAAAGTTTGGACACCCCTGGTCTAAAAGACACAGAAGAACACCAGCAAACAGCCACTAGAAATGTGCTGGGGTGTCTTCACTTCCTCACATGTGCTTTTGGATGGCCTTTTGGATGGGAATCTGTGATGCAAATTCATACCCCCTTTCTGCTTTGTTCTTTGCAGCAGCACAGCATGACAACAATAGTTATAGCACTCACCGAAGCATCAGGAGGCAGGCAGAGGATGCTGAGGTGCACAGCTTTGTCCCATGGACAGCTTTGTTCCATGGACCCGCACAACTTGGCACTAGCACTGGCCAAGGTAATGGAGACATGTTCCCTCCTCATCCTGAACATTTCTTTTAGTCATGTCCCCAATATTACTAAAAATGTGGGTGCTCTGGGGGACCCTGAATATGTTTGTGAAACTTTACCCACCACTGTCCAGTCTAGCTCACCTCTGGCCTAGTGGCATTGATTCAAGAAAACCACATGGATTGACACTAACCTGTGTATGGTTGTGCTCAAAACCTCCCTTAAAACTCCTGCTCTCCGTTTAAGCAATGCAGTCACCTTGGAAATGAAGAAAACCTGTTCTTTTCGAATGGATAAATAATCTGTTAAATCTGATATGATGGAGCAGCAGCCAAATCCCTTTTAACTGTGCTTATCTGCTCCTTTTTTAATCATAGTGTTAACTGCACCTTCTCAATAGGGCTCCACACATTTTGCCATTCACAGTAATTGCAGAGGTGACATCGAAATAAAATTGTGATTTCAGCCTCTACCTTTTCCATCCCACGGGTGCCAGCTCAGTACAATTATTCTGTTGGCCAGAACATTTTCTCTTTTTCAGTGTGGTAGGTTACAGGTCTGTTCCAAAAACCAACTGCAACCCAATTAGAGTCCAGGTTTCCAATCTGGATTACGGTTGCTTTGGAAATCTGCCTTACTCAAAGTGGGAAGTACCTAGACCAGCATAGCACCTGGTGTGACTTATGACTTTGATGCAATTATCTCCTATAATATCTGAGAGACCAACCTAGCAACTTGACTTTCAAGTGATCAGTGAATCAACACAATCAACGCCACAGGCCATAATGAGCAGAAAACCTGTGATTTATATACAAAAAAAAGAAGGAAGAAAACAAACTGGCCAGTTTTTAATTTAGTGGGACATGGCAATAATCACCTTTACAATCAACAACACTGGTTTTAATGACCTGTCTAATTTTAGCTGCTGTCACATTAAAGATGTAGCAGTTCTAGTACATAATATATCATTACCCTGTAGCTCTGGCGTATGTGGGGGGGATCAAGGGGCTCAAATGTCCCAGCATGCTGCACCTGTGGGGGTACCGCTACCTTCCTCATCCCCCCACCCCCCGCGACCTTTCTCATCCCCATTGGGCCAGGGAGGCTGTGCACAGCCTCCTCGGTCCTTTAAACCTTACTTCTCATTTTTATCCAAAACCAGGTCTTCCAGAAGCCGCAGAAGGCCTTCAGAGGAGAGGAGGAGGCTACTCACATCCTCCTCCAGCCCTTAAAAGGCTCCAGATGAGATAATGGAGGACCAGCATTTTCCTCTGTGAGGGGGGGAGGTAGCATTCTGCTGTTCTGGCCCAAGCAACACAGAGGCCAGGATCAAAAGGGCCCTGTAGTAAGGAAGGAATCCTATGGGGTACGTCTAAAATAAAATTTGATGAGAATATATAATGTTGTTTCTGGAAAGGATGAGTATAGAGAGCACTCTTAAAAGGCAATTGTCCATCAGAATGCCCAGCAACGTCAAATCTGCAGTCAGAGTGGTCCTAATGTTATAATGTCCTTCAATAATGACCATGATCTTAAGACTATGGACAGTAAATGTTCTCTGAAATACTTAGGGTGCAATCCTAACCAACTTTCCAGCAGTGGCATAGCTGTTCCAGTGGGCCATATGCTGCATCCTACAGTTGGGGGCAGTCACGCAGGCCTCCTCAAGGTAAGGAAATGTTTGTTTCCTTACCTTGGGGTTACATTGCCCTTACCTTGGTGCTGGAAAGTTGTAGGATTGCACCCGTTGACATCTAACAGCCCTATCCCATGTATACCTACTCAGAAGTGAGTCCTGCTGAATTCAATTGGACTTACTTCCAGGTAAGAGTATGTATAGGACTTCAGCCTAAATCAAATAAATATGACCCAAAACTATAGAATGTTTTCGAATGCACAAAAACTTGGCACAGCACTGGAAGATTTGAGCTGTCACCAAATCCTTTTCAGTTGCCCTATCACTGGTTCTGTTTCTGAGTTCTGGCAAACATGGTCTTTTCAGATGGGTCAAATAATTGGATGGGTCAGTAATAATCTGACTGCAGTACAATAGTCACTGGTTCACTGGTTATCAGTTAACTAGCATTCAGAGTGCTGGTTTTAATCTATTTGCATCTTTAATAAAACATATGCCCCTTTTTTCTTCATTCTTCAAAATTGCTAAAACAGGAAAACCACCCTACATTTAATGAAAACATGGTTTGGACCTTCAAATCCTTAAATAGCATAATCTAATATAACATCACTTTGCTTATTCCCCAAGTCATTGCAGGGTGGGTGTTTTGGCCTCTTCCCTCTTGCAAGAGCAAGCAGGGGCAAGCACCCCATTGGGGTTGCCTTGGGAGCAGAGGTGGAGCCTGGACTCCATCTGAGTCACATTTGTCTTCACCAGTCAGCATGTGTTTAGCTGGAAAGTGGTCTCTCAACCAACCACCCAGGAAGGCAATATGGGATTAGCTGGTCACAAGTAGAAATGATTTTCTTGTTATTGAATTTGTTGGTGGTGAGGGCTTTCTTTTTCTTTGTGTGTGGTGTTTTAGCCAAAGTAGTCACCCACTGGCAGGTATACCACAGAATCAGGATTCAGAGTAGGGAATTGCTGTACCTTATGAGAAAGTGGATTAGAAAGAGGTGTCCCGAACCAATCTCCAGAGACTGCTAGCTTGGGATGATGCTGGGAACTCCTTGTCCAAGGAGTTCCAAATCAACCCTAAAAGCCGCTCAGTTTGGGGAAGGGTGATCCAGATCTTCCGCAATCCCTTACTACATTGATGTTAATAAAATTTGATTCTTAAAGATGATCTACAGCTTGGAGTCAGGATAGGAACACTTGTAAAGGGGAACTGAGTCTCCCAAGGAATGGAACTCACACGAAAAGGGGATTGGAGTGTCACGAGGGTTAGATCCCTGCACAGGATTGTAAATCAATGAATAAAATGTAGCCGATTTTACTTATCCAACCTACTTGTATCATGTCTTTATTGTGGGCAAACGCATTCCATATTACAGGAATATACCGGAACCTGTGCAGTCTCAAAAAATAACAAGCATGCTTTTAACTCTCAACTCATGATGAAAAGTCCATCCTATCAATTAATCAACTACTGTTGCTTAGTCTACTGATTAAGCTTGTACCCAGCGGGCAGCCCAATCCTGAGCTGCCTGGGTCTCCCAGGCTCGGCGGGACAGAGAAGGGCTGCTGCCGGATCCTGTACCTCCCGGGCTACCACAGGAGGCACCTCTGGAGAAGGGGACTTTTGTCCCCTTCTCCCGAGTAAGGTAAGCAGCCCTGCAATGGGGCTACTCACTTTACCACCGACCAAAAGGTCAGCGGTAAGGTAAAGGCACTCGTGTAGGGTTCCACACCCTACATGAATGCCTTGGATCCTGCGGAGGAGAGCTCCACATACCCACCTCCCTCCCTTCCCCTGGCACGCCTCTAGCCTGCCCCGCGTCCTCTCTCCACCCCCTGCCAGCCTCTCCCCTCCCCAGAACACCTCCTCCCCGCCCCCATCCCTGCCCCCACTTGCTGTCTCCCAGACCACCGAGCCGCAGAAGCTGGGCGACCACTCCACACTAGCCCAGCACTGGCCGGTGCTGGGCTAGCACGGGCGGGAGCCCGGCGGTGAGGCTGGCAAACGTGCCTTATGGCACATTTGCGACAGTGCTCGGCGGCATGGAGCCGTGCCACCGAGCACAGGATTGGGCTCTGAGTCTTCAGAATCCATGCATTCCCTCTTTCCTCCCTCTTCAACAGTTATCACTAGTGAATCAGGCTACTTGTGAATGGAAAGAAAAAAAGGGTGCCCTCAAATGGCACAGGCAGCAGAAACTCCAGAGGCCTCCATCAGTGCTGGTAAGTTAGCAGCAGAGACAAGTGATAGGCAGGGTGGGGGAGGGCAGAGAGAGTTTTAGGGAGGGAGGGAAGGGATGGATCTCAGCAGCACAGGCTTGCACTAGATCCTATCTCCTCTTTCCCAGGCCATCGCCCTTGGATCTGTCCTTGGATATATGCCATCAAAATGGCTGACATAAGTCCAAGGAGACTAATAGGTTCTTGGGTAGCCTATCAAGGGATAAGGAATTCCAAAGGTGGGGGATGTGATTGGACAGTTGATGGGCTTGGTTTTCTATGCATTCTTTATTCTTACTCTCACAGGTGTGCAGGAAGAGTTGGAAAAAAAAGGACTGAAAAGTTCTAGGGCAGCTGTTTAAATTTGCATCACACTGTTCACATTTTATTTAAGAAAAGGAAGGATTTCAAAGATCTAAGAAAACAAAGCATGAATCCAGCACAATATATCTGACTTGGCCTTGAGACGGTCGACTGCACAGCCCAGTCTCCAAGTAATTAAACATTTGGGATACCCCAGAATACCAGTTAGTGCCAATGTGTCATCCTTTGTCAACTCTTCTGAGCAAACACAGAGATACTCCCTGGAGTTTTAATGAACCTCCATGCAGCTACCCTTCTGCTCACTGTAAAAGCACACACTGTGCATGCAAGCTAAAGAAAAGGGGAGAGAAATAGGAGGAATCCAGTTTATACATCACTGATGCTACTCCTGCTGTTTGAAGGCATTTGGGATGTGTTGAGATGGGAGATAAAACCTAAGAGGACAGCAGGCACATTAAATGCTATGGACAAGGTAAGAAGAAATGATCTCCTATTATTACCTGTATAAGAAGATGAACCACATGCGCCTTTGGAGAAAATAATAAAGGACTCCTCCTGCTAATTGTACATTCTCATTGTCTGATTCTCAACATGATAATCCACCCAACCACAGAATATGACAGCAGAACCCATCAGCTGATTTCTTCTAAGAAAAGCAACTTTTCATTGAGCCTAATCCAGTGCAGGCTAACTCAAAAGTACTGTTGAGTTGCTGGCTTCAATGAGGACTTATTTCCAAGTGTGCATGTGACTACAACAGACTCCTACTATTTGCAACCATTTCTAGGCTGGTGTTTTGACTCACTGTAACCTGGGATTCTTGGCTTCTCACCAGAATGTTTTTTTTTTCTTTTTTCTTTTGAGCCATGTGGTCCTCAAAGGGACCACATGGCTATGAAAAGAGGTGTGATATTTATGCTTTGGTACAGCCATGTCTTATCTAGTGCGCAAACTGGTTATAGCAAGAAATCTTTCATTTCATGTATCATTGGGGGCAGGGGTTAAAAAAAATTATTTACCGTCTGCTGCTTATATAATCCCGCAACCCACCATTGCATCCATGAGCACATGCTATAATGCGGTGAGATATAGGATTGGGTTGAAAGTGATAGAAAACCTTCACATTTTACATGGATTTGCAATATTCTAGAACAGTGATTTTCAACCAGTGTGCCATGGAACATTGGTGTGCCACAAATGGTCCACAGGTTTGCTGTGGGAATTTGGGGGTCATTTATTAATAGAGCCATTGGGAGATGTGAGCCCCTGGCCAGCAGCGTGGAGTGTCTTGTCAACTGTCAAAAAACTGATGGTGTGCTTTGACAATTTTAGCACCTTGTCAGTGTGCTGTGAAATGAAAAAGGTTGAAAATCGCTGTTTGGCCAAGCTTGGAAGAAGCAACACTATAAACCAAGAGGTTGCTGGGAAATACCTAGCTCTCACCTTAAATGTGAATGTTTTGCCCTTATGACCTGCATGCCCTCTGCTTGAACCCCTAATCTAGAAAGCAAACTCACAACATGGTCTTATCTAATCAAGAATTATAAACAAGCAAAATATTGGTGTAGTTTTGGTCTTCTGGCTTCCAGCTATTAAGACAAGTAAAGATATATACATTCCCTTCTGGAGCTGTGGGATTGGATTTCAGATAAAAAAAAAACTGAGCAACCAGCAAAAATGGTTCTTTCCTCCCTGTTAAGTTCTTATGATGACATAAGAAGTTAACAGCATGCCCCCAAAGGATCTTTAGGAATGCCTTTGTTCTGTTGTTCAAACCTGAATAAACAGTGCACTGAAATTCTTAGAATTTGCACTCAGTTCCTGCTCCAGAATTGCACGGTAGCTCTGCGTTCAAGTGCCCACTCGAGCTGCAAGTTGAATGTCTTTGCCTGCTGTCTTGTCCTTAATCCTTACCAGAATCGCATTGCCCTGCAAAGGAGAGCCCGACCTGAGTTTCTGCGGCTCACTTTGAGTGAGGAAACTGCCTCAGCACTCTGTAGAAATGTCTCTGGAAGAGATCTTGGGGAAAGGAGGGTGTAATTTGCCTTGGCATTTCTATTGCCTCTCTGCAAGCATCCCTCCCTTTTCTTTCTCCAGTTTCATTTCTTCTTCTTTTTTTCTATGAACTGTACTGCCTGGATTTCATCTCAGCAGATAAAGAGAGGTAATGCAGTTATTATTTTTATGTCTAAAGAAAGTGCATAGGTCTCTCTTGTCTTTCTCCCCCCTCCCTTTACCAACCCGGAGTGTGTATAAGTCCAATGTTAGTGCTGTTTGAGAGTGGATTTTCCGAAGCAGAGCTCAATCATTCTTTTTTTTTTTTTTTTTTTTGCTTTCTGCCAAGAAAGGCAGTAGCCTCCAGCCTGAGCGTCCTTGTTTTAGGCAGTGCGCTGCCTCTTCTCCAAAGGCCGGAGGGTGAGAAGTGCCCCACCCAACCCCTGAGTACACTGCCTGATAGTGGAACACAACCTCTGCCAGTACAAAGGCCAAAGTGGTTCTTTCCAAATAGCCACGCTCAGCTATAAGTAAGCACACGGCAAGAGAACGCAGGCCAACTGTGTTTTTTGGCAGACGCATTTCACCAACTGCAGGAGAAACGGTCGGCTGCTTTGAAACCAGCCAGGACTCAATCTGAGGAACGGCTTGAAGTTATAGAGAATCCAGATGCCAGCTGTGCTTGCTCAGAAGTAAGGTTCTCATTTCCTCAGCTTTTTTTTTATTTTTTATAAACATTGCACGTTACATAGGTGTCGCCAAACCCCCTCATAACTCTCTTTGTCATGACTTGCCGTTTTGAAGAGTCTGGTTAAGCCAGGTCAGACCACAGGACAAGGTGATGTCTAAACATAACCTTTTTCCACCTCAGAAAGGATTCATACAAAAAGTTGTCTGGGGCTTCCCCGGATCCAGATTTAGCATACACGATTCCTTAACTTCTTTACCTTACAAGTTAGATAGCTCTTTTGTGCCCAACATAAGGCTTGCACTTGAATCAGGATACCTCATCCAGAGAGCGACAGAATTTTTGTTTGGTGCCTAGGATAAGCCTATACACCTGTCCTCATCCAAGGTTCAGGAATGCACACAGAAGGAATATTCGTGTTATGCCTCAAAGACCCATCTCCACTCCAATCAAACCCATTTTTTTCTCTCCCAAGAAGATAGGCTCAGGGTGATTTTGGACTATAATGACATGGGCATAACACAGGGCAGGGAATTCCACAGGGTAGGGCTACAAGCTCTCTCTTACAGATCATGGCCAATCAAACCTAGAAGGTGGCAGAATCAATCAGAGTGCATCCATGGGACAGGTGTATTCCTGCTGAAGAAGACAGTCTTAAGACCCATTGGCCCTAAGTCATGGGCATCCAATCCTAATTTGCACTGGCACAGCCAGGCTGCATGGCTCGTGCTGTATCCAACACAGGTTAGGAGGCAGATGGCGGTCTCCTAGGAGTAAGGGGATATATTTCACTTTACCCTGATCAATACACCAGCCTGCCCTTTGGGGCTACTTGGATCTGTGTCAGGTGTAATCAATGGTGTCCCTAGGGTTTGTATCACCCGGTGCAGGAGGCCAGTGCGTCACCCCCATGATGGACCTCCTCCCATACAATGGGGGGGGCAATGACCTGGGTGGTGGGCTTGGTGCTGTACCGTTGCCCTGCCCTACTGGTTTTTTGGCTATACCTTTTGATATAGCACAGATATTTCAACGTAGTTTTATCATTGCATTCTGCTATAAATTACACATCAAGTGGTATATAACATGATGATATTATTCCTACAAATCACAATTTTAGCAATTTTGGTCACTAGTGGTGTCACTCCCCTGTGCATGTCACCCGATGTGGTCCCTGCACCCCCTAGCAATGCCACTGAGTGAAATGCTTGGAGTCCTGGGTCAGGGGTTATGATACTGCAGAGGCCACCTCCACCAATTCCCACCCCTTCCAGGGCCTGTCCCACCCTGTCCCACCCTCCCTGCCCTGAAACACCACTCCCCACTTCCAGAGCTCCCTCCCGCCAACGTCTCCCAGGTCCTGCACAGCTCAGCACCTTACCTATCTGCATTGGTGGCCCAGGATCTGAGTGCAGTGTTGGTGAGACAGTGCAGGCCATCCTACTGGAGGTGCTTGCTCACAAGGCCATCATTCACTGCTTTATGATGCTTTTATGAGGGCTTGTGCTGGTCCAGCAACTACTGCGCCACAGGATCTGTCCTGGGACCAGTGCTTTTCAACCTCTTCATAAATGACCTGGAGACAGGGTTGAACAGTGAAGTGGCTAAGTTTGTAGACAACACCAAACTTTTCCGAGTGGTGAAGACCAGAAGTGATTGTGAGGAGCTCCAGAAGGATCTCTCCAGACTGGCAGAATGGGCAGCAAAATGGCAGATGCGCTTCAATGTCAGTAAGTGTAAAGTCATGCACATTGGGGCAAAAAATCAAAACTTTAGATATAGGCTGATGGGTTCTGAGCTGTCTGTGACAGATCAGGAGAGAGATCTTGGGGTGGTGGTGGACAGGTCGATGAAAGTGTCGACCCAATGTGCGACGGCAGTGAAGAAGGCCAATTCTATGCTTGGGATCATTAGGAAGGATATTGAGAACAAAACGGCTAGTATTATAATGCCATTGTACAAATTGATGGTAAGGCCACACCTGGAGTATTGTGTCCAGTTCTGGTCGCCGCATCTCAAAAAAGACATAGTGGAAATGGAAAAGGTGCAAAAGAGAGCGACTAAGATGATTTCGGGGCTGGGGCACCTTCCTTATGAGGAAAGGCTATGGCGTTTGGGCCTCTTCAGCCTAGAAAAGAGACGCCTGAGGGGGGACATGATTAAGACATACAAAATTATGCAGGGGATGGACAGAGTGGATAGGGAGATGCTCTTTACACTCTCACATAATACCAGAACCAGGGGACAGCCACTAAAATTGAGTGTTGGGCGGGTTAGGACAGACAAAAGAAAATATTTCTTTACTCAGCGTGTGGTTGGTCTGTGGAACTCCTTGCCACAGGATGTGGTGCTGGCGTCTACCCTAGATACCTTTAAAAGGGGATTGGACAAGTTTCTGGAGGAAAAATCCATTACGGGGTACAAGCCATGATGTGTATGCACAACCTCCTGATTTTAGAAATGGGTTATGTCAGAATGCCAGATGCAAGGGAGGGCACCAGGATGAGGTCTCTTGTTATCTGGTGTGCTCCCTGGGGCATTTGGTGGGCTGCTGTGAGATACAGGAAGCTGGACTAGATGGGCCTATGGCCTGATCCAGTGGGGCTGTTCTTATGTTCTTATGTTATGTTCTTATAGCGCAAGAATAGGATTGCGCTGTAAGGGTTTTGAAGATAAGAACCAGCATTCTGAATTCTGCCCACAAAGAAACTGGTAATCAGTGCAACTGATACAGCAGGGGTGATGGCCAAGAACCCAAGTCAGGCCAGAGCCACAGTTTGATGGTAAAATTGCTTGCCTGAAAAGTCAGAATATTAGCTCCCTTGCTGGAAGACTTCAACATCCTGTTTTGCTTGTGGTTAGGCTTCAAAGAAATTTCTTGTGTCTCTTTCTGTCTGGACTGACATCCACACGAACTCCAAGCCTTGGGTGCCACAGACCCACAATTTGAAAGTTCTACCTTATGACCCCTTTGTGACTGTTCAACATCCAAGCCAGAGGTAGTCATCTTTGCTGTTGCCCTTACGCTGGGGAGAGGTGGACTGTCCCTAAACCCCCATTTAAACGTTGTCACCTAACAGACATAAGGTGAGCTTCCTGTTGAGCTTCAAAGGAGAATGGTTTCCAGTCTTGCTTGGCACATCAGAACATAGAACCTTCACTCTAACCACATCCTATGCAACTGGCAGGTCTTGCCTTGCAATTGCAGAGTGAATAAGTCCAGTGGCTTGACCTCATAACCTAATGGTCCTGCAGACCACTACTCAGTTGCTCTTATTGTCTGGGAACCATACTCCACCTAAAAAAGGGACATACTGGTCAAGATTCCAGACACATGTCCACCTAGATGGGAGACTCAGCACTTATATGAAGGAAACTGTCAGATGAACTTGCAGGTGGGAGATTCTTCTTGCTTTCCTCACTGAGAATTACGTGTTCTGCCTACAATATACTAGACAGCCCGTATCAGGAGAAGAACTAAGATTCTTTCTCTGATTTTTGCTTAAGCCCTGCTGACCAGAAAGCTGGTTACTTGATGGTTGTTTCTGATTGCTCTTAAAGTCTTCCAGCCCAAGAAAGTCTCTGGACCAGAACTTGACCTACCCAATATGCTGAAAAGGTAAAGGAGGGTTGTGGTCTGTAAAAGTTGTGGTTGAGACATTTATGGTTGGATGTCTTGCAACTGAACTTTTCCACTTCTCTGTTATTTCCACATGACCATACCACATGACATACCTGCTAAGGATATGTATGCCAAATAAGGGGCAAGTGATTTGGTCAGCTTTGAATGAGACATCATGTTAAAAAAGTCAGCTCTGGCCAGCTTTGGTGAATGCTTTTTGTGGCTGTGGTTGCTCAATTCAGCATGCTGAACTGAGCCAATAAATGTCCAGTTACTTGCCCAGACCTGTGTGTTTATTTTACCACACCAGGGATAACCTAGATCAGGCGTGTCAAACATGTTTCATACACAGGGCTGAAGTTAGCATTCATAGTGCCTGCTGAGGGCCAAAAGTAACAGCAGGAAGTGACATCATTAAGCAGATGATGGCCAGAAATAAGAACTTTGTTCTCACATAGAAACTCATTAGCTGCAAATGACAGAAGAGAAAATGTGCAGATCTTGTTCATATTTTCAAGATGTGAGACAGCCCAATTATCATGCTGGGAGAGTCCAATTATAACAGGGGCTGGATAAATTACTAATGGGAGCCTCATTTGGTCCACGGGCCTTGTTTTTGAAACCCCTGACCTAGACTGTCCAGTGGGGGCAGTGGTCACTGGTCACTATTGGTCAGTGGTCAATATTTGACCAACAGGGCATGACATGATTCTATAGCCTTGCCTGTCAATACCTTAGCTGGGGGCATTTTATTGAAGTAGACATTTCCCAGGGCATATAAAAGGCAAACATTAGAGCACCTTTATTAGTAAAACTTTGAGTGGGCCTGAAATTATGATGTACAACTGAAACTCAGAGAAACTCCAATTTTTATTTTTATTTTTCATTCCTGCTCAGGTTGACTGCTGCCAACAGGTCAGCTCTTGAGTTAATAAGTTCACAAGGAAGGAATTAGTAGATGCCTATTTTGGGAGGATATGAAGAACTGACAGACATTGCTTTGTGGGCAGGGAAGGATTCAGAAGGGTATGGTCCATTATGATTTGGAAAAGGGATCACAAACCACACCTGAGTTGATCTGATAGCACTTGAGATGACAGTGCCCAGTGAACCAGTGCAGTACATGCTGGAAGATAATAAGAGGTTCTGCATTAGATTGTCACTGTTCAGTTACACTAGAGGTGGTATAAGAGTCAGCTGTGGGAGGAAGTGAGAGGACCAAGAGAGAGAAAAAAAGAGAAGGGGTGCATAGGATTTGCTGCCAAGTCTTTCGTGAGCTGTTTAACCACAGCGAGATTGCAGAGCAGACATCCTGAATGGAGACATTCACTCTTAACTAAATGTGCTGGTTCATGATGCCCTCTGTAATGCTCAGATAAGCACAAATGCTCTCCATTGGGTTATGAACTGATAAAGCTTCGCTGACACGTGCCCTTTCAATAGGGAAAGAGCAAGGCTAACGGAGGGGTGTTGCGGGACTGAAGGGAGAAAATGGGGAGTGTGGTTACTGAACTCGGCGGAATATTTCGTTTGTTGTTACATGAGATGACAGTGCTTGATGGGGCTGGAAAATTACATTGCTGCCAGACTATAGCTTTGTTTGATATTAAAATGTCAGTGAACATATCTCTCAATTATTTCTGTTTCCCAAGGATATGACTCGCACAGCACCCAACGCTCCGTGCATTCCAGAGAAAACTGATGGGATCACCGTTAATCTAACGTATCAGATATGAACATGTGGTTTTCGAAAAGCAGGAGCAAATGAAACTTACTTTTCCTCCATCCGACGGCCTGCAGTCAAGCAAAACAGGATTGCAGTCCACAGCGGACTCATCAGTATCAGTGATAAACAGCCCGAGGGGAGCTCAGGAGGACTAAGAATCCATCTATTGTCTACATTGCCAGAAACTTTGTATATTATGCCGGGTGCCCAAGGCAACTCTGATGCTCCTGCCAATAAAATGAAGTGATTTTGAAAGGCTCCCACTGCTATTTTGCAAATGCCACAATCTGAGCACTGTGTCATATGGTAATGTGCAGAGTGCAGGCAGTTCCTCTCTTTTGTCCACCACTGGGCTTCAAGTCCAAATTCCCCCAGAGAGTTTGGCCTGAGGTAGAGCTGGGGTTGTCAAAGGTTTTGCAACAACATAGACTGCAGACAGTATTTTGCATATTTAGCCCTACAAAGGACCGGGAATCAAAGGATTAAGCACCTTATTTCTTTTTCTTTGAGCTTCTCTGTGTCACTCTGGCTTCCACAGAATGCTCATAAATGGCTCTTTTACAAGATTTTCAACTCCCCAGCTTAGCTGTACAGGATTTCAAAGTTTGCATTGGTCCCTGTTGCACAGATGGCTGGATAGCGACCAGCTGGGGTCCAAAGCTAGCTTGCAATCTGCACAGTTGGCTTCATGCGGTAAGTGCAAATTCTTCCCATTGCCTCCGTTTCTCAGCCCTGACCTCCAGTAATAAGATTGCCACACGCCAGGGCCCAAAGACCCACCCCGCCCAAATCCAAAATCTAGATTGAGGTGTTTGGGAAATTAACTCAGTTATTGCAAGAGTGTAATGGGTGTGTGTATGCATGCATGAAACCCACATGGGCTTTTCAGAGCACAGGAATGCTAATGAACTACACTTGAGCTCTGCAAATATGCTATCCATATTTGATCCCTTAGTGCAGTGGTCTTCAACCTTTCTCATGCCATGACCTCAAAAAATAACAAAATATGAGACTAGGGACCCACCCCTGATCCCACCCCCTTCCCTGGACTCAATCTGTCCATTGCCACCCAGCCTCTGTCCCCATCCTCCCCTTTTCCCCCTACCTCTTGTGGACTTCACGACAACCCTGTGAGGTAGTAGCCTGAGCAGGGTTGGCCTTAGGAGCTGTAGGATAAGATGGTAAGAGGCTGCGTAGGATTATATTGTGACTTAGTTTTAATGAGACAGTACCATGATTGGATTGGATCCAAGCCTTCTCTTGCACAGGCTTTGAAAGTTTGCCACAACAGGTTGAAGAACACTGCCTTAGTGCTTTGCATTGCACTGCCTCCATACAATCACAGATTAACATGGGTATGTCTTTCCAATGGTATTTCATTCTACCCCGGGATGCCCAAACCCCGGCCCTGGGGCCACTTGCGGCCTTCGAGGCCTCTCAATGAGGCCCTCAGGGAGTTCCCCAGTCTCCAATGAGCCTCTGGCCCTCCAGAGATTTGTTGGAGCCCTCACTAGCCTGACGCAACTGCTCTCAGCATGAGGGTGACTATTTGACCTCGCATGAGCTGTGGGATGAGAGTTCCCTCCACTGCTTACTGTTTCACATCTGTGATGCAGCAGCGGCAGCAAAGGAAAGGCCAGCCTTGCTTTGTGCAAGGCCTTTTATAGGCCTTGAGCTATTGCAAGACCTTCATACATTTATATAAGTTCATCTTTAATATATTCATTTATGTAAACTTATGTAAATTTATTCAAATTTTAAATGTAAATTAATTCTTTCCCCCCCCCCCCCAGCCCCAGACACAGTGTCAGGGAGATGATGTGGCCATCCTGCCAAAAACATTGGATGCCCCTGTACTACCTTTTTGGCTATATACTAGAAAACTTTGGTGCTGGACCTGAAATCCAAATGTGTCTGATGCTCCATTCTGTGAACAGAGCAACAGCGGTCTAAAGGCTGTACTGCTCTCCATCATGAATCACCACCATCTTGCAAAAGCAAGTCAACAGCAGAAGCTGGCAAAATATCCGCCCTTATTTGCAGGCCATTAATAAGTGTAAGCAAATTATTGAAATCTGGAAATGCTCATGTAAAAAAATGATCAAGTCAAGCTGCAAGCCTTTGATGCAACCCAACATATTGCAGTAATTAAAAGAAACAGAACATAAAGCCGAGGCACAGCTTAGACATTTGGAGACTACAGATGCCATTGTGGAGTATATGTGGCCTTATAAATCACTTGTATACACAGTGTGAAATGCTTCTGGTTTTAAATGCTACCATTGAAAGGCAGTTAATGGTAGAGATGCTGCTTGAATGCCTTCACTGCACTTCCCAAGCCGCCTTCCTCCCCCAACATCAAGCTTGCCTTCTGTCACTGCCATCGCATTGCAGACGAACAAATATAAGAATTTACTGCCTTTGAAATAGCAGTAATCACCTGGTAAATATAGTGAGACATATTTGTCTTGTTAATATCACTTGTATCTGCCAACTGTGCTTCCCCAGGGCTTAACAATTAAGACTGCCAGCACTTCACAAAACCATCCTAAGCAAATCATGGCATACGGATCCGAGTGGTGGAATCTTTCCACGCTACTTGATGGGAATCATGGATTTATTTTCTCCTTCACAAAAAAAGAAAGCAGAAGGGATTAGGAGTAGCACATCTTCTGGCTAGAAGGTGCTCTCAGAAGAGCCATCAACTCTCTCTTTAATATTTCTCTTCCTTGAGTAAATGTGTAGGATGATATCACAATGCTCAGAACCAAAATACGTTTATGTTCACCATCGGAGATTCATTTACACTGCTGCAGTAAAAGAGGAACTGAAAAGCAGCACATCAACTCATGCTATATCATATGAACCGTAAGACATACCAAAGGATACCTTGTATTTGGTAGGATGTCAGTCATAATTTTGCCATAATTAATATGAGAGGCCTAAAAGTGTTCAATGTATATATATTATCAGGATAATAATTGTGTCGAAAGTAAAGGGCAACATAGAATGTATCACTCGAAATTAACTCAGATCCTTACTACCTGCCAGTAATTGTCCTTCAGATGCGTCCTCCAATTTTTCACCGAACATCACTTGTACTGTGCCACAAGATAATTGATAGTCATTACATTCAATATGAGCTCACCCTCTTTTAGCTCTTTGCAAATCTCTGTAATCGGGGGGGGGGGGCGGAATGTTTGTTTTTTGATGCATGTAATAAAGCTGGTGTGACACGTAACAATCTGAGTTTGATATATTCAGTGCAGAGAGTCAGTTAACACTCTCGTGGTGGACAAAAAAAAGAATAATTCACTTTGGTCTGAAATCCAGTTTGGATGAAATTGCCATTAATATTTATGTTGTCATCAAAACCTAAAGAGATGTGTTAATATCCGACCTAAGCGTTCTGGAATCACATTATACTTTAGCTGCAGAGAAACAAGCTGTTGTAGATGTAAAAGCTCTGTGATTTCTGCAGCAGTGTTGATTGTTTTCTTTGAAAATGCTTTCCCATCTTCCTCCCAGATGTTCACAAAGTAAGAACCGGGTGTTGTGGATAAATGAAAAAGAACTCCATTTGCCAGTGCAAAATGGCAATGTTGTTTGCCAGCACACGGCTTTAATATGGTCCTTCTGATCACTGAGAAATATTGATTTGTCTATGCCCTCTCTACAGTCCTCCAGAAATAAGGGGGGGGGGATGACTCCGCAACATGTAAGGTTCCAGAAAATGTCCAATAGTTGGTTATGTCAACATTCACAGGGGACTGCTGATAACTCCAGCTTAAATTTGTGAGAGCCCAATTCTGTTCTTTCCCCTCCCCCCGCCAATGCAACAGCACCAAAATGGTTACTGCTGCATCCAGAGAGGGGGGATAGCTACAGAGCTCTCCTTTGGGTAAGAGAACAATTGCTAGCTAAATAGCTGGCACAGATCCATGTGGACCCATGATGCAAGAAGGGGGTTAGGATTCAGTGGCAGCCACTGGTGCTGAACCCATCCCCTTTCAGACTTGATCTGTCTATCTCCCACATCTGTCACTGCACCGTTCTCTCTCTCTCTCTCTCTCTCTCTCCCCCCCCATTTTGCCCTCCTGCCACCCTCTCCTACCCCCCCACCTCCTTCAGCATCGGGTAACTCCAGAGCAGCTGGCACAGGTGAGAAGGCTTTGGCCTCCCCACCAGTGTAAACAGCAGTGCTGAGCACACTGCTAGAACACCTTTTAAGACTGGTGCAGAGGAGGTGCTCTGACGATGGCCGACTTCTTTAGAATTGTGTCGTGAATGTCTGAACATGGATAGGGGACACCCCCAATGATTGTGTACACATTTAAGTGCTGGGGATTGAATTTAATGATGGTCAACACTTATCAGCGTGTATCCACCTTCTGGATTCAGAAAGCACAAGCCTGAGAACCCACTTGAATTTCTTAGCAGTGGGAGGGATGGTCTTCACATCCCTCTGAGCCGATGTGTAGGAAATTTCATATAGAGCCTAAAAGCACAAGGAGTGATAGATTATTAGCAGGAAGTTAATGGGGGCAAACAAGGGGAATGTCAGACGGTGAAGATTATGGGCTAGCGATCCACCAGGCATAGTGTCGGTAGGTATGAAGACTCCAAGATCAAGACTCGTATACCCTCACAGAGATGCTGGATCTTTAAAGATTGCATAGAAGGTAAATACTGCCAGATGAGGCTACAACTGTCAACACATATGAACGTAGGAAACTGCTTTATACTATCAGAGAGAGAGGCCATTGGTCCATCCAGTTCAGTATTGTCTACTCTGACAGGCAGTGGCACTCCAAGGTTTTAATCAGGTGTCCTTGCCAGTTCTGATTGAAGATACCAGGGACTGAACCTGGCACTTCTGCATACAGAGCAGGTGTTTTGCCACTGACAGGTCCATCCCTATTGCAACATTATGGCCTGGCAACTGAGAAGGAACAGTAAGAGCTGGGAGGCAGTGGGAGGCTGCCTTTCACATATTGATTTAAATCAGCTGACCAGTTCCTTGGCTCTAGAATTCAAGCAGATGTTTATTTCTCAAACACTCATAACTCCATAAACACTCTAAACAGATCACCGACTTATTCTGGGAAATAAACATGCAGGAGATCTCCAGGACAATTGTTGATGAAGGAGCAAGGAGATAATACTGCACAGAGAGTAAGAAGGATTATGCCAACTTACTAAAGCTGGAGAAAATCAATAAACAGGGTAATTGAAAGGTCAGCTTGCATCTGTGACCTGTATGCCTGGATACTGTATAATGCTACAGCTTCTAGGTAAAAAATGAAAAAGCAAAACACCAATGTTCAAGGAGGACTTTGCTTGGCCATCCCGGGGAAGGGGTTTTAAAATCACAACCAAATAACAAAGAAACCACATTTTTCTCCCGCATTTGGTACCAATCCAAGTAATTAAAAAAAATTCAAGTAGTATTCCTAGAGATAATTGCCACCTTTCTCTTTATTGTCAAAATCTAGCATGCCATAAACATCAAACTGTTCTATAATTTCCAGAAATGACTAAATGTGTCTGTTAGCCAGATTTTTTTTGCTGGCTTTAAATGTGGACACATTTCAGTCTCTTTTAGGAATTGTCCTCCCTCGTTTTGTTGTTTTTGTTTTTAAATTCAGTTACAACGACAACAGAAACATGCAGAAGACAATCTGTATGATCAGGGTGAATTATTCTGTTTCCACAGTGATTCATTTCTGGTCCAACCTTATTCTCTCTGTGTAATTGCCTGTAGAGACCGTAAACTGGAGGAACTGAAGTCCACAGATTTATTGGTACAAAATCTGCACCTGTATTGGCAACCTTCAGTCTCGAAAGACTATGGTATCGCGCTCTGAATGGTGGTTCTGGCACAGCGTCTAGTGTGGCTGAAAAGGCCAATCCGGGAGTGACAATCCCTTCCACACCGGGAGCAAGTGCAGTCTGTCCCTGGTCTGTCTCCCTGACTATGGGCCTTCCTTCTTTGCCTCTTAGCCTCAGACTGTTGGCAAAGTGTCTCTTCAAACTGGGAAAGGCCATGCTGCACAGCCTGCCTCCAAGCGGGCCGCTCAGAGGCCAGGGTTTCCCACTTGTTGAGGTCCATCCCTAAGGCCTTCAGATCCCTCTTGCAGATGTCCTTGTATCGCACATGCAGGAATAAACCATCTGCACCATGCACCATGCAGGAATAAAATCTGCACCATGCAGGAATAAACTCCCATTTCCTAATGCAAAGTATTCCTTCCCCTTGGGAGTGATGAATCTTATCCCTGCTAGCTGCTGATCCCCTTCAAGTGACCATCCCCAGCAAGACCGTCCGCACCAGAACTTCTCAACCCTTCCCCTACGTGAATCATCTCCTCTCCCACAGGGGAATGGCAGTGCAAAAGGGACCCATGTCAGTTGCTTCTGCCTGCTCCTGAACGCCTCTTTGGAAGTCTTCCCTTTGGATGCAGAGACCTAGCTGATTTTTTGGGGTGATAGTGGGAAGTAGCAGCAGGTAGCTGACCCAGGGACCCTAACTTACTAGTTAGTGAAGGACAGTAGTGTCAGCCACATTCCCTTGCTGCTTTGGGTTGAGTTTGGCCAGGCATGGGTGTGAACCCTTGCATGGGCATTACTCACGTCCCACACCAAGTCCCATTTGTGATGCCATCCCTGGTAGCTTCTCAGCAGCAGTAGAGTTCTGCATGGAGAGAACATAAAATTTCAGCAGGAATATCCTTAAAGATCCACAACCATGCATATGCAGTTCTTGGGACAGGATGTAAAATTTGGAACCTAGTCCAGGTGTAGAAATGACTAGTGTCCCACTATTCCTTTATTCCAAGCCATTAAATAAGCTTGGTCTGAAATCAGCCGTGCTGGGAACTCGAGTCAGTGACTCCGACTCGAGTTCCGAAAAAGCGTGATTTTGGCGACTCATGAGTCACAATGAGTGGAAGACTCTGAAAAAGACTCTGAAAAGGATTTGGGAGAACCCGTGGACATTATATATCTGGACTTTCAGAAGGCGTTTGACACGGTCCCTCACCAAAGGCTACTGAAAAAACTCCACAGTCAGGGAATTAGAGGACAGGTCCTCTCATGAATTGAGAACTGGTTGGAGGCCAGGAAGCAGAGAGTGGGTGTCAATGAGCAATTTTCACAATGGAGAGAGGTGAAAAGCGGTGTGCCCCAAGGATCTGTCCTGGGACCGGTGCTTTTCAACCTCTTCATAAATGACCTGGAGACAGGGTTGAGCAGTGAAGTGGCTAAGTTTGCAGATGACACCAAACTTTTCCAAGTGGTGAAGACCAGAAGTGATTGTGAGGAGCTCCAGAAGGATCTCTCCAGACTGGCAGAATGGGCAGCAAAATGGCAGATGCGCTTCAATGTCAGTAAGTGTAAAGTCATGCACATTGGGGCAAAAAATCAAAACTTTAGATATAGGCTGATGGGTTCTGAGCTGTCTGTGACAGATCAGGAGAGAGATCTTGGGGTGGTGGTGGACAGGTCGATGAAAGTGTCGACCCAATGTGCGGCGGCAGTGAAGAAGGTCAATTCTATGCTTGGGATCATTAGGAAGGGTATTGAGAACAAAACGGCTAGTATTATAATGCCGTTGTACAAATCTATGGTAAGGCCACACCTGGAGTATTGTGTCCAGTTCTGGTCGCCGCATCTCAAAAAAGACATAGTGGAAATGGAAAAGGTGCAAAAGAGAGCGACTAAGATGATTTCGGGGCTGGGGCACCTTCCTTATGAGGAAAGGCTACGGCGTTTGGGCCTCTTCAGCCTAGAAAAGAGACGCCTGAGGGGGGACATGATTGAGACATACAAAATTATGCAGGGGATGGACAGAGTGGATAGGGAGATGCTCTTTACACTCTCACATAATACCAGAACCAGGGGACATCCACTAAAATTGAGTGTTGGGCGGGTTAGGACAGACAAAAGAAAATATTTCTTTACTCAGCGTGTGGTCGGTCTGTGGAACTCCTTGCCACAGTATGTTGTGCTGGCGTCTACCCTAGATGCCTTTAAAAGGGGATTGGACAAGTTTCTGGAGGAAAAATCCATTATGGGGTACAAGCCATGATGTGTATGCGCAACCTCCTGATTTTAGAAATGGGTTATGTCAGAATGCCAGATGCAAGGGAGGGCACCAGGATGAGGTCTCTTGTTATCTGGTGTGCTCCCTGGGGCATTTGGTGGGCCGCTGTGATATACAGGAAGCTGGACTAGATGGGCCTATGGCCTGATCCAGTGGGGCTGTTCTTATGTTCTTATGACTCGAATCAGGCCCCCACTGACTTGCCACTTGTCCCCACATATGCTGACTTAAGTCTGTCTGTGTCTGGGTGTGCCTGCTTACTGTTTTCACCACGTGAAAAGCCTCATGGGGCCAGCATTTCAATGATGAGCAGCAGGGAGTTCCAGTTAGGAGACAGGAAAGTGTTAATGAATCGGGGGAGGGGGGAGTGAGCTCTTTCCCCATCTCTGATAGGAAGGAAGGAATCAATGATCATTGGACAAACTATGGGCATTTGGATATTTTCATTGGTTGAGGGACAGCAGGAGGAGAAGCGCAAGGGGTTTCATGCCTTACAATTGGCTGCAGAAGCCCAGGGAGGTGGGGCTAGGCTATCTTGCCCATCTATGAAAGAACCAACATTAATTGGAGGAGGGGGACATTCTCATACTTTCATTGACTGAGGGAGGGCAGGAGGCAAAGCTCAAGGGGGTTATTGCCTTACAATTGGCTGCAGAAGCTCAGGGAGGTGGGAGAAAACTCTTTTGCCCAATTCTGCTTTCCAACCTCATGACTTCTTGTCTCCATTGTTACTTGGGGAGAGGAACCCTCATTGAATGAGCAGCTGCAGAGGGACTTCTTCTGGGTAGACCTGCAAGGATCGGGTTGTCCTGGTAAGCCTCGCAGCTGCTGCACGAGACCCACCTCCTCCCTCTTGCCGTTTCTGTCCCTGCTCTCTCACAGTCCCTCCCACCCTGTTTACAGAAAGGAGTGTTCAAAGAGAATTCCGACACACACCCTTTGGCAGGTGCCCTGTTTTTTCCACAGTGGGCTTTTTAAAGGGGGGGGGGTGACTCCTTGAGTCTTTTAGAGTCACTAAAGGGTGACTTGGCAACTCAGAAGTGCCCCCATTATGACTCTTTTTCAAGTCAAGTCACAGGGGGCGGTGACTTGGCGACTCAAGTCAAGCAGCACTGGGTTTTCCCAACACTGGAAATCAGTGAATCTTCAGTCTCACTCCCGATATGAGATGTACTAAAAACTTGATGTGTGTGTGCGTTCCCCCTCCCCCATAATCTATTTTGATCTGGAGATAACATTTTCTATAAAAGCTGTAATGCTTTGTGACTATTACAATAGCAATAATCGTGTATTAAGAAACCCACCTACTACTATTTGAAAAAAGGAAGAAACCTCAGTGTCATGTTCACTGGTAAATTTGGGATGGGCTGTATCACTTCAGATTAAGAGTTGTGTTGTATATGCTACTCCACATAAACAGAAATCCCTACCGATACAACATGGGCAGCCCAATCCCAAACAGTGCTGGCAGGCCGGCTAGCCTGCACTATACCCAGCACAGGGTTGGAGCTGGCTGCAGTGCAACCCGGGGCAAGGAGAATCTCTTCCTCTTACTTTGTGTCATGCAGCAGTGGCCCAAATGGGGCTATTTGGATCTGCGCCACCTAGAGGTGGTGCAGATTTGAGCAGCCCAGTGCTAGGCTGGGCCACCCAGGAGGGGGGTTAGGATCCAGCCTAAGTGTCGGATCCTGGCACCACTCCTTTCCCAGGCCCAGCCCACCCATGGCCCACCTACGACCTGCCCTCCCTCCTGCCCTAGAACACCCCAGTTCTGCCCTTCCCCTGCCCTCTCCATACCCCTGTGCCAGCCTAGGGAGGCTGATGTGAATTTACCTCTGTGTGTTAGTGCAGAGGCCGAACTTGGCCTCTGAGGGCTGACACATGGGCATGTGCCGTCCCAGCTGACTAATCGGACTTTCACCAGCCCTGAACAATCCTAAGATTGGGCTCTAAAAGTCATAGAGAAGGCTAAAAACCCTTCAACAGCCTGTTTTTCTGAAAGGCTACTTTTCTGATGGAAGGTATTGTTTTGGTGTGGAGAACCAGAAATAGAGAAGTCCCTGCCTGCAGTTTGAAATGAAACTAACCACACACACTAGGGTTGCCAACTCTGACTGAAGCTGCTCTTAAAGATCCCCCCCCCCAACATAAAATAATGTTAGACATTTTTGGAGGCTCTGTTAAGTTCTCCAGGCTTGCTTTCCAGGTAGCCACCTGCAGACTGACATAGATTCCTGGAGGTTCCTGCCACATATAGTCTTATTACCTCAGTGGCAACTAGCCCTTAGGCACTTTAGGGTTATTGCTAAACTCAATAGGATGATTTATTTCTGTGTCATTCTTGTTACAAAAAGGCACAAAGATTGGCGCTCAGTTTAAATATTCCGAGCTCAACTGGCTGAATTCTTTGAACTATGTCCACCCCACGACAAGCCACCGAAATGAAGGAACCATTTCCTGCTTTCTCCTTGAGTGTCGTGGGCATTCTGTGGAACCACTGGAATGAAGAAAATTCACTTCTCTTTCTTCTTCTCCTCTGATCACAATTGGTTGGCAGCAGTCATGAAAAGTCCCTATTTTCTTTCTATCCACTGAATGGGGTCAGCAGACTCTTTGGGGACCAGAAAAGAGGTCGTTTCATCCTCCTTCTTTAGCAGGCTCAAAAATGGGGAACGAGGGGCAAACGCTTCATGTCATCTCTTTAACTAGGTACTGCTGAAAAAAGAATACATCATTATCTGCTCATGGAAGGCGGAATGAAAGAAACCAGGCGACATTCGCCGTATCGTTCATTTGCAACCAATTATTTGCTCCACAGTCCAATTAATTATTCCTAGGAACGGAGTTAGTAATCTCTAGCGTTAAATTTTATTTTGTAGTGTATATCGACGAGTGACTGGAGTTACCGAAAAAGTAGTGTTTCAGGTGGGGGATGAGAGAGATTCTTGGTGTGTGAACAATTGCAAGCTTGGTCATTAATAGCTGAGCAATTGCAGCTCTTCTGCAGCCAAATGGTTAGCTGAAGGCATCTCTACCCTCTCTTTGCTCCAAGGCTTCCCTCATCTAGTTGTTTCTTAAAAGCCTTCTCCTCCCCCCCCCCCAAAAAAAAAATTTCTGTGGATTGTGAGGCCCTAAACAACAGCTACTGGGAGAGCAGAAAGCTTATAATGACCTTATAATGATTTAGACCATTAGTCTATCTCAGTGTTTCTCAAACTGTTGGTCGGGACCCACCAGGTAGGTGGTGAGCCAATTTCAGGTGGGTCCCCATTCATTTCAATATTTTATTTGAAATAAACAAATAGGTATTTGAAATAAATAAATTTATTTGAAATTTATTTGAAATAAATAAATAAATATTTTATTTGAAAGGGGTGCTTGAGTTCCAAAAATGTGAGAAATGAAACATTTGAAAGAAAAGGAATGACATCCTTCCTGTTCTTGCTTCATAATTTTCTCTGTCATCTCGACATGTAGCCAGGAGTATAAGTAAGACAAGAAGTGCAGGAAGGTTGACACCACTTCATTAAGTCCATGAGGAAGGAATTGTTCCTGCAACTGGCAAGACTATCACAGCCTTGGACAGAACCCTTTAAGGTTGCACTCACACTCACTCAGACTTTCTTCCAAAACATGCAAAGGGTGATGATAAAACAAAGTACCATTCTTTCCAAGCCTCAGTATTTTGGCACTTGGTAAAATCTGAAGCATACATATCAATGGACAGAGAAATAAGAGAGAGAGAGAGAGAGAGAGAGAGAGAGAGAGAGAGAGAGAGAGAGAGCAAACAGATGGGTGACAGCAGAAGCTAAGAGCAATTATGGCAGTAGATGTAAGGCTCAGGGAACTTACCAGGTTCTTTATGGTTCCCCAGTGAGGCTCATAACCCACTCACCAATTTTTGAACTATCTTTAGTTCACACTGATATTCTTCACAGGCAAAGGGGCGGACTTGCTTATGGCTGCTAACATAGACATAATATACAGCAAGGTGATGTGCCTCTGTGTGGCTCAATCATTGTCCCTTATTATTATTATTTAAATAGTACCTGTCGCTTGCTGAATGTGCTGCCCCAATTCGAAAAGTACAGTCTGTTGTATTGTGATGTTGACTGCCCAATCCTTTCCCTTGCCACGTTATAGCCTATATCCTGTCCTATCTTCAGTCCCTCGTGCTATCGCACCACAAGAAGCCCTCATGCTGAGCTATTTTCTTCACTCAAGAGAGAAGTAAAGAGGTATTAGTCTCTTCAGAGCAGAAAAGGTTTTTAGTTCATGCAGAAACAGATGCCCCTCTTTGTTGTTAAGTTGAATTTTAGTCTGTAATAAAAAAAATCTGTGGGTAGTCCCTCTGAGACACTTATGGTTATCTACCCTCTGTATTCCCTTTGTCTAACAGCAGGTCAGCAATAAACAGTGTTTTTCCCCCATGCTTTTAACAAAAGTTTTGAAAATCACAGTCTTGTTGTGATAGGGATATAAATGCATATGCAAAGTGACATTTTTCCATTGCCGTGCACTCTCAGATCTTAGGAATATCAAAAATAGTTTGTCAAGTTTCTGTCTAAACCTTGGTTGCTTGGCCTCAAAAGGAATACATTTGCCTGGTATGCACACAAAGCATCCCTCTGTGGGATGTTGCCAGCTGATGGAGCCAGGGTGTGTTGCCATCTCATCCATGCACATCAAAGTTTCTTTGCTGCTATTTCGATACGGAGGCTTTTGTGACATAATTTATAGGCATCCATAATGCAGGGAGCCAAAGACATTTCCAGCCCCATATCGCCGTTCTCTTTTCCAAGACTGGGTCCTGCTTGTTCATTTTGTCAGTAATTAGCCAAATTCAAGCTGTTCCCTAACTGGACACCAGATGGCATTAGTTAGGCTGACACAAGACAAATGCCAGTTCCTTCCCACCCCCTGCTCTGCCGCCAGACTTCCAGCAAAAGCCCATCTGCTAGCTGCGTTCCCGCTATGTGCTGTACAATGTTTTGCATGTGCTTTCTGAGAAAAAAGCTCGCTCCCCATTAGTACATAATTAAATGCAGTAAAAACTGCATCATTATGTTGGAGATTTTTTTTGAATGCTGCCAAAACCTGGCACCTCATGTGGAAAACTTTAGCATTGTACCTTCTTGACTTACACAAATCATTTTCAAAATACTAGCTGAGCCCCCCCCCCCCCAGGATGGTGTACACAGTAGTTACTGGGTGATGGTTGAGCTCCTCTCAAACCCATTCCAGCATATGTCACGAATGAGACCAGACACAGCATCAACCTACCACCGTCCAATTAGCACAGGAGAGTACAGGAGAATCTATGTCCTATTACTTGTGTTAAGAAAATATCTCACCAACCAAGAGGTGAAAGCCTCAGGAGAATGAATCAGACGCACACGGATGTAATCAATAACAGAAGGATTTGGTATGAAGTCTTAGAAGTGTGGAAGCAATAACAATTTGAACAAACAGATATTACCCATCCGCTGGATTCCCAATCTAAACAAAGCTTTCCTTCTCTCCCTTTCTAAGTAACCTGCCAGCCCTGTACTAGGCCCATCCTAGATGTTGAAAATCAACAATCAGGGGAAGCCATTCTTGCTCCAATATCTTAGCATCAGCTCTATGTAAGTATTTCAGTTCTTTTTCTCTCCCTTGACAGCTGCCAAATGAACAAACCTCCAATCTGCAGGATAGGACCCTTATATACCCCTGCTTCGGAACTTGCTAGCCCCCTTTCCCTTATATGGCCTCCTACACAGGAGGACCTTAGTCTGACAGTTCTCAATTTTGACAGTTCTCCCTCAAGTCAGGGAGCCAGGGTTGCCTTTTTAACTCTTTTACAACACTTAGGAATGTAAGAAGACCCCGCTAGATCAGACCAAAGGCCCATCTAGTCCAGCCTTCTGTATCCCACAGTGGCCAACCACATACCTCAGGGAACACACAAGACAAGAGACCTGCATCTTGGTGCCCCTGCATCCTGGTGCCACTTGGTTGATTTTTTTTTCTTTCTTGGGTGTGTGTGCTAGAAAGCTTTTCCCTTCCCTAGGCATACTACCAGCTAAGATACCCTCCTTTTCTCTCTCTTTTCAGTGATTATGCCTGACTGAAAACCAGAAATGTTTGCTGTCCAAGTCTCTCAGACCCACCTATGAGCCCATTACAAGCAATCGTTCAGGTAGAACAAATACGTTTGAGGAAAGGGGGGGGTCTCTTACATTATAAGGTCCACCTCCAACCTGCACATAATCATTTGAATGTCAGAAATGAGCCCCTATGCACACTACCTCCATAGATATCTGTAAGGGACCATAGTAACATTACCATAATATTACTTTAGTTTAGCCTATCACGTATGTGTCATGAACCTCTTATGAATGCATCCTGTCTCATCTTTGAGGAAGATGTGGGTGAGGAAGATTTGAAAATGAAAGGGTGTCCTGAATTTTAAATAAGAATCAGGCTTAACTATGTAAAAGGCTCATTCTGAAAAAAATCTAATTGAAAATGATGATAAAAATCCATTAAGGAAAGATCATCAGGGAGTTAACAACTAGGCCTAAACTAAACTCCAATGGGGAAACATAAAGCCCTAGCAAGCTTCTATTACCACAGGTTTTTGTATTGGGAACTTCCAGTCGGTAAGATTTTCCTTGCTGACACTATGATGAACAGGAAAGGGCCCAACCCCTGGCTAAAGGCCTAAGCTTGTTTATTAGCCCAGCCATTATTGGAAGAGATTCTGTAAAGGGACCCAAAGAAGTAAAATGTATATTGACTTGAAGAGCTAGTCAGATCATCTACAACAGTGGCTATGAGCAGCCCAATCCTGAGCTCCCGTAGTATGCAGCTGTGGCAGCACCAAAAATGGCTACCGCCGCATCCTGCATGCCTTGGGCAGCCGTGGGCGGCACCTTGGAAGAAGGGAAGTAGCCCCGCAATGGGGCTATTTGATTTACCATCAACCAAGAGGTCAGTGGTGAGGGAAGAGTGTTCATGTCGGGAGGCGAACCCCACACAAATGCTCAGGATCTGGTGGAGGGGAGCTCCACTGGTCCCACCTCCCTCCCTTCCTGCTCTCTCCCCCTGACATGCCTCCCCCGCCTTCTCCCCGGCTCCCCGTCACGCCTCCTCCCCGCCCTCTCCCTGCCTCCCTGTCACGCCTCGTCCCCTCAGCCTGCCTCCCCCACCCTGGAATGCCTCCCCCCACCTCCCCCTGCCCCCACTTTCCTCTCTGTGGCTCCCCCCACCTCCCCCCAGTTCCTGCTTTTCTCTCCACGGCTCTATGATCCATGCGATCGCTGAGTGGTGGAGGCAGGGGCGCCCGCCCGGTGCTAGCCCAGTGCCATTCAGAGCTGGGCTAGCAGGGGTGTTGGACCGGCATTAGGCCTCGCAAACATGCCTTACGGCACATTTGCAACAGTGCGCACTGGCAGTAAGCTGGAGCGTCAAGCCCAGGATTGAGCTCTGAGTCAAGGGGTGGAACACAAAGCACCTTGTCACCTCTCTGTTGGTGAATGGGTGAATTTGCTTGCTGACTTCCTGGACCAAAGAGGAGCTGTCACTTTTCCTGGCAACTCTCTGGACTTCTGGACAGTTAGAACCATGGAATGTTTCAGTATTCCAATCACAGGGTTTGTGTCTGTCCCTTTCTTTCAGGACTGGCACACTTACACACATACTTATGCATTATTTTGCAACGTCAGATTATTCAATGCTCAATGACCAGCCGCTGAACATTCAAACGAACTCCATTGAGAAGCATTATGTCTGAGATGCTATCCAAAGATGTTAACATTTGATTAGTGAGGTCCTGATCTGCAATGCACATATTCAAGTCATCTTTTGATGCTACAATCCTCTAGTACAGCGGTTCTCAAACATTTTCGCACTGGGACCCACTCTATCAGGACCCACTTTAAAGGTGATTTACAGCGCAATCCTATCTTTGCGCCGGAACAGGCAGGCCAGGAGGCCGGCGCTGTATCCAGCGCATGAGAGGGCATCAAAGTGGCTCGGCAGGAGGCAAGAGGAAACTCTTCCCCTTACCCCCATGTAAGCCACTGCAGCCCCTGTGGGTCTCCTCAGATGTATGCCACCTCCTGAGGTGGCATGAGAGCAGAGCGACTTGAAGTCACTCCACGCCGCTCAGGTATGGGGGCTAGGAACTGACATAACTCCCCACTCATCTGCCTGCCCCTTTGCCCGCCTTCCTCTGCCCCAGAACACCTACTTCCTGCCTCCTCCTCACCCTCCTCAGACCCCTGCATTGGCTTAGCTCAACCAACGCAACTTACCTGGGGGAAGCTGCCGTGGAGGCTGGATGCAGCCTCCATGCTCCAGCGCACCCCCGTGCACTGGCGTGGCTTCCCCCTGAGGAGGCGCAAATGTGCTTTATGGGACATTTGCGACCCTTCTGGGCCAGCGCAAGGATTGCGCCCTTAGAAATATATAATGTTTTTTATTTACAAGCAATATTTAATTTATTTACAGTTTATTTAAGTGCTCCACTTAACGACAGGGATACATTATCCAATCCACATTGTTATGTGATTAGGTCATTAAGTGAACACTCAGTTCACTCTATTGCCTTTGTTGTGTAAACAGACACTCCCTGCCAGATACTAGCTGGCTGCACAGGCTACTGGAGCTAAGATTGCCTCTTCTTTCCATTAAGAGCCTCTCTGCTGTGTAAATAGACACTCTGCTGCGGGCTATGGGAGATGCAATTGCTTCATTAAGAGTATCTTTATTGTGGTTTGACCATTGTCATATATGCGGTCTGTCATTAAGCGAATGGTTGGTAAGCGGCATATGCCTGTATTTGCAAAAAAATCTTGATCCATTTCTCATAATGAGGCAGCCCTACTGAATAGCTGCAAGATTTGAGGGGCTGTTTGTGACCCAGTCTTCACTTGCCCCCACTACCTGTCATTGACAGAATTGGGGGAAAAAATGCAAAAAAAAAAGACACAGATATTTCCCTGTATTTACACAAGCTTGGAAACTGCAGGAGCTCAGCTCTTTGCAGGGCTGTTTGCAGCTATCTGATTTTTGAATAGTCTCAGGGATTGAAGCAATTTGTTATCTGATCTTTCCATCACCTGTGTTTTCATTGGAGGCTCTGTGGGAGCCACCAGAAATCAGGTCCTGACCCACCAAGTGGGTCCTGACTCACAGTTTGAGAAATGCTGCTTTAGTAAGCACGATCGCCCCCTTTAAGGAGGTGATCGAAGTTTGTTATGCCTGACCAGGACACGAGAGCCCCTCCCCAAGGGGGAGGTGTAGGGGGCTGGGTTGGGCAGTTATGGTGGTCCTTTAAAAGGGGACGAGACCCAGCCCTCTTCCTCTTTGTGCACGTGGGCACTGTGGGAATACCCACCCGCCCGCCCTAGAGACAGTCTGAGTTTAACTGGTCGCCGTTCGGGGCCGGGTAGGAATTTTTTGCTGCCTGCCAAGATTGGCCAAGGGGCAGGCAGTTTTTTCGCCTACCCCAGACTGTTAAGGGCTGGGGGTTACACCCCCCTGTTTACAAACTGCCATCGGTCACTTTAAGAGGGCAGGTGGTGCAGGTTTGGAGGCGTGAATGGGACTCTGGCATGCACCTTCAGGCGGCTCAGGCAGGGCAGAACCCTATTTCAGTCCTCAGTGGCTTGGCGGCACGAGGACTTGGACGGGGCCCTGGCGGGGATAGCAGATCCCACCTCAGAGGCTTAGCGGCTCGAGGTGGCGCAGGCTGCGGTCCAGCTGCCTTCCCCTTAAGGGATAGACATGGACGAGACGCGCCGTCCCAGCAGCGGGGCGCGACTCAGAGTCGGGTGCATGCCCACCTGGGGGCAGAGGTTTCTGGTACCGCCCAGAGGTCCCCTCCCCGCACCACAAGGGGCTTTCGCTGCCTCGGATACTGCAGGTCTCAGCCTCTGCTCCTCTTGTTTATGTTAAATAAAGAGGCCCTTTCTCCCATATCTGTGGTCTCGAGTGTTCATTGGACAGTGCGGGAACAAATATATGTGTATGTATGCCTTCATACCCCCCCCCCCATGACTTCTTAGCCTCAGTAGCAGAAGCTGTCTGATCATTGCCACTTTGCACATCAGTAGGAACTGCGGAATCTCATAAACGTTTGGTGGGGGGAACTTGCTTCTAAGTGGAAGTGAAACCCTTCTGACATTTGTGGCAAGGAATATGGCTGTTCTGGATTTGCAAATCTGTCTCAGAGGATCAACTGTTTTGAAAACTTTATGCTCTGCATATGGTGACAATATGGGGTATTTTGCTTAATACTACAGCACTTGAAATGTTATGACTACTTGCGGACAAAAAGGCACCCAAACTGGTAGTATAAAAAAGACAAACGTCAGGGCAATTATCCAAATGATACTGATATCATGGCATGTTCCAATTAAATTTTTTTTAAAAAGCCAGACAACCATAAACCTTATTATTTCTACAGTATTGTCTAGCAGAGACTCTGGTACTAAGTTAGCTTTTTCCTGGGCACTGTAATTTTCAATAACTGTTGTAACGTGACACTGTATTTTTATTTAATTGTGGTCAGAATTTATCACTCTTCGTTCACATCAGCAGGCAACTCAAATGGATTTTGGCCATAACATCTACTGTCAAAATAAACATGCAAGCAGAGTGGCTTGATCTGTAACCTGCCTTTCCTGATGGAAATCACAATCCATCCAGACCTAATGCAGTCTGTCAGTCTTAAACTGGCTTCTGGTCTGTTTCAAAGCCCCGTTCAAAGTGCTGGCTTTAACCTCTAAACCAGTGGTACTCAAACTTAGAGAGAGTTTTACTCTCTATGCAAGTCTTTGCGGGGGAGGGGCTAGAGCAGTGACGCCATACCCAGGATCGCGTCACTAATAGGGGCGAAAGGGAGCTATTTTTACTTACTGAGGGCTGTTGGCAGCTGCAGGAGTTGGGGGGGGAGCCCCAAGCAGCCCTCCCTAGGGCTCCCCGATGCTTACTATGCTGATGTACAATGTTGGAATGTTGAGAAAAATCGGTCACTAAGCACTTCCTGGTTTTTCTCAACATTCTTTGTCAACATTCTAAGCATCAGGGAGCCCTGTGGAGAGCTGCTTGGGGCTCCCCTCAACTCCTGCAACTGCCAGCAGCCCTCAGTAAGTAAAAATAACCCCCTTTCACCCCCGTTAAGCGACACGATCCTGCCGCTCTCATCGCTACCTCTTCCCCTTCCCCCGCCCCTTAAAGGGACAGGGGAAGCTTTACACAAGGTGGTGGGTCACGACCCACCAGTTTGAGAACCCCTGCTCTAAACCCTAAAATTACTTGGGTACCTAATGGACCCAGTCATATGGACATTTCCAATTATTCAGGCCCATCTCCTTTACCCCTTGAGTTGAGGTGTTGTCAAAGGGGCAGGGCCTTTTTGGTCGTGGTACACTGTCCCTAGGAGGCTCATCCAGCACCAAAGCGTATGACTTTTTTTTACTCCAGGGAAGATCTTCTAGCTGCTACTCTTTGGATTTTTAAAGAGGGAGTGAAACAGTACCCAGAAAAGGGCAGTGGCATTTGACACAGTGGCATCACTAGGGTGAGTGTCACCCTGTACCAGAGGCCAGCACTTCACCCCCATGATGGACCTCCTTCCATGCAGTGGGCAGCGCAATGACCTACGTGATGGGCATAGTGAGGTACCATTTCCTTGCCCTGCTGAGTTTTTGACTACATCTTTTGATATAATAGAGATACTTCAAAGCGGTTTGTTTCATTGCATCCTGCTGTAAATTACACATTGAATGGTATATAACATAATGGTATTATTCCTACGAATCGCTATTTTAGTGATTTTGGTTACTAGCAGTGTCAGCTCCTGAGGGTGTCACCTTACTAACACTTATAGGTTCCATGCTGTGTCATAATAACATCTCATTGGTCCATTTGAATTAAGGAAATGGACTTTTTTTGTTACATAAGACTGTTGCATTTTTGTTTTCTGTTTTTTTGGTCACAACTTTTGACAGAATGGAGATAATTCATTCCAATCTTTTTCATTGCATTCTGCTGTAAATTCCACATTGAATGGTATATAACATTATGGTATTATTTCTACAAACCGCAATTTTAGCAATTTTGGTCACTAGTGCACATCTTTTCCGTGCACATCACCTAGTGCGGCCCACCCCTCCACACCCGCCTAGTGACACCACTGATTTGACATGCTCCCTCAGGCTTACAAGGTCTTGGGCTGGCTCTGAACAACTCCCACAATACCCCTAGGCAAAGTGAGAATTGGGCCTATTGCCCTTCTATAGTAGTTGTACTTTGATGAAAGTTATGTACAGAAGATCTAGCTGGATAAAATTCTACAGCTATGTCCTTTGTTTCTGGATCTGTTTCCCAATGCTTCCACAGAAAAAGAATCTCTACAGATCAGTCTTGACCTAAGGACTTTGGACTTTCAGGAAACTCATTCTAGTTTTGCTCTCCATATGAGTTTCTCACAACTAGCCCAGAGATATTTATATAACTCCAATTCCACTTTATGACATTTCAGCCGGCATTATGCTTTTAAGTTATTAAAAGTTTTTTAATTCAAGATCAGGAGTTTCCCCCAACATAACAGGTTATTATCCCCTACCCTGCATCACTTAGGCACCTCAAGGTCACCTAATTATCAGGGCTCTTATTCCAGTATCGCAGTTGCTGCAAATGTCGCCTTCTGCCATGCAATATTGGAATCTCTCAGATACGATTATGTCTGCTGATCTTTTGACTGTAGCCTCCTGTACAGTCAGCCATCTCCTGGACTGTCAGTCAAAATCATTCACTTGATGACGGCTCCATATATGCCTCAGGTGAAGATCAGAAAGAGCAGAGCAAAGCCAGAGCCGTTTGGCTACACTAGGCTGTTTCTCTGAATTCATGCAGAGGCTTCAATTTGTTTTTTATTTAATTACAGCCTGCCATCTGCCTTCCCTGCCACTTGCAAGTACGGAGGAGTACGGATTGAACAAAAGAACACCATTCTCGACTGATGTACTTCTGGAAGATTTGCAGGTGCAGTTTTTCAGGCTAAAAAGCTTGTGTTGTGAGAACATGAAGAAGAATCTGAGATGCTTCAGGGCTTAACTGGGAATTATTTCTTTGCTTCTCACAATAAATGGAAGATCTGAGGCAAAAACACTTACCTGGTTTTCTGCTCAGCTTCCTGAGTACTTGCAAGGATGTCGCACTAACTTACTCCTGCCTGAAAGCAGTGCAGGTATCGACTAAATGGAAATGCAGCAAAGCAAAAAAGCTGTGAAGCCGCTTGAGCTCCAGTGCTGTCACACAGCATTCCGCCTTAAAGCACAGCTACTGAAAAATGCAGCAAGACCAGGGCTGGCATCTCCATAAAGGGACCTGAAAATGTCACATCAAGTGGTGAATTGGAGGGGTGTGGCAAACAGATGGGGGGTGCCTGCACACTGGAAGTGTCCACCCCCATATCCACCCCCTTTTTGCCACCCCTTTCCAGCAAGTGGAAGCAGACTGGGGCAGCCATAACTGACTCTTCCTTCAGCAGCATTGAAATAAAAGCTGTAGTCATTGCCTCACTCCACCTCTCTGCCCACCTGGTTATTTAAGAAAGGAGCCACAAGGGCCAAGAGAGATGGAGACTGACACAATCCTCTCCCCACTCACTGCCTCTCTTATCTGCAGATCCAACATCCCCTGCTATTGCACTGCCCTTTATCAAATAAACAAGAAGACCAGGAAGAAGCGTGAGTGGGAAGAGGATCATGTTATGTTGTATTTTGCCTCCAGATCACCTCCTTTGACCCCCTCCTAACTAGATGGGGTAGGAGACAGAGAGGATGATGGCAGTGTGGGGGCAGATTGTGCCATTACACTCATGGCTTGGACTCCAACTAGACCTGAGTAAGATACAACAACAACAACAATCTGGAGGTCATAATAAACAGTAAGAAGGGGTGTTATATAGTGGGTCCATGCGAATAAAGGAAGGCATAGAGATAACAACTCAGTATGTTTGTTCCATCTTCAGAACAGGACTTGGCAATGAATCTGACACAAACACCCCTGGCTTTTATAGCCTTTAGCTCCGCCCAGACTCCCCATGACTGGTGCATTTGAAACATTAACTAGAGGACCAATCAGATGGTAGGATTTCGATCCATCACCCGATTCGCCAGCCATAAGTCTGGGCCAATCAGTTATGCAGGATTTCGATCTTGCATAACTTGCGTACATAACAAGGGGATCTTTGGTACCCTTGGCCAACCTACTAGAAGAGGTAAGTAAATGCTACATTTACCATGGGAGACAGCTGCAACATCTGCTTCACTGCAGTGGTACTTTAGAGTGCATAACTGTAGCTGGATTGTGCACAAAATGAGGTAACATAATTTACAGGAGATAGGTGCAGCTTAGCATGGGTGCAACTTAAGGATCGATGCCAAATAGTTGCTTACATCAGGACAAAGATTGCAAAACCATGCTATTTATATATACTCTTAAAATAAAATATTTTAATATATCATTAATCTTAATTTATTAATATATATCTTAATATATCATTTTTTATTATACATCCATCCATTCGAAATATGGAATAACTCAGTTTCTAGATAGTGGCTGTTTATTTGGAATATCAGTATTATACCACATTCCTTCCTCCCAAGCACTCAAAGCAGCATCTTAACCTAACAGTCAATTTAGGCTGAGAGTGTGTAACTTGCCCAAGGTCAGCCAGCACACTTGAAAGGCAGGCCAACACTTGAGCCCAAAATTCACATGCCCATAAGAAAGTAAGAACACCCTTGCTGAAATACAACAAGGAGCCACCTAGTCCAAAAATCCCATTTTCCATGTATAGCAACGAGATTACTCCAGGACACCCACCATCCGAATCTGAAGGCAAGAGTCTTCCTATGGTGGAACCCCTAGTGACAAGACAATTGCATCCTGGACAACTGTGCCCTGGTCCCAGTATTGGGCATTTGCACCTGTTCTTTCTGCATCCTGGACATTTGTGTCCCAACATACGGTAATGGAAGAGCAGAAGATCACCAGGCAGATGATGTGATATTGATAGTGATTCCCATGTTTTGACAGCTGGTTGACAGCTCTGGGAAGGGCAAGGCTAGTGTCCACAGCTGTAATCAATCAAGGCCAATGGAGACTTTGATGGACATGGACTGAAGGGGTAGCTCACATGGACATGGACTGAAGGGGTAGATGATGGGATCCTGCATGGACTAGAGAGATGGCTCACACCTAAGCCTCATTTTGGATAACAAGGGACCTGCAAGAATAAAAAGCAGCCCCAGAAGGAGGGGTATGCTGGGACTCTGCTGGAGGAACATGGTTAACGGAGGGGGATGTCGAGACTCTGCTTGACAGATCTCCATTGGACCCATCTAAGGACAGACACAGGGATGCTGCTGGATTGGACTGGGAAGATTCTGTTGGACTGTGCTTTGAAGCTGCTGTGGACTTGCAGTACGTTTTGGGGAAAGGGAAAACTCTGGACAAGAGGAATTGCCAGGGAGTGTTTGTGTAGCAATAAATTGTGTTAATTGTTCTCCAACTGATAAGGATTTTCTGTAGTTCCTTTGCACACCACATCTGCCATTTCTGGAGAAGGGGGGGGGTGTTAATTAGCCAGAAAGTGGGCATTGGAAGGAAGATGGAATATTTTGGAGGGGACAAATTGGTAGCAGCAGTGAGGTGCGAGGACCTATATGTATATTTATATTAAATGTACTTTTTTAATATTTAAAATGCAAAGGTTGGGTTAGGGTTAGGACTGGGATAAGAAATTTAGGATTTATAACATGGGATTCGTTGCCCAGTTATAGCAGGGTGCCAATACCCAGGATTAAAAAAAACAAAGCAGATATGGATGTCCAGGGATGCCAACGGCTGGGACACATTTGACCAGGACACAATTGTCCGGGATGCAAATACCCAAGTACCAGAGCCCTTGTGCCTCCCTGACTTTCTTGGATCATTACCATTCTCTACCATCATTCAATCATAACCTTGTTTGTTTGCCTTATCCACATCCTTCAGATATATTGAAGGTTTTTCACCATTTCAGTCCACCTTGTCCTAATCCATTCTTGAGCAGCTGCCGTTCACTCTAGCATAGGAAAACATCAAACCCGACTGTACCCTAATGATAAACGAAACAGATCATTTTCCAAAACACATTTGAAAATGTATCTTCCTCTTTTTGCCCCTAGCAAGGCTACCTTCACTGCGGGGGGGGGGGGGGAGATCTGCAAGTGTGAATTTTCTGTGAGTACAATATTAATGACATTAAATCTTTTCTTCCTTACAGGAAGCATGGACTCCGATAGATACCTTTTGTGTCTCCATAATTCCATTATTATTTTTTATTTTTTATCTGATATCTTCCTTACTGAAAAGACGGTCCAATTTCTCTTCCTCTTTCCTTGACATTTATAGGTGTAATGGATCTTACAGTTTAATTTTTCAATTGTGGCATTTCCGAAGTATATACGATTATATTTTGCCCTTCTGCCAAAAAAAAAATAAAAAAAATCACCATCTTATCTGGTATATGACCTTCAGTTCTTCATTGGGATGTTAAAGAGGAGTACTCAATTCAGCGTTCAATTAAACTAACTTCATCAGCCATTAACTTTTCATTCTGATACCTTAATGGTCTCTCTGTCTCCTTCCCGGCTACCTAGTTGCTGTGTATTTTCAAATATCTTGATCATCTAGAACAATGGTTCTCAACTTATTAGCACCAGGACCCACTTTTTAGAATGAAAATCTGTCAGGACCCACCAGAAGTGATATCATGACCAGAATTGACATCATCGAACAGGAAAATTTTTAACAATCCTAGGCTGCAATCCTGCCACATTACCCATGTGTAAGTCCCATTTACTATCATTGTTAAAAGCATATACATAGTAACCTGTTAAAAGTACAGATCTGTAAAATTTCCCCAAACACAGTCATATACCATGGTAGCATCAAGTCTAATATATTAAAAACAAAATATTGAAATGAATGGGAATCCACCTAAAATTGCTTCATGACTCACCTAGTGGGTCCCGACCCACAGTTTGAGAAACACTGATCTAGAATACTTCTTGTATCCTTTCTAATTCATTTACTATTTCAACTTCCACAGAGCATGGTTTTTTCACTATTTATAGCATTGCACCTAAAGAATAAGAACACTACAAAATAGTTTAAATTATTAAATTGGGCTCACTTCTGTTAGTGGAGCATTCTGCAACCTGTTGAGGACCTCAGCAGAGTAAACCTCAAATATCTATGCTAGTGTATCAGTAGTTATTGCAGCAAAAGCGATTATCTTACCTACTGTGTATATATAATTACCCAGCAAATTTTTCAGCCTAGAAAAGAGACACCTGGGGGGGACGGGACATGATTGAGACATACAAAATTATGTATGGGAAGGATAAAGTGGATAGAGAGATGCTCTTTACACTCTCACATAACACCAGAACCAGGAGACATCCACTAAAATTGAGTGTTGGGAGGGTTAGGACAGACAAAAGAAAATATTTCTTTACTCAGCGCATGGTTGTTCTGTGGAACTCCTTGCCACAGGATGTTGTGATGGCATCTGGCCTGGATGCCTTTAAAAGGGGATTGGACAAGTTTCTGGAGGAAAAATCCATTACGGGTTACAAGCCATGATGTGCATGTACAACCTCCTGATTTTAGAAATGGGCTATGTCAGATGCAAGGGAGGGCACCAGGATGCAGGTCTCTTGTTATCTGGTGTGCTCCCTGGGACATTTGGTGGGCTACTGTGAGATACAGGAAGCTGGACTAGATGGGCCTATGGCATGATCCAGTGGGGCTGTTCTTATGTTCTTAGTATGCAGTTGTTTATCATCTCCCTTATTTCTGGCATGCAATGGGAAATTGGATACACATAATTTGAAGACTATACCTCTCCAATCAAAAGCTTCATTTGTATATCCTTCTAGAATACTTACAATGTATTCTGAACACTAGACCCTTTACAGTACCCAGTACTACAGTACAGTACCCTCCCCTCTGCATCCCCTGCTAACCAAGGACGTGCAATATGGGTGTGGCAGGTGAGGCAGAATTGCCCTGTTGTAGGCCATGAAAATATAATGCAGGCCCCCTCCCAATTACAACCGAGGAGGCTCTCCTTACATACAAGGCTCTCCTTGTACCTTCTTTCTCAGGTGTAAGGAGAGCCTCCTTGGATGTAAGCGGACAAGGCTGCAGTGCTTTTCCATGGACTACGACAGGGCAGTTCTGCCTCACCTGCCACTCCCACACTGCACATCCCTGCTGTTAACTGGGCAAGAGACACTTTTTCAGATAGTGTTCCTCTTATATTTAGCAGGGAGACGGTAACTGTCCTTTTCACCCCTGCACAGTGTCTTTTCTAGTGGCCGTTTGCTGGTTCTGCATCTTTTTAGATTGTGAGCCCTTTTGGGACATGGAGCCATTTAATTATTTTTCTCTGTAAACTGCTTTGTGAACTTTTTTTATTGAAGTGCAATAGAACTACTACTACTACTACTACTACTACTACTACTACTAATAATAATAATAATAATACAGTACTGTAAAGGAAACCCCAGAACTCCATAATCAAGCAAGAGAAATGCTTGGACCTGCACCAGATCTACTTCTACAACCCTCACTGGTGCTCATTCAAGTATATTAGGCCAACACATCCCTTACTATTAGATTATCAAGGAGAAGTAACCTGGGCAAATAATGCCTCACTTGGAATGCTAGCAAGAGAAAGAAAATACTCCTGATGACTCCAGAGGATCTCTAGTATTTGTGACCTAATTAAAGATGTTCTGTAACATCAACACTGCTGACTGATCCATTTTCAATCCTGTTTCAATCCAGTTGTGTCAATTCACCCCATTTAAAATTATGCAAACTTTACTTTCAGTTCCTTAAAACACACACATCAGATGACTCTTTAACTGATGGAACAGAAAACCCTATAGCTGTTCTCTTTGTTTGGAAGTATAAGGGAATTGGTGCTGTTCAGTAATGGTTGTCTGCTATTGGAGCAGAGGTCCATAGACTGGATGCTTCTCCTTCAGTGGTCTGGGGGAGAGAGAGAGAGACAGAGAAAGAGACAGAGAGGAACAGGTGAAAGAAGGGAAGTTACTCACAGAAACATCTCCTACAGGCACTACAGAGAGAATGCAAGCGGGCTCAGGCAAGTGCACAATACACTGCCCCCAAGAGTCTGATAGGTGGCATTGCCACTGTATTCCAACACCTTCAACCAGCTAGGTCAGTGGTTCTCACACGCTTAGCACCGGGACCCAATTTTAAGAATCTGTCAGGACCCATCGGAAGTGATGTCATGACCAGAAGTGACATCATCAAGCAGGAAAATTTTTAACAATCCTAGGCTGCAATCCTACCTACACTTGCCCAGGAGTAAGTCCCATTTACTATCATTGTTAAAAGAATATACATAGTAGCTTGTTAAAAGTACAGGTCTGTAACATTTCCCCAAATGCACATATACCATGGTAGCATCAAGTCTAATCTACTAAAAATAAAATATTGAAATAAATGGGGACCCTCCTGAAATTGAAATTGGGACCCTAGTGGGTCCCAACCCACAATTTGAGAAACACTATCACCACTTCTGGATACCTCTGAGCATTTTCCACACTCAGAAAGCACTATGCCAGTGGTTCCCAAACTGTGAGCCGTGGCTTTCTGGGGAGCCACAGAAGCCAGCCAAGGGAGCCATGGAATCCTTGAGAAAAACCTGCACCCTATACAATGTAAAGGGTTGTTGCCCTAATAGGGAGCCATGGCCAATGGCCCAGCAGGTCAAGGGAGTCACATCGAAAACATTTGGGAACCACTGCACTATGCAAATGTTTCATATCATTAAGCAGGTGCGGAAGTGGTCAGCAACTAGACAGCAAGTTACTAGCAATGCCGACTTCATAGTGAATTCAATGGTGGATGAAAAGTGGGATATGAATGCCATGAAATACAAAATGTTCTCTTGATCTTGAGCACTACAGCAGAAGACATCTGAATCAATCCAATCTATGGTGCAGTGAATATCGCACTCTCCAGTGTATCATGCTGCCTATATAATACAACTGGATTGACAACCTTTGATCGCAAGCTGATATAGTGCTTGAAGAAGACTAAGGGAGAAGCAGAGCATCACCAAACTTTGCCCGAGGCAGCCCAAATCCTCATTAGGCTTGCTTTAGAAATGCAGCACGTTCTCCTTCACACTTTCACAGTAGTCTGGGTAAACTTTCTTTAGGAAATATAACATTCAGTTGCTCTTGTCAATCAGTTTATGATTCTTACTGCAGCATTTTGCTATTATTGCAAATGAAGGGTTTTAATATTTTGCACAAAGATGATGTGTTTCAACTTAAATTGTGTTTTTCCTGGAGGTAAAGCAAGTTTTAAGGGTTTTTATTAACAGTATGCATTAGTGAAAGAAGCACGCCAGCCTCTCTCCCTTGTGTGCAATATGGTTGTTTATACAACGACAGGAGCCAGGGAACCTGATTTGAATCAGGAACCAACATGCCACATAAATGTTGTTCTGATTGAAAAAGATTATGCACATGGACATGAAAATACGTCCCATTGACTCAGTGTGATTTACTTCAGAGTAAACATTCATAAGACTGGGTGTCTTCAGAGGTCACATTTGTACATGTTGGTTGATGCATGTATGTAAAAATCTGATGCATGTTTGCAAACACATATATTATGCAGGTCTATGCACCAGGGAGCTGGGACTGGTTGTCTGCAGCACCCTGTCATATTGACACATATTTGCTGCAGCACTTTATAGGAAGCAGCCCGAAGGCTTCAATTGCATGTTAAGCAGAGTTCTCTGATTCTTTCCTCCTCACTTTTCCTTTAAACCCTAAACAGCCTGGAGGCTGGTTGTATCTGACTGTTGCCCGAGGACCCCCACGAGTAGCACTTACCTGGGAGGTGGAGCAGGAGCAAGCCCTGAGTCGGGGAAACACCCTGAAGGATGTGGTGCTCACCCCTGGAGAGGAGTGGAGGAGGAAGGAGGTCACCACGGGAAGGCAGCCAGCAGAGGCTGGGGAAGATGGGAGGAGGAGGAAAGCCCAGGTGGGCAAGGGGGGAGGCAGGTGCCTCTCCCGTGAGCAGCAGGGAGTGTGCCAACTAGCCCAAGGTCAGGGCTGTGGCCACGATCCTCATGCAGTCAGGCTGCCCGCACCTGGAGCGGAGCGCACCTGAGGCAGCAGCCACCAAATGGCTGGTTATTTATCCCAGGCCCGAGATCTTGTGAGATCAGCCTGGGGGCAGAGCAGAAAGGGGTGGACCAGGAAGAGGAGCAGCCCAGCCACCTCTGGAAGAATACTGGAGTGGAATGGAATGGTAATGGAAGATCATCAGGTGGATGATGTGGTGTTGACTGCGATTCCATGTTTTGACAGCTGTTTGACAGCTCTGGGAAGGGCAGGGCTGGCTCCACAGCTGTAATCAATCAAGGCCAATGGAGACCTGGATGGACACCTGAGCTTCATTTGACCTTGATGGGACTTTGAATGAGCTAATGAGGTAGCTCACAGCTGAGCTGCATTTGGACTTAACAAGGGGCTGCAGGATAAAAGGCAGCTTCAGAAGGTGCAAAGCTACCCTGACCCAGAGGCTACCTGACCAGAGGGACCCCAGACCAGATGCTACCTGACCCAGACCTATGGGAGAAGGGAACTGCCAGGACCCTGCTGGAGGACACAGAAGAGAGGACTGCCAGGACCCTGCTGGAGGAGACACTCTGCTGGAGAGGACATTGCTAGAGTCTCTCCTGACTCTGCTGCAGAAGACTGAATTAGAAAGACTGGACTGTGTGCTTTGGAGATTGGACCTTGGACTTGGACTGGAGGCTTCAGACCTTTACCCACTGAGTTAAGTGAAGTTTTGGGGAGGGAAAGCCTCTGGACAAGAGGACTTGCAGGGAGTGTCAGTGTTTGTAGGAATAAATTCTTGTTAATTGCTCAACTGATAAGGAGTTCTGTTCATTTCTTTGCACACCACAGCTGTTGTTCTTGGAAAAGGAGGGTGTTAATTAGCCAAAAGTGGGCATTAGAAGGGAGTTGGAATATTCAGATGGGACAAATTGGTGTAGTCGGCAGAATTGCAAGACAAATGGGCATAGTCGGCAGGACTGGGAAAATCAGATGGGACAAATTGGCGTAGTTGGCAGGATTGCAAGACACCTGGCTGCTGGGCTCATAAGGAGCCTGGCTATCAGAGAGAGCAGTCACTTGCCTCTAAGCTCCTTCCAGGGGGCAAGAAGCAGGCACTGGGGGAACCTGCCTGGGGACCACTCCTGACCTGGTGGGGGTCCAGGAAGCCCTAGGGACGGGTCAAGGGACCCAAGTCTCGGGGGCTATGACCCCTTTCTCAGGACCACCAGGAAAAGGGGCCAAGTGTAACTAGCCCTTATCACCAGGAGGCGCCAAGGCTCTTGGAGGCCTCCAGCTGATCCCCACAGGGAGGTGGGCAGATCCATCCTATACCCACCCACAAACGACCCACTTACCTCAGGATTGTCTCCCTGGACCACAGAACCTTCAGGGGCTTGGGAATCCCAAGCACCCCATCGAGGAACCCTACAGCCCTGTGATGCTGAACAGGTGGGGTTCATGTTAGAGACTGTATGCACACTGGGGGCCCTGTGAGGTAACAGGACCATATGAGTGTCAAGAATATAACTCCAACTGGTGTAGACCCTCCAAGAAGCCTCCTCCTCATTTTCTGGGACCAGGTAAGCTCAGTCGATCGACCGTTTCTCTCACTACCAGGCCCCGTCAACACCCTCCCTGCCAGGACCCCTCATGGATGTCACACTGACACATCAAGAGAGGTTGCTCATCCCTTTCCTCTTCTGTCATTTTTCAACTCAACAAGCACCCTCACCAAGGTTGCTTTTTTACTTTTTTCATCTGTGGGGGGGGGGACAGGAGCGGGAGAGATGGGGAGCCCATATTTTTCCTCCTGCGATTGAGGTCTGGGGACCATGATTTTGTATTGGAGAAGGGCCAGAGGGGGTAGTGGAAAGCATCCTCTGTCTGTCCACCTACATCACCCTGAATTCCTTTTCCTGTGCAGGAAATAGCAGCTATGGTGGGGTAAAATTTTTTACCCAGAAAAGTGGCCAGCAGGGAAAAGGTTAAGCGCTCCTTCAGTACCAGTGCTACATTACTGGAGAACCTGAGCAAAAGCACTAAGGGACCCTAGGGTCCCTTTCCACCCTCTAATGGTGCTACCATTGCCACTGGTATAGAGGGTTTAGGGAGTGATTGGCCAGGTGGGCCCTCTGATGGAGAAGGTCGCTTAGCCAGTACTTGATTGGGCTATGCCCACACTCACTCTGCACCCCCAGCCCCTCACAATGGTCTGCTGTTCCCAGTAGGACCACTACCAGTGAGATGTCACACATACCCATGGCTAAAGTCCAGTTTAGACAAATATGTTCGAAAATGACTTTATCTGAGCACACCTCTACAATCTCATTCACAGGAGTGATCTGAGTGGATCTACTGCCTGAATTGGGTCAGATCTGCTGCCCCTGTCAGTTTGAAACTCTCCTTTCATTTAAAAAAGAAACAAACACCACTCACGTGCTTTAGCAAATGTGCAACCCACCACTGTCTAGGAAAGTAGCTGGTTGGACAAAAGAAGGGGGTCAGGTTGAAGCACTGTCACCCCACCCCCACCCCACCCCTTCTCACTTTAAGATCTTTCACCAGCACCTCCTCCACCAGGATAAGGCAGCTTCCTGGGAACTGTGGGCTCATTCGCATGGCTTTGACAACAGAACACCCAGTCAAAGCCAAAAGCACACATCTAAAACGATATAGGGCCCAATCCTACCCAATTTCCCAGCACCGGTGCAGCCCCAAGGTAAGGGAACAAATGTTCCCATACCTCAAGGAGGCCTCTGTGATTGCTGCCCCACCACAAGATGCAGTGTATGCCCCATTGGCACAGTTTCACCGGCGTTGGAAAATTGGATGGGATTGGGCCCTTAATGAGCAAACTTCAAGAGCTAGGGTTGACTCACATTGTTGCCACATGGAATTCTGGAACAACCCCCCCCACACACACACACACACACACGGGGGGGGGGGGGAGGCTGAAAGTGCCAAAGCTTCAAGTCTTCTATAATGAAAGTGGAAAACAGCACAAATATATTCAAACTATTCTCAGCTCAGAGTAATAGCTGCACATTTTATGTTGCAATTTCCAAAACAGAAAACAGCAGCAGCAGCATTAAATGCCGATAGCAATAGACATATGCATCTAAAGACAGGCCACTAATCTAGCAATAATATTCTGCTGCATAAGTAGAAGTTACACAGTTCACTGCATAGTATTTTGACTCTTCTTTATATATTTCAAACAGCCTAATCCTATCCAAGGTCTGCGCCAATAGAACACATGTTCCCCCAGCTGTCGCAAAAGTAACGTAAAGCACTTTGCGGCATTGCAAGGAGTTAACACGACAGTGGGAAGGCTGGAGTCTTCCTGCATGTGCTGGTGGAGCAACAGAGGCCTGCCAGAGAAGGTAAACCAGGAACGGGGTGGAATGGGATGGGGAAGGGCAGAACAGGAAGGACATGGGGAAGGGTGAGTGGATCAGACCTGGGAGGGGGGAGGTTTGGTGGCAGCAGTGCATATCAAATTCTAGCCCCATTCCCAGGCTTGATCCACCTGCATGGTTCGACTCAGACTTGTGCTAGCAATGTCACTGGTGCAAGTCCGAGTTGACCAAAAGTGACTGCAGAGGCTTACCCTGCAGCAAGAGGAAAAATGCCCCCTTAACCCTGAGATGACCTCCAGCAGCCAAAAATTCCCTGCAGGACGCAGTGAGGCCCGCACAGGCCCCACTGCATCACCACGCAGGGATTTTGTTAGGATTGGGCTGTCCATTCATCAATTCGTATTGGTAGATTATTTTTCAGGATCTGGCCTAGGGTAAAGTCAGATAAAACTATAATCAGACACCCCCCTAAGTTTATGATCCCGACTTATTCGAGGGTCATAGAAAATTCTATGATTCTTGCCTCAAAACCTGCCCTTGACTTATCTGTGAGATCGACTTATAAGCGAGTGTCTGTAGTGACTAATATCTATCACTATTTATCTGCACAAGTGGTTCCTTTTTTGCATCTTTTATAATAAGTGCAATGGATCACACAGTTGACAGTAGAACTTTAAACCACAGCATCGAGTGAGCACATTTTTGCTGCCCATCTGGAAGTCTCACCAGAGCCACCTGAACATGAATGGTAGTTACTGTTTGCTAACATGTCCGACTGCTTGGAAAACTAACAATTCTATTGATCAAGTAAGCTACTACTTTCTAAAAGGACACTCTATAGTTGCTAGAATTTACCCAGCTTCCTGGGTGCTCTGCTGCAGTACTAGCTTCTGTCTCCCTTTCTCAGAACAAGTCCTTTCCCCACCCCACTTCATTGCAACATGTGAAACAACCCCTCATTGAAGATGCCTCAAACCATAATGAATGGAGTGTCTCTACCATGTACTTACAGACTGGCTCCTACCTGAAGATGAGATCCTGAAAGTCACATTGCTTACTTTGCTTTTCTGAAAGTGTCCCTTCATTCAATTTGCAGGACATACACAAGTGAAGACAAACCACCATTTTCAATGCCGTAATTAGGCTTTGAACTACTACTCTGATTGCTTGAATTTGCCACGAGAGACAAGGGTCCTATTATACATAAAACTGGTGTATCTTTCTTTTCGCCTCTGTACCATGAGAAAGAGCATCTTTGCAAAGCTATCCAATCACTTGTGGGGACAGGGAGTTTATAGGGAGGTGTGTGATGCAGTTCTCCTTGCTGTGTGTACATTTATGTGCACCGATTAGATACACAATGTGTTTGATAGACTGTGCTCCTTTATTCCCATGCCAGGTGGCAGCATGTACAGAAATAAATAGCCTACTATTGGACTGAACACTCTTCCTGGACTGAGTTCTCAGTGACATAAGGAAGCCATGGCAGCAACACATGTATCAAAGCTGCCGCCTAGAGATAGTTAAGAGCATCCCTCTCCCCCTACAAATACGGCAGAAGTTCATTTTCATATGCCAACGTTTATTTATATTGAATGTAAGAAATGTGGTGATGTAATGCCAGGCATTAGACTTCAGTAAACAAAGGCAGACAAAATGTGGGGGTCATCAGATGAGCCCGAAGAATACGCACTGGTATTAACGATCAAGATAGTAAATAGAAGTGATTTAGAGTCATTTTGCTTGCTTGTAATTCAGAGCTGAAGAGAGTAGGCTGAGAAAGTAAATACTCCATTTGCTTACCTTCACATCAGCATTTAGAGGGGATATGATGAATATAGCTATCTTAGCAGAGGCACTGATAGCTCTATCGCATTAATATGCCCAGAAAGTCATTTGCTAAATGCTTTTTTGTACTGCATAGATCTTGCTGCGGCATTTCCTCGTCTTTCAACGAAGAAACAGATTCAGGCCAAGGAGTAAACAGGCTCTTCTTTGTGTTGGTTATCTACTAAGAGGGAGGAAGAGGACATCGTTCTTGTTTTTCATTTGCTTTTCTGTGAAATGTTTTCCTGTAGGAATACAGGGTAAGGATGAATGAATGGTCAGGTCTTCAGCAGCAGCGAAATCATCTATGTCTATCCACCACCATACTATGCATTATTGGCAACTAGGCGCACGCTTGATGTATGTATTTAATAATTTTATACCCCATCTTTCCCCCACTGATGTGTGCACCCAAGATGGCTAACAAAATATGTTCTGAAATGTCATTAACAGACAAATCCTAACCAAAGTTCTCCGCACTGATGCAGAGGCACCAGTGTGGGCTACGCTGCATCCTGCAGGGGGAATTTTGCAGGCTGAAGATCAATTGGAGGAAGGGGACATTTGTCCCCTTGCCCCAGAGAAAGCCTCAGTCGCTACAATGGAACAACTCAGATTGGGGCCTGCTAAATCGCTGGCACAAGTCCACATTGCCCCATGTTGGCGGATCGGACCCTGGAAGAAAGATAGGATTTAGTGTGAGCTGCTGCTACTGCCAGTACCAACTTCTTCCCTGGCCTGATCTGCCTACTCCCACTTCTGTCATTGCTCTCCCAGTTCCATTACATCCCCTCCCTGCCCTCTCCCAGCCCCTCTGCTGCTCACTGTGGGGCTTACTTGCTTGGGCACGCACTGCTATCAGAACAGCGAGCGGCACGAGAGTGTGTAGGCCTCACTCCTGCACTGTTGCAAGGATTGCACAGATTTTCAGTAGGGATTGCCTGATATTATTATAGCAATCTTACCCAGTACTGGTGCTGAAGTACAGTGATTAAGGCCCCAATCCTACTGGGGCCTTAAGTTGTTGGAACTAGCATTCTGGCATGACAAGGTCCTTTAGAGTGATGTGAATGCCGGGTTGCTGTCATGCGCTGCTGGCCCACTGCTGTAAACAGTGATAAGCTTGGCGGGCATGGCAGGCCCCAGGAGGCTCCGCAGGCAGCAGTAAATGGACAGCTGAGATGGGATAATGGGCCAGGAAGGGAAGTAATAGGGTTTGTTGCAGGGAGGTGGATCAAAATGCAGTCATGCACATTGGATCTTATTCCCTACTTTTCTTCCACCCGATCCCCTGGTTCTCCTCAGACTTACACCCTCTATATAGCTGGCATAGATTCAGGGTGACCTATAGGCAATCAGGCAGCTTACCAGGGGGTAATATCAGTGGCATAGCTAATGATCGTGTAGCCCAGTGCCAAGCTCAAAATGTTGCCCCGGAAGTGATGTCACAACCAGAAGTAACAACTTGCCCGGACTTTTTAAAAAGTGAAAATTGGGAGGAACCCACCTTCTCCTCTCAGCAGCTCACCACCCACTTGCTCTGCTGCCTCCCGCCAGTCAGTGGCATAGCTAAGGCATCTATCTGCTACCTGGGGTCAAAGAAGATTTTGTAGCCCTCCCACATGATAAAATTAAATTTAATTAAGTAAATAAATAAAAAGTTATTGGTTCCATGCTGTATCATAATAACATCTCATTGGCACTCAGAACAATCAGTCTAATAGGTCAGTTTGGAGTTAAGCAAATTGACTTTTTGTTCCACAAGACAGTTGTGTTTTCATTTTCTGGTTAATTGGCCATAACTTTTGATAGAATACAGATATTCCAGTGCCGTTTGTTTCATTGCACTCTGCATTAAATTACCTTTCCTGTGATATATAACATGATGGCATTATTCATACATACCAAGATTTTCACAATTTTGGTCACTAGTGTCAAGCTCAGCTTGTTGCCCCCCTAAGCTTGATGCCCAGTGAAACTGCTATCCCCTGCACCCCTTTAGCTACGCCACTGAGTAATATTTGTACTTTCCTCCTGCATATGATGCAACCACCGCTCCCCCATCATAGCATGCAGTACATACTCCATTGGCAGGGCTGCAAGCTATAATGTGGCAAGGGATAGGATTGGGCAGTATGAAGAATATACTGTTGTTGTTACTATTACTACAACAAATATTTATATACCGCTTTGCAACACAAATGATTAATGAATTAGGAAAAGCGAGCAATAATCCTGCTTCAGGGGAATTTTTTTTTATCATTTCCTTCTGTCAGCTCCAAAAATTAAATTGATGTTTCCAATAAAATACACACATTCATCAACATTTTCAAGTCTGCATTTCAAAGAGGTTCCCCGGTGGCAAGCAATTCAAATCCAGATGGGTTGCCATGTTTAGTCTGTAACAGCAAAAAATCACAGAGTCTTGTGGCACCTTCAGATCCAGCGCATTATTGCAGCATAAGCTTACACGGATCATCTGGTGCACCAAGTGTAATCTAGTAAGGCTTAGATTTCATGCATCTAATGAAGTGGATTGTCACCCACAGAAGCTTTGGCTACAGTGAATGTGTTTGTGGTGTTCTTTAAGGCTCCATAAGACTTTTTGTTGCTTAAGCAATTCAAAAATCTCTTGCAGCTCAACCTAGTTGTTTTTCCTTGAAAGTTAAGGTCAAAGGAACTTACTTCCTAGTAAGCATGCTGGGGAGAGAGACTATCCTTAATATCAGTACCGTAGAGAAATTCTGAGGCTAATCTTGCAGCAATCCTGTTGGACTGTTGTCTAATGCGAATGTCCTGCAGACAGGAAACCCCAATCCACTTTCACAGCATCTCTAGAGCTCTGCTTATGGTGCACATGACCTCCTGGCATCCTCAAGCTTGTCTTTCTCCCGAGAAACAGATTTCTCAGCAAAATGTACTCTGGGCGACTCTCTGCCCACATACGCAAAGTGTGTTCTTTTTTTACCGCCGAGCCTTTATTATACTACCTGAATGGATGTGATTAAGGTTTAATGAACTCCTGATTAGCAGTAATGAACACAACTAAATACACGTTTTATTAAATGACTTGTCTCTTTTTAAATGGGAAGCGATGTTGGACCCATTAATAAAAATTATTTGGGTCATTTCAGAGCAACTGTAGCACTCTCTGGAAACTCCAAAAGAGGAACCGGTCAGAGTGCTGTCTGATTAACTCAATGATGCTCCGACTCACTATATAGTGGGCTGGGTGGATTTGAGGCAGGAGCAGAAGAACTAGGGAGCCCTTTCTGGCCTGAGGTCAGTAGACCTGGAGGGTCTTCCCCGACATAGGAAATGCCATGAATTTTGATAAATTTCAAAAGTTATCATTGCACCACTATTATTTAGGGAGCCTGAACCTAAGAGCCTGAAAAAGTCAGAGCATAGGGAAAATGAGACAATTTGATGGATACCAGTGGAAAGAAACTGGGTGAATTGATACAGTTAGAGCTGGGTGTCCAAACCCCGTTCCAGGGGCCAAATCCGGCCCTCAGGAGGATTTTATCTGGCCTTGATGTTCTGCAGTTTCTCAGGGCTAAAAATAACTTAAACGACGCACTTCCAGGTATAACCATATTCCACCACTAGAGGTGCAGAATGTAATGCAATATAATGGGAAGAAATTATTCCATTACACTGCATTACATTCAGCACCTCTAGTGGCTGAATAAGATATATACCGATGCTGAGAGACCTAGAATATAAATATAAAGTTAGTTAAACTTAAATGGAGCAGAAACTAAGACAAAAGTTTGAGATTTGAATCATTGGTTGCTTGATGCTTTTTTAAAAATCCATTCCCCTGTCTTCCTGTGCAAATCAATTTTGCCCTTTGCTTCCCTCCTCCTTCCACCCCCACGCACTTATTGTACTCACTCAATCAAACTCTCACCACATTGGTCCTCCATGTATTTATTATTTATTTTCCGGCCCTTGACACTGTGTCAGAGACGTGATGTGGCCCTCGTGCCAAATGTTTGGACACCCCCGACTTAGAGGCAAATGACTTGGGTGCAACCAAGATGAAAACTTGAACAGTAATGACATGTTTGAGTGCCTCACACATCTTTCTGCTCTTTTCAGATGATCAAGCAAAGGAAGAATGTACAAATTTTTCTTGTGGGGAAAGAAATGAACTATGATATCATTTGGAGTGTATGCATCTCTCCATGGCACGATTGTGTGTGAGATGTGGTAGCGTCTTCTTTGCAAAAAGCACCGAAAGAGTTCTTTGTTCACCTACTGTTGCCAGGCTCACATCAAATAGAAAGTAGATCTCAGATCAGTTTTCTACAGTATCTATACTATACTACAGCTGTACAGTTTTTTCCGCTATGGAATGAATAATTTTGTGCCCTAAATTTTCTTGGTCCCTAAATGGACCAAGTTGGTCCCTAAATGGACCAAGTTTCTTTTTTTTTTTGTTCTAACTAGCAGAAAGATGAACAAAAGGGACCAAACACTGAAGGAGGTATGTTGTTTCATTTGTCCTTTTACACATGACCTCATTAATCTGAAATTACTTTACTAACCATGCACAGCAATCATCATTATTCACCCCCTAATATTAAGCATTATTCCCTTGTTTGCAGAGTACAACATCAAATTCGTACAGGAAGAATAAAGGCCTTTATGTGTGATGGCTTCTTTGCACAGCTATTATTCAAGAGTTGAGGGTGGGTCCAGATGTCTTACCTCAAGGCAGCCGTTCTACTGAGTGGATATTGCAATTTCCCAGCATGTAAATTATAGTATTTTATTGCTTAGAAATGAAACCCCCCACACCACCTAACATCAATGGTGATTGTGAGTGCTGTGTGGAAATTGGATGTCTGAGCATTAGGCAATTAATGGGAAGTGCTTATGGCGTCCTTAGTATTGAATCACACAACTCCTCCCTGTCAAGAGCTGCCTGGGCTGAAGCAAACAGTGGTTAAGAATGTAACATAAGAAGAGCCCTGCTGGATCAGGCCAAAGGCCCATCTAGTCCAGCTTCCAGTATCTCACAGTGGCCCACCAGATGCCTCAGATTGCCCTGTGTAGTGAGCTTCCAAGAGTGTGCAGATGAATGCATTATTAAAGGAGTAAGGGGGTATCTCAGATCTGGCTCTGCCCACCCAAGGAAGGCTGGCCTACTGGGAATCCCCAGAGGCAGTTTCTGGGTCATGGTGGACCCACAACCCATTCCATTGGTCTCCACAGATCCCAGAACTCCTGTGAAAGCAACTCTGGAAGGAAATCGGAAGTTGCAGATGTAAACGAGAAATCACTTCCAGTTGCTTCCTTAAGGCATTCTGAGACCCATGGAAGCCAATGGAATGGGTTGCAGGCCTGGCACAACCCAGTTGTGACCCCTAGAGGCTCCCAGTAAGGCTTTGTTGGTGCAGCAGGAAGCATTGAGTCATTGCATATCGAGTGACTGCACATTGAGTCATGTCCAACCAGTGGGTTGTGAACCTCAGTTTGGGAAATGCTGGTCTATTAAATTTTTTTTGTTAAATTCTATCCAGGCTGGTCTTTTCTCAACTACACCATTTTGCATCTCAAATATTCATTTTAAATTGAAAAGACAAATGTTTAGACTGAAGACACTAGCTGATCTTTTTGCACATTTTGATATACATCTGGAAACTCACCACTGTATGGAAAAAAAATCCAAAAAGAACTGCAAATTTCAGTCACACTTTCTGAAGCTGATGAGCTGTGCAATAATAGCACAAACTGTAAGCTTGGTACTGTAAACTTGGTACTGCTGTTACATTAGTGGAAAAATATTACCATGATTTCAGATTGTAAGCCTGTGGGTAGGGTGGCTCTGTTTTTCTGTGATTGCACAGAACTGATATGTAGCTATATACATAATAAATCTTATTTGTGCACAATGGAAACACTAATGAGATATCACGAGGTTGATATTTTTTGGTAATGAATGAACTACAATACTCAAAAGGGAGTTCCCATTTATACTGGAAGAAATTCATCATAATGTTGACCCATTTTAGGTGACAAATATATTGGCATGGGAATAGCTGAGCTTTGTTTTGTATTTTATTGCATTTGTTTTTAAATAATTGACTGTATCCCAAGAAAATTAATGTAACAAATTAAGTCATAGTAGTTTAAATGGGACTCAGACCATAATCCTATTCTGGGCCTATGGCAGCTGATTTTGCTATCCATAGCCGTTAACTCCAATTATGGTGGCATCTGCTGCGATTGAATTTTTCAGAGCCACTGATGTAAATGGCAGGATGTTCTGTGCACCAGCAATGGCAACACTGGAGCAGGTGAGATGGCAGCGGGGGTGGCTTGTGAGTGCTTTTAGCGAGGACTGGGGTTTGGGGCTGGATCTTGGCAGCAGCAACAAGCATCAAATCCTATCTCCCTTTCCCGGATCTGCCCTTGAGTCTCCTGGGATGTACGTCAGGAAAAGAGCTGGCATAGGTCTCAGAAGACCAATTGACAGACAGGCAGCCAATGGAGATGTAAGTATAAAGTGTTTACTTACTCACTTGTTGAAAAGCGGTATATAAATACTGTTGTTGTTTACCTAGCTCTCCCAGGAAGTCTGGTAGCCATTCCACCATAGCATGTAGTGGGGCAGGATAGAATTGGGTTTCCTGGAATTCTAACTTTGCTAGGATACAACTCATCATAAGCCACTTTGCATGTTTTTAAGAAGAAGAAAACAGAGATAATGATAGTGAAAATAAGAAGACTCTTCAAACACATTTCAGCCCAGTAACAAGACAGCGATTTTTCTTGATGAGGAAGCTAATTAACTGAAAATATAGTGTCTTAACCGTCATTTGTTTTCTTTACAAACTCAAAATGGATGCATGTCATACAATTCTGGGGAAAAAAAAAATACATGCAGTTTAGGTACCTGCCAAGATGTAGGGAAATAAAAATAATTAATTATGGGCCCAATTCCCAAAATCGGTAGAAGTCAACCTCAAGATAGACATTCATTCCAACTGGATTTGGATCAGGTCTTCTTCTGAGGCAAGCAGGACTTTAGCTCTATTCAGTTTCCTTCGTAGCTTGAACCGGCTTATAACAATTCAAACACTGTTGGAGTTCATTCCACCCTGGACCTGATTCTGATATTATCTTTTTTCCCCCTGTTATCCTGTTGATGAATCTGGCATGCTCACTGAAGAATCTGGTGATAATTGGCAAACTTGGTCATGTCAACACTGTCCGTCGTATCTTTTTTTTTTTTCTGCAGGCCTAGGCCTGATGTGAAATTTCTATGTAAGTGTATTTGAAACCGTTCATCTTGGCCCATTATTAGAGGTGGGGGGAAATGGTGAGAACAAAATAAAAACACATAACACCACTTTCTGCACTTCTTAACAAGCAAACAAAAAACCATCTGTGAAAAAAATAAAACTGTTTTATTTGGTTTTTATTTATTATTTAATGGGGGCAGTAACATCCTGGGGGGGGGCAGGTAACAGTTTTGCAGGAGGTCTCAATGCACAGTGTAAGCTGCCCCTCTCCCTTGCAATCGGAGGCATTCCAGGCAGCAAAACAACGCAGAGGGACCTCCTGTGTTGGCTCCAATGGTGAGGAGGAGGGTAACTTTCACAGTGTGTTGAGGGGCTCTGCAAAACCTAGCACTGAGCCCCGCTCTCAGGACACTACCGGGGGGTACATGGGTAATGACTATGACTGCATCTGCTGGCACTGTTCTACCTACATCACCTGCCTACAACACTTTTAAAGCGATTATAATTCTAAATAATTATAACGTAAATTTTAAATGAAAATACATAACACCGCTTTCTGCACTTCTGACTTTGGAAAACTTCAAATCCACAAAAAAATCAAACCATTTTCTACGAATTTCTCAGCAGAATGCTAGCAATTTTTTCTACTGAGGTTTGCCTGTAACCGGCAAATAATTTTCACTTAATTGTCCCAACTCTCATTTACTAACAGCCCAATTGTACCCAAATCCACCCCCACCAATGCAGCGGTACCAAAGGAGCGTGCGCTGTATCCACGGGAGGGAAGCTACTCAGAAAGGTCTCCTCAGGGTAACTGAACTTTTTATTTGCTTATCCCAGTGAAAGGCTCCAGCACTGCCATGGGTGTCCTCGGATCTCTTCCTGCTGTTTAGCAGGTGTAAATTTGAGGCATGTAATGGCCTCTGCAGTAGAACACGTGTGTGTGTGTGCTTTTAAATGAATGCAATGGAAGAAGCAGCGATAGTGTTGTTTATTTATGCTTAAGTTAATGGAGCCACTTATTTAGTTAATCAATGGCTTAATCATATTTCGCTTTATCAGAGGAATCTGGAGATGCTATGCTTTAAATCTGCAGGATATATTTTTATTTCATGGAGTGGGGAAGAATCCTATCACTATAACTTTAATGTCTTGTAATCAAACATCTCGCAATTCAAAAGGGACCCCTTTGCAGCCATTCGTCAGGCAGAAAGTACAAACAGGGTACTACCAACAATAGTACCAAAAGAACAAGCAAAAACCCAGCTATATACATTGAAAGCATCCAATATTTCTGATATGCAAAATGCAGCACTTAAAATGACTCCTTCTCTTCTACCTCCAAAGCAGAGGCATCTATTAGTATAAGCATCATTTTGTTATTTCTGTCACACTTTAAGGTAATCGAGAAATGGAGTCCAGGATGGGGCAACACAGAGAGGAAAAGAGTCGCAGCACAAGCCTATATATGTCTACTCAGAAGTAAGCCTTGCTCAGTTAAGTGGGACTGAATCCCAGGTAAGTGTGGATAGAATTTGTTAATGCTCCATGTCTAGAGATCACTAACAAGCTTCAGTGACGAGCTTCAGCCCCCACCATGTGCACCCTTTTACTTTCTCTTACATAGTGGAAAGGGTAGCATTCACTCCAGTAATGAGTGAATTATTACAGGCAGGAGGTCTGGTCCAGAGGATAGAGCCTCTGTTAGCCCGAAGATAACATCAGAAGGTCGCCAGTTCGAGGACACCGGCAGCTCCCTGAACGGCTGAGAATGGCGAGAACTTGAAGCAGCTGACAAGCCCAGCGGAGTGATTCCACCTGCTCTTGGTGTGAGCAAGAAGCATCTTGGCTGCCCTCCATGTGAGAGATGGAGCTGTTTGTCAGCCTGCATGGGAGAACTGGAGGCCAGAAGTGAGACCAAACCAGGAAGATTCATTCTGAAATGTTGTTGGCTCTTGAAAGAGAGAACCTCTATGATTGTAAAAATCCCCTTGAGGGATTTAGAAATGCCTGCCTATGTAAACCGCCTTGAACAAAGTCAGAGGAGTAATCCGATGACCAGAAAGGCAGTATATAAATACCTTGTTGTTGTTGTTGTTGTTGTTGTTGTTAATGGAAAGTACAGTCCAGTTCTTGGTGTTACCACTGCAGTTAGGGTCAATCCTGCCCTTCACTGCTAAGAACATCAAGTCTGGCCGTCACTGGCAGAGATTCCACCAATGGGTGGAGGTCCAAGGGCCCTAGCTACACAAAAGTCCTCCAGCTGCCCTACCCATCATAATGATGGGAATATTGTGAATAACAAAAATAAACTTGGGGCACCAAGAAACAATCGCAAAGGCTTGCCATTTGTTTGTTGCCACAAGCTCATGTTTATCTGACATTCCTTTGACCAAAGATCTCAAAAGAAAAGCAGCCTCAAAAAGACACAAGACCAATACAGAAAAATCACAGCCCCTGGTATTTCAACAAGTTCAGCAGCTCTTTGATGTCGCCCCTCCATCCTTGCCTGATTGAAAGCTGCGCATGGTACGAGACACCTGCCTTTGATCAGCGAGTGGCAGCTCGAGTGTCTCCAGGGGCTTTTTAAGTCAGTGACAGTGGCATCTGGGTCAAAATATTTACTTCAGACAACAAGCATGAAACCTCATTCATTTCTTCTCCTTCTCCCCACCCGCCCCCATTCTAATTAAGGCCTCATTTCAAAGCAAAGTGGAAATAATGTGTCTGATGTGGTTAATATTTAATCAGTATTCTAGTCTGCCAGCCCTGTGTGTCTTGTAATAGCCGGGGGTCACTGCCCTGTCTCCCTTTGGGATGCCAGATGCCTTGTCCGAATGAACAGAAACCACAAGCGACCCATCCCTAGTTGAGATAATGCAGATCAATGAGGATAATAAGTATTTGGTTTCCAGCACTGACTCATCCCCCCCATGGAAAGAAATATTATCTTAACAACTCCTACGTGTTTTTGGCTATAATGTCCGATTTTATATTCTATTATTAGGAGTTCCGACATAAGAAATCCATCTTTGCGGATAGATTGATTGCTTTCTTTTCTTTGGAAAAAAAAAAGAAAAGAGACTCTATCCCATTATCACCTCTTCTCATCTTCTGCTATATTAGTAAGTTCTGAAACGGAGCAAAATGAAAACGGAATTCAAATTCATGGAGGAATGCCAGCCTGAAAAATGCTTCAAGGAATTACTATTCAACAGTAAACTTCAAACAATTACTTTTTCCAATGCAAGACTATAATTCATTGAGACACAAGACAGTGCTAGATAATTCCCCCGCAGGGCTGCTTTGGATGTTACTTCCCTTACTCACACTTTGAGAACACGCACAGGGAAACAGAAGATGTCTGTTTAGATGCAAGTCGAAGTCAGTGTCCAATAATCAGAGGCAGGCGCATGGCATATACTGTGCAAAGTCCCTGACATTGTCTCAAATACACACACATCTCAGGGGTATTTCACACATTAAGCAGAAGCAAATCCAGGTTTTGTCGGAGAGACAACTGCAAAGAGCTATGATGGTGCATAGTCACAAAGGGTGTAAAAGGTTGCCTCCAACAGTAGGGGGAGCTGTAACTTATTTTATTAATCTGTTAGAGCAGGGGTGCCCAAACTCTGGCTCTGGGGCCACTTGTGGCCCTCGAGGACTCCCACTGCGGCCCTCAAGGAATCCTCAGTCTCCAATGTGCCCCTGGCCCTCTGGAAATTTGTTGGAGCCCGCACTGGCCCGACGCAACTGCTCTCAGCATGAGGGCAACTGTTTGACCTCTCGCGTGAGCTGTGGGATGAGGGTTCCCTCCACTGCTTGCTGTTTCACGTCTGTGATGCAGTTGCGGCAACAAAGGAAAGGCCAGCCTTGCTTTGTACAAGGCCTTTTATAGGCCTTGAGCTATTGCAAGACCTTCATTCATTCATATAAGTTCATCTTTAATATAGTCATTTATGTAAACTTATGTAAATTTATTCAAATTTTAAATGTAAATTAATTCTTTTTTTTCCCCGGCCCCCGACACAGTGTCAGAGAGATGATGTGGCCCTCCTGCCAAAAACTTTGGACACTCCTGTGTTAGAGCATGTTAGTTGCTTGTATTCCTATAACTCAGGGCACAAACCTAACAAACTTTCCAGCACCGAGGTAAGGGCAATGCAACTCTGGGATAAGGAAACAAACATTGCCTTACTTTGAGGAGGCCTCCGTGACTGCCTCCCCAACTGCAGATTGCAACATATGCCTCACTGGCACAACTATGCCAGTGCTGGAAAGTTTGTTAGGATTGTGTCTTCAGTGATTTTCAACCTCTTTCATCTCATGACACATTGAGAAAGCACTAAAATTGTCAAGGCACATCATCATTGATGAGGCACACTGCACTGCCAGCTAGGGGTTCACATTGCCAATGGCCCTACTACTGTATGACCCTCCCCAAAACTCCCGTGACACACCTGCAGATCATTTGTGGCACATCAATGTGCTGCTGTGAATGACCTCCTACTTAGCATTTTCCATTCTGTTGTTTTCTCTCTGTGTAACAATGTCTGCAGTTTTTTGTTTTTTTTTTAATTAGAGTAAACAATCTACAAAAGTCAACTGTGCTGTGTATGGGACTGATTGAGTCTCTCAGCTCTGCTAACAGATTTGCCGTTGAACAACAGGGAGCATTTAGGAGCCAAGAGCATATCCAATCTATTCTATGGCAACTGGTTACCTGTGAAGTTCTGGGCTTAATTGAAAGTGCCGTTCTTGCCTTTAAAGCCCTTCATGGCCTGGTACCCACATACATCAGGAATCACCACTCCTCATAAGAGTCCACCTAATGCCTATATTCTGCTGGGTGCTTCCATGTGCTTTCACTGCATAAGAGGACAACTCTTGAAGCAGGACCTTTGCCAAAATTACACAGGGGCTCTGGAATGACCTGCTAGATGAGATTCACGAGTGTTCTGGTGGCTTTCTGCAGAGTTATCTTTTCTGAAATGTTTATACCTACTGAGAGTACACTTCTGTACTGCAGCGAGTCATGGACTCTTTGCTCACAACAGGAGAGGAAACTGAACGCTTTCCACATGCGCTGCCTTCGATGCATCCTCGGCATCACCTGGCAGGACAAAGTTCCAAACAACACAGTCCTGGAACGAGCTGGAATCCCTAGCATGTATGCACTGCTGAAACAGAGACGCCTGCATTGGCTCGGTCATGTTATGAGAATGGCTATGGCTGGATCCCAAAGGATCTCCTCTATGGAGAACTCGTGCAAGGAAAGTGCCCTACAGGTAGACCACAGCTGCGATACAAGGACATCTGCAAGAGGGATCTGAAGGCCTTAGGAGTGGACCTCAACAGGTAGGAAACCCTGGCCTCTGAGCGGCCCGCTTGGAGGCAGGCTGTGCAGCATGGCCTTTCCCAGTTTGAAGAGACACTTGGCCAACAGTCTGAGGCAAAGAGGCAAAGAAGGAAGGCCCATAGCCAGGGAGACAGACCAGGGACAGACTGCACTTGCTCCCGGTGTGGAAGGGATTGTCACTCCCGAATCAGTCTTTTCAGCCACACTAGACGCTGTTCCAGAACCACCATTCAGAGCGCGATACCAGAGTCTTTCGAGACTGAAGGTTGCCAACATGTATACCTACTGAATAAATGTGATTCTACTGTATGTCTTTTTTCTTGTTCTGAATTTAATTTAAATTTGTCTTTCTTTATTTTGTTGGAAGCCACCTCAAGAATTTTTTATTTTTTTTTTGTGGGGGGGGGGGGAGGCAGGGATAAATGTTTTCAGTAATTTGAATCGGTTCATTTGAGAATATATTGTCAGTTCACACTACAAACAGGGCAGAGCAGAATGGCATGATGCCTGCGGTGTGGGCCAGGCAGGTGACATTTTCTTTAAAGGCACTGTCACTTTAAGGAACCAGAAGGGCTTCTGCTGCAAGATAAAATTATCTTTATTTTATCAGAGAACATCCGCACATAGGAATTCTCTCATGCCAATTCTTTTGACCATCAATCAGAAGGAAACTTTTGTCGTTCACCCTGGGTGTCTCTATGCTTCAACAGACAAACTTATCGTGCAGTCTCTGGAGGAAGTGGAAAAGGAAGAAAAAAGGCTTTTTCCATTTTGCTAGAAGGCTGTGTTCCTGCACAGTAAAGATGTTGGAATCCTAAACTTATACTCCATGATAAAGATCTTTAGGGTTAAAGTGCTGGCAAGGTTACTGCTCTGGTGTAGTGATGCTTCACTAACACAAATAATTGTTTGGTCCAGAATATGAATTTGTGAGGCTCATAACGATTCGTATCCTTAAAGCCCACTGGCAATATGTGGAATTGAGCAACAAAATATTTCCTTAGCATGCAAAAAACAGTTCTATGAGTTTTTGTGCATGCATGCTCCATGTTCAGTGAATCGTGGCCAAAGCCAAATTTTGCAAGAACTTTGATAAAATTATTTAGGATTCGGCTTCTACTCTGGTTGATTGCTTCAAACTACGGGACCAGGCTGATTGACCAGGCATAATTTTTCTGGTGATCAACTTCTCTCTTGGGGTTGCTTGTGCCTTACAAATGTTATATGTGGCTGCTATCTCTGTTCACCAGTAGAATTCTAACAATGTCTGGACACAGAGCACTCTTTCTCTCCTTCAATATATTATTTTCTGAATCTGCATACCATAATCAGATCAGTGCTAAGATTGTGATGCACTCCTACCTTCCCTTGAACCTGAGCAGACCCATGGGAAGGGTGAATCATCACCCAAAGAACTTGCAGTTAAGATCATCAGTAGTGACAGGACCATTGTGTCCAGGGCAACTGTGTCCCTGTCAACTCACTGGCATTCCTGGACCTTAAAACACTAGGGGTGCAATCCTAACCCCGGTGCTTTCCAGCACTGACATAAGGGCAATGCAGCTTTGAGGTCAGGGAACAAACATTCCCTTACTTTGAGGAGGCCTCTGTGAGTGACACCCAACTGCAGGATGCAGCACATGTCCCATTGGCACCGCTATGCCAGTTCTGGAAAGCACTGATATAAGGGTTTAGGATTGCGCCATAAGTTTTTTAAGGCACCTGGCCGCTGGTAAAGCAGTCCTTCCTCCTCGCCTTCAGAGCCAGTCGTGACTGCAAAAACGAAAGTTTAACTGCATTTGCGAGTGGCTCTGACGGCGAGAAGGAGGGGCTGCTTTACACCAGTGGGTCAAAGGCATCTGAGTATTGGACACTTTCATCTCTTCTTTTTGCATTCTGGACATTTGTGTCCCAGTAGATATACATTTTTATTAGAGGTACTTTTTAATTTTTAAATGCAAAAGTAGGGTTATGGTGAGGTTGGGATAAGAGGCTTAGGATATATTTTTGCAAGCCACCTGAAGTGACCTTATCAGGGTAGAAATGCGGGGTATATATGAATGAATAAATGAATGAATGAATGAATGAAATTGAGTTTGTTGCCCAGTTATAGTGGGGTGCAAATGACCAGGATGCAAAATGAAAAAAAGACACAAGTGTCAAGGGACACCAATGACCAGAACGCATTTGACCAGGATAACATCATCCAGGATGGAAATACCTTAGTGCTGTATTCTGGAGGGGCATGTTAAACGCAGGTTCTTTATTGGTCTGTTTTGCTGGCAGCTCTTCTGACAGACACCATTGCCTAGAAACAGATACACTGAGACCTTGTAGAGTTCCCACTGATACCTCAGCATCTGATAAACGAAAATATGTAATGTTAAATTAACAGTATTGCATGAATAAGCTGGTGTCAATGGAAGGGTCAAGATTTATACAATCAGAATTGTGGAGAACATACAGAGATATTAGGAGCAGTTCTAATCTTATCCTCTGCAATCCTACACTCCCCCTCCCCCCCAGTGCAATCAAACAAAAAATGGGTATGCTGTATTCAGCAGGGAGGGGAGCAGACTGGGAGGCTTCAGAGGTGACCATTACACTTCTGTGAGCTTCCCAACCCATAATAGGTCTCCTCAGACCTGCAATAGCTATTTCACTAGTGCAAATTTGAAGAAAGGGAGGGTGAAATAGTAGCAGATCAGGCCCAGGAAGGGGGTGGAATTGGCAGTGGATATGGCCTCCTCCATATCCTAACCTCCTTCCCAGGCCTGAAAGCCCCATACAGGACTTCTCAGATTGTGCTAGTGATTTTGCTGGTGCAGATTTGAGTAGTTCCATTGGGCAGGCTGGGGCTCAACATGGGGTAAGGAAACAAATGCTCCCCTACTATAAGGAGACCTCCAGCCTGCTCAATTCCAGCAATGGATACAGCATGGGTCGTGCAGCCCAACTGTGCCAGCGCTGAACAGGACTGGGCTTTGAATTATTTCATTGCTGGTGAGTGTCTTTAAAGCACCAAACAAATTAAATGTTCACAGTCATTTTACATACAAAGTCTATGCAGTGCCTATTTATGAAATGCTTGTGAAATGATGATGGTGCTGGTTAAACTGTGTACATGTATCCAATTTTGCAAACCTTATTACATTTTTATTCATACAGTTTGAGGATTTATGCCTACCTCCGTCAAGCAGGAAAATATCTGTGATTTATTTCAATGCTATATTGAGGGGACTACTAATGTTTTACTAATACTTCTTGCCCTGTTTCAGAAATTTGCAGATCCTGTGAGATTTCCCCATAGGCCAAATCTGAGCGGTGAATGAGTTATAGAACATATAAGATTAGCACATCCAACTACCCTCTAACAATCTAACAATCTGCTGTGAGCCAGGTGACGCTTTCTACAACAAAGACAACATAAAGCAAGTATTCTTCATTTTCCAGTCATGCAGAGTTGGGGGAAAAGTCCATCACATGGCAATCTATGAGCCCCTGTTCTCCTTTATTACTAAATCTAAAGACTGTTTACTCAGAGATGTTGGTCAAAGATGTTGATTCATTATTATTAGCAGTAGGGATGGAAGTCAGAAAGACGTTGACAATGCTGTTGATCAAATGTAAGTGTTCTGCAGTATGATCTAGTGTTTGGGGGACAATCAGTTGAATTTTGGCTTGGCTTTTCACCATTTTAACATTTCAGAATGTAGGGCTTTTGGTATTTGAGTGTTACCGCCCAATCCTATCTAAGTGCGGCATATGAGGAACACTGTCCCACTGGGATAAGCTGTCACAAAAATGCTTAGTGATGGCTCAGGGTGCTGGTGCACCAGTGGGAAGGCCGGAGCTTCATCAGGGGCTGCCAGGATGCCCGCTGGACCAGGTACATCCAATGCAGGTGTGGGGAGGGGGTGAAGGGAAGGAGTGGGACGGGGAGTAGATGGCGCAGGAGGGGCAGATCAGCCCAGGAGGAGGCAGGATTGGTGGCACAGGTGTGTACCATATCCAAACCCCCTTCTCAGGCCTGATCCACCTGCCCAGAACAACAGGAACTTGCGGCAGCAATATCACTGGCATAGGTCCCATTGAGGCTGCTGAGGCTTACCCAGAGATGAGAGAATAAATGTCCCTTTACCCTGAGAAGACATCCAGCAGCCAAAAATCCCCCATGGGATGCAGTGGTAACTGTGCCAGATGGCTGCATCACTGTGCATGGATTTGATAGGATTGGGCTGCTTATCTCTTTCTTCTACAATCCAATGACTGCACTGCATCCTAAGTGCAGATTGAGCAAGCTGGAGGTCTTACCCCATGTAAAACCCCAGCCTGCTCAATGGGGCAACTCAGATCTGTGCCTGCTAAATAGCCACCAGGAACACTTGCCCATTTCAGGGAGTGATGTTTCTCCTCCACTGGATGTGGGTGCAAAACTGGTCCCTGTCTGCTGTTTCTGATCCTCTGCAGAGGACTGAAGTAGCAGCAAAGACGGGACAAGAGAGCAACATCCTGAGCCCAGTGTTCTTTCTTTCTGAGGTAGATCCATTGACAATACTAACCTCCACAGCTTCCTCTGTTCACATACGAGCCTTGTATAGATTTATTAGCAAGTGGCATCTTTCGGTGAACCCACTTGTAGGTTGCAAGTGTCCTAGTTAGTGTTTGACATGGTGACATCTGGTGCTTGTCTGTGATTCTCTGCTGTTCTTTGTGTACGTGGATGGCAATCACACAAATTGCTCACAGGAACACTCTGGGATCAAGAGGAACTAAGCACAAAACCAAGGGAAAAGGAAAAGAGCGCTAGTATAGAAAGCCATTGAGTGCCTGACCTATTTTCAGTGGTCTTATTTTCACTGTGGGTCAGGAGGTGTGGAATCTTCTTTCCAAGAAAGGAAGATCTTTTGTCAGATGGGACACAAACCCTTCACAGGCTTTGCTACAGTCTTTGTGAAACAACCACGCAGACACCAAATGTTCAATAGCAGTGAACAAACGGACTACCTGCTTTTTGCTTTGATGTCATTCAAGAAATGATGGATATTTCTAACAACAACAAAAATTCTTAACAAATGTATCTCCCGGGCAACAGTTCCTCAAAACCACATTTACCGTAATCACTCGGTTGCTTAGATAAATTACCTCAGATTCTGCCAGCTCAGTTAATGAATGACTGTCTAAGACTCACTCCATTAGGCCTCTTTCTCTCATTGGACCAACAGGCTTGCGTATCTTCTGCACTATCTATAATTCTATTCAAGTAAAAATTATATTCAGAGGTTTGCTCTGATGAATGGCCTGGCTAAATGACATGAAGTACTTGCCCAGCAATGGGGACTCATCTTGAAGGTGCTATTTATTGATGAGGACCAGATCAAGCATAAAACATCATATCTTCATGCCTTGATCTCCTCCCTGTGATTCATTCCACCAATAATATTGTAAACACAATGCGTAATGATTTCAACTGAAGGAAAAACACACTTCTGTCTTCTCCTTAAGCATTATCTGCTCAATAGCTTGAACAGAGGAGATTTTAGAATCATGGAATCATAGAGTTGTAAGGGGCCTAACAGATCATCTAGTCCAACCCCCTGCTTTATGCAGAAAATCCTCTTAGAGCATCTCTAACAGGTGCTTGTCAAGCCTCTGCTTGAATATCTCTAGTGAGAGAGTCTTCTTTTATGACTAAAAGACTGCGTACCTGAAATTTAACACATGCTGCTTGTTTTCCAACAACATGCATATACACTAACAGAGCAATCCTAATCCGTACTGGAATAGCCAGGCCACAATGGCCTGCTCTGTATCCAATGCAGGGTAGGAGGCTGCTCACATGAGGGTAAGGGGATATTCTTCCCCTTACCCCTTGTAACACATCACTCAGATCTGCCAGCTATTTAGCCGGCACAAATCCAAGCAACACATGTAGGGCTCTGAGGCCCAGGAGCAGGGGTTAGGATACAGTGTGTGTTGTCGCTGCCAATCCCGCCCCCTCCTGGGACCGATCCTCCCCCATTCCATCCTCCCTCATTCAGAGATGCCCCCTGCCACCCCCAGAATACCCTCTTGTCCCCCTCTCCCACTCCCTGTTCTGCCCAGCACAATCTTACCTGATCCTACCTGCATAGGGTCTGGTTCTGGCACCTGTGCACATGTCACTATGCCAGTGTGGTTGACTCTCAAGTCGGCGCAAACACACTTTAAGGCACATCTGCAACACATGGGAGCTGGTAAAGGGGGACTATGCAGGTGCAAAGGTACCTTAGGATTGGGCTGCCCAGTGTTTATATTGGCATGAGAACACAGTGAGTACAATCCAGGCAAATGTCAGCACTTATAGCTCCAGCTGATTTCAATGGAGGTGTTATGCATATACTTAATTATCTCTTTGCTACAAATCAAGGGCGTGGAAAAGGCTTACATTTGACTGGATTGTGTCCGATGTGTTTGAACCGAGTTGTATATTCAGTGCTTAATTTCTGACAAAAACAGTATACTGTACTTGAGAAACCCTTCCTCCTAATTTTGTCCTTTAAATCAATCTCTGTGCCAGAAGACTGGAAGGTAATCCATGTAACACTGATATTTTAAAAGGGATTCAGGGGAATTTGGGAAAGTAGAGGCTGGTCAGCTTAATGTCTGTTTTGGCTAAACTGGTGGAATGCATAATTAAAAATAAAATTATTACACATATCGAAGAATGAACTTTGCCCAAAGTTTCTGCCAAGGTAAGTTCTGCCTCACTAACCTTCTAGAGTTCTTGTGTCAGCATGCTTGTGGATAGAGACAATGTCTGTTGATATTGTGTACTTAAATTTTCAAAAAGCTGTCTAGAAAGTCCCTTAGCAGAGAACAGAAAGCAGAAAATAGGAATTAATGGGCAATTTTGTGGTGGAAGGAAGTAAGAAGTGGAATTGCCCATTTTTTCCATTCAGGATTTCTACTGGGATTGGTGCATTTTTAATGATTCTTAAAAATGATTTGGCATTTGGAGTAAATAGTGAAGTGACTTGCCTAAGCAAGTTCAAGTCGACCTAGGAAAGTAGATTGAGGCTGGGAAGGAGGATAGGATATCAGCAGTGCTGCTGTCACAATACTGCTCCCTTCATAGCCTTGATCTGCCCCCCTCTCCCAGTCCCGTTTCACCCATCTCTGTCTCCTTCATTTCCCCACGCTTACTTACTGAAGCCAGGGGTCATTGCGGCCCAGCCGTTCAAAATGGCATGTTGCCTTTGGCTACAGCCATAATGGATTGTGCACTGCCAAAATGCTAATTCTGGCAGCTCCAGGCCTCTTTAGGATAGGGCCATAGGTCCTATAAAGCAGGGGTGCCCAAACCCTGGCCCTGGGGCCACATGCGGCCCTCAAGGCCTCTTAATGTGGCCCTCAGGGAGCCCCCAGTCTCCAATGAGCCTCTGGCCCTCCGGAGATTTGTTGGAGCCCACACTGGCCCAACGCAACTGCTCTTAGCATGAGGGCGACTGTTTGACATCTTGCGTCAGCTGTGGGATAAGGGCTTCCTCCACTGCTTGCTGTTACATGTCTGTGATGCAGTAGTGGCAGCAAAGGAAAGGCCGGCCTTGCTTTGTGTAAGGCCTCTTACAGGTCTTGAGCTATTGCAAGACCTTCATTCATTCATATAAGTTCATCTTTCATTTATGTATATTTATGTAAATGTATTCAAATTTTAAATGTAAATTAATTCCTTTTTCCCCCGGCCCCCAACACGGTGTCAGAGAGATGATGTGGCCCTCCTACCAAAAACTTTGGACATCCCTGCTATAAAGGAACAGAAACAGAAATTCCATCCACTTCAATCCCAGACACCAATTACCAGATCACAATTTGAACTGTATTTTTCATGAAAATACCTCTTCTCATTTTGCAGTAACAATATTGTGCATGTCAATAGCATTGCCATTATGCAAATAATTCATCAGAGTGGAATTATCTATCTTTTCACAGAGGAATTCTTTGTAAAGGCTTTTTGATCTCAAGGCTATAAAGGCTGTTACAAAATATGTCAGGTGGATTCAGAATCTCATAACTGAAGGAACGACACAAAAATTGTTCTGTAACAATATATTAAATATATAATGAGCAAATTGTCATAGTGCAAGGTAAGTAGTATTATCCCCAGATTTTAGTGGTTAAACTAGTACTCTCTTAAAGAAGAACAAAGTGGAAGGAAATCATTGGTTTATTAAACTTATAGTCCAATCCTAATCTGCCTGGAGCAGGCAGGTCAGTGAGCCTGCCCAAATCCAAGGCAGGGTTGGGGTTGAAAGTGGCTCAGCTCCCTTACCCCAGGTAAGTTGGCAGCCCCAATGGGGTTACTCGGATCTGGGCCACCTCAGGAAGTGGCGCAGGTCTGAGCAGCCTAGGGTTGCCCTAGGCTGTCCAAGAATGGGGATAGGATCCGGCAGAAGTGCCAGATTCTGGCCCCGCCACCTGCTTTCCCTCCCACTTTCCCACCTCCCACTCATGGGCCTACCCACCACCTCCCCTCCCTCCACCCTGAAAGTCCTCTTTCCCGTCCTCCCCATACCCCCCTCAGACCCCGGGCTGGCCAAGTTTAGCTAGCATGGGCTTACTGTTTATGTCGGCTGAGTGTGGCTCGCATCAGCCTCTCAAGGCTGGAGCATGTCCATGCGTCGGCCTCCCTCCTCCAGAGATGGCACAAAAGTGCTTTTCGGCACATTCGCAACTGTCATGGGTCAGCTCAAGGGACTTGAGCCAGCCCATGTCCTTTATGGGATTGCGCCCTTAGTGTTTCAATAGCCTATATGTTATTTTAAGTATAGTCTCTTTTGGTACGATTACAAAGATTTTAATTATCCATAGCTTTTTTGCTTGAATTTTAAGGGTGCCCCAACACATTGTGGCATGCCAGTTTGAAATGAAAAATATTACATCAAGCACGATTTATGAAGTCTTTTTTTTTTTTTTTTGGCTTTGTTTCATTGTGCTTATTCGCTAGCTAATTTGCAAAACTCTGTAATTTGTAATGGGTCTCCCAGTCATTAGTGCAAATTAGCATGGTTCTACTGTATTTGCATTTAATTGCCTTTTAAATTAATTAATTTATTTTAATTCCTTTATAATAATTTGCTACAGGATATTACTTTCCCTGAGAGGGTTCATTTCCCTGAAAGAGTTTGTTCTGGTTTTGTGGTTTATTGCATATTTACGAGGGGTTTTCTTTTTCCCCCAGACATTGTACTGTATTGACTCCTGATGTACTTGGTCTTTATCTGAATATGTAAACATCTGTGGTCTCTGTTCTTTCCACTGCTCCAGGCCTAACACTGGTTTTGAAAACTTTGAAGAAGTTGAAGAATTTCTTTCACTAAAATCCATGAACGTTGCCTATAAATGCCTGACTCAAAGTGATTTAGGGGAGGTCTACAAATCAACTTCAAAATGATTGCATCACTTCCTCAAGCATTCTGTAAATCATTATTCTATAGATCAGTGGTAGAGCAAATCAACACAGTCCTAACATGCACTGGAACAGGGAGACTGGCATACTTGCCCCGTATCCAGCGTGAGTTTGGAGCTAGTTGCGGCTCAGCCCAGGGCAAGGGGAATCACTTCCCCTTACTCTGGGGAGAGTTGCTGCAGACCCACCCACCTAAAGAAGTGACACAGATCCGAGCAGCCCAGTGCTGGCCCTGGCTAAGTGGGAACGGGGTCATGATCTGTCTTAATTGCGGGTCCTGGTCCCACCCACTCTCCTCTTGCCTGCCCATGGGCCTGCCCATCCTCCCCCCACCCCGGAACACCCCCTTTCCACTTTCCCCATGCCCCTTGGACCCCTGCGCCGGCTGACCTTGACCAGCACAGACTTACCCTCCTCTGTTGCCATTGAAGCTGGATGTGACCGCTGCGGACCTACACACCTGTGTGCGCTGGCACAGCTGACTTGTAAGGAGGCCCAAATGTGCCTTATGGCACATTTGCGGCCCACCTGGGCCAGCAAAATTTGGCCCAGCGCAATCTTAGTTTTGCGTTCTAAGTTTTGCATGTCAAAGATCCCAGGTTCAATCCTTGGTATCTCCAGGTATGACGTAAAAGAAACTCTGCTGCTATTCAAGACAATACTGGATAAATCATTTGATTCAGGATAAGGTAGCTTCATATGTTCAGAGCCTTGTAGCTCCTAATAGTGAAACATCTAAGTACAGACCCTGTGATAAAATTTCAAGAGCCAAAATATATGTAGGTTCTTTTAGTAAATAGTAGGTAAAATTACTACACTATACATCCAATCCACCCATAGCCTTCAGCGCTGAATCTTTTGCCCCCAAACCCTTAAGTGCCACAGCATATTTTCACTAAGGGTCTAATCCTGAGCTGGGCCAGCACTTGTACTGGGTGTTGCAAACATGCTGTAAGGCACGTCATGTGGTACTCTGTGCCGAATCAGCACCGGCGCCAGCCCAGTGCCAGTTGGCGCTGAGCCCAGAGCTGGCTGGATGCTGCCCAGAGCTAGGAAAGAACTCCAAGTGGCGATGAGGGCTTAGGGGGTGTGGGGAGGCATTCTGGGGCAGGGGAGGAACCAGGGCAGGATGCTCCGCTGGATTCTGAACTCTGTGTTGAGCCTTCCAGCCTGACATGAAGTCTCTCAACTCTGCGCCGGCAAAATGAGAAGCATTGCAGGACTTGGGGCTTTCCTGGGGGGAGGGGAAAAAAGTCCCTCCCCCCCAGGAGGACATCAGCAACTGCTGTGGGACCACAGGATGCAGCGGTAGCTGCTTTGGCAGCACTCCACATGGCAGCAGCACCGTCTTTAGGATTGGGCTGTAAATTCCATGCAGCACTCCAACCATTCAACCAAAATCTCAGATTTTGAAGAAACTCGTTTTGCAATAAAAATAATTAATAACATTGAACAAATGAAGCCTTGTTGCCCTAGCTGGGGAATTTACTGCAATCCTAGATTTGGAGGAAAAAGAGCACGAATCAGCTTGTGAAATATTGGCAGTCTGGAACTAAAATGGGTTTTAAATTGGTTTGTTTCTCCAGAGAAAGCAAAACGTGTTTAAATCTCATTGACTATACTAAGTACAGTGGGTTGCAAGACAACCATGATCAGAATACTGGTCACAGAGCGGGGCTTTCGTGTTTCTTCCTCCTCACTGTAACCCCCTTTACTGTTTCTCAAAAGACACTCCTTGGAGCTAGACAACACTTCCAATGTGATGCAGCTGGGGCTGCAGCCAAGGGTGGAAATCCATCGCAATTAGGACTTACCTTCTAATCATGCAAGCAGCATTTTGGACCCAACCCTGTCTGTTTAACTGAACTAAGTACACTTAAGCCAGGCTTTGAGAAGTTGTCTCCCACTGGCAGTCCAATCCTACCCAAACCCCTCCCTGCCGATGCAGCCATGCCAATGGAGAATGTGCTGCGTCCGTCGGGGGTGATTGGAAAGGTCTCCGCAGGGTCAATGGACATTTGCTCACTTGCCCTGAGGAAAGCCTTCACTACCTCCATGGGAATCCTCAGGTCTATACCTGCTGTTTAGCAGGTGTGAATCTGAGTCATGTAAGGGAGACCGATGAGGTTAGACAGAATATCTGAGAATATGAGCACCACTGAGTCTGCTTCCCTCAGTCTGCTTCCCTCCCCGCCCCTTGCTCCACCCCTCCACTCTCCCACCCCCCTTTTCGCCTCCTCCTGCCCCCACCACTGCTATGCCTATCTTTTTAGGTCAGGTAGCAGGCCTCCAGCGCTACCACCAGGTATGGCAGTGCGCCCCAAACGGTTGCTGGTGGCATGCATAGTGGATCACCAAAAGTCATTCTATAATAGCAGAATTGTGTTTTGCTGTTGTAAAGCCCCGTGTATGCCATACCAGTCCGTGATGGGATTGGGCCAACAGACTGCCAACTCTGTGCTAGGTAAGCCTCCTGTTTTTTTGCCTGTTATGAGATGGCAAAAGTGACCGGAGGATATGATGGATTGGAATTCAAGTTGGTTACAGGTCTGTCTGTAGCATTTATAGATAGCATACTTGACAAACCGTAATTGGCTTGGAAATCCAGACAATACCAACTCTTTCCTGTTCCCTGCACTTGTAGAGGGAGTAGAATAGCACCTTTGCTTCCTACCCACTGGTCATTCCTATTCTTCTTGCTGCACCTCTGATCATGTAGGTATCATATTTGAATTGGGAATACTTGCTTAAAATTCAGCACTAATCCCCCTCCCTAATACTCCAATATATCACAGGGTGTTTCTAATTAACTGAACATTCACAATCTCAGTTTAGCGAACCCATAATCCAGTGGTTCTCAAACCTTTCTGGCCCACAGCTCCCCTGATCCTTGTGGCCATTGGCCACAGCTCCCCATTACATCACCTCACCTCAGTTACCCCCAAAATGGGGATGAAGGTGTTATAATTATACATTAGAAACAAAACAAAACAAACAAACAAAAAACAGCTGCCAGCACTCTGAGGCTGCAATCCTAACCACACTTACCTGAGAGTAAGCCCCATTGAGCACAATAGGACTTACTTCTGAGTAGACTTGGTTAGGCTTGTACCCTGAGTTTGTTAGCAGTACACCTGGAGGGTTTTGGAAAGGAGGGAGGAGAAGTGATGAATTTGCTGGGGGAGGGAAAGACTTTGTTTTGTGTGTATCTGCTAATTGCAAACTGATGTGAAACAGACCCAGAGACTGTTTGGCTGTAATCTTAACTTCACTTTCCTGGGAGTAAGTCCCATTGAACACAATATGACTTACTTCTGAGTAGACTTAGCTAGGATTGTGCCTTATAATAGCAGTGAACATGGGAAGCAACCCTCCCCTCACCAAAAGGAGGTAGGAGGAAAAAGGGGGGTGGCTGAAAAGGAATGGATATTTTTATTTTTTAGTCAATTTTTGGAGACAAAGTTTGACTGATCAAGAGCAGCTTTTTTTTCTTTTTTGAAGGGGGAGGAAAAAAGAGAAAGGTGAAGATCCTTGGTTAAGCTGATACAGACCCCAAGCCTATGTAGGTCTACTCAGAAGTAAGTCCCATTTGAGTCAATGGGGCTTACTCCCAGGAAAGTGTGGATAGGATTGCAGTCACACAGAGCAAGATTACAACTGAGCCCCAAAGTAGACAGGGACATGCTCAAACACATATACTCCAACATGCAGATGCCACCCCTATTCCCCCCAGGCAAGATGGAGGAATGCAGGCTGGGGCATTTGGACCCCCCCCCAAGAGCAGGCTGGGTTCCCTCCTTCCCAAGCAGAGGAAAGTGCTGCTCTGCCTGTACTTACTCTTCCCTCCCAGTTGGAAGCCTACCAGGAGCACGCCCTGTGCTGATGAGATGTAGCACCTCTGCCGCTGCCCAGCCAGCCCACCTCCCCCCACCATGTTTCACATGCCCTCCCACCTCGTTCACAGCTGCAGAAAAGCAGCAAGTACGGAGGCAGCATGTACAGCTGAGCTGAGCAGCTGTGGCCAGCTCTCTCCCCAAGATGCCTCAGGATGCCCCTGGGGGCTAGCCATGCATCCCTAGGGAGCCCTGATGCACAGATTGAATGCCTCAGCCATAATCTATTCTGGAAGCATGCTCAGGGCTTCTTACTAAAATAGTTGAACTTCATATATCATCAACTGTTTGTTCTTGACAGCCAATCACGATGACTCTGCACATACTGACAAATCTCAACTGGCTTCCTGAGCACAATAAATGGGAGAGGATGACTACAGTGATTAGCAAGGAGTCTTGGCTTCGTTTGCAACTGGAAATGGTGAGATTGTATCTCTGTTTTCTGTATCTCTGAATTTCTGCCAGATCATGGACGTCCATATTACCTGCTTTTGTTTACGTAGTGGAACTGATGCATTAGGAATCGTCATTCTTCCAGTTTTTTTTTTTTTTTCTGAACATTGTTACAAAGCACCGGGCATGCACAGCTTGCCACAATTTTCAGTTCCCATTCACATCTTTTCTCCTCGATACATCACCAACAAACATGAGAAACCATATTTTCCAAGAATGGTTTTGGGTTTTGCCAATCATACCTCATCTGTTGAATGAGATATCCCAGAATGGCCAAATTCGAAAAATTGGTTGTGCCACCGCAAACTTGGCACAAAAAAATTTCTCTTCCAGCCACTGGAATAAGAATTTGAGATGCCATAAATAGGAAAGAGTGTATACACATATGAGTTTTCCTCTGAACAAAATAGACTGAGAAGCAGCTGCTTCTGATCATATCATGATACTTTGTGAGTTTTTTGCTGAAACGCACATGCATTTGACATGGATAAAACACTACCACTGACAAAAATCAATGAAACCTGGTACAATTGTGTATATCGTTGTATCAAGATTCTTTTTCAGAACCTTTTCCAACATCAAGGAACACACCACTGGCATTCCTGGAAGGGGGAGCAAAATGCTAAGTTTTTCAGGCCCAGGGATGCTTGTGTAAAGTGCTCCTTCCCCCTTGACTTCAGAACCAGTGAAAGTCTTTGAAAGTCTGCAAAAGTCTTTGCTTTCGCAGCTGCAACTGGCCCTGAAGTCACATAAAACACCGCACACAAATATTGATGCACTCATGTACTCGAGCACATAAAGTCTGCTTTTTTTTACAGTGGTTTAAAAAAAAAAAAAAAAACACATATTGTCTACACAATGGTCCCACAAGGGAAAAAAAATTATGCAGGTATTAACTGCTATGGTGCTCCAGTAATAACAATAACATGTCACTTTTCAACAAGAGTCGTTTCTGAAGTTGTTCTGAACTGTCCACGGTATTGTCCACAACATGCACCCATCAGAAGTTTCACTTGCCTAGACTGATGCTCAAACTCTTAGTACCAGTAGCAGTTGTACCAAGCAACTTAATTTCAAAGGGAAGGCAGGAAGCACCATGGGAAGCCTAGCAGCAGCCTTTACCCCTTGGGCTGCAAGGAACTTCATGCTGGTACTTCTGTTTTGAGAGGGTTTTCCACAGGAGAGATCCACACACTAAAATGCACTGAGGCACACAGAATGACACTTTGAGGGCTGAAAAATGCATAGTGGAACATGATGGTAATTAACTGCAAAGAATGAACTTTTCCCACTCTCCCCCAGCCAGTCCTCATCATAGACAAACATCTGAGTAGATCCTGTTTTCTTACAGGATATCAAAGTTTAAGATACGATTTTGGTTGTTGTTTCATCTCCACTGGTCTACAGATCTCTGAAATTAATTCTGCAGACCTTAAACCTTATGGATGTAGTTTTTTTGTTAATTATGATTGGCTAAGCTGTCATTAGGTCACTCAATTAATTTTACTGTCTTGATTACTTCTGAAAAGTCAGCAGGAGGTGGGGAAGATGAATCTTTTCATAGCTCAAGTCTGAAGGAAAAGAACCCCAAAACAATTAAATGCTTTGAACTAAAATGACTTTCTCTGAAAACATCCAAAGCAATTAAAAGTGCCACACGCAGAGAAATGACTCACTTTTTGATATGTGCAGAAGTTAAATTAAGTCCCATATCTTACAACCTCAGACTCCAAAATCTGAGCAAGAACTGACGACCAGTTTAATAATATTCCACCTGATTCTGTTATTGCCAGTGGCCCAGTAGGTGATGCAAACACACAACTGTGTGTTCTCTAATCTGCAGTTTCCACAATCTGGAGGAAATGCATATACAAAGCTTTGTACCCCATTTTGTAACTAATGGAAAATAAAAGAGAAAGGGAACATACTAGCTTGATCTGATGTTGATGTTGTCTTCTTAGAAATCCAAATTTGTGATAATGAAAAACTGAAACAGGAGATACAAACTTTAAGTTATGCAGTCTGGAGAATGGGAAGAGAAGGGAGAATGGGAAGAGAATGGGTATCAGAGCTGCAAGCAAACCACACAATACTTATGGCAAAATTCTACTGGAATGCTGTGCCAGTGATACATAGATGCAGTGCTGACTGCACATGGACACCAGTGTGACATCCACCATATGCCAGGGTGATGATTCATTGATGCTGGTGCCAAATGGGTTAAATGCTAAACCTGTTGCAGCAAAGCAAAGCTGTTTCAGCCCTTCCTTGTATCACACCCAGAATCCATGGAGACACCGACACAGCACATTATTCATAGAATGGTGTCCTGACATCAACATATCATCAGCATGATGTTGGCATATCATCAGCCACTACTGTGACACTGCTGCATCGTTGCTGTGACATCAGCACATCATCAGTTTGACATTGGCATGTCATCAGTGTGATGTCACTGCTGTGATGTCAATATGCCATCCATGAGACATCCATGTGTCATCACAGTGTGATGTCCAATCACTGCATTCAAAAAATTCCCACACTGGTGGCCAGAGAAGTACTGTCAGGGTGAGCTTAGCAGTATAGGGGCAGTACATGGCCAATGACTGGCAAATGTTGGGAACGGGATGACCCTGTCAGTTACACCCCTAACCATGAGGAGATGCCCCAAGGACACTACAAAAATTATGTTATGTTGGCAACCTTCAGTCTCGAAAGACTATGGTATCGCGCTCTGAAAGGTGGTTCTGGAACAGAGTCTAGTGTGGCTGAAAAGGCCGATTCGGGAGTGACAATCCCTTCCACACTGGGAGCAAGTGCAGTCTGTCCCTGGTCTGTCTCCCTGGCTATGGGCCTTCCTTCTTTACCTCTTTGCCTCAGACTGTTGGCCAAGTGTCTCTTCAAACTGGGAAAGGCCATGCTGCACAGCCTGCCTCCAAGCGGGCCGCTCAGAGGCCAGGGTTTCCCACCTGTTGAGGTCCACTCCTAAGGCCTTCAGATCCCTCTTTGCAGATGTCCTTGTACCGCAGCTGTGGTCTACCTGTAGGGCGCTTTCCTTGCACGAGTTCTCCATAGAGGAGATCCTTTGGGATCCGGCCATCATCCATTCTCACGTCATGACCGAGCCAACGCAGGCGTCTCTGTTTCAGTAGTGCATGCATCCTAGGGATTCCAGCACGTTCCAAGACTGTGTTGTTAGGAACTTTGTCCTGCCAGGTGATGCTGAGAATGCGTCGGAGGACTACAAATACACACACACACACACACACACACACACACACACACACACACAGAGAGAGAGAGAGAGAGAGAGAGAGAGACTTTGACACAAAGATGCCACAGCATTGCCCACCTCCTCCAGGAGTTATAGTATCTGCAGCAGCAAAGGGGGAAAAGCAAAGAACTATTAGGAATTCTTGCACTCAAAGTTTACCTCAGCCCACTCACACAAAGCCCTTATCAAGGGGACTCTAAAGCCCTTATCAAGGAGACTCACTTGTTGGCAACCTTCAGTCTCGAAAGACTATGGTATCGAACTCTGTATGGTGGTTCTGGCACAGTGTCTTGTGTGGTTGAAAAGGCCGATTCGGGAGTGACAATCCCTTCCACACTGGGAGCAAGTGTAGTGTGTCCCTGGTCTGTCCCCCTGGCTATGGGCCTTCCTTCTTTGGATCTTTGCCTCAGTCTGTTGGCAAAGTGTCTCTTCAAACTGGGAAAGGCCATGCTGCACAGCCTGCCTCCAAGCAGAATGCTCAGAGGCCAAGATTTCCCATCTGTTGAGGTTCATTCCTAAGGCTTTCAGATCCCTCTTGCAGATATCCTTGTAGCGCAGCTGTGGTCTACCCGTAGGGCATTTTCCCTGCACAAGTTCTCCATAGAGGAAATCCTTTGGGATCTGACCATCACCCATTCTCACGACATGACCAAGCCAGCGCAGGCGTCTCTGTTTCAGCAGTGCATACATGCTGGGGATTCCAGCTCGTTCCAGGACTGTGCTGTTTGGAACTTTGTCCTACCAGGCGATACCGAGGATGCGTCGGAGGCAGCGCATGTGGAAAGCATTCAACTTCTTCTCCTATTGTGAGCAAAGAGTCCATGACTCGCTGCAGTACAGAAGTGTACTCAAGACGTAAGTTCTGTAGACCTGGATCTTGGTATGTTCCGTCAGTTTCTTGTTGGACCTGACTCTCTTTGTGAGTCTGGAAAATGTGGTAGCTGCTTTACCGATGCATTTGTTTAGCTCGGTATCCAGACAAAGAGTGTTGGAGATTGTTGAGCCAAGGTACACAAAGTCATGAACAACCTCCAGCTCATGCGCAGAGATTGCAATGCAGGGAGGTGAGTCCACATCCTGAACCATGATCTGTGTTTTCTTCAGGCTGATTGTCAGTCCAAAGTCTTGGCAGGCCTTGCTAAAACAGTTCATGAGCTGCTGGAGATCTTTGGCAGACTGGGCGGTGACAGCTGCATCGTCTGCCATGAGGAAGTCACGCAGACATTTCAGCTGGACTTTGGACTTTGCTCTCAGTCTGGAGAGGTTGAAGAGCTTTCCGTCTGATCTGGTCTGGAGATAGATGCCTTCTGTTGCAGTTCCAAAGGCATGCTTCAGCAGGTCAGCAAAGAAAATCCCAAACAAGGTTGGCGCGAGAACACAGCCCTGCTTCACTCCGCTTTGGTTGTCAAAGGGGTCTGATGTGGAGCCATCGAAGACAACAGTGCCCTTCATGTGGAAAGACCTGATGATGTTGAGCAGCCTGGGTGGACATTCGATCTTGGGGAGAATCTTGAAGAGGCCATCCCTGCTGACCAGGTCAAAAGCTTTCGTGAGATCCATGAAGGCTATAAAGAGTGACTGTCGTTGTTCCCTGCATTTCTCCTGCAGTTGTCTAAGGGAGAATACCATATCGGTGGTGGACCTGTTGGCTCAGAATCCGCACTGCGATTCTGGGTAGACACTCTCTGCAAGTACCTGAAGCCTCTTCAGTGCAACTTGGGCAAACAGCTTTCCTACAACGTTGAGAGACATGCCGCGGTAGTTATTGCAGTAACCCCTGTCGCCTTTGTTCTTGTACAGCGTGACGATGTTTGCATCCCCCATGTCCTGTGGTTCTCCACCTTATCTCCAGCAGAGGCAGAGAATTTCATGCAGCTCAGTGGCAATGATCTCTCTGCAGCACTTTAGGGCTTCAGCAGGGATGCTGTCTTTCCCAGGTGCCTTGCCAGAGGCGAGGGAGTCGTGAAGTTCTGCTAGGGTTGGTTCACTGTCAAGCTCCTCCAACACAGGCAGGCACTCGATGTTGTTCAGTGCTTCCTCAGTTACTGCGTTTTCTCGGGAATATAGCTCAGAGCAGTGCTGCACCCAGCGTCCCATCTGCTGCGCCGGGTCCTGGATGACCTGGAAACTACATCTCAGATAATCAAACATGCAGCATGGAGGTGAGCTGACACTGCAACTTACTCCCAGGTAAGTGTGCATAGGACTGCAGCCTTGGGTTTATAGTGTTTCCACATTTATATTATAAATTTATATTTGTCGACCTGTGAGAATCCCAGTTCAGCCATTTTAAAATTCAGTTCCTGGTTAACATTTGTATGAAACAAAAAGTCTCCAAAAAAAATCCTCAAAAGTTTAAACTTTTGAATAAGATTTTTACAAAAGTGAATGACCCATTTGGACTCATGTGGACAGACAAAAGAAAATATTTATTTACCCAGGGTGTAATTAGACTGTGGAACTCTTTGCCACAGGAAGTAGTGATGGCATCTTGCCTAGATGCCTTTAAGAGGGGACTGGACAAATTTCTGGAGGAAAAGTTTATCATGGGTTGCAATGGTAGGTATGTGTAAGCTCCTGGTTATAGAGGTAGGCTACCTCAGATTGCCAGATGCAAGGAAAGGCACCAGGATTCAGGTTGTTGTCTTGTCTTGAAGTGTTTGATGGGCCACTGTGAGATACAGGAAGCTGGGCTAGATGGGGCTATGGTCTGATCCAGCAGGGCTCTCCTTATGTTCTTATATGGTTCACTTGATTGTAAGTCTGAACAGAACCAAACTCACACATCCAATGCAAAACTGACAGCCTCACAGATAGCCCTCGCATTCACAGGAATTAGAGGAGGAAAACAACAACGTGAACTTTTGAATTAAATATTTGAGCTAATGGTGTTTAAAATAAATTTGCTCATTCTAAACACCATCTGTTTGTTGGACATATCTGCATACACCCCAGTCTCCACAATCTGCTATTTACTTCTTGGAACTGTCCGTTACAATGAAGATAACATCACGTAGTAGGGGGCCTCTGCTTGTGCTGCATTCAATGATATCAGGATTTTTTAAATGTTAGAAGAATCAGAGCAATGTAATTAGTGAGGCTGGTAAAAGAGATGAAAATCATACTTTAATCCTGGAGAAAGAAAGACGAAAAGCTATTCCTACAAAGATAATGTTTAGTGGCCAGTTTGTTTGAGCTACTGGAATGAACCAAAATAGCTCATCCAGGCAGATCTCAGCTCAAGGGTGAGGGACCAAGCCCTTTGCATTAAATGCCTTTCCCATCCTTTGGGCCCCACCATACAGTTTTCTACAAACTTTTGACGTCAAAGAGGACAGAACATAGAACCAGTTTAGACACTCCACTGTAGCAGGAGTGTCTTTGTCAGATTGGGCTCTCCATCTCTTTTTGATCATTATGGGCATGGGCAATGTCAAACAGCAGCCAGGTTAGGTACTGGCCAATAGCCCCTGAATCTCTGAAGCCACCTGATACCATCCTGTCTGCTTACTACCTCTCCCTGTCTTCTTCATTTGCAAATGGACTTCCCCAGTGTCCAATCCTGTGTGTATCATGTTGCTTACCTGGGTGTAAGGGTTTGGCTGAGCAGTATTTCATTATGTATTTCATTGTCATCATCACTACTATCACTTTAGTAATGTAGTAGCAGCAGCAGAAGCAACAATAATATTCATATGCCATTTTTTCAACAAAAAGTAGTTCACAAAATAGTTAGATGAGTGGTTCCCAAAGTCCTATTCAGACTTTGGGAACCCTGTAAGTATTTGCTGGGGAGGGAAGGGAAAGGGTCAGGGGGCAATAACATGATTGTGACTATCGATCATGCTGTTGCCAGGGAGGAGAGGGTTTTTCCAACTTACCTGAGGGTTGCTATGGCTCTCTGGAGGGTCCTGGGAGCCTGGGACTCACCTCTGCAGCCCTACCTAAGCCTTCAAAGTCCTGTAAAAAAAGAAAAAAAAGTTCCTTTTTTCAACGCGAAACCAGAATTGTCCCGATCATGCTGCTGCCGATTTCTGGGTCATTCCTCTTAAAGTGAAATGGCCCTTTTCCAGTTCCTTTGGTGGGTCATGACCCACCAGTTTCGGAATCACTGGGTTAGATTGCTAAATAAATCAATAAATGGTCCCTTGTCACCAAAGGGATCACAGTCTTTAAAAAATAAATAAATAAAAAGAATGTAGAAGAGACACAAGAAACAGCTACTGAAAAGACACCATGAGGAGGCAAAGAGGGACATTTGCTCCCCCCTTCCTAAATATAAGAGGATACCAGTTTAAAAGATGCCTCTTTGCAGAGCTTGCAAAGGGTACGCATAGAGAAAATGCTCACCAAAATCAGTATTGCTGGGGAACCCATAGTAGCTGATATGCATTTTAGTAAACTGTTTTCTACAGACTAGTTGGCGATCTGGGCAACAGTTGCATCTGGGGGGAAAAAGCATAAGAATGCTTCTGTATTGACATATAGCTTTAATATTTTTTGCAAGGTTTGAGATAGCAGGGAATGAAAATCTGAAATTTTTCCGTCTTCACCATTACTCCTGGTAAGCAAAGAACTGCTTAGTTTGTTGGAGTGCAATTCTCAGGAAACACACCATTATACGGTAAAGTGATTCTATATTCTGTAGCCAATCCCTGCACTGGATTTTCTCATCTTTCTCCTTGAAAAGCTAATCTCCAATCAGGCAGCTAACTCTGCAGCTTTTTCTAGGTATGCAGAGCTGGTTAAAATGGGTCCTCCATTTCTGGTTTCTTGTTGTCTAAGCAAAACAAGATATACGCGTCACTTGAAAGTCTCTCTGAATACTGAAGGCTGCAATTCAAACACACCAACTAGGAAATTGGTCCCATTGGGGGGGGGGTCATTTTCAAGTGAACACATTTAAGACTGGGCTGTAAATGTCTTCAAAAATGGAGACTGGTGATTCTCTTCACCCTCACTCATGTATTAACACAAGCAAACAACTCATCCCCCCCCCCCCCCGGAATTTCAAGTGCACAAGTAGGATTTCAAAAAAAAAAAAAAAAAGATTTTGGAATGAAATTATTACATGACGTCCATTTCCTAACCGCTGAGAAGTTCTAGGAGTAACCCGAGGGCTAGCCATCCATGAGGATAGCTGAAGTGGGGGGAAGCACCCATCTCTCTCCACCTGCTTGCCTTCACTACTCCACCTTCTGCTTCTATGGATTGGAAAATGAAGAGGAGGTCAGAGAGGAAACAGGTATATGGAGGAGAAAAGAGTATTGAGCTATGACAATGGAGAGTGAAAGGAGCAGAGACCGGTACATCATCAGGCAATGGACGCAGCATTTGCTAGGTGTGTCAGGCATCAGGAGCTCTTACTTCACTCTTAGTTCAACCTCGGGACAGTTCAACTGGTGTAGCACAGTGGAGAGGAGACAGAGCTGTAAATCAGGACTCCGCCAGTTTGACACTCACTAGATGGTCTTAGACTAGTTGTTGTCTCTCTCTCAGTGTCCTAGTCGCAATATCTGAATCAAAATACCTTGCGTGATTGTTGCAAGGACTATAACAATAAATGAGGAGCACTTTGCATACTCAGAAAGCCTATACAAACGTCAATTACTACTATTCAGTTTAGTTTCCTTTGGATGAAAGGACTAGTAATATTTGCTTTATTTGCAAGGAAAGCAGCAGTTGAGATAAAAAAAAAGAACTCTGACAAGAAATAAAGATCCCCCAGCTGCAACTCCAGGTTCAGCTCTTAGTTTTTCCCCCTCCCACCCAACTTCCAGCTCCTGCTTCTCACACACAACCTGTGCAGCAGAACCAGCAATGTCTGCCTTAAAGGTTGTCTGGCTTGAGGCAGGTGGAACAATTGGGTTTCCTTGATTCCCTTTACAGGGGTTCACAGTGAGAATCCTGGGGGTGCCACGAGGCAATTCTGGGTTTGGAGTCAGGGTGGTCTCAGCAGATAAGCTGTCTCCTCCAGGACAGGTACCCACACTTGGATGGTTGGAGTGTCCTAGACAGGACCTGCTGTGGTTATTGATGCCTGTTTTTTGATCAATAAGCATAGCCCTATTTCATACCCAGTAACCTTATCTTGTGGGTTTTAAGGGGAGATTCTGCGGCAAGGTTACAAAACCAACCGAGCACAATTCAGGGAAAATCAAGCCAAAATAGCCCATTTGTTTGATGAAGCACTTGAATGTTTGTGAAGAGGAAATTCCTGTAGAAGGAATTCCAGAGCCTTGGTGCTACTCAGAGGCATAACTAGGGTGGAGCCTGAGGGGCACCTGCCTCGGGTGCTGCACTAAGGAGGAGCGCATGACTGCCCCCATGCCCCCCAGTTACAGAGGAGGCACTGGTAACACTACACCACCGGTTGATTCTTCTTCAAAGGAGAGCCTCCGCAGGAGAAGGAATGGGGGCACAAAGCCACCAGTGCCTTCTCCTCTGCAGAGAACCTGGAAGTGACATCACAATGTCACATGATGTTATGATGTCACTGCCCTGGGTGCTGAGGCAGTGAGTGATGCCTCTGATGCTTCTACCGCTACAGGTTACATGCATCCACCAACTGCACCTCCAGGAGATATGGCAAGTCTTCTCCCATAGTTCTCAGCTAGTGGGTAGGTTGATATAGTGCAGTAGGTGGTCCTTTATATACCTTAGTCCCAATCCATGTAGGAATTTGTGTGTCTCCTAACTGTGGAACATCTGTGGTTTTTTTTTTTGGTTTTTTTTTTGGGGGGGGGGGGGAATTAGCATATTTCAGAACAGATTGTGCGTACATATTTCCTAACAAGCATGCACCCTAAAAATCAGTCCCAAAACCATTAATCAGTGTTAAACACGTGATTGACAGGCCTAATGAATTTGATGATCGTGTTCACAAAAGCACTCCAAAAGTGTGTGTTCTCAGAACAGTTTTATTAATCTCAAGTAGTTGTACATTCATGCACCCTTCCTTGCATCCTAATATGCTCTCTTGATTCACCCATGAATGGAGGAATTTGGATTCATTGAAAGAATGGCAGCTTTGCCACGGCTTCAAATGAGATATGAATTGCATCCTAAATATCTTGTGTTAATACAATTGAAGTTAATAGTACATTCATAGCTAACTGTTCAGCGATGCAGTTCATTGCCATGAATTGAATACACGTCTCCCACGGAACGCAAGCTGTGTTACCTTCCTCGCAAACAGCGCTGTCCTGGTTCTCTGCCACCATTTCTTATTTATCGTGCCTATGAGACTATGTAATAAGGGCTGTTTGGTTGTTTGCAAACCATCACCATATCTTTTAATGTTACGTATAAAAATTGTCTGGCTACAAAGTACACAGGCTGTTGATTGTACATTCATCAGAGAAGCACACAAATATTTACTGCATTTATCACATTCACAGTTCCCCAGAGGACATTATTTCATGCAAGGACAATCATCCTTGTTTATTTTAGTTCTTGCTAAAAATCTGGAACACAGGGATTTGCATGTGGTTAGGGATGTATGATCAACAGAAGATAGTTGAACTGGAAAATGAAAGTGTGGTTACATAACTGCGCAAAAGCTACAAAATGTGCCTTCTGTTTCCACATTTAAAATATACATTTGCTGGCAAGAGAGTCTGCATGCAGGTGAGGTTGTGTTCTCTGAAATTCACGTCTGTTTCTTGGCAGCTTCTGGTAACCACAAAGTAGGGAATCTATGAAAATTCCTAAGAGCCCCAGCTGCAGTCACTTGCAATTTGGTTGTTCAGAATACAAACTTCTGCCTTTAACTGCAAACAAAAATAGAAGAGGGAAAAGGAAGAAGATGCTTTTAAACTGGATCTATTAACCATTACAAGAACCGCGTATTGTGGGTATGTGGAAACAAATGTTCCCTTACCTTGAGGAGGCCTCTGTGACTGTCCCCATACCACAGAATGCAGTGCATATCCCATTAGCATTGCTGCTTTAGTGCTTGAAAATTAGATAGGATTGGGCCCTTGGATATATAGTCAGAAAATCTAGAATCACCATGACTCTAGATTTGCAAGTGAATTTTGAGGCTGCCACAATTCACATGGCGGCCAATGGGGTTCTCTGAAACATGTCCCAGGACACTTGAAAGAATCTCTGTTGGACATGGGGGTGAGTCACTTCCTCCCTCCCTCCCTCCACAAGAAGCCAATGTGAGAGTATGCCAGTGCAGGAAGGGTTAGAAGGGGAAGAAGTACACTGCCGTGCTTGTCTGCCTGCTAAGCCAGTAGACGACCAGGGGCAACAGGGAAGTTGGCAAACCAAGCAGTGTGGTATGCACAAGTCCTCATACTTTACTCATGCTCCAGTGTCCAAGAACACGGGGACACAGCTTAAAATGGCAACACTGTGCCATATTGTTTCGTTCAATATCTAACATTTGTGCCTTGATGTTATTATGATGGGGGTTGTCTTATCCCCCACTTGCAACAACTAAGAATATGGAGCAAGGGCGAGGAAGCTCATGCCATAAGGACATCAGGACACAAACTAAATTGAAGTAGATGCTACAGATGGGGAGGCTTGATACAAAGCTGCAATTTTTAGTGGCAGCTCCAGGTTTCACCCTAATTTTAAGCAGGTAACTGGCAATCAGACAACTGCTGGGATCCTTTTGTTGACTGCTTTTCTGTGTTTGGCATTTGGGATCTTGTCTGAGTCATTTTCTGAAAGCCAATTCTTTCAGCAGTAATTTTTCCCCCCCTGGTTGCTTAGGGAAAATAACCCTGGACTCAGTCAACCTTGTTTTTCTTGTAAGGCTTAACCTTGTTGATCTCTCGGTCAGAAGTAAAACCTAATTTATTTATCATTGCCTAAAGAAGATCTGTCACTGAAGGACATAAGGGACTTTTGTGCTGCTCATATTCATTCCCTGAACAAGTGAATTTCTTGTAAGTTATTAATCTGAGGCTTGCTTATTGCAGTTTTCAAACATCGGCTGAAAGTCATGAAATTTTAATATATAATTATGTTTACAAAAAAGGTAAACGCACCCAGAAGCTTAAAAGGTCCCAGGGAATTCTGATATAATATAAAACTCGCATTAGTTTTAATGGGAAAGGGGGCAAGAGGGAAACAAATACCCACTTGCTCTTTAACACATTTCTCTTTTTATCTCTGCAAACAGTGAGCAGCGGTTGCTTTTAATAAATCATGGGAACAGAGTGCTGGAGTAGCTGAGCCATCTGTTTGCTTCCGTCGGTGAAATGGTTGTATTCTGAAGGTTTGTGAGGGTCGAGTCACACATATGGAATGTCTCAAGCAGGGCTGGCCCAAGTCCTCCTGATACCTGAGGCAATGTGCCAAATATTCCTCCCTGCTGAAGATGTGCCAGCCTCTGCTTCGCCCACTCTCCAGTGTTTAATCCAGCACTCCCGTCCCTTTCATGTTTCCTTGTGGTCTCTATCCCGGGGGCAAGCAGGTGAACAGAGATGGGCTTTCCCTAGTCACCTGCTGCCTGAAGCAAGTGCTTCAGTTGGCCTCATGGATGGCCTGGCCCTGGTCTGAAGACTGGGAGAGGGGAAGTCCTCATATTACCACTGATTTCAGCATGTGTGAGTGTACCCCCCCCTTTTAACATCCTAGCTGCTGATGAAAATGGGGAGGGTGCAGTGGGCAGGATGGAAGTCAAACATTCTTCAGCATTTTGGGGAAATGTAAAAGAATCAGGCAGTGCTTACTTCAACTGAGTTTTACTGGCAATGTGGGAATTCTCTATTTTTTTTACCAGGACGGTAGTGACAGTTGATGTGTTCTCAATGGCCAGATGCCATTTTCCTTCCCAGCACATAGTGAGGAATGGTGCAATGTCATAACACAACATTGTTGCTCAGTGGATTCCAGGAAGGAAAATGGCACCTGGAAAGATGGTCAGCATGTCAAGTGCTGCTACCATGCCCCCACTGAAAATTCTCTCTCTTCCCCCCCACCTACCATTGTCCTCAATGCAACAATGCTGAAGGAGTGCGTACTGCACCCCGTAGTGTGTGTGGGGGTGTGTGACCAGAAATCCAACCAGAGGTGAATAAAAATACTGGGCTGTTCCTGTTGTCATCTTTCCCATGGCTAGAGGTGTTCTTAAACATTTTTATTTTTTCGCAGATTTTGAGTTTTTTCCCCAAGGAGGGAAAATGCAAAAAACAGTGTTATGTGTTTTTATTCCAAGGGTGCATTTTTATGAATTATAATTATTAATTGGAATCATTTTCTAAGGGAACAATCCAGAGGCATCCATGGGCTGATGCAAGTTCCTTCATCAGGAGTAAGCTGCGTTGGCACATGTAGGTGTGCTGGCACATGGAGGCTGAATCCAGTCTCCATGGCGACTGACTCCATTAGCCTTGTATAGGCCCAGCTGGGTGGGTGGGAGGGAGGCGGGAGGGAAGCAGGGAGCGGGAGGTGAGGCTGGGAATCTGGCAGTTATGCCGGATCCCAACCCTTGTTCCTGGGGTGTTTGGAGTGGCTTCAAGAAACTCTGGTCTCCTCAGGAGGTGGTGCAAGTTCAAGGAGACCCGTAGTGGCAAGGGGTAAGGGGAAAAGGGGAAAAGCTGTCCCAGGAGTAAGGGGAAAAGTTTCCCTTTGTCTCTGGCTGAGTCACCTTGGGCCCCCATCCTGTGCTGGATACAGCGCAAGCCTCTTGGCCTGCCTGTTCCAGTGCAGGGTAGGATTGCGCCCAATGTGTGCCAACTAGGTGATATAGGTAATATTGTGTTAGTGGATGCAGCCAAGTTATTACCCATGAACAACTCAGTCCAGTCCGTTTTTCATTTTTCATTTTGCAGATTCTTTTTTTTATTTTTTACAAAAATGAGAAGTGTAGAAAGCAGTGTTGTGTGTTTTTATTTCGTTTATTTTGTTTTTCACTGAAAAATCACCCATTGCTAATGCTGCCATGTGATGCATGAGAGAGAGAGAGAGAGAGAGAGAGAGAGAGAGAGAGAATCACCTAACCCATGGTAAACTTCATCAAAAGGATAAATATCTTTGTTTGGATCGACAGTACTTCGTACCATCCAACATTTCACAGATGAAAACAGGAGCATGTTTCTATGATGCCTTCCATGTGTGCCGAACTCTGGTGCACTGGCTCCCAACCACAAGAGGTCAAAATGAACTGTTGGCATTTTCTGCTGTTCATCATTTTAAAATGGAAAAAGGGAGAAGGGTAGCCCCAAATAGAAGAATTTGCTATGCATGCCTGCATTCTGAAGAGCTACTCCCGCTAGCCATTGAGTAGTACTTGCCGCTGAGCATCAGTGCAGCTGAGCTCTCATTTCCCCTGTTTGAACTTTCCAAAAAGAGAGGGTGTGTTTTCAAGAAAGCATAGAAGATTCCTGGTTTTTGCAGAATATTCAGTAACAACACATTTTTATCTGGGCTGCATTTGATCTTCTGGGGATACTACAGGACTATTTTTAAACATTAGGGCTGTGCTTTGCAACTCAAATTTGCTTTGGGGATTTTTATGTTTATCTGTATTCTTTTACTGTTATTAGTTATGAAAAAGGTAGTGAACCAACAATTGAAGATAACTAGAGCAACATTTGCCTTTGCATAACATGCGGTGGAAAGATTGCATCGCTGATGAAACAGAAGTCTTACCATTTTGAATACTTGCTATCACCCAAGATTGCCATCCCCAAAAGCCTTTATATTGCAAGCACCAGGTTGATTTTTTTCCATATAGCACAGGACAGGTTAGGTGATTTTGGAAATTTAGGAAGCTAGTCTACTTGGTGTGATGCACCCTACACATGGCTTGCTTCATAGAAAGAGCCATTACATACTACATCAGGCAACTTCCATGCAGCAGCTCTCAGATATGATGGTCAGATACATTGGATACATCTTATTGCATTTACGGCCAAATTCTTTCTGGGTCTTGTGCTGCTGGAACTTGCACTTTCTGTTGCATGCTTCTAGGCCACCAGCTCCCAAAGGCTGCATCAGTGTTGGTACATTGGTAGGGGGGATACGAGGTTCAGGGATATTCTGGGATGGGGAGGAGGGAGGGTTAGAGGGAGTAGTTCTTTGCAGCAAAGATGCATGCCAGGTCTTATTCCCAATTTTCCAGCCTGTTCCTCTCCTCGGACATACGCCAGCAAAATAGTGTCGGTGCAAGGAGTCTCAGAGGTAGCTGGAAGGTCTACCCAGATGTAAGTGCTGGTTGACCTTCTGATTGCTCCACCACCACCACAGCATGCAGCACATACTCCATTGGTGCTGCTGTATGCTATAGCATGGCTGGGGATAGGTTTGGACTGTTAATTTCTGTATTCTGAATATCCCTGCTATTATTGCATATCCCTGCAAGTGTTCCCACAGCCATTACATCTACCATGGCTCTCTGGTTCACCTTCATTTCAGCTTTAAAAAGAGCAAACACATCCAATGTTGTGAATTCTGAAACATGACCTAAATGAATATCTTCTTTTATGTAAAATAGCTTTCAAAATGTGTCATCTAAATTGCTCACTTGGTGTAATCAATTGCCCAAACTATATCCAAGCACAAGGATGATTTCAAGTGAGCTCAGGAGAGCATTGGGGTCACAAACAAGATTGTTTTAACAGGGTGACTTTCTTGACAGTGAATCATGTGTCATGTTTGGAGACTACAACCATTTGTATCAACATTCATTAAATTATACAGCATTTGTCTATTGCCAGCAATTATAAGCAGACAATAGGGACAGTGTGATAAGCATTAAATTTTGCCGTTGGGGTTCTTCTAACAATATTATTCATGTAAATCCTTCATCATACAGTTTTTAATAACACAGCTTGCACCAGGAATAAAAAAAAATGTTAATTGGTATCTATTAAAGCCAATCATTTATTTTTTTTTGGTCATAACTTTTTTTGGTTACTTTGATGAAAGACCTATAAACTGAATGTCTGGCAAATGTAAATGGATGTTCTACAGCACTTAAAGGGGTTTTATTTTTCCTGTGTAAGAGCTTAATTGACATATTTTTCAGCTAATGCTTGGAACAGATAGTTCTAACAACACCTTCTCAAATATGATAATCGACATCCAGCCAAATGGAAAGGACGAAGAGTATTTATCCATTTTGTTTTATTACAAAGCTGCCTTGGTTAGTTGCCCTCAAAATCACTTTGTTCTGAGTTGTCAGTGAAGTCACTTCCCTATGACTGTTCCCAAGTGTGGAGTCTGAAGACTTACACACATAGCATGCACTGCATGAGAACTTGAACCACCTAGCCCAGGGTTGCCAAACATAAGGCCCGTAGGCTGAATGTGACCCCTGGAAGCAATTTATCCAGCTCCCATTATAACTGGGTCCTCTCCGCTTGATTGTGTTCTCTCATATCTTGAACAATATGATTTGCACATTTTCTCTTCTGTCATTTGCTTGTTTATTTCTGGCCATCATCTGCTTAATTATGTCACTTTCTGCTTAATGATGTCACTATCTGCTTAATGATGTCACTTTTGACCCTCAGCAGGCACTATGAAAGCTAACTTCAGCCCTCTGTATGAAATGGGTTTGACACCCCTTCCCTAGCCCATATCTGTAAGTATTGGCCTGATTCAAAATATGTGACAAACAGAAATGAAAGAAATGAACTTCCTTCCAAATTCATTCCCCATCATGCTTTTCATGTTGGGTGCAGTATAGATTGCAGCAAACTATACTCTGTCTGTTGGCAAGTTACGAGGGTAACCAGACAAATCCAGGATCCAGGACAAATCTTGTGGTAGTTTTCAAGGGATGGTTGGGCTTATATTTATTGGACATGTTTTAGATGGGCAGCTGAATCCTAACTCAGTCCCCCTCTCTAATGTAACCTCCCCAGTGTGGGGGAGGGGGGAACTGTCCATAAGTCTTCTCCAGGTAAGTTCATGCTGCCCTGCTGGGTCTCCTTGGACCTGTGCCAGCTTTTTTGCTGATGCAAGTCCACATGGACCCAGGAAGATGGATAGATGCCAAGATGGGGAACTGGATGTCTGTGGCAGTGCTAGTCCTAACCCCAGTGCTGCCCAGGAAGCCTCCTTGACCTTCAGAAGACCTTCTAAGGGCTTAAAAATGTCACTTCTGGTTTCCTCCGTGAAACTGCAAGTGATGTTCTTCAGCCCTCAGAGGGCTTTACAAGGCCTTCAGAGGGTTGAGGAGGCAGTTTGGTGCTTTCCCGGCCTTCAGAATGCCTCTGGGCAAAACATCCTTGTGGGTGGCCCTCAGATCAGTACACTGGCCAACTGAGTGCCATGCGGGGTGCCACAGAGGGTGGATGGTGGCGTGGCGCCTTCCCCCCCCAAGCCTGGCAACCAGGGCATTTGTCCTCCTTGCCCCCTTCTTTGCCCCTCTCAGTCACAGATCTTGGACACCTCTGCCTCCAATACTGTCCCCTTCCTGGACTCAATTCACCCCCCTCTCTATCCCAATCTCTGACCCAATTTTAATAGCTTCCACTAATTTCAGTCAAAGATGAAATTAACTCTACTTTGAAACACAATTTTGTTATCTGTGGCGTGAGTGGTGAAAGTAAACATTGCTCTCTAAGTTTACACACCTCAGCAAAATGGCATCTTTATGCTAATATTTGTGTCCTGCAGTTTGAGGAGGTTTCATTTACACTGACATTTAATTAAATGCAGTACGAAAAAGGTTTGATGAAGCAGTGATGCATTTAGAATAGATAAGTGATTGTTTTAAAACATATAATTTTAGCAGCTGTTTATTCCTAAACGCGTGGTATAATTTGCATCATGGAAGTGTATTTAGTCCTTGTTCCGTTCGCATTTCCATTTTCTCTGTACTTAGTTCATGTATGAATTGAACAGTTATATTTTATAGGACGAAGAGGTGCACTGATTTCTCTCAACCTCACCTACCTCACAAGGAAACCCGGGAAGGGGGTAGGTTTGGTAGCAGTGGCATCCGCTGAATGCTAACCCTCTTCCTGGGCCCAATCCACCTTCATGGGTCCTAATGGGACTTGCACCATCTATGAAGCAAGTTGACCTACCAGGCCAGCAGGGGTCTTCCCTGGAGCAAGGGAACAAATATTCCCTTATTCCAAAGAGATCTCAGTAGGCAAAACTCCCTCCCAGAATGAAACAAATGTCATGTTGTTGCCATTGCATTGCCACACTGGGAGCTAGGAAGGATGGGGCTGTCCATTTCTAAATAAGCAGCTGGCATGAAGTTCTCAAAAGTGGACCATGTCTTGATTAGATCAAATTCTCTTATTAATTTGTATGTCTTTTTGATATTTAAGAACATATGAAAGCTATAATAGAAAACTCTTGTCATGACCTTTTTTATTAGTCTTACAATGCATTAGTAGACTACCTATTCATGTGCCTGACTCATTAGTAAGGTTAATGCTAAAATCCATAAGCCAGGGCAACATATATGTTCTAAAATTTAATCTGGTTAGTTCATAGGGACGTGCATTGTCCCTAGCAATTTCAGTGATGTAATTGTTTTATATCCATAGTAACTCAATAATAATCAAAGAATTATGTGGGAGGGAAGTAGAGAAAGCAAAAGGAGTAGGATGAATGTCCATTAGTAGAGACAGATTTCCCTGCTTATGAGTGATGTTTTCATTAATGAGAGAGGAAAGCGATTTCCTAATCTGAGTAATGAAAACGATAATATATGCTCTTGCTAATTGCTAGGTTTTTATATTTATATATCCTGGTGACTTTATGGACCTGTACATAAAACTCAATCATCATGTTTCTTTTCTAGTAGGTAATCTATTTCTTTATGTACCATTTACCAGTGATGGGAAAATCCAGTGTGGCTTGACTCAAGTTAAGACACCAAGTCACCGCCCCCCACGACTCGACTCAAAAAAGACTCATAACGGGGGCACTTTCGGAGTCTCTGAGTCACCCTTTAGTGACTCCAATGGACTCAAATCGAGTTTCCCCCCCCTTTAAAAAGTCTGCCAGGGTGTGTGTGTGTGTATGTGTGTGAGAGAGCTCTCTTTACACTCCCCTGATGCCCCGCCCATCTGTAAACAGGGTGGGAGTGGGTGGGAAGGACTGTGACAGAGCCAGGACAGAAGCGGTGAGAGGGAGGAGGGTCCCGCACAGCAGCTGGGAGGCTTACCAGGACTACACAATCCATGGCAGCCCTAATCAGAAGTAGTCCCACTCTAGCCGGTCATTCAGTGAGGCTTGGTCCCCCAAGTAACAACGGGACCAAGAAGCCACAAGGTTGGAAAGCAGAATTGGGCAAAGAGTTCTCAGGTTCTCAACACTGTCATTTACTATAGTAGAGTATCTGTTATGACAAAATACTTCTTGTGCATAGTTCATGTAGTATTAAATACTTTAGCATACTACATGTATGCTAAATGTATGCATGTAGTATTGAATACTTTGGCATAAGGAAAGCTGTGCTGGATAACAGTGTAAACTGTTTTGCACAATGGCCCAGCTATAGAAGCAAAATTCACAAGCAGGAGAGATGACATACTTCTGTCCTACCATTTCTCCCTTCCACTGGGTATTCAGAGGCATACTGCTTCTGGGTCTGGAAGTAGCACATAGCAATCATGACCGGTAGCCACTGAAGGACTTGTCCTGTCAACAGATGTTTAATCCAGAGGATCTTAACATCAACACTAACAAAATTGTTCAACCACATAGATGGAAAAACTTATTAGATCTCTACAGTTCTCTTTAGAACACCCTCCTGCACCCTTGTTTCATTTTGCAAAAGTCTGGCAGAGGTTTGGTTTTTTAAATACCAGGATGTAATCCTCATTTCCATCGGAAACAAAGTGCCAGGCTACAGTTCAGTGCACCATTACCTAAGGATAGCACCCATGGAAAGCAATGGGGTCTACTTCTGAGTAAATCAGGTTGCAACTATGTGTAGCTGCACTTGCTCAGAGTCATTCTTTGTTGCTTGTCTCTCCACTGTGCACACACCCAGTTATGTGATATATGTTGCATGTTATATGTAGAGCCTCTGGCTTAACATACTAGGCATACTTAAAGGATTTGATTGATAATTTTACTGGTATGTTGTTTATAGTGCACTTACTCTGATAGTGATAAGCACAAAAGGTGAAGTGCTTACAAAATTGTGAAGACTGCAATTTTAAAAGTTAATGAATAAAAATGTATCTTATGATCTTTTATTGTGTTTTTAATAAACCAAAGACTGTACAGTTGTTAGGTAACAATTACTGGTAGGTTATTTTTCAAGATCTGGCCTCAGAGAAAACCAGACAAAATTATAGTCAGACACCCCCTCTAAGTTTAAATCCCCCCCTCCGCTTATCCAGGGGCATATAAAATTCCATGATTTTTTGCTCAAAACCTGCCCTCAACTTATCTGTGAGATCGACTTACAGGCGAGTATCTGCAATAAGTCCTATTACAGTCACTGGGAATTACTTTTGAGTAAACATGTCAAGGCTTGCATGCTTGCACAGTACATGAGTTGCATTGCGCTAGCCTTCTCAAACTTTGTGATAGCAAATGCATATATAAAATCTGTTTGGGATTCAGCTTGGCTGCCTGAGTTGTTGGAGTTGGTGCAACTCCGTTTGCTGTCCAGAAGGGGTCAAGCTATGAGCCCTTGTAAGTAAGTAAATATCTTCTTTTTTGCAACTTTAACAAGCCATTGCCTCTTTGTCTTTTTTTTAATTGATTAGCTGTCAGCCGGGTGAGGGATGTTCCCTGGGGTGATACCCCAAAGGGGGGGTCTGCTGCTTAAGCTACTCTGCTTCCTCCCAAAGAGGAAACTTTTTTTTAATTTCCTCCAACATGTGTGTCTGTCCAATCAATCAGTGATGCATTCTTGATTGTTGTTGTCAGAAACCCTTGGCTTTCAGTTCATGGGATTAACTAAGCCATTTAGATAATGGCACTTGAAGTTCTACAGTGCTAACAAATGATAGGTATCCTGCCTCCTATATTTTGCCATCAGAATTTGAGTAGTCATTAAATAGAAGTGCATTTTTCTCCTTTCGTTTCCAAATGACTGATGTTCATGTTTTCCTTATTTCTCTTGATTAAATGTTTTGTTTATTTAAATATATTGAATTTCTGTCTTGGATCATTCTCTTATTCAGGACCTGTGCCAGTGGAACATGAGTTCTGCCAGAACATGCTGTCGTAAAAGCACTGTAAAGAACTTTGCAACAGCGCAAGTCCGAGGCATGCTGGAAGGAAGGCCAGAGCCTTCCCAGTGGTGCTGGCCATCTTTGGAATGCCTACTATAGCAGGTTAGTCTAGCACAAGGCTGGGGGGAGGGGAAGGAGGGAATGGAATGGGGAGGAGATGGGACAGGAATGGGAAGATCAGGTTCGCGGCAGGGGTTGGGATTTGTAGCACTGGCGCATGCCATAACCTAATCTCCTTCTTGGTCCTGATCCACCTGCACGGATCAACAGACCTGTGCTACCTATACCGCTGGTGGAGGTCCAGGTTTGACCTATTATGGTTGCTTGGGCTTTCCATAGGGCAAGTGGACAAATGTCACCCCAATGAGATCTTCAGCAGCCATGGATGTAGGCAGAATTCAGGATTGCCTTTGCTGTTTGAAGAGTGAGCCTGGAAAAATCCCAGTATTAAAGCAGAAAGACTTGCTTACATTTTATTTCATCTCGGATTTCTTTTCTTTAGTTGTTGGTATTCTCTAATTACCTGGACTAAATGTGCACAAGGATGGTGTCCTGTACACTAAAGTGGCAGCATTGAAGCTAGTGAATCTAATTCATTTTTAGTTCACATGTCAGTTCAGGATGGTGCCTGGACAAGAGGAGACAAGAGGAGGTTAGCTAAGGGTTACTTAGCTAACCCTTGGTCTGCAAATTGCACGACTCACTTCTCTTTGTTTGCAAACGCTTTGCAAAAGAACCTAGACTTGTAGTTGCTAGAAGAAGGCTAGAGAAGGCAAGTGTAGGAACACTAACAGGAAGCAGAGTCTAGCATTCTTGCTGTTTGCTTCCTCCACTGTCCACTTCCTGTTAGCGTTCTCACTGAACACAGCTGCGATACACCACAGCTGCGATACAAGGACATCTGCAAGAGGGATCTGAAGGCCTTAGGGATGGACCTCAACAAGTGGGAAACCCTGGCCTCTGAGCGGCCCGCTTGGAGGCAGGCTGTGCAGCATGGCCTTTCCCAGTTTGAAGAGACACTTTGCCAACAGTCTGAGGCAAAGAGGCAAAGAAGGAAGGCCCATAGCCAGGGAGACAGACCAGGGACAGACTGCACTTGCTCCCGGTGTGGAAGGGATTGTCACTCCCGGATTGGCCTTTTCAGCCACACTAGACGCTGTGCCAGAACCACCTTTCAGAGCGCGATACCATAGTCTTTCGAGACTGAAGGTTGCCAATACATCTCACTGACACTTCATGTGATGTTCCTCTAGCAGCTATAAGTCTAGGTTCTTACTATTGGCTTCCTTTCCCAAAGCTTTAAAAAGCAAATGGATGAAAAAACTGCCTTTTCCAAAGTGTTTGCAAACGAAGAGAGATAAGGGGGAATTTGAGTAGGTTTTGCTATCATCCATGGTTTGGGGTATCCATGGTAGCAGAAGGAACATATCCCCTATGGATACAATGGATGCCTATATTAGTAGTAGTAGTAGTAGTACAAGTTTAAAAGCCCATACTCTGGAGTTCTGCACTCTTGCAGAAAGGCAAAATTACAAAAATATAGGAAGAACTTTTTTTTTACCCTGTGATTGATTGATTTCACTCCCTAATGCAGTGACTTTCAACATTTTTCCTCTCATGGCACATCAACAAGACACTAAAATGGTCAAGGCACACCATCAGTTTTTGGACAATTGACAAGGCACACTGTGCTGTATGCCATCCCCCAATGGCTCTACTAATAAATGACTCTCTCCCAAATTCCTGCTTCGCTCCTGGGGATCATACATGGCACACTGAAAATGGCTGCCCTAATGGAACAATGATGCCTTCTCAAAGAGAGGAAATGTTAAAAAATGTTGTAGATGAAACATTTTTTAAAATGTCCCGGTGGCTTAAATTTTTTTAAAATATTAGTTTTGTTTCCTGCAGATTCTTCCTTGAAAACAAATCTGAAATATGCTAGGCGTATTTTGTGGGACAGCTTCCTTGCAGCGTCCTGGATAATATATTGCATCAATGTCTTATGGTTTATCTTTATTATGTGACAGTATTGCTTGAGCTTTCCTGAATTCCAAATGATCGCTCATCTGTAAGCCAGCCCAAAAAGAGCTCTAGTGGCTCATCATTGAACTGAGGATTGGCTAGTGTATGGCAAATAAACAGGACAAACAGCGAGAGCTCAGTGGCAGTGCTTTATGTAAGGAACAGCAAACAGGGTGGCACATTGTGGAATGAATCTCATTTTCAAAAGTCATTTTAATGTAGTGTTCCCACAAACTGTATCAGAAAAATAATATCATGGATAATAAAAATGTTGTAGGTAATACAGAGAAAATAGCCAGGACTAGTAAGCTATTTTCTTCTCTCATTTCACAGCAAGAGCCAACACATGAGAACAATCAGAAAACAAATCAATAAGTGGACAGTTTTGTATATTTAGTTGTCGTGTGGGAAGCTTAAGTGTGGAACGCAAACAGTCAAAGCCTTTTCAGAGTTGCGCCAGCAGGTCACGTCAGAGATTATGTGGAATGTTCTCAGCAGGTGATTTTGCCACACTGGAAGCAAATTGCTGAGAAAAGTAGTTTACAGAAAACATACTTCAAATCTTTATAAATTCTGCTGGATATTCTTCTATGCCAATTAAGTGGAATTTCCATGTGCCACACAGACCCATAAGGACTGGAATGTATTTGATCCTTCTTTCTGTGCATGACTGTGACTTCAATCTGCAGTTACCACCAACATTTTGCTCACATCATTTTGCCCAGAGAGCAAGCAGTGCCAGCAGAGAGGCCTTCACCGCCTTGCTGACGCTGCATCTACAACAGCCACCAGCAGAAGTAAGGAATGCACCAAGTGACGGATGAGTGGGGAGAGAATGGTTCAGGGGCCGGGACATTTATGGGCAGGGGGAGGGTGGAATGGGGACAGATTGAGCCAGGGAAGGAGGCAGGCCCCTGCCATATCTTAACCCCTGTCCCAGGTCTCCCGGCATCACACATTTCAGCATCCCCACATTGACTTTTAAGGTGGATGCACATATAGACATTCACATGAAGGTGGGTGTACCTATGCATAGATACCCCACATATGTATACAACTATCAGGGGCCCTGAGAAGGGGTGTCTTGGGCTCTTGCCTTCACCAGTGTCCCCACCTGTATAGGGGCAACAGCCTATGTGAGGCCTCCAAGGCCATGCCCACCTAAACATAAGAACATAAGAACATAAGAACAGCCCCACTGGATCAGGCCATAGGCCCATCTAGTCCAGCTTCCTGTATCTCACAGCGGCCCACCAAATGCCCCAGGGAGCACACCAGATAACAAGAGACCTCATCCTGGTGCCCTCCCCTACATCTGGCATTCTGACTTAACCCATTGCTAAAATCAGGAGGTTGCGCATACACATCATGGCTTGTACCCCATAATGGATTTTTCCTCCAGAAACTCGTCCAATCCCCTTTTAAAGGCGTCTAGGCTAGACGCCAGCACCACATCCTGCGGCAAGGAGTTCCACAGACCGACCACGCGCTGAGTAAAGAAATATTTTCTTTTGTCTGTTCTAACCCGCCCAACACTCAATTTTAGTGGATGTCCCCTGTTTCTGGTATTATGTGAGAGTGTAAAGAGCATCTCCCTATCCATTCTGTCCATCCCCTGCATAATTTTGTATGTCTCAATCATGTCCCCCCTCAAGCGTCTCTTTTCTAGGCTGAAGAGGCCCAAACGCCGTAGCCTTTCCTCATAAGGAAGGTGCCCCAGCCCCGTAATCATCTTAGTCACTCTCTTTTGCACATTTTCCATTTCCACTATGTCTTTTTTGAGATGCGGCGACCAGAACTGGACACAATACTCCAGGTGTGGCCTTACCATCGATTTGTACAACGGCATTATAATACTAGCCGTTTTGTTCTCAATACCCTTCCTAATGATCCCAAGCATAGAATTGGCCTTCTTCACTGCCGCCGCACATTGGGTCGACACTTTCATCGACCTGTCCACCACCACCCCAAGATCTCTCACAGACAGCTCAGAACCCATCAGCCTATATGTGAAGTTTTGATTTTTTGCCCCAATGTGCATGACTTTACACTTACTGACATTGAAGCGCATCTGCCATTTTGCTGCCCATTCTGCCAGTCTGGAGAGATCCTTCTGGAGCTCCTCACAATCACTTCTGGTCTTTACCACTCGGAAAAGTTTGGTGTCATCTGCAAACTTAGCCACTTCACTGCTCAACCCTGTCTCCAGGTCATTTATGAAGAGGTTGAAAAGCACCGGTCCCAGGACAGATCCTTGGGGCACACCGCTTTTCACCTCTCTCCATTGTGAAAATTGCCCATTGACACCCACTCTCTGCTTCCTGGCCTCCAACCAGTTCTCAATCCATGAGAGGACCTGCCCTCTAATTCCCTGACTGTGGAGTTTTTTCAGTAGCCTTTGGTGAGGGACCGTGTCAAACGCCTTCTGAAAGTCCAGATATATAATGTCCACGGGTTCTCCCACATCCACATGCCTGTTGACCTTTTCAAAGAATTCTATAAGGTTTGTGAGGCAAGACTTACCCTTACAGAAGCCATGCTGACTCTCCCTCAGCAAGGCCTGTTCATCTATGTGTTTTGAGATCCTATCTTTGATGAGGCATTCCACCATCTTACCCGGTATGGATGTTAGGCTGACCGGCCTATAGTTTCCCGGGTCCCCCCTCTTTCCCTTTTTAAAAATAGGCGTGACATTTGCTATCCTCCAATCTTCTGGCACCGTGGCCGTTTTGAGGGACAAGTTGCATACCTTAGTCAAGAGATCAGCAACTTCAGATCTTCAGTCAAGAGATCTGCAACTTCTGGCACCGTGGCCGTTTTGAGGGACAAGTTGCGTACCTTAGTCAAGAGATCTGCAACTTCATTCTTCAATTCCTTAATAACCCTTGGGTGGATGCCATCAGGGCCCGGTGACTTACTGATCTTTAATTTATCAATGAGGTCTGAAACAGCTTCTCTTTTAACCTCTATCTGACTTAACTCCTCGGTTAGGAGGGGCCATTCGGGCAGCGGTATCTGCCCAAGGTCTTCTGCCGTGAAGACAGTTGCAAAGAACTCATTTAATTTCTCTGCCATCTCTAAGTCTCCTTTTATCTCCCCTTTCCCTCCCTCACCATCCAGAGGGCCAACCGCTTCTCTGGCGGGTTTCCTGCTTCTAACATATTTGAAGAAGCTTTTATTGTTCCCCTTAATGTTGCTGGCCATGCGTTCCTCATAGTCTCGCTTGGCCTCCCATATCACCTTCTTACATTTCTTTTGCCACAGTTTATGTTCCTTTTTATTCTCTTCATTAGGGCAAGACTTCCATTTACGGAAGGAAGCTTCCTTGCCCTTCACAGCCTCTCTAACTTGGCTGGTTAGCCATGCGGGCACCCTCCTGGATTTAGTGGAACCCTTCTTTCTTTGCGGTATACACCTCTGCTGGGCCTCTATTACTGTTGTTTTAAGCAGCCTCCATGCACTCTGGAGAGATTGGACTCTTTTTACCCTCCCTTTCAACCTCCTTCTAACCAGCCTCCTCATTTGAGGGAAGTCCGCCCGTCGGAAGTCAAGGGTTTTTGTTAGAGATTTGCCTGGTATTCTTCCCCCAACGTGCACGTCAAAACGGATCGCAGCATGATCACTGTTCCCCAATGGCTCAGTAACGTTTACATCTCTAACCAGGTCCTGCGTACTGCACAAAATTAAATCCAGAGTCACCTGTCCTCTGGTGGGCTCCGTGACTAGCTGATCTAAGCCACAGTCATTTAGCACGTCAAGAAATCCGGTTTCCTTATCGTGACCAGAACACAAATTGAACCCAGTCAATATGAGGATAATTGAAGTCCCCCATGATTACAATCCTGTCCCTCCTTGTCACCTCCCTGATCTGTTTCCTCATTTCAAGGTCCCCATCAGATTTCTGGTCTGGAGGACGATAGCACGCCCCCAGTATTACATCGCTGCAAAAGCCTGGTAATTTAACCCACAGAGATTCTATGGTGGAGTCGGACCCACCTTCAATCTCTACTTTGCTGGATTCTATCCCTTCCTTAACATAAAGGGCCACCCCACCTCCAACACGCCCCTGCCTGTCCCTCCTGTAGAGTTTATAGCCCGGGATTGCGGTATCCCACTGATTCTCCGCATTCCACCAGGTTTCCGTTATGCCCACTATGTCAATATTTTCCCTTGTCACCAGACATTCCAGTTCTCCCACCTTTGCTCGTAGACTTCGGGCATTCGCATAAAAGCATTTATACACGGAATGCCCCAGGATGGGCTGCTTATTCGCTCCTTTGTCCCCGCATCCTCTCATTGTGCCAAACCGTCTATCACATCCCATCACCCTACCTTTCCCAATTTCTTCTCCTACCCTGCCTTTGTCTTGTTGTTCTCTAACCTCCCCATCCTCATCCCATAGGGATGAGGAGTCCCGAACCGGATGCCCCTCGGCTCCTGTCGGCCTTCCCCCAGGGATCAGTTTAAAAGCTGCTCTGCCACCTTTTTAATGTTATGCGCCAGCAGTCTGGTTCCATTCTGGTTCAAATGGAGCCCGTCCCTCTTGTACAGGCCCTGCTTGTCCCAAAACGTTCCCCAGTGCCTAACGAATCTAAACCGCTCCTCCCTACACCACCGTCTCATCCACGCATTGAGACCCCTGATCTCCGCCTGCCTAGCTGGCCCTGCGCGTGGAACAGGTAGCACTTCAGAGAACGCTACCTTTGAGGTCCTGGCTTTCAGCTTCCTGCCTAAAAGCCTAAATTTGGCCTCCAGGACCTCCCAGCTACACTTGCCCACGTCGTTGGTGCCGACATGCACCACAGCCGCTACCTCTCCCCCAGCACTGTCTACTAGCCTGTCTAGACGAGAAGTGATGTCCGCAACCTTCGCACCAGGCAGGCAAGTCACCATGCGGTCCTCACATCCGTCGCAAACCCCCCTCTCTATGTTTCTAATAATCGAATCCCCCACTACAAGAAGCCCCCGACCCCCCTCCCGCCGAGGAGTATCCCGAGTGCGCTCGGATACGGGCCCATCCCCTGGAGAAGGGATCCCCCTAGGGGATTGTTTCCCTCCTCTCCAGGGTGACGTCCTCCAGTCCCAAGACTTCCCACCCGGGCAGCCGAGGAGCTGCACGCCTGAGGTTGGGATGAAGCCTGATCGTCCCCGGAAGTCTCCCCACGGTCCTCCTCTGGCTGCCTGCGCTTCTCCAGGTCGGCCACCAAGGCTTCAAGGGAGCGGACAAGTTCCCTGAGAGCCTGGAGCTCCTTGCACCGAGGACACACCCATGACTTATGCCTCAGAGGCATATAATCATACATGTGGCAATCGATGCAGAACACTGGATAGCCCCCACCCTGCTGCTGGCTGTCTGACTGCATAGCTTTGTTGTTGTTGTTGTTGTTGTTTTATTTAGGGGTCCTTTTAAAAACCGTACAATGGATAGCAGCCCTTTTCTCTAGGGAAGAGGAAGGGCAGTGTATGGGGCCCTGGCCTCCTCGCCCTGCTGCTGAACTCGCCCAGATGCTAAACTCTTGTGCCTTACCTGGCACTTAGTTCCCGAGGCACTGGGTTCCCAGAGGCCACACGCGTCTGCAGAGACCTGGCTTGTCTCTTCTGGGCTAACTTCCCCCAGGCCTCAGAGCAGAGGCAGGAAGAGGTTTTACAGCACTCTTTTCTGCCTCCAGGCCTTCTCCAGCCTTACCAGGTTCTGGATCCTCCCTTATATCCCAGTCTTCATCTCCCTGCCAGCCCTTTCTCATCCTTGCCCAATCCTTATATTCCCCTGGCTATATTCATCTTCCCCTTCCTGGTTCCACACATTGCCCTGGTCATCCTTTGGGTCCTAACCCTCCTCTTCTGTATGGTGAAATGGCTTCTGCAACTACTTGTCATGTCTTGCTGCTCCTTATCTACTCCAGTGGATGTAGATGTGCTCCAAAGCCAATGGACTATGGTCTGTCCCAGACCTTTCCAGCCTCTCCTGGCTTGTACCTGATCCTGTGCCCACTGAGAGGGTTGCTCCTTAGCTCAGGTAAGTCTGGCCCCGGGCGCAACAGAATGTGTACAAAAATCCCTATTGTGTGGTAAAGTTTATTGTGTGGTAAAAGGAGTTTACAGAAAGCATACTTCAAATCTGTATAAATTCTGCTGAATATTCTTCTATGCCAATTAAGTGGAATTTCCAAGTGCCACACAGACTCCTAAGGACCCCTTTTTTTATCCTTCTTTCTGTCCCTTGTTAGGCACTTTTAAGATCGGTTCCTAATATTATCATTGTTTAAAATGCTTTATTCCCTAATTACAATCCAAAAGTCTGCAAGTCCACTTTAAAAAAAAGAAAAAAAAAGACAGGGTATAATAAAATTGCACAAATAATTGTTTCCTAGCTGTGGTCAGTCCAGATAATGTGCAAATTATTTTAAAAGCCCTTTCAGGCTCTGTAAAATTGTCCTATTTCCATTGTACATTGGCCATCAATAAGATGAAAGATTAGTGAAAAATTGCATGATTCAGTTCTTAAAAGCAACCAAGAGGCTGATGTGCCCCGAAAAGATCTAAGCACTGATTCAAATGACATGGTACAGTCCAGTCACAGAATTTTACCACTGCAAAAGTCAAGTGCAAGATCACTTCTTTGTGATCACCATAAGAACATAGGAACAGCCCCACTGGATCAGGCCATAGGCCCATCAAGTCCAGCTTCCTGTATCTCACAGCGGCCCACCAAATGCCCCAGGGAGCACACCAGATAACAAGAGACCTCTTCCTGGTGCCCTCCCTTGCATCTGGCATTCTGACATAACCCATTTCTAAAATCAGGAGGTTGCACATACACATCATGGCTTGTAACCCCATAAAGGATTTTTCCTCCAGAAACTTGTCCAATCCCCTATTAAAGGTGTCCAGGCCAGACACCATCACCACATGCTGTGGCAAGGAGTTCCACAGACCAACCACACGCTGAGTAAAGAAATATTTTCTTTTGTCTGTTCTAACTCTCCCAACACTCAATTTTAGTGGATGTCCCCTGTTTCTGGTGTTATGTGAGAGTGTAAAGAGCATCTCCCTATCCACTCTGTCCATCCCCTGCATAATTTTGTATGTCTCAATCATGTCCCCCCTCAGGCATCTCTTTTCTAGGCTGAAGAGGCCCAAATGCCATAGCCTTTCCTCATAAGGAAGGTGCCCCAGCCCCGTAATCATCTTAGTCGCTCTCTTTTGCACCTTTTCCATTTCCACTGTGTGCTTTTTGACATGTGGCGACCAGAACTGGACACAATACTCCTTACCATTGATTTGTACAACGGCATTATAATATTAGGTTCTGCCTTGGGTGGCCTTCGGGGAGAAAGGCGGAATACAAATCCAATAAATAAATACATAAATTAGCCGTTTTGTTCTCAATACCTTGGGAAGGCTTGCTTGTGTCGGCTGGAGCAGGAGAGCCTGCACTATTGGGGGGGGGGGGTTGCTTGTGTCAGTGATTGCCTGCACCATCTCAGTGGGGGGGGGGGGAATCTGGCAAACACTCCCTGGATTTTTTAAAGCAATCCCCTCTCCTCCCCCTCCTCAGCCCTCCCCGTTGCCAGCTGTTCTACTTCTTTCACAGATGGGATGCTGAGTTTTTAAGAGTCCAGTCCTATGCATTTCTACTCAGAAGTAGGTCCCATTGTAGTCATTGGGGCTTACTCCCAGGAAAGTGCGGAGAGGTTTGTAGCCTAAATCTCATGCTTTGCTTGCTGGGAAGGCTTGCTTGTGTCGGTGACTGCCTGCACCATGGGGGGGGGGATTCAACAAACACTCCCTGGGTTTTTTAAAGCAATCCCCTCTGCCCCCCACCTGTCTACCACCCCTGACCCTGTGTGAGTGTGAGTGAGAGAGAGCACGCACCACCTTGGTTTTCCACCCCCCCTTCCCATTTTCAGCCTCTTTGCTGGCTCAGAGGCTCCAAGAGTCTTACTGTTCCTTTGCAAGGGGAAACTCTTCCAGGGCTGTTTCCCTACTTGGGTGAGACAGAGCCTTTTTGCAGTGTTTTGGGCTGCCTGGAAATGGAGCAGAGGCCAGCCCAGGGCAAAGGAGGCAAAGGTGTGTGTGACTTTCAATTCCCCCAACCCATCCGTGGATAAATAGGCTGCACCTGTACAGTAGTGTAGCTGGGGAGGGGACAAAATGGTAAGTACTGCAGGCGCCTCAATGTGCTGTGTAAGCAGCCCCTCCCACTTGCCATTAGAACCATTCTGGGCAGCAAGGACAACACTCAGGTGTTTGCTGAACCATTCTCCTGAGCATTGCGGTCTCTGCCCGGACTAGTGGCAAGTGAGCAATGGTTGCAATGGCAATGGTGGTAAAATGGAGATCATTTTGACACCTGCAGTACTTACCATTTTGCCCCCTCCAGCTACACTACTGAAACAGTATATAGGTTATATTACCTGAAGGTTACAATCCTGTGCAAATTTACTGGAGAGTAAGTTCTATTGCTAACTGGGCAAAGAAGCACCCTTCTTAAAGTGGTGTCCTCTTATATTTAACAGGTGGAGATGAACTGTCCTTCTATGCCCCAGCAGAGTGACTTTTTCAGTGGCTGTTGCTGGTGTCTCTTCTGTATTTTTTTCTAAAGATTGTGAGGCCTTTGGGGACAGGAAACCATTGATTGATTTACTGAATTATATAAACCACTTTGTGAACTACTCTGGTTGAGAAGCACTATATAAAGCTCTAAAGCCTGTACAAACTTTCCTGGGAGTAAGTCTCAATGAACACAATGAAAGTTACTGCTGAGTAGATATGCATAGTATTTAACTGTTGTCTGCTTTTTATATTTACCTGATATACTTGTGAGTGGTTATGTGGATGTAGTTTGGGGGTATTTTTTAAATCCCATTTCTCAACTTCTATACATTTGTTTTAAACAATTTCAACACACTCCAGGAGTCTTGGATGAAATGAGCTAGCTTTCTAAATGAAGTATAATATGTTTCAAAGCAAAAGTAAGTTAGCTGGGGAAGAAAAAACTTTAATGACGGCATTTAAATCCGATTGTTTTTGTTATATAGTTTTAGTGGGGCACAGCTGTGGTGATGTGGTATGGAGGTTGTCGCTGTCAGTTCCTGCACTCCAAAATTTATTGCTACACTGCTGGTTTTGTCAGGGTTCCTTTTTATAAGTTTTTGAAATCATGCATATGTGTGTTTTCCCTTTAGGGAAAATAAGATACTAAGCCGAAATGGTGGCAAACCCTGCCTGTGTTTGGAATGTAGTCGGGAAATCAAAGGCAGAAAAATGGCTGTTTATGAATGTATTTGTGCCACTCCAAAAATCACGGTGAGGTCCTTTAAATTCCCTAAACCTGGCAAGGAAAAGTTTTTGTGCCCATCCCTAACTGTACACTGTTCAATTTCCATATCACAGAATAACCCCCAAAAGCAACTGGATGTGATATCAAAAGCTGTTGCACACTGTTCAAAAAGGAACAAACATGTTTTGTCACACCTGCAGTCCGTAGATCTACATTAATGAGAGAGAACATCAATGAAGTTTGGTCACAGTGTGATTCAGTTCAGAAAATATCGGCAGGAAATTATCTCAAGGAAATCTTGGCCTGGAACTTTTAAAGAAGGGGGGGAGAGTAGTAAACTAATCATGAAGGCAAGTAGACTGCAGATGCCAATAGTTTTTTTCTTAATTAGAGATGATGCTGAACTTGAGTATTTACCTATTGATCAGGATGTTTTGGCATTTCCAAACTCCACAGAAAAAACCTGATATGAGGAAGCCATGTGTTTGTTTGTTCCAATGGTCTAATTGCTTTCACAAGTGCTGATAGATTCAGCCAGAATGGTATTTACAGTGCATGGTCCCTTAAACCTCAAAGAACTGGTGGGGTGGAGAGGAATGCGCATATATTTCCACCCATAAAGATAGAGCTGTAATCTTACATTGCTTTTTGCCTTAATTCTAAAGGAAATGGGTTCTTTTAAGTAAGGCAATAATGTTTATCGAGTGTGCTTCTCAGTTTATAATACGAGCATTGTAATGGGGAATTCAATTCTCTTATACACAAGCCGACATATTGGGATTTTCTCTTTTATATTTTATTTGGTTGATCAGTTGGGATTTTGTTATTGATGTTCAGTTTTATTCACCTTTGTGGATAGTTGCAGTTGGCAGATTGTGCAATACGGAACAGTTAGTGGCATTAACTACTCTTGAGCTGTGAATGTCTACAATTCACATTTCATTAAGTAACAAAAAATAATTCTGTGTGTGTGTGTGTGTGTGTGTTTAATTAATAAGGGAAGTACAGAATTAAGAATCTTGGACATTTTTAGAGGTCAGAGTTCTCTTGGAATGAAGGTGAATTCAAACATTATACACGTTATACACTCACTTTCCCTTTTATCTCTTCTATTGTCACAGTTGAAGGATTCACATTCTTCTCATGGAAGAAATTAAATTATACTCCATGTTAGTGATACCTATATGTAAAGTCTGCACATCACCAGAGAGGAAAGATGTGGATGCTTTTTTCCTTCATACATTCACAGAGTGTAAGAAGAAAGCACCAGTTGGTCACACTTCATCTTCTCTACTCCCACCTCACTTCTGTAAAATGTCCAAAGTTGTCTTCTGATTACCTCATAACAACCTTTGGAGTAGCTTATTCATGCAGCCTCATGTACTCTCAAAACAGGCAGACGTTTTCCAAACAAGACAGTAGTAATAACGTTTGGGAGATGCTCTAGGCCAACATTCCCCAGTCCATACTTCCTTTTCTGCTCCCAAGCTCCACCCTTTTAAAACTGAAGACAGGAAGAAGGGGATGCTGAGAAGCAGTAATGATGCTTCTCTGTTGTAGGTGTGGAGGTAGTAGTCAGACATAGCATTGCCAAAGAGGGGGGAGCTGGAGGGTTTGCTAGCACCTTCCCTGCCTCTCTTTTCCAATGTGAGTGTTCCTCCCCCACGGTTTCTAAAAAGCCTGGTGAATTTTGTTTAGGCCATTTCTGCCCAACATTACATATATGCAACAGAGATCAAATGTGTACACCTACGGGCTGGGCAGAAATGGGGTTAATTCACCGTCTGTCTTTTTCCAGGGGTGCATCAATTATGGTATCCTTCCTCACTTATGTTCAGTGTGATATACTTCACAGGTCAATGCTGTTCCTATTTTGTGAAGCTGCCACTGAGGGGCTTTGATGGCCACATTGGACACTGAGTTTGCCTTTCAGTTGCAGACGTTTTTTCTGCTGAGTTTCTCCTTTGATGGCTAACTTTTTTGTGGGCAGGGCCCTTCGCACGTGATGTGTTGTTTCACGTGCCACTTTTTTAGAACTTGAAAGGCGGCTATGATTTATGGGCCAATTGTGTTATGCTATTGCCCCGAAAGAATGTATGTTCTGTAACACATTTTCCAGCTGTTTCAAATGTGACAGTGCCTGACAGTGAGGCCTGGCTGCTGCCATAAATGGGGAGTGGCTGGTTCACATGGCAATGGACTAAGGTTACCTGCCATTTGTTGTAAGTCTGCACAGGGGATGAGAGGAAGGTGGGGATGGAATGAAACAGGGTGAGAATAGGGAAGGTGGAGGATGGAACAGGGTGATGAGGAGAGCAAATCATTCCCAGGAGTTGGGCAAGTTCAGAGGCACCTGCTGAATCCTGACTCCCTTCCCAGCCTGTTCTCCCTTCACCAGACCATGCAGACTTGTGCCAGCAATATTGCTGGTGCAGGTCTGAGTAGACCCAGTGACTGGGCACAGGCTTATGCCAGGGCAAGGTAACAAATGTTCTGTTCCCCTGAGGAGGCCACCTGAGGCCAACACAGCCCCAAAGAACATAAGAACAGCCCCACTGGATCAGGCCATAGGCCCATCTAGTCCAGCTTCCTGTATCTCACAGCAGCCCACCAAATGCTCCAGGGAGCACACCAGATAACAGGAGACCTCCTCCTGGTGCCCTCCCTTGCATCTAGCATTCTGACATAGCCCATTTCAAAAATCAGGAGGTTGCACATACACATCATGGCTTGTAACCCGTAATGGATTTTTCCTCCAGAAACTTGTCCAATCCCCTTTTAAAGATGTCCAGGCCAGACGCCATCACCACATGCTGTGGCAAGGAGTTCCACAAACCAACCACACACTGAATAAATAAATATTTTCTTTTGTCTGTTCTAACTCTCCCAACACTCAATTTTAGTGGATGTCCCCTGGTTCTGGTGTTATGTGAGAGTGTAAAGAGCATCTCTCTATCCACTCTGTTCATCCCATGCATAATTTTGTATGTCTCAATCATGTCCCCCCTCAGGCGTCTCTTTTCTAGGCTGAACAGGCCCAAATGCCGTAGTCTTTCCTCATAAGGAAGGTGCCCCAGCCTCGTAATCATCTTAGTCGCTCTCTTTTGCACCCTTTCCATTTCCACTATGTCTTTTTTGAGATGCAGCGACCAGAACTGGACACAATACTCCAGGTGTGGCCTTACCATCTATTTGTACAGCGGCATTATAATACTAGCCGTTTTGTTCTCAGTACCTTTTCTAATGATCCCAAGCATAGCATTGCCTTCTTCACTGCCGCCGCACATTGGGTCGACACTTTTATTGACCTGTCCACCACCACCCCAACAACTCTCTCCTGATCTGTCACAGACAGCTCAGAACCCATCAGCCTATATGTAAAGTTCTGATTTTTTGCCTCAATGTGCATGACCTTACACTTACTGACACTGAAACGCATCTGCCATTTTGCTGCCCATTCTGCCAGTCTGGAGAGATCCTTCTGGAGCTCCTCACAATCACTTCTGGTCTTCACCACTCGGAAAAGTTTGCTGTCATCTGCAAACTTAGCCACCTCACATTGGTGGTGCCACATTGGCATTGGTGGTATTGGTATGCCACATTGTTTCAACTGCATCACCGTGTGGGGAGTTAGTTAGGATTCATCTATTAGTTAGGTTAGATAGGGCTAGATGCAAGATCAATAGGGACCTGAGGAAGGTGGTCTCTGGTCTGGGTGGGGCTGTCATCTGGATATCGTTTATTCCTTGCCCTCTCTTTTTAGAGGTGATGGAGTTTACTTGTCTAGTACTAGTGCCATCGTTTTTCTTACTGACCTCTAGCAAGCTTTGCGTGGCTTTTGGGGGCTGTTGAGGCTTCATCAAAACTAAGTGTTAGGCTAGCCCTTCCCATGTGGCAGGGGTTATGCAGGCCATAGGCACAGAACTAGGGATTTTGTGTATACCCTGAGGTGAGCAAAGTCAATGGGTGAGCCAGTACTACTCCTCAGAGGTTGCTGTCTTAGGAAGCATGGCAGGTGAACCTGTGGCTTGGATTGCAAGATGACCTCAAAGGTTTCCAGCTTGGGGGAGTTGGTGGAGTCCAGCTGCCTCTATCCTTAGGGGTTGGCACTGAGAAACTCACCATATCTCTTGATGAATCTCAGCGTTCAGTCAGGGTGAGAATGCCCTTTTGGTGAAGAGATAGTCATTTGAAATTTCCCATAACTCAGTTGCCAACAATTCAGGAGGAGGTATTCAGGTTCTACATACTGCAGGTATTTCTGTCTATTGATATTCAATAAAGTGGCCCAGCTTAACACCAGCTTTGCTCACAGGTTTATTGGGGGGCAGGGTGCACAAGAAATTTTGGATGACACTGAAATACCATCTAGCTTCAAAATGCAATTCCATCTGAAGGGACAAAAAACCACCATCTTGCCTAAGGTTTATTTGATTTAAAGTGGAGAAATGGAAAATTTTCTGAGTGGGCAAACAGGCAAATAAAATCTCCGCATATGACAAGGGTGAATAGGTTGAGGTTGAGGTCCCAGTTCAGTAGACAAAAATAAATCATACTATAATCACATTTTTAGAAAAGGTGACAAAGTCAGATGTCAAGAAATTGGCAAATAAATGCAAAATGCTCCCAGAAAGGGTCGATCAGCAAAAACATAGGGATGTTCAATAAAAATGATAATGAGTGAGACTTATAGAAGTCTACAAATAATAAACAAAAAGCTAATCATACAATAAATATATCTTTGGCACTTACCAAAAACAGCACTGGAGAAAGACTTTCTAAAGGATTTTAGATAAAAATAAAGATAAAGATGGACAGGTGGCCCAGTAAAATGTGCACTATTATAATCATAATAGAATTGCACAGGGTGGCACTTATAGCAGTGCCTTTTAGAGTTGTGTTGCATTTTGTGCATGTGGGCATGTGTGTGATAAACAGCTTAATAGTTTGTATGCTTTAACATGCAACACTTCTAATATACGAGATAAAGCATTTCAAGTCATTCATTTAATACTATTGTTATCATTGCTGTTCATTCATTGCTGTTGTTCAGTGCTATCTGTTATCCTTTGTCCTTCTTAGAGCACAATAAAATTGGTCAGAATTATTTACCATATTTAGATGGGGATTCAAGGCAGGCAAATAGAAAGTTTGCCAAAACTCATCAGAGATTTCATGACAGAGCTTTCCTACAAATTCAAAATATTGTTATTTTATTGAAGTTTTTTTTCTTTCTTTTAAGCAGGGGGATCCCTTTCAAAAATGGCACCTGTGTGCTCCAAGTGTCACATGAACCCACAGATCTCTTATGGGCAAAGTCTTTAAGTTTGTGGTTCATACGTTACAGCAAAAACAGCAGTTCACACATCTGCTTCACCTACTTCTTGTGGCTGGCCAACAGACTCTCCACAAAAAGGTATTTCTATAGTGTCTCAAGAGGATTGCTCACAGGTCATTGAATTCTTCCATAGAACTGTGAACGTCACTGGTAACACCTTCTATGTGTTCCTATGGCTTACAGGATCTCTTTTCATGGGATGAATAAACAGCATCTAACCAGACCACTTGGCAACCTCCTAGCATTTGACAGTCACACCTTATGTGACATTTTGCATTTGAGTTCGCTCTCTCTCTCTCTCTCTCATCTTACATACATTTCACAAGTTTTTCTCTTCTCATATACAAAGCATCAGTATGAACCCCCAGGGCATCTCTGGGAAACACATATCAATAAAAATGGAGCGCATAGCAATAAAGTGTCATTTCCTTTTCATTTCATATGCACTTCCCCAGAATTCCTTGTGATTTTCTAGATGATATATTACTGCCTTCCTCCCAAAAACAATATGTTTGCTGTTATGAAAGTGCATAATTATTCCTCACCTTATTAATGTGCATCTACTTAAAGATGATATATATTTTTAGTGTGTTCAAAGTTAGAATGCCTCCATCTGGAGACACAACACAGTCACTTTATGGCAAAAAAAAAAAAACCCTTAGAATCAATATTTGAAGTAAATACTATTGAAAGATTTATTAGAGTGCTAGTCTATGCATGAAGTAAATCCCACTGTGGTCAATACAACTTACTCCTAGGCAAACATGTGCAAGATTGTAGTATTGCAGAGCAATCGTATGCATCTGTAGTCAGGAGTAAGCCCCATTGAATTCAATGGGACACACTTCCAGGGAGCAGTGTGCTTAGGATTACAGTCTTATGACCTTTCAGGGAGCCAGTATTGTTCTGGAGGTGGGGAGGGCAAAACACTAAGTTTTGCAGGGTGCCTTGACATGCCCTGTAAGCTGCCCCTCCCCCTCACTGTCAGAGCCATTCCAACTGGCATGGGCAAACACACTGGGAATGCTACTTCAGGGACCCCTTGGAAAATACAATAGCTTAGACCAGGGGTGTCAAAGTCGTTTCATACAGGGGGCTGAATAGCATTCATGATGGCTGCTGAGGGCCAGAAGTGATGTTATAAAGCAGGAAGTTATGTCATTAATCAGGTCGTGATCAGAAATAAGCACTTTGTTCTCATCTAGGGACTCATTAGCTGCAAATGACAGAAGAGAAAATACTCAAATTTTGATCATATTTTCAAGATATAAGAAAGCCCAATTATCAGGCAAGCAACCCTTTCAGCAGTGATACCTCAGCACAACTTAGCAGCTGATAGTGGACTAGGAAAGGCTGAGGGCCAGATAAAGAGCTTCTCCAGGCCAAACCCAGTCCACAGACCTGATAGTTGACACCCCTTGTCTTAGACTTTCGTATGCCCCAGGCAAAATTCTCAGTTTGCCTTTTGATCTGTGATGGAGAGTGTGTTCCATGGCCACTGCAGGACAAATTCATGACCCACTGAGACTAGTCAGTGTTAATCATGCTTTCTCTTCCTTGGGAAGTAAAAGACTGCTTCAATAGTTAGGGGCTTGTAGCAATCTGTTTTTTAAAGATTAGTCAGAGGGCATATGTCGGTATAAGAAAAGAAGGACGGAAAAAGGAAGACAAATCCCATATTAAACTCTTATCTATAGCTAGGAAAGCAGCATTAGGGTTGGCGGATCTATGGTTTGTCCCAAGAATGAATAGCGGGTTTGTTAATTTGCATAATTCAAATGTAGCCTTTGACAATAAAAACATCCAGTCTAATTTCTGAGCCATTTCTTTAGCGGGATGTGCTCATCCATTTTGCTTAAACTAATTACATGTCCACAATCAAGTTCATCAGACGCAATAACCATAATTCATATTATCTGCATTAAAATAAGTAGGCATTAATTATGGATAAGCTATTGTTATGAAAAATGTAACACAAAATATTGGGTCTCTTGGTAGACACAACACACACATATAAAATGCATTGTTTTATTTATATTTTAATGCATATTCTAGTATCATTAAGATGCTTGTATATGAGGGTGCATCTGATTTCAGTAGAAACAGGAGTTTGTGTTTTACGATGAAATGTATGAATGAAATATTTGAGAATACAAGGGGAGGGGATATTATTTGAAGTCCCAATGCCCATATCCACTCATCTCTCCAGTTCCATTTTGAAACCTAGACTTCATCTTGGAAGCTAAACACAGCTGGCCCTTCAAAGTGTCAGATGTGAGTCAGTTTGACAGATGTGAGTCAATGGGAGAATCAGTCTGCCATTGTACAAATCAATGGTAAGGCCACACCTGGAGTATTGCATCCAGTTCTGGTCACCACATCTCAAAAATGACATAGTGGAAATGGAAAAGGTGCACGGAGGCGGAGCTAACTCTCAGCGAAGTTGCAGTGAACTTTGGGGGCTCCTGAAGAGACTGCGAAATAGATGTGTTTTCATGTGCCTAAACAACTAAGGCACGCTTCGGTGCCAGGAAGACGGTACGAAGAGCTGAGAGCTTGAACGGGGGGCGGGTCCTTAGAAACAGGCAATTTCAAGGATTTCTCTCTGTTTTGCTCTGTGCTGAATCATATCTATCCAGGGCGCCATCTTGGAGAAGCTCGGAAAGCTGAGAATCCGTCCTCCCACGGCCTAGATACAACAACATCGCAGCGAAAAAAGCTATTAAGAGTGAGTGAACTTGGCTCATTAAAAAGTTCTACTGAGAACTGTAAGTAAGAAGTCTGGAGGAGGAGGAGATAATTCAAGATTATTCACGCTGGCCATTAGCCACCCAGGGGGGGAATAGGTGAATTGGTAGGAAGGGGGTAATACCATTGTAATCAGAGACTTCTTTTTTAGATGTGATATTAGAAATTAAGAATTAGATAAGAAAGATTTTATTTTAGAGACTAGTTTAGTGGTAAGAAGAGTGTATAAGTAAAAGTCTGAAGTGTTTTTTTAATGATGGGATAGATAAGGTTAGAGGAAAAAATATGGAATGTTAAAGTATAAACCAGTTGGGTTAATGAATATGATAATTTTTGTATTGATTATTAATTTCGTTTGGATTAATGTTTGTTGTAATCAATGGCCACCACCCATTGATTGTGTATAACCTATGTAGTCCTAGCCCTAAGTTTATCCAATTTTCCTTACCTGTAATAAATCTTACAGATAAATTCTTTATCTGTAATAAATAAAGCATTAAAAAAAAAGGAAATGGAAAAGGTGCAAAAGAGAGTGACTAAGATGATTACTGGGCTGGGGCACCTTCCTTATGAAGAAAGGCTACTGTGTTTGGGCCTCTTCAGCCTAGAAAAGCAGCGCCTGAGGGGGGACATGATTGAGACATACAAAATTATGCATGGGAAAGTTAAAGTGGATAGAGAGATGCTCTTTACGCTTTCACATAACACCAGAACCAGGGGACAGCCACTAAAATTGAGTGCTGGGAGAGTTAGGACAGACAAAAATAATATTTTTTTACTCAGCGTGTGGTTGGTCTGTGGAACTCATTGCCGTAGGATGTGGTGATGGCATCAGGCCTGGATGCCTTTAAAAGGGGATTGGACCAATTTCTGGAGGAAAAATCCATTATGGGTTACAAGTCATGATGTGTATGTGCAACCTCCTGATTTTAGAAAGAGGCTATGTCAGAATGCCAGATGCAAGGGAGGGCACCAGGATGCAGGTCTCTTGTTATCTGGTGTGCTCCCTGGGACATTTGGTGGGCTGCTGTGAGATACAGGAAGCTGGACTAGATGGGCCTATGGCCTGATCCAGTGGGGCTGTTCATATGTTCTTAAGTCACCTCAGTACTGCACTAGAGCACCACCAGGTAAAGAGGGAGGCATTAAGTAAAGAGGGAAGAAGAGTATCCCTTCAAGTTCCAGGAGATGGTGTCCCAGTCCTCCTCAAGTTCTTAGCAATTGTGTTAAAATAGTTTTCACTAGTGCCAAGCTTCATGGTAACCTCCTGGGAGGGCATAATGGAGCAGTGGTGAGAACAGGGTCTTGGGATGTGGTTGGACAGATAATGGGTCTTTAGTCTGATTAATTGATTGATTGATTGATCAATTGATTGATTGGGATCATGGCATGAAAAAGGTTAAAGGTGACTGCCTTATTGTATAACAGCAGGACAGTGTCCTGGGCAGGAGGCAAGGACCAGGCCAGAGGGTATGGATCTTGGATCTCAAAAACAGGAGGTTGACTTGAGGTAAGCCAGATCACCCAACACTACCATTCGAAACAGTGAGAATGGCACCTCTGCATGTGTGCCAATATTGGGGACTAGTATTGTGGCAAAAGACTCCACACACTAATGTGGGAAGAAGCCCCACTTAATGGAAAAGAACTTACTTCTAAGGAGACATGCAAGTAAAAACAGCACTGCAGCGGGGGGGGGGGGAGCAATATTGGTCAAATCTAAAATAGATAAACATTTAAATTTAAATACAGATTCCAAGCAACCATACAGATTCCAAATACAGATTCCAGCAACCACAAAAACTAAGTTAAAATGTCTATGTAAATAATTAGAAAAAGTATAATTTTAATTGGGTACCAAAGGGCTGTACCAGCCATACGAAACTAGGGAGGACATTCCACCATGATGAGGGGTTTTTGTTTATTTTTGGGTTGTTGTTGTTTTTAATGTAGCTAGCTTCCCACAATACTTTTAATGAGGATTTAACAAAACAAAAACAGCCCCTGAAGAAGGGGGTCAAAGCCCCCAGTGCACTGGAATTCTGGCCGCCTTTGCAATTCATTGCATCTTCTATGTTCCTTTAATACCCTGCTCTGAATCAGTGCTTGCTGCCATAACCCACTTTTGTAGTAGGCAGCCCAATCCTGTCCTTTGCTGGAATAGGCAGGCAGGCAGGCTGGCTGGCCCACGCTGTTTCCAGTGCAAGGCTGGGGCTGGCAGGGCCGCAACCCAGGGCAAGGAGAATCAACTCCCCTTTCCCTGTGTAATGCAGCAGAGGCCCTAATGGGGATACTCGGATCTGCACCACTTAAAGAGGTGGTGCAGATCCAAGCAGCCCAGCACTAGGATGGGCCACCCGGGATGCGGATTAGGATCTGGCCTAAATGCCAGATTCTGGCTCCACCCCTCTCCCGGAACTGGTCCGCCCATGGGCCCACCCACCGTCCACTCTCCCTCTGCCCTGAATCACTCCTGCTGTCCCCAAACCCCTGCACTGGTGGCCCGCCAGTGGTGCAAACTCAGCCTCTGTCTCCTGGGACCTCACTGGGCCTCTGGAGGCCAACGCAAGTCCCCTGCTCCTGCCTCCTGCCTCACCTGGTGGCGCAGAAGTGCCTTACAGCACTTTTGTGACACCAGGAGGTCAGCGCAGGGGTCTTGTGCCAGCCTAGGGCACACTTTGAATTGCACTCCTAGCCATTTAATAGTGTCACATTGCATGCCAGAAGAGGTCACCTGTTGCCAACCTTAAAGGCAGCCTGTGTTTCTAGGCAGTCTCCAGTGAAAGTCACTATACTTCTTAGAGATGTATAATGAACATGCAAATTCCCACCCTATTTCAGAGAGCTGGAGTTCCCAGGTTCATTGAGGAGCACCAGAGGGGAGAATTTTGTCATACAAAACCACAAGACATGCCTAGAGACAAGAGTAATTAATGCCTTTGTTCTGTAATGGTACCTGAGGGATTTGTTTCATGTGAAGCCATCCTTACTTTTGAGAGTTCTCAGGGATTCTCATGAGTTACTTTTCTTTCTTCCCATGTATGAGAAAATACTGCTGCCTAGGCAGTGGAGAAAATAAATGTTTTGGAAGAGAGGAATGCAAAATTCATCATGCCACTGGGATGCAGGAGTAGTTGGCAACCTTCAGTCTCGAAAGACTATGGTATTGCGCTCTGAAAGGTGGTTCTGGAACAGCGTCTAGTGTGGCTGAAAAGGCCGATTCGGGAGTGACAATCCCTTCCACACCGGGAGCAAGTGCAGTCTGTCCCTGGCCTGTCTCCCTGGCTATGGGCCTTCCTTCTTTGCCTCTTAGCAAACTGTTGGCAAAGTGTCTCTTCAAACTGGGAAAGGCCATGCTGCACAGCCTGCCTCCAAGCGGGCCGCTCAGAGGCCAGGGTTTCCCACTTGTTGAGGTCCACTCCTAAGGCCTTCAGATCCCTCTTGCAGATGTCCTTGTACCGCAGCTGTTGTCTACCTGTAGGGCGCTTTCCTTGCACGAGTTCTCCATAGAGGAGATCCTTTGGGATCCAGCCATCATCCATTCTCACAACATGACCGAGCCAACGCAGGCGTCTCTGTTTCAGTAGTGCATACATGCTAGGGATTCCAGCACGTTCCAGGACTGTGTTGTTTGGAACTTTGTCCTGCCAGGTGATGCCGAGAATACGTCGGAGGCAGCGCATGTGGAAAGCATAAAGTTTCCTCTCCTGTTGTGAGTGAAGAGTCCATGACTCGCTGCAGTACAGAAGTGTACTCAGGACGCAAGCTCTGAGTTGCAGGAAGTTGCAAGCTCTGGGATGCAAGCTCTGGGATGCAGGAACTTACCTGGGAATACCAGCAGTATGATGACCACAAATGGTAAGGAAATTTGTGCCTTCAGCTCCTGCACAAGATATTAGGCAACTGTTCTCGGCTCTTAATCTTTCAGGATGCCAGAACGATCTTTCCTCAAGACTGCTCACAGAGACGGTATAAGATGACAGTGAAATGACTGTCAGGAACATTTAAAAAATGACTATTATGGATGCTGTTATCACCCAAAATATTCAAGTTAAGGGATCTGTCAGCATTTCCCTAACAAACCAGGATTTTTTTTGATTTTTTTTTTTTTTTTTTTAGAGAGAGAGAGATTATAATTCAACTGTACAAACAAATCCTCTCCCTGGGCTCAAACTCACCTTTTAAAATATGGAAAAAAGTAATCCAGCCTGACAGCAGAATACATTCAACAAATGTGGAAAAAAGGCAACATTACAGGTTCTCTGCCCTCAGTTATGCATCTTTTTTCTGTATTTTATTAATAAAGACTCTCAAATGCTTTCGTTACAGCTGCAACATCATTTCTATGATTCGACTTGAAATCTTTTAAAATTATTATTATTACTGTTGCGAATGGTTTATTTATATCCCCCAGTCCATTGCATGCTGTGATATTTGGAGACTTCATGGGAAAGAAATCATTTTAAATTACAGATTTCATTTAGTAATGGTTCTTATTGTGGTTTACTCTTTGTTCCGGAAGACATTTTGCAAGCTTTTTCAAAATGCATTCACCCCTGAGAAACAAATAACCCAAGGCCCCATTTTAAAATCGCCCCATTTTCCTGTAAACTGGTTTCCAACTGAGTTTTATTGCAGATACAATTGTAGAACTGCAGGCCTTTAGCTTGACCAGAGGGCAGGCTGTGGGTTAAGGAGAGATCATTGTACACATATTTGCATATTTGTTGAATAGCACTTATTCAGAATCCTACATTTAAAAAAAATTCTTAAAATTTACAAATCCTCAAAAAATGTACACTATTTTTAAAATGGTTTAATAGAAACATTATCAGAATATTGGAAACATTTAGGAAATATGCAATTTCTACTCATTAATGGCATTTTCTGACTGGTCTACTTCTCTGTTGCATACAACTAACTACTAACACGAATGATCCATTCATAGGAGCACTGTAACAACAGATGGCACTTGTTCCTCATGAACAGTGTTCCTCTTTCCATGATTAAAGATGCTGGGTTATACCCTAAACTGCAAGGGGAGGGCAGAATGAGGATGGGGGGAGGGCAGAGTAGGGCATCAACAGGGCAGGGAGAAGGGTCTATTCTATTGAATCCAGATAGAGGGTGAGTTTGGCAGCAGTGGTGGCCACCTAATTCAAAGCCCCTTCCTAGAGTTGATCCTGCAGTCCAGATCCACTCGGACCTGAGCCAGCAATTTTGCTGGCTCAGGTCTGAGTAGACCACTCCATGCCACACAGGCTTACCCCTTTTCTCTTACCCAGACAGACCCCTGGGACTACCCCTCCACAGGTTGCAGCTCAAGCAGTTTGGCCATGCCTGTATCAGTTGGGGAAAGCATAGGTTTGGGCTGTTACTTCATCAGTCTGTTTCAAAAGAGCCATTTAGTTAAATATAAGTGCATGTGCTTAAACCTTGATGTTTAATTTGCCCAAGAATCTTCATTTTGTATTGTATTATTTTCTTTTCCTGTGGCTCTACTTGCAATATATTTTGATCTCAAATTGGATGCCATCTCTTTGTCAACGTGGATATTATTTCATCTTTGTATCTTGTGGAAAAAGTTGATAAAAATAATTTTTCTGAAACCATTTTAAATGTAACAGGTTGTATCAAATCCATGAATGCCATATCACTTTGGTCTATGTGTTTGTTGAAGCTACTTCTGAGAGTTTCATAAGGAGAGCAAGGTTGGTGTAGTGATTTGGGAGTGATTTGGGACCTGGACGATCCAGGTTCAAAACCCCCCTCGCCCATGAAGCGTCCTGGGTGACCTTGGGTCAGTCACTTTCTCTCAGCCTCACCTACCTCACAGGGTTGTTGTGAGGAAAAAAGGAAGGGAGCAGCCATGTACACCACCCTGAGCTCTTTGGAGGAAGGGTGGTATAAAAATGTGATAAATAAATAAATATTTATTACCCTGAGCTTTTCCATCTTCCTATTCAGCATCTCCAGAAGTCAATGAGGACAGAAGAAAAACTTTTTCTAAAAGCTGCCTTGACTCCTGGCACCTAGAGAAGAAACAGTAAAAACATATTTGAAAAGACTTGATGGAAAAAAAAAATTAGAATGATAATTGTTGCTGATTTCTCAATAGCCGTTTAGTGACATGCATTATAATTTAAACCAGTGAGAGGTTGAGGCCAGTGAAGGGTTGAGGGCAGGTTTAGTGACATACATTAAAATTTAAACCTGTGAGGGGTTGAGAACATCCTGTGTTCTTTATCAAAGACTATAAAAAATAGCTAAAAGAATATTCTAATAAACTGATAACAGAGCAATTGTAATTGCTATAGAGCTTCAAGAACGTGAACTTGGATTGTTTTATTTTTTTTATCAGCAGATGAAAGTTCAGATGATTGAAAAACGACTGACTTGTTCATTTGCTTATGTACATTGTCAACTTTGTATGAGCTTACTTGGGTCAGAAGAACACAAGTACTTTTACTGAATTTTTGTCTAGTTAGTTATGAAAGAAAGTAGGAGGCATTTTGGAAATGTCCTGTGTCTTGCAAAGAGGAATGAGGTGGAAATTCATCAGACTAATCTCTAGCAAGTGACCGGGGAAGTTGCACCTGTGAAATTTCTGTCTGGATGTATCTCTTAGCCCATTTGTAAACTGAAAAGCAAAGACATATAATGTATATATTCTTCACTGTTTGGAACATATGTTGTAAAGGTCATAAAACATAAATTCTTTATGTTTAATTCTTATCTTAAACCAATGGGCACTGAACTATATTTTTACATTTTCAGGGAGGGAAGTGGGTACAGAAACTGTGGATAAAAAGGGCTGACCTGTCCTACCCTAGCCATAATTGTCCTCCTTGTTGCCTTCTTTGGAGCTTGAGTCAGTGAACGGGTATACAGTGACCCTATCTCTATTCAATGAGTCCAATCCATGAGATCTTTGAAACATCCAGTTTCTGCAAAGCCATTTTTGCTCAGTGTGAAATGCATTAGTTGTGCTATCAGTCTCTTCCCCTACTTGCCTCCTTCCTCAATCATTTTGTATTTGCTCTGTTGGTATTATTGATATACATTTGAAGGACATATTACTTCCGTGCTCTTTGCCACACCTAAGATATTGTCATCGCTCACTAAATAATTATAAAATGCCTTGTGATACAAAACCTGATATAAGAGAAGATATATTTTATGAGCCCTCTTACCATTCACTATAGATTGCCTTGGCACCATAGCTGTGGAAAGAATAATACAAAAGAGACTTGCATTGAGAAAAATTAACAAAATTTGTCTTTCCACAATCCTTGCGGAGCAAAGATGTCAACCTTAATGTCTGCCAAGGTATCTGGCATTCACTGACATTTAACAATTTCAGTGGGAGTGATATGGGTGTCAAGCAGCTGTATTTAAAATGAGCTCCGACTCTTTGAGGCAAGGCCTGTGATGAAATCTGAACCACAGAGAGATTTTCAAGGATATGTTTTTAACCAGTGATTTATACTGACATCTGAATGTGAAGCTTTTATAAACGGCCAAATTTTTTGCGTGTCAAAGAAGCAAGACATTTATCGTATTGGCATAGTACTCTTCCTCAAAAGAACTTAGAGGGCATGTATCCTGTGGTATCACATATCTGGTCTATACTGGTCTGATCTATACTGAATTTGTTTTTCTTATTTATGCATGTCTTTCCTCATTGTCCCGGGTCTCTTCAAGCATCAACTGAGTTTATTTTAATGAGTTTCCTCATGCGATGGATTTTTATGCTGAGGCCACTGCTGTAATTTTTTGTTTCCATTGTTGTAAGCCTTATTTTAGTAATATTTTTTATATTTCTAACTAAAAGTACATGTCAGAGATGGGGCACCACAGCTGAAAAAGCCCCTTGTGCTGTTGCCAGGATCTAGCAAATTTTAAGAGATGGAGATACCTGGGGAAAGGCCTCCCATGATGATGTTAATACATGACAGGTGCATAGAGGAGGAGGAGTTACTCCTTCATTTAGCTGTTAAAGGCTTAGCCACAAGGCATAAAGGGTTTTAATCAGAATTAGGTGGTAGAATAATGTGTATCACTTCAGACTCCCAATAAAGGATGCCATTTTTGATGCTCCCTGTGGGGCATCAAGCACCACCCCACAGCATAACAGTGCCAAAATGGCCACCAATGTAACCTGTGGAACCAAGGAGGCAGACAGAGGTCTCCCCAGTGTAAGGGAGCATTGGTTCTCTTTCCCTGTGTTGGGTCCAGGCAGCCCCTTTGGTTCTACTCAGATCTGCACCAGCTATTTAGCTGTCATAGAACTGAGATCCATGTAAGGCTTCAAGGTCTAGGAGGGTGATAGATGTGGCACAGCCTGCCACTCGCGCCCTCTCAGGCCTGAACTGCCCCCCAGGCCACCATCCTCCCCACCGCTATTCTGTCCTCCCCCCACCCACCCAACACCCAGCGGTTCACTTACCCTGTTCAGTGGACACAGCTCCAGTGCTAGCAAAGACCTGCTAGGGCAGGCCTCTCCACTGGTACCACTGGCCTCTGTGTGACTGCAACATGCTTTATGGTATATTTGCAACTGTGCGTGTGCCCATTTCACTGGCACTAGCATGCATAGGTTCAGGCGGTAAATCACAAAACAAAACTTTGTTTGAACATAATGAAGACTGAAAAGACTGGAGGTATGAATATTGAATCTATGTTGGCAGTGTTTCCAAAGCCACAAAGTCCAGCCACAAAGCCCGTCTGTCTGTGACATACAGGCTCCTGGCACCTTGTTAGAATCTAAAGCACTGTCCATTGTCCCCTTATCATCCCTTACTCAGGCCCCTGCTTTGCCCTGAACCATTCAATACCCCAATTCGCAAATATGAGAGATTGAAGGAAGCTTACCATTTAAGTTGTGTATATGCAAAAGGAGCTTAGGGTATATATGTGCATAATTTGTTTTGAACAAATGAAGGACTGTGCTTCCTCAAGATAATGCAAGTGGGAATAAACAAAATACTAAACTGGAATCAACGTGACAAAAGTGGGTTGCAGGAGCAGACTCATCCCCAGTTTTCCTGCAGTAAAATGCATTTTATGCCTCTAATGCCATTGTATATATTTTATTGTCTCATTCTACTAATTAACAGTTGCTTTCATACATACAGTAGGCCATGTAACTAGATTAACTCCATTATTCTATCACCATAAATTTAAATGAAAGCCATTTAAAGTCTACTTTTCTCTTTTTTTTGTGCTGTAAAAGACAAGGGTCTTAAAAATATTTTATATATATTCAGATATGATTTATTGATATGGTAGTTTCTGTTGCTATGATTTTCAGTTCCCTGTATCTTGGGAAACACTGCTTTAAGTTTTTGTCTTATAACATTGCAGTACATTTCTTCTCGAAGAGTCACCAAGTGGGTTTTTTTTTCTAAATAAAATAAAAAAGTAAAATGTATTGTACAGTACATTTGACAAGTGACACTAAGAAACAGTCACCTTAAAGGTGAGAAGCAGAAGCCAGAATTCAGGAACATGCATACCAATGCAGACAGAGAAGAGGAGGAGGGCACAGCAGGAAAGCTCAAAAGTGGAAAGACAAAAAGGAGATTTTTAATCAATTGAATTGGAGATGATTGGACTAGTAAATGACCCAGACAATCTCTAGCAAAGAAGTCTTTGACTCTCAACTGCATTCCAAGAATAAATGGGCAGCCTAATCCCAACCTGCACTGATGCAGCCAGGCCACATAACCTGCGCTGTAACCAACACAGGTTAGGAGGTGTCTGGAGATGTCCTTATGGTAAGGGCCCCCTGTCAAGCCCATGTGTCAAGCTCCAGACTACCCTATGGGGCATCTCAGACCTGCGCCAGTGTTTAGCTGGTTCAAATCCTGGAAGTCTGGTGTAACACCAGGAGGGTGGCCTAATCTGCCCCAATTCTGTCCTCTCCCTGCCCCAAAATACCCCTTCCCTGTCACCCTCTCCACGCTCTTGTGCCTCTTGATGCCTTACCTTCTTGCACCAGTAGTAAGGACTTCAGGTGTGCTCCGGCAAGCTGGTGCAGGTCTTCCTGCTAGCGCCACTTCCTCCTGTGCAAAAGCACTTTATTTATTTATTTATTTATTTATTTATTTATTTATTTCTCACACACATTTTTATACCGCCCTTCCTCCAAAGAGCTCAGGTGCTCCCCTTTTTCTTGTCCTCACAACAACCCTGTGAGGTAGGTGAGTGTCAGGCCTTTGGCATCCCAGGCCCTGAAGTGTTATAAGCCAGGATGTGGCAAGAGGGGCCTTGATATCCAGGCCTGGTATGAAATGCAAATAAAGGAGCAGCAGCACTGTATATGATTAGCAATCAGATGCACCTGTGTTAGGTGGAAGCCATGTGACCTGGGGAAATGTGTGCAGAGTCACGGAGGCTATAGTGGAGTGGTGCAATGCACCACTGGACAGCCAATCAGAAAGGGTCACAAGACTGTCTTGTGATGATGAGGTTGCCCTATTCTGATTGGCTGGCCCCGGTATATATGGGGGCAAGAACAGACACTAAATGTGGGTTGCTGTGGTGGAGTTTCTACGTGTCATGTTGCTGGTTTATTCTGTGAAGTGGCCTGCTTATCGTGACAGTGCCTCTCTGTATCCCTGACTCCTGGACCATTTGACTGACTACTCTTCTGCCTGCTCCTTTTACCAATACCTGCTTCTGCAACAAACAAGCCAGTGTCTGCTCCTTTGGCTCTGTTTGGGATCTGTTTGGAACAGAGCCAAACAGAACCAAACAGAAGGAGACTTACTTCAGAGTAGACATACCTATGATTGGGCTCTTAATCCTGGCAGAGATATATATCTGCACCTGTTTTCACATGCTAAGGGCAGGTGAAAAGGGATTCTATGTGTGTAAAACGTGCTGTCCAGCCTTGCCAGAGATCCTCCTCATCCTTCCCCCACAAGCATGCCCTCCGCCAGCCAGAGTTTGCAGCTCCTCTCCAGCAATGCACAGCAGCTGCTCAGGGCAGCAGAGAACATAAAGTTGCATGCCAAGCACCTTCCCAAAGACACAGAGTATTCTGATACCTGAATTAAACCATATTTAATCGCTTGTTTGCAAACGTAGCTGTTTCTATGTGCACCTAAGGACCCGTCTCGTGTAAGAATTCTTTTTTTGTTCTTACTCCCACAGTTGCTTAGAGTAATTTTACTACATGGAACTCATGTAAGCCATTTTTTTGGAATCCATTCACTGCTTCCTCCTTATTTCTCCAATAAAAAAATGATTAATAAATAAATAAAAGATTAACAAGTTGTGAGTTCCTGGAATTTATTTTTTTTTTTTACAAAAAAGCACTGGATACACCCATTCCAAAATTACTACATATATAGTATCCCTACAGTATTTCTTCCTGTTTACCCTTATGTTGTTAAGTTCAGGAACCCAACAGCTTAGCAACTGAACATAGGCCATGGTAAAAAGAAACAAAAGAAGAATTGTCAGAGGATATCAGATCTGGAAGTACCAGCAGACAGGAGTCTATAATATGTTCGTTTGTATGGAACACTGATACTACCAGCCATGGGAAACCGATAGTTTCTGATATGTTGAAAAACGAAAAGGCATCTGAGATTAAAGTGTGAATTCATTTGAAAGCTTACCCATAAGATCAGTAGAAATACAGACACATGTTAAAATCAGATGCCGGTAAGCCAAGCTGGAGAATGGTTTTTGTTGCTACAAGTGTCTGTTCTTTCATTACACTTTTAGTAGGCAAAGAGATTGTAAGAAAATAGTCTGCATCCACAATGCAGATGATCCTCAGGGAAACTTTCAAATGTTGCATGTTTTGTATACAAAAAAGGCATAGGAAGTGTAGGCAGAAAAGGAAACCTGTGTGTAAGTAATCACATGTCACAACGACACAGCAAAAAATAGGGGGAAAAATATAAGGGAAAATTAGTTATCTTTACCACAATTTCATATATTCAAGTGAGTTTAACAGAGAGACAAAGGGCCCAGTCCTATACCCCACCAGTCCATAGCATGATGTGCCACCAACAGGGTGCAGACTGCATGGTATGGGGGAGCAATCGGACAGCCCAGAAGACGTAAGCAAAAATCTTTTTTATTTCCCTCCTAGTATGCTGCTTGACTTCCAATGGGTGTCTTTGGATCTCTGCCAGATAATTAGGAGTTTAAAAGCACAATCTAGACCCATGTGAACCAATTAGCCACCAGCATGCACTATTGCAAATGTGCCATAAGGCACATTTGTGAGCCCTTACCCTGGGTCCAGTGCCAGAGCTAGACCAGCTGAGCAAGTCCACGTTGGAAAGGGGGGATATGATCCTGGTGTGCATGACTGCCATTGAGATCCTGCACTTCCTGAACCTGCCCACCCCCCTCTCCATCCTGCTCCCCCCATGGTCCTTCCATGGCCCCCCATGGTCCCGCTCCTCCCATGGTGCCACCCCTGTATTGACCTACCGGCTTTGGCAGGGCTTCTGTGCATCACTGTTGCAAATGTTGCAAACCTCTGGCCATTTGTGCTGGCAGCCCTGATGTGCGTGCAGCAGTGTGGCTTTCATGACATCAGCCCAGGACTTACAGTGGTGGATCACAAGCCCTGGTTAGAATTGGGCTGAAACTGAAGGACGTTCCTGCAGATTGTGTTTATTTTTTCACGTGGATGTAATAGTGGACATGCATGTGCATCTTGGCCTTGTGAATGGATCAATCCTTGATGCAATTCAGCTGAAACTAAGTTTAGAACAACGGAGCAACTGGAATTCAAAGCTGTGCCTGCAGCAAAACCTTCTAAACAGTCAAAGGAGGATCTGTAAATCACAGTTATTATCAACAGTTTCCAAGAGTGTAGCCATAGCACATATCTCTACAATTCTAAGATCTTCTTTGACAGCAAAAATACCTACATGACTGAAACAGCACTACTGTGAGTACTTTAGCAGTTGATGGACAAAGGCCTGCTGTGCCCAGCGATATTGATTTTAAAGAGAAATGGGCACCAATTTAGGGCTCTATTACACATTGTGTTTTCAGTGTGGATCAGTGGTATCCCTGTGGTAATGTTTGCTTGCCTGCAATTGCTACTGACATTTAATGGGGTCAGGGTGATGCCCCATGTCAGAAGAGATTGTAAACATTACTTGCATCTTGGTGGCGTGTGTGAAACACACAAATATCAGAGAAATCTGGATTCACATGGCAACTATGCCATGGAACCTTGCAAGGATTCATGAGGCTCATTTAGACTGAATTCTCACCAGATTTAGGGCATAGTTCTAATCAACTTTCCAGCACTGACCTAGCCACAGTGCAACCCCAAGGTAAGGTAGCAAGCATGCCCTTACTTTGAGGAGGCCCCCTTGACTGCCTCCTCACTGCTGGATGCAGTGCACACCACATTAGCACAGCTATGTCGGTGCTGGAAAGTTGGTTAGGATTGCGCCCTTAAGTCCTAAACTGATGCACATGCCAACCTTCTGCTTGTAGGAAGTGAGCAATCAACTTCTTACTGTTCAGTTAATAGGCAAATTGACCCCACACTACTGAAATGAACACTCAAGGCAGTAAATGGGTTGAAGTATGGACCACAGTTTGATTATCTTCCAGTCCTGAACTTTACCAGTTAAAGCCAACTTCTGTAAACTCAGTGCAGGTGTACTTGCTACCAAAGTGAGGGCTAGGAAGTGCTGTTCCAACCACTCAAGCTCCAAGCATCATAAAGTCAGTGCTATAACAGCTGTTAATTCTTCACTAGCCATAGACCTGAAAGGTGGCTGTAGCAGCAGCAGCACCTAAGTTGTTAAACCATTGAGGCTCAAAGGTTGGGGTAGGAGGCTTTTAATGCGAGGTCTCCTTGGACTTGTAAGCTGAAAGAGGTTGCTTTGGGTAATCTTCCATTCACTACTCTTGTACCTCAAGGTGTTCACCAATTTTCAGTATGTCTCTCCACACCTTTAATATGCAGTGAATATACCTGTTGAGACCAGATCCTTATGTCAAATGAGGTCATGTGACAGTGCAGCAGAGTAGGTGAATATCCCCTCCCTTTCTGGAAACAATTTAGGATGGGAAACAAAGATCCCTACTTGGTCTCACTAGAGGGGTCAATCTGCTGACTGGCTGTGTAGTTGTGGCAGTCATAGTATACTGTAGGAAGTTGCCTGTCAAACCAATGGTCTATCTAGCTCAATATTGCTGTTGACTGTTGTTGCTGCCTAGCTCTCCAGAATAACAGACAGAGTGGAGATGCCAGAGATAGATGCTGGGACCTTATTCTTGCACAGCAACATGCTCTGTTGCTGGGCTACAACCACGATCACATGACCTGCATTTTCCTGCAGGTCATGAGATCATGCTCTGTCCCATCAAAGATGCGGATGCACACACAAGGAAGGCAGGCTAGATGCACAAATTATCACAACCATTGTGTGCGTCTGTGCGTGCGTGTGTTGAACTCATGATCTGGGCTGGATTTGCTCAGGATAAACCAGTTTTATGAATAGTTCGGCAGGAATTTGGATCACAGTAGCAACACATTTGAAAAATCTTGAATAACTTTGGTTGAATCTTGATGTACTGACTCATGATGTGCACATTTTTTCACCTCCCATCTGCCATATACACATATACATTTTCTTTGTTGGTGCAATTATTAAAATACATTCCTGCTTGCAGACAACTTAACCAACCCTCATTGCAGCCATCTCAACACAAAATCAACCATCTAAGTCAGCGATTCTCTTGACAGGTTGATTGTCTTCCCCCTCAAGTGAGGCAATGTCTCAGTTTTTCTTAACCATTCAAACTTAGCACCATCTTAACTTTCCAGTATTTTGCTCGCTCCCCCCCCCCCATAAGTTACAAACTGGCTATATAAAAAGAAAATTCCTACTTGTATTAAATCTTCAACCCAATAATACAATTTTATTTTACTGGTTATTTTGAATACAATTCATAGAATATCTTGTATTTCTTAATGTAGCTACATTCCTCTCCGACATGCATAAAGTTAGCATTCTTAGACTACTGCATTTCCAACAATGGTGTATATTTGTTCTGTCAAGTGTATTCAGCCTGGAGGGTATTAAGCACAACTGATACATCATTGTCTGTAGAGCTTTTTTTTTCTGAAATCTAGACGTAATGAAAAAGAATGGAGCAACTTGCAAATTGCTTTCCGGCCTGTAGGTTACAACATAGCTCCTAAATCATGATTCCATTTGTTTATAAAGTAATCTTCCTTATCATTCACTTTTAAATGGAATGCATAAAACCTGGATAGTATATCTTTACAATGGCAGTCCAAGATTTTTTGAAATCTGTTAAATCACCACTGTGTATGTAAATAGTTGGCTCCAAAATCTATCTAGTGATGGAAAAGAGATATTGCCTGCATAAGGGCATTAAAGGTTACCTTATCGGCATAGTCGTCCATCAGCCCAATCCCTGTGCAGCAATGCCACGGTGCAACAGTGCCAGAGCTGGCTAGGACATATCCCATAGGGAATTTTTGGTTGTTGGATGTCTCCTTGGGGACATTTGTCTCCTTGCTCTAGCATAAGCCCCAGCAGCTGCAATAGGTCAACTTGGACCTGTAACAATGATATCACTACTGCAAGTCTGCATTGATTCTGGGAAGGGGGTTTGGATATGGCATGCACCGGAACTACGAATCCTCTCCCTCCCAGGCCCAATCCGGTCACCCCTTATCCATGTCACTGCTCTGTTCCACTCTCCGCCCCTGCCCCGCCCTGCTCTGCCCTTCCCCCACCACTGTGCTGGACTTTCCTAATCCAACTCATTCCCCCCCAAAAGAACAGATCGTGGTCAAGTTATAAAATAGAGGAAGGGGGAATCTGTTCTCTATTCATTCTCATTGCTAGTGAAAGCAGTCTAGCATTTCAATATGTGGTTACTTTTGATGCCTACCTTCTGATAAAAACAAAAAGTCTCAGAAACCTGGTGCTAAGCCTGTAAGCGTGTATAGCCTGAAAATGGCAAAGAAAATGTAATCCTATCATCTTCATTTTAGCACTCTCCCCGATCTAATTAATATGGATTTAGGCTGAAGAATTGACTTGCCACCTTTAAAAGCGTTACCTGCAAACACACAATCTACTGTGCTTAACGGTACTAAATTACAGCCCTTCATAACTATTTTACTACCCCTCAGAAAGCATCATCCCATATTTTTAATTAAGAATTTTCAAGCTTTAACAAACAGAGACTCTTTAGTGCTTTCAGCGGGGTGGTAAGAAACCACACTGAATTTTAAAATTTTTCTTAATCCCCATTAAACTTTTTCCAAGTACTAGATTTCGAAGCATTTTTACATGGCTACATCATTGTCTGAAGAATTCCTTATGCTGGTATAATCAGACAGACTTGGGGCAGATAGAGCAGTGGCTTGACATGACAGTTCATGGAAATCTGTTGTTAGATGCCACCCACAGGGTTCTTTCCACATGACAACATTTGGATAAACAATGGGGCTTTGCCAGGGTGAGACTGTACCATAAACATAAGACGGAATGAATATGTTCAGGAGTCAGTGGTGGGCTCAGCTGGGTTTAACACCTTTTCAAAAATACTAACCCCATCTAGAATCTTTGATAGATGTATCAGCGCCTAGTCAGAGGGACTGTGACTACAAATTCTTCTTCTGACATCATGGCAAATCTGTCAGTGGAATCAAGAGAAGTTGAGCAGGTCATGGAGTCAAAGATCAAGGAAGAGACTGCAAAAATGAAGAGGTCACAGGATCAGGGAGGAGGACAGGGTTGTTAGAGGAGATGAGAACACTTGCTCTTCACTGAACTTGTCTGCATCTCAATAAATCTCACCTTTGCAGTGCAATCCTATCTTGCACTGGAACAGGCAGGCCAGGAGGCCTGTGCTGTATCCAGTGCAAGATTGGGGTAAGAAGTAGCTCAGCCAGAGGTAAGGGGAAACTCTTCACCTTACCTCCGAGTAAGCCATCATAGCCCCAATAAGTCTCCTTGAACTTGTGCCACCTCAGGAGGTAGCACAAGTCAGAGGAGAATGGAGTGGCTTCAAGCTGCTCAGGGCACAGGATTGGTGTCCAGCATAATAGCCAGGTCCCAGCTCTGCCTCCCGCTCCCCACTTACCCGCCCCTGGGACCACACTCCCCCTCCTCCCTGTGGTGATTGAACTCAGTGGAGATTTTCTGAGAAAAGGAGTAAACTTTAGTTATGTACGTCCAAGAGATCAATGGTCAAGTATAAATCCCAAGGAGAGAGCGGAAGACTGTTGTGAACCACTGTTGTGAAGAAATGTTGTGGAGGTGGTAATTTTCTAAAGATAGTATAATTTCTTATGTGCTCCTAGTGGTTTAGCAGAATTAAAAGTGTCCTTTATAATTGTGACATTCAATTATTTCATCTACTGGACAGTGATATTACTGGCATGCAAAGCTCCATTGTACTGAGTCAGATCATTGGTCTACCTAGGCTCACTACCCAGAGTGACAGCAGTTCTTCAAGATTTCAAGATCTGGAGTTTCAGTCATAAGTTTTTCCCAGCTCTACCTGGAGACATCCAAAATTGAGTCTGGACACTTCTGCATGCAAAATGTGCCATTCTATGAAGCTATTGGCCCAATCCTATCCAGCTTTCCAGTTTTGCCCCATTGCACTGCAACGGGGCAAGTGCTGAATTCTGTGGTGGAGGGGCAGTCACAGAAACCTCAAGGTATGCAGCTCCTTTTCTTCTTATTGCCAGGGAGAAGGTGTTATTGATGGTGCCATTGAGGAGGGTAGAAGGAGATGCCACTGTCTGACCCTTCTACTAGGAAAGCTGGGTGGGGGAAAGATGACTAGGCAAGACTTTGACTCAGGGACTCCAGCACTGGTACTATTTATCATAGGCATATAATTTAGATTGGTATAATTAGGCTTTAGTAAAGTCACTTTAGATAGATATGAAGCAAAGCCTAATGTTATTCTGAGTTAAGCTGTTGAAACTTTAATCCAGCAATCTAAATTTGTTATCCAAGTAGCCTGCCCTTGCATTGTCAGTTGTTCTGTCCAAACTCAGGTCTGACTGGCAGAAACTGACCCATTTTTGTGCGTATGTGATAACCACTGGTTTTAAACAAACAAAAGAATTGCTGGTCTGCACATTTACATTAAGAAATGGAATTGGACAGTAATTATTAGATTTTTTTTTCCTATCTGTGTATCCAAGCAAACTTGAGATGAATATCAAAGCCAGCAAGATGAGTCTGCAGCAAGACTCGACCCACAAACGTGGTTATGGTCATCCCTAAATCCAGAAACTGGAATCTGGTTTTTCCCAACCATAACTGAGAGAATATTCTCCCTTCCCCCAAGGAAAACACAGGGCTGGGGGCATCTTTGACTTCTTATAGGGTTCAGCATTCAGTAAAGTTGTGGCCCATTTTAAATGCAGCCTCTCTGTCTTGTATCTTATTGGAAATGTGTGGGGAATATGAAAATAAGAAACAAAATCACAGTTTATTGCAAACATTTACATGTGCACTGTAAAGTAAAGAACACTTTCTTTCTCAAGCCAAAATTAAAAGTCCCCATGTAACCACAAACCCATTCAAATGCACCTTTTATGTATTTATTTGCATTTGTTTTAATGAGACTCTAGGAGTACATATTAAACCTGCGGTCTTATCACTGTCTTGTTCCTTCACAGTCTTTCTCCTCCCGCATCTCCTTTGAATTTCATCCTCTGATTTGTTACCCTCTTTCTTTTTCTATCCAGGTTTTCAAGCCTGCCCACCTTCCCCCTAAGGTTCAGCCACATACTTTAATGTGAAGCAACACTGAAATTATATACACCAGTGAAGGAAACTGGAGAAATTCTACAGGAGTCTGTGGAGCTGGAACATAATGATGTGTAACATTGGAACCAGGTCTTTGGATTCCTGCAAGCAAAGCTGTCTATTGCCAACTGAAATTACTTGTCCCCAAAGATAAATTTTATTTAGTGCAACTGTATATTTGCATAGCAACCACAGATCCCTACAGATAGGAACTCTGATGGGGGATATGAATGCAAACTACTACCGTGCAAAAGCTTATAAAAAAGAGACTACAAAATACAAACCTGGTTAACTATGTGAATGAGTACACCAAGGACTGCACCTGCACAAGAACAACATTAAGGAAGGAAGGCAACAAAACTTCCAAAATCAAATGCATCAGAGGGGGGTGTTAGACATCTGTACACATCAAACAGAGTTTATATAGGACTATAACCAAACTCTGCTAAAACCTTAATAACTAGAATTTGGTTCAACATCTCCAGTTTTGTTCAGAGCTGACTACCATTTGGAAATGACTGAGGGCACAATCCTATCCAATTTTCCAGTGCTGGTGCAGCTGTGCCAATGGGGCATGCACTGCATCTGTGGTGGTGGGGCAGTCATGGAGGCCTCCTGAAGGTAAGGCAGTGTTTGTTACCTTACCTTAGGCTGCATTGCAGCTGCATCAGTGTTGGAACTTTGGATAGGATTGGGCCCTGACAGAATTAACCAAATCCATTTTGGGTTTAATAGAATCTGGTGCTCGTCTATTCATTCTCGAGAAGCTTGAAAGTTATTTTTGATCGTGCCTTAGGCAGTCATGCACAGGGTGTGATCAATGGGTTTTTGTCCATTGTCCCAAACTATTGCAGGGAGTGGCACCTTTGCCTCACTCCCATTTAAAAATGGCAAGAGACAAAGCACTGAAGGGAATGCCTAAGGGAATTTCTTAGATGTCCCTTTAGGGCTGCTTTCCCACTCAAAGCTTCTAAAGCAAAGCAGCCCAATCTGCCCCCCTTAAAGGGCAGCCTGGGATTAGCTGGCTGCCTTGAGGGACCAATTAGCAAATTTTTGCTTCTCACCTGATTGACCTTTTCTTGCCTTTTACCTACCCTTTTCTGCTGAACCGAGTGTGATCCTGTATAAATACAGCCCAAACCCACTTAACTCCCCATGATGGCACCCACTGAATCCAATAGGGCAGTTGTAACATCTGAAGGCCACCTCGGGATAAGCACATGCTCTGGTGGTGTCACATTTGCATAATGTGCTCATAGGGTTGGGTCGAAAGTGTTCCTGGACTCTGTTGTAGGTCACCCAACAAAAGTGAGGATCAACTAGTAGAGTGAAACATCACAAAACTAGTAATGTTGCAAGCCAGTATATGCGATCTCAAAGGTTCTGTTTTCGTTTGTATGATCTATAAATCTATTTGAAAATGGCAGACTTTCTTTAAAGCGCTATCTAAAAGGCAAGTGACATTCAGATTGATGGCATACCAAAATACCAATGGCTAATTCTAAAAAGCGTAGCTCAAGAGGAAACTTCAAAATGTCACTTTTTGGTAATACATAAAATATATACAAATCACTATACAGACTCCTTGTCAAACAAAATATTTTCAGCTTAGCTCTTGGGTGGTGCAAGTTTTAGCTAAGTCTTGATTACACCTGCACTAATATGATTTGCAGTTAATAAAATGTCTAGAGATCCTAGAGGCAAATGTTTCAGGGATTAAATATGATGAGACAGCCCAAATCCATGCTGATAACATGGAGAATTTAAGAGGGTTTGTACAGGATGTGAGTTACAGTATAAGGAATTATGAAAAGCAATACAATATATTTCTCAGAATGGTTCTTGGTGGGTTACATATACTGTCTATGTTACTATGAATACAGCAAAGCAAATCCAACCAGAGCATCAGTGTGACTATATCTGTCCATTTATGCTTGGGTTAAATTTGACCAAAGGTATATATACGCTGGGCCCAAGTTAGAGATAGTGGCGCACAAGAAACTGCATCGCAAAGGTGACACCAGGTTTTAACCTAATGTTTTACGCATATTGTCACAGTAATCAAATACAGCAGCCCTATAAGGTAGGCTAATGCTGTTGTAAGCTCATATTCCAGCTATAGAACCAAGGTTGAGAAAAGTATGGCCTGCCCAACATCCCAGTCCTACCTGCTGTGTTACATCAGTGAAACAGAATTCCACTATTGTAACAGGCCATACAGTGCAGCAATGTGTGCAATGTGAGTTTTTGTTTGTTTGTTTTTGTTTCTTTTGGCTCACATGGGTGCAAGACTGATGGTTAAAAAACTAGAGTCAGGGCTAGCCCAACCATGAGGCCAACTGAAGTGAAGACCTCTGGCAGCAGATTGGTGGGAGTCACCAATCTCTGTCCCACCTACTTGCCTCCACTTCTCCTCCTTCCACCCCCTGCATTGAAAAAGGAAAAGGACAGAGAGAAAGAGGAAACATGGCGGGGAAGGCGCAGCTAGAACATTGGAGAGTGGGAGGAGCAGAGGCTGGCACATCATCGGGTAAGGGGCTAGCATTTGGCAGGCTTCCTCAGGAGTCAAGAGGTCTTGGGCCTACCTTAACTAGAGCTGTACTACTATGCCCACATTCTGGTAATAGCCCTGCCCCTGCCAGTGATGTGCTGATGAAGCCCCACCTCCTGCCCTCTCTGTGTTCAGAACGTCTCAGTGATGACAAATGCAATACTGAACAAGAGATTCTCCTGTGGCTAGGGCCTGCAGCTTTGCCTTTGGAGCAAGTTGGTGCAGAGGCAGGGATGGTCGGCGCACTCTCTTCCCTGATGTTGTTTACACAGATTAATTTAACACTAAACCCTGCATAAGGGCTATGGTGTAGCTGTAGCCTAATGGTTAAGCTCACCTGCAGGTGACCTGTGCCGCCCATGAGAAGGCACTGTACACATGAGATGATTCTCGATTCACGGGTAGCTTGGACTGCTAAATCCAGGCGATATGCATCCTCAGGACCCATTGGTGTGTAGAAGTCCCACTGCAACACCAGGATCCATGTATGGATAGTGGCAGTGTAAGGATCTCCCCTGTTGGGTTGCAGTGACTGACAACTATGTTACAAACCTGGCTAATCAGATCATCTATTCAATACAGCGTTTCTTGGCAACGGAGCATACCTTTTTGTTGAAAACCAGTTCTAATTTCCTAGTCCAGGGAATTACATTTATTTTCCTGCATTGAAATTGCCTTATGAGATGGGATGCAACACTGTGTCTCTATTGCTCTGTTATTTTTAATTTGAAGTGCCTGGATTCCATCTCACAGCCCACCTCCACCAAAGAGATGAATGCCGTTGTTATGCTGCCTGTGTGAGGCACACAAATGCAGGGTGGACATCACTAAGCAGGGAAGGCACACTTTTGTCCTCAAATGCCACCCAGCCCTTGAGTTAATACACCATCCCTTGCACAATATCACAACATCTGGGGGGGGGCGGGTTTGAGAGATTTGTCTAGCTTGTACGGTGAGCAATACGAGCGCAATCACACTTTGCTGGAGCCTTGATCGGGTGCAACAGCAAGCCTTAAAAGAGCCAAAGCAAATATTTCACTACCCCAGCCAAGAAACGCAACACAATTCCCAGATACATATTTCTATATGTAGGATGTCTGTCACTTCCTGGTTTCCCCAAAATTACCCTCAACTCTTAAATCAACAATAACAACAAAACAAGAATGCCTTCTTCAAAATTTATTCAGTCCCTTAAACAATGAACAGTGCAATCCTCACTTGCGCTGGAACAGGCAGACCAGCTGACCTGCATTGTATCCAGCGCACGTTTGCGGTTGGCTGTGGCTCAGCCTGAAGCAAGGCAAAATAATTCCCCTTACCCCATGGAGAGCTGCAGCAGTCCCAGTGGGTCTGCAGATCCAAGCAGAACTGAGCAGTGTGGAGCCACTCGGTGCTACCCAGGAACAGGGTCAGGATCCAGTATAACTGCAGGGTCCTGCCCCCCCCCCGCTCTCCTGCCCTACGTCCAGTACTCCCCCCACTGGAACACCTCCTCCCCACCCTCCCCATGCTCCCCATACCCCTGTGCCAGCTGAGCTCAGCTGGTGTGGAACTACCTGTTCCCGTTGGCTCACAGGCTGGATGCAGCGTCTGTGGGCAGGCGCACATCCCTGCGCCAGCCCAGCCAACACACAAGGAGACACAAAAGTGCTTTACGGCACATTTGCGACCCTCCCAGGCCAGCACAAGGACTTAGCCGGCCCTAGGCACAGTTAGGATTGCGCCCTAAGGGAAGTGACTATAATAAATGTTGTCCACCAAAACACTGATTTCCATATCATCATTTATTCTCACAAAAACGAAACGTCTGAGAGGTGACTTCATATTCTTAAAAAAACCAACACTTCCACCCATATATCTATCTGTGCTTTACTTTGATTCCCACAGTCTCCATTATCATAACCCATGGTGGTGAAATGTAGAGGGTTGATTGATGCAGTGCTCTTGTTGTTTCACATATTGCCAGCATTTGGGGGGGGGGGGGAAACCCAGTGATGAATGCATTGATATTCATCATTTGATGAAAATTAGATGTCATTTTAAAACATCTGGTATGATACAATACGTGGCTCCAGAGATTGATGGTTTCATACCTCGAGGGATTTTTATTCTAGAAAAATCCGCCAACATCGGTTTTTCATGGTTTCTGAGATGTATATGTTTGGCTTTGTCTAGTCCAAAGTGAAATCAAAGCTAGATGGGGACTATGTCTAGGGCCTTGACTAAGTTCACTCTCCCAAGTTTTTGTAAGGTTAAGCCAATATGGTTCTTTCCTTATCTGAGAGTATTGCTATGTATGTCTTTGCTCTGTTGGGTCAGAGATATATATAAGGTATATACATATACACACCTTGTGACATACATGAAGCTGATAGATAGTGACTGGTCCAAGTGATATATAAAATTGTGGGTTTATGGGACATACATCCAGCCTTAATTTCAGGTTTGTGAAGCACTCCACCCCTAAGTCATAGACAGTCATAGACAGTCATAGATGATACTTATAATTTTATGGCATTATATTCCATGCCAAGAAAATGCAGTCCCGCACCATATTGTGAGCACACTGACATGTTATTGTAACAGACAGGCTTATGTTTGCTGTGGGTTAAATTAGCAAGAAATATTGAGATTCAACATGTCTTTTAAAATAAACAGTATTACAGATGGAAAGAAAAGAGCAGAAGTGCAATCCTATTATAAGAAATCATAATAGGATAAACCAGGTAGACCACAGCTGCGATACAAGGACATCTGCAAGAGGGATCTGAAGGCCTTAGGGATGGACCTCAACAAGTGGGAAACCCTGGCCTCTGAGCGGCCCGCTTGGAGGCAGGCTGTGCAGCATGGCCTTTCCCAGTTTGAAGAGACACTTTGCCAACAGTCTGAGGCTAAGAGGCAAAGAAGGAAGGCCCATAGCCAGGGAGACAGACCAGGGACAGACTGCACTTGCTCCCGGTGTGGAAGGGATTGTCACTCCCAGATTGGCCTTTTCAGCCACACTAGACGCTGTGCCAAAACCACCTTTCAGAGCGCGATACCATAGTCTTTCGAGACTGAAGGTTGCCAATACCAATAATAGGATAAAAATGATTTATAATAAAATTTATAATGAATAAGAGCAAAAAAAAAGCATGAAAAATAATAGATAGGGAATACAGGCGTGCACCGCTTAATGACCTTCTGCTTAATGACGGACCGCATATATGACGGTGGTCAAAGCACAACGTAGAGGTGCCTAATGAGGCAGTCAGGACTCCCATAGCCTGCAGCAGAGGAGCTCTTAATGCAAAAAAGAGGCAATCTATCTCCAGTAGCCTGTGCAGCCAGCTAGCGTCTGGCGGGAAGGGTCTGTTTACACAACAAAGGCACTAGATTGGGCTGAATGGTTGCTTAACAACCTAATTGCACAACAACTGGGATCAGAGAATGTATCGCCATTGTTAAGTGCTGCTCACCTAATATAGCCAAGTAGCAGGATTCATTTTATTCCAGAATGAAGTAAGGGATTTTTTCTCCCTTGCATGAGGTAATCACTGTCTCACTAGGTGTTGAAGGAGTCTCTATGAGAAACGTGGTGTTCATTTATTTACAGGAGTTAGTGAAAGTATCTCTGAAGGAAGCAAAAATATATTATATATACAATATTGTTGAAATATACAAGATTGAACAAACATGGATGGAACTTCTAGAAACTCTATACAGTGGGACATCCCACTGTGGAGGATCCTTGATATCTGTACTTCAGTATCTGCAGGAGATCAGTTCCCAAGCCTGCTGTTGATACCAGATTCTGTGGATAATTGAGGGCCCAATCCTATGGGCCTCTAGCACTGGCACTGAGCTCCAGAGCTGCTGCTGGGTGTTCCAAATATGCTATAAGGCACATTTGCGATATCCAGAGAGAAGGGAGCACTGGCACCGGCCCAGCACCACTTGGTGCTGGGCCTGGAGCTGGAAAGACACTGCCTGGAGCAAGAGAAGAGCTCTGGGTGGTGGTAAGGATTTTCAGGATGGCTGAGGTGTTCCAGGGTGGGGGGAGGATAGGCCAGGGAGAGGAACTGGAGTGGAAGGGGGTGGGACCGGTGGAACCATGCTCTGCTGTATCCTAACCTCTGTGTTGGGCTGAAACGCCCAACATGGAAGTCCTCAAGTCTGTCCCAGCAAAATAGCCAGCACAAACTTGAGAAGCCCCATTGTGGTATTTGGGGCATGCCTTGGGGAAAGGGGACAAAAGCCTCCTGTTCTGCCAGATTCCCACTCCAAGCTCTGCCTGGAGAATTATGCCCACTTTAAGCAAATTAAATACAAGCAATGGAAGTTCCTCACCAACACATCCGAGAGGCCTTCTGAGGTACAGGGGGACTGTGCACAACCTCCCTGAACCTCAGAATGTCTCCCAGATGCTTTGGAGAGGCACTTCCGGTTTGATGAAAAACTGGAAGTACCTCTTCAAAACATCTGAGAGGCCTTCTGAGATGTGATGAGGCCACTCATGATCTTCTCATACATCAGAACACTTCCTGAATGCAACCAGAAGGCATTTCCAGTCACGCCTGGGATTTCCTGTAGGCCCTCCAGATGCAAGCTCAGCACCCACATTAAGTCAAATCTGTAGGTCAAATCTGAACCTGCAGATAAGGAGAGCCAACTCTATATCTCAAGTGACCATGAGGAACTAGCTAGTGTACTGTTGATGTCCAGCTGACTACGAGGAACTTAGTTCCTGATAAAGAAATCTCTCTGGAAAAATTGCAAACAGTAAATTCTCCAGAGCTTGGAGAAGGTGACACTTCCCAACACTTCCAGGGAAAGTTGCCCAGTTGGATGCATTCGAAAATTGAAGATTCCTCAGGCAGGACCTTCTGATATTTCAAGGAGGGTCTGGTGATGTTGCAAGGTGATCAATCCTTGAGAAATGAACAGAAAATCTGGTACCAGAACACGACCCAGTGGTAACAGGTAGTGTTATGTATGCAAGTTATGCAGGATCAAAATCCTGCATAACTGATTGACCCAGACTTATGGCTGGCCAATCGGATGATAGATCAAAATCCTACTATCTGATTGGTCCTCTAATTAATGTTTCAATTGCACCAATCATAGGCAGTCTGGGCAGAGCTAAAGGGTATAAAAGCCAGAGGAGTTTGCCTTGTGTCAAATTCATTGCCAGGTCCTGTTCTGAAGATGGAATAAACGTATTGTGCTGTTATCTCTATGCTTTCTAAGATAGAAAAGCATAGCTATCTCTATGCTTTCCTTTATTTGCATGGACCCACTATATAACACTGGCAACGAGGGTGGGATTTGGTTCCTCCATGCTTAACAACGCTAGAACCAATAGCTGATTCTCTTAGAGCTGATTCATCACCAGGGAATTGTTGCCCCAGACAAAGAAAGAAGGACCTGCTTCCATAAGCTTGCTGAGCTGCCACGATGACCACCTGAGGTCACATTGAGGAATTCGATCCAGCGTCCTCAAAGCTATGGGACACTTATGCAGAACATCTTGAGATCTTCCTTGAAGCCAACACAGTCAAAGATGCCACCCTAAAGCGGGCCACCTTGCTCAGTGTCTGTGGCTCTGCCACTTTTGAAATTGCCCAGAATCTTGTGGCACCAGCAGAATTAAGGGCTACCAGTTGTAAGAACATCGTGGCCAATCTGAAGACTCACTTTTCACCCCAGCTGTCCCGTATTGCATGCCGCCATGCCTTCTACAAGCGAGATCAGGCTGCCAGTGAGTCTGTTTCAGCTTACGTGTCCGTGCTTCATCTTGCACAAAGATGTGAATTCCAATACCTGGAAGAAATGCTTCTTGACCGGTTCGTATGTGGCCTTCAGGATGAAAGGATTCAGAGGAAGCTCTTTGCGAAGGAAGAGCTGACCTTTCAAGAGGCTGTCAAGGAGGCACTGGCATTTGAAAAAGCCGAAGAAACAGCAAGGGAGATTCGTGCCTCTTACAGCCCAGTCACAACTCAGAAAGCCGAGGCAGTCCACCATGAGGACATGGCCTCAGACCATTTGGAAGAAGGGAAGGTGCTAAGAATTAATCAAGGTATGTCGAGACACAATGATCACCAGGAATCACAAGCACCTAGACCTGGGGCCCAGCAAGCCTCCAAGGTCTCCAACCTGGGCCCTTGCACCACCTGTGAAGAACCGCATGAACGTCAAAGTTGCCAGTTCTGCAATGTGACTTGTTGGGCCTGTGGAAAGAGGGGCCATATTGTCTGCATTTGTCGTAGTAAGCCTTCTCGGGCTCCAGAAAGTTCTTCAGGGGTCTGTCAGCCAGGAAGAGCTCTACACTACTTCAGTACATCCCATCCAGAGCGTCCGTTTGCCAACCAAGGAAAAGATACACGTGACAGTAGAAATTCAAGAATCTCCCTGCGTAATGGAAGTGGACTCTGGATCAGCGCTCTCTATTATTTCTGCAGAGACTTTTTGGTGCCTTTGCCCTAGAAAGGGCCCCAGCCTTGAGCCAATTGGACTTTTGCTTACAGATTTTCAGGGCAACCGCATCCCCATTCAGGGTGTGGGTAAGTTTCAGGTTCATTATAAACACTTTGATGGGCTCCTGGATCTGGTGGTTGTTGTTGTTACATAAGAAGAGCCCTGCTGGATCAGGCCAAAGGCTCATCTAGTCCAGCTTCCTGTATCTCACAGTGGCCCACCAAATGCCCCAGGGAGCACACGAGACAACAGCCCGGTGCCCTCCCCTGCATCTGGCAATCAGAGGCAGCCTGCCTCTAAAACCAAGAGCTTGCACATACCTACTATGACTTGTAACCTATAATGAACTTCTCCAGAAATTTGTCCAATCCCCTCTTAAAGGCATCCAGGCAAGATGCCATCACTACTTCTTGTGGCAAAAAGTTTCACAAACTAATTACACAAACTAATTCCCACAAGTTAACCACATATGCTGGATTAACATCAGAGATGTCCAGTTTAATACAGGTGTTTGTCTTAAGTCATTTTTCATTTGACACCAGACTGTCTCATCAGAACTGTCCCTTACGGTTATTGGGTCCACAGCTGGCAGGCAGCTCTCAGAAGAAAGGGAAACTTGATTGATAGTATCTTCAGATAGAAAGCAAATTCCTTGCCAAAGCAGAAGGTAGGAGAGGCACATCTGCTCAGCTATAGAGGTGAGGAACAAGGACCAAAGACTTTGAAGGGAAGTAAAAACTCATAAGAAAACTAGCAGGGGGTTCAGTCAAACAATTAACAATAAAAAGACTAACATTGTGCCCTGTAAAATGATTATTTCTTAATATGGAGCCTTAGTTTGACCTTTTTTAGAATTAATTCCATATTTTCATGTCCAACATGAGGAAACAGCAATACTGGAGTTGGTCTTAAACACTGTAGACACATGTGGAGTGCTTAATATATATTCTAATTGGTTAACTGGTTCAAATTAAGATTGGGAAAGGTGTGTGTGGCATGGACTATCTTACCACTGTTACTGTCAATCCCATTCCTAATAATTTCTTTCTTTCTTTTTTCTTCATTGTTTCAGAACATTAAATTGTACCAATGAACTTCTTTGCTGACCTCAAGACCTTTCCTGGTGCTTTCATCCAGTGTAAAATCCTAGAAGTGCATACAAGAAGTAAGTCTGTCCTTAAGTATATCACTTACAGCACAATCATACCTCTTCAAGGAGCTGACGCAGACCTCCCTGCACTGGCTCTAAATGTTGCAAATGAGCTAAAAGGCTTGTCTTCGGCTATTTGGGAAGTAGCGCAAAGGCCCACGCTATCCCATCTCTGTGCCAGCTGGCACAGGTAAGGTTGCACCAGGCAGCATGGGGAGAGAAGCAGGGAGGGGGCATTTTGTGTGAGGGAGGGTGGAATGGGGACAGATTGGGACTGGGAAAGGGACCAGATCAGTGGAACAGACCTCCACCGTATCCTAATCCCCAGGGCCACTGAGAGGAATTTTATCAGGGGGTACAAAGTTTCATTTGGGCCCCTTCCCAAAGAGGAAGGGGTGAAACAGAGTGTGGGGAGTGGCAATGGGGGTGGGCAGAATGGAGGCAAAACACACAGGGGGAAAGTGGCAACAGCTGGAATTGGAGTCCAGGTCTACCAGAAGTAGAGCTGAGGTCTACCTGCCTGCCTGGCATTGGCAGCTGTAATGAAAATGTGCAAGTTCCCTCGAGGAGATAGGGTGTGGTGTCAACAGTGGCTTCTTGCTCTGGCAGGCAAGCATAGGGTTAATCCCAGGGCTCTAACTAGCAGTGGGTCTGCTGCACAGCTGCTGCAGCCACTAGAGGTAACCAGGTTATTAAGGGATAAAAGCAACACCTGATAAAGGCAGAGTTTGGTGGGCAGTAGCAAAGCTTGAAAGAACGCCACTGATGGATTAACGGACTGAGGAACTAATGGCTGATGGACAGACAGGTGAATGGACTTTAAGAGACTGCTGGAACAGAGACTGCTAGAGAGTGGTGTGTGGCTGCCATGCCCAAGACCTGCTGAGGACCAAGGTGTTGCTATAGTGGCTGGAGAAGCTGCTGGCAGGAGAGAGGAGGAAGGAGGACCTCTGCAGGTTGAACAGGTGAGCTACCCTGGTGGTGGGGCTGAACAGTGCTATAGTGCAGAACTAGGGCCATTGTTGGGGAACTAATCAACTTAAAGTGGGCATGAGTTCTCTAAGTGAAACTTGGACCAGGAATCTGGCAAAACAGCAGCTAGATATGGAAAACTGAACACACTCCTAAGTCTCTCTAAAATCTTTCAAATGTAGAAAACTATTGCAGGAGATTAATATCATTGTATTTCAGCTCACACTAGAATGGTAAGTGTGCTATGTACACCAAAAATGACTTCTGCATCAGCTGCAGTCCTGCAGCTGTGTCCCTGAGCTCGTCTACACTCCTTCATGGTTAGTGGATCCACAAGCCAAACAGCTACTGTAGCAGGGTGCTTTTTCTCCCAGCCATGACACTGTTAAGGAACGTATGCATTCCTGGGTCTGGTGTGTATGGCTTGTGGCAGTAGTTGCCACCATGGGCTCATGGTTATGCCCCCAGCATCCTATGTAGGCAGTGAGTCTGGGTGAGATTGGAAAACGTAAGATTCCAGGAAATGTCTGGCCCCCCTTCTTTGGCTTCTGGGCCCCTTTTCTGACCCTGGGCCTGGGTACAAATTACCCCCTTTACCCCCTCTCCTAGGCCCTGCTAACACCCCTCCCAGCCAGCCCTGTGCACCAGCTATATAGCTGGTGAAGATCTGAGATGCCGCATAAGGGTGGCTTGGAGCTTTACTTTACCTTTACTGCATAAGGGTGGCTGGGCAAAAGGAAATATGTCCCCTTACCCCAAGGAGACCTCCAGCCTGCTTCTAAGCTGCAATGGATGCAGCACAGGCCACATGGCCTGGTTGCACTAGTACTGTTTAGGATTGGGCTGCCTGTATGAGTCTTATCTGCCATTCTGTTGCTTAGTTTGCAGGTATTACTAAAGGAACATATAGCTCTTTCAACGAAGACGGAGCACTGGGGAATAAAGTTGTTTGAAAGACCCACTGAACTGAGTAGAAAAGGTTACGAAAAAAGGCTTCAAATGAGTGTAAGGCTGTTATTACATTGCATTTTTTAGGACTAAACCAGTGTAAATGGCCTGTGAATTGCACCTTAAATCATGTTTAATAGAGTAAGGGAACAGAATTTACTTAGAGAATAGAAATTACATATATTTTAACAATTAGAATGACAGCTTTTCTATTGATTTTTCTGTCTCATTCTATGGTTTTGTGCAGTTATTTAAAATATATACAATATAGCAGACATGGCTCACTTCATCGTTTCAAGCTATCATTGGTGTTGAATAGCACAATCCTCTGCATGTCTACTGAGAAGTCATGGGCCCTGCCACCAGTGGAACTCATGTTCCACTTGAGACAACTACTGCAAAATGGCCATCAAACACACCCTGGCAGCATGCTGAGCAGTGCACTGCCCAAGGGAAGGTAGAGCCTTTCTGAACATATTGGGGGATCACTGGCCAATTGGCAGAACAGGTAATCTGGTGGAAGGATGGAGGAGGGCAGAACAGGGATGGGGCGGGCATTAAACTGGGCAGGGAAGGGGTGGAGCGGGGGGCAAAGAAGCTGCAGGAGGAGGGTGGATTCAGTGGTGATGTCATGTACTAGATCCTATCTCCTCTGTGGACAGCCTCCCCACACCGCTTACTCCCCAAAAATTGCAGCCTACATCATGGATGAAAGACCTTGTATAGTCATGTGACAAGCTCTAAAATGGGGAAAGGTTTGGTCACCTGATTTTCAACTTCTGCCCCTTCCTGTATGATGATCTCAACTTCTCTTGACATACAGCCCAATCCTACTGGGCACTTATGGTGCCAGAACTCTCAGTCCACCACAGTAAGTGCTGCCACAGTGTCATAAAAGATGAGTTGTTGTGGTGTACTTCAAGGCCTCTGACACAAATGGCCAGAGACATTGTTTTATATGAGTTTATGGTTTCTGTAAACCGGGACCCATCCTGTACCATTAGAGAGGGCAAAATGAGACATAAGTAAGCAAAGGAGTCTTTGGAGTATTTGGAGTCTTTTTTTTTTTTTAAATTGGACTTTGGATAAGACTATAAAGTGGTGATGTTATATTTGCACATGGTGCAGTGATTCCCTCATAGCCAGTGCTTGGGTGACAGTTGTGTTATATGCAGAGAACAACACAAGAACTCAATCTTTTTTTCTACTGCCTTAATTTGACCACCTTTCCAGTTGGCCCAGAGCAAACCACAGGGAAACTTGAGTCACTCCTTTCAAATGAGTACCAAAGGCTGCAAAGTGCAATAAAAAGTGCCTGACTTCTAGCCCCTGAAAAATCCTGTAACAAGTGAAATTTCCTTTTTACCTTCAGAGCTTCTCTGTACTGAAATGCACACAGTATTTATCATAGGGGAAAGGTGCCTTTCAGTTTGAATTGTGCACATTTTTCATATTTTGGGGTCCATTTTGTTGAATGTGGCTCCTCTATGATGTGTGAGATGTATCCATTTAACTTTTAATTCCTTTCAGCAACAGCAGCTCTTTGATTATTTCTGCATCAAAACTTTTTGTTCGCTTATCAGCAATCATGTGAGATGATTAGGCACGAGAATCAGTGTTAAGACATGCAAAATAATTCTAACACCCTTTTTGGCACATTATGCTTGGGAACGTTACCCAGGTGTTAAGAGCCCCATCACGTTCAAAGGAGGATCCATGGAAGTTGTATGTATGGGTGTGTGGGAGGGGGCGCGGGAACAGTGGCATTTTTACTTAAGGTGGTAGCAGTGGTGTTCCCTTTCTTAGGACTGAAAATCCCCCCCCCCCAGTGCAACATGTTGTTGTTCCCAGGTGTGTTGCAGAAAGGAAAATGAATTTAGCTAGCAATGAAACAGAAACAAATGGTATTTATACTCCCTTCCCCAAGTGTGACACTTTTATAGGACACCCATGGATGTAGCAAAGCTCCTGCCTTAATTGTTGTCATCCATGAAAATATTCGTGAAAAGGAGGGGCATAGTTTTAGACCAGCAGTAGTTATACTAGGCATGTAGAAGTTACTCATAACAGTTCCATTTGGTGGTGGCTTCACAGCATTTGCCAATTCCATGTGGTCATCTCTCTAAATCAGGGGTCTCTAAACTTTTCGGCCAAAGGGCCACATCAAATATGTGGCACAGTGTTGAGGTCTGGAAAAAAAAATTAAATATAACATTTAAATAAATGCATTAGAGGTGGAACTTAGATAAATGAATGGGGTCAAATGTTCAGAATTTCTCCAAGCAACAACACAGCCCAAGAAATAAAGCACACACTTAAATGGACTCCCGTTCCCCCACCCTACAATCACAACTCCAGTTGTTTTTAGTCAACTGGGCCAGAGGCTCTCAGGGGATCAGAGGCTGGCTGTGGGCTGGTTAGAGGCCCGCCACAGGCCGCATCTGGCCCCCAGGCCAGGGTTTGGAGACCCCTGCTCTACAAGATACCTTCTTCTCAATGAAACTAAAGGATTTCCCACCAATTTCTGCCTAATGGATAAAGTAACTCTAATGGCCCAATCCTATGGGCCCACTATGCCATGTTCTAATGGCACAGCATGATTTATGCTGGTTGCAAAGCATGACCCGCCATTCTGAGTGGTGTGATACCACACGTACCCCCCTGTTGCTGGCAGTATCAGCGGCATCAACTCTGCCAATATCCTATCCCCTTTCCCAGTCTTGATTCACCTTCATAGGACCACTCGGACCTATGCCAGCAAAATCACTGGCACTAGTCTGAGTAGACCCAAGGCAGTGGTAGAAGCCCTGGGTAAGGGAACAAATGTTTCTTTACCTGGAGGAGACCTCCGGGACTGTCCTATCACTGGATGCAGTGCATTGTTGGGGGGGGGGGAGTAAAATAGGTTTGGTTTATAAAACTCATGTCCTGCCAGAAGTACCAGATCCTTTCCAGTGGCACAGCACACATTTGAAATGTTCAGTATTTCATTAATAATGTGTTTGAACTTGTTGCGTTATTGCTACAGAGGAATAAACAGTATGATCAAACAGAGCATGGCTGAGAACTGTGTGGATTTTAATCCACTAATAAGATTATTAGCCACATAACAGGCTTTGTTCCTTTGGAATTGATACTTTTATCTTAGACTGATCGATGCTTCTTGCTTCCATCAGAACAAATAGCAACCCCTATGGTAAGTAGATTTGTTTGTTCCAATTTTCCCCATGTCAGTCAGGCGGACTCTCTGCGGCCTTCTATGTGTGTCCAAGCCCCACAGATGCTAACGGAATATTATCCTGATTATGTATTTTTCCTGTTAGATGTACTTAAGTTTGCAAAGAAAAAAAAAATCAAGTACTATAACAGCAGCTGACACACAATTATACAAACACTACTGAAGATGAGATATCATTCGAGATACTAAAAGTCAACACTATTTGATCATAGAATTATACAGTGGAGAGGGTGCATTCATTTTTCCCTATCCAGGTAGAAAGAAGGAATGGGGGAAGGGGGGAGAGAGGTGAAATGGACCATGTAAACCATCAAATCTTGACATAGTCTATTTAAAATGTGCAAGATTATGATGGGACTTCTTGACACATAGAAACTACCAATCACAGTGTGGTTAGGGGAGGTATACACAGGGAGTAAATCACGGAGGTGACCTAAGATCATTTCATTGGGCCTTTGTTCTTGTTGGAAGGTGAAGAAAGCAGACTAATCAGTAAAGCACTTCCATCCTAAGGTAAAATATGCCACCACCCAGGCTTACTGCAATCAGTAAAACGTACACAGGAGTGGAGACTTGGTTAAGCTTTCATAAGAAATAATTTACTTGTGGTTCACCATTACTTACATGCATTTTCTGATTAGAGGGTCTGACTATTCAGAACAGAGCACCCTAGAAGCTGTTCCTTTTGTGTGGAAATCTGGGGGAGGATTTTGTGGAGACAGAGCATATACACCCCACACATCCTTCTCCTGCAGAGGTCTGGGAGGAAGAGAGTGGTATGAAGAAAGGGCAGGAAGGAAATGGTGTTAAGGACCACACCTACTGGAGGGGATAAGTAACTGCCCTCCAGAGTCCTTCAGGCAGTGTTGCATCCAAATTTCAACAATTCTTTCATTGGAAGTGAGAGGGAGAAGAATTAAAGATTTGTGTCTTGTGTGAAGCCCCCACCCATAGCACATTATTTTCAGTTCCCTTTAGAATTTGAATTCTAGCATGGTTTTTCTCTCAAATTGTTTGGACTTTACATCTAGTCAGAACTTTTGATCTTACTTCCATATTCTCCCAACCTGATCTCAATATATTTTCAAATTGTTTTGACACTGTGAGATTGCATTTGCTTTAGTTTGGTGGTTTAAGGGGGGGGGGGGCTTAGCTGCTGGCATTTGGAGGCTTTATTTTCTCTTTAGCTGAAGCAGTTTAATTGCAATCCTGTTTCTAGTACTGATCCTATATGCCCCAGTATCTCGCTTGTTGTCATCTCTACATGTTGTCATTTATCTGGGGTCACTTCTGCTTCTAAACCTAGTCCCAAGTTCTGCTCATTCCCAGCTACCCTCAGAAACTCTGCTGCCAAAGTCTTCCCACCTGAGTGACCCTCTACTACACCACAAGCTGTTGTTATTTACCTCGGGCACAATCCTACCCTGCGCTAGAACAGACCAGCCAAGAGGATAGGGACCCAAGGCAGCTCAGCCAGAGGCAAGGGGAAACATTTCCCCTTACCTCTAGGTAAAACACGCTGGCTCCTATGGGTCTCCTCGGACTTGCGTCACCTCCTGAGGTGGCACAAGTCCAAGGAGAGCAGAGTGGCTTAATCTTCCCGGGAATGGGGGAACATAACTGCCAAATCCCAGCCCTGTCTCCCACTCCCCACCTGCCCTCCCCCACCCAGGAACGCCCTCCTCCCACCCAGCCCAGAGCCTTGCATCGGCCTGGCGCTTGTGTCAGCCTCCACAGGCCGGCACTCCTCTGAGGGACTTGCACCAGCCCATGGACATCTCAGGATTGCGCCCTTAGTTTGGTTAGAAGTTAGGTTGAGTCTTTATGCCTTCTTTAATAACCTCTAATTTGGAGTATCTTGTGTCCTATATGTTTTACTGTTGGTAGGACTGATCCTTTCAAGGGTTCCTGGAAAGTCAGAAAATTTCCTTCTTATTGGATGTAAAACAACAGCTGGTTCCCTGCATAGAAACTGATGGAGAATGACTAAATAAATGGACTTCATTTCTTGATGAAAAGAATTAAGGAATTAAGAATTCCTTAGAACTTAAGGAATTAAATTAAATTAAAAAAGAATTAAAAAAGAATTAAAAAAGAACTTAAATTAAAATTAAAAAAGAACTTAAGGAATTAAGAGCCCAATACTGAGCTCTAGTGCTGGTGGTACAACTGTATTGTCAGCACTGGGTTTTGTCAACATACTGTGAAGCACATTTATCACACTCTGCATATAGGGACCACCAGTGCTGGCCCAGGGGCAGTCACAGCCTAGCCCAGCACCGCCTGGAGCAAGGGAAGAGTTCCAATGCAGCGGTAAGGCTCGTCAGGACAGGGGGAGGCATTCTGGGGTGAGTGGGGAGGGGGAGAGTGGGGGGAGGAACCAGGATGGAAGAGGGGTGGGACAGGCAGAGACCTGCTCAGCTAGATCCAATGGTCCTGGTCTGGCTGAAAAGCCCGACACAAAGCTCCTCCAGTCTACGCCAGCAAAATAGCCAATGAAGACTGAAGGAGACCCCTTCCAGGGCCTGCACCCTCACCCAGGGAAAGGAGACTCAGCAACTGCCATGGTGCCCATAAGATGTAGTGGTAGCTATTTTGGCTCTGTTGCTCTTCTGGATGCCAGCAATTTAGGATTGGGCTGTAATACTATAATGAATGAATGGAGGAACAAGACACTTTTTTTTTTTTCCCTTGAACATTCCTATTTCACACTAGAAGAGGCTTCTGCACAGGTTCTCTTCTGGTTGTCTTTGTTAAGTGTCAACTCCAAGTGAACAGGCAAGAATTTTATTTTTTATTTTTAATGTCGGCTTAACTTTGTTAACAAAATTATAGGTAAGCCAGTGGGTGAGTGTAAATTTGGCCGGGCTAAAAACTATTTTTTTTTTCTTTTTGGGGGGCAGTTTTACCTGCTACAACACAGTAGTAAGTGAGTACATCTTTAGTTCACATTATGTCTCAGCAGTAACTCTTGCTAAAAACTACTATTATATTTTGCTGGACATATTCACACTATATGACTTAGCATTACTGAATGCCACTAGCCTGGTATAAATTATCAGCCTACAGCCAAGTCAGTGTGGTATTTATAGGTCCCACAATTAAGTAAGCATTATTTCAAAATCAGAGTGATGTAACAACTGCAATTTGGAGAAGACCCATAGTTCAGTAATAGAATAGATGCCTTACATTCAAGAAGTCTAAGTTGCAGTCTCCTTTTAATGGATTTCAGGTTAGAGCAGGTTGGAGCCTGCCTGAGGCCCTGTAGAATTGCTGCCATGAGGCAGGCAGTACTGGGAAGATGGACTAATGGTCCGTCTCAGTATATGGCAGCTTCCTAAATTCATATAATGAATTTGGAACTCATAGCTCACAGTGGTACCACATGTAGAGCCAGGATAGTGGTGTAGTTCAGGAGTTAAACTCGGACCTGGAAGAGCCAGGTTCAAATCCCTACTCAGCCGTGAAGCTTGCTAGATGACCTTGGGCCAGTAGCTGTCTCTCAGCCTCGCCTACCTGATGGGTTGTTGGGAGGGCAAAAGGAGGAAAGAAACCATGTAAACTGCCCTGAGATCCTTGCAGGAAGGGCAGTATAAAAATGTGAACAAATATATTTCAACCCAATTCCATGGACACTTAAGGCACTGCTCGTGGAAATTCACTGCGATGTTTCAATTACTGTTTCAATCAACACAATTTGTTCTTTGAAAGAATGGCATTAGATTACCAGGAAATTAGACATTTTGTAATAAGGACCACTTTGAAAAGAATTCATTGTTTTGAATGCTCTTCCCTTTATGTATCGCTCTGAATTTAGCATATTACTTTGTACTGGATCATGAGTTCTTTATTGCTTTTTCTCCTGGAAAGCGTGAATCTTTTCAATTACAGTCCTTGTTGTAAAGGTGCAGCTCAAGGAAGGACCAGAATATATTACTGCATTATGACCTCTCTAGCAGTTTTAATATGCCTGCAGCTGTAGGACTTATTATGGTTTTGGAAAGAGATGAGGCATAATTATTAAGTGATCAGTTTTTAGCGCTAAGATCTTGTTTTCAAAATGCTTCTGTGACCTCAGCTCAACTGAGAGGAATGGGACCAAAGTCTGTTCACTAGTGAAATTCAAAATAAAGTAGTGATTAGCAGTGCAATTCCATGCATGTCTTCTCACTCATAAGTCCCATTTTGTTCAATGGGTTTTACTCCCAGAAAGGTTTGTACAGGTGCAGTGCAATGAAAATCCCACTGTGGTGCTGCAGGATTGTCAGCGCAGGCTATGCTGCCATCCATGGAGGACTTGTGGCTGCTGGAGGTCTCCACAACGTAAGGGGACATGGGTAGAAGTGTCAGGGTTTGGGGCCTGCCCCTGACTTCCCAGGATGCTAGAGTGGGAGGGAAGCCCCCTGCTGGGGCAGCAAGACTTTGCAGGCAGAGTCTTGCTGGCTTAGCCTGCCAGGAAACACAGCCAACTGCAATGGAATATTGGCAGACACTGCACAATGGAGCCAGGCAGCCAACCACGAGCAGGAGACAGTGGTGGCCACGGCCATCTGTGGAGCCTTGGCATTGGAACCAGGGGGCTGATGGGAGGCCCCCTGGCCACGGGGAAGACATTGCTGAGGGAGGCATCCCACAGGCTCTCCTTCATGGTGTGCAAAGGGGTGGAGGGGAAGCAAGCTGTTGGGAGAGGATGGTGGGGCTGACCAGGGCCACCATTAGGCACCCGGGAGAAATTGGGCAGGTTGCACCAGCTGCCCTTTTTTATCCCTCAGGGAGGAAGGGGAGGAGCCAAGCAGGGTGGCCAGCTGCATAAAACTCAGGGTGGCCTGTGATGATAGGCTGGTAGGTGGCAAGTTGACTGGCTGCAGCTTAAGCCAACGCACCAATGAGCCACAACAAAGGCCTTGACACCAGGTAGGAGGATAGAGGTGCTGTAGCTCCCTCCCCCTAGACTGGTCTGAGGCCTCCCCTGCAGTGAGCACTTTGCTGGAAACCCAATAGTGCTGTAGGGACCCCCAGGACACCCCCTGCCTGGCTGACCTGACCCTCCCCTGTAAGGCTGTTGTCGCCAGTCCCTGGGGTCTGACATGTGTCACGAATGACACACATATCCCACTGACACGTACAGCAGCATATTGGTTGAGAGGTCAACTTCTCCCCAAGCACCTGCTAAAGACTAAAAAAAGAAAAAGGAGACATTTGCCCCTTGCCCCGGATAAGCCCAAGCAGCCCCAATGGGTAAACCCAGATCTGTACCAGTGATATTGTGGGTTCAAGTCTGGGTTGATCCACGCAGGTGGCTCAGGACCGGGAAGGGGGGTTTGGATATGGCGCGCACTGGCGCTACCAATCCTGACCCTCTCCTGAGCCTGATGTGCCCATCCTCTGCCCCATCTTCCCCACCCTGTCACAGCCCCTCTGGCCTCCCCTGTCCCATTCAACCCTCTCTCCACCCTCTCCCGCCTCTGTGCTGGACTTAATGTTCTGATAAGCCTCCTGATGATTGCCGGGCCAGTCTTCTCACCAGTGTAGCTGGGCATTGTGCTGTAAAAACTTTTTATGGCGCTTTTTTGACAGCATGCACTGGTGGAACATCCATTGCACCGGTGCAGGCTCTCATTAGGATTAGTCCTTGAAGACCACTCTGCTGTACTATCAAGTTAAGATGATGATCTATTTTTATGATCTGCTGTGATACATGTAGACAGTGTTTGACTTTTATGTGTAGAAGCAACAGGGACTATCAGATTCTCCTGAGTGAGTTGGGGACGATGACAAGGAGCAATGCAATCTTTTTTTAAAAGTAATTTAAATTACTAGGCTAGCTTCAGGCTTAAGCTTTTTACCTGACATCTTTTCACAAAATAAGCACCTTTTTTAAAACAATAAGAAAGCTTCTACCTAAGAGAAAAGTAAAATAACACTTAATGTAATTGGGCATTAATATATGTTAAACTGCAGCAAAGTTTCTTTAGAATTGCAAATAAAAGCCATCCTAGTACCAGCTGAGTTCTTCATGAACAATAAATGCCAAGGGTTTTCTTTCTTTTCTAATCTTTAAAAGATTAGCCACCTTTACAAAAGGAGTGCCATTTGCTGTATGCAAATTGGCAACTTTGACGATCTATAGCAAATATCAACACTAAAAGACTAGCTTCTTGGAACAAACTTCAGCACTGGCAGGTACGCAACAGCCCTGCTGTAATCGAAATGAGTACATGCAACTCCTTTTGTGCAGCATAAATGGGACTAATGCAACAGATTTAGATGGCAATAATAGTTATCCTTGAACGAGAATAATAAAGAAAGAAATAGGTAGTGATCAAATTTCCAAGTCATTGTACTATAACATAAGGCAGTTTGTTGATTTTTGCCATATTAACACACCCTGCCTATCAAACAGGCACACATTGGAATGCTACAGCCTGAGAAAACATTATTCTGAAGGAGAAGGCAAGATCACCACCATTTTGCTGCATGGATTCAAACTCTAGATGGATTAGAGTCCATCTAGTCCCCCAGTCCCCCACATTGTGCAGGCTGAAAGACTGCCAGGAAGCTAACTGGAAATGGATTTCAGGTTCTTCAGTGATTTCACGCTCTGACCCAGAGGCCTTCTACATAGTTGCTACAGTGGCAGAGGTCTCTGCTAGTGCTGCAGCAGCTAAACTAAATAGAAGGCAGTGTAATAAAAAGATCAACCTGGGGGTAAAACTCTTCAATGCAGAATGGTCTACTTGAACTTGCACTAGCAAATCTGCTGTTCTGTGGGTTGGGGTCCGGGAAGTGCGTTTGCATTTGGCAGTTGCAAAGCCCCTGCCTCACTGCTTACCTCATCACCTTCCAGTTCTGCCTTCCCCTGACCCCATCTACCCTGCCCCACACTGTGATATGTGATCACACAGTGAAAAATTGTGAATGGTATGTTTGGTTGTCATTTTATCATTCAAAGTGAGGGTCACACACAGCCAAGACAGACATGCACCCCATGCTCAGAAAGTGGATACACAGACTTGATTATTGGTACCTAAGTCTGTGGGTACACAGACTTGACAAAAATTTTGTATTGGTCCCGTATGTTGTTGCAAGCGACATTCCATTCTCTCCCAGGAAAAGTTATTTAAAAACACAAAACAGTTACATATCCATAATTAATCCAAGAGTTGCTTATCCATAAAGCTTACTGTAGATACTCGCCTATAAAATGAGAACTTTCTACCAAAACATCAAGTGTAGATCGACACCTCATCTTATCTGTGGGTTACTTAGGGCTGTTCAGGCATGTTTAGGAAGCCAGGAGAAGCCCGGAGGAGCTTCAATAGTGCCTGTGGAGGGTCTGTGAAGCGTCTGGCAAACATTTTGAGTGATGGCGGACAGCTTACAAACAGGCAGCTTTATTTACATTTGCCGGAGCTCTGCTGTATTCTGAGTATGCCTGTTAACTCCAAACCCAGGAGTGCCACTAAAAATGATGGTGAACATTATAAAAAGTTGTCTGGCAGTAATAGAAGCAGGGTGTTGTGCTGAGATAAGCTGTTTAGGTTGCTTTATATTGGTGCTGCATTTGTTTTAGACGGTTTTTAAAATTGCAAATACTTTTCTGCAGATTCAAACCTGGATTTTTTTTTAATGCAATGTTCAAATTTTTTTTTGCTTTAGGGGGGATGGTACCTATTACTACATAAGTATCTACCTTGTTAACGTCTTCAAAACACTGATGTGACTCAGATTCCTTCCCCCCTTTCAATCGGGCTCCTGGGCAAGCTGCTGCTCTTCCTCACAGGCACCTGTCCCAAAGTCATCGTCACTCCCCCCCCCCCTGACTTATCCGTGGTCGTGGAACATTCCATGATTTTTGACTGAAAAGTTGCACTTGCCTTATCTGTGAGATCAACTTGCAGGCGGGTGTCTGCATGAGTTCCCAGACTCTCTGGAGGACTTTAGGAAGCTGTAAGTTTATGCAGGGCAGCTCCCTCTGCAGGCCTCCCCATGCCTCAGAAAACCTAAAATAGTGATCATGATCCACTTCCAGTTTAACTATTGTAAACCAAAAGTGGGTGATGATCACAATTTTTAGCAGTTTTGAGAATTGGGGAGCCCTGCAGAGGGGTCAGGGGTTACCTGCCCCCCCTCCCAGGCTGGTGCTGGCTTAGATAAGCGAAAGGAAGAAGGGCTCAACTGAGTCCAGGAGGGTGCCCACATGGCTAACGAGCCAAGTTAAAGAGGCCGTAAAGGGCAAGGAAGCTTCCTTCCATAAATGGAAGTCTTGCCCTAATAAGGAGAATAAAAAGGAACATAAACTGTGGCAAAAGAAATGTAAGAAGGTGATATGGGAGGCCAAGCGAGACTATGAGGAACGCATGGCCAGCAACATTAAGGGGAATTATAAAAGCTTCTTCAAATATGTTAGAAGCAGGAAACCCGCCAGAGAAGCAGTTGGCCCTCTGGATGGTGAGGGAGGGAAAGGGGAGATAAAAGGAGACTTAGAGATGGCAGAGAAATTAAATGAGTTCTTTGCATCTGTCTTCACGGCAGAAGACCTCGGGCAGATACTGCTGCCCGAACGGCCCCTCCTGACCAAGGAATTAAGTCAGATAGAGGTTGAAAGAGAAGATGTTTCAGACCTCATTGAAAAATTAAAGATCATTAAGTCACCAGGCCCTGATGGTATCCACCCAAGAGTCATTAAGGAATTGAAGAAAGAAGGTGCTGGTCTCTTGACTAAGATATGCAACTTGTCCCTCAAAACAGCCACGGTGCCAGAGGATTGGAGGATAGCAAATGTCATACCGATTTTTAAAAAGGGAAGTAGTGGGGACCCGGGAAACTATAGGCCGGTCAGCCTAACATCTATACCGGGTAAGATGGCGGAATGCCTCATCAAAGATAGAATCTCAAAACACATAGACGAACAAGCCTTGCTGAGAGAGAATCAGCATGGCTTCTGTAAGAGTAAGTCTTGCCTCACAAACCTTACAGAATTCTTTTAAAAGGTCAACAGGCATGTGGATGTGGGAGAACCCATAGACATTATATATCTGGACTTTCAGAAGGCGTTTGACACGGTCCTTCACCAAAGGCTGCTGAAAAAACTCCATAGTCAGGGAATTAGAGGGCAGGTTCTCTCATGGATTGAGAACTGCTTGAAGACCAGGAAACAGAGAGTGGGTGTCAATGGGCAATTTTCACAGTGGAGAGAGGTGAAAAGCGGTGTGCCCCAAGGATCTGTCCTGGGACCGGTGCTCTTCAACCTCTTCATAAATGACCTGGAGACAGGGTTGAGCAGTGAGGTGGCAAAGTTTGGAGACGACACCAAACTTTCCCGAGTGGTGAAGACCAGAAGTGATTGTGAGGAGCTCCAGAAGGATCTCTCCAGACTGGCAGAATGGGCAGCAAAATGGTAGATGCGCTTCAATGGCAGTAAGTGTAAAGTCATGCACATTGGGGCAAAAAATCAAAACTTCACATATAGGCTAATGGGTTCTGAGCTATCTGTGACAGATCAGGAGAGAGATCTTGGGGTGGTGGTGGCCAGGTCGATGAAAGTGTCAACCCAATGTGTAGCGGCAGTGAAGAAGGCCAATTCTATGCTTGGGATCATTAGAAAAGGTATTGAAAACAAAATGGCTAATAATATAATGCCGTTGTACAAATCTATGGTAAGGCCACACCTGGAGTATTGTGTCCAGTTCTGGTCACCACATCTCAAAAGAGACATAGTGGAAATGGAAAAGGTACAAAAGAGAGCGACTAAGATGATTACTGGGTTGGGGCACCTTCCTTATGAGGAAAGGCTATGGCGCTTGGGCCTTTTCAGTCGAGAAAAGAGACGCTTGAGGGAGGACATGATTGAGACATACAAAATTATGCATGGGAAGGATAAAGTGGATAGAGTGATGCTCTTTACACTCTCACATAACACCAGAACCAGGGGACTTCCACTCAAATTGAGTGTTGGGAGGGTTAGGACAGACAAAAGGTAATATTTCTTTACTCAGTGTGTGGTTGGTCTGTGGAACACCTTGCTGCAGGATGTGGTTATGGCATGTGGCATAGATGCCTTTAAAGGGGGATTAGACAAGTTTCTGGTGGAAAAATCCATTACGGGTTACAAGCCATGATATGTATGTGCAACCTCCTGATTTTAGAAATGGGCTATGTCAGAATGCCAGATGCAAGGGAGGGCACCAGGATGCAGGTCTCTTGTTATCTGGTGTGCTTCCTGAGGCATTTGGTGGGCCACTGTGAGGTACAGGAAGCTGGACTAGATGGGCCTATGGCCTGATCCAGTGGGGCTGTTCTTATGTTCTTGTGAAAAAATCCCCTTCTGTCCCCAGCAGTGCAAAGATTGTGGCGGTTACGTTGCCACCATTTCCCATCCCATCACTTAAGGGGACAGAGGCAGGGCCTCCCAAGCTGAGATGCCACAACCTCTGCCATAAAGGGATTCTCATAGATCCATAGTGGGATTCTTTAGATCTTCTTGCACCTAGAATGTGAAAAGGAATTGGTTCATCACGCCACAATCAGCCAGCGTTTTTCAACTGCACCCCATACTGGACCCTGCTGCCACCTGACAAACCATTCTGAACAGAGGTGGAGGGAACAAAGGGCTGTTTGTTGTCACTGAAATCACCTTCAGGCTTCACAGCAGGCGTCTTGACCGCAGGCATTTGATGAAGTCCAGATGATGTTAGTAATCTAATCACTTTTTAGGCCCACACCAAGTCTTTCCATTTTGCAGCATTAAGCGCATGACAAGGATATTTGTTTTCTCTCTCATGCACTGCAGAGTAAATAAGGAAATTCAGTCAGGCATATAATTGCTTGTTTTTGAATTATGCATTTTGTGTACATATACAAAAATAAATGGTAACTATACTGCCTCTGTCTTATCCCATTAATATAGTGGAAAGAATGTAGCTATTCTTTTCCTTTACAAAACATAATTTCTAGTTAAGTGTTAAACTGGAATGCAAACCACACTAACAAAGATTTTAAAACCACAAATGAAATGTTTCTGATAATTGTATGGGACAGTTTGATTTGGTTAACAGTGGGATCACCAACACTCAAATGAGGTCAATTTTGTTTTTACACTGAGGATGACGCTCCATATTACATAAAAATACATCTTTTCCTTTCCGTATCTGTATATATAAAAGCCACAGATGGAGATATCCAACCAGCACCAGAAACCATTTCCTTTGTGTGGTACATTGCTAAGGGGAGGCTTTTTAGGTGGTGGCACTTTCCAAGGACATGTACGCCATGTGAAATCTGACAGGTGAGACGCTTACATTACCCCAGAAACACAAATTTGAATTAGGGTTGGTTCCAACATTTCACACCAAATGAAATTCAAAGCAAATTTCAGGGTTCCTCCCACAGGCAAAATAGCTAAGGGTTGTCAAGGTAAGCCAAACAAATTTGTGCTAGGATTTCTTAGAGCTCAATCCTAACCCTATGCTGGAACAACCAGGCCACATGGGTACAACGCATGACCTGCACTGTATCCAATGCAGGGTTGGAGGCTGCTGGAGGTCACTTCAGGGTAAGGGGATAGTTTTCCCCTTACTCTGTGTTGAGCCCCAGCTTGCCCTATGGGGCTACACAGATCTGTGCCAGCTATTTATATGGCACAAATCCAAGCAGCCCATGTAAGGCTCTGAGGCTTGGGAGTGAAGATTAGAATATGGTGTGCGCTGCCTTCACTGATCCCACCCTCTTTCAGGCCTGATCCTCCCCTGTTCCATCTTCCCCCCTGCCCAGAAACCCCCCCCCCATGCCTCCTTCCCCCTGCTCCTGCACTAGATCACCTGTGTCGACCTGTCCAGAGATCTGAGCTGGTGCTGGCAGGCTGGCACACATCATTAGGCTGGCTCATGAGTCAGCACATTTGTAAAACTCCTGAGCTCGCAGAGGAGGTGTGTGCCAGTGCACTGCCAGGCTTGGATTGGGCTGTGCAGGCAGCCTGTCTCTGCTTACTCAACTCCTGCAACATTTCTGCTAAGGAAAACTCTTCATACATCTGATGAACTGGACTTTGGTCCATGAAAGCTTATTCTGAAATATATATGTTAATCTTTAAGGTGTCAACAAGACTCTTGCAGCCCAATCCTGAGCTGCCTGGAGTGTGGGACTGCTGCAGTGCTAAAAATGGCTACCACAGTATCCTGCCCACAATCAGGCAGCCTGTGGCAGATCTTCGGGGGAAGGGAATTTCATTCCCCTTTCCCAGGTAAGGGAAGTAGCCCCACAATGGGGTTACTTGATTCTATGGCAGCTCTGGAGATGCCACAGAATCAGAGAGTCCTGCGTTGGACTGTGTGGTCCAACGCAGGTCTCAGGATCCAGTGGATCCGAGCTCCATTGGTCCTGCCCCACTCCCTCCCCTGCCACGCCTCCTCCCTCTCCTCCATCATCTTCCCCCCCCACCTCCCCCACACCCCATCACCTCTCTGCCACCAGGCGGTCCGGGCAACTACCTGGTGGTAGAATGCGGGCCCAGTGCAGGCTTGCGCTGGGCTAGCTCCGGTGCTGGGCACATGGTAGAGGCTCGCGGTGAGCCAGCACACATCGGTTTGGATCGAGCCCAAATTAAGTAGTTTTACTTTGGCTTTGGGGTTTTAAAAGGAAAGAATTGTCAAAGAAAAAAATGCTGCCCCTCAAAGAAGTCTGGCTCACCTATTAACATTTTCAGCACATTCTGGTGAGTTCTGGTGGCTTTAGCCATGGAAGTTCTTTGTACTTCACTTTGACAGAGGATGTAATGACAGAGATGAGCAACAGCCATATGTGAGCATTATGGTAGAGAAAAGTGCATTAGCAATGCAAGGTAAAAAAAAGGGGGGAGCAACACTTATACTAGAGGTTTTTATCCTTTTTAAGGAGAATTATTTTGGAACAGTTTCCTGAGCTACCACTGATGATGGCAAACGACAACTCTTGGCTCCTGACTAGCAAAATCATTTTGTTCATATCAATCTGAGCTAGTTCACAAAATTATCTGCCGTCTCCTAGGGAGCATCCTCCTTATTTATGAAAAACTCAATAGTGCTTTTGGACGAGCGGAAAGTAAAGCACTGGGCAAAAAATCCCAGCTCTGAAATATTAAAATGCAACCATTTTTGCCGTAAGCATTCCTCAAAAAAACCAAAAAACCGCTCTTGTAGAAGAGAATGGAATTTTACTTATTTTCCTCGTGGATCATTTTAAACAGTACAGTTACGGCACTGAAACACTTGCAGAGCAAAATTGGTGATTTCATACACCGAGATTTCTTTGAGGAGGAGAACATTTTCATTTACTTAGGAACAGAAACGAGGCGAAAGGGAGCAGCAGAAATAGGCTTTAACTGAAAGATACCCTTGAGGGATTCAGAAAGGGCTGATGGGAAATTCTAGGTATTAAAACTTCTATGTATGCTTGTGTAGGTTGGTGTCAAGTTAATTTTGTACTGCAACAGGCTGGGATTGAAAGCCAATCTCCATCCATTTTTCAGCCGAAACATGTTGTGCAGTCTTTCAGCATCAACACAGAAGCCGTTCTGTTCTAGCGGAAAGGAAGTACGCGTGTGTGTTTGTGTTAGTGGATTTATCTTTTCAAATCACTTTGCAGATTCAAGGTTTTTATGCCATTTAACTACAGCCTTCTCACGCATGCCATGCACACTCCACCGGTTTTTCAACAACCCTGCCATAGTTTCTGCCCTTATATTAAACAAGAGAAAACACACATCAACAAAAAACTATTTCCTAGTCTCTAGAAAAATAATGAAAAAGATGAACTTCTAGTTTTTATTGTGAGAACAGGAATAATATTGTTTGTATTCTGGCTGCTACCAATCTTTAGGATGCATGGGTGCAAAAAAACCCCAAAATATTCTCTTTGGAGAAATAGGGGCTGATGTATAATTTATCTTCCAGTCGAATTCAGCAGAAACAAAAGGCTAGATAATTCTACTACAGTTCTGCTCTCTCTCTCTCTCTCTCTCTCTCTCTCTCTCTCTCTCTCTCTCACTCACTCACACACACACACACACACACACACACACACACACACACACACACACACACACTGTGTGTGTGTGTATCAGGAAGCCTTCCACTCCTGCCCACTCCATCTCTCTGAAAAAGGGAGTCCTAAAGAGAACAGTATCGGTGTTTCAGAGATCCTTCCCTTGGCCGCATACTATCTATTAGGACTGTTACTCTAAACATAGAGAAATGTTACTAAGGAAACCAGGAACTATGGTTACTCAGAGTAACCTTACTGGTCCCAGAGAAGGAAGGGGAAAACATCAGCCTTTTGTTCATGCAAAACCCGTTAATCATTTTTATTTAGCTGAAAGTATGGTTTTTCCCCCTCTTTAGAGAATACAGCAGGTGCAACCGTATTTTTACTCTTTTTCTTCCATAAACTTTGGACGTTCCATTAATCATATCAAGTGGAAAATTATAGATAATGGACACCGTTTTAGACTACGATCTACCTGCTGTGTGCAATTTCAAAGTTTTGTCAGCCTAAATCAGCCATGGTTAAAAATGCCATGAGAACAACATACCACAACGGGCATGTTTCAAAGCGGTAATCTCAAACTCTATTGTGTTCAGTTGGGTTTACTCCCAGAAAAGTGTGTATAGGATTGCAGGCTAAGAGCCCAATTGTGAGCTCCGCGCACTGGCTTATCGCCCGCGCGCACTGTCACAAACATGCTGTAAGGCATGTTTGTGAGCCCTAACACTGGGTGAGTGCCTGTGCTAGCCCAGTGCTGGCCGGCACTGGGCTAGCGCTGGGCAGGCGCCTGGCCTCCACTGCTCGGCGGTCACACAAACTGCCAAGCAACGGAGAGGAAAGCGGGGGCGGGGGTGAGGTAGGGAGGAGGCATTCCGGGGAGGGGGGGTGTGCTAGGGGAGGGAGTGGGAAGGGAGAGAGGACCAGTGGAGCAACGCTCCACCAGATCCAAAACCTCGGTGTTGGGCTCACTGCCCAACACAAAGGCTTTTACCTCACTGCTGACCTTTTCATTGGCCGTGAATCAAGTAGCCCCATTGTGGGGCTACTCCCTTTACCTGGGGGAAGAAGACAAAAGTCCCCTTCTCCTGAAGTGCTGCCCGTGGCTGCCTTGGGTGTGTAGGATGCCACCGCAGCCAATCCAATCTTCGGATTGGGCTCTAAGGGTTCTCGACAGCTCCCTGGCTCTGAGATCCTGCCAGTTGCTTGAGCCAGGTAAAGAGAAGGTGGGGAATGGCTGGAGGTTGGGTTGTTGGGAAGAGCACACGATGAACTCATAGTGACTCAATACAATGCAAACAAAATGGCATTGGCTGTACTTTGGTGACTGAGTTCCCCCTTATACAGTCCTCCATGCTATCTCCTTGGCCTACATGCCCCATGGGCTGGAATTCCGTGTAGAACACATCGTTTCAGCTCCCTTACAATCCCCAGAGGCTCAGAATTTATAAGCTGCATACATATCTACGGTCTCTTTGAATCCCATATGCTTGTGGAAAAAATAAATATTTAAATGTGTATTTTGAAATGTTTTATGGTACTAACTGCTTATAAATATATGAAAAGACTTGGAAAGAATCCACATTTGAATATGGATTGTGGTTCAGTTACCAAAAACAGCCTGAGAATTTGAACAAAATCAAAGGAAAATGGGTGATCTTCCAGTGGAGTGAAACTGGGAGATTTGTTGAAGAGGTTTTGATGGATAATGGATAAACTTACAATTGTTATTAAAGATAAATCAGTAAAAACTTTTATGGATAATTGGAAACCATTCATGGACTTCCTGCACACCGAGGGGAAAGTGGGCCAAATAACCTATGGATTTGATGAGTAGATAGGGAAGTTAATTTTTATGTTTCTTATTTTTCTTGTGGACAATGTAATTTTTAATAAGTCTAGACTGTTTAAGATCTGATAACTAATTTTTTTTTGTATGATTTTGTCGTAGAATAAAGAAATGTAGTTTGATATAATGGGCCAAATAATCTGTGAGTAGATAGGGGACTTAACCTTTATGTTTTTCTAATCTTTTTCTATTGAAAATGTATTTTTCAATAAGTGTAGATTGTTTAAGAATTGATAACTAATCTTTTGTATGATTATATAGTAGAACAAAGAAATGTAGTTTGAGATTTCAGCATTTGCCACACAATTTATATCTTTATTTTTTTTGTTTTGTTTGTATTTGTGTTTAATAAAATAAAAATATGGGGGGGGGAGAAACTGGGAGATTTGTTCATCCTTACTTTTAACTCCTTTACCTCTCCCCAACCCTATGACAACATTTCACCTACCCTTGCCCACAGACTATTTTAGGTTTTACTCTGATTCTTTCTCACATCTGTCTTTCTTCCCTTTCCACCTTTTCCCCTAACTTTACCTCACCCCTGATGTCAGCTACCTACCTCATATTTCTTAGTTCTCCTTGCTCCTAGACTGTTTTTCACACCTCTTCCCTGTTCTGCTTCTTCCAGCTTAGGGCATTCCTTCTTAGAACCATACCTTTCTACATGGAGATCATCTTTGTGGTGGATGAAACAAATGTATGATCAGGTTTGAAGTACAGAATGAATATGGTCCATGCAATGAGTTGAGTAGTCTTGCATAGTAGACTTTCCTACTCGAACTCCTACCCCATTTGCCCATCAGTATGCTTTAAACATACATAACAAGAGTGCATACTCAGAATCTCTAAAAGTGTAGTTATTTTGTCTTAATTTTCCTAAGCATGCACTTTTGCTGAAGAACGTGAATGGCCTTGGAGGATTACACCCAGGTCTACCTAATCTAGCACTCTTTTCAAGAACTCCAACAATCAGTGGTTCCTACATGGTCTACCACAAACTGACCAGTGGTCCACAGTCAACCATCGTAACACCCTTGAATGACAGGAAATGAAGTAATGTTTGAAGTGTCCATATACTATCATAGTAAGCAAAAATTACTTGTGCAGAGCTATTTTTGAGGTACTCAACTTGCACACACTTCATTCTGATCCATATTTCAGAGATATATGTGCACTATAAAATAAGAACTGATTTAAGCTAATTCTGGTCCATCAGCTAACTTTTTACTGTGTTCTAAAAGGGGTTCAGGAGTTCATCCTTCCTACCTACTCATCCCATAGCTGCTGCTGCTGCATCCCACTGCCAGGTTCTGTTCATCTGGATCTTACCACTGCCTTGTCATAGCTATTTTAAAACTGGCTCTGTAAGCATAATATACATTCATGTGTAGTATATTTATAGTGCTGATGTTAAAATAAATGATAGCAAAATCAAAGGTGAAGTCAGGGGGTCACATGTTTGGCAATACACTTCATTGGCTAGTGTGAAGCTAGTGTGAAGCAGTTGATTGTGATATCACATCAGATATTATATTTTTTTAATTAAACAAAACCTAGAGAGAAAGGAAGAACAGATTCAGGGCTTTGGGTTTTGGTAACAGCTCCTTATGTGAATTGCAAAGAAAAAGAAGTCATAGATGCTCAGTCAGCAAAAGCAGTAAGTGAAATGGAGTACTTGTGTTGACCCACAAAGATGGCTGTGCTCCCAATTGGCTTCAGCAGTGAACAGGGCAAACATGGTGCTGGTGCTCTTCTGGTTCGTCTCCCTGATGCTCCCCTGGTGGGTCTCCCTCTCTTGATTCCCTGTGTGGTTCTCTTTGTGTGTCCAGTTGCAGAAGTTATGTTGAGGTTCCTGTAGGTGTTTGGAGTCTTGAAGGTGACAGCCCCACCTTCTATGGCATATTACCAGCTCCATCTAGGAAACACATATATCATGTTGTGCTTCATGGGTCTACATGTCCTTAGATAGGGTGGGTGCAGAGGTGTAACTAGGGTGGAGCCTGAGAGGTACCTGCCCCATGCACTACACTGGGGGAGCAGAACACGTAAGGCAATCATTTCTGGGTTCTCTGAAGCAGGAGGTGCTGGTGGTTTTGCACCCCACCCCCCATTCCTTCTCCTGTTGAGGCTCCCCAAAGGGAAGCCCCATTCAGGAGAAGGAATGGGGGGGGGGTACAAAGCCACCAGTGTCTCCTCCTTCAGGGAGAACCTGGAAGTGATATCACAATGTCATGTGACATCATGATATCACTGCCCCGGGAAACAGGGCTTCTAGTTACGCCTCTGAGTGTGTGTGAGTTGAGGTGTGAGGACAAGTGTAAGCAATATCTCCCTACTTCGTTATGCTTCTTGTCTATTTTTTGTTCATGTAAAGTCCTCTACACAGGGCTTTCTACAGAGAGAACCCTTTTAGTACAGTTTTAGTACAGTTTAGTACAGTAAGTTATCTGAGGATAGAGTGATGTAGCCATGCAGCACACCTTGATGCCTGTGTTTCTTGTCTGGACAGCTAGTCTGTCACTGGTGGTGAATCATGATTCACTACAGACAGACTCCTATCCTCCACCTTAGCTGTGAGATGTGGGTAATCTTCTGGGACTTTCTACCAACTTTAATGGGAACTTATTTTTGTAGGTTTGATATTAGGCTGTCCTTGGAGGTGGCAATGGTGATAGCAATCCTCTGAGTAAGCATACAGTTTTATATAATCCCTGCTTATCCCCTACCACATTTCCCACTCTGCTCATTTTTGCACATTATGCCAGTGCTATACCACCAATGTCACCACTGTGTTGACATAATGTTACTCCAGAAAAAAATTGGCATAGACCTATGATGGCAGTAGGGGTGTGCAGAAACCCCTTGAGAAATTTCACTTCCTTATAGAGTCTCTTTTGGATTCTTTTAAAATTCTCCCATGAACTTCAAATTACACTTTGAATGAAATTTTGGTGCTAATTCTACTTCTGGTAGCAGGGGAATTTAGGAGCAAGTGTATCCTCATGCAGTAGGTATGACTCAAGGATAGGATTCCTCTATTATTCTTTTAAAATACACAAATAGTGAGTCATCTTTTTCCATGAAATGTATCCTTTAAAAAAAATGCCATTCATGCTGAAATTGCTGAAACAGTTATTTCCAAAGAAAATAAGGCTGCAATCCGATACGCACTTACTGGGAGTAAGCCCCATTCAACACATTAGGACTTACATCTGAGTAAACACACATAGGATTGCACTGCTCATCTATTGAATCTGTAGTTTGGGAATGAACTGCTCTATTTGAATTCTTGAAAAAAAGTATTTGTCAGCTCTGTCAATCATGTTTGGGTTAAGATCATGTGAAATAGCTTTTATTTCTTCTACAACTTATCCTAGAAAAACAGGACACTTTAAATTTCATATCATGAGATATGTTCTGGCTTTCAAACAATTGATATATGCTGAGTAAGGATCAGATATGCTCCATGTAGATATAGTCTAGATACTTTTCTATGTGCACTTCCACTGAAATGACAAGGATGTGCCTGCAGTTCCAATAAAACTTGGAGCAGTAATGTGTGTGTGACACACACACACACACTTTTTTTAAAGTGACATGCACGGCTACTTCTCTGAATGACAAGCTGAAAATGCAGGCACGTGATTACAGATGAGTTCTTGTGTAGTCTGTGATGAGCTGGATGTAAAATTCCTGGATCTGTGGCAGTCTGGTGCATCGGCTTGGAAATTCTAATGCAGCTTAATTTAAATTAAAAATGAAGGTTCTTAATGAAATATGAAATTGAATAATGCAGTCTCTATAGTAGCCTCACTGCTGCTTATTTTGATATTAAATTGATTTTATGCTATCCCTACAATTCCATTTTGCCGCGTGCCCATTATTTTTGGTACTGACAATCTGTCACTGCACCAGGTTTATCAACCAAACTCTAGAAATGTGAACAGGATTAACTTTGCCCCCATCATGGCTGTAAAAGCAGCTGAATAGTGCTTGCATTTAGATAGGGCATGAGATGGGGGGCATCTCAGCTCCTTTTCAATGGAACAGCTTGGTACAAGCTTAGATGGGACAAACTGGAGCAAAGCCTCAACAAGGCGCACAGGAGGAGACAAATGGTAATTCTTAGAGCTGCTACAGAACACAAGCATGGGATCACATAGGACCAACTAAGGACTACAAAGGGCATACTTGATATCAGCTTTTTCTCTATAGCAGTGGTTCTCATGCATTTAGCACCGGGACCCACTTTTTAGAACGAGAATCTGTCAGGACCCGCCGGAGGTGATGTCATGACCGGAAGTGACATCATAAAGCAGGAACATAAGCATAAAGCAGGAACATTTTTAACAATCCTAGGCTGCAATCCTACTCACACTTACCCAGGAGTAAGTCCCATTGGCTATCATTATTAAAAGAATATACATAGTAGCTTGTTAAAAATACAGGTCAGTAACATTTCCTCAAATGCAGTCACATACCATGGTAGCATCAAGTCTAATATATTAAAAATAAAATATTGAAATGATTGGGGACCCACCTGAAATTGGTTCACGACCCACCTAGCGGGTCCCGACCCACAGTTTGAGAAACACTGTTCTATAGCATTCTAAGTCTGGAATTGTATGTTACATATATTGGCCTGAATGACTGCTTTTAAGTTATAGTACAAATTCTGTCTTGTAGCTTGAGGTAGGTTTTACCTACAAAATTGTTCTATACTAGCTTGAGCACCTTCAGGTGGAAAGAAATCACAGAAATAAATGTACGTCACAGATTAATTTGTTGATCACAGGTGTCCAAATATCATGTCTAGACATGAAGGGAAAACAGGGACCAATTGTAACCATTTATTGCCCACCAGCCTACATGTTCCTGAGGCTGCCTGGCCACTGATGGGTCTGCTTGGTCCTATGCCACTTATTTAGCTGGCATAAGTACAAGGAACCTTAGGAGGGCATGGTGGGCTGGGAAAATGGGGATAGAATCCTGGTGTGTGTGACTGCCATTGAAACTCAGTTCCTTTTGCCCATGAACCACTCCCTGACCACCCGAATCCATTCCTGCACTGTCCACGGACCCCTCCCCCCTGTTTCCACCTTACCTGCTCCAGCAGGTTTGGGTGTGCCATTGGTGCATGCATAGGGCCTCCAGCATGGTACATGATCCAATGGTACTCCTTTTGTAATGCCAGATCAGAACCTACAGCGGCAGATCACAAGATCTACAGCCATAATCCCCAGTTTGGATTGGGCTGTTTATATATCCTAGGCAAGAGACACCTGATAGAGTACCTGTTCTATGCTCTTGGATCAACTGGAAGGCATATGAAATGGACTGATCCTGAAAAACTGCAAGAGAGGTCAGCCTCCGGAATGTCACTACATAACCAAATCTGGTGGACAAGTGGCACTGGGACATCATCATGTTCACGACATGATCCCTGATTGGTTGGCATCACTCAGTGGGGAAAAAAAAAAATAGTTCCAAGTAGAATAGTGGCACTAAAACAGCACAGATCAGGAAACTATGGCCACAAATAGGCGCCAGAGGCGTAGCTAGGTCATTTGACACCCGGGACCTATAAATTTTTGTCACCCCATATGACTTAATTAATTAAATTATTAGTAATAATTATATTGTTTAATTAATTCACTTTTTATACCACTCTTCCTCTAAGCAGCTCAGGGTGGTGTACATGGTTCCTCCCCTTATTTGTCCTCACAACAACCCTGTGAAGTAGGTTAGACAGAGATAGTAATAGTCATGACATGCAATGAATAATCATAATGGCCAGAAAAATAAATGCAGTGAATATTTCCCCACAAGCAATGGATGAAATTCTGCATCAAATGGTATATAACATGATGGTATTATTCCTAAAAGCCACGATTCCCAGAATTTTGGTCACAAGGGTGTCACCCCCCCCCCCCGGATGTCTCATTGGCCTGTTTTGAGTTAAGGCAGTGGTTCTCAAACTTTTAACACTGGGACCCACTTTTTAGAATGACAATCTGTCCAGGAATCACCAGAAGTGATGTCATGGCTGGAAGTGACATCATCAAACAAAATAAAATAATTATGAATAATTAAATTAAAGAAAAACAGATAGGGGAAGCCAGCCCTGTTTCACCAAGTGAATTTTCTCTGTAGCCTGCCTGTATTAACACCCCTCCCCCCCCACACACAGATAAAGCAGTGAGATTTTCAGCCCTCACCAGTGCCCACCTTACCAGCTCAAGCCTCTGGTTTATTCTTTCGGGGGGGGGGGGGCTGCCTTCTGGAGCATTTGTTGAGCTCCACTTTCATCAGATTGGGACAATGCAGCTAGCCTTGCATTCCCCTTTGTCTGGCCTGACCGCCAGCCAAGGCACGTTTGCTTACTTGTGAGTAAACACAACCATGTGGCTTACTTTCACTTTCCATAGGGCTCAATACATTCGTCTGCTTGGAGGGAGGGACTTCCTTCTTGGGTGTTTTTGGGGGGCTGCTTTCATTGGATAGGAACCCTTCTGGTGTCATTGGATACCTCTCAGCCTGCCCTTTCCGACGAACTATGGCACGTTCGCCTACTCATGAGTAAACGCGCAATATGGCTGATTCATTTTCCATAAGGTTCCATGCATTTTTTGGTTTCTGGTTTTTTGGCCATAACATTTGAAGGAATTGAGCTATTTCAATCTGGTTTTTTGCATTGCATTCTGCAGGAAATTCCACATCCAATGGTATATGGCATGATGGGGTTACTCCAAACCTTCACAACGTTAACGATGCTGGGACATTTGTGGTGTTACACCCCCTCTAAGGGTGGTACTTCGGGCGGACTGTACCCCGGCCCCAGTAGCTATGCCACTGATAGGCACAGAGAAATGCAGCATGAATGAGTGAAAGACTGATCCTTTTCAGGGTTTCTTTCATGCCCCATCCAGACAGTAAATTTCACATTTAAAAAAATGAACCTCTCAAAAATTCAGTGCAGCCCTAATAGACACCTGTTCTCAATAAATCAGAGTCTATTTAACAAACCCTCTTTTATTAGTGATGGCACAGGTACCAGCAGCTTAACAGATTTGTTTGACTTGATATTTGGGGAGAAATCAGAAATCTACAACAGGGTGACCTGATACAATGGAGGGCAGAGTGCCTATACCTTTAACCATTGGATAGCAGAGGGAATTTTGGCAGTGCTGCTTTTTAAACCCTTTCATGTCAAGCTGGAGCTGGAGCTGCATCTGTCCTCCATTGCATTTAATCACCCTGGTCTACAAAAACAGCAAACAAACTGTTGGACTGACAGAGGAGGATGGAATGTGCCTCCTTGTCAGCAGCAGAGTAGTGGGGCAGCACAGGAAGCAGCCGGTCCCAAACAAAGCCACAGACACAGGCTTGTTGAGTGTAGCAGCATGTATTGGTAAGGAGCAGACAGAAGAGTAGTCAGTCAAATGGTCCAGTAGTCAGAGATACAGCAAGGCACAGAACAAACCAGCAGCACTTCCTCTAGAACATCCACCACAATCAGCCCACCCTTGGTGTCTGCACCAGTCTCCTTATATACCGGAGCCAGCCAATCAGAACAGGGTGACTTCATAGTCTTGTGACAGTCTTGTGACCTGCTCTGATTGGCTGCCCAGTGGTGCATTGCACCACTCCTCCATGGGCTCCATGCCTCAGCACACATCTCCCTGAGTCACACGGCTCCCACCTTACACAGGTACATTGGATTACTAATCAGTGCTGCAGTACCGTTTATTTCCATCACACCGGGCCTGGACATCAAGGCCCCTCTGCACATCCTGGCTCAGAACAATTCAAGGCCTGACACAAAACACCTCCAGCATAGTCCCAATGCTGTGAGAATATTCGATCCACTTAGTACGTCAACACATGCTATTTGCATGACATTTGCATTGCCATTGCATTTTCAGATAATGAGATCAAAAAATCTCTGCCTTTCAGTTCAAGAAAGGAACAGCAACACCTGTCTTCAGAACAATAAAAATGCCTTCTGTATTTCCATCCCCTCCCACGGATGCAAGTTGAGATTACAAAATGTGAAACCCTTGAAAATTCCATGTGCATCTTTAGTGAAGATCCTTTTTTTTTTTTTTGCATTCATCCAAGGTAGATACATTAAAGGTAAGATCTGATAACTGCATTTAATCACCCTGGTCTACAAAAACAGCAAACAAACTGTTGGACTGACAGAGGAGGATGGAATGTGCCTCCTTGTCAGCAGCAGAGTAGTGGGGCAGCACAGGAAGCAGCCGGTCCCAAACAAAGCCACAGACACAGGCTTGTTGAGTGTAGCAGCATGTATTGGTAAGGAGCAGACAGAAGAGTAGTCAGTCAAATGGTCCAGTAGTCAGAGATACAGCAAGGCACAGAACAAACCAGCAGCACTTCCTCTAGAACATCCACCACAATCAGCCCACCCTTGGTGTCTGCACCAGTCTCCTTATATACCGGAGCCAGCCAATCAGAACAGGGTGACTTCATAGTCTTGTGACAGTCTTGTGACCTGCTCTGATTGGCTGCCCAGTGGTGCATTGCACCACTCCTCCATGGGCTCCATGCCTCAGCACACATCTCCCTGAGTCACACGGCTCCCACCTTACACAGGTACATTGGATTACTAATCAGTGCTGCAGTACCGTTTATTTCCATCACACCGGGCCTGGACATCAAGGCCCCTCTGCACATCCTGGCTCAGAACAATTCAAGGCCTGAGAGACGCCAAAGGCCTGACACAAAACACCTCCAGCATAGTCCCAATGCTGTGAGAATATTCGATCCACTTAGTACGTCAACACATGCTATTTGCATGACATTTGCATTGCCATTGCATTTTCAGATAATGAGATCAAAAAATCTCTGCCTTTCAGTTCAAGAAAGGAACAGCAACACCTGTCTTCAGAACAATAAAAATGCCTTCTGTATTTCCATCCCCTCCCACGGATGCAAGTTGAGATTACAAAATGTGAAACCCTTGAAAATTCCATGTGCATCTTTAGTGAAGATCCTTTTTTTTTTTTTTGCATTCATCCAAGGTAGATACATTAAAGGTAAGATCTGATAACTGCCCCTATTGCTCCGCAGAGCTGTATGTTAAACAAGCCTACAGCTGAAAAGAAGTAAAGTAATAGTAATATACCTGTAAGTCATTCATGCACAAAAATGACTGTGAACTCAGAGATAACCTAGAAACCATAACATGGAATTAATGCATTAAGCAGGAGGCAATGAAGCATTGAATGTATTCACTTAAACGAAAAGAACAACTAAATGCTGCATTCCACCTAATTTGATGTTGATTGAACGTTGAGCTCCGTTTCGGAGGTACTGAGCACCTCATGAAATATTTAGAGAGCTCTCAGGTTCATTGATTTCTGTGGGAGTTGCTGGCATTTAGTACCTCCGCGTAGCGCAAGCATACCAGCCGTTGCATGGCGAAAACCCAGTGCCCTTAAGAGGGGACAGTGACGGCTGCTCTGTCAACATGGTGCTGACCATGCTCCATGCTGCTGCCTGTTAAGCAGCTGCATGTTGGCATAGAGCTATCCCTCTCCATGATGTGCTAGAAGCCTCAGCCCTGCTCTGGTAAGGTTGTTGAGTGACCCTTCCTCCTGGAGCATTGCTCAATGGCAGGCACCGGTTGCCTGCCACCAAAGAGGCACACAAGACCCTGCTCAGGGAAGATTCTCATCACCTTGAAAAATTAGACTGATAAAAGTGATAAATGTACTGACAAGCTGAGGGATGACTTATTAGCTCAAAAGCAGGTTGCTACACTGGAAATGTTTTGAAGAGTTACAGATTCATGTCATCCCACTGGGCAGGTACATGTGGTATTTTTTTGTGACTCAATGCAAAGGATATCTTATCAGTTCAACCACATATTGATCTTATCAGTTCAATACGTGGTGTTCAGACTTCAAAGCTATAGTGCCAAGCACCTGCTACTTGATGAATTAATTAAACCATATTACTTGCAATGTCCAAACATCTCTAAGAAACTAAATTTCTTGAACAAGAAGCTCTGAAAAGATAGGCCAGGCAGCTAGAGTCAGGAATGTACAAAACAGCTGGCCAGGCCAGATTATGTCACTAGAAGCAACCATTTGAAAACTCATGAGACCTCTTATTAGGTACTAGTTATTTCTTGGCCAATCAGTGTAGCCATTTCATTTAGACTCCATTTTAACAGCACTGTATACCTGCATTTCACATGCCTGGCAATGATAACATCTTTGGAGAATTTTGCTGAGAAAAAGGTGTCTCTGCTGACATTAGCGATAGCCCAGGGATCCTTGACTTGAGGTGACAAAGGAGCAGGCGATGGCAGAATGGGGTGGCAATGGCAGAGGGGGAAAGGGCAGATCAGGTCCATGCAGTGGGTTCAGCAGCCACTGAATTCTAGCCTCCTTCCCAGACCTGATCCTACATTGCAGGTCTACATGGACCTGTGGACCTGCACTGGCAAATTTGCTAGTGCAGGTCCAAGTAGTCCCCTCTGCACTGTGGACACTTACCTACAGGAAAGGGAACAAATGGTCCCTTACCTAGAGCAGACTTCTGCAACTGCCCCTCAACAGGATGCAATGGTAGCCATTTTGGTGTAGTTGCATTGGCAGGGGAAGGGGAATAGGATTGGATGTTAGTTTGGTTCATGATGGGTTGGGAGATTTGAAACGGGGGGGGGGCATTGTTTCTCTTTGCACACTCCACATATACACACTTCAATTCCAAACTCCAGCACCACCACTAGCTGACGGGTATCATGGATCTCTTTAGGCAGAGAGAAAGAGATCAAGAAATATATGAATGCAGCTGCTCAAGCTTAAGACAGGAGGTACCACTGCCAAAACGGTTTTCCCTCTGGAAAGCAGGTGAAGGAAGAACAGCATTGGCTATAATTAGTTCTGTAGTAGAAAACAAATCAATTACAAAAGCTAGTTTTCAATTCTGTGCCCGATGCAATAATGGAATGTATAAAAATTTGTTTTTTGTTTTGGGGTATGCTGGAAATTTGTTTAGTGCAAAACCTAGGAACTTCAAGAGAATTACAGGGGCAGATGATCCTCATTCCACATCCATTAGATACAGGGATGGATCCAAGGGGGGGCATGGGTGCGTGGGCCCCCAAAACTGTTGTGCCAATAGTGAAGGGACCCCCAATGGACAGGGCGTCGGCGAGATTGGCTGGAATAGGAGCCCAAGTCTACCCAGCAGGTAGATCTGGGCTGCAAGTCCATGAGAGAGAGCAGGTCTACCAGCCCAGCAAACCTCGGCCATGGAAGCCATTAAGTTCAACTGGGAGCCCAGATCTACCTGCCTGGATGAGCTGGGCCCTGGAGTTGATAGTGCTCATGCCCCCCCCCCCACAAACACAAACACTGTATCTGCTGCTGATTAGATACACGTTGCCAAAGCAACAAATTCCAGAGAGACAGCCATGTCACATTACAGTCCTAACTGGGTCTTCCACAGACAAACTCACGTTCCATCAATGATAGGCCCAGGTGGCTGGTGCAGCAATAGCAGTGGTGGCAGATGGAACAGAGCCACCAGCATGGATGGCTGGTGACTGAACACACACCACCCACGTGCCCAGCCACCACTGGTACTGATAGGTTGGCAGTGGGATGGGCCATGAGCAGGGGGGAGGATTAGGGTAGGAAGGGGGAGGATTGAGGTGGAGATTGGGGCCAGGCATGGGCGTGTCAGGGGACAGTAGGGGCAGATATCAGCAGCAAATCCCCCAATGTCCTATGTCCCTTTTTAACCTCAACACATTCCCTTGTGCCCACTTGAACTTGTGCCAACCAAAGGGCTAACACAGATTCAAATAGACCAGTTGGGGACCATAACACGGTGGGGTAGGTAAGAAAATAATTATTTTACTTACCTCTCTGTTGCATCCTGGTCCCCAGTCGGCTCATGGCATAACAGCGGAGCCCCGCACTGGTGCTGCTGCGCTCTATGGACCAGCTGAGGATAGGATGGGGCCATTAGTTCGTTATAGGAACACAAATGCCATATGGCAGCTTAAAGACTAAACAGCATATGGATAACTATCAAAATCTTTGTGGCTGTGGCCCTAATTCAGAAAATGTGCTTAAAGCTTTCATGTACGAGGCAGAGCTGAAACATCTGCTTAGCCTCAAAAGCTTCCCTGAATCAAAACATCTAATGACTCAGTTGCATATATATTATTTAGTTTCGCTGGATTTTGCAATTCTGCACTGACAACTCTATAGGGCATGGCTAGCCATCTGTTCGCATGCACTGAAGCTTCCATAGCTTCCATGGAAGCTTCCATGGTGTACAACTGATACACCAGAGATCAGACATGCAGGCTCCTAGGACTCAAACCCAGCCCCCAGGAGGGGCTGCACAAGTGCAGGCTTCTTTTTGCTGCACTTCAGCCATGCACCTTTTTTGTCTCCCAGTTGAGAAGAAAGCTCAGAAATACATTCACAGCGGTCACAATAAAAAACATTTTGTTTAAATGTCATTTATTTTAGGGCCATACGTCTTGGGATATGATTCATCCTTCTTGCAGTTATTTAAACCTGATATGTGAAATAACATTTTAATTATATTTGGGGCATGAGCAATGTCTTCAGAGTATTACTTTGTTGGTTCTTATTTCATATTTTATTGGAACCATCATTTTAAAAAAAGCTAAAACACATATAAACAGTAGCTCTGTTTGAAATTATGCTATTAAGTTTGGAAGAATGCCAATGGCGTGGAATGATCTATCTATACATCATATTGGAACATATACTGTGGTAAAGAAATGCATTTCTGAAACTTTTTCATGGGGTTGGTGTCTGTGCTTATTTAAGTATAAATAAAATATAAGAATATCATTACCCTGTTTTTCCTTCTCTTCCACTCTAGCCATATGACAGTCCATATATTTATCAAATGATTGCATAGAATTGCATAGAATACAGAAGTAAAGGAGATTTCCTCATATATAGTGGGATTCTTGTCATAGCACACATGCTGTCTGGTATTCAGCAGAAATTTCTCGATCTGTGGTCCTCATTTCCAGGATTTACCTACATATTGAGCATGCTTAATTATTACATACACCATTCTAGTGGTGTCGCTAGGGGGGTACGGGAGGTGGGCCGTACCAGGTGACACTCACAGGAGGGGTGACTCACACTAGTGACCAAAATAGCAAAAATCATGGTTTGTAAGAATAATACCATCGTGTTATATACCATTTGATGCATAATTTAGCAAAAAGCAATGAAAAAACCAGAGTGAAATATCTCCATTCTGTCAAAAGTTATGGCCAAAAACCCAGAAAACAAAAATACAACTGTCCTATGTAACAAAAAAGTACAATTACCTTAACTCAAAACAGACCAATGAGACTGATTGTTTGAAGAGCCAATGAAGTATTATTAGGACACAGCATGGAACCAATAAGATATTAGTAAGGTGACACCCGGGGGAGGTGAACCCACTAGTGACCAAGATAGCTAAAATCATGATTTGTAGGAACAATACCATCATGTTATATACCATTCGATGCGTAATTTACAGTAGAATGCAAGGGAAAAAATTGAAATATTTGTGTTCTATCAAAAGGTACAGCCAAAAAACCAGCAGGGCAGGGTAATGGCATATCACCACACCAACCAACTGGGTCATTGCTTCATCCACTGCATGGGAGGAGGTCTGTCATGGGAGTCACACAATGGCCTCCAACATCAGGTGATGCAAATCCTAGTGATGCCACTGAGGCATTCTGTTGCTCACTATGCATTAGACACTCTCAGACCTGGTTCACACATGCACATACAGCATAATCTGGTAGCACAACCAGACTTATATTGTAAAGTTTGATAAGCTGTTGTGTGCTACCTGACTACCAGTGGCATTGCTAGGGAGTGCGGGGGGTGCGGTCTGCACCGGGTGGTGACGCGAACTGGGGGGGTGCTGCTAAAATTGCGGTGGTTAGGAGTAACCCCATCATATTATAAACCATTGGATGCAGAATTTCTAGCGGAAGGCAATGCAAAAACCCGAGTGAAATATCTCCTTTCTATCAGAAGTTATGGCCAAAAAACTGGAGAACAAAAAATGCATGGATCTCTATGGAAAGTGAAAGTGAGCCGTATCGCACATTTACTTGTGAGTAGGTGAACTTGTCTTAGTCCTTTGGAAAGGGCAGGCTGAGAGGAATCCAAAGACACCAGAGTGGTCCTGATCCAATGAATGCAGCCCCCCAAAACACCTGAGAAGGAAGTCCCTCCCTCCATGCAGATGAATGTATTGAGCCCTATGGAAAGCTAAACTAAGCCTCATGCTTGCATTTACTTGTGAGTAAGCAAATGTGCCTTGGCTGGTGTGGAAGATCAGGTGAAGGAGAGTGCAAGGCTACCAGAATGGTCCTGATCCTATGCACCTGGAGCTAAACAAGTGCTCCAGAAGGCAGCCTCCCCCCCCCCCCCCCCGCATTAAAAAGGATCAAAACAGAGGCTTCAGCTGATAAGGTGAACCTTTTTGAAACTTTCGACCTGCCAGGTAGATCCTGGCAGTGTTCTGGTTTAAACAAAAGTTCTTAAATTGAACTAGTTACTGGGTAGGGCTGAAAACCTTACTGGTTTTGGAGGGTGGGGTGTTATTGCAGGCAGGCTACAGAGGAAATTCACTTGATGGAACAGGGCTGGCTTCTGCTTATTTAATTATTTGTTTTACTTTAATTATTTATACTTATTTATTTTAATTTGCCTGATAATATCACTTCCACCATGACATCACTTCTGGTGATTCTCGGACACATTGTCATTCTAAAAAGTGGGTCCCAGTGCTAAAAGTTTGAGAACTGCTGCAATAAGGTTTTAGTAAGTTGACACCCTTGGGGGGGGGTGGTGGTGGTGTGTGACACCACTAGTGACCAAAATCACGAAAATCACAATTTGGAGGAATAATACCATCATGTTATATATCAATCAATGAATAATTTCATGCAGAATGTGTTCTATCTTTGTTCTATCAAAAGGTACAGCTAAAAAACCAGTGGGGGCGGAGTGATGGTACATCACCACGCCCACTGCATGGGGGGGGCGACGCGCTGGCATCCTGCACTGGGTGACACAAACCCTAGTGACGCAACTGCTGACTACTGCCAGAAATGGTGAGGGGTGTCAGTCATGTGGCAGCATGCTTCCCGGATCCACCAGCACCAGTGACTCTTGGGGGGGGGTGACTCAATCAGGGAATCTTCTATTGCTAGTTGAAGACCCCTGTTGTGTTCTGCTTTTGTTTCCCCATCCACTTGAGGGTACAGTGGCTACTTGGAAGACCATTGGATTGCTCAAGGATTGAGCTTAATCATGGGGTTGGTTAGGACCATTAGAGTTCAACATCTATCTATTGTTGTGCAAGAGTTGTGTTTGTTTTTTTTCCCCAACTGCGGGAGTCCTTAGGTGGTGGCTATGGTGAGAAGTCACCAAATATGCCAGTCCAGCAGAATTTGGAGTTGATGGGCTTCATATACATTTCAGATGTGAAAAAACAAGGCTCTGTTCAAATCCGAAGCACCAAACTCCGTAGATTAATTAAGAGGGTGTGATTATACAGATAAATGAAAAGTGTGGCCTTCCTAGCCTGTGGATCTGTGGACTGTTACCATCAGTCCCTTAAGTAGACATGTTACTGGTCTGGCCCTTTGATGTCCAGGCAGGCATCTAGCACCAAGTACGTATACAGTGGTGCCTCGCAAGACGAATGCCTCGCACACCGAAAAACTCGCAAGATGAAAGCGTTTTTGCGATTTTTTCTGGTGACTCGCAAGACGAATTTTTCTATGCCGTGCTTCGCAAGATGAATTTTTTCTATGGCCGTGCTTCGCAAGACAAATTTTTAAAATTAAAAAGTTGAAGTTTTGTGCTTGAAATTTTTGAAATCCTCTGTACAGTATGTATGCCTTTAAAGAGCACTTAATAAACACTTTGTAAACCAAATTTGACTTTGCTCTGACTTTTTTTGCCCATAGGAACACATTAATTAAATTTCAATGCATTCCTATGGGAAACTGCGCTTCGCAAGACGAAATTTTCGCAATACGAAACGACTTGTGGAACGAATTAATTTCATCTTGCGAGGCACCACTGTATTTGGATCAGTAGTGTCACTAGGATTCGTGTCACCCGGTGTGGGAGGCCTGCACGTCACACCATGCAGGCAACACCCCAGGTGGTGGGCATGGTGATGTACCATTGCCCTGCCCCCACTGGTTTTTTGGCAGAACCTTTTGATAGAACATAAATACTTCAATGTGGTTTGTTTCATTGCATTCTGCATGAAATTATGCATTGATTGATATATAACATGATGGTATTATTCCTGCAGACTCTGATTTTAGTGATTTTGAAAACTTGTAGGGTCTCTCTCTCTCTCTCTCTCTCTCTCTCTCTCTCTCTCTCTCTCTCACACACACACACACACACACACACACACACACACACATCAACTTACTGACACCTTATTGCAGTAGTTCTCATACTTTTAGCACCTGGACCCACTTTTTAGAATGACAATTTGTCCAGTACCCACTGGAAGTGATGTCATGGCCAGAAGTGACATCATCAAGCAATTTAAAATAAATAATTATAAATAGTTAAATTAAAATAAAATAAATAAGGGGGAGCCAGTCCTGTTCCATCAAGTGAGTTTTCTCTGTAGTCTGCCTGCAATACCCCCCCCTCAAGAATCAGTGAGATCTTCAGCCCTCCCAGTGCCCAGTTGAAAGTCCTTCTATTTCAAGCACATCAATACCAAGACCCACCTGGCTTTACAAGTCTGAGAACCCAATTCTATGCATGTCTACTCAGAAGTAAGTCCCATTAGAATCAGTTGGGCTTACTCCCAGGAAAGTGTGGGTAGGATTGGGCTGTGAGGGAAACTGCAAGTGCAAAATAGAAAACATTCCCCTTACCAGTTCAAGCCTCTTTGTTGGTCCTTTCTAGTGGGGGAGAGGCTGCCTTCTGGGGCTTTTGTTGCGCTCCCGTTTACTCATGAGTAAACGTGGCCACATGGCTTCCTTCCCATAGAGCTGAACACACTGGCAGCTGGGAGGGGGAACCTCTTTCTCGAGTGATTTTTTGGGGCTGCACTCATTGGATCAGGACCATTCTGATGTTGATGGAGTCCTCTCTGCCTGCCCTTTCTGGCAGACTAAGGCAAGTGCGCCTACTCGCAGCCACCTGGTTTCGCTTGGGCGTTTTGGGGAGGCTGCATCTACTAGATTGGGACCATTCAGGTGTCTTTGGATTCCTCTCAGCCTGCCCTTTCCAATGCACTAAGGCATGTTCGCCTACTCATGAGTAAACGCGCGATACGGCTCACTTTCACTTTCCATAGGGCTCCATGCATTTTTTCCTTCCGGTTGTTTGGCCACAACTTTTGAAGGAAAAGAGCAATCTCAACAGGTTTTTTTGCATTGTGTTCCGCTGGTCATTCCGCATCCAACAGTATATGGCATGACGCAGTAGCTCCCAACTGCGCAATTTTAGCACATCACCCCCCCCGCGCGTCACCCGGTGCGGCCCGCACCCGCCTAGCGACACCACTGATTTGGATGCATGTCTTTAACATGCCTTAAATAAAAGAAAATTAATAAGAATAAAATATTGACCATGTAACAACTAACTGAGTTCCTTTTAACTGGAGATACTGGAGTCTGAGGGCCCAATCCTGAACTTGGTAGTGCTGGCACTGAGCCCTAGTGTGTTTATGTCACCCAGTGAGTAAGGAGTACTAGCGCTGGGCCCATGCCAGTTAGGCAATGGGTCAAGGACCAGCAGGAAGAGGACATGCCAACTCCAGGGGTAAGTGCAACTGCTGGGTGGCAGAGCAGATTCTGTGGGTGGGGGAGGGTGGAACGAGGGCAGGGGAGGGTGGAGTGGCGGAAGGAACTGAGGTGGGAGGGGCAGGATTTGAAGAGCTCTGCTCCACTATATCCTGACCTCCATGTCAGGCCTTTGGGCCCAACACAGAGTCTCTGTGCCAGCAAAATAGCCAGTGCAGACATGAAAAGCCCCATTGTGGGGCTTAGGCTTTTCCCAGGGGAAAGGGATGAAAATTTCCTTCTCCTTAGGAAACCTCCAGCAACTTCCCACTGGCTACAGCAGTAGCCACTTTGGTGCCACTGATCCAACTGGCACTGGGAAGCTCAGAACTGGGCTATAAATGTGGAAGTCTCCATGCAAAGTGTGGTGCTTGACCACTGAGCAACGGACTCAACAGAACATCATATCAGATGGCTCCGTTACAATAAAAATCATGGGTTGTATTCCAAGAAAGTGAGTCATGATGGTGCACCATTAAAATTGATGAGACTAGTTGGCTGTGAGTAACTCAAGTCCTGTTAATGTCTGTTTTCTTTGGATACAACCTTGTGTATAATTTCTAACAGTGATTTATTAACTTCCAATTAAAAAATGATTTATATGAACACAACAAAGTGAAAGATACATATTTGGGGCATGAATAGCTCCCATTTAGAATGAAAATAATTACCCTCCCTCCATTTCTGACTCTCATCAAATTTGTTAATTTTGTCAGCTTTCCCACATTCCATAATTTTCCACAGAATTTCAATTGGAACATCTGGTTATGATTTTCATCTTGCTGCGATTTCTATTTTTGCCAGTGTTAGAAACCTGATCACCAATTCTCAATCTTCTGCGACAAGCAAAATTTCCCAACATATGGCTGACGGGGCAATCAAATGCTTCACAAAAAATGCTATTTTCCCATTTTAAGACCAAGGGTAGAATACTTTTCCTGAAGAACAGACACCAGTGACTAGTCAAAGAAGTGCTGGAGGTTCACAATGGGTTCCTTCCTTCCCTCCACCCAGAAGTGGTGTATGAGCTTTCAAAGGCTTTAGGCTTGCAGTATTCGTGGTGAAAGAAATAACAAATGGCAAGGGAAGCCCATAGGCTTTCAAAGCCTTTCCTTACAGTGCACAGAACAGAGTGGATTTGGCTTCCTTGCAGCCACTATTTCTAGGCTCCTGGAGAAGTGAAGAATCAACAAAGGCAGGAAAGCTGAGATGAGATTTAAACAGAATGCGTACAGCCCATGGACTAGTTTACTACTAACGTAAAACCTTATGAGGAAGTATATTTACTGACAAAGAATTGTCACAGTGCTTGACTCTAGATGCCTCAGCTGCTCTAGATGCCTCAGCTGCTACAAAGAAATAAATTTCCATCACTACTGGTCATCATGTGTCCCACAGTGCACATTGTTATGCAGACACAAGAAGTGGTCGTCGTTATAGTGACTCTATTAGCCTCTTATAAATATTTAGTGCACCTTCATTGACTAACTAAATCGGTACAGGTGAAGGTAGGAAGATGCATTAGAAAAAGTCACTCTGCTGATCCACCAAATTCCTTATGGTGACTGGCAGTGGCTCTCCAGATTGATGTCTTCTCTGGTCCAAACTCAAAATGCCATGGATTGAACCTGGGACTTTCAGCATGCAAAGGAGGTACTTTTCTACTTGCAAAAACATTTCAGGCAAAACTCTCATTACACATGGAAAGATAACATATATCAAGGAGAAACCTAGCCTAGCTTTCTTTCTTATGTCTATCCTGTTCTAAACTGGGGCCTGTAGCGGAAACTGGTGGAAACGTATTGGTACGGGTTTCCAGGCAGAGGAATAGGACTATGGATGAGTTACTGGACAGGAGCAAACTGGATAAAGGCATTCATGTGCAGCCAGCTAGATTATTGCTCCAGTGATTATTTGAAGCTAGCTAGTGGCTTGCTGTCAGGTTATTGCCTCCAACTTTGGCCCACCTCAAGGAACAGAAGGGCCAAGCTGGTTCCAGGGATGCTGGAAAGCTTCCGGTATTTCAGAGGAGGATTCAGAGGATGAAAGTGGGACCATCTCTGCAGGCTGTGCTGGTGAAGTCTCCTGGGTGGTACCTTAAGATGATTTTTCTGAAGAGGTTCCTGCACCCATTCTTCCTCTGTCTCAGTGTTCTCAGATGTCTCCTCTGGTGTCTGCACATGTTATTTTTCCACATATTAGGAGATTTTGATGCAGGGCACCCTTCATGCATTTTGAAATTGTATAATCTTATGCAAGGACAGTTCCATGAGCCCTGCTAAATATAGCTATAGAGTACAGACAAACAATGCTATGCTCATGCTTTAAAAATTTACCATTTTTAATCAAATAAAGCAAAACCCCAAGAACACACAAACAAGGAGCAATTATGAGCTCAATAAGCCATTCAGCTGTGATGAGAAAACACTCAAACAACCTTCCAGAATAATATAAGCCCACACACTCTGGTAAGCACAACAGACCTTTATCAAACAGTGAGTGTTCCAGGCAGATCTGAAAGGGCTGGTGATTGTGATTTACATCTGCCTTAATTGTGTTGAAAGGTTAACTCCAGAAAGTGCATGTCAATGAACCCCAAAGGGGGAAAAATACTGCAAATGCGATTATGGTGAAGGGAAAAAAAAACAATGGATTTCAAGAGATAGGAGCCTCAAACTACATCCTGTCCAAATGCACCTCACTGCTCCTGCAATACCTGAGGCTTAGCAAGTGCTCTGAATCACAACAATTAGGGCATGATTGTACTCCATAAATATCGCTTCCCTCCCAGAGAAGGCCTTACCTAGTCTTTCTCTCTTCAGTCAACAGGATTGCCACTGCAGCAGATGGGCCGTGTTTCAGTGGTAGGACACATGGTCTGTATGATGCAAGGCCTGGCAACCATCTCCCATCTTGTGTGCCCATCAGCCATCTTCTGTGTATCTCCTAGCCCATTATCTATTGCACATGGCTGATAAGATATTTTTTAATGATGAAAACCCCAGCTGTAGTCAGGCATATGTCACTTTGCTGTCAAGTGGTCCATCTTTTGCCAATTAGCTCTAATTTCTTGATAAAGCAGCTAAACAACTAGTCTATATAAGGTGCTGTCATTTGGCCATTGCTTTGCCCCCCTCTTGCTGGTTGATGCTAGAGGTTGTATTGCTCATGGAGTTGTCTTGAATGCCTTGAGAGGCCTGTGTGCATTGATGCCTGAATACACTGTGAGTCTTATCAAGATGCCAGGATGATGCAGTGGTTTGGGAGGTGGACTTAGACCTGGAAGATCCAGGTTCAAATCCCCTCTCAGCCAGTAAGCTTTCTGGGTGACCTTGGGCCAGTCACTTTCTCTCAGCCTCACCTACCTTTGTTGTGAGGACAAAAGGAGGGGAGCAACTGTGTACACTGCCCTAAGCTCTTTGGAGGAAGGGCAGTATAAAAATGTGATAAATAAATAAATAAAGATGCCTGTGTGCAAGTGTTATGTTTAGAAACGTTGTAAGTTTTGTGACTGGAGATGCCTTTGAATACTTAGAGGTGCTCCTGTACATTTTGTGTCTAGATGTGCATCTAAAGGTGTGCCTGTAAGTTGATGCTATTTTGTTTTAAATAAATAAAGCTCCTTTATGACAGCCTTGGACTTAGACTCACTTCTTCCTCAGAACCCAAAAGAACCTCCAGCCCCAGCAAAAGCCACAGGCTGGAACATATGCAAAGGTCCAGTTTTACAAAGATCCAGGGAGCTGCTGCAATTGAGTGTGAACAACAAACTGACCTAAATAGAACAAGGATCTGACTTTTTGTAAGGCAGCTTCCTAAGTACTTAAATATTCTTAAGTACCTAGGAAGCTACCTTACAGAAAGTCAGATTACAGAAAGGCAATGTGTGTTGATGTAGACAAACCCCATACTGAACTATTCATCTCAAGATGCATTTTAGTACCGATGATCTGAGAAGCCAGCCATCATATTCAGAACCTGTTCTGTCTTTTATCCAAACTTCATTTAGATATGAGAGCAGCGGCTTCATATGAATAGGTCTGCTCATGTGGAGAGGAGTGGTGACATTAGTCTATTCAAAGCAGTCAACATGCAAGTGAGATTCCTCTGTCTCAGTCCCGAGTCTTTCACTGAGCACACTGACTTGACACAGAATTCCCTATCACTACCTTTGGTTATATCTTGTGTAATATGAGTAACTTCCAAACTGGTTTGTAAATTATTTCTGCCTTTGTTGGATTAAAAGTAGGTTTTCCTGATCAGCTTCTCTAGGACTCATCTCTGCTATAGAGACTAACAACCCAATCCTAAGCTCTCTAGCACTGGGAGGGACAGCAGAACCAAAATGGTGACGCTATATCCTGTGAGTGCTGGGAAGTTGCTGGAGGTCTCCTTGGAAAGCTGTGGAAGGTCTCCTTGGGGGCAGGTGACATTTTTCCCCTTCCTCCAGTAAGGGCACAGGCCCCACAAAACTGTGCTGGCTAATTTGCCAGTGCAGACATGAGAACCTCCATGTTGAGCTTTTCAGCCTGACATGAAGGATAGGATCCGGTGGAGGAGGCCTCCACTGGTCCCACCCACCTTCCTGAGCCACTTCCTCTTCCCACCAAATCATGTGTGCTGATTCTACATAATGTGTTGATGAACTCATCCTGGATCATTCTGTTGTTCAGAGATGGTTCCTCTGGATTTCTGTTACCCATCCCTGGCAGAGGTGGCAATTTCCAACTGAGCCACACCTTGGGAAAAGTGTAACTACAGTAGATGCTTCCTGATTGCTCAGGACACCTGTGTCTCCATTAGCATATGCCACCGTTTTAGTTGTTCAACCGAATTGGGGAAAGGAAGTTCCAAATGGTCTTGTTTTAAACTCAGGAAGTTCCCAGGACTGTAACATTGTCTGTAGGTCTGGATAGGACCTGAATATGTGCAACTACTTGTGGAGTTTCACTAGGCTTCAAGCCAGGGAAGGGATGGGAGGAAGGGCTGTGGCAGTTGTTCTAGAGAACCAAAGATTCCCTCTTACTAGGAGATCTTAAGCTCCCTTGGCCTCAGCCTACTCAACAAAAACATGAGTCTGGCCTTAGTCGCTTTCTTTGCATGCTCCCAGAACCAAACATGTGTGTTGAACAATAATTAGTATTATTATTGCTATTTATTTGTATAATGCTTTATACAAAGAGGTATTATTGCAAAGCGGTTTTCAGAGCAGAATAAATCAAGAAATAGTTCCATGTGCCATAAGGGTTCACAACCTAACAAGCTGCAAAAGAAATACCACAAGAGCCACTGGGCTGAATAGGGACAGGTGCTCTCTTCCTGCTAAAGGAGCATCATTTTAAAAAGTGCCTCTTCCTCCAAATAGCAGAGATTACATGTTCAAGTGACATGTTCATATTCAGAGGTCTTAAATAATTGCCCTGTCCCTGAAATTAGTAGGATAGCTAGGGGGGTGGGACATTAGTGTGCATCCCACAAAAGAGCAATGTTTCAATTTAAATAGCTGCTACAGATTGTTATTGGCCCCTTGGAACCCATTTCTCAGAGGTGCTATCAGGGTTGGCAAGCTCAGGCACAGGTAGAGGGTGTGTGTCCATTAGAGGACCCATCAGGCTGGGGTTTCCATTGAATCTTCAACATTGGTAGCAGTGGAAGCATGCAATGTACCAGCAGGGGCAAGTGGGACACTACTGGAATTTGGTCCAGAGACCCAAGCAACTTAATTTTGGCATTGCAGAGCCTGATTAGAAGCTCCCAGGTCAGTACTAAAACACATTAAAAATGAAAAACCCTAAAGAGGCTTGTTGGTATAACTTAGCTTCCTGAATGCTTATTGAGAGAGTTAAAAATAACACATGAGTGATCAAATAGGCCTTCACATTGGGAACCACTTTGTGGACAATGATCCCAAAGCATATCAACCGCTCCTTAATAAACTCACTGACCACTCTTTATGTTTATCTCTGATAGCCTTATAGCCTTATGGATTGCTTACTATATTTGAAGGAGCTTTTATGTCCGCATTAAAAATTAACCATTTTGTTATTGATTAGATTATTTGAAATACGGAAAAGTATCACCTCGTTATATGTTTCTTCTTTCTCTGTTGGTCAGTTGGAGGCTTTGATAAAACAAGGCATAACTTTAATGGTTTAGTATAATTTCCTGCACCAGGATATAAAAGATCACTAAGGGCCCAATCCTATTCAACTTTCCAGCACTGATGCAGCTATGCCAGTGGGGCGTGCACTGCATCCTCTGCGGTGGGGAGTTGGCGGGTCAGTTACAGAGGCCTGCTCAGAGTAAGGGAACATTTGTTCCCTTACCTTGGGGCTGCATTGAAGCTGTATCAGCACTGGAAATTTGGATAGGGTTGGACCCTAAGTGTATGTTACAAGGTTCCGCTGTTGTAGATGAGATCTCATGCCATTTGACATGTGACTTTTCCAGAGGGTACAGTTCACTGACAGATAAGCTCTTCTTCCAATTCTTAGTAATGTAATTTTGTTCTTAGATTTAGGGTGCAATCCTAAAGTGCCCTTGGGCCAGTGTGAGTCTCTTGCACCAGCCCAGGAGGATTGCAAACATGCCATAAAGCACATTTGCGCCTTCATTCAAGTCAGGGAGGCCAGCACAAGGACATACGCTGGACCTCCCCACACTACCGCGGGCCCTGGAATGGGTAAGTTTGTACTGGCCTTCCCAAGCCAGTGCAGGGTTCTGGGGGAGGGGCATGGGGAGGGTGGGGAGGAGGCAGGGGAAGGTAGGCAGGTGGGCGGGCAGGAAGAGGGAGGTGGGATCAGGATCTGGCACTTATGCTGGATCCTAGCCACATTCCCGGGCAGCTCCAGTCTGCTTGAATTTACACTACCTATGCAGGTGGCATGGATCCAAGTACCCCTTTGGGGCTGCTGTGCTGTTACCCAGGGTAAGGGGAATTGTCCTCTTGTTCTGGACTGGCCCGCAGTCAACCCCAAACTTGTGCTGGATACAGCGCAGGCCTACCGGCCTGCCTATTCCAGTGCAAATTAGGAAGTCAAATGCTGAACCTAAAAATCAGTACTGGAACTTTGGAGAGATAAAGCAGTAATTATATTATTTTCTTCATCTAATGTCTGTGTAGGTAAATGCAGAATTTTGGTTTATACTCAAGCAGAGCACAAAAAAAATATGACCAAACTTATAACACTAACCTTGCTTTATATATGGTTGAGAATTAGCAACCTATTCATCCTGGTAAGTTCAGTTTAAACACAAGTGTAGAAAGATCTGTTCAGTGTTGACACCATATGGAAAAAAAAATACTTTTTACATTCAGAAATTAACCTCTCCATCCTAATTAATTGTTCGAGTCTCCAAATCACAGCAAAGTGAATTAGTTGATAGTGATGTGCTGTTAATGGTCTAATATTCCCTGTGGTCTCATCAGTCTATAGATCCTCCAGAATTTCTGTTATCCATTCATTCTAGTACACAATTAGGGCGTAATCCTAACCCCTTATGTCAGTACTTTCCAGCACTGGCATAGTGGTGCTAATGGGATGTGTGCTGCATCCTGCAGTTAGGTGTCACTCACAGAGGCCTCCTCAAAGTAAGGGAATGTTTGTTCCCTTACCTCAGAGCTGCATTGCCTTTATGTCAATGCTGGAAAGCGCTGACATAAGGGGTTAGGATTGCGCCCTTATTGACTGAAGCTAGTAAGGCTGCATGAAGCAGGTCTTGCCAACAATGGGGACTGGAAAAAATATAGCAAGAGAAGAGATAGTAGGTTTTTAGCATCAGCTGTCAATCTAAACAAGTCAAAGAATACATTCAGTTGATCTGAACACAACAGTGAAATTTCAGAGCATTCTCACAATGTTCAATATTCACCAGACCAGACTACACAATTGAAGGTAGAGATGGAGAATAATTTACTCTGTCATGCCAACATTTGTTGCTTTGTTACTTTCCACATACCCAGACTGCCTTGTGACTTTAGTATGGCTGCCTAATTGTAAAAATGAAGAAAAAAAAAATGGCACCCAACAGCTCACATGCAAGAAATAAACTGTCATTGCCGTTATGGGTTTCTTTAATGTTCTGTGTCTCCCAATATCTCATCCTGTGGTTGTATTCACAATAGAGACCTGGGTTGTGGGAGAAATGGTCTTATGGGGAATGAAATGGATTTAATTCATTATGCAGGTCACAGAAATGAAGCATTAAAAAGTGGGCTGAAAAATATTGTTCCCCAAACTACTCAGTCTGCATTGATCCTAGGGAAGCACACAGCACTTCTCGAATTAATGGTTTCAGGGCTGTATGCTTAGTCAATTGCAAGAAAACACTTACAGACAGTTAAATTGCAAAATCTGAATCAATTATATCCAGACTAGACATTGATAGTGCAGTAACTATCCCAAAGTGCTGCGCGGTGCGCCGACGCTTACTCAGGCATGCCTTACTGTGTTGAATGGGGCTTAGTTCCTCGTAAGAGTGTTGAAGAGAGCAGCATTAACTACCTTTCCAATCAAAGATTTGCATTCTGATCCTGTGCCTAGGATCAGATGAAAACCCCACTGACAAAATTATACAATGACAGTACAAGCCTATGCATGTCTACTCAGTAGTAAGTCCCTTTGTGTTCAGTGGGGTTTACTCCCAGGAAAGAGTATAGTAAGTGTGTTTAGGATTGCAGGTGTAGTAGATGACTCACACTGAAACTTCTCTGTGCTTTTGATGTTTCCATACCACTACACTGTATGTGGAATTAAATTCTCCACGCTCATACATTTACATATAGTAATGCTGATTGGCTGTACTCAACTATTTAAGTCATTTGCATTCAAAAACCATTTCCTGAGAAGGACATGTCTCTTTCTCAGATTGAAAGTATTCATGATGCTTGGGTTTATGTGCTACATTCACCCTTCCAACTTCTTCCATCTGTTTTTTTTCCTCCCCTTCCCACTGTATTTCATCCCATCATCAACAGTACTCCCATTTGCCTCCAGCCCTCCAAATTGCTTTGCAGTGGTAAATTATGTTTTCTGGAACTTTTACTGACAAAATTACAATTGGAATATTTTAGATTAAGTAGAATGGGGAGAAAACAGCTCGACGTAGATAAAGTGAACAAAATCTAAATCTAAACCATGGTGCTTTTGATTTACATTTGCAAACCAATTTACATTTGCAAATAACTTTTGCTGTTGGCTTTTTAATGTCAGTTTCTACCAGTTCCTCACTTTGGTATCAGGAAGTGGTGTCTTCTCCATCCCCACATATAGGCATATTGTTTGTTTTATTCCCCTTAGTTTGGAACATAAAATGACATACTGGCAAATTCAGTTCTGGGGTCAGAGTGTACCTCTGAATACCAGTTGCAGGGGAGCAATGGTGGGAGAGGGACTTGTCTTCAGCTTTTGGGTTGCCCCCACAGTCAAAGGCAACTACTGGGTCATTGTGAGACATATATGGTGGAGTGAATGGACTTTGGGCCTGATTCAGCAGGGTTGTACTTACATTCTTATGTTCTTAACTGACACACACAAACACAAAGGAAAGGTTTAGGAGCACATGTAGGCCATGTAAACTATCTCTGGATGCAACTCAGGAGATTTCCAAGGACAGCAGAAGTGCAATGGGACAGGGTATATGTACTTTGTGAGTATTCATGAAATTTAACACATGACCCTGGTTGGGCAGGGCAAGTATTATTTGAACTGGGCTTCTGACATTATGAAAAAGTGGGAGGACAGAATCCACATACAAGAAAGAAAGAGGGAGAAAGTTCCCAATCCTCCAAACAATGCTTGGAAGGATAGGTACATGACATCAGAGCCAGGCCAATGACTGGATGAATGTTCATCTGGAGTGGCAAATGTACGCAAATTGTGTCACCTCTGATTGACGAATCTACATGGCAACTTCCATCAGAAAGCTTTCAACAACTATCTTTTGCATCCTCAAGAGACAAAAAAATTCTGTCAAGTGGAAGAAGTAGGTTTGGCAGCAACCATACACTGAGCAGAATTTTCTTTTGCACTCCCCAGCAGGTAAGGAGAGTGACCTTAGATTTCTTAGATTGATTTGCTTTCTGACAGGCAGACTCCCTGAAGAACCTCAAAGAAGTTTCCAAAAACATGACTGAAAGTACATTTCCTTGGTTTGTTGTCCTAAGGGAGTTACACTGCCTTCTAAAGTTACCCTGCCTATTGTCACCACCTATTGAGGTTTGGCTGACCTGCACATAGGATAGGGCCTTTTCAGTGGCAGCCCTTCAGCTATGGAATCAACTCCCCTAGGAGTCGCATACTATTCAGCCTCTTTTGGCCTTAAGTACTGAAGGCTCATTTGTTCCACCAACCCTTTGAGTTATGGTGACTTGAGGCTCTCTGTAGTGCAACTTTACGCTGGTTTTTACACGAGTTTGGTTATTGGTCTTAAGCTCTTTCTTCCATTTTTAAAATTGCTTTTGATTATATCATGATTGTATATTAGATTGGACCTAATATAAAATCAGTGAGGTCTGTTAGAATAAGAATCTAGCCCTACATTAGAGACCCTAGCATGGAACAGCAGTCAGTTGCATTCAAGATCTCTGCAGAAGGTCAAAGTACAATGCCCAACATCTCTAGGTAGGCAGGGAAAGGCCCTTCTCTGAAACTCTGGGGAACAGTTACCAGTCAATGTTAGCTAGACAGATCAAAAGTCGGATTCAGTACAAGACAGTTCACATGTTCATAAAGTTTGTAAGTTTGACAGGAGTAAGTCCCCAGTGAAAGGGGAAGAAGATAGATGGAAGCAATCTTCCCATGCAGGTACAGTGTTGTCAGGGATGGTAGTGCCAGTTAGGAATTTCGTAGCACTTATGATTCTTCTCTCAGAGAGACCACATGCACCAGCCCAGGTGGTAGATAAGAGAGGAGAAGGGTTTTCTTGCCCAGCACAATTTTTGCACTGATGAGGTCTGATCTGGTGGTCGTCGCACATCCAGAAACCTCCTTCTATGTGCTAGGTGCAAAACTGGACCAACTAAAGATACATTTGTTAGTGCTTCCAATTATAAATGTCTATGAAGATTTTTGCTAATAATTGTTCATTTATCAAGCAGCCACTAATTCACCATTTATTTTAGATGGGTAAGGGAACAAGCTGAACAGTCCAGACAGATTTGGATTGCTGCAGAAAGCAGTTTAATGGCATTTTGGGAACACAACCGACAAACATCATTTCCATTAGCAAAATGAATGATGTCACACAACTTAGCCCAGATATTTAACACATTTCTCCTTTTTTTAAAAGAAAAAGAAAAGAAATTCTTCAAGAACAAAAGAGGACAAAATCAAACTAGCCTGTATTTAGCTCTTCTCGTTTTTTGTCTTTTCGTAACAGTTTTGCTTCTTTGTAAATGTTTTCCATATGGAATTCAGAACCCCCTAATGATCACATTAGGAACAAGGACAAGAGCAGACAATAAGAGTTAATAAAATAAGTGATCATTTATTCCCTTTGGAAATTAATTGAGAATGCTTAAAACATAATTACCACTGATTACCACTTTTTTGTCTCTCTTTGTGGCCATTTGTTATTTATAATTTATTAATTTCAATACTCATTATGCTTGGATTGCATTTTTTTTTAAGGAAATACAATTTCAAGTACCTCTTACCTCTTCTTCATTGTTTGTATCCAGCAACTGAGGATTTGACATTTTTTAGAATCCATTTGTACCGATCTGTTCTGTCTCTTGAGGGACTCTTTTGAGCTGATTGTCTTGGGAGGAGGGAATATGTTTAAGGGCCCTTGGTTGCAAATCAGTCACTGAATGACAAGCACTTATTTACAGTTCTTCTAGCATCTACTTTTAAAGACTGAGTTGCATTTGCGGGAGTGCCAATATATACTACATGCATCAAAGCAGCAGCAAGCATTCTATCAAGCCCAGATTCTATAGTTTTAGGCTGGCTGCTTGAGGTAAAAAGCCAATTTTCTGTTCTACAAAATGCTGTGGTATTCTGATATGTTAAAATTGACCTTTCCAATATATCAGTGTTATAGTTTTGTAATTCCTGTCCTAAGTTCAGATTTCTATTACAGTACTTACCACGATGAGGCTGGTCTGTCACAATGGGAGCAAAGAGAAGGGGCCTCTTGTAAGAACGGACTGCACTTCCTGGTCATGGAAGGAGTTTTCAATGGTGGAAATGCACACCATCAGTTGTGGATGCAATCAATAGTCTGGTCAAATCTGCTTGAGGCAAGGGACACCCAATTTAAAAACTTATTTCTCTTTCTGGAAAGGAACAAAATGGAAACCATATAGTATACTGGAAATTGATCTGGTACCTTTGTCTATATACCATGATAAGGGTCACCTTCACCATAAGTTTCTTAATAATGCCACTGTTAGGTGGTTGGCTCAAGAGCTGAACTGAGGACCAATTTAAATAATAAGCGGAAAAAAGTGGCAACACTTTTCCCTGGTCAGTTTTTACTTCAGGCTTCAGGTTGCTTTCCCTGCAATCCTCTTCACCATGTTCAGGATTCCTCTCTCTCTCTCTCTCTCTCTCTCTCTCTCCCTCTCTCTGTGGCTCACATGGCCTGCAAAAGTTGCAACCAGTGTATCAAGCTTACATGATAACTAATGGCCCAATACTATCTGTGCAGTACACTGGCAGACCCCAATGTCCACTGGTATACTGCGTGGGCCGCCATTGTGGCAACCCCTCTGCTTTTCCGCAGAGACCTGTCACTGTTTCAAAGCCCAAAAGGTCACATGCCAGCAACAGCACCCCGTCAGATTGGCCATTGGTCAATCTTTGCTGGCCTGGAGGCAGATCAGCGGAGGATCAGGGTGGATCAGAGATGGGACAGGGTGAATCTCAACAGCACTGGCATGTGCCAGAACTGGAATCCCTGTCCCAGCCACACCCCCAGAAGGCTCTTTATGGCTATGCCAGCAAAATACCTGGTGGCTTTTAAGAGTCCAGTTAGGGACTTTGGAGCATCTGAGGAGGTAAATACATTTTTTTCTTTACTTACCTCTCCCAACCAGCCTGTTCCCAGTCAGCCCACAGAACACAATAGAAGTGTTAGCATCCCTGCACCATTCAAGCAGACCCAGGGTAGGATTAGGCCATAAGATCTATGGTTTTATATGCCTAAATCTAAGGTCTTGCATGCAGGCTATACCAATCTTGAAATCTGAACTTTCTAGCTGCTCAGCATTAGCAGGTCTTCAATTCCCAATTGCTCCTTAACTTGTTAATTAGCTCATTTTCCAGTAAGCCAAGCAAGAGATGCCTAGATTAGAATTTACAAAGCAGCAGAATGTTTCAGCATTCTCCCACTTCAAGAATAACACCATGAAGTATTTTAAATATGTGTGTTTTTTTAATCATACAATTAGACATGGAGACTTGCTGGTGGCACTCCCAGGATGAACGCAAAGGCTTAAAAAATTAACCCCCCCCCTACTGTGAATTGGGAGTCTTAATATCTGGAAGGGCCCCTTATCATTCTGTTCTGAATTTGCAGATGTCGACAGGTATGTTCCCATATTTAAAAGAGAGAGAGAGATTAACAGCCCTATGCATAGCCGCCTTGGGTGCCCTTCGGGAGAAAGGTAGAATATAAATCAAATAAATAAATAATAGTATAGCAATTAGCACATGGCTGAATATGGGATTTTTCCTCCTTGTGGTGCTGTGTCTCTGTTATTTTTGTGGGTTAAAAAAATGATGATGCAATGGGAGTTTTATACATACAGCCAGAGTAAAGAGCCAGGGCTGGCTGCAGATTTTATTGGCTCCAGATTTCAGTCTGCCTTCCATGAACTGGCCCCACTACCATCTCTCCAAGGCTACAGGGTGACCTCAAGGATCTGCCCTGGGCCATCAGCAAATATCCAACAGTGCTAACTTCTGATGCTGGCCCCATAGAGCAGCAATTTTCAGTGTTTTTATTCTCACAGCACACTGACCTCTATCAGTGGCATCGCTGTGGGGTGTGGGGGGTGCGGTCTGCACCAGATGACGTGCACATGGGGTGTGATGCGCACTGGGGGGGTGACATGCTAAAATCGCGGTGGTTAGGAGTAACCCCATCATATTATATCCTGTTGGATGTGGAATTTTGACTGGAAGGCAATGCAAAAAAACAGAGTGAAATATCTCCTTTCTATCAAAAGTTATGGCCAAAAAACTGGAGAACAAAAAATGCATGGATCTCTATGGAAAGTGAAAGTGAGCCATATCGTGCGTTTACTCGCAAATCGGTGAACCTGCCTTAGTCCGTCAGAAAGGGCAGGCTGAGAGAATCCAAAGACACCAGAATGGTCCTGATCCAATGAATGTAGCCCAAAAAAACACCTGAGAAGGAATTCCCTCCCTCCAAGCAGATGAATGTATTGAGCCCTATGGAAAGCTAAACTAAGCCTCACAGTCGCATTTACTTGTGAGTAAGCAAACATGCCTTGGCTGGTGTGGAAGATCAGGTGAAGGAGAGTGCAAGGCTACCAGAATGGTCCTGATCCTATGCACCTGGAGCTAAACAAGTGCTCCAGGAGGCAGCCTCCCCCCCCCCCCCACTAAAAAGGATCAGAACAGAGGCTTCAGCTGATAAGGTGAACTTTTTTGAGACTTTCGATGCCAGGTAGATCCTGACAGTGATCTTATTTAAACAGAAGTTCTTAAATTGAACTGGGCACTGTGTAGGGCTGAAAACCTTACTGGTTTTGGAGGGAGGGTATTATTGCAGGAAGTCTACAGAGGAAATTCACTTGGTGGAACAGGGCTGGCTTCTGCTTATTTACTCATTTATTTTAATTTGCATGATGATATCACTTCCACCATGACATCACTTCTGGTGGGTCTTGGACAGATTGTCATTCTAAAAAGTGGGTCCCAGTGCTAAAAGTTTGAGAACTGCTGCAATAAGGTGTTAATAAGTTGACACCCTTGGGGGTGTGTGACACCACTAGTGACCAAAATCACTAAAATCATAATTTTGAAGAATAGTACCATCATGTTATAGATCATTCAATTTCATGCAGAATGTGTTCTATCTTTGTTCTATCAAAACATATATTCTGGAGGAAAAATCCATTACGGGGTACAAGCCATGATGTGTATGAGCAACCTCCTGATTTTAGAAATGGGCTATGTCAGAATGCCAGATGCAAGGGAGGGCACCAGGATGCAGGTCTCTTGTTTCTGGTGTGCTCCTTGGGGCATTTGGTGGGCCGCTGTGAGATACAGGAAGGTGGACTAGATGGGCCTATGGCCTGATCCAGTGGGGCTGTTCTTATGTTCTTATATAGCCAAAAAACCAGTGGGGCTGGAGTGGTGGTATATCACCATGCCCACCATCTAGGGTGTTGTCCCACTGTAGTGGAATAGCGAAAGATCTGGTGAGGAGGTAGAATGTGGTGTCTGCAGTGGCCCCTTTAAAGGTAAGGCCTGGGCTTCCAGGGAGTGTGCTGCACAGCTGCAGCCACTGAAGGCAATAAGGCTCCCAGGCATAAAAGCACCTGCTGAAGGGAGAGTTTGGTGTGGGTAACTGAAGGAGGAAAGCTTGAAGAAGGACAGGGTGGACTAAGGAATTGATGGTGGATAGACTTTGGAGACTGCTGGAACAGACTGCTGGAGATTGGTGTGTGGCTGCTGTACCCAAGACCTACTGAGGACCAAGGGGCTGCTGTAGTGGTGGGAGGCTGCTGGCAGGAGAGAGGACCTCTGGAGGTGGGGTCCAGCAGGACTGCAACACAGAACCAGGGTCATTCTTGGGTGAAAAAGGGCTGCTAATTAGCTAAATGTGGGCATAATTCTCTAGGCAGAGACTGGATTGGGAATTTGGCACAACACCCACCCACTGCATGGGGGGTGATGTGCTGGCATCCCACACCAGGTGATGTGAACCCTGGGGATGCCACTGCCTTGATGGTCTTCTCTATGGTCTTTACCTGTTGTGATGTCACTTCCAGCTTCCTGGAGACTTTTCTGGGTTCTATGGCTCTGTTTTTAGGGCAACAGTCTGTAGTAACAAATTGTCTGTCCCTCTTCCTTCTTCTTTGGAGGAAGAGGGACAGACAATACATTACTACAGACAGTTGCCCTAAAAACAGAGTCACAGAACCTGGCTCTTCAGCAAGTTTCAACTCCACATTCCAGTGGCACGCTTGTAGACCTTTTGTGACCCACCAATCTATTGCCACACGTTGGTTGAAAATCACAGCTGTAGAATCTTGGTTAGAGAAGTGTGCAGAACAGAATCCCCAATTTTGGCATTGTAGTATATTGTTATCTAAGTTGAAACTGTGTAATTGCATCCCTACCTTGTTCTTTGTTAATAAACCTACCAATAAAACAAATGTCATCACACAAATGATATTGGGGGAAATCTCATCTCAAACAGGTTTACTTCAACAAATGTTTAGCCTGTGCCCGTGTAGACACGTGTTACCTATCTTGTCTCATAGGCAATAATCACTGATTAAAGTTTCTAAAAATTATTAAAATTTGAGGCTTAAGCAAATCTATCAGGCAGATGCTGAATGTTCCTGCATGACTAAAGCACTATTAAGTAGCACATCCACAGACTACCTACACATGATAGACCTCCCCACCTCAACGAAATGCAAGGAAACTACTATCTGTCCCCACCTCAACGAAATGCAAGGAAACTATCTGTCTCCTACTGCAGACCTCCTGCACAATGTTATTAATTGACAACAGCAGTGTCAGTAACATATTATATGTGTAATAACATATTGTATTAGATGCCACAAAGGAAAAGGAGTATCTGACTGCATATTGAATGGGTGTGCATATGTGGACATCTAGATACACCCACTGGTGCCCACATTTCAAGGACATCTTGAAAGAATTGTTTGAAGGTAATGTACAATGCACTGAGTGACCAGATATGATGGAGGACAGAGTGATTATACCTTGAACCATTGTAGAGAAGAGGGAATTTTGGCACGTGCAGCTCAAGACGGAAGGGTTTAAAAAGCTGTACCTTAAAGGTACAGGCACTCTGTCCTCCATTGCATCTGGTCGCCCTGACAACACAGGGCTACTCCTGAGGACAGCCTGGATGTGATCATTCTTGGGAACCATGTGTTAGATATTCAAGAGTTCTTTGGAGGAGGAATAGGGTCCAAGGGTAACAACCGATGCTACAATCCTACATGCATTTCCTTTAGGGTAAGCCTCACTGAAATCAGTAGCAGTTACTTCTGAATAAACTTGTGGAGGATTACCCTGTAGGTATGGGTAGGGAGTGCAATGGAAAGGTTGCCTGCAGTAGCGGAGCCAGAGGGGGGGCGGAACTGCAAGTACTGCATAGCTCTGAAACTTGCTGTGTAAGCTGCCTCTTCTGCTTGCTCTCAGAGCCTCCCTGGAGTGAAAGCAACATGGAGGAGACACTTCAGCATTGCTTTTGCTCCTCAGAATGGCCCCAAGAGAGAGGACGAGAGGCAGCTTACATGGCGAGTTTTGGAGTCATGTGGGCCTTACAGCTCTGTGCCCCCCCCAGCTCCGCTACTAGTTGCTTGATCTGGAGTTTTTTAGTAGTCACTATGTCACATGAGCCATATTCATTAAGACAAAAAGACAATCCAACTTTTTTTGTAGCCAATCTGACAGTCACTTTGGTCCAAATAATTTTAATTAGCAATTCTACCTTCGCTAGCACCCATTGCAAGTGGATAATTGACTGCATCAGTAATGAGGCATTCTAAGGCTGCTAAACAAACAGTGAGGTTAATTATCTGGCAGTAATGTCCCATATAGAAGAACACAATTGGCCATCCCAGTATCCAGTTTCCCTGCAGTACCCTTGCTACAAGTCAATATAATCTATGCCTTCTTGCATTGCTGCAGCGGGAACATTCAACCCAGTAAAGCAGCGGAATGCACTGAAACTGACAGAAAATATGACATTACATTAGTTTTATTCAACTAGGACATTTTGCTAATAATTTTGCTCCTTTCCTGTTAATTGATGAATGCATTTTTAAAGTGTGTTTCTATACTGGCTATAGCTGACAGCAAAGATGTATTTTGATTACAGGGTCCAGAAGGTTTATATTACCCAATATATAATCCCACAGCGGATCTGATATTTTTATTTTCACCGGTTTCTGTTTTCACCTTTGCTCCTTCTTTGCCATAAATCTACTTTCAGCAAATTATCTGATAGATCAGGGTGTACTTTTTAAATAAATGTGCTGACAAGGTATTCATTTACGTCCATCCCTATTGCATTATTAAAAAATAATGATGATTTATTTGCTTCTGGAGAGGTAAAATGTTTCCTGTATCAGAGTTTGATTTTTTTATTTATTTTAAGTGCATTATTAAAAATAAAATGGATTGAGCCAAGTTTATTTCACCTTTAAATTTGGCAGATGTAAGAGAGGGTGTGTGTGTGTGTTCCTTTTCACTGCAGCCGACTCTTACAGAGAGCACTGTAAATTTGCAAATAGAAAATGGCTGGATAGGATTCATTAGATTGCAAGGTTATTTCTGCCTTAATTTAAACCTGTCTAAACACAAGAGCTTTGTATTCTATGTCAGGCTTCCAAATCCATGTTTGGCTGCAATCAGAGATCAACCAAACCTAGTAGGCTGCCATTCTGATCCATGCGTTGACTTTTAAACAGCTTTCCTCCACTCATTATTTCTCTGTGAACTTTCAGACACATTTGCATAGCATAGCGACTTGGAGTCTATTATTTATTGTTTATGAAATGCCAGGGGTGCAACCGCTTTGCCTCCATTTCAAATACCAAGGAGAGACAGACGAATATCAAAAGGTTAGAAGATTCCATTCAACTTTGGTGAGAACTTCCCCACAACCATTTGGTAACAAAGTGATGCCAGAAATTTCATGAGGAATGCTTGGACTGGGAAAATCCTGAATACTTCAAATTTAAAAAGGGCCAATGGTATAATCAGATTAAGCTCCCCTTTATCCCATTGATAGAGTCCCTGAAAAGTACATCAAATTTTAATTGCTATTTGAACTCAGCAGACTGCACTTTGCAAGACAAAACTGAAAGGTTTAAATCATTTTGAAAAAGATACAAAATTCTTATACGTAACACAAGTAGTCGGTTTCTTTTTTCCATTTGCAGGATTACAAACCACTTCCCACACTCACCTTTTAACATTGTAGAGTGAACCCTTGATTTAACGGACCTCCATTTAACAGAAGTTTTCTGCTCCATTAAGAACTAGTCAAACATGTTTTGCACAAGCGCATCTCCATTGATTTCAGTGCATTTGGGTTTAACAGACTTCCAGCATTAATGGACACCCCTCCCCCCATTGGTTCACTAAATTAAGTGATCACTGTAATGGCAACACATGACTGAACATTGCCAAATTCACATGGCATACAGTATACCTCTAAGGAATGTGCTCTCAGCTGGGGACAGCTGGGTTTTTAGTCTTAATATGATGTGTTACTGTTGTGCATGCCTATTTTGTTCAAGATTCATTTATTAATTAAAATATTTTACTCTGCCTTTCTATTAAAATGTTCAAGATGGCTTACAAAAGTATAAGTGCCTAATCCTAAAGAGCCTTAGTGCTAGCGCTCAGCTCCAGTGCCAGTGCTGGGTGTTGCAAGTGTGCCGTAAGGCATGGATGTGGCACCTGGGGAGGCGGGGCCATTGGTGGTGGGCTAGCGCCAGTCGGAACTGGGCCTCATAAAAACATAAGAACAGCCCAACTGGATCAGGCCATAGGCCCATCTAGTCCAGCTTCCCGTATCTCACAGCCGCCCACCAAATGCCCCAGGGAGCACACCAGATAACAAGAGACCTCATCCTGGTGCCCTCCCTTGCATCTGGCCTTCTGACATAATCCATTTCTAAAATCAGGAGGTTGCGCATACACATCATGGCTTGTACCCTGTAATGGATTTTTCCTCCAGAAACTTGTCCAATCCCCTTTTAAAGGCGTCTAGGGTAGACGCCAGCACCACATCCTGTGGCAAGGAGTTCCACAGACCGACCACACGCTGAGTAAAGAAATATTTCCTTTTGTCTGTCCTAACCCGCCCAACACTCAATTTTAGTGGATGTCCCCTGGTTCTGGTATTATGTGAGAGTGTAAAGAGCATCTCCCTATCCACTCTGTCCATCCCCTTCATAATTTTGTATGTCTCAATCATGTCCTCCCTCAGGCGTCTCTTTTCTAGGCTGCAGAGGCCCAAACGCCGTAGCCTTTCCTCATAAGGAAGGTGCCCCAGCCCCGTAATCATCTTAGTCGCTCTCTTTTTCACCTTTTCCATTTCCACTATGCCTTTTTGAGATGCGGCGACCAGAACTGGACACAATACTCCAGGTGTGGCCTTACCATCGATTTGTACAACGGCATTATAATACTAGCCGTTTTGTTCTCAATATCCTTCCTAATGATCCCAAGCATAGAATTGGCCTTCTTCACTGCCGCCGCACATTGGGTCGACACTTTCATCGACCTGTCCACCACCACCCCAAGATCTCTCTCCTGATCTGTCTCCTGATCTGCCTCTGCACTGCATGGACGGGTGGCCAGTGCTCCTCCAGCACTGGTCAGTGGAAAGACTTCTCAGGGTGCAGGGGAGGCAGGGAGTGGTAGGAACGGGGAAGAGGGAGGGTAAAGGGAGGGTAGGATTGGGCCCAGGAGGGGGGCAGAGATGGTGGCAGTCTCTGTCTTTGCATCCTAACCACCCTCTATTGCCGTGTGACCTGACACTGATCTCCTCGGCTATGCGCCCACTCAATCGCAAGTGAAGAGCCGAGGAGACCCACTGGAGCTGTTACTGCATTACCTGGGTGCTGCAAATGCTCCCTTACTCCAAGAAGCCTCTGTGCCCACAGGATGCAATGGTCACCATTTTGGCGCCGCTACAGCACTGGGTACACCATGGCATTCAGAATTGAACTGTAAATCATGTGCTAATTGAGCAAAGACGTGGCTCTCTTATATTGAATGGGGAGGGGAGCAACCATCTCTATTCAATCCAGCAAAGCGTCTTTTCCAGTGCCTGTTCGCAGATGTCTCCTTTGTGTGTTTTTAAAGATTCTGAGCTCCTTTGAGGAAATTTAAAAAAAAAAATTATTTTATCATGTAAACTGTTTTGTGAACTCTTTTTGTTGAAAACCAGCATATTATTATTAATAATATAATTAAAATGCTAAAGACATAGAAACGGATCACAGAAAAGTAAAACGGCAGATAAAAGCAGATAGCAGGGATATAAAAACAAAGTACCTATTATCTTTATGAGTGGAAAGAATGAAAGGAATCAATGATCACCAGAGTGCAGATAGTACAAGAATACACAATGCTTGTTTATGTCAATGTGGCTACAGCGAAGCAGTCATTAGCTAGGGTGAACAGACAGTAAATTCGTCCAAAGCATAACAGTATTGGGCATGGCCACCATAATTTTTTGCAGCAGGCGCCAAAGGGTGTGAAATGTTGCTAGTATTTGTGGAGCTCATTCAGGCTTTCCAACATTAAGGAAACTGTTGATAGAACAACAGTAAAACCAGCCATTATTACATGCCAGTTGAAGGCTGAAAGTATTTTGAACCGCGTTGCCAAAGCGGCCTTTGCTGGACCACGCTGACCTTCAGATTTTATTTCACATCAACAGTGTCTTCCGCACAGCTCACTCTTGATGACTGATTGACCTGAGGAAAACTTCTTCAAAAACTCTTGATGTTAAACCATGAATGTGAAATGTCGTGCTCCAGTGGAACTTACAATCGTTATTCTGCATAAAAACAGAAGCGAGGATGAGTAAAATTTCAAGAAAAAGAACAAAGATTTCACATTGCCCCAGCAGGCTTTGTCAATCATGGTCTGACAAATTTGGACTCTTCACATTGTGAAGGAGGCCAGCCATGCCTTCAGAAATCACAGGGGTGGATTTTTTTTTTGCCACACCACCTCTCAGGACAAGGACAAGCCCGAGACCAGCAGTTCATTGGGGCTGCCATAACAATACAGGCTATTATTAGCTCTGCTATTAATGTTGCCTTGGCATCCTCTTCGGCGTGGGCCCTGGGACAACAAATGGGCCCTCCCACCCATCCAGGAAGTCAGTTTGGGATTAGCTGGTTAATTTTAGGAGGCAAAGCATACTTTGCTCTCCTTTTTGCTCTCCTGTCCAATTGGCTGGTGTGTGGGAGGTTTATTTTTCCCCCGCGTAATCCAGTTTGACTGAATGAGTCAAATGTTTAGGTGAGTGAGACCAGGTAGGTGGTCACAACTGGCAAGGAGGATGCAGGCAGGGATCACTTAGAGATCAGTGTGCATCCGGCATTCTGGAAAAGGAGAAAGGTCTACCTGAGTAGGCATCCTGCACTTGAAGGGGGCAATGTAGCTAGTGAGCTAACCAGATGGTATGTGAGAGTTTCTCTTTGGTACATAGATTGCTAATTAGGCTAGTCTTCTTCCCTCTTTCTTCCCAATATCCATTTCCTGCTGGATAGCAAGCATGTAGGACCTATCTTGTTTTCTCTCTCTCTTGCCATCCAAGTATGGAATTCTTATAAATTATTTTCTTATCTTTATGCCTTGATCTTCAAATAGAAGTCTTCCAAACTCTGCTGTTTAAACACTAAAAAAGTGGAATACACAAAGGGCAGAACCAGTTCCAAGGGGCTACTTGGCTCAGGAATGTCAGCTGGGAACCACTTGTCCATGCATTCTCAAAGACTGCTTAGGTTGGGTGGGAGTCAGTGCGATCCAGTTCTTCCCCTATTACTTTGAGGGGTTGACAGTGATAAGCTGTGATCACTGAAGGCAACTGACAGTAGATCCAGGATGGGAACATTCCCTGGGGAATAGACAGTAATTGACTGTCTTCCCTGAAGGGAACCTACATTAAAGTGGGGATGGAATTATAGGAATGGTTGGGACCTCTGCAAGTTTGGGGTATGTAAGTTAAATAAAATTGTGGCCCATTTAAACCCAACCTGTTTATCTTATGCTTTATTGGGGGTTATTCCAGCTATGAGCTCTGCTCAAGGGCACTGCATGATCAGTGTGTCTGGAATTTGACAAAAGATCAAATGGCTCCTTAATGTTCCATAATGTTTCCTCAACAGGGACACCACTAATACCCGGTTTTAAAAAAATCACATCTATGTACGCCCTTGTGTGGTGTTAGAATGGAAGCATATCTGACAACCTCTCATTAAGGCAGGCAAGAGAATGAATTTGCTCTAAGACTCGGGCAGACAGAGATTCTATCCTAAAACAGAATCTGCAAGAAGGAACTGGAAATGAGCAACACCTTGAGGACAGAGGAATGTCTGTCTGGATAACTGATGAAACCCTGTTGTTGAATATAAGGAGTGTTCTGCTGTTGACCCTCATACAAAGCTCAACCTGCTTCTTTTTAAAAATAGCAAGCATTACAAAGTCACCATGGAGGAAGGTTTCTTCCTTCAAAGGAAGCCTGAATCCATAATCGCTTGCAAAAGTGAGCACTGTGTGCTCACATAACGATATCCAGTCTTTTTTACAGTCTGAGTCAGAAAGGTGAAATCAAAGATACTGTGCCTGTACTTTTGTTACTTCGCAGAATCAAGAAAGGGAAGAAAAGCAGTTGAAAATAAAAGAATAAGCAAGGGAAATATTTACAGTGTCCTCCCTTATATATGGCAGCACTTGAATTTAGAGGGGTCTGTTTTTCTTTCTTCTCTTTCTTCCAAACCTGTCAAGACTTCCTAGAGCGCTCGGAGCTAAAATACATCCTTGACAAGGATGCAGTACAAAGGTCTAAATCTGCACAGTCAGGATTTTGAAGCACCAAGGGCCAGACGGGACACAGGGATGGCGGTTTGTCACTCTGTGTCGGATGACTGGATGGCTGCCAGATCTCGACCAAGCAGGAGCAGGGACATTTAGAGCACAGCACAGGCATGTTGGAAGGGTGAGCTGAACCCTTTTTTCTACCTAGCTGTGACTTCCTGAAACCACTTTTAAAAGCTGTTTTTTCTTTCCAGTGCAGCTTGTAAAGCAGCCCCTGCTGGGGAGGGGGGGTGAGAGTGGAGAACTGGCTTAAAAAAACTGGAGGAAAGCAGAAGCAGTCATCTCTCTGCAGCAGAGTGCCAGGAACTCTTAGACATGAGACAAGATAAGCAGAATGTCCTTAACAAAATGTGGAGTTTATTGTTGAAGCTCTTTCTCTGCAGATGGCCACACAGACTTCTGTCCACTCTGTTTTATAATCCACCCTGACCCTTTGGTCCAATATAAGTCCTGGAATGGATTATTAGTTTGTGACCAATCCTGGGCACTCCACATCCTGGCCTGAGAGAATGAATGGCACGTTCATAGACACAGCTCTCCCCTTCCCACACCGTGGTGGCTTACATACGTGGGGCCTGTCACTGCAATGTTGCTCTGGCCCACGCATAGTCATTTAATGCTCTTTTTCTGTCTGAAAAGGACTAAAGGAAAGCATCACCAGCTCAGCCCACACTGATGTCATTGTTGAGAGTATGTATAGACAGCAATGAATAGTAATGAACATGGGTGCTTTTCTCTTGAAACAGGGACAAACAATTGTTGAGGAGGAAAGAAGGCGTACTTTGAAGTTAAATCACTTTGGAGAGCAAAAATCAGGTGAAATATTTACATTTCCTATAACCAAATATGAAATTTGCGTTTGCGAAGTGCACATTCCCATGCATCTCTTCCCCCTCCCCATGATCTTTAAAAACTGGAAAAATCCCCAGGGAAATCTCTATTTCAATTTCCAAGTCTGAATAATAATTAAAGCACAATCCTGAGAGCTCATTCAACCAGCTCATTAGGCCACAAGTCCCTTGTGCCAGCACAGGAATGTCGCAAACATGCTGCAAGCATGTTCGCAGCTACTCCAGAGGAGGCTGGGTTGGTGCAAAGACATGCACCAGCCAACAGAGGCCAGATCCAGCCACTGTGATGCCAAAAGAATGTAGGTTTGCACTGGCCAACAGCCTGGGACGGTTGGAGAGTGTGGTGGGGGACAGAATGGGAGTGTTTTGGGGTGGGCTGGTGGATAGAACAGGTTTAGAAGGTGGGTAGGACTGGCCTGGGTGACTTAGGCAGGATCCTAACACCCCTCCTGGCCAGCCCGGTGTTACACCGGGCTGCTCAAATCTGCGCCTGATTTTGCTGGCACAGATTTGAGTAGCCCCATAGGGGTGAATGCCACACTACACAGGGTAAGGGGAAATAAATCTCCTTACTCCAAATTCCACGGCAGCCACCTCCTACCCTGCACTAGATATGGCACAGGCCAGTTGGCTTTTCCTGTTCCAGCACAGGATAGGATCAGGCTATCTGACTCCCAACACCCATTATTGAAAAAGGAAGAGTATATTGTATTAAAGTATCTGCCTTGAGGACTAGCAGCCCAGTCCTATCACACACTCATAGCATGCAGCGCTGCCAATAGAGTGTATGCTGCATGCTATGGTGAGGTGGCAACCAGATTGCCTGGGAGAGATAAGTAAAAATATCTTCCCAGACTCACACCAACTATTTTGCTGGTGTAAGTCCAAGGAGTTCAAGGGCAGGTCTGGGCTGGGAAAGGGGGATAGGATCTGGCGTGTGCCACTACCACCCCCCCACCCCCTCCCCCCCTCCAAACAGCCCTGGTTCCTCCCCCAAGCAGTCCCAATCCTCCCCTGAACCACCCATGCTTTCCCCCGCCGCCGCCGCCACCATCTTATTTACTCTGGGTGAGCCAGTGTCAGGCACTCAAAATCTCTGGCTGTTTGTGCCAATGTCTCTGATGTTCCTTCCAGTGAGGCACCTTTTGTGCTGTTGTAACTAGCCTTATGACAGCAAACTGTGAGATAACTGTGGGCCATAAGACAAAGATATCAGAATGACTGTTAGAAGTACATGTTCATGGCACAATTCTACACTTCAGGTTTGAACCCTAGCAGACCTGGGGCATCAATCAAGTGTTGCACTTCCCTGCCTTGCCACATGCCATGTGGGGCCAAGGCAGGTTGAGCCTCCACCCTCAACTCCACCCCAAGCATTTGAGGGGCTGCATTCTCCACATTCCAGTTCTAAAGCAATGGCTATAGTAACCAGGAGCATAAAGGAAGGGAGATCCTCTCTGCCCACCCCATGACTTGAGCACTCATCCAACAGCCACTCAAATGTCAAGCTCATTCTCTCATTTGCATATGAGTGTGCTGTACCATACCATTAACCAGTCAGCCAACAACAAATAACTGGTGTTTCTCTTGCTTCTTGTTGCCCATTTTTCATCTTCAAAATGAGCCAGAATGAGTCTAATTCAGGACTGAGAACTTTGGTTATTTTTGTGCGTGTAGACAACAACTTCCTCTATCCCAGATGTAGTCTATTTGAGGCGCTACCACAGCAGTGTAGAGTTCAGTACAATTAGATTAGCAAGCCAGAAGGACATTGTACAGATTGCCGGGGGAGGAGGAGGATATAATTTGCCTCTAGATCATCAGACCAGGTAAGCAGCAAGAAAAAAAGGATGAAAGAAATTGCCCATCTGGTTCCCATATACTTTGCATTCTCAAAACATTTCTTGGTAGATAGGTTGGAATCATCACCTACAGTTGGCATACTTGGTTGCCAAAAAGAATGCCATTTTCATTCATGTACAATAATTACCAGCCTTTGGGCAATTAGAGATTTTAGTTACTAGGAGACTTGTGTCAGAGTTATCACTGTCCATTTGTTCAACAGAGCTTAACTCCAACCTATGTTTGGAAATGGGCAATTATGTGATCCCACATCTTCATGGTATGACTCAAATCTATATATTTTTTTCCTCAGCTAGCAACAAAGATATTTTGGTTCAAGTTGGAGACTTGCTGGAATCCACATATTTGTGCTTTGCGGCAAACCACTAGGAGCATTTCATATTTCTTGCAAAGCTCTGATACAGTCAAGGATACTTAGGGCCGAATCCTATGGCCGCAGTGCCGATGCTCCTCAGCTACCGCCAACTCTGGCCATCGCCAAAGTTCCACTTTGGCACAGGCGGTGAGGCCAGCGCCAGATAGCACTTGGGCTCAACACCTGTTGCTGAACCTGTCACTGAAGTGCTGACTGGTAAGTATCTGTGCTGGGTGGCATGGAGGATTTTTGGGGCAGGGGAGGGAGGAAATGGGTAGAGGGAAGGCAGGCTGTAGAGAGAATCAGGCAAAGGATGGGGGCAGAGTCTACTGCTGAATCCTATGCCCCTTCCCAAGCCATGGAACGTTACATGGGCCTTGTCGGTTTTGCACCAGTGCAGCTCTGAGGAGACCCATTGGGCCTGCTGGGGCTGAACATTTATTCCCTTCCCTCAGTGGCTGCCCCGGCCCCTCAGGATACAGTGGTGGCCATTTCAGCACCTCTGCTCCTTACAGCAGGACTAGGGCATAGGATCAGGCCCTTAATGACTAACCATTGGGCCCTTAATTGGGTCCTTAATGACTAACTATTGACAATTTGTCCAATATAGGTTCCCACACAGCCAAAGGAAACCTATGTCTGAGTAGCAGTAAAAACGTAATAATTACTATGTTTAGAAACAGTTATTTTTTCAAATGAATGTACAGGTCCACGCAGGTATATTCCTGGAATGTACAGGTATACACAGATTTTTTATGCATGAATTTGATTCAACACAAATGGCCACTGCAAATGAGAAGGAATGTGCTGATCCCTAGAGAAGGGAAAAATGCATCTCTTTAAAATCAGTTTAAAAAACTGCTTTTCTTACTGTTGTAGAGAGACAAGTCAGGCAAGTGATCGTTTCATTCTCCAGCTGAGCCAGGCAAAGGTAAGAGGTCCTTTGCATTTCTAATCGCTCACTGCCTCTCTAACAACAGTAGGAAAAGCTGTTTTTAAACCACAGTTGTAAAGGGACACACGTTATTTTTTAAAAAAATTGCTTTTATTTGACACATTCTATGGTATCAGCAGGGAGTCCCAGAATCAAACCCCTGTGAATGTCAAGACATGACCTTTTTAGGAGCAATGGATGGGCAAGAAACCTGGAAGTGGGTCTTTAAATCTATTTTTCCACTGTTTTTTTTAACCATGCATTTTTTTTTATCCACTAGGGGTTCTGGAATGGAATCCTGGCAGATAAGGAAACATGACCTGTACATGGAAAATTACTCTTTCGTTCTTACCCAATGAAACCGTGAATAACTTTTCAGGACAACTCACAATTGATATAGAAATTATCTTTTGATGGATCTATGAGCTCTTAGTCAGACCAAGAATATTTCCTAAAGTTGGAACAGATTCTAGTTCCTTTATTTTCATTGGCCTCAGTCTGGCACTCTGACAGTGTGTGCGGTTGCAAAGTGTTTTACGGCAGCCAGTGCTGTGTACTGCCCTTCAGTAGGATTGGCCTTTATGCTTTTTTAAAGGTTTAAATAAATAAATAAGTAGGATTGGGCTGTTAATTGCCTAAATAGTTTTCACAACTTTGAAAAGCTAGGGGTGTTGCACCAGAGGGAAATCCCAATTCTAAGATATACACAGATACTGTGAATTTCAGAGGAGATGCTTAGGCAGCACTTCAGACCCTAATTTTGAGTGAGCAATAACCATTCAAGCCCAATGGTGTGTAACCACTTCAAAAGCCTCCCTAATGAACATAGGGAACTTTTAAGCAAGAGAGCTAATGGGGAAACAGCTCATTCCATTACCACACAGCAGTGTAGTTAGTTGAAGGTTTTGCTTACACATCAGATTTTGTAGGTTCAGTGCAACAGGTCTGTAAGGGAGCTGAGCAGCTTTGGAGAACAATTATTGTTCACAACTCTTTTACTCCCAAAGTGGGAGTAACAGGCAATGGAGTGTCTTCTCCCACAGTGATACTCAGGCACTTGGAGAACATCTGACAAAGTATTTCAAGGAATAGGGTCCTCTCCATAGTTGCTCCATCATGGTGTGATTTCCCAGAGAGGTGTATACCACATCTGCACCTTACTGAGCTTCTGTCAGATAGCCAAGGTGTGGCTTTTTAGAGAAGCCTTTCTTGATTAATTCAGCATTGTATTTTTAGGAGTAAAATACTGATTTTTATTGAGTGTAGTGGTTAGTAAACCTGACTACAACCAGTAAGTTCTTGGTTCAAATGCCCATTCAGCCCTCAATCTCCCTCAGCCATTTTCAACCACTGTGCTGTGGCACATGGGTGTGTAGTGTGGTCCACAGGTGTGCCACAGGAATTTGGGGGAAGGTCATTTATTAGTAGGGCCAATTGGGATTTGAGCTTCCCACTGGCAGCATGGTGTGCCTTGTCAAAAACCTGATGGTGTGCCTCGACAATTTTAGTGCCTTATTAGTCTGCCATAAGATGAAAAAGGTTGAAAATTACTGGCCTAACCCATGTCCCAATGTTGTGAGGGTAATTTGGGTGTGTGCAGCAGAGAAATATGGTGCTTGTCCTCTACTCCTTGGAGGAAGGGCAGGAAAAACAATGTAACTAAGAAATATGTCCGTGTTTTGAGACGTGGAAGAAGAAGTGTTTATGCACATCTATGGGCACAATCCTAACCGGGTCTACTCAGAAGTAAGTCCTATTTTGTTCAATGGGGCTTACTCTCAGGAAAGGGTGGTTAGGATTGCAGCCTAAGACTACATCATCCAAACTGCTTTTGTCCTGTAAATGAACCATGCACACACAATAGCATTTGTAGCCTTATGCTCTACTGACTGTAACAAAGGAACAGCAGTGCAAATGGAATTGTCCAAAATGCAAATAATAAATTGGATGTTCTGGGGAAAAGAAAAAAAGAAAAGGTTCCTGGGGCTCAACTGAAAAGCAAATTCCACCTGCAGAATTCACATTCATCTAAAACATCACAGGTTGCCTGCCGTATGTGACGAGCTCATCCAACAGTTTTGCCTCCTGTGTTTTAACACTCCTAAGTTATGTTCACAGTAGTACTCCCATATGGTATTAATCTATTTTATAGTTGTCCCAGTCAAGACTGGTTGGAAGGTGCCAATGAGATATTAAAGCTGAAATTATGCCGCATGGTTAATATAGTGCTGGCTGATCATGCAGTTTCACGGCAGTTTAGGGCATTTAAAATATTAGACTGGAAATTAATGCATTGCACCTTTCATACTAGTGTGTCCTAAATCAGGTTGGATATACCTCTAGTTTTTCCACTCCTAAAAATACATTACCAAAAAACAATGTAATGATCAGCACTTTTCCCCCCAGTGCTCAGATATAGGCTAATGCTTATGGAATAATTAATATTTATGAACCAAATGAGTTCTTCTTATAACCTAAATCATGAATATATAGTACAGGAAGCTTTAAAAAGCAAACCCTGCAAGCATAAACTAATAGAATAAATTGGCACTTACACATATTAATTGTGAATGTTTGTCCAATGCAAATATATTTTAGCCTGCTGAAATTAATCTCTGCATTTTTCTTTTAGCAGTAATATTGATCTGTAGCCAGTTTCATACTAGCAACTTGGCTTTGACCGGATCCAATTGCTCTACTAAGTTTGCTCTACTAAGTTTTCTATCATGTGTTCTTATCAACGGTACACAATTGTCCTAAACTGTCAATGTTCCAGCTACTACATTTGGACAGCACACTGTCCCATGTTAAGACTCCCTAGAAATATGCTTAGCAATGGAAGGATAATCAAGCAGTCATGATGATCTAACTCGTGATAATTTCCCTACCACTGCCAAGTTACAGAATGGAAAAGCACAGGGGAACAATCTCTGTGTTTATCCCAGTTCTCAACAGTTACTTGCAGTAACTAGGGTTGGTTGCTCTGATCACAAAGCTTGGCCAGCTTGGTGTCTTTTCTGGTGACTGTTGCTGGTCTCTCTGCTCCATCTCTTTTTAGACCATAAGCCCCTCGGGAACAGGGAGACGTTTACTGATTTGTTTTGCTATGTAAACCGCTTTGTGAACTTTTTGTTGAAAGTGGTATACAAATATTAATTAATAATACTAATGAAGATGCATGCCCTCCCATGTTTTGGAAAGAGAAGTGTGTGTGTGTGAGAGAGAGAGGAGAGGAAGGGAGGGAGGGAGAGACCTACACAACCCTCCCCAGTGCCTGGGAACCAGGCAGTGGGCAAGTGACACTATAGTTCCAAGTGGTGGTGCAAAGGTACAAGGGCCTGCTGCTGCTTTTTGTTCCCCCACTCCTTCATGGTAAGCCTCCGCACTGGGTTCTAGGCACTAGATACTATAAAATGATACAGAGGGAAAAGAGGGCAGCCCACTGCTCCCCAGCAAGCCAGGGGCCCGGAATCCAACAGATAGGCTTACCAGGAGGCAGCAACAACAAACACTCCTTTTTTTCACCTGGTGGTATCTAACCTTTCCCAGATGCCAGAGTTCTGGCAGCACAAGGTCCAGATAAGACTGGGTCATAAAACAACAAATAGTTAAGTTTTTGAGTTAAAACTTGTGTTCTACTAAAGCAAAATACCATTTCTTTGCAAGGGGATTGATTCTGTTTCAAAATTTGGGATTGAATTTACAGTTTGGAGCTGTGGTTTTCATTTTGAAAATGTCTGTTCAGTTTTCTGGAGCCATCTGGAGCACACAAAGAGATGTACAACCATTTAAAAGTCATGGCGGTATCAAATCAATTTTTTTTAAAGAAAGCTCCAGCATAAACAGTAAATCAAATGAATGCAACTGCAGAAACAGGAAACAATTTTTGATTTATCCAAGTCTGGAGTCTTGCACCTCAATGATGATCTATAAAAACTCCGGCGTTAAGGTTGTTGTTTCTCTCCTTTGTGTCACCACTGTTCTGTTCACATCAGATCAGCACACCTGAACCATGCAGATATGTCACTGGTACTGCAGTATTATACAGCAGCTTCCTATGTAAGCCATATCATGTGTTCATCATTCTCAGAAAAGGTTATCAAGAGATATCTGAGACAAACATAGACAGAATCTCCCTTGATTAAGAATCATTATCAGTGCATTTGTGGAGTCTCTTGTGCTACCCTTTCCATATCAAGGACCAGGCATGGTGCTGCTTTCCTTCTGCATGTCCAGTCATGGGTGCAGCATGGGGCATGCCAGTGGGGGGGTGGGGAAGCAATGATGTAGACATGAACCTCTTTCCCAGCTGTTGGTTAATATAGCTGTTGGTCTCCTCTGTACATGAAATATCCCATCTTGTATATGTGGTTAAGAAAAAATGTACTGAAAGCCTACTGGTTCAGTTCGAAGGAGATAAATGTTTGCATGTAATTATAAATGCCACAATAAAATTCAAATAATTCAGTGAAAATGTACCAGAACTGATAAAGGAAAAATACAAGTCTTCACAGAAATAACTATGCAGAAATGGCACACACTGTTACAAAGAGGTTAATTATTTTTGCATATCAGGATTTCAAAAGAAAACAGACAAAATGTACAAAGTGCTAAATGGGATTAGTACATTAATGCACAGATGAAAGATATTCAAAGCAAAAACACAATCCTTCAGAATGATCAGACAAGTATATATATATATATACACTATTATGCCATGATAAGAAGAAACTTGATTTGCTTTTGTCAATGTCAATCCTGTGGTTATCTCTTTTCTTCATTACTGGAACCTACAGGCTTACGAAGGTTGTCATTAAAATGTCAAAAGAGATAAAAGTAATCAGGGTTTAATTTGTAAAGAGAAAGGCTTCAGGTGAGACTGCCATCTCCAAAGGCGCATTTCGGAATCTGAGAAATTCCCTCATTCAGCAAGACACTTTCCTTGACTACTCCTTAAAGATGAATTAACACACCTGCATGAATTGTGGAATAGGTAACTAATGTCTACCCCATTCGTCTAGACTGGACTAACGTCTGATTCAAATATGCAGTATAATAACTAATGCCTAAGCTAATTGGGAGTCCAATATTGGGGGCAAAGGGGTGGCAGACTCGGGGTGTCCTTTACCCCGAGTTTGCCGCCACATCCTGCCCGCTGCAGAGGTGAGTCACATTGATCTAAAAGTAAGAAATGGAACATATGCTTTGCTACCCCCTCCTGTCTTCCTCCCTCACACAGTCTAACCACCATAACCAGGGGTCACAGCTTGGATTTTAACAAAATCCTGCATGGGCAGTGAATTGCTGCTTCACTCCTCTCCCCCGCCCCCCACTGCTTCCTTGCACCTTAGAAGGGATCATGAAAGGAGGAAGAGAGGGGAAAGAGCCAGTTACCTGTCTCCTCCCTTGCAATCCCTTTAAGTAACTGGGAATTCTGAGCACTACCTGTTCATCAAGAGGATCACACAGGAAGTGGCTGCTTTGTTTTTTTTTCTTGGTTGGGGACAGTGGTATGAGGCAGTAGCATCAGGAAGGAGCAGTGGTTTGGCCATCCCTGCCATGGTGCCTACCATGGACTGAAAGATGTCACAATTCCTGGATTGCACTTAAAACTTTGGCAGACACTGGCTAACATGGAAACAGATTCTCTCTCCCCCCCCAACTTTGTGGACTGGTAACTTTCTGTTTGGGGAAAATGAAAGTTGAATTCTAGGCAGTGAATGGAATTCTGTGGCCAGATTTCATATGCTGTGATGGCATTTTTGCCATGCACGGTCCTAGTTTTCCCAACAAGCTGTCCTGAAATTAGATCCCGAAAAACAGAAATGCAATATTCTCTCGGCTCCCCCCTCCCCCATTACGCAAACTCATAAGTTATATGGGCAGAGTTCTAATGTATATAATTGTTCCACAGGTTCTCGACAGCCTGCAAGACTGCAGTCTTCCCCAGGGGATGTGAGGCTCTTGGTTACTGATTCAGAGTTAGCTAATACATTGATTATGACTCTTGTGCAGTGATTTTCTGCGACAAGCTGATACCTTTAATTTGCTGTGTGTTGCTTTGTAATTGAAGAAAAAAAGCACAGCAGCTCAGACATAGGAATCCATTGGTCTCAATGCAACGTACTCTATTGTGTCATGATATGCTTGGCTGACTAGGAATTGGCTTGGCACCTTTTCCCGAAAGATGTCAAAGGAAAAAAAGTCAAGCGTGACTAAGGCTGAGCAGTATAATTAATCACCTTTAATCAAAACTTTATATATCTATTGTTAATGATGCTTTGTTATCCCTTCTTTAAATTGATACAGGAATTAACATGTTTCACTGCTTTGCGTAAAGGACTTTCTGACCATTCAGTCCCCTCTGATGATTTTTGTTTCATTCTCTTTGTGTTTCGTTTCTATCGCGTGCACTATACAAATCATTACAGTGAAGTGATAAAGGGAAGAAACAGATATCTCTTCTCTATGGGGATTTTGTTCCTTTTTGATGCTTCAGTGGAACAAAGGGCCAGCAAAATGGCCAGAGCTCACTCTGAGCCAAAGCGCAGCAGAATTTTGCTCAGAATGTAAGTGCCAGAATTGAGCCCAGGAATTCCAAGACTTGTAATGAAGTGCCTTTGAGAACATGCAGAGTGTATTTTTGTCAAAGACACAAGAACAGCCCATGCCACCATCTCTGCAAAGACTTTTAAATCAGAGTACATAACTTATAAGCATGTGTCAACCCTAGTTTTCCATATTACTTTATCTAGCTGCCAGTGGTGCACAATCAGGTAGACCTGGGCTCTGCATCAAGAAGCCTTGTAGACCTGAGCTCCAAATTGTGGCTGTCAGCACCCTCCCCCACCCTGCTTTGCCCACCCCCTATTCTGCCTGCCCCCATTGCCCCCCTTCCCCTTTGGGGAAGAAGAAACTTTGTACCCCCTGCTAAAATTCTTCTCAAAGGCCTTGCACCATACAACTCAGAATGTCCCCTAATATCCCTCATACCCGAAGGTGGAAAAATATGCTTTCCCCCCCTAAATTAAAATTGGAAGCATGCCTGTCAGGAATACTCATTTTCAGAGGAGTCTTCCCATGTGTTTCTGCATGAGTCCCTAATCTGGACAGGACTCCTCTGTGGAAGAAGAAAAGCTCAGTGATGTAACAATGCAATCATATAAAAGGCAGCCTCTGAGGACAGGTAAGCCTCTGCAGAATTGCTCAAGCCTAGTGGAGGGTGATTAGAAGGTAGGAAGCAGAAGGGACGTAGCTGAAGCTTGCTTGCAGGAGGTCCAAGTTCAATCACAAAAGACACTTCTGGTTGTATCTGTACTGATTTGAAAAAAAAAAAAATATCAATGTCACATTAGCTGAAGCATTAGATAACAAAAGTACGTTCTATAAAGAGAGCACATAATCAGATCCCAAACTGTTCATTAAGCATCCTGATGATGAGACAACCTTTTGTAGCAGGTGAGAGGTACCCAGAGACAAAATTCAGTAGCCATGGCAACTGATGAATAAATCAGATAAGAGAGTTTATAAGAAGTTCTAAAGAGGCGCATGACAACATGCTCACGTGTTCGCTAATATATACATACAGGCAGAACTGTTCAGCCTCTGGATCACTGAAGCCGAGACCCTGTTTGGCAAAGATTGATAGCTGTGTGCGGTGCAGTGAAGAGGAAAAGCATGATACATCTGTTTGTCCACAACAAGCTGAGAGGTGTCATCAAACAGTAGGAAAGGTGTGTGGCCTTCATTGCATAGATTAAGATTGGCTGGGGCTGCACGGAGGTTTTGTCATGGAACTGGAAAGCTGAGCAGCACATACTGCCTTAGATCTTCTTCTGTTACAGGAATTCATGCGATGAAATATTCATGTTCATGATGAAAAGCTGACTTGACTGATCGTACCTGATCTTGACGGCGCATAACCTGGCGCGGGGTGAGCATGAGTTGCATGTTTCTACGTTAAACCAAGGTCAAAAGAGACAGATTTGACTGATGGGTATACCTTTAGAAAATAAAAAAAGCACATGTGTTTTTGCCTCTTGGAAAGAAACAATGAATGCAGTTGATTGAGCAAAGGGTTGTAGAGAAATTCAGTTGTAGAGAAATGCAGCTATATAGCCACCCATATTGAGTCAGATCCTTTGTCCATTTAGGTCTGTATGGTCAACGCTGACCTCTCAGCACCAGAGGCAGTGTGCCAATTGCTGTCCTTCCTTACCCAGCGCTAAATAACGCTAGCCTATAGCAGGGGTGTCCAAACTTTTTGGCAGGAGGGCTGCATCATCTCTTTGATACAGTGTTGGGGGCTGAGAAAAAAGAATTAGCATTTCAAATTTGAATAAATTTACATAAATGAATATATTAGCATTGGAACTTATATGAATGAATGAAGGTCTCACAATAGCTCAAGTCCTATAAAAGACCTTGCACGCAGCAAGGCCGGCCTTTCCTTTGCTGCCGCTGCTGCTTCACAGACATGAAACAGCAAGCAGCAGAGGGAACCCTTGGCCTGCACAAGAGGTCAAACAGTCTGCCCTCACACTGAGAGTAGTCACATCAAGCCAGTGCAGGCTCCAGCAGGTCTCCAGAGGACCCATTGGAGACTGGGGGCTCCCTATGGGCCAGACTGTGAGTCCCTGAGTGTCACAAATTGCCCCTGGGCACCCCTGGCCTATAGCATTGGTAAGGTTGTGGGCAGGTCAGGTAGGCCAGCTGAAGCAGGTAGTGAAGGGGTTGGGCAGGCAGGGATACACATGGGACCAATCTGCTACTTCTCACCATCCACCATGTGAAGTGACTGCTGTGCCTGGCTCATGGAAGCACTGCCCCTAAGAAAGTATTTGCTTCAGGCTGCAAGAAATGCCTCCAGGATGCCTCCAAGGGGTATTGCCAGCTGCCTTCAGAGGGGATAGCATCTGGTGCAAGTCGCCCGTGCTGGGTGCCACCCCCACACACATCCAGCACAAGTCGCCCACACTGGGTGCCATCCCACTACCTACATCAAGCCACCGCCCCATCCCACCCCTGTTCTGCCCTCCCCCACTCCGATCAGCCTCGCCCACCAACCTGCCTGAGTAGGTGGGCCTTCCCCAACTTGCTGCTGTTGCTCCACCAGCAATCCAACAGTGCCTGACTTTCCATGCTGCCTGAACATGTTTTGCAACGGCCGTAAATGGTTGGCAACCTTCAGTCTCGAAAGACTATGGTATAAGCCTACAGCACCCAGTATTCTCAGATGGTCTCCCATTCAAGTACTAACCAGACCTGACCCTGCTTAGCTTTCGAGATCAGACAATATCAGGCATGTGCGTAAAGCAGGAATCGTTTCCGGCAATGGAGAAGCTTAATCGGATTGGAATGATGACGACATAACACTGAATAGGGATTCCCAGTTTGGAGGTCATGAGTGCACTAGAATCAATATATGCATGCAGGAGCTATTGAGCCAGGATGTGTGCATTTTTCCTTCATTCTGATGTGTTTGAAACTTCTAGCCCATTCAAACAATATTAATCACAAAAATGAAGTTTTTCTATCTATATGGAAATGCTGTTTGGAAATGCGTCTTGGGAAAATGCTTTATCTAAGCTTAAGCCAGTGTTTTTATTGACTTCAGTGATTGTTATAATATCTATTCATTTCACCGTAATGTCCGAAAGCCAGGGCTGTAGAACTGGATGTCATTCAGATCCACTGTTTCTTTGTAGGGTTCAATGGAATTCCTTTCTTTAATTATTGCTGCCTCCCAGAGTATAAATTAATATGATAAAATCAATATTCTTTACTATTTGATTATAACCCATGTATTCTTGCCGTCGTGCCATTTCCTTGAGTTCATTATTGTTTTATGCTTTTCTTTCCTATTACATTTCCTACAAAAGAAAGTTTATCATTATCAATTTTTTTCCAGTAATGCAAGGGAGAATAACTTAGGCTGTCAAAGAGAGACAAGACTTTCAAATGTCTTCTTTAAGAGAAGATCACAGTTTCATAGTTTAATAAAGCCTTTCATTTTCTTTATGTTGAATACACAAAGTGCATCTACAGTGCTTCCTTCTATCATGCTTTCCCGGTGTTGCTCAAACAGCAATACAGCCCACTGTATATCCATTTACATGGGCAACCATGGCATTCTTAACTTATGTAAAACAAATCAGAAATAGTATAAGTATTAATCAGGATGGGGACATACATCAAGCACACACTATGGCAGAAGTTGCTGTGACCTCTAACACATTGTAATTATTTACACTATTGACCAGGAACATTGTATTTCTTAGGCTGCAATCCTATACACACTTACCTGGGAGTAAGCCCTGTTCATTTCAGTGGGACTCAGGACCCAATCCTATGAACCTCTAGCACCAGCACTCAGCTCAGCACTGGTGTTGGTTGTCACAAACGTGCTATAAGGCACATCTGCGACAAATAGAGAGAAGTGAATGCCGGTGTCAGCCTAGTGCTGGTCAGCGTTGATTCCAGTACCCAATGGACATTGCCCGGAGCACAGTAAGAGCTCCAGGTAGCGGTGAGGGCCTTGGAGGCAGGGGGAGGCATTCCGGGATGGGAGGAGGGCAGGACGGAGGAGGAATCAGGCGGAAATGGGGTGGAACCAGCAGAGCCTTGCAAAATAGCCAACACAACTTGAGAAGCCCCATTGTGGAACTTGGGGCTTCCCCCGGGAAAAGGGGATGATAGTGCCCAAAGAGACCTCCAATAGCAGCAATACTGGGGATAGGATTGGGCTGTTACTTCTGAGTCGACCTGCCTCAGATTGCACAGTTGCTCTCATAATTTAATATCCACATGCAAAGTATAATGGGTTATAACTGGCAATATTTACAGCAAGGATCTCTGAAAACTGATTCATTTTTATTAAGAGAAGACACACTTTTCAGATGCAATATTCAGTTTGACAAAAGCTCTCCCCAATGATTCAGTGCTGACATTTACTATAATAACCAGTTATTCCTATGCTGATCATAGGGGGGAAAGGGAAAATATGATATATTCATTGAGTTTCATATCTATCAGCCAGAGTTGACTGAGGGCCAAACTATGTGCGATGCTTTAAACCCAATGGGTTTAAATTTTCTTTCGTCGATAGCAGCCGGACTGGGGCTTTTGTGGATCAGGGCACATATGGGGGGGAGGGCTTTAACATACAAATATAAAATAATAAAATTTATTCTAAAATACATACAACACAATAAAAAACTATGAATGTAATACCCCAAGTCTTGACGAAACAGAAACCCCAACATGTCACTTGCTTTTTGAAGGCTGAAAGAGAGTTGGCACCAGCAAATATTTGCAGAGGGAGAGTATTCTCCATATGAGGTGCCACCACAGAGAAAGCTCTGCTTCATGTAGGCATCAACCTTGTGTCAGAGGAGGCCACCGTCAGAAGATCTAAATCCTCAAGCTTGTTCATATGAGAGGCAGTGAGCTCTCCCATTACAAGCAATGTAGGACTATATAGCTCATTAACAATGAGTATATTGAATTTAGTCTGGAAAGAGGAGGCATCTCAGCTCTCTCAGCACTAAAGAAATATGTTCCATGTGTCTAGCACCAGCTAGTAATCATGTGACTCATTTTGGGCAAACTGAACTTTCAAACTATCTTCAAGTGCAGCCCATTTAGAGCACATTACAGTAGTCTAAACTGGAAGCTACCATGACCTGCATGAGAGTGTATTCAAACATTAAATGTATAATCACCAACTATTGTTTCAAATGGTACAGTCCAAAAGGCCTGCACGAGATGTTGGATTGGCTGGTTGTTGTTTTTTTTCCTAACTTCCTAATTTTGTAAGCTTTTAATTTTGATGTGAAATTCTCATAGTCATTTCCTCCTAAAGCTGGTCAGAGAATTCAGACATCAGAGCTTTCTTGCTCAGAAATCAGACTTTGCTATCTTAATAAATTATACTCTTGTGCAAGTGTACAGAGAAGTTCATCCATTATGGATAAGCAAAAAGAGTGTAATGTATGAAAATAAACATTCTTACCAGTTGATCCTATCATGTGTTCAAGTCACAGCAAACAAATCCAGGCAAATGGCACTAAATTAACCAGCAGGAGTTCTGAAGGATGACAGATAGAATAGTTCAGTGCTAGGGTTAAAAAAAATCCTGTTTATGATCAACAATAAATGTTTATTTAAATTCAGCCCCACAGTCAATAACTAAATTCATGGATTCTTTAAAAATATCACCATAATATATATTTTACATTTTCACAAATTGCCAAAACATAGTTTTTACATTGTTTGCTTCAAAACTTTGTGAGCATTTAAGATGGGAGCAGAATAGTCTTTGCATCTTTTTAGATTGTGAGCCCTTTTGGGACAGGGAGCCATTTAGTTATTTGATTTTTTTCTCTGTAAACCGCTTTGTGAACATTTAGTTGAAAAGCGGTATATAAATACTGTTATTATTATTATTAGTCACTCCATAATCAAGATCAGTCCCATTTGTTTGTGATATCCATTTCACCGTACAAACCATATTCTGCAATGGAAGCCATCTAACAGAAGTAGCTGGTGACACTGCTATGTGGAGATGGGCATTACGTGTTATCAGTGGTGTAGCTAAGGAGTTGCAGGTGATAGCAGTTGCACCGGGCATCAAACTTTAGGGGGGCAACAAGCTGAGCTTGACATAAGTGACCAAAATTGTGAAAATCTTGGTATGTCTGAATAATACCATCATGTTATATATCATTGGAGAGGTAATTTAATGCAGAATGCAATGAAACAAACTGCACTGGAATATCTGTATTGTGTCAAAAGTGATGGCCAATTAATCAGAAAATGAAAACACAACTGCTTTATGGAACAAAAAGTGGATTTTCTTAACTCAGAACTGACCTATGAGTGATTGTTCTGAGAGCCAATGACATGTTATTAGATGCCTTAGAGCCCAATCCTGTGGTCTGTGCCACGCCTCCACGGCACGGACCACAGTCGCAAACGTGCTGTAAGGCACGTTTGCGGGGCTTATGCTGGGCTCCCGCCGGAGCTGGCTCAGGACCGCTAGGTTGCGACTGCCAGGCTGCAGAACGGGGAATGGGGGCGTTCCCGGGGATGGGCGAGAGGCATACCGGGGAGGGGGGAGGCATGGTTGGGGGCGTTCCCGGGGGTGGGGGAGAGGCGGGTCCACGGAGCCGAGCTCTGCAGGATCCAGGGCGCTCAGGTAGGACTGCTCACCCTACATGAGCCCCTTCACTTTAGCGGCGACCAAACAGCCGCTTTTCAATGGAAAGTTCACAAAGTGGTTTACAGAGAAAAATCAAATAACTAATGACTTCCTGTCCCAAAAGGGCTCACAATCTAAAAAACTGTGTGTCTCCCTTTGTTCCTTTGGTAGGAAAGTAGAAAGGAAGTGGAGTAGGTTTCAGCTGGGAGATAAATACTAGGGATGTAGCACTCTTTTGCTGTTCTGGGTAGTGAGTGCAAAGGATTTAGAAAGAGTGGCGGGTTAAGGCATGAAGGAGCTCACTGGGTAAAGACCATAGGCTTTTAATGGTGGCCCAGCTTGCCTTTTAAATTTTATGTGGTTATGGTGGATGAAAGCTAAATCTGAGGGATTGTCTAACCAGTGAGTATTTGAGGGGAGGGGGGAAACAGCCCCTTAGACAGGATCCACTGCATATGGATTTATGTTGCTTAATAAACTGGCCCTTTATCCCACAAGATAACTGTTCTCATGTCATTTGTGGGAAGTACCAGGGCATTTTAATATTGATTTATAGGGGTTTGGTTTTGTTTTTAGTTTCTGTGGCGGCGGCTGCTGCCTTTCTGTTTTTAATTTAGCTTGATATTATTGTTAGCTGTTTTATAAGATAGTTAGCTGCCCAGGGACTTCCACTTGGGATAGAATGGTGGGCTACCATTTCCCCAATAAATAAAGAAAACGAGAGGGTAGAACAGGCTTGGGAGGGGTGGAACCAACCAAATAATTAACTTTACAGCTCTTGAACTGCTTTTCTCCAATGCTTGAGAAACAATCAGATTCCATGGAAGATGGAGCTACAGAACATTGCTCAAGAATCATAATTAGCCAATGGGCTGCCTTTGGTCTTCAGTCCTTGTGGAATTCAGTTATGCTCCAGTCAACCATAGTGGTTGATTTGGGGCTCTGGCTGAACCCTTCAGAGACCAGATTCTTTAACAGCTTGCTTCTTTAGCTCTCTACAACCTTAGGCAATACTGCTGAAGGCACCATGGGACATTTTGGGCTCAGGACAGGATAGGATGCTAGGAACTGAACCAAGTTCCTGCTACTTCTGCCACGAGGAGAAACAACATAGCATCCGAAGAATGTTTCACGTGAAAATTCCCAGCAAGTCACCAGACTGCCTGCACAAGCATGTGGTCCAGCACTGAAATGCTGACGGTCTACAGCAAGTCCCTTGAGTCACTAAATATGGACGTGAAGTTAAAAGCTCAAGTGTGTGAACATTGTGAAGAGAGAAAAAAGCCAGGTTCCTTTTCGTTCTAAAAGCACTAGGAAGGGTCGTGCATTTTTTATTTTATTTTGTTCTGAAGATGAATGAGCTAAGGTCATTTAGCCACTGGCAAGGAAACTGGCCTGCACACACATTTGTCTCCATTTGTACATCCAGTGTGCACACTGCAGCACATTTTAAGTTGCTCACTGTTAAGTTCCTGCCCCCTTGTATTCATAACCATGCGAACTACAATGACAAGCTCCTAAAAACACCAACCCTGAAATCTGTGTGCATTCTGCAGAGACCTCCAAAGCATTCCATGCTGGATTTGGAGCCAGAACACTTACCCTTTATTACAGCACATTCAACAGGGGTCACTTAGGGACACTTTCAGATGTTGCCTTACACTGCTATATGTCAGAAATATAAATGTATCAGATTCAGGGCAGTTCCAATACTTATGCTCTTGACAGAGGTCAGCCTTTGTCAATGGATTTGCGTTCCCTGCAACTTACACAGGGACGTATGAAGAATCAGGTTTCTAGTATTATGGCTTAAAAATGATACATCGTTTCAATAAAAACTGACAGCGCAGCAAGGCTGATGATGCTGTCTGGGAAGAAAATTTGTACTCATGATGGAGTTTGTAAATTCATCACTTGTCAGATTTGTCAATATAGGAATTAGAGAAGGAAGGGAAAATATTAGGCTGCTCAGTAGCAAAAACATTACTCCAGCTGAAGATCTGACACTTTTCTTAAAAATTTAGATGAGCTGTCACAAACGGGGATTTTTTTTTTAATGAAGCAACCTAGATTTAGCATGCCTCAGATTCATACATTAATATTATGTCAAACTATATGCATCTTAATGCCTCATCATAAATACAGCCACAAGTCAAGGGTGTGTGCGAACACCATGCTCAGAAAAACACATTCTGTGCCTGCACGAGCCAAATTCTGGGCCAAGTAAAAACTGAATTCTGACATTTGTATTGATTATGCACACTGAATACATTGAGAGTGTTTTGTTTTGTTTTAACATGCTCTCTTCTGAACTTGTGGCATGACCTAATTTATTCCAGTATTGCTGTGTGTATGGAGGTAAGCAAGTATGGAAGACACAACCGAACCACTAGAAATGTTCAGGTTACATTAAACGAAGCTTTGGCATGCTTGAGTTTCTGTTTGTTTTGGTAAATATCAGCCATACCTCAGTGTTGATAGATAGATATCTATCAGATCTGGACAGCGGCATGAGAGACGAGAGGCTTTGCAGCTCAAAATATTGAACTCCGTGACTTGAACATTTGCCTGCAGAATAATAACAAGCACAAATGTGCCTGCAGAGGTTTGAACATTTGTCAGTGAACTGATTGCTTGCAGAGGTTCTCTTCATCTGAACCATTGCAGACCTTTGGAAGCAGTTGATACTTGCAAAAGTTTGACGTTTTGCAAGCACACCTGAGCCTTTGGAAGTGGTCAACTGTAAGTGGTTCTCCAAGGCTCAAGCATTTGCAAATGTTCACTTGGGACGGGCACAAAAATTTCAGGTTGAATGCTGGATCTTTAGTTGCTGGATTGTGACTTGATGGCTTCTTATTTTAGTCAGTGGTGTAGCTAAGGGGGTGCAGGGGGTAGCAATTACACTGGGCAACAAGCTTTAGGGGTCAACAACTTGAGCTTGACACTAGTGGTCAAAGTTGTGAAAACCTTGGTATTTTCAGATAATACCATCATGTTATATACTATTCGATGTGGAATTTAATGCAGAATGCAATGAAACAAAACATGTCAAAATATCTCTCTTCTACTGAAAGTTATAACCAAATAACCAGAAAATAAAAACAACTGCATTATTTAACAAAACCTGGATTTTCTTAACTCAAAACTAAGTCTTAACTCAAAAATGAGGTGTTATTATGATACAGTAGGGAACCAATAAGGTGTTACTATGGGGGGAACCTGGGGGTAGGCGGCAGAGCAAGTGGGTGGCAAGCTGTTGGGGGAGAGGCTGATAGATTTCCCCCCATTTACGCTTTTTTAAAAGCCTAGGCATGACGTCACTTCCAGAGCATCATTTTGAGCTCAGCACCAGGCTACACGGTTATTAGCTACACCACTGATTTTAGTATTGTGTTTGTGATTCTGTTCAGTGGAAATCTGTTTTTTGTTTTTTTTAATTGGGTCTTGTTAGAGGTGGGTGAAAATGATTTTTTTGGGGGTGGATTTTGGTGTTTTCCAAAGTTAGAAGTGCAGAAAGTGGTGCTATGTGTTCTTATTCTAAGGGTGCATTTTTATAACTTATAATAAAAATTATAATTACTTTAAAAGTGTACTAGATGGGTAACCTAGGTGGTATAATAATAATAATAATAATAATAATACAGGCCTTATTCAGACTTTATTCAAGATGGTTTACATAGGCAGGCAATTTAAATCCCCGTAGGGATTTTTACAATTGAAAGAAGGTTCTATCTTTCAAGAACCACAACACTCCAGATGTTTCTCTCTGATCTGGTTTCACATTCTGGCCTCCATCCTCCCACACTCAGAGCAGATGGAACAGCTTGGCTTAGCTTGTCAGCTGCTTCAAGGTCGCACAGTGCCGGTGGCCTAGAACTGGCGACCTGTGGATGTTATCTTCAGGCAAATGGAGGCTCTATCCTCTAGACCAGACCTCCTGCCCAGCAGATAGCGCCATCAGATGTAGCCAGTGCACGTAGAGGTGTGTCACCAGGACCAGGCCCCGGCAACACAGATGCCTGCAAGAGTGAGGGACTCCTCAGGAGTAAAGAACTCCCTGGAAGTAGGAGAAAAGGGTAAGTACAGCCAGGACCCTGCCTCCAGGCAGGTGGTCACCTCAGGTGTAGGGCCTGAAGGCTCCCCAGGCCTGAGGAGGATCACCTGGCCAGAATGGGTGGGGCCCGTAAGGTCTGCTGATGGGTTCATAAGCAGCCCAGCAGCCAGAGGAGAGGAGGCACTTCATGGGGCTTGTGTTCCTGGAGCAGGAACCCAACCTTACCATTCACCTCTGAGGCTTGTGGCATTGGCCAGGGAAGGGCTGGAGCTTCCATCCAGGCCAGGGAGAGAAGTCACAGCCTTGCAGCAGGGAGGCTGGGCCTGCCTGGAGAAGCCCAAGGGCTGCCCCAGGACCTTGCTACCCAGTGGGCCAAGGCAGATCAACTGAGTGATGGCGCCACCCGATGACCATCCACCAGTCACTGGCACCCCTTGCAGACCCTGAAAGACCACCAGTACCCTGGTCAGCAACGCCGGTGCTCTTATTGAGATACTCTTGAAACACTCAGGTGAGGACTTTACCCAGAGGAATCTCTTGGGAGCCAGAACTTATGGACTCTTAGGGTAAGGGGTGATCTAGACTCTGGGGAAGAGGGATTAACAAACCCACCAGGCCAGTGGTGTAATGAGGGAATTTGAAATGGAGTATGAAGGGGGTATCGCATCTTCCCTGAAAACCTCCTATGAAAATTTGGGGCAGGTCTACACTGATGTTCATACTTCATTAATCAGGCCCAGCCCTCTAAAACCTAACACCTGAGGCAACAGACCAAATGTTGTGCCCTCATTATGATGTGCCAGCCTCGACTCCCCCCACTCTCCAATGTAATAGCTCAGCACTCTCTTCCCCTCTTCCTTTTTCAGTTCAAGGAGTGGAAGGAGCAGCAGTGGAGGTAACAAGGTGGGCAGAGATGGGCATCCCTCCCTAACTTTCTGCTACCTGAAGCGACTGTGTCAGTTGGCCTCCTGGATGTGCTGACATTAATCACCGAACATTGTTCTGTTCCCATCTACTGCAAGTACAGTGGTATTAGATTAAACTAAAGCTACGCATTACAATCTTCATCTATGTCAGAGGATCACTTAAAATGAATGGATGGTTTGATAAATGAAGAAATAAAAAGATACCAGGAAGATGGAACTGTACTCGAAATGGCACAGTGATAATGAGTGTTGGATGATGTTAGAGGATGCCAGTCATTTAGCCATCTGTTGAAGACTGACAAAAGAACAAGCAAGGTTAAAGGAACAAAACTCTTGGAGAATGAATGGTTCACTCAACTCTCACTCTGAAGGGCTTTTTTTCTTCTTCTTCTTCTTAACTGCAGCATATGTTTTTGATAATCCCAAAGGGCTAGCAGATTCCACTCTGATACAGTTCATGTAAATCTTACACCAAGATATAAAACCACGTATATTACTAACCCCTTTAGAAAGGAAGAAAAAAAAGAGCGTAAAACATTCCCTGATATAAAAGGAGCAATTTTGAACACAAACATTTTCTACTAGAGATCTCATTTAAAAAATAATCCAGAATCCCAGGCTGTTAAAAGTTGTCAGTGAGAACAAAAAGCATCATGATTAGCTACGTAGGCCTGTTTTGCATTGCAATAGAAATGATTGTTTAATGTGCTTTTTCATTTTTCTTTTCATTTCGTCCAATAGCTAGCTTTTATTATTTTTCAACAGTTGTCCTGAGAAGGAGCAAACAATTGGTTTCTTATAAAGGTGTTTTATTCTAATTTAAAAACATTTAAAATACTTGATGATCAATCCTTGCCTATGACTTTGCATGAATTCAGTTTTGCATCTTCAACGGGAAATCACGTGTGTATTTGTGAAGCCAAAGCCAGCTATAGATAAATGATTAGGCATCAACTGAAAGACTGTAGGAAGCATGTCATTTCCTCAAAAGTAGTAGCTTTGACAATCTGTCCCCAAATCAGATAAATTCCCCCCCCCCCAAAAAAAAGAGAGGTGCACATTGGCCTCAACCTTCCAAACCTTATTGAATGCAAGTGATCTGGCTTCTGTATATTGAAATGACATCCACTAGTTGTGGTTCATTTGCTAATGTCTGACGGAATGTTTATGGACACCCCAGCTGTACAGAAAGTTATTTTAAAAAATCCTGTCACCAGTAAGCCTAAATATGATATGGCGCTCTCAGTGGGAAGGTGTGCATACTGAGTGTAGGAATAGGGAGGAGACAGGGCAGTGGTGGGGAGATTGGGCTCAGGAAGGGTGCAGGATCATTGGCACATACTGAAGCCTGGGCCCCTTCCTAGGTCTGATTCACCTGCATGGATGAATGTGGATTTGTGCCAGCAATATCACTGGCATAGGTCTGAGTTGACCCATTGCCCATGACCCTGGGGCAAGGGGATAAATGTCCCCTTACTTCAAGGAGATCTCTAGAAGCCAAAAATCCCCCTCAGGATGCAGTGTAGCCCACTCCAACAGTGCTACATCACTGCATGGGGAAGTCAGTAGGATTGGGCTTTTATCATAAAGCATGGTATCATCACTCTATGAGCCTCGCTCCATTGCCAACATTAGTATAGAGCAGACCAGTGGTTCCCAAACTTTTTAGCACCAGTACCCACTTTTTAAAACAACACTGTATTGGAACCCACCTAGGTTTATGAGACTTTAATAAAAAGGAGGCCTAGAAAGAAATAGTATTTCATTTGTTCATTCATTCAATTGTAAGTAGTCATCATGTTGGCAACCTTCAGTCTCGAAAGACTCTGGTATCGCGCTCTGAAAGGTGGTTCTGGAACAGCGTCTAGTGTGGCTGAAAAGGCCAATTCAGGAGTGACAATCCCTTCTACAGTAGGAGCAAGTGCAGTCTGTCCCTGGTCTGTCTCCCTGGCTATGGGCCTTCCTTCTTTGCCTCTTAGCCTCAGACTGTTGGCCAAGTGTCTCTTCAAACTGGGAAAGGCCATGCTGCACAGCCTGCCTCCAAGCGGGCTGCTCAGAGGCCAGGGTTTCCCACTTGTTGAGGTCCATTCCTAAGGCCTTCAGATCCCTCTTGCAGATGAAACACCCTCAAATTTTACCTTTCTATATTTTCACATTTGCAAACTGCAGGAGCCCAGCTCCTTGCAGGGCAGTTGGCAGCTATCTTGCAAACTGTAGGAACTGAGCTCTTTGCAGGGTAATTAGCAGCTACAGCATCTGATTTTTCAATAGCCTCGGGGCAATTCCCGTAGATACTCACCTATAAGTTGACCCCACAGATGCAGGCGGAATTTTCTATGACCCTCAGATAAGTTGGGGGTTAAACTTAGGGGGGTGTCTGATTATAGTTTTTTTCTGATTTTACCCCAGGCCAGATCCTGAAAAATAACCTACCACTAACTGTTACCTAAGAACTGTAGTCTCTAATTTATTAAAAACATAGTAAAAGATCATAAGATACATTTATATTCTTTTTTAAATTCTGGTCTTCACCACCTTTTTGTAAATACTATCAGAGTAAGTGCACTGTAAACTACATACCAGTAAAACAGTGTTTCCCAACCTGGTGTTCACATAGTCCCAGGGACACTCAACAGGACCTTTAGGGGTACTTGAAAAAGAATGGCAGAAAAAGGCAGGCCGTGTTCCAGAATGCCTTGCAAGGCAGGAATGCCTTGCAAGGACAAGCAAGGCAGGAAGGGAGCTTGCTAGTTGGCTGTGAAAGCCCCACCAATAGCTAGTTTTTGGTCATCAATTCATGTATGAATCAGTGATTGAAAACCAGCACAGTAACATAATATGGAAAGTGATCAATCACCCAGAATTTCTCAGCACACTTCTGGTGCAAAACAGTGCAAAGGCAGAGTCTTCTGTTCTTCAAACAGATCAAAAGAGAAAACACTGTGATAAATACATGAAGTCTGGGTTTTCATGGAGAGTAGATGAGGGCTTGTATTATTACAAACATTTTGCTAATATGAAGGGTACAATTTATGGAAATGGGCTGCCAAGGGATCTGCAAGTGAAAAAGGTTGGGAACTACTGCAGGAAATCCACCTGTGGGTCCCAGCACACAGTTTAGCAACCACTGGAGTAAACCAATTGTTACATCATGAAGGTATCACATTTTGTGCAAGAGCTTGTAACATTTCATGCCTATATGTCATTTCCACACTTCCAGCATTGCTTAGGGTCAATTCAGGGTTAATCTAGACTTCAAACACATCTCTGAAACCCTTGCTTGTGATTCTCCATGTCTTGTTTTCAACCAGATGCATCCACAGTGGGATGAGGGATGATTTGATGTGAATCAGAACTGGTACAAGTGAGGGGAGTTAACCTTTTTTCTTCTGTGCCTGACAAAATTCCTGTTCCTCCAAAGCTGCTATTTGCTCATATCTGTTATTTGCACAAAATAGAGCCTCAAGAGGAAATAGCAGCATGAGAAGGGTCATTTTTCAGAGCAAAACAACACAGAGCAGTGGTTCTCACACATTTAGCACCGGGACCCACCAGGACAGAATGAGAATTTGTCAGGACCCATCGGAAGTGATGTCATGACCAGAAGTGACATCATCAAGCAGGAAAAATTTTAACTATCCTAGGCTGCAATCCTACCCACAGGATTAGTTTTAAGTTTAAGTTTTAAGGATTAAGTTTAAGTTTTAAGGATTAGCAGTAAGTTTCCTTTACTATCATTGTTAAAAGAATATACAAAATAGTTTGTTAAAAGTACAGGTCTATAACATTTCCCCAAATGCAGTCACATGCCATGGTAGCATCAAGTCTAATATATTAAAAATAAAATATTGAAATGAATGGGGATCCACCTGAAATTGTCTCGCGACCCACCTAGTGGGTCCCAACCCACAGTGTGAGAAACACTGACTCAGAGAACAAGGGTTAACTCTCCTTTGCGATCCAGATTTGGGATCTCTGTGGCTGAATATAGCTGAAAACAACACTTGGGAAATCCTAAGAAAAATGCTCAAAGATGAGCAAATCATCATACAGTTTGATCCTGCCTGCCTGCAATTCCTTTCTCAATCATTCCTAATATGGAATGTGCATGCTTTTCCTACTGCTGTTTCACATTGCATGAACATTTCAGGGGTGGCCCCCAAACCTGGTGAAAACAATATTTATTTTTCACTGTTTTTGCCACTTACAAGTCTGAACAGTTGATTACAAGAAGAGGGATGATTGAATATTGTGTCTATCCTGCCACAAGCGCATGGGGTTTTACAGTGCACCTCTAGAATACAAGTAATAAAATGCTATATAATACATTTATTTCTCATGCAATGTTTTTCTCCAAGTGTCTGGAAATCTTACTAATGGAGAATGAGTTCACATCTGGTGTTGTCCCATAAACATCTTTTTTTTAATTTTTCAGATTTGGATTTATTAGGGTCATTAATAGGTCTTTCTAACAGTTCAGATCATCTCTTAGTTGGCAACTCATCTCTCTCCACATTGAGGGTTCAAGCAGACTGTTGGCTGATAGATTCCAAGAACCTCCCACACTAATTAAATATGATAATTATTCTTCCTTACAATGCACATTATTCTTCTTAATGTCAGGATCTAACTTTCACACTGACCTTCTTTTCTCAGTTGCAAACGAGACTTCAGGCACTTGCTTCTCAAAGCAGTGGTAGTAAACAGCTGAGAAGGAATTCACAATCCCTGTTTAAGTGCTATGGTTTTGGCTGCTTCCTCTCCTAAAGAATACGGTAGGATCATCAGCATTCTGATCAAGTTCCAGGCATATCTTTGAGGGCTGCTGGATCTTAAACTTATATATATGATTGATTTGTACTCCCTCTTACCTGCTGCCTGACACTGATAACACAGGCATCTTTCCATTTCTCATTTTTCTTCTGAAGAAGTTCTTTCAATATATATTTTATATACTGTTTTCAATCATTTTTTTTTTCTTTTTTAAAAGAAGAGGGGAAATACATGTGCCAGAGATAGGTTTGAAGTCAGTAATGCTGTTTTTCACACACACCCCCTTTAAATTTTCATCATCAATTCCTTAAGACAACCATTAAAAAAAAAAAAAGGTTTCTTGCTTTTCTTTCACTGCTGCCCAGTTCTTGTCAGTAGTTGTGTGATGTTTTCCCAATCCAGCGAGAAAATTCTGACATTTACCAGCACAACTCAAGAATGACCAAAATCATAGATAACCAGAGTTGTTCTAAGTTCTATGATCCCTCAGCAAATGCTGACATTTTTCAGGAGAGGCTGAGAATTGTGGTTGGTTGGTTCCAGAGAAAAAGTTAAACCCCGTATACACACACCACATTTGTGCAGACACACATATGGCAGGAGCAGGATCACGTCAGTTTGCCCCTGCTGTGCATGAACATTCAGCATAATGTTGGTACAGAGCCGACATGTATACAAACTGTGCATGTATATTTATTTATTTGAAAGATTTATACCAAGCCTTTCTCCAATGAGTGCAATAAGAGCTTATAATCAGAAAAAAATTAAAAAGTAACAGTGGTGATAGCAATATCTCCTCCCCTCCCAAACAAAAAGCACAGGGAGAACTAGACCAATAGGCAAAAAGAAGACCATCGGAGGAGACCAGAGAAGGCCTGATGAAACAAAAAAAGTCTGCTGGAAAGTCTATAAGGACAGTGTTAGTGGTACTTCATGTGTTAGGGAGTTGCATTAAGTAGAAGCCTATGGAGAAGGCATAGCTTCTATGCCAAAATTATGCTAAATGTATTTATAGGTGGGGGGGGGGAATGAAGCCGGTGGACATGATCCTGCTCCCCCATATGTGCAGTCTCAGCATCAGCTCCAACCTCCTTGGCATCTGAGGTGGCACTTCCTACTTGCTGCTCCCTTTTGGCCCACATGTGCGCCACTGCCCTCTCTCCTTCCTCTCCCCACTGCTGCTGCCTCCTCCTTTGCCCACTACCAGTGCTGCCACAGCACAACTTTCTCCTCCTTCTGTCTGCTGAAGTACAGTGAAGTGGTGGCCTAGAACACATTCAGGGAGACACGTCTGGGCCACTGCCTCTCCTCTCAATGCACTTCCAGAGGAAGGAGAGAAAGTGACAGCTGGGTTGGGTCATTCTGGTGCTCAGCCCAGACTAGAGAAGCTGACTGTTGTGAGGCTGCTTGTTTACCTTCTCTCTCAGTCGGCTGAGAGGGTGCCAGCAAGCAGCCCCACAGTAGCCCATCACCTCTAAGGTGTCCTCTCATTTGCTCACTCTCCCAGTGGGGTAAGTCATGGTAAGAGAAAGGGAAGAGCAAGCACCCAGCATGGAGGTTGTGGCTGCTGTTGTGCCCTTCACTTGCTCACTTCCCTGGCTGGGCTGGGCTGGGGCCAGCCAAAAAGGTGAGTCTCCAGCTGGCAGCAGCTGCTGGGCTGACTTTCTTTCTCTCCTCCAAGGGAGAAGGCAAGCAGCAGTGTGGGGCATGGCCTCCAGGGACATCAAGCGTCCCTGCTCTCTACAGCCCACTGCTGGAGGCACTGCTTGCTTCATGGGCAGGCTGGCCTCGTGCATTCTCTGTATACACATCAAATACGTGCAGGGTCAATCCCATTTAATCCAACCGAAACCAATGAAACATTTGCAGCCCTTTCCAATCCCCCTCATTGTTGCACATGGTGGTAGGGCTTGGAGTGGCCACCATTGCCAGTGTACTTTGGGAGTAGATGGGGAGCGACAGGGAGTGGTGAAACTGGGGGCAGGGAAGAGAAGAAACGGTGGTGTGGAGTGTGCAGAAGGGAATGGATCGGGCAGCGATGCATATGCTGGATCCTATCCCCTCTGTTAACAGCCTACCCACCCCGTTTATCTTCTCGGACTTGCATCAGCTAAGGAGCTGGTCCTTAGGAGACCCATTGCTGATCGAGAGGCTTATGGGGTTTACAAGGCTTGTCCCTTACCTCTTCCAAGCTTCCTGATCCCCACTCCATTCCCCAAAGGATGCAGTAGTAGCCTTTTTGGCACAGCTGCGGTAGGGGGATAGGATTGGGCTGTTAGTGACAAGTCATCTGGCTTTCAAGGAACTCACTGCCTGACCCGTAAGCATATACACTTGGAAGGAAGTCAATGAAGCTTACTCTCAGGCAAGCATATATAGAATTACAGCCTTAATTAGTCTGGAGTCTTGACCAGTACTGCTCAGAGTAGTTAGCAAAACATTGTCCATCATTCTCAACAGTTAGAATCTAATCAGTCTGACACCTTGATCAGTTCTAACACCAGGCAGTAAATCTCAAGAATGTCTAAGCTCCCTTCCATGAACAGTGCAATCTCTTGTTTTCTCTTTTGCTCTTTACTACATGCTTCTCCCCTCTCATCTCAGCTTTCTCAGGCTTTCTGCAGGGTGTCGCTCGCCGAAATTCTGGGGGCCATTCATTTTCCTAGCAATAAGCTTAGATCTTGGAACTGCAATCCTTAATGTGTTTTACAGTGAAAAGAGCATTTTCTTTGCTTTTCTTCCCGCATGGCTCCTGAGATTTCCAAGGTTACAGGTGAAATGCTGGTAAAGCACTTGCCATGCTTCTGAGCAGCGTCGGCACGGTGGCAGATTTTCTAGACAAGATGACAGTTTGCATGGATTTCAAGTGGAACTAGAGGAAGACCTTATAAGCAACCAGTGAACCATCAATGTAAAGAGATCGAACTGCTATTTTTGCATTTGCTCACATCCAGGGCAGAAGGTTTCATACAAAAACATGGCAACATGTCTTTTAGCTGATGTTTTGTTCTTATAGATCAGCTTGTGGTTCACGATAAGGCAACTTTATTCTTTGCTGCTTAAAATGGATGCAGAGCATGTTCTGTGCTCTGCAAGAAGTTCAATACATACATATTTAGTTTAGAGAAAGTCAACTAAGGGGAGCAGGATTAAGGATAATAAAATTATGCATTGTGTGGAGAATTGTGTGAATAGAGAGCAGTTCCTCTTTCATAACCCTGAAACCAGGCAACATCCAGTAGTACTAGTTCATGAAGGGAAATTTGGGATGAGTAGGGGCAACTTCTTCACACAACACAATCTATGAAGTTCACTGCCACAAGATGTGGTGATGACCACTAGCTTACATGGCTTTAGTAAGGGATTAGACAAATTCATGGTTGACTGGAATACACATGGCTACTAGTCACGATGGCTACCTGCTACCACCAGGTCAGAGGCAGAAAGTCTATGACACATTGTAGGGCAGCGTCGGCACACACTGTATCCTAACCCCCCCCCCCCACTCAGGCCTGATCCACCTACACAGAAAACTCAGACTTGCACCAGCAAAATCACTGGCACAGGTCCAAGTTGACCCATTGTGGCTACTAGGGCTTACCCTGTGGCAAGTGGGCAAACAATCCCTTATCCCAAGGAGACCATCCCAGCAGCCAAAACTCCCCTGTGGGATGCAACGTAGCTTGCCACATGTGATGAGATAGACAGAGTAGCTCGCCACATGGGAGATTAGGTAGGATTGGGCTGTGTGTTGGGATTTTGGGTTGACTACAGAGATGTAGTCAAGATGAGCTGCAGTAAATCACATCAGCATGCTTCAGCCATCTGCAAGGCATCATCAAAACGAAGTGAATGTGGGTTAGCCACTGCCAGTGACAACATATTGATGCCAAGCCAGAAGATGGTGGTGATGCTAGAATATAATATATTAATTCCACTCAACTCCCCTTTCCAGCCATTCTAGTTGCTCACTGATTGTGGGAGAGTTGGTTTCCTGCCATTCTCTGCGATGTTTGCCGTAGACACAATGTAATCAAGTGCCAAGGATGTACTCACTTGGCATCGGAATGCAGAAAGTTATTTGAGGCATGCCAAATCCACAGACGCTTTTCTTGATAGCATAAGAAATACTGGGAGCTTTCAAAATATTTTCCAGATGTTTTACAGTCGGAAATATGTACAAGTCTGATACGAGTGCAAGACTGGAAGCCCATAATTTGGTGAACCACATCTTACCATTTTCAGCTGCAAACATTTTAATTGCTGCAGGTGGGGGGGGGGGTGTGTCACTGTCTGCAGAGTGCACAGGATGCAGTGGCAGCCATGTTCGGTGCCGCCGCAGCCCTGAGAGCTGGGAGCCCAGGATGGGGCTGTAAATCGTGTAGGTTTAGGTTGGTGCTCTCAGGAGTGGTCCCTGAAAGTTTCCTTCTCTTCCTCTCCAGTATAGAGCAGACCTCTCTCTTTAGCATCTCCAATACCAGAATAATGGACTTCCAGACAATAACAAAAAGCTATTTTTAATACATGGGGATTAGATAATGACTAGGTACCACAGATATAGCACCAATTCCCAACCCCCCAACCAAATCACCCTTTTGTTCCCATCTTGAAGAACTCTCTACATAAAGAAGACTTTGCTACTTGCTTGATTACTTGTTCCAACCATTAAACTTTTTCCCCAGGAGGACAACAACAGAAAAAGTATTATATATCAGTGTTTAGTCTCAGAAAGCAAGATCTTGATCTTTTTCTGTCATGTTCTATTCCAGCCTGTTAGCAGTCATTCCTCTTCGGTTTTCCCTGAGTCTCTTCGAGTGCTCCCTGTTTCTTTCCCCTCAGCTTCTCTGTCTATCTTGTCTTGTTTAAAACTATCCCAAATAGCTGTATTTTATAAAATTATCTCATAATTGTATGCAGTTGCAGAGAGGAAAAAAAAGGAAATAGGAAGTGGATACTGTACCTGCATTGTCCGGTTCATCAGAGCATCAGGATGGCCTAGCTTTATCATTTGTACCCTCTCACCTTTTGTAAAAAGAAAAATGGGAAATAAATATCTTAAAAATAATTTACACCATTTGAAACTTAAAGGCTTTAGGCTGCAATCCTAACCACACTTTCCTGAGAGTAAGTCCCATTCAACAAAATAGAATCTTGTGTACCTGGTCCAAACAGGGCCAAACAACCTTCAATCCCAGGCTTACTTCTGAGTAGACCTGGATAGGAATGTTCCCTTAGATTACACACATTTTGCTTCCTTAAACGTTACACCAATTCCTGGGTATATTTGAGGTGCCGATTCCAAAAATGGCGTCCGTTTTGCCCTATTAAGTCTAGTTTTGGAGACACGGCATAGCCTCTTTAGTGAATGGTTCAAGCAGCTTCCTCATGAGGAAGCTGCTTGAACCATTCCCTAATGAGACTATACTATATCTCAAAAACTAGACGTGATAGAGCAAAACAGATGCCATTTTTGGAATCAGCACCCTAAATTCATATCAAACCACTATAAAGTTTGGGAAAAACTTTTCTGACCCTCAATTTTGTAGGCCTGTGTTACCAAATGGGGCTACAATCCTATACACATTTACCTGGGAGTAAGCCCTATTGACTATAATGGGACTTACTTCTGAGTAAACATGCATAGGATTGCGCTGTGAGCTGGCTAGTGGCTGCACAAATAGGATGCAGCACCTTAGCCAGAGCTACAGAATCTGATTGTGAGTAGGAAATCAAGATGAGATACTGCAAAGGAGACTATTCAGAATAACGAAGAAAGGATAAGGTTATGTACTAAACAACACATTTTTTTCCCAATTTCAATTTCTGATTCATCCCATTCCATGAGGTCAGGGTAGGTATTGCAAACATGTGATTAAAAATACATCAAGAAGAGATACCATTTCATATTTCAGTAGCTGAGAGGAAGAATTTAAGGAGGGGGAATCATGATCCATTTTCCTATGTGACATACAATATGTTCTATTTTGTATAAATCACTTCCGCTTTAGTGGAGGCGGGGCGCGATCACTCCGTTTTTACTTTCACTGCTGCGGGGTGCCCTGCCAAAGGTCACACTGGGCTCCCCGCACCCCAGGGAGGCTACAGGAGGCTTGGGTAAGTGCACCCAAGCCCCTGCAGCCCCCTGAGCGGCACAATCCTGGGGATCGCGCTGCTGCCTTCTGCCCTCCCCCACTGCCTCCCCCCCGCCCCTGCAAGCATTTACAGTGGCTCAAACTCTCCATGAGAGTTTGAAAACCACTGGTATAGGGGCAAGCTGACACCAAGCAGCACCCACTGCAAACCTTCAGCGGGAGGGGGCAGGGCGGGGCACTGTCTTCTGCTCCAGCTGCCCAAAAGGGTAGGGTTCATCCCCAACCCAATCTGAAAAATGAGCTTCCCAAGTGTGTGTGTGTGTGTTAGGCTGAAATCCTATTTACCTGGGAGTAAGCCCTATTGAACACAGTGGAACTTACATCTGAGTAGACATGCACAGGATTGTGCCATTAGTTCTTTGCTTCTTAAATGCCGTAAATTCCTTGTCATTTGTTCCATGCCATCATCGCTATTGAAAGTGCTGCCAAGACACGTCCTTCTGTTCCCAAGATTCCACCAAAAGGGTGTTTACACTGAGAAGTGCAAGGGCTAGTGGTGCCCTTCCCCTCAACATTTCAGCCAATCCGCTGCTGGCATTCTCTTGGTTTATCTCATGAAAGGAGGTGGGTGAAAGTTGCTCCTGCCCACATTCTGAAAGCTGAAAAGTTTTGGAAAGTGGTGGGAGAGTTGAGGAAACTGTGGTTTATCCAAATCATGCAGGCAAAGAAGAAAAACAGAAGGAGACTGCATGAATAAGGCTCATCATGGTTCACTTCTGTAACACTAAACCATGGTTTTTATTATTAATACAAGTCAGTCACCTTTTAAAACAAGCTAAGCTAATTAGTTAGAGAGGCAAGTGGGAAGATGCCACCTTTTTTAACATGGGGAGAGGGAAAGAAGCAAACAGTTCAAGTCCTTTTCCTTCCTGCAATGTACTGCAGTTATTGATGATAAACACAGAGACACCTGCTAGCACTCAGGCAACGGAAATCTTTTTCACTTCTTTGGGATATGTGAAATCACATTCATTTTCAAGAACTTATTCCAGCTTTATGCATATGTAGGTGTGATCAAATTCAAACTCAAGCAGGCATTCTAGTTACAGGCTGAGCTTGCAAAACATCCAAAGATGTCAGACAAAAAATGCACCTGTACAATAGCCTGTTTCTGTAGGCCAAGGAAGCATGGTCAATTTCCTGCAAAGCAATGCTACAGAACATCAACATGGCCTCTATTAGCATGAAATGGTTAAACTGAACAAACAGTGTGTTTATTTCAAACACATCTCAATACACAATAGTTAATATTAAAAATGAAATCAGATTACATCAGCCTCATCTTACATTCTACAGCTTCCCCTCCAGGTTTGCTCCTCTTCTTTATCAAATCCTGTCACCTCCCATCCCCTTTACCTTATCTGGCTTCCTGAGAATCAGGTCTGGTCTGATTGTAAAAGCAGCCAAAAGCCTGAAATGAATTTTTTTTTTTTCTTCAGGGTAGCAACAAATGAAGCGCAGCCAGAGAGTTAGAGAAAACTTGAGCCCATGGTGACTACCAAAGTATCCTTCGGTGAGCTCTCCTCCACACAAAATGCTGATCCCTCACTCATGAGCCTGGAATTGGAGGTTGTTTGGCCCTGCCCAGGTACATAAGATAATCCTCCTTCTGGAGAATTTGTGGCAAGTGGGAATGGGGGCAGGGCACCTGCGCATTTAAAGGGCTCCCTTCTGCTTTGCATGTTGGCTTGCATGCAGTTTTTCTGTGCACAGGATTGGCCATTTTTGGACAGTTTTTTCACCTCCCCTTACATGTTGGCATATTGGGTTTTTCACCTGCTCTGTATAACATCTTGGTTACTTTATTTGTAGGTTGTGTGGGTTCAAAGGCTGGACTATGGACATTTGGTGTCAGCAAAGTGACAAGTCTGAACCCACTTCCACTCCTCAGTGGCCCATCGGCATGAGGGGGTGGGTGAGCGGTCCCTGGCCAGGACTGCAGGGGTTGCCTCAAAGGCTCGGCAGCATGAGGTGGCCTGCGTGGTTCAGTTGCCTCAGCCCGCTTGCAGGATTGACAGGGATAAACTGGCATTGCCTTAACAGAGACAAGGCTTTGAGTCAGGTGGTAACGCCCAGCCTGTGGCCAGATGATATTCTAATGCACCCTAATGTTCTAGTATCCACACTACAAGTGCTTCAATGCATTAAGAGTTGCTGGTCTCCTAATTTCTTCTTCTCACTGTTTGTGATCATTAGTCTAATAAAAGTGGCTCATTCTCCCAACTACATTGTTTGAATGTTCATTGGGGGAGTGCACAAACAATTGACTTTCTGCTGCCTCCACCCGTTGGAAATGCTCTAAGAGGATCTTCTGACTAAGGCAGGGGGTTGGACTAGATGACATATTAGGCTCTTCCAACTCTATGATTCTATGTTTAGAAATAGCAGCTGTGGAGGGGTGCTGTTCCAATTTGGACATTGGTGTGAAAGGTTTAATCTTTTCTTCCTGTTTCATGGTCCTGACTAAAATCTCCCCCATTTGGACAGGTGTGGGTTTGAACTGGGACTCTCTGAATCATTACACTCACTCATATACTACACAAAGGGGAATCCAACACTAACACAAACACAGCAATGGGGCCCCAAAGAAAAATAGTTAGTAGGTAGGATCCCTCTTTCGTTGTTTGAGCACTTTAGAAAAAGTTTCCGAGCAGCTCAATTGACCCAAAGTCATCCTCTCACCACCGAATAGCCATACATAGCTGAACCATTAGCTTAAACACAGGATCCCTGCACACAAGTGTGTCCTTCCCATGTGTGCATGTGGCACATGTTTTAAAAAGCACTGCTGGCAACACAATCAACTAATCCACAGTCTATTTGATTAACTGAGTCATCTGATCACCCATGGTTTTAGTATTGCATGACGTGTCATGCCAGCCTGCCTTGAGAGGAAGCTGGAGCATAAATGAACAAATGAACTCAAATGAGGCCAAGGGCAGGGCCAGCCCAGCCATGAGGCAGACTGAAGCAACTGCAGAGGGCTGGAGTAGGCAGCAAACTGATGTGGTATATCCCTCGCTCCATGTTTTCCTGCTGCCCCCTCGGGCCCACCGCCTACCCAACTGCTTCAAATTGCACGCTGATCCACTTCTCACTTCTAAGTGAACTTGGTAAGAAAGAGAGGTGAATCAGGGTAGCAGCAACCTGTCTCTTCCTCCAGCACTGCTGTCACAAGCATTTGCAGGAAGGAAGGAAGGAAGAGTGGTCCAGCTCTGTTTTCTTCTTGCCTCCTCCTTGCAAGGGTGGCAACAGAGAGAGGGTGACAGTGGAGGCACATTTCCCCTTGGGCTGGGTGAACCTGGGGAAAGACCAACATTCAGCAGTCAAGTACCTTCTTTCCGTACAGAAGGTCCCAACTTCAATTCCTACCATCTCCAGGTAGGGCTAGGAAAGTCCTGTCTGAAAACATGGAGATCTGCCATCAGTGGTCTGCCTCAATGTAGGGCAGCGGTTTATGCTCAAATGTATAAATGTGGGTCTCAGAACTACTTGAAGGCATAACTCACCAGAGCTTTCAAAATGCTTTAAGGCAGGGGTGTCAAACTCATTTCATATAGTGGGCCGGATAGCATTCATGGTGCCTGTTGAGGGCTGGAAGTGACATCATTATGCAGGAAGTGACATCATTAAGTAGAGGATGGCCAGAAATAAGCACTTTGTTCTAACATAGAAACTCATTAGCTGCAAATGACAGAAGAGAAAATGTGCAGATCTTGTTCATAATTTTAAGATATGGGAGCCTAATTACCATGCTGGGAGAGCCCAATTATTACAGGGGCCAGATAAATTGCTTCTCGGGTCCACATCCAGCCTGTGAGCCTTATGTTTGATACCCCCTGCTTTAAGGCATAATATGAAATAGGGTGCTCAAAATATGAAAACTCTTTTTTCCCCTTTTTGTTATACTGAGTTCTCTTTTGTTCAATTATTTTTATTTTCAGTCCTATAACACTGTCTACCTCCTCACCCTAATCCCTCCTCCACACCTACTGCTGCCCGTAAAGATCTCTGTGAAACAAAACTGACAAACCCGTCCTTTCCGATCCATTTCAGTGCCCAATGAGTCAGAGCAATAAATCTTTCAGCGGCAGGATTTGTCAGCCCGGCATTGCAACGGCGGAAGTGCCTTTAAACAAGCGATTCCAAATGGATCGGAAGAAGGTTATCAACTGTAGAAAGAAGTTAACGTCGTGCGTGTGTATATATTTGAATCACAGCAATATGAAGTGCATTGGAAAGAATGAGGTCAGAGAAGCAAAAACCCAATTATAATCCTCCAAATGGAGATGGCAAAAGCTCAGCTGACCCACATATTTTGGCTCGGCCTGCATAGCTCCATTTGTATCGGAAATTAGTTGCATCCAGAGATGTGCTGGCAGCCGAACACCTGCTCCCACTCTCTACCCTTGGGTGACTAGAGTAATTACCTGCTTTTTACCTGCCCCAGCTCAGAAGCTATGAAATGTTGTTTATGTCAAGTCAATCATTCTTCCACTCACAAGTGCCAAGTGATTGGCTTGGTAGTCTGAATCCTGGCATCCCTGGCTGACATACCTATTAGTAGCTTTGTTTCATTTCAAGCTTATGTCAGTTAAGTTGCCCTCCAGATGTTGATGACATACTGGCAGCCTCAGACATGGTGACATCTTGTACTTGCAGCGCAGGCTGCGTATGCGGCTGCTTTCAAACTCCAGCATATTTGCACGGGGCTTATGCGCTTAGGACAAGCTCTCATGAAGAGTAAGTGAGCTGGTTCACCTGCGTCTTGACTGTCCCACTTCCAGAAGGAGCGCATACGATTTCAAAAATAAAATCCTGCATATAGGAAATTCTTTCTTCGTGAAAACAGTTCTAGCCTAGTTAATTTTCTATAGGAGTTCTTCCACGGGAGATAAAGCTAGTCTGTCCATGAGGCTAACTGAGGCAGTGGACTGGAGGTGGTGTCCACTTCTGCCTGCCCACTTCTCAATGGAGTAGCTACAGGGGGTGCTGTAGTAAGTACTGTAGGTGCTACGACGTGCCATGTAAGCAGCCCCTCCTACTAGCTGGAAGAGCCATTCCGAGCAATGGACAGAAACAGGGGTGCATTGCCATCACTGCCCGGAATGGCTCCAACGACTAGTGGTAGAGGGTGCTTACACAAGGCGCTGTAATGTCTGCAATGCTTACTGCACTGCCCCCTATTACTACGCTACTGGCTCCTCCTCCTCCTGCTCAACAAGCAAGAGGGAAACACAGAGTGGAAGCAGAAGTGTAGAGAAAGGTGGACTACAATGTCGGATATACCCATGCTTCTCTCCTCCATATTTCATCTTTTGCTTTGTTGCCCTCTTCTAGCCCAGGGCTAGGGAGGAGAAGGGGCTATTGTGCTACCAAATGCTGGTGGTGACGATGGTGGTGATGGTATTAAGCACATCATCTCAGTTGCTGGGAGATCTAGGGTTGGCCTTGGCAGTACAGCATTCTATCACTTGAATCCTCACCAGCAGACTGAAGGGTCACAGTCAGGTTTCCCACCTCCTTTCTTCCTCATGAGAACAAAGCCTTCTGACAACTGGTTATTGGGATGATCACTCCGGCATTCTAGTAGTGCTTGAGGTACTGTGATGGAATCATACAACTCCCAAGTGCCACTGTATTAGAGGATATATGAAGTCAGACTCCTGGTACTCACGAGCTTGTGATCTACATAGGCTGCAATCTTATTCACACTTACCTGGGAGTAAGGCCATTGATTATAATGGGACTTACTTTTGGGCAGACATGCATAAGATTGGGCTTGCAGGCAACCATTACACAGGGCAAAAGTAAAAATTAAAAAGTTAAAAAAAGAAGTCATGTAGGATTGAAGACAGCCTGGACTGCAATTCAAGGAAGCCATAGCACCAACAGGGGGGAAAATACATGCAGCTTGGAGGCACTGGAGGTTTTTACTGCAGCAGATCACCTACAGAAAGGGCAGACTCTGTTTAAAACCAGCCTATTCCTTCAGCCAAGTGATTGGCTGAGTGCTAATCATGCTTTATCTTCACCTGCACTGTAGCTATCCAGGTTTATGGCTCCAGAGGTTATCTTCTGAATCTCTGGCCCTGGAACAGAATCTACTACAGCCATCCAGGTTATATTCAACTAGGTTACGATTTGAGCCACAAGTAAAATGCAAAATAAAGCACAGCGCTCCATTCCAATGGCACTTGACAATGGAGGGACTAATTTAACAATACACCCACTGGAGCCTTTCGTGGCCAAGCTAGGCTACAAACCATACAGAAAGATGTTCATCACAAAGGGACAATTTGCCTTTTATATTATACCATTCCTGAGATGCATAAGCAAGCACTGCAGTTTGCACTTGGTTTTGTACATGTTTTTTGAGAAGAAAAATGTTTGCTAGCTGCGTGTTTCTCAGGGTCTCAGTTGGAGAGGTCAACTCAGTTGGAGAGATCTCAGAGAGATTTCAGTTGGAGGAAGAAAGCATTGTATGATGGGCCTACATGTGACCTTCAGGTTCAGCACCAGTTTGCTTTTGATTACCTTTTGCAGGAGAGCAAAAGCAGGGGCTGTGTCTCTATCTCCTATTTGTGGACTTCACCGAGTCATCTGACAGGCCGCTATGGGAAACAGGATGCTGGACTAAACAGGCTTGCCTGATACAACAGAGCTTTTATGTTCTCATTATCGGGTAGACCAATTCTGTTCAGTGCTGGAGCAACAGCACGGCAGAACCCACACTGTATCCAGTGCTGAAATTGAGCAGGATGGAGGGAACATTTGTTCTCTTTGATTTTCTCTGTAAACCGTTTTGTGAACTTTTTGTTGAAAAGCGATATATAAATACTGTTGTTGTTGTTCTCTTACCCCATGTCAAGCCCCAGCCTGCTCAATTGGGCCACTCAGATTGGATCTGCACTAGCTAAATCAATGGTGCAGAACCAAATACCCCATGTAGGGCTTATAGGCCCAGGACAGGGTTTAGGATATGGCAGAGGCCTCCTCTGCCATCCTCATCCCCTTCTGGTCCTGAACTGCTCCTCCCCACCCTCCCCTTCCTAAACCCCCTTCCTGCCTCTGTTCTGCCCTCCCCCACCCCTCTGCCATCTTGCACAGTACTGACCTGCCCAGGCAGCTGTTGGGCTTGATATGGTGTCCACAGGACAGTGCAGGTCTTCTGCCAGTGCTGCTTACTCATGCAATGTCAAAAAGTGTTTTACAATGCTTTTATAATGCCCAGTTCTGGCATAGCAGCCACTGCACCAGCTACTCTTTGATATGGCAGGAGGTCTGGGCTAGAGGGTAGAGCCTCCGTTAGCCCAAAGATAACATCAGAAGGTCGCCAGTTCGACACCGGTAGCTCCCTGAACGGCTGAGAGTCGCGGGACCTTGACGCAGCTGACAAGCCGAGCTGAGTGATTCCACCTGCTCTTGGTGTGAGCAAGAAGTGTCTTGGCTGCCCTCCATGTGAGAGATTGAGATGCTTGTCAGCCTGCGCGGGAGAACTGGAGGCCAGAAGTGAGACCAAACCAGGAAGATCCATTTGTTGGTTCTTGAAAGAGAGAACTTCTATGATTGTAAAAATCCCCTTGAGGGATTTAGAAACACCTGCCTATGTAAACCACCTTGAATAAAGTCAGAGGAGTAATCCGATGACCAGAAAGGCAGTATATAAATACCTCCTCCTCCTCCTTCTCCTCCTCCTTGTTATAGGACTGGGACACTGAACCAATACCATGAAACCACCATTCAGTATTGATTCAACAAGTCACTCCAGCTCTAGAATTAAAACTCATCTTTGTCCTGGACTGTTCCACCATCCAGTCCAAGCTGGCTTTCCAGTTCTCTAGGACAGCATGCTCCCATCTCTTCTAAGGGATTTCTGATTTGATGCTGAAGACCAGAAATGAGAGTAAATGGGACTTTAACCTACAAAAAAAGAAAGAAAAGTCTGTATTATAATGTAATAGGGTACATTATTGGATATATAGAGAGTAATACTAGAATATTGAAATTTAAAGAAATTGACCTTATAAATCCATTCACATTATAAATAAATACATTTATTTATATAAATACATTTCCAGATACCCATTCACCACCTAGTTCACTGCGGCCATCCTATACATCCTATACATCCACCACTCGCAGCTGTACAGAAAATGTCATAAACATTTACTAGAGTTATTTAAGGTCAGTTGCCCACTGTTTGTGTCCTTGTTCAATCTGAGAACAGCAGGACATCACTGTTGAGTGAAAACACATTAAAGGCCTCAGTTGTGTTGCTTTTACACTTTCATAGCAGCTAAGAGACTCTGACAGAGAGGTTTTCTACTTGGAATCCAGTGACATTTTCTAACCCTTGATGATTTCAGTGTATCACATGCCACAATTCCGGAGTAGTATGATATAATGGATAAGACACCAGGATGGAACACCTCTCATTTGGCTTTTATTTCAGGTATTGTTAAGGAGTCCTAGAAGTTTATTTTCCCATGTCCTCTTGGTGAAAAGGTTCACCTTTTATTCTGGAACTTTCACATTGTTTCGCAAATATCAATTGTTCCAGAAATTTCTGCTCCGTGGCATTCTGCAAAAGACGTACTTCAGCACCAGAGGGTTTGTTATTTCTGCAATGATACTTTGTCAGCACCATGTGCAAGCCATTAGTTTCACCATCTGCAAAATGAAAATGTGTATAATGCTTTTAGATTTATTGACTTAAAAAAAGAATTGTTAAATATGATTATTATTCTAGGAGCAATGAAAATCTGGTTCCTTGGATCATCGCAACTATAAAACACATGGCATCCAAGTAACTGAGATGGAAAGCACAGCTGCAAAAAAAAAAAAAAAAAAAAAAACCACACCAAAATAACCCAAAACTCTGTGAACAGCTCTGGCAGTGTCTGAAAGGCCTGTGAACAGAAGCATAATCACTGGTTCTTTTCTATCACCAATATAAATTGATCTAACAACTTTCTCAGAGCATCCAACCTCAGTTCAAGTGCTGTACTTTAATGGTGTCACTGGCAGAAACATCACCGGGAGGGCTAGTAAGAGATGAGTGAACAAGGCAGTAATTTTCTACATTGGCTTCCCATTAATGATAGCTCAAAGGTGTTAAAAAGCTAAGTCAGTGCCAACTCACACTCTGGAAATGCACAATAATGATTACCTTATCCAGACAACAACCACAACCATGCTGTTGACGGTTATGGCCAAAAAAGCGACCTTCTGTTTAAATATCCTCTAGTCAAAAACTATGTACTTTGCTCAATCCTTGAAACAAGATTCATAATGTACAGAAGATTTGTATATGCTTTTCAATTTAGCTATCATATTGCTAAAAATATTGGAAATGCTCTTTAGTTAGTCTTCCCCAGACAGGCTGAAAACGAGATGGTCTATCTCAGTGTCCAAAACGATATAACTGAAGGCTACAGTCATGCCTTGGATTTGGGTGAAGTCTGCAGCTTTTCGTATCTGGAAGGAGTTGAAAGTATGAAAGATAATCTAAGTTTTTAAAAAAGGTTTTCTAGCCTTTTCCCCAAAGAAGATAACCTTGAAAACATAAACTGATATAGAGTGATAAGTAACAATGAAGATAAAAAAAAAAAAAACCTAGCAGTTTTGTTCCACTTCAGAGAGGCTAAGAATTTGGAACTCTAAAGAGAGAGGTTTGTGCATTCCCTGAAATTAGTTATTTAAATCAGAGATTCATCTTTCCCCTCCTACCCCCAACCCAGTCCAGTCTGCTCCCCACCCTGAACCACCCATGATCCTCCCCCAAACCACACCTGCTGCTGCCTACTGACCTGCTCCAGCAATAATTCAGCAGCCTGCCACTGCAGGTACAGGGCTTCCTAGTTCCTGTGCTGTTGGTAATGAGCTGCCCACTGTCAGAGGGGCTCTTACAATGGCAGGTCCTGCCTTAAACTTATGGATCACAAAATCTATCAGTGTACGGCCTTGACAGGATTGGGCCAACAGTCATCCAATGTAACAACCAGTGCAAGAGTGGGTAAGGGACAGTCTACATTTCATTCTTCACTTCAAATCAGATTCTGTAGCTAGAAGGGCTTACTAAGTTGTAAACTGAGGACACAATCCTAACCAGGTCTATGCAGAAGTAAGTCCTATTTTGTTCAGTGGGGCTTACTCTCAGGAAAGTGTGGTTAGGATTGCAGCATTAGAGTAAGAACATAAGAACAGCCCTGCTGGATCATAACATAACATTATGTTACGCATAGCATAACATAGCGAATAACATTAAAAAGGTAGCAGAGCAGCTTTTAAACTGATCCCTGGGGGAAGGCCGACAGGAGCCGAGGGACATCCGGTTCGGGACTCCTCATCCCTATGGGATGAGGATGGGGAGGTTAGAGAACAACAAGACAAAGGCAAGAGTAGGAGAAGAAATTGGGAAAGGTAGTGTGATGGGATGTGATAGACGGTTTGGCACAATGAGAGAATGCAGGGACAAAGGAGCGAATAAGCAGCGCATCCTGGGGCATTCCGTGTACAAATGCTTTTATGCAAATGCCCGAAGTCTACGAGCAAAGGTGGGAGAACTGGAATGTCTGGTGACAAGGGAAAACATTGACATAGTGGGCATAACGGAAACCTGGTGGAATGCGGAGAATCAGTGGGATACCGCAATCCCGGGCTATAAACTCTACAGGAGGGACAGGCAGGGGCGTATTGGAGGTGGGGTGGCCGTTTATGTTAAGGAAGGGATAGAATCCAGCAAAGTAGAGATTGAAGGTGGGTCCGACTCCACCGTAGAATCTCTGTGGGTTAAATTACCAGGCTTGTGCAGCGATGTAATACTGGGGGCATGCTATTGTCCTCCAGACCAGAAATAGGATGGGGACCTTGAAATGAGGAAACAGATCAGGGAGGTGACAAGGAGGGACAGGGTTGTAATCATGGGGGACTTCAATTATCCTCATATTGACTGGGTCAATTTGTGTTCTGGTCACGATAAGGAAACCGGATTTCTTGACATGCTAAATGACTGTGGCTTAGATCAGCTAGTCACGGAGCCCACCAGAGGACAGGTGACTCTGGATTTAATATTGTGCGGTACGCAGGACCTGGTTAGAGATGTAAACATTACTGAGCCATTGGGGAACAGTGATCATGCTGCGATCCGTTTTGACGTGCACGTTGGGGGAAGAATACCAGGCAAATCTCTAACAAAAACCCTTGACTTCCGACGGGCGGACTTCCCTCAAATGAGGAGGCTGGTTAGAAGGAGGTTGAAAGGGAGGGTAAAAAGAGTCCAGTCTCTCCAGAGTGCATGGAGGCTGCTTAAAACAACAGTAATAGAGGCCCAGCAGAGGTGTATACCGCAAAGAAAGAAGGGTTCCACTAAATCCAGGAGGGTGCCCGCATGGCTAACCAGCCAAGTTAGAGAGGCTGTGAAGGGCAAGGAAGCTTCCTTCCGTAAATGGAAATCTTGCCCTAATGAGGAGAATAAAAAGGAACATAAACTGTGGCAAAAGAAATGTAAGAAGGTGATACTGGAGGCCAAGCGAGACTATGAGGAACGCATGGCCAGCAACATTAAGGGGAATTATAAAAGCTTCTTCAAATATGTTAGAAGCAGGAAACCCGCCAGAGAAGCGGTTGGCCCTCTGGATGGTGAGGGAGAGAAAGGGGAGATAAAAGGAGACTTAGAGATGGCAGAGAAATTAAATGAGTTCTTTGCATATGTCTTCACGGCAGAAGACCTCGGGCAGATACCGCTGCCCGAACGGCCCCTCCTAACCGAGGAGTTAAGTCAGATAGAGGTTAAAAGAGAAGGTTTCAGACCTCATTGATAAATTAAAGATCAATAAGTCACCGGGCCCTGATGGCATCCACCCAAGGGTTATTAAGGAATTGAAGAATGAAGTTGCAGATCTCTTGACTAAGGTATGCAACTTGTCCCTCAAAACGGCTATGGTGCCAGAAGATTGGAGGATAGCAAATGTCATGCCTATTTTTAAAAAGGGAAAGAGGGGGAACCCGGGAAACTATAGGCCAGTCAGCCTAACATCTATACCGGGTAAGATGGTGGAATGCCTCATCAAAATAGGATCTCAAAACACATAGACGAACAGGCCTTGCTGAGGGAGAGTCAGCATGGCTTCTGTAAGGGTAAGTCTTGCCTCACGAACCTTATAGAATTCTTTGAAAAGGTCAACAGGCATGTGGATGCGGGAGAACCCGTGGACATTATATATCTGGACTTTCAGAAGGCGTTTGACACGGTCCCTCACCAAAGGCTACTGAAAAAACTCCACAGTCAGGGAATTAGAGGACAGGTCCTCTCGTGGATTGAGAACTGGTTGGAGGCCAGGAAGCAGAGAGCGGGTGTCAATGGGCAATTTTCACAATGGAGAGAGGTGAAAAGCGGTGTGCCCCAAGGATCTGTCCTGGGACCGGTGCTTTTCAACCTCTTCATAAATGACCTGGAGACAGGGTTGAGCAGTGAAGTGGCTAAGTTTGCAGACGACACCAAACATTTCCGAGTGGTGAAGACCAGAAGTGATTGTGAGGAGCTCCAGAAGGATCTCTCCAGACTGGCAGAATGGGCAGTAAAATGGCAGATGTGCTTCAATGTCAGTAAGTGTAAAGTCATGCACATTGGGGCAAAAAATCAAAACTTTAGATATAGGCTGATGGGTTCTGAGCTGTCTGTGACAGATCAGGAGAGAGATCTTGGGGTGGTGGTGGACAGGTCGATGAAAGTGTCAACCCAATGTGTAGCGGCAGTGAAGAAGGCCAATTCTATGCTTGGGATCATTAGGAAGGGTATTGAGAACAAAATGGCTAGTATTATAATGCTGTTGTACAAATCTATGGTAAGGCCACACCTGGAGTATTGTGTCCAGTTCTGGTCGCCGCATCTCAAAAAAGACATAGTGGAAATGGAAAAGGTGCAAAAGAGAGCGACTAAGATGATTACGGGGCTGGGGCACCTTCCTTATGAGGAAAGGCTACGGCGTTTGGGCTTCTTCAGCCTAGAAAAGAGACACCTGAGGGGGGACATGATTGAGACATACAAAATTATGCAGGGGATGGACAGAGTGGATAGGGAGATGCTCTTTACACTCTCACATAATACCAGAACCAGGGGACATCCACTAAAATTGAGTGTTGGGCGGGTTAGAACAGACAAAAGAAAATATTTCTTTACTCAGCGTGTGGTCGGTCTGTGGAACTCCTTGCCACAGGATGTGGTGCTGGCGTCTACCCTAGATGCCTTTAAAAGGGGATTGGACAAGTTTCTGGAGGAAAAATCCATTATGGGGTACAAGCCATGATGTGTATGCACAACCTCCTGATTTTAGAAATGGGTTATGTCAGAATGCCAGATGCAAGGGAGGGCACCAGGATGAGGTCTCTTGTTATCTGGTGTGCTCCCTGGGGCATTTGGTGGGCCGCTGTGAGATACAGGAAGCTGGACTAGATGGGCCTATGGCCTGATCCAGTGGGGCTGTTCTTATGTTCTTATGATCAGGCCATAGGCCCATCTAGTCCAGCTTCCTGTATCTCACAGCGGCCCACCAATTGCCCCAGGGAGCACACAAGACAGCAAGAGACCTGCATCCTGGTGTCCTTGCTTGCATGTGGCATTCCAACATAACCCACTTCTAAAATCAGGATGTTGCACATATACATTACAGCTTGTAACCTGTGATGGATTTTTCCTTCAGAAATTTGTGCAATCCCCTTTTAAAGGTGTCTAGGCCTGATGCCAACACAGTCATGAGTAAAACCAGTCATAAATGGGGGAAAGTAGTAATCTAGTTCCTAAGTTGATACTACTACTAATAGCTGGAGGAGGGAATTGGCCGATATCAGGCTTTTCCAACAGGAAGAAGACATTAGTGTTAATAAGCTGGAATGTTTTGTTGCAGTTCCCTCTTTTCTTCACAAGACCCCATGTTCTAAAGCAGCCCAATAGCACCACCACTACCCAGCCAACACCACTGCCTTACACTCATCCCTTTCTGATTTTTTCCTCTATATCGGCTGTTGGATCAAAGCAGGGAATGTGAAGCACACTGGGATCATTGAAAGAGCTCCTGCAGAAGAGGGACAAACCTTGCTCCTCCCTCCACCTGGGTCTTTAAACAATGGAAAATGAGAAGCACGATGGGAGTGGCTTTTGAGAGCCAGAGGAAGGAGCCAGGTTGGCAGAATTGCTGCTTTCCAATCCACAGAGCACAGCAACCTGCCTCCGCCTTCTGTTCACTTTGCTCTTTCCACACAGGGCTATTTTGAAGAGACCAGTGGAGGAGGAAGCGAGAGGCCTCCTGAGCTCACTACCACACCCTCAGCCAGGAGCAAGCACCCATTTAGCTCACCCCCCCCCCCCAATCTATGGGTGCAAAAGATAGAAAAAGTTGAGTCACCAGACCCTCATGTCCTTCATCTCTTGCCTGTCTGTCTGCCTAGCTGGTGCTGTATTTGTGCACGTGACTAGCTAGGGCCTGGTTAAGCCACCTGCATTCCAGCCACAATTCATGCACCATAATGCCAAGAAAGCACTGCGGATCAGAAGGGACCCTGCGCCCTTCTCCTCTCCAATCTTCTTGCCCACTTCTCTGCCTGAAAGCAGCCAAAACTGCTGTGTCAGCACAGGCTGGACAGCCATCCTTGTGGGCCCCTTCACTGCTTGTCCCTTCTTCCTGGGAAAGCGATACTGGCTCTGCTTCCCTCCCTGAAGCTAAGGCTACCACCCAGGGTGGGGGAGGGGCATGTTTCTAAGCTATCATTCTGCCCTTTAAACCTCACTTTCAATCAGGAGATTCACCTGGTCTTGGCATTCTTGCTCTGCAGCTCCTACAACACATCATACCTCATCCAGCAGAAGTGGACCAGTAATCATGACCTTGCCATCAACTCAAAAACTCCCATCTACCTTGTTTATCTCATGTGCAGTTGAATTTACAACATGCTTAGTTCTTCTACCATTTTTCTCCTTTGTGTGAGTGCCTGTGGTGTGTGAGTGTTTTTTTTTGTCTAATTGTTTTATTCCGATCTGCCTTCCCTATTAGTGTTAAGTTAAACTCAAAATAAAAGTTTGTTTGCTGCACCTTTCACTTTTGCCTCCCCCTTCATTCCCCATTGAACCACTAATTTGTGCTATTGGCCACTAAACAGGGTCCCAACACATGAGTTTTTCTCCATGTGCACATGTTAACATGTGTTTTAAAGCTTGCTTAATATTACACAGAGCATGCTCAGTATCCTTCAGGCTTCCTGGAAGGTGAAATTAATCTCTATTTATTTTTTTTTTGTCTTTTCATTTACACATTTTAAAAAACTTCTGCATAGGAATTTCCCCTAATATGTAGAAATTACAGTCTAATGTCTGGGTGGCCCTATTTCACGCACAAGCAGATAGGCACTCAACCATCCAAGTTTGGTATCAGTACATTCACAACAAGAGTCTAGTTACTAGACAAATCTTTCATTGCTACTGTCTAGCATCCCAGTTTTTATTCAGCCAAGAGTTTCCTTTTCTCTGTCTCTGACTTTCTGATAAACTCACCCTGGCAGCTTGCCCCACATTCCACATCCTTTTAACATTTTGCAACTACATTGCCTTTAATGTGATTTCCAGGTTTCATCAGGAAGAAGAATAGTCAGTTCCCACTATACCTTTAAAGCAGCAAAATAATCTGGCTCTGGCCAAATTACTTTTTTTTTTTTTCAGTATTCCCCTTAAGCATTTTCTTATAACAACAGCACTCCCAAAAATTAGTCATCCTGCTTGGACCTCAATACACTAAGAGTGTAAAAGAGATATGATTTTGATTTCCAAGCCAATTCGTGCATACCACTGATTTACCCAAAGTTTGGATTATGTTTACGTGCTACCAATAACACAATTAAACCAGTTGCCAGCTATTCAAAGCTTTTTGGCACAACTATTTCTAACTCAGGACCAATTTGCACATGCCTTGACTTTCCTAAGTTTTTTGGATAAGAACACCCCTGGGCTTGGGGTTTTCTGATCATCCAGAAAATGAGCAGTATGTGAACAAGAAGTACATGCATAACCGTTGCTCAAGACTGACACAGATGCTGTGATGTTGGCAGCCGTCTTTGGAGCTGTCACAGCCTTTTGAGTGCAAGTAAGTATGTCTTCCCAGTTTACATGCTATTGCTTCCATGTGAGAAATGTGGTACATTCAGCAGTATAACTGCAAGTAAGAGCTGGCTCTTGGAGTAACAGGTTTTTGTTTTGTTTTTCCCTGGTAGATGCACAATATATTTTGATAGATTTCAGTTAAAAAGGGGGGAGGCTACTCTCCTCTCTTACTATGTCCAACCATGCAATAGTTTTGGAAATCAAGATTTCAAAATGTATCTGTTTGCATAATTTTAACACTTAGCAAAAGTTTACACATGTTCAGAAACCAGAATGGTCTGGGGTGGTGGTCACAGGGGGCAACTCTCTCCATGTTCAGTGTGGATTCTCCCACATCTAGTGCAACTTTGAGACATCACCTGAACCTACCTTGAACAGGGCCCTGACAAGTTTCCCTTTCCACTGAAAGTATCAGTGGTAGGCTAGACCTGGACAAAAAGAAGGATCACTTAGGGTATAATCCTAACCAGTTCTACTCAGAATTAAGTCCTATTTTGTTCAATGGGGCTTATTCTCAGGAAAGTGTGGTTAGCATTACAGCCTTAGTAAGTTTAATGGCTTAAACATGCATTTAAGATCAGCTCTCTGTCACACTCTCTAGTTGCAAATAGACCAGTCTTCCAGGACAAGGCTGGTTGGCAGCAGCTGAACTAGTAACAGCACATTAATGTATTTTCTCTGCCATAAAAATATGGCAACCTCTCAGGCAACACTAACCACTAATGCCCACATTGCTGCAGAGGGCCCCTAGAGGACCATGATATGGGGTGCAAATAGAATAAACAATCTACACTGAATAGCAGACAGCTGCTAAATCTCTAGGGACAGCCTACTAGGTTACTCACATAGGACTATTTAGTAAACAGCAAATTTTATTAGTGTGTTCACAAGTTCATTAATGCACTAATGTCCCATCCATCTGCCTTAACTGCCTGCCCAAGGTCAATGAGTGTGCTCACAGTGCAGATATACTACGTATAACAAATACATTCACTGTAAAATTAAGCATTTAATTAAGTTCTCTTAATTTTCTTTTAAAGGATGCAATTAAAGCTTGTTTTGTAACATATGATGCTTAAGAAGCCAGAGCAGAGCTGGCTATATGAACCTTATTTTCATCTGTACAATACTTGAAGGAATGGAATACTGGAAGGTATGGTTAGCCTCAGTGAACTGACAGTGTCAAAGACGAACTGGTCAGCATTTCCAAAGTGTCTTTTCAGTGTCTGGAGTCAGGATTTAGAATTTCTAACTTACATGCAGTTGGGTCTCCTGATGGGGAGGTCTAGAGTACCTTTTTTCTTCAGCTGCTCTTTGTCCTCGGAACAGTCATTTTGATTGCTGGAACTAATGGCATTCAGCTTGAGATTTATGTTCCAGATGCATGACAAGCAAAATATCAGCTCACTTTCCACCTACAAGTAATGAGACAATGTCTTACCCTCAAGCAACATCCTAATCACTATAATTTTTTTCCAATGTAAAAGCACTGTCACTTTACATAAAGTGACAGCAGCATCATAGAAAATGTGTAAAACAAGTAATGCTTTAACTCCTTTGACACCATTCTCTGTAAAAAGAATGAAGATATCCAAATAGCCTCCAAAATGATTGATGCCTAAAAGTTAAGGAAGTATTTTTGTAGTAAGACGTAAGCCATCTTACAATGGTGTTGGTTTTAGAATCATTTTTGTATGTCTTTGGTAGCAAAAAGGTGTCTTGCTGGAGTTTAGCAGCATCCATCAAGATGCTGACTCTCTTGCAGATGTGGGGAAGGGATGTGGAAGGCCAAGTCTATCAGATTAGCAATGGTTGCCAAACAAATTTCACCAGCAGAGACACATCTGGAGTCGGTGCCAAGTTTGAGGACCATCAGACCATGGTTGGACCACCCATCAGAGAACACACCTGGCCAGAGAGATGCTTTGAATCCTCACTACAACTGATAGTTCTAGCACTAAATGCACCATCAGGAGATGGGTATGAAGTACCATGGGTCACCCTATCGATGGCTTTCCTGCAGGACCCCTCAGTGACTTGACACCAGCATGTTGACCAGCAAGGCCCCTTCAGTTCACAACAGCTGCTTTGTGTGAGCATCTCATATCTGGGAGAAACAGCTTTGATTTCTACTGTAAGTTCAAACATTCTGGGCTTGGGAAAGTCATTTAGGCCCAAATTCTAATCAACTTTCCAGCAAGGCATAGCAGTGCCTATGGGATGTATGCTGCAGCCTGAAGTTGGGTGGCACTCACAGACGCTTCCTCAAAGTAAGGGAATGTTTGTTCCCTTACTTTAGAGCTGCATTGTCCTTTATGTCAGTGCTGGAAAGTGAGTTAGGATTGCACCCTTAACCCATTTTTGCCCAGCCCACAGGTGTACACATTTGGTTCCTGTTGCGTATATGCAATGTTGAGCAGAAATGGCTTAATGTTCATCCATTTGACTGTCTAACCATTTTAACCCTGATGTTTAGGAATAACAAAAGATTAGAATCATGTATTAAATATTCCCTTATAGTTCAGAATATTTAGAGAGCTAAAAAAAATTCAAAATATTTAAACTTATATATTCTCCTGGTTTACGTTCCTTTCCCCTTTCCACCATCCAAAAAGGTGATTAGTATGCTTGCTAAAAATGCCCAGTCTTAAACTTTGGCAGGTACCCAATGGAAATGGACTGCATTGTTGGGATCATCAAAATCATTAAGCACTACTGATGTACATGGGGGGGGGGGGGGTCTTATCAAAAAGGACATTCTCTGTTAACCTATCTTTGGCAAAATGTACATATCAAAATGTTTTGATAAGTAAAAAAGAGCTGTGTCTAATCACCAGTTCATCATGTCAGATTCCCCCAATCCATAAGACGTCTGAAAAACCTGGAGACAAACTGTAGTATCTTCTACAATTGATGATTTCCCCAGGAAATAATGGGAGGATCATGTCTACTCAGGTATAGAGGGCACATACAATATGAGCCAGCCCTGAACATTGTTGATGAGGAGCAGGAGTGGGACTGGTCGTTGCAACACAGGTGTAGCCTGAATCTATGGAGACCTGCTGCTGAAGGAAACATCTCCCAAGGAGCAATTGACATTTGCAATGAAAACAGTTTGCCATTATCCAGTAATCCACACTGCCAAGTGTATACAACACCACAGTACCTTCACATAGCATAACACTTTTTTTCTGCCTAGCCAGACAGAGCAGAGTTCTTCAGTGGGCTGAGGCATTATTTCTGCATGCTTCAAAAGGAGTCAGGGAACAGCAGTCTCATCCTCCTTCAGGCACCGACTCTTCATGCAAACTCCTCCAGTTCTCATTTCCTTAATCGCTTCTCTCTCCAGCATCTGACCCGGCCCCAGCTCCCTGCTTAGTTCATAACACTTTTTAAACAGCCTGTTCACGCTGTTTTCCTTTCCAACAAAAATGAATATAGCTACATATGAGTGTTTTAAAAAAAAATACAATGCATTTACTGTGCAGTTACCCAGATACCATTTTCATTTTGCATTGGTGGTCAACATTCTTGAACCATTGATTTTGACTCAGCCCAGTACAGACATTCCTGTCTGTTGGGAGGGAATCTGTGATGGGCTCTTGTGGCTGGCCACACTCTATCCAGTTTTAATTCCACCCCTCCTCCTCCCATGATTGCAACCTTGGAATGTTCAATGTTTGTCACTGCAGATTAGCACTTGAACCCATGGAGAGCAGGGCCAGAGCTAGCCCACATCACCCAGGGCACAGGGATATAACCAGAGGAGTCCATCTCATGTCCCCTTTCCATGGGGAGGGAATGACTCCCAAGTGATGTATTTCCTGTCAGCCATTATCACTCCCTATGCCCATGAAGCAGAACACTGACTGCAGGTTTCAGGGGGCCATCAGCAAACTGTGCTCCATTGGGCCCCCTTCTACCTGGGTGAGGCCCAAGGCAGTCACACGTTGCCAGCATCACACAAAGGCTTTGGGCATAGAGGTGGTCTCAGGGATTAGCCATGGGTCTCTCTGAGGCCCTCAGTAGCCCTAGGTAGCTGTCTAACAATGGTCTCAGAAGCACGGGCCCCTCCCTGACATCTCGCTTTTCAACTTAATTGGCACAGGTAGCATAACTATAGGAGAGCACAGCATTAAGTTTTGCCAGCTGCCTCAACATGCTACCCCTCCCCCTCGTCATCATAAGGGCAGCTTATAGGGTGCGTTGAGGCCAGTAAGGGACCTGTCTCCGTGACACCCCAGGGTGCAGGTCCACGACATGCTACCCCCCTGCATCATGCTGCCCCCCCAAGGGGATACTTATCAAGATGTAAGTCCTACAAAACTTAGAGCTGTGCCCTCTTGTAGTTATGCTACCTTAACACCAAATCTCATAAGGGCAGTGAGATGGGCTACATGTCTAATTACATTTTTATCCTACTCTTTTTCTCCACAATGTTCAGGGCACAGTGCATGGTTGCCTTCTCCCCATTCACCCCTCACAACAACCTTGTGAGGAAGGTTCAGTCTGAACGGAAGTTCCACAGGATGCATATGTTTGTGTTAAGCATCAGCCCACCTCTTTCCCAAATACAAATTGCAGGATTCATACGCAGTGCAAAAGATTTACAAATGCAAGGCACGTTTTTTTTATACCGTCTGACAAAAAAGCAAGAAAAAGTACTTCGCTAATATGTTTTGCTTTGGTTTTATAGACGAATGTCAACTCACAGGCGAGGTGCAGAATGGTGACAGAAAGGGCTGTCATTCTGCCCGGAGCATATACACAGCAAGAAAAGTGAGTGCAATTAAATTTCTGATCAGGATAGTATTTTATCTGCTGGTCCGGGTACTATATCAGCGGGGAGTCCTGAACATATCACTGGCAAGTTTCCTTTATTTGGCTGTGTTTGGCAGTGGACTCCCATTCCAATAAAAAAGAGGCATAGACCAAATCCTTTTTTTATAAAGGTGGGAGCGGAAAATAAAGAAAGAGACATAAGAAAAATTTACAGTATTTCCCAAGCTAGTCTGAAAAATTGGAGTCGGAGATTCCAAAGGGAGAGCCTTTCAACTCCCAATCACTAAATAAAATATTTGGAAAAGTGACAGCATTTCTACCTGTATTCTGCTGGGAGGAAGGAAAGGTTAATGCTGTGCAGAACTTTCTCCTTCTTCCTACACATTAAGCAAGAGGGAATTTAATTTAATAAAGCATCTTTCAGCTCAAAAGGCTTTACAGTGTGTTGAGTTACTATTACTGACAGGGTTTTGACCACTATCATTCTTCACGTTTTTTATACCAGAGCAATACTGTGGTGTCAAGTGATAAGGTGAAGGCAAGATGTCCCCCTCCCAATTTGCCTCTCCCCATTTTGGGTGGTTAACTGGGGTGACATTCTGAGGAATGAAGCTTGGCAAAAGGGGAGGACCATACTGCCGGCACCCCTCCCAGCAGCTGCTGCTTGATGGCCATCCTTTTTTTCCTTTTTTCCCTTCCCCCCCTTTTTTCTCCACAAGCCCTTGAAATCACTTTACACTGCTTCATGTTGTAGCATTATTCGAAGGGAAGGGAGGATTCTAAGGAAAACAAAAATGGTGATTCGTAGTGGACACCTGCTGGGAGAAGCACCACCATATGAAAGCAGTGGTTGTGAAATAAGTGGGGAGGGGATGGTTTCAGCCTGCCTAAACCATCTGTCATTCAAACTAAAAGTTCTCAGGAAAGAACATTCAGCTCTGCCTTAGTAACTTGAACTCCTGAGGGGGGCACTGCAAATTACTTATCCAAGTACAGATAAATGTATATTTCCCTGGAGGTCAGCACTCACTGACTCATAAAGTTAAGTGGAATAAAAGCTTCTCCGAAAAAGTGAATTGGTTACCTGTGTCTTCTCCAGCCTCAATTCAAAGTGTTGGGTTGACCTTTAAACCCTAAATGGACCAAAATCAGCATACTTTAAAGAACCATTTGGTGGCTGCTGTGGTCCCACCACCACAGCAGGAACCATTACTGCTGTCCATCCTCAGACTCCCTGAGGAAGATTCCTGGGGGCCACTCTTTTTACTTCCAAACAACACAATATAAAGGGCATTGTGAGCAAATGCACTATGAGGGGGGACTGATACTGGCAACCGACATCGCAAGGAGCAAATAAAGAGACTTGCTGCTTCAACTGATGCCCGCATAAGTGCCCCATGAACCTTAAGCAGTGCTCAACAATAAAGGAGGAGTCTAGTGATGGGCTAATTGCTGAGTGCCCCTTTTGGAGTTAGTCCTGTCACTAGGTTAGATACCAGTCCAAACATCCCCTGCTTAATTATCAGAGTATCTGACAGGCAGCCTGTTGAATACAGAACAGCTGTATGTGTTGGTCCATCTGTTTGTTACCAAGCACATGTATTTCCTGCCTTGCCAATGCTGCTATATGTTTGCTTGTCGTTCCTTTCTTTGCTTATGAAAATGGCATGAAAAGGCTTTACTTTTGAATAAAAATATAATTTAGAAAACTAAGCAGGTCCTGCAGAAACTGCTCTTTTCAAAACAACTTTTAAAAGAGTTATCAAGAGGCATTTAATTTATTCCTCCAAATGTCTCTTGAATGGCAATTCAAATTGTGCTGTCATGTTTTCCTCAGAGAATAGCATGTACAACACAGCACCAATGTATTATGGAGCATCAAGTGTCTGGACTCGTTCATCACATATTTCTTTGTAAGTGCAGGTTACAGCCATTTGCTTCAATCTGCTTTCTAGTTTTATGGATGACTTTATGCAAATACATCATATGCGAAAACCTCAGAAGTAAATGTCCATTCCTGGACATAATGTTGGATGATTTTTCTTCCCTCGTTTGTGCCAGATTTTTCTTACATTTTTAAACAAAAAAAGTATGTGTGTGTGTATGTGTGTGTGTGTGTGTGTGTGTGTGTGTGTGTGTGTGTGTGTGTGTGTGTGTGTGTGTGTGTGTGTGTGAGAGAGAGAGAGAGAGAGTTTATGTAGCTCAGTGGTTCTCAAACATTTTAGCACAGGGACCCACTTTTTAGAATGACAATCTGTCAGGACTCACCAGAAGTGATGTCGTGAACCTGGAAGTGATATCATGGCCAGAAGTGACATCATCAACAAAGGAAAATTTTTAACACACCCCCCCCCCCGTATGACAAAATTAAATCAAATTAAGTAAGTAAATTAAAGGTTTACAATAAGTATAAATTTAAACATTCATTTAAAATAAATGAGAACCCTCCTAACCCTCCCAAGCAGTTTAAAAAATAATTCCTCAAACATCCTAAAAGCTGCAATCCTATCCACGCTTACCCAGGAGTAAGCCCCATTGACTATCATTGTTAAAACCATATATATAGTAGCCTGTTAAAAGTTTAGATCTGTAACAATTCCCCAAATGCTGTCACATACCATGGTAGCATCAAGTCTAATACATTAAAAATAAAATACACATTGAAATGAATGGGAATCCACCTGAAATTGGATCACGACCCACCCAGTAGTTTGTGACCCACAGTTTGAGAAACACTGATCTAGCTAAATTGACCAAAATACTTATTAAGGTCAGATTAACTGACTACAGTGACATAAACTCCCTGTCCCCACAATATTTGGTGTCTTTCTAGAACAATTACAAAAGTAGGATTTTGCAAATGCTAGGAGGACTTTTTTTTAATCCTGAATATTCTGCAATGTGATTTCTTCTTCAAGAAATATACAAAATGAATTGCCATATCCAGTCTGAACTAGAGTTGCATGAAAGGAGCTGAATTGCTGCATTTTTCATAGAAACATTGAAAAATGCTTGCACGTATCTTACCTGGGTTAAATTATTTCACATTGAGTAAAATCGCTGTCATCATAATTGACAATTTATAAGAACTTGCTCAGTGTTGAAGCCCAGTACAAAGCCCAATGCAAATATTCCTGTTCCTCTTCATGAACGTTGACTCTGCTAACAAGCATATGTTTGCTCGGATGGTATTCAGAACTGATGCCATTTATATAATTTCCCATCTGTACTTGTTTTATAGGCTTGCAAAGGAATGTTTGTATTTGGCCTTTGCCTCAAATAGACCTGTGCAAATAATGATTGAATGATCGTTTGTGTTAACGATGTTCACATCACCTTGAATTCTTATTCCTCCTTGGTTATGAACGATTCAGTCATAACCAGGGCTTTTTTTCTAATGGAACGCGGGGGGACGGAGTTCCAGCACCTTTTTGCAGGGACCCCTCTCCTTCAGAGGCATTCTGGGGGGGGGAGCAAAACAGAGACATTCACTGGGTGGGTGCTGGGGGGTGTAGGGTGGGCGGGCGCCTGGCCCCTGCCTGACCGCACAACGACCCCCTCCTGCCCCCATCCCCAAGCTCTCGCCTGAGCCCAGCCCACCTCCCCCCCCTGCGCTCTGCTTCCCCGCCCAGCTTCCAAGCCAGTGGAGGGTGCGGGGGACACGCGCCGACGCCAAGGAGGAGGACGGACAGCCAGCCAGCCAGGGAGATGGGCTGCGGCACCCACGGAACACCCAGGTACTGGCTTGGAGGAGGAGGAGGGGAAGGAAGCTGGCTGGTGCAGCCCCCGTGCCAATCTGCAGCATGAGCCTAGGCATGTCTACTCAGAAGTAAGTCTCATTGTGCTCAATGGGGCTTGCTCCTGGGAAAGGGTGCATAGCCTTGCAGCCTGAGAGCCCAAGCCTATGCATGTCTACTCAGAAGTAAGTTCCATTGTGTTCAATGGGACTTACTCCAGGGAAAGTGTCATAGCCTTGCAGCCTGAGTAGGCAGGCAGAGGAAGGGCTCTGAGGCTGCAGTCCCCTCCACACTTTCCTGGGAGGAAGCCCCACTGCCTCTACAGGGACTGACTTCTGAGGAGACAGGCAGAGGATTGGGCCCTGAGGCTGCCATCCTATCCACAGTAAGCCCCATTCACTAAAGTGGACTTCTGAGTAGACATGCATAGGATTGGGGTCTTAGGCTGCAATCCTAGGCACTTTCCTGGGAGTAAGCTCCATTGACTAGAACAAGACTTACTTCAGAGTAGACATACCTAGGATTGGGCTCTTAATCCTGGCAGAGATATATATCTGCACCTGTTTTCACATGCTAAGGGCAGGTGAAAAAGGATTCTATGTGTGTATAACATGCTGTCCAGCCTTGCCAGAGATCCTCCTCATCCTTCCCCAAGAATGCCCTCCGCCAGCCAGAGTTTGCAGCTCCTCTCCAGCAATGCACAGCAGCTGCTCAGGGCAGCAGAGAACATAAAATTGCAAGCCAAGCGCCTTCCCAAAGACACAGAGTATTCTGATACCTGAATTAAACCATATTTAATTGCTTGTTTGCAAACGTAGCTGTTTCTATGTGCACCTAAGGACCCCTCTCGTGTAAGAATTCCTTTTTTGTTCTTACTCCTACAGTTGCTTAGAGTAATTTTACTACATGGAACTCATGTAAGCCATTTTCCGGAATCCATTCACTGCTTCCTCTCCTCTAAGTAGTGCCACACAACATACTACACCTGTACAGTATTTTTGCCCATGTGTAGAAAAAGTAGCTAGGGGGAAGGGGATGTGGAGATTGACAGCTCAATCCTATGCAGGTCTACTCAGAAGTAAGTTCATCTTTAGGGGGGAAGCACATAAAAAATATTTTATTTCTCCAATAAAAAATGGTTAATAAATAAATAAATAAATAAATAAATAAATAAATAAATAAATAAATAAATAAAAGATTAACAAGTTGTGAGTTCCTGCACTTTTTTTTTATTATTTATTTTTTACAAAAAAGCACTGCATAAGACTACAAGAATAAACATTGCCCTGCTGAAAGCAAGCAAAAGTTGGAAGTACATGATTCCAAATTACTGTTATGGTGAAGATTATGCCACAATGCACAATACATAACCACGTTCAATGTAGTCCAATTAAAAAAAGAAATCAGAGAGCTTGCATAATGATGTAGCTGAACAGTAAATCCGGATGCTACTACAGAATCACTAGGAACCCAGTCCTGAGGGCTCTATCACCAGTGGTATGCACATAGCGCTGGCTCTAAGTGTTGCGAACATGCCATAAAGCATGTTTGCGGCACTGGGGGAGGAGGGAGAACTGGTGCTGGACAAATGCCAGAAGGCGCTGGGCTCAGTGCTGCACAGACAGATGGTTGCCACTCTTCCAGTCAGCAATGAATATTTTCAGGGTTGGGGGGAGGCGGGGAGTGGGTCGGTGGAGGCAGAGTAGGATCAGGCCTGGGAGGGGTTGGAGACAGTGTCAGAATCTGCTGCTGAATCCTGTGCTGGGTGACCCCAGGTTACCTCGGCTTTGTACTCACTCACACACACGAGCACAGGTAAGAAGACATATTGGTGCCAGTGGCATTATCCAGGGTGAGGGAGCAAATGCTCCTTTACCCTGAGGAGACCCTGCTGGGAGCCTTGGCACCAAAGAATCCAGTGCTCACCATTTTCTCATCGCTGCTCCTCTGGGCACTGCTAGGGTCAGGATTGGGCTATAGATTGACTTAGGCAAGTGACCACCTATTCGGCAAGCTTTGGTTTTCCTAATCTGCAATAAGGGGATAATAATTCTTATCTTACATGGTTGTGGGAAGGACAACATCAAGATCATACACTTGAAGTCCACTATACACTCAAGAATAGAAATGCTAAGTTATCATGTGATTGCCATTGATATATTCTAAGCACAGGCAATATCTGATTCCAAAAACTGGGTAGCTTGAGTTTTTAGAGAGAAAACATCAAGGTTTGAAACAATTTTCCCAACTGTTGTCTGAAGTACACCATGGATTTCCCTAGTTTGTACCTAATTCCAAAGAGGAGGTGATTGGAGAGGGGAGTGTATGACCTTTAGGTTTGCTACTGCAGCAAGAAATCATATTTCCCCATTACATCTGAACCAGGCCTGTGTGATTTGACCTCAAGGCTGCACCATCAAGTGATCTATGAACCAGGGCTAGCATAAGAGGCTGTTCAGATTGAGCACTGGCCAAGAGTCCATGTCTGCCAGGGTCAGTTGAGAGATTTGTGCCACCCCTGTATAGGGCACACCCAACTTCAGCTTTCCCCAGAGGCCCTTGCATTGTTGTGAAGTCTGTTAGTGATGTTCCCATTGTCAGAGGAGGAACAGCTGCTACCTGCCACTGCTGGTAACTTGAAGAAGGCAATGCAGGGCTTTGCCCTGGGGTCTCCAGCAACCTGGTGCCAGTACTGGTACTAACACATGGAGCAATTTGTTCAGACAACTGGTCCATATGTCTATTCTGATTGTGCATGGCTTTCCATGGGTATGTCCCAGTCCCCTGACCTGGAGATGCAAGGGGTTGCAAAGCATTACTCTCAACTATGGTGAATTCTCAGATGAACCAGACTTCAAGAAACCCAGAGCAAGAGCAGCTGATGGGAAGGGTCAGTATAAATAAACTGGGGAAGAGAAGATAGATGACCCAATATTTTGGGAATGGAAGGACAGAGAAGATACCAAACTGAGGAACAGGAAAATGAATACAAAAAACATAAGAACATAAGAACAGCCCCACTGGATCAGGCCATAGGCCCATCTAGTCCAGCTTCCTGTATCTCACAGCGGCCCACCAAATGCCCCAGGGAGCACACCAGATAACAAGAGACCTCATCCTGGTGCCCTCCCTTGCATCTGGCATTCTGACATAACCCATTTTTAAAATCAGGAGGTTGCGCATACACATCATGGCTTGTACCCCATAATGGATTTTTCCTCCAGAAACTTGTCCAATCCCCTTTTAAAGGCGTCTAGGCTAGACGCCAGCACCACATCCTGTGGCAAGGAGTTCCACAGACCGACCACACGCTGAGTAAAGAAATATTTTCTTTTGTCTGTCCTAACCCGCCCAACACTCAATTTTAGTGGATGTCCCCTGGTTCTGGTATTATGTGAGAGTGTAAAGAGCATCTCCCTATCCACTCTGTCCATCCCCTGCATAATTTTGTATGTCTCAATCATGTCCCCCCTCAGGCGTCTCTTTTCTAGGCTGAAGAAGCCCAAACGCCGTAGCCTTTCCTCATAAGGAAGGTGCCCCAGCCCCGTAATCATCTTAGTCGCTCTCTTTTGCACCTTTTCCATTTCCACTATGTCTTTTTTGAGATGCGGCGACCAGAACTGGACACAATACTCCAGGTGTGGCCTTACCATAGATTTGTACAACGACATTATAATACTAGCCATTTTGTTCTCAATACCCTTCCTAATGATCCCAAGCATAGAATTGGCCTTCTTCAATTCTATGGATTGAATTCAATTAAAAGGAACTGGATTCTTTGGAAATTGGATGTGGTGGGGCTGGGGCGGGCCTGGGAGGCAAAAGCCCTGGGTGCCACACCTGCCATGCCCCCGACGCTGCAGCCTCCACCAGTAATGCCACCCTGCCTGCCCATCGGAACTATTTTGCGGGCAGAGGAAGCCCCGTGTGGTGCTCCAAAGCATGCGAAAAGCGTTCTGAGGCTTCTAGTGCAATTTTAACGGGCACTTTCATTTTCATCAGGAACCCTTTAAGGTTGCACCAGAAGCCTCAGAAGGTTTCTCAAGCCTGTTGGAGTGTTGCATGAGGCTCCATCCACTTTGGTGGGTATCCCCTGGGGGACAGCGTGATGCGGGGGGGGGCAGCACGATATGGACCTAGCCCCAGGGCAGCATAGGGCCAGGTCTGTTACTGTTATCAGTAGGAAGAAAACAGGCAATGGAATGGGCATCATTGGTAAGAAGAGATAGAAAAACATAGAAAAAGATAGGGGACTTTGGATGTTGGAGTACTGTGGCTAGGAGAGAAAAAATGTAAGAGAATAGACTAAATCCACTATATTTATCTGAACTGATCAGCTACATTTTTGGCTTCTGGACTTGAGTTTATCTGAAAATGAGACAAAGGAATTTGGCAAATAAAAACTCTTACTAATGATGGATGAAAAAAGCAAATATCTTACATACAGTATGAAAGTGTATTTTAGCATATTCTACCATACACAGGTAATTATCCACAGATTTTTCACCAGTGGTTTTATCTCAAAACAATGAGAAGGGCTCTTTAAATCAAAGGAAAAAAATGTCCCTTTACTCAGCCTCATTTACCATTGTAATGCAGGAGCATTACAGCAGCAGTAGGCAGGCAATCAATCAGTCCGGTTCTCTCCAGGGGCTTAGAACAACTTAGTTTCAGTTCACAGAAAACCCTCCCTTCCCTCTGGAATGCATAGAAAGAAAGCAAAATGATGATCACCTCCACTTCTTTTGTGTGCTCCAGGGGAAAGGGAGGGGTTGCATGCCTTGGAGTGAACTGAGCAATCCTAACCACACTTTCCTGAGACTAAGCCCCATTGAACAAAATAGGTCTTGTTTCTGAGTAGACCTGGTTGGGATTGTGCCCTAAGCTGCTGATTGATTGTTGTCTGCTGCCACTCTCCAGCATTACAATGGTAAGTAAGGCTATTTTTAAACCGCTGAGTAAAGAGACTTTATTTTTTAAAATTGATTTCAATTTTGAGCATCCGTGGGGGTTGTGGGAATGGAACCCCCATGGATGCCGAGACACAATCTATAAACAGATATAGAATTTTAATAGCACCACCTCCAAAAAAACCTTAAATGTAGAAATCGACTTCCTTCTAATGAAAGTATCTGCCACTTGCCAAGCATGCTATAGGCTTTAAAAGATATGCAGTAGATTATAACCTGTACCAAGATTGGGTGTACCAATAAAATGACTCCACCACATCAGCAGAAGTGGTTCAATAAAATAAACCACCTAAGGTCGCCCTCCAGAACTTGTGTTCACAGTCATAAATCCTACAGAAAACAAGTTTTCCAAGTATCTATATGTACAGTATTCAATTCTGCAGCATCTGTTTATTCTGTATGAAACTCCAGAAACAGAACAGGAAGGCATATACTATATTATCTAGCCCACCTTCCTGCAAAGGCAGAAGTCTACAGACATTTATTAGATCAAACATTAAAAATGTTCATTCTAATATCACTCTTTGCAGGTTAGCTGCAATCTTAAACATACTTACTAGGGAATAAGCCCCACTGAACACAGTGGAACCTACATCTGAGTAAACATGCATAGGATTACACAGCAACAATGAATCTCACTATGGAGGTGTCTGCAACCTAGCTGTGCGACAGCTCTCACTGTACAGGAGTCTGCCACTTTTTCCTTCAGTGACTCCAGCATTGCTTTATGATGCTGTTGATTTAGATCACCTATTATATGGTTGGACACACCTTCAAGAACACATTTGCTTTCATTGGTAGCACCTCTAGTTGTTCCCCATTCCTGCTCATCTGTGTCACCAATCGGTGTCAAATCCTCGCCCTTGAGAGGACATGCACTCAGTGTGTCATTGAAGGTAAGCTTCAGGATGCTTTAAAAGCCTATTAACAACAGTGATTCACCTGGTTCCAATCAGTGAAGCTCCACTGAAGTCAATGGAACTATGGCCACTGCAAATGTGGGCATCATTTAAAACGCATGTCTTGCCTCCCCCTTAGAAATCCCTTTGCTCCTCATGACTCCCCTTAAGGCATCACTTTTGTAACTTGCTCTCAATCTCTTTGATGTCCTGTGCTGTTTTAGTATTATTTATAAAGCGCCTGCCATGGGCCTGGGGTTGTACATAAACAGAGAGTCCGTGCCGGATAACTCATAATAATTTGGCTACTTATTACTTTGAGATAATGGCATGATAGCTAACAAGTGAAGATCCAGTGTTTCTAAGGACTACAGAAGTTGGCTGCATGATTTAATACACTATGTGTGCACCCATTTATACAGATAATTGAGCTGAGAGGTCCTTTCCATGTGCTTCATGTGTGCCTCTATATTTTTTATTCCCTTTCATGATCAGGAATGTGACCACCACTTTGGTGTATTGGGCTTGTGAAAAACAAGTTTATATTCATATGGGTTAATTAAAAAAAAAGTTCAACCAGGGTGGGAAGAAGAGCTTGGGGTTGTGTCTCACTGTCTATCTCATGATTCTTCTTCCTTATCTACCATGCATATAGGATTAAATCATTCTTAATAAAATAATCCCCCCCAAAACCAAATTTACCCTTAGGTTCATATTTAATCCTATGCACAGAAGATCACTGTATAGCTAAAATATGAATTCCAACAAAATTAAAAAATTAAACCTAGCTTTACTTGATTGCCATCTGCTGGTGAGTGGGAATCTCTGAATTATTCCCCCAAACAGGGAATGAACAGCACCACAGCGTTGTATTTATAGTGAACGCACATGACAACATGGATTCTAAGCTTGTTTTTCTACTGTTTGGGTAATGTCCCCTCTCCCCAACATCTCCTGAACTTGTAAAGGAAGGAAGGAAATGAAAATCATGGGTTAGTCATCATGTGGGCTTGCTGGGATGCAAAGAAACACTTTCAGAAATTTCACTTGTCTCAAACATTCTCAGATGTTTCATCTAGGGGCAGGAAGTCTGGTCTAGAGGGTAGAGCCTCCGTCTGCCTGAAGATAACATCCGCAGGTCGCCAGTTTGAGGCCACCGGCACCATGCGACCTTGGAGCAGCTGACAAGCTGAAGCCGAGCAATTCCATCTGCTCTGACCGTGGGAGGATGGAGGCCAGAATGTGAAGCCAGATCGGAATGAAACACCTTGAATGTAGTCGTTCTTGAAAGAAAGAACCTTCTTTGAAATTGTAAAAATCCCTATTTAATAAGGGATTTAAATAAAGCCTGCCTATGTAAACCGCCTTGAATAAAGTCTTGAATAAAGACCAAGAAAGGCGGTATATAAATACCTGTTGTTGTTGTTGTTGTTGTTGTTGTTGTTGTTGTTATCATCATCATCATCATCATCATCATCATCATCTAAGGAATTCTGAAATTCACTTCCCAATTTCATTTTGTACAGACGTGCAGAAACTCCATTAGAAATTTCACTTGTTTTAGGCAAACCTGTTTAATTTCACTTAAAAATCCTCAGAACTTTCTCCTTGGGAGGAACCCTGATATTTGGTCCAAATTTCACTTTTTTGAGTTTTCAGAACCACCTATGACTCATAGTTAAGTAGCGATTGATGAACCTGGGCAGGGATCCAGATCACCATTCACCTCAAAAGCATCCACCCAGTTCAAAAGGATTTGGATAGGGATCGCATTATGGATGGAAATACACATCCAGATATATATTTGTATGCACATTGGTTAGGCATTTCACTTCCTACACCAGATAATGAGTTCCAGGAGCAAATAAAGGAATATGTTCATATTAATGCTACATTTTGGAAAATCCAATAAGAGAAACCAGCAAAGCCTAATTCCCCAATTCCCTGGAAGCTTGTTCCCTAATACAACAGTTACTCACAAGAAAGCACTATAATGAACACAGCATATTTTTGCCCTCTCCTGCCCACAAACAGGCCGCACAAGTTGAGGCAAGGCCAGCAGCACAGGACCATGGAGAACTCTGAGTACATACCTTGCTCTGAGTATCCAAAGCAAACCTGAAGCCCTAAATGTGCTAAGGCCAAGACTCCTCCTTCCTGGCTGAAGGACTTAGAGCCTAATCTTGTAGGCGGCGGCACAGCTCCGTGCTACCAGCCACAGTCGCAAATGCGCCATAAGGCACTTTTGCGGGGCTCACTGCTGGGCTCCCGCCAGTGCTAGCCCAGCGCCAGCCAGTGCTGGGCTAGTGCTGGGCAATGGCCCAAGTTCCACGGCTCGGCAGTCTCCTGGACCGCCGGGCTGCGGAACGGGAGGTGGGGGCGTGGATGGGGGCATGAGGGAGGCATTCCGGGGAGGCCAGCGGGGGCGAGCAGGCCGAGGGGTGGGCGGGAGGCATGTTGGGGGAGGGAGAGAGGTATATCCGCAGAGCTGCGCTTTTGGTCAGCGCTAAAGAGAGTAGCCCCATTGCGGGGCTGCTTACCTTACTCCGGGGAAGGGGACAAATGTCCCCTTCTCCTGAGGTGCCTGCCGCAGTAGCGTGGGAAGTGCCGGATTCAGCAGCAGCCCTTTTCGGTGCCGCCAAGCCTGGGCGCTGCGGGCAGCTCAGGATTGGGCTGCCCCTCCTTACCCGTGGCCCTGATTTAGACTATACAAAGACTCAGCGAATGCTGCTGCTGGATCCGTAGGACTTTCTCACTTCTTTTCTTCGCCCCAGGCTTTCTCCTTTCCCCCTCTTTTGCACTACCACAAAACTTCCAGTTCCTCAGCCTCTACCCCTCTGAGAAAACTTATGTGACTCCACAATCCTGGGTGGGCAGCTCCACCATTTCTTGTCCTGCATACAGGAAACTGGGTGGGAAGTCTCACCTCCCAAGCTGAGCTCAACCTCAGCCACTTCTGGGTGCTCGGCAACGTGGAAGTTTTTTTTGATGTAATGACATGATCACTAAATGGCCGGGCCCTTTTCCCAAATAGGTTTCTGACTCCTGCAATAAAGTCTCCCTCTGTCCACATATTGTATGGGTCAAGTGCACCAGCTAAAAGTGGGCTCTTGTTCCTGAGCTGTTGGCTGATGGGTTCCCACCCTTAGCCCAGTTGCAGGGTTGAGTCAAGGCCCAGCACTGCTCCAGATATCTCTTCTTCTCAGGCTCTGAATCTGAGCTCCTGTTTGGAGCAGGGGTCATGACAAAATGAAGCCACATTAAGAAGTGGTGCCTCCTTATCTGCAGGGGTTCTGTTCCTGGACCCCCTGCATATACCAAAAACCCTGAATAATGAAATCCAGTTTTTTAGGTTCACTGGAGCTCCAAATGTGACTAAATGCATCTGGAGCCGTTCTGAGCCTTGGAGAGTTACGGTTACTTCTGGGAGGTCTTCAATGGGATGATCTGGGGATTTGGCATCCACAGTGAGGCAAATCTGCAGAAGTCCAATCTGCTGATATAGAGGCCCCACCCATAATATTTTCTTCTAATGCATTTGACAAACTGTTCACAGTGGTTTTTTGCTTACCTATCATATGCGGTGAGAGTGGGTTCCATTTCTAATGTAGTGATCCTGCTGGCTGCATCTACGAGTAGCAGAGGTGAAAGCCAGCAAAGGGATCTCTGTAGAAGGATAAATATCACTTATGAGACAAAAAAATACATACTAATCCTTGTCGCGATGCTTACTTTAGCAATGAGATTCTGGCACATTTTATAAGCCCCAAGAACAAATGTCATAAGGTTGACAGAGTCACCGTATTTGTAACACCTGTAATGTGAAATTCCAAGCAAATATTTTACTACTGCACATAGTGTCAGCGGTCTGTGCAGTTCTATGCATAAGACAACGTTTAACTTTCAGTGCTACGAGGAGAGGGAGCGACCCAAGAGACCAAAACCAAAAAAGAGTCTCTGGTACTATTGAATTTGTCTTCCTGTCGGAAGGTTTTAACAGTCCTTCAAGTCAGCCCTGACTCATGGATAAAGGCAGATGACTGAAAGTCTGTCCCAAATCTTCCAGATTCACTCATGAAATGAAAAGATGGCTGTCAGTGGAATTCTATGCAAGTCAGAAATAAGCCCAAGTTAGTTCAATGGAACTTATTTCCAGGTATGTGTTTATAGGATCGTACCCTTACAGCTCAGTCCTATCCCCCACCAGCCTGCATAACAAAGTGGGGCTGATGGAGGGCAAGCGGGGCTCTATGGTGGGGAGGACAGCCAGACAACCCAGGAGGGGTAAGTAAAAATCGTATCCCCAAAAGCCACCTTGCCGCCAATGAGTTTCCTCAGGTCTGCATCAGTGATTTAGATGGCATAGGTGCAAGGAGCCTCAGGGGATGTGTCAGGTTGGAAAAAGGGGATAGGGTCTTTGTGTGTGCTGCTGCCACTGAGCTGCTCTACTTCCCATTCTCAAACTGCCCCCTGTTCCCCACCCTGGTTCTTCCCGAACCACTCCTTGAACTGCACCACTGCTACCCTACCCACTCTGGTATGGGCTCGTGTGCTTCTGGCACATGCATGTGGCCTCCAGCCATTTGCGCTGGCAGCCCCGAAGCACATGACAATGGCACAGCTTTTGTGGTTCTGGACTAGGACTTAAGGCAGCAGCTTGCAGGATCTGCTGCCATAGGCCTCAGACTTGATTGGGCCATTCAAGTCCTAAGTGACTTTAATGGGCCCTGAGAGGTGTCTGATCATGAAAACCACTGATACCATCACTGAATTAAGTTGATGCTCAGATCACATATGACTCTGCCTTTATTATGCAGTCCTGATTTATCCCCAGATCTGCTAATATCGTGACTGATCTGTTCTGCAGTATTTACGCTCTACCTTAAAAGAGGCCTGTGCAGTTCAGGTGTTCTGGCAAGAAGCCTTAATTTATAGCTTCATATTTACTAGCTGACCATTTTTGTAACATTCTCATAAAAGAAATTAAAACATAAAAAGAGAACCACTTTGTATGAATAGCCAAGTTTAAGTCAATTGTGAACCTGGCCCCAGTGCCACTCGGGTCACGACAGCAAAATGCCACACCGTGCCCAAAAAACTGCCCTTCCAATTTTTATGGAAATTTGGAAATGCTGTTTTTATTTTTATTTTAAAGGCCTCAGAAGACCTCCTGGAGGCTGGGAAGGCTGTGAGCAGCCTTCCTGGCCCTGAAAATACCTTTTAAGGTCTCTAAAACAGGCCTGAAAATCCCCCCCCACCAAAAAAAATGGTGATGGGAAGGGTTGTGGCAGCACTCTCATGTGGGGTGGTGCCTGAGGCATTTGCCCCCCCCGACTACCTCCATCTATGCCACTGGGTTAAGTCTCTGTCTAAGGTTGTTTTTTTGTTTTTTTGTTTGTTTTTGCCCATGTCAGCTGTTATGTTTGAAAGTTTAATGTATAAGTTATGCAGGAGCAAAATCCTGCATAACTGATTGGCCCAGTCTTATGACTGGCCAATCAGGAGGTGGATCGGGATCCTACCAATTGGCCAATTGACCAATTGGCCCTCTAGTTTAGCCTGCCAGACTGATTCAACAGCACCAATCACAGAGAATCTGAGCGGAGCTAAGGGGTATAAAGTGAGGGGTGTTTGCCTTGTCTGTTCATTGCTAGGTTCTCTTCTGAAGATGGAACAAATGTGTTGAGCTGTTATCTCTTGACCTTCATTGATTCTCACAGACTCACTATTTAAAATCAGCCTTAGCTTTTGGACCAAACTGTTTCTTCCTGAATCTGGTTCACAGAAGCCTCAACTCAACTGACCTCAATGCAGTGAAAGTAGACTTCTCCCCAGACCCAAATTGCAGCTTTCCTCTGAATGCAATAGCAGCTTCAGGGAAGCCATTTTTAACAGGACCACAAAAAGGGAAGAGTGTTTTTCCAACACACTTAATTCTCAGAAGCAAAATTAAAACTGTAACTTCCTTGGGGCAGGAACATGGCTGCCTTGAGGGACGTCCCCAAGCCTCATTGCCAGAGATACCTCCATTTATTGGGCAGTTTTAAAATGTATATGCTGATGGATTTGTTTTAAGGTTTTATTGTATCCTATTTTACTTCTAGAGTGCAAAAATTATCTTGACAATTTTTGTCAAAAGGTGAATAAATAAATAAAATGAAATTAGTGCTCTCTGTATTAGCCTACCTTCTGTCTCGTATCCTTAGTTGTTCCAATCAGCTATTGTTCTATCTATCTTTAAAAACACTCCTTAGCCTCTACAGTTCTTTCTGCCATCTTTATTTCTCTTTCTTTTCCAAGTCATGGGCTGCGTAGTGCTTTCTCATTTTCTTTTCTTTCTGCTAATTCACTTTTTGATCCACGTCAGTCTGATTTTCGTGCCTATCACTCTACTGAATTTGCTCGAACTTGAACACTAATGATTTGTTAATTACATAATCTCAGGGTATTTTTTTCTGTGCTTCTTCTTTTCAATGCATCATCAGTTTTCAGAGCTTAGAAATTGTTCTTTTCTCTTCTTGCAACTGACAATCTTGGCTCTCATGACAATGTGCTGGCTGGGTTTCAGTCTTACTTTGCAGGTTGCTCCTTGGTTTCTAGTTCTGGTTTCCATTTCTCTTCATTCTCATATTCCCTGCAGGAACTGTAATACCTTCTAATGTACATATGGTCCTGCCAGACCACTAAATACATTTATATATAACCACAGCTCAATAACCCTGATGTTCATTCTACTGTTTGAGCTCAGTTCCATCAGACTTTCTGGAAGCATTTCTACTTTCTTTACATTAGCCTTATGTTGTAAAGAGAGAGTAGTAGAATTACCATGTGCAAAGGTCTAATGATGCAAAACAATGCCAATTAAGCCTCTGTGTGTGTGTGTGTGTGTGTGTGTGTGTGTGTGTGAGTGAGTGAGTGAGTGAGTGAGTGAGTGAGTGAGTGAGTTAGAGAGAGAGAGAAAGAGAGATCTAACTCCAGATATTTGACTTAAACTGTGCAGAACCTAGATCAGAGGAGCCCAAACCCTGGTCTGGGGGCCACTTGCAGCCCTCAGGAACTCTCAATCTGGCCCTTGGGGAGCCCCCAGTCTCCAATGAACCTCTGGCCCTCCAGAGATTTGCTGGAGCCTGTGCTGGCCTGACGCAACTGATCTCAGCGTGAGGGCGAATGTTTGACATTTCGTGTGAGCTGTGGGATGAGCGCTGCTCCACTGCTTGCTGTTTCATGTCTGTGATGCAGCAGTGAAGGAAAGGCCAACCTTGCTTTGTTCAAAGCCTTTTATAGGCCTTGAGCTATCGCAAGACCTTCATTCATTCATTCAAGTTCCATCTCTAATATATTCATTTATGGAAATTTATGGAAATTTATTCAAATTTGAAATGTAAATTAATTCATTTTTCCCCTGGCCCCTGGCACAGTGTTAGAGAGATGATGTAGCCCTCCTGCCTAAATGTTTGGACACCCCTGATCTAGATCAATACTAGAAGATTTGAAAGAGACATTAATTTTAATGTCACCTGCCAACATTGCAGGTGAATAGACAAAATGACCCTAAAAAGACAGCATATGCTCTTAAATATGACTTGCAGTGACAATGACGACCATCATCTAACAACAATAGTAAATAATAATGAAATCACTATACACTAGCTTCAGAAAGCAATCTTACTTGGAACAGCACACATTTTACGGTAATATCTGTGAATTTCCAAGGTCCTTATGAAGGACCCAATATTCAACAGGTTAAATCCAGCCACCAACATTTGGTGGGCTTGCATTAGAATTCTAATAATATTAATATTAATCATCATCATCATCTCAGTGTACATTGTGAGGATTTTTCCTCCCCAAAGTTTTTCATTTGCATCTGCTCTGTAGGATAGATATTACAGGCAGGCTTCTGATACTTGATTTTTTCTTGCCAAGCTGTTTTCTTCTGACCTATCAGCATGTTAGCTTGCCACAGCTTAGATTATCTCCAGAACACAAGCGCAACATATTACACAATGCCTCAAACTAATTCTGGCCCTGCGAAATATTCAGGAGTTAAGGATGAAGTCATCCTAGGATTTGTAAACAGCAGGGAACTGGAAAAGGAAGCACTGTATTGACAGTAACTAGCCAATCCAATCTGTTGGAAACAATACATTCCATTCAAAAGGATGAGAATTCCACCCATAGTCAACCTGGTTCACTAAACTTATAGAAATAAAATGCCCTAGAGTTTCAAGTAAATACACCTGATAACGCAATCCTGCTATTATCACTTCTAGCAAGGCTTAACATTTGGATACTGATCTCAGTCCCTCAAGTCTTTTTAGTTGGAAAAGTCAAATCATTTCTTTTCCTCCAATGTGTGCTTTAGCAATTATCAGGATGTGAGACGCATATAGGTACTTAATTTATTCACGACATGAGTGGTTCCGCTGGTGTTTATTTAGGCTGAATTCACTGAAGTAAAAACATTAAGATTCAGGTGCCATTCTTATTTCAAGCATTCCAGAGATTCCATCAACGGGAGTTCACACATAGATGCTTTGGACTAGAGGATTGCACTATCAAGAGATGGATTGCATGTATGCATGAGCTATTGCTGATTGGAGATCATATTGGAGATAATAATAATAATAACAACAACAACAGGTATTTATATACCGCCTTTCTTGGTCTTTATTCAAGACTTTATTCAAGGCAGTTTACATAGGCAGGCTTTATTTAAATCCCTTATTAAATAGGGATTTTTACAATTTGAAAGAAGGTTCTTTCTTTCAAGAACCACTACATTCAGGTGTTTCATTCCGATCTGGCTTCACATTCTGGCCTCCATCCTCCCACGCTCAGAGCAGATGGAATAGCTCGGCTTCAGCTTGTCAGCTGCTTCAAGGTCGCACGGTGCCGGTGGCCTCGAACTGGCGACCTTGTGGATGTTATCTTCAGGCAGACGGAGGCTCTACCCTCTAGACCAGACCTCCTGCCCTAATTTTCATATCTTTGTCATCCTTTTCACAGGAGGCAATTCATATACAGGCATCTCCTCATATCTGCTGGGGTTCTGTTCCAAAAGTGGATACTGGGGTTCCACTTAAAAAACCCAAAATAGGTTTTAATAGATTTAAAAGCCCAAAATAGTTTTTCCTACCATTGTGCAGTGAAACTGCCGCACTTTGAGGGCTTCAGGCAGTCTTTTGAGCTCCCTGAAGCCTCTTCTGGTTCGCACAGATTCCCTCTTCTTTGTTCAGGCTCACCCCAGAATGCATTAGCTCTAGCATGTAATAGAGAAGACTAAAGGACAACACACATTCCACTCCATATCTTCACAGAATGGAGCTAAGTGGCCACCCAGAGGCAATACCCCTACCTGCTATGACAACTGCTGCACACTACCCATGATGTCCAGTTCAAAAAAGAGGTCCCTGATGCCTACCCTGGCATCACCCCTGTTGGGGAAGGGTTGGCCAATCAGTCACCATAAATACACATTGGCTGAAACACCCCCTACCAAGAACCTGACCATAAGCCATACAAGGCAGACACCTTGTGGGAAAACCACCAGTGGTACTCCAACCCCGGGGGCTGCCATATGAGCTGGTTAATCCATTTCTGCCCAGCTTACAGGTGTACATGTTTGATCCCTGTTGTGTATATGCAACGTTGGGCAGAAATAGCTTAAGAAAGGCAGGTGGGTTACCTGATGTGACCCATCCCGTCATGCCACATTCATAACCTCTCTGACCCAGCCTGACCTATGCTGGTCCTGGTTCCATGCCCAATCCTGCAGCTGCTATAACGGGAAGGCCTTGCTACCCGTTAACACACTGTTCACTTCTTTGGGAAGCTGTACCTCCTGCCTGTTGTCCTAGGTAACAAGTCTTTTCTGCTCACCTGCTCCACCCCAGTACATCCAGCCTGAGACACCAAAAGAACCTTGCTGCTCTGTTGCGTGCTAACCTTCTCAAAGTTCTGCCTCTTGTCTCTCCACTACCTTCTGTGTCTCATGTGCAATCAAATTGACAATTAGTGCTTCTATCCCTTCCCCTTTGTGTTTGGAGTGGGAGTTGGGAGTGTGCTTTGGACTGCAAGACCCAAATGGGGAGGCCTAGAGCACAGAGCTCCAATGCATATTGCGCCTTAACTGATTCACCAAAGACTGTGAGAACAAGTCTTTGCCTCCAGGTGATTTGTATTTCAGAGGCTTGGGACATTGGATAAGAGCACTCAGGAATAGACAGAGATCCCACCTAAACAGAGTGAAGTGTTTTACAATCCTCCAAGGGGCTCTCTCCTTGCCTGTAGCTCTGGTTCAACCTATAGAGCCTCACACCATTGCTTGAACATTTAGTGCTTTTTCCTGATCCTATTTTCTCTTTCCCTAGTCTTCTACCATGTCTTCTCCTCTTTCAATGCTACACAGCTCCGTTTCCCATTCTTCAGTCCTTCTTCCCCTTGTGTAATCTCTCTGATTTCCCTGAGATGCTGATGTCCTATTCCCCTTCCTTTCTCCCCTACTTTATTTTTGGGCTCTATAGCATGCCCCCTTAAAGATGTTCTCTTTCTCTTCCCGTATGCAGAAAGCACAGATACTTAGCTCCTACTTATGGGCGTGTGTAAGAATATTGCATTGCATTATGTTTTTGACTGCCCTTGGTATTCCCACTACAAATACTATCTATGTTTCCACCTATATCTTTGATATTCATCTCATTTCACACTAGTTCAAGAACTGTGTCATGAGCCGCTGCCCCTGATCCCTGAGCATGTTGTCTGTTTCCCCAGCATTTGTGCATGTCACATGTATCTCAGAGCATGCCCAGTGACACAAAGGTGAGGTAGATCTTGAAGTTTGCCCATCCCTGCAGTAAGAGATATATAAAATGGCTGGGAATTTTGAAGCCCATGGGCGAGGGGGCGCGGAGTTACTTTTCTATCAAACCTAAACATACTTTATTATTTTCAGATCGTGGAATACTTTATGCATAACTTACCAAAGAACATTACAGAGTGTGGCACATTCACGAATTTTAAAATTATAATGCTTTTAGTTTTATTACAACAATAATTACAGGTTTGTCCTAGCGTTATGGATGAAGCGGCAAGCTGCTCCACTTTATGGTACCTCTATGTTTCTTCCTTTTAGCCAGTTGGAAAAACACACACACACACACACACAAAATAGGAGTTGAAAATAGAAACTAAGAACATTGCAGTAAACAAAAGGAAGGGTTTTATTGTCTAGCATTAGAAACAATATGTGGTAATCAGCATTATCGTGCAGAAACAGAAGAAAATAATTTCTTTTAGAAAAAAAAGTTGAAAAAATGAACATCTACATAATGTAATTAAGGAGCAGTAATAAATTAGAATATTTAGTTATACTTCCTAATACTGTGGGAAAGCTTGATGTTATTTCATCATGATACATGGAAAATGTGATACACAAAATTAGTCATTTTTATTTATTTATTCAATTTATACCCAACTCCATCCCAATAAATAATATATCATTGCAAGCACTACAGATTTCTCTAATCACATAAAAAGAATCCTGCTGGATCAGGCAAAGTCCCACCTAGTCCAGCTTCCTGTATCTCACAGTGGCCCATCAGATGCCATTGAAAGCACACAATCCAGCAAGCTTCCTGCATCCTGTTGCAGTAACGAACCTGCCCCTCGATGCACCTTGGGACAAAGGTCTGTGATGCTACCCTCCGCACCACACTGCCCCCATTCTTATCCAGCACAATGGAGCCTTGTGCAGCGTTAAAGATGACTTGGAAAGCCTTCTGAGGCTTCCCACATGGTCTTAAACAGTACTTCCAGGAAACCGGAAATACTGTTTAAGGCCACATCAGAAGCCTTTGCGAGCAGTCTGCAAAGTCACATGGACGAGGCACTCAGGGCATTTGCCCCCTGCCCCCCCCTCTAGGCCTGCCACTGTCCTGTTGCCATTCACAGTCAGTATCTGTTATTTTGACCTTTCACTATGAGCATCAATGGTCTTCAGAAAAGGCTTGTATTAACTGACACTAATGTTTCTAGTCTTTTTACATGTTAGCTTACAGTGATGCATCCAACATTTCAGAATTGGGGGCTCATAATAGTCAACACAAATGGTCCTACTGAGTTATTTTTGAGTTGTATCCACAGTTCCATCAAAGTTCTGACCTAAGGCAAAATGAGCCGGCTTCCAGCAAGCCTCACCCCCATTCTCTACCAGAATTGCCCTTCTGAATATTTGGGGGAAGGAGTGTAGCAGCAGGGTAGATAGGTCACAGGAAATGGAAGATGCCACTACATCACCATTCAGGATTGGATGTTACCATTATTAGGATGAATGAGAATTGTAGTTTCCAGCAGCTCCCAATGCAATTCACTGAAGTGGTATGCAATAGAAACCACCAATGTTAGTTCTAATGCAGTCTCATCAACATGCTTCGAAGTATCCAAAATTTAAGAATGAGGACTATGAGATATCAATCATCATTTGACTGTTCTCTCAATTACTTCCCCCCTTTGCAAAGGTAAATTTGAAAAAGGGGATAGAAAGGCTGCCATGGAGCTCCCTCATGTGCACCAATATTCCAAGCTTTGTTGGAGAAATCTCAGTTAAAAAAAAATATGTGGACAAGAGTTTTCCAAGTATGAATTGAGAAAGCTCAAAAAACAAAGCGAGCATTGGGAAGCTCGCCCATCTCTGTGAATTTCATCCTTGATTTTTCAGGTGTGTTTTCAAAATAGCATCAATTTCTTTCCCTTGATGGAGCAGATGTCGGTTTTTCATGCAAGCAGGAGGAGCTGAAAGCTATGTTGTTGAAAGGCTCTACCAATATGCAATAGGAACAACACACTTGGTAGAGAATTGTTTGTTTAGCAATCTAGTCCAACACAGCGTCAATGCTATAATCACTATCATTTCTGGTTTCGAATGAGGAATCTAAAATATTACATCTCTGTAGCGATATTATTTGGAAACTCTGTTTAGACATTCCACTCCTCATTTTGAAACAAAAAAAAAAACATTTCACTGCAGGGGTTCTTCAATGGTTTCCATTACAAAAAGAAAAACACACACATCCGACACACACACACACACACACACACACAAACATACATTCACCATACACACACTCTCCAATTGTTATTTTTTTCAATTGTCCCCCTGCCTGGAACTCACATCTCATCAAAGCGGTCTTATTAGAAAAGGATTTTCTTTTAAAATCACAGTGTTGCTTTTTGAAAAACTTTACTGGAAAAAAATTCCAGTATTCATGAATGTGGCATGAACTTCATCATGACTAATATAGAGATAATTTTGCTTTTTATAGCCATCTGTTTTTCAACTATACTCTTTCCTAGTAGCAATCTTGTAACACGTTCTCTTTTAAAAATATCGTTCATTCTGCAAGGAGAGCACTGCATTAAAACAAGATCTGAAGGACAACATCCCCTCTAAAACACAGGAAACCAATTTATTTTTTCTCAGATGTCTGCCAAAACCATTTTACTAGCAAATTCCAAAGCAAACAGCATTCTTATTTCTTCTCTCCCAGGTCTTATTGCTCCTAATCCTAAAGGTAAAAGTAGCAAGGATGGAACACAAAAAAGCCCAGTCTTATCAACCACCATGCTATAGCACGCAACCCCACCGAGAAGGCACAGCTGCATGCTATGGAGTTGGGGTGGGGGAGACTATCATGAATCCTGGGAGAGGTAAAGAAATTCTTTTTCCTGACCTCTTTGTAGGCCTCCTGATGGCCTATGGGTCTGCTTAGACCTATACCAGCTATATGCTATGTATATACCAGCTGGTTGGCATCCTTCAGTCTCGAAAGACTATGATATAAGCCTACAGCACTCAGTATTCCCAGGTGGTCTCCCATCCAAGTACTAACCAGGCCTGACCCTGCTTAGCTTCCAAGATCAGACAAGATCAGGGATGTGCAGGGTAACAGTTGCACCAGTAAAAAAAGGGATCCTGGTGCAAATCAGTGCCACAGAAGCTACCCCTTCCTTCCCCAACTTAGCCCCTGCCCTTCCCAATCCACTCCTGCCTTCCCCCTTCCCACCCATGACACACCACCACTACTGCTTACTTGGATGATTGCAGCCCGGGGTCTGTGGCAGTTCAAATCTAAGGCTGCAGTCACACAATGGTGACTGGCAGTGACACAGCCTTTGCACAGTCATCAGGAAAAGAAAAAACCTATGCATAAGAAGAGATGCCCGTTGATGTTTGAACCCGCCTACAGTGTTTTTAATATAAGTTCTCCTTTCATCATAGTTCTGCCCAATATCAGTTCAACCCCATCTACCACAAACTTTAGCCTGCTCTCAAGCCTAACAGCGCAATCCTATGCATGGCTACTTATAAGTAAGTCCCATTCAGTTGAATGGAGCCTATTCCCAGGAAAGTATGCATGAGATTGTAGCCTAAATAAATCAGGTTGATTTAAACATTTCTTACATGAATACTTTGGGTTTTAAGCCCAGCACCAAACCTAAGGCTTATCTAAGGTAAGATTTTTTTAACTGGGCTCTTACCAGTTTCCCCTTATCAAGTTGCAGTAAGTGTATGGCTCTTCTCTAAGACTTCTTGTCTGAAGGTTTCCTGTTTCTTTTCTCAAGTGTTTTCCCCCTCTGGTTTCGTAGTTTCTCCACTTCATTCCATTATACCTGAGCACTATGCAGGTGGCCATTCTTCAGCCATGAAGTACATATCTCAATGAGCTTCATCAGCTGTGCATTACTTCAAACTTGTGAAGCATTTCTGCACTAACACTGGCATTTGCCAGTGAAGACAATTGGCATGGAGAGGCTGTGTGCAGCCAGGACACAGCCTCATACCCTGGATGCCCTGGAATGACAAATGTGAGAGTAAGGACATTATGGCCTCTGTCAACAGAAGACCAAGGACTGCTGAGAGGTTGCACAGCTCTCTTCCAGGAAGAATGCAATGGCACAAGAAAGACCAATCTGACCCCACTGTAAACTGGAAGAGGAGAAGCGGCAAAGAGCTTGTTTCTCTCCTCGACAGAAAGGAATGTCAGAAAATCAGAAGAGCTTTGCCTACCAGTTGCCCTGTTGGCTGCAGAAGTGATGGAAAGAAGAGTGCTGTGAGCCACAGAAAGAACAGCACTCAGAAGTTTCGTGTGTCTGAATGCATTGTAATCAGTAGTGGAAATAATATGATCAAAAGGCAGGGTATAAATCTTTTGAAATGATTTTTAAAAAAATAATTTTTCTGGCTTACTTGTTATTGCCTTTTAGAAAAAGAATTAAATAGGTTTTTGTTTTTTTTTCAATCTGCTTCTAACATCTCATTCTGTTACTATTGTTTAAATTGACTCTGTATGGATTGCTGTGTTAGATGACGATCCTCTTCCATCTGGATTGTTTTGATGGGCTTTGTAATTTGTGTGTTTATAATTATGAGATTGCATGTTGATTGCTACCAGCCATGCTGAGTATTCTGTGATCAGGATATGTGTACATTAAGTATGAATAAATAGATAAAATATAACCCTTCCAGATCTGCCACCAAAGGCTTTTTGGCAGCTTCCACATGGAGTTCTTAGGTTAGCTGTCTCATGTGTTGGACAGAAGGGGTACATGGTAGAACTCATTCCAGGTGAGTTCTAGGTACATTTTTTTTTAGCAGGGGGAGAGTAACTGGCCCACCTCACCCCAGCACTGTCTGTTTTAGTGGCTGTCTGCTGGTATTTTTTTTGCATCTTTTTAGATTGTGAGCCCTTTTGGGACAGGGAGCCATTTAGTTATTTGATTTTTCTCTGTAAACCGCTTTGTGAACATTTAGTTGAAAAGCGGTATATAAATACTGTTATTATTATTATTATTACATGGTAGGTGGTAAAACTCTAGGTCGGTGGAGCAGCTCATTCTTTGAATGCAAAGTTCCCAAGTGTAGTCCCTTGGATCTTCCTGTAAAGAAATTATTATTATTATTAACAGTATTTATATACCGCTTTTCAACTAAAAGTTCACAAAGCGGTTTACAGAGAAAAATCAAATAACTAAATGACTCCCTGTCCCAAAAGGGCTCACAATCTAAAAGGATGCAAATGAATACCAGCAGACAGCCACTAGAACAGACAGTGCTGGGGTGAGGTGGGCCAGTTATTCTCCCCCTGCTAAAAAAAGGAGCACCCACTTGAAAAAGTGCCTCTTACCCAATTAGCAGGGGGTTATCCAGGTAGCAGGGCTGGAAAACACCCTTGCTGAAATTTTTTGAGAGATGCCATCAGTAAAGGTAGACAGTATTCAGTGGGCTGCCCAATCCTACATAACTCCCCGCACGGTGATGCAACTGCGCCAATAGGGTGCATGTTGCTTCCACGGGAAGCTTTGGGCTGCAAAACCCTCCTCAAAGTAAGGGAACATTTGTTCCTTACACAGGGTAAGCTCTTGGACCCTTCTGGGTCTATGTGAACCTGTGCCAGCTATATAGCTGGTGCAAGTGGACCCAGGAAGGCTGACTGAGGCCAGGGACAGAATATCAGTCTTCAATACCACCTCCTTCCTGGCCTCAATGTACCCCTCCCTATCCCAATCTCCACCCCATTCCTCCCCCTCCCTGCATCTTTTCCACCCCCCACCCCCACACACTGACTTGCCAGCAATGGGGCTCCTTCCCTAACCACTGGCATGTGGACCCAGCTGCATACTTCTTGTGGTGGGGGACAGGTTGTGCCAAATGGTTTTTCATGGGTTGCAACAGCCATGAAGGAACCTATGCTGCTAGAATGAAAGTTCTGGCAACATAAATCCCAGTTAGTATTGGGCTGTGACTCGCTTTAAGCATTTTCAATTGCTCTCTGTGGAGTTTCTTCCTGAATGTCCTTAAAATCAAGGTGAACATTAAAGGGGTTCCAGCCCCATAGCCAAGCCTGTGTCTGCCATCTGCTGATGTGGAAGCATCACTGTTCACATTTTCTATACAGCTAGCAATAAATGGCATGCAGGACCTGGATTCTAACAACCAAAGCTTGCTTCTGTTGTTCTTGTCCACACTTATTTGCTTTCCATTGGACGTTGATTAAAACTGCTGGGGGTGGGGGCCACCCACTCCTCTGCCCCCAGAGGAAGGGAGGGGGATCGCGTGTGCATCTAGGGGCTGTGGGTGGGCGGTAGGTGCCAGGGATTTGCCACCGCAGTGACCCGCCGGACCGTCCCTAGCCCCCTGGAGGCCACCCAGCACCCGCTGGAAGGAGCAGGCAGGGGGGAACCGCTGCAGGCTGCGCCTCAGAGCCCTGCTAAATGGGGGGCCCCTCCAGCCGGGGGGGCAGTCCCATTGCTCACCCAAATGGGGCAGGGGAGGGGGCATGAGTACCCTTCAAATGGTCACCCCACATGAGCCCGTTCTACAGCCAGCCTCCCCCTCCCAGGGAATGCTCCCTTAGCCCCCCCAGCACTGCCCAGCCTGCTCACATACCACAAGGAGGATCCCTCTCCCTTGATGCTCAGCCGCTGGCTGGGTGTTGTCCACTCGGTGCCCATGAGCAAAGAAGGAAGGGGGGGCTGTTGCTGTGTCCTTAAAATACCTCTGCTCCCCCCCAGCAGCAGCCCTCCATCAATCCCCTTGCCGGGGAAGGGGCTCGCGTGTTCCGGCCAGGGCATACAAACTCCGAGCTCCCTGCTTGTAATTGGGCGATCGGGATTATAAATAGATTAGACAGGAAGTCATGGTGAGGGGAAGAGAATCAGGAAGAGCTTCCGCAAATTGCCCCAGGTGAGCATGTTTGTTCAAAAGAACAGCATTCCCTCACCAGCTTCTAAAACGCCATTTATTGTCAATCGTGTTTATCGGGAAAATGGGAGATTTGCCTTAGGAGTGGAATGTTGGAAACATTAAAATTGGGAGATTAAAGTCTTGAACCTAAGCCAGCCGTGTCTTCTTATTCCACTGAATTGCTCACATAAGTAGCGTCACCAAGCAAAAGTTTGCTGCTAGAGGATGGCATATTAACTTGCATCAATATCTAGCTGGTACCTCCATCATCTGCCAACTTAAGTGGAGTGTACTTCAAACCACAGCAGGATCCTCTTCCAGGGCAGCTCATTATTTTTTTCCCCCCCTCAGATTCTTGCCACCATTCTAATAACATTGATGTGTACAGAGCTGCTCATCAACATTGACTGAAAGATCCCTGCTCTTCAAATCATCTTCACTTTATTTATTAAGTACTGTATAGGAACCGTCAAGTTTAGCATTCTGCATCACACTTCCTGACTCAAGCAGTGATTATCCTTTCCCATTGATTAAAGCTTCCCCTTGCTGTGAAATGCTGCTTTGTGGGAGGGGAGGGGAGGGCACCTCCTTTGTTGCCATAAAGTTGGACAAGCTGCTACCGATAAATTAATATTTGTATACACTTTTATCACTGTCCATTTTTGTAATTGGAATTTGAATAGTAGATGTAAAGAAGGCTAAGCAAATCTCCTCTTATTATAATTTTCATGCTTCCTTGGACAGAATACTCAGGAAAGACACTTAGCTTTCAAGCATATTTTATTAAGAAAATAACTTTTTTTCTAGCCTAACTTGTAACAGCATTCGTGCAGAGAATTAGTTCAATGTTCATTAAAGGGGAAAGCAGATTCCTTGGTGCCTTTGAATTCTAATTTGATTCTTGAACAGAACTGAGGGCGTCGAATTGTTGCCTGAGTCTTGTGTGACATACAACCTCTTTAAAGGTATATTGAAACCAGAGTATTGTTGTTTGAAGCCCAATTTCAGCAAAATCCACAACATAATTTAGGGCCCAATCCTATCCAACTTTCCAGCGATGATGCAATTATCTCAATGGAATATGCACTGCACCTTGTTGTAAAGGGGCTAGCACAGAAGTCTCCTCAAGGTCACAGAAGGTTTGTTCCCTTAACTTGGGACTCCACAGTGGCTACATTGGTACTGGAATGTTGGATAGGATCGGGCCCTTAGTTTGATTACTGTAACTCAAAATTCCAACCTATTTCAGTGGGCCTCCCATCCATTTCAATGTACATATTTTGGCCCAAGGGCACAACCAGCACAAGTTTGCTGGAGGGCCTCGCACTGGGCCTCCTTTGGTGTCCCATACCCACAACCTAATGGCATATTGGGTGTGGGCATGAGACCCCAAGCTGCCTTGGGTGCCCTAGTGGGTGGTAGAAAGGCGGGGTAAAAATTCATTAAATAATAATAAGGATAAATATTGCATGCAGGACCTCCGTCAGTGCCCGACCTAGCTAACCCCTGCACAGGTGTGTTATGGTCCATAACTTATGGAGGGAGGTTTTAGAATCAGAGGTTTGAAGCAAAAACTCTAACTAGACTGTAGCAGGTTGCAGCAATCTCCAGACAGAGTGCTCAACATATGACCCAAATGATACCCCCAACAGAGAAAAGTTTCTTCTTATTAACAAACTCTTCTGTTACCTAATAATAACGTCACTTAAGGAGGCTCTCTTCTCCATGGAAAGGGCCACAATGAAACTCTATTTTTTACCTAAATGGATGGACTGTTTCTGATGAAACCGGGTGGTTGAACTAATCTCCATCAAATATCCCTGCAGTAATTACTTTAAGGTTTGGTGGGGACATGCATATCTGTGAATGTGTGGTGAGCACATACCCAGGAGTCATAATTAGTTGATGCTCCGTGATGTGCTTACCATATGTCTCTCCCATTCAAACATCATGGTGTTCACTGCAGTGGAAATTCTGCAATACTCCGTTTTCCATATCATATAGACACAGGCTGGATTCTTTGGTTTCATCTCCTCTCTGCCATGACTCTATATTCTCACCGCGTGCTGAATTTTTATATTCTTGATTTTCTTCCATTTTTACAACAACCAGAGATGTGCATGTTTCATCCACACAGTGACATTTCACCATAGACCTGTTGGAACTGACAAAGAGCTAGTTTATATGTTATTTTCTGTCCAATTATTTGAGGCTCTCTCTCTCTCTCTCTCTCTCATGAGTGTTCTACACATGTAAGACAGTGTGTGTAAAATTCATAGATACTGTGGGAAGGGTCATACTGTACATATTCCACTGCTGATGCAATGTAAGAGGAGAAATCCTCAGCAGTGAACTGTTAAGACAACACATTTGTAGACCTACAGTTTCCATAGCCAGTCTTCAGATAACCAAGCCAGAAACATTAATCAGCAGGAAAGAACAAGCACATGCAATTACTGAATCACAATGGGAAAGAGAGATAAAAGATTACTGTGGGTGTGAATTGCATTTTAGTTCAACATTGCTGCATGTGGGAACACTTAACCTTTACAGTGCTTTTTAGGCATTCTGAACTCATGCACACGTTCCCTAACCCCTCAAGTTAGCTTGCCTTTTGCAACAAATATTTTACTGTCCTTCACTGTAATATAATGTGCCTACCTAAATCTTACTGTTGATTTAATAGAGCAATATCAAATTTGGTAGAGTGTACATTTTGTAATTCTGCAGCCTAGAAATAACTCACAGCCCAATCTTGAGCTGCCTGGTGCACAGGACCGCCTCAGAGCCAAAAATGACTGCCGTGGTATCCTGCATGCATTGGGCAGTTGCCGCCAGCTCCTTGTGAGAAGGGGACATTTGTCCCCTTCCCCTGAGTAAGGGAAGCAGCCCCACAATGGGGCTATTCAACTCTGTGGCGGCTATGTAGCCGGCGCAGAATCAAGAAGCCTCATGTCGGGCCACAAGGCCCAACATGGGGCTCAGGATCCAGTGGAGCTGAGCTCCGCCGGTCTTGTCCCCTTCCCTGCCACGCCTTACTCCCACCCTCCACCTGCCCTGGACTGCCTCCCCCCATGCCCCAACATACCTTTCCATTGCCAGGCACTTTGCACAGAGCACCTGACTGCGGATCACAGGTCTTGAACTACCTGTCCTAGCATGGGCTTACACTGGGCCAGTTCCAGCGATGGGCCGGCAGTGATGCTCACAAACGTGCTTTACGGCATGTTTGCAACAGTACATGGCGGTGGTGATCAAGCATGCGCTACTCTGGATCAGGCCCTCACTGGCTTGCTTTTCCTCAATCTTCATTTGACTAAATGATTACATAGGCTCGAAGCTGTCAGTAGACTTCAGAAGGTCACATGACAGCAGAGACACCCACCTGAAGATAGCGAATATTTTTTAATGAAGATTAATGAAAATAACCCATATTTTTTACAAAAAAAGAGAAATGTACCATGCATTCATCCCCATACTTATTCAGACATTTGCAAGTCTACGAATGCTAAGTGCGATAGAATTATTTGATTTACCTGCCATAAAATGGAACTATTGTAAACCATCCTTGTCCTCCTACTTTCTCCATAGGCAGCCTGTCATAAGTAAAAGTTCTGTCATTTCCTAAATTATTTTTTAAACAGAGGTATTTCTCATAACACCGACCTGTGTTCATTATTCATACAAAGCATATTTTTTCTAGGTCTGGTGGCATGTTTTGGAAGTGTTGGCCTGAGGGTGAGAACTCTGACTCACCTCACCCTCTCGCTCGTTCCCTCTGCCTCCTCCTCCTCTTCTCCCCCTTCCCTTCTTTGTCACCTTAAGTTTTGCAAGTTACAAACTTCAAACAAACGGAGGACTAGAAGGGGCTGAGATGTTCCCATTAAAAGGTTATTCAAATGGAACAAACATCTGTGATTTCTCATCTCTTTCCTTGTGAAGGAAAAATAACTCGAAGTGAAGAGAAAACACATTTAAGAGAAAAATAAACCCTCCTGATCCACGTACACATGTGAGGAAAACCCTTAGGGAGACGCAGCTCTGTCATAGTGAGTGACTGGCTATTAAATTTGCAAATCTTGACAGCAATGTTGTCTGTGAGACATCAGCATTCAGGCAACTGCCAAAGGTTTAGAGAGAAAGTTTGGTTTGGAAAAGATAGTTGCAGTTTCTAGAACCATGTAGTCAGGGGAAGTCTGAGGCCTTCAGGCACCTGCGGCAAGGTGTGAAATGTGGGGTTATTCCCTTTCTCCTTTCCTTTCTTTCCTCCTCTCCTCTCCCCTTCCTTCCTTCTCTGCTCCAGGGCTTACCTTTTCTTCCTTGGTTCTTTTTACTTCACGTGGGCACTGCTGCCAAAGCTCCACTCTGCCCCACTCGAAGAGTGATGTCAGGAATGGTATCAGGAGTCAATCAGTGAGAACCAATATAGAAAATCCATTGCAGAAAATTAGCATCATTGTATTTAGGCTCACACTAGAATGGACCAAAATGAACTTCTGCAGTAGCTGTAGCCCCACAGCTGGGTCCCTGAGCTTCTATTTACTCCTTCATGGTTATGGGATCCACAAGCTAAAGAGCTACTATGACAAGCCCGTTTCCTTCCAGATTTGACACTGTGTTAAGGAGGGTCATGGATGCATTCCTGGGCCTGGTGTGAATGGCTTGCAGAAGCAATTAACACTGCATGCACATGGTTGTGCCCCAGCATCATGCGCAGGCAGCGAGTTCAGGTGAGACAGGAAAATGTCAGATCCCAGGAACTTTCTGGGCTCCCTCCTTTGGTTCCTGGGTCCCCTTTCTGACCCTGGGCCCAGGTACAAATTACCCCCTTTACCCCCCTCTCCTAGGCCCTGCTCTTCTGGATGTGTAGAAGAGTGGGGTAGGAAAGATATTTGTGCTAGTGGTCTCCCCACCAACCTTCTTTTCTATCGCCTTTTCTAGAAGGAGGAGGGTGCAGAATAGTGATTGTAGTGGCAGTAGTGTAGCAGGTGAGTAGCATTTTCATGGAATGGGAGAAAAATGGTTGTGATAGTGCCTGGGTGGCAGGCAAATGAGCGGTCTGGAAGGCTTTGTGGTTGGAACCTAAAAAGATAGGGAAAGGGGCCTATTGGCTGGGGCACCTGTTTCATCAGGACTTATTGGTGGGCCAGACCTATGTGTTTCCTCTCATCACAAAGCTCTTTATTTAAGGAAGCATTACTATTATCTAAGATACAATTGCTATTATGAAGGGAGACAGCATGTAATCTTTGACTCTAGGACTAAATATGTAAAATACTTCATGCTTTTCCAAAGTATAATTCCTGCTGACATCATTCAGGCATCACTGACTTCAAATTGCTTCCGCGCAAAGATCTCAAAATTCAGTCTATACTGGTGCTGTCCTGGAGAGTATATACTGAATATACTCAGAACTCCTAGATTGACAACATTTTCCATGACAAGATAACAGCAAGGTGATCGAATTAAGTAACACTCAGGAAAGACACTTAACTTTCAAGTATATTTCATTTCAAAAATAATTTGTTTTAGCCTAACTTGTAACAGCAGCATTCGTGCAGAGAATTCGTTTGACATTCATTAAAAGGGAAACAGATTTCTGGGTGCCTCTGAGTTCTAATTTTATGATTAGGCAGAATGTAGAGATTAGAATTTTTCCTTGAGATATAAAGGGCGCAATCTTAACCAGCAGTTATGCCGGTATAGGAGCTCCGGGAGGGTCGCAAACTTGCTATAAAGCACGTTTGCGCCTCCATGGGAGGAAGCTGCGTCAGCACATCTAGATGTGCTGATGCACGGAGGCTGGCAGAAGCCTCTGTGGTGGCTTCCTCCCTGCCGCTTGTGCCAGCACACCTGTGCTGACACAAGCAGCAAAGGTAGGCGTGGGGGGCAGGGAGGAGGCAGGAGGGGAGCATTTCTGGATGGGGGAGGGTGGATGATGGGCAGCCCTGGGGGTGGGTGCACTGGGAGTGGGGATGAGACTGGGACCTGGTAGTTATGCCTGATCCCAACACCCATCCCTGGGGAGAACAGAACAGCTTCAAGCCGCTCTGCTCTCCTTGGATTTGTGCCACCTCCAGAGGTGGCACAGGTCCGAGGAGATCCATTGAGGCCAGCAGCCCTATACTCAGGGGTAAGGGGAAGAGTTTCCCCTTACCTCTGGCTGAGCCGCTGCTGGCCAGTAACCTGTGTTGGATGCAGAGCAAGCCTCCTGGCTTGCCTGCTCCAGTGCAGGTTTGGACTGTGCCCCAAGTCTCCTTCACAGTAGATCTGAACCAAAGTTCCCTGTCCCAAAAGCGTTCACAATCGAAAACGATGAAGGAGAAACACAAGTGAACAGCCATTAGAAATCATGCTGCACTGGAATGAGCTCCGCTGTTAAAGATAAGAGAAGCACCCCTTTTATAAAGTTCCTCTTTGCCTAGTACGGGTTACAAGCCCTCCTGTTAATATGTCAACAGCTCCATGAGTTAATCTCAAAATTGATTTCTAGGATTTTTCGTCAATTTCTCCTAGATCGACAATGTCTTCCAGGACCAAATCAAAACGATGAAATTACCTCATGGCAACTGTTGATTTTTGGTGAAAGCCTGTCCAAAGCAGTGGTTCGATTTCCTGTCAACCTGCAAAACACAAAGAATTGTTAACTATGTGAATTATGTCACGGTGAACATTGCATAAATAATTCTGTCTTTATATTAACATTCATCTACATAACCTCTGTTGTCACTTATTAAAGGTTACACTTTTTTTCTCTCATAGCCTATGTTCACAGTAAATCTTTTAGTGGATTAAAATCAGGTGCAGCTTAAAAATTTCATTAGTTTTGACATTTACGTAGTTTGGATAATTTTGTAGTGAAGACTTCCCCACCCCATTTTCCTCAGCTATTGCCTGGCTTTCTTTCCAGACCTTTCTTCTGCCAGTGATGCCCATGTTTATAAGGACGGGCTGTTTTGGATGATATGCCTGCTGACTAGTTCTAATTGCATGGGGGAGACTCATGGGCACTCATGGCTCCCCGACCTGGTGCGGCAGCTTCCTGATCACCTCAAAGGGGGAGGTTTGCTCAAATCACCCCAAAAGGCCCAGCTTAAGTGCTACTTTGAACAGTTGCATTTTATCCTCACATCCATCAGTTTGGACAAACTGTTCCCCAGGAAATTAGGCAGCGGCAGAACAGTATTCCAGATGGGGGAAGAAGTGTGGGCCCACATTCCTTTCCCGTGCAACCAAAATGAACTGACAGCCATATCACCTGAGCACTCAGTATAGGCAGCAAAAGCTTAGGGAGCCCCGAACATCCTAGATGTAGGGGCAAAGAACGGTCTCTTGCACTGTTTTGTGGAGCTCTTTGAGGGATCAGGGTGAAAGCTTACCCAACACCCAGACAGAAAGTAAGAAAGTCTGGGCCTCTTCAGCCTAGAAAAGAGAAGCCTGAGGGGGGGACATGATTGAGACATACAAAATTATGCACGGGAAGGATAGAGTGGATAGAGAGATGCTCTTTACACTCTCACATAACACCAGAACCAGGGGACATCCACTAAAATTGAGTGTTGGGCGGGTTAGGACAGACAAAAGAAAATATTTCTTTACTCAGCGTGTGGTTGGTCTGTGAAACTCCTTGCCACAGGATGTGGTGACGGCATCTGGCCTAGATGCCTTTAAAAGTGGATTGGACAAGTTTCTGGAGGAAAAATTCATTACGGGTTACAAGCTATGATGCGTATGTGCAACCTCCTGATTTTAGAAATGGGCTATGTCAGATGCAAGGGAGGGCACCAGGATGAGGTCTCTTTTTATCCGGTGTGCTCCCTGGGGCATTTGGTGGGCTGCTGTGAGATACAGAAAGCTGGACTAGATGGGCCTATGGCCTGATCCAGCGGGACTATTCTTATGTTCTTACGTAAAAGCCTATGAGGATATTGGTGATGTATGAGCATTTTGCAGCAGGAAGGAATTGCTTAACTTCATCTGGCCTACAACCCTCCTCACCTATGGGTTTCTGTATTCCTAGGACTATAGCTGCAGCAATATGACTTAGAGTGCAATCCTAAGCGCTCATTGGGCTGGCACAAGTCCCTTCAAGAACATTTGCACCTCCATGGGAGTAAGCCACACTAGCACACAGAGGTGCACCAGCCCGTGGAGACCATATCCAGCCTCCGCAGCAGCAAGGAACGGTAAGTCTGTGCCGACTGAGCTAGGCCAGCACAAGGGTCTGGGCGAGTGGGCATTGGGTGGGGAGGAGGTGGGAGGGAAGTGTTTTGGGGTGAGGGAGGACACGCAGTGGGTGGGCCCATGGGGGTTAGCAGGGAGTGTGAGGCGGGGCCACGGCCCTGCAGTTATGCCTGATCCTAGCCCCTCTTCCCAGGCAGCACAGAGCAGCTCCTGGATGCTTTATTCTGCTCGGATCTGCGCCACCTAGTCAGGTGGCGCAGATCCGAATAGACCCATTGGGGCCACTGCGGCTCTCCCCAGGGTAAGGGGAAAAGTTTCTTCTTGCCTCTGGCTGAGTCACCGTCGGCCCCAAACTTGCGCTGGATACAGTTCAGGCCCACTGGCCTACCTGTTGCAGTGCAAGTTAGGACTGTGCTGTGAGTCAGTATCTATGAACTACGAATGAGAAGAATAAGGTACAAGCAGTACATTGTGTGCACTCCAGAACAACCTCGGAAGCAGGTTGGAATTCATCCAATAATACTCCATATTTGATGGTGGCCAGTAGTGAAAAGGAAAGAGGAAGCAAACATAAGAGAATGTGAACTACAGAGGGCTCAACTCTCAATCAACTGCTTTAGGCTTCTGTGAGTCTGAGAATACTGTAGATATCCATCTATAAGGCGAGAAATTTCTGCCAATAAATCAAGGTCAGATCATCTCCTTACCTTATCTGCGAGGTCACTAAGGGGCCAGGGCTGTTCAGGCAAGTTGCAGCACTGGAAGAAGTAAGAGAACAATGCAGAGATAATTTGAGGGTTATTAGTCTCCATGGCAACCCCTCCAGGACAAGCTGCAGCCAAAGTGAATTTTTTATTCTCTTCCATTTAAATCAAACAAGCTTCGTTCTCTTTAGCAGACCCTCTGCACCTTTGTACCATTTTGCAAATGTTTGGCAGAGGTCTGGTTTTTTAAAACACCAAGATGTCATCCTCGTTTCCATTTGAAACAAAGTCCAAGGGTACAATTCAGTGCACCTTTACTTAAGAATAACACCCTTGGAAAGCAATGGGTCTACTTCTGAGTAAATTGGGTTGCCACTATGTGTAACTGCTCACACTCATTCCTTGTTGCTTGTCTCTCTGCTGTGAATTGAATTGCACACTCCCAGTTATGTGTTATAAGTTGTATGTTATACATAGAGCCTCTGGCTTAAAACACCAGACATGTTAAAGAAGGATTTGATTAATGGTTCCACTGGCATGTTGTTTACAGTGCACTTACTCTGATAGTGTTTACGAAAAGGTTGTGAAGACCATAATTTAAATAGTTAATGAATAAATGTGTACCTAATAGTCCTTTACCATATTTTTTTTAATAATTTAGAGACTGTACAGTTCTTAGGTAACAATTACTGGTAGGTTATTTTCAGGATCTGGCCTCTGGTAAAATCAGACAAAACTACTTAGAGATCGCCTACTCCCGTACAATCCGGCTCGTCCTCTCAGGTCATCAGAGAAGGCCTTTTTACATGTGCCACCGCCTAAAGAGGTACGTGGGGCAGCGACAAGAAATAGGGCCTTCTCAGTAGTGGCACCAATGTTATGGAACTCCCTTCCCCTTGACTTGAGAATGGCTCCCTCCCTCGAGACCTTTCGGCGAAGCCTGAAGACCTTGTTTACACAAGCCTTCTGACTCTATGGCCTTTTAAACATCTTTTATACATCTTTTAGTTTTTTACAGGCGTGATTCCTCCTTGAACTGCTGTTTTATGCTCTTTTTATTCTGACTTTTATCTGATTACTGTTTTTATGGTTTCTCTTAATGTGTTTTTAATATGTTTTTATCTGTTAAATTATGTTTTAATCTGTTTTTTTTAATATGTTGTAAGCCGCCCTGGGTTCCTTTTGGGAGAAGGGCGGGATAAAAATAAAGTTTATTATTATTTATTATATTATTACTTAGAGACCCCCCCCTAAGTTTAAACACCCGACTTATCTGAGGGTCATAGAAAATGCCATGATTTTTGCTCAAAACCTGCCCTCAACTTATCTGTGAATTGACATACTTGAGTATCTACAGTGAAGATGAATGCCTAGAACTATCTTTCATTAAGAGTCATCAATGGATTTTTCATTCAGACTTTAATGACTCATTGAGAGACTTTCAACCAAGGAATTGTTTCTTGGTGGAACTTCAGGCTTGGTTCATAGTGCAACTTGTGAAACCAAGCTCCTCCTAGCATCAGAAAGAGCAATTAATTTGCATCATCTCTATTTGATCAAATTCATAACTATGTAGTGTTCCCAGACAACAACCAGTTCAGAATTTGGAAACATTGCTACTTAAATTTGATCAAGTTTGAACCTTGGTAGTTTCATGTACAAGAAAACAAACTTCAGCTGCCTGCATTGCAGAAAAAAAAAAATACAATGTATGTCTAAAGGAAACCAATTCAATTTTTTTCCTCCATTTTTTCACTGATCCTTCCCCAAATAATGTGGGATTTACCAATACACTGTAGCAGACAGTGCACAGATGATACCATTGTGGATAAATTCCAGAAAGTTAGTTGTGTTTGATGCTCAGGTTCAGAAGCTGATGAGAACAAAGGAGTTCCCAAACCATGGGAAGCTACTGGGAACATGGTGCTATTTTCCAGTGAAAGCAAGGACCGAGCCAATTACTGAACAGCTAATGATTTTCAGGAGCCACCCTGGCTGGTCAGTTTAAAAGAGAGTCTTACTCCATGCATTTGCTTTTCATCTAACTTTCACCCGCCCCATCATACTATACTAGAGTTCCCTTGTTAGTTACAGATTGGTGCAGAAACAAATCCAGGACTAGAGGTAAAACTAGACATGATGTTAGGAATTCAGGACAACCACAGTTCTATAAACTGGGGATTATAAATTATATATAGTCCTTTATCTTCTAAACAGTTCCTTAGGTAGTAAATATATCCACAAATCCCCCATTCCAGACGCTTTCCTCAAGAGCCAGTACAAGAAATACTAGTCAAAAAGGATTGCTTTTTTCTTCTTCTTTGAACTACAGATCTCTATACTGTCCCACAAATTTCTTTTGAAACTACTCAATTCTTTTCACATGGCATGAGATAATTATTTGAGAAAAGCAAGCCTCAAGCACCCCTTGGTGCACAGTACAAGTCCTGGAATGCTTTGGATGGATCGTGGCCATTGTCTTTAATTTTGCTTCCAAAGGCATCAGAAGCCCTGGGCTGAAAGCATTCGCTCCTATCCGCAAGGTGTTTCATCTGCTAAAGACTGAGAACAGCATCGCTATAGTGAAAAATGACACATATAGCCACAAAAAAATACTTTGTAGGCTGCGCAGAACACATGTGGCAATACCTGACTTCAGAACTGTAATTGCCCAGGCATCCCTGCACTACTCAGTGGGTCCGCTTAAAACTCAACATTTGTCATCCCCAGCACCTCCAGCACAATCTGCAGATCTTACACTTCACAGAACAGTTTTACAATCACTTTAAACTACAAAATATTAAGGCTTTTGTGTCACTTGCTATCTGTACCTGCCTGTGAGTCTTTTAAAGATGAAAGTTTCCAATGCGAGATTCAGCAAGTGGGTGGAAGGGAAGCAACATCAATTCTGACTACCAATGTCTCCTGACCTTTGGTAAAGTTTATCTTTGGGTTCAGCCAAGCCTAAGAATCTCTGTAACTAATAATTCCTACACCTGGATCCAGTCCAACCACAGCCAAAACAAATCAGCCCAAGAGGAATGGCATGAATTTACCCAATTGGCATGAAAATGGGAAGGAAGAAAAGAGTGGCTTCAATGTTCCGAGGCACCATTTTGGCATCAAGATTAAAGACGTGAACAAAAACAGAAACATCAAAGAGTTGCAGTGAGAGGTGGCAGAACTGAAATTCGTGAATAAATGTGACTGTGATTCTCAGTCTGAATGAGGATTGTGGACAGGTTTCCCAGTTCAAATAGTAATTTTCTCTCATTGGGACATGTATTATATTCATGGTTAACACTTAAATATTCCAACCTTGATGCCCCAGCAAATGCTCAGATCTTTGTATTGCCTTCCTTCTGGTATTCTAGATATCCAGGGTCTCATGTGTATACATGTGTATTTAGTGTTCTAGGGGAGGAGGAAGGAGGCAGGGGGAAACCACAAAAGGGGGGATAGAAACAACTGCACGGCAATTCATCCTCATCTTTTGGCTTTACCAATTTCACTTCAAACCCCCCTCCCCCATGTTACTGAAAAATAAACCTTTTATTATCAACATTCAAAGCTTTCTATTTTTGAATGTTTAAAATGCTTTGTATCTGAAGTAGCTGTCATCTACAGTTGTTTAAAACCCCTGGATTACAATGGAATTCTAGGGGAGAGGGGGAGTAGGCTGTCTGTGGATATTTAATGCATGATGAATTAGCCTTGTTATGGCATCTGCCTCAGAATTGCAATGACATGAACAAATCACTTGAGCTTTACTCTTGTGGTTTTTAAGGTCAGAGTACTCCCCTGTGGTCCTCCTTATCAAGCTCAATAAGAAAAAGGAGAGAAGGATTTGAATTAAGATTCCTATAGAGTCTTCTCTCAACCCAACAAAGTTGGCTGGCAGGAACCCTGCACTAAAGGCACTGTGCATGGCGACAGGACACTGCATCTCATGGGTGCCATGACACAACATTCAGAAACCTCAAAGAAGAAATGCACTCTTCTCTCCTGCCATGCTTTGGAGTTTCATGCAAAGAGGTGGGGGGCAGTGATGTGGCAAGCATGGAAGGAATCCTACATGTCTTCCACCTTAAATGTTTTGCTCAAGGACTGGATATGTGCCTGAAGGAATGTGACAGCACAACCCTATGCAGGTCTACTCAAAAGTCAGCCATAGTGTGTATAGCAGGGGAGGGCAAACCGCGGCTCGGGGGCTAGATCCGGCATCCACTTGGATCTGTCTGCCCAGTGAGTGGACCTTTTAGTTCCGCTTGGGTGCTGCATGATGTCCTCCCCGTTCAGAGGACAGAGATGCTCTGGGTAGTAGCATCTGCCCAGATGTCTTGTTGAGTGGCATTCGGGAAACACTGGGCAGATGATGCAACAGCCCAGAGCGCCCCTGTCCTCCCAACAGGGAGGACATTACACAGTGCCCAAGTAAAATGCTCAGATGCGGTCCGGATGGGGACTGCATTCCAGGTGCACTGAGCTCAGCAGTTTGAACAGTGCTGGTGTATAGGATTGCAGCCTGAGTCACTCATACTTCCTGTCTTGCTGTTCCCATATCTCCCATGTTCAAAACCAGCCCAGTACTAAGTTTCTCTACACTCCCCTTTAACTGGTTGTGATAATGGCTGTGGCGATAGCAGGGAGGTCCCTCCTTCATCTTCCCTCTCTCTTGAGATGAATAGGTCACCACTACAACATCCATCTCCGTGCGCTGCAGAATGAAGGAAGGAATTGAAAGGAAGGGGACAGGGAAGGATACGTTGAATGAATAGGGTAGGAGTAAGGAATTAAACTCTTTCTCAGATTATAATTCAAGCTAGAGAAGAATTTGGGGTTCACCATCCTCACCTCTTTACAAATTGCCATTGCTCATATTCTGAGCTAAGGAATTCTGAACGCTGGCAGCATCTCTTAGTGTTGGCCTTATCTGGACGAGTCACTTTCTCTTGAAAATGCGCTTGCAGTGGGTATTGTATAGAGCAGGCCCCAGCAAGGTGGTCAGCATTGCCAATCTGCCCCATCCCCCATCACCTTCTGTGAACTGTGCAGGTGAAAAAAAAGGAGTGGCATCACTGCCCATTTCCCTGCCTTTTGCTGTTGATTGCTGTTGATGCAGCAATCAACCTCCTGGAGTGATGAGAAGGAACAATAATGCTACGTAATGCATTTTATGGGTCAGCAGGGGACCAGACAGCCCAGCAGAGGTAAGTAAAGACATTTTATATTTACCTCCCTGCAGGCCTCCTGGTCCCCAATGGGGTTCCTTGGACCTATGCCAGTTCTTTTGCTGGAGTAAGGCTGAGAAGATTCTGGGGACAGATCTGGGCCACAAAGGGGAGATAAGATCCTGCATTTGTGGCAGCCACCAAGATACAGGGTGACCCCCCCCCCCCAAAAAAAAAAAAAAAAAAAAAACAGAACCCATAAAAATTTTTATTAAATCCTACAAAGGTCCAGTAAATTTCAAGAAACTTACTGGACTCAAACTTATTGAGTTGGAGGAAGATTATTGTTCCAATATTTCACGCACAAAGTTGACTTGTATACCCTGAAAGAAAAAAGAAGAAAAATTAAAATTAACAGTTTTATTCAAAGATTTGTGGGTTCTATTTTTTGGGGGGTCACCCTGTACATGCTCTCCAAATCCTAAATTGGCCTTGGCCCAATCTCCTCCCTGCCCAGAGCCTCCCTGATCCATTCCATTGTTGACTTATCAGCAATGGTGGAGCTTCTGTGTGTCTGTGTCACCCAGGCATGGCCTTTGGGGCTTTGAACTGGCAGCTATAACCTTCAGAATGGCAGAGCGACTCCAGAATGGCAGAGTAATCACTGCACCAGTGATCTAGGCCTTACACTAGTAGTGGATCATGAGATCCACCAACAGAAGTCCCAGGCAGCATTAAGCCATTAGTATTGTTCTCAAGATGGAGACCATGAAGTGTTAAGGTCTTGGGATTGTATATCCAGAAATGTTCTCATACTTCCAATAATAACAATGAATACATAAAATTTTAAAGGTTTTCTGGTTTGTCAGACACTAATTTTGTTAATGTTATTATCCAGTCTTTGACAATATCCTTCAAGGATGCAGAGCCTACCACTTGTTGTTGCTGTTCAATGAATTATCTCATCTTAAAGCACCCTGTAGCCCATTAGATCTAGGAAGTTTCAGTCAAGAAAAGCATCATGATCAAACACCATTACAACCCAAAGTATGCCATTTTTCCACAAGAGAAAATTACAAAATGTCAACCTACAACTGAACATCTCAAAGTCTATAAATCTCTTCATATTATCCCTTAAGGCCTCAAGAGTCACAATCCTATATCGATTCCATACAAATGTTCTGTTCTCTTATACCTGGCACAGGAACAAATCTACTTTGAATATACTCCTTATTTCTATATTGGCCATTCCACCAACTCAAGGATTCTTCAAATTGTCCACACCTTGGCTTGCATTTTAATCATAACTGTGATACTGATGGAGGTAGAAGCCGAAACATTTAACATGAACATGTTTAATGTCCCCTATTTAGGCAGGCACTTATTGAGAGAGAGAGAGAGAGAGAGAGAGAGAGTATATGAAATGTGACAACAATAAACTCTTTTTTTGCAAACACAGCTGTTGACCAAGTTGAGCAACAATCATGCCTTAGTAGCAGAACACATGCTTACTGAAGGTCTCAGGCTCAATTGCCAGCATCTCTAAGTAGAGCAGAGAACAATGCCTGTCTGAAACCTATTGGCCTTCTACTTCTACTGACTTCTACTGTGATTCAAACTTCTGCTGACCTAGAAGAACCAATGGCCTGTTTGGTATGGCAGCTTCCTGTGATCCAAGCACACTCACCAGAGGGCTAAGCTGCAAACTGAAGGTTGGACTGATCACAAGGTTTTCTTTTCCCAATAAAATGACAGGCTCAGAAAGCAAAGAGGCAGCTCAATCCTAATGTAAGCTTGTGCTGATGCAGGCCTCCCTCTGCTAGCTCCAAGTGTCGCAAACATGCCATAAGGCACTTTGTGGCTACTTGAGATCCAGCAGCACTGGCATAAAGAAGTGTGCCAGCCTGCTGTTGCTGGATTCAATCCCCGTGCAGGCTGGCACAGGGCAGCATGGGGAATGGATGGTGGGAGGGTGATGTAGAGGCAGGGAGGGGGCATTTCTGGGGGGAGGGTGGAATGGGTGGAGTATTGGGCCCGGGAGGGGGATGGGGTCAGCAGCAGCAGCACATGCTGTATCCTAATCCCAGCTCCCATGCTGGGCAGCCCTACACAGGCATCTCAGATGTGCATTAGCTAAATAGCTGGCACAGATCCAAGTGGCACTATACGGCAGGCTGGGACGTTACTCAGGGTAAGGGGGAAAATATCCCCATACCCTAGCCAGTGGTTACCTCCAATCAGCTCCTAACTTGCATAGGATACAGCACAGGACATGCAGCCGGGCTGTTCCGGTGTCGATTAGGATTGCGCTGTTTATAAGGAGAGCCAGTCTCTATATCCCACTCATCCGCTATCCTTTACACAGAAGTGCATAACATACGTCAGTTGTTTTTTTTTTTTTGCTTGTTGTTGTTAAAAAAAGAAAAACAGTGTACTTTGATGGCATAAGCAATATGCTGCCATATTACCTGGGGATGCAGTAATCACTCACCACTTGGATACAGAGCCTAAAGACCTATAAAGAGATGCATTTGTTATTTCCTGGAGCGGAGATGCTGAAAAGATGCATGAACCCCAGCCACTGAGCTATTCCACAACTAATCTGGAATGGTATGCTATAGAGTTATGATGGGAGGTTTTTTCTTCTTCTTCTGAATATAACACATTTGGAAACTGCAAGGTTAAAATCTTGAGTTAATAAATTCATTTTACCTGGGCTTTCTAATCCTTTACACTTTATTCAGACTTCTGACCGTTGACAGGCAGAATGTAATGTGTGCTCTGCCTCAAAGCCCATTTTGTCAAATGTTATAATGTAGGTTCCACAAAAGCTACGGTTAATGTATTTCTTTTGTCAAGTGACATTCTGCCGAAAGCACTTACATCCTCTCCATATTTTTAAGTTTCAATATCCACCACTTTTACGACTAAGCATTTCCTTGTTACGGTTTCGAAACCAGTTTTCTTCCTTGTGATTTGGCCTGAACTTGTCTTATTTATTTTGAGAATAAGATTTCATCCGCCTCTTTGAAAATCACCTTTGTGATTCCGGGTGGTCAGACTCTTTCTTTGAATGAAATTAAACCTAACACAAAAGCAAGATGAAAAATGCCACACGGCATATGAAATACTTAACATTTTATCATTGCTGCTGCACACAACAGCAGAGAGCCCAAAACATGGAACAGGTATGAAATGGGGGGAGGGATAAGTGATGAGGCGGTGGCATCCCTAAGAAAGGTCGGGTTTAGTGAATAATACTCAGCATGAGTTGACAAGGATTTGTCAGAGCTACCACTGCATTCATATTGAGAGTTCAGGGGTTCATTCCACCAGATGACTCCTCTAATAGATATGGGTCCCTGGTCAGAATCCCACCTGGCCAACACCCGAGGCTACCCCTGCAAGCTGAGGTGGGCTACCCTCCCAGGTCACTGTTACTTAATGACAACAGAGTACTCTGTTGTACTCCAAGTACCCTGGAGGTTGAAAAGGAGGAGAGTTCATATACTAGGTTGTAAAACCCTGAAAATGACTTATCAGAAACAATGCCATAGTTCAGCAGTTCTCAAACTTTTTACTGCCGAGAACTTTCGTCGGCCACAGCAGTCACACCATGCTCCAGAATTCCTTGCAGCTTCCAGGTCACAGAATGAAAGGCCACAAAACATTCTGGAGCATGACTCAGTCAATGAAGTGAGTTGTGCACCAGCATGTTCTGGAAGCCACAAAGCATTCTAGAATGCAAAGTGGCCCAGAACGTCATGCAGTTTCCAGGTAACGCCGGCCCCCAAACCCACCAAAAATCAGTTCACAACCCACAGTTTGAGAACCACTGCCATAGGTTAGTTAAAGCCCTGCTCAGTGCCTGATCTTTCCTTTCTCCCTTTCTGGAGGCTCCAGTATCCCAGGAGCCCCTACTCCCAAACCATAAGAACAGACTCCAGCATTTTATGTACAATCAACGTACTCATCTCACAGAAGAAAGGACTGGATTGCTGCCTTCAAATGTGCAAACTCAGCAGTGAGGAGTACAATATAAAACTGCACTGCTGACAGAGAGAAGGATAGTCCAACATTGTTTTTATCAAAATGTTGTCCTCCAAAACTCAAGCTATTTTCCTTTTTTTTCCTTCCCGTGTTGTAAGGACTATAACGGCAGCTGCTTTCTCCTTTTAAGTCAATTCAACTTTCACAACACACCCAAGACTTGCAAAAGACTCTGGTTGTTGTTGTTTTTTTCTTTTCTTTTTTTACCCTCTGCAGTTTATACCAAATGAACCTGAGAAACAATCAAGCCAGACATCTGGCAGGCAGGCTGCAATAAAGAGCCAAGCCTGAGATATTAAAGATCTGGAGCAGGCAAGACCCTTTCTCAGGAGAACTCTAAACTGCATTGCTTAAGGAAAGAGCCCCTTTAGTGAAAGACGAAACACACTGCTAAACATCCATGCTTTATTCAACAAGTGTTTTTAATCACAACTTGGGCAGTGATTCTCTTCTGCCTTTGTTCCTGGAGGGGAAAGAGAAAGGTCATTTTCCTTTCTCCCCAGGTGAAAGAAGCCAGTCTAGTCTCCTTGACTGCTTAAGATAGAATATTATTGAACCTGCTAAACCAGCTGCAAATCTCCTTGTAACATTGGGGGAGGAAGCACAAAAAAACTCAAGCAGGAATCTTCAAACTCAGTCTTTGTGTTGTGCTTTTAGAGAACCGCATTGGCACCAGTGCCTCAGCACTGGGGAATCTCAGCAGGAATACATCCACCATTTGTACAAGGCATTTAAAAGGCTTTCTAAATGTTACACCAAACATTGGTGAAGTGGGAATGTTTACATAATCCGCGCAGCCCCCCCCCCCACCTGAGTCTCTCTCACCTTTCCATGTATGCACTTGCTAGTGTTTTGCAGGCCTGCTGATTCAAAAAAAAAAAAAAAAGAGAGAGAGAGAGAGAAAGAGAGAAAGCAAAGCTTAACATGCAGATGAATTTAATTTTCTTGATTTGAAATGGTCAACAAGGGCACTCTTCCATTTGCAATCCAATGCTTCATTGCACGGGGGTTGGGGGTGCAGTGGAGACAGCACCATTGTCAGCAAGAATTGTGCTTGCTCTCTTCTGATCATGGTTCTTAGCTATAACCTCTCCAATGCTCTGTGAGGAGCTTATGAAACACTGTATAGGAACAATGGAATATGCATTTTAAATTGTATGGTAATTGTCTGGTAATATCCTCTTTGGCTCTTTTCAATCATTGCTTCCTTCCAGCCCGCCACTGTAGTAAGAGTTTGTCTATTAAAATTCAAATTAGGTAACAAGGTGAAAATTGCCTCATGAATTTTTCCCCCTTTCAATATACAGTTTTCTTCCTTATATATGCCATCCATTCAGAACAAGGTATCTCTGCCGAACATTCCTGGTAAACACCCTTCCAACGGGCCGAAATGGAAATATTTTGCATCTGTCTTCAAAATGTGTCTCCTCCAAAGGGCACATTCATCAGCACACTGTACAGATCATGGCCATACATCTCTGCACTTTGGAAAAACTCTTTTGAAAGAAGGAATGGATTTTTAAATGCTTCTCACGCATATGGAAAAGTGACAGCAATCATGCTGTGGGACAAGGAGCTATAAGCTCATATGCCACTCTAGTGCGATCCACCTTTCAGGGCATCAGTCCTCCCAAAGCACAAGAAATACATATGTTGGTGGAAGGTTATTAAGACACATCTCTCAGAAAGAGAAGGGTGTTGCGGTTGCCTGGATTAAGGATTACCAGCTGGCAGTTTGTGAAGGAGCTGAGTTGGGTAGCAAAAGAAAGTCTGGATCACAGATCACTATCTACAGAACATAGGGACCACCACACTTCTGACACTGATGACAACCTATGATGTGAGGGGCATGCCTGAAACCCTTCCACATAACCAACCACTTTCACATGGCATTTCACATGGCTCTGGGCATGTGCAACAACTGGACTTTTCTCTTATACATATTTTTTTTTGTTTGTTTTCTGCTTGTGGCACAGTTGCACTGATCAACATATGGAGAGGGACAACTACACTACTGTTTAGCTATAAGGATACCATTAATTGCGGAATTTTAAGTGCTGTTGTTAGGGGAATTCAAGTGAAGCCAGAGAATTCCCGACTCATTTTCAAATAAAAATCAGCAAAGTGAGTACGGAAATGAACCGTACAGCACAATCCTATGCATGTCTGCTCAGAAGTAGGTACTATTGTATGAAATGCAGCTTCCAGGAAAGTGTGCATGAGATTGCAGCCTTAAAAAGTTCAAACAGTGCATATGGTAGCATACACAGCTATGCAATGCTAAAGTGCCAACATGGGAAGTTGGCACTCTCATTTATGTTATGGAGTACTCCCTTCCCATCTTGGAACAACCTGGCATGGATGTTCTCCTGTTCTACTGCTGAGACAGGCCACTTCTGCCCCACACTCGAACTGTAAGTGAGCAGAGATTGCTGTCAAAAGGTGGAAAAAACTAGCCATCTTTTACAGACAATAACTGGGATTCACAGATCCTTAGCGATCGGTAGGCAAAACCTTTTCCTCCACTGATATAGTGAACGTCTATTTGCTTTGACTGGGGTTAATGGCTGGTTTTCTACCTTATACAGGAGAAAGAAACTGCCCTGCCTAATATTTAGAAACCTAGGCAGTGGGTAGGAGGTTATCACAGCACCTTAAAATGTATTTTCTCCAATTCCAGTATCTTCCCAGTTGACAAAGAAAACATGTTCCTATCTCTGTTATGAAAAGACCTGAAGCCAAGTTGAATTCCAATCTATGTGTGCAACCATCTACAATATCTAGGTTGTATAAGAAGTGCAAGCAGCAGCTCCTACTCACAATCCAATGTCCTGGAAAATCTAAAGTAGGCCTTCATTTTTTTCCCCCTTGGATTGGGAAAAAATGTGTCCCAGAGTATAGGAACTGGAAAAGACTTCATCTGCTGTATTACAAAGTTCTAAAGCTAAGGCTACAGTCCTATATACCAGTGGTTCTCAAACATTTAGCAACAGGACCCACTCTTTAGAATGAGAATTTGTCAGGATCCACCAGAGGTGATGTCATGATCAGAAGTGACATCATCAAACAGGAACATTTTAAACAACCCTAGGCTGCAATCCTACCCACACTTGCCCAGGAGTAAGTCCCATTTACTATCATTGTTTAAAGTATATACATAGTAACTTCTTAAAAGTACAAATCTGTAACATTTCTCCAAATGCGGACACTTGATTAGCATCAAGTCTAATATATTAACAATAAAATATTGAAATGAATGGGGACCCAACTGAAATTGGTTTGCAACCCACCAAACCAACCCACAGTTTGAGAAATGCTGCTATATACATTCTTTAATGGGAGTAAGCCACACCAAGCACAATGAGACTTATTTCTAGATGAATTGTTGCTATTAGGTGAGATTTGATGAGGGCTAGTGTCCTAATGAGAACTTTGTAGGAAGAACTGCAAAGGGAGTTTCATCCTCTAATTAGACAGACTCTCTAACATGTTGATATCATTGCTTTAGATAAACCAATTTCTGTTGTCTCTGAGCAGAGTTGGCATCCAATCAATCCAATCTGTAACATCTCTATAGTACGCGTTGTTTATACACACTGAAATTGGGGTTGCAGAATTTGGGGTTCTGGCTTGTACTAAACTCAAGGTCATTGTAGATGACAATGTGTCCCACTCTTGATTGGCAAATATCTGTGCCACCCAACAAACATAAAACAGCCTAGCCAACTGGTGTGAGCTGGTATAAAAATGGTGTAAGTATCTGACACTAGCACAGCACCACATCCAGAGCACACTGTTTCACAGTACAATGGAAGAACAGGACTGATAAAAACAGCAGCTGGCATATTAGGTTGACTCCTCTATGCTGCAGAAAATGCAAGGTTTTTGGAGCGGATGCTCCTTAGGAATAAATACTAACTGTGCCTTGCTGCGAATGGGCTGCAGCCTATCTATATTTAATCAGCCAGGAGATTCGAAGGATGTGCCTCTTGCTTCTAAGTGTAAGGGAAACACTTTTTCCAGTGATTTAGGGAAAAAGAAAGGTAATATCTGCAGCACATAGATTAGTTGCCGGAGTATATCCCTTTTAACTACACCCACAACCCTTTGGAAGGAAAGCAAAAACCGCTTCCATCTGTGAGGGTCCTCATCAATCTGTTTTAAACTTGGTTTATAATTATCTCTAAACAGATTTCTCAAATTAGGTATAATTTTAACTCCTGCTAGCCTCAAACAGAAAGGAGATGTGAGGGACAGGGGCACCACCTACTGTACAGCTCCTTACTGACCGGTATAGTGAAAAATAAAACAGACTTCCAGTGCAAGCCTAGGCAGATCTCAGAAAAAGCTCCATTGAGTTGAATGGGTTTAGGCACATGTGTCTAGGATTGCAGATGAGCAGCCCAATCCTGAGCTACCCATTGTACCAGGACTACCACGCCGTTGAAACGGCTGCCGCGGCATCTTGTGTACAACAGGGCAGCCACCGGTGGGTCCTTGGGGGAAGGAGACTTTGTCCCCATCTCCCAGGTAAAGCAAGTAGCCCCGCAAGGGGCTACTCGATTCTGCAGCAACTCTTGGGCTGGGCTGCCTTAGAATCAAGAGCCTCCGTGTTGAGTCCATTGCCCCTCATGGAGGCTCAGGATGCAGAGGTTCAGAGAAAGTGCCTCCCTCCCACCCCACTCCCTCCAATGGCACACCTCCTCCCCACCCTCCCCCACCTCCCCGTGCCCTGGAACGCCTCCTCCCTGCCTCCACGCCCCACCTATCTCTCTGACACCGGTTCGGCCCACCTACCTCTCTGTGATATACAGTTCGCCCCACTGTGAGATACAGGAAGCTGGACTAGATGGGCCTATGGGCCGATCCAGCAGGGCTGTTCTTATGTTCTTACTGCTAGATTTTCTTTATGTGTCTCAGGATTCTTTTTCAAATGTCGACTGCAGTTCTGTACTCAGCAGATCAGTGAGCAATACATAAACAGCAATACAGTGAGTCTGGATTTTGTCATGAAGAACTGCTTAACAATAGGAATAAATTGTCACATCAAGGCAAAATGAGAGAGATTCCTCTTCTCCTTGGTCACAGAAATGTATTTGATTATAAAAGGCCTTTTGAACCATTTCAGTTCAGACTGGCTGAACCGGTACGAGTGAAAACTCCAATTATGTTTAGACAACTGCAAGTGCAGACAGCAGAGAACGTAGGGAAATTTCTTTCTTTCTGTGAACATTCCACTGCAACTGTTATGCTTTAACTGAAAAACAGTATTGGAAATTGAGAGTGGGAAGGGAAGAGGAGCTGCTTTTAACCTCTCCTTTCTCACCTTTGTCTGATCAAGGTCTTCCCCTTCCCAAAAGCATGCTGTTTTACCACAGGCAATAGGAATGGGGTCCCCCAAATATTTCCCCCTGCATGGAAAAATCAGCTGGGGGAACAATTCTGAGTGCAAAAGAGGAGGGGAAAATTAAGCACCTCCACCATTCCTCCCCTGAAACTGGCAGCCTCACTGAAATGCTAAGATACTGGTCATGCAACTCTCATGTTTGGCACTCAGAATGGATGAAATAGATGCACATGCAGTGGAATCTCTGAGTCAAGACTACCAGATGATGGTACATTGCTTTAAACAAATTTCCCACAGGAATCCCAGCTAGGCATGCCATTCCATGGTAGGTAATGCCATGCTAGGTAAAAGCTCTGGGCAGCAGCGAGGGTCTCGGGGGCGGAGGGAGGCATTTAGGGGCAGGGCTGAAGCTGGGGTAGGAACTGGGTGGGAGGGGTGGAACCAGTGGAGCTCTGTTCCCCTGGATCCTGAACTCCGTGTTGGGCATAGCTGGTGCAGACTTGAAAAGCCCCATTGCAGGGAGACCGCCAGCATCCTCAGCGGTGCTGCTGGATGCAGCGGTAGCCATTTCGGCACTGCTACCTCTGGCAGAGCTGCCGGTTTTAGGACTGGGTTGAGGATTAGGATTGGGATTAGACATGTTCTTAATGGAACAGAAGCTCTGCCCACTTTGGAATGCAGGCACACAACCTTCCTACTACTGCCTCTAGTTCCTACTGCATAATGAGTATGTGCAGCAGTAAATCAGAATTTGACATGTGCTAAAGCAGGGGTTCCCAAAGTATGCATTGTGATGCATTGGGTCACACTCACAGGGGCACAATGGGATGTCCTCAGTGACCCGTCCTACCTGTTCCCCCAGGCCCCACCATCTTGGACCTCACAGAAACTTGCAAGATTTGGGCGTCTCATCTTGGATCTTATGAAATTGTACAAGATTCAAAATGGCAGTGCCTGGTTAAGACAGGAAGTAGATGCTGAGGAGGTGACCCAGGTAAGCTTGGGAACCACTGTGCTCATGGAATCACCCAATAAAAACAAGAGAGAGGAAATTGCATGTGTGAAACGCACATTGCAACTGAACAGGGTTGTGCTAATGGCTTTTGGCAGCCTGTGAATGATAAACTAGAGCTGCAATTCTACACTCACTTATCTGGGGGCAAGCTTCAGGGAACACAATGGGATTTTCTTCAAATAAAGTTGCATAGGATTGCTCCATATATGACTATTATTAAAAGCACCCATTATTACTGGTTGTTTTGTTTTTTAAAACCATCTTCACATTGTATACAAACTTATGTCAAAATAAGAATTTAAAATGTCACAAGTTACAGAACGTTTTCCAACAACCTCATCAGCTTTGGTACAGCTAATCACATGACATAATGTGTATTGGGGGAAAGTACATCAACAGGCTAGGAATCTTCTTATATACATTTTGGTTTAAGGTCTGGCTTTAGGCCCAGAAATTTTTGGAGGGGAAAATTCCTAATTTGGATGGAAGAAAGACAAACAGCAGAGTTCAAGTTCATTATATTTTCTTCCAGTTAGATGAGAACTTTTTTTTAACGCACTTGGGATTTTCTTTAACCAGGTATGCAAAAAGAAAAAAAAAATCAATAAAATCCCAAAGTACTTTCTCATAGCATTTTATTTTATTTTATTTTATTTTATTTTGTGGATTTGGCAAACTGCCTTATTATTTTGTTGTTTTGCTCTTTGAGAGAATGTATAAAAAGCATTTTACAGAGAGTGGCAATAGCAGGTTTGGGGCATCTGTTTTGGTTTTTTTTTTGTTTTTGCTTTTTGTTTTTAATGTTCAAGGCAAGTGATACTTTGATTTTTGAAAGCGGCTGACATTTCACATTTGCTGCTTGTAAGATGAAAACATCCTCCCAGTATGATGCAGACACAGATGCTTTGAAGTGTGCGAGGACTGAATGAAAACCTAAAGTGTGTGGACACCCAGTAATGAGTGTTGCAGTGAAAGCCAAGTGAAAGAAGTTCCAACTGACTTCACATGGTGTATTTAAATGTATTAACTGAAGTCGTACATTGTTAAGCCATCCATATGAAGTCAACAGCTAATGAGAGAGAGAGAGAGAGAGAGAGTGCGCGCGCAGAGATTCACAAACTTTATTAAAGTGCAGCAGCAACTGTTACCCTGCACATGCCCAATCTTTTCTGATCACCGAAGCTAAACGGGGTCAGGCCTGGTTAGTATTTGGATGGGAGACCGCCTGGGAATACCAGGTGCTGTAGGCTTATACCATAGTCTTTCGAGACTGAAGGTTGCCAACCATTAAAGTGCAAAAATGCCACAAATACTGCATTGTTCTTGAAAAGTGCATAAAGTGTATTGCGCTGTGCCAGATTAGAAATATGCCGACACAGTCCTCCAGTTGAGCCCTGTACACAACTGCTGGTATCACCGGAGTGGGGAGGGATGCTGCCCCAACGAGGAATCAGTGGTATCACTCATATTGACCAAGTCCACAGTGTCGACATCCAGCAGTGGTATGGTGTTGTTCCAATTGTCAACAAGTTGAGAGAAGCCCAGCTTCAATGGTACGGCCACGTTCTTTGCGCCAACAGTGATACACTGGCGCAGAAGGGCTGTCCGTTGGAGGTCAATGGCAAACAACTGAACGGCCAGCCGAAGTAGCGCTGGCTTGACACACTGCACGGCGACATGAAAATCACCCGCCTACACCCAGACCAAGCCCGCAATCGAGAGAAATGGCGACTACAATCCAAAATAGCGAACCCTGCCCCCACACAGGACAAATGCTAAAGAAGAAGAAGATGCAAGATTCCACACCAGCTCATTCTAACTCCCTGCTAACTGGGTAAGAGGCACTTTTTCAAGTGGGTGCTCCTCTTTTAATTAGCAGGGAGAGAGTAACTAGACCTCCTCACCCCAGCAGTGTCTTTTCTAGTGGCTGTCTGCTGGTGTTCTTTTGCATCTTTTTAGATTGTGAGCCCTTTTGGGACAGGGAGCTATTAGATATTTGATTTTCTCTGTAAACCACTTTGTGAACTTTCTGTTGAAGAGCAGTATATAAATACTGTTATTATTATTATTATTAATAAGCTTGCTGTACCACACCAGGAGTCTCAAGCAAGGACCTCTATTTACAGACCTGAGCCTTGCTGTTACAAAGTGACCCCTGCACAACTGCCTGAAGGAAATGGCGTTAACCAGGAATCTGGTGACTAGGGGAGCCAAGATACTGGAAAGAGGCAGTTGTAGTGCACATATTTTGCTCATAGCACTTTTTTTTGGGGGGGGGGGTTCCATGATAATTCAGGAACATTTTCAGTGTCTGTTATGCTCGACATGTCTTTCTTACTTTCACAGAAAGTAAATAGATACATTACATAAGAGCTGCCATAGATCTGAGGAGACCCATCGGTGATCATAGGGCTTACGGGGGGGGGGGGGAGATGGAAAATGTTTTCCTTTGTCACTCCCAAGGGCTCTATGTTAGAAGGGCTCTAACATGGTTGGGACTGAAGAGCACATGGGAACAGAGTACGTATTTGAGGAACCGCATTCCCCCAAATCATTGTCCAGAGCCCAGGTTACTTTACTTTACAGAACCATTGCCCTCCAGTAAACCCAGCCCAGTGCAATTCTGAAGACAAATATAGTAGCAAAAGATTCTTACCATTCCACACTGCCCCTTGCAAATCTTTGTGCCCTTAACATGTTCTTGTGATGTTCACAACTCTTTCAACCAAAGACAGTGCCGGAAGAAAGAATTTACAAGACTTATATCCAAACTGAGGTAAAAGGATGCCATGACACATCTACTAGTGCATCTGTAGATCAGTTTTATTTCTGTAATTATTCTTTGTGCAGGCACTTGCCTTTGAAATTCCTGGTTTTGGTTTCAGTTTGCTGTTATGACCCCTATTACGGCAAACATCTGCCTATGAAAGCAGCATTAATTCGATTAATTTTCCAAAGATCAGAGTTTGAAACAGATAATGAACTTCTTATTTTCAAACCTTCTTGGCAATATATTCTGTCAGTTTAACTCAAGATTTGCCACTTCTTCAATCACAAACTACAATGTGCAGTGACTCATTTGTAAAATAAAATAAAAATGTAGGAGGAGAAAAAATAGCATTTTAAACCTGGCTTTACCTGAAATGACTTTGGCTGGTTTTATTTCACATGTTTATAGGAGCACACATGTTCATGTAAACCATATTGTGCTAGCCCCAGGTAAAATACCCAATGGCTACATTCCTGTACAATCACAAATTCTCTTTGCCTACAAGCTAAGCAGAATAACAGCAATTCAAGCTTCCCCACATTGCCCTGTTGACAAGCCTCAGTTCTGCTTGAGGGGCTATAGGCTAGCTGAGCTCTCTTTTGAACCTGCCAATGGAAAGGTTTAATTGGATTGTAAGCCCCTTGAGGCAGAGACCAAGCTAGCCTTCATTTTTAATGCATTCCTTATTATTTAAGTGCCAAGAGGGTTCTAAGCAACAGAGTCTTATGATGGCATGTGTTGGGTCAGGGAAGGTGAGGCCCTCATTTCACATGGGTCAGAGAACCTCCTTTTCCGGAGGGAGATGGAAGACTGTAGTGTAAAATAGCTCTGCCGTAAACATGTGGGGTCTCCAGGCATGTGGCACTTGTTTATGTGACTGTTCTGCCCATGTAAGCACCAAGCTAAAAAATAAATTGGAGAAGAATTTTAGGCCAGAGATCTTCAACAAGTGGGTCTAGATCTAGAAGGAAGTCACTGCAGCACTGCTGCTGCTTCCATTTTGTTTTGAAGTTCAGGCCTGCACAGTTGGAGGAGCCTGAGATGAGGTAAATCCTGCTGGAGTCTCTGACTTTGGACAGGTTGATTTGAACATGGTTAACGAGTCATCGTCCCCCCCCAACCCATTCACCTGCTATCTGTTACCACGCAAACCCTCTACTTTCTGCTTTGTCTCACCTTGCCTCCTCTTTTTCCTCTCTACCTGACAAAACTGAATACACCTTGCTGATGTGACACTATCTACCCCTCGTCTCCTTCCAACTGGCCTGAAAGGAAACATCAGAATCACAGTTGCAGTACATGCTGATTAGCTACCACCAAGTGAGAAAAGAGGACAAACTATGGCCACTCAGTTGCCTTCCTTTCTCAAAGCCTGGAACCTTGAAGGTGGGGGTTTGACAGGAGTCCCAACTGTTCACCAGTTGAAGACACTGCTTTAGGCCCTGGTAGGGAAGTCCTATCTGGAAGTTGTAAACACCAACCTTGAGTAGAAAAATGCAATGATTTTTCACTGAAGTTTGTTCAGGGCAGTTTGCTGCAGAGGAAAACTATGAATCAGGACCAACTTTACTATGAAACAACATGAACCATTCACGTCAAGAAAGGGATTTTAGAGATGGGTACCATTTTGCTGTCTTCAATCCAATCTCTATCTTTGTGAGACAACACAAACAACTAGCTACCAGGAGAGTTATTTTTCACTTCAAATCCGACCCCAGCACAGCTATGATGATCCCCTCAAATTTCACAACTTTTTTCTACCCACAATTTTCCTTTTAAAAATGCTATCTCCTAAAAGGGCTGTGTTTCAGTTTTCCCATCACCCTCAGAAGTCTGTCATTTATATCCCAAGGATGCTCAGCAACCATCCCACACACACAAATGAGTTGCTACAGTGATTGGGTCTTTATAATTTTGTGGTGTGATTAAAAGGATATCTAGACTCCTGCTACCTTACTTTTATGCTTTCGAAAGCATTAGGACAACATTTCCTTTAATTAACTAGCCAAATAACTTCAGTGTCAAAAAAAAATAATAATAATTGCATGAACAAATATCCGAACACCAAGCTGGAAATAATACCATAATACATACATAATTATTCTAAGCGTGTTTACAGGATCTGGCATTTGAAAATTGGGATTAGGGAAAGGCGAAGGATAACATTCAGCTTTGTCCAAAACATGTAGATGGTTTTACGTCTAAGAGCAGTCAATTTATATTCTTACATTTTTTTAAATTCTGCATTTTTTTAGTTTCAGATGGAATGAGACATCAAAAGCCGTCAGATTGAAACAGTTTTGTATGGTCACAGACTATATTTGAAGTGGACTATGCAGCAGCTAAAACATAAGATGGATGTGGGAGGAATTCTTTTTCTTAATAAATAGTTTGCAGCAGAGCGACGAAACAGGATGAAACCAGGACTGAGGATAAAGGAGCTTTTAGTATTTTGTCCCCACTGTGATAACAATTGTGGGCCCCATTCACATTTTTAATTAAAAAATTTCCATTGAAAGTCAACTGAAGTTGTTTTCACCTTACAAATAGTGTGCTTGGAACAGCAATCTGAATTAGAACCTTAGTGGAAGCAACTACTAACACCCTTCGCTCCTCTTCTACCATTTTGGCCTGTACGGCAACTCCGCCACATATTATTTTCTTTAAAAAACAAACATGGTTACATGTATTCAACCAGTGCTGGCTCCTGAAAAGCACACTGGGGCAATAGCCAAAAGGCTGGAGCCTTCTCAATCACGTTGCTGGAGCTCCAGCTGCCTGCCAAGGAAGGTAAGATGACAGGGGGTGGGGAGGGCAGAACACGAGAGAGGGTGAAACTAAGTGGTGTGGTGGTATAATAAGAGGCAGGGGTGTGAATCCAGTGGCAGTGGTGCATGCTGGATCCTTTCCCCTCTGGCTGCAGCCTCCCTGCCCTCTTTCTCTCCTCAGACCCGTGCTGCCGAAATAACTAGCACAGGTCCAAGGAGACCCACTGAGGATCATGAGGCTTACATGGGATTTAAATCCACTTTCCCTGCTGAAGCCTCCTTATTCCCCTCCCCGCTGGATACAGTGTGCCAGTTTTTGGTACAACTGTTTTTGGCACAACTGCACCAGCAGGGCTTGGGGTGGGAGGACAGGATTGGGCTGTAAGTTTCGCATTTAGATTGATATCTAGTTTGACTCTTAAAAAGTCTTCAGACCTCTTTCCCAGTGCCTCCTCCCTGCAGTCTCAAACAAAGCAAGAGGCCTAGCCTTTCACTTCCATCTGACATAATTGACCTGCCAATTCCCCTATACCAAAGCTCCCCTAAAGCAAAGCTCCCCTAAACCAAAAGGGGGCATAATGTGGATCTAGTGCTCAGAAAAAGAGTGCAGGTGCTCAGGAATGAATCAGTGTGGCTGAACTGTACTTACATATCCCCACTTTGGCAGTTGATGTGATTTGCCACTTGCTGGTTAAATGTACAAAAATGTTCATAAAAATATAAAAAATATATATATTGCCGGCTGGCTTTTAATTTGCTTCACTCTTCCCTTTGACCCTTTGTGTTTATAATCATCTTGTTTGTTAGGGCTAATGTTACAGCCATTCTCTTCTGCATATTGCAACATCTATTTTTCATTTTTATAGGCTGTCTGCCATTAGGTATTACTGCCACTTAAATAACCGCCTAAAGAAGTGGTTTAACATTGGGTAGGGGAATGGAAGACACATAAAACTTGAGTAATTTTTTGTTCTACTGAGAGTTGCTTAAACAGCTGTTCTATAAATTATACTTTAAAGTGAGCTGCTTGCTTTAATATGTACAGTTAATATGTACAATGAAGGCTGGGAGGGCTTTTCCGCCATAACTTTCGAACTTACTGTGGACCAAAGAGGTGGTTTGTAAATTGAATTTGACACAGATGAGAAAGGGGCTTGGGAGAGTGTAGAATCTGGGGACAATTCCTGAGTGCATAAATTGGGCAGAATGAGAGTGGTGCTTGGAGGGTCTTGGACCTTGTCAAATCCTTACTGTCATATTCCTTACTGTTCCCATTGTTTGTTTCTCAAAACACTTGGTTCAGCATTCCTAACCTAAGTGAACCCATAAAAACTTCTGCTAGGTATGCCTGTGCAGCTCTTTGGGATGCACCCAACCGCCCAAGTGTGAAATAATCGGGACAGTCCAATCCTAAACTGCCCCAGAGCCCAGTGATGCAGCGGTGCTGAAATGGCTGCCTCTGTAACCGATGAGGCCGCTGTATCCAATGGGGCTGGGGCAACCACCAGAGTTTCCTCAGGATAAGGGAACGTTTGTTCCCTTATCGTGGGTAAAGCCCCAGTGACCCCAATGGGTTTCTTGGAGCTGCACCAGCTGTTTTGCTGGCACAGAATCAAGGAGGCCCATGTACGGCTCTGCAGGTTGGGAGGGGGCATGGGTTTCAGTGGCAGAATCTTCCACTGTCTCCACCCACTCCTGGACCCAATTCTCCTCTCCCCCAGCCCTCCCTCTGCCCATTTTTGCCCACCTCCTGCCCTCTTCCCCCCACCGTAAAAAGCCGCTCTGCTGACCAGCAGAGAAACTTATCACCTGCTGCTCCCCCAGCAAGTCGTCTTGGCGTTGAGGCCCAGTGCCAACTGGCACTGGCTTCAGCACTGGCAATGCAGGTCTAGGGCCGGCAGTAGTGCCTTACGGTACTTTGACGACACCCGGCACTGGCAGTACAAGCGTACCGCCGGTGTTGGGCTCCTTTGGATTGGGCCCTCAGTTGTGTAGCCCTACATGGTGATGCAGTGACGCCAAAGCAGCTACTGCTAAATTCCGCACAGTCAAGTTTGCAACGGCAGTAAAGCACGTCATGCCGGCAGAACATCTTGATAGGACAGGGCCGTAAGTTGTTCATTTAGGAGTAACAGCATAATAAAATATTTTATTTCCCCACCCTTCAGGAACCTAACTGCCCAATCCTAGGCATATCTACTCAGAAGTAAGCCCTTTTCAACATCACAGGACTTACTCCCAAATATGTATTATTATGGCCTTATTTAATCTCCTGACTTTCTTAGACTTTCCTCCACAACAGCAACAGCCACGTCTGAATTCTTTGAAATAAATGAGTGTTAGCAGATGCGATGAGGGAGGAATACCAAAACACCCAAAGAAAATAAATTGCTGAAAATAGTTTCTAATAACAGAAAGTAAACTTGGAAATGCAGATTTAGAATACTTAACTTTCATAGATAATTTAGCAAAAAAAATAAAAGTCGATATTCACTGAAGGATCTCTGCTTTGTTTCCTAAGTCCCAAGACACACAGCAACACCTACACTGTAATGATACTGTAAGGAGACAGTAAATGGCTGATAAATAAAGCCTTAACTTGCTTGTGTTGTTAGGTCTGCCTAAGTAGCTCGGTGACAGAGAGTCTTATGGGAAACAGTAATTAGTTAACCTGAAGGGAGATGCAAATCCTGTTCAGTTTAATTGACTTGGGTATTAATGCAGGAGAGTGTTAAATCACACCATACCATTGCTTTCAGTGAGGGAATCTTCACACAAATGCTTTGCATCGTGAAGCGTACACAAGCAATTACAAAGACTGAACGATTGCTATCGCTTAACTGTATCCTCTAATGGCTAATGATTTTTTTCCCCAGGAACAGTGTTCTGATCCTAAAGCTTGCTATGCCAGCAATTAAACACAGACCATTTCATCAGTACAGTGTCACAAAGCATGGTGCTGCACCAAACTAATATTTAGAAGTCCCGGTCATAATTTTTACTATTATATTAGCATACCAGAACCTGCGGCATGTCCACTCTAGGCTGTATTTAGGACTCCACTGGCTAGACTTTTGGAAGTTTGGTGCAACATCACCTGCAGGACTCTGGAGGGCTGACTGCTGTCTGGTCACCTGAGACCATCCACCAGTCCTTTCTGTGGTTCTTGTGGGAGGTGTGGTTCCTTGATTTTAATTTCTTCCATCCTTCCTCTTTCCTAACACTTTCTGTTCAGATACCAGGTGAGAGGGATCTGCCCAGAGTTCCAGTGTCCACAGGCCCCATCCCCACCACACTTGCATCCCCATCACACTTGCACACCAAGCTCTATGGCCCCTTGTTCTCAAATGTTGAGAACAAGAATTAGGAGTCTCCGATCCTAATCAGAAGACGCATGTAATCTACTATGATCTGTAAGTAAAGTATTTGTTTCAAACCTTTAACCAAGCTTCTACTCCTTTGTGTGTGCTTTTTGATAGCAGCTAGACTTGGGTGGTGAGAGAAATCTTTTACCACTGGGAGGGGGTCTTCCACTGATTATTACTCTGCAACATCCACCTTTCCCCATGTCCTGCCAAATCCCAATCCACTGGGCCTGTGCCCGCTTAAAGCTGATTAGTTTCCCTTGGTTGACTCACCAGTACAGCAAGCAAAAGTCAGAGTCAGTTCCCAGTCCAATCAACGAAAGTGGCCAAGTCAGAGTCCAGAGTCAATTGGCCAAGTCAGAGTCCAAGGTCAGTTTGTCAGTCAGTCCAATCAGTCAAAGGTGCCAAGTCAGAGTCCAGAAACAATATGCCAGGTCACAGTCCAAGGTCGGTCAGTCCTCCTACAACCCACACTCTTTAGTTCCTCCAGGTGCTGTTTATATGCTCCCAGGTTCACTTTAGCCTCTAATGGCTGCAGCTGTGCAGCACACCTCCAGTTACCACCTGGGCTTTAACCCTGCACTTACTTAGAGCAAGGGGCACTGTGGACACCATTTCCTATCTCCTTGGTAATATCTTCACTACACCCCACTACAGACCTGATGTATGACTGACCATAGCCATGATAGTTTCTCCTCTATCTCAGTCTACATTTGTTTGTTTGTGTCTCAGTAAAACAGCACAATTGCTTTGAATGCTTCTTTGCAATTTTATCAGACCAAGAAAAACCTTACAGTGATGATGGATGAAAAGTTAAGCAGGAACTGTAAAAATTCTTGAGGTACTATAGAGCAATCTCTGATGGTAGTAGTGGGATCTCCTCTGCATGCTCTGAGGGAGGAAAGAAGAAGAGGTGACCAGGCCAGGGGCCTCCAGTTCCCATGGAGCTGGGCACTAGCCTGAGAAGACCGTTGTTTCGTGCTTGGCTTGTATTTTGCAAACATTTTGTAAGCTGCCACAGGCGTTTGCTTTGGCAAGGGAAAGGTAGGGCATACATTCTTTAAATAAATAATAAAACTTCACTAGGGGCACAGGTGCCTTAAATGCTCCTAGGAGCTTGTGACAACAGAATCTGAAAGTAAGACAATGCAAAATTAAGGCAATGCAGCCAAGGAAAAAAAAGCAAAGAATACGGACAAATGTAGAACCATCGAGCAGCCTGTCGTGCATGTAGGAGAGCCCATCTTCGCTGAATAATCAGTGACCATGACTTGTTTTCTCTGCCAGATCTAACTCAGCTGTAGAAGATCACAAGTCTCAAAGGGGCTATGATCCCAGCCCCACAAGGAAATTTCAGGGTCATCTGACTGTGTTGTTTGTCAGAGCTGCAAGGACCTTATCACATATCTGTGAGCAGCTTACGCAGAATACACAAACCAAACAATATTCAGAGGTTTAAGTCAGGATGGGAATACCTGTCCCTTGGGGGAATATATCATTTACCATCTCCTCAAAGTTAGTTGCTTGCATGCTGGGAGTAGGAGTATTAGGTTACCTGCTGTAGGTGCGTTTGCCTGTTGTTATTTTAAGTGGCCCAGCTTAACCCAAGCCTCTGTCCCATATGTCTGTCCCTCTTGGGGGGGGGGGGGCGGAAGGGTGCATGAGAAATACACCAACAGCTTCAGGCCTCATCTCTCTGATTGGGTGTAGAAGCTGGAAGTGATCCACAGTAAACAAGGTGAAACCATCTGAAGATATTCCAAGGTTATTTTATGACATAGTGTAGGTTATTTTATGACACAGGGTGCATTTGGCCCACTCCCTCAAGGTACTTTGCTATCTAGGCACCAAGAACAGCAGAATATAAGCTGTAGGTTTGATTAGGAGGTTATGATAAGTTAGGGTTCTCTGAAGTACATCTTGTTTGGCAAGAGGAGGAGCAGTGTGATATTTGTTAAAATGATTTCTATTTCACCTTGCTACTAGTTCTAGCATTCTAGAGCCTAAAGCAGTTCCAACTCAAGCTTTAACACAAATGTGTTATATGTGCATAGTATATTCTCGTGTTACAACCTCAAGTAAGCTTAAGACACCTCCTGAATGCAGCTGCCAACCCTCCAGGACTGGCCTGGGAGTCTCCAGGAATTGGCATCAATCTTCAGGCAAGCACCTTCAGGAAGTCATCCTGAACACTATAACACAGTCTCCCTGGCTAGATGATATTACATCATGTTGGGGGGAAAAAAGAAATCTCCATGAATAGCTTCAGTCAGAGTTGGCAACCCTGCTCTTGAAAGTCACTCTTTAGTGTCTTCTGTTTGAATTAACACTCAATTAAAAATCATAATAAGAGCAAAGTGATGTCGCTGGCAATCTGTCTCAAGTGGAAAATAGCAGAACATGCTGCAAGATGGAGCAAGTAAAATGCTTCCTGTATTTGAGTATAAATTCATCCTGCAGAAATGGATGGGCTAACATCGTAAACGTGTAAAATCCAAATGTCTTCTTTCAGTGCAGACAGTCTATTATTTTAGAAGAATTAAAGAAGGAAATCTTGATGATGTATTTTTGAACTCAATTATGTATTTTTGAACTTGATGATGTATTTTTAAATGCAATCACACTGCCTTTATGGAGCTGATGGGAGAAGGGGGAGTAGTTGTCCAAGTATGAGTAGTCTGGAAATTCTGCAAAGTGAAACACATTTCTAAGACAAGCTCTTGGCCCTTGGGAAAAAAAAAAAAAACATTCCTTGATTAGGACAGAAGTGTTGATCCCTTCCTTTCCTTATAAAATCTGTCTGAAGTGTTTAAACAGTGCTTAAAAATATGAACTGCCCAAACTGCAGGTGTGCATTGCTTAACGACAGGGACATGGTCTCCTAATCCTGTCATTAAGTTATTCTGTCACTATGTGGACATTCAGCCTATTGTATTATATTCTATTCTATTTCACTCCATTACATTACATTCAGCCCCATCTAGTGGCTAAATGCAGTACAACGTCTAATGTAATGGAGTGAAATTGAATAGAATGTAATACATTAGGGCCTAGGCCAGGGGTCGGCAACCTTAAACACTCAAAGAGCCATTTGGACCCATTTTCCAGAGGGAAAAAAAACCTCGGGAGCCACAAAACCCTTTTGACACCTAAAATGAAGATAACACTGCATATATAGTTTTTTGGTTTTTTTACCTTTATGCTCTTATATGTCCCATTTTTATAAAGTAGCCCCCTCTTGTAGCTTTTAGTTAGTTTTGTCATACATTCTTGTCCTGTGTTTTCAGACACCTGGTCCTCTATGTTGTTTTGCCTGATTCCAAGGCCATTCTCTGCCTGGAGAATTATGCCCACTTTAAGCAAATTAGCTTCCCTTTCCCCCAACAAATGACCCTGGTTCTGCCCTGCAGTCCTGCTGGACCCCACCTCCAGGGTAGCTCCCCTGTTCAACCTGCAGAGGTCCTCTCTCCTGCCAGCAGCCTCCCACCACTACAGCAGACCCTGGATCATCAGCAGGTCTTGGGCACAGCAGCCGCACTTCAAACTCCAGTGTCTCTAGCAGTCCCTTAGTCACAAAGTCAGTCAGAGTATCCAGGGCAGAGTCCAAAGTCAATAAGCCAAGTCACAATCCAAGGTCAGATTCCAAAGTCAGTCAAATCAATCAGAGTATCCAAGTCAAAGTCAATAAGCCAGGTCAGATTCCAAAGTCAACCTGCACTCCTTCTACAACCCACAAACCCTTCCTGCCTCAGGTGCTCTTATATCCCTGAGGGCCCTATTCAAGTGGCTGCAGCTGTGCATCACACTCTGCTGGATGCCCAGGCCTTACCCTCAAAGGGGCCACTGCTGACACCACATCTACCTACTCACCAGATCTTCCTAGATTCCAATACAAGTGGGGGGGGGAGCAGATCTCTATACAGACCAGTGCAAAAACAGGGAGAAGGTTGGGGGGGGGGAAGGGAAGATCTCTATATAGATATCACAGCAAGACCATTGCAAAACCCCTTGCACACAGAACCAACACATGGAAGTTGGGGGGGGGGAATCTCCATACATACCAGTGCAAAAACAGGGGGAAAGGTAAGTCAGCCCCAGTAGAGTCAACGGGGCTTCATCCCAGGGATGCATGGACAGGAGTGAAGCCTGCGAGTGGCTCATCTCCCTGTCTACTCAATGGGGTCAATGGGGCTCACTCCCAGGGGAGTATATATACACTGCATATATAGTTTGCGCTCCCCTCTTGTAGGTCACAGTTATATATACACTTCCCTCTTCTAGGTCCCACTAAAAATCAGGTCCAGACCCACAGTTGGAGAACAAGTAGATTGTGCACAGGTGAACTGCTTGTGAAGGATACTGTCATTCTTTACTGTCATTTACTTCTGTAAATGCCTTTCCACACAATACTACCTCTGAACAAGACCACTTAGTACTACTTAACACTGTTCACAAAGGTGCTCCTGAACAAACAAGCTAAGAGTTCAAAACTGCATAAAATAAAAGGCATACTAACAGTGATTACTTCCCAACCATGAAATATGCTTTGGTGCTACATATACAGTATGTTACACATACAGTATACAAACATATACAGAATACCATCTGGTGCAGGGGTCTCCAAACCCCTTTCAAGTTTCCAAGTGAAGGAAATGGAGCAGTGAGAGTGTGAGTGAGTGACCGGGGGATGCTGAGTGGGGAGCTTGAAGGTTGTAATCCTGTGCACGCTTTCCTGGGAGTAAGCACACTGGGACTTACTTCTGAGGAGATGCGCACAGGATTGTGCTCTAAGCTTGGGAGGAGGGCAGAGCAGCTGCACTCAATTGCTTGCTTTTGCCTTGGCTCCGTGGGGTCAGGGCTGCTTGTGGGAAGGGGGGTCATCAGGGTGTTCAATGTGACTTACTTCTGAGGAGACAGGCACAGGCTTGGGCTGTGGCTCCGGCAGGAGGGAAAGTGCGGGGGCGGGGGCTCGCTCTCAGCAGAGGAGCTGCTCCGCCCTCTCCAATGGGGCGCTGCTGCAGCCCATGTGCTCAGGGTGTTCAATGGGACTTACTTCTGAGGAGACACGCACAGGATTGTGCCCTGAGCTTGGAAGGAGGACAGAGCAGCTGCACTCAATTGCTTGCTTTTGCCTTGGCTCTGTGGGGTCAGGTTCGTTTACGCACCCTCCCCTACACGGGCAGGTGGCTGGCGCTGCGGCTTGGGCGGCAGGGAACATGCGGCTGTGGCAGCAGCTGCTGCAGTGCGGGCTCTTTGGGCAGGAGCTGCTCTGCCAGCCGTTCATGCCCTCTCCTATGGGGCACAGCCCCTGGAGGTGAGGGAGCTGCGCCTGTGCGCTCGGGCTGGTGAGCAGCGGCAGCTTCACGGGAGGGGCATGCCCCTCCCCCCACAGCTTGGCCCCACAGGGAGCTGCAGGAGAAGGCTGAAAGAGCCGCTTGCGGCTCCAGAATGGCAGGTTGCCAACCCCAGGCCTAGGCAATTGTAATTACTGGACAGCAGTCTGTAAATATGGTTGGTCCTTAAGTGGAATGTCACTAAGCGACACAGCTGGATGCATTGGGGAACAAACTCAAGAGCTGTCTACACCAAAAGATTTCTGGTTTAGTCTATCTGAAGATTGCAATCAAAACTGTGTCCAAGGTCGCTTACTTTCCTATATTTTATGAGAAGTAGGGCAAAACTGGGAAGTCAGCCCAAACTGATACTGACAAACAATATTGGGGAGTTAGGTAATTGTTAGTAGACAGCCCCAATGCTGACTATGCCAAATGTAGGTTTAGAAGACCAATGCAGGAATGGCCATGAGTTGGGCACAGGGCTGGTCCATCCATGAGGCCAACTGAAGTTGTTGCCCCAAGCAACAGGTTGGTGGTGGTGGGGGGGGGGTGCCCATCTCTTTACATCTACTTTCCTCCACTGTTCCACCTTCTCTTTCCGTTCCCTGTATTGGAAATGGAAGAGGGAGACAAAGAGGAAGAGGGAATATAGAGGCAAGAAGAGTGCTCATCTAGAACACTGGAGAGCATGAGAAGCAGAAGTTGGCACATCATTGGTAAGGGGGGTTGCATTTAGCATGCTAGGATTAAGGTGAATACTATACTTGGTCTGGGAAGATATAAATTCAAAACCTTCCCATCCATAAAGTCCATTGGTGGCCTTGTGTTTAACCAATCCCACAGGAATACCATGAAGATAGTCAAAGGTTGCACACCATCAATGCACACCATCCTGAGCTCTTTGGAGGAAGAATGAGATACAAACGTGATTTTTAAAAGGGGGGGGGGTTGTGAGTTGTGAGGGCATTGCAGAGGCCCATGGGGGAAAGTCAGAGATGAATTATTATGGGCCTTGATGTGTGGATTCCGTCACCTCTCAGAGTAAGCCAAAATAGCACAGATACTGACTAGAGAAAGGAAAATTACCCATAAGGCAGCTGCCTTTGCTGAGACAGCTATAAAGATAAGAGCCAAAGTGCTAAAAATGTTGCAGGCTGAATGATATCTGAGGTGATGTGTCTTTGTTTTATTTTGTGTTCTCTGATACCTTATGTCTACTATAATTTTATTTGTTGCAGTGGGGGGGGGGGGTGGAGAGGTTGGTTTGAGCATTTTGTACTAAGTGTAATCCATGTCTTTCCCACTACAACCACAGACCAAAGTCTGTGGTGGAACACATAAGCAAATTAATTAAATGCATGCTGTTGGACCAAAGGAACTTTCAAAGACTCTGATTCATTATCAGGAATAGAGCTTTCTTAAATGGGAAGACAGGCTGTAAATTTTCCCTTCTTGACAACCTTCAGTGGGATTCTCTATATCCTTCCCTCCCCATCTTTAGAGAAATATAAATGGTAGTTTTGACCTTTACCATTAAATAAATATAAAAACTATAATTTTCCAGGTGGATGAACTTGAACACCAAGTAACTTTAAGATATCTGCATCTTCATTAGGTTAGTAAATTCTGTACACACACACACACACACACACACACACACACACACACACACATATACAGGTTGCCATGTTGTACAATGTCAAAGAAGTTACACTTGGAAGGGATATATCTTAAATCATCAGGAGTACATGATAAATCCTTGATTTGTGACAGATTAGAGCAGTGATTTTCAACCAGCATGCCATGACACACTGGTGTGCCACGAATGGTCGATAGGTGTGCCATGGGAGTTTGGGGGAGAGTCACTTATTAGTAGGGCCATTGGGGAATATGAGCCCCTGACCAGCAGCATGGTGTGCTTTGTCAATTGTAAAAAAACAAACAAACAAACAAACAAAAAAGCACAAAAAAACCTGGTGATATGCCTTGACAATTTTCGTGCCTTGGCAGCATACCATGAGATAAAAAGATTGAAAATTGCTGGATTAGAGTCAGTGGTGAAGCTAATGATCCTGTTGCCCAGTGCAAAACTCAAGATGATGCCCTGGAAGTGACGTCAAATCCGGAAGTGACATCACTCCCAGGTTTTGATTTCACACCCTCCTTTTTAAAAAAGAGAAAAATAACAATTCTGCCACATCCCCCAAGCTGCTTGCTGCCTCTCCCCAGCACCAGTGCCCTCCTACTCACCCCCAAGCTGCTGCCACTTCTCCATATGAAGAGGTTGCTCCCCGTCTCTGTTCCCTCTGAGGTCTTACACTGGGCGGCTGCAGCCCCGCCAGGCTCATTGGATGGGGGGAGAAGCAGTCGTCCGTCACCATTGGCGTGCACCCCACCAGCCAGGCACATTGGACTACATTGAGGCGAGCCCTGTGCACTTGTGAGGGGAGGTCGGGGCATGCCTCCTCCCTGCCAAGTAGCCGTTCTGTTTGGTGGGCACAGCTCAAGTCCTGCAGCTGCCTCACAGGGAGGGGGGGAGAGGAGGCTGTGAAGAAGCCACCAGCCCACTTGCTGGCTCGCAGTGGCTGGGGGGAAGGAGAACTCAGGGCAGGGAAGTGGGAAGAAGCCGCGCCTGATTGACTGAGGCTCCAATCCTATCTGCACTTACCTGGAAGTAAGCTCCATTGACTATCATGGAACTTACTTCTGAGTAGATGTGCCGAAGCTTGGCAGTGAGTGAAAGGCTTGCAACGGCTGACAGGAGGAGGACCTGGGGCAGGTAGGCAGGAGGGAGCTGTGCCTGACTGACTGACTGAGGCTGCAATCCTTTTACACTTTCCTGGGAGTAAGCCCCATTGGACACAATGGGACTTACTTCTAAGTAGACATACATAGGATTGTGCTCTGAGGTCGTACAGGAGGTGGCGGCAGCAGTGGCAGCAGCAGTAGCGGCGATGGCAGCAGCGGCGATGCACCTCCTCCTTCTCCCTCCCTCCCTCCAACTGCTTTCTCTGATGGGAATAGTGCAAGCAAAGCAGAGGTGCTTGGCAGCCCCACTAGGGAAGTTCCCTTGCCTCAGTGCCCGCAGGCAGCTGTTGGTTCTCAGCAGGGGGGCTGCAGTGCTCCCCCCCCCACACCGAGGCACCCCACGAAGGCCTCCCACAGCCCAGCGGAGGTCTCAGGCACAGCAGAGTGGAGGTGCAAACTTTCTCCACTCAGTGCCTGCTGTCACCACTTCGAACCCCTTCCAGGCTCCACCAACGACAAACAAGCAGCGTGACTCCTCGCCTCTCCTCGCCCAAATGCAGAGTAAGGGCAGCCCAGGCGGGGCTTCCCCAACCCTCCTCCAAGGAGCTTCCCTGCTCCCTCCTGGCTGCTGGAGGATGCTGGGGGGGGGGGAAGAGTGTAGCCCATTGCATCACAAGCACGTGACATATACTAGGCTTGTGGCAGAGCTGCAGCAGCCCAAGGTAACTCATGTGTGGGTGTAGTTGCCCCAATGTTGCCCCCCAGTTCCTGATGTTGCCCCTCAGCAGCTGAAGCCTGGTATTTTTGCTACCCCCTGCACCCCTTTAGCTACGCCACTGATTAGAATATTAGAAAATTTATGGGGAGAAATAATCCAGGCAAAAAGAAATCACGCCTCTGGATTGGTTGAATGGCATGGTTGTGAGTGAGGTTTCAGTCTGGAGGTCACAAGGGACTTGACTAGGCTGGAGTGATGATCCAGCTCCCAAGGTGACATCAAGGTCAAAGTCTAAAACATCCCTGAAGTGCCTAATGAACATCCCTAAAGTGTCCACTTTGAAATATCTGAACTGGACCTTAACCTTTGCAAAAGCAGCACATGCTCATAAATGTGTACAATATGTCTACCAGTTAGGAAGTGCAAGCATGAGCTGTCTAAGTGGGTGAGGAACATGTGTCTGACAGTGAGTTACCTTCCACTACCCAGTGACCTTGCTGCTTGGCCACCTTGCTGCTGTAATCTTGGCCCCCTTGACTCTGTAAAAATGTAACCAGCCACATCCTGCAACCGCAACAATATTCCATTCCATGAACCACCTAATATCTGTGGGCTAAACTGCAACATAATAGATAGGGGACTGCAGGACATGTAGGTCCACTCTCTTGCATAGCCATAAATAAGGGAGAATGATTTCAGGAGACATATCCACTTCCATTTTGCAGCTGTGCATGAGGTGAAGGTGATAAAAGGATTGTGTAAGAGTGCAGCATGGATTCTCAGGACATGTCTGAGTGGTTTCAAGAGGGGCTCAATTAGAAGGCTTGGTTTCTAAAAAAAACTTTCATATCTGAGGGCTTGTGGAATAATGGCAAGGTCAGGCATGTGTGCCCCAAGGCAGCTACCTCCCCCTCTCTTCTTGTGTTAAAACAAGAACACCACACCTAGCCCCAACCAGTTCACCCTCTCACTACAAATGAGTACCAGACATCTGGCACACCACTGACATAAAATGAAGTCTCTGTTGAATACAAAAATATCTTAAAACTGAGGGCATCTGAAAAGTAGTAAATCATTCTAGTATATGCCATATAGGGAGGGTGTTCATTAAAAACACATCAGTCACTTGGAGCAGTTAAGGAGAAGAAAGTTGATGTCAGCCTCAAGCTCCACATAGTCAATTTTTTTTTCTGTCCCCAAAATCCATCCTCTGAATATTTCTTTTGTTGGCCCCAGGGTCTGGACTGGCACATCTTGCCTAAAACACATCACATCATTAGTCCTCTTTTCATCAGCATAAAATAAAGATGTCCCTTTTTCAGTGTGCATGTAAGGCTTAATTCCTTATGTCCCCAGAATAAAGGCGTGTGTTGTAATGCATCATGTTTTCACTTTGCTACACATTGTTCTGCTTGGTATTTGAGCACTTGCCAGTTGAATGACATGTTCTCTGGATTGAAATTGCATCCACCTCCCAAAGTGACAAGGGAAATTAGAAGTCCCAGAAACAAGGCAGAAAATATGCTGGGAAACAAATATGGAAAACTACTTGAGAGCAGCGGAATCTCTTGAAGGTAAAGAATCTGAGAATACTCCTTAATACAACAATACAGAAATACAACCATCTTGGCTTGCAGAGTAACAGAATATATTTACTTGATCTTACTCTGGATATTGGAAGATCATCATCATAAATATTCAGATCATGTACTTGCTATTCCTGAACAAATGGGAAGGAGGCTTTCACTCAGTGGTAGGATGCATGCTTTGCATTTATAAGGTCCCACGATAATTTCCTGACATCTCCAGTTAAAGAATCTCTGGTAATAGGGTTGGAAAAAAAATCTCCCCAAGACTCTGGGGGACTCTTGCTCTTGTTAGTCATTTTGCGCTATTTAGGTGCTTGGTATATAATCTGGGTCAGGCAATTTCTTTTCTCATACTATGAATGGTAAAAAAATAATAAAAATAAAAATAAAAATAAAAATAAAAATAAAAATAAAAATAATAATAATAATAATAATAATAATAATAATAATAATAATAATAATAATAATAATAATAATAATAAAACTTTATTTTTATCCCGCCCTTCTCCCAAAAAGGGACCCAGGGCGGCTAACAACATATAAAACAGATTAAAACATAATTTCACAAACAGATAAAAACATATTAAAAAACACATTAGCAGAACCCATAAAAACAGTAGTCAGAAGAGTCAGAATAAAAGAGCATAAAACAGCAGTTCTTAGAGGAATCGGGCCTGTAAAAAAGCAACTAAAAGATATATAAAAGATGTTAAAAAGGCCATAACATCAGAAGGCTTGGTTAAACAACAAGGTCTTCAGGCCTCGCCGAAAGGTCTCAAGAGAGGGAGCCATTCTCAAGTCAAGGGGAAGGGAGTTCCACAACGTTGGTGCCACTACTGAGAAGGCCCTATTTCTTGCCACTGCCCCACGTACCTCCTTAGGCGGCGGCACTTGTAAAAAGGCCTTCTCTGATGACCTGAGAGGACGAGCCGGATTGTACGGGAGTAGGCGATCTCTAAGATAACCTGGCCCAGAGCAGTATAGGGCTTTAAAGGTCAAAACCAGCACCTTGAATTGGGCCCAGAAACGAATGGGCAGCCAATGTAGCCCCCGGAGAAGCAGGCTGACAGAGTCAAACGCCTAGCTCCAGTGACCACATGGGCCGCCGCATTCTGCACTAATTGCAGTTTCCGAACCGTCTTCAGGGGCAGCCCCACATAAAGCGCGTTACAATAATCTAACCTCGATGTCACCGTAGCATGGATCACCGTGGCCAGGTCTGCACGATCCAAGTACGGGCACAGCTGGCGCACCAGCCGAAGCTGAGCAAAGGCCCCCCTAGCCACAGCCGCCACCTGGGAATCCAGGAGCAGCTGCGAGTCCAGGTGGACCCCCAAGCTGCGGACCTGCTCCTTCAGAGGGAGTGCAACCCCATTCAGAGCAAGCTGATAATCCAGCACCTGCATCAAGGATTTCCGAACCAGGAGAGCCTCTGTCTTATCCGGATTTAATTTCAGCTTGTTAGCCCCCATCCAGATCCTCACTGCTCCCAGACAGCGCTCCAGGCCCTCAACTGCCACCCTGGAGTCTGGAGGAAAGGAGAGATAAAGCTGGGTGTCATCAGCATATTGATGACATCCCACTCCAAACCCCCGGATGACCTCTCCCAGCGGTTTCATGTAGATATTAAATAGCATGGGGGACAGAATTGAGCCCTGTGGCACCCCGCACCTCAATGGCCAGGGTGTCGAACAGGCATCCCCCAGCACCACCATCTGGGACTGACCCTCCAAGTAGGAGCGGAACCACCGCAAAACAGTGCCTCCAACTCCCAACTCAGCCAATCGGCCCAGAAGGATACCATGGTCGATGGTATCGAAAGCCACCGAGAGGTCCAGCAGGACCAACAGGGACGCACTCCCCCTGTCCAGTCCCTGGCATAGGTCATCCACCAAGGCGACCAAGGCAGTTTCCGTCCCAAAGCCCGGCCTGAAACCAGATTGAAAAGGATCCAGATAATCCGCTTCATCCAAGACCCTCTGGAGTTGGGCCGCCACCACCTGCTCAATTACCTTGCCCAGAAACGGGATGTTGGAGACTGGCCGATAGTTGTTCAACACAGTGGAATCCAGGGAGGGCTTCTTCAGGAGGGGGTGAACCACTGCCCGCTTCAAAGCAAGCGGCAATGTCCCCTCCCCTAAAGAAGAGTTGACCACCCTCACTGTCCACTCAGCCAGTCCACCCTGGGCAGCTCTTATCAGCCAAGCTGGGCAAGGGTCAAACAGGCAGGCAGACGGCCTCACACTCCAAAGGAGTCTGTCCACATCCTCAGGCTGCACAAGCTGAAAAGAATCCCACAACACTGGACAAGCAGTTGCCAGGGGGACATCATCAGACATTGTCAATGTGGCATCCAAGTCGTAACGAATGTGATCGATTTTATCTGCAAAATGTTGCGCAAACACGTCACAGCGGCTGACCGTGTATTCCTCCTGGTCCACTGGCGGGGCCTGATGGAGGAGGCCCCGCACCACACGGAACAGCTCTGCCGGACGGCTATCAGCAGACGCAATGGTAGCAAAAAAATGTATAGAAAACATTCCTCTATTGACAGTAGCACCGTCTGACACTGACAGACAGGGAAGAACAGAAGCAACCATGACAGAATGCCACATGGATTGAGAACCCCCATATTCATTTCCGTTCTTGCAGGATCAAGTCTGAATGAGCATGCAGATTGCAGCAGTAGTGGGAACTAAAGAAATGGAACAGAATCAAAGTTAGGAAGTTGTCAGGGTCAGGTCAAGGCTGGGGGGGCAATAGGGGCAAGCGAGGGACACAGTGCAGAAACTTGGGGAAAAAGGAAGGAATGGTTTGTCTGCACCTTACTGACTTGCTGAGACACTGAGCTAAGAAGGAAGTCAGCTGGAATTGGCTGTGGCAGGAGAAGAGTTCAGGCAGATCTCAATCTGTGGCTGTAGGTAGGATGACCCTTACCTAATATAAAAGGCCTGCGGTTACCTACTCCAGCCTTTAGGGATGGGTGCCTGATTATTTCTTTGTTCTAAATAGTCATATACTTTTTTTTCCAACCAAAAGAGGGGAAAATATCTAAGCAGTTTACATAGCATAGGATTCAGAACATGGCTCCTTGTCCCACATGAGCTCATACATTTTAAAAAGTCACACAGAAGACACCAGCAGACAGCTACCAGAATGAATAAAGACAGTTGCTCTCTCCTTGCTAAACAGAAGAGAGCCATTTTAAGCCAGACAACTTTTTTTCCTCCTGGAGGGGTTGGTTGGTTAGGCTGCAATACTATACACACTTTCCTGGGAGTAAGCCCCACTGAACATAATGGAAATGACTTCTGAGGAGACATGCATAGGACTGTGCTGTTAACCATCTGTACAGTTCCTGCAGCCAGCCATTGGAAAGGACAATAGGCGAAACCAATGCAGAATAAAAAACAGATACTGGATGCACTTCTATAGCAAATAATAAGAAAGAAGTAATATGAAAAAGTTCAAAACATTGGAGAGGCAACAGCATGTGAGCAGTGCCACCCAATGTATATATTAAGCAAGTACTTGCCTGATCCTGAACTCCAGTCTGAACTCCAGACTGAGCTCCTCCAGTCTATACCGGCAAAATAGCTTGCTCAGACTGGAAGTGACCCATTGCGGCCTCTGTGCCCTTACTCAGGGGAAGGGGATGGAAGTGTCCTTCCCCCAAGGAGACTCCTGGAGGTTTCCCAGCACCTGCTGGATACAGCATTAGCTGTTTTGGTGGGCGCCAGGAAGCATAGAATTGGACTGTTAATTCCTATTTTTATTTTATTATTATTATTATCATATCATATATAATATATCATGTATACAATATATTCATCTAAATGCCCTATCTTATACATCTACAACTCCATTTTCAACCAAGCATAAAATGATCTCCATTCCTCTATCTGTGTCGGTTTATGCTGTTGATCGAAAGTCACTGTAAGCCTATCCATTTCCGCCACATTCATTATTTCCTCTATTAATTCATCTTTCATTGGAATTTTAATAACTTTCCAGTATCTAGCATATAAAATCCTTACAGCAGTTAATATCATAAAAACTAACTACACCATTTTCTTTATCTATAATATCTAAAATAATATTAAGCAAATAACTTTTGCAATTGAAGGAAGACTTTCTTTCATTTTTGTTGTGGTTCTTGAAAGATAGAACCTTCTTTCAATTGTAAAAATCCCTACGGGAATTTAAATAGCCTGCCTATGTAAACCGCCTTGAATAAAGTCTGAGGAGAAATCTGACGACCAAGAAAGGCGGTATATAAATACCTGTAGTAGTATTTAAGCCATTTATGTTAACAGAGTAAATACTCCATCCTGCCTTAACCATCATGTTTCTTTTTACTATTCACCTTCTCTTTTTGTCTTCTTCTTGTTGCTATCAGTAAGTGCCTCCTTGCCCCTCTAGTTTCTTCCTTCTCTGATTCCTCAATTGTCTCTGAATCATCTGATTTCTTTTCTTCCAGCTCCATTTCTACACTTTCTAGTTCCTTTCTTCTCAATTCCTCTTCTTCATTTTCTTCATTTCTCATCTCACCTTTCATCACTGTACTCAAAAAATTTTCTGCTTTCATCGTTGAATTTATATGATATCTCTGTGACTGGAATTGAAAAAACATACCTTCCGGGAGAAGCCATCTATATGGTATTTGCTTTCATCTTAAAAATTTTGCTAGCTCTTCATATTCTTTTCTCTTCTTTCTCACTCTCCATGGGACATGTCTCAGAATTTTCACTTTGCTACCCTCCATCATCCATTCCTTTTCCTGTGAGATCTTCAATATTTTATCTCTGTAAAAGGTTCTGATGAATTTCACATAGATTTCTCTTGGTAGTTCATGTTTTCTTAGATAAAAAGTGCTCAGTCTTCTCACTGAATCCAGATCCATGAGTATCTCCTCTGTTGGCATGTCAATCCACTCTGATATTAAATCACCAATCAGACGTTGTGTATCTTCCCCTTTCTGTTCTGGTACATTTTGTATTCTCACCACTTGAGCTGCACTCTCCATCTGTATTTCCATTAAAGTTGCCTCTCCATCATATTGGTTTTGTTCTATCTCCAATATTCTAGATTGATCTTTTGTTCTCTTTTTTTCTAATTTTCTAATCTTTTGCATATTCTCATCTGCTTGGTCTTTAACAGCTTTCAGTTGCACACTAAGATCATTTAGTTGTGTCCAGACTAGCTTGAACCTGCAAAAATTGATTTGTGTGCCGCTGTCCCATCATCACTAATTTTTCTATATTGACTTGTAATGTCTGCTTCCAATCTTTCCCTTTTGGTTCCTCTTGTGTTAGTTTTCACAAGCTTGACTCCAGGGCGGGAGAGCCCCTAACTTTCGCTCCTTTTCCTGACATCCTTTTTCTTCCTTCTTATATCTTCTTTCCTGTAAAACTCAAATATCTGTTATCACATATATCACTATCAGTTACCCATACATCATATCACATCATCAAAAAAAATCAACTATTCACCCATAAGAACCAACACAGGGAAATTTTAAATCAAATCAACCTTTGCGTTGCAATGTTTTTTAACACCACTAGATGTCCTCAGGATATCGTCCTCCTTACTTCACTTGTCAAGTCTTGTTCTTATCCTTGCGATGTCTTTTTAAATCCACTAGATGTCCCCGATGTTCTATGCTTCTTATTCTGTTATCTTGGTTCTATTGCTTACATTTGTTGCTATATCAACCACATTCTTTTCCAAGAGATAGTCAGATTCCAAGAGATAGGAATTCAAAACACTGAAACCACTTTTGCAAAACAAAGAAATGCAGATCTCCAGCCCTCTCCACAGGCACTCCAAGATCTCCAAGATCTCCACAGGAAAACGAAACTGAACATTTCAAAGCAAAGCTTATATTCCAAAACGATTAATTTGTAATCCAACGAGTTTTAGATTTGTAAAGTTAGAGTTATGCTCTCACATTTCCATAACAAGCTCAGCAGGTCTCCTCCAAAGCTTCTTCTCACACAAGCAAAACAAATGAGCTGAGAAAGCCTCCCCCCTCTTCCTCTTCCCAGAGGGGGAAAATCTGCCCCTGCTTCTTCTTCCCTCTGGCAAAGGCTTAATCAGGCAGTCAATTAATCAATCAATGCCACACACACACACACACAGCAGAACAACACTCACTTAATTCTTCCAACGTCCTTCCCTGCTTGAGGCCTTCGGCATAGTTTCAACATGAATCCTCACCAACACCAACATTGATGGCTGGGTTCCCTTGGAGAAAAAAACAGCCCCTGGCTGGACCCTTCCTCTCTGAAACTGTACACCATCTGTAGGATCGAATCTCTCCTGATCACAGAGCCTCGGATCTTATCAGACCCACGTTTTTTTGGCAGGAAATAGCATGCTTTCCCAAGAGCTTTCAAGAGCTCAGAAAAGCATGACCATTCAGTTGCCTCTGGACTGTTAATTCCTAAACATGCCTGCCTGAATCCTGGGCTTGTCTGACCAAGAACACAGATGCTTCTCGACCCAAATGACCTATAGTTTGTGCAGAATTTCATGTAGTCTGAGTTAGTCTTTCCCCTGGCTGCTACTTTCTTATTTTATCTTATGGTGAGGCAAAAAAAAAAAAAAAAATCCCTTGCCACATCCTCAGTATTAAATGCAAGCGAGATGTTTCCACTACAGCAGGCTTTGTAAAGTTGCCAAAGTATGCAGAGAACACATCACTTTTTCAAACATCTGGAGCGGAATCTGGATCAGTGACCTGTGGATGTTTTGCAATACAATCCGTGCAACTGTCTCAGATGAACGGATGGCACTGGTCACCATCAACGTGTAGCATCATCTGTGTCTAGTGCTGATTGACGATGCAGTCCTACAGCACAGTCACATTAAGAGGGTCTCATGCTGTTTTTTATGGTGTTGTACCTCATGAAGCTGATGATGATGACATACAGGAGCACAGAAGCTGTGCATTATTGAATGGTGTATCAGATTGCACACCTGTTTCCAAATGAATGGATTGGGCAAATACAATAAATGTGTCCTTGAATAAAGTGGTGATGCTTATCATCCTAATCCCCCCAAGTTTGTCAACAGGATGTTTGAAAGACAATTTGACATTTACATATCTTGTCTGTTTATAGTCTTCCTCTCCAAGCAAAGCTGCAAGTGGTATTACAGGCACTTCCCTGTTGCAGGTGCAGAAGCCTCAGAGGACACATTTCCCATTTGGAAAAATAAAAAAAGCAATTGGGAGGGCATGATTGAGACCTACAAAATTATGCATGGTGTAAATCACAGGCTCACACAACCTATAACCAGCCAAGGGTACACAGCTAGAAGCAAACAGTCTCCTGGGAGTGGACTAGATGGCCTCTCAGCTATGAATAGCTCCACGGGCAATACTGGCCCTAACTACAGGACCCAGTAAAAGCAGTAAAACTTAACCCCAACAGTAGAGTGCCCAAGCAGCAAGACTGAATTTGGATGGCAACAGTTCCAGACACTTGGAAAGAATACAAGCTCATAGCTTAAGAATTAAACAGTTACAGTTACATCTCTCTATAAAACAAAAGAAAGACCAATAGAGACTTAACAGAGACACACATTAAAATAATAAACCTATACTCCTCAACTTGGCTAAGCCTACCATTTACATGGTAGATAGCTTAAAGAGCATTGCTAGTTCACCTGTCCATCCTGGAAATCTGGACTAAGCATTGAGAAGATGCTCTGATGTTCTGAAATCTGCCTCCCCAAACTAGGTATCTTTATACCTCTAGTCCAGCCATTTTCAACAACTGTGCTGTGGCACACTGGTGTGCCGTGAGTGGTTCACAGGTGTCATTTATTAGTAGGACCAATGGGGAATGTGAGCACCCCACTGGCAGTACAGTGTGCCTTGCCAATTGTCAAAAACCTGATGGTGTGCCTTAACAATTTTAGTGCCTTGTCAGTGTGCCATGAAATGAAAAAGATTGAAAATAGCTGCTCTAGTCCAAGCAGTCATCCAATCAGGAGACAGGCCTGATGGAAAGTTCTGAAGTCACTAAAAGACCATACTACTTACCTAAGTGGTGGGTCCTCAGCTGTGCAGTATCCGTGTCCTTCAGCTGAATGGAATCTTCTTTGTTTGCAGTGTTCTTGCACCCTCGGCTGTGTGGAATCTTTGTTTACAGCAGTGATTTAAAACCTTTCTCATCTCACGGCACACTGAAAAGGCGCTAAAATTGTCAAGGCACATCATCAGTTGTTTGACAATTGACAAGGCACACCACACTGCTGGTGCAGGGCTCAAATCTCCCAATGGCCCTACTAATAAGTGGCCCTTCCCCAAATTGCCATGGCATACCTGCAGACCATTTGCTGCACACTCAACGTGCCACGGCATAGTGGTTGGAAATGGCTGATTTACATTGTCCTTGCACCTTCCCCCACCTCATTCCCACCTGCTTTAGCTCTTTCTCTCAAAATGGAGGCCACTCCACAAAATGGAGTCCAACCATGGCCTAGTCGTCTTTGGTTCTTTACACATGGTGTGGAGAGAGAGGTTTTTTTTTTCTTCCTTTCTCACAATACTAGAAACATGAAATTGATTGGCTAGAGATTTTGGATGGACAAGAGTAAGTACTTCTTCACACACCATGTAATTCATCTGAGGAATTCATTGCCCTAAGATATGATGAAGACCACTCAATTACATGACTTCAAAAGGCAACTGGACAAATTCATGGACCATTGATCTATCAATGGCTACTAGTCATGATGGTTATGCACTATCTCCAGATTCAACAGCAGTATGCTTCTGAGCACCAGTGGCATAGTAGCAATGGTGAGAGTGAAATATGCCTTTCCTCTTGTGGGTTTCCCAGAGGTAGCAAGTCGGCCATGATTAGAAATAAGATGCTGGACTAGAATAGTTTTTTGCCTGATCTAGCAGCACCGTTCTGATCTTTGGGTCAGGGAAGGGGAGGAATGGGAGTAGATGGGGCAGAACGGGTGCAGAATGAGGCCTGGAAGGGCAGTATTGGCGGCAGTGGTGCTGCTGATATCTTATCTCCCTTTCATGCCTCGATCTGCCTTCCTGGTTCCAATCAGACTTGTCTCAGCTATATAGTTGGCATAGTCCCAAGTAGACTCATTCAGGCAGTGAGTTAGGAACAAATGTTCCCTTACCCGGAGGAGACTGTTGGGGCCGGAATTCCCCCGCAGGATACAGCATGCACCCCATTAGTGCAGCTCCATCACCGCATGGGGAATTAACATAGGAATTGACTGTAAAACTCTTCTATAAAGCTATGAAACTCTGTAAAACTGGAAAACTCTTCTATAAAGTGTGTGTTTTTGTTTTGTTTTTTTAAAATAAAAAGCACCACTACTTCATGTTCTGAATAATGAATGCCAGAGGCTTCACTTGGTCCCAGACTCTCAAGGGGATGAACTGGTGAACACTCTGTGATTTCAAGATCTACTTCTTTACTTATTTACCTGTTTAATTTAGAACCTGCTTACCTCCTTCTGCCCACTCCTACATCAAATGCTCTTCTTTTCTATTCATACTGAATTATATTTAATAGCTTTGTCGAAGACCCTCAAGAACAAAACTATCTTCTTTGTGCTCTGTATTTTACAACAGAAGAAAAGAATAAAATAAAGATATGAAGAACCCCATTCAATATATAGCTTTTCCAGCAGGGAAAATGCATGCACGTTCTGTAAACTGCTAAAACATTTAAATCAGCTGAAAGAGAAAAATGAAAGATGAAATAATGGAGCTAAGTCAGAAGGAAGCAAGTGTGCATATTTATATGCCCATGTGCGCACACCGTTTAAGAAAGAAAGGGAAAAAAAAAAAAAAAAGAACATGTCAGCAGATTGTCATGGGGGAATAGAAAAGGGTTTGCACTGAATATATGAGGTTTCTTACTATAAAAAATGAGAGCCTACCCACAGTCATGATTTAAACAGATGAGCATTTGGGGTGGCATGCTGACACTTGATGTATCAATACACAACAAAGGTTCCTTTCACAAGTACTTGCTACTAGAATCCACTACCCTATAATGTAATCCTCAAGTAACCCAAAAGGCTAAACAGCTCCAGGTCCGATATAAGAACATAAGAAAGCCCCCCTGGATCAGGACAGAGGCCCATCTAGTCCAGTTTCCTGTAACTCACGGCAGCCCACCAGATGCCTCAGGGAGCACACAACACAACAAGATACCTGCATCCTGTTGCCACTCCCTTGCATCTATCCTCACACCAATATCCAGGCTCTTCATAGATGATCAGGGTGTTTAGGTAACTCTCTTTGGGAAACTGCTACATGACAATCTGCAATTTATCTGAATTAATTCACAGTTGCACCAGGTTCTACACAGTTTTGTATAAGTGATAGTGAAATCATGACCATGATTTCAATGATCAGCTGATCTGGGGCACAAATTCCAACTCATGAACATTTCACCTGCTCAGGGACTTTCTCAGGGAAAGGACTGGGCACTGGGGCTGCAATTCTATACACCCTTACCCGGGAGTAAGCCCCACTGAACACACTGGGACTTATCAGTATAGTAAATATATGTCTGGATGTGGAATACCTAAATATTATTCAGAGTAAATGTTGCAGAAGATAGACAAGTCAGTTTGGACACTAATGAATGGTTGTGGGTAACAATTTCAGAATTTGACTTTTTCTATTCCTAAGCTATACTGCCTGGTACCAACATCCTGAAGCTTCAGAAAACTAGATAAGAAAATCAAGGAGTTTTTGGCAGCGCAATGATCTGGGGAGATTTTATAGGACTGGGGAAGTCACAGTATGTTATGCAATTTAGCATGTCACTATTGATGGCACTCAACAGCTTTCAAACCGCTTCCTACACAATCCTGAAGAATTAAATGTCCGCTGCCTCATTGTAAGATTATTCCCCGCAGAATATTTTCTTGTCATTTTCCAGTCAGTTTTCAGATGCTCTAAATAATTGAGTTTCCTTCACCTCTCTAGGGACACTGTCAGAAAATGTTGCTATCCAGCTTATGTTTAACAGCTTTGATTTTAGCCAGTTCATCTTGGTATGGCCATATGCTTCACAGCGTCGAGCATTTAAATTCTCTTGTGTCGTTCTTTTTTATTTGTGTACTAGCTCCCCTTCTCTTTCCCACATCATTGTTTATTCCATCAATTGAAGGTGTATACAATCAATTATGTGTGTGCATGCGTGTCTGTATGAGAGAGAGAGAGAGAGAGAGAGAGAGAGAGAGAGAGAGAGAGAGAGCTAGCTGGCTAAGAACTGGTTTGTTCACCATACCCCATCTGACTAGCCTGCAATTAAGTATATAGTATTGACAAATGTGATCATTCTTTGAAGAAAGAAGCAGCAATGTTTCAATGTTTCTAAACTCTGGCCGATCCCCACTGTTTGATAACCATCAATCCATCTGTTTGATATGAAAATGTACCTTCTTTTTCAAAACTGCATGCTGGAGGAGGGGCAGACCTATACTGTATCACTGAGATGAGAAAAAACATCTCAAAGCCAGAGTCAAATGTCTGCATTGTTACGAGGGTTCCTCAAGGACTCATTTACCAGTGAGATGCAATATATTTCCAACTCAGCTAGCCACATGCTGCAAATCCCCACTTCATATTGTTCAGACATATAATGCAAGTTCTGTTGAAATGCCAAAGAAACAGGGACAAAAGGAAGAAAAGAAATGCTGCCAATTTCCAGGATGTTCAAGTGTTACGAATCTCTTTCCGCAGTGCTCTTGCTGCATCCTGTTCTACAATATGAACTTCTGGCCCTCGACTTCTAACTCTTTCAAAAAAGACAAAACTCCAGCAGATGTTTCAGATTTGACACTTCTAGTGTAATCTTTCCCAATCTTCCTCTCAACTTGAGATTGTGTTTCATGTATACAGGACATGCCTAAACTTCAGGTATTCACCCAGACAGCATTCAGAACTGTTCGGTCTCTTGCAGCACAGCCCACACTCCATGCCAGTGCAACAACAGCCCCAGTGGTGTAGATATCTGCCCACTGATGGACGTGCCATGGATGCTGGGATAACACTGGAAAAGTGTCATGCTGGTGTAGTTTGGTTATCACTCAGACACCAGTGGAACTCTTCGGGTGGAGAGACCAAAATAGGAGACTGAGGAGGGATGTAGGAGGAACATGGGAGGGAGGAGTTGGTGATATCCACCATATGCTAACATTCCTTCTGACAATGCATATGATTCCAGTGCCAGAAAAATGTTATGACATCATAATTGATGTAGGTAGGAATAACTCCTTAAGTAACAGGGAAGGGAAAAACAGCAGAAATTGCACCTTTTGCCAGCCCTTTAACCTGCCCACTTTTCTACAACAGAACATAGGATACAGGCTACATTCAGCAGCCAATCCCAGCACACTGACCCTAGTAGTAAGGCCTTTGCCAGGGAGACTGCATCTCAGATGAGAAGATGTGTGGCATGATCTCTGGTCTCTCTAAGGGTAACTTTGGTGATGGGAACCATGGTGAAAGGGCGCTTGGCACACAAAGAAAGCACTTGTCACAACCTCTTGTCCCTCACAACACGTATGGTTAAGATATTTTGTTAATTCTTGTCTTCTCTTCTTGCAGGAATTCTGCCCCAGGATGTCTCCACACAGAAACACCAAATTGTAACCTCTACCTCACCATTCCTACAGGAAGGACAATGCACCCTAAACAGGAAAGCAAAGGGAGGAGGGAAGCCCATGCTGCAAAGTATGTATGCTGCATCTCACTTTCATGACTCTAGCCTCCCCATTCTGATCCTCCAGGACAGGGGTGCCCAAACCAAGGCCCGGGGGCCACTTGTGGCCCTCGGGGACTCCCAATCTGGCCCCCTGGGAGCCCCCAGTCTCCAATGAGTCTCTGGCCCTCTGGAGACTTGCTGCTGCCCATGCTGGCCCAATGCAACTGATCTCAGCATGATGGTGACCGTTTGCCCTCTCATGTGAGCTGTGGGACAAGGGCTCCCTCCACTGCTTGCAGTTTCACGTCTGTGATGCAGCAGCAAAGGAAAGGCTGGCCTTGCTTTGTGCAAGGCCTTTTATAGGCCTTGAGCTATTGCAACACCTTCATTCATTTATATGTTCCATCTCTTATATTCATTTTTTGTAAATGTATGTAAAATTCAAATTTGAAATGCAAATTCTTTTTTCCTGGCCCCCGACACAGTGTCAAGAGAGATAATATGGCCCTCCTGCCAAAATGTTTGGGACACCCCTGCTCCAGGATCATGAGATGTGTTCATGTTATCAATTATGCTGCCTAACTAACCCTTCCTTTCCCAACATTTAGGAACAGGGAGAATCTGCACCCTTTGGGGAATGCAGGCACTCCAACCCCTGCTGGTGAAACACTCATCAGAATCCCTTTTCTTTTCCAGGATTGCACCATTGACACAGGGGTTGAACAGTGGTTCTCTGCAGAGTTCCACTGCAGCCCCACCCCACCCCCCAGGAGAGCGAACAATAACGTTCAAAGTGACTATGCTGTTACTCCCAAAAGAACACCACTGCATGCATACACTAGTGGAGCCACTCTCACTCACAAACACAAAGTGTGCATCTCAAGCCAGAGAAGAGGTGGGACTGCTGTCATTGTCTATTCCTTGTTACTCTCTGTTTCTCCTTGCTCCCCAGGGGCAGCAGTCCCACAGGTGAGGACATGGTGTAGACCTCATGGGAGAGAGGTGTTTGAAAATGGTGTTATTTATTTTTACTCAGACGTAAGTCCATGATGTTCAGTCAGACTTGGGCTATAATCCTATCTCAAATACCTCTACCCATGAAATGCCTATAGCTTGCCTGCCTGCAGTGGCCAGTGTGAGCCCAGCTGCCGCTCTGCAAAATTTCAGATTTACTTGTTCCAGTGAGGCCTCTGCGGCTTTGCAAATTTCACGGCAGACTTGTGCAGCCAGACTTCACTGGCTTCTATCACTTGGCTGTCTGTTAGATAGTTTACCTCTAAAACCTGGAGGTTGCATATAGGCATCATCTCTTGTAACCTGTGGTCAACTTTTCCTCCTGTGTTTATGGAAAAGCATTACTTATGAGCAATACTGGAATTTAACAGTATGACGAAGCAATCCTGACAAGCTGAAATGTCTTGCAAAGGCTGCCTGTCCTGCGGAGTCCATCATGCTCAGGCCGAGGTCATCAGCAAAGAAGACAGGAATGTCACGCATCCGAAAAGAGACATGAACAAATGTCAAGAACAAACCACTTGGCGGGACAGCTTCTGCTTTCCCCTAGTACCTGGCAAGTCTCCGACACAGAAGTTCACATTAAGATTTCAGTGGCGTAATACCAGGCTGGAAGCTTGCTATAACAGACTGTATTAAAAAACATTTGCACCCACCAGTCTTCTGAAGATGAAATGCCTCTGCACTTTGCAAAATAATGAGTTTTTTCTGAGTCATTGGCCAGGATGTAGAATTCCGTTCCAAGAGACACAAAAACCGCGACATCTATTTACATAATGTATTGCTTTATAATACATGATGTACTCTCCATTCAACATAATATCAATAATTTACCCCCCAAAAGCTTTAATAAATTTAATTGTGTTGCTCCACTTACCAGCCACTTTAGAATAATTTAAAGCCCAACTCCTGACGCATTGAAATTATTCTCCACTGGGCTTATTGACAGTTTCAGCAAGGCTTTTAACTCTCCATTTGCACAAAATGACACCTGCTCTGTTTCCATCTTTTGTTTCCAGATGCAAGATTACTTGAGTAGTTTATTTCTCTTCCTCTCAGACAGGATTGTCAAAATCAGAGAAAATGTATACCTTGCCAAACCTTGGCAGACTCAGAATTACAAAACCTGCACTCAACATTTTCCTGAAATGATGCAAAAAGGCAGGAAATAAATGATGGCCTCTCTACAATGTTTAACATTCTATTATTTTCCGAATAACATTAAATTATTTTCCATTATTTAAAATTAGTACAAAATATCGAGTTCTTTCCAGAGTTCAAGTGCTCCACAGGCACCATCATGATGCAATTCTTAAAACAACCCTGTAATGTAGGTCGGTATTCCCTTCTAATTTCTGGCTTATGCTCACATTCAAGCATTATGACAAGACCTATCTATATTAACAATATATTTTTCTTCCTTGGGTTCATTTAAGGGCAAGGGGGAAGAAGCATGTTATTCTGCCACATCTTTGGAAAAATTAAGTTTCCTTCATTAGTTAGATGCTTACTTACATAGTAAGTCATTTTACTGGCTTAGGATAAGTTCCTAAATAGTGGGAAGCCCAATCCTGAGCTGCCCCGTGCACAGGGTGCAGCACATCGAAAATGGCTGCCACTGCATCCAGCATGCCCCAGGCAGCCCCCGCCGCTTCCTCAGGAGAAGTACTCCTCCCCCTGAGTAAAGCAAGTAGCTCTGCAATGGGACTACACAATTCTATGACAACCAAAAGTTCAGCATAGAATGAAGAGCCTTCATGTCAGGCGGGCAGCTTGACACAGATGCTCAGGATCCAGTGGAGCAAAGCTTCACCAGCAGGGCCACCAGCAGAGAGGAATTTTGTCAGGGGGTACAAAGTTTCTTTTGGGCCCCTTCCCAAAGGGGGAGGGGTCAACGAGGGGGGAGGGCAGGGGGAGGGCTCGATGGGTATAATAAATATAAATAAATAAAAGAGGATAAGAAAGCACATTTGATTTGAACATATTTGTTTACGCTATAATGAGATGAGAAAGATGAGAAAGAACAATACAGATAAGGAGACAGAATTCACATTGAAACATCATTTTATATTAATATGCAAATATGATCATCAGAAGACATAACTATTATTAAGAAACTTACAGTGCCATCCTACTCATGTCTACTCATAAGTAAGCTTCATTGCGTTCAGTAAGGCTTACTCCCTGGAACGCATGTATCAAATTGTAGCTTTACTATTTACTTTGCAAAAAGAGCTTTCCTGGCCTTTTTCTGTGAAAAGTTTTGAATCAGAACATGGAAATTAATTGTTTTGGCAACACTTGATTCAATACTTAGCCTGGCCAAATCCACAAGACGTCCCTGAGACATTGTAGATCTTAAATAATTCTTAATTAGCTTTAGTTTGCTAAATGACCGCTCTGCAGAAGCTACTGTTGCTGGAATTGTTAACAATATTCTTAAACTAATACAAACATTTGGAAACAGATCACCTAGTCTGTACTCTGTTAACAAGGTCAACAGATCTAATGGTTTTAACTGTGCAGTTCCAAAATTTGCTTTATGTACTGATGATAAATGTTGCATTTCTTTTCCAATGCCATCACTATTAAGGTCAGCAAGATATTGTTGTGACAAAGATAAAACTTTTCTCTCCATGTCACATGCAGATATGGAGAGATACTGGCACAAGAAATCAAATTTTTCTGCCAACTGCTTAACAGCATTGAAGCGGACAGTAAATCCTGCTATAACATGGTCCACCAAAACATAAAACACACACTTTCTGAAATAGGCCTCTTCTGTGTCATCCATTTCTTCCAAGTCAGCATTAGTTGTATTGTCATCATGTGGCCTTGCCCTCTTGCGCCTAACTCCATCACCTCTGTGGGAGAGTGTTATTTCTATATTTAGATTTGAAGCAACCAATTTGGCTTCATTCCATATGCTTTTCCAGTTGTTTCAAAGTTTGGAAGTTCGAAACTCTGTGATAAGAGTTTCTATGTTTGCTACTTCAACATCCAGCGTGGCATCTCTAGCTTGGATGACCTTGTTGCATATATCTACAGCAGCTAATATTTTGTACTGACATTAACACACATGCAAACAATGTCACGTATACTAAAGCTCCAGTGACTTCATTTCTTGCTTTTGTTGTCAAATGTAGTTCTAGGAGGTCTTTCAGTGCTAATTTAATACCAGGCAAGTGACCTGCAAAAGGTTGTACACATTCAATGTGATCAGACCATCGTGTTTAAGACATACAATGAAGAGAACAATCAGTACGGTTTTGTAGTAATTCCCACCTCTTAGGACTGGAACAGAATAGGTGGTACACAGTTTGAATTGTTCCAAAGAAGGTTATTGCTTCAGGTAGGCATTCAGCAGCATCATTTCCACATAAGTTGAGTGTATGACAACCACAAGGTGAAAAAAATTGCTGTAGAGAACTGTTCTTGTATTTTTGCTTGTGCACCGTTGTACTTTCCGGCCATATTAGCCCCATTATCATAGGCTTGAACTCTACCATCACTGAGAGGAATACTATGTTCTTTCAATGTATCAGTTATCCACCAAGCAATTTCTTCCCCTCTTTTGTTGCTACAATCTGCAAATGTGAGAAATCTTTCTTGAATCTCATACTGCATTTCTTTTAAAAGTGCATATCTCAAAAGAAATGTTGTTTGTTCAGTATGGGCGGAATCTGGTGTGGAATCTAGTATTACAGCAAAGTACTTTGTAAATTTCCTCTCAAGCAAAATGTGTTGTTTCACAAGATTTGAGCTTTCTGCAATAAACTCATTTTATGAGTCAGGGGACAGATAATGAACTTGAAGCCGCTCACCCCTTTCCTATGACTCCTCCACATGTAATACATGTTCCTGAGCGATGGGGTTCCACCTGGAGAGCAATGAGTCCTAAAAAGTTTCCATTGTCTGGATCACCAATTCGTTAGGATGAACCAGTAAATGGTAGACTACATTCTCCCAAGACGAGTACAACATCTATTATATGCTTTAAGAGGTTCTACCATTTTGCAGCTTCAGTTTTGATTGATGCTTGTAAGATTATGTCCTCTCCTGTCGCAGGCAGCAGGCGACTTTCCAGTTCTCGCCAAGCCAGGTAACATTCTCTGTGGCTATTGCCTTTTGCATGTTTTGGGATCCTGTAGGAAAGCTTCTGCCACTTTCCATTCAAACCCCAGCCTTCAGCAGATACCAGGGCAGACTCTGTGCAGCAGAAGTGTCTTGTGCCAAAATAATCTACATGGGAAGCAATCTAAAGCTTGTTTCTGTTGACTCCAAACAAGCCAGTCTCAGCCACAAAAACTTTTTTCAGACGTTGAAAATGTTTAGGGAATATTTAGGGTGTCAGCAGGCCACAAGAACAGATCTCAGCCCCTCTTACAGCTCAGAGCACAGGCCTGCCGCATGTACTCATGCTCAAGCCCAGTAGGTGGCGCAGCCACTTTGCCTTATGGGAGTTGGAGGCCAGTTTGTGGGAGTTAGCATCAGTGTCCTGTCCCCCATGCAGCAGTCTGCTGAGCTCTCAGGAAACTGTACGGCTCCGGGTCCCCTCCTCTTGCTCCCGGGCCCCCTTTCAGACTCCGGGCCCGGGTACAAATTACCCCCTTTACCCCCCTCTCCTAGGCCCTGTTCACCAGTCCTGCCTCCCTCCCACCCTGCTCCCTCCTCTGACACACCTCTTCCCTGCCCCCTCCCGCCCCTCCCTCTGCCTCCTCCCATCCTGGACACCTCCTCCCTGCCTCCCTCCACACCTCCACCTACCTCTCCACTGCCCTGTGGTACATGCAACTGCTGAGTGGCGGAACTGTGTCATGAGTAGTAGTAGTAGTAGTAGTAGTAGTAGTAGTAGTAGTATTTATATACCGCTTTTCAACAAAAAAAAACATTTACAAAGCAGTTTACAAACAGAATCAAATCACTAAATGGCTCCCTGTCTGATAAAGGCTCACTGTCTAAAAAGATACAGAAGAAAACCAGCAAACAACCACTAGAAAAGATACTGTGCTAGGGTGAAAAGGGACAGTTGCTTCCCCCTTGCTAAATATAGGAGGAGCACCAATTGAAAACCTGCCTCTTTGCCCAGTTAGTAGGGAAATACATTATGTTACTGAAAAGTGTTTTCTTTATGAAATGTCTTGCTATTTATTTAGTTGGTACGCTTATTGAATGAAATGCATATGAAATGAAGATGAAACGTGCACAAGAAATGAAATGGAAATACAGAAGGTCCTCTGAGTTTCAACAGAACTCTGCTCTCAACCTTGGTAAGGAAAGGGCAGGGGTCTTCAAGAGGCTGGCTTTGTTTACCTCTCAATCTTGGCCATCCTAGTCCAGATTTTGGGTACAGGCCTTAGCACCAAATGTTTCTGAGATACAGATAGATCTAATTCTGACTGCTGGGCATGGGACAGAATGGATAGCCTCTTAAGTGCCAAATCATTCAGCAATCTGGCACAGTCAGAATGAAAGAAAGGTGATAGTCCAAGAGTCAAAGACATCTTTGTGCCTGACACACAAAGAAGCCCTTTCTGATAGTCTTTTAAACTGGGAAGCAACGTATATTGTAAAAAGAATTTTTAAAAACTTGATGCCTGATAGAAACTATGCACTTCAGAGGAATGAGACCTGCTGTGCACTCTTATTCCTTGTTTTCATTCCAGCTGATTTATGCAGTTCATGCATCTAGGATGGACTCCTCTTAGATCGAACCAAAAAGCTCACAACGTTTGCATTAATTTTGCAAATGCTATTTTCATTGCAAGAAAATGTTTTGAATGGAAAAAAAATTTCTCATGGATTTTAGCAATTGAGCATGGAAAATGTTGTTTATTATAACAAATGCCTAAGGCTTCTTGAAAAGTGCAGTGAGGCCTTTTGAATTCAATTGAAGAGTGTTGGATGTGAGCAGTGTTTTGTTTTTTTTACCCAGACCGTCACAGGTGACAGCCTAGCACCTGATTAGCATCAAAGTGGGATTGGCTGAGCCAATGACAGAGTGTTTGGTGCCTGACCTTTTTCTGGATCAGTTTGATGCTGAACAAGCTCATGAGTGAGTGCACGCCACTCTGCTACAGCTCGGTGTGGGCCCACTTATTTATTTATTTATTTATTTATTTATTTATTTATATTCCACCTTTCTGTCCAATGAAGGGCACTCAAGGCGGCTTACAATTAAAACCGTATTGAAAACATAAAATGTACATATATGTATAAAAAAGACATTTGAAAACAATCAAACACAATAAAACCTGGATCTCAAATTAAAATACATTCAGAAAGTGCCATGCCTCCTGCTGTCAGCATAAAAGGCCTCCTTGAATAAAAAGGACTGAAGCCCCTGCCGAAAGGACTCTAAAGAGGAAGCTGTTCTCAATTCTAGAGGGAAGGAGTTCTACAGACGTCCCAGCAAGCCTCAGAGCCTCGTGAGGACAGTGGTGGTTGCAGCAGTGGCAAGAGCAGCAACAGCAGCAATAACAGCATAAAACCTGCCAGACATGTGGGAAAAAAAGAGAAGGGAAGTCTAAGAGATGATCCTGGGTGCAGAAAAGGTGCTGGAAATAGGGACTGGAGAGGAAAAGTAGTGAGCCCAGGGACTTCCCCCTACCATGAGATTGTTAGGGGCTTCACAACTGCAATATTTTACTCCCCCCCCCATTTGCCTATCTCTTCCCCAGGTTAGTTAGGGCTTCCCTCCCCGTCACTCCAGTGGTATTCATATTGATGGTAGCTGAGCATTTTCTTAGGGATGGGTGTATTTTGCCTCCTTCCTGTACTCCTAGCCTTAATTTTTTTTTTTAAAGATACAGAGCAACAGCAACAGGGGTTATGAATACTAAGGGGGTAGTGTATTCGGAGCATCCTGTATAACATTGAAACAGGGATAATCAATACATAGTTGTACATTAGATATTAGTCTTGTTTTTAGCCTTGCCTGTTAGCTAAGACAGTTTGATTGGAATTTAAGGCAATTTCTAGTTATAACAGGGCCATATCCAGCAACCCCAGGTTGTGGGATGTGGATTCTTTTATTGCCTGGTTGACTGCTTTCTCTATAGAGGAAATAAAGGGGGGGGGGATGGAAAAGGCCACCTTACAGGTGTGGCTATAGCATTTGGTTCTTGTTATAATGTGGTCACTATAATGTGAATCTGAGCATGTCTCAAGTAGGCTCAAAAATTAGGGGACAAGGCATGCCTGCCACCACCCCCCCGGGCAGTTAGCCTTGTATTCTTCATCCTTGCACATGGATAAACAGGCATTTTTTTCAATGAATGACCTTGTGGTCAGAATGAAAGCTATTGAAAGGACTCAAGCCATAAAGGCAGTAGGCAAGGGTAGATGGTGGAGAGGTACCAGTCCTTTCGAATGGAATTTCTCTCTCTCTCTCTCTCTCTCTCTCTCTCATTTTCAGGAGGAGTGTTTTTAAGAGTTGTCCCTGTTTGCAAAGCAAGATCCAGATCCCATGTCACTGTGGCTGTGGAGCCTTAGGTCATAGAGGCCTGCAGAGCCATTGGGGCTGTGCTGGCACCCAGACCACAGCCGGGGCATGAAGGAATTTCTATTATTCAGATCCAAGAGGGGTTTGGGGCAAGTTTGTCCTAGTCTCTCAGAGCGTGTAATTCAGTTTCTAGTTCACCTGTAAGGGTCAAGCAAAGCAGTGAATATGATGTTGGGATATTGGCTGCCTTGGCCTTTGAGGCCATGTCTGGGAATTATGTTGCTTTGACAGGAGATTTCCACATCGGGCTGATACTGAAGGGGCAAGGCTGGAAATCTCAAGGGGGCCACACAAGTGGTAGCCCATCACTCCTAGAATTCTACCAGCTCTTTGAAAAGCCTTCATATCTCATTGTTCTGTGCATACTGAAATGTGTTTATTTAAAGCAGGAACTCTGGTTACATTTTTCAGGGCTTTGTGACTCTATGAGGTACTAGTAAGGAGCTAGTGAGATGTGTTGGCATGATCCCTGAATAGGGATGACATTCACTGGGTTCAATACAGAGTGAAATTGAAGTTGGGATTGTCAAAAACTAACCAGAAGTGTTGTGACCAATGGGTCTCTCTGAATGAAACCAAGAGGTCACCCCTACATCCAATACAGGCACTGGAATGTATTTGGAAAGGCTTGGTGATGGCCCAGACTCCTTTTTTTGTAAGATGATGAATCCTCGCTTACCCAGTTCCAGTTTGGGGCTGTGATTCATAGGGGCTTAGCTGGTGTGGGGCTGTCTCCCTCTGACTCCCCTCAATCCACCCACCCCTGCCCCGACCAAGTCTGCTAACCCCATCGACTTACTGCCATTGATTGGGACACTCCTTGGCACCTGTTGCAGTGTTGGCTATGTGTGGCTCCCTTAAGGGCAGAAGTGTGTGGCTATGAAGTGTGTGGCTACGCGGGCTCCCTTAAGGGCATTTATGACATCATAAAACATGCTCGGCCTATGGAACACTAGTTCCCGCAGTGCAGCCCAAGCATAATGGGCACAGAAGTTATGCATTTGATGTGACAAGTCGATTTAGAACTCAGGAAAATAAAAACGTTTTGGGGACAGAGTTGTTTAAGAATACAGTACTTATTGCTGACCAATTTCTGAATTAAACCGAAGTGTGTCTACCCATCAGGAGTACCAAGTGTCACTTCTGGACAGGGGCAGGAGCAGCTTCACATTAGACACATCCCAGTAGTTCAATCCAGAGGTCACCATGAATGACAGTAGCCAAACAGCCCTCGGCTCAATAAAAAGTATTCTCAGTTTCTGGTTGGTTAGAACCAAGATGAGTATAAAGCCATGGCTACAAAGCCTCTGAGCAAGATTAATATTTACAGATAACCGAATGCCCCCAGTAGAATTCCACTCTATAATATTCTAGATCAAACCTGCCAGAAATTAATCCATGATGTTTTTAAAAGGTCACTGCTTCCTTACTTATGAAAGTTACTTGTTCCTTTGCCTCATTATTTCTAGGGTAAAGGGTAAGTCAGAAAAGTTTCCATAATTAGTTAGCCTGCTGTTATCTCTCTGCATCTTAAACCCATTGTGCCACCCACATTTGTGCCCCAGATTTGTCTTAATGTTCCCCTTATTGTTCCCCTTTATTAGTTTGAGAAGTTCTCAACCAAGCATTAACTTTACTGGATGATACACCGCCACCCTTCATCATTTTCTGATAGCAACTTTAGCCTGTTGACAATTTCCTTCCTAACCTCCTCTGTTTTAAACTATGAATGTTTACAGCTTGAATCCTAACCAGTGCCAAGTATAGCTGACCTATTGAATCATGAGTGCATGTGTCCCGTCCCCCCCACAGGTGGCATTTATTAGTTCATTTCAAAATGTCATTTGTCTTCTTTGTGCCTGCACCCTATTATTGACAACTATTCTCTGTCTAATCACACATCCTTCAGTGCAATAATGCTGTCTAGCATGTGATGCCTCATTTCACAAGTCTGCACTTGTGTTTTCTTGTCTATGTATAACATTTGAGTTTGATTTTATCCAACGTGATTTTCTTTAAAGACTCGATACACCAACAAAAATCATCCTACATGTATTCTTTTCTTTTATACGTCGCTTGTAGAGGAGCAGGGCTGGGTGAAGAATGCCCTAGTGGTTCAACATCTATTAAAGTTATTCTGAACAGACAAGTACAGACAGTTGACTATGGGCCTGTCCAGTTATTTCTCTGACTAACCCTTGCTCTTTCGAGATTAAAACATGACTGCACCCTACCACTATCTTGGTGGCCAGTAACCACCTTCTCTTCCCCCCTCCCCCAGCAGACATCATGAGAATGGAAGCATTGCCCACATTCTGATTGACTTCAGGATGACACTACACTCAGTTGGAAAACAACTGAACTGCATTATCACTTTTCCCTATATGGAAGATATCTTTACATAAGAATATTTCTAGAAAACAATGTGTCCAATACAGATTCTGGATATTAATGTGTATTAGATGCAGGATACTGATGAAATACCTTGTCCACAGACAGACAGACTCTGTGTGTATGTGTGTGTGTATGTGTTTGTATAGCACACAGAATAAAGAAAAAGAAAGAGACAGATGAAACTTTATTCATTTGAATTCATTTATTCATTTATTTGAATTCATTTATTCATTTTTTAAATTTCATTGGAGCATATATACGCACACAGAGGTATGTGTGGATAAATATGTATACAGGTGGGACCTTGGTATCAATTAATTTGGTATTCACTGATTTGACTCACCACTGATAACGGTCCACCTTTAAATGCCTTGTAACAAGGAAAAAAAAACACACCAAAATCCAATTTTCCACCCTTGTGCTGTTAATTATAATTTCATTCCACTAGATTCCATTATTCACCCCCATCTAGTGGCCAAATGTGGTATAGCACATTCGTATAGCATCTATACAATTGCATTCTGGCAACAATGGAGGAGCAAGAAACCTGAAAGTGGGTCCTTAAAGCTATTTTTCTACTAATTTGGTATCCACTGATTTTTTTATCCACTGGGAACCCCAGTAGATAACGAGGCACAACCTGTACATATGTATGTATGCATTTACAGTATTACTGTGATTCTTTTCCCTTCTTCAATCTTATAAAGACATTTTCTTCCCCTTGAGTCCAAGTGCATTTCAGGTCCCAACATCAAACTGAGCTGATGTCAGTTTTTTACTGTGCATTTTAGAGAATGTTCACTCTAGGAGAAGAGATTTCTGATGACATGTCAAGCTAAATATACTCAAGATTTTCTCGGTAATTTAATCTCACCAGAGATCCCTCAAGTAAAGTCATTCGAAAAAAAAAAAAATCCTCCTGCCATTCACTGGTGTTCTGCAGAACTTGGGCAAATGACCTAAATCTAAGAAAGCCAGGGAGTTTTACAACCCAATCCTATCCCCTGCCAGCCCATAGCCTGCAGTCCTGCTAATGGAATGGGTGTTGCATGCTATGGCAGAGGGGCAACCAGATAACCAGAGACCAGTGGGTTTCCTCAGATCTACGTCAGCTATTTAGTTGGCATAAATATCAGCAACCAAGGGGACATGTTAGCTGCAAGAAAGTTGAGAGGATTTTGTTGTGTGCTACTGCCATCAAGATCATGTGTTACTGCCATTCAGGATTGCCAAATCCAAGCCCCCTTCCCAGACCTGATACCATAGCCTGGGTTCATGTGGATCAGTACCAGCGATTTCTGCTAACCCCTCTCCATAGCAGATAGCAGCAGTTACCTTACCCAGAGGAGACTTCCTTGACTGCCCCCCCCACCCCAGATGCAGTGCAAGCTATTTTGGTGTGGCTCCATTGGCTGGGGAGCCAATGTGTGGCTACATTGGCTGGGGAGCATAGCATTGGGCTGTAAGGAGGAGACAGGAGTCAGAAGTAATTATATGTACAGCTTTTTTTATTTATTTAGTTGTTGGCATCCTTCAGTCTCGAAAGACTATGGTGTCACGCTCTGAATGGTGGTTCTGGAACAGAGTGTCCTCTCCAGAGCGCGAAGCCTGGGTAAAGTAGGTATGGAGGATAGGCTGTTACCCATGCAGCAAATCCCCCCTCTCCCCGTCGCTGAAATGGTCCAATGGAAAGGCAGAGGCCAATATGGTTGGTTCCAGCGGCGTCGCAGGAGTTGCCAGAACGTGACTGTGTTCAGCCATGAACTGCCTCAGGGACTCCAGCTCTGGATTTTGCCTCGAGATTGACTCCTGAAGCCTTTTCCATAACTGGATGTAGCCACAAGGCAGTGGAGGTTTGGGATCAGAGTTTTCCTTCTCTCAGATGAGCTGCCTTCCCAGGCTAACGAGTCCCATCTACCCGGTGGCTGTTTAGTCGTAGTGAATCAAAAATCCTATCTGAGTTGGAAGGAACAATTCTTGAAAAGACGTGCACTAAATTACACTGTATTGTGAATCTGGCAGCCTCTCACTCTGGACTGAAATGTGTACCATCCCGTTTTGTGCTATTGGCTTCATTGCATTATGCGTCATCCAACAAACCGAGACTTTCTTCTTTGTATGCAGATCAGTGATGACTGTTCAAATGCCAGTACTGTTCTCAGGACACTTATCTGCAGCTACCAACATGTTATTTTTATCCCCAGGAAGTAAAACCCATGGCTATTCACAGCATGCCGATGCACAGTCTTCTATCTGGCTGGTGGGGTGCACTCTATGAAGAGTGATTTGTGAGCAAAACTTGTATCAGCTATAGTTGCACATACAACCTTATGTGCAGCTGCCACCCAGACCCAGAAGTGACTCTGCCAAAGCTAACAATCCTGAGCTAACTGTTGTTTATGATGGTGGCTTGATAGCACTTTGCATGTTCCTCACTTTGGTGCCTGACCAGAAACATACAGTCTCTTATAGCTTGTTTCATGAAAGACTGAAAGAAGCTAATTTGTGTGATTGCTGCTGTCTTTATCTCTGAGCTTGATCTGTATTCTTTTAATTTTTTAAGCCACATTATCAGTAACCTCCCTACAGCTCAACATCCAAGACAAATGATAATATTCCAACAGCAGTTGTGTTTGGTATCAGTCATTAAGCAATTTTCGTACTGCCTGATTCACTGTTTAGAAGGATAAAATGGGAAAAGTTCTTTTGAAGTCCCTTTTCTTTTGCCCTGAGACGACAACTCATTACGTTGCATGTTGACTTTGTAAATCAGAAAAGAAGCCTTTCTAAACAAGGAAGCAGTGCCCTTGCTTTTCACATTCTAACATATGAGTTTGCCCCTCCGAAGAAGCCATTTAAAAATTAAATAATGTAGCATTGGTGAATGTAAGAACCTTTGCCTAAACTTACCACAAATCAAATGGAAGACGAGTGCTGAGTTCAAGTTCAGTGAAAACATTGTGAGGCTAAAAATAAAAGATTGAGGTTCAAGTTTTATTTTTAAAAAGAAAGGAAATCAAGGTGTGTGTGGGGGGGGGGAAGTTGAGGAAAAATAACTCATAGCCCTCAGGGTTCAATATTCTGACTCAGCCTGCAGGTACAATCTATTCTCCGACTCCCTGGGCTCAATATCTTAGAGGAGGAAAAAGCATAAGCATCTACTCATGTGAGGCATGTTGAGGTCCTGAGAGCTTCAAACATTCTTGTATAATGCGTTTCTTTTTTAAATTTGTGAAACATCCTGACAGAGACACAAAGGAAAAAAGAAAAATAATCCCTCTAACATCAAAATAAGGCTCTGGCCTTAGCTCCTTTCTGTGCCAGACATCTTCTTGCTGCCTGTTTCTAGAAAGGAGTAAGGCTGTTCACAGACAGCAGTCACAACTTTGAGCTTCACCTGACTGATGATGGTACTTCTTTTATTTACTTCAAATCCCTCATCTCCCCCATCCCAGTTTAACTTGAAGCCTTTGATTCAATTCCCTAGCCTACAGACTAAATTGAAGATAAGCCTAAGTAGGTTTATAATTTATTTGGTCCATTTTTATCCCTTTTTAAATATTTCACCTTCAAGAGAATCCTGAAATTTGGTTGGAATTTAACTTTTCACAGACCATCGGATTGGGTAAAATCTGAGAGGAAAAGTCAGTGTTTCTTTATATAAGTCAGGTTAAGCCAAAGCAGAGACCGGGGCTTGCAGAGAAGAGGGGGCAAAGAAGGGAAGAGAAAGAAGAAGCAAGAAGAGAAAGCTTGTATGGATGGGTAAAGAGTATGGTAGACTAACGGCCTGATCCTAAGTATTTATGACAGTGGAACACAGTTCCCCTTTTTGCAAGGATACTTGCAAAAAGAATATACAGCAGTGATTCTCAAACTGTGAGCCATGGTTCCCTGGGGAGCTGTGGAAACCAACCATGGGAACCACGGAATCCTCACAAAAAACCCATCACCTTATACAATGCATAGGATTATAGCCCTTATGGGGACCCATGACAAATGGCTCAATCGGTTAAGGGAACCACCAGCCCAAAAAGTTTGGGAACCACTGGAATATAGCATACTGCCAGTGACCATTTTGGAACCACTGCTGCAAAAGATGGTGGTGGTCCAGTAACACTACAATACCACTATATTACTGAACTATCCACTGGAGCCCAAAGAAGCTGGAGCAGTTGGAAGAACAGGGTGGTGAGGGGAACATAGGAACTTTTGGATGGGGAGGCAGGAGGGTAGGAAGTAGAATGGGATTCCGGCAGCAATGACTTGGACAGGGATCCTATCCTCAATCCTTCTTCCTTACTCTCCTTGGATTTATGCTCGTGAAATAGCTAGCATAGATCTGACCCACTAGGGAAGCAGAGAGTACTTGAGGAGACCTCTGTGACTGCTCCACTACTGCAGGATGCAGCATGCATCCTGTTGCAGCAGCTGTATTGGCCCTGGGGGAAATTAGGATTGGGCCCTACATCTCTTGCAAAATTGAATCTCGGTGTTCAGCTGCCTTGGTTCCTGGAGTTTTAGTTTTGCCACCCTATGCCTTGCAGTCATTCCTCTCTGCTCAGTACTGGTAAAGTGACTGGATCTTAAAGTTAACATTTCCCAAGATAAAAAGAAGGTTGCTTCAATGGAGGCAGCTTTAAACAAAATGAGCTTCTACTTGGTGGCAGCCAGCAGAACCACAGACCTCCCATTCATGGGGCATGTTATTGCTGGAGTGTGCAAGTATGTTATTCAGCAAGAGTGACACCAATGCAGAACTTTAATGTGTAGGAAAAGAATATCCTCACAAGGCAAGCAATATACCCAATATATTACGCAGGGAGGGTGGAAAATCATGGGCGAAAAGCACATCACCATATATCACTGCTTTCCATCTTCTTTTTCTCTCCCTTTGTCCTTTTTAAATGAATGCTGTTGCTAGCTGCAGGAAGGTGGCAGATGTTTTAGGAGACTTTATCCTGGGGATTGACAAGGAGCCTGTAGTATAGAGGTATTGTACATGTAGGAGAGACCCACTTTATGCGTCAGTAGCAAGAACAGATATGATATACATCCCAATTTCCTTCTGTCTCACAAAGGAGAGCTGTTCTTGGACTCCTTTCGCGTGGAATTTAATTTGGGTTAGAAAATCCTGCAAAGTACGGTCTCAGTTTCATCTCTCATTCTCAACTTAAATGCCTTATCTTGTTTGACAACCATAGGGACTAAAGTTAGCATTGTATACAAGACTTTCAAATAAGAAATATGATGTGCTGTTTTTGAATTTGTTTCTTAATACTTTTTTTTTTTTTAATAGAAGCTAGTAAAGCCATAATCTGTGCCACAGGAATTCTTCCTAACAACGCCTGGTGCAGCATGAAGAACACGGCCATGTTCCTATACATGATGCACACACATTATTGTATATGTATCTACTTCCTCTCAGCAAGTCTATGTCCACATTAGAAGCAAACTCTGAGAGAGGGGCAGCAAAAGTTGATGTGTTCCAGTGTTTATGAAGCCTGTCAGCATGTTCCAACAAACAAAAAGGGGGAGGGGGTGTAGGAAAACAATAAGTGGAAAAGGAAAAAAAGCAGCTCAGGGTATCTTTGGGTAAATGGGCAACTCTAAGGCCCAATCACACAACAAAGCTGCAGCCTCCTCAGGAGATCTGCTATTGCATGCATGGAAAGACCCTGTCAAACTGCCATTAAGTCTCCAAAAGCATCAAGTGGCTCCACCAGGCATGAAACAAGAGAAATTCAGGATGGAGAAATTTGATGGCTGCTGCTTACATTAATCCAGTGACTTTCACTCAATGAAGTATGTACACATTCATTTCAAGTAGAAGTATGAACAAGATGCCTGAAGTGTTGTTTTTTCTTTAAATGCCACTTAGTGAGGAAATCACTGTTTACATGGCAAGGGGCCAAGGTGAGCAAGTTAAAGCTAACAGGCTCCGAAACAACTCCTAGAACAGGCAAATCAATCAGGGTAAAACTATCCTCCAGAACTTCTAGCAGATAACCTTGGCTAGCTTGACTGAGCTCCGCAGCGCTAGCAGCAGTTAAGAGCCAGCACAAGACAAGATAGCAGCAGCATTTTGTCAAAACAGATTCAAAATCATCAACATGTGAACAACTCGGTCCTACCTGTTTACTCGAAAGTCATTCTCACTGAGGCCAGAGGAGTTTCTCCAAAGAACATACAATTATGCACTTCAGTCGAGAGAGAGCCATTAGCTGGGTATACTGTCAACCTGGAGATGATGTGATTCTGTTCACGTAGGATTGTACACTCTGCTCAGGAACAAGTATGCAGACTAGGGATGATCCTTGCCCTGGAGGCTTCTCCTAAGGGTTCTGGGAGCAAGAAGCACCTTTATCAGTTTCATTGGATTTGCCACTTGCCACTTTTTCTGGAGAGGGCTGACCTGGCTGCAAGTTATCCATGCTGGGTGGTCACCTCCAAATTGAACTTTTGTAATGAGCCCTCTGTGGGGCTGCCCATGAAAAGTGATTGGCAACTGAAAGTGCTGTGAATGTAGAACCCGAGCTTTTAACTGGGGCTTTCTATTCTGATCATATCACCCCAATTTGCAGCGGTTAGCACTGCATTGGCTACCAATTTCTTTTGGGGCTCCGTTCAAGGTGCTGCTAGTTGCCTTTTAAGCCATAAATGGTTTGAGACCCAGATAACCATAGGTTCTTTTCCAGATGCCCCAATCATCATCCTTGTTCTGGATGGCTTCTGAGGTACGTATATCTGTCCTGAACAATGCCTTTTCAGCAGCAGTTCCAACTGTGTGAAATGTCCTCCTTGCCAACTGTGATCCTGGCCCCTGTGGTGCCCAGGGCCAGCACCAGAAAATGCCACACACACACACACACACACACCGGCAGAAAAATGTCACTTCTGGTTTTTCCCCAGCCTCCAGTAGGCCCTCTGTTTCACCAAATCTTTCACTTCTAGGTTTCACCAAAACCCAGAAGTGACCTTCCTAGGCCTTCTGGGGACCTCAGAAGCTTTAGTGGGTGCCGGAGAGGCTGTGAGGGATCTCCGCAGCACTCTGTAGGCCTTCTAAGGCCCTTTAAAGGGATCTTACTTTTAAAAAAGAGGGAGCAGCAGGGTAGGGCGGTTGCTCTTTCAGAATCGCTTCTTCCTTCAGAATAGCTAATCTTCCTTCAGATTATATATGAAGACCTGGCATCTTCATTCTTCATTTGGGCAAGGATGATGCTTGACTGTGGGTACTGACAATTGGGCAATATTGCTGTTTCATTGTAAAGCAGCATAGGCTTTTGAATTGATTGTGTTTTTATGTTTGTTTTGTGTTATGTATTTTACTAGTTGTAAACCACTATGAGTCACCTCTCTCTCTCTCTCTCTCTCTCTCTCTCTCTCTCTCTCTCTCTCTCTCTCTCTTTCTCTCTGTGAAACAGGAATATATGGGAAGAGGTGGACTTTCTTCTAACATGTTAACCATTCAGTCTAAATTTAATACTGGGGAGACTACTGAAATAATCCCTGCAAAGAATGTGTATAGCCTCAGCCAAATGCCTGACAGTGACAAATGTAGATTGGCAATATTATTTGATCTGTGTTTCAAGGACAGAACTGAAATCATACTTTGATAGAACAGACAATACATCACTGAAGGGTATTCTTGTAAGCCGAGTGCGGGAGAAGGCAGGTTCATTATCTTCCTCCTCGCTTCAAGTGCAGGTCTTATACATCGAAACAGGTTCCTAGAGTAACACTACAAAGTGGGTAAGTAGCTAAATAAACACTCCTATACCTTTCACAGTGTTCTTAATGGAACATTGATAAGAGCAATTTGGAAAATGCATTTCGTGGACCTTTCTGCACCTAATTTGATGGAAAAAGCACTATAAACGTAACCTGCTTCCATCTTAGAAAAGCATATTTGTGCAATCATTATTATTGATCAGTCATAACAGGGCATTTTCCTGCTTGGAAAATCTAACAAATCATTATGTGTTTTCTGAACACAGCCGCCAGCACTAGGAACATCTTCTACATACGAGCAGACTGTAAGGACATAGAAAAGTCCACTGTTTTTGGCCAAACACATCCAAACATTGAGACAGAGTATAGTGTTGGTACAGCAGGACTGAAAAGCATGCAATCTGTAAAGGGAGAATTAATATTCAGAGTATTGAAATGAAATCTGAATTACTGATAGTGCAGTCCTATGCTGGCCTCTGCCAGCAGGGCATTCATACGTGCTGTAAGGCTTGCATTGGCCTGCCAGAGAAAGTAAGGCCTCCACAGGCCAGGAAAGGCAGGGGGAGGATGGGGAAGAGGCAGAGAGGGGGTGTGACTGCGAAGTGTGGGGAGAAGGAGATGGATCAGTTCCGAGAGGGGAGAGGAACAGTGGCAGAGACCTCCACCATATCCTATCCTCCTTCCTAGAGGTGATTTCCTGACATGGGGCTGCTTGAATTTGCACCAGCTTTTGCTGGTGCAAGCCCAGTTAGCACCACTGCGGGTTCTGGGGCTCACCTGCTGGCCGCCTCCTTTCCTGGATAGGATAGAAAGGGCCCAATCCTATCCAAATTTCCAGCACCAATGCAGCTGTGCCAATGGGGCATGCACCACATCCTGTGGTGACAGTGGGAGTCATGGAGGCCTCCTCATGTTAAGATAACATTTGTTCCCTTACCTTGAGGCTGCATTATTGCTGCATTGGCACTGTAAAGTTGGATGGGATTGGGCCCAAAGGCGGTTTTGGCCCTGCTGCATCCCTCTGAGAAATGGAGGATAGGATTGAGCTGCCCACAAATTTGTCATATGTGTACTTAAAACAGTTAGCCCACGGGCCGAATTTAAAAAAAAAATAGCCCTGAAGAAAGACCTTCTTGATAAAATTGTCTATTGTTGCACACAAAACTGAGGGGAGAGGATTCTGTTAAAAAAAAAAAAAATTCCCACACAGCAGGTCAGGCTATGTCTCTACATCCTGGATTGTTTTCTCAATAGACAGGCCTCCCAAGAACCTGCTAGGAAACCGTTTTCATTGCTTTCAGGTACATTATTTTGTAAAGGGGCATCTTTCCAGGGTGGCAGATGTTTTGAGAGAAAGAGGCCCTTTGTCATCAGAGAGACCATTGTCAGATCAGGCTAGTGAAAAGTTGAATTGGGTCAGCATCAATATTAGATCACGTTTGCGTCCAGCTGGGGCAAGATGTTTGGAACCCTTCCTGGAAACTGGTACTTAAGATATCACCATGCATATCTATAACTGAGAATCATTACGAAGCAATCACTGAAAGGCATTAACATACTTTGGAAATTGAAAGAGATGTGCCCAAAGATAGTTTGCAGATGCCAGAGCTGTAAACATTTTTACATGTTTGAAGACTCTGCTGCAAGGTTGTAGCTTTGAGGCAAAATTCTTTTTGCTTCATTAATCAAATGATGGGCATAGTTATTCCTACTGACCCGGTGATTGTATTGATTTGCTACTTGAGGGGTTGAAGATGAACTTGAGATCTCAAACAGATGTAATTATTTTATTTTGCAAAGGCCAACAAAGATAAATATGGTTCTTAAAATATGGTTGAGTATGGCTACTCAAAATACAAGAGTATTAGAATCAATTAACAGCACAATCCTATGTATTTCTGCTCAGATGTGAGCCCCAGTGAGGTTTTAGTAAGTGTGCATAGGACTACAATGGAATTTTCTTCTTTTTTTGCCAGAGCAGAGTCAAGGTTCTGGATTTTTTGATGGAATGAATTACTTATACGATAATGTACAGTGGTACACTGCCAGGTACACCTGCACAACCATGGCTTGGCCATTGAGGCAGCCCCTCCACTGGTGACTGGTGCATGGATGCTGATGCAGCAGCTAAAAAGCCATGTGCCTCCAGCAAAGCAGTACTGTCTGGCAGCCAGAGGTTCTAGCTTGGCTAGCAAGAAGAAGGCCCGATGGTAAATTAAAGTAAAAGTTAATTGCGTCACAAATTTTAATTTTAGTTAGGGTTTTAAAAGCAAATTGGTCTTGATTATTTCATGCCAGCCTCTGTCATTAGAAAGACTCTGCATTTAATAATAAGTAATATATGGGACTTCAGCCAATGGCAAAGGTAAACTTTTCAAGTTGTGGGATCACATTAAAGTAACAGGATAAATTTCTTGAGATGAAGTTAGCCAAGATACACAAAAATGGCAGTCTTCTTGGTCTTAGTGCTACAAATGTGATATTGAAAGCAACCCATCTGAGAAAATGAACTCTTTGTGAAGAAAATTAACTCTTGACAAAATGGTAAACTAAAACAGAGGAATTTGTTCTTAACTACATTATTTTTCAAGGAATTCTAGAAAGACCTCATATAATGCTCTGTGGGTTAGCATTATGGTTCTTTCGGGTCAGACCAGCTATGAGGAAATATTAGTGTAGGAATTAAACAGTTTTATGGTGTTCTTCCTTGAGAGAAGGTCAATATAAGTTATTTTATAGATAGTGTCTGAAACTCCCCAAAGCAAGAGAAAGTTTTTTCAGGTAAATACTTAAGATGGAAGTGTAACTCTCAACATAGTGATTTTTAACATGTCAGGTTCATTGACTACTGGTGGTGGACCACGTTATTTTTCAGATGACATGGAAATGTTTTCAACTTTGATGTTTCAACACTTATTCTAAACTACAGACCCAGCCTTGTTATACACAGATTTTTTATACACGGATTTGACTCAATACAAATGGCCACTGCAAATGAGAAGGAATGTGCTGATCCCTGGAGAAGGAAAAAAATGCATCCCTTTAAAATCAGTTTAATAAATTGAACAGTCCTTTAACAATAGCCTCAATGAGAGAGAGAAAGAGGGGGGTAGCTGGCTGACAATCCATCAATTCTTCTCTCTCCAGGCGACCATTCCCTTCCCCCTGAGCACATGAAAGATTTGCATTGGTGAAGGGAGGGGCTGAGTGAAGCACCTTTCTAAGTGCTTGGAGGAGGACTGATTGATGGATTGTCTTCTTAATGACTCTTATCTTACATCACAAAGGTCAGCAAGGCCAGACTAGTAATTAATGCCAAGTCCAGCTAAAGAATGGGCAGCTGTGATATGCAAGATGATAATGATGATGATGATGATAGCAGCAGCTCAGAGAAGTATTCATGCTTCTTCTCCTTTTATCTTGTATTTAAAAAATTTTAAAAATCATATTTTGCATCAGTTGTAATTCTTTTTAAGTAATGCAAAAGGAAAGAACTTCAGTTTGATATCACTTCTAGATTAGGTAGAAAAGATGCAATGTTTATGAGAGATAATGTGATGAGACAAGTTAGATGGGATATAGCATTTAAACAGACACATTTTCTGTATAGCTCTAATTCCAAGGAAAATCTTGGGAATTTTTTTCCCCAAAATATAGCTTTTGACTGAGAAGCTTCAGCATGGAATCCATATTCCAGAACATAATTCTCTCTCTCTCTCTCTCTCTCTCTCTCACACACACACACACACACACACACACACACACACACACACACACACACACACACACACACACGCACACACGCACCTCTTCCCCTCACATGCTTCATTGGCTGGTGGGGATAGGATTGGACCACTAGGCTGCAATCCTGCACACACTTTCTTGAGAGTAAATCCCATTGAATTCAATGGACTTACCTCAGAATAGACAAACTTCGAATTGTGCTATTAATCATCATTTCATGTCACACCAAACTAAATTATACAAATTACAATAATAAGGGTTTGTTCATGTTGTTAAATGTCAGAGATTCACATGGTTTTTTGTTTTTTTCCCAGTCCTAACTGAACTGAAATATGGAGAACTTTGCAAATGGCACTGCTTTTAGAGAAAGGTCAGAAACAAAAATGGCAACCAGATCTTGAAAATATTATTTCTAATATTAGAATGATTATACTAATGACTGTCTTGTTGCTCAGAATCTTAGCAAAGTGAGCTGTTTCCAAAAATCCAGAGATGTTCTCACATCTATGGTCTCTGTCTTCATTTCTGTCACTCTGACTTGCTTCCACTCACTTGATGCTACAGAAACTAGAATGGAGCTCTCAGATTTCAGGATGACTGAATAAGGTGTCTTAGAGCCCAATCCTATGCTTGTATACTGAGAAGTAAGTTCCATTATAGCCAACTGAGCTTACTCCCAGGAAAGTGTGGCTAGGATTGCAACTAGTCTTGCATTTGCTTTGGCTTAAGTCCCTGATACAGGCTATTTAAATCGCAATCGGGCATCCAGTATGGAAGGCGGGTTGAATTGATTGAGAAAAAAAATTAGCAGTTCTCAGTTTGGGAGAATTGAAACAGCCTTTGTTCTTTAGCCTCAATGTATTCATGTATCATAGGGTTCACTGTGCGAGATCCAGGGTTGGGTCCACTTGGGGGCTATCCAACCTACTCTCCTTGCCCTGCTGCACTGGTGTGGACCATGTCTGGATGCTGCTGGAGGGGGGTCTATTATTAGTAAAATCAAAACCTTTGTGAAGGGTTGATTTATCTGTAAAGGTTCAAACTTAAAACCTCTCATCCACATGCCTTCCCCACCGCCACCCAAATGGGAGACAGGCGGGGAAGCTCCTGGCCCATGCCAGCATGGCCCAGGAGAGAGCACGGCTGTCCACTGCCCTCCCCGAAGGCAAGGAAGTCCAGGACGCTCACCTGCCTCCAAGTGAGCAGCTGGGTGGGAAAGCCGAGGCGACGCGCTCCCGCGACCCAGGCAGGAGCGCAGCTGCCACTGCCCTCCTCGCTGCAGCCCCAATGCAGGGCCCAGCAGGGAAGCTTAGGGCATGCCAGAAGGCCGCAGCACGTGCGCCCTCATCAGGGTGTGATGGTCCAGAGCTCCACCTCGGATCACCACTTGCTCCCAACTGAGGGGGCTCAGTGTCCATATGACCCTGCTCCCAATTAGCCCCCAGTCAACTGGCTGAGGGATAGCCCTCACTGTGCCACGTGTGGGGCTGGGGGCAAATACCGGTGGCACGTTAAACCACGCCCCACCGGAATTCTTAAGAACATTAAGAACATACATTTTTCAGTGAAGCTTTTGTTATTTTTATGGTTTTTCTGTTGGGTTGCCACACACAACATGTGTGTGGGCAGGGCATTATTTGTATATTTTTATTATACTTTCTAAATTGTATTTTAAACTGTGGCTGTGAGCTGTATTGAATTTGTCAAACAAAGGTAGAATATAAATTTTGTAACATAAAATAAATTTTAAAAGCTCAACACACTTTTGGGCCAAGTGCTGAAAATTTTATAATGCTAGAAAGAGGTTGAAATTTCAAACTAAAATGAAAAATGTCAGGAAGACATCCATTTTTATTCTACGGAGCCATTTCTGTAAGTTTCACTAGCTTCGTTTACTGACAAAAATCAATGATTTGGTAGTGTAGAGCCAAGACAACTATGAGAAAACAAGATGGATTCTGGTCTGCCGACGACATCCAGAAATGATGAGCCATGTTAGACGCTAACTGCAAGGACATTTATATTGGTGATGAAAGAGACAGAAAAGACACAGATTTCAAGAACACAGCTACAGGACTGTCATTTAGAAAAACAATCATTTCAGCTGTAAACTGAAAATTATGATTTAACCTTCTAAGTCAGTGAGCTTTATTCCTATTTGCTTGTCCTCAAATGTATGCAGTCATGATCTCCTGTGCTTTTTAATGAAATCATGATAAAAACAGCATAGTTTGAGGGCACAAAAGGCTGCTCAGTGCTAAGCTAAGCACGTCTCAGCCTGCTCAGTGTCTAGGTGGAAGACTGCCTGGGACCCCCAGGTGAGCTGCCTGCAACTTCCTGATGGAAGAGATATTATATAAGCCCCAATTTGAAAAAATATATATATATATATAATAATAATCCATTCTTAACAGGCCTCAGATTCAAAGTCAGTGGCTGAGTTGCAAGCAGTTCTTTTTGCACCCTTTCTAGAAGCTGCTATTCACAACCTCTTGTAGAGTTGTACAACTGTACAATCACTCATTCTTTCCACATAGTCCTTAAATTCCAAGAAACAATTGGTGCAATGATCCCACTTCTGCAGGGTGTGTGTGTCCACACACACCGGGTGCGTGCCACTAGGTAGATGGGACTCATCAGTCTAGGAAGGCAGCTCATCTGAGAGAAGGAAAACTCTGATCCCAAACCTCCACTGCCTTGTGGCTACATCCAGTTATGGAAAAGGCTTCAGGAGACAAAACCTCGAGGCAAAATCCGGAGCTGGAGTCTCTGAGGCAGTTCATGGCTGAACACAGTCATGTTCTGGCAACTCCTGTGATGCTGCTGGAACCAACCGTATTGACTTCTCCCTTTCCTTTGGACCATTCAGCGATGTGGAGAGGGGGGATTTGCTGCATGGGAAACAGTCTATCCTCCATATCTACTTTACCCAGGCTTCGTGCACTGGAGAGGACACTGTTCCAGAACCACCATTCAGAGCGCAATACCATAGTCTTTCAAGACTGAAGGATGCCAACCTAGTGTGTCCACACACACGCATGTACATGCAGAGAAAGTTTAGTGCGATATGACTCCCATTAGAATCCCCATAGAAATCATCAATACCACCCGACACTTCACCCTAGCATGTGTTTTCCAAACCCTGCTCTTCTTCAGGTGCCATCTGCACAGGCAGCTTTCAGAGAGCCAGTATCTGGGCTGTACAGGACCTACGAAGAAGTGGATTTCTAGGAACTCAATCCAATTGGAGCCTTGTGTTGCTACAGCTGGCATTCCAGCAGTGCAAGGCTCCTTATGGCCTTGCAAAAGCCATGTTGGCTTCACACACTTCTGGGCTGTGCAATGGACAGCAGCACAACATTTGCAGCAGCAGCTCCAGAGGCCTCCATCAGTGCCAGTTAAGTTTGCCGTTCAGGCGTGTTGTGGGTGGGGAGGAAGAGTGGGGAGAGAGAGTGGTGGATCTCAGTGGCACCAGAATGCACTAGAATCTCCTATTGCCTATTTCCCTGGTCGTCCTACCCCTTTTTTCAGGCATACAAAATGATACCAATATGTCCAAGGAAACCCACAGGTGATTTGACAGCCTACCGGGGGTGAGTAAAATATATTGCTACTTCCTCCTCCTGTTCCATCACCATCATTCCTCCCCCGTCACTGGACGCAGAGTGTGCTCCACCAGCATGGCTGCATTGGTGCCAATGATCGGGAATAGGATTGAGCAGTAATTTTCCTAAGCAAAGCTGGAATGACTCTATCTAAGGAATAGAATCAGTAACCCTCTATGGCTCCTCTGCAGAGCAAGTCCACTACCTGCCCTCCATGTATGCACACAGTAGAGGATGATGGCATCAACTATTTGAAAACATTTTAAATTTAAAAAAGATGACATTACATTAAAGAAAGTTGTTGAAGAACCAGATCCTAAACAGACAAATATGATTAATGCCAAACTTTACAAATTCCGTATAGGTTTTCCTTTGTGCAAGTTGAAACATGTATTGAATTTCAAGTCTTTTTCTCATCCTAGCTGTTGAAAAAATATAAATGGAAGCTCCTTTCTAAAGTCTTCAGTAGTTTCTCAGGGAAGCTAGAAGTGCAATGCATCAAGCACAGCTTCTGTGGAGCCACTTTCCACACAGCTTGTTTCACAAAATTGCACACCACCTGAAGTGAATGGAGCATAGGCAAGAACAATGCAGAGTGGAACTGCCTTCATTGATGCATGTAGGTTTCCTATACATTCCTACAGTTCTCCATCCCACATCATAACAACTATTTTTAAAAAGATAGTTGGGAAAGCACAGCCTGGCGCACCACCTCATGCTGCTCTGAGTCCATAGCTGTTGCCTCTGCACGAAATAAAAAGCTCCTTACTTTCAGGGTGACCAGACGCCTTCCTTTTCCAGAACATGTCCTCTTTTTTAACCTTGTGTCCTAGAAAATAACTTAAATGTCCTCCTTTTCCCTGTGAGCAGGCCTCTGCAAGCAGCTCATAGCTAGAAATCAAACTGGAAAACTGCACTTCCATGTTTGAAGAAACCATGCCAGGAGCAACATAAAGGTGGACAACCTTTCTTTTAGTTGGCGGAAAGTAGATCAGTGGGTGTCTTGACTGCAGCAGGCTGAATGGAGGTGGTGGCAGCAGACTCAAAGTGAAGAGCACCACAAATCTGCCACCCTCTTGACCCGTCCCCGTTAGCCGCTGCTGATGCAACCCATATCACCTCATGTTACAACCCATATCACTTCTTTTCAGGGCCACTCCTGAAAATAATGTTCACCTCCGTCCTTAGCAGTAGTAAGTTGTAGTAGGTATAACTACATCAGGGGAACCTCTTGTGGAGAGAAAAAAAATTAAAGGTCCTCACAAACTTCTGATTGCGTGTGCAAATGTGAGAACAATGATTACATCCAATTTATTAATTACAGCCACTATTTTGAAAAATGCATTACTGGGAAATTTGTTACACAGTGAGGATCTCAACATGTTTTCTGAGTAGCAGAAATAATTACTTACTGCTTCACAGCTTCCCACTTCCCTGAGGGTAATACGTTCATTTTTGAGATTTCTATCCCACTACACGGCTCCAAATTTCCAGGGGCAGCCACTACAGAGTCAGTTCTCTTGTGTCTGTTGGGGACTTTTAATTTTTTTCTGGTATTTATTTGTCAACAGATATACACGCTGAGCAGTGTTGTTGGTGTTGAGTTTGTTGTTGAGGTTCTGTAGGCAATATTGGATTCAGGCTCCGAACAGGCATAGGAACATGTGATATATTTACAAGTTATGTACAGCTCCCCAGTAGGGCTCCTAATACAGGCCTCCAGCAGGAGTGAACAGAATGCAATCGTCAACAGATGTCAGTTCAGATGTCATTGTGTTCATCATGGTTTAGTGTGATTAGAAGCCTTTGATACATTTGCTTTCCCCCTTCCTTTGCATGAGGGAAGGAAATATTTTATCCAGAGGGGGTTTTAGTGCAGAGGGGGTTTTACCACTGCGGAACAGTGTCATCAAATGGCTGCCAATGGCATGTGGAGCATGCCGGTGACAGAAATTTTGTGAATGACACCGCACAAGTTGGGGGGTGCCACAGCCTCACCACCAGAGCTCGCTGCCCCTGCTGGAGTCGGTAGGTCAGCAGTGGCAGGAGAACGTGGGTGGAGAGGCTCCTAATACAGCCCTGCAGCAGGGTTTTTCTCATGCCTAGACCACACATGCAAAAATCCATGTGGAAATCAGCATTTCCAATAGATGTTGTGCATGTTTTGAAGCAAAACCCATATGTGTTACCTTATCTGTGAGTTTTTCTTCCCGCATAAGAGGCCAGGTGCCTTTTTCACATCTTAATCCATGAGTTTTGCATCTTCCTTGTGCATCTAAACTCATGTGATTGTCAATATCCAAGAGTTCTGAGTTGTCCGAGGATGTGAGAGTGTCCTAGACTGCCTCTCAGTTGAGCCCTCCTTGCCAGAGTTCATCCTCCCCTTGTTTTTGGCTTTAAACAGCAACTGTCTATTCTCCCTTGCTTGTGGTGTAGGAGAGACAGCAGCTAAGGCTGCTTTTCCTTCATTGTTTGCTCTGTGAATCTGGTTGGAATCTCAACATCAATATGCCCCTCGAGCACCTTGCAGTGTGATTTCTTTTAATTTTTTTTTCTCCATAAACTACTGCTTTTCCACTTGCATCTGTTGCCTTGCTGAAGATGCCTGCATTAAACACTGGGCTTCCTTTCATCAAGAAATTTTCTTTCTTTCTCAGTTTGAAGAAGGACTGTCTTCCAAAATATGGCTAAAGACACAGAAGGGCGAGTGTGAGTGTGAGTGAGAGAGATGGTTCTGCTCTTGTCTGGCACTTTCCATTTGGTTTCTCTTTTCTACAGATCCACCCAGAGCTCATTGACATTCCATGAACTTGAGGGTTTCAATTGGAGCAACAGCCTGTGGTTGCGATACAGATTTATTCAAAAGCACAAAACAATGGAGATTGCCAGAGGTGCTGGGCATGGCCACGTGTACACAAAACCTTCAAGCTTGATCAAGCAAAATGGCTGCATCTGACCCCTGGTCAATGTATCTGACCCCTGGCTAGACAAAAGGAAACTTTCAGTTTCCAGTTTTGCTGACATGAAAAAGGGGGGAAAAAAGAGAGAGGTAGGATGAAAGCAGGGAGAGCCATGGATGGGGATGCCCAATCACTTCTTGCCTCAAGGACCCCCCCCCCCTCCTGTCAGGATAGACAGAGGAGAATCGAGCTGTGAACAAGGCCAGCCCAAGTAGACAACACCTCTCTTTGCCTGGGCTACTGTAAGTGCCACTGTCCTTATGTTCAACGGGGCTTAATCCCAAAAAAGAGTGCACAGGTACTGCTCAGTACAAAGTGGACTGATGCTGCTGCACCAACTTTTCCTTGCTCACTCTTACTCTAAGAGCTTCCTCCCTCCTCTTCTCTCCTCCCCCCTTCCCAAGATCCCAACTAGATTCACAGAGCAAGAGAAAGTGGCAACGCCTTTTCCACCCATGCAGGGAAAGGCATCTCTGACACAATTCCATGTATGTCTACTCAAAAGTTGTTTCCCCCCCCCCCCAGTGGAGCTACAAGCACCTGTAGGTATCAGCTCAGATGGTCTTAGATTTCATTGCAACAGAGTCATGTTGTAAGAGACAAAACAGTGATACTCAAATTGAAAGAGAAGTTGTGAAAAATGTATGGTGATGTTACAAGTTCCACCTGTATCATTATGAACTGTTACTAGATACAAATCTGTAGAAGTGACCTTCAGTGATTCAGGAGAACCACTTAAAATTGAGAGAAAGAAGGTATGGTTCCAGTGCTATAACTCAACCATGAAACACATACCAGGAAAACAGGCGAGCCAGCTGACTCTCTGTCTCACCATCCCAATGCCCCCAAGATAAGGGAACATTGCCCTGTCATATAGAACAGAAGCATGTGCCAATTTTCTTGCTATTCACCTCAGTGTCATTTGGTAAAGTCAACATGGAAAGCTGCAATTTTGTGGAAAGCTGCAATTATAAAATATAATTTTATAGAAAATAGTGGGGAGTAAAAGATGGTGGATGCCTGATAGTGGATTGGAGCAGCTGAAGGAAATTTTGAAGAAGTTTGCACCAGCGAAACAAGAACTCACGTATGCAACAAATGTGCCACCTGCAGCATAAAGGATGGAGAATTCTGCCTCTGTAGTGTGTCAGGTGCCAAGAAAATGTATGACTTGCCTACGGATCAACAGCAAGCCTTACTTCTTGATCCTGCTGGCAAAAAAAGATTAAAGTAACTTTTTAATTTATATCCCTAGATTCTCCTGCTGTATTTTTTTTTAAACCAAAGGGCATAGTTTCTTTTTTTAAAACCACATTTTTCCCCCAATATGGTACAGGAAAGGAAACCAGGGGACAGAACTCACAGTATGAACATTATAGAGAAAGGTCACAGTGGGCTAATTTCAGTACATGACAAATAATCAAAAGTAAGATGAAGATAGGATGATACACTGGTATCTGTCAATTGTTTCTCATCCCCAAAAGACAAACAAGAAGGGCAAAGCTGATAAGCTTTCAGGCTGGGAGGCGCAGCTATGCACATAATTCACTGCAAATGCTGCCCTTGTTGAGATTTTTATAAATATTTTGTTAATTGAGATCTGGCCATGTCTCTGGAGAGAACAAAAAGAGAGGCTACATACATTTTGCAGCATGTTCATAAGGTAAAACTGAACATTGATTTTCAATGCCTGTTCAGGCTAAAATGAGCACTTGCTTCAGAGGGAGTCCAATTGCCCTCAGTTGGGTTTACTTCCAAGTCAACTTTGCATAGGATCGTGGTGGTGCTTATATTTTTTCCTACCTATGACAATCTTCAGAAATACACATTTATATTTTACTTTCAATTCAGAGGAATCACACACACACACACACACTATTATTTGCAAAGTAGAGGGGAGAACGTGTCCAAGACTCACATCTTAGGAATGGTTGTTATGTAACGACAACAAAGTGGAAAAGAATCCATCAAAACATACCCAAAGACTTCTCATTTCCAAATAAATTCATGATTTATGGCCCAATCCTATCTAGGCCTTGAGCTGATGGTACTCACAGTCCATCAGTACAAGGCTACTGGTGTGGCAGCTGCTGTGATGGTACATGGACTGGAGCTGTGAGTGCAAGTGGTTGGCAATTCCCTGTGCCAAGCCCCACTGGAGCAGAGGTCAGCAGAAGGAGTGTTTTGGGGGAGGATTGGGGCAGGGATTGGGCCAACCCAAGTGCATGCTGAAAGTGGGCTGGGGGTGGATATCGGCAGCTGTGATAACACTGATATTCAATGTCTGCAGCCTGGGCTTGATATGCCTCCTTGAACCCATGCCAATTTATACCAGCCGAAGACCTGGTGCAGATCAAAGTAGGCCCAATAAGAACCAGGAAGCAGTGGAGTAGGCAAATTTTTTACTTACCTCTCCATCATTGCCTGGTCTCCATCATTGCCATGAAGCAGAGGCTGTGCCAGTGCTGCTACAAGTTCTGGCTGGTCCAGCATAGGATTGGGCTGCTAGAACCCAAAGAGAAGTGGCTGTTATCTAACCAACGTACTGGAGAAGATTAGAAGAATGAGTGCCCCCCTACTATTTGTCAATGGATTGAAGAACTTTTGACGTTATCAACCTTTGAGCGAATGGCTTACAGACAACAACTGAGAACAGATGTATTTGTGAATATTTGGAAGCCTTTCCTGGATGTATACATATAGTATGTGAAATATTCAATAGTATAGATTGCTTAAATATTCTTATATGCCCCTCACCCCCTTTTTTAAACAGATATATCTTAGATTTTCTTTGTGATTGTCTTGAAAACAGATACATCCCAATTCCTGTTTGCAATTGTTTTGATTCTATTTGTATTATGTTCTTAATGTATTTTTTTCCTATCACAAAATGACCAAAAAAAAAAAAAATCAAATAACAGAGGCACTGCTGCAGGTGTGATCCTGCTATTTTATAGACACAGCATAACCACTGAGCAACATGCAAGTGAAAAACTAGCACATCGCTTGCTTTGTTGTCATGAGTACTCTTCCCCAGATTCTTCATGTCTCTGTTGTTTTTGTGGTACCCTCTTTACCTTGCAGCAACTTGGACACTGCTTCATCCAAACAGACTCCAAGGAGTTGGTGAAAAGTATCAGAAGGCAATACAAACAGGTCATTAAAATATCCCTGTATTGTTGTTCTTTGATACTTGATGGAATCATGACAGCAGAGCACTAATAGACACCATGAATATTCATTCAAATTATTTGAGCTGACTATGTGACATCTAGATGATTCTTTCAGTGTATACATTTGTACCTTGCACAAGCTTTTCAGAAGACGGCAGTGTCAAAACACTGGCTGACTGAGATGATATCCACCTGTTTTCATCTTGGGTTTTTAAATTGTTACTAACAATTTTGGATCAAACAAAGCCATCAGGTGGTGAGCTACAGCAGCTGGTGTGGGCAATCTGAACAGAATCTTTGCAAATCTGTTCGAGAAATCAATAGAATACTATTAACTTGAGATGCTTTCCTGATAGAACATGGGTCGGAGTATGTTACAATTGTGTTAAAGCAACTGTTGTGATTGCCTTATAAAGAAAATGTTTACACTGAAATTTCCTTCCTCTAGGGCAGAGTTTCTCAAACTGTGGGCCGGGACCCACTAGGTGGGTCGCAAGCCAATTTCAGGTGGGTCCCCATCCATTTCAATATTTTATTTTTAATACGTTAGACTTGATTCTCCCATGGTAAGTGATTGCATTTGGGAAAATGTTACAGACCTGTACTTTTAACAAGCTACTATGTATATAGTAGCAACACCAGAACCACCATTCAGAGCGCGATACCATAGTCTTTCGAGACTGAAGGTTGCCAACTAATGTATATTCTTTTAACAATGATAGTCAATGGGACTTACTCCTGGGTTAGTGTGGGAAGGATTGTAGCCTAGGATTGCTAAAAATTTTCCTACTTGATGATGTCACCCAGTCATGACATCACTTCCAATGGGTTCTGATAGATTCGCATTCTACAAAGTGGGTCCTGGTGCTAAATGTGTGAGAACCACTGCTCTAGGGCAGGGGTCTCCAAACTTTTTGGCCAGAGGGCCGCATCAAATGTCTGGCATGGTTTTGAGGGCCGGGAAAAAAATTTAAATATAAAATTTATATAAATACATTAGAGATGGAACTTAGATGTGTGAATAAATGAATGAATGGGCTCGTTCATTCAACCTTTCTGGCCCTTAGAACACCCTCCAGATGCAACCAGAGCATAGTTCCAGTCATGTTTGGCAAAGTGGGCCAGGGGCTTTCAGGGGACAAGAGGCATGCCGTGGGCTGGATAGAGGCTAGGCGTGGGCTGCATCCGGTCCCCGGGCCAGGGTTTGGAGACCCCTGCTGTAGGGAATGAGGGCCTAATCCTATCCAGTTTTCCAGTGCTGGTGCAATTGTGCCAGTAGGGCATGCACTGCATCTTGTGGTGGAGGGGCAGTCACTGGTGCCTTCTCAAAGTATGGAAACATGTGTTCCCTTACCACGGGGCTGCATTGTGGCTACATCAGAGCAGGAAAGTTGGATAGGATTGTTCCCTGAGGTGATTTTATTTCGGATCTTGACAAACAGGAGAAGTTAGGAGACCCAGCATGTGCTCCCACACCCTTTAAGAGCAGAAACACTTCTGCTGTGATCAGGAGCCCGATCATTCTGCTGCTGCTCGAGCAAACAAGGGCCTGGTTGACCCAATGCCTATACCCAATAGGAGTGACCCAATAGGAGTGAGGGTGGGGATCTGTCATCAAGAGGCAAAGAACACCACTCAAATCCTACATTAGGTGAGGATACCAAATTCTCTGTCTGAATGCCATTTCCCAAATTCTAAATCATGTCCTGGCTTTATGTCACTGGACTTGGAGACCAATCCTATCCAGTTTTCCAGTGCCGGTGCAGCCGTGCCATTGGGGCATGCACTGCACCCTGTGGTGGGGCACACCACAAGAGGCCTTCTCAAGATAAAGAAATGTTTGTTCCCTTACTTTGGGATTCCATTGCGGCTGCACTGGTGCTAGAAAGTTGGATAGGATTGGGCTCTAAGACAATACAGATAAAGGGGGGAAAAATCAAACTCCGTTCTACTTACACATTCATAACCACCCTCACCAAAAAGACTTCACAGGAGGAGAGCTGCATCATTGTGGAGCCCTGCCCCATGGATGCCACTCCAAATGTTCCGCTACTTCTTCTGCAATGCTTCCCCACTCCCTTATGCCTTCTTAACACCACATTTCTGGCTATAGACCTGCAAAGAAGCCAGGCAGGACATGAGCTTTGCAAAAAGGCATCCTAGAAGCAGTGAGGATTCCACTTTTGCCTTTAATTTTCAGGTCACATCCCAGAGAGGGCTGTGTATGGTTAGGAGTACTCCCTTCAGATAGTAATGTTGATATCCTATTTCACCTGCCTCTCTCTGTCTCCTTCTCTGTCTTGCAGCCTTCGTTCTGGCATGTGCCAGAGCACCATGGCTGGGGCTCTGTTTTCTTTGCACAATACAGTGCTTAGTTCAGGCCTACAGTTGGAAAAAGGTTTCCTGTCCACTATATTATCTGTCACTGTTCCCATTCATATTTTTTTGTTTCAAATACAGTCTGACCTCGGCATCCACGGATTTGACTCACTGCAGATGCCAGGGTCCCATTTTAAATGTCTTTAAATAAAAACAAAGCATGTAAAAATTGGGTTTCCTACCTTTGCATGACAAAACACGCAATTTCCAAGCCTCTCAGGGCTAAAAGTAGTTAATGCACTTCCGGGTCTCCCAGCGTGGGTATATACTGCATTCAGTCACTGAAGGTGCTGAATGTAAAGCAATGGAATGGAATGAAATTATTCCATTACGTTGCATTACATTCAGCATTTCTAGTGGCTGAATGCAGTATATACCCATGCTGGGAGATCCAGAAGTGTGTCCCTAGAGCTATTTTTAGCCCTGATCGGTTTGGAAACAGCACAGTTTCATCATGCGAAAGTAGGAAACCCAATTTTCAAACACTTTGTTTCTGTTTAAAAACATTTAAACTGAGTGACAGGAATGTGTGGATTTTGATATCTGTGAGGGGGATAACAGAATAGAACCCACATGGATATTGTTGTCTGACCTGTATACTCTATAAGACCATTCAGTGCAATAGTCATCCAATTCTGACCTTAGAAATGCTCTCAGTGAATTTCACTCACCTCCCAGAAATTCACTCTCTGCCCTCAAGCCAGCTCCAATCAATTTCTCTGTAGCCTTTCAAAAGCATCTGTAGTAAAAATCCCTTTATTTTGGACCATTCTAATTTCCAGGGGCTGCTAAGTCATTGTTATGCAGTAGCCATGATCCTGGGATGCGGCCCTTTGAGAATTTTCATCTTCCCTCTTAATCAGTGAACAAAACACTTGACTTTGAGTCACCTTGGCAGGCATGGGTGAAAGACATTTCCAAGGTGACTCATTCTGTCTGGGCTTCTTAGCTCTGGGAGGTAGCAGCAAAGATCTACCTTTTCCCAGTAGTGCCCAGTTTAACTAATAAGAAAGGTGCAAAAGAGAGCAAGGGAGAAGGATGCTATTGCTAACTGCTAGGAATTGCACCATTTTGCCCTCTGGCTTCCATTCAGCATCCCTGTGATATCAGCAGCTGTTTTCCTTTCTTGTCCAGCCACTTTTTCCACTTGCTTGTCTTTGTTCAGTGTAGATAATAGCCTGGTTTGCCTATGTACCTTTTCTTAGCCTTCCCCTGTATTCATGTATGCAATGTCTTCTTTCTCAGTGTGTTTTCTGTCTCCCCTTAACTGTTAGTGCCCTTGGTGAAAAGACCTACTATCTTATTCTGGCGTCTGCATTTGTCCTGCAGGCTCTTTCAGGCTTTCAGAACCCAGAAGGAATTCCATCCCCAGGCACAATGATAGAAGAGTCCAACATCAGTCGGTAGGAGTTGGAACCTGTCACTGTATCTGCCTAAAACCTTTAACATCTTTCCCAGACCTTGAGGTTATAACAATAATGAAATAAGAAACATCAGCTAGATCAGTGGTTCTCAAACCTTTTAGCACAGGGACCCACTTTTTAGAATAATGGTGCCAAAGTCGCAACCACGGTCCTATGAAAATGTGGTCCCCATCCAAACCAGAGCTTTTTGCTCTGTTCCCATGAAGCTCATCTTTGTGATACACCTGGACACTGGGACACTCTGGGAAGTTGTGTCTTTTGCCTGGCATCCCAGAAGGATGTGCAACAGGATGTCTGGACAGATGCAACTGCCCAAAGTGTCCTCATACCTGGATCTACACAGAAGAGGAGCCAAGCAGAGGCAGAACGTAAAGGTTCGCTCACCGAGAGGACACATCCGTCTGAAACCTGGATCCAGCCCCAGGCCAGGGTTCAAGCGACCCTGTTTTAGAATAACAATCTGTTAGGACCCACTGGAAGTGATGTCATTAACCTGGAAGTGATGGCAAGAAGTGACATCAAACAGGAAAATTTTTAACACCTCCTTATTTGACAAATCAAATCAAGTAAGTAAACAAATTAAAAGTTTATAAGTTTAAAATTTAAAAAATAAAGAACCCTCTTAACCCTCCCAAGCAGTTGCTGATCTGTTTAAAAAAAAATTCCTCAAACATCCCAAAGGCTGCAATCCTATACACACTTACAAGGGAATAAACCCCATTGCCTATCATTGTTAAAAGCATATACATAGTAGCTTGTTAAAAGAACAGATCTGTAACATATCCCCAAATGCTGTCAAATACCATGGTAACATCAAGTCTAATCTATTAAAAATATATACATTGAAATCAATGGGAACCCACCTGAAATTAGCTCACAGCCCACCAAGTGGGTCCCGACTCACAGCTTGAGAAACACTGAGCTAGATAATGAGGGCAGCATGGATATAGTAGCATTTCATGAAGAATGTAGCTTTGTGCATGCACAGATTTCGTAGGCACAGATTTTGATGTGTGCATGCAGACATAGCTGAAATTCCTGAATTGTGGTCTTTGAATGTGTGAGCAAATGTGAATTGCACTAGCTGCTCATCAGCCATTTTTTGTTAGAAAAATTGCTGGCAGTATTCCAAGATGCTGGGGTTAATGTTCCATCATGGCCAGCAGATGTTCTATAATAGGAGTTGATGGTTGAGAGAGATATAGAAATGATTCTGGAGTGACTGGAATGTGGAAAAGACACGGAGCTGGAAGGTGTCCCCAGGCTCAAGAAGGATGAAAGGGAGTGTAGAGAGACTATGCACAGCAACTTTTGGGTGAGATAGAGGCAGTGAAACTTAGGGTGCAATCCTAGCCCACTTTCCAGCACCGACATAAGGGCAATGCAGTTCCGAGGTAAGGATTCACCCAACTGCAGGATGCAGCACACGTCTCATTGGCACAGCTATGCAGTGCTGGCAAGTTGGTTAGGATTTGGGCCTTAGACAGCCAACTTATATGAAGCAGCTGGGGGTGCAAGATCTGCCTTGGGATACCAGATGAGATACCAGACATGTTTTGTATATAATATCCCAAATGCTACCAAGATATCAAAAACTTCCAGTGACCTCTTCTCCAAAGGAAGCTACAGTACTTGTAGCATTGCCACCTCAATCCTCACACCAACAGCATTATTTATCAACTTGCGATACAGAACATTGTATCATTTTATTCTGATTGCCATTAAATCCTACAGCTTTCCTAGTTTAGTGAAACCAATTACAAACTTGCAACAATTCAAGGTTGTCCAACAAAGTGTGGAGATTCTCAATGGGGTAAAGGTGAGCCTCCCCCTCCAGGATAAGCCCTTTTGAATGTTACAGTCACAACATAGATTGAACACCACTCAGAGGCTACTGGGCAGGTCTCTACTATACAGTCAGGTCGCAACATGCACCAGTGATACTTGCACAGATTCAAGTATATGCATGCTGCAAAAAAAGAAAGAAAAGCAATTAATTTACATAGTGCTGGCAATTGTGCCTGCCATTCCACTCAGTGTGTGTATGCCACAAAGCAATCCTGAGACTAGATAGTGCCACTGCTGCTCCCTCACTCAGTCTCTTTTATCATGCACCAGTCACAGTTTTTAAAGTGACAGTATATATTTTTCAAATTTCAGAGATATTCAAGGTAATTTTGAGTATACATTATATTTGCCTTACACACTGTCTGCAGAAACTAATCCCCATGTAAGATGTAAACTGACTATTTTTTTCAGCACCAGCATAACACTAGCACAGTATTTCCCAAAAAATTTCCTAACTGATGATGTCACTTCCTGTCATGACATCTTTTCCAGTGGATCCTGACAGATTCTCATTCTAAAAAGTGGGTCCCGGTGCTAAATGTGTGAGAACCCCTGCTCCAGAAGAAGAGGTTTTTCTAAATGGTTTTTAAAAATCATTAATTTCAGTTTAATGGCCAATGTTCACATCTAAAAAATGCCCCAATGGCAAAATTGTCAGATGTTCAATGTTGATGCTGAACTGAAAACATTTCCCAACATATCAGCACATGCAGAAAATATTCAGAGAATATTCTAAACTGTCTAATTAACAGAAGAACGAACTGGGCAAATTCATGCTAGGTGTAATTCAGAGCTCTGGAAATACCAGTGGGTTTCTTTAGTAGAATAAAATGAGATGCATGTAGTATTTCACCACCAATGCAAGCCTTTTGAATTGTGAAGTATGCCCAAATGTGGTAAGAAAATACACCAAGTACCATTACACTTTTCAAATACGGACAATTTTGCACTAGAAGTCAGGCTGAGTCGTCAAGTGTGCCTCACATAAACCCCTCAGCCATCATTAAATTCCAGACCTTATGTAACAACTTGCTGCCAACAATCCCTTTCTCTGAGGCAACATTCAAGGTGTGTGACAAGTTCTGTCTCTGTGTCCACTTTGATCCCTCCATCCCAGTCTTCCTGCTTCTCAACTTTCTATCATTACCAACTCAACTACTATGGGGGGGGGGGGAGTCACCACCTCCCAATAGAACAGGATATATGGAACCAATATAATCAAGTTGAATGCTGCCTGGGGATCTATTAATGGGTTTGTCATTGAAATCTCACTCATAAAAATGCTAATACATTTTATTTGCATAAATTTTTCTGCATCAAATAGAAAGACCCGTACGTTTATATTTAATAAAAAAAGTTATCGCCTGCTCATAAATGCATGGTGCTATTAAAATGAAGGTTGAAGTGTTGCAGATATCTGTATTCTGGGCAATAACCACAGTAAATACTGTAGGCATCAATCTTTGAGTAATTAATTATGGCTCAGCTGGCATAGCAATTTTTGATCAGAAATCAAGTGTAACACTGGGAACTTGGGTACGTGTAATCTGTTTCAATATTCTATTAAGAGCCTTGCAGACTACCAAAAGAATGAAACCTGAAAATGTGATTTTCAAAGGAGGAATACGTTGGCTATTTTTTCTGCTTTGACAAAATCTTGTGTGGCCAGTAAAGACTTTGGAATGAAATTCAGAATATTTCCACTCAGCTGGGCTTAGTTTAAACCTTTTTCTCTTTCTCTCTGGTATCTAATCCATCAATTCTGTTAAGGTCATGCATTCGTATGGGCTGGGAAATCCGTAATTCAAAGATTACCGCTAGGTGATGCAAGCCTAGTGGCCAAGCATAATTTCTTCAGGCCTGGTACAAATTTAGAGCACAGGTCCCATCTTCTTCATCTCCTTTTGATAAATTTTGAGGATTGTTCTCCCTTAGATTGTTTAGATCCCTTTGTTTAAGCTCCTTACCTTTCTACCCCCAATTTGTGTTTTTTTTTGTTTTGTTTTTTGCCAAATGTGGCACTATTGTACATATTTATATTCAATTAAATACAAGCAAGAAATGCTTTTCAGATAATGTTCCCTATCTCAGCGGTCTGATGTCAGTTCTTCTATACACTCTGGAGCCCAGTCATATATTGTGATAAACTGTTGAAAAGCAGTAGATATGTATTCTCCATAATATGATGATGATGATGATGATGATGATGATGATGATGATGATGATGATGATGATGAAGAAGAAGAAGAAGAAGAAGAAGACCACCAAAGTTATCCCAGTGGTGATTGGCACCCTCAGTGCTATTCCAAAATACCTTGAAAAGCACCAGAACAGCAACAGGGCCACAGAAATTACCATTCACCAACTACAGAAAGCAGCTTTACTGGGAACAGCTTATATCTTGCGGCAATATTTATAACAGCAAAACAGGACAAATACCAGACATCCAGAAGCACAACTGCCACAAAATACCATAGGCCACTATCCTGCTACTCTGGTAAACATGCAAAGAAGTGAGTCACGTGCCACTGAAGGGACAAGCACAGTGGTGGTTTGGACACTGCCATTAAAAAAGGGCCCAACAGGGGGTCTGGCCCCAGGACCCTCTACAACCTAATTCGAGCCCTGTTCCCAATTATTATGAATTGTCCTTCCCTCTTGTTACCAGTTGGACACCACACCCTGTTGTCTCCTGCAGAGGAAATTCCAGCAGCAAACAAGACCTTTGTTACTGAATTCTTGAGAAAGCATATCACAGTTGCACATCACTCTTGTTTCTAAAAACTTCAAACTTTTCTATGCACAATCTCGCTCCCAGACTTCTGGTTAGTTGGCTTCAGCAAATCTCATGACATCAGTATACCACCTATAGACTCTGAAATCTAAGCTTCTGAAAACACTCTCAAGCATGATATACAATTTAGGATTTGCACTCTAGAGCAGGACCCCATTGAACCTCCAAGAGCAGATGAAATGTCCCCTCTTCATTGCATTTGACAGTGTGGGCTCTGGTCCTCAAAAGCCTGTGTCACAATAAGACTGTTACTGTTTAAGGTGTCACAAGACTCTCTGCTCCTCTTGCTTCAACATACTAACACAAGTATGCTTCTGGAATTCACTGCATTTTTTATTGTGCTTCTGATGGTCCAAGATGTTGTATCTAGCAAAAAGCTCGAGGAAGTCCTCAGCCATTTGGAATCAGGGTATACAATCAAACTTTCACTAAACCCAAATGCTCCCCTTGATGGCCCTTGGGAGAAATGTCAAGAGAGCACCGAGTGTCATTCTCACTTCTGTTTCACTTCTGGAATGAATACTGTGATATTGTTTTGCTCTTCTTATTTGTTTTCTAAAATCCCATTTCAAACAATTTCTTTTATTGAACACAGAAGTCATTGAGGGCTGACATTTACACTGAAGTGAAATTCATTCCAAACTGCTGACAATGCCTTGTGGATCCCATCTCGGTATGTTTAATATTTGTTAGAATCTTTGCCATTTCCTTATGGAGAAGGCTGTGCTGTAGTACTCAGGCAGACACACTCATTCTTACTAGTCTGAAAAATGAATAATGCATCAGCCTTCCATCTCTTGAGTCTACACATTCAACCTTTCTCCTGAAACTCACTACGGAGCCTCCAGGAGATTCAAGTTTCATTTGGGCTGGGGAGGGGAAAGCACCTGCACCTGCATTAACAGGAATAATTATTTGCATGTAATGAAATTGGCTTCATAACTGTGTCACTTCACAAATTCATAACTTTCTTTAAAAATTCAGCCTCTTACCCCCCCCCCCCCCAAAATTCACAAATAGTATTGTGATTTTTTCATTATTGAGGACATGATCATCTTGTGCTTTTTCTTTTAAAAACTAAACCAAAAGAAGGAGGATACCTGTCAGATGCTGGGCAAGATTTGCAACCCTCATTCAAAAAAATTAAAACCAAGAGGCGCTAGATCAATGATGATGAACCTTTTGGGCTCGGTGTGCCAAAAATTCAGCAAATGCCTAACTTTCACTTTGCAGGCTTATCCCCCCCCTCCCCCGAAACAAAAGAGAAACAATTATTTAAGTATTCATTTATTTTTTAAAAATAGTCCAAACATGTGTGGCACTATGTGTTGTAAACACATAGTGTAACATCATAAACATCATAAACACATATGTAAACATCAAATAATTACAAAAATGAAATAAGTAATACTCAGTTGTTTTGTCGGATGCATAAACACTGATGCGTCACCCAAAATGCTGTGGTGTGTCACCTTTGACACAAATGTCTTAGGTTTGCCATCACTGTTCTAGACAATGCTGCTGGTGAAATCCAAAGAGAGCAAAGGAGTCTCATGTCAAAGTCTTACACCTTTGAAAAATGTTAATATCAGTATTTTGGAAAGAGCTACTGTAGCAGGTCAGTTTCTTCCCAGATTGGACACTGTGTTAAGGAGGGTCATGGATGCTTTCCTGGGCCTGGTGTGCATGGCTTGCAGCACAAACACTGCATGCATGTGGTTGTGCCCCAGCATTATGCACTGGCAGCGAGTTCAGTGAGATAGGAAAATGTCAGGATCCAGGAACTTTCTGGGCCCCCTTCTTTGGCTCCTGGGTCCCCTTTCTGACCTTAGCCTGGGTACAAATTACCCCCTTTACCCCCCTCTCCTAGGCCCTGTACATAGCCACCTATTTTCAATGTTTTTACAGCATTTGGACACATTCATTAACCTGACTGAAAGACATATGAGCACTAGTCAGAAATTACCCATTTGTGTTCTCTAATCACATGGGTGGGTGAGGGAGTGGGAGTGGACTCAGTAGCCATGCCCCCGGCCACATCCCTTGGGGCTTCTGCCCACTAGGCCGGACCTTCCACAACCCTCCAAGTATCCACCTGATCATCTTTTGTCTGTAAAGGGCAGCACTGATTGACTGTAGAAAGGGTTCCTTACTGCAGTTTGAGACCCTGGCCAATACAGCGTTCGGTATCACGTGACTGGGGGTATCACACTACACCCAGCGCAACTCATAAGCGAGCTTGAAACTGGCAATTAGAGTTTATAGTTCATCTTTGCTACTGAATACTGAAAAGGAAACAAATAGTTTACAAAAGCTTTTTAAGTTAAGTGTTTCAGAAGAACTGCTGTAATGCAAGTGAACAGATTTTGCAAGAGTTCACTTAATACTCTGCTGGTACAAGGAGCATGGGAATATAACAGCCATCATCCATGTTAGCTATACACAGTCAGAGTGTAAGTATTCTAAAACCAATTTGCTCTTTCCTTACAAAAAGAAAAAAAAAAACACTGTTATTACCACTTAACACTCGTGCTGCATTTTTCAGTCTCAGAGTGATGTATAAACAGTGTCTAATTAATTCTCACAGCAGCTATACGAGGTATGAAAGCATTTTACCGTCTTTTCCAAGATTGCAGCTGAGACATTCAACACTATCAAGGCCATTTGCTGAGGAAAATTAATAGCGCAAGCGACAGCATAGGAAGGATCAACATTCGTCCTTGGATTGCTCTGTAATCCTTGAAGAAGAAATCCTAACCTGCCACAGCTAGGCCAGGTCTTAGACTGCCAAGATGGAGGACAATGGAGAGGTAGTTTTATGGTGCAGTTTAGTGGAGGGTAGTTCCCAGGGGGACATGACATGCAACAACCCTTCCAGGGAGAAGGGTTGAATGTCAGGGAGGCAGGGAGAATGCCTTGGTGCTGAGGATGTGTAGTCTCTCCCAACGGTTGCATTCAGGTGATGGGACCATGCTCAAGATAGTGTTGTGCTCCAGCAAGTGAACAGATTGTGAGCTAGTTAGGTGGAAGTGTGCTGTGTCACCTAGGGCAAGGTAGCCACTGTCTCTCCAACTCAACCCCCAACAGCAATATAGGGATAATATTGTCCTGTCTCAGTGGGCTGTTGGGTGCTTGAAGCACTTTGACCATAAATGCCATGCATATACTAGGTATTTTTATATTGTTCGTTCTTCCTCACTACCTCTAGGGAAGGAGGAACAGGGCTGGTTTGCCCATGATGAGGAAAGTCTTGCACTGAGTTGGGGGATGGTGGTGGCAAACTGATGAGAAGTGCTCAGCAACCTACATCTCAGTGGTGGACCTCCCATTCAGTTGATGGGGCAAATGCCCCAGGTGTGGAGCCTTGCACACCTTTAGGACCCCACGGAAGCTTCTCTGAGGCTGCCGAGAGGGTTGGAAACTGTGCTTCCGGTTTTCTGGAACCACAGTTTAAAGCATTGGGGAACCTTCAGGAGGATTCCCTGTTGGGTCCTGGAGTTGCGTGAGGCCCCATGTTCTCCTAGTAAGTGGGGGGAATTTGTGGGGGGGGCAGCATCCCATGGGAGGTGCCATCACGGACCTTTGCCCTGGGCATGGGACTGGGGAGGTCTGCCACTGCTACATCTGCCTACCCCTCCCTTGAACCTGCCACATACCAATATCTGATCCTCTTCCTGCTCACCTCCTTCTGGGCCCACCTCTTTCTTCAGTGGTGTCAGAGGGAGCTGCAGCTGCCACTGTGCTGCCTCCTAGTCCATCTAGCCACCACCAGCCAGGTGAGCTAAGAGAGACAAAGCACAATAACTTGGAGTCCATCTCCATCCCTATTCCTTTAGCTCTGCTGTGGCCAACCTTCCTGCAGTCCAAACAGTGCTGGAGCTATAGTTAAGGGGGCTGGGTTGAGATGTACACTGAGTCATGGCACTTCAGGTGTTTGAGGTGGTGCCAGGTGCAGGAGGAAAAGCAAAGAAATGGGTGCTGTTTTGGGCAACAACAAAGCTTCAACAGGCTATGAAGAAGAAGATAATCAGATGTGTGCTTGGGAAGGCTCAGTTTGCTTGGCCTTTTCTCTTTGGGCAGCAGGTCAATGGCTAAGCACTGAACTAACAGACTTCAGTATTTGAGGATGCCCTAAAAGGTCGTGTTCCTGAGCAGACTTAGTTGCATGTATATTTTATGGCTGCCAATAGCTCTTGGTTCCAAAGGGCAATCTGGCCAGTTCCACTTCTTCAGGTGCAACCTACCTCATAGAGTTGCTGTGGGATTATCAGACAAGGGGAGAACCACACACGTCATCCTAATTCTTTAGAGGAAGTGTAGAAATCAAATGTAATTAATCAACAACATCAAATCATGAGAGACTGTGAGAATGCTAGTGACTGAAGTGTGGGACATTGAAAACGTTCGCCTTGTCTAGTGCACCGATTTTCAGCTGTTGTGCTATGAAAGGTCCACAGGTGTGCTGCAGGAGTTTGGAGCACAACAGTTGATGCTGAAAAACTCTTTCAGGGTCTACAGTTGTGTTTCTAGAGTAACAGCGGTTAGCGCCAATCAGACGCTAGCAGCCGATTGCCCCCGCCCCGCCTCGTGCACTGAGACTGAGGCTTGAGCCGCGATTGGTTCTCGCGGCTGGGGAGGTGGGGCTAGAGCTCTGGTGTGGAGAGCTTGCTCCGCCTCAGGTTCAGTGCGTTCCTGAGCGGCAACGAGGACGGACGTGTCCTCAGCAGGAGGGCTGAGCCTGCTCTCTCCTCCTCCTGCGGCCAGGGCTGGTGGGCTGAGGACGAGGAGCAGCAGAGGGGCAGCAGTGGGAAGCGTTTTTGCGCCCCTCTCCCGGGCAGCGGAGCGCAGCGAGCGGCAGACCTGCAAGGGAGGTGCCAGCGCAGCGAGCGACAGGCCAGTGGAGGAGCGCTTCGGAGGGGAGCCAGCTCTTCGCCTGGCCTGCCTTTGGCACCTGCTGAGGGCTTGGGGAGCCCAGGAGTGCACCTCCTCCCCTTTGTGCTAGCTAGCACTGTATCCTACTGTGAATATTAGCACACGGGGGAGGGCAATTTGTCGCCGGGTTTCACACCATGGGGAAGAAGAGTCAGAAGTGGGGGGGGAAAGCCCCCAAGCGACCTGCTCCTCCTCCTCCTTCCTCTCCCACCTCCTCATCTGAAGGGGAGGATGAGTTTGATGAGCTTCGGGCTGTGCTTGCACGTTTTGATGCCCGGGAAAAGGAGAAGGCCCTGAGGAGGGCGGGGAGGGGTGAGGGTGGTGGGGTCTTGGGTGTGGTTACCCCGCTGCGTAGGTCAACTCGGAAGGGGCGTGGTGCCAGACTGAGAGAGATTTTATCTTCTAGCAGGTGTGTACAGGAGCCAAGTGGGGTGAGCGGTTCAGAACCTCCTGCCCCGACTGCCCAGGTGCCAGAGGTGGAGATTACGGCGCCTCGCAGGCCGTTCCCAGTGGTGGACAGCCGGCTGTAGGTCCTTCAGGTGAGGCGGTGCAGGATGTGGGCAACAATGTCGGCACTGTCTGGGATGAAAGGGAGGGCTTTGCTTTCCCTTCAGCGGCCCTTGCTTCACAATGGTTGCCTTGGTCTCAGTGGGGGGCTGCTAACCCTTATTACCCTTGGGGTCCTTACCGACAGGGGGCGCTGGGTGGAGGTGTGCAGGCCCCGGCAGCTGCTGCTGGGGTTGGCGCCCACCCCGCTTCCAGCCTGGGCACCCAGGGCCCAGGGCGTGCCGGGTGAGCCCCCTATGGGTCAATTGATGGGTCCTTTGGCTGCCCCTGGGATGCAGATGGGGGGCTGTTTTGATGCAAGGTGAGAGCACCTTGCGGGGACATTGCTCTTCCTCTTGGGGGGCATTTGGCTCTGTCTGTGAAAGAGAAAATCTGGCGAGGTGAGTATGTGGATGTATTTAGCCTTTTGCAGATGGAGCCTGAGCCCATGCCGAAGGTAGGAGAGCCAGTTAGGGATCAGGAGTCTGTTCGAAGGCGTAAAATAGACAAGAACTGGGCCAATTGGCTAAATGGATATGTCATCTATGCCTCAGTCTTACTCCAGATGTATCCCAATCATGCCCAGGCTCTGTTCAAATATTTGGACATAGTACACAGGGCTTTCAGGGACTATACGGGTAGTGCTTGGGTGGCGTATGATCACCATTTTTGCATACGCGCATCACACGACCCTGCGCTGGACTGGCGCATCCCACAATGGGAATTGTGGACAGCAGCTAGTCCTGCCATCCAGGCCGGCATGGGGTGACCGCTCTGATAGTGGGCATCTTATTGCCAGGAATAAGGCTGAACCCGGCAAGGCACCTAGCGGTGCTCAGTGGGTTCAGAACCCGAGAACCTGTTTCGAGTACAATGCGTCAGGGAAGTGCGGAAGAAATAACTGCACTTTCTTGCACGCCTGTGGCTTGTGTGGAGCAAAGCATCCCGTGTCCTTGTGCCCAAAATTGGTAGGGCCAAGACAGGCCCCTGGGAGGCAAGCAGGCCGAGGCCGCGGAGGCGGGGCACCCCCCTTCAATCCTGCAGATGGAAAGGGGGCCAACGCTGATTAAGTTGCCACAGCTGTGTTCTTGGTTAAGAGTTTACCCGGACAGAGTTGCTGCTGGACATTTGGTGGAGGAGTTTTAGAAGGGTTTTCGAATTCCGGCGGTGCGGCCCGTTGCGCCTGTGCTGACCGAGAATTTGCGTTCCGTTAAAGGGTTAGAGCATGTTGTTAGCAGGAAGATTTCTAAGGAGTTGGACTTGGGCAGGGTGGTTGGTCCTTTTTCAACCCTGCCTATTCCCAACCTGCGGGTCTCCCCTCTCGGGGTAGTTCCCAAAAAGGCCCTGGGGAAATTTCGATTGATCCATCACCTGTCTTTCCCTGCGGGATCATCCGTGAATGACGGCATCCCTGGCGAACTGTGTTCGGTCAGGTATACCTCTCTGGGCCAGGCCGTGGGGAGGTTGCGGTCATGTGGTGTAGGGGCCTTGATGGCAAAGGCAGACATTGAGTCAGCATTTCGCCTGTTGCCTGTCCACCCGGATGACTTTTGTCACCTGGGGTTTTGCTTCGAGGGCGCCTACTACGTTGATAGGGCTCTGCCAATGGGTTGTGCGATATCCTGTGCCCATTTCGAATGTTTCAGTACCTTTCTGGAATGGGCGGTCCAATATCGGACTGGTCACGTGACCACCACGCATTATCTTGATGATTTTTTTATTTATGGGACCAGCAGGTACTGGAACATGTGAACTGTTGCTTGACTCATTTGTGACGCTGTGTGAGCAACTGGGTGTTCCCCTGGCACATGACAAGACTGAGGGCCCTGTAGCCAGGTTGACCTACCTCGGAATAGAGTTGGACACCATTAATCAATGTAGTAGGCTCCCGGAGGCAAAGCTGGTCAAGCTGTCTGGCTTGCTTCGGCAGGCTTTTGCAGCCAAAAAACTGACCCTTAGGGAGTTGTAGGTGCTCGTAGGGCACCTCAACTTCGCTTGTCGGGTGGTGGCTCCAGGCAGGGCCTTCTTGAGGCGCATGTGTGAAGCAATGGTAGGGTTACGTAGGCCATCTCACCGCGTGCGTGTTTCGCGGTCCCTTAGGGAAGATATAGTGGTATGGCTAGCGTTCCTCAACCAGTTTAATGGGGTGTCTTTTTGGAGGTCGAGGTATTTGGTTGAGGCCGAGCTCCAGGTGCAATCTGATGCGGCTGGGGGCCACGGGTTTGGGATTTATTTTAGGGGCAGATGGTGCGCTGCCCGCTGGCCTGGTGAATGGGTGCAAGACAGCATCACTCGGGACCTCACGTTCCTGGAGTTTTTTCCCATCTTAGTTGCTGTGCATGTGTGGGCCAAGGAGTTTGCCAATTCTTCTGTCTGCTTCTGGTGCGACAACCAAGCGGTGGTCAGAATCGTTAACAGTCAGACTTCTAAGTCGCCTAGGGTCATGAGCTTGGTGAGAGCGTTTGTTCTCCAGTGCCTATCAATTAACGCCCTTTTTTCAGCTAGGCACGTGCCCGGTGTGCGGAACAGCATTGCCGACGCTCTCTCTCATTTTCAGGGGGAGCGTTTTCGGCAGCTGGCACCGGAGGCGCAGCCGGACCCAGACCCAATGCCCCTATGGCTGTGGAGCCTTGGCTCAGAACCGCCCGGGATATGATCTGGGCCTCTCTAGCGACTGCCACCAGGGTTAGTTACGCCAGAAAGATTCAAGCGTTTGTGGTTTTCCGCAAGCAGCAGCGTCTTGCGGACGCGTGGCCTCTGCCGGTGGATCACCTGATGAGGTTCATCATCGCCCTCAGGGATAAGGACCTGTCAGCGCGTTCGATCGCTTTCTATTTAGCCGCCCTTTCGTTTCAGGCTAGGGCTTTGGGTTGGGTTGATAGCACTTCTGATTTTCGGATCAGGAGAATGCTGGAAGGGCTGAGAAGGAGTTGCCCCAGACCCATTGACGTCCGTCAGCCGGTTACTCCTGGTATGTTGAAGGCCCTTTGTGCCGATTTTGATTCACTCTGTATGTCTCGTTACGAGGCGCTGTTATTTAAGGTTTGTTGCCTGGTTTTATTTTTTGGGGCTTTTCGTCCCAGTGAGGTTTTGTCCATTTCCAAGTTTAAGCCTGGGGATAGAGCCCCGCGGTGGGGTGATTGTGTGTTGGGAGCTAACCATGTTTCTTTATTTTTAAGACAGTCTAAGACAAATCAACGAGGTAAAGGACAATGGGTCCATTTGAAGAGTGCGGCTACTGTCGAGATCTGCCCTGTACAAGTGATTGTTGCTTATCGCAGGGTGGCGCCACAGGGTGCGGGCCCCCTTTTTCGTCATGAGAATGCCTCTCCGTTGACCATTTATCAGTTTAGGGCTGTGTTTCATGCTGCCCTGCGGGGACGCGGCTTGGCGCCCGACCTGTTCGGCCTGCACTCTTTTCGGATCGGTGCGGCGTCGACGGCAGCCAGGCTTGGCTTCCCGGTGCGGGCCATTAAAAAGATCGGCCGGTGGCGCTCTGGGGCCTTTTGGTACTATGTGCGTTAGGCCTGCGGGTCGGTGGGGCCTGGCTGGCAGTTGTTACGGGCTCCTCCAGTGGTGGGGGGGCGTGTTGACTGGCGTTGCCAGCCTTGGTGCAGTGCGGGGGCCGTAAGTTGGGAGTCCCTGGTTGTGTTGCCTGCGGGCATCTTGTGTTTTGTTGATTCAACGGCTTATGTTGCCTTTTTCTATTTCAGGTCTGCGTTGGTTGCCTCCGGTGAGGGTCCTGATCTGCGGACATTCGATTATCTTTTGGGCCCAGAAAAGAGCAGTGTCCAGCAGCTTTGGCTCCCAGTTGGGACTGGGGGGTTTTGCCAGTGTCTCCTGGGTTGCCAGAAGGGGCATGTGTTGGGGCCAGTTTATGCCTGTGTTGCTGCATTATCTGGACCAGCATCCCCCTCCTCAGGTAATCGTAGTACATCTAGGGGAGAACGATCTGGGCCAGAGGACTTCAATGTCCTTGAGGCTCCAGGCACGTAGGGAGTTCTCGATTCTTTGTAGCTGGTTCCCGGGGATGGCTATCCTCTGGTCGAATCTCCTCCCGTGGCGTGTGTGGCGGGGGGCGCGGAGTGTACGCAGGAAAGATGTTACTAGAAAGAGTTAATGATTACCTGGGGAGGGTAGTAGTTGAGCAGGGCGGGGCAGTTATCAGGCACCCGGCTATTGGGTTTAAGGAGCCTGCCCTGTTCCACAGCGATGGGCTGCATTTGTCGCCTGTTGGCAATGATTTGTTTTTGTCAGACCTGCAGCAGGGCTTGAAGGAGTTTCTCCTTGTGGGGAGCGGTGAGGACAAGTGCTAGGCTGTCCTCCCCTATGGCAGGGTACATGCGGGGCTGGGTAGGTAGGGACTTGGCTCGGTGTCTATCCAAGGCAGCAGGGTTAGGGGTAAGTCTGAACCGCTCCCATGATGCCTGACCGGCTCCAGGAGGCAGGCAAGCAGGCAGACCCCTGGCCTGGACTGACAGGATGGCGCGGCTCTGCCGGCTAACCTGAAGTCCGGCTGCCTTGCCCCTTTGGGGGTGGCGGTGAAAGGCCTAAGCTGGCAATTGACAGCTGGGGCCTCGAGCCAGGTGGTACGCCCAATGAGAACGTAGGGGGAGGCAGGCGGCTAGGACCACTTCCCCCATATGGCCCCGCACGATTGATGTTCAGAGTTATTGCCCTGCTGCAGTTGAAGTTTAATAAAGTGGCCCTATTTTCATCCAAGCCGAAGTCTCGTGTCTTTATTTGCGGGTGTGGGGGTAACTATCTAGAGCAGGGGTGTCCAAAGTTTTTGGCAGGAGGGCCACATTGTCTCTCTAACACTGTGTCGAGGGCCGGGGGGAGGAAGAATTAATTTACATTTTAAATTTGAATAAATTTACATATGTTTACATAAATGAATATATCAAAGATGAACTTATATGAATGAATGAAGGTCTTGCAATAGCTCAAGTCCTCTAAAAGGCGTTGCACAGAGCAAGGCTGGCCTTTCCTTTGCTGCTGCTACTGCATCACAGACGTGAAACAACAAGCAGTGGAGGGAGCCCTCATCCCACAGCTCACGCGAGTGGTCAAACAGTCATCCTCACGCTGAGAGCAGTTGCGTTGGGCCAGTATGGGCTCCAACAAATCTCCGGAGGGCCAGAGACTCATTGGAGACTGGGGGCTCCCAGAGGGCCGCATTGAGAGGCCTCGAGAGCTGCAAGTTTGGGCACCCCTGATCTAGAGTAACAAATTGTCTGTTCCTCCTCGTCCACTGGCTCTAAGGAACAGACAACTCATTACTACAGACAGTTACCCTAGAAAAAGAGCCACAGAACCTGAAAGAGTCTCCTGCAAACCAGAAGCAACATCACAAGAGGCGAAGACGATACTGAAGACCATATAGGCCAATCACAATGTGCTGTAAGAAGAAAAATGTTGAAAATAGCTGGTCAAGTGTACATTGAAAACATGCCTGTGCTTTAAAGTTTTGTTGTTCAGGATGGTATGCAATTAAATGATAACTCCACTAATTCTGATAGGCATCGTGTGGCTAATGTCATCATTGCAGGTTTTCTGAATGATCGCAATACCAATAGACTGTAAGCCCAGAGCCTGGGCTGTGGGAATCGGATCTCTCCATACAAAGGGGAAAACTTTTGGGCACAATTCAGAATGGGAAATGACCTTCTCAAACCCCACTGATTACTTCCTTGATTTTCTTGGCAACTAATGATCCCTGACTTGCTCGATGCCTCCTTGGTGGCCTATTGGACTTATTGATCCTTGCAGAGCTGTCCACTTGTTTGAAGCCTCAGACTGAGAACCAGCTGCCTGTCGCTCGTAACAAATGAGGCTTACCAACAAAGAAAATGCTCTGATCCTGCACATGTGTAGGCTTTGTTTGAATCTTGCTTGTGAATTCTATTTGAGATGCCAGACAAGAGCTGAAACTCCAAATAGCCACTCTGTTTGAAATCACAGCTTTTCTTTGTGTAACATTACACAGCGCACACAGTTGCTGCACACACATTCAAGTGTGTTGTATTATCTATAAAAATCTGTTGGTACCACTCTTCCTTCTTCTTCCTTCTGTTGCAGTTCCTTCTTGTGCACTGTGTCTTGTTTTCCTCAGTTTCCCGAGGTTCGCTCAGGCACTTCCTTAGGCTTCAACTATTGTTAGCTTGCTGAACATGACCCTATTTCTCTAGCTCTTTGCTTTGCTCTCAGGAAATGGACTGCAAGTTAATCTTAGGCCGGTTTTGGGTTCCAAAACTGGATTTCACATCATTATTGTGGGATCTCTCTATATTCAGGATTCCCTCGCCCTACCACATTTTTCAGGAGTTGGCAGACTTATGATGTCAACAGGCTTGGCCTTAAGAAGATCAAGTCTTGCTGTACATGCAATCTGGCAACTTTAGAGGTTATTAAAGGGGGACCTGGTTCAAGGTTCCTGTATCTGCAGACCAGGTCTATAGCCCCCCACCCCATGCATGCCCCCTCTGGAGGCAAGGGGAGCTCTGCTTCCCTTGCCTCCAGAAGGTCCTCAGAGCCCAGCAGAGGCTGCGCACATCCATCTGTGGCCTCTGCCGGGTTCAGACTGAGCCTTACAATGAAAAAAAGCAACTATGGAAAAAAATGGAAGTGACTTTTTAATGCCTTATAAGGCATTGGGAGGCCCAGGGAAGCCCTCAGGGGCTTATTAGGTATTAGAAACATCACTTGCAGTTTTAAAAAAAAAATGGTAAGTCACTTTTTTCTGTTGTAAGGCTCAGTCTGAACCCGGCAGAAGCCATGAATGGACATGCATGGCCTCTGCTGGGCTCAGGGGACCCTCCTGAGGTGAGGGAAGTGGAGCTCTCCTTGCCTCTGGAGGATGGGAGATCATTCCCCGGTACCACAGTTTCAGTTAACCATGAGGGGGGTTCAGCAACAGAACCCCTGGGGCACGCCTGTACTTAGGATGTTTTTTTTTCTTTCTTTCTTTCTTTAAAGCTGTTCTGGATGCTTGCAAATACAGCTGTGTATCCACATACATTAACAGCTCAATCCTATGGAAGTCTACACAGAAGTAAGCTCCATTGTGTTCAATGGGGCCTACACCTTGGAAAGTGTGCATAGGAAAGTGTAGCCTTCACAACATATACAATACTAACTTTGAGGTCTGGATCCAGCACAAACTCTTCCTTCTCACAGGGATCCAACCAAACTCAGTGCTGCTCTTTCTGGCTCTGTTGATAGCTGTTGACACCATATAATAATGCATTGGTTGCCCTTTTCCTATGATCCCTAATGAAGCAGTGAGCTTCATTTTTCATTTGTTTGAATATGGTAGCATTTAGATTATCACATGGTTAAAACCTAGAGATGAACAGTTGTCTATGTTATTAGAGCCACAATGTTATATCCTTTATAAGCAGTTACTGTTAGGTTTATCAAGTCAAGAAGAAACTAGAAGCTTGAGATTTTTGAGGTGGGGCCTGGTTTTGTCATAAGACCTCCAACATTAAAAAAATAAGGAAAATCTGGTAGTGGGAGAAGGCTCGGCAGAGGCCCCAGAATGGCCTGAGAGCTGTTTTGACCACCCATCCACCTGAAAGAAAAAAAGATTGGGGAAAAAAGATCATTTTTAGAAACCTGACAATCCTAGGAAGACCACATGATAAGTAGTCATAATTGTTCACCCTACAGGGAAAAAAAAATGAACAAGAGATTCAGGCTTCAGTATGCTGCAATAAAAAAAAAAATCCTGTTATGTTCTAAGGGACATCTGGCAATTTTTCCCATCGCACACTGCAGTACCCAGCCAGCTATAGCCAGTAACACACTGTGTTTAATTTGAAGCACATTCTGAAGTCCCATTGAAACTCTTGCTCAACTGCATGGCTGAACAGCCAAAGGCTCTCCAGAGCAAGCTTGCAGAATCTGGATACTAGCAGCTGAAAAAGTCAAATGAAGCTGGGAAATTGGACTCTGCTCCCCCAACTCTTATCTCTGTTGTTCCGATTCTCACTTCAAGCAAACAAAAATCAAATTGTGTTGTATGGATTTCCACTCCTCTGCTTATTCCTCCAAACAGATCTGCACTATATTGCCTTTGTTTTATTCTACTAAAAAAGAGTGTGCACTGTAGCAGGTGAAACCTCATTCATCTGGTTTTCACTTGCAGTCCATGAAGCCCAATCTATGTCTCTGAAGAACAGAGAGTGCATATAGTGGATGAAAGTTGTTCATTTGAAATAAATTCTGAAAGCCTGGCATTATGACTAAAGCTATACCAAAGAGGTTCTGAACGTCTTATTTTTGTTAGCAACAATCCCTTGAAGTGCAATATTGTTTCACATCTGGAAAACACCATGTACAAGAATAAGGATTAGGAAGATCCCTACCTGGGGAGGAAAAAAGAAATAAGTAGGTCGACTTTGCTCAAAAATGTCATTCTTCTCTCAGGTCCCAATGGATCTGATGCACAAATTACTTTGTTGCTATAAGCCAAATGCCACCTCTGTTCATCCTTCATTTCCTCACTTGCCAGTAGGCAGAGCACTATAGATGACGCAACATGTGTTTTGTGGATGTCCTTTTTTTTCTTTTCACCATGCTGCATCTGTTACATCCATACCCAGCAATTCAGTGGACAAAGTGCATCAAATTGCATTAAAAAAAAATCATAAATCAGCTTTGGGAGTAAACCTGAAGAGGCCACTTGACACAGAAGGCTGGTTGATCTAAATCCCTGGACTTTTCTATAATGGAAGTTTGTATGAAATGTTGCACAGTCACTGGTGCCCTAAATTTGAACTGGATCGGGGGGGGGGGGGTGGAACATCAACAGAATCTGTATGCAGCATTCAGCAGCAAACCTCAGTTCATTCTGATTTTGCTCCTGCTAACTGTCATTTGAAAGAATGGCATATTAGACACTTCTACAGCTGGCCTCAAATCCCAAAAGATTTTGTTCCCACCAACTTTTACAGTTACCGCAGTCCTCATTTCCAAACAAGAGTATGTCAACAAAATTAAATCTCTAGGTTGCTGGATTGGGTAAACTATTGCTAAAGCAATCACCACTGAGAATGTGTACCTCCAACAAGGTAAATAAATCTTACATGATTGTTAAAGATTTTCCAACTGATTGCATGTTCCGCACACCTCAAGCCACTGCTATTCAACTCACTCATTCAAATACAGAATCTATACTGCACCAATCCTTTCCCCCTACAAAACCTTTTGTTGTTGAAAAATCCACAGAGCCACACTCTGAACAGAACACAGAGAATAGAAGAACAGTGAGTTTCAAATGTTATTGGATCATAACTGTTACTTCCAGTATGGCAATATTTCACTATTAAAATTGCCCCAGTCAACCTCTCAGAGTTCAACATATTCAAAACTTCTTTCCCAGTGAGGGCCTGTGCCCCCACACCACCTAGATCCCCTCCACAATTTTGCTGCCACCTATGCGCGCACATGGTAAGGGTAAGGGTGGCTAAGTGAACAAGCTGGCAGGCATGGGGGAAGACATGCAAGTGCTGGGGGTTAACCAAGCACCTCCCCCCAAAGATAGAGAGGAGGATAGAAGCAGCCCCACCCATTCCCTTTACTTACCTGAACTTGGTGTGCATCTCCATACCACTTCTATTCTGAATGAATAAGAGCAGTGTGTGCTGGGTTCCTAGTACATATTGCTTCTATTCATTTGAAACAGAGGTGATGTAGTGGAGAAAGCTGAGTGCTAAGCTCAGGTAAATAGATAAGTGGGTGCTCCTCATGGGTGGGATGATTGAGGAAGAGAGAGGTGTCCTTACCACTTGCCTTTACTTACCTGAGCTCAGTGCATATCCTCCCTCCCCTGAGCCACTTCTGTTTTGAATGAACAAAAGCAGTGCATACACCTCTCCTGTTCCACACTGGAAACAGAGTGGCATGGAGAAGGGAGGCTGCAGCTGGTAAGTGAAGGGAAAGGAACAGAAGTGGGCCAGTGGATGGGCTCCTTCCTGCTAATAATGGGCAGGCACAAGTGTACTGGAGTCCCAGCAGTTTTTTCCCCCTCCTTTCAAGGGCTACCACTGCCACAATCCTCTTCCAACTCCTTCTCACTAAGAGCATCCCCCAGAGCAGGATACTGGAGAAGATGACAGACTGATTAACTGGGGGCTCATCCAATAGCTCCTCCAATGGTGCCACTCCATGTGACCATTCCAGGTTGCTTCATGGTAAGACCAGGTCGCGTTCTTTCCACAACTGTATGTCAAACATATGAATTTAAAAGGCCATGTAATTTGTGCCCGCTTTCAAGCTCCATCTGCAAATGTGCGGTGGTGAAGAAGGCTAATTCCCTGCTTGGGATCATTAGAAAAGGTATTGAGAATTAGTTGGCAACCTTCAGTCTCGAAAGACTATGGTATCGCGCTCTGAAAGGTGGTTCTGGAACAGCGTCTAGTGTGGCTGAAAAGGCTGATTCGGGAGTGACAATCCCTTCCACACTGGGAGCAAGTGCAGTCTGTCCCTGGTCTGTCTCCCTGGCTATGGGCCTTCCTTCTTTGCCTCTTTGCCTCAGATTGTTGGCCAAGTGTCTCTTCAAACTGGGAAAGGCCATGCTGCACAGCCAGCCTCCAAGCGGGCCGCTCAGAGGCCAGGGTTTCCCACTTGTTGAGGTCCACTCCTAAGGCCTTCAGATCCCTCTTGCAGATGTCCTTGTATTGCAGCTGTGGTCTACCTGTAGGGCGCTTTCCTTGCACGAGTTCTCCATAGAGGAGATCCTTTGGGATCCGGCCATCATCCATTCTCACAATATGACCAAGCCAACGCAGGCGTCTCTGTTTCAGTAGTGCGTACATGCTAGGGATTCCAGCACATTCCAGGACTGTGTTGTTTGGAACTTTGTCCTGCCAGGTGATGCCGAGAATGCGTTGGAGGCAGCACATGTGGAAAGCATTCAGTTTCCTCTCCTGTTGTGAGTGAAGAGTCCATGACTCGCTGCAGTACAGAAGTGTACTCAGGACGCAAGCTCTGTAGACCTGGATCTTGGTATGTTCCGTCAGCTTCTTGTTGGACCAGACTCTCTTTGTGAGTCTGGAAAACGTGGTAGCTGCTTTACCAATAAGTTTGTTTAGCTCGGTATCGAGAGAAAGAGTGTCGGAGATCGTTGAGCCAAGGTACACAAAGTCATGGACGACCTCCAGTTCATGTGCAGAGATTGTAATGCAGGGAGGTGAGTCCACATCCTGAACCATGACCTGTGTTTTCTTCAGGCTGATCGTCAGTCCAAAATCTTGGCAGGCCTTGCTAAAACGATCCATGAGCTGCTGGAGATCTTTGGCAGAGTGGGTAGTGATAGCTGCATCGTCGGCAAAGAGGAAGTCACGAAGACATTTCAGCTGGACTTTGCTCTCAGTCTAGAGAGGTTGAAGAGCTTTCCATCTGATCTGGTCCGGAGATAGATGCCTTCTGTTGCAGTTCCAAAGGCATGCTTCAGCAGAACAGCGAAGAAAATCCCAAACAAGGTTGGTGCAAGAACACAGCCCTGCTTCACGCCGCTTTGGATGTCAAAGGGGTCTGATGTGGAGCCATTGAAGACAACAGTGCCCTTCATGTCCTTGTGGAAGGATCTGATGATGCTGAGGAGCCTGGGTGGACATCCAATCTTGGGGAGAATCCTGAAGAGGCCATCCCTGCTGACCAGGTCGAAGGCCTTCATGGGATCTATGAAGGCTATAAAGAGTAGCTGCTGTTGTTCTCTGCATTTCTCCTGCAGTTGTCTAAGGGAGAATACCATATCAGTGGTGGACCTGTTGGCTCGGAATCTGCACTGTGATTCTGGATAAACACTCTCTGCAAGTACCTGGAGCCTCTTTAGTGCAACTCGGGCAAACAACTTTCCTACAACGCTAAGGAGAGAGATGCCACGGTAGTTGTTGCAGTCACCCCTGTCGCCTTTGTTCTTGTACAGCGTGATGATGTTTGCATCCCTCATGTCTTGAGGTACTCCACCTTCTCTCCAGCAGAGACAGAGGATTTCATGCAGCTCAGTGACGATGATCTCTTTGCAGCACTTTAGAACTTCAGCAGGGATGCTGTCTTTTCCAGGTGCCTTGCCAAAGGCAAGGGAGTCCAGGGCCACGTGAAGTTCTTCTAGGGTTGGTTCACTGTCAAGCTCCTCCAGCAAAGGCAGGCACTCAATGTTGTTCAGTGCTTCTTCGGTGACTACATTTTCTCTGGAATATAGCTCAGAGTAGTGCTGCACCCAGCGTTCCATCTGCTGCGCCCGATCCTGGATGACCTCGCCTGTGGCAGACTTCAGAGGGGCAATTTTCCTCTGTGTTGGACCTAGGGCCTGCTTGATACCATCATACATCCCCTTGATGTTGCCCGTGTCAGCTGCTATCTGTATCTTGGAACAGAGCTGGAGCCAGTAGTCGTTAGCACATTGAGAATAAAACAGCTAATATTATAATGCTGTTGTACAAATTGATGGTAAGGCTGCACCTGGATTATTGTGTCCAGCTTTGGTTGCCACGTTGCAAAAAGGATATAGTGGAAATGGAAAAGGTGCAGAAGAGAGCAACCAAAATGATTACTGGGCAGAAGCACCTCCCTTATGAGGAAAGGTTACTGTGTCTGGGGCTCTTCAGTGTAGAAAAGAGGCGTCTGAGGGGATAACATGATTGAGACATACAAAATTATGCAAGGGATGAATAGAGTGGATAGAGGGATGTTCTATTCCCTCTCACACAATACCAAAACAAGGGGACATCCACTAAAATTGAATGATAGGAGAGTTAGGACAGACAAAATATTGCTTTATCCAGCATCTGTGGAACTCCTTGCCACAGGATGTTGTGATGGCATCTGGACTAGATGCCTTTAAAAGGGGATTGAACAAATTTATGGATGAAAAGTCCATCACAGGTTACAAGCCATGATGGGTATGTGTAACCTCCTGGTTTTAGAAGTAGGCTTCCTCAGAATACCAGGTGCAAGAGAGTAGCAAAAGGATTCAGTTACCTTGTTGACTTGTGTGCTCCCTGAGGCATCTGGTGGGCCACTGTGAGTACAGGAAGCTGGACTAGATGGGCCTTTGGCCTGGTCCAGCAGGACTCTTCATACTCTTAAGTATATTTTACAATCAGAGCAAATGTGATTTTTTAAAGTCTTCCCCTAAAATCATGAGACCTACAATTCCGCATGAACAAATATGAAATTAGGAAGACATGAGTCAGACTCTTGAACATTCACATGCTGTTTCTTTTCTTTTTGTTTCTCCAATATCTCTTCAATTTCACCATAGAATCCTCATTCCACCTGGAAAAATAAACTGATTTAAACTAGGCTTCACTTTTAAAACATGGGGACTTCTTTGAATTCTACCCCTAAGCTAGAATAAAATTATCCTATTCAAACAGCATGCTCAAGAGATGCCGTTTATTGTCAATGTATCAAATAGCTCACAGCTGAAGCTTTGAACTGAGTCAAACAGAGGCACTGAGATTTGGAAGCAGGTTTACACCTCTCACAAAGTGCCTTGTATTTTTAGCAATATAAAGGGGGAGGCAGATTTGAAAGGAAAACGAACTGTTTAAGAGATGTTCCCTCTTTAGTTGTGCAGCTGTGCTGAAGCATTGAAACTGCATTGCCCTCTGTCTGAAGCCTGGATCTGGGCACACTAGAATGCATATTAAAGGATGCAGTTAAATTAGAGCTGCATAGTACAGAGAGACTAACTACCCAATCCTAACTTGCACTGGAGCAGGCAAGTTAGGCACAGCACAAGTTTCAAGCAGCCGCGGGCTTAACCAGGGGCAAATGGAAACTTTTCCCCTTACCCCAAGGAGAGCCACTGCAGTTACAACGGGGCTACTAGGATCTGCACCACCTCAGGCCAGATCCTGGCCCTGCCTCCTGCTCCCCGCCTGCCACCGGGAACTCCTGCCACTTGCCCCCCCACACCCCGAAACACCTCCCTCCTGCCTCCTCCCCACCCCCCCAAGCCCTGCGCCTGTCAACACAAATTCATTGTCTCTGGAGCTTGCATTGGCACAAGGAATCCAGCGCTCATTTGTGCGCTGGCCTTTCTACCCCTGGAGTGCCACAAATGTGCTTGACAGCACTTTGTGACACACTGGGGCCAGCACAAGGGACTTGTGTCAGCCCAAGGCACAATTTGGATTGCGCCCGATATGATCTTAGATGGCCTAGATGCCTTTAAAAGGGAATTAGACATCTTTATGGAGGAAAAGTCCATTATGGGTTATAAGTCATGATGACTGTATGCATCCTCTGGGTTTTAGGGTAGTTTACCTCTGAATCCCAGATGTAAGAGAGTGGCAACAGGATATGGGTACCTTGTTGATTTGTGAGCCCCAGAGGCATCTGGTGAGCCACTTCCTGAGTTACAGGAAGCTGGACTAAGTGGGCCTTTGGCCTGATCCAGCGGGGCTCTTCTCATGGTCTTATGATTGGATGCACATCTGATTACAATGTTGTCTATCTACACCAACCTTTTTCAACCACTGTACCATGGCACATTAGTGTACCATGAATGGTCTGCAGGTGGACCATGGGAATTTGGGGAAGGGTCATTTATTAGTAGGGCCATGGAGAAATTTGAGCCCCTCACCAGCAGTATGGTGTGCCTTGTCAATTGTCAAAAAAAACTGATGGTGTGCCTTGACAATTTTAGCCCCTTTTCAGTGTGCCATGAGATGAAAAAGGTTGAAAATCACTGGTTTACACTATATTGCTGTCAGTGAAGTAAACCCCTAGAGACACATTCCATAGTATTTCTTACACAACTAGAGCTAGATCAAAATCACATTGAGAGGGCAGTCTGGCTCTCTGACATCACTATGAAGCCAAACCTGATTGGCCACATTAGGACAGAAACAAAAACTCTAATAGGTGCAAGAAAAAATTTAATTTAAAAAATTGTTTTGCGGTCCTAATATACTTTGAGAAAAGCCCTGCATATGGAAATAGCATGAAATTAACTTAAAAACAGCACCACCAAAGTGAACTGTGCCCTCCTGCAAAGCTGTTTCACAATTCTCAAAATGAGCTGGGACTGCAAATGCTTTTTTTTAAAAAAAAAAGTGAAGTTGTTTGCTTCACGTGTTCAAGTTTTTATCTTTTTGGCTTGTGGTGCTGCTTTCACAGCTTGGTGACAATGTGGCGCCCACAAGGTGATTCCTGATTGACTAGGATCAAATGAAGAAGCCCCATTCAAGGAAAAAAAAATGTATTGCTGCTGCAGCAGCAGTTGAAGTGGCAATGGCTGTGAGCAGCTACAACAAAATAGAGCAAAAAAGGAGAAAAGTTTTCATGCTGCTATTCACAACACTCAAAAGCACTTTTTCCCTCCTCAAAGCATTCAGGGTTGAAGATCTGCTTGATGCAATGCTAAGGAAGAAAAAAATTCTACAGAACTGAAAGCTACTAGAAGAATTCCCCCCCCCCCAAAAAAAAATAACATGGGGAGAATGAACTGTAGCAGGAGCAAAGTGCTACCCACACACACCACCCCACCACAATTTCACCACATTTTGTATCTTCTCTGGCACACATTTTCTCAAGCAAACAAATAATGATATAAGAACACAAGAAGAGCCCCGCTAGATCAGGCCAAAGGCCCATCTCATCCAGCTTCCTGTATCTTACAGTGGCCCACCAGCTGACTCAAGGAGCACACAAGACAACAAGGTACCTGCATCCTGTTGCCACTCCCTTGCACTTGGCATTCAGAGATGGGCCACCTCTAAAATCCAGAGGTTGCATATAGTCATCATGAGTCGTAACCTGTGACGGACTTTTCCATGGACCATCATAAAAATATCATTATGTATTAAGTGTAATGTGCAGGTTGGCCCTTATTGGTTTTAAGAGCATCAAAGAAGGTTAATTTTAAATGTAGCTTCAAGGTGGGGCAGGACTAGCTAGGGGAGGGGGCACAGGTTTGCTTTGAAGATTAACAGTGGTCATTGCCTTCTTCCAAACCACAAACCTTTGAAGCATCTCCTTCCAAAAAAGCAGACCTTGCTATGAAACAGCAACAGCTGCTGTCAGCCTCGTTCTTTAGCATGTGGATTCTCAGCTCTATTCCTTTCACGTATGCACTTAGATTTCAACAGAGAGGACTGTCAGAAAACACGGCGGCTAAACCCCACTAATGATTGCTGTAAAAATGACTATTATTTTTTTTTCCTATATTTGCAAGGTGGTGTTGAAGCATTGTAACAAAAGGAGAAGAAACAGAGCTGTTGAGTTAAAATGAGCCATGCTTTAGTGAATTGGAGACGTGACCCAAGTTTTCCAAAATTAGGTAACTCAACAGGCCCAAAGAAAAGTGGCTTGTTTATAAGCAGCTCACAGAGACGTCTATTTTGTTACTTAACTATAACTACAGAAGGCATAAACAAGCAAGCTCCATTCACACACATCTTACATTTAATCGGGCTTGCGCCGGAATAGCAACCAGCAGATTTCACCCTATATGTGCGCATGAGATGGTAGCAGGAGAAAGCAGCATCTGCAAAGTTGCTAAGAACACCACCAGATTTTAAATAGAGGTAGGAGGACCTTCTTGCTTCCCCTCCTCTGACTTTTAGTGGAGAGCAGAATGAATATATTCTGCGTTGCCAGAACTCTGAAGTGGAATCTTGAATGGCTTCTGCAATCCTTTCCCCAACTGTCCCACTGTCTGCATCTCAGACTCTCAGATATGGGAAGCAATATTATTGACCTAGATCGGGGTGTCCACATTTTTTGACAGGAGGGTCACATCATCTCTCTGACAAGGTGTCATGGTCCGGCGAAAAAGAATTAATTTATATTTAAAATTTGAATAAAATTCACATAAATTAATATTTTAGAGATGGAACTTATATGAATGAATGAATGAATGAATGAAGGTCTTGCAATAGCTCAAGACCTATAAAAGGCCTTGTGCAAAGCAAGGCCAGCCTTTCCTTTGCTGCCGCTACGGCTTCATAGACATGCAACAGCAAGCGGTGGAGGAAGCCCTAGGCCCACAGCTTGTATGAGAGGTTGAACAGTCGGCTATCGCACTGAGAGCAGTCACATGGGGCCAGCATGGGCTCTAGCAAGTGTCCAGCAGACCAGAGGTTCATTGGAGACTGGTGGCTCCCCATGGGCCAGATTTGGGGTCCCCAAGGGCCACTGCAATTCTCACCCTTGCCATGGATCATAGGAAGCAGAGCAGGTATGGCGTCATGGGCTTCCCCCATGCATTCTCTAAGTCAGTCATTTTCAACCACTGCACCACGGCATGTTGGTGTGCCACAAATGGTCTGCAGGTGTGCTGCAGGAGTTTGTGGGAGGGTCATTTATTAGTAGGGCCATTTGAGGAATTTCAGGGAGCGTAGAACCAGTCAACTGTTGCTTGGACTGGGTGTGTGTAATTCTGTGTAAGCTGATGCTCATGCATTTTGTTTTCTGATTTCTATATCTTAATACTCATTTTATCAATGATAAAATATATCCTTAAAAAAAACTGTTGGTGTGTCTTGACAATTTTAGCACCTTATTAGTGTGCTGTGAGATGGAAAAGGTTGAAAATAGCTGCTCGAAGCGGCTGTAGGCAAGCCCACCCTTTCTCAGCCTCAGTCCCAGCCCCATCCCACCTGCAACATGGAAATAATGATCCTCAACTTACAGGGTCATTGTAAGGATTACATCAAGATGTGAAACATTTTTGTGTGTTCAGAAGCATTACTACAAATGCCAAGTGCTGCTACAGAAAAGGCACTCTCTCTCAGTCATAGCACCTTCAGCGTGAACAGGAGACAGTTCACCTACCTCACTGACTTGTTGCAACAACTGAGATAATATCTGTAAGAAGCTGAGCACATTGGGTAAAGAGTGATAGTCAAGATCACGGATGATGAATATATTATGATAAAAGAAAGAAATAGCACAGAGCCACAGTTTGAACATTTTCATTTTTAGTTTTTAACTGTACAAATGCATTGTGCATAGGAAAGGCAGTATATAAATCTGTTAAATAAACATACAGAATGGCCCACCAAATATAACCTAGTAATGTGTGATGCATGTCAGGACTCTGTAAAGTGGGCTGTGGACAATGCGACAAGAGCCCTTGTGTTCTGCTTCCCAAAAAGTCATTTACCCACAATGGCAAAGTAATTTGTTACAACTCTCTGCTACCTCTCCTTTTCAATCCCTACAATAAAATCCCAGCGGTTCTTACCGTCACAATCCAAACTCCATTAGGCTTTGTCATGTTGAAATTCTCCCCAAAAGGGACCTCAGGATCAGTCCCTTCAATAAAAAAGATAGGAGTTCAAGCATTTCAGGCAATGAAATCCTCCTTGACCTCCAGCATGAAATTTGCATGAGCCAGGGATTCTTATCCAGCATCTTCCTGCCTTCGGACCTTTGGGAGAGCTACATTAAAGAGAACTTGAGCCTGATACAACATGCTTGCAGCCTTTATCAATCATTTAGAAAATGATCAGCTCTTCTGAAGGGAGAGAGAACACACATAATGCTGAAGCGTAGTGTATGGCACTACATTCATTTTTAAAGGTACCTGAAGGAGTTGAGCCCTTGGTAACTGGGCTATAGGGAAGCTCATAGTTCAACAGTCATACGTGGCATGTACAAGGTTGCAAGTTATATCCCTGGCACCTCCAGGATGTCAGGGCATGGGCCTGGAAACCTCTGTCTAAGGCCATGGAGAATCTATTTCAGACAGGCTAGACAATACTGGTGTCATGCACAGCACAAAATACTGACTGTGTATATGACAGATTCATATATTCATATCATTTTCTGATTATCAAATCCTAAGAAGTAAGTCCGAATGGTGACTTCAGTGTGGATTATTTCCAAATAAGTATGTTTAGGATTGCAGCCTTATCATGTCACCTTCTCCCAGACAGATCCCACAAAATACTGGAAGGTGGGTTTTTTTCCTACATTTCTTCTTGTCATGGTGAATAATGTTTGCTTTGAATGGTATATTTTTAGCAATTTGCAACAACTCGGATGCAGTATCAACCTTGGAATCATATTTGCATTTCATTACTTTTTAATATTTCATTTAATCCCGTCTTAATTCCCTACTTAATGGATGTTTTTCTCTCACCCAAAATATTAGATAGGAGTCCCAATGGGAATGTTCCTAGCCATATAAAGACCCCATCAATCTCAAACATATGAAAAATGAAACAGCAGCAGTAGATGTAGAATAGGGTGAGGGAGTGCTCCACCTGCCCCCCCCCCACACACCCTACAAAGCTCGCCATTGAGCCTGGCGAGCTCCACACACCATAACCCAGAAGTGGTTTGACATCACTTGGTAAGGCTACAAAGGGTCGGTTTCAATGGTACATTAATCATCTGACCATCCATGCGATTTGAAGAATGCAGTCTTGTTCCTGCCCTCATATCTGGGGAAATATTTTTCATTGAATGAGGGTGCAGTTTTGTCTAAAGCAGGGGCCTCCAAAGTCCAGCCCACAGGCTGGATCCAGCACACCAGAGTACTCCTTCCAAACACAGTGGGACAGTGGCCAAGTCTGTTCCATCCCACAGCCACCATTCATCACATCCTATCTTCAGAGTCTTGTGCTGGCGAGCCACTTCTTCTGGAAACTGGACCACAGAGACTTTGGGGGCAACATGCAGTGGAAATGGCTGCCCAGCGTGAGGCTCTGCGAAGATCAGGTGCACCGAACAGTGGCTGAGGGGCGGAACAGGAAGGTTTTGTCACTTACCTGCTGTGCCTGGAAGGAATATTCTGGTGCACTGCAGGTTGCAGTTTGGAGACAGCAGGTCTAAACCATCCCTCTGCACACACATAGTCCTGGCCTCTCCCCTTGCATCAGCCAGTCAAGACAGTTACAGTGTAAGTCTATGCATGTCTACTCAGAAGTCCCATTGTGTTACTCTCAGGAAAGTATTATAGGATTGTAGCCTTAAAGTATCACCCAAACTGGCCAAAAACGAAACAAAGAGAATCAGGAGCAGCTGTAACTACACAACAAATGCATAGGGCAGCTGCTCAGATTGGTATCCCCCAATATGTTTGAACAGGAATCTTTATCAAAGGGATATGTACAGCAATCAAAAATATAAAACACTTGAAAGATGCTTATTCGGTACCTTCATAAATCAGCCCAATAAAACTACAATGCAACCAGTGACCTCTTCCCACTTTGTGTGTGTGCCTGTGGGGGGGGGGGATTGGACAGGAGCACTTTCTAGAATGCCTGCCCCCCCATATTAATTACATAGCTTGCAGTACAAGTCTATGCATGCCTACACGGAAGTAAGTTCCATTGCGATCAGTGAGGCTTACTCCTGAGAAAGTGTATACAGGGTTGCAGCCTTAATTTCTGCTAATACGTCTTAATGCAACAGCATCCACAGGGGATTTGGGGCTGTTGTAGGTCTCCCAGAGGTAAGCCCCAGCAGCTGCAACTTGGACCTGTGCCAGCACTACTGCTGGTACAAGTCTGCATTGCTCTGTGCAGGCAGGTCAGGCCCAGGAAGGGGGTGAGAAATCAGCATGCAGCACCACTGCTGAAACTGTCACCTCCTCCTAGGCCGGATCTACCCACCATCTGCCCCCATCTCCTCCTGTTTCACCCTCCCCTTGCACCATTCAACCCCCTCCCTGCCCTTCCCCCACCCTGTTCTGCCCCCTTGCCAGACTTAGGGCACAATCCAAGCCAGGTCTACTCAGAAGTAAGTCCTATTTTGTTCAATGGGACTTACTCTCAGGAAAGTGTGGTTAGGATTGCAGCCTTATTTTACTTATTTTTCACACTTTTATAGCACCAGGGAGCTCAGGGTGGTGTACATAGTTCCTCCCCTCCTTTTGCCCTCACAACAACTCTGTGAGGTAGGTGAGGTTGAGAGATCGTGACTGGCCCAAGGTCACCCAGGAAGCTTCATGGCTGAACTTACCTACTCCACTGGGCCCCCTTTGCTCCACCAGCATGTGCAGGAAGGCTTCTGCCTTCACTTCCCTGCACTGCCACAAAGTGCTTTACAGCACTTTTTCAGCAGCCAGCAGCCTGCACTGGTAAAACATGCATTCCGCCAGCACTTCCTCCGAACAGGATTGGGCCACAAGACAACTATACTCACACATGCAGAGCTGTTGTTCTTTTCACATGATCAACTACTATGAATCCATTCCCATATGAACCTTCCCTCTTACTCAGGTCTACCATAGACCCTGTTGTGTGGGAGCCGCCTCCACAGTCCACAGTAGCTGACAGAGCATTTTCAGCTGTGGCCCTGAAACCTGTTAACATCCAACATCTACAATGTTGGAGAGCTCAGCCACTTTAGGCAGGCAATCAAAATGTACTTGTTCAGGCAAGCATTTAATCTTTAATGTGATGAGAGTTATTCTGAACTATATTTATTCTTCCTACTATTTAAGAAAAACTGCTGATTTATTTATTGTTACATTTTCTTATTGTCTTCATGGAGCCGGTCTGAATTATTTTTCCGTTGTTGTGATCCACTTTTGAGAATTCTGCATATATAGATAGCGTTGGTCCCTCCATCAGGTCAACTGAAGCGGTTGCCTGAGGAAGCAGATTGGCAGAGGACACCCACCTCTGTCCACCCAGTCTCCTCCATTACTCGATATTTGGCACACTGCCTCAGACACCAAGAGACTTTGGGCTGGTTTTGAACCAAAAGGTCAAACAAATGCAAGAGATAGTGGAAGATGTGTCACAATATTACCCAGGGGATAAATTAAAACAATCCAAGCAGATCGGTAAAATCCAGTCTATGTGTCCAGTCTATCCAATCTTCTACCAACTAGCAGCTGCTAGTAATGTATTTTCTAGCATGACAGAACATGTAAACAGAACCCAAACAGCCCAAACCTATTAGGAACTACTGCCACCAGAACTAGCATTCCGGCAGCAGTAGGAGCTTTTCAGCATCTTAAACACTGTTCCAGAAGCACATGGAGCCCACTTTCTGAGCCACTGCTGCAGAAGGCAGGGAGGTCCCTGAGCTCAGCAACAGCAAAGAGGAGCCCCATTGACACCAGTAAGACAGCAGAGTGGGAGGATCAGGGCAGACTGGGGGAAGGGTGCAGCACCCAGCAAAAGCAACTTGGGCCAGATGCTATCCCCTCCAATGCCAGCCAAATGCCCTCCCCCTTTGTCCCCTTGGACCTGTGCCAGCTAAACAACTGAGAAGACCCATTGGCAGTTGAAGGGCTTACCAAGGGATAAGGGAAAATATCTTCCTTTTTCCTTACCAAAACTCTCAGTCCCGTCCCCCCCAACCACCATAGCATGCAGCACAGCCTGTTTGTATGGCAGGGAAAAGTATAGGACTGGGCTGAAAAAAAATAACAATTTCTTTTTTATGTAAACTATGAATCCCTGGTCCTGAAGAGACCAAATTTCACAGTGTCAAATTTTTGTCAATGAATTCTAATTTGCCAGTTATTATTATTAACCTTTATACACCACTTTTCAACAAAAAGTAGTTCACAAAGGGGTTAAATAGCAAAACAAATTAATATATGGTTCGCTGTCCCAAAGGGCTCACAATCTTACACACACACACACCACACAGACTAGCAACAGCTACTGGAAAAGAAGTCATACTGGGGTGAAGAGAAACAGTTCCTCTCCCCCTGCTAAATATAAGAGGACACCACTTTAAAAGCTGCTTCTTTGCCCAGTTAACAAGGGGATAATTATTATAGGGGACAATTATTAATAATCAATTCCTATAAGGGGATAATTGTGACCCAGTTGCTCTTTGAAATGTTTTTACTGGAGTATTCTGACTTTCACTGTCTGCTGCAACATTCCTTGGGAGACTGAGATCCTTCCCTCTGGTGTTACCAATGTTTACTGCCTCCCGTTGTGTCAATTTATTCTCTTGTGCAGAGGATAAGTGTTTGGCCTATGTCAATGATGGAAGGACATTGTTGGAAGATGATGGCATATATCACATTAGAAAATGTGTAAGTGAATGAGTCCTTGATGGTATAGCTATGTATTTGTTTACTGTACTTCTTTAAAAAAAAAAAAGTATACCTTGACCTTTCTCTTCTTGTTAGGGAGGTATTCAAGTCTACCAACAGCAGCAACACTACAAAAAGCCAACAAAACTCAACAATATAGCAGTGCCAAAAATTATATCAGAGGGCTGCAAATAAATTACTCTAAACTGGCACCACAATTAAGAGAGGAAGGACCCTGTCACTGCTGGTGAATAGCTGCTTCAGAGCACAGATTGCTGTGTGATGAGTTGGCCATTGTATGCAATCATTGTATGCAATCATACCAACTTTACACTGATACTTTGCAAAATGCTGCTAAACCATGTTGAGTAATGATAATGAGTTCTGGCACCAATATAACTTGGTACACCAGGGCAATTTGGGGGTCAATTTAGGAAGGTAACCAGTATCAGAAATAATTATATTACACCTGCATACATAAGAACATAAGAGCTCCACTGGATCAGGTCAAGGGCCCATCTTGATCAGCTTCCTTGATTAGGGCAGGAGGTCTGGTCTAGAGGGTAGAGCCTCCATTTGCCTGAAGATTAACATCCACAAGGTCGCCAGTTCGAGGCCACCGGCACCGTGCGACCTTGAAGCAGCTGGCAAGCTGCAGCTGAGCTGTTCCATCTGCTCGGAGCGTGGGAGGATGGAGGCCAGAATGTTAAACCAGATCGGAGTGTAACACCTTGAATGTAGTGGTTCTTGAAAGAAAGAACCTTCTTTCAATTTGTAAAAATCCCTGCGTGGATTTAATAAGCCTGCCTGTGTAAACCGCCTTGAATAAAGTCTTGAATAAAGACCAAGAAAGGCGGTATATAAATACTGTATATTATTATTATTATTATTATTCCTGTATCTCACAATAGCACACCAGATGCCTCAGGGAGCACAGACAACAATAGACCAGCATCCTGGTGCCCTTCCTTGCATCTGGCATTCTGAGGTAGCCTACTTCTAAAATCAGGATATTGCACATACACATCATGGCTTGTACCCTGAGATGGACTTTTCCTCCAGAAATTTGTCTAATCCCCTTTTAAAGGCTTCCAGGCTAGATGCCATCATCATATCCTGTGGCAAGGAGTTCCACAGACTAATTACATGCTGGGTAAAGAAATACTTTCTTTGGTCAGTCCTAACTCTCCCAACACTCAATTTTAGTGGATGTCCCCTGGTTCTGGTGTTGTGTGAATGGGAAAAGAACATCCCTTTATACATTCTAGCCATCCCCTACATAATTTTGTATGTCCCAACCATGTCCCTCCTCAGGTACCTTATTTCTAAACTGAAGAGCCCCAAACCTGGTAGCCTTACCTGATAAGGGACGTGCCCCAGTCCAGTAATCATTTTGGTCACTCTCTTCTGCACCTTTTCCATTTCCACTATATCTTTTATGAGACGTGGAATCCAGAACTGGACACAATTCATCTATTCATCTCTAGTTTGCCAGGCAGCAGCTCATTTGATCAGACCACCAGTCAGCAAAAGCTTTATTACAATTCTGGTTGTGTGATTATGCTACCTGCCAAGGTATTGGAGCTCATATCTAGCAGGTAACAACTTTGATGCTGCCTCCTTTCTTCTCCAGACATAGCTTTTGATTTGTTTTTGTTTTTCTGCTGTAATAAGCCAACAAGCATGTGCAAGGTCAAGCAAAAAGAAAAAGTCATTACTAATTCATTCCAGAAACACAAATCAGAATCCCTTGTTACAAAAATGCTTCCACAGCTGCTGATGTGGAAGGTTCCTAATCAAGTTCGACTCCGTATATGGTTTAAGGAAAATCCTGTTTTCTGTATGTGCACAAAAAAGCTTGCAACGTCCAATTCTTCTCCTGTTTAAATCAAAAGAATTTGAAACAGTCTTCCCAATGAACAGAGATCAGGCGCATATATGCATTTTATTTTATTAAATAATTTAAGTGCCCATGGAAGATAGATTGGACGTACAGTCAAGGATGGTCAAGTCATCTGTCTACATAAGCAGCAGAGATGCTGGGAGAGCTTTATAAATAACAAATAATTTCAATGTCTCTCTTTTATAGCAGGTAAGTTGTCCTTGAAGAGATTTTTTTTTCTGTATTGTTCTTGTTAGCACTTATTAAAAGTATTCATCCATTGTTCAACACAGTAGATAGAGCACTTTGATAATAAGTGTTGAACCATTATTATTCCCTATCTTTTACATAACATGTTCATGAGGCAGGCACTGCATTTGTTGACATGGAGAGCATAAGGATTGTTGCACTAAGTTTCAATGTTTTTCAAAGGGAGCAGCACATGGTGTCTCTCCTCACAACTGCTCACTAACCAGAGCAAACAGTGCCTGAATCGATGCTGGGGAATCAGCTACCCTTCTTCTTGCCCTGCTCTTGCACATATATTGTCACTAGAGTCCTCTTCATGATCAGCCATGCTCCAGTGTCTGAACTTCCTGTTATTCTAGGAGTGTAGCTCATACATGCATAGAAATGCCACCTAGGTGTTAGGTGTGACATTGCCAGGATGCCTTGCTGTCTTAATTCCATTCACCCACATTCTAGATCAAGCAGTAACATTGTCCACACTTTGCTAGCCCACCAAGGTTGCACAATCCTAAAGACAGTGACCTGGGAGTAAGCTACACTGAACAATAGCGGGAGTTACTTCCGAGGAAATCTATATAGGCCTGCATGGTAAGAACTCCTTCTGAAGTTTGTACCGATTCACTTAGGGCACAATCCTAAACAACCTTCCAGCACGGATCTAGTCACAATGCAGCCCCATGGTAAGGTAACAAACATGCCCTTTAGAAGGCATCCTTGACTGCCCCTCCACTGCAGGACACAGTGCGCATCACACTGACACAGCTATGTCAGTGCTGGAAAGTTGGTTAGGATTGCGCTCTTAGTGACCAAAGAAATGCCATCCTTTTGACTGGTTAGAAAGCTAGGAACAAAAGAACCTACAGCTTCAACTTAATGTTTATTCCACTTGACCAGTTTGACCAATTTTTTTACCAATTAAGCATTTATTTCAGGAAAAAGGAGAGGTTAATTGTCTGGATGACACAAACATCAGAAAATATCTGCTTTTGTTCAAAATATCTTCTGTTCAAAATATCTTGTTCTGCTAATACTTAGCATTTGTATAGTGCTTTTGAGTGGGTAAAATAGTGCATCTATACTATCTTCAGGAAAATTTTAGTCATAAGAATGTAAGAAAAGCCCTGCTGGATCAGGCCAAGAGCCCATCTAGTCCAGCTTCTTGTATCTCACAGTGGCCCACCAATGCCTCAGGAAGCACACAAGACACCTGTATCCTGTACTCCCTTGCATCTGGCATTCAGAGACAGTCTACTTCTCCAACCAGGAAGCTGCATTTACCCATTATGGCTTGTAACCTGTGATGGACTTTTCCTCTGTAAATCTGTCCATTCCCCTTTTACAGGCATCCAGACCAGGTGCCATCACCACATCCTGTAGCAAGGAGTCATACAGATTAAACACTGTAAAGAAATATTTTGTTTTGTCTGTTCTAACTCTCTCCCCACTCAATTTAGTGGATGCTAATTAGCAAACCCTTGCTAATTGGGTAAGAGGCACTTTTTCAAGTGGGTGCTCTTTTATTTAGCAGCGGGAGAGTAACTGGCCCTCCTCACCCCAGCAGTGTCTTTTCTAGTGGCTGTCTGCTGGTGTTTTGCATCTTTTAGATTGTGAGCCCTTTTGGGACAGGGAGCCATTAGTTATTTGATTCTTCTCTGTAAACCACTTTGTGAACTTTTGTTGAAAAGCAGTATATAAACACTAAATAATAATAATAATAATAATAATAATAATAATCCAGTATAAGTGAACCAGTATAAGTGAATGTTGTTATCCCCATACTGCAGCTGGGAAAGTAGAGGCTGAGACTTTCTTAAAGCTCCCAGTCAGTCTATGTTCAGCAAGACTTGAAGCACTGAAGTCCAAATTCACAACCCAGGTTGCAATCTTATACATACCATCTTGGGAGTATACTTACTGGTACATAATGTTACTTATTTCTGAGGAGCCATGTATAGACTTGCACTAACAGTCTCTTAATCACCATGCTACACACACTATCTTGTTCTGGGGGGTGGACTGGAAGGTAAGAAAATAATATACAGTCTATTTCAAAATTCAAAACATAGCAGCCTTATGTATGGTGCTTATTCAGACATAAGCCCTGGAGTTCAATGAAACTGGCTCCCTCATAAAGAACTCATAAAGCTTTGGCCCAAATGAAAATTTGTTGTGTTCTGTTTAAAAATCCATCAAAAAGAGTCACCTGCAACCTTAAACTAGCAAATCTCCTCTTGTCTGTTTCCATCAAAAGGTTCTGAAACTGCTCAATCAATCTGCTCTAACAATGTGTCCTTTGAAAGTCCAAGGTATTGTATCAAAGAAAAAGTCATTTAATTTCACAAAAGTTGCTTGTGGAGCTTGGAATTCAAATTCAAAAGTTTCTAAATTTCCCCTTAGGGCTTAACGGCCTTGCCCAAAGTTGCCTGCCCTTTGTAACATCAGAGCAGGTAAATCAATGTCAGCCTGTGGGGTCAGAAAACCTCTGTGCTCACAAACCTCTCCTGTGAGAGCAGAACAGATTAGCCAATGGCACCCATGGAACAAGCAAAGGATGGAACAAGTAAAGAAGACAGAGCTGAAGGGGAAAAACAACTGTGGTGCAATTGAAACACGAGGTATTTGTTGGGGGGAGGGGGAGTAATATAGTCTATTATAGTGACAAGGCACTAGAAATAGTAATAGTACCTACCAGCCCTAACAGCTCAATTCAGTGAGCCACTGAATAAGTACTGAAGCTCACAGGATCAGGCTTAACCCATTTCTGCCCAGCCCACAGGTGTATACATTTGATCCCCATTGTGTGTATGCAGTATTGGGCAGAAATAGCTTAAGGTAGCCAATGCCAATGTGAAGGCACAAGTAGCTGTCCTTAGAGTAAATGTCATCAAGATTATAGCAGCAAAGACTATCCAAACCCACCTCCTTTCTTGGCAGAACTTGGTGACCTAAGGAACTTGTGCAAACTTTCCTGGGTCAAGGAGAAGGGAATCGGGGAAGATGGCATTCCAGGAAAGTCAACACAGCATTATACTAGATTTTCCATATGGTTAGGAAAGGATTGTGTTGAGGATTCTCTGACAAGACAAACTATGCATATATCAAAAGTGGTGGCAAAGGGCCTTATTTGGCAGAAAAGGTGGCAAGACAAGCATCAAGGTCCTCTCCGGTGCCCATTCAAACAACTTGTGCATGAGGTCTCCATGTCAACATGCAGGCATATGAAGGCCCTTATTGCAATTTCTCCCCTACTTCCTTTTTTTGAGGGAGATGTAAAAAGACCACCATTTGAGTGGGTGGCCTTTTAGGGCACTGAGCTCATACATTCTTTGGGGTACGCTGAAGGGCAGTCACTCATCCTCCATCAATTAGTGCTGATAATATAGCTGAAATCCACTTCTGACCTGAAGATATGCACCACAGATATGGTCAACAGACAAAAGGAGGGCATGGGAGGATTTAATCCAATTTATTTTGCGTTAGGAATAAAATTGGCAGCAATTCTGTGCACAAGTTCTTATGCAAACTAACTAGAGTTGAAGAAATGGTGGCTAAAAATGGAACTCTTGTACAAGCTGCATGGTGTTTAAGAATAACTCAGGTGGTCAACCAAATGGACATTCAAAATGCATCTGATTGGAAGAAATGCAGTAGGACAATCTCCACTTCAGGATGCACATCAGATTGTATATCTGAATGTGGACCCCATTATAGCAGTAGCACAGCTAGAAGGCATTTGGGAGCACGTCCCAATGTGTATCCAATTTATGCATGCTATCCTATTTCTTGGATGGTTCCTAAAAACTAGGAGACACTCCACACATAATTTCTATAAATAGCTGAGATGGTGGCATAGAAAATCCAAAACATTCTTCTGAAATAAAGGGAAAGATTTTGCATATCCCTAGCCACTGCTCTCATATACATTGGGGCAGAAATAGGTATAAGTATTCCAGAGAAAGGTGCTGGTACGCTGCAGCCATTTCAAAACTGTTTATCCTACCGCAACTAAAGCTGCACACTTCACCCTATGCTTTCTATGATTGATTGCAACCTCAAAAAAAATACATACAGCTTTAAGGGAACACACAAATACCTGCAATCAACAATGAGAATGTTCAATAAGGCTCAATTTAGAAACCATTTACTGAACCCCTAGTAAATAGGAGAATTGGCTGTGGGAGAAAGCTTTAGCTCCATGGCAGAGCACATGCTCCGCATGCAGAAGGTCCCATTCAATCACAAGTGTTTCCAGAGAGCCGGTACCAAACAGTGTAGATAATATTACGTTAGAACAGTGGTTCCCAATCTTTAGAAGCTCGTGGACCATGGAGATAAAAATTGGAATTGTTGTGGACCACATGCAACCCCCAGCACACAAAAAATACAATTAAATTTATAATAAGTACAGAAAATTTATTAGAGATTTGTTTGATTTCTTCATTATAAAGAAGTTGTGTGGGTTGCTGCTTTTGTTGCCGGCTGTGGGCAGTTCGTTTTCCACCCTCTCTAGTGGTCATTGGAGAAGTATCTCCCGAGTGAGTGTTCCCCCATGGACTACTAGAGAGGGCAAAGAACAGACTGCCCACAGCCACAGCTGACACTTCAGTGCCAGCTACAGGTATGGGCAATCCATTCTCTGCCGTCTCTGGTGGTCCATGGGGGAGCGCTCACTCTGCAAGATACTGAAAGTGATCGAAGGCTACTTTTTCTGAGACCTCACAGACCACTTGTCACTAGACCACTGTGGTCTAGTGGACCACAGGTTGGGAACCAGTGCATTAGATGGACCAATGGTCTGGCTCAGTATAAGCCAGCTTCCTATGCACTACTCATGACATTTGGCAGAGACCTATGTAAAAAGCAGCAGGAAATGCAATTTGGAAGAGAAAAGGGCAGACAGGTTGGGGGCCATTTTCAGATGTTCAGCAGCCAATCATTTTTTTCTACAGGCTCTTTGCTGGTGCTTCTTCTGCATCTTTTTAACTTGTGAGCTCTTTTGGACAGGGAGCCAATTTATCTGTAAACCACATTGTGAACTTTTTTCCCCCTCTTTTGAAAAGTGGTATGTAAATAATCCTCAATAATAATAATACATTCCCATATCTCAGTCTTCTGCTGAACATGCAGCTTGGTCTCCAGACCCATAGAAATACATGGGCGGTTTTGTCATTTTCTTCCAAGAAAGCTGGATCCTGAAGCATTAAGATATCCCGGGATCCACATACTTTGAACTCAGTCCTACTTGCAGGTAAACATGAATAGGATAATAGGGCAGAAAGAACAGAAAAGCAGTCCACTACCAAGAGACAAAAGAAAAGGCAAGGAAAATAAAAATGCATTAAAAAGCTCACAGGCAGAATGGGACAGGCATTGTACTCAGGAGAGCAAGAGAGAGTGAAGCAAAGAACAAATTGCTTCAAGGAATGAACCGTATAAGTTAATAAATAGTAAAGAGTCAGAAAGGGACAAGGACAATGGAGGTGCTTTTGCCCTTAAGTGCTCTAATTTTGCTGATAAATCAGCTCAGCCAAGATGGATATGGCATTTTGAGCAGGTCCATGTGCCATCAGGACTTCTAAACAAGAGTGAGCTATTTCAAATAAATCCCCTCCCATTCATCACTAAAGAGTGTGCAGATGATGTCCTGTTAGCTTGCCCAGATCCAAAGAAGAAAAACAAAGGCAACATTTTAAAGGTGGAAATGACCAAAAAAAAAAAAGATTACTAAGTCCAAACTAGCAACAGACCATTTTGGACAGTGCTCCTTCCATTTATCTCTTTGGTAAAGAACAAGTAGAAGTAGTGTTCAAAATAATAGGCACAGAGAGATTCAGAACTAATCCATATGAATAACCCTTGCTAACTGAGCAAAAACACCTTTCAAAGCCGTGTCCTGTTATATTTAGCAGGGGGAGAGCAACTGTCCCTCTTCACCCCAGCATGGGGTCTTTTCCATTGGGTGTTGCTGGTTTTTCTTCTCCATCTCTTTTTAGACTGTGAGCCCGTTGGGGGCAGGGTAAAATTTATTGATTAATGTTACTGTGTAAACCACTTTGTGAACTACTCCTGTTGATGATGATGATTCACTTGTGTCCTATCCAATTTTCCCTATTCTGCCAAATACGCCAATTTGTCATGTCCAAATACTCCAACTCCCTTCTAATGCCCACTTTTTGGCTAATTAACACCCTCCTTTTCCAAGAACAACAGCTGTGGTGTGCAAAGAAATGAATAGAACTCCTTATCAGTTGAGCAATTAACAAGAATTTATTGCTACAAACACTGACACTCCCTGCAAGTCCTCTTGTCCAGAGGCTTTCCCTCCCCAAAACTTCACTTAACTCAGTGAGTAAAGGTCTGAAGCCTCCAGTCCAAGTCCACGGTCCAGTCTCCAAAACACAATCCAGTCTTCCCAATTCAGTCTTCTGCAGCAGAGTCCCTCCTCTCCAGCAATATCCTCTCCAGCAGAGTGTCTCCTCTAGCAGGGTCCTGGCAGTCCTCTCTTCTGTGTCCTCCAGCAAAGTCCTGGCAGTTCCCTTCTCCCATAGGTCTGGGTCAGGTAGCATCTGGTCTAGAGCCCCTCTGGTCAGGTAGCCTCTGGGTCAGGGTAGCTTTGCAACTTCTGAAGCTGCCTTTTATCCTGCAGCCCCTTGTTAAGTCCAAATGCAGCTCAGCTGTGAGCTACCTCATTAGCTCATTCAAAGTCCCATCAAGGTCAAATGAAGCTCAGGTGTCCATCCAGGTCTCCATTGGCCTTGATTGATTACAGCTGTGGAGCCAGCCCTGCTTTTCCCAGAGCTGTCAAAACATGGAATAGCTATCAACACCACATCATCCACCTGATGATCATCTGATCATCCATTACAACTTGCTAAAAGAAGACTAAAAGGTGTTACAGGCAAAGCAGCACTCTCCAGGAACATCCCATTGAGCTTATGCCACAATATATTGTTAGTCTTCAGTGTGCTATAGGACTCTTTATGATGATTGGAATGAATAAAAGCAGAACAAGAGCATATTACTTCTCTTGCACAGCTTCCATTCTTTTCAGTGAGTGGAGTCACAAAAAATGATACCTAATTGGTACAGTATATTAATTTGGTCCACTTGTTCCAGCCCAGTCTGTCCAGATAGACCAACTTGGAACCCTCAGTATTGGGGGAGGGGGGGTGGCGGCAAAGGAGTACAGAATTTGCCTTGGTGCCCCCCTCCCCAGCAACTTGGCAATGGTCTATTGGTGTAGGTGGTGTAGGTCTAAGCCTACACCATGGCTTCCTCATGAGGAAGCTGCTTGAACCATTCACTAATGAGGCTATACTATATCTCCAAAACTAGACGTGATAGGGCAAAACGGATGCCATTTTTGGAATTGGCACCTCGAATTCATATCAAACCACCATAAAGTTTGGGGAAAACTTTTCTGACCCTCAATTTTGTAGGCCTGGGTTATCAATTAAGTTCCATTTCCCCCAGAAGTTCTTCTGCAGCTTGCAAAATTCAACAAGATTTTGAGGAAGTACTGCCAGCACTCTGTAAACCAAGTACCAAAGCCAGATACATTTCAGTGAAATACTTGGACTTGGAAGTACAAGGTCTGCAGCTTTTTGGATGGATGTGAAGAACCCCCCTGAGACATTTCACGTGGTCTTATAGAAACTTGTTTGGCTTCCCTTGAAAATGCTCATAGGATACTCTTTGGAAGAAACTCCAATGTTCATGTCAAATCTTGGCTTCTCAGCATTTCTATGCCAAACCTACTTTTTTTTGGCTTGTGTACAGAAGTTCTTTAAACTTAACCCCCTTAACCCCAGTGAACAGCTAATCAGTGGCTGCAAACTACAAGACCAGGTCTGCAATCCTATACACACTTACCTGGGAGTCATTCCTACTGAATTGATAAGGCTTACTTCTGACTAGAGAACCATAGGATTGCATTGCAAACCACCCAAACATGCCACCTTTTGTTGGGTGGGTATATCCTCTTTGGGGCCCAGTTCTTTTTATGGTTTTGAGTGTTTTCTGCGATTGTTATCTCCCATCCAAAAAAAAAATCCACTCGTTACCAAGTATGATTTTTTTTTTTGGGGGGGGGGGGGGTAGAGGTAAATTTCCAAATGATTTTCTACTATATCTGTTGCTGTAGAATTAAGTACCCGCAGGTCAGATGGGCTCAAACTACAGTTTCCAGGAATAACATAGCATGCATAATGTGAATGCTTACAGCTTCACCAGCACATGTGTGCCAACATTAGGAGTTGTAGAAGAACTTTTAGAAAATAGAAAACCAATGAGATTCTCCCCAACCCCTGCCAAATTCTGATTTACAAAGAATAACACAAAGGAGAAGATTGTTTATTTGTTTTCTCCTTACATACCATGATTTTTTTTTTTTTTAGTGCAGGGGACATTGAAGTGGGGGACGTTTCTTGGCTTCCGTTTTCCACTGTAAACAAGGCATTAAAAAATCTCATGAATTTCATGGCCAAACTACTGTACTCACCTCTTTCCCCTTGTCCACAACTGCTTGTTTATGTTGTGTGTAATTGCTCAAACTCTGCCTTAGTAATTACCCTGATTAAACAAGAATAGAAAAAGTAATAGGCTAATCAGAATTCATATCATGTGGCGATTCACTTGCTATTATATTGTTATAATGGCCTGGGGGTTCTGTCTCTAAGGAATTAAATATTCTTATTAATAAATTATAATGATAATAATAATAAAGCAGAGTAATTTCCTCTCCTGTGGCTGGTAGAACCTGCTGGCAGAAAGGGCCAATGTAAGCTGATCAATGGGTGTTTCTTGCAGGAAGAAATCCTTTGCCCTTAAGCAACATACCTGAAAGGTGAAAGTCACAGCCATGTGCAGGAGGAAAAGGATTTTTTTTTTTTAACTTACTTTGACTGGGAATTGTGTGTTATTAAAGCAATAAATAAAAGAAAAGAAAGGGTAAAAATGCTATTAATAAAATGTATGCCTCAAACTCATTGAAAGTACAGCTGGAGTGTTTGGTCTATTCTGACTGCAGCCTGATCTTCTCTACATTTCTGTCCCTGTCACTCTTGGGGAAAGTTTAATGTTTTGTGTTACCTCTGGAGTTTGCTTCCTTCTTTCCCATGGGTAGATCTTTTGCCACAGAGGCAACATCTAACAACCCCATCCTATACTGCAGATACAGCAGTGCAAGGACAGCCCAGGTGGTGCAGAAGTCCGCATGTTGATGGATGTGCCGTGGACACCACTGCAATGCCAGAAAAACATTGTGCTGATGTAGTTCAAATATTGCTCGGATGCTGGTGCAATTCCACTGGCAGAGAGGCCAAAATGGGGAGGAGACAGCAGCGTAATGTGGGAGGGACATAAGAGATGAGGAGCAGTCCATGTACACCATATCTTAACGCTTGTTCAGATGATGGGCCCCAGACCCTAGAAAATCACTATGTCCACAACAGGGCTGGAGGAAGTAGGAGAAACTTCATAAGGAATAATAGGGAAGGGAAAGCAGCAGAAAAGTGCACCTCCTGCCACTTCCTGTCCACTTTCCTTTGATGTATAGGATACAGACTACTTTCAGCAGCCAATCACAGCACACCAACCCCAGTACTACATCTGGGGAGTACTGTCAGGGATACTACATCTCAGATCATCAGATATGTGGAATAGGGCTATATTGCTATATTTCTCAAAGTGGCACATGGCATGCTGTGGGTTGACCACCCCTGACTTATAAGATACCCCCTATGACTGTATATTGTAGGATATGATCTGTGATAGTGGACAAGCTGGTCAGTGAACAGTACCAATCCTCTTGTCAATCCAGCAAAGAACCTCAGGGTTTTTAGGAACGTACACTTTGCAAGCCACAACTATAACTATTAAGAAGGCCAACTACCATACAATACTGCTCAAGCAAGATAGAAGTAACACTGGAAACTGGCTCTAGGTTAGTTTTTTAATCTCATAAAATGCACTAACCATGATATTATATGTACTCCAGAGAACATTTCAACACAATATTAAATTGCATTGTTACACAGTGTCCTTATTAGAGAAACTCATATTGAAAATATTGATGGCAATATCTCATCCCTTTTCACAATGCCTATGTATTTAAAGCTGTTTGCAAATGTAAATACAGCCTACACATTTTACTGCACAATAAAAATGCTTTGATGCCGCAATGAAAATGCAAATGTGCTTCAGCATGTTATTTTTGAAAAAGAAAAAAGAAAACAGTTCTAAATGGATAGGTACTACGGTTTTGGCTGGCATGGTTTGGAAGAGCCATGATTTAAGAAGGCCAGCGTAACATAGTGGCTAAAGCCATCTTACACTCACTTTCCTGGAAGTAAGCCCAACTAGAAACAATGGAATCTGAATAGACATGCATACAATTATGATCTTAGAAACTGAGCTGTGATTCAGGACTCCCCTCATTTAAATCTCCACCCTACCATGAACACAATGGGTGGACCTAGGCAAACAATTCCCTCTTCAATTGCATGTGGGATAATAAAATACTAATAAAATATACTTACCTCAGAGTGTGGTGGTCATAGAATCATAGAGTTGGGAGGGACTCCCAAGGTCATCTAGTCCAGCAGGAAATCCTCCTCGAGAAGCGGATCTCAAACTGGGTCCTCAGCCACCTAGTGGATCATTACTCCATTTTTGGTGGTTTGCAAAACTGACAAGGTAGATTAGGCTAAGTGCATCCAGCGTTAAACAAACCACTACTTGGGGGGGGGGCACTGCTGTCCAATCATCATTATGGCCACACACCTTGGCATTCATAAATGAGGCAGCAGCCTAAAAGACCTCTAAAAAGTGTGAGAACCACTGTCTTAGAGCACCTCCAGCAGGTGCCTGTCAAGCTTCTGCTTGAAGATCTCCAGTGAGGGAGAATCCACCACCTCCCTCTGCACTCTGTTCTACTGCCAAACTGCTCTTACCATCACGAATGTCCCATCACCTCGAGGAGACCTCCAGCTTCCAAAATTCACCCACAGGATGCAGTGTCCTGCTGCATTGGCACAGGGGAATGTGCACTGGATCAGGCTGTGAATATACTTCTAGTTTTGTTTTGTCTATTTCTTTTTAAGATGCCTCCCTTAAAAGTCACCCCAAAACTGCAGCCTGACACACTGCACTGCAGCCTGCATAGTTGATTGTATTTTGAAAATAAAAAAAAGCCCATGCCCAGCAATACACCATCTCCAACCTCACCTGCTGCTACTGCTTTCTGACCACAACTGATTCTCATATGTTGTGTCCCATTATGGTGATTGGAATGGAGAATTTTCCAGTGTTTGAACTAGGCCATTGTCTCTGAAGATAGAGCCTGAGACAGAGCACAAGCAAACATAACCCAAATACAGAGTAAGGAATAATTTTGTGCTTAGATTTTTCATTGTACCCTTGATGACTGTAAAATCCAGGCAGCAGGAAGGATTCTTTGTAAAATGTTGATGTTTTAGATACAGCATCTCTGGTATTCATTTTGTTGCCAAGTGCTCAGGAGCCACACCTTGATCAACACAACACTGTACCTAAGAAAAATTCCAAGTGATTTTGCTTTGCTGAAAACTATGTTTTTCAACACACTTAATTTGAATAGGGCATATGCCAACTTTTTATTGGACTTGTCTTCAATTTATTTCACCAAATGACAGTATTTGAGGAGCACTCAGCCATTCTTCAATCTTTAACTGTTTTGAATTGTACGCGCCTGGTCATCTGCATTTCCATTCACCTTACCCCCAAAGTTAATAGACTACTTTGCCGAGTTCATTTCATGCACATTTACAGAGCCAAAGTCGTTTTGAGAAGCAGAGCAAAATGATGTCACATATGATTCTTTTCTTTAAAGAAAGAAAAAAAAAAGACCATGGAGGTGGGCTCATTGGAATTAGAACATTGATTTTTAAAAAATCAATAAGTACTTGCTTATACTTGTAGACTGCATAACGGGCAAAAATAGAACACCAGTTCCTTAGAACAGGATCAGAGGCAGAAGGTCATTCCAGAGCTACTGGTAGGGAATATTGAGCAGAGTGCATTACTACCATATATGTGCAGGGTGACTAGATGTGATAACTGCAAAAGAGGACAAGGCATCCCAAAATGTAGGACATCCAAGGAAAATGTAGGACACAACAAAATAAAAGCTAAAAACACTTGTATATTGATTTCATGTGGTTAAACACTATGTTACTTATTAAATTTTTAACTATATTACATATAATTTATTACCTATAATTTATGAATTGCACAAAGGTTATGCGTTGCCTGCTCACAGGGAAAAAGAGGACATTTAAGTTATTTTCCTGGCTAAAAAAAGAGGACATGTCCTGGAAAAAGAGAACACCTGGTCACCCCATATAAGAACATAAGAACGGCCCCACTGGATCAGGCCATAAGCCCATCTAGTTCAGCTTCCTGTATCTCACAGCGGCCCACCAAATGTCCCAGGGAGCACACCAGATAACAAGAGACCTCATTCTGGTGCCCTCCCTTGCATCTGGCATTCTGACATAGCCCATTTATAAAATCAGGAAGGTTGTACATGCACATCATGGCTTGTAACCCATAATGGATTTTTCCTCCAGAAACTTATCCAATCCCCTTTTAAAGCGTCCAGGCCAGACGTCATCAGCACATCCTGTGGCAAGGAGTTCCACAGACCGACCACACGCTGAGTAAAGAAATATTTTCTTTTGTCTGTTCTAACTCTCCCAACACTCAATTTTAGCAGATGTCCCATGGTTCTGGTGTTATGTGAGAGTGTAAAGAGCATCTCTCTATCCACTCTGTCCATCCCCTGCATAATTTTGTATGTCTCAATCATGTCCCCCCTGAGGCGCCTCTTTTCTAGGCTGAAGAGGCCCAAACACCATAGCCTTTCCTCATAAGGAAGGTGCCCCAGCCCCGTAATCATCTTAGTCACTCTCTTTTGCACATTTTCCATTTCTACTATGTCTTTTTTGAGATGCAGCGACCAGAACTGAACACAATACTCCAGGTGTGGCCTTACCATCGATTTGTACAACGGCATTATAATATTAGTCGTTTTGTTCTCAATACCTTTTCTAATGATCCCAAGCATTGAATTGGCCTTCTTCACTGCCGCCGCACATTGAGTCGACACTTTCATCAACCTGTCCACCACCACCCCAAGATCTCTCTCCTGCTCTGTCACAGACAGCTCAGAACCCATCAGCCTATATGTGAAGTTTTGATTTTTTGCCCCAATGTGCATGACTTTACACTTACTGACATTGAAGCACATCTGCCATTTTGCTGCCCATTCTGCCAGTCTGGAGAGATCCTTCTGGAGCTCCTCACAATCACTTCTGATCTTCACCACTTGGAAAAGTTTGGTGTCGTCTGCAAACTTTGCAACCTCACTGCTCAACCCTGTCTCCAGGTCATTTATGAAGAGGTTGAAAAGCACCGGTCCCAGGACAGAACCTTGGGGCACACCGCTTTTCACCTCTCTCCATTGTGAAAATTGCCCATTGACACCCACTCTCTGCTTCCTGGCCTCCAACCAGTTCTCAATCCATGAGAGGACCTGTCCTCTAATTCCCTGACTGTGGAGTTTTTTCAGTAGCCTTTGGTGAGGGACCGTGTCAAACGCCTTCTGAAAGTCCAGATATATAATGTCTACAGGTTCTCCCGCATCCACATGCCTGTTGACCTTTTCAAAGAATTCTATAAGGTTTATGAGGCAAGACTTACCCTTACAGAAGCCATGCTGACTCTCCCGCAGCAAGGCCTGTTTGTCTATGTGTTTTGAGATCCTATCTTTGATGAGGCATTCCACCATCTTACCTGGTATAGATGTTAGGCTGACTGGCCTATAGTTTCCCGGGTCCCCCCTCTTTCCCTTTTTAAAGATAGGCGTGACATTTGCTATCCTCCAGTCTTCTGGCACCGTGGCCGTTTTGAGGGACAAGTTGCATATCTTAGTCAAGAGATCAGCAACTTCATTCTTCAATTCCTTAATAACTCTTGGGTGGATGCCATCAGGGCCCGGTGACTTACTGATCTTTAATTTATCAATTGGGTCTGAAACATCTTCTCTTTTAACCTCTATCTGACTTAATTCCTCAGTCAGGAGGGTCCGTTCAGGCAGCGGTATCTGCCCGAGGTCTTCTGCTGTGAAGACAGATGCAAAGAATTCATTTAATTTCTCTGCCATCTCTAAGTCTCCTTTTATCTCCCCTTTCCCTTCCTCACCATCCAGAGGGCCAACCGCTTCTCTGGCGGGTTTCCTGCTTCTAACATATTTGAAGAAGCTTTTATTATTCCCCTTAAAGTTGCTGGCCATGCGTTCCTCATAGTCTCGTTTGGCCTCCCGTATCACCTTCTTACATTTCTTTTGCCACAGTTTATGTTCCTTTTTACTCTCCTCATTAGGGCAAGACTTCCATTTACAGAAGGAAGCTTCCTTGCCCTTTACAGCCTCTCTAACTTGGCTTGTTAGCCATACCGGCACCCTCCTGGATTTAGTGGAACCCTTCTTTCTTTGTGGTATACACCTCTGCTGGGCCTCTATTACTGTTGTTTTAAGCAGTCTCCATGCACTCTGGAGAGATTGGACTGTTTTTACCTTCCCTTTCAACCTCCTTCTAACCAGCCTCCTCATCTGAGGGAAGTCCGCCCGTCGGAAGTCAAGGGTTTTTGTGAGAGATTTGCCTGGTATTCTTCCCCTGATGTGCACGTCGAAACGGATCGCAGCATGATCACTGTTCCCCAACGGCTCCGTAACATTGACATCTCTAACCAGGTCCTATGTACCACACAATATTAAATCCAGAGTCACCTGTCCTCAGGTGGGCTCCATGACTAGCTGCTCTAAGGCACAGTCATTTAGCACGTCAAGGAATCCAGACTCCTTTTCATGGCCAGAACACAAATTGACCCAGTCAATATGAGGATGATTGAAGTCCACCATGATTACAACCCTTTCCCTCCTTGTCACCTCCCTAATCTGTTTCCTCATTTCAAGGTCCCCATCCGATTTCTGGTCTGGAGGACGATAGCACGCCCCCAGTATTACATTGCTGCACAAGCCTGGTAATTTAACCCACAGAGATTCTACAGTGGAGTCGGACCCACCTTCAATCTCTACTTTGCTGGATTCTATCCCTTCCTTAACATAAACAGCCACCCCACCTCCAACACGCCCCTGCCTGTCCCTCCTGTAGAGTTTATAGCCTGGGATTGCAGTATTCCACTGATTCTCCGCATTCCATCAGGTTTCTGTTATGCCCACTATGTCAATGTTTTCCCTTGTCACCAGACATTCCAGTTCTCCCATCTTTGCTTGGAGACTTTGGGCATTCGCATAAAAGCATTTGTACATGGAATGCCCCAGGGTGGGCTGCTTATTCGCTCCATTGTCCCTGCATCCTCTCACTGTGCCAAACCGTCTATCACATCCCATTACGCTACCATTCCCAATTTCTTCTCCTACTCTGCCTTTGTCTTGTTGTTCTCTGGCCTCCCCATCCTCATCCCATAGGGATGAGGAGTCCCAAACCGGATGCCCCTCGGTTCCTGTCGGCCTTCCCCTAGGGATCAGTTTAAAAGCTGCTCTGCCACCTTTTTAATGTTATGCGCCAGCAGTCTGGTTCCATTCTGGTTCAAGTGAAGCCCGTCCCTCTTGTACAGGCCCCACTTGTCCCAAAATGTTCCCCAGTGCCTAACACACATATACATATAACATATTTCAGTGTGTTTGTGTTTAAACCAACTGAAAAAAATGTCAATTATTGTGCAAGCTGTCATTTTGCAACTGGCTCTCTAGCCACCATTTTGTGCTAGCACCTCTGCAAATAACTAACAAACAACATAGTTCCCAGAAGTCTAAACTCTGCTTTAGACATCATCACTTTGACAGGGAATACCGATAGCTTTATGCCAGTTTATGGTTTCTTCCACTCACCTCAAGCTGCAACCCGTCAAGGTTCAAAGGGCTTCCTTTTTCTAACACAGACAATCCAAAATTAGAGTGTATAAAATCTCCACACAGCATTGGAGGAAGCCATGCAAAAATGAGCTAGCTTTCCTCAACTACAACTTTGAGGTTTTAGCCACAAATCCATGTTTTCCTCCCATGTACCTAATCTTCATTTTAATAAACACAAAAATACCCAAGTGGAATAAATGAGATGCAATAATGTTGTTGAATAAAAAGTTAAGAGTTAATCCTCAGGTAACTGCTTTGATGGCACAAGATGCCTAGATTACAAATGTGACTAAAGTATTAATCTAAACAGAATTTGAATGTATTAATTTAGCAACACATGGATTACATTTTACCCACCAGGATGGAAAGATTTTACTTCTCTGTCATCTGAGGGAATTCTGCAGGTGTTAAATTAGCCACAGAATAGCTTCCCTATTGTTCCCAGAATGATGTTGAAGCATATTGAGAATTACAATAGAAACATACTGAGAATTAAAATTTAAGGGAAAAGTTAATTTAAATAAAATTAATGTAAAAGCCACAGACTTCAAACAAAAGACTTTTCCCTAGTTCAAGCTAGTTCTTGACTGCATGCATAATTTCACACAAATCAGAATTTAACTTGCTGTGCTTTGCTTCTTTAATGAAAGAGTTTTCCCCAAGCAATTGAGCTGGTAAAGTATGCCCCATAAGAACACATGCTGAAATAGATTTCTGGATCCAAAATGTTTTGAAACATAAGGTGTTCACACTGAGAAATAAAGAGCTAGTGTTGGGTATGATCTGTGAAATATGTCAAGTTTTCTATTACGTTCCAAACGGAAGTGTTGTCCAAATAGCCATTTCAAATGTAAAAAATAAATTGCTTTCTGTTTGCTTTACAAAAGCAAGAGTGATTGTGCCTCACTCATGTACATGCCATCAGAAAAGCTATCTTAAGTTCCCATTCTCAAACAAGGACAGGAAAGTAGCAGTTCTATGAGAGGGTTTGGCTCTTGACCAAGAGAACATATGCTAATCATTTCTTGCTTGCCAACTGGATTTCTCCAAATTTTCTCACTTCTTTTATAAATTGATTTTAAATTTCAACAGTACAGGTTCATCCTCCCTATCTATGGCACCCTCCCCCCATTTTAAAGGCCTTTAAACGGTGACCCAGGTATCTGCTGGCATCCACAGTGACTTTGGTTGGCAACCTTCAGTCTCGAAAGACTATGGTATAAGCCTACAGCACCCGGTATTCCCAGGCGGACTCCCATCCAAGTACTAACCAGGCCTGACCCTGCTTAGCTTCCGAGATCAGACAAGATCAGGCATGTGCAGGGTAACAGTGACTTAAATCCATGGAAACCGGATTCACAGATACCAAGGTCGCACTTGTATGCAACTTGTGCAGCAACTCCTGGAGCCATGCCTATTACCACCTGTGATACCAGCCCTGCAAGGTTGAGCTAGATAGGTGGCACATCCAAAAGAATTAAACGAATACCTTTGTCTCTCCTAGAACAGGCTTTCATATAAAACCAGCAGTATTTTGCCATCTCACTGTATTCACTTTCTTCAATATATTTTTTGTTCCAAATTATACTACTTTCTTCCTCTTTCTTTAAAAGGAAAAAGAATCTTGCATGAACTGATTGTTGATGTGTTACTGTTTTTCCTCCACACTTGACATTCAAAGAGTGAGCTATGTTGATTGGTTCCTTAATGACAAGTGCAACACTTAACCGAAAGATAAGTCCTCCTGCAAGTGGTAGCGGAGGAAAAACAAAGAATATCTTATGCATTGGTGGATACCTAAGCTACATAGTTCTATGTGAACTAATGCTTTGCAGCTATGGTTCCTTCCGTTTTATTCTCAGAAGCATCTTCTTCAAGAGGGAGGAAAGACCCCTTGTGTGCGAACCAGTGTTTCTTCTGTGAGGGTAAGAAGCTTCCAATGACGCAGTCATACTCCACTGTCTTTGAATGCAACCCTTTACTACCAAATGAAGCTTTTATTCATGTCCCCTCAAACTCACATAGCCCAATTCAGACGGGGTAACTTCAGAGGAATCTGAAGTCACCAGGACCCGCCCATCTCAGTATAGAGTAGACCTTGAGATGGAAGAGGATCTTATGGCAGGGCCCACGAATTGCCGAGGCCAAGAGAAATTCTTGTGTGCATCTTAGTGCACAGAAATAGCTGCCGAAGGGTCACTTTTTCAAAAAATTTATTATCTTTCTTATTTTCAGGAAGAAATGTAACACCATGGATACAATGATACATAATTAAAATCAGAATCAAAGTCATATGCCACAATTTCTGCTGCATTCCATTTCCCACCTTGATCCTAGCTACCTATAACCAATTTTTTTAAGCATGTAAATTCATACACCCTTTTTGATTTGTGAAATCTTGCTTATATGTAAAAATGGTATGTAAATCTTGGCAAATGGAGACATGGAAACCATCACAGATGTATTTTTACTTGAAAATAAAGTTGGTTTTTATGCACGCTCCATTCATTCTTATGCAAACCATCCATTCATGCTAGTCACACACTTCTCTCAAGAACCTCTCTCTCTCTCTCTGGAAATACCAAGGCTGCATTCCAGGAACTCCACCAGCATCAAGAGAAATCTCCAAACCACCCACCAACCCACAAGCAATGGCCTGACAGTAACCCACATTGGCCTGACATACAAGGAGCCAGTCACTGCAAACTGCACAGCCCCAACACCAGCAGCCAGTGAAACACCACCAGGGTGAATCAAGCAGGAGATGGTCCCTGGCACTTATCCAATGAATCTGCCATCATAGGCATGGCCACCAATTGGCTAATGCCCCTTGCAACAGCTACCAGGAATGAGTACCACAATGATAGCAACCACTAACCAGCCCCAGGGAGATGTCCCTATCACACCACAAACACATAAGGAAGAGATGCCACATTACAACCCCAACACCCAGAATTCAAGTCCCCTTATGCCACTCACACAAACACATATTTGCAATATCTTTTTGAGTGCAGCAGAACAAGGGAAGAAAAATAGCTGCTTTAGGACAACGTAAGCACATGCAATAATTTCACAAGCCCCTCCAGGACAAAGGTTTGAATCCCCATAGACAGTCCAACAGCTGAAAGGAAACCCTTTGCCAAGGAAAGAATTGAGACAAGCTACAAGGGCAGCCTCAGCAGCACTCAGGCAAGCCAGGGTGCCAATACTTCACAGCACAGAGGTCATGCAAGACCAATTCAAGTCTATACAGGAGGCTTGCTATGAGTGACATCTCAATCACCTTTTACATGACTAGCCAAAAAGAGTAGGAACAAAAGAGATGAAGACAGGTCTGGAGTCCACACAGGCTAGTCTACAGAGTTGCTATCCAACCACTCAGCCACAACAGGAGGCATGCAAACAAGCACACAACAGGTATTTAGCATTCTGCAGCATCACAAACAGGCACATAGGATTCCCTTCCTTCTGTTCCTTACCTGTGTGGGGTGCACTGTCCTTGTACCCCCAGTGGGGTGGCAAAATGGAGGTTCCACTTGGGCAACTCTCTGGGAGTTTGAGATCTGAAATAAGTCTTTGCAGGGGTGGGGGGGTTGGTGGCAGCAATGCAATCAGACCGCTGTTTGGGACAGAGGGGCTTTTTTTAAAATTACCTCTGTCTGCACCAGCCTCCAGGGGGTGCAGAAAGCCCTGTGGACCCCTCTGCAGGGCTCTCCGCACCTCCAAACAATGAAAAAATGCAATCATGACCTACTTCTGGTTTCATGATTACAAACTGGAAGTGGGTCATAATTGCATTTTCTCAGTGTTTTGAGGTACAAGGAGCCCTCCAGGGGGGTCCATGGGGCTCTCCGCACCCCCTGGAGGCCAGTGGAGACAGATGTAAGTCTCTATGTCCCAGGCAGCAGTGCAATCCTGGCAATCACCCTACCCCTTAGGAGGGCAGGCAGTGCAATCCTGGCCATCCCCCGCCTTGCCCCTTAAGGGGGAAGAAACAGGGCTCCCTGGGGTGGTGGGTCACAACCCAGCTGTTTGAGAACCACTGCACTTGGGTGTTTGTATGAAGAGTTCTCCTGGGGCAGAGTATGCGCAATAAGGATTCTAACAAAGGATGTAATCCTATCCAACTTTTCAGCACCAGTGTAGCCGCAATGCAGCCCTGAGGTAAGGGAACAAATGGTAATCCCTTACCTTCAGGAGACCTTTGTGTCTACATCCCCACCACAGGACGCAGCACATGCCTTATTGGCATGGTTGCACTGTCACTGGAAGAGTGGATAGGATTGGGCCCAAAGTTCCTTGCCATACACATTGTGAGGCAGCAGGCTCTTAGCGCAAAGTGCTTCCTTCACACACAAAATGTCCTTTCCCCATGGTTCACGTTATCATGAAATTGTAAAATGTTGCTGAGTCTCTGTGTGTTAGGAGAATAGCTGTTAATTAGGAAGCATCTCACAGAGACACCTGTGTTATCAGGGCTGCTTTATCTGTACCAAGCCTCCAAAGCCAAAGTAGCTGGGCCTGCTAATTAAAAACTGGCTGCAGCTGTGTGCTTCAGGAAGGGAGAGGCAAGTTGCTCCAGAACAGGCCTGTCATGTAGGCAGCTAGAAGGTTATGTGGTCTGAAGCTGGTGATTGGTTAAAGCCTCTGGTCAGGCACCTGATGTATGCCAGGAGATAATCCTATTAGCTTTCTGGAGGGTGTAAAACTGCTAATTGGTTAAATCAGTGGTTCTCACACTTTTAGCACTTTTTAGAATGAGACCCACTTTTTAGAATCTGTCAGGACCCACCGGAAGTGACATCATCAAGCAGGAAAAGTTTTAATAATCCTAGGCTGCAATCTTACCCACACTTTCCCAGGAGTAAGTCCCATTGACTATCATTGTTAAAAGTATATACAGAATAGCCTGTTAAAAGTTACAGCCCTGTAATATTTCCCCAGTGCAGTCACATGCCATCAAGTCTAATATATTAAAAATTAAATATTGAAATGAATAGGGACCCATCTGAAATTGGCTAACAACCCATCTAGTGGGTCTTGGCGTAACTCAATTGTTATTAAGCACACCTTTCACTGTCACCCAAAGAGGGTAAGTCAGCCGAACTGCTATGCCTTCAGGTCACCCCCGCAAGGCCCCCAAGTTCAGACAAGGGGCTAGCCAGCCTGCCTCCTTGAGCCAGTCAGGCATCATGGGAGCGGTTCTGGTTCACCCCCTGTCCTTGCTGACTTAGATTGGACACCGAGAAGGTCTTCTGCCTACCCATCCCGCACTTCTACCGCCAGTGACCAGGGCCTTAAAGCTATATTGTAAACCCAAACACACTCCGCAGCCAGTCTGAAGTAGGCAAAAACAACCACCATCATAGGGCCAATTAGATGGTGATTTAAAAATTCCTACCCAGCCCTCAGGAGAGCGACCAGCTAATCCCAGACTAGCTACAGGGCGGGCAGGTGGGCGGGCGGGCCGGGGTCACTTCCTAGGAACGGACTGAACTAACCCCAGCACATGCGCGCTGGAAAAAGCTTATCGCCCCGTCCCCTTAGGCTAGCCAGCCAATCAGCTGGCAGCAAAGCCAGAGAGGCGCGCAAGCAGCCCTTGTTTTGGGTTCTATGTTTCTGCATAATTCCCTTATCAGTATAACAATTATCTTAATATTTTGGCTGTCTTATTTTAAGTATGTCCTTAATCTTTACAGCACTGTGATTCTTTGTGGAGAGTCCTTGGGTCTGCTAAATCTGATGTGACCTAACCAGTAGCAATACTTTTAACATCTAGGCTCTCTGCATAGAGAGAAGGCTATAAGCCTATGATTTGTGTCTTATAATTATAACATTGTGTAAGCTGATAATTGGAGAAGTAAATAGCTTGGTTCTTTATTGGATGCTTCAACTTGCTTTTACTTGAGAACAAATTGCCAAAACATAATGAGTTATTGGGTTCACGTTTTACAGTATTTTTACAATATGATGGAATTTCTGGAATGACTGTAAAGTGGGTAGGCGGATCCTACTGTAGTAGCTTGGTGTGTGCTGTGATTGGCTGATAAGTGTAGTTGCTGTGAGCCACTTTGTCTCTTATGATGGTCACATCATGCCCCACAGTACCTTGTGCTTTCCAGGTTGTGCCCCATAATGCCTTGCAGTTTATAGGTAGCATTGGCATGCAACCCACTTCATTGACCATGCTATGCCCCAGAATGCCTTACAGCTTCTGGGTATTGCTGGTTCACAACCCATCAAAAATTAGGTTGTGATCCACTGGTGGGTTGCAATCCACTTTGAGAACTACTAGATTAGATCACTAGAATTCCACATTGCATACCACTTGTTCTTTTCCATATTTCCACTTCTGCTTCAATCTCTTTCTGTTTGTAACTAGAGGGGACAGAAGAGTGGAGGCGAGAGAGCACACCACCAAGAAAGGGGGGCATCATTTGGTGTGCCACCTCAGGCACTGGCTGGCTATGTTCCAGTCTTGATTCTTTCCATTTTCAGCTAATAAAAAATCCCCTCTTTGATCATTGCAGATAAAACAATATTCTTTCCTTTTGGAATAATAAAGGAGCCCATGCAGTTCCTGTGTCTTTTCTTGACGTCAGATTTTTTGAAAAATGCATTGAAGGAGATATTAGCCACAGACCTTATAAATCTTGGCTGGAATGGCATCGGCACCTGGTGCCTTTCACTGGATGATGATTTAATGGCTCGTTCTGTTTCAGCTGTAGAAGGTTGCTGTACTAGGAGCTGACTAATATACTGAGATAATTGCAGTAAAGTTGCATTATTGATGAATGAGTCCTTATTTAAGACATTTAAAATGATCAGCCTAACATTCAAGTAATTGATTTCCTGTGTCAAAATAGCACTTGTAATAAAAAGGCTGTAATCCTAGGCATATTTACCTGGGGTAAGACCTGCTGAATTATAGAGACAGACGTTGTAGTGCACATGCACAATATTGTAAGCCTGCAATCCCAAGCATACTGTACATACTTGCATATAAGTTTCATTGAAATCAATAGTCCTTAAACATGGCTCCATTCAAGCTGCATAATCATTATAAGATAGTTTTCTTTAAATCACAAGAACAGCCATGCCAGATCAAAGCAAGAGTTCATCTAGCTTTCCCTCTTGCTTTGAATGGTGGGCATTCAGGGAAATCCCATAACTGGACAGGAAGGCAACATACCCATTCATTGTCCACCACCCCCTGGAACTAATATACAGCCTCTTGTTCTATCGGTTCCATCTAGCTGCTATAGTTAACACCCTTTGGTAGATTGGTCCTCCATTGTCTAATCATATTTTCAAGGGATCTAAGTTTCTGGACATCACATTTAATTGCAGTGAGTTCCATATATTAACTGTATTTTGTCCATCCTGAATTAATTGCCCACAAACCTCATTGGGTGTCCCTGAATTCTAGCAGTATGGTGAAGGGAGATGTATTTCTTTGGTGCTTAACATACATCATATAAATTCTTGCAACAATGCTGGAAATAAGCCAGTATAATGATTTACCTATATCAGATAGGGAACTGAAGCTGAATAACAGCCATTTGTCAGAGGCCTCACAGTGAGCTGCGATGGGGAGAGGCTATCACTTGGTGATACGGCACATGCAGAAGGGCCCAGGGTCAATCCCAGGTATCTCCAGGTAAGGCTGGAAACAACCATCTGCAATACTGGGCAGCTGCTATCGCCATATTGTGATGGCAATATTTATCTAGATGGATTAATAGACTGACTCAATTTGGCAGCTTCCTATGTCCCTATTCTAACTGGTTCCTATTCTATTCTATTCTGTCCCTATTCTAACAAGTTCTAGAACTTGAATTCTGTGTTTCAACAGCTTTTCAACTATGTCATCCAAATTCATAGCTTGAACAGACCCACAGAATTCTATAAAACGGCCATGAAAAGTCTTTATACATCTTTACACTGCTGTGGAAGCCACTGTTTTGTAGATCTAATGCAAGGTGTTGTGGAAAGGTTTAAAATAGCCAGGATGGTGTAGTGGTTTGGGAGTTGGATGTAGACCTGGAAGATCTAAGTGAAACTGGAGCTGACCCTGCTTAGCTTCAGGCAAGGTGGCAACTCAGCTTCCAGACCACACCTCCTGCCCTTTTTGCCTCATTATGAATTAAATCTACAAAGTATACTCAACTGCAATGGAGTCTGATCAGTACAGGCAATTAAACCCTGTGCCTTTTTGTTGTCCACAGCTGAAATCATACTTCACAAGAAAAACTTTTTGGTAGAGAATTGTGACAAGAAAATGCCTGCCCAACTGAGAATTCTATTGGCATTCCAACTTGCTGTTTCTGGCACTGCATTGGCTTTAGACCAAATAGTGCCCCAAGGCAGGTTTATCTTCAGTGCCTCCTCCATTTTTTAGTTTTTCAAATTCCTCATTTTCAATTGCATGTGTAGCATTTACTTAAAATACAGGCATTATTTATCCGTTATGAAAACATTGCATATGTAGATCTAAGTCGCTGCTTTTTTATGCTGCATATACCATGACACACATGAACAATTAAAAATTAATTTGTTTAATAGGATAGAATAACAGAATCATAGAACATTAGACTTGGAAGGGATCTTGGAGATCATCAAGTCAACCCTCTGGTCAGTGCAGGTAACTGCTACAGCTTCCTCGACGGGGGGGGGGGGGCATCCAGCTCAACCAGAAAAGCTCTAATGAGGAAGAGTCCACAACTGCACGAAATAGACTGTTTCAGAAGCATTTTTAATTTGGCTGGGTCACTTGTTCATAAATTGGGCCCTGAGGACTAGTCTATTCCTGTTCCCCATAGGCGAGGTACAAAGGGTAGGCAATAGATATTAAACTCATCAAGCAAAATAAGCTTAAAGAGACTATACATTGGTGCAAATCATCACAGGAAGCGGTGGTCAAAAGAAGATAATGGGGCTACAAGGATGTTAAAAAATTATTTGTATTTTATGCAGCATGCCTGAACACTTTTGATTGTCTTGCTGACAACTTTGTGGGTGCAAAAGAAAAAAAAAGTAAATGAATAACAGCAGAGGATGACATTCATGAAGGAAAACGTCACCCACAGAATGTCCTTGTAGCGCAGAAGGTCAACTTTGCTGGTTGTAGTGGCACTGAAGACATCCAATGAGAGAGCCCTAAGCATAAGAAAAGAGTAAATTTTAGTTTCATGAGACTATTAAGTAATTGGTACACAAAGTGATGGATCCTGAAATACTTATATATAGTGCTACTGATGTTAATGGATGGGGGAGGGGAAAGTGTTTTCAGGATCAAGGCCAAGATATACCTGCATATTCTCCTAATGTACTTTAAGCATTGATGTAAATGATTTGTATTCACTTCTGTATACTTTTTCTAAGTACATTTGTAGCATAATGCTTCTAGAAGTACAATATTACTGGTAAGGGCCATTAAACCAAGCACTTTTTCCTTCTCCTGGTTGCATTATGAATGATAACGGAATGTTGACTGACACTCCTGCTAATGGGCTTTGAATGGAATGTATTTTCTGTTTCATTTGAGAAGACGCAGATACTTATGTACTCCAGCTCTTCATAGAAAATTCACTCTAATTTGTTGCTTAATTTATGATCAAATGAAAAAGTAACTTTCCTTTCCTTTTGTTTTTTAAAAAACCTGGTCATCTTTCTGTTTTATCTTTTTTAAAAATCAATTCCATCACTATTAAACAATCTTAAAGCATTAACTTTCTCTGTTCAGTTCAATACTTTTCTGTTGTAAGCTATGGAGGGGGAAGTACACAAATAAAAAATGTGTGCAGAGGCTAGACTGGCATAGACTTGGGGCCCAATTCTGAAGGTATGTTATGCCACCGGAACAAATATTCCAGAGGTGTAACATGCTTTCTGCCTGTCACAAAAGGCAACACACTGAAGCACACTGGCAGCCCCCTCCAGAACTAGTGAGCTGTCAGCTCCACTCAGCAGAGAACACTAGATGCCCACTCTCCCATGTAGGATTATGCAGGGGCGAGGAAGAAGGCAGGGAGGGGGTGGAATGGGGTGAGGGTAGGTGGAATGGGGTGGTGACAGGGACAGGGAAGACAGTGGATTGGGCCAGGAAAGTGGATAGCGTCAACAGTGGCAGCACCCACCAAAACCTAACCCCCTTGCCAAGCCCAGTCCACCTTCATGGGTCCACAAAGACGTGCACCAAAAATATCTCTGGCTCAGGTCCTAATTGACCCACCAGGCTGGTTGGCAACCTTCAGTCTCGAAAGACTATGGTATAAGCCATAGTCCCATCAACATGATGGGATGGGATGGGAATACAGCACCTGGTATTCCCAGGCGGTCTCCCATCCAAGTAACCAGGCCTGACCCTGCTTAGCTTCCAAGGTCAGACAAGATTGGGCATGTGCAGGGTAAGCAAGGGCTTATTCCAAGTAAAGAGAACAAATGTTTCCTTTCCTTAGAGAAGCCTTTGGAGGCCGAAACTCCTCCATAGGAAGCATCAGCCATCAAACTGGTGCTGTTGCATCGCCATGAGGGGAGATGGATAGGACTGGGCTATTGGCCATTAGTATGGGCTTCAAATATTCAAATGAAAATTGACCATTTTATCAAACACTTCCTCTTTCCCTGTTTCAGCCAGTTGAATATCTGAATATGAATTGAACAGTTGAATATAAATTATCTGTAAGTCATGAGTAACCAAGCAAACCTCAGCAATACCACGGAATGAGGTGGTCTATCCTATCGTTTGTTGGCTGGTACAATTGCCGTTCTTTCCAAACTGGTGTAAGAGAAAACGAGGTGCAGGTTGCTGGATCTCTTCCCGATGTCAATGCCACCCAGCACCTACCATGTCAATCGGTTACATGCTTTCCATCATGTGGATGGGAAGGAAGCATTTCAAGCTGCCTCAGTAGCGTAGCCACAGGGGGGCAGTGAAATAAGTGGCTCCAAAAGCCACTGGAAGGAGCCGCTTGCGCGGTGTGTTGCGGTGCCTGCTATACTTACAGTGCCCTGGCTATGCTACTGAGTTGCCTACTGCACCTCACAGAATATGTAGTAAGAGTTGGAAGGGACCTGATACAGCAATTCTAGCCCTGGTCAACCCTAAGCTGAAAGTTCAGCGGTGGGCCAACACCTCAGTGGTGTCTGAGGCAGTATCCCAAATGCCACTCTCCCTCACTTGACAGCAGACCATTATTGTTCCACCTCCTATTCCTCCCACTTCCTGAACTCAAAGAGGAAAGGGAGAAGGAATGAGAAATGAAGTGTGAAGGAGATGGAGGAACTCTAGCCCCCCACGCTTGTCATGCTTCATTTTCTGTTTATTTCCCATCTTCCTTTTCAATTCTAAGGAGGAAGCGTGTAGGAAGTAGGCAGGCAGGCAGACACACACATTCCCGGCCAATCTGTCACATCAGGCAACCACCTCTTATCTTATGAGCCAGCCCTGAACAGGTCATTTTTTACAATCACTTGTACATCACTACTACTGCAAGCTCTCTGTATACCCAAATAGCTATAAGCGGCAAATAGCTTTCACTCACAGCAGGTTATTTCTTTCAAACAAAATTCTCTGCATTAGATTTTCCATCTAAAAATTAAAACTTCATGAGGAATATTTTTGGATGTTGGACTGGCTCTGAACATCAGGAGCACTCGGATGCATCATTAATTCATGTTTCCATTGTGAGTTCTAATGGGTGTCGTTATGTGAAGTGACACTGGCGTTATACACAGCAGGCCCTCTGTGTCGACAGAACAGCATATCATTTGTGTTACACTATTTGGACTGTTCAATTTTAGGTCAATTGAGCTTGCCTTCTCCGATTTTTGTCACCTTGACTTATAATTGGTGTTCAGATGGCAAGACCTTTGATATCTGTCTTTACTCTAAATGACTGCTTTTAAGGGAAATTAAAATAACAGTGAAGACAGCTATGTGCTGATAAATTATGCCACTGCTTGTAATCTGCATACTTCCAGTCCTGAGAATGTGAAAGGTCAAATGTGGAGAGCAGAAATCAGCATTGTAATTGTATTCCTGAATTTTTTTCCTCCACTTGTTTTTCAGATCAGAGCAGCCACATCTCTTCTGTCCCACCAAACATATATAAGAGAGATTCTACTAGATCAGCGGTCTCCAAACTGGAGACCACTGCCCAACAAAAACTCCCTCCCAGTCCTGAGCAGCGCTTACTGTTTTGCTGCTCTGCCACTTTGTTTGTCACCCATCTGGGCATAAGGACGCTCTGGAAAGTCATGTCTACAGCCTGGACATCCTGGTACAAAGCCTGCAGGGAGATGGGCCATAAACATGACTGTCCTATACCCAGATGGGTGACAAAGAGGCAGAACAGTGGAATGGTAAGCGCCACTCATGGAGGGGAGGGATTTTGGCAAATGCCAGATCTGACGAGCCCTGTACTAGAGCATTATTGTTGCTTGATCTTGAGCTTCTTCTGCTAAGCTTACTACCTTACTTAAGGTAAATAACACAATTTTCCAACATCTCTAATTACAGCTGGGCCCTTTTTATCCAAAAGTTCAGAACCCATGGATTCGACTCAGTGCAAGTTCAGAATCTGCGCTGGAAGGCCCCACTTGATCTCCCAGATGTGACTGGAAGGTGCCTGGAAGGCTTTCTGAGGCCCGAGCTTGGGCCTCAGAGCACCCCTCCCCCCCAGAATTGTTGGAAAGGCACTTCCAGTTTTCAGAAAAACCAGGAGTGACTTTCCAACACCTCCAGGAGGCGTTCTGAGGTTTGGAGAGGTCACATGGCACTTCCGGTTGTGTCTGGATGTCCTCTGTGGCCTAGATCCACAGATTTGATGATCTGCTGGGGGTCTGGGAATGAATCCCCATAGATAACGAGGGCCTACTGTATTGTAAATAGTGATTTCTTATTGTTTTTTGACCAGCTACTGTGGTGAGCCAGTGACAGGCAGGATCTGTAGATATAATATGTGAGTGAGAGTGAGAGAATGAATTTCAGGCCAAACTTGCTTGCTGTCCAGGGTTTTAATCTAGCTGCCCCATCCCTGGATTCTGAGTCTGGAGGTTACATTCTGAAGAAACAAACAGCTTCCACCGGAGATTCACCTTTTATTTAAAAATCAATTGTTCTGGTACAGAGTCACCCACAGCTAACACAGGTCAGCCATGAGAGTGATGAACAAAAGAACTAAGGAGTCAAAGAGGTTTTATACCAGTTATAAAATACCCCTATAAAATAGCCTATTCAAAAATAAGCCTACCCACCACCCAAATAAGCCCATCTGTAATTACTGAGAACTTGCTTTCAGGTTTTGTTTCCTGGGATTCAGGTGATCCGTAAGACTAACATGATATATATCCACTCTCTACACTACATAGTTTGCTATAGCTTTGCTGTTTAGACAGCATAGGTGAGAAAAGGTCAAGGGCCACATTCCTAGAAGAGGCACCTGTAACTGACCAGTACAATCTTCTTCTCCTTCTCTCTTGTAATCAGTTTCCATTTACACAAAAGACTGAATGGAGTTTCCAACTTCTGTGGTATGAGACACAATACCAAATACACACAGATAATGAACCAGCAGGTATGAGTCACTTCAGGGTCACAAATACTCGCTGAGTTTCTCTGACAAGGGGCAGCAGTGTCATGGCAAGGAAGCTGCTAAGGCACAGGCAGAGGTATCTGCTTATGTTGATCTGTCACCAGCTGCAGCCACCTCTACAGTTCTTGTCAAAGTCATAATGACAACATTCCATCATTTTTTCCATCTCGAACATTTCTTGCCATCTCCAGTCTTCAGCTTTTCCCTTCAGATCTGTCATAGCCACACCTGCCTCATTTATCACTTCCCCGGAAAGCTACAGGGCAGATCCATGCTGCATAGATCTGGAACACAGCTGGCAAATCTAATTGATCTAAACCTGGTACTAGGTCAAGTTCTCCTGGCCCCACCAGCTTGCCAATTTGCATCTGCTTGCAAATCCAGATCACTCAGATTAGCCGATGGCACCTTCTCATAGGCCAGTAATGTCACAGACCAAGAAAGCCACAGAATTGGCATGGGTAGGTTTAGTACCCCTGTTGAAATCATCAGTGGCTATTGGCTCTCTCTAGGCACCTTTTGCAGCAAGGTCTGGGTTGTGGAGATTGACCTGGGGCCTGACGGGGTTGACGGTTCTGCTTCGGAGGCACAGAATGGAAGGAAATGTGCACTGAGTTGCTGGGCTCAGTCCTCTGTGTAATCATGCAAGAGAATTACTTCCTAGACTTGAAAGAGACTAAAGAATGTGACTTCTATTGCTGCTACAGTGCCTAGCTAACCTTGTGATTTATGGGGAGAGGGGGTTAAACTATCTAGGTGCTGCAGCAATGACATTCCATTTATAGACCTGGAATGTATGACTTAAAACATCATCCAGTTATTATGTGCATAGATGCAGCTTTCTCAATATAGAGAGAGGAACCATTTCCTTGGTATAGACATGCACTGTCCATGTTCTACCCACAAAATGAGTGATGAAAAAGCAATGCAGTATCTCTAATGCTTAATTTGTACTACTGGCATTTGAGACCCTGCTGACAATCCAGCTGAAAACTAGTTATTTTCCCATGCTCCCTTAAAAATAAAAACAGTAGGTCAAAAACTTGCAAAGATTTACACCAGTACTGAAGTGGAGCTGATTAGGCTTAACTCTTCACTGCTCTAAGTTTGTGTGTCTTTTTCTGTTCTTCTTCAATGAAACCGAATGGCACATTTTAAAAATGGAACAATAGCAAGGAAATATGAAGGTTATTTAAGAGCCAGGTCAATTTCATTTGTTTATACACATCATAGGGGGGATTCAAACAACAGCAGATGAGGGGGAGCTCCTTCAGATCTGACCATATCCAGAAGCTGCCAACTCCATCAAGCCAACTCAGGGGGCAGAGTCATCACTGAAGGCAGCAGCACCTGGGGCAGTGAGATTGTAAAGTCACTTCCTGTTCCACTTATTTATTTATTTATTTATTTATTTATTTATTTATTTATTTATTAGATTTGTATTCCGCCTTTCTCCCCGAAGGGCACCCAAGGTGGCTAACAATCAAGTTAAAATACAAACTAACAAGGATACAAATAAACATTAAAAATAGAAAACACTTAAAAACAATTAAAACAAGATAAAATATATAGCAGCAGATTAAAAGAACACAGTAAAAGACATAATTTATAAATTTATAAGAACAGCCCTTATAGTACCTCAAAGGCTTTCCTGAATAAAAAAAAGTCTTCAGGCCCTGCTGGAACGTTAATAATGAGGAAGCTGCTCTCAATTCAAAGGGGAGTGCAGCTCCTATTCCATAGTGCAGGTGCCACCACTGGAAAGGCCCTGTTTCTGGCCACCATTCCCTTCACCACTCTCAATGACAGCACAACCAACAGGGCCCCTTCTAATGACCTTAGAAAACGGACCGGACTATACAGAAGAAGGCGATCTCTCAAATACGCTGGTCCCAAGCCATTTAGGGCTTTAAAGGTCATAACCAGCACCTTGAATTCAGCCTGGAAACAAATGGGCAGCCAGTGCAGTTGCTGGATTAGCGGCATGACAGAGTCAAACCGCCGACCCCCAGCAACTACCTGAGCCACTGCATTCTGCACTAGCTGTAGCTTCTGGACCATCTTCAGGGGCAGCCCCACATAGAGCGTATTACAATAATCTAATCTTGATGTCACTATGGCATGGACCACCGTGGCCAGATCCGCCCAAGATAGGTACGTCCGCAGCTGGAGCACCAGCCGAAGCTGGGCAAAGGCACTCCTGGTCACAGCCGACACCTGGACATCCAGGAGGAGCTGTGAGTCCAGGAGAACCCCCAAGCTGCAAACCTGTTCTTTCAGGGGGAGTGCAACCCCATTCAGAGCAGGGCAATAGTCTAGCACCTGCATCGTGGATTTCTGCACCAGGAGGACCTCTGTCTTGTCTGGATTTAATTTCAGCTTGTTCGCCCTCATCCAGATCCCAACTGCCTCCAGGCAACGCTCCAGGAGGGAGACAGCCACCCTGGAATCAGGTGGGAAGGAGAGATAGAGCTGAGTGTCATCTGCATACTGATGGCACCCAACTCCAAATCCCCGGATGACCTCTCCCAGCGGTTCCATGTAGATGTTAAACATGGGGGATAGTATAGAACCCTGCAGCACCCCACACCTCAAGGGCCAGGGTTCCGAACAGGAGTCTCCCAGTACCACCAGCTGGGATCTGTTGGCCAAGAAGGACCGGAACCACTGCAAAACAGTGCCCCCGATCCCCACCTCGGCCAACCATCCCAGAAGGACACCATGGTCGATGGTGTTGAAAGCCGCTGAGAGGTCCAAAAGGACTAGCAAGGATGCACTCCCTCCGTCCAGCCCTCGGCATAGGTCATCCACCAAGGCGACCAAGGCCTTCTCCGTCCCGAAGCCAGGCCTGAAGCCAGATTGAAAAGGATCCAGATAATCCAATTCATCCAGGATCCTCTGGAGCTGAGACGCCATCACCCGCTCGATCACTTTGCCCAGAAATGGAAGGTTCGAGACTGACCGATAATTATCCAATATAGAGGGGTCCAGAGAGGGATTTTTCAGGAGAGGGTGAACCACCGCTTGCTTTAATGCCAGAGGCATCACCCCCTCCCTCAAAGATGATTTTACTACTCTCTGTCCACTCAGCCAGTCCCTCCCGGGCAGATCTAACCAGCCATGCTGCTGGGCACGAATCCAGTGGGCAGGTGGATGACCTCACACTCCAAAGGATCCCGTCCACATCCTCAGGTTCTATAAGCTGAAAAGAATCCCACAGAACAGGATTGACAGGTGCCACGGGGACATCACTAGACATTGTCAACAAGGAGTCCAAGTCGTGACGAATCCGAGCGATTTTATCCACAAAGTGCCTGGCGACCATGTCACAGCAGACTTCCGTGTGTTCCTTCTGATTAGTTAGTGGGGTCTGATGGAGAAGACCCTGTACAACACAGAACAGTTCCGCTGGCCGGCTCTGTGCGGATGCGATGGTGGCAGAGAAGAAGGAACACTTCACTGCCATCATCGCCACAGAATAGGCCCTATAATGGGCCCTAGCCCTTGTTCGGTTGGACTTGTCACGAGTCTTTCTCCACCATCACTCAAGATGTCTACCCTGCTGCTTCATCATCCACAGCTCCTCAGTAAACCAAGGAGCTACATCGACTGCTACGTGGCAGACACCGCTTAGGAGCAATCTCTTCCACAGCCCTGGCCAACTCCCTATTCCAGAGGTCAGCCAGAGCCTCACGTGAATCACTGGCCTTAGCAGCAGGAAAATCCCCCAAAGCCCTCAGGAAACCATTCAAATCCATTAGTCTTCGAGGGCGGACCATACAATAAGGTCCTCCACCTCTGCAGAAACAGGAGGCCGCAACAAGTCTAAACTTAGGAGATGAAGAGAGGAGAAAATAATAATAATAATAATAATAATAATAATAATAATAATAATAATAATAATAATAATAATACATATTGTTGGCATCCTTCAGTCTTGGAAGACTATGGTGTCACGCTCTGAATGGTGGTTCTGGAGCAGAGTGTCCTCTCCAGTGCGCGAAGCCTGGGTAAAGTAGGTATGGAGGATAGACTGCTACCCATGCAGCAAATCCCACCTTTCCACATCGCTGAAATGGTCCAATGGAAAGGCAGAGGCCAATATGGTTGGTTACAGCGGCATCGCAGGAGTTGCCAGAACGTGACTGTGTTCAGCCATGAACTGCCTCAGGGACTCCGGCTCTGGATTTTGCCTCGAGGTTGACTCCTGAAGCCTTTTCCATAACTGGATGTAGGCTCAAGGCAGTGGAGGTTTGGGATCAGAGTTTTCCTTCTCTCAGATGAGCTGCCTTCCCAGGCTGACAAGTCCCATCTACCATACACACACACACACACACACACACACACACACACACACACACACACACACACACACACCGCCTTTCTTGGTCGTCAGATTTCTCCTCAGACTTTATTCAAGGCGGTTTACATGAGCAGGCTGTTCTAAATCCCCATAGGGATTTTTACAATTGAAGAAGGTTCTATCTTTCAAGAATCACAACATTTCAGATGGATCTTTTTGATCTGGTATCACATTCTGGCCTCCGGTTTCCTCCCATGCAGGTGGCATAACTCGGCTGGGCTTGTCAGCTGCTTCAAGGTCGCACGGTGCCGGTGGCCTCGAACTGGCGACTTGCAGATGTTATCTTCAGGAAAACGGAGGCTCTACCCTCTATACCAGACCTCCTGCCCATAAAGACCCTCCTGAAAAGAGTAATGGGCCAGAGAGTCAAATCCAGGGAGTGGAAGGAGGAGCCATGGTGGAAGTTAGTGCTCCACCATGCGAGGGGGAACAGCATTTGGTGTACCACTTCAGGTACTGGGAGGACTTGGCCCAGCCCTGGCTCAATGTATTTAGCTTTTACTACCCACAATATTTGATCCTCACTTTTCCTGTAGGTTTGAAGCAGCATTCTGAGACGTGGAAGTTTCCACATTAGGGTCCCCCAAGACTAATGGGCCAGTTTCTAGGTCATGTGTAGGCATGCCTGCAAGAGGAGTCTGACTAGCAATTATTGGAATCCAAGACACTTTTATATAAGTTATGCAGAAATCAAAAATAATGTGTCTGCCTCTTCTGAATCTGAGGCTGGTTCTCCGTTATAAGGAGTGAAGGACTATAAATCTGGAAACATAAAAATACGTTTCTTATCTTTGCTTGAATTGAATTTAATAAGTCCCAGGATAGAGTCTCTTTTTAAATGATTTATTGTTCTTCCCTGACAACACTTTTTATGAAAAATTTACCCTGTGCCCTGGAGTCTTCTGAAACGGAGAACTTGTTTTTAATAGCACATGTACTCAGCAGGCGTTCTGGTGCTGCTACAGGTCTGTTTTCAGCTTCGGGGATTCTGTATGGAGATGAACATTATTTTGCATCTGGAGCTCTCCCCGTTGTGAGGAAATGGCAAACCTCTGGTGAACAATCCAGGGTTTTGAATGCACAAGGGCCTTTCCCTTTTCATCTTTGATGTGAAATGCTCTGCACATGTAGTGGGGAGTGCATGTGAACATGGGAATCATTTTCTCTCAGACACAAGGCTGGGGAAACTTTGTATGCCAAGGGCTCTGCATCACATACCCCTTATTCTTTTCATCGCTATTCTTCCGAGGCTTGAACACTTACACAACCTACTGTGGCAGTGAAAGATAACAGTCCTTTTGATAACCCGCTTGCTATGCGCCGTGGTGGAATGAAGCCTCCTGTTAGACCTGAATTTTCTTGCTTTGGTAGGCGGAGAGACCTTTGTTCATCTTTCTCAGTAGAAGTTAATTGTGAGAGGCCAGCCATGAAAGGGTGTATTTCTATTCATCTTGGCTGAGAAGTAGACCCTACTAGGTGATGAAGAAAGCTTCCTTGGGCTAAGAGAATCCAGACATTTTCAGCCAGTTTTTATGTTCCCTTTCATACAAGACAACAGAGCTGTTTATTTCTGGATGAGGTTGATTTTGAATGCATTTCACTTTTCCCACAGTCACCATTTCGGGGACAGTAGTCTCGTATCTCTGACACATTATCTATTTCTTAATAACTTAGCAGCTTTTCCTACCAAAAACCACAGTATATTGTTCTGAGATTGTCAGTATGGGCATTGAGCATGGCCTTCTTGATTGTTGACCCATATATTTAGAATGCCCTCCCCAAAGAGCTCCATTGGAGCCTGACCATCCAGTCTTTCAGACAACAGAAGAAGCCCCCACCCCTTTTAAATTTAGACAGTTATTTAAGAGTTGAAAGATTTGCCAGTTGTCTCTGCCTGTAAGCATCAGCTCCAATTCTACAGATGTAACACAATGAAAAATAAAATGTAGTCCAAAAACAGGTCTACCTGGATGGACTTTTTTGCAGAAGTGGGGGTCTCGCTGAAAGTAGCAAGACTGCATATGCATGGGAAGCAAGTCATTTCCCCTCCCCCATAACTAAGACATGTCTTCCTCCAATGAAATGGTTTAGGGATGCTGCAAAACGATTGAGAGAAAACATAAATCAAATTTTCAAGCTTGCAGCTTTGATAGTGTTCTATTAACTACAACAGGGAATGCTATAGCAATGAGGTTGAATCTGTACATTTAATTTAGCTCCTTGCAAATGTGTACTCCAAGATTTCAATTTTCTGCTGCACAGCATCCAAGGTCTGTCTGGGATATCAGAAATGTGTTTCTAATTGCTTTCTCCATGCAAAAAGAGATGTCATAGATGACTAACAGCAAACCTATTAATCACCAATCTAAGTGCAGCCAGTCTTCTGCATACAATATTTATATGTACATGTTTGGAAATTATATATAGATGATCTGGGAAGCCGCTAAACCGATCTGCATTCAGCTAGGTGCTGGATCCTAGCAGGATGAAGTCCCAAAAAGGTCTACGTAAATAAGTGACTGACATAACTAAAGCAGGTTTAGCATTATTAATTTAAACATCTATGTCTGGACTTTCCATCCTAACAAGAAGGCGCCCAGGGCAGTGTATAGCTTGACAAAGCAATAAAATAACACCAAGAAAGTCCCAGCCAGGCAGGGCCTCTGATAAGTATGAGCCCTTGGTTAGTGCTTGACTTGTGTGACTCCTGATGCCATCCCGGACAATGGGAAACACTACCAAAAACAACAAAATCCGAAACAGGAAAAACCAGAACTAAGTTATGAGCCAGAACCAATAAGAATGAAAAGGCGGACTTGGCAGAAAATAAACATTTGACAGGCCATGAAAATATAGGGGCAGATATTCGGCGGGATGGCTACTAGCACAGATTTTATGGAGATTTTACAAAGAAATCACAGATCTATTCCACATTGTCTTAAACAGAAATATCATCAACAATTTTTAAGTACATCTTTTTTTTTAGTCACACAAGGACAGTCCTATGCATGTCTACCCAGAAGTAAGCCCCACTGAGTTTAATGGGACTTAGTTCCAGGTAAGTTTGTATAGAATAGCAGCCTTATTTACAGATCTACTCATCTTGATTGGTTGATGAGCTATGCCAAAACTTGTGCATAGTTGAGCTTTCCCCCAGATTATTCTGGAGATAAAAAAAGTTTATTTTAAAATGTGTTGTTTTTTTTTTGTTTTTTTTTTTTGTAGGAAACCCTACCAATATTACATTTCTCTTGTAGACCTGGGGAATATTTTTATTGCTGTCTGCCCATTCTTCCACATCAACAGCAGCAACTCAATAAGAAAATATTATTACTCTCCTGTCTGTGTCGTTTCAAAGGCTTCTCTGTGTAGTGGGTTTTGATACCACTTTTAGAGGAAAAAATAGAATCCAATTACTTATTAGTTTAATTGTGACTTCTTGCACCCCAAGTGACCAAATGGGAAAGCTAATCAATTTGCAGATCAGGTCTAGCTAGCTACATTTTACATAGTTCTGGCTGTGGGGGGAAACTTATTGGTATTCTAAAAGGCACATTCATCAAACTGCATCTAAGCAATATCCTTTTTCCCTCCCTCACACATTGAAGGCTCAATACAATGTTGGAATTCAGCAAGGAAAACAACAGAAGTCTCTCTCTCTCTCTCTCTCTCTCTCTCTCTCTCTCTCTCCCATTTATTTAGTTTCAGCTCTCCTGGCAAAAGGCCAAGTTGGTAAAATTACTAACTAAAAAATGAACGAACAAGAAATTAGTCCATGTTCAGTCCTATGGTAAAGAGGGTAGGGATGATGTCCACCTCTTTCCTCTGCTGTTGTCCCAGCTAATGCAGGCATCACAGAGTCCCAGAACAAGCTAGCTAACAGGCATAAGATGCGTATGCAGTGAGGTTGGTGGTGGGGCACAGGATTGTGTGAATATGCTCTAGAACAGATCATGAGAGCCTTGAAGTGTGGCAGTTTGTTGAGTCTCATGGGTTTCATGCTAAGGAGCATAATCAGGGTCATACAGCCCAATCCTAAGTAGGGCTCTATGACACTGTGATACAGTTCTGCTATTGTAAATGGTGGCATGTGCAGTTTACCGCTGACATTTTGGCAGCCTCCTTCCTTTACTGGCTACCTGCAGGAGTGCAGGTAAGTTGGCACAGGGGGCAGATGGTGTGAGGAACAGGGGAGGAAAGGTGGCAGGCAGAACGGGGGATGGAGGGAGTGGATCCCAGTGGCAGTGATTTGCGCTGGGATTTTGTCCTCATCCCATCTCCCCTACTCTCCTTGAATTTATTGCCAGTAAAATAGCTGGCATAGATCAGAGGGGACCCATAGGGGAAGAGGAGGCTTTTTGAGGTGAGTTCCATTATCTTTAGGAGGCTTCCATGTCTGCTTCCACACCATAGGATGCAGCACACGCTCCATTGGCGCAGCTAGAATGGTGCTGGGGGGGGTTAGTTAGGATTGGGCCCTTTATTAAAGACAGATTGTATTTTGCTGATGATCTCCCAACTGAGCTAATCCAAGGCATTTACATAAGGAATAACTCAAGAGTCTTTTTCCAGATTTTAAAATAACCACTTTTTTGTCTGCCTATTTTGGCTGTGTCCTGCCCATTTGACTTCATTACACTGAATTGCAGCAATGTCTGAAAACTGTTGAATCTGCCTTCTTACAAATGTTAATCTTTTCTGCTCAGTCAGTATCCTTGTGATCGACAGTTGTGATATTCATGCACATGAATTACTCATGGCAGTGCTGCATGGTGGAGTGTGTAGTGCTATGGGGCAGAAACTGTCATTCCCCTGCCTGTGTTTTTTCCATATGAGAACAAACAAGTTTGGCGCAAAAGGGTTAAACCATCATGAAAATGCAGATAGTTCACGCTCTTGCATGTGGTTTACACTGATCGGAATGCAAATGGCTTGGAATGAATGGAAGTGACAAGGAAATATTGCAAGGATACTGGCACTTTGAGCAAAAAGTACTCCTGTTGGTAAGAAAGCAGAGAGTTTGTCCATAATCTGAAATATCAGCCCTTTACAGTCATTCAGAGTAACATAATGAACTTGCATTGGGGACAGGGTGTTTATCCCCAATCTATATTCATCAGGAAATATAAAGCAACCCTCTTTAGAAGCTACCACTCACCTGCTCAAGTGTGTTAACTATCCACAGACTGAGCAACTGAAAAGGTGGAGACAAGTAGAGGAGTAAAGGGTAGGGAGGAACATACTGAGTAGAAGAGGATGTGTCATTTGTGGCAGCTATTTTTGGAAAGAGAAGAAGACAGGAATGACAATGCAATCCTAGGCATGCCTACTCCAAAGCAATTTCCATTGTGTTCAGTGGGGCTTATTCCCAGCAAAGCGTGCATAGGATTTCAGCCCTGAAGGGGGCTGAGTGGCAAACATCTGATTTTGGATCACACAAGATGAGGAAAAAGTGATGGTCAGTGCAACAGTCACACTTTTGTGTTCACACTTTTAGAGTCTGAAACTGAAAGAGCAGAAAGGTTAGTTCTTTTGGCTTTTTTCCCCATCTGTCTCCAGATAATTTTCATTGTTTGAGATAATTGATTTGTTAAAAAACAAAATCAACAGCAGGATTTTGCTGCAGACTACTGAAATGTTCCCCTGGGGGCTGGGGCTAAGAATAGGCCCTCAGTTTGGCTGTACTTGTCATAAGAGGCAACTAAACTGCCACCGGGTAGATGGGACTCCTTTGCCTGGGAAGGCAGCTCATCTGAGAGAAGGAAAACTCTGATCCCAAACCTCCACTGCCTTGTGGCTACATCCAGTTATGGAAAAGGCTTCAGGAGTCAACCTGGAGGCAAAATCCAGAGCTGGAGTCCCTGAGGCAGTTCATGACTGAACACAGTCACATTCGGGCAACTCCTGTGAAGCCACTGGAACCAACTGCATTGGCCTCTGCCTTTCCATTGGACCATTTCAGCGACATGGAGAGGGGGGGATTTGCTGCATAGGAAACAGTCTATCCTCCCTACCTACTTTACCCAGGGTTCACGCACTGGAGAGGACACTCTGTTCCAGAACCACCATTCATAGCGCAATACCATAGTCTTCCAAGACTGAAGGATGCCAACAATAGCACAGACAAATGATACATAAAATCAATGAGTGGCTCCTCAAAGCAAGAATGCTTCTAAAGAACATTGTATGCGAGGAGCGAATGACAGGAAAACTAGTCTAGCCGTGCAATTTTAAGCATGTTGACTCAGAAGTTAGTCCCTTGAGCATTTACACAGGCTAAAGCCCTGTTCAGGCAACTGAAGTATGTGTAGTGAACATGCATTGGGAGGAGCAGGATTGGTGCCATTAAACCCAAATCCATGAGTGTTGAATAGTCCATGTGATCAGACCTATGTACATACAAAATGAACGTATGTAGGTGTTCCTGTGCAAATGGTTGCAAGGCCCCGAACGGCAGGCAGATCAACATGCAGACAGTTTGGCTGTGCACAGAATCTGCTCAAATGTACAGAATCAGACTACCAAATGTACGTACAAATGTTGGGCTCTACCCTGACAATCTGGCTTCCCCTACCACCCTCACAAAGACACTGTGCTGATTTGAACAGGGCTAAATACAGCCACTTTCTTTATACTACTTGCTAGAAGCTGCAGGAAAGGAATGATCCTTACTGGTAAGGCCTTCTTGAAATGATGAGGATCTTGCATTTAACAAGCATTCCCTGGAATTTGCTGTTTTCGCTCCAGAATCAGCAGGAATAAGTATTCTGGTGGGGGTCTGGCACGTGCCTCACAGTAACATCCTGTAACAGTTGGATATTGGAAGACAATTGTCATTACGAGGAATCACTGAACTTTCACAATTTCTCATATCTGCCCACCTGGAGAGACTTAGAGCGGCTGCTAACTCAATGCTGTTGTTTACCACAAGAAATCACCGCATAGGTTTAGATACAACAGGATAGGGACTCATCTACATGAGAAAGTATAAGTTTTTTTGTTTATATTAGACACTAATGGCACTATCCTAACCAAATTACCATCACTAACCTAGCCGCAATGCAGCCCCAAGGTAAGGTAATAAACATGTGCTTACCTTGAGGAGACCCTCTTGACTTCCTCTCCACTGCAGCATGCTGTGCACACCACATTGGCACAGCTATGTCAGTGCTGGAAAGTTGATTAGGATTACGCCTAAGGCTGCAATTTTATGTACACATGCTTCAATCCTACCCCACTCCCACTAGTTTACATGATGATGATGATGATGATGATGATGATGATGATGATGATGATAACAACAACAACAACAACAACAACAACAACAACAACAACAGGTATTTATATATTTATTTATTTTATTCAAGGCGGTTTTATTATTCGACTTTATTCAAGGCGGTTTACATAGGCAGGCTTTATTTAAATCCCTTATTAAATAGGGATTTTTACAATTGAAAGAAGGTTCTTTCTTTCAAGAACCACTACATTCAGGTGTTTCATTCCGATCTGGCTTCACATTCTGGCCTCCATCCTCCCACGCTCAGAGCAGATGGAATAGCTCGGCTTCAGCTTTTCAGCTGCTTCAAGGTCGTACGGTGCCGGTGGCCTCGAACTGGTGACCTTGTGGATGTTATCTTCAGGCAGACGGAGGCTCTACCCTCTAGACCAGACCTCCTGCAGCCGCATCATGGAGGTATACACCTCATGCTATTGGGGGGGGGGGTGATTAGAGGTCTCCTTGAAATGAGGGTACTTTTGTTGCCTTACTTGTGGGAAGGCCTCCTGATGGCCTATGGGTCTTCTTGGACCAAAGCCAGCTCTGTAGCTGACATAACTAAGGAGGCAGCACAGGCCAAATTTTGAGGAATAGGATCAGATGTCCACTTTTGCCACCCAGATCCACTCCTCTAGCCCACCCTTACTTCTGACCTTCCCCTCCTCCCCACCCATGAAATGCTCCATGTGCTGGAGCATGTGCTCTGGAGGTTGCGGCACTACTCCTCTGATGATGCTGCCGCCACTTTGTGACAGCATCACAGAATGGCCTGTAGCTGGAAAACTGCACACACTGTTGCAAAGCTATTTACAACAGGGGAACTCTATCTCACTGTCAAAGGACAGCCCATAGGATTGGGCTGGAGTAGTAAGAAGGAAGCCCTACATAAGTTCAGTGGAGTAACTCCTCTTGGGATTGTGTTGTAAGCTTCCTGCAGTACCTAGAAGCTTCTCTGAGAGTAGGTAATAAGGCTCAGAAATGCCTCTACCCCTTTGGACGTAACTGGATGGCAAGAAACTGTGCAGGCACGCCTCAGAATTTGCCCCATTGGAGTCCATCTGCTGCTGTTCACGGCAGAAGGCCTCCTGGACACAACCAGAAGCCTTGCTACACCTCACAACACCTATGAACACAACTGGAAGTCACCAGCATGAACCAGAAGTGGTCTCTGGTCACGGCCGGAAGGCCTTCTGAGGAGGCTGGGAGGCTGATGCAACCTCTGGAGGGCCAGGTGCAGCCTTCACATGAGTTACTGCAGTAACTTCAGATTTCAGTATCCATGGTGGGAGGCTTGAACGGATCCCTGGTTCTCATTGGCTACCATCTGAATCTGGGAAAAGTAGAGTCTGGCTGGACTAGCCTCTGGATTTTAGACATCAATTCTGGTCAATAAACTGCTGCCTGAAGCCCAAGAGAGAAGAATTCCCCTCTTCCTGTTTGTAGGAAATTGCCTTCTACAGAGTTAGAATATAGGTCCATCTAGCCGAGTATTGCCCAGCACTGACTGGCAGTGCTGTCCAAGATTTCAGAGGTAAATTTCTCTCTACCTGAAGTGTCAGAGACTGAAACAGGGATGTTTTCGCATGCAAAGCAGGTGCTATTCTTGTGAGCTACAGCTCCTCTGCAGTTAGAGAAGACACCTTCGGACACTGCAGAGTGTCAGGTAGAGATTGTGGAGCACGGTGAAGTGAAATCTGTACAGCTTGTTGAGAAACGCTTTCAAGGATATCTGCTTGTTTGCCAGGTGCACCATAGTTAATAGCTTGTTTGTTCTGGCACCTGCCTTCATTACTTAGGACCAGACTGCGAAGCCATTATGCATCTTTGCAAAGACCAACATACGAATTCCCATTTGAATCTGTCAACATTCAGACGGCAAGGACCTTGAAGGACTGCATGGAGAGTTAGCAGGACTGTGCTAACACAGCCTTCTAAAATATTATGGAATCATTATGTTCCAGGCATAATAAGTTCCCATTAGAAAGGGACGGCAAACGGGTGCCCTGCAGGTCTGTGCTTAGCATTCCAAATAAGGACCAGTTCATACATTATGTTTTTCCTACACAGAACACACTTTCATGTAAGAAATAAGATTACTTGGGCTATGTGCAGTGGCAGACCTGGGGAGGCGGGGGGCAAAAGTCCCAGGTGCCCCATGACACACCCTGCCGCTGCTGCCTCTGCCCACTACACCACCTTTGCTTGCTCGTCAGAGCCATTCCACAGGCAGGCAAAGCCCTGCGTGGTGCTCCAAAAGCCTTATGAGGCTTCTGGCATGATCTTAAAGAGCACTTCTGGTTTTCGTCGGCGTGTTGCAGACCTATGTGCTGGGGCGGCATAGGGGCCAGGTCCATAACTGGTTACATGCATGCAATGTACTATACAGAAGTGCTTTTTTTGGCAATTTAAAAAGCAATGCATGAAGCATCCCTTCGGCTGCAATCCTAGACTTTCCTGGGAGCAAGCCCCTCCGAACACAACAGAACTAACTTCTGAGTAGATATGCCCAATATTGCACTGTTAAGAGATCAATCAACCCCATTTGTACTTTTAAAGGCTTAGGGCCAGAACAAACCTTACAGTGGTAGTTGTAGTAGTTCCATTTCATGTTTCTGCTGCATTCACACAGAAAGCTGGGGTGGAGGAGGCAGGGAGAATTTTGGCCCCACATCAGGCAGGATAACATGGGAAGTTGCCCAAGAGGATGGTGGTACCTGAGACACCGAATCTAGCACAACTGTAAGGTTAGGACATGAAGGAACAGAGGAGCCAATGAGGACAACATGTGAAGACCCACGTGTGAAGATTCACAAAGCACCTCCAAATATTAGTGCCATTGGCTGCATAACTGCAGATGCCCAGTTAGAAATTACATAGGATGGAAAAATTCTGTTTATTTCCTCTTTCCAGTGATAACTTGAAAACAAGAGCCAGCAAACTCAAAAAGGATTTTGTTGCTTATTGGTTAACTAGATCTGGAGAGATACGTTTGGCTGTGGTGTCACAAACAGAGCATCCTGGGAGTGTATAAAAACTGACAAGCACAAAACAGCTAATTTGGAAAATATATATATTCAAACAAAGCATTTTGCCTTTGCTACTTGCCTTATTTAAGTGTCAAAAAAAATTCACATCATTTTGGAGATCTCTCCCCACCCCCCAAAACTGTCTTACTTATAAAGATAGTGATCATCTGAAGCAAGCTTCCCCCCGCCCCCCGACTTCTTTTACTGTATTTTCTATCATGGCATGATATGCAGAGGTGAATGTAAACACGTTGAATTTGTCATATGGACTATTGTTCTACTATATTTGTAAATCTGCTTGGCATCATTACCAGGTATATAGCCTCTTTAATTGAAACTAATTATGCCTAAGCCATGTAATTTTCATAACAGTTTGGAAGTGCCACTCCGAACAATTCTGTTAACTTTTCTGCTCCCACTGCCTGTTTACAACTTCCCTTTCAGCAGGCCATTTGAACAGCACTCTGATCTCATCTCTGTAATTAAAATGAGGCAACATTAATCACTAAGCTACTGTAGCTTGAACAACTTCTAATGCATTTGAAGGGAAAATGGAGATTCCTAATGCATCTAAACAATTAAGTCTATTAGATATGGTGCTTCTTTAAGGTGTGATCTAATTAGATGACTATATATGCGCACAAAGACACAATCTGATTAGATTGGTGTTTAGAGTTAAAGGCAGCTTGCTTTTAAGATGACAGGGCATGGCCTGATGAAATCTTTCCAACTGTCCAAACACTTCCTCCCACCATTCTCTTGTCATTTATTTTTATTGAATCATGCAGCTGTCCAACTGCATGTTTACTAGGAAGCGTATCCAGTGAACTGTGTTCACTAAGCTTGGGTAATAAGGCAGTATAGGACAACAGGCTTTTGTTACTGAGTCCTAGGTAATGAGAAATTCTAACAAAGCATGGTGAAATTAGCGGGTGGTGTGGGGTATGATTGTGTTGGCCCTTGCTTGCATATTATTGGCCAGTGGCTCAGAAACCATCAAGGCCGCACAGCAGAAGCCAATCCTTATTGGGCACCAGGAACAAAGAATATTGGTAAACCAATCACTGTTTATCCAGGAAGCTCAAGGATGCCTCTCTGAATGAGACTGCTACTTTGTCAAGGTAATGGGCCAAAGGAGAGAGGCTGAGTTGAGACTGTAAGGTGACCTCTTTCCTCTCTCTGGTGGGAATAAGCCCTGCCAGCCTCCAGCAATCTCTATACCCAAGGAAGCCAGAACTTGGGTCATGCTTTGTACTCCTAGAACTTCTCAATACTGCTACCTGCCCTGATCACTTACTTGAATGGTCAGAAGCTCCAGGGGCAACACTGACTGAATTCTTCCTGTGGAGGGGAGATCACTGGAGAAATACGATATTTGCAAATATTTGCTATATTGACAGATATGCATATTCATCATTGAATGGAGGCAGAGGGCACAGCATTCCTTACAAATGGCTACATCTTCCCAGGGAGCAGCTCTGCACCTCAAAATACTTGATTTGTCCACCACAGCTTCTCCATTCCATATCTGCCAGTCTTTGACTTAGATAACAGTCCTTCCCAGAAGCAGCTAGGAAACAGCTTCTTATGCTCTCACATCCTCATTCTGGAGGAGGGAGGAACAATGCATTGCTTTGATCACTTTCTCCCACTCAGAGGGCATTTCCACTTTCCAGGGAAATCTTGCATTAAGGAATCTTGCATTCGGAGAAGGAGAGGCTCTCTGAGTTGTGAAGAGGAGAAAAGGAGGACGAAGATGAGAAGGAGAAGGTAAGTGTACTCTAACTCTTTGTCATCTAACCTTATATCAACATTGAAATCTAGCTTTACCTTTAGCTTAGCTTTACCTAAGCTTTACCTAAGTTAGCACCTAATCTAACCAGAGGGAGGGAGTCTAAGGTCCAGCAAGTTGGGGCACAGGAGCTAGGTAAGGGCAATAAAAATATATACGTGAGTGTGTACATAGGTCTACTCTGAGCAGGAGCAGAGTCCTACTCGTGAGTAAGGGCCCAAGGTACAGGCACTTGGAAAAGTAAATAAAACATAGGAGGCTAAAGTAGAAAGCAAGTTTTTCTACTTTGTTTAAATTAACCCTATACATAACCCAAGTTAAACTTAATCCAAGTTAGAACATAATCTAAAGGTTCAGTAAATTGGGACACAGATGTAGGTGAGAGCAATAAATAAATAAATAAATAATTTAAATAAAGGTGCACACTTAATAAAAGCAGGAGGTATAATTTAGATAGGAAGCTAGAGCCCAGACTAAAACAAGAAGAGGGTAATAGGGGGAGAAAGTACACTTGGTGACTATTTTATAAACAGAGCACAACAGGATTTAAACCTTTAGTGTGTAAGTTCTGCCAAGCCCAAAAAAACTCTTAAACCAGTGCAGTTTAAACTCAAATGAAAAGCAGATTGAGGTTAAAAAAACAGTCCCACCTAAGAGAACTGAATTAGGAGGGTAAGAACCTAGGAAGGGCCCCTTCCCAGACAGCCAGGACAATTTAGCTTAGCATAGTCATAAACTAAACAATTTAGCATAGTCATTGTCCTTTAGGAGGTGATAAGAGCCCCATATGGGAGGCCAAGCGAGACTATGAGGAACGCATGGCCAGCAACATTAAGGGGAATAATAAAAGCTTCTTCAAATATGTTAGAAGCAGGAAACCCGCCAGAGAAGCGGTTGGCCCTCTGGATGGTGAGGGAAGGAAAGGGGAGATAAAAGGAGACTTAGAGATGGCAGAAAAATTAAATGAGTTCCTTGCATCTGTCTTCACGGCAAAAGACCTCGGGCAGATACCACTGCCCGAACGGCCCCTCCTGACCAAGGAATTAAGTCAGATAGAGGTTAAAAGAGAAGATGTTTCAGACCTCATTGATAAATTAAAGATCAATAAGTCACCAGGCCGATGGCATACACCCAAGAGTTATTAAGGAATTAAATAATGAAGTTGCTGATCTCTTGACTAAGATATGCAACTTGTCCCTCAAGATGGCCACAGTGCCAGAGGATTGGAGGATAGCAAATGTCATATCAATCTTTAAAAAGAGAAAGAGAGGGGACCTGGGAAACTATAGGCCGGTCAGCCTAACATCTATACCAGGTAAGATGGTGGAATGCCTCATCAAAGATATAATCTCAAAACATGTAGATGAACAGGCCTTGGTGAGGGAGAATCAGCATGGCTTCTGTAAGTCTTGCCTCACAAACCTTATAGAATTCTTTGGAAAGGTCAACAGGCATGTGGATGCAGGAGAACTGGTGGACATTATATATCTGGACTTTCAGAAGGTGTTTGACATGGTCCCTCACCAAAGGCTACTGAAAAATCTCCACAGTCAGGGAATTAGAGGGCAGGTCCTCTCCTGGATTGAGAACTGGTTGAAGACCAGGAAACAGAGAGTGGGTGTCAATGGGCAATTTTCACAATGGAGAGAAGTGAAAAGTGGTGTGCCCCGAGGATCTGTCCTGGGACCGGTGCTTTTCAACCTCTTCATAAATGACCTGGAGACAGGGTTGAGCAGTGAGGTGGCTAAGTTTGCAAATGACACCAAACTTCTCCAAGTGGTGAAGACCAGAGGTGATTGTGAGGAGCTCCAGAAGGATCTCTCCAGACTGGCAGAATGGGCAGCAAAATGGCAGATGCGCTTCAATGTCAGTAAGTGTAAAGTCATGCACATTGGGGCAAAAAATCAAAACTTCACATATAGGCTAATGGGTTCTGAGCTGTCTGTGACAGATCAGAAGAGAGATCTTGGGGTGGTGATGGACAGGTCGATGAAAGTGTCGATCCAATGTGCGGTGGAAGTAAAGAAGGCCAATTCTATGCTTGGGATCATTAGAAAAGGTATTGAGAACAAAACAGTTAATATTATAATGCCGTTGTACAAATCGATGGTAAGGCCACACCTGGAGTATTGTGTCCAGTTCTGGTTGCCACATCTCAAAAAGGACATAGTGGAAATGGAAAAGGTGCAAAAGAGAGCAACTAAGATGATTACTGGGTTGGGACACCTTCCTTATGAGGAAAGGCTACGGTGTTTGGGCCTCTTCAGCCTAAAAAACAGATGCTTGAGGGGGAGACATGATTGAGACATACAAAATTATGCATGGGAAGGATAAAGTGGATAGAGAGATGCTCTTTACACTCTCACATAACACCAGAACCAGGGGACATCCACTAAAATTAAGTGTTGGGTGGGTTAGGACAGACAAAAGAAAATATTTCTTTACTCAGCGTGTAGTCGGTCTGTGGAACTCCTTGCCGCAGGATGTGGTTATGGCATCTGGCCTGGATGCCTTTAAAAGGGGATTGGACAAGTTTCTGGAGGAAAAATGCATTATGGGTTACAAGCCATGATGTGTATGTACAACCTCCTGATTTTAGAAATGGGCTATGTCAGAATGCCAGATGCAAAGGAGAGCACCCGGATGCAGGTGTGCTCCTTGGGGCATTTGGTGGGCCGCTGTGAGATACAGGAAGCTGGACTAGATGGGCCTATGGCAGTGGTATTCAAACTGGGGTGTTGCAATGTCCCAGCCTGTGGATCCTGGCCTCTGCCCCCTTAAGGGGCACAGGCATTCAGGAGACAGGGGGAAGGCAGCAGCATGATCCTGCGGATCGCGCCGCTCAGGGGAGCTGCAGGGGCTTGGGTGCACTTGCCCAAGCCTCCTGCAGCCTCCCGGGGGTGCAGGGAACACTGTGCAACCTTCGGCAGGGCTCCCCAGGTCAGGAAAAGTGAAAGTGGAGCGATCGCGCCCCACTCCGCAAAACCGGAAGCGGAGCACGATCGCTCCGCTTTCCTTTCTGACAGGGCTGCAGGGACTGGGGTGCACCCTCCAGTCCCTGCAGCAGCCGTCCCTGTGTGTGGGGAGCCCTGTGCGAGCGCCTGCAGGGCTCCCCAGGTCAGGGAAAGAGAGAGTGGGGCAATCGTGCTCGCACAGGGCTTGCTGCACACAGGGATAGCATCCCAGTCCCTGCAGCCCCCTGAGCAACACGATCCTGGGGATCATGTCGCTGCCTTCCCCCTCCCCTGATGCCTCCCCCGCCGCCTCCCCCCCACCCCCGCAAAGACTTACAGTGGGTTTCAAACTCCCGGAGAGTTTGGAAACCGCAGGCCTATGGCCTGATCCAGTGGGGCTGTTCTTATGTTCTTATGAAGCATCATGAAGCCCAATCCTAACCTCCTCTCTTCCTGCTGATGCAGTCAAGGAAAAAAGGCATGTGCTGTATCCAGCAGGTTGAGGGAAGATCAGGAGGCTTGGGAGGGCAAAGGGGAATTATCTCCCATTTCCCTTTCCGTAAGTCTCCTATTGGCCAATAGGTCTCCTATAGCTGGCATGTCTGAAGAAAAGAGAGGGATGGGGAGCCTCTGATCAGAGGGGATAGGATCACACAACCATGCCATCAGATCCATTTCTCCTACCACCTTCTCACCCCATTCCTCCTCTTCCCACCTAGTTTCAATCCCTATCCTCCCCCTCCCTACCCACCACTGTCTTATCTGGTCTGGTAGGAGTGGCAGAGTCTGACAATAGAGTTGTGACACAGCTGCACCTTGCCAATCAGTGCATGCAAACTGGCTGCCAACAGAGTATGGCACTATCTGTTGGCAGCCATTTTATGGCAGTAGAAGTCACTTCCAATGTCATAATGGGATCTGCAGGACAGCCCAATCTTCAATAGTATTGGACTGCTGAACCATTAACAGTTGCTCTCTTTTTTGGGGTCAAATCCCAGACATTCAAACACAATTCATACATAGCATCAGTTTCCAAGTCTGCAACAATTCTGTCCTGTATTACTACTTTAATTACCTCTTACTACATGGTGCCTATGTAATAAAGAATGTCATCTTTTTATAGGCCAACATATACTTTGTCACTCTTCTTTATACACGCTAACCAAGCTAAATTAAAGAAGGGTACTATGAAGTCTCGCTGTGTCATGAACAGGTTAAATCTAGGCCCAAGTCTGTAATAAGTTACTGGTTGCACCAGTTGTCTACAGCTGTGAGAAAGTCAGCCATTAGAAAGGAATGCATTATCTATGCTTCAGTGGCCAGGGAGTGTAGGTAGCTAAGTAGTAACCCAGTGGAAGGAGAGTGCCTTTGCAGGTGAAGGAACTCTTATCAAAGGATGATTGAGTTATGTCCAGCTATGTGTTTGAAGGGGGGAAGAACTGAGTGTTAGCAAGTAGCTTTCTTCCAGAACTTTCAGTCATCAAGCAACCTCCACTAAAGCGGAAGTGGAGCGTGATCATTCCACTTCCACTTCTGAAGCTGTGGGGAGCCCTGCAGAAGGTCGCACACCCCTGGGATGCTTCAGGATGCTCAGGTGCATGCAGCCAAGTCCCTGCACTCAAGTCCCTGAGTGACGCGATTCTGGGGATTGCGCCGCTGCCTTTCCCACACCCCTGCTGCCTCCCCCCCCCACAAAAACTTAGAGCAGCTCAAACTCTCCAAGAGAGTTTGAAAACCGCTGCACTTTGCTAAAAAGACCTCTTAGGCTGTAATCCTAACCACACTTTCCTGAGAGTAAGCCCCACTGAACAAAATAGGACTTACTTCTGAGTAGACCTGGTTTGGATTGTGCCCTTAGTCATTTCCAGGGAGTGTAAAAGCCATTTCTGGTCGTTGTCCCCCCTTTGCTCATTTGTCCATTTCTGCAAGGAGTTCTGAAGATTCCAGCTTGGAGTGCTTTAAAAATAAATAAATAAATAAATAAATAAATAAATATATATATATATATATATATATATTATAAATATCTGCATGCACAGTGAGGCTCTTCCTGACTCGACAAGATTTGCAAGCAAAGCGCTTCAGGCAGCAAGTGAGATCAGAAGAGGGAGAGCAAGCTTTTGCGACACAGCCGATCAAGAGGGAAGCAACAAGAGCACATAGGAATCAAAAATATTCAGAAGAGTCTCCTTTTAATGGGGGAAAAAGGAATGTTCATCATTTTCATTTCCTCAGAGGACATTTCTTTTATTACTGATTTGGGCATCTTTATGAGTTGCTCTCTTTCGTGTTCATTCCCATTATTGAGGATCTTGCAGCTGACGTGCCGGAATATGACTTAGCAAGATTTAATTCTCTTCAAAATTGTATTTCATCTGGCTTACTTTGAATCCACTTTTGAAGAGGGCTCAAACGTTTACTGGCAGTTTTATGGAACAAATAGAAGAGACCTTTCGTTCTCCATCAAAGAGCTTGTGGCCCAATGAGGCTTGCAATTTCAGTTTCTCTCAGAGCCAACTCAGACACTAGCCCTTTGAAGGCAGAGTTATTCGTGTGTTGGCATATGCAGAACACTGTAATAACTATGCTGCCGCAGTCCTGTCTCTTATTCAGTATTGGACATAAAGCCCCCACATGTGTGGTTTTCTCCATATGTGCCAGTGGAAGTACAGATGGCCCACATTACCCGTGGATTTGGAACCCACAGATTTGATCATCCCCAGGTTCTGAACCTGCAGGTGGGTCCAGTCTGTACCATCCGGAGGCAATGAGAGCTGTGATCCTGTCGCCTCCAAGAGGACCTTCCCCTGGATGCCTCTCTGGCCCTTAGAGGGCCTTCTGAGACTTCTGGAAGGCTGAAAATCCTTCTAGGCCGAAAACCAAAGCATCCCCGGGCAGCACCAAAAGCATTCTCGGCTCTCTGAAGGCACTCTGGATTCAACTAAAGCAAAGCTCCAGTTGGATTTGGAGGCCCAAAATCCATTGATTGACTGCCCAATCCTAACGGGCAGCCCAATCCTGAGCTGCCCGGGGCGCCCCCACTCAGTGGCACCACAAGAACTGCTGCCGAATCCAGCGCCTCCCGCACTACCGTGGGAGGCACCTCAGGAGTAGGGGATATTCATCCCCTTCCCCCGGGTAAGGGAGGCAGCCCTGCAATGGGACTACTCACTTTAGTGGCGGCCTTTGGGTGCCGCTAAAGTAAAGGCGTTCATGTAAGGCACGCAGCCTTCATGAGTGCCTAGGATCCTGCAGAGCGGAGCTCCACGGATCCTCCTCCTGCCCGCCCCTGGGCACAGCTCTGGCACGCCCCCCTCCCCATGTCATGCCTGCCTCCCTGCCCCCCAGAACGCCCCCATCCCCGCCCCATTCCCTGTTCTGCAGCCCAGTGGTCGCAGGTGCTGCCGAGTTGTGGAACACGGGCACCCGCCAGGCGATGGCTCAGGCTGAGACACCTCCTGCAGGAGCCCAGCGGTGAGCCTCGCAAACGTGCCTTATGGCACGTTTGCAAATCTGGTCCACGCCACGGAGGAGCAGCGCGAACCACAGGATTGGGCTCTCAGTCATCTGCAAATTTCTGTATCCAAGGGGGTTCTGAGAACGGAACCCCAATGGATACTGAGGGCTGCCTGTATAAGCTGAGAACTCCATGTACTCTTGATTCTGTCCTGATCAGTTTCTAATGAGTGCCCATTTAAGCATACTTAAAATCTTACTCATATATTGACTTTAAAATGTGTTCAGGCATGCACTTGCTTGTGTCAGTTACATTTTGGAAACATACAAGCAAAAAATGCTGAGGAAAATTGACAGTCAGTCTTTTTTATCCACAGATTTGGGACCTGTGGATCTGACTATCCATGGGTCCCTAACCCAGGGGGATCAACCTTACTTGGACCCTCCAAAGGTTTCCCTGGGCCTCAGAAGGCCTTATAAGGTCCTAAAACATGATATGTGAGAAATTCTCAGAGAACTTGTTAAAATCTAGACTTGCTTTCAGTAGTCACCTGGGCATTGGTGATGGTTCCTAGAGATCCCACACCAGTGCTCAATGGTTGGCAACCCTCCTTCCATATGCCCTTTACCAATGACACCTTTTTTTCTTCTTTCTTCCTCTCTCCCTTCTTCCCCTAACTTCTGTTTACCATCCAGCTTGAGGACGAGTTGCATAAACTCAAAAGCTAGCCTGCTCCTTTCCAATGGGTCTAATAAAGACAGTTGCGTTGCCAGGTTCCAGTGGTACCCAGGGCGGAGTGACGTCACAGAGGAGGATGGTACCCTCTGTGTCTGCATTGTGACACCCTCCCCTGAGCACATGCAGCCCTCACTTCCAAACACTGCAAGGGCAGGTAGGCCGATTTTGCGGCATTTGCCATGTGCCGAAGGTCAGCACTGTCACACCCCTCAGCAGAGATAGCGTAAAGGTATGATGTAATTAGTGTTTGTCACAGTTTCAATAACTGTGCTTCTAAGCGAGAGTACTAGACACAGGTCAGGATTCATTTGTGTGGCCACTTTGTCACCCTGTCTCACAATCAATGTTTTGGAGCCTCTGGAAAAGCAAAACCAATCAAGTTGGAGCCCGCAAAGAGGCATTGGAAGGGGAGGATCAAGTCTAGCCATCAAGCCCTAGCAGTCTATGCTCAGGACGTCAGCTATAATCAGAGAGTCAGAGTCAAGGATCAATGAGCCTCCTGGCTGGTCACGAAATATTTGTCATTTGGTGTTCGGAACTGTTGCTGATGGAAAAATATCAATACCTGCATTTTTTTCCCTTTATGGCTGTTCCATGTCCGTACCATTTGCTGGTTTTTTTAAAAAACAAACCTATGTGTCTCTGTCTGTATGTGTAAATATCTATCTTTCTGTCTGTCCCTTAGAGGCTGAGTACTTGGGAAAAAAAACAAAAACAGGGCTCTCACAAACATTGCAAAAAGTGATTCACATAAGAATAAGACTGAAATACATTTTCCTCCTGTCGCCCTCCTCGACACCAGCTAAATGTGCTTCCTCCAGGCTCAGAGACTAATAATCCTTATTTCTGAATTATTTGAGAGCAAGAATTGCTCGGATGTTTCATTTGTACCCAATATAATATGAAAACATGCAATGAAATGAATGTCAACCCTCCTGGGCTTACATGTGTTATTATAGACTCATCTCATTACTTCTTTGCCAACTGGTAGTGTTGTCTGATATTAGCTGCTGGGGGAAAAAAAGAAGGTATGTGCATACAATTGGCTGCAAGTACTATACTACGACACATGTGCGCAACATCACAATAGTGGAATCACTAGGGCTTGTGTCACTCAAAGTGGGAGGCTAGCATGTCACCCCCATGACGGACCTCTTCTAATGCAGTAGGCAGGGCAATGTCCTGGGCAGTGGTTGTGGTGATGCACCATCGCCTCACACAGCCGTTTTTTTGGCTATATAGACAGAATATGGATATTTCAATACCGTTTGTTTCACTGCATTCCTCATGAAATTACACATCAAAAGATATATAATATGATGGTATTATTCGAAAATACTAAGATTTTTAAAATTTGGGCTAGTAGTGATGTCACCCCCTGTACGTGTCACCCTGGGTGGCCTGCACCCCCCCCCCACAGCCCACTGGTGACGCCACTGCATCACGCTGAGACAGTATACCACTGGCCTGATGCTACTGTGTCACTAACTATGACAGGGGTGGAGTTTTTCACAGGCGTTCAACATTGTTAGCAATGAAAGCCAGAAATTGGGGGGGGGGGGGAGAACCATATTAGACCAAGACTACAGACAGTTCACCATCTTAAAGATTCTTGGCCACTGTGCACTGAATGAACACAGCTTGGCTGTACTAGATTGATATACTGTGTGCCACACAGATATAATGTGTTTGCAACTGACAGAAAGATAGCAGAACAGACTCGCCTGACAATGCAATGCATTGCCTTGGATTTATTTGTTCTTTCAGATTTACAGCCTATCTTATCTTCAAGGCCTTAGAACAGGTAAGTTTAGAACCTTATAAAAACACAGGAAAATGTAGCACATGCATCAGAATCTGGTAACACAAACACGGCTATTATAAAACTGTAGATTTCAAAGATAGAATATAGCGATCAAAATATACCGTATTTTTTGCTCCATAAGACGCACCTGACCATAAGACGCACCTATTTTTTAGAGGAGGAAAACAGGAAAAAAAATATTCTGAACCAAATAGTGTAATAAAATATTCAATAAACTATAACAGAATAACATTTGAACCATGTAAAGTGAACAGCAGTCAACAGTGGCATTAAGAACCATTAACACTGTCATTGAGAGACTTAAATGGAGAGACTGTAATGGAGAGACTTAAAGGTTTGAGTACTCTAGTTTTCTGGAAACCCCAAGAACTCATCATCGCTAGAGTCAGAATTTATGAAGCTCATTTGCTCACAATCACTGACATCACTTTCTTAGCTGTCTTCATATAAGATACCGTCTTCACTTCCATCTAAGGCATTGCTAATGCCACATTTTTTGAATGACACTTTTTGAATGTGAGCATAAACTGGCATGAAGATCTCCCCCTTCTTAGGATGAATGGGATCATAAACTGGCATGAAGATCCCTCCCTTTATTAGGGTGAATGGGATCATAAACTGGCATGAAGATCCCCCCTTCATTAAGGTCCCCAACATGCACTCTTTTTTGCAGTATTCGCTCCATAAGACGCACACACTTTCCCCCCCCCCCACGTTTTTTTGGGGGACAGTGTGTCTTATGGAGCGAAAAATACAGTAATTGCTAGAAAATATATTGCTAGAATGCATCCTCTCTTTGGAGAGGAAGGTTCTTATACTTTATTAACAGGACAGCTGCTTAAAAGTTTAGCAGATGGGGGAAGTGAGGAGAAGGGCCAATCTGTGCATACACCATGAGAATGTATGTAGAAAACATGTAAGTATAGTCCAAACAGGCACCAAATATCTTTGGACTGTCACAGCCCAGTCTTCTACAAGGGCATGAGCACCATAAGAAATACTTACGAAACCATAAGACACTCTTACTGTTAGATAGCACTAACTTCCTTTCAGTACCCATCAAAGTATGATGGGGTCAGATTTTGTCACAAAATCATTAGCAGAGGAGGTGCATTATTCAGTCTAGCCCCTGGTACTGACTTTGTTTATTCATAGTCTTGATGACAGCGATGATTCATTCATTCATTCATTCATTGGATTTGTATTCCGCCTTTCTCCCCGAAGGGCACCCAAGGCGGCTAACGATCAAGTTAAAAAATACAAGGCAGAAAAACATTAAAAATACAACACACTTAAAAACAATTAAAAACAAGATAAAATACATAGCAGCAGACTGAAATCATGCAGTAAAAGATATAAGTTATAAATTTATAAAAACAGCCCTTATGGTGCCTCAAAGGCTTTCCTGAATAAAAAAGTCTTCAGGCCCCGCTGGAACGTTAATAATGAGGGAGCTGCTCTCAATTCAAAGGGGAGGAATTCCATAGTGCAGGTGCCACCACCGAAAAGGCCCTGTTTCTAGCCGCCATTCCCTTCACCACTCTCAATGATGGCACAACCAACAGGGCCCCTTCTGATGACCTTAGAGAACAGACCGGACTATACAGAAGAAGGCGGTCTCTCAAATACGCTGGTCCCAAGCCGTTTAGGGCTTTAAAGGTCATAACCAGCACCTTGAATTCAGCCCAGAAACAAATGGGCAGCCAGTGCAGCCGCCGGAGTAGCGGCGTGACGGAGTCAAACTGCCGACCCCCAGCAACTACCCGAGCCGCCGCATTCTGCACTAGTTGTAGCTTCTGGACCGCCTTCAGGGGCAGCCCCACGTAGAGCACTCACTGCTTACTGGTCACTGCTTTATGTAAGTTTTATAGCTTTATATAAGCATTATACTGCTTTATATAAGTTCACAAAGTGGTTTATAGAGCAGTTCAGATAAATGGCTCTCTATCTGAAAACTCACAGTCTCAGAAGATGCAGAAGAATACCAACAACTGCCACTGAAAAAGACACTGTGCTGGAGTGAAGAGGGACAGTTACTCTCTTCCTGCTAAATATAAGTCAAGCACCTGTTAGTAGGGCAAAGAAGCACTGTACAAAGTAAAAGTATGTACATTTAATATGTAAATACAAGATAAAAATCAGCCTGCCCAGGAGGGCACATCCACTCGGCCACTGCTAAAGCTGGAGAAGGAATGGACAGAAGGAGCTACAGCTGCCTTTTCTTCAACTCCCGGGGCGGAGGGGGGAGTTTTAAAATAACTGCCTTTCCCCCAATTTCACAGGATACCCAATGACTCATCATTGGTATTATATACCCCAATAATAAACAACTCACCTCTAAGAACAGAAGCATTCCCCCCCCCAGCCAGTGAAACATTTGTTTTCCATAGAAGGCACTGACCCAGGACTGAGCCATTTCTGTCCCAATTCTAACCTCCTCCCCCACCAATGTAACTAGCATTGCACCTGTGAAGGCTTTTTTACAGCTGACACAAAGCAGCCTCTGTCAATGCGTGTTGCAGGCCCATTGGTGTCTTCCCTTGCAGGCCCCCAATGGAGTCCCATGTGATGACAGGCCTACAGGCACATGCCGGAGCAGGCAAGTTCGCACAGGGGATTGAAGGGAGGTAGAGAGGGAGATGAACAGGAAAGGCAGAACAGGAGAGTGTGTGGGTGGAACAGGGTGGTGATGGGGAAGAAAGGAGGGTGGATCAGGCATGGGAGAAGGTGAGATTGCCACGACGCACACCAAATCCCAAGCCCCTTTCTGGACCTGATCCACTTTCACAGTGCAACCCAGTCTTGCACCAGAGATTGAACTGGCACAGGTCTGAGTTGCCCCATAAAGCCTGTTGTGGCTTATCCCAGACCATGGAGACAAATCTTCTCTTACCCTGAGGAGAACTCCAGCCGAAAATCTCCAGCAGGATGCAGTTAAAGCCTTATCGGTGCTGCTGCACAGGGACTTAGGTAGGATCGGGTGGTTATGTGGCTAAAAGTAGAGCTTGCACAGAGCAAAGAAAATCTGTGGTGTTTATAATTTAATCGAATTGAAGTCATTCAGTCATTCTAATCATAAAGTCTCAAAATTTATAACCAGCTCACATCTGACTGCAACATAGCCGTTAGCAGCTGCCACCTATACGGAGATGCTAGATTTTCAGACAGCAGATTTATACATAAGAAATATCTGCTATCTGCCATGCAGAGTATCTTACGAGAGAAGGTAGTGTTTGCTGAAGTGGGCTTGACACCAGTAAAAAAATTTCTTAAAGGAATCACTGGTTCACTGCTGCCACTTTGCACTGGGAAGAGATGATGGAAAGTCTATGGCAGCTTTGCATTCCAATTTTGGCAAAAGGCTGCCAAAGCAGCTTAATTAATCTGCCTCTTCAGGTCTACAGTAATAAAAATCAGAACCCAAACCCTGAATGATCGCAGTTAGACTTGATGAGGACAATGAGATGTCACCTTTTGGCAAGAGAGAGCATAAAGGCAACAAACATGAACCACCTGGGTTACAAAGTGTTGATACAGATTGTTGTTAATGGTTGGTTGGCAACCTTCAGTCTCGAAAGACTATGGTATAAGCCTACAGCACCCGGTATTCCCAGGCGGTCTCCCATCCAAATATTAACCAGGCCTGACCCTGCTTAGCTTCCGAGATCAGACAAGATTGGGTATGTACAGGGTAACAGTTGCTGTCAGATTGTTGTTATTCTTTACTTAATTATTTCCATTTATTCAAACCCCTGCCCTCACATCCCCTGAAAGCTCTGGCTGGGTTGAAAAGTTTGAAACTTAATATTCAGCTCTCTGTGAAGGCAACAGAATGTGGCTTGATTAGCTTAACCAAATATCTTTCTAAAGTCAAACCCACCTCACCCATCTCTGAAGCTTGTTTGATTGTGTTATTCACAGCATAATCTTATGAGAGTTTTACGCGACTGGAACTAGTGTCCAAATTCCTTTACGACTGCCACAAAATGTGTCACACCGTTTTGTGCAGCCAAGTCACTGCCACAAATGGCCATGGTGTCATGCCAGCTGTCCATCCATGGTAAGTCCATGCAGGGGAAGGAGGGGAGGGGTGGATGAAACAGAGGAGGAGGAACGGGAAATAGATGAGGGCAGGGAGGAGGATGGATGAAGGCCAGGCAGGGGATGATATTGTCACCAACGGTGTCACCAATATCCTCCCCCCCTTCCTGGCCTTGTACCGGGCTCACTTGGCCTTGCACTAGCTAAATTGCTGGCACAGATCAGAATAAACACATGCCAGTAGCTTACTCAGGGGAGACCTCCAGGACTGCCCCTGCTGCAAGATGAAGCATGCACTCCAGTGGCTGTGTTGGGGGTGGGGTGGGGGAGGATTTGATAGGATTTGGATCTCAGTTTTCTGGGTAGGGAAGAGGAGCAGGAAGCAGGGAGGCTGCAAGAGGGGGTGGATCAGGTGGTGATGGCGTGTGCCAGATCCTATCCTCTTTGACAGCAGCCTCCCCACTGCTTTTCTCTCCTTGTACTTGCTCCAGCAATTTTGCTGGTGCAAGTCCGAGGAGACCCATTGCAGGGCCAGGAGCCATCTGGAGAGGAAAGGAGATTTAAATCCCCTTTCCCTTCCAAAGCCTCCTGCAGGATGTTATTATCAATTTCTATAGCGCTTTTCAACATGTGTATGGAACAGATTAAGTGTTATCTCACCTACCCTCGTGCTAAACTTGTGAGACAGATTCAACTGAAAGAGAAGATCAACTTGCTCAGTGCTATCCAATAAGCTTGATAGTATTTCAGCGTTGGCTGTCACATTAAGCCCCAACATGCTATACTATAGCGACTGTCGTAGACTGATTGTAAGCTCAGTACATATAACGGACCCATTAATGTCAGGAACCTTGGCCTATCTTGAGTGACGATAATGTAGAAGTGGGATCCCTAAATCGGTGGCAGCCAAGACACTGCCATAAACTTTAGCAGTTCTCCCACAGAGATGGCTGAACAAAACTGAAATTTGTAATTGCCCCACACCGCCAAAGAGTCGCTGAGAGGCCATTTCTCACTGAATCGCCCGTGACTGTTCTGCAGCTGGGCAAGACCAATGTCGGTCTCGATTGTCAGGCGGGAATGGAGTTTTCTACAGCCAGAAGAATACATCACTGGGGTTGCTGGTGCCACCTGAGCAGCTGGAGTCTGCCTATGCGCCCACTGTGGTGGAGCCATCGCAGCATGTTGTGTTGAGCTGCCAACTCATTTAAAGTAACTTTCTCCTGCACTACATCATATTTCTGTAATAGCTGTTGAGAGACTGAGAGTTATAGTGCAGCCAGCTGTAAATCTGAGTTGTCTGAGCTGCTGCAGATGCTGAATACTGCCTTGAAGGCAACACTGTGCCAAAGTCAAACAAAGGTGGGGGCTGCTTAAACTTTCACATTGCGATTAATTGCACAGGGACTACCTATTCCACTTTCCTAGGGGTTTTCTTCAAGCACTGTTATAACACCACCAGTGTTTCCCTGGCATCATTAACCTCTGCCTGTGTTGTTAATACAAGCTCACACCGTAGTACTTAGTAGCAGTGTTAATAAGAGCAGCAACGGATAGGGTTGCCTGCATGGGCACATCCCAATGTTGGGAGAGGAAGCAGCAGTCCAAGAAAGCATTATTTCCCTGATGTAATAAATGCCTCTTACCCTTTGCTACAATTATTGTTGATCTGGTCTAATGTTGATCTAATAGTTCAGTATCAGATAAGATGATTTAACAATCTAACGTTGGTTGTTGATCCAATGCTAGTCATCCAGTTGACTACAAGTAACTACAAGTAACTACAATGTATCTAGGACAGTGGTTCCCAAATTTCTATAGGCTTTGCAGGGGTGGGGCAAAGGCAGTGATGTGATCCCCAGGATCGCATGACTACCAGGGTCAAAGGGGGCTTTTCCTGCTCACCTGCTGCAGCACCGGCCTTGGGGGCGGGGAGGGCATTAGCCCTGCTAATGCCTCTGCAGGGCTCTCTAAGCCTTGGAATGCTTCCAAATCGTGATCGGAATTCACTTCCAGTTTTGTGATTGAAAATCGGAAGTGGATTCTGTTCACAATTTTGAAGCATTTCCAAGGCTAGGTGCGGGCACACGTGCGGGCTCCCCACACCCCCAAAGAGGCTAGGGCTGCAACAAGTGAGTAAGAAATCCAAACTTTGTCCCTGGCCATGGCATGATCCTGGGGATTGTGTTGCTGCCATCGCTGCAGGGCACTTTCCTTAGGGGGGAATGCCCTGCTTCCAGGTCCCTGGTGAGTCATGACCCACCAGTTTGGGAACCACTGATCTAGGACATTATTATTTGGGAGATCAGGGAGGGAAAATGTGAACAGGGAGGCTCTTTTTACTTACCTGATGTCCTGCTCCACGACAACCTGACAGGGTTTAATTTTGGCCTGGCTATCTCGCAGCCCATTCTTATCCATTTTGCCAGCACAGCATGCAGCCAGAGGATAGAACTGGACTGTAAGAAACTAAACAAGACTCTAGCTAGCATGATTTTGCATATTCTCACACAAAGCATGGTACAAGAATTTAAGAGTTGGTTAAACTACCACTGAACACTCAACAAAGCACCCAACTTCTCTCCTATATGCAAAAAGTTGAGCTTGCTTCTGAAAAAAAGCAATCCGATTCCTGTAATGTAACATAGACTGCTCTCATTCATCCAAAAAGGGCAAGAAAAATCAAAGTGCTGAAAATCAAATGCTCAATAAAAAGGAATTTCAAACATCAGGGAACATTTGTATCTGATTAAAAACAAAAGACAACAGAAATCAATGGATAACTATCCCTCCCCTACAACAGTTCTATTTCACACTCCAGATATTTACAATAGAAAAGCCTGATTCCCTTCCACAGGCTGCTAGAAGGAGGGATGAAAGCTTTGCTGGGTCATAAAATTACAGATCACTAGTGCTGTAAATATAATGAGAGATTTCATTCTTTTTTTGAATTGACTATAGGGGTGCTGATAACAATGTATTGAACTGGAGGAACAAAACAGATTCAAAAAAGGGAAAGAAAGAAAAAGGTTCACAGTCACTGATGTTGGTTCAGAATAGACAAAAACTACAATGCTACTGTTCCATGCTCGGACACCAGCATCCCTTGAAAACAGGTGCACCAATATGACTCTCCTAGCTCAAGCAGTCAAGCTAAATCTTGCAAGACTCGATAGAATGCTTAAAGGTTTTATAGTGCATGTCAGTTTTCAGGCATTGCACAGCATGTGAAGGAGTGTGGAAAGTGGGCAAAGTAATGAACTGACAACCACCACAGAGGACACCCACGAGCCAACCAACCACAGGGCACCATAGAATTGCAATTCCCAGGCAGAGACTGGAAAGTAGTTAAAGCAATCGGCTGCCTCAGGAAAGTTGGGATTTTCCCCTTGCCCTCAAGCATGCAGGGCTATAGATTTCTCAAGAGGCTGTTTTCTTGGTGAACGATCCCTTTGCACACTTGGTGTGACTGCAGAAAGCTGACTATTGACTTGAAGCTCCATGAGGGTGTCAGGAACTCAGCTGATTGATTTACAAGGTTACCCACAGTTCCCTGGCAAGGCTCCTAACACAGGCCTGCAGCACAATTCATTTCAGTTTCAGAGTAAGGGGGAGAAGGGTCTGGAAGCTGGATTGTTATTAAGGAGACAGTGCATAGTTCATTCATTGTGCTTGAATACAATACATGGCTATGGTACTGTGAAGATCTAATAGTCTGACTCTTGCTTTATCAAAGCTTTTAGGCTCACTTTCCTTAGCGTTTGCATAGGGGCAGCAGCTTAAAGAATCTAAGAGCATCCAGTGTGCAGAGATGCTCTGTCACACTGTCACTGTCACTGAACAGTCCTTGCACACCAGCTACCATCAGGGCTATTACAACTTCTGCTGCTCGTCAATCCTCTTCCCCCCCCCCCTTCTATTTTCAGCCCAATCTTATGGGCTATTTATGACAGCAGATCTCGCAATCTGCAGTTATAAATGTTGCAGCAGCATCATAAAAGGCATGCTGCTATCATGTGCGGCCACTGATGAGACAGCCAGAGACCCTATGCATGTAGTAGTGGATGCTGCACTGGAGCAGGTGAGGTAGTAGAGTGGACTGTTTAGGGGAGAATCAGGCAGGAAATGTGCCCAAGTGGGGGCTGGTTTGAAAGCAAGAGGGATGATCTCGCCAGCAATCTCACATGCCATAGCCTATCCCCCTTTCCCAGCTGTGTTCTGTGCATTCATCTTCTTTAACTTACCCCTGCAAAATAGCAGGTGTAGGTTCAAGGAGACCCACTGGCAACCAGGCGGCCTACCAAGAAGTAAGTAAAAAAAAACCTTGATTTTTTAATTGCCCCCTCATCATTGCATGCCGTGTATGCTCCATTGGCATGGCTGCATGCAGAAGATGCTAAGGGATAGGATTGGGCTCTAACAATCCATAGCAGACCTCCCCAACCCTGCACTGCGGGGCAAAGGTTCATGATGGTGCCCCCTGTGGGCTGTCGCCACCCTCCAAACACCTCACCTGAGGCATACTGAGCCTCGCACAACCCCAGGCTGCGTCAGGGAAGCTTCCTGAGGCTTCCCCAACACTATAAACTGTGTTTCTGGAAAACTAGAAGCCCAGTTTCCAACCCCATCAGGAGCCTCAGGGAGGCTTCCGCAGGGTCCTAAAGTTTCCCGCCTAGGGCATTTGCCCCATTGAACATAATGAGAGGTCTGACACTGCTAAAAATCAATAGGTGTGGCCCATTTTACTCCATTACCTTTTCTCCTATCGTTTATCATCATATCTCTGCAAAAAGCCTTTTAAATGAATACATAACCCCTCCTTTGAAGGAAAAAAAAAACTCTACAACTGATTTTTGGGGCTGTTTTATAACTACACAGACTTTTTGAAGCAAAATAGGGTAGAAGAATAACTACAAAATCAAGATTAAGGATTTTCACTAAGAGTTTGACCCTGAGAAGACCTATGTATGGAAAATACATGTGGAATACAATTGTCCCTGTTTCTTGTACAAATGAGGTAGACTTCCCCCCTGCACACATACACATACAGGATAAAATAAGAATTTTTTTAAATACTGGCACTTTGCAAACAAGACTGCCTAAGACAGTCTGTTAATTCTGAAACAACCCCCACCCACCCACCCCAAGAAACCTCACCTTTTTAGTGCTATTCTCATACAGAAAAAAATGTCCCTTTGTTAAATTGACAAGAACTGACCCCATACAACTGCTCCAGCTATCCTGCCTCAAGATTCCTTTGTCTGCCTTGGGCAATGGCTTACTTTGAGACACCCTGTGCCCTTTCTTTATTTGAAATGTAGATTGTGTCTATTTGCAAAATTTTCTTCTAGCTTGCAGAAATTACAAAAAGAAAAACAAAAAAAAAATGGATATGGCCTTTTCAAAAGTTCTTAAACCACTTTTATGTATTTGCGAAGGCGAGAGGTTTAGAAATGGAGGTCAGGTCTCCTAAAATGCAAACTTTTTATGTGAATAATCATTGATTGTAGAGTCCTTGCACAATTAGCAACTCTCAGGATCACTATGAGTTGGTTTTTTTTTGGGGGGGGGGGAAGTTATCTAAAAAAAATGCTGAACATGTAGTTGGGATTGTGTCCTCACTCTATGGGAAACTCAGTGGACTGGGGTGAAAAATTATTCCCAGGGCCTATTTTTACTCACAGAAAAAAAAGCAATACATGGTACCTGGCAAAATTAAAAGATGTGGGTGACAATTTAAAGGGTTAAAGTTGCCGCAAAACCAACTTTCACATTTTATCAAGAAATATACTTCTGGAGTAGTGCATGATTCCTCCCTGTTAACGTTCTTGGAGTCATCCCCTCTAGCTTGCAGGGTGCGTGTCTGCTTCTCTGTCTATAAGCTTCATGGTTATAGCATCCAGTAACAGCAAGATACCAATTCCTTTGTGTGAGTGTAAGCAAGATAAACAAAGGCAATGGGTAGTAGTAGTAGTAACTTTATTGTCATTGTGCTACAACGAAATTTATGCACCTTTGAGATACAAGCATAATTACATACTACAATTCCAACAATCACACTCAACACACTCACCCACCCATTCTATACAACATGCATCAAAAAACAGTATAACAGACCATAATGCCCAGGAGCATGGTAACAACTATGTCACCTTATTCAACGTAATTATGGCTGTGGAATAAAAACTGTTCAGGAATCGTGTGGTGCTGCTCTAATAGTTCTGTATCGTCGACCCGAAGGCAACAGTTCAAAGAACTTATGAGCTGGATGGAAGGGGTCACTCAGAATACTATGTGACTTCTGCAGACAGCGAGATGTAAAGATGTCCTCCAAAGCTGGTAGATGAAGGTTGATGACGTGCTGCACGATCTTAATAATTCTCTGCAGAGCTTTTTTGTCCCCTGCAGAGCAATTTCCGTACCACACCAAGATATCATAGGTTAGGACACTCTCAATGGTGCAACGACAGTAAGATACAAGCAGCTGCTATGACAAATTTAACCTCCCAAGCTTCCTCAGAAAATATAATCGCTTTTGTGCCTTTTTTATCAACATGCTGGTGTTAATAGTCCATGAGAGGTCCTCTGTGACGTAAATACTTAGGAATTTAAAACTAGCAACCCTCTCCACCTCCTCACCATTTATGTATAATGGTGTGTGTACATCGGGAACTGCAGATAATTGGATCTGCAGATACCAGGGGAAGCCTGTACAGTAAATACTACAGAATATGACAGGATGGATCTTGTAAAACAGAGGCATAACAGTGGCATGAATCACCCATATGCTTGGTCTGGTGTAGTTTAAGGCAAGTCACAGGATTGGGGTATATGTTTTTACACAAACAATGTGCAAAAAAGACCCATTGAATTATTCTGCTGGTTGACGTTGTTTACCCACTTCCTCTAGTCTGGTTGACAATTGAGGATTTTCCACTTCAAGTACAGATTTTTTTCCCCTACACTCTCATTGATAGATGTTGGCTTATGCCCTGAAGCAGAAAGTTTTAAATACTTCTCAGCTAGTGTAACCATAAGAACATAAGAACAGCCCCACTAGATCAGGCCATAGGCCCATCTAGTCCAGCTTCCTGTATCTCACAGCAGCCCACCAAATGCCCCAGGGAGCACACCAGATAACAAGAGACCTCATTCTGGTGCCCTCCCTTGCATCTGGCATTCTGACATAGCCCATTTCTAAAATCAGGAGGTTGCACATGCACATCATGGCTTGTAACCCGTAATGGATTTTTCCTCCAGAAACTTGTCCAATCCCCTTTTAAAGGCATCCAGGCCAGATGCCATAACCACATCCTGCAGCAAGGAGTTCCACAGACCGACCACACGCTGAGTAAAGAAATATTTTCTTTTGTCTGTCCTAACCCGCTCAACACTCAATTTTAGTGGATGTCCCCTGGTTCTGGTGTTATGTGAGAGTGTAAAGAGCATCTCTCATCCACTTTATCCTTCCCATTCATAATTTTGTATGTCTCAATCATGTCCCTCCTCAAGCGTCTCTTTTTTAGGCTGAAGAGGCCCAAACGCCATAACGTTTCCTCATAAGGAAGATGCCCCAGCCCAGTAATCAGTCGCTATCTTTTGCACCTTTTCCATTTCCACTATGTCGTTTTTGAGATGTGGCGATCAGAACTGGACACAACACTCCAGGTGTGGCCTTACCATCGATTTGTACAACGGCATTATAATATTAGCCGTTTTGGTCTCAATACCTTTTCTAATGATCCTAAGCAGAGAATTGGCCTTCTTTACTGCCACTGCACATTAGGTTGACACTCATCGACCTGTCCACCACTACCCCAAGATCTCTCTCCTGATCTGTCACAGACAGCTCAGAACCCATTAGCCTATATGTGAAGTTTTGATTTTTTGCCCCAATGTGCATGACTTTACACTTACTTACATATTCAGTGTTTGATATTCTTATTATTCACTCAAATGTAAAGGACTCCACTGTACACTTTCTTACCAGCTTGAACTCCATTCACTTCTGAAACTGAATTAGATCTCATTCAAAACCCTGTTCTACACTGCTCTCCCCATGTTATACGGTGTTTTTAAATTCAGCAGTTTTACTCTCCATGTGGGCAAACCCACTAGCCTTAACTGCAGCCTTCCCACTTCTGTGTCTGCTCACTTCATCACTGGGTCTAACGCCTTTATTGCCCAAGAAAAACTGCTGAGATCAGCATGCTTTGGGAAAGAACACCTGTAGCAGTAAAGTACTGCTGTACACCTGTAGCAGTAAAGTACTGATCTTGTCCAGTGGGTACATCAGAACTGCTGGGAGGGAACCACCACACATACACAACAGGTTCTTGCAACAATAATTAAATTCAGGTGCAAGAGGGCTGTGTGTATCAGACCTGACACCAACAAAACAACCCAATCATTGCATCTTCCAAGGTATCAGAAGTTTTTACTACTTAGCAAACAGAGAACTCAGAATGTGGTGCTCTTTGTGTGGAAGTCAGGGGGTGCTCTTCTGCAATGGCTGCCCATAATTAAGGGACAGCACTTAGGGTCTCACAGTGAAACCCACCTCATCTTCCAATGTTGCTCCTCACCCTTCTTTCCCCCCTTTCTGGTCCTTCTATGGAGTTCCTTCTTCTGCTCCTATCTCCTTTTCTCTCCCTAACAACAGTTTGCTTATAGGGCTGTATGTAATGTGAGTGAATGATCAAATATAGCTTTCCCTTTTCTAGATATAGTGACTGAGAGAGCAAGTTCAGTTACGCCCCATATTTATTCCTTTCTTGAATCACTAAAATAAAACTGTTTTGTTTTTAACTGTTTTGTTGTACTTTTCATCCATGCTTGCCTCTTCTTTTCTCCACCAAATCCCACAGCTTTGCCATTGGCCAAGACATAGGATCCTTGCACGCAAATTGTCTCCTCCCCCCTGTGTTTACATGTTATACATGTAAGCACTGCCAGTAACCACTCATAGACGGGCTAGCTCTGAACATAGCACTCATGTAAGTAGTGTAATTTATGAAGAAGGCACATATCCAGAAAAAATGGAATGATGAACTGGTGCAGCTTAGACCCCAGATCATGCTGGAGTTACTTGTAATCATTCCACACAATATTATAATCAGAGAGTTTCAGGCAATTACGCAGCCACATCAAAACTTCCAAATGTAAAACGTGGCAGACTAAGTAATACAGGCATCAGTTGTTTCCATTCTTAGTACTTCACTAGTCCTCACTTTGCTGACTGTCTATAAAACGCTGCCATAATGATAGCTATTAAAGCAAAGTCCATGAAATGCTCAACAAACATTAATTGGAGGAAGACCCACAGACTTGAATGGAATTTGCCAAACACTTAGGATCACACTGCCAGAGTGTATGAGATGTGACAAAGAAGAAAAACATCATTTATTTTCTTATTACAAGCATGCTACTAGGATTTACTGATTCATAATAAATAAACATTTTATTAAGAGGTTTTCCCGTATGCTTGCCTGTTTCAGCTCAGTAGATTCTCTATCAGCAACCAAAAAAAAAAAAATCCCACCAGATAAACCGCATCTAATTATTTGTATAATTCGTTGAACTAGCCCATTTGTTCAAACGTCCTTTAAGTAGCAAATATGTGTTAATTAACAATGCCTAGACAGCATGGCGATTGGAAAGAAACAACCATCCTTAACCAGCAGTGTTTCTTAAGCATCAAATGGTAAGTGCGTGTAGCTCTCTATAACAGCCAACATGTTTGTGTGTTTTACTGGTTTTCGTATTGGCTCACCAGTGATGTTTCCAATGATGGGGAGAAATTAGTAAAGGGATTTTGTTGGCTCATCAGTCTTGGTTCTTTAAATGTTCGATACAGCTTTCATTTTTTTGAAATCAAGCTTTCAATATAAAGGCAAAGGAGTTGGGGCTTGTTCCAGCCTCTCTGTCATTTGAGCATGGGATGACTGTAGGTTCACTGCCCCAAGGTCAATACAATATAGATGATGAATGTAAAGACTGTAAATGCAAAGATGAATAACAGAACAATATTTTTTCCAGCAGGCCTTCACTGGTCTTGTTTGATTACTTTGTCGTCCCCCCAAATCTTGGCCTTCTTATGTTGCATTTGGTTTGAAGTGTTACTGTTTTCCCCTTGATTCTGGTAACCATTTTTATGGCACATGTCCCTACTGACTATTATTTTCATTGTTATTTTAACCATTGTTTCAAGCCATCTTGAGTCCTCTTTGGCGCTAAACTGGAAATAACGTTTTAAAATAAAGACTGCACACTGGACTGAAAGGATAGGACTGCTTAAGCTAAAGATTTTTTATTATTATTATTTCAAGGGCTGTCTCTTGCTAGCACATTATGTCACATCAAATGGGTTCCCTTCCAAAGAAAGATGTACTGAATCTAAACCAGACAAATAGGATTGGGGCATAGAAGGGTAGGACTAAATATCTCCAACCAAAATCCTGGCCACCACCTTTCTGCCTCTCCCTCCTTCCTCCTACTAACAGCCTGATCCTAGGGATGTTTATTCAGAAGTGTCCTATGGAGTTCAGTGTTCTTCAATGCCTATGGGCCCTAAACAGTGCATGCTGGAGGGAGGGGGTAGAGGGCAGGGAAGAGGCGTGCCAGGGGAGGGAGCAGGGCAAGAGAGAGGCAGGACTGGTGGAGCTCAGCTCTGCTGGATTCAGAGCTCCATGTCGGGCTGCGAGGCTCGCAGAATCTAGTCGCCCCATTGCAGGGCTACTTCCCTATCCCAAAGGAAGGGGATGAAAGTCCCCTTTCCCCGAGTAGCCACCGGCAGTTGCCTTGTTGCACATAGGATGCCACGGCAGCCATTTCGGAGCCATGGCAGTCCCGGCGGAATGGGCAGTTTAGGATTGGGCTGTATGTCAGTAGCCTACCTTTCAGGGAGTGTGCCTCTACATGTTTACTTGGAAATAAGTCCCCACATGTTTATTAGGAGTTACTCTCAAGCAAATCTGCACACTATTGCAGCCTCAGTAGTACATGAGCTACTTACTGTCTGTTAGGCAGCTCTTAGAAAAGACAAGATCTCTAGAAACTTTAACATATGCTCCAGTCCACTTTCTCAGTTTGCCTCATGCTGAGCCTGATTCTTCCTTTCAGCTGATGTCCTCTGGAAAAAATGTTTCAAAAGCAGCATCTGAGAACTCCCGCAGACACCACCACTCCTAATATATGAGAAATTCAGACCCTGTCCCCCCAGCTTGACTGCACTCCTGTTTAAAGCTTACACAGCCCTCTGATTGCATATTCAGTCACCAATTCTCATTGCCATACAGGCACAGTTCCCTGAACTCTCCAGGAGACTTTATGAAGCCGTGTGCGAGGGGGTGGGGGGATGGCAGCAGCGATGCGATCACCATGATCATGATGCTGCAGGGATTCAGAAGGGTTTTTTCACTTACCTAAGCCAGTGCCAGCCTCGGGGAGGTGGGTGCAGGGAGCCCCACGGACCCCTCTGCAGGGCTCCTCATGCCTCAGTAAAGATAAAAATTGCTATCATGACATAGCTATATTTAGCTTTTCTGAGATGTGGGGAGCCCTGCCGAGCAATCGGCAGGGCTCCCTGTCCCCCCCCCCCCCAGGCTGGCACTAGCTTAGGTAAATGGAAAAAAAAATCCTTCTGTTCCCAGTGATGGTGCTATCATGGCGATCAAGATGATTCCATCTTCACACCATGTCCTGACCCTTAAGGTGGCAGAGACAGGGCTTCCCAAGCTGGGGTATCACCATACAGAGACACTGATTACAGGTTTTCCTTCTGGGGAGTCTTCTTTTCCACAAAAGAATTGTAGGCACTGTATTTCTCAGTGCGCAAAGACACAAGTTTGTCAATATGTCCACTGCACATCAGTGCACTGGGGCTATGGTTGTACATCCCAAACCAGTGATGTGTCCACCCGGAACCAACACGTGAATCATCCATAGCCCAACATTCATTCTTTGCTTGCTCTCTTTCCTACTGAAAGAGAATACAAAGAAACAAGATTCTTCTTGCCTTTCCTTGCCCTCTCCCAATCTAGTATCCATGCCACAGTAAGAGACAAAGGTTTGGGCTGATTAATAGTTTTATGCACCACATTAATTTTATCTTGCTCTGCTCCTGCTTCTATTCCATCATTCAGTCCCTTTAATGCGAGATAATCTGACACACTTTATCACATTTAACTCGGTGTTATTATTTTCTTGTTTTATCTGCTTTCCCTTGCCCACTTTGTTCTTGATTTCCTTTTATAAAGATAAAGGTGCCCATATCATATCTTGGATCATTTTAAAAGGATGTTAAGTCATTAGCATAACAGCTTAGAATTGCAAATGTCTCAAACGTAGCTATTATAAGAATAGATTCTTCACTATAAAACAGTGACAGAGGATAGAGGAGAAAAATCAGAAATTTGGTGGCAGCTTTTTGGACTGTAGTTTCCAAGTCTTCTTGAATATTAGTTTGCATGTGCCAGCTTTCTGTTCTGGGGCAATGCCACATGGACACTCATATCCCTATCCACAAGACTGCATCTGAAAAAAAATGTAGTATTATGTCAAATCCCAAAGAAATGTGAACTTCTCTAGGAAATATGTTGTAAGACATTTATGAAAACCATAACCTTAGCATGTTAATGTTTTCATGTGTCTTTGTTGCTTCACTGGGACATTTATTTATTTAGGGTGCAATCCTAACCTACTTCCCAGCACCGACATAAGGGCAATGCAGCTCCGAGGTAAGGGAACAAACATTCCCTTATTTTGAGGAGGCTTCCATGAGTACCACCCAACTGCAGGATGCAGCACACATCCCATTGGGGAAGCTATGCCAGTGCTGGAAAGTTGGTTAGGATTTGGGCCTTATTTATTTACTATGCCATCTTTCTCGTAGACTCAAAATACTTTACATAGGCAGATTGACCATAACACCCCTTTTCCAAATGAAGATTTTACAAGTGTTATTCTATAAACTCATAGAATCCTCCATTTCTCTAGGTGTTTCCCTTCACAGTGCAGTCATCATCCTGACTGCACAGCTCTTGTGCTTCCAAGCTTCCACAGAGAGCTGTAAATCACATCCCAGGCTGGTTCTCAAGATGTTATCAATTTCTTGCCAGCTGGTTCTTCCACATTCCTTCATTCTTGCCAGCAGCTTCCAGTCACCCATCCAAGGTCACCTAGTCAAGCTGATCTGGCTTAGCTTTTTCAGGCAAGGCAAACAGTTCAACCTCCAGACCACACCTCTTCCTCCTCCAACTCATGAGACCTTCCTGGTAGCTCAGTGGGACTGGGTTCTCAAGGAAGCACCAACACTTGGGTTTTTTGGTCAATGACATAACTGAGAGGTACACAATCAGTGACTACGAAAAAATTTTTGGTGCTTGTATGTATGGCTGATCAGACAATAAAAAATGGATACAAGCTACACAGGGAGCAGAATAAAAGAACAAGGAGACATAAGGGAGAAAGGGAAGAGAAGGATAAGCCATTTTCAGCAACTGTGCTGTGGCACACTGGTATGCTGTGAATGGTCTGCAGGTGTGCCACAGAAGTTTGGGGAGGGTCATTTATGAGTAGGGTCATTGGGGGATGTGAGCCCCCCACCAACAGCATGGTATGCCTTGTCAATTATAAAAAAAACCGATGGTGTGCCTTGACAATTTTAGTACCTTGTCAGTGTACTGTGAGACAAAAAAGGTTGAAAATCACTGATCTAGAGAGTGATCTTGAGCCACACTACCTTTTCAGGCTCATCACAGGGGTAGTGAGGAAAATAGAATCCCTGTGGGAAGTGCACTTCTTCCAAACTATAACATCTAGAAGTGCTCACCACATTATGTTTCACCATGTGGCTTGGGTTGGGCTGTGGGACTGTGTCTTGTTGCACAAAGAATTACAAGAGCCAATGGAGTGGTTAGTATATTGGCCTATGACTGGGATGGACTGAGTTTAAATCCTTACTCTGCTATGAAGCTCCCAAGGTGAGCTTGGGCCATTCACTTTTTTCTAACCTACCTTTCTCTTGATACTGAGCTAAACAAACGCATTGGTAAAGCTACCATGGTTTCCAGACTCACAAAGAGAGTAAGGTCCAGCAAGAAGCTGACAGAACATACCAAGATCCAGGTCTACAGAGGTTGTGTCTTGAGTACACTTCTGTACAGCAGTGAGTCATGCACTCTTCGCACACACAGGAGAGGAAGCTGAATGCTTTCCACATGCACTGCCTCCAACACATCCTCGGCATCACCTGGCAGGACAAAGTTCCAAACAACATAGTCCTGGAACAAGCTGGAATCCCTAGCATGTATGCACTGCTGAAACAGAAATGCTTGCATTGGCTCGGTCATGTCGTGAGAATGGGTGATGGTCGGATCCCAAAGGATCTCCTCTATGGAGAACTCATGCAAGGAAAGCGCCCTACAGGTAGACCACAGCTGCGTTACAAGAATATCTGCAAGAGGGATCTGAAGGCCTTAGGAATGGACCTCAACAGATGGGAAACCTTGGCTTCCGAGCATCCCGCTTGGAGGCAGGCTGTGCAGCATGGCTTCTCCCAGTTTGAAGAGACACTTTGCCAACAGACTGAGGCAAAGAGGCAAAGAAGGAATGCCCATAGCCAGGGAGAAACACCAGGGACAGACTGCACTTGCTCCCAGTGTGGAAGGGATTGTCATTCCCGAATCGGCCTTTTCAGTCGTGCTGGTGTGTTAAACCAGAGGCTCTACATATAACATACAACATGTAACACATACATGTACACATACACATACATGGGATTCAATTCACTGCTCAGAAACAAGTAACAAGGACTGAGTGTGAGCAAGCACAGATACACATAGTTGCAACCGGATTTACTCAGAAACAGATCCACTGCTTTCCATGGCTGTTATTCTTAAGTAACTGAACTGTAGTCTGGCACTTTGTTTCAGATGGAAACGAGGATGACATCCTGGTGTTTTAAAAACCAGACCTCTGCCAGACATTCACAAAATGGTGCCGAAGGGTTGGGTGTGATCCTGCCAAAGAGGATGAGCCTTGCTTGATTTAAATGGAAGCCTTGAGCCCTAGTTTGCATTTTTTTCAGGAGGAAGGAGTGAAAGGGTTAACTTTGGCTGCAGCTTGCAGAGACTAATGCTCTGGTTGTTCTGGAGACAAACAGCCCTCTAATTATCTCTGCATTGTCCTCTTGCTCTCCTCTAGGCTACTGCCACCTTCCTGAATAGCCCTGACCCCTGAGTGACTCATAGATAAGGCAAGGAGATGATTTACACTCAATTTATTGGCAGAAATTGCTCAACATATAGGTGAGTATCTACAGGGCATTATAAGAGTGGGTTGCTCACAAATTTTCCCTTAGTAGCTTGAAAGAGTGTTTTTTGTACTACAGTTGTTGTTGTTGTTGTTGTTGTTGTTGTTGTTGTTGTTGTTGTTGTTGTTGTTGTTGTTGTTGTTGTTGTTAACAGTATTTATATACCGCTTAAGCAACTAAAAGTTCACAAAGCGGATAAACCAGTTGATGGTCTGTAATGGCATCCCAAGTTTAGTTTGAAGGCAGCCATTGTAGATGTAGCTGAACCTCACCTTAGAAGGCACAACTGATTTACTAAGCAGCGCCAGGTGCCAAAGCATCCTATTTGCACCACTAAGCAAACCCATTGCTAATGGTGATTTCATTATTACTCTTTTGTGGTTTAAACACATTAGTCCCTGAAAATCGCCCGACAACTCAATCTCCCAACGCAGCTAGCCAGGTAATCAAATGTTGTGTCGTCCAAGGCTTTTATTACAGTTTAAAAACAATCTCAGTAATTCACTTCTTTTCACTCCATAAATAGTCAGCAACATAAACAGTCATAACCAGTAGCAAAGTGTGGCTGTGATGCCTTGTTATTACTCATTCACAGCTGGATGCAATATTTTCCCCTGGAACAAGCAAATAATCCAAGCTGGTTCTCTGGGCAAAGAAGGGCTATTTCCCTTGCTTTTAAGAAGCTAATGTTTCATCTGGGGCCCAGAACAAGAACAAAGTGAAATTGGAAAAGAGAGACTCCATATTTTTGTTACCGTTTTCACTGTGTATGCTCTTTCCATCACCATGATGACTGAGTCTAGCTCTCTCCTGCTAATGGCATTTGCAGGTGAGATATTCTTCACGCAATGTTGTAGTTAAAGTACTATTTTTTTCATTTAATACATACATGCACATGTGCATGTGCTCATGTGCCGAGGCACCATTCTATCTATGGGTATATACAAAACCTTCTAAAGATAACGGTTGAGAAAAATGTCCACTAAAAATGGGGGAAATGATCAGGATATTTTTCTAACGTACTGAATTGCTTGATTAAAAAAAATATCTTGATCAATGTGAAGGTATGGCGCTTTACCATGAGTGGTTCAACAGTCTATGAGCTTTGGAGAGAACCACATTCTCTCCATCTCCATAGAAGTAAACATACTTGTCTCATTGATTTCAATGGGCTTAAATGCAGTAAATATTGGATTATGAACAGTCATGAACAATAATATTATGGCAATGGCAAGAAAAGTTATTGAGGGCAACCCAGTTAAAACTCCAGCACTTACAAGTAGTAATTCTTGATATGCTATGTCACTTGATATGCTACGTCACTTGATATGCTGCGTCATGCCTGCTTAACAGAGGCAAATGATGTGTGAATGAGGGGGAAGGGAATGTAAATTATTTGATATTCTCTCCAAAACCCAGGAAAATAGAAGGATCCTGCCAGGGAATGTGAAGAATGGCATACAATAAGTAAAGAAAAATGGTCCGCAGGTTTGGAAATCATGACGTTAAATGATCAACACCTGTTGCCAGCAGCAATGGAGGAGAAACGATGTAGTGTGGCTCTCCCATATTGTGCCCTGTAACAATTAAGCTTATCATGAGCAGGGATAGATGGGGTATGAGATCCTAATGATGTATTTGGGCCAGTTCAGATTATACTTGTCTAACCATTCCCTGATCCACACAATTTGAATGGATCCAATATCCTAAGGCACCATTGCCTAATTATGGAAGTGGTGTTGGTTCAGATGAGCCAGCCTTCCATGTGATTAGGAAACAACACCCTGGCATACCAGGAAGGGGGTCAGACAAATATTATCCAAACCAATGTGATAAATCTTAGAGGTGGAGATGACATTGCATGGGAATTAATTTTGTCACCAGCCCTACTAATGTGAGTGGGTTACCTCTAGCATTACCTGGGTGCAACATTAAACAGGACAACATAACAGGTGAGTGAGCTTCATGTGCATTGGAGGTCTGGTAACCATAAGGTTTTGCTTTGTTTAGGTAGAGATTGAGGTAGAGGTATGGTGGCAGTGGGGTGGTTTGGCGATAGATCAGGGGGACATCAGGCCAGGCTGGGTGCATGTCAAGGGCAGATCTCAGCATCCACAAGATCTAGAGCCCCTGGCCTGGGCCTGACACACACCCTTGGACCTAACAGATCATCAGTAAAATAGCTGGTGTAGGCCCATTGGGTAGTAAAAATTTTATTTTACTTATCTCTCTCCTGCTGTCTGGGCCCCAGCCAGTCCATGGGATGCAAAAGACACTGTGTCAGTGTGACTGCATCACACAGGCCAACCCAGGATAGGATTAGGCCCTGAATCACACATCACTTACAGCTTTATCCTCATAATGGTTTTGTTTGGGAAGCTGATCTGTGGAAAAATTGAAGGATAATTTTTGTTCTCACACAAAGTGGAGAAAAATCAAAATAAAATTAAGCCTCCCTTCGGAGGAGATCTGTGTCAAAGCCTGGATCTCCATAGGAAGGCGAATGAAGATTTGCTTGGAACTTCCAAATAATGTTAACAATTATTTTTGCTCCTTCAGAATTCTCTGCACGTTTCCTTTGAAATCAAGAAACAATCCGCCAGCCCACTGTGACTAATTTAGCACCTGTTAATTCCCACAGTTGTTTCCGTATTGTGTAGCAAAAAAAGGAAATGTGTGTTTCTCTTCTTACCACCCTAGTAGAGATTTCAAATGACCTTATAATAGCACCTTACTTCACATTTCAATGATCATTCCAATAGTGAGATTTAAACATTGATTCTTGTTCCATCAGCAAAAGTAATGGCAGGCTAAGAAGTAATTTAACAAAAGAAGTACTAACACTTTTCATTTTTTTTTAATAGAATAAATTATGTTGTATAAAAACAGTAGCAGGATCCAAAGAACTGTGCATTTTATTCTATGAACCCCAAAGGAAGTTTTAGATTTGGTTTTTCTTGAATCATCCCACTATGGCAGTGGTTCTCAAACTGGTGGGTCGCAACCCACCAGCTCGTGTAATACTTCCCCGTCCCTTTAAGGGGCAGGGGAAGGGGAGGGAGGCAGCGATGGGATCCCCAGGATCAGGTCGCTAAGGGGGGCAAGGGGGGTGCTTGTGCCTTACTTTGCATGATGCTGGGCTGCAGCAGGCTGCAGGAGGTGCAGGGAGCCCTGTGCTTCCCTGCACAGTGCTCCCCAATGCTTGGAACCTGTAAAAGAAGCAGGCACAAAGCACTTCCGTTTTGCAGGAGATGCTTTGCGCCTGCTTCTTTTGCAGGTTCCAAGTGTCAGGGAGTGCTGTGCAGGACTGTGCAGGCACTTCCTGCAGCCCACCATCATGCAAAGTAAGGCACAAGCACCCCCCCTCATCCCCCTTTGTGACCCGATCCTGGGGATCGCATTGCTACCCTAGCCCTTCCCACGCAAGAACTTATTGAGGGAGTAAAGCTCCCTCAAAGTTTGAGAAACCCTAATAAATCAGTATAAATAACTATAAATATAATTTGGTGTGTGGACTAAAATCCAGAGTTACTTGTGGACATAATTTTCATTAGACTTAAAAGAGTTTTGTCTTCTTGAGACTGTTTCTTTCATTTTGTTTTTCTCCATTAACCACACTGTTATCTGTAAGAAAAATTCAAAGAATGCTTGACTGAAAAAACACGTGATGGAAGTAAGGAGAATAATATGCTGTGGGCATCTTGTGGATTAGAGAGAAATTGCAAGATGGAGCCTATTCCAGATATTTGGACTCAAATGATCCTTACAAATTTGGAAAAAAATTGCTCACAATGAGAAGACAGCAGTTGAGTTGGTCCTCGCAGATTCAGGCCAGTTTAAAGACTCTCTCTCAACAGACAGAGGTGTGCAAGGAGCAACTGGAAGATGTGAAGAAACAAGTAGAAGATACACAGAAGGAGAAAGCGGAAAAGATGATGGTGAGGGATGAAATCATCATCAGAAGAGTGGATACAGAAATTAGAAGAGTGGAAAATCAACAGGATCTAGAGGGGACGCTGATGGAGATTGAAATAGAGAAGATGGACAGAGTAACATGGGTGCACAAAATACAAAATCTGTTGGAACAAGAAGAAGAAAACATATCCCAGTTAATTGGAAGACTGAACATACCTTATACAAGAAAGTGTGGGCTTATTGGATTCTGTTATGGAGATAAATTATTAAGGATATTACAGAAGAAAAAATGGAAAGAAAGAAAGAAAGAAAGAAAGAAAGAAAGAAAGAAAGAAAGAAAGAAAGAAAGAAAGAAAGAAAGAAAGAAAGAAACCTGAGGGTTAACCTGAGGGTTAAAGAAAATTGGAGGATTTTATTTAGTTAATAACTGGTTTAAATTTACTTAAAAAACAAATACATATGAAATTGATATATTTGAATTAGAATGAATTAGAAAAAATAGCTGGAAATGTTAGCATGTGGATAAATTGTTTTATAGGTGGTTATTATGCTAAATGATAAAAAGTGAATATTTAGAAAATACATCATAGGGAATTAGGAAAAATCTATTTTATTTGATATAAGAAATATATAACTGAGTAGAAGAGTTAGAAGTAGATGGAAGAATTGTTTTATATGTTGTTATATTTTGGTAATTAGATTATTTTGTGTTAATGTTAATGAGTAATTGAAGTAAGTTTGATAGAAAGTGAAAATTTAGAAAATATAGTACAGGACATTAGGGAAAATTTAGAATATATTATATAAATAAATGGATAAATTAATAAGAGGCAGAAGTAGATGAGTAGTAGATTAGGAGATTAGGAGATATAGTATGATTAATGAGTAATGGTATATGGTATTTAGCACTCCTAAGTGTATGTTATATGTTTGTATGTTTCTGTGTGTTAATTAAAAATAAATAAATAAAAATGAAAAAAAAGTTTGAGAAACCCTGCACTATGGCATTAGATATCAGGCAGGTAAGACATTGGTTGACAGTTCAGGCTAATTAGAAGGTCCACCTACCCAGGTCAAACCCCAGAACTCCTCAGTACCCTTCAGTCACACAGGGCTGGTTTAGCCTGACTGGACCAATGTGAACCAATTGTCTCAATTGGGTGGGTGGGGGCAAGCTGCAGCAGGGAGCAGTTTGCCCACAGCCAGCACTTTGCATGGAGGTGAGCCTCCATGCAGAGGCTGGTACAGCAAGCAGAGCTCTCTCTGGGACCTCCTGCCCACCTCTGCTTCAAACTGGCCCAAAATTGGACCACTCTGGAAGCAGCTCTCGTCCATCTCTGCTTCTGTTTGGCCTGAAACTGGACCAAACTAAGACGTTAGCATGTCATCACCAATTTACTTCTGGTTGCCATCCTGGCATCTGATGACACGCCCAGCCCAGGCCACTTGTCACCGTAGGTGAGGACTATGCAGCAGGGGGTTCTGCAAAACAAACGTGTGGGGCCCTGCAAGGATCCTGCTGAATTGGGCCCTGCACTTCCTAACGCCATCCCTGCAGGTACAGTTTCTCTCCCTCCACCCATTTTCCAAAGGGGAATATAGGAGAAGCCACTGCCTGCTGCTGTCTTCCTTAAGCTGAGCTTGAAGGAGGTAGCACAAAGTTTCACCACAAGGCTTCTCTCAACCTGGAACCATCCCTGTATGCCAAAAGTTGCTTCTGAAATGGAAAGACCTTTCAATAGCAGTTAGTGATAAGGCTAGGCAGCAGTTCAGAGAAAAAGAGCCCCAGTTCATACATTGATTGCATTTTGCAGCACTACATTCATTTGGTAATTGATACGAAACCCAATGGTTCATTTGTCATTTGTTAAGAAATAAATGCCCAGAGGTCCCGTACATAATCATTTTGCTTTCATAATGAGGGTATATTTCATATTTGTTGTATGGAAGAATGGTGGACCCCTTCCGTTTTTTATCATTTCAAGTTTAAAGAGAGACAGACTTTATCTTGGTGGCCACCATAATTTTTCCCAGAATGGCCTGAATATTGCCTTGTTGCAGGGCCTTTGGGGGGAAAAATGACCCCAGTAAAAACCACTATGTTTTGCTTAAGTACCACATTTTCTTCCCAGAATGCCCTGAAATAATGTAGTATATGAGGCATTCTGGGAGAATGACAGCCACCAAGAAGTGGCCACCTGCATGTCCATGTGCACTGAGGACGTTGGTTTAGAGAAGTGCCCATCCAATCAAAGTCTTCAGTATTTTTAAATAATGAATAATTATTTTTAACAATTAACAGCCCTTTTGGCCCTGTGTTTAACACAGTGCATGATGCTCTGAAAGTATGATCAGTGTACCACTTTCCCATTTTCTGTTTCTTCAGTCATGAATACCTATTCTCCCTTTGTGCCCAGAGAATCTATTATCCATCTATCATCTTTTTTTCTTCCTAAATTTTGTTGCCGTAACAACATCTGCAACACTGCTAAGAGAAGTTGCCTGTGTTTTAAACTTGCTCTCATACCTAGCTAGACAATTATTATCTCAAGCACTTGGTGGCCCAATAACAGTCCCGTCCCCCCCACACACACACAAAATTCTTCTTTCTTGTGTTATTTTCAACCTTTATAAATAATACTTTTCCCGAATTTGTTAGAATATTTATAAACATTCAGTTTTTATAAATAGCATCTCTGTCAATGGTGGTGGTGGTGGTGGTGGTGGTGTGTGTGTGTGTGTGTGTGTGTGTGTGTGGAATGCAGGCAAGCAACACAAATTTTTTGAGCTGGAAGCTCGGAAATTTTAAAGTGATTCTGCTATGGCCGTTCTGCTATGAGTGGATTGCAATCATCCCCTTTGACTGTCCCATGCATTTAATGAGAAGCACAGTCAGGGCACATGCATGTCTTGGCCTTACTCTCTGCTTCCCCCTCTAATTTTAAATGACCCTAATCCCACGGTTCCCAAACTTTTCAGGGCTGTGGCCCACCTCGTTCTCTACTGTGGGTCGCAATGTGATGCTCCCTGTAGCACTGCAATGCCTTACTGGGAGGCCCCGGAGGCCACTTCCAGGTCATGCTGGTTCTGCAACCTACTCTATTGACTTCTGTAGCCTCAGAATGCCCAAATGGAAATGGAAGTGGGTCAAACTGGAAATTGCGCCTGCAGACCACTTCTGCATGGCACTTCGAAGCGTTACCCAGAAGTAGCCTCCCAATAAGGCATTGTGGCACTAAACAGTGCATATGGGAGCCCAGTGCACATGGGGTTGTGACCCACCATGCATGGAGTCATGACCCACCAGTGGGTCACAACCCACAGTTTGGGATTTGTTTAGCTTAACCGCATTTGATTAGCAGTGTAGTTTAACAGTGCTTGAAGGAGTTCAGACACACCTCCCCTAAATACACATGATTAGGGACATTTATAAGAAAATGGGGGGGGGGGGAGCTAGGACAAGCATGTCATGAGCGTGCACATCATTAAACAAGTAGGCCAACTGGACATCATCAGAATTAGCCCCAAATCTTTCTTTGTTAAGTACACAGGCGGACAACCCCCCCCCCCCCAGTTATCCCAGGTCATCAAGACCATACATAGGTCTATGTAGCTTGCAAATCTTAGCTGAGCTTCAGAAAATGCAGGAAAGTCACAAGAATGGAGTATTCTGACTCCCTGTGCAGATATGCCCTTATTTAAATTGTCTGATAAGTGCTGCTGCTGCTGTTTCTCATCACTCAGAAGCTTCTATTATTTTTAAACCTGAGTGAACGGTTATGTCTAGAAATAGTTTCCTCCCATGTTGTCTCTTTTCTTTTCAATTCTTTTATAAATAGCCAAAAGAGAGAATTGTTCTGGCTTATTGTCCATTAAAGCCATTAAAATATGAACTCTCTTTGGTAGCTGTCGTGCTAAATCCCATCTGTTCTCAACCACCTGGTGAAGTAAAAGCAGAGGGAACCTGACTGCCAGCAAGCACCAGATGGATAAAGAACCCCCAAGAACCAACAACCTTTATCTGATTCAGATTAGTGGGTTTTTTGTCTTTTTCTTTTTTTTGCCACTTTCTTCCCAGCATCAATTGGCTTCTGAACTCTCCTCCTTCTAAACGTTTAACACTGCTAAACAAATGGACTCACATCATCACATTCAGTTCCTTCTCAATGCCATGTGTCGTTCCATAGCTGTTCTGTATGAAGAATTCACAATAGCAGTCTACAAGAGCTCAAATGGGACAATGCCTATCAGTGAAAGTTGTGAACTGGAGAGGCCCACCTCTGTTATATGCCCACTAGATTAGATCAGACTAGATTTTAATGTAATATGCCCCCTATCCACAAATAATTATGCCCAAACCAGCTCACGATATATACACACACATGCACACACACAAAGCAGTAATAATGTATTCTGAAGCTGTAACTACATAGCACAGTGATTTTCAATCTTTTTCATCTCGTGGCACACTGACAAGGCATTAAAATTGTCAAAGCACACCATCAAGTTTTTGACAATTGACAAGGCACACCATGCTGCCAGTGGGGGTTCACATGCCCCATTGGCCCTACTAATTTGGCTGATCCTGGCTTAGGTTTGAAGCCTAAACTGATGAAGTCATTTCCAGCCATGACATCACTTCCAGGTTAATGACATCACTTTCAGTGGGTCCCGATAGATTGTCATTCTAAGATAATGTGTGTCAGGTTAACACATTCTAAGACAACCTGTGTCAGGTTAACACAGACCTGTGCCAGAGATATTGCTGGTGCAAGTCTCCGTTGATTCATGCAGGCAGATCAGGCCCAGGAAAGGGTTTGGATTCGGTACTCACCAGTGCCTCTGATCCTGCCTCCTCCCAGGACTGATCCACCCACCTTGTCCCTGTTGAAGCCCCACTGTACCCTCCCCTGCTCCATTCAACCCCTTCCCCTCCCCTTCCTGCCCCTCACTCCTGAACTGGACTTACCTGCTCGGGTGGGCCTCCAAATGCTAGCTGGTGCTAGTGGGAAAGCTCTGGCCTTCCCACCAGTGTGCCTAGGCCGTGCACTGTTGCAAAAGTACTTTACGGCACTTTTGTGACAATGTGTGTCGGCGGAATGCACGTGTTGCCGGTGCAGGCCCTTGTTAAGATTGGGCCATAAATGTGATAATGCCACATTGACACAGTAGAAACTAATTATGATTCTGAACATTAGCTGTGACGACTCCTCGGTGATGTTAATGGAACGATTGTTTCCCCAGTGCTACAGTCCTCATTTTGAAAGGCTGTGAATAAAAATGTTTATCAATGCCACATCCACATTGGACAGTAAATAGGTTTGGAACAAACTACTCTGGCTTAGATAAAGTTGTGTCCAATCAATTATACTTCCCTGGTATAATCAGAACTGCTGAACACTGGTATATATAGAACTGCTGAACACTGAAAAACATTGAAATAGCAACAACTATGCATTTCGAATCCAATATTCAATTGTCTAGTTCTTTATCTTAAGATAGGTACTATGCAGAGATGTCCCTGAATTCTACTCTTGATCACGTTCATGATTGAACTTGTGGTTCTAGCCCCACTCCCCAGTGGACTAGATTTTATAAGACACAGGCATGGTTAAGGATACTATGCATCCCATACATTTGCCAAAGAATGTGCACTTTAGAGCAGGGGTCTCCAAACCCCTCAGCCCAGTGTCAGATGCAGCCTGCGGCAAGCCTCTATCCAGCCCACGGCCAGCCTCTGATTCCCTGAGAGCCCCTGGCCCACTTGACTGAACATGACCGGAACGTTGCATCTGAAGGGTGTTCCGTGGGCCAGGGAGGCTGCACGAAGACTCCCCAGCCCTCAGAACACTTTTTAAAGGATTAAACACATCACTTCCTGGTTTTCTCCAAAAAACGGATGTAACTTTTTGTACCCCCTGAAGGCCTTAGAAGGCTTTCTGGCCCCCAGAACACATTCCAGGTGCTTTCTGTGATATGCTGGTTCTCAGGTGTTAGCTGCCTGGGAGGTGAAGGAATGGGTGTTCCTTTCAGTCTGTATTGTATTTCTGTGGTATATGTTGGTGCTTGGAGAGATCCTGGAAATTTGAGCCCATTCATTCATTCATCCATTCATCTAAATTCCATCTCTAATATATTTATTTAAATTTTGTATTTAATTTTTTTTTTCCAGCCCTTGACATAACTGAACTTGACTAACATAAGAACATAAGAACATAAGACTGTTTCATTTTGCAGTGACTCTAGTCCTTTCTGGAGGGTAGATTCCAAAAGGAATATTGGAATAACCCTATTCAATGCCCATTGACCTATGAGGGTAATCATTGGCCTATAGACTTATTGGTAAAGTGGAAGGTTTTATTTTTTAGCAGATTTCGGTGTTTTCCAAAGTTAGAAGTGCAGAAACTGGTGTTATGTGTTTTTATCTAAAATTTACATTATAATTATAAATTAAAGTATACTTTAAAAGTGTACTACGTAGGTGATATAGGTGGTATAGTGTCTGCAGGTGCAGCCACAGTCATTTTCCATGCACTCCCCATTAAATAATAATTCCGGTGGCACGTGTATTAGCACGCCACCGGCGTTTACCCTGCCCGCCCACGAGACACAGGAGGGGCCAGCCTCGCAGCCGATTGGCTGGGGGCTAATTGGTCTGGGGCCATGTGCAGGCTGCTCAGAGAAGCCCGTGCAGTCAGGACCAGGCAGCGGTCACCCACCCGCCCACCCTTTGGCAGCACAAGACTAGCTGGTCGCCTTCTGGGGCCGGGTAGGAATTTTTGCCATCAGCCTAATTGGCACATCGGTTGGTGGTTTTTTGCCTACCCCGGACTGTAGAGTTAGGGGTGGAATGGGGGTTTTCCATAGGTCTTCTTGGTCACTTTAGGCAGGTGTCGTACGGGTTTTGGGTAGGTAAGGTCATATCGGTGTACACTGCAGGGTGGCAAGGGCCGGGTGGACTCCACGCTTGGTCATGCTGGCATTCCCGGCTGGGTGACGCAGGCTGGATGAACCTCGGCCTGGTGGTAAAGGCGCACCGCGGGTTTGCTTGGGTGGCCTGAGCTAGCCTGCCACCCTGCCCCTTCGGGGTGACAATGAAGGGGGCGGCAGGCTTGTACTGACGCTGCCCAGAGTCTGGTGTGGTCGCCCAAATCACTATAGGGGGAAGTAGACGGGCAGCTCCGTTTCCCCCATGTAGAACCCGCATGACTTATTTGTCAGGCCCTGTTGCAATCTGAAGTATATTTAAATAGTTAATAAAGTGGCCCTTTGTACTATATACCCTTGCCTGTGTCTTTATTGGGGGTGCTGGGTAAATAAAAACCAAACGTTTTGCAGATTTTAAGTTTTTTTTGTTCTGTTTTTTGCAAAAACGAAAGTGTAGAAAGCGATGTTATGTGTTTTTATTTCATTATCACTATTATCTCCCACCTCTGGTTATTGGCCTACAGGGTTCCATTCTATCACCCATATTTTTTTTACATGAAGACTGTAAGAGCACCTAGGGAACACCTGTTGTGGAGCAAGACTGTATATGCATCTGTTGTGGATTCAATCTCAGCTGTTAATCATGACAGGGCCTTCTGCGTTGTGGCACCCATAGGGCATTAGAATTGTTCCTTCTTTGTTAGCATTCCAGAGAAGAGATCAGGATATTTTTTATTCTGCCTAACCTTTGATTGAATTATGCTTTCCTTTCTAAGTCTTGTTGATTTTATCCAATACTTTTTGTGTTGCTATTCTTGTTTTTTTTTAATGTTTTTTAGTGTTTTATTAAGTGGTGGTTGTTTTTTTTTTTAATTATTTTGTAGGTTGTCTTAAGCTTCCCTACCAGAGCTTTCCCTATCAGGAAAGGTGTATAAAAAATAAAAATAAAATGAGATTAGAAGTCACTTTGCCAATGGCCAGAAGACGATGGATTAAATGTATGATTTCACTGTGCTGTGAATAATACATAAATTTGTATATCATTTGGAAACAAAAGACAAATCCGTTTAAAAGCACATAGAGTGTATTGAATCAGCTCCAACTAAAATCAACTCAACAATCTTAACCTCTTGCATTAGGATACAACCAGCATTCCAAATGAGGGAGTAACCTCGATGGACAAAACATTATTCCTTTCAATATTAATGTTTTCTGCTTACATGTCTAAAGGTGAGATCTCAAAGTCTCAGCCCTCCTGCTTGTTCTGAAATGGAACCTGGATTCACGCTTTGCCACCGTTAATAAATATTCTGCAGACCAAATGCCACACTCAGCTATTGTACACCGTGATGATCCTGTTACCTATGGTAAGGGTGCCCAGGAAATAACTGCGGAAAGAATTGGGTCCCGCAGCTGCCTCTAACTCACATTCTGATAGATGTGTTGGCTCTGCAGAAGTGAAAGAAATATAAAAGCCTGATGGCTTATTTTTGTGGCTGATGTCAGCAGATAAGACTGCATACACAGAGGCAGAAAATTACAGTCACTTCAAAGCAGAGAAGTTTTCCATAAGGGACAGCACAGCCATTTTGCCACTTTGAAATGCGATTGCTCCAAAACATAAAATCTGTTTTATTAGCCAATCATTTCTTCCATTTTAAATTATCAAAACTGTTGCCATAACCAGTGGCATAGCTAGAAGGGGTGCAGAGCACTAGGTTTTGCAGCGAGCTTCACCATAGCGTGCAAGTGGTCCCTCTCCCTCAGAGCCATTCTGAGTGGTTGGAGCAAAACAGAGGCATTTGTCTGAGGATAGAGGACAGGAAGAACTACTTGTGCTGCCCTGAACAATTTAGGGCCCAATCCTAGCCAACTTTCCAGTGCCATGTCATGTCAATGGTTCCTGTGGCGAGGGAAGTAATCATGGAGGTTCCTCAAGGTAAAGAATGTTCTTTACCTTGGGGTTGGATTGTGGCTGCATCGGCGATGGAAAATTGGTTAGGATTGGGCCCTTAGAGCAGGGGTGTCCAAAGTTTTTGGCAGGAGGGCCACATCATCTCTCTGACACTGTGTCAGGGCCGAATTAATTTACATTTCAAATTTGAATAAATTTACATAAATGAATATATTAAAGATGAACTTATATGGATGAATGAAGGTCTTGCAATAGCTCAAGGCCTATAAAAGGCCTTGCACAAAGCAAGCCTGGCCTTTCCTTTGCTGCTGCTACTGCATCACAGACATGAAACAACAAGCAGTGGAGGGAGCCCTCATCCCACAGCTCACTCAAGAGGCCAAACAGTTGCCCTCATGCTGAGAACAGTTGCGTTGGGCCAGTGGGGGCTCCAACAAATCTCCAGAGGGCCAGAGGCTCATTGGAGACTGGGGGCTCCCTGAGGGCCACATAGAGAGGCCTTGAGGGCCGCAAGTGGCCCCAGGGCCAGGGTTTGGGCACCCCTGCCTTAGAGGAAGAAGAGAATACAAACATAATAAAATAAAATATGCATGGTAACTCAGAGGTCAGTGTCAGAGGTCACTGAGTTCATTGGAACTTGCTTGTTTGGAGAAATGCCTAGGACTGTTGCCCAAGAAAGTTTCAGACACCTTGCTTTTTCTGAAAGTGACTTTAAAGGAAATCAAGCTCGTATACTTGGATAAGAGCAATAGAAGAGATTTTAAAGGTCTGCCTGGTGGACTGCAAATGGCAAGGTGTTTTTTTTTAAGCAACTTTGAAGTATGATGGATTTTCCTTTCTTGCCTTTTTCATATTTTAAAAAGAAACACACACACCTTTATCTCTTTCAAAGCCTCATTGGGACCATCCCTATTCAGCTACACAACAGGTACCAATCTATTTCAAAGAAAAGGGGTTTTACAGTATCACTGTCTCACAGCTGACTACTCCCCCCCCCCCCCAACAGAAGTCTTATACAGCCAGTCCCCATGAAATGACAATGTGGGGGGAAAGGTTGCCGCACCACAAATTTCTGGTATATTTTGATGGGAAATTAATTTCTATGGAAGGTCCCCATAACTTCAAAATTCAAACTTGGTCCATGCTTGGGGGAAAAAAATAGTCAGGGTGTAAGCTTCCTTGTGAGTTTAATCCCCAAAAAAACCCAAATCTTGTCAGTGTCAAGAGACAACAATTATAATAATTGGACAGAAGATTGTCCAAATTATCTTAGTGACGCTTCCTGGCATGCACAAATTGTGCTGAACCACTAAAACAGCTTAGCACTGTATAAAGCTGTGAATTTGTATCCCATTTCACCCAGAAGTAATTATAATCCCATTTGAAAAGCAATGTGCTTTAATCGTTACGATCACTGGATGCCATTATACATTAATACTTGCCCTAGGTATTATGGTCTCTCTGCAGCGTGGATGCTGGGGAAGAACTAGTCAGCAAAAGTTGACATTTACTGGGCAGTGAATGAAAGAGAAGATTTTTGGTCGACTGGCACTCCCCAACCTATTTATTTACTCCTGTGCATTTACCAACAAAGATAAGTAGAGCTTGATGTGTTTTGCTGGATAAGAGAAAATTAAGGAGAGATATGACAGCCATCCAGTATCAGAATGTCTATCATGCAGAAGAAGGGGGTTTCACTCTGTGGTTCTGGAGGGCAGGCAGAGAATCAATGGGTTGAAACTACAGGGATGTAGGTTCAGACTAGACATCATCGATCTATCCATTTATTTAGGAGATTTCTATACCACCTTTCCCCAGGCAACAAGCCTGGCACTCAAGGAGGTTTGCAACGAAATATTAAAACATCCTTAATAAAACATACATAAAAACAAAACCACAGTAAGCTAAAAACAGATTAAAATATCAAAACATCAAATAACTGGATTTTAAAAAGTCCAGCAAGCTCTTCAAGATCCTTGAGACTTCCCCTGCCCCACCCTACTCACCATCAAAAGCCATTTGAAATTTTTTTAAAAAGTGTACAAGCTCTGTCAGAAAGTGTCCGGGAAAGAGGGTCTTGTAATTCATCTGGAAGGGGGTTCCACATTTGGGGAGTTACCACCAAAAAGGCTGTTCCTCTCATTGCTGCCCCTCTTGCTTCAGTCAACAGGGGGCACATGAAAGAAGAGCCCTCTCTGAATATCTTAGAGGATAGGGTCTATGTGGGAAAAGGCGGTTCTTCAGATACTCTGACCCCAGACCTTTACATATTAGGAGCATTTCCTAATTATAAGAGGTGGCAATGCACAGGACCAGTCTGTCATGCAGTAAAAGGGCCTGCATGCCCTCCGACTGCCACTTTGGGACACACAAGGACTTCATCAGCTGTTGCTCTGTGTAGAGCAAGATTTTTCCATTTAAATCAGGGAAAGACAACTGCATTGGCAGGGGAAAGGATAGGACTGGACGTTTGTCTGCTTTAGAACTGATACCTATTGCAGTCATTTTCCTTTGAAAGTCTGTGCGGTGCTTTTATTCATTGAATGTTCTTGAAAATATTGTCCCATCTTTCTCCTGAATACAGGAGCGCACACATGGCCTGGAACCACATCCCACAGCAACCAGCATGTGTGGTGCCTGGCCTTTGACCAAATTATACAATAAAATGCCTAAGGAAGCAGGAATCTTTGCTAAGCAACTTGAGTGACAAAAGACCAAAGACGTAACTGTAATCATCCTTTGCCTTAACATTGATGGTTTTTGAGCCAGTAACCACAGTAGAATGCATTTGTGCCGCTTGGTGGCTTGCGATGGAGGAGTGGGGAGGAGTGCAGAAAATAACAGATAGTGGGTTGCAAATATCCAATAAAATTCCTGAAAACACAATACAGAGGCATTGCTGTATTGTTCTGTTTCAATGAAGAGTTATGCATTGGATCTGCTCCAGTTTGCCACTTGAAGGAACACATCAGGCTATAGTCAGAGTTGATTGACCTGAGGCACTTTGGCTGGAAGAATGCCTTTCCATCAGAAACTCCAGAGAAGGTACAGTACATTCGTTCCCTGTCCAAGGCAGGAGAGGGAAAGGCAAGCAGGGAGCTGCAAGACATTTATTTCCTCTACAGCATTTCACTTTACAATGAAATTGTTCATTTGGCATTCGCGTTGAAACAGTTTGATTGGAATTATACCAGAAGACATTAAATGGTCTAAAGTGATTGCATCACTGTTCGTGGCTGACACTAATTATTAACAAGCCTCTTCTTCCCTTTCATAAGTACACATTATAGCGAGTCTGCAAATGGAAATGTTTGTGAGCAATTACTTCATGGGGGAAAAAAGTGCCCAAAATAAGCAGCAAAGATAGGCATAAAGGTCTGAATCCTGCAAGCACTCATGAAGGCTTTGTTTTCTTTCCGCATGATTTCTGACATTTTGGAGGCAATGATTTCATCCAAAATGTAATGTAATTTTTCCTGGAATTCATACTTGATGAAAAAAGCTAACCAAAGCACAACTAGAATGGGTAGAGAAAGGAGCTGCATATGGCCATAAATTATGGAATCACTGGAAGGAATCACAGGCTCATTTGAAATCCAAATTTTTAGCTTCAGGTCTCTACATGACTTCAATTATTTTTTTTAAAATGACTTTTTCTTATATTTATATATTCTTTTCTTAGGCCCCACTCCCTTTGCGCTGCAGGGATTTGTGTTCCAGCAGCACAAGGCCCTTTACCGCAGTGTGAAAGCCAAGCTGCTGTAGCAGTCAATCAGCTGCTACAAATGGTGAGTAGCACAGCAGACAGGGTAGCTCCACTGGCAGGCTCCTCTGGCCCTGGAAATAATAATAATAATAATAATAATAATAATAATAATAATAATAATAATAATAATAATAATAATAAGAAGAAGAAGAAGAAGAAGAAGAAGAAGAAGAAGAAGAAGAACTAGGTATCTATATACCGCCTTTCTGGTCATCGGATTGCTCCTCTGACTTTATTCAAGGCGGTTTACATAGGCAGGCATTTCTAAATCCCTCAAGGGGATTTTTACAATCATAGAGGTTCTCTCTTTCAAGAACCAACAACATTTCAGAATGGATCTTCCTGGTCTGGTCTCACTTCTGGCCTCCAGTTTTCCCACGCAGGCTGACAAGCAGCTCCATCTCTCACATGGAGGGCATTCAAGATGCTTCTTGCTCACATCAAGAGCAGATGGAATCACTCAGCTCGGCTTGCCAGCTGCTGAGGTTCAGGGAACTGCCGGTGTCCTCGAACTGGCGACCTTCTGATGTTATCTTCAGGCTAACTGAGGCTCTACCCTCTAGACCAGACCTCCTGGTAAGTTGGCAGTAGTTTCAGGGAGGGGGAAGATTTGGGGCATTCTTGAGTGAAAAAGAGAGCAGGCCAGAGAGGGTGGATCTTGGCAACAAAAGTGCACACTGGACCCCACACCCCATTTTTCAGTTCGCCCTACCAAAAAGCCCTTGCTCTCCTTGGACTTACACCACCTACATTGCTGGCACAAGTCCAAGAAGAGCCATAGGCTACCAGGAGGCCTATGCAGAGGTAGGTAGAAAACATTTTATTTACTTGTGGCAGGTCTCCTGATCACCTCCCCCCCCCACCACCACCATCAGATGCAGTGCATACTCCATTAGCACGGTTGCATCAGCCCCAGTGCTGGGGGTAGAATCAGGCAGTTTGTCACTTAAATCGAATCCATGCTGTGCAGCAACCAGTGTGTATATCGTTAAAATACTTGCTATTAGAACATGATTTTTTGTCTGGCTGGTGACAGATTCCAATCAGCGAGGCAGCAAATTGGAAAACCCACTGCCCTGCTCTCTTGTAACCTATGTATTTCAGATATATAGTGACCTTGCAAGCTTGAAGTGTAACTGCAAGCTGACATTGACTGATATGATAACTGCTGTCCCTGAGCTCTGTTGCTACTCCACTTACATAAGACAAAATGACAAGCATGCCTTATAACCTGATCCAACCACTCGAACTGACTCAATACTTGCCGGGGATGCGGCAACCAAAGAAGAAGTCCTATCAGTTAAACCATCCTCAGGGACAGGGTGTTTTTAAAAGATTCCAACAGCATTAGAATGAGAAAAATAAAGAACTAGCAAGCCATCAGAAGGTCATCTAATAGAACTTTCTGACACCTGAAGCAAGGAGATTACTCCAGCCAATCCCAGAACATCTCCGAGGAAACAAATTTTATAATTTCAATAGCACATAGGTTCCACCACTAAACTATTCTCTCGGTTTTGAGGCTTTCTCTTATATTTAGTGCACAACTATCAACTTGAAAATTGCAAACTGGCATTCATGATAGAAAACAGATGGTAGAAAAGTGTGAGTTGGCATTCTGCTAGAATCTAGACCAGGCGTTGTCACCATTTAACCAGCTAACTTTTTTAAATTGTGTTTGCTGTGTGACTCACAAATGCACTCAGAATACAATCACCCAACTCATGATTGACTTTGTGATGACGAGCCAATCTGTACGGATCGGAAAATCTCACCAACGTTCACACAACAAAAAGGGAAGATTCACATGTATCTGGGGCATGTAAAAATGCATGGAAGGGTTGATTCAGACCCATGCCTTTATACCACTTGATCTCTCATATCTAGAATTAGTGGCAAAGTTTTTCCTGTACCCAGCTCAAGGAAGTTTGGCAGCTCATAAACTGCCCTGAAATGAGAGTGAACTTTTAAAGCTGGGATGGGACCGTGCATGGAATAAGACTGCAGAATGCAAATTCACATGCTCAACATACCAAAGATTTCAGGTGTAACTCCTGGCATGTTCTGATAGTGGTAGAAAAAATTCTTTTCTGAAACTCTGGAGAGCTACTGCCAGTCACTGTAGATAATGCTGGGCTAGATGGACCAATAATCTGACTTGTGACCCAATCCCAACAGGAAGGGCACGCACTCTGCTGGCGCAGACTATCACAAATGTGCCTTAAAGCACGTTCTGACAGCACATCATCCAGGCCCAGGAGGGGCAGGATTGGCAGTCCCAGTGCAAGCTGAATCCTTCCCAGGCCTTATCCACCAATGCAAACCAATGCGGACTTGCGCCAGCAATATCGCTGACATGGATCTGAATTGGCCCATAGCAGTGGCTTCCGGGGGGGGGGAGGGAGGCGGCAAGGGGACAAATATCCCCTTATCCTGAGGAGTGCTTATGCCTGCTAAATTCCCCCATGGGATACAGTGCAAGCTGGGCCAGCGCTGCTACATTGGCACAGGGGAACTTCAGTAGGATTGGGCTGTTAGTACAAGGCAATTTCCTATACTATGTTCTTAACTCCCCAAATATTTATTATATCTGACTCAGATCAAAATCTGAGTTTCAATATCATCATTTGTGGGCAAAGAACAAACTGGTGATGATTCCTGTATTCCAACACCTTTTGCATTCCAGCACTCACCTGTGAATGTGAGATTAAGATTCCACAGGGGAGCTACACAGAAATAAAATCCTAAATGTAGAAATACAGCCTAGCCTTTCATCAGTTGCTCCTTTTAAAATCATACATTCCAAGTACTGAGTGTCATGAACTGAGAAACCCCCCTGCGCAGGTAACACACATATTACAGACAAAAATTCAAAAGGAGTTGATTTTATTTTGGGATGAAAGGGCAATCATTATCAGGTCCATTGGAGACTTTGCAAATAACTGTTGCAAGCTGCTATAGAAACAGAAGGCATTTAACATTTTTCTGCATTTCCCAGCTTATCTTCAACAACCTGCCCACCTGGAATTCTCAAGACTGAGAGTCTCTAATGCTTCTTGAGTAATTTTTGAGTTTTCTTTGCATTTTCTGTATTTCTGATAATTTCCTTGAGCATCACGCATTAAATAAGTACAGGGTAGGCAGCTAAGAGGTATGCCGTTCCCAAAGGTAACAGTGTAGGGAATTGAAGAATGCTTTGGTACTTTTATTTATTCTTGGATGCCTATTGCTGAAGGGAGCCTCTTGGGTGAAGAAGAAAGAAAAAACAGAGCAGCGAATTTTGCCCAAGGGAACCACAATTTAGGGGGAAAGTACTTGTTGTCAAAAATGGTCCCAAAATTAAACAGTAGATTTGGAAGAATAAAATAGCAGCCAGATACTTCTGAAGGTTGTCTAAAATTATCCCAGGAAACTTTGTACATCTTTCTCCATAGGCATTTCAAGAAAACGTAGCAATGTTGCTGTAGAATTTGTCACATAATGGGGAAAGCGATATAACAGAGCCCTATAAGTTGGTGAAATGTTTTAATACATAGTAGTAGCACAATATGTTCTCTGAACAATTTTAAGTGAATTTAATGAATAGGAAATGAGAAGCATGGGAAGTTGTCGGAAAAGGGAAGACCATTGAATTTCTTTGATCAGAGCTTCTACACGGCTGCTCAGCTATGCCCAAGCACATCTATGTACCCAGATATAATCATACTTAGTTTGTAAGCAGGAAAGAATGTTATTCACATATTTTATTCAATGCAGGTATAATCTGGGTGTATGGTACACATGGGTTGCTAAGCTATAAAAAGTTCAGTGTAGCTATTAGACAAAGAGTAAACACTGAACCCAAGTACAAAATCCATGAGTGCTTTCCCAAGTCCCCACTGAGCAAACAGTGTTCTCTGTCATGGGAAGAATCTCTTCCTATGTTACATGTTTGTTAGTACTATATTTTGGGGAGTGGGAAAGGAGAATTTAGAATAATCCAGTGGTTCTCAAACTTTTTAGCGCCGGGACCCACTTTTTACAATGGCAATCTGTTGGGCTCACAAGAAGTGATATCATTAACCTGGAAGTGATGACATGGCTGGAAGTGATAACATCAATTTAGGCTTGAAACCTAAGCTGCAATCAGCCTTAAAAGGCAGTTCCATGAAGAATATGTCAGAGCTGTATAATCTGAACAAAAGTGGAATGTTGAGCTTCTACGTTGGGTTCTAGGTCTTGAAATGTGACATTTCTGGCTATAGATACTTAGATCCTGGTTTACCTGAGATTCCTGATGGTTCACAAAAATTGTAAAGCAACTGTGCCTTTTAAGATGGTTCAGAAATATCACCTAGAACAGACTGTTGTGACTCATTTGTTTACAGGTATGGATCAATATTCAGAGATCTAACTTGTACTGAAACATCTACACTGGCTGCCAGTTTGTTTCCAGGCTTAGTTCCAAGTCTTGGGTTCAGGGTTTGAAAAACCTAAACCTATTTGGATGAAGTTAAGTTGGCTTTGTCCCCTTAGGGAGGGCTTCCATGCCTAAAATTTAATCCAATTCTGAAAAGAAATGAAAATTACAATGAATGGATTTGCCCACTAATATAAACAAGAAGCAATTGAAAATGAATCAAAATTGAAATGAAATAGCCATCCAAAACAGGCATGAAATAAAGCAAAATTTTGACATGAATCAGGCCACTAAATGAAGCAACAAAACATATCCTTCAATAACTGTACCAAGCTATAGTAGGGAACTTGTTTTTCCACCAAAATCAGATCAAATCAGATGAAAGAACCTCAGGCATGAAAGCAAAACTATAATTACCTACTTCTCGGTCCAGATATAACTATAATTTGTGACTGGGATAGAATTGTGGCATGTGTCACAAAGGGAAAATGTGCCCACATATAGGAGACACATATAGATACACATATAGGAGGAGACACATATAGATACAGATAGCAAAGAAATTCACAACTCAATCCTATCCAGGCCAGACCAGAACACGCGCTGCATGCTATGGGCCAGCCAGGGACAGGTAGCCCAGAAGAAGCAAGTAAATAAAATTTTTATTCACATCTTCATAGGCTTTCTGGTCCCTGTTGGGTCTCCTCAGACCTACATCAGCTGTAACTGTAGATTTATAACCCAAGTATCCCCAAACTCATGACCAGTTGATCAATCAGCATCACATCCCAATAGCACAAACACAATTTTGTTTCAAGCCCAAGATTGTTTATGTTTAGTTTCTTGTGTAAAGTCTGTAATTTATCAAAAGTTGTCCTGGTTTCCGAATGGAATAGATTCAGATTATTTGCCTTAAGGAGGATCAAAGCAAATGTTATCAGTAACGCGGAAATTATCAGCTTCAGGCACTGCAAACACTTTTCCCTATACCTTTGAAATAGAGTAGATGCTTTGTTCCTCAAGTACTGATTGAGGGATGCACCTAATTTTAGCACACAAATCACATATTTCAGAGGTGTTTATTGTGCAAAGTCTTAATTTATCAGAGTTGTCCTGGTTTCTGAATGGTATAGAACCAGATAAAAAAAAGTCAATAATATAGAAATTATCAGTTTCACAGCCCAGTCCTGTCCAACCCATCCACACCTATGCTGCAGGGCCAGCACCAGCCACACTGCATCCTATGGGGGAAGTTGGAAGGCTGGCGGGCTCCTCGAGATAAGTGAACATTTGCCCCAGTCTGCGCAACAGGTTTACCTGGACCAGCACAAGCTAAGAAGCTGGTGCAAGTCCAAGTGGCTCCATGTCTGCAGATCAGGCCCAGGAAGGGAGATATGGCACTTGTGGCTGCCAGCCTCCCCTGCTTTATCTCACCCTGTTCCACCTCCACATTTTTGCCTTTTTGCTTTTTACCGCAAGTACTGATTGAGGGATGTGCCTAATTTTAGCACACAAATCTCAGATCTTTCAGAGGGGACTGAATGAAGCAAATAAAGTAGTCTGAAAGCATATATCCATAATGGAACATTAAACAACACAAGCTGATTTTGCCAGGAAAACGACTGAAGTAAAGTGACTCTCAAAAGACTAGATGGTCAATTATCACATACATAGAAAGTAGCTTCTTCCTTTGACAATTTCTGGAAGCCCAATCATGCTATAGTCAACCTATCCTGAGACCACAAATGTCAATGGCAACAATGGATTTTGAATCTGTTCCTAAGGAGATCAAAAGCCCAAACTGTGCTGAATGGGGGGGAAAAAAATGCATAATGTTTTTAATTAGTTGCTTTGAATGATAATTTTACATCGTTATTTCCTATTTAAACTGGTAAACTCTCAAAGTATGAAAATAGATCAAGAGTTTTGAAACTTAGCACCAATACCACGAGGCATGATTTTATCAAAGTCTTGCAAATTAAAGGATTTCAGTTTAATTGTTACAAAAGACATTGATTGAAGACATAAAACAAAGTCTGATTAACTTTTTAGAGCAAATTCTTATAGCACTGAATCAGTCATCACATCTATGTTTAGGGATGTGAATCAGAGCAATCCAAATCACTATTTTGAAGGGATTGGGAATAATTTCTCAATGTTTTAATAATTGTAATTGGTATATGGATGAATATTTCTGATAACTTTGAAAGAATAAGAACAACTGTTCTAAACTGGAATTCCATACTTATAATATTTTATTTACAGTATTTTAAATACGTCTATGCTGCTTTTTTCCCCACTAAATAATTCAAACAGCTTAGAAATTGAAAAGGCTTAGAAATAACAACATGATGAAAAGCAACATGATGAAAACTATAACAACAAAATCAGCCAACAGAACAAACACAGACAAGGGCTCCAGTTGGGTGAACATGGTTTCCAATATCTCCAACATTTCAATTAGTCAAAATATCATCAGGTTTTTGTATTGTCCCCAGTGGTTTTGGACACCATTGATTATATGATTGTTATGGTTTATCAGCATTTACCTAAAATAATGATTAATTTTGTACTGTCCCAATGATAGTGATGCATTATATTGTTATATAACAGGATCCAATTCTTCCAGGATAGTAGGTAATGTCTGAGTTGGCCTTGAGTATTCCCAATAAAATAATTCCTTGGCCATATTGCATATGCCCCCAATCCCTATGGCTTTTGTTTTTAGTTATGGGAATCGCTGGTGCTCATGGGTATGTGGGCAAAGAGTTTTTAAGGGGCAGTCTGATGTTCTGGTGATCTTCCACCCCCCCCTTCCCAAAACAGCAGCCCAATCTAACCTGGGACTGTGCTGCTATTTATAATAGTAGAACATAGTTCTGCTATTTGTGTACCTTGTGTACCTTTGTGTACCTTGGCTCAACGATGTCCGACACTCTTTCTCTAGATACCGAGCTAAACAAACGCATCGGTAAAGCAGCTACCACGTTTTCCAGACTCACAAAGAGAGTCTGGTCCAACAAGAAGCTGACGGAACATACCAAGATCCAGGTCTACAGAGCTTGCGTCCTGAGTACACTTCTGTACTGCAGCGAGTCATGGACTCTTCACTCACAACAGGAGAGGAAACTGAATGCTTTCCACATGCGCTGCCTCCGACGTATTCTCGGCATCACCTGGCAGGACAAAGTTTCAAACAACACAGTCCTGGAACGTGCTGGAATCCCTAGCATGTATGCACTACTGAAACAGAGACGCCTGTGTTGGCTCGGTCATGTTGTGAGAATGGATGATGGCCGGATCCCAAAGGATCTCCTCTATGGAGAACTTGTGCAAGGAAAGCGCCCTACAGGTAGACCACAGCTGCGATACAAGGACATCTGCAAGAGGGATCTGAAGGCCTTAGGAGTGGACCTCAACAAGTGGGAAACCCTGGCCTCTGAGCGGCCCGCTTGGAGGCAGGCTGTGCAACATGGCCTTTCCCAGTTTGAAGAGACACTTGGCCAACAGTCTGAGGCTAAGAGGCAAAGAAGGAAGGCCCATAGCCAGGGAGACAGGCCAGGGACAGACTGCACTTGCTCCCAGTGTGGAAGGGATTGTCACTCCCGAATCGGCCTTTTCAGCCACACTAGACGCTGCTCCAGAACCACCTTTCAGAGCGCGATACCATAGTCTTTCGAGACTGAAGGTTGCCAACTACAGTTCTGCTATCATATATGGTCATTAGGCAGTGTGTTATGAGTGTCGCTGGCAGCCATTTGGGGGCTTCTGCTGCAAAGAGCAACAATGCCCAAGGCAAGGGTAGGCCAGTGGCGGTGGTGGGCACAATGGGATGGGGAGAGGAAGGAAAAGGAAGTTTCTGGGCAGGAAAGGGAGGAGCAGGAGACAGAATGAGGGTGGATCCCAGTAGCACCAGCATGTGCCAGATCCTAACCCCATTCCCTCTCCCCTTTACTTGTCAGACTAGCGCCAGGAAAATATCTGGCACATTTCTGATGAAACCTATAGGGGCAGCAGACACTTGCCCCAAGGAAAGCTCCCTTAGCTCAAGGAGGCCTCCAAACTGCCACCCCTGTGCTCCTTTGGCACAGCTGCACTGACGGGGGATTTAGTTAGGATTTTACTGTTGATCAGATAGTGTGTACATATCCTTTTCCATTTGTGCTGATACTGTCAATTGACAGAGATTGGGAAAACCACTTCCCGATATTGTTTCCCTGCCTGCTTCATGGAGCTCTGTGTTCCAGCTGTTTTGTGGTTGTTGCCAGCCACTGCGTTAGCGAAATGGAGTGCCATACTGCCCAATCCTAATTCCCCACACGGTGATGCAGTGGCACCCACTCTATCCTACAGGGGAGTTTTGGCCTCCAGAGGCCTCCTCAGGGTAAGGAATATTTGTTCCCTTGCTCCGGGGTAAGTTCATGCAAGCCCGCCAGTTCTACTTGAAACTGCAGCAGTGATACAAGTGCAAGTCCGCATGGGCCCAGGATGTGGACTGAGGCGGGAAGAGGGTTAGGATTTGACAGGCGCTGCTGCTGTGGAACCCACTCCCTTCCCAGTCCTGAATTGCTCTCCTTCTTGCCCCATTGCCACCCCATTCTGCCCCTGTCCTGCTCTGCCCAACCCCACCTGACTCCCACCTCCTATGCATACTCACTAGAGCTGATGGGTGTGCAGTCCACCAACATGCACAGCTGGTCGCTTACTGCTTGCAGCAGCACCTGGCCCAGCGGAAAGCACCAGGACACTTGTTGTCCTGGTGGTAGGTGCCAGTATTTATTTATTTCTTACATTTTTATACCGCCCTTCCTCCAAAGAGCTCAGGGTGGTGTGCATGGCTGCTCCCCTCCTTTTTTCCTCACAACAACCCTGTGAGGTAGGTGAGCCTGAAAGTGACTGGTCCAAGGTCACCCAGGAAGCTTTGTGGCTGAGGGGGGATTTGAACCTGGATCTTCCAGGTCTGAGTCTCAGTAGGATTATACCATAATTCTTCTGGCTGCTAGATGAGAGCTATTGAGACTGCTCCATCAACTTGAGGCCGTTTCAGTGAATGCTGTATAGCAACGGGGCTATGTGAAAGTTATGATCTGTGAATGCCTGGATGTTGATAGTTATGTCTGCCTGTGTTGTCATCGTCATGATGTGTCATTGTTGAATGTGATGGTTCATCGGGGAACATTCTGTCTGTGCAGTGGGACTCCACCCTGTTTGATGGAATGGAACTTTTAGAAATGTATTCAGTAAATGCCTCAATGCAAATCATTCACCCCATCATTACCATGTCAACAGTAACCAACATTATTTCTTGTATTATTTCATAATCCTGCAGATGATGCCTTGTGAGCCAATTAGTGCTTACAAATTTAGTTCCTACATCTGCTAAACTTTTTGTTTTATTGTGTTCATACTTCCAGTGCAATGCAGATAAACCGGACGTTTTTACAAAATCATTACTTTGGCAATTTACTATGAAACCCAAAGGAAATATTTCTAATGTATCATTTATTGAAGCAATAATGAAAAAAAAGCACATTATGCTTCTGGAAATCAATTTTCAGCTCTTTACTCAGATGGATTCATCAAAGACATGTCAAGGGACTTTGGTGAGTAGATATAGGACTTTTGCTTTTATACTATTAAAAGTCAATTTTCTGTGTGTTTGCAATTGATTTCACATAGCCTTTAGGATTTCTGATGCACCATTTTAAGTCTCTGGAGGAAGCATGCCCATTTACATAATCTGAACAGGACTAATGCCATTTTTCAATCCTAGCTCTTCTTTTTTAATATGCTACTTGTGTTTTTAATAAAGAGAGAAATCTCAGAATTGAAAGCAAATCTAAATAAAGCTGCATTTACCGGAGTTTTGCCAAACTTAAATACACAGACTTTGTCTGCAAAGCAGCTTAGTCCTTAGTACAATGTCCATGAAGGCCCATGGTATCTGGTTAGTAATCTGAAGATCACAAATTGCTAAAGGCGGGAGTTTAAAGGTTAATGTCTAATTAACAGCTGGGTTCTTTTTAGTGGAAGGCTTCTGTTCATACTTTCCTTCTTGGCAGTTGTATTTTTAGAGCTTGAATGTGTTCTCCAAAAGATTATAATTTAGCCCACAGGATTGGGCTAGCCAACTACAGTTTTCCAAGGCATTAAGTTCAGCTGAAATGAATGATGTGTGCTTCCAAGTAACTAAGTTTAGGATCAAGCTGCAAGTAAAATAAGTGGAAGTTATTTTTACTATATTCTTGACCTTAATGATATGTCATGTGGAGGGCCAGGTCAAGGCTGTTACCAGGGGTGCATTTGACCAGCTATGGTTTTAGTGCCAGCTGCAGTCATGTCTGAGTCAATCAGACTTGACTGTGGTAGTCCTTGCCTTATGGCCCAATTCAATCATGGATTGGACCAGTGCATGGAGGTCTTTACGACGGTGGAACAGTTTTGTGCTGTTTTCAATGCACCTCTGTTTCTTCCAACACCCTACTAGGAGCTCTGGAATGCCTGTGGACTGCACCTATTTTCACCTTTTTCACCTATTTTCACCTATTTTCTATCACCTTCCTAATGCATGTATACTCTCTCTGAGCACTTGAACAGCAAGTAAACTTTTTTAAAAAAATGATAACTTGGAATAAAAACACATAACATCTCTTTTGGTCTTTTTCAATTTTTTATTAACCAAAATTTGCAAAACAATAACTGCCTCGATCTATTGGACTGCTGCTCTGTTTGCTACACTGCTTACCCATTCAGTTCTAGGCACAGTTCAGGGCACTGATATTGACCTTTAAACCCCTTCATAGTTTAGGACCAGATTATCTAACAGACTGTCACCTCCTGCATATTCTGGCTAACCTTCTTAGGTCCACTTTGGAGGCACTTCTGCAAGTGCCGCCTCTAATTTGGGGTAGGTGGCTTGAGGACAAGGGCAACCGTAGCGGTGCCGTAATTTTGAAACTCCTTCTCAGGGGATTTAAGGACGATCCCTTCTTTGGCAGTCATTTGGTGAGAGCTAAAATCATTTTTATTTTGTTTAACTTTTTGTTGATGGTTGTGTTGGGCCTTGTATACCTGACTATTGGAGACTAGGTGCTGCCCCTTTTGCTTTACTGCAGATGTTTTACTGTTTTACTCCTACTTACATTGTTATTCTGCAGACCCCTGAATGTTTTCATACTGTCAGCGCAATCCTAATTTGCGCAGGAATAGGCAAGCCAGCAGGCCTGCGCTTTATCCAGTGCAAGTTTGGGGCTGGTTGTGGTTTGGTCCGAAGCAAGGGGAAACTTTTCCCCTTACCCCAGGGAGAGCCACAGCAGCCCGAATTGGGCTACTCAGATCTGCACCACTGAAATTGGTGGCACAAATCTGAGCAGCCCGGGTCTGCCCTGAGCCACCTGGGAATGGAGCTAGGATATGGCATAAGTGCCAGATCCTGGCCCTGCCTCTGTTCCCCGGCCCCCGCTCCCAGGAATGCCTGCCGCCTACCCTCTCCTGCCCTAAAACACCTCCCTCTTGCCTCTTCCCCGTCCTCTCCACACACACCCAGACCCCTGCACTGGCCAAGCTCTGCTAACACAAACTTACCGAGCTCTGGGGCTTGTGTCAGGGATGCTGGCACACATCTGTGCGCTGGCCTATCTACCCCAAGAGTGGCATGAAGGTGCTTTACAGCACTTTTGGGACACTGTATGGCTGGCGCAAGCGCCTTGCGCTGGCCAAGGGCACCCTCAGGATTGCATCCGGTATGTTTTAAGTTTTTTATATACTGTATGTTTTATATATTATATGTGTATTTGTTTTCTGTTTTTATAAACACCCACTCTGACCACCCCATACTTGTTGCTTCCCTCACCCCACCCCAATACACCCCCTCCCCACCCACCTCCTCCCTGTTCCACCTCCACACTGCTCAGATATTACCTGACCTGGATCATGCTACTCCTTCTAACAACATGTGCAGTCCAGTGTGTGCCTTTGCACCAGCGCTGGCAACTGCTAGGCCATCATGAAGTGCTTTACAGCACTTTTGCAATAGCTAGCACCAGTGCAGTGCACACTGCATTTTCCCGTGCACTGCAGAGGACTGGGCTGCCCATCATTTATATAAAGGTTTCTGCCCTTCCATACTGGCATCCAAAGTGGCTCAGATTTAAGAAACAGGATTAAAACAAATACAACATCAGATGAGAAGAATCCATTGTAACCATTTAAAGACAATGTCCAGCAAAAGCATACATGGGCCAAAATAGAAATATTTATATAAGGTAGTTAAATGACATTAAGGATCAAACTAGATATGAAAATATATGCTTGTGACCTTTTAATGTTTGTCTTTTTTTAAACAAATAGTAGAACAGACTTGAAACAGCTGGAAACACTGTCAGGCAGGTAGGGGGCTTTAGCACTTTAGCAAGTGTCATGGTTCTTATCATGATCATGTCCCCTGTATGCTATGTAAAGTGAGGGAGGGAGGGAGGGAGGGTTTCTTTCTTTCTTTCTAGCTTCCATTGGCTTTCTGTACAAGCTCCCCCCATAAAAGGCATAGAGAATACCAATTATGCTAGGAACTGTGATGGGGCCTTTTCTAGATTGTGAGCCATCAGGTGACAGGGAACAATTTATTTATTTGTTTAGTTATAGAAGCCACTTTGTGTTCTAAATTTTGTTGCAAAGAGGCATATAATTATTATTCATATTAATAAGAATAATAATTGGAATCTTTGCAAAAAAATGCAGATTACCTTCATACCTATCAAAACTCATGCGATCACATACCCTACAAAATCAGTGAGAACAACCAAGCAAAGATCCGTTGGGACTTCAAGTTACAGACAGGAAAACACCTAGAACACAAAACACAAGATATAACAGTAATTGACAGAGAGAAAAATCAAGTTTGGATCATGGATAAGGCAATCTCAGGAGGCAGCTGTATTGAAGACTAAGAACATGAGAATATCACAGAATACCAAGACCTGCAAGTTAAACTTGGTTGTTTCTGGGAGAAGAAACTCAATATTGTGATAGCTGTCATTGGAGCCCTTGGAGCAGTAACTAGAAGAAACACCTCATCATTCTTGGCCTTGAGTAAATTACATCAGCCCAGCTCCAGAAAACAACAGTACTTGAAACAGTAAGAAACCTGTGACAATAACTCTGTGATTCCCAGGATCTTGGCTAGATATCAAACTGCAGAACACAACCAGTCCAACATACTTCCTTAGGTTGTGCTGAAGTATCATAATAACTCTAAAGCCTCCTCACACCCAACTATGCTTTCAGGCTGTTTCACATGTGCAGACACACACACACCAGTGCTATTTTGGGGAGAAAAATAGAGAAGAAAAAAAACATTAAACGTTAAAGGCATGCCATTGCATGCACATCTAATTTGAGCCTATTGAGGACGCCAGATGCAGGATAGTTTCCCAACCTGGGGCATCACAGAGAAAGGTGTACCCAAGTCCTGGAATATGTCCAGTGGCATTTTTGCCTTGTTTTCTTTAAAAGGCAGGTGTGTACACCCATGCCACACCTCAAACTGCTTATAAATCAAGCTCCCCTTGGTTTCAAAAGGCATTTAACATGAGGTATGGGGGGCTGCTAAATGTGAAACACAGATCTAATTATTCCTCAGATGTGTGGAACTAGTCATATGATTCTTTGAACGCAGGCTACTGTCTTGTTTGGTTTTCTTGGTAAATGTGTGAGCAGTGCATGTGTTTAGCATGTACTGTGCAAGTCCCTTCAAAATGTACCGAGAATGCATGGCAGCATAGCATTGATCAATCTGTATCCCTTTTCTGCTGGACCCAGAAATCTCTCCTCAAGTTAATGAGAGATGTCTACTTTTATCCTTTTGCCTTTCTTCTTTTTATACCAATATTCCACATACTTACAGACAGATCCAGAGTGGGTGACAGAAACTGGAGGGTCTTTGGCAGTTAAGTAGCAAAGGTTACTCCTCTAGCATGAGAGCTTTTTCATGTCAGAGTAGGAAAAAGTATGTTGGGAATCAAAGGTTCCTAACCTTTGACATTGAGTATGTAATCAAGGCCTGTATTGAGTAGAGCAGCAAAGATGAAGGCAAAGAAGAGATCACACAGCCTGAGGCATTAGCAAGGTAAAATATCTAATATTTTTTTAAAAAATGACCACTTTACAGTCTTCACACTTGAGCTGGGGGGGGCAAGCCAATAGAGGTTCCTTTAGCCGACGAGATGAACATTACAATGTTCGCAATCAATGTACATGCTAGCAGGAAGAGCAGTAATTGCTCACTGTTGGAGAAATAGCAAAATTTGGTCAGTGTTCAGAATGGAATCCGCTTCCAAAGGGTGCAGTCCTAACCCCTTATGTCAGTGCTTTCCAGCACTGACATAAGAGCAATACAGCTCTGAGGTAAGGGAACAAACATTCCCTCACTTTGAGGAGGCCTCTGTGAGTGACACCCAACTGCAGGATGCAGCACATGTCCCATGGGCACTGCTATGCCAGTGCTGGAAATCACTGACATAAGGGTTAGGATTGTGCGCTAAGTCAGATGTGGAGTGCTTATGACCACAAAGTAGGATTCAGCAGCCAACTGCAGCAGCAATCAAGAATTATGGCCTGCCAGATTTGTGGCAAAGCAAAGTCATCTTGGTTTTGGAGCAAGCAGAGACAGGAGGCCTATGAAGCTGAGCTTCCATATATCACTGGTGGATTGCATGAATTCTAATGGGCCACAGGCTGTGTTGGGACTATTCTGTGATGAAGCTCACCAAGTGCCAGAGATTTTGATCATCTTCTTATGCTAGCTTCATAATATTTGGAAATGTAACCCTGGATCTCTCTTTTGAAAAGGGCAACTCTTAGGGGTATTTTTGCACCCTCAAAAATTGTTTGAAATAAAATGGAGTAGGGAAATCACCCCAAAGACAAGATAGGAAATTTTTGTTAAGGTATTGGCACTGAAAATCCTGTGTATGGAGAACACGTGTAGTATAAAATTCCATCTGTTTCGTGTGCAAACTGAGATTCATACACAGCACCTTTTTTTTAAAAGTATTTATTGGCACTCAGTAAACAAAACAGCCTACATTTTGTTCAAAGGCAGTCTGTTAATTCTGAAACAAGTAGCAATAACTCACTTTTTTAGTGCAATCCTCATGAAAAAAAATTGACAAGATTTGGACTCATAGGAAAACATTGTGCTATTGTCCCTCAAGAAGCTCTTGTCTGCCCTGGGCAATGGTTTTGTTAGAGGCATTCTGTGCTTTTCCATATTTGAAATGTAGATTGTGTTTCTTTGCAAAACTCTGCCAGTTTGCCGAATTGGGGGGGGGGGGGCATATGGATTTGGCCCTTCAAAGGTTCTTAGACTTTTATGTCTTTGCAAAGCCCTGAAACTTAAAAATAAAGATTAGGTCTCCAAAATGCAAACTCTCTTTCAGGGTGGTTAATTTATGGATGGTAAAGTTATTGCACAACAATTAACATTTCTCAGGGACTGGAGGGGGATCACCAGCTCCACTGAAAATATAGCTGGAGTTGTTCTCTCACCCTATATAGCAGCATTTCTCAAACTTTGGGTCATGAACCCACAAGTGGGTCATGACTAGATTCTTATTTGGTCATGTGACTCCATCCATCGTTCGGCCAAAACATCCGGGTAGGCAAGCTTTCGTTTTTTGTTTTTAAATGTGTGCAGTGGTCATTGACCTGCTTCAGGCCAAAAAAAAAAAACTCTTGGCAGTATGAACAAGACAAGACAAGGCCCAGAATGGGCCAAAGATCACTGTGCAAAGGCCTCTGAGAGGTATTTTATCAGGGAGTACAAAGATTTTGGGGGGTACAAAGATTCTTTGGGGACCTTTCCCTTTTCCATTGGATCATAATTGCATACAATCATTGGATCATAATTTCTACATATCACAATATATAAAACTATATATATTACCCAAAATGTGAATGCTAATCTTCACACAATATATGCAAACATTTTCTGAGATCCCAAGAAATTTTCAGTCCCCCTCCACTGGCTCCCAGGCCCCTTTTTGACCCTGGGCCCAGGTCTGATCTATTCCCTGCACCCCTCTCTCATGGGCCCTGGTGAGATCAGAAAATGTAAGATCCTAGGAAAGTTTTTGGCCCTCTCCTTTGGTTCATGAGCCCCCTTTTTGAACTTGGGCCCAGTTACAAATTACTTCTTTCACCTACTCTCATAGGCCAGATCTCCAACTAATACAAATGCAACTTGTAAAATGCAAGTTGTAAAATGCAATCAATACAAGTGCTGCCCGCCATCTAAGCTGCTCTAAGGCCCATTTTGGACATTGCACATCAACAAAAGCAGGGTTACCACAGAGTGTACATTCACTAGGGAGTGAAATATTGATTCCATAGACAATCGTTTAGTTATAGAAATATTTATTTCTATTCTTTTTTTCAACGGCCCAACATGTCCTCTTGGACCTATCAGATGGTGTGATGCTTCTGCCTAATTGTGAAGACTGCTGTGCTTTCATCACAAAGGCCCCCTGAGCCAATCAGGTCTAGGCTCTTTGTTATGTCAGAGGTTTTTTTCCAAGGAGAGTCTAGGTCTGGTCCAGAAACTGCCAAAGCAGCTCTTTGGTCACAAGCCAGCATCATGTTCATGCCCTATCTTAACTTCGTTGCAAGGCTGGAGCAACTCTTGTTTCTGTTTCTCTTCACCCATCTGGCGTTTCAGGTTAGATTACCACTCTTGGGTATGAGATAAGCCTCAGTGTGGGAGGAAAGCTGAGTCCTGGTCTGAATTAGGAGTCTCCCTGCAAGGTCAGTCAATATGTCACCTAAGGTGGAGGAACTGAACCCATTCACTTGTGTTCTGAACCCAAGAACTAGCTTTTTGGTCTAGACCTGAGGACCATGAGGAGGGATGCCAGAACTCCTCAGGTTTGGACCCGAGGACTGTTCACACATACAAGTGAACAGAGAAAGGCCTGGTGGCTGGAGCACCTAGCAATCAATGACTAACACCTATTTCCCTGCTTTACTCTTTTAACTGGGAGTGAACAGGGAAAAGGTAGCTCACACTGCCACCACCCAAAATTAGAACACCTATGAGTTCTAACACCACCTCGTACATGGAAGGAAGCCTCCTTGAGAAAATTCCCCCCAGATGAAAAGTAGTCCCCAATACTGGGCAATCCCCTAAGAATCAAGCAGCAGTGGAATGCATGTGGCAGTCTGAAACTGCAAAATAATATACGAATTCAGAAGAAATGAAGACTAGATATCCTGCCTCCCAACACGTCCTCAATGTTTTATTTTTTTCCTGCTTGTAACAGGCTTGTGGCCCCACAACCAGATGCTTAACAAAGAAAGAGACATGGACCAGATGCTTAACAAAGAAAGCTATATGGACTGGTGAGCAGCCTATCTCTTAGCCAGAAACCTCACCTTTCTTTGCCTTCTCATATCAGTTCACGTGATCCTTTGTCTTGTCTTTGCAGAATTATTGACCTACTCCATCATAAATGACAGCAACATGTTCTGCAAGATATACTGAAGAAGAAGAAGGCTACAAGGGGGAAGTAAGTGGCAGCCAGTGCTCCTTTTTGTTGTACTCACAGACAGCCAGTATTCCATAGTGTCAACCTTAGACCCACAGCTTTCCTGGTAGGTGTGGGGGACATGATATCATAGAAACATTATGCCTGCCATGGTTTGGCCCCTTCTGTGGCTACATCAGCCCTGACATCCTGTACCTGGAGGGACGAGCCCCATTTTGCAACTCCTGGGATAGATTATGGGTTCTTGCAGTGTGCGTATGCACCTGGAAGAAGCCTCTCTGCAATGCTCAGCTCTGCTTCATTTCTGCACATTAGTGAGTTGACATTCTAATGTCTGGTGTATCTTTGTGCCCACTAGGAGCCAATCTCGTTTGTCAAAAACATCCTTGGACTCACTCTGCTCTTTCAGCAGTACCTCATCTTTGGTAGGTGATGAAATACTGAGCCTATTAGGAAGTCCACCAACTCCACCCAATGGATGCCCCAATGGAAGATGCAGCTAGATGTCTGAGGCACCTTCCAGACCCCCTGGAACTGGGCTAAAGAAGATTTGCTATGAAATCATGACCCACCTCATCATCAAATTTAATACTAGAAACATTACAAAGGCTTGTGGGGGTGTCTAACCCCTGAGTCAAACTCCCGGGAAGAGCAGATCTGCCATTTGTCCAGCCTCCAGGCATCACTGAGGCACACCCAGGGCTGGTGCCAGGCTATTTTGTGCTCTCTGCAAGGCTAACTACTTACACACACACACACACACACACACACACACACACACACACACCACACACACACACAGAGAGAGAGAGAGAGAGAGAGAGATAAAGAAACCATGGATACAGGGGACACTATTCAAATACTGAAGCAGCCCACCCACACCATTCCATTTCCTTAGATTTTGTGTTTCTTCCTTAAACAAACCAAAATCCTTGCGGACGCCTGCCACCTCTGGGAAGCTCAGACAACCCTAGAGGGGAGTGGAGTGGAGCATCCCCTTCCCTATGGAAGGTCTGGATTGCGTCAAGCCCCACTTGATGACAGGGATTGCAGTCCTGATCCCTGTCGTTAAGCGGCGCATGACTGTATAGCCTGAAAAAGTTTAGGATTGCTCTTAAGATGCATGGTTGTGCTATTTATAAATAAGCTTAAGGTTCTTGCTAGTTTTCTGTACAATCGCTGGCAAAATCATATACAACACGTACTCAGGCCTACACAATATGCAATGCACAAGGTCGAATCCTGTTGCTACCCACATACGGTGGCCCACTAGTAGCTTAGCAGCTTGATAAACCTCCCACTTTTCCTGCCTGCCTTGGAAGTGTGCAACAGAGGGGTTGCCAAACATGCTTCAGTACATGGCTAGTGGGCTGCCATCAGATGGGTGAGTGACAAGCTGTACAGGCCGAGCTTTAGATGACTGTACCAGGCAACAGTGAGCATAGCTCCAGATCTCTACAGAACTCATGGACTGATTTTAGTCCACAGAGCACACAGGAAATCCAACTGTTTACATAAAAAGCCTACCTGATTGCATTGTGCCTATTTTGCAGTTGAGAAACTGCTGTTTTTCCTCACTCGGTAGGACTCACTTTCCTTGACTGAGGATGATCGCATTATATACCTTTATATCAGCCTTTTGCAAACTTTCCATTTCAAGCAGACTTAATGAGGCAGGCAAAGCATATCGGTGGTGTTGCAGGGGAGGGAAGACAAGGATGCAACTGTCTGTGATAAAGAGCAGCAGGATATTTTGGTCATTGTGCATAAAATTGCTATTTGTTCAGCTTATAAGTAAACACAATTCAAATTTAATTTTAGATTCTTCCCTGTTTTGTGAAGATACACGTCCAGCAGATGAATTAAAATGGCTGACGAGTAATGATAACCAGATACTGGGAGCTGAATGTCTTCATGCCAAGACTTAAAACAGGGCCGGCCCATCCATGAGGCCAACAGTACTCAGGCCTTTTTTAGTTTTGTGGGGGACGATGACCCATTTCTGTCCACATATGTGCCTTTATCCATCCTTTTCTGTTCACTTCCTGGTTTGGAAAAGGAAGAGGAAGACATAAGAAGAAATGTAGAGGGAAGGGGAGGAGAGTGCTAAACAAGAACACAGTTGCATAGCTAGGGGGGTCCATGGTATGCTGTGATCTTGAGCAGCATGTTTTGCTGTGCTGTGCTGCATGGCCACCCAGTAGCCTCTTCTGATCGGCTGCCCAATTCTTCTGCTTTGGAAAGTGGAAGAAACAGGTGACCAACAAGTCACTCCAAGAGTGGTTGCGGGGGGGGGGGGGGAAGGAGAACCTGTTCCCTTAACAGCCACTCTTGGAGTGGCTGAGTGGCCAAAAACCCAGAAGTAATTGGCAGTGATGTCATCATGTCAATTATTTCATTTCAATTATTTCTGGGTCACAGACAGGGGCGGCAGTGACAGACTTTCTGTCCCAGGGCAGCCAAAGTCTCAGCTACACATTAGAGAGTGACAATCTGTGCTGCCCAGCAGGGAATTTGTTTGCAGCCTGGGATGTGGATCCTTGCCTATGATCTTGGGTTGCAAATGGTTGGAAGTATGCGTTTTTTTGCTATGTTCATTTTGTTTTAATTCATTTCATTTATTTGTTAATTTTATTTTTTGTCATTCTAATTTATTTTTGTTTAATAAGAAAGTATCTTACGGGTATCTGACTTGTCACTAGTTGCTCTGGACATAACCCACATTGCAAGGTGGTCATGTTTATATTCCCCACATCACAACATTTTTTACGCAAAAAGCCTGCTACTGGCCTGCGGTACTCAATTTCTTTGTACCCGTGCCAATGACTCTGATGCAGAATGAGCCAACCTCCTCTCACCAACACCATCTTGCAGTCCAGTTAAACATTCCCACCCCATCAGCCCCCAACCTGCTAATCTTCCCACCTGTCTCTCCAGCCCTATTGATCTCCCCTAGCAGTTCTCCTCTGGCCCACCATCTCTACTAGTCACATCTCCTGGCTGTTGAAATCCAGGAGGGAAGAGCCAGGAAGAGTGAGGTGAGGTGGCCAGCAGTGATGGCGGGTTGGTTGAGGCGGCAGCCTGTGCCAATCCACCAGTCCCAGATTAAACAACTCCAATGAAAAGGTGGAAGAGTGTCTGTTAGAGGGACAGAGGAAGCCTTTCAAAGCTCACCAGACATGCCTCCTTCACACCTTTGAGAGGACTAGGCAAAGGCTAATGGGCAGATAACATAGAGCTTCAAAACTATTGCTTTATTTTGATAAAACCTAATACACAACATGCTGTGGCGGGGTTTGTAGGTCTTGTCTTTCCAGTGTACAAAAACAGACACATGAAATTCTGGCATGTGGAATGTCTGGTTTTTGTATCATATTCCCCCTATTTCCCCCTGGAGAAGCCACCCCCCTCATGTTCCTCTTGGACTCCGCTAAACTTCAGGAGTGAGAAGGGAAGCAGAGGTATATATTAAGTGCTGTTCCTTTTCTGTGCACAATGATTGATTTGGTCAGTGGGTTGTAGTAGTGATACCCCAACTTCACTTAATTCTTGGGAAACATCCTTGCAAGAAGCCAGGGTTGGAAAATACATCCAATCAAAAAGCGTTTCTTGTAAGGAGAACCCCTCTTCCTTGGTGGAAAACCAGAGGTGCAGAACTCACCTATGAAAGTTGGAGTGGGGAACCATATGATATGGGCGCACCAGTTAGTTTCCTGCCCTCAGAGGGGCAAAGCCTCAGAAGAAAGCTTCCGCACAGTTTGCTACAAGGGCTCATGGGATTCCTGCACAGTCAGGAAGTCTGGCAGAGGTTGACTGGCAGTGTAGGAAAAGGAACTAGCAAGGCTTCCACTATGACCAAAGTCCTGGATTGCAGAGAATGTTGTTCTCTTGTTTGCTTCCTTGCCCCTTGTCAGCAGCTCCCTAGCTGAAAATGTGTCAACAAATCGTGTCACAGAGGAAATCAGAAATCGTGTGAAAGACGTGATTTCCCTCAGTCTAAGCCTGCCTCTGGGAGGCTCAGACAACTCTGTTCCCCTCACTTTAGGAAGGTTGGGGTATGAGCCCCCCGACGACCATGTGACCACACGTGGTCATTGGTTATGCGATCCCAGCATAAGCTGGAAGGTCGCAAAGTGGCGCACCCCTGCATATTTCTGACGTTTGCATCAGGAGGGGGTATGAGCTGTACCACACCCCATATATTTCTGTGTTGGTAAGTCCCCTCCTCGTCATGCAAAACTATGTCAAAGAGCTTGCCTTAGTGCAATTGGAGTAGTCTGAATTTCATGTTCTGCCTCTTTTGAGCATTGTGCTGTCTCTCCTCGTTCACTATGGGAGCTGGTAGGGGTCAGAGTGTGAATACAGACAATTTATTACAAGTGGTAAGTTACTATAGTGTGCTTGGAACAGCTTGGTTGTCTGTACTATCCACTGTGTTGACATGAACTTTTTAACACTTCTGCACTTGATCAAGAGTGTGGGGAAAATGATGAAATTCTCCTCAGTGGCGTCACTAGGATTCGTGTCACCCGGTGCATGAGGCCTGCACATCACCCCATGCAGTGGGAAGGGCAACACCCCAGGTGGTGGGCGTGGTGATGTACCATTGCCCCGCCCCCACTGGTTTTTTGGTTGTACCTTTTGTTAGAACACAGATATTTCAATGTGGTTTGTTTCATTGCATTCTGCATGAAATTATGCATTGATTGATATATAACATGATGGGATTATTCCTCCAAACTCTGATTTTAGTGATTTTGAAAACTTGTAGAGTCTCCCACACAAACTTGTAGAGTTGACATACATGTGTCAACTTACTAACAACTTATTGCAGCAGTTCTCAAACTTTTAGCAGTGGGACCCACTTTTTAGAATGACAATCTGTCCAAGACCCATTGGAAGTGATGTCATGGCCAGAAGTGACATCATCAAGCAAATTAAAATAAATAATTATAAATAATTAAATTAATGTAAAAAAATAATTAAATAAGGGGGAGCCAGTCCTGTTCCACCAAGTGAATCTACTCTGAAGTAAGTCCCATTGTGGTCAATGGGGCTAACTCTCAGGAAAGTGTGGGTAGCATTGCAGCCTGTGAGCCCAATCCTATGCATGTCTACTCTGAAGTAAGTCCCATAGTGGTCAATGGGGCTTAATCTCAGGAAAGTGTGGGTAGGATTGCAGCCTGTGAGCTCAAGCCTATGCATGTCTCCTCTGAAGTAAGTCTCATAGTGGTCAATGGAGTTTACTCTACAGTCTGCCTGCAATAACACCCCCCCCCCCCGCAAAAAAAGGAATCAGTGAGATTTCCAGCCCTCCCAGTGCCCAGTTTAAAGTTCTTCTATTTCAAGCACATCAAGATAAAGACCCTCCTGGCTTTGCAAGTGCAAAATAGAAAATTTTCCCTTACCAGCTCAAGCCTCTTTTTTGTCCTTTTGGGGGGGGGAGGGGGGAGGCTGCCTTCTGGAGCATCTCCGGCTCCATTGGGTCAGGACCCTTCTGGTGTCCTCACATTTTCCTTTGCCTGGCCTGACCACCAGCCAAGGCACGTCTGCCTACTCACGAGGAAACACGACATGAGGCTGCTTGGCTTTCCATAGGGCTCCATAGACTGCAGCTAGGAGGGAGGAGGGAAGGACCTCCTTCTCCCTTTTGTGTTGTTGGGGGCTGCATTCATTGGGTCAGGACCATTCTGACGTCCTTGGAGTCCTCTCAGCTGCCCTTTCCAACGGACTACTTGCAAGTAAACGTAGCCATGTGGATTCCTTTGGGCTCAGACTCGCAGCTGGGAGGGATGGAACCTTCTCGGGTGTTTTTTGGAGGCTGCATTCATTGGATCGGGACCATTCTGGTGTCGTTGGATTCCTCTCAGCCTACCCTTTCCGAAGGACTATGGCAAGTTCGCCTACTCACGAGTAAAAGCGCGATACGGCTCTTTCACTTTCCATAGGGCTCCATGCATTTTTTCCTTCTGGTTTTTTGACCATAACTTTTTGAACGAAAGGAGCGATTTCGATTCTGTTTTTTGTATTGCACTCCACTGGCCATTCCGCATCCAACAGGTTATGGCATGACACGGTAGCTCCTAAAGCCACGAAGTTAGCACATCATCCCCCCCACATGTCACCTGGTGCGGCCCGCACCCCCTAGCGATGCCAGTGATTCTCCTCCCCATGTATTTACAGAAAACCTGCTTACCAAGTGGCTACATGCATGCTTTGTGAAGCTTCCATTTGGTAAATGGTCCTCTGTGTTATGCACCCACAGTCTCTACCCCTTTATAATTATTTTATAGTCACATTTAGTCATACATTCAACAAATATGTAGAGTGGGGGACCAAAACAATGCAATACTACCATAATCAGAACAAGTTAGGCAGTAAACTCAGAGCCCAATCTTATTCTCCCCCCCCCCATCAAAGAGATGCCAAACTAGTGAATACTGCATCCATGGGGGGGGGGGGGGCGGACCAGGAAGCTTCAGCAGGGGAAGGCAAAAGAGAAGAGAGAGAGAGAGAAGAGAGAGAGCAAAAGTCCCCTTACTCCCATGTAAGCATCCCAACCCCCAGTAGGTCTCTTCAGACAAGTTTGCCAGTGCAGGTACAAGGAGAGAAATGGCGCAGGGAGGCTGCTGCCAGAAGGAATAAGGTCCATCGTGGGCCACTAAATGACAACACATGGAGTAAAGCCCTTACTCTCATCATAGATGTGTTGGTTCACATGGCAATGGGCAGCTCTGAGACATTCAAAACTCATAAGAACAGCCCCACTGGATCAGGCCATAGGCCCATCTAGCCCAGCTTCCTGTATCTCACAGCGGCCCACCAAATGGGCCTACCCAAAGGCAACAGTTCAAAGAACTTATGAGCCAGATGGAAGGTGTCTCTCAGAATACTATGTGACTTCTACAGACAGCGAGATGTAAAGATGTCCTCCAAAGCTGGTAGATGAAGGCTGATGATGTGCTGCGCGATCTTAATAATTCTCTGCAGAGCTTTTTTTTTAGGTCTATTCAGCAGTAAGTCCCATTTGAGACAATGGGGCTTACTCCCAGGAAAGGGTGGATAGGATTGCAGCCACACCGGTCAAAATTACAACTCACCCCCAAAGTAGATGGGGGCATGCTCACACACATACAGCCCAACATGCAGATGCCACCCCTATTCCCCTCAGACAAGACAGAGGAATGCAGGCTGTGGCATTTGGACACCCCCCCTCAAGAGCAGGCTGGGCTCCCTCCTGCACTGCTCTCTCTAGGTCAGGCGTCCCTCCCAGTTTGAAGCCTGCCAGAAGGGCGCCCTGAGCTGATGAGATGCAGCACCTCTGCCCAGGTGGTAATGCCAGCCAGCCTTCTCTCCCACCCTGTTTCACACGCCCTCCCCTTCCTCACACTGCCCCACCCACCTCGTTCACAGCCTTGTTCACGGAAAAGCAGCAAGTCGGGAGGCAGCACATGCAGCTGAACTGAGCTGAGCAGCTGCGGCCACCTCTCTCCCCCAGATGCCACACTACGCCCCTGGAGGCTAGCCACACAGATTGAATACCTCAGCTATAAACTGCACTTCCGGAAAACTGGAAGCACAGTTTCCGACCCTGTTGGGCGCCTCAGGGAGGCTTCTTCGGGGTCCTAGAAGCTCACACCTGGGCATTTGCCCCGTTGGACCTAATGGTAGGTCCACAACTGTACCAGTCCCAGGACAGATCCTTGGGGCACTCTGCTTTTCAGTTCAAATCGTACAGTTTAAAGGTGATGACCAGCACCTTGAACTGAACCCAGAGACAGATGGGAAGATGCAAACATGCCAGGGTGAGGAGAGGGTCCTTGACTACCAATTGAAAGGATACAGATTAAAATCTCTTCTGGCACTGCTCATAAAGAACTTTTTTTTTTTTATAAGAAGGAAATATTGTAAATTTTAAAGAGAGGAACAAATGGAAAGTAATTTGAGGCATGCATATTATAATGTTATGTTTTATTGATTGTTTGCTGTTTGGAAAACCCAGCAACAAAGAAATGCAGAATATATATTTGTTTTAGGGGGCCGAATTCCCCACTCACGGAGGATACATTGTGCTACATAATACATTTGGTACAGAGTTTTTGTGACTCTGAGGAAACAGCAGAATAATGTATGAAGTCTTCTTTTCTATTTCATTTGGGTAATGGGCTAGGAGAAGTCAATTCAAGCACCAAGTACAGGAAAGTCATTTCTGTCTCAGGTTGTTTAGAAAATGTATGTGCAGTGAGATGCTTGATTTGGTCCACTTGCTGGTGAGTACACTTGTCAAACGCCACCATCCAAGTTGGCACTAATGTCAGTCTCAATGGAGAGGCTGGAAATTAAGGAAGTAGAGAGTGGATGTTGTTACCTGGTGGGGGCTTTACAAGCCTTTCTGCAACAGCAGCTCTGCCTTTTACACACCAGATTTCAATTTGGCTTCTGCTCACATCTGAAGGCCACAGTCAGTTATTTGGCCAATCAGACCCAGTGAAGGAAGTTTACCTATTTTCCTCCTGCTGAATACGGTGCTACCGATAACTTGCCGATGACGAAATGGGGAAAAGAGATGGAGACAGATGGCAGGATGCAATGCATGCAGCAGTAGCACAGCTTCATCAGCAGAGGACAGAAAAGCTAGGGTTGGGCCCCAAGTCCCATGGATTTTGACAGAGTTATCTATCAAGCATGTTTAGGATTTCAGGCTTATATTAATTTTCAGTTTATGATTCAGCAAATGGCAGAGCAGGTGATAGGATGAACTGCTTGTTAGGAGGAATCTTTCCTCCTTGCCCATCTATTTCTACCAATTCCAACTAGGGCTTATCCTGATGGCTCTCACTATCCATCAGTGTTAAGTCCTGGGGTGATGATGGGAAAACCACTTCACCCAGAAGCCACATTTGGACAACAGCAATCTGCTGAACCTCCTCCGTCCTGTGTAATCACCAATGAATTGGCAGCAGGGGCAACCTGGGGGAGATAGTGGGCGAATTGGGGCAGAAGCGGTGCTGGGAGAAGGAGAAGAAGGATCTCAGTAGCAGCTATGCATGCCAAGATCCTATCTCCCTTTTCAGTTCAGACCTGCCCCCTGGGAATCTTCTCAGACTTACCCCAGCTAAGGATCTGACATAGGTCTGAGGAGGCCCTTTGGAGACTAGATGGCCTACAGAGGGGTAAGTAAAAAAGATTTTTGGTCTGGATGGGATTGTGCCCCAACACTCTTTTCCCCACTAATAAAGTAGGCCTCAGGCAGGTGAGGCAGGGTAGTTTACACCAGTGGCTCTCATACAATTAGCATCAGGAACCACTTTTTAGAATGAGAATCTGTCAGGACACACCCAAAGTGATGTCATGACCAGAAGTGACATCATCAAGCAGGAAAATTTTTAACAATCCTAGGCTGCAATCCCACTCAGACTTCCCCAGGAGAAAGCCCCATTTACTAACATTGTTAAAAGAATATATATAGTCGTTTGTTAAAAGTACAGGTCTGTAACATTTCTCCAGATGCAGTCACATACCATGGTAGCATCAAGTCTAATATATTAAAAATAAAATATTGAAATGAATGGGAACTCACCTGAAATTGGCTAGTGGGCCTAGTGGGTCCCGACCCACAGTTTGAGAAACACTGGTTTACACTGTTGAAAATTGTCTTCCATCCAGAACTATGCTAGTCTATACTATATTTTCCTAAGCTGTAATGTAGGCTGCCCTGAAATGTATTATTCTATTAAAAACCTACCAGCCCAGTTTAAGAAAGACATGCAAATACTGCAAATACAAATACGGAAATGTAGTCACAGCTCAGGTATCCACCTGAACAACTTTTGGAATAATGAGCTCTGCCCCAGAAACTAAACAGAAAATATATCTTTTAAAGCAGCTCAATTTTCCCAATGCAATCAGAAACAAGGTTTTGCCAGTGTACAGTGCTACAGGCTGGTTGGTATGTGTCTATATGCCCACAAGTGAATGAATTTTTTTTTAGCATGTCTACAAATTAGTCAGTGTACAAAGCAGTCTGCTGGTCCTTGCAGGATTTCTGCTTTCCGAAGGTGTGAGTGATGCTGGGTGCAAAGAAAGAATGGCCATTCCAAAATTCAACAAAGGAAAAACTTTGTGAAGAACATAAGAACATAAGAACAGCCCCACTGGATCAGGCCATAGGCCCATCTAGTCCAGCTTCCTGTATCTCACAGCGGCCCACCAAATGCCCCAGGGAGCACCAGATAACAAGAGACCTCATCCTGGTGCTCTCCCCTACATCTGGCATTCTGACTTAACCCATTCCTAAAATCAGGAGGTTGCGCATACACATCATGGCTTGTACCCCATAATGGATTTTTCCTCCAGAAACTCGTCCAATCCCCTTTTAAAGGCGTCTAGGCTAGACACCAGCACCACATCCTGTGGCAAGGAGTTCCACAGACCGACCACGCGCTGAGTAAAGAAATATTTTCTTTTGTCTGTCCTAACCCGCCCAACACTCAATTTTAGTGGATGTCCCCTGGTTCTGGTATTATGTGAGAGTGTAAAAAGCATCTCCCTATCCACTCTGTCCATCCCCTGCATAATTTTGTATGTCTCAATCATGTCCCCCCTCAAGCGTCTCTTTTCTAGGCTGAAGAGGCCCAAACGCCGTAGCCTTTCCTCATAAGGAAGGTGCCCCAGCCCCGTAATCATCTTAGTCGCTCTCTTTTGCACCTTTTCCATTTCCACTATGTCTTTTTTGAGATGCGGCGACCAGAACTGGACACAATACTCCAGGTGTGGCCTTACCATAGATTTGTACAACGGCATTATAATACTAACCGTTTTGTTCTCAATACCCTTCCTAATGATCCCAAGCATAGAATTGGCCTTCTTCACTGCCGCCGCACATTGGGTCGACACTTTCATCGACCTGTCCACCACCACCCCAAGATCTCTCTCCTGATCTGTCACAGACAGCTCAGACCCCATCAGCCTATATCTAAAGTTTTGATTTTTTGCCCCAATGTGCATGACTTTACACTTACTGACATTGAAGCGCATCTGCCATTTTGCTGCCCATTCTGCCAGTCTGGAGAGATCCTTCTGGAGCTCCTCACAATCACTTCTGGTCTTTACCACTCGGAAAAGTTTGGTGTCGTCTGCAAACTTTGCCACTTCACTGCTCAACCCTGTCTCCAGGTCATTTATGAAGAGGTTGAAAAGCACCGGTCCCAGGACAGATCCTTGGGGCACACCGCTTTTCACCTCTCTCCATTGTGAAAATTGCCCATTGACACCCACTCTCTGCTTCCTGGCCTCCAACCAGTTCTCAATCCACGAGAGGACCTGTCCTCTAATTCCCTGACTGTGGAGTTTTTTCAGTAGCCTTTGGTGAGGGACCGTGTCAAACGCCTTCTGAAAGTCCAGATATATAATGTCCACGGGTTCTCCCGCATCCACATGCCTGTTGACCTTTTCAAAGAATTCTATAAGGTTCGTGAGGCAAGACTTACCCTTACAGAAGCCATGCTGACTCTCCCTCAGCAAGGCCTGTTCGTCTATGTGTTTTGAGATCCTATCTTTGATGAGGCATTCCACCATCTTACCCGGTATGGATGTTAGGCTGATCGGCCTATAGTTTCCCGGGTCCCCCCTCTTTCCCTTTTTAAAAATAGGCGTGACATTTGCTATCCTCCAATCTTCTGGCACCGTGGCCGTTTTGAGGGACAAGTTGCATACCTTAGTCAAGAGATCTGCAACTTCATTCTTCAATTCCTTAATAACCCTTGGGTGTATGCCATCAGGGCCCGGTGACTTATTGATCTTTAATTTATCAATGAGGTCTGAAACATCTTCTCTTTTAACCTCTATCTGACTTAACTCCTCGGTTAGGAGGGGCCGTTCGGGCAGCGGTATCTGCCCGAGGTCTTCTGCCGTGAAGACAGATGCAAAGAACTCATTTAATTTCTCTGCCATCTCTAAGTCTCCTTTTATCTCCCCTTTCCCTCCCTCACCATCCAGAGGGCCAACCGCTTCTCTGGCGGGTTTCCTGCTTCTAACATATTTGAAGAAGCTTTTATTATTCTTCAGAAGAAAAAAGACAACTGGATTTTCAGAGGCTGCTCTACAAAGTGGTTCTGTATGGACCAGGTTTCAGCTTCTGCCCTGGGAACAAAAGGTTTTCTAAGTCTGAATGATGAAGCCAACAGGAAGAGACCCGCTAAAGAAGGCCAGGACTAGGCACAGGTGTTCGGTGAGGAAGCATGCCAATAGCAATTGAGATGGAAGTTGGCAATGTAGCCTGTCTGAAATCAAATAAAGACGTAGGTGTGTGAAGACTTCACATGTCAGCAAGCCGGCGGGAGCTCGTCTAAGATGAGTGAATGGAGCATTGCATTCCCAGCTGCTCGGTAAACTGATCAAGCAAAAATGGACCAATTTAAAGAACTACAGGGAAAGCAAGTCCATGTGTGGACTGCTTTCAGGCCTGCCATCAATTCACCAAAACAGCTTTGAATGCCTTAGAGCCTAATCATTTCCCCTCACCACTATGCACCACCATCTATGTACCTCCCACCACTAGGCTGCTACACTTCTGGAGTACACACTGCATGCTAGAGTGGGGAGCAATCAAACAACCAGTAAGGGGTAAGTAAAACATTTTTTTTTGCTTACCTCCCGGTACACCTCCTGAGCACCTCCTTTGACAGGTGTCAGCTATTTTACTGGGATAAGTCTGAAGAGAAGAAGGGCAGGGTGGGCTGGTAAATCAGGGATAGGATCTGGTGTGTGATTTTGCCAGAGATCCAGTCCCTCAAGCCTGTTCCCTGCCCTCCCCACTCCAAACCTCCCTCAAACCACCCACAAACTGCCTCTCTCCCACCATACCTGGGCTGGTAGAGCATCTGAGCAAATCTGACATGCGCACAGAGCTGATGGCTGTTTCTGCCAGCAGCTCCATTGTGCAGGGTGATGGCACAATGTTTGCACCATCACAGGTACATTCACAACAGCAGATCAATAGATTCACTGTCATAAACGAACCATAAGACTGAGTTGTAAGAGGTTTAATTTTGGAACAAGGATGATCAGTTTCTGATTCTTATAACCACTTTGGTCTCCAAACAGTGGTTCTAGTCATCATGTACAAAATTAGAAGAAATAGATAAGGTTTAGTTTGCTGTCTCCCTCCCCCACTTTTCTTTCTCCCTCACCTCTTCCAGCTTTGTGGGGGGGGGGGAATATTGTGTGTGTGAAAATACCAGCAGACTTATTATCACAACTCAATTATAATTTGCATGGTGGTTGGGGACTTGCTGAAATTATTTCGAAGCCAGATCTAGCCCACAAAGCCTCTAGCTGGTCACCTACGTTCTAGAAGATGCTATTGAACATGTCAACAATCTCCAAGAAAAAGAGCTGCAGAAAGCTTGTCTTTTGTCTCCACACCAAATAGAGACATGAGGCTCAAATCTGGGTCAAAGGACCTAGATCAGAGGTCCTCAAACTTTGAGGGAAATTTACTCCCTCAGTAAGTTCTTGCGGGAGAGGGGCTGGGACAGCGACGCAATCCCCAGGATCGCTTTCACTAAGGGGGGGCGAGGGGGTGCTTTGTACTCACATTATGTAGGCAGGGTTGCAGCAAGCTGCAGGAGGTGTGGGGAGCCCTGCGCAGCCCCTCACAGCGCTCCCCGAGGCTTGGAACATTCACTAAAAGCGGGCGCAAAGCACCTGCAAAACAGAAATGCTTTACACCCACTTTTAGTGAACGTTCCAAACCTCAGGGAGCGCTGTGCAGCCCTGCCTTCTTGAAGTAAGTGCAAAGCACCCCCCCTCACCCCCCTTAGCGATCCGATCCTGGGGATCGCGTCGCTGCCTCCCTCCCCTTCCCCTGCCCCTTAAAGGGGCAGGGGAAGCGTTACTCGAACTGGTGGGTTGTGACCCACCAGTTTGAGAACCACTGGCCTAGGTCAAATAATCTGCAGCAAATGGCAATGCATCTTACTTGAACTCAAACGCCCCCACAATTTCATGATTCCTTAATCTCCATCTGTACATTGTAGGGCCAGGTGTGACATGACAGCAGTCATGCCATGTGTTAAACACAGATCTTCCCCATCATGTAGAAAAAGTGAAGTGGGGTTCTGTTAATTCTTTAACAGCTGAAGTGGTGTGCAGATGAGGTTTCTCCCAGGTGCTTGCTTCCTCAGCTACGTTCCCTTGCCAGAAGTGTGCACAGCTGAAGAATGGGGCTGTGGAGAGGGAATTTCAGGCAAGGAGGGGAAGGTCCTGGTCTCCTCCCCATGCATGTCTGTGGTTGTTAAATAGCACACCCCAATATTACCACTCTACTATTACATTATAGAATAGGGCAGATCTGGGTGTATTTGTTGATTATAAAAATTTATAGCTTTCCTTTCTGTTATTAAGCTAACACTGAAGACAGCTTACAAAGATGAAAACATGACACACTCATGCAGTTAAAAGGAAGAAAGAAAAACAAGAAATCTAAAAGACAGTTCAATGGAGACTGGGGAAAAAAAATCAGCCACCAGACAGATTAAAAGCCTGCTGGAAAAAAGATGTTTAATATGGTGGCAAACCTTAACAGAGAAGGGTTAAGATTAGCCTGCCTTGGGAGGGGATTCTCAAGTCTGAGTATGACCACAGAAAAAAGGCTCCTTCTTCCATGTGGCAACCAGGTGAACTTTAGATCTTGGTGGGCTACAGAGACTCCCCAGCAGATCTTAGATCTGAGCAGATTTAAATACACAGATCTGCTGCCCGTCACGTCGAGTTTTGGACATTTCACTGCAGCTGTAAATTCAAATGACTTTTTTTCACATGGTATTAAAGGCAGACATTGGTTTTCCACTCTTCCCTCTTCCGCTCGTGTGTTAATGAGTTGCAAGGCTTCAATAGTGTTGCCAAGACAGAAGTCCTGTGTCTAGAGAAAGCAAAGCATTTCCAAGGCAGACTGAAGTTGTCAAGGCTGGACGTAGCAGGAAATGTGGGTGAGAATATTCCTGGCTGAAAGGAGGATGGCCCTCCTAGAAATGTTTGTCAGGTCAATGTATAACAAAGCAAATGCCTTTCTGTTGCAAACATCTCATCTCTCCTCCTCCTCATTATTTCACTTCGTTGCTTTAAGCAGTCAGAGCAGCAGGGACACTTTACTTGTTGTGGCAAATAGCAGCCATAGGGGAGCCCAGTCTTGTTTTTGTTGCAGTCTCATTCTGGGTTGTGGCCCCCATGGCTATTTAATCACACCACAATAGGACCATACAGTGAGTTTGAAGTCACGTCTCTCCACCAGTTATCCACATACATTCCAGTATGCGTCTGTGGGTGGGGGAGTGGGAGGCTGTCATTTGCATGAAACCCCATCTCTACTATGGTTGCCAGCTCTGACTGAAGCTATTCCCAAAGGGTCCCCCACCCCTCAACATGATGTAATGTGGGAAAATTCTGGAGGCCCTGTTAATAACTTCAGATGTCACCTAGATTGATGCTGATACCTGGAGGAGGAGGCATCACTAGGATTGGTGTCATCCAGTGTGTCCCTGGCCCTGCCCCCACCTTGCGCTTGTGTGTGATGAACCCTCTGCCCACCAGTTGTTCTTGGCCTTCATGGCACTTGCTTCATGTTCTTGGGCGGGTGAGAAACAGTGACTTGGTCACAAACCTTGAAACATCACACAATTTTATAGACATTCAATTTGATGACACCCCCCCCCCATGGTGTCATCTGGTGTGGTCTGCACCTCTGCCCCCAACCCCCTAAATGACACCACTTACTTCAGGCCAGTCTAGGAGAGTTGGCATTCCTAGCACCCATCCTCTTTGTGATCAGTATTTCAGTGTCAAACACTGCAGATAGGAGAAATCTTTCTCCATGACTGCTATGCTGGAATGTTTTTTCAGAATCAGGCTTCGTAAGTGTGGCAGGAGCAAACCTGGCCACAACACTCAGTCTGTTCCCCACCGCACAATCAAGAATGCATGTAGGATAACTTGTAAGCAGAGTTCTGGTTTGGGCCTTGTTCCTATAGGAAAATGGGATATCTGGGATCCAGCATCAGTGTCTTTTCTATGCACTTTCCTTCCTAAGGAAAAATGGCTGCCACATCGACAGCTCTTTTAAGCTAGGCTGCTTCAAGGACGTTGCTACAAGTAGAGTTCTTTTTAATGGGATGGCCTTGATTTTGTGAACATCCATTCCCAGAGGAGCCTCACACTGCCCAACTGTGATGCCATTTCAGAGATCAGTGACTGCCAATTTTCTTTCAAGGACAGCAGATGTCTCTGCTTTGTAGCTGAACCAGTAATGTTTGCTCATTGGTTTCAGTTTGGATAAGGCCATGCAATTGTTTTACCGGTGTGTCATCATGAACTGGTCTATAATTCACCACTTGGATGTATTCAAAAGAGAGAGAGAGAGAGAGAGAGAGAGAGAGAGAGAGAGAGAGAGAGACCAGAAATGTACAGGCAGCAAGAAAGTGAGACTTTTGGGCCCATTTATTCTGTGTGATGGATGTCATAATTTGAATTCCTGGTTCTTTGTGTTAGCATGGACAAGATGGCTTCTGTTAAAAGAATTGATTGTTACTGTGCACTAAAGTAGCTTGTTCCAAGTATTTGCTTTGTCTGTTTACAACCTTGGTTTAACTCCCATAGCAACATAAAGACTAAAAATAAGAGGAGGGGGGAAACTAAAGGACTTGCTGTATTGCCACCTAATCCCATTTATGCAGGAAGGATTTTCTTGCAGCATTTTGCAAACTTCCCCTCCTTTTATTAATATTTTGATAAAATAGCTTTATTAGCATGCCATATCCTGAGAATTAGAAACTACTTCTCTCTGTGTTGATGACCACCACATGCTGCACAGTTAATATGTGAATATAAATCTCTAGTGTGCATACTTCTTCTATTGCTTTTGGCTTCTCTATATACACTTCACTTTAATCCCTTTTCCCTTCCTTGATTACTCTTATTTTCATATTGATTAAAGCTCTTTTCCCTGCTACACTGAAGTTAAAACCACTGCATTGCCTAGCCTACCTGTGCAAAATTTCCGTTTCAATATGTCATGGTATGAGATTTGCCCCCCTCCCTCCACATACACAAAATCCAGAAATGGTGTGTTATATTTCAGGGCTGAAGAGTAATTCAGCTCATATTTTTATCAAGCATCTTTTCAAATAAGGTCAGAGGACATTAGGAAAGGAATCTGCAACTGGAGTTGCTAGGTGAAAGGCCTTCAGGGACAACCACCAAAATGAACATAGTAAAGCAAACAGTAGATGATTTATAAACTGCCTTCAATTCTCTCTCATTTCAAAGCAGGGAATGAATTCCTCTTGCTCTGGGCTGAGCAACAGGCAGCCCCAACCCCTTTTCGGATACAGGGCAGGCCAGCAGGTCTCCGCTTTTCAGCGTGGGTTAGAATTGAACTATTGGTGTTAATAGTGCTAGGGTGGAATGGGGCGAGGAGAGGTGAAACTGGGGAGGGAGGGGGAGGAATGGGGGTGGGAAAACTGTTAGATGGGCTTGATCCAACAGCAATGGTGCATGCCAGATCCTATCCCCTCTGGCAGCAGTCACCCCTCTTCATATTCACTCTTACACACCAGCTTGGTTGATTGTGGTACTGTACATTCAAACAACGGAAGTGATAGGCCGATTATTCAGAAAGTTTTAAGTTTGGCAGCAACATTATGTCTGATTCAACTGTAAGGGAAGCATTCTTAGGTCTTCTGAAAACACTAGCATTTATGCAGGTTCTGGGTAAAATCTTATGTCTGGAAGTCATCTAGAAAGGCATGGTTTCAATCAATATATGGCCGTTTTAGAAACCAGAACTCATGGTGTGAAAACTAGGGGAGAAAGCATGCAATGTACTGAGATAATGGTTAAGTAGAGTCGTTCCTGCTCCAAAGTGACTTGTCCCCATGAAGCTGGTGGCCTCCTGGGTTCACTCGCAAAAGAAAAGGATGAGACTGTGCTGTGGAAAGTTTTTGAGTCCATCAATGTAGCCTAGTGGCGCTTTCATGCTGGGTCAAGAGCATTGCAGCCAGCTGTAATTGGAGATATTAATGCAGTTTCCAAATGGATTCCAAAATTACTCTGAGTGTACCAGCAGGCTAGAAACTAATTTTGTTAGTGTGTTCCAAATCATCTTTAAAGAAACAATTTAAGTACGTGGCTGAAGAGACACAGAAAATGTTTTCTGTTCATTCGTTTAAAGTTAGAGCATCCATTAACTTCTACGCACTCAAAGTGAACAGAGATTCTGTTCTTGTCTGTTCTGGGCTAGTCTTTATCTGCAGGGGGAGTAGACAGGGTTATAACTTGATGGCAGAGCACATGCAGTAGGCTTCAGGCTCACTCCCTGCTCCTTCTTAGTATGGCTGATAATGAATACTATAGTACAATATGTAATGAAATGTCTTTTTGACAACAATTGATGATGTAACCCAGGGATGGGAAAGTACTAACAATGATGACATCATGCTCGATGTCACCAGAAAGAGGAGAAAGAAAATCACAGCACAGTGGTAGCTCCCTGTCTCCTCTATTTAGGGCACAATCCTAACCAGGTCTACTCAGAAGTAAGTTCTATTTTGTTCAATGGCTCTTACTCTCAGGAAAGTGTGGTTAGGATTGCAGCCTTAGTTAACCCAAAAACCACTATGGAAGATGAAATCACACCTGCTTGTACACTTACTACTCTCTTTCTCTCTCCCTCTCTTCTCACCCACTCCAACTTGACTCTTCATAAGAACATAAGAACATAAGAACAGCCCCACTGGATCAGGCCATAGGCCCATCTAGTCCAGCTTCCTGTATCTCACAGCGGCCCACCAAATGCCCCAGGGAGCACACCAGATAACAAGAGACCTCATCCTGGTGCTCTCCCCTACATCTGGCATTCTGACTTAACCCATTCCTAAAATCAGGAGGTTGCGCATACACATCATGGCTTGTACCCCATAATGGATTTTTCCTCCAGAAACTCGTCCAATCCCCTTTTAAAGGCGTCTAGGCTAGACACCAGCACCACATCCTGTGGCAAGGAGTTCCACAGACCGACCACGCGCTGAGTAAAGAAATATTTTCTTTTGTCTGTCCTAACCCGCCCAACACTCAATTTTAGTGGATGTCCCCTGGTTCTGGTATTATGTGAGAGTGTAAAGAGCATCTCCCTATCCACTCTGTCCATCCCCTGCATAATTTTGTATGTCTCAATCATGTCCCCCCTCAAGCGTCTCTTTTCTAGGCTGAAGAGGCCCAAACGCCGTAGCCTTTCCTCATAAGGAAGGTGCCCCAGCCCCGTAATCATCTTAGTCGCTCTCTTTTGCACCTTTTCCATTTCCACTATGTCTTTTTTGAGATGCGGCGACCAGAACTGGACACAATACTCCAGGTGTGGCCTTACCATCGATTTGTACAATGGCATTATAATACTAACCGTTTTGTTCTCAATACCCTTCCTAATGATCCCAAGCATAGAATTGGCCTTCTTCACTGCCGCCGCACATTGGGTCGACACTTTCATCGACCTGTCCACCACCACCCCAAGATCTCTCTCCTGATCTGTCACAGACAGCTCAGAACTCATCAGCCTATATCTAAAGTTTTGATTTTTTGCCCCAATGTGCATGACTTTGCACTTACTGACATTGAAGCGCATCTGCCATTTTGCTGCCCATTCTGCCAGTCTGGAGAGATCCTTCTGGAGCTCCTCACAATCACTTCTGGTCTTTACCACTCGGAAAAGTTTGGTGTCATCTGCAAACTTAGCCACTTCACTGCTCAACCCTGTCTCCAGGTCATTTATGAAGAGGTTGAAAAGCACCGGTCCCAGGACAGATCCTTGGGGCACACCGCTTTTCACCTCTCTCCATTGTGAAAATTGCCCATTGACACCCACTCTCTGCTTCCTGGCCTCCAACCAGTTCTCAATCCACGAGAGGACCTGTCCTCTAATTCCCTGACTGTGGAGTTTTTTCAGTAGTCTTTGGTGAGGGACCGTGTCAAACGCCTTCTGAAAGTCCAGATATATAATGTCCACGGGTTCTCCCGCATCCACATGCCTGTTGACCTTTTCAAAGAATTCTATAAGGTTTGTGAGGCAAGACTTACCCTTACAGAAGCCATGCTGACTCTCCCTCAGCAAGGCCTGTTCGTCTATGTGTTTTGAGATCCTATCTTTGATGAGGCATTCCACCATCTTACCCGGTATGGATGTTAGGCTGACCGGCCTATAGTTTCCCGGGTCCCCCCTCTTTCCCTTTTTAAAAATAGGCGTGACATTTGCTATCCTCCAATCTTCTGGCACCGTGGCCATTTTGAGGGACAAGTTGCATACCTTAGTCAAGAGATCTGCAACTTCATTCTTCAATTCCTTAATAACCCTTGGGTGTATGCCATCAGGGCCCGGTGACTTATTGATCTTTAATTTATCAATGAGGTCTGAAACATCTTCTCTTTTAACCTCTATCTGACTTAACTCCTCGGTCAGGAGGGGCCGTTCGGGCAGCGGTATCTGCCCGAGGTCTTCTGCCGTGAAGACAGATGCAAAGTGTTTTCGTATTTGACTTCGTATTTGACAAAGTGGAAACAAAGTCAGCATTAACTCTAGCTGCCACCTGGAGCTAGATGGTGTTTTCTACTAAAGAGTTTGGTTTCTTAGTAAATGTGTTTTTTTTTCCTTTCACAGGGGTTAAAAAAAATACTTAAAATATTTATGGATTAAAAATATCCCCATGTGTCATTTGCAACAAGGAGAGGAACTTCTCTTGTCTTCTGACAGCAGACTGTCAGACCTCACATCTATCACTTCTGAGACTGACAGGTTATTTTTATGTATATTGAAGAAATAGATTTACTTTACTCAGCTCCACCTGTGGCTTATTAACTTTCACAAAATAATTCATAAGCCAAGGAGCTAAGGAATCTGTGTAGAGTACAAAACAGGAGCATCTTTAGAATTTTTGGATTCTCAGCATTCATTAACCATCAAGTTCTAGTCCTCATAGTCACACAAATATTATCACAAGTTAGAATAGAGAAAATGAGCTTCCTGTAGTCAGAATTAAGGAATTTTGCATTCCCGTGCTTATCATGCATTCACATGCATTCATATGCATACACTCCATTCCCGTCCCGTCTCTTCCCTGTTTGGACATGCAGCTTACCAGGAAAAGGCCTTGACAGATTTAATCTGTTGGCACCAGCACAGGAGATCAGCCAGAGGGGCTCCTTGGGCAGAACCCCGATCCTAGAACAATATTGAACTTCAGGAGTCTCTATTAAAATCACTCTCTCAGTAGCACCTGCAGAGTGAGAAGACACGACAAGACACTAATTTTCTGAGAACTAGGCAAAACTCAAGGTTAGATGTGAAATATTTATTAAAAGTCTAATAATGGAAGAGGAGATAAAATCAATTGAGCTAGAAAATGATAAGAATAGAATTTACCAAAACAAAGGGTTGTTTAATTATTTGAGCAATTATTTCCCCTGCAAACATGCAATTGGCTAGCAGATGGTGATGGGGTGCTGCAGAATCTCATGCTTGAGTTTTAACTCAGAGCTAGCTTCCCCAGAGTTTTGAATCAGCTTAAATGTACAGAGAGACAAGCCAAAATCAGCATAAGATCTTATGGTTTTTGGCTAACAACCGGTTCTTATCTTTGTACCTGGATGATTGGATTACCACCTTATAGTGAGTGGGAATTAGTGGGTTCTCCCCTAGGTGTGAAGCTCTGGATGGCTAGAGGAAGAGAAAGGGAAGTTCCCTCTGCTTGAAAAGTCCAGTGATGTCCAGTCTTTCAGGAACAAACAGTGCAATCTTATGCATGCATGCTTACTCAGAAATTCTCATGTGTGCCATGGAGCTCAGTCCTAGGAATGTGTGCATACGATCATAACCTCAGTCCTCACAATTTGCAAACACAACTAACTGAAACAATAAAATGCAGGGAAATTCCATGTTACTAAAATCGGACAGCCTCTAAATAAAACTCTTGGTGAAAAAAAACATCAATCAACTACAAGCCTCATGAAACAAGCAAGACTTTGCAGCATGTTTAAGAGTAGCAAGGATGGTGATCTGGCAATTTTCCCAAGGAAGGGCATTCCAGAGCTGTGGTGCCACCACAGAAACAGCTCTGCCCCTGATTCCTGTCTTTGGAATTTGCATTGAATACGGGCCTGAGAGCCATGGGAGGCTAATTGAGGGTAGGTTCATAGAGCCAAAAATGTTCCTCAAGATCACCTGGTGCCAGGCCATGTAGGCCTTTAGAAGTTAGTACCAGCACTGATTAAAGGCTAATTGCAGCTTAAAGAGTTAATACTATAATGACTAATTAGTGTTCCTTCTATGCTCTCCTAAGCTTTTTAAAAATATTTATTTATTTGTTCTGAAACATTTCTAAGTTGCCTTTTGTCCTCAGGTGCTCATAGAGCTTGCAACATCGAAAAGCGAAAAATGCAAAACCATTAAAACTACCGCACATACTCGCCTATAGGTCAAAAAATTATGCCTTAAAAATGAGATCCAGGGTTGACTTATACCCGGGTTGATACAGTGAGTGAGGCATAGTCCTCTGGAAGCTTCTGGGAAGCTTATGGAGGCTCAGCAGCTGTCTGGTGAAGTGAGGGGGGGGTGTAGAAATGGGCTGAGAAGCAGGAAGCAGGTGGAGAACAAGAAGAATTTTTACCAGTAATTACGGTATTTTAGCCTCTTCACCAGACAGGAAGAGAAGTGAAGGCGCTTCTAGGAATTGTAGTCTATATGGGCTGCTGCTATCAAATGCAGCACATACTCCCACAAAGCCTCCCCACAATTCCCTGAAGCCCCTTTGTCTCCCTTCCAGTTTGGAGAAGAAAGAAAATGCCTCCTTTTCTTCTTTTGCTGCTGCTCAGAACATTCCTGGCAAGTCATTTGCAAAGAATTTCACCCCCCCCCCCCCAAGTTTAGGGGTCTGGTTTTTAAAACCCCCGGATGGGATCCTCCTTTCCATCTGAAACAAGGTCCCAGGCTGCAATGCACCATTGCTTAAGAACAACACCCATGGAAAGTGGTGGGTCTGCCTCTGAGTAAAGAGGGCTGCAACTGTGCGCAGCTCAGTCCTTGTTGCTCGTCTCCCTGCTGGGAACTGAACTGCACACTCCCAATTGCATGTTCTATGTTGCATGTTATATGTAGAGCCTCTGGCTTAACACACCAGGCACCTTAAAGAAGGATTTGCTTAATGGTTCTACTGGTATGTTGTTTACAGGCACTTACTCTGACAGTGTTTAAGTTGTGAGGACCAGATTTTTAAAAGTTAATGAACAAAAATGCATCTTATGATCTTTTATTGTATTTTTAATAAATTAGAAACTGTACAGTTTTTAGGTAACAATTACTGGAAGGTTATTTTTCAGGATCTTGTTTCAGGTAAAATCAGACAAAATTATAGTCAAACCCCCCTAAGTTTAACCCCGACTTATCCGAGGGTCGTAGAAAATTGCATGATTTGGGGCTCAAAACCTGCCCTCGGCTTATCTGTGAGATCGGCTTATGGGCGGGTGTCTGCGGTATATTGACTTTGAAACAGGAGACTGACAACCCAATTCTATCCCTGGCGGCTCCGCTGGGTGCAGTGGCACCCAAATGGCTACTGCTGCATCCAGCAGCACTGCCAAGGCTGCCGCAGGTCTCCTTGGAAGGAAGGGGACTTTTGTCCCCCCTGGGGAAAATCCCAGGCCCAGCAGTTTTGCAGGTGCAGGCTTGAGAGCTTCCATCTCAGACTTTGCAGCCCGACACAGAGGATAGGAAATAGCACAGCAGGGATCCACTGGTTCCACCCTCCCTGAACCAGTTCCTCCCTCCACCCAGCCCTCCCCCCCATTCCACCCACTCCTTGCCTCCCTCCACCCTGAAAATTCTCACCACTGGCCAGTGCTGCAGAAGCACCGGCCAGCCCTCTATGCAGTGCTGAGGCTCAGGGCCGACTGGCACTGGCCCAGAGCCTGTGGCTCTTCCTCTCCATGTGCCAATGGACATGCCTTTCAGCACATTTGCAACACCCATCATCAGCACTCAGGGAGCTTAGGATTGGGCCCATAATTAGCCTATTTATTTATTTATGTACCGCCTTTCTCTGTTTTTACATGGAATTCAGATGGTTTGCACAGGCACACTGTTCAAATAATACTTTTACCAAGTATTTATTCTCTGAGAACTCCAAGTGTCATCATCCTGCGGCCCAATGCTATCCACACTTACTTGGGAGTAAGTCTCATTAAGTATAATGGGGCTTACTTCTGAATAGGCATGCATAGGATTGGGCTCTTGGTTGTTCTCTGTACTGTCCAAGCTCTCACAGTTGCAGTTCACCCTCGGTCAGTTCTCAAGACATCTCTAGCTGACTCCTCCGCATTCCACATATTCCACACTCACTCACAGTGCCTTTATGAGCTCCGTCAACAGCTTTCCTGTCTCTCTTCCAAGGAGAGAACCTGGCTGAATCGGCTTAGCATCTTCAGGCAGGGCACCGCTCCATCATCAGACCCCACCTCCTGCACAGTTGCCCTCTGTGCCGTCTTTGTTTCCTAACATGCAGGTTTATGACTGGTTTAATACAAATCATAAGTAGACCTGAAGCCTGGGAAGGCCTTGGGACCATTTGTGATTAACATACTGGAGAAGACCCTACTATTCAAAATACTGAGGTGCATAATGATGATTGGCTTTCTGACTAGGGTGCATGTTTTAAAACTCAATTAAGACTTCATTGACCAAATGCCCTTGGATACATTTCCTTTTGAACCAGAGCCTGGAAAACAATACTCTTCCCCTGGCCTCCATTCAGTAGGGATGACCCCATTTCTCTGCAGTGCAGACTGTGCCCTCAGCCCAAATCTGTTTAGATAAACATGGTCCCTGTTGTAGCTTTTCTCTGTTTAATACAAATTAGCAGATGTTCGTTCAATTAAAACTTGGCACTGGCCTTATTTTAGATTATCAATCAGACAGTTCTTTTACCTCATTTGCATTAAATGATTCTATTTTTTTTTCCTCTCCCGTTGGGAAGAATATGAAAAGCCCAAACATTGCTAATAAAAAAGACTGACGTCTTGGATGCTTGACTAATCTGCAGTGCTATTTGCAACCATCAAAGCCATCAATTCAGCAAACAGGTGTCTATGACTAGGTAAACAAGTGGTACCCAGATTGCTGTGACTATCTCATATCTCCATCTTCCCCACCTCCAAGACCAGGGCTGGAGTATAATGACCATTTTGCTGCTCATCGCTCTGCCTCCCTATCAACTCTCATTTCCCTCTACTGCTTCTTTATCGCTTTCTTTATCACTTTGTTGTCAGGCGTACAACTACTTTTACATCAAATGTTTGCCATAAATCCTGGGAATAGGCATCTAATCCATACCGTGTATAAATAAAATTGGCTGCCTTTAAGAGGCATTAGTAGATAATGTTGTTTCGTATCCACAGCTGCTATTAAATATCATCACATCTCCATAGGAAGAAAAGAATTCTCCGAGTATGAGATTGCCTACGCTGCTTCTCTCTCCACCCCCACCCCACCCCAACACATAGAACAATTTTAAGTAATGGTCCTGTGACTTCCCACGCGCCACACAGGGGAACAAACAGTGTGTAGTACGATGCACTTTGTAAAAGTACCCTTTCCCACCTTTTGAGTAAATCAAGAGTTGATGTTCAGAAGCCATCACTAAAAACAGTTTCAACAACTTCTGTCTTAGCTGTTCTGAGCAACTCTGGATATTAACTGATTTGCACAACTCAAACTGGTGAGTTGAGGGTGCATGAACTCTGTGGTGTCACTAGGGAGTGCAGGGGGTGCAGACCGCACCAAGTGACAGCACGGGGGATTGACACCCAAATGACTTGCGCTGCAAGCCAGTCGGGCCGGAAGCACCATGGCAGTTGGTTGGCCTGGGAGAACAACAGTGAGCAGCTGGTCTGCAAAACCAGCCCTGTTTGCATGAGAGGACAGGGCCAGGGTGAGAACGGAAGGGGTGGGGCCATGGGGGTGACATCATTGGCATATTGGGTGACACTAATCCTCATGACAGCACTGTGTGAACTGAGAGGACCTGTGCAAAAGACAAGGTTAGATCAAGTGGTTCAAGTACATATGGCTCCCTTATATTCAGACCATTGGTCCATCTCTATTTACTACCTACACTGACTGGCAGTGGCTCATCGTGGTTTCAGACCTGCAGGTCGCACTGTCCTACTGTTCTGCCAAATCCCAATCCACTGGGCCTTGTGCCCGCTTAAGGCTAATTAGCTTCCCTTGTTAAACTCACAAGTGCAGCAGGCAAAAGTTAGAGTCCGGGTCCGGTCCGGGTCCGGGTCCAGGTCTCCTCTGGATCAGGTAGCATCTCCCTCTCGGTCAGGGTAGCCTTTGGTCCTTCTGAAGCTGCCTTTTATCCTTGGATGTCTCATAATCCAAAATGCAACTCAGCTGTGAGCTACCTTGCCCTTACCCTTGTTAAGTCCAAATTAGGCTCAGCTGAGCCATCTCTTCAGTCCATGTCCATTCAAAGTCCCATCAAGGTCAAATGAAGCTCAGGTGTCCATCAGAGTCCCATTGGCCTTGATTGATTACAGCTGTGGAGCCAGCCCTGCCCTTCCCAGAGCTGTCAACCAGCTGTCAAAACATGGAATCGCTGTCAACACCACAGCATCCACCTGATGATCTTCTGATCTTCCATTACACCTACCTGCAGCATCTACCTGCAAATGCCAAGGATTGAATCCAAGAATTGGTGTATGCGAAAGAGATGCTCTACCACTGACCTACATTCCTTCCCCCACCATTCAGAATTTATTCCAAAGCAGATACAGCTTTCACATCCCATCATTTTGCAAAATAGGTTCACCAGCTTTGCCTCACCAGTGCATGAGCAGGTATCCAACCAGACACGAATGTTACAAGCTGAGGGGGTAGAACGTTGTCCTCTTGATTGGCTGTCCAAATCAGGCAATTCCATGCAGAAACATTTCCCGTTAAGCAGTTTTTGCTGTTGGTGGGCATGAGTAGGCTTTCATAGCATGCAAGTAGCACATTAAAGGGCTGGGTGCATTTTTACTGCCGTGTACATGCTAGCTGTCTGTTGGAGTGTCTGTCATCGGTGTTACTTATTTACTTATCCCAATAGGAAATGCTGGCGTTTTTCAGACGTCAACCTCAGATATGTGTCATTTTTCATAAGACATGTTTTATGCATGTCTGGCTGGCTCTCAGCTTAATGCAGCCACCTTGAAGGGATTCTATTGCACAGACAACCACCCAAACAAGATCCACATTAAAGTAAATCCTGCTTCTTCACAGGACCAAGTGGAAATAGCTCTGAGAATAGCTCCCTTTCTGAAGCCCCCTGACCTTAGATAGTCTTCTTTGAGAATAGCAAAGAAGAAAAGATTCCTTTGAATGGGAAACAAGACGCTCTGCACATGCCAGAAGTTCTCCGAGGTTCTCAGGTACCAGAATATATTTTGAGAACAAAAGTTGTCAATAGCAGCTCTGCTTCATCTCAAATCAGCCAATCAGCAAATCAAAATTTACGTACTTTGAGAGGCCTCTCACTTCAAATAATTCTTCATAATAAAATTTATAAGCATTTCTGAGTATTCAAAATGCTTGTCTATGCGAAGACTCATAAGTCCTCTTCAGATATTAATTGTGCTTAAAGTTGCACACGGTGGGGGAGGTAGCATGAGTGTTCCAGCATGTTCCACCCTCACCACCACACTCCCCAGTCTGCCCACAGACAGTTTCTCTGCATAAACAAATGCTCTCTCCATGGGGAGAGCTGGGGACTGGGCTTTGAAATGCAGCCACTGGGCACGACTTGCCAGCATGCTCAGTCTCATGCACCCTCCCACTGCATTTTTGTGCACACTCAATGAGACAAGAGACATGTGCAGAGACAAGATTGGACTTGGGACCACTTGATTCATGGGCCAGCCCCTTAGTCACTACATGACATTAGGTCACACTGTAGCTTTACCCAGAAGAATGGCTACTTGCTCCCTGGGGTGTTGGTTACTTGCTAATGAATTCACTGCTCTCTGTCTTTGGACTGACAAGGCTTCCAAGCTCATATGTTCTCCCATTTTTTTTCTTCCCTCAGTTCCAGAGGGAAGGTGCCTCAGTCAATGACTTTCATGCCTGATTGATGAGTAATTTACATAATTCTCCCCCCTTTCTGTAGTTCTTCATCTCTCCTTAAAATATGATTTCATTTTATCCTATTTATTCAGACACCCTTATGACAAGGGGCTTGAAAACATGAGACGAACAAAAACAGAACTTCAAAAAGAGCCTGGGAAAATCCAGGCATTGACAGCTTCTAATTAAGCAAATAAAACCACCTACATTATTGGATGGTCATCCTGACTAGTTGCAGTGTTTAATTTTATATATCAGAGAGAGAGAGAGAGAGAGAGAGAGAGAGACATGACTGCACAATTCTTCCAGGTGTTTTTCCCCTTTGGGCTTGCTTGCTGAAGATTCTCAAGCAGACAAGTGGCCTTAAGGAAATCAGCATTTTATCTCTCGAGAACAGGAAATGCATAGCCGAGCTTTGAAAGAACACTGCTAAAATTCTCCCTCTGCATCTCTGTAGTACTTTTGTGAACCTCCCTGTGTGAGTCCCATGTGCCTTTCCATCACATAATCTGTGTTCAGCTAGAATCTTAGAAGGGAGGGGGAGCACAGCCCAGGCACTGTTAAGTTGCTTGCGCTGCCTGATCCTGGGGTAATTTTACTCAATAGTAAATCTCACAGTGCAATAGAACTGAAAGTGCAATCCTAGGCATGTCTACTCCAATGCAAATCCAGTGAGTTCAACAGGACATACTCCCAGGTAAGTGTTATAGGATTGCAGCCTGACTACCAAGTGAACATGCATAGGACTGCAGCCTGAAGTCCATTGTTCAGTCATGTCTATTTCAATCAGTGGGTCTCAAAAATGCAAAGCTATACCTGTTTTCCAGCCTGATTTGAGGTCTGGACTCTGGTTTATAGCAGGAACAAGAAAACAATGAGCCCCTGTTGGTTCTGCTAGACTTCTCAGGAGTTTTCAGTACCTTTGATCATGATACCCTATTGCACCACCTGGCTGGGATGGGGCTTTTATGGTGGTTCCCATCCTGGGAGGGATTTTTCCAAAAACTAGTGCTGGGCAAGTACTCCTTGACATCTGGACTTATGCTGCTCTGCCCCTCCCCCAATATTATTTTACATCTCCAAGAATGCACTGGGAGAGACAGTCAGAGACTTGGAGTACAGAGACATCCAAATGCAGATGACCCACAGTTCTGTTTTTCTGTTCCATCTTAGGCCAGGGAAGCTGTGGAAATGCAGAACTGTTGTCCTGATGACTCAGTGGGGGCAAACAAATGGAGGCTTAATCCAACTACTTGCTCCTGGGTCTGTCCTTGCTCCCAAATGCCCAGGTGACAGCTGTGGCTAGGAATGCCTTTGCCCAGATGAGAAGACTGCTGCACCAATGATGACTGTTTCTAGGAAACAAAGATCCGGTTGCAGTCCCATGTGTCTTTGTGCCATGAAGCTTGGAGGACTACATTGCACTTCATGTGCCTTTGCCTTTGAAAGTGTCCAGAAACTTCAGCTGGTTCAAACTCCTGCAGCTAAGATTTTGACCAGAGCAGGTTTCTGGGAGCATATGATTCCTTTTGGATGCCAGATCCACTGGCTTCTGGTCTGTTTCCAGGCCCACTTCAAAGTGCTGATTATGACCCTGTAAGCCCAAAATGGCTCAGTATTTAAAGAACCACCTTCTTCCACATGAGCTGCCTGCCCACTTGGATCAACTGCAGAGACCCTCTTGTGTGTCACATCAGCACCTGAAGTTCAGTTGCTTTGAATGTACTAGGAGACATTCTCCAAGCTCCAACTCTTTTGAACTCCCTGCCACCACCCCATACCATTTTAGAAGAATCTGAAGATCTTTTTGTCCTGCTGTTTTCAAACTCTCAGGGAGTTTGAGGACTGCAGTAAGTCCTTGCAGGGGAGGGGACGGAGGCAGTGGGGGTGGGGGAAGGGGGGCTGTAGGGACTGGGATGCACTCATCAGTGCCTGCAACAGCCTGTCGGGGGTACAGGGAGTCCTGTGCAAGTTTCTGCAGGGCTCCCCAGCCTTCTAAAAGTGAAAGTGGAGCGATCACACTCCACTTTCGGTTTTGCAGATTGTTCCACTTTTGGAATGTCGGGGAGCAAGGCTCCCCGCACCCCTGACAGGCTGCTGCAGGGACTGATGAGTGCATCCTAGTCCCTGCAATCCCCCTTAGCAATCCTGGGGATTGCGCTGCTGCCTTCCCCCTGCCCCCGCCCCTTAAGGGGGCAGAGTCCAGGACTGTTAGGCTGGAGCGTCACAACGCCCCAGTTTGAATAGCTCTGATTTTGTCCCGTACCTTTCGCCTGCCAGATGTTTGTTATATTTTTTTTTAATGGCCTTGGGTCTTCTTTCTGAATTACTTGCTGCTGTCTTTTATTATTGGCTTGTATTTATTTTGCATTTCTTTTCAGATAATGTTTCCTAAAGATTTTTTCTTTTCTTTTCTAGACTGCCTTGGGCTTTTCATGCAAAGGTGTGATCATTTTTTTCAGAATTAAGAAAATAAATCTGAGTTCAGTTTCCCCCCTCCCAAAAAAATTTAGTTCACAAAGTAACACCTCTACCTTTACCGCTGTTTTTGCCCAGGTGGTTTTGCAATCCATCCCAAGATATGTCTGCAAGTGAATTAAGTACTCCTGCATTTATCTTTCCATTAAGGTTGCTTAGCAGTTACCAAGTTGTTTATGCTTAAACAACAGCTTTCTCCTTCCTTATCAGCCTGCACCTGCTATCTCATTCACAAACTGGCTTGCATCTATAAACCTTTCTTTAATGATAGATTGTGATGTCACCGACCCGAGATTGTGGCATCACTGAAAGAATCAGGTTGATAAAGAGTCAGGGGAATGCTCTTTTTACAGAAACATCTTTATAATGGTCAAGGATGGATGAGGGGGATCTAGAGAAATGGAGCATGGATATTCACTGCCTGAATTGCTTTTGTTTTAAAAGGCTCTTGCTACAGGTACCTAGAAGCTAGTCCCATTAAGCCAGTAGAACGTACTCCTGAGTAAATATACTTAGGACTGCTCCGGAAGGTAATTTGGGACCAGTGGGGATACTGTGCACATCTTACAGAGCAAAACCATCAATCCATCCATCTTCCATGTCAGCAGGGATACACATACATACCAATTGCCCAAAGCAGTGTTCTTCAGCCTTGGGGTTAGAACCCCAATGGGGTTGCAAAGCTTCAGTTGTGGGGTCACAGCAACTTGCAGGAATGAAAAAGGTTGAAGACTACTAGACTAGAGCACCAGCAGGTAAAGGGGGGAGAACGACGACATCTGGTGTACCCATTCAGGTACAGAAGATTATGTCCCAGTCCTGCTCAGGTTCTTAGCAATTGTGCTAAAACAGCTTTCACTAGTGCCAGGCTTCAGGGTAACTTTTTCTGCTCTCTCTAATAAGACTATTTGGTTACAGTGAACAGTATTGAGAAGATGGGGAGTGGGTGGCAATGGGAGCAGGGAGTGAATGGATAGGGTCCCATGAGGGGGCAGGACCAATGGTGGGTCCCCAGTTTCAATCTTTATTTATTTATTGGGATTGTGGCACGAAAAAGGTTTAAGATCACTGGCCTAACCAGGTACATGTGCATAACTTGTGTGCATAATTTTTGAGTCAGACTCCAAATGAAATAAATTGAAGTGAATGAAGCTTCCTGCCACATCACTTCTAAATTTTTCTCTGTAAACTTCTTTGTGAACTTTAAGTTGAAAAGCGGTATATAAATACTGTTAATAATAATAATAATAATAATAATAATAATAATAATAATAATAATAATAATAATAATTAATAATAATAATTAATAATAAATAACCACATTCTGATTTGCAGGACTCTTACCATGCAGATTCTCACCTGGTTTGGCATTCAGTTAGTGTGCCATATCCTGACCCATGGTGCATTGTAACAGGGCTTTGTTTAAGGTTTATCAATGGTTATTAATGGTTATTAGCCATAATACTATGCACAGAAGCATTAAAATGTGCCTGAATAGAAGATGCTGAGATGAAATGCAGAAGGATGGTGATCACATTCAAATGCTCTGCTTGTGAACTTCGAAGGGGCTATAGTGGATCACTGTTAGCAAAAGCAAGTTGGATTAAAGGATCTTGGTCAATCTTCATTGATGGAGGAATGAAATTCTTGTGTTCTTAAAGACATAGGAGCAAAAGAGGAAGAAAAAGAAAGATTAGACTTAAAAGAGGATCCCAGTTCTGAAAAGACCAAGGTTTCCTGAACTGAAGTCACAATGCCATGCGTAGTAGTAAGTCACACTGAACTCAGTGGACCTTATTTCTTAGCAATAAGTCATACCTCACAAAATGTTACTTCTTTTAGCATTGTTATAGTGCTCCTTGGTGTGACTGACAGCTATTCTAGCCAATTGAAGCAGTGTATTCTAAGCCAATCAGCTCCTGCTTCCTACCAATTATCACAGAATAACAGAATCACAGAGCTGGAAGGGACCTAAAAGGTCATCTAGTCCAACCCCCTGCCTGTAGCAAGAAATCCTCCTAGAGCATCTCCAGCAGGTGTTTGTCATGACTCTGCTTGAAGATCTCCAGTGAGGGAGAGCCCACCGCCTCCCTCAGCAATCTGTTGCCGAACCACCCTGAACATTGGACATTTTTCCCAATGCCCAATCTCTTCTTTTGCAGTTTGTACCCATTCTACTTTCAGTTGAGAACAAATTTGTCCCTCCTTCCATATGACAGCCCTTCAGGCACTATATGGAAGAAAGTATTAGATTAACGGTATTTTTAGTGCTGTTTCAAGCATTGCTCGACCTCCTGGAATGCATAGGTTGGCAACCTTCAGTCTCGAAAGACTATGGTATAAGCCTACAGCACCCGGTATTCCCAGGCGGTCTCCCATCCAAGTACTAACCAGGCCTGACCCTGCTTAGCTTCCAAGATCAGACGAGATTGGGCATGTGCAGGGTACATTAAAAGAGGTATTACTGTACATAGGACTGGATTATAAAACAGGTTACAACTTTTGTTTGACAGCTCCGCTACAGAAAGAAAATGGACAATTCCTTGTCTGAGAGGCCCAACAGACAGTATTTACTTTGTTCTGTATCAACTCTGTAGGCCAAAGTACACGTCAGGGTAGTAGATCTATTTTTTTAAAGCCTGAGTTGTCTTCCAACTGCATATAAAGTGTGAGCTGGAGGTCAAGTTTAGATCAAAATGAGTCTTGGGGAAGGGAAGTCGATCTCAGTCATTACCCATCATTTATGTAATTGCCTCTTTATCTCCACTGCACTGAATTCCTACTAAAAGTAGTATTGGATCTCAGCAGATGAGAAAAGCATGGGGGGGGGATGACTGAGAAGTACTGTGTGGCTGGGGAGAGAATTTAGCATCACAGCCACAAGTCTCTTTTCCTGTAAAAATTAGACCATCTGCCCTATGGTTTATAGGTGAATGGATCTAAACTAATAGGCCTGCTACCATCATATCTAATCTGACCCTGTGCTTCTTTCTCCAGGGTTGCAAGATCAACATTTACAGGAACAGCAAGTGCAACAGCATTGTGAATTAGGGCAGCCAGGTTGAATGCATCCAAAGACCTGAGACATCCAGGCAGGATCTGGTGATGTTCAGAAGTAGTGCTACATGGCGTCAAATGACTGCCAACTCATGGAACATGGGAAAAATCTGATGTGTGGAGCCCAGTAGTCAAGGGGTAGAGCAAACCACAGCCTGAGATTGACTTTTGCTCGAGAAAAAAGATAAGAACATAAGAACAGCCCCATTTGGATCAAGCCATAGGCCCATCTAGTCCAGCTTCCTGTATCTCACAGCAGCCCACCAAATGCCCCACGGAGCACACCAAATAACAAGAGACTTGCATCCTGGTGCCCTCCCTTGCATCTGACATAGCCCATTTCTAAAATCAGGAGGTTGCACATACACATCATGGCTTGTAACCCATAATGGATTTTTCCTCCAGAAACTTGTTCAATCCCCTTTTAAAGGCATCCAGGCCAGATGCCGTCACCACATCCTGTGGCAAGGAGTTCCACAGACCAACCACACGCCGAGTAAAGAAATATTTTCTTTTTTCTGTCCTAACTCTCCCAACACTCAATTTTAGTGGATGTCCCCTGGTTCTGGTGTTATGTGAGAGTGTAAAGAGCATCTCTCTATCCACTTTATCCTTCCCATGCATAAGATAAAAAGAAACTAGGTCATTTGGGGCAAGCTGACAACCACATTGTGTGTGACTTTTTTCAGAATCATACTCTGCTGATTAAAAATAGGAACATAATAGCACAATCCTGTACATGTGTACTCAGAAGTTAGTCTCACTGAATTCAATGGAACTTGTTCCCAGGTAAATGTGTATAGGATTTCATCCCAGGTAAATGTAGTTTGGTAAGGGAAGGATGTTTTTTCTGACTTCTCTGGGCTTTCTTGAACTACAAATCTGAAAACACTCTCTATGCGCAAGCCATGGGGGGGGGGGGTCAAATTGACTTCCAAGGATTGCACATCAGACCCTCACTCTTCTAATTTAATTTCAGCCGCTTTATCACAGTCTCTGCAGTAGCTGAGCTTCAGCATCCTGTTTTTTCCCCCTAACACATTCAAATATCAATCAGTCGCCATGTCTTTTGAAGCACATTCCGGAAAGCACAAGCTGCTGTGGATCAAATCGTATTGGCGGTAAAAGCAAATAAAAAATAATGACGGGGTATTTTTACCCTCTTTGAACTGGAATGCTGCAGAAGAAATATTGGTCCTGACAGTTACTGCAAAAGCAAAGCACTCTGCAATAGTACTGCCAGTGCAGTTTAGGGACTCCTCCAATCCTTGCCCAGTGCCCACCTGTGATTATCTCCATTGATTACACCATACAAAGGCACGACAGAGGAGAACAGCAAAGGTGTCCAACTTTGAACTGAATGAGTTCTCCTGGAAGAAATGTTTTTAAAGAAACACCTGGCTCATAAGACTCCAGTAGCATAGCCAGAGGGGAGTACTGCAGGTGCCACAACATATTGTATAACTGACCCCTCCCACTCGCTGTAGGAGTTATTGATTGGGGCAGCGACGGCAATGTGCACGCACTCGCCAAATGGCACATTGCCATTGGTGCCCCAATGGCTCTGATGGCAAGTAGGAGAAGCCAGCTACACAGCACATTGTGGCACCTGCAATAATTACCATGCCACTCCCCTCTGGCTATGCTACTGTAAGACTCTTCATTGATAGACCACAACACATTTGACAGTTGTATCTTTTGCTCAGTTTTCCACTGCTGGGGGGAGTGGGACAGTTTTTACAACCTACTCCTTGCAGCTCCCCTTCCCTTCCCTTACTGGCAACAGGAATGGCCTGTGGCCTAGGAAACGGTTTGAAATCACATGAGCTGAGCTGTTTGCAACACATGGCTTGTACTGTTTTATATCGCTTCTGATGATAAACTGTCCGGTTCAGCAAGATAAAACCTGTGGTGGTAAGAAAGACTGGATTGTTCCTTCCAAACAAGGGATGCAGACTCTTGGTAAAGGAAAAATCGGCAAATTCTGCTAGTTCCCAGAAGGTTGGAACAAGGAGTTAGGTGCCCATACCAAATAAGACTGTAGGTATAAATATAAGTGTAAATAGTCACCTATATCTGGAGCAGTAGCACAGCACTGTAAGTATTGCAGGTGCTGCAATGCACTGTGTAGCTGGCCCCAAATGGCTCAGATGGTGAGTGGGAGGGGCCAATTACATGGTGCATTGTGATGCCTGCCATACTTCCTCCCCCATAGCTACACTACTAATCTAGAGTATAGTGAAAAAAAAGTTATGGCTCTGTGTGTGTGTGTTTTCAGTTGGGCAATTTCCCCCCATTGATGGTTTAGTGGAAGAAGAAAAAAATCAGGGCCATTGTGCTACAATGACTCTCTTACAGACTCAAAGAGAAACTCTGTGTTGCCTGTTGCCCCTTTAGAACACTAACCCAGAAGACTGCATGAGAAGACCATGTGCGAAAACTCTGGAAACAGTTTCAGGCTGTAAGTAGGAGATTATGTGGGGGTTGGGCCTTTATGTGTCTCTTCATGGACTCTTTCGGAGCTAGGCCAAGATGGACCAAAAAGTAGACAGTCCATGGATAAGCTGCTCGGGGGGGGGGGGGGTTCCCCACCAATCTAACTGCTTATGCACTGGACTTTTCCTGTCAGTTGTTAACAGTAAATAGTGGAATTATTGGAAGTGGCCTATTGCGTACTCCAGTTCTCCCAAATATGAAATTCCTTCCTGGTTGAATTATGATCATGAACCATGATCATGAATCATGATTATGAACGCTTCCTGGACACTTTTCAACAGAGTTTGAAGACTTTTTAAAAATTTCAAATGGCTTTTGATGGTGGAAGAGATATGATTGGCAGGAGGCATGGAGAGGATGTTGCAGGAGTTTTTAATATTTGAAGCTTTTATATATGGCTGCTGTTTTTATACTTTTATGTATTATGTTTTATGGTCATGGTGGCTACTTTAGGTTTTATACTCAGTAGCTACTGTTTCGTGATTTTATTATGTATTGTTTGGTTTATGTTGCAAACCAGCTTGGGCTCCAGGTTTTGTTACCTGGGGAAAGGCAGTACAGTATATACATTTACTAATAAATCAATAAATATGAAATGCTCCGCATGGTTTGTGGGTGTCAGTCATGCCATGTGGAACTGGAATCAGCCTAGACATGCTATACCAATATGTGTGAAACAGTATTGTGATTGGAGAATGACAGACTGGGAGACAGACAATAGATCTTAAGAGAATGAAAGACAGAGTCATCAATATGGTGCTTGCACTCATTTCTTTTGTCCCACTATCATCACTGGTCAAACCAATTTGGCAAACTTTGGAATGACTACCGAAAGCCTACACACACTGATGTCAGTTCTGGTAGTGAGATCACTTTTGCGAACACATTATATAAGAAGGTAATTCTCCTCCATAGGTAATATAAGAAGAGAATGTTAGAAGAAAGCCCACATGCCTTGGATTAACTGCGATCAAATGTTTTCCTAGCTCCTGTTGCTGGTTCCCCCTCCTCCCTTGCCCTGAGCTTTTGGTCTATTTTCGTTTCGTTTTATACAATCCATGATCATGAAACCTCTGATATATGCCAGAGACTGGGCACAAATCATAGGAGATGCTCATCACCACCACCACGCCCTGCTTCTAATCTTCACATATACATCAGTAGCTGCTGCAGGCATAGTGCTGTCCAAGATGGATCTTAAGTCTCATGATCTAGCAAGGCAGTTCTTAGTTAAGTACCAAAGGAGGGGCATCACCTTTTCCCCTTGCCCCTTTCTGGATCCATCACCTATATTTCTTTTCCACGTTGGGAGGTAAATAACAAGAGATATGAAACCACCTGTTGCTTCCCCGCTCTCACTTCCTGCCTTTCTGTCTCCTCCTGCATTCTGCATTCAAGGGAGCGAGCGCTGTGACATTTAGTAGGGGAGGATCAAGCTCCATCTTTCCACCATTCAGCTCTGTCATCTCTCTCCTTGTGACACATGCTGTACTCTCCACATGCCCTGTTTGCAGCCCATGTCACACACAAGAAACCGCAGAGTGTACTCCCATGCCCTCCTCCTCCAAAGCTCTGCAAAGAACAGAAAATTTGCTGGCATTTAACTAATGGGAAAAGTACAAAAGTAAAGAAGAAAAGGCAAAAATTAACAATAAAGAAAGCAAAGGAAAAAAGGAGTGGAAGCGGAATGGTGATATAGATAGATGATATTATACTGCCACCTAGTGGCACTAATTCTTAGTGGCGATCCAAACATGCTCAAATGATAGACTACACAGGCACCCGCACACCATTTTCTGGGGGAAAATATAATCACAAACAGGGGCAACATTATAGAGACATTTCCCCTCTCAAACTGCTTTTGCCATCAGGTTGTGACTTTTTTTTTTAACTAAAGCTTAAGAAATCTATTCTGTTTTACAGGGATGCAACCTGGGACCTAGTTGATAACAGAAATATTTTCCATTTTGCTTGCTTGCTTTTAAGCATTTGAAAATAAATCTGTACCTTTAAAAAAAAATAAGGACCGCACCTTTTCCATTTCAAGGAGATAAAGTTAAGTCCGCCACTGCAACAGCACCAGGAGTAGATGCCTTATGCTGCATAATCCTACGTCCCGATGCCAATACAGTTAAGAGTTACAATCCTTGGCAACCTACATAAATGACAGTGTGGCTCCAATGCAGATAAAGAGGAGGCTTCTGGCCAAAGATCACCTGCTGGATCAGGAAGTACAGACATAAACCTGATGCATTTAGGTCATCTCTCCGTATTGTGTTACTTTCACTGGGTGTGGATTTGGGTGTCGGTGTGAATCCTACTGAAAGTAATGCCATGTGGGTTGATGTGCTGTGGTGGCATACGTGTCCATGTACACATCTGATTTATAGCCCCCACTTCTGCATGAAGATCTTCTTCTTTGGAGCTGGGTAAATATGTAGCAGCATTGCTGTGTGTCCGTTTTCAAAAAGCCTGAAATTATTCATATTGCTATTAATGCAGCAAAGAAAACAGTTCAGTCCTTTGGTTCAATGCAACACTTAGAAGAGCGTATTGAAGAGCTGAATTCTTCTAACAATTCTTAACTGACATTTTTTGTTTGTTTTTTGGAAAGTCTTCTTTTGATCCTTTCTTACCCATCTCCTGTGACAGCACGCCCATCCACCTGACTACCTTTCTGTCTACCTTTCTACACTGTGCACAAGCAATGAAAAATAGAAGTGCTACAGTACTAGACAAGTGATACTTCTCACATTTCTATGCAGCAAAGTTATGTACCTGTGCATATATTTTAATTCAGTAAGACAGTGGCCTGATCGCAAAACAACTGACCCTTCAACGAAGCCACAACCCGAACTAGAGTGGGAGGGGAGGTTGGCAGAACAATACAAGCTGGTTTTATGACCCAGGATTTACAGCATCACTCATAATCTGTATTCAGCACCTTCCCTTTTGTCTTCAATGAGGCTGTTAATTCTCAGTCCAGGCCAACAGTTTAAAACCTGTCATACAGGCTAGCATTTAAAACCAGCATTGAGATGTTAGAGAGGGAGCAGCAATTTCGGCAGATACGTTCCCCTGAGGAATACAAGAAGGGCAATCCTACTTTCCCAGTGCTTGTGCATGCTGTGGGAAAGGGCACAGTGGGTTGTGGAAGGTCAGTGATGGGAGCCACAGAGAACCTTGCCATCAATGCCCGTCATTACCGCCCTTCCAGGGCCTCTTCCACTCCTTGCATATGGCATTCTAGCAGCCCACAAATCCTTGGTTTCCCACCTGCAGTCCAACCTCTGCCAAAGCAGCCTGTCCAGGAAGGTGCCTGTCCAGGAGGGTGCCCTACCATCCTATAAAAAGCGCAGAACTTGTAAAATGCTTCTTGTAAAATGCTTAACTGCTATGGAGGACAGAGGCATGGCTCCAGTTCACCCAGTGTGGCAGAAAGGGGACAGTAGAAGGCTGTGCTTCATTCCGATAGCCATGCTGCATCCTGCCTTTTCCATCTTTGAGGATTCTGCTGTGAGAAAAGGATGACCCTCCACTGGGGCAGTGCAAACCAAGAGAAGGTCTTCTCCCCATATTTCAATAGATCATGTGAAAATAAGAAGCCTCCTTGCAATGAGCCTGACGCTTGCTCTAGATAAATCCGAATCCTTGTTTGCCTGGACTTTCCCATTAGCTAATCTTTTCCATAGAGATTGAACCTGGGATATTCTGCAAGCACGTTTTCCAGACTCACAAAGAGAGTCTGGTCCAACAAGAAGCTGACGGAACATACCAAGATCCAGGTCTACAGAGCTTGCGTCCTGAGTACACTTCTGTACTGCAGCAAGTACAGAGTGCACTTCTGTACTGCAGCACAACAGGAGAGGAAACTGAACGCTTTCCACATGCGCTGCCTCCGATGCATCCTCGGCATCACCTGGCAGGACAAAGTTCCAAACAACACAGTCCTGGAACGAGCTGGAATCCCTAGTATGTATGCACTGCTGAAACAGAGATGCCTGCATTGGCTCGGTCATGTTGTGAGAATGGATGATGGCCGGATCCCAAAGGATCTCCTCTATGGAGAACTGGTGCAAGGAAAGCGCCCTACAGGTAGACCACAGCTGCGATACAAGGACATCTGCAAGAGGGATCTGAAGGCCTTAGGAGTGGGCCTCAACAGGTGGGAAACCCTGGCCTCTGAGCGGCCCGCTTGGAGGCAGGCTGTGCAGCATGGCCTTTCCCAGTTTAAAGAGACACTTGGCCAACAGTCTGAGGCAAAGAGGCAAAGAAGGAAGGCCCATAGCCAGGGAGACAGACCAGGGACAGACTGCACTTGCTCCCAGTGTGGAAGGGATTGTCACTCCCGAATCGGCCTTTTCAGCCACACTAGACGCTGTTCCAGAACCACCATTCAGAGCGCGATACCATAGTCTTTCGAGACTGAAGGTTGCCAACATTCTGCAAGCAAGAGATGTGATCTCCCACCAAGCTATTGCCCTTTCTTCACCGGGCTGCTGAACTGGAGAGTCTCTTTCTCCAAAGGCAATTTTTAGTGGAGTACAATGCAACCCACAACTAGTTTCTTCCAAACAACATCTGTGGTGTGTGAGTGTCTGACCGTTGACCAAATGGGAGATGTGTGGGGATGCAGTAGAGTTAGGCAGGAATGTCTGTGGGTTCCTTGCAAAGCTTCTTATCTCAAAAGTCTCACTCCTGTGGTAACAGGGAAGTAATGCTCATGTGGCAGTAATTCAATATTACCTTGATTTATGAGTGGCACATGTCTGTATTGTTTTCTGCAGAGTTCAGTGTAGCATAGACATGGGCAATTTTTTTTTCTCCATGGCACAAGTCATGAAGGAGGAAAATACTTTTTTTAACCCCTGGATGGAAAACCAAAGGTAGATGAAAAACATAAGAAATGTCTGTGGTATTGCTGCTGGGACCCCGGAATTGCCATTGAGCCCAGGATCCAGGGAAAATGAGGTAATATATGCACTGAAAAAAATAGTGTGGAATGAGTCTCATATGCTGTGGGTGTAACTGCCTCATTTCATTGAAAGTTCCTTCATAATTTCCACCTGGCTACTCCTCCTCACTCCCACCTTCCATTGACTGTTCATAGGATCCATTCAGACGCTTTCAACTTCAGGAACTATATCTGAATATAAGAAGTCATCTTTCATACAGCTGTGAATCCCTTTTGCTTTCACTCTTTAATCATCCTTCAAGTGATATGATGAGGGTGCACAGGATTTGATTACTTCAAGTACTGTCCTACATTTCCTTACCATGCGAGATTGCCAAGCCCGCCCAAGAAATCAAGCTAATGATGGATGTTCATCAGTTTCATTGCTGGAACTGCACCTCTCAGGCATTTACGGTAAGTGGAAGGTCACTGGAAATGATAGCTGGCCAGTTAGTTCGATTTAGCAGCGCTATAGACAAGGAGCAGAGCAGAGTATGTTCTGAAAACTTTGTATGAACCCAACCCCAGACATCCTGCAGTGAGGAAAGTCCAAAGAGGAGTGTGGTCCCAGGAGCTCATCTGCACCCCAGTTCTCTTCTTTTACCCTTTGCTGCACAGAAATGAATCTTGCAAATAGCAGGTCTCACAAAACTGAGGTCCAAGAATGTCATCAGGTTGCTCAGTAGATAATATTGCAAGATGCTGAAATCAAAGGGAAACTATACTTTATGGTATCTCCATAGTACTGTAGTTTGTCTCTCAGAAATCCTGCATTTCACTTGGCCACTTCTCTACCTGGCCTTGCTTGTTGCTATCTCTAGTGGGTATGAAAAGACCTATGGGGAGAGAAACTAGTAGGTCAAACAAAGGCAGCTGGTTGAAGATGTAGGAACCCAAAAGAAAAGTGGGGCTAAAAGCGTTGTTATGGCCCAAACCTATCTAAAAAGTGCACCAGCAGAATGCATGTTTGGCCAGCATGAGCACTCATGTGAGAAGGCTAGAGTTTTCCCATGCACGCTTGCAGACATCAGGAGGCCTGCTGGAGCAGTTAAGCCTAGCAGAGGGGATGAAACAGGGCAGGGGAAGTGGGTGAAACCTGGCAGGGGATGGGCGGAATGGGAAGGAGCTGGGGCTGGGGATGGATGGATTGGGCCCAGGAGGGGGGGGCAGAATCAGCAACCATGGCACATGCTAAATTCTGAGCCCTTTCCTTGGCTTGATCCACCTGTATGGAACAATGCAGACTTACTAGCAATATCACTCGTGCAGGTTCAAGTTCCCCATAGTCCCCTTACCTGGAAGAGAGTTCCCCCCCCCCCCATGGAGATGCAGTAGAGGCTGGTGCTGCTACATCACCATGCAGCAGTTTAGGTAGGTTTGGGCTGTTAATGTCTTATTTTATCAGCCTTGCGATAGTAACACTTTTCTCTTTGGCAGTCATATGTATCTCAGATAACTCACCCAAGGGTGTGATTAACTGTAGTTGAAGCAAACTATCGCAGACATATCAGATAATACAGCATTCCCTTCATTACATGTAAGCTCAGCTTTAAAGACAGTAATTTTTTTTCCCCCAAGTATGAAGTGCTCGCAAAAAGCTTTGTAGAATTCTTTTGATGGCCTCCATTTAACGTCATCATTTCATCCTTCTTAGCCATTTATGCATATTAAGACACAGAAATATTTATCCTACTATTTTCAGTAGCTTAGCAAGGAACAGAGGATTTCACAATGTAAAATGTGCAGACATTTAGGTAGCTGGCTTGGCATGCCTGTGATGCCAAACTTTTTTGAGATCTGTGGCGAGCCGTTTACATTTTTTATATTGCGTTTCAGTTGCTCTGTTGTATTGCTTTGGTTGTTGCTTCAGTTGATTGAGAGGCTGGAGAGAAATAGTTTCAATATTGGCTTTCTTGAAATGTTAGTCTTTAAGGAAACCCTGTAGAAACCACAAAATCGTGAGAAAGCCATTATAGTTGTCAAGCCTGCCAGAGGCATAATTCACCCAATCATCAATACTGTTACAGGATCCAGCCATGACTGGAGGGGAAAAAAATTATTCATCTAATTGCCAGCTATTGCCTGCCAAATGACTTGTAATAACTCCTCTATTGGAGTGGTGGAAACGGATGTGGTTTTGAAAAGTGTTCTTGGGTAATAAAAACTCCATACAATCTATTGCCCCTAATTTTGTGCTCTCTTGATGCATGACTGAGAAATATATAGTGGACCTTTGGTGCAAAGGTGACCCTCAGAAGTGAAATGGGAGCAGCCAAGTCTGAGGACCTTTTCTGAAGGTCCACAATTTTTGAGTCAACCAAAAGATCAGGTGCAACTCCGTAGCTACAGGCAGCAACGAATAGCTTCGTCTTTTGACAAACAGCCCGATCTACCCAGATGTGGTGATGGCTACTAGCTTGGGTGGCTTTCAAAGAGGACTGAACAAATTCATTCAGAGCAGGTCTATCAAAGACTTTTGGTTGTGATGATGATGTGCTGTGTCCAGCAGTATGAATCCAGCAGCCCCCAAATACCAGATGCAGGTGAGCAATGATGGGAGAAAAGTCTTTCTCTCCTGCTTGTGGGGCTTCTCAGAGGCAGCTGGTGGATCACTGAATGCTGGATTACATAGGCCTCACCCAGCAGGGCTTTCCTTATAATGATGAGCCTGAGCTCCTGGAGAAATGAAGAATGAAGACCATTGTGCATATTGGACATGGGTACTTCAGTGATGGATACAGCTCAATTAATGTTACTATCCTTTCCACATATTCAAGGACCACATATTCAAGACCGATGGCAACTGAACTGAGTCAAGACTGTTCATTTAATTTCGGACAGCCAAAATGTCTTCCTCCATTTTAACATGGGCAAGTGAGAAGGCATTCAAGTCACATTTTCAGCATACAGGTTTTTTCATGTGAATTGTCCCCACTTTTTTTGTTTGCTTGTTTTTGCTTTATGGCTTTTGGCATCTGCATGTGGATGTAGCAAATATAGGCAATGATGGGCCGATTGCCAGTCTCTTGAGCTTCTTTCTGAAACACTCAAAGCCAGTACTGTTCCTCTCTCTCACTTGGCTACTTCCAGAGTTGATTGTCTCATTTCAATGATCTCTCTTACCTCCTGCTGACATTTTTCTCTGGACCAATCTGCAAGGGTACCTATTATTATTATTATTATTATTATTATTATTATTAACAGTATTTATATACCGCTTTTCAACTAAAAGTTCACAAAGTGGTTTACAGAGAAAAATCAAATAACTAAATGGCTCCCTGTCCCAAAAGGGCTCACAATCTAAAAACCTATACGTATCCCGAGATTCTAAATTGATTTCCAGGTGTGATCGTTCTTCCAGCTTTATGTGACTGATGAGCTTGTAGAAATGACATCGTGAGAAAGAAGAACATGCTGGTGATGAATCACACGACAGTCTGTTTGCAGCACCGGAGAGGAAGGCAGACAACATGAAAATGTGATAGAAGCTAAGAGGAAGGGAAAAACTATATCTCAGGTTCTCCATCCCTGAGATTCACCAAGGTGATATTGATTTCTGGGTTACACGCCACACATCCTTGTTTGTAGGCCCAGAGTTGTTTTTTAAGGAAAAAAGACTGGTCTGTGGGCTTATTAGTAAACTAGAGGCAGAATTCCTTCCTTTGAAAGAATAAGAATTTACATGAGTGCATCTCTATCACCTGTTGCATATCAGTTTCATGTTGACCAGAAAAATGAGGTGAAGAATTCAGTGTTTTGGAACTGCATGTAATCCAGGAGCATGATCTCTGAACTGCATCTATTATTCATAGTTGCTATATTTAAGAATGCTGGAGCCTCAGAAGGATTTCTTGGAGACCGAAGAAAACCTATAACTGACATATTTTCCAGCACTACACATATGGAGAGGCTGTGCAGAGAGAGAGAGAGAATTACAGAATATAGATGATAACAGATGGCTCAGAGAAGGAAGGATGGAATCCCTCCCCCCCCCCCCAAATCCACTACAAAGAGAGACACATTGCAGATACATGTTGACAGGAAGGAAGCAATTAGACAGGAATCAGAACTGGGGTCACAGAAAAGTGTTACGCGAATACTTAATGCAAGCCCTGGTCCTGCTCCCTCTGCACATGAAGAGCAAAGTGCAGAGATATTGCGCCTCTGCAGCATAACCCTTCTGTCCCTTATCAAGACAGTTCATGCTGAGCAGACTGCTGCAACATGCCTGGCCATTCTCAGCAAGCTGAGGTCCTCTTTAACCTCATCTGGAAGCATCTAGTAGTCAAGGATGACCCCTGACTAAGGTCCCAATTCTTTCCTCCCCTGTAGATACAGCCCCCTACAGGAGCATGTGCTGCATCCTGCAGGGAGGCAGTTTCAGAGGTCATTTCTGTGAAAGGGAACATTTGTGGTGGACTTTTCCTCCATAAGTCTGTCTAATCCCCTTTTGAAGCACCTAGGCCTTCAGGCGCCCTCACCACATCCTGTGGTGATAAGTTCTACAGACTAATTATACACTGGGTGAAGAAATATTTTCTTTTGTCTTTTCTAACTCTACCAGCACTTAATTTTAGTGGATATCCCTGTGAGGGATGTCCGTGAAGGGGGGTCACCCAGCAGGGTGCTGAGGGTCAGCTGGTTGGTCTCTTGGTGTCCCCTGGGCGGGTGTGTCTGCCTCTCTGGGGTTCCCTGCAGGGGAAGCCTCAGACCAAACCAGGGGGAGGGGGTTCATGACACCCTTGTCCTCCTCCCTGGAGACAAGACCTGAGGCCCTTGGTCTTCAGGCAGGGTTTGAGCTCCTGCCTAACCTCTCCAGAACTGCCTGTTATCACCGGCTTCCCTACTTTTATCCTCCCCAGCCACACCTTCGGCTCCTCCTCTTCCTCCCTCTCCAGGCTTAAAGGGGCCCCAACCCTAGTCTCTCTGGTGGTTAATGGTGATCCTGCCCTGCTACAGTCAGGTGAGGGGGGGGGCTGTCTCTTCCACCCAGCTGTCCTGTGTCTCGCCTGGTCAGCTGGCGAGGTGGTGGCGGCGGCTCTGTGGCCTGGCAGTTCTGTCCCTGGCCTGCAGCCAGGTAAGGTGGGGGTCAGACAAGGGCTTGATCCCTGACAATCCCCTATTTACTGGATATCAGTGGTGGTACTGCAGCCAATACCACCACCTTCCAGCCTGTTCCACCTCCCTCATTCTTACCCATCTCCTTCCCAAATCAGCTGTGTGGGTAGACAAAGGCTCCTGGAAAAGGAATGAAACAAGCAACCCCCAGTCATCTTACCCTACCAGCACTAAGTACATGATATAACCACGTCTTCTTCCCTCTTTATCCTGACATCATCCCCCCTTTCTATCCCTCAGTTATGAGCCCCTCAGGGCAGAGACCTGTCCACTCCTTGATTGCACAGTGCAGCACACATTGATGGTGCGATAGAAATAGGAAATACTATTCAGTCTGCATGCTGCTTACACGTTACTTGTCTTCCTCTTCAAGGGAGTTTTTGCCTTGTTCAGGACCACCATTTTGTCAGAACACCGGGTTGAGAATCACCGTGTGAGACTTGGAAAACATCACCTTGTCCCCTTCTGCCTGAAAGAATCCTGAGTATGGCTGCTTATGGGCTCATTATGAATCCCTGCTATGTCAGGACAAATTTTTTAAAATGCTCCTGGATCTGCAGAAATGCCATTCATCTGTCCTGAGGGGTACATTAGTTTCAATATATCCTACCTGATATTTCAAGTTGCCTTCAATAGATTGCATTCTGTTTTTCCTCTCATTTTCAGTGCTCCATTGCCAAAGATTCTGAATCTTCAGGATTAATCAGAAATCTGGAAGAGATCCAGGTGTAACAAATAAAAAGCAAGGAGCTTTAGGATTTCTTCCAACCCTCATGGGAGGTGTAACTCCTGTTTATTAGTGCCTGAAAAAGTGGAGCTAATCAGGAAAGAAGCAACTATTCTTTGTGCCTTTACTCAGCCTGCCTTGATTACCAATAGTTCAAGTGTGCATTTCAGAGTTTGATTAGTGGCTTGGACACTTCAAGAGATTCTGCATTTTCTCTCAGCCAGCATAAGGCAGTTGATGAGCATGACCCAATGTTCTTCATGTGCAGGGTGCCCAGGGCTGGAGTTGCCCCATCCAGGGAGCAGTCTGCCTGGTGGGCACTGGAGCAGGTACAGGTTGAGAAAGGCCCGAACAGACAAGGGGCAGCAAGTGGTTGTGGGAGCCTCCCCACCAGCCAGTGGGCCATCAGGCCAGGTAGGTGGAACAAGGAAGGAGGAAGGGACCAGCCAGGGGAATATAAAGAGAGAGCCAGGGCTGAGAAAGGGCTGGAGGTTGGGTAGAAGAAAGCCTCCAGAGCCCTTGGAGGCTGGAGAAGGTCAAGAAGCAGAGGCGGGTGCTGCAACCACCTCCCATCCTCTGCTCTGAGTCCCAGAGGGAAGCAGAGGCATGTACTGAATGCTGGCTGTTATACTGTGCACAGTGATTGATTTGGTCAGTGGGTTGCAGCAGTGAGATGCCAACCTCACTTAATTTTTCGGAAACATCCTTGTAAGAAACTGGGGTGGAGAAAGACATCCTATCTAAAGTGTTTCATGTTAGGAGAACTCCACTTTCTTGGCTGAATACTGGAGAAGCAGAACATGGGGAAGAACTACCCTGTGAAAGCTGGAGTGGGGAATCATATGATATGGGCACACCAGTTAGTTTCTTGCCCTCAGAGGGGCAAAACCCCAGAGGAAATCTCCTGCATTGTTTGCTATAAGAGCTGCTGGGATTCATAGAGTCAGGAAGTCTGCCAGAGGTTTTGACTGGCAGTGCATACGAAGGGCTGGGATGGGAAATCGAGTCAGGTGACTTGACTCGGAGTCACAAAAATCAGCGCTTTTCACTGGCTCGTTTACACTCAAGTTGCGTGTGTGGAAGACTCAGAAAAACACTCAAGTCAAGGGCCCCTTGACTTGCCACTCCTCCTCACTCATGCAGACTCGAATCCATCTGTGTCTGGGTGTGCTTGCTTACTGTTTTTGCAGCATGAAAGACCTCATGGGACCATCATTCAGACCTGGCGAACAGCAGGGATGTTCCAGCCAGGAGGCAGGGAAGGTTTAATGTTTGCTTTTGCGTCCAATTTGTAAACTTTTGCATCTCAGCAGGAGTGGAGGAAGCAGGAGTGTGCTTTCTTGCCTATCTCTGATAGGAAGGAAGGAACCAATGCTCATTGGACAAAGGATGGGCATTCTGATATTTTCTTTGGCTGAGGGAGAGCAGAAGTTCTTGCCTTACAATTGGCTGGAGAAGCCCAGGGAGGGGGAGGGAGGCAGTTTGCAGCGATCATGCTTGCCAACGGCATGGCTGCTGTAACCTCCGTTGTTACTTGGGAGAAGGGAGCCTCATTGAATTACTGGCTACAGTGGGACTACTTCTGAGTAGAGCTGCCAAACATTGTGTCATCCTGGTAAGCCTCACAGCTGCTCCCTGTGCCCCCCTTCCTCTTGCATTTTCTGTCTCCACTTTCTTGCACTCTCTCCTATTCCCTCCAGCTCTGTTTACAAATGGGACGTGGCAGCAGAGGCATGTTTAAAGAGAACTCTCTCACACACACACACCAGAAGCAGTCCTGTTTTTTCCTTGGAGCCACGGCAGGCTTTTTAAAGGGGGTTACTCAACTTGGGTCATTTAGAGTCACGAAAGGGTGGTTTGGTGACTTGGAAAGTGCCCCCGTTATAAACCTTGGCATTGCTACATCGACCCTGAAAAGTTCATTAGGATTGGGCTATAAGTCCCTGCATGCATGGAGATCTATGTCCCTATCACAGCCACTGAATGGTGAACAATGGATTTTTGTCCACCAATAAAATAACCAAAAATGCTGGTTGATGCAGTAGAGAGAGGGAGAATGGACAATGGCCAAAAAGATCTGTGATCTACTCAGAAAATAGGTTCCAGGTATTCTTTCTGAACATCGCAGCAGTTTTCTTGTGTGATATGCACTTCTTTAGTTTCTCCCAGTGCAATAGCAAGAACATGCTCCTGTTATTGAGATGGCTTTTGGCATAATGAAAACAAATAGAATTCTTCTTCCTGCTGCTAGTCAAGGGCTCTGTCCCTGCCCTCATACATGCAGCCAGAGAGCTATTCATTCGTTAAGGTTTCCACATTAAAGGTGACTTGCTGTGCTAAGTCTAATTTTCACAAAGGGCAGCAAAGGGCAGCTCCAGCGACTGTGGTGACGGATGAAGTCCCCGATGCAATGCTCCCTGATTCACAACAATATAATGACATTAATCAAGGCTTTGACTGTCGACCTGCGGGTACCAAAGATCGACTCAGAATTTGAGAGATTATTTCTAATGTGTTTTTGTGGGACAGCCAAGATAATCCCAGAAGTTTCTAACAGTTGTGATGGCAGCTGATCTGTGGTTTTGGAAAATCCAGTGGGAAGCCAAAGCAATTGATGTCTTCACATTTGCATTGCTTTTTCTTGATGTCCTTGAATTAATAATTCTCTTATGGTCCAATGTTTTCTGGAAGCTAAATCCAGAAGCTGGTGAAATTCAATAGCATATGCTCTACCAGAGTTTTGCACAGAGAGAAAGCATCAAGAGATGACTAAGATTACCATGATACTGGGAAGGAGTACAATTACAGCATTTCCCAAACTGTGGGTCACAGCTCACTGGTGGGTCACAGGCCCATGTGCAATGGGTCATGACCCCAAGTATGCTGGGGCCAACGCGATGCTCCTGGTAGTGCTGCAATGGGAGGTCCCAGAGACCTCTTCCGGGTTACGTCAGGCTCACGACTCCCACTATTGGCTTCTGTGGGCCTCAGAATGGCCATGAAAGCAATTGGAAGCAATTTCTGGTTTGTAGACACTTCTGATTTGACTAGAAGTTGTTTCTGGTTGCTTTTGCGGCCCATCATGAGGCCCTCATAGTCCAATAGAGTGGGTCGCAGGCCCAGGTGATCTGAAAAGGCCTTCCAAGGCCCCCCAATAAGGTATTGCAGCACTACCAGGAGCACTGCGTCACAACCCACTGAAGAGGACCAACTGGGTCACAGCACTGAAAAGTTTGGGACTGCTGATCTAGAGAAAATCTAAATTCCACTGCTGGTGAATTATTTCTCATTATCTCCTCTTAGAATGAGTTCTGCAAGCTAGTTCTGGAAGGTATTTGAGTGCCATTCATTGAATAGGTTTAATCAGATTTAGTAATGTGATTCGGTGCCAGATATAACTGATAAGCTTTTCCCTTTCCCCATTCCTATATCCATTGCTTCAGAGAGCAATGGGAAAAGAGCAACTTAACAATAACAAAGGATCAGGTAGCAGGTAATGAAAAAGATCTTTGCCCCAGCACCTAGTAGACCTAGTAGACACCTAGTAGACCACCACTAGTTGGAGCAGGCAGTGCTGGTTTAGATGAACTAATGGCCTGCCTCAATGTAAAGCATCATTTAGACATAATGCTTTTCAGTTGAGGCTGTTCACACACATTTCTTGCTTATCAGCAAGAACTCATTCATATGTATATATTCATCCTATATGTGAACAGGCCATCAGAATGTCCATTGCTATTGACTCACATCACCTCCATTGTGATGCTTTTTCAATCAGCTAAGTTCACATTTTAATGTGTGCATCCTATTGAGCAATCAAGTGATGTAGCTGCATGTACAAACTGATCCTAAGAAGAAGGGGGCATGATTGAGGAGACAGAGATTTGAACTGAGGCTTTTTTCATATGGTGAAAGGAGGAGGGAGATAAGGGGATGGAAGGCAAAAGAGGGATGTACTTGTAGAAGTTAGAATAAAGGACAAAGGTTTTAATGGTAGATGAAAAAGCAGGTCTTTGAATTGAGTGCAATTAGAAGGTTACAGAAACATGTTTTATGTGCAATAATCACAACCATCAGCCCTTTTGAATGAATTACATTGGAAAATGATTGCTCCCAAAGCTAAAACTGAAAGGGAAAAAAAAACCAAACCTAGATTGTCTCATTAATTTATCATGAGATAAAATGCACACACAACCAGAAAATGTTTCATGCCAACTGTTTAGTGCAAAACAGATGACTGGATGCTGCCTTCTGGTTTCACAAATGTCACCTGACAAGCTCAATACCTTTTTTTTTATGTACCTGTGATGAGAATACCATTGTTCATCTTGCTGAAGGCCTTGACCAAAGCCTATTTTGCAATGCATAACCTGTCAAAAGATCAGTAATATAAACTGATGTCATGACACTCGGAACCAAACATTTCCTTTCCCTTTTTCTCAGCCCAGGAGCATTTAGGAAATTGGAACATATTTTCAGCATGAAGTTCCATGGGTCACTAATAGCCTAGTCTTATCCCCCCCCCCAGTGCAGCTGCAGCAAAAGCGGTTGTGCTGTATGGGGGGGGGCAGATCCAGGGGGGGGGAGCTTTAGAAGGCAATCCCATTACACCTCTGTAAGCCTCCTGCTCTGCAGTGAGTCTCTTCAGAACCAAGGAAAGAAAGGGGTGGGCGGCTGCTGCTGTAGGAGATAGGATCTGGTGAGCAGCACCATGGCCACTAGATCCACCCCCTCCCTTAGCCTCCTAGCCCCCATTCCCCCCTTCCTGCCCAGCTTCATCCACCTTCCCACCTCATTCTTGCTCTGAAGATAGCAACACCATCTGCTCTGTGTTTCCAGGTGGGGGGATCTGGAAAGTGAAAGGCTATGTAGACCTCAGAATATATGCATCTTCTTCTGGTTTTATCAGCCTACCTTCTGAGGCAGGCTGCAATTTTCACTCTTTCAGCTCTCCCACCTGGCACTTGGCTTAACCCATTTCTGCCCAACCCACAAGTGTATACTTTTTATCCCTGTTGCGTATATGCAACATTGCACAGAAATGGCTTAAGGGAAATGCTGGCATTAGGGTAACAACTTTTAACTGTTGCTCGCTGGCTTCAATCTTCAGAAAGGAAGAAGGGAAGTGGTGCTCCCTACCAATTTGCTGCTTGAGGTCACAGCCTCACCCTGTCTCATGAACCAGCCAGCCATGGTGTCCCACCCTGAAAATAGACGAGGTAGGTAATACGCATTGTAAGAACTACCTTCTGCGTTTCATGGGATTAGTTTTGGAAGCCACATTGAGGAGTTGCACTGCTGATAATATTGTACTGGCAAGGCTTCAGTGGGAAAGTCAGGCCTTGCTTGGGAGAGGGGAGGATCCAGATGAACCTGGCCACCACCCTGATTCTGCCCACCTGTCACCCAGGGACTTACCCTGAGCAGCAATCCACAGCTCATGGAGAAGGAGCCCAGCCCAAGGGACCTCCCAAGGGGCTACCTGGGAGGGGTGAAGAGCCACCCAGGGAGTAGATGACTACAGCCAGAGTCAGCCTACTCCCCCACTGGGCAGGGCACAAGTCGCCCAAGCGGCTTGGCAGACCCGCTGCAGCCACCCTTTTCAATAGAGAGGGTGGGGCCTGCTGTAGGAAGGCCTGAGATCCCACAAGATCTCAAGCCCAGGTGAGACCAGGAAGAGGCAGGGCTTGAAGGGCTGGCCAGGAGAATAAGAAGGAGTTGACAGCCACAGGAGGAGGAAGCATCTTCCTGAGCTCTGTCAGGGAGGAGAGAGGAAGGGCAGAAGGGTGGAGGAAGGCCTGACCTCCTGAGAGGCTGCAAACTGGAGGCAGACACAGCCTGGAGGCAGCTGCAGGCAGGGAGAGCCCAGAGACTACAGGAAGAGGAAGAGGAAGAGTGAAGGAGAAGGAGGAACCTACCCAAGGCGCAGCCTGGTTTGCTAAGGCTGGAGACCCTTCCCAGGGCTACTGGAGAGCCCTGACTGCAGGGAGTCCCTGGAGCACATCCAGTCTGACCTCGCTTCCCTGGGGGGAGGGCTACTCCCCATCTGTCAGGATGAGGAACCCGGTGACAGCCAGGCCGGAGATAACCTGTGGGAGCAAGAGGAGGGCGAGAGCACAGCCCCAAACCACTCAAAGGTAGCCCCAGTTCCAAGGGGACCACCAAGGCATACCTACCATCCAGAGGAGAACACGGCGGCGTCCTTGGCACGACTCATGGTGAGAAGTGATTGAGAGGGCACCCATGAAATAACTGGCCCCTTCTTGTGCATTTTGTTTTGGACGTTATTGAACACTGTAAATGGGGTATGCCCCGGGGAGTCCTTTGAGAGAACAGGGCACCAGATGAATTACTAAATTAAAAAGGGTCAGAAAACCCATTTTTGCAGCTCCGCTTTCTTCTCGACTGCAAGGGATAGACTGGACAGTCCTGAATCGCACCGTAGACCCCGCCAGCACCCCTTGACTCCTCCCCCAAGATGGACATCACACAATCACACACCCCAAATGCACCCATTTCTTCCCCCTTATGCTGTTGGAGTTACGCCAGGTGACAGTGGGGCAATGACATCCCTACACTGCATATCATAGCGTCACGATGTCATTGCAACCATCCCAGCCTAGGGGCCTTGGCAGGAATCCTGCCCTCTTGCTGCAGGCATAATTGGAGGATGGGATTGTGCTGTTGATTTAAAAAGAATGTGCAGCCTGAGGCTCTCCATGCTTACTTAGAGTAATTCCCACTGGTTCCATGCAAATTACTTCTCAATGAGCTCAGTACAGTATCCTTAGGACAGCAGCCCTGATTTGATAAGGAAAGTCACATGACCAGAAATGTTTCTGCCCAGGGCCCATGAGTGGGGGGGGGGGGTAAAGGGGGTAATTTGTACTTTGGCCCAGGGTCCCAGGGTCAGAAAGGGGATGCAGGAGCCAAATGAGGGGGGATCAGATATTTCCTGGAATCTTACATTTTCTGATCTCACCTGGACTCACTGCCAGTATGGGATGCTGGGGGCACTACTGTTGGGCGCATGATATCAACTGTTGCCACAAGCTATATACACTGGGCCCAGGAATGCATACATTCTTTAACACTGTCACATCTGGGAGGAAACTGGCGTACTAGAGTAGCTCTTTGGCTTGGATCCACTTACTAGGAAGGAGTGGCTGCAGAAGTAGGTTTTGGTCCACACAAGACACTTTCCATTCTAGTGTGAGCCTAAATATGATGATACTAATTTTATGCAATGATCTTCTATATTTAAAAGATTTTAAGAGTATGTTTGGTTTTCTGTATTACTAGATCTAGCTGCCAACACTGTACAGGCAGGTAGACCTGGGCTCTGCATTGGAAATCCATTGACCTGGGCTCCAAAGATTATTCCAGCTGTCACCACCCTCCCTCTGCCCTGTTTCGCCTCCATTCTGCCCACCACCATTGCTATCCTCCCCTTTTGGAAAGGGGCCCAAAAGAAACTTTGGATCCCCTGATAAAATTCCTCTTGGAGTCCCTGTTTCTTTCTCCATGATAGATCCAGCTATGCCTCAGGCAGCTGAAACAGGTCTGAGTTTTGTTAGTCCTAACAGCTGCAAATACCAGCAAGCTACTAATTTTCTTAAAAGGATTTCCGGGACACACAGTGATTCTGGCAAGCTTGCCCAGAATGCTAGTTGTATTTTTTTCTTCTTCTTATAAATATACAATTATGCATAATTTCTACACAAGCCCTTGCTCAATACTCTGTTGCCCTCTTTACAGATGTAATACCTAATGCTGGGATAAAGCAGATTATTCCAAGAGTCTGATTTGGACAGATTTGCTAATTGTATTAGCGACACCTGAAAACACACATACGTTTTTATTAGCAGTCCATCAAATGTCCTGATTTTGGAGACAAAAGCAAGAAATCTTTCTCCCCCCCCCCCTTAATTCTTGAAAGCCCTGACAGGAACACTTGAACCAATTTTGAGAAACTGACTCTAACTATATAATTTACAGGCCTTGCAAGAAATGATTGAGTAGCTGATTTGGTATAATTTCAGAAAGGGGAAAACAGTTAACACTAACTGAACTATGTAATTTTCAAGTCCTGAGAAATTATTGCCAAATGTCAGCTTTCTCTTTGCGCTGATCCCACACAAGTGCAGCAGGTCTAAAAAGAGACTTGCCTGCCATCGCATCTGGTTTGTTTTTCGCATGGAAGAGAAGCCTTAGCTTTCCACAAAGAAACTGCTGGATTTTAGACTGAGCTGCCAATAGGAAAGGAAGGGGCTTGCCTACAAGTTAATCTCTTTGGACATTACAGGGCACCATGTAAAACCGCTTAGAATCTACAGCATATTAGGGAATCTGAGTTTCTTTTTTTGTAGCATGAAAGCTGTCAGGTTCCTGCCAGAGCATTTTATGTACTTGGTGTTTTTAAAGCACATGTTGTAAGTCATGTTGTATGCCTGCTCTGTAGTAATACCAAATCAACTGCAAATGCCATACAGGCTTGGCAGGACTCAATTTGGCCATCACAACAATAGGCGACAGCAGGTTCGACAACTGTCAACACAACACTAGGCATATTTTCTCAGAAGTAAGTCCTACCGGGTTCAGTGGAGCTCACTCCTAAGTGAGGATTGCGTGGGAGTGCAGCTGATCTTTCACCAAGGACCTCTAGTAAGGCCTCAAGAGTACATTTGGGCAAATGTTCCACAAATCTGGAGGAATAGAGAGCTTCTCCAGTCCCCACTGCCCAGTTCAGCAGAATTAAAACAGAATGGAAGCTTTTAGAATGCCAGAGATTGTTTAGAAAAATCACTCGTGGTCCCAACATGTTTTGAGTTGAGGGTTTAGGGAATGGCACTCCCAAAGGAGCTAACCCCTTCTCCCCGCCAGACTTTAGAGCTCCTTTGGAAGTATCATGCATTAGTTATTTTGTCCTATCCATTGGATGAAGAGCTACCCGTTTGAAACATGTTGGAAACTTGATTATTTTTCCAGGATGACCCTGAACCCTGTTTCTCTTTCAGTTTTTTTTATTCTGTTCACTGTACTGCCTCTTAGTTTTTTGCCAGTTCAGCAGAGTTAAGCCGGAGCTCCATTTAAGCAAAATGCCTTCATGGTTATAGGCATCTACAGTCAAGGCTTTACTCCATCCTCAATAGATTTGATTAATACCATCTAAGCTGGGCTGCCCTTGAAATGTGTTTGGGAGCTTCAAAGGATACAGAATGCTACTGTTAAGTTGATGGCGGATGTTGGCAGACTGGAACAAAGTATTCAAGTCTTGTATGATTTGCATTGCCTCTCCATTTCCAGGCTCAATTCAGTGGGCTGGTTCTTACTTTGAAAGTCCTAAATGGCTTGGGAGTATCTTAAGGATCACCTGGGTCATAGGTATATCTATATATACATATATGTATATGTATATCTCCTTGTTTATATTTCCACTCCATCATCTTGAGACCCATGTTCATCCACTGGCAGAGACTTGCAGGATATCTATTAGTAGAAGGGCCTTTTCAGTTGTGGCACTCACTTTATGAAATACCCTCCCCAGGGAGATCTACCAGCTCCCCAGAGAGGTCCGCCAACTCCCAACTATCATAAGCTTCTGATGCTTTGTTAAGTCTTGGATCTTTAGGAAGCCTTTGAGCTACTCTGAGGTTTTTTGTTCTTTCTGTATCTGCTGCTTTATTTTTTTATTTTTTTGTTTATCTGTACATTGAAGAGTGTTCTGAAGTTTATGTTTTTCTCTATATTTTGATATTTATATTTGTATGTTTGAACATACATGCTTTAAGTCACTTTGTTTAATTTTATGAAAAGCAGGAAAACTAAAAATAAATAAAACATTTCCTTGGAAATCAATGGCATTGGAATCTTATGTGCACTGAAATTCCTCTAAACTCAATGGGCTTACTTCTGAGTAGACATGCATTAAACTGCACTGTGAATGTACTTGAATTTGGTGGTTCATAATTCTTATTTGTTCAAACAGGATCTTCCATAGCAAGAAAATCCAGGAAGTGGGGCAATATTTGTGTTCAATATTGGGGTGGCTACATTAGTCTATGTCAGAGGTTCTCAAACTGCAGCATCATGACACCCTAGCCAGGAAAACCCTGTCTCTGCCCCTTTAAGGGACAGGGGCTGGGCAAAGGCAGCACGCAATTCCCAGGATTGTGCTATTGCCAGTGTTGAAAGGGGGGGGGTTGAACTTGCCTTTCATGGCGGAAGCCTCTAGGGTGGGTGTGAGGAGCCCTGCAGAGGGCTCCATGGGGCTCCCCGCACCCACCCCAGAGGCAGGTGCCATGAAAGGTTAGTTTCAACCTCACCTCTGGCAGTGGCGCGATCCTGGGGATCACGTTGCTGCCTTTGCCCCTCCCTCACAAAGGCTTACCCCAGTTCTCAACTTCTGGGGAGTTTGGGAACCACTGGTCTATGTAGGCAATCCGTAGTTACTCTGTGTGCTTTGTTTCAAGAAACGGTGCTTATTTAAAAAATGTATCCTTTATTTCAGAATATGTGCCTTCTATGGAACACAGGGACCAAAACCAATGCAAGAGCTAAGTATGTGTAAATTAATTGGCATCAACAGTCCTTAAACATCCTCAACTGTATTCTAGAGCAGCCATTCTCAATCTTAGGAGGTCTTCTTATTGGAGGAAATTAAAAATAGTTTCCTCTTTGGGGGGGGGGAAGCAGAGTAGCTTAAGTAGCAGACCCCCCTTTTGGGTGTCACCCCAGGGAACCTCCCTCACCCGGCTGACTGCTAATCAATAAAAAAGACAAAGAGGCAATGGCTTGTTAAAGTTGCAAAAAAGAAGTTGTTTACTTACAGTTCTATTGAGTGTATATTTACAGCATCTGATTAGGATCAGAGGTTCAGCTAACACTTAGAGATAGCAAGGCCCTGGAGCTGCCTCGCCCTGCATGCCTTGTGCTCAAGATGGCCTGGGCATCAGAGCCCTGGTGTGCGCCATCTTAACAGGTCGGTGGTCAGAGGACAAGAGGAAGTGCTCAGAGGAGAAGGGAAGGATAAAGGGTTAGGGCCACACCCCACAAGGATCACAGAGAGAACAGGTAGAAAGGTCAGAGTCACTGGGCCATAGCTTGACCCCTTCCGGACAGCATCCTGCCCCCTCTAGACAGCAGAGTTGCACCAACTCCAACACTTCTCAGGTTCCAGCCCCGCACCCCTCCCATCAAACAAGGATTAAACGTGAGCAGATAAGCATAAAGCATCCCCTTCTTACAGTTTTTCAGTCTGTAGTCTCTAGCCCCCTTCAGATGTGACAGGGCTCCCCAGAGGGCCATATGGCTCCTACTGAGAATGCTGTTCTGGAGGGTGATGAATGGTTACCTGTAACTTTTGTGTTCCATGATTCTGAGGAACATTATGGGTTTCCCTACCTTCAGGCACACAGCTCTAAAGCATCTCTTGTTGTTGAAAGTTTGGCCTGGCACCCCTTTTATATGACAGAAACAACAGTCTTTTTGTACATTATGGAACTGGGCCTTGATTCATCCAATGTTAGATAGGTTCCTGTAAGGGATATGTCCAACTTGGGTAAACCAGAGGGTTTCAACATATAGTCTAGCAGTTTAATCAACCGTTTTCATCTCATGGCTCACTGACAAGGCACTAAAGTTGTCAAGGCACACGATCAGGTTTTTGACAATTAACAAGACACACCATGCTGCCAGTGGGATGGCTCACATCCCCCACTGGCCCTACTAATAAATTGCCTTCCCCCAAATTTGTGAACCACTCATGGCACACCAATGTGCCATGGCACAGTGATTGAAAATGGCTGGTCTAATTAAAAAAAAAAAAATTCTGCAGGGAAAAGTACCCTTTCTTTAACAGCCGTGAACCTCATTTCTTCTAAGATAAGCCTGTATTTTTCTACCAAGCAGCAATATACATGAATGAGTACTTCGGAAAGTTTCACGGTGCCAACGTGATCTAGCATTATCAACTAGATTTCGAGCAATGAGGCCATTTGAAAGGCTGAAAAGTTGGCAGTTTAATTTTAGGAGCCTCTTAGAACTGAACGCCATCGCGAAAATGCATTCCTACGTTGCCAACATCACAATAATTTCTATTAAGTCAAAGAAATCTACCTTCTGAGCATTAAAAATGCAGATGCAGGCAGACCACGCTCACCGCTATAATCATTACCGTTAAGCATTTAAAAGCTTCAACCCATTACAATTTGATAATGGCTAAATAGAAAAAGTTTTTTGTGTTGTTGTTTTTTTTGGTGATTAAAACTCCAAACATTAAAAGGAAGATTCAAGTCTGGCATTATTTGCAAAGAAATGGCAGATTCATAGATATAAAATGGGGTGTTAAATAATTTAAAATGTGATATTCCCTTAACAAATTAGCAAGGCATGTCTGAATAGGCTCATGAGCATCCAAGGGAGAATTAGCTCAAGAAGGTCAAGTTATACAGAGGCGTTTGTGTAGGACAAGGTTATTCACTTAGCCTCTGTGCTGACATGTAATGGCTCAGGTGTAATGGTTGACTAGGTACTGGACCAATCTGCCCTGTATGGAAAAGAAAATGCAGATAGTTTGGATAGTTCAGGCAAAGGCTGAAATCAATACGGATCCAGCCTACCTTTCTGGTGGGGAAAGGCAGTGGTTTGCGTATTGTAAGATTAATGCCAACAGTGTATGTAGGTCAGCTGTAATAAACTTAAAATTTGCAACTGCAGACTCTGACTTGTTCAAAAAGCTATAACAATATACATAAGAAAGAAGTGGGGTTGTTTATGCCATAGAGCCGGAAGGTTGGTTGCTGTTTGAATTTAAGGCATATTATTGAAGGAATTACATATTAATCTTTAAGATGGAAACTGTCAACGTGTTACACTGCAGTGGATTTGAGTTGTAGTGACATGATAAATAGTGACTTTCCACAGCAACGAGAAGGGCAGAATGGAATGAATGAGCAGTTTTCTTACAGATTCACCCGCAGAAAGTGTCAGCCAATTTACATGCCAGTACTTTGGTGTAGAACTGACTTTGAAATGGTGATTGCATGCCCATAGCAGAGACCATGGCTCCCACCTTGCTCTCCTCCACTCTTTTTCTAGCAAGGCCCAACCGTTCTGGTTGCAGCTCGTATTAACTTGGGATTTCTGTTTATGAAATAATCTCTCGGACAACTGACTCATTGCCAAACTGAATGTGCTTAGTGAAAATGGCACTGACTGAGTTGGTATTTGAAAATGTGTTCATAAATGTAGCATTTGGTTGGTAGTACTGGTTGCCTTCTTAGTATCATGCAGTAGGGATTTGTACACTCAAATCTTGTACTCAAGCTGCAACCCTATGCGCACTTTCCTGAGAGTATGCTCCATTGATTATAATGGGGTTTACATCCGAATAGACAGGCAGAGGATTGGGCTCTCACATTGTTTTAATGATGTGGTGAGCTTATCTGGTAGGAACCTGTTTTCTCCAACCAAGTCTACTATCTATATGTGATGAAAACTTTCTTCAGACTTGAAAGCTGACCTGTGATTGAAATTTCACACGATCTGGCTTCAGGTTACCACCTAATTGTGACGATCATGTGAGAAACCTGGTTGTGTAACCCATCTTAAGGAATTGTGGGAGGAACCTGTCAATGTGCCTGCTTGAGCCACCAAAAATGCAAGACTGGGGATAAATGCACGGCGCTGACATCATCAGCAAGTGCTGACATCATCAGCAAGGGCACAGTGCTGAGATCATCTCTCTGCAGAGGTCTCTCAGCTTGTCTCCTTCTGTGTTCATTTCCTCCAAATGCAACAACATTCAGTGGTCTGGCAAAGCGCATAGTAAAGCTTCCTAGCAATAAATAGTTGCCACAAACTGTTTTAATTCTCTTTGAGCCCAGTATGGTGTTGGAGTCTTTGAAGGTTTAATGCTCAGATTTCTATACTGTTGTGAACTGAAGTACTTATTCTGCCTCCAGGCATCAGGGGAAAGGTTCTTTCTGTTATCAGAGCTCAGCTCCACAGAATTAGCATCCGGCCTTGGCACTCCAGTGATTCAAACATATAGCTGCTCTTTAGCTTCCACTGCTCACTTGCCTAAGGCAAGTAATTTCTTATACAACCAAAACAGGAGACACTGATGTATTTGAAAGAAAAGCTTTCTATTACAAAAGAAATACACCACCATGCAGGTTAATTGAAAGGGAAGGCAGGTTCTGGATTGAGAATTCTTTGCAACATTGGAATGTGGATCAAATGGGTGCTTTAATACATTGATTTAATTATGTGTGTTGCCTGCCTTTCTTTCATGAAACCAAGGCATCAGGTGGTTTCCCACCCAGGGCCTGACCAGACCTAGATCTGCATAGCATCAGCAAGACTGGCTGCATCATGCAGCTCCAGACCACATCTTTGGATTGCTTCCACAAGTGTGGTTTGTATATATTACAAATGGGAAGGACTAAAGTTCACTGGTAAGGCACCTGGTTTGCATGGAGAAGGTCCCAGATTTAAACTCTGGCATCTCCAGAAAGGTCTAGGAAAACTTTCCCTGTTGGAAAGCATGGAGAGCCCTTGCCAATGAGTGTATAGCACACTATTATTATTATTATTATTATTATTATTATTATTATTATTATTTATTAAACAGTATTTATATACCACTTTTCAACTAAAAGTTCACAAAGCGGTTTACAGAGAAAAATCAAATAACTAAATGGCTCCCTGTCCCAAAAGGGCTCACAATCTAAAAAGATGCAAATGAATACCAGCAGACAACCACCAGAACAGACACTGCTGGGGTGAGATGGGCCAGTTACTCTCCCCTTGCTAAAAAAAGGAGCACCCACTTGAAAAAGTGCCTCTTACCCAATTAGCAGGGGTTAATCTACTACACTAGATTGTACACTCAGCACAAAGCACAAAGCAACTTTCCATGTATGCATAAAGACTGATGTATATTAAGCAACATCTCCCAGCTACAAGTGATGAGATGCATACAACCCCATTAAGGGTCCAATCCTATCCAATTTTCCAGTGCCGGTGCATCCGTGTCAGTAGGGCAGGCACTGCATCCTTTGGTGGGGAGGCAGTCACAGAGGCCTCTTCAAGGTATGGGAACATTTGTTCCCTTACCTCGGGGCTGCATCGCGGTTGCACCGGTGCTGGAAAGTTGGATAGGATTGGGCACTCAGTCATTTCTGCCCAATGTTGCATATACACAACAGGGATTAAATGCATAAACCTGTGGGCTGGGCAGAAATGAGTTAAGGGACATAGTTACACTAAGGACAGAGTTACTGATCTTCTTCATGCTCTTTTTTCTGTGTGTGGCTGTGATGGAGCACATTATTAATTACTGAGGAGCAGTGATGCATTTTTGTGGCATGCTTTTTTTCCTGTGATGATGTAGAAGGCAGCAAAGTCTCACTTGGTCATTGGTCCAACTTGGTCATTGCCTCTAACTTCTGCTGACTGAAATGAAATCCTGCAGCTGACAGCATTCAATTTGGGGAGCTTTTAAGCTTGTCATCCCACAGAGCAGAACAAGGGACAGACAGCAATCTCCTTGTTTCAGCTATGTGTCATTTAAAAATGGACATTTTTTTTAAAAAGTGGAATGATTAAATTAAAAAGTGCTGGGATTTTGTTCCAGCAATCCATCTGCCGGGCTGCAGCATGACATTTTACTGTGGATGTCTGAATGGCAAAGAGCTCTTCCAGTGCCAGATCAAGGCTTCTTTACCAAATACTAGCACCACAATGGGCTCAGTTGGACATAGAAAGCATCATGTGATAGACCTGAAATGCCATACGCTACCATTATTATCTTGCTGTGAAGATGACATCTTTGAACAAGCTTTAGGGAGCGTGAGTGTGTGTAAGCATCATTCGACTGTGCAGATAAAGAAATGGTCAGGATATCTGAGGAAAGCGGTCTTGCATGTTCCTGAACCAATCTTGTTGTCTTTCAATTTGCCTGCACCTTCTAGATTGTCCCATGCTGGCTTGTTAAGAAATTTTCTCCAAGAACATTCTCTCCTATTCCTACGGCTGTTGGGGCAATACACACCACCGAATGCTCACTCTGCTACTTTAATTAGCAGCTTCCAACTACAGAGGCTCAAGATGGGATTATATTACCTAAAGGTCAGATCTCTCCTCATGAAGCATGTGAGTCAGTTGAATTAGTACTTCATATGAGCACCGAAATAGGGATTTTATTGCCTGGAGTAAACTATACAAAACAAAAATCAATTCCCATGACCTATCAAAGCCAGATTCAATAAACTTGGAGAGATATCTCTTCCTATGCCTCTGCAGTGTGGAAGCTGAGAACTGCAGAATAATCTTTGTGGAGCTACCTCCTGCCCCAAATGCCATCGGCTTAGTTTTCCCATCACAAAAAGAAACAATTATGATGAGACAAAATCTTCTGCATCAGGTTTTCTGTTATCCTCATGAAGGGGGGGGGGGAAATGAAAGAAAAGGAAAATGATTATATTAACATGACTCTCTACTTCCATACACAAGAGCATGCTGAAGATCAGGAAACTTGAAGTGGGAATATGTAAAAGTAATTTCTCTATTTTGCAGAAAGAGAGGAAAACAGCAAAGGCAATGATATCGACCCACTATACCAGGGGTCTCCAAACTTTTTGGCCAGAGGGCCATGTCAAATATCTGGCATGGTGCTGAGGGCCGTAAAAAAAATTTAAATGTAAAATTTAAATAAATGAATTAGAGATGGAACTTAGATGCATGAATAAATGAATGAGTGGGCTCATTCAATCAACCTCTCTGGCCCTCAGAACACCCTCCTGACATGACCAGAGCACAACTTTGGTCATGTACAGTTGAGTGGGCCAGAGGCTTTCAGGGGACAAGAGGCTGGCTGCAGGCCAGATAGGGACTTGTCGTGGGCCACATCTGGCCACCAGGCCGGGGTTTGGAGACCCCTGCACTATACCAAAGGAGAATTTGGCATGAATCTTAGTTCATTTCTTCATTCAAAGTTCTCATGGATTCCAGCACTCTTCTTAGTAGGCATTTAATGTGAAGATGTTAAGATTATCTGCATTTAGACATTTCAGTATGTATGGTCTTCACAGTTGGCCCCCATTTCCTTCACTATGTTGGAAATTGCATTCAGTACAGGCATCTCCTTTCTAAGAGATCAGTGACTGAATTATATGGACTGAGCAAGCACTTTTTGTTCTGTTCCTCTCAGAGCCTGATCCTGAAAACCCAGTGCTGGCCCTCCTCAGACATGTCATAAAGCATGGCCATGAGAATCAGCACTGGTGCCGGCTCAGCACCAGTTTGCGGTGAGCCGCAAACTCACCAGCGTGCTAGCTGGAGGCCCACCACATGCTGCCTGGAGCAAATTCTGGGCAGTGGAGAGCTGAGTCAGGGTGAGGGAAGGATATTCTGGGTTGGGGGAGAGCGAGGGGAGGGGAGGTGGGGCGGGAGAGGGAGCAGGCCAGGAGGGGGTGGGACCAGCCAAGCTCCGCTTCACCAGATCCAGAACCCTGCGTCGGACTCCTGCAGGACTTGGGCCTTCCCCCAAGGAGCTGCTGGCGGCTGCCCAAAGCCCTTAGCATACAGCGGTTGGTATTTTGACATTGCTGCTCCTCTGGGTGCCTGGCAGCTCAGGATTGGGCTGCCACCTGCTGTTTTTAGAAAGCTGGGGGGGGATATGCCTAAATTGAGGAATCAGGAGAATGGCTTGTGGATTTTACTAAGGGCCATTCTGCCTTCCATAATCTAAGCACTGGGGAGGACAGAGGGATCTCCATCCACAACATTGCTCACTTCTGCAGAGCTTTGGATGAGAACAAGGTGCCATGAAACATTGCTCTTTCATCTTTTCTGCAACTGCAATAACTGTCTTCCCAGTACTAGTTTAACAATGATAAACTAGTCTGGGATGATGTGATGATGGTTTTACTGTGTAGTGCAATATGCCTGGTCCACTGACACTGCAATACTCTAAGTCCACTGACAATTTGCTTGGGCCACTTGAAAAACTTTGATTTCAATCTTCCCATATCCCTGCAGCTTCAGGAATCAAGCAATGAATGTTGATGGCACTGAGGAGATGATACGCTGAAATCTTTTACATATGTGTGCATTCATTCATTCATTCATTCATTCAACTTCTCTCCCAACTGAACTTCTATCTCAACTGAAGTTCTTGCTGTAAGAGCTGATAATAGAGTATTGGCCAAGAGGCTAATCTATGAATCAGGCAGACCCAGGTTCAAATCCCATTACATGAACTCACCAAGTGGCCTTGAGCAAGACTCACTCACCTGCAATATGGGAATGATCAAACACTCCCCTTATAAGGTTGGTGTAAAAATAATAAGCAAGGTGAAGTGCTTTGAGGACTCGAGGACTGTTACTATGGATGTGATACACACTGCATCCAAAATATGCATGTATAAGCCTTTGGCTGTTGGTTGTGACTCACACACGTTATAGGTCGGTACCAGAAAGAGATTGGGAGGGGTAAAGAGAGGCTCCATGCTAAAAAATGCTGAACAAGGAAGAGTTTATTGAGGGGAATTAACACAATCAGTAACAGGGAAGGAAATACCATACAGAGCTTGAGCAGAGCTAATATACAATTGATGCCGTGGATGGATGGCCTTGATGATGAAAGAATTAACTAAGTTAGCCAGTCTAATTGGCTTTAGGACAGCAGAACAGGATAGATGGCCAAGAGAATCATGACATAGAATGACTGGGCACAGAGAGAGCAACAGGAAGGGAACAAGAACAAGATGCTCCATGCATGTAAAGTGAGTCTTCTCACAAGAGGAGGCAGGACTCCTGAGTGATCCTAGGCTTGAAGCAAAGGAAATTGGATATGGAGAGCCCGTGTTGGTTCAAAGAAGGCGAAGCTATTTGATCCTGAAGTAGTGCAGATCTGGGAAGGGTGCTTCAAGTTGGACTGCCATGGTGAGGAGAGGCAGAGTGGAAGGGTAGTAGAGGGTGCTTAGAGAAAAATGCCTGACTTGCATTTCTCTTGATGATATTACCATCACCCCATACACTGGAGGCTGTTTAGTGGTGTGTTTTTAGATCCTCACAACAGCAAAACTGCTCATTTTAACCCTTTCCCTGCTATGAAGGCAAAGGAATGCGGAAAAAAATGACTCCAAAAGCCAGGCTAAATATACATATGGAAGTTTTCTTAATGGAAAACAAAAATCAATTGAAAGTCAATTAAAGTTGTTCATTCGTTCTTTCTAAGTTAAAAATAGCGTACACGGGGGACATTATCTGACTCAGAACTGTGGCAGGGGCAGTGTACTAAAACTTCCCATCTCCCTAGTTTTGGCCTGTCTTACCAACCCACCCGTCCCCCATGTTGTTGGCAACCTTCAGTCTCGAAAGACTATGGTATCACGCTCTGAAAGGTGGTTCTGGAACAGCGTCTAGTGTGGCTGAAAAGGCCAATTCAGGAGTGACAATCCCTTCCACACTGGGAGCAAGTGCAGTCTGTCCCTGGTCTGTCTTCCTGGCTATGGGCTTTCCTTCTTTGCCTCTTTGCCTCAGACTGTTGGCCAAGTGTCTCTTCAAACTGGAAAAGGCCATGCTGCACAGCCTGCCTCCAAGTGGGCCGCTCAGAGGCCAGGGTTTCCCACCTGTTGAGGTCCACTCCTAAGGCCTTCAGATCCCTCTTGCAGATGTCCTTGTATCACAGCTGTATCGGGCAACATCAAGGGGATGTATGATGGTATCAAGCAGGCCCTAGGTCCAACACATAAGAAAATTGCCCCTCTGAAGTCTGCCACAGGTGAGGTCATCCAGGATCGGGCGCAGCAGATGGAACGCTGGGTGCAGCACTACTCTGAGCTATATTCCAGAGAAAATGTTGTCACCGAAGAAGCACTGAACAACATTGAGTGCCTGCCTGTGCTGGAGGAGCTTGACAGTGAACCAACCCTAGAAGAACTTCACATGGCCCTGGACTCCCTTGCCTTTGGCAAGGCACCTGGAAAAGACAGCATCCCTGCTGAAGTCCTAAAGTGCTGCAAAGAGATCATCGTCACTGAGCTGCATGAAATCCTCTGTCTCTGCTGGAGAGAAGGTGGAGTACCTCAAGACATGAGGGATGCAAACATCATCACGCTGTACAAGAACAAAGGCGACAGGGGTGACTGCAACAACTACCGTGGCATCTCTCTCCTTAGCGTTGTAGGAAAGTTGTTTGCCCGAGTTGCACTAAAGAGGCCCCCATGTTAAGCACACTATTTACTTTAAAAAAAAACACCCCTTAGGTTTAATTACATGTTTAGGGCACTAGTTCTCTAACTTTTTAGCACCAGGACGCACTTTTAAGAATGAAAATGTGTCAGAACCCACAGATATCATTAACCTGGAAGTCATGTCATGGCCAGAAGTGATATTAACAAGCAGAAAAATTTTTAACACCCCAAGTATGACAAAATCAAATTAATTAAGTAAAATAAGATAAGTATAACTTTCAAAATTTATTTAAAATAAAGAACTCTCCTAACCCTCCAAAGCAGTTGCTGATCTGTTTTTTTAAAATTCCCCAAACATCCCAAAGGCTATAATCCTATCTCACTTACCCAGAAGTAATCCCCATTGACTATCATTTTTAAAAACATACACATAGTACTCTGTTAAAAGTACAGATCTGTAGTATTTTCCCAAATGCACATACCAAGATAGCATCAAGACTAATTATATTAAAACTAAAATACACATTGAAATGAATGGGAACCCACCTAAAATTGACCTGTGATGCACAGTTTGATAAACACTGTTTAGCGTCATATCTGGTTTAGCCTGTTACCAAGAGGAATCTGGAGCATGTTCCTCTCTGGGAAATCTGATGCTTCTCCCCACCCTGATCACATCACAACCACATATACTGTCCCAGGTCACATTTCTATCCTTGCCCCCAGCTGGAAGTCTGCCTGCCAGCCAACCCACAGCCCTTAATATAGGCCTGCAATGTATCTTGCAAAAAGTACAAACTTTCCACTTTGTTGTGAATCAACACCTGTTTGATTCACACCAGGAAGAATGTGTTCCTTCAAACAAAAACTATCATAGACTTATCTTTTCTAACCGAAATCCCTCTACTTGAAATGTAATCAGTATTGCTGCATGAGTTAAAACTGTTGTACCAGAACATACAAATCTCTGAGTCGTCCTGACAATATTTGTGGTTTTAAAATCACATTTACTTTTGGAGTTTGTATTATTTTAAAATTAATCTTCCTAGCTTTTTTGGACTGCCTATGCACACATCAAACAAAAGTGGCTATATGGAGGAAAAGATTGAAGGGTTCACAAACAGAATGCTATCAAATGTGTAGAGAAAAATCATTCCCCCCCCCCCTCTACTTCTTGATGTTATTTGCCACAAGAGCAGGCAAATGAAATATCACCCAGATGTGCAATGTGTTTTTTTTTTTAAACTGATGATTTGCCTTTTTTCATTTTGGGTTTTTTTTTGTGTTTTTTTTTTTTTGTTATTTAGGGCTTCAAAGAAATCTGATGGGATGACTGATCTTATTGTTAGAGTATTAAAATGCCTATCAGAACTGAGGCCTTGCCTATCATTTTCAGATTTCCTAGATGCTTTTAAAAGCATTATATATATGTGACTGAGCCCTTTACAAAAGTCTTCATGACACTTTGTACATTGTTGTCAACTCAGGATTCTGTTCTCTTGCATTCTTTTCCAGCACAAACCAGAATGAAGTAAATGGCAATTGTTCAAAAGAGTTGCACTTGGCAGATTAGATGGACTAGCCACCGGGCACAAGCTCTTGATGAGACTGTCATTTTGAAATTTAGAAAGCATGATCGGACATTCTGAAAGAGGGCCATTGTTAGAAGTCATTAATGAACACATCCATTCTCAGCAGACTGATAATGTAGCATTGTGACATACATAGGTTACAAGAATGCACTGAATGAGCCATAGGCTCCATTAAGACTGTCATCATCCCAAGAAGACTTTTCATTGTCAAAGTTATTCTCCCACTTATTTCTTCACAGAACAAATTGCCTGTGAGTGAGCATGGTGGAAAGATGGGCATGCATAGGAAGTGCAGGTGGAAGGTGAAACAGGCTCAATGCCTAGTGGTTAGTGACAGCCCTCCTGTCCTTGCTGTCTCCCTTCTGTGATGGAGACAATGTTCCACCTGTCCAAGAGAATTAAGCCAATCACCTTCCACTCAAGTATGAAATTTACAGGACTTGAGAGCAGTTGCATCACTAAGGGGTAGGGGCATGTGGACCACACCGGATGACACACTGGGGGGGGTGACATCACTACTGACCAAAATTGAGAAAATATTGCTATTTTCAAATAATACCATCATGTTATATATCATTTGATGTGTAATTTTGTGCAGAATGCAAAGAAACAAAGTGCACTGAAATATCTGTATTCTATGAAACGTTATAGCCAAATAACCAGAAAAGGAAAACACAACTGCCTAATGTAACAAAGAGTGGGTTTCTTTAACTCAAAACTGACCAATGCGACTGATTATTCCGAAAGCAAATAATCAGAGCCTATTATTATTATTATTATTATTATTATTAGAGCAAATTATTCCGAGAACCAGGGCCTATGTGACGAATTCTATCAGGGGGTACAAAGCTTCTTCTAGGCCCCTTCCCAAAAGGGAAGGGGGACAATGGGGGCAGGCAGAATGAGGGGGGCAAAATAGGATGGGAGAGAGTGCTAACAGCCACAATAGTCTTTGGAGCTCTGGTCTACTAGGCTTCTTGATGCAGAGCCCAAGTCTACCCGACCATGTGGTATTGGCAGCTAGATAAAGTAATATGGAAAACCAAACAGTCCTAAATCTCTCTAAAGTTTTTGAAATATAGAAAATCGATTGCAGAAAATTAGCATCATTGTATTTAGGCTCACACTAGAATGGACCAAAATGAACTTCTGCAGCAGCTGTAGCCCCACAGCTGGGTCCCTGAGCTTCTATGCACTCCTTCATGGTTATGTGATCCACAAGCCACTGTAGCAGGCCAGTGTAATGGAAGATCAGAAGATCATCAGGTGGATGATGTGGTGTTGACAGTGATCCCATGTTTTGACAGCTGTTTGACAGCTCTGGGAAGGGCAGGGCTGGCTCCACAGCTGTAATCAATCAAGGCCAGTGGAGTCTCTGATGGTCACCCAAGCTTCATTTGACCTTGTTGGGACTTTGAATGGACATGGACTGAAGAGATGGCTCACCTGAGCCTAATTTGGACTTAACAAGGGGCTAACAAGGTAGCTCACAGCTGAGCTGCACTTTGGACAATGGGACATCCAAGGATAAAATGCAGCTTCAGAAGAAGCTCAGAGCTGCCTGACCCAGACCTATAGCACTGAGACCAACGGGACACCCCAGACCTACGGGATGGACACACTGGGAGAAGACGACTGCCAGGACCCTGCTGGAAGACTCTGACACAGAGGAATGGACTCTGCTGCAGTGGACTGCTACAGGAAGGATTGGACTGCATAAGACTGGGCTGTGCTGTGCTTTGGAGACTGGATTGGACTTTGACTGGAGGCTTTGGACCTTTACCCACTGAGTTGTGGAGTTTTGGGGAGGGAAAACCTCTGGACAAGAGGACTTGCAGGGAAGTGTTTGTAGCAATAAAGCTGGTTTACTGCTATAGATAAGGAGTTCTGTGTTCATTTCTTTGCACACCACAGCTGTTGTTTCTAGAGATGTGTTAATTAGCCAAAAAGTGGGCAAAGGGAGTTGGAATATTTAGACGGGACAGCCAGTTTCCTCCCAGATTTGACGCTGTGTTAAGGAGAGTCATGGATGCATTCCTGGGCCCAGTGTGCATGGCTTGCAGCAGCAGTTAACACTGCATGCACATGGTTGTATCCTAGCATTATGTGCTGGCAGCAAATTTAGGTGAGATAGGAAAATGTCAAGTCCCAGGAACTTTCTGGGCCCCCTCCTTTGGCTCCTGGGCCCCCTTTCTGACCCTGGACCCAGGTACAAATTACCCTCTTTACCCCCCCTGGCTCTGCCGAGAACCAATGAGCTAACCAATGAGTGTCAGCTCTCATTTCCATGTATCAGAGCTAATACTCAAACTCCTATTCAGTTGTGTGAGTGTCATCAAGTTGGCCACTGATTTTTTGTTGGTTAGTGATTTGTTGGGTGACCTGTACTATTATGTATTAAAATAAATAAAGTTAATGGGGGTGACCCCAACCCTAGACCCCAAGCTGTGCATATGTTATTGAGCTGGTGTAGAAGTTGGCATTGGGGAGGCTCACAGATATTTTTACAAAGAGATAATGTCTTCCATTGGACCTGGAAGTTAGTGTTTACCTGGAGTGGGATTTCAGATATCAAGACTTTGGGTATCAAGTCACTGTATGAAAGCCTGGAGCAGAGTAGGAAGAATTTATTTTTTGCCAGAAAGAAAAAAAATTCATATCCTGTAGAATAGTCTGTCTGGGTGATAGTAGGGCAAGAAGCAAACATAGGCCCAGTCTTATCTATGTTCCCAGGGTGCCAGCAAAGCCTAACCACAACCAATACCTTAGGTGAAACAAAAGGTCCTGTGGGACAAGCAAAGTTCTGAGATCTTTGGGAGCTCTCTGACTCAATTCAACAGTCAAATTGTAAACATTTACACCTAAGTTGTCTTTACCCAGCATGAAGCTGTGATAATGTAGCATTGTGTTAAAAAACTGTAACCATATTCAGTAAGCCATCTGCCCCTTTTCAGGGCGATAATAAACTGTTTCATTCATTCTAAAGCTGGCCTTCAGTGTGTGCTTTGAAGGAAGGGTCCTAAGAGTGTCGAATCACTGCTCTGCGAACGCCTAGCTAAAGTGATCAAACCCACAATCGATATTGTTATGCTGCATGCTACCACAATACACACCTTTTGTTACCATACTCCTTCAGTAAGAGAAGCCTGTGCCACATTTCTTCAGGAAGAGAAGTCCCTCTTCCTCAAGTTGGTCTTGGGGAATTTGGACAGGTCTCCACTGCCACCACCAAATATAGGAACCAGACAGAGATGAGTTATCTTGGAAAACCTTTCTCTTTGAACCAAAAAGGGGTTTCCAATATCCCTTGATTTGGAATCCCTCTGACTTGCGCATTAGCCAAAACAAACAGCAACAAGAACAGTCTGGGGAAGTGTGGCCAATCTGCTTCTTAGAAATGGACACAAGGCAGGTCATCAAGCACAATAAGATGGTATTTATTAAAAGGACTAAATACACTGAGCAAATAGAAAATGACAGGGAAAGAATGCAAAGGATCAAAAATAAGGTACATGAAATTAAAGTTTGACCAGGATGAGTGGCTGGCAAAAAGTGGGCACATTGCTTAAAAGCAGAAAATAAGATAAAATCCCTGAACAAAAAGTTCTGGGATACTTCTGGATCCTTGGCTATTCACTTGGTCCAAGAGAAAGGGGGGAAGAGTTCTAATTTCTGTACACGTACAAGGAATGGGTGAGCCCTGTGTTAATGCATGGAACAGTGCATCAGTAACAAAGGTTGCTGATTATGTCATTGGGTTGATGATATCTTAGAGTCATCCAACTGGATGAATTGGGACCATCAGGGCATGCCAGCCCAGTCCTTTACCTAATCAGAGGGGCTGGTATGCCAGATTAGTGGGCACATGCCAATCTCAGCAGGAGGGTTAGCAGAAATCTCTGAGGGAAATCGATCCATGAAGATACTCAATCAACATAATACTTTTCTGGGATGCCATGTGGCCTTTCTATAATGGTGCTAATTTTTTTTTTTTAAAGGACAAAGTCTACTGCAGAAGAGCATCAGAAGCTCCAGGGGGTTGAGTTAGATGTGTTTAAAAGTTAGAACAAAGAAAACAAACAACAGGAGAAAAAAATCAAATATCTTTGTCATAGTGAATTACTACATAGTAATAACGCAGGGTCACATATGCTGGATTAGATATGTTCCATGGAACTTATGGCACCTATGTCATAGATGGACCCCTGTACAAGGGTACATCAGCAGTGTTCACAAACCTAAACTTGGCATTGTGTTACATACTTGAAATAGTGATGTCACTGAGGGGTGCAATTCTTTGGCTCAGAATATGAACTTCAATGAGAGATCATGCTTACTTTCATTACAAAGCAAACATTGTCCATCCATCCCCCCTGCCATTTCTCTCCTGCTTGGGTTTAATCCAAGAAAATACTTACTTCCCTCTACATTCAACCACCCACTCATTGATCTGTTGCTGCTGTGATGGGTCACCCACCATGAGCAGCATGAGATCTATCTCTTCTCCCTCTCTCACTGCTTTCTGTTTCCTTCCCCTAATCTTGCACCTGCACATGAAAAACAGCATTCTAGATGCCAGAAGCCCTGGGAAATGTGATTATCCCAGAGCACCTCACATAGGTTTAGATGCAGGCATCTCTCAAGCCTCCTTTGTTCCTTGCCATTGTATCTACAGTAGCTGCCACAGAGGAGAGGAAGGAGAGACTTGACTTCTCTCTGCAACTACAGCAGATGCAGAGGAGGGAGTGAAGAGACCTTCTGGTAGCTCCATCATTGTTGAACTGCACATGGTAAGGGGTGTGGGGGGGATGCTGGAGGGAGGGAGTTTAGAACTATGACGGATTTTAGTGAATGTAAAGCTCTCAGGGGGATTTGTATTTTTGATAATTCTCTACTTTCACTTATAATTTCTGGTCTCAATATGATTAGAGCTTTGTGAAGTGTATCCATCACTAACTGGAAGTATAAAGTATGTGTACAGCAAAGGCAGGACTCACATAGCCAAGGACCAGGTAGGTAGGTAGGTAGGTAGGAAGGAAGGAAGGAAGGAAATATTTCTTTACTCAGCTTGTAATTATGGAACTTGCCACAGGATGTTGTGATAGCACCTGGCCTAAATGCCTTCAAAAGGGAATTGGATAGATTTATGGAGGAAAAGTTCATCACAGGTTACAAACCATGAGAAGTAGGCTCTCTCTGAATGCCAGGTGCAAGGGCATAGCAACTGGATACAGGGATCTTGTTGTCTTGGTGCTCCCTGAGGTATCTGGTGGGCCACTGTGAGATATAGGAAGCTAGACTAGATGGGCCTTTGGCCTGACCCAGCAGGGCTCTTCTTATGTAGGCTCAACTTCCTGTAATGCTCTCATGCTATGTGGAAGACCAATATAAAGCTTTTGATATATGCAGGCTGTGAAAATCTTCATAGATACATTTAGGCCCCAAATCAGCATAGGCTATGAATTTTCCACAACAGAGGCATTCATGTTTAAGAAGCTATTTTCTTTGATAAATCTTACACCTGCAATCACTGAACACATTTCTGACAATATGTCCCAGCAGGGCCTTTTATATTTACCTAGTCTATGATCTGTTTGGAAAAAAAACTTTCCTCTGTTGAGAGCTATTAAAGAAGTTAATAATGAGTTCTTACACAAATTGGAAAAAAACTGACATCAACCAATGCAAATGAAAGCATATCTACCATACAATTTGTGCCAAAAAATTAAACTCCAGCTTTTCATGCGGCGCTTGAAAAAAGAAAAGGCTAGGTGGAGAAAAATTGTGCATATTTCTCATGTTTAATCCATTATTACAATCGTGCTCTTTGCCCTCTCGAACAAAAGAGCTCATCAGACAATAATTGTTATAAATTAAAGCCAGCCACATTACATATTTTATGAAACATTGCAATAGTATTATTGTCGATGCAGCATACATATCAATGGAACAATGGCATCAGCTCTGCTGCTGCAGAAAGGCTTATGTGATCGCTAAATCAATCTAATGCTTTGTGTAGTGCGTTATGCTTTCATATGGCTCAGCTCTTTACTTTGCTATATCCGTTAGGCCAGTGTTTCTCAAACTTTGGGTCGGGACCCACTAGGTGTGTCGTGAGCCAATTTCAAGTGGGTCCCCATTCATTCCAATATTTTATTTTTAATATATTAGACTTGATGCTCCCATGGTATGTGACTACATTTGGAGAAATGTTACAGACCTGTACTTTTAACAAGCTACTATGTGTTTTCTTTTAACAATGATAGTCAATGGGACATACTCCTGGGTAAGTGTAGGTAGGATTGCAGCCTAGGATTGTTAAAAATTTCCCTACTTGATGATGTCACTTCTGGTCATGACATCATTTCCGGTGGGTCCTGACAGACTCTCAATTCTCAAAAGTGGGTCCCGGTGCTAAATGTGTGAGAACCACTGTGTTAGGCAAATATGTCCTTTCTATAATTATGTCTCAGACTTTCTTGCATTTTTACCAAATGTATTGAAATTATGTTCTACTGTATGCATCCTTGTTGCTGCTGCTGTTATTGCTGTGACTTCAAGCATAGTGTTTTAGTGCCAAATCCTATCCAACTTTCCAGCTCTGGTGTAGCCATGCCAGTGGGGTTTGTGCTGTATCCTGTGCTGGGAGGGTTAGATTTACAAGTCTAAAAAAGAAAAAAAAATTCACCTGACCAGCTCAAGCCTCTGTTTTCATTCTTTATATGGGATGCTACCTTCTGGAGCCTTTGTTCAGCTCCACTTTAATCAGATCAGGACCATTCTGGTGGCCTTGCATTCCCCTTCACCTGACCTTCAGCACAAGCCAGGGCAGGTTTGCTTCCTCATGAGTAAACGCAAACGTGCGGCTTAGTTTAGCTTTCCAAAAGGCTCAATACATTTGTCAGCTTGGAGGGAGACTTCCTTCTTGGGTGTTTTGGGGGGGCTGCGTTCATTGGATTGGGACCATTCTGGTGGTGTTGGATTCCTCTTGGCCTGTCCTTTGCAATGGACTAAGGCACAGTTGCCTACTCATGAGTAGACACGGGATGTGGCTCAGTTTCATTTTCCATAGGGCTCCATGCATTTTTCTTCTCAGCAGTTTCAGCTTCCTGACCCACCAAAATCAGGTTGCGACCCACAATTTGAGAAACCCTGCTCTAATGTATACTCAAACACATCATGACTAACTTTCCGGACAACCCCTCATGTCTCCAAGTTTGGGCAGTTCCTTTCAAATCAACACTCACCAGAAACACTGTGAGCCATTACTGTTGCTATAGAACACTGTCTCAGATTCCAGAATGGTGAAGAGTGCTTTCAAAACGGACGAGTGACACTGTCTGATAGAGTAATATACAGTTCTATTTGCTACTCTGCTTATTACCGCCGACTTCATATGTTAACATTCTGTGTTTGCAAAAGATCAAATGCAAATCGTGTTTATGGTTTATTGCAAAGCATTTACTGCAAAGACATGATCTTGCATGATCCTGGTTAACGGGTTTTTTCATAGTTTGTGGCCTACACAGTCTTTAAAACGCAATCCGTAGTTCTGTTTAGCCGCTCAAACGGGAGATACATGCACACACAATACAATGGGAGCAGATCGAGAATTAACTATATGAAAAGAGAGAGGCAAATATCCCTGGGGTTTGCAATGCAGAATAGCAGTTGGTCTGAAGTGCAGCAGCTGTTGAGAGGATTTGTTATCCCTATTACCATAAGGCTAGAAAGCTGCTACCTCCTACCAAGAGAGCGGCTTGGCCATGGAGAAGAATTGCATTGAGCCCCAACTGTTTTTCAAACTTTTCAGTGTTTTCAAGCAAAGTTGTCATCAGTATACGGAAAGTGTTCCATTTTGACACTTGTGATCATAGACGATATCGTACTGCAAAACAGCTTCCCGAAGCATGCTGGAGGCCAGATGCAATTATCGTTCCGCAACTGGGAGGAGGACCAAAATGACTTTCTGAACTCTTCAGTATAATTGATCTAATCCACTGAACCACCTACTGAAGACAGCATTATGAAGTACTTTGCAGAGGGCTGCACATGCCTATTAATTACAGAATATTTCCAGGCTCAAAAGCCCACCACGCACCTCCTCACGTCTTCTATATAGGACATGCAGCCTGATCCTATCTGGGTTGGCCACCAGCAAAATGTGCATTCCACTGACGGCAACAGCAGAAGTGCCCTCCCCATTTAATCAATGGCATTGCAAACTGCTGATGAGAGAACCGTACCTCACATTTCTATTTCCAACAGTGGAGTGGGAAATTTCCCTCTGGGTTTGAGGTGTGAAACCCATCACTCCTCGAGCTACTAGCATATAATGGGCTAGACATTAGTGCGTGCACTTTTGGAGGCTGTTTGCCTGTGAACTCAAAATGAACAACAAGCTATTTATAAAATGGGTCACTGCCAGAGACCAGGTTCTGGTGATAATTGCTCTCTCCAATCTGACACAGCTGTGATTGAGTGCAGGCAGTGTCCCTTTAGCGAGGAAGTTGATTAAGCAATTTTAATTAACCAATTAGCCATACCCATTCTGATGAAATTGTTAAATGCCAAGGTTGCTGAGCCAAAGTACAGATGAGAACTCTTGAAAAGTTACATTTTATTAATCAAAAGCTGCAAAGCCAAATAAGAAATTATGGAAAATCATCAAGGGAGAGAGAGAAAGGTAGTGTAGTCATTGGGGTGGGCAACATTTAAACAGCAGGGACTGCAAATGTTTGCAGAAGTTTTATAACTCTTAAAATAAAACAGTTGAAAATATCTCCCAGTTGTAGCTTTGCTGTTGGATGTTATTGCGAAGAAGAGAGAAAATGTACAGCCATCTAATGGTCATCCATCTAATCCATCAGAGGCCCTAGAGCAACTATCTTGATCCTACACAGACCTTCTCCATCTTGTTGTCCGGTTCTCTTTCATTTCCACAGAAATTGTGTCAATGGTTCGCAGGTACACCACAGGGCTCCGGTATCACAGTCACATCAAAGAGAGTGTTTCAGCCAGTGTTTCATCTCACTACAGAGGGGAGCAAAAACCTACAACTGACAAATTGACCTTCTCCACCTTGATAAAAGGCTCAATAACCTTGTTCATTGTCCTACTGCCTCTGGTCCCCCTACAGTCAAGGGAAGCATTTGGGTCACGTTTTTCCAATATTGGGCTGACTGATCCAAGTTATTCATTTCTTGTCAAGATCAAACAAACAGTGCAGGTGTCAGATTGTTTGGATTAGAAATCCAAAGCGGGTGGATAGTTATTGCCATTAGCAACTGTTACCCTGTAGATGCCTGATCTCGTTTGATATCGGAAGCTAAGCAGGGTCAGGTCTGGTTAGTACTTGGATGGGAGACCTCCTGGGAATACCGGGTGCTGTAGGCTTATACCATAGTCTTTCGAGACTGAAGGTCGCCAACCGTTAGTTAAGAGAAACAAGGCAGAGTGCACAATGAGAGAAGAAGAAGAAGAAGAAATAATAATGAAGCAGGAAGTTCAATGAGACAAACAGATCAAAGCAGACTAGCAAGCTGAAGAAAGAAAAACAATTTGCTGTTTTAGCAAGCTGCTTGCAGAATGTACAAATAGCATCCTGGTAGCTATCTCATCCTAGATTGCATACCCCATCTTTAATAAAGACTACAGTAACCCAGTGAACTCCGACATTGAAGTAACCAGAGAATAAAGTTAGAATCATGACAATGACGTTGTGCCAATGACTTACTATTTCAGCTCCATTCTAGAGTCCTAGGGCCCAATCCTATCCAATTTTCCAGTGCTGGTGCAGCCGTGCCAATGGGACGGGTACTGACTGCATCCTGTGGTGGGGAGGCAGTCACAGAGGCCTCCCCAATGTATGGGAACATTTATTCCCTTATCTCAGGGCTGCATTGCAGTTGCACCAGTGCTGGAAAGTCAGATAGGATTGGGCCCTTAGTCCTCATAGTTATTTCAGTTTCTGATTATTAATCAAACCATTCTGGGCTTTGTTTACTTTCACAATAACCTTTCATGCACATGTATGCATGCCCTCATGCACCCACAACTACACAAAGGATTGGCAGTCTCAATTAATTCAAATGTTTTTAGCTAACCTTTCTTCTCCCAATAAGGGCTGCCCAGGCAACTTACGGTCATTAAAAACAAACACTCCTAATAAAATTGAGGCCTAAAGGTGGGCCACAGTCTACACAGGCAGGGACACTAGGGACATAAGTTCTGGGCTGGAAAGGGTGTGTGGCCACAGATGCCCATAAAGCAGGCCCCAGTGTAAAGGGCTCTGTCTGAGCCAGTGATGGACAGGAGTAAGATGGTGAGTGTTTATGCCCCCCCCTCGCTTGAAACCACTCTGAGGGAACAGGGGAAGGCTCTCTAGGCTGGGCAACAGGATCCTTCCTAGAGGGATAGAGGGGGGGTGACTCAGAAGCCCAGCAAGTGGGTATAGAAAGGACCCCCCAACCTGGGTCAGGGCTTGGGAGCCCCACAAAAAGGTAACCTAAGAAAAATCTTAATTATAGTCAAGCCATGGTAGCAATGTGTGAGCTCCCTCCTTGACAAAGTATGCATATCCTGACCCTACCTTTTGCTTTCCCATTAGATTTTGTTAGCCCATGGGGGAGGGGGTTGGGCAAATTGATCTACTACATGCTCTGCTAAATCTAGTTCAAAGTATGTGGTTATGGAGGAGGGACCAAGACATGCACATACCCATAACTGTGCGGGACAAATCAGGAGGAAAAATATCATCTGAACTGGCCCAGTTAGATGTCAGAATTGTGGTTCATGCCTAGTGGCATATCTAGGGTGTGGCAAGTGGGGACATCTGCCTTGGGGACGCCCGGTGTGGACTTACCCATATTCTACTCATAGTGTGTTTCTGCACCATAGCTGATGGTGTATTTTTACACCAGTTTCAGGAGACCTCTGGAAAGAGGTATCCTTGATTAAAAGATTCAAAGTGTTTCCCTGTACCTGAAACAGAGGCATTGCAAATGCACAATGTTAGTAGGAGAGGAAGTCATTTTTTGCAGTATTGTTCAGGCTGCTGACAAATTCTGCATTCATCTGGTGGGACGAACAGGACTGGCTTCCCACCCGTGATCTCACCTTCTCTGTGTAGCCTGCTGAATAAATTCACTTGGTGGGATGGACAGGGCTGGCTTCCCGCCCCATGATCCCTCCTTCTCTATTTGGTCAGTTGCAATTTCAGTGCTTGGACTGTCAGCTCACTATCATTTCCTGAATTCCAGAATCCATAAAGGGCACAAGTCTTGCCATTTGGTATATGGGGGAGGATTGAAGTTATTTTAACTTCACTAAGATATCACAGTTACATGTATTTTTATTCTTTTCAGTCTTTACCAGAAAGTATACAGAGAGCACAGGTGTGTTTTCTTTAACAGTCTAAGGGAGAAAAAAATGTTATCATCACACCTGCATTAGCAGCATCTGTTTGTTTATTTCAGCTTCAGGGGAGTGTGGGGGTTGTCATATAGTTCTGTTGTTCATGAAAGCTTTTCTTACCCAGGGCCTGCATTGCAGGTGTGATTTCTCTCTGCCTGATCCTATGGAAGATTGCTTTTATGTACAGGAAACATTCCCATTTCGTTATTAAGAATTCTTGTCAAAATAAATGTGGGGGTAATTGCCTGCAATTAACAGCCCAATCCTAACTAAACCCTCCCTCCAATGTAGCTGCGTGCAATGGATCACATACTATAGTGGTGGCAGTCTTAGAGTTTTCCTGACAGTAAAGAAACTTTTGCTCCTTTTTCCTGGGGCAAGACTCTGCTGCCCCATTGGGGCTCCTCAGATCTGCGCAAGCTGCTTTGCATGCAAGTTCAAAGAAAAGAAGAAAGAGGAGGGGGAACAGGGATAGGATCCTGGTGCATGCTGGTGCTGCCAGAATCCACCCTTCCCTCCCCATTCTGCCTCTAGCCTACCCCCTCCTCTATCCCTGTTACAAGCTGACAAGGGAAATATATTGAGCCCTATGGAAAGCGAACTGAGCAATGTGCACATTTACTCATGAGCTGACAAATGTGCCTCATCTCCTATTGAAGGCCGGGCGAAGGGGAACACGTGTCACCAGAATGGTCATGATCCAGTGATGAATGTGGAGCTCAACAAATACTCCTTGAAGCTTGAGCAGCTGGTAAGGTGAAATGGATTCTTTTAAAGTCTCCTAAAGCTAGGTGGGTTCTGACAGAGTGATGTGTTAAAAAATGGGTCCCAGTGCTAAAAGGTTTGGGAACCATTGAACTAGATGCATTAATTCATCATTTTATTTGTGCTTTTCATGTAATGTAACTTTGGAAGTTGAGATGTAATCTACCACATTAATGAATTTCTGAGGCCATAATAACTTTTGGAAACTTTGACTTTGCAGCTCAGATGTTGCAAAACACAATTAAATCCACCATTGATTTGTATTGATTTTTATAGAGGGATTTAAAGGGATTTCGAGCAGGAGCACACAAAATTGTTTCGGTCAGATGTTAAAATAAACAGATGGAGAAGAACAAATTGAAGATGAAATGGAAAGCAGCATTGTGTCAGATGAGAAAAATAGCAAAAATACACTAGATGTCAGTTTGTCACTTCATTTTTGGCGAAGCTAGTTAGGGTATAATCAGGGCAATATGAAAGTACAGTTTAGATTGTCAGGTTTCTAAAGTGAATGACACTTTCCAATTTACATGGATGGACTCGTAAAAGGCAGAGCTGTCACACATGGTAAAAAGTCAAGGTTTGCATTCGTTGTGGGGATGAATGGAAAATGAGTTGAACTTGATCCATTGGGTTCATTTTCCATTTGTTCCAGAACTAACTGATATACAATGAATGGGTATGAATGGGGTTTGTTTTCAGAATCCCTTTTGTTACCTACTCATTATCTATTTGCCATTTGGGGTAAGCTACTTAAGTTCTCTTGCTGGCAATGGAACTTTTCCCACAATACCTCAGACACAGCGTCGGAGATATTGTGGAGAAAAATGGTGGCCACCCTCCTCTATTCTGTAGCATCCCTACACTGCTGTTCCCATGTAGGAGTACCTTTTCTATCTTTTTCTTAACCCTCTTCCTGTGTCTTTAATGGCATCCTGACAAAAAGAAATTTAGCAAGCAAATCTATTAGGACCTTACTTTGTCAGAACTAGTGTTCCAGCAACATAAGGCACTTTACTGCTGTCCTAAACTGCAACATGCCATTTTGTGTGACCTGGCTGCCACTGCAATTGGCAAATGGCTGGGTCTGCGAAACAGTGGACTGTCCATGTCCCCTGGCGCTGGTAAGTCAGTGTGGGGGGAGGGAGGTGGGGAAGAGGAGGAGGAAAATGCCATGCTTTTGGTTAACAGCACAGTTTTGTCCTTGAGTTATATCCTCAGGATGAAAGAGGGAATGGAGCATGTTAAGTGATGTTACCAAGTTGTCTCGCTATTGCTGCTTCATGCTTTCTATACATGGGCAACGTGGGAGCCTCGTTGAGAGCAGCGGTGTCACTTCTATGTGGTGAGATTGTTGCTCAGAATTCTGTACAAGTGGCTATCATTTGCTATGCAAACTCCCTTTTCTAGTACTGTTGTCATATTCTGTTCTTACTGTTCGGGATGCATAAGATAGCAGTGAGTTACAGAGATCTAAATTCCTGCATTGTAGGACAATAGAATGCTCTATAAGGAAGCAGAGTCCTCCACACACTTATAGCCCAATCCTATCCACACTTTCCTGGGAGTAAGCTCCACTGACTCGAATGGGACTTACTTCTGAGTAGACATGCATAGGATTGGGCTCTTACCTGGGGCAAGTCCTATTAAATTAGTAGGACTTGCAGGGATTTTCAGCCTGATTCTACCTAAGCAACAAGGAACTTTCACCTACCAGAAAAATATGGAGCATACTGTAATTTGGATTGTATTGTAATGTTTGCTCACAGGTTAGCCACAAACTCAATAGGTTAATGTCTCCTTAGAAGAGTGGTGTTTAATTGCCTCATGGCTCCAAGGCCTCATTACTCTGTCTCTCTGAAACCAAGAAATAATAGTTATTACATGTATCATAGGTCCAAGGCCTGGAAGACCTAAGGAAAGATAAAAATTGGAGTGGAAGTCACTAATTTTGTACCCTTACACATTCCGAGAATGGGTTATAGACCTTGAGAAATCGCAAGTTGGCTGTTGGCTGCTCATGGTAGGGCAAGGTTTTCACTGAGTTCCATATTCAGTTACATTTCCTGATGTCTTTGGTGTCTAAGTGCCAGAATTAAGCAGAGCAAAGTTGCTAAAACACATCCTCCGTAATGCTCCAAGGGTAACCTTTGAGAAATTTCATACAATGTGCAATCAATCAAGTCTGGAGCGTAAGCTGTCCAATACTGGTGAAGAATGTCATCATTCAGCCTCATGAGAGAAGTCATTTGCAAACCCGGGCACACAGTGTTATGAACACTCTGTTGAAATCAAAGGCCTTGTCTGTATAGTCTTACAGGTCTGCCAGCTCAGCATGACACTCAACTCTGGACTCCTGAAATACTCCTGAAATACGTGGTTTGGGACTCGCATATCTTGTCCTGAGGTACTCTGGGTTCAGGACTCACAGGAACAGAGCCAGAAGTATAATTAACTCATACCTTTTTTCTTTCCCTAATTTAACGGAAAGAATAAACCAGTAGCTGTTAGGGTGTTGGACTAGGAAGACATCAGTTCTCCACTCAGCCATGATTACCAGCTGACCTAGGGCCAATCACTACTTCTCAAGTTAACCCACCTCACAGGATTGTTGTGAGAATAAAGGAGATGAGCCACATACAGCATCCTTAGAGGAAAAGCCATATAAAAATGCTGAAAATAAGTTTCAATCAAATGCTGATGCTCCAGCATTCACATGGTTAAACCATCAGCCTAACTCAGCAGGGAGCAAGTTTCAATCATATTTTTTTTCAAGGAAAAAACCCCAAGGTCCCTTTTGCTGCTGGAAGCTAATGTGTTTTGTTGGCTACTAAGCGCTTCTTTGTGGTTTTGGAGTATGCACAAGAAGGTGGAGCAAGGCCAACAGAGATGGAGAAGAGATGTAAACAGAGCAGTCTAGTTAGTGCCAAAGCATTGAGAGCGCCCCACTGTGTGTGCCGGGTGAGGGTCTTGAGGGTGCTTAAGAATCCCAATGTTATAAATCACAATACATTGGAGGGAAGACAGTACGGTCAAATCGGGGTCAAGGAGTCTGGATTCTTTGTAGATGTGCTTTACCAGCACATAAATAAGGGACAGGCTGCAAAATATGGGTCCATGCCAAAGTGCATATTCAACATGCATTTGCAGTGTTATTCACTCCAGGTATAAATTGGCTATTGTGTTTTCATGGTTATCTATATTTGTCTAAAATACCTACTATAGTGTGCCTGTAAGGCTTCATATTCCCATAAGACCAGATGCTCTGTTTGCAACATGTCTCTGTATATCTGGAATGAGTGAACTGTTCTCCTAAGTCACTGCTGTGCCTTCATCTTTAAATCCCTTACCTGCTATCTTTGTTTACTAGGTGATAACCATCTTAATTAGACTTCTGTAACTAGATCCTCCTAGGCAAGGGAGAAGAGTTACATTTCCTCTGGAATTGTTTCCAAGAAGTCCACTGCAAATAGGAACATTTTATTCAATGAAATGGAGTTACATAAGCAGAGCCCCGCTGGATCAGGCCATAGGCTCATTTGGTTCAGTTCCCTGTATCTCACACTGGCCCACCAGATGCCTCAGGGAGCACACAAACAACAAGAGACCTGCATCCTGGTGCCCTCCCTTGCATTTGGCATTCTGAGTTAACGTAAGCCTCAGCCTGCAATCTCTGTACATGTGTAACTCCTATGAACGTCAGCCAATTTAGCAAGATTGAGCCTAGTTAATTACTACAAGCCAAAAGCTGGAGATAATCCAGCATTCATAGACAGCTTATTTATTAATAGGCATTTTGTTGGCACTAATCTCACAGGAAATGAAATTAATAACATTAAGTTAAAAGTTATCCACATTTTTCCAAGATCAGGTCCCAAATGAGTTGCTTGTCAGTTCTGGTATATCCATAGAGTAACCCATGAAAGAAAAACGGCATTTGCAGACTCCCCCTTATCTTCTCCCCCTTCCTGGGCCCAATCCAATAACACAGGACAATGCAGACTTGCACCAGCAATTTCACAAGTACAGGTTCAAGTTGACCAATTGCACAGGTTGGGGCTTACCCCAGGGCAAGGGGTCTTTTCCACCTGCTAAGCTTTCCCATGACAAGTGACAGTGGTCATTGAGGTTTTATCCAGCACAACCTCATGAACTCAAAGTAATACATGCATCAAATCCTAGGTGTACTTTAACATGATTACACCGGTAACCCTTAAAGAACATGGCCATCTATGCAGACATTCAACCTGGGCCAGAAGCTTTGACTTTCCCCTTGATGCTTCAGACAAGTGAAATGCTTCAGAGTATATTAATTATGCATATTGCATGCACGAATGCATTCTTCATTGTAACCCTTCTCATAAAAAAACAACATTCAGATAAAACAATCATCACAACTTTTCCAGAAATTACACTAATTACAGAAAAGCAAAGTAATTGTCTGCAAAGTACCTTATTGATTTTTGCCTTACCATTCTACCGAGCTTGCCTAGAGAAAGCATGAATAATTTAAAATACCACACATGGTTCAGAGACATGATAATGCACCTATCAAAGCAAAACTGGCAAGTTCCCAAATAATTAATACAACTAAGGCCCCAATCCTATTGGGACCTTGTGCTGCCAGAACTAGCATTCTGAGAGCACAAGTTCCTTTACAGTTATGTGAATGCCGAGCTGCTGGGCAACTGCCACAAACCATGAGAGGCTCTGTGAATGTGGCACCAGCTCTAGGAGACTCCTTGGGCATTGTCCAGCTGGCAGCAGGGATGGGGAGGGGAGGTTTGGGGGCATTCCGAGTTGAGGAAGGAAGGAAGGCCATAGGGGGAGGATCTGGCAGAAAATGTGCATGCCAGATCCTCTTTGGGCCTGCCCTGCCCCCTTTTTCTCATTAAACTTATGCCAGCCATATAGGAGACCCGTACAGCCATCAGGAGACTCATAAGCCATTCAGTGGTAAGTAAAAATATTTTTACTTATTTCTGGCATAGCTCCTGATCACCATCACCACCACCATTGGATGCAGCGTACACTCTACCAGCGCAGCTGCTATGGCACCAATGGTGGGGGATAGGATTGGGCACTATGGGTCATTTTACATTTTCCCCTGTGGGTGAGCCTCTCTTCCAGGTGAGTGTATAGCAAAGCATTGTGAAATAAGACTGTATAACTGACAGCAACTTCCATATTCATGTCATACTTCAAATGTACCAGACTTTCCTCTTTTTTCCTGAGTCCTTAAATATTTGGAAATGTCAGAATGTTCCTTGTTGATCTTCTTTGTCAGGGACCTTGTCAGGGACAGCGACTAGGCATGCAACCTCTGACCTATCCAGCCAAACATAGTTCACACAAATAACGCACCTAACCTCTTTCACAGGTAGATTTTTTCCCTCCCTTTTTTGAAATACGTACCAGCAAAAGTCAAAAGATCAGTTTCTGCAAGGGGATGTCCCTGACAGTTGTGATGACTGCAAGGTGACAGGTCTTTCCAACACCATATTCTTAAGAGCAGAGAAACAGATTGTACGTTTTCAGCCTGAGTTAGCAGGATTGGCAGAAACTCTAATTTGGTCGTGGCTCTCCACCGAGGACATCTTTCGGCTTTCCAAATCTATTACCTTCTACAAAGCAACAAAGAGTGGAGACATCAGGGCAGCAACTTTGACAAACCCCATAGGCACTCATGCCAACCTTATAGCTGCTTTTAAGCAGATACTACATGATTGGTAATTGGTGTTGGGGTAAGAGCCATGGTGGCTCCAGCTTTGGGAGGCCCTGGGGCAAAAGCCATGTGAGGAACTAAATGGAATTCTTACTCATGTCCTTCAGCCTGGTATTTATAAGATTATGCGGTACTATCCTAAACAGATTTTCCCTATTCTCCTTCCAAACAGTCCAAACTTCTAAACAGAAACAACCTCAGAAGGCTATAGACCAAGAGGGGGATCTGGGCTGTTGGGTTACCAGACATACACCATTTTACAGTGTCCTGTTTCTCCCCTCATGCTACTAATAGGTGTACCAAGAGCAAATCACCATCTTGTCCTGCATTTTGGGTGAAATTGTTAGAGAGAATTCTCTAAAGCTTAAAAAAACAAAACTCCTAGTTTGCCGCAGGAGAAAAATAAGTAAGATTAGATAACATTCCACAAGTGTCAAAGATGTGAAGATCTTAACATAAAGGAGGAATCTACAATGCTTGTGGAGCAAGCTTGGTTTGTGATAACAGCTCCGAACAGTTGCCTAGTTCTTTCCCCTTATTAGTGGTATGTCTGGTGCATGATGAGCCGAGACAAAAATGAATTCTCAGTCTTATGTGAGCTCACTAAACGGGTAACATGCATGCTTCCCGTGAGCATCATTATGTACAGCTGACTGCTGAATTAAGATGGACTATGGCTATGATGTGGGGTTATTTGAGGACCCTGAAGAATTTCTGGCAGATCAATTATGGCAGCAGAAATGCACAGCAGTGAACTGCACTGAATGTATGGCACAGACTATGATCACTTTATCTAATCTATATAATACAATGAATTTATGGCATGTGGTACTGTCAAATGTACATCACTCATCAAGGTGTGATATCCTCAGGAGTCACTTGCATAAGTAATGTAACAGAAAATGCAGCCTGATATTGTTGTGTGATGTACTGGGAGATGTGGACATAATGTAGCAGGAAGTGTGAGTCTACATAACTTTATGATAACACGGGTTTTTTAACTCATCGCACCTGTAATGTTGCTTTGGAATTATAGGATAACACTGGGTAGAAGATCACTCTGTGACCTTGTAAGTGTACAGTATAGAATCTAGTATAAGAGAATACACTGGTTCCTGCTGCCTTGGGACTCTGATCTATGGGTATTTACAACTTCAGGGCTGAAACAAGTCTTATGCAAGTGGTTTTATAATGTTATAATTAGTGAATAAATTTGTGACCCAAATTTAACTCATATCATGTGGTCTCCTTATCTTTGGTATGGGCATGAAGGTCTTTCAGCTACAGGAGAAATGGTTAGGTCTTGGGGTCTTATCACATGTACTGACCGCAGAGCAGCTTGAACTGCTACTATCTGTAGCGCATTTTTGAAGCACTCAGGAGGTCAGCTTGTGGATCTCTGTGGCAACAGGAAATTGGCATCTTGGCTGAGGGGACTGAAGTTTGATACATGATTCAGACCTGTATAAATGCTTCTCTGACACATACTAGATCAGGGGTGTCCAAAGTTTTTGGCAGGAGGGCCACATCATCTCTCTGACACTGTGTCGGGGGCCGGGGAAAAAAAAAGAATTAATTTACATTTAAAATTTGAATAAATTTACATAAATTTACATAAATTAATATATTAAAGATGAACATATATGAATGAATGAAGGTCTTGCAATAGCTCAAGGCCTATAAAAGGCCTTGCACAAAGCAAGGCTGGCCTTTCCTTTGCTGCCGCTACTGCATCACAGACATGAAACAGTAAGTAGTGGAGGGAGCCCTCATCCCACAGCTCATGCAAGAGGTCATGCAAGAGGTCACCCTCACACTGAGAGAAGTTGTGTTGGGCCAGTGCAGTCTCCAGCAAATCTCCGGAGGGCCAGAGGCTCATTGGAGACTGGGGGCTCCCTGAGGGCCGCATTGAGAAGCCTCAAGGGCCGCATGTGGCTCCAAGGCCGGGGTTTGGGCACACCTGTACTAGATGATCCAAGTTCATTACCATTTGTGGATCGGAATATATGGTTAGGCTTGTATGAATGATTCCGGAGCACAGCTTGCATTGGACCCAGAGCTAGCTGCTGGTTTCTGGGGGGCCATGACATGCACCCTTCCCATGGCACCCCTTGGTGGTAGTTTGGGCACTAATATTGAAAATGGTAGTGAGGTTGAGAGGTTGACCCCGGGTGGTCACTCTGATGAGCATGGGTCCTCAGTCAGTGCCCTCTCAGGCTGACCCAATGCCACCTGGATTGAACCTCATCCTGGTCACTCTGTGGCTGTGAAAGCAGATTGCAGTTCTCAATCCATTTTTATGCCTAATCATTCCTGAGGTGGAAACCTCGGTCCAGTCTTGCCTTGCCTCTCCCATGAGTGTTGATGGTGAATATTACAGAGAGTTGGATAATCTGGTTACAAGTTGTCAATATTTGGTTCAATACCTAGATAAAACTTAGCCTTTTCTTGGAACCTCACAAGCCTAATCGAGCTCAGCTTCTAAGCGTGTGGGGGCTTTTTTCTTTTCTTGCTGCTCTTATTTCTGCCCCCCAAAATTTGCAGCACTTCCAAACTTTTTAAAAATAAATGTCACAAATGTGGACTCATCTCTGTGTTGAGCTCATATCAGTCACTGTCACTTTCATCTTGAATATGTAGACAAGTTATGTGAGGAAATAGGGGCTGGAGGTGTTTGTAAAGACATTGAAATGACACCAGGTAACACCTGCTATTGCCTGAAGTGATCCACAAGGAGCCTAAGGGCACAATCCTAATCAGGTCTACTCAGAAGTAAGTCCTATTTTGTTCAATGGGGCTTACTCTCAGGAAAGTGTGGTTAGGATTGCAGCCGAAACCTTCCGCACTTTCTCCTTGTAAAACTACAAAAGTTTTTAATTGTCCCACGGAAGACAGGCCAGAACATGGGATGATGGAACTGTCCACATTAGCTGTCGGAAATACCCTGCACATGCCCGATCTCGTATGATCTCGGAAGCTAAGCAGGGTCAGGCCTGGTTAGTACTTGGATGGGAGACCGTCTGGGAATACTACAGACCGCCGGGTGCTGTAGGCTTATACCATAGTCTTTCGAGACTGAAGGTTGCCAACCAATACCATCTGCTTAGGGAACAAGACAGGTTAGGTTGTGTTTTGTCTGCTGCACTTCTCTGTTGTATTCAAGTTCCACATGGGTATTGGTAACCCAGCATGTCTACTTATAAGCTTTTATATAGCTCCCTCTCAGGACTCTAACACAAGCTTGCAGTAGGTATTCTCCTAGACTCCTAGATTCTAGGAGATTCTCCTAGAATCTCTAGATTCTCCTAGACTGAAGAGAGGCGAGGAGGTCTGGAGACAGGCAGCCCAATCCTATCCAGCACTGATGCAGCAGGGCCACACAGCATCCTGAGAAGGAATTGAGCAGGTTGGAGGTTACCTTGAGGTAAAGCGACATTTGTCCTTTGCCCCAGGGAAAGCCACAGCCACAGCAATGGGTCTACTTGAACCTGCACCTGCTAATTTGCTGGCACAAGTCTGAGTGGAGCTGTGTTGGCAGATCTAACTTGAGAAGGGGGATAGGATACAGTGCGTGCAAACACATCTGATCTCATCTCCTCCTGGGCCTAATCCACCCACCCCACCACCTCTCTTCCCTCCCCTACCCCATTACGCCCCTTCTTCCATTCTCCTCACCTCTCCACTGCCTAGCACACAGCTTAGGGTCCAGCATGCATCGATGCCTTCACTAGCACTGGCAGAACGGCACAAGCTTTCCTGCCAGTGCCCCTATCTTCTGTGCTGTCGCAACATGCTTTAAGCACATCAGTAAGAGCAGGCTCAGTGCTTGCTGCCCCAGCGCAAGAAGGGAATAGGGTTGTGCTGTAGGGTGCATTTAGTGGCAGAGTTAATCCACCATACCTGAATACAACATAGGTATACTAATGCCTCTCAAATATCAAAATCCCACATTTGAATCAATCCTGCCTCACTTAATAGCATGCTCAGCATGTTTAATTAAAACAGACCTTTAGAAACCCTAGATGCGAATTCAGGTTTCAGGTATTATTGTAGTACCTTAAATCTCTTAAATGAGATATTTCAGTTGTTCTCCATTTCCATCATATACTAAATGTAGCTTATCAGATTAAATATATTTTCCTTGTTAATAAATATGAAGTCTATTATGTTGTTTTGTTAAGCACACAACACTTGTTTTCTTTGCATCATATTCCCAGTGCATTCAATGACTGTGCACCCATGAACAGTAATTCATTGTGAATGGCAATGCACAGATCATGCGGGTGTACTGAGTGTGACCTCTCACAGTCTATCCATCAATTTGACAGGCAGTCACTTATGAATTTTCAGTTGCCTTTATTGCCTGAATGCACCTTATCTAGCACTTCCCAGGTCTAGCAATATGACTCGTAATGTGGCACCATGACTTCATACGCACCCTGCTGTTCACGTGGGTGTTTTATTCTGTGGAGCAAGAAAGCCATATGAACTACAAAGGAAGAATAATCACAGCTCAGGCTGCATTCCTGCACACTTTTGCGCCCGCTTAAATCCTGCTGAAAGCCACAGAACTTCAGCACACATAACTCTGAGTAGGAGTGCACTTGACAACGGCTTCAGAATAACATTAGAGAGGAGAGGTCGGGAGGGGGGTGAGTGTCATGTTTCCTCTTCTCTTACTTCTGTTGCATCATCTGAAGGAGATTGTTCACCTCCCTCTAGGCAGTCACCCATAGAGTATGAACTGTCTCAGTACATGAATCCTCCATATCTCATAGCTAAGGGTGACCATGGTGATAAGGGCACATCCATGGGAGAAATGCTGAACATGTTCTTGTTCCTCTCATCCAAAAAAAAAAAAGTTGAAAAGCATGTTCTTTTATTGCTGTTAGTTCCTTCACGCCTGTAACAGAAGAGGTCTCTTGCTCCTCCTTCTACCCATTCATTTCACCTTGAGGTTCCCTTATGAGGTCTCTCTCTCTTCTTTCTCTAAGGAGAAGAAAGGAGCATCTTTGCCTTAAACATGTGCTGGAGATTGTAAACACAAGCATACACAACTCTCAGTTGTACATTGAGGGCCCAATCCTATCCAACTTTCCAGCACTGGTGCAGCCACAATGCAGCACAAAGGTAAGGGAGCAAATGTCCCCATACCTTGAGGAAGTCTCTGTGACTGCCTCTCCATCACAGGATGCAAGGCATGCCCCACTGGCATGGCTGCACTGGTATTGGAAAATTGGATAGGATTGGGCCCACATACACTTATACGCAAAAGGTGCTCCAGTCATTCCAACATGTAACGGAATTCATTCCATTCATTCATATGTACAAAGACAGGTACGTGCAGATCTACCTCCTGCACTGGAGTCAGAAGTAAGCCATTGCTGACAGGGACAGCTCCGTGCACTTTTCAAAGCTCCTGGAAACCTGAAATTAAAAAAAAAAAAATTGATTCAGGACAACAATCTGAATATTGAATACTGAATATTAAATACTGAAAATGTCTGAATTCATTTCACATACTGAGGAAAAACTGAGAATGACACCGTATTTCTTCTGAAGGGAACTCTACGTACAACTTTAAAGAAAACTCAAGAGCCATAATTTTCTGTGAAGTGAAATGTCAATCAAGACCTGTATTCCATTGCCACATATTCATATTATATTTTTACATAAAAAGCCTTGAATCTCCAGAATGGGGATGTTCCCAATCTGACCTAAACGCATGCCAGAAAGGCTTAGGAGATGCTGAAACTTGGAAGTTGAATCAAGTAGTCAAGTTCTTATTGTCTGCCCTGTCAAAGCATTCGGAAGCAAGATTATTCCAGCTGTCTTTGCAAAGGCTGTTATGCTGCCTAGTGAAAGTACTGATTAAGAAAGGACATTTCTAGAAAACCACTGAACTTTAGAAGTTCCGACTGATAAAATGAAAGAGGACTCTTAGGAATTATATTTCTCATGTTTTGAACTGTGTTTTCATTTTAAAATGATTTGGATGGAACTGCTATTTTTTGATTGATTTATGTCCTTCCTTTCTGGGTGCAACCTTTGTAAGGCAGGGAACAGTAAATGTAACAGTAGACAGTAAATACTGACAAGAGTATTTGCTAATCATTGTTCTTTGAGTTGTTTCCTCCAAGCTCCAGTAAGAAATCTTAATCCGTCAGTCACAGCTGACTTGTAGGCCCCAAATCAGAAAATAAACTGGTGCAAAAAGAAGAGAAATTATTCATTTGCTTTTTCCAATGCAACACATGAGTTTGATTAAATTTAACCAAGCTTTACAGAGATTCTGTCTGTAGTTCATTATACTTTATCAACACTTGTGAAAAAATACGATTCTTCATAGCAGAGGATCCACTGTTAGCAACCTTCAGTCTCGAAAGACTCTGGTATCACGCTCTGAATGGTGGTTCTGGAACAGCGTCTAGTGTGGCTGAAAAGGCCGATTTGGGAGTGACAATCCCTTCCACACCGAGAGCAAGTGCAGTCTGTCCCTGGTCTGTCTCCCTGGCATGGGCCTTCCTTCTTTGCCTCTTTGCCTCACACTGTTGGCAAAGTGTCTCTTCAAACTGGGAAAGGCCATGCTGTACAGCCTGCCTCCAAGCGGGCCGCTCAGAGGCCAGGGTTTCCCACCTGTTGAGGTCCACTCCTAAGGCCTTCAGATCCCTCTTACAGATGTCCTTGTATCGCAGCTGTGGTCTACCTGTAGGATGCTTTCCTTGCACAAGTTCTCCATAGAGGAGATCCTTTGGGATCCGGCCATCATCCATTCTCACAACATGACCGAGCCAACGCAGGTGTCTCTGTTTCAGCAGTGCATACATGCTAGGGATTCCAGCTCGTTTCAGGACTCTGATGTTTGGAACTTTGTCCTGCCAGGTGATGCCTAGGATGCATCGGAGGCAGCGCATGTGGAAAGCGTTCAGTTTCCTCTCCTGTTGTGAGCGAAGAGTCCATGACTCGCTGCAGTACAGAAGTGTACTCAGGATGCAAGCTCAGTAGACCTGGATCTTGGTATGTTCCATCAGCTTCTTGTTGGACCAGACTCTCTTTGTGAGTCTGGAAAACGTGGTAGCTGCTTTACCGATGCGCTTGTTTAGCTCGGTATCGAGAGAAAGAGTGTCGGAGATCGTTGAGCCAAGGTACACAAAGTCATGGACAACCTCCAGTTCATGCGCAGAGATTGTAATGCAGGGAGGTGAGTCCACATCCTGAACCATGACCTGTGTTTTCTTCAGGCTGATTGTCAGTCCAAAATCTTGGCAGGCCTTGCTAAAACGATCCACGAGCTGCTGGAGATCTTTGGCAGAGTGGGTAATGACAGCTGCAACGTCGGCAAAGAGGAAGTCACGCAGACATTTCAGCTGGACTTTGGACTTTGCTCTCAGTCTGGAGAGGTTGAAGAGCTTTCCGTCTGATCTGGTCCAGAGATAGATGCCTTCTGTTGCAGTTCCAAAGGCCTGCTTCAGCAGGACAGTGAAGAAAATCCCAAACAAGGTTGGCGCAAGAACACAGCCCTGCTTCACTCCGCTTCGGATGTCAAAGGGGTCTGATGTGGAGCCATCAAAGACAACAGTGCCCTTCATGTCCTTGTGGAAAGATCTGAAAAATCTTATATATAGAAAATATAGAAAAATATAGAAAATATAGAAAAATATTTAAAGTAGAGCATAATCCTGATCCTAATATATTTTAAATAGTACCAGGGTCTTTGGTCTGTATATCTGTATAGATGCTTATTCTTCCACAAGGAGGCAAACCAAGAAATGAGAAACCTTACTGAGAGCAGGGGTGCCAAACATAGAATCTAAGGGCCAGATACAGTCTTTGGAAGTTATTTATCCTGCCCAAGTGATCATTGGGCTCTCCCAGCACTGCCCTTTCAGCAGTGCCAGTTTTGCCAATGCTCTGGAAGGGAGAGATGGCAGGAGACCTCAGAAGGCAAGGAACACTGCAAGGGAAGGAGCAGAGAGAGAGAGAGAGAGAGAGAGAGAGAGATGCCAAGGCCCTGGGAAAGACTAATTATGAAGCGGGTTGCTTTTAATCAGAGCCACTTCTGCCAAGGCATCACTCCACAAAGCAACTCTCAGCTGCTGAGCTGTGACACCTCAGCAGAAGCAGCACTGGTGAAAGGGAGGGGTACATGATAATTGGGCTCCCCCATATCTTGAAAATATAATCAAGCTTTGCATTTTTTCTCTTCTGTCATTTGCAGAAGCTAATGAGTTCCTATTTTAGAACATAGTGGCTATTTCTGGCCACTATCTGCTCACTTCCTGCTTAATGATGTCATTTTTGGCCCCCAGAAGGCGCCATGAATGCTGTTCGGCCCACTGTGAGAAATGAGTTTGAAGCCCCTACCCTAGAGCATGTTTTTGTAGTATTACCAAAAGGGAGAGAAATTTTCAAAGAGTTTGAAAATTAGGAATATTTAAAGAAGGCTACAATCCTATCCTCACTTTCCTGGGAGTAAGTCCCATTGAACACAACTTACTTCTGAGTAGACCTTGCTTAGGCTTGTGTCCAAAGTCTTTTAAGTACTAATGTTCGAGAAGTAGATTTTGCCTTGTTTTTCATTTCAATTAATATTGTTTCATTTTTCATTTCAGGAACACCTTATCTGGCATTAGCTAGTGGCAGAGACTTGACATGGCCCTCAAAACCTTCAGTCACAGAAAGAAGATGAATGAATTGGTGGGACAATACACAAGATAAATTGGAAACCAAATCTCATATACAAAATATCATTAATACTAATTTCTACTTATTACAAAGCAGCTTTTTTGCATGTATAACATTGCCTTTTTGTACCCCATACATGACTTTAATTAAGATCTAACTTATTCATGACTATAATTCAGATTTAACTGCTAGTCGAGTGAAATCAGTGTAATTAGTCCCAGAGTGCATTTTATATGAGAACTGAGTTTCCTTTTCATCTTTATGTTTAGGGAAACAGGAAGGATACTGGATGATCGTTTTGAGACTTTTGTAATTTAAAAACCTCTGTGAAGATGGTGGGAGAATTCTAAAGTAAAAACATTGCTATAAAGAACTCCCATAACGGCCCATTTAGTTTAATTCATTTTACATGGCATGCGGTTGGAGCAAAACAATCAGGATGATTATCCAACATAAAGCTCATAAACTTTTCACAACCACTTGTCTGATTTAGAAGAAAACAAGATTGTATAAGTGTGCTTAACCTTTGAAATGGATTTAAACCTTTAACCTTTTTCACTGTTGAAAGGGATTTAAAAGAATGGGACCATTAAGTCATGTTTTATTTTCCCTTGCTCTGCTCAGTGACAGTCTTTGCAGCCTACGAATGTAATATAATTGTAATACAAAGTGACAAGACAGTATTCCTAAGATGGATGTTTTGGAAAGGTCTCAGATCCCTGACATAGAGGCTTACAGAGGTTCAGCTTCATTTGGTGAGTTGTGTTTCATAGGAGGCCTCTTCACCCGCCCTCCAACGGATGCTTTATTGTTGTCAAGTAAGCATGAGAGCTCATGATCAACCCATCCTTAGATACCCATGAAGTTCCCTTCTGAGCACTTGGAAGTTTGCTGCATGGGGCAGAATGATGGAAAGACTTGAGGCACAAGATCTTACCTGGGTTTTAGGAATATCATGTACAATTCCTATAAGAGGAATTGTAGAGCCAGAACAGTGAATTCCATCTCTTGCACTAACTCTAATACATATATTGATAATTTATGCAATTGCATCTTGAAGTCAAGGATTTGTCCTGTAACAACCTATAAAAAAATAAGAACTCAAGCTGATAATCAGTGCACACTCATCCATAATGATGGCAAGTAGAAAGATTCAGATGAAGATATGGTGGTGATATTGAGCATATCTTCATGCATAATTCCCCTATTAAACATAAAATAACACATAGACCTCATATAATTCAGCATATAGTCTTTTGCACTGTCAGACTGGTTAGATGGCTTTAATAGTGCTAGGGGGAAGACATGCAACAGTTAAATATTTCCATATGTAAATTCCACACGCAAGTATTTTTACACAAATCTTGTGACTAAAATGTGACTCCTAATACAACAGAGTTACCGCAAAAAGAAACCCGATATGTCAGTGGTTCTTAAACTTTTTAGCACTGGGGCCCACTTTTTAGGATGACAATCCGTTGGGACCAGCGGAAGTGATGTCATTAACCTGGAAGTGATGTCATGGCTGGAAGTGACATCAGCAGGAAAATTAACACCCCCATATGACAAAATCAACTCACTTAATTAACAGCACAATCCTATGCATGTCTACTCAGAAGTAAATCTCATTGACTATTATGAAATGTACTCTCAGGTAAGTGTGTATAGGATTGTAGCCTAAGTAAATTAAAAGTTTACAACAGTATAAGTTTTAAAAATTATTTAAAAGAAAAAAGAACCCTCCTAACCCTCCCATTCACTTGCTGATCTGTTTTTAAAAAAACTCTTCACACATCCCAAGGACTGCAATCAGGGTGACCAGATACAATGGAGGACAGAATGCCTATGTCTTTAACCATGGCATAGAAGAGGGAGTGTTGGCAGGTGCAGCTCATCAAGGAAGGGTTTTAAAAGGTGCACCTGCCAACATTCCCTCTTCTTGTATCTGGTCATCCTGCCTGCAATCCTAGCTACACTTACCCAGCAGTACACCCCATTGTCTAGCATTGTTTAAAGCATATACATCGTAGCCTGCTAAAAATACAGATCTGTAACATTTCCCCAAATACAGTCACATACCATGGTAGCAGCAAGTCTAATATATTAAAAATAAAATATTGAAATGAATGGGGACCCACCTGAAATTGGCTTGCGACCCACCTAGTATATCCTGACCCACAGTTTGAGAAACACTGTAATATTTAAGCCAGTTGTGGGGTTTTTACTGAAGGTGGGACTCAGCCACAGTATAGTGAGTTTCTTAGCATAGTGCAAAGCAAACGAGAGCCATGTTCGTTATAAAATAAAAATCAGGATACCCAACGAACCTATACTGTTTAATATCACTAAGGGCGCAATCCTAACCTCTTATGTCAGTGCTTTCCAGCACTGACCGAAAGGCAGTGCAGCTCTGAAGTAAGGGAACAAACATTCCCTTACTCTGAGGAGGCCTCCATGAGTGACACCCAACTGCAGGATGCAGCACATGTCCCATTGGCACCGCTATACCAGTGCTGGAAAGCACTGACAAAAGGGGTTAGGATTGTGCCCTTATTCATACAAAATCCTTTCTAACCTTCTGCTTTCTTTGATGTATAACTGGCTCATGGAGTATCAATAATTGAACAACTTCAAAGATCGGGACAAAAATGATCTTGATTTGCTGTACTTAATACAAAAGTTGCAAGGTGGCAGTATATCCTTAGAAATGAACAGTTCTTCACCTATTTATCTCTTTTGTCTTACTTCCCTCCTGTTGTTTATCACTTTGTATATTTTAAAATTTAATATGCTGCATCCTTGAACTGATCTCTGCAATCATATGTTAGAAGCTGATTGAGTGATCATTTATACATTCGTTTGTGTGAATAGTGGTGAATGTTTACCTAGACCCAGAGAGACATTCTGATATCTAACCACTTCTTCCGGTGGATCAGTTGTGCTCCTTTATGCTGCTGTAACCACAAATAAATATAGAGGAAAGAGGGTTAATTTTGTACTACAGCAATGTTGGGTTGCACTAGCATTCCCACCAGCAAATTGGAATTATGATAGCATTACAGGACTGTCACCATGATTGCTGTACTCTCATAACTGTGTCAGTGTAAATGACACTGGACCTAGGAACTAAGCTCTATGCAAGAACACTGATGAAAATGAAGCAACACTTCACTCTCATATAGTCATTCCACAGTGATTCTGAATATGCATGCTTGGAAGTCACAATTTTAATAAAATGCACAGGCAAGTGTACCCATACAAGTGTATCTAGGATTGCAGTTTTAGCTGTATTGCTATTGTGATTCCAGAGTAGAAAATAGTGGGGTTGGGGGGGGGGGAAGAAAAATACTTAGAGCCAAGATGGTATAGCACAGCGATTTTCAACCTTTTTCATCTCACGACACATTGACAAGGCACAAAAAACTGTCAAGGCACTCATCAGTTTTTTGACAATTAACAAGGCACACTGGGCTCACAATGGGAGGCTCACATCCCCCAAAGGCCCTACTAATAAATGACACTCCCCAAACTCCCAAGGCACACCTGCAGACCATTCAAGGCACACCAATGTGCCATGGCACACTGGTTGAATTAGCTGGTATAGAGATTCTGGAGTTGAACTTAGACCTGGAAGATCCAGGTTCAAAGCTACACTCAACCATGAAGCCTCCTGACTGTCCTTAGGCCTGTCACCAGCTCTCAGCCTAACCTAAGTCACAGAGGTGTTGTGAAGATGAAAGGAGGGAAGGAATGATGTACACACCCCTGAGCTCCTTGGAGGAAAGGAGGTATTAAAATATGAAAAATAAAATAAAAATAAGATATATTTATTATTTATGTATAGAATTTATATCCCACCTTTCTGCATCCTTGAGCAAGGACACTCAAGTTGGCACATACCCAGAATATGCAAGGAATCTGCTTGTTTTCACATTATCATTTTGTTTAGAAATTATTTGTTTTACCAAACAGGTCATCTTAGTCCTTGTTTGCCTTTGAACTTTCTTTAAGCAGCTCCCCAAAGTTAAGCATTCCAAGCAGGCAAGGAATGGTACACCTTCCTTCTCTGGCCCCCATCAACACTGGCATTGCCAGGGGATGCGGCACCCAGGGTGATGACACGATGACATGACATCACTTCCAAGTTCTCCTGGAGGATGAGTAGGTCTCCTGATCTTCATGTTTGATGAACACAAAGATGAGGAGGCTGCCAAAAATTGCTGAAAATCTTCCCAGCCACGGCTGTCACATGTACACCAGCTGCTGTTCTGACTCAAGGAAGTGGCTGGAGCTCATGCACGTTCACCCTTCACTTCACCCCCTTCTGGCCAGACACCTGGAGCAAACTGCCCGCTGCCCCCTACTTGCTATAACACTCACTATCACTTTATATTATAAACACAGATTTACGCTGTGTTCTGGGCTCCAACTCAAAGTCAATTCTAGTAAGCTGAACTCTGCTCCCAAAGCCAGCATGATCTAAGAAACTCTGTCCACTTCTGTTAGATCCAGTTTCAGTAAGCCAAAAATGCAGTTTTCTAAATGGGGTTGCAATCTATTATCTGTGCAGACACACACACCCCCAGTAAACACACAAGACAGAGGCTAGGGTTAAGCTGGGCAATTTTATTAAAATAAGATTGTGAACCTGCAGCAGGGGAAAAATCTAAAAACCACTCAGCATATGGGCTACTAACAGAGACTGTATATGCCCCCAATCAATCAAGGGCAAGACCACCCTGACTCATAGCAGTGATCCATCAAGCGATAGAGTGAGTTTATCACGGTCAACCCCAAAGGAACCAGGCAGCTAGAATGCACGGGCTCCCAGCTGCCAGAAAGCAATAGAGGTTGCCTTTGTGAGCCCAGGCCAGAGAGTCTCACCAAATCAGTGGAGGAGGATCCAGAGTGGCCTAATGCCCTTCCTACCTAACTTTCTAAGGTTCCACTAGGCCCTGGTACGGCCCTAGAGACCTCACCCTCCAGGGGTCAAGCCACTAGAAGAAGGGCAGAGACAGGAACACAAGGCACGCCATCCAAACGAGGGGGGGAGGCACCTTTATAACCTTTAGTGGCCTATTCAGTATTTCATGTAGGTCTTGCCAACCTTTTCGGTGACATATAGACTAGTCCTGCCTATAAGTCCTGCCTAAAACCCAAAAACAGTAGAGGGAAGGCTACTGTGTCCATTTTAAGCTGCTATGCATTCCTGCACCAACTCAGCCTCAATTTGATTCCATATGCATTAATAAAAAGACCTTATGTTAAAAACAACAACTCTAAAATAAAATATCCTGAGGGGAAAAAATAATAAAATCTTGTTCTGCATTTTTATTGTATCTCTTTTCTCATTGCCTTATACACTATAACACTGTAATAAAGTAAAATACGATTGCCTGGATAGGAATACTAAACATTGAGAGCATTGTGTCTGTTGCCTAATCTTGCACAGCTAATTATTTATAATGCAGAGACGCTCAGTGACCAACTGGGAACGTATTGGATTTCATTGTGTAAAAATTGTGTCTCCCACTTCCTGCAAACAAAAACACAAGTTCAAATTAAAGCAGAATATTTTGGGGGGTGAGGAGAGAGAAGCCATGTGAGATAATCAAAACTATACTTGTGGTCAGACCAGTCACCAATATGTTGCCTAGATCCCCCACTTTTGAGGCCAAGCTCGCTCCATTTTGGAAATGTAAAAATGAAATGGCCAGAAGACCAGAGTTTACCCTTATGGATTTATGTCTCAGCAGGAAGTTTGGCCACATGGAAAGGAGCCCAAGTGAGCTTTACATTAACGCCTTGTACCCCCCCCCCCCAGTGAACAGGAGAACCCAGCAGACAGAAGGGACTTCCTGAGCAGGCATAAGCTAGCAGATTGCTACCTTAGTGAATTCAATGAAAGAGGGTCTAGAAGCCTTTGGAAACTTCCTTGCAATACATTCCACCCTTGTTCACCCAAGTCCTTCTGGGCACAACAGAAATGACATTGCCCATCCCCTGTGGTGGTCCATCAAGGACCAAGAATAATACATTTGTCTGAGATAAGCCCATCCCACAAAAATTTCTAAGTTAGTATATGATCAAAACTCCTAGTGTTTCTCAAACTGTGGGTCACAAGCCAGTTTCAGGTGGGTCATGTAGTACCTAGCTCAGCCATCCTCAAGCTGAAAATACAGGGTACAGAGCTGCTGTGCAGGGTGGGCTTACAATGGAAGAGAAGCTTGGTGCTTTGCCCTGAATACATGGGAAGATAGGACACGGGAAAGAAGGGAGGGCTGTGTGGTTGAAGAAGGATCCAGGTCTGCTCTGACTTCCATGCAGGAGTGTTTGAACACTGAGCTATGCAAAATAATAGAACAAGTGTGCTGTGTAATGGGACCTTTGACCGATTGTGACTTAGGTTTGAAGCATAAATTGACGGTGTCATTCTGGACATGACATCACTTCCAGGTTAATGACTTCTGGTGGGTCCCGACAGACTGTCATTCTAAAAAGTGGGTCCCAGTGATAAAAATTTTGAGAACCAATGCCCTACAAAGGAGACCACAGTCTCCAATGTGTTCTCAGTTCTTAACTCATAATTCACAAGGTTGCCAACATTCACACACCATCTTCATTACCTATGTTCTTCATGCCTTTGGGCAACTTTTTGACCCAATCCTATGGGGTGTTCATGACAGTAGATCTCACATTCTGCTGCCATGAAGGTCTTGGCTAACTCATGCAGATAGCACTTCCCAAGTGGAAGCCAGAGTTTAAATGCTACAGAAGTGTCATGGGCAGAACTCATGGAAAAGTTATTCCCACATGGTTGTAGTAACATTTAAAGGGTGGCTGAGCAACATTTAGAAATGATGCATTCCAGACAAAAGGGTATTTTTAGCATCAGTTGTGAAAATGCCTTGAAACGTCTATTGTTCCTTTCCATATAAAGTCTACACAGTTCACAGCCAATTATTAGCAAACAAAAAAAAAGTGTCTGTTAAAATTACCACATTCACTGTCTCAGATATAGAAATTGCCTGCACCCAGTTTTAAATGAGATTGATTGTTTTCTCTGCCACCTTGCCAGGGGGTTGTTTTTCTGAAACTCATGTTCTGTATCAGGGAATAAACAATTTCAAATGTGTTTGTACTTAACTAAAATAAAATATGCACTTAATCATACAGGTGGGATCTTGGTATCCACTGATTTGGTGTCCACTGATTTGACTCACCACTGATATCGAGGTCCAGCTTTAAATACCATGTCACAGGAGGAAAAAAGCACCAAAATCCAATTTCACCCCATCTAGTGAATGAATGTAGTATGGCGCCTATCCCAATGCATTCTGGGGCAAAAATAGAGGAGCAAGAAACCTGAAAGTGGGTCTTTAAAGCAATTTTCCCACTGATTTGGTATCCACAGAACTTAGTGGATAACGAGGCAGGACCTGTGTCTCCTGGAAGAGAATATCAACCCTGCGTAAAAGTTGATAAAAATGGCAACTCTGTTGAATTGCAGTTCAGTTTCAGCCAACTGAAATGGATGAGACTTGCTGGTACAGAACAGCCCTGAGAAATGTCACTTGTTTGCCTTTCTTGAAAATTCTCAGATGTTTTGCCTTGGGGGGAACCCAGACATTTCCTTCTAATATCATCGTTCCAAAATTTTGATGCCGACCCTACCAGGAATAGCACACTTTCAACAATTGTGGTCTGCACCAGAGAGGAGAGCACTAGATTGTTCTGCCTACCATGTGCTTCCCCACACCTGAGAAGAGAAAGAGATATATAGCGCATGAATTATACATATATAGCACATTCCATTTACGTAGTGGGTTTCTCAAGTAAGTTTCTGGATATTATTATTCCTGAATGTGGGTTAACAAACTGAAGCTGAAACCTAGACAAGACAGGTTCAAATACGTATCATCTATCTCTTGGCCATCTTGCAGTCCAATCCTGAGCTGCCCGCAGTGCCCAGGCTTGGCTGCTCTGAGGAGGGCTGCCGCCGAATCCTGTGCTTCCCACGCTACCGCAGGAGGCTCCTCGAGAGAAGGGGACATTTGTCGCCTTCCTCCAAGTAAGGGAAGCAGCTCCACAATGGGGCTACTCTCTTTAGCACCGACCAAAAGGTCGGCGCTAAAGTAGAGGCACTAATGTAGGGCGTGCAGCCCTGCATGAGTGCTCTGGATCCTGCGGAGCACAGTTCCGCGGACCCCCATCTCTCCTTCCCCCCACACGCCTCCCACCCGCCCCCTGGCATGCCTCCCGCCTGCCCCCGCCGGCCTCCCCCCTCCCCAGAACGCTTCTCCCTCGCCCCCATCCACGCCTCCACCTCCCATTCCACAGCCCGGTGGTCCGGGAGACCGCCAAGCCACGGAAACTGGGCCACTGCCCGGGAGAGCTCCGCTCACCGCTCGGTGAGCTCCGCAAATGTGCTTTATGGCACATTTGCGACTGGTTCGTGGCACAGAGCCGTGCCACAGACCACAGGATTGGGCTCTCAGTCCTTAACATAAAGCACTTAACAGATTACATGGAATTTCCCAATTCAGGACCCAATCCTATCCAACTTTCCAGCACCAGTGCAACTGCAATGCAGCCTTGAGGTAAGGGAATAAATGTTCCCATACCTTGGGGAGACCTCTGTCACTGCCTCCTCACCACAGGATGCAGTGCACACCCCATTGGGTCAGCTGCACTGGTGCTGGAAAATTGGATAGGATTGGGCCCTCAGTCTACTTAAGAATGTTATACATTACTCAGTATTCATGAAAGTAGATGCACAGGGCATGGAATTGAGCATAGTATAACTGAAAGACCAACCAAAACTCTACTAAATCTTAATCTTATGCATACTTTCCTTGGAGTAAGTCCCACTGAATTCAATAAGACCTAAGTAGATACGCATAGGATTGTGGTGTGAATTAATAAGCACTTTTGGGCCAACAACCTGAATTTTATTTACTCAGGGAATCCATTTTAGAATGAGAGGCAGTTTTTGAACAAAAGCAAAATGCATTTGGATAAATTTGATCACTTTTCTCGTTTAATTGTACAGCCTCCTAGTAAATAAACATTTTTTCAATTAACCTGATTCAATGGAGGGGTTAATTTGTAAATAAGGAAGCTTTAAGACTAAATGATTTTTGCTTTATTTTAAATGACAGTGCAAGTGAGAAGGTGCTTTTTAAGTGGGGTTTTCATTTTACATTGAGGGTAAATAAGCAAATTGGATTTTATTTTATCTGGAGGATTTGCAGATCACTGCAAATTCTGAAACTTCTCAATTGTATCCATTTCTAAGGCTGCAGTCTTTTGAACACTTACTTCCAAGTGGACATTTACATGATTGGACTGTTAAAGAGATTTGTCACTGTTTCAGTGGGGGGAAAAATTACTTGGCGTGTACGTGCATCATGGTGTTAACTTGAAATTGAGTCAAACTTTTGTGCACATTGCAAGCCAAAGTCTGCAAACCATTCATATGAGTCTTGAACCACTGAGTATTGCAAGGACTCAGAATTGCCCACAACAGGTCAAATCCTCACCAGCATCAACCGTTCACAAAGGGTTGCTAATGTTCAAATGAACAAAGAACGTTTGTGAGTGATCGATTCACAGGCAAAGTTTCAAGCTTGTGGGTATGACATTGCTTCTGGTCTTGATTCTGCTTGCAAATATTCAAGCATGGTAGTTCAATCTTTCAAGGTCCCCTGGTAGTGTGCTTGTGACATCTCTAAAAATGACCATAAAAATGCCTTCTTTATTCTTTCTCACAGGGCTAACAAGCAAAGAAACATTGTCATAAATGTCTTTTGGTAAAATTGGAACGACATAGCAGAAACTACTTTGACTTACTTAACTCCTTGAGGCTGCAATCGTATCCACACTTACCTGGGTGTACGCCCCACTGACTATAATGAGACTTACTTCTGAGTAGACATGCATAGGATTGGGCTCTCAATCTACTTAACATGAGTGAACTAGATATTCAATTAGACATAGAGCTCAATCTGATACATGCTTACTCAGATGTGATTTCCATTGTATTGAATGGGTCTTACTCTCAGGTCAGTGCATATAAGAGTGCAGCTGCCGGAACCAATCCTATCCTTGACCTGAGCAATGCAGCACCATTGACACAGCCTCCACTGCTTCCCACAGGCTGGCTGGAGACCAGGCTGTCAAGGAGAGGTAAGTAATGTTTTGCTTATCTCCTCTGCTGCTTCCTGATCCCCAATGGGCCTACTCAGATCTATACCGTTTTGCTGACATAAATCTATCAGGCCAAAGGGTGCACACTGGGTCCAGAATGGAGGCATAGGATCTCACAGGCACCACTGACCCCAAGATCTGTCTTGACCTTCTCCTGGCTCAGCCCAATCCCTGCCCTAATCCACCCCCAATCTATCCCTGTCATCACCTTATCTGTGTGGACAGGTAGTTTAGGTGGCATTGCTGCTGGTGCGTGGCCTCCTAGCCTTTGCACTAGAAGCCACACTCTGCAGACCATCAGAGAAGCAGCTGCGATGGCAGACTGTGGGATACGCTGGCAGATTGTGAAATCCTACTGTGCATCTCTCAGATAGGATTGGGCCATTAATCACATTGTTAAAGGTTCGGCTTACAACTAGAATCTTTTCTTTTTTCACAAAGAAATACCATGTTGGAGGAAGACCTGACTTCAGGACTCACATACTTGGAGGGGGGAAGTTAACTCTTTCTCCTCTGCACTATTTTCTCACTGAAAAGTTGGGGGTAAACTTCCCAGTAACAGGAAAAAGTTGACCAGAATTCGTAGACGTTGCAACACATGATGTCACACTACAGTGACGAATCCCAAGGTATCAGCAAAGCTGGGTCACTATAGACTTGCCTCATATTTTCCATTTAAAGCAACGCTCTGTAATTGATGGGGATTTGTTCCAGAGTCATAGATAGATAATGCCTGAAGCACTGCAAAAAAGCATGCCTCGGAGAATACATGAGAGGCATCTGGGCTTTGAAAAAATGTAAAGGGAGAGCTAAAGAAGTGTTATGTTAAACTCAGATGAAGCTACATATGGAACAGATGGTGACGAACAAATGTGACACATGCCAAGAATACCAGCCCAAGCGATGGAAAGAGCCTGTGATGAGGTAGGGTGCGAAATGGGTGTTGACATCTTTATGTATTCAGGAAAGATGACCTGATCTCACTATCCTGATATAGCCATGTTAGAAAACCTGACAGCACAACATACTGTTATAATGGGCTTGAAGTTGATCTTCTGAAGGCATGCCATACTTCGCTGCTTAAAAAAAATGCTAAACACTATGACTTTCAAGTTCATATTATGAACAGTCAAATGGTGTAATTGGAAATTGTGCCAGTATAATGCTGCTAAAGAAAGCCACACATTCAGACATGGGTCAATATCTGGCAGTGTATCTTTGGTGCATGGAAAACCTCTGGCTGAAATATTGTTCCCTGGAAAACTGAGAATTTTGCTTTCCAACTCATTGGACATGACTCAAAAAAAGGACGCTTTATTGGAAGTAGAATTGGTTCCAGCTATTTGGATGGCCCTTGGCAACTGCCCTCCTTCCTCCCTCAGTGAGAGGGAAACTCTCAGAACTGTGGGAAAATCTTGCTTCCTTTCTCTTTCTTCCCCAGCTCATCTCCTTTTGCCCTCTTTTCCCATTATTACAAAACCACTACTTTTGTAGCCCCAGCTCCTGCTGGGTAAGTCTCTGGATATATCTATATCTACTTCCCTCTGTTGTTTTTCTTCCTGATTACTGCTATCACATGTCTACCTTTTAAGGTCTCTCTCTCTCTCTCTCTCTCTCTCTCTCTCTCTCTCTCTCTCCTTTTTCGGTACATAAGTAATGGCTAAGTGTACATATGAATGACTATTGAATTGCTTTTTATTTTTGATTCCCCTTCCCAATAATTGTAAAAATACCCCCACAAAGTTCATGTTCTTGCACCTTTGCCTCCCTCTTCCTTCCCACCAATCCATTGTGTGGTGCCACTGGCCACTGCACAGGGTCCTAGCATATGAAATAGCTTTTGCCTATGTAGGCATGTTGATGAAAAGCACACCTGATAACACAAGCCAAATCATTGGTTCATCTAGCTTGGTATCGTCCACACTGACTGACAACAGCTCTCTAAGGCTTCAGGCTGGAATTTTTCTCTATTCTCCCTGGAAATGCTTGAACTTGAACCTGGGACATTCTGCATGCAGAGTGGAGGCTCTTCCACTGAGCTATGATGATAAGAGGTTGAGGGCACAATAAAGGAGGGCAACTATGTCTCTTCTTCCTCTTCTGATCAAAGTCCAATTTTATGGACCTTTAATATTGATATTAATTAATCAATAGGAATTATGCATATGGTTTATCAATTAACTCAATGATATAATAATAGTATATATGAAAGGTTAACATAGCAAGGTAGGTATTATACACTGGCAAAGAAAGACAGTGTTGGCTATTATTACCTCACTGAATGCTGCAGTCCTAAAATCCTGTCCTTCCCTGGAAACAAGTCCCATTCAAATAAAAAGTCCCATTAAATAAAAAATAAAAAGTGAGTAAATCTTGTTAAGGTTGGACTTAAGAACAGTTTTCTCTTACGCATTTAGGTAAAACACCACTATCAATGGCGGAGAAGAGATTAAACTCCTCTTGACAAAAAAAAAAATACAACCCACCCTTTTTCAGATTTAGCTGTTCTGAAGCAGACACCAGTGTGATGCATCTTATCAGTCAATTATGGGAAATAGGTCAGAGAAGCTGAGGCTATTCAAATGTCACTCTCCGGTTCCAAGAATCAATCACCAGCAGGTTTCAGATAATAAAAGGAAACTCTCCAGGCTGGGAGGGAGGGGGAATGAAGTGAAGCTATTTCCAGAAAACATCAATGCCTTTTCATGAAAGCAATATTGACTCTCAATTATCTCATGATAGATTATGGTTAGCAAGAACAACAGGAGTAGCACCTGGAATATATTTTTCTCCAAACTGCACTTTTCCTTGGATAGTTGACTTCATCCTAAAATCAATGACAGGGGGAGAGACACACTTTTTTGGGCTATGAAGCATCATGATAGTCTTTCCAGAGGGGAAAATAAACCAAAGGTGCAAAAATGAAAACTGACATTTGCTGGCTGGTCATGTATCATTTGCTGGCCATGTACCTGGGCAGCATCTATCCAGACTCCTTGTCTTGAGGCTTCCCTATTGCATTTAAGTGAAAAGAACAGTCTTGGGAATTTCGTGAGTCTGCATTCTTTCCTGGTTTGTTTACACTGTTCCTGAGTCTGCATAACCAGGGACAGAAAGAGCTATGCCATAACAATAGTAGGAACCACGAAAGGGCTGTAGCTCAGCTGGTATGCAAAATGTTGCTGGTTCAATCGTGGGTATTTCCAGCTAGGTCCATCTCTGAAAAACCAAGTGAGCCACTGCCAATCAGTGCTGAGCCTGGTGAGCCAATGGACTGACTCTGTGTAAGGCAGCTTCCTGTATTCTGAACCAGTGTTCTGTGAGTAGGTACATGGAAGGAAGCAGTCCTGGGGAACACAAGCAGAGAAAAGAAACCTGGGACAGGAGCAACTTTTTACCCCTTGATTTTGTTCACAAAGACAAAGTCTAGCAATAAACTAGAAAAATTCATTGGCTGCACTCAATTTCGTTTGATGCCTCCATTCCACCTTTCCAGCTCCAGTTAGTCTCTGTACCCAGCCCCGAGTTGTTCCCAGGGGGTGTCATTCTCAGAACTCACAACTAAGCCACTTCCTAGTACAGTCAACCAAAAGTCTCAGGCAGGGATCTCTTAGCTTTTCTGATGAAAAACAGGAAAACGACCTGCTTTGCCATAATGCAACGGAAATCTCGTTATCGTTCCACTTTTAGCCTTTTTGAGGAAGAAGCTCTGGAAATGATCGGCACTGTGGACAGGAGCAAAACCCTACCGTAATTCAATTTCACAACTGAGAAACTCCTCATATGACTTTTTGTGTTATCCTCCCTACAGCAATATTTGCTTTTATGGCATTCTGCGGAGATATAGATTGTCTTGAGGTTCTTTTATTTACTGTTGTTTCATTCATAAAGACCTGAGCCTGAAGGATAAAAATCTAGCCCATAATTCTAAAGCAATTTGTTGGCAAGTACTTCTCTGACCTTACCAAATCATCCAACATTTCTACAAGGCTCAAGATATTTGAAATCGACAGTTATACTCATAGCATAAAAATGATTGGGAAGGAAAATAGAGACTCTATATACAGCACGTTGTCCAGCAATATCTGTTTCAAAATTGTACGACCACCTTTCTTACTATCTGAGTTGTTGGTTTGTTTTGAATGTGTGCTGAATGCTGGAGGTGACTGGAATGTGTAGTGAACCTCTCTGGTTGGTACAGTACTGTCCATTTTCTTTGCAAATGAAACTTTTTATGCTTATTGTGCATTGTGAAATTTCCAAATCCTCTCCCCCGCATCTTGCTTACCAAAGAGCATTTCACAGACCCTTTATTTGCTGACTTTCATTTGCATGCCTCTTCCACTGGGATTCAGGAATGTTTGAGTTAGGAAATGATCAACTGATTGGCTCAGGTTCCTTCCCGCTATTGTCCAGGCAGAGAAAAGGTAGAAATCAAATCACATGATGACATCTTTCCAGCCAAAGGATAAAATTCCCAAGCAGATGGAAGTCATACTTCTTGTTCCAACAGCCTGAAAACCTCACTGGATGAGCTTGTGGGAGGAGAAGCCCCTTGCTGGGTGTGAGTGTAAAGAGTTGGCGAGCTCTGCACCCCGTTAAAATCAGATAAGGAACTGTTTAGATAGAAAATCATTACAATTTTGTGTTGTCTTGGTGTTTGCCTCTCTAGCCCCTTTACAAGTTCCTTTAAAACACCCAGCTAACTTGGTGAGCTCTCAGTTACATGGCATGCCTGAGATTCTGCAGTGCTTCAGTGCCATCTGCTGGCAATGAATGTTTGCTCCAATGCTTGCTCCAATGTTCCTTTATGCTTTGAATTAACCTCATTTCTGCCAAATTTGATTCTCCTTACTCTCTTTTCTTGTTCATTTGGTTTTGTAATCTCCTTTTTCTTTTGTTAGGATTTTCATGTACTTTTTAATGTTTAACCTTGAGTCTACCTGGTCTCTAGAGTGGAAAGTACAGTGGACTGTCACATCTCCTCACTCTGCGGTGCTACTGTGAGAATGACTTTGATAGAGACCCAGAAGGTTCAGTATTGTTCTGGAAGTGGGGGTTCTGTCCAGGGATCCCCTCTGGCTAGCCTGATCTCCTGGGCTAATAGCAGCAATCATTCAGGGAAGAGAAGGGCGCAGGAAGGGAGTGAGCATACTAATCATTAGGTGTAGTGCCCTGAGTCATCAGGCAGTCACTGACAGCCCCTCTCTTGTCCCTGACATATGACTTTTTGAATTGTTTTATTCTTCCAACATATATTTTGTTACCAATAGCAAACTACTGCTTTTTTTTTTTTAAAGAAATACTTAAAATAAACTTGTTCATGATGTCTTCAGTGAAGAATGGTCCATTATTCTTTGTGCACTGCTATACCCAGAGAGAGGCTCACAGCAAAGCACATGTCAACTGCAGCATTCCAGCTGCTGTGTAGAAGGGAGAAGCGACCCAGCCCTCTTTGATTCATGGCTCCAGTTCTCAAATTGTCTTCACTCCATGGAACAGACATGTGAGGAACAGGGCAGTGGCGAGGCAAGGAGAGCTGGAACCATTACAGAAGATGTGCACACTGACCTTCCCCTCTCCCACGTGGCCACTATGCTGTGATCCACATGGGTTTGTGCCCACAGAACCTTGGAGGGAGAGGGGAGAGGGTGGGAGCCAGGTCCTTGTTGTCCTCTGCGAAGTGCAGGAATAGATGATACAGAAATAACCAAGGAAAGCAACAAGTTTGAGAATCTAGGTGTTGCAATGATTTCCTTCCCAAAGGATGGGGTTTGAGCAGCTTTTAGAAATTGCAGGCCCCCACCAGAAATATTCCTCCTAAATGTGACATCAGAAATTTAAGACCAATGTAAGAAATACCTTATTGTACATATTGCTACAGCAGCAAGAATATTGTTTGTGCAAAAATGGAAACCTACAGACGTGCCAACTAGAGAAAAATTAATAGACAAAATATATGAAATAGCAGAAATTGAAGTTTTAACAGAAAGACTGAAAGAGAGATTTAGATAGAGTAAGAAAATATTGGAAGCCTTTTTATGACTGGATAGATAATTTTAGTTAAACAATATTGAGTGTTTCAATAAATCTAAATTTTTATACTGATAAATATGATAGCCTTTGTATTGATGATTATTGCACTTTTTCAGTCGTTTTGATGGCTTTTTTTTTTTTAATGATGCATGTTGTAATCTAGGGCCAAAACCCTCATGTGTAACCTGTGTAGCACCAGCCCTAAGTATAACCCATTTTCCTTACCTGCATCTGTAATAAATAAATTACAGGACCCTGAGTGCATGCCTTCAAGCTGCTACGAGAATAAACTCAAGAACTTTCAGGTTATTTATTTATCTAGAGGTACATAAATTTCTGACATTTCCATTGTATTTTTAATGCTGGTCTTTAATGCTGCTATCTTTCTTTCGCTGACAGCTGGATGTGGAGTGTGACAACTGCCAAAGAAGTATTTTCTCAAACACCACCATTATGGCAAACACAGCCTACCATAAACAATGTTATAAGCAATGCTAATTTGGAACAGCTTGTGAGCTTACATCCGCACTGCTGACACCATGACATTATGTATCCTAAGCTTAATGATTCCCGTTATATGATGCCTCGGTAAATGTGCTAACATTAAACTTCAAAGAGTAGCAACAAAGCATTCCCTCATGCAGACTTATATTGATTTGAAAACATGCTGGTTCAGGAACAAAATACCACTACTGTTAACAAACCAATTGTGGCTCTGTATCGCTCACAAAGATTTGCTAGTTTAGGGATGTTATTTTTTTATTCTCTGTCTGCTACCAAATAAAATCCAAGTGTGTTGTTGTCACTGGCCTTAATCTATCAGGCTCATGTGTCCATCTGGGAGAGCCCTGTGATAGGTAGATATAATCAGCCACATTGCCAGATCTGTAAGGCTGAAAAATAAAGCAACGAGACTTGGCCCATTTTAAAGTCTTGGCTGAAATGACATCATTCTTTCACATCTTTATTGAAGCATGTTTGTTAGTTGCTTGGTGTAGCATAACAGTGACTAAAAAGCAGGAACTTAGTTCAAATGTTGTCACAGCCAAGAACTTGCTAACCAGCCTTGGGAAAAAAATCACTCTTCTCTCTGCTTCTCTGCATTTCATACCACATCAATTATATGGGGATGACAGCTCATTCCAACGTGAATCTCCCCCACTGATGCAGGCATGCCAAGGAGTGGTACACTACATCCTAAGGTGGGGGGGACGACAGTTGGAGAAGTCTCCTTTGGGAACATTTGTTTGCTTGCCCTGGGGAAAGTTCTCATAGTCCTGATTGGACTTCTCAGTCCTGTGCCAGCTACTTTGCTGGTGTATGACTAAGGGCACAATCCTAACCCCTTATTTCAGTGCTATCCAGCACTGGCATAGCAGTACCAATGGGACATGTGCTGCATCCTGCAGTTGGGTGTCACTCACGGAGGCCTCCTTAAAGTAAGGGAATGTTTTACTTTGCAGGGGATGTTTTACTCTGTCCAGGGGATGGACAGAGTGGATAGGGAGATGCTCTTTACACTCTCACCTAACCACCAGAACCAGGGGACATCCACTAAAATTGAGTGTTGGGAGAGTTAGAACAGACAAGAGAAAATATTTCTTTACTCAGCGTGTGGTTGGTCTGTGGAACTCCTTGCCACAGGATGTGGTGATTGCGTCTAGCCTGGATGCCTTTAAAAGGGGATTGGACAAGTTTCTGGAGGAAAAATCCATTACGGGGTACAAGCACAACCTCCTGATTTTAGAAATGAATTATGTCAGATTGCCAAATGCAAGGGAGGGCACCAGGATGAGGTCTCTTGTTATCTGGTGTGCTCCCTGGGGCATTTGGTGGGCTGCTGTGAGATACAGGAAGCTGGACTAGATGGGCCTATGGCCTGATCCAGTGGGGCTGTTCTTATGTTTGTTCCCTTACCTCAGAGCTGCATTGCCCTTATGTCAGTGCTGGAAAGGGGTTAGGATTGCGCCCTAAGGTGTGTAAATGTGGCAGAAATAGAGAGGGATAGGATTTGGCCCCATGCTTGTACCACCAAATATACCCTCTCCCTACCCCATTCCCCCTCCCCGAAACTCCCCCGTTCCTCCCATTAGTTTAACCCTTTGTGAGCATTTTTTCTGCTTTTGTGAACCACTGAATTGTTTGCATAGGTTTAAGCTTTTGTGGACATTTGCTTAGATTAGAAGGTGCACAAAGTTCAACTGAAAATATGGGATGATATTGATCTATAAACAGTTTTTTGGGCTGGGTGCCCTGGTCTAGCTTTTTTTTACCTAATGAACCTAAACCAATCCTGAAGGGGGGTGGCTAACTATCACCACACTAAAACTAAGTTGAAAACTGAAAATTAAAAACTAAAACTCAACCTAAAAAGCTAACACTAAAAACTAAGTGCTAAAAACTAAAGACTGAAAACCAAGCTAAAAAAATCTGAAAAACTAAAAACCCAAACCACACTTGAAGCTAAAAACTAAGGATTAAAACCAAAAACTAAAGATCAAACAAAGGCTAAAAACTAAAAAGACGAGAAACAAGAAGCTAACAACTAAAACCAGCAACTAAAAACTGAAGATTAAAAACTGAAACCTGACCTTGTCTAATACTATACGTTACCATGTACGTATGTATAGAAAAGCAATTGAAATATGTAAGCATCAAAACAAACTGAATAGGAAAGAAGAAACAATAATGCATGGCTACCAGCCTTGAAAAATGCTACTCAGAGAGTAAGGAACCAGGAAGGGCTAAAAGCTGAAAAAGATGTTCATAATTCAGTGGGCAATCAGTCACAACCTGTAGAAGAATGGCACAAAGTTGCAGTGCATGAGGAACATTGTGGCCTCTGAGGAAGCTCACCAAAGCTGTGGGTGAAATGTTAGGTTTCAGTTCTTAGCTTCTTGTTTCTAGCCTTTATTTGATTTTTAGTTTTCAGTTTTAAACTTCAAGTGTGATTTTGGTTTTTCAGAGTTTTTAGCTTGGTTTTCAGTCTTTAGTTTTTATTGTGGTGATAATTAGCCCCCCTTTAGGATTGGTTTAGGTTCATTCGGTTAAAAAAAAACTAGACTGTGGCACCCAGCCTGAAAAACTGTTTATAGTTCAATATGGATTCTAGCTATGAAAGCTTTAGCATGTTTATCAAACACCTTTATGGGATACAAGGACATCTGCAAGAGGGATCTGAAGGCCTTAGGAGTGGACCTCAACAAGTGGGAAACCCTGGCCTCTGAGCGGCCCGCTTGGAGGCAGGCTGTGCAGCATGGCCTTTCCCAGTTTGAAGAGACACTTGGCCAGCAGTGTGAGGCAAAGAGGCAAAGAAGGAAGGCCCATAGCCAGGGAGACAGACCAGGGACAGACTGCACTTGCTCCCAGTGTGGAAGGGATTGTCACTCCCAAATTGGCCTTTTCAGCCACACTAGACGCTGTTCCAGAACCACCTTCCAGAGCGCGATACCATAGTCTTTCGAGACTGAAGGTTGCCAACAAGGATTTATGGGATAATAATTTCCCATATTTTAAAACAATTAATAACAGCCACGGGGGGGGGGGGGTAAAAATTTGATCTAGATGGCAGCACTAGAGAGGGAAGCCTATATTGTTCTCTCCCTTGCCATTTTCCCAATTCAAATGGCCCTCTTCAAGTTGATTTTTGCCTCATATTATGTTTTTCCCTACAAGCTGAATAACAAATTTGCGTTTTGTTATTTTAATCAAGAAAATAATGCTCTCTGGCCCAGCTCCATGGTCCTAACTCAATTCAGATCTACCATAGGCCCTGATCACAGATCTCCTTCATCACATCTGTTTGGCCTATATTATTCCTATCTAAAAACCAGCAGAAACTTGTTCCTGGTCCAATCCAAAAATATGCCTAGTGCAGAGAAAATTACCTCTGCTTCCCTGACATGTAATGAGGGAACGGAACCAGAAACAAGAAAGGGGCATCCTGCAATATATCCAATAATTATACCCCGTGAGCTTGGGGCTGTGTGCCATAGTGTACTTGCCATCATGGCTAGCTTCTCACAAAACCTCAAAATACACCCATTTGAAGATACTAGCTTCCATAAGAACATAAGAAGAGATCTGCTGTATGAGGCCAAAGGGCTATCTACTCTAGCTTCCTGTATCTCACAGTGGCCCACCAGATGCATAGGGGAGCACACAGCACATAAGACCTGCATCCTGGTGCCATTCCCTTGCATCCAGCATTCTGGGATAACATCTGGAATTCTGAGATAATCCTCCACAGAGGCATTCTCCACTCAGACATTTCACAGTATAAACCATTTACACTGCGTGGCTGTTTCCACAACATCAAATCAACAAATGTGGTATATGTTTAGTTTTGTGGTACGGCATCCTACCTTGAAAGTGTTATAGGTACTTTTCTCACTGGGAGAGACATAAAGAACATCAAATTCAAACAGCAAGGAGAAGTACACAGCACAATTGTTTTCTGAATGGAACACAATCAAAAGCATGCCATTTGCATGCATTCATAAAGACTGATTATAGCCTGCCTGAGATACACCTGTAAGCAAAATTAACAGAGGCAATCAAGGCAATAAGAACAACAAGCCTGATGTTAAAACATAATCCTAATGAGTCCTTTCCAAGCAAAGCTCACATTAAGCAATTTGAACAAGAGTCCTAACATTTAAACAAATCAGGCCATTCAAAACCAGGAACAGGAGCTGAGAGATAAAAGCGCTATATTCATTAAACTGAATGGCAGGTTGGGTGGCCAGATTGGTAGCCCAGGAATCAGAGTCCCCTTGATTTCTGTCAGCATGGCTGGTGAGACTGCTGAGGGAAAGGGGGCCTTATATCTCTACCTGAGGGAAATATGAAATCACAGCGAGATGTGCTCTCAGCAACATGCAGATGTTGACTGGCCAGCTGCATTCTTAAGGACCGATGTCATTTACTTATCATTTCTGTGCAGGGTGCAGCTAGCCATCCATCCATCAAACACATGCCCTGTGCCAACACAGCCATCCCTTTCCTCAGATGCCGACTTGCATCTCCCTAAGGCGAAGACACAAGGTGGCGTCATCCTCAGCTACAACTGAGCAGTAGTGGTGAAGTAACGCTTCTCCCCTGTTCCAGGTTGGGGCATGCTGGAAGGGCCAGTGGAGTTTGGTAGGTGGATAATACCATGGATAGCTCCCAGTGAAGCTGTACAGATTCGAGCTGGATACAATCCAAATGCCACAAGCTAGGATATTGATCCAGAAATGATCAGGTGTCAATTGAGTGTCAAGTAGTCCTGTCAGCTTTGCCCTTTCTGAAGAAACTCATAGAGCTTAAAGGGTTGTGCCTTATTTCCAAGGCACTAGCTCTGGTGGAACTGAAGTGCCTCCTGTGTTACTGGGAGTTTCATAGAGGAGTCTTCTAAGTCAAAGATGGTGAGTCAGGTTACCTTCTCAGGCCATGCAGGTGATGATTGTTGGTTCCTGGAACTTGTTTCCAAGATATTGACTTCTGATGCTTGTTCAAGGGCTCGTTCCTGAAGCCACTCGTCCCCATTACTCCTTTGCAAGTATAGGGTCTATTTCATATATCCAGTTTAATAAGCAATCACAGGTGTCATGATGTGAAAAAATGTAATGCAGTTCTCACATTTTAGATGGTAGCTTGCTAAGCCTTATTACAGTGTTCCTCAATGTTTGTCCCCTGCTGTACCACTTTGCATGGTCCATCTATTGGGAGTACCACTGGAAGTGACTGGTAGTGATGTCATCACCAGTTACTTCCAGGTTGGGAGGCTAGGTATGACATGACAAACACTAGTAAGAGGCTCAGGGTGAATAGGAGGGCTTTTCAAACACGTGAAAAGCATGCTTTGGAGTGCTGCCTGCCAAGCCAAGCCTCCTATTGCTTGTTGATTCACGTCATTGGTCTTGCTGCTGGGTGGCAAGTGTCTGGAGGTCCCATGAGTACCACCAAACACCACCTCAAGTACCATCAGTGGTACACTACCACTGGTTAAGAAACACTACCTTATAGCATTCACTTTCACAATGTCTCTGCAACCAAATTCACTCTCATTCCACTTTTTACAATTATTGGATTTACTCAAGCTGGCCAATGTCCCATGCATCATGAATACCCATGAAGACTTGCCGACAAAACACCGCTTCCACAAAAGCCAGACTTACTGCAGTTCCACAAAGGACACACACAAGCAGCTATCTAAAATGGTCAAATTATTTTATTAAAGCAATCATATTTTACATGTCATCAAACCTAAACCCTGAAGTGCAAACATATGTTTCTGAGGTATTAAGACTGGAGAGAACCATGCGCAATGTTGTGGTGAATCACCAACAATTCAGTGGGCTGGGTATTTTATGAACTGGCCTTCCTTAGACCATTGTGAAGACCAGAATGAAGTGATGTGGCAGGTTCTTAATATGCATTTAGTTACAACAGCCAAATAACCCTCATAATTAGCCATTTGTGTAAAGTCACACACAAAAATATAGGCATGAATTGACACAGGGGACCAAAAAAGCATTGTTTGGAGCAGAACGTACAACATGCAGCAACTGACATTCAGTTTGTTTGATTGAATGCTGTATGTAGCCCCCCTCCAAAATGCTAATATCTGGTAAATAATGTTGGCATCCAAGAGACATCCCTATGCTTTCTGCAGTATGCAGCCTCACCTAACTGTCAGGTCAATGTACCCTTCCATACTTTGGCAAGCTGCACAGATATTGCTAAGCCAAAATACATACTCAAAGAAACAAAGTCACTCAGATGTCATTCCACTTTTCTGAACTTTATCCAATAAATTAGAGATGTGAGACAATATACGCTGGAAAGATGCTTGGCCTGCTCTTCTCAAAACAGATTCCTTTGCCCCGAGTAATGATTAGCTCACAGTAAAGAACATTGGAGGTGGAAAAGGGGGGTTGGATTGGAGGTGGAAAAGAGGGGGTTGTTTACTCCTTCCCTACTTACTGTGCATCAGCTGGAGTTTTGCTTGCTCTACCAAGTGAGGCAGTGGAATTACTTGCTCTACCAGGTGAGGGAGTGGGGGGAAGGGAAATGGGAAGGAGAAGCCACAACTGTCTCATCTCCTGATTCACCAAAGGCACAGGGAGCTGCCACCTGACACTAGTTTCAAATCACCCTGTATTATCAACACTATTAGAGTCCTGCTGTGAAAGACGGTGGAACCCACCTTCTCTTCAGAGTTCTGGGCCACTCAGGGAAGAGGTCCATCAATTCAGAAGAGCTTTCTGGGATGCTCTTCACAGATGCATGTGAGGCTCTTAGCTTGTTAGACACTCGGCACTCATCCCTAGGAAATAGCACTCTCTATACTAATTAGCAATTGCTTTACAACCTATAAATATTTTTTCTCTAATGTTATGGTAACTTCTTACTTTTAAAATGTATGTGTATACACGTGCATCTAAGTGTGTATGGGGGCAGGATTCGGTTGGTTGGCGAGTATACACATAAATTCTTATAGAAGCTTAAGAAGTGTCAACAGAATTGTAGTGAAGTCTATCCTAGGATAATCCTAAAACTAGGATTAGAACTCTTAAGAACATAAGAACAGCCCCAATGGATCAGGCCATAGGCCCATCTAGTCCAGCTTCCTGTATCTCACAGCGGCCCACCAAATGCCCCAGGGAGCACACCAGATAACAAGAGACCCTTGCATCTGACACAGCCCATTTCTAAAATCAGGAGGTTGCACATACACATCGTGGCTTGTAACCCATAATGGATTTTTCCTCCAGAAACTTGCCCAATCCCCTTTTAAAGGCATCCAGGCCAGATGCCGTCACCACATCCTGCGGCAAGGAGTTCCACAGACCGACCACGCGCTGAGTAAAGAAATATTTTCTTTTGTTTGTCCTAACCCTCCCAACACTCAATTTTAGTGGATGTCCCCTGGTTCTGGTGTTATGTGAGAGTGTAAAGAGCATCTCTCTATCCACTTTATCCTTCCCATGCATAATTTTGTATGTCTCAATCATGTCCCCCCTCAGGCGTCTCTTTTCTAGGCTGAAGAGGCCCAAACGCCATAGTCTTTCCTCATAAGGAAGGTGCCCCAGCCCAGTAATCATCTTAGTCGCTCCCTTTTGCACCTTTTCCATTTCCACTATGTCCTTTTGGAGATGTGGTGACGAGAACTGGACACAACACTCCAGGTGTGGCCTTACCATCAATTTGTACAACGGCATATAACAGTAGCCGCTTTGTTCTCAATACCTTTCCTAATGATCCCAAGCATAGAATTGGCCTTCTTTACTGCCACCACACATTGGGTCGACACTTTCATCGACCTGTCCACTACCACCCCAAGATCTCTCTCCTGATCTGTCCATATCTGTCACAACTCTTGTAAACATTAAATGAATCTATATAAAGGCCCAATTGAAGAGCTGACTTCTTTCCTGTTATTTTGCTTGTTTGTTCTTTATGTTATTTTAAACTTTAGGAACACCTTTTGCAGAAACTGAAATGAATGAATTGACAGTGAAAAATTGGCAACACTATGTAATACTATCCACAAACACTATGTGGATACCCTGGGGGCTGGGGGCTAAGAATAGGCCCTCAGTTTGGCTGTACTTGTCGTAAGAGGCGACTAAACAGCCACCGGGTAGATGGGACTCGTCAGCCTAGGAAGGCAGCTCATCTAAGAGAAGGAAACTCTGACCTCAAACCTCCACTGCCTTGTGGCTACATCCAGTTCTGGAAAAGGCTTCAGGAGTCAACCTCGAGGCAAAATCAGGAGCCGGAGTCCCTGAGGCAGTTCATGGCTGAACACAGTCACGTTCTGGCAACTCCTGCGACGCCACTGGAACCAACCATATTGGCTTCTGCCTTTCCATTGGACCATTCCAGCGACGTGGAGAGGGGGGATTTGCTGCATGGGTAACAGCCTATCCTCCATACCTTCTTTACCCAGGCTTCATGCACTGGAGAGGACACTCCAACTTCGCCATACGGCGTCGGCACAACACGGGAAGCAGCAGTTTACCGGTTATAAGTCTTTGCTCGATTGGCGTAGAGCATGACGCCAGGGGCTGCTTCCGACGGTGGGAGAGATCATTGCATCTCATTGGGCAGCTACCGCCCGCCTTAAGCTGGGCAGTCCCCAGCCAGTAAGGTGTTGCCTCGCCACGGTCCGTTAACCTCATGGGGTGCGTGGGGTTTAGGGTGAAAACCGACAAGCGGATCGACAACTCTGCACCATGCAACAGAAAACAGAAAACTACTGCCCTAAAGCTGGGCACCTGGAACGTTAGGACAATGACACCTGGCTTCTCTGATGACCTGCAAGAAATAGACGATGCACGCAAAACAGCTGTCATCGACATGGAGCTGAGCAGACTGCAGATGGACATCGTCGCCCTTCAAGAGACTAGGCTGCCAGATTCCGGATCTGTCAAGGAGAGAAATTTCTCATTTTTCTGGCAGGGAAAACCACCAAACGAAACCAGGGAACATGGCGTTGGCTTTGCAGTCAGAAATACCCTGCTGAAATCCATCATCCCACCTACTGTGGGAAGTGAAAGAATTTTGTCCCTGCAGCTCCAGTCATCAGCAGGACCTGTCACTCTCATCAGTGCTTATGCACCGACTCTGTCGTCTCCAGCAGAAGCCAAAGACAAATTCTATGATGACCTGGCCACCACTGTCAAGAAAATCCCTGTAAAAGAGCCATTGTTCATCCTCGGCGATTTCAATGCTAGAGTTGGTGCTGATAACAGTTCATGGCCCACTTGCTTAGGTCAGTTTGGCACTGGGAGGATGAACGAAAATGGCCAACGCCTGCTAGAGTTTTGCTGTCATCACGGTCTCTGTGTCAGCAACACGTTCTTCAACACAAAGCCCCAACATAGAGTCTCTTGGAGACATCCAAGATCAAAGCACTGGCACCAGCTCGACCTGATCCTCACCAGACGCTCCAGCCTTCCCAGCATCAAGATCACACGCAGTTATCATGGTGCTGCCTGCGACACTGACCACTCCCTGGTATGCAGCAGAGTGAAACTGCAAACAAAGCGACTGTATCACACGAAAAAGGAAGGAAGACCTCGCATTGATACCAGCAAGACCCGGGATCAGAGAAAAGTGGAGGAATTTGCACAAGCGCTTGAGGAATCTCTTCCAGGCCCGGCCGACGCAAACGCATCCAACAGATGGGAACATTTCAAGAATACCGTTTACAACACCGCCTTGTCCATATTCGGCAAGAAGACCAACAAGGCGGCAGACTGGTTTGAAGCCCACTCTGAGGAGTTGACACCAGTCATTGAGGAAAAGAGGAGAGCTCAAGCAGCATACAAGGCCTGTCCCAGTGAGCGCAACCTGCAGGTCCTCCGAACTGCTCGCAGCAAAGTCCAACAGACTGCCAGGAGATGTGCTAACGACTACTGGCTCCAGCTCTGTTCCGAGATACAGATAGCAGCTGACACGGGCAACATCAAGGGGATGTATGATGGTATCAAGCAGGCCCTAGGTCCAACACAGAAGAAAATTGCCCCTCTGAAGTCTGCCACAGGTGAGGTCATCCAGGATCGGGCGCAGCAGATGGAATGCTGGGTGCAGCACTACTCTGAGCTATATTCCAGAGAAAATGTTGTCACCGAAGAAGCACTGAACAACATTGAGTGCCTGCCTGTGCTGGAGGAGCTTGACAGTGAACCAACCCTAGAAGAACTTCACATGGCCCTGGACTCCCTTGCCTTTGGCAAGGCACCTGGAAAAGACAGCATCCCTGCTGAAGTCCTAAAGTGCTGCAAAGAGATCATCGTCACTGAGCTGCATGAAATCCTCTGTCTCTGCTGGAGAGAAGGTGGAGTACCTCAAGACATGAGGGATGCAAACATCATCACGCTGTACAAGAACAAAGGCGACAGGGGTGACTGCAACAACTACCGTGGCATCTCTCTCCTTAGCGTTGTAGGAAAGCTGTTTGCCCGAGTTGTACTAAAGAGGCTCCAGGTACTTGCAGAGAGCGTCTATCCAGAATCGCAGTGTGGATTCCGAGCCAACAGGTCCACCACTGATATGGTATTCTCCCTTAGACAACTGCAGGAGAAATGCAGGGAACAACAACAGCCACTCTTTATAGCCTTCATAGATCTCACAAAGGCTTTCGACCTGGTCAGCAGAGACGGCCTCTTCAAGATTCTCCCCAAGATTGGATGTCCACCCAGGCTCCTCAGCATCATCAGATCTTTCCACAAGGACATGAAGGGCACTGTTGTCTTCGATGGCTCCACATCAGACCCTTTTGACATCCGAAGCGGAGTGAAGCAGGGCTGTGTTCTTGCACCAACCTTGTTTGGGATTTTCTTCGCTGTCCTGCTGAAGCAGGCCTTTGGAACTGCAACAGAAGGCATCTATCTCCGGACCAGATCAGACGGAAAGCTCTTCAACCTCTCCAGACTGAGAGCAAAATCCAAAGTCCAGCTGAAATGTCTGCGTGACTTCCTCTTTGCCGACGATGCAGCTGTCACTACCCACTCTGCCAAAGATCTCCAGCAGTTCATGGATCGTTTTAGCAAGGCCTGCCAAGATTTTGGACTGACAATCAGCCTGAAGAAAACACAGGTCATGGTTCAGGATGTGGACTCACCTCCCTGCATTACAATCTCTGAGCATGAACTGGAGGTTGTCCATGACTTTGTGTACCTTGGCTCAACGATCTCCGACACTCATTCTCTCGATACTGAGCTAAACAAGCGCATCGGTAAAGCAGCTACCACGTTTGCCAGACTCACAAAGAGAGTCTGGTCCAACAAGAAGCTGACGGAACATACCAAGATCCAGGTCTACAGAGCTTGCGTCCTGAGTACACTTCTGTACTGCAGCGAGTCATGGACTCTCCGCTCACAACAGGAGAGGAAACTGAGCGCTTTCCACATGCGCTGCCTCCGACGCATCCTCGGCATCACCTGGCAGGACAAAGTTCCAAACAACACAGTCCTGGAACGTGCTGGAATCCCTAGCATGTATTCACTGCTGAAACAGAGACGCCTGCGTTGGCTTGGTCATGTCGTGAGAATGGATGATGGCCGGATCCCAAAGGATCTCCTCTATGGAGAACTCGTGCAAGGAAAGCGCCCTACAGGTAGACCACAGCTGCGATACAAGGACATCTGCAAGAGGGATCTGAAGGCCTTAGGGATGGACCTCAACAAGTGGGAAACCCTGGCCTCTGAGCGGCCCGCTTGGAGGCAGGCTGTGCAGCAAGGCCTTTCCCAGTTTGAAGAGACACTTTGCCAACAGTCTGAGGCTAAGAGGCAAAGAAGGAAGGCCCATAGCCAGGGAGACAGACCAGGGACAGACTGCACTTGCTCCCGGTGTGGAAGGGATTGTCACTCTCGGATTGGCCTTTTCAGCCACACTAGACGCTGTGCCAGAACCACCTTTCAGAGCGCGATACCATAGTCTTTCGAGACTGAAGGTTGCCAATACAATGTAAGTGGAGTTTGAATTTGCATAGGATAGTGCTGTATCCTATTTAGATTTTTGGTTCAGAATAGCTATTTTATGACTATTCATGAAACAAGACAATTTCCCAAATTGTGTCAATTGTAAAAGTATTTATTTTTATTTTGATCCTGTTCAGTTTCTGTTAGTTGATGTTTCTTCAACACAATTTTTCCCCTCTATGTTACGGCTTCTTTTTCCTTCCTACAGTGGGTGATTGCAGCAAATCAGGGGTTTGGTAGCAAGCACGGTAACATCGCAATACTGATACTGCCAATCCGTTTTGGCTATGGGTAGACAACACTGAGGGCAAACAATGACTTTGAAGTCAGTGCTTCCTGGATTAACCCATTTCCGCCCAGCCCACAGATGTACACATTTGATCCCTGTTGCATATATACAACGTTGGGCAGAAATGGCTTAAACAATGGGTGATCCCAACCATTCAGGGATCATGCAATGAACTTGGTGACATCACAACGCTACATAGCCAAATGGATTTGGCTATGAGAAGGCATCACTCAGGGCAAACATACCGAGAGATCAATGTAAATGAAAAGGTAGAAACACTGCCATAAACGTTGAGTAGTGTTGTCTCAGCCCTACTTTTCCAATATAAAACATTTTGGCTCAGACAAAATTAGACTAAGCATGTCAGTCATGCACCCATTATTGCCATTTCTTTGTACTATGGAAACCACCTGAAAATAAAGCAGAATTTAGTATACTGCATATTGATATTCCCAAAGCAATTACCATCAAAGCCATTTATTATTTTAAACTGTCTGCAGTTTTGTTTGGGGTTTTCAATGCGGTTTTTTTCAATAGCCTAGTCTGAAATGAAAACTATATATTTCACATGCCAGTTTCTTATCTACAAGTTTGGCATGAAATGCATAATGTCAATAAATGGGAATAAACACAGAGATTATCCTTTTCAAAGGAATGCAGTAACTATGAATGTTGCATGACACTCATGTTTGGTTAATATGACTATATTTGGTGGAGATTTATACATTTTGTTTCATTTTATGACACTTGGAGGCTTGAAACCATTTGGGTTGTCAATGAAGCCATAGACAAAATGTCAAATAGCTTGATCGCACACATGCACATATACACAAGTGAAAATAACACCCATTACCTTTACTGCTTATTATCTAGACAATCACATGTATAAGGCTAAGAGTATGAATAGCTGAAATTTGAAAAAAGGCAGAATGCTGCCTTGGTGATATTTTTAAGGACGCGTATTTTATGGCATTTCCACAGAGAAAGTCCAAATGATGTGCTCCTTCTAGTCGAAAACAGGGTTTCGTATACCACTTGAAACTGGGCTACTGTTAGGCCACTTCCTGCGGAGAAGGGTGAGGGAAAATATGAAAAAAATGGTGCTCATAATTCCTAGAACGACTATTCCTGAAATCAGTGCACTGGTGACTGAATTTAGCTGGAATGTAGATCCATTAGGACTACCTACAAAGGAACAAGAAACAGAGAGGGAGGTGTTACAAGATTACTTTATAGACTAAGAAGCAACCCATTTATTTAAATTTAATTTATTTATAATTTATGTCAATGTAATAACCCAATCCTACCTAACAGCCCAGTTCTATCCCTGGTAGGGCTACTGGGTTCACCAGTGCCAAAATGTCGACTGCTGTGCCCTTCTACCTCACTGAGGCCACTGGAGGTCTCCTTGAGGGAAGGGGACTTTCATCCACTTTCCCAGAGGAAAGCCCCAGGCCCCGCAATGAGGATTCTCATGTCTTTGCCAGTTATTTTGCTAGTACAGACTAAAGAATTTCTGTGTCAAGCTTTTCAGCCCGACATTGAGGACAGGATCTGGTGGAGCAGGGCTCCACCAGTCCCACCACCCTCCCAAGCCGGTTCCTTCCCTCACCCACCCTCCCCCAGAATACATCCCCACCCCACCCTGAAAGCCTACACCACCATCCAGAGCTCTTACCTTGCTCTGGGTAGTGTCTTTCTGACACTGGACCCAGCACCGCATTGCGCTGGCCCAGTGTGAGCACTCCCTCCTCCCATGACATCGTAAATTTGCTTTACAGCATGTTTACAACACCTAGCACTGCTGCTGAGGGCCCATGGGATTGGGCCCTAAATCCCTCCCCCCCCCCCCCCCACTGATTGGGCCATTAGTCTCACACCTTCCTAAAATATCTGGAGAAGTATGAACTTGACCACCATTCAGTCACAACAGCATAACCAAATTGCAATGGACTTTTTTTTAACATTAAAAGTATTTTGAAGGGTAAAATCTGCAAAGCTTTCAAAGTTGGTCATAAATATCTGTTCAAGTTACTTCTCTTCTAATCAGTACTCTCATGCTTTAAATTAATCAAGAAAATACTGGACTAAATCCAAGAGACTTTAGATCAGAATTCAAATACTCTGTCAAAAAAAAAAAAGTAGTTGAAACTTACCAAGTTGTGAATTGTTGGTTGGGGTCTCATCTGTATAAAATATAAAGGAAATAATCTTGATTTGCAAATACTCTTCCTGTCACCTGTTTTTGCTTGCATAAAAGCTTGGATACTCTACATCACACCTGCTGTTTTGGATGACAAGTTTCTCACCATCAATATGTTTGTTAGGTTGAAACTTCAGACTTTTTTTCATGTAACGAAAGTCTGAACTGTTTATCATCACAGGATTATTATTGAGGGCTACTTCACATTCTCTCTTATTTATTCATTCCTGAAACTAATTGCCAATCATTTAGCTTAACTTTCATTATATCTTTAGTTACATAAAAATAGGACCTGCAATGTCCTTTTCCCCCCAATCTTATTGCCTTTGCTCTCCACCTACAGCTTAACTCGGTGTTTCTCAAACTATGGATTGGGACCCTCGCAAGCCAATTTCAGGTGGGTCCTCATTCATTTCAACATTGTATTTTTAATATATTGGACTTGATGCTACCATGTATGTGACTGCATTTGGGGAAATGTTAACAGGCTACTATATATATGCTTTTAACAATGACAGTATATGGGACTTATTCCAGGGCAAATGTGGGTAGGATTTCAGCCTAGGATTGTTAAAAATGTTCCTGCTTGATGATGTCACTTCCAGTCATGACATTACTTCCATTGGGTCTTGACAGATTCTCCTTCTAAAAAGTGGGTCCTGGCGCTAAAAGTTTGAGAACCACTGACATAACTTGCTTCCTCTTCTTTAGGAGATTAGCTCTATCTGCAATTTGCTTATCCAGGAAAAGATGTGCTCTTAACCCCTCCTGAATACTGATTGCAAGGTACATCTCTTTTCCTTTCAGAACAAAACAGATGACAAGTGATTAAAATATTGGCACTTCAGACCAATAGAGAAGGTCGCAAGCTCAGGGTGACCCACCAGAGGCCTCCAGATGCTTCAGGAAAGTAATTGCAGAGAACCTCCAGAGGCACCATGTGGCCCCTCTGTATTTGCAGATTATCAAATCTGTGGATATGGAACTCACAGGTGTGGAGGGTCCACTGTATGTGACTGTACAAATGGGAACATAAGAACAGCCCCACTGGATCAGGCCATAGGCCCATCTAGTCCAGCTTCCTGAATCTCACAGAAGCCCACCAAATGCCCCAGGGAGCATATATACAACTTTTAGGAAAGTGGGATAGGATCTGGATCTGGATATCCCTTCTCATATGGTGAGCATGATTGGCTGGATGGATCATCCAAACTAGCCTAGTGTGATTCAAAGACTATTTGATTCCAATCTGTGGCATGACTGGCGAGAGTGAGACAACATATTAATTGTGTCACCCTAATAAACTGTTTTGGATCACAGTTTACACTTGGACAGATGAAGAACAAATAAGAAAATGAAGAGAAGACAAATTTTCACATGCCAAACATCCACTTTGGCAACTTCAGAACTGAACCTTCCCTACTGTGAGTTTCCTATGTGGCTTCCATAGTTAATTAGATTTTTTCTTTTTTTCAAGAATCACTAAAAACTATCCCTATACAGCAGTGGTTCCCAGCTTGGGGTATGTGTACTCCCAGGAATACTTGACAGGACTTTTAAGCGTACTTGGAAAAAGAATTCAAAAATGGCGGGAAAAGGCAGGCAGTGCCCCAGAATGCCTTGCAGGGCCAGCAAGGCAGGAAGGAAGGCTAGCTGGCTGCAAAAGTCCCAACAATAGCTAGTTTTTGGTCATCAATTCATGGATGAATCAGTGATTGAAAATTAGCACAGTAAAACATGCTGAAACAAAATGTGGAAAGCAATCAATCACCAAGAATTTCTTAGGACACGTCTGGTGCAAAACAGTGAAAAGACAAATTTCTCAGTTCTTCACACAGGTAAAAAGAAAATACTGTGATGAATACATGAAGTCTGGGTTTTCATATACATAAGATGAGGTCTTATATTATTAATATTAATTGCAAATATTTTGTTAATATGAGGAGTACAATTTATGGAAATGGGGTGCCAAGGGGTATGCAAGGGAAAAAAGAATGGGAACCACTGCTGTACAGGAAAGCATTTGTTTAGCTTTCCAAGACCACAGAGTATATGAAAAGGCATTCTAGTCCATACCAGTCCTTGTAATGATGGGGCCAGCTGAGATTACAGCACTTCCAGAAGTGCTTTGAGGGCTCCAAGTGGTGCTCTTGGCAGCATCTCTTCTTCTTCTGTTACTGCAAATCTGGAAAGCCAATCAAAACAATCATTACTCCAGAATGAAGAGGAATATTTTCCTCCTGGACTGCAAATAATACAAGATCCTGAAGAATTATGCAGTGAAATTGTTCATGTCTGTTCTTGCCTTTCATATTCAGAACCAATTTTATTCTGTATGCAAAATTCAAGTCACATTATAGTGAATTCTGCAATAATTTATTTACAATCGTGTTGGATGCAGTCTCCTTGCACCTCAGTTGATCTTCTCAATTACAGCTTTGCTCACTGTGAACTCACTGTAAACCTGGTACAAAAGTGAACACACTGTCTACAGTGATTCACTCTATATCTTAAATTACTTATTACTATTATTGTCGTTGCTGTTAAGAATAGTTATATACTGCTAAAAATGGATAACGAACAATTAACCCTTTCTCTCCCTTTGTTTACTCTCATGTATCATTATCTAGATTGTAAACCTGTCGGGGCAGGGACCTATCTCTTCACTCTGTGCTAAGTGCCATGCACATTATGGTAATTTATATATAAACAAACAATTGCATGCGTGACGCTATTAACGTTGCAGAAAAAAAATGACAGTTCTCAACGTCAACAAGGCTCAAAACAAAATGAACATATTTAAAAGACGTGAGACACCAATAACTAAAAGGCTTTTTGGAAAAGGCTTTGGAGAGCTACAGTTTTCATGAAACTGCACCCCTTCACCTCTTTTGAAGCCACTGGTGCTTGTTCATACAGACATGGTGGCAGGAATCTTACTGAGCTGCTGCAGGAAAGATTCCTAACAGCAACATTGTAAAGCTTCAAGGCCAAATATTATATGTATGCAAACAGGTGCTATGGAGGCATACTCTGCACTAGCAGTGTCTCTCTGACTCTCAGAATAGCTGCAGGGGTGTCTCAGCCGAGGGCCACGGTGTGGGAGAGGAAGGGGTACCATTTTTCCTGTGTGCCATTTTCCTACCAAAAATCACCCCATCAAGTGTGGTTTGTCCCTGAGTTGCAAATCACCACTTCATGGGATGCATCCTTTAAAGGCAGTTCTTACCAGGAAAATGGCATGATTCTATGAATTTCATGAAGTATTCTATGAAATTCATGAATTTCATGAATTTCAGTCAATGGCTCAGTGTTTATCATTTTTTTATACAGTGTAACTAGGGGGCAAAATTCTCCACATTTGACTCCAACTGCAGCATAACCAAAACATTCCAAAACCTACGGGAGCAAGGAAAGGGCAGTCATCTGCTCTGCACAGCTTTGTCACACAATGAAGATAAACCATCGACATTTTCTGGTTCTTGTGCTTCACAAAGCGGAACACCTCAAAGGAAAATCGGCCCATCTGACTCTTGCCATTCTCAATTATGGTTGTCTGAGGGTCCTTGTCACAACTGAAGGAAAAGAGTCCAACGTGTTAGCAGAGCTGAAGGATTATAACAGTCCCACACACAGCAAACTGACTTTAGTTAAGAGGTTTACCGATGCAAAGAAAGAACTGCAACCATTGTTATGCACAGGCAGAAATAACAACAGTCTAAAACACCAATTCCCAAACTTTTTAGCACTGGGATGCAATTTTTAAAAACACACTCTGTTGGAACCCACCTAGCTTTATGAGACTAAAAAAAACCTTCACTTTATCAAACACTCAAGCCTTTTAAGGGAACTACCTTCTAGCATTCAGGCAACAAACTAGCATTTTTTTAGCTCACTTGTTAATCTATTGGAACATTTATGCTGACCTAACATTCACCTTCATCTGGCCTTTGTTACGAGCGGACACAACACAAATGTGTGGCTCCATTTTCCATAAGGCTCAATACATTTTCCTTGTCAGTTTCGCAACTCACCAAAAATTGGGTTGCAATGCACTGATAGGTCCCAACCAACAATTTGGGAACCACTGGTCTAGTAACTGTAGGCAAGAGCAACCCACAAACCTCGAAACAAACAATAAAATCCCCCTACTAGTGGAGGGCAAGATTCACATGCTTGCTGTACATATACACTGGATGGCTCTGCTCTTTAGCTGACACAAGTCCAAGGAAAGGAAGGGAACATGCCAACTAATATCAGAGGGGATAGCATCTGGTGCACTCTCTCACCCGGACATGCTTCCACCCTCCCCCATTCCACCATGCCCTCCTTCCTGCCCCCACCCATTCAGCCCTTCCCACAATCTACCTGGTTTGGCAGCTGCTCCATTCTCCACTGCCATAGGTTGGGCCACCCTAGCCTCACTACCAGTGGACAATTAGCATGCAGGTCTGCCTGCATGTGACAGCTGTAAAGCATGTTCCACCATCAGAACACTACGGCAGCAGAACACTACAGCAGTAGCCTCCACATATAAGACTGGACCACTGACATTTCAAAGACAATGCACATTAGATTACCTACATCAGTGTTTCTCAACACCAGTGGTACTTGAGGTGGTGTCTGGTCCCCTTGGGGACCCCTGGACACCTGCTGCCCAGCAGCAAGACCAGGAACGCAACACAACAAAATGGTAGGAGGCTCCTAAGCATGCTTTACCATGCTTGAAAGAGCGCTCCTCCCTGAGTCTCTTACTGGTGTTTGCTGTGTCACATCTGGCCTCCCAACTCAGAAGTAACTGGCAATGATGTCATTGTCAGTTACTTCTGGTGGCACTTCAAATAGGTGAACCATGTGAAGTGGTACAGCAGAGGACAAACATTAAGAAACATGTAGATTCTACATTTATTGGGGGAGGGGGAGGTATGCAGAGTAGGCTAGATTTAGCGCATAGCCATTAGTGGCTACAATTATTTTCAAGGATATTTCTGTACTGATCTCTGAGTCCTTATGATTTATTTATGGGTTACTTTTGACTCAAACCAATATCAATTTTTGCAGCTGCCAAGAAATAGTTGATGTAATGAACCCTTCATTTCAATGTGGGACTTGTTTTGAAAATCAAACACAGCATTGCGACGGGGAACAAAGCTATGTTGAGAAAATGCCTACCTAAAGAAGAGATCATATCGAAGATCATCACTCGGATTTCCAGAGGGGGTAGTATAGCAGTAGTCCATCAGAACATTCCATCTGAGGAATGAAAGATCATCAGTTGTTAAAACCATTATCCTTGAAATTCAGTATATTCAGATATTTGCAGTGGAAGTGCTGGATATTCACTTCAATAGGTGCCATTATCTTCTATCATGATTTAACAGATGAGCAAAATCATTTTGCTTTCACTGAAACAATTGAGTTTTTATTTTTTCTACATTACTGATACTATGGAACAATGGTTCCAATTCAGTATAACTAACACAAAGTTATAGCCAGTAAGACATTTGGATGCTATAGTCACAAATGTCACAAATATACTATATTTGGCTATGGATTTGCTATCAGTTCACTAGCTACTTCAGAAGTCATTTTACCAGAATTCACATTTCTTTCTTTTATGGCCCATTCCTACCCAGGGACAGATAGGAGTGTGTAGCATCACCAACACAGGTTGTGCTGCAAGCTATGGGCCAGCTGAGGACCGGGCAGTCCAGGAGATTTAAGTGAAGACATTTTTTTACTTACTTCCCCATAGGCCATCTGTTGCCCAATGGGTTTCCTCAGACCAACACCAGCTATTTTGCTGGTATAAGTCTGAAGAGCCACTTGGAGAAGGTACAGGCTAGGAAGGGGGGAATAAGATCCAGCATGCATGGCTGCCACCAGAATTGCCTCCTGCCCCTGAAACTCCCTTGGCCCAACTCACTCTCCACCTTGATCTACCTCTGATCAGCCCCAAGCACCAACTTAATGGCAACGATGGGAGTTCCACAGCTCACGGTTGGAGGAATGATGTTTATAGGCTCCTGTGCCATCAATAGTAAGCCACGGAACAGTGCAGCGGCTTTAGTGAGGGCAGCTTCAGCCTTGCACTGACAGATTGCAAGACCTGTCAACCTAATACCCCAATAGAACTGGGCCATTATAATTTCTGGTTCCTATGCCAGGTGCTTAGGCATAGTAATATAAACTAAAAGAATTCTTTGTCACTGAAAAAAAGTCTTGTGGTACCTTAAAGGAGTAACTTAATTATGTATATAAACAAAAATTTATGCTGCGATAAATAAGCAAAAACACTTCAGCTTCTCATATTTCATTGCTCTGCAATACTGTTGTTTTTGCTGCAACAGACTAAGGGCCCAATCCTACGCAGTACACAGCAGCTCACCACCAGCGTGCACTGTTGTAAACATTCTGTAAGGCATGTTTGCGGGCCCTAGTGCTGATGCTCTGCCAGCGCTAGTCCAGGGCTGGCCGGTGCTGGGCTAGCACTGGTGGAGCACCAGAGCTCCGCTGCTTGGTAGTCGCGCAGACCACCAAGCAGTGCAGCGGTAGGTGGGGGTGCGGGGGGAAGGCAGGGAGAGGAGTTCAGGGGGAGGGCAGGAATGAGGCGTGCCAGGGGAGAGAGTGGGGCAGGAGGAAGGCGGGACCAGTGGAGCTTTTCTCCCCCGGATCCAGAGCTTCCATGTTGGGTCGACTGCCCGACACGGAGGCTCTTCATTCTATACAGGTCGACGTAGAATCAAGTAGCCCCACTGTGGGGCTACTCACTTTACCCGGGGGAAAGGGACAACAGTCCCCTTCTCCTGAGGAGGAGGCGGCGGCGGCTGCGTGGAGTGCGCTGGATGCAGCGACAGCCATTTTCAGCACTGCTGCAGCCCAGTGTGCCAGGCAGCTCAGGACTGGACTGTAAAAAGGCAATAGTTTATTAGTAGTAGTTCTGGAAGTAGTTACTCTGGAGTAATCACCATCCTGATCTAACTAGGACCTGGAAATCAAAGTTTCAGGGAGAAGGCAGCTATCCAGCAATCACTATCAAGCTCACTCCTCCTAGCCTCACTGCAATTACAGGGAAAGAGTGCACAGAAAGTGCATGCACAGAAAGAGGAGTTTATGTGCTAGGCAACTGCACCTCTCAGACTCCTTTGCACATGGGCTGTTCTGGCAAGGCTTCATCATCACAACACAGTATAGATGACAGGCTCCTGTAGATATTATTGAGCATTTAAATTTGTCTTGTTTTGCTTCTAAGGCAGAAAACAACATTTTGTATTGTACCGAAATCCTTTCAGTAGGTCACTGGAGTCCCATTTTACAAGCTTCCCTACAAAGTCATCAAGCTGGCCCATGCTGCAATTTGGCATCAGTGTACCTGAACAGACTCATACAAAACACACATTACTGTTCTCTATAGCTGCGGTTGTTTGTCTAGGGTTAGCCAACATAACAAGACTCCACACCTACAGATTATGTCAGAAAACACCCTGAGAAGAAAATGTTCAACCACACTCAAGCCCAGTCCTACCTAACTTCCCATGTTCCAACGCAGCCAAGCCAACAAGGCTTGCGCTGCATTCCGTAAGGGAGTTTCAGGCCCCAGAGGTCTCCTCTGGGTAAGGGAACTTTTGTTCCCTTGCCTGGGGGCAAACCTCCACAGCCTGTATGAGTCTACTTGAATCTGCGCCACTTACTTGCAAGTCGAACTTAGAAAAACAGACCAGGAAGGAGGTCAGGTTATCAGTGGTGCCATGGCCGCAAATACCTCCCCCTTCCGCTGTGGTACACCCCTCCATGTTGTCATAAACCCCTCTGAAACTGAGGTTTGAATATTGGTCAAAAAACTAACATTCAAACCAATGATTGATAAAAGCTATGCCCTCAAATCACTGATATACTTGCATAAAAGCACATTTCATTTCACTCTAAAGAGCTTGCACAGAGATGTAGTTAAGGATGACGGAAACACTGAACATCATATTATTCACCGTACCTGCCATCAAGATTTGTCGCTCTCACTGCTGCAAAAATTTTTGTTTTCAAAGGTAAACCTGTACTTGGGATAATCAATTGTTGGCTGTAGGTAGTGTCCTAGAAGAACAAACAGTCCATGTCATACACTAGCAATATGATCGCATATCACTCAGAAGGACTTGTACAAGGCTCTTAAAGAGGCTCTAAGAGTAAAGCTTCAATTTCACTAATCACTAATTTCACGACTATCACTATTATTCAAATATTATAAGCTAGGTGAATATACTGACTCTGAGCCCAATTCTAGCCAACTTACCAATGCTGATGCACCCATAATGCAGCCCAGGGGTAAGGAAGAAAATGTTCCCTTACCTTGAGGAGGCCTCCATGACTAACCCCCTCTCCCTCCAACAGCAGAATGCTGTGCATGCCCCTTTGACACAGCTGCATCAGCACTGGAAAGTTAAGATTGCGATGTGAGTATACTTATATATATTTATATGCAAATACATAAGGCATGGACAGTTTTTAGGTAACGAAGTAGCTTGCACTATCCTCCTAAAAAAGTTTAGCTCAGGTCTGAGATCTTAAAAGTCTTGCTGAATGTTGGGGCCAAACTAATCATTTGGCAGCAAACACAGGTCTGGGAACTCAAGTTTTTAACATTCATTTATTCATTCAATCATTAAATTTCTATCTCACTCTATCGCATGGGCTCAGAGTGGCTTGCAGCATTTTTTAAAAATGAGTTAATAGTTCTGTCCCCAAGGGGCTCACAATCTTTAAAAAATGGTTTGGGGGATAGATGAGGACAAATGAACTCAAATGGTCATTGTAAATATAAAATCTATTTTTAAAAGAAAAAAGAAATGGGAAGAGCTCAGTCCTAAGTGCAGTGGTGACAGTGACTCAGTGACATAGTTAGAGGTGGTGCAAAGCACTTAGGTTTTGCAGGGAGCATCTGCTTTGCTCCCACTGCCCAGAATGGCTCTGGAGGGGAAGGGGAGGAGCCGCTTGCACACTGCAGTGAGGCTCCCTGCAAAACTTAGTGCTTTGTACCCCCTCTAGCTATGCCACTGCAGCCCTGTTCAGACTCTATAGCCCTGCTCAGAAACTGCAAGCATGTACAAGGATACCCAGGGGAGGGGGCGGGAGTGAGAATATGCAGACAGGTCTTGACCCCATGTTAACACACTCCAAATGTCTACCCCACTTCTTCCCCCAAAGACTCTTTCTTTGCATTGGCAAATTTCTGGAGAAAAATTGCAGTGCGGAGTAAGAGCCCAATCCTGAGCTCCACGCACCAGCTTACCGCTGGCACGCACTGTCGCAATCATGCCGTAAGGTACGTTTGCAAGCTCTAACACTGGGTGAATGCCCGTGCTCGCCCAGCACTGGCCGGTGCTGAGCTAGCGCCAGGTGGGTGCCCGCCCTCTGTTACTTGCCAGTCGCATGCCGAGCAGCAGAGAGGAAAGTGGGATGGGGGAGGAGGAGGAGGCATTCTGGGGAGGGGGGAGGTGGGCAAAGGGTGGGGAGAGGGCGAGGAGGAGGCATGATGGGGAGGCAGGAGGCGGGGAGAGGGTGGCCGAGTCATGCTGGTGGGAGGGAGGGAGGGAAGCGATACCAGTGGAGCAACATTCCACCGAATCCTGAGCCTTCGTGTCAGTCTCGGCACCTGACATGAAGGTTCTTACCTCACCGCCGACCTTTTGGTTGGCGGTGAATTGAGTAGCCATTGCGGGGCAACTCCTTTTACCTGGGGGAAGGGGACAAAAGTCCCTTTCTCCTGAGGTGCTGCCCGCAGTTGCTGTGGGTGTGCAGGATGTAGTGGCAGTCGTTTTTGGTGCCGCTGTAGCCGCGCACCATGGGAGCTCAGGATTGGGCTCTAACTTACTTAACCCATTTATTTTGACAACTGCTTTTCACTTACAATGACCCCCCCCCCAAACACACACACTTCCTTTCCCTCACTTGACAATGAAAACACACATCTGGGAGCAAAGCAGCTAGGAGAACGGTATGGGGGGGGGCAGTTCTGGGCAAAGGAAGTCCAAACATCTCTGCCCTCTGCTTCTCTTCTGCATATTTCTCCAAAGTATTTTCTTCCAGAGAAGATGTGACCTAGGTCAAACGGCCCATGTTCATCACAAAATTTTTCTTTGCAGTACAATCTGCCAGGAACTCCGATGCTGGACTCCTTGAAATGAATGAGATTTGGCATGGGAACAGCTTTACCTCTCAGTGATTCATGTTATGTATTGGGAACCACATAAAACTGGATCACCACTCAGACATAATTCAACATGACCAAATGCACTTACAGTGAACTGCATTTAATAATGCTGTAGATTACGAGGGAGGGAAGGATGTCAGTATATATTGAGATCATATCCAGTGGAAAGATATGTGGCAAGTGCAAGTCGTGGCAGACAATTTGCAAATGAACTAAATCAAATGCTAACCATGATATGGGAATGGAAAAACAAAATCATTAAATGTGTCATATAGGACCTATAAACCGAGCGGTGGAATGCATTAACGTGGAAATAATCCCTCTATTCAATTTAACAGGATTTTTTTTTCAAAGTCTGCAAAGAGTTCTGCTTAATATCAGAAAGATTATCTTTACAATCTTTCAGGTGATAGTAGTATTTTCCGTTCTATTACTTTCCACATTTGTAGGTACCGAGGATAATTTTCACAGAACCTATTGTTATTAGCTGGAATTCACACGGAAGAGTAGGGGAAGTAGGTACAAAGCTCCCATTGCTAAATGCATATTTATTACTCCTGGGTTGCAATCCTACATACTTGCGTATGAAGCTAAGCTGCATCAAATTCAATGGTTCCCTCTCCCAAGTACCCGTATTTCCATTAGAGTCAGGTGCGAGATGTGCCAGAACCACTGCACCGGGTCGCAAGTCGAGTTGTGACTTTCCAACCCCCTGGCTCGAGTTAACTCACAAGTCATAACAGTCAGCCATCGTGAACTTGTACAGTCATTTTTGACTTGAGTCCAAGTCATTATGAGAAACAAGATACGGAGCGAGTCAGGTACGGCCAAAAAAAAAAAGTAAGCAAGCACACACACACAAAACAGAGTCGTAAGCACACCCAAAAGCAAGTTGGGACTTGAGTCATGACTCATTTGTGAATCACTGGCCCTGAGACATGAGCTGAGTCAGTGACGTACGTTACTCAAGTTAACATGAGTCGCAAAAAGGTGTACTTTTGTGACTTGAGTCAAGTCTCTATGAGTCAAGTTCCCATCCCTGCAACCAGCCAGTACAACTTGTCTACTCATCTCCTTTACGCAGCCTTAGACTCAGTCTACATGACACACTCAGCTTGTGATGAGTTGATAATTCTTGTGATTTTGGGGTTTGTTTAACTTTTGTGTTTGTTTAGTGATATTTCCTCTCCATTCCACTTCAGGATGGTTGCCCATCAATCATTCCTTTGACAAAAATCATTGCATGGCATTTGTAGCACTAAGACCAGGTCTTAACTCCCAAGGCACACAAATCCTTTCATTACCAGTATCCATTAATATAGATCTATTTAATATGTGGATCTAATATGTGGATCCATCTTCCTTTAATATGTAGGGCTTAAGTAAAGTTGGTCGCTGCAGGTGGGCACCACACTTAGCAATCCAGACAGGAGTTTGTATTAAAAAAAGGTGTGTATGCCTTAAATGTACACTGCATTTCTGAATTCACTTCTGAACCATACAAGATGGACCCAGCAATATGGGTCTAGCCAGACAATCAACTCTGTGCATGGAGGTGAGACTATATCTGGTAAGAGAGGGAATGAGGGGAAGGTTGTCTGCATGAAACTTGGTTTGGAAGGCTGAGACTCACTCTTAGAATCAGTCATGTCTTTAGCCTTTTGGGGTACATTACATGATATTTTTAAAAAGTTCTTTAGTTCACTAGCTGGTCACCTACAGCCTATGGCAGGGTCACAGCCCCAACTGTACAAGAGAAAGACAGGGAAAGTGAACATAACACATATAATGTAAAACTATTTTTTTGCCATATTTCTACCTGGCGTTAAAGGTGGGTCTTGAATCTAAAAAGGATGAAGCCCTTTGCATGACCTTGTGCTTAGAGGCAAGTCTGCCATCATACATAGCATTTTGGATTGGCAGTCTCTATATCTGCAAAGTGTAGGGACTGGAAAGGAAAGTGGACTGGATGTTCATAGGCACAATGAAAGCTGCTTCCTCAGATTATCTGCTCCTCTTCCAAAGGCGGGGTTACTTTTAATGTTCTGAGATAAGTTCTAAAGTTAGTACTGGTTTCTTAGGGGCTATTAAGTTGTTGACTTCCCGTTTGGTGCCATAGTTCCTAGTTAAATGGTGAAGTCACCTGCTAAACACATGCAGGTGTATTGCCTTGACTGACTTCTAGGGGGGCTGTAAGTGACACTATTACGGGGCAACTGAAAAATAAGGAGCAGGGCCTCATGTCACTGAATTACTAGCTACTTTCATGCACAATGTTGCAACATTCTGTAAAGCATGTTGTGACAGCACAGAAGATGGAGTGCCAGCAGGAAGGCTTGTGCTGTCCTGCTGCTGCCAGATCCCAGTGGAGAACGCGTTGGAGCAGGTAAGAGCTGCTCCAAGCAATGCTGAGATAGGGAGGGGGGTGTAACAGGGCTGGGGTGATGGTAAAGGGGCAGAAATGGGCAGATCAGGTCCTGGGAGGGGGAAGGATCAGAGGCAGTGGTGTGCATGGTATCCAATCCCCCTTCCCAGGTCAGATCTGCCAACACAGCTCCAGTGCATTAGCAGGCACAGGTGCAAGTAAATCTGTTGCTGCAGCTGGGGCTTTCCCCAGGGCAAAGGGACAAATGTCCCCTTGGAGATCCCCCACCCTGCCTGCTCGATTCATGCATAGGATACACTGTGGCCACGCTGCATTGGCATTGGTTAGGTTTGGGATGCCCATCTATAAGGACCTAGTTTTGTAGAGTACCTTCTTTACACTGATTACAAAAAGAAACCTAATAAGAGTTTTTCTTCTTAAGTTGTGGCATGAGCCTTACTAGCACTGCCTGCAGTTTCCTTTTGCCATCCAAGGGTTATAATCAGCGGCGGACCTCCCTAGCCCCATGCCCTGGGCAAAGGTCCATGATGGTGCCCCCTGCATGCTCTCTCCACCCCCCCACATGAAAATCTGCCCCCCTCACCTGAGGCTCATGCAGTCTCGAGTGACCTTAGCCCTAATCGTGGAAGCCTCTGAGGTTCCCCGACGCTTTAAACTGTGCTTCATGAAAACTGGAAGCATAGTTTCCGACCCCATCGGTAGCCTCAGAGAGGCTTCTGCAGGGTCCTAGCAGCTCATACCCAGGGCTTTTGCCCCATCAAACCCAATGGCAGGTCTGCAACTGGTTATAAGTTTATTTTATTATTTTCTCCTCGTATTCGGTTTTTCTGCCTCTAGAGTATTTTATTTCTGCGGTAACTGGATCAGATCTGATCAAATTTGGATGAAAATGTCAACTTTTAATTAAAAGATATATAATAATGGCATTTGAATTATTAATTTAGAATATTAATGATTTGTTACCAAAGTCTACCAATAATGAAGTGAATTGAACAGTTTTCGCACTTTTTCAGGATTCCTTTTCTAGAAGTATTTAAGCCACATACTCAGTCAATGGGGAAAAAATTGGACTACATTCATTATGCAAACACAACCGTCTCACTGAAGTATAATAAATTTTAAATCTGTGGAAATGGATGTGCTCCATATTCAAGCTTAATTAGCTGGTCTCCTCACAGACCAAGGGCTTGACCCAAGCAAAACCCTTACACATGAGCCTTTTTGTTCACCAACTTGTCCCAACCAAGTTCATTGCACATATATGCATACATATTAACTCAATGGGAATTCCAGTAAGAATAAGAACAATTAACTGAAAGGCATAATTGTATCCTTCAGCAGCACTCACAAACATGAGACCATGTCTATCATATGGTCATGAATCCCAGGGCTTATTGACCTTCGGGCTGATCTTTTCCAGAGTAGGGTATGGAGGGAAGCTCAAAATTCAGGGAAGTTAGATAAAATCCAGGGACATTAACAACCACCCTAAGTGGTTGTTCTTGCAGCCACTCAGGATGGCTGCTTGCCATTCGGAGTGGCTCAGCCACCCACTTCATTCACTTTCTTCCCAAAGTGGAAGAAGTGGCCGGCTTCTTGGGACATTCTTCATGCTGCCTCTTCACATGCTCCCAATCAAACTTTTGTGTCACACAAAATACATCTCCCAGCAGGTTGTGAGGCAATGCCTCACTGAAGCAGGAGAGCAAAGGGAGCCAGTTGCCCACTGGAAGTTGTAGTTTGCCAGCCTCTGAACAGGTGGAAGATCATGTGAGCTGGCAGAAGAGCTTTGTGGATACTGCAGTTGATCGCTGTGGTGGCAGATTTGCTGCCCCCCATGGAGCGTCAAGAAGTGCCACCCGGGAGCACTGCATATCCCTGCCCCCCAGGTACACAACTGTGAAGCTTTAGGTTTGTCTCCTCGTGTGGCAGGTACATGCAGGTTGAGAATTAAGATTAGGGATTGGTGTGCAACCTGAGGAAGTGGAGTGGACACAAGGTGAAATTCGAAAGAGATTGGTGTCATCTGCAAATTTGGCTACCTAGCTGCTTAGCCCTGCCTCCAGGTCATTTATGAGCAGGTTGAAAAGTACGGGTCCCAGCACCCCAAGGATCTGTCCTGGGACCTGTAATTTTCAACCTGTTCATAAATGGCCTGGAGGCAGGGCTAAGCAGCGAGGTGGCCAAGTTTGCAGATGACACCAAACTTTTCCTGAGTGGTGAAGGCCAGAAGAGATAGAAGATCTCCAGAAGGATCTCTCCAAACTGGGAAACTGGGCAGCAAAATGGCAGATGCACTTCAATGTCAGTAAGTGTAAAGTCATGCACATTGGGGCAAAGAATCAAAACTTTACATATAGGCTAATGGGTTCTGAGCTGTCTGAGACAGATCAGGAGAGAGATTTTGGGGTCCTTGTGGACAGCTTGATGAAAGTGTCGACCCAATGTGCAGCGGCAGTGAAGAGGGCTAATTCCATCATTAGGAAAGGCACTGTGAATAAGACAGCTAATAATGTAATGCCATTGTGCAAATTGATGGTAAGGCCACACCTGGAGTATTGTGTCCAGTTCTGGTCACCATATCTTAAAAAGGATATAGTGGAGATGGAAAAGGTGCAAAAGATTACTGGGCTGGGGCACTTTCCTTATGAGGAAAGGCTACAGCGTTTGGGCTTCTTCAGTCTAGAAAAGAGGCGCCTGAGGGGTGGCATGATTGAGACATACAAAATCATGCAGGGAATGGACAGAATGGATAGAGAGACGCTCTTTTCCCTCTCACGTAACATCAGAACCAGGGGACATCCACGAAACTTGAGTGTTGGGAGAGTTAGGACAGACAGAAGAAAATATTTCTTTACCTGGCGTGTAACCCTGCACATGTCCGATCTTGTCTGATCTCTCAGAAGCTAAGCAGGGTCAGGCCTGGTTAGTACTTGGATGGGAGACCGCCTGGGAATACCGGGTGCTGTAAGCTTATACCATAGTCTTTCAAGACTGAAGGTCGCCAACCATTCTTGCCACAAGTAATGACGGCATCTTGCCTGGATGCCTTTAAGAGGGGATTGGACAAATTTCTGGAGGAAAAGTTCATTACGGGTTACAAATCATAGTAGGTATGTGCAAGCTCTTGGTTTTAGAGGCAGGTTGCAGGGGAGGGCACCAGGACGCAGGTTGTGTCTGTTGTCTTGTGTGCTCCCTCTGGCATTTGGTGGGCCACTGTGAGATATAGGAAGCTGGACTAGATGGGTCTTTGGCCTGATCCAGCAGGGCAGAACCAGCAGGGCAGAACCAGTTCCAATAGGCTCTTTGGCTCACAGATGCTGATTGGCAACCACTTGTCCATAGACTGTAACTTAAACCTCAAAGGCTAGTTGGCTTGGAGAGGGCAGAGCAATTCAGATCTTCCTCAAGGCCCCTTTAAAAGGGTTGGCAGTGATAAGCTATGACCATCATTGGTGATTATTAGCTTGGAACCAGGGTGGGAGATAGGAGGAATAGACAGTAGATGGTTGACTCCCCCAAGGAAAGAAATCTTCACAAAACAGATGGTATTCTAGTATATTAGGACTGCTGTAACTCTTTGTATACAATTAATAAATTGTGGTCTGTTTAAACCCAAAGTCTTGTGTCTTATAAGGTGTATACAGAGGCATTCTCTACTCCACTGGATGTAAGTATTATTTTAAAAAGTGGACATATGCCAATAAAGGTCTTACTGAACTGAACTGAAAAAGTGGACATAATATATTTAGGCCAATACATTTTAATGTGCTCTGCCAAATGCTGTACTATCAGATAGCCAAACTTACAAACACAAAATCTGTTTAAATGCAGTTGAAAATAATCTTCTTAATTACTTACAACTTATTCATTACATTCCAAGCCTAAAGCACTGACTTTTAAATCAACTGCATGAATGATATAATCAGGTCCATGATGACATGAATAATAATGCAAAAAAAAAAAAAAAATAGATTTGTAATTTGCTAAAATGCTGCTTGAGAGATGGAAAACTGATTTTTAAATCAGACAGTTGAATGGATGAATAAAAATTTTAATCAACACAAAAACAACAGTTGGTAGATTAGTACTGTGTTATAAATAAAAACCTGCAGAAGTCTTTTACATATCCCTTCCCATGTCCCTATTTATGCAACACTAGTTTACGCAATTACATACATTCAAATCTGATTATCACACTAATAAGAGAAAAACATCAGCGATCACAAGGAGCTAATCAAAATATTAGTGTCCTTGCAGTGTCCAAAGGAGCCACAAAAAGATACCACTGAGCTGATAAAAATCAGTTTTATTTTCTACAACTGTAGTTGCAAGTTATGTTCACCTAGAGGAGTTTAAGGATGGAATAAATCCTTCTACCTGGGAAAAGAAGTTGTATGGAACAGGTTGGTCACATTACTGGCATGAGGCACCCTAAACCAGGTGGCACAGTATGCACTAATAATCTCACTTCATTTTACCATTTGCACCTACTGGGCTGCATTTGTGTGTTATATAAAATCTTAAAGTGAACACAGATGTGAACAGAGAAAGCCGGGCACATGCAAACATAAGGAGCTGCTTTATACTGATCAGATCAGATCATTGGTCCAACTAGGTCAATATTATCTATTATTTTCAGGATTAATATCAGGACTTTTTCTCAGAGCACAATCCTAGGCATGTCTACTCAGTAGTAAGTTCCATTGCATTCAATGTGACTTACTCCCATGCAAGTGTGTATAGGATTTCATCCCCAGTTCTTTCCCAGACAGATTGAACCTGCCATAATTTGCATGCAAAGTCTATGCTGTACCATGGAGCTTCAGCCCCCAATGAAAGGGAAACTCCTCCAAGCCAAAGAGTACTATAGTGCAGAAAACCTTATTTTGCGTAAGAAACCTCCATTTCTTTGTACTTACATTGTAAAGGAGTAAATTCAAAGTGCTAATAAAGGTACCGTTGTTCTCTCTTACAGATATAGCAGCTGATGACCTAAAATAGATTTAGAAAGTAAAAGCTATTGAATGGGATCTATGTTTTGTAGCCACTTCATATTTCATTGCTGTTTGTTGTTAAATCCGTTTCTGAGACTCATCACAATGAGTAAATTTTTCTGCTTCGGTTATAAACTGCTATACATTGAAATTTATAGCAGAAACTCTGACAAGGCCCTGAAGTAATGGGCACTGCTAAAACAATGAATCAGACAAGTAATTAGCTAAGAGGCAAAGAGATGGGGGGGGGGAAGAACCAACAAACTCAACTTTCTGTGTCATACATCTTCCTGCTCATAGCTGCTCACAGCTCTTGCTTTTGTTATATGTTTGACCCAATCCTATGCGCACAGTACATGGATGGATCCGGAGGTCCATGAGCATACCGTGCAGTCTGCTATTGCGGCCATTTGACTGATGGTCTGCAGAACATGCCCAATAGTGTCAAGGCCAGGAGGCAGCCCCATGCAGACTGGTCAGTGAGGTTGTGATGGCAGTGGAGGAGGATTGGGGCGGGGAGCAGGCTGGGCAGGAACGGATCAGAGATGGGATGGGGCAGATATTGGCAGCAGCTATGTCCGCCAGATCCAGAACCCCCAGGCTGGGCCCCTGATCTGCTGCTCTTCAGATCTATGATGGCAAAAGAGCTAGTGTAGATTTGAGTAGGTCCATAGCAGACCAGGCTGTGACTGAACAGGCAAGTAAAATTTTTCTTTCCTTACCTTTCCCAGTCAGCCTGGTTCCCTGATAGCATGTGGGATATAGTGGAGGCTGCACTGGTGTCCCTAAAGCCTGTACGCTAGTGGGGGATAGAATTGGGCTGACAGTAATACCCTGCTATGTGAAAAGAATTACATGTAATGCAGAATATTCATTTAAGCATACAATTCAACCCCTATCCTGACATTAATAGGGATTTCAGGAGCCATTTCTTCATGACAGCAAACTCCAAAGCCCAGATGTTCTGCTAAACTCATTTTATAATAAACCAGATCTTGGAGAGTGCTTTCCTTATTGTATTGCATCATTCTCTCTCTCTCCCTCCCCCCTTTCTTTACCCAACTCCCTTGTTCCCCTTTACTCCTATCATATTAGACATAAACCTTGCTAACTAGGCAAAGAGAAACCTTTTAAAGCGGTTTCCTCTTATATTTAGCATGAGAATAGCAATTGTCCCTCTTCACCCCAGCATGATGTCTTACAGTAACTGTTGTTGGAATCTCTTCTGCACCTCTCTTTTAGACTGTAAGCCCTTTGGGGGCAGGGAACCATTTATTGATTAATTTTGCTAGGTGAAAACCACTTTGCAAACTATTTTTTTGTTGAAACGCTGTATACTGTCTAAATAAAAATATTACTGTTGTGTGATAATATAGTATGGCTGTATAGCTATAGCTATTTATTATATACTATACTATATTTTATAGCATAGCTCATAATATAGCTGTTGTGTACAGATGTATTCATATATAGAGTAAATGGGGACCTGATATGTTCATACAAATGCATTTGATCTCCAAAGCACCAGATAAATACATCAGCTGAATAAATTCAACCCGAAGACCCCACTTTAGAAAATAAAACAATTCTCATTCCTTAAAACAGAAATGTGATGTTTGTACTTACGAAGCAAGTTGTGTATTGTTGACCAGATATTCCAAAGGATAGCTACAACTAAATTTATACAGAAGCCCTGGTAAATAGCTGATGATCGCTGGTGGATCTGGGGTATCTATATACCCTGAAACATTACCTATCTGGACTGTGGACACGTTGCCATATGCATTGATTCCTGGAACTGAGGTGACCTGGATAGAAAAGATATGGAAGCAGAAATTACCAGAAGTAAAGTCTATAAGAAAAGAGAATCTTTAAAATAATGTAGATAGGGATACTAAAGTTTTGAAAAAATTAGCCTCACAACCTGATTTGAATATTTACTGCATCTCAGACCTTAGTTAAAACTTTCCAACCATCTCTATCTATTTCCTGCACTACCTCTGTAGCCCATTAATCCATGCATTTTTTAAAAAAATACATGGAGGCTGAGAATATGCCAGCAAGCTAGACTGGGGCTTTCCAGTGCACTCTCAATATATCATTCAGTTCCATCCATGCAATTTCTATGCATGTGGATAACTATCTGAAGAGGGCTCCAGCCTTCTTTAACCAAGAGGGCTTCAAGCATGGCATTTTGACAAATGAAAGTAATGGATATCTGCCACTTCTGGAAATTATACGAAGTTCTATGGCTAGTTATAACATTTTAGCAGAGCAGTCTTCCAGGCTGTTCACACTGCTGAAGTCTTCATCAGCAGCTGCCAGGCAGTATTGCCAGGCAGCTGCAGTAAGACTGGAAAAGAGAGGAAGGCTTTGTCTGCCAGCTTGTAGAATCAGCTGTCACTCACCTCCCTTTCCGCAGTTTCCCTTTCATCCTACTTCAACTCCAACCTCTATCCTGCCAACCGCATCCTGAACTGGGAGCAGCCCTCTTCGCCTCCCTCAGTCAGTGAGGAATTGACAAGTAGACATGACTAAGGGAATGTTTGATAGCACCAACTATATTTCAACTGGGCTGTGTTTTATATATTGCCACACACAACATTTCCTGCTTCACAATCATGTATAGCAGGGGTGTAAAATATAAGGCCCGCAGACCGGATGCAACCCCTGGAAGCAATTTATCCAGCCCCCATTATAACTGGGCTCCCCTAGAATGATAATTGGGCTCTCTCATATCTTGAAATTATGAACAAGATTTGCACATTATCTCTTCTGTTATTTGCAGCTAACAAGTTTCTACATAAGAACAAAGTGCTTATTTCAGACATCATCTGCTTAATGATGTCACTTTCTGCTTAATGATGCCACTTCCGGCCCTCAGCAGGCCCTATGAATGCTGTTCAGCCCAACACATGAAATGAGTTTGACACTCTGGTGTATAGCCTTTAAAGAATCTTGCCTTACCATTAAAGCATTTCCACAGGCCTCCAAAGTGCTGAGATTGATGATGAAAATAACCACTGCTGGAAAGGTGTTATTGTTTATAAATCCTCTACAGTGGGAATCTCCATGTTTCCCATTTAGTGCCAAATCAGTTTCAGAATAACCGGAAAAAAGGACAGTGCAAAAATTAATCTTCATAGTAATTGTCTGTACTCCACAGTAGACACTGATATCTCGTTCCGCTGTAATACAAACGCAAGCAAAACACACTGAAGAGGTTATATTTGTTTCTTTGCTGCATCTTGACAACAAAGAATTTAATGCAACACACCAAACAAGAATAAAGCAAATATACCCATAGTGTAAAAGACATACATATCACATGAACACTGAACTAACATCCTTGACAGGATGTGCCATAAGATGAATGGCACTGCTGAAAAGTTCTGTAAGGGCTATAACTGAAAGCCCTGCACTGGGGACCCCAAGATACTCCCACCCCCAATGGTATAGTCACCACTTCTGCTGATACTGAAATTTCAGGAGAAAGACATGCCAATATGGACCCTCTGATGCATATGGGCCTTGGCCAGTGCCTGATCTGGCCAACCCTAATCTCCAGTATCTTCAGGTAGACTGGGAAAAGGCTCCTGTTGGGAACCCTGGATTTCATACTAAGCTGGCCACTTTACACATTCCATAGATGTGCAAGGGTGGACCAGAAAGGAGAGCTTCACTAGATAATCTTCAAGCTAAAGATGGAACATATGGAGATGTGTTTCTCAACCAGTGATACTTATACCACCGGTGGTACTTGAGATGGTGTCTGGTAGTACCCCCAGGACCCCAGACCCCTGCCACCTGGCAGCAAGACCAGCAATGCAACAGAAAAGTAACAGTAGGAGATTTGGCTCGGCAGGCAGAGCTCCAGTATGTGCTTTTCATGTGCTTTAAAGCGTCCTCCTGTACATCCTGAGTTTTACTGGTGTTTGTTGTGCTGGATCTGGCCTTCCAATTGAGAAGTAACTGGTGATGATGAGATCATCGTCAATTGCTACCAGTGGTACTTCCAATAAGTGGACCGTGTGCAGTGGTACAGTAGGGACAAACTTTGAGAAATGCTGTTCTCGATATCAGGGTAACTGCTAGATAAAAACTACACGCCATATCAAACCTGCTTTACTATTTTTGTACTCCTGCAACTGATGGACAGGTACAAGAGACTCTTCCCCCCCCACCTCAAATAAAAGTATCAACAGCCAGATTTCCCCAAAACTTCAATGAAGCAACAAATGGGTGTAACAGGCATTTTGCAAACCATTCTCCACTCTAAATGGCTACCTATAAGTGACAAACTTTTAATGCAGCATTATATGTATATAATATTAAACATGAATAATAGAAGCATAATAGAATACCTGGCACCACTAAATGATACATTTAAAGCTTTTGAGCAGCCCCAAATGATCTGATGCATAAGCTGGAAGTACACAAGAAAGCCTCTACACAAACAGCTGCCTCCGAAAGCAATATGTGATGGGTGAGTAATCACTGCTAATATAATGTAGAATTCAGGCAAATATGAGCAAGAATTCAGAGCATCCAATTCATTTCACCCTGGAAGTGCAACCAGCATTTAATATTAGCAATTTGGAATTCTAATCAACACAGTAAAACAGGTGAGAGGTGGTGGAAAATTCTTTCTTAACATCAGCTTAGCACAGCAACAAGATGGTGTTAGAACTATTAGAGAAGGGATCAAAAACAAATCAGTGAGTACCATCCAAAGCATTAGAGGTGTTGGCAATGCCTCCACGTTCATACTGCATTTGTTAATAGAATTATAGACCATTTTTCCAACTTAAAATCTGCACAAAGCAGGTCACAATACATCAAGCGATATAAAATCAACACACCATCAAAATAGGCAAGCCCAGCTGTATAAAGCCATCAGCTGTATAAAGCCATCACCTTAAATTAAGGTGTCAGCTAGAAGCCCAGTCAGCACTAAATGTCAAATCCACAATAAAAACATCAAACTGAAATCCCTTAGAAGTCAAACAGAACATGCATGTTTTTAGGGAATGGTTAAAGGTGGGTGATGTGGGGGCCTGACAGGGCTTTTCCAGTCAGGCTCACAGCTGACAAACCAGTCAACTGATAAAGGGCACTCCTGGCAGTGATGTCATCTGGGCATCCAAAGCCAACACCAGATCTGGGAATACCCCTAAGTTACATATGTGCACTATTAAGGGAATGCAACCCCACCAAGCTACTTCCATCCACATTTGCAGCTTTTCAAACTAACACAATCTCCATCTTGCCTGAACTGAATTTCATCTTGTTTGCTCTCATGCAAACCAGAAATCCCTCCAAGCACTGCTTCAGAGTTTCCACCGCTTCCCTGGAGTAAAATGAGAAGTACAGCTGGAAGTCATCCACATACTGATGACTCTAGAATCCAAACCTCCAGTGACTTCTCCCAGTAGTTTCATGTAGAACTTGAACAGCATAGGGGAATAATATAGAGCCCTGAAGCACCCCACAGGTTCAGAGCCAACATTTCCTAGTGCCACCTTCTGGATGCACTCTTCCAGGAAAGATGGGAGCCATGCAAAACAGTGCCTCTCAATCCCATCCCAGCTAGCCACTCCAGAAGGATACCATGGTATCAAATACCGTGAAGAGGTTGGTGGTATCAAATACCATGAAGAGAACTAGGGCAGTGGCTCTCACACCCACTTTTTAGAAGGAGAATCTGTCAAGATCTAATGGAAGTGATGTCATGACCAGAAGTGACATCATCAAGCAGGAAAAATTTTAACAATCCTAGGCTGCAATCCTACCCACCCTTACCCAGGAGTAAGTCCCATTTACTATCATTGTGAAAAGCATGTATATCGTAGCCTGTTAAAAATTCATAACATGTCCCCAAATGCAGTCCCATACAACGCTAGCATCAAGTCAAATATATTAAAAATAAAATATTGAAATATGACCCACCTGAAATTGGCTCACGACCCACCTAGTGGTTCCCAACCCACAGTTTGAGAAACACTGATCTAGGGAACTCACCAATATCATACTGCATTCTCACATCTGTCTCCTGCTGCACAGTGGTCTTCTATCCAGTAACTAGGCCTGAAGCCATACTGGAAGGTATCTAAATCATTTCTCTCATCTGGAACCACCTGAAGTTGCTTCCCAACTTCTCTAATTTGCCAAGATTTGTCATGTGCTGGTTGTTGACCACACACTTCCACTCACCCTACCCACATCCACGGGCTGAACAACCTTAATCGTAATCAAGAAATACTTGGAAATAAGTACTTGAAAATGAGTCCTACTGATTTCAGCTGAACTTACAACTAGTAGGTGCATTTAGGTTTGCAAGCTAAGAAATATTCTCTCCAGTGCAGCAGAAGAGATTCATGTGCATAAACACCCACAGATTTTCGCATGTGTGACAGATATACATCTGGATGTACACCCATCCTCATCTGCATCATGATGCTCCTCACAGCTGTATAAAATTGACTGGATGTATGTTTAAATGCAAATAAGGAGGTGTCTCTGCAGCCAGGGCCACCTATTGTTACAGGTGGCTAGTTACATTCAACTACAGCTGGATTAGGGCAACTCTATGTCATTTTGGCTGTGCCAGCTAAGAAAGGTTGCTTTGTATAGAAGCAATCATTCTTACTGTTAATTGCAATCAAACATACTTCTTTATGGTAAGGCAGAGCACAACTAAGCTAGTAACTAAAAGGAACAAGAAAGAAAAGACTAAGGGTAGAGTCTGGTTCCATTCCAATATAGAATTTCTAAGGTTTAACTGTTTAGTAGCCATGTTATTACTGGCAATCCATAACCATAATCATCCTGGGCTGATGGCACAAAACTAAGCACAGCAGCAGTGCACTATAAGGTTGTCAGTGCAAATGGCTGGACGCTCTGCACAAGCAATTGTGGCTCACAAATAGGGAGGTGGTTCAAGGGAGGATTATGGGTGGTTTAGGGCAAGAAATGGGTCAGGCAGGCAACAATTCAGGGGCAGGATCTTAGCAGCAGCCACATGCTGACATCATACCCCCCCCCCCCCGTTTCCCTACCCTGAACCTCCCCCTGAGCCTCCTCAGACTTACACCAGCTAAATACAGTAGCTGGCGTCAGTCCTACAAGACCCATCGGAGGCCAGGAGGTTCCCCATAGCATGTAACCACCTGGGCGCATAGCAACTATTTGGTGTCATCCCCCCCTTAGCACACATGCTATGGGCTGGGAGGGGATAGGATTAGGCCCTAAAATAATCAGAAGCATAGTTAGGACTCCTTAGTCCAGGAGGATGACAACTGTGAAAATATACAATAAACTTCTAAAATCATGAGTTGTGTGTAGAGACTAAATACTAAAAAGATGAAAACATGGCACCGTTTCAGGTATCATTACAAATCCCAATGCTCATCCCCCTTTACCTAATATATGTTGTACCTGAGCAACCAGAGATGGGAGGCAAAGAATACTGCAAAAGTTTCTCCAAAGGTGATGGGCTTCATCTTCCTCTTAAATGCTAGCAGGACCAGGCAAGGCTGAGAGAGTCCTAGAACCAGGTTCTATAGAACCAGGGCCATGACTGAAAAGGGACCACAGATGACACTTCCTTATGCAAGTGGTTGCAAGAGGAACCCCTTCCTCTGATCTTGCAACAGCATGGGACTCACAAAGGGGTTGCACCCATGCCAGGAGAATTGCATTCTGATTGTGCTTCAATTTTCTTTGAAGAAAAAAATCATGCTGATAATTAGGCCTTAAGAGCTGCCACTAACACCACCACATTCCCCCATTCACCGGGGTGGGGGGGGTGCCTCAGGAGGAGCTGCTACTTGCTGCCCACTGTTGACAATTCCCCCTCACTGTAAGCTTGAGTGGAAACATACTTAGGTGTGCATGCTAGGGAATCATGGAAAGTAGACCATCAGAAAGTCTAGTTTGGGGCTTTGGTGCAAGGCTCCCGCAATGTAGCACTGGCTTGAGCACAAAATAGGGCATCGACCAACTCACATGTCGATTGTGACCCACATGCACAGCAAGGCATTTGACTTTGAACAGATGCCTTTAACATTGCACAGCAGACAGCTTCTGGGGTTCCTTGAAAACCCGGAGTTATTACTCCAGTAGCAAACAGGATGCATCATAATCAAAAGCAAGCAAGAACAATGTTCACCCACTGCAAGGGAGAGTAAATATTGTTGAACACAGCGGAGCTTCTGTTAATTCTTTACACATCGTAATTATTTCTTGGGCTCCACTGCATGGCTCATTAATTTAAATAACAAGGAATTTATTAGATCTCCTTAATGATTTAGCACTTGAAAAGTGCCAGAAATATGTTGCTGTTGTCACTAGGGCTGTCAAGATGAGTTGCCGTCGTATGTATTCAACAACACGAAGAGACTGGAATAGCTAACACAAATATACTGTTGTTTTCATATATTGCAAGGGATGGTAGAATCAATTTAATGATGGTATTTTGGGTGGGGGAGGGAAACTATATCAGTCCAACGATCAGTCCAGCAATCCACTACTACAGTGAACTGTAGAGATGCTGTTGGTCAGGGGTACAGTGTATTTTGCATGAGGAAGGACAGCCCTATGCTTAAGATTAGAAGTGGGCATGACTTTAAGCAGAGGCTTGATAGACACATATCAAGGATGTTGTAGCTGTGGCCAGTCTACACTGGCATGGGGTTGTACTCGATGATCTTGTAGGTCCTTTCCAACTCTATGATTCTATTATTTATTTGTGTATTTCCTAACTCTCTTTTTTCTAGTTATAATTTCATTATTCCTCTCTTCATTTCATTTTGTACATTTTTGCTAAGGGGGTCTGAGTTAGCAAACATTCTTTCAACTTCTTATGTTTTGAATAGGCACCAGCAGAACTCTTTTCTTCAACCCTTTATTTTTCCCATATGTCCCAGTTATAGGATTGTGGTTGTGAAAATTCCAGATTTTCACCTCATGTTTTTTTTTTCCTATTTTTGACCTATCTTTGGTCATTTCTGGCACCCAGAGGCACATTGGGATATACACACAATGCCATTTGTGCAGCCAGAATCTCAAACGCATGGATGTCGGGAGTGAGGCCAGATCAGTGCTGGAACAGGGTTGAAAGTGCACTGTGGAGCAAAACCCTGCAATGGGCTCCTTCAGTACCCCCACATTCACCCTCTGATGGTATATTGAGTGCTTCTATTAAGGGCTGTAGCCAGCCTTCCTTGCTAAGTGAGGCCTTATGTCCAAACAGGGTCATGACAAGTCTTCTACTGAGGCATGGTGAGACAACAGCCTCTGATGACAGGCAGTCTGCCCTTGGTGCCCTGCTCCCCAGATACCAAATGGCACCCCATTATTCTGCTACCTGGCTGTAGTGCCACAGCCCCTTTTGTGGCTACTTCTATTCCCAGCTTTTGAAAAGACAGGGAATGGGGAGTGGAAGGCAATGTGCAACAGAGGAGTGAAGTGATGAGCCAGAGAGATGGAGGTGCCTACTTCTTTGTGGGGCAGAGGTATGTGTGCATTCGGGGACTGCCCCTTTGTGTGTGAGGGTATTTTTATCTTTAATTGCTCCATTGCTCCATTCTCCCTTCCCCTCCCCCCCCCCAAAAAAAACTCTGCTGTAAAAGTACAGCAGGTAACTTTTAAAGAGTTCTTTTTAAAGAACTTTTAAATGAGTAACTTAGGGTAGATGCCATCCAATCACTTTAACAATCCAAACCTATCCAGTATTGGGATGTCCTGCAGAGCCCATTATGACAGCAGAAGTGAGTTCCATTGTTGCATAATGACTGCCAACAGAGCGCAGAGAGGCCATTTTGCATGTGCTGTACATAAACAGCCTACTACCTACATAAACTGCCTGCTGCCATTTCCTCTCCTCTGATCACTACAATCTAAAGACTATAGAGCCTTATAGGATGAATAGTGCATAAATGTTGGGAAATCCCCAAGCATGCAGTTAGTACCACTATGGTTAATTTGATAATAAAAATTTAATCACCGGTATTATTATCCATTTTATGGAATCAATAAAGTTGTAGAAGCATGATTGAGTTATATTTTTGTGATGCATTAAATCACCAGCTGAAATGTTAACCAAAGTCTAGAGTCAGCATTAATTTTATAGACTTTAGTGCCTAATCCAAAATGTAATCCACTGTGGCAAACAGGTTGCTGGGGATGTTGTAGAGCTGGCAATCAGAGTAACTATCAATTCACCACCAAATAAGGAGTTGAGATTACTGCATGTACATGCCAATTTTTGAAGTCTCTTTCTGAACAGAGGCAAATATTACAGGTAGATTCAGCCATGCGAATAAAATAAGCATGAAAAAGTAGATGTACACGTCTGGAACATAAGAAAAAATATCTCATAGTATTATGTACTTGAATGGAAAATGTGTTCATAAAATTGTCCTAATATGCTTGTAAAATGCTTGCAGTTTTCTTTCTTTTTTTCTGTATTTAAGCATGAGAGCTGGTGCTAGTGTAACAAGATTATTTTCTAGCCATGATAAACAGCAAAAACAGAATAATTTTATATCAGTGCCAGAGCCACCAATAATAATGGCTATGCTGTGCAATTTTAAGGTTTATGCATCAATAAGATACATTGTGTTTGATGGGAGTTACCCTCCCCCCAATGTGCATAGGATTTCAGCTCTCATTATACATTGAGTTTATTGTTCACAATTATTTCTATTTTATTTGAGCAGAGCCTGCACTGATGGCTTGTGGGGGAAAAAAGCACACTGGCAGAAGTTTCATCAAATAACTGAAAAGAAGTGGGCAGGTGAAGAACATCAAATTTCCAGTCATGCTCATGAAAGTGCTCTCCGTTTGCTCACCATCTGGTAATAATAAACAATAAAACAAGGCGCGCGCGCACACACACACACACACACACACACACAAGCTTGGGGAATGATATATTGAGGGTGGGAGAGAGTTGTTGGTTAAGACACCAATAGAAGCTAGACAAGTGGTACTTGTGTGACTTTCCCCTTCTCATGTTATAAACCTCAGACCAGGAAATATAGGCTTCTGGTGGCAGCCAAGAGAGGAAGAGAGAGAAACTGCTGCCACAGCTTCCACTAGATGCTGTGGGGGAGTTTGGCTGCTGGAGCTCTTTTACCCTGAAAGACCTCCAGCAGCCAAACTCCCCCACAGCATCTAGTGGAAGCTGTGGCAGCAGTTTCTCTGGGACATACAGTATGTTCCCTTGCCCCGGGGTAAGCCCCAGCACCCTCTATGGGTAAACTCATAGCTGGCACAGGCTCAGCTCTATAGCTAGCACAAATCTGTATTGACCAGGTCGGGGGATCAAAACCGGGAAGGGAATTAGGATTTAGCAGACACTGCTGTCGCCGAATCCAACCCCTTCTTGGTCCTGATCCACCCTCCTACTCACCCCCATCACCGCTCCATTCCACCCACACCCCACCCCATTTCACTCAACCTGAGCACATTAATTGGGGCCAGCAGCATCTGAAGGTCTCTGGCAGGTGGCGTGAGCCACATGTGGAGTGGTGGCCAGGCTGCACACCCTAGTATGTCACCTTTTGCAACAGCCAGAAAGTGTCATATGCCACCAGAACACTTGTACCCGACAGCATTCAGCACCAGTAGGCGGGCTGGGGTAGTTTGTGGACTGAAACACTGCAATCCTATGCACGTCTCTTCTGAAGTAAGTCCCATGAGTGTGTATAGAATTGTGCCAAAAATGCTTGTCATTATAATGGATGGATCAGTGATTCCCAGAGGCTGGCAGAAGAGAAGGGCATTGTTTCCCTGTGAACTAACACTGCATGCCCGATCTCATCTGATCTCGGAAGCTAAGCAGGGTCAGGCCTGGTTAGTACTTGGATGGGAGACTGCCTGGGAATACTGGGTGCTGTAGGCTTATACCATAGTCTTTCGAGACTGAAGGTTGCCAACCTAACACTGCATGTCCTCATGGGGTTCCTGGCAGCAGAGGCTTGTTCCCTAGTATTATTAGTACAAATGTCTGTATTGACTTAAATAGGAGAAAGCAAAGTTGTGTACTCCAGAACACCAATTGGCATAAGCCTGACCTATGTTCCTGGTCACCCAGGATTTGTATTTTGGGGAGACAGCAGATTTTGCCTTTCACGAACAAGGTTTTATTTACCTAAGGGCACAATCCTAACCAACTTTTCAGCACTGATCTAGCCACTGTGTGGCCCCAAGGTAAAGTAACAAACATGTTCTGACCTTGAGGATGCCCCCTTGAACTGCCTCCCCACTGTAGGATGCAGTGCACACCTCACTGGCACAGCTATGTCAGTGCTGGAAAGTTGGCTAGGACTGCACTCTAAAACATTTAGATCCACATAAATGCTTAAAGCAGCTTACAAAGTAGAATAAAACGTAATCTATATTTTAAGGAGGTTTTTATTTACTACATTTCTGGTTTGCTTTTGCTTTTCATAAGAAATCAAAGCGGAGCACAATAACAAATTAAAAATACATCAGCATGTCGAATACGATAAAAACAATATCAAAAGACAGCGCACAATAAAAATCAAAGCTGCAGTAAAAACATAATGCAACATTTTGTAAATCCAATAAAATACTGTCCAAACACCATCTGAACAACCACAAGAAGAAGCCCAGCAGCAATACAATAACATCAGGCAGCATCCAGGAAAAGGCTTAGAAAAATGAAGCCATTTTTTTCATGGTGCCAAAAGGATAAAATCAACAATGCCAGTTGGATCTCTATGGGGAAGGCTTTCCAAAGACAGGGGGCTGCCATTCAAAAGATCTTAATTCTACTTGCTTAGCCTCTAGGGCAGCCATTTTCAACCACTGCGATGTGGCACATTGGTGTGCCGTGAATGGTCCCCAGGTGTGCCGCAGGAATTAGACAGAAAGTCATTTATTAGTAGGACCATAGAGGGATGTGAGCCCCCCGTTGACAGCACAGTGTGCCGTGTCAATTGCCAAAAACTTGATGCTGTGCCTTGACCATTTTAGCACCTTGCCAATGCACCACAAGATGAAAAAGGTTGAAAATCACTGCTCTAGGGGCACCTGGAGCCAGTGGCTTCACTAAGGTTGGTGTTACCCAGTGCAGAGGGGAGAGGTGAAATGGGGTGGGGGAGGGCAGTGATGGGTAGAAAAGTCTCTTGAGCCCAGGTTTACCAGGCTTCCCAATGTGGACCACAGGCCTATCCACTGAGAGGTCTACCCTTTCAGTTGGAGTCAGCCTTCCTTTTTGTCTGCAGGGCCAGGTCTACTTGCCTGGGGGTGCAGGCTCCCAGCCACCCGCAGGCACAGCAGCCGTACCCATGGTACCCATAGGGTTGGCCATGTCAGGTGGCCCAACTGATGAGCATGAGCCCTGAGCCCAGTATCCAACCTGGCCAAGCCCTGACACTAACCTGGTTTTAATACAAAAAATACAGCACTGTAAATTGTGACCAGAAGCATCCAAGAAATCAGTCTGTTAAAATAAAGGTGAACTATGATCACTGTGGCACATCCCTGTGGACAACCTTACCACCATATTCTGGACCAGCTGAAGTTTGTCAATGCTTCTCAAAGGTAGGGCCATGTGCAACACCATACAGTAGTCCAGCCTTGATGTTACAGAACCACAGTTCACTGTGGTGCAGTCAGACTCAATGGGAAAAGGGCACAGTAGCTGCACCACCTGGAGCTGCTGACTACGACACTCCCAAAGAGGTGAATGGGAGCCACTGAGGACCACACAGTCTCCCAACAACAAAGCCTTCCCTTTCATATAGTCCCACAGCAGTATTGGTAGAGTGTGACAAAGAACTAGAACAGCAATTTTCAACCACTTGCCGCGCTACATTGGTGTGCCATGAATGATATGCAGGTGTGCCAAAGGAATTGGAAGAGGGTCATATATTATTCAGGCCAGTGGGGGATGTGAGCTTCTGGCAGGCAATATGGTGTGTTATCAATTGTCCAAAAACTGGTGGTGTGTCTTAACAATTTTAGTGCCTTCTCAGTGTGCCATGAGATGAAAAAAAGTTGAAAATCGCTGAACTAGAACCTTGGGAATGATGTTCCTAATTTACACAGTGTACCGAGGAAAAATTGAAACACATTTTATTTCATAGGTGATAATAAGAAACCTAGCAAAGGGCAACATTTACAACAGCACATATTGCAGAGTTGTAGGAAGCTTGAAACCTTTAGTGCCAGCAACAGCTTTTGCTGCAAATATTACAAACTACTTTGCAAGAGGACTGTAAATATTCTCCAGGAAACAATCCTACACAGGCAAGTGCTACCAGGGTCTCTGAGACGAATTTCATCAGAGGGTACAAAGTTTCTTTTGGGCCCCTTCCCAAAGAGGAAGGGGGTGACACAGAGTGGGGGGTGGTGGTGATGGGGTGGGCAGAAGGGGAGCAAAACAGGCAGAGGGAAAGTGGCAACAGCCAGAATACTCTTTGGAGCCCAGGTCTACAAGTCTTCCCAACGCAGAGCTCAGGTCTACCTGCCTACCCAGTGTTGGCAGCTACAATAATATGGAAAACCAAACGCACTCCTAAGTTGCTCTAATATCTTTAAAATATAGAAAATCAAGCCAGGAGATTAGTATCATTGTACTTAGGCTCACACTAGAATGGAAAGTGTCCTGTGTACAACAAAACTGACTTCCGCAGTAGCTGCAGTCCTACAGCTGTGTAACTGAGCTCCTATACATTGCTTCATGGTTAACAGATCCACAAGCCAAAGAGCTACTATAGCAGGTAGGTTTTCTCCCAGATGTGACTTTTTAAGGAATATATGCATTCCTGGGCCTGGCTTATAGCAGTAATCACCACCATGTCCCCATGGTAATAATCCCAGTATCCCATGTGGGCAGTGAGTCTGGGTGAGATTGGAAAATGTAAGATCCCAGGAAATTTCTTGGCCCCCCACCTTTGGCTCCTGGCCCCCCTTTCTGACCCTGGGCCCAGGTACATATTTCCCCCTTTACCCCCCTCCCCTAGGCCCTGAATGCTACACCCACCACAAAATGACAAATTAGAGTGATTTTGCTTGTGCTGTCCTGCACAATGATTAAAATAAAAGGACAGTGTCCAGCTTAAGCAAGCCTACGCATACTTCCCTAAAAGTAAGCTCCACTGACTACCCGTTGTACATTGTATTTCTGAGTAAACACGCATCGGATTGCGCTTTTGAAACACCATAGATTAGAAGAATAAACACCTATTTCCCCAAAACAAAGATATAAAATGCTGATGTAGCATAGTGGTTAAGAGCTAAGCTACAAACCAGGTCTTCCCTGGTTCAAAGCTCAGCTCTGTCATGAACTCACTTGGTGACCATCAGCAAGCCGTAGTGCCAACGTTGCAATATTAGGATGATAGCAATAGGTGTCTAACTTATAGGGATGTTGTAAGGAGAACCTCAAGATAATACATGTGAAGTGCTTTACGCACTCAGAAAGCACTTTTTAATCATGAAGCATTCTCTATTTTGGGTTCCCAAGTTGGGGTACTTGGACTCACTAGACTCATTGCAATTTTTGGCTTCCTGCAGTGTACATGCAGGCATATTCTGCAAAACCATCTTTCTGCAGAATATGCCTGCACGTGCATGTCAGAATCAATAACAAAATTCCATGTGGCTTTGGCAATTTCGCTGAATCTGAGCATAGTTGACCCAGCTGGCTATGTTCACACTGTTCATTTAAAATGAAGTCATTATGCTAGAAAGTGGGTCAGGTCTGGAACCTTTAAAACTGTTGACCCACCAATCTGGAGGCAGCCCATTAGTCACATGTTGTGGTTAACCACATCCTGTGACTCTGTCTACCTGTTCTGTCTGCAGTTTCAGGCAGGCAGAAAAACATGAGTTTACAGGTCAGTGCAGTGACTGAAGGAAGTGCAGACCTCCATCAGAGGAAACTCTGATTTTTCTATTAGTTTTTATTCATTAGTTTTGAATTTGCCACTTCTGCTGTCTGTTGAGCTGTAATCAGAGTTGTTGTTGGTTTTAAAATCTGCAGTTGACCTGCTTGCCTTTGTCTTAATATGGATTATTAGGCTGTAAACTAGATTGAAAATTCATATAATTTATGTGAAGGTGGGATAGAAATTTTATATACAGTATGTATGTATGTATGTATGTATGTATGTAGCTCAAATAGAATTCTCAGTTCTGTGTTTCTAACATTAATAAGTAGTAATCAAAATCAAATTACAAGTTATGTTAAGCATGTGGCATGGGGTGATCAGATTCAGAATCATGTTTTGGGAAAAGGTACTTTAACCCTTTGCTCCCATCATGGTCCTGAACAAAATCACACCCAGTTGAAACTACCATGTCCTTCAGGCAGACTTGACCATGGGGCCACTGAAGAAACAGTTTGTAGTTTTGTCCTAAGGCATCTTGGTTAAATGCCACTGATGTACACACCTTTCATTCATTTGTTCCCAAGCCATTAAAGAACAATCTTTTTGCTGGAAAGAAAAACTCCATTAAAAATATCACCATTTTACTAAGTAAACAGACTGCACAAGTATTCTATGAACAATGGGTTCAAGTACTACGCTTCTCCTTTAGCATTAGAAAATGAGCCTTCTTATTGTTTTGTCACTGAATCTGCATGCAGCTGGGCTGGTCATCCTATGCTATTTCAGAGGAATTTCACTCACGATTCATTGGTTAATGAGAAGTTCTCTTCCAAAGAATGCTTCATTTACTTTGAAGCTGTGCAGTCTTTATAAACAAGCATTCCCTGAAATCGTGACAACAAAGGTCTTATAATCAATTTGTTGCAACAAACACTTACCGGGAAACCTGCTGTGTAGGTTGGCATCACAATTGTATCCGTTGAATTGTGCGTTCACTGAGAGCAACTTCATAGACAGCAGGAGCAGCAACCATACTCGTTCCATGGCAAAGCCTAGGGAAACAGGCAGACAATTATTTGACGTGCTGGTATAGATGCTGCCTGCAACCATTCAAAACCATTGGATCAGATTTGAATCTATAAGCAAGCTGACCATATGTGGCATTGACAAGCAACCAGGAGGCGCGAGTGCCCCCAAAGAAGTAGATTGTTGCCTCTCTGTGCCACTGCCCCATTGGGACACACTATGATCACTTAAAGGAAAAGACACTTTTCACATGTACTTTTCTTTACTATTATCAATTGCTGTATATAATAAGCTGTATATAATAAGCTGTATATCTATCCATCTGTCAAGAAGGCAGTTCCTTCATAGATTTGCTTTTGTTTATGTTCCAGATAGAAGCATTAATATGAATCTACAGTTCTTTTTCTTTTAGAAACCTAATGTGGGACAATTTGCCCAACCTCTGAAATGCTCTTTGAACCCCTTCTGTGTGATCCCATTTTTTCCCCCTGGTTTCTGAGGCTGAGCATCTTGGCCTGATTTTAAAGTAATGACGTAGAGCAGTGTTTCTCAAACTGTGGGTAAGGACCCACTAGGTGGGTCACGAGCCAGTTTCAGATGGGTCCCCATTCTTTTCAATATTTTATTTTTAATATATTTGACTTGATGCTACCATGGTATGTGACTGTATTTGAGGAAATGTTACAGATCTGTACTTTTAACAAGCTACTGTGTATATGCTTTTAACAATCATAATCAATGGACCTTACTCCTGGGTAAGTGCAGGTAGGATTGCAGCCTAGGATTGTTAAAAATCTTCCTGCTTGATGATGTCACTTTCAGTCATGACATCACTTCCGGCAGGTCCTGACAGATTCTCATTCTAAAAAGTGGGTCCCAGTGCTAAATATGTGGGAACCACTGGTGCAGAGATAAAAGAATGGCTGTTAGGCAAAAATTGCCAGTGGAAAACCCACATCATAAAATAACCAGTATAATTTCTGCCTAGCCTGCATACAAGAATATTGTTTTCATGTCTTGCATTCTGCTCCCCCTATTCTTTGTGCTTTGGCACTGCCTAAAACATTATTCTTTGAGCTGTTTCTCTGCTGAAATTTTAGGCTTAAATGACACATCACACAGAGTTTCATTTTTTCCCCCCAGTGGGCTTAAATGTACTTAATTTTGTGCTGGACCATGAGCAGGATAGCCAGGCAGACCTCTCCCTATGCCATACAAAAGGATTGATGGATCACTGTCATTAGTGACTAGTTCCAACAATCCTGAACGGAACTCCACTCTGCAGTATTTGACTAGTGATTATGACAGTGACAGATATTTTGTAGCTCATTTTTTTCTCCCTTGTAATAAACTCTATTTGATTTACAGAGCTCTTCCTCTTGAAAGATCAATTTTTTTTTGCGGTGGCAGCCCAATACCTGTTTTCAGGATTCTCAAACTACAAAGCAAAGAGTGGAACTTTTGCTCCCATTCTTCTTCATATATTTTGAGTGCTCCACAAAAGGGCATTGGGTAAACGACCACATACATTATAAGCACTCTCCTCAGTTCTGTAATACGGTTTATTCAGTTATTAAATAATATTGGAACAAAATATACAGTGTATAGCTTTAGCCATCCAAGTCATAACTTTTTACAATCTGATCAGAAACACTGAGCCACTGATCAAATAACAAATACTCAATTTTGGATGATTACATTTTCAGGCTTAATAATTTGCAAGCACTATCATTCTCTCTTTGCTGAAAAACTTCCAGTTATTGAAATTCAACAATAACATTATGTCACTTTGCCTATCTAGACTGCCTTTGGAACACATTGTATGGAACTAACTTCATCAAAAATAGGAACTGGTATTTATTTCTAATATTAATCCTACATGAGTGTATTGTTAATATAAATTTTATAGCAAGAGAAATTTGTTTCTTTACATGTTTTATTGTTTTTTGCATTATGTTATTTTTATTGTTAGTTCAATATACGTAACACAAAATGCATCATCAAATGTATACAGCATTACACATTACTGCTTCTTTCATAACTCAATATATGTCATATCATATCATAAAGATCTATCATAAATACCTGTTGTAGGCATTGTCAATTTAGTAATGTTCTTTTACTGAAAAGGACAGTTATTTTGACATGGCCTCATAAAGAAAGCAGTTGCTTTCACTTTCCATTTTGTATATAGTTGCTGTTAGCAAAGTCGATGCAGGAGCCAGGAGAGACCTTGCTCTGGTTAGAATAAAATTCCAAGTCCTTTTATACTGGGGTGGTTATGAATTTATTACAATATGAGTATCAGATGAAAATTTCAGATTTGTACATTGATCAAGAGTTTGATATTACAGACCAAACCAAAATTTATAACACATGTCACCCGAAGAAAAGAAAGAAGAATAATTATTTCAAAAGAATTTAACAATTACCCTATATCTATAGCAAAAAAATTATTCATTTTAAATTTGCAGAAAAATAGCCTGGATTTATTTATAGATTTTTAAATCAGTGGTTCTCACACTTTTAGCACCTTTTTAGACTCACTTTTTAGAATGAAAATCTATCAGGATCCACTGGAAGTGATGTCATGACTAGAAGTACCATCATCAAGCAGGAAAATTTTTAACAATCCTAGGCTGCAATCCTACCCACACTTACCCAGGAGTAAGTCCCATTGACTATCATTGTTAAAAGAATATACATAGTAGCTTGTTAAAAGTATAGGTCTGTAACATTTCCCCAAATGCAATCTCAAACCATGGCAGTATCAAGTCTAATATATTAAAAATAAAATATTGAAATGAATGGGGACCCACCTGAAATTGGCTCGTGACCCACCTAGTGGGTCACCTAGTGGGTCACGAGCCACAGTTTGAGAAACACTGTGTTAAATTGTTCCAAGTAAACCAAAGCACCATGCATTATCCTAAACCTACCTGTGCAAAAATGTACCACTAAGCTCAACTTGAAATAAACCTTGATTAAACCAGTTTCCATTCCTGACTCCGACCAGATATTAGCTTCGAAAGGACTGCTTCCCACACTGTATTCAGTCAGTCTGTTAACATTGGAGGATTTACTTTTTTCTAGCAACAGCTAATGTTTAAGAGGGTATAAGTTAAAAGATGGATTATAAATTGTTGATCATCCACCAACATTATTGGTTTTATATTCCCACCCCCCCCAAAAAAAAAGATGATTGAAAGCCGCACTAGAATACAGTGTATAGGGATTACAATTACTAATATAATAATTAGATTATAATTCTCACTTTGCATTCTACAAGCATGGATAAATATTCCTGCCCACCACTCCCAAGCCTTTTCAGCTCAGTCTTATAAAGGGCAGAAAAATATAATAAGCATGTTCACTTAGAAGTCAATCTCTCAGATTTGAATAGTACTTACTCCCTGTTACATACATGGGATTTCCATCTCACTTTTCTTTCACTTTGTGCTTTCACAAAGTGCTTTCACTTTGACTTTGTTCCCAAAATGTATGGCATGTGGTTATATTAATCAAAATAACAACAGTTATAATGGTTTGGTTGCACACATACAAGTAATGTGTATTTTCATTAGCAAAAATAATAAAATAATGTACTACACTTGGGATTCCAAATTCTGACAATTCCACAATTTTCTTCAACCTTACAATGAGCAGCTTTTTTTCTAGAGGTGAAATCATAGAGTTGTTTTACTATAATCCTACTTTTCTAAGCCCACTTCCTAAAAATTTATCTGAAGATTTTATATGGCTTCTGTTGGGGAGAACTTTAGCTCAGCGGTAGTACACATGTGGAAGATCTAAGTATGATCCCCAGGAAGGCTATTCACTTGTTACATTGTACCCAGACACAGAATCCCTATACCTGGGTACAACTGTTGGCATCTCAATGCACATTTTCATATGAAGGACTAAATCTCGATTCATTTTTACAGCTCAGCAGTACCAGGTACACAGATCATGTCCACATGGAATAGAACATTTGAATAACTCTGCAGACTAAAAATGATTGCGTTGTATCTAGATACCGTTTAACATAAGAACCCAGAGCCTGAGGATCTCAGATAATAAAGTTGGGAATAATCTCCCCCAGGTGCCAGGAATGCTGTTGCCTGCCACAACTACATTAAAGGGAGCTAAACTGGGTTAAGAGATCAGTGGTCTCACTCAGTATAAGGCAACCGAGCAGTACAGAATATACCCTCTAAACAGAATCACCCAATGACATGGATAGATGCAAATCAAAGTGAATATGACTTTGTTTTAATTATTGTTGCTATGCTTGCAAAATGAACAAAATATAAATACAAATCCTTTATTAACAACAGAGGGTAGGCGCAATTAGATCATAGTGCTACCTCCCAGCTTCAGCAGAAAGACAGCAACGCTTTTCTTCAGAAAATGAAATTAGCCAAAAGGAGTGTACAGCATGGCTGCAGTAAAATACAGCCTTATCAAATCCCACAAAAGTATGTAAGGCTTCTGTTGAAGAAGCATACAAAATGCTTGAGTTTCCTACAAAATTCAAGCTTTCCTCAAGCTTTTACTGACAAACTGGGAAACAAAAGCCAAATTTTATGGTGAAACGGAAAAATGATTTATGTAGGGAATTCATGTCTTTTGCATCTCATTCAATAATAGAGAATCTTTGAAGTCACACGGAAAGCCATTTTTAAAATATGCCTGGTCTCGACCCGAGGGAAAAAGGGGGAAAGTGTGCCATTTGTTACACTACATTACCAAAAAGAAGAATAAGGTAAGGCCTATATGCCTATTTTAGTTATTCTCGGAGGAATAGGAAAAAACTGTCAAAGTTCTTGTGCTATTTTAAACGATATCAGTGGAATGGAGGAATTTTACAAATTCAATTTATTTCTTACTATAACGTGTTACAAAAGAAGACACTGTCATTTTAAAGAAACAAAATAAATACAGCAATGTCTCGTCATTTTTCTGATTTGAGACAAAGCTTTCACTGAACAAATGGCCTTCAATAGCATGAAATCCTGATAAGAAACCTCATGTATCCACATTTCCCATTTGGATCTCTCCGTTCGTTGACTGTGGCAAGTGGTAGATCGATACCCTAACCTGCCTATGGTGATCTGTCCCTGCATGATTAAACCCTTTGCAAAATGTTGTACTTGATCTCCTTCGGCATCATAAAACAGAATCCTGACGCTTCTCGAACCAAAGCAACACCCTCGTGTGGGGCTGGATTTCACCAAATGCAACCCAAGATGTAACACGTCCTCTTGTACTGGAACCCTGTCAAGCGTTTATTTCACCTTGTCGGTAATCAACTCCCAATAGCCCCACTAGAGTTACTCATGAATCCATATTGCCTGACATGCAATACAAAGGAAACTTTGGAAAATGTGCACATTCTTCTGATGTTTACCAAAACTATCTTGGAAGATTTTAAGTGGCTTCCATGAAGGGCACTTACCCAAGTCCCCTGTTGAGTCAGCTGTACGCCATGTACCCCGTACTTCTGCATGTAATCAAGTGTTTAGCATCACTGCCCAGCAGAACTGTTTCAGAAAATACTCCAATTCCACCGATAAGGAAAGAGACACTCGTTATGGCAATTCTTTTTTTAAAGTATGCCTGGATTTTAGATGGGAAAATCTGCCAGTTCTCAAAATGCTCAACAAGCCTGTTCATCACCAGACTGAAATCTGAGTAGGTTCTTTATGATAGCTTTTTGAGTCCCATGGCTTTTTTTTCTTTTTTCTTTTTTTTGGAGCTTTTGATCTCCAACTTTTCAGGATACAAATATTTCAAGAGGTCCGTGTGGGGTGAGCAATCAATCTGGAGATATTATTCTGTCATCAGTTCATTGAGGGGAAATCTTGTCTGCTAAAAAAAAAAAGAGGAAAGAGACAAGCACAGAGATAGAATTGGTGGCTAACTTGCAAGGTTATCAGTGTCCTTTTGTGCTTTGTGAGAAATATTTAACGCTTTTTTCAATTGTAGCCATACTCAGAGAGTGAGAGCAAGAAAAAGAGAGAGAAAAAATTTTCATGTGGAGATAAAATGCGATATGGGATGTCATCCTGAATTCAGATATCATCAAAACAATATCCACCAAGTATCTATACATACAAAGCCAATTGGACACAATGGAAAAGATCAAGCAGCTAGAAACTCAATCTTAATTTGTAAATTCCACGGTTGCATCTTTATAGTCTCGCACCTCTTCAGACTGGATATTGGTTTCTTCTCTCCAGTTTGGTTTTAGACTGCTCAGTGCATACAAAGCAACAAATATGAGCAGATGGCAAACAGAAACACTTTATCTACTATGGGTAGGGAAAGACAAAATAGGCTTCAGCTATAAAGGATTAGGTTTAGGTCAACTAACTAACCATACTTGCAGGCTCCCAACTGGGCCCCACATCTAAAGGCCTCCCACACTAGGGTAATCTAGTCCTGTATGCAATTTTAAATTAAAATTTGCTTTGATCCATTTGGTCCATTAACTCACATGCACTTTTTAAGCACACATTTTGATTGCTTTCCAATCTACCACAGAGCTATAAACTCTATAATAAGTTTTATTTATATCTTTAAAATTGTACAAAATTCATTTGGCTGTGAATCTGGACTCCCTGCAAAAATATGGTTCCAGTTGGGGCCCCACAGCCCCTAAGGCCAACACTTTATATTTGGTACAATTGGAAATTCCCAAAAACAGAGTTCCAGACCTGAAGACTTTTCCCATTAATTAGTCTTGTTCCATTACTTGACACAGAACTAGGCTGATTAATGGAAAAAAGTGCTCAGTGGTGGTTCTGGAATCTTCTTCTTTGAGAGTTTTCAAGGTTTTCCAGTGGTTTTCATCATACTCAATATGGTTACCAGCTTTTTGCCCACAAAGACGGACAGTCACTCATTTTACTTTAGTCACACTCAACAAGCCATGGCACAGTATGAAAAAGAGGGACATGCCTACTGCTCCTTCTTCTGCCCTATATGTGCCCTCCCTGATGCAAATATGCATGCCAGTTCCCATAAATATGACTATGTGATAGATTACTATGGGTTAGGTCAGAACTGTTACTCTGAATTGACCCTTGGCTCTGTCAACCAGACAAGGCAATGCTCTGATATGTGTCATGTTCATGATTCACCATGTCCTACAGCAGGGCTGTGCAAACCCCGACCTGGGGGCTATTTGCAGATTTTGGGAACCCCCAATCCAGCCCATGGGAGCCCCCAGTTTTCAATGACTCTCTGACCCTCCAAAGACTTGCTGGAGCCCATACTGGCCCAATATGACTACTCTCAGCACGAGGGCCAAGCATGAGCTACAGGCTGTGGGCTCCCTCTGCTGCTTGCTGTTTCACGTCTGTGAAGCAGCGGTGGCGGCAAAGTCCTGCCTTGCTTTGCATAAAAGTCTTTTATAGGCCTTGAGCTATTGTGAGACCTTCATTCATTCATATAAATTTCATATCTAATATATTCATTTATGTAAATTTATGTAAAAATATTCAAATTTTAAATGTAAATTGATTTTATTTTCCCGGCCCCCAACACACTGTCACAGAGACGATGTGGCCCTCCTGCCAAAATGTTTGGACACCCCTGTCCTAGAGTCTGGTTCAACCCATACTCTCAACAGATGCTGGAGCATTCACAACTGGTCACCAACTGTGACTTTAAGCCAATTGGACCAATTGCTCCCAGTTGGGCCCTTCACTTTAGGGGCCCCTGCACTATAGGTACTCTACTTTAGCCTTATATGCAATTTTATATTAAAATGTGCTTACATCCATTTGGTCCATCAACTCACACGCACTTTTTGATTGTGCATTTTGATTGCTTTCCATTCTACCATAGAGATATAAAGTCTATAATGAATTGCATTTATATCTCTAAGATTCTACAGACATTGCTGTGAACCTGAAGCCCCACAAAAAATGTTGCCAGTTGGGCCCTGCGGCTCCTAAGGTCAGCCCTGCTGTCACCAGGCCAAAACAGAACCTTTGAATTGACTTCGAGCCCAATGCTGAACTCTTACTGCTGGTCCTCTGCTGGCACTGAGTGTTGCAAATGTGCCATTAAGACACATCTGCAGCCCTCAGCACCTGTCCAGCTGACGCTGGGCTAGTGTCGGTGGACTGCTGCGCCACGGCTGCCCAAACTGCTGGGCAGTGGAGAGGTAGGTGAGGGCATAGGGGAGGTGGGGAGGAGGTGTTCCAGGGCGGGGGGAGGTGGGGAGAGGGCGGGGAGGAGGTGTGCCAGGGGAGGAAGAGAGGCAGAACCCGAGGAGCTCTGATCCTCTGCATCCAAAGCCTCCATGTTGGGCCGTGGGCCTGACACAGAGGCTCTTGATTCTACGGCAGCACAAGGGTTGCTGCAGAATTGAGTAGCCCCATTGCAGGGTTACTCGCCTTACCCAGGGGAAGGGAATGAAAGGACATGGAGCCACCAGCAGCTGCCCTGTGTGTATAGGATGCTGAAGCAGCTGTTTCAGTGTCGCAGCAGTCCTGGTGCATTGGGCAGCTCAGGATTTGGCTGCCCATCATGTAAAAAAAGGTATTGTGTGTCAGTTTTGAGACTGGTATCCAATTTAAAGAATTTGGGCTACAATCTTTTGTTATTACATTTCTTAACTCATTGAAATTTTACTTTCAATCTTTTTAAGATATATAGGCTGCTTAACTCATGTGAACATCAATGGGATTTATTGCTATTTTTATTTTTATTTAAGAACATTAATATACTGTTTATCAATAACAAACAGTCTTAAGGTGGTTGACATAACAAAAGCAATTAGAATAATGGTACCCTGTCCCAAATGGCCTCATAATCGCACTTGTGCAAGATTTCAATCTCATACTGCAGTACACTGAGGCACATGCACAGATTTCATGCACACACATGTTGTCCCTCCTTCTCTCACACCCCTAAAATTCTGAATTCGAAGATTTGATATGAGAACAGATTAAAGGAAAACATAGTAAAAAAAATTGTATCCCCTAGCAGCCCTTGTGCCAGATCCCAAAACTGTTCTTTGAAAGTGGAGGAATTTAAGGAGTAGTTTGGGGTTTTGTAAAGGTAGCTTCTGAAAAAGAAACTACAACAGCATAACAACTCTGCAGCAAAAGCATAGCACCATGTTTGGTTAGGTTATACTGGCATATACACAAACCTACATATTTATGTACTAGAGCAGCGACTCTTAATATTGCACAGCTCACAAGGATCTGCCTATAATGAATCTGAAATCTAAGCAGAAAGCACAATCCAAGCATTCCTATGCCTTTAATTAATTGGACCACTTTAACGCAATAAAAGCTCCATAATTTGGTAAATTATGGTAAACAATTACCAACCAATCACTGCAGGAACCTGAGGAAATTCCCATTAACATATGCAGAATCTTCTATGAGTAAAAGACTGAGTAAAATCTAACTACTCTCTTGCACAGTAATTACAGTGATTTTACTGAGCGGAGACATTGCAGAGCAATAGAGAATGGAAAGGACCAGAACGCAGAAGAATTATTTACGTTTTTAAGATCTCCAATTATAGTTAAGGTGGGATCACTCTCTGCATGGAAGGAATCAGCCATAGAATATTGCTTAAGCATCATAAACAAGTGTATTTAGGACACCTTTTACCCTTGATTAGATTTACAATATGTGAATCTTCTGATTTTATGGTGTCATTAGTATAAAATTTTTCTTGCCATTTGGTCCCTAGTGAAGGTTATTAAAAACATAAAATCATTTTACAACACTATCTGCTGTCTCTCTCCATTAATGCTGATGTGAAATGTGCCTCCTCGTGCATAACTCCAATGACATTTGGTGAGTTCTCCCTCTAGCAGGTGCACAGTGCAACCCTAGGTCCTTCCTTTAGTATTATCTCTGCCTTCTGTAAAACCACCAGCACAAAGTACAGATGGCAATATACGCATCTAGACAACCCTCACTTCTGCACCTGAAGCAAAAAGTGCACAAGGTATGCCCTCAAATATGTAGACCAGTGTTTCTCAAACTGTGGGTCGGGACCGGGACGCAAGCCAATTTCAGGTGGGTCCCCATTCATTTCAATATTTTATTTTTAATATATTAGGCTACCATGGTATCATTTGGGAACTGCATTTGGGAACCTGTACAAACTTGTACTTTTAACAAGCTACTATGTATAATCTTTTAACAATGATAGTCAATGGGACTTACTCCTGGGTAAGTATGGGTAGGATTGCAGCCTAGGATTGCAGCCTTAAAAATTTTCCTGCTTGATGTCACTTCCGGTCATGACATCACTTCCGGCAGATCCTGACAGATTCTCATGCTAAAAAAGTGAGTCCTGGTGCTGAATGTATGAGAACCTCTGATGTAGACTGTTGATCAGAATATTATCTAATACAAGGTGTCAAACATAAAGCCTGCAAGCCAGATGTGACCCACAAAATCCCTTTATCTGGCCCTGGTGCTCTCCTAGCACCACCATTAGCTGCTCTTGGCTGCATTGTCACTGCTGAAAATGCAGACCACATGATGATTGGGCAATCCCATATCTTGGAAATATGATCAAGTTTTGCATATTTTCTGTACTGTCCTTTTAAGTAAATGAGTTCCTAAATGAGAAAAAAGTACTTTTTGGTCATGACCTGCCTGATGACATCACTTCCTGTTTAATGATTCTTTTAATCACATCCAGCCTTCAGCAGACATCATGAATGCTATTTGGTGCACTGTATGAAATGAGTTTGACAACCCTGATCTAATAGGCTTTGGTGCTGCTAACTTTGGAGATGCTGTAGTTTGATGGTAGTACACAAGTTTTCCATGAGTCCATCTGGGACTTAATTTCAGTACTTAGAATCCTCAGATTGCCCTCTGAAATCTTGGAGAACCACTTCCAGTCAGTGTTGACAGTACTAAGCTAGATGGACTGATGGTCTGACTTAACATTTGTCAGCTTCATATATTCATATACTTTTTCTAAACTGGAGAGTTCATAGAGTCATTTTTATCTTTGCTCTCTTGTGTGAGGTAGTTCCCATGGGAGTAGAAATGCTGCAGGGTGAAATACATTTTTAACACTTAATCTTCACTAGCCATGACTTTTTTGACCTTGAATGACTTTGAACCAGTTATTTTCAAGGTGGATGACCTTTAACCGGTTATTTTGACTTTAGGTCAGATATTATATTTTCAGACCAAACTAGACATGACCCAAAACACATAGATTTAACCTTGCATTGTTTGTTTTTAGTAAATACCATGTAAGAAATAAGAAATGGGTCAGAAGAAATGGGCCAGAACTGCAAATAAGAAATGGTCCAGAACTGCAGAACTGGGGGTTGGGAGACTTTAATAGTTTGCCACCGCCACAGATGTGATTCCAATCCTAGGCCAATTGAAACTTTTTCCCATTAACAATATTTTGTAGGCACAGGGTGAGGGGGACTATAATCAGAATCAGAACTACAATGGGAACAAAGAACTAAAGCCCATCCCATCCCATCCCAACCCCGCAGTTTCACCCATTTCATTACCTCAAATGCCACCACATGGCACAAGATTTACTAAAAAAAAAATAAAAATATGAGGTTAATTTATATGTTTAGGGTCATGTCTGGTTTGACTCTTAACCTCACACACCTTAGAAAGGATTGTTGCTTGGAGAAAGGGTAAGATAAAGATGTAATTAAAATCCTCCTGATTCTTTCAGTTGTTGTTTTGTGTACTTTTTTAAGCCCCAAGTTCTTTTCAGAGAAAGTTGAATGTCCTCAGGTTCCATTGAAAACCAACCTATTTTAATACAGGAGCTATCAAATTATCATGATAGAAAACCAAACATGACATCATATTTTGAAATGAGAGGATATTATTGTCTGTATGTACATGCTTAATGATACTCAACTTTTAAAAAAATATTTAGTCTCTTCCTTGGTCAATGTGTCTATTTTATTGCATCAGTACACTGAGATTTCTTCTTGTAATAATTCCACAAGCATTTCTCTAGGGCTGCAAGCCTATTCACACTTACCTGGGTGTAAGTTTCATTAAATGCAATGAGCCTTATTTCTAAGTAGCCATGCATCGTATTACTTTGTAAGAGAAAGCTCCACTAAATTTAAATCTCATTCATGTATATGCAAAAATGCTTCCTCGAAGCCAGTGATATCCTTTGAGAGCTTTCCAAAGGCTGCTTGGGATGTCATAAATCATTTGCAGTTGTCTGCAATTTTGGCTTCCTGACAATTGAGTCCCTGACTTCAGTTCAGTTATGAACAAGTTTAATGACCAGTCTTAATACAGATTCTTGAGGAACACTTCTGCTGATTTTCTTTTATTGTTGAAATGTGTCTGTTTACACCCCTTCATTGATACAATGCTTCAAAATATATTATTACTCACACAACCTTTGAAATGTTGTAAACCTGCTGTTTTTAAAATGAGAGGCAGGATCCCAGAGAGTTGATAGGAAAGGTGCACATTCATATAAAGCTGCTTCACCCAGACTTTTAGGTGAGGTCTCCCATCTAACATGAAGATGTCTGTAATTGAAGCTGAAACCTTCTGCATGCAAAGCAGGGGCCCTGGATAGATAGCCTTTATAGTGCCATTATTCTACCCATCACTCTGTCTTATGCATTTTGAGAACTACAGTGCTTTAGCTGCCAACTTGTCTTCTCTTCCCTATTTTTTGTTCTTTCTTTGAGTTTTCATGAAAAATTTGGAACCAATGTGATCTTATCTGTCTGGGAGACCACAAAAAGCAGCATCCCATAAAACCGAGTAAAATACCAAAATTGAGTGATTCTGTTATTCACATCCAGGGCATATGAACATAAGAAGAGCCCTACTGGATCAGGCCAAAGGCCCATCTAGTCCGGCTTCCTGTATCTCACAGTGGCCCACTAGATGTCTCAGGGAACACATAAGATACCTGTGTCCTGTTGCCACTCCCTTGCTTTCCACATTCAGAGACAGATGACCTTTAAAACCCAGAGATTACATATATAAACATCATGCCTTGTAACCTGTGATGGACATTCTCTCCATAAATCTGTCCAATCCCTTCTTAACGGCATGTAGGTCAAGTGCCAGGAGAAACTCAGAAACTCTTGAGAAACTCAGGAGAAAGTGCCAGGAGAGGTGGGAAAAAGGACCCACCTCTCTGTTCCTTCACTCTGCTGGACTCCGCCATGTCATTGCGCTCCCATCTCATTCCAATGTTTCCATGTACTCCCATCTCTGGATCAAACAACCGCAGATGACTTTCTGAGCAGAAAGCAGTGGTGGCAGCATCCAGCACCTAGTGACTGCACATGCTGAGATTTCCTTGGTTGCACATTGCAAGCATTCATCAGTATTCTGAAGAAGCAAAAAGCTTTTGTCACTGTTAGGAAAAATTGCTGTACACAATTGGCATGATGCTTCCATCTGTGATTAATCCTGTTAGACAAAACAAACAGATAATTAAAATCTAAGGAAAAAAAAAACACCTTACACAAAGTAAGGAACAGCTGAACTAACCAATAGGGACATAATTCAGAGACTCAAAGGGCAAAGAGCAGCATGGTTATGTTGTTGTTTTTGTAATCTTTCAGTCTTGGAAGACTATGGTATCGCGCGCTGAATGGTGGTTCTGGAACAGAGTATCCTCTCCACCAATGGAAAGGGGGGGAAAGCACCTGACTCAAAAAAGAAACAAATTCAGACAACTTCTCAAGGGTCAGCCATTTGAATTCATGCCTTCACCCACACAGACAAATATCCAAATTCAATTTGTGAATGCGAAGCGGTCCATTTGCCGCAGCGCTTGGAGACGGAGAGAGGTATATTTAATGAAAGAGAATGATCTTTATTCATGAGCATGGTTAGAGGGATTAGGTTTTCAAAGGTACAAGTGGTGCTGGGGGAATCGACACGAAGATAATGGCTCCCACGTCCCTTTCCTCACTCAAACGCTTGTGAAACAATCTCAATCCTTCTGCCCCCAAACAGCGTACGCTTGTTAGCCCTTTGCTTTTTCAGCCTTGCTCCCCCGCCTCTGTTTGTAAAGATAGGATTTTGCAGTATGAAATATTCAGCAGAGGTACTTTTCTGAGGTCTTTTTGGGACAATTGCAAACAGTTATCCAAGGCGGAACGGCGTTCCGTGCCTCACATATCATAGAAACAGAAAGCAAAAAGAAACATTTGCTTGACATGGCTCTTGGAGTTGCCTTATTATGAGGTGCTTTGCTCCTTACCAACACATGCTTTCTGACATTCCACACATCCTGTTTGAATGCTCATTTCTGCACTTCATTTGATATTAGAAATTCCGATGCCTGCAAGTGGCTTTCTGGGAAACTTTATACATGAGTGGCAATTTATAAAACACATTCCGACAAACTTCTCCTATTTCAGTTTTCTCTCTTGACAATTTGGAATGCCACTTATTGGTACTCCCTGCTTGATCTGGTATATAATATCTGAGTTGTGCTTTTCCTCTCTTCAAAGCAGATCTACAGTATATGTATTTTTCTCTTCTTTCTATTCAGAACATTTTGCTGGGGTAGAGAGAAAAGAAGGCAAACGCTAAGAAGATCCGCACTGAATTGTGGAAACCCCCCCCCTCCACCAAAATAACCACTGAAATGTCACTGATTGAGAACTCCAGAAATGTTGATGTGCTCTTCAAAGTTATCTCTGCAAATAAATCTCTGCTCTGTCAATTTAAAGAAGTCTGAGATGGTTTTATAAGTCAAAGTTTGTGCCCAATTCTCCAGAAGGATTAAAATCCTAAACGGGCAGCCCAATCCTAAATCCTAACCTGCACTGTACCCAGTGCAGGTTAGGAGGAGGCAAGCAGTCTACTCAAGATAAGGGAATATTTTTACCCTTATGCTGGGTAAAACCTCAGTCTGCCCTATCAGACTCCACAAATCCATGCCAGCTACTTAGCTGGCGCAAATCCAGGAAGCCCAGTCTAACGCCGCAAATGGGAGGGATGATAGGATATAGTGGAGGAGGACTGTCCTGGCTCCTGTTCCACCCTCCTTGTCCAAAAATGCCCCCTCTCTGCTTCCAAAACACCCTCCCGCCACCCTATCCCAGCCTCTGCTGGCATCCAGGAGCCTGGTTGCAGGGCTGGCAGGTGGGTGCAGGCCATTCAGCTGGTGCTGCTTAGAGTCATCACCAACATACCTCACGGCATGTTTGCAATACTCAAAGCTGGCACAGGGACCACTGCACCAGTAGAAGGTAAGTATAGGATTGCGCTGACATCCATGCAAATAATAGCCTGATCCTGACGCACAGGACATAATCCTGACAAAATATAAGCAGTTTATGAAATCTCATTGACTTCAGCAGGAGAATTAAAATCTTCCATTGAAATCATATGAGTTCGGGCCAAATCCTAATTGGCCACAACACCACTGGATCTCAGCGTGCTTTATGCCCCAAAAGTACCATAAAGAGGCCTCAGGAGGCTGAAACTCCCTTGCAAAATATAGCAGGCACTACATTGGTGCCACTGCATCACCGCACAGGGAGTTAGTTTCTGTTGGGCTGAAGTTCATCTTTCAACAACTGCTCTATTGCATGCGGCATAAACTGGAACCAAGAGCTAGAAAAATCCCAGGTGGCTGATTCTTGCGTTATTAGAAATGTGGAGGTGAAACAGTACAATTTTTTCAGTTCTTTGCAGAGCTAGTGCCTAAGTATTTGAAATAGTTGTCCAACCCTGGTTTTAAAGAAAAGGCAGAGACTTGTGAGACTTGAAGATGTTTTGGGATAAAGAGATCATTTTTAGTCTGAAAAGTCACACTAAGCAATCTCTGTTGTCCAACAGCTGAGCTCTTCTTCCCGTTACACTTAAACTCAAACAGCCCTGGCCCTCCTTGGCCAGGAGAAACAAGCAACCCATTAGGAACAGAGAGGCGTGGACAGATTCTCCCATTCAGATGCTTCCCAACACACTTGCAGGTACTGAACGGCCTATCTTGTATTTCTGTGGGGCAAAAACACCATCACAGAGAGGATATTCTTCTCTAAGTGCTTTTCTGGTTTCACATTTTCTGGAGAATGGTGTCAAGCTGCTGAAAGCCAACTTCACTGACATGATTGGGAATCCGTTCAACACTAAAGTGTATGGGTGAGTGAAGCAATAATTACTGGACCGAAAATTATGAGCAGTTTAGATTGTATCTCAGAGAAGTGTACCTACATGTTTCTATTATATTGGGGCCAAATTCTGGAGCCTCGATTATCAGCTTTACTTTTCATTCCTGAACTGTTGCACACATGAATAGTCTCCAAAGCGACGAGAAAAGGGCATCGGCATAAGAGCCCGAGTGAGGCAGAACTGCAACAAATGGGACTTTACAATTCCGTTTCCATCACTGTTAAAGAGAGCTTCTCCAATTAGCCTTCCGCCCTTTACTTAAGCACCAATCAAGCAGATCCAAAGGGACATTAACAGGACTGCAGTACTGAGGCAACATGAAGCTTGAATGACCTTAAAACTGGTAACAAAATAATGTTCTCAAATCTGAATGCAGTTGCAGGTTCCCAAGATAATCCAGCCTTGCAGATAAGTATGACAAGTTTACCAACCCAAACAGCTGCCTGCAACAACCAATTGTGTTACAGAGTGGCTTAAGCAGGACTTTACCTTAGCTTGTTGACATTTGGGGCGGGGGGCGCTCTAAAGAGACACAATGTTAAATGCATCTCTATCTACTTTCTTTTTTTAAACCCTGATGCATCCTGTTTTGGGCACACTGCATTCAGTATCAGGTTGCCTGCTGATTCTTTAATCACAGATCACCTCTCTGCCATTAGCTGCTGATTAGTGACAGGAAGCCCTGTCCTAAGCCCCAGTGGCACCCAGAGGTGCAGCGGTGCAAAAATGGCCACCGCTGCATCCTATGGGGCCAGGGCAGCCACTGGAGTCTCCTCAGGATGTTGGAGACAAATGTTCACTTACCCTGTGTAGAACTTTGGCAGCCCCAATTGGTCTCCTTGGAGCTGTGCCCTTGGAGCTGTGCCCATGTAGTGCCTCCAAAACTTGGGAGAGAGCACAGGATATGCCAGCAGACTCGCCGTCACCTCCACCCCCTCCCGGGCCCAATTCTCTCTCTGACCCATCCTCCCCATGCCCAGTTCTGTCCTCTCCCCGACTTCCCACCCCAAAAAGCCTCTTCACCAGCTGACTGTAGCATGTAATGCTGGCCAAGCAATCTTGTTGTCTTCCTGGCACTGAGGCCCAGCACCAATAGGTGCCGACCTAAGTGCTGGCACCACATCCTCTCTGTTGATGCAGGAGTGTCTTGCAGTTGCCGGCAATGCCTTGGCTAAGGATTGGGCCATGATGATGATGATGATGATGATGATGATGATGATGATGATGATGATGATGCAATGTTTATTATCAGTGAATTATTAGCTATTACTGATTAGTAATTTTTTTACCATAGGGATTATTGAAATGCATATAGGGATGCTCAGGAAAGTAATTATTGTTGCAGAGGCAAAGATTGTTTGGTCAAGCGGCACGGAACACAGAAAGAGACAGATCATGTCTGCGAATACTGAAAAGCAGAGGCACAGGTAATGAGAGAAGCAGATGGTAATTCACTCAAGTGAGACCTCATAAATAGGGATGCAAGCAACAAATATCCCATCTGGTTTGACCCTTCATCAGATATTTCATAAAGAAGCCAGATAAAATCTGACTTTTATACATGGTTCCAAAAAGACTTTGTTGGCAAGCCAGTATTTATTTAGAGTTCTCAGGGGAATTTTTTCTTAGGTTGCATTATTATAATTCTGATATGTTTATACAATTGGGTTAAACAAAACAGTAACTTAACCTAACCAGTGAAGAGCACTAAGGAGGACATTTTGTGTTTGAGGTGTTCTTGGTGCTGATCCCAAGAGTTGTAGCAGAGGTGGCTGTGCAGCATGTAGAATATTAAATAAAAACACAAATTAAGAAGTTGGGTTGAGCGCTGTGGCACCAAGCTACTTTCCCAAAAGCAACATCACTTGTCCCTGAAAGTGGGACACATGGCTACCTGCCTGGGGATAGGGCTGTAGCTAAATGGTAGACTGTATGCTTTGCAAGCAGAAGGTCCCAGTTTCAATCTCTGCAATCTCCAGATAGGGTTAGAAAAGATTCTTGTCTAAAATCCTGGTGAGCCACTGACCAGTATTTCCCAAACTGTGGGTTAGGAACCCACTGGTGGGTCATGACCTGACTTTTTGTGAGTCACCAGATGGAAGGATCAGGTAACTAATTGACTTAAGCCCTGAGGCTGTTCAAAAATCAGATACTATAGCTGCTAATTACCCCGCAAAGAGCTCAGCTCTTGCAGTTTGCAAGCATGTGTAAGCATGGGAGATAAATGTATGAGGGTATTTTTTTTGTGGTTAGTACAAATAACTAAATATTGTTTCTTTCTAGATCTCCTTTTTAAAAGTCTGGTAAACCTAGGTGTGTCCCAATAGAGTGTCATTTTAAAAAGTGGGTCCGGGTGCTAAAAGTTTGGGAACCACTTTGTATTGGCAACCTTCAGTCTCGATAGACTATGGTATCGCGCTCTGAAAGGTGGTTCTGGCACAGCGTCTAGTGTGGCTGAAAAGGCCAATCCGGGAGTGAAAATCCCTTCCACACCGGGAGCAAGTGCAGTCTGTCCCTGGTCTGTCTCCCTGGCTATGGGCCTTCCTTCTTTGCCTCTTAGCCTCAGACTGTTGGCAAAGTGTCTCTTCAAACTGGGAAAGGCCATGCTGCACAGCCTGCCTCCAAGTGGGCCGCTCAGAGGCCAGGGTTTCCCACTTGTTGAGGTCCATCCCTAAGGCCTTCAGATCCCTCTTGCAGATGTCCTTGTATCGCAGCTGTGGTCTACCTGTAGGGCGCTTTCCTTGCACGAGTTCTCCATAGAGGAGATCCTTTGGGATCCGGCCATCATCCATTCTCACAACATGACCAAGCCAACGCAGGCGTCTCTGTTTCAGCAGTGAATACATGCTAGGGATTCCAGCACGTTCCAGGACTGTGTTGTTTGGAACTTTGTCCTGCCAGGTGATGCCGAGGATGCATCGGAGGCAGCGCATGTGGAAAGCGCTCAGTTTCCTCTCCTGTTGTGAGCGAAGAGTCCATGACTCGCTGCAGTACAGAAGTGTACTCAGGACGCAAGCTCTGTAGACCTGGATCTTGGTATGTTCCGTCAGCTTCTTGTTGGACCAGACTCTCTTTGTGAGTCTGGAAAACATGGTAGCTGCTTTACTGATGCGCTTGTTTAGCTCGGTATCGAGAGAATGAGTGTCGGAGATCGTTGAGCCAAGGTACACAAAGTCATGGACAACCTCCAGTTCATGCTCAGAGATTGTAATGCAGGGAGGTGAGTCCACATCCTGAACCATGACCTGTGTTTTCTTCAGGCTGATTGTCAGTCCAAAATCTTGGCAGGCCTTGCTAAAACGATCCATGAGCTGCTGGAGATCTTTGGCAGAGTGGGTAGTGACAGCTGCATCGTCGGCAAAGAGGAAGTCACGCAGACATTTCAGCTGGACTTTGGATTTTGCTCTCAGTCTGGAGAGGTTGAAGAGCTTTCCATCTGATCTGGTCCGGAGATAGATGCCTTCTGTTGCAGTTCCAAAGGCATGCTTCAGCAGGACAGCGAAGAAAATCCCAAACAAGGTTGGTGCAAGAACACAGCCCTGCTTCACTCCGCTTCGGATGTCAAAAGGGTCTGATGTGGAGCCATCGAAGACAACAGTGCCCTTCATGTCCTTGTAGAAAGATCTGATGATGCTGAGGAGCCTGGGTGGACATCCAATCTTGGGGAGAATCTTGAAGAGGCCGTCTCTGCTGACCAGGTCGAAAGCCTTTGTGAGATCTATGAAGGCTATAAAAAGTGGCTGTCGTTGTTCCCTGCATTTCTCCTGCAGTTGTCTAAGGGAGAATACCATATCAGAGGTGGACCTGTTGGCTCGGAATCCACACTGCGATTCTGGATAGACGCTCTCTGCAAGTACCTGGAGCCTCTTTAGTACAACTCGGGCAAACAGCTTTCCTACAACGCTAAGGAGAGAGATGCCGCGGTAGTTGTTGCAGTCACCCCTGTCACCTTTGTTCTTGTACAGCGTGATGATGTTTGCATCCCTCATGTCTTGAGGTACTCCACCTTCTCTCCAGCAGAGACAGAGTGTACGTAGAATTGGAGTGTACGTACGTACTCCACCTTCTCTCCAGCAGTGACAACCACTAGTGTACGTAGAATTGGCCTGCTGGATCAGGTCACAGGCCCAATTAGTCCAGCTTCCTGTAGCTCACAGTGGCCCACCAAATGCCTCAGGGAGCACACAAGACAACAAGAGATCTGCATCCTGGTGCCCTCCCTTGCATCTAGCATTCCAACATAACCCATTTCTAAAGGCAGGAGGTTGCACATATACATCATGGCTTGTAACCCGTGATGGATTTTTCCTCCAGAAATTTGTCCAATCCCCTTTTAAAGGTGTCTAGGTCAGATGCCATCACCACATCCTGAGTAACAAAAAAATGTTGATTCTGAGCACCAAAGAGTAAAGTGAAGGGAAAGAAATGCTCTGTTTTATGAGCTTTCTTTTCTAAGCCCCTTTTTTGACATCAACGCATTAGTTTGCAACACATTAGTTTGCAAGGAATTAGATCAATACGCCATCAAGATTGAGGAATAATATAAATTGTCCTGACAGCTAGACATTTCTTTTACATTCAGACTCAAAATTGAAAAAGGTTTAATTTGCTGCCTGCTCCGTGTTATCATAAGCTTAATTAGTCGGCTGCAAAACAAGTTCTTCAAATTGATAACAAGTCCACAAATTGTGATTTCCCTAAAGTATATTAATTCTTGGCAATCCTCACAGTACGCCAGGTGAAGTGACTGGGTTGTCTACACTTTGATCAGAGACCATTTCAAATCCTAATACACCAATTCTAAACTCGGTTTAAATGTGGGGATGATCAGACCTGAATCAAGCTGCCTCAGTTCTGCATTGATATCATTTCGGGAGCACATTGCACATCCGGAATGCAAATTTGTGAAGGATCATCATCATCATCGCTTGGGTTTTGCATTCTGGAATGTTGGAATCATAAAATCTCAACATTCCTAGAGTTGTCTCTAAGTTCCACTCACCTAAAATGGCTCATGCCAAGTGGAAATGGCAGCACAAAACTGGTATGCACAGCAATCTGGAGGGAATCCTCACTAGGCTTCCCTTGGAACAAAGATCTGCCCTCTCTTTCTCTACAAAGCACCATCTACATGGGTGGTGCTGTTTAAGTTTTTGTGTTATTGGTAATTGTTTTTTGTAAGCTACCTTGAGTCCCTTCGAGGCAACAGGCAGGATAGAAATACTGTAAATAAGAGACTGATGCAGAGCCGACAGCCGGCTAGCTGACAGCCGGCATGCACTGTTGCAAACGTGCCGTAAAGAATGTTTGTGAGCCTTACTGCAGACCCAACATGGAGCTAGCCCAGCACAAGCCCACACTGGGCCAGCTCTGGTGCTGAGTCCGCATTCTGCCGCTCAACACTTGCCCAGACCCTTGGGCGGCAGAGAGGTGAGTTGGGGTGTAGGGAAGGCTGGAGGAGATGTTCCAGGGTGGGGGGAGATGGGGAGAGTGAGTAGGAGGTGTGGTAGGAGAGGGAGCAGGGCGGGAGGGGGTGGGACCAGTGGAGTTCAGCTCCACTGAATTCTGAGCCCCGTGTCAGGCCACATGGCCCAACATGGGACTCCTTGATTCTGTGCTGGCTCAAGAGCCGCTGCAGAACCACATAGGGCTACTTTCCTTACCCAGGGGAAGGGAACAAATGTCCCCTTCCCCTGAGGAGCCAGTGGTGGCTGCCCAGCATGCTCAGGATGCCTGGGCAGCCATTTTGGTGCCGCGGCTGCCGTGCACGGCAGGCTGGGCTATAAGTTCCATTTGAGCATCCTATACGAGAACCTTGAGTGTGATCTGAAACACTTTCCAAATGTGCCTTTGAAGCACCTAGTATCACCTGAATGCTCATTGCAGCAGCACTAGATGCCAATAGGTCTGGGCATCCGTCTGACTCCAGCTGAACCTGACACTTCTCAGCTCATGTCCTTTGAAGAACTTTTCAAGGGCAGTACACGAGAACGCCTGCTGTTGACATCACCACTCCTATTGTAGAACTCCTGGCCGTATGCTTCATTCCAACTTCCTTGACTACACTCCTGGGCTTATGGGTGGTAAAATAAATAGGCTCCCATTGCCTGACTACCATTGCTGATTTGCTTAGATAAGTTCATACTAATACTAATGAGAAGATTGTGGGTTTCCTTTAGAATTGTTTTGAGAGTCAGGTAATTATCATTTCACAGATGTATCTTAAATCACCCAGTATTTTGTATCATTATTTTTTTTTTAAAAAAAAAAAGCTCAAGATATAACAATAATGACGATGGTGACAGATTTTGGTTGTGACCTCTTCATTATAAGTATTATTGCCTCAGTGGAAATGATGATCGCCCCAGTGCAGCCCAATGTGTAAAAAGAAAATATATTTACAGGAAAAAGGCTAATGATACAATTATTTCTTAAATATTTGTCTGATGTATTATGAATAAGGTGCATGAAATCAGGAGATTAAAAAGTGCCTGCTGTTGTTTTATATAACAGAGATTAAGTAGATAACATGAGACAGAAATAATAGTAGCTTGCTAAGTGTAATGATAAAAGCAAAATGCTATTATGCATAATGAAAGCATTATAAGCCCGTGTGATTAGAGTATCTTCATTCAAACATCCATACAATCAGATGTTGGGAAAAAAATATTCATCAAGAATTATAGCTCCATTTCAGCATGGAATTTGTCTCCACTCATTCCACCACCCTCCCCCCAGCTCTTAATCTTACTATATTATTTATTTCTTCAACAGCTTCAATCGAGAAAGAACCTTAAAAGTCGCATTTCATTTGAGACAGTCTAGAGCCTGGTTCTGCAGAAGGAAATCGCAGTAATGTTCGTAGCGAAGAGATACATGGGTTTATAATTATTTACACTGTGATTTTTAAGTTTCCTGGGCTAGATTATTGCCATCGCTGTTGCTATGATTCAGTGGAGCTGCTCTAAACTAACGGTTGGATGATCACACTGACCTCCCTGTACGTACCATCTGGACATCTGGTAGTCTTCAGGGAAGGAAGAAGTGGCAACTCTTATGACTCACTGAGGATGAGGGAGACACATTTCTTCCCACCCAGGCTCAGGCAGCTGTGTCTTTCTTGCACCTACCATGTTCAGTGTGGACCACACCAGTCCCTATGAGAATAGAATACGAGAATAGAATATTGTCATAGCCAAGCTATGAGAATAAAGAGAAGAAAATCAATTTCTCAAATACTGTTGGGCTCCAAATAATGGAGTGTATCTATCAGCTCAGAACAGAGCTGAAGAGCCATTTGAAACACCAGCAGGGCAACCACAAGAAAATCACTGATCATCATCATCATTCTAAGAAGGAGATCCCCTAACCTTCCAGATACTACCTTCCATAGAGTTTTGATAACCTTCTGCTATGCACCATTCTGTTGTTGCAGTTTCCTTACCATTGCTCAGTCTGATAGCTCAGCTAATGAAGGTCAGCTTAGAAGTTATGTTTTCAGGAGTGCATTTAAAACACGTGTAATATTTGCACATGGGGAAATATATTGTGTGTACAGGGACCAGGTGCTGTAGCCAATGGTACAACCCCAGTGAACTGGCATAAAGAAGGCAGGCAATGTTAAGGGTGCAACCATTGCAAACTTTTATTGGGATCAACGAGGGGGGATCAATTCTAAAATGTGATGCAATATATTCAGCTATCACTCACACAACTAAATCCTAAATGTAAGCAGTTTCTAGGTAGAATAGAGTAGAAAAAGAAATACTTACAAGGAGGCACATAATAGTGCAAGCAAAAGAGGGGGGAAGGAGGGGGAGTAAGATGCAGATTAATCAGAAGGGTTACCCAGGGGGATGAGGGGCAGAAAAACCAGGGGGATTGCAGTAGCAGGAGGGAAGAGGAGAAGGACTGGGGGAAGGAGGTCAGAAAATAATTCTATTACTGTATTTATATACCTCCTTTTTTATAGACTCATAGGTTTGAGTCACATAAAGTCAAGCCAGTTTACATAGACAGTAAACCCCCTTTTTCAAATGGGATTTTTACAGATTTTATTCTCTGACAGAAACTCATAGGATCCTCCATTTCTCCTTGATGTTGTGATCCTGGTTACATCGCTCTTGTGCTTTCCAAGCTTCCACAGCCAGCCTCAGACTGGTATTCATTTCTTGCCAATCCACATTCCTTTTTCTCTAGCCAGCTGCTTCTAGTCTCCCATCCAAGGCAAAACCCAAACTGCTTAGCTTTTTCAGGCAAGGTGATGGCGCACCCTCTGGACCACATCTCCTGCCAAGGTGGGGAAATTCCAAAGTGAAAGGCCGGGGCTGAATTGCAGTTCTATATAGCCTACACTCGGGCTACAAGCAAGGAGTGAGCCCCTCAGCATGTCATTAAATCACTTCACTCACCTATGGCAGGAGAACTAGTCTCTCCCACCATGCTCTGCAGATGCTTGAAGGGACCTCCTTTACACTACTGAGCAACCCAGCTGTTTGAGCAGCTGTAGGAACATTTTGCTGGCCAAAAAGAAGACCTGGAGTTAATCTTTGGGACTACCCCAAAACAGATTAAAAATAGAGCATGAGTCCTAGACTTACCAAGGCACACCCTGCACTCACACAAAGAAGGAAAAGGTAGAGGTGCTAATGGCCCAATTCTATCCCCTCCTCCCCCCCCCCCCCGCTGGTTCAGATGTGCCAAAACAAGTGCACTGTATCCGGCAGGGGAGGGGGGTTGGGGTAGATCAGGAGGAAAAGGCTCCATAAGCCTTCCACTCTGCGATGGGTCTCCCTAGAGACCCTCCTTCCCAGAGGTCTCCTCCTCTTTACCTGGCAGGAGTCCAAGGAGAGAAAGTGGGTGGAGAGACTCAAAGAAGAAGAGATAATAGTTCCACAGTCTACCCACCCTCCCCATCTCTGCTGCTGTATTATCTGCTTTATGGGATCCAGAGAGGTATAAAGAAAATGTTACACAGACAACAGTTACACAGGGAGGTGTGTCACATTTTTCCAATAAGCTGTTTCAGAAAATCCAACACAGCTTTGGGAAGTGGTGAGGAGCAGTAGAGGGCAGGTGCTTAACTATTTCTCCACTGGCTTTCTGTTCACTCCAAAAAAAACTCTTACAGTTGTTATTCCTTTGTGAAGATCCAAACATGTATCCTTATAAACATGTATTTGGAACTCTATTAGAAGAAAAGCGGCTTTGAGGAGGGGATTCCATTTAGAGTGAAAAAAAGCAACAGGGAGGAAAAAGCTTTAACATCCTCTTTCAAACACTAGTCTTCCTCTTATGCCCATCCCCTCCTGTACCAGCTTTAGATATTTAATAAAGTGTGTTAGGAAAATGTTACATGCATCAGTGTGTAAAGACTAGCCCAGAGCAATCCATGTGTAGTTCTTATTGCCATTCAATTTGCAAGGAACTGACGGTCTAAACCTGCACATCACCCGCGCTGTAAAAACCCCTCATGCATGTTATCTTGCCTAAGCTTCAGTTCTCCATCTGTCACTCCTGCATTGAGAGGTTTCTTCTGCGGCACCCATAGATCAGGACTTTGGCCTTCCAAAGCTTGCAATTTCTTAAAGTCTAGGTCGGATTTATGATTTCCATTTCCTTTTCTATGCAATTAAATTTTATTTTTTAATAAGGATTAAACAATTCTGACAGAATCAGAAATAGTATTTCCTTCATGTAAATTAACTTTTACAAACCTTTGTCCACTGGTCTAGTAAAGTAAGAAGAGAAAGGATAACCCAATTCTATATGAATCTATGCTATATGTGTGGCAGCAAACCACTAAATGACACGAAAAGATCTAACCGAGTGCAGAAAGGCATTGCTCTTTTTTAAAAACAGCCTTCCAAGGGAAGCTCAGAAAGACAAGTATTTCATACAGGAATGAATGACATTGCCAGGAAGTGAGCAGTGGATATGTTCTGAAATGTCTATGAAAGTATCATTTTCAAATGCAACCAAGCAACAAAGAGGAAAAAGCCTTAAGATCCAAGATTAATTTGAAAGGAACCCTGAAAGAACTGGAGGAATTCAGTGGTCAGATGTTTCGGCAAAAAAAAACTGAAGATAACATGAAATGATTTCCAAATATGTCATATGATCCAAAAAATGAAATTCTACAAAAGAGCTACTGATGCAGCCAAAGCATAGATGTTAGCAATGTAGGAGAGGATATCTTCAACGAGCCAGTTATCCAGGCTTCAGAAAACAGTCACAATTATGGAGTAGAGCATAACTCCCTGAAGATTAAAAAAAAGACTCTGAGAGTCATCTCCAGCCACATTGCTGACAAGTGGAAACAGATCAAATGAAAATGACAATAAACCCATTTGGGGGCAGCATATACTGCACTTACAGAATGTGCAAGTGCTTATTTTATTTTATTTTATTTTCCTTTTATACCCGCCCTTTTGACAACAGCAACTAACAATTAGATTAAAACATCTAAAGCCAAATACAAAAGCATAATAAAAACCTTAGAACAAGCACAATAATCCAATAGGCTGAAAACACTCAAAACAGCACTAATTCATAAGGAACTGCCTTACACTGAGTCAGCCCGTTGGTCCATTTAGCTCTCAGTACTGTTGACTCTGACTGGCAGGACTCTCCAGGGTTTCAGATGGGAATTTTTCTCTGCCCTAACTGGAAAGGCTGGGGATTGAACCTAGGACTTTCTACATACAGATCAAGTATTCTGCCACTGAGCTGCAGTCCTTCCCAAATTCACACCTGCAATGAATTTGGCAGCTTGATACATAGAAGGCATGATGGAATAAATAGGTCTTTAGAAACTTCTGCGGGCTGAAAGGGGAGAGGCATCCCACACATGGTTACAGAGCCTGGGGGCTGATACAGAGAAGGCCCTGTCCTGCATATACGTTACTCAGGTTTCCACTAGCAACAACCCATGTAACAGGAGCACCCAGAAGACCTTCATGGCAAGCAGAATTATGGGACAGCAGGCAGTCCTTAATGATCACCATGTAACACCTTCCTGGGGCATTCTCAAGACCAAATTAGACATGATGTCAAGAACTCTGTGATTGAATTTCCTGAGGGTTTTATTCAAAGGTAAAAGCAGCCATGGAAATTGAGGCTACAGTAATGGGAAAGGGAGATTGGATGCTGGAGACTGAAGCTGATGAAGGAGACTGATCAGCCACAAGCGAAGCACACAGATTGAATTTTGGATCCTTCCCAAGCAGAGCCTTCACGGTCCTCATTAAAATGCAGGTGTTGATGCAAATATGCCTTACAGCACTTTTGCAACACTCCTGACTTGGCACAGGGAGTCTGTGCCAGCACTACACAAAGTTAGGACCAGGCTGCCCAAGAATGCTAACAGGAAGCAGAAAGATAACACTAAGCTGAAAGTATGGGGTTCCCTTTTATCCGCAGTTTCAGTATCAACAGGGCCCCTGCAAACAAATACCCTGCAAATATGGGGGGGGGGGGGCTTACAAGTTCATTCTCCAAAGTAAAAGGTTCCTGAAATGGCTGTGTTTTCGTGGTAAGCACACCATCACCCTATGCAAGAGTGATACAGTGGCAGCTCTGTGCTATCTGAGAGCTTAAATGAAAGATTCCTGCTTTGGAGTCCTAGAGTACCTGTAAGAATGATTATCACATCAGATCTCTCTGGGGAGTTTAAAATACAAAACAGCATTTCAGAACATCACCTTTTATTTAAAAAGTGTGCCACTTTGGGGACCAACAGCAGAAACAGTAATACCCTCCATTATATCTGTCCAGTTATCTGTCCATTACAGTAAAGATAGCACTTTTTTAAAAAAGAAAAGAAAAGAAAAGAAACCAGCATTTGGAAAACAAGCAGTGGTGATACAGTACTGTTGACATTGTAGTTACTGCCAGACATATGAGTCTGACCACAGAGCTACTCAAAAGAATAACAAGAGCTCCATCTGACGGTGAAATGCTCTACTCTGTCCTGCATTAATTCACACACTGCTGCCCTGCACTTCCCTTGTTTTCCAGCAATGCCTTTCACACAGCTCTGTACACTTCATCCTGTGTACTGTGTTCCCATAAGATACTTGAAATTCCAATACCAAACATGCTGGCAGTAAATTAGCCCTTTTTCAAATGTTCTTCAAATGCAGAGCAGAAACTTGTAGCCAGGTTTCCCTGCTAGGTGCTGCAGCCATATTTCTAGTACATTCTAGGTGGGGCCTGCTCATGAGGTAGTCCCCTCACCACAGCTCTGCTCCTCCCTCCTCACCTGGCAGCTGTGTTGTTGCTCTTCCTCCTTCTCCTCCCATCTGCTGCCAACATTGCTCCTTTACATGTACACGTGTGTCCTACATGTGTCATGCATACACACACAAATAACTGAAATTGGGGAAATTAGCAAGCAAGAGGTCAAATCTCGCAAGGCGACAAGGTTTCGGATCGTTGACATGGATGAGCGGTGCAAACAATCTCAAAGTGTCTCAAAATTTGGCTAACAGTAACCACAAGACAGAGCTTTTCAGAGAAGATAAAGAGTTTATTAAAGAAATATAACAAGTGAAAGGCACATTTAATTTCAAGTCAGTTACAGAGGAGAGAGATACTTGCAAATAGCTGTGTTTGGACAGCAGGTGTTGGAAAGATGACTGACTCTTTTGGGGGAAGATATATATATATATATCTCAAAAGGGGGGAAGATCACCTATCCTAGTCTGCTGGTTATAGCTTGTGTAAGAAATCCTTCCTGAGCAGCAAGGCAGGGCTGCAGAACTCTGAGTAGAAGAGAGAGAGAAAGAGAGCTGTCCCTCAGCTGCTTGCTTCTGAAATAAACCAGAAAACCCCCCCCCCATCTGTTTTCTTCCAAAGTGACCTCCCAAATCTGCTTCCAAAGCTGAGAAGTTATAGGACTTTTCACAAGGAAAAAAAGGAATATTTGGCAGGACAAAGGAGTTTGAGGAGCTTCTTCCTGAGCTTCCTGACCTTGACTGAGTTTTTCCAGGGGGACACAAAAGAGCTTGATGGCCCATGCCGGGGAATTCCTGCTGAATGGTAGTGTGGCAGGGAGCGTTATCTCAGGTTCAGGTGGAAGGACTTCTTGGTCCAGAGTCTGAGAAGCCCTGTCACATGTCACTACCAAGTCAGCTTCCAATGGTGGCCCAACATTCAAGAGTGCTTTGCCATCAACTGCATTTGAGAAGAGGTGATCCATCAGGCACATAGGCATGAATGAGCAACTTGTGGAACAATGGAGAAGATTGTGGTGGGCTTCAGAATGTAATGAGGAAAACGATCTGCCCTGATTTCAACAAGAGTCCATGAATAAGCAGCTTCCTGGTTCCTCTTGCACAGAAGGTGGAACAGGATTGTGTGCATGGATGGCCAGACACTTGTACAGCTTAGCACATAAGAGTCTTTGACTATCATGGCAGCTGCATGGAGCATTGCCACAAGTATATTTTTTGTTCACAGCACTGCAACCAGAAGGCATCACATGTAGATTGGCCTGGTTACAGGTAGCCAAGTCAGATCTGCAAAGCAACCCAAACACTAGATATTCAAGAATAATTCACATGACAGAGCTCCTGCCCTTTGTCAGAACTTCCAGGTCAAGCTTCATTCTCTGATCTGAACAGCCATGAAGTGACTGAGCTTCACTTCTCTTCCCTTGCCAGAGATGACCCCACCCAGTCCTACTGCAGTTCTTGCAACACCTCCATCATCAGCAGGAGCTCATCTAACATTTGGTGCAAGGTTCACAGAATACCATGTAATTCATGTAAATGATCAATCATTACAAGAACAGCCTTTCTTTCCTCAGCGTAGACCTGTGGCAGCAAATCTCAGCATGGCGGTTTCTTCTCTGCTGAGAACAGCAGAAAATGATAGGCTTTAGTAATAAGGAGGAATCTCAGCAAACTCGGCATAGCCCTTTAGCTTCACAATAGTGTAATTCTTTGTAGAATGAAGACCAAGATTACAGCTAAGCATTGCTATTATTATTATTATTATTCTACTTTGCTAGCTTGAACTTCAAACTACTCACAGTGGCCAAGGCAGAAGCTGAAAAAGAATAACATTATCACAACAGCACATGCTTACGTACAGTGACAGGACCATTGAGTCTTAGACAACTGTGTCCTGGCCAAATGCGTCCTAGTCATTGGCGTCCCTTGACATTTGTGCCTGGCTGCGTTTTTTTTTCTTTGCATCCCAGACATTTGTGTCCCAATATATGTATATTTAGGTTAGATTTACTTTTTATTTTTAAAAAGCAAAAGGTAGGGTTAGGGTTAGAGCTGGGATAAGAGGCTTAGCATGCATAATATGGGATTTGTTGCTTAGTTATAGTGAGACGCAAATAACCAGCAACTGAAAAAAAATGGATGCAAATGTCAAGGAATGCCAATGACTGGGAGAGCGTTTGACTGGGACACAGTTGTCCAAGATGCAAGTACCCTAGTACCATGTACTGAGTCAGGGCAGTGGTCCATAGAGCTCAGTGTTGTCTTCTCTGACCGGCAGTGGCTCTTTCCCAGCCTTATGTGAAAATGATCGTGATTGAACCCAGGACCTTAGGCTTGCGAAGCACTGAAGGGATAAAGGAGGTAAACCATTACAACAGGGCAACTCTCTTGTACATTTAGAGCTAAGCTCAGCCAGCTTGAATTAGTTTGGACTGGTTCTTCAGAGGCAGTTTCCCTCTACTGACAGCAGTAGAGATATAGTGGAAAGTGGTGATTGGGTGATTAGTTTTGCATGAATGTGTTTGGGTAGGTTTACAGTTCCTCATTGTACGTACTACATAAAGATTTGACTGTTGCAGGCTAGAGGTAAGTTGCGTGCACTTGGTCTGTATATCTCACCTGATGCATCAAAATAAACCTCTTTCTGACAGTTTCGTATACCTCTGCTGATTGGATCTGAAGGAATGAAAATTCCCATATAGCACATGCCCAACTACTGAGATATACCCCCAACTCCAAAGGTAAATTCCCCCAAGCTGATGGAGGGTTCTTCAGTACAACAACAACACACACACACACACACTCCCCTTGCTTGCTAAGGAATGTGTTCTTCCTGTATTTACATGGTCAAGGAGCCAATTGAAAGTGCTAAAAAAAAGTATCATCATTCTCTTGGTAAAGCATGCGCTCTGTCTCCAAACTAAGAACAGGCTGGGGCATATGTATGATGTGGCAAAAGCAAGAGGCATCATTCTGTCTCCAGCTGGCTCTATCATGTCTCTGAAATTTATTCAGCATTCAGATTCTTTGTATCCTTTGTATCCTTTTCCTCTCTCACCAGCTCCAGGCCAAAGTCTCAATAGTTCACCATATGCCCAAGGAAGTAGGTGAGGGAGAGAAAAAAAGTTTAAAAGTTTCAAGCCCTACAAATGGGTCCCACTCTCTTCTGACCTTGGCAAATTCTTTGACACCTGCTGGGTTGTCTGTTGCAATCTAATCTCCTCTGAAGGCAAATAAAAATTGCATTGCTGTGAGGAATTGTTATGAGCTATGAGATAAAGTAATTTCTGGCAGGAGCTGATTTAGCATCACCCTGAGAGATGTTTTGATTTCATAAGGTGAGAGAAATCTGCTCTTGGGAAGCCATAGCTGAGGCCCCCATCACCTAAGCAACATTCCGATACTATTATGCTTATGTTAGGAACAGAGATCACAATAGAAAATGTAAAGCTGAAGGGTACAGATAATAAAAAGGTTCATCTTTACAAGCAGTAGGTATAGACGAAACAAATATTTCAGGAGAAGCAAATGATCACTGTTATTACAAAGGTATTATAGGGGGGGAAGGAATTAAAGTTAACATAAGAACATAAGAAGAGCCGTACTGTATCAGGCCAAAGGCACATCCAGTCCAGCCTCCTGTACCTCACAGTGGCCCACCATATGCCACAGGGAGCCCACAAGACAACAAGAGACTTGCTTCTTGATGCCCTCCCTTGCACCTGGCATTATGAGGTAGCCTACTTCTAAAATCAGAGGTTGCACGTACCCATCATAGCTTGTAACCTGTGATGAACTCTTCCTCCAGAAAATCTGCCCAATCCCCTTTTAAATGCATCCAGGCCTAATACCATCACCGCATCCTGTGGTGAGGAGTTCCACAGACTAACTACACACTGGATAAAGAAATATTTTCTTTTGTCTGTCCTACCTCTCCCAGCACTTAATTTTAGTGACTATCTCCTGGTATTTAGTGACTATCTCCTGGTATTATGTGAGAGGGAAAAGTTAGCTCTATCCACTTTATCCATCCCCTGCATAATTTTGTATGTCTCAATCATATCTCCCCTCAGGTGTCTTTTTTCTGGACTGAAGAGCCAGTAGCCTTTTCCCATAAGGGAGGTGCCCCAGCCCAGTAATCTTTTTGGTTGCTCTCTTCTGTACCTTTTCCATTTCCACTATAAGTTATAGTGAAAAATGGAATCAAGTCTACTGATAACTTGCCTTTCTTCCATTATAGGACTCAAAACACCTCACATATGTTTCCCACATCAGTACCCATCCTGTACCAATATGATCAGCTCTCAGTTATCTTCAGCAAAGTGGCTGGCAGCCCACTCCTAACCTGCCCTGGAACAGGTAGGCTGGGAGATCTGCCCCGCATCTAGAGCAGGGTTGGGGCCAATTGCAGCTCAGCCCAGGGCAAGGGGAATTCCTTCCCCTTACCCCAGGTAAGATCCAAGCCTGGCCCTGCTCCCCACTCACCCACAGCCTACCCGCTGCTTTCCCCCTGCCCTGGAATGCCTTCTTCCAACCCTCCCCCCCCCCAGACCCCTGGGCTAACCTAACTTGGCCAGCACAGCCTTACTGGTCCACCGGTGCTTTGGCTCTCACATCGATTTACCTCCTTGTGCTTTACAGCACTGTCACAACACTGCTGGGCCAGCGCAAGGGACATGCGCCAGCCTAACACGAGGTTGGAATTGTGACCTGCAGGAGATTCACTGCTGTTCAGTCATTTTTATCATACTATAAATGTTGTGCCATTTGTGCTGAGCTGCCAGCACAAATGGCCAGAGGCTCTGTGCCCATTAGAGACAGTCCCAGCCCACATCAGAGCAGGTAAAGTGCCAGTGGGGATGGGTCATGGGTGCTTTGGGGAAGGTTTGAGGGCAGCTCAGGAGCAGAAGGGGATGATCTCAGTGGTAGCAGTGCATGCTGGGAACTTTTCCCTGTTTTCCCAGCCCCAAATGGTTGGTATAGGTCCAAGGACAGCCAGGTGGCCTACAGAGATATAAGTAAAAAAAAAAAATTTTTTTTATTTACTCTGGCAGTGCAGTTGCATCGCATAGGATGGGAGTGGGAGTTGGGTAGGAACTTAGACATTATCCTCTACCCCAGGGATAAGCAACTCACATAAGGGCCAGACACTTGGTCCATCAATAGTAAGACTTCATGCATGAACCTTGTGATTAGGCCACTGAGCTAAGAAAACTCTTGGTCTGCTCACATTGTAAGTCACATTTTAAGCAAACCAGGTGGGTATATCTTTTTGGGACAACAGGCCAGATGATTTCAGGTGATAGGCCACATATGACCTGAGCTTTGGAGAGGACGGGATGGGACTGTAAATTAGAGACCCATTAATCAAACTCTTGACACTGATCTCAAAAACCTTTGATTTGTCTGTTTAAATAAATCCAGTACCTTCAGCATTTTCAAATGGCTTTTCTTTTAGACATTTTATTAACCTTGTAGTACACATAGTACTTTCCGGTTTATCAACATCCCTGTTGAAATGTGGCACTGAAAACCAGAAATTGTCATTTTTCTGATAGGATAGGTTCCAATTCATAGAGAGAAGAGCTGACTGACTTTCGCCTCAAAGTGACTTTGATCTCCTCCTGCAAAAAAATCAGACAAAAGGGACAATTTGTTACTACAGACAGTTGCCCTAGAAACAGAGCCACAGAATCCAGAAGAGTCTCCCAGAAGCCAGAAGTGACGTGACATCACAAGAGGCAAAGGCCATAGAGAAGACCGTAGAGGTCATTGTACCATGAGAAGAAAAATGCTGAAAATTCCTGCTCTAGAGAAAAGAAATAGGAAATTCATAAACCTAAGGGACAGAAGGAAGAGCGAAGAGAAGGAAGCACACAGGCTGAAGTACAAAGTGGGAGAAGGACAGCCAATTTGGAGAGGAAATCAAGCTGAATAGAATGGGCAGGCCTCATTCCCTCCCCATGGTGCACAGACAGTGACAGGTCACCCATCATTCATACCAAGATTCTGTCCTGACTCATTAAAACCAATGGAAGGAAGTTCTTCATATAGCCCTGTAAAACCTAATCTGCTCTGGGTACATGAAAGATTTATGAGAAGTCCCTGCTGATTGAGAATAAAGTAAAATCTGGCAGACTCCCAAAAATAAATTGCTTCCTCCTCTTTTGCAGACATATATGTAAAATAGATTATTGTTAGAGAGCAATTAATGTTTTATTTCTCCAGTTATGAAAAATGAATTATGAAATAATTAATTACAACAAAAGACTGGATAGCTTAATATTCAGACAAGCATTCATTTGTCATTATTTTAAAATTGAACTTTGAGTCCAATTATTTCTTTAATCTATTCAGTATGTTTTGTTAGTCACTTCCTCGGCACATTGCCTTAAGAGCCGCATTCTCCTTGTGGGTGCAGAGAAAGAGCTTGAGAGCTGGTGTAACGTAGTGGCTAAAAGTCAGGGGCTCCAAACCAGTACTTCACTAGTTTGTTTCTCAACTCTGTTACAAACTCACAAGGAGGCCTTAAATTAGTGTTTCCAAAACTGAGATCACGGCTTCCAAGGAGCCGCAAGAAACCAGCTAGGAGAGCAACAGAATCCTCATGAAAAACCTTTCACCTTATACAAGGTATAGGATTGTAGTCCAAATGAGGAGCTGCGGCCTTGATCGACTTGGTCAAGGGAGCTGTCAGTGGAAAAAATTTGGGAACCACTGCCTTAGCCTCCAATGCAATTTTGAGATACTTACCACTTACCGTCCAGTGGTGTTATAGGGAATACTGCGGGATCCTAAATGTGAAGCACTATCAAATGCTACATATTATTATTCTACTGTATTTTGCCAGTATCCTGGCTTTCTTGGTTTTGAAAATTCAGTTCGTCTTCATCCAATGGTCCCACTATAACTGGGCAACAAATCTCATGTTATATATGCTAAGCCTCTTATGCCCAGCTCTAACTCGAACCCTACCTTTGCATTTTAAAAATAAAAAGTACATTTAATATAAATATACATATATTGGGACACAAATGCCCAGAATACACAAAAAAAGGCAAAAATGTCCAGGGATACCAAAGACCAGGGCGCATTTGGCCAGGACACAGTCATCTAGGACACAGTGGTCCTATCACTGTGCTACACAGGAGCCATAACTAGATGGACAGATTTACCTGTCTGTTGTCCTTGCTCTGAATAGTCCGAGAACAGTAAATGGGAAGGATCTGTCAATATTGTAACTTCCTAGAAATGCATTGGTCAAGATTAAGAAGATAAGAACAGCCCCACTGGATCAGGCCATAGGCCCATCTAGTCCCTGTATCTCACAGTGGCCCACCAAATACCTCAGAGCCCAGTGCTGGGCTCAGGGGCACAGCTCTGTGCCTCTGAGCACTGTCGCAAACGTGCCATAAGGTATGTTTGCAAGCCTCACCACCAGCCTCCCGCCCATGCTAGCCCAGCGCCAGCCAGTGCTGGGCTAGTGCAGGGCAGCCACCCAGCTTCCACGGCTCGGCGGTCCAGGAGACTGAGCCACGGCACAGTAGGCAGGGGTGGGGGTGGGGAGGAGGCGTTCCGGGGAGGGGGGAGACTGGTGGGGGAGGAGAGAGGGCGGGGAGGAGGCATGACAGGGAGGTGTGATGTGGGGAAGGGAGTGGGCTGGAGGCGTGCCACGGGGGGGAGGCAGGTCCGCGGAGCTCCACTCCGCAGGATCCAAAGCACTCATGTAGGGCTTTGCACCCTACACGAGTGCCTTTACCCATTGCAGGGCTTCTCCCCTTCTCCCAAGGCGCCTCCCGTGGTAGCCCAGGGTGCAGGATCCAGTGGCAGTGCCGCCGAGCCTGGGCGCCCCGGGCAGCTCAAGATTGGGCTGTCAGGGAGCACACAAGGCAACAAGAAACCCAGAAGAAGCAGCATCTGTGAACACCTCCTTTATTTTTTGTAGGGATGCAAAGTTGATTAATCAGTTCAATAACTGATTAAAATCATTAACATTGATTTAAAAGCAATACCCAATTAACTGGGCAGCAAATCATATATAATTTGATGTAGATACAGATGTAGATATAAAAATGAGGCTTGATGCAATATTTAAAATAATTACATGTATTTATGCATGCATATATACAGATTTAATGAATGAAAATCAATGAAACGTCATGCAGATATCTGCTAAGATTTCTTTAATTGGGTAACAGCCTTTGTGTCTGGGGATGGGGATGGCTTTCAAGACTGCTGTCATTGGATTAAAAATATGGAAAGATTAGAAAGCTTTGCACTTATATTATTTTTCATGTGGCACAGATGCTGCAATATGAAGTTTTACTGTAGGTTCTCCATGTTTAATTACAAATGAGTATATCTGATAATGATTTTTGCCTTTCTTAATGACTTATAATTGGAAAATTGTTGTAGATATGTGATTAAGTGTACTCTCACAAATGATGCAATTAAAATAATTATGCAAATTATGTAAATACAGCCAAACAGTCAAGCAAAAAATATACACAAGGAGATTAATACAGCACATTAGTCCATGCATGGACTGCAAGGGTGAAATTCTCAGTTTCATGAAGTCACATTGGAGAGATTTCAGCAGAAAGCGAGGACAAATAAGGTAGACCAAAAAGTATGTCACTTTTCTGGCAGGAAGTAATACAGATGCATAAGTAAAGGAAATGATACATGGAAGAATGAGACAACTGTACAACTGGGAAGCAATCAAGAAAATTCATAGGACCAAAACTGGAAGACAATACAGGAGAAGAAAAATGAGCTGATCTGCAGGATGCACAGTCATATTGCTGCTACGCAGTAGAGTCACAAGAGGGGTGCAGGAGTGTGGGCCACACCATGTGTCATCCTTAAGAGGGGTGATACCACACTGCCTGAGCCTTCCTTCAGTGACCTTCAGTCCACTCAGGGCCCAGCCACCTCGTGCACTTGCTGGCGATCGTGTTTTCGCTGTTTCCTGGGGAGAACATGAAATGACTTGGCCCAAAGTGGACCTAAGACTTCAAAAAGAAGGCAGTCTATAGGCAGACTTTTGACATTTAAAGAAATGTGATATCCCATAAGTTCAATGGGTGACATGATTATATCATTTTATGTAAGGAGGGCAGGAGGTCTGGTCTAGAGTGTAGAGCCTCCATTAGCCCGAAGATAACATCTGAAGGTCGCTGGTTCGAGGCCACCGACAGCTCTGTGAATGGTGAGACCTTGAAGAAGCTGACAAGCTGAGCTGAGTTATTCCACCTGCTCTTTGGTGTGAGCGAAGAAGCATCTTAGCTGACCTTCAAGTGAGAGATGAAGGAGCTGTTTGTCAGCCAGCGTGGGAAAGTTCAGTCTTTCACAGGAACCTCAATCTGGAAAAAAAATCAGATTTCCCTGATTGAACGGGGTCACCAGGCACAGTGGGATCAAGTTGGTGACCTAAGTAATGATCAAAGGGGGCAAGGCAAGATATCAGTGGTTTAATGAATGAATGAATGAATGAATGAATGAATAGTGGATAATAATAAGCAGGCCCCCATATGAACAATATGCATTTCTTGGTTTGTATTTAGGATGGATATTTAGAACACCAGTGCCTATGTGGATATTTAGGATGGTTGTTCGTGGGCAGAGCTCATTTTGCTTCAGAAAATGCTCATCCACTTGAACAGGCAAGAAGTGAACTTAAAGTTTCTGCTTCCACCACACCCATCATTTAACATAATGTGCTGCTGCTGGAATGAAGCCTGCAGTCTTTCCTGCCTAGTAGAGTGCAAGTTCCCAGAAAAAAATAGTTGCCCCCACACTTCTAGAATCCTGACTACGGGCCTGGTGGGGAGAGGGTGGCTGGGAAGTAGAACAGGGAGAGGGAGTGGATCCCATAAGAACCAGCATGCACCAGGATCCTATCCCTGTTCCCAACCCTGTTCCCTTTCCCTTACTCTCCCTGGTTCTGTGCCAGCAAAATGACTGGTGCAGAGCCAAGGAGACCATTCAGGCTGAAGAGGTTTGCCACAGGATAAAGGAACAAACATTCCCTCACCTTGAGGAGACCTCCCTGACTGTTCCCCTCCCCCATCATAGGATGCAGTTGGTTGGTTGGCAACCTTCAGTCTCGAAAGACTATGGTATAAGCCTACAGCACCTGGTATTCCCAAGCAGTCTCCCATCCAAGTACTAACCAGGCCTGACCCTGGGATGCAGTGAACACTCGGTTAGCATGGTGGCATGAGCTGTAGGGTTTTTAGTTAAGACGGTGCTGTCAGTCTCTCAAAGTCTCCAGCAATGCTAATATTTTTCAATCACTATGATCTGTTACCATAAGGTATTTCTGCTGAAATGCACAGAGTCAGATATCCATATTTCATGAGATGCATTTTAAAATTTCACTCCTATTTAGTAATGATAACTCCAGCCATAAATGAGACAAGGAACAATTGCCCATACCACAAAAACAGTTATGTTCCCGAATTGTCATCCAATATATATGCAAGGAAACTGAGCTCCAAATGAACTGAACTACATTTCAATCAGTCAATGCGCTTACAATGTGCTCACTCAGTGGGAAGTTCCACCAGTCTCCTCCAACACACTGTTTTATTGTTATTATTATGGCCTCTGTTCCCAGCCAGGACACAGAAGGCACCACCACTGAGATAGATGAGATTGCCTAGACTCTGAAACAGAGAAATGACCACCTTGCTGCAAGTCCGGAAGCCAACCAGAAATGATACAGCTTCTTCTAGCAGCATAAAATCCTGGGTGCATAACATTGCAAATGAGCGATGCTGGTAATACAATTGTGGCTTTTCATCTCCCCACCCCCATGCTTCCTTAGGTGGCAAGACCAGCAATTTAAGTAATAAAGAGTGCTGAGGTAGGGAAAAAAACAACTCATTCTGCCACCGAAGTCTTTTGCAGGCTATGGATGGCAAGATACATTCTCCCATAATACAATCCACAAAGCAACAAATGACCCTCTGCTCTTTCCTTCCTCCAAGCTACAAGAAACATAAAATAGCTTAATGCATTTGGGAAGCTGCTTCTTCATGCCACATGCAACATATTCCCTAAATCAGGGCTTTCCAAACCCCGGCCCAGGGGTTGGATCCAGAGCTTGGGGAAAGCCCTCTGCTCCGTGAGTGGAGCTTACCATCCTGCTCCTCCTCTGCGCTGCATGTCTTCTGAGTAGATCTGGGCATTGGGATGCTCTGGCCAGTCACATCTGCCTGGACAGGCAACAGATGAGACTGCCAAGAGCATCCCAATGCCCAGATCTACTCTGAATACATGCAGCACGGAGGTGAAACGGTAAGCTCCAGTCCGAACTGGGACCACTTTTTTGATGGACAGTGTTCGCGAGTTTGGCAACCGCTGCCCTAAATAATGCTGACCAAGCAAGGCAAAAGAGTGAGTGTATGTCTGCACACACGTGAGTGCATGTGTGTTCACATTCCCAGGACCAGCTCTCTTGATCACCTGAAGTATGGTAGCCTCTGAGTAATGATTTGCAGCTACCAAGGCCAAGGACCACAGAGGTGGTCATGCAAAGGCCAATACCACATGCAGACTGTGTGCTGGTCAAATTGAAGCATGATTCTGGAAGCACTCAAAACACCCTTTTCACAGCAGCCTGCTAATCATCAGTGCACTCACTGGCACTAATGACTGTCAATTAGCTTATGAAGTAACTGCCATACCAAGGTATTTTACACCCACAAGAGGGCTCAACTAACTGGGCCAGCCCCCTGATCCCCCAGCAATGCCATGAGGGCTTTGGGGAGCATTCCCATTACCTAGCAGAGAGGGTGGTAGGTGAAGGATTCTAGACCAACACTCAATTCCCCCTTCTTCCATCAAGTTGCTACACTGAAGGAGGATAAGGCAGAAGCAGCATCATACACACACCCAGGTCTGCTTTCCGCTGCAGCAACTGATTTTATTATTCATTTCATTCACTGTGAATGGCTATTTGTTCATTGTAAACCAACTTGGGAGCCATGTTGGCAGAAAGAAAGTCTACAAATGTAGCTAAATAGTGATAAATGATGTTCAGTTGCCAATAAATATGAATATAGTTACTTGGTCGAGTGATACAATTAGGCATTGGTTTTTGCAAACTTTATACAAGGGAACCACCATGCTGCATGCATTCACTACGAATGAGAAAACACGCCAGTCTGAGAAGTGGAGAACATCATAATGGATATAGTTGGACCTTGGTATATGTGGAAGATCCATTCCCAGACCCCCCACAGATACCGAAACCCAAGGAAAACAAATTCATAGATCCTCGTCCTTAGAACCTCCAGATGCAACCAGAGATGTTCTTTGGTTGCTGTCTGGAATTGTTCTGAAGCCATCAGAGGCCTTTCTGGGCATCGGAAAAGCCTCCAGAGCTGCCAGAAAGAGGCCAGAGGCCCACAAAGTCCTCTATGGGCTTCAGAAAGGGCTCCGGAGCTGTGAGAATGGCACTTCTGGTTTTTCCAAGAACCAGAAGGTGCCTCTCTGGCACCTCCAGAGGCCTTTCTGAGGACTGCAGGGATCTCATGTGGCCTCTACAGGCCTCAGAAAGGCTCCCAGATGCGACCGTAGAAGATCTCTGGTCGCGTCTGGGAGCTCAGGTCCGGCCTTCACCGTGGGTTTGGATCCTGTGGTTAGTTAATACTGAGGGTCCCGCATACACGTATAGGGAGACAGACCTGTAATGCTATGTCTCTTGCCCCAGACAGTGTTGACTTTCAAATAATACATTCCTTCAACAGCAAGAGATTTTCCTACAAAGCCTGCCTCATTGATGAGCAACTCAGTCGCGCAGCCATTTCTTTCAGACTGTTAAAACTGATGACCTAAACGAAGGCGCTTAATGCTTCAAATGCATTAAGTATTGATAGAAACATAAACTGACAATGCAGTTTAGAGGAAATTTTCTTTACAGTGCCGTTTAATGACAATTCACCTTTCCGTGCTTGTATCAAGAATGATGAGTAGTTGAGTCTTCAGCAAGAGAATGAAAAATCCTTCTTCGACAAAATCGGAATACCTGAGGGTATTTGGAGTGTACCCAAGTGCTTCTTTTTCTCAGGGCTGGCACACTCCCACCTCCTGGCGTTTGTGACTACCGAGAGAGGAAGGAATGCTCAAGCTGTATCGGTGCTGCCTTCAGATCTCGATTTCCCGTTCTCCTGCCTCAAACCAGTGCAGCCCCAGCAGAACACACACACACCCACAATGCTCTTTTGTTTAACAGGATCAAAGTGATGTGCAGCAACTCTGGGCCAACACCGCTTTTGCATTTGCAAATATATATTTGGGCACCGAGCACTATCACTGGAGAAAACATCGAGAACTGTGCCCTGGGAGTTTGTACATGCATTCCTGGGAAGAGTCATGCCAAGGGGGTTTATTAAGCAACTTACTCTCAGCCTCAACCACCTATCCACAATAAAGGTATAATAATGCTGACCTTCCAGAGTTGTTGTAAGGTTTACAAGATAGTATAAGTGCACTTTGAATGCTTGAAAGTGCTGTACACATCCTGTTATTGCAAGCAATTCCACTTCCCCCATGCATTCACCAAAGAGAGAAAAACATCCTACATACACAACACTCCCCCCAGCACACTCCCCCCAGCAATTTGGAAAGATGGGATAGACATGTGACTAGTAATGGAGCTAAGTCCAATCTCTCTGACTATTGATAGTTAAAAAAAAAAATTGCATGGGCTCAATACCGTTCTCATTACAGTATGGCTCATGCAATTGAATATGTACTTGAAATATAATAAGCAGCCCATTCAATTTATTCTTGATCCCTAAGAAACTCAATACCAAGACCCATCTTGGTGAGTGCTTTTGCTGCAAATAAACACTCTCTTGTTCACTCAGCCAGTGGCTAATTGCCAATTTGTTTCATGGACCAAACCTGACACTCCAAAACAGCTATTAAGCCCGGACACTTTCAAAAAGATCAGACTAGCCTTGCTTCTAAAAAAGGGTTATACTAGCAAATAAAATTCCCACCTTTCCTCACCTTTTGATCCAATTTCCATTTTCCCCCCCACTGGATTTAGCTCTCTCTCTCTCTCTCTCTCTCTCTCTCTCTCTCTCTCTCCCACATACACAAGTAAATCTATTCCAAGCAGGTAAAGGTCTCAACAAAAAGCCTGGCACTGCTCATTATGACTGAATAGGATTCCAAATGGACCTTCGCTGGTAATGTGATAACAAAATTCAGTTCTTCAGACAAAGAGTCCTTTTGGCATAGTTTCTGCTGTTCCTTTTGTGCATGGATATAAAGATCAGAGCCATCTGCCTGAATAAGATTTGGAATTCTGATGAAAACAATAAAAGATATTAAACACTTTCTATCCCTCCCAAATTTGCATTCAGGCTCTCCTTTTGTCAGAGTGGTAATCGCGCTCCCATCTGTATTCACCAGATTTATGCAAACAAGGCTTCCTCTGTCAAAAATCATAGCCAGCAAATGCAGTCGCAGACTGCTCAGTTGTGTCAATTATGGTCCCTGAAAGAAAACGCAACCTGGTATTTTGACATGTGTCAGTTTTATTTATGGATCAGACAGTCTTACTGGAGTTTGGTATCATCTCACTCACTGAAGCATAAGGTATTGTGTTCAATTGAGCAAAAAACAAAATAACGCCAAAGAACAAAACATGGAGTTTCAAGTGTCATGAGACTAGTGTTTGTATAGGGATGGCCTCCGCACTAGAATGTCTCCCTTCCATCTATATTTCTTTGTTGCCTTTTGACATCTCTGGCTCAGAATAGTTTTGGGCCTCAATCAAAAATTATTTGAGCCTCCTATAGCCTCCAGGGTCTTTATTCAGGTTGTAGACAACAGCACTCAGAGCTGAAAAATGTCCTCTTCAGTGGCCAAAACAAAATGGCAGACCCTGTAGCAGGGTGGTCATGCCCAGCTTACCTTTAAATCCCTTCCAGAAGACACTGTGCTATACAAAGATGGTGCTTCCAGTCATATGCCTAGAATCAGCACAAAATTGTTTCCACCCACATAAGTGTTTTATTTTCTGGCAAATGTATGAGTCTTCCAAATGCAGGGTGTATATCAGACTTATGAGACATAGCAAGCTGAATGCAACCTTCGGTGACCAGTTATGATTTTGACAGCTCCCTAATTTTGCAGTCCCAAGCTAGCAGCTTCTCCCCTTCAAAGATGTATCCAGGCATGAGCAAGTAGGGCTTGTGCCCTGGGCGCCATTTGAACAGGGTGCCACAGAAGGAACTAGAAGGAATGGGGTGGCCAGATTGCAGGGCTGCCTCCTAATGTTTCGGTGGCCATGCAGTCCGGCCACCTCCCCATTCCTTCTCCTTTGGAGGTTCTTGTTGAGTGCCAGTGCCTCCTTCTTGGAAGTGGACCCTGCAAGTGATATTATGATGCTGTGACATTGTGAAGTCATTGCCCTGGACAGCGCTGCTTCCAGCGACAGGTCTGCTCCCCTTCTCCCTTTCAATGACCCCAGTAAATTCACACCTAGACTTTTTGGGAAAACCTGACTCATAACTTAACAGGCCTATTACCAATAGCATGCATAAAATTGGTCACCCCCTCAATATACCATATGGGGGCTTCCATTTCAGAAGCTAGAAGGACATGCCTGGACGTCACAGGCTAGAGGCTGATTTATGTGGATCTCTGTGTAGATTTATTTGACTGTTACATTCCACTGTAATTTACAGTCGTCTTGGCTGTAATGTTTTAAACTCCATTGCTATAAGCCTGGAAATTGAGCATTCATTTAGTGGTGAGAGCAAAAACAAATTTCTAACAAGCTACTCCAAAGACAAATGAACACTTTATGTTGAAGTATCTGGCTCTTAGAAACACTTTGGCTCGATTTCAATGGGTTATGAACATTGTGTTATCACTATATTCTAAAAGGAAAAGAATTATGTGTAACATTTGAAAAAATGTTTTTGATGGGGAAAGGTGAATGCGAATGAGCATACAAAATCTGAAAAAGAAATATGAATTTTCATGACCACTTATGACAGGGGTCTCCAAACCTCAGCCCAGGGAGCCATATCCAGCCCTCTGGAGGATTTAATCTGTCCTGCCCATTCCCCCAGCCTCTTGGGGTTAAAAATAGACACACTTCTGGGTTTCCCAGCATGGGTATGTATTATATTCAGCAACTAGAGGAGGCAGCAACTGTTACCCTGCACATCCCTGATCTTGTCTGATCTTGGAAGCTAAGCAGGGTCAGGCCTGGTTAGTACTTGGATGGGAGACCGCCTGGGAATACCGGGTGCTGTAGGCTTATACCATAGTCTTTCGAGACTGAAGGTTGCCAACCAGAGGAGGGTGGGATGGAGGCATTTTGGGGTGGGAGAGGGTGGGCAGGCCCAAGGGCAGCTGAGCAGGGGGTGGGGCCTGGATTCAGCACAAATGCTGGATCTTATCCCTGGTCCCAGGCAACCCAGAGCAGCTCCAGGCTGCTCAGATTTGTGCCACCTTCTACGCCACTTCCTGCTGCGGCCTTACCCGCGGTAAGGGAAAGCAATTCCACTTGCCGGGGCTGAGCTGCAACCAGCCCCAACCCTGCTCTGGATGTGGGGCAGGCTCCAAAATGGCAACCACTGTATCCTATGCTGGAGGGGCAGTCCAGGATGTCTCCTCTAGGTAAAGGAAAAATCATTCCCTTACCCAGAAGCAAGCCTCCATGGCATGAATGGGTCTACACGGACTTATGGCTGCTATTTAACTGGTGTAGGTCCATGACGACCCATGCTGCAGGACTGGCCCCAGGTGATGATATCAGTGGTGCTGATCCCACTGATTCCACCCCCTCCTGGAATCTGACCCTTCTCCTGCCCGTCCCTCCCCCTGCCCCATTTTACCCCCTCCCTACCTTCATTCTGCCTTCCTGCCACCCTCTCCTGTCATCTTAACTGCTCCAGCGAGCAGAGAAATGTGCAATGATGGTGGCAGGAAGGTGTCATCACAAGGGGGGAACCTGCATTGGCCGGTTCCCTGTGGTAAGGTTAGGGTGGGCTGTAAGAGCACAATCCTATGTGTGTCTACTCAGAAATAAACCCCTGAGTTTAATGTAACTTACTCCCAGATAAGTGCATTTGGGATTGCAGCCTAACAGCCCACTCCTATCCCAGGCTTATCCCGATGGATCTCTTGATCTGTCAGCCTAAGTCCCGGAGCAATGGTACAAAAATGCCTGTGTTATTCTGCAGGCTGAAGCCACTCGGACAAACAGCCAGAGGTCACATGTAGAAGACAGCAGCCTGCCAAATTCATCTATCCCATCCTGCTGCCAGCAGTGGTGCTGACCTGTGTGCTTCCCCCACCCGGCACTGGCCCCTCTCCAGCGCCCACAACTAGCAAGTGTTTGCATTGTGATGTGCTCCGCATTCCCTTTTTTACGTACTGAGAAAGGGCAAGGAAGTCAGCACTGAGCTATGCCCACTCTGGAGGAAAGGGGCACAAAGGGGAAGCTCCCTGAAGTTGGGGGATTTCTCTAGGCTATTGGCCTGTGGATGCCTTTTGGTGCATCATTGGGGGAGGAGGGGGCAGTACTTGGACTCATCTTAGGAGCTGCGTCTCTGGCCAAAGGAGGACTCCAATGGTCCAGGGACACCTTGGAGGAAGCAGGGCTATCAGGGAAGGGAAGCTCTGTCACTCTGCATGAGGAGAGTCTTTTCGGGGCAGACTTTGGGGTTGGAAATGGGAGCACTCCATGCACTGCAGGTGGACTAGCAGGTGCATGCTTCTCTTTGCACCCTGCCTAATGGGGTGGGAGCCCTGGGGAGAGCTCCCCCCCCTCGCCTTGCTCCTGATGTAGGCAGGAAGTGCAGAAGAGCGGTGGTAGAGATGCTGGATGGCAACGCCAGCTACCCTGGTGCTGCTTCCACCATGGGCACGCCACTCCTTGGCTGCCACTCCCTCACCACTCCCTCACCTTCATCATCATGGTGGACATTGTGGAAAACATGCTGGTGATTTTGTCAGTGCTGAGGAACTGGAAGCTCTGCAATGCTGGGGAAGGAGAGGGAGTAGGGATGCTGCCCCGCAGGTGGAAGTAGGAGGTGGAGGCCTCCCCTGGAAAGGCACTTCAGAAGGGGAGGGCAGGTGCAGCCACCACTGGAACATTTCCGCACCAGTCCAGGGTCCACCTTTCACTACCTCCAGAAAGTGATAGCCAGTGAAAGACAGGTGGCACTGGTGAAGGGGGGGCAACCAAGGGTCACTGGGTGGGGAGGTAAGCAATTTTACTGACCCTCCTGTGTGGCACCCCAGGGCATTTGTACCCGTTGACCCTCCCTCCAGGTACACCAGTAAGTCAGAGGGGAATGGAATAGGAGAGCATCAAGAGCAGTTTGGGGCAGGCAGCAAACCAAGCCAGGGGCAGGCGGGGGAGGAACTCAGTGGCAGCAGCGCATGCCAAGTTCCTATCTCCCTTTTCCAGGTCCAACACACACCCAACTCTCCTCAGACTTCCATCAGCAAAATAGTTGGCATAGGTCCAAGGAAACACATTGGAGGCCAGCTGGCCTGCAGGGAACTAATGTTGCCCTCCTCCATCACAGCATCTAGTGGTTGCTCCATATGCACCGCTGAATTATTATTTTCAGGCACAAAAAAATTGCATCCTTAGCAAGAGGAGAACAGTTGAGTAGTGGCTTTCTCTGCTGTAGGTGTCCTGGTTCACTTTCCTAAATCACTGGAGCAGTAGCATAGCTGTTGGGTGACACAGTGGGACCAGGTGACACAATGATGCTCCCCTGCTTCATCGTATCATCCCCCGCACCTGCACAGACACCCCCTCATCTATGCATGTGCATTCCTGGCCCCAGAAATGCTCCATTTGGGGAGCCATATGGGAACCAGGGTGGGCGGGAGGCAGTGTCTTGGTGCATCTGTGTGTCATAAGGTAGGAGCTGTCACTCCCACCTCACAGTAGAGAAGCAGAAAACCGCAACTCCACCACGAGAGTGCAATGCCCCCCCGGTCCCCACCCGGCTATGCTACTGCACTGGAGCAATTTGGTCAGTGAAGAGCATCCGCTTTTTGTTTATACACCATGCTGCAGTCTTGACTGCATCCGTTCGTATTTTTGGGGTAGGGGAGGAGTTCTGAACTACGAAAAGTGCTCACTTAAAGTTATCAGTAGGTCCTTCGAAACTGCAACTTCAAGCACATTGACTTATAATGAAACCAGTTTTTACCGTAGACTAATTGCTATATGCAAACAAGAGTTAGGGCGCAATCCAAACTGCACCCTATGACGGCCTAAGTCCCTTGGGCCAGCCTAGGAGGGTCGCAAATGTGCCGTAAAGCACGTTTGCACCTCCTTGAGGGGAAGCCAGGCCAGCACTTAGAGAAGCACCGGCCTGCGGAGGCTGACATAAGGCCCCGCGCCGGCTTCCCCTCAACCGCTTGTGTCGGCGCACCTGCACCGACACAAGAGGAAAAGGTAGGCATGGGGGGCGGGGAGGAGGAGAGAGGGAGGCGTTCCTGGGCGGAGGGAGGGCAGGCAATGGGTGGCCCTGGGGGCAAGTGGGTGGGCAGGGAGTGGGAGGCAGGGCTGGGATCTGGCAGCTTCAAGTCACTCCACTCTCCTCAGACTTGTGCCACCTCCAGCAGTGGCACAAGTCCAAGGAGACCCATTGTGGCAGCAGCCCTTACCCAGGGGAAGGGGAAGAGCTTCCCCTTGCCTCTGGCCGAGCTGCTACTGGCCACAATTCCGTGCTGGGTACAGTGCAAGCCTCCTGGCTTGCCTGTTCCAGCGCAGGTTAGGATTGCGCCCTTAGGTTCCTAAAGCATAAAACATCACCAAACTTCTAAATAAGGATCCCAAACACTTCTAATATTAAATATTGAAATAAATGTGAGCTTTTTGGTCCAGAGAAAACCCACCCAGACACAGGAAGAACATGGAGACTCCACACAGGCAGTGGCCCCAGCCAGAAATTGATTTTTAATCTCACCAACTTTATAATGAAATGACTCAAAATGAAACAACTTTTAGTGAGGACTTGCTGTAGTTCACACAACCAGTTCACACAAAGCATGTTCATCCATCCACTGTAGAAGCAGTCAATGACTTGCTGAGGTTAGTCAGGCATCATAGATTCATCTCCACAGATACAATTTTCACATCAGTGGCAGACCACCCATTTAGTCATTGGGGCAAAAGCCCTGGGCACGGGGCCTTGCGCGCTTTAAGGACCCCACAGAAGCCTCTCTGAGACTTCCAGTGGGATCAGAAACGGGATCCAGAAGCACAGTTTAGATCCTGCGACAGATCCTGGAGTCGCACAAGGCTCCGTGAGTTCCTGGTAAGTGGAAGGGGGTAGATTTGCCCATGGGGAGCAGTGACATCCCACGGGGGTTGCACCATTGCACACCTTTGTCCCAGGACATGGGGCTGGAGAGTTGCACCACTGTTTCACATCATCCACTGTCAACTCAAATGCAACACTTAATGGGGGATACAGTTCACACATTTATCCGAGAGTTAAGTAATGGGACATGAAGTGATTGGTGTGAATAAACCCTTGAGCTCTGTCAACAGTCTAGTCTCTCCGTTTAATGTAGCATTTTTGTGCTTGTGCTGAACTCCTATCGATGCCTAAGTGAATGGGGGAACCAATAACAAATTGATTTGCCTCATTTCCCAGAATGGATCCACTCGATACAATGAATCAATACTTGGTGAAAACAAAGAAATAATCTTGTTCTACCCGTGGTCCCTGTTATGATTTCTCTGACTTATTGTGTGACTCAGAGTATAACTTAGGAAGCATTCTCAGAATTGATCCTAAAAGAAATTTCAAAACGAAAAGTGTTAATTACATTCAGATTTCCATAGAATTCAAGTGTAAGACATTTTTAACATAGATAGATAGATAGATAGATAGATAGATAGATAGATAGATAGATAGATAGATAGATAGATAGATAGATAGATGAACCCCTGTGGAACAGATCCCCTGCAGATACAGAAACCGCAGTTATGGGGGACACCTGTTTCAATGGTAGCTCCTGTGTCCCCACCCCGTATTAACATTGTTTAAAAGCTATAATGGGGGCAAAGTGTCTCTTGCTTAAATAGACCACAGTAAGCATTAAGCTTAAAGAATGACAAAATCAGACTGTCAGCAGCCTGAATACTTGATTAAGAGCCCAAACGAATGTACCGTCAGCGCTGGGTGTCATAAACGAGCTGTAAAGCACATTTATGGCAGCTTTCATGTAGGGACCGCCGGCGCCGGTCCAGTGACAGTTGGTACTGAGCCCAGCATCGGACGGACACCACTCAGAGCAAGAGAAGAGCTCCAGGCAGCAGTAAGGGTTGTTGGAGGGTATTCTAGGATGGGGAAAGGGTGGGGCATGGGGAGCAACCAGGGCAGGAGAGGGGTGGGACTGGTGGAGTCCTGCTCCACCAGATCCTATGCTCTGTGTTGGGATGAAAAGCCCAACACAGAGCTCCTCCAGTCTGCGCTGGCAAAATAGTCAGCGCAGACTGGAGGAGACCCATTGTGGGCCTGTGCCCTTACCTTAGGTAAGGGGTCTCCGGTGGCTGCTGCAGTGCCCATAGGATGCAGCAGTAGCCATTTTAGCACCACTGCTCCTCTGGGCACCGGGCAGCTTAGGATTGGACTGAAAACTAGCTCTATCGTTAAATAGGAAGCAGAAGTTATTCATCCCTTTTTACGTTCTGTCTTAGATTTAAACTCCCTTAAAGAAAGATGCTGACCCAGGCTTTCATTTAGCCAATATATGCCTCCCAGGTCAATCACTTATGATGCAGGTTTCCATATCAGTCAATATCTGCTTATTTGATTGTGAGTAAGACCTACAAAAGAAAAATATGAGTAACAGAGGGAGCCTAGATGATTCTACTATAGTTAAAGGGCTGCCGGTGTTATCATAATAAATTTAGGAGTGAGAGAGGGGGCACTTTCCAAATTTCCAGTGAGGCACTGAGTATGGGATGGGACTCATCATATTTTATAAATATTCAAAAGTTCAGATAAGAATCAAAGAGCACTCTTCATTTTGTTTTGAAAAATCTGAGATATGAACATGTCAGTAAAAACAGAACCATGAAGGTAGGTTATAGGCTATAACCCACTGTAAGTCTCCCCTGTCTGCTGGGTGGCTGTGGTGTGGCCTATAGGATTGGCCTCAGGCTTCCACTGCTGAGGATGATCTCTGCCTACAGCTGCCCTATTTGGGGATTCAGATGTCTCAATTAAGAGTCTCAAAGCACTACAAGGGGGATGCTTTGAGGCCCTGGTCTTCTGCACTCAGTCATTCCACCCTTGGTCCTCCGCCACTCAGACATTCCACATCTTCCTGGTGCAGGGGATTGGGTCTGCTTGATTGAAAGTTTTGCCCCTCCTTTGCCCTCAAGTTGAGTTCCAGGTCCAGAATAAGTCCAGAATGACCCTTAAAAGGCTTCCTGGCTCAGCCCTTTCCCCTCTGGCCTGATCAGGATCCCCGACTCTGCAGCTTTCCACAGGAGGACAAGATGGCGGAATCTTCTGGAAAGGGCAAAGAAAGAAAATGTTTACCCAACAAAGTGAGGGCTGTTTTTGCAGCAGATAGTCATAGATTTCCTGAATGGGTTGTTATGGTTAAACATAAAAAAAGACTCGGAATAGATTTTCCTACTCAGTTAACCATATTCTTGAGGGAAAACACAAGGCAGAAGAATTATTAAAGAGCATGTCAGTAATGCACACATCTTTATTATGTCAGCCCTCTGCCAAAAAAAAAAAGGATAAGATTGATAGTAAAAGCTACTTAACTTTTTTTTTCCTTTGCAGAAATACACCATCTGCTTCAGATATACTATCTGCCTGTGTTTGATGAATTCACACATATTTTAAAGCCCTGGAGTAACCATCTGAATGGAAATTGGACACTGCTTGTCACTTGGAAAGCTTTTTTCTACTGGAGAGATTTCACATTTGTTCAATTAAGTGTGCGTATAAGCAATACACTTTATGAAATTTATCCCCAAAATAGAGAGGACCAAAATAATATTGGTAGCAGATGGCACAGCTGTTGCATTTACAAAGCTATCCATGGGGAAAAAAAAAATGTACAGAGAGTTGGGGGTGGTACAAGGGGCGATTGGGATTGGAACTACTGTGCTACTAAGAATGCAAACAAATTTCAAGTTCCCATTTCCTGATCCAGCTGTGCACAGGTAGTATTTATAGACATGGCCCAAAGAGGAAATATGAATGCTGAAATATTTATAAAAGTGTGCTTTTAAAGCAAGTGCAGAAATTGCTGACATCCCATCCTTTGACACATTATGTGAAATGGTAGCCCCATTGATTCAAATGAAATTTACAGCTCAAGCTTCGACTTGAGTTCTATGGGACTTGCTTGAAGCTTCAGACTACACCAGAGGAGCGCAATCCTATACATGTTTACCTGGAAGCAGTTTTCACTCAGTTCCATGCTCACAAATAAAGGCTAAACTAGACAATGTGCCTGCCATATCATCAAGGCCTGTATGATCCATTCAAAAATCAGATACATCCAAAAATGTGAGATCAATGAGCCGAGGCCTTGTAATGTCACAAGGCTGCCAACCCTTGAAAAATGGGAAAAAGTGGGGCAAAGCCAGGGATAATGGGGTATGGAGTTCAGAGGTCAAAGGGTAGGGCCTAACAGTTGCTCTGGTCCTGCACACTTCCAGTCATGTCTCCCAACACTGATGAAGGACCATGAAGCTATATTACAGACATGTGCATGTCAGTGAAGATTGCCTCCAATTACCAAAGTGTGGACATAAAGGCAATGATGGGAAATGGCTTTCAGTACCCACAATGGTTTCTGGAGAATTTTGTAAAGGTTCTGCTACCTGCTAAACATGAATGAATGAATGAATACAATGCAATACAAATCTTTTCAAAAAGACTGCAGTGTGAAACATGAGCTCTGAAACATTCCAGTACACTCCTGGAAATATCCTAGGCAATTTTTGCTGCTGTTGTCTTCTTCACATGGAATATGGGTGTCAAAAAGATAATAGACAGCTTCTTCCATTGCAGCCAGCCAGCTCTCCTTTAATTAAATCCACCGAGTGTTCGTTGTGAAGTTTAGAAAGGAGACAATGTTTCCAATGAATAATTCTTTCCCATTGTATCACGTTTAAGGTCCCAGTATAACGAGGCATTTAGGACAAGGGCTATATTTCAGAGTGAGACCAATGTTTCAGCTATATACTCCCAGAAAAGTTTGCTGGAATGAAAAAAAAACACCTTTTGGATATACAATTTGTATCTCCCAGATTGCCTAGAGTACCTTATTGTAAGGGTTGAGAGAAAAACAACTGCACCCAGTACCCTCTGTCTCTTTCACTCCCCCCCCCAACTCAGCCTTGTAACAACTTGTAAAAAGAGCTAGATCAGAATATATAGACCAAGCATTTGTGGAACTGTAACCTATTTGTTGGTTTGGTTAGGGGTTGTTATTTTATTCTGTTTTTTCAAATGAGTTAACTTCTTTTACTTCCTGTTCCTGTTCTTCTGCTCAGAGGTCCAAGATGTAATGTTGCTTAAAGTCTCTTCCATCAAAGGTCACAGTGTTCATTGCCTGCAGACAAGATCTTACAAAAACACAACTGTGTTGTGTGGCATTGACTTCCTTCACTATAAACCCAGGAACATTAACAATGCATACTTCAGAATAACTTTAGAGTCAGACCACCAGGGATTGGAAAACCCAGCATGGTTTGACTTGAGTCAAGTTGCTGAGTCACTGCCCCCCACAAGTTGACTCAAAAAAGAATCATAACAGGGGCACTTTCCTAGTCTTTGAGTCACCCTTTAGTGACTCTAATGGACTCAAGTCGAGTCGGGTCCCCCACTTTAAAAAGCCCACCATGGAAAAAATGGGGCTGCTGCCAGGGAGTGTGTATATTTCAGAGCTCTCTTTACTCACTCCCCTGCTATCCCCGCCCATCTGTAAACAGGGTGGGAGGGATGGCAAAAGAGAAGTGGTAAGAGGGAGGAGGAGGGACACGAGCAGCAGCTGCCAGGCTTACCAGCATGACTCAATTCTTTCAGCTCTACTCAGAAGTAGTCCCTTTGCATCCAGTCATTCAGTGAGGGTCCCCCTCTCTTTCAAGTAACAACAGAGCCATGCTGTGCAAAGCGTGATCGCTATGAGGTCCTTCCCTGCCTCCTCTCTGTCCCTGGGCTGAGTCACCCCCTTTGAAAAGCCAGTCGTGGGAAAAGCAGGGCTGCCGCCAGGGTGTGTTTGTGTGTGTGTCTCAGAGTTCTGTTTACACATTCACCTGCTGCCCCCTTCAGGGCAGGAGGACAGAAGGGGATGGGAGGTACTGAGAGCCAAGACAGAAGCAGGGAGAGGGAGGAGGGTAACAAGCAGCAGCTGGGAAACTTACCAGGACAACCTGATCCTTGGCAACCCTACTCAGAAGTAGTCCCACTGCAGCCGGTCATTCAAAGAGGCTCCCTCCCCCCTACCAGCCATGCTGGCTCCTCATCAGCCAATGGAAATATGAGAGTGCCCATCCTTTGTCCAATGAGCATCCTTTCCTTCCTTCCTATCAGGGATGGGAAAAGAGAGCCCAGTCCTGCCTCCCCCTCCTGCTCACATTAATCCTTTCCTGCCTTCTGGGTGGAACTTCCCTGCTGCTTGCCCTGTTGGAATGCTGGTTCCAGAAGGTTTTTCACGCAGCAAGAACAGTAAGCAAGCACACCCAGACATAGGCAAAGTGCCGAGTCAGGGGGTCCCTGACTCGAGTCTTTTTCAGAGTCGTGAGTCGCCAAGTCACCCATCCTTTTTGTGACTCAAGTCTGAGTCACTGACTTGAGTTCCCAACACTGCAGACCACCATACCCAAGATTCCACAGTCATGCCCAGGAATCGGTTGGGGCAGTGCAGCAAATAGCAAATTATAAATCACATAGGCTAAGAGCAGTTTCTGCTTTATGTGAATTATCGATCCAAGAAGACCATATCAAGTGCATATCAAGTGCATCTGATATAATCCGGTCAATCTGACATGACTTGAGAAAGGTGGTGGAGTGCTGAGGAGTGTTAACAGCCCTGTAAAGCTTTGGTTGATTATTCATCAGTGAGGACAAAGTTTAAGCAGTGGGACTGAACATTAAAGGCCCCCTTTCTATTTTTTTTGAAGCTACCTTTCCTTGATGTGCCAATGTATTAATAGATTCCTTTTCCTTCTAACAATGAATGGCCCCTTTTATTTAATAAATTGCAAGCTATCTCACAGTTTCTTCAGTGTCTCAGAAAGAAGCTTGTATTGGTGACTTGTGAATATGCACGTTTATTAAATTTTAATCAATGAATTTCATCAGTTAAAAGGGAGGCCATTGCTCAAATAGAAATCTTTCATTTGGTTATTTATCCTGTGTGACTAAAAATTAATGGAAAAGCCAAAACTGTTCTGGAGCACTTGGCCACATCTTTTCACAACATTTAAGCAGTATTCTTGTTTTAAATTAAAAACAAAAGGAGAGATCCTACACACTGCTGTGCCATTTAAGGGCCCAATCCTATCCAACTTTCCAGCACTGGTGCAGCTACAATGCAGCCCATACCACAAATGTTCCCATACCTTGAAGAGGCCTCTGTGACTGCCTCCCCACCACAGGATGCACTGCACGTCCCATTGGCACAGCTGCACCGGCACTGGAAAATTGGATAGGATTGGGCCCTCAGTCTCACTAGCCTCCAATGAATTTCAGGATCCTAAGAGACAAGCTACATATTACAAGGCCAACACAATGGAACTTAACCATGATCTCTTTTCATAATACTAATAGAGTATTAGTGCGTAGGTGGCAAGGGTGTATTTTCCATATACACTCGTCCCTCTTCTGTCTCTGCACTCAGATGGGAGAGGGCTTTTGCAGAAGCTAGACTGCAACTGAATTATCCAAGTCTAGGGTCCTTTGAATGGAATATTTGTTTTGGTCTTTCTTTCTGTACCTAGTAGAACCTCAACATCTTGGCTCCTAGTGCCTTTCAGCATTTTTAGGTGTTATTTTTAGTCCTTTGGCAATGCCCTACATAACAAAGGGTAGAACATCAGGAAAAGTTAGTGAATGTAACCTTGAAACCCGTAGAAGGAACCTTTCACTCAAACATATCTACTGGTTCAGACAGACAGACTGACATAGAATAATTACAATCCTTTTCCTTTCATCGCAGATTCTCCCCTACAAATCCTTCCCCTTTCTTCCCATTCACGTTATCTCATCATACACAGCTTTGAGTGTTTACATTTTTTGGACAATGGGTGCAATCCTAACCTACTTTCCAGCCCTGGCATAGCTGTGCCAGTGGGGCAGGTGCTGCATCCTGCAATTGGGTGGGGGGCAGTCATGGAGGCCTCCTCAAGGTAGGGCAATGTTTGTTTCCTTACCCTGGAATTGCATTTCCCTTAGGTCAGTGCTGGAAAGTTTGTTAGGATTGTGGCCTACGCCTAGTTCCACTCTCATTGCTTTTAGGATTGGAACCGAAAGCTACATGCATATTCCCGCAGATCAAGAATTTCACCACAAGGCATCATGGGAGTTTAGAAGAAATGTGTCATTTTCACATTTCCTTAGCATGTTTCTTACAACCTTCTTTTCAGCCTCCTGTGATTTTCATGCTCGTGCATTTCTCTTTCTTTCCACCCTGAGCCCCTCCTCAGACTTTTTCCATTGCTGCTACTATGTTCTAAGAGATGCCTCAAGGGACAAGTATCTAATAACGTTCCCCTTTTGCTCGCCAAGCATTTATATCAATTGCAACAGCAATTTTCCAATAATAAAAAAGTAAATTCACAGGACCAAACTTTATTTGAAGGGAACTTTGACTGCAGCAGAATTATTGCAAACTCTTATCGCCTGCAGGGAATGTCTTTAGTTTCTGACTATCATCTTCTCATAACTCATAAACATGCATTGTCGTAAACACTACAATGTTTAAGAACTCCAGACAAGTCATGAAAAGTAAGTGTTTCACCATACTGTTTTTATGTCAAGGCATAATTCCATCAACACCTAAACTGCTGATAATGGCAGAGAGTGTCAAGCAAATCATATAGATAAGCTCACCCGGGTTAGATATGTTGCATCTAATATACAGAGTGAAGAAGTCTGTATGGCTACAACTCACTCATGAATCATGGAATCTGGCTTTTCATTATAAAACCTAATGTTCTCCCCACTCCCATCAAACCAATCTCAACTTTTTCTCAGTTTAAAAAAAAGCAAACCCATTTCTAGCTTTCATATGAACCTGCAGTATATTGTCAGATTGTTGGTCCATCTAGATCAGGGGTGTCCAAAGTTTATGGCAGGAGGGCCACATCATCTCTCTGATACTGTGTCAGGGGCCAGGGGAAAAAAGAATTAATTTACATTTAAAATTTGAATAAATTTACATAAGTTTACATAAATGAATATATTAAAGATGAACTTATATGAATGAATGAAGGTCTTGCAAAAGCTCAAGGCCTATAAAAGGCTTTGCACAAAGCAAGGCTGGCCTTTCCTTTGCTGCTGCTACTGCATCACAGACGTGAAACAACAAGCAGTGGAGGGAGCTCTCATCCCACAGCTCACGCGAGAGGTCAAACAGTTGCCCTCAAGCTGAGAACAGTTGTGTTGGGCCAGTGTGGGCTCCAACAAATCTCTAGAGGGCCAGAGGCTCATTGGAGACTGGAGGCTCCCTGAGGGCCGCATTGAGAGGCCTCGAGGGCCACAAGTGGCCCCAGGGCCGGGGTTTGGGCACCCCTGATCTAGATCAATATTGCCTACACCAGTGTTCTTCAACCTTGGGGTCGTGACCCCAATGGGGTCTCATAGCCTTAGTTGTGGGGTCATTGCAACTTATGAGAATGAAAAGGTTGAAGACCACTGGACTAGAGCACCGCAAGGTAAAGCAGGGAGACATCTGGTGTACCCCTTCTGGTACCAGGAGACTGTGTCCCACTCCTGCCCAGGTTTCTTAACAATTCTGCTGCAATAGCTTTTACTAGTGCCAGGCTTCATGGTAACTTTTTCTGCTCTGTCTAACTAAGAATATTTGGCCTCAGTGAACAGTGCTGGCAGGACATAACGGGGGCAAGGAATGGGGGGATGGGCAGATGCCCAACAATGCCAATTTCTGATGCCTAGAATAGGCACTGGATTAGATCCTGGTTATTGTTCCTCAATGCGCTGAGTAATCTTGAGGTAAGCTACCATATCTTGATTTAGACCATGTCCATGACCCTGAACAACTTTTGGAAAAACCTATACAAAGTTTTAATAGAGAGCTCATGGCCTAGAAAAAGATCTTCATAGTGCTCAACCCACATTGGCCCTTGAACTGGTACATAAGGTGCAGGGTATATATCAATATGCCTATCCATTATCTGGGATGAAAGGCCCATCCATGCCTCCTATAGAGCATGGATGACCAGTCTGACCATCATGCTCCTTTTTCAGGGCCATGCACACAAGCTGCTCATGCTTCAGCTCATTTTTTAAGCATGAATAGGCCATGGGTCACCACCATCATGAATAACTCTGAAGTTCAGGCCTGTAATAATTTGAAGTCCAATAACACAGGCCTACAAAATTGAGGGTCAGAAAAGTTTTTCCCAAACTGTATGGTGGTTTGATATGCATTTGGGGTGCCGATTCCAAAAATAGGGCATGTTTTGCCCTATCGCGTCTAGTTTTGGAGATATAGTATAGCCTCATTAGTGAATGGTTCAAGCAGCTTCCTCATGAGGAAGCCATGGTGTCTTATATCAAAATATTCCTGAATTACTAAATCCACTTTCATTAATATGTTAGTCCACTGGTTCTCACACATTTAGCACCAGGACCCACTTTTTAGAATGAGAAACCGTCAGAATCCACTGGAAGTGATGTCATGACCGGAAGTGACATCATAAAAGCAGGAACATTTTTAACAATCCTAGGCTGCGATCCTACCCACACTTACCCAGGAGTAAGTCACATTGACTATCATTGTTAAAAGTATATACATAGTAGCTTGTTAAAAGTATAGGTCTGAAACATTTCCCCAAATGCAGTCATATGCCATGGTAGCATTGAGTCTAATATATTAAAAATAAAATGTTGAAATGAATGGGGACCCAACTGAAATTGGCTCGTGACCCACCTAGTGGGTCCCGACCCACGGTTTGAGAAACACTGCTTTAGTCCAACCTGTGGGAAGTGCAACGCAAACCTAACATCCAAGGGAAACTCTAATGGATCGTAAATCTTTCTGCCACCACACCGTTTTCCTCTCACTTTCTCCTTAGTCAAACAAGGGCTGAAAAGCTTTTCTTCTCCTGTGCAATATTGATGTACTAAAATAATTTCTCCCTGCAATACTTATTCCTTTTGCTGCTTATATTTATAGGCTTCTCTGATTAAAAGAAACCTTTTTCCCCCTCAACTTGAGAAATTAAGGCTGTGCTATAATTTTTAGGGAGAAATTAAAGAAAGAGGGCTACTGCATATATATATGGAGCTGGGAAGCAGGGAGATTTAAATATGGCATAAATGTCCATTTGCTTTTGAAACATCAGAATGTTATTTTTCTTTTGTAATTATAGGGTCAGCCATGTCCAGTAGGCTTTGATGAACTCTGCTGAGATGAGTTAAGAATAGGGAGCAAGGACAGAATTTTACCCTTGTTGTCCCTTTGTTGACTTGCTATGAACAGATTAAAATTCAGTAAGACTAACAACCCAATCCTATGATTGCCCACTCCCATAATTCAATGATGCCGAAAAGGCTACCGCTGCATCTTGCGGGGGTGGGGGGGTAGTCACAGAAGCCTCCTCTGGTTAAGAGAACATTCATTTCCTTACCTAAGGTTAAAACTCTGCAGGGCAGAGGTCTACTTGGCCCTGCTCTAGCAAAAGAGCTGGCACATGTCCGCATGGATCTGGGCCATGGGACTGGGTCCAAGAAAGAAGCTAGGATTTTATGGCCGCTGCTGCCAATGAACCTGCCCCCTTCCTAGAGCCAATCTGTCCATCCCCCATCCTGCCGCCTTGCTGTTCTGCTCTCCTCCTGTCCCATTCCACCTCCCCCATGCCATCCTGCATCTCTTGCCAACTTACCTGCCTCAATCAGTCCCAACAGGGCCACTGCCATAGGCAGTGCAGCTGTGGCCTTTCCACTGGCACTCTGGCAGCAAGCACCACTGTATTTTTATATTGAAGTGGCATGTAAATAGGGCACAATCCTAACCAGATCTACTCAGAAGTAGGTCCTATTGTGTTCAATGGGACTTGCTCCCAGGAAAGTGAGTTTAGGATTGCAGCCTTTATCATGACCATCATTTATTCTGATCTACCCCAACTCTGGAGTGGTTTAGTGCAGGGGTGTCAAACATAAGGTCCGCAGGCCGGATGCAGCCCTCGAAAGCAATTTATCTGGTCCCTGTTACAATTGGCTCTCCCAGCGTGATAACTGGGCTCCCTCATATCTTGAAATTATGAACAAGGTTTGCACCTTTTCTCTTCTGTCATTTGCAGCTAATGAGTTCCTATGTGAGAACAAAGTGTTTTCCTGGCCATCTGCCCAATAATGTCACTTCCTGCTTAATGACATCACTTCCGGCCCTCAGCAGGTGCCATGAATACTATTCGGCCCACTACCTGAAACATGTTTTACACCCCTGGGTTAGAGAATCTGGAATGGCTTCTGTAATTCACTCCACAAACCATCCCCTGCCTCCACCTGTGACAATCAGAGTGCCACAACCTAGGACCCCAGCTAAACGCCCTTGGCATTTATGCTGGGAGCACTTCTCCTTCATTTCTACAGAGGAGAAATCATTCCCCCCACCCCAATTCCATCTCAGACTTCCATGCCAAACTGACTAGAACTTTATCCTGACCGGAGAAAGCACAAGGGCAAAGGTGCATGACTCCAAATGGTTTGCTTCTGACCTTAATTTTTCACCCCCTTCTTGCCTAATCGTGATTTTAATTATCTACAAATTTGTACTTACTCAAAGGCTAACATTCAATTTATCTATGGAAATTCAAGGCAACCCATGTAAAAAACAGATTTGTCAGACCTTAATGAGATCATTATTATTCATGCTAAATGCAGTTGGAAATGCATTAATCGCAAAACGTTTCTCTCTGTTTCCAGAATGCCAGGGGACAGAGGTGAAAATATGTCTTACTGTGGGTAATAGCTTTGTCATTTATGTCTGGTTCTGCCTATCATACAAACAAACAAAAGCCTTCCCACCATAGGCAGCAGAAAAAAATATATACAGGCGTCTGCCGCTTAACAACCTTCCGCTTAACAATGGACCGCATATATGACGGTGGTCAAAGCACAACAAAGAGGCTCTTAATGAGGTAGTTGGGTCTCCCATAGCCTGCAGCAGAATGTCCATTTACACAACAAAGAGGCCCTTAATGCAAAGGAGAGGCCATCTATTCCAGTAGCCTGTACAGCCAGCTAGTTTCTGGCAGGAAGTATCTGTTTACACAGCAAAGGCACTAGATTGGACTGAATGTCTGCTTGACAACCTAACTGCATAACAATGGAGATTGGAGAACGTATCTTCGCGGTTAAGTGGCACACACCTGTATATATTTTCTGAATGCATGAGATCAAGTAACAAACCACACAATGCCAGAGTTTGATGGAAGCAACCATAAGAAGGTAAGAGCAATTGCTGGGGAGAAAAATAATTTGCTCATTTCCAAATATTCACTTCATATTCATTTAGGCTACAATCTTATGCATACTTATACATATCTGGAACCTTAACCAGCTAGGTTCCAGATCATATGGAAGAACCCTCCCTGGATTCAATGCTACTCTATAAAGAAAAATGCTGAGTGTGAGAATGCCCAGAGGAATGGCCCAGAAGAGGGTGCATTGCCATGGGGATATAGCTAGCCACCACTAGGGTCAGGTTGACCCAAGATTTCTTTGCACTTGACATGCTGTCCCCCTGTATTTGGTGATGTGCCAGTCTTTGTTCCTACCATTTTCTGGATTGGGAAAGGAAGAAGGGGATGAAGTAGAAAAGGAAGTAAGGAAAAGAGAAGAGTTGTGGGCTAGAGCATCATGACATTCTAGCCCACTATTCTCCTCTGTACTTCCACTTTCACTCCATCTCCCTTTTCCTTTTCCAATTCAGGTAGTGGCAGTAAATGCAAATGGACAAATGGCTAGATGAAGGTAAATGCCACTACAAATCTGCTCCTTGAGATGACCACCTCAATCAGCCATATGGATGTGAAACCCTCAGCCTCTGTGCTTCTGCTCCCATCAATGCATTCAGTGAACACAGGTAACTTCTGTAGATGACTTTTCTCTCCCTGATGTCACAAAATATCTGTGATTCACCCATGCCTTTTCCAGGTTTGTGGAACTTTAATTCCTTTATCTCTTCTTTTTTTCCTATGATTCAAGAAGTTGCTGCTGGGTATCACTCCTATGGGGACATTTTGTTGTTGTTTTTCCAAAAATTATTACAGGTTTTTTCAGGGTATCAGTTTTTATAATGTTTTGTATCCCTTGGCTAGGTACAGCTTCTGGAAACATCATTAGTCATTTTGGAACAGCAGTCAGAAGTCTGGTAGAGAGGACTACTTCTCCAAAGACTTTTGCTGTGGTGAAGATGCTAAAGAATCAGAAAGGAGATGATGTCAGTTCTTGTTTGGAAAAGAAAAAACTTGCCTGGAGATTACAGGAAGCAAAATGCAGCAAGTGACTGATGCAGATTGAAAGGAGTTTCTTTTCCATTATTGTCTGCAGGACACTTGGCGCTATTAATGTTAGAGCAAAGGCGTGGGAACATTTGACACTTACCAACATATTTACAGTCAGGCTACATACATGTTTCATACCTAGTATTTGTGGCCCTAGATTGTAAAATGGAAATAACAGTGACCCATGTCAGATGTTGTGATAATGACTGACTCAAAGTCTGCAAAACACATTACATGCTCCAAGTGTGTTAATGATGCTAAGAGCCATATGCTCTCTAGGTGACCTTAGACAAGTCACTATTGACCCTTAGCTTCTCTGCACTCACTTTGCACCCACAATGCACTAGGGATCTCACCACATTAACCTTCTGTACACCGTTGTTGTAAATATGACTGAAAATGTACTTGAGGCACTTGGAGCACTCCAAAGTACTACATTATTATTATTAATTATTATTATTATTATTATTATGGTCATGATGAATTAAACATTGTCCGCGCAACACTCTAGACCAGGCAGAAAGCCTTGTAAGGCTCCAGACATGATCCTAAGCAGTACTTCATTTCCTGAACTCTTTCCCAGAACTCTTTCCCAGTCAGTCTGAACATCATGCAGGGCTCCATGGTGCTAGGTAAGTAGGGGGCTGGCATTGTGCAGGGGGCAGTATTGCAGACCTGTTGGAAAGATTTTCAGGTTCTTTTCACTGACGCAATGCCAAACAGTCACAGACCTTTCAAAAGGGTTTGGAGGCTTTATTTCTACAATAGTAAGTGTATAATAGTAATAGTAAGAAATATTCCTTCTATTAGGAGTGCCAGCAAGAAGGCCAAGTTAAGTCTCATCAAATTCTGTGTAAACCAGAATCTGTTTGGCAAGTCAAAATAAACTTCTAACAATAGAAAGGGCTTGGCCTTCAGAGTCCTTTTGAAAACTGAAGTTGGCATACAGTAATCAGTTTTTCCTTTCTCTCCCTAGCATATACGTTAATTAATAATTTGTTTTGTTGTGTTATTACTGGAAAGGGAAACTTATCGTTTCAGTTTACAGGTTTAGTTTATAGGAACACCACCATTAAAGTTTGTATCCTAAAGGCAAAACACAGAGCTAATGAAGTAACAGATGAAGTTATTAATTCATTTTACTGTGTTTTCTTTTTGCTTCCTTTATAATAGTGTGGGTTAATATGTATTATTTGTTATATAGTGGTTGAGAAAGTAACGTGCAGCAACTTGCAGACAGAACAAACTATTTGAGTAAATATTTCTTAAAATATTAGAACAAAAGAAGAAAATCAGCAAGTTCCAGTAAATGATAATTATCACAAAAGTACAAAAAAAGACAAATCTGGGTGAGTTTGTTTTGGGGTTGCTGTATTCCTGTATTCCTATATCTGATAAGTTCTGGTATTTGTATGCTTGCAATACTGAAGAAGCTTTAATGCAAGACCCAGTTTTCAACTCTTGTCTTGAACTGATTGGAGTAAAACTTGATTGTTAGTACCTTGCAGCTATAGACTTTAGATAGAACAGGTGTAGATAGAATAAGTACCTTAGATAGGATTACCTGAGATTACCTGGAGATATTCGGAAGAAAACTTCGAGGAAGACCAGTTAGATAGGTACCTGTCTTAATCTGTATGCTCTTATCTTTATATTTGTCTTAAAGGCTTGTAACTTAATGAAAATCATAACTGTGTGTGTGAGAACAATTGTATGCTGTCACGGTCAGCATGAAGTAACAGAACTAAGTGTTGCCAAAAGTTTCTGGGAAGTTAGCCACTTCTGGGGAATCTGCCAAGATATTGCCCAATGAGGAAAATAAGAAATGTGTTTCCTTTGTATGTGAGTCTAAATTGGAATGGAATAGGTAAAGATATTATAGTATTTTAAAGACGAAACTTTCTGAAGATTTCGAATGAATAAATGAATGAAACTTTCTGTTTTCTGACCATTATACTATTTTATAATGAATTTTCATTGCTATAAGTTCAATAACATGTATTGCTTTAGAGTTTACTATTTTACAGGTCTAACAAGAATGCGGTAGTTAAAAAAAAATTGAGTTGTGAAGCAACAGTGTGTAAATGTGACAGATTTGGAAGAATAATCACAAAAGCTTGAAAGCTTTCCATTTGGAAAATAATTAAACCAAAACAGATCTGATGGGATTGTGCATGAACTACCAACTGCAGACGTAATCCAAGAGTGGAATGGATTAAATAAAAAGACCTTTATTTATGACTTTATTTGAAAAGAACTAAAAACGTTTGATGTCTTATGAAGCACTACTTTGAAGATTACGTATCTTTTTCCTGATGGACCCTTTTTCTTGATGACTGCAAACTGTAGAAGTGTTTGTAGTCTCTAAAGTTGTAATGATGAGATGTCTTATGATGTGTTTTTATTATGTTTGATTTGTATTATGTTTTGTTATTGTGATGTGTGAGTGTGCAAAGAGTTAAGTTGTATATGGGGTGTCTGTGAAGTATAAAAAGAACTGTTTATTGTTTTGTTTCAAATCAGTCAAAAGAGCAATGAGGAGAGAAATAAGCTAATAGGTATATATAAATGAGTATGAAATATAATAACTTAATAATAATAACTAGGTATTTCTATACTGCCTTTCTGGTCATTGGATTACTCCTCTGACTTTATTCAAGGCAGTTTACATAGGCAGATGTTTCTAAAACCTTCAAGAGATTTTTACAATCATAGAGGTTCTCTCTTTCAAGAACCAACAAATGGATCTTCCTGGTTTGGTCTCACTTCTGGCCTCTAGTTCTCCCACGCAGACTGACAAGCAGCTCCATCTCTCCCATGGAGGGCAGCCAAGACACTTCTTGCTCACACCAAGAGCAGGTGGAATCACTCAGCTCGGCTTGTCAGCTGCTTCAAGTTCTCGCCATTCTCAGCCGTTCAGGGAGCTGCCGGTGTCCTTGAACTGGTGACCTTCGGGCTAATGGAGGCTCTACCCTCTAGACCAGACCTCCTGCTCCTACAACAAGAACTTGTTGCAAAAGCACCCAGCTGAAGGAGGTGCCACAATCCAAGAAAACACTACACCTATAGTTAAAATGTCTCTTAAAGAAGCTCTTAAGTAATACTTTCCAAAGAACTCCTTTTTAGTTTAAGTGTGTGCAACCACAATAGTTATCTTATTTATCACACGTGTGCTATAAATACTTTGTCTGCTATGTGCTGCATCATGCAAAATGGAGTAATAATAATAACAACAACAACAACTTTATTTTTACCCCGCCTTTCTCCCCGAAGGGACTCAAGGCAGCTTACAACTGGTTAAAAACAGATTAAACATAATTAAAAAACAGATTAACAACATAATTTAAAAACAGATGAAAGCATATTAACACATATCATAAAAACAGTAGTCAGATAACAAGGTAAAAAGAGCATAGAGCAGCAAGTCATGAAATAATCAGGCCTGTAAAAAATTAAAAGATGTTGAAAAGATGTTAAAAAGGCCGAGAACTCAGAAGGCTTGTTTAAACAGAAGGGTCTTCAGGCCTCGCCGAAAAGTCTCAAGAGAGGGAGCCATTCTTAAGTCAAGGGGAAGGGAATTCCATAGCGTTGGTGCCACTACTGAGAAGGCCCTATTTCTAGCCGCCGCCCCACATACCTCCCTGGGCAGCGGCACTTGTAAAAAGTCCTTCTCTGATGACCTAAGAGGATGAGCCAGATTGTACAGAAGTAAGCGATCTCCAAGATAGCCTGGCCCAGAGCAGTATAGGGCTTTAAAGGTCAAAACCAGCACCTTGAATTGGGCCCAGAAACAAATGGGCAGCCAATGTAGCCGCAGGAGAAGTGGACTGACAGAGTCAAACCGCCTACCTCCAGTAACCACACGGGCCGCCACATTCTGCACTAGTATCTACAATACATAGTAGGAACATGAAAGGTAAGATGACCAGTTTTCATAAGGTCAACCTACACTTATGATATCTCTACATGAAAGAACATTTTCATAATAGATTAAGTAGTAGTCTTATTCAGACTTATTTAGAAATGAATTCACTTATTAATAAGCAAACATGCATAAGACTGCATTAAGATGTTGTCATATTTCTAAAGATATATTCTGTTAAGAATAACAGAATTCTAACTTGCAATAAGTATTATTATTAACAGTATTTATATACCGCTTTTCAACTAAAAGTTCACAATAAGCTTTAAGCTAAAAGTACAATAAGCTTTAAGCTAAAAGTACAATAAGCTTTATACACTGCACAGTACATTGCACAATATACACAAATATAAAGTGGTCTGTCCTTAGTATTATTTAAATCTAAAGGTTAAAGAAAAGGTTAAAAGATGGAATTTGCATTTCGAGGGTACTTCTTTTGCAAACTGTTTTCTACCTAGCAGTACTCTTTTAAAGAGTGTTTGCAATGTGCACTGAGCGTTGTGTCGGCCATATGAAGTTAGCTGCAGACAGAATGGCAATAATCTTAAGGTTACTTAAGTCTGAAGGGACTTGATTTAGCTTAGATTTGTAAAGCCAAGTAAAGCAGCCCATGGAAAGACAGAGAAGTAAACAAGGTGACACGGATGCTCTTTGCAATCACTGAACTGGAAGAATGTAGGAGTACTAACAGAAATGAGAGGAAAATTCTATTGATCTAATTAGATCAAGTAGTAAAAAGTGAATATTGAATTGCTGAGGATATTTCACTTTATGCAGTTATACACATTATTTTTAAAATGTGTCTTTAGTCTATCTACTACTGTCATACATAACTTCACACAGAGCACAGTCCTAGTCAGGTCTACTCAGATGTGGATCCTATTTGTTCAATAGGGCTTGCTCTCAGGGAGGAGTGGTTAGGATTTCAACCAAGTGCCTTAGTCTAATGTATACACACTGTCACATAGCATGAAGAAACAAATGCACCTACATAACAAGAAAAGTAAGAGTAACAAAGGGGGTTCAAACAAACATGCATATCCCCAACCAGCTATACCTTAAGATAGCAATGTGGCCAAAGATGTTCCTGTTGGCATCTGGTAAACACAGACAGCTTACTCCCACTGCTCAAGGTCTCACAGCTTGGCACAGTTCCCGGGGAGTGTGTGCAGCAGCCTGCTTCGAGGACAGAAACACAGCACAGACGGCAGGGTCCTTCAACAAAAGTGTATTTACATCTGATGCAGTGCTGTTCAGTACAGGCATTCAGCCTTGGTCCCCACATAGGGAACCAGAGCTACTCACTCTCACAATATTTAGAGCACAGCAACAAAGTGCTCCACAGCCATCCATCCAACAACCCCCTCAGTCCAGCAGTGGCTGCTTTGGTTTTATACAAAAGTTGGCCAATGGGTGCCTGTCTCAGGGCAGGCTTGGGCTAATCAGCCCCACCCATTTCCACCTTTGTCTGTAGTCACTCTGCAGGCAATTGACCAGCACCTGCTGAGTGACTCAGCACTTTTTGCCTGTAGCAGGCTTTTGCTGCCTCTGCTGGGGCCAAACTTTACACAGGCCTCCTGTGTCAAACCCAGGGGCATCCTCCAGCAACTCCCAGCCAAGGGATTGGGCACAAACCTGGACAGTTCCATCTTGGCCAAGAAAAAAAACGGAGGATTGATGGAGATTTTAGAGGGTGAAAATTCTTTTCTCTAGTTTGAGAAAAATAACTGAAATTGGAGCCAAGAGAATGACTGTTGTTCCCTCAAAAACAGGATAGGAGGGTCATTATGTCAAAGTGACCTAAAGCAATAATGATTGGCAGAACATGTAGGTCATAACTTTCCCAAAGGGAAAATTCCAAGATCTTGTATAACCAAAGTTGTTGTTATTATTATTATTATTATTGATTTATATCCCGCCTTTTTGCCCCATGGGCACACAAGGCAGCCTACAACAATTAAAAATACAAAATTAACAATTAAAAACAATAATTAAAACAATTTTCAAATGATTAAACATCTAAAACAAACCCCATGGATTCTAATATAAAAGGAGAAAGACAGCCAGCCAGCCTGTCAAAAGTTAAAAGCTTTTTGAAATAAAAAGGTCTTCAGTCCACGCCGAAATATTAGCAACGAGGGAGCAGTTCTCAATTCTAAGGGGAGGGTATTCCAAAGTTCGGGGGCCACCACCGAGAAGGCTCTCTTCCTGGCTACCACCCGGAAGTTGTGGGCCAGGAACATTTTGAGATGCAGGGTAGAATGACTGCCTAATTAGAGCTGGGACCATGCACCAAACCTGTCATAATAGGCCCAATAAGGAGGTGGAAGTGACATAGTTTCACATGGGTAACTTGTTTATTCCACGTTATTTAATGTGATTTTCTAGGTGTGGTTCCTGGAGAAACAGGATGGGAAACTAGAGTGAACATTTGTATCCAAACTGAATCAATTGGCTTGTGTAATTCACTTACTATTGTAGAAATAAAGCCTCCAAACCCTTTCAAAAGGTCTGTGACTGTTTGGCATTGCGTCAGTGAAAAGAATCTGAAAATCTTTCCAACAGACCTTTGCCCTGGGGCATGTAGCAGAGCAGGTTCATTACTGCCTGCTTCAGAGCTGCTTACTTATTGGACCATTGGACTTTCTGAGTTCCCCACCAAACAATAAAGGTACAAAAAGTTCTGAATCCAAAATACTGGATGCCACCTGCTCTTATCCTTAACCTTTAAATCATTTTCAGCAGATCCTATGCAATCTGTATTCTGTAGCCATGCGTGGAAACATTGTTGCTGGGCATCAATTCCCTGTCAAATCAAGTGGTGAAAAACCATTATTTATCTGCTGAACGCATCTAGGAAAGTTTGCTGTTTTTGAATGAGTCACAAATGAGTTTTGACAGCATTTGCAAAGAAAAGTCACAGCACCTGCTTTCTGCATGGGTGAGGGGAGGCTGCCACCTGGTGGAAAGGACCACACATTGCCAAAACAGGTGAACTCCTCTACAGTGAGAGCAGCTGTGCTAAGCAAGCCCAGCACATTTTGACATTTCCTGCTTAACCAATTCTCAGCTAAGATCTGCTTTTAGTCCGCAAAATTAAAGAACCTGCAGCTACAGTAAAGTGCTTTTGCAAACTGCCAGTGATTTCAGTAGGAGAGAACAGGCTCAAGTTCTTACTTTTGGGCTAGGCAATGAGCAAAGCCTGCAGAGTAAGATAAAGTGTAGTGAAATGCTGGCACCCAAAGCGACCCAAGATAGCGAAGCGAATGAAAACACGAGCCAGGCAGATGTGCAACACCAAGCTGTATTTACAAATATACAAGCAGCAGCCAGTCTCACAGCAGCAAAACAGCAATCACGGTTCTTCAGCAACTCCAACACAGATTCACGCTCTTCCAAAACTCCTCACAATGACCCATGAGGTAGGCTCTGGCAGCCTCCCCTTTATACTTCCTCTGACCAATCAGGTAAGGGATGACCTCATCCCCGTTACCTCATCCTCCAGTGATTGCATGACCTCATTCTCCCAGGATGCCTTGGCCCCTTTCCCATTGACTTGCATTGGGGCTGCAAAGTCACTCTGACTCAGCACATTTACCCAGTCACTATTGGTCAGTCCAGGGTCACATGGCACACTTTCCTTCTGCCTTACTTTGGCCTTGGGCTTCCATCTAGATACCAGCCTCAGGCTTTCAGGCCTTGCCATGCTCAGGCAGCAAATTTCCTCAGGCTGTGTCTCAATACCTTACTCAAAGGAAAAGGATCTTAGATGTACTTACTCTCAGATGGATAGACTGTACCTCAGTGGTTCTCACACATTTAGCACCAGGACCCACTTTTTAGAATCAGAATCTGTCAGAACCCACCGGAAGTGAAGTCATGACCGGAGGTGACATCATCAAAGCAGGAACATTTGTAACAATCCTAGGCTGCAATCCTACTGACATTTACCCAGGAGTAAGTTCCATTGACTGTCATTGTTAAAAGCATATACATAGTAGCCTGTTCAAAATACAAATCTGTAACATTTCCCCAAATGCAGTCACATAACATGGCAGCATCAAGTCTAATCTATTAAAAATAAAATATTGAAATGAATGGGGACCCACCTGAAATTGGCTCATGACCCACCTAGTGGGTCCTAGCCCACAGTTTAAGAAACTTTGCTGTACTCTTTTTGTCACAGTGAGTGATATTTCCAGCAGCAATCTCAATGTATGAAGCTGCCCTTCAAGCCTCTTTTTAGTTTGAGGGGGAAGCACACACATAGTCATGTTTTGAGTGAGGGAATTGCTGGTTGTTGAAGCAAAAAGAGTGCACGCAACACCAGAAGATAACATCTCCATTGCATAATTACATTTGGAGTCTCAGGAGTTCGGTCTGTGAATCAAGTACATTATCAGGTATTGGCTACACCTTCACCATGAAGAGATTTTAATTATTACCCAGAGGCCGAATGGACGTCCCTCCAGCAATAACACAGTATGGCACTCAGAGCAACATGACTTGTGATCACCATTGGGTTTTGTGTGATGTAACTGAACTCCATGAAAGGGAGGCCAAGCAGAATTGGAACCCTCGTTTTGTGGAAAGTCTTACTGCAGGCAGAACTGCTGGGCTGTCAGGCACCCTGAGCAATAGTCAGTTGCCTTATTCCAGCTTCTGGAGGCATAAGTAGAATCATTGCTCTTCCAAAAAAGTAAATAAATAAATGGGGACTGGAACGTGCCTGAAAGATTCCACAACCATAATGTGCTCAATGGCCCACACACCAGAGGTTATGGACCACAGCCTGCGTGTATATCAAAAAGTATTAATTTTAAGAATTCTGCTGAACGTTACAGTGCAAGACCGCTGCAATATCTGTTTAGCACAGCAGATTTGTTCTGATTTGCAGTGGCTCATCCCATCTTATGGCAGTGGGTATATTTGTGAAAAGGCTGTGGATGATGTGCAACAAATGCAGCAGTCACTTCTTTTGTACAATTACTTTTCTCTCTGTGGCTTCGTTGAATCACTATATAGGCCTGTTGTGTTTGAGTTCATGGTAGAAATGTCACTGGGGTCAAAGCTGGATGGTGCTACTTAAGGAACATAAGAACATAAGAACATAAGAACAGCCCCACTGGATCAGGCCATAGGCCCATCTAGTCCAGCTTCCTGTATCTCACAGCGGCCCACCAAATGCCCCAGGGAGCACACCAGATAACAAGAGACCTCATCCTGGTGCTCTCCCCTACATCTGGCATTCTGACTTAACCCATTCCTAAAATCAGGAGGTTGCGCATACACATCATGGCTTGTACCCCATAATGGATTTTTCCTCCAGAAACTCATCCAATCCCCTTTTAAAGGCGTCTAGGCTAGACGCCAGCACCACATCCTGTGGCAAGGAGTTCCACAGACCGACCACACACTGAGTAAAGAAATATTTTCTTTTGTCTGTCCTAACCCGCCCAACACTCAATTTTAGTGGATGTCCCCTGGTTCTGGTATTATGTGAGAGTGTAAAGAGCATCTCCCTATCCACTCTGTCCATCCCCTGCATAATTTTGTATGTCTCAATCATGTCCCCCCTCAAGCGTCTCTTTTCTAGGCTGAAGAGGCCCAAACGCCGTAGCCTTTCCTCATAAGGAAGGTGCCCCAGCCCCGTAATCATCTTAGTCGCTCTCTTTTGCACCTTTTCCATTTCCACTATGTCTTTTTTGAGATGCGGCGACCAGAACTGGACACAATACTCCAGGTGCGGCCTTACCATCGATTTGTACAACGGCATTATAATACTAATCGTTTTGTTCTCAATACCCTTCCTAATGATCCCAAGCATAGAATTGGCCTTCTTCACTGCCGCCGCACATTGGGTTGACACTTTCATCGACCTGTCCACCACCACCCCAAGATCTCTCTCCTGATCTGTCACAGACAGCTCAGAACCCATCAGCCTATATCTAAAGTTTTGATTTTTTGCCCCAATGTGCATGACCTTACACTTACTGACATTGAAGCGCATCTGCCATTTTGCTGCCCATTCTGCCAGTCTGGAGAGATCCTTCTGGAGCTCCTCACAATCACTTCTGGTCTTTACCACTCGGAAAAGTTTGGTGTCGTCTGCAAACTTTGCCACTTCACTGCTCAACCCTGTCTCCAGGTCATTTATGAAGAGGTTGAAAAGCACCGGTCCCAGGACAGATCCTTGGGGCACACCGCTTTTCACCTCTCTCCATTGTGAAAATTGCCCATTGACACCCACTCTCTGCTTCCTGGCCTCCAACCAGTTCTCAATCCACGAGAGGACCTGTCCTCTAATTCCCTGACTGTGGAGTTTTTTCAGTAGCCTTTGGTGAGGGACCGTGTCAAACGCCTTCTGAAAGTCCAGATATATAATGTCCACGGGTTCTCCCGCATCCACATGCCTGTTGACCTTTTCAAAGAATTCTATAAGGTTTGTGAGGCAAGACTTACCCTTACAGAAGCCATGCTGACTCTCCCTCAGCAAGGCCTGTTCGTCTATGTGTTTTGAGATCCTATCTTTGATGAGGCATTCCACCATCTTACCCGGTATGGATGTTAGGCTGACCGGCCTATAGTTTCCCGGGTCCCCCCTCTTTCCCTTTTTAAAAATAGGCGTGACATTTGCTATCCTCCAATCTTCTGGCACTGTGGCCGTTTTGAGGGACAAGTTGCATACCTTAGTCAAGAGATCTGCAACTTCATTCTTCAATTCCTTAATAACCCTTGGGTGTATGCCATCAGGGCCCGATGACTTATTGATCTTTAATTTATCAATGAGGTCTGAAACATCTTCTCTTTTAACCTCTATCTGACTTAACTCCTCGGTTAGGAGGGGCCGTTCGGGCAGCGGTATCTGCCCGAGGTCTTCTGCCGTGAAGACAGATGCAAAGAACTCATTTAATTTCTCTGCCATCTCTAAGTCTCCTTTTATCTCCCCTTTCCCTCCCTCACCATCCAGAGGGCCAACCGCTTCTCTGACGGGTTTCCTGCTTCTAACATATTTGAAGAAGCTTTTATTATTCCCCTTAATGTTGCTGGCCATGCGTTCCTCATAGTCTCGCTTGGCCTCCCATATCACCTTCTTACATTTCTTTTGCCACAGTTTATGTTCCTTTTTATTCTCTTCATTAGGGCAAGACTTCCATTTACGGAAGGAAGCTTCCTTGCCCTTCACAGCCTCTCTAACTTGGCTGGTTAGCCATGCGGGCACTCTCCTGGATTTAGTGGAACCCTTCTTTCTTTGCGGTATACACCTCTGCTGGGCCTCTATTACTGTTGTTTTAAGCAGCCTCCATGCACTCTGGAGAGACTGGACTCTTTTTACCCTCCCTTTCAACCTCCTTCTAACCAGCCTCCTCATTTGAGGGAAGTCCGCCCGTCGGAAGTCAAGGGTTTTTGTTAGAGATTTGCCTGGTATTCTTCCCCCAACGTGCACGTCAAAACGGATCGCAGCATGATCACTGTTCCCCAATGGCTCAGTAACGTTTACATCTCTAACCAGGTCCTGCGTACCGCACAAAATTAAATCCAGAGTCACCTGTCCTCTGGTGGGCTCCATGACTAGCTGATCTAAGCCACAGTCATTTAGCACGTCAAGAAATCCGGTTTCCTTATCGTGACCAGAACACAAATTGACCCAGTCAATATGAGGATAACTGAAGTCCCCCATGATTACAACCCTGTCCTTCCTTGTCACCTCCCTGATCTGTTTCCTCATTTCAAGGTCCCCATCAGATTTCTGGTCTGGAGGACGATAGCACGCCCCCAGTATTACATCGCTGCACAAGCCTGGTAATTTAACCCACAGAGTTTCTACGGTGGAGTCGGACCCACCTTCAATCTCTACTTTGCTGGATTCTATCCCTTCCTTAACATAAAGGGCCACCCCACCTCCAACACGCCCCTGCCTGTCCCTCCTGTAGAGTTTATAGCCCGGGATTGCGGTATCCCACTGATTCTCCGCATTCCACCAGGTTTCCGTTATGCCCACTATGTCAATATTTTCCCTTGTCACCAGACATTCCAGTTCTCCCACCTTTGCTCGTAGACTTCGGGCATTCGCATAAAAGCATTTATACACGAAATGCCCCAGGATGGGCTGCTTATTCGCTCCTTTGTCCCCGCATCCTCTCATTGTGCCAAACCGTCTATCACATCCCATCACCCTACCTTTCCCAATTTCTTCTCCTACCCTGCCTTTGTCTTGTTGTTCTCTAACCTCCCCATCCTCATCTCATAGGGATGAGGAGTCCCGAACCGGATGCCCCTCGGCTCCTGTCGGCCTTCCCCCAGGGATCAGTTTAAAAGCTGCTCTGCCACCTTTTTAATGTTATGCGCCAGCAGTTTGGTTCCATTCTGGTTCAAATGGAGCCCGTCCCTCTTGTACAGGCCCCGCTTGTCCCAAAACGTTCCCCAGTGCCTAACGAATCTAAACCCCTCCTCCCTACACCACCGTCTCATCCACGCATTGAGACCCCTGATCTCCGCCTGCCTAGCTGGCCCTGCGCGCGGAACAGGTAGCACTTCAGAGAACGCTACCTTTGAGGTCCTGGCTTTCAGCTTCCTGCCTAAAAGCCTAAATTTGGCCTCCAGGACCTCCCAGCTACACTTGCCCACATCGTTGGTGCCGACATGCACCACAGCCACTACCTCTCCCCCAGCACTGTCTACTAGCCTGTCTAGACGAGAAGTGATGTCTGCAACCTTCGCACCAGGCAGGCAAGTCACCATGCGGTCCTCACATCCGTCGCAAACCCCCCTCTCTATGTTTCTAATAATCGAATCCCCCACTACAAGAAGCCCCCGACCCCCCTCCCGCCGAGGAGTATCCCGAGTGCGTTCAGATACGGGCCCATCCCCTGGAGAAGGGGTCCCCCCTAGGGGATTGTTTCCCTCCTCTCCAGGATGACGTCCTCCAGTCCCAAGACTTCCCACCCGGGCAGCCGAGGAGCTGCACGCCTGAGGTTGGGACGAAGCCTGATTGTCCCCAGAAGTCTCCCCACGGTCCTCCTCTGGCTGCCTGCACTTCTCCAGGTCGGCCACCAAGGCTTCAAGGGAGCGGACGCGTTCCCTGAGAGCCTGGAGCTCCTTGCATCGAGGACACACCCATGACTTATGCCCCAGAGGCATATAATCATACATGTGGCACTCGATGCAGAACACTGGATAGCCCCCACCCTGCTGCTGGCTGTCTGACTGCATAGCTTTTTTGTTGTTGTTTTATTTAGGGGTCCTTTTAAAAAACGTACACTGGATAGCAGCCCTTTTCTCTAGGGAAGAGGAAGGGCAGTGTCTGGGGCCCTGGCCTCCTCGCCCTGCTGCTGAACTCGCCCAGATGCTAAACTCTCGTGCCTTACCTGGCACTTAGTTCCCGAGGCACTGGGCTCCCAGAGGCCACACGCGTCTGCAGAGAGCCTCACGCGATGGCCTGCCTGGCTTTATACTCCTGGCTGGCTCCTCCCCCCTCCTTCCTTCCTGATTGAAAGGGGGCTGGCCTTCCCAGGTGAGTTTACAAAAGCTCAGGAAGGCAAATGGCTGCTGATGGGCGTGACCTACTCTGCAGGCTCCTGAATGGACTGCTTGGATTAGCCTAATGGGGCTCTTAATGGGTTGGGAATTGGCCCTTCCTAGGTCCTTTCCCTCCTAGTTCTGTTCTCTTAGGCTGGACTGTTTTTGTAACCTCAAGCTAGTTTTTATTTGGGTTTGTTTAATTATTTATTGCTCTCTAGATCCTGTGTCCCAATTTACTGACCTGTTTAGGTTATGTTCTAACTTAGATTAGGTTTAACCTGGGTTAAGTATAGGTTTAATTTAAACAAGTAGAAAAACCTGCTTTCCACTTTATCCTCCTCCCTTCCTTCGATTAAGTGCTACCTTAGGTGCAGCTAACTTTCAACTTTGATTTAAATGCCTGACCCTTGGGCTCTTACTCACGAGTAGGACTCTGCTCTTACTCACGAGTAGGACTCTGCTCCTGCTCAGAGTAGCCCTATGTACCTCCCTTAGGTGCTAACTTTCAATTTTGATTTAAGGTTGCTTTAAAGGTAAGGTTAAGGTTAGAAGACAGGGAGTTAGAAAGACAAAGCGTTAGAATGAGTACAGAATGAGTACAGGAAGGCAGAGCAGGCTGCCCTAAAAGCACTTATGGACCAAGGAAACAATCCAGCCCAAGTTACGCATGTTAAGAAAGTCCCATTGATTATGTATTAATTAAAGTATTCACTTAACCTTACCGATAAATGTAAGAAGACATAAACATGCTGTCACTTGGGTTGGCTCCAAGATTGAACCAAACCTCCCTGATGCTTGGGACTAATGAGGTCCAGTGCTTCCCCCCTCCACACACACACATATATACACTTTCAGGGGGTGTGCTCATTTGTCCTCCTTTCCTTTCCTCCATCCTTGCAGGGCAGTACTTCACCACCCACACTCTGTATACATCTCTTCCCCCACCACTCCTGCACCACTCTGCCACCACCACTTCTGCCCTTTTCAAATGGCCAGAGCAGGGGTGGCTAGCTGGGGCAGGAGGTGGAGCTTGTTCCTCTCCCTTCCTTTCCATCTTTGAAGGGTGGTGCTTCTTTTGCTATTGCAAAAGGCACATTTCTGCCCCTGCCCCAGTCAGCCACTCCCATTCCTGCCCTTTTCTTGAGCTAGGTGATGCTGAGAGATAGCAACTGACCATTTTCAAATGGCAAAGCAGTGGCTGGCTGAGGCAGAAGGTGATGGGTGGGGGCAGATGTAGGGCTGCCCAGCAGAGATGGATGGGGAGGGAGCCACTGAGATACAGGAAGTTGGACTAGATGGACCTATGGCCTGATCCAGGGGGGTTGTTCCTTATGTTCACATGAGCAAATGGGGCACCAGTTCAGTCTATATTTTGCCACTCACTGTTACCTGGTTTCAGGGGCTCATCAAGGCCAGTTAGAGGGCCAGCCTTGGCTGGATCATGCCTCCATCTGTGAAAAAGATGTCCTTGCTTTTGGACACTTTTTCAAGTGGTGCTCCTCTTCTAGTTCAATTGGGGACTCACTGTCAGATAAGTGTGCCTAGAATTGCCTCCTGAGTGTTTTTAAAATAGTACACGTCATTTTGGGACTGCTTCTATCCAATTTAAATGCTGAAAACGGTTATTAATTAATTGATGTCATTGATCGCTTACTAGCTGGAAGGAATGCTGTGTGCAAAATGCTGAAACCATACTCCTTTCAAAAGGCAAAAGGCGTTCAAGTGTTATTTGATGTGTTCTGCTGCCATCTAGAGGGCAATGACTCAACTGCACTCAGTGCGAACATAATGAGACAGGTAGACGACTATGATGATAAACGTCTTTCGCAAAATACCTATTTTTTACTGTTGTCGTTTGATAGAAGGAGAGCCTACTTTTAAGCTTTTAAAAAATGAGTTTTAAAGCTGACTTGAAGAACAACTTTTTTATGAAAGCATGCAACAACCATACCCTATTCACTGCAGAAATCCAGGGTTCTGTTCTTTTTTTCTAAGGTAACTTGTAAGCCTAGAAGCTCAGCAGGTGAAATTCCCTTATTACTGCATTTCCAAAGATGCACCTGTTAAATCGGCCTCTACAAATAAATGCTAATAGAGTAGCCATTGGCCCATCACAGCAAACAGAAAAGAGTCCTGTGCTGTCTTTAAGACTGACACATTCGCTGTGGCACGAGTGTCTGTAGACTAGAGCCTGCTCCATCAGATTCATGTAGTGGACAGTGAAGATAATAGAAAGATCGCTAGATAAATAGACATTTGGATGCTGGGAAATGTGTGCAAGGTGAGGTTTAAAAATGCTAAACTGGAGCAGGTTCAAAGGAGAGTGATGAGAATGATGAGAGGGCTGGAGAACAAGCACTATGAGGAAAGGTTGAGGGAACTTGATATATTCAACCTGGAGAAGAGAAGGCTAAGGGGGGATATGATAGCATTCTTCAGATGCCTGAAGTGCTGTCATATGGAAGAAGGGACAAATTTGTTCTTAACTGCCTCTGAAAGTAGAACTAGATCCAATGAGTACAAACTGCAAGTGAAGAGATTCCCATTGGACAACAGGAAAAAATTCCTGGCAATAAGGGCGGTTCAGCAGTAGAACAGATCGCCAAGGGAGTAGTGGATTCTCCTTCACTGGAGAACTTCAAGCAGAGGCTCAATAAGCACCTGCTGGAGAAGCTGTAGGAGAATTTTTTACTATAGGCAGGGGATTGGACTAGATGACCTTGTAGGTCTCTTCCAACTCTAGGATTCTATGAACACATATTGAAAACAGACATTCCAAATGCATGAATCAATCGACATTAGAAAATAAGTCTGAGTCACTAGGTGTTGATGTAAAATGCGTCAACTGTGTAAAAGAACCCAGGCCAACCCAACTCCTATTTGGACTTTTCACTGTCCATCACTTGGAATATTTGAATTACTTGCCCCATTGTGGCGCACCCTTTGCACCATTGCAGGACATTTACAATAGCAGCCACTAGTCCCGCTGTCATAAAAGGCCAATAGGATTGGGCCAAAAGTAAAAATATTGTATTGCTTTTTATTTGGACTCCCCATCCTGATTGCTATAATAGTATCCCCACAATCTTGGGGAGAATCTTGAATTGATTGGATTCAAGATTGGATGTTCACCCAGGCTCCTCAGCATCATCAGATCCTTCCACAAGGACATGAAGGGCACTGTTGTCTTTGATGGCTCCACATCAGACCCCTTTGACATCCGAAGCGGCGTGAAGCAGGGCTGTGTTCTTGCACCAACCTTGTTTGGGATCTTCTTCGCTGTCCTGCTGAAGCAGGCCTTTGGAACTACAACAGAAGGCATCTATCTCCGGACCAGATCAGATGGAAAGCTCTTCAACCTCTCCAGACTGAGAGCAAAGTCCAAAGTCCAGCTGAAATGTCTGCGTGACTTCCTCTTTGCCAACGATGCAGCTATCACTACCCACTCTGCCAAAGATCTCCAGCAGCTCATGGATCGTTTTAGCAAGGCCTGCCAAGATTTTGGACTGACAATCAGCCTGAAGAAAACACAGGTCATGGTTCAGGATGTGGACTCACCTCCCTGCATTACAATCTCTGCACATGAACTGGAGGTTGTCCATGACTTTGTGTACCTTGGCTCAACGATCTCCGACACTCTTTCTCTCGATACCGAGCTAAACAAACGCATCGGTAAAGCAGCTACCACGTTTTCCAGACTCACAAAGAGAGTCTGGTCCAACAAGAAGCTGACAGAACATACCAAGATCCAGGTCTACAGAGCTTGTGTCCTGAGTACACTTCTGTACTGCAGCGAGTCATGGACTCTTCACTCACAACAGGAGAGGAAACTGAATGCTTTCCACATGCGCTGCCTCCGACGTATTCTCGGCATCACCTGGCAGGACAAAGTTCCAAACAACACAGTCCTGGAACGTGCTGGAATCCCTAGCATGTATGCACTCCTGAAACAGAGACGCCTGCGTTGGCTCGGTCATGTCGTGAGAATGGATGATGGCCGGATCCCAAAGGATCTCCTCTATGGAGAACTCGTGCAAGGAAAGCGCCCTACAGGTAGACCACAGCTGCGATACAAGGACATCTGCAAGAGGGATCTGACGGCCTTAGGAGTGGACCTCAACAAGTGGGAAACCCTGGCCTCTGAGCAGCCCGCTTGGAGGCAGGCTGTGCAACATGGCCTTTCCCAGTTTGAAGAGACACTTGGCCAACAGTCTGAGGCTAAGAGGCAAAGAAGGAAGGCCCATAGCCAGGGAGACAGGCCAGGGACAGACTGCACTTGCTCCCAGTGTGGAAGGGATTGTCACTCCCGAATCGGCCTTTTCAGCCACACTAGACACTGTTCCAGAACCACCTTTCAGAGCGCGATACCATAGTCTTTCGAGACTGAAGGTTGCCAACTATCCCCACAATAAACATTCTTATGGTTGCACCTTCACCCTTATCCCATGTGCACATGTTGCACGTGTTCGGAAAAGTACACCCGGTAGCAACCTTGGTCAAATGAAAGTCTGTATGCATTTGGCAGTGTGGTAGACAAGGAGCTGAATATATTAGGTACTCAAGATTGATCTTCCTTTTAATCTTACCATTGCAGATGATCTCACCATAAGGGCATTCACTGCAAAGAGAAATTACTGCTTTCCTTGACAACGTCTCCTCCAGGCAATTTTGTAAATCATCTCAATAGCTTCCCCTTTCAGGAGTCGCTTTTGCCAATAGTGAAAGACTGAAGCTTCTCAGCCAATTTCTCTACCTGACTTTGAAGAACTTTAGCTTGAGAAGCAAAGCACCTCTCTGACAGAGGCTGGACTGATCCTTAACATTCTGCTGATGTCCTGCTACACAGTCTGCCTGGCTGTTTCCTAGCACAGCTCTCCCATGGAGCAACTGGAAAATGCAAGTTTCAGGCAAGAACATGAACTCCAGAAAATAAGAACTAGGAGGAAAACTAATGTATATACCATGGGTTTTGGGGGTGGGGTCTTCTTAAGGGAAGTCTAGGAGAGAAAGGAGTAGATAAAATGAAGAGGACAGTCTGCAAACCAACAATAAACGATCTGGACAAGGAGCAAGGGGCAAGTCAGGGCTTAGCAAGGGGGAAGTCAGGGCTTGGACTAAGGAAGAAGGTAAACCACTAGTGAACCAACAAACCTTAGCTAGTGAGTAAGGCAATATTAGAGCCAGGTTCCGGGAGGCCCGCTTTGGGCAAAGTCCTGCACTGTCCTCTCCAAGATTACTAGCAGTATCGGACAGCAATGGGCAACAGCAACTCCTCTCATCCTCCACAACAATGAATGGGAAAAATCTTCACATGAGCTTCTGAGAAAAGGGCCATTGGCTGAGAAGATGGTTGGAGAAGGAGCTGCCACATGAGTCACTTGGAGTCTTGCAATTCTCCTCCCACTAGTCCATGAAAATATCCCCAATGGGCCCCACAATGATTCAGAGGTCTCTAGAGGATGCTCCCATTTGTGGGAAGAGTCCTGAGTGCAGCAGAGGCATAAGGATTTCACTCGATTCACACCATTGTCACCATAATGAAACAGTGGCATTGCTAGCGCAAATGCCGCCTGGGGCAGGCATCACACACACACACCACATGACACCCACACATACTCGCCAGAAGCGATGCTCAGCACCTGGAAGTGGTTTGGTGGTGGTGCAATGATGTGCTCATGTGCACTGTCAAATTGCTTCCAGGGTGGCCATTTCCAGCCATTTGGAGCCTGGGGTGGCAGGGCCTATCTGCTGCCAAACAGCATTGGCTCCCACTCAGCGAGGGCTCTGCTGGTGTACCCATCACCCCCACCCAAGCTGTAACATTCAGGGTGGAACAACCCCTGCCTCCGCTTGCTATGCTACTGTAATGCAGTAATGGAAGAGTTCAGATGTCAGCCAGCCAGATGGGACCTCTGATAGCTACATGCTCCAGTTGGTGCCAAAGGAAGCCTCAGGAAGAGCAGGACCGGGTCTTCCGCTGCCATGCACTGCTGACCCTGCTCTCAGCTTGCCTGGAGGACAGATGAGGGCTCCAGCTCCAGCTCTAGCTCACTACCCCCTTCCTCCAATTAGGGTGTCTCAAGCAGCAGCTGACCCAGCCTGGTGATGTCGGGGCTATTCTGGGTTTCACACTGTGAAGAAGAAAGTTCATGGGCAACAATCTGATTACCCCAGTGTTTCTCAAACTTCCCGGGAAATTTACTCCCGGGGTAAGTCTTTGCAGGGGTGGGGGCAGGGGCAGCAACGCAATCCCCAGGATCACGCCCCTGCAGGGGAAGGGGGGCTATTTTTCAACTAACCCTATGTGCTCCCAGGGTCCAGGGGGTGTGGGGAGCCCTGCGGAGCGCTTGCAGGGTTCCCCGCGGCTTCTAAACAGTGAAAGTTTCAAGCACGACAAAACCATGTGTGTGCGTGTGTCTGTACAACATAATTATACATACAGGGTGGCTGTCTCTGTCCTGGAGCGCTGCCTGGAGGTGGTTAGGATCTGGAAGAGGGTGAACAAGCTGAAATTAAATCCGGACAAGACAGAGGTCTTCCTGGAGCAGAAATCCACGATTTGGGTGCTGGACTATCACCCTGCTTTGAATGGGGCTGCACTCCCCCTTAAAGAGCAGGTTCACAGCTTGGGGGTCATCCTGGACTCACAGCTGCTCCTGGATGCCCAGGTGTCAGCTGTGGCCAGGAGCGCCTTTGCCCAGCTTTGGTTGGTGCACCAGCTGCAGCCATACCTGCCTCAGTCAGAGCTGGCCACGGTGGTCCATGCCATGGTGACATCAAGATTAGACTATTGCAATGCACTCTATGTGGGGCTGCCCTTGAAGAAGTTGCAGCTAGTGTAGAATGCGGCAGCTTGTGTGGTTGCTGGAGGTCGGCAGTTTGACTCTGTCATGCCACTGCTCCAGCAGCTGCACTGGCTGCCCGTTTGTTTCTGGGTCCAATTCAAGGTGCTGGTTTTGACCTTTAAAGCCCTAAATGGCTTGGGACCAGAGTATTTGAGAGACCGCCTTCTACCATATATTCCGGCCTGCTCTCTTCGATCATCAGAGGGGGCCCTGTTGGTTGTGCCACCATTAAGAGAGGTGAGGGGGATGGCGGCCAGAAATAGGGCCTTCTCAGTGGTGGCACCTGTATTCTGGAATTCCCTCCCCTTTGAGTTGAGAACAGCTCCTTCGTTGTTAACCTTCCAGCGAGGCCTGAAGACATTTTTATTCCAGCAAGCCTTTGATATTGGATGGCTGCTTTTCACTGTTTTCACTGCTGATTTTACTGCTGTTGGGTTTTTTTTTTACCTTTTTTATTGCTATTGTTCTAATGTATTTTATGCCTTTTAAATGTTGTTAGCTGCCGTGGGTGCCCTCCGGGGATAAAGGCAGATTACAAATCAAATCAAATAAAAAAAAAATCCATGGGTTTTTTACCTGCGGTTTTATCTCAACAGGATGAGAAGGACCCTTTAAATTAAAGGAAAAAAGTTGTTTAACAATAGCCAATGCAAGAGAGAGCAGCTGGCTGACAATCCATCAATCATTTTCTGGTTAATATATGGTTGGTTAATATATGTATTAGCCATTATTCCGAGCTACCTTGGGATTTCTACTCCAGAACTGAAAGGTAGGGTTAAAAAAAAAAATCAGGGGCAGCCCAAGGTCATTTGCCACTTTAAACTGCAGCTGATATGCGACCTGACTTCCCAAGTTCTGCTGCCCCCTGTTTCCTGCTAGTGCATGCATGCTAGTGTCTGTGTACAAGCCCCCCCCCCGTACTAGAGAGTGTATGCATGCACACATACACAAAAGCACATATAAAATGTCTCCTCTTTTTTCTTTGTAAGCACACATTTTCCACTGCTGCCATTGCCAGCACACTAAGCTGGTCAGATCCAACTTGCCTGGCCAGGAGAACAGGAGGAGACAGTGCTGGGAATTGGTGACAGTGGAAACCACCAGTAGTGGTAGCAACAGAAACCTTCCTCCTCCTCCTCTGCTGCCAAATCTTTGATAATGGCACTGAAGATAGGCTCTGCTGCCCATCCACCCACCCACTCACATTTTCTCACCTTGTTACCTCCTCCTAATCATTGCTCGGCTGCCTTGTTTTCAAATAGAGCAGCAAAACCAGCTAGAAGCAGGAAGTAGGGTAGGCCTTCTCTGAAATTTTGAAATTTCGGAAAGTAGGATGACTGAACAAAGACTTTGAGCAGCTGAGCAGAGGCAAGGTGAGGCAGCAGTACCTCTCCACCCATCTGCTACTCAAGGCAGCCAGCCTCACCACACCTCACGAATAGGCCGACCCTGGTCAAAATATTTGAATGAATGAATGAATGAATGAATAGAACATGGAATTTTCCCAGGAAAGAAGGTTACTATCTATGCCATCAAAGCGTGAAGAAATTGCATTTCCACTCTGAAAAGAATGTGTAACTGTGACAAATGAACCTGATCAGGTATGTACTGAGGACAATATGTCTTCAATCTGTTCACAGCTTCATGCTTCACCTCAACAGTTTTCTCTTGCCACATTTGGTGATCTTTGACCTAGTTCTTTCACATATATATATTTTTTTTCTCAGCCATACAGCTGTGAACTTCATCTTACCGACTGTATTTGGCAAGATGTTTGGCAATGCGGAACTTCTTGTCTTGATCTCCAGGTTGATGTATTGTTCTGAGACTGCGTTTTGAGATTATGAGTTTTCCATGTTGGATTACAGGTACAACCTATTTCTCCACAGATTTTTTATCTGCGGATTTGTCTCAACACGAATCAGGTGGGGGGAATTCAAAGTCAAACACACCTTTGCCTCCTTTGCCTGTGCTGGCATCTTGCTCCTTTTCAAGGCAGCCCAAAACACTGCAAAAAGGCTCTGCCTTGCCCAGGCAGGGAAATAGCCCTGGAGCCATGGAAGAGTTCCCTTTTCGAAGGAATAGTAACACTCCTGGAGCCCCTGAGCCAGCCGAGGCTGAAGAGGGGAAGGGGGGACAGAAAACCTCTGTAACCAGAGCACATGCAGCAAGGTGCAGCTCTCTCTCACTCACTCACTCACTCACTCACTCACTCACTCACTCACTCACACACACACAGGGGCAGGTATGGTAGCAACAGAGGGGATTGCTTTAAAAAACCCTGGGAGTGTTAGCCAAATTCCCCCCCCCTTCAGACTGAGATGGTGCAAGCTCCCCGTGCTCCAGCCTACACAAACAAAACAGCCCAGCAAGCCAATCTTCCCAGCAAGCCAAAGTATGAGATTTAGGCTACAATCCGATCCACACTTTCCTGGGAGTAAGCCCCATTGGCTAGAATGGGACTTACTTCTGAGTAGGCAAGCATAGGACTAGGCTCTCAGGCTACAGTCAGATCCACACTTTCCTGGGAGTAAGCCCCATTGACTAGAATGGGACTTACTTCTGAGTAGACAAGCATAGGACTGGACTCTTAAAAGATCAGCATCCCATGTGTGAAAGAAGCAGGGACAGCTGGCAACGGGAAGGCTGAGTACAGAGCGGAGGAGGGGGAGGCTAAGGGGTGAAGGGGAGGGGATTGATAACAGCTGCCTTAGTTTCCTTCCATCCAGTAGTGTCAGGCTGCAGCATATTTGCGTAACTCTATGGAATTTAGCACAACTCGTTTTTTCTTAATCACGCCGGGTCACGAGCGGAACTCACGCATATAAATAGGCTCCACCTGTACTGTTTTGAGATTATACCTGGGGTCAGGTATGTGACGGGTTAATTACTTGGCCAGAACACAACCTCTGGACTGCTACATTTATGCTTTTTGTTATCTCTGTTTAATAGACAATTTCCTGCTTGGCTCTTCTAGAAGTTGGCAGGTAATTGTGCCATTGTAGCAATGAGTTCCAAAGAGAAGCAGTACTCACTCCCGGTACTAAGTTTTAGGTCTTTCTCTGTACCTTTAAAGGGTCCCTGAATCTCTCTTTTATTATCTAGAGGGTTTTAGGGATCCATTTCAGTATATGTTTCTTCCCTTCCCCTCCATCTTTTTTTATGCAATTCCAATTTTTGGAAGCACAAATGGCAAATCTTGCCATTTTGCTTGAGTGCCAATTCATTGACAGGAATATGCAAAATGGTTAAGGATAGTAATTGCATGCAGTACTCTCACAGCATTCTCAGCCACCAGAGGGCAGGCACAATCCACTTGCTGCCTTCGATCTGCATGGTGAGAAAAGACACAACCCAAACTATGCGCAGAACAAAAGTTTCCCCTCTGCAGGTCCATGTGTTTAATCATAGTAAACTCCAGCTCTAGTTTTGGTTGACAACAACAAAATTCAACCATACCATTGAAGGGGTTTGGATGTTTGTGATGAGCAAGTTCAAAATATCCACAAAATACAAACCATTAAACTGCATTTTAGAGTTCTGTGAGGGGCAATATATACCATAGACTTCTCTGCGCCACTTTGATTCCATAAGCCCATGGAAGCAGACCACCAGACTGTTCTGTTCTATGAACCGCAAGAAGAAGCATACATCATGGTACCTGACTCATGTCTGCAGAAGGGTCAGTGTTTAGAATGTGAGGCCTGATTTCACATTTGTTTTTGACATGGAGTTACTGCTGTTTAGTCCTGGCCAGATGGTGAAAGCCTACCAATCGTGGATCAAGGCTGGAGTAGGATTGGACTATAAAAGTTTTTTTGCGATGACTGCTGTGTTCTGTACTAAAACTAAAGACTAAAAACTAAGCCAAAATTTCTGATAAAAGTTGAAAACTGAAAAATAAAACTGAAAATAAAAGTAGGAATTAAAACTAAAACGGAAAACTATAACCAAACTAAAACTGAAGACTAAAGCTCAAAGCTAAACTGAGTAAAACTAAAAGCTAAAACCAACAATAAAAGCAATAAAAGCAATAGAACTACATGCTAGAAACTGAAACCTTACATTTCACTCACAACTTTGGTGGGCTTCCTCAGAGGCTACAGCAACTTCCTCAGCACCTGGGTCCCTTTTTGGGAGAAGGGCGGGATAAAAATAAAGTTTTATTATTTATTATTATTAAAAGTCAGGGTTCACTTATGTTTCTATAGACTAGGATTACTCTGGAGCAGGGCAATGACAGGGGCTGCCCAAACTAATCTGCCCTCCTCTCCCCCCAGCTTGCACTCTAGTATCACTACAGCCATGCCTCAGCATCCCACACTAGTATGCACACCAACACACATGGAGAGGGGACATAAGATCTATTGCAAGATTATTTTACCTTATTCATTACATATGGAAACATATTCCTTATGGATGTTCTCCTGCATCATGACTGCTATTACTCTTCAACCTGTAAGGAAAGCTTTAACTTGGATGGGCTCTCTGAAATAATAAACAGAGGTGCCTCTGTGTGGGATTCCATCATAAGAAACGTTTTCCATGTGAAATGCATGAGGAAAATACTTTGAGGGCTTTGCTGCATCAAAAGTGAACATGAGAACTAGGCTTGTGTCCCCATGGCTCAATTTCTCAATGGAAACATGAGTATCACTAATGGATGAAGTTCCAGTGGCAGACCTGCCACCCAAATTGGCAGCACACATAAAAGGCCGGCAGCAAGAGGCAATTTTACAACAGTGGAACTGTGTTCTGCTGTCGTAAAGCCCTCCATGTGCCAGCCCAATCCATGATAGGAACTGGGCCATAAATCAATAAAATTAGAAATCATCAATACAAAAAAAATACACAATCAAATACAAAACAAATGTAGCAGCAGCAGCAGCAGGGCATCAGTAATATGCAGCACATCTAAAATGACCAGGCATGGGAATGTAAGACATATAAAATACAAGTAGCAGATGAAACATATGCAAAAGGAGAAAGCAAGACCAAAAAAGGCATGTCTTAAATCCTTGCCAGAAGGCTGACATGGAGGGCATAGTTCTAGCAGGAGGGAGTTCCATAACAAAGATGTCACCATGGAGAAGGCCCTGCTGCTGATCACCACCAGCCTGGTTTCTGCCATGTTCTCTCAATAATTCAATTAGGAGAGAATTATTATTATGACCCCTTAGGAGAGAAGGGGTCATAGCCTTCAAGAGTCTACTCTTCTCAAGTTGAAAAATGCATCTGCTTTTGTAATTGAACTGAACGAACAGCTGTTCTTGATAAATGACCAAGGCGTCTTTGGACCTATTGCAAATACTGCACAGTTTATAAAGTTCACCAAGGAAACCCAAAGGAGCAATTACAACTGTTTCTAGTAACAACTTTAGAGGTCCAGACAAAGATCTCAGTTAGTCACTGAGTTGAGGAGACAGAAATTCATGACTTTGGGTATGGTTCTGTGGTTCTGTTCATTCATGTATTAGTCATTTGGGGGCTTCCATATTTTGAACTGCTGGTTTGCTACGGCTCTACTATTCATATCTTCTTTGGAGTAATGACTGAAAAACTGTTTCACACACAAAACAGAGCTCAGTGAAAGCAATGTACACATAAACCGTTTTGAGCTTTTCCAGGAATGGAAGGTGAATATAAGTCAAGAAAATGCAGCAGTGGGGCATAGGGGGTAGGATGCTTAGCAAAGAAAGACCTGTGTTCCAGGGACATGCAGTGTGGGGGCAGCAGGTGAGGCAGAACCGTCCTACTGGTGTCTTTCAAAGCACTCACAACCTGTGACCTCCAGCTGCTGTTCAGAGCACATGGGTTGTGAGTGCTTGGACCCCTTACACAGACGCAGAAGCGCTTTTCAATGGACTCTGGTGGGGAGTTCTGTCTCATTTGCCATCCCCCACACCACACACTGGACTCAAATCCCTACTTAGCAATGGTGGCTGATGATCTTGAACCAGTTACACACTCTCACTCAACTATCTCACAATTACGTATATTATGAGGACAAAATGGAATAATCTACAAATAAGTAACTCTGAGCTCTGTGAAAGAGAATTATTTCTTACAGAATGAATGTGACTCCACTTTTTTTCTGGATTTCCCTCACCTAGGTCTGTGAGCTATGATTAAGAATGCCTTTTTGATTCCAAAATGCTCAATGCTGGACATTTTCTGGTTGAAAATGGATACTTCTGCTTCAAGAAGAGCCCTGTGAAACCATGGATATTCCTCTCTCTTTTTGTTCCAGAGAAAACCAACACAGCCCTGGCAATCACTGTAATTATAACAATTAATAAAATCAGTGTGGAAGTGCTGCTCACACAGTTGTAACTGAACTGATTATAAACAAATATAAGCTTCTTACAATATTGTGGACATTTTTTTTTCTGCGCCGTCAACATTTCCGAATCTTTTACATCTCTGCTTGCAACATTAACCAACAGCACAATCCTTCATGTGCCTACTCAGAAGTAACTCTCATAACCTTCAGTGGGACTTGCTCCCAGTTAGTGTGCATCAAATTGCAGCCCAAGTGGATTATGCGTGTGATTGTGACACTAGAATTTAGTGCTGTGATAGCTTAAGCTTCATAGGTAAACACTGATTTTCATTGGAAGTGGTTCTCCAGTTTATGCTAGTTCCGAATGTATGCTGGCTTGAATCCACTGACCTTTGTTGCTACCAGATCAAAGTGGGGTTGTGAAAAACACATTCATTATATTTTAGCTTGACCTACTTTGCACATGACAGCCAGAGTTGTTTACTGCGACAAAAGCTCTTAACCTCTACAAAATTCTGAGAACATTTCGTGCTTCCTTTTCTATCACAAGACTTTGCTTATCCTCTTTTCCAGCATGCTCCACCCATCCAGCCTCCACCCAGCACTAGCCTTCATAGTTCATTCAGCTTGACTCTCAGACCTTTCACAAACTATTCTATTGACTTATGTCCCCACACAGTACGGCACTTTCCTAAGCACAACATGGGATAGGTCAATAGCTTCTTAGTACCCGTATCTTGGCATTCAGTGTATGTAATCCAGTAAGTTCTTACTGTAAATGAGCTGGCAGCAATCATGGGTAGCTTTTTACTGGAATACCCACCTACAAAGCAATTATATAACCTCTGCCACCTGCTGCACTTGTCGGACTTGATCTGCTATGTGCTCCTCCTCTACCAAGCTATAGAAACGGGAAGACTGTTTGACTTTTATTCATTTATGCATTCCTATTTATCAGCAGCATACAAAGGCATAAACAAAACACAGTTGTATTAACAATCCATAATCATGAGCTCATTGGCAGATCAAACATTCCACACAATTGTTCTGGGTGGTTTCACAGCACAAGATTTTCATCTGTAGAATTAGGAAAGCCTATTTGTGTGAGGCTGCTGTGTGAGTTGGTTTTCTCTGGGATTTATTTTTTTTCAATATGTGCAGGCAAGAAGGAACGAAAGCGGAATGGTTGATGATGAGCTTACCACCCCATTGATTGATAATGGTTACTTGACCCCAAAGTGTTAGTGGAATTCATTTTAGTGTTACATTCAGTGTACCTAATTGCTGCAGTTCCCTAGGAGTTGGTGCTATATGTTGACTAGATGATCTTTCCAATTCTATTATTCGGCTAAACAGCCTGTTGTGCAACTTCGACTGAGTCAACTCTAAACCACCCGCAAATTAGATTTCCCATTATGCAAGAAAGGAATTTTTTTTTTAATTTTAGCAAGGTGGTGTCATAAGCATCTGAGTTTGCGCATGTCCACTCTTTTACTCAAGAGATTTCAACCTGAGTCCAATTGTTAACAAGATTATATGTCATCCGTACCCAACCAGTGCTCAACTAAGGGCACAATCCTAACCAGGTCTACTCAGAAGTAAGTCCTATTTTGTTCAATGGGGCTTACTCTCAGGAAACTGTGGTTAGGCTTGCAGCCAAAATGACCAAAGGCTTGTCTTGGCAAAAGCAGAAATGGCTGGTGTCTCCAAAAAGGGTGCTACAAATATCAACTGCCTTCCTAAGTTAATTCCATATAGTTAATTCTAAGTTAATTCTATACAGTCTCTTCACTCTCAACCCACATGTGGAGTGAAGCTCCTACAAGTTCAAGTTCCACCTAAGGAAGCCCCTCCTATTAGCCGTTATATATCTGAATATCAGATGGGTACAGTTGTCTTCAGTTTTGCTTGTAAGTTTCCCAGGGGAATTTAGCTGGCCACTGCTAAGGACAAAATGTTGGACTAGATGTAAACAGATGTAAACCTTTCCAATATCACAAATGAAGAGTTGGAGTCTGAGCTGTGACACATCAAATCCCCACATCAATTTTCCTTTCATTAATTTACACCAATATGAATTTCCCACCATATCTCCCCCCCCCAACAATTCCTCTTCTTATCCCCAGACACTTGTCCCTTCCTGTCCCACCAATAAATTTTTTCTCCTCTCATGCCCAGCCAATGCAGCCCAATCTTTGGGTAATCCCCCTTCCTCCAGTACATAAGAACATAAGAACATAAGAACAGCCCCACTGGATCAGGCCATAGGCCCATCTAGTCCAGCTTCCTGTATCTCACAGCGGCCCACCAAATGCCCCAGGGAGCACACCAGATAACAAGATACCTCATCCTGGTGCCCTCCCTTGCATCTGGCATTCTGACATAACCCATTTTTAAAATCAGGAGGTTGCGCATACACATCATGGCTTGTACCCCATAATGGATTTTTCCTCCAGAAACTTGTCCAATCCCCTTTTAAGGGCATCTAGGCTAGACGCCAGCACCACATCCTGTGGCAAGGAGTTCCACAGACCGACCACACACTGAGTAAAGAAATATTTTCTTTTGTCTGTCCTAACCCGCCCAACACTCAATTTTAGTGGATGTCCCCTGGTTCTGGTATTATGTGAGAGTGTAAAGAGCATCTCCCTATCCACTCTGTCCATTCCCTGCATAATTTTGTATGTCTCAATCATGTCCCCCCTCAAGCGTCTCTTTTCTAGGCTGAAGAGGCCCAAACACCGTAGCTTTTCCTCAAAAGGAAGGTGCCCCAGCCCCGTAAAAGTAGAAAAAGGTGCGACTCCAGCGATGAAAAAAGGAGGAGCAGTTGCTGTCCAATCAGTAGCTATCCACTGCCTTGACCTGCCAACTGCCTCCACTGCCATTATTACCAAGTATTCTTTAAAACATATGTAACATGTGCATGTGGGGGAATCTAAGGAGTATGCAGGAATCAAGCACAGTGGCTTATGGCACAACTCAGTGGACTGCCATGAGATGAGCAGAAAGGCAAAGTTAGAGGTGCAACACTAAATAACTTTTATTGTGGTGATAAGAATACCAGTTCTGCTTCCTTATCTGCTGATTCAGGATCCACACGGTTTTAACTATCTGTGGTTCTGAACACGTATGATCCGGTGGAGGCCAGACCTGTACCTCCTGAACACAACTGGTGCTTTTTACATGTGCCACCGCCTAAAGAGGTACGTGGGGCGGCGGCAAGAAATAGGGCCTTCTCAGTAGTGGCACCAATGTTATGGAACTCCCTTCCCCTTGACTTGAGAATGGCTCCCTCCCTCGAGACCTTTCGGCGAGGCCTGAAGACCTTGTTGTTTACACAAGCCTTCTGACTCTATGGCCTTTTTAACATCTTTTATACATCTTTTAGTTTTTTACAGGCGTGATTCCTCCTTGAATTGCTGTTTTATGCTCTTTTTATTCTGACTTTTATCTGATTACTGTTTTTATGGTTTCTCTTAATTGTGTTTTTAATATGTTTTTATCTGTTAAATTATGTTTTAATTTGTTTTTTTAATATGTTGTAAGCCGCCCTGGGTCCCTTTGGGGAGAAGGGCGGGATAAAAATAAAGTTTATTATTATCATCATCATCATCATCATCATCATCATCATCATCATCATCATCCCTGGCCTTCCCAACCCTCAGAAGGCCTTCAGCTGAAAACTGGAAGTTGCTATTTTTGGCCTTTCGGAGGCCTCTGAAGGCCTTCTGAGTGTGGGGGGGGAGGTCTTCTCAGCCCTCAGAAGGCCCTGAGCAGAGTTCTGGCCACATTCGGGGGAGGGGGTTAGCATGCCCTGACCCGTGAATTTGATTATCCATGGGTTTTCATCCGCAGGGGTTCCAGGAATGATGCCAAGGCACAACTGTACAAAAACTGGGGAGGGGGGATCAAAAAGAAAATGTTGTACAACACATTTTGAGTTAAGCACTCACCTGGGCCCTAAACATCAGTGGTTTCTAAGGAGAAAGAGAAAGAAAAAATCTTATAAGGAGAAGGGAGCGCATAATGGCACAAACAGAGGAGGGGAGAAAGGAGAAGGGACAGAACGTAGGGAAATTAGGAGGAGGAATGGGGTGAAGAACCCTTCTTTTGTGTCTTGATGTGCTTTGATGATCCGTTCCCAGTTTGACAAGGGTGCATGTTGTCTTGCACCCTGCGGATGTGCAGCAGGGGACTACTTACTCAGGAGGCCGGAACCTAATTATCATACCACTCTTGATTAAGTCTTGATTGAGTTTACAATGAGGCTGGTCACGGAAGCCAAGGCTGAAGGCACCTTTTTTTACTAATGACTTTGTTTATTTCAGAGTTGGGAAGCTCCCAGAATGTGGTTTGTTCACATGTTCAAATGTGTGCATCAAGGAAGATGCTGCTGATCATGGAAGTTTCCAGAAAGAGAAAAGCTAGGCTTCCCCTAAGCCAGCCAGCTAGTCAGGGGAGATGTGTTTGCTCTGGAGAACCAGTTCAGTCTTTGCTCCAAGGTCTGTGGGTCTTGATGCTTCCTTGTCATTAGCCCAATACAATGTATTGTCAATACAATGCACTGTCAATGCAATGCCACAAGACTGGCCTGGGTGATGTTCACCTGGCGTTCAACACCATCTTCCTTTCTTTCATCTTGTTGTAGCACAGGTACATGTGGCACTCAGCATGGCTCTGCTGAACACTCTTTTCAGTGCTCCTCTTTGCAAATAAGTGCTGATGTCCAGGGAAGCCTGGCCAGGAGGTGCAGTGGTGTGAGGGCTGTGGCAAAAATCCCTGTTTTTCTCCCATTTGCCTATCTTTACACCTAATGTTCTATCACCTCAGAGACTTCTGTGATGCATTAGCATCCTGAATGGGCTGCTGCACCATACAGAGTCATGTTTGTCCTTTTGTGTTCATGTTTGTCCATGTATATTGTTTGAGCATCTTGATTTTCTCTAATTGACCAGTAATCAAAGGAGCTGGCTTTAAGCCAGATCATTGGACTGTGAAGACTGTCTGAAAAGAAAATTTCAAGTGGCTCAGGTGACCCCAAGTAGTCAATCCCACACACAACCCCGATCGCCCAATTATAGCAGGGAGACTGGAGTTTGTATGGCCTGGCCAGAAAACAAGAGCCCCTTCCCCTGCGAGGGGATTGGTGGAGGGCTGTGGCTGGGGGGAGCAGAGGTATTTTAAGGACACAGCAACAGCCCCCCTTCCTTCTTTGCTTGTGGGCACCGAGAGGAAAGCACCCAGCCCAGCACCAGAGATCTGAAGGAGCAGGACCATCGTGGCTCACGGTTGGGGTGACCCGTGGGGTGCAGGGATGGTGGGGTTGGGGGCTAGTGGGGAGGCTTTTATGGGGAGGAGAGGCTCCTCATCACTCCCAGAGAGACTAGCCCTGGCCCCCCCCGTGCAGCGGCCGGGCAGACAGCCGCAGGTGGTGGCCTCCACGGGACCCCCCCATGATTCGGCTAGGTGGCCTGGGGGGGTATTCCACAAATGCTTCACAGGCTGGCACCATGCAGAGAATCTCCCCTGGGCATCCTGCCACTTGCAGTGGGTGTCCGTGGGGGTGGTGTGAGCTCGGTTGGGGCAAGCCCCCCACGACGATGAGTAGCATGCCCTGCTGGGTGGGCACCCTGTGGCTGGGGGGTGCCCTGACGGACTAGCTGGCAGACTGGCGTGCTGGGCGTGCCCCGCCTTCCTACCAGCTGCGTTCATCAGGTGGGTCTCTTTGCGCCTCTGGACGATGCTGGGGGCACTGGGTGGGGGAGGGTCCAATCCCCGCCGCCTCTGCCTTTTGCGGGGCAGCTCCAGCTGGGGGGCGTGGGTGGCCACACCAGGTGCCTCCTCACACGGGCCGTGGTGATGCGTCGGGGTGCCCCCACACCCCTCCTACCTGCTGGCACCTGTGAACTGGGCACCCAGGGAGGTCTCTCCTTGCCTCCCATGGAGCTGCTGTGGCACGGGGCCGGGGTGGGTCTGGCCAGCCGCCGCTTCCTTTTCAGAGCGGTGCCGGCCAGGGGTGTGCACGCCGACGGGGCAGGTGCCATTTTGGGAAGGGCGCCTGGCCACATGGAGGCACGCGGGCAGACGGGTGCCATCTTGAGGAGGGCGCCTGGCCTTGCGCATGTGCCGGCAGGTGCCATTTTGGGGAGGGCAGCTCCCCAGCATAACATGGCTCGGCGGGCTCACAAGGGATTTCAGGGTGCGAAGGATGCTTGAAGGCTGTGCTAGGATGACACCTCCCATCACCGACAGGAGGTGCCCGATTTCACCTGAGCTGTTCAGTGGCATTGCAGGGGCCTTTGCGGGGCTCTGCTCGGCCCCAGGAGAGGTTCGGTTTTTCAGGGCAGCCCTGCTCATGGCCTTCTTTGGAGCTTTTAGGCCCAGCGAGTTTTTGGCCAGGGGCAAGGCCGACGCATCTGCATGAGCCTGACAGGTACAGGACCTCACCTGGGTGTCAGGAGGGGTAGCCCTTACTCTCAGGCAGTCTAAGACGGATCAGAGGGGCATGGAATGCAAGGTGTTGCTTAAGGAAGCAGCCAGAATGCCGCTATGCCCGGTTAAGGCGCTGTGGGAGTACGTAGCGAATTCCAGGATGCCAGAGGGACCCCTTTTACAGCATGCGGACGGCTTCCCGCTGACTTTATTCCAGTTTAGGGTGGTCTTTTTGCGGGTCCTCGTAGCCCTGGGATTGCAGCCAAAGGAGTATAGCCTTCATTCTCCGCGCATCGGAGCGGCTTCAGCAGCACCACGTTGGGCCTGCCCAAGAGCAACATTCAACGAATTGGACATTGGTGTTCTTCAGCCTATAGGTGCTACATTCAAATATTATGAAGGCAGGCTCCCTCGAGGGCACCCCCCCTTCCCACTCATCGGGGGGCGCGGCAAGGGGCAGGGGTTGTGGCAATGACTTCTCTTCTCTCGTTCTGCAGGATGCAGTAAGAAGCCGGTTCGTGTATTGCTATGTGGCCATTCCATTGTATTTTGGGCCCGCAAGAGTGCGGCCGCGAGTCGATCTGGAACGCAGCTCGGGCTAAGACCTGCCATGCAAGTTGGCTGGCTGGCCAAGCGGAGGATGTGGTGGGGCCAGCTGCTGCCCGCAATGGCAGAGTATTTGAAGGAGAACCTTTCGCCTGACGTTTTGGTGATCCACCTCGGTGAAAATGATCTGTGCGAGATGTCCGGGCTGTCGCTCAGGCTCAAAGCAGGCAAGGACCTCGCCACCCTTCAAGGTTGGCTGCCTGGCATCCCGGTGGTCTGGTCAGACTTCCTACCAGGAGTCCTACCAGCATCTGGCCCCCAGGCCAGGGTTTGGAGACCCCTGCTTTAGACAATGACAGTGAAAACTATATTTCCCCAGTTCATTCCTAGTTTACCAAGTAAAAAGGGTGATGCATAGAGCAGGAAAGGGGGTGCCAGTCACTTACCACTAGGCTCTTCTGTGCTTGTTTTGCCCTCCATCTACCCATTCAGTGGCTTGGCTAGCCAGTTACATTCCATGAATACAGGGAGGGTTAACAGCTGAATAAGGGTAATACTGCAGCTCTACAATTATATCCAAGTCCAAACAGGTGATATTCTTATCAAGCATGAAATGTAATTTTCTTTATATTATTTACACACTTGCTGTAGTCTGAGAGATGTGGGTCATGTAACACTAGAACAGTGTTTCTCAAACTGTGGGTTGGACACACGAAGTGGGTCATGAGCCAATTTCAGGTGGGTTCCCATTCATTTCAGTATTTTATTTTTAATATATTAGACTTGTTGCTGCCATGGTATGTGACTGCATTTGGGGAAATGTTACAGACCTGTACTTTGAACAGGTTACTATGTATATGCTTTTAACAATGATCATCAATGGGGCTTACTCCTGGGTAAGTGTGGTTAGGATTACAGCCTAGGATTGTTAAAAATTTTCCTGCTTGATGATGTCACTTCTGGTCATGACATCACTTCTGGTAGTTCCTGACAGATTCTCATTCTAAAAAGTGGGTCCTGGTGCTAACAGTCTAAGGACCACTGCACTAGAGCATGGGTTCTCCCATTGGGCTCACTACCTATGTGAAAAGGAGACTGATGGTAGTTGCCAGCCTGTGCACAGTGATATGGAAGTAAATCCTTAGAACATACACTTAGAACTTAGAACACACTTAGAACTTATTTTTGAATAAGTGTAAGAGACAGCTTTATGCAGAATCAGACCATGGATCCACCTGGCTTGACAGCTTCAGAGAGGAATTTTTCTCTGCCCTACCAGGAGATGACAGGGACAGAAGCTGGGCCATTCTGCGTGCACAGCATGTTCTCTGCCACTTCCTAATATAACCCCCTTCCTGATATGCATAAGATTGTACTATCTGTGTCCGTCTCCTGCAAACTTGTTGCTGGGCTTTGATGTTGCCACAGCCTGCTCTGCACAGGTGATGTGTGCCACTTGTTCTGAAAGGCATTTGGCTGCAATATGTGGGCACTTCTTTCACGTGCCCAGGGAGGAGAACCTAGACAATCACACAGGATAAACACCTTTATGACTGAGAAGAGGTAAGTGAATGAACTTTTGCAACTGGAGCAGTTCTGGGAACAACTTCTCATCCATGCCTTTCACCTACCTGAGATGATTGAGTAGGCCGTTGCCGTACCATCTCTCTTGTAAATCTCTCAGCTTCACGCAGGCAAGCACACCACCTGATACATGGGATAATTATACTGCCTTGCCTTTCAGAGTGGATTGGTTGACTGAGATAATGTACAAATACTCACTGAGTACATTGGGGAAGTACTGTATTGCTGTGACTTCGGTCATTGTTTACAATGACTGAACTCTGCAAATGGACAACTGATGGATGCCAAGCACGGCAATCATCCTTCCTTTATTTTTATGTATTCCTAACTTTGTTATTCTGTCTTCTTAAGGAGTTTGGGTGTTTACCTAATGTCCTGGAATTTCTTAAAGGTGGCACTCTCCAGCTTCAGGGAAGCGCAGTTTGCATTGAGCCAAGTTTGAATTAAGAGAGGCATATGATACAACTGAATCAAATTTGGTGTGCAACTTTCAGAAATCTGCCTGCTTTGAATAGATGCGGCTCAGTTACTCCTCCTGCAGCCTACCAGGATTGCGCCACTACCTCCTCCCTGCCTCCTAGTTGCCCCTGCCCCTTAAGGGGAAACAGGCCAGGGCCCACAGGCTGGGGCATCACGACACCACAGTCTGAAAAACCCTGTACTAACGCATCATGACATACACTTTGGGAACCCTGGAAAGGAGTTATGACATTGTGTAATGTCATTGTTACGACATTAATGATCCTGAGATGGCCGTGTCTTATATTGAATGCTACAGTGAATGTTTATATTGAATGCTACAAACTTTTCTAAAATATTATAAAATCCATATAACCTGTGTGTATGGATATATATATATATATAACCTTCTCATTAATACAAGTTGGAAAAAGGGACACCTGCTAGATAAAGAATGTGCTTTGAACTTTATTTATCATTTTGGCAGGAACTAGAGTCTCTATAATGGGTTAATCTATGTCCTATCAGTACTTTATGATGAGCAGTGCCAAGGCCTATCAATAGGTAAAGATTATGCATTGCTGAATGCTTAGATTATGTTAACAAGTTTTGGAGACGTCATTTCAAGGAAATCATATGATTTCAGGGAAATTGAAAGCTAAAGGGCACTTTGTGTGCATGTCAAAGGTTTGGGAAAAACAGATACACTACGCATGCTTAATTTTATGCAGTAGGCGGGGTCCAAATATTGTGGTGGGACAGTTTCTATAACTACAGATATAAAGCTATAAAAACTCTGTGCACTTTTGTAATGTTGTGCATCCAAGGATAGCTGGTCTGTGTCAGGTGTGCTGGCCTCTGCGCTGGGCAATTGCTCTTAATAATTAAAAAACGAACCTCTAAACTAGAAGCTGCTACTGTGTCTTGAGTGTGTGATTTCTCCAGGGCAGAATCCCAGGCAAGCAGGTGGTTCCCCAACAGATACAATCCACATTGAGCCGCTTTCTACCTGCAAAAGGTGAACCGAAAGTGGACCATCCACCTGCTTCCCTTGCTACTGGTGCATGGTTTCTTCAAACATGGAACTTCAGGACTTAACTGTCTGATTTACAGGGACTGTGTGAATGAAGAAGCTTCTTCATTTGCGTGGTCCCTTTAAATCAAACCAGAACACCTGTACATCTGCATTTGAAAAAACTGAGCCAGGATCAAGCTGTGGGACATTTTTTGTGTGTAGAGGCATCAGGTAGCATTCTGGTTTGTACTGTCCCTGAGAATCCCTCTCGCATATACCCAATGCATAAAGGGGGAGCAGGAGTACACCAAGTGGCCCCAACCTCGGAACATTATTGCAAAGGCGAAAATGAAGGTCCTAGAATGTCCAACTGTACTGGTAATTCCGTAATTAGTAATCCATCTATATAAACAGAAACCCAGATGCATGTTATGGGCCAATACTATAGGGCCCTACAGTGGCAGAATTCCTGCTACATTGCCATAAGTGCCCCCGCAGCAGCATGCACCTATTGTGCACTGCAGAGCCACCAGCACAAATGACTGGAGGTCCCTCACACACCAGCCACTCAAGGGTGGATGGGGGTATTTCAAGGGTGGGTGGGGGTGGATCCCGGGGGTGACCTACAGAGGAGTAAGTAAAAATATTTTTTTCTTACCTCTCCCAGGCTGTCTGGGCATGCCCCCAAACTACAGGCAACATATGCTCCAAAAGCACAGCTGCATAGCAGACAATGATGGGGGATAAGATTGGGCTGTCAGAGAAGTATCCAAAAGTCAGGGGGCAAAGCCAGCTGGGGCAATGCTATGTCCCCTCCAGGCACTGGGTATATATATGGAATCAAATGTAAGGTTTTTCATAACAAAGTAACAGAACTGATGATTTTTATTTTTTTAAAATATTCTGCCATTGTGGCTCAGGTTCAGTTACTGGGTCAATAAAAAGGAAAAAAGCATTAAGAGGCAATCTATGGCAACATCACTACTTATGCTACAAATGATGTTAGGAAAGGTGCTGGAGAAAATGTTTTCAAGGCAGGCTTCCTCCAGGTTGTGCTGGGCCCTCTCTTGTGCCAAATATGTTGCAACAGTTTTCTAGCTGACATGTCTGGGAGCAGTTTGGATGATTTATCCTGCCTGCCCCCATGCATGTGTACCGTGAACCAGACAACACTCCATTCCTTGTGGTTAATTAACAACCCTAGTCCAAGGGAAGTTACAACATTTCTGAACTTTGCTCTCCTTTTAAATCCAAACCATTCTATGTTTACTTCTTTGTTCTGATCCATTCTGGAATGTGCTTGGCTTATAAATCCATCCTTTAATAAAGAAACCCAAACATGATGACCCTCCAATACAAATAATTTCCTGTGCCTGTTCAGAGCTACATAAAAGAGAGGGGGGACCCGCAGCTGTCCTCGGAATAGTGGCAATCCAGGCCCTGGTGTAGCACCTGGTTCTGGCACCCTCCAGGGCCATGACCACAAGCTGCCTCTCCTCTCCCCCCCCCCCCACTGGCCAAGCTGTTTTCCATCCACAGGTCCCTGCCTCCCTTCCAGAGGCCCAAGGAGGCTGCACGTGTCCTCCCTGACTCTCCAAAGGCCGTGTACAACCTTCAGAGGGCCGAAAAACATAACTTCCGGTTTCACAGAGGAAATTGGAAGTGACATTTTTAGGCCCTTTAGAAGGCATTCTGAGTGCAGGGAGGGCATAAAAAACGTTTTAGGCCCTCCGAAGGTTTCCCCGGCCTCAGAACACTTCTGGGGGAAAGGCCCTCAAGGTGTGGCCCTCAGATCAGTGTGCTGGCTGAGTGCTGCAGGGGGCACCATGGGGGGGTGGATGGCAGCATGGCGGCACCCCACTAAGCCTGGCACCTGGGGCATTTGTCCCCCTTTTCCAGCCTCAGAAAATTGTGAACCACAATACCTGACACTAATTATACATTTGATTTCCCATCTTTGGTTTTGCTTCTGTCCAGGAACGGAACAGAGCACTGAAATTGTTCCACATTTCATACTAAGAGGGTAAGAAAGCAGCTGTTGGCATCCAAACAGACTGTCATTGAGAATACCTTGAAAGTCAATCTCTTCTCTCCCTTGATTCGGACAGGTATGCAATGTGCTATTTATAGCAATGGATTGCAACACCTTGGAAAAGCTGCAGCCCAACTACACAACAGCTGAACCAGTCTGGTGGAGCCGCAGGATAAGAACCAGAGTAAGCAAGAAGTTGGCAGTTTTGCAGGGCCACCCCTTCACCATGTCCTTCAAACCTAAGAGCCTCATGCTTAAACAAGTGCTGGAGACATCTCAGAGACCCAGTGTACCGTAAACACTTGTTTTAAAAATGCTGAAGGCCAGTCCCTCTGGCATGGTGGAAATACCTTACCACACCCCACCAGTTGCTACCAATCAGATGGCTCAACAAAGCACCCACCATGCCAAAACAGCATAGTCATTTCCAAACTTCCAAGACATCTTCCTGTTGTGCTTCTAGATGCAATGATGTCATCACTGCTGGAAAGGATATTTAGCCATGACCTCAGGCATTAGATGAAAAATCTTTTTCACCTAGCTAGTATCTATGGCACCAGCTTTTCTATTCAAAACAGACACCTCCAGATTCTCAGGGTCAAACTGTACATGATGGACAGTTCCATAATTCTTCCTCTCAGCATCTGTTTAAAATGAAAAGCCACTGACGGAGGCTGAAATTAGGAGTGGACAATTGGTGAATTACTGCCCAATCCTATCCCCTGCATTGCTGAAGCATGCAGTCACATCACAAAGGTGCATGCTGAATGTTATGGTGGGGCAGTGGAGTAGCTAGCGGGGGATGGGAGCAGTCCACCCCAGGTACCACCCTTGGGGGTGACACCACAAATGCCCCAACATCGCGGAGGTTCGGAATAACACCATCATGCTATATGCCTTTGGATGTGGAATTTACAGCTGAATGGAATGCAAAAAACCGGATTGAACTATCTCCTTTCCATTAAAAGTTATGGCCAAAAAAACGGAAACAAAAAAATGCATGGAACCCTATGGAAAATGAAAGACAGCCATATCGTGTGTTTACTCGTGAGTAGGTGACCTTGCCATAGTTTGCCAGAAAGGGCAGGCTGAGAGGAATCCAATGACACCAGAACAGTGGCGTCACTAGGATTCGCATCACTCTGTGCGGGAGGCCTGCGCGTCACCCCATGCAGTGGGCGGGGCAATGCCCCAGGTGGTGGGTGTGGTGATGTGCCATTGCCCCGCCCCCACTGGTTTTTTGGCTGTACCTTTTGTTAGAACACAGATATTGCAATGTGGTTTGTTTCATTGCATTCTGCATGAAAATACGCATTGATTGATATATAACATGATTGTATTATTCCTCCAAATTCTGATTTTAGTAATTTTGAAAACTTGTAGTGTCTAACACACACACACCCCATGTCAATTTACTAACAACTTATTGCAGCAGTTCTTAAACTTTTAGCAGTGGGACCCACTTTTTAGAATGACAATCTGTCCAGGACCCATTGGAAGTGATGTCATGGCCAGAAGTGACATCATCATGCAAATTAAAATAAATAATTATAAATAATTAAATTAAAAGCAATAATTAAATAAGGAGAGCCAGTCCTGCTCCACCAAGTGAATCTACTCTGAAGCAAGTCCTATTGTTGTCAATGGGGCTTACTCTCAGGAAAGTGTGGACAGGATTGCAGCCTGTGAGCCCAATCCTATGCATGTCTACTCTGAAGTAAGTCCTATAGTGGTCAATGGGGCTTACTCTCAGGAAAGTGTGGGTAGGATTGCAGCCTGTGAGCCCAATCCTATGCGTGTCTACTCTGAAGTAAGTCCCATAGTGGTCAATGGAGCTTACTCTGTAGTCTGCCTGCAATAACAACCCCCCAAAAACAATCAGTGAGCTCTTCAGCCCTCCCAGTGCCCAGCTGAAAGTTCTTCTATTTCAAGCACATCAAGATAAAGATGCTCCTGGCTTTGCAAGTGCAAAATAGAAAACTTTCCCCTTACCATTCAAGCCTCTTTTTTGTGCTTTTTAGTGGGAGGGAGGCTGTCTTCTGGAACATATCTATAGCTTTGGTTCCATCGGATTGGGACCATTCTGGTGTCCTCACATTCCCCTTTGGCCTGACCACCAGCCAAGGCTCGTTTGCCTACTCATGAGTAAATGCACCCTGAGGCTGCTTTGCTTTCGGTAGGGAGGGACCTCCTTCTCCCTTTTGTGTTTTTGGGGCCTGCATTAATTGGATCAGGACCATTCTGACGTCCTTGGAGTCCTCTCAGCCTGCCTTGAGTCCTCTCAGTCCTTGCCTGGACTAAGGCAAGTTTGCCTACTCGTGAGTAAACACGGCCACTTGTCTTCATTTTGGGCTCAATAGACGCAGCTGGGAGGGAGGCAGGGACCTCCTTCTCCTGTTTTGGGGGCTGCATTCATTGGATCAGGACCATTCTGGTGTCGTTCATTCCTCTCAGCCTGCCCTTTCCGACGGACTATGGCAAGTACGCCTACTCATGAGTAAACGCGCAATACGGCTCACTTTCACTTTCCATAGGGCTCCATGCATTTTTTCTTTCCGGTTTTTTGGCCATAACATTTGAACGAAAGGAGCTATTTCAATTCTGTTTTTTGCATTACACTCCACTGGACATTCCGCATCCAACAATGTATGGCACGAGGGGGTGGCTCCAAAAGCCGCGAAGTTAGCACATCCTCCCCCAGGGCACATCACCCCCCTGGCATGTCACCCAGTGCAGCCCGCGGGGGCCCCCGCATCCCCCCTAGTGACACCAGTGCACCAGAATGGTTCCTATCCAATGAAAGCAGCCCAAAAAAAACACCCAAAAAGGAAGTCCCTCCCTCCAATCAGACGAATGTATTGAGCCCAATGGAAAGCAAAAGTAAGGTCACAGGGTCACGTTTACTCACAAGTAAGCAAATGTGCCTTGGCTCCTGGTCAAGTCAGGAAAAGGGGAATGCAGGGCTAGCTGCATGGTCCCAACTGGATGAAAGTGGAGCTCAACAAATACTTCAGAAGGCAGCACCCCCCAAAGAATAAAACAGGCTTCAGCTGGAAAGGTCGATTTTGTTTGTTTTTAGACCTGTAAAGCCACGTGGGTCCTGATAGTGCTATGCTTGAAATATAAGAATTTACACTGAACTGGGCACTGGGGAGGGCTAAAAATCTCACTGATATTTGTGTGTGGGGGGGGGGTGTTCTTGCAGGCAGGCTACAGAGAAAATTCACTTGGTGGAACAGGGCTGGCTTCCCCTTATTTATTTGTTTGTCTTTAATTATTTATTTTATTGTGCTTGATGATGTCACTTCCAGCCATGACATCACTTCCTGTGGGTCCTGGACAGATTGTCATTCTAAAAAGTGGGTCCCAGAGTTAACAAGTTTGAGAACTACTGCCTTAACTCAAAACAGGTCAATTAGACATTGGGGGGGGGGGTGACACCCTAGTGACCAATTCTGGAAATCATTGTTTTTATTTATTTATACAGGTATTTATATACTGCCTTTCGTTGGTCGTCAGATTTCTCCTCAGACTTTAATCCAAGGCGGTTTACATAAGTAGGCTGTTCTAAACCCCCCCCCCCCCCCAAATAGGGATTTTTACAATTGACTAGTTCTAGTCTTTCATAGAACTCCTCATTCCAGCTGGATTCCTTCCTGGTCTGGCCTCTCTCTGGCCCTTTGCCTCCCACGCTCCACTTGAGGCCAACTCCTCTCTGCCACCTGAGGGTCAGCTCATCAGTATATCAGTATGTTGTCATTATGTTATATACCATTTGATGCAGAATTTCATCCATTGCTTGTGGGGAAATATTCACTGCATTTATTTTCTGGCCATTATTATTATTCATTTCAAATCCTGAACTGCTTAGAGGATCTGATCCCTATTGTTATGCAATTAGGCTGCTAAGCAAACATTCAGTCCAATCTAGTGCTTTTGTTGCGTAACAGGCACTCCCTGCCAGACACTAGCTGGCTGCACAGGCTACTGGAGATAGATTACCTCTTCTTTGCATTAAAAGCCTCTTTGTAGTGTAAACAGAACACTCTGCTGCAGGATATGGGAGACCGGACTGCCTCCCCCTTTGTTGTACTTTGTTGTTTAAGACCCCCTTTGTTGTACTTTGACCACTGTTGTATATGCGGTCTATTGTTAAGCAGAAGGTTGTTAAGTGACGCACATCTTTATTCATGCTGGCAGCCTTGTTGTTGTGCACCTTGTCACTGCTTCTGCAGTGCCAACAGAGAGGGCCTTTTGCTGATGGAATGCTAGGCATCATAGGATCAAGCCCTAAGACAACTTTCTTCAGAGTAGGCCCCATTAAGTACAACGGGACTTATTTCTGAGTAGACATGCATTGGATTGCTCTTCTTGCCACTGTCCATTCCAAATTACCCCTTTCCCCAGCTGAAGGGGAAAATATATTTTGCACGGACCAACTGTAGGAAGGACAAAGATTAAGCAGACACCCTTCTGTCAGCCTCAGCCCACAGTTTCAGCCTCTCAGCTACTTTTTGTTTGTTTTTTAAAAGTAGGGGAATTTGGGAAACTGCCCATCGTGTACCGTATTTTTCGCTCTATAAGACGCACCTGACCATAAGACGCACCTAGTTTTTAGAGGAGGAAAACAGGAAAAAAAATATTCTGAACCAAATAGTGTAATAAAATATGTCTCTCCACTGCTCTGTTTCCATGCTCCTTAGCATATTTTACTACCTCTAGTTTAAAAGGAATTTTCTATGCTAGCCTTTTCTGCTTTATCATCCTTGCACTGGTAGAATGAGGTACTGTAGTATTTTTCTGCAAGTGCATTGTCACTAAGCATTACATTTGCATTACCTTTGAGCGCCTGCATTTGCATTACAATTTGCATTTGCATTACCATTGCATTTGCATTTGCATTTGCATTACCATTGAGCAGGCAGGCAGGACCCTGGTCAGGGGCAGAAGCACCTGCCAAGGAGGCTCTGCTGCCCTGAGAACGCCTGCAGCTTTGCAGTATTCGCTCCATAAGACGCACACACTTCTCCCCCCACTTTTTTTTTGGGGGGGGGGGGGGAAGTGTGTCTTATGGAGCGAAAAATACAGTATATAGTTTGGTTTAGGCAAGAGAAACAGCAAACCAAAACCAAACCAGAGTTGGCAATAAACCTTAAACACTCAAATCCAAACAAATGAAATGTAGATGAATACCAGCATCCAGAGAGTCTTTCAGCAATTTTCTGGGATTCTAAAGAAACTTGACTGTTTCTGGAAAAAACATAATAGATAGCAATGACTCAGTTCATTGAACTAGAAATATTGATCTTTTATATTTAAAAAAAAGCGGAGTTTTGGGTTTCTCACAGCAGGGTTTTTTTTAGGTGTGAATCAAATGTTATTGAACTATTAAAAGGAAGATAGAAAAATATATCAGATGTTACATTATTATTTAAAATCACCATCGGTTTGTGCAAGGAGTAGGGTTGCCAGATCAGAGTTGTTTATTTTCATACCACCCTTCCTTCAAGGAGCTCAGGTTGGTGTGCAGAGTTTCTGCCCACCCTTTGTCCTCACAGTGACACCCTGTGCAGTAGGTGTCACTGATAGTGACAGGCCAAAGGTCACCCAGGAAGCTTCATGGCTGACTGGGGATTTGAACCTGGATCTTCAAGATCTTACATTTTCACATTACGGCTTTCATATTATACCAAGCTGACTCTCCAGCAACCTGAGATTTCTGAGATGGCATCTGGTGATATCACAGAGCCAGGCCTGGTCTTGTCACTAAGTGAGTACTAAGACACAGCTCAGCACCACTTGGCCCTTTGTAGTGTACCTATCTACACCCAAAGCCATATTGGGCATAACCACTGCCACCAATACTGAGGACAGGGCCTCAGAGGAATTTTATCAGGGGGTACAAAGTTTCTTTTGGGCCCCTTTGCAAAGGGGGTGGGGTGAAAGAACGGGGGAGGGTGGTGACAGGTGAGCAGAATAGGGGCAGGGAGGGGTGTAACAGGGTGGAGGGAGGGTAGAGACAACTGGAAAAGTCTTTGGAGCCCAGGTCTACCAACCCATGTAGCATCAGTAGTGCCCCCAGCATCCCCAGTCGTGGTAGTTTCCCTAGCATTCCAAGCGGGCAATAAGTCTTGGTAGTGTACATCGGAAAACATAAGATTTCAGGAAATTTCTGGGCCCCCTCCTTTGGCTCCAGGGCCCCCCTTTTGACCCTGGGCCTAGGTACAAATTACCCCCTTTCCTCCCCTGTCTAGGCTCTGACTGTGGATTCAGGGTTGGCTTGGTCAAATGGGTTCTCTGATGAGTCAAGCTTTTGGCTAGTGCCCACTCTATCCAACTTCTGATGCCACCCTTGGATGAAGCCAGTAGGAGCCTTTGGGTGGGGCCACTGCTTCCCCAGTGCTGCTGCAGCCTGGAAAGGGTGGCAGGCAGACAAGCTGAGGGTTTGACCATTCACCAACTCTCCAAGGGTGCTCCTCCATACCACCATTTCTGGTTGTTTCATGGCAAGGCCTACCCTGCCCTTGACACTCTCAAAGAACTGTAGAAAGTTAGTGATGCAAGACTCGAAGGACTATGCGTTCACATGAAATTGCTACAGATTGAATTACATTGGTTCAGAATGCTCATAATCCAGAACATTTCAGGGAGTACCTTGGGTTGGTACTAAGGGCACCTGAAGCACAATCCTGTAAATACTTCTCAGAAGTCAGTCCTATTTTGTTCCATGAAGCTTACTCCCAGTTAAGGATTGCAGCATTGATAGAGCTCCAGCTTCTCTTTCTCTCTGATCTTTGTCCCAGCTCTATGTATTCCTTCTGTTCCCAAAAGGTAGTGATAAGAGCTCTTTGCTTATCCTATTAGCTTGTGTCGGTGCTTTGTTTTTCAGATTACATAAATTACGCTAAATTGAAACCAAAACGGAAGGCTGTACAAACAGGCATAGGAAACACAGCAGAAACCAATATATGAGCAAAATCAGAGATGACAAGTAGGTTTAAAAGAAAGGAAGACTGTGAACCTGAGAGCCCTGCCAGTCTAGTTCTGGTTAAAGTGTAGTTTAAATGTTCTAGACTTTGTTATCTGAACATCTCTTGCTGTTTTCAAGGACGTTATTAGTAATTCAGCTATAAACACTGGCTCACTGCTAACAGAAACAGGAGTTATCTGTGGACTTAGAGTAAAGGCTCCTCTTTCAGTGCAAAAAAAATTCCAGTTACTGTTAGAATTTTTCTCTTTGACCTAATCACTGGATGGTTTTGCTGTTCACTGAAAACAGAAAACTGTCTCTGTTGCTACCACTACCACCAGCAGAAGTAGTTTCTGTGTTCTCTGTGCCACCCCATCTCCTCTAGTAGCCTCTTTCATTTGCTCTTCCCTACATACACGTAACTCATGGATTAGGTAATGGGGCCTTGCCTACTAGCCATGCCCCCAATGTTCACATCATCATGATGTCCACACCCCCAACGTTTGCATCTGCCAATGACCCAAATATCCACACAATCTACAGAATGCAGGAAAGGGCCCCTCATGCACACCTAGCTAGCAATGTTTCAAAATTGTGTTCTTTTACTCAAAAGTAAGCCCACTGTGATCAGTAAGATGTGCAGCGCAATCCTGAGCTGCACATGGGCCAGCACAAGTCCACAAAGGCAAGAGGCATGCCTTATGGCATGTTTGCGCCTCGTCGGGAATCAATAAGGCTGACTCAGTGGCGCACTGGCCTGCAGAACCTGACACAAGCCTCCACACTGACAGAGGCACTGAGCCTCGCGTCGGCCCAGCTGGGCCAATGCAAGGCTCTGGGGTGGGCAGGGAGGAGGCGGAAAGGAAGTGTTCCAGGGAAGGGTGAATGGTGGGCAGCCCCAGGGGTGGGCGGGTGGGGAGCAGAAGGCGGGGCTGTTAAATATAGATCACTAGTTAAATATGAGATCTGAAAACAGTCTATGAAGAGTTTAGCCTGCTTCCATTGAAACCCAGGCAAATTTGATGACTCTTCTAGCTAAGGAAATGAGTTGAGCTGATGGCCTTCATCCAATCAATACTAACCATATCAAAAACAAACCAATGCAAATATTCTAAGTGATCACTAATTGGTATGCCTGTCATCAGCCTTGACAACAAGACTTTGGGCATGTCCACACATGGGGTTTGGTTGGGGTTCAGGGGTCATATTGACTCAGCACATTCATTTCCCACATGACACATACAGGCCAACTGTGCCAGCTCACAGGCAGATTCCTTGCTGGTCTGCATGGTGGTCCAGGCCTCCCCTCTGAAGAGGAACTGACATCCATTTCAAGCCGGAGCAAAGGCATGTTGGGTGGTCTGTTTGCCTGGAGAGTGACAATGTACAGTCATTCACTAAGTGAGTAACATCAATTTCTCTGTTCAATAACTTGGCAATATGTCATCAGTCCAGAACCAACTTACATGAAACTGAAGCAGGAAATTTAGTTTTGGAAGCATTAATTTTCATACCAAACAGCAACACCTGGAGAGTTTATAAGCAATTTTGGGGGAACAGAAGCACATTATAAAGAGCAATAAAAGGCTTTAATGTATAGATCATTGTTTGCAACATGTAGCTACAGTATCAAAACCACACTGGTGAAGTCAATCTTTCTCCCTTCCCTGCCTCAAGGGCCCAAAGGAGAACCATTTCTTTCACACACCCACATGATTGCACAATGAATGACTCAGCTTTCTTCACCTGTAACAGAGAGATCAGTTTAATTCATTTGTAGCTTAAAGAAAAAGTGCGTTTGGATTCCTGAACAACCATAGTGGCTATCAGCGTTCTTTTCTCTTTAGAAGTTCCCAGCATTTCTTTCCTCTTAGGTTGGATTTCACTAAGACCCAAATCTTGGGTCTTACATACTGTGCACTGAGACCTCCAATGACAATTAAAGATCACATTCACCCTTTGTATGTTTTTGCCAACTTTTCATCTGTATGATCAGGATTGATGAAAAACGTAAAAGGATGTAATTTGCATCCTCTCGATGAGCAATCATATCTGTGGAATATGATGTTTCATCAGTGTGATTCATTGGATGAAAGCATTCTAGAACAGTGGTTCCCAAACTGGTGGGTCTCAACTCACCAGCCAGGAAATCATGTGTCCCTGCCCCTTTAAGGGGTGGAGATTGGGGAAGGGAGCAACATAATCCCCCAAATCGTGCTGCTGCCGGGGCTAAGAGGGTTTATACTTACTGCCAGCGCTGCAGTCCTGTGGAGTCTGGGGGGTGTAGGGAGTCCTCCACAGGGCTGCCCTTGCCTGAAAAATCCTTTAAAAAAAAGAATAAAGGACACTCCCAGTTTTCATAATGAAACAGGAAGTGCCCTTTCTACATTTTTGCAGGCATGGGGAGCCCAGTGGAGGGCTCCCCAGACCCACTAGGATTGCTGGCTGCAGGTAAGTACAGAGCCCCTCCCATCCAGTAGCAGTAGCATGATCCTGGGGATCACATTGCTGGCTTCCCCCCTTCCCCACAACAACATACAGTGCTCCCAACTCCCTTGTAGGAATTTGGAAAACACTAGGAAAAAAAAAGGCATATAATGAACCTATGAACTTTTTTCAGTAATTGTCCAAAATGTGTTAACTATATATTGATATTCACATTGAATATCAGAAGTTTGGGGTGAATTTTGTGAATTGCTGACAAATCCATGCTTTCCTTTTGGGGAACCATTTGCTGATAAATGGTGACCATCACACACTGGTATACCTAGAAGAGATCAAGGGGGCAGCAAATGCCCTGGGGCACCATGCCTACAGGGGCAGCAGCACTTTCCTCCCCACTGCCACCTTCCTCAGCCCCCTGCAGAGGCCCCCTACAGAGGCTGTACAAAAGCCTCAAACTGGAAGTGAGGTTTTAGACCGTCTGGAGGTCCACATGGAGGGCCATATGGGGGAATAGCATTCTGTGGTCCTGGCCCTGAGAGGCAGAGAGACCAGGATCGCCAGTGCCTTCACATCTAAGTGAATGACAGAACTGCGTGGAGTATTTCTGAGTTTTGTGGCGTTCACAAATGTTCTGAGCTTGTCAGCAATCCTGCAGCCCTAAGCATGTTTACTCAGAACCAAGGCCCACTGAGTTCAATAGGTCTTACAACTCACACCCTAGTGTGTGTTTAGGACTAGAGACCTAATTTCAGTCACTATGAAAGAAAATGAAAACAAAAATAAAAGAAACTATTTTGAAATGGTTCTTGAACTCCCCTCTTAGAACTTAGGGCAGTGCATTGTGACTTTAAATGCCAGATAAACTGTCCAGCTTGATAATAAAACAAATATCTCCCATTTCTGATAATTCTAGACCTTGTGACGTTAGAATTTTTTTAATGTTTCCTGCATGAAAACATTGTGTTTGATAAAAGTTGAGGCATTTCTCTACTTAGATAGGGAGATCAAGAAAACACAAAATTGTTCCTGAAGTGTAGGATGCAAAATGAACACGTTTTGTAAACACTTTTTTCACGTGATCGAGTCTCGTTATTCATGAGAGTTCCATTCCCAGAACTCACATGGATGGCAAAAATCACATTAAAGCAAATCCATTTAAAGAACAGTGTTCCTTTGATAGGCAATTTAAAAACAGCCTTGCTGACCTTTGTGATGTAAGACAAAGGTCTTACAAAGGTCTTTCCTTTTGGAGAACCATTTGCTGATAAATGGTTACCATCACACACCATCTAATAACCAGAGTTATTAGGCAGACCATCAATCATTCTCTCTCCAGGAGCTTAGAAAGGCTTCATTCCCAGCCAGCAACCCCTCCCTTCACCAACACAAAGTGATTATCTTTCTTTCACATGCTCAAAGGGAAGGGAAGGGTCACTTGCCTTGGAGTGAAGCTGTTCCAAGTGCCTGGAGAGAGAATGATTGATGGATTGTCAACCAGCTGCCCTCTCGAAATAAGGAGGCTATTGTTAAATGACTTTTTTCCTTTAATTGAAAGGGCCCTTCTCATAGCATTGAGATAAAAACTGCAGGTAAAAAAATCTGTGAATAATTAGATTATACCTATTCATCAGCTGATCAGTCTGTGGCCCAGGCTTCCTTGCAAATATGTTTGGCATGACAGGCCTTCCCTAATTTCAAACTCAGGAGGATGCAGCTGCATGAAAAGGAACAAAAAACCTTGTCAGCACTTTAAAAGGAAAGCAGCTCTTTCATAGAGTGCCTTACATGATACAGGAGATGAGGAACAGAGTCACCATTCTTTTGTTGCTTTGCTGAGAGGAGTCACAAGACATTGCTTCTATGGAAACCTGGCTTTCCCCTCTGATTTTGCAAGCTGAGTTACAAATTTTAGCCATGGGTATGAGTGACTCATCTCTCATTTTTATGTGTTCCTTATTGCCAGTGCTTCTTAAAAATTTGCTTCTTTAAAAAAAATAAACATTTCTTTATGTTCATTGAAAGTGTGGTTTGCTGAACGCAATGGGCTCTTTCACAAAACCTTTTGCCCTTTGTAAGAAGGCGTCCTGTTTCTGCAAACTTTCAACCCATATGCAAACAGACCAAAAAAGTTTCACTTTGTTTAAAGCAGTGATTGCTCAATAGTGGGATTTGTGTCCCTCCACACCTCTCTGGCAAGTGCTTTGCCAAGAAAAAGGAAGGTGTACAGAACAGACTGTGCTAGAAGAAGGGTGGTATAAAAAGGTCAAAAAAATTAAATAAATAAATAAATAAATAAATAAATAAATAGCGCCCCACAAAAATTAAATAATTAAGGTCAGGCAATATATCTACATTATGTTGTGAATAGCCTGTCATATTGTACTTGAGCCATTCCTTGGTCCTGGCTGGTATTTGGAGTGCCCTGGATTCGTCACTGATTAACCAACCATTCCAGGACTTACAGGGCAGAAGGGGCAGGGAAGATTTTAAAAAAGGGGTCTGGAGAGCAGTCTTTGTAAAGCCATCTGCAGAAATCATCCAATATTAATAGCAAAGACTGCAACCCTTTTGGCTATTTCTACACTTTTGTTTCCCCACAAGATTCTCACAGCATGATCCAACACAGTTCTGCTGTCGTAAACGGCCATACAGCAGCCATACAGTTGCACTGCCAGTGGTCATTTGTGGTCCACAAACTGTGGTATTACCAGAAGCCGACTGCCACTGCTGGCTGCCTCTGGCAGTGAAGGTAAGCTGGCAGTGGGGGCAGGCAGTGAGCAGAATGGGACAGGGAGGGAGAGGAATAGGGGAGTTTCTGGGCAGGGAGGGGAATGGTGGGAGACAGAATGGGGTGGATTCCAGTGGCACCAGTGTGCACCAAATTCTAAACCTGTTCCTTCCACCCTACTCTCCTCAAACTTGCACCAGAAAAATAACAGGTGCCAATCTGAAGAGACCCATTGAGTCAGCAGAGCAGTGATATGCAGTCAAGGTAGGCAAGTGAGGCAGAGCCTCACCTAACCAGCAAGCCTCACCTAACCCAGCAAGAATAAAAAGGACCCCAATATGTTAAAAAAATGTACCTTTTCCTTTTCTGAAGCTGCTCCTCTCTACTCAGTTCAGTCCATTTAAAGCAACACACAAACATTGAGGGAATAAGGAGAGCTGCCATTCAGCCCAGTTGTTATGGTGGCTTACAAGTGACAAAATAGGTAGTAACACCTATGAACTTAAACACTGGAGAGTTGACATAGTGGGCATAACGGAAACCTGGTGGAATGCGGAGAATCAGTGGGATACCACGATCCCAGGCTATAAACTCTACAGGAGGGACAGGCAGGGGCGTGTTGGAGGTGGGGTGGCCGTTTGTGTTAAGGAAGGGATAGAATCCAGCAAAGTAGAGATTGAAGGTGGGTCCGACTCCACCGTAGAATCTCTGTGGGTTATATTACCAGGCTTGTGCAGTGATGTAATACTGGGGGCGTGCTATCGTCCTCCAGACCAGAAATCGGATGGGGACCTTGAAATGAGGAAACAGATCAGGGAGGTGACAAGGAAGGACAGGGTTGTAATCATGGGGGACTTCAATTATCCTCATATTGACTGGGTCAATTTGTGTTCTGGTCACGATAAGGAAACCGGATTTCTTGACGTGCTAAATGACTGTGGCTTAGATCAGCTAGTCACGGAGCCCACCAGAGGACAGGTGACTCTGGATTTAATATTGTGCAGTATGCAGGACCTGGTTAGAGATGTAAACGTTACTGAGCCATTGGGGAACAGTGATCATGCTGCGATCCGTTTTGACATGCACATTGGGGGAAGAATACCAGGCAAATCTCTAACAAAAACCCTTGACTTCCGACGGGCGGACTTCCCTCAAATGAGGAGGCTGGTTAGAAGGAGGTTGAAAGGGAAGGTAAAAAGAGTCCAATCTCTACAGAGTGCATGGAGGCTGCTTAAAACAACAGTAATAGAGGCCCAGCAGAGGTGTATACTGCAAAGAAAGAAGGGTTCCACTAAATCCAGGAGAGTGCCTGCATGGCTAACCAGCCAAGTTAGAGAGGCTGTGAAGGGCAAGGAAGCTTCCTTCCGTAAATGGAAGTCTTGCCCTAATGAAGAGAATAAAAAGGAACATAAACTGTGGCAAAAGAAATGTAAGAAGGTGATACTGGAGGCCAAGCGAGACTTTGAGGAACGCATGGCCAGCAACATTAAGGGGAATAATAAAAGCTTCTTCAAATATGTTAGAAGCAGGAAACCCGCCAGAGAAGCGGTTGGCCCTCTGGATGGTGAGGGAGGGAAAGGGGAGATAAAAGGAGACTTAGAGATGGCAGAGAAATTAAATGAGTTCTTTGCATCTGTCTTCACGGCAGAAGACCTCGGGCAGATACCGCTGCCCGAACGGCCCCTCCTGACCGAGGAGTTAAGTCAGATAGAGGTTAAAAGAGAAGATGTTTCAGACCTCATTGATAAATTAAAGATCAATAAGTCACCGGGCCCTGATGGCATCCACCCAAGAGTTATTAAGGAATTGAAGAATGAAGTTGCAGACCTCTTGACTAAGGTATGCAACTTGTCCCTCAAAACGGCCAAGGTGCCAGAAGATTGGAGGATAGCAAATGTCACACCTATTTTTAAAAAGGGAAAGAGGGGGGACCCGGGAAACTATAGGCCGGTCAGCCTAACATCCATACCGGGTAAGATGATGGAATGCCTCATCAAAGATAGGATCTCAAAACACATAGACGAACAGGCCTTGCTGAGGGAGAGTCAGCATGGCTTCTGTAAGGGTAAGTCTTGCCTCACGAACCTTATAGAATTCTTTGAAAAGGTCAACAGGCATGTGGATGTGGGAGAACCCGTGGACATTATATATCTGGACTTTCAGAAGGCGTTTGACACGGTCCCTCACCAAAGACTACTGAAAAAACTCCACAGTCAGGGAATTAGAGGACAGGTCCTCTCGTGGATTGAGAACTGGTTGGAGGCCAGGAAGCAGAGAGTGGGTGTCAATGGGCAATTTTCACAATGGAGAGAGGTGAAAAGCAGTGTGCCCCAAGGATCTGTCCTGGGACCGGTGCTTTTCAACCTCTTCATAAATGACCTGGAGACAGGGTTGAGCAGTGAAGTGGCTAAGTTTGCAGACGACACCAAACTTTTCCAAGTGCTGAAGATCAGAAGTGATTGTGAGGAGCTCCAGAAGGATCTCTCCAGACTGGCAGAATGGGCAGCAAAATGGCAGATGCGCTTCAATGTCAGTAAGTGTAAAGTCATGCACATTGGGGCAAAAAATCAAAACTTTAGATATAGGCTGATGGGTTCTGAGCTGTCTGTGACAGATCAGGAGAGAGATCTTGGGGTGGTGGTGGACAGGTCGATGATAGTGTCAACCCAATGTGCGGCGGCAGTGAAGAAGGCCAATTCTATGCTTGGGATCATTAGGAAGGGTATTGAGAACAAAACGGCTAGTATTATAATGCCGTTGTACAAATCGATGGTAAGGCCACACCTGGAGTATTGTGTCCAGTTCTGGTCGCCGCATCTCAAAAAAGACATAGTGGAAATGGAAAAGGTGCAAAAGAGAGCGACTAAGATGATTACGGGGCTGGGGCACCTTCCTTATGAGGAAAGGCTATGGCGTTTGGGCCTCTTCAGCCTAGAAAAGAGACGCCTGAGGGGGGACATGATTGAGACATACAAAATTATGCAGGAGATGGACAGAGTGGATAGGGAGATGCTCTTTACACTCTCACATAATACCAGAACCAGGGAACATCCACTAAAATTGAGTGTTGGGCGGGTTAGGACAGACAAAAGAAAATATTTCTTTACTCAGCGTGTGGTCGGTCTATGGAACTCCTTGCCACAGGATGTGGTGATGGCGTCTAGCCTGGACGCCTTTAAAAGGGGATTGGACAAGTTTCTGGAGGAAAAATCCATTATGGGTACAAACCATGATGTGTATGCGCAACCGCCTGATTTTAGAAATGGGTTATGTCAGAATGCCAGATGCAAGGGAGGGCACCAGGATGAGGTCTCTTGTTATCTGGTGTGCTCCCTGGGGCATTTGGTGGGCCGCTGTGAGATACAGGAAGCTGGACTAGATGGGCCTATGGCCTGATCCAGTGGGGCTGTTCTTATGTTCTTATGTTCTTATGGGAGGAGAGGCACCAGGAAGAGCTGCTTCCATTTGCCCAGTCATAAAAAAGACAGCACTTGTGTCACCAGTCTCTGAGGAGGCATTAGGAAGACTTGCCTCCAGCACTTAGGTTATATTCATAGCTAGCTTCAAGGGGGAAAAAAAAGCAGGGTGGCCAATCGAAAAACAGCAGGATGTCTGCATCATTAAACTCTGGGAAGGCAGCAGGAAGAATTGCTTCCCTTCTGTGAGAACCACAGGACCCTAGGAAAACATTTAATAGGGTGTCTCCCTCTCATTTTTCAGCTTTCCAAGTTGGTCAACCTGTTTTAAAGTAAGTATTTGATTTTAGTATTCCCACTAAAAATTTCTGCCTGTTTCTTTCTTACTGTATGCTATTTTCAGTGCAACTTTACTACAGAACAGCAGATACAAATGAAAGAAAAAAGGAATAATTATAAGAAATGCCATTTACATGTCACTAAAGGAAAAGCACCACGCACTAAAGAAACGTTACCTTCTCTACCAGCTCTCAACTATGAAAACAAAAAATAACTATTCAGTAAGGTTGTACTTGATAAACAAGAAAAGCACACTAGCAGATGTATTCCTTGAATATGAATAGTGATAGCTGTTGGCCACGTTTTCGCAGCCTTTTGACACTAGCCTCTGAAACTAGTCTACATCATCATTTTATGACAACATACCACTTGCAACAGCCTGGGTGACCACAAGTTCTTCTACTGTAATCTGGAAAGGTCATCACCATCCAATAGCTGCAGGCGGTTTGATCTCACTCTTGCATAAAAACGTAGTAGAAATGACAAGACCACAATCATCTTTTTTTAATCCATGATCAGCTTTACTCACACACTAAAGGATCCTGATCAAACTATATGTCAAAACCGAGATAACAGTGTAGCACAACAAAGAGATGACGCTATTAGCCAAGAAGCCCCCCAGTTTTAATCTTAACTCAGCTGGGTGCTCAGATTTACAATTGCTGTTATCTCTCAACCACCACCCATAATATGGAGGTAACAATACTGATCTCTTTACACAATCATTTTCAGGAAGACCGACATAATGCATGTGAAACACTTTCCCAAAATGCATTATAAATGTGAATTGGTCTGGTGGTTGAGCTGAAGACTGCCCGAAGAATGCTAAGCAGGAGCGGTCCTGGTTGAATTCTGGATTGGAGACTGAAGATGACAAAACTGTCATGAGAGGACAGAGCTAGGAGGAGTTGCTGTTGTGACCTGTGACTGTGGGAAAGTGATGGATGAAAGCAATGCCGCAGAAATGCACAGAAGTGTGGGAAATCAGCTTCCAACAAAGAATGATTAGAAGCTTGGCCGACCTGAAGCTGTTCCTGCTGATGCCAGATATGATGACCACACCATGAAAGGAAGCAAAGAGTTCTACAAGTTGCTCGTACAACAATTATTGTAAAAACCCATTTTTACAAATGAGTTTAGTAAAGCCTGCCTTTGTGTGAACCACCTTGAGTCTGTAAGGCTCTCAAAAAGTGTTGTGAGAGTGAGAAAGGTGGTATACAAATGCTGCTGTTGTTGTTGTTGTTGTTGATATTGTTACTTATTGAATGAAGGTTGCACTAAAAGCCAGTGTGGTTTTTGTTTTTTGTTTTTACTATAAAGAGTAAATCAAGACTTTAAGGAAGTAAATGAAGAGTAAATGGAAAAGTAAAAAGAGTGAATGGAAGGCTTTTCAATCAGCCCTCCTTTGAAGGTGGGACAGTTTCATTTGGTTATGCTACTACTGGCTTGGTGAAGCATGGTGAAGCAATTGTCAACATAAGGTGTGCACTTCTAGGAGGCAGTGGATTAGTGAAGAGTTCCCTGTGACCTGCACTGCCATCCTACTGTCACTATCCAGCCCAACCTGGCCCAATGCCACACAAATCAAAATGCCACCACTCCTTCTCCTAATCTTCCCACTCCCACAATTTTAAAAAGATAGAAAAGGCAGTACAGGTCCTGCCTATTTATACACAGATTTTTTTATACATGGATTTGACTCAACACGAATGGCCCCTGCATGTGAGAAGGAATGTGCTGATCCCTGGAGAAGGGGAAAAATGCACCCCTTTAAAATCAGTTTAAAAAACTGAACAGTCCTTTAACAATAGCCTCCTTAATGAGAGAGAGAGAGGGCAGCTGGCTGACAATCCATCAATCCTTCTCTCTCCAACCGACCCCTCCCTTCCCCCTGAGCACATGAAAGAAAGATGATAGCTTTGCATTGGTGAAGGGAGGGGATGAGTGAAGGGCTAAGCCCTTGGAGGAGGACTGATTGATGGTCTTCTTAATGACTCTTATCTTAGAGTCAAAAGGTCAGCAAGGCTGTTTTTAAATCAAAGAAACTTTGTTTTTTAAATTGATTTGCTATAGTGTGTTTTTTGCCATCCAGGTGAGTGCTTGGAACAGAACTCACACGAATAATTAGTCTCAACCTGTATATGAATGAGATGAGAGTGGTGGCCACCATTCTCCTTTCCTCACATGCTTCCTCATCCAGAATCTTCAGGGTGGCAATTCTGCAGGTCAGATGTGTGCAGGTTTGAGCACTGCTGCACTGTTGGGGGTGGAGGAGCACCAACTGCCACAAATTTTAAAAAAAAATTGTCCTTGATACAAGTTTTCATTCTGTAAATGAAGGCTGTCATGTCAGAAATTAAAAATAAAAATTTCTTTCCCCTTTCCCCCCTAAAAATCTCAGGTGGGGCAAAGCAGGGCCGTAGGTGGGCCCTCAGCTATAGCTCTGAAGAAAAAGGATAATTGAGGGTATAAAATGTTAAAACCTACCTCACTGAAAAGTAGCAGAGATGTGTCTGACACTCATAATTATCATCCTTAGTCATTGCAAAATTATCCCTTCTGGGGAATTAACAAAGTGTGGTCACAAAAGTACTGCTGAGTGTATATTACTACAGCATCTTGGATTTAGAGGAATACTAATGTCAATTACAATTTATTATCACATTATATCATGTGAGGGGAGTCACTGTTCAGTAGTAGAGCACATGTTTTACATGTGGAAGACCTTAGGTCCATTCCTTGGCCTCTTCAGATGTTGGTGTTTTTGTTTGTTTTTTATTATCCCAGGAGCTGCACTGGGAAAGTTCCCTGCCTTCAAATCTTGAAGAGCCTGTTGCCTAGCATGTATGTGTACATATAGCATGTATGTGTACATGTCACGTGGCTGCCATTGAGCTTCCACAGACAACAGTAAATCAAACCCAAGCAGGTTCTCAAAGTCCTTAACCATTCTTGCCAGCTGACCTCTCCCCACTCCCTTACAGTATTATTATTATTATTATTATTATTATATCCTGCCTTTCTTCCCGCAGGGACCCAAGGCGGCTTACAACAATGGCTAAAAAACATTAATTAAGAGCATAATTTAAAAACAAGATAAAAACATATTGGAAAACACAACTTAAAAACAGCAGTCAGATAAAAGTATAAAAGAGCACAGAGCAGCAGTTTATAAAAGGATCCAGGCCTGTTAAAAAGATATTAAAAGATGTTAAAAATGATGTTTAAAAGGCCAGGACTCAGAAGGCTTGTCTGAACAGAAGAGTCTTCAGGCCTCGCCAGAAACTTTCAAGAGAGCGAGCAGTTCGTAAGTCAAGGGGGAGGGAATTCCATAGCGTTGGTGCCACTACTGAGAAGGCCCTATTTCTTGCCGCCGCCCACGCACCTCCCTGGGCGGTGGCACTTGTAAAAAGGCCTTCTCTGATGACTTAAGAGGATGAGCCAGACTGTATAGGAGTAGGCGATCTCTAAGGTACCCTGGCCCACAGCAGTATAGGGCTTTAAAGGTCAAAACCAGCACCTTTAATTGGGCCCGGAGACGAATGGGCAGCCAGTGCAGCCACTGGAGAAGCGGCCTAACAGAGTCAAACCGCCTGACTCCAGTAACTACACGGGCCACCGCATTCTGCACTAATTGCAGTTTCTAAACCGTCTTCAAGGGCAGCCCCACATAGAGCACGTTACAATGGTCTAACTTCGATGTCACCATGGCATGGATCACCATGGCCAGGTCTGCACGATCCAAGTGCAGCCGCAGCTGGCACACCAGCCAAAGCTGAGCAAAGGCCCCCCTTGCCACAGCCACCACCTGGGAATCCAGGAGCAGCTGCGAGTCCAGGTGGACCCCCAAGCTGTGGACCTGCTCCTTCAGGGGGAGTGCAACCCCATTCAGCGCAAGTCGATACTCCAGCACCTGCATCGAGGATTTCCGAACCAGGAGAGCCTCTGTCTTATCCGGATTTAATTTCAGCTTGTTAGCCCCCATCCAGATCCTCACTGCCTCCAGACAGCGCTCCAGGACCTCAACCGCCACCCTGGAGTCTGGAGGAAAGGAGAGATAGAGCTGGGTGTCATCAGCATATTGATGGCACTCCACTCCAAACCCCCAGATGACCTCACCCAGTGGTTTCATGTAGATATTAAATAGCATGGGGGACAGAATTGAACCCTGTGGCACCCCACACCTCAAGGGCCAGGGTGTCGAAAAGGCATCTCCCAGCACCACCATCTGGGACCGATCCTCCAAGTAGGAGCAGAACCACTGTAGAACAGTGCCTCCAACTCCCAACCCGGCCAATCGGCCCAGAAGGATACCATGGCTGATGGTATCAAAAGCCACTGAGAGGTCCAGCAGGACCAACAGGGATGCACTCCCCCTGTCCAGTCCCTGGCGTAGGTCATCCACCAAGGTGGTTTCCGTCCCAAAGCCCAGCCTAAAACCAGATTAAAAAGGATCCAGATAATCCACTTCATCCAAGACCCTCTGGAGTTGAGATGCCACCACCCACTCAATCACCTTGCCCAGAAACAGGATGTTGGAGACTGGCCGGTAGTTGCTGAATACAGTGGAATCCAGGGAGGGCCTCTTCAGGAGGGGCCAAACCACCACTCATTTCAAAGCAAGTGGTAACGTCCCCTCCATCAAAGAAGAGTTGACCACCCTCCCTGTCCACTCAGCCAGTCCTCCCCCCCCCCCCGGCAGCTCTTATTAGCCAAGCTGGGCAAGGGTCAAGCAGGCAGGCAGATGGCCTCACACTCCAAAGGAGTCTGTCCACACCATCAGGCTTTACAAGCTGAAAAGAATCCCACAACACTGGACAAGCAGTTGCCACGGGGACATCACCTGACATTATCACTGTGGCATCCAAGTTGTGACGAATACGATTGATTTTATCTGCAAAATGTTTTGCGAACACATCACAGCAGCTGTCCATGTGTTCTGCCTGGTCTACTAGAGGGGCCTAATGGAGGAGGCCTCAAACCACACGGAACAGCTCTGCTGAACAGTTCTCAGCAGACGCAATGGTAGCAGAGAAGAAAGATCTCTTCGCTGCTACCACCGCCACGGAGTAGACTCTATAGTGAGCTCTACTCCGTGTCCGATTAGATTCATCACAAGTTTTCTGCCACCGTTGCTCTAGACGCCTGCCCTGCCGCTTTATCATTCGCAGCTCCTCAGTGAACCAAGGAGCCGCTCCAAATCTGCAACGTGGCAGAGGTCGCTCCGGAGCAATCTCATCCTCTGCCCTGGTCATTTCTCCATTCCAGAGGTCAACCAGGGCCACAGATGAGACGCCAGTCTTGGCAGTGGGAAAATCCCCCAGAGCCCTCAGGAAACCTTCTGGATCTATTAGCCTCCAGGGGCGGGCCACAGAATGCGGTCCTCCGCCTCTGCGAAGGTAAGAAACTGCAACAAGCCTAAACCTTACCAGGAAGTTATCTGACCATGACAACAGAGTGATCTTAATCTCCTCTACAACCTGATCACTGCCGCCTTGCCCAGCTGTAAACACCATGTCCAGCATGTGCCCTGCTGTGTGTGTTGAGGCCAAGATCTTCTGGGACAGGCCCATGGTTGTCATGGCGGCCATGAAATCCTGAGCTGCACCTGCTGCAGGTGCCTCGGCATGATTGAAGTTCCCCAGCACTAGTAGGCGGGGGGACTCCAATGCTACCCCCGAGATCACCCCGATCAGCTCAGGCAGAGAGACTGTTGGGCAGCAGGTCGGGCAGTACACCAACAGAATCCCAATCCTGTCCGGCCCTCTCAACACAACATGCAGTCACTCGAACCCAGCAAACTGTTGAACAGGGCACCTGGCAAGGGAGATGGACTCATGATAGACCATTGCGACTCCCCCTCCCCGTCTCTGCAATCTTGGCTGCTGCAACACCTGGAAACCTGGTGGACAGAGTTTGGAGAGATTAACTCCTCCTGCTAAGTCCAAGAAGGTCTCTGTAATGCATATCAGGATTAAATCCCGGATGATACAGGTTTTGTTATTCACCAACCTGGCATTCAGAAGCAGCAGCTTCAGATCCAGGGACTCACTGCCAAGACCACCAGGCATCTGAGAATTGGGAGAAGGACCCAAAGGAGAGATGATCTGCCTATGATGGGTTCTCCTCCTGGAATGGCCTGTCCAACCCCCATCACCTTATCTCCCCTGGCCCAACACTCTCTGGATAGTGGCACCCAAGAGTGCCACAATCCTCCCCCGAGCTCCTTCCTGCTAAGAAACACATGCTCATGGCAAGGCCCACCTTCTGAGGCTGGCCTATACAGATTAAACAACCAGCAGGGCTGCTTATAAAAACAATTAAAATAAGCCAACCCGAATACAGGCCACTCCTCTGCTGGCAAAAAGCTGTGCCGCCCTAAGTGATTTATGTTGCTCCTCTCTCCCATGCAGTTAAAAACAGAAGGGGAGGATGATCCAAATGCTGTTTTGGTCCACCAGCCAGGAAACGATCTTCAGTCCTCTTGGCACAAACCCTGTGCTAAGAGCCATGCACCAAAGATGTCTCAGTAGGTATCTCAGCAGCAACTCTGTCCTCTCACAATGGGTTAAGTTTGCAGACATCACCAGAAGATCAGAAGCGATTGTGAGGAGCTCCAGGAGGATCTCTCCAAACTGACAGAATGGGCAGAAAAAATGGCAGATGCATTTCAATGTAAGTAAGTGTAAAGTCATGCACATTGGGACAAAAAATCAAAACTTCACATATAAGCTAATGGGTTCTGAGCTGTCTGTGACAGATCAGGAGAGAGATCTTGGGGTGGTGGTGGACAGGTCGATGAAAGTGTCGACCCAATGTGCGGCGGCAGTGAAAAAGGCCAATTTTATGCTTGGGATCATCAGAAAAGGTATTGAGAACAAAACAGCTAATATTATAATACCATTGTACAAATCAATGGTAAGGCCATGCCTGGAGTATTGTGTCCAGTTCTGGTCGCCACATCTCAAAAAGGACATAGTGGAAATGGAAAAGGTGCAAAAGACTAAGGGTGCAATCCTAACCCCTTATGTCAATGCTTTCCAGCACTGGAATAGAGGTGCCAATGGGTCATGTGCTGTATCCTGCAGTTGGGTGTCACTCACAGAGGCCTCCTCAAAGTAAGGGAATGTTTGTTCTCTTACCTTGGAGCTGCATTGCCCTTATGTCAGTGCTGGAAAGCACTGACATAAGCGGTTAGGATTGCGCCCTAAGATGATTACTGGGCTAGGGCACCTTCCTTATGAGGGAAGGCTACAGCATTGGGCCTCTTCAGCCTGGAAAAGAGGCACCTAAGGGGAGACATGATTGAGACATACAAAATTATGCAAGGGAGGATAGAGTGGATAGAGAGATGCTCTTTATACTCTCACATAACACCAGAACCAGGGGACATCCACTAAAATTGAGTGTTGGAAGAGTGTGGTTGGTCTGTGAAACTCCTTGCCACAGGATGTGGTGATGGCATCTGGCCTGGATGCCTTTAAAAGGGAATTGGACAAATTTCTGGAGGAAAAATCAATTGGGGATTACAAGCCATGATGTATATGTGCAACCTCCTGATTTAGAAATGGGCTATGTCAGAATGCCAGATGCAAGAGAGGGCACCAGGATGCAGGTCTCTTGTTATCTGGTGTGCTCCCTGGGGCATTTGGTGGACCACAGTGAGATACAGGAAGCTGGACTAGATGGGCCTATGACCTGATCCAGTGGGGCTGTTCTATGTTCTTATGTGCTGGGTCCATATGCCAGGTGATTGTGACCCAGGCTGGTCTCATGTTTCTTTGGCTCATGCCTGCTTCCATCCCTGAAACCGGCTAGGCTGCTGCCCAGCCTGCTCTATTGTTCTTACAATTTTGGTCACTACTTTTCTGATTGGGAAATGGTTGCACCTTGGCTAACTAGCTCTGCAACTCAAACATCAATCCAAGCTTTCTCCCCCCCCCCCCGTCCTTCCATGTGATACCATACACATGCCTGGTCCTTAACCCTTAGTGAAAGAAATGTACCCCTAAAAGTATTCAATCCCTGTATTGGCTCCAACTGTGTGAGAAAAACATCAGCAAACCTAAAAACAATGGAAGACCCCTATTAAGTCACTGTTTCCTTTCCAGTTTTTGGTCCAGTGAAAGTATTTCCAAGTTCATTTATCTTGCCCTCCTCAGTGATTCCTGTCACAAATGCCTCACCTCACAGAATTCTTGTCGCCTCAGGGATTCAATCCACCAAACAGGGTCAGCCCAACCATGAAGCTCGATAAACTGCATGCTTCAAACAGCGGACTGGGGAAGGCAGTAAATTAGCAGGAATACCCCACACCATGCAGTTATCCTCCACCTCCCTCAGCCATTCACCCATCCAGCCACTTCATCCCATACTCAAATTCTCTTCACACGAAGAGAGCAAAAAAAGAGGATTGGAGCAGCAACAGTCATTCATCTCTTCCTCCAGTGCCACTGCTGCAAGCAAGCAATCGCAGCAGTGAGGCTGGGGAAAAAAAGAGGTAATACTGTTTTGAAGAAACAGGCAGGTGGCCAAAAAAAAGGTCTAAGAGCAATAGTAATGGTGGTCAGGGCATTGCTTCCTCCTGGTCTGGCTGACCTCTTATTCAAAAGAGGTCAATCAGGCAAAATGATAGCAATGATAGGTTGGGGTGCACATGAGCTGATGCGTGTGCACAAGAAAGAGGGGGCGGAAATTTCAGGTGCCACCTTGGGTGTTCATTCAGGCCTGTCATGAGGTGTATATGAAACCTCCAGCTGGGCATTATTTGGTAGACCATTTGCATGCTAATTGCTTTGACTGCCAGAAGGTTCACAGATATCATGAAGGCAAATGCAAAGCATACCTGAAACACTTAACCTTCGTGCTTGCACAGAAGACAATCTGAACTTGCAGGAGCACTGAGTAGGACTTTTATACCATTTTGCATAATAGCTGGTTACCCAGCATAAGCACTACCAAAAAAAATGCCCTAAAGGGACAATCTCAAATGCCAACCTCCATAAAGGTACTTGCTGAAAACATGCACACATTCTTATGTAAAATGACTTGGTGCAGAGAGCTGGTTAATCACAGAGAATGAGAAACTCAAAGTAAGAGGCTTATGTAAGAGAAATTCAATATTGGACACAAAATCTTCCACACAACTTATTTCAGACGTTGACGTACTCCTTGGTTAGATAAGGTTTCTAATGTTTCTGTAAATCAGAAAGTTGAATGTCTTTTAACTAAAATGTGCATCCCATAAAGCTGTCCAATTTGCCAAAACAAAACTCATGGTTATGTTGCTCACAGCCCAATACTATGCATCTCTATTCTGAAATATGTCCCATTATAGTCAATGAGACTTTGCTCCCAGGTAAGTGTGGATAGGAATGCAGCCTGATCAGTTATAAGAACATAAGAAGAGCCCTGCTGGATCAGGTTCAGGGCCCATCTAGTCTAGCTTCCTGTATCTCAGAGTGGCCCACCAGATGCCTCAGGGAGCACTCAAGACCACAAGATATCTGCATCTTGCTGCCACACCCCTGCATCTGGCATTCTATTTACCCTTATGTCCCCCAATGAAGACACCAACCTGCAACTTGGATTTAACTTGGGCTACTGTACTAAACATAAGTGACCAATTTTTAACACATGAAACCTACTGAACACAGCTTCCCTCCCTTGCCAGTCTGGGGTAGGTGGAAAAACTACCATTCACGACCAATTCTGACAACAGGGGAAAAAAGTTGAGTGCAGTGTTGTCATGGCAGCCATTAACTGATTTAAGTCATCTTGGCTATGAATATATAAACTAGATTACATCAGCTAGTGTATTATATGTGTTAGATGTTCTGTTTTGTAAAAATGATAGTTGTGGCCGTTTGAAGAAACAGTATATGGAATTCTTCATCAATGAGACTAGTATGGGGATAGGTTTTCCTGAAACAATTAACATTGAAAGAGAATTTACTCAGTGTCCATGATACACAAAAAATCGTCATAATCTTTTACCAGCATACACTGGTTCACTAAAGCAGAACACATTCCATTGCTTTGAAATTAATCTTCAGAATGACCCATTTCCAACAGCTGGTTGCTGAGAATAACATGTCACATATCCGATAACATGTGCTATAATCCACAGTGAGGAATTAATTTAGTATTTGAATTTGGAATACATCCTTATGCCACAATAAACTAGCCTATTTTTAAACTGTACAGAAAAAGACGACAATACCAAAATCAGTAAAAAGAAAAAAGAAAGGATATGGTTCATACATGTTCCAAGAAGAGCTTTTATCGAGGTATCCCACGCATTTTGATAGCATCTTCATTAGGACTGACAACTTCTCAGTTATATTATGTTAAAAGGTGCTCTCAACACATTTAAGCCCCTGCAACATGCATTTTAGCTGGAAGTCTATTTGGACTATTTGGAAGTCTCTGACCACCACAAAAGAACATATAAGTGTTACGCCGATGCAGATTTTATCAAAACGCACGAGACAAAAATTTATTCTTGCCATCTGTTTCAGAGATTTGCTGTTGTTTTCTTTTGAGTCTTAAAGGGGTCACAGGATTCTGCCTTCTTTTTGCTACAACAAACTGACACTGTTACCCCTTTAGAAATTGGGTAGCAAGAAAACTGAAACAGCAATGCAGGAAGAAGAGGCAAGAATGACTTTATTGCCACCAAAAAGGGTTAAGTCAAGGACTAACATCCAGTGGAAGCAATAATGCTGATTGAATTAAACTCTTGGTGATGTATGTAGGCATTAGGCACAATTATGGAACAATTTACTCCTACTTCTGACGCTAGTAGTAGTATATGCAGATGACTCTAGTTTCATTATTACAGACTTATTTTCAAAACCCTGTTGTAGGAAAGTGATAATCACAATGCAACTCTCATAAACATCTTAGGCTGGAGCACCAAGAATTTCTCATTGCGTGACAGGAGCCTACATTGACGGAGTCTTATACTGTGCTTTATTAGATTAGAACAATATAGAAAATACGAGCACCTGCAATACCTTTAAAAGGTGGGTAAATGCAGCCTGTATTTCCTAATCTTGCCAAGATCAATAGGCAAAGCCTGTCACATGTAACAACTGGAAACTTAATATCTAGTTTAGCCATTAAGGATTAAGTATCCAAATTCAAATACTAAATTAATTCCTCATTTTGCTTAACCCAGTGTTTCTCAAACTGTGGGTCACAAGCCAATTTCAGGTGGGTCCCCATGCATTTAAATATTTTATTTTTAATATATTAGACTTGATGCTACCATGGTATATGACTGCATTTGGGGAAATTACAGACCTGTACTTTTAATAAACTATTTTTTAACAATGATAATAAATGGGACTTAATCCTGGGTAGGATTGCAGCCTAGAATTGTGAAAAATTTTCCTGCTTGATGATGTCACTTCTGGTCATGACATCGCTTCCAGTGGGTCCTGATAGATTCTCATTCTAAAAAGTGGGTCCCGGTGCTAAACGTGTGAGAACCACATGAAGGCATAGAAAGAATAGGACAATGAATTTTCCATTGCAATAATGAGTTACGCAATGGTTTCAGTACACACCCTGGCACTATTTAAATAGATGCAAGGTACTCTTGTCACCCAGCTAATCAGACCAGGTATGAAATTGCAGGTGATTCGTCCTTTAGAAATAAGAACCCTAAAGCTGTAGTGTGATACCCGTATTAAAACAACCGAGCTGTCACAAAATAGTAAGGAAGCATTCAGATTTCCCAGAATCCTTCTTCTGCCTAGATTTTTGGTTTTTAATAACCCTCAGATATGGAAGGAGGGTCAAAAGAGATATTTCAGGCCATAAGGGAAAATCTGCCCTAAAGTCTCCCCAGTGGCGTCACTAAGGCTTGTGTCACCCAGTGCAGGAGGCCAGCACATCGTCCCTACGATGGATCTCCTCCCATGCAATGGGTGGGGGAATGCCCCAGGCAATGGGCTGGTGATGTACCATTGCCCCGCCCTTGCTGGTTTTTTGGCTATAACTTTTGATAGAATAGAGATATTTCAACGTGGTTTATCTCATTGCATTGTGTATGAAATTACACATCAGTTGACATGTAACATGATGGCATTATTCAAAAATGCCAAGATTGAAAAAATTTTGGCGAGTAGTGGTGTCACCCTCCTGTGCATTTAACCTGGTGTGGCCTGAACCTCCCACACACCCCCTAGTGAAGGCACTGAATCTCCCATTTGTAACTGTTTTAAGAGGGACTAGCTGAAGCATTATGCACACTGATAACCCACTCCCATCCATACTGATTCAGCAGTAAGTCCCAATGTTTTCAATGGAACTAATATTCAAGTAAGTAAGTATATATAGGATTGCAACCTCAGTTAGGTTAGTGCATGCAAGATGCAAACAGATTTCAGATTGTACCAAGACTGGGACAGAGAAGCATGGATGTTGCCTCTGGAAAATTAAAAACCAGCTGTAAGTCAGATCTGCCCCCAGTGCAAATTGGAACATGAGCACACATGTCCCAATAGAGGTAGTCCTGATATTAGGAAAGCTGGGGGACACTAGATAGTGAATCAAAGCCAAATTGAATATTATTATTATTAGTGGTTGGAGAACAGAAACATTTGCCATGTTTTACCCTTGCACATGAATGTTGGTAAACCACAGCATAAAAAGCATTCTGATGCTTTCCTATGTACAGTAGCATCAAGATCACATTCTTGCAATGTTTTATCAATGTACATCAGTCATGAGGTGAAGGGGCTGACGGACTTGCCCCTCACCACACTCCAGGGCAAAGGTCCACAATGCCGCCACCCCCCTCCATGTGATGCCACCTCCCATACAAATTAGTGCAACGAAGCCTCGCACAACACTAGGAACAACTGGAAAAGAATTCTGAGACTTCCCCACTTTTTTAAACAGTACTTCCAGGAAACTTCCAGGAAACTGGAAGTACTGCTTAAGATCATGTTGGAAGCCTCAGAAGGCTTCCCGTGTGGTCTGGAGCACCAAATGATTGCAGCACCCAAGGCATTTGCCCCCCTGCCCCCCTCCAGGCCCACCCAGGGCTGAGCGCTGCAACAATATGGGCATGTACAGTGCTCTGCACCAAATCTGGAAATGAAAACTGAAACTGTGGAGAATTTCTAATGCACCGGACCCACATTAGAAACAAAACTGGGTAAACTCCACCGGGAAACTGACATGCCTGGAAGCTGTTGTAGCCTCTTAGGGTTGGGCTGCCCCAGTGTCACGGTCATTGTTCTGAGATAGCTAATGACTCTTTACCAGCATGCAATATGTTTAGAGGGCAGCCACTTCACCACACCTGTGTAACTGGTTCACCCACTTCTCTTTTCTCAAAGGTCATCCTGGCAACAAAACATTCCAGTGCCTTTAGGGGTGGTGCCACTCAGCTGGCAGGTCAACATTCCAAAGCTTGGTTAGCAATCTCAACTTCGCAATATTTTTTAAATGGAATTTTCTATGGGTATATAAATTTTAAAAGTCCTCAGCCTGCAAACAAACATTCAAATAAGAAAAATCCATAAATAAAAATTATAATAAGAGATTTTTAAAAAAAAAACCAACAACTTTTAATTAGCCAAGATTTAATTGTGTACAGCAGCTTTATCAATTCTGGAATTTTGCAATTTGCAAGGCAAAGATTGGGGAGGCTATCTATGGTTAGCCATTCATTTCATAGCAAAGGCATTCTTTGCATTTGTTTTATGGACCAAGCCAGAGAGATCTATCAAGATGGCATTTTTCTATCAAGATCCTTTATCACTGCACCTTCCAAACAACTACATCCAAATGCCTGTATAACAAGAAAAACCATTGACAGTGAAAAGGTTCTGTGCAGTTACTCAGGTATTTACTGAGGCTTCTCTGTTCATTTAATGACCTTGTAGAAAAAGTTATGATCTCCAACTATACGTGTGAAGGCACACTGAGAATGATGGCGGCTGAGGAGGAGGAGTAGGCGGTGTCAGCGGACAAAGACAGGAAACAGAGGAGAAGCAACCAAGGATGCCATTTCAGTATACTGTATTTAGATTTCCTCCAGTAAAGGAGGAAGATTCACAGCCAGTGGCATAGCTAGAGGGGGTCACAGCATGCAAGTGGCCCCTCCCCTTTGTTTTGCTTCCCCCACCTGGAATGGTTCTGAGGGGGAGGAGCCGCTTGCACTTTGTGGTGAGGCTCCCTGCAAAACTTAGTGCTTTGCACCCCCTCTAACTATGCCACTGTTCACAACCATTTTCAAAGACTTGCGTTTTGATATATTCCAGGTGAAATTGGAGCATGTTTTTAAGGTATTTGTAGTGGTTCTCTTTGATACCTCACACTAACCATAGATGTGGGTGTTTCTGAAGAATAATCACAGGTGAACTGAAACAAGAGTACTTCTGCTTTGTCCAGATTTTTATACTACATTGAACTGATTTTCTCTTGGTTGCATGTTCTGCAATGCTGCTTTTTGGTGTGTGTGTTTGGCATACTTATTGTAAGCCACTTTGTTGGTGGTGTTTTAAATGAAAAGGAAATATAAACATCCTAAATGGATGGATTATATTTTAGTGTCTTTGCCAGCAATAGTAAAATCAGCAGATCGTATCTGCTGTTTTTACTATTGCTGGCAAAGACACTAAAATATAATTTTATATACTCGTATTTTTGAAGCGGTCATTGAAGTATGAACTGTGTAAGCAAACCCACTCAAAGTATGCAATTTCAAGAGGCTGTATCAGCCGTGGACCTCTGCAGCTCCACGCCTGGGACAAAGCTCCATGACAGTGCCCCCCGCAGGCTGTTGCTGCCCCCCTTGGGCAGAAATTTCCCCCCCCCTACTTACCAGAAGCTCACGGAGCCTTGCACGACCTCCTCCCACACCGGGGAAACCTCTGTGAGGTTCCCCCGTGCTATAAACTGTGCTTCTGGCAAACTGGAAGCACAGTTTCTGCCCCCGTCGGGAGCCTCAGAGAGCCTTCCGTGGGGCCCTAGAGGCTGGTGCTCAGAGCATTTGCCCCAGGTCAGCCTCTGGCAGGCACGCAACTGGACTGTATACCACCAAAGAAAAAGTATTGCCCCAAATAATAATGTGCCTCTGGCACCATCTGTGTAACTGTACCAATCTGAGGTCTCAGAAAAGGCTTGCCAAGAAAGTTTGCAATTATCAAATCAATCAAGCCAAAGGAAGCTCACTTGCATGTAAAGATCACTCATCACTAATACAGCGGTCTAGCTAGCAAAGTATGTCCATAATCAAATAGCATACTGGACAAACACAAGTAAAGGTAAGTGTTCCACAGACCAGGCACCCAAACCTAGCTGCTTTCAAGTTCTCTAATGTTAGCTCCTTGCTCTTGATGAAGGTCTAATTGATTACTATGAACTATGAGGCCATGTGGCCTGACCAAGCAGTGTTTTGCTCAAAGGCTATCTTATTGTATTGAGGTTAATTCACACAGTTGCTTTCTGCAAATATTTTCTGTGATTGCTGTCTCCTTCCAGATCCAAAACTCAGGCTGCAATCCTATGCACTCTTACCTGGGAGTAAGTCCAATTGACCAGAGTGGAACTTACCTCAGAGTGAACCAGCATAGGATTGGACTAGCATTCTTTTTCCCACATGTGTTTGCATTGGAAAGGAGTGGAATTCCCACGGAGCTCTCCACCACGGCTAGTGCTGGAAACCACAATTCCTGGGGGAAGCAGTAGGGCACAAGCATGTGGCACCATCAGCATATCTGTAACAAAATTATGATCCAGGAGAGACCTCTCAGAAAACCATCACACTTTTCCCAAAGGTCCAGCAAGGAAGTTTGTAATTTCGTACCATGTCAATTCTGAATCAAATCAAGGGACTTTGACCATCACTAAAGATCATTCATATAGCTTCATTCCCAGATACAGCTACTATATCTCCCATTCATTGTTTCAATGGTCTAATGCTTAAGGTTGCTTGAAGAAAATATAGAATGGCAGAACAGGATGCAGAATCTCATGTCCAGTGCAATCTTTCCAAACATCTCTGGGTGTATTACAATTGGCACTTCAGGAAAAGTAATCCTGAGTCCTGTATCCTGAATTCCTGTAAAGTGAAGTCATTCAGGACTGAAATTGCTTCTGGTCCACACAAATCACTTCCATTGTTTATTATCCTTCGGAATGTAGCAAATAACTTCACCTAAACATGAAACATGGCACTATAACACAATTCATGTTTCAGCAGCGCAAGGCCTTTGGGGCGGCACAAAAGCCTATCTTGTGCTTCTGGGCCACTGCTGCAAATGGGCAGAGGTGTAGCATGTGAACCAGCAGTTCCTGGAGGCTCTGCCATTCTAGGTAAGTTGGCAGTAGGGTGCGTTGTGCACAGGGGTGAAGTGGGTGCCGGTAGCACCTGAATGCACCAGGATGGTATCCACTCCTTTAAAATCTGCCCTGCTCTTTATGTCTCCTTGGACTTAGGCCAGGTAAATAGCTGGTCTCCTATGAGATCTATGCAGGAGTGGTTAAAAAGTATGTTTACTTACCTCTGGCAGGCCTCCTGATCACCCTCCCATTGGATTCAGCGCATGCTCCATCATTGTTAATGGTGGGGTAAGAGTTGGTCCTTAATGTTGTACTGTTTACACATGTTTTAATAAGAGAAGTAGATAATGCTCTTTTTCCCCATCAAGGAGGACACATTCAGTGAAGTCATATGAGAATACCTCAATATTCTTCTTGGTTTTGCTTTCTTCCGAGCAAGTAGCTGTGTTTTCTGTTGTTCACATGGGCACAATGGGAAGGGGAATACTAGGTCTTTCTTCCTGTAACTTGTACTTACAGTAAGTAAACAGTGTAGGCCTTTTAAAGGAAGTTCATACTTCAATTGCTTTGAAAAATCAATTCCCTCATTGGTGGGGCTCGCTCTATCATCACTGACCTATAAAAGCCTCAATCACATGGGTCACCCACAGCTCAAGGATTTTATGCAGCCAGTATTCTATTGCAGCTTGGGCCACTGGTGCTGGTTTAGGAAGAAACCATACAACCTGGGTGTTCCCTATAGAACCCAACCATGGAAGAGACTGCTTTTCAGGGGAAACCATGTTGCAGAGCTAACATGAAGTTTGAGTCTTTCTGTGAATGATTTACTCTTTCATGAGCATTATGAACAGTGTTTATTAAACTGAAGTGATTGTGTGTACCTGCTTCTGCAGTATGACTTCAGTTCACCAGGCTGATCTCTATTACTGACTGACAATTTCACCACACTAGTTTAATGTCAACAAAGAGTTCTCATAGGTTTTAGATTTTCAATGGAAAGAAAAGCAGTACAGGCAATCCAGCAACCTCAATCATTGATTCAGTTCTTTCCTCTCTTCCCCAATCCCCCACTACCTCACAGCAGTCCTCCCTCCCTCTCCTAGCCACTAGGTTTCCCACTTTCCAGTTCATTCTATGCACCTTCCCTAAACAATCCATTCAGCCATATTTGATGAGCCATTGCCTGTCCCTCCCTTATCCCTAATGACCTCGCCCATTGAAATTGCTTCATGTGTCACCATTCTTTGCTCAAGCACATGGATTTTCCTGGGAAAGTACCACTGAAAGGTTGAATGCACTGGGAGAGAAAATGTTGGCAAGATGATTCTGCTCATCACTCTTGCCAACACATTTCCAAGAGAAGTGGTACAGCAAAGGATTACATGGTGCGAGGTGAACCACTGAAATGCAACTACTCATGGAACAGATTCTAACAGGCAGAGGCCCCAGTTGTTTTGAAGCATAGCTTATCTGTTGCTGTTCTTGTTGAGACAGCAGGGGCATTTCTGAAAGGCCCTAAGAAATTCCTAATCTTAACAAAAACAAGATAAACAAAACCAAGATAGACTGGGTTGTATATAGCAGTGGTTCTCACACATTTAGCACCGGGACCCACTTTTTGGAATGAGAATCTGTTAGGACCCACCGGAAATGATGTCATGACCAGAAGTGACATCATCAAGCAGGAAAATTCTTAACAATCCTAGACTGAAATCCTACCCACACTTACCGGGGAGCAAGTCTGATTGACTATCATTGTTAAAATATGCAGATTTTGTTGTTAAAAGTACAGATCTGTAACATTTCCCTAAATGCAGTCACATACCATGGTACAATCAAGTCTAATATATTAAAAATAAAATATTGAAATGAATGGGGACCCACCTGAAATTGGCTCGCGACCCACCTAGAAACACTAGTATATAGTATTTTCAAGCAAAATTTATTTCTATTGCCTTTCACAATACCGTGGGTAAGCCTATGACGAACATAGTAAAACAGAGAGAGAGAGAGAGAGAGAGATTTTCAGTAGCATGGGGAAAGTGAAAAGGGTCTGATTCAGCCAGTTAAGCAATTTTACAGCTCAGCACTATGCATGTTGATTTGGAAGTAAATCTCCCCAGATTCAAAGAGATGTATGTTCAGGGTACATAGGACTGCAAATGTAAAACCCCATTAGTTCTGGTGGAAGAGCTTTTTAAACAAATGCTAAAAAATATCTGCTTAACTCAATGGGACTTGAAAGCATTTAACTTTGAGCAAATTGTTTTCTGATTGGGATTCAGAGAGGACAGACAAGCATCTTAGCTATTAGTATTTTATCCACTGTGCTTGATAGCTTTTCTATCTTGAGCCATTTCTCTTCACTTAATCTACAAAAATCAGCTTTGGGGAGTCATTGTTGAAAACATACAGTAGCAGCTGCCAGTTCCCAGGAACAATGAAGAAACCACTGACTGTCTAGCTGCAGGCACATGTTTTCATCAAGTCATACAGTCCAAATTAGCTCTGGGTTCCTTGCAGGGTAGCCAATTTGGTGTAGTTATCTCATTACCTGGCTAGCAAAGCATTTTGTGTGGAGAAAGAGCAAGCATGTAACTCACTTCCACCGCCTGCTTAAGGTAACATTTGATTTAGGTGCTTCAGTCCTGAAGTACATACACCTATAAGCCTGATCGGCCTATCTTCATTATGCAATCTACTACCATGCTGGGCAAATACATATAGAGCAGAAGTTGTTTCATAACCTAAGCAGCCCCTCCCATGTTAAAAAAAGCCCAACTTTCTTTTTTTAATACGGGCCTCCACATGGAAGATTTATTTGTATGTATTTATTGTTCACATTTTTATCCCACCCTTCCTCCAAGGAGCTCAGGCTGGTGTATATGGCTCTTTCCCTCCTTTTGACCTCACAACAACCCTGTGAGGTAGGTGAGACTAAGAGAGAGTGACCGGCCCAAGATCACCCAGGAAGCTTCATGGCTCATCCATCATCATCATATTTAGCTATTTAGAAGATTTGGACCCCACTTTTCAATCAAATAATCTCCAAGGCAGCTCACAATAGCTTGCAGCAATGATACAATAAACACACAAACACACATGCAGAGAATCCAGCAGCCATTAATTCTTTAGACAATGGCAGAAGCCAGAGGTTATTTCTCTTCGGTTCTAGAGTCCCAGGGCAACTGGCAGTCAGCATAGAGCAGAACCTTTTCTGATGGCGAGACAGGGAAATCTGTGGTAGTGTCTTCTGCTCCTCATGTGTGCAATGGGAGTACATGCCTGCACTTACACCTCAAGAGGAGGACTATCTGCTGGGCCCTGAGACAGAGAAATCCAAAAGAGAGAGTAACAGTAGGGTTGCTTCACCAGATTTCCTCACATTACAAAAGCTTTTTCAATCTATTTTGGGCTCAGAACAAATTCAACTTCAAATATAGTAAGTTACATTTTTGCCCCATGCACACTTCTATAATTAACTTACTAAAGCATTGCATCCAGTGAAATGTTACTGCCATCAGTTATTTTACTGAAAAGTGCTTAACTTTCCCTTGAAGTTTCATTTGAAACTTTGAATATGGGTAATCCCCAGCACTTACAGAACTATGTATTCTTGAAGTTCCATTTCTAATCTTGACAGAAACTCGGACATTTTCAGATTTGCATAACAGGAGCCCAGAATTTCTGGAAAGAGTTTTGACTGATAGTTATGACTTTGAGGATTTCAATGAGATTTAATTGAGGAATCCATGAGAAGCATGTTTCTGCTGTCAGGAAAAGAGGATACACAAGGAAGAATGATGATTTCAGATGAAACATGGTAGAAAAATTGTGGGTACAATCTGGTTCCCAGTTTGGTGCATTTCAATCATATTAAAATCAATGGGGTTTAAGCACATCTAACTCTGCTTTGTTGCACACAAGACTTATCCAACATCTCATGGCATTATTAGAGTTTCAAAAACAGATTTGGGCCACTTCAGATGATTTTTACTGAACCATGTATTGGCAACCTTCAGTCTCGAAAGACTATGGTATCGCGCTCTGAAAGGTGGTTCTGGCACAGCGTCTAGTGTGGCTGAAAAGGCCAATCCGGGAGTGACAATCCCTTCCACACCGGGAGCAAGTGCAGTCTGTCCCTGGTCTGTCTCCCTGGCTATGGGCCTTCCTTCTTTGCCTCTTAGCCTCAGACTGTTGGCCAAGTGTCTCTTCAAACTGGGAAAGGCCATGCTGCACAGCCTGCCTCCAAGCGGGCCGCTCAGAGGCCAGGGTTTCCCACTTGTTGAGGTCCACTCCTAAGGCCTTCAGATCCCTCTTGCAGATGTCCTTGTATCGCAGCTGTGGTCTACCTGTAGGGCGCTTTCCTTGCACGAGTTCTCCATAGAGGAGATCCTTTGGGATCCGGCCATCATCCAGTCCTTCACATATTTAGACACTCTGTTCTCATTAAAAATATTGTAATGTCACAGTCCCAAACTGATAGTAACGGCAGCACAATGAATGATTTCTACAGTACTCCCTTTGATAGCTTCATGTGCCTGATTACCAGGTACTGGAGATAAACACCAGAGGAAAGCTTTCACCATTCATTCATTCATTCATTCCAATGCACAGAGGTCAGGGATGAGGTTTTCTGGAGTTTGGCTGTCGTGGGTCAGGGCAGGCAGTACAGTCCTAATCTGTGTTTTGACTGTATACATAGGAAAAACAGCTTGTCTTTAGCATTTTTGTGAGCTTTCCAGTGGCACCTGGTTGGATACTGGAGCAGACATCAGGTTGAACTAGATAGGCTTACAGCCCAAGCCTATCCCCCACTATTGGTGACAATGCATCCAATCATGCAGGGGAAACTATCTGGAGGCCTGGGAGAGAAAAAGGAAATTCTCTTACCTCTGTGTAAGCCTCCTGGTGGCCTATGGGTCTTCTCAGACTTAAACCCACTTATATAGCTAGCATAAGTCCAAGGTGTGAAAAGAAGAGCGACAGGTTTAAAAAAGAAAGGGCTAGAATCCTGACACAAGTCATTGCTGCCAGGATCTACACCCTCCCCCCAAAATGTCCCTTGTCCTCCCCAGAATTTCTCCTGCCCTTCCCTTCCCTGCACATAGCACAGCCTACCACCAATTTACTGGGGTTGGCAGAACTCCCAGAGCCACCGCTGCTCACGTCACGCTACTGCCCTTTAACAGCAGCAGCCTGGCAGTGCATGATGATGGCCCAGCTTTCATGCTGCTGTAAAGGACCTTGTGCTGCCAGTACAATTGTTCTAGCACAGCAGGGCCCAGATAGGATTGGGCCATCATTCAACTCTTATGTGAAATCCTAGGGCCCAATCTTATGTGCAACTAGGGCCCAATCCTATCCAATTTTCCAGGACCGGTGTAGCCATGCCAATGAGGCGTGCCCTGCATCCTGTGGCGGGGAGGCAATCACAGAGGCCTCCTCGAGGTATTGGAACATTTGTTCCTTTACCTCAGGACTGCATTTTGGTTGCACCCGAGCTGGAAAGTTGGATAGGATTGGGCCCTAAAGCATCAATTTCATTAAATTTGGGAGACAGAAAATGTTCAAGTGAGTGAAGAGTATATAACATGACAAGGCCAAGCCTGGCTTGAAGAAAGAACACATGATGCTGACATTACATTACTTTCTGAATCTTCAGAGTTGTGACTCAGTTTGCACCAGCACATTTAAACAGGGATCCTATTCAGCCCAAATAAGTAGACATCAGGAATCTGGAAAGGGCAACGCAGATGGCCAAAAGTAGGATACACTTCCAGAGTTCAAAAAGGCTGCATGGCCAAATACCCCTGTCTGTAAAAATAAACCTGAGTTTCTGGTTTTAGACCCTGGAAAGAGCTCAGTTTTGCAAAACTACTTAGCCTCTGACCATCCTTGGCCTGACATGCTTACACAGTTTAGGACACAAGGTATGAATCTGATCTCACGGAAAATTTGGCTTGACTGATGGGTGCTGTGACTTTTCAAGCCATCAGACGCAACTATCTCTCAGAAGCTTCCTGATGTTACTCTTTATCATTTCTTCAGTTAGTGGTTTACAGCCACATTCATCATCATAGATGTTTGAAGAGTCACATAGTCAGCATTCACAATCACAAGTGTCCTACATCAGCTCAGAGCTAAAGGGATATACATTTGTCCCCCATGCTGGGTTAACCACATCTAAATCAGACTTTGAACACCTCTTAAGGGATGCATATAGATGTTTTTTTTTTGTTTGTTTTACTGCAAAACCGCATACAGAGCGGTTCATCAGATGTGCACCTTTGTGCAAAGACTGTGTCATTTTTCGCATGCAACTTAAAAGAGTGTGTAAAAAGGTGATGTTTAAAATGCCAAGGCCATATCCCACATTTTGCAGCAACTAACCAGAGTTTGCCACTAAATATACACTCAACAGCTAATCCTGATAAATATGTGATGTTTTAAACATTTTTTTTCATACAGTCAATCTTTACATTTTTAGGTGTATGCTAAAAAAAACTTTAGGGTGGCATCCACAGTTTATGCTTGTGCAACATGCACAGGCGACCCCACCCTCCTGAAGCCTCCATATCTCCCAAGATCCTGCTATTGAGGTTGGGGCAATTATTGGCAGCAGCATGGGATGCAACATCGGAGCAGGGATTTGAACCTGGATCTTTGCAATCTAAATCCAACCCCAGAATACACTATGCCTCCCTGGCTCAAGATGGTGGTGTTCCATTGAAAAAGGTCCATTACAATTAATTGCATTTGACACCCCAGGAAAATTTGATATCTGGGATAGATTGGTCTCCCACCCCACCCTTGGTATGCTACCATGTAGATACACACTCTTCTGCTCCTAACTGCAGGTTTTTGATGCTGCTTTTCATGAAAATAAAGATTCAAATTCTCAGGGGAATGTTACACGCATTGTACATAGTGTCTAATTTGGCACTTGGATCACCAGGACTGAAACAACATATAAAAATTGCCACTTGGCGCATTCTAGGTACAAAGAGCTTTTTTCCAAACAAATAAATTAAATGTGTAATTTATCCACAGGATCATGTTCCTGTGCACTTCTTTTTCCTACTCACATCTTCTAATCCTAACTCTAATCACTTAAATCCATGCTTTTGGAAAATGTGGGACTCCGTAGCAAGGTTGTATTTCTTTGCATTTCTGCTACTAAGGGCACAATCCTAACTTCAGATTAGGCTGGCGCAAGGGACTAGGAAGGTTGCAAACGTGCCGTGAAGCACATTTGGGCCTCCTCAGGAACAAGCCATGCCAGGGCACAGAGGTGCACTGGAGCACGGAGGCTGCATCCAGCCTCCATGGCAGCTTGCGAAGTGAGCCTTGTGTTGGCCAAGCTTAGCCGACACAAGGCTCTGGGGTGGGTGGGGAAGCGGTGGACAGAGGTGTTCCAGGACAGCAGGAGGGTGGGCAGATGATGGTTCTAGGGGTGGGAGGGCAGGGAGCGGGAGGGGGGGCTGGGATCCAGTTCTTATGCCTGATCCCAACCCCTGTTCCTGAGCAGCGTGGAATGGCTGCAAGTCACTCCACTCTCCTCAGACTTGTGCCACCTCAGGAGGTGGCACAAGTTTGAGGAGGTCCATAGGGGCTGCAGTGGCTTACCCAGGGGTAGGGGGAAGAGTTTCCCCTTACCTCTGGCTGAGCCACTTTGGCACCCTATCTCACACTGGTTACAGCGCAAACCTCCTGGCCTGTTTGTTCCAGTGCAAGATAGAATTGCACTATAAGTATTTATACAGCATCTCAAGGGCCATGTAAAATGTGGAAATTATGCTGTTCTTTGTCTAGATAGCTGACAAGCAAAAGGCATGTCCAAAAAAAAGCTGTCTATGGGTGCAATCCTAACCCCTTATGTCACTGCTTTGCAGCACTGACATAAGGGCAATGCAGCTCTGAGGTAAGGGAACAAACATTCCCTTAATCTTAGAAGGCCTCCGTGAGTGAAACCCAACTGTAGGATGCAGCACACATCCCATTGGCACCGCTATGCCAGTGCTGGAAAGCACTGAAATAAGGGGCTAGGATTGCGCCCTATGTGTTTGAGAGGATGCTGCAGTAGCACATAAAAAGAAATGTAGCAACTGTCTCAGGAAATTTCAGTGTTGTTTCACACATATATATGCATCACATGACATCTCATAGTGTGCTTATTTACATAAGAACATAAGAACAGCCCCACTGGATCAGGCCATAGGCCCATCTAGTCCAGCTTCCTGTATCCCACCAAATGCCCCAGGGAGCACACCTGATAACAAGAGACCTGCATCCTGTTGCCCTCCCTTGCATCTGACATAGCCCATTTCTTAAATCAGGAGGTTGCACATACGCATCTTGGCTTGTAACCCATAATGGATTTTTCCTTCCTTGTGCATTCCCCCTTTAAAGGCATTCAGGCCAGATGCCATCACCACATCCTGTGGCAAGGAGTTCCACAGACCAACCACATGCCAAGTAAAGAAATATTTTCTTTTGTCTGTCCTAACTCTCCCAACACTCAATTTTAGTGAATGTCCCCTGGTTCTGGTGTTATGTGAGAGTGTAAAGAGCATCTCCCTATCCACTTTATTCTTCCCATGCATAATTTTGTATGTCTCAGTCATGTCCCCCCTCAGGCGTCTCTTTTCTAGGCTGAAGAGGCCCAAACGCCGAAGCCTTTCCTCATAAGGAAGGTGCCCCAGCCCAGCAATCATCCTAGTTGCTCTCTTTTGCACCTTTTCCATTTCCACTATATCCTTTTTGAGATACGGTGACCAGAACTGGACACAATACTCCAGGCTGTGGCCTTACCATAGATTTGTACAACAACATTATAATATTAGCTGTTTTGTTCAATACCTTTTATAATGATCCCAAGCATAGAATTGGGATGCTTCTTTACTGCCGCCGCACATTGGGACGACACTTTCATCAACTTGTCCACCACCACCCCAAGATCTCTCTCCTGATCTGTCACAGACAGCTCAGAACCCATCAGCCTATATGTGAAGTTTTGATTTTTTGCCCCAATGTGCATGACTTTACACTTACTTACATTGAAACACATCTGCCATTTTGCTGCCCATTCTGCCAGCCTGGAGAGATCCTTCTGGAGCTCCTCACAATCACTTCTGGTCTTCACCACTCAGAAAAGTTTGGTGTTGTCTGCAAACTTAGTCACCTCACTGCTCACCCCTGTCTCCAGGTCATTTATGAAGAGGTTGAAGAGCACCGGTCCCAGGACAGATCCTTGGGGCACACTGCTTTTCACCTCTCTCCATTGTGAAAATTGCCCATTGACACCCACACTCTTTTTCCTGGTCTTCAACCAGGTCTCAATTCAGGACAGGACCTGTCCTCTAATTCCCTGACTATGGAGTTTTTTCAGGGCTTTTTTTTCTAATGGAATGCGGGGGGACAGAGTTCCGGCACCTTTTTGCAGGGGCCCCTCCCCTTTGGAGGCATTCCAGGATGGGGGGAGCAAAATAGAGGCATTAGCTGGGTGGGTGCTGGGGGGTGCAGGGTGGGCGGGTGCCTGGTCCCTGCTTGACCGCACAATGACCCCCTCCTGCCCCCATCTCCAAGCTCTCACCTGAGCCCAGCCCACCTCCCCCCCCCCCCGCGCTCTGCTTCCCAGCGCAGCTTCCAAGCAAGTGGAGGGTGCGGGGGACACGTGCCGACGCCGAGGAGGACGGACAGCCAGCCAGCCAGGGAGACGGGCTGCGGCACCCACGGAACGCCAGGTACTGGCTTGGTGGAGGAGGAGGGGAAGGAAGCTGGCTGGTGCAGCCCCCTGCCAAACTGCAGCATGAGCCTAGGCATGTCTACTCAGAAGTATGTCTCATTGTGCTCAATGGGGCTTGCTCCTGGGAAAGGGTGCATAGCCTTGCAGCCTGAGAGCCCAAGCATGTCTACTCAGAAGTAAGTTCCACTGTGTTCAATGGGGCTTACTCCCAGGAAAGTGTCATAGCCTTGCAGCCTGAGTAGACTGGCAGAGGAAGGGCTCTGTGGCTGCAGTCCTCTCCACGCTTTCCTGGGAGGAAGCTCCACTGCCTCTAGTGGGACTGACTTCTGAGTAGACAGGCAGAGGAGGGGCTCTGAGGCTGCAGTCCTCTCCACACTTTCCTGGGAGGAAGCCCCACTGCCTCTAGTGGGACTGACTTCTGAGTAGACAGGCACAGGATTGGGCCCTGAGGCTGCCATCCTATCCACAGTAAGCCCCATTCACTAAAGTGGACTTCTGAGTAGACATGCATAGGATTGGGGTCTTAGGCTGCAATCCTAGGCACTTTCCTGGGAGTAAGCTCAATTGACTAGAACAAGACTTACTTCAGAGTAGACATACCTAGGATTGGGCTCTTAATCCTGGCAGAGATATATATCTGCACCCGTTTTCACTTGCTAAGGGCAGGTGAAAAGGGATTCTACGTGTGTACAATGTGCTGTCCAGCCTTGCCAGAGATCCTCCTCATCCTTCCCCCACAAGCATGCCCTCCGCCAGCCAGTGTTTGCAGCTCCTCTCCAGCAATGCACAGCAGCTGCTCAGGGCAGCAGAGGACATACAATTGCATGCCAAGCGCCTTCCCAAAGACACAGAGTATTCTGATACCTGAATTAAACCATATTTAATCGCTTGTTTGCAAATGTAGCTGTTTCTATGTGCACCTCAGAACCCCTCTCATGTAAGAATTCTTTTTTTGTTCTTACTCCCACAGTTGCTTAGAGTAATTTTACTACATGGAACTCATGTAAGTCATTTTTCGGAATCCATTCACTGCTTCCTCTCCTTGAAGTAGTGCCACACTACATACTACACGCTACAAGTGCACCTGTACAGTATTTTTCCCCATGTGTAGAAAAAATAGCTAGGGGGAAGGGGATGTGGAGATTGACAGCCCAATCCTATGCATGTCTACTCAGAAGTAAGTTCATCTTTAGGGGGGAAGCACATAAAAAATATTTTATTTCTCAAATAAATAAAATAAATAAATAAATAAATAAATAAATAAATAAATAAATAAAAGATTAACAAGTGAGTTCCTGCACCTTTTTATTTACAAAAAAAGCACTGTCAGTAGCCATTGGTGAGGGACCGTGCCTTCTGAAAGTCCAGATATATAATGTCTACGGGTTCTCCCGCATCCACATGCCTGTTGACCTTTTCAAAGAATTCTAAAAGGTGCGTGAGGCAAGACTTACCCTTACAGAAGCCATGCTGATTCTCCCTCAGCAAGGCTTGTTCGTCTATGTGTTTTGAGATTCTATCTTTGATGAGGCATTCCACCATCTTACCCAGTACAGAAGTTAGACTGACCGGCCTATAGTTTCCCGGGTCCTCCCTCTTTCCCTTTTTAAAGATAGGCGTGACATTTGCTGTCCTCCAATCGTCTGGCACCGTGACCATTTTGAGGGACAAGTTGCATATTTTAGTCAAGAGATCAGCAACTTCATTCTTCAATTCCTTAATAACACTTGGGTGGATGCCATCAGGGCCCGGTGATTTATTGATCTTTAATTTATCAGTGAGGTCTGAAACATCTTCTCTTTTAACCTCTATCTGACTTAATTCCTTGGTCAGGAGGGGCCGTTCGGGCAGCAGTATCTGCCCAGGGTCTTCTACCGTGAAGACAGATGCAAAGAACTCATTCAATTTCTCTGCCATCTCTAAGTCTCCTTTTATCTCCCCTTTCCCTCCCTCACCATCCAGAGGGCCAACCGCTTCTCTGGCGGGTTTCCTGCTTCTAACATATTTGAAGAAACTTTTATTATTCCCCTTAATGCTGCTGGCCATGTGTTCCTCATAGTCTCTCTTGGCCTCCCGTATCACCTTCTTACATTTCTCTTGCCACAGTTTATGTTCCTTTTTATTCTCCTCATTAGGGCAAGACTTCCATTTACAGAAGGAAGCTTCCTTGCCCTTCACAGCCTGTCTAACTTGGCTCGTTAGCCATGCGGGCACCCTCCTGGACTTAGTTGAGCCCTTCTTCCTTTGCGGTATACACTTCCGCTAAGGGATTGTTTCTCTCCTCTCCAGGATGACATCTTTCAACCCCGAGACTTCCCACCCAGGCAGCTGAGGAGCTGCATGCCTGAGGTTGAGACAAAGCCTGATCGTCCCCAGAAGTCTCCCCATGGTCCTTCTCTGCCTGCCTCTGCTTCTCCAGGTCAGCCACCAAGGCTTCAAGGGAGCAGACACATCCCCTGAGTCCCTGGAGCTCCTTGCACTGAGGACACACCCATGACTTATGCCCCAGAGGCATATAGTCAAACATGTTGCACTCTATGCAAAATGCTGGATAGCCCCCACCCTGCTGCTGGCTGTCTGACTGCATAGCTTTTTTATTTTGTTTGTTTTTGTTTAGGGGTACTTAAAAACCCTACACTGCTTAGCAGCCCTCTTCTCAAGGGAAGAGAAAGGGCGGTATCTGGGGCCCTGGCTTCCTCGCCCTGCTGCTGCTCGCACAGATGCTAAACTTGTGGTGCCTTACCTGGAACTTCATTCTCAAGGCACTGCGTTCCCAGAGGTCATGTGTGCTTCTGCAGAGAGGCTCAGGAGGCTTTATACTCCTAGCTAGCTCCTCCCTCCCTCATTGCTGATTGAAAAGGGGCTGGTCTTCCCAGGTGAGTTTTCCCTGAACTTGCTTGGATTTGCCTAATGGGGCTCTTATCAACTCCTAAAGGTCAATTGCTATGACCTAAAGGACAATGACTATGCTAAATTACCCTGGCTGGGTGGGAACTGGCCCTTCCTAGGTTCTTACCCTCCTACTTCAGTTCTCTGAGGCTGGAGTGTTTTTTTAACCTCAAGCTGGTTTTTTATTTGAGTTTAAACTGCACTGGTTTAAGAGTTTTTTGGCTTGGCAGAATTTACACACTAAGGTTTAAATCCTGTTTAGCCCTGCTAAAATCCTGCTTTTATTAAGTGTGCACATTTATTTATTTATTTATTTATTTATTTATTGCTCTCACCTAGATCCTGTGTCCTAATTTACTGAACCTTTAGATTATGTTCTAACTTAGATTAAGTTTAACTTGGGTTAAGTATAGGGTTAATTTAAACCAAGTTAAAAAACTTGCTTTCCACTTTATCCTCCTCTGTTTTATTTATTTTTCCAAGTGCCTGTACCTTGGGCTCTTACTCACAAGTAGGATTCTGCTCCTGCTCAGAGTAGACGTCTGTACGCATTTACGTATTTATTTTTATTGCCCTCAGCTAGCTCCTGTGCCCCAACTTGCTGGACCTTAGAATCCCTCCCTCAGGTTAGATTAGGTGCTAACTTAGGTAAAGCTTAGGTAAAGCTAAGCTAAAGGTAAAGCTAAATTTCAGTGTTGATCTAAGATTGATTTAAGGTCAGAAGACAAAGAGTTAGAAAGAGTACACTTACCTTCTCCTCTTTCTCCTCTCCTCTTCACAACTCAGGGAGTCTTCCCTCTCCTTCTCCAAAACTCAGGTCCACTTGCCTCCCCCTTCTCCTTGCACAGATGCTAAACTCGTGGTGCCTTACCTGGCACTTTGTTCCTGAGGCACTTGGTTTCCCAGAGGCCACACATGCTTCTGCAGAGAGGCTCACGCAGTGGCAGGCACTAGCTTTAACAATAGACTATTTATCAATAGAATATCTATATTTAGATTATATAGATATAGACTATAAAGATATAGACTAAATATAGACTATATTTATCAATAGACTATCTCTCAATAGACTTGTTTGACACCTTTCCCCCTGTGCATTCAGTACCCACTTGTCCCAGTTCTCACTAGTGTACCCACTAGTTCCAGTTCAAATGACAGTCCATCCCCTGGCCCCACTCTCTTATTTCTGCCTGTTGAAGCCAAGGTCTGAAAGAGGAGTTTATGCACATAAAGCTTAACATATGAAAGCTCCTTTTTTATGTTCTCCACCCCCACCTTTTGGAGATAAGGAGACAGGAAAGGTGGGCATGATCTCACTCCCCTTCCCCGCATGCTCAGTGAATAGGGCCAATTACTTTCATCAGTATGTGTTAATTGCCTCCATGCACATTTATTGCATTTGATGTGGTGTGAGCACCATGATCCTTGATCTGGGATGTCTGGTTCACACATACAAGTCAACACTTGATGTGGACATGCAGGTGTGTGCAGTGGCATCTCTGCACTTGCTGTCACCCAGTGCACGAATGGAGTCACCCACATGGTCCTGCCCCTTCTGGTGTCACTCCAGACCCATTCTTTCATGAGAACAGGCCTGGTTTTCCAGACCAGTCACTCACCATGGCACTCCTGGACCAGCTGCCCATCATGGCACCTCTGGTGTCACTCCCTCTAAGAGTGCCACCCAGTGTGGTCTGCACCCAGCTAGTGATGCTGCTGTGTGTATGAATTCGTCCTAAAGGCACTTTTTCCCCTGGAATACCATCATATTCTCAGCAATAAGTCAGTCATGCAGACAACACAGACTAGTTCATGTGAGTGACTTAGTAGAGGATTTCCCGAAGTTGCAGAAAAAACAACAAAGTATCTTGTAACACCAGATGCACGCATACTATTTCAGACACCCTGTCTTCTAATATGAGGCTGGAAGACATGGTGTTAGAAAAACAGACAGAACAAAGGTGGAGGGAGATTAAAGGGCTTACATTGGAGCTGTAATGCTGGCCAGGGACATAGTTTAGTTTTTGTCATAACGTATCTGCACTTCCCACACTGGGTAGGACAAAGTTCTACCAATAATACCATTCTCATCTCCTCTTGCATCACAAATGTTCAGTGGCAAAAAATGTAAAGCATATTATCTGTATAGCTTAAGCCCAGGCATCCATTCCATTATTTGACTAACCTCATCCACATTTATATAAACAACCGCTTAGCAAGAGAATGCGGAAATGTAAAAACCAGTGCTCTCTATAAACCAGTACAGCGTACAGTCCCAGAACAGGAATCCTGAAACATTATCCCAATGCACTGTCTGGCTGACAGGGAAGATGTTTTAGATGACATTCACAAGGGGAATAGCAAGGTTCACACAAGAGCCAATCCAAAAGTGGTGCAATGATTGCAGTGACCTCTCCCCTGAATTTTGGGAGTTGTCATTCCTTAGCCATCTTGAAAATGTGGTGCATTCCTTGGGTTGAAGCTGTGATGGTTAAACCTTGTTATGATTGGTGGGGGAATGTATTCTGATCTATGCATTGAATCTGAGAACAAGCAAACAAAAATGGATGTCGTGGGGAAGCAGGATGGCACTGACTCATTACATTATCCAGTGTCCTTGAACAAGAGCCCCTAAAGAAACATTTCAATACAAAATATGCTACTGGAAATATAATTTTCCAGGTTCTAATTATTGGGAAAGAACTGGAGCATTATCAGCATACTACCACCTGGCTTGGGCTTCAGCTACACATGGCAATAGCAGACCTGTTTTTTTCAACCCAAGTTTGTCCAAATCACCTATAAAATAGGGGGCGGGAGTGATTTTAAGAAAAAAAAAGGGGGCAATCAGGTAAGTGGAACTGGACCCTCACGCCTCCCTGCACCCCATTCCCCAGGCACTTTCTCCTCACCAGGCTCACTTTTGCTGGGAGAAAAGAGACTTCTAGAGACAAAACTTGGGGAGGTTTGCATCCAGACAGATGTCAAGAATGGGGGAGGTTTCAGCTCCTCTCATTTACGTGACCCCTTTGCAGACCGGTGACCGGGGCAGACCCAGTTGTAAACAAATGACTTTGTCACTATTACATGTACTTTGACTCTCAGTCAAGGTTTTTTAAAGGAACTGGGACATATCATTGCCTTCTTAGGGACGTTCTCCTCACATTAAACATCATTTCCTTCTCCATATATGGAAATTGTTACAATGCATATCAATACTTGTGCAATGAATATCAAGCTGGCTCAAGTTGCAGTCTGATCAGAGTGGTAGCTGACTGTTCTAATTAAAAAACAAACAAACTCTGAGGATCGCACAGGCAAGCTAACCAGTTACAATCCTGTGTCACCACTGTGCTCAAAGTAAGGGGATCTCCAGAGTGTCCACAAAATTCCTATGCATGAGATGGTGCAAATTTAGGATTGAAGCCGTTTAAGTCTGCATGGTGGCTTTGTGGCCATTGGTCTGCGACATTGAATTCTTCTGGGAAATGAGAACCAATCAAAGGAAATGAAAATCAAATCAACATCTTAAAATTCTTGTAAAACAAGAAGCACAGTAAAGCACAAGTATCAGCATTACATAACAGGGATTATTATGCAGTTTCATTGCTGTATTTTTCCTTAGTATCTCTGCCATTCGGAGAGGATATAGATTTCTTTGTCATGAAGAGCTGCCTGTTATTTATATGGCTAATGTAAGCTGTAAAGTCAAACTCTCATAAAGAGTGTGTGTGTGTGTGTTGATTTCTAAGATTCCAAGGCTTATGAGGACATGCACACGATTCATGCAAGCATGTTCTTCGTGGAATGACTGCGATATTAACTTATGATGTTCACATGTGCAACAGTCATTACAGAACAACACACATGGGGCACTGTCCATTAATATAAAAAAGCAGAAACTGAATCAAACAATGCATCCAAGCAGCCCCATCCACCATGCAATCAGCAGCAAGAGTATGTATGTCCCTTATCCCTCCTGGTGTGCCATTCTGATTTGCTTTCAGGCGGGGGCACACAATTCAAAATTTAATACTTTAATAAAGCATTTAAACAGCATTTAGGGGGAGTGATAGATTGTCCATCGACACAAACTTCAAATCAATGAACTCAGGGAAAACGGCCGCCTTGGCAGCTCTTGTTTTGTTTGCAACTATGCCTGGATTACAGTGGATTGTTATTTCAAATCTTGAAACGCGGAGGCCATGGGGAAAAAGAGGAGGCAGAGAAACCATTCAGAACATGGTAACTCCCCCGGCAAGTCCTCAAAACAGAGACGCCTGGATGAATTCTCCTGGATGCAATATGTGAGTGAGCCTAATTTTATTTCTTCTAATAAGTTTGCTGTCCTTGATGTCCAAGACACTGCCGTGGAGTCAGAGGGGGGAGACCAGCGGCCCCTCTGCTCCCAGCTGGGAGATATCTATGACTCACAGTCGCCACATTTCCCCTTTCTCCAGCACAAGCTCTCGCTACAGGAAGAGAGTGCTACTAGCAATCAGTTTTTAACTTTATTAGGAGATTACTCCATAACAATGGGGAATACAATTGTATACATCTGCCGGCAGTTCAACTCTATTTTATCAAAGCTGGACTTGCTTCATAAGGATATCCAGAGCCCTCCTCTCTCACCCTCTCATCCTGTACAGCATTTGGACACTCACTTCAGACATCTAAGAAATCCTGTCTGAAGAGGGGGTGAGTTCAGAAGCCCATGTGAATTTGGCCCATTGCTTTCTGAGAAACCAACTGATGTTGTGATCTGGCACACACCCCTTAACTGGGGGAAATGGACAAATAAACCATGAGCACTCGACTCATTATCTAGGCTACTTTCTATTGATATATGTAACATTGATTTAATTGAAATGATCTGGCTGCCCCGGTGGCATCAAATGCCACAATGTTCCTGCATTTTGCTGAAATTCAAAGGATTCCTCGCTTGCTTCATAAAAGGAAGCATGTTCTTGAAAAATTCAATATTTTCCAAAACCGGGTGTTTGGTGAAATGCATATTAATCCACTATTCCAGAGAAAACATCTGAAGCCTCTTTTATCAGTTTCTTCTGCAGCTCCAAGGTCGGACAATTTTAGCCAGCCGCCCAGCCCTCAGTCAGGTGATAAGTGTAATCCGCTTGCTGAAAACACAACTGATCCTTGTTCCTCATTATACTTGGATGTTATGTCAACAGTCTCTGATCTGAAAGTGGCAACTGACAGCTTCACTAGTCTACTTCTGAAGTTAAAGGCCTCGCTTCCAGTGCAACAAGGCAAAGCAGCCAAGGATGCATACAACTTACCTAATGTCCAATACTCAGAAGCTGGGAAAGGAAAACCTAAAAGGAAGAGCACAGCATCTAGCAGCAGCTCCCAAGCTCAATCACTGGTTCCCAAGCCTCCACCCAAAATACCAGTACATTTTCCGCCTCGGAAGAAGACCTTCAGAACCCAAGATGACCTGCATAGTTCCCTGAATGGATGGATTTCAACTGGAACTGCTGTATCCTTGGAGCCAACTCCATCAGTAGACCAAAATGGCCTTCTTTGCCAAGCATGCAAATCTTTGGACATCAGCAGTGCACACACAGAAACAGACTGCCCAATGGAGATAATGCCTGCAACTCCTAGGTGCCCTGTGAAGATTACAAACTCAATCACAGAGGTACAGGATGAGTTGCCCGCCTTAGACACAGTGTGTCTAAGGAATCATCTTCTGAGGAATTCTGTGTTCAGCTCAGAGGAGATCTTAGGTAGTGATGATATCACTCAGTGTTTGCCTAAAGTTTCTTCACAAGCTACAACGCCTCCTCAGAATACTGGTTCTCCCAGCGGTAATACAAGCTCCCAGTCCATGAAACTGCTGCTCCAGCTGGATATCGATGAGGACACGCTAACCAGGGAAGCTCTCGAGGCATACAGAGTTCACCCTCAACAAAAGCAATTACAGCTGGTCAAAAAAATTGAGATGGTCTGGCAGGAATTAATGGACATTATATTGACCCAATGTTCTTCTGCATCTTTGAAGAGCTCATCTCTACAAGACCCTCAAACAACACCCCTAGAAGCAGACCCCCTTAGGAAGTTGCCCATTCAGGCTGAGATCCACCAGGAGCCTCCAGGTGGAGGAAGCTTGCCTCCCTCCCCTTCCCAGTACTGGAACCCAGTACCATCATTCCAGCAATTGGTCTATGCAGATAGTTGTGACAGATAGAGGGGCACATACCCTCTCAGTAGATTGACTTTCAGCTACTCCACCAAAGTCCTCCTCTGCAGAGTCCCTAAAGATCCTTTCATGGAATATAGCAGGCTGGTGGAGCAAAGCTAGTGATCCGGCCTTTTTGAATTATTTGGGTGGCTTTGATGTGATTGTACTACAGGAGACATGGTGTTTGACCCCTTTTCAGGTTAAGAATTTCAAAACCTATACCTTACCTGCTTATAAAAACAATGCCAAGGGTGGAGCTCAAGCTGGATTAGCCATTCTTGTGTCCTCTAAAATAAATTCAGAAATTGTTGCTACTAAGAAAACCAGTAATAATTTTCAAGTGGTTAAACTGCTACTCAGTGAAACCCCAATAATAATAGTTAATGTATATGCTCCTCCCAGCCAGAATAATTCTGACCTTTTTCAGTTCTGGAGCTCTTTGGCCATACTGGCTGAGGAACTGGAGGAAGATTTTCCATCAACTGAGTACTTATTTGCCAAAGATATGAATGCCAGGCTTGGCGACGCAGATCTAGTTTTCTATAAAGCCCTAGACATTGACATGGAGGCCTCCTTCTTGGATACCTTAATTTTGGATAGAAGCTCTAAGGACAAACATTACAACAGAGCAGGTATTCAGATGGCCAATTTCTGTGTTAAATTCAGTAAAATTTGGCTGAATGGGCTTGCTGAATTTAGTAATTCAGGTGAATTCAGCCAAGGGTTCCAGTGTGATCGACTATTTCTTGATTCCTTCCACCTTAAAGCCTAATGTAATGGAGTTTCACAGTCGATGATTTTAGTCGATGAGTAATGGGATGAGTGACCATTTCCCATTACTCCTAAAGATAAGCATGAGTGGTGGCCAGTCTCAGTCTTCTGACACCGGCGGGACCAGCTACAAATTCTGTCAAAAAGTCTTTTGGAATAATGTTACTAGCCAAAAGGCGAGGAAGTTATTACAATCTGAGATCTGCCTAAATTATAGAACACGTATGATGAGCGAATCAGACCCCCTGGAAGCGATCAAAATCTATGAGGCACTAATTACCTATCTCTCACTTTCCATAATCTCTAATCCTGAAAGTGAAACCAATAGAAAGAATCCAAAGTCATCTTCTTGGTTTGATAGAGATCGTGTGAAGCTTAAAAACCAGGTACGGAAGGTTTATCATCAGTACCGACTTTCTGGGGAAGCTACAATCCCAGATATATATTTTGCCATTAAAAATCAACTAAGGCAGCTGATTCAAGAAAATAAACAGAGATATGCTCTTGCGCAATGGGAAAAGTTAATAGCAGCAGTTAACCATAAAAACTCCAAACATTTCTGGTCCATAGTGACAGGGTTCCTTCAGTAACCCAATCCCGCTCCAATGGTCATTTCCCCTCAAACCTGGTGTTTTTATTACACTTCTTTATTTCAGCAGGTAGGGATTGGTAATGTCACTTCTCCCGACTCAACCTTACAAGAAATGCCATTTTGGCCGCCGGTCACTACTGAGGAAGTGAAGGATCTTATTCTATACTCAAGGTCCGAAAAGTCACCAGGCCTAGATCTGATACTTCCTGAAGCTCTGAAAATTGAACCTGATTGGTGGGCCCACATGCTGGCATCCTTCTTCACAAGAATAGATCAAACCAGCATGATGCCAGAAGCTTGGACCAATGCGATGGTGGTTCCCATATATAAAAGAGTAGATCACCAAGATCCATCCAATTATCAGGCCATCTGTTTGCTCTCAGTCCTGGGGAAGATTTATGCAAGACATCTGCTGGCAAAATTATCGACTTGGATGTCTGCCCAAGGGTTACCGGGCCCTGAACAGGTCGGTTTTCACAAGGGATTCTTAACCCTTGATCACTGTGTAGTTTTAGCCCACTTATTGAAAAGTATACTAAGAGCAATCAGCAAAAACGGTATACAGCATTTTTAGATCTAAAAGGAGCATTTGACTCCATAGACCATGCCCTGCTATGGGAGAAACTAGCTAGTCTTGAGCTAGATCCCAGGCTCCTAGCCCTTATTAAAATAAACTCCACATGGGGACGACTTGTCAGGTTAAATGTACATCATCTGGGAAGCTGACACCCAGAATCTCAGTGGAAAAGGGTGTGAAGCAGGGGTGCATTCTGGCACCTTTCCTCTTTACTCTTTTTTTAAGTGATATGGCCTCCTTCCTTCTTCAAGCTGACAGGCACTGTCCCAAGCTAGGTTCAACCTATATTCCCATTTCATTATATGCGGACGATGCTGTGTTGATCTCTCAAACACGAATTGGCCTCAAAAGACTATTAAAAAGAAGCTCCGCCTACATTTCAAAAAAATAAACTGGAGTTAAATACCCAGAAGACTAAGATATTGTTGGCAACTTTCAGTCTCGAAAGACTATGGCATCGCGCTCTGAATGGTGGTTCTGGAACAGCGTCTAGTGTGGCTGAAAAGGCCGATTCAGGAGTGACAATCCCTTCCACACTGGGAGCAAGTGCAATCTGTCCCTGGTCTGTCTCCCAGGCTATGGGCCTTCCTTCTTTGCCTCTTTGCCTCTGACTGTTGGCCAAGTGTCTATTCAAACTGGGAAAGGCCATGCTGCACATGCTGCAGGCCGCTCAGAGGCCAGGGTTTCCCACCTGTTGAGGTCCACTCCTAAGGCCTTCAGATCCCTCTTGCAGATGTCCTTGTATCGCAGCTGTGGTCTACCTATAGGGCGCTTTCCTTGCATGAGTTCTCCATAGAGGAGATCCTTTGGGATCCGGCCATCATCCATTCTCACGACATGACCGAGCCAACACAGGCGTCTCTGTTTCAGCAGTGCATACATGCTAGGGATTCCAGCTCGTTCCAGGACTGTGTGGTTTGGAACTTTGTCCTGCCAGGTGATGCCAAGAATGCGTCAGAGGCAGCGCATGTGGAAAGCGTTCAGTTTCCTCTCCTGTTGTGAGCGAAGAGTCCATGACTCGCTGCAGTACAGAAGTGTACTCAGTTTCCTCTCCGTTCCTCTCCATTCAGTTTCCACTAATAAGATATTAGTGTTCACTAAATCCTGGAACCCGCTTACCTGGAATATAAATGGTGAGAAAATCAAACATGTCAAGAGTTTTAAATATCTAGGGGTACACTTCCAATATAATTTATCTTGGTGCACTCAGCGTAAACTGGCAGTTGTCTTAGCCCATGCTACCTCCCAAGCTATCCTTAGGTTTTTCCATAGAAAAGGTAATTGTTTCATTCCTGCGGCAGTTAAGATCTTTAATGCCAAGTCAGTTGCGCAACTACTGTATGGCATTCCAATTTGGATTAGGGCAGCAAACCATGAGCTGGAACGAGTTCAGGCAAAATTTCTTAGGGCAATCCTGGGTTTACCTAGGTGTGCCCCCTAGGCCGCCACATGCTTGGAAACAGGGCAAAAGCTCTTGTTAACCAGAGCCTGGCTTTTGTCTATCCGATATTGGTTGCACATTCATTACAATTCGCCACCAGGCAGTCTGCTATATTTGATACTCGGCGAGCTTGACCTTTCTTCATGGTCAATCTATATAAGGAAAAAAATTGAGACAATAGGGATCTCTCTAGACCATCTGAACATGTGTTCATATGCTGAGGCCTATCGGAGCACCACAGTCAGACTGTTGGATATTGAATTTCAAAATCTTAATGATCAGGCAACAAAGGTTTGCCCTTATATTATTCCATCCCATACCAGTTAGGGGAAATGGCAATCTATTTATCCTCACTGACAGACCCCACAGAACGCCGTGCCGTAACCCTGGCAAGGTTCAACGTTATTCCCTCAAGGGTGATAGTTGGGAGGTATCATAAGACTCCCTATCAAGATCGTCTCTGCCCTTGTAACATGGGGTCGGTTGAATCTCTCCCACATATACTTTTTATTGTCCTTAGCATAATAGCACCCGCTCTACCTATCTAATACCCATCCTGGTTAATAAGGTGGGTCTTCCAGATATGGAAAAAATTAAGTTATTATTAAATGATTGCTCATCCTCAGAATTGAAAAAGGTTTCAAAATTCATGATGGCAGTGATAAGCCATAACAGCTGAATGATGTGTTCAGACCTATCACCGAGAGGGTGGCAGTCTATCTGCAGCTGATGGTGGCAAGTAGACCCAAGAGAGGCTATCCAGTATATTTTATATATTAGGCCACTATGTTTTATATGGGACAAATATACCTGACTTATTCAATTGTTATGTATTATATATCATAGGCTTGTACTCACTACTGTTGTTCTCTTTGCTGTGTTGTTGTGTTTGTATTTGTTATGTATGCCAATAAAGGTCTTATCTATCTATCAGATCAGAGTAGCAGGATGTGTGTGTGTTAATGAACCCAATTATGAAATGAGTAGCTCTGGTATCATCCAAAGTGGCCCGTGCTGTTGTATAGTAATGAAAAGAGCCAAAGAACACCTACTTTGCCATTTTGTGTACCCCACAAAACTCCATAACTAATTTCATGCCAGTGATTGAATTTATATCATCCTCATTCTTTTACAGAGCCATTCTATGCATATCTACTCAGAAGTAAGCTCCCTTGAATTCAGTGGGACTTACTCCCATGTAAGTGTGTTTAAGATTACAGCCTTAAGGAATTAAAGAGAGAAAGCAAAGTTACTACTTCCTGACACTCTTAGGACAAAATTTCCTTCATGTTAGGGCTATCAAGCAGGAGCAAACTACCACTAGGATGTGCTTGTAGTACCATGAGATAATGCACATACAAAAAATGTGGGCAATTGGAAAAGTTTTGTCTAAACTAAAATAAACTTGATAGTGCCAGTCCAGTGGAAAATCAACAGACTCGTAGTATAATCTGTCTGAACTTTTCAGCTCTTTCTTTTGTGATGATAAGACGTCATGCAATCAACAGTGTTCCATTGCTCAGACTCTGGTCAACCACATACAGAGGGAGTTTAATGTTGTTGTCGTCATCCACTTCCGTGCTGCAATCTTCAAAATTTGAAACTAGCTATCAGCCTATGTTGAACTACCGGAAATTCTAACACCCATATTATATAATAGTATGGTATAACAAAGAAAAAAAAAAGACACATGTTGAAATAAATTCTCTCCCATCAGTCCTCCACAGTTAAATCCAAAGATCTCTGACTGGAGTCCATCTCAAGAACTCACTTCCTGTCTTGGTTTTTTTTACAGTTAAGCCAGTGTGTAATCAGCAGCAACACAAAAGACGCAAGTTGGAATGGCTGTGGTTTAGCTGAGAAATACATAGCATTGGGAAAGCAATTTACTTCCAATTTTACTTCCACAAGGCTATATGACCATAGTCTCCCATAGGTACTATATATTGAGGAGGAAGGGGTATGGGAACTCTTCCCCCCCCCTTTTTAAAGGGTAAGGATTGTGCAAATAGCCTTTGCTTGTGCCTTTGCTTTAAGGGGAAAGATTGTGCAAATAGCTTTCTGCTTAATATTACACAATACATTGCAAATGATTATGCAACCAAACAGTCAAAGGGTCTATAATTAAAAATCAGAAAACTTAAATTGCTTGCTGGAAAACACTTTTAGCTGGTGATAGAACACTAGCAATGAGTGGATCTACTACACCTTCCATGACAGGGACTTCCACATGCTGGACACCACCATAGAGAAGATCCTCTAGTGTCCTTTGTCGAAATGCCTCATTACAAAACTACGAGAGTTCCCCTCTCTTCTGAAATTCTGGACATATTTGAAAATATGAAACTATTTTCCTTCCAATTTCTCTTTCGTACATGCCTAGCAAAGTCTGTTTCTGAAATGTTGCTCAACATTCTCTTGAAAGATACTTTCTCAATTTCAAACCCCTAGGTTGTAATTCACTTTCTAGTCTATCACTTTCAATCAGAGGACCAAAACCACTCTGGAACAAAATGTTTCATACCACAGACATCATTTGACACCTTTCAACACATAATAGGAACTGAGATCAAGAAATGAGATCAAGCTGTGAGAAAGAAGGAACGAGGGTATTGTTGTCCGGGTGAGTGAACCTTGGGGCTCTGTGCCACACTTCCTGCATGACCTTGTTAACAACGGGCAAACCCATTGGATTAAAGACAGCCAAGTGTGTGTCCTGTGGCATCTTAAAGATTAACACAAGACTCTTGGCTGTTTTTGCTGCAAAATGCTCCTCTGGATTTTGTCTTGAAGACTGGATTTTATAGAGATGACAGTCATTGGCAACAGAACAGCACTGAACACAGGTAGCAAGTCCACTTATTTATTTCTGGGGGTCAGAGAGCAGGCATTTTACCTTCAATCTTTCCAGGACTCAAGAAAAATGGGTTAATTTTTTGCCTATCCGAATAGCATATGAAAATGACAACTAACTAACTAACAATCCAATTCTCCCCTCCCCCACCTCCACTGGTACAACCGCACCAAAACCAGACACACTGTATCCAGTGGGGGGAGCAGATTGAGAGACTTCAGCAGGGAAATGGGATTCAAATCCCATTTAAACTCCTGCATAAGCCTCCCATTCCACAGTGGGTCTCCTCAGACCTGCAATAACAATTTTGCTAGCGCAAATCTAAGAAGAGAAAGGAGGTGAGGAGGCTGCAGGAAAAGGGGACAGGATCTGGCGCACTCCATTGCTGCCAGATCCAATCCCCCCTGCAGTCTACCCATCCCTATTTCTCCCCCCTCAGTTTCGCCCCCTGCCCCCCCATCCTGCCCTCCCCTGGCCCCTCAGTGCCTACCCCACCACCTTACCTTCCTCAGTGGGGATCTGCTGATATGGGCGGGAAGGTTCTGCCCTTTCCTGCCAGCATCCCAGCAGAGAACTGAGCAGTGCGCTCTGACAGAAAGTGCTTTACAACTGCTTTTCAGCAGCCAGCGCTGGCAGAATGCCCATTCTACCAGCACTTTCAGCCTATAGATTTGAGCTGAAAAGATTGCAATCCAGATGGCCTTCAATGTGATGACTGGATCTCAAGGGCCAGGTGTGTCAACAGGTGTTCCATTTTTGATAGCATTCATGATGAAGCGGGATTTGAATAAAAGCCTACCCCACCACCTTACCTTCCTCAGTGGGGATCCGCTGATATGGGTGGGAAGGTTCCCCTGGCTCTCTTCAGGCTAATGACAATTAAAAAGGCTGGCATTGGTCTGAGGAGATCAATAGACAATTGGGCAGCCTACTGGGAGGGAAGTAAAAAATATTTTTCCTGCCTCCTGCAGGCTGTCTGGTCACCCCCAGCCACCTCCATTACCATGGCTGCTTGCTATAATGTGGCAGGGGATAGGATTGGGTCATGGAGGAGGAGTATAGGAAACCCATTTGTGTCTGCTGTCTACCTTCTTCCTCCGTCACTTTCCAGTAGTACAGAAAGTAAACAGTAGGTGACTGTGTTTGCCAACTTTAGCACCTGGTGCCACAGTGCACAGCAGTGCCCCATTCATGTATAGGCACAGCAAAATAACAGATGCTACTTGATGCATTGCAAACATTTTGTACATGGCTTTTCTGATGCTGTATTGCAGTGGTACCCAAGCGTTTAAGAGGCCCTACAGCAGTGGTTCCCAGTCTTTACTGTGTCATGACCCACCTCATCTGATGTGATGCTCCTGATGGTGCTGAGGTAGGCTCCAGAGGTCTCTTCCAGGTCACACCAAACTGGCGACACAACCTACAGGCCTCTATGGGCCTCAGAATGGCCTGCAGAAGCCTCTGAAAGCTACTTCCAGCTTTCAGATGCAAACCAGAAGTTGCCTTCTGAAAAACTTTTGGAAGATTCTGAGGCCATTCTGAGGACCGCAGAGGGCTATAGAGTGAGTTGACAGCCTATTACGTCCAAGAAGTGGCTTCTGGGGTCTCCCCATGCATTTAGAGTAGCTTCAATTTCGAGCCAGAGTCGAGGGTGTGTGGGAGGACTCAGTTCATGACCCACCTGACATTGGCTCATGACCCACCAGTTTGGTAAACCCTGCCCTAGAGGCTGCTGCCTGATTTATAAATGCCAAGGGGTGTGGTTATAATAGTGACTGGGCAGCTGTGCTTCCCCCTCCCCATGTAGCAGTTTGTTTAACCCTTGATGCACATAGCCTAATCTGCCCTGTCAGTTTCACAACCCAACAAAAACTGGGTCATGACCCACTAGTAGGTCCCAGACCCACAGTTTGAGAAGCATTGCTGTATTGTGTATAGGAATATCATGAGGAAAGTGACTCTTCATGTGCTGATGTTCATTTTGTCAAACATGATTTTTTTTTCTCCAAACACCTGGATGCTTGGTATCAAGGAAAAGAAGATGAGATTTCATTCATATTTGTACAAAATTTGTGATATTTGATTCTTGCAGTGCCATATGTCAAGAATTTTCTGGATCGTTGCACAACACTAAGCCTGATGAAACTACCCAAAAATGTGGGAGTTATGGGGAAGTGTAGTGAAGGTTTGTTCCTCCCATTTTTATAATGTCTCTTCTCTGCACATGAACTGTGCTATGATAGTTCTCATTTTATTCCTCTTACACTAACATGAGTCCAGTATTTTGTAAAAACGGAAGGGGTTGTGGTGGTGGTGGCTGGTGAAGTACTGTAGCAGCTAAGGAGGAAGAGACCACCTTCACTGATTTGTGACTGGGGGTCAGGGGAGCCCTTCACATCCAAACAGGCAGGAAACACAAGGGCCAGGAGGCGGTAGGGGGCAGCTGGAATCTCCTTCTATATGACACGCAATATGAGATCAGCATTCCACTACAACTTTTGCTGCTGAATAGCTTTCTTTTCTTCTTTAACTTTGCTTGCCTTTTCTCCTCATCAGTTCACCCTTCCTTTCCACTTTTCTTCAGCTTTGTCCTCTTTCTTGGCTCTCCACCTGTGTTCCACAGTTGTCTCATTACCTTTCCTTTGAATTTAGTCTCACTCTTTTTTTCTCATTCTCTCTCTAGTTCTCTCAGTCAAGTTCTTTTGGTCCAACTGAGTCCTGCACAGATTCTGAGTCGCCAAGCTGAGCCCAAGTCATTTACCATTGCTTTGCCAGCTGCCCAAATGACCCTGTTTCTCTAGCTTTTCTCTTTTTTTCAGGCAGATGGGTGGCAAAAGTTACCCTTATACCATTTTGTGCTGCTAGGATCTATTCCATTACCAGACCTTCCCCCCCCCCCCCGTTGTCAAGGTTTAGCAGCTGGGTCAGCACTACAATCTGTGATAACATGAGGTAAATCTCCTCCACTGCCCTACATAAAATTTGGTACTGGGGTGGGGGGATCTTCAGGGGTCAACTGGTTGACCTGTGATGCTGCCCATGATTGGCAGTCTTATGACATCATCGAGTCTTCTCTCATAAATCTGAGATTTGACAAGTGATTGCCATTCCTACCCCCATTTTTGAACTCCTAGACATGCTTTGTAAAAACGAGTAACCTGCGCACACAGGGGAAAACAAATGTGTCTGGAGACACCAAAGACAGGTCTATGCAATTCAGTGGCAAAAGGAAAACAGAAACAAAGGTGAAGGCACACTAATTTTTACTTTTACCACTCCAAAGGACCATTGGAGCTTGGAAACTTTTCCTTTGTCTTACAAAAGTTGTTTCCCCCAAACTCAGGAATCCATGGCAGTGGCAAGGACAGGGCCAGCCTTAGAAGCTGCAGGGCCCACTTGCAAATACTTTTTGCACAGCCCCAGATTCACAGCCAAGGTCTGTAGAATCATAGATGTTATATCTCTACTGACTTTTTACGTATTCAGAATATTGTTGCTAATTCTCTATAAAACCTGCAATGTAGTATTAGGTATCCATTGCAATGGGTATACTTGACAAGCCTAAAGTAGGTTTCCCTAGCTCAGGGGGCCCTTAGATGTGGGGCTCAATTGGGGGCAAGTGGTCTAATTGGCTTAAAGCTGACCCTGGGCAAGGGTCATAAGACACAAAATATACTATTCAGTTAGATTCAGATGCCGCTATCCAGCAGCAATGTCCCACTTGCCACACTCTCCTTGTGATGCTTCAGCATGGAGGATTCCGTGCTGGATCGTCAGTTGCAGAGCGAGGCGCTGGCTGCAGCTGCAGTCACTCTGCTCACCACCCCAGTGTGGGGCCCCTCCAGGCATGAGGTCCAATTTGGCCAAATTGGTCAAATTGCCTTAAGGTTGACCCTGATTACAGGGCTTTTTAATCAAAAGAGTGGCCTTTCTGGTCTTTTAATCTGTGGCCTCTTGCCATCACATGATTGGTTTTGCCTTTGCACTCCAGGCTGACACCTAGCACCAAGTACAAATGTTTAGTTGTGTGTCTCCTACATACCTAGAATTAAAGGAAATGAATGGAAATAAAACATTGACCATATAACACATCACAAAAGCAGGGCTGTGATGAACCCATATTGGGCTCTTATATGTCACTGAGGTCAACTCAGTCAGTTATAAGCTCTGCAGACCTTCTGCCTAAACTATGGCAAGGCACAAAGGCTACAATCCTATACAATCCTATAATAGAATTCAATCCATTTAACTCATCGGAACTTACTTCTGAGTAGATAGTCATAGGATTGGGCTGAAAGAGAGGTGGATTTGCTATATTTTAGGTAGACTGGTTAAAGCAGAATTTGTTGCTTCCCTACAAAGATAAAAACCAATCCACCTCAGCAACAATAAAACTGATTGGAAAATGTATTTTTGTTCCTGCTTCAGCTTCTGGTTCTGAAGCTTAGAGACAGGAAGTGTGTCAGCTGACTCATGATCTAGCATTCATATATGGGCATATCAGATGAGAGGATATCAGAAAAGAGATGGAAAGAGTCTGAAAGCAATTTTTCTGATTCTCACAACTATTTCCTTTGTTTATCACCTTGCAGTTCAACTGAGGGCTACTGCATTGTGCATTCGCACGTAGACATTATACAGTTGGGCTGCAAATGAAAGCTCTACTGGTTTCAAAAGCACAGCGTGTTGCATGGAAATGGATGTGCACTACACTTCTGATAAACAAGTGCTAGGAAATGTTCTACACATTCGGTTCCCTGCTCACACAGCGCTCTTTCATACTGCTGGTTTAGCGTGTCTATGATTAGAAAGCAGTGCTGGCCCCAGGTTGCTGAAGACCGTGGGGCAAAGCACTGCACTGGGCCTCTCAGGGTTCCCCCCACTTGCCCCTCCAATGGTGCACTGGATGCTACCATCAGTACTGAGGGTGTGGGAATCACCCTGACCAATTGGACCCCCTGATGGACATAGGTCTGATCAATCCCTGATACCAGCATTCCACACAATGAACAAAGCTTTCCGTCATACAGAAAGTCAGTGGGAACAATACATCCCAAGTGAGCCACTTTCCAGTCAGATTTATTTCGGTGATGCAGAGTTAAACACGCACTTCATTTTCTTCTATTTAAAGTTCTCATACTTTCAAAATATGTAGCAGTGATGCCATTTAGAAAGGCAGGAGAGCATTTAGGGAGGATGAGGGACATACATCCGCTCCATGGTTTCAAATCACATATGACAATTATACCTCAGGAGCATATGTATCTGTGGCTACATAGTGTGCCATAGCTCTACCTAGTGTGATTCTACACAGATAGTGACCATTCAAAAATAAACTGATCTTGGCAAACAGTATGCATGGAGGTTTGGTATGCAGGGAAAGACATTCAGTTTGACATGCAGAGATATTCAGTTGACATGCAGTGTTGAGAACGTCACTGCAGTTATTATCAGGTACAAAAACGTAAGCACAACGAATGCTCCTAAAATATTCTGGAACTTTTTTGGGGGGAGGGGCAACTTAATATTGAACACATGGAAGGGGTGAACAAGATGTTATGTGACATGCATAATATGGTCCTCTGTGTGTGTGTGTGTGTGTGTGTGTGTGTGTGTGTGTGTAATACCTCCCTGTACATTATTATTGGTGAAAAAACACTTCCATTGGCTTTCAGAATTAAACTAGCATGTTGAAGGTGTGATCAAGAATTGCAGCAGGTGTAAAGTGCTAATGCCCACCCACCCTCACCACAGTTTTGCTCTGTTTCTCCCCCCCCCATTCTATTTAAAATATTCACAGCAATAAAGTGCCGTGTTACTCATTCCATTTAATACCACATTTGCTCCTTCCAGGTTGAGCTGAAGTTTCAGGTTGAGTTGCAAAAGAAGTATTTGCTGTATAGTCTGAGCGCAAGAGGCCACTGAGGTTTTCTGAGAACCTTCTTCCCATTCCCAGTCTACACACGCAAACTGAGACCTGAAATGGCACCCTGGCACATCACTTTGACTGAATTATGCCTAGCATTGCTTCCATTTGTTATGTTTGCTTCTTCTTTTCTGCCTGTCCATATCTGAGGCCCAGCATCAGGCTTCTTGATTGACAGCAAGTACCCTTCTGGTGTGCGCTGCATTTATTTGACATTCTGAGTGTTCTTCTTAGTTCCTGTTGCAACATTTAGTGGAACAGGCACTTTTTGTTCCCGATGCTATCAGAGTAAGGAACACTTCCTTCAACATGTCTTCCTCATCTTCCATCATCATCAGTGGCAACTGACAATGACTAGATTGTTCCTCCCCCTCCCCGCTCTGTTCCTCCCATTACCTGCCATGCCAGTTTACCTGTGCTCTCACTTGCAGCCCATTACTTGCCATGTCAGTTTACCTGTGCTCCCACTTGCAGCCGGTAGTGGCAGCAGGTTGCCCACATCACCCCCATTTGTGATGGTGGTTCCAAGTGACAGCTGGAGGCATGCTGCATGTGCTGCCATTTAGCCATTTACAACAGTGCAATATTCTCACAACTCGTCGTTTGAGTTGGGTCCTGGAAAACAGGTATGGGGGACAGCAGAAATATGTGGCATACCAAGAACTTGGGAATGGATAGGAATTAGATGGTGGTTCAACAAGCATGAGAAGTCAAGAAAGAATTTTTTTTCAATAGTGTGAAAATGTTAGCATGCTCAGTGGTAATGGGGAAGAAGTTCAAGAAGAGGGATAATTGTGATATGGAGAAAAGAAGGGATGAGGTGGGACAGACAGCAATCAGGAGACCAGATGAAGCAACCATAAGGCAGGGAACTAACCAAAAATAATATACAGGCATAGGATTGTTTGGACTGAACCACCATGATAAATGCGTGCGTGTGCATGCCTTTCCTTCTGACATGCCAATCTCATGATCACATGGGGTGTGAGTCATCTGAACCACCCCTCAACACACACACACACACACACACACACACACACACACAGTGGGGGGGCAGTTCAGACCAACCAACCACTCCATGTGATTAGGAGATGGCATGCTGAGGGGGGGATACACCATATTAGGATAATCTCCAGGAATCTAGTCAGGTGGGGGATATATGAACAATATCCCAAAAGGTGTTTTTTGGTTTTTCTTAACTGAGTGGAAACATTGGGGGAGTGGCTGCTGAACCCTCTCTCTTCCTGCAATTTTTCCATTCAAAATAATCCCCCCAGCTGCTTTTTCACCTGTGTTAGCTTTATCCCTGTAGGAAGAAAAAGCAACAAGAGAAGCAACAGGAGATTCACCACTAAGGTGCTCCTTAGTGGTGAATCATGAGTGAGGAAAGGATTAAGCAGCCCTCCTCTTACCATTTATTTATGTATTTGTTTATTCCTTTAGATATTTTTATCCCCCCATTCTTGTGTCCCTAAGAGCCAACAAGGCATTAGAGAATTTCTACCTGCTCTGTTAGGTTCTGTGCCTTTTGCACCTGTATCAAAGGCCTTGCCAATGGGGTTTTGTTTCAACTTGCAGTAAATGGCAGGAACTTCAGATCAATACCAAAGCACTGTCAACTGATTAAAATTGCTTTCGTGATTAATTGCCTAGCTGTTATAGGAGTGGTTCGTTCATTACCCAATACCGCATTCACCTGTTGCAACATCACAATGATTTTGATCCTTTGTAGATCCCAAACATAGCTCATGAGCTCTAATTAAAACAAATCAAGATTTAATACCACTCCATTCCTGAAAGTGTCTATATTAAAATACAATGCTCTGATTCATTTAGATGGTTCTACTGGCTATTTGTGAAACAAAAGCTGAAGATACTCCAAAGCTGTTCTCACCATCAGCTACTGTATGAACTTCTACCATGATTTTGAACACCAGCTTCTTCATTTTGATAAAGTAAAAAGGGGGAAAGAGGGGCATTACTTGTTCACTGATACCAGCAATTCTGAACCTGTGCCCTATCACAAGGTACTGATGTGAATGGGATAAACTGTGTTAAGATTTCCATATTCATTTGCTCCCTTAAAAAGGTTATTTTTTCCACAAGAAACATTTCTTGTTAGTAGACTGATCAATATTGTCATGCCTGCTTGTCATGTGGGAGACTGGGTTCAATTTCCCCAGTGTTGAGGGGCTGGGGATAAGAATAGGCCCTCAGTTTGGCTGTACTTGTCATAAGAAGCGACTAAACAGCCACCGGGTAGATGGGACTTGTTAGCCTGGGAAGGCAGCTCATCTGAGAGAAGGAAAACTCTGATCCCAAACCTCCACTGCCTTGTGGCTACATCCAGTTATGGAAAAGGCTTCAGGAGTCAACCTCGAGGCAAAATCCAGAGCCGGAGTCCCTGAGGCAGTTCATGGCTGAACACAGTCACGTTCTGGCAACTCCTGCGACGCCAGTGGAACCAACCGTACTGGCTTCTGCCTTTCCATTGGACCATTTCAGCAACGTGGAGAGGGGGGATTTGCTGCATGGGTAGCAGCCTATCCTCCATATCTACCTTACCCAGGCTTCGCGCACTGGAGGACACTGTTCTGGAACCACTATTCAAAGCGTGATACCATAATCTTCTGAGACTGAAGGATGCCAACTGAGGCTAAAACATTAAGCAAGAAGATTTAACTTAGTGACAAAGTCAGGGCCAGCCCAACCTTGAAGCCAACTCAAGTGGGTTGCCTCAAACAATGAATTGGTGAGGGGGGTGCCTATATCTGTCTGCCAATATGCCTCCACTGTTCCTCTTTTGCTTTTTGCTCCCTGGATTGGAAAGGGGGAAAGAGAGGAAGAGGAAATAGGGGAGGGGAGCTAGAGCATTTAAGAGAAGTAAAGACTGACACATCATTAGGTAAGGAGGAGCAGCTTTTGGCATGCCACTTCAGGTGTGACAAGGTCTTGAGCCAGTCCTGGTAAAGTGCTTGCTTTGTAACATATGGTCCAGGGTCAATCCTTGGCATCTCCAGGTAGACTAGAAAAGTCTGTCTGAAACTCTGGGAAGTTATTACCAGCCACCTCATTGCCAACCTGTCCCAGCAAGTCCGGACCCAGATAAATAAAAATGTTATGTTCCTAAGCAGAAATCTAATGGAAGTAATAGCATATTACCTCTAACCTAAGGAGAGGTAAACTAGCATCTACCCCATGTTAAGCCTACCAAGAAATAAATGTTATGTGCACGAGCCCTTAGTGTACCCCAACTCTATTAAAATTATTATTGTGCTTGCGATGTATTCTTGCGGAAAAACTCTCAATGTACAGCGATACACTTGGAAATTCTGTGGAGATGATTAGCTATAAGTAGTATATTAAATGTTCCTCTATTTTACAGATTCAACTTCTGCTGAGAAATTCCTCTGTTGGTGTTTACAGTAATAGCTGTTGGTGAACACGCCTCTCCATTTCATGTCATAAGGTTACAGCCAAACATGCCATTCTTCAAACAGTATTTTAAGGGGTGTCAGCATCTTGGGGAGTAACTTTAAAAATAAATGATGCACAAAAGTGCTGATCTATTTATTCTGCTCTCCACACCAGCTTCCTCTTGGCCCTTTTCACTTCCTCAGCACATTTTCTTCTACAGTTTCAGAAAATGCCTAATTCAAAAAAGAAAAAAAAATACACATCCTCTACAAAACCAATGCAGCTTCCAGCAGAGAGCAAACAAACTGCTTGCAGGAGAGCAAAGGTTCAGCCATAGAATGTGATACATTCTCAGAATGTGATACAGATCTATCAAGCAAAACAAAAATTCTGCAGTAGAGAAAGCTGAGGCTCAATGAGACATGCTCATGCACGCCTATGGCATTCACTTCATGACTTACATAACTTCCAAAGACTCTACAACCCCACAAATGTTCCATAGAATATTAAGACTGGATGGGAAGTGGGAATATAAGGCATTCTTTCCCTGTTTAAGCAACATACCCATGAACTTTGCCCACAGCTCCTGCCTTCCACATGTTCATCTGAAGTTATGTGCATATCAGGGGGGAGATGAGCACAGGGAGATGAGGAGGCAGGCCCAGCCCAGCCCAGGCCATGGTCTGTTCCTTTCTATGAAGGTGCTCAGCAGATCTAAAAGCTGTACTGAGGTGTTATTCAGAACCCCATACCCAATCTGACAGCTCAATCATATGGGCCTTCTACATCAGCAGATCTTGCAATCCATAAAGGTCCAGCAACAGTGGAACCCTTGTACTGCAGTTGTAAGTGACAAAGCTGCTGGCAGAAACACCCAGCAACCCTGAGCAATGCCAGACTTGGCTGCATGCTCTGCTGGTGCCAATAAGTTGGCTGTGGGCGTAGGCCATGGGTAGGGAGAGGGAGGATTGGGGCATTTCGAGGAAACTGGGAGCATGTCACAGGACAGATGGAATGGATCTTGCAGCAGTCATGCATGCCAGATTCTATCCTTGTAACCCCACCTGGAATACCCCCTGGGTCTCTCTAGACTTATGCCAACTCAGTAACTGGCATGGGTCTGTAAAAACCCAAAGGTGGCCAGAAGACCTACATGGAGATAAGTAAAACAACTTTTTTTATTTACCTCTAGTTTGTCTTCTGGTTGTCCCCCTACCAATACAGAGCAATCTCCACTTGTGTGGCTGCATGCTCTGGTGTGGTGGGGGATAGGATTGGGCTGTGAGATTCAGAGGGAAGGTAGTCAGGCAGAACAGAAAATAAGTTTTGGAGAACAGCGGCATAGCCAGCAGCAGCACTGCTTGGGGCGGTGATGCTGTGACATCTTGTGATACTGTGATGTCACAGGTTCAGAAGAGGATGGCGGTGCCTACATAATGTGGCTGCCACCCCCTCCCCGCGTTCCTTCTTCAGCAGCTTCCCAGCGGACTCCAAACACAGTACTGTGCTTGGGTACTGTGTTTGGAGGTTTGCAGAGTTGGCTGGGAAGCCACTGCTCAGTGGCACCCCCCCCCCATTCAAGTGGCACCCAGGACACCACTTGGATATGCCACTGCTGAAGAAAAAGTACTTGATCTGCATGAAATTAACGATTTTATATCTGTTCTGAAAGGGATGCCTTGTACTACAAACCTAAGATGCTTGTTTGAAGAAAATTCCATTGAGTTCAATGAGATTTTCTCCCTAGTAAGCATGTTTAGGAATGTTCTTCTTATTGACTCTTCCATTATTCTTTGCTCATCAGAGAATGGTTTCCAAATCGAAATTTTGCACTGAGATATGTGCATCTCACATCACATGAGTTCTGAACAATTCATTCACATGTACAGAGACACTTTTCTCGGAAAAATGCAAAATGTTCCCTTTTTAATTGCTGTTTTCATGTACTTTGGTGGGAGAGGTAGCATTCCAAATACACAAGCAACATTCCCAACTGATGTTCTCACTTGACTAAAGACTAAAACCCCACTTCCCCCAGTACACACCTTGCTTTCCATGCTCAACATCCTCCCTGCTTTGCAGAGGCTCTGGGGTGGGAGTGGAAGAAAGGTGTGCCCTCTCTGTGTACTCAATAAAGCAGGGGGAAGGGTCTCCAGCCTCACTAAATGCCCTACACAACACGAGAATAGCGATAGCTTGATGGGCCATGTAAGGACTCAGAAATGCCCATGTTTGCCAACTGCTATCGTCAATCATGAAAATAAATCCAAAGCAGCCCCAACAACAAATGCCAATGCTCAGCAAAAACACACAGCACAATCCTCATGGGACAAACCCACTTGTATAAGTGGGGGAGATCTCATGTGGATTCCCCCCTCACTTGAAAACTCGCAGAATGTGAAATCAACAAAGAATCTTGAAGCACCCTGAATACGAAACTATTTCAGCACAAGCGTTTGTGAGCACAAGCTTCTAGTGAAATAAATTGGTTTGTCTTTAAGGGTGCTTCAAGATTCTTTGTTGGCTTTGCTGTAACAGACTATGGGGTCCTATCCAGTGTTCAAGCACCGGTAAAGCCGCAATACAGCCCTAAGGTAAAGGAACAAAAGTTCCCATACCTTAAGAGGGTTTCTCTGACTGCTGCCCCACCACAAGATGCAGTGCATGCCCCATTGGCACAGCTGCAAAAATTGGACAGGATTGGGCCCTAATACGACTCTGGAGATTGTTGCCATAACTGAGGCCCAGAAAAGGGTTCAGCTCCCTATGCCATGCTGTTGAGCAGGCAAATTATTACTGGGGTTTTGACAAGTAGTGAGTCAGGGAATCTCTTTTAAATGTCTCTACAGCACAAATGTGTCAGTGTCCCAGAGCAAACCTCACAATACATCACCCCTTTGTTCTCCAAACCAACTACCCCCTAAAGATCAGGAACTTCCCACATCCACCATCCCAACCAGGGTGAAAACTATGGTCTTCCCCATGTGTAATGATACCACACTTACATTAGCATGAGTGGTTCTAAGGGAATCTACTTGAGGAAGTGATGTGCCTCACAGACAGGGCCTCCACAGTTCTGCTGATTCAAAAATAAATCATAAATATTACCAAAAGAGGAAATACTATATATATGCACTTGGTCTGAGGTAATTTCTTTTGCTCCATGCTTCATGCATATGCAACTTGCTTATGGCCAAGAGTCATTTTTAGATTATCTCAAATACTTCTACTACCATTCAGGTGCTGGTAGTTTTTTCCCATTTGAACATCTGCTTCTGAGCTTCTCGTTAATAATTTTCATCTTACTTCAGTGCTTTTTAGAGGGTCTTTCCACACATCTGGTGATTTTTTTTTCTTTTTTCTGCCAATAATTACATAATGACTCATTTGCACCACAGAATCCAGGCATGTTCCCTCCAGGAAGGGCCAACTCTGGATTTCATCAAACTGCCCTTCGTAGTCACCCTACCAGGGTAAGCCCCAAGAGAGTCATTCTTCCACCAAATGAAGGCTCTGGACACAAATATGATCTAAGTGAACCCTTCTGAGGGCTCTGGACCATTTGTGATACCCAGTGATACCAATCCCTGATGCTAGCTTTGTCTCTAAATATGGCCTTTTCCAGCAAGCAGACCACAAAATGTTGCCATGGGGAAAATGCTTTTCGGCCCAAATTCTAACCAACTTTACAATACTGGCATAGTTGTGCCAATGGGACATATGCTGCATCTTGCAGTTGTGTGGCAGTCACGGAGACCTCCTCAAAGTAAGAGAATGTTTGTTTCCTTACCTAAGCACTGCATTGCTCTTATGTCGGTGCTGGAAAGTGGGTTAGGATTGTGCCCTTCTTCCTACAAGTCATACATCCATTGGTGTCATGCGAGTCATAAGCCCTTACTTGATAGCAGGGTTGGGAACTCGACTTAGATGACTTGGACTCAAGTTGTGAAAATGCATGTTTTTTGCTGACTTGTTGACTCATGAGTTGCATGCATGAAAGACTCGGAAAGCCACTCGAGTCAGAGCCCCCTGACTTGTCACTCATTCCCACATATGCACACTCGAGTCTGCCTGTGTCTGGGTGTGCTTGCTTACTGTTTTTGTGGCATGAAAAACCAGTGTTCAGAATGGGCAAGTAGTAGGAAGGTTCCAGCCGGGAGGGAGGGAAGGGTTAATGCTTCCTTTTGCAGCCGAGTGGCAGAGGCAGGAGTGGGCTTTTTACCCATCTCCAATGAGAAAGAAGGAACTGATGATCACTGAACACAGGATGGGAGGTTTGGTATTTTCTTTGGCTGAGGGAGGGCAGAAGGAGGAGCCGATGGGGTTCTTTCCTTACAATTGGCTTGAGAAGCCCAGGGAGGGGGAGGAGGCAGAGATGGGGGAGGGAGATTATAGCGATCATGCTTTGCACCACATGACTGCTGGGAAGGGGAAAGCCTCATTGAATGACTGACTGCAGTGGGACTACTTCTGAGTAGGGCTGCAAAGGATCAGGTCGTCTTGGTAAACCTCACAACTGCTACATGTGACTCTCCTCCCTCTTGCCACTTTTATCCCTACTCTCTCTCAGTCCCTCCCACCCCTCTCACCCTGTTTACAGATGAACAGAGACATCAGGGGAGTATTAAAGAAGAACTCCGCCTCACACACACCCTTTGGCAGCAGCCCCATTTTTTCCACAGCATGCTTTTTAAAGGGTGGGGGCGCAACTCAACTCGAGTCCTTTCAAGTCACAAAGGGGCAACTGGGCAACTTGGAAAGTGGCCCAGTTATGACTCATTTTCTAGTCGAGTTGCAGAGGTGATGACTCTAGACTCGCCTCAAATCAAGCCACACTGAACCTTCCCACCCCTGCTTGACCCTTCCCACCCAGGGTCTCAGGGAACGCGTCAGGGTCTCAGGGAACGCGTCCGCTCCCATGAAGCCTTGGTGGCCGACCTGGAGAAGCGCAGGCAGCCAGAGGAGGACCGTGGGGAGACTTCCGGGGACGATCAGGCTTCGTCCCAACCTCAGGCGTGCAGCTCCTCGGCTGCCCGGTTGGGAAGTCTCGGGACTGGAGGACGTCATCCTGGAGAGGAGGGAAACAATCCCCTAGGGGGGATCCCTTCTCCAGGGGATGGGCCCGTATCCGAGCGCACTCGGGATACTCCTCGGCGGGAGGGGGGTCGGGGGCTTCTTGTAGTGGGGGATTCGATTATTAGAAACATAGAGAGGGGGGTTTGCGATGGATGTGAGGACCGCATGGTGACTTGCCTGCCTGGTGCGAAGGTTGTAGACATCACTTCTCGTCTAGACAGGCTAGTAGACAGTGCTGGGGAAGAGGTAGCGGCTGTGGTGCATGTCGGCACCAACGATGTGGGCAAGTGTAGCTGGGAGGTCCTGGAGGCCAAATTTAGGCTTTTAGGCAGGAAGCTGAAAGCCAGGACCTCAAAGGTAGCGTTCTCTGAAGTGCTACCTGTTCCACGCGCAGGGCCAGCTAGGCAGGTGGAGATCAGGGTTCTCAATGCGTGGATGAGACGGTGGTGTAGGGAGGAGGGGTTTAGATTCGTTAGGCACTGGGGAACGTTTTGGGACAAGCGGGGCCTGTACAAGAGGGACGGGCTCCATTTGAACCAGAATGGAACCAGACTGCTGGCGCATAACATTAAAAAGGTGGCAGAGCAGCTTTTAAACTGATCCCTGGGGGAAGGCCAACAGGAGCCGAGGGGCATCCGGTTCGGGACTCCTCATCCCCATGGGATGGGGAGGTTAGAGAACAACAAGACAAAGGCAGGGTAGGAGAAGAAATTGGGAAAGGTAGGGTGATGGGATGTGATAGACAGTTTGGCACAATGAAAGGGTGCGGGGACAAAGGAGCAAATAAGCAGCCCATCCTGGGGCATTCCGTGTATAAATGCTTTTATGCGAATGCCCGAAGTCTACGAGCAAAGGTGGGAGAATTGGAATGTCTGGTGACAAGGGAAAATATTGACATAGTGGGCATAATGGAAACCTGGTGGAATGCGGAGAATCAGTGGGATACCGCAATCCTGGGCTATAAACTCTACAGGAGGGACAGGCAGGGGCGTGTTGGAGGTGGGGTGGCCCTTTATGTTAAGGAAGGGATAGAATCCAGCAAAGTAGAGATTGAAGGTGGGTCCGACTCCACTGTAGAATCTCTGTGGGTTAAATTACCAGGCTTGTGCAGCAATGTAATACTGGGGGCGTGCTATCGTCCTCCAGACCAGAAATCAGATGGGGACCTTGAAATGAGGAAGCAGATCAGGGAGGTGACAAGGAGGGACAGGGTTGTAATCATGGGGGACTTCAATTATCCTCATATTGACTGGGTCAATTTGTGTTCTGGTCACGATAAGGAAACCGGATTTCTTGACGTGCTAAATGACTGTGGCTTAGATCAGCTAGTCACGGAGCCCACCAGAGGACAGGTGACTCTGGATTTAATACTGTGCGGTACGCAGGACCTGGTTAGAGATGTAAACGTTACTGAGCCATTGGGGAACAGTGATCATGCTGCGATCCGTTTTGACGTGCACGTTGGGGGAAGAATACCAGGCAAATCTCTAACAAAAACCCTTGACTTCCGACGGGCGGACTTCCCCCAAATGAGGAGGCTGGTTAGAAGGAGGTTGAAAGGGAGGGTAAAAAGAGTCCAATCTCTCCAGAGTGCATGGAGGCTGCTTAAAACAACAGTAATAGAGGCCCAGCAGAGGTGTATACCGCAAAGAAAGAAGGGTTCCACTAAATCCAGGAGGGTGCCCGCATGGCTAACCAGCCAAGTTAGAGAGGCTGTGAAGGGCAAGGAAGCTTCCTTCCGTAAATGGAAGTCTTGCCCTAATGAGGAGAATAAAAAGGAACATAAACTGTGGCAAAAGAAATGTAAGAAGGTGATATGGGAGGCCAAGAGAGACTATGAGGAACGCATGGCCAGCAACATTAAGGGGAATAATAAAAGCTTCTTCAAATATGTTAGAAGCAGGAAACCCGCTAGAGAAGCGGTTGGCCCTCTGGATGGTGAGGGAGGGAAAGGGGAGATAAAAGGAGACTTAGAGATGGCAGAGAAATTAAATGAGTTCTTTGCATCTGTCTTCACGGCAGAAGACCTCGGGCAGATACCGCTGCCCGAACGGCCCCTCCTGACCGAGGAGTTAAGTCAGATAGAGGTTAAAAGAGAAGAAGTTTCAGACCTCACTGATAAATTAAAGATCAATAAGTCACCGGGCCCTGATGGCATCCACCCAAGGGTTATTAAGGAATTGAAGAATGAAGTTGCAGATCTCTTGACTAAGGTATGCAACTTGTCCCTCAAAACGGCCACGGTGCCAGAAGATTGGAGGATAGCAAATGTCACGCCTATTTTTAAAAAGGGAAAGAGGGGGGACCCGGGAAACTATAGGCCGGTCAGCCTAACATCCATACCAGGTAAGATGGTGGAATGCCTCATCAAAGATAGGATTTCAAAACACATAGACGAACAGGCCTTGCTGAGGGAGAGTCAGCATGGTTTCTGTAAGGGTAAGTCTTGCCTCACGAACCTTATAGAAGTCTTTGAAAAGGTCAACAGGCATGTGGATGCGGGAGAACCCGTGGACATGATATATCTGGACTTTCAGAAGGCGTTTGACACGGTCCCTCACCAAAGGCTACTGAAAAAACTCCACAGTCAGGGAATTAGAGGACAGGTCCTCTCATGGATTGAGAACTGGTTGGAGGCCAGGAAGCAGAGAGTGGGTGTCAATGGGCAATTTTCACAATGGAGAGAAGTGAAAAGCAGTGTGCCCCAAGGATCTGTCCTGGGACCGGTGCTTTTCAACCTCTTCATAAATGACCTGGAGACAGGGTTGAGCAGTGAAGTGGCTAAGTTTGCAGACGACACCAAACTTTTCCGAGTGGTAAAGACCAGAAGTGATTGTGAGGAGCTCCAGAAGGATCTCTCCAGACTGGCAGAATGGGCAGCAAAATGGCAGATGCGCTTCAATGTCAGTAAGTGTAAAGTCATGCACATTGGGGCAAAAAATCAAAACTTCACATATAGGCTGATGGGGTCTGAGCTGTCTGTGACAGATCAGGAGAGAGATCTTGGGGTGGTGGTGGACAGGTCGATGAAAGTGTCGACCCAATGTGCGGCGGCAGTGAAGAAGGCCAATTCTATACTTAAAATCGTTAGGAAGGGTATTGAAAACAAAACGGCTAGTATTATAATGCCGTTGTACAAATCTATGGTAAGGCCACACCTGGAGTATTGTGTCCAGTTCTGGTCGCCGCATCTCAAAAAAGACATAGTGGAAATGGAAAAGGTACAAAAGAGAGCGACTGAGATTATTACGGGGCTGGGGCACCTTCCTTATGAGGAAAGGCTACGGCGTTTGGGCCTCTTCAGCCTAGAAAAGAGACGCCTGAGGGGGGACATGATTGAGACATGCAAAATTATGCAGGGAATGGACAGAGTGGATAGGGAGATGCTCTTTACACTCTCACATAATACCAGAACCAGGGGACATCCACTAAAATTGAGTGTTGGGCGGGTTAGGACAGACAAAAGAAAATATTTCTTTACTTAGCGTGTGGTCGGTCTGTGGAACTCCTTGCCACAGGATGTGGTGATGGCGTCTAGCCTAGACGCCTTTAAAAGGGGATTGGACAAGTTTCTGGAGGAAAAATCCATTATGGGGTACAAGCCATGATGTGTATGCGCAACCTCCTGATTTTAGAAATGGGTTAAGTCAGAATGCCAGATGTAGGGGAGGGCACCAGGATGAGGTCTCTTGTTATCTGGTGTGCTCCCTGGGGCATTTGGTGGGCCGCTGTGAGATACAGGAAGCTGGACTAGATGGGCCTATGGCCTGATCCAGTGGGGCTGTTCTTATGTTCTTATGATAGTGACTAAAGATGAGCAACAGAACTTCAGCTCCCTCTTCCCCACCATGTATGTGACCTATTTTTATGTTTAACAGTCTCAGAGTGCACTCCTGCTTCTCACACTAGTATAGAAGCTTGACACAGTGGATATTGCATAGGGTTGGAATGAAGATGCTTCACACACCTAACGGGTCAATGAATAACCATACCAAGGCAGCAAAATGAGGAATGAAGAAGGAAGATGTGTTGAGTCCTGTGATCCAAACATTTATACTTTTTTCTCCCATGGAAACCGTGTTACATGGTCAATATTTTATTCTTATTTATTTCTGTTTAGTTCAAGTCATGAAGGAGACATGCATATAAACACATGTACTTGATGCTGGGTGCCTGCCTGGAGAGCAGCAGGCCAGACCAGTACCATGTCTATGAATAGGACTGATGGTGGGAGACCATAGATGCACATGTCACAAAGGCCACACTTTTCATTTGAACCATATAATCACCCTCTCTCCTTAGCTAATCCATGGAGCCTAACACTCCCAATTTGATGGAGCCTTGTTGAATCCTTCAATGTAAATGGAATTTTCACACCTCCAAAATTCAGATGAAGCTTTCCAGCTTCAAATCCTGCTGAAACATCACTGACTTCCCCATTTTTCCTCCCCCCTCTTCCTTACTTGTGCCCTAAAAACTTTCCTTCTTGCACCCCGGTTCCTCTGGGAAGCCCATCTAATGTTCCCAAACCCTTTCTCCCCTTACATTTTGTAGCTCTTTGCTGGGTCCATTTCCTTTGTAAGGAGCTCCTGTTTCCTAATTTCTCTTCTATTCACTCTTCCCCAGGGCCTCATCATTGGGGTAATTCTTAGCTGTAGAATTCCCTCAGTCAAGTATGTACAAACTGATTCAGGGCCAAATCCTATCCAGTTTTCCAGTACTAGTGCAGCTGTGCCAATGGGGCATGCACTGCAACCTGTGGTGGGGAGGCAATCACAGAAACCTCCTCAAGGTATGGAAACATTTGTTGCCTTACCTTGGGGCTGCATTGCAGCTGCACCGGTGCTGGAAAGTTGAATAGGATTGGACCCTTACTTAGGCCAAATTGAATCCTCGTTTTTTTGTATTTGAGCACTAAATTTTTGTGCACTATCACCCATGTCTCTGTTTTCCTTTCAAGAAGTTATACAGCTGCACAAGTGGCCATTACACAGGATCCCTGCACATGAGAGAAACAAATGATGTGGCTTGTCAGTTGCAGAATAACTGGAGTGGGGAAAAAGCTGACACCAACAGATTGTATACTGATGCTTTCAAGGCGAAAGGTTCACACGCACTTCTTGTTTTTGCAAAAGATAGCCCATGATCTCTGTGTGCAAACTGTTTATCTGCAGTTTTGATCATGGGCTGCAGAATGTCCATTCTGCAGACTGTGTTTTCAGCATATACTTGTTTGAGGCGTAGACAACTTGAAAGTCAATGTTTTGACTTTATGTGTAATACCAACCTTACATTCTTCTCAAGGAAAGTTAAAGGTTGACATAGTTCTGGAATTAACGTTGCACAAAATATCACTCTGTTTTGGCATGCTGTCTTTGACAGTGACCTCTCGTTAGGTCACAAATTGAGAAATGAAACTGAGGGCCCAGTTCGATCCAATTTTCTAGTGCCAATGCAACTGCTGTACAGCAGTTGGGAGCAAATGTCCCATTATCTTGAGAAGGGCTCAGTGACTACACCCCACCACAGAATGTCGTGCATGCTCCATTCGCATGGCTGCATTCGTGCTAGAAAATTGGATAGAATTGGACCCTAAGATTATTTCTCTGCTTGAGAACATGTCTTTCTTTTAATGCACATCACAGCTATATTTGAGTCAACATGTTTTATTTGCTTGTCCATTGTGACTTAGAGCCCAATCTTAACCAAATTTCCAGCACCAATGCAGCTGTGCCAACAGGATATGTGCTATATTCTGTGATGAAGAGTCAGTCATGGAGGGCTTCTCAAGGTAAGGGAATGTTTGTTCCCTTACCTTGGGGCTGCATTGCAGCTGTATTGGAAGTTGGTTAGGATTGGGCCCCGAATCAAGTTAAACTACAACATGTAAAAGAGCATGCATGCTAATGTTTAAAATACCTAGGCTGCAATCCTGTGCATACTTTTCTGGGAGTAAGCTCCACTGATCACAATCCTACTGAGTAGACATGCATCGGATTGTGCTCCTAATGGCCTGATCCTGTGGTCTAGTAATGCCGGCAAAGTGAATCTGCTTGTCCACCCATTATCCTGGGGTGCTGCGCTTTGTTTGAGCTTCTTTATCTTCCCCCTTAGTCAGGAAACAAAGAACTTGACCTTGAATCAGCTCATTGAACTGTGAAGCCCATCTGATGTCCAAGAGCAGGCGATTCAGAAACCCAGATGATCCCCCCCATGACCAATCTCCCAAACAAAGCAGGGTTAAATCCCACTGGCTATGTAAAGGGGAGCACCCATACCCTTCATGCGTGTTGTCCCAGCCTGTTGCTGGAAGCAGCTGTTGTTTTCTGAGAGACACACCTGCTCATATGACTATAGAGACCAGACTCCTAGAGGAGCATAGGTAACCTGGATAGAGAAAAATAGGTTGGCAACCTTCAGTCTCGAAAGACTATGGTATAAGCCTACAGCGCCCGGTATTCCCCAGAGGTCTCCCATCCAAGTACTAACCAGGCCTGACCCTGCTTAGCTTCCAAGATCAGATGAGATCAGGCATGACTCAGCAGTATTAGGGGATCTGTTTTCTTTTTCAGCTTATTTTTTAACTTCTTTGCCAATCTTTATCAACAATTCACCTTTTTCTTACCCATTTGCTATTTGATCTGGGCTTTGTATCCCTTGTCTGTTCCCTCCTTTGCTCATTTTTCAGCCTTTTAATAAGTGCCTTATATACTATTCCTGATTTACCTGCCCAGTCGAAGTTCATTCAGGAGAGAGAGGGTTGCCACATCCACCAGACAGCTTACGTTTCACTGCTGGCTATTTCGAAGAGAATACCCTGGATTTTGGGGTTCTCTGTTAAACTGGGAAAGAGGCTTTCCTAATGCAGCCTTTTTCTTGTCTGGCCTTACTACACTTGGGTGATGGCAGGGTATTTTCCAAGTGTAATCCCAGTACACCAATTAATAGAATGAAATGGGGAGCACAGGAGAAATATACCATCACTTATCATTAGGTTCATTGCCTCCAACTTCCCTTACAGGGTAATTTAGAGCAGAGTTGCATGTACTTCTCCCTGCTCAACTCATATAAACCAATAGCAAAGTGCAATCCAAGTAATATAATCATCTCAAAGTAATACAATCATCTCTAATTTATACTTTCGGTATTCATATTTGTCCTAATTTACCCACAATTCCTCATAGTTGTGCTGCACATCCACAATATTGCAGTGTCTCCTAGGACCTGTTGTGTGGAAGTGGATGGGGAAAATATTCAACCATCTTATGCCATTTGTCATGCAGGAAACACCTATATGGTGTGGGGAGTTCATGGGTGCTCCTCTTATACCTCGTGTTCTTCTTGTACATGCCTAGTTGAGTCAAGGAGATTTTGAGAGGGTATTTGGTGGGGCACCTTCCTGATTTGGAATCTGCGGTCTTTCTCCCCCTGGTAGAAAGTGCTAATAAGGGGAAGAGAGATGTTGGCTCATAGTTCTCTGGGTGTAATATATTCACCTGGAGCAGGGGGGAGGGAAATTGCCACTCATGTCATCTTCACTGCACTGTGCCTCGACCATCCCCTAGGAACACCCCAAGCACCCACAGGCAGAGCACCAGCATCCCTTAGATCGGACAGCACACACGTACACTGCCAGCACTCCCCTTCACCACCACCATCACCTCCTCTGCGGCTTCTTGTAATAAGCCAACTGGGATGATCCTGATCCTCTCCACCTTGCTACTTTACAAGAAGCAGCAGAGGAGGAAAAGGCATGGACTTTTCCTCAGACACTCAGGAAAATGATAACAGAGGAGGAAGACCAGGAAGAAGAAGTAAAACATAGGGCAGCAACAGGCCCGGGAAGCTGGTGAGCAGGTACACTGTGGCAGGTTGCAGGAGACATCTTTCCATGTAAGTACAGAGCATGTACAGTACAGTACAGAGGATCTGTGAGTAACTTCTGAGTATGAGTGGACATTTGAATCGTATTCCAAGAATACAAGTGATTGAGTCCAATGATCAAGTACCAATTTGTGATTGAACAAAAGGCGGGAGCAGAAATGGTTAAGTGGTTCCCTTGGCCAACTGGGGAACAAATATTTATTTGTTTTAAAGCTCCAGTGATCTGTTATATGCACTATGCATAGCTATAGTTAGCGCCATACCATAGCACCATAGTTTATTACAGGTACTGGTTGAAAACCTTTTTATTCCAGCAGGTCTTTCCTTTTTTTTTCTGCTGTCAGCTAGTATATTTGCTACTCTCCTGATTTGGATGTGGGTTCATTCTGGCTCACTGTTCTACATGTTGGTATTAATTGTGATTTATGATTTGAATGTTGTTGTTTTTTAAGTTTCTCATTGTTAGCTGCCTTGAGCAACTCCCATTGGGAAGGGAAAGCGTGGGATAGACATTTGCTAATAATTAAATGATGACAATGGTGGCAGTTCTTTTAAACACATTATTTCTATTTAAGTTATTTCAGGAAAAAAGCTAAAATTATGAAATCTAGTTATTAATCAAAATTTTAAAAAAGAGAAGAAAATCAAAACTTTCACTAACATTCAGCAGAGTGAGATTTCACTTTTATTTCCTCTTGTCAGGAGCTTCCAGATTGGGAAAAAGAGGAATCAGTGAGAAAGTTATTTGAGTAATCAGGATATTGGCATTTCCTGAATCTGATTCATGAAGCTTGCTCACCTACCCAGCTCATTGCTCAAAGCAGACCCTTCATCAAATCTCATGGGGAGACCAGCTTTGACTTTTTCAATATTGGAGAGAGAACTCTGCATTAATTTTATGTGCTCTCACCGGATAGATATACCAACATGGCATTGTTATGTGTTTCCTGTAGTTGATATTGTCAGTTTGAAAGCAGATTTCTCAGATTGATCCCATAATCTTTCCTCTATTTGTTCTCCCAGTCCCAGCTCTTGAGCCCAGTCACAAGGCGATTTCTAGGACATATTTGTGGTGGTGGGACACGCAGGTGCATTGAAGAAAGAATACCTTTGGAGTTAGAATCAAGGCGGTCAAATCACTGTAAATGGGTCATTCGGGTTATCTAACATGGGCTTAGGAGTTCTCAAATCATCTACAGATAAACGTCCACCAGTAACTGCCTGTATCATCCACTGCGTTTGAAGCATGCCTAAGAAGGTATAAACAACATTAATCTCTTCCAAGTTATTTCAGAAGCACAAGACAAATTCTTTGATTGGGGGAGGGGGATGACAGGAACCTTTATTTTTTGTTTGCCTAAGGGGCAAATTGCAGCTTGGGAGAGGAAATTATTTGGAGCTGGAAAAATGGCACAAGGGAATCTCTAAGGGGTCAGGTCAGTGTAAGTGGTTCTCCCAGGACTGGAGACAGGAGACCACCTATGCCTGAGGCAACTTGCCAAATGCTGCCCCCATTATTGAATGATGTGCCAGCCTCTGCTGCTCCCACTTTCCAATGTCCTAGTTCAGCACTCTCCTCCCCTCCACATTTCCTCTTCCTCTCTGTCCCCCTCTTCTTTTTCCAGTCCAAGGAACAGAAGGAGAAAAAGGAGCAGTGGAGGCAAGCAGGACAGAGGTGGGTGCACTCCACTAATCTGCTGCCTGAGGCTACCACTTCAGTTGGTCTCATGGATGGGCCAGCCCTGATTTCTCCCCTCTTATCCTCCAAACAACCCCAAGGTAGAGAGGCAGCACCTGTTGCCACATCACCCAGTAAGCTTGGTGGTTGAGCAGGAATTGAAACCCAGAACTCCTCAACCCAAGTGCAACCTTCTGGTCACTACACTGCAGTGGCTCAGCTGTAGTTTGAACCTGTTCAAGCACTGAGCTCAGCTTCAGAGGGCCTACTTTGCATTCCTCTGACATTGGAAGTCCGATGGATAGGCATGAGGGACAAAGCTTTTCTCCTACTGTGACACTAAGGTTGTTTGATCCCTGCTGGAACATGATTTCTGGCAGTGCAGGTCCCAGATAGGACTGAACCCTAAGTTTCTGGCTGGAAATAAATAAATAAATAAATAAATAAATAAATAAATAAATATCTCATGTTATATATACTCAAAACTCTAGAAAAGGATGTAGTTCTACCATTTAACTTTGCCAGGACAGATACCAAGCCAAATCATGTTTGGTCCTGCTCAGTTTGTGGTGGTAGAGCATTCTTTTGCCAAGCTGGTGAAGTCACCTGGATTCTCAACACTGAGAGAGCTGTCTGTTTCATTTAAAGATTAGCATGTGCTCTAGGCATGCCTAAACAGCATTGTCTCATACCAGCAACTTTTATTGTTTTTGTGATAACACGCCTACTATGCCACGTATTTTACTAGCCCTGTGGACAAATACTTGGTCATACAGGGATCCATGGGAAAGCTGACATGCATACGAGATAAGCATTTTCTGACATTCAAAAGTATGTTCTCTCTGGCCTATCCCACGCATGAGTGTTCCCTTATCTCACATTTCCATCTTTATCAATTTGTTCTGTTTTGCAGACTCAGTCAACATATTTCACATTGATATTTGTGCTCGTCTTCACAGTACTTAGCAAGGTGGTATTTTTCAGCTTTGTGTCAAACAATTACACATACAGAGAAAGAGAGGGGGGGAGAGATTTGGTGCAATCTCATTATATTTGGCCTCACTTGGTACAGTACTTCAATGTAGTTCAATTGAGGGGGGGGGGAAATCCTGTGATTCCTCCCTGTAAGTTAACAAGCAGGGGTGAAACTGGACTCCCACATTTGCATCATCATTTAACAATTATTAACTGCTTCATATAGTTCATCTGATAATGTTGAAACACTACATCAAATGAGAGGATCAGTTATATCTCATGTGTCAGAACGCAAACCTTTCTATGCATTCTTAAGCAGCCTGCAAGTTACCCATCGCGCAATACCAGCTGATAAAATAAACAGCAGAGATTACAGGAGTATTAAAGGCATCCAACTTCTGGCAGAAAACATGTACCTGTGGACTTTTCAGCACATGACAATGAATCATGTTTGCCATGGAGACAACAGGAGCAAGGTGACGGCTCGTTCACCTCATTCATATGGCTTTTAAGTCTGACCTGAATATTTAAGGCTACTGATATAAAGAAAACTGCTCTTAATCACAATTGCACCAACTGACCCTATTTATCAGGGACAGTCCCTCTTTTCTGGTATCTATCCCTGACAACCACAGGCTGTCTCTAGTTCCTCTATCAAGCCATTTCTGCCCAAAGTTGCATATACGCAATAGGGACCAAATGTGTCAGTGGCAGACCTCCCATTCATTTGATGAAGCAAATACCCTGGGTGTGGAGCCTCGCGCACCTTTAGGACCCCATGGAAGCCTCTCTGAAGCTCCTGGTGGGGTTGGAAACTGTGCTTCCAGTTTCCCAGAACCACAGTTTTAAAGCATTGGGGAACCTTCAGGAGGCTTCCCCGACCTATCCTGGAGTCATTGGAGGTACCATGCACTCCAGATAAGTGGGTGGGGCGGATTTGGGGGGGCGGATTTGCATGGGGTGCGGTTGCATTCCATGGGAGGAGGCCATCACAGACCTTTGCCATGGGGCGCAGGGCTGGGGAGGTCCACTACTGAAATGTATACAGCTGTGGGGCAGGCAAAAATGAGTTTAACTTTGTAGCAGATTTGGAAGTGTCATTTTAAAAAGGCCTGACTGTCTAGGTAGCTAATAAATGTTCCTAGAAATGTGTTTGAGTTGCATCCATTCCATAGGAAATATAAACCAGAACCAATTGTGAGATTCCACACCTGATTATGCTTCAGTATTAAACAAGGAAACTGTCATAATCAGATGACTGATATGCAATAGCTCAGAAGTGAGGCATGGACAAGCATAAATGAATATAGCCTACAACAGATCAAGTAGAACTTTCAGGAATACAGTATGTGCGTTTGTGTGTGTGTGTTTTAAAGAGTGTTAAATACTGTTGTGAGATTGGGATTTAAAGTTGTGAGTGAGCATGGTCCTACAGCCAGTTGCCTGGAATGCAGGGTGAGCAAATGCTAATGTCTCAAGAAACTCCATGAATAGGAGTTTCTATCGGGAACCCTCAAGTACATCTATCTGAGAGGAGGGACCACGATGGAAGGTGATCTCTTCCCTCTTGGGAGTACATGAAGACAAAGGCTGCACGTAGGCTGGCCAATTCTGGAAGAGGCAGAGAGAGTTACAATTTGGTCTGGCAAAGACTGGAACAGAAGCCACGAGGAAGAGCTGGTAGCCATCATGCTTCGAACACCCACGTAGCTGGGCCCAAACCCAGGTTGTGCTTCATCTCCTGCGACTTCTCACTGCTCGCAGAGTTGGGGCATGAGCACATGACTGTTCTTCGAATGATCCATTCTTCCCACATGATGGGAGAGCAGCAAAGGCACACACTTTTTAAAAACTATTTAAAGTACAAGCTGGGGGGCGTTTCGATGAACCACAAGGAGGTGGATTTTGATGCAAGAATAAGGGTGTTGCAGGTATGCATGTGTCCCTGTTTGCTTCAGCAAATTCTTGGAAGGTATTCAATAACACTAAGTACCATTGCCACACCTTAATATTATCAGGAAATTAATCATGGCACCTCATTGGACAAAGGTATCAATAACAACCGAAGAATGAAATTTCATTTGTGTTAATGCAGAATTGCTTCACCAAGTGGAAATGCTGAACTGTGGGGATCAAGGTGAAACACAGAGAAAGTCACAGGGACTTAACAGCATCAGCCACACCTGTTATCTGGCTTGAGATGCATACATGGTGTTTGTGAGGAAGAGCGGTGCCACCAGTCTGTACCTGCTGTGGTGCCCCATATGGGGTGACAGTATAGTGGCTTGGTTCATTACTTTACATAAGAACATAAGGACACAAGAAGAGCCCTGTTTGATTAGGCCAACAGCCCATGCAGTCCAGCTTTCAGTATCTCACTGTTGTCATCCAGGAGCAGGGCTATACCATGAGTACTTCCAAAACTGTGACCCTGACTAGTTTTTTAGAATGTGCAACCCTGTTCCAAATAGATTGATAGAATACCAGAATCCTCAGCCAACAGCACCTATGTCTTATCTCAATTGTCTAGATCAGCCATTTTCAACCACTGTGCCATGGCATACTGGTGTGCCGCAAGTGGTCCACAGGTGTGCCACAGGAATTTGGCAACAAGCACTGATACAGGACCTTCACAAACTCTCTGTCATCAATAGATAGAAACAAAGGAGCAAACTGGTTGACTCTCCGGTCCAAATCTCTGCATGATCTCACCCTGTGACTTCAAATACATTTTGAACAGAACGGGAGTCGAGGACCCTACAACCCTACAACCCTTGTAGGACCCTACAACCCAAAGGCTTTAAAGTGGAACTGCAGTGTCCCAGATCAAAACATTAGGAAGGGGTGGTGGTGGGGAGGAGTTTAAACTGGGAGTGTTGTTTTTGGAATTTAACTTTTATATTTCTTCTATTTCTCCTAGTTCCAGGTACAGGTGAAAACTTCATTCCAGCATTCCAAAATTGAGAAATCTGTTCAGGGTAGGCAAAATGAAGAGTAGAGAGTTCAAGTGAACCGGAATTAGTGGGATGTTGAAATCTTTGAACAATTTCAAAAGAGAAGTGAAGGGAACTGCTCATCCCGAAATTCAAAGTAGGCTTCCCATGGCAGCCATAATAAGCATAACAAACCATTAATAGCATAAGAGAAACTCTTAGTTAGAAATTAAGGCCCAAATGCACACATGTGAGAGGACTGGAGGGAAATATTAGGGACTCTGGTGGGGATATCCCCACCTACACAAACCTTTGATTAGGCATCAGTGGTGCTGCAAACATCAAGGTGAAATATTCCCATGCCAGGGTTTAGAAGACTTACAACATACAAGAGATGGACAGAGTAGAAATAAGAAAGAGGCCAGGGACTGATGCATGAGAAACGTGCCTGGCGTACAAGAATGCCAGGTTGCTGTGTAGGAGGTCACAGTACGGTGGTTCAGAAAAGCCTTTGCTAAACACAGGACATGCTTTGACTGAAAGACAGCTGTGCTAGAAGGCGATGTGAGGAAAAAATACAGTACAGCATCATTTGTTCAAAGATCTTATGGGCATCAAACATGTCAAAGCATTGTGCCCATCCAATAGTTGGCATGCAGTACTGGGCAGCCCAGTCCTAATGAGGACTAAGTGGAACATAGTTCCACTTTCGTGAATGAGAGAGGAGGTAGGTCTCAACAGCTCTGGTGTGTGCCAGATCCTAACCCCATTCCCTGCCCCCTTCCCTCTCATTGACTCTCCTCAGCCTTGCATCACCAAAATAGGTGGCGCAGATCCAGGCAGACCCATTGGGGCAAACTTTGAGAAAGCATCCAGACAGCCCCACCCCACCCCCCACAGGATACAGCATGTGCTACATTGGCACAGCTGCATCGTGGGAGGTAGTTAGGATTGGCCCCAGAGTCACACTTCAGATCGGGTTCAGGTTACAAAAACAGAAATAAGAAGACATGAAAAGGGATAAAATAAACAGTGAAATCTTCAAAGGGCACAAATATGATTTTCAATTTGACTCCTTAACTTACAATGGCAGGGAATGAAAATTGCAAATGGTGTGTACAACAGGATTGAAGCAAAATTATTCTCTCTCCAATTCCTAAAGTTTAGGTGTACCCAAAGGAATTAACTGGCACTAGGCTGAAGGTTGGAAAAAGACAGAATTTCTTTACATGGCCCATAATTTATAGAATTTATTGTCACAAAATGAAGTCCTGTTTTTGAACAGGACTTTAGAACTATTTTTAATATACAAATTCAATCTCAATCAGAGTGGTTACTATGGATCAGGCCTGCAAACTGGACTTGTTTGTTCAAGTGAGTGAATATTTGATGGGGATTTTTTAAAAGGATGAATTTCACCATTACACTCTGAGTGTAAGCTTCTCAGAGAAATCTATCTTCTCAGAGACGGAGAGTTGGACTAGATGGAGGGCTTTCATCTCTTCCAATAAAGTAATTCATAGCTTAAGAACATAAGAACAGCCCCACTGGATCAGGCCATAGGCCCATCTAGTCCAGCTTCCTGTATCTCACAGTGGCCCACCAAATGCCCCAGGAAGCACACCAGATAACAAGAGACCTCATCCTGGTGCCCATCCTTACATCTGGCATTCTGACATAGCCCATTTCTAAAATCAGGAGGTTGCACATACAGTCTTGCTTGTATGACTGTACATGACTGTGTACATGACTGTACATGATTGTGTATGACTTGCTTGTATGCTTGGAGGTTGCACAGTCTTCCTTGACTTCACTTTTTTCTGGGGTAACATCCTACCCCAGGAATATTTTTCCTGTAAAAGCTCAAACATTAGTTGCAATGTCATTTTGCCCTTATAGGGCATTGCCACTGACACCATGGTGCATGATAGAACTAAAAGAACATGAATTATCACTAGGCATGTTCTTCCTATGAGCAAAGTATCTAAGGAACAACATTTTCCCAGGTACCAATTTTATTTCCCATTGGAATACCTTTGTAATCCATCTTATTTTGATTAGGTTAGCTCTACTAACTTTCATTTCTCTGCCTGAGCTAGACTTCTCCATCCTACACCATTTCTTTATGGTACAAAAGTATTCTAAATCAGTCCTGCATCCTGATCACCCTTCTGTGAGCCATACCATGTGAATGGATGGCTCAGCATGATCCATGTAAAGAAGGGAATCGCTGCAGGATTTTAGACTTTATGGACTTAGACCTTACTGAACCCTATGCACACTTACAAGGGGTAATGGCCTAATCCAGTGGTTCCCAAACTGTACACCATGGTGCCTTGAGTACTGCAGCACACTCACAGGGGCATTGCAGGATGTCTCCAGTTGCCCCTCTTACCTGTTCTCCCAGGTGCCACCATCTTGGATCTCACAACATTTGGGCACTGTCATCTTGGATCTTGCAAGATTTCATGAGATCCAAGATGGCAGCATCCAGCTAAGCCAGCATGTTGCAACTGCGCAGAAGTTAGTGGCACTGGTGGGAAGGCCTGCACCATCCCACCAGCATCAGTGCTAGCCGTGACCCATGCCAGACATGGTTAAGTTCTGCACTGGGCAGTAGAGGGGCGGAGGAAGGTGGTAAGAGGTGGGAAAGGGAAGGGGGAAGGTGGTGATGGAATTGACAGGTTGGCAGATCAGGCAGGCACGGGCAGGATAATCAGCAGCCACACATGCTGTGTCCTATCCCTATTCCTGGGCCCGAACCACTGACATGAGGCAACATGGACTTGTGGCAGCGACTTAGTAGGCGCAGGTCCAAGTTGCCCCATTGTAACTACTGGGGGTTTTCCCAGGACAAGGGGATGAACGTCTCCTTACCTCAAGGGGACTTTTGGCATGGCTGCACTGGTGCCGCTGCTGCATCGATGTGGGGGAACTTGAATAGGATTGGGCTATAAGTCTCTTTGAATGCAAAACCATTTGCTTCTAAGTAAACACATGTAGAATTGCACTGAGAATCTACATATGGAGTACAAACGAATGCCACAAGACACATTTTCACACTTGTGTGTGAGTATGTGTGTATTTATAGGCTACATTGCATTGTGACTATTATATACTATGACACATCATGACTGCTACTATCAAAAGCAATTACATTTCCTTGGGGTTCATTTAACATCTGTCTGAGGTATACCTTGATAGTTACTCTTTTAAACCAAAAATGGCTTGTTTTCTCATACAAGTAGGTAAATGTAAAGGACCAACTTGCAGAAGCTATTTGCAGAGACAGTCAAGAGTGGGAGGGGGGTGCATTTCCTGTGTTCTATTTTCACTCAAAGTTCTATTTTCACTAAAAAGGGAAGAATCCATCCCATTAAAGGTAATATTTAGTGTTACCTGTGAGTTTCTTGAGAACAGGCAACTGCCTCCTAATTTTTATTTTTATTTTTGCCGGCTAAACCACTTTGCAAACATATTTTGTTGAAATGGGGTATATAAAACCTCTTTGTCATCACAGACTTACAGCCCAATCCTAACACCCACCGCTCCACAGCATGCAACTGCACAGAGCACACACTGCATGCTGTTTGGGGTGGGAAGGCGTGTTCAGACAGCCAGTGAAAGGTAAGTGGAAAACTTTAAAAACTTTAGTAGGCCACCTGATGGGTCTCCACCATGCAAGCTATTTTGCTGGCATAAGTCTGAGGAAAAGAAAGAGTGGGACAGTTTAGGAAATCAGGGATAGGATCCAGCATGCACTTTTGCCACCAAGAACCATATCCTTCAGCTCATTCACTCCCCCCTGCCCTCCTCCTCCCAACTGCAAACCTCCCCCTCCCTGCCCACATTCCACCCTTCCTCCACCTTACCTGCTCCAGTGTGGCCTGGGTGGGTATTGGCGTGTTGCAGCTGCTGATTGTTTCCTCAGGCAGCTCCTTCACACCTGGCAATGGTACACCATTTACAGCAGTGCCACAGCATTTATGGCAGCAGAATGCAAGTTCTGTTGTCGTACCTGCATGAGTGGATTAAGGGCGCAATCCTAACCCCTTATGTCAGTACTTTCCAGCACTGGCATAGCGGTGCCAATGGGACATGTGCTGCATCCTGCAGTTGGGTGTCACTCATGGAGTCCTCCTCAAAATAAGGGAATGTTTGTTCCCTTACTTCAGAGCTGCATTGCCCTTATGTCAGTGCTGGAAAGTACTGACATAAGGGGTTAGGATTGCGCCCTAAGGCTACAATTCTATCCACACTTTCCTGGGAGTAAGTCCCATTGACTATTATGGACATTACTTCTGAGTAGACATACCTAGGTTGGGCTCAAAGTCATTTGTAAAATAAAAAATCATATGTATCAACTGGAGAATTCATGCCTCATTCAGATCATTGCAGTCCTGTATTTTTTAGTTCTTATTAAATGAATGTTACTTCTGTTCTTGCTACAAATGCTTGCAATGTAATAACATAAGAAGAAAATGAGAGGTTCGGATCTGCTTATTAAAGTCACACCTATAAAAACCCAATGAAAGCTCTAAGGTTTCGCAGGTGTCACTGAGGACGATAGTTTGGCATAAATGCTCTTCCTAATTTGATATGACTCATGAACTGGAAAGAACCTACTCTAACTTACTGAGCATGGATGAATCAGCAGGGCTTGTAGTTAAAAAAAAACACAGGGATATGTGTTGAGACAACTCCAAGATTTTACCAAGCCTTTTTTCACGTAGGGCAGTGTTTCTCAAACTGTGGGTTGGGACCGACTAGATGGGTCGTGAGCCAATTTCAGGTGGGTTCCCATTCATTTCAATATTTTATTTTTAATATAATAGACTTGATGCTACCATGGTATGTGACTACATTTGAGGAAATGCTACAGATTTGTACTTTTAACAGGCTATTGCGTATATGTTTTTAACAATGATAGTAAAAGGGACTTATTCCTGGGTAAGTGTGGGTAGGATTGTAGCCTAGAATTGCTAAAAAATTTTCCTGCTTGATTGTGTCTCTTCCGATCATAACATCACTTCTGGTGGTTTCTGACAGATTCTCATTCTAAAAAGTGGGTTCTGGTGCTAAACGTTTGAGAACCACTGTCATAAGGCATTTAAGTGTTCAGGGTTCCAGTCTACATTTATTTTTGACCTGAACATTTTAATAGACTGTCAGGACTGGCAATCAGAAAGCAAAACAAAGCACTGAGCAAACCAGTCCAATCTTCCCTCAAGGAACAAGGTGCTCAGACAGAGGGGCTAAGCTAGAGAGTTTGGTTTTAGTGTTTAGGTTTCGGGTCAGAAGGTCCTATGTTCAACCCCTCAACAGGGTAGTGAACAATTCCTGTCTAAAACTCTGGAGGGCAGTTACTAGACAGTATTTGCAATGCTGAGTTGGATGGACTCATGCAGCACGAAACAGGTTATGTGAGTAAAAGTTATGACAGCATTGCTACTGGTGAACTACATTGGCTGCACCTCAGCCTGTCATGGAGTGTATGGTGCTTGGATCTTTTCAAAATCCTTAGAGTGAGACACCTGCATATCTACTTAGTTGTTATAACCTAATTATAATGAATAATTTCCTTATCTATGCAAAGAGCTTGCATTATATGATCTCGTATCTATCATCTTAGGGCAGTGCTCCATTTGCCACCTTATACTTTTTTTTGCCTATGTCTGGCTCATGCAAGATGTACATTTGCACTGTCTGGAGTTTTCCACAAATGCAATAACTGAATGTTTTGCTGTATCGATGCTACAATCCCAAAATTTGAAGCGCTATAAACGTACAATGACTCTCACTCACCATTCTATCTGCTCCTCACAATAGGCCATAGGACTGGGTGAGAAAGGTGTAGGACAGTTTCTGTAATTTCATCACCACATATCAGTTTCCTTCAACATGTTTGGACCCCAACACATAACTGGTCAGAAACCCAATTTTCTGATTTGCTTGTATAGCAATGGATCTCACAGTCATTCCCATCTTCTGCTCTCTTGTGTATGTTTCCTTTCTGGGAGTGATGTGAAAATACCTCAAGGCCTTGATAAAATGAAAGAGGTTTGCAGTCCATATCCTATTCATGTGAGTCACCTGAGCAGACAGGTGCAGCAATCCAAATTAATAATGCAACATTGCATGAGGCTTAGGTTACTGAGTTCACTGATGCCAAGACAAGATGAGAAAATTTATATATACATGAGAGTAGGGTAATGTATATTTTAAAAGAATTAAAAAATATATATATCCAGTTCAATCAGTTCTCCACCTGTAGAGAAAACCTAAATGTATCTTGAAAAAACAATTTCCCAAAGTTTCCCTGGAAAATTAAAATACCTCTTTGATTCATTTCACACCAAAAAAAATGACATTGAAATCACTCAACCTTTGTACTTTGTTAATGTAAAATATTGAATTCTGCTAGACAGAGGACCAAAAGAAGACTGACAGCCCAATCTACTATAACTTAACCATAAGAGTGATGCAGGGGCACCAATATGACACCCACTGAATCCCATGGGGGAGTTTTGGTCTCTGGAGGCCTCCTTGAGGCAAGGAAATATTTATTTCCCAGCAGGTCTATATGAACATATACTGACAATATCACTAGCGCAAGTTTGTGTGGACCCACGAAGGCAGATCGAGCCCAAGAAAGGGGTTAGGTTTGGGTGTGCAATTCTGCCACTGAAACTGCCCCTTGCCAGTCCCGAACCATCCTCCTCCCCACCCAGTCACTCTCCCGTTCTGCCACCCCCCACCTCCGTCCCACCCTCTGCATGATCTTATGCATACAACTTGTGTGCGTACCAGATATGTGCAAAAGAGTCAGATCAGTGCATGGAGATCAGGTGTGGGGTTGATGCAATTCCAACACCCTCTGCACATATTAACCATTCCCTGTTTTTGTCAAGTGAGTAGGGCTTTGGGTCTTACGAATGGCTGAAGAATTGTTGAGTTCTATTGTTCACAGATCTATTAGTGAGACATTTACTATGTTGAGCAAAAGCAGAAGATATCACTTATGTGCATGATTTCTTAAATTCTGATGTGGTTTGAGAATAGAGGCTCACATATGCTCAAAGAGTATGAAATAATTTTTGCATGCTGATCCACAGATCTGGCTATAGCCAGAGCACAATGGAGTTGATCTGCTGTGGATCTGGGCAAAGCAGAAGTGAACTTTTTTTATGATCATATTGAAATTCCTTTGACTTAGATCCTCAGCAGATTAGCTTGGATGAATGTACCCAACGCTTTCCTTTTTAGGGCAGGAAATCTTAATTACATTTAAAACAGGCTCATATCTTTCATTTAACCAAAGAGAAATTTCACTGAAATCTAAGCATTTGAAAAACTTCCTATGACGTAAAAAGAAGACAAACCCCTCCAGCATTTGTTTATGAACAGAATTATAAGGAAGCATTAATTTAGGATTCTCATAATGTACTCTGGCACAGCATGCAGGGACTGTGATGACATAGAAAAGCAATAAGAATTAATAATAGCTGGAAAAAACAAACATTCATATATTAAAAGCTATAGCACATGACTAGCATTTGAAGTTTATCAGCAGGTTTGAGCCAAAGATCACAGTTTTATCTTTAGCCATGGCTCTTTGCTTACGCATCAAGGATAATTAATCTTTCTTTTACCTTTTAATTTGCCCAGAAGGTTCAATAAACGTGAAGTTTGTTGTTATTGTTTTTAAATTATTAAAATATATTTAATTCAATTAAAATTAAAAAGCATAAAGTCACTGGAAAACATCTGTGAACATGTGATTCAATGCATCCTTATAAATAGCCTTGAAACATTATTTTATATAACTAAATATAGTACTGAAATTAATGAGAACAACAGACCAATTCACATATACATGCTTATCACTTGATCATTCAGTACTGAGCCTGTGCAGACATTAATCAACACACAGTCAAGTTGCATGGAGGGTGCCAAGCGCATACTGGTAAGACCCACTGCCACACCAACACACCCACAAAGCCCCAGCCCCGTATGTTCAGCCTTTGTCATCAGTGAGAAAAATGTAGAGAGAGCTTCCCCCATGAGCCAAATCCTGAAGCAGTGGCATAGCTAAAGGGGTTCAAAATGCTAAGTGTTATGCAGCCCCACAGAAAGGGAACAAACATTTCCTTACCTGGAGGAGGCCTCTATGACAGGCCCCCTTGCTGCAGGATGCAGTGCATGCCTTGTTGGCATGGATGCACCAGTACTGGAAAATTGAATAGGGTATGTCCCTGAGTCTACCTCTTTCTCTGGCTCCTTTGCAGATGGCTTCTCACTGCCCTGGCAATCGAGTTGCCATTTCCTCCTCTTCATTCACACTTCATTCACAACAAAACATCATGGAACTGAAATGGAGTACGAAAAGCACAGTGTTTACCTCCTGGGCAGTCACATTGAGTTTACACACATGAATCAGAGTTTTGCTACCCCATTGCATCAGCTCAATGTTGAAGGACTGTGCCTGCAGCATTCTGGGCTACAACTGCTGCATAGGACAGTATGTGTGTTACCTCTGTGTATAATGGCTTGACAGATGCCCTTTTATATACAGGGCATTTGCAAGCTGCCACTCACACAACCTAGATTTTTTTCTATCTGTATGATTAAATCTGCCCCTGATCAGAAGTATTCATGCAATTCTCTCCCTTCAGAAATATTTTAACAACCTATGTGCTCCTTGGAGACCAGGAGCATACAGTCTTGGGCACATTGGCTCAAATCAAGGACCAAAACAAAATGCTTGAGATACTCTCCTGCTGTTCCCATAGTTCGACCAGCTCCAGCAATGCACATGACCAAAACTAACTGCATTTCTAAATGGTTTGCTCAAGTGCACGATAAAAAGACACAGGATGTGGTCAGGAAAAAAAAAATGAAGTAGAACAGAGGAACTTGAGCCTACTTCTAACTGAGGTGATAAAACGGTGTCGAAGCTGTACCACTTCAGACAGCAGGTGGGGACTAGTTTGAAGGGATGCTCCCCCATGGGGAAAAAGAAGCCTACATATTGGAAAACAGCATAATAATAAATAATAATAAAACTTTATTTCTATCCCGCCCTTCTCCCCAAAGGGACCCAGATATTGGATCTGGCATATTGGATAGAAGGCTTTGCTTGAACTATTATCTCTGACGTGTGAGTTTTCCATGTGCAAGGATTTTTTTTTTTAATGGAAGAGTGTTCAACTGAGTCCCCACCTGCATTCTGGTGGTATAACCCAGACAAGGGCTTGTGGCTTCAGTGAAAAGCAACCCATGTAGGAAAAGGATCATAAATGTTTACTGGTCACAAATGCCCACCCAACCTGCCTTCCATAAAATTATTGCCTAGGCCACCATTATTGATATATTAGTTTACTTCATCTTCATAAATATACCCTTATGAATCTTATGAACAGCTACCTCCATTGTACAGATGAGCAATACAAGGATAAGAATACAATCTGTGGCAGAGTCGAATATTAGCAGGGTTGGAAACTCGAGTCAGTGACTCTGATTCGAGTCACAAAAATGCATGATTTTGGGTGACTTGCTGACTTGTGAGTCGCGCACATGGAAGACTCTGAAAAACACTCAAGTTAGGGCCCCCCAGACTCAGCAGTCATCCCCATGCATGCTGACTTGAGTCTAACTGTGTCCGGTGTGCTTGCTTACTATTTTCGCTGTGTGAAAAACCTCATAGGGCCGGCATTCCAACAGGGTGAGCAGCAGGGAAGTTCCAGCTGGGAGGCAGGAAAGGTTAATGTTTGCAATTAATAAGGGGGGGGGGCAGGATTGGACTCTCTTTTCCCATCTCTGATAGGAAGGAAAGAACAGATGATCATTGGATGAAGGATGGGCATTCTGATATTTTCATTGGCTGAAGGAGAGCATGAAGAGGAGCCAAGGGGGTTTCTTGCTTTATGATTAGCTTGAGAAGCCCAGGGAGGGGGAGGAGGCAAGGATGGAGGGGAGGGAGATCATAGCAGTCATGCTTTGCACCGCATGGCTGGTGAGTAGGGAAAAGCCTCATTGAATGACTGGCTGCAGAAGGACTACTTCTGAGTAGAGCTGCAAAGGATTGGGTCGTCCTGGTAAGCCTAGCAGCTGTGCGTGACTCTCCTCCCTCTCACCGCTTCTGTCTCAGCTCTCTTGCAGTCCCTCCCACCCCCTCCCACACTGTTTACAAATGGGCGGGGACAGGGAAGTGTTCAAAGAAAGCTCACACACACACACAACCCAGCAGCAGCCCCACTTTTTCCATGGCAGGCTTTTTAAAGGGGGAGACTCAACAAGTCCTTTGGAGTCCCTAAAGGATGACTCGGCGACTCAGAAAGTGCCCCTGTTTCGACTCTTTTTCAAGTTGAGTTGCGTGGGGCAGAGACTCTTGACTCGACTCAAGTCAAGCCATGCTGGGTTTTCCCATCCCTGAATATTAGTCCCATCTTCTGAACTGTTTGATTTCTTTACACCATGTGGTTGCATTTTTCTTCTTTGCTATCCTTCCTTCCTCCCATGCTGCTTTACCTCTGATGTTTTAGATGAAACCCTCAGCAGCATTAAACATTTACCTTCATTAAACCTACACAAAATATTACCTACAATGTGATCCTCTTATAATTATCTACTCAATAAAACATGGTTAAAGACAAAACCATGAATTGGTTTCTGTAAAACACTAGTTTTCAGCCTTGTGTTTCCTTGATGGCCCTTGTTATTTTGGTGCACTTCCATAGAACACTTTGGTGGATTTTGAAGGGCAAAATCCTTAAAATGAACACTTGCCAGAGGTGCTTCTGCCTTAGAAAATTATTTCTCTTTTATCAGTGACCTACTTTAAGTTGGTTAAATCATACATAGTCCTCACTCAACAAAATCCTGTGTTGTCCGAAGTCCAGTTGTTATCACTTTATGAAAAATAATTCCAGTAACTAATGTACAAAGTACACAAAAAAAGATCAGAAAGGTTGTTCTGAGAAATGTAAAGCCATAATGAAAGTAAACATTTTGATTGCATGAGCTGAACTTTTTCCAAAGTCCCGAACTGACCTGCAAGATACTGTGGGCCCAATCCTAAGTATTCCAGCTCAGGATAACAGCAGAAGTAGTGTTATAATAGTGCATAGGATATATACGCCAGTGCACATGGCTGGTGACTGTACACACATGCACACATGTGTACATGCCTACCGAGAAACCACTCACCCCCAGCACTGGCAAGTTAGCAGCGGGGATGGGTAATGGTGGGAGGGAGCAGGAACAGGGGCATGTCTGCATGGGAAGAGGGTGAAGTCACTCACTCACTCACTTTACAAGGAAGTAATGTTTTGGTGGTGAAAATTTCTTTCACTGGAAAATTCAGAACTGTATCACATGGAACAGTCATACCATAATGTGGCCAGATTTTTGCTCTCATCAAAACAGCAGTATCAAAGGAGTGGGATGAAAGACTTTGCCACCTGCCTTCTGATGTTTTCCTCTTATGCCTGGAGGATCTGAGCGAACCTGCCTGGAACACCACATTCAGTGACTGGCTAACAGCCCAATCCTGAGCTGCCTGGTGTGCTGGGCCACAGCAGCGACGAAAATGGCTGCTGTTGTATCCTGCATTCACCTGGCAGCCGCTGCTACCTCCTCAGGAGAAGGGGACTTTCGTTTCCTTCCCCCAGGTAAACTGAGTAGCCCTGCAATGGGGCTACTCGATTCTATGGTGACCTGAAGGTCGATGTAGAATCAAGAGCCTCCATGTTGGGCGACCAACCCAACATGGACACTCTGGATCTGGTGGAACGAAGCTAAGATTGTGCCTCAGCTAAACTAAGCTAAGCGAAGACTATGCCTGTTCTAACCCAAAAGTGTCTCATAAGAGCCTGTACCCCACCACAATGTGGTGATCCACAACAGCCCAAAATGCAGAAGAGCAGTGCACCAAGAAAAGCAAATGACGTCAGGAGGCTCCATCTGAGAAGGGATGGGGCCAAGAAGGAAGGGGATTTAAGGCAGAGAGAGGAATAGTGAGGGCATGAGCACCAAGAAGTGGAGCTCAAGGAGTGTGCTACAGCACCTTGTGAACATATTCTAGATTTGGCTGTAAAGGTCTAGTCTTGGCCACCATTGTCATGCCTTTGAGGCTAAACCATCTTTCTGCCAGATGTGAGGCCCACTGTAGGAGAGAGGGCTTGCTCCAGAAACACAGATGTTTGGAGCCCTTCCCCTTTCCCCAGGTGTTTTATACCTGATAGCTTGAATGGTATAATCTCTATTGCTCAATTTGCCAGCTTCTGCTGACTATTCTACACTTTGTTGCTATCAAGTTTACGTATATTTGTTGCTTCTGTTACTCCTATTTTTATATTATTGTTACAGGAACTTTTTGTTTTGCTGAGCTGGATTTCTTATAACTTCCTTATATTGATTGTTTCTGGCACTGATGTCTTATCTTCAGTGCTCACTACTATGAGTGTTCTTTTGAAAAGAAAAGCAGGATATAAATGAATGAAATAAAATTAATCCTTTCATCTAATGTCAAAATGTGTTGATGCTGACTTCCTTAGCATTGTCCTTATGCCAGTGTAAACAGCAGCACATTGAGTCAGGCCCCAGCATGACCTCAGAAAAATGCACACAGAGTACAAGGAGACAATAAAAGATACATGTACAAGAAATCAATGATCAACTGACCTTAAGATGCAGAGATCCAAGGAGTCACTGAAGAATGCTGCTGTTCCCACCCATACCCTATATGATTAGCATGTGGATAAAAAGACTCTGGAAAGGACCATAGGATGATGTGCAGAGATATACCCAAATACAACTTTGGGCCCAATCCTATCTCCTGCCAGAGTATGCACTGCATGCTATGGTGAAGTTGGGGTTACCAAATGGTCTGGGAGAAGTATATAAAAATATTCTTTACTTACCTTCCTATAGGCCATCTTGCCTTCAGTGGAATTTCTCAGACCTATGCCAGGTCTTTAGCTGGTGTAAGTCCAAGGAGAGTTGGGACAAATCTGGGTCAGAAAGGGGGTTAGGATCTCTGTATGTGCTAGTGCTGCTGAAATCTTCCCCCTCCTGCCCCTGAACCGCCCAGGCTCAGCCTAGTCCCTTCCCCTGAACCCACAATCCTCTCCCAAACTACCCCCACATTCAACCTACCAGGCCCACAAAACAACAGAACTACTCATACTGTCATTCTGGGCTTTGTGGTGATGGATGGTGAGATCTGCCTCTGTAAGGCCCGTATAGGATTTGCCCGACAATGTGTGAACAGTTCTTGTGTTGCGACTAGCAAAAGGAAGGAATTGTGAAACTGTGAGCTAAGGTTGGATCCCATCAGATCCAATCTAGATGCGATGACATGAGATCTGTGGTCTTTTTAATAGGCTGAGTACAGTTGCTGGGAGCCCTGATTCAGGTTGGGATCAGAGTATTAAGCAGAAGACTTAACCTTTCCTCCATCGGGATATTTTCTCAAACAAATCTTCCCCCCCCCCCCCGAGCTGCTGCTTGCCTTACCTTGGGAAAATGGACAGGTAGCAGTTGAACACTGGTGTGTTCAATTCTATGAGCTACCGCCTCTGCTCAGCAACTCTTAGGCTAGACCAGAGCTTTTTGTCCTCAATCTGTCCAGGGAACCAATATTTCTTAATACTTTAAAACTCTTTTCTACAGACACAATTCTTCCAGGGCATGCATATATCTTGTTTTTTGGACAATGACTTGTTCAAGTTGGGTCACAGCTTTCATATAACACAACCACAATTACAATGATTTTGCCTAATTACCTTCATTCAGCTAATGAATGTACTGAGCAGCAGTGCCTACAGGTTTAAAAACAAAAAAAAAAATCCTGAGAAAGATAAAGAAGAGCAAATAAACTCATTTGAGCAAATTATCTCTGACTCAACTTCAGCATGATTTTGCCAAGGATGTAGAACAGCCCCCACAGTTCTGGCTTAGCTCTTATTAACAACGAACAAAGTGGCAAGATAGTTTCTGGAGTGGACCCAGGGCTAGCCCAAACCTTCTGGTGCCTAAGGCAATGTGCCAAATCCTGCCTCCCTTGCCTGGTGATGTGCCAGCCTCTGCTCCTCCAACACCCTGGATTGGAAAAAGAAGAGATAACAGAAGAGGGAGGGAGGGAGGTGGTGGGCTCGAGCATCTCTAGGCAATCTAGAGCATTTTAGGCAGATTGCCTAAGGCGACTACCTCATTTGGCCTCATGGATGGCCATGTGCACCCCATGTACCCCATTTCAGGCTGAACTCTAGCACTTCTCCTTTAAAAAAATGTCTACTTCTATACTGATCAAGGAACAGAGACCTATGGCCCAATCCTGGTGAAACTCATGTCCCTCCAACAGAAGTGAGAGGATGATGGCTGAAATTATGTTCTGCAGCAGACATTCCACCGAGGGCAGGAGGCAGAATGGGCAGGAGGGGGGCAGTTACCAGGAGCATTTACATGCACCAGTATCCTATGTTCCTCTCCAAGGTTCTCTTTCCCTGAAGAGACTACAGTGACTGTATAAGATGCATTGCACGCTCCATTGGTGCAGCTGCATTGGTGGGGGGGGGTAGTTAGGATTGGGCTGTAGCTGATGAGTGAATTGGACCACTTCAGACTATAGGTAGATGTTCACAAAGCCAACTACTCCTCCATACTAAAACATTGCATATACATAAAAAACAAGGTATGACGGGAGATAGTCTAATCTTTTCCCCAACAGGTTAATTCTGTATGTGTAGTGATCTTTTATTTTGATGCCTTTATATGGAAGAGTGATAGGAACTGCCACCTGTGGTCTTAAGAGGTATAGTCAAGAAACAGATTCACCACTCATGTGGTGTGTGAACAAGGTCTCTCCTCAACCTTCACGCCCCAATTAGTTTTTTTAGTACAGAGACTACATGTGTAGGCTCTGTATGCAAAGTCTGTAACTGGTAATTGCACATAGTGCAAATCACATCAGAGCCTAAGTGAGTACAGCTTGAATGCACATACTCTGCACATAAGTTCAGCTGAACACATGCACTTTGGAGCAGGCCAGCAGATATGATGCTCAAGGCTTCTCTCTATACGTTCAGTCACCTTTACATGTTGACCTGCACATAGTTTCAGGACCAACCTTACACAAGGCTGCATTTGATATGATGCATGTAACATATAGCCAGACTGTAAGTTACAGCCCCACCCACATGTACAGGCCACAGTCCAACACAGAGTTAAGCCACTTCTACCCAACGTTGCATATATGCAACAGGGAACAAATGTGCACACCTGTGTGATGGGTAGAAATGGGTTAAGCAGGGACAGCCAAATCAGTGCTACTACCTGATTGTGGGATGCACTTTCTGTTTTACGTAAAGGGATGTCAAGAAAGGAACCAGGTAAGTTGTTGCTTCCCTTCACTTCTTCCTTTTGTGGTACCTTTATGTTTAAGCAGACCACAGGAGGAAGGAATTAGGAGAGAGAGCAGTGAAACCCATGCAGGAGTTCTTGTTTGTTTGTTTGTTTGTTTGTTTGTTTGTTTGTTTGTTTGTTTGTTTGTTTGTTTGTTTGTTTGTTTGTTTGTTTGTTTGTTTGAAAGGGAGGGGTGCAGACAATGGCAAGCTGGTTTACTCCACTCACTCCTTCCTCCTAGGTCCAGCCACATGAATAAGGGACAATAGGAGGGGATAATGAAGCAGATGATTCATTACTTGCTTGCTTTTAGCAAGCAGGAAGCATATCAATGTGGCTCATGTCTGTAGCAGGCAGGAGGGAGGTGGTGGCAGACACAAGGTGAAGGGGACCTCAAATACTCCCCTCCTCTCCATTAATTTCCATTTCCATTAATGTGTTTCCATTAATGGGCCTGCACCACTGTGTGGCCCTCTTCTGTCACTATACGGTGTTGTGACAGCATCTTCAGACAGTTGGCACCTCCGCACCTTAGGCAGAACACTGCCTCCCACCACCTGCCCTGATGCAAGCCACATCAGGTTGCCTCATGATTTGGCTGGCTCTGGGGGTTAAGCATATTGAACCCTGGGCTGGCTTCTTAAACTCTGTATTGGCCATACTTCACACCTGCTGGTTTAGTTTTCATCAGTTTGGTCAGTAGATTAAACAGTAATTGAGTGATGGGAGAGGGCAAATTTTAATTAGTGGGATTAACAGTTAAGAAGTTAAGTAGTTTATCTTTGGAGATCATTTTGATTCTAATTTGTTATTGGAATAGAGAATTAAAAAAAAAAAAAGAACCATGAACTTTTAAATTTTCTAACACATTCTTTAAAAAGGACATCATTCCAGCCTGATTTTGCTGCCAGAGCTTAGTTAGAATGCAGGCTGGGGGTATCCAGTTACACTGGGGGGTGTCAGTTACAGGTTCCTAATGTACAAGTCCTACTTTGCAAATCCAGGTGGCTTAAATAGTCCTGCAAGAGCCAGTCCAGACCCAGCCCTTGGAAACAATGAATCTGTAAATGTTCATTCAGGCATTTGAAAAAAGAGTTCATTCAGGATACCTAGAACACGACCTCCTCAGAATATCTTAACATACATAGGTAGACGTGATATCTGGCTGAGAATCAGGGCAGTCTGGCAACTACTATTAGGCTACAGGTAAGACATCATGGACTCTCATCCTTTTAAGGTCCTCTTGAACTCAACAAGGTGTTCTTGTGTTTATCGCCATCTCTCAATTTTTCACTGTACATAAGAACTAACCCCAGAGGGATGTGGTAAGTATGAGTGAAATCAGGATTGCAATGCCCTTTGGTGTCTAAATTATTTGCAATTTTATTCTTGCATGAACACAAGCCAAGCAGTGGGAAGGCACCAAACACACCTTGGAGAGACAAACAAGCTGAGCCTCGCTGCAGAGAACATGCAGCGATTAGGCTGCTTTCCACGTGGCACCGCTGGCAGGGCACGCTCCCCAAACAGCTCACCCACAACTGTGGAAAACCGTTCCAAAGCAAAGACAGTTTGTCTTGCCTTCTCTGCACAGCCCTTTGCTCCTTGCACGCATAGCATGTGAAGGCAGAGAGAGGCACTGGGCTGAACCCAAACTCTTTACGTCGTTTACCCCATCTCCTGTGTTCTGTGGCCAGCGCTCCACCTTAGTGACTAATCATGCCAACTACTGCTGCTCTCCACAGCCTGTTCTCTTTCTCTCTCTCCCACCTTTGCATGTTATACAAGAGTAAATAATGATTCACCTGAGTTCTGAAAACATGAAGAGCCTTGGGGGTTTGTGCCACTGGGCCATTCATCAACAGGGAAACGGCGCAAACATGCTCAGAACCACCATAAAGTTCATTTCTGCCATTTCTGCACATGTGTTCAATGTGCAGAAGTTCCTAGATTCAATCCCTTGCATCTCAAAAACATTTCAGGTAACAATACTGAGGGCGCAAACCAGCCCTTGACTTGGGCTGGTGCAAGCCTCTGAGGTAGGTGGGGAGGGGGCAGGGAGGAGGCAGAAGAGAGGCGTTCCCGCGTGGAGGGAAGGCAGGTGGTAGGGAGCCCTGGGGGCAGGCGGGCGGGGAGCAGGAGGCAGGGCTCAGATCTGGTAGTTTCGCCAGATCCCAACCCCTGTACCCAGGGAGAACTGAGCAACTTCAAGATGCTCCTATCTCCTCAGACTTGTGCCACCTCAAGAGGTGGTGCAAGTCCAAGGAGACCCATAGGGGAGAGGACGCCTTTCCCATGGGTAAGAGGAAAAGTTTCCCCTTGTCTCTGGCTGAGGCACTTTTGGCCCCTATTCTGTGCTGGATACAGTGCAAGCCTGCTGGCTTGCCTGTTCCAGCGTAGGGTGGGATTGCACCCTGAGAAAGACTGGCTTGTTCTGTCACCAAGCAGATAAAAAAAAAAACACTGGACCCCAAGGGTCTGACTCACTGTAAGATAGTTTCAGGTGTTCTTGGTTCCTATTGGATGTGGTTTCATGGATATGAAGCAATCTGCAGAAAAACAAAAAGTTGTAGGGCTTTCTTTCATTTTCAAGGAATCCCACTGTATTTATTATATAGTACAGTACTAAAGAGTAATAATACTTAGCACTTATGCAGTGTTGTAGAGCATTTAAGATACACCACAAACATTATCCGACATCCCTAAAAGTCATTTTTAAAAGTCAGCCCCCCAAAGCATCCATATTTGGTGGTCAAGGTACACAAGTTATTGCTTTCAAAATTTCATTGTAGAGGAACTCAAGAAGCTCTAGGCAATGAATCTTATTTACTCAAAAAAATAAGCCTAGCCAAGTCCTGACTGTTTCCTGGCCTTGAGGAAACATCTTATGAGGAAATTGTACTGCTCATAATCAGACTTTGAGCTCTTAGGCAAATATGATGTCAATTCAGCATCAGCTATCCATTTAAAAAACTGCACTGAGGGGGGAGGCAGGCGGAGGGCAGAGAGAGGGCAGGGAGAAGGCGTGGCAGGGAGGATGTGTGATGGGGGAGGGAAGGAGGTGGGTCCAGTGGAGCTCTGCTTCACCGGATCCTGCGTGTTCGTGTGGGGCTCGGCCCCCTACACGAACGCCTTTACCTTACTGCTGACCTTTGGTTGGCGGTAACTTGAGTAGCTCCATTGCGGGGCTACTTCCCTTACCCAGAAGAAGGGGACAAAAGTAGCCCAAGACACGCAGGATCCGGTGGCAGCCATTTTCGGTGCCACCGAAGCTGTGCACCCCCAGGCAGCTCAGAATTGGGCTGCCCGGCTACAATCTTAACCACACTTTCCTGTGAGTAAGCCCCATTGAACAAAATAGGACTTACTTCTGAGTAGACCTGGTAAGTATTGTGCCCTAAGTTCCTTTGATGTCAGACATCAACTACAAGGGACATTTACAAGAAGTAATTTTTGAAAGCCGTACTGAATAAACTAAAGAAAGCATGAGTATAACTATTGTACTATGTCGCCTTGCAAACAAACATCTCCAAATGACTTCAGAGAACGCTTATGGGGATAGCTGAGGCCTGAAGAGATTCTGAAAGTCAATAGGTTTAGGCAAGTTAAGAGCGTAAGCCAGTTACATATTCAAGCGCAGAATTCATGCAAAGTCTCTAAACTTTGTCAGTTTCGTACTGAGGGATCTTGGAAGACAGTTCTTATACGTATTACATGGTGTGCCTAGGTTGTATGGGATAGGCAAGATTGAGCTTCATCAGAGAGACTGTCTTAACAGATGGAAGCCACTGACTCTGAATAACAGATCCTAAGGTAGAGAAGAACCTTTTTGAGGGACAATTAGAATGATAATGCATGGGGGGAAAAGATTCAACAATGAACATAAAGGATCTGAATCTAGGCCAGTGGTTCCTAAACTGTGAGCCATGGCTGGGGAGCCAAGGAAACAAGCCAGGGGAACCGTGGAATCGTCACAAAAAATACATCACCCTATACAATATATTATTATTATTATTATTATTATTATTATTATTATTATTATTATTATTATTATTATTCAATTTTCACACCGTTCATACTGTTTTTGACTGGATTTGGTATATAACCACCTATCGAGGCCTTCCCAGGGGCCTAGGACAGGCAGCTATCTTTTGTTTTTATATTGTTAAGTTACAAATATCACCATTGTCTATGTGCTGTTCCTAGTAAGGTGGTGTTTTGTAATTGACTGCTAGTGTTTGTGCTCATCCTGATGATGTCCAAATGCTTTTCCAAGTGTTTTGGGATGGCACCCAAGGCCCCTATGGCTATTGGCATTACTCTTGCTTTCTTGTGCCACATTCTTTCAATTTCTATTTGGAGATCTTTATACTTGGTGATTTTCTGCAGTTCTTTATCTTCCATTCTACTGTCACCAGGCACTGCAATGTCTACTATCCAGACTTTCTTATCCTTCTTGTCGATGGTTATGTCTGGTGTGTTGTGTGGCAGATGTTTCTAAAATTCCAGAGCACTTTGACTTCTTCATTCTCTACCACTTTTTCAGTTTTGTGGTTTCATCAGATTTTACTTGCAGGGAGTTTATACTTTTTGCACAGGTTCCAGTGATGATGATGATGATGATCCCTGACATGCTGTGGGTGCTGCAGAGGGGTTCCTGGGTCCGGCTCAGGGTGCATGTGTCCCTGACATGCCATGGGTGCCGCGGAGGGGTTTCCTTGTCTGGCGCGGGGTGCGCGCCTTGGCTACCCATTCCCCCACTGTCCTGGCCTGACCGGCGCTCGGTGTGACCATGGAATGCGGAGATGGGTAGGCACAGCAGCCCCGCGGTCAGCAGCACCCTCCAGACCGGGCAGCAGCTCATGGCTGGCGCTGGGACAAGGAGGGCGGGGTGGCCATGGGCAGTCCAGGCTTAGCGGTGGGGGTGCAGACTGGGCATAGGTGACCGGGCGGTGGCTGTTGATGGATGGGGGGGGGCAGGTTGCATGGTGCCATGGCCTGGCACCTGACCGCTCGCCCTCTCCCCAGGTCAGTGACATGATCCCCCGCCCAGCGTTGCCATCCTCCCATGGGCAGCCCCACCTCCGTTCCTACACGTCCCCCTCATGTACTTGCCCCTCCTGGTCATGTATGTGATGGAGCAAGAGGAGAGGGAGCGACACGCCCCTGCCCGGATCTGGCAGCCCCGGATCTATGCGCCGTCACTGGTCAATGTGGCATGCACTGCATCCTACCACTTGGACAGGGGACCAGTGGAGGAGTTGTGCCGGCTCCTGGGGCCCCGGCTGCAGTCCCATGTCCGCTCTCAGAGGAGCATCCCCATTCTCCAGAAGGTCCTGATGGCCTTGCATTACCTGGGAACAGGGAGCTTCCAGGGGGATGTCGCCCGCCGACATGGCATGTCGCAGTCCTCTGCCAGCCACTGCTTGGATACCTTCCTGTATGCCCTGCTCCTGCACATCCCCAGATTCATCTCCTTCCCCAGCATCGAGGAGGAGCTGCGTAGGCTGCGGGAGGGATTCTATGCAGTGGCTGGGTTTCCCAGTGTCATCTCTGCAGTGGGTGCCACTTACATCGGGGTCCTCACACCCTTGGAGGCACCTGGCATGTACAGGAATTGCCACCACCAGCACTCCCTGAATATCCAGGTGACTTGTGACACAGAGGGTCTCTGCACCAGCATGGCCCTGAGGCCCCACCTCCTACCTCCTGGTGCAGGGTCTCTGCACCAGCTTGGCCCTTGGCCTACCGATGGGCCAAGGCGTGTCCTATGCCGTGGACACCCCTTGGCCCATCGGCCGGTACAATGCAGCGCATCGCAAGACCCGCATGGTTGTGGAGCAGACATTCAGCCTCCTAAAGATGCGCTTCTGATGCCTGCACCTCTCAGGTGCTACAAGGGCTACAAGGCCCAAACGGGCCTCAAGGACAATTGTGGCGTGTGCAATGCTCCACCATATGTGTGTGTGGTGGAGTATCCCACTGTTGGGAGACATGGAGGGTGGCCAGGACCCCTTGCCGATCCCACCAGCGGATGATGCTCCACACCAGTGGCTGGGGCAAGACCCACGAGGGGTGGCGATACAGGTGCGTGTCACAGCACGTTTCTTCAGCCAGGCCCAGGTAAGGGCATGTGGGCCATAGGGCCAAGGGTGGGCTGGGGCGTGTGGGCAGCCTCCCTAACCCTGGCCCCCTCCCCAAACCCACAGGGCCAAGGGGCAGTGGCCCCTGACCGGATGGGGCCTGGTGACCAGATGTGGATCCCCTGCTGCCATGAGGACAGTGGGCCCTGTAAGAGACAGGCACATCATGGAAGCTGTGAAAACTTAAAAACCTGTATTAAATAATATTTTCCATGGGAAAAACAACAGTGCCAACATGGCATTCATAACTGGGAGAGGCATGGGAGAGGCACAGAATGATGGGGCCAGGTGGAAGTGGGGGGCCAGGGGGTCAGAGGTCCCAGTGCACTGGGCCCATCCCCATGTGGTCCAGCAGGGCCAGCGTTGCCGCCTCCATGCTGGCAATCTGGCCCTCCAGCGTAGCTTGTGCCACCAACACTGCCGCCTCTCAGTCTAGGGTTAGTTGGTGGGCCAGGGCACTCATGGCCAGTCCATAATCCCAGAGGCCCCACATCATGGTCCAGGTGGCTCCCTCCAAATACTGGAGCCTGTCATGCAGGCCCTGCTGGTGGCCCGGGATGGTGTGGAGGTCCCGACGCAGCCCCCGGAAGCTGGCATACAGCTGGACACCCATGCCACTACCTGTGGGATGTCACCACCCTCCGCATGCCTGGGTGCGCGCGCCCGCCACCAGATGCCTCCCCACTGCTTGTGCCTCCCCTGCTGGCACCAGGCATGATGGTGGCAGCGGCCCCATGGTGATCGGCGAGAGTGCATTCCTGTCATTCCAGGGGGCCGCCTCCCCTCTGTGTGGGGTGGACAGTGTGTCCTGCTGCTTGCCCTCCTTGCCATCTGGCCAACCAGCCTGTGCAGGGGCCTCACCGGCCTGGACTGCATGGCCTCCCAGTGCAGCCAAGGGGAAGGGGCACAGTCCCCCTGGCGCCAGCGGGGCTCCTCGGAGGGGGATAGGGAGGGCCACCGAGCTGCCAATTGGACAGATGCAGAGCTTAGGCTGCTACACAAGCTGGCAGCAGCAAATGCCGAGGTGGCAATGGGTTGGGGCAAGGGGACCCAAGCCACAGAAATGTGGAAGAGCTTCTTTGTGGATGTGGCAGAATCTGTCAAAGCCCTGGGCGTGGACGACCGCACTGGCGATGCCTTCCGGAAGTGCCTGAACCAGTCCCTCCATTGGCCCCATGCAGGAATGCAGTTAGCACCAGTACTGACGTGGCGGAAGCTGTGACAGCGTCCCTGGGAAAGGAACCCCATTGGCAGCTCCTCCGTCCCCTCCTACGCAAGGAACTGTTGAAAGGACATGGCATTGACACAGCTGCAGGTGGGTCCTCGGGCGGGGGGGCCTCCCTGGGAGGGCTGGCAGTCACAGCCCTTCCCCCACCTATTCTCTGTGTGTCCATCCTTCCTTTGCAGGTCAGTCACAGCAGCCACCATTGCCCAACCAGCCCACCTCGGCGCCACGGCCATCAGGCCATGCAGCCTCCCCCCAGCCGGGCACCAGTGGAATAGGCACCTCCGCTACCAAGCCACCACGCACCCCTTCAACCCCATCATCAGGTATCACCAGGGGCTCTGGGGAAGCACTGCATGGGTGCAGAGGGTGGTGCCAGGGCATGATGGGACTGACCCTTCCTTGTCCATTCCTGATGCATCCTCCCCCCAGATGCATGTGGAGGCCCCTGCCCTCATGAAGACTGACTGGCTGTGGCTGCAGGATGTCCCCATGGAGGCAGCTGAGGCAGGCACCATTGCCCAAGTGGAGGAGGGGGCTGTTGCCCAGGTGGAGGTGGGCACCATGGCCCAGGCAGAGGCAGCATTCACTGTGGCCCAGGCAGCGGTGGAGGGCGCCATCGCCCTGGCAGCGGAGGAGGGTGTCATCGCCCAGGTGGCAGAGGAGGGCGTTGTTGCCCGGGCGGAGGAGGGGCCTGTCGCCAGGACAGAGGGGGGCAATGTTGCCCAGGATCCTGCTGACAGGCAGTGGGAGGCGCAGCTGCAGATCCTGCCCTCCCCCCTGGGTTGCATGCCATCCGTCCCAACCTGTGCCCTAGACAGTGATGGGCATGTGGGGCCAGGTGGAGCAGGTGCGTCTGGAGACCGGACACAAGTGGTAGACAACCATAAATGTCGGCCCTGAGGGGCACTTCAGCCTGCTTGGTTCCCTGGAGAGGCTGGGGCGAACCAATGAGGTGCTGGTCCAGGGGGTGAACACCATGTCCGGGGACATGGTGGACCTGCTGGGAGCTGTGCGGGAGAACAATCGCCTCCTCCTCATGATCCATGAGGGGATGGCCGCATGGGCTGCTGAGCCAACTGCCACCCCACCACACTGTCCCTGTTGGCGCCAGCGTGAACCTGCCCAGGAGCAGCAGCAGCCCGAGCTCCACAGCGGCACCCTGCACGTGCCCACACCAGTACCCCGGCGCTGCGTCCCCACCGGCCCCGTGATGGGAGTGTGTGAGACGCCCTGTCAGCTGCCTGCCCCCACACGGGTTCAGACATGGGGGCAGCAGTGACAGCGGCCCTGGGGAGCTACTGCTATCCCCATCCCCTTCAGATGCCTGGAGGCACCTGCCGCACTTTTGGGGTGTGAGATGGTAGCAGGAGGTGAGCCCGCTGAATGTCTATGCCGCTCTCCTGCCCTCCCCCTGGCTGTGACAGGGGCAGTTGTGAGGGACACTCTGGGTCGTTCGCCTGGCGGGCGCTGCACAGGTACGCCATGGTTGTGAGGGACACTCCAGTTCGGTCGCCTGGCAAGCACTGCGCAGGCGCGTCCCAGACACTGCGCTGGCACCACCCCATTCCCTGTGTACCTTTCCCCATTCCCACCATCTCTTTTGGTGTTTGTGCCAGCCACCTGCTCCAGCGCCTTTGGATGCTGCACAGCTGTGGCCTCTGGATATGGCCTACACTATGCCAGCACACCTAGGCCACTGCCTTTGGGGTAAGTTAGGATTGCGCCCTTAGTCGCTCTCTTTTGCACCTAAACTATCTGAGCCTAAACTATCTGAGTCAATCCTATCTGGCTGACATTTTGTCTAAGTAATTTTCAGCTATGCATTCACATCAACAGGTCTGATTCCTCTTGCGTAACTCCTCTTGAGTTAAACATTCACTCGTTTTGACCACAGATCCTTGCCCATATTCTTCAACTAAGGCTTACTTACTACTTAGGAAGGAAGTCCCACTTTAATCAATGGGACTTTTGAGGAAGGACTGTGAACTGTTAGAGATTTGTTGCCCATGATGGCGCTTGATAGCGTGGATACGATTGTCCATCTCTACCACTCCCAGATTGTGATGATAAAGATAATGTACACAACAACAGATCATAGAAATGAAGATGCCAACAGAGGAATTAATACATCTAAAGAGGAGTGTGGGAGAAGAAATTGAGTGGGATGGCGGATGCTAGAGAAACTGTGAGTTAATTAAAGAGCAGTAAGATACTGTATTTTTAATTAAGGATGACACAAAGGGGAGAGGTAATTAGCAGGCAGTAAAGAAGGCAGTACCAGCAAAGAGCCTGGGGGTTATGAATGAATGAAATATGACATCAACACGCACATTTAATCAACTGAGCAGATGCCATCCTTGACAACACAACCCTGGATCCTTAGCATACACACTGCTTCCCCAGTGATAATAATCTGCATTAATCTGTTCCATGTGATGTTTTAGACATGGGAATGACTTTATTACAGCGATACACAACTTGAATAGCCTAGAAAAATAAACAAGTGTGCCAGCTTGCAGACCTACTAGGGTTGCCAACCAACCAGAAAAAAAAAATATGTCTGGTAATTTTTTTTATTATATCTCTGCCAGTTGCCTGCATATTTGGAGCAAAGCCAACTTTTTTTGAGTAGAAATCAGTACCATTGTTTTCACTCAGAATGGAAGTGAAGGGGAGGCACATGGTGTTCTGCTGGTGTTCTAAGCACATGCTGATGAGAAAGAAAAGTTGAGGCATACTGTTGGAAAACCATCAGGCTGGAGAGACCTCCCTCGGAAGGGCATTCCTGTAGACCATGGGTGCCCAAACCCTCAGGAACCCCCAATCTGGCTCACAGGGAGTCCCCAGTCTCCATTGAGCCTGTGGCCCACCAGAGACTTGCTGGAGTCCACGCTGGCCCAATGTTACTGCTCTCAGCACAAGTGCTGACTTCTTATGTGAGCTGCGGGCCAGAAGCTTCCTCCACTGCTTGCTGTTTCACGTCTGTGAAGCAAAGAAAAGGCCAGCTTTTATAGGCCTTAAGCTATTGCGAGACCTTCATTCATTCATATAAGTTCCATCTCTAATATATTCATTTATGTAAATTTATTCAAATTATAAATGTAAATTAATTCTTTCTTTCCTGACCCCCAACACGGTGTCAGAGATGTGACCCTCCTGCCAAAAAAAGTTCTGATACCTCTGCTTTAGACTGAGCACAGTTCCTGTGACACTTGGGTATGCTCTCTACAACCTTTTTCATGCCATGATCCCAATAAATAAATAATGAGACTGGGGACCCACCACCAACCCCACCCCCCTGAGGGTGGATGGATCGTATCCTTATGATCCACCCACCCTCAGTCCTGTTCCCACTCATCACCCACCCCATTTCCCCCTACCTCTTATATCTTCACAACAACCCTGTGAGGTAGCAATCTGAGCATAGCTGGCCTTAGGAGCTATAGGGCAAGACAGTGAGAAGGGGCTGTGCAAGATCATATCAAGACTATACAAGAATCCTAAAAACTCCATATTTAGTTCATTTTCTTCTAATTTAGTGTCACAGTACTGATTACTGTGAAAAGCTAGCAAATGTGATCATAACAGTACTGAAGGGTCATAACTGGATGGAACAATCTTTCCATCCAATGGGCTATGTCAGAATGCCAGATGCATTTGGTGGGCCACTATGAGATACAGGAAGCTGGACTAGATGGGCCTATGGCCTGAACCAGCGGGGCTGTTCTATAGGAAGCATCATAAAGAAATATGGAAGTAAGGAGAAGCCCAAATTCATTTTGATTTTTCAGTGCTTGAGATGTTCCCTCACAAACTCCTTAACATTTTTCATTTGAGATCAGCAATTCCAGAAAAAGAATAGAATAAGTACAGAATGTTTGGCAGATCAAATTGTTAGCTCCATACAATGGTAAATTGAAGACTCAAAAAAAAACATTTTTGTGTGTTTGTATTTCACCAGTCTCTCATGATGGAACTCTTCCATTGAGGCACTGATCAAATTCAGACTTGCTTAACTTCAGTAAGGTTGCCATACCATATAGCTTCAGATCTTGCCTTGGGACTGAACATTTAGGGAAGTACCAGAATTTAGGAGGCACATCTTATGAACTGAGATAAAAGGAAACTGCTTCCTTTAATGGGATGAAAAGAAATGCCTTCACTCAAAGTATCTTGATTTAACTAAACTGTGGATCTGCACTGGAATTAGTCAAGTTTACAGAAATAAAGATTAAAGGGAGATACGATAGCCATGTGGTCCAGGCAGGAAGTGTGGTCAGGTGGTCGAGCTGTCGTATTGCCAAAGAGCTAAGCAGGATCAATTTGATCAATCCCCTTGGAGGGCAGACATGAAGCCAAGCTGATAAAATGCAATAACCTGTCGTGAGAAGACCTGCTCAGGACAGGACGTGAGCCACCTGTTGTGAGACAGCGAGGGAGTGCGGAGCGGTCGGCTGGCAAGAATGGTTAAAACTTTGAGAACCTGCCTGGGCTTGATTTACAGTTGCCTGTGAAGCTTGATGGCATGCAGCCAGAAGAGAGTTCTTTTGTGAGTTCTTCTCACAGAACAAATATTGTAAAAATCCCATTGAAAAATCGAGGTTTAAGATTTGACTGCCTATGTAAACCACCTTGATTACTGTGCAAAAACAGACAAAGGTGATATTTCTATGATGGGAAAGTAGATTTACGTTAGACATTAAAGACCAGCAACTAGAACTGGCCCAAGACTTCCTGGTCCTGTGGCAATACCCCAGATAACATTCCTTTAACAACATAAGAACAGCCCCACTGGAATGGGCCATAGGCCCATCTAGTCCAGCTTCCTGTATCTCACAACAGCCCACCAAATGTCCCAGGGAGCACACCAGATAACAAGAGACCTGCATCCTGGTGCCCTCCCTTGCATCTGGCATTCTGACATAGCCCATTTCTAAAATCAGGAGGTTGCACCCCTTCCCCTTTGCTGGCTTGCTGGTTTTGGAAAGGAAGAGCGCAACAGAGTAGGAAGAGAGTGCTGAAGGCACTCTAGTGCATCACTTTGCTTTCTTCTCCTCTCCACTTCCACTCCATTCCCCTTTTCCTTTTCATAACCGAGGAGCAGAATGTGGAGGGGCAGAGAAGTGAGTGCGTGTATCAAACTGCTTCAGTTGGCCTTCTAGGCAAGTCAGTTCTGCCACAGTTATTGGACAATGGAATAGTCTAGTCAAGTTGCAAAATCTTCTTCATGGGAAGTTTTCAAGAAGGGACTGGATACATTACTGGTTTACAGGGTTCTGGAACGTCCAGTTTGGCTATAGTGAAGCTTCCTGCAAGGGACTGGATCAGCTAATGTGCAAGATGCTTTCAGTTTAAATATTATACTAATGGGGTATGTAAAGCAAGGGCAGATGTGTAGCCGCTCTCACCTACAGCAACAGTCCAATCCTAACTAAATGCTGTCTGCAGGGCACAGTGCCACTGGCAGGGGCTCTGGTGCATCCTGTAGGCATCCGGAGACTGCATGGAAGCAGAATGGGAAGCAAAAACATGTTCTACTTACTCTTCTCCATTCCTGCATGGTCCATAATTGGTCTACTCAAACCTGTGCCAGCTATTTAGCTGGTATAATTTCAAGAAGAGCAAAGGGGTGATAGGACAAAACCGGGGGTTAGTATCTCATGGAGCTCTCCCCACTGAAACCCACCTTAATCTGCACCTGACGTGCTTCTAATATGCCTATCCCCCACCTGCCCCATCCCACGCTTTTCCACCTATCCTCCGCACCACTGGTGGCTTCACTGTACTGGTGGGAGCAGCAGCACCCGGCAATTTTCTTCTGCAGCTGCCACTTCTTGCAGTGGCTCAGTTCAGAAAATGCAGTTCAGAAAATGGCTGCCAGGGCATGGTGCGTGCACTGCCGCCAGCCATTTTACAGTAGCAGAAAGCCTTTTCCCCTGCGGTATATGGCTCCACGTGGTGGCCCAATCCTAGTTAGGATCAGGCTGTAAGATTGGTACTGTACAATGAAGTCAGTGGGTGAATGAGACCTTCTGACAAAATGCTGGGGTTCCCAGTTTAAACAAAAGGGGAAAGATACTTTTTTTTTAGGTGCTTAGCTCTGTCATTATGCAAATTAATCTGAAATTATCTCAAGTAAAATAATGGTTTAAATTGAATTAGAAAAATAATACCTGTAGCCCTAGGCTGTGTTAAGATGCCCCTTTGGAAAGTCTGAACCGTAACTTCCTCTCACCTGGAATCAAGATAGTTGATGTTGGACCTGGATACCTCTGGGAACAAGTAGTTGCACTGTCAATTAAATGAGGGTCAAAAGAAAGTTAAACACACACACACACACACACACACACACACCCAAAAAGAGAACTAAAGTGGTTTCTCTTGCTGAATAAATACAAAGCAAAAGTTTGTTATAGCATGTGGTGTTTTCCCCATATTTTAAATAAAAATAGGGTTCCCTCATGCAAAGGGAAGCTCAAGAAGTCACAAACTTTCCCCCACCCCCACAATGGGAAGTATGTGTTTTAATATACTCTTCACTTTGCTGCATTTTTATGAATGTCAAAGGTCAGAGTTTTCTGAAGATCTTGCAGTTAATAACTGAATGCAGTTTTTACGTGGCAAATGTGGCCAGGTACTCATAGTCTCACCACAGGAGAGACAAATTGCTGAAGGGATGCCATCGGTCATGTTGCTGCAGGAGAAGGCACTTTGAGTCCCACCTACATTTCTGGCTGGTAGTGAGAAGCTGGGCCTTGTCCAAGGCACTTAGAGAAACCTCTGAAATTCACTGGAGATTTGGGAACACTTATTTGGATTGCTCACCTTCTCTTTATCTATATCAGGGCCACAACAGTCTTGTTCTTTCCACTTGACATAGTTGTTCCATTATGCCATTGAAAAACATTCAATGGCATAATGGTGAATCAAATACGGGTAACCCTCAGTCTACTTTAGTTTTTTTGTGACGATTCACCATGGCGGTTATTATGAATTGTCGTGAAGCTGCTGCACATCTTTCTGAGCCTGTGCTCCAATGAGGAGCATCTTTTCTGAGCATTGCGGTCAGGCTAGGCCTGGGGAGAAGAACGAGGGTCTCTATGGCTAGCAGCAGCATTGACAGCAACCTCCCACTGTCTCCCCACATTACCTAGAGGACCCTTCCCTTGCCCCAGCTGCTATTTAAGAGCTGAGCAACAGCCCACAGGTTTGTTTTTTTAATTAACATCCATACCATTCATTTCAGAACTTTAAATATAATATTACATTACTTTTGTCAATTTTGAGTGGGCCCTGGAATGTAACTCATTTTCTTTCCATCAACTTACATTATATAATTAGGTAATAATTATATAATTATAATTATATAATCAATAACACGGCTGCAAAAAATCAATACCAGGAACAACGTACTCCAGAAATTAACAGGAACAAGATGGGGAGCTTCAGCCACCACTCTCAGAACATCAGCATTAGGATTGATCTACTCCGCACCAGAATACTGTGCTCCAGTATGGCTCAACAGCTGTCATACTAGCAAGATTGATGCCAGATTAAATGAAACCATGAGGATCATAAGCGGCTGTATAAGACCCACTCCTGTCTGTTGGCTCCCCGTTTGAGCCAGTTAGCACCGCCAGCCCTACGCAGAAAAGAGGTCTTAGTGAAAGAATACAGAAAAATCACCAACAACCCACTTTTACCAGTGCATGCCAATCTTCCTCATCTGTCAATCAGTAGGCTCAAATCCAGGAAGCCTTCTCTGGCACTAGCACAACATCTGCTCAACAATTTCAACATCAATGCCCAATGGAAAGCAAAATGGGCAGTCGAACACCCATAAACAGGTAGATATATAGACGATCCTACACTTAAGGTGCCAGGTTTCGACTTACCTCGCCAGCGCTGGAAAACTTTGAATAGGATCTGTACCCTACATGGTGTTTGTCAATGTGCAAATGGGGCCAGTATCTACCCCTCAGTGTGATTGCGGGTTCTCCCACCAAACCATGTACCACATTGTGTCTGGCTGCAAACTGAGGGCGTATACTGGCCCTTGGTCTGAATTTTTGGCAGGAGGTCTGGTCTAGAGGGTAGAGCCTCCATTTGCCTGAAGATAACATCCACAAGGTCGCCAGTTCGAGGCCACCAGCACCATGCGACCTTGAAGCAGCTGACAAGCTGAAGCCGAGCTATTCCATCTGCTCTGAGCGTGGGAGGATGGAGGCCAGAATGTGAAACCAGATCAGAGTGAAACACCTGGACTGTTGTGGTTCTTGAAAGATAGAACCTTCTTTCAATTGTAAAAATCCCTACAGGGATTTAATCAGCCTGCCTATGTAAACCGCCTTGAATAAAGTCTTGAATAAAGACCAAGAAAGGCGGTATATAAATACCTGTATTATATTATTATTATTATTATATTTTTCTTTGACGGTAACTCTGTCCTTGAATGGCTGCATGAACTGGACACTGACATTTGATCTAGTCTAACTGATTTACAAGTCCATGTATTATATGCCATACGCTAAATAAATAAATAAATATAATTAGGTTCATTTTACATCTGTTTTTTGGCAACAGTTTGTTCAGGAACGAAACTCTATTGTAAATTGAGGACTACCTGTAGGCAGATTGCCAATTCTGAGTGTAAATTGGTCTAATCTCCCATTCCTCCTGCTTCCAAAGCTGAACATCTTGGGGTCCTGGAAGGCTGTGTATGAGAGACAAAATTGCTGAGGAATGGCTGCAAGGTAAACTTGGTGCTTTATTGATCACAGAAAAAAATCTTCTCCATGCCTCCCTGTTGGGTTACTTCACCCTCGTTAAGAACATAAGAACATAAGAACAGCCCCACTGGATCAGGCCATAGGCCCATCTAGTCCAGCTTCCTGTATCTCACAGCGGCCCACCAAATGCCCCAGGGAGCACACCAGATAACAAGAGACCTCATCCTGGTGCCCTCCCCTACATCTGGCATTCTGACTTAACCCATTCCTATAATCAGGAGGTTGCGCATACACATCATGGCTTGTACCCCATAATGGATTTTTCCTCCAGAAACTCGTCCAATCCCCTTTTAAAGGCGTCTAGGCTAGACGCCAGCACCACATCCTGTGGCAAGGAGTTCCACAGACCGACCACGCGCTGAGTAAAGAAATATTTTCTTTTGTCTGTCCTAACCCGCCCAACACTCAATTTTAGTGGATGTCCCCTGGTTCTGGTATTATGTGAGAGTGTAAAGAGCATCTCCCTATCCACTCTGTCCATCCCCTGCATAATTTTGTATGTCTCAATCATGTCCCCCCTCAAGCGTCTCTTTTCTAGGCTGAAGAGGCCCAAATGCCGTAGCCTTTCCTCATAAGGAAGGTGCCCCAGCCCCATAATCATCTTAGTCGCTCTCTTTTGCACCTTTTCCATTTCCACTATGTCTTTTTTGAGATGCGGCGACCAGAACTGGACACAATACTCCAGGTGTGGCCTTACCATCGATTTGTACAACGGCATTATAATACTAACCGTTTTGTTCTCAATACCCTTCCTAATTATCCCAAGCATAGAATTGGCCTTCTTCACTGCCGCCGCACATTGGGTCGACACTTTCATCGACCTGTCCACCACCACCCCAAGATCTCTCTCCTGATCTGTCACAGACAGCTCAGAACCCATCAGCCTATATCTAAAGTTTTGATTTTTTGCCCCAATGTGCATGACTTTACACTTACTGACATTGAAGCGCATCTGCCATTTTGCTGCCCATTCTGCCAGTCTGGAGAGATCCTTCTGGAGCTCCTCACAATCACTTCTGGTCTTCACCACTCGGAAAAGTTTGGTGTCGTCTGCAAACTTAGCCACTTCACTGCTCAACCCTGTCTCCAGGTCATTTATGAAGAGGTTGAAAAGCACCGGTCCCAGGACAGATCCTTGGGGCACACCGCTTTTCACCTCTCTCCATTGTGAAAATTGCCCATTGACACCCACTCTCTGCTTCCTGGCCTCCAACCAGTTCTCAATCCACGAGAGGACCTGTCCTCTAATTCCCTGACTGTGGAGTTTTTTCAGCAGCCTTTGGTGAGGGACCGTGTCAAACGCCTTCTGAAAGTCCAGATATATAATGTCCACGGGTTCTCCCGCATCCACATGCCTGTTGACCTTTTCAAAGAATTCTATAAGGTTTGTGAGGCAAGACTTACCCTTACAGAAGCCATGCTGACTCTCCCTCAGCAAGGCCTGTTCGTCTATGTGTTTTGAGATCCTATCTTTGATGAGGCATTCCACCATCTTACCCGGTATAGATGTTATACCGGTATAGATGGTATACCGGTATAGATGTCATTCTTCAATTCCTTAATAACCCTTGGGTGTATGCCATCAGGGCCCGGTGACTTATTGATCTTTAATTTATCAATGAGGTCTGAAACATCTTCTCTTTTAACCTCTATCTGACTTAACTCCTTGGTTAGGAGGGGCCGTTCGGGCAGCGGTATCTGCCCAAGGTCTTCTGCCGTGAAGACAGATGCAAAGAACTCATTTAATTTCTCTGCCATCTCTAAGTCTCCTTTTATCTCCCCTTTCCCTCCCTCACCATCCAGAGGGCCAACCGCTTCTCTGGCGGGTTTCCTGCTTCTAACATATTTGAAGAAGCTTTTATTATTCCCCTTAATGTTGCTGGCCATGCGTTCCTCATAGTCTCGCTTGGCCTCCCCTATCACCTTCTTACATTTCTTTTGCCACAGTTTATGTTCCTTTTTATTCTCTTCATTAGGACAAGACTTCCATTTACGGAAGGAAGCTTCCTTGCCCTTCACAGCCTCTCTAACTTGGCTGGTTAGCCATGCGGGCACTCTCCTGGATTTAGTGGAACCCTTCTTTCTTTGCGGTATACAACTCTGCTGGGCCTCTATTACTGTTGTTTTAAGCAGCCTCCATGCACTCTGGAGAGATTGGACTCTTTTTACCCTCCCTTTCAACCTCCTTCTAACCAGCCTCCTCATTTGAGGGAAGTCCGCCCGTCGGAAGTCAAGGGTTTTTGTTAGAGATTTGCCTGGTATTCTTCCCCCAACGTGCACGTCAAAACGGATCGCAGCATGATCACTGTTCCCCAATGGCTCAGTAACGTTTACATCCCTAACCAGGTCCTGCGTACCGCACAAAATTAAATCCAGAGTCACCTGTCCTCTGGTGGGCTCCGTGACTAGCTGATCTAAGCCACAGTCATTTAGCACGTCAAGAAATCCGGTTTCCTTATCGTGACCAGAACACAAATTGACCCAGTCAATATGAGGATAATTGAAGTCCCCCATGATTACAACCCTGTCCTTCCTTGTCACCTCCCTGATCTGTTTCCTCATTTCAAGGTCCCCATCAGATTTCTGGTCTGGAGGACGATAGCACACCCCCAGTATTACATCGCTGCTCAAGCCTGGTAATTTAACCCACAGAGATTCTACGGTGGAGTCGGACCCACCTTCAATCTCTACTTTGCTGGATTCTATCCCTTCCTTAACATAAAGGGCCACCCCACCTCCAACACGCCCCTGCCTGTCCCTCCTGTAGAGTTTATAGCCCGGGATTGCGGTATCCCACTGATTCTCCGCATTCCACCAGGTTTCCGTTATGCCCACTATGTCAATATTTTCCCTTGTCACCAGACATTCCAGTTCTCCCACCTTTGCTCGTAGACTTCGGGCATTCGCATAAAAGCATTTATACACAGAATGCCCCAGGATGGGCTGCTTATTCGCTCCTTTGTCCCCGCATCCTCTCATTGTGCCAAACTGTCTATCACATCCCATCTCCCTACCTTTCCCAATTTCTTCTCCTACCCTGCCTTTGTCTCGTTTCTGTGAGGCAGCTAATCTTACCCTTTCCAAGTCACCCACCATACAAATTTTAGGTGGAGGCCCTCTTCCTAGGGATTAGTCCCAGGTATGAGAGCATCCACACCACCAGCTGATGTAATTACTCTTCAGAGCCTGCAACTTCATTTGGTCTCTTGTCTACCCTGCCTTTGTCTCGTTTCTGTGAGGCAGCTAATCTTACCCTTTCCAAGTCACCCACCATACAAATTTTAGGTGGAGGCCCTCTTCCTAGGGATTAGTCCCAGGTATGAGAGCATCCACACCACCAGCTGATGTAATTACTCTTCAGAGCCTGCAACTTCATTTGGTCTCTTGTCCCTCTGGAGGTGCCCCAAAACTTACCCTCAAACATCAGTAGCCAGTTTGCAGCTTCCCCTGACTCCTTTGGTCTCTCCCTGCTGGAGGTCATGAAAGTTGTCTGACCTATCACAGTCTTGTTCTTCTCCTCCCATCTCACCTTGTCTTTCCTTTTTTCATCCCTTGCCTCATCCATTTTCTTCCTACAGCTGGCCTCCCTCACTCCAACTCCTGCCTTTTCCAGTCTTCCCTTATTCTGCTTGTTTCACACTCCTCTTTCCTTTTTGGTTTTCCCTCCTCTTCCAATCTCTTCTCTCTCTCTCTCTCTCCCCCCCCCCTTTTGTGAGGACTTCTTTTAGGGATTGGTACCAGCCCCACCCACCACACCTCAGTTAATGGCCATCAGCTGGCTCTGGCCACATCCAAATGTGGGCACCAGCTGCTATTGTAATCACTGGCCATTGCTCTGCACCCCAACTAATTAGTAGTATGTCCTCTTCATCTAAGCAGGATGCACAGTTGCCCAAGCTCTACAAATGGAGACACAGAATACAAAACTGATCTCTCCTGCAATTCCACCCCTGCTTTGAAATTTCTCTTGTTAATCTGCCAACTTCTCCAGTAGCATTGTAATAGAGTCAATATACTATGCCTATACACGTTGAGCCTCATTATTCGCATGAGTTCTGTTCCAAGAAAAAAATGCACTATAGCAAATCAATTTAAAAAACAAAGTTTCTTTGCTCTGGTGATTTAAAAACAGCCTTGCGGACCTTTGTGACGTAAGATAAAAGTCATTAAGAAGACAATCCCATCAATCAGCCTTCCTCCAAGTGCTTACAAAGGCGCTTCACTCAGTTCCTCCCTTCACCAATGCAGTGATCACCTTTCTTTCAGGTGCTTAGGGGGAAGGGAGGGGTCGCCTGGAGAGAGAAGGATTGATGGTCAGCCAGCTGCCGCCCTCTCATTAAGGAGGCTATTGTTAAAGGACTGTTCAGTTTTTTTAACTGATTTTAAAGGGATGCATTTTTCCCCTACTCCAGGGATCAGCACATTCCTTCTCATTTGCAGTGGCCATTCATGGTGAGTCAAATCCGTGCATAAAAAATCCATGTATAAATAGGCCGGACCTGTATACAGTTGTGGGATTTGCAGCTGAAAAAACATGGCTTGCATCACGCTACCCAGTTGAAATTTGAACTGGGGCTCAAGTTCTTCACTACCACTGCAATACATTATAATAGTAACTGCTTAACTTGAATCTCATCACACCATAAATTCATAAATGTGTTGTGGTAGAAAGTTGTGTGAATGCACTCTTCATCTCTTTTGGCAAAACAGCAGATACTTATTTTCTTTTACTTTTAGGGTCAAAGTTTCAGAATATTGTAGCAATGAAATATTGTCCCTACAACCTATGCAATGCTTTCAACTGCATTTTTAAAAATATGTATTTTAAAGGGCTTTCCTTTTGCAGTAAGGATGAGTATCTCTTGAGATTTTCTTCCGCATAACAAACTATTCTGCATAACTGGTTGCACTTTTGCTCTTTTAATGTTGGCTTCTATTGAAGCCAACCATCAAATCTCTTTCAAAATAAAAAAGTAAACATTTAAGTTGAGGCCAAGAGAGTTTTTTCATTGGAAACTCTGGTGGGTTGGATGAAATGAAGTATTCTTATATTTGTTGACTTTACAGTTTGCAAGATAACTATTATATCCTTAAGGATTATAAACTTGGCTTGGAAAAAAGGCAAGATTTTTGAGGTACTTAATTCTGGAGTAGTTCAAAATTTGGTGTTTGTATGGTGTGAGTACAAAATATAGAAAGGACTAGATATCACTTGGAATAAGAAAAATCACTTGTACACCATTATGTCACAAAAAGGCTTTGTGTCCTAGGCATTGACCCCTATATAAAGGACCAAACATCAACAGTCAAGAAATTTCAAACCACAAGATACAAATGTTATTGATTAAACAAGTTTATTCAAAACTGTGTTCTGATATTACAATAAGACTGCATTAATATTTGGAGGTACAATTTCTCCAATTATTTGTCTACAAGACATACTTTCATCAAACAATATGATCTGATTAACTATGGATAAGAATATGCAAAATAGCCACTCTTGAAATGATAATGTACAATGAGAACTGACATTATTTAAAAGCTGTATAGTTTTGCAAGCCATTTCTGCAAGACATTTTCATGTTTTATTTACATTCAGTAAATTACAAAAAAAAAAATTTTTACCCAAAAAAGCCAATATTCTTAAAACATTAATATGTGACAGCCTGCCATACCTATAAGGTAAAATAATACCATCGAATTAACTGGTTGTGAAGCCCTAGACATACTTTTCTCAATTCAAGAAGAGAGAACCACAGCCATCATAGGAACATAAGGCGAACCATTCTAGATCAGGTCAAGGGTCCATCTAGTCCTGCATCCCGTTTCCAACTGAGACCAGTTAAGATGCTGAAAAACTCACTGAGTAGATGGAAGCATCAGTCTTCACCCTATTGTTTGTACCCCAATCACTGACATTCAAATGTACATGGTCTCTGAACATGTAAGTTCCATGTAGCGATCGTGGTCAATAGCTTGGCCTCCACAAATTCTTCTAAATTCCTTTTCAAGCCAGTGGACTTCACCACATCTTGTTTATTATGCACTGTATGAAGAAGGACTTTCTTTTGTGTTTCCTAAATCTAGTGCCAAATCAATTTTGCTGGATAACCCCAAATTCCACTACTGAAGAGAAAAATCTTCTCTCTATCCACTTTCTTCACTTGATGCATAATCCCTCCTATTCTCATCTTTTCTTCTACATTAATCCCAACCTGTCCTCCTCCAAATGTTTGCCTTTCTTCATAGGGAAGTGCTCCACAGTAATCATACTGGCATCCTTACCCTGCACCATTTCTAACTCACGTCCTTTTCAACATAAAGCAGCCAAAATTGCACAGGGTATTTAAAATTCAGCTGCATTGTAGATTCATATAAGGACATTAAAATATTGGCCATCTTATTTTCAATTTCCTTCCTAATAGTCCCTTCAATTTGCTTCTCCCCCCCCCCCCCCCCGCACACTGAACTGACATTTTCATTGAGCTACCCACCACAGTCCTAAGATCATTTTCTTTCTGGATTCACTTGGTTTTTCACCAAATCTGAGCAAACAGTATACTGACACAGATATGCTTCACCACTTCTCTTAAATGTAAAGACAGAGAACACTTTAACCCATGTACAAAGACTTCCACTAAACTGCTAACATTTATGCACACTGAAGTATATAGAGGAGAGATTATTAAAATGTGTGGAAAGTCTTTTTATTGGTTGTAAAGATTCAGTGTGATTCCAATCAACTTTAAAGGGAACTTAAGTAACTTTAAAATGAGTAAACACAAGTCCAGAGATATCTCTATACGTTTTCATGAACTAAGTTTTCAAAAACATACCGTTCCTAAAACATTTTATGCCCCACAAATATCAAACACTTTCAGCACAAGCACACACATAAATGTCATTTAACTATACACAGAATTCTACCTACACTTCTCAAATTAAACAGTCAAAAACTTAAAGTCCTATATCTAAGTTTAGTAAACTATTAGATTTAAAAACAAAGTTAAACAATATTCTACACTACAGCCCTCCCCAAAATTGATATAAACTTCTACCAGTAAATTATATTTTAGTATTCTTTTAAAGCTTATGTTTGATATCATAAACCACAGCTCTAAAATGCGGTTTCCTAAAAAATTATACAATTGTTCTTGCTTTGTTATGCTACTGTTGTAAGTCAGTTATTTTGTTGTAACTGCTAAATGGAGCACAAGAACATAAGAACAGCCCCACTGGATCAGGCCACAGGCCCATCTAGAGCAGTTCAGACTAAGATCCAGAATACCTGGGTATGAAACATGCCCATCTGTTCAGAAGAATTGTCATTAACCCACTATATAATAGTGAACAAAATAGTTTTGTTTCATAGAAACAACTAACATTTGCCTCCACTGGAGACAAATGCTCTATTTACAATTACATCAGGGCTGCCTAACTGACAGCGAGTGTAAGTCACTGGTACTCATGGAGCTTAATAGACTGACGATCTCTGCTGAACCGTCTTCCCTTTCAAGATACGTCTTATCTGGAGAACAAGAAGAGAAACAACAAATTGTCAGTGCCCATTCATTCCAGCATTGTGAACAAATGCAAACATTGTAATCCTAAGCATATCTGCCAAGAAGTAAATCATAATGAACTCAATATAACTTGAAGAACTTATAGGGCATCATGTTTTAGCTCTGATAGGATTATTCACATAATAAGTGCTACAGGGATCAAAAAGATATTTACATTCATAGTTTTGCAGTGATATATAGTTTACATGTGCATAATAATGAAAATCTGCTCAAAATCTAGATGCTTGGGGTCTGCAAAATTATTCATATTCTGTAACTTAAAAGAAATGCACTTTCCAAACTTGCACACTCAAAGGAGTAACCAACTACCATAATTAAAGAAGACCAAACATAATTCTCCTTTGCCACAGAGGTCCTGCTCTCTGGGCCACCACGGACAAAAATCATGTTTGGTGGGTACCAGATAAAGGGACTTTTCAGTGAAGGCACCTTATATATGGAAGCTGGCTTCTTCTCTTCACACCTTTAGGCAGCTAATAAAGATGTTTCTATACCAGAAAGTTTTTTTATTCAGTAGTATGTTTTATTTTGCAGACTGTAATTTTTAACTGCTATTTTACTAACTTTTTTTGGTGTTTTCTATTGTTATTTTTATGGAGCTTATTTTAAATTTTTGTACATTGTTTGGTTGTTTTTATTACAAGTGGGGAATAAGTTCTTAAAAAAATGAATGGATGTATTAAAATAGGTGTCCCTGTTCAAAAAGCCCAAGTTTCAAAACTGAGGATGGATACCTAATGACAGAAACAACTGCTCTACTTCTTCAAAAAAAGTAAATGAAACGAACATAAAGAGTGCTTCCCCACTGCCTTCCTGAATGTTACTTTCATTGATAGTAGTTCAGAAGTTTGCAAAGTGTATATGTGAGTTACAGCACTATCCTATGAAAGTCTACTCAGAAATAAGTCCCATTATATTCAATGAGGCTTACTCCCAGGAAAGTGTTATAGGATTGCATCCTTTGCTAGTTTTTCATAAAGGCTATTAATTGATCTATTTGTTTTCTAGAAATATAAGAAATTTATTATAAGCAATTTCTTGCTTATATTTTCTCTACATTAAAAAGGATAAGGGGGACAAAAGGGGACATTTCAAAACAAGAATCTCAATGTTTTTAGATACCTCAACTCCTACAGGGCCATCAGGAACCAGGTGAACCGGCTGCTCATTCTCCAAGTTCCTGGCACTCGGATCAGCTCCTTTTCTCATCAACAAACGAACTGCATCTAACTGAGTGACCCGATGCTGCAAGCTGGCAGCTACATGGAGTGCTGTATTGCCATTGTAAGCCTGTTTGAGTCACAAAAAGAAAAGCAATTAATTTTTTTAAACATTATCAAGGGCAGGGTGATTTATGTCTGCAAGAAAGCACACACTGAACGAAACATGGTTCACTAAACAACATTCATGTTCTATGAATGTTCACGCACCTTTGCATTGATGAAAGAAAGGCAGGTGGGCAGCTCTAGAAACAGCCGAAGGAGTTCGACATTTGCTTCTTCGCTTGCAAAGTGAAGGGCTGACCGGCCGCTTTTACGATCCTATGGGGTTAAAAAGCCCAATGATTTTGCATCTTGACATATTACCATTGATCAATGCTAGAACAAACTCATGAAATCAACCACAGTATATTAAGACACAAAACACTATGTATAATTTGTTTGTTTTCATAAACCCTGTTGAGGTAGGGCACTATTTCCATTTTACAGTTACAAGAGAGTCTGAGACACAACAATTCCTTGGGCTGCCCAGTAATTCAATGAAGAATTCGAATTTAGATCTGTAGTCTAAGGGTGCAATCCTAACCAACGTTTCAGCACTGGCATAGCTGTGCCAGTGGGACGTGTGCTGCATCCTGCAGTTGGGGGGCAATCACAGAGGCCTCCTCAAGGTAAGGCAATGTTTGTTCCCTTACCTCGGAGTTGCAATGCCCTTACCTCAGTGCTGGAAAGTTGGTTAGGATTGCACCCTAAGTTAAATAATTTTACGTATTCAGCCACAATAATTAAACCACTGGCAACTCAAACTATGACACCCAAGAATGTCTCATGTGCAATCTACTGCTGCATTATGTTTATGCTTGCAAAATTACTCAAGAGTCAGCCATGACTAAGACACACCAAAATTGGGGTTTGAAGCCCAATTCTAAGAACATTTACTCAGAAGAGTCCTGATAATTTCAATGTGACTTGCTTGCAAATATTTTTCAAATAGCAGCCCTAAGTATTTTACTGTACTTTGAAGAGGGCTGAATGGTTAAAAATAGAGTCATGTCTTGCAATTGGGCTTGATAGCAATGTTGCAATACCCATGCACAGAAACTGTTTATTTGGCCTAAAGATGCCCAAGCGGAAGGTTCAGGGATCAAGGGACTTTATTTTCAAAGACTGCAATATTTCAGTATGCATACTCTATAAATATTGGTTTGTATCCAAACATACCACTATGCTTACAGTAACTCTTACTGTGAACAGGAGAGTTGCACTCATGCAAGATGACCTTGCACAAGAGGAAGGTATCCCTGCATAAGTGGAACTCTTCTTCCACTTACAAAAGGAGCTACGATGAATTGAGTGGTATGTTTGGGTAGAACCCATTGATCTCAGTGTGACTGCCTTAAAGTAAGAAGATATTACTTTGCTGTCTTAGAGATCAAAGCTGGATAGTCTTCATATGAATTATTGTGCTTTAGCAAAAGCGATATTGCAAGCAAATGAAGAACACCAGAAACCATGTTTATTCAGAACAAACCAATGTAAGCCTTCCATTCCAAAACCCTGCAGTACAGTCGCCCCTCTTCCTATGAGAGGGTTATGTTCCGAGGTCAGGATGTAAAGTCAAAGCACATATATTAGAGTTACCTTGAAAATCCCTTACATCTGAAAAATACATACTGCACCTTTAAAAATTATGAGAGACAGGTGAGAACTGAGACTGACTAAGTCTTCATTCTCTGATCTCACCTTGGGGGATGTATCTAGTAAGTGGAATGGTGCGCAGAATTGACTGCACTATTTAAACTGTGGGGTTTTCCTGTTTTTCTTTGTCAAGCGCATGTAGTTGAATTGGCATTTCATTTGCTGGGCCATTGTGAGACATTTGGGATACAGGAAGCTGGAATAGATGGGTCTATGGCCTGAACCAGCTGGAATGTTCTTATGGCACAAGTCAACTGTGCATAAAAAGAGGGGCAACTGTACTTCAGGTTTTGGGAAACTATAAAAGGTTTTTCTAATACATATTTTTACATGCAAGGAATTTCCTGCACATCTACATACCCAGAAATGATGTCATGTGCAATGTGTTACCACAGATCTCACTTGCAAACATAGACACGTGAACTGGAACTTAAAGCACACCCATCTGTACTGATGAGATGAGTGTGCTACCGCTTCACACGTTACGGTTTTCTACAGATCTGCAGGTGTGCAAGCAATTCCCAGATCCACAAATATCTGTGGAAAAATGACCTAGGAATCAGCTCCAAGACCCTAATTCAAGTCTACATTTACATTTAGGAGGTCTGGTCTAGAGGGTTGAGCCTCCGTTTGCCTGAAGATAACATCCGAAGGTCGCCAGTTCGAGGCCACCAGCACCATGCAACCTTGAAGCAGCTGAGAATCTGAGCAGAGTTACTCCATCTGCTCTGAGCGTGGGAGGATGGAGGCCACGATGGAGGCCAGATCAGAACAAAACATCTGAATTGTTGTAGCTCTTGAAAGATAGAGCCTTCTTTCAATTGTAAAAATCCCTATGGGGATTTAAATTAGCCTGCCTATGTAAACTGCCTTGAATAAAGTCTGAGGAGAAATCTGAGGACCTAGAAAGGCAGTATATAACCTGTATTATTATTATTATTATTTACTGGTATTACTTACTCTGGCTTCAACAGAAGCTCCCATCTGGATAAGAAACTTGATTGTGTCTGCCAATCTCTTGCTTTTCAACCTAAGTTCTTGGACTTCAGGAGTGTTGGGTGACTGCTGGCTCTGTAGGTCATGTACCACAGAGTTATGGATCACCACGGCACAATGCAGTGCTGTCAAACCTTAAAATGAAACACACCAGTGAGAAAACAAACCCAAAACAACCTTGAAACTGACTGCCGCCTCCACTGATGGGACTGACTCAGAAACCTGAGTCAACCGGCTACCAACATCCAAGTTTCAGCTGCCTTTTGTTTGCATTACGAACTCCTAAAACAGTTTTAATCTGTACAACAATCTCAACAAGTATCAAGGAAAACAAACTAATTTTTAAGCTGTTTTGCAATTCAGAGTTTTAAGATTAAGTGTATACTGTTTTAACAACCCCAGGCCTTACTCTTGGATAAGCTCCTGCATGCACAGAACCAATAAGAAAAATATAATTCTGGTATGTCTAGATACTGTTGCTATGAGAAGAGAACAGAATATATGTTCTCAATAGGTTTAAGTTAATAATTGTTGATTATTTGTTTTCATTATTTGCTCTCATGACAGTGGCGCACTAGCTTCTATGACCCAAGTTATGTAAATCAGTAATCCTATTAGCCCAATGTTCAGCTGCCCTGAATTTCTAATGCAGTAGATCAGGGTCCCATTTATAACCTGGTGAACTGGACACAAGAGGCACTTTTTCAAGTGGGTGCTCTTCTTATTTAGCAGGGAAAGAGTAACTGGCCCTCCTCACCCCAGCAGTATCTTTTCTAGTGACTGTCTGCTGGTGTTCTTTTGCATCTTTTTAGATTATGAGCCCTTTGGGGACAAGGAGCCATTAGATTTTCTCTGAAAACCGCTTTGTGAACTTATATAAATGCTGTTAATAGTAGGGTAGGACCAAGGTAGAACCAATCCTTCACAAGCTTAAGGAATTCAGAAAAATAACTAATCATTTTGCGACCTGTCAATCCTTTCAACTATGAATTTTTCTAGATAAAAGTATATGTAAATAACAATAGTAAAACATCTTCACTAAATGCAACATGCCAAATGCAAAGGTATAAGAACCAGCAGTCACAAAGTTCTGCATGCTTTCTGTCTACCTTTTTCCCTAACCCAGTGGTTCTCAAACTTTTAGCACCAGGACCCACTTTTTAGAATGAGAATTCTTTGGGACCTACTGGAAGTGATGTCATGACCAAAAATGACATCATCAAGCAGGAAAATTTTTAACAACCTTACCCACACTCACCCAGGAGAAAGTTCCATTTACTATCATTTTTTAAAGCATATACATAGCCTATTTAAAGCATGGATCTGTAACATTTCCCCAAATGCAGTCACATACCATGGCAATGGCATACCATGGCATACTATCAAGGCAATGTTAAAAATAAAATATTGAAATGAATGGGGATCCAACTGAAATTGGCTCACAACCCACCTACTGGGTCTCGACCCATAGTATGAGAAACACTGCCCTAACCTAAACACAGAATAAAATATTGCATTAATTACTCACCATCATAGTTGGTTGCTTCCAAGTCCACATACTGATTGCTTGCAATGGCTCCTTTCTGGATTGCCTGCAGATGTGAAGCGATATATATAAATATATATTAATGCCACTCAAATACAACAATAACTGGATCACCGCAGAATTGTTAGACTACATCAAGTATACTCATTTGATAAGGCTACTCCTTTGCCAAAATCATGGCAGTGCCCTTGAAGCCATCCATGAATCTGCAGGGTACTGGAACCCAGACCCACTGAGAAACAGCTTAATGGTACCAGGAAATGTTTTAAGAATTTGCTTAGAATGCTCACCTGAAGGACCTGTGCATGCCCCTTTTCTGCACACACATGCAATGGTGTTCTTCCCCAGCAGTCTGTAGTATTCACTTGTGCTCCAAGGCTAACCAGGTCCTGTACAATAAGATGCTGATTTGCAGCCACAGCTACCTGCAAGGCACTCTGTAATAAGAAACAGATGGATTCGTCATTTAAATTTTAGCAGGAAACAGCACTACAAAGTAACTCAAGTGCAATAAATTCTCTAGGGATACTTCTCATTGGTCTAATCTCATCAGAGTGCATTTCCTTAGAAAACTGAGCTTAGCCTGTGGACTTCCAACACTGTTTACAGTTATATATTAGCCTGCATGCTGAGCTTCAGGGTTAATATTAACAGGCATTCCAGGACACAACAGCACACAGTGGGAGCATTACCTGGCCATTGTGTTCTTTAATATCCAGCACATGCAGGGCCGCCATCTTTCTGGCCAATACATAGGAAACTGCCCGCCGTCCCTGGGCAACTGCAATGTGGAGAAATCTGTGAAGAATAAATATTGTGAGTTAGTCATCGTTGTTGCTGCAGAAATCATATTCAAAAGGATGTAATTTTTAAAGTGTCCTTTATGGAAATGAAATAAAAACAAACAAATCCAATCCAGAAAACACCCCATGGAACTTGTGTGGGAAAAAGCTATCATACATAGCTACAATATCCAATGCTCTGTTCCTTCCTATTATCTTATTTAGGTGCAGAATCAGAAAAATATGCACAACATTCATAAAAATAAATGCATGACATTCTCAGGAGACATACATTATTAAGAGAGACAGGAATCTTTCTCCATCTGAGAGAAACCAGTCTCCACTTGAGCAACAGTTAATATGTTAACAATACTCACGTGTCATTATCAGAGTCTTTAGCAAGGATTTGATCTTGAGAGATGTTGGCCAATTTCTGTTCTTCCTGTTCCACTTGCCACTGGAAAAAAGATTTGCCCAGCTGTGCTGTAGTCCCAGAAATGCCCTGTTGTTGCACAGACATCTCTGAAGTAGGCAGTGCTAAGCCATGCTCTTCAAGACCTCTGCAGATATTAGTTGGCAGCAGGCTGAAAGTCTGAGGGTGGGTGCTGATATCAGCTTGCTGGTGGCCACCAGACAGAGGCTGAGCAAGTGGGGTCAAGATTGTGTCAGGCCCTTCTGAATCGCTTAAGAGAGAAGAAAAACTTGAAGTGGGGCAATACTGCAGTTCTTGGCTTTCAAAAACATTTTGCTGGTACTCAGAAGACTGGCTGCTTGCTGAGTGTGGCCTGTACTCCAGCAGTGCATTCTGGCTGTAATGTGAGACATCCTGGGTCTGAATTGGCGAAAATTGATAATTCTGGGGTGGTTCCAGCATTTGTGAGGGATTGCTTGTTGAAAACGCCTGGTACTTCTGAGGAGGGGAGAAAGCCTGTGCTCCAGCCATTTCGTGATATTGCTCCCCTGGTGAATTAGAACTGGCCATGGTGTGAAGCCAGCTAACCTGCACCGTGTTCAAAGAAACAGGATTTGATTCATTCTTAATATTGATAATGTTCTGCAGCATGTCACAGCTGCTGTCTTGTTTAGGCTCATTTATATGGGCCTCCTCCATATTGTTGTCCATCGATGTTGGTGTCTGAGGTGGTGTCTGCAAGAGAGAATCCAGACATTTTTAAACTGAGCTGATCACACCCTGCCACGTAAGGCAAGGTGGAAAATGGATTTCAATATTGAGCAATAAATGTAAAGAAAAAGACAAAACCATAACATATTTACCAGGAGGTGTGGTTGGAAAGTAGCTGTTCTTTTGTAAGAGGATCCATCAGAAACAGATTCATGCGCTTTTCTTTTCCTACCATGAGTTAATATGTTCTTCAGTTCTACTGAAAGGATAAAAAATGCTAAGTTTTATCTGTTTTTTAAATACTATAAATACAAACATGTAGCATTTACTTTAGGGCAGGGGTGCCCAAACCCCAGCCCTGGGGCCACATGCGGCCCTCAAGGCCTCTCAATGCAGCCCTCAGGAAGCCCCCAGTCTCCAATGAGCCTCTGGCCCGCCAGAGATTTGTTGGAGCCCACTCTGGCCCAACACAGCTGCTCTCAGCGTGAGGGCAACTGTTTGACCTCTCACGTGAGCTGTGGGATGAGGGCTTCCTCCACTGCTTGCTGTTTCATGTCTGTGATCCAGTAGCGACAGCAAAGGAAAGGACAGCCTTGCTTTGTGCAAGGCCTTTTATAGGCCTTAAGCTATGGCAAGACCTTCATTCATTCATGTAAGTTCATCTTTAATATATTCATTTATGTAAACTTATGTAAATTTATTCAAATTTTAATGTAAATTAATTCTTTTTTTCCTGGTCCCCAACACAGTGTCAGAAAAATGATGTGGCCCTCCTGCCAAAAACTTTGGACACCGCTGCTTTAGGAAAATAGACTACTGTACCTGTGTATGGGTCATAATGCAGTAGTCCTTCCTGTGTCTATTTAAAGAAAAAAATAGAAATTATTCATCATATACTGGAATCATTCACCCCATTCCTCAATGCACTTCTCAGCGATGACACAGAAACCACCATCTCCAATTATAATTTACCTTAAGAACACAACATAAGAACAGCCCCACTGGATCAGGCCATAGGCCCATCTAGTCCAGCTTCCTGTATCTCACAGCGGCCCACTAAATGCCCCAGGGAGCACACTAGATAACAAGAGACCTGCATCCTGGTGCCCTCCCTTGCACAGGCATTCTGACAAACATTTAGCACTGAGTTTCAAGAATGTATAGAAAGGCAAAATTCCATATACCTAAAATAGGCTTTCAGATGCTTTTTTAGAGAAATCTATTCACTTCAATTCTCTTACCAGTTTCAGTTTTTTTTTATGTCTATGAGCCTTCCATAAAACTCATTTATTCTGCCTTATCTCAACAGAAACAAGCATTGGGATTTCCAGTCTACCCGGTTTTCCACTATCTTGTTATTACTACAGTAGTGAACAGCAAATATCTTTTTTAACACAACTGGATTATAAACATCAAGGTTCCTTAAAACATGACCCTTTAATCATAACTTTTACAGTCAACCAAAATCTCACCAGTGATTGAAAACTTTACATATGTGAACTTACTTTCCAGATTCATACTATTGGCAAGCTGTTTCAGTTCATGGCCCAGATATATCGAAATTGACTACCTATGCATTTTCAGATTCTTTAATGTAAGCCACCACTAACTTAAAATATCTTGATCTCACTTATACAATGATTTATTTGCAAGTAAATACCAGGGAATAGAGGGATGTTTTAACTATGTTTGGGGCCGCATTTGTACAACCTACCAATCTTAAAGCCTGCAGCACCAACAGCTAAATGCTGAAGATAGTAGACAAAACTGCTACAACAACATAATGTCCTTAACAATTACATGGCTGTGTTACAGATATGTCTAATCAAAATATTTGGGGAAACACTTGCCGCTTTCTCCCATCTATATTGAACCTGATACAAAAACGCTAAAATGTCAGTGCCCTTCAGTTTCACAAAAAAATGCAGTGCGGCTGACATTCATGACTTTGAATACAAGAGACTCCTTTCAAATGGGGTTCCCTTTTGAGTAATCACAGCTAATATATACTAATAAACCCAGACTTAAAAATTTTTTCAAAGCCATACGCTACTGGTGTTTCTAAAGAAAAAAAAAACACAGTCATTTATGATTATGAATGAAACACAGATGTTTTTCGAGGGGGAATTACTCTCACCTGTAATTCATCTGCACCTTGATCTGACATCTGTTTGCTATTTCTAATGTGCAACAACAGTTCTTTAACAGAATTTTTCACACGAACACCTTGGAAAGGTCCTCTTTGCTGCTTTCCTCCCCCCATGTGTTGTCCAACTGTTGAGACACAAATAAAAAATAAAAATCAAACCACTGACACAATCCATACAACAGACAATTATGTTTTGAAAGAAATAAGGACAATTTGTATTCAATTCATTGGGCCATCCTTCAGCAGATAAGCATAACTTCGCTACCAAGTATTCCAGAGGCACAGAAAGATATTTGATAGTTTGACTCATACACAACCCTCCTTTCACTTCTCTCCTGCCCACCCTTCAATTTGCTAACTAGATAAGAACAAAATCTCCAGTCGCATATGAAGGCATGTTAGTATTCATATGCCATTATGCAAACAGATTTTCAGAATTACTTGCACCTGTCACCTCCATCATGAAACTGCTTGTCCAAAATCCAAAAAACGTTCAACTAAAGTTTCACTGCACATATTACATTCATTCTATTGCGTCGTCTCATTAAGCGCAATCAATTTTGAAGCCTTAAAAAGAGAAGTGAAAAGAGGAAATAATGATGCAAGTCAGTGCTAAAGAGAAGTTGTGACTTCATCGTAAAAAGTACAAAAACCTCAGAGAAGCTTTATTATTATTAACATTATTAACAGTATTTATATACCGCTTTTCAACTAAAAGTTCATATATAAAAGTATCTTTATATAAAAGATACATCAGAAGAGTTACAGTTCAAACTCAACATAAGCCATTTTAAAAAAAAGCCTGCTATCAGCTCCCATGGAGCTGGAATTTCTATTCAGAAAAAAAAAAAAGATTCCCAATGCAAGGACCAATAATTTGCTCTTGACAAAAGATTCCTTTAAAAATTACAAGCATGGCTAAAGCAAACCATTATTATGGATTTAAACTGTCTTAAGGAATACAATTCAAGAAAACAAACTCTGCTGTAAAGTGATTTTGTAAAGGTCTTCCTGGAAAAAATTGTGCAACTTTTATTAAAAAAAAACAAAAAAAAACAAACCTCAATTAGAGATTTCAATATGGCAAAAAATTTTGTGGAAAATAATTGTCACTTGTGAAATCAAAAAGTAACCGTTTCCTTTCAGTGCAATATCCAGTTCAGTAAGAGAGCAAAATATACCAACTTACATCCTCTTAGCAAAGTATAAAAATATACGTCAGACATTCCGATGCTTCTTTTAAAAATTATTATTTTCTCTATAGGACCGATACCGGAGTGAATGGTAAAATCCTGACTAAACAGTAGTCTACAAGACACTACCTTTGTTCAAATCTAAACAACACTTTGGCCAAAGAAACCTCAACAATATGAGATCACTGTAGCAAGTGATTTTATTCTGCATTATAGAGAACAACTTATTTTACCACAAACTTTCTAAAGATAACCATCTCCTTGCAACAGAGGCCCAGGAAACAACAGCATTTTCAACTATAAGAATCCCTATTTTAAAGGGTTTGATTTCAAAATTTAAAATATACAGCTTACGCCTCTTTGTCATATATTTTGTACAGACAGCATGAGCCATGCAAGTTCCATAAAACAGGATGCACAAAACAAATAAAAGTTGAACGTTTCAGTGAACTGAACTGAATTTGCAAAGCTTTCCATATTCACAAAATGAAGCCACCTTCAAGAGACTAACACCATGACTATGGTGAAGGTCATAAGACTATAAGAAGAGCCCTGCTGGATCAGGTCATAGGGCCACCTAGTCCAGTTTCCTGTCTCACAGTAGCCTCAGGAGCACACAAGACAACAAAAAACTTGCATTCTGGTGTCTTCCCTTGCACCTGGTGCCCAGATTTCTGCAGCAACAGAGCAGCCTCTGCCGCACATCAGGTGCACATCAGGAAAGGCTTTCCAGAGCAGCCTCTGCCACACATCAGGTGCACATCAGGACTGCATGACTGAGTTTGCAACCCTATCTACACTTTCCTGGGAGTAAGTCCCATTGACTATAAGGGAACTTCCTTCTGAATAGACATGCATAGGCTTAGGCTTCAGTCCTATCCACACTTGCCTGGGAGAAAGGCCCATTGGCTCTAATGGGACTTACTTCTGAGTAGACATGCCTAGGTTTGGGCTCTGAGGCTGCAATCCTATCCACACTTTCCTGGGAGTAAGCCCCACTGTCTATAAGGGGGCTTACTTCTGAGTAGACATGCCTAGGCTTGGACTCTGAGGCTGCCATCCTAGCCACATTTTCCTGGGAGTAAGCCCCATGACTCTAAGGGGACTTATTTCCGAGTAGACATGCATGGGCTTGGGTGCTAGTCTCTACCAGAGCGCGCTCTTGTCTATGGAGACGGCCGAACAAGCAGCCGAAGTGCCAGGCAAGCCCCGTCCTACCAAGGCTGCTCGGGGCCCGGGAGGGAGTGTTCGGGTACCTGTTCTGGCCGCCGAGTGCGCGCCGCCGCGGGGGAGGCGCCTTCTGCTGTAGTCGCCACTGTCCCGGCGGCCGCTGGCGGTGCTGCTGCCGCTGCTGGAGAGCTCCGAGTCGGAGCCCGGGGAGCCCGGCGCGGAGTGGGCGGGCGAGCAGCTGCCCTCGCTGGAGTGCGGGGACGCGCCGTAGAAGAAGGCCAGGTTGAGGGGGCTGCTCATGGAGCCTCCGTCGCCGCCGTCCAGCAGCAGCGCGTCGCGGCTGCTGTCCACGATCATGGCTGGGCGGGCGTTGCGCGCAAGGGCGAGCCAAGGAAGGCGCACGGTGCCACGGGGACGGGGCAGCGGGTCGGGAGCCGTAGGCGGCCGCGGCGGCTCTTATAGCGGCTGCCGCACGCCCAGGCGCTGGGAGGAGACGGGGGAGGAGACGGGCGGGTCCCTGGCCAGCCGCCCGCCCGGCCGCCCGCGGGGTCGAGAGAGGCGCGGCAGTTCCCGGCAGCGCCTCTCGCCGCGCGCCTGGCCACGGCCCTTGGCGCGCCTCTCGTGGCTCCCCGGCGAAGGCGCTCGGCTCTTGGGCAGCACCCCGAAGCCACCGGCCGCTGCCTGCACTGGCCCGCGAAGGCGGCTCTGCCAGGCTCTGGGCGCCAGGCAGCAGCAGCCAGGAAATTGGTGGCGCCGCTCCGTTGGCGGAGGGAGGTGTCTTCCTGGAAGCCACTCCCCTGGCCGCATTCCTGTGGCGTTCAGAGGCAGGGCCCATGAGTGGGGGCTCAAAAGGGGGGCCAGGAGCCCAAGGAGGGGAGCTGCAGAGTTCCCAGGGTCTTACAGCCCAAGTCTGTGCATGTCTACCCAGAAGAAAATCCCATTAGCTTCAAGGGGGCTTACTCCCAGGAAAGTGTGGATAGGATTGGGCTGTTACACTCTCCAGTCTCTCAAGACAGTAGTTCCCAAACTTCTTAGCACCAGGACCCACTTTTGAAAGTGACATTCCATCACAGTGATTTTCAACCAGTGTGCCATGGCACACTGGTGTGCCATGAATGGTCTTGCGGGTGTGCCTCAGCAGTTTGGGGGGGAATCATTTATTAGTAGGGCAGGGGGGTGAGTCCCCCAGCAATATCATGGTGCACCTTGTCCATTGTCCAGAAACTGATGGTGTGCCTTAAGAAGAGCTCCAGTGGATCAGGCCAGAGGCCCAACTAGTCCAGCTTCCTGTATCTCACAGTGGCCCACCAAATGTCCCAGGGAGCACACAAGACAACAGGCACAACCTGCTTCCCGGTGCCCTCCCCTACATCTGGCAATCAGAGGCAGCCTACCTCTAACCAAGAGCTTGCACATACCTACTATGACTTGTAACCAGTAATGAATTTTTCCTTCAGAAATCTGTCCAATTCCCTCTTAAAGGCATCTGTGGCAAAGAGTTCCACAAACTAATTACATGCTGGGTAAAGAAATATTTTCTTCGGTTTGTCCTAACTCTTTCAACACTCAACTTTCGTGGATGTCCCCTGGTTCTGATGTTATATGAGAGTGTAAAGAGCGTCTCTAGTCTATCCACTCTGTCCATCCCCTGCATAATTTTGTATGCTGCAATCATGTCCCCCCTCAGGCGCCTCTTTTCTAGACTGAAAAGCCCCAAATGCTGTAGCCTTGACAACTGTAGGGCTGTCTCAGGGCCTAATCTGATCCCATTTTGCAGTACTGGTGCAGCTGTGCCAATGGGGCATGTGCTGCACCCTGTGGTGGGGAGGTAGTCACAGAGGCCTCCTCAAGGTAAGGGAACATTTGTTCCTTTATCTCAGGCTGCACCGATGCTGGAAAGCTGGATAGGACTGGGCCCTTAGTGTGCCATGAGGTGAAAAAGGTTGAACATCTCTGCTAGAACAAGGCCCAACTAGGTTTACCAGCTGTTAAAAAAAGGGGAGCTCGAGAAAGAAATAATATTTTATTTATTTAAGTAATAATAACCAGAAAGAAAGATTCACAACATTTATCCTCCTATACCAGGGATGGGCAAACTTTCAACTTTAGGGCTCCTGGACCTTTAACAATTGTGTAGAAGAGAATTTCAGCAGGTGCAGTATGTCATCTCACAGATTCTCTCTCTACACAATTCTCTCTTCTACACAATTGTTAAAGGTCCAGGAGCCCTAAAGTTGAAAGTTTGCCCACCCCTGTCCTATATTTACTCATGCTTGTAAACTACAGGAGCTCAGCTCCTTGCAGGGCAGTTAGCAGCTTGAGGGCCAAATCCTATCCAGTTTTCCAGTGCTGGTGCGGCCATGCCAATGAGGCATGCACTGCATCCTGCAGTAGGGAAACAGTCCTGGAGGCCTCCTCCAGGTAAGGGAACACTTGTTCCATTTCCTCAGGGCTGCATTGTGGTTGCACCAGCACTGGAAAGTTGGATAGGATTGGGCCCACAGTAGTTGATTTTTCAATAGCCTTAGGACTTGAGACAATTAGACACTGATCTTTTCATCACTCTTTGGCGACCCACCAAAAATCAGGTCATAACCGACCAGTGGGTTCCGGCCCATGGTTTGGGAACCACTTTCTTAATAAGTTTTGGTACACACAGAATGCTTTCCATTCTAGTGTGAGCCTAAATACTATCATGCTAATTTTCTGCAATGATTTTCTATATTTAAAAGTTTTTAAAGAGGCTTCAGAGTGTATTTGGTTTTCTGTATTGTATCCAGCTGCCAATATCGCACAGGTGGCCAGACCTGGACTCTGCATCCAGAAGCCCAGTAGACCTGGGCTCCAAAGACTTTTCTGGCTGTCACCACCTTCCCCAACCCTGTTTTGTCCCCTCCCTGCTGTCTTTCAGAAGAGACCCAAAACAAATTTTGTACCCCCTGATAAAATTTCTCTCAGAGACTCTGTTTGGATGTACTGTAGTCATGGAAAGCCCAGCACCAGGATTGGCCCATCCAATTAAAAGAGTTGCTTCAAGCAGTGCATGGGTGAGAGGCACCCACTTCCATTATTTCTCCTTCTGCCTCCAGGATTTGGAAAGGAGGCGGAGGAAGAAACAAAAGGGAATTGTAGAGGAGGGGAGAGCCTCTGTCTCCCTTTCTGATTCTAGGAGGCAGAATGAGGAGTATCAGCTGGTGCACCAAAGGGTAAGGAGGGCAGTATTTAATTTGACAGATCACATCTTGCACCAGAGATCTTGGACTGGCTCTCACCAGCACTCTGGAATTGACTCAGAGACTCATCCAAGAAAGAGAATCCTCTGATAAACACTTGGGGCAAACAGTAGGGGGTGGCTGTGACCTCCCCTCCACATCCCATTATCACAATAATTCTTACACAATAATAACAGAGAAACAACACTGTTCAACTGGACAGAAAGGGGCACTTTCTACTACTTCTGTCAGGGCTGGCTCAAGACCACCTTGCGCTTGTGGCAGTGTACCAGTACTGCTCCCTTCTGGGTGATGTGCCAGCCTCTGCGCCTTCCACTAAAAGCAAATGGGAATACCAAGGTAGGCACCCTTGCTTGTCTGCTGCAGTAGAAGTAGGGTGCTGTAAACCTGCTCCCTGTCTTTGCTCTGAAGCTCAGGGGAGGAAGACAGCCTAGAGGAGACAAGCAAGGTAGGCCCTACATAGGCTACTGACCCTGTATCAGTGGGAACTCCAGTGCCAGGCAGAAGCTCAAGACCTCCCTTCTGCAGCCCAGACACAACGTATAAGCACATAAGTTTCTGTTTAAACTGCCGTTTGTTAGTGAAAGTGTGAAAAACTCCCCTATTCCGTGTAATGCACAACATACTGTAAACAGAAGGAATGATTAATATCTATTTACACAGTGAACTGTTTAAAAGAAAATTGTTGTTTTTCTGTTTTCATTTTACATATTATTTCCATGAGACTGTAAACCCAGGACGCCAATCATCCCAGAAGTGAAAACCTGTACTTTTGAGAGTAAAAAAAAAATTATAACCACAGTCATGCCCTAAAGGCTTTAATTTGTGTAATGATTTGTAAGCTAATTGCAGGATTTTTGGAGCATGGCTTCCAAAGGTTTGGAATTGACAATATGATGGCAATAAACAGGGCTTTAACTCCCTTAAGGACAGCTCTTGTGTTAAAGTATGTTTCTGTGATTCCAGAGCATTGTGCCTACAAGGAACTTATTTTAGGTGATGAAATGACAAGTATGTAAAAGAAAATGCCACAGCAGCCCAAATGCAGACAAGCAAGTACAACCAGTTTAATTGATCTGGAGATTTGGTCATATAAACCCACTGGGAAGACAAAAGTAGGTTGGCAGTTCTCAATCCTTTGATGACTATGAGAAAGTTAAGGGATTTAAAAATACTTAACTTTGGTTGGACTGCAGCAACTTATGTATTGCTCTTGTATGACCAATGCTTAGAAATGCAACCACATCACAGGAAGTGCAGGAAATGCACTCCTCTTGTAGAGCCATCCATTTTCTTGAGTCCTCCCTGCAAATTCCAGTTCTGAAGATGAAGGCTTGGGGGGGGGGGGAGTACAGCACACCTCTACACTCTTCCTTCAGTAATTGGTTTTGGAATCGAAATACACTCCTTAATGTATCCACAGCCAATGAACATACCTAGGGTCACAAACCAGTGACTTCTATGGTTCACTGATACAATTATAATGTAACCCTTAACAGCCTTGACAGTGAGGGAGCAAACCTCTCAAAGAGATGACAAGCCAGACTGTTGCTTTTTTCTCCTTAAACAAACATATCTCCCCTTCAGCAAAGAGTCCTGGTTATCAAAGCTTTCCAAGCAAAAACTGATTTTCTCTTTTTAATTAGGCTTTTGTTGTGTGAGCTGAGTGGGAGGGTTTAGGAGACTGGGCAATTGTGAGTAATCAATTCAATCCAAGACTGAAAAGTGGAGACAGATCTGTATGTCCTTTAGAACAACCCTATCATAATAATGGCCAGGGACTCAATAGTGAACCTGCCCTTGAGGTGCCCTGAGGCAAAGGTCTGCAATGGCACCCCCCCCCATGCAAAGCTGCTTCCCCCACTTACCTGCAGCACAACAGATCCTCATGTGGTTCCAGGACCATCCAGGGAAGCCTTCTGAGGCTTCCCCACAGTCTTAAACTTTACTTCCAGTACAGTTTCTGACCTCATCAGGAGCCTCAGAAGGCCTCCTGAGCAGTCCTAGAGGCCCACACCTGGGGCATTTGCCCCGTTCACTTAATGGTAGGTCCGCTGCTGCAGGGAGTATTGCTTTAGATCAGTGTTTCTCAATGTTTGTCCCCCACTATACCACTTTGTATGGTCCACCAATAGGAAGTACTGCCAGAAGTAACTGGCAATGATGTAATCACCAGTTACTTCCAGATTGGGAGGCCAGAAATGACAGGACAAATACCAGTAAGTAGTTCAAGGTGGGTGTGAGGGCTTTTTACATTGTGCAGAAAGCACATGGTGGAGCTCTGCCTGCCAAGCCGAGCCTCCTACAGCTGCTTGTCACACTGCACTGCTGGTCTTGCTGCCAGTCAGATGGGGTCTGGGGGGTCCTGCACATACCACCAGACACCACTTCAAGTACCAGCAGTGGCACAAATACCACTGGTTGAGAAACGCTGCTTTAGATAATTGATAAGATTATGTTGCCAGAGAACCCAATGACCACCTAAATTTTTGAAATAATAGAATTTAGCTTCTAGTTTTTTCTCCTTGAGTAGCACAACTAGAACCACATTAGTTTGTTCTGAACTGAGTATTTATACTAGCTGTTTGGTATGCCCTTCACCACTCCTGAATCCTTATGGTCATGTTTGCTTGAGTGGTGCAGAGAGACTGAAGGTGTACATTGAGCAAAGCAGTTGGAAGTCCCCCATTTTAAATCTCAGTTCAAGCATGTAATTCATTCTATGGCCTTTGGGCAAGTTGCAGGCTTTTTGCATCAGCATTTCTAACAACACACCAACACCAAAACCTCAAAAGAATCTGTAATATGGGATGATGATACAGGTCCAACCTTGTTATACACTGATTTTTTATACATGAAAGCAACAGGAATGGCCACTGCAAATGAGAAAGAATGTGCTAATCCCTGGAGAAGGGGAAAAATGCATCCCTTTAAAATCACAGTTTAAAAAACTGCTTTTTACTGTTGTAGAGAGATAGTCATGCAAGTGATTACAGGTCTAACCTAATTATCCACAGATTTTTCTATCTCAAGGTGATGAGAGGTACCCTTTAAATTAAAGGCAAACAGAACTTTAACAATAGCCTCATTAATGTGAGAGAGGGCAGCCAGCTGACAATTCCTCAATTATTCTCTCTCCAGGCACAAGGCAAACCCCTCCCTTCCCCCTGAGCACATGAAGGAAGGCTAAATGGCAGTGATTATCACCCCCATTCTTTCCCCCTCACTGTGGCTCCTAGTGAAGGGAGGGATTGCTGCCTCCTAGTGAGACCTAAGCACCAGGAGAGAGATTGATTGCCTCTGAGTGCATTTCAAAAGGTCAGCAAGGCTGTTTTTAAATCACATGAGCAAAAGGACTTTGTTTTTTTAATGGAGTTGCTTTAGTGCAAAAGTTCTGAACCCTCAAAAATATTGAAATTCAACCTGTACCGACATTTGTTTCAGGATTTGAGATAAAAAGTTATATCCAAAAATCTCACATTAGTCTTGATTAAGCACCATTACATAAGAGCCCCGCTGGATCGGGCCAAAGGCCCATCTAGTCCATCTTCCTGTATCTCACAGTGGTCCACCAAATGCTTCAGGAAGCACACAAGACAACATCCAAAGCAGTGAGGGTAGTTAGTGGTGAATAACTTTCTTTGGACACAACTCAATATAAATGCAACATTTTGAACACTGAGGGAAAAGTGCTATATAAATACTAGATATTATTAAGCCATTTCTGCCCAACATTGCATATACACAACAGGGACCAAATGTGTACACCTGTGGACCGGACAAAAATGAAGAGAACTGAAAAGATGCACTTAGGTTGCAATCCTATACTCTTACCTGGGAGTAAGTCCCACTGAACTAAGTGAAGCTTATAGCCCAATCCTATGCACGTCTACTCAGAAGTAAGTCCTATGATAGTCAATTGGGCTTACTCCCAGGTAAGTATGCATAGGATTGTAGTGTTATTTCTTTAGACATGCATAGGATTGTACTGTGAGTCATAACCTTACATAGGGTGTTCTGCAATGTGCAGCTAGTCTATAATTACCTGGCTCTATTGCATAGCAGTGGTTAGTTTTGAAATGGGAGTGTCTTTGGTCAGGGTGCTTGATTAGATTATCACTGTTCTAACTCTATATGTCCCTCTTCCAACCAGGGATTATTTAAAGCCATATATTAAGACAATTGGCATAGACAATTACCTGTAAGTGTTTGACTTTGACCTGGGAAATCTGGGTTCACATTCCTGACTCATGAAGTTTCCTCAGTGACCTTGGGCTGGTAACTAATCTGCCTCTTAAGGAGAAGTAGGAGAGTGGCGTATACCACACTTTGTCCTTGGATGAAAAGTAGGACTTAAATAGATTCTCTTCTGCACATAGGTGCAGATTTAAGCACACTTGACCAAATATTAACTGTGGCCAACAGAAACCTTTAACAGCTGCCAAATCAACCTTGTTTCCAAGACCTCCTTCTAACTTAAAAGACAGCAAATATGATGATGAAAGTGGACTGAGCAAATATAGGCTACCATGATGCATACAGTTATGGCCCTGATCCTATTATAGTCTTGCAGTGCTGGAACTGATGTTCTGGTAGTTGCAAGGCCATTTACACCAGTGTGAAAGCCAGAATCCTGGGCAACTGCCATAAGTGACAAGAGGAGCAGTGCACATGGCAGCAGCTCCACGAGGCTCCAATAAGTTGGTGACAAAGAGGGGGGGGGGGTTTGGGGTATTCCAGAATGGGGAAGGCAAGGAGCAGACCTGAAGGGGATGATCTCAATGACAGATATACATGCCAGGCCCCATATCTAATTTTTGCCCTGTCCTCTCCTCAGACACCAGTTATATAGCTGGTATAGGTCTCAGGAGACCCATAGGTCACCAGGAGGCCTATGTGGAAGTAAGTAAATTTTTTTACTCACAATTGGATGCAGCACATGCTCTAACTGTGCCAGTGGTCCCTGAGGCCACTGCATCTGTGCCAGTGGTCCCTGAGGCCTCACCTCTTCCCAATGAGCCAGGCGGACTAGCTCTTCTTGGCTTCCACCAGCTACATGAAGCCTGGCAATGACATCACCACTGGTCATGTCGGAGTTGGGCAGATGCCCAAGCAACCATGCATGTGTCCTCCAGCTCCATGGGGTGGAGCTGGGTGTCACAACACGTGAAACACTAGTGCTGTGTAGCTTCTAGGGTTCAGACTCCTCAAAAATTCCTCATACAGCGAATGTTTTGCATGTTTTCTTATGTGGTGACAATAATCTATTTTTCACTATTTGGGAAAATGAAATCACCCTGAAAAGACTGCTGAATCATCCAGATGCAATAGCTTTTGTTCCTTTGTTGTTGTTTACCTCTCTGTCTTCCCCTACTGACTGATTAACAAATGACTTGACATTGAGCCAGCTCATTGGACTATGAAGCTCACTCAGTTTCCAAGGTTGGGAAATTCAGAGGCTCAGGTGACCCCGCTCCCCACTGTACCCAATCCCACAGGTGAAGCCCACAGATTATAAAAAGCATCATGCCAACTCCTTGGTGGATTTGGGTGGTAGCAGCAAAAGCTACCTTTTCTCAGTTCATTGCTAGTTTACTCTGCTGAAAGGGTGAAGCAGGAACCAGAGAAGTGTACCAATCACCAACCTCTATGCACCAGCCTCTAAATCCCCAGTTTACTGGAAGTGACGTCCAAGATTATATGTAGAGGACTGCCAAACAGGCACAACAACAGAAGGATAAAAGACAGCTTTGCTCTTTTTTCAGCTTTGAACAGCCTACAATCATTACTCCTCAACACAAGCTGATTAGTGTGATTGCAAGAAACTAGGAGAATATGAGCTAAATAAATTTACTGATAAGACTATTTTATTGCCACCATACAGGAAGTGGGTTGCAGGAACATTCCCAAAGTAGACATGTTACAATTAGCAAACACTGCATGATCTGCACAAATATTTGCTGTACCAAAACAATTGCCATTGATGTCAATGTTCTTTTTTTCATGCTAGCAGAAAAAAAAACTAACACTCTAGAAGCCTTCCGTGTAATAGATACACAAAGGCAGCGTCCTTTCCCTTATCACTAGAGAACAGCCTCAGAGGCCAAATAAAGGTGACACTGTATCAATTTTGGGTTTGTTTTTAAAGAACCACAACATCTGGCAATGAAAAAGCTCATTCTCTCCAGGATCAAGTTAATGCACATCAGAGAGAGAGATTGCCAATATCAAGTGCCAACAGTTTCAGTTATCCTCCATAAAAGGAACCTTGTTGCACTGTAGGGATGACCAGGTCTTCTGCAGCATAAGCTTTCATGGAGTACAGCCACATAAGAACAGCCCCACTGGATCAGGCCATAGGCCCATCTAGTCCAGCTTCCTGTATCTCACAGCGGCCCACCAAATGCCCCAGGGAGCACACCAGATAACAAGAGACCTCATTCTGGTGCCCTCCCTTGCATCTGGCATTCTGACATAGCCCATTTCTAAAATCAGGAGGTTGCACACACATGGCTTGTAACCCATAATGGATTTTTCCTCCAGAAACTTGTCCAATCCCCTTTTAAAGGCGTCCAGGCCAGACGCCATCACCACATCCTGTGTTAAGGAGTTCCACAGACCAACCACACGCTGAGTAAAGAAATATTTTCTTTTGTCTGTTCTAACTCTTCCAACACTCAATTTTAGTGGATGCCCCCTGGTTCTGGTGCTATGTGAGAGTGTAAAGAGCATCTTTCTATCCACTCTGTCCATCCCCTGCATAATTTTGTATGTCTCAATCATGTCCCCCCCAGGCTTCTCTTTTCTAGGCTGAAGAGGCCCAAACTTCGTAGCCTTTCCTCATAAGGAAGGTGCCCCAGCCCCGTAATCATCTTAGTCGCTCTCTTTTGCACCTTTTCCATTTCCACTATGTCTTTTTTGAGATGTGGTAACCAGAACTGGACACAATACTCCAGGTGTGGCCTTACCATAGATTTGTACAACGGCATTATAATATTAGCCGTTTTGTTCTCAATATCCTTCCTAATGATCCCAAGCATAGAATTGGCCTTCTTCACTGCCGCCGCACATTGGGTCGACACTTTCATCGACCTGTCCACCACCACCCCAAGATCTCTCTCCTGAACTGTCACAGACAGCTCAGAACCCATCAGCCTATATGTAAAGTTTTGATTTTTTGCCCCAATGTGCATGACCTTACATTACTGACATTGAAGTGCATCTGCCATTTTGCTGCCCATTCTGCCAGTCTAGAGAGATCCTTCTGGAGCTCCTCACAATCACTTCTGGTCTTCACCACTTGGAAAAGTTTGGTGTCGTCCACAAACTTTACAAGCTCACTGCTCAACCCTGTCTCCAGGTCATTTATGAAGAGGTTGAAAAGCACCGGTCCCAGGACAGATCCTTGGGGCACACCGCTTTTCACTTCTCTCCATTGTGAAAATTGCCCATTGACACCCACTCTTTGTTTCCTGTTCTTCAACCAGTTCTCAATCCATGAGAGTTCCTGTCCTCTAATTCCCTGACTGTGGAGTTTTTTTTGTAGCCTTTGGTGAGGGGCCATGTCGAAGGCCTTCTGAAAGTCCAGGTATATAATGTCCACAGGTTCTCCCGCATCCACATGCCTGTTGACCTTTTCAAAGAATTCTATAAGGTTCGTGAGGCAAGAATTACCCTTACAGAAGCCATGCTGATTCTCCCTCAGCAAGGCCTGTTCATCTATGTGTTTTGAGATTCTATCTTTGATGAGGCGTATCTTTGATGAGGCCACAAACATTTAAGCCACAACAATTATGTTAGGATGTTAGCCTATCCAAATTTACCTGGGAGTAAGCCCCATTGACTATAATGGAATTTACTTCTGAGTTGATATGCATAGGCTTGGGTTCTAAGGTGGCATTTTCAAGGCAGGCTCTGGCTCCAGGATAGTTCCCAAGTGACAGCCCAATCCTATCTACACATTCCTGGGAGTAAGCCCCATTGACACTAATGGGACTTCATTCTGAGTAGATATGCATAGGATTGGGCTGTGAAAAGCTTTAACACAGGCAGGAAGGTCACTAATTGGTGGTCTCTGGGCCAAATCCATCACTCTGTGCAGCAGTATATAAGGGTTTTTTAAATTACATTAAAATAAATCCAGGCTACAGAAAGCCACCAGTTGGCTTAGCAAACCATCTAAGGCTGCAATCCTATACACACTTTCCTGGAAGTGAGCCCCACTGAAAATAATGGGACTTGCTTCTGATTAGACACGCCTATGATTGTACTGTAAGACACATATGTGCACAGCCACATTGGCTTCAGATTGCCTGTCAGGAGAGCCAAGGTTCTCATAATGGGAAAGAGGAAATTGGCAGATTCAAATCAGTGACTGATTAGTAACCAGTCAACACCCACAGGATACCTATCGGATCTGGGAAAGGATTAGAGATGCTTAAATGGTTTGCAATCTTCTTTCATGAATAAATATCATGCCATCAATTTGGCTGTGATTTTGCAGCAGCAGTCAACAGGTGGAAGGTTGCGAGTATGTTTAGGCACAGAAACAGCCTAATTTGGCCAGGGCTTGGTCCTGGGAATCCTTTCCAGTGCCTGCCTCAAACCTAGAAGATATGAAATAACTGCAAATGAGAAGCCTTCTGACAGTACATTTTTCTCACCAATAGGCAACCACAAGGCAAACCCTACCCAGTTTGCCCAGGTATACCTTCAAGGCAAACTGGAGCCCCAGCATCTTCCCTTTATGAAAGGGTCCATCTCACAGGTATAGAGAGAGACTATTCAACATGGTCTATTGAACCAATAGTCTATTGGTACAATGTATCTAGACTAGATGAGAGACTGATCCATGTGTCATCTATAACCCTTCTCTGTAAATCTCAAGTAAAAGCACACACATCCTCTTTCTTTTTTGGTAGGGTGTATGTTTAACAGCTGCCCAACAGACAGAAATCCCACACATGAAGGTATCTTCTGTTCCCATACTGGAGAAAGTTTAGCAGAACTGTGGAAAAGAACAGACTCAATCACAGCAGAGGTGAGTTACACAAAGCACTTTATAGATATACATATACAGCAAAGTAAGAGTAACAGTAGTCCGGTGGTTTTCAAAATTTTGATGACCAGGACACACTTTTTAGAATGACAATCTGTTGGGACCCACCTGAAGTAACCTCATCAAGCAGAAACATTTTTAACACCCCCCCCCCCATATGACAAAATCAAATAAATTAAGTAAATTAAAAGATTACAATAAGTATGTCTGAAAATTTATTTAAAATAAAGAACTCTCCTAACCCTCCCAAGCAGCTGCTTATCCATTAAAAAAAAAATTCCTGAAACATCCCAAAGTCTGCAAGAGTAAGCTCCACTGACTATCACTGTTAAAAGCATATACATAGTAGCCTGTTAAAAATACAGCTCCGTAACATTTTTCCAAATGCTGTCACATACCATGGTAGCATCAAGTCTGATATATTAAAAATAAAATACACATTGAAATGAATGGGGACCCACCTGAAACCTATCTAGTGGGTCCCAACCCACAGTTTGAAAACACTGCACTAGTCATTGCCACTTAAGTAGGCAGACAAAACAGGGAAAGAATCTAATGAGAAGTCTAAACAAAACAGATGTGAGCGACCCATAGCCTTAACCAGGGGTGCCCAAACCGCAGCCCGGGGGGCCACTTGCGGCCCTCAGGGGCTCCCAATCCAGCCTGCAGGGAAGCCTCCAGTCTCCAATGAGCCTCTGGCCCTCAGGAGACTTGCTGGAGCCCATGCTGGCCAGATGCAACTACTCTCAGCGTGAGGATGACTGTTCAACCTCTTACCTGAGCTGTGGGATGAGGGCTCTCTCTAGTACTTGCTGTTTCACGTCTATGATGCAGCAGTGGCAGTGAAGGAAAGGCTGGCCTTGCTTTGTGCAAGGCCTTTTATAGGCCTTGAGCTATTGCAAGACCTTCATTCATTCGTATATTCGATCTCTATCTCTGATATATTCATTTATGTAAATTTATTCAAATTTGAAATAGAAATTAATTATTTCCCCCCCCCGGCCCCCGACACTGTCAGAGAGATGATGTGGCCCTCCTGCCAAAAAGTTTGAACACCTCTGCCTTAAACTAAGGCTCTAAGTAGGTAACAGCTCCCCCTGCTGGTGGGGATAAACACATGTCCACACCTACTGTTACAGTATGGAACTGGCTATCCGTAGGCTGCCACTCTTCCAACAGTTTCACCTACTAAATTTCTGCCTGCTACATAGTCAGTAAAAGCAAATAAAAACCCCAACCCAAAGTACCCTCCCTTAAGAGGCAAGAAAGTTAACAAAGTATTATGGAGAGAAGTCTCTTTTTCAGTTTCTCAGGAGCATGTGAGAATAGAAATATGCCCTCATGCTACAGTACTGTTGAGATAAGATCAAAGAAGCCTTTATTCTTGTGATAAGGGAATTGTGATAAGGGAATCAGGTTTGTTTGTGCCTGTATGTATGAGTGAGTGAATGAGAGATAATGCTAATATTTGAGCATCAAGGTTGCCAACTTTTTTACTAACCTTGGTCCTGTGCCTTTGATAGCAGCCTGATTCACAGGCATTTAACAAATGTTTTCCTACCAATTATCTCCATGCCAGGAAAAGCTGAATCTGCTAAATTTCTGTGTGTGGGGCTGTTGCTAATGGCACAGGACTGTGACCAGAGAACAGGTGGCAGCTCTATTGAATATGTATACATATGTAGTTTGATGTAGACCAAAAAAAGGAGGAGGTGTCACCAACAACTCTAGAGCCAAAATAATACTTTATGGGTATTAGACTGAGACGACACATATGTAGCTTTACCCACAAAGATTTGCAAACAAGGAGTACCTTCACGGAAAATATTCTTCAGGGATTAATTTATCTACTGTGGAACCCCTACATATTATAGTGGATTCTGGCCATGTTCAAGGGTAGAAGTGAGGAAAAATAGATAGCAAACCACCACTTTCTGATTTCTGATGCATCACCTAATGTTTCAATTAATTCTGAACAAGATGGACCTCAGTGTGATCCAGAAAGCCACTTCTTACGTTCTTAACCGGCAAAAAGATCAACACAACATAGATAACTTTTTAAAATCTCCTTAGGGCGCACCCTTGCTCTGTAAATTTTAAAACAGATGGTAGACCAAAGAAATTGTAATTAAAAAAACTGTAAACTACATAATGTTAAAGTCCATTCTTTTTCTATGGTGTATACTCACTAGTCAAGCTTTTTCATTTCAATGTTGTCTCTCGTAAGCTGTAGGATAGCATATTCTTAGGGTCAGTCCAAGACCTCCCATTTCCTAAGGCAATGTGCCAAAAAGTGTCCGTCCGTCCCCCCATGTGCCAGACTCTGTACATCCCACTTCCTGGATTAGAAAAGGAAGAGAAGTAGGGAGCAGAAGACAAAATGTGGAGGAGGAGAGTCTGGTGGGCTAGAGTGTCAGAGGCACCAATCCAGAGAGTGAGAAGAAGAGAGAGAGCAGTGGAGGTAAGTGGGTGGATGAAGGTGGGCACCCCATCAATATGTTGCCTGAAGCAACAGCCTCAGTGGACTTCGTGGATGGGCCAGTTTATTATTATTATTATTTTCTGCTTCTCAAGAATATACTGCAGTCAATACCTCTTCCCAGAAAGGCAGTTGAAACCCTGAGGCAGGGTTTGGATATGGTTCCTGTCTGGATGAGAGCTAATAAATGGAACATGTTCCACTTGGATCAAATTAGATGTTTTGGAAGTGTAATGTGACCCTGGGGGGTATCATTCATAGTGCACCAAGGAGTTTGAAAGGGGGTGGGGTGCTTTTTGACTCCACTATTTTGATCATGATTTCACACACACCCCAGCACATTGGGTGATTATAATTGGGGGGGGGGATCCTGTTCCAATTAAGATAGTGGGGAGGCATGATCATAGTGGGGTCAAAGTCCTAAGGCTCCTCTACTCCTTTCAGCTGTCTGGATTGCTTTTTACAAGAACAAAAAAAAAAATCCCACACAAAGTCATGTTATGCATCCCAGGTAACATCTAGTTTGATAATTAATGTGTCTTCAGAAAAGATCATACTTCTACACATTTTAGAAGAGGACCACATTTTACAACCCACATTTTCTTGCTAAATCTGTCACTAGTAGCAGTAATTGTGTAGGCTATTTGTTGGAAGAAGCCACCCTCTTCTGTAGATTGAATGTGACCAACCAAAATCTAGGAACTAGCCATTGTGTGAACACTAGCATCACAAATTCAGGAAAACTCAAAACAGACAGAAACCTTTCACTTCTATTACATGTGTGTGTGCATGTGTGTGTGTCCCCTTTTAGTTTCCTAGACTCCTTCCCTACATGAAACCTACAGCCCAATCCTGAGCTGCCCGGAACCCAGAGTAGCACCAGCACCAAAATGGCTGCCGCAACATCCAATGGATGCTGGGCAGCCACCAGTAGCTCCTTAGAGGAAGGGAGTAGGCCCTGCAATGGGGCTACTCAAGTCAAGGTTGGCTATTTACCTGGAGCAGAGTAAAGCAGCCCAATGTCAGGCCAGAAGGCCTGATGCAGGGGTCCGGATCTACCGGTACCACCCCATCCTCTCCCCCGCCCCACCTTCACCTGGCCTCCTCCTGCCCCGGAACGTACCCCCCCCCAACTCACCCCTCTGCCGCCTAGAGCTCACCTGTAACTCTGGGTGGCATGTGACAGACCTCCAGACTGCTCTACCTCAGCATGGACTGGTGTTGAGTTGGTACTGGCCTGGTGGTGTTACAGGCATGCCTTACAGGATGTTTTACAACACTCAGCACCGGTGGAGGGACAGCACTGAGACCACAGGATCAGACTCTTAATTTATACTACCAAAGCCCAGGCAGGTAGACCTGGGCTTCACATCAGGAATCCCAGTAGGCCTGGGTTCCAAAGACTATTCTGGGTGTTGCCACCCTCCCCCACCCTGTTTTGCCTCCTCACCACCCCCATTGTGTCCACCCATATCATCACCCTCCCCTGCTCTTTCAATCCCTCCCCATTTGGGAAGGAGCCCAAAAGAAACGTCGTACCTCCTGATAAAATTCCTTTCAAAGGTCCTGGTTATCTGCCTTTGAATTCAACCATTTAAATAAATAACAATTCTTTTTTTAAAAAAACTTGATCCAGGCAAAGCAGAGGTGCTGTATGTTGGAAATGCCAGTCTGGGTAGACATGTGCACTTTGTCTTGGACACAGTTGCACTCTTCCTAAAAGATCAGATCCACAGTCTGTGGGTACTCCTGGACACAGGTGACCAGATACAATGGAGGAGAGAGTGCCTATACTTTAACTATTCTTTAGAAGAGGGATTTTGGCAGCTGAATCTTTTTAAACCCTTCCATGTTGAGCTGCATCTACCCAAATTCCCTCTTCAATACCATGGTTAAAGATATAGGTAGTCCATGGTTAAAGGTATAGGCACTCCATTGTATCTGATCACCCTGTCCTGGCCTCATAGTTATCACTAGGTGCTAAGACTATGTCATCACCAGGAGTGATTTTAACCATCTTTGGCTGGTTTCACAACTGGGGCCTTATTTAGGGAAAGCACATCTGGCCTAGATCTTCAGCTGGTACAAAATGTAGTACTATGGATATTAATGGGATCTAGGTGGAATGCCAATTTTGTGAAAATTTTTTACTGATAACTGATCCATTGTTGATGCCAATTCAATTGGCAAGGACCAGGGATAGGGCCTTCTTGGTGGTAGCATTGCAGTTTTGGAATTCCCTTTCAGGGCAGAGCATTAGGTTATCATGCACACTCCTGTCAAATGCATGAGGCTTTTAGTTGACTATTCTTAATTGAGGGTTTTATTTTGTGCTGGCACTCTCCAGTTTATGTTAGGGGTCCGTTCTGGCCATCCATACATAAATCAATTTTTACACAAGTTGGATCTCCTTCTGCACATGTGCAGCTCTGTGGAAGAGTTTGGGGCAAGCGAGGAAAAGGCCCTAGGAACAGAAAATGGGTGGTCATGTGTCATCATTATAGCTTATGGATTGCTTTGTGTAGGTTCAAAACTGTGTGTGTTGAGATTTACATTAGGAACCTCCTGCACTTGTTCTTACAGATAGGCCTGCCCTCACGCTCTAAAGTTTAAATGCATGGTTTTCAAACTGTGTCCTGTGGAATCTTAAGATTCCTCAGAAGCTAAGCAGGGTTTCCTTACTGACCAGTCCAACCACGGACCAATCGTGGACCTTCCGTAAAAGACAGATTGCCCTGCAAAGGCCAGGCCAACTGCAGCCCAGAAGCTGCCCCTCATGAGGTAGGGCAGTAATGTCATTGATCAGTCCTACTAATGAACTCTATCCCCTTGTTCTGATAAAGACTTCCTCGCAAAAGCTGTTTGATCACATAAAATGCTGTGTACCACTATTTATGTTCTTACAGATCTGCTACCACACAGCAGTTCCATCTGTAGATTATATGCTTCTTGTGAGCCCCTTCACAGATCACTATCAACATAATAAGTGTATCATAATTAAAAAGCTGAAATATATGCAGCTCCCATACATACAGAGTTCATACAATCATTCATAATACAGTATACACACATAGGTTCATAACACACCAATTAAACCTGATCGCCCTCCCCGTCCGATTACCAGATGTTAGGAAGAAAGCACAAAGGACACAGTGTTGCCCTCGTGCCCTGCACATAAACTTCCCAGAAGTGTTTAGCTAGTCATTTTTTGCAGAGAGCTGACTAGATGGATTTACCCAAGACCAAAAAAGTTAATACTGTACAAGACAGACAGTATGTATTTGAAATAAATACATAAACCAGGATATTATGCTACCTTTCTTTTGTGTTAATTGCAGTTTAGTTTGTGAAATCTTCAGCATATTTCAAAGGAGGGGATAATGAGTAATTCATTTCTTAAAACTGAACATTTAGCATCACTCAATAGAAAATAACATGGGCTCCAGACTGGGATATAAACCTATACGGTGGTTAACATGATTTGTCATTAACTCCTTCACATCTAATGGGAATATTCACTTTGTAAATTAGAATCAGAGGAATGAAATGAATCTTATTAACAGGAAATACAGCAATGATTCAGAATCAGTTCTATCAAAGTAAAATGTATTTGAGAACAAAGACAGCATTGGTAATGCAAGAGCCCTTAACATTAACTATTTTCATCTTGAAAAATTAAAATTAAGTGCAGGGTAGCTGGCTAAACTGGAAAACTTGGGGGGGGGGAGAAATCTGTGAATAGTTCTCAAGCTTCCTTATAGTTTTTATTAATTGCAGTGAAAACATGGATCTCTCTGAATAAAGAGAATGTTTTTGTCTGGTCAGAATGTTCTGACAGCCCAATCCTAACCACACACACTGCCACCAGAACTAGTGGCAGCAGAATGCATTTTATGGTGTTGTAAGATGCCTTCTGGAAGCATTCAGAGTTAGGTGGTCCCAGGTTGCCACCGCAGAAAGCAGGGAGGACACTGACCACAGCAAAGAGGGGCCTTAGCAACACCAGTAAGTCAGCAGGGTGGGCAGAAGATGACCTTCTAGTGCAATTAAGCATCTCCTCCTTCTGCTACCTACCACCAAAAGCACCATGCTGGTTTTCACTATAAGGAAGCATGCTTGAGTCCAAAGTCCCTGGCTTGCCTCTCCATGTGGGAATGAGACCTCAGGAAACCCGTGATGGAAGCAAGAAGACCAGCAGAAGCAAGGTGGCCTCACATTCCAGGAGTCAGGGCTTGAAACAGAGCTGTGTTTCCCCCTTGCCCCATCCTTTACCAGCATCAATCAATGATGGCTCAGAACAACCCAGAGGTGGAAGTGGGCTGCTGTCTTCAAGCTCTGCCAGTGCAGATGGTGGGGCTAAATCTCAGCAACACAGAAACAGATGCAACTTAATTTGTTAATGCTTCTGCAGCTGTGGTTGGCTATATCCCTCCCCCCTCTTCAAGATGGGCAGCCCAGTCCTATCCAACACTGGTGCAAAGGGGCTGCTGAGCCCACACTGTATCCAGTGGTGGATTTGAGCAGTCATGAGGTCTCCTCAGAGTAAGAGAACATTTGTTCCCTTAACCTGTGTAGCACTCCAGCCTACTCAATGGGGTACTTGGATGTGTGCCACAACCAAGTAGCCCCATGTAGGGTTTTCAGATCCAGGATGGAGGTTAGGATACAACAGAGGCTGTTCCACTGCTTCCATCCCCTCCCAGGCCTGAACTGCACCCTCCCCGCTCTCTCCCACCCTGAAGCACCCTATCCCCACTTCCGAAACGCCTTCCTGCCATGCTCCCTCCGCCTCCCGGTGCAAGACCTTCATACCCTGGCAGCCATGGCGAGATGCAGTGCCCATGGAATGGCAAAGGTCTCCCTGCTGGCACTGCTTACTCACTGAGTGTCAAAAAGTGCTTACAGTGCTTTTACAGTATCTAGTGCTGGGGCTACAGCTGCTACTACACTGGTGCTGCCTGATCATAGGATTGAACTCTTAATTTATTTCCCTTAAGATCCAGGAAACTAAGGATAAATCCCCTATCTATGGGGCAAAGTTTAAGACATGGCAACCAACCATCATCAGAAACATGTTTGACAACATGTTAAGTGCATTCCAGGGTGTGTTCTCTGTACAGTGTGATGCTGAGGCCAAATAGAACACTCCCCAGGTTCATTTGCTACAGACAGAGGTTCCATGATTCAAGGTCAGGCAGAAAAGTGTTCACTGAATATTACCACCACCCCCTCCCAAAAATTAAGCAATAGCAACAACCAACATTAAAATTCTGGCCTTCCACACTATACACTCCATTACAACCATTATTTTTTCCCATTACTATTGAGTAATTTTTTAAAATGGTATTTTTTTTACCATTTCTATTCCCATTACTGTTGGTCCATCTACAATCAGCTGTGTTTTAAGTTCTGATAATGAATACTGTACAAATACCATAATACACATTTGTATAGCAGCCGTGACTAAATTATCCTGGTGATTTCATGGGAGTTAAGAGAGTTAAAAAACAATTAACTTTTAGTTGGAGAAGAGTGAACACATTCACCAGTCTGGGCAATCACATATAAAGGATATTTGAATTTGGTTATTCCCTTGCCATAAACATTGGCTTTTAAATGAGGAACAGCCTTTTCATACAATTCAGATTTCTCATACGCAAATAATTGGAGAAAACCAAACAAATTGCCAAAGTTGTTAAAAGCTAGGTTTGCCACTATGAGGTTTTGGGTTTTGCAGAACCCCTGCTCTTTGAATAAAGGATAACAGGCAGAAATTCACCTGGTGAAACTTTCCCCAAACTAAGGAACACTGGAATTTCTGATTATTATTACAGTAATCTTTCCCTAAATGACATAGTTTTTTTTAATAAAGACATTGATTGTAGAATATATACCATCCACTGTTTTCGTATTCTAGAAAAGCGAGAAGGATCACTACATATATGTATACTTATATGCATATTATACCTTCATGTCTTGGGAGTGAAGCTAGATTTGAAGAGATGAGCCCAGAGGTTTTCCCAATTGCTTAATGGTCCTCAGCACCTACGTGGTCTGTATATACAAATAACATCTTTTTCTCTGAGATTCAGAATCATACGTGTAGAAGCACCCTATAGCCAGCCCACTTCGTCAGTCACACTTCTGCTTTCTGTAGCCAAAAGAAAGTGCTCTACAGCTTCAGGCGTTTCATTCTTGATTTTTTTTCCAGGGTTTTTTTTTTTTTTTTTACAGTGATTCAGATCTGAGTTGTCTTTTGAGTGATGCAATGGTTAAAAAGGGGGGAGGGGAGAAAGAAGAATGTTGTGACATGCGAGAGGAAGTTGGGATGGAGGGCCAAGGGTTGCAGCTTGGACTTTTTCAGCAATGTGGAAATTCCCATGCAGGGTGAGCCTGTCACTGGGACACTCCCCACCTCGCCAGCTGCTGGAAAACCCGGACTGGCTCCCAGGAGTGGACGAAGCCTCTTAATCTGAGCGTCAGTGGTGGTTTGCTAGTTTAAGGGCAAACACATGCAATTGGGAAGGATAAAAATACATTTAAGAGATCTGCACAAAGGCTGCCATTCTAGATGAAAATGCAGGGGCTCCCCTTTCCATTTTTTTTTGGGGGGGGCGGGAACTGTTGGAGTTTTTTTACACTGACTGTTGAGGCTTGTTCACAAACATTGCTTGGAAAGTTCCCAAGCAGAACCTTTTGTTAAAAACATATGATCAGACGGTGCTTCTGATCAGGCTATGATCAGAGGGCACTTCTGTTACACTGGCTGCAGGGGCATGTTCACAAACTCGGCTTGGGAAAGTTCCCAAGCAGAACTTTTTGTTTTCAAACTCATGATCACAGGATACTTCTGCCTGGTGTTTTCATTGATTGTGTCAGGCTGTCACTTCCTGGAGCAAACGCCCTGCTCCATTAGATCAAACCCATTGGCTGCCACTGAGTTTCAGGGAGCCTATAGAAGACCTAGAGTCCTTGTACTTTTTATACAGTTTGACATATAGAATTTGACACAGAGTTAAGAATAATCTAGAGCCATTGCTCAGTTCTAAGTTTCCCATAAGCTTTAATGACAGTTAGTGATAGGTAGAGGTGTTTGTTTTTGTTAAAAACACAAAACACTACATTTTTTTTTTTTTTGGTTTAAAATAGCCAAAGAAAAACACAAAACACTGCATTTTGGTGTTTAAGATATTTTCCAGAAATTAAAATAGATTAAAATAGATTACTTTTCCAGTTAGAAATAACACTATGGCTGCATCTGCTGACACTGTATCACCTACCTAGTACACTTTTAAGGTGTTTAAGATTAATAAATGAGAACTTGGAATTAGAGTTTGGAATAAAAACACATAACACTGCTTTCTGTCTTTTTCATTTTTTTCAAATCATGAAATCTGGGGGGGGGGGGAAGGCTATTTTCAAAGGGAGGATCAGCTGTATGCAATGGGCCGCCACAGGTGTCCCAATAGGTCCGCCCTCTGAAACTGACTCTGCCTACACATATGAGAAGAAGGAGAAACTGAGTGGAAAGGAAAGCACCCATCTCTTTTTTGCATATCCACAAACAAACTACAGCACATTCGGCTGTAGACACCTTCAGCCACACCCTTTGGCCCAAAATTACACTTCAATGTTGCATTGTGTTGTGGCCAAAGGGATTTCAGAAATCCATGTAATATGGGGGTATTCTCTCCATTCCCACTCATCAAAATGAGGGCATTTTACTTATATCTTGTGTATATAATCCAGTAGTTATACTGGGCTTCTAGTCAAGGAGTTATCTCCTGCAGAGATACATAAATACTGGGAAGCCTGGCATGAAAGCTGAAGGAGACCCAACAAGAGGAGAGAGAGGGGCATTCCCTTTCTTTCCTACAATCCATGACTAACAGTGGATGGGAAAGTTCAACACCCAGGTTGCCACCACTGCAAGTGGTCACAGGTAAGTGGCAGATAAATCCAGGATAAGTGGATGCACTCGTTTCTTGTTCTGCAAGACCCAAGTACAGAAACTCTGTTCCCCCATAGCCCAAGAGGAATGATGATTGCCCATGTCCCTCCCCCTCTCCTGGTACTGCAGCAAAAAGTAGCTCTGTGGCACAGACTATACTATTCACAACTGGAGGGCAAAATACAGTTTTCTTAGTAACAGGCATGTCAGAGTAGAAGATAAGCAACAGAAAACACAAGCTCTTTCTTAAAGTTCCAACTTTTTAAAGGCACCTGCATGCCTCTGGGGATCTGAGTCACTTTTAGCTGGCAATATTGCAATTTCATCTCAAATGTAATTCCCTGGTTTTCACAGCAATTACAGAGCAGGATAGTTTCCCCCTAATGAGGCTTACTCTGCATTCCGTTTCCCCAGCAGATCCACACCTCAGAGGAGATGCGTAAATCTTCACAAGAGCAAGAGTTGGGCAAGTAGGCTTCATGGAAAGGTTTGCTGAGCATTCTAGAGATTTGGGAAATTAATCAGCTCCTTTAAGTGGTGGTAAGTGATGGGGAAAGATGAGGATATCGGAACCACTAATTATACAACCAAATACATGACTCTGTTGGAAATCTTAGTCTGAAGGAGCCCTGCTGGACTCAAAGACATCAAGACTTTCATCGGTGGAATCTTAAATCAACTGAACAGTAGCTTCCAGGAGTAGCTGCACATGTGTGCACTCACACATCCGTGCATGTCTGCCAGGACTTACCATACCAACTTGAGAAAGCGGACAAGGAATTTAAAAACCCATTCACATCCACAGCCTCATACACTTCTTCCAAGCCTGCTTTTGCAGAATGGGGCAGATTCATGAATTCATTGTGGAACCTCTTCCTGGGACTTCCCGCCACCTCCTGCCTCAGTGCAGCCTATAGCAGATACTGTGGGCATGAAGGGAACGTGTGTGAATCTCTGCCCTCTCCTGCCTGAGTAAGTGGAAAGATTGCTACCCGTTCTCAAACATGATCATTTTGAAACCTTCCCTGAAGCCAGGAAGTGCTGAGTGGGTGAAGTTTTCCTGTTCTCTCAAGAGACATTTATAATTATATAATCAGATTACTATGATGTAGAGCAGGATCGGTCTTAATTGCTTTGCTCCAAGGCAATAGAGGCTTGTCATTAATACAGACTGAGTCTATGCAGAGTTGGATGCACCTAAGTCCAGTAAAACATGGGCTGCAGGACACCTAGTTCTGCATAGGCTGTAGCGCTACTCTGCTAAGTGTTCAGTGGTGTAAAAAAAAGTGTTTGATTACAGTCAAATGTATACTTGGGATTAAGTCTAATTCAACACAGTGGAATTTACTTCCAAGAACGCATGCAAATTATCAGACAACAAGATCCCTGTCATAACAATAACCCAAATACATTAATCTACAGGCAAATCCCAAAATATATACATATTTGCTGGACAGGTCTAGAAATGCCTACCCATTGAGCATGTGTTGGATACAGTGACTGGGAAGAATATGTTTCTAGACTGCAAATCATAACTCTAGAGAGAAAGCCATAACACACAAACATAAGAACAGCCCCACTGGATCAGGCCATAGGCCCATCTAGTCCAGCTTCCTGTATCTCACAGCGGCCCACCAAATGCCCCAGGGAGCACACCAGATAACAAGAGACCTCATCCTGGTGCCCTCCCTTGCATTGGCATTCTGACATAGCCCATTTCTAAAATCAAGAGGTTGCGCATACACATCATGGCTTGTACCAGTGTGGGCCTATTCAAAAGTAAGCCCTGTTAAGTTCAATGGGACTCACTCCTAGGTAAGTATGTGTAGGTTTGCAACCTAACAGCACAATCCGAAACAGGCTTACTCAGAAAAAGTGTCATTGTGTTTAATGGGGCTTACTCCCTGGTAGGTGTGATTAGGAATACAGTCCCAGCTAGATCAAATTAAACTAAGATTCATTAGTTAAATTTGTCAAATAGCCATTTCTTTTATGTATTACTCAGGCATATCGAGATGTGCTGCAGCTAAGACTCACAATGGGGTTATCAGTATTGAATAGATTATTACCTTTTCATATAACAGGTGGAGAAAGTTGATCATCACTCAATACCACCTCAATATGTTGTATGCATTGGAATTTCACCACTAACTATATGAAGACTGTAATGTGTTTTCTCTTAGGACACAAACCTAACCAGGTCTACTCAGAAGTAAGTCTTATTTTGTTCAGTGGGGCTTACTCTCAGGAAAGTGTGGTTAGGAGGACAGCCTTAGTCTTCTTCAAACATATTAGATTGTGTTTACACATTCCTTTGAAGAGAGTATCACTGAGGAGGTGAAAATTTGACCCATTTACTTGACTCTCCTTACTGGGTGTTTGCTTGTGTAGAAAAGTAATGGTCCATGGCAATAATTTCAATTGCCCTACCAGTGTAGCTCTGTACCTCAGCCTCAGTACTCTTTTTTGGGTTGCAGCCATGGGACTGTACATTCACTGTGCATTCCACGTAGTTAAAATATTAGGGGAGAGATTATCACTCAGAGCACATGCTTCACATTTTGAATGTCCCAGGTTCAGTCTCTGGCATCTCCTATTCAGAAGATCTCAGAGGGGAAAAAGCTGGGAAATTCCTCTGGCTGAGACCTTGAAGAGCTTTTTGCCAATATTGGACTGGATGGACTCAGTGATGTAACTGCTTGGTACTACTGAACTCCACTGATTTCAATAGAACAACCCAGTGGTTCCCAAACTTTTTTGATCAGCGGCTCCCCTGACCGACTGGGCCATTGGCTGTAGCTCCCCACTAGGGCTATGATCCTATACATTGTATAGGGCAGAAGGTTTTTCACAAGGATTCCGTGGCTCCCCTGTCTGGTTTCCGCAGCTCCCAGAGGAGCCACAGCTCACAGTTTGAGAAGCACTATCCATACGTCCATAAGAATGCAGCCACTAAACACTTATCTCTGCTATACACAAGCATAAAAAACAAACTCATAGTACAAGGTAGTAAAGGAATTTCAGATAATGCTCTTGAGATAATGCTTTCTCTTTCCAGCAAGGTCCTGGATGGATCAAGAAAGAGCAGAGATGAAGGCACAAAGCCCAAAGTCATAAAAGTAGCACAGTAGCGGAATGAGAAATTAATGCTCCATCTTCTGAATCCAGTTAAACATCTCATCAACTGTGTGCTGACAGCCCTGGAACAATCTATAGTTACTCAAGAGAACCAATAAATAGGTCAGAGTACATGATCTGAACAACAAAGGGATCTTTATACGCAGTTTCAACATTTGCCAGGAGTGGTGGAAGGAAGCATACCTAATCTATAAGTATTTATCTGTGGGATCTTAAGAAGGCATTGTTGACTTTGGGTTCCTCAATGATGGTTTTTAAAAATCTTCTTCAGTACTGTCAATTGTTTTTAAAATGACTGGTACTTGCTTAGATCACCTTTCCGATGCCAGGAAAAGGTTACAGAAATTGGGGAAAAGACTAATGGCAAGCTTCTCTGGCTAAAGTCGATTTGGGCAGAAAGAAGAGATGTGAGAGAAAGGAAAAAAGGATGATTCATGCTGCTGAAGAAAGTTTGAACAGATTGATGGGAGTGGATGAGTGGGTGAGAGAGACATTCTGTCTAGTTCAGACATGCAAAACTTTCTCTTTGGTGTAACTGAGCCATGATCAGCCTGAGAACAGGAAGCTGAACCATTGACTCTCTGTTCCATTTACTTATTTGTTTGTGGCCAAGAAGTGAATACAGCATTTTGTTTTGGATCCAGTGTAATAGATCAAGGAGACATAAAGATATGTTTATGGTATCACTCCAACAAGCAGTAATATGAGAGTTTCATGGCACAATATGATGATGGGTGTCTTCTCCATATCTCCCCCTCCCCAAAGTGGGCAGCTCCTCCTCAAAGGGGTTGTGGAGCAACATTGGAGAACAGTGAGTAATAAACAAATCCAACATGCAGGTAGTATATTCTGCAACTATTTATGGACACCCTTCAGAGCCAACCCATACAACAGGAACCTGGACACAGGTCTTCCAGTCCCAGTTGGTTACTTCACTGTTGGTTGCAGTTTTAACAAGTACATGCTAAGTGGAGACTCTGCACTCCCGTGGAGGCAGGGGCCTGTGGAAGTAGCCCAAGGCACAGGACGCTGCTGCTGCAGGAGTAGGGAGGGATCCCTGACAGCTGGTTCCTCCAAATGGGGCGCAGTTGGTAGGGGCTTACCCAGCTACAAGCCCTTGAGGGAATCTGTGCATCCCTCACTGCCTCTTGCCTAGTCCCAGTTGCTCTCCTTTCTGGCCATCTTCCTCCCATCTCCTTAGTCCTCTCCTGTTGCAGTTAGCCCCTCTTGGTTCAAGCCCTGCTCCCTCTTCCAGTGGCCTCAACTAGCACCTCCTACCCATCATTACACCTGCCCTCTTCTCCCTTTCTTGGGCTTCCATTCCTCTTTCCTCCTGTGCTCACTTCTCCTGTCTGCATCCACTCATCCTTGTCTTCCCTCACTCTTTTCACCTTCCTTCCTCCCGTATTCTCGCTTTCCTCTCCTTCTCCCACTCCCATTTGCTCTCCCTGGGTTGGTTTTATGGCCTAGTGCCATTTTTGGCACCACAGCAGCCCTGTGCTCCAGGCAGTTCAGGAACTGAATTGCCCCTCAGGAGCTTCTGCCTTTGTTCTCCTACCCAATTGAGGCTGCTGAAACTAGTTGGATGCCCCTTGAATTGTTTCTAGATTAGAGCTCAGTCATAGAGTGGATAAGAACCATTGGAGGTGTGGAACTTTTCCTTGGTTGTGCAAAAAGTTATTTTACAAAAGTTGTTTGAAACTCAGGAGGCCAGGGGGTGGCCTTGGCCAGCAGATACCAAACACACAGTTCCAGATGGATTTGGAGCTTGAAGTCTTCATCTACATTTTGAACTCATGAAAACTCCATTTAAGTTTATGGAGTAAACAGGCCTGGATTCAAATTTGGAGCCTTAGGCTAGAAGATGATCCAGAAGCTTATTTCAATGAAGGAGGAGGTGATTACATTATTCAGTGAAAAATGTGGCCTTCCTGTGGCCTCTTGCCATCAGTCCTGTAAAACTAGCACATTACTGGTCTGGCCCTTTGCTTTCCAGGCAGGCACCCAGCACCAAGTACACGTGTTTTAAATATGTGTCTCCTACATGCCTTGAATTAAACAGAATGAACAGAAACTAAAAGATTGGTCATGTAACACCCTTCTCCCCGTCCTCACCTGCTGTAACAAGCCGGACTCCAGGTGTGCTACCCAACAGGCGAGGAGGTGGCAGATGAAAGGACTAGGGAAGGAGGAGAGGCTGCCCCTGCCAAGACTCCCTCTTAACTGATGATTAAGAAGAAAAGAAAATCTTCAGCTTGCATCCTGGAAACCCTCCTTGTTTGTATTGGCATGCACTCTTTGTCTTCCTGTGCCTTCATGGCAGAAGGGGCACAAGGCGCACCTCTTCTGCCAAGCCTTTCACAACATGGATCTCAGTGCTGTTTGCAGTCACAGTTTTTATTACTATGGGAGGGGGGGATTGTGTGCCTTTGACAGCTTCATGTAAGGGCATGAAGCTGTTAACGGCGCATAATCCCCCTCCCCAAAAGTGGAAATTTGATATGCCTTGAAGCAAATGTAATCCTTTAGGCAACTTGGGCTCAAATCCTAACCCACTTTCCAGCACTGGCATAGCTGTGCCAATGGGATGTGTGCTGCATCCTGCAGTTGGGGGGCACTGACAGAGGTCACCTCAAAGTAAGGGAATGTTTGTTTTCTTACCTAGGAGCTGTACTGCCCTTATATCAGTGCTGGAAAGCGGGTTAGGGTTGTGCCTTTGAATGCCTGAAATGTTACAAGACTGACAGCCCAATCCTATGTGTGTCTACTCAGAAGTAAGTCCCATTAGTGTCAACGGGGCTGACTCCCAGGAAAGTGTCGTTAGGATTGGGTGGTTAGATTCCTCCCACCCCTGCTTGGAAAAGAACTGAATAAATGAGTTTCGATCCCTCTTCTTGACTCATAGTCAAGTTGTACCAACAAAGAATACAGTTTTTTTTTTCTTGCTGATGGGGGTGGGCAGGGCAAAAGCAGCTTGGGAGGCATTTTCAGGAAGGAAACAGCTCAAGGGGGCTGGGCTATGTTGCCTATCAGCCTCCTTGCCAGTCATCTCCTTTCAGTTGCCACCTCAGTGATTCCATTTTGTAAAGCAAGGGGGAAAAAACTCTCAAAAGCATCAGAGAACTATGGAATTTCCTCCCACAGGAGGCCTGGCTCATTCAGTCTCTGTGAATGGCTTTGTGAGCCATACTGATAGTCATGTTGGGAACGGGAAGGCCAAGCATAAATGTTTTAAACAAACAAACATGCGGTCCTATCCTAAAGCAGAGAAAAGGGTTTTCATATCAAGCCAACTCCAGGAGGTAGATTCAGGCTGACTTCATCATTGTGGCAAAATCCACAGTCCTTGAAACCTGGGCAATTCCTTTTCTCATCAGCCAACCAACATTTGGTGGCTGAGGATAAACTAATGTATGGATATATTACCTCGTGGTGGGTTTTATTTTTCTTTAAAATTACAAACCATATGGTATATCAAATTACAGTATGAAGGACCAAGCTAGAGAGGTTGTTGTGAGAATCTACCATCTAGTGGCGAATTTAAGACATTTCAGGCATGTTCAGCACATCCATGTGGTTGTCGGTGATGCCTCTAGAATGTCCTGGAAGGCTTTCCTTCCACTATTCCATTGTTACAGCCTTGCTTTTATGTACATTTTCTTTTCTACTTGAGCTGTGCATGCTAAGGCATGATCTTCACATTGAATCAGGGCTGGATTTATGCACAAGCTAAGTAAGCAACAGCTTAGCACCTTGCATTATGAGCAACCTCTGAATAAAAACATTTCAAGTTGTACATAATCTAATGGAAGAAGTAAAGTCATGTCTTAAGTGCTCAAATGATAAGCTGAATGGTTGTTACATATGCTAATTTATATATGCTAATTTATAAATCATAAAGATAGCTACTATATTTTAGCTTGAATTAACCTCATAATGCATAGTGCATCTACAAAGGCTTAGTTAAAATTATTTATGCTTAATGGGTTTTTCATGGTACTTTTACCTTTTAATACAGGCAAATAGAAAACTTTAATGTCCTTTCAGTTAGAATTAGGCACTTTTTTGTAATGTAATGGGACAGGGTTTTTACGGCTTGATGTAGTTTAGGAGCCCCAGCATGGTTAATCCAGCCCTCTGTTGAATGAGAGGGTAGAATGATGGTACAGTAAATGAACTGCTTCAGGCTACAAGCTAGAGGTACCATGTTTTAATGCTTCTCTGTGTGAAAACTCTCTGCAAATAGAAAAGTAGGACTTCACATCTAAACACACCTTTTAAACACATCTAGGCCAGATGCCATCACCACAACCTGTGGCAAGGAGCTCCACAGACTAATTACATGCTCTGAAAAGAAATATTTTCTTTTGTCTGTCCTAACTTTCCCAACACTCAATTTTAGTGGATGTCCCCTGCTTCTGGTGTTGTGTGAGAGGGAAACTCTATCCATCTCCTGCGTAATTTTGTATGTAGGATAGCATTCAAACTTGTGATCCTTCATTTGCAGCATGATCTGATTCTGCCACCACAGAACTCTGCTGCTGGATTCCTACCATATTTGCTGCATGTCTAATAGAGGCTGGATGACACACACTTGCCGAATAGAATACATGTACGAAAGGTGTAACAAATATCACAAACCAGGCAGAAGAAAGATGTATTTGGACATGAATGAACATCACCTTTCGTGCCAAGGAGTGGAGATCAGCAGCAAGACAAAGACAAAAAAGCATTAAAAAGGCAAATTCTAAGACAAATGACAGCACTGCTAGAAAGTACATGAGTGTTCACCTCCTCTTGTATTACATCAGCTCAGGGTTCAATCCTGTCCAACTTTCCAGCACTGATACAGCCATGCAGACCGTGTGTGCTGCACTCTGCAGTGGGGAGGGCAGAGACCTCCTCAAGGTAAAAGAATGTTTGGAGCTGTATTGGCACTGGAAAGTTGGATAGGATTGGGACCCCCCCCCAAGACCAGAGCATTCAACTTGTTGGTTGTAAAATGGGACCAACTTGTTGGTTATAAAATGGGTTGTGATTGGATTGTTACGTTTTATTTGTGACATGTTTGTCATACACTTTTCCTCTCTTGTTGGAAACCCTTGAAGCAGCAGACCAACGTTTTAAAAATAAGTTAACTACTTGGGGCTGGGGTGTTCTGCACTCTGGTAGTCAATGGACAGGTGGTGTTTATAACTAGGTGTGTCCTTTCCAATACGAAGCAGTTAGCAACCTTGGCAACCAACAACATTGTACATTGATGGTAAGGTGAAGGACAAGATGTTTATCTGTACCTATAGTTATCTGAGTGGTCTCTGTGTAGACACACATATTGGAATTCTGTGCACTTACTGAGCTGACCCCAGCATTTTGTTGAGCTGTGCCCCATTCTTGAATGAGGGGAATTTCCTGTATACCATGTGCATTGAGGGTGGGAAGAATGCCCAATCTCTCACCTTCTTTGAAGACCACCTCTAAATTCAAACTGTAGTATTTGAGAAGCACAATCCTAGCCATGTCTGCTCCCAGATACAGCTTTAGTAAGGCAGATGCTGATTAGAAACATCCTTGCCTTTTCAGGGTCATTAGAAGCAGATTAAAAAACCTGTTAGCTGCCCAGTAAGAAATAGTTCTATGAACGTACAAAGAAAATGTTCTCCTAATGTCCAGTGAGTGTAGAGTTCCCTCTCCCACTGAAGCTGGGTTTTGAAAGAAAACTGGCAGTGTCAGTAGTGTAGCTAGAGCAGTGCAAAATGGTAAGTATTGCAGGCTCCCAACAGCTGCATGTTGCTGTTGCTGCCTGAATGGCTCCAAGGACGAGTGGGAGGGGCTACTTACACTTATTTTTGGGAGCCTGCAATATTTTGCACCACTCTAGCTATACTACTGGGCAGTGTTAAATCTTGATTAAAGTGGAAAGTTGAGACCACCTTAAGTAAAAAGATAATGTTTGGTCTCAACATTTTCTCAGGTTGAAATCTGATAACTTAAGAGGTTGGACTAGATGACCTATTAGGTCCCTTCTAACTCTATGATTCTATAACATAGAGCGAACAATTCACTGTCCTTCCATACTGAAGTAACAGCTACTGGAAACACCAACTTATATGTAAGTAGGTATAGATCGACAGTAGCCATAGGTCAAATGGCTTGCCCATATGTTGGGAGATCAAAGGCAACCTCCATGATGACGCTGCAAGTTTGGCTGGTGGATCCCATTCAGATTCTTGAAAAACATTCTGACCAGTGGGTGCTAGAAAACAGGTACACTGTCTTCTACTGGGTGGAAAGCAGAGATGGCAGCAAAACAAATTCTCAGTGATGAGATAGCCAAATCTGTCAACTTGTATACTGTCCTTGATAGAGGCATCCTTGCTTAAAAGTTGTTAGTTGCCATCTAGGCACAGAAATGTTTCCAGTTTGCTGAACACGTCTTGTAGGTTGAGGATTTCATCAAATGTCCTTTAGCTCCCCCTCACTAAGGTTGGATTGTCCATGCCATAAGCTTCATTCATGGTATAGTGTAGTATTTGACCTTGGTTCTGAGACAGGGGCTTCAGGCAAGAGGAGAGTGAAGATACTCACCCTGTGCCATCCTGAGCAGAGTCCCAAACCAGATCTGCTCTGGCCACCATAGTGATCAGGATGCATTTGGAGCTGAACCGATCTTGTTGATAACCTTAGTGATATGCGCAAAGGGGAAAAATGCATCTAGTCCAGTCCTGGGAGACTAGAATTGCTTCCTCCATGTGCCTGGCTCAACTGCAAAACCTCTAGCCATTGGTATTGTTGCTGGCAACAAGCAGATTCCCCCACTAGGGACCCCCATGATGAATTGTAAAATGGAAAACATTAATGCTGAGGTTGTTCACAGGTTGGATATTCCTATTATTGTTCAGAAGAAACCAGTGTATTTCAATGGTTATGCTCCATTTGTTTTAGTATGCCTGTTATGTCTTCAGTATGAATCATTGGCCTTCTTTCCTTATTGATATCTTGTCCATTTATTGCAGACTATCAGTCCTCAAGGCAAGGACCATGTCACATCGGTATTCAATGTTAAATGGGAATAAATGTAGTAGCATCTACTATAGCAGAAAACATTATGCAATATGTCTTTTAGATTTATTTTTCTTAAAAAATTTAAATCAGTAACTAAAAACCAGTACCGCTTCTTTCAATCTTCAATGTGATCTAAGGATTCCTTTTTCAGCTACCAGCAACTTAAAAAAAAAATGAAGGTTCTTGAGCCATCTTTTCCATACTTCACAGGCTGGCTACTAAGAAGCACCCTGAGTCTATGTACATAGAATAAACTAATTCATAAATACTTAGACAATTATTAGTGACAGTGTTCTCCCTTAGAAATATCAAATTACTTATGAGGTAAGACCATTTAAATATGTTACTTAACATAGTAAATAATTCCCACTGTTAGTAAAGTGGCCAACCCACATGTTGAAAAAAAAAACAGAGAAAGAAAGGTTCAAAGGTGTCCCTCCAGATACAAGAATTCCCTGGGGCATGCAGAAAGATCTTGCTTTTTTGGCAGGTACAAACTGGTGGGGAAGGAAGGTTGCACATGTCCACTGCCCTCATGCTGGTCAGCTATGTTGGCAAGAACTCTCACCCACCAGAGTTGGGAATTAGCAGGTGGCACATGTTCCAAGTCTCCATTACCTACCCAAAGAATCCTTTAAGCTGCAAGGAGATATGCTCTCCCCTCCATTTAAAGCGTCCCAGGACAAATATCATGTGCATATTCAAGGGCAGAAGTGGACCACCTGCACAGCATTGCTTTCAATAAATTACACACTCAGATGTGCAATACACCTTCAGATAAAAGAGGGGATCCAATTTATGTCACCCAGAGCTTCTTGGTGGAAGGACAGGGTATAACATATTAATAATAATGTAAACCCATTTGGGGAGGGGCATAGCTCAGTGACAGAGCACATATGCTGAATGCTGAACACCCCAGATTCAATCTTCAGGGTTTCCAATTTAAAAAAAAAATCTTGGTTCGGAGGTCTGGCAAAGACTCTTGCCCAACAGTTTGGAACACTGCTGTCACCCAGACAATACTGAGCAAGATTTACTTATCTGTTAATTTTTATACTGCTTGACTTGCATGCGTTTAATGCTCATCCCTGTTGGGATGCACTCTGAACTGAAAGCAGGACAGAGAGGCAACATCCACACTGACATGTACAAACTGGCATAGAAATATGGCTTTTAAAAAAATCCACACCCATGTTATAAACGTTTTATTTTAGAATATTGGTTAGCCACCCTTTAGCCAAACCTGTTGTGTTGGCAACCTTCAGTCTCGAAAGACTATGGTATTGTGCTCTGAAACCTTCAGTCTCGAAAGACTATGGTATCGCACCCTAGCCAAACCTAGGGCACCAAAAATTTTGAAATAAAACAAATTACAGTATCAAAACAATAAGCAAATATGAATTTGCATGCTACAGTGCAGGCGGGGCAGATTGGATGCGGGACACAGGCACCTCAATTCAGCAAAGGATTCATGGTAGAAAGAACTAGTGCAGACATGATATTAAAGAGATGAACTCTATAATAACACAGACCACATTTGGTTATGAATTCCTCTCAATAGACTGTAGTGTGCTTCCAGTGGACACAAAAATGACAAGAAAGCATCTAACTGATTTTTGACAATAACATCTTCCGGGTGTAATTTGTGAGGTAAATGGTGCGCCAGTGACATCTCCCAAGCGTCCACAAAATGCACCCCAGTTCCTGAGAACATCTTCCTCATGATTGTATCCAGCTGATAGGAATACCAGTCACTGTTGAAAAGACTAACCTCTGGCCCAAGCTCCTGAACATTGGCTGTTCTGATAACTACCAGAGTTTTGGGACTCCGATCTAACAAGCGAACAACTGACCTGCGAATGTTCCTCAGCCTCCTGATATATACTTCTACAGGGAAAGTGCTGAAGTGAGACCAGATAGTTATGGCTATTACAGTATTCCTCCCACCTACAATTCGGTTCAGTTCATTGGCAATGTAGTGCAATCCGCTATTAAAAACAGTGGAAAAACGAATGGGGGGCCCATGACAGTGGAACTGTAACAGGATGTTGTGCTTGGGGTCCACCGACATGAAAGGACCAACATTTTTAGGACTTCCAAGGTTCATTTCCACAAGATCTGAAACACAAAAGAATGCAAATAACGATGTAGTCAGTGAGTCACTATCTGTAAAGAAGCATTATTCCCTCATGTTCATTGACCTACCCAAATAGGTGATCCATCATCAGAATTGTTAATGTGGTACCAAGGGTCCGATCCTATCTAACTTGAAGCCCCAAGGTAAGGGAATAAATGTTCCTGTACCTTGAGGAGGCCTCCATGATTGCCCAATGGCACAGTGGAATTGGCTCTGGAAAACTGGCTAGGATTGGGCCCTAAGCCTTTTTATCTTGGACTGCTCTCTCTGCTCCTGATATTCAATCTGCACTCAAATCATGCAAATTTTGCCCCACTGAAAATATTCACCCCTTTCTTCTCATTTGGTTGGCTAGACCAGGGGTGTCCAAAGTTTTTGGCAGGAGGGCCACATAGTCTCCCTGACATTGTGTTGGGGGCCGGGGGAAAAAATAATTAATTTACATTTAAAATTTGAATAAATTCACATAAGTTTACATAAATGAATATATTAAAGATGAACTTATATGAATGAATGAAGGTCTTGCAATAGCTCAAGGCCTATAAAAGGCCTTGCACAAAGCAAGGGTGGCCTTTCCTTTGCTGCCGCTACTGCATCACAGACGTGAGACAACATCCCACAGCAAACATGAAAGGTCAAAAGTAGCTCTCACGCTGAGAGCAGTTGCATTGGGCCAATGCGGGCTCCAACAAATCTCCAGAGGGCCAGAGGCTCATTGGAGACTGGGGACTCCCTGAGGGCCGCATTGAGAGACCTCGAGGGCCACAAGTGGCCCCAGGGCCAGGGTTTGGGCACCCCTGAGCTAGACCTTTGATTTGTGAACTGGTCATCTCTCACACTGACTACTACAATCTTCTTCTCTATGGTCTTTCATGCCATATCCAAGTTTTTGGATATCCTCAAAATCCAACAATGGATTCCAATCCTTTCCCTTATGTTGAACAACTCCTTGTCCTTATCTTTAGGATTCTCGCTAATCTTGTCACTCCAACCTACATTTTCTTGCTGCCTCTTATGCTTATCTAGAATATCTACATAAGGTTACCACTCTTTCAAATTCTTCCTCAAAGCTAACATCTTCCATAAAGCCTTTGGCTTAACTCTCTTATTCTTCACCACCAAGAATGTATATTTGCACATTTCCATCTTTTCATTCTTGCTTCTCCCTTTTTTCTCTTCATCCTCCACTACAAAAATTTAGAGCAGGAGAGCCAGGGACAATGTACTTGCTGGGAACAACCATCTGTATGAGTGGAGGCAGAAAGGTCCTGAGACAAGTCATTTGATGGCAGAATGTTTACTTCCCTTGAAAATTCTCTGATGTTTCTACTTAGGACGACCTCTGAAATTTGCTTCAAGTTTCACTTTTTCAAAATGTTCACATCAACCGCAGGCTGAAGCTTGAAATAGCAATTTTGGGGCATGTGAAAATGTCCTTTTTAAACATCCCTGGTAGTGCAGCACTTTTCCTGCTTGCTAGGGAAAGAGGCATTTTAAGGTGGTCGTCTTATTTTAATGAGAGACGAGCAATTATCCCAATTCAACCCAGCATTGTATCTTTTCCAGTGGACATTTGTTGTAGCTTCTTCTGCATCTTTTTTCTATACTGTGAGTCCTCGTATATAATTATTTTGCTCTGTAGTCCTTTTTGTGAGTTTTTTTATTTTTGGCTAAAAAGTGGTATGTAAGTTATCTTAAAAATAATAGTTATTATAAATGATGCAAATGAAGTGACAAATCAGTTTTTCCAAATCTCAATCTTTTGTATCTGTTCCAAATTCCAGTAATTTAGGATTCTATAGACCAAAGGCACTTCAGTTACAAAATCAAAACCAAAATCCCACAACTTTACATTCCAAATCTGTCTTTAGACAGGTCCAGTACTGAAACTGAAAATAGAAAAGAACTAAAACCAGAGATATTTTTTTTAATGGAGGTTGAATATTCAAGGAAAAAAGGCTGTATAACTCATGACTCCCCAACCACCCCCACCCCTGCAAAGGCCACCCCAAAGGCTACAATCCTTGCAAATTTTGCTAACTGGGAATCAGCACTACAGTGCAACATTAAACAGTTAACTGAATTTGTTATATTTCAAGCAGCACCTTGTTACATTTGGAGAGCTTCTACTTTTGTTGACTTAGAATACACGCCACACAGCTGGAGTACTTTTGTACTAGCATGATTAAAATGTAAATGCAAGGCAAAAAAAGATATTTATATTAACCTGGAATAAATGCAGTAAGATACTCAAACCACTGCCTGATTGTAGAATCTCCAAACAAATAGATAAGTTTTCCCTGTAAGCATTCAGTAATATCTGATGACTTGTTAAAATGTCGAATCCACTGCGTTCTTGATTGCCATTCATCTTGATAATAATAACCCGAAGGAAATGCATTTGTGCTTTGAGATCTTTCCAGATTGTCCATCTCTGAAAGTGATGGTTTTGAATAATTAATTACAAACAAAATCTATGCATTACAATCACAGAAGTAATAATTCCTGTAAATCAGAACTATTATACAAGCTAAGGCACAGACTTCAAAACCAAAAAGTTAAATGTAATGAGTGTAAGAGCTTCTAAGTTTCCATATTTTAGAAAGCAATTAATAAAATGTGTTTAAATGTGACAGGCAAATCCTTTGTCTGCCTGTGAATTCTCCTAACAACTTTAGAGACTAAAAGCTTTTCCAGACAATCTTTTATGCAATTGTGTGTGATAAATGTGAAATTATAATTCAGTTGTCATAGAAACTCCAGATATCATTCCTCAAGCAAGCATCTTTGTTGTGGGTGACCATATTTTTCCAGCACTCAAAACATAATGAACAGAAACCAACAAAGCATGCTGAATGCTCTGCTGTGGTCAGTGTTTGGTTGCTAGGACAATTTGACAACTTCTTCTTCCCTGTATGCCTCCTGCAATAGCTTAGATCAGTAGTTCCCAAACTTTTTTGACTGGTGGCTGCCTTGACCTACTGGCCCATTGGCCACAGCTCCCAACCAGGGTTACAATCCTATACATTGTATAGGGAGGCGGGTTTTTCACAAGGATTCAGCAAATTCTGAAAATGTGTTACTTTCAGTACCCCCACCCCATTCTCGTTGAGACAAATCCATGTCCGTTTTATACGTTGATAAAAAATCTGTGGATAAATAGGCTGCACCTGTATTTGTGTAATTGTATAATTAGAATGTTGGTATTTATAATAATCATTAGCAGTATTTGTACAATTTGAGTGTTTAAACTGCTTCATGTGAATTATATTGTAGTAATCCTTACAATATATTTGTAAGAAGAGTATTATTTTTCCCATATTGCAGATGGGGAAGCTGAGGATGAAAAGGCATGACTTGCCTTAGGTCATCTGGTAAACTCATGACAGAAGGAAAATTCAAACCAGGAGAGTTCTGGTTTGCAGCTCTGTTTCTTAGCTGTGACACTGTTTGATATGTTAACTTTTGACATTTCACTCTGATGCAACAAAGAGGCTGAATGTATGACCTTAGAAGTCCTTAGTTCAAATCATACCTCATCCATGAACTTAGATGGATTTGAAAAGCCGCTATTCTTTCAACCTCCTCATGTCTCCCTTTGCAATATCAGATTAATGATATTGGCCTACATTAGAGCGTTGTTGTAAGGATTACTGAGAAGCACTTTGAGCACCCTGAAGGGCAACAGAACTGTCAAATATAATACAGTAATGAAGTTTTTCCATGACAGCTGATCAGTGATAATTCGCCATGCTCAGGTCCTGTGCTCATGTTACATTTTTAAGATGGCAAGGTAAGTACTTGTACAGCATTCTTGGTATGGTTTTTTTATGCCACATCACAATCTCACAATCAATTTTTTCCCCTTCCATTTACAACTCCCTTTTTCTCACCAAGCCTGTGATTTTCCTCTCTGGCCACCAGGAGGAGTTTGTACTGATTTTCACAATAACAAGGGAACAGAGTTACAAGGGGAGGGGATCTACTGGTACTCTAGACTAGTTCTCAAATTTTTGGCACTGGGACCCACTTTTTAAGAGTGACAATCTGTTTGGGACCCACCAGAAGTGATGTCATGACATCAAGCAAATTAAAATAATTATAAATAATTAAGTAAAACAATTAAATAAGGGGACGCCAGCCCTGTTCCACCAAGTGAATTTTCTCTGTAGCCTGCCTGCAATAACACCTTCTACAGAAAATCAGTAAGATTTTCAGCCCTAACCAGTGCCGAGTTCAATTTAAGTTCTTCTATTTAAGCCATGCCACTATCAGAACCCACCTACCTTTACGAGTCTAAAAAAGAAAACAAAATCACCTTACCAGCTCAAGCCTCTGTTTTATTCTTTTTATGCGATTATTATTTTACTGCCTTCTGCAGCATTTGTCGAGTTCCACTTTCATCAGATCGGGACCATTCTGATGGCCTTGCATTCCTGTTCACCTGCCTTGACCACAAGCCAAGGCACTGTTGCTTGCTCGCAAATAAAAGCGAATGTGCAGCTTAGCTCTGCTTTCCCTAGGGCTCAATACATTCATCAGCTTGAATACCTGGGGAGGGACTTCCTTCTTGGAAGGAAGAAATACCTTGAAGGAGGGACTTCATTCTTGGGTGTTTTTGAGGGCTGCATTCACCAGATTGGGACCATTCTGATGGCACTGGATTCCTCTCAGCCTGCCCTTTCCAATGGACTACGGCAAGTTTGCCTACCCATGAGTAAACACATGATATGGCTCAGTATCCCTTTCCATAGGGCTCCATGCATTTGCCTTTTCAGTTATCAGCTAAAGCTTTGCAATCCACCAACAGCTCAAGACTCACCAAGTAGGTCATGACCCACAGTTTGAGAAACACTGCTCTAGACCAGGGGTGTCAAACTCGTTTCATACAGAGAGCCGAAGTTAGTATTCAGGGCGCCTGCTGGGGGCCGGAAGTGACGTTATTAAGCAGAAAGTGACATCATTAAGCAACTGATGGCCAGAAATCAGCACTTTGTTCTCACAAAGAAATTCATTAGCTGCAAATGACAGAATACGCAAATCTTGATCATATTTCATGATATGGGAAAGCCCAATTTTTATATGGGTTGCCATGTCAGCAGTAACACCTCAGCATTGTTCAGTAGCTGAGAGTCTGAGGGCCAGACAGAAAGCTTCCAGGGGCCGCATCCGGCCCCCAGGCCTTATGTTTGACACTCCTGCTCTAGACTAACAACCCATTTGCCAGGAGAATGAATAGCCATGAGTTGCTTTAAAAAAAATGTGTCTGAAAACACACATCAAGAGAAAACATGTAAGTTGAAAAGCAAAGATTTTTCAAACTTTAGGACTTGCATGGCTACACTCCAAATTGCAATGTGGTTTGGGATTTGTAAGCCGCCTTGGGCATTTGCTTTGGCATGGAAATGGCAGGATATAAATCTTTTAAATCAGGGGTGCTCAAACTTTCAACTTTAGGGGTGCTGGACCTTTAACAAGTGTATAGAAGAGAGAATTTTAGCAGGTGCAACTTGTCATCCCACAGATGACAAGCTGCACCTGCTGAAATTATCTCTCCTACACAATTTTAAAGGTCCAGGGTCCCTAAAGTTGAAAGTTTGAGCACCCCTGTTTTAAATAACTAAGGGCACAAGCCTAACCAGGTCTACTTAGAAGTAGGTCCTATTTTGTTCAATGGGGCTTACTCTCAGGAAAGTGTGGTTAGGATTGCAGCCCAAGGCCCAAATCCTAACCAACTTTCCAGTACTGGCATAGCTGTGCCAATGGGACAAGTGTTGTATCCTGCAGTTGGGTGGCACTCATAGAGGCCTCCTCAAAGTAAGTGAATGGTAGTTTCCTTACCTAGGATCTGCACTGCCCTTATGTCAGTGCTGGAAAGTGGGTTAGGATTGCACCCTAAGTAATAAATAAAATGTGCAGACAAACAAGCATACCTAGCCACCTTAAAAATGTTTTGTGAGCAATGGGGCCTTAGTAGAGGCTACTTGATAAATGGATTCATTCTGTGATCAACACAACCAAGTGAACTTGCCCTAAGTTTTCACTGATTAAATCTAACATGTGCACAAGGCCTTACAAGGTTTTCAAATGTTTACTTTACCTGCTGGCTCCAAGGGCCTTACAATGACTGTATCAGGGCCGCTAGAGGATATTGGCACTTTGATATTCACATCGCTAGACAGAGATGAAAACAAAATGCAGTGTTAAAACACTCACATTTTTCACAAGATTCCTAAAAGTATCATATTTTGAAGGATGAGGAATGTAGAAGATTTGGGGGGGGGGGCCTGTGGCTCAGAGACAAAGCACCTGCTCTGCATCCAGAAGGCCCCATGTTCACACTCTGGTCAGTCCTGCAGTCCTGTCGAGTCAGTATTAACAATACTGAGTAAGATGGACCAAAACTCTGACTCAGTAAAAATCAGCTTCCTGCTGGGAGGGGGGGGGATTTAGAGCCCACACCCGCACTTAGAGGTTGAAGACTGGGGATACTGTATGCCTGCACTAATCATAGCTGGGGTGTGTGTGTGTGTCTGTACTCAAGATTTATGCTGAGATGTTTACAAAGAGAAGATGATTTGAATGCATAGTATAGTTAATTGGAATAGTTAATTCTGCTCCCTTAAATGAACATATTACTGTATCAACTATGATCAAGTGTATACATGTACTAGTAACAGCAGCAGCAGCAGCAGCACCACCACCAAGAAGCCCAAATGCAAGAGGCCCCTGAAGACAAAGATTTGACACTGAAATGCCATCTTTTAGGGTCAAATTACACATACATTAAATGCAAAATCTTAAATAGTTGCTGTAGGAGAGCCAGTTGGGATTGCAATGCATAGGGAACGGGTATTAACCTTTTTGTGATGCACTGAGGTGCCAATGAAAACCCAAAACTGCACTAGCCCCAAGAGTGAAATCTCCACTGGCACCAACAGAGCCTTCCCTCACAGAACAAAGGGCATGACTTCCGTTGGGATCACATTACAGTGTGAAATGACTAAATACTGTCCCTCTTGTGTTCTACAGTCCCAGTCCTGATCCACCCCTGCCCACACAACTGTTTAAGTTGAAAAATAAATGCAGGGCTAAGTACAATATGTCATTTAGTTCACCCTTAGACTGACAAATAGAACTAAAGACCAAACGGGACATTATTTAAAGTTAAAAGCTATCTCTTAAGATTTGTGTTTAAAAGCACAAACTGGTCCTTTTAACCCAGTTTAACCCTTTTAACAGTTTCAGCATGGGAGCACAGTAGCCCATGGCAAGGACTTAATGCAGTGGTATTCAAACTGGGGCATCACGATGCCCCAGCCTGAAGGCCGTGGCCTCTGCCCCCTTAAGGGGCAGGGGGAAGGCAGCAAGGGGGCTGCAGGGACTGGGATGTGCTCACCAGACCCTGCAGCAGCCTTCCTGGGGTGCGGGGAGCTCAATGTGAGCATCTGCAGGGCTCCCCAGCCTTCCAAAAGTGAAAGTGGAGCAATCATGCTCCACCTTTGCAAAACCGGAATTGGAACGCGATTACTCCACTTTCACTTTTAGAAGCCTGGGGAGCCCTGCAGATGCTCACATTGAGCTCCCCGCACCCCAGGAAGGCTGCTGCAGGGACTGGGGAGTACATCTCAATCCCTGCAGCCCCCCTTAGCAATGCAATCCTGGGGATAGCACTGCTGCCTTCCCCCCCCCTCCCGCACCCACCACCTCCCTCCCCTCCCCTGCAAGGACTTACTGCAGTTTCCAAACTCCCAGAGAGTTTGAAAACTACAGGTTTAATGTGTTCCCTCTCTTCTGTTTTTGCAGCAAAAAAAAAAAAATCAAACTCTCCCTCCCCCCCCCCCAGCAGCAGTCTATCCACAAAGTGATCATTTCCACAAATTACTGTTTTGTTTGGGTAATTTGTTGGGTTAAAAAAAGTTGAGGGGGAAAGCATTAAGCCTGCTTTCACAACTTGCCATGTTCCCATCCTGGACTAGGCCTCCCTATAACTGTTCAGGAACTGTTCACTTCCTGCTTTCAATCTCACTTCGAATACTGCAAACAGTTCTGGCCTCCATGTTTTAAGAAGGACCTTGATAAGCTGGAGTGGGTTCAGAGGATAGCAAGGAGTCTAGAAATTAACCCAGATGAAGAACAGTTAAAGCAACTTGGTACGTCTAGTCTGGAGACAGGATAGCCATCTTCAAGTATGTCAAAGGTTGTCACATATAAGAACGAGCTGACTTAGGGCCCAATCCTATCCAACTTTCCAGTGCTGATGCAGCTAGGCCAATGGGGCATACATGGCATCCTGCAGTGTAGAAGCAATCACATAGGCCTCCTCAAGGAAAGGGAATGTTTATTTTCTTGCCTCGAGGTTGCATCGGTGCTGGAACGTTGGATAGGATCAGGCCCTTACTCTCCGAGGCTCCTGAGGGTAGGACCAGAACCAATAGGTTAAAACTAGAAGGAAGTAGATGTAGCTAGACATGAAGTAGCATTTTCTAACTATAAGAGCTGTTCAGTACCTACTGTTCAGTACCTAAACAGTCTGTCTCATATGGTTGTGGCTTCCCCTCATTGGAAGTTTTCAAATAGAGGCTGGATGATCACCTGTCAGGAATATTGTACAATTGTCTGCACTGAGCAAGGGGCTGGACTAGATTACTTCCAAGGTCCCTTCCATCTCTAACACCCAATGATTCTAGAAACATCTCATAGAGATGGATTTAAAGTAACATCTAGTTTGGCCCACAACCAACCAAAACAGAATGAGTGATATGAAAACACAGTACAAGGCAAAAGGTACCTTTGGAAGAAGTGGCTCTCCTCCAAGGTCAAAAGGCCCTTTTGATAGCCCCCTTTGTAATGGTTGATCCTGGCAGCACAGGAGAGCTTACTTGGTTTGTAGCAAAACCATGGCTCACCAGTGTAGAGATCTGTAAAGTTGCAGACTGGGGTATCTCCAGGCAAACACACATTGCACACAGTGGTTTCTGAAATCCCCCCTGATTTGAATAGGCTTTTAAAGTAGACCCTGTCTGGCCTTTCTTCTCGTAAACGATGAAGGAGTTGGATCCCTTCACTTGGGTGGACCAAAGTGACAGATACCATGACTTCCCCCGGCCAGAGCAAAGTAAAAAAAATTTTGTAAGATCCATTCTGATAATCTACAACTCTTCCAGTGGCTCCAGCTTTCAAATGAGCAGAGTGGATTCTTGCTTGAAAGTAGTCTCCACCATATTGCTTTGGTCGACCTTCATAATCCTTTACGTGGATCAACACCTCCAGCTGATCACCAACCTTGAAACGTGTGTGAGTGTTTAAGATCATGAAGTTGCTATGGGAAGGGTCAGTGCTTTGCACAAACGGGATTTTCTCCTGTGGGGGTTTGGGCCATTGTATAGCAGCAAATAAGGATTCCTCTTCCCTCTGTTCTCTCTTGGACAACACTTGGTGCTCATAGCCACAGTACAGTTTTCTGGGTATTTTAGTGACCTGTGAAGAAGGCTGCTGGTCATCATCTTCTATGAACCACTTTAAACCTGCATCATTGAGATTCTGAAAAAGAAGTTATTTAAAATAGGCCTATTAATCATAGAACCAGGTATGCAAATTTAAAGGTAAGATGTCTATTACACTGTAGAGATAAAAACAGAAGGGTCCCCTGAAAACTGCAAAACCAAAACTTTTAATTTTTTTTTTACTATAAATTCTATTTTTTAGAAATTATTTTCATTGTTTCTAATATGTAGGTCTATCACAATGAACAGAAGGTCAATCAGTAAATAAAGTCTACTTATGTATGGTTGGACAATGCGTACATAAATATAAGTGCTGTAAAGCTATGTAGTGATTCCTGGGGGGGGGGGTTATATAAAATAGACAATAAGTTCGGAATGCAAAAGCTGGCAGTTATGTGAAGGGGAGCCAGAAACCATGGACAGATGCATGCAGCCTCTGCAGGCTTCAGAAAGCCCTCTGAGGGCTTAAGAGGCTGAAGATCACGGATTTGATTATCCACAATTTTTGGTATCTGCGGAGGGTCTGAAAAAGGATCCCCAACAGATACCAAGGCCCCACCTGTACTGTACATATTCCATCTCTCTAGAGTAGTGCCAGTGTATAACAGAGTGACTTCATCTGTAAATGGGATTGGCCAGAAAATTGAATCAAATGCTGGCAGGAGGTTGAATATTAGATGTGATGGTAATCAAATAACCCTGGAACCTTGGGGACAGGCGTTTGCCAGTATCTGTGGTTTCAGCTATCAGTAGGGGGTTCCCAAATGGAACCTCTGCAGATAAGGAGCACACCTGTATGCCTTTTGTAGTCTATAAGAGCAAAAAGCATGGAGCAATGTACATATAGCTGCAAAACCCAGTCCATAAGAAATGTAATTTATTTAAAAAGAGCAAAATGTAATTTATTTAAATTAAAATGTAATTTACAGCAATGCAGAATGAGAAAAGGATGTTGCTCAGTTCCCCCTTCTTGCCCTCCTGCCTCACACCAGAGACAGTTGAATGACTCACCCCCAACTGATAAAAGTTGTGGACTAAAGCCAGAATAGCTAGCACTGCCAGAACGAAGCACAAAATATGTAACTTGCAAAAATTGGTCCACATGTTCCCTTCATCTCTTTCATGCCCATGTCAGATGCTGCCATGTTGTCCATATTCCACAGGCACCAACGTCATTGTTACTCAGCGCCGCACAAGAAATTTCATCAGGAGATCTTTTCTGCATTGCATCGACCTGTGAATATATTTCAAATGTTTTGAGCCTATTTTAAAATACAGCTAAAGCTAAAACTGAGTTTAGCACTTGAGATTCAGGAACATTAGAAGCATATTCTGCCAAAAAATGTAGGTCAAGAAGAACAGATTCTAAAGGTGACCAGCCTCATTGTTTCAACTGTGACAGTGTTACGTGAAAATCCCCCTTTTTGCCTTTCAGCTGCGATTTTCTCCCGCTATACTTGGTTATGCTATTATGGACTACAATATCATGCAAGCTAAACTGTTCTCCCAGCATACAGGCCACATTTCCAGGACTTTGGTCAAGCCCTGGAAATGATCAAGCTCATTGTTGCACAACCCCCGCCCCCCCCTCATAGTCACACATTATGGGAGGAAGACTTGTCACTTAATCCAATCACCATTTAAGCATCTCCTACATTACTGTATGCAAACTTGAACTGCCTTCCATGATTTTGGTATTGAAATTCTGTTTCTGATTCATTGTATTATACCTACATTCTGTATTCTTGCCACACTTTCTTTGTTAAGTTCCCCTTTCTAGGAAGCCAGCCATCACCCCCTTATTGAATTTTGCTGATAACTGATACATATGAAAGCATTACTCCAAGCACCTAGCATTTAGTTAAGCAACCAGCAATCAAGATACCTTCCAGTTCAGTCTATCTCCCAACCCCTTATAGGAGAGGTCTTGCCCTCTCACACTCTCTCTCTCTCTCTCTCTCTCTCTCTCTCTCTCTCTCTCTCTCTCCAAGGCCCAACACATTTGTGTGTGTCAGAGGGTCCTCTCCACAGGACTCTTCCCCCCCCCCGCCCCTCCAACTGCTCGACAGGTAACTATCTTGCGCCTGAAACTCTTTTCCTTCTTCCCCCCTTTTCCTCCTCTTCTCTCCCCATCTTTAGTTAGCAACTGGGGTTGGCAGAGCAGGGACCCCTAAAGCCTTCCCTACAACCCCCTTCCTTATCTGTTTTCCTTGGATGCACCAAATACTCTTCACACACAACCACCATGAAAGCTAGGTACACTGTATTCAAGCATTAGGACCAAGAAATACATTTCTCCATGTGCATTATTTTTACCTTTGTTCTTTTATAATAAACTATAGTCTTTTATTGAAAGTTATCTTTCTCTCAGTCTCCTCTTTAAGCAAAAAAGAATTTCTCTGCATTACGCCGTCTTGTTATCCAGCCTACAATCCTAATGTTCCAATAAGGGCAGTGTAATCATTCCCCTAAACAAAACAAATTAATAATGTTACCAAAAGGGCTGTTTTGTTCGTGATGGTTGTGTGTGCATCCGAGGAAAACAGATAAGGAAGGAAGTACTATTGTTCCCATGCTGGAGCCAAGACTCAGAAGGATTGATTTGCCTAAGGTCAAGTAGAAAGAAGCATAATCTGAATTGGAGACATTGGAGAATTGGAGATTGGAGAATTGGAGATCAGGGGTCTCAATGCGTGGATGAGACGGTGGTGTAGGGAGGAGGGGTTTAGATTCGTTAGGCACTGGGGAACGTTCTGGGACAAGCGGGGCCTGTACAAGAGGGACGGGCTCCATTTGAACCAGAATGGAACCAGACTGCTGGCGCATAACATTAAAAAGGTGGCAGAGCAGCTTTTAAACTGATCCCTGGGGGAAGGCCGACAGGAGCCGAGGGGCATCCGGTTCAGGACTCCTCATCCCTATGGGATGAGGATGGGGAGGTTAGAGAACAACAAGACAAAGGCAGGGTAGGAGAAGAAATTGGGAAAGGTAGGGTGATGGGATGTGATAGACGGTTTGGCACAATGAGAGGATGCGGGGACAAAGGAGCGAATAAGCAGCCCATCCTGGGGCATTCCGTGTATAAATGCTTTTATGCGAATGCCCGAAGTCTACGAGCAAAGATGGGAGAACTGGAATGTCTGGTGACAAGGGAAAATATTGACATAGTGGGCATAACGGAAACCTGGTGGAATGCGGAGAATCAGTGGGATACCGCAATCCCGGGCTATAAACTCTACAGGAGGGACAGGCAGGGGCGTGTTGGAGGTGGGGTGGCCCTTTATGTTAAGGAAGGGATAGAATCCAGCAAAGTAGAGATTGAAGGTGGGTCAGACTCCACCGTAGAATCTCTGTGGGTTAAATTACCAGGCTTGTGCAGCAATGTAATACTGGGGGCGTGCTATCGTCCTCCAGACCAGAAATCTGATGGGGACCTTGAAATGAGGAAACAGATCAGGGAGGTGACAAGGAAGGACAGGGTTGTAATCATGGGGGACTTCAATTATCCTCATATTGACTGGGTCAATTTGTGTTCTGGACACGATAAGGAAACCGGATTTCTTGACGTGCTAAATGACTGTGGCTTAGATCAGCTAGTCACGGAGCCCACCAGAGGACAGGTGACTCTGGATTTAATTTTGTGCGGTACGCAGGACCTGGTTAGAGATGTAAACGTTACTGAGCCATTGGGGAACAGTGATCATGCTGCGATCCGTTTTGACGTGCACGTTGGGGGAAGAATACCAGGCAAATCTCTAACAAAAACCCTTGACTTCCGACGGGCGGACTTCCCTCAAATGAGGAGGCTGGTTAGAAGGAGGTTGAAAGGGAGGGTAAAAAGAGTCCAGTCTCTCCAGAGTGCATGGAGGCTGCTTAAAACAACAGTAATAGAGGCCCAGCAGAGGTGTATACCGCAAAGAAAGAAGGGTTCCACTAAATCCAGGAGAGTGCCCGCATGGCTAACCAGCCAAGTTAGAGAGGCTGTGAAGGGCAAGGAAGCTTCCTTCCGTAAATGGAAGTCTTGCCCTAATGAAGAGAATAAAAAGGAACATAAACTGTGGCAAAAGAAATGTAAGAAGGTGATAGGGGAGGCCAAGCGAGACTATGAGGAACGCATGGCCAGCAACATTAAGGGGAATAATAAAAGCTTCTTCAAATATGTTAGAAGCAGGAAACCCGCCAGAGAAGCGGTTGGCCCTCTGGATGGTGAGGGAGGGAAAGGGGAGATAAAAGGAGACTTAGAGATGGCAGAGAAATTAAATGAGTTCTTTGCATCTGTCTTCACGGCAGAAGACCTCGGGCAGATACCGCTGCCCGAACGGCCCCTCCTGACCGAGGAGTTAAGTCAGATAGAGGTTAAAAGAGAAGATGTTTCAGACCTCATTGATAAATTAAAGATCAATAAGTCACCGGGCCCTGATGGCATACACCCAAGGGTTATTAAGGAATTGAAGAATGAAGTTGCAGATCTCTTGACTAAGGTATGCAACTTGTCCCTCAAAACGGCCACAGTGCCAGAAGATTGGAGGATAGCAAATGTCACGCCTATTTTTAAAAAGGGAAAGAGGGGGGACCCGGGAAACTATAGGCCGGTCAGCCTAACATCCATACCGGGTAAGATGGTGGAATGCCTCATCAAAGATAGGATCTCAAAACACATAGACGAACAGGCCTTGCTGAGGGAGAGTCAGCATGGCTTCTGTAAGGGTAAGTCTTGCCTCACAAACCTTATAGAATTCTTTGAAAAGGTCAACAGGCATGTGGATGCGGGAGAACCCGTGGACATTATATATCTGGACTTTCAGAAGGCGTTTGACACGGTCCCTCACCAAAGGCTACTGAAAAAACTCCACAGTCAGGGAATTAGAGGACAGGTCCTCTCGTGGATTGAGAACTGGTTGGAGGCCAGGAAGCAGAGAGTGGGTGTCAATGGGCAATTTTCACAATGGAGAGAGGTGAAAAGCGGTGTGCCCCAAGGATCTGTCCTGGGACCGGTGCTTTTCAACCTCTTCATAAATGACCTGGAGACAGGGTTGAGCAGTGAAGTGGCTAAGTTTGCAGACGACACCAAACTTTTCCGAGTGGTAAAGACCAGAAGTGATTGTGAGGAGCTCCAGAAGGATCTCTCCAGACTGGCAGAATGGGCAGCAAAATGGCAGATGCGCTTCAATGTCAGTAAGTGTAAAGTCATGCACATTGGGGCAAAAAATCAAAACTTTAGATATAGGCTGATGGGTTCTGAGCTGTCTGTGACAGATCAGGAGAGAGATCTTGGGGTGGTGGTGGACAGGTCGATGAAAGTGTCGACCCAATGTGCGGTGGCAGTGAAGAAGGCCAATTCTATGCTTGGGATCATTAGGAAGGGTATTGAGAACAAAACGGCTAATATTATAATGCCGTTGTACAAATCGATGGTAAGGCCACACCTGGAGTATTGTGTCCAGTTCTGGTCGCCGCATCTCAAAAAAGACATAGTGGAAATGGAAAAGGTGCAAAAGAGAGCGACTAAGATGATTACGGGGCTGGGGCACCTTCCTTATGAGGAAAGGCTACGGCGTTTGGGCCTCTTCAGCCTAGAAAAGAGACGCTTGAGGGGGGACATGATTGAGACATACAAAATTATGCAGGGGATGGACAGAGTGGATAGGGAGATGCTCTTTACACTCTCACATAATACCAGAACCAGGGGACATCCACTAAAATTGAGTGTTGGGCGGGTTAGGACAGACAAAAGAAAATATTTCTTTACTCAGCGCGTGGTCGGTCTGTGGAACTCCTTGCCACAGGATGTGGTGCTGGCGTCTAGCCTAGACGCCTTTAAAAGGGGATTGGACGAGTTTCTGGAGGAAAAATCCATTATGGGGTACAAGCCATGATGTGTATGCGCAACCTCCTGATTTTAGGAATGGGTTAAGTCAGAATGCCAGATGCAAGGGAGCGCACCAGGATGAGGTCTCTTGTTATCTGGTGTGCTCCCTGGGGCATTTGGTGGGCCGCTGTGAGATACAGGAAGCTGGACTAGATGGGCCTATGGCCTGATCCAGTGGGGCTGTTCTTATGTTCTTATGTTCTTATCCTGACAGCCGAGTCTTTCATTACTGTACTATACCTGCTATCATGATCCTTTTACCACCTTACCAGGAGAAAGCAAACTTCCAGAATCCATACAGAATTATGAAAAACACCTTTTTCTTTTGCCTCTTCATCCTATCCTTTTCTCAGGTTCCTAATTCTTAGCCCTATTCTGGCCCCTTCCCTTGCTTTGCTCTGAGTGGCAGGGCGTAGGGAGAGGTGAGGTTTAAAAATATAAATATATTGGGGGGGGAGGGAGAAAGTGTGTTTGTGTGTTTCAAGGAACACAAGATCCTTGAACTGAGCTTAAGGGATGGAGCGAGACAGAGAGCCTTGAAGGAAGTATAGTATAAAAATGTGAAAAATAAATCATTTCTAAAAAGTATTCATCTGGCTGTGCCTCCCATGGCCCTGGATCTCACTGCACATCACTAATAGATTGCTTTTTTGTCTGCAAATGAGATTAATTCTGTTCTTGAAATTCACAGCTTTCTATGCTTAACCCATTTCTGCCCAGCCCACAGGTGTACACATTTGATTCCTTGTTGCGTATATGCAACATTGGGCAGAAATGGCTTAATTTAGAAAACATCTATGGCTAAATTGGATTCCCTTTTTCTTCACCCCCTTCCCTCTTGACAGCAATGCATCTTGACACACATCGCATATTCCTAGCTAGGTCCTTTCTCACAGGATCTAGTTATCAGAAAACAGAGTACATTAAAAAGTCATTAAAATGCACTGAAGTGAAACCATATTGAGTAAGTTAACATAGAGACTTACTTTATATAAACTTAAACTGTCTTAAGGCTCAGAAAAGTTTTACATTATAAGACATTGAATTTGTTAATAATGATCATTCACAACCTGCTACTTCCATTTGCTTTTGTCTTCTTTCAGTCTCTGCAAATAGATTTGAGCCATTCCCATTTATTCTCCATGCAGAAAAACCTGACAGGTAAAAGAAGAGAGATACAACAAAGAACACATTAGGGAACCAGTTTCTTAACAGGACTAAAATGTGTCTCATTGGTTTTGTAACAGGGCCAATGTTATCACATAGTGACACAGTTTAATTATTCCAGGTTTACCGGGTGAGAACATAAGTTCTCATTGGTTTGTGAACCTCTATGAATACACTATTGGTAACTAATTTTAAAACAAATATTGTTTAAACATTAAAAAAGGTTTAACATGACATTTAAGATGATTTTGCCTTGATCTTTCAAGCTTAATATCAGACTGGAGACAGCTGCAACCAGGCAGATATTCAACAGGTGACCCTTCCCCAATTAGCTGCTGGTGACGTTACCTTATTTGAGGCTACTGGGGTATCACAGCAATGATATCGTTTGAAATCTTGATGCCTCTTTCTTGCATGAGTGCTTTCCTGCATATGGGCTATCTTGGGAGGAAAGTCATGTTGGCCTCGTTGCAGTGTTTTATGAATGGAGAATACAGGTTGGCAGGGAGACATGTTGAATAGCAAATGCGCATGGAAGCTACAAAAGGGTGGCAGAGTGGGAAAGAGGAGGTTCTGAAACATCTTCTTGCCTCCCATTCCAATCATATCCTTGAAAACAGGGGGAGAGTATCCTTTTTTTTAGCAGGGGGAGAGTAACTGGCCCACCTCAACCCAGCACTGTCTGTTCTAGTGGCTGTCTGCTGGTGTTCTTTTGCATCTTTTTAGATTGTGAGCCCTTTTGGGACAGGGAGCCATTTAATTATTTGATTTTTCTCTGTAAACCGCTTTGTGAACTTTTAGTTGAAAAGCGGTATATAAATACTGTTAATAATAATAATAATAATAATAATAATAATAATAAAAACAGAATAGGTGGTGAAAAAAATGCTGCTTACAGTTTCCTTTTTTTCCAAAACACCCATTTACAGCATGCTGTGCTTTCCTTGGAAAAATCAGTGTTGAACTCCATCTCCAAGATGCTGTGATTGAATGTTTTGCAAAGGTTCATGTGAGACAACATTGCTGATGCTGACCTAAACAGGTATTTAAAGGGAAGCAATCCATTCCTGGATCCATCCATTCCTAGATGGAATGGATAATAGTTTGTAGTGTAGGAGATGGCTGTTTAGGTCTGCAAGGCTTCAAGGTAGCAACAGTTGACTTGGATATGCTTGGAATACTTGGCATTTCAGAAAGCACTGTTGCCTTGTAGCAATGCCTCAGGCAGACAATCATCAGGCATATCTCTAGCAAATGAAAGGGGATGCTTCACCAATTGAATTTCTGCCTGGATTCAGCCTTGAATAAAATAAATAAACTGCAAAGTTTGCAAAATAAATAAACTGCCTTGAATAAAGCCAAAGGAACAATCCAACGGCCAGAAAGGCGGTATATAAATACCTGTTATTATTATTATTATTATTTCCTAGTCAAATGTTAAGCTTAAAAATCAAAGCAAAGTATACATGAATGGAGGCTAACGTGTAAAGCCAGCTTAACATACAAGCCTGTTCAAAGTATTTACCGCTCGCTCATAATTTAAGGTGACCTTAATTCAATTTCCACACTTCATAGAGCATGAGTGAAAACAGAAAGCACCTTAAATGTCAATGTTTTTTATGCTTGAATTTTCTCCATTTTTTGGCAAGGAATTCTGACAACTAACTAAGTGCTCACAACTGTCCGTTTCAACTTCTGGGGGACATGACATGACGCTAGCCGGCAAGGCAAGACTCACCACCACCTTCACTTGCTAGTTCCTTTTTATTTAATTTTTCACATTTCTATACCACCCTTCCTCCAAAGTGCTCAGGGTAGTATACATGCCCATATATACTGTACTTGTCTATGAGCTGATCTCATGGATAAGATGATGGCAAGTTTTAAGCCAAAATAATGAAATTCGCTATGAACTGTAGGCTTTGTAAGGAGTACAGTACAGGACTTCCATAGCAGCAGCCTTCACAAAGACTATAACACCAAAAAGCTCCTTCTCCTTCCCTTGGAGGATACCTCTGTTTCTGTGGTGCTTCAGAAGAAGGAACAATAGCTCCTTTCTCACCGTTTTCCCCCCATGCAACCCACATCTCAGCCTAGTCTCCTCCCTCTACCTCACCAAGCAGCTGTTCTTAAAAGCCTAAGAAGCATTGTTCTTAGAAGCACTGATTTGTGTACAAGTCAACCCAGGTTTTCAGAATCAAGGCATAATATTTTTTTACATTTGGAAGTATATATGGTAGCTCCTTTCCTCCTCACAACAACCCTGTGAGGTAGACAAGACAGAGAGATAGTGACTGGTCCAAGGTCACCCAGGAAGCACCATGGGTGAGTGGGGATTTGAACCTGGATTTTTCAGGCCCAAGCCCAACTCCCAAACCATTCTACCAGCTTGGCTCTTTTAAGATGAACTGTGTTCCTTCCCCATTCACAGGGAAACATCAACTGCCTTGTGAGGAGGAGATACCAGAGAGGTTTATTCCCTTCTTGGATCCTCTGTATAATTTATGCATTTCTGCTTGAAGTATTGTAACTGTCATTGGGTTCAAAGATTTTTCTTGTGTTCTTTGCAGTACAATCCTACGCATGTCTACTCAGAAATAAGCCCCACAGCATTTTATGAAACTTGCTCTCAGGTAAGTGTGATAGTATTGCAGGCCAAGACAATTTGTCAACACTCACAGACACAAAAATGAAGCAAGTAATGACTCTCACATTCACATACTCAGAGCCCTCCCTGAATACACACATGGAACCAACAAATAATCCTCATTTTTTAAAAATTAATTGAGCTGGGGGAGGGGGGATTAGTTCTGGCTCTATAATACTTAGCATCTGTGCTTTAAATTACAGAAAGGACATCACAAATGTTCTCTCAGTAAACTTTAAGTCTGAATTGTAGACTGCTTTATTACAATCCCCCTTCTGTTTCATCATAGTTTGTCCAGCATTTCAAAAACTGTACTATCATACAATAGTAGCCTATTCTTGTTTAGATCCAGGAAGGGGGGTGGAGAGTGGTGAAACAACTGCTGAGAGACCATTAAGAAATACCAACACATGTAAAACTATGCTGCACTACACCACATGCCAATTTTTGGCCATACCACATCACGTTGAAACGAGCACAACCCACAAATGCATGCACCCACAAGCAAGCAGAAGCTGCCACACACCACATGCACACTACAAAATGCAAGCTGCAACTTCACACACAAGCCAAAACATGCTGCATGTCACATGCATGCTGCAGCGTGCCACAGCACCCAAGCCACAACACATTACAACACAATTAGGCATCATAACACAGCACATGCAAACAGCAGCTGCAACATCTTGCAAGCACACACCACTACACGTATGGCACAATATGTCACATACAAAAAGGTGCTGCAACAGTCAGGTGAACATTGTCACTACATGCAATATGACACATTCAGATAAGCACCACCACACGCCATGTGCAGATGAGTGCTACAGCATGCCACATGCTTGCAACAATGCACACAAATGAACTCTATAATACACCACAAGCAACTCGTGTGCCACACATAAACACAAACCATTTCATTATTTTGCATAAATATATTGTGCAAAATACACAAACAGCTCTATAGTCCATGTCAGGGGATCAGGCCTGGGAAGGGCCATGGGTACAGCACACACCAGCGCTGCTGATCCCACCCCCTTCTGGCTCAATCTGCCCAGGCCCCACCCACAGTGCCACCCTTCCCTCACCATTTTCAACTCCCTCTCCACCCTGGCCCCAGACTTACCTACTCTGGTAGGCGTCCCTGTGAGTGCCAGCACCAGCAGGAAGGCTCCAGCCTTCCCACCAGCAGGGCTAGGCCTTGTGTCATAACAAAGCGCTTTACAGCACTTTTGCAACAGCGCAATAGCCAGGCACGCCAGCAGAAAACATGTTCCACCAGCATGACATGTTTAGCATGTCAAAACAAACAGCGGCGGGTAGCTTTTCTTCCCCTTTTATCAATATCCATTGCTGCAGCTTGCTTTCTTCACCAACAGCCATTTTTATTTTAAGAAGCTTGTTGCACCTGGGCAACTTTAATCCAGCAAACAGGCACAAGTTGGGATGATCACCCTTAGCTAAATAATGACTTTAAATGGGGACTTTAGAGCCTGACAATTTAAAAATTACAGAATGGATTTTCTTTAGCCCAAGGGAAAGGCAGATCCTTGTAAAATACTTGAATTTTTGATAGAATCTAAACCACAAAGATGCAAATTTAACAATAGCTCATACACAGACTTTTTATTTATTTATAGAATTAATATCCCACCTTTCTATCCCAACAAAGGACACTCAAGGTGGCATACAAATAAAACCATACTAAACACATGAGACACACACACACACACACACACACACACACACACACACAAGACATTTAAAAACAATAAAACACAACAAAACTTTTATCCCGATTAAAATACTTCTCATTCCCTTAAATCGAAAGACATCCTGCAGCGTGATAAGACTACATATGAACTATTACACAGATTATATAAAAGGTTTACAGTGATTACATGGAATTCTGAAAGATGAGCCTGCACTATGAGGGGCAGGCATACATGAAAATGGATTGAAAAGGAAATGAACTTGATATATAAGATGGTGTTTCCCATCCACTTATTAGTCAGGAGCTTTTTTTTTTTTACCCTGGCTGCTGTTTGGAATGGAAACTTGGTCAGATCCTCAGAAGATCAACATTTTTTTTTTTTTAGCTAACAGATGTCAAAAAGCATTAATCAAGTTAGCAGCCTATGCTTCTGTGTTATCAAAATCATTCATTAAGCCCTGCAGGACGAGTCATTATTATAAGGCTATGATGAAACTACAATTAGGGAGCAATCCTAACCCCTTTCCAGCAATGACATAAGGGCAATGCAGCTCTGAGGTAAGGGAACAAACATTTCCTTACTTTGAGGAGGCCTCTGTGAGTGACACCCAACTGCAGGATGCAGCACATGTCCCATTGGTACCACTATGCCAGTGCTGGAAAGCACTGACATAAGGGGTTAGGATTGTGCCCCTAATTAGTTAACTTCCTTCTTCACACTTAAATAATTGAAATATATGCTTACTGTTGTTTTATGCATTCTATTTTGCACAGCGGGGGGGAGGAAACTGCAACAGAAATAAAATGAATGTTACAGATTTACAAGAATGAATATATGAGAGACGTTCTGGGTGAGGCTTTTTCAATTCTTGCATATGAACAAAATGCATATGAATTGTGGGAACAAGAAAAATGATGGTCAGAAAAAAAAACTCACCACCACAATTTCTATTGTTCCATCCGATTCTGGTCTTTCTCCTTCTCTTCACATAAAAACTAAGGTGGAGATACTTTCAAGATCCATTACTGGCTTTCTGCTGAAATGTGACAATAAACCAGTAGTGCAGTCAGGCCTATAGACAAGTGCTAAATGCACTTAAGCATTAGCAGCTTTTACATCAGGAGTGGCCAAACTGTGGTACACGTGCCATTAGTGGCAAGCGGACATTTACTAAATGGCACGCGCCACAGAGTTGATCCCTCCTGTCAGCGACATGGCTGAATGCTCTGCCCGACAACGTGGACCAGCTCAGTGTGAGCAGGGGCTAACGCAGGTTGGCTGGCTCCCACTCACCTACGTGCAAACATGCTGGGACATAACCTTTCCAGCCTGGCATTTTGCACATCACAGCGGGACAAAGTGTGGCAGGTGCAGCTGCCACTGGAGGCAAGCAGTGCTGAGCCCTGCCCCCTCTCATCAGCAAGGGGTATCCTAGCTTAGCAGCACTCAGCAGGAACGTCACCAGAAGTAAGCAGCGTAAGGGGATAGGATGCAGGGGTGAGAGGCTTGAAAGGGGCGGAGCCCTTTCAGGTGGGAATGGAAGAGGGGGGCATTACAGAGTGGCACATTCAAGATTATCTATGTAAAAAGTGGCACATGCATGCCCTGCTCTACATTTATAGTGGTGTATTCCAGTGATCACACGGAAATCTGGCTAATAACAGAGGGCTGAATAGGGTCAGTAAAGGTGCAATCCTATGTCTGCCTTCTCAGAAGTAAGTTCCATTGAGTTCAATGTGACTTACTCCCAGGTAAGTCTGTACAGAACTGCAGCCCAAGGCAAGGAAAGTAGCAATCTCCTGGGGGTGAGACTCGAGAACAGGATCCAAAAAGGGCAGCAAGCAAGTTTCGTCCAGCCTCTGTGTCTGCCATTAAACTGTAGGCCTCAAAGGTGTGACTAGTCCCATATTTTCCAGGGCCTTCCCAGCACAGCCTGTGCAACAACAAACCCAGGGCTACCTCTGTTCCAGTTCATCTGGCCTTAATCAGCCCTTCACAGCCCTGCTCCCAGGCTGTCCTTCTCTCTCCCCACTGCTTTCAAATTTCCTCCTTTTTACCACCTCTCCTCTTTCCAGCAAAGCCTCCCTCACCCTTTCTAGGTTAGAGTCACAGGTCACAGTAGGGGCTATAGAGAAATAAAGAGGGGTTGCTTTAACTAAGCCCCCCCCCATCTTTAGTGGGATTGGTCTTTCACCTACATGCATGCTCCCCCCTGCTATAGCACTGCTATCTGCCTTCCCTAATTCTTGTTCTCTACCTCCCTCTCAAACAGTGGCATGGCAACAGAATGCACTCACTCTCTGGTCCTCCTCTCCTTTCAAATCTTCACCTGGAAGGAAAGAAGAGGCAGATCTCCCCCCCCCCCCAAGAGGGACAATGCAGGCTGCCACTGGGAGGGAACAGAAGAGAAACTGACTGACTTTTGCCTGCTGGACTCATGAAGGTGTGCCCTATAACAGCGTTGTGGTTGGAAGTGGGTTCCAGTTCCTGAAAAACCAAAGGCCACTGATTTAGAACAGTGTATGCCATATCAAGATCAAACCACAAAACATCGCTACTCTATAGTGCACAATATAGTATATATGGCTCCCTAATTCCCAACCCCCCTTGTAATGGCTTTTCCATACACCTGTTTAGTCAGCTATATGCATCAGCAAAGCACTGGAGAGACTGGCACAAAGGAGAAACCCTGTCTGATTATATTTTTGAGAATCCAGCTGTTTACAAGTTAAAGAATTAGGCACAAGATTTTCAAATGGTGGGCTGATGAGTCATGTTCCAGGAAGCAGGGGTGGCCCTTGCATAACACTGACTGAAGGCAATGAGATTGAGAAGGTATTTCAAGGAAGACAGAAGCATGACAAACTTACTGGTACTGCTAGAAGCTGCCATTATTTTAAAATCCTTTGCAAAGTTCCTTTGCTACAGTGTGTTGAGCTAGCCCCAAATAGGACGTGATGGTGCCACCCATAGCACAGCAGTCTTATGTGGGGCTCAAGAGTATTGCATAGTGCTGCAGCATTCCTATTTGGAACTGGCTAGCATCAATGTTGGGGATTCATTAGAACATTTTGTTGCATTGAATTTGCAACAATGAACAGTGTTAACAAGATATTCTTGATTACTTCTATCAGAGAATTAAGGTTGCACCAAAGAGAATCAATACAGTACTTGGAACATCTGGGAGAAATGTATACCTTGACCAATAGCAAAGATATCTCTGGTCCAAATCAGTAACACTGTTCAGACAACTATTAGATCATAGTTTGATATAATAATAATAATTTCTCAACAAAGAAGTTCACTATGCAGTTAGTAAAACAGACTGAAAAAATAGCTTCTTGACCCTTGGGTTTCCGAAGTTTATAACAACATAATTTAATTTAAAACTCTCTCTCTCTCTCTCTCTCTCTCTCTCTCTCTCTCTCTCTCTCTCTCTCTCTGATGCTTTGGTCTCAGTTTTGGAGGAGAAAGGCAGGATATAGGTATTTTAAATAATAATTCAACCAACCAGCTAAAAGAGTCACTCCACCAACAAGCTTGACCCCTTTCTCCTTTTAAAAAAAAAGTTAGAACCCACACATTATATCCAGGTTACAAAATGTCATCACTAGAACCTGTGGTCCAAATTTCCTAGAGACATACTATAGCAGATTTCTGTAATAAACAAACAAAACCCCTCCTTTATTATATTTCCAATCTACTATGTGTCACATTGTTCTGGAAAGAACTGAGTCTGGAAAACCACTGTTTGTTTGCTGAATGTCAATATTAGATTTCACACTGTCCCTTTTTGTACTCAGAATATTTTGCCATTCTTTCCTGCATCCACACTGTCCAAACAGCTGGATCCAAGCTTTTTCCCATGACAGTGACTCTATGCTCAATCCCAAACCTGCAGCTTAATTTAAGGCAGCTCAGCATGAAATCTCCTCTCAATACTAAGATATGAAGTAAAATGACTACTTACCAGCTTGTCCACCAGTTGACCCTTTAGATTACTAGATAAAATTCAAACACATAAGAGAGATTCTTCAATGCTATAACTCTGGGTCTTCCTTAGTCAAGGTTTAACTGCAGAAACTGGGCAAGAGGGATGGTTACTGTTTCCATCCCTCTGGAATTTTCTATCATCATCCTTTGTATTATCCAAAGACAATTCAGAAGTATGTGGTCTGTAACCAGAACCTACATCCCATCTGCATTTTCCAGCTGCAACAGCAGCTGGTGGGAGGTGGAATTAGATTTGGAAAAGAGCACAGGGTTAATCACTCCCCACCCTCAGCAATCAAATCCACAGTCACCAGAGATACATTACAGCAAAAACCAAAAGTGCCTAGTGATCTCATAAGGGATCTCTCTCACAAAACTGTAGTTTGGATCTAAAATAATTGGGGATCTCCTCTGTTTTGCCTGAAAGAAATGCAACTTCAGGCGTACAAAAATGTGTTGCAAGATGTCAATTGAGGAACTGAAGGAAGGCTGAACTCAGTGGTAGGAGACAATCTGCAGCCTTAGTCAACATAACCCCAGTGGGTTCAAATCGCAACTCAGTAAAAAAAAAAAATCATTGGCTGGCCTTGGAGGACTCATTATTTCCCCACCCACACATTTATTCACTTTAAAACACTGAATATTTTGCAAGAATCTGTGCATGCTAAAAAGACAAAAATGGGGGAGGGGGTTTCACTATCCTGAAAGAATAAAGTGGGGGGGGGGGGGACAAGAGCCATGAATAGGCAAACATCAAGCTGATCTTGAACAGCTTCAATAAATACCACTACAGCAGCCTTGTCAACAAGAACATGTGAGGTCTTTTCTCCGGAACTGGTGCCCCTACATGCACTCCATTCTGTGCATGCACAAACAGAAGGCTTCTTCCCACAGCAGTGACTAGGCACACATGTTCAAGCCCTCTACCCAGGCCAACCGTGCAGAGCTGGAGGCTGCAATCCGATCCACACTTTTCTGGAAGGAAGAGCCACTGAGCACAATGGCACTTACTTCTGAGTAGACATGCGTAGGCTGCACTGCAAGCAGACCTAAAAAGGCTAGGATTCCACCCTCGCAGCCTACAGAGTACCTCTGAGTACGGGCAGAGCGCCCTCCTTTCGCGGTCCTTCCAAGCTGCGAGGAGGTCAGTGCAGGGGCACGGTTGCAGCAGGCGGCTCGACCGCCCCCTTTCCTTGCAGGCTGTGCGTCCCCACACCGGGAGAACCAGCAAGCCCCGCACCCAGAGCAGCCTTCACGCAGCACCCCACTGCCGGGAGGCGACGCCTGCAGCGCCCTCCTTCCCGAGTCACGATCCCTGCACCGGCGTCGCCCACCGCCTCTTTCTCCTCCCCCCAGCAGCGGGTCACTGTCGGCTGCTCCCCGGTGGAGGCGGGTTTGAGTGGCGAGGAGGACGAGACCACTTCGAAGGGGAAGTGGGGGGGGGGGAGGCTGCCGCGCTCTCTCGGCTCTCATCGCAGCACGCGCGCCTCCGGTCCCCGGGCCGGCCCTGGGATGCTTCTGCTCCCGCGCCTGCTATTGGCTCCCTCCCGCCTCGCTGCATGGCGCTTGTTTAGGTTGGCATCTGGTGATCGCGGCCGTCCTATGTCTTCGCTGCAGCATCGACATGTCGCTCTGCCTTTGGGCTCTGTCCTGGGGCTGAAGGGCGCCTCTCCCCCTTGCAGCCTCCTTTTTTTCCAAGGGAGCTACACCAAGCCTATGCAGGCTTACTCCCAGGAAAGTGTGGATAGGACTGCAGCTTCAGAGCCCCATCCTGTGCATGTCTACTCAGAAGTAAACCCCATCATAGTCAATGGGGCATACTCCTAAGTAAGTGTGGATAGGATTGCAGACTCAGAGCTCAATCCTGTGCATGTGTTCTCAGAAGTCAGTTCCATTATAGTCAATGGGGCTTACTCCCAGGAAAGTGTGGATAGGATTGTAGCCCTAGACCACACTGGGGTCCAATCCTATCCAATTTTCCAGTGCCAGTGCAGCCATGCCAATGGGACATGCGCTGCATCTTGTGGAGAGGCAGGCACAGAGGGCTCCTTAAGGTATGGGAACATTTGTTCCCTTACCTTGGGGCTGCATCATTGCTGGAAAATTGGATAGGTTTGGGACCTTCCACATTTGTCTTTAAGGCTGCAGTCCTATCCACACTTATCTGGGAGTGAGTCTCTTTGACTATCATGGCGTTCTTGAGTAAGTGTAAGCGTGTGTAAAAGCGACCCACAGTTTGAGAAACACTACCTCCTTATCCACTAGGGTTCATTCTGGAACCCCCGGTGGATTAAAAAAAAATCAGTGAATACCAAACGAGAGGAAAAATAGCTTTAAAGACCCACTCCAGATTTCTTGCTCCTCTATTGTTGCCCCAGAATGTATTGGCATAGACACTATATCACAATCAGTCACTAGACTGGGTGAATAATGGAATGAAATGATAATTATGAAGGTATGAAATTAGATTTTGGTGCTTTTTTCCCCTTATTCCACAGTATGTAAAGATGGCATCAGTGGTAAGTCAAATAAGTAAATTTGGTGGGAATACAGGTCCCACCTGTAGTCACAACCAGCCAGGCAAAGCTTTCCACACTAGCATTTAAGGAAACAATAAAATGCTCACTTTTTTGGATATTAGCCACTGGGAACTGAGGCAGGGGGTTTTAAAGAATTACTTTTGTTGGAAGCATTTTGTTCAGTTTATGTTGCCTGCTCCAATAATTTTGAGATGTACAAAATTGTGCAGTGGTAGATAAAGTGGATAGGGGGGTGTTCATTTCTCTCTCACACAACACCAGAACCAGGGGACATCCACTAAAATTTAGTGATGAGAGTTAGGACTGAAAAAAAAAAAGATATTTCTTTATACAGCATGTAATTAGTCTGTAGAACTCCTTGCCACAGGATGTGGTGATGGCATCTGGACTAGATGCCTTTAAAAGGGGATTGGACAGATTTCTGGAGGAAAAATCCATCACAGGTTACCAGCCATGATGGGTATGTGCAACTTCCTGTTTTTAGGCTATTTCTGAATGCCAGATGCAAGGGAGGGGCACCAGACTGCAGGTCTCTTGTTTTGTGTACTCCCTTGGAGCATCTGGTGGGCCACTGTGAGATACAGGAAGCTTCACTAGATGAGTGTTTGGCCTGATCCTGTAGGGCTCTTCTTATGTTCTGTGCCGAGTGCCTGAACAGTTTGTGAACTGTGGGTTGACAGGCTTCGTGCCTGACTGCCATACCAGAACGAAGACTTCCTTTTGAAGGCCAGCTGCATTAAGCATAGTAAGATTCCATGTAAGGGCATAGCTCTGGAACCTTCTGAGGGGAAGATATAAAAAAACAAGGCCACGGCACTGGTGGGTTCCATCTTAAGCTGTGTGTGGAAACTAGCTGACAGAGAGTGGTGACTTTGCTGTGACTATGGGTAATATGTGCTCTTTGCACCACTGTTAATACTTACCTCAGTGTAACTCTAGTCTAACCCATTGTTCTTCAAAAATTGTTCTAAGTCCTGTTAGTTGAACTTACCTGGTCTATTTCTGTGTGATGTCTGATTACTACCAGGCAAGATCCACAATCCCCAACATGTGGAAAATTTATTCCAGCCTAGGCGTGGGTGATTTTTCCTACACCTGCACTTGACTGTAGCAGATTGTCTCTTTTAGAAAAATCACTGGGACAAACTGGGGCAAAGCCTTGCATGATCTCTCCCCTACAGGCTTCCAGTCAGTGATGATTAGTGACTGCCCCCCCCCCTCACATACACCCAAACACACATGACCTCTTTCCATTTTGTTATTTTAAGATTGCTCAAATGCCACACCTTATTTTAACCACCTGCAAATGGGATAGCAAAAGTGGTGGCTATTCTAGGGTATTACTAGTTTAATTCACAAGCATCCTTGAGGGACCGTTAAAAATTTTTAGTAGCTTAGTCAGTGGGTCAGCTGTTACTAAAAGGTTTTAGCCAGACATTTTCCTATTCTAAACCTTATGCTCATTCTTGAAATATCAGTTATAAGAACATAAGAACAGCCCCACTGGATCAGGCCATAGGCCCATCTAGTCCAGCTTCCTGTAACTCACAGCATCCCACCAAATGCCCCAGGGAGTTCACCAGATAACAAGAGACCTATGTCACAAGTTAAAAAGCTATTAAAATTCACACACACAGTGCGGTCACTGGTCCCCAACCCAGCTACAGCCTGGACAGCAATGCCTGGAATGACATGTTTTCCAGATTTCTCATTGTCTGTTCTGAACAGATGGTAATCCTAAAATGAATTCATAGACAAATTATTGTAATTAGCCATAACTCTTATGGTACTTGAGACACATTGTGAAACTAAGGCTGCAATATTTATCTGAGAGTACAGGAGAACTCAAAGAGGCTTATTTTTGAACAAGACTGATGGGAGGGAAGTTATTTATTTAATCATATAGCAAAATGCAGCACTGCAAAATAGGAGGGAATAGGGGAGTCTCTAACAATGATTTTTAGCCAATGCACTGCAGCCCATCTGTGTGCCATGGATGGTCTATAGGTGGGGCATTCAGGGCTGTGAGCCCACTGCTGGCAGTGTGGTGTGCCTCAACATTTTAATGCCTTGTGTGTGTTAGAATGAGAAAGAGCAGTTAAAATCACTGCTCTAACGTTTTTAAAACAGGGAGAAGAGCTTGCTCAATTCCACCCCAGGCAGGTATCATTGGCGACCACTAACAGTCTCATTAAATACACTGTGTCTGTTAGTCAGCAATAAGTTCCGCGTCCCCTCTGTATTGCATGGGCAAGGCATGACAGTTAAAATACTGATATTTCTCAACAGCTTTATCCTCTTCAAATACAAATGGTGCAAAGAAACCTCTGAGAGTCATTACAAAATGTGAATACTGTACATAGCTAATTAGGAATGTTCTGCATTCCACATAATTGAAAACACATCTTTATTTGATTACATCAAGACAACTTATTCCCAAGTGCAAATTTATTTTTTTAAGGAGCATGCAGGCCATTTTCTTTCCTAAAAACAAAAATTATAAGATGACCATTACATTTAGATTGCATTTGCAGCAAATGATATCTTCATTTGCTCTCAACCTAGCAAGTTGTCACTATCCAGTTTGAAATCATATTGCCTTTCTGCAGTGAAGCAAGAGCATTTCATAGACACATATATAAATAAATGAAATGCCACATAATGGAATTTTTCCTCATCCTTTCAGAATGAAAATGTGGACATGGTACTACTGATTCCAGTAACAGCAATGCTAGACCACATGCCTCAAAAAAAAAAAAAACTTATGCAGGACTCTTCTTGTCCCAACTGATCTTGCTTTACCAGTGGATAATATTCTCCCTTTCAGGTGAAGAAGAAATGCGATGTTCTTCAACAGTTTGAGCCTATATAAGTTTTCGTTAAATCAGTGGCCTTTACTTTCCAGTGAAAAATCAGAATGTTTGGAATTACAGCTTAAGTGCTTCACGCAGATAAACAAAAAAGCAGCAAATGCCATAAAATGGACCTCAATTTAAAATGCACTGTATTAAAATATCTTCTAAAGTGGGTCAATGCATCCATGATAAAGGGAAGAAGAGTACAGGTGAGATAAGCATCAGCGCACTACTATCAAGCTATACACTACCACTATGGCAGCAATAACCCCTCATTGACTTTTTGGCAGTTGCAAGCAGTAAGAATCTAGTGATTGCATGCACTATGGTTCTCTTTTTTCCCTTGGTCATGAAATGGCAAAAATAGTTGTCCTGGTGCCTTTGCACATAAAGGTGGCAGCTGAACAATGCCAGCTGCAGAACTGGAGAAAAAAAAAAGTTCTTTTCTCCAGGCTATCCCTACCTTTCATCTGTACCATTCTTTCCTTCCTTGGCTTCTTCAGCTTCATCACACTCCCATGCCATGCCCCCAAAATGAGTAAGTATTTATTCAACAATGGCCTGTGACTTCAGAAATTTCAGTCAGGTTTTACCCAGAAATTATTCTATTCTAAATAATTTTTTGAAAAAAGTAGACAGCAGATAATATAAATGTATTACTATTCTCACATACACTGACAAACCCTACTCCCCCACCCCCATAGCTTAAAAAAATCCGGTGATAGCTCAAAAGGAACTATTTTGGATTTGTTACTTTTAGAGTTCTCAAATTTTACTTTGCTTTCCTCATGGAAAAGCAGAAGTACCGTTCCTTCTGGTTTAGTCTGTAAAAGCCCCAGTTTATTAATTTTGCATATATACACAAACAAATGACACACAATTCTGCAGAAGCTAATCCCAGAGTCCCATGTTTGGTAGCTATGTTTTATATAAGCAAAGCATACCAAACTGGTATACCACACTGGTGTGGGCTGGGGTGGAATGTGCTGGTGTAGACTTGGTCCCCAAGTTATGGATGGCTAAATTGGTGTAGGCATAGTCTGTCCATTGTGATGCATTTGCAGACACAATAGCACTGGGATAGCAAGGGCCAGCTATTTTGGCCTACATATATTCTAACTTACAATCTTCTGGTATGGAATCAGTACTGTACATATATCTTGGGAGTGCAGCAGTTCCCAAAAGTACACTAGTCATGGGCCCCTAAGCATCACACTAATGCTTTTTCAGTTATGTCACTGTAGGGCCTGCACGTAGCTAGAATATCCAGAAAAATCCCATGACACCTCTGCGAATTCACCACCACATGCTTGGGTACTGTGGCATACTGTCTGAGAACTACTGACAATTGTATTCTTCTTGTATGTGATCTTAACATAACAAAGCATTTTGGCTGTAGGTATAGAGATACAAGCAAAACAAATTCTTGAATTAAATACATAAGGATTCAAAACTGAAAAGCTTCTATATAGGTTTCCAAGCTCAATTGCTACACATTAACAGTACACTCTGAACATTCTGGGGTCTTCTTTGAAAAAAAATGGATTTTCCTGTAGTATCACTTCTCTTCTGGCACCTTCAAAATACTGTATACATTGCCTTTCCTTAGGACACATTCAAACTACACATTAAAAACCAAGGCATAACCAAGCCAGACATATAGTTATTTGATTTTTCTCTGTAAACCACTTTGTGAACTTCTGTTGAAAAGCAGTATATTTTACTGTTGTTGTTGTTTTTGTTAATAATAATAATAATAATAATAATATAGAAGGTCAGATACAGGCAATAAGGCTCTATCAGCTTATATATTTCACTATCAGGGAGCATGTCAGATTGCAGTCAATTGGGTTTAAACTGATACAATGTAGGATGAAAGTACTCAAGGTGTTGCTACTGGCAGCAAGCAAGATACCTGTAAAAAGTACAGTGACAACACATAGGGATCTTTGAGGATTATGGTCCTTGGTAGGAAGTCAGAAGAACTTTGGTTTTTAAACAAGTACTGACTTAAACTTAAGTTGCATCTGATGTCATGGGCTGTAGTCCATGAAAACCTGTCCTGAAATCAATTGGCTAGTGTTTACAGCATTAGAAGACTCATTGTTTTTGCTGCAACAAGCAGATATGACTACCTCTCTGGAACTTAGGATGAATGAGCGGAATCTAGAGGACAGCTTATGTGAATGGAGACATACCCCACGAACACAAGAATGAAAGGAACGTTCTCCTCACACAGAGGACCTTCTGTTCACAAAAGCATTCCTCTGGATGGTACCTGATATTTTGGTTACTCTAAACCAATCTCCATCTCATAGTTTCTTTTGAAACATCACATTGTATTAGATACAACAGGCAAAAGCATTTTTTGCATATATCATTCTGGATTAATTTCAGTGATCTATGAGGGTTCTGACTCTACTGCTCCAAATTAGCACTTCCCAAGATTCCAAAATGGTTCCACTCCAGCCAATTTCTGTGGAAGAGTGATTTTATCAAGACAGTGGGAAACAGTCGTGCTTTTTTATCACTACAAAATGGACATATAGAAAACACAAGAATCTTAGTTACTTCATTTTATGCCAACATCAGAAATAGAATCAAGGGTTCTAATTCCAAAATTAAAATAGAAAGTTCGTTCGATCTTCAAAGATGCAAATGTCATGCCTTCTGACAGTTGTATGAAAGTTAAAGTCAAAAAGCCCAACGGTTAATTTAAGTCCCAGTAATTTCAGTGAGAGATGATATTTTAGCACATGGTTAAACTAATTCTACCATTTGAGATAAGAGGACTTAAGAATACATAGAATTATAGAGCTGGAAGGGGTCTTCAAGGCCATCTAGTCCAAACTCCTGCTTGAAGATCTATAGTTGAAAAAGAACCAACACTACACTTAGTAATCAGTTCCACTGTGAAACTTATTACTGTTAAAAATGTCTTCTTGATAACCAACAGGAATCTCTCCTCTTGTAGCTTAAGCCCATTAGATCTAGCATAAGATCTTACCATAAGATGTAACTTGGCTAGATCATACCCAGGACTTTTAGCTTTCTCTCTCTCTCTAGCAAGAGCAAGCATTCAACATTACTTTTATGCTGTGTGTGCGCAGGAGGGATTAATTTCATCTTTAGTCTGAAAATTGACTACAGATAAGACACAACTGAAAACATTAGTAATTTCCACCCATTTAAAAATGAGATATAAACAAATTGTTCCAGACTAGGTTCTATTTGGAGCTATTCAGGAGAGTGGGTGGGAGGGCTCAGCCTGCAACCCACAGTCTGGGAACTCCTGATCTAAATAAACTAATGGACTCTGTGTTGGGAAAGCATTTGCTACTCTCTAGAATACAAGTATGTCCTGTATCCAGTAGCTGCTGTTTGAATTGGATCCGCGACCCACCCCCTGGCACACCCTTTAAAGGCTTATTGGGGAGTGTTTCTTGCTTTAAACAGGTTGCTATAAGCGTTCCAGCTTATAACACAATGAGAACAGGCTTCAGGTAGCCTGAATGCCTGATGAAAATAGGCTAAACAGGAAGCAGTTAATTTCCTCATGAGAGGGCAGCAAGAGGTGACATCTACTGCATCTGTGGGAGGGGTTCCCTGGAACAGATCCCCCACAAATATAGGGGCATGCCTGTAGTTACAAGCAGAAGGACTAATAATCCTCCATGATTGCAGGGAACCCAAGACTCTTGAGTCACTATAATGCAATGGCTAGAGGCAAATTCCCCTTCAGCAGTGAGGAAACAATACTGAGTCCCTTTTATGACCCTGTTGTCCAAGCCCTGTGCATGCTGAAGACATGGAGTGGGATAAACAGGAATGTACCTGTGAGCCACAGTGACTAGGATCAGGTTCCGATCTCCACCCCCCCATCTAAAAACTCTGTCCAGCCAGAGTTTTAAAGTGCATGGAGATAGCCTTCACACATGCATCTGTTGCCTCTGCAGAAAAGCCCAGATCAAAGATCTGGGGGGGGGGGGGGGCATAGCTAGATGATAGCAGCTGGGGGGGCAAAGCTAACTAGTGCACTTTCCAGTCGTCGTCCCCCAATATGTTCACTGAATGCATGAGAAGGGAAGGAAGATTGAGGCTTTAATCAAGGGAAATATTCTGAGCATACAATCACATGCATCAAGGCAATTCCTGAAACATACTCAGTCAAATTCTATCCCTGCCTCAGTACCAGAATAGCTAGAGCACTATCTTACAAAAGGCAAATGGTTGCCATCATATAATTCTGGCTTCCTTGCCTTTCAAAAGCCTCTCATCTATCTACCCGCCTATATTACAGTAATTTGCCACAAAAAAACTGGCTGTAGTGAGAAGGGAATAAATCTGTCTCTTGACCTTTGGAATGTAGTGGAAGATCCTAAAGGAAGTCCCATCACCTTTTCTCATTACACTTTAACCCTTGTAGGGTCCCAGCCAGCACTGCTATGCAACACAGAAACTTGCATTCAGTCCTGGAAAATTGAGCTAACAGTCAAACAATTTTAACAATGATTATGATCAAAGGACTGAGTTGTAAGAAGTTTCTTCAAACATGGTTGCTGACATATTTTGTATATTGATCAGTGAAATATTTTGTCTTTTCTTAAAACATGATGATCTATACATATAAGCAAGGCTGACAAAGAAAGTATGCAAGCTATGGCTTAGTGCCCAAGTTTAAACAAAAAAAAAGTGTGCTTAAAACAGTTGATACACACTGAATGCCTTATTTCCCTCGTATTACAAGTTTTTTAAAAAAATATTTTAATTTCACACAGAATTCTAAATATGAAGATATAACAAGAATGTAAGCTTTCTCTCCTGGGGAAAACACAAGTGCTTAGTTCACCTAAGATCATAGGAAAAGTAGTTAGAAACTACAAAATTATATATCATACAAACCTATTCAATCACATAAAAAATTAAAGCATATCATGTCCATCATAGTGTACCTTCCTTGTTGCACTTTAACACAGTGTCAGTCAAAGGTTAGAATATTAGCAAAATTGTTATACGCTAAGCTGTTCCAACACCATAGGAGCAGGAGTCTAGAAGAGCCACCAAGAAAAAATACAAATTTTGCATAAATAACAAAAAAGTGTTAAGTGGCTTTTCTAATTGTTTCCCTATCCAAAAGGATTCTGTCTGCTACACAGTTATGCTAACAGAAAGTGTCTGGATGGAAGAATCACAGTCACTCTGTTTTCCTTCTACATCCAGACTGTACCTTTCTTGTGCCTGACCAATTTCGTCTTGCACATCTTGAGAACTCAACACCACACTGCATGAGACATCTTGGCTTTCTGAGGAAATGGCTGTCTGTGGCCTACTACTTTCTGTTTCATTGCTGCAATTTATCTTGCTATCAGAGTCATCTAGCTGCTCAACTGATTTTAAATACTGCTGGAGAAGACTACTGTCTTGCTCACTGTTGAAGCTTTCTCTTCTACATTTCTCATGGTCCAGTGGGACATCATCAGCTTCTGAAGGGCATTCTGGAGGAGAATATTCACATGGTTTGACAGTTTCTGAAGAATTCCCTAACACACTCTCATCTGCCAAATCTTCATGAGAGACCTGTGATTCGTTAAGGCCGTTTTGGTCAGGCACACAGGAATGGAAGCCCGAGTCAGGAAATCCTGTTAAATATTTCTCATGGCAAGCCTCAGCAGCTGAGATGAACCAGGTAGAACTATTAACAGGTGAAGTTATTTGATTTGGTCCAGATGAGTCCACAGGGAACTTAGAGGGATTCAATGTGCTTGAAATAGGAATACTAGGTTGCCAAACTGTATTGAGATGCAGATTTACTGACAGTTGCCACTCCTGGATGGTTCTAACCTGTAAACAGCACAAAAAGGAAGTCTTTGTAATAAGCTGAGAAGAAAGCAGAGTACAATTCTCACATGATGATACAAATTTAAATTATATATGTTGCAGTACTATAGCTTTGGTAGATGAAGTAGAGAGAGACAAAAGTCTCAGCACCAAATACTGATACCTGAAAAAGTACAGGTCAGAAAGTGCCAGTGTATCAAGTGCCTGTTACTTTTAAGTCAACAATGATACAATGAAAAAAATGATACAATGAAAAAAAAAGTGTTTCATGAAGGGCTACACACATCTAGCAGAATAGTCAAGCTTTAACACAATGATTCTGTTTCTCAAAACTGCTGCTGAAACGATGGGCTACACATACCTTGATAAAAGAATTCTGGCATTCATTCTGGCACCTTGTAGTATGCAAAGAGTACCGAAGAAACAGAAAATACTAAATAAATCACCTTTTACTAAGGCCTTTTGCTTCAGGCGAGAGAGAGAGAGAGAGAGAGAGAGAGAGAGAGAGAGAGAGAGGTGGGCCCACAATATCCATGGATACAGGACCCACAAATCCCACATGGACCATCCACAGGGTGTTCAGAAGGTGGGGAAGGCCAATGCGGCCTCCCTGTCCCTCAGAATGCCTTCTAAGGCCTCTGAAAGCCTTAGAAGGTTACTTCTGATTTTTATAAAAACTGGAAGTCACATTTTAAGGCCTTAAAAGGTCTTCAGAGGACCGAGGAGGGCTTCTCCTGCTTTTCACAAAAAACAGAAGTGACCTTCTAAGGCTTCCACATGTGGCCACCCCAGCCCTTAGAGGGGAGCATAGCTCCCCTTTCTCCAGAGGGTTACAGGGCCCTGAAACCCGCAGATTTCTTTTCTTTATCTGTGGGTTTCGTTATCCATAGGGGGTACAGCATTGTGTGTGTGTGTGTGTGTGTGTGTGTGTGTGTGTGTGTGTGTGTGTGTGTGTGTGTGTGTGTGTGCGCGCGCGCGCGCGCGCGCGCGTGCATATTCCTTAGGAAATTTGTCCTGTGTGGCATATTCCTTAGTCCAGTGGTTCTCACACATTTAGCACCGGGACCCACTTTTTAGAAATGAGAATCTATCAGGACCCACCAGAAGTGATGTCATGACCAGAAATGACATCATCAAGCAGGAAAATTTTTAACAATTCTAGGTTGCAAACCTCTCCACACTTACCCAGGAGTAAGTCCCATTGACTATCATTGTTAAAAGAATATACATAGTAGCTTGTTCAAATTACAGGCCTGTAACATTTCCCCAAATGCAGTCACATACCATGGGAGCATCAAGTCTGATAAATTAAAAATAAAATATTGAAATGAATTAATCGTGGCCTGACATTGGCTCGCGAACCACCTAGTGGGTCCCGACCCACAGTTTGAGAAACACTGCCTTAGTCAAATCAACTATACAACATATCACACATTATTTCAACATAACCACCACAGCCTTGGTTTTTATGGCTATGTAGCCAGAAAAATGATTCACAGAATATTTACCTGGTCCCAAAGGAATCTGACAGCCTCCTCTTGCACAAGTCTTTGAAGTGTCTCTTCATCTTTTTCTCTTCTAAACCTAAAAAATGGGATAAAAATCCAGAACATATGCAGAGATTTTTAAACCCTTAAAATTATGACAAATTACAGTGTCATCCATTAAGCATGTTTGCTGCAAAGCCTCTGCTTATTGTTATACTTATGGATGGACTCAGCCCTGGATTTGCAAGCAAGGACTTGTGAGTGAAAATTATCTTCCAGCATTAGCACGTACTGGTCTTGTGTACTACTTTGCTAGCAATAATGAAACAAAGGCTTTCCTTTTTATGTGCTGCAGGTGAACATAATTGTTTTGAAAGAGAAATGATGTATTCCGTTTTCTTCACGTTTCCTGTAGCTGGTAAGGCTTAGACACAGAATTAGAGCAATATAAGGAGAGTTAACTCCATTATCAACTAAAGAGGATGCAATAACTGCATCTTGCCACGCTCCTTGTGCACTGTTAGCAACTAGATAAGTTTATTTCTGTGCTCAAAACTGTAGTAGGGTCATTTCTATAGATTGGATATGTGGAGTGCTGCTCTGTCCTTAGAAACTCTTTCTGGGAACAGAAGGGGCAGTGGTTACACAAGGCCCCCTTGCACAAAAGCAACTTTTATTCCTTGCCCAAAGGAGTTTGAGAACAAAGCAATGATCTGCAGAAGATAAAGATACAGCCCTCTGTTACTAGTTTCATCTTAAAAATGACTGCCAACTTACTTTTCCACTTCTTTGGTTAAATGCATAATATGTTCCTGCATCCTGCTGAGGCGAATTTCATAGCGCACTTCCTTAGCTCTGGGATGGTGGTTCCTTGTGTAAAATCCTCTCCAACAGGCTTGAAGCTTGGTAGCTGCTTTGTTCATCTCTTCAAGTGCATCTTCCTTTTGGATTGAAGTAACATTTGTATTAGCAGATACATCTATACTTTCGGCAGGGGCAATGGCTTGGGTTGAGTTTTCTTCATAAGAATACAATTCCTTTAAGTGATTGCACTGATCATGGTCTTCAGAAGATGCCCAATAATGGTTAATACCAGAAGCTGGAGTAATACCATCTACTGATAAATGAGAAATGGGTAATATTCCTTCCTCTTGCACTTCCTTTTGATTTTCCACCAGCTCTGTTGATTTGGTGGAACACTCTCCAATATCCATAACTGTTTTTTCCTGCTTTTCATCATCTTGTTTATTAACTTCTTTCACAAATTCAGCACAACCAACACCTTTAACATTAATACTGATTCCATGAAGCCTCAGTTCTGCAGCAGTAGGAGACACTGGTGAGAGCCCTGAAGCAACAGGCATAAAAGTAGACTCTGACGACAGAAGACTGTTGTTCAACTTGTCTTCATCGGTTTGTATGTCTTCTAAATAAAGATCCTGACAAGTATTCCTTTCCGCTCGCACAGAGGCTGGAAAAAGGTTCTTAACAGAATATGTATGGTCATCGTTGGATTTTGGCCCCACCCAAGTATTCTTTTTGATAACAGGTTCTGGGAAAGTAGAATGAGACAGAACTAAACTCCATTGCCTTGCATAACTTTTCATATTTTGCCAAGCATTTACTAAGCAATAACTAATTAATCAACATAATACAATCCTTCCCCACTCACCCCTCCCATGCACAGGGACTTCTGAGAGCACTACAGAACTCACTTCCTTTCCTGTTGGTCCTTAGCCAGGTGTATTTAATTTCTGGCTACTGTCTTCATATACTGCAATGCTCTTGCCATTACCTTCAACGAGAGGCCAGCCCATTCACTGAGCAAGTTGCAGTTTGACCAGCAGAGATACCACAGAGAGATGCAACATTTTCAAGCACAGAAGACCCTAGGATCCTTGTAATACCCAGGCCTGCTATAAATTCCCTACGCAAGTGCTTCGCTTAGGCGCTCAGTATATTTAATGTATGTTTCTCATCAGTTTGTGTATCTTCCAAATAAAAGGTCCTGACAATTACTGTTTTTGAGGAGATTACTGAAAAAAGACAGGACAATGCTGTTACTGCTGGGGAGTTGCTGCTAGTCAGTGCTGAGAACACTGAGCTAGATGAGTAAATGCCATGGATGGTACATTAGCCCACTGTGATGAATTTGCTAAGCACTTTGCAGATAAAAATCACTCAAATCCACTATAATTTGGTCTCCTCATTGACAGAGTCGATTGATGTCTCTGGAACATCTGTGGGTTCCAATGTTCTCGATTCCTTTCAACTTGAACAGCCTGAGGATGTGGACAGAGTCCTTTGGAGTGTATGGCTATCTGCATGCCCACTGGATCCTTGCCAAGCATGGTTTATTAGATCAACTGGGGTGGGGGGTGGGCATCACTCACGGAAAGGGGGTTTGCCTGTGCCACTGAAAACAGCAATGGTGCATCCATTCCTTTAAAAAATCCTCCCTTGACTCCATAGTGCTTGATAACTTTTGGCCTGTGTCAAACCTCCCCTTTCTGGGCAAGGAGGTTGAGCTGGTGGTGGCAGCCCATCTCCAGAGGGTTCTGGATGAAATTGATTGTCTGGATCTCTATCAATCTGGCTTCAGGCTGTGCTATGGGATGCAGACAGCCTTGATCACCCTACTTGATGACCTGTACTGGGGACTGGACAGGAAGCGTACATCCCAGTAGGTCCTGTTGGACCTCTCAGTGGCATTCAGTACCATTGACTGTGGAGTCTTTGTGGGACAGTTGGCTGATTTGGGGATTGGAGGCACTGCTCTGAGATGGTTCCACCCCTTCTTGGCTGTCAGGTCCCAGATGGTGGTGCTGTGGGATACTTGTTCAGCACCCTGGTCAGTGACCTGTGGGGTGCTACAGAGCTCTCTTGTTCCCCATGGTGTTTAATATAAAGGGTATGTACGGCAACCTCCTCAAACACACAGTGAGTGCAGAGAAGGGGAGAAATAGAATTTCTGTCAGTAGGGTAGCTAGCAAATGCAACACACCTATGGGCCATTTCCCATCTACTTCACCCTGAGATCTACATGTTCATATGAAAGGACCCTATGCACACCCAGCCCATAGGGCTCCTCCATCCAATCAAGAACTCTGCATCAGCATTTCCAGTCCTGCAGAAGAGCCCTGTGTGTATATACCAATATATACTTAGGATCCTTTCACTCCAACACAAGATGTGACAATCAGGGGTTTGGCTGGCAGGTGCACCAGTCGCAAGGAAATGCTACTGAGTGCAATCCAACCCCTGTCAAATGTTAACTGAGCACAAAGGAGAGTGTTGTGTGCATACTTCTGTCACTGGATTGATTTTAATGTCTGCACAAAGAAAGACAACCACAACAGAGCTTGCCCTAGATAGCCTGAAATCTAACACTAACACACACAAGTTACAGAAACCACAAGCATTATTTTCCTCATCTTTTCAAATAGATCCAACTTTAATAAAACTCACAGCTAAGAAAAAAGAAATCATAGGCTGTTTTCCCATTCATAGTGCAACCCAAAAACTACTCATCAGGAGATACCATATCTATAAAGGGCCATTCAAGAAAAGTAGGAGTGGCTTAGCTCACTTTGCAGATTTTCTGGCTGTGGGAACAGACAGGAAATCCATCTCTCTGCAAATGCTCCTATTTCTTAAAAAGGAGGAGAACCACAGCTCACAAAAGTGTTCCACTTTTCCATACAAAGTCAAGTCTAGTTGCACTAACACTGCAATCCTGTTTCCTAGACATGCTCTGCTGATTTCTCATTTCACTCTCTGCTATCAATAACGCCATTCAGCCTGAACTCCCTTTCCCATTGTCAATTTTTTCCTACATCCTACTTAGCCATACCATATTACCAAACTCCCTCTCCCCTAGTTCCTATTCCTTCCATTTTGGCTCCAGCCAACAGAAGTATAGGTGATTAGTATAGTGGACAACATTTCCATTACAGGTAGATACAAAAATACATCAATAGATGCAAACCTTACCACTGTCTGTCATTTGTGGCCCATGGGCAGGGCTGTTTGGCTCACTGGTAACAGGTACCACTTTATTCAGAGTCGGGGATACAGGTGACTCATCAGTTTGGCTTTGGTACATCAGTTGCCTTTGGTGCAACCTGAACACATAAGTTAGACTGAAATGTTAAACATACCTTTAAAATCACTGAAGCAGAGGAGCAACAAAAAGTAGCAACTTTTTTGTAATAGCAAAATTAGCAAACATGAATAAGGGCCCAATAAAAAAAGTCAATTTGCAATCAAGGAGATAGGGTGATAAGGCCTGGTCTGAAGCTGCCATAATTGGCTTATACTTTTCGGTATACCTACCACAGATTCTTTATATTAAAAGTACTGAATGGCAGCTAAAGACAAATTGTTCTCACCTTTGCTTATGCAGTATTTTCTCAAGTTTGGCATCCTCTGCAGTTTGGAGCCCAAACATAGTCGTAAGAGGACAAACGCCAGCTAAATACTGTACTAGCTGAATATGCTGGCCTGGTCGAAATGATCTTCCTTTTCCCTGACTATAAAGCCACTCTGCTTTCAAACTAAAGGAAAGAAATGAACAGACAACTTGGTAAGAAATATTCTTCAATGTTTCAGAAGTTCTTTTCTGCTCAAAATACAATGCCAAACTAAAATCACCACTAAAAATACAGAAAAAATACAACATAAATCAGCAGCAAACTCCTTGATGAAGGAATACAACAAACTGGGAAACACCAGTGGCTATAAAGACCATGAACTCCTCTGTAACATCCACCAGAGCTTCAACCAGGTTACTAAAATTCCACGGAACTTGAGGTTCCCTCCAAGCTAGATTCCCATGAGACTAGTCAAGGAATCTGCTAGGCAGTGGAATGAGTAGAATACCAGCAGAATCCATCATTTTTGTCCATCTCCACTACCCACTCTCAATCCTTCAGTTCCACCACAGGATACTGGATAGTATGTCTACAGACAACACTGACACCCTACTCCTTGAACTTCTTCCTTTGGCTGTTGGAAAAGTGAAAATCTGACTGGGCAAATATAGGATTCCCAATGTTGTCCAACCAGGTCACTGTATGATATTGTCAGGAGAGTACATTTCTTACAGATAAAATTATGGATCAAGAATGTTTTGAATAATTGCCAACCTGACATTTAAACGAACTAATGGATGGGACAATGAATGTAACATTCTATGTTCTTTTGGTTTGAGGTGAGACCTGATTGGGGAGGGGGGTGATAACAGTGTAACTCCCAATGCCATACCTCTGTTCTCTATCACAACAGAAATGTTGAGTGATGCCCTGCCCTACTCAGCCCATTTCTATTCCAATATCAAGCCAGATTTCACATACAACCAAACATCAAAAATTCCATGGCCAAAAAAGTATGCAGATACAGTCACACAGTGTTGTCTAATGAGTCTGAGGGCACATGATACAGCCATCTTACTCTAGTTCTGGTTTGTGTCTGGATGGGTGATTATCTGGGAACTACATGGATGTCACCATGAGTTCCATAATGGAAGAAATGTGAGATATGAAAAATCTACACCAGTAGTTCCCAAAGTCCTACTCGGACTTTGGGACCACAGGTGAGTACTTGTGGTCGCAGGGCCTGGGGCAGGGGGCGTGTCCCGACAGTGCAGCAGCTATCACCCAGGGGCTTTCCCCCTTACCTGAGGGGTCCTGCTGGCCTTTAAGAGGACCACAGCCCCCTCCACAGGCCTCCCCGCTGTTGAAAAAAATCACTCAATTTGGGAATCTGAGCACACTTCCAGTTTTCATGCAAAAACCAGAAGTGTACTCCTACTCCCAAACAGCGATATTCAGCATTGAGGAAATTCATGGAGGGGGTTGTGGGCCTCCTGGAACCTCCCCAACCAAGGCCAAGGTAAGTGCGAAAGGCCCTGGTTTCCCATGGCACTGTGCTCACTGCGGCACTGTTGGGACAGTAAGTGTATGGATGAATTGGGCAAGTTGTAATGAACACAAACACTACACTGCTTCAGTTTAGCCAAATTAAGTACACCATGATCTTGATTTTCTTACCTCTCTTTCTGAGAAATCACATAGCCATCAAGGACTTTAAGACTGAGGCACCAACTGACAATATATGGCCTATAATCAAAACCTGGGATGGAAGGTGTGGCCATCACACATGGATTATTCATAATTGACAACTGCTCCAGCTTTGGGAGGGAAGCCAAGAAAGAAACCTAAAAACAAACAAAAATTAGCTTTGTTGATCAACTAAAACTAGTTGGAGGCCCATGAACTAACAATACTACAACTTCAGTCATGTTTCACCAAAGAATTCAGTCACAATACATTACTTGAAAGGAAACAAATATTTTACTTGGTACGTTTCTTTCCATGCACAGACTAGCTTTTCACTGTGCGTGTCTCCTAAGTAGGCCAGAGGTTCTCAAACTGGGTAGTCACAATACCCTAGCCCAGTGTTATTCAAACTGTGAGGCGTGGCTCTTTAGGGCAGCGCCAGGAACTCAAAGGGGAGGCTCCGGATGTCCTCTCACAGTGATACAGTCACACCCCTGGGCAGAATAGGAGCCGTCTGCACTTTTTTTTTGAAGCAGAAGGAGTTGCTCAGCAGTGAGAGTGGCTGCTGCCGCCCCGCCCTCTTCTCCCTCCACTCCAAGGCTGCCACCTTCTGTGTTGCTGCATGTTGTTGCAGTCCTTAACCCTCGCTGATCTTTGTCTGGTTGGTTCCTAGTTCCCAGCCTGGGATCACTTCTTATCAAAGTGAAATCTCTCTTTTCAATCCCCTCCCTCTTCCACTTCCCCTTTCGATCTCCAAACCTTCCCGCTTTCCTCCCCCTCCCCAAATAAAATGCTTCCTATTTTACCAGTCATCAGGACTCTTAAAGTTGCTTCCATGCAGTTGGTGAAGGGGGAGGGGAGAGACAAGCACACACTTTACTTGGCCAGGAGCAGAAAAAGGGTACTGTTTTTAAAGCGATTTATTAATCTTGTTGTTTGACTGAAGGAGAAAGGCTGTATTTTTAGTGATAAATCTTACTATTTGAAGGGAATACTTATCAGCCATTGATGAAGTGATTGCCAGTTCAAACCTATCCAAGGAAAATGGGAGAAATGACTAGTTGGATTGGGGTCCACAGGGGTGTGTGTGTGTGTAATGTTGGTCAGACTGGTTGTTCACAAAGTTCATTTGATAAAACAATTCTATTGGTATGCTTACAAAGTTTTAAAAAATGAGTCCTCCTGGACCAGACAAAATCTATCTACTCCAGCATTCTGTCTCCAACAGTGATCAGCAGCTGATCATTTATAAAGCATGTATATTGCTATGTATTAATAATATATTTTTAAGATCTGCATTTAATTAATGATATGATTAATATAATTAATATTAATACAGTTAATATATATTTAATATTATATTATAATAAATATAATATTATAATAATATATTTAATATAGTTAATATTTTTGGCCACTTCCTGTTTAATGATGTCACTTCCAGCCCACAGGAACATGATAGGGAATCATGGCCAACAGCCACAGGGGTCAAGGGAGCCACAGGCCGGAAAAGTTTGAGTACCACTGCCCTAGCCTGAGAAGCTCTGACCCTGCACCCTTAAGGGGCAGGGTAACCTTGACAGCAGCACTGGCCCTGGGGACATTGGGCTGATTTTAGACTTACCAAGGCCTGCAGGAAGCCTTGGGAGAAGCCTACAAGGCACTCGGCAAGCCTCCCCACACCTTAGAATTGTTGAAAAATGCTCATGCAAACTACTTACAGTCTGATGATGAAGATCGGAAGTGGGTCGCATTAGCATTTTGCAACAATTCTAAGGTGCGAGAAGGCTTGCCAAGGGTCCCGCAGGTTTTCCCCACCCTCCAGAGGGCATCTGAGGGCCTTGGTAAATCTAGAATTAGCCACTATTGCAGGAGTGCCAGTGCGGTTGCAGGAGCACCAGCTCAACCCCCTCCTCTCACCTGACAGGACTTACAATGATCTAGATTCTCCAGGAGAGTTTGGGAACTGCTGAGGTAGGCAATTCAGGTAACATGAGTTTTAGGAGTGAGACTGCACTCTAAAGGCCTTTCTATGTTAAAAGTTACTACAAAACAAAAATCTGTTGCAGACTCCTCTGTGGACTAACTGTATAATGCTTTCTACCATACATACATTTGATAACCAAAATTTACTCTGTGCTATCAGTCAAGTGTTGCTTCCCATCATGTTTACAGATACAAAGAGAAAGCAAAAAATTCCAATAAAGAGTAGCACAGGAAACCAGTATTTACTTGCAAAATTCTATTGTTACCTCTCTCAAAAACAGTACTGAAGGAGAAAAATAATTTGGCTGTTAAGAAATGCTGTCCTTACCTCATTCAAGTCTCTGATTTCATTTTCTGCCAATGAAAGAATAGCTAGACCTTGAGGTAAGCAAGTAGGAGCTGTACGCAATGATGTGATAATATTTCCATGCAGCAACAGAGTCTAGAGAAGGAAAATGCAATAAATTATTATTATTAATAGTATTTATATACTGCTTTTCAATTAAAAGTTTACAAAGTGGTTTACAGAGAAAATCAAATAACTAATGGCTCGCTGTCCCAAAAGGGCTCACAGTCTAAAAAGATGCAAAAAGAACACCAGCAGACAGCCACTAGAAAAGCCACTGCTAGGGTTAGGAGGGCCGGTTACTCTCCCCCTGCTAAATAAAACAGGAGCATCCATGGGAAAAAGTGCTTCTTATCCAGTTAGCAGAGGTATTCATACATAAAACACCTGCGTGTGAATTACTTAAAAAAATTAATACTAACTTTATTATTAAATGAAACTTTTGGTAAATTACTGCTGTAGAATATTGAAATGACTATATTTAACATTTTCTTCATCTTTTAAAACTTCATGTTCAAAGAAATATCTTTTCAGTTTAACAGAAATGAAATCTTTCAAATGCAATACTGAACTTCTCAGTTATAAATACAATAAAAGATGTGATAGCTGGTACTTAGTTAAGGGCAAACTTGGTTAACCAGAAACTTCGCTGGCCACCTCAGGTCAGAGAAAATGCCAGTTAAATTAGCATGCTGCTTAACACTGGTTAATCAAGCCCCGAGCCTCCTCCCTCATTTACCTGAAGGGACTTCCTCTTAAAGGTTGCTGTGCCCTTCTTCATGAATGGAGGAATTTTTCAGGAATGGAGACACTTGACTTTCTCCCTCGTCAGGAAGAAAGTGGAAAGTCTCCATTACTAGAGGACCCTCATGAAGGATAAAGAGATGGCAGAGTGGCACTTCAGAGGGAGCTGTCAGAGGGAGGAGGGCCTTGAAAGCCTTGTAAAAATTGGAATATTTGGGTAATTGGCAACCCCCATTCCCCATGCATGCTAGTTAACTCAGCTTGTACTGTACTTTAATTATGGATAATTTGCTCAGCAAGTTGTCCAATCCAATCCACACCCACCAACAACATTTACCTTTAGAGACAAAAGCTTGGAGATATCTCCTATTTGGGATATATTGTTGTCTGACAAATCAAGATGCTGAAGAGATGTACAGCTATTCATCTGATCTATAATCTACAGGAAGAGAAAACGTTTTGTAGAAATATTAGAAGTGGTATATGAAGAAACTCAGTCATGACTATGGACTGTACTCTAACCTTACCACACACCGAATGAAATGTATATTGTATTGGCAACCTTCAGTCTCGAAAGACTATGGTATCGCGCTCTGAAAGGTGGTTCTGGCACAGCGTCTAGTGTGGCTGAAAAGGCCAATCCGGGAGCGACAATCCCTTCCACACCAGGAGCAAGTGCAGTCTGTCCCTGGTCTGTCTCCCTGGCTATGGGCCTTCCTTCTTTGCCTCAGACTGCTGGCAAAGTGTCTCTTCAAACTGGGAAAGGCCATGCTGCACAGCCTGCCTCCAAGTGGACCGCTCAGAGGCCAGGGTTTCCCACTTGTTGAGGTCCATCCCTAAGGCCTTCAGATCCCTCTTGCAGATGTTCTTGTATCGCAGCTGTGGTCTACCTGTAGGGCGCTTTCCTTGCACGAGTTCACCATGGAGGAGATCCTTTGGGATCCAGCCATCATCCATTCTCACGACATGACCGAGCCAATGCAGGCGTCTCTGTTCCAGCAGTGCATACATGCTAGGGATTCCAGCACGTTCCAGGACTGTGCTGTTTGGAACTTTGTCCTGCCAGGTGATGCCGAGAATGCGTCGGAGGCAGCGCATGTGGAAAACGTTCAGTTTCCTCTCCTGTTGTGAGCGGAGAGTCCATGACTCGCTGCAGTACAGAAGTGTGCTCAGGACGCAAGCTCTGTAGACCTGGATCTTGGTATGTTCTGTCAGCTTCTTGTTGGACCAGACTCTCTTTGTGAGTCTGGAAAACGTAGTAGCTGCTTTACCGATGCGTTTGTTTAGCTCAGTATCGAGAGAAAGAGTGTCGGAGATCGTTGAGCCAAGGCACACAAAGTCATGGACAACCTCCAGTTCATGCGCAGAGATTGTAATGCAGGGAGGTGAGTCCACATCCTGAACCATGACCTGTGTTTTCTTCAGGCTGATCGTCAGTCCAAAATCTTGGCAGGCCTTGCTAAAACGATCCATGAGCTGCTGGAGATCTTTGGCAGAGTGGGTAGTGACAGCTGCATCGTCGGCAAAGAGGAAGTCACGAAGACATTTCAGCTGGACTTTGGACTTTGCTCTCAGTCTGGAGAGGTTGAAGAGCTTTCCATCTGATCTGGTCCGGAGATAGATGCCTTCTGTTGCAGTTCCAAAGGCCTGCTTCAGCAGGACAGCGAAGAAAATCCCAAACAAGGTTGGTGCAAGAACACAGCCCTGCTTCACACCGCTTCGGATGTCAAAGGGGTCTGATGTGGAGCCATCGAAGACAACAGTGCCCTTCATGTCCTTGTGGAAGGATCTGATGATGCTGAGGAGCCTGGGTGGACATCCGATCTTGGGGAGAAGAGGCCGTCCCTGCTGACCAGGTCGAAAGCCTTCGTGAGATCTATGAAGGCTATAAAGAGTGGCTGTCGTTGTTCCCTGCATTTCTCCTGCAGTTGTCTAAGGGAGAATACCATATCAGTGGTGGACCTGTTGGCTCGGAATCCGCACTGTGATTCTGGATAAATGCTCTCTGCAAGTACGTGGAGCCTCTTTAGTGCAACTCGGGCAAACAACTTTCCTACAACACTAAGGAGAGAGATGCCACGGTAGTTGTTGCAGTCACTCCTGTCACCTTTGTTCTTGTACAGCGTGATGATGTTTGCATCCCTCATGTCTTGAGGTACTTCACTTTCTCTCCAGCAGAGACAGAGGATTTCATGCAGCTCAGTAGCGATGATCTCTTTGCAGCACTTTAGGACTTCAGCAGGGATGCTGTTTTTTCCAGGTGCCTTGCCAAAGGCAAGGGAGTCCAGGGCCACATGAAGTTCTTCTAGGGTTGGTTCACTGTCAAGCCCCTCCAGCACAGGCAGGCACTCAATGTTGTTCAGCGCTTCTTCGGTGACTACGTTTTCTCTGGAATATAGCTCAGAGTAGTGCTGCACCCAGCGTTCCATCTGCTGCACCCGATCCTGGATGACCTCGCCTGTGGCAGACTTCAGAGGGGCAATTTTCTTCTGTGTTGGACCTAAGGCCTGCTTGATACCATCATACATATCCTTGATGTTGCCTGTGTCAGCTGCTACCTGTATCTGGGAGCAGAGCTGAAGCCAGTAGTCGTTAGCACATCTCCTGGTAGTCTGCTGGACTTTGCTGCGAGCAGCTCAGAGGACCTGCAGGTTGCGCTCACTGGGACAGGCCTTGTGTGCTGCTTGAGCTCTCCTCTTTTCCTCAATGACTGGTGTCAACTCCTCAGAGTGGGCTTCAAACAAGTCTGCTGTCTTGTTGGTCTTCTTGCCAAATATGGACAAGGCGGTGTTGTAAACGGCATTCTTGAAATGTTCCCATCTGTTGGATGCGTTTGCATCGACCAGGCCTGGAAGAGATTCCTCAAGTGCTCGTGCAAATTCCTCCACTTTTCTCTGATCCCGGGTCTTGCTGGTATCAATGCGAGGTCTTCCTTCCTTTTTTGTGTGATACAGTCGCTTTGTTTGCAGTTTCACTCTGCTGCACACCAGGGAGTGGTCAGTGTCACAGGCAGCACCGTGATAACTGCGTGTGATCTTGATGCTGGGAAGGCTGGAGTGTCTGGTGAGAATCAGGTCGAGCTGGTGCCAGTGCTTTGATCAGTGATGTGTGAGTGAAACGGAAGGTGCGGGGGGGATGGGAATTGTGGGTACTTGGAAATTGGAAGAGTGATGTGTGAGTGAAACGGAAAGTGCGGGAGGGAAGGGCATTGTGGGTACTTGGAAATTGGAAGAGTGATGTGTGAGTGAAACGGAAGGTGCGGGAGGGAAGGGCATTGTGGGTACTTGGAAATTGGAAGAGTGATGTGTGAGTGAAACGAAAGGTGCGGGAGGGAATGAAATGGCAGCAATGAATATTTCTATACCACTTTTCAATACACAAAAATTCAACCAAAAAAGTTCACAAAGATGTTTATAGAACAAAATAAATATACAGTTGCCTGTCTAAAAGGGCTCGTGATCCAAAAAGAATGAAGAACACCAGCAAACATTCACTGGAAAAGATGCTAGGCTGGAGTGAGTGGGCACAACACATAAGAGGGTCACCATTTTTGCTTACAGATGACCCAAACACTCAAGACCAGACCCCTGCACCAGACCAGATGTAATTCACCATGTCATCTACAACCAAGTTGTACAAACCATTCCAGTGTATTATTTTCTTGTGCATACACCTAGAGCAGTGGTTCTCAAACTTTTTAGCAATGGGAACCACTTTTGAATGAAAATCTGTCAGGACCCACTAGAAGTGATGTCATTAACCTGACATCAAGCAAGAAATTTTTTAATACCCCCATACAATAAAACCAAATCAATCTTAAGTATATAAATTAAAAGTTTACACTAAGTTTAAAAATTTATTTAAAATAAAAAATAACCGTCCTAACCACCTGCAAGCAGTTGCTGATCTGTTTTAAAAAAAATCCCCCAACATCCCAAAGGCTGCTTTGGAGTAAGCCCTATTGACTATCATTGTTAAAATATATATATAGTAGCATGCTAAAATTACGTATCTGTAATCTTTCCTCAAAAGCAGTCACATACCATAGTAGCAACAAATCTAATATTAAAAATAAAACACACGTTGAAATGAACGGGGACCTACCTGAAATCGACTCACAGCACATCTAGTGGGTCCAGTTTGAGAAACACAGTTTGAGAAACACTGACCTAGAGAATACCTTCAGAAGTTACTCTACACATGACAATGTTATGGCAGAACAGAACCATGAGATTCTGATGACAAACCATATGATACACAAGAGAAATACATTATATGGAATGTAGCATGGTCGTGGATATGCACATTTCTAGCTCCCCAAACACTAGTAAACAAAACCAAGATTTTTACCACTACTTAAGGTTAAAAAATTTATCACTGTTACACCATTTCCAAACATTTGCCTTCAGTATTCCCTACATTTTCCCCTCCTCTTAAATACGAGCAGATTATATTTAACAATAGAGTTTGTTTGGCTATTATCCAGTTAGAGTTAAATGGTGAAAATAAATTTTAGAAAGTTTACCTTTAAGTTGTTTCCTGCTAGGTTCAACCATTCCAAATGCACTAGATCCTTCAGTCCTTCTACATAACCAATACTGTTGTGAGGCAAGTTTAATACGCGAAGCTGGGTCAATTTTGCTACACCCATCATCCGCACCAACCGATTGTTGGCTACTGACAACTGGAAGGTGACAAGGCAACAAAGTTCTCACTTGGCAGTGCACAAACAATAACGCCACACAATTTTGTTTTCACCTGACTTCTTAGGGTCCCCCCCTAAGAAGATCCCCCCCTTTCTTAGGGTAAAATGAAGATCTTTTCCATAGAACTCAATTAAGAACTTTTGGGAATGAATCCATAGTAAAAACATACAGGACGGAAAGGGAGGGAAAAAACTGCATAGAGAAAATGTAACTGCCTGAACCACCACTTAGCAAAACAGCAGGTTACCACAAAAACTGTAGTCTTGCCACACAGGGGACTTCACAAAATGATTTGTCACATGAATTTTGAAGAAGGACGTCACTTTATAACTTTTCTATCTCCTAAACAGTACTGTGAATCAGCATTGACTGGACCTTAAGTTTGGTAGGGGTCCTAAGTAGTGTAACAAGTAGTAATATAACATATGATAGCTTTTCCCACTGGAAATGCAGCACTATGAAGGATGCTTTAAAAAATAATCCTAGGATACTTAATCCATTTTTGCCCAGCCCACAGGTGTACATATTTGGTCCCTGTTGCATATATGCAACATTGGGCAGAAATGGCTTAAAGCAGGGGTGCCCAAACCCCGGCCCGCGGGCCACTGCGGGTCCCCATCCGGCCACCAGGGGGTCCCCCCACCTCCAATGGGCACCCGGCCCTCACCCCAGTCCGTGCTGGCCCGCCGGGCGAGCTCCGCGTCTTGCTCTCCCTCGCTGCCACTGAGCTCAGTGGCAGCGAAGGAAAGACAAGCCCAGCTGGCATGCAGGGCCTTTTATAGTGGGAAAGTAACGTGAGACTTGCAGGTCTCGTGTTACTTCCCACTATAAAAGACCCTGCGCGCTTGCCTGCTAGTCTCTTTTTCCTTACCCATGGGCTGGGCTGGGCTGGAAGCAGCTCTGCTTGGCTCCCTTCCCCTCCCCGCTCCCCCCCTGCAGCCTGAGCCAGGGGGGGAGAGAGAGAGAGAGAGATCATGAGGGAGAGGAGCCCAGCCCAGCTCGCAGTATGTCTCCCTCCGGAGGGAGGGAGGGAGGGCTGGTTGGCTGGCCAGCCTGTCAGTCGGCCGGCCAGGCAGGCAGGCAGGCAACAGCACCAGCACATGGGCAGGCAGGTAGGCAGGCAGCTGGGCAAGCAGGCAGGCAGCCCAAGCGAGGGAAGGAGGGAGGGCGAGGGGGCAGGTGAGCAGGCACGTATGTGAAAGTGTGAAAGATCCCGCCCTCCATTTGTGTGTGTGTGTTTGTGTGTGAATTGGATCATAAAGTGGCATGAAGATCCCCCCCCTTCTTAGGGTGAATGTGAGCATAAACTGGCATGAAGATCCCCCCTTCTTAGGGTGAATGTGAGCATAAACTGGCATGAAGATCCCCCCCTTCTTAGGGTGAATGTGAGCATAAACTGGCATGAAGATCCCCCCCTTCTTAGGGTGAATGTGAGCATAAACTGGCATGAAGATCCCCCCCCTTCTTAGGGTGAATGTGATCATAAACTGGATTGAATTCATTCATTCATTTTCTGTCTCTAATATATTCATTTATGTAAATTTATTCAAGTTTGAAATGTAAATTAATTCTTTTTTTCCACCCCCCACACAGTGTCAGAGAGATGTTGTGGCCCTCCTGCCAAAACCTTTGAGCACCCCTGGCTTAAAGCAAAACACCCTGAGTGGGCTAATACTTGGTCTAAGATGCTAATATAGCGGAATTGGATGCCCTGGGGCATTGTAATGCACAGTTCCGGAACAGCTGGTCTAACATGACCAGACAGTTCTCCAACATAAAGTTTGCTGAAACTCTATAGAACAAAAACACTTCAAAATGTTTGGGTTGTAGTATTTACCTCCCCTCAATTTTTAAAAACTGTTTTTCAAGTCTTTATCTCTAAAGGAAGAACCATCTTAGAAGCACAGCATTGTTTGTGCCCTACAGCACATACAACTGACCTGCAACAAGTCCTTGAAGCTCTCCAGGTGCTCCAGTTTAATTAACTGGTTTTTATCCAGAATCAAAGTATGTGCATCTGCATTGCAGGACAAAGTTGGCCCCAGTTTTTGCAAACCCTGATTTGACCAATTAATTACCGAACCTAAGAGGAAAATATGAGACAGAGAATTCAAGAGTTAAAAAGAATGATCACTGCAAATTCAGAAGGAAAAGTATGCTGACAGGGGATTCACAGGGTTGTTTTTTTTTAGTATTCAGGAAAAGGTTTAAGTGTGTTTCATTCACAATGTTTTATGAATAATGACATAATACTCCACTCTTGAATAACTGCATACACAATAATGAATTGAATCACCCAATTCATTATTGTGTATATTTGTATTTAAATGCAAGCTGATAAGGAAAAACATTCTTCTGTCAGAATATCCAAGGCGACCATTCTAGCATTAAAAGTAAAAGACTTATCCGGTCCCAACCAGAGGCCTAGGTAATTGACGCAGTTCCAATAATAGCAGCTCTTTGCAGCTCAGCGAGTGTACTTGCTGGTGCCCTCAGTTGTTGCAAATAGTTGTCAAAATTTGCAGAGATGGTTCCTAGTGCGCCTATGATTATTGGCAGCACTTTGGTGTGTTTCATCCACAATCAGGTGGTTTCTAGACACAGTTTGTGGTACTTGTCTATTTTCTCATGTTCCTTTTCTACTACCCTATGGTCACCATGGCAATGTTGATGAATGTCACAAGTCGGGAATTGTGGTCAATTAATGTGATATCGGGCGTGTTGGCCTCAACGTGTCAACCTGTTTGGATTCTAAAGTCCCATAAAATTTTGATCTTCTCGTTTTCCAGGACTTTATATATATAGTCTTTATATATATATATATAAGCAATATTTTATATTACTTTGTTCACCGCTTTGTGAACTTTTTGTTGAAAAGCGGTATATAAATACTGTTAATAATAATAATATAGTTCTAAATTTAATAATAAGGAATATAGTGCTTAAATCAAATACAAACAAAACAAACAATGTATGAAATCAAAACAATGTATGTTTTTAACTTTTGTTTTGTCATGTCCTACATTTTGGGGTGCCTCGTCCTGCTTTGTGGTTATGGCACCTGGCACCTGGGCGGGTCTCAGGAGTACCACCAGGCATCAGCTCAAGTATCCCCAGTGGTACCCGCACCACTGGGGGAGAAACAGTGCAATGAACCAAGCCAGTCACCTGCACTTCTATGGCCAGCTACACCTGCCCTGACCACCAGACACCCACATTTGTGTCTGCACAATAAGGGGGACAGCCCAGAGGGGAGAAAGACTTGTAGGCCACGAGGGCTGCCCATTAGCACAAGCAGCCTCCAGCTCTCCCTTCACCTCCTCCCCATGGGAACACTTGACGCCCCCTTCCCCCAAAACAAAGGAGAAGCAGCAGCCACCCGCAAGGCCCTCTGGGATTGGTAGTCCCATTCCAACAGAAGCCGAAAGCATCCACGTTGGAAGAGTGCAAGCAAAACACTACAAGTCCCAGAAAGCACTGCGCGTCACAACACCAACGGTCAGGAGACAAGTCCCTACATGACCCCCACCAACTGGCCCCGGTTTCCCTCAGCGGCCCCCACGCTCTTGAGACTCCCCTGAGTACCTTCGCCATCGCCCAGGGCTGTCTTGTCCCTCTCAGTTCTCGCCGCTGGCGCCCCCGACGCCGCCATACCTCCCGCTTGCTCACGACGCTAGGCAACCGGGCGGGCGCTGAACTCTGATTGGACGGTTGGCAGTACGCGCTGCATCCGGTCACGTGGTATTCCCACAGTGCTCCGCGGGACTACAGAACCTGGTTTCCCATGATCCTCTCTTTCTTTTCGCTGCTGGAGTGCCCGTGTGGGAGCTCCCGCTGTCGCCATCATGAAGTAAGGGCCGGGGGGGCGATCGAATCCGCAGCCATCCTCCGGCTGGGGAGGGGCGGGGGAGCGTCTCCTTCCCCACTAATGTCTCCCCTTCCTTTCTCTTCCCGTCCGCTCCTTTCTCCGATGCAGGGTCGAGCTGTGCAGCTTCAGCGGGTACAAGATATACCCGGGCCACGGCCGCCGCTACGCCCGCACGGATGGCAAGGTGGGTGCAAAGCGCTTGACGCGCAGTGCTAGGCCTCTGCTGAGGCTCTGCTGGTGGGCGGCTCACAGCCAAAGCCCAGTCATGCCTACTCGGAAGTAAGTCTCGTTATAGTTTCCTGGCTTGCTCCCAGGAAAGTGTGGATGGAATTGTAGCCGTGAAGCACAATCCTATGCATGTCTACTCAGAAGTAAGGCCCATTATAGTCAATGGGGCTTGCTCCCAGGTAAATGTGAATAGTATTGTAGCCCTAGACTGCACTGGGCCTTTTCTGTTTTGGGGCCCAATCCTGTCCAAGTGTGGAAACCTGAAGGCTTCTTTATAGTTGGTAGACATCTTACAGCCCAATCCTATGCATGCCTATTCAGAGGTATCATTTTAGTCAACAGGGCTTACTCCCAGGTAAGTGTGGATAGGCTGTAAAGAAGCCTTCGGTTCTTAGGCTGCAGTCCTATCCCACAGGTACCTAGGATTAAGCCCCACTGAATATAATGGGACTTACTTCTGAGTAGCATGCATAGGATTGAGCTATAAAATGTTTACCAGCTGTAAAGAAGCCTTTGGGTCTTAGGCTGCAATCCTATCCACACTTACCTAGGAGCAAGCCCCATTGAGTATAATCAGACTTCTGAGTAGTCATGCATGGAATTGGGCTGTAAGACTTCTACCAGCTGTAAAGGCCTTCAGGTCTTAGGATGCAATCCTATCCACACTTACCTGGGAGTAAGCCCCATTGACTACAATGAGACTTACTTCTGAGTAGACATGCATGGGATTGGGCTCTTAGCTCACGCAGCTGACATTACAGCGGGGTTGGGCAATAATTGTTTTAAGAAGTTTTAATCTGATATTTGTGCTCCTAAAGTGAAATAGGACTCAACCCCAAAACAGGCAATGCTCTTGATTCTTTCACTTCAGGTTGTGGTCAGAAAGTCTGAGGAAAGGGTATATAATTACTGAACATGCAGGACATAGCATATAATACAGTCAATTAAAATATAGATCAGAATATACAGGCAATAATTGTGTATCTAACAAGGCTAGAGACTTAAAAAGAAAACTTTTGGGAATGGGAGTCCTGGAATATCTCTGGAAACGAACTAAGCCCCTTGTAACTACAGCCTTGTGTCTCACTTTGGACCTATTTTGGGAGGACAGAATGTTCCTAGAAATACTGGGACATGAGTTGATTTTAATACTGTTTAAAGCAGATAAAGTTAAAATTATGTTGTGTCAGTGGATTTTAATAGCGCAAATAGTAATTCATATTAATGCTATGTAATTTTAGACATTCAAAGAACACAATATATAGTCTCTTAATAGCGTTAAGACTTAGTGAAGTAATAACTAGGGTGAGATTTCTAGTTCACAGTGTACCTTATCAGTGTACCTTATCAGCTGCCCACTAGAAGGCATTGATAAAAACTCATGCTAGTGCAGGGAATTTATAACTGATTTGTAAATATAGTAAATTAAATATTTGAAAAATCAATTTGATATTCCAGGTTTTTCAGTTTTTGAATGCAAAATGTGAGTCTGCATTCCTTTCCAAAAGAAACCCCCGTCAGATCAACTGGACGGTTCTGTACAGACGGAAGCACAAGAAAGGACAGTCTGTAAGTATGTTACAACCTGTGTTTTCAGTCTCTGAAAGTGAAAAAAAGTAATCTGTGCTTTAAAAGTGTTTGTGCTTGTAGATAGATGCAAACTAGGTCTTTGGTTGGTGCTTAAATGTTTCCTATGTTCCAGCAGATCTGACTGTAGTGCCTTGATGTCATATTGAGCTGGATCAAGCAGTGTTTGTGATACTATGGGCGCAATTCTAACCTGCTTTCTGGCACCTACATAAGGGCAATGCAGCTCCAAGGTAAGGGAACAAACATTCCCTTACTTTGAGGAGGGCTCCATGAGTATCACCCAAGTGCATGATGCACCAGACATCCCATTGGCAAAGCTATGCCAGCGCTGGAAAATTGCTTCGGATTTGGGCCTAAGTTGTCTTTTTCATAATCCCTTTTGCATAATTAAACTCTGACAACTATAATGTTTAAAGTCTCATTAAATTACGGTTATTGCATCATTGTGTTTGGTAAAAGAAGAATCGTAGTTGTGCTGTACAGTTTAAAAAACAGGAAGACAATTACTGTCCTTTGAACGAAGGTATAGTTTGTTTGCATCAAGAAACCAATTAAGCGCCATGTGTTGTCTCCTATAGCAAATACTTTGATTTGGCAGTATTGCTAGTTCAAACAAAAGGCAGAGAACTAGTATTCTATAAAAGTTGTATATAAATGTTAATAATGGATATTTTTTGTTAAATACTTCTAAAATTAAGGCTGTGTTCCTGCACACACTTATCTGGAAGTAAGTTACATTAAATTCAATGAGACGTCTGAGTAGACGCACATAGGATTAATTCTATAAATTGGTGGTGTGACTAGGAGCATATGTGGACTTTGGTGCATCTCCCTCACTGAGATTCAGGCTGGGATCATTCCACATGTAGTCAATGTGTGTCCTGGAAACTTCTTTAACTGCATATTCTACTTAAAAATATATTTAAACGGCACAGTCCATTTGGTACTCTGTCTGGGTAGAAGAAGAGTGAACATTAATCTAGGAAGTTTCTTCCAATGTGAAATAACTGCATTGTATATGCAACTCCAATGTCTCTTCTAGAACAAATGATGGATTTTTATTTATTAACAATAGAAAGTGTTTTGAGGGTATCTTTGAAGACATAAGTGATGGCAGGTATTTGATGCTATCTGTTTTTATTGTGTTAAAGTGCCTAGTAAAATAATAGCAAAGAAATCTTGGTCTGATTATTAAAAAAAGTAGCCTTCTGTGTAGCTCATCTGTTTGGAGTTGAAGACTCTTCAGAGATTTATTATTATTATTATTAACAGAACTTATATACCGCTTTTCAACTAAAAGTTCATAAAGCGGTTTACAGAGAAAAATCAAATAACTAAATGGCTCCCTGTCCCAAAAGGGTTCACAATCTAAAAAGATGCCAAGGAATACCAGCAGACAGCCACTAGAACAGACAGTGCTGGGGTGAGGTGGGCCAGTTAAAGTGCCTCTTGCCCAGTTCATTTTCTCAACATGAATTGACTTAGCGTTCCCCTTTTTTATGATTTAGGAAGAGGTACAAAAGAAACGTACACGCCGTGCTGTCAAGGGCCATAGGGCAATCACAGGTGCCTCTTTGGCTGAAATAATGGCCAAGAGGAACCAGAAGCCTGAAGTACGAAAGGCTCAAAGGGAACAAGCCATTAGGTGAGTGTTGCTGCATTTTCTTTGTGCTTTTTTCTGGATAAAAATTGAGGTTATTTTCTAGTTTTGTATCATGATGATTGCTTGACTCTACTTTTTTATATTGGTTTCAGTAGACTGCCACAAATTTTGGCTGGCCTTGGTGGCCATCCACAGTTTGTCAGTATCCTGCCAACCCCCCAAATGGCATCTCTGATATCATGCTGAGCTATGGAGACTCTTATGAGCCCTCATCCCAAATTCAGAGGCGCTGGAGTTCATCCATGTTGTACTGCATTTCCGAGGCATTTGAAACACAATTCTACATTGAGGAGTCCCAGTCCTCCTTCCCACGGTTGGACCTAGGGACAGAAGATCATCCCTACAGTTCAGTTTGTTTTGTAGATGCTGGAAAGCACAATGTGACTGGAGATACTTTCCCACTTCAGACTCAGGAGGAGGGCTGGGGCTTATACTCACCAGAGATGGGAGGAGTGCTGGTCAAAACCAGCACATTTGTGAATCCCTGGTTTAAATATAAGCTTGAAATGTGAAAAATTAATATTGTGCTTGATAGTCTTATAAGCTACTAATGAGATGTCAAATATAAAAGTTGTATGGTAAATTAAGGTTTGTGTTAATCCTTGATTGTGGTTTCAGTCGAACAGTATAAATAATAGTGCCAACATCTGTTTATCATTAAATCTGTTGTAAATATTATTTATAGAGCTGCCAAGGAAGCAAAGAAGGCTAAGCAGGCAACTAAGAAAACTGTACCATCCACCACAAAGGTAATGTTCTCCAAAGAAAGGCTAGGAAAGATGGGACATTAAGCTGCATGTATATGTACTTTTCCCCCCCATGGTGTTTTTAGTATCTAATTTAAGGAAGCGTAATAGCTTTTACATTTTTCATTTTTTTCTGATCTTTTGAATAGTAATTGTGTCATGTGTAAATGAACATTGTTAAGCTTGTAAATTAGCTCGTTAAGTGCTGTGCACAGTTACTTGGGAGCAAGTCTCTGTGAGGGAGTCCTGAGAGATGCAGGCTGACTCGGGAATAGTGCCTGGTGGCTAGCGTGACCGCACCCCTTCCTGCTTCCTATTTTCCCTTTACTGGACCAGCAACTGAATAGGGAAAAAAACCCTTGGTAGATTGTATTTGCTGCTACCATCCTAGGCTACAGAGACCAGGCAGAGGAAGACCATCTGGGGAATTCTCAGAAGTACACTGAACTCCAGGGATTCTTATTAAAAATCAAACCCACAATAGTACCTACAGGATGAAAATGCATGTTAATCCATTGAATTACGTGTGAACATGGATCAGGCAGACACAGGGTCAAAACATAACTAGTTTATTAAAACTATTTGTTAAACAAAAAACTGAATTAAGCAATATGGGGGAGCAGAGTAATAAAAGTACAAGCAGGCTGGTGGAAAATGCCTGAGCTTGACTGAAAAGGATAAGGAAAAGTGCTCAGGAAAGAGATGCAATAGAGAACATTGCTTCTTGTGAGCTGGGAAGTATATGACTTTGTGTTAATGATGTCATCAGGGTATCTGATAGGAGGCATGGAACACACCTGGTCACTCCATCCCATCCCTATGCTCTAGATCAGGGGTGTCCAAAGTTTTTGGCAGGAGGGCCACATCATCTCTCTGACACCGTGTTGGGGGCCGAATTAATTTACATTTCAAATTTGAATAAATTTACATAAATGAATATATTAAAGATGAACTTAAATGAATGAATGAAGGTCTTGAAGTAGTTCAAGGCCTATAAAAGGCCTTGCACAAAGCAAGGCTGCCCTTTCCTTTCCTGCTGCTACTGCAACACAGACGTGAAACAACAAGCAGTGGAGGGAGCCCTCATCCTACAGCTCACTCGAGAGGCCAAACAGTTGCCCTCACGCTGAGAACAGTTGCATCGGGCCAGTGTGGGCTCCAACAAATCTCTGGAGGGCCAGAGGCTCATTGGAGGCTAGGGGCTCCCTGAGGGCCACACAGAGAGGCCTTGAGGGCCGCAAGCGGCCCCCGGGCCGGGGTTTGGGCAGCCCTGCTCTAGATGGACAGGTCTGGCTGCCCAATTACCAAATACAGTATCAGTCCTAGAAGGGGGCTAGCCATGACAGATAGGAAGAGAACCCTAAATCCACATCCAACACATAGACGTCTTGGAATGGTCTTTTTCAAACCCAAAAAGGCTGCCTGCGAGAGGTTGCTTCATAGTTTTTAGCTGCTGAGCTTCACAGGGGCTTCTAGGAGGCTAAAAGTGTCCAAAAATATAGAAAATGAAAGGAAATAACAGGATTCATCAAGATCTTCCTTTATTTTGTTGTTTTTGTTTCACTCTTAAAACAATTACATAAGGAAGGTTTACACTTAGCTGTCAGAATAAGGATTGGTTCCATTCTGGAGATTTGTTCAGAAGTTAGAATGTAGGTATGTTGGTTCAGCTGGTTCTTGCCAGCCCAGTAGTATCATGCCTGCACAAAAGCATCAATGTGGTCACCTGTAATTTGGATATCTTGAACTCAATGTATGTGCTTACCTAAAAGCAAGTAGCACTAAACTCAGTGAGATATGCTTCTGAGTAGGTATGTACAGAATTGCCCTGTGTGCCTTCAAGTCCAGTGCAGTGTAAAGACAAAAGAAATGGGCAACCCTTGGTAGCATTTCTTTCTTATCACTCAATCCCAGTCAACAAACAAGAGAGCAAAGCCATGCAGGGCCCATGGAATGCTTAAACATCAAGGAAGCAAAGTGAACACAGGGTGATTGCCCACTTGCAAAGAGCAAGAACAGAAAAGAAGCAAAAATGTGGATACTTTTGTTTTTGGTCCATTGAGGAAAACCTGATGTGGCAGCAGACAGAAATTTATCTTTTCCAATTCAACATGATGTACTCGAAATGCGATTGCCCTGTCATCTTGCCTTTTCAGAATCAGTGTGATAATTTGACAATTAACTTGACAAGTTGTCAGTTACCATCACAACTTTGTAATTAAAATGCATCCTCTTTTGTGTCTTGTTTTCTATTTACAGGCACCTACAAAGGCTGCACCGAAGCAAAAAATAGTGAAACCAGTGAAAGTTTCTGCCCCTCGTGTTGGAGGGAAACGCTAACTTGCTGTGCTGTTTTGTTTTTGTCAAATAAATATTTGACTTGTAGCATAATGTTTCTTATGTTATCTTCTGGGGATTTAGGTATCTTGGAGCTGCAGTGGATCACAAGATGAACATGAGTCAGTAGTGTGATGCAGCTGCAAAGAAGGCGAATGCAGTTTTAGTCTGCATTAGAACTGTAGCTTCCAAGTTGTGATAAGCTGTGGTTCCGCTTTACTCTGCACTGCAGTACTGTGTCCAATTCTGGGCACCTCAAGAAAGATGTAGACAGACTGGAGCAGGTTCAAAGGAGAGCAACGAGGATAATCAGAGGATTCGAGAACAAGCACTAAGACGAAAAGTTGAGGGAACTTGGGATATTCAGCCTGGAGAAGAGAAGGCTGAGAGGGCATATAATATTGCACTTCAAATACCTGAAGGGCTGTCATATGGGTCAGATTTGTTCTCAGCTCCCTCTGAAAGTAGAACTAGATCCAGTGGGTACAAACTGCAAGTACAAATTGTAGTGATAATGGTTGGTCATCAGGAAGGAATTCCTGATGGTAAGGGTGGATCAACTTGGAACAAATGGCCAAGGGAGGTACTTGGACATAAGTCCTGTTTTCATTGGGGCTTACTCTCAGTTAAGTGTGTCTCGGATTGCAACCTTAGATTTGTTTAATACCTAAAATTATAGACAGAATTTGTGTAAAGTGAAAAATGTATTCTGCAAAGGTATTTTTGGCAAAACATTCTATAGCATTGTTTCAAACAGGGTTGTGAGCCAATTTCAGGTGGGTCCCCATTCATTTCAATATTTTTATTTTAATATTTTAGACTTGATGCTGCCATGCTATGTGACTGCATTTGGGGAAATGTTACAGACCTGTATTTTTAACAAGCTATTATGCATATTCTTTTAACAATGACAGTAGATGGGACTTAAGTCCTGGGTAAGTATGGTTAGGATTACAGCCTAGGATTGTTAAAAATTTTCCTACTTGATGATATCACTTCTGGTCATGACATCACTTCCAGTGGATCCTGATAGATTCTCATTCTAAAAAGTGAGTCCTGGTACTAAATGTGTGAGAACCACTGTTCTACAGGAAAAACTTGTTGCAAGATCTGAAGAAACTAATTTTTGAAAAAACTTAAATTATATGACTATTGACGTTATATAAAAAATCCAGTGTTAGCTCCCCTATGAAACAGCAAGCCAATATCAAAGAAGACTCTTATCTACAAACACCTTGATTTGTTACTCAGGCTTCATTCTGATTTTCCATAATATATTTGCCTGGCTTGACTGAATGTTCCATATGGGTCCAGCCTATGTAACATATTTACTTTATTGATGTGTGAAATATATTTGGCACTGAAAACCAATCATTCACTTTGAGTTGGCAAGGACTTAACACTAATATCATTGACCAACCAGCTTGTGGGCCACTGATTAGAAAACTAAATCACTGCACTCACATTGGAGGTGAAACTTTGACCATCTTCAAATAGTATTTTCTGTTCCTGTTACAGGTCTTGGGTCATACATGCATACCTTATTCCCTTTAAGAAAATGGTTTTGTGTACTGCAATACCGGGTTGAGATGGCAGGTTCAGGACAAAACCTAGATTCAGGCCAATCCAGTATTGTGCTAAATAAGGTATCATGTTCCATAAGGGGACAGCATGCAGCCCCAAGACTTCCTGTCTTTTCTAGTATCTAAATAAGTATAGCCTAAAGTGAGCTTTCCTTCACTCTACAGGAGCGAGGGAATCACCCACTTTTATGCAAACCAATATTCTATTTGTTTTAATTGCAAATAAAAATGATATCTTTAAGGCATTCTAACATTCTAAATGTTTCTGTTGATTTAATGAGTCAAAAAATTCAACACTGACCACATGTTCATAAACTTTACATTCAAACACATTTTGTAATTCCTTATTTTGTATTTCTGGTTACAACAGAACGTTTCTTCAATTTTCTGTAATAGACACCATAACTAGCAGTACATCATCATTTGCATCCTTCCGTCTTGGTATGTTCTGTCAGCTTCTTGGAGTGACAATCAGCCTGAAGAAAACACAGGTCATGGCTCAGGAGGTAGACTCACCTCCCTGCATTGCAATCTGTGCATGAACTGGAGGTTGTCCATGACTGCATACCTTGGCTCAATGACCTCTGACACACTCAACTAGCAGTAAAATCCTATGCATATCAACTCAAAAATAAGATCCAGTGAGTTTAATTGGGCTTCCACATATGTAAATACTGTATAGGACTTTCACCTATGAAATAGAAGTATATCTGAAATCATGTACTTTTATAACTAGTTAATAGGTGAGGTCCTAGTAAGTATCAATTGTATGGTTCAGTTTTGAAGTGCTCGGGTTTTAATACAGATTAACTCACTTGACTGGCAATCTGGCCTATCTACCAGTGAATGTTAATTGTATAATGGCTGTTCACTGTTATTAACCTGTTCCTAAATGTGTTTACTCAGAATCAACTTCCGCTGAATTTAATGGAAAAAAAACATTTATTTCTGCAGATGTTTTGTAGACTACAGTCCACTTCATCAAATGCTACACATAGGATTAAAAGGTGTAGGATAGATCTTACACAGAGGTACAAGACCAATTTCACTTGGCTTAAGTATACCTCCATGCATAGGAGTTCAGCCTCAGTAGTATTTTTTCTACAGAGAACCGAGAGTTGACTCATGATGATGCGTTTCTCTGAGAACTGAGTGACCTTTGCTGATTTGGGAAAAAAAAATTCACCTTCCATGTTCTCATTTGCTTGGTTTTGAGTTTACTTCTGTTAGTAGTCTAGAAATACATACGTTGCTTTAACACATTAAAGGGCCCGATCCTACCCAATTTTCTTGTGCTGGTGCAGCTGTGCTAATGGGCATGTGCTGCACCCTGTGGTGGGGAGGCAGTCACAGAGGCCTACTCAAGGTATGGGAACATTTGTTCCCTTATCTTGTGGCTGCACTGATGCTGGAAAGTTGGATAGGATTGGGCCCTAGGTCTCCAGTATAGAACTAGCTATAAAACCTTCAATTTTTTAATTGAATCCTTGTCAGGGGACCTCAACTAAGAGATTTACACCACTAGAAAAACTCCAGCTGTTTCCATATACCTGAAAAAGTGTTATGTTTCTGAAACTTCACAACTTAGGTGAGTCAGAAAGCCCATAGACTTGCATTGTAGCTGTCAAAGAATGAGATTTGGGGGGGGGGTACTGTGTTGTGGTGGCTCTCTTTCTGGATGGTGCATCTTGGAATGAGTCCCTCATGGTTCCATTTGATCTCCCATGCTGCATAATAACCTCTCCAAGGAGTAGCATGTAAGGTTATTTGGGAGTGTGGATTGCAGTATCATCAGTGTAGCAATGACACCCAACACTACCTTAGTTTTCAACCTGATCCTGCAGAGGAAGTGGAGAGTCAACTGAACAGGGCACAATGGACTGGATGTGGATTAATAATGTAAAACTAAATCCAGCCCAGATGGAGGTGTTGGTGGTCAGTAGGAAAGCTAACAGAGTTGGCTGTTCAGCCCATTCTTCATAGGTAGTACTCCCTGTGACAGATCAGGTTCTCAGTGTGGGGGTGTTAATGGATAAGGAGGTGGGGGTGGCTGAGGTGAGGGGTGCTTTGACAAAGCTGCTGTTTCTGAGAAAGGCAGATCTGGCCACTATAACACTGTGTCAAAAACAGATTGGACCATAGCAATGGACTGTGGGAGGCTAGCCTTGAAGAGCATCAGGAAGCTACAGGAGGTACAAAATGCTGTGGCCTATGCCTGACTGAGGGCCCATGTACAAGAACATATTCCATCCTACATCAGCTGTCTTGGTTGCCAGTATGCTTTCAGGCTCTGTTCAAGCATTGGTTACGAGCTCGACAGCACACTCCTAATTTCAGTATGTTTGCTCAGAAATAATCCCCACTGGGTTCAATGGGGCTCACTGTGTGGATAGGACTGCAGCCTCAGAGCCCCATCCTATGCCTGCCTACTCAGAAGTAAGCCCCATTAGAGTGAATGGGGCTTACTCCCAGGTAAGTGGATAGGATTGCAGCCCTGATTCCCCCCGTGATCACTTGGTGTAAACTTTGTTGAGAGTCAATTTTTTGGTCATTTCTGGAAAAAGTATGTATTTTTACCCTGTATTTTTCTGCTTGTTTCAGAGGCGCTGATGATGTCTCGGCTCAAGCGGTAGCCTCGGAGCCCCCCAGCTGCACGCTGCGCCGGGTGCATGAAGGGATTGCGCCCGCTTCAAAGATGGCGCTTGAGCCTTCAACCTGCTCCAGCTTCCTGCGCATGCACGCCCAGCGCGGGCGCGACGCCTTTGCCCCGTTCCAACATGGCGGTGCCGTTCCACACCCCCCACTTCCCCCTGCACTGGCGGCCAGGCTACCCCTTCGCCGACGTCACTTCCGCTTGTGCAGCAGCCATTTTGTCTTTCCGTCGAGCCCGCTGCCCGAGCTTCTTCCTCCCACCCGCCGCCGCGGACCGCGAAACTGCAGTTCCACCCCCTGGGGCCGGCGCCCGGACCCCCCTCCTTCCCCCGCCCCCTCGGGCGCTTCGCCCGTGAGGGCCGCAGGCGCCCTCCGCGGCCGTCGCTGCGCCCTCCGGGGGGTGGGCGGCTGGGGCCATGTCGAGCGAGGAGAGCTACCTGGCCATCCTGCGCTACCTGACCAACGAGCGCGAGCCGTACGCGCCAGGCACGGAGGGCAACGCCAAGCGCAAGATCCGCAAGGCGGCCGCCTGCTACGTGGTGCGCGAGGGCACCCTCTACTACCAGCGCCGGCAACGCGACCAGCAGCGCTTCGCCGAGCTCGAGGTGGTGCTGCAGGCCGAGCGCCGCGCCCGCCTCATCCGCGCCGCCCACCTGGAACCTGACGGCGCGCACCGCAACCGCCTGCAGACCTGGCAGCGCCTCTCGCGCCGCTACTGGTGGCGAGGTGAGCCCGCCTCTGGAGAGCGCCGCCCCGGCACTCGGTCTGGGGAAGAGCCGCCCGCGGGTGGGCGCAGAGCAGAGGGGAGGGCCTTTACGACCAGGGGGCGGCCCCTGAAAGTGAGCGTTGGGAGAGTGAGGGCAGGTGAAAGGAAGTGTTTCCTTGCCCGTTGGTCTGTGGAACTCCCTGCCACAGGATGCGGGAGGCGCCTGGCCTGGATCCCTTTGAAAGGGACTGGGCAGAGTCATGGAGGAAGAGGCCATTGTGGATTACAAGTCTATGGGACTCCTTGCCAGAGGATGCAGGAAGGCACCTGGCCTGGGTGCCTTTGAAAGGGGACTGGACAGAGTTCTGGAGGAAAAGACCATCACAGGTTACAAGCCATGATGTATATGTGCAACCTCCTGGTTTTAGCCTCAGAATGCTAGATGCTACAGAGTGAAACTAAGATGCAGGTCTTTTATTGTCTTGTGTACAGTGGCGCCTCGCAAGACGAAATTAATTCGTTCCGCGAGTCGTTTCGTATTGTGAAATTTTCGTCTTGCGAATCGCGATTTAAAACAAAAAAAAAGGAAAAAAATTCGTCTTGCGAAGCACAGCCATAGAAAAATTCATCTTGCGAGTCACCAAAAAATCACAAAACGCTTTCGTCTTGCGAGTTTTACGTTGTGCGAGGCATTCATCTTGCGAGGCATCACTATACTTCCCGAGGTGGGCCACTGGGCAATAAAAGAAGCTGGATGAGATGGGCCTTTGACCTGATGCAGCAGAACTCTTCTTATATTTTTATGATGCTGCTGTCCATCAGCCTCCCAAAAGCCCTGCAAGGGGCCTGGCTGGCACTGGTGTCCTGGGCTGAACTTCCTGAGAGCAGCTCTCAGGCAAGCTCAGAAATGCCCACTGGAAACGAGGCTCAAGCAAGTGGGCGTTGCCTGAGACCCTCACACAGCCCTGAAATCAGTCTCAGGGTGGTAGTGACAGGTCTGTCTAGTGGCCATCTGCTACCCTAAGGATTGGGCTGCGTCTCCAGACTTTGTTCATTCTTTCTGAAGACCACTTTCAATATTCTCAACTGGTTTTAGCTTAAGTTTTCAAGATCAATGGGGACACTTTAGGTGTCTTTTTGTGTCATGATCCCAATATATAAATAAAGTAGGAGACTGGAGAGCCCACAAACAATCCCATCCCCCTTCTAGGACCCTATCCATCCACTTCCACCACTACCCTCCCCTTGCTGTTCTCAATAACCAAATTTTCCTATTAGAGAGTGCAGAAAAAAGTTGCCATGAAGCCTGGCACTAGTGAAAGCTATTTTAGCACAATTGCTAAGAACCTGAGCAGGACTGGGACACAATCTCCTGATACCTGAAGGGTTGTACCACATGCCTCCCACTTTATCTGGTGGCTCTCTAGTCCAGTGGTCTTCAGTCTTTTACATTCCTGAAAGTTGCTGTGATCCCACAACTGAGGCTTCATGACCCCATTGGAGCCCTGACTCCAAGGTTGAAGAACACTATGTTAGCGCATCAGAATAAATGCAAAACATCATTTTTCTTATATTGTTGTGTTTCTTAATTGTTTCAGTGTTTTGTTTCTTTGATGCGTAACCTGCTTTGAGAACTTTTTGTTGTTGTTGGGAAGCAGTAAATAAATATATTTAGAATTTGCATAACGTTTGAGGTGTTCAGAGGGTGAAGTTATTTTGATACATATTGCAACAGTCGGCTTAGGTCAGGATGTATCCTGCATAGTTTCTGTGTAACCTGCAGAATCAAATGCCCTGAATTAACATATGGAATCCTGACATCCGTTAACTGTGCAATCCTAAGTATGTTTTCATTGCCATATATTCTACTGCATTTAATGGGACCTGTTCACAGATAAATGTGTGTAGGATTACAGTTGAAGGCCCTGCCATATCCAACTTTCCAGAGCTGATACAGGTGTGCCAACAGGGTGTGCACTGCATCCTGTGGTGGGGCAGCAGTCATGGAGGCCTCCTCAAGGTTCGGGAACATCTGTTCTCTTACCTCGGGGCTGCATTGCAGCTGCATCAGTGTTGGAAAGTTGGATGGGATTGCAGCCTAAGTCATATAAGGAGAAGGTGAATTTTCTGTGTATCTTGTTTTTGCTTTTCATTTGAAATTGTATGGAGATTATCTAAACATTATATCATTTTCTTGAATAATTGCCCATTAGTACCTGAAAGAGAAAATACAGAGAAAATACATCCTTTCTTGCACAAATGCAGCAATGAACTCAGCGTTTGCTTTTATATCTTTCTTTAGGCATTCTAAAGCAAGTTAAAGATTACATTAAAGAGTGTGGCAAATGCCAGGAAAAATTAGACCGTTCCAGATCCTTGTCAGATCCTTCTGAAATGCTGGAAGAGTTAGGATTAGACACAATATCTCATGAAGATAGTAATGAAACAGATGATGAATTAAGTAACTCAGCATCACTCCCAACAGCATCACCAAAACCTGTGAAGAAGAAGCCAATTGCCAAGCATGAGCTTGTATTTGTAAGTAGCATTGTGCTCTGGTACTGAGGGTTTGTTTTACATTTGTGTCTTCTGTTGCTATTAAGCATGAGAACTGTAGGATAAGATGTGCCTCTAAGCTTATTTAGATGTAACCCTTGGCTTGTTGCATTTTTGGATGCTAGGTTGATAGTAAAGGCCTTGTGAAACAGATTTCATCAAAGCATTCTCAGTCTGTCTTAAACCAACTGAATCAGCAGCGACATTCCAGTCAATTCTGTGATGTTACTTTGCTTATTGAAGAAGAAGTGTACAAAGCACATAAATCTGTTTTGGCAGCCAACAGTGAATACTTCAGAGAACTCTTTATTGAAAAGGGAGCTGTTTCCAGTCATGAAGCTGTAGTGGATCTTTCAGGTAAATTGTGGTAACTGTATAGAAAATGTTTACTAAGTGTGTAGGATGTTCAAAGATTAATTTATCAGATATTAAAGGTAGATAACCTACTACTGTTTTTTGAAAATCTGTAGTGTTTTTTTCCTCTGAATTTGGGAGGTTTGGGTACTTAATTTCATTTTCTTTCTTGTGTATTCTGCTTAAATCACTTAATTGACTGGGTTTAAAGGAGGCAGCTGCTTTAATTGTACAAATTTCCCCAACTGTTTTCACCCTTAATAGGAGGAAATTGTATTCTTGAAACTAATTAATATTGTATTCGTGTTCGTAGTTCACACTGTAGTGTTGCATACTTTCTTTGTTCACATGGAAATCTCATGGTATCACAGTGGGAGGGATGTTCTCTGCGGTTTACCAGAGTAGATCCAAATCAGACTTGGTTCCTTACTGACACTTTAAGTGGTCTTGCCACTCTAAAGTGGGCGTGGTGAGAACATGGCAGCTCCTGCAGCTCTAATGCTGTAGCATATTCTGAGCAAATAACCAGTCAAACTAGTCCATAAAGAATAGAATTTCATATTCTTTTCAAATATAATTAAGAAGCAAAAGGTACAACACGTGGAACTACCTTCTCTGCTCCCCTCCCAGTGGAGGGGTTTCCTTTTCATCAGAGGTCAAATCAGGCAGTCATTACTTTCGAGAGCTTTTGCTTTTGTCTGATCTTGTTTCTGTGCCTACACCTATGGATCTGCTGCTGCCACTGCTGCACAGTATTTGACTTCTAGTGTCTTCAGCTGCACCTCTAAGTCTCCAGCCATCCTCAAAGCCATGTTTGTTCTGGCAGAACTTGTATGGTTTGTAGGAACACACTCAGTACTTGGTGCATATGCTTTGAAGCTGTGATTATAGAGTCTGGCAGTGAGTGACTAAACTGCTAATAAAAACATTTGTTTATTTTTAATAAATTTTGGGATTCTTGATAAAAAGTCTGACATTTTCTCTTATTTGGTACAGGCTTTCGCAAGGCCAGTTTTCTCCCTTTACTGGAATTTGCTTATACTTCAGAGCTGACCTTTGATTTCTGTAACATGGCAGCTGTAGCTGAGCTGGCTCAACATCTCCTCATGACAGAAGTCCTGGAAATCTGTGAAAGTGTGCACAAACAAATGGAAGATAAACAGATCACAGTGTACCAAAAAGGAGATGTTCAGATAGTAGAGGTGGCTCAGAATCTTTTAGAACATAATGAAAGTGAGGAAAACCCCACAGATAGGTCTGAGCAGTCTTTTCCTACAGAAGATGCAGTAGCAACTGTAAATGGAGCCTGTTCAAGTACTGAAATGGAAGAGGCAACTGCACTAGAGGCTGCATTGGAAACTGTTACAGAACCTCTTGTAGACAATCCTCCAAAGTCTCCGGTGCATTCTGCAGATGTAGAAACACCTGCAAATGAAATGAAAGCCCAAGTAATGGAATGCATCACAAATCAGACAATATTGGAAGCTCAGGCTGAGCCTCCAGCAGCAGAACAAGTAGTTACCACTGCACCAGCAGAAAATGATAATGATCAGAACGTAAATAGTGAAGCAGATGCGACCACTGAAGCAAATACAGAAACTGCTGCTGAAGATTCCCAGGAAGGACTTAAGCGCAAACGCGGTAGACCATGTAAAACACAGATCATTCCACTGCCACAGTCTGAGACCTCTGTTTCTAGTCAAGAAGACACTTACAAAAGCAAGCTTCGTCAGCGTTCTGTTACTGAGGGTGGCTATATCAGATTACACAAGGGTACTGAAAAGAAACTACAGAACAGAAAGCCAACTCCTAAATCAGCCATCCAGCAGGTATGTTGGTTCAGAATCTTAATTTGTGTTGTATCTGCAGAAAAATTAATGAGGTTTGAGTTGTTTGTAATCCATAACTGTCGACTTGTACTCCCTAAAATGTGATAAAATTCCAAATGAATTTGAGCAGATGGATTTTGAGAAGAAGATCAAGCATAGTTCCCTTCTGTCCTTTTGATTGTACAGTTTAGAAAGTACCCCATCAAAGCTTTTAAGGTTGAGTCGCTAAGCATATTTTGTACAGATTTACTTTGCTGTGTGAACCACTCTGTGAACTTTGTTGTGGAATAGCAGTTTGTAAATATTTTTCACAATCTTAAATTTCATCATGAGTAATGCACATTATTTGTTTTTGCTTGTGGTGTTTGTGCTGTTAGATGTCCATAACGCAGTATTTTAGCCAGTGACTAAATTCTTCACTTTTTAATCAGGTTGCCATGAAGCTGGTGCAAAGAGGCAAGAAGATGAAACAACCCAAGAGAGAGTCTACAGAGCCCAATGAAGCTGAAGATCAGCACAAATGCAGTGAATGTGGAATGGTTTTTCAGAGGCGCTATGCTCTTATAATGCATACATTGAAGCATGAAAGGACAAAGAATTATAAATGCCCAGTAAGTTTATCTTGAAGTGCTTCCTTCATGATACATTTCTTTCTGTATTGCTCTTGTCAATCCATTTATTCTTTGTGTTGCATTGTGTACCATCTGCTTTGGTCTCTTGAAGCTCTGTCTTGACATGTTGCCATCCTTTCTAGGAGCCTTTTGATGCTGTTCTTTTTCCTAGTAATCTAATATCTCAATCTTCTCCAAAGAAATTTCAAATTAAGCTACTGGCAACTCTTCCATATGTTTCAATCTTTCAAATGTACAGTTTTTATATTTGCATCGTTCCCAAAATCTTGATGAATTAAATACATGGTAGTGATTCTCAATTCTGTCAACTGAAAATGTGTGTAAACTGGCTTTAGGCTGGTCTGAATTGGGACAGACCTTTGGAATTCCAGGCTTCACAGACCTGCGAGTTATAGTTATTCACACATATCATTTACCTATCATAGGGTTTCCCAAACTGTGGCTTGCAACCCACTGGTGGGTTGCGAGCCCATGTGCAGTGGTCTAGGGGTGGACCCTTCTGCCCACCCTTGCCTTCAGTCATCTCCAAATTGGAGCCATTCCAGAAGCATTGAGAGGGCCTGGAGGCCTCTTCCATGTCATGCCAATCCAGTGACCCACTCTGTTGGCTTTCATGTGCCTCAGAATGGCCTACAGAAGCATTCAGAAACTTTGGTTTTCAGGTGCAACTTCTGGTTTGATCAGAAGTTACTTCTGTGGGCCATCCTGTGGTCCATGGAGGGCATTCGAGTGAGTCACTGGCCTGGCACAGCCCAGAAAAGGCCTCCAGGCCCTCCCAAGGGGGTAGCCTGGCACTTCCAGGAGCATTGTGTCGCAACCCACTGTGGAGGACAATGTAAGTTGTGGTGCTGAAAAGTTAGGAAATCATTGACCTATCAGGTGTGTGGGGGAGTTATAGAATCTAGCCTAGACGCCTTTAAAAGGGGATTGGACAAGTTTCTGGAGGAAAAATCCATTATGGGGTACAAGCCATGATGTGTATGCGCAACCACCTGATTTTAGAAGTGGGTTATGTCAGAATGCCAGATGCAGGGGAGGGCACCAGGATGAGGTCTCTTGTTATCTGGTGTGCTCCCTGGGGCATTTGGTGGGCCGCTGTGAGATACAGGAAGCTGGACTAGATGGGCCTATGGCCTGATCCAGTGGGGCTGTTCTTACGTTCTTATGTTTAATCTTGCATACACAGAATTAGCATGCATGCTGGACTTTACTGAGATTGCAGTTTAATTTTCTGTGAAAAATAACTGATGTTGTTGCTTTCTTAGCTATGCAAAAAAGAGTTCCAGTACGGTGCCTCTCTGCGAGCTCACCTAGTTCGTCATACCCGAAAAAATGAAGTGACTGTTGCAACTGCTAGCATAGAAGAGAGTGGTACAACTGTGAAGGGCAGAACTAAAAGGGAGTTTATCTGTGATATATGTGGAAGAAGTTTACCTAAACTCTACTCTCTGAGAATCCATATGCTGAAGCATACAGGTGTAAAGCCGCATTCATGTAAGGTAAAAAAGTAAAATTATGTCCTCACCTTTTTAATGCAACTGTTGCCATATTAAAGTCTTCTAACTTAAAGCAGGAGTCTCCAAACCCCGGCCCGGGGCCCAGATGTGGCCACAGAGAGCCTCTATTCGGCCCACGGCTAGCCTCTGATCCCCTGAGAGCCTCTGGCCCAGTTGACCAAACAGAACCAGAGTTGTGCTTGTGTGTGCTTTACTTCCTTGGCTATGTTGGTGCTTGGAGAAATCTTGGACATTTGAGCCCATTCATTCATTCATCTAAGTTCCATCTCTAATGTATTTATTTAAATTTTATATTTAATTTTTTTTCCGGCCCTTGACACTGTGCTGGATATTTGATGTGGCCCTTTGGCCGAAAAGTTTAGAGAGCCCTGACTTAAAGCTTAAATTAATTGCAATTTAGGTCACTTATAATATACAGAGTGCACAATCCTATAGTAAAAAAAAATGGAAAAGTCTTAAATTGTAACGCACCTCAGGTTTTGACTTTCTTTAGCATAAAACCAGGAATGCTATGGAACTTTCCACCACACACACACAAAGAAAAAGATGAGTGTTGCCAGGCCATACTAGTGGAGAAGCCCCCCCCCCATATCTTTTTAAACCATTGATAGTTTGAAACCTTAGATGTTTGGAACTAACACTGGCACATATTATAGTGTATCTGTTACTTCAGTGCAGGGATAGGTAACTTGTTTAGCGTGTAGATAGTGGATTTATTTGCAGCTAGTTTGTTCAGTGTTTGGTGTTCGCAAACCTCGTGTTTTCAGGTATACTGTTAGTATAAGGCTGAAGTATTCAGTCTGTGCGTCCCGGCTCCCTGGGGAGGCATGGCTAGCTGCCAGGGGCATCGTGAGGCATCTCCAGGAGAGAGGTGGCTGTAGCTGGACTTAGCAGTAGTAGAGTAGAGTAGCCGCACTGCTCTGCTCAGCTGCACCTGCCACCTCCCTACTTGCTGCTTTTCTTCAGCTGTGAACGAGTTGGGTGGGGCAGCATCAGGCAGGGGGGGCGTGTGAAACATGGTGGGGGGAGGTGGGAGAGAAGGCTGGCTGGGCAGCAGCGGAGGTGCTGCATCTCATCAGCACAGGGCAAGCTCCTGGCAGGCTTCAAACTGGGAGGGAAGCAGCGCTTTCCTCCACTTGGGAAGGAGGGAGCCCAGTCTGCTCTGGAGGGGGGTGTCCCAATGCATCAGCCTGCATTCCTCCGTCTTGCCTGGGGGGAACAGGGGTGGCATCTGCATGCTGGGGTGTATGTGTGTGAGCAGCCCCCATCTGCTTTGGGAGTGAGTTGTAATCTTGCTCTGTGTGGCTGCAATCCTTTCCACGCTTTCCTGGGAGTAAGCCCCATTGACTCAAATGGGACTTACTTCTGAGTAGACCTACATAGGCTTGGGGTCTGTGTCAGCTTAATCAAGGATTCTCACCTTTCTCTTTTTTCTTCCCCTTCAAAAAAGAGAAAAAAAGCCACTCTTGATGACTTTGTCTCCAAAAATTGATTAAAAAATAAAAATACACATTCCTCTTCAGCCATCACCCTTTTTCTTCCTGCCTCCTGGGGGGGTACTTTCCATGTTGTTGTTGTTGTTGTTGTTAACAACAGTATTTATATATCGCTTTTCAACAAAAGTTCACAAAGCAGTCTACAGAGAAAAATTGAATAACTAATGTCCCAAAAGGGCTCACAATCTAAAAAGATGCAACACCAGCAGACAGCCACTAGAAAAGACACTGCTGGAGTGAGGTGGGCCAGTTACTCTCCCCTTGCTAAATAAAAGAGGAGCACCCACTTGAAAAAGTGCCTCTTACCAGTTAGCAGGGGTTATCTGTTGTTGGCTGCTAAATGTTGGCTGCTGTTGTAAGACAAAAGGCACAATCTTAGCTAGATCTACTCAGAAGTAAGTCTTATTGTGTTAAGTGGGACTTACTCCCAGGAAAGTGAGGTTAGGATTGTAGCCAAACAGTCTCTGGGTCTCAGTTTGCATCAGTTTGCAATTAGCAGATACACACAAAACAAAGTCTTTCCCTCCCCCAGCAAATTCATCACTTCCCCCCCTTTCCAAAATCCTCCAGGTATGCTGTTAACAAACTCAGGGCACAATCCTAACCAGGTCTACTCAGAAGTAAGTCCTATTTTGTTCTATTGGGCTTACTCTCAGGTAAGTGTGGTTAGGATTGCAGCCTCAGAGTGCTGGCAGCTGTTTTTTTGTTTCTAGTGTATAATTGTAACATCTTCATCCAAAAGCTCTGTTCAGGCATTCTGAAACTGAACATGGATAAAATGAAACGTGAAATGAGCTGGCAAGCCCCAGTTTCAACACACTGCATGATCCTACTCTTCACAGTTACAGCCTTCCTCTCTGCAGGCAAAGTTGGGGTGGTGATGGCGGCTGCACTACAACGTGTGTTGGCTCCAGGGATGGGGCTTGCTGATACACTCCTATTGGCATTGTAACCATGGTGTTAAAGCGCAGGAACATGACTTGAGATAATCAATCAAGATAGTAGTTTGCAGTGTAATTTGCAATATTGCACTATGCACTCACAGAAGGAGTACCTTTTGAAGTGGTCTTTGTTATTAGTTGGAGTGTTTTTAAAAGAACAAAGTTTGTCTCCTTCTGAACAATCCAGTTTCCTTTGCCACAAAATAGTTACTATGTGGTATTGTGTGTGTGAGATCTATCTTTACCATGCAGCACAAGCACATTCAGCAAGTATATTGTCAAGGTAGATTCTTGTCTGTTTGGAAGAATTTCTGTGAAAAATAACTTTTTCTGACTTTCTGACAATTTTGTCTTATAGATTTGTGGAAAGTCGTTTACCTACAAACATGGTTTAAAAATGCACCTTGCACTCCATGAGGCACAGAAGCAGTTTAAATGTGAGCTCTGTGATAAGTCATTTGTCACAAAACGAAGCCTTCAGGAGCACATAAGCATTCACACAGGTAAATATAGAAACTTCTCCTTATTTAATGCTAGAAGTTATATAGATAGCTTTCAGGAATGTATGAACTGAATATATTGAACAGGAGCCAAATAGTTAGTCTATGTCATGCAGCACTCCATCTACCTTTGCCCTCGGAGCTGAGAGGCTAGAGGCCAAGTATTTGGCCGGTTACTTTGAATCAATATGTGAGTTTCCATCTTCATTCTGCCAGCAGCATGCTTATACTTGTCCCTAGTACAAGTGTGAGTACAAGTATTATTTGTTCTTACAGGCCCCCTGTCCCTAAACTTTTCATGATTTGAGCCCTCCCATCCCCAGCAATTAGAATGTCTAGAAAAATTATCTGATGTGATAGTTTACCAAGTGCCTGGAAGTTGGGGCAGGGGTGGCTATGGACCAAAGTTGCAGATATTTCCTGTAATTGTAGAAACTGTTGCACAAGTTAAAGGTCATAGTAAGTTTTTGAATGTTTCCATTGTTTGTAATTGTACTCTGTAATTGTGGTGTTTAAAATTACTACAAGTACCAGGATGGGATGAAAGACATGTGATGCTTTTTTCATGGTCACGTCTTGTTTTGGTCTCATGCTGTTCAGTTCCCCTCAGACTATTTTGTTCCTGTTCCTCCTCTGCTCAGAGTACTTCCACCCCCACTTCACTTCTGTTTCTTCACATTTGTGAACTTTTTGTTGAAAAGCGGTATATAAATACTGTTAATAATAATCGCTGTGTTACATCCACTGGTCAACTATCCTACCTCATACTGCCCTCACCCCTCTTCTACATACATGTGTCCCAAGTCCATATGCTCTCATTCTTGATTCTTCCTTGATATTGTTTTGTTTCTTCTCTGCTTCCTCTGACCTTCCCATCAGTCCATGCTGTCTCTTTCCCTACCTGGTACAGATACTTCTTGCAATTCCCATTTTCCTCACTCATTTTCACCACTTTCTTGCTTCTTTTTGTCCCTTTGTCTTCCTTCAAGATCTTTTGCCTTCATATCCTTTCTGCTTGTACTACAAAATATTTTCATCTTTTCCACACACTTTCTCCCACCCCCCCCCCATCCTGTTTCTGTTTTTATTCGGTGTTTGCTTTTTCTATCTGTACTCTTCTTCTCCTGGCCATTAGTCCCTTAGACTTTGTGCTTATTTTGGAATACTTAGCCTTTCTCCTTGCCCTTTGTGAGTCTTCTCCCAGACAAACTAGTCATTTGTGTCATCGTTATCCCCTCTGAATTTTCTGATTTTCAAAATTCTTTGAGTAACCCATTTTAACAGTTAGAAGGGACTTGTGACATGCCAGCAGGCAAACTCAGATCGTACAGGTAACAGCTTTTTTTCCCCTTTAGCCCAGCATTGATAGAAAGCTGTTTTATATCAGGTAGGAATTTTTCTCTGCTGTACCTGAAGATGCCCAGGATTGAACTTAGGATTCTCTGCATGCAAAACAGGCCCTTCCTCCCCATTACTCACCCTTTTTTTAAACTTGTCTAATCACATTAAGGCGCATAGTGTTGATTATTTATGAAAGAGTGGTTATACTTCTGCAGTATTACATTTCATGCAGTTAGTCTCATGCGTAATAAGATAATGTGTGTGTTAAATACACTGCCATTCTTCCTTTATCAGGAGAATTAAAATATATTTGTGCACACTGCGGAAAGACTTTCCATAGAGCTTCAGGACTTAGTAAGCACATAAAGAAACACCAGCCAAAACCTGAAATTCGTGGGTATCAGTGTACACAGTAAGTATGAATAGTCTTCAAAAATAATTAAAGATGGCTTTGCTGATCTTATTTGATCATAAATGCGTGTTTATAGTGAAGGATGCCCAAAATAAACAAAGTAAAAACTTCTGTACGACAGAGAAAATGCTTTCAATACTACTTGAAGAAATTGGCAATCAACTTTCTTCAAGTTGCATCTTAATTTCACTTTGACTTGCATGACCAAGCTTTATTACTTAGGACCTTGTTCCCTTTTGCTGTGATCCATATAAAGAGGTTCACATAAGTTTGAACCTTGCTGTTTCCATTCATCCTCTTTTCAATTTCCTTTATAGTATGGTTCACATAAGAGAATTTTTACCACGTAAGAAATAATTCTGACTTGCACTTCTGGTCTGTGGTAATTCTGTAATTTATTACCTGACCCGCAAAGTCCTATTTCTTCCTTCATTTCTACCCTAGTAAAGTGTACTGCAATTAATCCAGGTTATTCTAGACGAGGCCTTTCTTATGAGCTGCAATAGACCTATAGAAACTTACCTTGGCTGGGGAGCAGCATAAGAGAAACATTACTACAATTATCCTTAATTAAGCAGAATTGATAATCTGCTGGCTTCTTGTGTTTTTTTTAATACTCTTTCTGAAGACTCCTTCCATGATGACAAGATCATAGTGAAAACAGAGACCAGTTACAAAGAAGAGGGACATTTGAGCACTTACTGAATTCAAGAGGTTTGCAGAAATTAAGAAACTTGCAAATACAAAACCCCCAAGGGGGTAAAAGAGAGCCCCAGACCCTTTTGTTTCCTGGGGAATCTTAAGGGTTTAAAAGAGGGAGTCTTGATTCCAAAAGAGGTTTCATAATGCATTGGAATACTTGCTCTTTTCCTACTCGGGATCTGGCAAGACATGAAGTACACTAGGAAGTTGACTGTGTGAAGGGGAGTACAGAAGGGAACTTGAAAACAGAGAGAAGAGTCAGGAAGACTGGAAACACAGTGAACAAGTACTGCAACTAACAGTGTGATTCAGGGCATTTTTTCTCTGAAGATAGTTGTATGGAGCCCAGTGGGAAGATGTGGAAAATAATTTGGGAAGGGGGTAGAGATGACTTGAACCTAGCTCTTGCATTGTGATTCAGGTCATTTTACTCTGAAGTAAGCCTCGGAGTCCAGTGAAACTTCAAGGGAAATATGTAAACCCCTAAAACAGCCTGCTACAAACTGAGTATGCTTAGCAGTCCTACGAACTACAGAATGTTAGCCATATTTGGGGGGGGGGGGGAACCAACAGCAGAATGTGAGGATGGGGGAAGAAATGGCTGCTTCAACCTTTAACAACTGGAGATGAACAATTTCAATAAGGGTTTTTAGGATTGCTTTCAGGGATAAAAGACTGCATGCAGATATGTACCTATACCGTAATAACTTTACACTTTTCTTCCTTGACAAAAGATACATACATGTGTTGTATGATTATGTTGTTTCAGATGCGAGAAAAGTTTCTATGAATCTCGGGATCTCCGGCAGCATATGAACAAGCATCTTGGAGTGAAACCGTTCCAGTGTCAGTTTTGTGGAAAATGCTACAGTTGGAAGAAAGATTGGTATTCTCATGTGAAATCCCATTCTGTTACTGATCCATACAGGTAAAACAGTCTAAACTATAAATACTCAAGCAGTAAAGGCCCACAGTCAAGTCTGTATTGTGTAATTTTGCTCATGCACAATGGAATACCATTGCATATATTAAATGGGTTTTATAGGTCACAGCCAAGGGATGTTAGACTTATTTGAAGCAAATCTTCTGATGATTGCCTAAATTAACTATGTAAAAGCTAAGTATATACAGCTAATCCTGTGTGTTAACCCTCATCTGAACAAAAAAGTGTGTTTTATTAGTCTGGTGGTGTGGTCAGATATACCCAGAGTGATACACATTAGAAAATGTGTTTCTTGCCTCAAGTGTAACACCACCTGCAAAGGGGAAAAATTATTTTGGCAACACTGTACAAATGTAGAACAAACAATGGGATCAATAATACACTGGCTCCTTCAGTTACAGACATCCAAGTTATGGGTGACTTCATGCAGATGCAGCATGTCCTTCAATTGTGCTTTTGCACAGGCACAATAGAATAGGCCTAGCAAGAACCAGACATTTCAACTTACATATGCACCCCTAACTTATATGTATGTAGGGAACTTAGTGTAATGATACTTTTGTGCGTACAACAGTTTCTAAACGGGTACTACTTGGTGTGTTCCCCCATTTTTTCCTATATAAAAAGTGATATGTAAACTCACTAAAATTTCAGTGCAATTGGGGTACAGAATGATCAGGGTATATTGAGGGTTTTTTCCTCTCTCACAACACTAGAACCAAGGACTCTCCAATGAAACTGATTGACAGAAGATTTAGAATGGACAAAGGGAAGTACTCCTTCACATAGCATATAATTAAACTAAGAGGGCTAGACAAATTCATGGAGGACAAGTCTGTCATAGGCTGCTAATCATAATTGCCATATACTGCCTTCTGAATAAGAGGAGGTGTGGAATACCTGTTGCAGGGGAGCAAGAATGGAAGAGGGGTATGTCTGTATAACCTGTTTGTGGGCTACCCAGGTGGGCCACTGTTGGTAACAGGATGCTACTCTAGATGGACCTTCGCTCTGATCTAGCAAGGCTACTATTTTATGTTCTTATGTAGTTTATGAAAAGCCTATAAGTTTATGGGATGTGAAACACCACAAGTTGACCTCATCAAGGTTGAGAAATGTGAGCAGTATGGACATGGAAAATGGAAATAAAAATTGTATTTATTTTCCCTCTAATTCTCAGTGTCAGTTTGCCCCATTATAAACAGCTCAAGAAAAGTCTTAGCTCTGGATTCCCTTGGGAGAGATGCAAAGCTCTTAGAATTAAATGACCTCTTTTTTCTTGCTTACTGATTTACTTTGTAAAAATTTTTCTTTATGCTTTTATTGAATAACCATCTACTACAGGGGTGTCCAAAGTTTTTGGCAGGAGGGCCACATCGTCTCTTGACACTGTGTCGGGGGCTAGGGGAAAAAAGAATTAATTTACATTTAAAATTTGAATAAATTTACATAAGTTTACATAAATGAATATATTAAAGGTGAACTTGAATGAATGAATGAAAGTCTTGCAATAACTTAAGGCCTATAAATGGCCTTTCCTTTGCTGCTGCTACTAAATCACAGATGTGAAACAACAAGCAGTGGAGGGAGCCCTCATCCCACAACTCACACAAGAGGTCTAACAGTCACCCTCACACTGAGAGCAGTTGCATCAGGTCAGCATGGGCCCCAACAAATCTTGGGGGGGCCAGAGGCTCATTGGAGACTGGGGACTCCCTGAGGGCCGCATTGAGAGGCCTCAAGGGCCGCAAGTGGCCCCAGGGCCAGGGTTTGGGCACCCCTGATCTACTACATTACTACTATATTTTTTTCACAGGTCGTTGCAATACACTTTCTGTCCTGATACTTCTGATAGACTGGAAAGTTAAAGTTCACTTTGAGAAGCTATTCTTGTAAAAATTATCCATACTACTAGGACATCTGTATACATCTCAAATTATCTTCATATTTTCTCCAGGTGCAATGTGTGTGGCAAAGAATTCTATGAGAAAGCTTTGTACAGAAGGCATGTCAAGAAAGCCACTCATGGGAAGAAAGGGAGAGCAAAGCAAAACTTGGAACGTACTTGTGAACACTGTGGAAGGAAATTCACCCAGCTTAGAGAATACAGAAGACACATGAACAACCATGAGGGTAAATGTGACGGCTTTAATTTTGAAAATATCACCATATCTAAAGAAAACAGCAAAAACCAATGAGATGTGGTTTAGAAATTTAAATATGTTACATTTTAAGGGCAACTAGCTCCAGTTAGCTTTGCTTCATTGCTGTAAGCAGATGGGGTAAAAATGAGCTTAATGTAATTGTATATTTTGTGTAAAGACTAAAACTGAAAGAATTAAAGCTGAACAGGGCTGTCTTTTTCCTAGAATAAACTTGTGGAATGGAACAGGCTAGTCTCAAGTATACTTTATACTTCCCATACATCTTGCCTTCATATGAATGGAAGGGTTGATTTCATAGGCTGGCCCTTGTTTCTGTCAACCTTCTGCTCCCTCTCTCTGGAGAAAGCATGTTCCAAGATTCAGGTTCTATCAACTGTCAGAGGCCATTCTCTCAAAGTGGTTGACATGTTATTTTGAGTATGAATAAATGAAAATGTGCTTTCAAAAGAGTCAGTAGTATATTGTACTGTAGCCATCTGAGCTTGCAGTAGAAGTGTTTTCCCTTGTCGTGGTTTTGCTCAGCTTCTCAAAAGTTGCTAACCAACTTTTTTTTTTGTTAAATTAGGTGTTAAGCCCTTTGAATGTCTGACCTGTGGAGTGGCCTGGGCTGATGCACGTTCTTTAAAGCGTCATGTGAGGTCGCATACTGGAGAGCGGCCTTATGTTTGTCCAGTATGCAATGAAGCCTACATAGATGCCCGTACCTTAAGGAAGCATATGACCAAGTTCCACCGGGATTATGTACCTTGTAAAATTATGCTGGAGAAGGACACGCTGCAGTTTCATAATCAGGGGACACAAGTGGAACATGCTATCAGTATTTTAACATCTGATGTACCAGAACAAGAAACAGAGATTTGTACTGAACAGGTTGAGACAGTTGTAGTGACTGAAGAAACACTTGAGGCTGTTGCAGCTACTGAAGAGTGTACAACAGTTTCCACTCTTTCTGACCAAAGTATCATGCAGGTAGTGAATTATGTATTGGCTCAACAACAAGGACAGAAAATAGCTGAAGTAACAGAAGCTATTCAGACTGTAGAAGTAGAGGTTGAACATGTTTCTGATCAGGACTGAATACAAATCTTTGTTAATGCAGAAGCTGATGACCTGGATGGAGCAGCATGCAGTTATCAAAGTATTAACTGTTTGAATGGTTGAACTTTTTTCAGTTCAACAATAGTTCCAGAACCGTGGCCTGAATTTCTTGAATATGGAATACCATCCTCTGTAATGGAAAAAGTAAAATTGAAGAGACTCAAAGTGTAACCATGGGCTTGTACTAAGACTACTTCATTGGTTGTAATCAGTAACAAAATCTAAAAATAAAGTAATCTGTGTGGTGGTGGTAGGTATGTTGTAATTCCTGGTTTTTTCCCTTCGAACTGTGTTGCTTTTGTTCAGCTTTTTACTTGTGGTGTAGTTGGTATGACAGAGTTGTGCCAGTAATCTTGACATTCAACACTACTTGCTCTTGAAAATCATGCAAAACCAGGTGGTCTAAACTGTGAATCTATTCATACAGTCATGGTGCCACTTCTGGGATTGCACAAGATGGTCAGTCTGACACATTTGATGAAATACCTTTCTTGTGCTTAAGGCCAGCAAATATGGGTAGTATAAAGCTACTTTTTTTAAGGTATTAAAGCTTTCACTAGGAAATCAATTATGACTTTCTATCCTTTGGTAATTCAAATCCCACTAAGGGTCCAATCCTACCCAACTTTCCAGTGCTGATACAACCACAGTGCAGCCCCAAGGTAAAGGAACATTTGCAGGCAGTTTTGCAGGGAAATTGGCTAGTAGTATCAATCACTGTAAAATTCTGCTTTACCACCTGCATTGCTTTTTGCATCACCTGGAAAATATTTCAAGATTGCATCTCTTGACTAGTAAAACATGTTTGTTTAATATATAAAACTTTGAAATTATACTGTTATTTCAGAGAATTATAGACCAAGGAAAATCTTAAGTGCAAAAATATTGTGTATAAAAAACTGAATGTGGTTATTGAATGTCATCTTAACTTTTAGTTAGTGTGGTATATATAATTTTTGTATCATACACAATCTGATAAAGATGGAGAGTTAGCAACTTGTTTAATTAGTTGTACAGCTTGGGTTCTTGGGGAAAATATGTGGCTCATTAGAAAAAGATGCAACACAGCACTCTAATTTCCAGTTGGTTTTGTCCTTTATCAAAACATAATGGAAAATACTTAGATCTGTAAACATATATACTGAGCTGTTGCCCAAAAATCTCAAAACAGCTCAGAATTAGTTGTCTGATGTGGTAGAAAAGTGTGGTAGCTATTTTGCCTCTCAAAAGGAATTTCTGCATTTTGAGTTCAGCTGTTACCTGTTCTGTGCAAAACAGCTTGACAGAAGCAGTATCTTCATCTTATAAGAAGAAAAGCATGTCCCATAATTGTAATACTGAATGAAGCTACCATCTTTGCTTACTGTATACAGTATGTTTTGTCCATTGTCAAGCCACAGGGGACAGTTTTCAAAATAGATAGATCAGAATTGCTCTGTTTGTAAATTACACAGGCCTACAAAATTGAGGGTCAGAAAAGTTTTTCCCAAGCTTTATGGTGGTTTGATATGAATTTGGGGTGCCGATTCCAAAAATGGCATCCGTTTTGCCCTATCACCTCTAGTTTTGGAGATATAGCCTCATTAGTGAATGGTTCAAGCAGCTTCCTCATGAGGAAGCCTACACCATGGCTTCCTCATGAGGAAGCTGCTTGAACCATTCACTAATGAGGCTATATCTCCAAAACTAGAGGTGATAGGGCAAAACGGATGCCATTTTTGGAATCGGCCCCCCATTAGTGTAACATTTAAGGAAGCAAAATGTGTGTTGGTCTGTGTTATGTATAATAATCAGGTAATGGAAATATTCAAGAAAACTCTACCTGCTGTAGACTTTGGTAGTATATCAATTGTATTGTCTTAAAATACATAACACAGTGTCTAAATTGGAACTGGAGAGCTATATCAGCTGCCTTGTCTGAGACTAAAAGATCGGAAGCAGGGACACGTAGGAGGAGCACTGATTTAACTACAGTTCCTTACTGCTTTCCTCTGGTATTACTTGCTTATATATTCCCTGGGCTACTATAGATTTTTGCAAGTATAGCTGTGTGTGGATTCAGTGCTTTCAGAGGCTTAATCAGTGGTAACATGGAAGCATTTCCTTCAACAAATGGTACTTAAGACTGAAAGGTGATGAATTTTATTCTTTCAAGTTCCAATAATGTTTGCTTACAAGCATTAAACTGCTAAAATGTTTACTGTGCACATACTGTCCGTGCTTTCACATTCCTGCTGAATAATGAAATTCCTGCTGAAATTCTGAAACTTGACAATAGTTAATTTATATGAATGTGCCTTTAATCGATGTCTCTCACTCAATTTTATTTTCATTAAACACAGAATATCACATCATGTTGCTAGTTGTGGTGACCAGAGCTGTGCAGGTGCCTCTTGTTCAATCATGATCTAATTCTGGGTTCTGTTTGAAACTTTTTCCATTGAGTGTGAAAAACCCTGCTGTAATGAAAACTTTAATTTTTCATAATGTAACAATATATATGTGGTTTGATTCCTAATCCTGGCTTTAAATTGAAAGTACATTGTATATATTGGAAACAAAGGCTATACCTTGTTTAATGTAAAATTTGGAAGTGCCTTTGTAGTACAACACTCACATTAAGAAGCCAACCCAGGAATGACAAGGACCAGCACCTACTTGCCCATTCTCATGTCTCACCTTCATTGTTCAAGGTTGTCTCTTAACTTTCCCCCTGTAATATTTTTATAGGATCCTTTTCTTAGCAAGCCTCTCAAACCATCTTATAACATACAAACTGTAAATGTTTAGGTTAGGTTATAGTCTAGTCTTTGAAGGATTTCCACATTGTAGGCAGGAGTTCCTGCAAGGGGGCAGAGAGTGGTACTAACAGGAGCCCTTTCTACTCAGTGTCCATCCATCTGTGCATAGTCTTAAGTCTCCTTTCATGAATGGTAGGAGAGCCTGCCAACAGAACAATGTTTTGTGAAAGGTTAGGATACAACCCAGTAAACTGCACTGAAGATACTACACAACAGCAATACTCACATTCCTAAAGAGCATGATAGGGTACACATTTAAAAATCCTTATGTCACAAAATATCAAGTAAGCTTTCAAGTTCATTAGAACTCCTCAGGCTTAATAGTAATCAAAAAAAATTGGGGGGGGGGAGGGAGAACAGAATAGCAATAGGTGTGCTCAACATTGTCTCCATTGCCCTTATTGGTATTTTGTTTAACTATTAGTAAAAGTGCTAGTGAGCTAAAAAGGCCTGTTCACATTTGTGAAATTTTCCCTGCAATTTTTGTGAAATAGTATCAGTTTGTTCTGGTAATGGATACAAACTTATATAAATAAATGTAATGCTTTGAGTGAGATGCTGCTTCCAGAATGAATGGGATAGAAGTCCCCCCCCCCCCCCACACACACACACACTTTTGCACAATGCCAGAACCAGGGGGTCACCTAATAAAATTGACTGGTGGGAGAGTTAGAACAGACCAAAGAAAAAATTGCTTAGCCAGTGAGTAATATGTGGAACATCTTACCAGAGGATGCTGTGATTGTGCCTGGCCTAGATGCCTTTAAAAGGGGATTGGACAACTTTATGGAGGAAAAGGCCATCACAATTTGCAAGTTATGATGACTACGTACAACCTCTGGGTTTTAGAAGTAGTCTTATCTCTGAATGCCAGATGCAAAGGAATGGTGACAGGATATCTTCTTGTCTTGCATGGTTGCAGAAGCATCTGGTGGTTGACAGAGATACAGGAAGGTAGACTAGATGTACCCTTGGCCTCACCCAGCAAAGCTCTACTTATGTTCTTCTAGCCTGATGACAACTGTATTAAACTCTTGCTAAAAATGACAACCATTTTGCTAAACTGATAGTTTTGAATGCTATCACAACTGGATTGGTATAGCTAGCAGTCACAGATGCTTCACTGTCTGTGTAACCTCCTGCTGCCACCTATCCTCTCAAGAAATGTTTCTAGTCTTCATGAGTAGTATTAGAAACTTGAAGAATGGCTCAGGATGACTTATTCATAATTTTTCTCGTGCAAGCAGCGATGATGAGGGGAGTTTATAATAAATAGGAGTTAAAATTAAGGTATTAAGACTGATCTGCTAAAAATAGGGTGGTGGGGCTGTAAGACAGCACAAATGTTTTGGAATACCAGGAGCAGCCTTTGCTGGGACTCTTAAGACAATATTTCCATTAATACAGGCATGCCCAGTATCTACAAGGATTCCAGAACTCCCCTGCGGTTAACTGAAACCATGGATACCAGCGAACACCCCTCTCAGAGGTGAGAAGAGCTCTTCTCAGCCAACCCTCGGGAGGTGAGCCCAGCAGAGATCATGCACATTGGTCTGCAGCCTCTGCTGGGCTCAGATTGAGTCCTTATTAAAAAAGGACTCTTACAGCCTGATCTCTTACAGCCTTATAGGCATTTAAAACATCACCTCTAATTTCACAGAGAAACCAAAGTCCCTTTTTTTTTTTTAACTGTAAGGCTGAGTCTGAGCCTGGCAGAGGCTGCAGCCGGACATGGGTGGCTCTGCTGGGCTCAGAGGACCCTCCAAAGGAAAGGGGAGCAGAGCTTCCTTTGGCTCTGGAGAGGGCACGTAGGGGTGCTACAGAACCAATCTGCAGATAAGTGAATCCACAGATATGGGCCCCCTGTACTTTTATTCTTTTTTCAACATAAAAGTCACAAAGTGGTTTATCATAGGTACATTTCCTCTTTGCATAGGAAACAGTCTAAAATACACTGTCACACCCTGATATTACCCTGATGGAAAAAGTTAAATTAGCAGGCAAGAAACTCTGGTCAAGTAGCTACACAGCGTGTAATGGGTCATGAAAGAGACTTGAAGCTCTTACCTTAATTGTCAATACCTGAATAGTGAGCACATTCTTTTGGATCAATAGCTGCTTTACTGAGTGATATACAATCTCCTCTTAAGCTGAAATGGAAGATAGGCACCCACCTTCTGTATGCACACAGGTTTTCAGGCTCTCTGCTATTTATTATTCAATCTTTTATAGCTATAACTTAGAAACAGCTATAAGATGGAGTTGAGAGCACACATACTCAATAGACACAAAAAGGTAAGAAGCCACTGTTGGGTCAGCAGTAATCTTGACCTTTTAGCCCTACTTGCACTGAACTTGTATAATTCTAGCAACTTTTTACAGCAGCAGTTTTCCAAAAATAACCCCCATGTATCTTACAAAAAGAACTGTTCTCCCACCATTCTTCCAGCTACCACTGCTGCAGCTATGAATGATAGTAGGGCAACTATAGAAAATGTCACAAGTAGCTGCCCTTCTTTGATTTGGTATCCTGTCAAGCAAAAGTGCTTCAGGCTGCCAGGCACTATCATATCATGAACAAGGCAGCTCAGCTGGCAGCGTTCACTCTTATTTCAGCTAAGCACAAAGGGACAAGAATAAATGGGTTCACTGCATACTGTGAAGTGCCTTGAAAGGAGATTATCTCTGCACCATCGATAGCAAAAGTTAGTCCAGTACTCATTAAACAACAGGCACCATGAACATTTAGTTCATGTGAAGGGCACCAGCAAGGACTGTTGGGCCTCACTGCCTGACAGCAAATGAGAATGTCAGCCCAACTCTTTGCAGCTGAAAACATCAGGAGCAGAGGTGAAACTGCCTTCTATCAGCCATCACTGCTCTCACTGAGAACGCTTTAGGGGAGTCTCTTGCAAAATACGACCCTGTGCTGAAAGATGTGATGGCAAAGCACCTAGTAATTTCTTCCTTTTGTAAAAGTCACGCTGTTGTTGCATGGCAGTTTCCCACTGAGGTGGAAGTATAGAAAGATGGGCAGACAAGCATTGTTGCTTTATGTGAGAAAATCGAGTATGGCTTACCTTGGTAAGTCCTGTTCCTGATGGAGACAGGGGGCATTCCTGACTGATGGGATCTCCCTGAACAGTACTTCCAAAGATGGGTGGGATCAAAATTACACATTAATAACCTTCTGGAGGACTTTCCGTCTGAAGGCAGCATCCACAGAGGCTTGAGAACTAACTTTGTAGTGTTTCAAGAAAATGTGTGGGGATGACCATGTGGCAGCTCTACAAATCTCCAACAAGGAAGCGATGCCATCAAAGGCAGCCAAGGTAGCTGCACCCCTTAGTGAGTGAGCAAGGATACCCTCTGGGCCTTGCAACCCTAAGGCTTTGTAGGCCATAGAGATACAGGTTCTCAACCATCTTGCCAGGGTAACAGGCAACACTTTCTTTCCTAATGTCTTTCCTTGACAAGCTACAAATAGAGCATCAGGCTTTCTAAAAGACTTTGTACGCTGTGTGTAAAATCCAATAGCCTGCCTTACATCCAACATATGCCAAGATCTTTGGGATGCTTAAGGTTAGGGCAAAAGGATGGCAAAACCAGCTGTTGTTGATGATGAAAAAGTGAATTAACTAGGTAGAAAAGATGGTTCGGTCCGAAGGACCACACTATCCTTGTGGAAAACACAAAGTTTGGGGTGGATGGATAATGCCCCCAACTCTGAAACTCTATGAGCAGAAGTGATAGCTACCAGGAAAGCAGTCTTTACCAACAGAAGTTTTAAAGGGATTGTGGCAAGAGGCTCAATGGGAGCACTAGACAAAGCTGTAAGAACCTTGTATAAGTCCCAGGTGGAGACTCTGAATAGGGGGAGGGTCTAGAAGAGCCACCCCTTTCAGGAACCTTTTGACATGCGGGTTCATCAGCAGGGACAGATGACCTCCTTCTCCTAAGTGCCCTGAATTGCACCACCTGGTGTAGTAGGGTGGAAGTCTTAAGACCCTTTTCTAATCTGTCCTGTAGAAAATGGAGAAAAACAGACACAGACAGAGATGTGGCATCAAGCCCCTTTTCTCTACACCATTAACTGAACCTCTTCCAAGTGGTTCTATAAACTCGTCTAGTGGAAGAATGCCTAGAATACAACATTGTAGAAATTACTCGCTCAGAGAAACTGAAGTGTTGGAGTTCTAACCTTTCAATTTCCACGCAGTCAGATGGAATTTGTGCAACTGCGGATAAGCTAGTGGATGCTGGGACAGCAGGTTTGCCCGATGAGGAATTTCCCATGGTGAAAGAACTGATAACTGGAGCAGATCTGGGTACCAAGGCCTTCTTGGCCAGTTTGGGGCTTTTAGGATTATTACTGACGCCTTGTACAACCTTATCAGTCTGAGCACTTGTGAGAGAAGTGGAACTGGAGGGAAGGCATAAAGGAGACCTTCTGGCCAGGGGCTCGATAAGGCATTGATTGCCTCTGCTTTCGGGTCTTCCAGCCTGGAAAAGAATCTTGCCACTTGAGTGTTTTCACCTGTGACAAACAGATCCACTACTGGTGACCCAAAGAGGGCTGTGACTTAAAAGAAAGCTTGAGGATGCAGACACCATTCGGCTTCTGCAAGCCTTCTCTGACTCAGCCAATCTGCTTCTATGTTTGCTTTTCCTGCCAGATGTTGGGCACAAAGAGACAGAAGATTTCTTTCCACCCAACAAAGGATCAGATTTGCCTCCCTCATCAGATTGATGGAAGAAAGATTTTAGAAATGGGCTATGTCAGAATGCCAGGTGCAAGGCAGGGCACCAGGCTGCAGGTCTCGTTATCTGGTGTGCTCTCTGGGGCATTTGGTGGGCCGCTGTGAGATACAGGAAGCTGGACTAGATGGGCCTATGGCCTGAGCCAGTGGGGCTGTTCTTATGTCTTGACCTCGACCCCCCTTGGTGGTTCAAGTAGACCTTGGCAGAGGATGTGTTTCTGGCAAAGAAGGGGTTCAAACCGGCAAAGAGCTAAGCCAGTGATTTTAAACGTTTTTCATCTCGCAGCACACTGGCAAAGCACTAAAATGGTCAAGGCACACCATCAGCTTTTTGACAATTGACAAGGCACACTGTGCTGTCAATGGAGGCTCACATCCCCCAATGGTCCTATTAATAAATGACCCTCTCCCAAATTCCCACAGCACACCTGGGGACCATTCGCGACACACCAGTGTGCCACAGCACAGTGGTTGAAAATGGCTGAGCTAAACGGATCGCTCTCAACTCCAACAGATTGATGCTGAGAGATATTTCCAGAGGAGACCATCGCCCCCGAATTAGTCTCTCCTCTAGATGAGCCCCCCAGCCTAGCAGACTGGCATCCATAGTTAGGACTACCCTGTGGAGAACTTGGAGGCTGACACCTAGAGACAACCTGTTCTTGTCCAGCCACAATTGGAGGTCCTTCTTCAATGCCTGAGGGACCTGAACCTTGAGCAGAGCCCTCCTCTCTATCAGGTTTGTGTAGGGAAACAGAAACTGCTGGAGTTTCCGAGTGTGAAAACATGCCCAGGTAACTAGTTGGAGGCACGAAATCAGCATCTCCTGGAGCCTGGCAAGTGACATAAGATCCATGTGGGCAGCAACCATTACCTGGTGTAACAATTGTGTGATCTTCTACTTCCTGTTGTAGGACAGGAAGGCTTGAAAACTCTGGGTGTTGAACCAAACCCCAGGTGTTCCAAGATTTGAGATGGGATCAGCATAGTTTTCTTTTCGTTGATGACAAACTCATACTGCCTAAGACACCATAGTGTAAGGTTGGTGTGCGACAGAGCTAAATTCTTTGACGAAGCTTTGATCAAGATATTGTCCAAGTAGGGAAAAAGATGGAGGCCTTGAAGCCTGAGATGTGCCACCAGGGCCACTAAGATTTTGGTGAACACCCTGGGCGAAGTGGCCAACCCAAAAGGGAGAGCGCGGCACTGCAGGTGATAGGATCCATAAGAAAACCTCAGGTATCTCCGATGCTCCCTGAGAATGGGAACATGGAGGTATGCCTCTGAGAGACCGATGGAATAAAGGTAGTCTCCCATCTGAACAGCTGAATAAATAGTTTGGATAGTTTCCATCTTGAATTTTCTTTTTATCAGAGATTTAGCCACTTTAAATCGAGGATTCCCCCCATCTCTCCGTTTTGTTTTGGTACCAGAAGAACAGTAGACCTCCGAGTTCCTCTCTGGAAGAGGAAGATCTTCTACTGCCCCTATGTGAAGAAGATAATTTATGGCCTCTAGCATGGCCAAATGTTTTGCTAGGACTTTGGAAAACGGGACCTGCCGGAACCTGTCCCATGGTTTCCTGAGGAACTCCAGAGAGTAACCTCAGCTGACTGTTTCCAAGACCCAGGCATCTGAAGTTATTTGATGCCATAGGGGGGGCAAATTGAGGAAGTCTGGTTCCCACTGAAAGTGTGGGGGGAAGGGACCCGGTGTCACGCTGCCTTATCTTTGGAAGGCCTGGAGTTTGAATTGGCCGTCTGGGAAGAATAGAATTTCCCCTGCTTCTGTGGAAATCTGCCTTTGCTCCACTTGGGTTTGAATCTGGTTTATTCCCTAGATTTACCTGAGGGACGAAAGGAGTGAAAAGGCAGGTGAGGTCTGTACTTGACCTGACTTTTAGTGGTGGAAAGCAGAACCTTTTGCTTGTCCTTATTTTTCACCACGACCGGCTCAAGGGACTGGCCAAAGAGTTTACCCCCAACAAAAGGAGTACCCACCAGCCTGCTCTGAAAACCAGAGTCAGCATCCCAAGAACAAAGTCAAAAGTTACGCCTGGTGACTACTTTGGATGCCATGGCCCTGGATGGAGCACATCCAGGGAGGAGTCTGCTGCAAAAGCTGCTGCCAGGGAGATCTTTTTCAAGGAATCCTTGACAGCCTTGGGGAAAGAAGGATTGGAGTTAGACAATTCCTCAATCCAAAGAAAGGTGGCCCTAGCAAAGACAGAATTAGCCACTGAGGCACAAAGAGCAAAGGAGGAAGCCTCAAAGGCCCTCTTGAGCAGCCTCAATCCTCTTATCAGAGGGATCTCGAGGGTTGCCTTCTTGCTCAGAAGGAATGATGGCATTGGTGGCCAAGGCTGCCACTAGGGCATCAACAGAAGGTGTTTTGATCTTCTCGAGAACCTCCTTAGGGAAGTAGAATTTATTGACTTTGGTATCCTTCCTACCATGCAAGGGTGTTGCCCACTCAGATTCCATCACCTTGAGGAATGCCTCTGGGAAGGGGATTTCCGCTTGATGAAGAGGTCCTTGCAGAAAGAGAAACCTACCAGAGGTAGAAGATAGTACATTGGAGCTAGCCTCACTCTCTGCAGATGCCTTGAGACTTAATGCTTTAATCACCTTTTCCAACATCCAGAGTTTTTCCAGAACTCTGCTGGAAAAAGAAGATTCACACTGGATCTGTGTGGGAGAACTGGAGGCCAGAAGTGAGACCAAACCAGGAAGTTTGGTCAAACAAATTCTGAAATGTTGGTTCCTGAAAGAGAGAACCTCTATGATTGTAAAAATCCCCTTGAGGGATTTAGAAACACCTGCTCGTGTAAACTGCCTTGAATAAAGTCAGAGGAGTAATCCGATGACCAGAAAGGCGGTATATAAATACCTAGTTGTTATTTATTATTACTGCAGCTAGCACCCTCCTGGTCCTCCCCTGACAGTTCCCCCTCCTCTTTTGAGGAATGTTCTTCTGAGGAACTTAGCTTGGAGCACCCCTACCCCATAGCTGTTGAAATTGATTGCTTGAGAGCTCTGCCCGAGATCAGTGCTCCACGTGCTTTGATAGTTTTGAGGTTCTTCTTGCACCTGGGGGCCTCAGAGCCTGAGGTAGCTGCGAGGTCAAAACGCTGTGGGGCCCGGGTGGGGGGGAGGAAGGAGGTCTGGGGCGTTTAGCCTTGCTCTTACCCTTGGTGCTAGAGGACTGCTGTGGCTGTGAAGCAGAGCCATGTGCAGCCAGCCTGGAATCTATCAGTCCCTCCAGCCATTGCATAATATGCTCTCTGTCTGTGCTCCCCAGGGATGAGAGGGCAGCAGGAGTCTTGGGTACCTTATGAGAGGGTCCAGTCTTCCCCAGTGATTTGACTAATCTAGGTATGCGTGAGGCACCCAAGTCAGGGAGGCTGGATTCAGAGCTTGCATCAGAGGACATATTTTTGTCCAGAAATTACTTGCTAATCAAATTTAATTTTTGAAAATTAATGTTAATTTTTAATAATTTTAATTTTTTTGAAAATTAATGTTAATTTTTAATTAACAATTTTTAAAAAAAAATAATCCAGCAAAGTTACCAGCTAAAGCCAAGACCCAAAAATATAATTTAATCAGCTCAAAATTAGAACCTAAGGGGAGGTTTCTATAGCCAGAGCCAGAACCTTAGAGTAATGCAAAAAGGTTTCCCAGCCCCCCTGTAACTCACAGTTCAGGTGGGAGAAAGTGAAGGCACCAGCAAACAAGTGAAATGGCGCCCACGTCTCCGTGGAGGCTCCTGAAGCTGAGGTGTGTAGGGCAGATCTGGGCGCCAAAGTTTGCAAAAGGGGGTCTGCCTGGTCTGAACCCAGATGCTGCGTTAGCATCTGGGGGAGAAGGCAGTCGCTCCCCCCTCCCTGCCACCACCTCTGAGAGGCGCGGAACAGGCATGCCAAAAATCAAGCCTCTGCTTGTGTCCCTGGAAGTGGGCATGTGGCTGCATGACTCCAGGGACCTTGAAGTGGCAAAGCAAGGAGGCAGGCAGCAAGCGCTGCACAGGAGGAACATGCCTGCCTGCTCCAGAGAGCTTCCATCCGCCCCGCCAACAAGTCCCGGGAGAGGGGGACAGGCGCGAAAGGTGAAGGAGGAGAAGCACTATGCAAGAGAGCTCAAGAGAAGGCAACCAGCCTGTGTGGGAGGCAGGAACGATCTGGGTCTGGTCCCCATGCACAGGGAGCTCCACCCCCTCCTTTCGGGCTGGCCTGCCTACACTGAGCGACGAGGGACATTCCCATCAGTCAGGAATGCCCCGTCTCCACCAGGGAAATTACTTGGAGCATTTCTCATATTTCGTTTATCTCAAAATATCTTCAACCTGATCTTAACAAGCACTGTATTATGGGAATTTGTCTATAGGGGCATCAAGAAGCTGGTGCCCCTATCCTGCTTTCTTCAACTGTGACATAAGAATGTTTTCAAGGAATATTTTTAATATGGACTTTATCCGCTTTCATCTAGTTTTATCGAATCAGCCTTACACTTGTTGCAGAAATACTAAATAAGGTTGGGCACAAAGGGAGAAAATGGCATACATCAAGCATTAAAAAAAGCGTTCTCAGACTTGCCATTGCAGTTTATGCACAACTTCCTTTGTTTATAATACATTATCTTGAGAGGGAAACCTAGTTTTACTTTGGTACAAGTTTGGTACAGCAGCCTAGGCAGGCTGCATCCATGGCCTCAAGATTATACAACATCACTGCAGTCAAATCTCAAGAAATAGTACACCTCTGGGTTCCCATTTTTTTCTTTCACAACTCTTTTGAAATGAAACATGGAAGACACGCAACATAAACCTCTTTCTTCTCTTGAAAAGCTCTTATGAAATACAACTGTGAAACATCAAGAAATGAAACATATTATAGGCCAGGGTTAGAGCGCATGTACTTTTTCACTAATTTGGGTGTAGGAAAGTTATTGAAAACACGCATCGAAATTGTGTTTGAAATTGGAAAACATCCTAGACACACTGTCACTTTTTTATCTTTTGAAAGGAAGGCACTAATAAATTTGAAGGATATTTTTCATCTATTCTAAGCCTATAAATGATTACTAGAACACACGCTATTTTCTTTCAAGGGCCTTGTGACACTGGCTTCATGATAGCCAACAAGAGGTATCAACATTTTTTTCCCTAAAGCCTTGAACTTTCACAAGTAGTTGAATTGCAGCTATAAAGAAAATTTTTACATCCATGTTTATAACAAAGCCTTTAAAGAAAATATGTTACAGGTTTTTAACCGCAGACAAAAAAATTGATACACAAATACAAAAATACAAAAAAAGTGTTTAGAACGTATACACAGAAATCTGCATGGTCAAAGCTTTTCTAAAATTAAAAAACTTAAATGCAATTTTTCTCCTTCAGCTACTGCCAACTTCAGCACAATAAAGTTGACTAAAGATGGTTGGTAATTGGAATATGCTTATAATATTCAACCTAAGAACAATACACCTGCAATTTATCACACGACACTATCGGGCAATTTAGACACATACACTGTTTCAGAAGTGTTTATTTTCACTAGAGCTATCAACAGTGGCTAGTAATACTACCCTAACCCTGACATGACTTGGGGAAAAAAAAAACATTGATCCTGCTGAAAATATCTGAAATGTGTTTCATAATTTCTTAAGCTGGTTCAGAGCGAAAATGGGTAACACAGAAACGACAGCCTCTGCTGCAGTATTCACCTAGTAAGAAGTGGGAAAAACAGCTTATCAGCATTGTTCCAGCAACACTAAGTGTAAACAGTCAGGAATAAAAGTGAGAAGACAAACTTGCATTCTACCTCCACTATTAAATAGCAATGCAACATGGGTAAAAAGGTTGCCTTTAAGTTTGATAGTGCCCCTTAATTAAAAACACAAAAGAAACTTCTTCTAGCATCTAGAGTAGGACTTTATAGCAATCAAAACACGGAAGCACATTTCCCATTTCTGCACCTAAGTAATCAGCTACTGATTTATTCATACGAGTGACTTCTATTCCTCTTAAAGGACTGCAGAAAATATTGAAACCAAACAATGTATGGTCACACTTTGGGTGCTGCCTTTTTTGTTGATAATTGTTGCATTAATTTGTCTCAAACTGACAAAAACATTGACAAGCACTGGTCAAGACTCATGATTAAGAGAACATCAAAAATACTGAGTAACCTTTGTTGTGAACCTTAGACGTCTCTAATATTTACACACAAAAGACCTATTTCCAAGAGTGAAACAGGCCACAAAGAGATTACACAGAGTTTCAAAGTAAGATTACAGAGCTAAGCTACGACAGCCAAAAGCCCTGGCTTGTGGAGGTTTAATGACTTAAATGACTACAGGATTTTATGCTGAACAGAATGACAAACAACCCAGCAAGAGTTGATGCACAGCACAGTGCCCCCCTCTGTAAAAGTAGCTTTAGGGAGACAAGTACTTCACTTATTACAAAAGAGGAGCTGGTAGTCTGAGTGCAGTGGCATTTGACTTAAACTGATTAAAGAGACAGTAACCTTTTCCATCTGTCTTCATAAAAGAATAGTTGCAAAAGAAAATTCTTAAAAAGGTACCACTTCCAATGTCTTTATTTTCCATAACCTTGTGAAATTAATTGCATGAAGCTACAAAATTAGCAAATGCTTTGAAATCTGTATACAAAACATAAATTACCTCTACTTTTAAACTCAGTTTTTTTTGTGCACCACTAGAAACTTTAAAAGTGGCACCCAAAATAGCCGTATACCATTCTAAAAAAGGAAACTGTTCCTTTAATGTCATGCCCTCCCATTCCCCTTCCCCCCCAAACACCCTGATCTTGATACACAATTAGTCGTCATCTGGTTCACGGACGTTTCCAAGGTGAGATTTCATGTTCCGTTCCCAGAGCTTCTGGTTGTCAGAAAATCCATGCTTTCCTTTGTTGAAAGAATTTGGTCCAGCTGAAGTTGGGGTGTCCCTAGGACAAAAGAACAAGATCAGTGGATCAACTTAATCATTCCATAATCATAGTTTGTGAAGCTGGTTCACAACTCATCTTACTCACATATAAACTACATGTCAGCAGCAACCACAACCACTTTTCACAGATACACACTACATTTTTCATTGCCTTCCCAGTAGTCGTACTGCCTGATGGATGCTGTCCTTCAGAATTATTCCAACACAATGCCAAACAGGAAGTGCAGCATGTCCTTGTGCTGCTGTGAAAAACCATTTTGGTGGCAACCATAATTTTCATGATGGTAATGTAATAAAATTTTGCATTTGGACAACTGAGTTGTAATGGAAAATATAAAAGACTGATACAGATCCTGTTAAGGAATATATTGGGTTTCAGCAAATTAATCAGGTGTTCATGTTATGGTGTCTGTTCCTGTCCTCTTGGAACTAGTTCCTGCTGATAGGGGAGGGAAGTAATGTGTGCGTGTAAGTTAAGAGTTTGGGCCCTATCAGGCTAGACTTTCCTGGCTCTGATGAAAGCACAGTTTTGGGGAGGGAAGAAGCTTGGTGTCTTCTGTTCTCTTGCCTAGGTGCTTAGGGGGTCTTGGCTCTGAGCAGAGTTGAGTGGGCTTGTCTAGGTGCTCTGTACGTTGCTGCCTCTATATTCCTTGGCACAATTCAAAGTGCTGGGAATGCCCTATAAAGCCCTTAATGGCTTTGGACCTAAACTCTTGAAGGACTGTGTCTCCTAAGACATACCCACCCACTGAGTGAGGTCATCCAGACAGATTCTTTGGCAAGTACCATCACCACAGGAAATAGGGTTAGCAGCAACTTGCAACAGGGCCTTCCCTGTGTGGTGCCCAGCCTGTGAAACTCCCACCTGGCTAGGATCTGGACTGCCCATTCTTTGGTGCTATTTTGTGGGAAGTGAGAGGGTTAAAACTTTAAACATTAAAACCAAGTAATTGATCATTTTTGGTTTTGTAAGCTGCATTGGCTCTTGATTGTTACAATGGCTGCTCTTTTTTAATTTATATTTGATCTGGATTGTTGTTTTGCTTAATGTTATTGGTGCTGTGTTGGCTTCTTGTTTTGTAATCGGCCTTGACCTGTCCCACTGGGTTGGGAAAAATAGGGTAAAAATAGTTTACAGTAAGAATAATAATTTGAAAAATTACACAAAGCTACAGAAGATCCTAACAGCACAATCCTATGCATGTCGAACCCTATGCATGTCTAATGGGCACTTACTACCATGTAAGTGTGCATAGAATTGCAGCCTGTTTCTCCTTGCCTAGATTTCTACACCAACAAACAAAACACCTTGCTCCCACCCCTACTTTTCCAAAATAATGAACAAGAGTGACTCTACCTTCCAATGTTCTTCATGCGCATTTTTGCTTCTGGAGGCATCTCTTCAGGCTCACTCTAAGTATAAAGAGATAACAAACATAGAAGAACAGTTAAATAGGGTAGCCCTGTTGCATGTGCAGAGCCCAGCAGAGTACATTGAAGCCTGTAAGTGACGCCCCAGATTCCCAAGAAGCTGCTGCTAATGCTATTATGGGCAGGCAGGCAGGCAAAAGAAACATTTCCCATTTGGGCTCATTGCTCCAAAAAGTTAGAAACTCATTCAATTCACTGGACATTTGAAAATCTGATTTCTGGCCCCAACCAAGGGGGTCTAAATCTAGACATGTCCAAACAAAATTGAAAATGTACTTGAAAGAGAATGACCTAGGAAATTATATCCTAACATACATAACTCAGTAGATGTTTACAATTCCACTTTGCTATACTAAGACTCAAAAAAAGCATCCAAGAAGGCGTCATTAATTCACCACACAATCAGAACGAGATCACTAAGACAAGGGCAGGGGAGAAAAAACTAGTCTTGTGCAGGAACAGAGAAAATGCAATTCTTTCCCACAAAATAAATCAGCATGGTAAGATCGGTTCTGACATGGTTATCTGCTCTGGTTCTGAATTGGTCTAAGAGGTTGCGTACTTCTGGAAGTACTTCTTCATCCCATCATCAAGGCCAAGAAAGCCAGACCTGCCTTTGACACTGGTGAGAGGATGACAATCCCTCCTGTGAGTTGTCTATGGGAAGAACTGTATTGAAGGAGCCAAATAGACCTGAACATTGTTATCTGCTCTGCTACAAGAACTGGACTGGGCACAAACTTTTGAAGCTTGCATGTGCTTTGCCCTGCTGCTACAGCCAAGACATTACTTGAGGGTACCACCAGGGAGCACTGGCCCACTAGTACTGCCTTTGAGAACTGACATCAGGCACAGGGTAAGGAAAACCGCTGCTTTTTTCTAGGATAGAAGATCTACATGTTGATGCCCAGCCTTGCCAACATTATTCAAAATGTGTATGGGAGCCACTTTGCAGATCTAACTGTAGAAAGGTGGGGTGCAAACATGTTAAATTTTTTTTTTAAGTTCTAGAATTATTCCAAAATGTCAAAGAGGATATTTACATATTTTTTCTTTATAGAAGCCTCTTTGCCAATTTGGAGCAGCAATGAACCACAGACACTTGTCTATAAAGTGATCTCACAGATAAGGCAAGGGCAGGTTTTCAGCCAAAAAAAAAAAATCATGGAATGTTCCATGACCCTCAGATAAGTCGGGGGCGGGGGGGGGGAGAGACTTAGGGACAGGTGCTTGTGAGGAAGAGCTGCAGCTTGGCATGGAGCATGACTGAAAGGGGGGGAAAGAATTTGAACCGTGCCACTGTTTTAGAAGACATTAACAAGGAGTGTGCCAGCCCCTCCCCCAGAGCAACAGAATTGAAAATTTCATTGAATTGCTAAGGAAAAAAAGATCCAGGTTTGAAACTGCAGAAAAGCATTTGCAGTTTTAAAAACCACCTAAAACAAATGCAGCACCAACATAAAGCAACCTAAACAGCTTACCACAGCACAACACCCTGCTTCAATTGTTGCCAGACAATATTTCATACTATTCACTGTCATTTTAAGAGGCATTTAAGGGTTTGGAGTTAAGGAGCCTGCTCAAACAAAGCTGCGTGTTTGTATGCTCTCTGAAATCACTCAAAACATTCCTCAGACGATTCACAGACCCTCTGAGGGCACTACTAAGCCTTCTTCAGGCTTCTCCTGGCTACTGACACACTCCTGAACAGCCCTGACCCCTGAGTGCCCTACAGATACAACAAGGTGTCAATCTACACTTGATTTATTGGTAGAAATTTCTGGTCTTATAGGCGAGTATCTATTGTTTTCACAGAATGTTTGCTTCTGTTCTGTATGTAGTTCTAGCTAAACACTACCATGCCATTTCACTCTATGAGGAAAAGTTTACTTACATCTTCATCTTCATTGAACACTGCTGCTACAGAAAGAGTTTTTGGAGCAAGGGTTGGAGTGGGCTCTTTAGGTTTCTGAAAAAAGAACAAAAGCTGCAATTTAATTTTATATTTTTAGGAAAAGTTTCAAAATGCAACTTTGATTTAGAGCATGCTGCTGCTGATAGTGTTGTGTAGTAAATTCTCTAATTCAAAACCAAAAGTCTACCTGCTTCAAAGAATTAATGGTGATTAATTAAAGGTAATTCAAATCACCTAATCACCTTCTCTGAGACCACGGGGGATTTACACTTGTTCTCAAACATTCTGTCAAACTGCTTTTGAAACAGAGAAAGGTTGCAAAAGCAGGTGGCAACATGGCACTGAAAGTCAGCTATTCAAAGAAAATGTCAAAAGTTCAAATGGAATAATATAAGATCTTTATGCAAGACTAAGCAGCTCTTTGAATTCCAGCCAATACATTCTTGTATTTTTAATCAAGGCTCAGGAATTAAGAGTAAAAAAGGCACACAGTAATTATTCATTTACCAGGAAGCAGTGAACTACAATCTTATTTTGCAAGAAGAAAGTAGCTATCATACTAATTACCTAACTCATGAGTACAGAAGTAGTTGGAAAGTCACAAATTTCTCAAAGCTTCAAGCAAATATCACATTGTCCAACACATTCCAGAAATTATTCCAACTTTTTGACAGCACAGCACTCTAAATTTATAAGGTCTAAGTAAAGTTGAAATAAAGAACTATCTCATTAATTTTTAGCATTTATTAAAGATCATTCCCACACATCCCACACAAACATATTCATACAACAAGAAAATGTTCCAACCACTCACATTTGCTCCAAGTTTGATGGATATGGTCGGTGGTTTCTTTGAGATCTGTGTGCCTACGCCAAACCCAAATTTGGACATTTTGGCAGGAGCAGGCTTTGCTGTGAAGTCTTCAGCATCTTCATCAGCTGCCCGCTTCTCTGTGCTGCGACTCGAACTTTCCCCTCCATTACTGGAAGAAACAGTCTTAGTTTTCACAGGTTTTTCTGCCTCTTCTTCAGGTCCTGGTGAAGTCGAAACAACTTACCAAGATGAGCTATTTTTACTGAGTGGACTGATGGGAGCAGCAACCTCATAAAGCACTGTTATGCAGAGGAGACTTTGCACTTACAGTGTCAGCACCTCCACAACTGTTTATATAGAGCACACTGTAAGAATATAGACATATAGTGAAGGAAGCTCCAATCACTTGACTAATGCAGAATATAAATCTTCAATTACACACAAAAATATTTAAACTAAAATATCTTGGAGCTGCATGATACCCCTCCTGAGGGGGGTTGTTAACATGATATTTTTCTAGAATGATTTCTTAAGTAGTTCAATTTACCACATGTTTTGTAAGCTTACAGTAATGTAATCATTTAGATGAAAGATACCACAGAGAATACAAAAATAATACACAGTTTAAGTCTAATGCAGAATGGTAGAGATGAGACAACGCAATAAGCCTTTTCTGATAAGTGTTGAACTCACAGTTGCTATTCAAGATGGGGACTTGTTCAGGATAAAAAATTAAAGCAAGGAAAAATGATGTTACAGTCAGCATTTATGATGTTTTACAATTAAGACATTTTGCCAGATTAGACAACACCTTTTGGGGCAAGGTGCTCAAGTGTGTACTGGTGATCCAACTTCAGGGATTCCTAGAGAACAGGGACTCCTGGAGTACACTGATCATTTGGATCCATTTCAATTTGGCTTCCAGCAAGGGTATGATAAGGAAACAGCCTTGGCGACTTGTGAATGACCTACACTGGGAGCTAGACCAAGAAAGCATGTCCTTGCTGGTTCTTCAAGACCTCTCAGCAGCATTCAAGGCCATCAATCACAGCAGTATTCTGACTATCTGGCCAGAATAGGCAATTCTGAAGTGACTCTGGTCTGACTTGGAAAATTGGGTTTCAGAAGGTACTGCCAAGGAACTCTAAAAAACCATTGGCTTCCAGAATTCTATGAGATTCTATCATCCCCTATGATATTTAACATCTACATGAAACTGCTAGAGGAGGTTATCAGTGAGGTTGGTACCAGGTGTCACTAAAATGTGATTGAAATTCAGTTCTATATCTCATTATCTGGTATTAGAATGGTTATAATTCTGAATGGCTGTCTAAAGTCAATAATGGACTATGAAGGCAAACAAGCTGAAATTAAATCAAGAGAAAAGTACTAGTGGTCCAGAGACCTGCAGCATCATTAATGGACTGTCAGCCAGTTCTAGATGGAGTACCAATGTCCTTGAAGGATCAGATTTGTAGTCCTGGAATCAGCATTGTTCCTGGATGTTCAAGCATCAACTGTGGCAAGAAATGCCCAGCTTACTATGGTCACCCATGCATAGGTTACATCAGGGTTTGGTTACTGTAAGACACTCTACATGGAGCTGTGCTTGAAGATCACCGAGATCCTTCAGATCATGTTTACACATGATCTGACCAGTGCAAGGTGCTGTGATCATGTGATACCATTGAACTATCAAGCACACTCTCAGTTCACTTCAGAGTGCAATTCCAAGTGCTGGATATTACCCTAACTTCTCTGTATGAAACTGCCCAGCCCTAAATCTTCTGATGAGTCCCTCTTGTGTTTCCCACCATTAATGGAAGCATGGTTGGCAAGGACAAGATAGAATGCCTTTTCTAGTGGCCCGCAGTCTATGGAACTCCCTGCCCCAAGAAATTTGGTTGGCCCTTCTTTATTTTAATTCTTGAAAATCTTTCATTTCTGCCAGTTTTTAGCAAAGCTGATTTTCCTTATTGATTCTGTTTTTTTAATTTACAATTGCATGAAGGTATACCTGAATTTTTTTAAAAATTATGTTGTTTTACAAATTTTAATTTTTATCTGCTGTGAGAAAAGTTAATAAAACTAAAATGGATCTTAAAGCACAATATAAGTTACCACACAGACTCCAAAACTAGAGCTGACAGTAATATTAGAAGACTAAGCCCTATCTGTTGTTCTCTTTTTCCGTCTGACTTCTATCACTTAAAAAGATCTGCACACCCACACAAAACATCAAGGATATTAGCAGCTTATATTACTGTATGAGAATTGAACATGAACCCAGTACATTTATAAGAATGAATAAAGACTAATATCATGTTTGCTGAAAATAAACTGAGAATAGAATTTTAATGCTAACACTGACCAAACTGATGCAAGTCATTATTAGATTTTAAAAGGATAACTTTAATAGCCTCAGGGATGGGGCAACCTGGATATCCTTTAATGAAATTATTAACTTTAGGGTGGGCTCATCACCCAGTAGCGAACACATGCTTTGCATGTAGAAGATTGCTGTTTCAATCCATCCAGATAGGACTGAGGAAAAAACCCTGCCTGAAGCTCTGGCTAGGTTATCTGGAAATAGGTGGACCAATAGTCTTACTTCCTAAGCCATGTTACTTTCATTCTAATTGGTCCCAAGACTGGGAACAATTTTGATGCTGTTCATCAATGTGTAACACTATAATGCAATATTTCTCAACAAGCAGTACCAACAAGTGGTACTTGAGGTGATGTCTGGTAGTACTCATAGGACCCCTGACGCCTGGCAGCAAGACCAGCAACATGACACACACAAAAATAGCAGTAGGAGGCTCCACAGCACTGGTCTCCGCCCAGGTGGTCCACAAGACCCTGAGAAGTGGTCCACGAGGCCTCAGGAAAAAAAAATCACCTTTGATCACTTCCAGTGTCTTGCTGAGCAAACGCTCCCTCACAGACCACCAAAGAGGGGGGAGAATGGACTTTTTGAAGATGGCACTGAAGTGTGGATTGCAGGAGTTCCACTCTACACCCTCTCAGGGGAAATGCTCACTTAGGAGATGCTGCCCCATGGACCACCAGAAAGAGGGAGATACTGAAGCCTGTGGCTGAGGGCAGTTTGTTCGCCATCCTTTCTGGTGGTCTGTGGGGAAGTGCTCACTTGGGAGATGCTTCCCTACAATCTACCAGAGAGAGCGGAGACTGCCCACGGCTGGCACTGCATGTGGTCCATGACTATTCCAATTTTTGCCTCAGTGGTCTGCAGCCTCCTAAAGGTTGGGAACTACTGCTCCAAAGGATGCTTTTCTGTGCTTGAAATATCCCCCCTGTCTACCCCAAGCCTCTTACTAGTGTTTGTGGCTTTGCAACTGGCTTCCCAAATTAGAAGTAACTGGCAACAATGTCGTTGCCAGTTTCTTCCAGTGGTACTTCGAATAGATGGACCATGTGATGCATACATACGGTGGACAAACCTTGAGATAAGCTGCTCTATTGGGCTAGGAACTTTTCCAAGGTCACGTGCATTCCGAAGTGATGGCACTTCTTCAATGCGCATAGCTCAGGTAAGGTAATGATCCCAATCTTGCCAGGACAGGCAGGCAGACAGGGTACCTCAGTCAAGCCAAGAAAGTGCCCAAGCCTCTGCATGCCTACTCAGAAGTGATTCCCATTATAGTCAACAGGATTTACTCCTGGGTAAGTGTGGAAAGGACTGTAGCCTAGGGCTGCACTGCTAACCACACTTTCCTGTGAGTAAGTTCCACTGACTGTAATAGAACTTACATCAGAGTGGACAGGCACAGGATTCGACTCTAAGACTACACTCCTACCCACCCTTTCCTGGGAGAAAACCCCACTGACTCTCATGGGACTTACTTCTGAGTAGACAGGCACAGGACTGGGCTCGAAGCTCCCCTCCTCCTCAGCTCTTCCCCACCCCCGGCACGCTCAGGACTGCCCTGCCCTTCTACCCCCTGGAAACGGAGCACCCGCCAGCCTGCCTGCAAGGGAGGCTGCAGCGGGGCCCCACTATGGGCAGGCTCCAGACAAGCTGCCCAGGTCTGGGGCCGTCGAGCGCCTGGCAGGAAGGAGCCGCGCACCTCGGGGGCCTACTCAGCGTCAGCCCCACTGCGCCTGAAGGGACCCGTTCCAGGCAGGCGCGCACAGCACGGCCGCCCGTCGCATTCTCCCCAAGTCCAGTCGGCCCCCCGCGCCCCCCGCACCCAAAAGGGAGGAGGAGCTCTAGCGGCGCACCGTGTTCACCTCCATCAGGACGCGGCCGCTCCGGCTTCACGTCTCCTGCTTTGCTGTCCGCCATTTCTCCCCACCGCCGCGCCTGCGCCGTCTAAGCCCCACCCACTCGACTCTACTGACCGGAAGAAGCTAGAGAGGCCCGCCTCACGTTTCTCCAGGTCATGTCACTTCCGGTTTGGAAACGTGGTCCTCCCAGCAGAGGAACAAGCCACAGATCTGCCTCCGGTGTGCCAGGACTCCTTGTTTAGACTGCAGTCCTCTTCACACTCACCTGGGTGTAAGCCCCGTTGGCTATAATGGGGCTTACTTCTGAGTAGACCTGCATAGGATGGGGCTCTGAAGCTGCAGTCCCATCCACACTTTCCTGGGAGTAAGCCCCATTGACTCTAGTGGGTCTTACTTCTGAGTAGACATCATAGGATTGGAGTCTCAGGCTGCAATCTTACCTGGGAGTAGACCCCATTGACTATAATGGGAGTTACTTCTGAGTAGTCATGCATAGGATGGAGCTGCAAGGCTGTAATCCTATCCTCACTTACCCAGAAGGGGTGCGCACAAAGTGAAGGTAGCTGTGGCTTAACGCCCCATTCCTTCTCCTGTGGAAGCTCCCTTGAGGAGCCTCCAGAGAAGAAGGAACAGACACCAAGCTGCCTCCTCCCGCAAGAACCCAGAAGTTACATCACAATGTCATGTGACTTCATGATGTCATTGCCCCAAGTGCCTGGGCTTCTAGCTACATCTCTGACACTGTGGTCACATGGATGAAACTGTCTCCAGGTTTCTGATCAGGTGCAACATTCGAAGTAGAATTCTCCACTCCTGATAGAGTACGACAGAAAGACTGCACGGAGAATCTCGTATGTTATAGAAATAATTACCACTGGACAGAATGATAAATGACCAGGCTATGTAAGGGTGGGAGTACTCACTCCAGAAATGCAAAGAACTCCCAGAAGGCTTTGACACTGCATCCTCCTGTGTCACCCCATCACTAAGATACAAGCCAGGAACCATTAATGTCCACACGGTGTTAAGTTGTGCATTTGATACAGAAAAAATGCATTTCATATTGAGCCCAGCAGCTCAAGATTATTTTGTAAAAACAAAATAGTTCATCTTCAGGAATGCAAATATTCATTGCAAGCAGATTATATGAAGGCTGTAAAAAAAAGACATCAAGTCACAGACAAGTGTCAATCATTCATACAACCTAAGATACTATCCATCATTACATCACTACTTTTTTTTCTTAACAAAAAAGCAACACAATCATACAAAAAATTAAGTTTTTAATACAGCAACCACTTCTCATATTTACATTGACATAGTTTTAAGTAACAAAAAATATGGTGACGTCCTCCTTGTCTAGTAACTCTTTTGAGGCAGCTGTAAATCATTACATTGGGACACTAACCCTAGCATTGCAGGATCTGCTGGCTATAAATTGCTCCTCAACTGCAAGGCAGCACAGTAGGAGCTACAAAAAGCAACATGTGAGACACTGTTGGGATTGGAGCCCTTGAAAGACATTGAACTGCTGTGAATGACAAACTCCAAGAACAAGAAATGTTGGGGCAATCCTTCTAGGCACATTTTACTGTGAGTACTGTATTTTCAATAATATTATTCCTCTTATTACAAAAATTATACTATTGGGCAGACAGAACCAGAAAAGTTTGACTTCCAAGAAATCTGGGACTGCTATATTGGCAATCACTACCTCCTTGTTATACTTTGCATGACCAGGCTATTGAATGTCTACAATACTAGAAATGTCCATGTGTCATTTGCTGTCCAGAAACACCAGGTATCATTTTAAGTATCATTGATTTCAAGGGGATTTCAATTTGAGCATATGCTTAACAGCCCAATCCTGAGCTGCCCAGAGCGCGCAGCTGCAGTGGCACCAAAAATGGCTGCCGCCGCACCCTGCACCCCAAGGGCAGCTGCCAGCAGCACCTTGGGAGAAGGGGACTTTTGTCCACTTTCTCTTGGTAAGTGCAGTAGCCCCACAATGGTGAGGTAGAAGCCTCCGTGTCAGGCGGTAAGCCCAACACAGAGGCTTTGGATTCGGTGGAGTAAAGCTCCACTGGTCCCACCTCCCTCCCCGTGGTACGCCTCCCCCTGCCATCTCCCACCTCTGGTCATACCTCCTCCCCGCCCCCTCTCCACCTCCCCCCACACCCCTGCTTACCTCTCCACTGCTCTGCGGTCTGTGCGACCACTGAGCTGTGGAGGCCGGGTGCCCACCCAGTGCTAGCATAGCGCTGGACATAGGCGCTTGCCCAGTGTTAGGGGTTGCAAATACGTTTTACAGCACATCTACAACAGTGCATGCCAGCAGTAAGCGGGCGCATGGAGCTCAGGATTGGGCTCTCAATCATTGCCACTGAAATAAATGAGACTTAGAGTGGTTTATGTTTAAGCAGTGAAAAGCTCATAAAAGCTAGACTTCAATGAAACTTTCATTTAACAGTGTAATAATATGTTACTCAGATGCATCTTCCTACCATCTTTTCTTTACTTCCCGCTTGGAGAAATTTGGTGTAAATGGCTTGCACGCATTCTCTTGGCTAGCCATTTTGTCATACCTCCTTGTTTTCTTCCATGTGTCAATTTGATGCTTTGAATAGGAGACAGTTTCAATAAAACCTGCATGTTTTCTTTGTGGAACAAACTGTAGAGCTTCCTTCCAATCCCCAGTATCTTTTACAGTTAATAGGATACGCATCATTTGATCTAGAGTAAGGTTTTTGGCACCTTCTGACCACTGCAAGTATGTATCCAAAGGAAGCCTTGCTGTTGCCAACTTCAGCCGTTTTGCACGAGCAAAGGAAACCCCTGTCTGTATTGATTTGTCAACTATAGATCCAATTATATAGATTTTATCATGATCAAACGTTTTCATTACATTGGGAGAATCAGCTGTTAAATAGACAAGCTGATCTCTTGGAAAGATTTCCACATGAGCCTTTTCCGTCACTGTCACAAATAAATTGTCCCATGCTTCTCCATAGCGTTTGATGAATTCTTTGTGATATTGACTACCTACTTCGAGGTTACAATAATGTAAGTGAAATGGATCCAAAGCTCTACGATTGACTCCTTCAGATTCCATCAGCTGTTTCACTGCATTCTCCATTTCTCTACGTGCCATATAATTTTCATAGGCCATGTCAAACACCAAAGGCTGACCAAAGATCAAAGACTGAGCAGCTCTCCAGTTGTATATGGTGTCCTCTGACCTGGACCAAAACTTAAGGAGAAATGTATTTTTGAGTCCACCATCAAAGTTTTCCTTGGCTTTCAGCCTCAGTTCCTTCTTTGCTTCCTTTTGTTTTTCAAGTTTTTCTTTCTTGGCTTTCTTCAAAACTTCTTTTTTAGCCAAAAATTTCAAGTACTTCTTTTTGGAACTCTTAGTGGGACATTCCATTAGAATCTTTAACTCTTCTTCACTGATATTTTCTGGAATAACTTTACCTGAAAGCCTCCACATCTCAACTAGGTCTCTAGTAGCTGCTAAATGAGAGCCTTCCTCACTCTCTGATGCTCTTTCATTGGGTTCTTCTTGTAATGGAGATCGCATGACATCTTTCCATCCATCCAAGTCTAATTTTTTGGTGGCACTTGGTGAGGTATCCTTGTCCAACCAAGGAGATAAAACTAATGTTCTACAAGTAATAACCTTGTAAGGCATAATTAAGAATCTCCTGTTTGTCCCATCTTGTGCAGGTAACTGGAAGATAGATCTTCTAATAACATGCCATAGACACAAATTAAACACTTTCATATTTGGAAGTGTGGTATCCAACCGTTATCTGAAATTATACATGGAAAGAGAAGATAATTCAGTATTAGTAGACACAAGCAAAGCTGAAAACTATTCCTAAAGAACAAGCATAGAAAAAATATATATACTGATGCAGCAGTTAGACTGGAATACTTATTCTCACAATACAAGCAAGCAAGATGAGTGAAACTGTGTTAAGAGTGCAGGAGACCTGCAAGCAACTGAGGATGAAAAAGCCAGAAAACAAAAAGTAATGGACACTGATACACTGAGTAAAGGCTAGAAATAAAAGGAAAAAATGGTGAGAGAATCATGACATGTTGTTCTTTAAACAGAAAGAAAGAGTTTGGGGCAAACACAGAAGGAGTTTTCTAGTGTAGGGGATTGAGGGGGCACCATTAGAATGTCTTAGCCCATTGCCACACACCCCAGCTCCTCATACTTTAAATAACGAACAAACATATGAACCTCCTTCTACCCCCAGCTTACAATGGTAATACAATACTTGCCCAATTCAAAAGCATGATGCAAAAGTCAAACTAATTAGCAAAGTAAGTTGCATACCTTAGCAGTGTATCCTATTCCTGCGTATGTGTATTCAGATGCGAGTTCCACGAGGTTCAATGGGATTTACTTCCAGGAAAAGATACATGGGATTGCAACCAAAATTATATAATAAAATCCATCAAATCCTAGATCAGAAATGTCTATGAAATAAGACAATAAATAGAATAGTTGTAGTAGTATATGTAGTAGGTCAGGTACATAGTATTTGCTAAAATTAATATAAATCTACTTCTGGTTGAGAGTAGCAGGTTCCAGGGGCAAGGAGAACAAAATTTTTAGCATTTAAGAATGGTTTCAATTTTAATTCTAATAGAAACTGTGTGCCTTTTCCCCATCTGCAATAAAAGAATCACATTATCTCTCTTTGGAAGTGGCTTTCTAAACTGCACACATTAAATTATATTTTACTCCTACATAAAGGTTTCAGCTTTAGCCAAATACCTTGAGAAAATGCTTTCAGACCAGACATTGCACTTCTTCACCAACCACTATGCTTTATCTGAAAGCTTTGCTTTCACCATCCTATCTAATGGGCGAGTGAGTGTTGTTTCACTTCTGCTCAGAAAAACAGTAAAAAGAGAGAGGTATAGCAGCAGAATAAGACAGCTGATTTGTAAGACAGCAGAATATGTACTGTCTCTAGTATTAAAATATGGAAATTCAAAACACATCTTTCCATTTGATAGTGCAGCATACACAGCTAAGCATGCTTAAACTCAGAGGAGCACATCATCCCTCTCCCCCAGACTGGCAAGGGAGGGAAGGTATGTTCAGTAGGTCTCATGCGTTAAAAAATTGGTCACTTGTGTTTAATTAAGTGGCCCAAGTTAAAACCCAAGTTGCAGTCTGGTGTCTTCATTGGGAGGTTGAGGGTAAACAAAATGCATGATGCTGGGGAGTGGCAGTGAGGCACCAACCAGAAATCAAGTCTCTCACAGGATTCGGGCATTCTGAGCCCTGCAGAGGTAGCAAGCAGACACGCACTACCTCTGGGAGGCTCAGAAAAGCCTCTGGAGGGGAGTGGAGCTCTCCTCAGCTTTGGAGGCTTGGGGGGTTTTGACCTCCTGATCAGTGGTGGCCATTGCAAATGCAATCTGTTGCTGGCTGGAAGGTCATTAAGGGGCGCATACCTGTATACTGATTCTATGTGATTAATTTAAGCACTATATTACTTATTATTAAATTTAAAATTATGTTACATATTATATATAATTTATTACAAGAAGGCTATGTACTGCCTGCAGGGGCCCGCTCACAGGGAAAAGAAGGATATTAAGTTCTTTTCCAGGACACAAGACTAAAAAAAAAAGAAAGACGTCTTTCATCCTGGGTGGGCTGCTGTGAGATACAGGAAGTTGGACTAGGTGGGCCTGATCTAGCAGTGCTCTTCTTATGTTCAGTATTGTCACTCCCCTCACATTCTTCTTTCACATTCACAAATATACATATACATACACAAACATGTATATTCACTCACACACACACACATATACACACACACACACATATATACACACACACATTCACAAATATAATGGTCAAACACCTCTTATTTTAAAGTGGCACTAACAGTGCATCCTATATGTAAGATTACCAGATATAAACTGGGACAGAGTGCTTGTACCTTCAACAATTGTATAAAAAAGGGAATTTTGGCAGGTGCAGCTCAAACATGGGTTTAAGGCAGGGCTTTTCAAACTGGGGCGCTGAGATGCTCCTGCCTATGAGCCTGGACACTTTCCCCTTAAAGGGCAGGGGCAGGCAGTGACACAATCCTGGGGATATGCAGGGAGATCCTAAGGGGGCTGCCGAGACTGGGATGCACTTACCAGTCCCTGCAGCAGCCTTCCTGGGGTGCGGGGAGCCCTGCGCGAGAGTCTGCAGAGCTCTCCAGGTCTTGAAAAGTGTCTCCACTTTTCGGTTTTGCAGAAGTGCAGTCTGATTGCTGCGCTTTCACTTTTCAAGACCTGGGGAGTCCTGCAGAGTCCATTGTATCTGGTCACCCTGGCCCCACATGATGCCCAACAGTACCACTTTCTCCTATGGACGTAGCACTCACAGGACAGCATCCAGGATGACCAGATCCAAAGAGGGACAGAGTGCCCCCTATACCTTTAACTACTATATAGAAGAGAGAATTTGGGCAGCTGCAGTTTTTCAAACCCTTCCATGTTGAGCTGCACCTGCCTAAATTCCTTCTTTACAATGGTTAAAGGTACAGGCACTCTGTTCCGCTTGATCACCCTGGATGCAGTCCTGTGTGTGCTACTTCCATGGGAGAAAGTAGTCCTGTTGGGCAGGAGTGGGCAAACTTTCAACTTTAGGGATCCTGGACCTTTAACAATTGTATAGAAAAGGGAATTTCAGCAGGTGCAACTTGTCATCTATACAATTGTTAAAGGTGCAGAATCCCTAAAGTTAAAAGTTTGCCCACTCCTGCTGTTGGATATCATGTGGGGTCAGGGTGACCAGATACAGTGGAGGACAGAGTGCCCCCTATACCTATACCTTGAACCATTGTACAGAATAGCAGTGACATGCGGTGGGTGGGGAGGCAGGTGAAGCAGAGCTTCCCCACTGGAGTCCTTCGAAAAGCGCTGCAGCTGTGTGAGGTGCCCAAGCACTCCTAACCCACATGCAGAACTCCTCCTTACCTGAGGAGGGAGGTGAGGCAAAGCCTCCCCACTGGAGTCCTTTGAAAAGCACTGCCACCTTGTGAGGTGCTCAAGCACTCCCAACCCATGTGCAGAGCTCCTCCTCACCTGAGGAGGCAGGTGAGGCAGTGCCTCTCCTCTGGAGTCCTTCAAAAAGCACCCCCGCTGTGGGAAGTACCCGAGCACCAAAACCCCACAAGCTCTGCCTGCCTGCTCCTCTGCCCTCCCTGCTCTGCATATGGGTTGTGGGTGCCCCCCACAGCGGTGGTGCTTTTGAAGGACTCCAGAGGGGAGGCTCTGCCTCACCTGCCTCCCCACCCACCACAGTCCCTGAAACAATGGCTCAATGTCTAGGGGGCCTCTGTATCAGGCCACCCTACCTAGTCATGCCTGTTCAGACTGGTCTCACTTACCTGGAATGAAGACCATTCAACCCCCTCCCCTGCAGCCTTAGTGATGAGTAGCCCTGAGGGAGAGCAGCACCCACAGAAGACACTCCTGGAGGCCAAGCCAGACTCTGGCTCCAGCTACCATCAGATGGGTGGCTGCAGAGGAAGCTACTCCATAACCCACGAGCTTTCCTGCCCCCCCCACGTGCACGGGTCCCACCTCGATCTCCTCCCCCGGAAACTGAGTGCTGCCACACTCAGTTCCGCCTCCTCCCGGCGCGGACAAAGCGCAGCAGGGCTTGACGCCGATTGGCTCAATCCGTAGCCAATCAGAGGGCGATGAAGCGGGCGCCGACAGAACGAGGCGCCATCTCGCGGCGGGGCCTTTCCAGGCTGCGCATGCGCCCCGCGGAGTCGGCTCCAGCTGTCGGGGGGTGAGGGCTCTGCATGGCCGTCATGAGCTTCCTGCTGCCCAAGCTCTCCAGCAAGAGGGAGGTGGACGAGGCGATCAAGAGCGTGGCCGAGAAAGTCCTGGTGCTGCGTTTCGGCAGGGACGAGGACCTGGTGTGCCTGCAGCTGGACGACATCGTGAGCGGGGCTGGGCTGGGCTCCGCCTCGCCAGTCATTGACTCCACGGCAGTTTCTCAACCAGTGGGACGGGCACCACCAGTGGCACTCAAGGTGGTGCCTGGGGGTGCGCCTGGCACCCCTGGACGGACACCACCAGTGGCACTCAAGGTGGCCTGGGGGTGCTCCTGGCACCCCTGGACGGGCACCACCAGTGGCACTCAAGGTGGCTCCTGGGGGTGTTCCTGGCAGCCCTGGACGGGCACCACCAGTGGCACTCAAGGTGGCTCCTGGGGGTGTTCCTGGCACCCCTGGACGGGCACCACCAGTGGTAAGGTGGCGCCTGGGGGTGCTCCTGGCACCCCTGGACGGGCACCACCAGTGGTAAGGTGGCGCCTGGGAGTGCTCCTGGCACCCCTGGACAGGCACCACCAGTGGCACTCAAGGTGGTGCCTGGGAGTGCTCCTGGCACCCCTGGACAGGCACCACCAGTGGCACTCAAGGTGGTGCCTGGGAGTGCTCCTGGAATGGCTGGATGCCTGTACAGCACAGCCACTCCAGTTTTGGTACTGTATTATAACAGCACAATGTTGCCTTTGCATTTGTCATGTCACCCTTCTTCCCTCCCTCCCATATGATCTCCACTGCTTAGTGGCTTCAGCTGTCATTCTCTTCTTCACAGTTAAAAATTATGTTAAAAATTACTACAGCTCTTCAGGACTTTAAGAGAGGGACTTCTTAACTCTTACTTCCTTTCCTTCTGAATTTCCACAGCTGGCAAAAACATCTCATGATTTGAGTAAAATGGCTACAATTTACTTGGTGGATGTAAACAAGGTGCCAGTGTACACCCAGTATTTTGACATCAGTTATATTCCATCTACAGTCTTCTTCTTCAATGGGCAGCACATGAAAGTGGATTATGGGTAAGTTGGTTTACAAGTTTCCCCCCCCCAAGTATTGGTTATCATGCATACCATAAGCTTTATTAGCATCAGACACATTTATAATGGTAACCAGCTACATAATGCCAAAATGTCCAGGGAATTATATAGAAATTCTAGGTGTTATTTACATTTTGGACAGCCCAATCCTGAACTGCCTGGCGTGTGGGGCTGCAATGGCACTGAAAATAGCTGCTGCCACATCCTGCATGCTCCAGGCAGTTGCTGCCTCCTCTGGAGAAAGAGATTTATCCTTCCCCAGGTAAACTGAGTAGCCCTGCAATGGGGCTACTCAATTCTATGGCGACCCAAAGGCAGGCAGCCAGCCCTACACGGAGCCTCTGGATCTGGTGGAACAAAGCTCCATTTATTTAGGGCATTTCAGTTTAGAAAGATTACTCAGAGAGGACATGGTTGACTGATAGCACAGTCCTATGCAAATTTACTCAGAAGCAAGGCCTAGTCAGCACTGGGGGGGGGGGGGTGATGCACTAAAACTGCGGCATTAGGAACTACTGCATCATGCCATACACCATTGGATGCGGAATGTCCAGCAGAATGCAATGCAAAAAACAAAATTGAAATTGCTCCTTTCCTGCAAAAGTTACAGCCAAAACACCAGAAGGAAAAAATGAATGGATCCCTATGGAAAGTGAAAGTGAGCCATATCCCCCATTTACTCGTGCATAGGCGTACTTGCCATAGTCAGTCAGAAAGGGCAGGCTGAGAGGAATCCAATGACACCAGAATGGTCCCGATCCAATGAATGCAGCCCCCCAAAAGCACCTGAGGAGGTTCCTCCCTCCCAGCTGCAAGTCTATGAAGACCTATGGACAGGAAACTCAGCCGCATGATTGTGTTTACTTGTGAGTAGGCAGACATGCCTTGGCTGGTGGTCAGGCCAGGCAGAGGGGAATGCTAGGACACCAGAATGGTCCTGATCTGATGGAGCTGGAGTGCAACAAATATTCCAGAAGGCAGCCTCCCCCCCCCCCACTAAAAAGGACAAAACAGTGGCTTGAACTGGTAAGGGGAATGTTTTCTGTTTTGCACTTGTGAAGTCAGGAGGGTCTTTATCTGGATATGCCTGAAATAGAAGAACTTTTAAACTGGGCACTGGGGAGGGCTGGAAATCTCACTGATTCTTTTTGGGGAGTTGTTATTGCAGGCAGACTGCAGAGTAAGCTCCACTGACCACTATGGGAGTTACTTCTGAATAGACATGCATAGGATTGGGCTCACAGGCTGCAATTCTACCCACACTTTCCTGAGAGTAAGCCCCATTGACCACTGTGGGACTTACTTCAGAGTAGCCATGCATAGCTATTTTCAGTGCTGCTGCAGCCCCACATGCCAGGCAGCTCAGGACTGGGCTGCCCATTCCTGGTCTGATGCAGAGACTCTTTTGAGTGCTCTGGCACCTTGAAGGCCAAGAGATTTGTAGCAGGGGTTTTCATATAGTACAGTCTGAATACTATGCATATATATTCTTTTTGAATACATATTTCACAATGTAAGCTTATACTTTACTAATCCAAATCATTACTTGTACAACTTTTTCTTTCCTGTCTAGATCTCCTGATCACACTAAATTTGTAGGAAGTTTCAAAACAAAACAAGACTTCATAGATTTGATAGAAGTGATCTACCGTGGAGCAATGCGTGGAAAACTTATTGTACAGAGTCCAATTGATCCAAAGAATATTCCCAAATATGATCTTCTCTACCAAGACATTTAATATCTTATATTGGAGATGAGGGAAAGTTGGATCATCCCCAAACAGATTTCAAGTCTCCTTCCAGTGTTTATCATATTTAAAACCAGAAAAATGTTTTGATTATCTTAATTTTCAAGATCATATTGGTCATCTCAAAAGACAGATGTTCTGTCATTTAATAAAGCTATGTTTACATACAAGACTGACTGAAACAGCTATTCTTAATAGCTTTGGTTACAACTTGTTTGTAAAGTCAAGAGCACTCTGTTTAAACAAATGATGGTTCTAAATAATGTTTTCAGGTTGTATCAGCATAGTTACAGAAATCTTTCCAGTGGTGTCATTCATGTAAGTGTCCTAGTTACAAACTGAAGGAAAAATACCCAATTAATCTAGTTACTATAACTGGCATTATTTGCCCAGCAATCACTTTGGACCTACATCAGCCAAATTCAAGATGTTTACTTAAGTTAAAATGGGAAGTTTGATTCTGGAGGAGGGTGATGGTTAGGAGCAGTTCTGTGTGATAGAATTGATGTCACTGGGCTAACTACAGAATAAGTTGTTTGAGACTGTTTATTCAAAATATCATGAACTTGTCTGAACTGGATCAACACACAATGATGAATGAGGATACTGAATGGAAGCAAACCTTAACTTCACACCAAGTTTCTATACCTCTATGTAATAAGCACTCATATTACTGCAAATAAAAAATTCACTCTATCAAATATTAACTCAAATTTAAACACCAATATTTTCAAAGAAAAATTGATAAACTTTGCCACCACCTTCAGTACAACTTTTACTTACAAAAGATGCTTTTGCGAAGCATACGTATGCTTATACTTTTTCCATAATTCTTTTACTCCTTGTTACAATAGGTGAACGAATGAAACATGTTTTAGTGCCAATTTTCCGTTTACTCTTAAGATATTTGAAAATGGACTGTAAACTAGAGGAAGGAGCTAAGCAATATTTCTCAGTTCCTGTAGAGACTGTAGGGCAATCTACTTTCAATAGACAGCCTATTGACTTATCTAAAGGTTTACTATTTGACACCCACTCTCGGCAGTGCTTCAGTATCCATTCCTGTACCTGGGAGTTGCCTCGAGTCTGGTGCATTGTATGATGTGTAGAGTCAATAAGGGCAACAGCATACACCTTGTTCATCACCTCCAGTGTTCTCTGCATGAGCAAATTGACAAAAACCAAACCTCCATAGCCATGGGCAATGAAGGCCACATTTCCTGCTGTGCTCTTTGAAATGAAGTGGTCCCAAACATAAGTTGTGTGCTCCTCAGGGCTGCTGCTGTCTCTTTTTGGGATTGTCCAGGCTAACTGTGGCATACAAGTGGACTCTTCTTTCACAGAATGTCTTAAGCATTCCTCTTCCATCTTCAAATCAATGACATTGTCGTTGGGATTTAAAACCATCACTCCCCAGGAGCATTCCAAAGCCATTGTAATGAATGGTACTTGAGATCCATGTTGGAGGCCTTCATGAATTATGGTCCTCTGCCCCCACTGCCCTGCACGAAAGTTTCCCTGATCTTGGAGAAGGACAACTAGAGTCGAGCAATTTGTTAATGCATTCTCACTCATGAAAAAGCAGCTACTATGTTCATTGGGTGCAGCATATGTTGGGATGCAAATTTTTTGCAATCTACAGGTCTTTTCCAGGAGTTCATAAATATACTGGGTAATTAGATGTCCAAGAACTTGATAACGTTTGTGATTACTATCATAGGAATTTTGGTAATTAAAAAGAAAAGGCTCATTGGTGTCTACATGCCTAAGCTCACCACTTTTGTTAAAGTCGTATTTCAGTTTCTCCGGGCATTCTGAACCATTTATTAGTTTTCGAAAGTTCAGATCCTCATTCATTTGTAACCACTACAAATAGAAATAGATGAAGAGAAATTATGTCATAAGAATGCTCACAGTTTATTATTAGGTGAATATTTTCAAGTTCTTGTTCAAAATCTAGGGAACTGAAAATAAAAATTACTTGAGCAATTAAAAAAAATTAACACAAAATACGATCACAAAATCCAAAAGCAACTAACTAAGAAGGAAAGACCAGGCAGAAAATGAAAGTCTTCAGCTCTCACCAGAAGCTAACTGTGGGGAAAACTGCAGAGTAACAAAAAGGCTGGTGAGCCTTTGCCACACTGCAAGCAAACTTGCAGTGTGTTATCAGAACACATTCTGAGACAGCCTTGGCTCACCACCTTGTACTTATGTAAACAGGATGAGAGACTGTCCTTGGAAGACATGCCTCTTATCAAGAAATGTGCTTTAGTCAGGCTAGAGCCGGCTAATGTTTATCTTTTAACTGAATGCAATTCAGCTTATTCTGTTCTGTTTAAGACTTAATAAAAAGACACTTGCCGGAGGTGAGGGGAGACTTCTCCAGCTCCAGCCTTCCTCCTCCTTGGAAACCTGTCTGTCTCATCCTTTCGCTTCTGCACCTGCACGATATCCAGCAGCTGGACCTTCTGAGTCCTGCTGCTCCCAGAGTCAAAGCAACACTAACAGCAAAGGGGCAGTTTTTAATCCCACTGAGGAGTTCCATAATGAAGGCACCATCACCAATAAAGCCATATAGGGCTTTAAAGGTCAAAACCAGCACCTTGAATTGGGCCCAAGATCACATCAGCAGCTAGTATAGCTGCAAGAGTAGCCAGTCCCCAAGACAAATAGCTAACATGATTTACTTAACACAGTTTACTTGTGTTATCATTAACATTGCTTAATGATACAGTTAACACAGACATACAACCAACAGTCAACCAATATAATGAGTAAGAGGTACTTTTTCAGTGGGTGCTCCTCTTTTTTTAGCAAGGGGAGAGTAACTGGCCCTCCTCACCCCAGCAGTGTCTTTTCTAGTGGCTGCCTGCTGGCGTTCTTTTGCATCTTTTTAGATTGTGAGCCTGTTGGGACAGGGAGCCAATAGTTATTTGATTTTTCTCTGTAAACCGCTTTGTGAACTTTTTGTTGAAAAGCGGTATATAAATACTGTTGTTGTTGTGTTAACAATAATAATAATAATAATGGTGGGGAGGAATGGAAGACATTCTGGCTGTTATCCTATTCTAAAAAAAGAAATGTACAGATAGCGTATCTCTTTACGTTTATTTTAACACATACAGTACTTACATTCATGTTGCCCAAGTGCAATGGCAAAGGCTTCTAGATACCGCGATATATCCTTCTTTAGAAATCTGTCTGGACAGATTCAAACATTAGGATGAGTTGCAGATCAAAGTCCTATCCCAGTGCTTCTCACTGATGTCATAGATTGGCAATGTTCCCCCCCCCCCAATGTGCCAGGGATAGGCAGCATATATATTTTGGGAAGAGGTGATGTGGTACATTCCTCTGTGTGTGTTTGTGCATGTGTATGTATGTGAATGCATTAAATCTTATAGCCATCATGTTGGACACCTCTTGAATGACTCCCATTTTAAAACTCAATTGCAGCATTTGTCACTGATTTAAAAATAAATGTTATGTGCAAGCCCATGGAATAAATGTGCATGAAATTTAAATTGGGTAGACATGTGGCAAAATACATGATTTGAATGAAGAAAGTCCCCAGTTCAGTTCATAGCATCTCCAGAAAGGGCTGAGTAAGACCTCCATTTCAAATCCTGGAAAGCTGCTTCCAGGCTGTGTAGATCAGAATCGGCCAACCCACAGCACACCACATGTTACTTTTTATGTACATAATCTTGAATGTGTTACTCCACTTTACTTCAGCCCTCTCCAGAGCTGCTCGGGTGGTTTCACCAGCTAACACTCCCTCCACTCGTTCATCTTTGCCGCAACTGGGCCCCATCACTCCTTATCTGGGCTTTGCCTCAGGAGAAGAACTGTAATCATGGCCATGAAGCCCTGCATCAGCTGGCACAACTGAAACAGGGAACTTCGCATATACCACATAGAAAGTATCTATGTGCCACTAGCAGCACACTTGCCATACACTCTAGGCACGGTTGCATATATATATATATATATATATATATATGTTTCTACAATAAGAGTTTGACAATATAAGATGGTTTTCTATGTTCAATCCTTTGAAGTAAATTGTTTTTCAGTTTAAATTTAACAGTGCAAGGGGTACAAAGTGGAAACTGTCAAAGATTTCCCCACAACATTTTAAACTGAAAATGCTTCTTCAGTATGTGGTGAAACCTTTAAAGGAAGCTTTCACTCCTCAGCATGCTCTTCTTGAGGCATAGTGCCATAGGTGGGTGGTGACAGGGCATGCAAGACCCACACTCATCCCAGGCCAGCCCCTAAAGTAGTGAGTGCCTGCTGCTATTGGTGCCACACTATTGGTGAGGTGGTGGAAATAAGGGCAGCAGCAGATCATCTTCTTCCCCCTGTGGCATTTTACAAATTCTGAATGTTCTTGAGCAGGGGTGTTCAAACATTTTGGCAGGAGGGCCACATCATCTCTCTGACACTGTGTCGGGGGCCGGGGGGAAAAAAGAATTATTTACCATTTCAAATTTAAATAAATTTACATAAATTAATATATTAGAGATGGAACTTATATGAATGAATGAAGGTCTTGCAGTAGCTCAAGGCCTATAAAAAGCCTTGCACAAAGCAAGGACAGCCTTTCCTTTGCTGCCACTGCTGCATCACAGACATGAAACAGCAAGTAGTGGAGAGGGCCCTTGTCCCACAGCTCAGGTGAGAGGTCAAACAGTCTTCCTCTTGCTGAGAACAGTTGCGTCAGGCCAGCATGGGCTCCAGCAAGTCCCTGGAGGGCCAGAGGCTCATTGGAGACTAGGGGCTCCCCGAGGGCCTGACTGGGAACCTCTGAGGGCTGCAAGTGGCCCCCGGGCCGGGGTTTGGGCACCCCTGTTGAGGAATGAGGAACTGTCTGACTACATGTTTTGGAGCGAGCTAGGATGCAAACCAATACACTTACATTGGCTTGTCCACCTCTATGGTTTATGCTGACCTGCTATTTTGGCAAATAAAATATTCACACAGAATGATACCTGATGTTAGGGACTGGTGAGGGAGGAAAGGTGTGTTCAGTAGGTTTTGTGCATTATAAATTGGTCACTTGTGTTTAATAAAGTGGCCCAAGTTAAAACCAAACTGGCCAATCCTATGCATGCCTACTCAGAAGTAAGTCAATGGGGCTTACTCCCAGGAAAGGGTCGACAGGATTACAGCCTCAGAGCCCAATCCTATGTCTGACTATTCAGAAGTAAGTCCCATTAGAGTCAACTCCCAGGAAAGCCCTGCAGCCGCGGGAAGGGCTGAGACGGGAAGGGGAGGCAGAAGGGGCTCCGGAACTCCAAGGGGCGGGGCAGGCGCAGAGCGGAGGGAGAATGGGGCGTGCAGGAGCCAGGCAGCGCATCCCTTACCGCGGCTCTTCCGGGTTCCAAGGGGGCGGGGCCAGTCCCGGAAAGCGCTGCGCAGGCCGGGCCAGACCAGGTGGCGCCGTTGCAGTCCACGACCGGGGGCGGCGGGTGGCGCGGCCTTTTCTAGCCAGGTGAGGGGCGTGGCGAGGCCGGGACCTACCTGGCGAAGGGGCGGGGCTTCCTTTCCCCTCAGTCGCGCCTGGAGCTGTTGCCGCTGTATGAGGTGCGGGGCCCCCTCGCGACGGGGCAGCTTGGGAGGCGGGGGCCGCCCGGGTAAGCTCGCGTCTGCCTGGGGAGGCGGCTGCGGGTGGGCCCCGCGCGCTGCCTCCTCAGCTGGCTGCTAAAGAGGCCGACCGTGCGAGCCTTGCGCGCTGCTTACTCGGAAGGAAGCCTCATTGTTCTGAACGGGGCTTACTCCTGAGCAGCTGCGGCCGCAGTCTTGCCCGAGGTGCACTGGAAGTGAGCACGGAGGGGCTGCTTTCTGAGTAGGGCTGCAATCCTGTCCATACTTTCCTGGGAGTAAGCCCCATTGACTCTACCTCTGGTAGACACACATAGGCTGGGGTTCTGAGGCTGCAGTCCTGTCCACACTTTCCTTGGAGTAAGGCCCATTTACTATTATGGGGCTTACTTCTGAGTAGACATGCATAGGTTGGGCTGTAAGGCTGCAGTCCTAGCCACACTTTCCTGGGAGTAAGCGCCATTCACTGTAATAGCATTTACTTCTGAATAGACAAGCATAGGATGGGGCTGTCAGACTGCACCCCTGTCCATACTTTCCTGGGAGTAAATGCCATTGACTCTAGTGGGACTTACTTCTGAGTAGACACACATAGGCTGGGGTTCTGAGGCTGCAGTCCTGTCCACACTTACCTGGGAGTAAGTCCCATTGACTCTAGTGGGACTTACTTCTAACTAGAAGTTACTTCTGATTCTATGCCCAATGCATAGAATTGGGCTTTAAATGTTCTGTCCACACTTTCCTGTAAGTAAGTCTTATTGACTATGATGGTACTTACTTTGGAGTAGAGAGGCATAGGATTGGACTCTAAGACTGGAATCCTATCCACACTTTCCTGGAAGTAAGCTCCATTGGCTATAATGTGACTTACTTCTAAGTAGATAGGTTAGGGTTCAAAATGTGCATATGTCAGAAATGTGCATAGAACAAAACTGTGGGTAGTAATTGGATGATTAAGCAAATGCACTTGTCAGCTCATAGACATGCAAGAGCATCTTATGATATGGTCTGATGTGAATTGTTAAATAGCATTGAGTGGTTGATAATCTTCAGTAAGTGACATTGATTATGCACTCAATAACTGAGATCCCAACCTAATTCTTATTATGGGTGCAAAAAACAGATCAAATCATGAGGCTTCATGGGTTCATAAATAATGCTAACCATAGCTAGCTGTCCCTCCCAAAAAAGTAAAGAATGGGGTGTAGCAAGGACTTTGGGAAGCACACAAGGCTTAGAGCCTTGTTGCTTGATGGAGTGCAAGGAGCAGAGGCACTCTGCGGGTTGAGGGAAGGAACTGGAGCAGCAAGGAGTCAGAGAGGCAGAAAAGAAAAGAGGGCAGGCAGGCTTCAAAGGTAGATGCAGGGGGGAAAGCCGTTTGACCAGCCCCGTCTCAGCCTTTTTATTCACTTTCTGGCTCATGAAGCAATACAGTGCAATACTGAGTGTTATTAAAGGTTACTGATAAGCTTCTAGCTGGCAACACATTCTTTAAGTCTGACCGCTTCCTATCTCTAATGCTAGCTTATCTTGTTTACTAGGTAAAAGGCAGTGAACAAGGTCAGCCCAGAAGCAGATGTGTCTGTCTGTGTTGCCAAATTCACTAAAACCAAAGTGTGCTTCTGCTCTAATCACTACAGTGGGGTAATCTGCACTCAAAAAAAGAGGAGAAAGAACATGCAAGCCCAGAGGGACTGGACTTTTGATCACCTGATCATTGTAACAGATTTGGCAGCACAATATCTGTGGTTGGCCTTTGTCAGAATTGACAAACTCTACACCCAAAATATAGAAGATCCCATACTGTTATGTGTACTTAGGCCTTTTTCTTATCTAGTACTTGGCAAATATCTGATAAATTATTTAGGCAAAACAAGCCTGCAGATGTAAAATTTTTCTGGGTTTATTAAAACAGTGTGGTGGTGAGAGCCTAATGCGTATGACCAAATTTTAGAATTCAAACACTTTTATAGCATGATAGAACAAAGAAAGCATGCTTGTCACTCAATCACCATAAAACTATAAACATTTTACATGGCTCCAGTGACAGTGTCATGTCTGCTTAAGTCAAAGCAGAGAAACTAAGAGAAACCAAGTGAGGAATCTAAACCATAGCCTTCTTAGATAAGACCTTTTAACATTCTTGGGGGGGGGGGGGTTACAATAAACCTTTCCTGTTCTCTCAGCAGTAATTCAGGCGCGCTGATGAATATGGCTCCACCCTTGCACCTAAAGTGAATGGTGAATATTTTATCCAAGATGAATTCTTGGACTCAAGCTGTTTAACATGTAAAAAGGCCTTAATTTAAGCTATCATCATAAGCAGAGCAAAAATTAAGTGTTCTGCATCACAAAGAAAAAGTGTTTTCCTTTTTTATTGTAGATAATCCATATTCTACTGTTATGTTCAGTTAGAATACAGCAGTATTATACACACATGCTTCTGATCAGTTGATGTTCCTACAATAGCAAAAATGAAAATAGCAAGAGAATCTAGTTAGTGTTTCCTTTTTGTGCCTTGACAACCTTATGATCAGTGGCAGTTACCTTGGAGCTATATACAGATTTGGGAAAAAACAATCTTCAGAGAAACCTTTTCATTCTCAAGGGATGTGCACACCTTTAACATCTGTGAAATAATTAATACCTGCTATGGGTTGTGTGAAAGTTAATTAACCACATTTGCAATGGTTACTATAGCTTGATGCAGAATCCTATTATTTTCTATCTGTTTTTTAGAGCAACAACTATGGAAGGATGTGGAAAAAATGCAACTTCAGGTACAGTGAAAGTAAGTGGTCTATATTCATTATTTGTGCGGTTTGGTTCATAATATTCTTCAGCTTTCCTTATATATAGTCCTTTGGGGTCGGACAACTGATAAATGCAAATAAAGAAATATATGCAACATTCTTAGGAACAAAAAATACATTACCATAATTTTAACCATTGTATAGAAGAGGGAATTTTGGCAGGTGCAGCTCAACATGGAAGGATTAAAAAAGCTGCATCTGCCAAAATTCCTTCTTCTATACAATGGTTAAAGGTATAGACACTCTGTTCCTCTTTGTATCTGGTAACCCTAATAATTACGAAGTTTTAATTGCAAACCAACAAAGACCCTAAAGTTGAAATATATTTGTTAAGTTAAAAGTCTGTCTAATGCAGATTCATTTTATTTATAATTGTTAATAGTCTGCTGTAATAAAATATTTAAATGTAAATATAGTAATTTTGAAAGGTTTGAAACCTTACCTGATTTCTTTATCACTTTAATGTTTCTAGTTAAGTATGATTTGCCTTCTTCTCTTGCATAACAAATATAAATGTGACATCTCATTTCAGTATCGAATACCAAAAAAGAAACCAAATGCACAATCTAATGATGACCATGTTCAGTCCCCATTGTCAAGACTCTCAGATGTCAACTATTGGGACAAACCATTGATAGAGGTAAATAGAAGTTCTTTGCTACCTGTGCAAAAGATATTTGTGAGGAATCTATCTTTAGGAAAGCACATCTTGCATGTTTTGAAATTAAATATTCTATAATTGTATCAATGCAACTTGGATATCCTTTGTCTTGACTAGATGGCCATATACAGGCAGAGCCTATTTATCCACAGATTTTTTGATCTTTGGATTTGTCTGAACAAGAATGGGGTGGGGGAACTGAAAGTCACACACACTTTTGCCCTTCCCTGGCATCTCAATCCTTTTCCAGGCAGCCCAAAACACTGCAAAAAGGCCCAGGCAGGGAAATAGCCATGGAAGAGGCTCCCCTTGCTAAGGAACACTAAGACTCCTGGAGCACCTGAGCCAGCAACGAGGGGAGGGGTGGGCGTGGAAAACCTCTGCAGCCAGAGCACTTACAGCAAGGTGGAGCTAGCTCTCTCTCTCACACACACACACACACAGGGGCACGTGTGGTAGCAACAGAGGGGATTGCTTTAAAAAACCCAGGGAGTGTTTGCCAAGTTCTCCCCCCCCCCCCTTGCAGGCTCTCTGTACTCCAGCCTATGGAAACAAAACAGCCCAGCAAGGCTACAATCCTTTCTGCACTTTCCTGTGAGTAAGCCCCATTGACTAGAATGAGACTTACTTCAGAATAGAAACGCATAGGACAGGACTCTCAAAAGGTCAGTATCCCACCTGTGAAAGAAGCAGGGACAACTGAGAACTGAGGGGGAAGAGAGGGGATTGCTTTACAAATCCCAGGGAGTGTTTGCCTAATTCCCCCCCATGGTGTAGGCTCTCTTGCTCCAGCCGACACAAAATGATCCACGCTTTCCTGGGAGTAAGCACATTGACTACAGTGGGGCTTACTTCTGAGTAGTCAGGCACAGGACTGGACTCTTAAAAGGTCAGCATCCCACCTGTGAAAGAAGCAGGAGGGCTGAGTGCAGAGGGGAGGGGATTGATAACAGCTGCCTTAGTTTTCTTTCATCCGGAAGTGCTAGGCTGCAACCTATTTGTGTAACTCTATGGGATTTAGCACAACATATTTTTTGTTAATCATGCTGAGTCGTGGAATGGAACTAACGTGGATAAATAGGCTCCACCTGCACCTGTATGGCATATTAGCTTGCGTGGAATGTATGGGATTGCACAATGTGTGCTGAATTGTTAATTTGAGAATTATGGGTTATGTACAAGCCTTCCGGTTAAAAAACCACACATAACATAATTTTTTAAAAACGTTATTTAAAGAAACAAATTTATCAAATTTTCTTAATGTTCAGTGAAAATGACCATGTGGATAAAACAGCAGATATCATATCTATGCACAGTCATCTTTTATGGTGTAAAATTTGCCTGTAATAGACGAGATATCAAAAATATAGAAGTCAGCTTCCTGTTTCTGTTTTCTGGTCATGCTTCATTTCCACTATCGTTTGCCCCCTTTCCTTCATTGAGCATTCATACTCCAGAAAAGCCAAAATCATTAGTGTTTTGGTGCACAGAGTTGTGTTGCCACTGATGCAGCATGTGAAACAGTTTCTGCAAGGAAGAAGGTCGTCTCTGCCTCTCACCTTGCAACAATGATGGTAGAAGCAATAAAGTTGGCATGGAGTAAGCAAGCAAGCAAAGGGGAATCACCCTGAAAATTATCATAACCTAATCACATTCTAATTACCCTGAAGTTTTTCATAATATTTATTAAACCCAAGATTAATACTATAATTACTTTACGTGTTGACACATATGTATAAAGTCACCCTGTCTCTCGCCTTCACACTTTCAACTTCCAGACGTGGCACTCTGTTTCAAAGATCTGTAATCAACATAAAATGCCTACTGTTCCTTGAAAAAACCAGATGTTTAAAATTGCAGTTAAAGAAGCTTATGATTTTGCAGTGAAACTCTTGTCATTCTTTTATCTGTGGTTAAACTGCTGTTTGGAAACTTGTTTATATTCTGTGTTTCATAGTTCACTTCTATGCATGTTTAGTCAGAAGTATGGTAAGCCCTATTATATTTCCTAGGGCTTATTTCTGGGTAAATGTGCATAGAATTACAGTCTAATAGTGTATGTTAAGTGCATGAAGTCTTGCTAAGTTCAGTAGAATTTATTAGGAAGTGTGATTACAACTGCAGTCTGAATTACAGATTTTGCATGAAATCATTATTATTACTATTTGAATAGCGTGATCAGTTTGCACAGTGTTTTATAGTAGAAGAGAAGACAGGTTCACAGACCTTGAGAGGCTCACAATTTAAAATCAACACACAGAAGAAGGGGAGTGGATTAGTACTAGAGGAGATAGAGAAGAATATGTTATTTCATGTAGATATACAAAGGCTTAATTGCAGTAAAACAGAGGTATTAGGCAGTAGTCTCCATGGCTTTATAAAAAAGTCAGGGTTTGAGGAGGAATTTGAAGGAAGTAAGAAAAGAGACATCCGGCATGTGATCTAGGAGGAAGGGATAAGGGGGAGCAAGAGAGAAGGGGAGAAGCTGTTTGGGGCAACAGGAGACCTTTGGGTGATTGACATCGGAGAAGCTAGATGAGTGAAGATCACAGGAGTGTAGCAGGATACAAGAGCAGAGAGGTAGGGGATATAAGAAACCTTGAAGGTAAAGCTAGGACCTTTTGCTGGAGCAGATGAGAGCAATGCAAGGATTTAAGGAGAGGCATGATATGATCAAAGCAACAAGAGAGCTAAATGATTTTGGTAGTAGAGTGCTGAATAGAAGTGAGGGGTCAAAAGTGAGCCAATGGAAGACTAGAGAAGAGATGGTCATTCTTAGGAGGGCATCAAATGCTGAGAAGAGGTGCGAAGAATTACTAAAGTTGATGTGGATCATGGAACTGTAGAAGTGATGTTTGGCCAGATATAAAGCGGTGAGAAAGAGGAGAGGAAGAATTTCAATGGGTGTAGTCAACCAGTTCTTTGGTTCTTTTCCTAAGGCTTTTGGCTCCATTAGACTAGACTAGAGCATGAATAAAGATGTCTGATAAATAGAGTCAAGACTGAGGATGGAAAGGGTGGATAGGTTATTGGGAGAGTACAGCAAATGTATTTGGAGGTGAAGATAAGGTGAAGGTGAAGATAGGTGAAGATAAGGAAGAGCTGAAGGTGAAAATAACATCTTTGGAGGGGGCAAAGGTGATTTAGGATAGGACAAAGCTTCATAGAAAGCCCCTGGATTAATGGATTGTGAGTCACACAAGGTACCAGAAACTGGATTATGTGTGATGTTGAAGGGAAAAATGTGGTAATAAGACAAAGGGTATTCTTCCACGGTGGTTCTCAACATGGGCCATGTAGCCTCCCCAAGGGGCCATGCCATGCTTCTAGGTAGCCACATGGAAAAAATGAAACATTAGGGGGCCACCAAAACTTAATTGGCACTTTATCCAGTGTTTTCCTTGTGACAAATTCATCACATGCAGTTATCAGAATATTTTTGATAGCAGGCCTTACTGCTACTATACATTTTATGACTATCTTTGTTACTTGGAAATAAAGTACCAAAGAGTTCAGATAATAAAGTACCTTTTCTCCAACTCAGTGACAATGGGGGGGGGGCACAGAGGTAAATTCGTCTCCGAATGCGACCATGAGCAAGTAAAAGTTGAGAACCATGTTATACCACAGGGTGATCATGATATTCATAGAACATGGATTTTGTGTAATTTGGTGCTGTAGCTTGTGATTGTGGAGAGAAAAAGGTAGATGAATAATGGCACAATAGAAGTGTAAAGGCGGGGAGACTGGGTGTGTGATTGAAAGGAAAGGAAGCTATGTACAGTGAGACATTTTGCATCAGAATATAGGAAAATTCATCCACATTACCTCTGATTCTTGAGCCTTGAGTAAATGTCTCTCCTTCTTCAACATTTTTTCTAAAACCACAACAGATAGAAGAACTGGAATTACACTCTGTAAGAAATGAAAACTTGGATTTCCACTGTGAAGCTGGGAGAGCACCAGCTCTGGCTTCTTATGGAAGACTATTCTGCACCCTGCTCCATTTGTGCAGAGTGCAGGATTGTAGCCTTTGCTTCCCTGAGAATCTGCCAACTTGATATTTGAAACAGAACTTTCTGTTTCCTGTGTTATTGGGAACATTAAACCTTTAAGGAAATTTTGATAATTAACTTGAATCAGATTGAATTACCTGTATGATTGAGGAGGAAGATGGCTACCTAGTAGGAAACCAGATACAAACATTTTATTTATGCTCTTCAGCAAAATGTTCCCAATCATGTTTTACTCCAGAATTCGGAAAATGTATAGAAATGAAAGAATTTCTTTCATGATCTGCTTGGTGCTTATGTTATCATCTCCATATGGCAAATGACAAGTTTTTTTGTACTGTCTTCTTATTGCTTGTAATTTTTTTTACCATCTCAGGATATATCTCTTCTTATGTTTCCATTAATTTCTCCTTCCATCTTTATTTATTTAATTTTTCACATTTTTATTCCAACGTTCCTCCAAAGAGTTCTAGGTGGTGTATATGGTTCCTTCCTTTTGTACTTACAGCAACCCTGTGAGGAAGGTGAGACTGAGAGATAGTGAAAGTACCAAGGTCACCCAGAAAGTTTCATGGGGATTAGTGGTGATTTGAACCCCGATCTACCAGTTCTAAGTGAATTCACAAACCACTACACAATTCTGGTTTTCCTTTATGATTTTAATGATCTTTATGTGGTCTTTACATGATTTTATTGACTTTTCTATTCCAACTCTTTCCCTCTACCACTCATTTCAGTGGAAGGCGAGACCTAGAAATAACAACTTGCATTATCCAATCTGGAAAAGAAGAAGACACTTAGAGAAAAGTTGCATCGGTGATGAAGGGTAAGCAGAGGATATTTCTGAAATCCAAATTATTTTGTGCCCTTTGGGGACCGGGAACCATTTTTTAAATTCTTTTTGCTATGTATCCTGCTTTGCAAACTTTTGTATTGTTTTGTTAGAAAGGGGTATGTAAATATTCTTAATGATAGTGATAAAAATAATAGGTCTCTTTAATCAATATTTTGTGGATTGGAAGCCTATGATGTAGGGCTGCAACATATAGTTGCTTTTAGTTGACAAAATCAAACTAAGTAATCAACTAAAAAAGGTGCTCCTGATTAATCAGACAGCAGATTTTCAGTATGTTAACATTATTTTTGATAGAAGTACTTATAAAAACTAGGGATAGCAAGTGCCATTTTAGAGGAGGAATTCACTCTTTTCTTCCACACTACACGGAACTTTTCTAAGATGATGCCTGCTGCCACACAGGTGTGCATCATCTTTGAACAAGTAACAGCCTGATCCTGTGCAAGTCTTCTCAGCCCCACTGAGTTCAATGTGACTTGCTCCCATTCTGTATGGTTATAAGTTGTGCATAGGATTGCAACCTAAGTATATTTTTTATTTTTCTTCAGAGCACTGGTTTCCAAAGTCCTTCTTGGGCTTTGGGAACCCTGTAAATATTTGCAGGGGAGGGGGCGGTGAAAGGTTGTTTACACTTGCCTGGAGGTCACTAAGTCTCTCTGGAGGGTCTGGGGAGCCTATGACCCCCTTTGCAGCCCTCTGGGCAGCTCCAAAGTGCGATTAAAAAGGGGGAAAAACCACTTCCTGTTATCCTTGCAAAACCAGAAGTAGGTTTTTTGGTGTTTTATTTTTTGCTTTTTAACAGCAGTTTGGAGGCTTGAGGAAGGCTGCAGAGGGGCCTTTTTTACTTTTTATCTTTCTTGTGGATTGCAAGCTCCTCAGACCCTCCAAAGAGCTTTAGCAACCCCCAGGAAGTTGTAAACAACCCTTCCCGCCCCAGCAGCAGCAGGATTGTTGCAATTGTGTTGCTGCCGATTTCTGGGCCATTCCCTGTAAAGGGGAAATGGCCCTTTTCTGGTTCCCCTGGAGGGTCACAACCCACCAGTTTAGTAATCACTGTTTCTGAGTGTACTGGATTGTATTTTACACAAGTTAGTATTCCTAATGCTAATCCTATGCACGTATACCTGAGTATTATCTGCATTGAACATAGTGGAACTAACTCCTAAGTAAGCATAGGATTGCACTATAAATTCTATTTAATTTGATGGGATTTGAGGTAGTCACAATTAACTTCTCTCATTGTTTTCAGTGTTGCTTGGTCATGACTAACTTTTTATGGCTATAATCCACTGTTTTTACTTATGCACATTTTTGTAAATGTAATCAGTCTTTGAATCAAATAAGAGTTCAATAATTAATCACTGCGTAACATCCAGAGTTATATTCATGCAAGTAATTCCAGACGCAACCCACTGTCTTAGACTGGCTGACAGCTATATAATGAACCCATAGTATTTATCACCAATTTTTCAGTTTTCAGAATCCATATGCTTTATTTATTTTTGTTAGATTTCTAATTTTACTAATATTAAGGTATTAATAGCATGCAATAAAGCCAGAACGTGTAAAACAGTATATACTGAAGCAAATAAAAAATTAATCTCATCCCAGCCAGCTCAGATAGTAATACTAGTCTGAAGCATTAAAGCTTGCAATGTTTTTCAAAAGTGTTTGAGCTCACTTATAGATCTTCATGCGAAGAGAGTTCTGCAATTGCTGATCATTGAGTCATTCACTGATATTGTCTCTCTATGCATTCTTGAGACAGCTTCAGTAGGTGACTACTATGATATTAGAACATAATTGAACTTAGACCTACACCAGACATGCAGAAACCCATGTGGAAATGAGCAAGTTCCACAGAATAACTGCACATTTGGGTGCAAACTCACATGGTTTTCCTTATCCATGAACATTGGCCTATGGAATAAGCCAAGAACCTTTTTTACTTTTTATCTTTCTTGTGGGTTGCAAAACTCATGGTTGTTGATATCTGTGAGTTCTGAGTCCTTGAAGGAGATGAGTTGGTGCCATAGACTGGCTCCGGTGGAACCTCCCTTCTCCACCACTCATCCTCTCCTTCACTTCTGCATGGAAAGATAGCTGTCTCTTCTCCTTTGCTTTTGGCAAATGGGAGAGAAAGGGACGAAAGGAGCATGTGTTTGTACTGTGGCTGAGTCTTTCTGGCTGATGCTTTGGATCTTTTGATCAGCTCATTGTGGAGGAAATTTGTATGCTGGCTGTTCCAGCTACACCTAACAGCAGCAAGGGGCTTCCTTAGTGTCAGAGAAATCTTTCATGGAGCAAGGAGGAGTTGAGAGCTTTCATTAGTATTTGGTGGGAAGAGGCTGTCAAGGTCTTGCCAAAAATTAATGAAATGTGAATCAGTTCCACTGTGTTTTGGAGAAGTTCAAGGACATACAGTACTGGAGGGACCTTGAGGCATACTGAAGCAAAGCCAAAGAACTGGAAGAACTACAAACTGGTGAAGGAAGGCAGTAGGTGCTCTTGGTAGTCTACGATAAGCATGCCTTTTTTTCAACATCCTTGACCAGTATCTTGGCATGGAACATGGTGTGGTTGCATCCTGGATCAGTGGCTCAGGCAGTGCAGCAGATGAGGAACACTGCTGTGCCAAGAAACATGGAGGAAGTAGGAGACAGTGAAGAAGAAGAGGTCTCGAGCATGGTTCCTGTTGACCTGGAGGAGTCTTCTACCCACAGACAAGACCTTTAGCATTGGACAGGTTATCCCAAGCTTTGGGTGATGCAAACAGCCTGCTGCTGGTTGAACATCACAACAGACACTTGCACTCCTAATATCCTATTGCTGAATTTGAACATGGTGATCAACCATTCCAGATTTATTTTGAAATATGTATTGAGAAGTAACATAGCAGCAAAGCGTTTTAAAAATAAATCTTTGTGTTGTTTTTTTTTTTAAAAAAAACACCCAGTGGCAAATAAGCTGCCATGTATATGTCATTCTAAAAGGTTTTAACTGGCTAGTGAAATGCCTGATGACTGATAGTGGAAGGAAGGACTGTATGTTCAAGGAACCCACAGGGAAACGCTGTGTTTCTCTCTGGTTCTGTTTTTTTTATGTAATGCTAGCTAGAGTATGATATTATCTTGGGCTTTTTGTCCCACCCTTCAAAGATAGAATGTTTAGAACTGATAGTTATTTATGTAGTATAATATATTTATATATAGCAAAGAGTATGTCTTTATTAATATACTGGTTTCATTAAATACTATCCTGTTTCATTGACTCTCATTTTACTTTAATCCTAGGTTTAAAAGAGTCTAAGTTATAATTGAATTAACAGCCCAATTCTAACCAACTTTCTGGTACCAATGCAGCCTCAATTCAGCCCTGAGGTAAGGGAACAAACATTCCCTTACCTTGAGGAGGCCTCTGTGACTGCCCCCCCCCCGATGCAGCACACACCCTATTGGCTACATCAGTGCTGGAAAACTAGCTATGATTGGGCTGTAACATTGTTCTTGTTGCTTCTATTGCTGCTACTGGTAGAGAAAAACATGAATTCTTAATCATAAAGTTTGCATACTCTGCATCATTGTGAACATTGGGGTAAACTTGTGAAGTGATGCTTAGAAGATAAGAAACTCAGCAATGATAGCCTGTAGGACAGTGATTTTCAACCTTTTTCATCTCACGACACACTGACAAGGCACTAAAATGGTCAAGGCACACCATCAGTTTTTTAACAACTGATACCCCATTGATATCCATTGATACTCCAACAACTGATAACCCATTGGCCCTACTAATAAATGGCCCTCTCCCAAATTCTCGTGGCACACGGGGGGACCATTCGTGGCACACCAGTGTGCCATGGCACAGTGTTTGAAAATGGCTGCTGTAGGAGAAGTGTGTAGTTTATAGTGTAGTGTAGTGTGTGTGTGTGTGTGTATCACTATAGAGTACATATGTTATATGTACTCATACATGTGTGTGTCTGGATAGTATAGTGGTTCTGGAGTTGGACATGGACCTGGAAGATTCCAGGTTCAAATCCCTTCTCAGCCATGAAGCTTCCTCAGTGATCTTTGGCCAGTCGCTGTGTCTCAGCCTCACCTACCTTACAGGGGTGTTGTGACAACAAAAGGATGAAAGGAACCATGTACACCACCCTGAGCTCCTTGGAGGATGGGTAGTTTAAAAATGTGATAAATACTTGCATAACATATAAACAGAAACCTAGTTGTATCATTTAATATTTTGCCTGTGGCAGCTTTCTGTATGTAGATTTGAATTAGTCAAGCCAACTCTTATATCCGGACTCTGGAGCCTTATTTATGTTCCATGATTATGATAGGCTTGATTACCTTTATGAAATCATTATATTTCTGTTTAGCGTTCATATCTCTATTTGGATTGTTTTATAGTTGGACCAAATAGTGGTTTTGGGGGGAATAATGAAATAATTAAAGAAAGTCCCGATCTTCAATTGAGTCCTTGGAGTCATCTCAAAAAGTCCAGGAAAGGAAGACTTCTCTGAATTCACAGAGGATCTTAAAATGGGCTGAACTGGACCCCAGTAATGGAACAGTAGGTGCACTTATGATTTTGAATTGGCTGGTTTCCTGCTAGGATGGATATTTTCTAAGACTTAGTCCTGATTTATCTGGCATCCTCTGGCTCATTTTTTGAACCTAGGAGGGCTTCTGTATCTCAGAATTAGCTCTTTCATATTCCAACATTTCTGTTCCTATATCATTTCCATTGAGAAATTTAATAGACTTCTGTCTCCTGGAAACTCAGAAACACAGTAAGTAGTTGCACACATACCATATTTCGTATGCCATGTCTCTATTCGTAATTGTGTTTTGGTTCAACTTTTCAGGGAAGATCCACTAGCGCCAGTCTGAGAACTGCAGTTAGCAGGCACCCAAGACTAGCTGTAGAAAGAAAAGCAAAGAAAATTTAATATAATTGGTCTGCACACTGATATGCAGTACAAGTGCTTGGCTGAAATAGTCTAAAATGAAAATATAACATGAGGATTGTTACATCCTCTAAGAAACTTCATTGAATTCGTATATCTTATCTAGACTTCATCAACTTATTATCATTACTATATTATTATATGTACGGCAGGCAACCCAAAGTTATCTTGACGAATATCCTGAAGACGGAAATAGGAAGAAAATACACAAAGACACAACTTTTAACTGATGCTAACTTATCTCACGGTGTCAAGTTGCATTCAGATCTACAAACCTCATCATGTGTTGACAGTGTAGAGATATGGCAAATATTAAGCCCTCTTCACCAAAGCCTTTTTAAATCTAAAAGGTATGTTCTGTAGTTTGACTGTCTCCAACATGATACAACTTTGCTTACATAGTATTAAAAGAAATTGCATGTGATTGTTTTCCATGAGTCAGTATTCCTTGTTACACTGTGCTGATTAGCCATTTTTCACTTTCACAGCATCTTTATGAAGCATCCTTATTACCTCGGTTTGGGAAATTTAGTTTGAGAGGGAGTTTATCTACTCGCATCTCTTCTAAGACTTCAGTTGTTAGTTGCTTTCTAACAGTGCGATTAATTCCATATGAGCTATTTGAATTCTTAGATACCAAGATTTTCTCATAAGTGCTTTCAAAGCAAAAATGTGCATTCATGTCTTCAAGAGAAATCTGCGCCCAGTCTTCCATCTTCCCTAAAAAAATTGTTGCTGTTTTTCTTCTAGTTTTTTTCCTTTTTGGATCTCCTTAAGATTGTTTCCTCAGTTCTCCTTTTTGCAGAGAAGACAGAATAGAGTTACCAGTAGCAACTTGCTCTTTGCTCTGTGACTTTGTAAACACATCTTAAAACAGTTTGGTTGGATATTCTTGGTCTTTCAGTCCCTCAGTGGTGGAATGCAGAGCGTTGATCCAAACAAGACAGAGTTTTGCTTGGGAGTGGATGTCAAGCCTATTCCTGATAGGTTTATATTCCTCTTAAAGGACTAGGCTCACAGGGGATTTCTGGAGCTGACTTTGCCTCTGGATAGTTAGATGGCAGTTGTGACCAGGAGCAGTTTTGCAAGATTTCCCATATGTGCCCAATGTGCTTCTAGCTGGAGGGAGCAGTTCTGACTTTTGTTACACGTACCTTAGGGCGCAATCCTATCCTGCGCTGGAACAGGCAAACCAGGAGGCTTGTGCTGTATCCAGCACAGGATAGGGTCCAAAAGCAGCTCAGCCAGAGGCAAGGGGAAATTTTTCTCCTTACCTCTTGGAAAGGTGCCCTTTCCCCTATGTATCTCCTCGGACTTATGCCACTTCTCAATCTCCCTAAGATCGGGGGTTTGCGACCGTCCTGGGCTGGTGCAAGTTCCTTGCACCAGCCCAGGACGGTCGCAAACCCCCGATCCTAGGTTGGGATGCGCCCTTAGTCACGTCCAAATTGGACCACTCAAAGTACTGTACAAGGGACTGTTCTTGAAAAAGTGTTTGGAAACTTCAGCTGGTTCAGAATGTGGCTCAACTAGATTCTTGCTGGGACTCATACTTGGCAGCATGCAACTTCCATTTTGTTTCACCCATTTTGTTTGGGAGTAGAATTCAAAATGCTGATTATCACCCTTAAAACCCTAAATGGTTTGGAACCAAGTTATTGAAGGATTGCCTCTTTGCTCACCCACCTTCATCATCTGCTCGCCCATCTTTATCATTCTCAGAGGCCCTACTTCATGTTTCTATATCATTAAAGTTCCAATTGGTGTGGATGTGTGACAAGGCCTTCTTGATTGTGGCACCCAGATTGTGGAACTCTCTACCTTTAAAGTCATGCCCTCATTGAGGTCTTTTGACACCTGGTCTTTATTTTGTCAGACCGTTTCATTTGGGGTGACAATTTCTACACTTTTGTGGGTGTTATGGGCTACTTTTTAGATTTTAGTTATTTTAAATTTTTTATTATTGTTTGTTGTTTCTTTGAGCCACCTTGGGCTTCCTTATGGAGGCCAAAAGGCAGAGTTCAAATAAATAAACAGGAAAAATAATTGATAGATGTGTCACATGGAGAAAAATGCAAAGAATAACCAGAAAGTAGTTCAGCTATATATTCATATCACAATAAGTGATGACCACAGATAATCTTCTAAGGTCCCAATCCTAACCTCTGCCATCAGCACCAATTCTGCCATGCCAGAAAGGCATGTGCTGCATCCCATGGAGTAGGGGTGGTGACCCAAGGGCAAACGGGAGGTAAGTACAAAACATTTATGCTTACTTCCACGTAAGTCCTGGAGCCAACTATGGTCTCTATGGTCATATGCCACCTCTTTTTGTGGCGTATGTTGACGGAGGTTAAATGGAAGAGATAAGATCTGGTGAGCACAATTGTCACTGGATCCTGCCTCCTCCCCACCCCTGGTTCTTCCCCTTTTCCCCCAGTTACACTCAGTTCTCCCTTTCCCTGCCCATCCCACCTGCTGGCTTACTGGATCTGGCAGCCACAGCGGTGTATGGTGGCAGTGCTGCTGCTCACAAAATGGCCACTGATGGAGCACTGTGCATACCATCAACAACCGTTTTACAAGAATCTTCTACTGTCATAAACCCCTCCTCCATCAGCTCAGTCCTGGATAAGATTGAATAGTCATTTTCAAACTCTAGTTCATGTCCCTGTAATGGTCTGTGATGCAATTTTATGTGGAAATGGAAAAACCGGAGGCGTCTCCTCTGTTTAGAAGCCTGGAATGGCTCCGAAGGAGAGGGGTGGGGCCACATGCACACCAAGGTGAAGCGCCCTGCAAAACTTACTATTTTTCACCCTCTTTAACTACGCTACTATCTTGATTGATATGTGTCTCAGTGATATGAAACATGTTGTTACTTGAAGGTAACCATGGAAAGACAATGCCTTGCAAACTCAATAAACCCACTTCATTCTTTACACAATCAATCTTGCATACAAATTTAGATGAGAAAATACTTTTGCCACTCCTGTACTTGCATGTACAAGTCAGATACCATCTTTTCATATGTGTATTTTAGTATTTCTTTTCCAATATATGATTCATGCATCCAGAAATGTCTGTCACAGTGACTTCTGGAGCAGACGGCAGAATGCCCAAATTAATTGGATTTTTGGTTACTTGTTTTTACAGTATTTATAGAGTCTTCCAGTCAAAACCTAAGATTTGTTTTTGCTTCACTTTTTTCTTCTTCCTTCTAAGTGAATTTTCATAGTTTATTTGAAATAAACTGCTCCAATTTTGATACTTGCTCCAATTTTGATGCTTGCTCCAATTTTGCATGACATTTAACAAAATGATGACTCATCAACTAAATATCAAAGGCAACTTAAACTCAACAATAACACTTCTAATCGACCTTTGCTTAATCTGTCCTTTGGGACACTTCATTTTCTCATGATAGTCTGTCTTCATTCATTATTGTAAACTTCTTGGTAGTTATGTGTAATACAATTTGAGATTACCTAAACATTTGCGATACATGAATTCAATCAAACATTCTTTCTACAAGTTCCACAGTATTAATTATTATATGTATGGCAGGCAACCCAAAGTTATCTTGACGAATGTTCTGAGGACGAAAAAAGGAAGAAAATACGTGCAAAGACACCTTTTAGCTGATGCTAATCTCTCTGATGCTAGCAAGTTGCAATCAGATGAACAGCTCTCCTCATCTATTGCCAGCCTAGAATCATGTCAAAAAATAAGTTCTCAACAAAGCTGTACTTTATCTAAAAGGTATGTTAAGTGGTTTCTGGTCCTTAATTTATCACTAAGACTATTTGGTTGAAACAGATAAATATAGGAATATACATTTGAAGTGTATAGACACAATCCAGTCAAAGTCAAGCATTTCCACTTATTTCACATGGATAGAGGTGCACGCACAGTTCTCTAATTTAAATCCATAAGAGAGTCTGCTGAGGCCTCTGGAAGGCTGAAAATTGGTACTATGTAGCTATTTTCAGCTTTCTGGAGGCCTCAGAAGGCATTTGTTGGGCCAGAGAGGCAGCATGAGACCTCCCTGGCTCTCCAATGGCCCCTGGATGGGTGGGGGGTGGCATCTGGCAGGGGAGTAGCGCCCTGCAGTCCTGGCCTCAGGTGGCACAGGGTCCAGGATCACCAGTGGGGGGACTGTACATTAAGTTTGTCATACTTGGGTCCTGGTTGTTACTGTTGTATGGTGTCATATCTGTGTTAGCTTATTGGGCGGCAGATAAACCACCTTGTAGATGTGGGGTCTGATTTAAATGGAAAAAGGAACAGGTACATATCAGTTTTACAATGTTTTGATGGAATATTTGCATACTATTTTGATTTTATATAGGGCTGTAACATTAAATTGGTAGCTTAATATACTAAATTTTAATTAAGCGGTTTGGACAAATGTTAAGGGTATGCATGAGAGTTAAGGGCACACAATCATTTTCTGAGACTGTTTTCCATTGAGTTATTATAACAAGGAATGAAAAGCAGATATTAAAAGTAGCTTTTCTTCTAACAAGAAGTTCTAACAAGACTTTGTTCATTAAATTATTTCTTACATACTTCTTTCATTCATTATCTTAAAAGGCATCTGATTTGGAGTGTTGTAATAAGTAAACTTAATTAAATGCTATTGATTAAACACTTTATTACTTAATAGATGACCCATTAACTAAAATTATTTAACTTGCTGACAGCTCTCATTCTCTGTTGTGTGTGTGTGTGTGTGTGTGTGTGTGTTATTTTTTTAAGTGTCCTGGGTACACTTAAATACACTGGGTATTCATTTAATAAAAATAAAAATAGTAATAAGAAACACAGTTATAATATATATTCTACAGATATGCCAAGAAGCCCAGTATGTAGCTCCTAGGTTCTTCGACATCATAATTTATGATTTACAAATGCACTGTCATGAGTACTAAAATGAAATTCGTATCCATGAATGTAGAGAGACATACAAAACTTCTAGAAAATAAAGTAGCTAATTTCCTTCTCTACTTTCCAGAGAGATGTGCAAATTACTCTAAGAGTATAGCAGTGAGAGTATGCAGACCTGTTTACATACCAGTCTTTCAAGAGCAGTAGTTAAAGCCAATAGTTACATATTTTAATGGAGAAAAGCATATATTATTTGCTTCAAAAAGCACTCAAAACTAGTGGTTATTTTAATAATAAAAATTTTTTTTTTAAACTAGTGGTTATTTTTTTGATGTATCTGTCTCTGTCTCTTGTGTAAGAGAACAGCATGGGGAAAAATGTTAGACAGAGAAGACATCATTTAGAGTAGATAATGCTTTGGAATTTTTTTTGTATACTTCCTAGAAATGTGGCATCTACGTCTCTAATTATTGCTGAGACTTATTATTAGCAGAGCCTAGTGATTCCACCTGCTCTTGGTGTGAGCAAGAAGTGTCTTGGCTGCCCTCCATGTGAGAGATGGAGCTGCTTGTCAGCCTGCATGGGAAAACTGGAGGCCAGAAGTGAGACCAAACCAGGAAGACCCATTCTGAAATTTTTATGATTGTAAAAATCCCCTTGAGGGATTTAGAAATGCCTGCCTATGTAAACTGTTAGCTCCCTGTTTATGCAAAGCCAGAGACAAGCTAACAAGTTGGTTCATGGAAAGTTGCAGGCAGCTGAGTCACACTGAGATAGCAGAATTACACTGCACCTGTGCCTGCCACACCCTGGTTAACTGAGCAGACTCTGATTGGGTGCTCAGGCTACTTAAGAAGTCTGCAGCTCCACCAGTGCAGTAGGTGAAAACTGTGATAACTGCTGCTAGAGACTTTGATGATCGGATTACTGTGTATGTATATGTTGTAAATGACCTTGGGCTGACTGACTGATTTGTGGATACTGACTTGGATAAGGTAACGCTGGACTGCTGTACTCTCCGTGTATGACTTGGACTGTTTTTTGACTACTCTGTGTGTGTAACTCCTTGCTCTAATATGCAACAGCAAATTCTAAGCCTCTGCTGCATCTGCTGGTTTTTGTGCACCCTGCTCTACACTGGGACACACCCAAGGTTCCTTTCAACCTTAACACAAACCGCCTTGAATAAAGTCAGAGGAGTAATCCGATGACCAGAAAGGCGGTATATAAATACCTAGTTGTTGTTGTTGTTGTTATTAACAACAGTACAAATCTAGACATGTCTACTCAGAAGTAAGTCTCATTGTGTACAGTCGGGTTTACTCCCAGGAAACTATGCATACGATTGCAGCCTAAACACTGTACAGTGGGCTATTGATATGAGTGGGGAAGCTGTTCCAGAACACCCCCCCCCCCCGTGGACACCAAATTCTGCAGATAGTGAAAATTGTAGGTGGGGGGGGGGATGTCCCTTGCCAGCTAACTGGAAGTGCTTTTCAGAAGTGTCTGGGAGGCCTTCTGAGGCACAGGGAGGCTTCATGCAATCACCCTGTGCCTCAGGAGGCCTCCCAGACACTTCTGAAAGGCACTTCCAGTTTTTTTGGCAAATTAGAAGTGCCTTTGAGAAACATCTGGGAGACTGTCTGAGACGCAGGGAGGTCATCCACAACATCCCTCCACTTCAGAAGACTTCCTGGACATGATTGGAAGGCAGAGAAGTCTCTGAGGCCCTCCAATCATGGTCTTGGCATCTGTCAGTATTCAGATCTGTGGATGCCAAGCTTGTGGATAAGGAGGGCTCTTTGTATTTTATTAGTGTAGTATCTGAAAGAAAAATGGCAGAGACTACAACCCTATGCACACTTTGATACTCAAAAGAGTTAACTAGCAGATTTTTATTTCCAGATTATGGAGAGGGGGTGAGGGTGGCGGTGTTCAACCACTTTTAGATACCTTTTTCTGAGCAGTCTTGAAATCATTTCACACCCTTCAGACACTGATTCAGTTTTTCCATCTTTTGATTTTCCAAAATTCCATCTTTTGATTTTACAAATTATAGACTATGGAGGACTTACACCATGTCCTTTTGTTTACCATCTAGCCCAGGGGTTCTTAACCTTTATACAACTACAGACCCCTGATGAATTGCCTAATACATCTCCATACCCCCTTGGTCAGATGGTTGAAATCATCAGTGCTACCAGTTCTGTTAGATACCAGTATGGCTTCAAAAGATGTCAATAGCTTGGTGTTACTTTACATATGGATAGCTAGGAAGAGAATGCCTCCATGCATATCGATAATGATGATAGTTAATAATCTAATTTAATAACATTTGTTTTTTAATTGTTCAGAGATAGAGGGTGCAGTCCTAACCCTTAACCCGGGTGCTTTCCAGCACTGACATAAGGGCAATGCAGTTCTGAGGTAAGGGAACAAACATTCTTTTACTTCGAGAAGGCCTCCGTGAGTGCCACCCAAGTGCAGGATGCAGCACATGTCCCATTGGCACTGCTATGCCAGTGCTGGAAAGCACTGACATAAGGGGTTAGGATTGCGCCCACAATCCCATACCCCCATCATTTGGTTCCCATACCTCTCAAGGGGTATGGGTAACAGGGACTATGAATCCCTGATCTAGCCTCATGATGATTCCTATAGAATTCAAAAACTTTTTTTGGATTGTGAATAAAGAGGGTACATCTGTCTTCTTGCTTGCATAAGGAGCTGATGGAATGAAACTCCTACCTTTATTTCATCATTGCTCACATATTCACTGCTGAATTAACATGTCTGATGATAAAGAAAGTAGATTACCAAGGTTCTGTTTAGTTGCATTATGGATGATGAAAATATGAAAAATAATTCTGAAAAATAATTGCATAAATAATTATGCAAAATGTTTGCATAAAGGTGTATTGGTTTGGTCTTTCTTCTACAAGTTGGCTAATTCAAAGCCATGACTAGGATTCTCGATCTTGGTGGTATCCGGTATCTGTGCAATTGCTTTTGGAAGCCTGACCTGGCAAAGATCAGTTGAATGCACTAATTGTATGACCTAGTACCTATATGTGGGGCCTATATACATATAGGACTGCCCCACCTTATGCAATTGTACGACTTGTAAAATGGTCACAAAAACAAACTGCACCTGCCAACTGTATAGCCTCATAAGCAAGTGTCAGTTCATATTGTTGGTGCATTTCAAGGGTCCCTGAATACTCCTCTATTCAGAGAAACTTCCTGCACTTAGTCTGCAATTCTAGAAACAGTTACAAAGTAGTAAGTCTCATTCATCATAATAATTCAGCTGAACACTTGTTTGTAGTCTAAAGTGGTACAACTGAGACACAGGTTTACCATCTCAATGAGAACTGGGTCTTAACTTCAATTGAAAAGTAATAAGAGTTATAGGATACAAAATCAAATGTGCACCCAGTTTGGAGTTCCTTAAACACTGCAAGAGCAGTGTTTCTCAGACTGTGGTTTGGGACCCACTAGGTGGGTCACAAGCTAATTTCAAGTGGGTTCCCATTCATTTCAATATTTTATTTTTAATATATCAGACTTGATGCTACCATTTAATGTGACTGCATTTGGGAAAATGTTACAGACTTGTACTTTTAACAAGCTACTCTGTATATTCTTTTAACAATGATAGTCAATGGGACTTACTCCATGGTAAGTGTGGGTAGGATTGCTGCCTAGAATTGTTAAAAATTTTCCTGCTTGATGATGTCACTTCCAGTCATGACATCACTTCTGGTGGGTCCTGACAGATTCTTATTCTAAAATGTGGGTCCTGGTGCTAAATGTATGAGAACCACTATGCTAGAGCAATGCAAAGTTAGACTAGTGTAAATTAGACTGCAATCCTGTACACGTTTACCTGGGAGTAAGCTCCATTGACCGGAATAGGACTTACTTCTGAGTAGATATGCATAGGATTGCAATATTAGAATCTCTGCCTTTTAACTTTCTGAGGTAAGTACCAAAGCAAGTCACTGATTAATATATTTTCTTTGTAATTGTTTTTTTCCCTACACGTAGCAGGCAGTTTCTTAAGTCACATAGGCCCAAATCCTAATCAACTTTCCAGCACTGACCCAGTTGTGCAAATGGACATGTGCTACATCCTGCAGTAGGGCTTGGTCCAGGAAGCCTCCTCAAGGTAAGGGAATGTTTGTTCCCTTACTTCAGAGCTGCATTGCTCTTACCTCTAACCAGTGCTGGAAAGCTGGTTGTGCCCATAAACTGTCAAGTGTGTGTGAGATGTTTGTATTTACAGAGAGAGTATTTCTCTCTCTCTCTCTCTCTCTCTCTCTCTGTTACTTACACACATGTACAAATGTACGTATGTGTGTACATATGTTACAAGTAGGGCAAGACCACCAATCTTGCTCAAATCTGTAAAAATTGTTCATCATTCTTGAAGGGGTAAGAAAGGTTAATGCTTTGCATGTTTTTTACAGGTATGGAAAATATAATCAAACAGGGCCAAAGGACTGTCTTCAGAAACTGCCTAGAGAAGCAGAAAATAATAATGCTTTGCTGACTATAAGAAGATGTGATGTGGTGCTAGAAGATTTGCAGTTCACAAATTGTAATGCATTTTAATATTTACTTGTGACCTTTGAGTTGGGTTTGCTGAGATTCAGGATTGTCCAAACTAAGACCTCCTCATTCACCAGAATTTATTTACAATGAAGTTGATGCAAATCCTTTTACTTACACAGAATGGTTTTCTTTTACTAACAAAATAGCAACCCATGCACTTCTCATTGATCCTTTCATAGTTGAAGTCAGACCCACAAATTGCAGTGCCACTCATGTCAAGTCCTCGTGCACGTTTTATAGGCAGCAGTGTTAAGCATATCTTGTTTAAAGTGAAGTTCTCTTAAATTTCATAGAACTTAATTCCCAGTATAGGATTTGGATGCCAGAAACTTAAAATTGACCTAACCCTTAGCTGCTAACTATCCATTAACGGATAACTATTTTTTTTATAAATGCAGATATAGAGAGGAACAGGATGCATGTTTGCCCTCTCTGTTATTGTTTGGAGTGATAAATATGATCTTTTACAATCTCACAACCGTGAGTATAGAACTGAAGATACTAATTATTTCAGATTGGTATAATAAAATACCATAGTGGAAGCTTTTTATGTGTACCTTCAGTCCTTAATGGAACTTTTAAAATATTTCTTACCATTTCACTGATTAGGGAGCAAGTCAGAACATAATAGTGCTAGTGGTGCCTCTGCTTTTTTAATAACTTGGTGGAAGAGCACCTTCTTTGCTTGCAGAAGATCCCAGGTTCTATTCTCAGCATCTCCAGGTAAAGCAGAGAAAAATTACTATCTAGAAACTTGGAGAACTACTTCCAATCAGTGTCAACGATACTGAACTAGATGGACCAATGGTCTGAGTCAATAAGGCAGCTTCCTATGTTCCTTCAGTCATAAATGGAGAGAAGAAGATACAGTGATTGTTTCTAGTGTTGGAATTAAACTTGGAAATAGTGAGGACAATAATTTTAACGTTCTTATTTAACTAGGAGCTAAATTCCTTTCTTAATACATTTATTTTGTGTAAAGACTGCAGCAGAGAGAGAACAGAAAGTGATCAACAAGAGAGAAGAAGAAAATATACCCCAAATCCCTCTCCTGGGTTGAGGGAAACAAGCTTTCAAAATAGTGTGAACAGAAAAAGAAGAGGTGATGATTGTCCAAATCAAATACATGCTCCTGAGAAATCACCATTGCCAAGAGTGAGTAACTTTTACATGTAGTGAGAATTAAAAGAAGAAAAGTTGTGCCATTGTCTAATAAATGTTTATTATATTAAGATACAATCCCAACTAGTGCTGGTGCCAAGTTCTAGAAATATCAAATTCATACAGTGAATTGAGTGTGTATATCTGTCCTTTATGGAGTCTGGATGAAATGCCTCAGACTCTGAAATGACTTGTAAGGCCCTAGATATTTCAAGAGGCCTCAGTGATTTGTCATATGTGTGATGACACCAGGGCTATGCAGAGGTGTAAAGACTTCTGAACTTGTTATACCTGGTGCATATTGGCATACTTTTCATGGCCTCAATCAGTTAAGTAGGACTGCTCTGATTCATACCAGCAGTTGCACAGCAATCTTGGAGGTCCCTAGGTCCAATATACCTCACTGATTTAATTTGGGGGCATGCTAGGGCCTACCAGAAGTCTCTGTGTATCTCTTTCCACCCAATACAGAGTCCTTTCCTCCATTGATTCTGATTTGTACCACATTTAGGGAGTAGAGGGTCTCATTTAAGGCTTGCTAGTTATTCTCAGGGATGAGGAAACTAACTTTTCAGTGAAATAGTCCAGTTTTTGTAACAAAAGTTTCACTTTACGCATTTATAGAAAGAAGAGAGGACAGAACCAGTTCAACCACTCAGCTTCAGAAACTCAAGTGCGACTCATGAGAGTCATATGCACAGCCATCAACAGGAAAATATCCTTCAACCTTTGGAGCTGGCCTGTAGCAAAATACTCCCCACCACAAACATTAGCTGTCCACGTGAAAACTGTTCAAATGCTTCTCCAAAGAGAAACCTGCGTTCTGTCAAAAGTAAGGGTGTGCAGATTTTGCAACGAGTTGCCTCTGCTAGGAGACCAGAATTGACCACAACTCTGTCTTTGAAGGAGCCATTGAATAGACCTGAAAAGAGGAAAGAGAGAGCTGATTCAACTGAGCCAAGTAGGCAGCCATAACATTTTTTGCTTTTGCTTTAGAAACTGGGATATGCAGACATTTATAGAAACATCTTATGAATGGATTGATTTTTACCAGATGTACAACAAAGGAAGAGGGTTGTAGCAAGTGGTCTGTGCCCCTCTAAGTCCTAGTTGCCCCTGATTTCAACCTCCCTACATTGTCTGGTGTGATCCACCTGCAGTCCCTACTATGCTTCATATTTAGCTGGGTGGTCATCACCCTCGGTCTTACTCCTCTGCCTCAAGGTAATCTTGTCTCCTTGGGAACAGCTGAGCCTCATCTCTGGGCCTTTCCCATCCATTTGCTCCCTCAGCCTTGACCCAGCCAACCTCATCCCTGGCCTGCAAGGACTGAGCACAGGGCCTGTTGTCTCTGCCTCTTCCTGCTCCACCCACTTTGGCATCATCTCCACCCCCTGGTCAGGTCTCCAACTGAAAGTGCCCCTCCTCCCCCCTCAGAGGGGCTCCTCCCCCTCTTCAGAGGAACACTCTTTCCTGTGGTACAACACAGGAGTCCGTCTCCCCCTAGCTCTGCGAGCTCCCAGTGCCTGAACAAGGCCTGTGCTTTGCTGCATGCCTGGTCTGCACTCTATTATGGGAGGTGAGTCCATACCCAGACACTATATTTAGATTGTTAGTACTCTTTGCTTCAATTTTGCTTTGCTCTTTTGTTGCTTTAGTTGTCCTTTCTAGTGATGAAGAAGAAAATGCTGAAGCAAAAGATCCAGAGATGCTTTTGCAGACTCGGAAAGACCATAGACATGACAATAAAGAAAGAGAACAAGAATCTCCACTACGTTTGTCAGAAGAGCTATCACAGAGCATAACTGAAAAGAAACCAGAACAAGTAATACATCTTTGCCTTATAGATTTTCTGTAAGAATTTTTCCCTCTTCATGCCATACAGAAATGAAAGCTCTCCATATTTATGGCAGGAGACTATACATTACTCCAGTGTCCTCCTGTAGTTAGTTCCATAGATTTCTGAAAAATTAACTCATCAATTATAATCCCATTTGCTTGCATATAAGTCTCCTGATTTTAGTAGATGTTAGTTCCAAAGAATTGTGGCATTGGAACCTTGTGGTGAAGTTATATAATTTAAGAAACCTAACTTACTTAAGCTTTGTGTTTTTCCATTCTGTTTAGCACCATGCGCAAAAATGACCTTTTAGCAAATAAATGAGTAAGACTGCAATTCTATATATGCATACCTGGGCCTGAATGCAATGGGGCTTACTTCTGAATAGACATGCATAGGGTTGCACTGTAAGAATAATAAATACATTGGTTAGCAATGTGTAAATGGCACCACTACCTACCATGTACCAGACAGGAAACATTCAGTGCCTCAGTATGGTACATTACCTTTTTGTCCCTTGAACATCTGAAGCTGCTTTATACTGTGTTAGCAGCTTGGTCCATCTTGCTGAATATGGTATATCCTGACTGGCAATAACTTTCCAGAGTTTTAGACAAGGGTCTTTCCTAGTACTTGCTGATGATGCCAGAACTAAGTCTGGGACCTTCTACATGTAATGCATGTGTTTTACTACCAAGCAGTGATTGTGATGGAGGGGGAGAGAATTCATCTGTGTATTTTTTTAAATTTTCTAGATTTCAGCTGAACCACTTACACTTCAGTCTTGTGCAGACTGTGGCACATTCACTGAACAAATGGATCTTGCCTTAGATATAAAATTTGCTATGCTTTATATTGGGAAATATAAAGGAAAAGCATTGGGTTGCGCTGAGGTAAGTTTACTGTTTGAGTAACAGTCTATTGTTACTGATTGATGCCAATATCCAAAGAATTTTTAAAACTCATTGCTAAAGGATTTTTGTCTGTCTTGAACAAGATCCTTCCTTCCCATTCTGTGTGAAAAACTGCTTTTGAAACCAAGGGGGCTTTCAAAATGAGACTGTGAATATGGTGCTGAGATCAGCTGTCCAGTCAAATATTTCACTGGGCAAGCAGAGGAAGACCCTTGCATGAACTTTAGCAGCTCTTTGGATCCTGGTCCTCCTTTACAGAGCTACCATGCTATGCACATTTGTAAGCTGACGTGTCCTGCTGAGATGAGTAAAATGTAGATTGTTCACAAGGATTCTAAAATAGTGTGCTACATTGAATGTTGTGTAACTATAAATTAAACCAACATTATCAATCATCTTGTTTTCTGTTTGCAGACCAATCGTTGTCAAGAACCATATTACTGTTATTGTTTAACATTAAGTTTAAGCACCAACTAAATATGATGATCATTAGAGAGATTAAATTCTTTTATCTTTTAATGTTACATTATATCTTTATGGTCAGCTGGTGTACTTTAATTTGTAGACGTAAAGTTAAGAGAAGGCCACTTTCAAATGATACGGGAATTCTTGTCGGGGGAGGCAGAAGGGCCATCTTTTTTGGTAGTGCTAGCTTCTCAAACTTGAGTTTATGAAGATTTGAGATGATAATGGCTAGCATTTTTGAAGGCTAAGGGTCAGTTATTTACATGAGTCATGTAGGGGCATAAGGACCAGGCTCCAAAGAACTACTTTAGATAGCTCAAGAGCTTGGATCAACCTAGTAGGATTAGTGACTTTTAGAGTAGATTCCCCCCCCCCCCAGTATTTCTAAGGATCTGATTCTTAAAATTCTTTCCTTTTTGAAAGGGGTTCATGGTATAGGTTTATGCTATTTGATCCTAGCCATTTACTTGCAAATAGGTTTGTTAGATGTTCATAGTTTGCATTGAGTGTACTTCTTGGTGAGTGTACTTAGGATTGGGTGGGAATTGTGGATTCTAAACTTGGAATATCAAGTGAAGAATTAAGTCCTCAATTGTTTATTTTCCTATAGTTCAGTATTAGATGTGTGAACGATTGTGTTTCTGTACAGTTCTGTAAAAACTCTAATTTTCTATTTCTGCTTTTTTCTCTTAAGTTTACAACCAAATACATCAAAATCCCATTTGAAGGTAAGATCCTATATTGCTTCATTGCAACCTGATCATGAGCAATTCATTATTATTATTTATTATGAGTATTTATATACTACTGTTCAACAAAAAAGTTCATAAAGTGGTTTACAGACAAAATCAAATAAAAAAATTAAGAAAAATTAGCTGTTAGTAATTGAGCTATGTAAACTTTTTTGAGAGAACTTTTTGTAAGATACTTTCATGAAACAAAAAACTGCTCTGTGATGGTATTGTTTCATGGGAAAAAATAGTTCTGACTATTATTATTGCAGAATGGTGGTTGCAGGCTCAGTTCACTTTTAATGTGCTAGATTAGTTCATTTTGAAAAACGTTATATGAAATGCTGTGATTTGGGATTAGCTACATAATCAGTAGATTATTACTGTGACAATTTTGTTAGAAAGGTTGTTCAGAGGTATTCATTTGTGCTTGTGCATGATGATTGTGAATGTTTAGGGGTTATTTCCTTGAAAAATAAAAATGTGGAAAAATTTTGGTTGCCAGTTCAATTCATTCCTGTATACTGTATAATCTCTGAATTTTAAAATTTTCTTTCCTACAGTGGCCATTGATACAAAAATGGAACTGTTAGTGGACTCCATGCACTTAAGAAAGTTTGGACTGTGGATAAATGATGATTCCTCAACCATATACAATGCTATCATTTTTCTTTGGCTGTCATCAGATTATACGGAACAGATTGAAAACTGGATAGGAACATCTATATTAAACAAGCAAGGTGCATATTCTTTGTAATATACTGGAATTTTCTTCAACAGTCTAAGAAATGCAAAAAATTTTTCTACTTTGAATATTACTAATTTTACAAATATAATTGGGGAACAATGAAATGTTTAACAAAATTGTGAAGATTGTCTTATGCTAAATGTTGCAAACAAATGTTCTCATTTGTTATGCAAGTACAGGTTGTGTCTTGTTACCCTCTAAGGTTCCTTTTCAGAACTCCTAGTGGATAAAAAAATCCATGGATAAGAAAACAGTGGAAAAATAGATTTAAAGACCCACTTCCAGGTTTTTTGCCCCTCTATTGCTCCCAGTAAGGTTGTGTCTCAACATTCACAGGGGTTTGATTCTGGGGCTCCCTGCTGATAACATAAAATGTGTTAAATAAAAGCAATTTTAAATTAAATTAAATTAAAAAGTGCATCCCTTTACAATTGTGGTTTAAAAACAGCTTTTCTTACTGTTGTAGAGAGGCAGTCAGCAATTAGAAATGCAAAGGACCCCTTGCCTTTGCCTGGCTCAGCTGAAGACGGGAAAGATCGCTTGTGTGACTGTCTCTCTGCAACAGTAAGAAAAGCAGTTTTTTAAACTGTGATTTTAAAGAGATGCATTTTCCCCCTTCTCCAGGGATCAGCACATTCCTTCTCATTTGCAGTGGCTGTTCCTGTTGAGTCAAATCCATGTATAACAAGGTTGGACCTGTAATTGTTTGAATGCTCAAGTGGAAAGTGCAGTGAAAATTATGCTGTTATGAGGCCATATCAATAATTCACATGCAGGACTTGCATGTGTACTTTGCAGCATTTCTTTAGCTGTTCCAAGTGTCTGAAGTGCACATGCATTACCTTGTTATCTTTATACCAACCCTGGCACAACCTAATCCTTAGCCCAAGGCTGCAGCGGCTCTGAAATTGCTGCCAGGCAAACACAGGCGGCTCTTGTCACCTCCTCAGAGGAAGGATGGACATTTGCCATCAAGAGGTAAGAAAGTAAGAGGTAAGAAGAAGTCCTGCAGGACAAGGTAATGTAAGAAGCCATGCAATGGGGCTACTCGACTCTACGCTATTTAGCCGGTGCAGAGTAAAGTAGTTCTGTGTCAGACCAGTAGGCCTGATGCAGGGCTGTGGATCCAGCAGAGCTGAATTTTGCCCCCTCCCACACTGCTCCCTCTCTCACCCTCGAACTCCACCCTCCCTGCCCTGACTTACTGTTCCGCTGCCCGGTGCTCACAAAGAGTGCCAAGTGATTTCCAGCTATCTTCCAGTTGGCACTGGCCCAGTGTAGGCTTGCACAAAATGCTGACTGCCGCAGGTGTGCTTTACAGCACGTTTGTGATAGTGCGTGCTAGATATGGACCAACATGCATCACACTGAATTAGGTTCTAAGTCAACAGTTCCCACGCTCTCTGGGAGCTTGGCAACTGCTGTAAGTGCTTTTGGGGGAGGGACGAAGGCAGTGACGTGCCACTGACAGAAACAAAAGGGTTTTTTAAAAACTTACCCCTGGCAGCACTGCCCTTCCAGAGGGTGCAGGGAGCCAGTGGATCCCTCTTAAGGGTTCCCCAAACCTCAAAACACCTGAAAATTTGAGACTAAGATGCTGTCCAGGTATGGGAGTAATTCATAACCATCCTAAATGGTTGTGTAATTCAGTAACTTGAGCTGTTATTTATAGATCTTAAAATTAGTGTTCAGACAGCTCTGGAAAATAAATGTATGCTAAAGGTATAAAAATCACACATTTGTACTTTTCAAGGGTGAGAAAAGTGAATAGTGTACATGCTATGCAGTTACTTTACCCAGACTAAGAATTACTGGCTCGATATTTTCAAAAACATTTTAATGTAGTGTTTTAATAGAAGGTAACATTTTGATTTTTAAAATGTATTACGGTTTGTCTTGTATGTCTTTTACAAGGGTAAAATAGTTACTTGGTGGGGAAAAATGCAGTTATTTCAATACTTCTAGAAATACCTTCTAACAGATTATCTTTTTCTGCTTTTAGCTAAGGGTACCAAATTTGCTTTTATTACACTGTCTCAGCGGCTCACAGAAGAGGAGCAGGTCTTGCTGAACAAGATAATTGTGGAAGTCAGCAAGAAAAATGCCACTTCAGACCTCACCGACTTCCTACCTTGGGAACAAGCTTTTGTGTTACTTAAAGATCTCGCACCTAAAGAAAACTCTTTCATTGACTATTGTTCTACAACATTTCAGCAGCAGTCGCAGAAGGACAGCACTTCAGTTCCAGCAGAGCCACCACCTCCTCCGGTAAATAATGTTTTCTCAAATGGAGTAAAAAGGACTCAGGAAGCAAAGCAGTAATTTTCTAGAGAAAACATTGCCTGACTTTGTAGTTCGAATGAATTCACATTAATTGATATGTCATCTAGAATATGTCTAGAACTGATATGTTGAAATGTCTAGAATTGATATGTTACCTAGAACTGGATCATGAAAGACATTGGTGAATCATAGGACTAGACCTTGGATCTAGAGTTGGTTGAGATGGCCTTAATCCTTGTTTGCAGAGCAGTACAAAGTTTTGCCTACAAGGAGCCTGCTTTCTCAAAGAGTGAGTTGATCTCCTCCAGCTGAGCTCGTCTATTTCAGTCAGTATTTTGGAATCACCCCAACTGTATTGGAAGTCTTCCTGCAAACCAGTTTCTGTTGCCTTAATGGGGAGATTGGGGACATGGATTGTTAAACATATTACAGGCCTCTCTGTTGGTAATTGCAACAACAAAATAAGATTACTAAGCAAGTCAGTGAGGAACGGTAAAACAAAATGTAGTGCTCTTTCATTGTTCGTTGGGATTTTCATTACCTTGTCTTGGTAAGTTCTTTGATTGCATATTCCAGTCAATAAAACTTTCCAACATTGGTTTATTTTGAATGTGATGTTGGGTGTTAGGAAATCCAAATTATATTTTCATCTCTAACATGGACGCTTTGTCCACAGGCACATGCCTAAAGGCCAGGTTTTCAGCAGTACCAAAAACCCTCAGCTTTTATATTAGCTGTTTGGGGTCGAAACACTGCTGGCCATCATCTCTGCCCACCTCTGTTCCAATTTATGTAAATTGATTGTAATAACCATCTACATTGCATGTCTGGTCTAGGAATCAACTTTTATAAAACATTTCCAAGCGAAAGTGCCATGTAAAGGCAAGAAACTGACCTTGTGGTTTTTTATCTTTATGTACAATTTTTGACTGGAAATAAGCTCTTAGAAAACGAATAGCTGTTTATTAAGTGACCGTTAGTTTTCAAGTTGTTCCTTGAATATGTGCAGTGCTTGAACATATTCTAAATCTGCTCAGTGTATATGAGACTATATCCAGGATATGTTTGCTATTGTAATTTTTCTGGGTAATAAATACTTTGAGAGTAGAATGACACTTGAAACCTCCAAATAAGAATGTCCTTTCTGTGTTTGAAACTATCCATATACACAGCAGTCTTTATCCTAAGGAGCTTTTTATTCTGAATTGACAGGGCAGATGAAGGGTAATGATGAAGAAAACTGTTACAGGAAAATTTAAATGATTTACCCAGGGTCTTGAAGCAGACGAGCAGCAGAGCTGATTCTGCCATAATATCTTGCTGTCCAGATGATTGAGTGAAGGGCAAGAAATGTCTTGTAAATCATAAATGATTATTAGGTTGTATCCTAAGTTGTACCATGAATGGAAAACATTCCATTCATACAGAGTTGAGAAATTATTTTTGTTGATTCCTCTTCTCCCTGCACCCCTCAAAAAACTGTGATTGGGACCTCCCCAGCAGGATGACACTGAGCACAAGGAAGGAAGGTAATGCAGTAGAAAGAGAGAACTGGCAAAATTCCACCCCTTTGTTCAGATGGAACCTTTCCTTCAAGGTGCAACATAGAATACAACCTTTTATATGCTATTTCTTGCATACAACTCTCAAATGTCCACTGTCCTTCTAACATCTTCTTAAAGTGCCATCTTAATTTAAAGTGCTGTCAGCATAGAACTAGACAGATGATGTTGTCTTTTTTTTTGTTTTTCTGGCAGGAACCAAATTCAAATTTTGTGAAGCCCAATTATACCATGCTGCTGAAGCGAAATAGTGGTCAATATTCCTTTTCTGTTTCCTCTGTACAAAGGAATGAGTGGAAAGAGTTGCGAGATATTGGACCTGTTCGGAAGTATGTATAGTTTAAATTATTTTGAAATGTCCAAGAGGAAATTATATAAGAATGCTTCTGTTGTCTTAATTAATAGCTATAAATTATGTTGACATTCTTCAATGAAATATGATACATTGACATAAAGTTGCTAGTGAAAAAGCATTTTTTCACTCTCTGTTCTAGTTCAAAATCAGAAAAGAATTACAAGAAGAAAAAACAAAGAGAGAAATATTGGTCCTAGTGTAGTTCTCATTGGCTTAATTTTGAGTTTTCTCCTAGGGACTGATAAAGTTCTAAATGCTGCCTATTCCTCTAATGACTGTATCTGTGCTCCCAATAGCTGTGAGACCTTTTTGTTATACTACTTTTGCTACGTAACCTTTTAGCCTAATAGTATGTTGGACAAGATGTGGGCTTAGATTAAAGAGAACCATTAGTGGATTCCACTTATACAACATAGCTTTCTACACTCACCCGTTCTTGCTTCAGCCCCTTATGCCCTTAAAAGCAATTCCTGAATGGCTCTTTGGGTGACCCTTTGTACTGGAATGAAGTGAGGACAAGAAATCAACAGTAATCTGATAACGGCAGCAGATAGTTGCTCAAAAAAAAGCTTCCAAGGTAGTGGTGGTGCCCAGTTCTTCATGATGGCAGCACCAAACATTCCACAGCTTCCTAAAAATTGGCTTGTGACCCCCTTGGGGTTCCTGATCCCCAGATTGGGAACCAGTGGGCTATACAATAGTAAATTTAAGTGTTATCACTGAACAAAACTGTCTTAGGGCTGTCTGGGACATTAAAGTTATCTGTTGCCCACCCTTAGATACAGTTTAATCTGAGATTGCTCTGCAATCTCCTTATAGCATTAAGGAGAGAAGGAATTTTCAGATTAATTATATTTACTTTTTATTGTATTGAATTTAAAGAAGCTCTTCAATGCCACTTTGCTTTCTAGTTTGATTGTTTATCCTCCTCCACCTGCAAGAGGGGGACTGGGTGTCACAAGAGAAGATTTGGAGTGTTTAGAGTGTGGAGAATTCCTCAATGATGTGATTATTGACTTTTACCTTAAGTAAGTAATACAAGTATAATGGGAAGTTCTGTTTTGGTTACTCAAAACTAATTTGCCTTTGTTCAGACTAATCTTGGATGCATAAAAGGGAGTGTGAACAATAATTTCCAACATGGAGCTAGTCCTCTCTCTCTTTGTAATTCATGGATAGCAACAAGTAATAAATGGGATTATTTAAAATCACCAACTGCTTTTTTCAGAATGACAAAGAGATCATTGCATTTCTTTAACGCTACCCATTTTGTAAAAGATTTCAAAATTACAAGCTTGTAAATAGCCAATCCCCTGAATTTTTTCTTGCAAGAACAAATGATTGCATGGCAGCCAGAAAGGGAAGCTTGACTAAAGTTGGCTTTAAAACATTTTTCTTTAAAGTTTTGTGGTCTGATTTGCAAGGATGAATTAATTATGAATCTTGCAACATTAAGAATTTAAAACATGAATGAGTTAATAATACAGTACATGACATTTATATATCACTTTCTGAGTGAGAAAGTGCTTCACATATATTAATTTGATATCTTTCTTACAACAACTGTTGGGCAGCCCAATCCTGAGCTGCCTGGAATGTGGGGCTGCTGCAGCGCCAAAAATGGCTGCCGTGGTATCCTGCATGCCCTAGGCAGCCGCTGCCACCTCGGGAGAAGGGGACTTTTGTCCCCTTCCCCAAGTAAGGGAAGTAGCTCCACAATGGGGCTACTTGATTCTGCGGTGGCTCTTGAGCTGGTACAGAATCGAGGAATCCCATGTTGGGCTGTGAGGCCCTGAGGGTCTCAGGATCCAGGGGAGCTGAGCTGAGCTGGGTCCAGCAACCCTTCCACCCTGCTTCCTCCTCCTGCCACGCATCCTCCCTGGCCTTCCCCTGCCTTCCCCCCCCACCTGTGCCCCTCCAGAACGCCTCCCTCCATGCCCCCACTCACCTCTCCACTGCCCAGACTCTGGCACTGGACCCGTGGTAAGGGCTCGCAAATGTACCTTACAGCACTTTTGTAACAGTGCGCGCCAGTGGTAAGCCGGCTTGCAGAGCTCAGAATCGGACCCTAAGATAAGTAGTATTATCCCCATAATACAGCAGGGGAGCTAAACCTGAGTGGGAGTGGCTTGCCCAAGGCTACCTCATGAGTTAATGGCAGAGGTAAGATTTGAACTGGGGAAGTCAGATCTTGCTCAGCTCATTCCTTTCGCCCACTTCACTACAGCAGCATTTTATTTGCTTTGATGTGATTGTGAAGAAGTGTTTTGTATCTTCCAGGGGAACTGAAAGGGGAGCCAACTGTACAGTTAACTGTATGTGGCTTCTACGTATTTGTAGGTATTTCATAGATAAGAGCAAGGAAGCTTCCCAAGTTACTGAGTGCCTTCTGTTCAGCTAGACTTTCCTTATACTTTCAGTTAAGCAGCAGAGACTTTCTTAACCTTCTAAGAATATGTGGTTTCTTGGATGAAACTAAACAGGGTGTTGCAGTAGATACACTGCACTTCTAACTAACGGAAAAGGTTTCATTTCCTCCTCAGCAGCCAGCAGCTATTTTGCCTCAAGTGAAGATAGTATCTGCCCACTGAAGGTGAGGACAATAGAGATTGTACCTGTGGGACTATCTTCTCTTTTAGAAAGAAAAGCAAGAGTGGTCACTTTGGTCACTTCCCAAAAATACCATCTGGCAGTCCAATTCAAAACAATATAACAGCATAAGAAGAGCCTTGCTGCATCAGGCCAAGGGCCCATATAGTGGCCCTTGTATCTCACAGTGAGCACCAGATTCCCCTGGAAGCATCCAAGACAACAAGATACTTTTATTGCTACAATTGTGACAAGAGGAAGAAAAATTCCTTACACAAAAGCCTTTTTGGTCATAAATAAGTAGAAAGGAAATTTCTGCAAGAAATAAAGTGTCTGTGCATCTTTTGCCTCTTTGGTAGGTATCTGTGGCTGGAGAGAGCTCCAAAACCACTTGCTGACAGATCACACATATTTAGCAGTTTCTTCTATAAATGCCTGACTAGGACAGAAAATAACTCTGAAGAACATCTAAGCATTTCGTAAGTTATTTTTTGCACTTGTAAAGAACTTGAAAATGCTACCAATGGATAAATCCTGATATGATGCTGGTGGTGATTGAAAGAACTGAGGGAAATCTTAGGTCCTCAACAATGACCTACACAGGGCTCCCTGCTCTTCAGCATCTCTGTGGGATTTTTCTGAAGCTGCTGCACCTCACATGTAGAGAAGGTGTCTTGCAGCATAATTCTATGCATGTTTATTGGAACCACGATGCATAGTAGTATGGAAATACCACTATCAAAATGCTATGCATGTGTTCAATGTGTCTTACTCTATAAGTATGTATTGCGTCCTTTGTTATTTCAAAGACATTCTGAATGCGTTTTCAGTGGGAACAGATTTGTTAAAAATCTATTGCTCTGCAAAAGCTGCTCATGCTTGCAGTAAAAGCCTCCCTTGTGCAGTTTTATTTAGGGATGGTAAGCAGTTTAGTTTGTCAAGAAGATAGCTTCTTACATCTGAACAGGTTACTTTAAATGGTTTCAAAATCCAGATTTCAGAACCATTTAAATTACCAGAACGTATCTTTGTGCCGTTCCTCTTCCCTTGAGAAGAGGGCTGCTAACCAGTGTAGGGTTTATAAAAGTACCACTAAATAAAACAACAACAACAAAAAAAGCTATGCAGTCAGGCAGCCAGCAGCAAGGAGGGGGCTATCCAGTGTTCTGCATTGAGTGCCACATGTATGATTATATGCCTCTGGGGCATAAGTCATGGGTGTGTCCTCGGTGCAAGGAGCTCCAGGGTCTCAGGGAACGCGTCCGCTCCCTTGAAGCCTTGGTGGCCGACCTGGAGAAGCGCAGGCAGGCAGAGGAGGACCGTGGGGAGACTTCCGGGAACGATCAGGCTTCGTCCCAACCTCAGGCATGCAGCTCCTCGGCTGCCCGGGTGGGAAGTCTCGGGACTGGAGGACGTCATCCTGAAGAGGAGGGAAACAATCCCCTAGGGAGGACCCTTTCTCCAGGGGATGGGCCCGTATCCGAACGCACTCGGGGTACTCCTCGGCGGGAGGGGGGTCGGGGGCTTCTTGTAGTGGGGGATTCAATTATTAGAAACATAGAGAGGGGGGTTTGCGACGGATGTGAGGACTGCATGGTGACTTGCCTGCCTGGTGCGAAGGTTGCGGACATCACTTCTTGTCTAGACAGGCTAGTAGACAGTGCTGGGGGAGAGGTAGCGGCTGTGGTGCATGTCGGCACCAACGACGTAGGCAAGTGTAGCTGGGAGGTCCTGGAGGCCAAATTTAGGCTTTTAGGCAGGAAGCTGAAAGCCAGGACCTCAAAGGTAGCGTTCTCTGAAGTGCTACCTGTTCCACGCACAGGGCCAGCTAGGCAGGCGGAGATCAGGGGTCTCAATGCGTGGATGAGACGGTGGTGTAGGGAGGAGGGGTTTAGATTTGTTAGGCACTGGGGAACTTTTTGGGACAAGCGGGGCCTGTACAAGAGGGACAGGCTCCACTTGAACCAGAATGGAACCAGACTGCTGGCGCATAACATTAAAAAGGTGGCAGAGCAGCTTTTAAACTGATCCCTGGGGGAAGGCCGACAGGAGCCGAGGGGCATCCGGTTCGGGACTCCTTATCCCTATGGGATGAGGATGGGGAGGTTAGAGAACAACAAGACAAAGGCAGGGTAGGAGAAGAAATTGGCAAAGGTAGCGTGATGGGATGTGATAGACGGTTTGGCACAATGAGAGGATGCGGGGACAAAGGAGCGAATAAGCAGCCCATCCTAGGGCATTCTGTGTACAAATGCTTTTATGCGAATGCCCGAAGTCTATGAGCAAAGGTGGGAGAACTGGAATGTCTGGTGACAAGGGAAAACATTGACATAGTGGGCATAACGGAAACCTGGTGGAATGCGGAGAATCAGTGGGATACCGCAATCCCGGGCTATAAACTCTACAGGAGGGACAGGCAGGGGCGTGTTGGAGGTGGGGTGGCCCTTTATGTTAAGGAAGGGATAGAATCCAGCAAAGTAGAGATTGAAGGTGGGTCCGACTCCACTGTAGAATCTCTGTGGGTTAAATTACCAGGCTTGTGCAGTGATGTAATACTGGGGGTGTGCTATCGTCCTCCAGACCAGAAATCGGATGGGGACCTTGAAATGAGGAAACAGATCAGGGAGGTGACAAGGAGGGACAGGGTTGTAATCATGGGGGACTTCAATTATCCTCATATTGACTGGGTCAATTTGTGTTCTGGTCACGATAAGGAAACCGGATTTCTTGACGTGCTAAATGACTGTGGCTTAGATCAGCTAGTCACGGAGCCCACCAGAGGACAGGTGACTCTGGATTTAATATTGTGCAGTACGCAGGACCTGGTTAGAGATGTAAACGTTACTGAGCCATTGGGAAACAGTGATCATGCTGCGATCCGTTTTGACGTGCACGTTGGGGGAAGAATACCAGGCAAATCTCTAACAAAAACCCTTGACTTCCGACGGGCAGACTTCCCCCAAATGAGGAGGCTGGTTAGAAGGAGGTTGAAAGGGAGGGTAAAAAGAGTCCAATCTCTCCAGAGTGCATGGAGGCTGCTTAAAACAACAGTAATAGAGGCCCAGCAGAGGTGTATACTGCAAAGAAGAAGGGTTCCACTAAATCCAGGAGGGTGCCCGCATGGCTAACCAGCCAAGTTAGAGAGGCTGTGAAGGGCAAGGAAGCTTCCTTCCGTAAATGGAAGTCTTGCCCTAATGAGGAGAATAAAAAGGAACATAAACTGTGGCAAAAGAAATGTAAGAAGGTGATACGGGAGGCCAAGCGAGACTATGAGGAACGCATGGCCAGCAACATTAAGAGGAATAATAAAAGCTTCTTCAAATATGTTAGAAGCAGGAAACCCGCCAGAGAAGCGGTTGGCCCTCTGGATGGTGAGGGAGGGAAAGGGGAGATAAAAGGAGACTTAGAGATGGCAGAGAAATTAAATGAGTTCTTTGCATCTGTCTTCACGGCAGAAGACCTCGGGCAGATACCGCTGCCCTAACGGCCCCTCCTGACCGAGGAGTTAAGTCAGATAGAGGTTAAAAGAGAAGATGTTTCAGACCTCATTGATAAATTAAAGATCAATAAGTCACCGGGCCCTGATGGCATCCACCCAAGAGTTATTAAGGAATTGAAGAATGAAGTTGCAGATCTCTTGACTAAGGTATGCAACTTGTCCCTCAAAACGGCCATGGTGCCAGAAGATTGGAGGATAGCAAATGTCACGCCTATTTTTAAAAAGGGAAAGAGGGGGGACCCGGGAAACTATAGGCCAGTCAGCCTAACATCCATACCGGGTAAGATGGTGGAATGCCTCATCAAAGATAGGATCTCAAAACACATAGATGAACAGGCCTTGCTGAGGGAGAGTCAGCATGGCTTCTGTAAGGGTAAGTCTTGCCTCACGAACCTTATAGAATTCTTTGAAAAGGTCAATAGGCATGTGGATTTGGGAGAACCCGTGGACATTATATATCTGGACTTTCAGAAGGCGTTTGACACGGTCCCTCACCAAAGGCTACTGAAAAAACTCCACAGTCAGGGAATTAGAGGACAGGTCCTCTCATGGATTGAGAACTGGTTGGAGGCCAGGAAGCAGAGAGTGGGTGTCAATGGGCAATTTTCACAATGGAGAGAGGTGAAAAGCGGTGTGCCCAAGGATCTGTCCTGAGACCGGTGCTTTTCAACCTCTTCATAAATGACCTGGAGACAGGGGTGAGCAGTGAAGTGGCTAAGTTTGCAGACGACACCAAACTTTTCCTAGTGGTAAAGACCAGAAGTGATTGTGAGGAGCTCCAGCAGGATCTCTCCAGACTGGCAGAATGGGCAGCAAAATGGCAGATGCGCTTCAATGTCAGTAAGTGTAAAGTCATGCACATTGGGGCAAAAAATCAAAACTTTAGATATAGGCCGATGGGTTCTGTGTCTGTGACAGATCAGGAGAGAGATCTTGGGGTGGTGGTGGACAGGTCGATGAAAGTGTAGACCCAATGTGCGGCGGCAGTGAAGAAGGCCAATTCTATGCTTGGGATCATTAGGAAGGGTATTGAGAACAAAACGGCTAGTATTATAATGCCGTTGTACAAATCTATGGTAAGGCCACACCTGGAGTATTGTGTCCAGTTCTGGTCGCCGCATCTCAAAAAAGACATAGTGGAAATGGAAAAGGTGCAAAAGAGAGCGACTAAGATGATTACGGGGCTGGGGCACCTTCCTTATGAGGAAAGGCTATGGCGTTTGGGCCTCTTCAGCCTAGAAAAGAGACGCCTGAGGGGGGACATGATTGAGACATACAAAATTATGCAGGGGATGGACAGAGTGGATAGGGAGATGCTCTTTACACTCTCACATAACACCAGAACCAGGGGACATCCACTAAAGTTGAGTGTTGGGCGGGTTAGGACAGACAAAAGAAAATATTTCTTTACTCAGCATGTGGTCGGTCTGTGGAACTCCTTGCCACAGGATGTGGTGCTGGCGTCTAGCCTAGACGCCTTTAAAAGGGGATTGGACAAGTATCTGGAGGAAAAATCCATTACGGGGTACAAGCCATGATGTGTATGCGCAACCTCCTGATTTTAGAAATGGGTTATGTCAGAATGCCAGATGCAAGGGAGGGCACCAGGATGAGGTCTCTTGTTATCTGGTGTGCTCCCTGGGGCATTTGGTGGGCCGCTGTGAGATACAGGAAGCTGGACTAGATGGGCCTATGGCCTGATCCAGTGGGGCTGTTCTTATGTTCTTATGTGCCTAGTAAGGGACTGCAAGTGGCAGCTAAAAACTTGTAGCTTTTTCTATCATCTTAGACACTGGCCCCTTAAACATTCTATACCCATGGCCAGTGATCACTGGTGTAGACCAACAAAAATGGATCAGCCTACCTAGCCCATTAAGGAGCAGCATAAATGAATATATAACCACTGAATTTGGAGAGACTGAACAAAATGTTGCACTTTCAGTAAATAATAATTGTTTTGTATCCACAGATTAGCAGAGAGAAGACACAAAAGAGTAAAAAGATGGACTCGACATATAAACATTTTTAGTAAAGACTACATTTTTGTGCCTGTTAATGAAAAGTAAGTTTGATGCAATAATTGGATCCTAATCCCTTTTTTCCTGTACTTTTTATTTCAGTAATGTTTATTTCAATCTGGAGCATTTAGATTTGATGTAACCAGTAGCTAGCCCTAACGCACCACCGTTTTTGAGCCCACCCACTCACAAGCATAGGAAGAGGGGTGTTCCCTCTCTATTGGCTAGGAGTGGAGGAGAGGAGCAGAGCCATGAGGTAGTGCAGAGCTTGCCTCCCATTTGGGCTCTGGCAGTGATCTCCTCCCTCCCCACCCTTCATTCAGTCTGAGACTAGGTGGTCATCCTTTTGAAGGAGGGGTAGGAATTTTTTTGCTGCCAGTCAGATTGGCTGTGACTCTGGCGGGTTTTTCACCTCCCACAGACTGTTGCTGGCTGGAGAGGCAGAATTAAGGCACAAACTACGTTTAATTTTGATATACTTCTGGTCACCTTAGGCAGGTGTTGTGCGGCTTGGGGTAGGTAGGCATGAAGCTTTTGGTGTCCATTCTGAGACAGCAAGGTCAGGGGGTGAGCTAGGACCACTTATGCTCACTTACCCAGCTTGGTGAGAGAGACTGGCAACCCTCCAGGCTGGATCTTGCAAAGGCCCACCCATGGTCACACAGGGCTTTACCTGTCTGCAGAACGGTTCTGATGGGCAGAGGCGGCGGGGGTGCAGCACCTGGAGCTTTTGCCCCCCCCACCCCCCTTTAGGCCCGCTACTGCTCAATAACGGAGGTCTCATTTGATTAAAATTGCCTGGTGACCTGAGTTGTTCTGAAGAAGTATATGGAAAAAACTAACTTGGGTATCATGCTGAAGGGGCAAGAATTCATGGGGAAATTTACTGATGATTATAAACTACAAAATGAGTTTAGATATTACCAGCAGTTAAGATTCACCATGGGAAAAAACTTCAGTAGTTCAAAGCTTTGAATATCGCATATTAATTTTATCTTCCTTTCCTTGGCAGATCTCATTGGTACATCGCAGTAATTTGCTTTCCTTGGCTGGAAAAAGTTATGTATGAAGACTGTCTAGATAATTGTTCACAGCAGTCGCATCTTCAGCAATTTCCACTTCAGCCAGAAATGAAAAGCAAAATTGGTAGAACAGAAACTGTTCTGGTCTTTAATGACAACTGGAATGATAAAGAGGAATTAGATGTAAATAGTGACCCTCAGCCTAAAGGTGAAAAAATGAATCTTATATGGTTTTTTATGCTTGATCTTGACAGTCTCTACAAGTGGACCAATACCAACCACATGAAGTTCAATGGAGACAAATGTAAAGTCGACCATGTAGGAAAATCAGAATCACAGTACAGGATGGGAGAAAACTGCCTTGGCAGCAGCATGTGTAAAAAAAAGATCTAGGTTTCTTAGTGAATCATAAGTTAAACTTGAGCAAGGAAAGTGAAGCAGCTGAAAAGAAAGTGAACACATTACTGGGGTGTGTTAGCAGAGGAAGAGGGTTCAGATAATCAGAAGCAATAATTTCCTCTCTGTAATGCAGCAGTCAGGTCTGTCTGTAACTTTTGAAAAAGAAAAAAGTATTTTTTTCTTTTAATAATATTTGTTTGCACTCATGCCACACGTTCTCATTACAGTATTACTGCAGGTCTACCCCCCCCCATTAAGTATATTTTTGTGTCTGTCGTAGCAGAAAAATAAAAAGAATCATTGTTTTCTTTAACCATATTATGTTTACTTTATTATGTTAGATAATGTTCAACATGCAACTTCATCTGCAGTTCTGGAATCTAAAATGGCCCAAGTAAGAGTTCTTTTGTAACCAAGCAAGGTATAATTGTCAACTAATATGATGGTATGGAATAGTGAGAATAAATATGAAAGGGTATGATAATTTTTTTTTGTCACAATAGACTCATACATGTAAACTGACAAAATTCAATAGGCTTGTAAGTACAGTAATGATTAATTCATTTTTATTTGTTCAGTTCATGCACCACAACAAAGAGAAAAATTACACAAACAAACTAAAAGCTCAAAGCCCTTACAGTAATAACAGTCTTACCACAGGAAAAGCTACCATGAAGGCAAAGCAGTTTTTACTAACATTACTATTATTGTTTTCTAATAAAAACACCTTCTTAAAAAATTGGTTAACTCAAAAGACCTTTCCACACAAGTGGTCTAAGTATTTAACCGCAATCCTATCTGTGTCTACTCAGAAGGAACTCTTGAGTATACACACTCTTTTCTCCCAGGAAAGTGTGTGTATAGGATTGCAGCCTAAATCTTCTGTATGAAAGTTAGTACAAGTACCAGATAGGTCCTCATTGATTCCTTAACAATGTATATAATGCCAAAGAACAAATAGAATTATTCTGCAATAACTGCCCAGTAGTAGTTGCTGCCATTTTTATTTGTAGCCTTATACCTGTATTACTATTCTGTGTATTGGCTTGGGAAATAATTTGTATTTTTGATATGTGATGAATTGTTCAACAGCCTATAATTTTCATTTTTTTAGTTGTGAGAGTTAATATTATGAGGAGTCCTGAGCTTTGGAAAAGCAGCATAAAAGTTAGCTAGATGCATAAATATGTTGATAAATTGAACTGCTGACTTTCTGTGCAAGTATCAGATTATGAAGGAATGTGTTTATTCTTCTGTTTTGCTTTTTCTGATTATAGTTTGTGAATGTTTTTCAGAGCTCCTCAAGCAATTCTAAAGTCAAGAAAGTTTGTAAGAGGTAGGCATTTGTATTTACAACACTACAGGATTTGCTAGACTTAAATTTCCCTTGAAATGCATAAAATCTTGTTTATGAAACAGAAAGTCATTTTTCATTTTTGCAGGCCTTGCATACTCATCTTGGATTCCCTGAAGACAAGTTCTGTACAGAATACAGTTCAGGTCTTGAGAGAGTAAGTAATTTGTATTTCACTTGATTCTACATTTTAACAGAGGATATGATTTTCATTTTGAGTACAGAAATATAGCTTCTTCATGTTTCAACATGAGGTTGAAACTCTAATGCAATGATTTTCAACCTTTTTCATCTCATGGCACACTGACATGGCACTAAAATGGTCAAGGCACACCACTAGTTTTTTGACAATTGACAAGGTAGACCATGCTGCCAGTGGGGGGTTCACATCTCCCATTGGCCCTATTAATTAATGACCTTCCCCCAAATTCCTGTGGACCACTTGTGGCACACCAGTGTGCCATGGGACAGTGATTGAAAATGGCTGCTCTGATGTTTAACTTGAGTCTATGAATCTGTCTTTCTGATTCACTAACAGCACAAGCCTATGTATGTCTATTCAGAAATAAGTTCCTCTGAAGTCAATGGAACTTACTTCCAGGTAAGTATTGAACTTGGTGGAAGTTAGCGCTGAGAAGACATGCATAAGATTGCACTGTAAGTAGGTTATGTTGTAAACATTAATGCAGTGATGCTATGAGGAACAGAAATGAGCACACAGGGTAGTTTATTGTCTAAGGGCCCAATCCTGAGCTGTGCACGCTGGCTCATCACCGGCACATACTGTCACAAGCATGCCATAAGGCACGCTTGCAAGCCCTTAACGCGGACCCAGGGCCAGTGCTGGGCCTGCATTCCGCCGCCTGGTGGTCGCCTGGACCACCAGGTGACAGAGGAAGTGGGGGTGGGGGGGAGGCGGGAGGCATTCCAAGGTGGGCAGAGGACAGGGAGGAGGCATGGCAGGGAGCGGGAGCAGGGAAGGAGGGGGTGGGACCTGCGGAGCTCCGCTCCACTGGATGCTTAAACCAGCTTTTTATTTATTGTTCAATATTAAATTTTAAAAATAATAATGCCACTGCTACCTCCACATGGTTCTAATTAGAAATGCTGCGAAGCGACCAAAAGCAGACATTGTTGGAGTATGTGGAGCCCCACTGGATCAGGCCAAGGGCTCATCTAGTCCAGCTTCCTGAATCTCACAGTGGCCCACCAAATGCCCCAGGGAGCACACAAGACAACAGGCACAACCTGCGTCGCGGTGCCCTCCCCTGTATCTGGCAATCAGAGGCAGACTGCCTCTAACAAAGAGCTTGCCTGTACCTACTATGACTTGTATCCCGTAATGAACTTCTCCTCCAGAAATTTGTCCAATTCCCCCTTAAAGGCATCCAGGCAAGATGCCATCACTACATCCTGTGGCAAGGAGTTCCACAAACTAATTACACTCTGGGTATATTTTCTTTTATCTGTCCTAACACTCCCAACATTCAACTTTCGTGGATGTTCCCTGGTTCTGGTGTTATGGAAGAGGGAAAAGAGCATCTGTCTATCCACTCTGTCCATCCCCTGCATGATACTGTATGTCTCAATCTCTTTTCTAGACTGAAGAGACCCAAATGCTATAGCCTTTCCTCATAGGGAAGGTGCTCCAGCCCAGTAATCATTTTGGTTGCTCTCTTTTGCACCTTTTCCATCTCCACTATATCCTTTTTGGGATGTGGTGACCAGAACTGGACGCAATACTCCAGGTGTGGCCTTACCATCAGTTTCTACAACGACATTACAATATTAGCTGTCTTATTCTCAATGCCTTTCCTAATGATCCCAAGCATGGAATTAGCCCTCTTCACTGCCACCGCACATTGGGTCGACAGTTTCATCGAGCTGTCCACCAGCACTCCAAGTTCTCTCTCCTGATCTGTTTCAGACAGCTCAGAACGCATTAGCCTATATGTAGAGTTTGATTTTTTGCCCCAGTGTGCATGACTTTACACTTACTGACTTTGAAGCGCATCTGCCATTTTGCTGCCAAGTCTCCCAGTCTGGAGAGATCCTTCTGGAGTTCTTCATAATCTCCTCTGGTCTTCACCACTGGGAAAAGTTTGGTGTCATCTGCAAACTTGGCCACCTCACTGCTCAACCCTGTCTCTAGGTCATTTATGAACAGATTGAAAAGTACAGGTCCCAGGTCAGATCCTTAGGGCACTCCACTTTCCACCTCTCTCCATTGTGAAAATTGCCCATTGACACCCACTCTCTGCTTCCTGGACCTCAGAAGTTCCTAATCCAGGAGATAACCTGTCTTCTAATTTCCTGACTGTGGAGTTTTCTCAGCAGCCTTTGATGAGGGAGCCTTTAGTAATGAAACCTGGATGACAAATAACTACAGATGCCCAGTGTTTGGTGCTATTAGAATTTTGCTATAACAAAATGTGTCATAGCATTTTTTTGTTTTTTAGCAGGGTTTTTTTCTCCATTGTTTTTTCTCCTTGTTTTTTATCTTTTTTGCATAGTGGCACATGCAAAAATCACATTTCAAAAACATTTTGAGACCCAGCAAAACCTGGTTTGCGACCTACTGGTGGGGCGTGAGCCACAGCTTGGAAAACACTGTGGTAGAATACATGCATTGCATGCAAAGATTCCAGGTTCAATCACCAATATCTCTGGGTAGGACAGAGAAAGATTCCTGTCTGAAAACCAGAGAGCCACTGCCATTCAGTGTCAACAATGCTGAGCTAGATGGACCAATGATCTGACACAGTAGAAGATAGCTTCTTATTTGATTTAAATTTCTTTTGCATATAAAGAGTTTTGTCTTAATATCAATTAGAGATAGGCCATGGAGTGCCAGGGTACTTTCCCCAGGAAACTTAGGCCCTGGTACTTTCCCAAACCTTTTATACAGCTCGGTTTTCTCAGGCGGGGGTTCTACATCTCAGCTGCTGACTCCTATCTGTAGTCTCTCAAGAATTGGTTGCTAATAAGGGATCAAACATATTATGGCTGTTGAACTTCAGTCTTGGATACCAAGGGTAATGTGTGGGGACTTTTCACTGATACTTTCAGTAATTCTCCTGTAGCACCAAACACACTGGTGGCAGTACAAGAATCTGGTGTGGGCGACGGGACGGGGACAAAGCCCTGTAAGCGCACAGAATTGCTTTTTCATGCCTAAAGGAGCTCTTTTGATCCAGCCACAGCAGTTCTACCTTGGAGAAGAATATGTTCCAAGTTTATTCAGTTACGCAGTTTATTCAGGTGAAAGTACATAAAATAAAGCTGACCAATAAATCCTAGCCAAGTGTGTGTACCATTAAAGGTTATCTTATTTTTCAAACAACCACAGAGAATGCCTTTCTCTGTTTTTCTTTCAGATATCTAGAAGTTGAATGGGAAGCAAAATGCAAAACATGCCGTGAGTTCAGTAAATCGGCAGTGGTGGATTTCTGTCCGAGAGTCCCCAAACAAAATAACAGTAGCGATTGTGGAGTATACTTACTGCAATATGTGGAAACTTTCTTCCAGGTGCAAAACATTTCAATGCTCTTAAATACAGGCATCTATTGATTCACATGGGGGGTTATGTTCTAGGAAATCAACAAGTATATTAACATGCAAATTAAAACTATTTTTGCCCTAAGAACCTATGTATTAGCATAGGTTAGGGAGAAAGTCATCAATACTTATTCAGGTGAAAGCAAGCAGACTGATGGGTTCTGCTTGCCCGAGATGACATGGGGGAGGGTTGAGGATGGAGGCTGCTGGGAGTAGGAGTGGCTACTGATGTTGGTTCTGAGAAAGCAATGATGAAAACAAAGATGCCAGTAAGGAGACTTAAGGCCCAATAACTTTCCAGTGTTGATGCAGCCATACCAATGAGGTGTGCGCTGCATACTCCAGTGGGTGGGTAGTCTTAGAGACCTCCTTAAGGTAAGGAAATGTTTGTTCCCTTACCTCGGGACTACATTGCAGTTGCATTGGCATTGGAAAGTTAGATAGGAATGGATAGGCCCTTAGTAAGCAGCAGTTCTGTGAATGCATTTATTATCTTCTGGCCCACCCTCCCTGCCTCTGGAAGTTGCCAGCATCTAATGGGTTGTTTGTTAGCCAATTTAGTTGCTGATTAATTGCATTTCAGAGCATTCAAATATCACAAAATGTCTTTTTGTCTTTTGAAATAGCTTTGCAAAAAGAATGATTGACTGTGTTATTTCAAAAATGGCGCATCTAGAATAGACCTGGTATTAATTTGCAACTCACGCTATTTCAAAAATGGGCAAATCAAAGCTGCTTACTTTGAGAGGTGCCTGTAGTTATGGCTTAGCTGGGGGGACGGACAAGGGGGTACATTGCCCTGGGTACCAGGCCTTGTGGGACTGTCGAAAGAAGTTTGATGATCAAAATTGTTGAAACCTTGGTATTTATTAATGATACCATCATGTTAGATATTATTCACTAGGTAATTTAATGCAGAATGCAATGAAACAAACCACGTTAAATTATCTGTATTCTATCAAACGTTATAGCCAAATAACCAGAAAAGAAAAAGACAACTGCCTTATGTGACAAAAAATGGGTTTTCTTAACTCAAAACTGACCTATGAGACAGATTGTTCCAAGAGCCAATGGAGTGTTGTTATGATACAGCATGGAACCAATAAGATGTTAGTATGAGTCAGCTTTTGTTTCCATGTTTCATAATACAGTTACCCCTGCTAACGGGTAAAGAGGCATTTTTTCAAGTGGTGCTCCTCTTATATTTAGCAGGGGGAGAATAATTGCCCATCTTCACCCTAGCAGTGTCCTTTCTAGTGGCAGTTTGCTGGTGTTCTTCTGCATCTTGTGAGCTCTTTTGGGACAGGGAGCCATTTAGTTATTTTATTTTGTCTGTAAACGACTTTGTGAACTTTTGTTGTTGAAAAGTGATACATAAATATTCTTAATAATCAGAGCTGACACTAGAACTTCTTTTTAGTTGTGTGTCATCAAGTTGGCCACTGGTTTTTTTTGATAGTTACTTTTTTTGTTGAGTGAACTGTGCTTTTTCTCCTTTCCTCTCCTCCCTGCTTTTCAAGGGGAAAAAAGGCAAAAAAGCCATTGGCTGCTCAGAGTGGCATGAAGCCACTCTGACTGCACCATGACCCAGAAATAATTAGCAGTGATGTCAGCACATCACCACAATTACTGCCAAATTTTATTATGTGAGGGTGTAAAAATTTTTGTACCCCAGGTGCCTTCGCTACGCCACTGGTGTCGCTTGTCTGGTTATACACTTAAATCCTTGCTACCATAGGCAAATTGATGATCAACTAGTTGAATTTAATATGTTTGTTTGTTCTACCTTTTGATCAAGGTACCCAGTGCACCTTACATAGCAATTTATAAAACAATCACAGAAAAAAACAAAGCTTTATAGTTATAATAAAATTATACCAATTATTAAACACAGCAGATAAACATGATCCCAGAGTCTTTGGGCATGTCTGAGTCATTAGATGTGCTCAAGCAGTTTGAATCCATTTGAGTTAAATGAAAAGTGAGATGTTTTTGCCAAGAAATGGCAATATTTATTTTTATTTTTAAAATAATATTTATCTTTAAATTTATATTTTTTAAATTAATGTAATAACATTATTTTCTTTTTTGTTTTAATCACCAGAATCCTATTGTTAACTTTGAGCTTCCAATGCACTTGGAGCGCTGGTTCCCTCGCCAGGTGGTGAAAAGCAAACGGGAAGAAATTAGAGACTTGATCTTGCAGCTTCACTTGCAGCAGCAGAGTGGCAGCAAAAGCTAGCCAGAGATTCTTCAACCTTGCAAAAGAAGATTTTTGCCTAGGACTACTGCAGATCCAATCAACAGCATTCATGTTTTTCAGTCTTGCAAAGAAGAAAAAGTTCAGATAATATGGTTTTTGGGTTTTTTTGAGTGCATGTTTATCCTAGAGTTTTATACTTGATTTGTACTGCAGGTCTATGTGAAAAAATGGAGATATATAAAATGCAATTCTGTAATTTAAAGTAAATGTTTGCTATATTGTCTGATTAGATGTTTGCCTGAAATATAAAAGCAGCGTAACAAGTATGTGCTGCAAACATGGGAAAATATTTTAGTCCTAAAGGCTTTGTTTCCGTCCTTCCAAATACTTCTGGAACTGTGGAAACAGAACCTGCATAAGAAAGAGGCATTAAGGTGCCATCTTGAGGATGCTTCCCATGTGATGTTTTCAAGTCATGTTGAATGCTCTTGCAGATATCACTCACGTGTCTAAAAAAATACCATGGAAGAAAATTACATTCCTAGTTCTTTTTGGTAATACACTTATGCTACTGATACACTTCTAGAATTATGGCATACACTGGTCTTTCTCAGAAGCTGACAATGATGCAAACATTCTGTGTTACATTTTTAAACTCAGGAATGTGGAACCATGCCTATAATTTAGAGACATAATATGAAGTTGGACCCTCGTTTTTATCTATGTCTAACTTGATTGCATAGACCAGATTCAGGGTCCTAATTTTTTTCTGCTGTGCAGCACTGGTGTGTAGTATGAATACTATGTATTTATATATATGTTAACAACATAAGGCCATATGGTCTTTGCTGTATTTGTATTTGTAAATAGCTTGTATTTGCAAGCTAAAACTGATTAAAGTTGTTTGCGTTTATTTGGAGAGAGGGGGGAAAAGTTTATCTTATGACCCAGTCCTATGCTGGCTTTACTCTGGCAGATCTTGTTATCCACCAGCATCAAGCCTGGACTGCTGATGTCACAGCCACACCACCATCATTCTGAGGTTTGCTACCAATGGTGCAGAAGCCAGTTAGCCCTACTTGAGCTGCAGTGCGTTTCAGAACTTCCACTGGGGCAAGCAAATTGTCAGCAAGGGTAGATTGGGGTGGGAATCGGGCCAGGGCAGGAGGGGGGTGGATCTTGGTGGCAGCTATGGGCCCAGATCTTATCACCCTTTCCCATCCAGGACCTGCCCAGGAGTCTCAGACATACAGCATAGGTGTGCAGCATAGGTGTAAAGAGCTGGCATAGGTCTGAGGAGACCCATTGGGAACCAGGTGGCCTATGGGGAGGAAGTACTTATAGTTACCTTTCCTGGGCTGTTTGGTCCCCTGCTAGCCTCTTAGCATGCAATCAGTGGCACTGCACAGTGTCAGTGGGCACGGTGTAGAATTGGGCTGAAAGGCACTTAGGGTGCAATCCAGAGGACACCCGAAGAGTGTTGCAAAAGTGCCATAAGGCATTTCTGTGATGACTCTGGTGCCAGATTCTGAAGGCTGACCCAAGCTCCATTGGGCCAGCACAGAAGTAAGCCCGTGCTGGCCAGGTCAGGCCGGTGCAGGGGGGTGGGTGGAGGGCAGGAAGGAGTTGTTTTGAGGCAGGGGGAGGGGGGTGGGCACATGGGTGGGCAGCTGGTGAGCACTTGTGCCAGATCCTGACCCCAGTCCCGGGCAGCCCAGATCCCACCTCTTGAAGTGGCACAGATCCAAGTAGATCCATTAAGTCTCCTGTGGCTTTACCCAGGGGAAGGAATTCCCCTTGCGCGGGCTGAGCTGCAACTGGCCCCAACCCTGCTCTGGATGTGGAGCAGGCCTCCCCGTCTGCCTGCTGAAGGGAAGATTAGGATTGGGCTGCCCATAATATAACCAAATTTAATGGAAAAATATTTCCTGTTTTAAAAACAAAGCATTACTTCTTTATTCAAAAGTTTCTTTGTCTTCAGGAACAGAATATTTATTTAAAAGTTGAATACTTGTGATTTGATTCCCTTAAATATTTATATCTTAGGAGAATTTCTTCTGAAATCAAACTGGTGTGAAATAGTCACATATTTAAATCTGGATTGATTCTGTACTTGATAAGCTAGAAGCACTGATTGAATAAATACAGATATTTTTTCAGAAAAATTTGAATTCATTCATGTGTGCTCACTAAAAAAAAAAAGGATAACGGAGCTCTTGAAGGAGGAATTTTCCTTTTTTCAGTATCCAATAGGTAATTCTTATTTTATGATGGTTTTTTGGAAAAAAACAAAACACAAATCTACTGTGCTATAAAATAATACCTCGCTGATGAGTCAAACAAACCAGATCCAAGGGAACTGGACATTTATATAAACTCAGAAATATTTTTTCTTTCCTTTGACTTGTTTGTGTAATTTACTCATTAATTGTAAAACTCTATATAGTTTTATATAATTGTAAAAACTTTATATAGGCAGCTGCTAATGTAAAAAATTTTTAAAAATTCATGTACTCTGCCCATTGTGAAAATTTTATATATATTTTACTTTAGAAACTCAATTGGCTTTGAAACATCTGTGATCACCACAAAATGTAAGCAATTTTCACATTGGACAGTATACATTTTCCCCCTTACCTCAATGTAGTTTAGCCTAAGACAAAAAAGTGTCTGGTGTCAAAGGTAGTTACTTCACTTAATAGTGGCAATACAATCTGCAGCCCATGTTACCTAGTAGGGGCACAGCATCTGTTTCTGGCCCTGCGGTCATTTAGATTTGGTGTCCACATTTCCATTTAAGTACTCCACCTCTTTTGTCATTAATGTGTGCAGTAAGAGTTTCAGGGTAACATTCATTGAGTTTATGTGTTGTCACTTTGAACTAGGTGTTCTTGTTACCCATCCAGACCAACATTCTGGCTCTTAAGAGATCCATGCTGGGAAGTTGCTTGGTAGGTCTGTCATAGCCCAATCCTGACCAACTTTCCAGCACCAATGCAGCTGTGCCAACGGGTGTGGCAAGCCACCATCCTGTAGTGGAGAAGTAGTCAAAGAGGCCTCCTCAAGGTAAGGCTGCATTGTGGCTGCATTGGTTCTGTAAAATTGGTTCGGATTAGACTGTTAGTCTTACATATTCTTTCATTGCCATACACCCATGAGAGTGCTGGAGAATCTCCTAAAGTGGAGGAGAACCACTAAAGCCCTAGTATGGAGTTCAGGTTGATGAACCTTGTAAACTGGAAATCTTAAGTAAACTGTTTCAGTGAAAACCCAGCAATTTTATATTGGCCGTAGATTCCATCATTTTTTATTACTGAAAATAGTTAAATATAATTTGCATCATTTATTCTGAATGTCTTAGGGCACAATTCTAACCAGGTCTACTCAGAAGTAAGTCTTATTTTGTTCATCAAGGCTTTCTCTCAGGAAAGTGTGGTTAGGATTGCAGCCACAATCTTTTAAGTTTTTATAGTCAAGAATTAAAATGTTTTCATCATAAAATTGTCTGACCTGTTTTGATGAATTTATTTATATGTTTTTTATAATAAAAGAAGAAATCATGTTTCTTTTATTAGAAATATGATTATTTATTTATTGCAAGTTTATCTAACTATTCCAAAAGGAGCTCAGAATTATGGACATGGTGTATGTCCCCACACCAGTTTCATCTTCACAAAAACCCTATGTAGTGAGCTAGGCTGAGAGATAGCGACTTGACCCATTTTATACCTCAGAGTTGAGCAGGGTTTTCCACATTTTCATTTAAGCACTCTAGTCGCTATGCTACACATGGTCTCCTGACCCATTTTCTATATCAAAATATCGCTATGTAAGAGATATTTGCTATTAAAAAAGAGATGAAAATGTGAACATTTTCATGTGTAGTTGATATTAAAATACCTTAGAACAGGGGTGCCCAAACCCTGGCCCTGGGGCCACTTGTGGCCGTCAAGGCCTCTCAATGCAGCCCTCAGGGAGCCCCCATTCTCCAATGAGCCTCTGGAGATTTGTTGGAGCCCACACTGGCCTGACGCAACTACTCTCAGTGTGAGGGCGACTGTTTGACCTCTCGCGTGAGCTGTGGGATGAAGGCTCCCTCCACTGCTTGTTGTTTCACGTCTGATGCAGTAGCAGCAGCAAAGGAAAGGCCAGTCTTGCTTTGTGCAAGGCCTTTTATATGCCTTGAGCTATTGCAAGACCTCATTCATATAAGTTCATCTTTAATATATTCATTTATGTAAACTTATGTAAAATTTATTCAAATTAAATGTAAATTAATTCTTTTTTCCCCCGGCCCCCCAACACAGCGTCAGAGAGACGATGTGGCCCTCCTGCCAAAAACTTTGGACACCCCTGCCTTAGAAGTTCAGACCTCTGCATGCCCAGGACCTGTGTGAAATACTTCTATAGACTCAGAGCCCAGCTTTCTTCCCTCCCATCCCAGATGTGTTAGAGGGAATAAAGGTCTGTACATACTTCCCATATCTTTATCCAGCTCCCTCCCTGCCCAGTGCATGTTACAGCGAAATCCTATACATACAGTGGACCCTCCACAAATGCTACAGTCCACAGGGGGGAGTGCAGGGTGCAGAGCCACAACTGCACATGTTAGGGCTGCACATGACCCTTCATAGACTGCACAGGGCCTGCAGCCCACTCCATAGGACTCCCCACCTCCTCAGGAGGCCTCCAGGATATGACCGGAAACTATTTTTAGTTCTCGTCTGTGATGTCCAGTCATATATTGGAGGTTTTCAGAGGTGTGTGGAGGCCTGTGGAGCCTCCCCATGCTTCAGAACACTTCCCAGACATGACCAAAAGTGGCTTCCAGTTGGACCCTGGAGGGTTTCTGAGGCGGAGACTCGGCACCCACAGATGGTGGAATCCATGGCTGCTGAGCCCACAGATACCAAGGTCCGACTGTACTTGTCTGTGAGTAAGCTCAGGGAAACCTGAATGCATTCAGAAGATTATGCTGTTACTTGTGTTCCAGAGCATGTTGGCCAAGGAGACTATTATGTGACTGCTGGGGGAAAGGGTGGGGAGAGGAGGAATGGGTCAGGGATTGGGGAGGGGCAGTATCAGCAGCATCAGCGTTACCGATATCCCCTTTCTGACCTTGATCCAACTACCTGAGTTTGCTCAGACTTGCACCAGCAAAATTGCTGGCACAAGTCCGAAAAGAGTCCCACTGAAGCAGCAGAGGCTTACCCCAGGGTGAGGGAACAAAGACCTCTGTTGGTGTCTCCCTTTAGGATACAGCATGTGTAAAGCAAAAAAAAAAAAAAAATTGTTAAGGGAATTGTCAATGCTATTACAACAGGTGTAAACAACAAGAATCAATGTAACTATTATCTATTATCTAATGATCTATTTAATTATCTATTAACTATTTATAATTATAATTATCTAATTACATATTTAATTATATAATATGTAGTTATATTCTGTTTTTGCTCTAACATCTAAATGAAGAGATTCTACAAGAAAGAACAGCCTCTTGTTTCAGCATACCTGAGGTGATCTCGGGATTAAGCAAATTGCATGTTCTTTTAAAAATCTTCTCCTATGCCAGTAGTAAAAGCAACCAGGAAAGAGCATCTTCTGGGGCTAAAATAAATTATTGTTGGGACAGCAGGTTTTTGTTTTAATGGAAGTCAATGAAAATTATGCTTAATTAAGTGTGAAAGGTACTGTCCCTGTATGGACTGCCGGTTAACAGCATGACAAGCTCCAGTAAAGCTGGCTTAACCACCCAGCTTAAAACTAAAAAATTGTCTCCACGGTCCATTGGCTAATATCAAGGAGCTCTCCTTCTGCACCTCTTGCAATTTCTGAAATGAAAATGAAACAATTTCTTTAAAAAGAAAATCCTCTACACTTCTGGCTGACTTTTGTATGTTGCACACTACTAATCCTTTCCATCAAAGACAATTACATGTGACGCCAGAGCTTCTACGAGAAGGGAACATCACTGGATGTTTAACACGTTCAGGACCACTGTCTCTTTTCCCTTATCCTTTAAAAATATGTGTGACTTTTCTTGGAAAATCTGTTTGGGAGTCTGGATATTTATGTTGATTGAATGGGATTTTCAAGCATTCTCAGGTAAGAAAACATTCTCACTTTTAATTTTCTGTCCTTCCTTTGAATTGTCCCTTGAATATTTTGTTCAATTATTTAATTAGGGTGTCAGAAAATATGCTTCCAGAAATACAGGATCGTATACTGCCTCTTCATACTGGATTTTATTTCAGCGCGATTAATATAACTTGTCATAACTGGCAGTAGAAATTAGCCAGGTGCTGTTATGTGTCTATCTCCAGCAAAGAAAGAAACCAACATAGAATGATTTTTCCCCCTTTGACTATCTATGTACACCTTACAGTCATAAAACTAGAGCGCCTGTTCCTGTTACAACTGAACTACTGGGCCAGTAGGAATGGAACTTCACTCTTGTAACTGCCATTTATAATTTTTCTTCTTTGCTACTTCTTACACAGCATCTGCCTACATTTTTCACCCAAGTGGCTGCTTCATCTATTATCTCTTCAGTGAATAATTTAGAGAGCAATTTTATCCAACCATATATATTAATTATGCTTGCTAGCATTCATGTACTGCTTGGCTATTTTGCTAGGCTGAAAATATTTAAAACAAAGTTAACTACTCCAAGCCCAGTAATATTCAGGGAATATTTAGCAATGTCTATAGTGCTAAATGTAAGAAATGTAAGATGTAGATAAGAACAGCCCCACTGGATCAGGCCATAGGCCCATCTAGTCCAGCTTCCTGTATCTCACAGGGGCCCACCAAATGCCCCAGGGAGCACACCAGATAACGAGACCTGCATCCTGGTGCCCTCCCTTGCATCTGGCATTCTGAAATAGCCCATTTCTAAAATCAGGAGGTTGCATATACACATCATGGCTTTTAACCCATAATGGATTTTTCCTCCAGAAACTTGTCCAATCCCCTTTTAAAGGCATCCAGGTCAGATGCTATCTGGCATCTGTAAGAAAGCAGATGTAAGACTGTTTTCTTAGGATGTAAGAAAGAACTGGGCAGAACATAGCAAAATGGGTCTCAATTGTAAAGGCAACAAGATAGTGACCTCAGCAAATTGGATAAAAAGGTTGCATCTAGGTATTCTTGGTCACTGGGGAACAGACCCTTGTTCTCCATGACATATAGTTAATGTAATTATTCTAAAACTTAAGATATTTCCGAAAAACCTAGCCAACAGACACCTTCCTTTGTATTGAAGGCTGGCAATCATTTTGCATGACCAGATATTAAGAATAAAAATGAACCAGTTAGATTAAACAAATTACACTGTGTGTGTGGTTTGTGTGTGTTTGCAGTAAACATATGTTGATAATGCAAGCACATGAAAATCATAGTGCATTGTAGCAAGGTATGCTTGATAGGATACACCACCAAACATGGTGGATGAGTCAGGACTCTCCATATTAGCAGTTTTGTTTTCTAAGTGAATGAAGAAATAAAAATTTTCTGTTGTTTAAACACAGTCAAGTGAAACTTCCTTTTAAAGTCAATGCTGTTGTAACAATATAAAATTGTATAGCTACCTAAAGAGATTTGTTTGTGATGTGACTTTACAGAAGAAATGTATTTACCGGCAGAAGACATAGAAGTCAAGGATGCAACAGCAGATCTTCCAACTGATGAATGGCGATTAACAAGCCCTCCCCAGTTTCTGGACTCTAAGCATCTTCTTGATTTCAGGGAATCTGAGACATTCAGCAGGCGCCTGTTTCGAAGGAAGAGGTCAATTTTCTTTCCTACTGGGGTTAAAATATGTCCTGATGAGTCTAGTGAACAGGCCATTGCCAACCATTTGAAATACTTCAAACTTAGAGGTAAGTAAGCGCCCACACAACTGAGACAGACATTTTTGACAAGTGTTGTTTTGAGAGGTAGGAGTGCAAATACTGGGTGCCTGGTGAATAACTGATTGAAAACATTCAGCCTGTTCAGAAGGCTGTTTGTGACCGATGTTTAAATTGCCACATTTGTATTGCTTTGTCTGAAGGAAGTTTTTGGTGTCTTTTTGCCTTGGGCATTTCTGGGGAATCAGGACAATGAGAGATTCAGGCAAGGCTTGAAACAATGTCATGTGATCCTCCAATTATGGTTGGCAACCTTCAGTCTCGAAAGACTATGGTATAAGCCTACAGCACCTGGTATTCCCAGGCAGTCTCCCATCCAAGTACTAACCAGGCCTGACCCTGCTTAGCTTCCAAGATCAGACAAGATCAGGCATGTGCAGGGTAACAAGGGGGGGGGGCTCCTCCAATTATGGGAAGCTGCAATGGGTGCTTAGGAGTGGTGGCAATGGTTACAGGTGTTGAACAGAGAAGAAATGTGCCTTGTGATTCCACGTCCAAGATGGGACTCCTCCTTGGTCACCAGAAGTGGCATCTGGTTGTTTGCCTTATCTGAAAATATGATGGCACTAGTCTGGCAGTTTGAGCTAGCCATGTTGCCTTTGGGCAGTTTGGGAGATGGGCAATGGCTTATCAATATGGACAGGTTTCATAAGGAATATGAGCATGGGAAAACAGAAAATATCAGTCAAAGAAAAGTAGGTCCCATTGGTTTACTTGACGAAGTGGACATGGTGAATGGAACTTAGAGTGCAGTATACCAACCTCATATTGAGACAAGAGATTTGGATGCATCCACTTTTGAGAAACTGAACATGTTCTCTCAGCACACATGTAAAATTGTCAACTAACCCATCTCTTAATACATGATAAAAGAATGTCTGAAGGAATATTCTCCTTCCAGCTCTCAACTTCAAATGTTCACTTAGATGGCAGAACTGATGTGAAGAGGCTCCCCACCGCACATCTAATTGCCTTCTGAACAGCAGTTATGCCATTACATTTCATTGCCTTCCTCTCAGCTTCTTGAGCAAAGCTCTCTGACATTTTTGAGCTTATTTAAAGAGCTATGAACATGCCATATCTATGAAATAGCAAAGTTGTCTTAAAAGATGTATCAATACTAAGCTGAAGCCTAGTCCTGCAACCCTTTGAGTCTGCATACTTGGAGGTTATGCCTGAGAGGGAGAGAGCCTGCAAGATCACAGGTACAGGCATAGTCTATAAGAGCATTTCAAATGCTCAGTTTAGGGTCAGAGTCTACATGAGTATGTAGGAGGTGATTTAAGATTAACATCTTTGCTACTGCTAGAGATTTAAATCACTTGGAGGTGGTTTGTGATCACATTGTTGCTCAAGTATATCAGGATGTCACTTGATGCACTGAGAAAGGCATTTGCATGATGGAGCTGAATAAAGTTTATTATTTATTTTCATAGCACCATCAGTGTACCTGGGGCCTTACATAAAGTTAAAAAGGCAGGTCCCTGCTCCAAAAGGCTTACAACCTAGAAACTGACACAAGGGAGACAACAAAGGGAAGGAGATGGAGGCAGGGATAAACAGGAAAGCAAGTGTAATTATTTCATTTTCATGTACTTCAGCTTTGGTTAAGTACCAAATGGGGACTGTGGCATGATGATTTCCCAGGAAAGGTGGGTTATCAGATAGGATTTGAAGATTGTGAGCAAGGAAGCATCCCACAGGTGTCCAAGGAGGTGGCTCCAGGCATAAGTTAAGAGAGAAAGGGCAGAGTCATTGAAGTGAACCAGGAGACCTTCCAAGTTGAGGGTGATGAAGCAGGAAGAACTGAGGGTTTAGGGAGGCATGAGACTATGGAGGGCTTTGGATGTTTGGATTTGGGAGCGGATGGGAAGCCAGTGAAGAGATCCAGGAAGGGTGTGATGTAATCTGTGTGACAAGTGAGATGAATGATCATATAAACAGAATATTGGATGGAGGGGATAAGATGAGCCAAAAGATGACCAGGAGGAGGAAGTTGTGGTTAACGCCAGAAACCACCAAGGCATGAACTTGAGTTTTGCTGAAGCAATAAAGAGGAAGTGGTGGGTTTTTGCAGTATTGTGAAGGGAGGAACAGCCTGATTTGGTGACAGACTGAAGACAGGACGAAAAGGTGAGAGAGGAGTCAAAGATAAAACCAAGGCTCTATGCCTGTTCCATGGGCTGGGTGATGACATTGTCAATGGATGTGAGTAAAGAAGGGCTTGGAGAGGAAAGATAAGGAATTCAGTCTTGGACATATGCCAGCTGAGATAGCAGTGAAGCATCCAAACTGAAATGTCACATAGGAAATTTAACATGGGATTGAACTGAGGGAGGTTGTGTCCACAAACAGGACGTCACTTCCGGTTGCTTCTGTGGGCCCTTCTGAGTCCTGCAGAGGTCAGTAGAGTGGATTGCATGCAGAACCAAGGGTTATAAAGCACATGTGTTATAAAGCACATTTGTGGCACCTGAAGAGCAAGCAGTGCCAATGGGCCTGTGCCACCTATGTGTAGGCATCTGCCATATCTTAACCCCTTTCCCAGTCCTGCTGGTTTTTACACAGACTTGCACCTGCTATTTAGCAGATCCAAGTAGCCCAATAGGACAAGCTGGGGCATAAATCAACATAAGGGGAAAGATATCCCCTTACCCTGAGGAGATCTCCAGTCTGCTTCTGACAAGCGCTGGATACAACAGAGACCATGCGGCCCTGCTTTGCCAGTGCTAGTCGGAATTGGGCTGCTCACAACTTTTATTATTAAGCAGAAGATAGTTAGGTGCACTTCACTACAAGTGTGTGCACATTACCAACACTTTTTTAAAGGTGCTCCTATGATCCTTGTGATTTACCAGGGCCAAATGACAGAAAAGAAAGACAACTTGAAATGTCCTGAGATATATGAAAAATAACAACATATCCCTTTAAAACACAATGCTTTTTTTGCAAATTAATCTTACAGCACAATCTTATGTATGGCTACTCAGAAGTAAGGCCCCCTGAGTTCAATGGGACTTATGCCCAGGTAGGTGTGTATAGGACTGCAGCCTTAAACATGCCCAAGAAAAGGTTTTGACGCTGGCTGTAAACCTTGACCCCAGTATTGAAACCTGAAATGGCAGGCGTAGTATACTCCTACTAATAATCTCTTATCAAAAATTTGCCACAGAGACTTCTTTCTATAGGACCATGTGCTGTACACTACAACATTTTCCACTCAGGACTGGTTTTATAGGAGGATTGCATTCTCCAGCAATTGCAAGCATGCAACTTTCAACCACTATAAATTAACTTTCCCACTGGCTGGTATTATCTAAGCTTAAGGAGGTTGACCAAGCTTTCCTTTTATTGTGCAGTATGGGTGCAGAGGGCAGCTCATTTATTTATGTTGTATTCCAATGTAACTCAATGGGCCTCAAAGTGAGAGGATGGAGGTTTCCTTCTTGTCAATCTCCTCCTCCTGCAAATGCCTTACTAGGATGCCTGGGGATCATGAAACATCCTCCTTGGCCTTCTTTTTCCCCTCTGTTCTTTCATCTATACTTCCTCCTTGAAAATCTTGCAAATCTGTTTCTGCCTCCTAGCCAGGGAAAGCCATCATTTTCATCCATATCATTATCCCCTCTTACTACCCCAAAACGTACAGGTCTCTCCATATACACACAGTTAATATCCCCCCTACTTATCTGGGGGTACTTTTCCAAGTGAAAGAGATACTTCTGGGAGATATTTAGCATTGATTTTGGACTAATTCCCACAGAAAGCAACTTCCAAAATGTAAGAAGCCACCAATTCACATTTTTCTATGTACTCCGCTATTTGTGCTTGATGTCAGGGGGGAAAAAAAACCTATCAAGACCTGTAAAGTTTGTGCTGAGGAATAACTGTGAATAAAACAGGATAGTTTGCCTGAGTCAATACACTACTACTTGCTGTACAGAGTTCAACCTTTAAGACGAACAAATGGGATTACACCTGGATTAAATCTGAGCACTGCCCATTTATACAAATGACCAAGCAAGCTATTCCCTCCCCCAGTAGGCATCCAGTACTCATCATGTGCTGTTCCTCTAGTTAACCCAGCAAATCCCTTTCTACAGAATGAGAAGTAAGAAGCTAAATCACTCTTACTGCTTGCAAAGATAAACGGCTCTTGAACAATAAAACCCGTGCCAAATGGACATTCCCTGAAAAAGTGTCCCATCTAAGAAACAGTCAGAGGGATAAGTTCAGATAGTCTTATGAGAATTTCAGTCATGTAATTTCAGAGAAATCATGCAACAAAAACATTAGAAAGAGCAGCATTTTTGACGGAAAATTAAAAACCCCACATCATATCCCACCAGATAAAGAGGCTAAAGGGATACATCACAAAATAATGCCCTGTGAGCATAGGGAGGCAGTTGTATTGCTCATCATTGGTAACTTCATGGTCGGTAGGTGCTTGTGATACTTATAGAACCACATTCCAAATTGCAACAGCCCTACTAACTGGAGAAATGAGCCTATTTTCTTAGCTACGCTGTACTGAAGCTCAAGTAATGGAAAAATGCAATATCTGTAACAGAAGCTGATTGATCCCATGGAATAAATCCCATGCAAAGCTTATTATCCCACAGACTGACTGACTGGAGTTTTCTTATTATACATGCAAACTCCTCCAGCAATGGATGTGTGGCAGAATAGACTTTCAGACTTTCTATAGGTATTCAACAGCTACAAAAATTTGTACACATTGGTCAGTCTGTCCATGAACTGGCCACATGAATGCAGGTCCAACAAGCAGTTGGGTAAATGGACAAGATAGGCACAGGGTTCAGTCTTGAACCTGAATCCAGAAACAAAGGACATGGGGGAGCTTCCAGGATCCTGGATATAATCCCATAGAACAGACAACTTGTTCTAATGAGATCCCAGGTTCAGCTCACTGTTCTCTGATTTTACCTCCCTGCTCAAGATTGTAGAACTGCAAAGGGGCAACAACCCCCCCCCCCGGCCTGGAGCCTTGCTCTTCATTATTTCTCATTGGACGCATTGCTTTGTACATGCAAGCAGACTCTGTGGAGTGTGAAGTGGAGTGAGGGTGAGATGCTGGTTCTTTAATGAAACCTGGCTGAAGGTTCAATGTAACCTGGCTTCGGTTTGGGGGGGGTTTATGTCTCAGGCATAGGATTTTTAGGCTTGTGGGTTCCTGGTGAATGGGTCTAGCATTCCTCCTCAGTTGGGATTCCTCCTTGGTTGAGGAGGAACCAAGAAGGCTTGGTTCCTCCTCAACCTGTGCCCCTGGTCCACCTAATCCTTCACCATCTAAGACAGTGTCTAGATTGGTGACTGAAGTTGAGGTTATAACAGTTTCATCCCTGAACACACTGAAGCCCATTGGGTCCAACCAGTGAACAAAAGAACTGAGCTCTGGATTAGAGGTCTCTACCCACAAGCCCTGACCGTACACCAGAATCCTATGCAATTCTCATAACCTGGTAGCTACAAAAATTTGATTGTCTGAATCCACACTAGTAGACTGCTTACTTTAAGTTCTGGTGCAAAATACTTTTGTGATATAGTGGTTGTGTGGGAAAGTTTGTAATGAACACAAGTGATATTTTACACACTACAATGCTACCCTCTTTAGGATGGGTTTCAGTGGATGCAAAATCACAGGGAGCTGGAGGTGAGCAGATAGGTGGCTAATTGCACCTTTGGTTTCTCACAGGTCCTCTTCCAACAACACTCTCCTTTCCTAACATTGTGCAATGAATAGGAATATCTTCGTTTTCAACATAGCAATGTTAAGTGTGTACACTAATAATTTCCATTGCTACCATATTCCATTTTTCCATTAGCTTGAAAGTATGTGACATCAGTGGATTTGCCTTGACATAGCAGAAGGTGCACTGACTTCTCAAAGCTTTATCCCTTCTGTCCACAAGAGAGACCTTATCTTCCTAAGTTCATGTTTGGTTAATGCAATAAGAACCCACAGATGGTGCTGAGCTTTTGAGACTGGACTCAGTGGGGTGGCTGGCACTGACTAACTGGAAAGGTTGATACTAAATCATTAAGCTAGTAGAAGCTAGCCAAGGTGGATAGAATAAGCAACAGCTTGCATTTGGAAACTAGTCTTATCTAATATATTTTTAAAAATGAAACATTAATGAAAATGAGATGAGAACAGGAGCATCATTATCAAGAGGACTAAGAGTTTGAAGCCAATACGGAAAGCAACAGGGGTCATTAACAAGACAGTTAACACTGTGTTAAAGAATATTGCTACCAGTTACTCCAAGCCTCTGACCAGCCAAACCATTGCCCGATAGCATTTGAAAACTTCCTAGAACTAGTCAGTGCCTCTGCAGAAATGTAAACGTTACAAATAGTACCTGCCACATAACTGCATCTGTGCAAGGAAAGCGCCCTACAGGTAGACCACAGCTGCGATACAAGGACATCTGCAAGAGGGATCTGAAGGCCTTAGGAGTGGACCTCAATAGGTGGGAAACCCTGGCCTCTGAGTGGCCCGCTTGGAGGCAGGCTGTGCAGCATGGCCTTTCCCAGTTTGAAGAGACACTTTGCCAACAGTCTGAGGCTAAGAGGCAAAGAAGGAAGGCCCATAGCCAGGGAGATAGACCAGGAACAGACTGCACTTGTGGAAGGGATTGTCACTCCCAAATCGGCCTTTTCAGCCACACTAGACGCTGTTCCAGAACCACCATTCAGAGAGCGATACCATAGTCTTTTGAGACTGAAGGTTGCCAACATGACATGTAAGTACTCCAAGCCTCTGACCAGCCAAACCATTGCCCGATAGCATTTGAAAACTTCCTAGAACTAGTCAGTGCCTCTGCAGAAATGTAAACGTTACAAATAGTACCTGCCACATAACTGCATCTGTGCAAGGAAAGCGCCCTACAGGTAGACCACAGCTGCGATACAAGGACATCTGCAAGAGGGATCTGAAGGCCTTAGGAGTGGACCTCAATAGGTGGGAAACCCTGGCCTCTGAGTGGCCCGCTTGGAGGCAGGCTGTGCAGCATGGCCTTTCCCAGTTTGAAGAGACACTTTGCCAACAGTCTGAATATTGCTACCAGTTACTCCAAGCCTCTGACCAGCCAAACCATTGCCCGATAGCATTTGAAAACTTCCTAGAACTAGCCAGTGCCTCTGCAGAAATGTAAACGTTACAAATAGTACCTGCCACATAACTGCATCTGTGTCATGTCATCTGTCTGCAAATGCAATACTTTTGTTTAAAAGCAGAGCAACATATAAAGAGTACAGCTTAACAGGTCCTAATATTTCCTGTCTCTGTGATAGCAGAGAAGATATTTCCAGGGAAATTTTGTTTATTCAGCAGCAGTGGAAGGTTATTCAGTTACTGGTAGCATTCAGCAAGCATAGTGCTTGGTAGTATTAAAGTAAACAGACCATTCTTTCTTCTGAGGTGTTTATATTTTAAAGTTGGACGAAAAGGGAGTGGAAAGGAAGATTTATGAAATATGATCTAGCCTCTCATTGCATTGCTCCCTACCCTATCTGCTGGCCTGCATGCTTTGCCTTAAATTCACATCTTGTCCAACAGAGAGGAAATAGGCTGGAATTTCCCCTAAACTGCAAGCAAATGCCATTGCATATTAACTGCTATATGTATGAAATTAGGTTAGGGTTCCTAAAGTTTTCTTGCCATTTCCTCACCTCAGTCCTGTCGCTTTGCCTCTCTTTGTGAGCTCAAAGATTATCATCACATCACCCCGTTGCTTCAGTTATAGAAAACTGCCAGTATTCACTTTAGAATCAAGCATGAGTTATCTTGGGGGAGGAAAGCAAGAACATTCTTTGATGGTGGCAGTACTTTAGCTGCCAAGGAGACCAGATGCACAAGGAGGAAGAGGGCTGGGTCTCATCCCCTTTTTAAAGGTCCACCGTGGCTGCAGACCCAGCCCCCTTCACCTCCCCCTTGGGGAGGGACTGGACTCTCGTGTCCAGGCCAGGCCAAACAAACTCCGACCACCTCTTTAATTGGGTGATCGGGATTAGCTGCCAAGGAGACCAGATGCAAAAGAGATCAAGGCTCCTTTTAGTAGCTCCATAGAGGGGAAATTTCTGGTGTTTTAACATTTCTCCTCCCCTTGGGCCAAAATTCCCTCTGCTACACAAGTTATGGAAGTACACTAGTCTCCTCTTTCTTTGCATCTGGCAATCCTAGCAGCCGTTCCTTTCTGATTCAAGCCTTAAAGCCACTATCTGGCATAAGCCAAGGTGTATATCAGTATCTGCTGGTACAGTTGACCAGGTTCTTCTATTTTTGCAAAAGTCCTACAAGAAGGTGGGGGGGGGGAGCGCTCTCTATGCTTTTGCTAGAAACAGGCAGAGATAGAAGCTGCAGATGTTCCTCCTCCACATTTAGTGAATTGTAGAGATGCTGCTTCTTAAAAAGTTTGGTATAAGTTGCAATAGCTATCCCTATCTTCCCATTAGCTCTTTTCCTTCAGCATTCCGGCAAACACAAGATACAGTAAGTTTTCCCCAGCCGGAGCAGGAGCTTAGCTACCCATGTACTGACCCCACAAGAAGGGTGGATTCTGGTGAAAAGTTGACATGGTTGTGAAATAATGGTTGTGACATGGTTTTTTAAATAATTTTTTTTTTAAAACTTGATGCAAATGCTCCAGCATATATGAGGTCTAATTTGAGCAGAAACAAGTTTTTTGATTAAAAATTGAATTCCTCTTATTGTCATCATTTCCATTTCTGGATTTTGTTGAATGTAAGGATGCTAGAGAAAAACAAGCTGTAAAAGTATTGAAATTAGAAAGGTGATATCTGACATGACCATAAAGATTTTGTTTTAAAGAAGTACAGTATTTCTTTTAAACTACACATTGGACGAATGAAATAGATAGAGGGATGTTCTTATCCCTCTTTCACAGCACCAGTTCTGGGGGACATCTACTAAAATTGAGTGTTGGGAGATTTAGAACAGACAAAAGAAAATATTTCTTCACCTAGTGTGTCATAGTGTGGCTTCTGTAAGGGTAAGTCTTGCCTCACGAACCTTATAGAATTCTTTGAAAAAGTCAACAGGCATGTGGATGTGGGAGAACCCATGGACATTATATATCTGGACTTTCAGAAGGCGTTCGACACGGTCCCTCACCAAAGGCTACTGAAAAAACTCCACAGTCAGGGAATTAGAGGACAGGTCCTCTCATGGATTGAGAACTGGTTGAAGGCCAGGAAAAAGAGAGTGGGTGTCAATGGGCAATTTTCACAATGGAGAGAAGTGAAAAGCGGTGTGCCCCAAGGATCTGTCCTGAGACCGGTGCTTTTCAACCTCTTCATAAATGACCTGGAGACAGGGTTGAGCAGTGAGGTTGCAAAGTTTGCAGACGACACCAAACTTTTCCGAGTGGTGAAGACCAGAAGTGATTGTGAGGAGCTCCAGCAGGATCTCTCCAGACTGGCAGAATGGGCAGCAAAATGGCAGATGCGCTTCAATGTCCGTAAGTGTAAAGTCATGCACATTGAGGCAAAAAATCAAAACTTTAGATATAGGCTGATGGGTTCTGAGCTGTCTGTGACAGATCAGGAGAGAGATCTTGGGGTGGTGGTGGACAGGTCGATGAAAGTGTCGACCCAATGCGCGGCGGCAGTGAAGAAGGCCAATTCTATGCTTGGGATCATTAGGAAGGGTATTGAGAACAAAACGGCTAATATTATAATGTCGTTGTACAAATCTATGGTAAGGCCAAACCTGGAGTATTGTGTCCAGTTCTGGTCGCCGCATCTCAAAAAAGACATAGTGGAAATGGAAAAGGTGCAAAAGAGAGCAACTAAGATGATTACGGGGTTGGGGCACCTTCCTTATGAGGAAAGGCTAAGGCGTTTGGTCCTCTTCAGCCTAGAAAAGAGACGCCTGAGGGGGGACATGATTGAGACATACAAAATTATGCAGGGGATGGACAGAGTGGATAGGGAGATGCTCTTTACACTCTCACATAACACCAGAACCAGGGGACATCCACTAAAATTGAGTGTTGGGAGAGTTAGAACAGACAAAATAAAATATTTCTTTACTCAGCGTGTGGTTGGTCTGTGGAACTCCTTGCCACAGGATGTGGTGATGGCGTCTAGCCTGGACGCCTTTAAAAGGGGATTGGACAAGTTTCTGGAGGAAAAATCCATTACGGGGTACAAGCCATGATGTGTATGCGCAACCTCCTGATTTTAGAAATGGGTTATGTCAGAATGCCAGATGCAAGAGAGGGCACCAGGATGAGGTCACCTGTTATCTGGTGTGCTCCCTGGGGCATTTGGTGGGCCGCTGTGAGATACAGGAAGCTGGACTAGATGGGCCTATTGCCTGATCCAGTGGGGCTGTTCTTATGTTCTTATGTCATTCATTGCCATAGGATGTGGTGATGACACCTGGTCTAGATGCCTTTAAAAGCCACAATGGGTAAATTCAGCCTCCTGATTCTAGAAGTAGGCTGTATCGGAATGCCAGTTGCAAGGATATGGCAACAGGATACAGGCATCTTGTGTGTACCCTGTGACCTGCTGGGGCATTGTGAGATACAGGAAGCTGGACAAGATGGGCCCTTAGCCTGATCCAGCAGTGCTCTTTTTATGTTCAAAACTGTCAAATCAGAAGCCAGAGTGCCTACTCAAACACCAACATTCACACCACAGCACACACAGCATGCCTACACCCATTTCAAGTTCTATATTGCTATTCTGAGAAAAGGTGTACTTTCAAGCCTTCTTCCAACTACGTATTTGTTAAAGCAGTGTTTCTCAAACTGTGGGTCGGGACCCACTAGGTGGGTTGTGAACCAATTTCAGGTGGGTCCCCATTCATTTCAATGTTTTATTTTTAATATATTAGACTTGATGCTACCATGGTATGTGACTGCATCTGGGGAAATGTTACAGACCTCTACTTTTAACAGGCTACTATGTATATTCTTTTAACAATGATAGTCAATGGGACTTACTCTGGATAAGGGTGGGTAGGATTGCAATCTAGGATTGTTAATTTTCCTGCTTGACAATGTCACTTCCCGTCATGACATGAGGGCCCTGACCGATTTGCATTCTAAAAAGTGGGTTCCAGTGCTAAATGTGTGAGAACCACTGTGTTAAAGGTACTGGAGTCCAGCCCCAGATTAATGCTGCCAAATGCACACATGTTGCCATGTATTTAGGAGCCAATGTAAATGAAAGTGATCTTTTTTAAAAGCTTGGTATGAAAAAGAAAATGTTCTGAGTAGTATATATTTTTTCACTCTCTGACTTTAATCTTACTAATCACCTTGTTAGCTACATTTGGTGCAAGCTAAAGCAATATATTACAGACATTTTTTAAGATATGACTTACTTAGAGTAACCACAAAGGTGAAATGTAGCAGACTTTCAAAGTTTAAAACAGCATTGATAAGATAATTTAAAAACAAAAAACCTGTTTGAAGAGAAAAGAAAAATTTGATTTTTCATTATTGAAAAGAAAAATGGTTGTATAAATTGAATAACATTCTGACCGTCCAACAGCTTGACTATCTTTGAAATTTAAGTTGGAGAATATCCAGCAAAAGGCAATAGTGGTTTTTCTTCCTCTCCCCCTTCTTCTAAGCTGATTGCAGAAAACCACTTTCTTGAGACTCGCTCAAGATAAGCCTTTCCCAGGCTCTGTCTTTGCATCTGAGACTTTCACTGAACCATGCCATGTTTTTGTCAAGCCTTCAGTAACCTCAGAACCAGACTGTGGATACTGGTACTGTATTCAGCTTTACAGAATGTCCGAATTCACCCGCTGGTTTTTTCTTTTATTTTAATCAACAGAATACATCCTTTATTTAACCTGGGTCACAGTCCGGTTCTTATATGAGCTTTAGGTGACCAACTGCTCTGATTGGCAAGAAGGCAAAGAGATTAGAAGAGCAAAGGACTTGCAGAAACAACCTGTGCAGAGCTAAGAGAGGGCCTTAGACTCAGTTAGAATTAACCTCATAGTAAGGAGTGCTGGAGCTCCATTTCCTTCTTACTACACCCCAACAAAGCAACCATTCAGCCTTTGTATCACTCTCATTCATTTCAATGGAGAACACAAGAGGAATGTCTCAGAAACTATTTGTGACAGGAAAGTGAATATTGGTGATCAGGTAACATCTGAATAAGGAAAGCTTCTGCTTGTAGCCATCTTGCTAGAACTGAGTACAAGGCCCCAGCTGTAACCAACTTCCAATTAGTGCATACCAGATCTGGGAGAACTGTGGAGGAGGCCTCTTCACAGGGCCTCAGATACTGTACCAAGCTACTGAGTGGGCTTCAAGGCCAACTTGATTAACAACAAGGTACAGCTGTGAACTTCTCAGGTTGGGAGGGGGATTCCACCATGAGCAAGGAGGTTTGTGGCACCCCTAGAATGTTCAGCAGGATCCAAGTTCTGATTGGTGGAGGGGTCAGGAGACCTAAAAATATTATTATTATTATTATTATTATTATTATTATTATTATTATTATTATTATTATTATTATTGTTTTAGTAGTGCTGAGTATTGTATTGTATTGATATGCTCTACCCTAAATTCTGAAACCTTTGACTGATGCAGTGCTGTCTGTATATTTATTCTTTAAATCTATATTCAGTAATCCTATCTATTACAACTGACTGGATTATTGGGACTGATGGAACAAAGGAGACTTGGTTGTGGGAGCCAATCCAGTGTGACTGAGTTGGAAACTGGAGACCCCAGTAACAGGAACCTGCTCCTGGGTTCAAGCCAAGTCAGAGGGGCTCAGAATTTGGGGTTCAGGGGAGGGTTCCCCAAATTGGCCTGGCTACCAGGACTGAATGCTCTTACAGTTAAAGAGCAATTGGTAACTGAAACTGGAGAGGCCTGAGGGGTGTTAGATGGCTGTATGAGTTTATGGCCACCTAATTACCTCTAAGGGCAATAAACGGCTTACACGGCCCTCAGGGAGGAGGGTCGTGTTGGATTTCACACTATTCCTAGATGAAACAATGTTGTAGTGGTAAATTTTGAAGTACTGGAGCTCAGCATGAAAACTCCCATAGCCACACCCCACTTTAAATCAGCTTTAAATTTCTTCATTAGTGTTTTTGTCTCCTGTTGCTTATTTGTGGGAGATTTTCACCCCTTGCTCTGCTCCAATTAGCAGAGGTAAATGAAATAGAAAGAGGTTTATTTGATACATCAGGTGAGATACACACATAGCAAGTATATGCATCTGACCCTAGCCAGTAGCAATCAAATCTTTATATACCCACCCCCATACAAGGAACTGGAAACTTACCCAATCACGTTCATGCCAAACCTAATCACCCAGTGATTCATGCCAAACCTAATCACACCTCTCCACAGTTGTCAGCAGAGGGAAACTCCCTCTGAAGAACCAGTCCAAACTACAGTAATTCCAACTGGCTGTCTAGCTCTGAATGTTTCCAAGACCAGAGTTCATGGTAAAGTCTCCCTGTTTCCCTCCCTTTTCCCTTTCATATTCTTTCTTTGAAACTTATTATGCATCATTTAAAGGTCGGCTCATTTCATCCCAAACCCTTGGATCCATTGAAGTAGGTTGCAATAATTTAAAACAAATGTATAAGAATGAAAAATGGGATTAACAATATTGCAGATAAATAAAAAGGGTATGTTAGAGTGATAACCTGCACATGTTTCAGAAGCCAGTCCCACTATGTTCAATAAGACTTTCTTCAAAGTAAATTTGCATAGGGTTGTACACTGAATATAAAGTGAGCTATATACTGACTCTCAAGCAGCCCCTGGGAAAGAAGACAGCCTAAACATTACCATAAATTTCTTCTTTTGCCTTCTTGCTGAGTCTGATGCTGTTACTTGATTGCGATCCTTTGAAAAAAAATTTCACCTGAGCACTCCTACTGATGACTTCACTGCACTTCCCAAAAGCATCTGGTCTGCCACTTAAAAAAATTTTTTTTTATTAAAAAAGAATACTTGGTCTGGTCCTGCAGGGCTTCTTATACAATAATAACAGTAATCACTAATGATTGTTATTTTTCTTCTTTTAAAGTGTGTCAGGAAGCAGTATGGGAAGTGTTCAAAACGTTCTGGGATAGACTCCCAGGACGCGAAGAATATCAATACTGGCTAAATCTATGCGAGGGAGGAACAATGAGCATATTTGAGATGGGCACCAACTTCAGTCTGTCTGAAGAGCACCAAAGTCTCATAACAAAGGTAAGGGAAACAACTTTAAAATTTTGGTCAACCTGAATAGTTTCAACTGAGGCAGGTTGACTTAGGCAGTCACTTCAGGCAGCAGATTGGCAGAGGGTGCCTGCCTTCACCACTCCACTTCCTCCTGCTCCCTGTACTCGAAAAGGAAGGGGAGAGTGGGAAGTGTGGAGGAGAGGGGAGTGGTGGGCTAGAGTGGTGGCAGTCGAGCCTATCAATCTTCTCCACATTTCTTCTTCTGCTCTCTGTCCTTCTTGCTTTTTCAAACTGAAAGACCAGGAGAAGGATGAGTGGAAGCCAGTGCCATACCAGGGGGCTGTGGTGGCCCAGACAGCAGCAGTGTGACATCATGTGACATTGTGCAACGTAACAACATTATGTGACGTCCCTTCCAGGGAATCATGCACATTCACATTTCAGCAGCAGTTGGGCCTCCATTCGCTCCCTGACTCATAGGGGCAGCTGGTACCTGCCTTCAAATGGTATCCAGGGTTTGTGCCCTGGCTTGCCATACTCTGGATACGCCATTGGTGGCAGCAGCTGGTGTACTTCTTGTGAGGGTGACTGTTTTGTACAGTATTTCAGGCATTGGAAGGTTCTGGGATGGCACCAGCTTCAATAGTAACAAAGATATAAGGTGGATATAGATTTCACCCTTAATTTTAAATAGTTTTGTAGAGTGTTTTATTTCATATTTAATGAATTTTTCCCCTTCAAATTGCTGGCTTTATTTTTTAAAAAATATTTAGAGCCTTTCTTCTTTTTTACATGTATTTTTTAATTCCTTGTAACTTATTAATCGTGTGCAAAGAATCCCAGATGTCTGACATTATTCCTTTTTATATTCCTATATCAGTTAGAAGTCAGCCAGTTGCCAGCATTTCTCTTGTTTCGCCTTCTGTCTGAAGTTAACGTGTTTATATGATATGCAGTCAGGAGGTACTTTGGGAGCAGGGCTATAAAAATTCTCAGTCGTTTGTGAAAGTCTGGTTTCCTGCTGTCCAGAGATTGAGCTGGTTCAATCAGGAAAGCAATTCTGCTCCCTTTTATTGTCTATTTATTACATTTCCGTCCCATGAGCTAATTATATCCATGCACAATTAGAAAGGGAAAATGGGAAAGAGATGCTCTCTTATTACTTGTATTCAGTGGCAAACCTCCAAATTTATGTGGAGTTTAAGATATATGTAAGCACAAAAATGCAAGGAGAGCAAAATTGACTGATTCCTGTTCTGATAGTGCAGTATAACTCTGTATAATGACATGAAGGGGAAATCTTTCTAGGACTTTCTACATGTATCCACAGTCATTGGGTAACAGAGAAGAAGTTCAGAGCTCCTAGGCTTTCTACAGACCAGACACAGTTTGAGGGGAAAAATGGTGACAAAGGCTAATAGTTGAAACATTATTATAGTGAAAAACATAGTTTTAATTACCTGTCCTACCTCCAAGAAAGTCCAGTGGACCATTTCCATACATCTCTACTATCTTTTGCACAGGCTGAGCATCATTAGTGGCTAACTTGTTTGGTAAGTGTGCCACAGGTCAAAACTAAAATTTGAGATAGCACCACACTAGAGCACTCTACAGTACATAAGGAACTCTTTCTGTCTTGTTGTGGTTCTGTTACCAGTAAACAGAGGAGAGAGGAGCAACACAGTCCTTGAAGGATAGTCAGAATGTAGGCCTAACCCTTTGCCATGGCCAGACCCACATGCTCCAGCTGAGAAGCATCACAAACTCCCACTTTCTGCACTACGTAGGGCACCCACCCTGTAGGTTCCTCTTACATAAATGAAGTCATAACTGCTCTGTCTGGACTGGATGTGACATATGGATGTATACCATTTATTAATATTATGACTAGGGCTGATTTTCACTTTATAACTGCTGTGCTGAAGCCACTGGAAATATTTCTGTAGGGCAATAATTCCACACAACACCTGTAATGTAAGGAGCCACTTGTCTTTGACCACAACTCATTGAATTTGGGACAGGAGCCATTGTGAACAATTCCCTAAAGCACCAGGTTTTTGAGAACCAGAATCTAGCTTCTTTGGTAAATTTCATATTCTAGACTGAATGGGCACACACACGTTGTAAGGTAATTATTAGATAGGGAATTGCAGGCCCAATCCTATCCAGTTTTCCAGTGCCAGGGCAGCCGTACCAATGGGGCATGTGCTGCATCCTGTGGTGGGGAGGCAGTCACTGAGGCCTCCTTAAGGTAAGGGAACATTTGGTCCCTTCCTTCGGGGCTACACTGAAGCTGCACCAGTGCTAGAAATTTGTATAGGATTGCGCTCTGCCCCTGCTAACTAGGATAAGAGACACCTTTCAAGTGGTGGTTCTCTTATACACTGTTTAGGAAATTTGGTGGAATACTACAATAAATCAGAAAATGAGGGAGCTATTCTACACAGAGCCGTATAAGAGCTATAGAATCCAACTCTTAAACGAGTCAGATCCAATAGAACTAATTAAGACCTATGAGTTATTAATCTCTAGGGTTTCATCCACCTTAGTCTTCTACGCCAGTTTGCCCTCTGCTATAGGGGAGGGATCCCAAACCATATCCCCTTGGTTTGGTAGGGATTGCATGGAACTCAAAAATCAGATTAGATCTGTTTACCAGCAGTATCGCTATTCAGGGGATATTCAGATTCCTGATACATATTTTACACTAAAGAAGCAGCAGAAACAATTGATTCAAGAAAAGCGTCATAATTATGCTTCCCACTTGTGGTATAAACTGCTAGCCACCATAGAACATAAAAATTCTAAGCAATTTTGGGGTATAATCACCAAATCCTCTCAGAAAACTGCACCTTGCTTTCAGATGGTCATCTCCCCACATGAGTGGTGCCGCTTTTTCTGCCTTATTCTGTCAAGAGGGTGAAAGTGGCTCAGCACCTTTTACTATAAATCTTTTAGCAACCACCCCATGGACTCCTGTATCCCCTGAAGAAATTATAGAGCTAGTCTCTCAAATTAAACAAGGGAAAGCACCTGGGCCAGATTTGGTATTGCCAGAGATCCTGAAAGTGGACCCCGAATGGTGGGCCCCCATTCTATCCTCATTATTTACAGTGGTGGATCAAACAGGTATAATACCAGCTGAATGGACAAATGCAACTATAGTGCGCATTCACAAAAAAGGCGACCATCGTGATCCCTCCAATTTTAGACCTATAAGCCTTTTATCATTGGGGGGAAAACTTTATGCAAATTATCTCTTAAACAAGCTGTTATCCTGGATGGAAGATCTGGGCCTTCCAGGGTGGGATCAGATAGGATTTCGAAAAGGATTTTCACCAGTTGATCACTGCACTGTTTTAGCTCATTTGATTGATAAGTACACAAGGCTAAAAAATCAAAAACTATATGTTGCTTTTCTGGATCTTAAAGGAGCCTTTGACTCTGTTAAACGATCGCTATTATGGGACAAATTAGTTAAGCTTAATATAGACCCTAGACTTCTGACTCTTATTCAAAAGCTTTATACAGGCACCACTTGTCAAATTAAATTTACATCTTCGGGGGAATTGACCCCCAAAATTCAGGTTGAAAGGGGAGTGAAACAGGGGCACATTTTAGCACCCACCCTCTTTAACCATTTTCTATACGATTTTACCCCCTTTTTGCTTCTGATAGATGGGCATATTCCTAAACTAGGTTCACTGCATATTCCAGCATTGCTTTATGCAGATGATGCAGTGCTAGTTTCTTGTACACCTTTTGGACTTAAGCGACTTTTAAATAGAACTTCTGACTATCTGAAGTGTAACAAACTCGAATTGAACTCCCAGAAAACCAAAGTTATGGTCTTTTCAAAATCCTGGAGCCCAGGTACTTGGTCTATTAGAGGGGAAAAACCAGAACAGGTCAAAAGCTTTAAATATCTTGGAATTCATTTGCACTACAATCTTTGCTGGGGTACTCATCAAAAATTGGTTACAATCTTAGCCCATGTTACTTTGCAGAGCACCAATCAATTCTTTTTTAGTCAGGGCAATCGTTATATACCAGCTGCTCTCAAGGTATTTAGTGCCAAGGTATCGGCACAGCTTCTGTACAGATTATTATTAACAGTATTTATATATCGCTTTTCAACTACCCTTGAGAGTATCCAAGCTAAATTTTTGAGGGCTATCTTGGGTTTACCTAAATCTGTACCTTACTCTGCATTATGTTTGGAGACCGGACAATCGCCCATAGTATCAAGAGCATGGCTCTTAGCTATATGCTATTGGCTTCAGTTACACTATAATGTGAAACAGGGCAGTCTCCTATACAAAATGTTATCTGAGTCTGGCTCTTCTAAATGGTATAGCCTAATTAAATCGAAAATTGAATCGATTGGTTTTTCATTGGATTTTTTAAGTTTATTTCCATTCCCTGGAGTTTACCAAAGGGTAAAGCAAAGAATGCTAGACATTGAGGCACAAAACCTCTTTGAACTTGCTGCTAGAATTTGCTCCCCTCTTAATTTCTCTATCCCGCTTAAGTATGGACAAATGGTTCCTTATCTGACTATTTTGATCAATCCTTCTGAACGTCGTGCAATCTCCTTGGCAAGATTCAATGTGTTTCCATCCAAGGTCACTGAAGGCAGATATAGGTGAATACCATATAAAGAACGCCTCTGCCCTTGTAATTTGGGAAATATTGAATCAATCATACACATTCTTTTTTATTGCCCTCGGCACGCTAGATCCTGCCGCACTTACATGGCTCCACTTCTCAGCAAAATGAATGGTCTCTTGAATGAGGCAAAACTGAAGCGTCTTCTAAATGACTGCTCACTAGATGTGCTAGAGGGAGTTTCAAAATTTTTACTTTTAGTGATTTCTAAGCCTTCTTAATGTAATCTGTTCAACATAAAATATCAGGTTTTTTTTTAAACTGTAAACGTACTATTAGTAATTTAGTAACTTAACTCCGTTTTTCTGATAAATGGAATCAGGACTGATCATGTTTGTTTTTATGGTTTCTTTATCCATGCCTCATAAAGGTTTATTCATTCATTCATTATTTAGGAAAAGAAGAGCCACATCCTTATTCCTGCCACGTCTTTCCTTTTTGCAGGTGTTTGTTTATTTTTTTTGGTGACCTTTTTTTTAAAGGTTATGAGCCTCTGGAACAGGGAATCAACTTTTCATTTATCTTGCTATAAAACTTGTTTTAACTTTTTTGTTATAAAGAGGTATATAAATATATTTAATATATATATATTTTAAACACTGACATCAGTGGGATGTCATAAAATTTGTCATGATTGAGCCCCATTCCGTTGCTTTAATAGAAACTTGATTAAGGTTAAGGTTTTACTGGACTGTGTCCAATTGTGTTTCAACTACAATTGGGTTGTGATCTAAGAAAATTAATTTAACTGGAATTAAGGAGACTTAAGTTATTCACAACTAACATCTAATGATTTCAATGGGTTTTAGTCACAACTAAAGTTCTTACAATGCAACCCATTGCTTCATTCATGCCAAGATCAATAAGCTCCAGATTGTTCTGGCTCCTTTTCCAACAGATCAATCCCAGCAGAGTATTGGATTTCTTGGCTTTTTAGACACTTCCCATACTGATCTTTGATCCTGTCATTTCCTTCCATTTTTTTCCATCCTTCATTAGTGCAAACAACCTATTCATCTGGTTTTATATCTTATGTCATTCTGGAAGTAACTGAAAACATTTTGTTTGGCTTTTAGGCTTACACTGGTCTTTCTGATTAGATGTAGATTTTTTTAACATTGATGTGGTTTCTATGTCATTTTGATATTGATTTTAATAGTTTCTATATGGTCATTGAACACCACTCAGTCTTGGAACAACAGGCAGACAGGATATAACTTAGCTCTGATCAGAAGAATGCAGAAAAAATATTAAAGAACCAATAAGGTTGAGAAAGTAGGATAAATAATTCCCAGGATGCAGAAGCATCCTTTCCCTGTGGGTACTGGGACTAGTCCCTGGCCCAGAATGCTATTTCTGTCATTTCCACCCAGGAGAAAGGCTTCTGAGGATCCTCTTCCAGGTGGAAATGTGGAAGTATGAAAGTACCTGCTGCCTCCCCCCCCCCCCCCAAATAAGCATTTTGCTTTGACGGAATGGGGAAGCTGCAGTGGCAGCTGTGTGAGTCCTTTACATTCAAGCCTTTGCAAGTGGCTGATTCAGTTGATGACAAAATCTTGAGACTGTGTGAGTAACCTGTGTTTGTCTCAATTCTGTTCACAAGCATGCAAACATAGTTGCTTATTTTGTTTTGCTTCCTTCAAATGTTCATGATATTTCTAGGCCAGGGGTGCCCAAACCCCGGCCCTGGGGCCACTTGCGGCCCTCGAGGCCTCTCAATGCAGCCCTCAGGGAGCCCCCAGTCTCCAATGAGCCTCTGGCCCTCTAGAGATTTGTTGGAGCCCGCACTGGCCCGACACAACTGCTCTCAGTGTGAGGGCGACGGCTTGACCTCTCGCGTGAGCTGTGGGATGAAGGCTCCCTCCACTGCTTGCTGTTTCACGTCTGTGATGCAGTAGCGGCAGCAAAGGAAAGGCCAGCCTTGCTTTGTGCAAGGCCTTTTATAGGCCTTGAGCTATTGCAAGACCTTCATTCATTCATTCATATAAGTTCATCTTTAATATATTCATTTATGTAAAGTACGTAAACTTATTCAAATTTGAAATGTAAATTAATTCTTTTTTTCCCCGGTCCCCAACATAGTGTCAGAGAGTTGATGTGGCCCTCCTGCCAAAAACTTTGGACACCCCTGTTCTAGGCTAACAACATTTTTTTCTAAATGGCTCGTGTGACAAGAAAGTAGGGCAAATTGTAAAGCTAACCACCCAGGCTGCAGATTAGTTGTTTTTATGAGAGAAATGAGTTTATGACATCTAGATGCATTCATCAGTCTCAAACATGAATTTGCAAAGTGACAGAGTGGCTGGATTCAGTGTGTGGGAAATTTACCCAATTCTGCATTCATCTGGCCATGCAATCCTATAATGTTTATTCAAAAGTAAGTCTTACTGTGTCTAATGAGGCTTACTCCTAGGAAAGTGTGCATAGGATTGCAGCCTAAACCTAATAAGAAAATTAATGATATTAGGTGACATTCTGAAAGCTCTCTAAAGGCTTGTCCAAACATGATGTCCTAGTTGCAGGATATGTACAAAGAACAAAAGATTTTTTTCTCCCTCTTTTATAGTACTAAGAGTTATCCAATGAAACTGATTGGCTGTAGATGTGGGATAGCCAAAAAGAAATAATTCTTCACATAATTATTAATTATAGATTAAGTGCATAATTAATCTATGGAATTGGCTGCCACAGGATGAGCTGATACCCCCTAGCTTAGATGGCTTTAAAAGGAGATTGTACAAATGCATCTCTATCACTGGCAATGTCAGTCATTTAAAGTATGTGGAACTTTCATGTTCAGAGGCAGGAAGTTCAATGCCTTCGTACTGGGCTTGTTCAGCTTCACAGAGAGCTGTGGAGAGTGGATGCTGGACTTGACTGAGCTTTGGCCTGACCCAACAGGGCTCTTTTTGTGTTCTTACTCTTTCTACAAGCCCCCCAAAATGCTGCTACGTGCCCATCCGTTGGCTGGCACATATGGATGTGAAATGTGACATGTACAACTAGGAATAAACAGAGCTGGGAATGTCCAACAAGATGAGTGCTTCTTAAAATGAGAGCATTTAGTGATGTTATAATGGCACAGAGCACAGGGATTGAAGCTAAGGAGAGTGGCTACATGGCCGTGCATACTCATCAGCACAGTGAATTACATAGGAACATATTATTATAATTTTAGAGATCTCTAACTGCTACAGTAATTTTTACATTTTAAATACATAGTTGGAGTATGATGGTTTTTAAATAATTGAAGCTCTAAGAAATATTTAATCAGCTATATTTGATGGAACCCAACACTTAAAAACCATGTGCAGGATTACACTAATACAGGCTCAGGAGCGGGATTCCCTAATCCTTTAAGGTTCTGTTGTTGAAGAACATATTTTCCTTTTGGCCTTCTCTTTTCATGTGCCGCTGTACAACTCCTCCCTAGTGAATTTATCCCATTTAGTGTTCTGAATTTTGGTCAAAAAATTAATAGATTATAAATTGCAGCTATGTGTTGAATTCCTAGCCCCATTTTCATGTTGTGTAGTTCATTTTACTCATACCTTGCCATGATTACACTGAGCATGTTCTTTCCTCCCCACCAACCAGCAGTCAAGTATGTGGATTGAGGATGAGGATTCCAAAGGCATCATGACACAAAGTTGATGGTAATAAAAGAAAAACACACAGGCACCCCAAACCTAACCAGCGCCAGTTCAGCTGACCATGCAGCCCACGCTGTATACTGTGCTGGCTAGGAGCAGGCTGGAGGTCTCCTTGGAATAAGGGGACATTCATCCCCTTACCCCAAGTAAAGCCTAGCCTGCTCAATGGGGCTACTCACATCTGCAGCAGCACAATAACTGGCTCAAGTCCAAGAAGCCCCATAACAGGCTTTCAGGGCCAGGAGGGGGAATTGGGAATGGCCTATACCAGCGGTGCCAATCCTGACCCCCTCCCGGCCCTGAACCAACCCCTTTTCATCCTCCCTCCCCTGTTACACTTCCCACTGCCTGCTCCTGTGCACCCAGCAGGAGCTGCTCTGTTGGGCTCCTGGATTCAACACTGGTGCAGGTCTTCCCACCTGCGCTGCTTACTCTCCCACATGTTTTATGGCATGTTTGTGACACCCTAGGCTAGAGCAGCAGTCACTGCACCAAAACTACTGAAAAATAGGTTTACACCATAAGAATGTAAGTTACCAAAGAAGCCCAACAATGGGGGTAAAGGGGGGGTAAACTACCAGGGGATACTTCTTTTTCTCTAGCTCAGAAGCCCCCCGGAGCTCTCTGTGGTTTTCCTGTACAAGCATAGCACTTTGAGTATATATACATGTATGTGTGCACACCAAGGGAGGACCTATACCAGCAGCTTGCTACTTAGAATGTTGCCATTTCTGTTTAACTCTGCTTCTAATTAGCGCCCACAAACATTTCAAGATCATATAGGTAAATACGTTTATACAGTGTAAGCAGCATAATCTACATTATAGCCTCAATTTTATCCTCATGGTAATGGATCCTGTCCAGAATAGGAGGTCCTCCTAGATTTCCAGGCCTAAGTGCCCCCTCAACCCAGCTTTAGGTTCATCTTCCAGAGGGAGTGCTAATGTAACCTCTGCCATTTGACCTTTGACTGCAATGGCTAGTCTGTTTGTTTGGCTGGCTTTGTTCCTTTTTGTGGTTTTATTAAACTGTTTTTATTTTGGAGTTGTTTTATTTGTTGCATGCCATCTTAAGCACTAGAAAGGTTGCCAATGAATTGCTTTAATAAATTTTAACAAATCAGTTAAACTTGCAATGATGCATTAGGAAAAAAGAAAAAGGAAGATCTGAAATATGGGGGGAAATGCAAAACAGATGACCCTGTCAGCATTCACCATGCTGCGAAGCACATCTGTCAAAATCATTATAAAGGGGAATCAGAGAAGTCAAACTTGTCTCAGGAGAAAAAACTTTTGCTTCTAAACTCTTCGTTTAAAGCATATCTATGGCCAAAGTTTATCTGCAGCCTGCAAATGTTGTGAGAGGGACCCCAAACAGTCTACCAATTCTCACAGAATTCACAGTTACCATAGTTCATAGTTACCTTTTTTCAGGATTAGTTACAAAACTTTGATCAATGAATAATAATACTGAGATGTTTGAATGAAATGTTACGTGCAGTGGCATAGCTAGGACATATCACACCCAGGGTCCATAAATTTTTGCAGCCCCCCATATCACAAAATTAATTTGCAGTGGGTAAGGAGCCTGCCAGGATGGGGAATGAAATCAGGCACCAGTTGGAATATGAGCCCAGGTGTATCCAGTCCATAGATCTGGGCTCCTAGTCTGATGGGAACCCAGGTCTATCTGCTTGGAAGAGGTGGCTCCAGAGGGGAGCCCAGGTCTACCTGGTAGGTAGATCTGGGCTCCAAGTCTGGACAGGAGCCTAGGTGTACCCGCCCAGCAACCTTCAGCCATAGAGGCCAAAGTTCAACCAGAAGCCCAGGTCTACTTGCCTGAGCTCTGGAGTTAAGGTAGTGCTCATGCCCCCCCTCCAAACACAAATACTGGATCCACCCCTGGTGTTACCCTCCTGGGGGTATCACTTTGCTAACACCTTATTGGTTCCATGCTGTGTCATAACATCATCTCATTGGCTCTTTGAACAATCAGTCTCATTGGTCCGTTTTGAGTTAAGGAAATTGTACTTTTTGTTACATAAGACAGTTGCATTTTTGTTTTCTGGGTTTTTTTTAGCCACCTTTGATAGAATGGAGATATTTAACTCCACTTTATTTCATTGCATTCTGCTGTAAATTATGCGTCGAATGGTATATAGCATGATGGTATTATTCCTGGCAACTGCAATTTTGGTTACCAGTAGTGTCACCCCCCTTTAGGGTAGCACCCGGGCTGGACCGCCCCCTGTCCCCCCCCAGCTATGCCACTGGTACCATGCATGTTCAAGACATAGTTCTTTAAAAACAGACCAGTTTTGAAAAAAAGGTAATATATAAAATAGTTTATTTGCATTCATTCCAAGAATGACACATATTTAAATTGCTCCACTTGAAAGTAAACATGAGAAGAGAAAGATAATCAAATTCTCGGTACAGTAAAAGATGCCTTGCTTCAGAATAAGATGGATGAATCAGACAGGAGTCTTTCCCAGCCCTACTTGGAGATTGTAGGGACTGAACCTTAACACATTTTTTTCTGGGAGTAAGTGGAGCACATTATGACTTACTTCTGAGTAGACACCCAGAATTGTATTGTAAGGCACCTTCATATACTCATAATATTGACAGTAGCCCAGGCTTGGCTCTGTGAACAAGTCTCAGGGCACAATCCTAACTAGGTCTACTCAGAAGTAAGTCCTACTGTGGGTTAGGACCCAATAGGTGGGTCATGAACCAATTTTGGGTGGGTCTGCATTCGTTTCAATATTTTATTTTTAATATATTAGACTTGCTGCCACCCTGGTGTGTGTCCACATTTGGGGAAATGTTACACATTTGTACTTTTAACAGGCTACTCTCTATACGCTTTTAACAACGACAATAAATGGGACTTACTCCTGGGTAAGTATGGGTAGGATTGCAGCTTAGGATTGTTAGAAATTCTCCTGCTTGATTATCTGCCCTTCTGGTCATGATATCACTTCCAGTGGGTCCTGACAGATTCTCATTCAAAAAGTGGCTCCTGGTGCTAAAAGTTTGAGAACCACTGATTTAGGGCCCAATCCTATCCAATTTTCCAGCCCCGGTGCAACTACAATGCAGCCCCATGGTAAGGGAACAAATGTTCCCATACCTTAAGGAGGCCTCTGTGACTGCTGCCCCACTACAAGATGCAGTGCATGCCCCGTTAGCACAATTGCACTGGCACTGGAAAATTGGATAGGATTGGGCCCCCAGACAGTTGAGGGGAGAAGTGAAATAAAATCAACATGAAAGTAAAACTGAAATATGAAAGTTGATAAAGGGAGATGAAGGGCAGCCCAATCCTGAGCTGCCCAGGGCTTTATAAGGAGTGCTTTATAAGGCTTGGTGGCACCGAGAAGGGGTACCACCAGATCCGGTGCCTCAGGAGAAGGGGATTTTTGTCCCCTTCCCCCAAGTAAGGTAAGCAGCCCCGCAATGGGGATACTCACTTTACCGTTGACGAAAAGGTCGGTGGTAAGGTAAAGGCACTCGTGTAGGGCTCCGTGCCCTACATGAGAGCCCTGGATCCTGCGGAGCTGAGCTCCGTGGACCCGCCTCCCTCCCTCCCCCCGGCATGCCTCCAGCCCGCCCCCCGGCATGCTGCCCCTGCCCTCTCTTCACCCCAGCCGGCCTCCCCCTCCCCGGAACGCCTCTTCTCTGTCCCCGCCCCCGCCTACTGTGCCGCAGCTCGGCAGTCCGGGAGACCACCGAGCTGCAGAAGCTGGGCAACTGCCCCACGCTAGCCCAGCACAGGCCGGCGCTGGGCTAGCACCAGCGGGAGCCTGGCAGTGAGGCTGGCAAACGTGCCTTATGGCACTTTTGCGACAGTGCTCAGTCGCACGGAACTGTCCTGCCAAGCACAGGATTGGGCTGTTAATGAACAAATGAATAAAACTAGTAAATTAGACAACTTTTTCATAAACATTTCCAAAGAAAACTGAATAAATTTGGGCAGTGGGTTATAAGCAGTAAAATCATCAATGGCAAATATTAAACACGAGTGAAAAAATTTATAAAAACAAAATTGAGGAACTTGCTAGACTCTAGCTACACTGGAAAGGAGTTTGATCAAATAACCTGAGCATCAAATAACTTCAAATATGAGTTGCCAATGCAATGCTGATGGGAAAACATCAAATACCATTTGGGATTATATTAGCTACATGACCAGGGGTAATACTACCTGACCCTTTTTTAAAATACAGATTAAGCCTCAATTTGCAGAATATTTACAATGCTATTTACCAGGATTCCATCCAATGATTCTGTGTTGTGAAAACCACCCCCGGTTTTGCTTTGCAGCAATAAAACTAGTTCAGTGATAATTTTTGTATGGTTCAAATGAATCACCTTGACACAATTATTTACTGAATCAACTTTCCTATAATTTTAATGTCTTCATTCCAGTTATTGGACAATGGGAATGTATTACCCTGGGGCACAAATGGGTTTTGTAAAAGGAAAGGTGGAAGAAAATGGAAATTTTGCTGCATCTCCAGACACTCCTAGTGGGCATAGTGGTTTTACTGTATTCTCAGATGGGCTTATCTGGGCACACTTGCTCTTGGGCAGACCAAGGGACTATTGTATATGCGGTCTGTCACTGGACAAAAGATTGTTAACTGATGCATACTTATATAGCAGGGGTGTCCCAAAGTGTATGTTATGACACCTTAGGGCAGTGATTTTCAACCTTTTCCATCTCATGGCACACTGGCAAGGCACTAAAATGGTCAAGGCACACCATCCATTTTTTGTCAATTAACAATGCACACTGTGCTGCCAATAGCGGCTCATATCCCCCAATGGCCCTACTAACAAATCACCTTCTCCCGAATTCCTGCAGCACAGCTGGGTGCAATTCACGGCTGCACACCAATGTGCCACAGCACAGTGGTTGAAAATGGCTGCCTTAGGGCATTGTGGCACAATCGCAGGGGTGCCTTGGGATGTCCCCAGTGGCCCCTCCTACCTGTTCCACTTGGCGCTGCCATCCTGGAGCTCACAAAAATATTGCAAGTTTTGGCCACCACCATCTTGGTTCTTGCAAGAATTTGTGATGTTCAAGATGGCAGAGCCTGGCTGAGGAGGCTCCGAGGCATCATGAGAATTGCAGTCTTACATTGACAGGCCGTTGGTTCAGCTAGCTCAATATTCTTAACACTGACAAGCATTGGCTAACAAATGTTTTATACATGGGTCTTTCCTCACCCTAGCTGGAGATGTGAGGGATTGCAGCCAGGACTTTCTGCATGCAAAGCGTGTGCTCTTCCACTGACCCTTCCTATGGTACTTCCCCCAACGCTAGAATGCTTCATGTGCAAGCTTCTGCTCAGAGTCCTAAGTCCAGACAACAAGCATGAGTGCCTAATCTCATGCACAGCATGATTTCATTTGCTATTAAACCCAAACACTTCTGGTAAGTGTTATTTTAAACATAAGAACAGCCCCACTGGATCAGGCCATAGGCCCATCTAGTCCAGCTTCCTGTATCTCACAGCGGCCCACCAAATGCCCCAGGGAGCACAACAGATAACAAGAGACCTCATCCTGGTGCCCTCCCTTGCATCTGGCATTCTGACATAACCCATTTCTAAAATCAGGAGGTTGCGCATACACATCATGGCTTGTACCCCGTAATGGATTTTTCCTCCAGAAACTTGTCCAATCCCCTTTTAAAGGCGTCTAGGCTAGACGCCAGCACCACATCCTGTGGCAAGGAGTTCCACAGACCGACCACATGCTGAGTAAAGAAATATTTCCTTTTGTCTGTCCTAACCTGCCCAACACTCAATTTTAGTGGATGTCCCCTGGTTCTGGTATTATGTGAGAGTGTAAAGAGCATCTCCCTATCCACTCTGTCCATCCCCTGCATAATTTTGTATGTCTCAATCATGTCCCCCCTCAGGCGTCTCTTTTCTAGGCTGAAGAGGCCCAAACGCCGTAGCCTTTCCTCATAAGGAAGGTGCCCCAGCCCCGTAATCATCTTAGTCGCTCTCTTTGGCACCTTTTCCATTTCCACTATATCTTTTTTGAGATGTGGCAACCAGAACTGAACACAATACTCCAGGTGTGGCCTTAACATAGATTTGTACAACGGCATTATAATATTAGCCGTTTTGTTCTCAATACCCTTCTTAATGATCCCAAGCATAGAATTGGCCTTCTTCACTGCCGCCGCACATTGGGTCGACACTTTCATCAACCTGTCCACCACCACCCCAAGATCTCTCTCCTGATCTGTCACAGACAGCTCAGAACCCATCGGCCTATATCTAAAGTTTTGATTTTTTGCCCCAATGTGCATGACTTTACACTTACTGACATTGAAGCGCATCTGCCATTTTGCTGCCCATTCTGCCAGTCTGGAGAGATCCTGCTGGAGCTCCTCACAATCACTTCTGGTCTTTACCACTAGGAAAAGTTTGGTGTCGTCTGCAAACTTAGCCACTTCACTGCTCACCCCTGTCTCCAGGTCATTTATGAAGAGGTTGAAAAGCACTGGTCTCAGGACAGATCCTTGCGTACACCGCTTTTCACCTCTCTCCATTGTGAAAATTGCCCATTGACACCCACTCTCTGCTTCCTGGCCTCCAACCAGTTCTCAATCCATGAGAGGACCTGTCCTCTAATTCCCTGGGCGTGACCAGGTCAGCTACGGAAGCAATTTAGAGAGAGAGGCTTTTCAGGAAAATAGCTTTTCAGGTCTGCAGTATCCTATTATGAGAAAATGTTAAGACTATAGAGCAGGTATATGGATAATAGGCAGTTGCAAAGTACAGACGTGCCACCATTTCTATTCTGGAACCCTCCCCCGCATGATTACCCGAAACCGCCGATATGGATAAGCACCTGTCCCCCACCCTCTGAAGTTGAGGGAAACTTTGGTCCCCTCACCTCTGGAGGATCCTCTGAACGCAGCAGAGACTGCATCTTTCTGTGGTCTCTGCTAGGCTCAGACCGAGCCCTAGAGCTCAAAACACGTGACTTCTGGTTTCACAGAAAAATTGGAAGTGATGTTTTTGGTGCTTTATAAGGCATTAGGGTTATAGGGGACCCCATGGACTCCATTCGCAGGTAATTGAATCCACGAATACAGGATCTGTGGATACAGAGCCCCCATGTGTATTCTGTGAGTGTCAAAACTATTAATGCTTTGATATATTAATAAAGTGGATTTGGTCATAGAGACAGTAAACTGTTCAAAACATAGATATTATCATAAGACAGCAATACCTTGACTTCTATCCACTTGACTTTCATCACTTTCCTCTTTCAACCATTTTCAATTATAACCATGTTTCAGATTTCATCCACATGCTCTCCTCTTTCATCCAGTTCTATCCAGCACTTCCGCTACATTTGTCAACGTTCTTATACTTATTTTTCTTTTATTTCTCTTTATTTAGGTTTCTCACACATTCTCATGTATTACTTAGTTAGCTAGTTATGTTTCTCATTAGCCAAAATCAAACTACAGTAGACTATGCTTTGACATTCATCCATTTTTTACTTTTGTTCATGCTTTGTTCCGTAACCAGACAAAAGTGCAAGATATTGCTGTACTCAAATTGTCTGGTCATCCAGAATTAGAAATAAGATGTTTTTTGGTGTCAGATATGTGCTTTGCATTTTGAGGAACATTTCTAATTTTAATTTTTTTTTGTTATTAGCAGTTTATTAATAATGTATTATAAAGGTACAATAACACATCAAACTGTTGTTGCTTCCATTTAACTTACGTTTATGCTCTCCCTCATTAGCCTTTTAAAAAACCCAAGATTTTGTGGCCCATCTTCTGGAGTTCTCTGTCATGTAATGGTGTCTAAATTGCACCCCCTCAGCTGCTATTTGCCCCACAGGAGAAAACATATTCATATATTAAGTTGATTATTATTTATTATTATTATTGAGATGGACAGGGGCAGGGCTTCCCAGAATGCTGTCTGATGCCACGCCAGGTCCTCTGCTGCTGCTTCTGCACATAGAAAAAGCCCTCCTTACCTTGTTTATGTCACAGTTTCTTTTATATGTGAAAGTGCAGGACCTCTGGTTTCATTTAAGGCAGCTGTTCCCAACCTGTGGTCCGGGAGATCCTGAGAAGTGGTCCACAAGGTCTCAGGAAAAAAAATGTTCTCCTTTGATCACTTCCAGTGTCTTTCCAAGTGAGCGCTCCCCCATGGACCACTGAAATGTCGGCTGTAGCTGTAGGTGGCCCATTCTCCTCCCTCTCTAATGGTCCAGAACCTCTGATGTACCAGCTGCAGGACGGTCCATTCTCCATGCTTTCTTGTAGTCTGTGGAGGATCGCTCACTCAGTTAGATGGTTTCCCATGGAGAACCAGAGACAGTGGAGAATGGACCCCGCACAGCTGGAATTTCCAGTGACTCATTGAGCACTCCCCTATGGGCTACCAAATTGAAATGTATTTTTCTGTATGGTGGGTTGGATTGGTCCACAACAATTCCAATGTCTGCCTCAGTGGTCCACAGGTTCCTAAAGGTTGGGAACCTCTGATTTAAGGGATGAACTGTTCCTGTAAATCAGACTGGAAATCCCACCCTTCCATGTTTAAAGAAATCATTCCAGGAGCAAGATAAGGAGGCAGGTGATTCACTTTCTGCTCTCTTTTAGTGGGTGGAAAGTGAATCAATGCAGATTGCATTTACCACAGACTAGATAGGGGTTGTGGTGGTAGTAGATTCAGGCTGAAGGACACTCTGAATCTGCTGCCCTCTTGCACACCCCGCAATCCACTGCTGATGCAACCTACCTCACCTAACTTTAAGGATGCAGCCCACTATGAGGTGGAAATTGCCTCAGATGAGACAAAGGTGCTACATTTGTTCTGCTCAATGTTGCATCATTGATCACTTTCTATTTTTGGAGGCTGCATATATTATGGTGGCTCTGCTGTATTTTATATTATAAATAATGGCTTGGATTGGAAAAATTGTGTCCACATTGGCAAGGATACCTAATTCTACTGCCAAAACATCTGCCTTGGATTCAATTTTTACTGGGACATTGATATTATTGCTCTTTAATTTGTTATTGGCAATGCTTGTTTTTAATTTATCTTTTTAGATGTATTGCCTACTCTATTCCAAATGCTTAGGGCAGGTAATAAAAGCAAATAGGGAAGCACACTGACCCACCTAAGAAAACAAAATAAAATGTCATTAAAATAATAATAATAATAATAATATAATAATAATAATAATAATAATAATAATAATAATAATATAATACAGGTATTTATATACTGCCTTTCATGATCTTCAGATTTCTCCTCAGACTTTAATTCAAGGCGGTTTACATAGGCAGGCTATACTAAATCCCTATAGGGATTTTTACAATTGACAGATGTTCTGTCTTTCAAGAACTACAACATTTCAGATGGATCCTTTTATGATCTGGTATCACATTCTGGCCTCCAGTTTCCTCCCACGCAAGCTGACAATCCTTCATATCTCACTTGAAGGGCGGCCAAAGAGCAGATGGAAAAACTTGGCTCGGCTTGTCAGCTGCTTCAAGGTCAGCTGCTTCACGGTGCCGGTGGCCTCGAACTGGCGACCTTCAGCTGTTATCTTCAGGCAAACGGAGGCTCTACCCTCTAGACCAGATTTCCCCACCTTTTGCTGATCTAAACCTGAGCCCAAGTTTCTAATTATCTAACAGCCCAATCCAACGTAAATCCCCGTGTGGCGAGGCAGTGGTGCCAACACAGGCTACACTGCATCCTGTGGGCATTTTTGGCTGCTGGAGGTCTCCTCAAGTTAAGGAGACATTCTGTCTTCCTCCTGCCCCATTCAACTCCCGCCCCACCCCTGAACTGACCTGCTCTGGAGTACCTTTCAAGAGACAGGAAATTAAAGCCAGTACACCTGGGTGTTGAGCTGTTGCAAATCACTATACAGTGTTTTTATAACAGCCCATGCAGTGGCATTGCTATGGGTGTCGCACAAAGGGGGGATGACACCACCAATGACCCAAAATGCTAAAATCGCTGTTTGTAGAAATAATACCATCGTATTATATGTCATTTGATGCATAATTTACAGCAGAATACAATAAAAAAAAACCTGGAGAGAAATATCTCAATTCAATCAAAAGTTATGGTCATAAAAACCAAAACAAAATGCAACTGTCTTATGCACCAAAAAAGTACATTTCCTTAACTCAGAATGGACCAATGAGACTGATTGTTTGAAAAGTCAATGAGATGTTATTATTATAACACAGCATGGAACCAATAAGGTGTTAGTAAGGTTACATCCTGGGGGAGGTGACACCACTAATGACCAAAATTGCTCAGACCAAGGTTTGTAGGAATAATACCATCATGTTATGTATCAATTGATGTGTAATTTCATACAGAAATGCAATGAAACGAATCACGTTGAAATATCTGTGTTCTATCAAAAGGTATAGCCAAAAAAACCAGTGGGGGGGGGGGGCTGGACGGTACATCACCTTCCCCACCACCTGGGTCGTAGCACTGCCCACTGCTTGGGATTAGGTCCATCATGGGAGTGACATGCTGGCTTCCTGCACCGGGTGACTCAAATTCTAGTGACGCCACTGAGCCTGTGCCAGTGAAATGCATGTTCTGTTGGCACAGGCCCTCATTAGGCTTGGGCTATAAATTTCAGAAAGCACATCTCCCATGATTGCTGAATTCATATTCATATTGGCTGATTTGCATTTATTAAAAAGTAAATTCAGGATGAATCAAGGACTATTTCCTTAAAGTTAAACTTAGAAGTCAGCACAGGATCACACAAAACCTTTTTAGAAGCTCTGGTTTCTATCCTAATACATGGGTAAAGAAAAATATGCAACAAAGTCACAGTAAAGACATCTCTTTTAAGAGAACATCTGTCTAAAATGCTAATTTCCAGTACAAACAACATTTATTTGAATCATGACTGTAAGGTAGGATCATTCAGAGGCTAGAATTGGGATGTACGTGCTCATTGTCCACCATAGCCTGCTGCCATCACATTTCTGACCACCTCCATGGTTGCTGCCATTTTGCACTGGTGGTGTTTGCAGTGATGGTGGGTTTGCAATGATGGGTTTGCAAAATGGTGGTGGTGTTTACCAAACACAAACGGTGGTATTTGCACTAATGGGGCAGTGGCAGCAGTTAGAGATACAGAAAGCAGGGAACAGTGGATCTAATTTAAATCCATTTGGTGAAAAGGCAGGAAACTGTTGTCCGCATAAGAGTTTTCACAATGCAACATGTGTTTTACTGTTATGAGATCCAATAATCTTATGAGATTAATATGGGATCTACTGCTTGCCAATCACTACAATGAAATAGCACGCTTTTTAAATTTAGCTAATTTTAAAAATCAGATCCATCCTAATTCTGGGCATATTTGACATTCCACCTCCTATACACGGGGCACATTAATTCTTCCAAAGCAGACTTCCCCAGATGTTGCATACTTCTAAAGCCCTGATCTTCAAAGTGTTTGAACAAGGGTCTCTTGTTGTAGAGGAGATAAAGTTCATTTGATGGTTTTCAAGAGACAAGCCCGTTTTAGAATTCATACTCTACTATCAAAGAAATTATTTTACACCTTCAGTGAATAAGCTGGAAGAGAAGGTAATTAACACATACATGTTAAGAGTAAAGATGATTTTTTCCCCTACACTCTGCAACATATTTATTTAAACTCTAGAATAGGGATGTCAAACTTGTTTCATACAGTAGGCCATATAGCATTCATGGTGCCTGCTGAAGGCCAGAAGTGATGTCATTAGGCAGGAAGTAACATCACTAAACCGGGGAAGACGAGAAGTAAGCACTTTTTGCTCACTTAGGGACTCATTAGCTGCAAAAGACAAAAAAGAAAAACATGCAAATCTTGATCATATTTTCAAGATATGGGAGAGCCCAACTATCATGTGGACTGCCCTTTCAGCAGCGACACCCAGTAGCTGAGAACAGCTGATGATGGTGCTGGGTGAGCCATCACCTATGAACTATCATGCACGTCAGATAAAGAGCTTCTCTGGGCCTCATCCAGCTTGCAGACTTTATGTTTGACACCCCTACTCTAGAAGATGGTATACAGCCTGTATAATATACTGCATAATACAGGTCAGCGATTTTCAAACAGTAATTACTGCTTTTGCAGTCTGACTTGGACTGCGGTTTGGTACATATTTACCTGCTAGTAAGCCCCATTAAACACAGTGGGACTTACTTCTGAGTAAACATATATATTGCCTTGTTAGGATATGGTATTTGGGATATAGTATAGTAGCTAATAAAACAGATTCATTTAAGTTTTGCAGTTCGGTTTTGCTGGTTGTTCTGTAATAGTATAGTTTGTGCATTTTCCCATAACTAGACCACATATATTTTCACAAGTGATATAAAAATGTATATTTGTCCTTAGACCTTATATGTGTGCATTATTAATAATTCTTAGTCTAGAGCAGTGGTCCCCAAACTTTTAAGCACCAGGACCTACTTTTTAAAATGACACACTATCAGGACCCACCTAAGTTTTCCAGACTTAAAAAAAAAAGAGATCTAGAATGAAATATTTTAGTTATGTATTTATTTATAAATAATAACCAGAAAAAAGACCCTCAATATTTATATCCCTATATTTACAAATGTTTGCAAACTGCAAGAGCTAAACTCTTTGCAGAGTAAGTAGCAGTACAGTATCTGATTTTTGAATAGCTTCAGGGCTTGAGGCAGTTATCTGATCTTTCCATCACCCTTTGGCTATCCACCAAAAATCAGGTTGTGACCCACAGTTTGGGAACCACTGGTCTAGAGCATCCAGTCTCTCGTATACGGCACTAGAAAATAGTGGGAATGGAATAATGAAAAGTGCAAAAATATGCTTTTTGAACAAGCAAAATGCAGGTCCTTACCTGGAATTTGGTTTCTTATTTTTCTAGAAACTGTCCTATGCTAAAGAAGCAATGAGTGGGTGAGTATTGACATTGCCTTCTGTTGTTTTTTTTTAACAATACATTTGTCAGTGGTCTGAAGCAGTGTTTCAATAATTCATCTTTTATTCTGATTTCTTGTCAGTTCCTGCAGCGATTGGTCCTGTGGGTAAGTTACATATGCTATTTAAAAGCTTCACAGCCCACTCCCTTTCCAGTGGTGTCTGATGTTCAGTTTAATGCAAGAAAATGTTTCACAAGCCTTAAAAAGTGGCATTGCAACCTTTGGCAAAGTATAGATTCCATGTGCAAGCCTCAGACCAGGCCTAATGCGGGGCATAGTGCACTTTTGGCGTGTATGCTTAATATATTGTTATCTACTTGAGACTGCAAATTGCCACTTGAAAATGTATGCATTGATTTAGTAAGAAGGGAACTTGTTGAGGAATATATACAGTGGAGGGAAGAGCTTCGGCTTCTGGCCTATTCATCTCAGATCTATTAAGGAAGGAATTAAAACCTTAAAGCATGATTCTAAGAATCTGTGTTCCAGAAGACAGGGAATCCTTCAGTGTGTAAACTGTAACCAGGAACGAATGAACTGTGCAACTATTTTCATGTACCAGAAGGAGCCTTGGAGTTGTGTTCTCTGAACAGCAGCACCCACAGTGGGCTCGATAGGTGACTTTCAAAACTGAGGATAGTTGCAAAAACAGTTTGTGATATATCCTCTGCTATTACAAGAGAAAAATATATCTAAAATCCTACTAAACGGGGCCAAGTTCATGTACTCAACTAACAGCCCAATCCTAACTAACTTTCCAGCACCACTGCAGCCATATTAAGGGTATGTGCACAGCATCCTGTGGTGGGGGCGCAGTCGTGGGGGCCTCCTCAGGGTAAGGGAATGCTTTTTTCTCTTACCTCAGAGCTGCACAGTGGCTGCATCAGCACTTGAAATTTGGTTAGCATTGGGCCCTAAATTAACTTTTTCAGTCCATGCCTATTTAGGGTTGGATCCACAGGAAGATTGCACAAGCAAAAATGCACTTCCACTCACACAGACAGACACAGTTTCCACCTACCACCCCCCATCTGCAGCTTCCTACACCATTTCTCACAGTATCCCCAAGGGTCCTCTGTATAAGGTCTAGTGCGGGAGGGTGGTAGGGACTATAGCACTGAGGAGAAAGCAGCAAAACCTTTCTGTGGATCCAACCCACTGTGTGCAAGGAGAACAGCTGCATATCTTTAGCCTGCCATCACGTCAGATAAATGCTGCCAGCACATGTGGGTCTGTAAGTGTAAACAGTGCACTAACTGGAAAGAAAATGGTATAAAAAGTCTCAAAAATAAATATAACTGCTTTTATAAAATGATTGGATAACCATAATTGCATCTTTAAAAAAACAACACCTAATGTTACAAAGTTTGATAATTATAGGATATAAACTTAAAAACAAAGTTCTGAAATAAATGTACTCATCGTGTTTCCCACTTGGATGAAGTGCTTCACCCTAGGCTATTCTTTGCAAATTCTCTGATTTCAGACAAATTGGGGGCAGGAGGATTGAAAGTCTACTCAGGTTTTCCTTCATCCCACACTTCTCATGAAACACTGTAAGGCAGTGTGGACATTAGGTTTGCTTTAGACATCTTCCTATATTGTTGGGCTTTATTTTTTTTCCTCTCAGACATTTTTATAGTAACGTAACACTTGGTATTTGACGGCAGTTGTATCATTTTCATATATTGTGACTTGTACCAATTTCAAGGATAATGAAAGAAGATACTCCACAGGGGAAAATTGGTTTAAATTAAGTATGTCTCCATAAAGGTAGCCAACCTTTTATGAAAGACAGAAAAATGAAAATAAAAATTATTGTCTGCATCTCCCCTATTCTTGGGTGAAATGTGACTTGAGAGTTTGTTTTGCTTTGTGCTCTATGATACTGCTAGCTTTAAACATTCACACCTGAAGCAAAACATCAAAATGATGCCCACTCACCCCCCCACCCCCGCAACTCTGGTTTCTTTAAAGAACAGAGATAAAGACTAGGAGCAGAAAAGTCTTGCCTCTCTCTAGCATCTGCTGTCTGAAGCAATGTCTTCATTTGAAGACCAGCTGCATGAGAGTTCTGTATAATTTTGACTGAACCATGTCTAGTTTGAAATTATCTTCTTCCTTCCCACAATTTGCTATCTTTGTCCTTTAACTGTACACCTCTAGCAACATATGCACACAACTTATTACCCTGTCCCTGCAAGCAGTACAATCATGCACACACACACACCTTCTCCTTTCCTATTCTTTCAAACATTCAGGCTTATATGATAATCATTGATCTCATACCTTAACCTCTCCTGTTCTGTTGCTATTTCCTGGTCACTTTCTTTGCTCTCCGTATTCACTTCACTCCTTAACCCAGCAGTTCTCAGTGGGTCTGGGACACACCAGTGTGTCATGACCCAATTTTTGTTGGGTCACAAAACTGCCAGGTCAGATTAGGCTATGTACATCAAGGGTTAAACAAGCTGCTACTTGGAGGGGGGGGGGAAAGCACTGCTGCCCATTCACTATTATAGCCATACCCTTTGGCATTTATAAATCAGGCAGCCTTCTCTAGGAACTCTAAAAGGTTTGAGAACCACTGCCATAACCCATCACCACTTTATAAAGATGTTTAAGTCATAGTAGTAACAGAAGAAACATCACTGTGAAGTATAAACTCTTTACCCTTTTTCAGAGACTAGGAAAAGCTAGAAATAAAATCCTATTCATGAATAGTATGGGCATCCATCTGGCTTTGTTCTTTTCATCTTTGCCTGAATGAGAGCCCAAAGTTAAGCTGATGGTCATTCACAATTGTTCTTTTGACTTGTTTTATATTTGGCTTCTCAACCCTTGTATTTTTCTATCTTCCTGGGGCTACAAGAAACAGTAAATAGAGCTGTGCTATGTGGCTATACTCATCCATTAATTAAGCTTTCCTAGCATCAGTACTATACACTTGCAAACCTGGCCCCTGTGCTGCCTGGGGCCAGGTTCACCCCCCTACCGAGTGTCACCCCTCACTGACACATCTGGAAGAGCCTGAGGAGGCTACACATGATCTCTCCAGGCCCTTTGAAGTCCTTCTAAGGGCCTAAAACGTCACTTCCAGTTTTCGCCTGAAAACCAGAAATGGGGTTTTAGGTTTTCTGGAGGCCTCAGAAAGCCATCGGAGGGCTAGGGAAGGCTGCACACAGCCTCCTTCAGCCCTCCAGGTGCCTCTGTGAAGGGGGGGTGCAGGGGAGTGGATGGTGGCACAGTGCCACCCTTTCTCCTGTGCCATCCGGGGCATTTGCAACCCTTGCCCCACCCAGATATGCCAGTGGTACTATCCATGTTTTTTCCCCTCAAAGCTTAAACTGGACTCTGGCAAAAGCACAATTAAGCTGGACTTCTCATGTTGGCATCCTTCGGTCTCGGAAGACTATGGTATCGCGCTCTGAATAGTGGTTCTGGAACAGAGTGTCCTCTCCAATGCGCGAAGCTTTCTCTAATCATCGGGAGTAGAAATGCCTAAGACTGGCAAGATACTACTCATTTTCTATATCTATATGAGTTTTTTCCCACTTTCTTCTTAAAGTGAATGAGCTGCACATAGCAACTGTTCAGAAACTTCAACAGGAGCAGAATGCATAGACTCCCCTCCTAGGTAAGGTGGGTCACAGAGCATTTGCTAGCTCCACAAGCAATTTTCAGATGACTTTTGTAGTGCTTTTGAAGCAGTGGAACAAAAGTATCCAAACACCAGGAGTCTGGATTCTGTATGCAGGGCTGAGATAGATGTCAGTTTGTGTTCATTTTCAGCAAATACGGTGAAGGCCAGGGGTTGTTTCCAAGTCCACACATTCCAAGGAGCAATGAACTGGCATTGTAACTAAGGACTGCATTTAGACACTGGGAAACTATGCTGCTTTCTATTAAACATGACAGGAAAAGCTGTTCTTTTTCAAAGTGCAGCTAGAGAACAATAAAAATATATCTGAAGTAGAACCAACTTTAATGTAGTGGCTTGCTCCCATTGCTCAATCCAATTCCTAAAAGTCTGGGATTGCAGCTGATTCACACTACATGGCAGTCATGTTGTGCCACCTTCATACAATCTGGAGGAGGAGGATAAGCTATACATGTTCACTCAGTGGGTGGAGAAGGTTTGTACTGGGTGGTCCTACCCCTAATGTGTTCATGTGTTAAAGCAAAGGGGGAGATTTTGGTTTCTGTGCACATATAGTGGTGTGTGCATAGGACCTTCCATGAAGTCAGAAACCCTTATCGAATAGGGTTCCCAATCACATGGATCATCTATGCACATAGAAACAAATTCCCACCTTTGTTTCATTGTGGGAGGGTCAGGGTAGGAGGAGTCCAGTGTGATCCAACTACCCCATTATGAAGAATGAACATGTGAAGTATTTGTGAAGGGATAGAAAGCTTAGAATTTTACAGTGGCTGCATCTATAAACACAAGAGCCCTGCTGGATCCTGCCGAAGGACCATCTAGTCCAGCATCTATAGCTGGCACAAGTCTGAGTTGATCCATGCAGGTGGATTGGGCCGAGGAAGGGGATTAGGATTCAGTGGGTGCCACTGCTGCCAAAATCTCCACCTCCCAGGCCCAATCTGCCTCCTCCCTGCCCCACCTCCTCCCCATTCTACCCACCCCCACCCTCCCTCTGCCCCATTCCACCCCCTGTACAGCCTTATCTGCTCTGGCAGGCATCCCTGGGCTGTTGGAGTGTGGACCTGGCCAATCACGCTGGCATAGTTACATTTGTGGTGTGCAGTAAAACATTTTACGCCAGCAGAACACACGGTCTTCCAGCATAATGGCTTGATATGATTGGGCCATAGGTTGTGGGAGACCATCCTGCAGGATGATGAAAACTTCTTTGTCCTGGAAAGTGTTTGCAATATAGGCAACCACTGATGCTATTTCAAATGTATTTTTTGATGACTGTGAATGGCTATGGGTTGTTGATTTTAATCATTTTGTGTAGCATTATATTATAATAAAATCTGAACTTTTAATTATTGTTTAGCTCCCACAGGAACTTGCTGATATGATTGCTTGTGGGACAAAAAGTTCTAAGCAGGATAGAATTTGACAAGAACAACTACTTTGCATTTGCCTACTAGGAATTTTGGAAGAGTTTCTTTAGGAACCATTTTCCCTTAAGGAGAAAAGGTTTGTCGACCCCTGAGAAAGGAAAATGGAGCATTTGAACCTGTAGATGTGCCAGTTTATGACAACACTATTGGTGACCTGTGCTGAGAATTATGGAAAAATTGTGAGCTTAGCCTAAATGGAAGGACTCTGTTGAAAGCAAACCCTTTCCGTCCACCCAGCTACTAGAATCAGGAAAACCAGGTGCGAGATTGCACCAGTTTTCCAGCTTCCGGTAAAATGAAAAATATCTTCAAATGACATGTAATAAATACAGCACATGTTTGCTCTTTCATGACCGACATGTAATAAATACAGCACATGTTTGCTCTTTCATGACCCACTTCACAGCTAGGGGTCTGCACAGGAGGATGTAAGGGTAATAAATACAGCACATTTTCTACTTTTCTATGACCCACTTCGCAGCAAGGGGTCTGCACAGGAGGAGGACTGCTGGCATCCAGGTTAAGCTCATTCAATGCTAAGCTACACTGATCCAGATAACCCTTCTAATTTTTTTAACCCTTTTATAAGGCTTTGTAAACTTTTTGCTAGACTTGGGATCCTATAACAGTATATGCTAGCACTGGGTCCCTTGTTAGCAAGACTAAATGCTTCAGAGTGCCAATGTATAAGCTCTGGCTGCTTGTAAGCTCTGTATTATCAGAGTGCCAATGTATAAGCTCTGGCTGTTTCTCACAAACTTCTGATGAGGTAGTAAATCTACCATGTCAGACTGCAAGTAGGGGCTTATGATGTAATCATGCAAAAACAAACCCTCCAGTATTGTCCGAAAAACACATTTTTAGCTTAGTCTACTCACTGAGGGTGCAACTTCATGTTATTTTGGTAAATATATGCTCCCAAACCAGCATTTGCTGAAATAAGAGGAATGCAGGGCTAGAGAACATTTGCAGGAGACATGTGGGAGAAAAAGAGGCTTTACTCCTGTTGTGCCTACTGATTCCCCCTTAAAAGTTTGCACACCTACCCGAGGACTGCATTTGGTTCAGCAAAGCCTGCTTCTAGTTTCTGATACTAGGTGAGGGGAAAATGGCTGCCTCCCCTGCCCCTCTCCCCCTGCATTAATGTTATTTCAACAAACTGGCATTCGAGAATGTTCTGTTTGCCTTGTAATGAGTAGTTATAAACTGACTGACTTGTTGGCAACCTTCAGTCTCAAAAGACTATGGTATCACACTCTGAATGGTGGTTCTGGAACAGTGTCTAGTGTGGCTGAAAAGGCCAATTTGGGAATGACAATCCCTTCCACACTGGCAGCAAGTGCAATCTGTCCCTGGTCTGTCTCCCTGGCTATGGGCCTGCCTCTTTGCCTCAGTCTGTTGGCCATGTGTCTCTTCAAACTGGGAAAGGCCATGTATGTCGCAATATGTAGACAAAATCAATCTGTCTGTCTGTCTGTCTGTCTGTCTGTCTGTCTGTCTGTCTGTCTGTCTATCTATCTATCTATCTATCTATCTATCTATCTATCTATCTATCTATCTATCTATCTATCTATCTATCTATCTATGAATGAATGAATGAATGAATGAATGAATGAATGAATGAATGAATGAATGAATGAATGAATGAATGAATTTTTCTTCACTTTTCTCTCCAAAGGGAACCCAAAGCAACTTACAAAAAGTCATAAAACCACATTTTAAACTATCAATACATTATAAAATATCCTAATATAAAAAAAACCTTTAAAACTTACAGTAAAACTCCAACCCAACAGCTTTTTTAAACCTTGAAAAATATATTCTAAAAACCTTAAAACAATTGCAATAAAAACAAAAACAGCAGCAGACACAGTATAAGAAAAGGGCATAGCCTGTACAATCTAGATGTCCTTGTAAAAAAGGTTGAAAACTCAGAAGAGTTGTCTGAAAAGACACAATTTTAGGCCCTGCTGGAAGGTCTCTATGGCAGCGATTTTCAATCTTTTTCATTTCATGGCACACTGACAAGGCACTAAAATTGTCAAGGCTTTTTGACAATTGACAAGGCAGACCATACTGCCAGTGGGGGGCTCACATCCCCCCCTTGACCCTACTAGTAAATGATCTTTCTCCAAATTCCTGTGGCACACCTATGGACCACTCGTGGCACACCAGTGTGGCACAGCACAGTGGTTGAAAATGGCAGCTCTAAGGAGAGAGCAGTTCATAGACTGAGAAGGAGGGAGTTTCACAAGGTTTGTGCCAATGTTGAGCAGGCCCTACTTCTTGCTGCCACCCCTCCCACCTCCACAGATGATGGCAGTTGTAAGAGGGCCTTCTCTGAAGACCTGAGAAGATGAGCCAGATTGTACAAATGCAAAATACCTTGGCCCCAAACCCCTACCCAAGTTCTGCAGGGTACATCAGAGATACAGGTTCCCCTCCTCTATTATCTGTGACTTGAGGCCTAAGTCACGGTTTACTGTTTACATTGTGTTATTGGTCCGTTCTTGATTTTGGTGTGTTTGGTCTTGGGATTCTGGGGTTAGTATTGCCTCAAAAGTTAGTAGTAGTGGCTCTCCTGAGTGAAATACTTTGTAGCACTAAAGAAAAACTGGAAGTCAGTGGTCAAAGTGTTAAGAAAGACAACATTATATCAAATGATCAGTATTTGATCAACAATATATCAACACTATATTGATCAACAATATATCAACATTATATCAAATGATATGTAATTTACAATGGGTCATTGGCACATTTCATCAGAAATGAAGTTGCAAAAGAAGTAGAATGCAGCCATATAGGACGTCTTGAAGAATCACATAACACATCATTTAGTCTGTAACAGTCTTGAACTAAAATATTGAACTTGCATATCAGGATCCTTAAAGAATGATAAAAGGTGCATTTTCCACGTTTTTAATGCATTTTCATAGGTTTTTTGAACTCTCTTGATTTGTGAGCATTGAATCAGGAAACAGAATTAGAAGATGCCTATCAGTCCAGAGTAGATAATGAAAAGTAAAATGACGTGTCATGGCAGATGTAGTGCTAGAGATACAGGGACTATAATAAGAAAACTAAAGAATGTAATCACTGAGTTCAAAAGTTAGGCATTCCCATCCACCCTTGTTGATATATGCATGTCTTATGAGTGTGCTGATGCTCCATAGAACTATTTCAGACTGTTTCTGAAGATAACCTTTTCAGTTTTGGGTTTGGGGTTTAATATAAATAATATATAGTCAGCAAATAATAATATGGCTGATCATACTATTTATAATCCTGTCCCGGTGTCCACTTTTCTGATTTTTCAGTGGTAGGTGAAATCAGTTTCATTCATCTGGATTTTTAATGAATGATAAGATGTTTTATTTGCTATTTTATGATGATGATTTTATTGGTTTTATTGCTTTTATGTGGTAGTTTGTATGAAATTTTTATTATTGTTTACTATGACTATAAGCTGCTTTGTGAATTTGTTGGATTAAAAAGTGGGATATAAATGCCTCAAATATGATACAATAAAATAAAAAGTATTAAATAAATATAGAAAAATAATGTTCTGGTTCCAAAAAGAGAACTGGGGGCTATTTTATTTCACATTGGTCTTTTTAAACTGGAACATTTCAGTTCTAATCAGCTGATAAGCCCAAAAAACAACAAATTCTTTACTGCTAATTAATTATTTTTTAAAATTATTTTTAAATCTTAATTAATTTTAATTAATCATTTTTAAATTAATTAATTAATTAATTAATTAATTAAGAGACATCAGTTGCTTTTACTGATGTACCTAACATGGGGGATCCAGAATGTCTTCTTATCCTTTTAACAGGAGGTCCAAAGACAGTATGCAAGTTTGACAATATAAAAGTAAACATATACCTGTGGCTGAGACCCTTGCCAAATAGGAGTAGTTGAATAAATACTTCTTGTGCCACATGAGGAGCTTCTGAGAGCTGCTTCCCTCATCAGTATCCAGAAACAGCCAGCAATATCCATGTCTTCCTACAAATAAACACACGTCAACTCTTTCCATGTTACGCTCGTAGGTTCAGTAATGACTTTTAGGAGCCTTCCTCCAACTTCCTGAATATAAATAGTGGTTCCAGTCCAACTAAAGTTAGCCCTGCCAAAATACCATTGAAATTATCGGGCAACATGATTCTATGCATGCTTACTTCTAAGTGAGTCTCTTGTGTTCAGTGGGCTTGACGCCCAGGCAAGTGTGCATAGGATTGCCATTAACTTTTAGCTGGATCAAGCCAGTATAGGAAACAACCTTCACTGGCCTGACTGATGTATCATAAAAATAAAATAACCATCTGTGCTAAAACATGGGTTGAGCAGAGTACAAAACACATGAGTGGGTCACAAGTTAGAAGTGTTAATTATTTTAGGGCCCAATCCTATCCAACTTTCCAGCACTGATGCAGCCATGTCAAGAGGGTGTGCATTGCATCCTGCAATGGGGTGGCAATCATGGAGGTCTTGTCAAGGTAAGGGAACATTTGTTCCTTTACCTCAGGGCTGCATTGAAGCTGAATCAACGCTGGAAATTTGGATAGGATTGGGCCCTTAGTGAAGTAACAGCACAATTAGGGGAAATCAATCTGTTCTCTATTTACACAGATCTTTAACCTATGAGGTTAGAAACTATAGTCCTATTCAAGTATTATAATTCTGGATACGTAGTAACTGGGTGGAAGGGACATGGAAGCCCAACAGCTGGTCATGCCCTGTCACCAACAGCCCTGTCACCTTACTCCGTGGCCACATCCCCTATTGTCCCCACATATTCAGCATTTGCCTGCAGAAACAGAAAGTGCTGAACATGAAGAGAGAAGGGGGTTGAATTTAAATGTGGCTACTCTTTTGAATTGAAAACTTGACTATTACTATGGTTGCCTGAGCAATAAAAGTTAACAGAGTTACAGAGGAATAGGAAACAGAAGTCTTCTGTTTCTATTGGTACTTCTTTTGCTATTGCTTGTGCTCTCTTTTTTTTTTTAAAGAATAAATACATATGCCTATGCAATGCATATATATATTTTTAATATTTTGCTTAATGCTCAGCCAAGATGCTCCAGAGCTTCATTTATGCAGGTAGGCAATAGTATTGTTGTATATTCTTTTTATCTACACTTTGTAACAGGAACCTCCTGGACCAAATTTTTCTCACTGAAGTCTTTGGCTTCCACAGGTGTAACTGCAAGTAAAATCTTCCTAGATTCTGTTCTGTTAGAAATAAATGCTTCTGATCCAAGGGTCAACTTAATAAAAGGAAAATATGTGTAAATCAGCATGTTATTGGTATATAAATGGGTAGTAGACACAGTATTTCGTTCTAAGTATCTTCATCAGAAACTTCTGCAGGACTCACAAGAATTTCTATTTTGAATGAGAGACACAAATGTTTGTGGCCCGTTATGTGTTCTGATGAACCAATCAGGCAACTCAGTGTGTATCTGTAGTATTTTTGATGGAAAAACTAGGACAATTAATCAGATTAGCTTCTGTCCTGGGGTTACATCACTGACTTCAGAAGTTTTCATTTATGGATAAATTTGGTCCTTTCATTTTCTGAGTTATTTATCCTCAGGATTTTGAATTTTAAGTAAAACTACATTTCTTAATACTAAAAGATGTATTTCTGATGTATTTTTGTATTTTGTATTTTTGGTGAATTTTTGATGTATTTTTGTCTAATTTTTCAAAAATACTACAGCTCTCATTCCTGCACCTGTAAATTTGTGACTAAAAAAGCTAATGGACAAGAGCATATGCTTGATTTAAACTTATCTCCATTTTCTGTATCTTTTTCTGAAGCGAGATGGGATGGCTACAAGAGGTAGTACTTTACTGTTACTGCCACCTTGGTTGTAAAACATCAAGCTAAAAATCTCAATCTTCAATAAACCCAAACCCAACCCCCATTCTCAGAGGCAACTATCCATTGTAGGCAGCAACTCTACTAAATTCAGTCCACTTTCAATATCAATGTCCTAATGAGCATCGCTGAAGCAAAAAATTTCGCAACATTAAAAGTAATACCTGGATTTGCACCAGACAGCAACAAATTCATATATTGTTGTTGTGTACATCCCATAAAATGGGTCAGCAATGGTATAATAAGACTAGCACGAATGTCCCTATAAAAGGAACAATGAAAAAGTACATGTTCGATAGTTTCAACATCTTCTGATCCACAGGGGCATAGTCGTTGAGTCCAAGGTATCCTTTTATATCGTCCTTCTGACACTGCTGAGGGGAGTCCTCTAAGGCGAGCCAATGTAAAGGCTCTTCTATACTTATAGTTCTCCAGCTGGGCAAGGTAATGTGGGACATCAACAATATACTTACGATCTTCCCTAACATAGAATTCAGAGACATTAGAAATGTCATTCTGCCTTTCCGTATCCAAGATACGTTGTTTCCTTATATGATTGACAACTGACTAGATGACTTTTGGGGCCTAGGCAAAAATCATTGTTTTCCTGGGCTTATGATTACTTTCAGTGTTTTGCTGATTTTTTTGAAGGATTCCCAAGGGCTGTTTTTATTTTCTTTCTTTCTTTGTTTTGTAACTATTTGTTTTAAACCAAATTATCATCTGTGTTTTTGAAGTGCCTTTTTTGAATTGCATATTTGAAGGCATGGTAGGAATATTTTAATATTTTAAATGAATTAATAACAGTATTTTACATTCCAAAGGCCTTTTTAGCAACATTTCCAAAAATGCCATTAGTGCAAGCAACCTTGGAAACTGACTTTCACTTTCCAGTATCTAAATTCTATAATGTATTGTGAGGAAAGGGCAGGTGGGATGGATCTCAAGTTTGTTTGGTCTCACTGAGAGGAAAAAGGGTTATTGTCAACCAGTTTCTTCTCCTCAGGGATTCTTGATTCTTCTCTAAACATGGAGAGTCACAAATCTCCTTCCTTTTATATATGGTCCTCCGGCCTATTTCATTTTCTCTCTAACCCATTTTTGCCTGGTCTACAGGTGTACACATTTGGTCTCTGTTGCATAAATGCAACATTGGCAGAAATGGCTTAACTTACTTGCAAAGAGGCCTCATTCTACATCAAGATAATATTTTTGGGTCTCCATAGCAGAAATCTCAGATCCTTACCTGTGATTCTCCTATTGGTTTAGCCCTCATCTTTTATTTCCTTCCCTTGTCATAGAATCCACTTCTGCTTCATCTGGGGTCATCCCTTTGAACCCTCACAATTATTTTGTCAATAGTCCAGCTGTGTAAAAACATCAAGAAATGTCAGGAGAGAATACACAGAGATGTTTTATTTTGTGCCAAGAAGACGTATCTGGCTACTCCATCCCTTTAAAAGGACTCTGCTGAATTTAGTTTAGGTAATGAATTCTCCTCATGAGACTACTTCCTCAGAGTGTTCATATGAACCTGTTAGCTCTCACCTAGCTCTTCCTATTTCTACACTGCAGCTAAAAAGTTTCTGATGGTGCTTTCAAAGTGAACCATGCCACTTCCGAGAGCCACCACACCATACAGAGTTTCCAGCTAGACCAGGAAGACAGGTAGTGGTTAGTGTTGTTTTGGAATGAAAGGTTTGTTTTTCTCCTGGGTGGTGGTGATGTTGCTAGTTGTTAACCATGAGAGCTGAAAAAAGTCACTCTTTTAAAAAATATTCTAAGAATGTCTGGACCATGACAGACAGGGCTGGCCCAAGACTTTCTGATGCCTGAGGTGGCATGTCAAATGTTGCCCTCTTACCCAGTGATGTGCCAGCCTCTGCTTCTTCAATGTTCTAGTTTAGCACTCTTCTCCCCTCTGCATTTCCTCTCTGTCTCTCTCTTCCTTTTCCACATCAGAGAGTGGAAGGAGAAGGAGGAGCAGTGCAGGCCAGTAGGAGGACAGAGAGGTTACATCACCAATGTGCCGCCTGAGGTGGCAGCTTCAGTTGGCCTCATGGCTGCACCAACTGTGGGGACAAATACTCAAACAGATCTGGCAGAATCTGAAATTCAGTTCCAGATTTGAGGGAGAAAATCCAAATGGTTCAGACTATTGGAAGTCAATAGTCAATAGGCTGCCCTTTAATAATTTCCTATAATTTGCCACCTAGAATTATTGAATGTTATTGCTGGAAGGACCTTGGAAGTCATTTAGTCCAATCCCCTACTCAGGGCAGGGAACTGTTATGAGCATCCCTGACAGGTGGATGAGGGGAAGCCCACACTTACATAAGTTGTAGTTGCCTGTAATTTCAACCCACTGGTTCTAGCTTCGAGTCTGACCTTGAGCCACAGGAAGTGACTCCTTCCGTATGACAGCCTTTCAGAGACTTGATGGCTTTTTAAATCTTCCCCTCCCTCCTTTTCCAGGTGAAACATATCTAATTCATTTCACATAGGTCTCCAGACTTCTTACTATATTTTTGGCTTCCTCTGAACTTGTTCCAGCTTATCAATGTCCTCCTTAAAATGTGGTGTCCAGAAATGGACGCTGTATTAAAGGTGAGGCCTGACTAGTGCAGAATAGAGTGGACCTATTATTTATTGTGATCTAGACTCCATGCCTCACCTGAAGTGGCCCTCTTCTCCCTGCTTAATGATAGGGCAACCCCTGCTCTAGATGTCACACGGGAAACTACATTCCATGATATACGAGTGTGTGATCATACCCATATGAAAAATAGTTGTTCATAGAAGTGCTTTTACATTGTAAAGTACGTACAAAACATGTTTTAATAGTGCCTTGTTTATTCAAGAATACAGAGACCTACTTCTAGTTTTTCTAATAATACTACAGGACACTGTGCTGAATTCTAAATTCTGATGTCTCTCTCTGCTCTCTGATCCATTTCCTAAAGCTCTTATGAAGCCACAAATGGTTATTGCTGCAACTTCCTCTGTTGGAAGGGAGCTCTACCTATCTGCACAGCAGGGACATCTTTTTACTGTTTCTTCCAAAGAAACCTTCTGCAAACTATTAAGGATTCTGTCATTCCTGTCAATCTCTCCCACGCAACATTAATATCCAAAGTTAACAATGAAATTGCTGATTTGAGAAAACTTGTAATTTGATCAATGCTAGCCTGTAAACAAAAGAGAGCTTTCGTTCTTGGATTAATTATTATGCATTTCATGACTACAACAATCCTAGCTAATTTTGCTTCTTATGCATCACTGAAGTTTGTGAACTTCCGAGTACCTATAGCTTCTTTCACTTAACCTGCGCTCATTCTATCTGAATTGGAGGTGGGGCGATGTATAATGCAAGCCTACTGAGATTGCCTGCTCTGACTTGAACCTATTCCAGGAGACATGTTTTCCAACATGATGTAATGTTGGAAATTCCTTGAGGCCCTGTTAAAACCTCATGGATTGCTTTCAGTAGTCACCTGGCAATTGACACAGATTCTTGGGAACTCCAAATCCTATGCATATTTACTCAGAACAATATCACTGTCATGTAAGTATGCACAGGACTGCAGCCACAATGCTGGATTGTCGTTCAGCAGTTTGTTTAAAAAAAAAAGTACACAGGGTCTAATCTTATCCAACTTTCCAGCACTGGCGCAGCTGTGCCAGTGGGGCATGCAGTTGGGTGGTGGTGGTAAGAGAGGCCTCCTCAAGGTAAGATAATATTTAATCCTTTGCTTTGTGGCTGCATCAGTGATGGAAAGTTGGTTAGGATTGGGCCCTGAGTGATCAAACCACAAAAGTTGGTTGTTCACAAAGGGTACCCTATGAAGCTCAAATGAAGATAGGGAGGCCTTTCTAATATTCTTGGAAGTACCTCTCACATTCAGTGGTGTTCACTCCACTGCTATGAGTATGCTATGAGTCTTCCTTCTGAGAATATTAGGAATGCATCCCTACCTTAAAGTATGTGTTTTGTCACAAACTGCACAATTCTAACTCCACATAGTCCTCTAATTCACTTTCTCTCTGTCAAGTTGTGGATATTTGTGAGATGTGAGGGAGACACAGGAATTTCAAGCCACTTGTACTTCCTCTTCTTTGCACTATTTTGTAATGTCTGGAGTAGAACTTGCATGTTTTCCTCTGCAGTAAGATGTGCAAGGGGTCAAGAGCTCACACATGTTGCCTAACCTGTTTCCTGGCCTGTTCCCACAGTCCCACCATTCATGGGTTTTGCTACAAAGCTATTCTTCAGAGTTCGCACCTGATTAAGCAGGCACAAGACTATTATATTGTGTGCCAGTAGGATTGGGCCATAAGATGTTCGTGAAGATTTTTTTATCCTAGCATGATGTAAGTTCATTAAGTCAAGAAGGCATTGTTAAAATCTCCAGTATTGCTTTCAATAATCAGATGGAGCGGTGATAATTCCTAGAGACTCCAGACCAATCATGGAGGGTTGGCAATCCTATCACAACTGCATATGTGATGTAACGTGGTGCTGGATGGGCTAAAAGGGTGCCTTTTAAGTGGTCTCTCTCTTATCTTTAGGAGGGAGAAAAAAAACAGATTCTATGCAACCCAATACGATGCTCTTTCCAGTGACTGTTACTGGGATCTCCCTTGTGGTTTTGATGTTATTTAGATCAGCAACTCCTTTGGGACTAGGAAATATATTCTAATATATTTTTGTTCTGTAAACCACTTTGAGAACATTTTTGTTGAAAAGTGATATATAAATATTCTATAATAATAATTGAGATAGTTTTTATATGCAGTTATAGACTATCAAATATGTTGCTTATTTTAAATTCAGACTCACTAGTTAACCAGTTATGTTCAAATTTTTGCTGCATTATAGATATCTCCAAAATCTATCCTCAGGGCTGCAATGCTTGGACAGACCATCATATGATATCTTAGGCATTGGGATGATTTCTTTGGCACTGAAGGATCCCATTTCCCCCCTAGTTATAGCCATTCAGCAATATCTCTTTAAAAAATTATTTGAGATTTCCTCTCTGATTACATCACAACTTCACATTTCACAATCTTTACTTCACTGGTACAAGCTGAACTACACTTTTAAGGCTGTTTGAGACCTATCTCTGATTTGCTTATTATCTCACAGAAATCCTAATGGAATATCCATGCACATAAATATATATAGATATTTAAAATGCAGTCTCCCTTTCTCTCTTATTTCAGAAATACCATTGTTAATCTCGTATGTATTAAAGCATCACATAGCATGGCTTGCTGCTTCCTGAAAACACCGTCTTCTTTCAAATTCCACCTTTAAAAATTTTCCTTTTGTGTTGAATGCTTTAAAGATCCAGCCCTGATCTATTAAATTAATGGGAATACTTTCATTAATTTTGACAGATTGCACATTATGTGCAGATCACATTCCTGAAGAATTTGGAGAAAGAATTTTTAAGTGATGTGATCATTATGTAGTTGCCATGCTGGTATATTATCTGATTGTGCTCATGTACTTCCTCATGTAGCAGCTCATATGCTGCTATTCTTGATCCTGAGAGTACAATCCTAAATCCCACAGTGTTCAGTGGGGTTTACTCTTAATTAAGGGTGCAACCTTAGCATTGCTTCCTCCATAATATGTTGAATCTACAAGATGGCTTTTAGAAACATTTTTAAGGTTCTGTACTTGTGAAAATCTTTCCATTACATGTGTCATCCACTCAGCTTTTTCAAAAACAAGCCCATGAACTGAATCATTGAGCAGTCCAACAAGCTTCTTTTACATATACATGCCTATGGGTATAATTCCAAAAGTCATCCTTTGGGGTGTAAAATATTTTATCACATAGAAAAGTACTCGTATTTGGCATTAAGTTCCACTGATAACAGAAGCATTCCTCCAAGAAAAGTTTGGTTATTAAGCATGTGTGGTCAGTAATCAAATGTTTATTCTTTATGATTGTATCTTTCACATATCTTTGAGGCTGTGAAAGATTTCTACCAAAAGAAATTAACAAAATAATAAAGTATCTTAAAAGAGCTTCTAGTGTATAATGTACTAATTGATCATATTCAAAGCTCACTGATTTTCAGTGATGTTCTATTGAATTCATTAAATTATTGAATATGATAGTAGTGTGGATAAATCTTAATATGGAAATACCATCAAAGCAGGGCGAACACCTGAGGTCAGATTCCTGCCATTGCCCATGTCCCAACAGGGAGGAGGGACTGCTTAAAAGAGTCACCTGTCGCTTCTGTGCTTCTGCGCAAGGTGTTCATTCACTTGCCTTGTCGCAGCCAAATCCTTACATTCTCCCACACCATATGATGTTGGTAGGTACAATGGTAAGGAAGAGCATCAATTGCCACTCATATATTCATTATCAGTGCAGGGCTTACGCTGTGGGGAGAGACCAATTTCCCACCTTTCATATTTCAAGAGGACCCAACCTAAATCTAGCATTGCATCAAGTTGTATGCAGAGTACTTTATTATACCGGTTCTCAGTTTGGTTAAAGGATCCACAGAATAAATACAAGATTATTTTTGAAATAAAAATGTTAATCCCATTTTTATAACTTAATCTTTCTATTTTTGGTTTCCAGCTTTGGGGTGCCAACACCTTCTCCAGCTGGTGACGCTGCTACTTTGAAAGGTCTGTTCTTTGCTTGCATTTACATTACTCAGTAAATTGGTAAGAGGACTGATGCCTTTGATTATTACTTATAATCAGTATTTCCCAAACTGGGTGCCATGGCAAATTCACAGGGGTGCCATGGGATGTCCTCAGTGATCACTGGCTCTCCCTGGCATCGGCATTTCGGCTGACCTGGGGTCCCATGTGATTTTGTGTGATTGCCGCTGCAACATGGCGCCATGAAAGAAGGGCATTATTACCACAGTAAGTTTGAGAATTACTGATATATCGTTATGAATCATCCTGCTCCTTATAGGATTGCTGGGCTTCTTACATTCCTTTCCATGACACCTTCTGGGATTTCTTTGTCCTCCTCCTACTCTTGTGGAAGTCGGCACAGAGCTGCACCAAATACAACAAAATTAAAGCAGGGGATAGAACTTTCATGACAGAGGGCTATATTTCAACTGCTTCTGTAGCTTATGTTGCTCAATGGGATCCAAGTTTGTGCACTTCTGTTTCTGGCTTCTTGCCATATAATAGAATATAAAAGTACAGCAAATGCCTGAGGTACAGTTTACTGAATGGCAAAAGGCCAATATTTTAAAAACGTAAGCCAGTATCTTTAGTTTTTTTCACCATTATGTATGTGGTGGTGTGAAACAGAGGAATTAGCAATAGTCCATTCTAGCAAATATTAGAAAGTACTTAAAAGTCTGTAAAAGCTTAGTAGTCTAGCAAGCATTTAGTTGGCCATGGTGTGTATAAGTCAATTCACAGTACCTCTTGTTTTTCTCCTTAGATGCAGCTGCCAATGTTCCACCTCCTGATGTGGTCACAGTTGAGAGTCCTTCAGACAGCACCACTGATGAGGCTGAAGCCCCTGAAGTAAGTGCATTGAGCTCTTTGTTGAGACTGGCTTCAACTATTTAGACTTGCTATTTATTGCCACAGCAGTGGTAATAACTTCAATCAAGTCATAGTACCAGTAAGAGAAATTTCTCTAGTATTCAGGGTAGCTTCCAGAAGGCTGTCCAAGATAAGGATAATGTCCAAACTCTTATCCAGTGCCCAAAAGATGTATTTCTGATTCCACAAACTTCACACTCTCAATAGCTTTTATTTTGAAAGCTTCTGAAAATCTTGTCCATTGTTTTAAAGGATTGTCAGGTTTCAGCAGGGGTCTGCTCTCAGTTGTTGGCTGCTGTGATAAGTCCAAAGTAAAAGCCAGGTTGAGCAGCTCACAATCCAAGGAAAAAGAGAGAGACTTGCTGGGCAATTGTCAGTTTATAAAGAAAAGAAGCTGGCCAGGCCAATACAATGTAAGGTGACAAGAAAATGTCTATGAAGTCTACTCCTAGCAGCAAGTTGCTCAGACTGAGGCGGGAGCTCAGAGACTTGCAGTGTACAGGACTCCACTGGCCTATATAGCTCAGGCTTTCAGGTTTGCCCAAAATATTAGAATGCTGCTAATGCAGGAGTAAGATATCATAGTCCCTGGTTTGATACACCCAAAACCCTGGTGCCTTAAAGGGAAAATTTTTATTATGTAACCCAATGGGATTTTATTGACCTGTAAGAGAGCTGAAAATAATATAATCCTTCTCTCCACCATGATAGAATTTTCCTTATCAGACAATCAAAATACAGTTAACCTATATTTAGACTGTAATATTTCACACATTAAGAACTGGTCAGCAATGTTTTTTATTGTACTTACATACACACGAGCGTGCACATGTGTGCAACACATGAGTTCTCCTAATTATGTGTTTTATTGTTTGTTTATTTATTCGATACCCAAAAAATTATAAAACCTGTACAAGGTAACCTTGGGGGATAGAAATTAAGTAAAAAACAAATTATAGTAGAAACTTAGAGATATTAATTATAAGTAACCTGGAGGAGACATTGGACCAGTGAAGGGAAAGTTTCTAACCCTTGTTCACTAAATAACATTGTTTCATTTTTCCATAGCTCAATAATGAGATAAAGAAAGATGATGAGAAACTGGTGAAACCAGCTCATGAACAGGTGGTTGAATTCAGCATCCTTCTTCCTGAAGAGAAATACAGTAGTGAGCTGAGTGACCCTTTTACTGAAGAGTACCAGAAGCTTTCACAACAGTTTGTTTCTGAAGTAATCTCCTTACCTCTTAATTTTTACCGTGTATCTTGTGTCAAAGAGAGCATGTAGATGTGTCCTTTCTTCCTATTCCACTTTTTGATCCGAAGAGACCTACAAGGTAGTTCATAAATTTAAAATCACAATACAATGAGAACAATAGCCAAAGCTGACAGAATAGTTGCAGTTTCCCATCCATTTGTAAGAAAGGAAAAGTGTAACTATTAGCCCCCTTTTCCATCCCTAAAATGTTGCCGTTTCAGTTCTATACTCTGAGATACTCTAGCCATCTACATGTTACAAGAAATGCTTGGCTCCTGTTGTGTAATGTTAATTTAGTAATGTTAGTTAGTCCTGTTGAGTAATGTTTAGTATTCTGTGTTTAGAATATGCCAGAACATTATCATGCTCAGAACTCTTCCCCCTCCCCATCTCTCCTAGTGGGCAGCAAACAAATAAGTGAAGCAGGAATGGGAAATTTTTGAGTGTGACAGCATCACATATGCGTCTTCTTCAACTAAACATGACTAGGGAGATATGGGGAGAAGATGCAGGTTTATGGTGGCCGTCTGTTTCTCATATCAGGTGGTTTAGGCCTAAGTGTGCTTTCATATGAAGGAATTTTCTACTGTCAAGATTACACTTATTCAGAGATCCAGATACATACAAGTGACAAAGGCTCTGTGCTGCTACCCATGCTACCAGTACAAATAGCATGCTAGGAATGAATATAATTAAACCAGGTAACACACTCCAAGAGACTTGCTGTTCTGAGAAACCCCAATGCTGGTTGGGAAATATTTCTTGTGGTACCTTCCCAACTTGTGCTGTAATGCCACATAGCACATCATCCAATTATAAAGGAAGCTGCCATTTTGACATACTCAGGCAATTTACTCTAATCAAAATTCCAAGCTAATACGTCGTTTATTGTACCAAGTGCCAGCAAAGTGCTGTGGGTAGAGGTGATTGTTTCCACTGAGATAGGATTACAGCCCAAGCCTTACTGAATCGAATGGGTGTACTTCTGAGAAAAATTTTCAAACATCTCTAGCTATGGGATAACAAAATTACATTGTTTTAAAACATGTTTTAAAACATTCTTTGCATCGCGTACCCATTATCCTTGAGAGATATTTCAAACTTGGCTGTTTGATAGTGTTTCTTCTGCATCTTTTTAGATTGTGAGGCCTTTTGACATAGGGAACCATTTAATTATTTGATGTTGTATGTAAACTGCTTTGTGAAATTTGTTTGTTGCAAAGTGGTAACAACTATTCTTAATAATAATAGTCAACAGTCAACAAAACCTTTATTAGGCATAAACATTTGATAGGTGAAGACTCTGTACAGAAATCATAGAGAGAGTATAAACCTAAGTAGTACCCAAATATATGTATATGTGTGCACCTACGTGTACATGCAATAATAATAATAATACTTGCTGACAGAGGTTGGCACTGGGAGAAAATAGGCATATTGAGCATGCGGGCTTTTGGAATTCTTGGGTCTCCATCTGTCCACTGCTTTCTCACAGGTTCTGAGCTCATGAATGCAGGTGTGTTCATATTATTACCATAACTATAAACCTCTCCTCAAAATTGTTGCCATTTCTCATACTCTTACATCTGTTTATATTGTTGACTTCTTAATGGAGAACAATGGATTTATAAAATCAAATTTCTTGGGCCAGGTGATGGAATCAGGCCTGGGTGATGGAATCAATTATAAGGTGCTCTCAGATGGCCAATGGCCACCACTTTCCAGCATCCACTTTAGTCTTGGCCTGCTTGGCTGGTAATGCTAATATGTTCTCTCTAAACGCACCCTTGCCCAAAGGACTAGGACAGCTGCCGTTGCAAATTCCGTGAAATAATAACAAAAACAATATTCTATCCATCATACCTGAATCTTACCTTGGCAAACCCTGTTTAATCTATTGTACTGGGCTAGTCTTCTGCCAGGTAGTGATTCACTTGGGGAATAGATACATTCTTTCCTGTTGCCAAAGAAATCACTGCAGTTGCTTTACATGGACAGCTTAGGCCAGACGTATTAATTTTCCTATCTATGTGGCCAAGTTAGAGTGCCATACTACAAATGGAAGAAATGTCTGATCAGACAAAGACCACTTGGCATCCAGATTCTCCTTTCATCCTTTGCCTGGTTCTCTCTGTGCTTGGACAAAGACACCCTTCCTATTTAGCAGCACTTGGTTTTGATTCTGGGCTGCATGAGTTTAAAAAAGAGGAGGGTTTTTTTTTGCTGCAAAAAAACACACTTGAGAAATTGTTTTCTGGTTCCAAAGTGAATGCAAAGATGGCTTGTTTTTTCTTCCTTTGACCTTCTATATGAAAATGCATAATGATGTTTTAATTCACGAGTGTTTCTACTCCCAAATACCTCCCCAACCTCCCCCAGACTACATCATCAAGCAATGGATTTTCACGTCTGCTATTCCAATGCCAATATGCCAATATATCTACCAATTGTTTTCCTTCCAAGGAGCTCAGAGTAGTATTTTAGCCTTAAAACAATGCTGTGAGGTAGGTTATACTGACGTAGGGCCCAGTCCTATCCAACTTTCCAGCACCAATGCAGTCACGACATAGTTCTAAAGTAAGGGATCAAATGAACTCTTACCTTGAGGAGACATCTGTGACTGCCCTCCCACTACAGGATGCAGCACACACCCCACTGGAACAGCTGCATAGGTGCTGAAAAGTTGAATTGGATTAGGCCCTTATGTTGTCTAAGGCATCTTAGTTGACCAGGGATGTTGAGCCTGGATTTTCCTCTTCCAAGCTCAGTAATCTACTCAGTACACTATCTAACAGGTGACAGGGACACTTGTACAATCACACTTCATGTAGTCCTTTCACCATAGTAATGGATGGACAGTACAGTAAGTGAACAAATCCCATTTGCTTAGAGGTTTGGTTGTGGGAAAAATATTATGCTTGGAACAAAGGACTGTCCTTTAAGGAAAGCATCTGGAATCTCCACAACAAATGGATAACAAATGAACATTTGTTAAGTTCAAACATGAAAAAGTATAATTGGGAAATCAAAGGGACCTATCACTTTGGTCTCTGTTTTTCCTATAGATTGAAAATGCATATGAAGGACTGCCTGGATACAAGAATATTCAAGTAACTGAATTCAGGTATGAAGTTTTATATACCTCTAAAATGAATCTCTCATGTATTCCCTCCACAATTATCTGATGAGATGAAATATTTTAATTTCTTTATCTTCTTTTGTTCTTTTACTTTCTTATTCTAACTTCTTTTCCCTCCCTCTAACATTTAGGTCTTCTCAAGATGACAGGTAAAAGATACTCTTTTTGTCTTATTGACAGCTTATTAGCTTGCTATTGTATAATAAGATAAGTAATTTTCTGACAACAGACTAAAAAAATAATAATTAAAAAAAGTGAAGTCAACTTATGTCAGCAAGATATTGTTTGAAGGCTGTTGGCTTAAATGCACTCCAGAGTTTCTTAGTTTAGTCAGAAGTTGCCCTAAACTCTGGAATGAGTAGAATAAAATATTTCTCCAGTGCTCAAAAGCAACAACTTTCAAGACATTTTATAACATTACAGACTGTGATATCCAAGTAGCTGTGCCAGCAGTAGCCAGTTCATGACACTGCAGCAGACCCATTTGCAAGAACAGCAAGGAACTATTGTGACTCTGGAGAAAGTGAATTGAAATAGCTGATTGGTAGTTTATTGGCTTTAGGGACTTGCTTAGCAAGAGTAAGAGCCAAACTAGATGTGATTCCAAACCTGTCATTGGCCTTCTCTTCTTTGTTCTTTTTGTTAATAAAAGTCATGGCTCTGCCACACCCATTTGGATTAAGACTGTAGCATGAGAAAGGGAGGGGCATAACCCTTTCCCCTTATGCCCTAGTCCTAGCAAAGATCAATTTCTCCCTGAAGCTGATATTTGCCCCAGGAGAGGAACTGTGAGCTCAATCCTGAGCTTCATGCGCTGGCTTACCGCATGGCTGGATGCCCAGCCACCGGCACTCTGCAGTTGCATGGACTTCCCAGCAGCAGAGAGGTAAGCGGGGGAGGCGGGGAGGAGGTGGTCCAGGGAGGTGGGCGGAGAGGGCGGGGGAAGCATGCTGGGGGAGGGAGTGAGGCAGGACCAGTGGAGCTTGGCTCTACTGGATCCAAAGCCTCCATGTCGGGCTCGTCACCCAACATGGAGGCTTTTACCTCACCGCCGACCTTTTGGTTAGCGGTGAATCAAGTAGCCCCATTGTGGGTCTACTTCTTTTACCCGGGGGAAAGGGATGAAAGTCCCCTTCTCCTGAGGTGCCGGCCACAGCTGCCTTGGTGCACAGGATGTGGTGGCAGCCATTTTCGGTGCCACTGCAGCCGCGTGCCCCGGGCAGCTCAGGATTGGGCTCTGTGTCAGCACCAATAGCAGTTCCACTCCAAATAGCAGCTTTGGAAGAGAATGGGTTTTTGTCAACTTCCTTTCTTTCACTGCAACAGCTTTTAGCCAACAAAAAGGAGAAGATATCAAGAGATGTTCTCACATCTCTGATGTCCTGTTGAGTTTGGCCCGTAGATGGTTAAAATTCAGAACCAGATAGAAGTATCACAAAGAAATGTTACATGTGACTGGCAAAAAGTGGCCTATGACTAGGAGCTGGATCTTTGAAAAAAATAACATTGTACTGTCCAAGCTTATCTCTGATAGATCATTTCTGAAATTTTTAGTGGTGTGGAGGTGCTCTACACTGTAGCATTTGATGGGGAAGCCATCAGCAATGCCACCTGGGACCTGATTAACCTTCAGTCCAACAAAGTAGAAGACGTCTCCTTTATGGAGATTGAGGATAACCCAACAGTTGTTTACACAGTCAGTGATTTCCGACATTATATTGCTGAACTCCTTCATAAGAACTCTTTACCTGAGAACGCCTCGCTGATCTTGGATCCTGATTCTCTTCAGCTCATTAATGGTGCGTATTTTATTCAAAATCCTACGTTGATTCAGTTAACTAGTATTTAATCTTGATGTACTATAACAGTTATGCGATTATGACACATTAGTGTGATTAGGAAGTACACAGTTTATAAAGTGCACCCCTCAAGTGGCTCACGGAGAGAGTTGTTGGGCTGTGCAAACCTGCTCTGGATTTACTTCTTCTAGCAGTACATTGTTTAAATGTTAAATTTATATTACTAAATGTATATTGTTAACATTTTTTAATGAGCCAAGAGTTTAAATTAGTACATGGGGTGGGGGAATAACAAATATGTCCTGAGTAAACTTTTTTTCATATGAGATTCCTCTTTATATCCCTTCTCATGAAGCAGTAATTGTAACATGCATGTGCTACCTGATAATCTTCCTTATCACTTGTCTTCACAGTAAAGGAAGTGACCTCTTCTATCACTGAGGACCCATATCAAATTACTGCTAAGCCCACTGATGAGGTAAAATCATTGCCTGAATTGACATCTTGTTCTAACAGCTCTTTGCTTCTCTGCTGCTTATTAAGGGCCCAGTCCTTTCCAACTTTCCAGCATCGCTGAAGCCACAATGCACTCCTGAAGTAAAGGAACAAATGTTCCCATACCTTGAGAAGGTCTCTGTGACTGCTCCCCCACTGCAGGATGCAGCACATACACCATTGGTACAGCTGCACTGCACTGGAAAATTGGATAGGATTGGGTCCTAAGGGCCCAATCCTATCCAACATTCCAGCACCAGTGCAGCCACAATAAGGGTGCAGCCACAATAACCTCCGACGTAAGGGACCAAATGTTACCATACTTTAAGGAGGCCTCTGTGACTGCCTCCCCACTACAGGATGCAGCACACAGCCCATTAGCACAGCTGCAGAAGCACTGGGAAATTGGATAGGAGTGGGCCCTAAATCATCTAGATAATGGGTTGAAATGCAAAAATTTCTTTTTAATTAAAATTGCTCTCAAATCCAAAATATTGTAACTGCATGATACTGATTTTACATTTATACAGATAGCTTTTATATTTGAATTCTTTTTGTACATTTATGAGACTGGTGTTAGATTACTGAATATGCTATGCAGTGGGCTCACAATATCCACGGATTTGGAAATCGTGGATTTGATCATTCGAAAGTTTCAAATCAACAGATTTAAGCCCATCTGTACCCTGAACCCACCTGGAGCTGTGCTCTAGTTGGGGCTGGAAGGTGATCTGAGGGCCAGGGAGGCTGCATGCAGCCTCCCTGACCCTCAGAATGCCCATTTCAGGCAAAAAAAAACCCCACCAAACGTGAAGTGACATTTTATACCCTCCTAAGGCTTTTGAGGCCCAGAAGCCTTTTATATATAATAGAGCATAATAATAAGGGCTTAATAATGTCACCAGGAGAAACCAGAAGTGCCTTTTTGTCCAAAATGGGCATTATGAAAGGTGGCCTCTCTGGCCCTCATAGCATCCTCTAGAGCTGGAACTATGCTTTGGTCAGGTTCAGAGGGTTTGGGGGTGCCCAAATCTGCAAATTTGAACATTCACTTATTTCTTTATCCTTGGGGGTTCCGGGAACAGAACCCCCACAGAAAATGAGGGTCCCCCATATTTCAGTTTTACAGAGTTAACTTTCTGTCCAATTAGTAACTAGTAAGTTTATTTTTTCTTCAAATGGCATGTGCAAAAAAATCAAAGCTTGCCAACATGCTATTAAATTTTTTCTAAGTTAAGCATGTTTACTCTGAAGTCTCTTTCTGTTCAATGAGGTTTACGCCCAGAAAAGTGCGCATAGGCTTGCAGCCTAAATATAGTTTACTATTCTGAGAATCTTTGAATTAATCAGATGCCATAAGAACATCTCTCTTCATTTAAATAAGTGATGAAGTGCAATTCTTGGCAGCTGCGTAGAAACACACCAAACATTTATGTTGAAAAAGTAATTGCTCCCATTTTTTGTGGTTATTTTAGTGCTTCCTTGTGCAAATTTCCTCTCATCTGCCTAGTATTTTATTTTCATAGTTTTGTTCCCATGTTTGAGACTTCTTTCAGTGTTCATTAATGATGTGACAGTAATTGAAATATGAAGGGTGGGAGTGTGACATTAGCTAAATCATCCATCTCCTTCAAGAGCCTAATTACATGTTACAGGCAAATCTATGTAATGAAATCCTAAATGCCATATAAATAATTTTCTAATAACTCTGTGAAGCACGATGTGCCTGAGAACTATGCAAGGAAGAAACGGAAGAGAAATGGAACAAGAAGTATTGCCAGTGGAGCCAAAGATATTCATAGTTAAGAGGAGAGACGTGGCAAGCCACTCCTTTCTGCTTCCCAAACTCCTTGATTCACAACTCCGAAACAACCCTCTCTCTTTACTGTGATGTTGCTAGGCAGGTCTTCCAATCCAGGTCCGTGTCAACAATCTACAACTTCCAACACAACAGTACAGTAGACATTTCAGAGACTATAATAGTAGTCATTTCAATGATGAGATGAGTGCTTGCTTCTCTATCCATGTCTTTCTGTCCAATCCTATCCAGCCCAGGAGCAGTGGCTCCAGATGGCTATCGCTGGATCCTGTGCTGGACCCTAGCAGGCTGAAGGTCTCCTCAGGATAAGGGGACATTAGTCCCTTTACCCTATGTAAAGCCCCAGGCTGCTCAGTGGGACTTCTCAAGTCTGCACCTGCTAAATTACTGGCACAAACTCAAGAAGCCCAAGTCTGATTTCCAAGAGCTTCCAAGTCCGACATGGGGGATGGGATTAGGTAGAGGAAGGCTTCACTGGTCCCATCCCCTCCCGGGCCTGTCCCTTCTCCTTTTGCACCTTTCCCCAACCAAGAAACACCTCCCTCTGCCCTCCCACCACCTCCACACCACTCGGCGCTTACCTCCTCTCTGCTGGCACCATTTACATCCAGGGTGGCACAAATGTACCTTACAGCACATTTGCAACACCCATTGCCAACAGTGGAGTTGCAGCGATGGCGGTAGGGCACCATAGGATTGGGCCGCCCAAGTATTTGGGGGCTACTGGGACAGGGCAAGCTTTGGTGCACTTCACAGGCCAGTTCACACATGGCCACGGTGTTGGTTGTTCATGCACTCGAAAGTGGGAGTGAGCTTTGGGCCATACCAATATCAGCCAATATCATCATCATGCTTATAACCATCATGATTGTATATTTTAGGATCGTATTGTAGTATCGGAATGGCCCTCTGCAGATGAATCAACTGTGAGCAACATCTTGCCACTTGATTTCACCAGACCAGGTTTCATCTTTGATACTGAACAGTTCAATGGCAATGAGGTCTGGTTAAGACCAGTTTCTGAAAGCAACTTCAGTTCAACACCAAAAGTAACTTTTCATTCAAAAGATGGTATCACTGTTCCTCCAGATGATCTACTTTTTGTGGATGAAAAACACAAGCTGCATTCTTTCACACCTTCAGTATTAGAGACTGGATCCCCTGTGGATGAGAAGAGCATTTCTAATTTGTTTTCATTAGATGATGGTAAGTTATTTCATCTTACACAACACTGTTATTCAGTGGTATCTTAGAAGGATTTTCTAAATCTGCTTGTAGGTATGATGTGACTTTTCATTTCAAAAGCATGTGGCAGGGTCTTTTCAGTAGTTTCCCCAGAAACAGAAATTCCCTGTTGAACCTTGGGACCAAGTGATATTTAAGAAATACATTAAAGAGTTCTATTTAAAAAGTCAGTACAGGTCGTCCCTCATTATCCACTGGGTTCCATTCTGGAACCCCAAGTGGATAAAAAAATTCATGGATTAAAAAACAGTGGAAAAATAGATTTAAAGTCACACCAGGTTTCTTGCCCCTCCATTGCTCCTAATGGAATAAGGTTTTGCCTTGACATCCACAGGGATTTGATTCTGGGACTCCCTGCTGGTACCATAAAATGTGTTAAATAAAAGCAGTTTTAAAAAATAAAAAGTGCGTCCCTTTACAATTGTGGTTTAAAAACAGCATTTCTTACTGTTGTAGAAAGGCAGTCAGCAATTAGAAATGCAAAGGACCCCCTACCTTTGACTGGCTCAGCTGAAGAATGGAATAGTCATTTGCATGACTGTCTCTCTACAACAGTAAGAAAAACAGTTTTTAAAATTGTGATTTTAAAGGGATGCATTTTTCCCCTTCTCCAGGGATCAGCACATTCCTTCTCATTTGCAGTGACCATTTGTGTTGAGTCAAATTCCTGTATAAAAAATTCCTGCATACCAAGATTGGACCTGTATGTATTTTTACTTGCCTCATTGATTGTAACTTTACAGGTATCAAAGCTTTTATGTATAATATATGATAAAGGGCATTCCTTGAAATTGCTTTCTATTTTAGTGAATTTTTCTTTTCATTTTAGTGTACATGTTATTGCTTTTTTATGCTGAGGAAGAAAGTATAGAATTGAGCTATAAGTAAACAATAGATACAACCAGGGGATTTGAATACTGTGAGGGAGAAGTGGGATATAAATTTGTAAGTAAGTAAAGTTGTTGAATACTTGTGTTGCTGGTAAGTACAAGCATGGCAGTTACTAGTTAAGATACCCTTGTGTTGTCAGGTGTTTGCACAGGTTGCTTCCTGTTTTTGGCACTGGTTTGTTGAGGTGCAAAGAGGGGAAGCTATCTGCATTTTCAGAAGCATCTAGTCTACCTTCATTCCTGGCTGTGCACAAGGATGGGTGTGCCCTAATTTAAGAATGAAAAAGAGATTATGCTCTTAACTGGAATAAAACCAAAATAATGTTTCTTGGGCAACTCACGCAAATAACATCCAATAAGATGAACTTGGAACAGCTGTTTAATGTTGCATTGGTTTGACTTTTAGATCTCAAGGATGCTAAGGAGTCAGAAGGTTTGCTTTTGCCTTCAAGTCCTACCCCACACTCTGTGCCAGAAGAGTTATCGCCCACAAGTGATTCTGTGATTCCTCTCACATCTATACTACCAGTAGCCTCTGTATCACCCATAAAGCCTAGTAGTGAGGAAGTGATATCTGTAAGTTATGTAGAAGAGGATACTTCGCAATCTCATATATATGTGGAAGGAGATAATGTTTATGACTATGGCTCTGGTTCAGGACAGGAGCCACCCTCAGACATATGGCCTTGGGATAGACCTACATTGGAGACAGAAGGGTCGGGTATATATGATTACAAGGAAACAAATTTTATATGGACTTCCTCCAAGGACTATGCAGCTACCAGTCTTCTACATGAAGCGATCTCCCTATCACCTCTTGAAATAGAAGACTCCTCAATAGAAAGTGTTCTTACTACATCCACTGAAATGTACAACATAATACAACTGGGGGATTTCAGTGAAGATCATCAAATCATTTATGAAACAGAACAGTTTCCCACAGACCATCCACTTATAACTGTTACAGAGAGACTTCCAGAGAGTAGCTCTCCATGGTCTGGACTAGTGAAACCAGAAATAATTTTTACAGCAACTCCTTCTATAGAAAGTTCAGTGGATCATTTTACAGTGGGACATCAGATCCCTGATTCAACAGCCCAAGAAGCTTCTGGGTCAATTGCTCTGAAACCTATTGTTACTCTTTCTGCTGAAAGTGCCACCCATCAACCTGCAGACGAAGTCACAGTAGCATCAACTGCTTTTGATGTTACAACTAGAGGACCTTATTTAATAAGGACAACTGGTTCTGAGGATTTAATTGAAGACTTCAGTACAACACGCAGCACTACTCCTCCTGGTAGCTTTGAAAGTGTAGTGAGCTCTTCTGCAACTGTAACAATAAAAGAGTATTCTGTTCATGTCCTCTCTGACATGCCGACTACACAACCCACAATATTTCAATCTACAATTAAACCAACTGAACTGAATGAAGACTTGATCACAAAAAAAATGGAAGTTACGGAAAAACATTATATAGACACCACATATCATCACCCTGAAATGAATCAGGAAGGCAGGAGCATGACTGACAGCCTGTTGGAGCTGTCTACATCTGCCCACTCCACAGAGATGGCTAGTGTAGCTGGAGCTACTCATGAAGATCGTAGCAATGTTACTGTCCCCGCACGTGCTTTAGTAGTATTCTTTAGCCTTCGAGTTACCAACATGATGTTTTCAGAGGACTTGTTTAATAAAAATTCCCCTGAATATAAAGCCCTGGAACAGCGATTCTTAGAACTGGTAAGAAAAAAATTTATATTCCAGCGTTTTTACCACCTGCTATTAAGAAGGTTTTCAGGATGTGAGCAACCAACACAGACACAATGTTTTGCAACTCAGTTACATTTCATGTTTACATACTGTAGTGGTCATTGTATTTATTTTGTATTGTTTTTGGCAGGTATTCCCCACCTTTGCATCATTCAGTGCCTAACATGGCCTAGGATAAATGCTTTGATTCAGTGATCCAGATTTACCTAGGAAAACAAAGCACTTCAATAGCGAAATTTTGAGTTCCTCCTCTTTATATTGAGATGAAGTACTGTATGTACACATTTGAAGTAAAAGAAATCATTTAATGAAATTGTGGCAGTGATATATTCCTGTAAATTACCAAACTTTGATCATCAATTCTGATATTGGTCAGATAGTATGCAATCTTAGGGTAGATTCAGATAAATGTTTTTCCCAATGTGCACTGACTTTTGCAGTCAGAAGAGACAATCAAACAGATTTAGGGTGCAATCCTGTCCACCCGCCCAGGAACGTCTTCTTCCCATCTCCTCCCTGCCCCTCTGCATTGGCGCAGCCATGCCGATGTAAGGCGCTTGGAGGAAGCCAGTGCGGAGAAGCCTTGCACTTCTCTGAGCGCCGGCCTGACTTCCTCCTGAGGAGGCGTAAACGTGCCTTATGGGCACCTACCTGGTGCCGGCACAAGGAACTTGCACCAAGTCAAGGACTGGATTGCTCCCTTAGTTTGTAATTGACATTGCATGGTAACTGTAAAAGTGGAAGAAAACAGTGAAAAAATTGGTCACCTGAATTCACCTTTTGGGTTTAAAGTGGCAAAATAGACTTGATTATATATGAAGAAAAAATATAATTGTCACTTGTATATATATGATTTCTTCTGTATTATAGCTGGTTCCTTATCTACAGTCCAATTTAACCGGCTTCCAGAATCTGGAAATTCTGAACTTCAGAAATGGCAGTATTGTGGTGAACAGCAGAATGAAATTTGCAAGACCTGTGCCTCGAAATGTCACTAACGCCGTGTACATGATTCTGGAAGACTTCTGTAACACTGCCTATCAGACCATGAACCTGGCAATTGACAAGTATTCCCTTGATGTTGAATCAGGTATCATAAGGAAAGAGTATTGTTGCCCTTCAGCTCCAGTTCCATAAGGTAGACATGGGACATTGCCTAAGCTGAGCCATTGCCTAAGCCCTAGTGAATTCATGGTAGAGATGGGATTTGGACAGAGGGCTTCCTGGTTCACACTCACCCAGTCATTGCCACTACAGCACATCAGCTTTTATTTTCTCAGATTTCTCAGCTTCTCTGGTCAGGACATGATTTTGATAGATTTACTGAATTGTCCAAATTTTAAAATGTTCAACTTAACAGGTGTAAATCAATGATTGATATTCTGGTCTAGCACAGACTCAGTGTATAGAGTAGACATTATCCTGGATAACACAGAACCAAAACTTTTTAGGTTAGTTTTTACAGTAGAGAATGAACAAAATGTCTACTGTAAAGTAAGATGCAGCAGGAACTGTCCAGTTTGTATTCTCTCTTTGTCCATAGGAGATCAAGCTGATCCTTGCAAGTTCCAGGCATGTAATGAGTTCTCGGAATGCCTAGTGAACCAGTGGAGTGGGGAGGCTGAGTGTGTCTGTTACCCTGGTTATCTAAGCATTGAAGGATTGCCCTGTAATAGCATTTGTGACCTGCAGCCTGACTTTTGTCAAAATGATGGGAAATGTGATATAATTCCAGGACAAGGTGCAATATGTAGGTAAGTGAACATTTTTTCTTATTGTCTTTCAGATACGGAAATTGTAAGCCTTGACCTACCTATATACCTTCAGTATTTGTTATTGTTTCTTAAATGATCAGAATAGTTCCTTGAAGTATGAAAAATCCAACTACAGAGAGTAGTTGCAACTCTAGATATTTTCTCTCCACATTCCTAATGTCATTACACATTGGCTGTTTAAACCTGCCTACTAGCTTCCTTTATGCCTCCTCAGACACTTGAATTATGACCAGTCATAGCATGCAACTCAAAAGCTTGCTGCTTCCTATTTTGTGGTTTCTAGTTGGGCCTAATAAAGATATTGCTCTATTTTGGCTTTTTGAATGTCTTAGTGCTTCATTCAGCTGGTGTTTCATGTGAATTTCTCATCATTTCAGGCTGATAACATAGTCACTATCCTTTGTTTTTCTATATCACTTCCTTGTTGGCATGGATGGATGAAAGATGTCGTGTAGGTGAGAACTGGTGGTACAGAGGAGAGCACTGTGAAGAGTATGTCTCAGAGCCACTTGTTGTGGGTATTGCAATTGCTTCAGTGGCTGGCTTCCTCCTTGTGGCATCTGCTGTCATTTTCTTTCTGGCCAGGACCCTTCGAGAGCAGTATACAAAGAGTGAAATAGAGGACTCATTAGGGTAAGTGTCTGGTGGAGGTTTCTTAACACTGTATGCATTGTAGATATGGGAGGGAGCCAGGGCTCAGCAAGTGAACAAAACTGCAAGGGGCAAGTGGGTGAAGCATAGCCATATTTTATATATGACCATTGAACTGAAAGGGGTTTTGCTGAGCAAAAGTATGTTTTTTTAACAGCCCTCAGCTAACTCCCAGAAAAGGAGGAAGGAAACCTGTCTGGGAAGTGGGTGCCATCAAACATCAGCCTGGCTAAAAGTGAGAAGCATAGGAGTCTGAGAAGGAATAGGCATATTTAAAAATGGACATATTCCACTTTTCAGGTGATGCTTGGGCCCTTTATGATCAAAAACCAACTCAAGTAGTTAGAACCTGCTAGCTCCTGCAACAGGACCAAAGTCAATTCCAACCCTTCAGAAGATTTACAAGCTGATGAGAGGCTCTGTGTGAGCCAGGCACCTATGGCTGCAATTCTATATGCACTTTCCTGGGAGTTAGCCCCATTGAATACAGTGAGTCTTACTTCTGAGTAGGCAGGCATAGGATTGTGCTGCAAATAAATCCCCTAAAACAAAAACTGTTAGAAGAGTTCATGTAAACACAGGAAGCACCCAAAATGATCTGCTGCCTGAAGGTAGCAAATTCCTTTGCCCGCCCACCACAAATGTCACTGCCCACTCCTCCCTGCCTATGCACACACCTTCACTCCACACCAGAGCACGTTTGCATGCGCACTGTACCATCGTCAGCAGTAGCTGTGGCTTCTTGTAAAGTGACAGGAGGATCCTGGGTGCAGAATCTCTCTACTCCTAACACAGTGATTTTCAGCCTTTTTTTGTCTCATGGCACACTGACAAGGTACTAAAATTGCAAAGGCACACCATCAGTGTTTTGACAATTGACAAGGCACACTGTACTGCCAACAGGGGGCTCACATCCCCCAATGGCCCTATTAATAAATGAACTTCCCTCAAACTCCCACGGCACACCTGCAGACCATTCGCGGCACACTAGTGTACCACGACACAGTGGTTGAAAATGACTGTCCTAACATATTCTCCATCTGTCCAGTTTACAAGAAGAGGCAGGGGAGAAAAACCTTCAGCCTTATTCCTAAATACTCAGGAGAACACTCTGGAGAAGGCTTGCAGTCATAGCAAAGTTGGAGGAAGAGGTAATCCTCTTTATCCTGTTCATGCAGACTGGGGTAGGTGGCTGGGCGCAAATTACAGGGCACCCTATGCCAGTTTGCTGCCTCCCCCAACCTGTTGCTTAAAGTGGCCATTTTAGTCAGCCTTGTGGATGGGCTGTCTCCAAGTAAACTCTAGCAGATTGACCTGCCTGCTGGAGGCACTGCTTCACCTCTTCATACTTTATCATTTGTGGTGGCTGTATTACCAACAACTCTGTGGAACATTAATTAAAGGCCTTGGCTGCACTGATATGTGGAGGCATCTTTTGGCATTTGTTTGTTTGCTTATTTGTATCCAGCCTTTCCCTTTCAAGAATCAGAGCACTCAAAGCAGCAACGTTGGCTGGGAGTTTAAGGGCTCCGGGAGGTTGCATCCTTTGCCTCCCAAGATGAACTTAATGACAAGAAGAAAATTAGCTTGTCCCCAATTGTTAGAGGATGGAGAAGCTGCAGGCAGCTTGATTCTCCCTCCCTGCCTGAAGAACCCAGCTCTCACTACCAATTGCCCCGGAATAGGAGAAGAGAATGGACACCAATTCTGGTCTTTTCCCATTGACCAGAGTACAAAGGGATGCTGTTGTGTTAGATTATTGTAAGCTACTTTAGGAGTCATTTTGATAAAAAAAAAATGGAGTATAAATCTAAAAATAAATGGAACATAACCCAGCATATTGTCTGGAATGTCAGACAGCATTGTCAGTTCAACTTTGGGAGATTATTTACAAATATAGAAATAGATAATTTCAGATGTTTGCATATATGTCCTCTTATAGGCAGGGGGATAGCCTCTCATCCATTGAAAACGCAGTGAAATATAACCCAATGTATGAGAGTGATGCTACAGGATATAACCACTACTATCGGAGATATCCACAGCTTACTTCTTACAGCTCAACCAGTAATGAAACATCCACTGAGTACAGCAGTGAGGAGATCAGGCACATTTATGAACACAGTGAACTCACTAAGGAGGTAGGAATTTTCATCTACATTTTGATTTTTATCCTATTAATACATAAAGTCAGTGCGAAATATGAAATCAAATTTTGCTAAAAGCATTGCTGAAGGTGTTGAAAATATAAAATATATTGCATGTTGTGCTGTTCTGTTTTGTACCCAGTTCAAAAACATATTTATTTTGAAATGCATGATGATCCATGGTGAAACAGGTCTTCTGAAAGGAATGCAATGTTTGGTGACCAAATGTCCATTCATTTTACCAATTTTAAACAAAGGGCAAGTGACAGTCAGTTGCCCAAGAGTGATCAGGAACAAGTATCTGCTGACCTTGTTTCATGTCCTCTTTATATCATGGCAGGTTAGATCTTCAGGAAGTGAATTGGAAAAAAAAATCAAACTGTACTAATATGTATAGTTTTGGATCGCCATTTTGAGATAAAGTTGAAAATACTTTGTTTTTATTTAATATTACTGTGTTTTTCTGTTTTACCTGTTTAACTATGTTATGTAGCAGTTGTATTTCTTCTTGCATTATAGGAAATTCAAGACCGAATACGGATTATAGAACTTTATGCCAAAGACCGGCAGTTTGCAGAGTTTGTAAGACAACATCAAATGTGAGTCAGATGTTGTCTTAAATAATTTTGCAGATTTCCTTCATCTTAACCTGTTCATTGTGTTCCATTCAATCCATTCATTTTCAGAAAAAAAACTGCTTCACAGCATATTTGCAGTTCATAATAATTTTTTTAAACATTTGACTTTTGTCCAGTACAAAAGGTTCCAGGGATCAACTGAGTTACTGTATTTTAGAGGGCAAAGGAAAGAGCAAGTACAAAGACCTTCATGATTTTACAACACGTAGATGTTTAACATAAGGTAACACTAAGTTAGTATTGTTAGTGCAGAGTTAGTATTAGGTCAGTTAAATTTCTTTCATTAAGAAGAAATTCGTTTGCAGTTCTATTAGAAGTATTTCCCCCCAGTTATTTATATTTCATTGTGGTCTTAGATATTGTGGGATATGGTGCAGAGGGCTGCAGATGAAAGGAAGAGTTGGTGTAAATCATGCTTCCTCTTGCACAAGCAGAAGTGACTTTGCAGAGTTTGCTTTTTCCAGCATGATTGGCCACGAGCACCTGACTGGGAGTTGTTAGATAAACTCATAAGATACTAGATAAATTTAATTCCAAAAAGACATTCAGGCAAATGATGAGACAGATGCAAGGAGAAAAGCAGAAAGTGCGATGAGGATGAAGAACTAGGGAAAGGCTTTCAGACCCAAGGAGCAAAGAAGAACACAGGGTAACAGAAAAAGAATGGATGTGTAGGACTTAAAATGTACTTATTAATATGTACTTTGTTGCATGTGCAAAATTTGCTAGCAGGAAGGGGAAGTTAATATAGGACAGGAAAGGGCAGTGGTTAATAACACAGGCCTACACACAATTTGTTGTAAAAGTTAGACCTATTCTTGGGTATATTTGGGGTGCTGAATCCAAAAATGGCATTGGTTTTGATCAGTTGGCTCCACTTTTGGGGTGATGGCATAGCCAGCTTCTATGCTGTTTCAAGCAGCTTCCTCATGAGGAAGCCATGGTGTGAGCATGAGGAAGCTGTTTGAATCAGCATGTAAGGTGGCTATACTGTGCCCCCCAAACTAGAGCTAATTAGGCAAAAGCAATACCATTTTTGCATGTAGCACCACAACAATATGCTAACTTTGTTCAAACATCCTTGGCAACTAAAAAAAGATTTTCTTTGTAGGCCTGTGTAATAGTAGGATGAGAAAATGGTAAAGGTACTTTGGGCTCCAAGAGGCCTATAGTTTTCTATAGTGATATAGTGACTCAAGGAACAGTAAGTTAGTGGCATGAGTTCTACAAGACCATTGCTGGCTGTTAATATTGTGAAGTCTCAAAACGCTTGTTGCGACATGTACAAATTTCAAGGAAAAATTTTAGAAAACCAAAGAAGCTCAAAGTCATTTGATATAGATACATACATAGAGATTTATATACCACCTTTCTCTGTTTTTTAGATACATTCAGAGCAGGCTAGTCTAAACCACAATTTTTCAATGGGGTTTTTACTATATGTTCTGTGAAGATTCACAAACCCCACAGATATTGCCTTCATAGTATGGTCATCTTTTCTGGCTGCAAACCATTGAGCTTCAACAGGAATCGTAAATCTGTCCTTGAGGACAGATCATCAGGGTTGTTTCTGTTCTTGCCGGCTAGCCTTTGCATATGCCCCCACACCCTCACTGTGGTATTAACTCATTAGCAATTCTGTTTCCACAGAACAAGGAAGGAACAGGTTGTTTACTCACCTCCTGCTCAAGGGTACCGTGCTACTCAAAAGATTTCAGGATCTAATCTTTTAGTACACAGCACAATACTTTTCAGTTCTGACCACAAGCAACTTACTGAGGCTGTGTAATCACATGTATTAATAATTTGATGTGAATATAAAATTTTCCCCAAATTCAATAATTCATTAGAAGTCCATGACACTCTAACTAAAGCATAGATGAAGATTATTGTTGTAATTGTTTATGGACAGATCTGAAATTTGCAGTTTCAAGTCCTCTTATTTTAACTTATCCCTTCACATGTTAGAGAGTTAATTGCCCAGGATATTGTAGAACTGAGACCTTCATAAATCATCACCAAAAATTCATCACCAAAAACTTTTTTTCAGATCTGTCCAAAGATGCTGAAAAAAAGTCTCAATGGCTTTAAATATCCATTTGATTTTGCTTAGCTTGGAGTTTGTGGTGATGGATTAATAAGGTCTTAGTTCTACAGTATCCTGGGCTTTCAATATACTGTCTTTCTAACATGTGAAGGGATAAGTTAAAATAAGAGGACTTGAAACTTTTTTCAGCATCTTTGTTTAAGACTAGCTAATATTCAGTAGTTTTTCCCTTTAAAATAGGAGTTTGAAAGCTGTCAGAAACCCAAATCCTACAAGTTAGTCCTCCTTGAATTCTGCAAATTCAACAAGGTAATGAATTAAGAACCTGTCATCGCTACTAGAATGTAATGTCTGCTATTGTTGGTGCTAGGAAATTGCAAATTTGTCATGTTAAAACTGTTGGAATCTCACTGCAGTCGTTGTTCTAAAGCCCATCTGTTTGACACCTGTGATGGAAATCCACTAGAGTACTTTCTCATTCTATATTATATTTGCCCATAACATTTATTCTGTAAGCCTGCCCCTTTTCCCCCCAAAATCTCTTGAACTTATAGTTTAGGAGGGATGTTACAATTCAATGAACTGCAAAACCATTAACTGTCTGGCAGCCCAATCCCATGCATGCCTACCCAGAAGTAAGTCCCTTTAGAGTCAATGGAGCTTACTCCCAGGAAAGTGTGGATACGATTGGGCTGTCACTCAACAGAAGGCAAAACTGGGTGATCAGATAATCGAGCAGCTCATGAGGAAGCTGCTTGAACCATTCACTAATGAGGCTAGACTATATCTTCAAAATTAGACATGATAGGGCAAAACTGATGCCATTTTTGGAATTGGTACCCCAAATTCATATCAAATTCCCATAAAGTTTGGGAAAAACTTTTCTGACCCTCAATTTTGTAGGCCTGTGTAATGGGACTTACTACTGGGTAAGTCTGGGTAGGATTGCAGCCTAAGATTGTTAAAAATGTTCCTTCTTGATGATGTTGCTTCCAGTCATGACATCACTTCCGGTGGGTCCTGACAGATTCTCATTCTAGAAAGTGGGTCCCAGTGCTAAATGTGTGAGAACCACTGTAGTAAAGGAAATGTAGCACTTTTTTCTGATTAAGGGTCTATCTGAGTGTGTATGTGGATATGCACCCATTTACATGGTAAAATAAAAACACAAGAATTTTAAAATCTTTAAAAATAGTTCAAAATTGCTGCACACATTGGGGTAGTGAATCGTGGTAAAATATGCTATTTGTCAGACTCTTGATGACAGTTGAACCAACATTTTCACACTTCTATGGCTGCAGTGATAGTGATGCTTCTGGGAGCTTGTTCTAGCTCTTTCAGTGTTTATTTTGCATTTTTTAAAAGTGAAAACGAAAAATCAGCTTACTAACCAAGGTGACAGTTGTAGGACACAAAAAATGAATTTGCATAGCAAAGGACAGTTCTACAGTAGTGCCTCTTAGTATTTGAATCATCTCTATACAGCTTTTGCCAAGAACTGAAATAATCACTTTTGTTTATTTTCCTTCAGGAAGTTGCTTTAGAAACCGGATCCATTAGAAAGATCATGGGAGATGAAGATGGACCTCGTGGCCGCAGAAATGAGGCACAGATGTGGCTGCAAAGTTACTTATAGTCTTTTCAGTGGACTGCATGGATCCCAACTGCTCTTGGATGGATTCCATTGTCCTCTAAATACATGGATAAATGTAGGAAAGGTTGTTTATTATTGGATTTTCTAAATGCAGCTGAATGTCACGGGAGTTGATTGGAAGCTGCAAAGGTTATGACAGTCAGTTGCTCTTACTTGTAACCAGAGCCAGATTTTAATTAAATGGACATTGACCACTCTGCAGTTATTTTTTCTTGTCCTGCAAGGGTTTTTTTCTTTTTCTTTTTTGAGTTATATTAAAAAACAGAAACCTATTTGGTGTCCCCTGCATTGGAGGGCTAAATTTTGCAATATTAAAAGTGTTAGTGGGAAGATAAATACTGGGTTGTGTTAGACAAGTTTGTAGATTTTCCATTTCTGTTCAAATGATTTTTTTAAAGACAAGATTTGGTATTCATGTAAGGCAGATTTAGCTTTCCTTGCCTAACATAAAATCAGAAGAAAAATTTATTACTAGGAGCTCCTTCATAAGATATTTCTGTAAGTAGTTACTGCCATTGTTGACATTAATACTATATATCACCTTGATAAGTTAGTCAAACAATCTAGGAAGTTATCTCTCTCGTCCAAAAGGAAAACCAGAGTGACCAATGTACTCATCTTGTACGCGGCCCGGAGGCATAAGAGCTAAATAACTGAACATTATTTAAAAGTTTTTTTTAAACTGACCAGAATCTGATGAGTGTTGTGTTTTTTTAAATTGCATTTGTAAGTTAATGTATTTACTGTGTATCTTGTTTTCTTTCTCATTTATAGATTGTTTTTATAATGACTTTATATGCAACAACCAAATATAGCACTGGCACTCTTCTTGGTTGAGAAGATTCTTAATTGAACAGAGTCTTGTCTGCCTACTCTCAAGCAAAGTGTGCATACTCTCATTTTGGAATGCAGTGACAAAACTCTATCATAAGTCTCCAGACAGGAGACTTAGAAAGTATCAATACATTTCAGATACTTCTCATGTGAATTCATGTACACAGTGTACTTGACTCTGGCTCTTTGTTTAGTCACTGATACTTACAGAAAGTTGCCATTACTACTGCTGCAATCATATGATGCTATTTGGCATGGATCTGGGTGATGGGTTGTAACAGAGGAGGGACGTAAAATGAGTGCTGGTTCAAATTCAGCACATCTAGTTACAGTGTAAGTTCTAGCAGCCATATTCCCTAGGGGAGAATTGAGGCACATTTGGCACAAATGGGGCACAAAGCTATTGCTATTTTTTTTTCTGAAATAGATTCTGTTTTAATTGCGATTCAGTATCCAGTACCATCCTACAGCCTTAACATTCCTCTGTGCAATTTGCAGGTTTGAGCTTTCCAGGTGTATTGGAAGCAATCAAAACAGCAGTAGCTCAGTAAGTTAAAGAAAGAATTCTCTGGCATCTCTTTGCAGTTGGAGTTCATCCAAGGATTTGGCTTTGAGATGTATTGCTGCATAAAATGGTGCATGAGGGATAAGCTACTCACCTCTTCATGCTTCTTGCCTGCCTTCATATTCTACCAATAAATTGCCATTTAGGGCTTTGTCTGCACTACTGCTTTGCTGCACACCCATTTTCAATTGTGGTGAACTTAAAGTGCCTTTTACCTGTGGCATCTGCAGGAGGCACAGCTGAAGTGTAGGCACTGAGTCATCTTACTTAAAAATCTCATTAAAATTACTTAAAAATCAGGTGCCAGATTGTAGCACCTCAAATTTATAGCTCAACAAAACATTTGCAGATGGAAATCTGGGATCAATCCTGGAACATTACTGTCAGAGTTGTCATTTTTCAGTGGAGTTGAGTGTACACTTTTATTAATTACCAGGTTTTCAAACTGTTTGTCCATTATGTAGTCATGCCATTTCTATAAGGTAGGAGTGTGCAACAGTACAATGTTTGTGATATATATATTTTATTCTTTCAAAAATATGAGATGGAGCAAACAAGCATCTTAGGCGCAAACAAACGTCCAATTCTAAGCCCTCCCAGCAACGGTACTGAGCTCCAGCACTGGTGCAGCATGATGTAAATGTGCTGTAAAGCACTTTTACAGAACTGGGAAAGCAAGGAGTGCCAGCACTGGGCCCAACCCAGTTGGCACTGGGTACAGTGCCAGGAGGCTGACACAAGGGGAGTGCCTCCGGTAAGGCGCACCACCAGGCAGCAGTGTGGGTTTTCTGGGCGGAAGGGGAGGAGTTCTTGTGCAGAGGAGAGCAGGGGAGAACCAGGGTGGGAGGGGGGTGGGACCAGCAGAGCTCTGCTCCACCGAATCCTGTGCTCCTTGTCAGACTGAAAAACCTGACACAGAGTTCCTCCAGTCTGCACTGGCACTGATGCAGAAAGGAAACGCATTGTGGGACCTGTCCTCTTACTCCCCAGGGGAAGGGGACAAATGTCCCCGTGCCCATAGGATATAGTGGTAACTATTTCAGCTGCTCCTCTGGGCACCGGGCAGCTTTGGACTGGGCTGTTAATCATAAGCCAAGACACATCTCAGTTATGCCAGCACAATCTAAGAAATAAAGATAGAGAAAAATGAAATGCACATTTAAATCATGGGAATAGAAGCAAAAAGAGACTGCATAAGGCCAATGTGCTGAGGCAGTGCACACTAAAGGTGCATCAACAGTTAACTAGAATAATCGGGAGTGTGGACAGGATTGCAATTATACAAATAAGTTAAATTTTAGATACAATTAGAAATTTACTTGCATTGAACTTTGATAGCAGGCTGGAAATCTGGATCTAAACAGATGTACCAACTAGTCAGAGAGAAAATTCTCTGTTGGGTAGGCCAGTCCTGTGTTATGTGACCAATGCACATGTCTCAAGAATAGTTTCAAACTGCTACCTTTGAAGAGGTTCTGGTCATACTAAAATGAATATTTCATTGTGTACACAGTAAATATTTTTCTTATTTTGTACATAATATTATCTGTTTATTTTTCATTGCAATAAAACCTTTGTTTCAAGAATCCACAGATGTTATTCATCATTTATGTAGCATTTATTATATCTATAACATGATAATTATTTGAACATGTTATAGACAGGGTTGCCAGTGAATTATACCTCCCTTGGGTAGGATTTTGGGATACAGCATTCATGACCCAAGAAAACTTTTGAGCTGACAGTGCTGTTCTGGGCAACAGTGCAAGAGAGCGGTACATTTGACCATGTGCCAATAGAGCACCAAATGTTCCAAAATTGTTCTGAGTCAAAGTTTGTGTACCATGTTTGTTGTAGATCAGATGAAATGGTCACCAGCACTGAGAGAGTGCACAAGATGTGGGAGTTTCACTGTACACAGTGACTTGGAACTAGCTCTCTGTGATCAGATTCCCAGGACCAAGAAGAGTCTGTGGTGTTGGTGTCCCAGCTCAAACTGTCTGACCACCACCACCAACTGGTTGTGTAGGAAATCATGTTTAACCACCCTGAGTCCCGATTCAAGCCCCATGCTGCCTGAAAAATATTTAGATATATGGCATGTAAAGAACACCAAAAATGAATTTCCTTCTTTGAACAACTGTGTATCTAGGTGTACAATGAATATGTACATTAAACAAAGGTATATTCCACTGTAATTCAGAAAGTGGGAAAACTAAGAAGCACAACTGGGGTGTCGACTGTTCTTGTTGTATGCTCCTAATAAGCTGATCGCATTAAGGCAACATCAGTTAGCTCTAGTGAGTGTAAAATTGAGGCAGGGATGTGACTGTGAAATGGTGAATGTGTTCAGTAATGCTGAAACAGAATCCTTGCTAAAGATTCCAGCAGTCTTGCAGAAAAGCAGTTAAGAAAAGAACACTCTTGGCTTTGATGAAAGAGGATTAGATAAAATATTGCAAAAGATTAGTGGCCTGTTGCAGAAAAAGAGGACACCCCCAGTGTGTTTACTGAGGCAGCTCAAGCCTTGCAAAGGACAAAGTGAAGGGGTTTCCTTGTTTGACCTGCAGGTTTCCTGGTACACACTACATGCATCTATAATCATTTGTAGAGGAAAGTAGCACCTCCATTGCTCCATTCTACGCCTTCCAGTAAGGGAGATAAACCTAATAGGTTTATATGACTAAACAGGAATGTTTATATATAACTCCAAAAGGACACGCAAGACATCAGAGCTGTTGCATTTACCTTTAACTACAAAAATAACAAGTCTGTGGCCTTGTAAAGATGGCTAAAAATGGAGTGCAATCTTGGCGTGCAGGATGATGGTCTTACTGGTCATATACTGGTAATGCATTCTACTTTTGGAACTGAAATATGTGTATTGCAAGGCAAAATGTGCTACAAGGCAAAAGTTGGACCTCGTGCTGTTTAATAGAAGAGGGGAAACCAGAAACCAAGCATCCAATTGCATTCTCATCTGTGAGGCAGTCACTTTAGGCAGCAGATTGGCAGGACAGGTGCCTGTCTCTCCCTATTTTTCCTCCTCCCCCTTCCTAAGTTTGAAAAAAAGAGAAGGAAATTGGTCAGAAAAGGAAGTGTGGAGTAGAAGAGAGTGGTGGGCTAGAGTGTCTCTGACAGATTCAGGGAGTGGAAGGAGGGGCAGAGATGGCAGTGGACTCCTTTCTGATGGAGACACACTAGACTACCATTTCTCTCTCCTCCACACTTCTGCTCCATTCACTTCTTCCTTTTCAAACCAAGTAGTGAGGGCAGGGAGGGAATGGCTAGTGAACCACCAGGTAAGGAGATGGTATTTGGCATGGGATGGCACCATACAGAGCAGGAGGCATTTGGCATGCTACTGCAGGCACTAAGTTCTTGGTCCAGCCCTGCATGCTTAACCATTGCTAATCTGTAGAGCTAACCCAGGGCACAATCCATCCAGAAGTTCTCCTGCATTAGCCACAATGAAGGAACAGGCGCTGGACCAGAACACAATAGCTGGAAAATGTCCCTGTCAGTTGTTTTCTCTGTGTGCCCATCATGTGGCTGTGCATGATATCCAGCACTGTACTTCTGAAACACCAACAAACCTATTTCCTAAGGAGCAGTTCTGCTGTTCATTTGCTGCAGCTGCAGCTCTGCCTGATAAAATTAGTTCTGCATCATGTTGTTGTTTGGGATCATTACCCACATGAATCAATTGCTTTTTCCAGTGGCCTATTAACAGGTTGATATTCTTGCAACATTCAGTTTATATCCAACATGCTGATCATCGACAATGTTGGAACCATGATTATTGTTATCCAACAAGAAGCTGACGGAACATAACAAGATCCAGGTCTACAGAGCTTGCATCCTGAGTACACTTCTGTACTGCAGCGAGTCATGGACTCTTCGCTCACAACAGGAGAGGAAACTGAACGCTTTCCACATGCGCTGCCTCCGACGCATTCTCGGCATCACCTGGCAGGACAAAGTTCCAAACAACACAGTCCTGGAACGTGCTGGAATCCCTAGCATGTATTCACTGCTGAAACAGAGATGCCTGCGTTGGCTTGGTCATGTCGTGAGAATGGATGATGGCCGGATCCCAAAGGATCTCCTCTATGGAGAACTCGTGCAAGGAAAGCGCCCTACAGGTAGACCACAGCTGCGATACAAGGACATCTGCAAGAGGGATCTGAAGGCCTTAGGGATGGACCTCAACAAGTGGGAAACCCTGGCCTCTGAGCGGCCCGCTTGGAGGCAGGCTGTGCAGCATGGCCTTTCCCAGTTTGAAGAGACACTTTGCCAACAGTCTGAGGCTAAGAGGCAAAGAAGGAAGGCCCATAGCCAGGGAGACAGACCAGGGACAGACTGCACTTGCTCCCGGTGTGGAAGGGATTGTCACTCCCGGATTGGCCTTTTCAGCCACACTAGACGCTGTGCCAGAACCACCTTTCAGAGCGCGATACCATAGTCTTTCGAGACTGAAGGTTGCCAATACTAATTCTTGCAACATTCAGTTTATATCCAACATGCTGATCATCGACAATGTTGGAACCATGATTATTGTTGTATTATGCTTCCGGATGTTGATCCAACATGTCATCCTTGAACAATGTTGTAACTAATGGCTGATCTTGCTCAAGGCAGAACACTGTGCTATGTAAAACACTGGTGAGAAAGGGGTAAGGTATTTCACACACCCTTAATATTATTAACACATAATATGGAGAATATTTATGTACTGTATTTCAACAAAAAGGTTCACAAGCCTGCATAAACTATAAATGGTACCCTGTCCCAAAGAGCTCTCAATCTAGAAAAAGATGCAGAAGGAATATCAGTAAACAGCCACTAGAAGGAGTGCAGTGCTGAGTAGCTGTCCCCCCACTAAATGTAAAAGGAGGACCACTTTGAAAAGTGCCATTTTGTCCAAATAGGCACTTGTATAGTGCTTTCAGATGCTCAAAGCACTTCACATGTATTATTTTCTTACAACAACCCTATAAGGTGAATATTGCTGTCCCTTATTGCAGGTGGGGAGCTGAAGCTGAGAGTGGCTTGCCTAAGGCCATTTATGGTGCAGTCCTAGGCCAAAGTTGCACCCATGTCACTGCTACATCAGTATGATGCAGTTCATATCCTCAGTCCATCCACTATAAAGGAGAAGGGGGGGAACAAGGACCCAGGTAACTCCACAGTGGTACAGCCCACCAAGTAACTCTACCAGTGCCCATGGAAACCCCAACACATTCCACCAATCATGGATGATGGTCTGATATTAGTACCATGTCAGCCGGCCATTGGACTGACATGCAAAGAGCCAAGCACTGCAACTTATCCAGCCCCAACACTGTAGCCAGAGAAGCACCACCAGGATGAACCAAGTGTGGCAGTGGCAGGCATAGATTCACTGAGCGGCCATTGCTGGGGTATGCCCCTCTGCAGCCTCCATGAATGAGTAGTAAAGTAACTACCACCAACCATGGGGAACATGCTACAGTGATGCTCTTTATCTCTCTCTCCAGCTTCTCCCCCTACAGGAGCTACTGTAATACAGGCAGCTATGAGGCAAAAACAAAGAACTGCCAGGAATCCTGGAGGCCATTTTATGCCATTCACAAAAACACACTTCCAAGAAATGCCTTTTTAATTACAGCGGATCAAGGGAAGGATGACAATGCCCTGGGCAAGGGCACCCATGTGAAATAAACACACATGCACCCTCTATGGTAAGGTCAGAATCCCTGGGGGAGGGGTGGGCACCACCTGGAAGGAACCCTTTCACGATGGGAGCCTGAACAACATTGCAGTAAGCCAGGGTGCTAGGATCCTATTGCACACAGACCTAGCAAAGGCAGGAATGAGTCCAGCCAAGGGGCTTGCCATAAGCAAAAGCACATTCTTCTTTTGCAAGATTAATCAGAAACATTCATAGCAAGGACAAGAGAGGTCACACCAACCAATCTGCAAAATTGCTCTCTAACTACAGCAGGATACACATAAAGAGAATCTCATCCAATATTGGGCACACAGCAGCACATTTAACCAAGAGACTATAGCACATTGACCAATGAGAAGAAGCACTGTATGGGCCAACCATGTATATGTGACACAGGGCCTCTATTATTATTATTATTATTATTATTATTATTATTATTATTATTATTATTATTAAGCCATAAACACCCTGTGCCCTTTGCACCGGTTGCTACCTGGATACATACACAATAATGCCCTTTTGGGCACAAGAGCTTGGCTCCTGAGACCATTGCCTTTTCAAAACAGCTTTATACTGTTTCTCAAATTATTCTTGCATCAAAAACAGTATATAACGTACTTTTTGTAGGACTGTGTTCACAATCAAAATAGTTTTTGGTTTCTGGGTACATCTATTGTATTTAAAGCCTAATCATATTATCTCAATGATTTGCACTGATGATTTGGTCCTGATTTATACTATTGATGTCAAGCTAAAGTATGTATAGTTGCAATGTAAATAATAGATTCACAGAACTGAAAATGGATCTAAAGATTAACTAGGTACTAAAACAGGATGTTCCATACATTATCTACTTCCCCAAAATATAATATTTTATAGTCTGTCTCAAACAAAAAGGAATAATGAACAAGGGATGATGTGGTACTGATGCCTGTAGGGAAGAAACAGTTTGTCATGCAACAATTTCCTAAAGCATGGATCACCAACTAGATTAAGTGGTGAGATCCAGTCACAGGTTTGTTTAGAGATGTAGCCCCTAGCCCCACCATTTCCACTCCTTTCCCCTTAATAGCCTACGTCTGTTCACAATGCTCTGCCCCAGGGTCTGGTTCCCATTTATTTACCAAATCCTTACTTGTTTTTGGTTACCTGCCTTAGGCCAACCACTGTGATAACCCCACACATTGTTTTCTGATAGGAAACAAAAGGACCTTATGAAAATCATAAAGGTGAACCATGAACCTCAATGAATCATGGTTCCTTATAGATTTTTGAGTTCCACAAATAGAATAGGAATAGTTGCTTAGCCATCACTCTCGTAGTCTCTCTCTCTCTCTCCCCCCCCCCTTGGGATGTACTTATAGAACTGACTACAAACTGATAGCAGCAGACTGTTTGAGGGACTCAACCAAATAGTGGTGAAGGAGATCATCATTAGGGAGGAAGTTAGTGACTTTCTTCTCACCAGATTTTGATCAAGTGGTGAGTAGTTGCCAACTTCTAAAATAAGGCATGAATTTATTAGCAATGCCGATATTTCTGAAGTTCAGGCTAAAACCAGCCTTGGCTCACCCTCTTTTCGGTAACCACATATTTCTGAAGCATCCTCCTCCTCTCTCCACTTGAGCAATCTAGTACAACCAAACACTTAATGTGATGTTGCTGCACTCCAAGTTTCTTTCCCCCTGCTTGACTTACTGGCTGCCACTTATGGAGCTGGGGAAACTCATACTGGAATGCCATCATGTCACATGTTCTGCATTATGAGACATTACAAGGGGTAAAATAGACAGAAGGCTGCTGTTTTCAGTGACAACCACACGTGTCCAAATGTCTTCTGGCCCCAGAACAGAGAGAGTCTTTCTGAGAAGAGACAGGGTCTTTCAATACTCAGTTCTGTGCCCTGTTGTTTATCCCCACATGGCTAACAAAGTTGATTTCCACGATACTGAGGCCAACTACCCAGACTGCATTTTCAGTTCCCCTTAATGTGGTGGCAACCACAATTTAAAACAGCAGGCTCCTGCTTGGCTTGATGTGAAACCTATGCCGTTTTTAATTACGTGCATTGTTTTTCACTATTTCCCCATTCATTTCAATAGAATATGGATTTGAGGCAGCTAGCTTCAGTCCTTGGTTGCTGGGATTATTGGTTGGACTCAAAATTGTTGCTTGGCTGTACTCAAGGGCTTGGGCAATCATGGCAGAAACTTTGACTTCTTTTAAATAGTAGAACTTCTTGTCATATCACCAATTGCTCTTTAAAGCTATCTCAAAGTATCAAAAGAAGTTTGTGAAATGACTGGAGGATCCAATCAATTAATGAATGCCTTAAAATGTATCTTTCTCCTTTTAATAAATTTGATGGCAACATTCCTCATTTTGGGGGGGGGGGCGGTTCTCTTTTACAAGAAAGATTTTGCTTTCTGAGCACCTTATATTACAAGAACAGATGGTAAGGCTCTTTTCTCTATAATGATAAGCTGTAAACCATATGCTTGTTATTTCAAGATGCCTCCTGTTCAGCCCAGCAGGCTTAGAAAGATTTTCCATACTTCACATTTTTCTTTGGACTACTTTGAATTCTTTTCACTTGGTTGCCTGGAATTCCTAAGCTGATTATTTCCAAACTGTCTCCTTTAATACACTGTTAGTGACAACATAGAATGGATGTGGTCTGCTTATGATGATACAAACCTCAATAGCAAAGATTCCAACAGTTACGAGTTAAAGGCAAACGAACCTTAGCTCTCACTTCAGCCTTGTAGATGATTCAGTTTTCATTTCCGGTGACATATATGTGTCAAAACATACACCTTTCCCTTGGGCTGTCCAGTCCTCAAATTTGCATCTGTCATGTTTAGGAAAGAACATAGGAAGCTGCCTTTATACTAATTCAGTATGGACTTTTAGTCCATCTAGCTCAGCATTGTTTATACTGACTGATAATAGCTACCCAGGATTCCAGATAGTGGTATTTCCCAGGCCCGTCTGGGACCTTCTGTACTAAAGGGTATGCTCTACCACTGAGTTACAACTTGTTATAGTCACATCCAGTTTGTTATTCTGTGTACTCCTTCCTTCTCACAAACAGTGCCCATTATGGCAATATGTTTTGTAACATCAACACTTCGACACTAGACACAAGGACCAATCAGCATTGTGTCAGTGGGATAAAATGAGAAGGACATCAACTGCGTTTATTGGTACCATTCTCATTGTAGCCATTGAGTTATGGAATTTTAATTACTGAATGTGAAATTGGAAAACAAGTTAGTAACGCTAATGCCCGTTATACAACCCCTTATTACTCTACTGACCAATTTCAATACAACGTATTATAGTTCTATGAAACAACATACCCTTAACAATAGTCTAATTTTTATTCTTTTTACAGCACACTTGCTGTGGCCTTTTGCTGCCTCCAGGAACTATATTTTCTCAAACATACATTTTAGAAATGGAAGGTAGAGTTGATAGTCATTTGTTCACTCGCAACTCTGCCCTTTTATTTTTAAAAAATTGAACATATTCTGGCTACAATATGCTTTATAATTATTATGGCCAGAATTCCTCAAATATGAAAAGTAGATAAAAATTATGGGTAGGCAGTAACGTTAAATATTGAGTTTGGTCATTTAGCCTAGTAATTAACTGACCATTAATGAGATTATTTTGTATATCTGCATCTAGCATTTGTGTGTTTTAGCTAGTTATCTACAAGACGACTATTTTACTTTTTAATGTATGCTGCACTGAAGTCAAGTGGCAAGTCCCAAAAGTACTGATACAGGCAAGAGACTTAACACATGATGAAAAATATTTAAGGGTCCTGATGCTTCCAGGGATTAACATCAGCATATGGTACCTTTCTCTTCCCAATTACTGGCTCAAATCCAGTTGGATCAGCATTTACCATCTGTTTTTGTTACCATCTGTTAATTTATTAGGCTATGAGTAGTGAACTGGGGGTCTCAATCCAGTTTAGAATGGACAGGTGGTTGTAATGGCAGCTTAGCCTACAATCATTTAAGTAGAGATCTGGCTCAATTTCCTTGGGCAGTCAGAGCTGACCACCTCAGCCAGGAGGATGTTGCATTTATTAGTTTTTTTTAATCCAAAGAAGAATTTTCCAATACGTTTTTCCAGCTAAACAAAGATTTTCCATTAAAGGAACATGTTTCATCAGAAATCTATGAAGCTCTGACCCTCATCTCTGAATTTAATACTTTTGCCTCCCTGATGGTTATTTAAAAATGAAGAATCATATCATTCTTCTTTATCAAAATTATAGGGAGAGCTGTCAAGATATTTGAAATATCAGAAGCTTGTATACAGAAGAAGAGCTGTTTAAGTTTTTATAATGAGGCACTGTATAGGAAAAGCGCAGCAAAACTTTGTATTTAAGTTTAGGACTGAGTAAAGATGTGGAGGTTCCTTTTGTCAAAACTACTTTCCAGCTATTTTTTGGAAGGCATGCAAAATATTTGTCAATTCTGAGCAAAGGGAGGAAGCATTGTCCTACTTGGATTTAGTTTTGTGACATCATCATAGAGTCAGTTCTGATTAGGTGCCTACAGGGCCATGAGGAAGCACTGTGTGGATAGTGCCCCCACTATTTGTACCTGTTGCATGAGACAGTAGCTTTAGTGCTTCCTACCACTTTGGAGCCCAGTTCCCTAGTCCAAGAAGCCCTCATTTGCACATAAAAGCAGCAAGAGATTCGAGGGATAAGTGCTTTAAAAAGTAACGCCATGTGAAACTGCCTTCTATGCAATCAGATCATGTGTTCACATAGGTCAGTATATTTTTTGGCAATGGTTCTTCAGAGTTTTGGATGAGGGAGCTATCTCGAGAGCCCTATCTGGAGGGGCCAGGAATTGAACCTGGCACCTTTTTGCATGCAAAACCTGAGCCATAGTCCCTCTTCTCCAAGTCAATCTTCATTTTACTCTATTTATATGTAACCAAATTATAGCTGGCAGGGCCTCTGAAAGGAATTTTATCAGAGGGTACATAGTTTATTTTGGGTCCCTTTGCAAAGGGGGAGGGGTGAAACAGAGTGGGGGAGGGTGGAGACAGCTGGGAAAGTCTTTGGAGCCCAGGGCTACCCACCCACGTGGCATTGGCAGCTAGATACAGTAATATGGAAAACCAAACATACTACTAAGTCTCTCTAAAAAATTTTAAATATAGAAAATCATGCAGAAAATTAGCATCATCATATTTAGGCTCATACTAGAAAGTGTCGTGGGCATACCAGAACTTGCTTCTGCAGCAGCTGTAGCCTACATAGCTCATAGTGTCCCTGAGCTCCTATACACTCCTTCATGGTAAGCAGATCCACAAGCCAAAAAGCTACTGTAGCAGTCCAGTTTCCTCCCAGATTTGACATGTATTAAGGCAGGAGGCAGGAGGTCTAGTCTAGAAGGTAGGGCCTCCATTAGCCTGAAGATAACATCAGAAGGTCGCCAGTTCGAGGACACCGGCAGCTCCCTGAGCGGCTGAGAGTGACGAGACCTTGAAGCAGCTGACAAGCCAAGCTGAGTGATTCCACCTGCTCTTGGTGTGAGCAAGAAGCGTCTTGGCTGCCCTCCATGTGAGAGATGGAGCTGCTTGTCAGTCTGTGTGGAAGAACTGGAGGCCAGAAGTAAGACCAAACCAGGAAGATCCATTCTGAAATGTTGTTGGCTCTTGAAAGAGAGAACCTCTATGATTGTAAAAATCCCCTTGAGGGATTTAGAAACCCCTGCCTATGTAAACCACCTTGAAAAAAGTCAGAGGAGTAATCCGATGACCAGAAAGGCGGTATATAAATACCTAGTTGTTGTTGTTATTGTTATTAAGGAGTGTCATGTAAGCATTCCTATGGCTTGCTAGTAGCTGCAATAGCTGCAGCTGCACACTGGTGGTAGTGTCTCCAGCATCCCATGGGGGCAACAAGTCTGAGTAGATAACAAAATGTAAGATCACAGAAAATTTTGGCTCACGGGCCCCCTTTTTGACCCTGGGCCTGGGTACAAATTACCCCCTTTACCCCCTCTCCTAGGCCCTGGCAGCTGATGACAAAGCATAACTAGCATACCTGAAGCACTTAGTTCCTAAAAATGCACATTGAGACTGGTCAAAATTATTTTTACAGTTATTCCTTGCTTTTCCTCTAAGTAACACAGGATGAAATGCATGTTACTTCTCAATTTTCCATTTTATTCTTGCAACAAAGTACACTTAGGCTGAGAGATAGTAATTGGCCTAGAATCACTGTGAGACTACAATCCTATCCACACTTACCTGGAAGTAAGCCCCATTGACTGTAATGGGATTTATTTCTGAGTAGACATGCATAGGATTGGGCTCTGAGTGTCATAGGTGTGCGAGGATTGAGCCTGGGTCTCCCAGTTCTAGTCCAACACCCTGTATACTACAGAAGTGTTTACATGGGAAGCCATCAAAAGATTTTCAGTGTAAGGACATCTACCTGCAGTACTATGCTACATCCTCAGTCACAGCAGAGTACTTGTTTTTCACCTTTGCTGTTCACCTTTCCGCCCAGGCATTTTACCTCAACTATACCTTCTTAAGAGTGATGTCAAAGCCCAGTGTCCTGGACTGCAGGGGCACGAATGATCTTTGGCTTAAACCTGAATCACTACATGTTCATCAGTACAAGAAAAGAAAGCAGGAAATAGAATGAAGGGGAAACTGCACTTCCATTCATTTTACAACACATTTTGAAAGCACATACAAAGAGTTTTTGAGATACCGAGATCTCCTGTAACTACAGAATAAACCATTCTATCTATTAATAAAACAGCCCTCCTCTTTCTCCTCCTCTACAACAACTGGGAAAAAGTATATTGCAAGATTTTTCATCAATCAGATGAGATCCTTTATCCCAGTTGGTGACGATGCTAGTTAAATATAGGCTGCCACTGTGCTGGCAGCCATCTGACTAAGCAACCATGAGACTCAGTAGGCATTTTCCGGAAATTGATTGATCTGAGCATTTATCAGATGATGTCTTCTCGGCAATACTCAGTCATAACAGTGACTTGAAATACTATAATAATCAACAGCTTTAAATTCAAACATGGTCTCATCCAGCTTTTACTAATATATGAGCACTTCATTTTTTGCCTGAAGAACTGAATGCCTTTCTTAATAGACATGTCTATTTTAAAAAAGGGGGAGCAAGGGGAGAAAGAAAAGATGGGAACCTTCTGTTTGGCTGTAATTTGACATAAACGACTCATCATACCCAAGATGCTTTCGCAGATTGTAAGGAGGATAACAAGAGCGATAATGCAGATATTTGTAGCATCAAGGGACAATTCTTCTTCCAGAAAGAGCTGACTGTAGGTTGCTAAACACCTGCAGCTGATATAAAATGCTGGATGCAGACTGTGTGGGAAGGGCTGCATCATGAGCTCTCAGGTAACCCTGCTTCGTGTGCGTGACTGCTGGCTCTTCTTTTGTCTCTGAGGCTAGTTACTGACAAGGAATTCCAGCCAGCTACCACAACAGTTTCATTACACGTGTGGTAGTATGTAAACTAGGATTACTGGAACTGTCATGGATAGACAACAATCTGATTTGCAACTCACAGAAGAACCAGTTATAAATATCTGTGCTTGCTTATGCTGGTGGAGCCAAGAGTGAAATTTTGAAATGTAGCAGTCATGGTCCAGATCAGACAAGTAATGCCAGTGAGCCAACTAGGGGCCCAATTCTATTGGGCCAGTGCCAACTCTCCACAGGTAGCGAGTGTTGCAAACGTGCTGTAAGGGCACCAGCTCAGCATCAGCCTGCACTGAGTTGACACTGGATGGAGGCCATTGCATGCTGTCCAGAAGTCTTCTCTTGCTCCAGGTGGCAGAGAGGGAGTGTTGCAAGGTTGAAAATGCAACTCAAGAATAACTTGGTACTCAGGAATGAAGGTTCACAGGCTTTTTATTTCATTGCAAGCAATGGGCATCTCATGGGACTAATGTCTCAAAGCATGAGAGCAATTGTCAATATTAACTGGATCCTTTATACCATTTTGGGTCCTTTGTCTGAAAAACTAGACTTCCCATTGGCTGATATTTGACATCAGAAATGGGGCTAACTCCTAATAGGATACAGATATGATACTATTTACATAAAAGATGGGAAATAGGTGGGCAAAACAATTGATTGGCTCCGATTTACATACAGGTGGGGTTTCACCTTAAAACTTAGTCAAAATTACACTATTTCCAAAAGTTCTCAAAAACCAGCAGGGTATGCTATAATACCATTTACCCAGTGTTGAACCTTATTCACATCCATCAATCCAATTAAAATTATATTGACAGGGCTTGCTACCAACATCATTAAAAGAGAGCAGTGTAACACAAACACTTAAAAACAGGTGTGAAGGCCGACATGACTTCAAATGACTTCATAAGATAATTTCTTGGCAGAGCTTACTCATCCCTCATTAGGATAGCCTGGTTCGAGTGCCCTATCTTATCTCCTCCTTTTCTATGTGTTAGTAATGCACTGTGGGGCCCTGTTTGCAAAGCCAAGGTTTTCTGTAACACAGCAAAACAGCTTTTGTTTCCTTTTATTAAAGAGGTTTCTTTACAAGCTTTACTAAAATAAAGCAGTTTTGGTTCCCTATGCCCTTCTTCTATGATTATTATATGATTATCATGTCCCCTTATATGTGGCTTACGGATTACTTTGTCCCTATATTGCATATATGTGCGCTTGCTCTAAATCAGTAAGTGAATGTTTTTGCCAAGACGTGTATTTTCTGCCAAGGTCGTGTTGTGGCGTCCATCTCTCCTGTTGGTACTTGTTTATCTAAGTTGCATTCCAGACTCTTGAGGCCATGCAGCTTCTGTGAAATTTGAATGAAGTCAAGCAGCTCTTTACCATTCTGTGTGTTGCTATGCTTTAGTATTACTGGGCTATCCAGTGGCTTTATAGTCTAGGGTCAAAGGTCACCTTGCCTCAGGAATGAGGATGGGGGAGGCATTCAACGGCAGGGGGAGGGCGGGGGGAAGGCAGGGTGGGAGAAGTGCCGGGGGGGGCGCAGGACTGGCAGAACTCTATTTCGCTGGATCCAGATCCAGATCAGGCCTCCTGGCCCGACATGTGGTTGCTTTACTCTCTGCTGGCTAAATAACTGGCACAGAGTTGAGTAGCCACATTGTGGGGTCTCCTCCCTTACCCAGGGGAAGAGACAAAGGAGCCAACTGCAGCTGCCCCGCATCCGTTGGATGCAACAGCAGCCATTTTGGTGCCGCTGCTCCTCTGGGTACTGGGCAGCTCAGGTTTGGGCTGTAGAACCCCAGTTAAGGCAGCTAGCGTGCCTGTATGGGCACGCTAGCAATGATTGCCAGGCTGATCCCCCTATCAGCCGGCAGCAGGGCTTTGCTGCCAGCTGATTGGCTGGCTGGCCTTGGGGGGTGGGACAACTGAGCCTGATCTGGCTTGCAGGCGCTAGACCCGGCTCAGTTCCGTTCCTGGAAGCGACCGGGCAAGTCGCTTTTCTGGGAACGGAGAGAGGCTGCCCCACGACGGGGCTTGAGGCACGGGGATCCGCGTTTGCAGGCTCCCGTCACTTCGGCAGTGGGTAGCTTCTCTAGAGCGAGCTGTGCGCTCTGCATTTTCGCTCCGGGGCGCAGTGACTGAGCGGCCCCGTGAGCGATATCAAGGCGGGCATCCCGCTGCGCGCTCTGCAGACGGCGTCAGGGGGGTGACCTGCTGCGCGCTCTGCTGGGTGCCATCAAGGGGGGCGGCCCGCTGTGCTCTGCCCGAGCAGCAGCGGTAGGGGGCGGCCCGCTGCGCGCTCTGCCAGCCGCGTGGCTTGCGGCGCTTGGTGGCTCTGCGCACCCTGCGGCGGTGGGTGCATTTTGGGGGGTCCGTGGGGGCGGCAGGCGCCTGTGGTGGGCGGCCACCCCGCGTTCCTCCTTGGCGGGCCTGTCCATTGGGGTGCATTTCGGCGGCCATTGGGGGGGTGCCTCGTGGCTGGGCGCCATTTTGGGCCCTGCCTCGTGGCGCTCCGCCATTTTAAAATTTTAAATATAGCCTGGCGGCCATTTTGAGGGCTTCAACTGCCCAAAGGGTCTCTCATTTTCAGAGTTGGGGGACTTTGAGGAAAAAGAAATCATGCTGCTGCGGCGGCACTGCTGGGATCGCAGTCCTCCCCGTCTCTCATATCATATTCAGTTAAAAATTAGAACACAGGGGGCGGTGGGCCCCACTTGGGATATTCCTTCACTTGGGGGGTGGACATGGGGAAGAAAGCCCAGAAGTCGGGTGGCAAGGCCGCCAAAAAGGCTGTTCCAGCTTGGCCTCTCCCCTCCCCTCCCTCATCATCAGATGAGGAAGATCAAATGGCTGAGTTGTGGGCTGCAATGACCCGCTATGACGCGTGAAAAAAAGAGAAGGCCCTTTGCAAGGCGGGGCAGGGTGATGGAGGCTCCAGCTCCAGGGCAGTCCCCGTACCTCGCAGATCAGGTAGGATGAGTAAAGGGGCCTCTCTCCCTCCCCAGCAGGTTCATGTTCTGGAGGATAAGCACGTTACTGTCAAGGAGGGCGAGGCGCAGGACGTCAACACCCTAGAAGCGGAGGAGGAGGTGGTCCATCCTGTTAAAAGGCCCCGGCCACAGGCTTATAGTGGCTGCGGTGGGCTAGGTGAGCCGTGGGCGGGCTTTGCTCACAATGCAGAGTCTATGTGGGATGACAAGGAGGGCATTCCTTGGGCACCTAGCCGGGCTGCACCGGATCAGCCCTGGTCTCCTTGGGGGCCTCCTTCATTTTGGCAGGGGCCCAGTTACCCACAGTACCCCTGGGCCCTGGGTTGGACATATCCATGTCCCAAAGCTGGTCCCAGGTCCAGTAGTGCACCCCCCCAGTGTGGTCATTATCCTGCCACGGCCGACACAGAGTTGGACCAGCAGGATGTGGACTGGGGGGATGAGTCATTTGGATTGGTGGTGGAGAGGGAGAAGCCTACGGTTTCGTATGGCATCATTGCCATCCCTCTGGGCTCTCACCTCGCCATGTCGGTCAAGGAGAAGATATGGCGGGGTGACTTTGTGGACATGTTCAGTCTCCTTCACATCGAGCCTGAGCCTACCCCCAAAGTGGGAGACCCTGTGCGTGATGAGGAAACCGTCAGACAGAGGAAGATAGACAAGAATTGGACCAATTGGCCGAATGGGTTCATTGTCTATGCTGGGGTCACTGTCCAGTTGCACCCCAAAAAGGCAGGGAAACTATTCAAATACCTGGACATTATTCATCGCGCTTTGCGTGATCATGCTGGTGCGGCTTGGATGGCTTATGACCATCAATTTCGCATCAGAGCCGCACAGGACCCATCTTTGGACTGGACTATACCCCAGTGGGAACTCTGGGTGCAGTTAGTCCTGCCGGCTAGGGCAACGTTGGGGGATAGGGCGGATAGCGGGCATTTGATTGCTCGTTCCAGACCCGAGCAGCTTGCGGCACCTGAGGGTGTGCAGGGGGGTCAAACCCCTCGCGCTTGCTTCCAATTTAATGCCACGGGCAAATGCAACAGGCCGGGATGTTCGTTTTCCCATGGCTGCCCCATGTGTGGGGCTGGGCATCCTGTGGCAAAATGTCCACGGATCAGTGGACCACGGCAAGGTTTCCGCCCCTTCCGTGGGAATAAGCCGGGTGGTGGACCCTCAACTGGTGTTGGCAAAGGGCCCGACGCCAATTGAGATTCCCTCCTTGGTTTACTGGCTGCAATTTTATACAGATCGTTCTGCAGCCAGAGTATTTGTGAGGGTTTTCAGCTTGGTTACAAGATCCTAGCCCCGCTTCCAGTTAGCCCCACGTTCGCTCGCAACCTCCGGTCAGTCTGACATGGAGGAGGTGGTGCGAGGTAAAAATAGCCAAGGAGTTAGAAGCAGGTAGAGTAGCTGGACCGTTGGCGGTTCCTCCGTGGAGGAATTGCAGGTATCCCCCCTGGGTGTGGTGCCTAAAAAAGCCCAGGGCCAATTTAGACTGATTCACCACCTGTCCTTTCCGGAGGGTTCCTCCATAAATGACAGGATACCGACCCACCGGTGTTCAGTCAGATACACTCCTTTAGACGAGGCGGTTGCCTGCCTCAAGAAGTGTGGCCCTGGGGCCTTGATGGCCAAGGCAGATATTCAGTCTGCCTTTTGATTGCTTCTAGTGCACCCCCAGGATTTCTGCCAGACAATAGGGCGTTGCCAATGGGGTGTTCAATTTCCTGTTCGGTTTTTGAGGTGTCCAGTACATTTTGGAATGACTGTGCGTTTCAGAACTGTGTTACGATCCACTGCCCACTACTTTTTATGGGACCATCTGGGTCTGGCGTCTGTGCTCGGCTTCTGGGTGACTTTACAGCACTGTGTGAGCAGCTGGAGGTCCCCCTTGCACACGAGAAGACAGAGGGCCCCCCCCCCTTGGCAGGCTCACCTTTTAGGAATCGAGTTGGACTCGGTTACACAGACCAACCACCTGCCAAGGGACAAATTAGATAATCTGATAGGGATGTTGACTAGCGCCCTAGGGTCCCGGGTTATGAATCTGGTTAGAGTCTTTGTCAAACAGTGTCTTGCTATCACCACTGTTTTATCAGCCAGACATGAGCCTGGGCTTGAAAATAGCATAGGCGACGCTCTCTCTCGATTTCAGGGGGAACGCTTTCGGCTGCTAGCCCTGAGGCCAGGCTGTATCCGGATCCCAGGCCCCCATGGCTGCTTTGGTTAGGTCACGGTTTGCCCCCACTGACAGAGTCCTTCAGTGGGGGGACTGTGTGTCACGGTCTGGGAGTTTATCCCTCCATAACATACCAGTTAGGGCATGGGCAGTGGATTCAGTTGTAACAGGCTCCGAGCCAGTGTCTTTGTCCAGTATCTGTCAGGGAACAGTGCTGCTTAATGGCTCCTGCAGAAGTGGGCCCGCTATTCCGCCACGAGGATCGTCCCCCCCCCTTCCCCTTTACCAGTTTCGGGCCATTTTTTAAAAGAGCGCAGTCTCAATTAGGCCTGAGGCCTGAATTGTTTGGGCTGCATTCGTTTAGGATTGGGGCAGCATCCACTGCGGCCAGCATTGGTTTCTCCCCCCAGGGCATCAGGCGCATCGGTAGATGGCGCTCTGGTGCTTTTAAATACTACGTGCGTAAAGGTGCCACCAGGGCTCCGTGTGCAACGCCAGTGGGCGCAATGTGTGCACTGCCAGGTTGGCACGATGTGTCAGAGCCAAGTAGGCCCTGTTGGCAGCGCTCAGTGAGCGTGTGCCACGCCAGTGTTGCGAGATGTGTCAGAGCCGAGTAGGCTCTGTTGGCAGCACTCAGAGGGCGTTTGCCGCGCCAGTGTAGGCGTGATGGGTAGGTGGGGTGTCCTAGTAAGGCAGACCAGGTCACTGACCGTGACTGGCCATGGGAGTGAGTATTAGAGCGGAGGAAGGATTCCTCCTTTCTCTTGGCCTGTCCAGTGAGCTTATCTCACGATGTGCTTCTTTTTCCCACAGGTCCGCGAAGGAGCTGCCCAGCCAGGGTCTTGATCTGCGGACACTCCATAGTTTTTTGGGCTCAGAAGCATGCCATGTCATCCAGTTTCGGCTCTCAGCTGGCGCTGGGTGATGTTGCGCACATTGACTGGTTGGCCAAGAGGGGTATGTGCTGGGGCCAATTTTTCCCGGCCGTTTTGGAGTACATTGCTGTCAACCCCCTGCCGCAGGTAATCGTGGTACACTTGGGCGAAAATGACCTGGGTCAGAGGACGTCCATGTCCTTGAGGCTCCAGGCCCGCAAGGATTTTAACTCGTTAGTCCGTCAGTTTCCCGGGATCACTATCCTGTGGTCTGACATGCTGCCTAGGCGAGTTTGGCAGTGGGCGAGTTGTGTTAAAAGAATAGAGGTAGCACGCAAAAGGGTCAACGCTTACCTGGGCAGGGTCGTCACGGAGCTTGGTGGAGCGGCTATCCATCATCCCAGTATTGGTTTTGAGGAGCCTGCTCTTTATTGTGGCAATGGAGTTCACCTTTCTCCTATGGATTATGGGTGCTTTCTTTCAGAGTTGCAACAAGGCTTGAACCTCTTTTTGGGTGCAGGGAAGGCCAAGCGCTAGGCTGACCTCCCCTTGTGGCGGTAGAAGTGCGGGGTGGGTAGACAGAAGACCTTCTCCGGCGTCCAATCTAAGCCAGCAAGGGCAGGGGTGAACCAGAACCGCTCTTTGGATGCTTGACCGGCTTGACCGGGAGGCAGGCTGGCTAGCCCCTGGTCTGAACTTTGGGGCCTTGCAGGGGTGACCTGAAGGCAGAGTAGTTTGGCTGGCTTACCCTCTTTGGGCAACAGTGAAAGGCAGGCTTAATAACAATTGAGCTACGCCTGGAGTTGGGTGGACACCCTATGAGACTGGGGGACGTAGACGGCTAGGCCGTTTCCCCCATTTAGAACCCCGCACTTAGTTTGGGTATTGTTTCCTATTTTGCCTTGTTGCGCTTGTTGTAAGTTAATAAAGTGGCCCATTTAATCCCATACCTGTTGTCGGCTGTATTTATTGGGGAATGCATGGTAATGCTTCTTCTTCAATTTGCACTAGCTCTCATATTAATGCATATCACACATTAGAGCAGCCATTTTCAACCACTGCGCCACGGCCACTGGTGTGCCACTGGTGTGCTGCAAATGGTCCCCAGGTGTGCCACAGGAATTTGGGAGAGGGTCATTTATCAATAAGGACCATTGGGGGATGTGAGCCCCTATTGACAGCACAGTGTGCCTTGTCAATTGTCAAAAAGCTGATGGTGTGCCTTGACCATTTTAGTGCCTTGCCAGTGTACCATGAGTGAAAAAGGTTGAAAAATCACTGCATTAGAGGCTTCACTGATTACTTCCCTTCAGTGGTATTGCTGGTGGGGGGGGGGGGGTGACTGAGGCAGGCCGCTGCAGGTGCGGTGCTCCAGGGGGCTGACAGGCACTGTGCCTGACTCCCCTGTCCTTACCATGGTGCTGGCAAGCAGAGTTCTGTGCTGCATTTGGTCAAAGAAGGGTTATCCCCCCCCATCCTTGACTACAATGGTCTTCAAATTGCAGCACTCCGGATGCAATTGGTGGTAATGCAACAATGAGAGTATGTCAACATGTCATCATCAACCTACTTCTGGGTGCCGTGATTCATGATTGCATACCAGACACAATTGACCCTGCCCCCCCCATGCCAGCAGCATGGGCTACTCGTCATTTTGAGTGGGGGTGTTGTGTAGCAAAAAAGGGGTGACACCCACCCTGGGTATAAAATGCACCAGCACTACCACTGCTTCCCTTGATGGTAAGAACAGAAGTGTTTACTAGATTTTTGGCCTACTGTTTTTTACCTTCCCAAAGATTTTAAATGTTTGATTCTCTTGGCAGAAACCATACTGATTGTTCCTCAGCAAAACTTGTCCTAGTCATAATAAATGCTTTTCACTAATTTACTGTGGTTTGACCCCTAAGTCCTCTTCTGAAGCTTGGACCCCAAGGCTGACAAGGTGTTCCCTCCGTCAAGCCTCTGGTTGTAGTGAGGCAGTGAAAAGCAGTGATGATAAAGTACAGCTTTTGAACTTGCTGCTCTCCTACTATCAAATTACTGCTTCGGCCTCACCATATTAGCCATGCGTCTTGTGCCTTACCTCATGTTAGCATACAGAGTGCAACTTTGCCAGTTCTTAATTGCTGGGACACTCCAATGGCAATGGGGTGGTGGCACACAATTGCCAGGGATACCCAAACTGCCTACCACCGACACTTATTACTGTTCATATACATGTTGCCAATCTCTGCCCTCATACAGAGAGTCTGACACATCTGAAATGGGAGAGTAAATAGAATAACGGTAGCCCTCAGAAGTGATTACTAGAAGGATGAGTAGGAGTGTAGGAAACTGCTAGTCAGCACAGAGACTAAAGATAGCCTGTACTGGCTGCAATGACAGTCCACACATGAAGTTGCCCCGAATCAATTTCCTTAAATTTGCAATTGGTCTGGACTGGATATAGGACTTTCAACTGACCCAAACTCAAGTAGAGGCACCTACAGAGACTGGTGCCTCCAGGGCTGGCCTAAGACCTCCTGGCACATGATGCAGTGTGCCAAATGCGCCTCCTTGTCTGATGTGCCAGTGTGTGTTCCTTCCAGTCACTGAATTGGAAAAGAAAGGGTAGAAAGAGCAGAAGAGGAAGCATGGAGGACAGTAGAGTAGTTCTTCATCACTCTGCCCTCATCCACACTTTCTCTTCCACTCCATTCTCCTCTTCCTTTTCCAATCCAGAGAGCGAGAGAAGGAAATCACTTGACATGTCACGTGGTGTCACTTCCAGGTTCTCCCAGAGGTGCTGCTCACTGCATTGGTTTCGTGCCCCCCACTCCTCCTCCTGTGGAGACTCCCCTTGAAGGGCAGTTCAGGCTCATAGTGTTTGATAAAAGTACCATTGGAAAAGAGATAAAATACAAAAAAGGAAAATCAATTGAGATTTCTGAAAGGCTCTATAGAAATAGTACAGAGAGAGGAGACAGAGATGGTGAGCCTGATGTGGATTCAGTGAGTTATTTTTAGTGATGGGTGGGCTCTTCGGCACTTATCTCAAAGTAGCTCAGAAATTATTTGACATCCTCTCAAGAAAAGCAGAATGAAATGGAATCATTTCCCAAGATAATTCTAGGTTGAAGAAATTACAACCCTCTCCCTTTCCTCTCAGTCTTTCACCCTCCCAAAGCACACTCCCTGTAGACTGTACTCACTTGTAAACAGGTGGGAGCAACAGCTGAGGTGGCAAGGAGAGATTTTTCTCCCCTTCTCACCTGCTCCAGAGTGCACCAGAAATACAGTGATGGTGGTGGCCATTACACTCTCCATAACCCTAACACATTAATGGCCCAATTCTATCCGTGGCTGGCCTGCGGGATACAGTGGTGTTGATACAGCCTCTGCTGCATCCCACGGGCTGGCTAGGACTTGGGCAGCAGCTGGGACTTGGGCAGCAGCAGAGAAGTAAGTAAAGAATGTTTTACTTACTTTCTGTGCCACTCCCCAATAGGCCTACTTGGATCTATGCCAGCTCTTTTACTGGTATAAATCTGATAGGTCCAAGACAACATGTTGGCTGTTGAAAAAAAGTGTAGTAATAAATATTTCCATAACTAAATGATTGTCTATAGAATCAATAATAATTCACTCCTGAGTGAATGTAACCCTGCTTTTTTTAATCTGTAATGTACAAAATGGGCCTTAGAGTAGCTTGGGTGGGAGTACCTGCATTTTGCACTTTATAACTTGCATTTTACAAGGAGTTACAAGTTGCATTTGCGTTAGTTGGCGAGCAGGGCCCAGGAAAGGGGGGGTGCAGACCCAGGCCCAGGGTCAAAAAGAGGAACAGGGAACCATTTGTTTTTTGGTTTTCTCTGTAAACTGCTTTGTGAACTTTCGTTGAAATGTGGTATATAAGCAGGGCTGTGTTCTTGCACCAACCTTGTTTGGGATTTTCTTCGCTGTCCTGCTGAAGCAGGCCTTTGGAACTGCAACAGAAGGCATCTATCTCCGGACCAGATCAGACGGAAAGCTCTTCAACCTCTCCAGACTGAGAGCAAAATCCAAAGTCCAGCTGAAATGTCTGCGTGACTTCCTCTTTGCCGACGATGCAGCTGTCACTACCCACTCTGCCAAAGATCTCCAGCAGCTCATGGATCGTTTTAGCAAGGCCTGCCAAGATTTTGGACTGACAATCAGCCTGAAGAAAACACAGGTCATGGTTCAGGATGTGGACTCACCTCCCTGCATTACAATCTCTGAGCATGAACTGGAGGTTGTCCATGACTTTGTGTACCTTGGCTCAACGATCTCCGACACTCATTCTCTCGATACCGAGCTAAACAAGCGCATCGGTAAAGCAGCTACCACGTTTTCCAGACTCACGAAGAGAGTCTGGGCCAACAAGAAGCTGACGGAACATACCAAGATCCAGGTCTACAGAGCTTGCGTCCTGACTACACTTCTGTACTGCAGCGAGTCGTGGACTCTTCGCTCACAACAGGAGAGGAAACTGAGCGCTTTCCACATGCGCTGCCTCCGACGCATCCTCGGCATCACCTGGCAGGACAAAGTTCCAAACAACACAGTCCTGGAACGTGCTGGAATCCCTAGCATGTATTCACTGCTGAAACAGAGGCGCCTGCGTTGGCTCGGTCATGTTGTGAGAATGGATGATGGCCGAATCCCAAAGGATCTCCTCTATGGAGAACTCGTGCAAGGAAAGCGCCCTACAGGTAGACCACAGCTGCGATACAAGGACATCTGCAAGAGGGATCTGAAGGCCTTAGGGATGGACCTCAACAAGTGGGAAACCCTGGCCTCTGAGCGGCCCGCTTGGAGGCAGGCTGTGCAGCATGGCCTTTCCCAGTTTGAAGAGACACTTTGCCAACAGTCTGAGGCTAAGAGGCAAAGAAGGAAGGCCCATAGCCAGGGAGACAGACCAGGGACAGACTGCACTTGTTCCCGTTGTGGAAGGGATTGTCACTCCCGGATTGGCCTTTTCAGCCACACTAGACGCTGTGCCAGAACCACCTTTCAGAGCGCGATACCATAGTCTTTCGAGACTGAAGGTTGCCAATACAAGTGTTGTTATTATTAATAATAACAATGTGATTCTTAGGAAATTATGATCCAATGGAGAAGAGAAAGGGCCCAAAAGAATCTTTGTATCCCCTGATAAAATTCCTCTCAGAGGCTCTCTGCTGAATGCCATTCCTTGTGAGTCCTTCCAGCATACTCACAGCATTGAAGTGGTTGCTCCCTTTAATCATCTTGCCTCTATGAACAATAAGAGCCCTTCACTAGGGGGCAGCAGCAACTCATCATATTATATCTGTAACACACACATACACTAAACAAGCTGATAAAATGGTTATATACAACCTCCAGTGCTTACCTTTTGTGGTTTGATCAAAGAAATATCAAAGAGAAAGTTATTATTTAGCATCTAAATTTTCATAGGATAACTACAGAAAGAGCCATTCAACAGTAATACAGAGGCTCCCCTACTTAAGAACTCTCAATCTAAGAACTTTCAAGATACAAAAATGCCTGGCCATATGTCCATACATGGCACTCAATCCCGGCAATTTCCCATCTTATACCAGCCAGCCCCATCAAGCCCTATTAGCCTGCTTATCAAGGTAAGACCACACAATCTACTATACTGTAGTGTATACAGGAGGAGTACAGTACTGTAAGTATACTATAAATACATTATTTTCCATATTTCACAACATGTTCATGACTGATAATAGTGATAGTGGGCTTTAGATCAAAACAACTTGCAAACAGGCCCCTGAAACCTAACCTGTTCTTAAGTAACAGAGCTTCTTTATCTGTTCCTGCTCAAATTATGCAAATTAATGGAAGAACAGCAGCTGCTTGCACGTGTTGCTCCCAAATGGCATGATTCCCCCCCCCCACACACACAAAACTGAGTGGAGAAACTAAAGAGAAGTATACACTGTCTTCAGCCTGAAGACAGTTAAGAAGAGACGAAATCTAGGGATTATCAACCACAGCGAGTATACATATTCCATGCACACCACACTTTGGGTATGAGTAATGGCCCATACCCAAAGACATTCACAGTAAAGCTCAAAGTCATAGTATGAGAAGACAAAGTATAGCTGGATAGAAGGAAGAGCAAAGCAAAAGTCTTATTTTGAAAGAAATGCAAAATCACTGAAACACCTTCAAAAGCTCAAAGGCGCTAAGCAAAGTCCTAATGATGTGTACGTCCAGGTCGTGCACTATAAATACAACATATCAGCTCAGATAAATAATATAGACAGAGAATGAACAGCCAACATGCAGCCAACACCTGAGAAACACACATGGCTCAGCCAAAGGCCCATCTAGTCCACTTTTCGGTATCTCACAGTGGCCCACAAAACCAGAGAGAGGCCAGACTGGGAAGGAATCCAGCTGGAACGAGGAGTTCTATGAAATACTAGAACTATTCAATTGTAAAAATTCCTACAGGGGTTTAGAACAGCCTGCTTATGTAAACCGCCTTGGATTAAAGTCCGAGGAGAAATCTGACAACCAAAGAAAGGCTGTATAAATAAATAAACAAACTGTTTCAGGGAGCACACAAGACACAACCTGTGTCCTGGTACCCTAACCTGCATCTGGCACTCTGAGGTAGTCTACTTCTAAAAACAGGAACTTGCACGTACCTGTCATGACTTATAACCCGTGATGGACTTTTCCTCCAGAAATTTGTTCAATCTCCTCCCGTAAGGACCCAGAACCTATAACTGTGGAGCCAATACATACCCAGTTAGTAGAAATATTGCCTTAACACTATATCCTCCTGACTCAGGGAGTGTTTCACGCTCCCCAAATGGAAGGACTATGATACATTTTGATACAAGTGCAAGAAGACATATTGCAGTAACACCTTATTCCAGTAGTTCTCACACATTTAGAACTGGGATCCACTTTTTAGAACAGGAATCTGTCAGGACCCACCAGAAGTGATGTCACAACCGTAAGTGACACCATCAAGTAGGAAAGTTTTTAACAATCCTAGGCTGCAATCCTACCCATACTTCCCCTGGAGTAAGTCCCATTTACTATCATTGTTAAAAGTATATACATAGTAGCTTGTTAAAAGTACAGGTCTGTAACATTTCCCCAAATGTAGTTACATACCATGGTAGCATTAAGTCTAATATATTAAAAATAAAATATTGAAATGAATGGGGACCTACCTAGTGAGTCCAGACGCAGTTTGAGAAACACTGCCTTATTCTTTTTCTGTATGCAGATTAGGTGTGTTGTATCTAAGCACAGTGAATTGACCATGCACTGTCTTCTTAAATACAAGCCAGCCTCCAGATTTCCCTGGAAGAAACCTTGCTGCAGGCCTGTATTTAAGAACCCTGCCAGGGAGCTGAATAGAACCATGTTAGTAAATCTGTTGAATTACCAACACCTGTGTGGAGCCTGAATACATAGCCAAGGTTCAACAGGTAATACAAGTTCATGACCACAAACCTGTCATAATATAATGCTAACACCACAGTCTGCGCAAGGACATGGCAACAAATGTTTCAAGAATTCAGAGTTGAGTAGGATGAAAAACTCTTTTGTTGGCAAATCCTTTTAATCAAGGTTCATTTCATTCTTATGCAATGGAGTAACATCTGTATGTATTTGCAAAGGGCATATCAGGGCATTTTTTATTTTGTCTCAACTTGTGATATATAAGCACTCCATTCTTTATAATGAGGCTTCTATGGCAATGTTGACATGTTAAGTTATCAAGCTTTAAAAACAAACAAGGAGAGAGGCTGTTCTGAATTCCGTACTCAAATGTAATATTTTTCCAGCACTCTGCAGATATGGTTGATGTGCAAAAAGTCTCATGGTCAAGTCCCACTTTGATCACAACAAATTCTCTGGTTCTTTCGATATGATCTGGCGAGGAATGTTATGACCTCATGCTTTGCAGCTCCCACGCTCATAGCAAGGCAACCCAGAATTTGTAATTTGCCAAATAGAAGTGGAGAATCCATAGAGTAATACAGGTTTCACATGATGGCACATCTTTGAAAAATGGTTTTGAATCATGCACATGTGCTATGAAACAAAAAATGGAAGTTGGAAGGGGTATGCCAATGGGCACTTGGAGCAGTTCCAGCACCAAATTGCTGGGGATTGTGGGACAAAGCCCCGCATGCTCCCTGTGGCACCTTTCAACTTCCCCTTGATGGTGCATTCAGTATTACCACTGCCATTGAGGGTTCAGGAGTTGACCCAACCAGGTAGGTCCTCTGATGAATTTGAGCTCTCAGCCAGTGCCTGACCTAGCTGCCCACTGATGTCATCCCTGATTGGAAGCAGTACAGGATGGAGAGAATACCAAGGGGAAGAATCAGAGAAGTGGCAGGCAGTTGCAGAAGATAATAGTAATTATCAAACAGTAATAAAGCGCACAGTTCCTCTGTTGATTAACAGAGATCTAAGATTCCTTCAGAAAGAATGCTAAAGAGACAGAACAGTTTTATTATTTCACTGACAGTTGAGGAGTATATTGAAACTTGGTCCAATAAATTATACAAGAGCCTTTTGTGCCAGTTGTTAGCTTCACACCAAAACTATTGGCCTAAAGCTAACCTCCAGTCTACTCCACAACTGCATATATATAAAGCAGCTGCTAGGAATGATTTTTTTTTTATGCCAGCACTTTGATTTCTTAGGAAAACAAAACAAAAAACACTGCTGCCTGGAAGCCATGTTGGCTTGCCTGCCTAGATCCCATACATTAAGATTCTCCACACAATTGGTTCAAAGCTACTAATACCATTTGATACTTATTTCCAATAGAAACATGAAGACTTCATCACTTGGCTGATGGTTTAGTACACTTGCCTTTTCAATTATTTGACAGTATCAGCTCTTCTGACTGTAATGTGGATTCTGCACAAGGGAAAACATCTGCCAGTAGGGCTGTTCCAACAACAGACTTGTCCAATCCTGTCAAGATGCACAAATAAAAAGAACCATCTTATGCCTTGTAGAAAGCCCTACACAGCATCAATTTCTTTTTATGAAAAACCAAGATTAACACTGTGCGCTTGAGTGTTTTGTTTTTTTAACACTGAGGAGTGGCATCAAATAGGCAATCAGAGAGAACCCTGGAAAGTCTGAAATACGTAAAAGTGCATTTTGTGACTATGGACATAAATTCATATGGTCTGGCAGTACAGGGGGCCATTAGGATTGGGCCCACAATTATTTTCTTTATCTGTGATATTAAAATACAGTTCGCACAGGTCACAGGAAGCAATAAAAATAATGCTGTTGTTTTTGTAGATTACTGCCTGATCCTGCGTTGTCATTACCTTCTCTATCAGTATTTCATATTCATAAATAGCAGGGTGTTCACCACATTCTGCCTGCCTCTTCAAAGAAAAATCTGACTTGAATTAATCTCATGCTTATCCTTCTTGTGAGTAAGATACTGCCTCAAAGGAAATTACAAAAGAGTTTTCCTTTTTTTAGCATGGCTGTTCGCTTGATTACTGGAAAACATTTTATTGAAACCATATTGATGACTGCAGGCTTGAATGAAAGGAGTAACATTCTGCATAGTAGAAATAACACAACCATTTACAATTATCCACTTATTTACAACATTAACTGGTTCATCAAGCATCAGGTCTAATGCATCATTCCTCCATTTAAAAAAAAGGTTTTCTTGAAACCTCAGCTTGCTACACAGTGGCAAGATATTTAGTTTGCCATGTAAAAGTGTGCAAAAATATTTGGGCATTGAAAAGATAATAATAATAATAATAATAATAATAATAATAATAATAATAATAATAAACTTTATTTGTATCCCACCCTTCTCCCTGAAAGGGACTCAGATGAAGATGAAGATAGAAGTGGTGCAGACAATGAGGGATGGCTCTGTACATAAAACTTTATTCTGCTTGCCATTCCCAACACATAACTTCTCATTCTTCCCCAGCTCTCTTCCTCCTCCTTCCACCTAAGGAATAGGGCAGTGATTTCCAAACTTTTTCATCTCGCGGCACACCAAAAGGGCACTAAAATGGTCAGGGCACACCATCAGTGTTTTGACCATTGACAAGGCACACCATGCTGTTGGTGGGGGACTCACATCCCCCAATGGCCCTACTCACATCCCCCAATGACCCTCTCCCAAGTTCCTGTGGCACACCTGAGGACCATTTGCAGCACACCAGTGTGCCATAGCACAGTGGTTGAAAATGGCTGGAATAGGGATTCATAAGCTATAGTATGAAGTAACTGAATGGCTAAGGGTTGGCCTAAGATCTCCTGGTGCCTGAGGTGGTGTGCCAAATACTGTCCCTGTTGTGGAGTGTAGGAGTTTCTAGCAGAGCAATACAAACAACTGCACAGCAGAAACTTGAAGCCGATGCTCAAGGCTATCCCACAGGAGGCTCATCAGTTGCAAATAACCACACCAAACGAAAAGGCTGGGTTCCACAACCAAGGTATATTTACAGGAGATATTTACAGCAACACACATCTGGCTCCACAATCTCCTATGCCCCCGGGAGAGTTTGTTTGCAGGCCTGCTTTATACACACAACCACGCCAAACTCAAGTGCACAGGGTTTGCAATTAGTATTACCTGCCACTTGGATACATGGAGCACAACAGAATTAAACACCTACAGGCTACATCAGGTACAGTGCCTGTAACATTTCTCCTGTGAACAAGACCTGAGGGATTTCACAGGTTTCAGACCTCAACAGTCCCTCAACCTGGTGATTTTCCAGCCTCTCCTTTTTCCATTCACTGGATTGGAAAAGGAAGAGAGTGAAAGAACAGAATCTCCTCTCTTCCACACTTCATCTTCTTCTCTCTTCCACTCTTCTTTTTCAAGTCCAGGGAGTCGAAGAAGGGGAGCAATGGAGGCAAGTGGACATTCAGAAGTGGGTGCACCCCACTGATCTGCTGCCTGAGATGACTGCCTCAGAGCCCAATCCTATGCAGGTCTGCTTAGAAGCAAGTCCCATTATAGTCTATGGCAATGTTTCTCAAACTGTGGGTCAGGAGCCAATTTCAGGTGGGTCCCCATTCATTTCAATATTTTATTTTTAATATATTACATTTGATGCTACCTTGGTATGTGACTGCATTTGGGGAAAGTTACAGATCTGTACTTTTAACAGAGTACTCTGTATATGCTTTTAACAGTGATAGTCAATAGGACTCACTCCTGGATAAGTGTGGGTAGGATTGCAGCCTGTGATTGTTAAAAATTTTCCTGCTTGATGATGTCACTTCCAGTCACGACATCACTTCCGGTGGATACTGGCAGCTTCTCATTCTAAAAAGTGGGTCCCAGTGCTAAAAGGTTGAGAACCACAGGTCTATGTGCTTACTTGCAAGGAAATGTGGTTGGATTGCAGGTTGTGAGCCCAATCCTGTGGTCCACGCCGTGCCATAAGGCACGTTTGTGGGGCTTACCGCTGGGCTCCCACCGGACCTGGCTCAGCCCTGGCTGGGGCTGAGCCAGCGCATAGCAGGCACCTACATTCTGTAGCTTGGCAGTCTCTGTGACCGCCAGGCTGCAGAACGGGAAATGGGGACATGGTTGAGGCCATGGGGGGGGGGCGTTCCTGGAGGTGGGGGACAGGCAGGTCCATGGAGCTGAGCTCTGCAAGATCCAGGGCACTCGGGCAGGGCTGCTCGCCCTACACAAGCACCTTCACTTTAGCGGCGACCAAACTGTCATCGCTAAAGTGAGTAGTCCCATTGCGGGACTACTTCCCTTACTCGGGGGAAGGGGACGAACGTCCCCCTCTCCCGAGGAGCCTCCCGCGGTAGCGCAGGAGGCTCTGGATCCGGCGGGAGCCCTTTGTGGAGCCGCCAGGTCCCGCAGCTCCGGGCAGCTCAGGATTGGGCTGCCTGTTGGCATAATGGATGGGCCAGCCCTGTGTATAGCTTTCTGCTCAAAGTGTTTATTGTTTGGTCATGGAAATGTATGTCCAGCCTTGCACAGATAACAATGAAGACTGAAGAATGTGTTGGAGTTTAGAGATTCTCACACTATATGGTGAAAGTAGATTGGTGGAGAGGAGTGGGTAAGGTAGGGCTGTGAGCAGAGAGAAATGAAAGACACACACACACACCAGAACACTGGTGCAACAGAGAAGAAAGTGGAAACACAGAAGGGAAAGACTGACTGTAGGTAATATGAAAAGAGAGGGACTCAGTAGCTCGAAAAGGGAGGTATCACACACTACATGCCTATGTACCAAATTGTTGTGCTGGAGAAGTAAATACAGGAGGGTGGTACCAGCTAACATCTCTGTCTTTGGGTGCTTCCAGATCAGGTGTTTAGTATGGAATTGTCAGACTTTATATACTCCCTCTTTACATTCCCAAATTGCTGTCATCTATCTATTCCCCTAGGGATATCTAGGAATCCCTAGCATGTATTCACTGCTGAAACAGAGACGCCTGCGTTGGCTCGGTCATGTTGTGAGAATGGATGATGGCCGGATCCCAAAGGATCTCCTCTATGGAGAACTCGTGCAAGGAAAGCGCCCTACAGGTAGACCACAGCTGCGATACAAGGACATCTGCAAGAGGGATCTGAAGGCCTTAGGGATGGACCTCAACAAGTGGGAAACCCTGGCCTCTGAGCGGCCCGCTTGGAGGCAGGCTGTGCAGCATGGCCTTTCCCAGTTTGAAGAGACACTTTGCCAACAGTCTGAGGCTAAGAGGCAAAGAAGGAAGGCCCATAGCCAGGGAGACAGACCAGGGACAGACTGCACTTGCTCTCGGTGTGGAAGGGATTGTCACTCCCGGATTGGCCTTTTCAGCCACACTAGACGCTGTGCCAGAACCACCTTTCAGAGCGCGATACCATAGTCTTTCGAGACTGAAGGTTGCCAATACCAATACATCTATTCCCCTCATGTATTTTCCCCATGCTTAAATTGTCACATTTATTAATGGAGCAGATCCGTTAAAAGTAACAGTGGCCCTTGATGGGTCACGGTGAGATACAGGAAGCAGAACTTGATGGGCCTATGGCCTGATCCAGTGGGGCTGTTCTTATGTTCTTAGCAATACAGCAGTACAATGTTGTGCCACAGGAGTGGTATGTCATTAGCACTACTGTTTCATCCATTTCTGAGAGGTACACGCCCAGGGACAAGAGACCACAGCAAAAACTGGCTGTCGTTACAAAAAGCCCATCTGGAAGCGCCCTTTGTCACAGATAGTCACAATCTTGTGAGCTCTTCCCTTTAGTAGACAATGTGCTTTATGAAAGTCTCCACCAGCATGTATATCATTTAAGCTCTAGCTTGGTCACTGGACCACAGTACCAGATCCAAGAAAATAGATGGTGATAAGCACGCTGAGGTTACTAGGCTACTGTGAGGTCTATTTTCAAAATACCACTTAGGAAACAGTTCCTTCCTGGGAAAGGGGTGTGCCTTAGCTACTTTCTGCCAGATAAACAGTACCAGTCGGAGCTGCTAACAAAATTGGACAACAATTGAATTACCTGGGAGCAATGCAATTGGTGTCACTATCTGGGAGCTTTACATATTCTCCCAGTATGCAAGATACCTATAAGCAAAATAGTAAAGAACAGATAGTAAAGAAATTAAGGGCCCAATTCTAACATAGGCCTGGGCTGGAGGTGTCACAAAAGTGCCATAAAGCACTTTTGCCCACTGGGAGAGGAGGAAGGCTGGCGCATGGGGGCTGACACAGCAGCAGGCTGCTAGGATCTGTGTCACCTCTTTAGGTGGCACAGATCCAAGTAGACCATTCGGACTGCTGCTGCGTTACCTGTGGTAAGAGGAATGAATTTCCCTTGCCCCGGGCTGAGTTGCAGACAGCTTCAACCCCGATGTGGATACGGGGCAGGCCAGCTGGCCTCCCTGCTCCAGAGTGGGTCAGGATTGGGCTGTAAGCCTTGATTGCAGGGCCTGATCTGGTGGGCTACTGTGAGATACAGGAAGCTGCACTAGATGGACTTTGGCACTTCTTACATTCAAACAGTTGGGACTACATAGCTTAAGTGCAAAACCATATTAGGGGACATATTTAGTTAGAAAATCAATGGCTAGTTCTGTGAGGAACAGTACTTTGCTTAAGAAAACAATGTTTTGGGTGAGGTCCCACATTTGGCAATCTTCTAGAACATGTTGCACATGTAGCAGTTCTTTCTCACTAGAGTGAAACTGAAACCTGAAATTTGCAGTGTCAAAGATAATGGAATGGTTCTTGGTGTTCTGGGACGCCCTGGATTATCTTGATGGTTTCAGCAATCCTTAGTGGCCTTCTCTTCATCTACTTGGCATATATCACCCGGTTATAAGATGTGCTAAAATGTTAGCTCTGCTGGCAACAGAATGAGTATTGAGAACAGTGGGAAACAGTTCAGTTTTTTTGAAAGAAAACATCTTGTTATGGTTTTATTCTCTGAGTAATGTGCACATGATGCAATCCTGTCCTAAGTATTTTTAAGTTATGTGCAAGTTGGTCAACATGGTGCAGAGTGATCGGTAGGTAACAAGCCAATCAGTGCTTAGATAGGAATGATGGTAAGTAATACAAGCTTTGAACAAAGAGTGATGGACTAATGCTAGGATAACTGAATACAAGGGTCGCCCAGAAAGTAATGCACCACATTTTTTTTCTTCAACAATTATTTATTGAACACAATGAAACTTACACACAGGAAAGAATGATGTTTCTTCTACACTCCCTATTTTTCCACGTAATCTCCATCCAGTTCTATGGCCTTCCTCCAGCGAGACACAAGGGCATGTATGCCCTGTCGGTACCACTCCTTGTTCTGGTCACGAAGCCATTTCTGCACTGTGCGAATCACCTCTTCATCATCCTCAAAATGTCTTCCACAAATGGCATCCTTTAATGGCCCATACAAGTGGAAGTCTGAGGGAGCTAGGTCAGGGCTGTAGGGTAGATGGGGTAACACAGTCCAACCCTGTTTAGTGATGTGTTCCGAAGTCCTCAAACTTGTGTGAGGCCAAGCGTTATCATGTTGAATCAAACATTCACCTGGGTTGTTATGGCGCCGAAGTCGCTGGAAGCGCTTCTTGAGTTTGGTTAATGTCTTCACATAAGCTTCAGAATTAATGGTGCTGCCTCTTGGCATCACATCAATGAGTATGACGCCCTCACAGTCCCAAAACACAGTGATCATGACCTTACCGGCAGAAGCAGTTGCTTTGAATTTTTTCTTTTGTGGAGATTGAGGATGACGCCATTCCATCGACTGTCGTTTTGTTTTGGGCTCAAAATGGTGAACCCAGGTTTCATCACCGGTCACAATCCTGGACAAGAACGCTTCCCCCTCATCTTCAAAACGTTTCAGCAACTCAGAAGAAATGTTTTTTTCTGAGTGATTTGTGGTCCACCGTAAGACAGCACGGAACCCATCGTGTACACACTTTTGAGTAATCAAGAGCACGGATGATTGAATCCACACTTCCTTTGCTGATTGACAGCTTCAGCGCCAACTGCCTAGTCGTTATGCGTCGGTCCTCGTGAATGAGCACATCAGCAAGCTGCGTCTTGTCAGGTGTGACAGCAGTGGATGGCTGCCCTGAACGCTGCAAATCTTGGAGCTCTGCTGAACCGCCTTCTAATGGCCTCACCCTCTGTGCCCAGTGACTAACCGTACTTCTGTCAACTGCAGATTCTCCATAAACTGTACACAAACGTTTGTGAATGTTCCCAACAGTTTCTTTCTCTGCAGTGAGAAATTCAATGACAACACGCTGCTTGTAACGTACATCACTTACAGACGCCATTTCGAAACACTGCTGCAGCTACGCTATCTGTCTGAAGAAACCAAAAATTTGTGTGCGCACTCCTGAAAATTCAAATAATGTATATCTAAAGTTTTGCATTCGTACCATTACTGTAGGCTGAGAAAAAAAATGTGGTGCATTACTTTCTGGGCGACTAATGACAACAAGAAGGGGATCATAAGACCAAGTTGAAGCATCTAATCAGTCCCTTAAATTTATATGCTTTTGGGTGCAATCCTAACCCACTTTCCAGCTCCGACATAAGGGTAATGCAACTTCGAGTTAAGGGAACAAACATTGCCATACCTTGAGGAGGCCTCCGTGACTGCCCCCCAACTGCAGGATGCTGCACATGCCCCAATAGCAGAGCTATGCCAGAGCTGGAAAGTGAGTTTGGAGCGCGTCCTTTATTACTTTGAACACATAGAACAACAATTGTTTTCAGTGTTCTCCATATCATTAAGTTTTTGTTTGTTTGCATTCCCTTTTCCCTTTTCCTTTCTCTGTGCTCCCCCAAACTTTCCTTTATCTTTTGCTTTAGAGTAAACCTGTTCTGGACGGAAGTAAAAGGCTACTGGGGTTTTTATGGGAGACTTTTTCTCTCTTCCGCCCTCCCTTCAATATTTTCAGCTTCTTTCCACTTTGTTCTGAGACAGGCAAACCAAGCCTATTCATGAAGTCAGTCCCACAGAATTGTACCCTGGGTCTTACTGAAATCCATGGGGCTTCTTTCAAACTGACCCTTTCCTGGGTCAATGCAAACTACCATATTAGGCCACAGGAGCTTGGTTTGAGCCCTTTTCCTTTCTCTGCTCTTTCCCCCTCCCATTTTTTCCAGCTTATTGTCCACATCTTCCTGGGAGTAAGCCCTATTGAAGTCTATACACACTTTACACACATTCAAACCTTTATTCGTATAAAAGTCAAATATCTAAAAACAAATAAATAGACATAACTACAATGCAACTACACCAAATAATATCATAAACTATATAACAATACATATATACAAAGCAAAAAGAAATAAAAACTATTTGCTAAGCTTAATAAGTAAATACTTCCACCACATGATAATTCATAGTACATTAAGGACACAAGCCTAACCAGGTCTACTCAGAAGTAAGTCCTGTTTTGTTCAATGGGGCTTACTCTCAGGAAAGTGCGGTTAGGATTACAGCCCAAGGGCCCATTCCTATCCAACTTTCCAGCTTCCGTGCAGCCACAATGCAGCCCCGAGCTAAGGGAACAGTTCCCATATCTTGAGGAGACCACAGGATTCAGTGCACAGTCCATTGGCACAGCAGCACCAGCACTAGAAGATTGGATAGGATTGGGCTCCAAGAGTCCTATGAGTCTCCCATTGTGATGTTAAGTTATGCCTGTTTTTTGGAAGGGAGAAAAGCTCTATGACATTATATTAATAAATTTAAATAATTTGCTATTTGGCTCGTAGTTTATCATCACCAACCAACAGGTGTTGTAAAACATCTTCATCAGAACATCCTGAAAGATTCACAAGAATAGAATTTAAGTAGGATGAAGAATATCTTGATATGAATCACAGTATTCAAACTGTTTATAAAAAAGATCAAAACTTTGGGCATTGCATTAGATTCTTTGGGAGCTCTCCTGTCATTCCAGGCCTTTAAGCTCCTTATGGGCAGGCTGTTGGACATCAAACAACAGGTTCTCTATGCTGCAATGCAGAAAACCTGATCTCCCCTGTATCTCTATTTAGTATTGGCAACCTTCAGTCTCGAAAGACTATGGTATCGCGCTCTGAAAGGTGGTTCTGGCACAGCATCTAGTGTGGCTGAAAAGGCCAATCCGGGAGTGACAATCCCTTCCACACCGGGAGCAAGTGCAGTCTGTCCCTGGCCCTGCTATGGGCCTTCCTTCTTTGCCTCTTAGCCTCAGATTGTTGGCAAAGTGTCTCTTCAAACTGGGAAATGCCATGCTGCACAGCCTGCCTCCAAGCGGGCCGCTCAGAGGCCAGGGTTTCCCACTTGTTGAGGTCCACCCCTAAGGCCTTCAGATCCCTCTTGCAGATGTCCTTGTATCGCAGCTGTGGTCTACCTGTAGGGCGCTTTCCTTGCACGAGTTCTCCATAGAGGAGATCCTTTGGGATCCGGCCATCATCCATTCTCACGACATGACCAAGCCAACGCAGGCGCCTCTGTTTCAGCAGTGAATACATGCTAGGGATTCCAGCACGTTCCAGGACTGTGTTGTTTGGAACTTTGTCCTGCCAGGTGATGCCGAGGATGCGTCAGAGGCAGCGCATGTGGAAAGTGCTCAGTTTCCTCTCCTGTTGTGAGCGAAGAGTCCATGACTCGCTGCAGTACAGAAGTGTAGTCAGGACGCAAGCTCTGTAGACCTGGATCTTGGTATGTTCCGTCAGCTTCTTGTTGGACCAGACTCTCTTTGTGAGTCTGGAAAACATGGTAGCTGCTTTACCGATGCGCTTGTTTAGCTCGGTATCGAGAGAATGAGTGTCGGAGATCATTGAGCCAAGGTACACAAAGTCATGGACAACCTCCAGTTCATGCTCAGAGATTGTAATGCAGGGAGGTGAGTCCACATCCTGAACCATGACCTGTGTTTTCTTCAGGCTGATTGTCAGTCCAAAATCTTGGCAGGCCTTGCTAAAACGATCCATGAGCTGCTGGAGATCTTTGGCAGAGTGGGTAGTGACAGCTGCATCGTCGGCAAAGAGGAAGTCATGCAGACATTTCAGCTGGACTTTGGATTTTGCTCTCAGTCTGGAGAGGTTGAAGAGCTTTCCGTCTGATCTGGTCCGGAGATAGATGCCTTCTGTTGCAGTTCCAAAGGCCTGCTTCAGCAGGACAGCGAAGAAAATCCCAAACAAGGTTGGTGCAAGAACACAGCCCTGCTTCACTCCGCTTCGGATGTCAAAAGGGTCTGATGTGGAGCCATCGAAGACAACAGTGCCCTTCATGTCCTTGTGGAAAGATCTGATGATGCTGAGGAGCCTGGGTGGACATCCAATCTTGGGGAGAATCTTGAAGAGGCCGTCTCTGCTGACCAGGTCGAAAGCCTTTGTGAGATCTATGAAGGCTATAAAGAGTGGCTGTCGTTGTTCCCTGCATTTCTCCTGCAGTTGTCTAAGGGAGAATACCATATCAGTGGTGGACCTGTTGGCTCGGAATCCACACTGCGATTCTGGATAGACGCTCTCTGCAAGTACCTGGAGCCTCTTTAGTACAACTCGGGCAAACAGCTTTCCTACAACGCTAAGGAGAGAGATGCCGCGGTAGTTGTTGCAGTCACCCCTGTCACCTTTGTTCTTGTACAACGTGATGATGTTTGCATCCCTCATGTCTTGAGGTACTCCACCTTCTCTCCAGCAGAGACAGAGGATTTCATGCAGCTCAGTGACGATGATCTCTTTGCAGCATTTTAGGACTTCAGCAGGGATGCTGTCTTTTCCAGGTGCCTTGCCAAAGGCAAGGGAGTCCAGGGCCACGTGAAGTTCTTCTAGGGTTGGTTCACTGTCAAGCTCTTCCAGCACAGGCAGGCACTCAGTGTTGTTCAGTGCTTCTTCGGTGACTACATTTTCTCTGGAATATAGCTCAGAGTAGTGCTGCACCCAGCATTCCATCTGCTGCGCCCGATCCTGGATGACCTTGCCTGTGGCAGACTTCAGAGGGGCAATTTTCTTCTGTGTTGGACCTAGGGCCTGCTTGATACCATCATACATCCCCTTGATGTTGCCCGTGTCAGCTGCTATCTGTATCTTGGAACAGAGCTGGAGCCAGTAGTCGTTAGCACATCTCCTGGCAGTCTGTTGGACTTTGCTGCGAGCAGTTCGGAGGACCTGCAGGTTGCGCTCACTGGGACAGGCCTTGTATGCTGCTTGAGCTCTCCTCTTTTCCTCAATGACTGGTGTCAACTCCTCAGAGTGGGCCTCAAACCAGTCTGCCGCCTTGTTGGTCTTCTTGCCGAATATGGACAAGGCGGTGTTGTAAACGGTATTCTTGAAATGTTCCCATCTGTTGGATGCGTTTGCGTCGGCTGGGCCTGGAAGAGATTCCTCAAGTGCTTGTGCAAATTCCTCCACTTTTCTCTGATCCCGGGTCTTGCTGGTATCAATGCGAGGTCTTCCTTCCTTTTTCGTGTGATACAGTCGCTTTGTTTGCAGTTTCACTCTGCTGCACACCAGGGAGTGGTCAGTGTCGCAGGCAGCACCATGATAACTGCGTGTGATCTTGATGCTGGGAAGGCTGGAGCGTCTGGTGAGGATCAGGTCGAGCTGGTGCCAGTGCTTTGATCTTGGATGTCTCCAAGAGACTCTATGTTGGGGCTTTGTGTTGAAGAACGTGTTGCTGACACAGAGACCGTGATGACAGCAAAACTCTAGCAGGTATTGGTCATTTTCGTTCATCCTCCCAGTGCCAAACTGACCTAAGCAAGTGGGCCATGAACTGTTATCAGCACCAACTCTAGCATTGAAATCGCCGAGGATGAACAATGGCTCTTTTACAGGGATTTTCTTGACAGTGGTGGCCAGGTCATCATAGAATTTGTCTTTGGCTTCTGCTGGAGACGACAGAGTCGGTGCATAAGCACTGATGAGATTGATAGGTCCTGCTGATGACTGGAGCTGCAGGGACAAAATTCTTTCACTTCCCACAGTAGGTGGGATGATGGATTTCAGCAGGGTATTTCTGACCGCGAAGCCAACGCCATGTTCCCTGGTTTCGTTTGGTGGTTTTCCCTGCCAGAAAAATGAGAAATTTCTCTCCTTGACAGATCCGGAATCTGGCAGCCTAGTCTCTTGAAGGGCGACGATGTCCATCTGCAGTCTGCTCAGCTCCATGTCGATGACAGCTGTTTTGCGTGCGTCGTCTATTTCTTGCAGGTCATCAGAGAAGCCAGGTGTCATTGTCCTAACGTTCCAGGTGCCCAGCTTTAGGGCAGTAGTTTTCTGTTTTCTGTTGCACGGTGCAGAGTTGTCGATCCGCTTGTCAGTTTTCACCCTAAACCCCATGCACCCCATGAGGTTAACGGACCGTGGCGAGGCAACACCTTACTGGCTGGGGACTGCCCAGCTTAAGGCGGGCGGTAGCTGCCCAATGAGATGCAATGATCTCTCCCACCGTCGGAAGCAGCCCCTGGCGTCATGCTCTACGCCAATCGAGCAAAGACTTATAACCGGTAAACTGCTGCTTCCCGTGTTGTGCCGACGCCGTATGGCGAAGTTGGAGTGTCCTCTCCAGTGCGCGAAGCCTGGGTAAAGAAGGTATGGAGGATAGGCTGTTACCCATGCAGCAAATCCCCCCTCTCCACGTCGCTGGAATGGTCCAATGGAAAGGCAGAAGCCAATACGGTTGGTTCCAGCGGCGTAGCAGGAGTTGCCAGAACGTGACTGTGTTCAGCCATGAACTGCCTAAGGGACTCCGGCTCCTGATTTTGCCTCGAGGTTGACTCCTGAAGCCTTTTCCATAACTGGATGTAGCCACAAGGCAGTGCAGGTTTGAGGTCAGAGTTTCCTTCTCTTAGATGAGCTGCCTTCCTAGGCTGACGAGTCCCATCTACCCGGTGGCTGTTTAGTCGCCTCTTACGACAAGTACAGCCAAACTGAGGGCCTATTCTTAGCCCCCAGCCCCCAGGGTATCTCTATTTATTAGTGCACAAAATGGCTAATTATCTCTTCTTGAAAAATCCACAGGAATGCTGTGCCGTATATTAGCAAGGTGCAAGGTGCTCCTGTCTAATGTTTTAGCTGGGAGATATAAATTTGTACCGTATGAAGCATGGCTTTGTCCATGTAATAATAGGGCCATTGAATCTGCCACTGAAGTCAATGGACCTTTCTTTAGAGCAGGAGTCTGGTCTAGAGGGTAGAGCCTCCGTTTGCCTGAAGATAACAGCTGAAGGTCGCCAGTTCAAGGCCACTGGCACCGTGAACGGTGAGACCTTGAAGCAGCTGACAAGCCGAGCCGAGTTTTTCCATCTGCTCTTTGGCCGCCCTTCAAGTGAGATATGAAGGATTGTCAGCTTGCGTGGGAGGAAACTGGGAGGCCAGAATGTGATACCCGATCATAAAAGGATCCATCTGAAATGTTGTAGTTCTTGAAAGACAGAACCTTTGTCAATTGTAAAAATCCCTATAGGGATTTAGTATAGCCTGCCTGTGTAAACCGCCTTGAAATAAAGTCTGAGGAGAAATCTGAAGACCATGAAAGGCGGTATATAAATATTATTATTATTATTATTATTATTATTATTATTATTATTATTATTAAACTTTTAGGCCAGAGGGCCACATCAAAAATCTGGCATGATGTTGAGGGCCAGAAAAAGAAAAAAAAATTTAAATAAAAAATTAAAATAAGTACATTAGAAAGCCTTAGAAAGCCTAAGGACTTCAGGTGGCCCAAAAACATCACTTCTGGTTTTTCAGAAAAACTAGGAAGTGATGTTTTTAGGGTTTTAGAAGGCATTCTGAGAGGAGGCACATGCCCCCCCCCCCAGCCCTCAGAACACCATTCAGACACAACTGGAGCACAGCTCTGGTCACATTTGGTTGAGCAGGCCAGAGGCTTGCAGGGGTCGAGAGGCTTGCCGAGAGCAGACAGAGGCTTGTCATGGGCTGCATCTGGCTGCCAGGCAGGGGTTTGGAGACCCCTGCTTTAGAGTAATAATTCTATAATCACACTGGTAGGCTGCGGCACTCGCTCACTATGCTTGCTTGCTTGCTTTTTTACTGGATACAGCAATGTGTGTTACCAGTGACATGACAAGGCATTGATGGTGCTTGAAACATAACTAAGAATTACTGTTACACACATGTAAGAGAGTTACATTGGTAATGCATTATCAATTTCCAAATGGTCCCTAACTAGCCTAATAGTGGAACAAGGTATTTTCAGCTCAAACAGTTGCTTGTCTCTGCCTAGGAAGTTACCGTTGATACTTGCCTATAGTACGTGAAATTTTTGCAAAGTAATCAAGCTCAAATTATCACTTTGCCTTATCTCCGGGTCAGTCAGAGGGCATGTTACCAAAAGGGCTGTTTTGTTTAGGGGAGTTATTACACTACCCTTATTGGAACTTTAGGATCGCAGGTTGGATAACAAGACGGCGTAATGCAGAGAAATTCCTTTTAGCTTAAAGAAGAGACTGAGAGAAAGATAACTTTTAATAAAAGATTATAGTTTTATTACAGAAGCAGAAAAGTAAACATAATGCACATGGAAAAATGGTAAGTATATGTTTCTTGGTCCTAGTACTTGAATCTAGTGTACTTAGCTTTCATGGTGGTTGCATGTGGAGAGTATTTGGTGCATCCGAGGAAATTAGAAAAAGGAAAGGTTGTAGGGAAGGATTTTAGGGGTCCTTGGTCTGCCAAACCCAGTTGCTGACTAAAGATGGGGAGAGAAGGGGAGAAAAAGGGGGGGGAAGAAGGGAAAAAGTTCCAGATACGAGATAGTTACCTGTCCTGTAGAGCAATTGGATGGGGGGGGGGAGTCCTGGGAGGAGGACCCTCTGACACAACACAGATGTGTTGGTCCTTGGATAGACAGAGCCAGACAGAGAGAGCATGTGGCAGCCCTCTTTTAAAAAGAAGTGTTTTCAGACAGAGCTGAGCTGGGTGGTAGCTTGCTTACTGCCACCCAGCAGGGTGTTTGGAGTCAGGATGTCCCTTATCAGCAAAATTCAATGGGATCTAATGGCTGGCTTCCTAGATGGGGGAACTTAAACAATATAATGAATGGGCAACACAGTTGCAGTTCAGAAGGCAGTTCAGGTTTGCATACAGTACTTAAGCAGTGATTGAGTTAAACAATACAATGAATAGGAGACACTTAAACAATGATTTAAGATGCCAGACTTCTTCATAGGGAGGTGGATTTAAGATGCCTAACCACAGGGAGGTGGAGGTTGTGTAAGCTTGTGACTTGACCTGATTGTGGCCTGTATGAGAAGTTTGGCCTGCATGATATTTTAGTCCATAGTACATAACCAGATAGAGAGAAAATCACATCTAAAAGGCAAAACGGGATTTTCACGTAACAGGCAAAGCCTTTCAACTCTGAAAAGTTTTGTTTCTCAAGCTGCAGACAGGTGCCAAGTTTCTCAAGCAGCAGACAGGCACAGCTCCTTAGAAGCAATCTGTTAACCTTTTATTCTCCTTCCTTCTGCTACAGCCTGGTTCTGCTTTGCAAATGCTTGCAAAGCAGGTCTGTTTTTTGAAACACCAGGATGGCAATCCTCCTTTCCATTTGAAGCAGGCTACAATTCAATGCACCCTTACTTAAGAATAACACCCATGGAAAGCAGTGGGTCTATTTCTCAGTAAAAAGGGTTGCAAATATATGCAGCTCCATCTCTCTGCTGTGAATTGAATTGCACTCCCAATTATGTGTTATGGGTTGTATGTTGTACGTAGAGCTTCTGGCTTAACACACCAGACACCTTAAAGGTGGATTTGATTCATGGTTCTCCTGCAGTGGTTCCCAACCTTTTTCACTTGCATAGTGAAGTGGCAGCCCTTGGCAACCCATTTCCATAAATTGTACTCTTCATATTAGCAAAATGTTTGTAATGAATAATATAAGCCCTCATCTCCTCTATATGAAAGCCCAGACCATGTATTTATCACAGTGTTTTCTCTTTTTATCTGTTTGAACAGAAGACTCTGCCTTTGCACTGTTTTGCACCAGAAGTGTGCTGAGAAATTCTGGGTGATGGATCACTTTCCATATTATGTTTCAGCTTTTTTACTGTGCTGGTTTTCAATCACTGGTTCATACATGGATTGATGACCAAAAACTAGCTATTGGTGGGGCTTTCACAGCCAACTAGCTACCTCCCTTCCTGCCTTGCTGGTCCTTGCAAGGCATTCCTGTCTTGCAAGGCATTCTGGAGCATGACCTGCCATTTTCTACCATTATTCCATTCTTTTCCAAGTATCCCTAAAGGTCATGTTGAGTGTCCCTGGGAGTACATGAATACCAGGTTGGGAACCACTGTTTTACTGGTATGTTGTTTACAGCGCACGTACTGATAGTGCTTACAAAAAGGTGATGAAGACCAGAATTTAAAAAAAATAAAAATGTATCTTATGATCTTTTACTATGTTTTTAATAAATTAGAGACTACAGTTCTCAGGTAACAATTAGTGGTGGGTTATTTTTCAGGATCTGGCCTGGGGTAAAATCAGACAAAACTATAGTCAGACACCCCTCTAAGTTTAACCCCCGACTTATCTGAGGGTCATGGAGAATTCCACGATTGTTGGCTCAAAACCTGCCCTCGACTTATCTGTGGGGTTGACTTATAGGCAAGTGTCTTCAGTATGTCTGAACTAGATGCATCATGCAAGGAAGAAGAACCGCCAACTGGTTAGGAAGCAGGACTGTTGCACACACTGAGATTTACAGTTCTTTTAGAGGAGAAAAAGAGACAGCTTTATCCCTTACAATTGCTCATGTATATATGAAAGTTAATTTAAATGAGTACAGATTTAAAACAGAAATTTCAATTATGCATTGAAAATTAATATAGCTTTGCCTCCATTCTCAAAACATCAAGTAGTTGAAAAAGATAATTATTTTAATAGTACCTGGATAGCCAAATGAAAAATATGCTTCACCCAAGTCTGCAGAGGATGCCAAATTATTTAGGCTAGCTAGTTTGATCTCAGTGAGAATTCCGTAAAGATACCTGTAGATTAGAGACATGGGCAACAGAATGACAAATTAGTTTCTGGTGGTCATATTGTTGAACTAACAAATATTTGTTCAGCTCAACCTCAGCTGCGGGTATCTAGTGGCGTCATCCACTTTGCTTAGTGGATGCTGCCCTGGCCTTCTGGTGAACACTCAAATGGCAGGGGTTTACCAGGGATGATATCAACTCATTATCATGATGGCAAAGATACCCTCACTCACTACACAAGAGGGAGAAACATTGTGAAAGGCTTGTGCCTCCTGTGTATGTGTAGTGTAGCTTGTCATGCCTTTAAAGAGGGGTGGGAAGGTTTTAATGAAGAGGCAGAAACCTGATACAATTAACCCCCTTGCCTCCAATATCAGAGAGGCTGGTACATTCAAGGGGGATAAGTTGTGGAGGCTGCCCAAGCAGGTCATAAAACTTGCACTAGGAAACAGATCATTCAAAATACACATGCTCTAAAATATGCAAATACTTAAAGGGGGCTCTCTTTTTCTGTGTGAGAAGTGGAGACACCATAAGCTGCCTGAGCAATGCATCAGGCTCTGCTTACCACAAAACAAGCTCTGAATGGTTCATTGAGAAGATATCTGGGAGGAGCATCCCTTCATGCCAAACTTGTAGTGGAGAATCCAGATTGGGTCTCTGAGGACTGCTGAAAATATAACATGAGCGGAGTCAAACACAGCTTTTGAAGAAACAAAACATACACTCATGTAAAAGATTTGAATATACTCCAGGTGAGCAGCAATGACTGAATCTTGAAGAACGTATTGCTGTCTCATGGAATGTGTTGCCTCACATTTGAATAGAAATAGCTTCTTGTCCATTATTAGCATCGCTGAGGCTTGTTGTATGGCTCCTCTACAGGTTTTTTACCATTTGACAAAGGTTTTGCTGTTCATCCTCGCTGGGTTTGATTGTAGTAGTCCTAAAAAAAGTAATTATTGTAATTTACCTATTTATTTGAAGAACATTGTATGAATTTATTGCCGAAAATAAAAAAGTTGGATAAAAAGCAAGGAGCATATTCTTATTAAAAGTTCATTCAAATTTTGAAGCAAGAACAGCTGAGGCCTATTTTCAGTGGGATTTAGAGGGTTGTAGGCATAATAATAGAGAAAAATGGATCAGAAAACATCACATTAAAGGACTCACAGAGAAATTGGACAGTTCAGTAAATCTTCTATTGCCCATTCTGGACACTATTGCCGGTACTGCATATCTTTATAATATTTCTGTCCAACACTTAGCAGTCTGATTAAGTAGAAAAAGACAAAGTGTGTTGCCTTTTGGTAAGTCCATACCAGCTGTAATGCTCGTTTATAGACTTGGCTCATAGCTGGTGACATTTACTGTAAGACAGTTTTCCAAATACCAGTATGGTGGCCAACTTTTCCCCCCTTTCTTTTGTAACTCAGTAAAGCTCAGTCTTTCATGACCCATTTTTTACATAAGCAGCTGATTGTTAAACCATCTCCTTCATATTGGTATGCTAAACAATGTCACCATACTGAAAAGATTGGAAATGAAGAGCTTTTGTTTTTTCTGATAAAACTCCAGAGGCATTTTTTAATAGGGGACTTTTTAATGCTCTGTACTGTACTTCCATCAAACTTCCACTGGCATCCTTAGTGCAGTCCAACACACACATACTCAGGACATCTAAGTGAGCATAGGTAGGAATGCAGACTAAAAGTAATGATCAAAGGATGTTTTCTTTCTACACAGACCCGTAACATAGCAAATGTTTATTTGATCTATTTGCAGAGGCTAAGTAATACTGGTCTTCCTAACTTGGGTTTAGCTGACATTAGCTGTAAGAGAATCCTACAAGATGTTATGCTCTACTCACATCTCAAAATAAATCCAGGGATTTGGCAACATCAGATAGCCCTTTTGTAAAGGCTGCTTGGTGGTTATCACTTCAGGCACTGACCATTATCTGGTAACTTGCATAAGTAAAATACAGAGAAATGGACTGAACTCCATGAATAGATTTTTCAGTTATTTCAGCTGAAAGGACAGTAACAGCTGAAACAATCCTATCCTGCACCGGAACAGGCAAGCCTAGAGGCTTGCGCTGTATCCACCACAGGATGGGGCCCAAAGTGGCTCAGCCAGAGAGAAGGGGAAACTTTTTCCCCTGACCTCCGAGTAATGGGTCGGACCTAGCCCCTATGGGTCTCCTCAGATTTGCGCCAAACCCAGCCCCACCTCCCGCTCCCCACCCACCTACCCACCCCTCGGGGCCGCCCAATGCCACTCTCCCCCGCCCCAGATGCCTCCCTCCCATCCCCTCCCTGTCTCCTCTCTACCCACCCCAGAGCCAGCTGGGCCGACGCAAGGCTCAGTTCCTCCGTCAGCAAAGAGGCTTGTGAGCCTTATGGCACTTTCACAACCCTCCTGGAACCAGAAACCTGATAGCCACCCTACTTCACTTTCATTGAGATGTTTCTGAATAAACAGCTGTGTCCATCCAATGCTACAATTTAATTCATGCTAAGTTTATTTTTAATTACGTATTAACTGAATAGAATACCTTATGTTATTCCTTGTATTGCTACTTCTGCCAAACATTTGTTGTCTTGGAATTGTGCACATTGGTATATGGTTTCTGTAACATTCTGTGATATAACATTAAGTTTTTAGTTGTTTCTTCTTTTGGTACTTGATAGGAAGCATTTTTTAAAAATCCCAGTAATTTGAATTGCAAAAAGGTATCATCAGCTGTATGATCATCAGACATTTAGCAAGTTTGTTTGTGCAACAGTTTGTGAAACTGTCCTCTGGATGCAGTTTCTCAGAGATGGGGTACTAGCAATTAATAGTTCCCCACAACCAGGAAAATACAAGGGAACCTTTATAAAGTACTGAACAAGAAGCAGAATAGGCCTAATCTTTAGAATTAGGTACTCTCAGGATCAAAGAAATATCCAAGTTTCAAAAAAAACAACTGTAATACACTGTAGTAGTCATTTTTTTAGCCACAAATAGTTTATAAGAGAGCCTGATTGGAACTGGAACTGCAGTATGAGAGAGGGGGCTTTGTCCCTGCCATGGTCCTGATTTGGGTCAAGCCCCTACTCTTGCTGTCATATGCTCCAGGATGGAAGCTTCCATTGGCACCAATAGGACATTCTTTCCCAGTTACTACCGCACAAGGTGAAGATCTGTATTGGGACAGAGGCTGGGGCAAATGCTTAAACCACTTCTGCCCAGCCCACATTTGATCCCTGTTGCAACACTGGGAAGAAATGACTGAAAGCCACTTTCCCTCCCATGATCCCACCCCGGGCTGAACACCATGCAGCAATTATTTATGAGAGTGGCATGAGAATCAGAAGCTCAGTCCATGGCAACGAGACCTAAAGTAGGTATGTACTATCCTCAGAAACGTGGAAAGCAAGATTTGGTTAACTATGCTGCCCATTATTATAAATTCATTATACATTCATTTCAATCATATCTACCTGGTAGTAGATAATGAACTCCGCAGTACTTATTTCTTAGTATACATACATAGGATTGGGCTACAAGTCATTTAATAGTTATTGAAATTCACATCAACACATCTGGATAAAGTCATTAATACTCTGAAGCCTAAAGAACGCAGGTCTGAGCTACATTACATTTGAGTTTTGAAGTTGCATTTTTGTGTTCACTGTTCTCCATATGCTACAACTTACCTATTTCAAAAGGAAGATTTGGAGTTTCTAATGGAGATTCAGAAGCTGACAAGTTGAACACTGTCTTTAGCCTGTGAGATGTTTACCAGATGAGGCATGTTCCAATTTTTTTCTTATTCTTAATAAGCCTGCTGTTGTCAGGGCTTATCCCTGGGGGCTGGGGATAAGAATAGGCCCTCAGTTTGGCTGTACTTGTCGTAAGAGGCAACTGAACAGCCACCGGGTAGATAGGACTCGTCAGCCTGGGAAGGCAGCTCATCTGAGAGAAGGAAAACTCTGATCCCAAACCTCCACTGCCTTGTGGCTACATCCAGTTATGGAAAAGGCTTCAGGAGTCAACCTGGAGGCAAAATCCGGAGCCGGAGTCCCTGAGGCAGTTCATGGCTGAACACAGTCACGTTCTGGCAACTCCTGCGACGCCGCTGGAACCAACCGTATTGGCCTCTGCCTTTCCATTGGACCATTTCAGCAACGTGGAGAGGGGGGATTTGCTGCGTGGGTAACAGCCTATCCTCCATACCTACTTTACCCAGGCTTTGCGCACTGGAGAGGACACTCTGTTCCAGAACCACCATTCAGAGGGTGACACCATAGTCTTCCGAGACTGAAGGATGCCAACAAGGTGTTGTCATCAGCACTCATGTTTATGATAATGACATCTATATCTCATAAAGAACACTGAAATAACTTACAGAGAAAAAAAGGTGATGCAAAAGTGCAAGTGAATGCACATAAAACTGCGGGAGTACATAAAATCCTACTGGAGAGGATCTGGAGCAGGGTTTCTATTATATAAGACCCCATGTGCCAAAATTTGGGGACACTGTTTAACAGACTGTTATTGCATCTTACTTTTTGTGATTTTCAACTTCAGTAAAAAGTAATCTTTGAATAAGTAATCTGGAAATTTATCTTTTCTAAAAACATAGGCTATACCTCAAACTGATTTTTTTTGATGTATTGTAAACCAAAATTTCATTGTAACTCTGCTAAAAGATTAATAACTTTGGAAAATAATAATAGGGAAGGAGAATAATAATTTGAGAAGGAGCACCTCTCAAAAATCCTAAACATTAAAAATGTCTATCTTGAAAGAGAAAATAAAAATTACTGATATTACACACACACACACACACACACACACACAGAGAGAGAGAGAGAGAGAGAGAGAGAGAGAGAGAGAGAGAGAGAGCTTTTTGAGTTACCTAAGCTTTGAAATGCCGCCTTGTGAATGGGGAAAAAATTAATTTAGTTTAGTCTGACAGGAAAAGGTATGTAACTTGCAATAATGATTAGAGATACTAAGAGAGAAGAGTCCAAATGAAGCAGCTGAAAAAAACACTGACTGGGGAAAGTTTGAAAGATGGCACTGTTATAAATGGTTTACCTATGAGACACCCTAACAGAAATCTGTTGCTAAGACAAGTTCCTTCAACCACCATATTTTCAGCAAGTTATTCAAGACTTGTTTTGCTTAAAAAAAAAATAATTTTTTTTAAGGACAACTGCCTTATGGGATTGTTGAGAAAGATTAAAAGCTCAAATACTTCAGTAATCAGTAAAAGATTTTCCCACCAAAACCCATTTACCTGAATTAAGTGAGACCTTAAAGCCTCAGCTTTTTTTTTAGCAAAATGTTTTATTTCAGTGGGTTAGGGGAAATTTTTACCTCAGAAATAGGTGTTAAATTCACAAATTCACCTCATAAGAAAAGACAGAAGGGTTAAAGCAGGAATGGAAGCTGCCAGTGGACCTGAGTGAGAACTTTCAGCCATTTGAGCAGTGGTTCCCAGCCTTTTGGAGCCTGTGGGCTACTGAGGCAAAAATTGGAATCGCCGTGGACCTGAGTAAGAAACACGTCCCACCCCCTGCACATTAAAAATACAACTAAGAGCCCAATCCTATGCATGTCTACTCAGAAGTAAGCCCCATTATAATCTGTGGAGTTTATTCCCAGGAATAGGTGGATAGGATTGCTGCCTACATTTGGTAGTCTATGGGGGAGCACACAGTGAGACACTGGAAATGCCAGCTGCAGTTAAGGGTGGTCCGTTCTCCACCCTCTCTGATGGTCTGTGCCTGAGCATATCCTGAGCAAGCACTTCCCATGAACTCCCCATGGAGAGGGCAGAGGACCACTCTCTGACAAATGCCACAGCTGACATTTCAGTGGTCCTTGGGGGAGTGCTCATTCAGCAAGGAGCTGGAAGTGATGGAAGGTGATAACCTTCTTTTCCCTGAGACCTCGTGGACCACTTCTCAGGGTCTTGAGGACCACCTGTGGGAACCACTGCATTAGAGTGTTTCTGATGCTCTTCCAGCCCACCACTCTCATCTCCTCTACATCTTTCATTTCACTTTTCTTTTTCACATCTAGAATGTGGGAGAAGGAGCAGCAGAGGCAGGTGGAGGCCAACAGGTGAGCAGATGGAGGGGGATTGTTGGTGCTTCCTCCCACCAATTCAGTGTTTAAAGTGACTGCCACGGGAGGTCTCATGACTGGGCCAGTTCTGTGTAAGAGGAACCTTGACTACTCTGCATCGACTAAAATTAGCACATACATGTTAGTAAGATTCAAACAGAGGTTTCCATATACCAGTGGTTCTCAAACGTTAAGGGAGATTTACTCCCTAAGTAAGTTGGTGCGGGAGAGGGGCCATGGCAGTGAGGTGATCCCCAGAATTTTTTAAGAATTAGTTTGAATTTTTGTTTTAAGAAATGACACAAGTTCCTCAAACTTATTATGGTATACGGCAATGGTTCTCGCTGCATCGCAAAGAGGAAGTCCTTTGAATGCGATTATGTATCAACATTCCAAACACTGGGGAGCCCTGTGGAGGGCTGCGCAGGGCTGCGCAGGGCTCTCCACGCCTCCTGGAGGCTGCAGCAGCCATACATGAGTAAAAGTAAGTAAAAAGCACTCCCTCGCCCCCCTTAGCGACGTGATCCTGGGAATTGCCTTGCTGCCCTCTCCTCTTCCCCTGCCCCTTAAAAGGATGGGGGAACCTTTAAACGAACTGGTGGGTCGCGACCCACCAGTTTGAGAACCAATGCCGTAATAAGTTTGAGGAACATGTGTCATTTCGTAAAACAAAAATTCAAACTAATTAAAAAAATACAATAAACGCAAAGAGAAAATTAAAAAAAATTCTGAAAATTAAAAAAAAAACATGCAGCTAAGGAACATGAATGCAACTCAGAGATTTTATAAGAAAGATTGAAATTTCTATGGGTGTTATCTGTTGACTTAAAGAGTTGTTCTGTCAATGACCTGGTCAATCTCTGGAATAAGAGACTGTCTACTGAAACTCTGACTACTGGGTACCTCTGCGTTTATCCTGCTGAAGGACTTTTTGTATTTAGGAGAGCTGAAGTGAGAGGGAAGACAACTAGAGTGCAGATGGTTGAAATCAAATCAAACCAACCACATTGTGTGCTGCAGAAGTACGTAATATCAGCAATCACTTCTTTTCTCTGCCACCATTGCAGCTGTTCAATAGCATCTGTATGGATGAGTTATTATTTCCTTACATTGGACTCCCGCCTGGAGTGGGAATCTATGGATCTACTGTGACATGTTTGTAAGATGCTGTGGATAAATTTGGGCTTATTCAGTTCAACTTCACTGCTGTAGCCAGAGCAGAATCTTAAGCCAGAAGCAGCTTAGAAGCAACTGCAGCCTCTTGTTGCCTTAGTTTGAATCAGTTTCAGCCAGTTTAATAGAGTGTTGATTGACAGCTTGGAAAAGTGCAAGAGAGCATACAGCAGGGGTGACCAAACTTGCTTAATGTAAGAGCCACATACAATAAATTTCTGATGTTTGAGAGCAGCAAGAGAGATGTTTGAAAGCTGCAATATGTAAGAAGCATTTAAATTTTTAAATATATTTACTCACCATGGACATTGAACATGTTTTAATCCAGTGGACTCTCATTTCAAACCTGATAAATAATAAAGCTTGAAAAAATTTTATTTGCCTTTTATATTCATTGTGAGGCAAAAAAAAAGAGCCCAGTAACCATATTTCTGAGAGCCACACATTATATGTTAAAGAGCCACATGTGGCTCATGAGCCACAGTTTGGCCACCCCTGGCATGCAGTATCTGGAACCATGTTCAATAAGGAAGGTTAAGCTTTTTAGAAAGATTCCTTGATTCCCTACATTTTGAGTGCTACTTATTATTTTGAATCCTTATAAATGATCCTTGTGTAGTAAAGCAAAGAGTTCTTTGCTGAACCCCAAATAACATATGATCTGACTTTAATTAAAACATTAGAATTTTTGAAAGAACAGAATAAACTTCAAAACAAATTAATCTTCTCCAATTGATGGATGGAATCCACTTCCCCGGGAATGGGTAATCAAGGGTTGGAGTGCGGCCTGCTTGGAACTGGGTTGTGATGTTCCGTATTCTTGCCTCATCCCAAACACCAGTGCCCAACTGGAATATCGCCTGGGACTGAGAGAATCAATAAACAGCTGCTGGAGCTGCATTCAGAAGCTTAGTTGGGTCTATAGCTGGAGTTTGTGAAGTCTCAGATTTCTCACTTCTACAGATTAAAGTTGTCATGGATCAAATTGATAAAAGGTTATTTGAACTGAGATGGCTAAAGGACTTCATTTTAAAAGCTGAAATTTATTTTTAAGTTTTCATCATTTCACATTTATTCAAAACATACCAAATTATGATTTGGAGAACCAAGAACCTTTAGTTCTGTGCTATGCCGCCCCTTGTGGTGATACATTAAGGGATTCAGGTAATAGGGTAATATCACTCTTCCAGGCAGTCCATTGCTTTCCTGTCACTCAGTACAAGTCATTCCTGATTGTGAGCCTAATCTTGTGGTCTGCAGCACGGCTCCGTGCCACGGACCACAGTCGCAAATGTTTGCGGGCCTCACTGCCAGGCTCCTGCTGGAGCTAGCCCAGCGCAAGCCAGCGCTGGGCTAGTGTGCTGCGGTTGCCCAGGTTCCGCGGCTCGGCGGTCTCTCGGACCGCCGGGCTGCAGAATGGGAGGCGGGGGCGTGGCCGGGGGCATGGGGGAGGCATTCCGGGGAGGGGGGAGGTGTGCCAGGGGGCGGACAGGAGGTGTGTCAGGGGAGGGGGAAAGGCAGATCTGCGGAGCTGAGCTCCGCAGGATCCAAGGTGCTCATGGCGTACTGCACGCCCTACACAAGTGCCTTTACTTTAGAGCTGACCTTTTGGTCAGCGCTAAAGAGAGTAGCCCCATTGCAGGGCTGCTTCCCTTACTTGGGGGAAGGGGACCCTTCCCCTGAGGTGCCTCCCATGGTAGCACAGACGGTGAAGGATCTGGCGGCAGCCCTCCACGGAGCCGCCAAGCCTGGGCGCTGCGGGCAGCTCAGGATTGGGCTGCCCTTCTGCCTGACCAACATGTGAAGTCTTGCTTTACTACACATTGGATTCCTCTCAGGCCCTGAACCCAAAGACTCATGTCTCCTGCTTCCCATCTACTGGCATAGCAGGACTGGAACGTACATGGTCCTGGGCACTACACCTTGAACAGGTGTCAACCTGCACCCTCAGTGGCAGATTCAGAGGCAGAATAAGCCACAGCAAGGAAGGAGTAGGAAGAGGCCATAGCCAGTGGCATGCCTGTGCACAGGGAGAGTTGAGATATTGTGTGGCACAGGGAGCGTTCATACTGTATGAGAAAAAGGGGGCCCAACAATAGGATAACAAAACACAGCCATCTTTTACCACTACCAAACAAGAAAGAGAGGGAGGGTTAAAGCTGAGTTTGACTACGGCCTCCTATAGCTGCCATCTACTCTCTTTAAAAAGCAACACATAAAAAATCTTAGGGCGCAATCCTAACCAACTTTCCAGCACTGGCATAGCAGTGGCCATGGTGTATGTGCTGCATCCTGAAGTTGGGGGGCAGTCACAGAGGCCTCCTCAAGGTAAGGCAATGTTTGTTCCCATACCTAGGAGCTACATTGCCCTTATGTCAGTGCTGGAAAGTTGGGTTAGGATTGCAGCCTTACAGTCTTAAGTCTTATAATTTAATGATAATTAATGTGACAAAAAATTGAGACCAAAAGAACATTCTTACAACATCACTGTTTTGTGGTGTAATTGCCTTGGCCCAGAGCACACCCATGAGCTGTATTTTTGCACACAGGCAAGTCTTTGGAATTACGCTGGCTCCCTAACTTTCAGATGTATGAGTTACTGGGCTAGCAGGAACCAGATATTTCAACTTAATATCCTACAGACCTGTACATTCGTAGATGATTAACAGCCCAATCCTAACCGGAGATGGAATAGGCAGGCCAAGTGGTCTGTGCCGTATCCAGCACAGGTTAGGAGGTGACTAGAGCACAACTCAGAGCAGAGGAATATTCATCCCCTTACCCCATGTCACGTACTGGCCACTCCTATGGAGCTATTTTGGACTGGTGGCAGCAAAATTGCTGGTGTAAATCCAAGCAGTCAGGTGTAACACTGAGCTGGCTGTGAGGGGTGATAGGATGTGGCCCAAGGTGCTGAGGCTGGTCCCAAGCCCCCTCCCAGGCCAGTTCACCCACTGGCCCACCATTCCCACCCCAAACTCCCCTGTCCTACAATCCCACCACCCTCTCCACCTCTCTGCACTGGCTTCCCTTAGCCAGTGCTTACCTACCTCCTCTGCCGCTGGATCTAGTGCTGGGAGGCTGGCACGTGTCCTCTCTGAGGGGCTGGTGTACATATTATGACTGACAAAACTCTGTCTCCTGTCTCTAGCAGCAGTCTGTCAGCGGTAATGCCCATATAATGTATACATTTTATCAGATATTCCACCAGTTCAGATTTCATCTGAGGTTCTGTTACAAATAAAGTTACCTCTGCGAATAATGTAACTACTATTTCTTTATTGAGTCATCTTGGGATATAAATGGAATCTATATACTGATATGGTTTGGACTCACTTCATATACTTCATTCCCATATGGCTAGAGAAAGGATGTTTAAGTGGTATGAGGGCCACAAATCTTTCTTAAGGTATTTAAAAATAATGCTTTGTGGTTTTGGTATAGAGTTAAATGCAAATAAACAGTAGTTCCTCTACCATTCTGGAGAGAAGCCAACTTTTTTTGGTGGCATTCCAGTTTTGCATAGCTCAATGCTATCACAAAATTTTTAAGCAAAAATATTTCCATATAGGTTCTCAGTTCTCAAAAATATTTCCCTTTGCAGGTGGGTTAGAAGAGGAGGAACGGAATTTGTTTGCTTGTTTGTATGTTGACATATGCATGCATTTTAGATTCTGGATTGCTTGTTTATGCTCTTCTTGTACCAGTAGTAGCATGTACAGTTTAATTGAAAACATGTCCATAAGGCCACATCAGGATAGCACTGCTTCCCTGGAAGGGTTCTTGAATGTAAAACTCTGTGGGTGAGTTCTGTGTCTCTATGAATGCAGGAAGTAGCATCTATGCAAGTAGATGAGAGCCATTTAAGAACACAGATGTTGGAAGAATTTACAACCATAACATTGGTTGTTTAAAGAGAAATATGTTAACATTTTTTATCTTAATTTTCAGTAATGAAGGATTATATGAACTCAGTTGTTTTCCTCCCTGTGAAGTTAATCTCTTCATGATGGCAGCTTTCATGTGCGCTACTTTGTGAGAGGACAACACTCTCTCGCTTTTTATTAACGTGTACTTAAGTTTGTGATAAAAGCCAGGGCATTCTCAAAATTTCACTCATCCATGCCCTAGTTACTGCAACACTGAATGTCCTTTACAAAAGAGAACAAACAGATCAGAGACCTTGTTGTTGCCTTGGCAAGAGAAATATACTGTTTCAGATGCAAAATTATACCATCTCCTTTGTCTTTGAGGGAATCATAAAGTTGAATCATAAAGCTAAGATTTATACCATCAACCAGCTAAAAATTCCACCATTAAAAATAATGCAGTCATTTAAAATGGAACAAGTCTGTCTGGGGGATGAACTTTCTGAAAAAGACAGATTTTCACCTGTAAATGAAAAAAAATTGACAGCATGGAATGCTGATGCATGTCACTACATATATTCTATAATGTTGGTACTGCTACAAAAGAAGTCCAGCCTCATACCATTGCAATTCTGTAAAATGTAGTATATGGATCATGATCTCCCCCAACAGGGTTTGTGGAGGAACACATGGAAGAATGACTTTTCAAGGTGCAGTGGACCTAGACCTAAAGTGTAGTCCCTGTACACCCATTGCTTCATACCAGAGAGAGACTTTCCCACTGCCTAGATTGATCATGATCTTCTCTCTTCTTTGTGCATTTATTTCTTTTATTAGAATATTTATATGCCTCCATTCCATAGGACATGCTCAAGGCAGTTTACAGTGACATGCCATGGCCTTGGGTCCACCACCTCTGCAGAGTTACAACAAGTAGCTGCTTACCATGATCCATGTGCAGTCCCATCGCAAAAATGCAGGACTTCTAGTTTGACTTAAATGGGCCACAAGAATGAAGGAGTGCCTTTGTTCACCCAGTCCCTGTCAATCAAAACAGAAGCCCTGCACATTTGTGTTTGGAGAAACAGCACAAGGAGCAAGGTAAGTTGACAGAGGATCCACTTTCTACTCACTTTTAGTGGGCAGAACGTGACCTGCCAAAAAGGCAGCGTTTGGTGTTTTTATATGTTTTTAGCAAACAAACAAATAAAACCAACCCTAGTAATGGAATAATCCAGCTTTTTCTTCTGAGTCGGTGATATTCAGGGCATCAGTTAGAAATATTATATAAAAAGGGACTACTTCTCATCTGAACTGACTACTGCTAAATAGATTGATTCAAGCAGAACCCATCCATTGGCGCTGAACAAAGAATAAAAACTAAAGACAGTAAATTTTACAGGACTTGAAAAGTTGTGGAATGTTTCAATATGAAGTATTAAAATGATTTTTAAACATACTCCAAAACCAAGTAAGGCACAAGTCTCTCAGTTTCTCCATCCGGGTTCTTCCAAAGCATTGTGGAATGTTATTCAGAAAATTCTGAGGGAGGTCATTCCATGGTCTCAGAGCAATTGTGATATAAAGGATATGCTTCTATTCAGGGAAGTTCTCTCCTGTCAAAGAGTGGAACACCGAAGCATAGCCGAATTAGACTGTTATGTCTAACAAGGGTCTGAAAGGTTGTCTCTGAGCTAGATGGGTCCCAGGTCATGAAGGATGATTGTCATTGGTGCAGATAATTTTTAATACTCCATGTTGTATTTTGGAAACATATGCAGAGGAAAATGCATTAATTTACAGTCATTTTCTATTTGCTATCCCACCAGAGGCTTCACATTTTACCTACCTTCTTTAAAACAAAAATTAAGATGCTGTAAACAGCAGGTGATTAACATGCATGTCTGGCAGGTTTGTCTATGTTTGGAACAGTCTGGTGAAAACCTTTGTTTGTATGCAATGGAATATTTTAAGAGCCTTTTTATTATTATTATGGAGCAGAATTCTTCATATCATCCCACGTGCTTCAAATTTATTGTTGATTATTCCATGCTTGGCTATGAAAGTGCTGAATATGGCAAAACCACAACTATGTAAAGAGGCACACACAAAAAGGAGATTTATTTCTAGTTCACAGATCCAGACATTTATATGATGTTTTTATTTAAATATGTGTCACAAGATGTGATCCTAAAATCCTAAGATCCTTGACTTCAAGGTGATGAAAAACCACAGGCTTCCATACAAGTTGGCTAGCCTTAATAGCAAGCTGTTGTCTGGGGTCACCTTCTCTCTCCTGGCTCTTCTGATACATGCAGAGGATTTGGGAGGAGGACCGTATCAGGCTCTCACATTAGACAAGGCTTTGGAAATAGAAACAGCAAGATTTGGGCCATTTCTAAGGATCCAACTACATGTAACATGGAAAGTCTGTGATTGTAACTGTATGGTTTTTAGTCCTTTCCTAAAAGCTGCAGGATAGGCAATATAGATCAGGGCTGCAACACAGGGGAAATGGGATAATCTTCCCCCATATAAGGTAAATTGGTAACCAAGGTAAATTGGTAACCAATTGGTAACCAACCAAGGTAAATTGGTCTGCCAGAGTGGTTAGTAGCTACAGAAGGGATGAATATAAAAATATTTATAAATCAATAGTATCTTGTTATTTTAAAAAAATGAAAAGAAAAAACCCCTGCAAACTAGTAAATACCTCCCCCCCCCCCCAAAAGCACACAAGAACAGTAACTGAAACTGGGACAATGAAGAGGCTTTTCTTCAGTAATCCCTGAGCCATGGCCTGCAAGAAGGAATAAAATGGGCAGGACCTAGAAATGAAATACTTTTAATTAACATTGAAAGGAGGGGAGTTCCTAAATGTTTCATGTACAGTTTATTAATTACAAATAAACAAATTCAGAATCTTGGATCTTGGTCATGGATAATATAGTGCTTTATCTTGCTGTGTGGAACTTTCATTTTAATTCCATTTACAGGTAATTATGGAAAAGCAATTGTCAGAAATACTAAAGGGCACTAGCATGCCTGGGTGGGCTGGAGGGTACAGCTATAATTTATTCACAGCGCAATCCTATTTGTGCCATCGCTGGCCCAGTGGCTTCTGTGCCAGCCTAGAGTGTGGCAGATGTGCTGTAAAGCACATTTGCAATTGCTTTAATAATAATAATAATAATAATAATAATAATAATAATAATAATAATAATAATAATAATAATAATAGTACAGGTATTTATATATCGCTTTTCTTGGTCTTTATTCAAGGTGGTTTACATAGGCAGGCTATTTAAATCCCCATAGGGATTTTTACAATTGAAAGAAGGTTCTATCTTTCAAGAACCACAACATTCAGATGTTTCTTTCTGATCTGGTTTCACATTCTGGCCTCCATTCTCCCACGCTCAGAGCAGATGGAATAACTCCGCTCAGCTTGTCAGCTGCTTCAAGGTCGCACAGTGCCGGTGGCCTCGAACTGGCGACCTGTGGATGTTATCTTCAGGCAAATGGAGGCTCTACCCTCTAGACCAGACCTTCTGCCTAGACCTTTACAGCAACCCATGCTGGTGGGAAGGCCTGCACCAGCCACTGGCAGAGGTAAGAAAAGCACCAAAAGGCACAGAGGGTGGAGGAGGGCAGGGGGAAGGATGAAACAGAGGTAAGGAGGGGTGTAACTGGGGGGGCAGAACGATGGGTTGGTCAGGCCTAGGAGGAGGTGGAATCAGTGGAGGAGGCCTTTATTGTATCCTAACCACTGTCCTGGGCTTGCAGGTTTTACGCAGGGCTTTCCAGATTTTCGACAGCGATTTAGCTGGCACAGATCTGAGAAAGCCCATTGGGAGGTTGGGAGTTTACCCAGCATAAGTGTAAATTTCCCCTTACCCTGAGATCTTCCCTCAGAAGCTCATAAGAGTGGTGATCCTGGCCCCTGAGCTGTCTGGGGCCAGACTGCCCCCCCCCCCGCACCGAAGAAGACACCTGGTTGTGTCTGGAGAACTTCTGAGGGCCAGAGAGGGCATGTCAACCTCTCTGGCCCTAAAATGTCAGATCTGGTTTTTTGGAAAACATTGGAAGTGACTATTTACGGGCCTCTGGAGGAGGCACTGCACAACCTCTCTGGCCCTCAGAAGGCATCCAGATAGGGAGACAGTGGGCAGAGGTGGCATCACCCAGCTGTGCCACCTGGGAGCACTTGCACCTGTGGATACTTCCTAGGTATGCCACTGAGCTCATAACCTTGATGACTTTTAGAAAGGCTTCTAAATTTGGCTTTTGGTTCTGTTGCCTAGCATTTTTGCTTTTTAGAAAGGGACGCCACATCATCTGTTATGATTTTAGGTGGTGTTTTAATTTGTGGTCCTTTGGGCTCATCAGTTTGATTCTGTCGTGCTGCTGCTACATTGACTGTATTGCCTGCCCATTCAATTCAGAACCCAGTACAAGGTGCTGGTGATTATCTTCAAATGCAGTATGGGACGAGGATATTTGAAGGGCCACCTTCTCCCACATAATCGTGCCTGAACCCTAAAATTTTCTGAGAAGGCTCTGCATAGGATACTGTCACCACCCAAGGCTAATGGGTGGTGGCGTGGTCCAGGGTCTTCTTAGATGTGGCACCACAAGGAACAAGCTTCCAGAAAATCTTTGGACAGTCCCCTATTTGTTTCTGGCTGGGTTTAAAAATACAGTAGAACCTCTTTAAGTTGACCACCCAAGAGACTGGAAAAATTGGTCAACATAGGGAGGTGGTCAACATACGGGAAAAAAGGGCATTTAAATATTATCATGTTTAGCTCCCAGGACAACAATGCAAGGCCAAGTTGTTATTTAGATGGATTTTTAAAAAGTTTTATTGCAAATATTAATGAGAATTGATCCTCTTATGATGCTTACTATTTATATCATCTATATCTATATCAAGAGACAGAGAATAAACAACCCACAATCAGTGTTTAAAAAAAAACCCTGAAAATTCGTAAGCTTAAAAAAAATTGTAAGTTAAAAAAAAGTACTTGGTTTCATAGTAGACAGGCAGACCAATGCTATCCCTTGCCAGCCCATAGCATGTAGCATGTTACATAGCCCCAACAGCTAAAAAAAACAAAACACTTTTTTACTTAGGCTACCTGGCCTCCACTGGGTCTCCTCAGATTCACTAAATGCCAGAAGGTGTTTGATATGGTCCCTCACTAAAAGCTGTTGAGAAAACTCCACAGTCAGGGAATAAGAGGACAGGTCCTCTCGTGGATTGGGAACTGGATTGGGAACTAGGAACCAGGAAACAGAGAGTGGGTGTCAATGGGCAATTGACAAAAAAAAGTGGAGAGAGGTGGAAAGTGGAGTGCCTCAAGGATCTGTCCTGGGACTGGTGCTTTTCAACATCTGCATAAATGACCTGGAAACAGGGAGGTGGACAAGTTTGTGGATGACACTAAACTTTTCTGAGTGGTGAAGACCAGAAGGGATTGTGAAGTGCTCCAGAAGGATCTCTCCAAACCAGGAGAATAGGCAGCAAAAAAGCAGTTGTGTTTCAATATAAGTGTAAAGTAATGCACTGGTGATGGGAACCAAAGTGAAAGGACAGTGGCTTCACTATGCACAAGCAACCTCATGTCCCTCACAACTTGGTACATGTCCAGATACAATCGGCAACCGGCACAGGTCTGTCGGCTACCTGCAGTGTGCCCACCTATAAAAACCCTTTCACACACGCACTAGCAGGCGTAGGGGAGGGATTGTCAAGTGGCTTCTTGCTTTTCCAGGATGGGACAAACCAGACAAAACACAGGCCCACAGTATCGCATTCAGTGGGCAACTTACAGAAGGTAAATTAATACTCTGTATAATGGTTGAAGTGGTCAAGATACAACATACGGAGGTGGTCAATTTAGAGAGGTTGGTCTCCCATAGTGTATATGCAGTGTCTGTCCATACTGTGAAAATTAGGCTCAATGGTAAGGCCACATCTGGAGTATTGCGTCCAGTTCTGGTTGCCACATCTCAAAAAGGACATAGTAGAAATGGAAAAGGTGCAAAAGAGAGCGACTAAGATGATTACTGGGCTGGGGCACCTTCCTTATGAGGAAAGGCTACAGCGTTTGGGCCTCTTCAGCCTAGAAAAGAGACGCCTGAGGGGGGACATGACTGAGACATACAAAATTATGCAGGGGAAGGATAAAGTGGATAGGGAGATGCTCTTTACACTCTCACATAACACCAAAACCAGGGGACATCCACTAAAATTGAGTGTTGGGAGGGTTAGGACAGACAAAAGAAAATATTTCTTTACTCAGCGTGTGGTCGGTCTGTGGAACTCCTTGCCGCAGGATGTGGTGACAGCATCTGGCCTGAATGCCTTTAAAAGGGGATTGAACAAGTTTCTGGAGGAAAAATCCATTATGGGTTGGTTACAAGCCATGATGTGTATGTGCAACCTCCTGGTTTTATAAATGGGCTGTGTCAGAATGCCAGATGCAAGGGAGGGCATCAGGATGCAGGTCTCTTGTTATGTGGCGTGCTCCCTGGGGCATTTGGTGGGCCTCTGTGAGATACAGGAAGCTGGACTAGATGGGCCTATGGCCTGATCCAGTGGGGCATGTTCTTATGTTCTTAGTTAGGTCAACTTAAGGAGGTGGTCAATATAGAGAGGTGGTCAACTTGGAAGTTCTACTGTACATCTACTTTTGCTTAGCCTGGAAGAATGAATGATGCCTCCGGGTCACTCTTTAAGTCACTGTGGGCCCAATCCTATCCAGCTTTTCAACACAGATGCAGACAAAATGCAGCTCCAAGATAACAGAACAAACAGTCCCTTACTTTGAGGAGTCATCTGTGACTGCACTCTCCCACTATAGGATGTGGCATGTGCCCCATTGGCATGGTTCCATCCGTGCTGGAAAGTTGGATACAATTGGTACCTGCATTTAGGGCACAATCCTAACCCCTTATGTCAGTACTTTCCAGTACTGGCATACCGGTGCCAATGGGACATGTGATGCATCCTGCAGTTGGGTGTCACTCACAGAGGTCTCCTCAAAGTGAGGGAATGTTTGTTCCCTTACCTCAGAGCTGCATTGCCCTTATGTGCCGCCGACCACAGGATTGGTCTCATAGTTATTTTAAATTATTTTTTATATTATATTATAAGCAGCTTTGGGCCATGGAAAAACAGTATAAAAAAAAATCTTTTAAATAAATAAATAAATTTCTTTTTTTGTTTCATAAACAACTGTGAGCCATGGCTGTGAGCCATGTTTTAAAGCAATATTTTCAGATAAGATTTTTCAGTCAGATATTCTGTTAGTTAGTAACATACTACTACGAAATAGACCTGTGCATGCTAATTGTAATGCTAATCAAGGCAGCCAATCTCTGTGGTTTCACCTGACATACTAGAGATGTGACCAGGGACTTAGCAAAAGAGTGAACTGTTCCTTGATGGCTCTAGCCTTTGAAGTGTAACACTCATTAGGGTTTGGGGAGAGATGGAGAGACAACTAGAAAGATGTTTTGCAGTTTGAATTTGGGCAGAGGCAGACGGAATGGGAAAGAGCTCTGATTTGGCTGAGAGTGAAGCATCTTGGATACAGCCCTGATCCTTGGGAGCCTGATGCAGGATTTGTGATTGCTCTGCCTATTATAGGAGTCTAGTATTTCTAGTATTCTCTATTATAGGAGTCTATTATTTCTAGTATTCTCTATCTGCTTGTATTTTTGTAAATACATCTCATAAAGACAGTGTCAGTTTCCAGTGCTTTCTCTCATCTTAAGAAAATCAAACCCCAAGGCACTGCCCCTAGACTCTCATTACTTGGAGAAATAAGGAGTATGTAGAAGGAATGTTGTCAGAAGTTGGTCATTGTTTTCTTGGAAAGAAATGATTCGGTGTGATAGTGCCAGAATGGAGGTAGCAGCAGCAACAGTATTAGCTGCAATTAAAGCAACTGTGAAGGAAAGTCTGAACACCAAGAGACTTCCCTCTTCAGCAGTTACTAAGTGTTAAGACTGACTTGAAAGCTCAGCTGCAGAGAACGCATCTGAAGAGCTCCTTGGGGAAGATGGGCAGCTGACTCTGTTGGACTGGAGTACTGCAGTCAATTAATAAGGATCAACAGGGTGGGTTCATCTTGAAGTTTGCCAGCAGTGATAGGAGTAAAAAGTTGGAGGAAAAAGTCCAGGAACCAGAGAGGCTGGAAGTGCCTGGGCCAGAAGTACAACAGCTGAAACCTGCATCCAAGAAAGAAAGAACAAACATTACAGACTATTTTTAACCCCATGTGCAACTACGGAAGAAGGGGTTTGGTTAGGAGGAAATATGACTGGCAGCCCACACTGGAAGTGGGTGCTTTGGATAGGGGGCAGCTGTTGGCTGGAGGCACTGGTAACAGAAAAAAATATAAATTGAGCTTTTTTTTAATACCATGTAAATCCCTAAAGGCCTCTGTGGGTAGGATCAGGTCTTACAGCTGGCACATTCAGACGCAGGTCCCTACCAAGGGAGTAATGCAGAAGTCCACATGCTACGGAGCCAAAACAAACTGAGAAGTCTGTCTTCATTTGAGATCATGTCCAGTATAAGTTATTGCAACGCTGGAAAGAAAGGAGGTTTCCTGGCTTCTGTAGGAGTGAAGGGATCAGCAGTGTTGGCCTAACAAGATATACCCTCAAATGAAGACTTATCAAAGCCTTGGATTTTGTTGTTGGCAACCTTCAGTCTCGAAAGACTATGGTATCACGCTCTGAATGGTGGTTCTGGAACAGCATCTAGTGTGGCTGAAAAGGCCGATTCGGGAGTGACAATCCCTTCCACAACGGGAGCAAGAGCAGTCTGTCCCTGGTCTGTCTCCCTGGCTATGGGCCTTCCTTCTTTGCCTCTTTGCCTCAGACTGTTGGCCAAGTGTCTCTTCAAATTGGGAAAGGCCATGCTGCACAGCCTGCCTCCAAGCGGGCTGCTCAGAGGCCAGGGTTTCCCACCTGTTGAGGTCCACTCCTAAGGCCTTCAGATCCCTCTTGCAGATGTCCTTGTATCGCAGCTGTGGTCTACCTGTAGGGTGCTTTCCTTGCACGAGTTCTCCATAGAGGAGATCCTTTGGGATTCGGCCATCATCCATTCTCACAACATGACCGAGCCAATGCAGGCGTCTCTGTTTCAGCAGTGCATACATGCTAGGGATTCCAGCTTGTTCCAGGACTGTGTTGTTTGGAACTTTGTCCTGCCAGGTGATGCCGAGAATGCATCGGAGGCAGCGCATGTTGAAAGCGTTCAGTTTCCTCTCCTGTTGTGAACGAAGAGTCCATGACTCGCTGCAGTACAGAAGTGTACTCAGGACGCAAGCTCTGTAGACCTGTTAGATAACTTCAGGAGAAATGCAGGGAACGACAGCCACTCTTTATAGCCTTCATAGATCTCATGAAGGCTTTCGACCTGGTCAGCAAAGACGGCCTCTTCAAGAAGCCTTGAATACGGGTATATAATTTGGGCCAAAGCACAAGTTGCGTTGGACAACCCTTAATGGTCCTGTAGATGTTATCATGATTCAGCTAGCCTCCACACACCTTGTTAGTAGTTTTCTAACAAGTTATAAACAGCTTCCTGGTAGGGATCTTCCAAGAGAGGAAAAGTCTAGGACAGGGCTATATGTAAAGGGGCACTATGCAGTTAATTCACTATGCCTGAATGCATCACATGTGAAGAGGTATATCAGCTGACATACTGAGATGCCTGCAAGACAAGGCAGGAGTATTTATAATCATAATAACAATTTTATTGATAATTTTTAATGATATTTTATTGTAATTTTGTTAAAATTTTTAAGCTCTTGGGTAGAGTTCAAACTAGTAAGTACCCCAAAAATCCCAATCTAATCAGGTAGTGGGCTGTTAAGATCACTGATCATCATCATTATCATCATCATCCAAAGAAAATGGTTTGGATTATAGATGTGGCAACACCTGAGGATGTACAAATTGAAGACAAAGAACATGAAAAAGTAACCTAGTACAAAGATCTTTAGATTGAGGTAGAATAACTCTGGCAAAGAAAGGTGAGAATTGTACTTATAGTATTGGGTCCTTTAGCTGCTATACCAAAAAAAATGGGAGAACACCTGCACACCATAAGTGTAAATGAAATTAGGACGTATGAGCTGCAAAAGGCAGCTCTACTTGGAACTGCATGTATTCTTAATTGCTACCAGTCAACGCAGACAATACTAACCTAGATGGACCAATGCACAGTTCAGTATAAGAGAACATCATAGATTGGAATCAGCCATTGCCTGGCTTCAATCCCCCGTCATGGACTTGCGCCAGCAATATAGCTGGCCCATGTCTTAGTAGACCCAGCAGACCAGCACAGGCTTACTCTCTGGGGCAAGGAAACAAAGGAGGTTTCATGAAACCCCAAGGAGGTTTCACAAGGCTAAAACTTCCCCATGGGATACATTGCACACCATGCTGGCACAGCTTCATCACCACACAGGGAGTTGAGCAGGATTGGGCTGTGAGAGTGGGAGAGAGCTCTGAGTTGGCTGAAGGAAGCATCTTGGAATGCAGTTGCTGTCTTTGACACCCAGATGCAGGAGCGTTTTATTTTATTACTTTATTTATTAAAAATATTTTATACTTCCTCAATGGTCAAAACAGTTTATCATATCAACAAAAGAACTATATGATCAATAACAAGTTTTATTTTGATCAAAGCAGCCTAAGATCAGGGCTAAAATGCTGCCTTGAGATGCTTCTACTGAAAGGCTGGATATAAATATTGATAATAAACAAACAAAATGAGGTGGCAGTAGTCCAGTCTACCTATGGAACACATCTCCTATTTTGGAAACCACAATCCCAGAAGTGTAAAGATGTGAAAACTAATTGTATGTACTTACGGCAAAACTAGACATTACACAAAACATGTAAAGTGGTCTCATGTAAAATGGTAAAGTGGTAAAGTGGTAAAGTGGTAAAGTGGTAAACCCAAGTAGTTTCTTTGTTTAGGACTTTGCTTCCATTTCACTCTCTGTTGCACCCCATATGGGCTATTTCAAATAGAAAAATGCTTCCTTTGGCTTTTAGTGGAAGCATTTACTCTATTTAAAATAGCACAGAGTGTGTGTGTGATCAAGCGTGGAATTGTGGCAGGGCAGAGTCCTCAAGCTTCCCAACCTCTCTGCTATTGTTCCACTCATTTTGCAGCCTCTCCCATGACATTTTAAAGCAAACAAACCCATCAGACCACAGAATGCATTTCACATAACTTGCAGTTTCACCTAGGGGTAAGGGTAAAGCATTGAGCACATGATCATTGTTATGACTTCATTTTTTCCAGTTCCAGGGCTAAGCGTTGGTCAGACCCAGCTCAAATTAAGCTATTAAAGAAACTCCAATAAACTCCTTGATTTAGCTACCATGACAGAATACGTATTCTGTCCACAGCGGATTCTGATTGACAGACATTAGGCAGCTGGTTGACTTGTCGTGGCTTTGCTTGAACATGCATTTGTCATGTTGCTTCTGCTTTGACTCCCAGTGGACTTGTGCCATTTTATAACCTGGCACCACTGCTGTGCCCAGCCCTTTTGGGTATAATATAGTACTGAGAAGCAGCCAACAGTTGCCTCCTTAGTGCTATGGAAAAATCTCTAAAATGTTGACATTGGTAGTTTATAAATGGTGTTTGCTTCTTAGGTAGTACAAGGCAGCACATGGCGGTCTTTCAGTTTCCTTAATTATCTTTCCACATGTTATCATTTTCTTAAATTCTGTTTTTAAATTTGTTCAGGACCAGGGCCAGTTATTTAGCTCTGTTTGTAGGTTAGACCTATTATTAATAGGCAAGGAGCCTTTTTAGCATCCCTTGGGTCAATTCTGACATTAGTGGAATGTCAGAAGACATTTACAAGAGAGGCATAATCCACTGGAGACCCTCCAAGGAAATCAGTATGTGACTTGTCAGAATCCTGAGCATTTCAATGTTCCCATGTTTTAGGCAGTAACCATACATAAGATCCCTGTATTTACTGAATGCGCATGTGAGTGAGTGAGTGAGTGAGTGAGTGAAAGAGAGGGAGACATGCATTTGTTTAGGCCTTATGATGTATTTCTGAAGTGGATTTCAAGACCCATGACATTATCTGATTTGTCTGTAAAGGCATAAATGGTGGAGGAGCCATAGCTAGGTGAAGAGATATCGTTCTGTTGGAGCACATATGATTTGCTTGAGGAGGGGCCCAGATTCAGTTCCCTGTGTTTCCATCGATAAGGGTAGCAGGGCTGAAAATACTTCTTTCTTAATTGTTGAAGAGTTACTGCCAGTCAGCATAGATAATACTTGTACTTGACTACATGGGCCACTTGACTGGGCAATTTCAAGTGTACAGACAGGGTCTCTGAGAGGAATGTTATCAGGGGGTGCAAAGTTTCTTTTGGGTCCCTATGCAAAGGGGGAGGAGTGAAACAGAGTGGGGAAGGGCAGTGACAGGCAAGCAGAATGGGGGCAAGGGGTGAAGCAGCAGGGGAAGAGGGTGGAGACAGCTGGAAAGGTCTTTGGAGCCCAGGTCATAAGAACATAAGAACAGCCCCACTGGATCAGGCCATAGGCCCATCTAGTCCAGCTTCCTGTATCTCACAGCGGCCCACCAAATGCCCCAGGGAGCACACCAGATAACAAGAGACCTCATCCTGGTGCCCTCCCCTGCATCTGGCATTCTGACATAACCCATTTCTAAAATCAGGAGGTTGCACATACACATCGTGGCTTGTACCCCATAATGGATTTTTCCTCCAGAAACTCGTCCAATCCCCTTTTAAAGGCGTCTAGGCTAGACACCAGCACCACATCCTGTGGCAAGGAGTTCCACAGACCGACCACACGCTGAGTAAAGAAATATTTCCTTTTGTCTGTCCTAACCTGCCCAACACTCAATTTTAGTGGATGTCCCCTGGTTCTGGTATTATGTGAGAGTGTAAAGAGCATCTCCCTATCCACTCTGTCCATTCCCTGCATAATTTTGTATGTCTCAATCATGTCCCCCCTCAAGCGTCTCTGTTCTAGGCTGAAGAGGCCCAAACGCCGTAGCCTTTCCTTATAAGGAAGGTGCCCCAGCCCCGTAATCATCTTAGTCGCTCTCTTTTGCACCTTTTCCATTTCCACTATGTCTTTTTTGAGATGCGGCGACCAGAACTGGACACAATACTCCAGGTGTGGCCTTACCATCGATTTGTACAACGGCATTATAATACTAACCGTTTTGTTCTCAATACCCTTCCTAATGATCCCAAGCATAGAATTGGCCTTCTTCACTGCCGCCACACATTGGGTCGACACTTTCATCGACCTGTCCACCACCACCCCAAGATCTCTCTCCTGATCTGTCACAGACAGCTCAGAACCCATCGGCCTATATCTAAAGTTTTGATTTTTTGCCCCAATGTGCATGACTTTACACTTACTGACATTGAAGCGCATCTGCCATTTTGCTGCCCATTCTGCCAGTCTGGAGAGATCCTTCTGGAGCTCCTCACAATCAGTTCTGGTCTTTACCACATGGAAAAGTTTGGTGTCGTCTGCAAACTTAGCCACTTCACTGCTCAACCCTGTCTCCAGGTCATTTATGAAGAGGTTGAAAAGCACCGGTCCCAGGACAGATCCTTGGGGCACACCGCTTTTCACCTCTCTCCATTGTGAAAATTGCCCATTGACACCCACTCTCGGCTTCCTGGCCTCCAACCAGTTCTCAATCCACGAGAGGACCTGTCCTCTAATTCCCTGACTGTGGAGTTTTTCAGTAGCCTTTGGTGAGGGACCGTGTCAAGCGCCTTCTGAAAGTCCAGATATATAATGTCCACGGGTTCTCCCGCATCCACATGCCTGTTGACCTTTTCAAAGAATTCTATAAGGTTCGTGAGGCAAGACTTACCCTTACAGAAGCCATGCTGACTCTCCCTCAGCAAGGCCTGTTCGTCTATGTGTTTTGAGATCCTATCTTTGATGAGGCATTCCACCATCTTACCCGGTATGGATGTTAGGCTGACCGGCCTATAGTTTCCCGGGTCCCCCCTCTTTCCCTTTTTAAAAATAGGTGTGACATTTGCTATCCTCCAATCTTCTGGCACCGTGGCCATTTTGAGGGACAAGTTGCATACCTTAGTCAAGAGATCTGCAACTTCATTCTTCAATTCCTTAATAACCCTTGGGTGGATGCCATCAGGGCCCGGTGACTTATTGATCTTTAATTTATCAATGAGGTCTGAAACATCTTCTCTTTTAACCTCTATCTGACTTAACTCCTCGGTTAGGAGGGGCCGTTTGGGCAGCGGTATCTGCCCGAGGTCTTCTGCCGTGAAGACAGATGCAAAGAACTCATTTAATTTCTCTGCCATCTCTAAGTCTCCTTTTATCTCCCCTTTCCCTCCCTCACCATCCAGAGGGCCAACCGCTTCTCTGGCGGGTTTCCTGCTTCTAACATATTTGAAGAAGCTTTTATTATTCCCCTTAATGTTGCCGGCCATGCGTTCCTCATAGTCTCTCTTGGCCTCCCATATCACCTTCTTACATTTCTTTTGCCACAGTTTATGTTCCTTTTTATTCTCCTCATTAGGGCAAGACTTCCATTTACGGAAGGAAGCTTCCTTGCCCTTCACAGCCTCTCTAACTTGGCTGGTTAGCCATGCGGGCACCCTCCTGGATTTAGTGGAACCCTTCTTTCTTTGCGGTATACACCTCTGCTGGGCCTCTATTACTGTTGTTTTAAGCAGCCTCCATGCACTCTGGAGAGATTGGACTCTTTTTACCCTCCCTTTCAACCTCCTTCTAACCAGCCTCCTCATTTGAGGGAAGTCCGCCCGTCGGAAGTCAAGGGTTTTTGTTAGAGATTTGCCTGGTATTCTTCCCCCAACGTGCACGTCAAAACGGATCGCAGCATGATCACTGTTCCCCAATGGCTCAGTAACGTTTACATCTCTAACCAGGTCCTGCGTACCGCACAATATTAAATCCAGAGTCACCTGTCCTCTGGTGGGCTCCGTGACTAGCTGATCTAAGCCACAGTTATTTAGCACGTCAAGAAATCCGGTTTCCTTAGCATGACCAGAACACAAATTGACCCAGTCAATATGAGGATAATTGAAGTCCCCCATGATTACAACCCTGTCCCTCCTTGTCACCTCCCTGATCTGTTTCCTCATTTCAAGGTCCCCATCCGATTTCTGGTCTGGAGGACGATAGCACGCCCCCAGTATTACATCGCTGCACAAGCCTGGTAATTTAACCCACAGAGATTCTACGGTGGAGTCGGACCCACCTTCAGTCTTTACTTTGCTGGATTCTATCCCTTCCTTAACATAGACGGCCACCCACCTCCAACACGCCCCTGCCTGTCCCTCCTGTAGAGTTTATAGCCTGGGATTGCGGTATCCCTCTGATTCTCCGCATTCCACCAGGTTTCCGTTATGCCCACTATGTCAATATTTTCCCTTGTCACCAGACATTCCAGTTCTCCCACCTTTGCTTGTAGACTTCGCATAAAAGCATTTATACATGGAATGCCCCAGGATGCGCTGCTTATTCGCTCCTTTGTCCCCGCATCCTCTCATTGTGCCAAACCGTCTATCACATCCCATCACGATACCTTTCCCAACCCACCCATGTGGCATTGGCAGCTAGATACAGTAATACGGAAAACCAAACACACTCCTAAGACTCTCTAAAATCATTTAAATATAGAAAATCATGCAGAAAATTAGCATCATCATATTTAGGTTCACACGAGAATGGAAAGAGTGCATCAAAAAGTCCTTCTGAAGTCCCACAGCTGTGTCCTGGAGCTCTTATACGCTCCTTCATGCTAAGCGGATCCACAAGCCAAAGTGCTTCTGTAGCAGGCCAGTTGCCTTTGATTTAACACTGTTTTTGGGAGTGTCTTGTATGCATTCCTCAGTCCATCATATATGACTTGACAGCAGCAGCGGTAGCTGCAGCTGCATCTTGTAGTAGTGTACTCAGTATCCTGTGCAGGCAACAAGTCTGAGTAGATAAGAAAATGTAAGATCCCATGAAATTTCTGGGCCCCCTCCTTTAGCTTCTGGGCCCCCTTTTTGACCCTGGGCCAGGGTACAAATTATCCCCTTTACCCCCCTCTCCTAGGCCCTGTGTTCAGATACCACGACTCATGATTTGGGACCATTAATTCTATCATAATTTCATTTATTTCCCTCTCAACTTCCTGCTATTTCAGTTTTGTAAAGTACTTAGGGCCCAACCCTATCCACTTTTCCAGCTCCAGTGTACTCGCACTGCAACCCCTAGGTAAGGGAATAAATGTTCCCATATTTTAAGGAGGCCTCTGGGACTATCTCCCCATCATAGGATGCAGTGCATGCCCCATTGGCATGGCTGCATCGGCACTGAAAAATTGGATAGGATTGGGCCCTCGGGCTACTATCCTATACACACTTAACAAGGAGTATGTCCTATTAAATCCAGTCGGGTTTATTTCTGAGTAGAAGTACATAGGATTGTGCTGGAAGACTTCTTGGTATGTCATAATGAATCCAAAGGTTTTGGGAACTTTTGCAGTATTAATAATTGAAAATTACCACAGACACTCGCCTATAAGTTGACCCCACAGATAAGTCGAGGGCAGGTCTTGAGCCAACAATCATGGAATTTTCTATGACCCTTGGATAAGTCGAGGGTTAAAGTTAGAGGGGTGTCTGACTATAGTTTTGTCTGATTTTACCCCAGGCCAGATCCTGAAAAATAACCTACCACTAATTGTTACCTAAGAACTGTAGCCTCTAATTTATTAAAAACATAGTAAAAGATCATAAGATACATTTTTATTCTTTTTAAATTCTGGTCTTCACCACCTTTTTGTAAACACTATCAGAGTAAGTGCACTGTAAACTACATACCAGTAAATCAGTGGTCCCAACCTGGTATTCATGTACTCCCAGGGACACTCAACAGGACCTTTAGGGGTACTTGAAAAAGAATGGAATAATGGTAGAAAAAGGCAGGTCATGCTCCAGAACGCCTTGCAAGGACCAGCAAGGCAGGAAGGGAGGTAGCTAGTTGGCTTTGAAAGCCCCACCAACAGCTAGTTTTTGGTCATCAATTCATGTATGAACCAGTGATTGAAAACCAGCACAGTAAAAAAGCTGAAACATAATATGGAAAGTGATCAATCACCTAGAATTTCTCAGCACACTTCTGGTGCAAAACAGTGCAAAGGCAGAGTCTTCTGTTCAAACAGATAAAAAGAGAAAACACTGTGATGAATACATGAAGTCTGGGTTTTCATAGAGAGGAGATGAGGGCTTGTATTATTACAAACATTTTGCTAATATGAAGGGTACAATTTATTATTGCCAAGGGATATGCAAGTGAAAAAGGTTGGGAACCACTGCAGGAGAACCATGAATCAAATCCACCTTTAAGGTGTCTGGTGTGTTAAGCCAGAAGCTCTACATACAACATACAACCCATAACACATAACTGAAAGTGTGCAATTCAATTCACAGCAGAGAGATGCAGCTGCATATATTTGCAATCCTTTTTACTTGGAAGTAGACCCACTTCTTTCCATGGGTGTTATTCTTAAGTAATGCTGCATTGAATTGTAGCCTGGGAATAGTTGCTTCAAATGGAAAGGGGATCCCATCCTGGTGTTGGAAAAAAAAAAGACCTCTGCCAAATGCAAAACCTTTGCAAAAGGGAATCAGGTTGCAGCAGAAAAAGGGAACGGAGGGGAATAAAAGGTTAACTTTGGCTGAAACGTCCCAGGAAAGTAACTATAGCAGCTAACCAGCTGCCTGCCTAAACTTAGCGGAGAAACTAACCTGTTCAGAGTTGAAAGGCTCTGCCCTCTGATTGACCGGGAGATAAGGCGAAGTGAGAATTGGAGCTTGATTACCTGGCAAAAATTTCACCTACTATACCTGAGTATCTACAGTATACAAGAAGCAGACACCTGCAGTTGAATGTTTTTGTGGATTTTGGTAGACCCCGCACAAGCTTCAAGAAACAGAACCCTGCATGAAATGTGTGGATCACATTCAGAATTACAGACATTGTAAATGTAGTTCATGCACACAGAGTCTGGGGTGCACACACATTATCCCAGATAATTGGAATTGTCCTTTCTGATAGCATCCATCAACTGTCTAGGGACGAGAGGTGGGAGTAGTTCCAGAATCCAGCTCTCTCCCTTTCCCATAGGTGAACAAAACAACACCAGCCATCTGATCAAGCTGGCCAGATCCTCTCACAAAGCTGTGTGTACACAAATCCCTGCAGCACCTGACAGCCCATACTTCAAAGCTAGAATCTTGATTTTAAATCTCTCTGTTCCATTGAGTTTACCAGGTCCCCTGAGACGAATTCTAGTCTTTAATTACCATTACTGCTACAGAGCTGTGTTTTATTTTGAGGCTGAATTAATCTCGGATTAACTTCCAGCTGCTGAATTCTGTTATGTCTATGTCTGCAAGCGTGAGAGAGCTGTTCCAGTCAGATGACTAGTCTATGTTAAGAGCAATGCATAATGCAGCAAGATACCTGTCAGCCTCATTTTTTATAGATTCAGTAAGCCAAATTATTTTAACTTTTCAACTGGAAGCTTTTATCTAGACCAGCCATTTTCGACCAGTGTGCCGCGGCACATTGGTGTGCCCTGAATGGTCCCCAGGTGTGCCACGGGAATTTGGGAGAGCGTCATTTATTAGTTGGGCTACTGGAGGATGTGAGCCCCCCACTGGCAGCATGGTGTGCCTTGTCAAAAAACAAATGGTGTGCCTTGACCATTTTAGTGCCTTTAGTGCCTAGAGATGAAAAAGGTTGAAAATCACTGATCTAGACTTTAGATCTCTTAGGCAGCCCTCATTTGATTTCCATTCTTTCCTTGTATTTTTTGTAGTTTAGGTACTAGAACTAAGCTTGGAATCCAAAGAGGAGTCTTATCAATGTTATATAAAAACACCCATTTCCAAACCTGATAGTCCTGATAGTCTTACACTCACAAGAACAGCACTATAGAATTAACACAGAGTCTATCATCTGCGAACACCTTAAAGATGTTTTCGCTTCCAAAAAAACACTTTTAAAGCTATACATGATTTCATGTAAATTCCACAATTTAGAAGATGATGCATTATTTTGACCATATTAATATTAGGCCTCAATTCTGTTGGGACTTTGCGCTGCTGGAACTAGCCTAGCAGCACAAGGTCCTTTACAGCAGTGTGAAAGCTGAGCTATTGTTTTATGCTTCATGGCTTGTGCTGCAAACAGGCAGTGGTGTGACACGCACAGGGGTGGCTCCAGAGGCCTTGGTGCTGGTAAGTTGGCAGGAGCATGAAGTGAGCAGGGAATGGGGTTTGGAGGAAATTGGAGGAGGGGGGCTCGGAGGGAGGGATATATCTTGGTGGCACCAGTATGTACCAGATCTTATCCCCTCTTTGGGAAACTCCTCACCATTTTTCTCTCCAATCAAAATTTCTGGTGTATGTGTATGTATATGTCTGGTGTATGGGACCCATAGGAAACCAGGCAGCATATCAGGGAAGTAAACAAAAATATTTTACATACCCCCTTCAGGCTCTCCAATCACCCTCCCTACAACATAGCATGCAACTTGTGCTCCATTAGCATGCTGCATGCTATAATGCGGTAGGGAATAGGATCGGGAAGTTGCATCCTCTCCAGTTCATATTTTTATTTACTAAACTCTGCATCTCCCAAAGACTTTATCTGCAAAAATGTGTCGAATTAAGGTGAATCATGTAAAACAACATCATCTACTTTCTATGACAGAAATAATCTTAAGACTGCAATTATATGCACACATTCTTAGGAGTGAGTCCTGAGTCCTTCTGAACTTACAGCACAATCATATATCATTACTCAGAAGTAAGTTCCATTGCATTCATTGGGGTTTGCTGTCATGCAACAGCCCAATCCTGAGCTGCCCAGGCTTGGCAGCACCAAGAATGGCTGCCACAGGATCCTGCGTGCCCTGGGCTATCGCGGGAGGCGCCTCGGGAGAAGGGGACTTTTGTTCCCTTCCCCTGGGTAAAGTAAGCAGCCCTACAATGGGGTTACTCACTGTACCACCAGCCAAAAGGTCGGCAGTAAGGTAAAGGTGCTCATGTAGGGTGCAGAGCCCTCCATGAGTGCCTTGGATCCTGCGGAGCAGAGCTCCGTGAACCCGCCTCTCTCCCCCTGGCACGCCTCTAGCCCGTCTCCCTCTCCGCGTAATGCCTCCATGTCATGCCTTCCCCCGCCCTCTCTCTGCCCCCCGCTGGCCTCCCCCCTCCCTGGAACACCTCCACCCCGCCCCCACTTACTGTGCTGCGGCTCGGCGGTCCAGGAGACCACCAAGCTACGGAGGCTGCGCGACCAGCTGGTACTGGCCTTGCATGGGTGGGAGCCTGGCTGAGAGGCTCGCAAACGTGCCTTACGACACATTTGCAACAGTGCGACACGAAGCCCATTTGCAAATGGGACACGAAGCCGTGCCTGCAAGCAAGGGATTGGGCTCGAAGTCTACATAGTAGTTTTGTTCCATGTAATCATGCATGAGATTGGGTTATTAGAGTCTGCTTTTTTATTTTATAGCTCATCTTTAAAAATATAGGTTCTGAAGGCAGCATAAATTTAAAAGTGGCAATGGATCAAAACACTATAGACAATATTAAAACGGTACAATACAAAACACAATAAAACAAACAGCACTATAGCAACAAGACTAGAAGCATAAAAAATGAATGCTTGAATGCCTTATGAAATAAGAACATTTCAAAGCCTGTGCCTCTACTAAAGAACCCTGCTTCTGGTATCTGTCAATCAGAGTTTGTAGCCAGACAGTAGAGTCCATGACACCAATTGAGTGATGTTTTGATATAGTGGAAATGCTCAAAAATTGTGAGTTTTGTGCTTTGGTTAAAGTCTAAAATAGTATTTCCTGCAATTATAACGCTCTAAAGCATTTTAGGTGAGACTGAAGTGAGAATTGTTGTTTACAAAATGGGGACAAGGGCATTTCTGGATACCTAGGTTGGTATGGCAAATCTATTGTTATCCAAATCACCAGTTATGTAGCATTTAACATATACTCTTCATAGACATTTTTCTCCAAAGCAGGCAAGGAATGTTCCAAGAAAACCATGTTATGTGAGCACGGTGTTTGTTGCACTTCGTGCCAGGAAGATTTAAGAGTTCTAAATTGGAAAACTAGAAAAACAGAGAGCTGCATGATTTCATGTTCTTTAATCACTCTGATTGACATGATGTGAGCTAGTTCCAGAGCATGGTGACATAATTTTCCTGCTCTCTAAAATGAGACATTAGATATTTCATATTTAGATTTAGTAGCCTAATATGCCCTTTGCACTTCCTCCCTGAGAGCGTCTGAGACTATATTCTATATGTACTGCTCTACACAGGTTTCATCTTGTTGCTGGTCACCTCTCTCTATTGGCCATTCTCTCCTTCCATGTTTCAAAATGTTTGCCAAGTCTCTGTGGCTTTGGGTGTATATGAGCGTGTTCAAATTCAAGTTCCTTGAATTCTCCGATTGGGGAAGTCCATGTATTATTTGTGAGTGGATGTAAATTTTTAGTAAGTTGAATGTTCTTCCAAATAAGCTTGACTTCACTCTCACTTTTAATACATAAACTTCAGTGGCTCATCATATCCTCTCAAGCATCTTATAAATTAATACCTTGTAGGTATTAATTATTAATTAATGACACGAGGGTGTCATTAACAGTTTCTCAACAATGTGAATTCCTATTGGATTCGGTTAATGTCTCTTTTTGATGTATGCATAAACTATTTTGTTGGCACACTTTCTTGAAAGCTAGCTGGAACCTTAAAACTGGCAGTGCAATATATATGTGTTGGAAAGTAGCTTGAATTACTGGCATCAAATAAACTTTGGTTAAACAAATAAACTTTGGTTAAACAAATAAACCAAATAAACCAAACTTTCTTTGGCTTATCATAATCAATATGTGTCACAAGAGGTAGTGTTGATGAATAATGGTACAATTTTGCTGCTGCTTAAAGCTTTCCCCTGAGTCTTTAAGATGATATTTGCCTGGACAGTCACTGAGAGCAAATTTTAGAGCACAGCCTTGCAGAATGAAGACGTCATGCAAAAGGCCAGTCATTCAAGTGCATTTGAGTAAACATTTGTATGGCAGCTGCTCTCTTGGCTGACATATAAAGGGATTGAAATATGGACCACCCGACTTTCAGTCTCTGTAGAAGCTTAAATAGAAAAAAAGCCACCTTTCTATCAAAAGCACTAGAGACTCTCTCAGGATCGGGTCATATAGCGCACTCATGGAAAGCCCAGTTGGGCACTACTTCTTTTCAGCATGGGCATGGTATATCATAAGCACTGGCACACACTTGACTTTGTACACCACTCAGCAGCTGCACAACGTGGAACTCCGCCTCTGGTCTGCCACCTCTACACAATTAAAAAAGTCACAACTACTTACCACACTGCTCACGCAGTTTCAGTTGTGGAAGTGTTGTAATTAATATTAATAAACTCTAATTTTATAAAATTTCAGGATTGAGACTTAGTGCTTGTCAGTTATTCTAGGACTGTTGCAATAATTTGCCTGAGCACTGGAAGGTTGGAGCAAGTTTACCTCTTAGAGAACAACTGGTAGAATGTTGTCTGGATGCTTTTCCTTATATCTTCATGACTATTGACGATAAAGACTACTAGAGACTTACATTTTCAAATGAAAGCCATACATATAGGGAAGGGCCTGTATTATCTCTGACAGCAAGGATTTCAAAGTCCTTTCCATCTCTGTGACTCCATCATGATAGATCTTTACATGCATATAGCTTGGAATTAACTAGATTGGGCACCAGCAGAGAGCCTAGCCAGCTAGGCTGGCCCCTAAACTCCCAGTACCACAGGCAGTAGTGGCACATGACATCGAAGAGACTTTCACTATCACCCTGTTGCAAATGGGAACATCACCCAGAGACCCCCCTGCATCATTGCTGCCACTGTCCATGCCAACAATCTTGGGGGTGTAAAGACTGAACACACTGTGGGGACCCCCAGTGTAGAGCTTTCCCCCAGGACCTCTAGCAAGCTGGTGTGGGCACTATATACACTGTAAGGCAAGCCCTTGGCTTTTCTCTGGAGACGAAGGCTGTGATGGCTGTTGTGGCTGTTATGGCAAATGAACTTTAGTATGCAGAAAGGATTCTTTCCCTAGCTGGGAAAATGGGGTCCCATTATACACAGATAGACCTTGCCTGCTGTTCACAGCAGCAGCTTCCACTGCCAAAGAGGCAAGCCACTGTTCTGTTTAAAAAGCAACTGGTCAATCTCTAGCGGGAGCTGCTAGGACAAAAACATCCTCATGTCAGAATTAAAATAACCTAGTTTGTTCCTTTCATTGAAATGCAATGAAGTCACATTTAAATTTAATTGGTTTTTGACTGTTTGATTTATGCACAAACTTGACTATTTCAGAAAGCAGGCAAATTTTAGATACTATGTGTGAGTATTTATTGGCACAAAGCAATGTTGCATTATGTAAATATTTGTCCTAAAAATGTCTGTGTCCTCCTCCCACAGAGGAACAGAAACAATGCCATGTGTTTACCAGATTAACCACAGATAAGCAGTTCAAGATTGTTTTCAGGAGTGCCTGATCCTCTGCTGAGTAAAACAACAGCAATGTGGTTTGTAAAACTAATTTGAATGGTGCATATTGTCAGGGATGTTGCAAACATGATGCTGGCCGCTCCCCAAGAGAAAAATAGTGAAAAAGGATATTGCATTTCATACTTTTTGCTGAGATATCATGAGCCAACTGCCCCTGAAAGCTCTGAATTTTATGAATGGAAATAATGGTATTTCTATGTTAGAAAATTCAGAGCCATTCTTGGCCCAGAGGCCTGGTGTGAGCACTGAAAACACTGGATATTCTTCCAGAACCCTGGAACTCCATTTGCCTCCCTAATCAGTATGAAATTATCAGAAGGACATACTGTGAAATTTCCAGTGTGTTCTCCTTCTCGCCTCAGCAGGAATTGAATGGGAACAGCCTTTCAAACGACATGTTAGGGATCCCAATTGTGGCTTCAGCTGAATTCCAGAAAGCAATGCTAAACAAACATACAAAACATTGTATAAGGTGGCCACACAAACAGTTCTATACTGGAGTCCCCTTAAGATGTATAGCAGTACTAGAGGATTTTGTATAACTTTGTTTAACCTTAAGTTCTAAGTTTAAATACTGAATGCCCACACTTGAATCATTATCTTCTTGCCTTTCAGGCCATTGTCAAATTCATGGTGTGTATGTTTGACATTCTAGAAAATAAATGCTCTGAATGTATTACAACTGTACAACATTGGAAACAATGACAATGATGCAGGCAAAGATCACAACACAAGGATCCTGAATCAGTGTCTGAGAAAGGACTTAGACGTGGGCTAACAAACTGAGATTTAGCTCATACAACTTTAACAGTTGATGGTGATAAAGCTGATCCAGGTTTAAGTGTTCAACCAGTTCCAGACGGAGTGGAACTTCCTACAAAGGAGCAGGTTCACAGCTTGTGAATGCTTCTGGATCCAGCTGTACTTCTGGAGACCCAGGAGGCAGGACCAGCAGTGCTTTTTATCAGCTTGTATGCTGACATGCCAAACCTCCTTCTTCTTGTGAGATCTGACCTGGCCACAGCCATGCATGCTTTGGTAACATCTAGCTATATTTCTGTAACTTGTTCTACATGAAATTGCCTCTGGAAAGTGTTTGGAAGCTGCAGCTGATTCATGTTGCTGTGGTGAGTGTTTTAATTGGAACGTGTTGCAGGGAGCATATTCATTGACTCCCTTTTTGCTTACAGGTGCAATTCAAAGTGTTAGTATTAACCTTAAAGCCCAAAATGGTTTGGGACCAAGACATCCTGAAGACTGCCTCTTCCCACACAAACCTACATACCCTCTTACAGCCCAATTCAAAAGACAGTACGTGCTGGTGCAGTCCCCCTGCGCCGGCTCCCAAGTGTTGCAAACGTACCATCAAGCTTTTAGTTATGCTTTCAGATTTTTTTTATTGTATTTGGTTGCTTTTATGCATACTTTGACATTTCTTTTCTTAGTCACTTTGGGTGTTTCTTTCAAAGAGGAAAGCAGAGTATCAGAGTTTTAAAATAAATAATATGTGTATTGCTATGTTGATTCCCTGAAAATGTAGGAAGCATACAAGACCTCTAAGAGTGGGAAGACACAGAGTAACCAGAGGCCAAGGAATGTGTGGCTTCGCTAAGTGAAGCATGCTTTTGACTTAACCACTGAAAATAACAACTGAAAACTTTTTTTCTGTTTTTCTCAAAAATTGGCACTAAGTTTTTAGGTTTTTCTTTTGTTCCTATCTGCCACTATGTAATGTGTCTACTAGCTGAACACAAAATAAAATAGGAAGAAACTAGGCTCTCTGGAAACTTCCTGGAATTTGTTTTCACACAAAAATCTGCATTGGTCCATCCAAAACAGTGAAGGCCCAATCCTATCCAACTTTCCAGGGCCAGTGCAGCCACAATGCAGTCCTCCTTACTTTGAGGAAGTGTCCATGACTGCCCCCCCCACTATAGGTTGCAGTGCACGCCCCATTGGCCCCGCTGCATTGGTGTTGGAAAGTTGGAAAGGACTGAGCTGTCAACTGTGGTGATGGTAGGAAAATTCATATTGAAGAAAACAGGAAAAATGGTGCCTGGCTGGGTTTTGTGGTAATTAATTTAAACTTCCTTGATGGGATTAGTCATATTTGACAAGATGGCCTTAATCGAGTTAACAAAGATGATGAGCTGGCCAACAAGAATAATTTTTTTTTTCCCAAATGAAAAGGTGCTTATACTTTTCAATATGTAACGTTTACGTAACAAGATCAACCCCAAACGGTATTTCTTAGAACATTCTTAATGACATTTGGCTTATCTTCTAGTCAGAAAAGAGCTGGCCTTCCTAGGAGGAGTTTTGCTGCTCCTGCTGTGAAAACAAAACAGCCAAGGCTTCAGCCTGTCAACACTAACTGAGTATGCTGTCATGTATAATCCAACGTAACAGCTGTTGGTGTGTGGAGGGGAAAATATCCACACAACCCAAACATAGGGACTACAGTCCAGAACTGCACAGGTGGTTGTATGCCTGGGATTCTTGGCTTTATTTTATTTATTTATTTTTTTTTGGTGAATCGCATTCAAACCAGGTTTGATGCTTCAAAAGTAATTGGGGGTATATAGGCCATTGGTCATACCTAAAACAGCTCTCCGGATTGTGGCCAATAGCTTCAATACTCAGAAAGCTGAACGCAGTATGTGTCAAGAAGATGAAGATCTAAATATTTCTATAATCTACTCATTTTACCTAGTTAGTTTAAAATTTTGAATTGGTTTGAAATTGGGATATCTAGCTAATCACAACAAAGCTAGCTGATGTTTCCCTTCTCATTTTGGCAGCCAAGAAAAGAAACGAGTGATATTTGAATTTTAAAATGTTTATTTTGGCAACTGAAACATAAATCATGAAAACATGAGTTTTAATACATCCCCAGCCAGAGCCAAAAATTGCTGCACGTGCCTAGTTATGCATCAGCAAAACTAGCTTGGGGCCATTATATTCAAACTTGTCGCGGTGCCTACCAGTTGATCATAAATAGTTAACCAGAATTGGTGTTAGAAATAATAGTTTGACATCATTTTTGCTGGTCTAATAATCAACAATATAGGATGTGCCACAAGGTGTTGTTAGAGATATGTCATGATCAATAAACCAAGGTGCGCTTTATTAAGTAAAACTGGTGAAGGTTTGTATTGCTCAAACATAGGTTATTCATACTTCTCCTTTCAGAGCAACCTGGATATGCTGTTCCTGTAAACTGCTCTGCATGAGTTGTAAAAGCAGAACTTGACCTTCAAAATGTTGAACAGAATGTAACAGTACATGGTCTATATTTAGAAGCACTACTTTTCAAGAAGTATAAACATTTAAGAAGGGGATAAATGTGTTTATCCTTACATACACTTTCAACTTTCCTCCTTTAATGAAAGAATGAAGTGCTTATAAGGAAACTTAACAAAAGATCATCATACAGTTCCTGTACATGTAGGCAAAGATAAAAATTAGCCTGAAATAGGATTTTCAGAAAGGTTGCCAATGACTAACTGTGGCTGTTGTCTAAATTAGGGAGGGCACCGGGATGCAGGTCTCTTTTATCTGGTGTGCTCCCTGGGGTATTTGGTGGGCTGCTGTGAGATACAGGAAGCTGGACTAGCTGGGCCTATGGCCTGATCCAGCGGGGCTGTTCGTATGTTCTTAAATTAGTGATGGCGACCTCCCCTCTGCTCAATTCAGAATCAGCACTGAATTTATGAGCGTTGCGAAAAAAGGTTTTGCGAGTTCTTTCCCAGCTATTAATATAAGTTATTAATTATAGTGAGCCCTCATCCACAGGCTTGGCATCTGTGGATTAGAATATCTGCGGATGCCGAACCAGCTGCTGGAGGAACTCAGAAGGCCTTCCAGACACAACTTGGAGGCACTGTTTACTGGCGCAAACTGGAAGTGCCTTCCAGTTGCGTCCAGGAGGCTTTTGAGGAGGCCAGGAGGAGGTTGTTCTCAGCCCCCAGGTAATTGCTGGCATGAATCCGAGTAGACCCATAGCAGCTGCAGGGGCTTGACACCAGGTAAGGGAACAAATTTTTCCGTACTCTAAGACCTCCAGGTGCCTCCCTGCATACAGGGGATATAGCAGAAGCTGTTCTGGCACTGCTATATCGCAGCACAAGCAGTCTTGTTAGGACTGGGCTATTACATTTCCATGGCTATTTGAAAAGATGGCCCTGGATCAGGCTGTCAGGTTCATATTTAATTGGGCAGAACATGAATTCTGCCATATGAGGCTATTTTCCAAAGCAGAAGTACCTTTTTATTACTGATTGATGATGAATTTTTTGCGCTAACACGTGTTGGCTGCCTGTCTGTAATGAGAAGTGTAGAGTACACTTAAAATGGATTTGATAGATTTCAGATGGTGGAAGGAAAGTTATTAGTGTTCAAAATGGACTAGCAATATCCTTTCCTGGCAAGAAGCTACATCAGGGGCTACCGCAGCTAAAATGTGGAAGGGATGACTATTAAACTTTAATTTATGGGTGGAGGCATGAAAACCTCTCAAGTACATAAGGCTTGTGTAAGATTTGAATGGAACCAGATATTTGAAATGCAGAAAATGTGACAGTTTTGAGAGTCAAAATGTTTGAATAAGAAATTTTAAAGCAAAAAAAATTCAAATTTGCATTTTAAATAAGAAATAGTAGCCTGTTAAAGTACAGATGTGTAACATTTCCCCAAATGTGGTCACATGGTGGCATCAAGTCCGATATATTAAAAAATAAAATATTGAAATGAATGGGGACCCACCTGAAAGTGGCTTGTGACTCACCTAGTGGGTCCCGAACCACAGTTTGAGAAACACTGGTCTAAATAATCTGCTTCCTTCAGGATGTCCTGTACTTGAGATGCTACCATCTCCTCACACCATGCATAATTAGTCTATAGAATTCATTGTCATAAGAAAGGTGGCTTTAAAAGGATGGGCTTTAAAAGGAGATTGGTCAAATTCATGAGGCGATGGCTATGCACTACTTCTGATTCAGGGGCAATATGTCTCTGAATACCAGTTGCAGAGGAGTAATGGCAAGAGACAAATATGCCTTTCTCTCTGGCTCTTAGGCACATAGGCACAGATAGGTGGGCCACTGTGAAAAACAGGTTGCTGGACTAGATGGGCATTTGGCCTTATCTTGTAGGGATTTTCTTCTGTTCTTAAGGCTGTGGTGTGCCTCACCACTCAAATAGGTTGAGAATTATTAGCCTTAGAGCAAATGCTTATTCTTTATTACACAATAATTAACCAAAGCATCCAAAATAAATTTGACTCTACTTAACCCATTTCTACCCGACCCACAGGTGTACACATTTGATCCCTGTTGCAACGTTGGGTAGAAATAATAATAATAATAATAACTTTATTTTTACCCCGCCTTTCTCCCCGAAGGGACTCAAGGCGGCTTACAACAGATTAAAACAATTAAAAACATAATTTAAAAACAAATAAAAGCATATTAACACATATCATAAAAACAGTAGTCAGATAAAAAGTAGTAAAAAGGTAAAAAGAGCACAGAGCAGCAAGTCATAAAAAAATCAGGCCTGTAAAAAATTAAAAGATGTTGAAAAGATGTTAAAAAGGCTGAAAACTCAGAAGTTGGCTTAATGGCTTAACTCTGTTGATCAGTGCCTAAGATCACGATGTTTTTAAGGAGGGAGGGAACCCTATAGCTCTAACCTCAGTGATGAATGTGGTTGAAATGCTTTAACACAAGGATGTGCTTGCATTCCTGCCTCTTCCTGTCCACTTTTCTTATACACTTCAAACAGGACATGAAATCTGACTTCCACCAGGTCTGGCTCTGACATGACTTCTGATTTGCTCCAATAAAAATCTACAAGTGGGTTGTAGCTGTCTAATATAATGGTACTAGCCATAATATGCTGTCAATAGTTGACAACCCATACCTACAAGAAGTTAATGAGAAAGCAGGTTTTCCTGCTTTTCTTTCAGAATCCTTTCTACAACTGTCAGAATTCTCTGGGTCTGAGCACATACTAATGTGTATGAACAGAGTGCATGCTATTTATCATTCAAAGCTCTTTATCTGTCAGAGGTAAACATCTCAAATAAGGAGAGCATTAGAACTTGCATTTAGCATTTTTACATGTATGGGGTTTGACATTTTGGAGACAGGCCAGTGGGAAAAGCAAGCCAAATGTAATTTGAAACCTCTTTCCAGTCCTCATTAAACATGTTTTCCAGATGAGGATCAACAAGTGAAAAACAAAGTGTAACACTGTTAAAATGATTAGACACATTTTTAGAGGATAAAACCACTCTGGATAGTCCAGAGTTTTTGCGTCTTCTTCCCACCCTTCTCTATTTCTCTGTTGCCTCACTACACCGCTTCTACTTGGCAAGCTATCATCAGCTGCCATGACTTCCCTTTGTGCTTTGTAAAAAGAGCATCAGAGATGGAGTTGCACATCTAGAATGTGGAATGCTTTTCCTTCAGCATGGAGAGAAGCACACCACATACTGTGGTGATGGGGAAAGTGGCAGGTGGGAATTTGATTACATTCAGCACATGAGCACATGGTAGCTGCTGTGGCTGTGGTTGCTGGAATAAAATGGTAGAGCAGGGGTGTCAAACTCGTTTCATACCGAGGACCAAATGGCATTCATGATGCCTGCTGAGGGCCAGAAGTGATGTCATTAGGCAGGTCATAACCAAAAATAAGCACTTTTCTCACTTAGGAATTCATTAATTACAAATGACAGAAGAGAAAACACGAAAATCTTGATCATATTTTAAGATATGGGAGAGCCCAATTTTCATGGCGGCTGCCCTTTTAGCAGTAACACCTCAGCACTGCTCAGCAGCTGAGAGCCTGAGGATGGGATAAAAAGCTTCCGCAGGCCACATCCAGCCCCCGCGCCTTATGTTTGACACCCCTGCGGTAGAGGGACAAGCAGCAATAGTGCAGTATGATACCAAAAGAGTGAGGGAAAGTGGAAAGGGTCCCTAAGTAGCTAGGGATGCTCTACAGTTGGAGAATGAGGGATGAATAAGAAGAGGGAAAAGCTAAGGCATTTGAGGGAGGAAGAGAGGAAGGGACACCCTGAGAGATGAAATGAGGACAGAGTAGAGACCCTGGGCAGACCGGCCAGGTGGGGGAGAGACTTTAGACTGGAAGGGCATGAGAAGATCCAGAAAAACTGGGGAAATAAAGAAAGTCTGGTTCCCATTATGAGAGTTCACACAAGCCTTGCAGTGTTCACGAGCATATACAGGCCCTTCCTCACACACAAAATGATGGGCATTTTGCTACTAATATATTCTGCCAAGTTTGTTTTCTTGAGAAGGAAACAAACCTGGCAAAATATATTAGTAGCAAAATTTGCTATGTTTTAAAAAGAAAATATTTTCTAGCAGAAACATGGAATTTGCCACAATATATATCTATTTTAACATCTGCTTTGGAGCAGCAACTTTCAGCCATTCAAAACCTTAAGGGCAAACAAAAATCTAGAAATAAACACGCGCTTTATGATGCAGTCCTAACCACAGGGATACTGTCGCAACCTTGCCATAAAGCACACTGTGACCGAGCAGACTATTGTGGTGCCTGCACCGGCCTACAAGTGCCAGCAGAAGACCAACATTGACAGAGCAGGTAAGCTCAGTGTATGCCAGTGGAGGATGGGGTGGGAAAGGGGAAGGAGCAGAGAGGTGTAACAGGGCAGGGGGAGGGCAGCAAGGGAGTGAATCAGGTCCAGGAGGGAGATGGGATCAGCAAGGCTGGCTGCCACCATATTCTTCTCAGGACTGACTTCCCAACAGAAGGCTGCTTGGACGAGCACCAGCGATTTTGCTGGTGGAGCTGGAGTAATTCCACTGCAGCTCCAACGGCCTCTTTTTCTGTTCTGGATACAGCAGAGGCCTTTCCGGTACAGCTGCATCACTGCACTATAAGTTCAGTAGGACTGGGCTGCCAGTTCATTGCAGATCTCAATAATATTTTATATGTCAGTGTATATCTGTGTTGTTAGACAAAAATCTACTTGTGTTTTTAGAAATGGGAGAAACTGATACACAGGTGTTAAGTGGAAATTACAATACTGTAGTGAATTGTAATTGTTGAATTAAGCAGCCAAATTCAACCCCCACTCTTACCCCTTCCAAGAACTGGACTCCTTCATCTCTCAGTCCAATGAGAGTTTGATGCCATCAATCATAAGGCTGCTAGCTGTGTTGATTACTCTGTTTGCTGCACCTCTGACATATCCCATTTCTCACATAGCCTTTATGTGCTCCCTCTTCATACATTTGGTGCCAGTTAAGCAAGATTCACTTCAGTAACAGGGTCATTATTATCTAACAAGAAATAACACAGCAGAAGCAGGTATCAGCCCCCCCCCCCCCGCTGTAAGTCTATAGGGCTTGACAGAAAAGTTCTGAGAAGAGGAAATCATGATCTGAATAACTGCACATAAAACAGGACTCAAAGAGGAGATGTCATTTTATTTAGAAAATAAACTATCACTATGGTATCAAAATTGGATCTGGGTGAGCTTGGAACTGACCCACACTTGTGTCCTGCTGAGCAAATCACTGGGAATACCTCCAAGCACAACATGTGGGATAATTCAGTTTAGAACTTATGTCAAGGGTAAAAAGAAAATCCCCAGAATCACATAATGAAACCTCTACTTTGGAAAGCCCCTAGCCTTGCCCAGAAGATTCCCTGTTGCTTCTCTGCAGTGCAGTACAACAGTGTTATTATGCTATCAGTGCAGCTGTGATGATGCTGGTTATTGTCCACAAAAATCCTCTCAGTCATCATCAGTGACACTGAATATTTTTATGAGAAATTTTGCTTTTCTGGTGGTGTAAAAGCCTGATGCAGGGCCCATGCCCCAGCCTCAGTGGGGGCAGGGGGTTGATTCCTCCTAGTCTTCCTTCCCTCTGCTCCAACCTACCATAGTTTGTGTGCAAGGAGCCACAGAGCCTCAGCTTTATCTTCCTGAGTGCAATCACAAACTGTACAGTTGATTCTCTACTTCCTAGGTACTGAGGATGGAACCAATAATATCCTGCAGCCATTGTTGGGGTGGGATCTTACATGGCTGCTGTGGTGTCTCAATATGTAGCATTTGCTGAGAAGTTCGGTTGTGTCATACCACAGTTGCCTTACAGCTCATCACAGGCATAAGATTGGGATGTATTCATATGAAACAGATTTGCAAGCAATAGTTGCTCAAAGCTTTCAAGAGACAATACTCCTATTTCATAAGCTTCATTAATTTTCACCATAGCTTTCCGGAAAATTGCCACTATTGTTTTTTGAGGGGTGTTCTTTCTTGAATGTACCCCCCTCTCCTCTCTTGAATGTGCCAAATACACAACAGTTAATTATGGCAAAGTACAGACTGTTCTTGTCCTAGAGTTATACAAAGCAAAATGGTTGCTCTCTTCAATATGATACTTTCCCTTTCGAAGCCAGCAATTCCTTTGGTTTTTAGCTTTCCATTACACTGTTCCACCACTCCCACAGTAGGTGTCTGCTAATTGTTCTTTATATCATTTCTTCTTTGTATCTTTGCTCATGTAGGTGTTTCTACAGTCAAAAAATGAAAAAAAGCAGCAGGTGAGTAGAACTGTATTGTCTTCTTCATTAACTGAGAAACCACAGAGGAACTTGCAGAAGCAACCACATTAAGCTTCAATGAACTTTACAGTCTGACTGGAAAGAAGAAGTAAATGCAAAGTAAGGTAGAGTTTAAAGGAACAGTACATCACAATCTTCAATATATGTTGCTAGTTCCACTGACTGCAGAAATTCTGGATTGGTAAATGCACATTGCAGGTACTAACAGCCATTGGCTTGGCTTGGTTCTGGCTAGAAGATCTGGTATAATTACCAGATTTGCCTCTGGCTCTCACTCCTTCCCTGCAATTCTGTTCTCAGTTCAGTGGTACTCTTTTTGTTGAGCATCAGAGTCACTGTGAACACTATTGCTGGGAACACTATATGACCCAAACCTATTCAGGTGCAACAGCAAAGATGCACAGACACTGGTGAGATGTCCATAATATCCTAAGCCTGTCTTAGCCATGTTGCACACCAATGCCAGCACAACAAGGGCCAAATCCTGACCCCATTCTAACAAAGCAACTCTGGCACAGCTCTTCCCAGTAACACTCTCAGCATCAAGGTCTAGGAGAGGGGGGTTAAGAGGGTAATTTGTACTAGGGCCCAGGGTCAAAAAGAGGGCCTAGGAGACTAAAGAGGGGGCCCAGAAATTTCCTGGGATCTTATATTTTCCTGTCTACTCAGACTTATTGCCCACACGGGATGCTAGGGACACTACCACAAGCGCTGCAGCTACTGGCAAGCCATATATGCTGGGCCAAGGAATGCATACATGACACTTCTTAACACAGTGTCAAATCTGGGAGGAAACTGACCTGCTATAGTAGCTCTTTGACTTATGGATCTCTTTGCCATGAAGGAGTGCATAGGTCGGAGCTCAGGGACGCAGCTGTGGGGCTACACTTTGAAACACGTTGAATTCTTGTGTGAGCCTAAATATGATGATGCTAATTTTCTGCATGATTTTCTATATCTAAAAGCTTTTAGAGAGGAGTGGTTTTCTGTATTTCTGTAGCTGCCAATGCCACATGGGTGGGTAGACCAGGGCTCCAAAGACTTTTCCAGCTGTCCCTCCCCTCCACCCTGTTTTGCCCCTCCCTGCCCTCATTCTGCTCACTTATCACCACCCTCCCCTGCTCTGTTTCACCCTTTGCAATGGGGTTCAAAAGAAACTTTGTATCCCCTGATAAAATTCCTTTCAGGACCCCTGCTCAGCATCCATGGTGTGCATGCGCAACAGCCTGAGTAGACCTGCCTCTGGCCCCTTAAAGGCCAGGGCAAGAAGGAATGCAGTGACGCAATCTCCAGGCTCGCGCTGCTGCTGGAGATAGGAAGGTTTTTTTACTTACCTACAGCCAGTGCTGGAGTACTGGGGAGTTCAAGGAGCCTGCAGAACCCTCCACAATCTCCCTGCTCCTCCAAATAGCTAAGATAGCAAAAAATGGGTTTCACAATGGAAAAACATGGGCACTCCTGAACTCCCTAGGAATCTGGTGCTAACTCACCTGGCTGGCTGAACCTCTGGCCTTTAGTGTTACATCTTCACTAACACCAATCATAGTTAATGCCAACCAAGGTACTAGATCAATGTTTAAGTTCAATCAGTTCCAACCCTAAAACCCATCCATCTTTCCACACATCGCTTGGACCTGTTTCTCCCCGAACAGTTATATCATTTCTCAGTTAGACTACTAGGTAATGATTGTCAATCCTCATCTCTTGCACATTCCAGAACCAGGTTTTGGAACAAATATCCTGCGGTCCTGAATTCAGCAATCCTGAATTGCTACTATTCGTTAAAGGATGACACTCTAATCTGAGCTCCAAGAGAGGCCCCATTCCTAAAATTATAAATTGGGCTACATATGAGATCAATTATGTGATTGGTCTTTCCTAAACTTACAGAAAACTGCCCAAATGCATCTAGATTTGCATCCACATGTTTCTTATATATAATCAGCATATTTTGTATGCTAGTAAAATCAGTTCCACAATTTGTTTGGTGCTATATGTTTTGAAGTAGCACATATATTACGGAAACCATGCACACGACATTTACAACAATGGCACATATACTACATTATGCACATGGCACTTGTTATACATTTCTGGTTTTGTTTCTTTGTTTTTGGGTTTCAGCTAATATATTCATTGTCATCATCATGATTAGAGGTTGCGGCACTTCAAGAAGCACACCCAGCAGTGCTGCAGTCATTCATACCATAGTTTTTAAAAAGGAAAGAGAAAAGTTGTAAATTTCTGCATATTTTTATTGGAAAGTTTGCTTTCTATGCAAAATATTACACTGTAAATACTGGAGGTAAATTAATAGCAGATCACGTTCCAAGAGTATCACATTCCAATCCCATTTCACATACAAAAATATGTTTACTACCCCCAGAGATGCTTTCAAAGTGTAATCAGTATTCAATTTTACAACCAAAAATAATTATGGGTGGTAGATTATAGGGTGAAGTGCTCAAGTATTTTGTAAACATAGAATAACAGATGGCATTATTTAACATTCAGCTGTTATGTTCAATAGCCAAATAAGCTGAAAGCAAAGGTGAGAACTCACAACCCAAGCCTGAGCTTTCCAGTGCCCACAGCTAAAGTGGCACCAAAATAGCTACTGCTGCATCCCATGGGATGCTTATGCTCCCTTATCCCCTGTAGCAACCAGGCAGCCCTGATGGGTCTCCTTGGATCTGCTATTGAGCAGGCACAGATTTGAAGAGACCCATGTTGGGTCTTCTGGGCCGGCAGGGCCTGCTGCCACGTCCACCGCTGTCCCACCCCCGCTCCCTCCCCGTCACACCTCTCCCGCTCCCGAACGCCTGCCTCCTTGTCCCGACGTACCGTTCCACCACCCAGTGCTCATGCTGAGTGCCAGACGGCATCAGGCCAGCCTCCAACAAGGCACTGGTCCAGTACTGGCTCACACTGAGCCAATTCTGGAGTTGGGCGAGCGCTGACTGTCGCAGGCGTGCCTTAGGCATGTTTGTGACAGTGCACACTGGCAGTGGGCCGCTGCAAGCCCTTCAGGATCAGGCTCCCAAGCTCTTCAATGGACTAATTTGAACATCTCTAATGTTCAGCTTCATTTATCATCTATATAAAATGGAAACTACCACTGTAATCAAGCTCATAACTGTTTGTGAAATTGAATCAAATAACAGTTATAAAGTTATTTGCGTATTTTTAAAAAACTGCTTTCCATAGCAAACTTCATTGTAAAAATGTGAGTTGAGCATTTAATGAGACAGTTAATAGATCGGTCAAGTATTGTTATTTCTGCCTTTGCTTATCAAATAGTATCATGATGCAATAAAAAAATATCCATGACGTCATAGAATAAATGAAAATATTAGACCATGACAGCAGTGGTTTTCAAACTCTCTAGGAGAGTTTGGACCACTGTAAGTCCTTGCGGGGGTGGAGGGGGAGGCAGCAGGGGAAGGCAGCAATGCGATCCCCAGGATTGCACCACTCAGGAGGGCTGCAGGGACTGGGTTGCACTCACCAGTCCTTGCAGCAGCCTGTCAGGGGTGTGGAGAGCTCTGGGCAAGCATCTGCAGGGTTCCCCAGCTAGTTAGAAGTAAAAGTGGAGCAATCGCACTCCACTTCCAGTTTTGCGGAAGTGGAGCGCAATCACTCCATTTCACTTCTGATAACATGGGGAGCCCTGCAGACGCTCGTGCAACGCTCTCCACACCTCTGACAGGCTTCTGCAGGGACGGGTGAGTGCAACCCAGTCCCTGCAGCCCCCCTGAGCGTCACAATCCTGGGGATAGCATTGCTGCCTCCTCCCTGCCTCCCCCCTGCCCCCACCCCTTAAGGGGAAAGAGGCCAGGGCCCTAAGGCTGGGGCGTCACAACACCCCAGTCTGAAAACCACTGCACTACAGAATAATAAGCAGACAATGGAGATGTTTCCTAACACTCAGAATCAGTGTCAGACACATAATTACATCAGATGTATATTCTATAAAGGGAGATTTATGTGTTTGCTCACTTATGAATTTTTTAACCTATTTGTCTGCCCCGTAGACAATCAAGTCAAGCAACCATGGGCACTGTATAGCAGCTGACATGTGGCTGTATGCTGAATCCTCCCTCCACCCCCTTTGCCATCAAGGCACAGGGTTGACTGCTCCTCGCAGGATGAGGGCCTCCCTACTCTGGGGCAATGTTGACCCGTTAACCACATGGGTTGGACCTGGTAAAGAGGGTGGGGATGAGAGACAGCCCAAGAAGGGGAGAGCCTAAGGGGTGCCAATGATAAGAAGCTTCTGGATGTGTTATGTCTTCTCCCCTGGGGTGGGGGCAAGTCTAGGGAGCTAGAAAGAAGGGTGAAACAACCCCTCCCCACTGCTGAACTTTGAGGCCTGGTTGGGGGATTGGGGTTGTGAGCCCAGAAACCCCCCATTGTTTCTATTACTCTTTCCCTGGGGCCAAGAAGGACTTGGACATCAAGTGTGCAGTGCACCCCTTTTGTGACAACCCTGCTGGGGGTGGTCGTTGGTGAAACTTACAAAAGGGAAGGTGCACATGTGCAGACCTAATTTTTTTCATACATTGATATGAAACTTATTATTGAATTTATACCGTTACAGTTTCTGAGGTCACAAAAATTCTAAAACTATTTTAAATTTATAATGAGACAATTGCAGCACAATCCTGTGCACATCTACTCAGAAGTAAGATCCATTGTGTTTAATGCGGCTTACTCGCAGGAAAGTGTATAGGATTGCAGCTTTAGTTTATGTTGGAAGCATAGCACATGTTATGCTGGATGTCTGGAAGGGATCACTAGCATTTCATTAATACTGACCTTGATTAAATTGAACTATAATATGTAGCTTTGACATATTTAATTTTTGGTGTTTTAAAGCAAAGTCTGTCTGGTATGGTAATTGTGGGTTCAGCCTACATGAGTTAATTAAATGATTAGTAGGCTGTGATAGAACCACAAATTGTAATTTTACAGCTGATACTCATTTAAAAGATGGAAGGATGGGACAAGTTTGAAAACTGTTGCATGATGGCAAATGAATTCTAATTTCAGAGCTGTACACCCTTTAATTATTAAAGTTTAATAACTTACACCTGTGTAGCTGTCGTCAATATTTCTGAATGATTTTTCTGAAGTAATTATGTGTTAGTACAGGATGTCTTCACTACCCAAGCATAGATTCTCTCAACCTTGTATAAACTTGTACTATGGGCTCCCCTCTTCCTCCCATTTATGAAAGGGCTTGTCTGTTTTGAGAAACTGGAGGATTGATAGGTATCCTTTAGCATCTTGAGTTCCCTTTGTTTAAAGTCTTTACATTTCAGGCTTCCTTATTTATATTTTCTTATCTCTATATAGCCTGGATAATCTGAAAGTCCTGCAAGATGACATGGGTTCTGGAAGGTACAAGGATTGTTGGGTGGGTTCCTTCAAAATATTTTCTTTTTTTATTTGCAAACTTAACTTCTATGTACTTCAGGAGTTTCCCAAGCAGGTAGAAACCACTGCCTTATTTTGGGATTAACCAATTTTGCTTCTAAATGGGTAGGCACTCAACCATCCAAGTTCTCTATTTCAGGGAATAAGTAAGACCTGCAACAAAGTCTTACTTGGCCCCATCCCTAATGCCCACCTCTTCCAGGGTTTTAAAGCAGATTAAGGTTCAAGCCAAGCCATTCCTTCCCCACATCCGATTTTGCACTTGTAATATTTCCAGCTGACACCTTCAATATCCCTTGGCTTTTCAGGGCTTTGAGCATGCAGTGTCTTCATCAGGGTGTGTCTGCTTTTTTCCTGTTTTTCATTTCATTTGCAAACCCAACAGGGCTCTTATGTTCTCATAAAGGGAAGTCCCTACAGTCTATCATAAATGTGCATATGAAGGAAGTATTTGAAGACATTTGTCGCTGAAGTTTAAATAATGACAAAACATGTACAAAACAATTATCTATTGTACTAGAAGGAACTAAAAGAAATAGGCACAGATTTGGCAATCTGAAATTTTATATTTAGGATTATTTCATGTTAATCTGAAGTACAGAGAGAAAGGGATTCCTCAAATAGAATGCTGGCAAATGATGATGGTCCAATCCTAATTTTCAGACCTGTCGCCAGAACTACCGTTCAGAACCTGTGCTTTACAGTGTCACTAATGCTGTTTTAGAACCATGTGCTTCCAGACTGCCACTCAGGGAAGTCCAGACTTCCCCTGGGGGGCTGGGGATAAGAATAGGCCCTCAGTTTGGCTGTACTTGTCCTAAGAGGCGACTAAACAGCCACCGGGTAGATGGGACTCGTCAGCCTGGGAAGGCAGCTCATCTGAGAGAAGGAAAACTCTGATCCCAAACCTTCACTGCCTTGTGGCTACATCCAGTTATGGAAAAAGCTTCAGGAGTCAACCTCGAGGCAAAATCCGGAGCCAGAGTCCCTGAGGCAGTTCATGACTGAACACAGTCACATTCTGGCAACTCCTGTGATGCCGCTGGAACCAACCGTATTGGCCTCTGCCTTTCCATTGGACCATTTCAGCAACGTGGAGAGGGGGGATTTGCTGCATGGGTAACAGCCTATCCTCCATACCTACTTTATCCAGGCTTCATGCACTGGAGAGGACACTCTGTTCCAGAACCACCATTCAGAGCATGACACCATAGTCTTCCGAGACTGAAGGATGCCAACAAGGCTTCCAGACTGCCACTCAGGATGCCAAGGAGTACTATGCACTTGGTGATGGAATCCCTCCCAACATCGATAACTTGGCAGGGTGAATGGAATGGGGTGGATTGGATTGGGGGAAGGGCAGGCACATAGGGGGCAGCGCTGGTGCAGGCTCAAGGAGACCCATTGGAGATTGAGGGGCTTATGGAGGGCTAAGTGAAAATATTTTCCCTTGCTTCTCTCAAGCCTTCCAATCAGCCACTCCTCACCATAGCCTGCTGTGCAGCCTGTTTGAGCACAGCTGTATAGTACTGTGGGTCGGGACTCATTAGGTAGGCTGCAAGCCAATTTCAGGTGAGTCCCCATTCATTCAATATTTTATTTTTAATATATTAGGCTTGATGCTACAATGGTCTGTGACTGCATTTGGGGAAATGTTACAGGCCTGTACAAGCTACTATGTATATTTTAACAATGATAGTTAATGGGACTTACTCCGGGGTAAGTGTGTGTAGAATTGCATCCTAGGATTGTTAAAAATGTTCCTGCTTGATGATGTCACTTCCAGTCCTGACAGATTCTCATTCTAAAAAGTGGGTCCCAGTACTAAATGTGTGAGAACCACTGATGTAGACAGTACCAGGGCCACCGAGAGCTGGCATTGGGCCTGGCGCAATATGCCTGATTGCCCCCCTTCCTAAATTTTCCTACAAACCAGATGCTAGTACCTTTTTAAAAACAAGCTTTTAACTGACAGTTTTAACTTGGCATGAGCAAGATTAAAACTAAATAAAAACACTGATAAGAATGGGATAATTTCCTTACTTTGAGTAGTGCTACTACATTTCTTTTACCCCAGCAAAGTCCTCACTTGCTTTTTCTTCTAATAATGTAGAGGCATTCAAGAAATGGCTTTCACTATGTGATGATTACTATGCTATGATTTTGAAACCAAAATGAGGTAAAATAAGCTTGCCTGACCTTTTTTTTTTCTTTGTCTTTCCTGTATGCCAGACTTATATTTGTACCTCATGCTGCTAATTTCACTTTCAAACAATGCCAAAATGCATGCAGACTTGATCCAATGCTGTGTGTTCTAGATAACACACAGGCAGCCCAATCCTGAGCTGCCCGGGGCATGCGGCTGAGAACGACTGCTGCCACATCCTACATGCCTCAGCCTGCTGCAGGTGGCGCCTCGGGAGAAGGGGACTTTCATCCCCTTCTCTCGGGTAAGGGAAGCAGCCCTGCAATGGGGCTACTCACTTTACGTCGGCAGTAAAGTAAAGGCATTCATGTTGGGCACCGGGCCCTGCATGGACGGCCCTGTCTCCTGCCTCCCCGCTCCCTCCCCCATCATGCCTCATGCCCACCCTCTCTCTGCCCTCCCCATGCCTCTCCCCCCCAGAATGCCTCCTCCCCATCTACCTCCCTGCCCCCGCTTACCATGCCACAGCTCGGTGGTCCATGAGAACACCGAGCAGCAGAGAATGGGTGCCTGCCCAACGCTAGCCCAGTGCTGGTCAGTGCTGGGCTAGCACAGGCGCTGGCCCAGTGGTAAGCCTCGCAGACGTGCCTTATGGCATGTTTGCGATAGTGTGCTCTGGTGAAATGCCGGAGCACCGAGCTCAGGATTGGGATCTGTAATGGAAGATCAGAAGATCATCAGGTGGATGATGTGGTGTTGCCAGCGATTCCATGTTTTGACAGCTGGTTGACATAAGAACATAAGAACATAAGAACATAAGAACAGCCCCACTGGATCAGGCCATAGGCCCATCTAGTCCAGCTTCCTGTATCTCACAGCGGCCCACCAAATGCCCCAGGGAGCACACCAGATAACAAGAGACCTCATCCTGGTGCTCTCCCCTACATCTGGCATTCTGACTTAACCCATTCCTAAAATCAGGAGGTTGCGCATACACATCATGGCTTGTACCCCATAATGGATTTTTCCTCCAGAAACTCATCCAATCCACTTTTAAAGGCGTCTAGGCTAGACGCCAGCACCACATCCTGTGGCAAGGAGTTCCACAGACTGACCACGCGCTGAGTAAAGAAATATTTTCTTTTGTCTGTCCTAACCCGCCCAACACTCAATTTTAGTGGATGTCCCCTGGTTCTGGTATTATGTGAGAGTGTAAAGAGCATCTCCCTATCCACTCTGTCCATCCCCTGCATAATTTTGTATGTCTCAATCATGTCCCCCCTCAAGCGTCTCTTTTCTAGGCTGAAGAGGCCCAAACGCCGTAGCCTTTCCTCATAAGGACAGCTCTGGGAAGGGCAGGGCTGGCTCCACAGCTGTAATCAATCAAGGCCAATGGAGACTCTGATGGACACCTGAGCTTCATTTGACCTTGATGAGACTTTGAATGGACGTGGACTCATGGACTGAAGAGATGGCTCAGCTGAGCCTAACTTGGACTTAACAAGGCAGCTCACAGCTGAGCTGAATTTGGACTTAACAAGGGGCTGCATGATAAAAGTCAGCTTCAGAAGGAGCAAAGGGCTGACTAGAGCAGGACGCTGAGCTGGCCGGAAGCAGGACGTTGATGGACCCGGACCCAGAGGGAGAGCAGGACACTGACCAAGAGGACTACCTGATCCAGACCTACAGGAAGAGAGGATTGCCAGGACCCTGCTGGAGGAGACACTCTGCTGGAGAGAACACTGCTGGAGAGGAGGAACTCTACTGCAGAAGATGACTGTGCTTTGGAGACCGGATTGGATTTGGACTGGAGGTGTCAGACCTTCATCCACGGAGTTAAGTGGAGTTTTGGGGAGGGAAAGCCTCTGGACAAGAGGACTTGCAGGGAGTGTCTGTGTTTGTAGCAATAAATTCTTGTTAATTGCTATAGATAAGGAGTTCTGTGTTCATTCCTTTGCACACCACAGCTGTTGTTTTTTGGAAAAGAAGGGTGTTAATTAGCCCAAAAGCAGGCATTAGAAGGGAGTTGGGATATTTGAACGGGACAAATTGGCGTGGTTGGCAGGAGTCGAAAATTGGGACAAGACAGGATCTAAATTAGAAGAACTGATGGAACTGACTATTGGGGTCTGGGAAATCTGTGAACTGAACTGGGGATGACCAACTTCTGGGGCCTAGTTGTTTTGGTCTAAAGGTGTGAGTTTCACTTTCCCATTTTTGAATTGTACTAATACATTTTGGTTCTTGTGGGGAAGACCTGGGCTGCATTTCCACTACTGTTTTAATCCATTTTCAGGCTGCATTCTTTTTTCAAAGAGGAGAATTGGTGGAAGTGACGTTCCCAGCATGCTACTAGCATGCTTCCAGCACGATTAATTTAAAAATGACAATGGTGTCCCCTAATTGTATGGAGGTCGCCATGTTGTAACCATACTCTGCACACACTATGGAGGCTGCCCTGTTCCTGACAGGTTCCTCCATTCATTTTAATAGAAAATAGGCGGAAGTGATGTCAACATGGTGGCAGTCATGTTTTCTAGCTCTGAGCTCGCTTGGAGAAATTGTAGCATGCCTAGCACACTAGAACCTAAAAAAAGAATGCAACCCAAGCATGCTGGAAGTTAAAATATACCCCGTCTCTTCTATGCGGTAGAAGAGCTGGGATTTTTTTCGCTTCCAGTGTGCTCGGGTCACGTTCCTTTTTTTAGGTTGCTAGGACATGCTAGAATTTCTCTGAGCGAGCTTTAGCAAACAAGCTTTAGCGCTAGAAGCTAAAAAAAAAAACACTGCCTCAGTGCACTTCTATTCCCCAATGCATCTTGGGGTTGGGGACTATTGTTTCTTAAGGAATTGGAGAGCTGTTAGAGCAAACTACAGTCTCAGAATACATTGGGAGTATAGAAATGGATTGAAGCTGTAGTGGAAACTGGATAAGCTGAGATACCCAAATTTTTATTTTGTAATTTGTTTTGTACTGTTTAGTTTTGTCATGGCATGGGCCCCTAGAAGCCCAGCCCTGGGGATTTTGCCTCCTCTCCTCAGGCCTGGACAGTCCAGAAACATTTAAACTTGTGTGGACTGATGTGATATAATAAAATAATTTGTCTGTAATTCCCCCAACTGATTACAGAGATTCCTATGCTGGCCTCCCCTACAATGATGGTAGGGGGGAGAAAGAGGGATTACAAGAGCAAGTTCATTCCTGGGGGCTTTTGGGGTAAGTGGATATAGGAATGTGTGTACTGTTAGATGACATTCCAGTGAGAGCTAATAAAAATCATTGATTTTCCCCCCAGTTTCCTTTGAATATTTACCAAGAACAATAATACCACAATCAGAAAAAAACATTCCCAGAAGAGCTTGTAAAACTTCAGTAAACCCAGTTAACACTTTTTTCCCATCGTGTGATGTGCAAGTTTTGGCTGTCACAAGCAATAATTCATGTTGGTGTCTGATTATAATGAGCATATGTTCTTCTTCTAGCTTAGTTTTGATTTGATTTTATTAAGAAAGTGGTGGTGGTCATCTTGAGAAAATGGATGATTCTTGAATAGTATTTATATTAAACCTGGTTTGTCCTATGCATTGGGTCCAATCCAGAGAAAGATAGTTGTGCTGAAATTCTGCTGAAATCAACTAGATAAGTTTGTTGTGACAAATAACGCCCCACTCAATTCAGTAGGATTTAAATGTGACTAACCTCTTCTAGACTAGAACCATTTTGCATGGATGTCATTCATTTATTTAATCTGCTTTTGTAGGAAAAGTTACCATAGCAGGTCATGAATGTTGTGTTAAATTTATTGGCAATGTAAAAGCATTTGAGGGGATGAGGATGATATTTCATAGTAATTGAGATTTGTTTTCATTTTTTACCATATTTGGGATTTATAGAAAGGTGCTTTACCTTAATATATCAGACCACCAATACAGAATAACTTGCTGTCAATAAAAAATAATTATCTTCATTTAGATAACTTATTTCAGGCCCAGTCCTATCCAACTTTCTAGCACAGATGCAACCATGCCAATTAGATGCATGATGCATCCTGTGATGGGGGGGGGGGAGCAGTCATGGAGGCCTCTTCAAGATACAGGAACATTTGTTTTCTTATGTTGGGGCTGCATTGGTGCTAGAAAGTTGAATAGGATTGGGCGGTTCAATTCATAAGCTCAAGGAAACATTAGGAAGAAAGCTTTTTAAAGTTGGAATGAGAAGTCTTCCCAATAATTAATTGAAATTGCTGCTTTTTAGCTTGCATGTCATAAGCTTTTGGCTGATATGGTCTATTAGGAATATTTGGAGGAAAAAAACGGTCTCTGGCTAGAAGAACCAGTACCTTTTCTAAATTGGTCTTCTGCTTTGAATCATTTGGTCACTGCAGACTTGGGGTGTGAATGTTGAGTGTACAAGTGTTCATGCAGTGCAAAACATAAAACAATTTTAAAGACCAGTTATCCATCCTTAATTCTTGTTCGTATTCTTAGCTCTGCTTGTCATTAGTACTGTCATGCAATGTTACACTGGAAAACTAGGATAGGTTCAGTATAGTTAACTGTATAGATATGATGTTATAGATATGTTATAGAAAATAAAACTGAACTGTAGATGAAAAAAGGACAAAACACACCCAGAGCCTAAATACTTGGGAGCAGAGAACTGAACATGAAGCTTTTCCTGTGGGAACAGATTGTTCCAGGAACAGGTCTGATCACCCCAGTCCCACCCCATGCACTACTTGTGCTGTTATGTCTACAAGGACCCCTTGTGATCAGGGCCTAGGAGAGGGGGGTAAAGGGGGTAATTTGTACCCGGACCCAGGGCCAAAAGTGGGGCCCAGGAGCCAAAGGAGGGGGCCCAGAAATTCCTGAGATTTTACATTTTGCTATCTAGACTTGTTGTCAGCATGGGATGCTGGGGACACTACCACAACTGAGGATGCTGGGGAGACTACTGATGCCACATGGGTTGGTAGACCTGGGCTCCAAAGACTTTTCCAGCTGTCTCCACCCTCCCCCCCACCCTGGTTTGCCCCTCCCTGCTCCTATTCTGTTCTCCCATCACCACCTTCCCCAGCTCTTTTTCACCCTTTCCACTAAGAACATAAGAACAGCCCCACTGGATCAGGCCATAGGCCCATCTAGTCCAGCTTCCTGTATCTCACAGCGGCCCACCAAATGCTCCAGGGAGCACACACTTTGCATAGGGGCCCAAAAGAAACTTTGTACCTCCTGATAGAATTCTTCTCAGAGGCCCGGCTTGTGATCCATTCATAATGCTCTAGGACAGTGTTTCTCAAACTATGGGTCGGGACCCTCTAGGTGGGTTGCGAGCCAATTTGAGGTGCGTCCCCATTCATTTCAAAATTTTATTTTTAATATATTACTTGAAGCTACTATGGTATTGATAGCCTTGGAGAAATGTAACAGATTTGTACTTTTAACAAGCTACTCTGTACATGCTTTTAACAATGATAGTACATGGGACTTACTCCTGGGTAAGTGTGCGTAGTTTGCAGCCTAGGATTGTTAAAAATGTTCCTGCTTGATTATATCACTTCTGGTCATGACATCACTTCTGGTGGGTTCCGACAGATTCTTATTCTAAAAAGTGGGTCTCTGCGTTAAACATGTGAGAACCACTGCTCTAGGAATGCAGTGCAAATGTCAAGCTATGAGTGTGGGAGTAGCAAACTTGGTTTGAGATACAAGATAATGTACTTCTCTCAGTTCAAACAATAAGGGCCCAATCCTATCCAACTTTCCAATGCCTATGCAGCTGCAGTGCAGCCATGAGGTAAGGGAGCAAATGTCCTCTTATTTGGAGGAGGCCTCTATGACTGCCCCCCCACCACCACATGATGCGGTACATGCCCCATTGTCACAGTTGCACCAGTGCTGGAAAGTTAGATAGGATTGGAACCTTTATGATCATGTGAGAAAATTGGAAACATAGTCCAAGGATAACTCTACCACACATATGGCGATACTGCAGCACTAGGAAGATATCTGAGAAGAGAAGTTTCTTGAATGGTACCAATCAGACTAAAAGCTGCCAATCGCTTTGCACAAAATCCTTATTATCCTTCCCAGCAATTAAGGATTACAGATTTGTGCCATGATGAGAGTTAATGATGCTGAGAGCTAATACTGCACCCTGTCAGACTCACACAGCCTACAGTTCTGATACTCCTTTAGACCATTAGTTAATGGGTGACAGGACCTGACACAAGCAATCCTGTTCTTTTACAGCTGAATGATCACAGCCCCTTGCAACACACTTGGAATTTAATGAATTTTTAGTCTGCCTTCTCCCCTATGAAGGCACTCAGAGGCTTACTTCATTTAAATATTGTAAATATATCAACAAAACATTAAAAACAGTAAAACACAATAAAAACAGAAACCTAGTGGATCATAGTATTCCACATGAGATTCTTTCCCGTCACATTAGAAGAGAGTAAAAGGTTTTTCTTCCCCTTTAAAACAAACAGCCGTTCCACATTGTGGCTTTTGCATGAACTCTGGTAACTGTGGTTTGTTAACTATACTAAGTATAGTATAGTAAGCCAGGATATCAAACCAGGATGTTTGATATCCTGGCTTATAATAACTACCATTAGTTACCAACCCATAGTTCTGAGTTTGTACATAATGGGAAGCTGTGGTCTGTTCTTAAAGCAGGAGCATTTACTCTCCTTGTGTGCAGGAGAGGGGAGGGGGAGTACTCTAGCTTTCTCACAGCCTACCTGATTGGGCTGGAATGCTAACAGAATGATGGCATTCCATAAGTAGCAACTATCATATGGCAATCGCAACAGAGCTTCTGGCAGCATGTGGAGACATGCGCTTCCGCCCCACCACCAGAGAGGCTAGAGTGGCCCCAAATCTGGTGGCAGGGTGCTAGAGATCAGTTGACCAAGGTAGGCCTTTGGGGATGGGGGGGGGGAGGGCAGAAAGGGCAAGGAGGAAAGTGGATTGGTTCAAGGAAGGGGGTGGGTTTGGCAGCAGTGGCTGCAGAATCGTAACGTCCTTCCTAGACCTGATCCTGGGGAAGGGGTCCACATGGATCTATGCCAGTTACTTTGCTGGTGCTCCATGCTGTAGAAGCTTAGCCCTGGGTAAGAGAAAAAATATTTTTTTACTCAGAGGAGACCTCTGGGGACCCCCCCCCCCAAACAGGATACAGCGCAAAGCATTTTGGCTTTCCTGCATTGACAGGAAAAAGCATAGGACTGGGCCGTTGGGCTTGTTTATGACCACAGCTAGAGCACGGTTTAGCATTGCATTTAAAATAGGCCAGTGCTTGTAGCCAGCAGGCATGAGCCTTAGTACTTCCCTTATTAGGAATTATTTTAACTACTGGGAATATGCCAACCTCTTTAACTTCTATTGCACCTCAATTCTCACTTCTAGATCTTTGAATGAGAGTTTTTTGGCAAAAGACTCTGAGAGTCTTTTGGCAAAACAAATGCCAGGACACTTGAAGCACAACCAGATAACAGAATATGGTGAGTTGCTGCTGGAACTGTTTGAAAATCGCTCATTTGTTCACTTGATCTAACATTGATCTTATTTTTTGTTAGAGGTCAGAGAGCAACTATTTATAACAAAATATAAAGGCGTAGTGACTAACGTAATGGTAGGTATATTTTGTTCCTTGGTTAATGTTCCTGTATCTCCTTCTCAGAATTTATGACTATATCAACATGTGTTTCTTACAATAATATCTTGTTAGCACTAGTAGACTGGATAATATTTCTTTGTACTTATGCACCAAGCCATGTGTTACTGTAAGAAATCTGGCGGTTATATTTGAACACGCGCACAGCTCAGTGAGTGAAGTGATGTTATGAAAAATGTGTATTGTAGTAAAACGCTATGAAATTTGTTTGGATAAAAACTATTTGAAAATTTTTACCAGCAAATTATTTCTATATTTTTTTCCTTTGCTCAGATGGACAATCACTAGTGCAAGTCAAATGGGAAGCATGGCATTCTAGGTCAGAGTTTAATGGTAGATCTCCAAGAATACTAAAATTGCAAGGATGGCACCAATATATTATTCTTAAGTAATATAAACTCTAAACTCCCTTTTAAGTGATTCCATCACCCATTTCATCACATTGAGGAAAAATGACTTTATGAACTCCTGAAAGTCCAGTATAAGCATCTTACTCTATTTACGTCTAATGTAACCTACTTCATAGTGGGAAAAATAATATGAAACAGAATTGATGGGCGTCTGAAATAACTTTTATAAAATCTAAACAAAACATATTTACATAAAATGGTGGTTCTTCACCATACTGACTTTTTTCTTCTATTCCTTCTCACAAGGCCATTGATAGATGATGTGATCATTTTATCTTCATAAGGAGCTGCTAATATTTTATTCATTTGTGGACATTGTGGTCTCAGTAGAGCTAAAGTTGGTCATGACTCATTTCTTTATTACAGTATTTATACTGCATTTCTCATAGATTCGGGGTGGTTTACATAGGCTAGTCAATGGGGTTCTTGCTATTGTTCCATAAGAGAGATTGTAGAGTCCACCATTTCTCCAAATGTTTCCCTTCATAATGCAGTCCCATCCTGGCTTGCCCTTGCACTGCCAAGCTTTTGCAGGCAGCTGCAAATCAAGCCTCAGGTGTTATCATGCTAGCTGTCTCCCCTGTAGAGGAGAAGGAATGCAGAGATCTGTCAGTGGCTTTGGTCTTCAGCTTTTGGTCTTCCATCTAAGGCTGCTGATCCTGCTTAGCTTTTACAAGTAAGGTGGCAGCTGAACTTCCAGCCTGCACCTCCTGCCCATTTCTCACCCAAACTAGTTGAAATTTAATTACAAATTAGTAGTTCCCATTGCTTTCAGTGGGACACAAGCTCAAGCTAGATCAGCCATTTTCAGCCACTGTGCTGTAGCACACTGGTGTGCTGTGAATGGTCTACAGGTGTGCCTCAGGAGTTTGGGGAGGGTCATTAATTAGTATGGACAGTGGGGGATTTGAGCCCCCTACCAGCAGCATGGTGTGCCTTGTCAAAATACTGATGGTATGCCTTGGCAATTCTAGTGCCTTGTCAGTGTGCCATGAGATGAAAAAGGTTGAAAATTACTGAGCTTGATGTTCACCTTAATACATTTTAGAGAAGTTTACAAATAGAAGTACTTATTTCAGAAAAAACAGCAGCAGGAAGCCTGATCCTGATCGAAACTATGGTGTGCAGGGAGGTTAGCCCTTGCCTCTTGTGTATCACTTTTAAACCAGAACTCTCTCTCAAAGCTGCTATTTACTGCCAAAGTGGCTATTGGCATCTGCTATCATTCCTCCCAAGCAGCAGTTGCTCTAGCTCAGCAGCTTGATCTAGAGTGGAAACAGAGCCAGTAACCTGAGCCAAGGACATAAACATCACATATTGCATATGATCACATACTGCTTTCTTTCTATATGAGAATTGCCTTGCTTAACTATGTCCCACCACAGAGGGTTTACTCCAGAACTTATGGAATGTAAACTGGAGCACAGGAGTAGCATCTTTATTGTAAAATTAGTCAAAACACACACAGTGCCATCTAGACCAGGGGTGTCAAACTCATTTCATATAGAGGGCCAAAGTTAGCATTCAGGACTCTAGCTGAGGGCCGGAAGTGATGTCATTAAGCAGAAAGTGATATCATTAAGCAGCTAATGGCCAGAAATCAGAACCTGTTCTCATATAGAAACTCATTAACTGCAAATGACAGAAGAGAAAGTATGCAAATCTTGATCATATTTCAAGATTTGGGAAAGCCCAATTTTCATGTAGGCTGCCATTTCAGCTGTAACACCTCAGCAGCTGAGAGCCTGAGAGCCGGATAAAAAGCTTCCGGGGGCCGCATCTGGCGCCCGGGCCTTATGTTTGACACCCCTGATCTAGACAGAGAGCACACATGCTCACAAAGAGCAACATGCTTGTAAGATTTGAGTGGAATTGGCATGGGAATCCAAGTTTGACACCTGCATGAAATTTGAAATTGATCCTACATCTCATTTTATTTCTTCAAATATGACTTAGTTTAGGGGAGCATATATTAGACTGAGGTATAAGGTTCATACTATCCCTCCAACCTTATCCCCATCTCTAGAAATGCCTTTTTCCTCCATTTCCTCCCAGAACCATGAGAACCATTGTTTCCCCAGAACAAAGAAGGCACCAGATGGTAGCAGCTGGGGATGCATGAGCCAAGAGAAAAACATTTCACAGGGTGGATATGCCTGCCTTTTGTTTTTGTTGCCTATCCTTTGCCAACAATAGCATAACTGAATGTGGAATCATTCTTTAAGTACTACCAACACTTAAAAGATGGCTTCCAGGGGGGTTGTAATTTTGGATATAATGGACTATAAATGTCAAAACTATATTAGTCATCTTTTACAATGTTAATTTACCATGATCTCCAGAGATACAGTAGCATGTTCATTATGTATACTGCTTAGCTCTCAAGCAGACCCATAAGTCAATTCTAACTCACATGTAAATGTTAAGAATGGCGTAGAAAAGTTTACATAAAATATTTTGGATTTGGATTTTATGCAATTTATTTTTATTCAGGCACTCAATGCATGAGCTGTTAAACATGTGTGGTGTGAAACATTTGTGGCAGTCCCTTGAGGAAAAGAAGATGGGAAAGAAAACTGAAAGATGGTTAAGTATAGCTGCAAAAGAAATTTTGAAAGTATCTGCTGCATATTTTGGGGATAAAGTAACTTTTTTCCTTTGGATGAAAGTCCAGAATTGCTGCTTGAAGAGAAGAGTATATAGTGGTTTCCTCTCTTTTTTGCATATGGTTATTGGCCCCACTTAAAAAAAACTGCACATATTATTCTTTCTATTAAAAAACCTTATCTTGGTGAGATGTCTGCAGAAGACATTTTCTAAGCCATGACAATTGCAGGAGGGAGGAGAGTACATATGAATAATCTATCTCTTATCCATGCACAGATCCATTATGTCCACATAGCATTGCCAAGAAAATAATTTGTTTGCAGACAGAAGATTATCCAATTGTCATGGCAGAAAATGAGAACTGTTTGTAGAATGGACATCTTCCCTCCCCCCACAACTCTTCCTTTCTTACATGACTGATAGCTCCTTAATGATTCAATAAGCATTACACAAATTGCATTTTATGAAGTTCACTCCTTATGTTGTCCTCAGCTTTTGCGATGCCTTTGTTAGAATATAGAATATTCCTGATGTGGAATAATGTATATATGTTTAAAAAACAACAACACTTTGGTTCACCTTTTTCTGAGACTGTTGGTTTGATCCTACACTCTACAGCACAACAATTTGGGTCAGAGAAGAGACTAGACCAAGTCTAAGAAGAGCATTTTCTTTCCTTTGTGCAAAGCAATTTTCAGTCCAGCGGAAAACCAGAGTGCAGCGCTTTCTGGGCACTCTACAAACAAGGACTATGACGTGAGTCTCATAGGTAATGTATGAATACCTTCTCAAGCATTTGTCCCCTCTTTTCCACCAAGAGCCATTTCTTACAACATTTCAAAGAAGGAAATAAGGACACTTGTATACAGTATTTAGAATATACTCATGCCAAAGATTTCATACCTAAGCATGCTCCTTCTGTTGCACATTGCTGAAGCCTCTTCTTGAATGGCCACTGTATAATAGTGTAGTCAATAACTGTACAGTAGCTCGTCCCACCCTGGCTTTTGACACAGCATCTGACTAACACTTTCCCTTTTTAAAAGAATCTTTAATGGACTGTCTAATCTCATAGTGGAGCTATTTGTATTTTTTATTGAATAGTTGCAATTCAAACACATTCAGTAACATTTATTTTGCATGATAGGCTATCTGGGTAGGAAGCTGGATGTGAGCAAACAAACAAATTAAATCCAGGCAAGGCATAGGCCTTTCCGATCAGATCTGTTGATTGGCTGGTGGTGAGTGTACCTATTCTGGAGAGGGTTGCATTTCCTTGAAGGATTAGGTTTGTAGCCTGGAGGTTCTCCTGGACCCAGCTTTGCAAATGGATGCCCAGGTGTTGGGTGTAGCTCTGGGGTCTTTTGCCAAGGTTTGGCTGGTGATCCTGTTGTGCCTGTTCCTGACTAACAGCCCAGTCCCAACCAACTTTCCAGCACTGGTGCAGCTGCAATGCAGTCCCAAGGTAAGGGAACAAATATTCCCATACCTATAGGAGGTTTCTGTGACTGCCTTCCCACCACAGGATGCAGCACACACCACATTGGCACAGCTGCACTGGAAAATTAGATAGGATTTAGCTTCAAGTCAGACCTGGCTTTGGCTGCCCAAGCCTTATTTGGATTGCTGGGATGCACTCTATGTTGGATTATCCCTGAAGATCATCCAGAGCTACAGCTGGTGTACAATTCAGCCACAAGAATATCAACAGGGGCAAGATACTACAGTCAAGTCATTCCTCTGTTGTTCGAGCATCAGTGACTGCCAGTCTTCTTCTGAGCCGGTGCTTTTCAACCTTTTCCATCTCCCAGCATACTGACAAGGTACTAAAATTGTCAAGGCATACCATCAGTTTTTTTGACAATTGCCAAAGCACACCATGCTGTTGGTGAAGAGCTCACATCACCATTGGCCCTACTAACAAATGACGCTCCCTCAAACTCTCGAGGCACACCTGCAGACCATTCGCAGCACACCAGTGTGTCACGGCACAATGATTGAAAATGGCTGTTCTGAACAGTGTTCCCTTTAAACTATGTGATTGTGCTCAGAGGCATATTGCCTCTGGGGCAAAATATGGCACGTGCCTTGGGCACCAACTCGAGGGGGGCTCCAGAGCATTTGCTTCGATTGCTTCCCCACTTGGGAAGCAATTGAAGTACATGCGCCATCTCAGCAGCCGATTGGGTGAAATCATGACATGCATGGCATCAGGACATTGTCATGGCATTATTCTGGGTACCAAAAGCCCTGGGTATGACTCTGGCTATACTGCAATGTTTTCTTGTTTTTGTTTTGATTTTTGCCTGTTTTAATTATGCGGCATGTTTTAGCCACCTTGGGTCCTTTGGGAAAGAGATGGGTTAAAAATCTTATGGTTTAAATAGTTTACTCAAACGTACGTTCCCTTAACTTCAATGGGCTTTGCTCCCAGGGAAGTGTGTATAGCAATGGTTTCCAGAGCCCTCCTTAGGAGGAGGAAACCACTTGTCTTTGTGGGGACAGGGGTGGCAGCAGTGTGACCCCTAGAATTGAACTGCTGCCAGGGAAAGGAAGGGGTTTTCTGGCTTACTCGAAGCTAGTGTCGGCCTGTGGGGGAGTGTATGTGCAGGGAACCCCACAGATTCCTTAGCAGGGCTCCCCAAACCTCAAAATGAGTAAAAATTGCTCACTTTCCCACAGTGAGAAAGTTAGCACAGTCCTGGTGATCACAATGCTGCTATTTGCCTTCCCCCACTCCTTTAGGAGCCAGAGCTTAGTGCTTTCTTGGCTGGTGAGTCGCAACCCACCAGTGTGGGAACCACTGGTTTATAGGATTTCAATCTCAATATCTTTGTTTTCTTTTAATATATGATGGCCTGCATGCAGGTTAATGCATATACTCAAACTATTCCTATTCAACAAGGACAGACCCTATTTTCTAGTTCTAGTACTTGGCCCTGGAAAAACACTGTTCCATTTTTGCCTTTATTTTGTCTTACTAATGTGTTGGCATTCCTGTGTGTGCAGAACAATCCATTTCATTGTTTTCTTTTATGTGACTGACTTTTATAGGAAGCATTAAGATGTAATGCCATGACCAATATTTTGGAATTCTTAGTTCCAAAAGTGCCTGGTGCCTAAAGATTACTTTGAGGTTGTCCCCTAGTGTCAGGATAAACTTGTGTAGAAAAAGTTAAAACCAAAAAGTTTTAGGTATTTTGATTGGAATGTATTGCCCATTAGAAGCAAAACTGATGACCTACCTAAGGAATTTGCACACAATATTTGCAATAAGACTGAAACAATGAAGTGGGAAAACACTGGTTACTATGACTGAGAAGCGAATGTATAACTCGAAGTAAAACTGAATGTGGACCAGAATGCATAATGTACCCCTTAGTTTTGCTTTTGGTAAATGGCATGCTGGTGGGACAAAATGGGGTAAAACTGGGGGGGGGGGGTAGCAGGCCTTAAGAATTTAGCTCCTGCCACCATTCCCTCCATATGCTGTTTCAATTGGGGTAAAAACCTTCCACTGAAAGCCAACTGAAGGGTTTATTCCATTTTAAATAGCATGCCCCCTTGTTACTATGTAACAAGTAACAACAAAGGAGCATTGTATGCATGTCTAGTTTGACTCCCAGTTAGCACATGCATCCTCTGAAATCTCATCACAGCTTGGTCTGGCACATTCCTTTCTGCACTTGCTCTGATATGGTTTGGGTTGAATTTTTTCCACCATTATTAATGTCTATTAGCCATGGCTGTTGAAATATCAGCAATACCATTTGGACAGTATTTCATATTATTAATTGATTCTTAAAACATCTTTTATTGCCTAGTCCTATCAGGCTTGCAGTGTAATCCTGTGCCTGTCTATTCAGAACTAAATTCCGTTATGGTCAATGGGAGTTACTTACAGGAAAGTGTGTATAGAATTGCATCCTGAATAAGTCTTTCATATCTATGATTGACATTCACACAGACATAGCCAGTGCCTCGTGCCTTGGCCATGAATCCTGCCAGGAATCTAATCACACTTGACTCATTTGTTAATAGCAGGCTGTGTCAGGGAATCACTATGTAATTTGCTTTGTTCATACTGAACAAAGCAGTGCTAACTGTTGCCTTCTATTGTAGGGAAGGGGAGATAGAGAATGATGGTGGAAGGAACAGTGTGCTGGTGAGTCACCATGCCTGCATGGCTAGGGGAGCCACACCCAGATTTCCAGCTGTAGGACTAGGCAAGACTTCTCTTTAGTCCAGCTGAAATGGACAACTGATGATTTTATTGCACATCTCCAGAGACACTAGATTTCTCTTTAAAATCCATTTGTCACAGCAGGAAGTTTGCAGAGAAGTTTACTCTAATAATAATAAACTACAATGCAACTCACTAAATCAACTCACGCCACCATCCTCCAAACCTCATGAATCATCTATGTTACCTCGCCCCATAGGAGAAGACTGTGTATATCTCATTTATGGCATTTCAAGCACAAGTATGAAAATGAAACATTTTCCTATTCCAGTGTTTTGACTTCTGATCTTCTTATCTTTTTATACAGCTGAATAGCTTAAGATGCTTGTTTAATAGACAGCTGATATTTCTAGAGCTAGAAATGCAGGTCAAACCTACCCACAGCATGTTTTTTTTATACAACAGAACAGTGGCATTCTTGGAGAAATGTGTAGCATTGGCAGTTATGGGCAGCTTTTGGGGGGGGGGTTAATTTTGCTGTTATTTGCTCAGCAGCAGGGAAACAATGCCAAGGAGGTTGGGCAAAGGGTTACTCATGACTTATTAATAAAGTATAATTTTCCTCTTCCACAGACAGATGAACACTATGTTGAGGTGCCACTGATATGCACTATTGTTATTCTGTTTAAATATCTCCCTAGGATTAGTGTGATGTATTATAGCCTTGATAATTTTGGCCGAGGAAGTATTTTTACTTATTGAGTGGTTATTTTGCCCTGCCTTTCATCCTTCAAATACACCCCAAAAGCTGTTCACAACAAAACATGATCATGAAAACTCATTAAAACAAATTTTAACACTAAGATAATTCATAAGACAGTGGAGAGAAGGAATAAACTCAGCAGGGTGATCTTAAATAACTGGCATACCTGATGAAACACAAACAATTTGCCAGGCATAAAAGAATGAATAGCAGCAGGGAGGCAAATGAGTCCTTAGGGGCAGGGTGTTCCAAAGCTTCTGGGCTGCAGCTGAAAAGTCTGTATCCCATCTAAGTTCCAATGAAAGTCCTTTGTGGAGGAGGGAGGAAAGATGGAGCAGAGGCTCAGATGATGAACAGAAGCAAAAGAGATGATTGATCAGATAACATGGTCCCAACAGTTCAGGGCTTTGAAGCTCAAAATCAGCACCTGGAAGTGAGTTCAAAACTGAACTGGTAACCAGCAATAAAATGAGAGACACGTGCTCCCAAGTGCAGACCTCAACCAGAACACACACTTCCACATTCTGGACCACATGACCAATCCTAAAACTGTTCAAGGGTAGCTCCATAAAGAATACATTATGATTGTCCAGTTTTAATGTGACTAGGTCATGTGCTACGCAAGTCAGATCTGCTTTGGTGAGAAAGAGGCAGAATTGGTACACTAGCCAAAGCTATGCAAAGATACTATTGGGCATGCCTCCACCTACCCATCCAGGAGCTATGTCAGATCCAAGAACACTCCCAAGCTGTGATTCTTCAAGGAAGTACTACCCCATTTAGAATTGGTTGTACTCCTAATTCTGCTTCAGCTGATTTATTCTATGAACTAGATATTTTTTGGGAATGTTTGTCAGATCTTGTCTGAGGAGAGAAAGCTGTGTTGTTTTCTTTCAGTAGTGGAGTTATTCATATTTGGAAGGATATTCAGATATTAAGACTGAAATCCTATACACATTTTCATGGGAGTAAGTCCAGTTGAATACAGTGGAACTTGCTTCTGAGTAGATATGCATAGGATTGCGCTGTAAGCCTTCTCTTACTATGAGCTATTTAGCCATTTGATTTTTCTCTGTAAACCGCTTTGTGAACTTTTAGTTGAAAAGCGGTATATAAATACTGTTCATAATAATAATAATAATGATGATGAAGAGTTTAGAATTGTAGAAATCAAATTCTGAGCACATGCCTTAGACTTTTCAGTGTAGTCCCATTCTACTGTGCCAATGAAATGTATGAATATCCTGCTAAATGTCTTGTTTTGTTTAGCACAAATTAAAGGAAATGTTTTATACTATGTTGAAAGCCAATGGAATTTACTGCAGTGGGAGGTCATGGAATGCTCTGTTGGATAGGGTTGGACACTTTTAATTGTGGCAGCAGTGCCAAGTCTCAACAAACTTGTTTTGGAGAATAAGAACATTGCCATATATGAATTAACATAACATCTCTTCCACCAGTTTATGCTCTCAATGTCCTATAGCCACTCTTCAGACTTCTTACATATGCCATAATAGTCTCTAATGGTATGCACATTTTTTAAAGGCAGGGCAAGGAAAATAAAATCACATAAAGCAGACAAGATTGGTGAGAAGGAACTAGAAGAACAATTGCAAAGGAGAAAATTCAGTGATTGCTACCATTTTATTTGGTATAGAAGGTTTAACTATATGGTCTTTAGGTCTTTCCTATCCCTGTGATGTTAGAAGTGGGAGGCTTGTGTGAGAACAGACATGTCTATATGAAGTTCTCTGGTACATTGGAGGCTACTTCCAATCTCAAATTGAAAGATGAATAAGAAAAAGGAATACAGATAACTGTGCTGCATACAATGCTAGTGTAATTCTGTATGAGAATATGATGAGAATGTTTGGGTAAATAAGCCATTATTAGAGATCAAGCTGCCAAAAGAGAAAGAGATGGTAGTCTACCAAGATCATTAAGGGTCCAGTCCTATCTAATTTTCCACTGCCAGTGCAGCTATGCCTGTGGGGTGTACACTGCATCTTGTGGTGGGGAGGCAGTGACAGAGGCCTCCTCAAGGTATGGGAACACCTGTTCCCTTATCTCAGGGATGCATTGCAGCTGCATCGGTACTGGAAAGTTGGATAGGATTGGGCCCTTCGACAAGTGTATGATGAACCATCAGGATCAGAAAACATGGTCTCCAAGCTTTCATAATGTAAGCAGCTTAATAAACTGGTTTAAAAAGTTGGATTCAAGTCAAAATTAAAGAGCTTATAAAATTACTCATCATAGAAACTGTTTCATCTTTTAAAACCATGTCTATTTGGCCTTCAGCTGTCAATGCCTATGACAATCTTCTCTTTTATGATAACTTTCACATTCCTTGTCTAGTTTTTATGGCCCAGTCCTATGGTGCCACTTCATTGTTGGAACTCGTGTTCTGGCAGCCCAGCGTGCTTTACAACTGCTGCAAAACTGCTATGAACTACAGAGCAAAACCTGGCCATTATTGCAAATGGTGAATGGCAATGGCCAAGTGTCAGCAGCCTTTGCAAAAGCCTCCGCATTGGTTGGGGGGCAGAGGATGGGCAGAATGGGGCAGCAACTAGGGTGGGGATGGGGATGTCAAGGGTGAAAGGGGTGGTTATTGGTGGGAACAGCTCTGCCTATAACCTATTTTCCTTCCCGGCCTTGATCCACCTACCCAGGTTGACTCAAAATTGCTGGTGTAGATCTGAGTAGACCCATTGGTGCAGTGGAGGCTTACTCCAAGGCAAGGGAACAAATGTTTGTGACTACCCCCCCCCCCCCCCCCGCAGGATGATGTGCACACTCCAATGGTGTAGCTGCATTGGTAGGAGGGGCTTGGATAGAATTGGTCTGTTAGTGTCCATCTCTCTTCTTACTGGGCTGGTCCAAATGATACTTCAGCATCTGAACTGGCCCCACACAATTAGGAATTTGTGTACTCCATGAGTACACATGTCCTGCCCCTTTCCTCCCATTGGATCTCTGTTGCACAATTGCATTTGGAGAAAGCACTACCACCATCACCCCCTGCAATTAAGTAGCAGTGCCTAGTCACAAGGAGATGGGGCAGGATGTGCATGTTTATGGCATACTCGTATCCTTGGGGTGCAATCCTATGCACATTTTCCTGGAAGTAAGTCCCATTGACTACAGAGAGACTTAGTTCTGAGTAGACATGCATAAGATAGGGCTAGTCTGGAGAGTAAATATTTTACATAAGAGCGGCCCTGCTGGATCAGGCCCAGGACCCATCTAGGCCAACTTTCTGTATCTCATAGTGGCCCACCAGACGCCTCAGGTTGCACACAAGATAACAAGAGACTTGCGTCCTGGTGCCCTCCCTTGCATCTGGCATTCTGAGATTTTGCCTCTTTCTTTCTGTATGTGAAATGGGGGTCAGCTTGTGGCTTAAAAAATAGCTTATGGCCATCTTTGTATTTGCATATGAGAGTGCAAAAGGTTTCAAGCTTCCTAGTGATCTTTGATGCTCAGAGATATACAAGAATTCTGGCACATGTAGACATACTAATTGTGGTGTGGTGTGGTTTTCTTCTTTACGAAGAATAATATATTTATACTGTAGAGCCCTGGATTGAGTGGATTTGGGGATAAAGCTGTTGTGAAAGCCTAACAAAAATCCTTGAGTTCTACACCAATTCTGTTTCCATGAGTACTAAATGTAGCTATACTTAGAAAATAATTTATGGATTCCATTGTAGAAATTCACAAAGTTTGTTTGCGTTTTCTATTGGTAACAGATCTGAGGCAACTTTCTTTGCCATATATATTTTCTTGAATCCTTTCAACACATCCTATGACAGATTTATGGCAAAGATAAGAAGTCCATTAAATGAGTCACATACTATAGAAGCCTTTAACAATTGGACTGAATGTTTGTTTAAACAGAAAGAACCCTAACATATGGTAGTATTTGTAATATGAAGGGCATTGTAGTTTTTGATGGCTCCACATCAGACCCCTTTGACATCCGAAGCAGAGTGAAGCAGAGCTGTGTTCTCGCGCCGACCTTGTTTGGGATTTTCTTCGCTGTCCTGCTGAAGTAGGCCTTTGGAACTGCAACAGAAGGCATCTATCTCCAGACCAGATCAGACGGAAAGCTCTTCAACCACTCCAGACTGAGAGCAAAGTCCAAAGTCCAGCTGAAATGTCTGTGTGACTTCCTCTTTGCCGACGATGCAGCTGTCACCACCCACTCTGCCAAAGATCTCCAGCAGCTCATGAACTGTTTTAGCAAGGCCTGCCAAGACTTTGGACTGACAGTCAACCTGAAGAAAACACAGGTCATGGTTCAGGATGTGGACTCACCTCCCTGCATTGCAATCTCTGCGCATAAGCTGGAGGTTGTCCATGACTACATGGCTCAACGATCTCTAACACTCTTTCTCTGGATACCAAGCTAAACAAACGCATCGGCAAAGCAGCTACCACATTTTCCAGACTCACAAAGAGAGTCTGGTCCAACAAGAAGCTGACAGAACATACCAAGATCCAGGTCTACAGAGCTTGCATCTTGAGTACACTTCTGTACTACAGAGAGCCATGGACTCTTCGCACACAACAGGAGAAGCAGCTGAATGCTTTCCACATAAGCTGCCTCCAACGCATCCTCGGTATCACCTGGCAGGACAAAGTTCCAAACAACACAGTCCTGGAATGAGCTGGAATTCCCAGCATGTATACACTGCTGAAACAGAGACGCCTTCATTGACTTTGTCATGTTGTGAGAATGGGCGATGGTCGGATTCCAAATGATCTCCTCTATGGAGAACTTGTGCAGGGAAAGCGCCCTATCGGTAGACCACAGCTGCGCTACAAGGATATCTGCAAGAGGGATCTGAAAGCCTTAGGAATGAACCTCAACAGATGGGAAACCTTGGCCTCTGACCGTTCTGCTTGGAGGCAGGCTGTGCAGCATGGCCTTTCCCAGTTTGAAGAGACACTTTGCCAACAGACTGAGGCAAAGAGGCAAAGAAGGAAGGCCCATAGTCAGGGAGGCAGACCAGGGACACACTACACTTGCTCCCAGTGTGGAAGGGATTGTCACTCCTGGATTGGCCTTTTCAGCCACACTAGACGCTGTTCCAGAACCACCATTCAGAGCACGATACCATAGTCTTTCAAGACTGAAGGTTGCCAACAACATTTGTAGTATACATAGAGCAGGAAGTACAGTCAATTCTATTTTGGAAGGACACTGACAACCAGCTGATAAACATCGTGGTCAGGAAACATGGAAAGGGGAAAGAAATTGGACATGGAGAACCTCTGTGATATCCAGAATAGATTGAATACCACAGTTTGTTTACCTACTGAGTAAAATATACTTCCTAAAGTCTTGGTAGGGGAGGGGGGAATGCTTCTGCCATATCCTAACCCCCTCCCATCCCTGGAGTCCCAACATGGGTCTCCTCAATTCTGCACTTGCTCAATAGCAGCCCCACTGGGGCTGTCTGACCACTGCACAGGGTAAGGTAGCGTAAGTTCCCTTACCCTGAGGAGACCTGGTGCTGCTTCCCTACCTCACTGGATGCAGCAGTCACCATTTCAGTGCCGCTGCAGCCTTGGGCGCTGGGAAGCATAGGATTGAGCTGCTTGATCGGTATAGGTGTGATGTGTTTTGAACACTTGGAAGTGCTATACAAGTCTTACCTACTATTAACAACTATTAATAAACTACTTCTTTAATCACCTTTTTTAAACTATTGGCTACTACTACAGATCTCATCAATGAATTATGCCAGTGTTTCTCAAACGGTGGGTCGCAAGCCAATTTCAAGTGGGTTCCCAGTCATTTCAATATTTTATTTTTAATATATTACACTTGATGCTACCCTGGTATGTGACTGCATTTGGGGAAATGTTACAGACCTGTACATTTAATAAACTACTATGTACCGTATATTCTTTTAACAATGATAGTAAATGGGACTTACTCCTGGGTGTTGGTAGGATTGCAGCCTAGGATTGTTAAACATTTTTCTGCTTGATGATGTCACTTACGGTCATGACATCACTTCTGGTGGGTCCAGACAGATTCTCATGTGGGGCCCGGTGGTAAATGTGTGAGAACCACTGAACTATGCATTGTGTGAGGAAAAACTTTGCTTTGTCTGTCCTAACTCTTCTGTGTTATTTTAGTGTCTTGTTGTTGTTGCTACTGGTGGTTTCTTTTGCTTTGAATGGTTCTGTTTTTGTCAGTGAGGTCTCACTGGGTGATAAGCAATAGTTGCTGCCTATCTGTTATGGGGATGCTTCCAAAATTCTCCTCATCTACATTTTTCTGCTGATTCTGGAGTTCCATTGCTTGTTTTCAAAAAGGAACTGATATATTTGGAATTCTCCTCTGCTCCATTTTTTATTTCAAAAATTTGTACAGAATGGTGTGCATTTGCAACCTGCCACAGCTTTTAGTTCCTTTAGTGAGTTTTTACTTTTTCCATCCTTACATCCCCAAAATATGTGCGAGCATTGATAAAACATTCAAAAAAGCAGATTTGATGGACTGTATGCATGATTACATTAAGATTTTTGTGTGTGCAGTGTTTCACTAGTGCATATGTGCCAGTGCACCTGTGTGCATTGGGAAAGCACTGCAAAAAGGCAAACTTTGATTATGCCAAGTATTGTGTCAGGATTCTTTTTGTGTATGGTGTTCTACCTATGTGCTAAAGTACACTTGTGCATCAGTAAAACAATGAAGTTCCTGGTGGTATTTGACAAAGGATGGTGTGTGAATATGCAAGTATATGCTTTGCATTCATAGCTCCTTTGCACCTGGTCACTTTTTCCAGGTTTGCTACAGGTGGAACCTCAGTATCCATTGATTTGGTATCTACTGATTTGACTCACCACTGATACCAAGGTCCACCTTTAAATGCCTTGTGACAAGGAAAAAAAGCACCAAAATCCAATTTCCTACCTTTGCACAGTTAAATACGTAGTTATAATTTCATTCTATTACATTCCATTATTCACCCCATCTAATGGCTGAATGTGGTATAGCTTCTATACTAATGTGTTCTGGGGTGACAGTAGAGCAGGGTTGGGCAAACATGTTGGCAAGAGGGCTACATCATCTCTCTGATGCTGTGTTGGGGGCCAGGGAAAAAAAGAATTAATTTACATTTCAAATTTGAATAAATTTACATAAATGAATATATTAGAGACAGAACTTATATGAATGAATGAATTTTACTGAGCTTATTTATAATACACATGAAAACTATAATACAGGCATGTAGAACAGCCATTTTCAACCACTGTGCTGTGGCACACTGGTGTGCCATGAGTGGTCCACAGGTGTGCCACAGAAATTTGGTGGAAGGTCATTTATTAATAGGGCCAATGGGAGATGTGAGCCCCCACTGGCAGCATGGTGTGATTTGTCAATTGTCAAAAACTCAGTGGTGTGCCTTGACCATTTTAGTGCCTTGTCAGTGTGCCGTGAGATGAAAAAGGTTGAAAATCACTGATGTAGAGCCACATGAGAAGTATGAACCATTGCCACACACCTCTTGCACTGTGAAAACATACAGACCAAGCCAGAAACACATGGAGACATAAGTTGTTCAGGAGTAGTAGGGGGTGGGATTTAAAATAATGCCCAGGGAGAAGCAGAAAACACATGGAGACTTATAGTCTCGAAGTTGTGAGCCGCGTTAGAGCAAGGCCTTTTATATTCCAACTCAGTCCGCAGCTTGCATCTGGCAGTCATGGGCCAGCGTGAGCTCCAACAGTCTTCAACAGCCCAGAGGCTCTTTGGACTGGGAGCTCCCTGTGGGCCATATTGGGAGTCCCTGAGGGCTGCAAATGGTCTTTGGGTTGGGGTTTTACACATCCCTGCAATAGAGGAACAAGAAACCTGGAAGTGGCTCTTTAAAGTTATTTTTCCACTGATTTGGTATCCACTGATTTTTTTTTATCCATTGGGGGTTCAGGATGGAACCCCTGTGGATAACTAGGCATAACCTGTATAGCAGTTTTTTTAAATGTGTTCCTGAAGTCTGTTTCCATTCTGATCTACTTAGATAACATAATTTCTTTCTAGTACAATTATTTATATCAACTTTTTTATACTTAGGCAGTGCAGTTGATTGTAATTTCAAATTCTATACAAGGTGGAATATGCTATAATAGTGACTACAGATCTATTACAGACAAGAGATGGTAATATTATTTATATTTTAATCCCCTTCTCCTTTCCAGTGAGATGGTGTGATGTCATACAGTCTCCTCCCACAGTGTAAACTAAACTCCTGTCAAAGTTTTGCTGCCTCTGTGACAGAGAGAACAGCTCACTTTTACTGCAGCTGCATTACCTTGTGTGACACCCCTCAGCATCTAACTGGGCAAGTGTGGGTTTGAAAGCATGGTATCAAGGCTGGTCTTTCTACTTTTCTGTGGAAATATTGCACTAAACCTTGGAAATGCTCAGAAATTGCCAAGAGGCAAGTAGATATGATATTTTTATACTTTATTTTTGGGAAAATGTTTGGTCTTGGTGAGACAATCTTGTTTTCAGCATGTATGAAAGAATTAAGGACATATTAAGAGGGAAATGTAACAGGGGAAAGGATAAAAACCACATATGAGAGGGAGAGAAAGAGAATAGTTTTAAAGCTCTTTGTATAAACAAAGCAAAGGATTAAAATAGCCGTTGTGTTTCATGATTCCAACCAGGACATCCATGTTGCAAACAAAATAAATTTTCTGCTTAATGTGTGATATGACCATTAGGAAATGTGGGTGAGCTGCACCTCAATCTTCAGAGTACTTTTTAAGCATGCCTTGAGTTACAAATCCTGTTTTTCAAAGAACTTCTCCTGAAGTCCATGTTTATGTGCTTGTAAGAGGCAAGGAAATTATTTACAAGACACTGTACTTGATCCCCTTCACTACAGCTTGAAAGAGAACATATAAAACCTGAAGGGACCTTCCTCTCCCACCTCAGTCTCCTGTTAATTTGATCTGTGGTGTTCTGGCTTGTTGTCAGTATTCTGTTGCAGAAAGAGCAGCTGTAATGTAAAATTAATACCATATTTCTAAATCTAGATCAAGAGCCACTTTGTAACACCTTGGCACTAAGCACTGCTTGACAACTGTTTATATACTGCTCGTTCTGCTGTTGTCTTTGCAGAAATGCTTTTTTTTTTTTTTGAAAGTGCAATGGAGTGTTTTGCAGAAGCACACAATGTGCACAGACAGCTTCAGATAGAAAATTTATGGGAGACCAAACTCACTTTAAAAACATGCAGTTGCTGAGGGAAATGCTGAGACACAGAACAGCATCCTCGAAGATCCTCAAAGGTCAAGTCAGCAGCCAATACAGGATGCATTGATGGAAAAGATTTATCACCCACCTGTAAAATACTGAATGCATCTCCAGCTCAATTTTCCCTCTGAAATGCATTTTGGAATGTTTTTCCCTATTCATTCCAAAATGGAAATTGTGGTTGCTACCCTTTAAAATGATATCAATAAATTGCATGAACTACAGTTTTCCATTGCTGATGTGAAAGTATTCCATTGGTGTGTGACTATACCTCAGATTCTGAAACCTCAACAGATTAATAAATGAACATGAGTTAGCAGTTAGTAGTGTCATGACACTCTGGGGTTAAAAAGGATGTATTGTCTGCCTTGGAACATGGCCCTTTTCCAAAACACAAACCTTGCAGATGGTTTTATTTGTCTTTCCTATCCATTTCGTGGGACAATCGCCATAACTACCCTTAACTGTAGAATTCTGGCAAGGACAAACGCTTTAAACTTTATGTGGCAGTCAATGCATTGGGAGAATTCCACAGCACAGTAAAACCGCAATTCTACTTCTCAAATTAAGTTGCAGCCCCAAATCCAAAGCTCTGGGTTTCAGATTATACTCCCTTTCGCAAATAAACAGCTATTCCAGCATATTCAGTTGTAACATGAACTTATTTTTGTTGGTTTGGACATACTACACATTTGTTTCTATGTTGTTAATTTGGAGATATTCTGAAAGGACCGTGTGTTTAGGTAAGTGTTTCCATGTTGGTAGAGTAAGATGTGTCTCTTTTATCCACTTGACGCTGTCTTGTCAATGAAGTGAAGTAAGCAGCTATTTTAGTCTTCTTTAATCCCATACATAAACATTGCATATTAAAATGGTGGGTTGGATCCTAAAAATATTCTGAAATATTTTAGCACCATGACCCAATTTTTAAAATGGCAATCTATCATGACCCACATAGCTTTAGTAGACAAAAAAAGATTGGGGGGGGGGGGGCAGACAAAAACCTAAACCAGCTTCTTATTTATTATTCATATATATATATATATATATATATATATATATATATATATATATATATATATATATATATATATATATATATATATATATATATATAAATGAATGAATAACAATGCAAATGCTACCTCCACATGGTTCCAGATGGAAATGCTGCAGAGTGGGTTGGAAAGGCTGTCCAGCGGGGTGGGATAAAACCTGGAAGGCACGTGACCACAGGTCCCCAATGTTTGGCGCTCTTGAAGCTTTGTTATGATCAAAAAAAAAACTTTTTTGTTTTTAGCTGGGTTTTTTTTTTTGTTGGTTTTTCTTCCAGGTTTTTTTTTCTTTTTTCTTTTTTTCTTTTTTTGCATGGTGGTGCATAGCAGAGGGCCAGAGGATCATTGGAGATGGGGGACTCCATGCAGGCTGGATTGGGGGTCCCCGAGGGCCTCAAGTGACCCCCAGGCTGGGTTTTGGGCACCCCTGCCCTACTTGAATGGAAATGCTGGCCATCAGAAATCAAATTGGTGCGAGAAGTGCTGGGGTTGAAGAGAGTACTGTAAAGTAACTTGAGAATCCCTTGATATTCACTTCCCAGTTTTATTTTGGGTAGACTAACAATTTCAGTATATGAAATTTCTCATTCTTACTATCACCCTAGGATCCCAGTACTCTGTTTTCAATTCGAGGGTGTGAAACCTACTTACTTCTAGTCTTATGCCATTAAATTGGATTTCCTTTCCCTGGTACAAGGGAAAGAGAGCCAGTAAGACTTTTGGATGTCAATTCTTTGCAGAGCCATTGGAGAGAAGAGCGTGTTCACACAAACATGCTGTTATTGAAGTGCTCGCATAAAGGTTTTGCTTTTTTGAGGTGCTGCCACTTCCACAGGCATTTGATGGGAAACATCTGCTCTAAAATGTCATTTTTGGAATTGTCAGCAAGGAAATGCTGTTTTTCTGTAAGGGTTCTTCTTGGAAAGTTTGTGAAGTGTTGTGGAAACATAATTAATACAGTCAAGGCACTACATGAAAAACAAATTATATCACTGCAAAAGCAAGTGTGCAAAAGTTGGGTTATTATGTATGCACACACATGATTTTGATTGCCCGCCTTAATTCTATGTATGTGGTTTGTGAACCTGAAATATTACAGAAATGTTCCTTTTCTATCTCTATTAAATAAATTGTTTGCAATGTATGCAATGTGCAGCACAATCCTATTCATGTCTCCTCAAAAGTCAGCCCCGTTTTTTTCAGTGGGAGGCCTCAGTCCTATCAGAGCCTTGTGCTCTAGTATTCTGTCAGTGCAAGACCCTTTATGGTGGTGTGAAAGCCAGGCTGCTCTCATGCACGCACGAGGTAACGACAGCGCTAACGAGCAGCGACATGTGCAGCATTGACTTGTGGAGACTCTGCCAGTGCTAGTACGTTGGCAGCAGGAGTGTGTTGTGTGCGGGGGGGGGGGGGGGGCGGGTGAATCCTGGCAGCACTGACGTACAGGTATCCTATAGTCTCTTTCCAACCCACCCTACCTCTTGTCTCTCCTTGAACGTCCTGCAGCTCTATAGCTGGTGAAAGTCCAAGGAGGGGCATGAGCCACCAGGAGGCCTACACACAGGTAAGCAGAAAATATTTTTACTTACCTCTGGCAGGCCTCCTGATGGACCTTTCACCATTGAATGCAGCATGCGTTCTGCCAGCAGTTCATCGTCAATGATGGGAGTTGGGATTGCGAAGTTACTCTCAAGTAAGTGCATATAGGGTTGCAGGCTTAAATACGTTATGCATGGGCAAAGATTTTAAACTGAAGTTATACACAATTTGGATCTTACAAATGACTTGTAAGCTGTGATTCCGCTGGCTAAATCAGCAGTCTCCAGACTGGAAATGACTGTGTCCCTAAGAAATCCTTCTCCATCCCCAGCAGTGCTTACCGTTCTGCCACGGCACTGTGTTATGTTCTATCTGATTTGGGCACAGGAATGCAGAACAGTAAACACCACTCACAGGGAGGGGGGCTTTTTCCTAACCCTGGATCCAGCCCACGGGCCAAGGTTTGGAGAGTCTTGGGCTAGATTATACCATTTCTGTAATCCCTTTTACTGTGGGAAAATATCAATTCTGCAGCATTTAAATCACTAGATTGCAGGGTGTCATATGGTTGGGAAAGGCCATAGGAGAAAAGTCATGGAGTAGAGTGTCAAGAATCAGAAGGTGACCTGAAGGCCAGGCTGGGGTAAAGCACTAGGTAAATCAACTAAACGGAGGACTGGAGATGGTAGTATAGTCAGGGCTGAACAGAGTTGAATTGCCAAGGGAATCAATCCAGTAGCAGGCCACGGATAGGGCAAGGCAGTGTGCAGCAGAAAAGTGAGGCAAGGCAGGATGAGGTGAGGCAAAATAGGGTGATGGTAGACAAGGAGAAGTAGGATGAGGCAAGACAAGGCAGGACAACCAGGCTGACTGGAGGAGAGGCAGGAAGGGGAGTCTATGTTGCTACTTCAACAAACTATTCATACTATGGAGCTGGTTTGGTGATGTGGATTTTATAAAGCCTAGGCTTTAGTTGACTACAGTGAGCTGACTGCATCTAGGTCAGCACTGCTTCTTCAAGAGTGCCCTTACTCTAGGATGTTTATTTGGCCTGACTTCCTGAAGCGAGGGATGGTGGGTGGTGCAGGAGGAAAGGTGCCAGAGACTGCCTTCAGAGAGACTTGGTTTGAGACACACAGAGACATCCGGTGTCCTACACTGGGGCTTTAGCTGTCCATCAAGTGGTTCTATCAGCATTGGAGTTGAGCAGGCAGGAGGTCTCCTTAGCAAGGGAACATTTGCTCTCTTATCCCATTTAGCACCCCAGTCGGGATTCAGTGTCCATGGGACAACGCAGGCCTTCCTGCTGGTGCCACTTACACACTAGACGTCATAAAGCACTTTATAGTGCTTTTATGACACCTAGCGCCTGTGCTGCAGCCACAGTGCTGGCATTTCCAAGCCATAGGATCATGCTGTTAGTGTCATGGTTGCCAGGGTCTTTGAGAGGAATTTTATCAGCGATTGCAAAGGGCCCCTTCCCGAAAAGGGAGGGGGCAAAACAGAGTGGGGGATTGTGACCGTGGGAGCAGGGAGAATGGGTGCAAAACAGGGCAGGGAGAGGGTGGTAACAGCCAGAATAGTCTTTGGAGCCCAAGTCTACTGGGCTTCCAGATGTGGAGCCCAGGTCTACCTACCTGGATGCAAGGGAGTGGCTACAAGTATCTTGTTGTCTTGTGTCTCCATCACACAAGTTGTCTTGTGATCACAGTGCACAGTCTCTGGGGTATTTGGTGGGCCACTGTGAGATACAGGAAGCTGGACTAGATGGGCATATGGCCTGATCCAGTGGGGGGCGTTCTTATGTGTGCTCTGAGAGGCATCTGGTGGGCCACTGTGAGATGCAGGAAGCTGGACTCAATGGGCCTTTGATCCAGTGGGATTCTTCTTATGTTATGGTGCTAGTAGTGCAACATCCACTGTCAGGGTATGCAGGTGCTAGGATGTTGTAAAAGGCAACTGCCATGCTTTGGGGAGGAATCAGTCATACATTTTTTTTTATTTAAAATGTTAGATGTGTACTCTACTGTTCACAGGTCAATGAGATCACACTCTATAGAACAAACTTAAGAAGAAAAGAAATAAAACAAGAAAAATGAGAAGGGGAATGCTATAAGAGGGGGAGGGGAGGGAAAGGGGGGGTGTATCATAGGTCAACAGCGATATCATGTGCCTCAGCCAGTAATTGCTCACGATACTTATACAATCACAGTGCCCCAGGGAGTAGTAGCTAAGGAGAATGTTGTTTCTGAGAAAACGCAGTTATGGGAAACTGGTTTTCCCACAATAAATATGCAACTTGGAGAAGTACATTCGGATTTCCCTTCAAGGGATGTGCTAACTTGAACATCATGCAGATTTTCTCCCAGTTGCATCAGCAGTGTGCATCAAAGTATCCCCTTTCATATGGAAAGACTCTAATATGCCATAGGCATTGGAAATAGTGGTTTGTGTATATAAGGCTGCAGTCCTAACCCACTTTCCAGCACCAGCATAAGGGCAATCCAGCCCTAAGGTAAGGGAACAAACATTCCCTTACTTTGAGGAGGCCACCCAATTGCAGGATGCAGCTCACATCTCACTGGCACAGCTATGCCAGTGCTGGAAAGTTGGTTAGGATTTGGGCCTAAGTTATTTATTTTTCACATTTTTATACCACCTTTCCTCCAAGGAGCTTAGGGTGGTGGCCTTACAACAACTCTGTGAGGTCGGTAAGGCTGAGAAATAGTACTGGATAACCCAAAATCACCCAGGAAGCTTCATGGTTTCAGTGGCGATTTGAACCTGGATCTTCCAGGTCTAAGTCCAACTCTCAAGCCACTGCACCATCCTGACATTATATACGCATATAAATGTATGTAAACATATTACACATATATGTATAAGTGTAGCTTTGTTGATTGTGAAAGCTTGTAGGAAAGTACATTGTTTGACACTCAGAAAACAGGTGAAAGGAACAGCTGGTGTCACAAAGGTGGATCCTTTCATTTGTAGTATTCCTTTTTAATAATCTGTAAAACGTTGACTGAAGTGTGGCAATTGTTTAACGTCTAGATATGCAGTGGGGCTGGTTATGCTCACCAGTTGCGCATCATTCATGCTGAGCTCACTATCAGCAGTTTCTACCATTCTTACCATCTGCTTCAAAGGTTATGTAAATATGTTTTTCTCCTCAATATTAGTAAATAAAAGACAATAAAAAATAAGAAAAAAGGAGTATTCATAATATAAATGAAGAGATTATGTGATGGATACTGTTCAATTGTAACTCCTTGTTTTTCTCATAGTCTGCACTATAGAGTCCAGCATACAAATAAATTTACAGCCCAATCCTATCCAGGCTTACACCAGTGTTTCCCAAACTGTGCACTGAACATAAGAACATAAGAATAGCCCCACTGGATCAGGCCATAGGCCCATCTAGTCCAGCTTCCTGTATCTCACAGCGGCCCACCAAATGCCCCAGGAAGCACACCAGATAACAAAAGACCTCATTCTGGTGCCTCCCTTGCATCTGGCATTCTGACGTAGCCCATTTCTAAAATCAGGAGGTTGCACACAAGGCCTGTAACCCGTAATGGATTTTTCCTCCAGAAACTTGTCCAATCCCCTTTTAAAGGCATCCAGGCCAGATGCCGTCACCACATCTTGCTGCAAGGAGTTCCACAGACCAACCACACGCTGAGTAAAGAAATATTTTCTTTTGTCTGTCCTAACTCTCCCAACACTCAACTTTAGTGGATGTCCCCTGGTTCTGGTGTTATGTGAGAGTGTAAAGAGCATCTCTATCCACTCTATACTTCCCGTGCATAATTTTGTATGCGTCAATCATGTCCCCAGTCAAGGCATCTCTTTTCCAGACTGAAGAGGCCCAAGTGCCGCAGCCTTTCCTCATAAGGAAGATGCCCCAGCCCCGTAATCATCTTAGTCGCTCTCTTTTGCACCTTTTCCATTTCCGCTATATCCTTTTTGAGATGTGGCAACCAGAACGGGACACAATATTCCAGGTGTGGCCTTACCATAGATTTGTACAACGGCATTATAATATTAGCTGTTTTGTTCTCAGTACCCTTCCTAATGATCCCAAGCATAGAATTGATCTTCTTTACTGCCGCTGCACATTGGATCGACACTTTCATCGACCTGTCCACCACCACCCCAAGATCTCTCTCCTGATCTGTCACAGACAGCTCAGAACCCATCGGCCTTTATGTGAAGTTTTGATCTTTTTGTCCCAATGTGCATGACTTTACACTTACTTACATTGAAACGTATCTGCCATTTTGCTGCCATGATATATCCCCAGCAACCTAGCTGTCTTCTCCAGCCGCTGCCATCTTGGCTGGGCTGGGATCTTGTGGTTCCCAAACTTACTGTGGCCACTGGGTCCTTCCTTCATGGTGCTCTGTTGCAGCAGCAATTGCATGATTCTCATGTGAATATCATACAATTGCTGGCAGAACAGGGCATTGTGAAGGAAGGGCACTGAGGCCATGTAAAGCTGGGGAACCAAACTCCTGATCTGTCAGTGTAAGTCCTGGAACAGTGGCACAAAAGCCACTTCATTGTTTCATGAGTCGCAGCTGCCAGAGCAAATGGCTGGATGCTGCACATGGGCAACAGTAACCCACTGAATCTTCTCCATCCTGTGCTACCATCAGTAAGTTGGAGGGATAGGGTGACGGGAAAGGATTGTGGAGAATTTTGGATGAGGAGTGGGCCAAGCTGGGGATGGGAGGCGGAAGATCTCAGCAGCAGTGGCACACCCTATCCTATCCCCTCTTTCCCAGCCCAGCACTCCACCCCTCCGACTAACCTTGGACTCATAGCAGATAGCTGGTATAGGTTTGAGGTTGGAGGCCACATGGCCTCCAGGAAGGTATGTAAAAAAGATTTTTACCTACCTCTCCCAGGCTGTCTAGTCAGCCCCCCCTCCCCACTATGCAGCACACATCCCATTAGCAGTTCTACATGTTATGGGCTGGCAAGGCATTGAATTGGGCTGTCAGAGGTATATCAAGAAAAATGAAACAGGGACTTGCACTGTCATTCTCCTCACAACCCACCTGAGCAAAGCCATACAGTTCAGACAATAACAAAAAGTTATTGTGTGGTTTTGCTACATTTTGCAACATCTTAGTGCTGTTTTAAAAAGCAAGAACAAAACCTCTGCCAGCCCACATTTTAAACCAACGTAGGCATTGGTCCTTGGCATCAGGGGTCACATACACCCTTCAAAGTGACATAGTGTTTGTGTTTCCAGCTGGTTAAGTTGTCTGAAAAGACTCATCTTCAGTTTCAACTGCCACACAGATAAATTGTAACCATCCATTTCTTCAAATCATTCTGGATGGGAGTAACAGAAAATTGGCAGACTTTTTTTCCAAGGCTGTTTTGGGTATGAGACAATGAACTTGCTGTTATCTGTCATAAATCAAGGTGATGATTTCCAAACTGATGGAAGAATGATTGTAGGCTTGTCCCTTTATCCATGGGGGTTCCATTCCAGAACACACCCACCCACCCCCACAGATACCTGAACCAGAAGATATGAGGGGACACTTTCCTCCACCTCCACATGGAGGGCGTCCCTGGGCCTCATAATACCTTTTAAAGGCATAAAAACATCATTTCCGTTTTTTTCAGCAAAACTGGAAGTTACTTTTTCCTTTGCAAGGGTCATTCTGAGCCCGGCAGAGACTGAGGGCAGACGCTTGTTACCTCTGCAGAGCTCCCCTCCCCTCTGGAGGAGGTTCGTGGATGCTCAATCCACAGATAAGTGAAACTGCGGATATGGGATCCGTGAATATGGGGGGGGGCTCCCCATACAATAACTGTGTGTGTGTGTTGGTAGGTAGGTATATGTTTTCATCCTTACCAGTAGGGGGAGCAGTTACCTATTTAGTCTCTAGTTTAAATACTTGTGGATTGCTGTCTCCTGCTTTGATTAGAATTCTCACTAGTTTCTTTGTCCTGCCACTATTTCTATGCAGTCCTCTGTAGTCCTGTGGCACCTTTATCCATGTCCTAAAGACCAAACTAGAGTCCGACCTGACAATGGTTTGTATTAAAAGTAGTCTGGTGGATAAGTTTGGGGCAGAAAGAAAATTCAAGGGAGTGAAAAATCGGAGACAGCCCTTAAGGCAGATGAGATCACAAGGCAGAACAGGGAAACCAGATTATGTTTTAGATTCAAGAAAACCGGACATCTGAAAAAGACTGCTCAAGTTAAGACTAAGTTGAACAGAGGAAACAAACACCAAAAGTGCCAAGAGAAACAGTTAAAGCAGCCACAGGCAAGTCTGTAGATGATGGTTGCTTGAAAGCCACCCAACGCAACACAGCGCATGGTACATCAATTCAGGGGCAATGAACCACATGACCAGCAACCTGGAGTTTTTCACAGTGATTGACCTTGATGTAAAGTTCAGATTTTCCTAGCAGATGGAAAGAGCATCATTGTGAAGGGAATTGACTACAGATTCTTAAGCTGCAGAGTTCACTGAAAGGACGTATGGAACATCATCATGCACATCCCAGGCCTAGATGGAAGACTTTTCTCAGTGAAGCACCTCACTAGTAAAAGCTTCACAGTGCAATTCCAAGGGAGACAATTTGAGATTAGGAAGAGGGCAGAGATTATAGCCAGAGGAATTGTGGGTGATGATCACCTCTATAGAATCATTCACCAAAGTGAACAAGCTAAACTCAGCACTCAGGGGCAACACAAAAACTGCATCTATCTGTGGTACAGAGACCATGGTGCTATAAAAGAGCTTGTGAAATGGAACCTGATTGAAGATCTCATCATGTCACACAAGCATGAAGTACACGTGTTGCATAAAGGTGAAAGGCATATATGTAGTAGCCTGTTAAAAGTTTCCCCAAATGCAGTCATGTATCACGGGAGCATCAAGTCTAAAATATTCAAAATAAAATGCACATTGAAATGAATGGGGACCCACATGTAATTGGCTCATGACCCGCCTAGTGAGTCCCAATCCACAATTTGAGAAATGCTGCATTATGTTAACCTCCTTCAGAATCTTGCAGTTGCATTAAAGTTTCATACAAGGTGGGATGTCATGTCAGAACACCAACTCTGCATTGAACTGCTATTGGAGAACTCTTATTTTTGTCATTTTTATTTGACAGTGCCAAATTCTAATGAAAAGGTTAATCATATCTTTGGTTTAACTTGTCTACAAGTGCAGGCAGATCGTACTTCATTGATTAGGCTGATTCTATACTAGTGGTAAGTCAATATTACTCTCTAAACCAGGCTCAAATGGTTGGGAATGGATTAGGCCAAGCTGTCTGTGCTGCCAGAGTGCAATAGGAAACATTTGTTGTTACATGTTCCCCAATGTACTGAAACATTACCATAAGCAATTTTGAAATGAAAAGCAAATGTTCTCATTTTTCCATAGTGCCTCATATTCTTGTGAGTCCTCAGGCTATCCTTACAAGGGTACCTCCCAGTATTGTATTCAATAATAACGAAATCTAGCCCATCAGATCAAAAATAGTTTTGGTCTGTTGGGGCCAGGCAAACAAAACAGGTAAGATGACAGATTTATCTGACTAAAGTGACGAGTTCAAGGCCACTTGAATCAAATTTGGAACCATATGCAACTTACATGTCTCTTATGTTTGTTCATTTTGTGACAGAAATATAATGCAAGGCTTGGTAACAAAGCTTGGTAAACATTTCAGAATAAATATTGTGCAGCTGAAAAAAAATCTGCACTACCGAAACAAGACTAAACAGGTTGAGTCTCGGAGAATACCTTAAAATGCTTCATTGCGTGGCCGATTATCATTCCACTTTCCTTAGGTCTGATTTTGTAATGCTGGAAACATAATCCTTGGCTTTTGTGGATGGCATTACGAGGTACCAGATATTCATTCCTTCACGTATTGTGGATGTTGTTTCTAATGGACTAGGCCAAGATGCTGTTTGAAAGTGCAGTGTAGGACAGTCATGTTAAACTGGAACCAATAGGCAGCAAAATGTAGGTCAGCTTTTCCTTACACTTTCCCAAATGACTGTAATCAGCCAGCAATTTTTTAATTTATACCAGATGACCATCATATTTATTCTCGTCCTTTTTTTTTTGTTTCCCATAATCTTTGGTTTTTCTGACCTTTTCGTGCACTGCTTTGAAGTAAGTAAAAAAAAAAAATCAAAGGGAACCTTCTTTAATGTTAATAAATTCTGTTATATAAATTTGCGCTACTGTAGCTCTTTTCAGGTGTTTTCTGCATGCACAATGAATGTTTGTTGGACGGAAATCAGCTTTCAGTCCTGGTATATGCACATTTATGCACATTTACAATCTAAAAAAAAATGCATGTTACTGTACACATAAAGGACTCTTTTCTGTCCATTTGGGAATCCTGGAGAAGCAGAGTTTCTAAACATGCAGAAAAAAACTTCAGGTGTACATGCAGGGGTATTTTCAGACAGTATAATAAACATCTGCATGTGGGAGGAGCATAGTGTGCCTATCATGTATGGATGAAAAGAGCAGTTATGTATGGCTAAACAAATTAAACCAAGCTGGCTGGCACCAAAAATAACTATTGTTTAGCACAGCAATTTTCAACCACTATGTCGTGGCACATTGGTGTGCTTTGAATGGTGTGCCACGGGCATTTGGGGGAGGGTCATTTATTAGTAGGGCCATTGAGGGATGTGAGCCCTCCACCAACAGTGTGATGTGCCTTGTCAATTGTAAAAAAAAAAAAGGATGGTGTGCCTTGACCATGTTAGTACTTTGTTAGTGTGCTATGAGATGAAAAAGGTTGAAAATAGGTGGTTTAGCAAAAGGCGCTTGGGTGAGCTCTGTCTAATGGTCATGATTAAAAGAGAAAATACTGTTTATGGGGCTGCCCCTGAAGACCCTCCAGAAGTTTCAGCCTGGTACAAAATGCAGTTGCCTTGGTTTTGACTCGTACAAGGCTTTATGATTATATTTCCTCTTTATTGTTTCAGCTGCATTGGCTGCAACATGTTTCCTGATGCAATTCACGGTGCTGGTTATTATCTTTAAATCTCTATGCAGTTTAGGATCAAGATACCTAAAAGATTTCCTCCCTCCATATGAACCTGACCTTTAAGATTTGGAATGGAGGTTCCAGTGCATGTCCTGCTGCTTTCCGAGTCCGTCAGTGACATATGAGAGGGCCTGCTCAGTGGTGACCCCCACCTTGTGGAATTTTCTACTGTTTAATGTGCATCTGTCTCTCTCCTAGCCAGTGTTTTGCCACAGTTTGAAATTCTTACATTTTCAACAGGCTTTTTCTGGCCTGTCCCAATTTCTCTTGGCCCCTCTGAACATTTAGCTCATTACTTTGCTGAGCTGATTTTGCTGCTTGATGGACTTTATTTTGTGACTGTATTGATGGTTTTTAATGATTTTTGAAAGATTGGGACCTTGGGTCTCTTAAAGGATGACTGAGGCAGGGTATAATAAATAAATATGGGGGAAAAAACCACATTATGCATCGCTGTAAATATGGGAAAACTTGATTAACCCAGTATTTCCATGGTGGGCAGAGATCCCAGTTAAATCAGTGGATTGCTTAATGAAAAGTCAATTAACCACCCCCTCACCCCTACCAGCAGGTTGACCAGATACAGTGGAGGACAGAGTGCCTATACCTTTAACCATTTAATAGAAGAGGGAATTTTGGCATGTGTAGCTCAACATGGAAGGATATACCATGGTTCAAGGTATAGGCCAGTGGGTCACAAACTGTGAGTCATGGCTCCCTAGGGAGCCATGGGAACCAGCCAGGGGAGCCACAGAAAACCCTGCTGCCAAATACAATGTATGGGATTGTGGTCCTAATGGGAAGCCTTGCCCAATTGCCCAGTAGGTTAAGGGAACCACCAGTTTAAAAAGTTTGGGAACCACTGGTATAAGCACTCTGTACTCCATTGTATCTGGTCACGCAGCCCTGCAAGATCCCTCCCACTCTTACCTACCTTCTAGGGCTCTCTCTGTGCTATTGCTCTGTCCTCCACTGGGAATGGAGATGATCCTCTGTTTCTTCCTGGAGATGGAGGAACAATTCCATTTCTATAGCACTCTGATGGAGGGTGGAGCAGCGGTGCAGAGGGAGCTAAGGTAAGTCAGTGTAGGAAGGAGCTCAGAAAGGGTGGGGTGAAAAGGCACATTCAGGTAATCAGTAACCCCCGTTCTCTGTGTATGCTGGATATCACAGCTTTTACTAATAAATATCAGTTATACTGCTTGTGGCTTCCTTATTGAAACATTTAATTACTATATTCCACCTTTCTATTTGAAAAACCAAAGAGTCAAGGAGCTTAACAGTCAATAAAACCACCATCAAGTACAGTATAAAATAGACATAATAAAAAAACAAAACAGAACCATAAAAGTGGCTGATTTAGTAATTTTTAAAGAGAGAAAGCAAACTGGAATGTTAAAAAAGTCTTAAGCTGCTGTTGAAGGCCAATAGCAAGGGTTCTGTTCAGTGAGGAAGGAGCTCCATAATTCAAGTGCTGGTATAGGCAAGGCTCCCCTTTTGAAATTGCTGGTTGAGATGGTTGCACTTGGTATATAAATAACCATAATGATGTTCAGTGTTCATAACTGGGATATTGAGGTGGTTAGGAAATATTGTAAATGTCAGGGTGAGCTTTTTCATTTGGAGTTGTAAAATGGGCTGGCTTTTGGGGACCCAGGTCTAGTTCACCAACACAGCCTTTGTTTCAGTCACAAATCCTGAAAGATGCATATCTCTGCCAATGTCTGCCAGCTCTGTGCCACCCAGTTTTCTCTGTATTTTACAAATCACTTGCTTGTTTGGCTGTTTCAAAGAGTGTGGTTAGCTTTAATCAGTTCTACATTTATCATCTGTGTTGCATTAGGTAACACTTGCCCTTAACCTCAACATGTGGTTTCACTTATTTTTGTCAAACAATTCAAATGGTAATGGTAATTTACTATAGTGTATTCTTCGATGACAGTTGTTTCATTTCAACTTTTAAAATTTGTTTCTAAAAGGCTTTTGGCTCCCAATCACTTGTATATAATTGGTGGCTATAGGGCTTTTATTGTATAAAATCAAAACATAACCACCATGTTCTAAACACCACCCCCAAACCGTTCAGCAGTGATTTGGAATTCCTGTTTCACCTATAATTAGTCTCTAGTCCAGCACATATGGGTAACAACTTTGAAAGTTGCATAATTGACTTCCTTAGCATATAGACATGTAAGGCATTCTTTGATAATTAAGTCACAAAGTTAGATCTGCAACCTTGAAAATGAATTCATTGTTCATTTCTGAGCTATCTAGTTTCCATGTTTATTTTTCACATTCTGCTGATGAACTGTAAATGCTTTTTGATGTGGCCTTTACACTTTATTAATGCTGCAGTGTATATAGTGTTGAAAACCTTGTTACGTTCATGTATATGGTATATTATTTCATCTTGTTGGAATGGGTTCATCAAACAGAGGATTTTCTTTTTGGCTCAGGATAGCACTGGATGTTTCAGAATAATCACATGATGATGAAGGAATGATTTATTCCCTCTTGTATGTGCTCCGTAAAGTGTTTATTTTAACTTATCTTTGGACTGAATGCTGAACTTGTGAAAATGACCAAAAGCACAAGCAGAAACCTTTTCTCAAAAGCTTTCAGTAAGCAAATGTTAAGCAAACTTCTCCTGTATGTTTGGGAGGGGGAAGGCAGGGTAGAAATGTTTCAAAGTAAAATAATATTTCAAAGCAGCAATTTAATTTTTAGTATTTCAGAACATGCACGTTCACATCAAAGGTCTAGCTAATTCTGTGTCCTAGACTGGCCAGCCAGATGCCTCTTTTATTGCCATAAAGCAATAGCTCTTTCCTGCTGCCATGCTCTAGCAGCTGGTATTTACAATCCAGCATTGAAATTGACTGATCTTATAACCACCTTTTAGAGACATTTGAGAAGCTAGTGACCCTCACTACATGTTGTGGTATTGAATTCCATATGTTAATTATGTATTATTGACCCCTGCTGATTGGGTAAGAGGCACTTTTTCAAGTGGGTGCTCCTTTTTTTTTTTTTTTTTTAGCAGGGGGAGTGTAACTGGCCCATCTCACCCCAGCAGTGTCTGTTCTGGTGGCTGTCTGCTGGTATTCTTTAGCATCTTTTTAGATTGTGAGCCCTTTTGGGACAGGGAGCCATTTAGTTATTTGATTTTTCTCTGTAAACCGCTTTGTGAACTTTTAGTTGAAAGGTGGTATATATTGTATTGTATTGGCAACCTTCAGTCTCGAAAGACTATGGTATCGCGCTCTGAAAGGTGGTTCTGGCACAGCGTCTAGTGTGGCTGAAAAGGCCAATCCGGGAGTGACAATCCCTTCCACACCGGGAGCAAGTGCAGTCTGTCCCTGGTCTGTCTCCCTGGCTATGGGCCTTCCTTCTTTGCCTCTTAGCCTCAGACTGTTGGCAAAGTGTCTCTTCAAACTGGGAAAGGCCATGCTGCACAGCCTGCCTCCAAGCAGGCCGCTCAGAGGCCAGGGTTTCCCACTTGTTGAGGTCCATCCCTAAGGCCTTCAGATCCCTCTTGCAGATGTCCTTGTATCGCAGCTGTGGTCTACCTGTAGGGCGCTTTCCTTGCACGAGTTCTCCATAGAGGAGATCCTTTGGGATCTGGCCATCATCCATTCTCACGACATGACCAAGCCAACGCAGGCGTCTCTGTTTCAGCAGTGAATACATGCTAGGGATTCCAGCACGTTCCAGGACTGTGTTGTTTGGAACTTTGTCCTGCCAGGTGATGCCGAGGATGCGTCGGAGGCAGCGCATGTGGTTGGTCCAGGGTATATAAATACTGTTAATAATAATAATGTTAATATGTGAAAAAGTTGACTGCTGTTTTGACTACTCTGAATCTGTGGCTAATTCTGTTGGTTGACACTGAATTCTAATATTATGAAAGGGAGAAAAATGTCTTTTTATCCTCTTAGCACAGATCATTTTGTGTCTCTACAATGTCAAATTCTCACACAAAATTACCACAAAGGGACAAATATAGCACCATTACTGACACCAGAGCTTCCTACAGGTCATATTAAACACAGCTGTACCATGTAGTGGCTTTGCTTAGATGATTGTGTAGAACCCAGGACTCCATTTGAGGGGTTAGATTCCATCTTGTGTGAGAAGCCTATATCTTCCAGTGCTAGGAGAGAATCCTGTTAAGTGAGATGATTCTTATGATACACACTTGTGTTATCAAGGATGGTTTTAGCCTTTACAGGCCAGAGTACTGTGTTATTTAACTTGGAATTAACTATAGCTGTGTGTAATTGTTGCAGTATGCAGCCGACACCGCAGCTCCAGAGACTCAAGGTCAGGCAGATACTCCTGCCTGAGTGTTACTCGTAAATAAGGAGGCACAGACACGGCAGTGCTCCACCACCAAATGTCCTTTACTTGAAGTATGTACAATATTTACAGTGCAAAGGCAGCTCAGCAAGCAAACAACAAAGATAGCACTTTTCTCAAGTCTTTGATCACCAACTCCACCGACATAGCTTCCAGCAGACACGCCACATAACATCTCCCACACAGCAGCTTGCAAAGGCTGCAATATATATTTGCACTGGCCAATGAGAGGCGGGCTACGATCTGGTGATCGAATGACTCATTGTCTGGTGACATGGTATTGCATCATCCCTGCTGTGCCCTGTTGCATCAGCCAATCCCATGATGCATCAGTGCTACACTGCATGTATGCGGGCCAAGACATTAGGGCCTAGCCTTGCTCTGTCCAGCCTGTAAATTGACTATAGGCCTGGGGCATATATCATAACAGTAATGGAAATATGCAAGATACCTTGAGGAGATAGGATGTGGTGTCAGTAGTGACCTCTTTAAGGGTTGAAGCCTGGGCATTCAGTAGAGGGTGTGCTGCACAGCTGCAGTCACTTGAAGGCAATAGGGCTCTCAGGCATAAAAGCACCTGGTGAAGGGCAAGTTTAGTGTGGGTAGCAGGAGGAGGAAAGCTTGAGAAAGGGGGAGATTGAATTGGGGAAGCTGATGGAACTGCTGATGGACTGATGTGTGAATGGACTTTGAAGACTGCTGGAGACACTAAGATTGGTGTTTGGCTGTCACGCTTAAGACCTGTGGAGGACCAAGGGGCTGCTGTAGTGGTGGGAGGCTGCTGGCAGGAGAGAGGACCTCTGCAGATTGAACAGGAGAGCTACCCCAGTGGTGGGGTCTAGCAAGACTGCAAGGCAGAACTAGTGTCATTGTTGGGTAAAAAAAAGGGGAGCTAATTAGCTAAAAGTGGGTATTAATTCTACAGGCAGAGCTTGGACTGGGAATTTGGCAAAACACTGTGTTTACAGGTTGGGAAGGGATGAGCATATTCTGGACCATCCTTCCTATGACTTTTGGAGGTCTCAAGCCTCTAATTGTCCAGAACCTTCAAGAAGGTGGAGGTAAGGTATAAGAAGCCTGGGGTGCTCTTGGCCTCCAATTGCCAGACTTGGGGCCCAATCCTATTCAACTTTACAGCACCGGTGCAGCCCCGAGGAAAGGGAAGAAATGTTCCCATATCTTGAGGAAGCCTCTATGACTGCCTTCCCAGCACACGATGCAGTGCACGCCCCATTGACACAATTGCACCGGCACTGGAGAATTGGATAGGATTGGGCCCTTAGCATGGTAGTCAGCTGCACTGACGGATGATGTCCCTTTCTGACCGCTAAGGGCCAAATCCTATCCAACTTTGCAGTGCTGATGAAGGTTGCCTGCCACCATGCAGCCAAAGGTAACAAATGTTCCTTACCTTGATGAAGCACACCATGTCTGCCCTGCCACACACATGCAGAGCAGTGCATGCATTGCTGGCAGAGCTGTATCAGCATGAGAAAGTTGAATAAGATTGGACCCTTAGGGTACAATCCCAACCAGGTCTACTCAGATACAAGTCCTATTTTGTTCGGTGGGGCTTACTCTCAGGAAAGTGTGGTTAGGATTGCAGCCTTATTCACATTACTGTGTTTTGTCAGTGCTTAGGAGGGAAGGGACTCTGGGGTGTAAGAGTCTCTGTCCTCTCTAAGTAGCTGGGACACCTATAGGCCACTGGTTCCCCTGGCTGGAGGACTGACAGAGAGGAGTGAGGGTAGTCAATCTATTAACAGTGGGTTTAGCCTTGGAGTGTGGTCCCTTTCAAGCCAACTCCTGACTGATAGAATGATGTGGAACCATGGTTTGAGGTTGCAGGGAGCAGGTTCAGTGATTCAGGTAAAACAGTGACAATGATTCAGGGAAAAGGGTACTTGCAGTCTTTTGCAAGGAATTGTAAAAGCTGCTGGAGAAGGCCTGGGCTCCTTGCCTGTAGAATTCTGCATTCTGTTTGGGCAGTGGTGATGTTCTTGTTATTACTTTAAATGGTTGGCAACCTTCAGTCTCGAAAGACTATGGTATAAGCCTACACCACCTGGTATTACCAAGCGGTCTCCCATCCAAGTACTAACCAGTCCTGACCCTGCTTAGCTTCCGAGATCAGGCATGTGCAGGGTAACAGTTGCTGCTGTTAATTGTTTAAATGCTACTTTAAATGGTTAAGGCCCAAATCCTAATTCACTTTTCAGCTCTGACATAGCTGTGCTAATGGGGCATGTGCAGCAACCTGCAGTTGGGGGGCAGTCACAGAGGCCTCCTCAAGGTATGGGAATGTTTGTTTCCGTACCTGGGAGCTGCATTGCCCTTAAGTCAGTGCTGGAAAGTTGGTTAGGATTGTGGCCTAAGCCTACAATCCTATCCACATTTTCCTGGGAGTAAGTCCCATTGATTATAGTAGGATTTACTTCTGAGTAGACATGGATAGGATTGGGCTGTCAGTGGAGAGCAAGTCCCAGTCCAGCAAGTTCTGAATCACTGGTCACACTTAGAATGCCACTTCAGCTACTGTGGTGCCAGCCTGTGTTTGCTGCACTGGAGTTTCAATGATGTCTTGGTATCAGGCTGTAATTCAGTTTTTTACAATATTACTTAAACAACCACAAGTTACAATTTGAGATTGAAGCTATTGCTAGTGTGTTGAATTTGGCAGTTGATGTGGAAAAATGTAGTTTCTGAGTTGCCTTAGGAAATCTCGCTTGTTGAGTATATTCAATGTGTTCTATTGTTCAAATTCCTGCTATTATGTACAAGACTGTGCACATTTTGGAAGAAGGAAAATTGTGGTTAGTGCCCAAATACAAATGCGAAGAAAAGAGAATTCCCAGCAATGTTTGTCTTTTCCTTTGGAACCCATGTTCAGGCAAGACTGTTTGATTCCATGTCTCAGTTTAAGTCCGAACATGAGCAACTAATAAATTAATCAATTTTATAAAGCAAACAAACTAGTAAATGTTCAGGAAAAATATCCATATCAGCAATTTTTAATTACTTCTGCTTTTTCTGATCAGTTATGTTTAATCTACAGACTACAGTGTGATTGTATATGTTTACTCATAAGTAAGTTTCAATGTGTTTTGTGGGAGATTGTCAGGTAAGTGTGCTTAGGATGGCAGCCGGGCAGCCCAATCCGGAGCTGCTTGGGGCTCCCAGGCTTGGCGGCACCAAGAAGGGCTGCTGCCAGATCCTGTGTCTCCTGGGCTACTGCAGGAGGCACCTCGGGAGAAGGGGACTTTCATCTCCTTCCCCTGAGTAAGGTAAGCAGCCCTGCAATGGGGCTACTCACTTTACCAAAAGGCCGGTGGTAAAGTAAAGGCACTTGTGTAGGGCGCGGAGCCTGTGTAGTACCTTGGATCCTGCAGAACAGAGCTCCACGGACCCTCGCCCCCCCGCCTCCCCCTCCCTGGAATGCCTCCTCCCCATTCCCGCTTACCGTGCTGCTTCTCGGTGGTCCGGGAGACCGCCAAGCTGCGAAAGCTGGGTAACTGCCCAGCACTGGCCGGCGCTGGGCTAGCATGGGCGGGAGCCCGCCGTTGAGCCTTGCAAACGTGCCTTGCAGCACGTTTGCAACAGTGCTTGGTGGCACGGAGCCATGACGCTGAGCACGGGGTTGGGCTCTGAGCACGGGGTTGGGTACAGGGTTGAGTTGCTGTGATATGAAATGTTCACTAATATGCCAACTACTAAGGCTTCATGATCTCTGTGTAGTCATACATAGTGAAGTTCTGCACATGCACAGATTTGACCTCATAAGCTTCCAGAGCTTTTTCAAGCATTGTACCCCTACACGCAGTTGTGCTTCAAGCATGAGAAGAATGCCTAATCTCTTGGTTCTTTTTTGACCACCACTGAGGGCCCAATCCTATCCAACTGTTCCACGCGCAGGGCCAGCTAGGCAGGCGGAGATCAGGGGTCTCAATGCGTGGATGAGACGGTGGTGTAGGGAGGAGGGGTTTAGATTCGTTAGGCACTGGGGAACTTTTTGGGATAAGGGGCCTGTACAAGAGGGACGGGCTCCACTTGAACCAGAATGGAACCAGACTGCTGGCACATAACATTAAAAAGGTGGCAGAGCAGCTTTTAAACTGATCTCTGGGGGAAGGCCGACAGGAGCTGAGGGGCATCCGGTTCGGGACTCCTCATCCCTATGGGATGAGGATGGGGAGGTTAGAGAACAATAAGACAAAAGCAGAGTAGGAGAAGAAATTGGCAAAGGTAGGGTGATGGGATGTGATAGACGGTTTGGCACAATGAGAGGATGCGGGGACAAAGGAGCGAATAAGCAGCGCATCCTGGGGCATTCCGTGTATAAATGCTTTTATGCGAATGCCCGAAGTCTACGAGCAAAGGTGGGAGAACTGGAATGTCTGGTGACAAGGGAAAATATTGACATAGTGGGCATAACGGAAACCTGGTGGAATGCGGAGAATCAGTGGGATACCGCAATCCCGGGCTATAAACTCTACAGGAGGGACAGGCAGGGGCGTGTTGGAGGTGGGGTGGCCCTTTATGTTAAGGAAGGGATAGAATCCAGCAAAGTAGAGACTGAAGGTGGATCCGACTCCACCGTAGAATCTCTGTGGGTTAAATTACCAGGCTTGTGCAGCGATGTAATACTGGGGGCGTGCTATCGTCCTCCAGACCAGAAATCTGATGAGGACCTTGAAATGAGGAAACAGATCAGGGAGGTGACAAGGAGGGACAGGGTTGTAATCATGGGGGACTTCAATTATCCTCATATTGACTGGGTCAATTTGTGTTCTGGTCACGATAAGGAAACCAGATTTCTTGACGTGCTGAATGACTGTGGCTTAGATCAGCTAGTCACGGAGCCCACCAGAGGACAGGTGACTCTGGATTTAATATTGTGCGGTACGCAGGACCTGGTTAGAGATGTAAACGTTACTGAGCCATTGGGGAACAGTGATCATGCTGCGATCCGTTTTGACGTGCACGTTGGGGGAAGAATACCAGGCAAATCTCTAACAAAAACCCTTGACTTCCGACGGGCGTACTTCCCTCAAATGAGGAGGCTGGTTAGAAGGAGGTTGAAAGGGAGGGTAAAAAGAGTCCAATCTCTCCAGAGTGCATGGAGGCTGCTTAAAACAACAGTAATAGAGGCCCAGCAGAGGTGTATACCGCAAAGAAAGAAGGGTTCCACTAAATCCAGGAGGGTGCCCACATGGCTAACCTGCCAAGTTAGAGAGGCTGTGAAGGGCAAGGAAGCTTCCTTCCGTAAATGGAAGTCTTGCCCTAATGAAGAGAATAAAAAGGAACATAAACTGTGGCAAAAGAAAAGTAAGAAGGTGATACGGGAGGCCAAGCGAGACTATGAGGAACGCATGGCCAGCAACATTAAGGGGAATAATAAAAGCTTCTTCAAATATGTTAGAAGCAGGAAACCCGCCAGAGAAGCGGTTGGCCCTCTGGATGGCGAGGGAGGGAAAGGGGAGATAAAAGGAGACTTAGAGATGGCAGAGAAATTAAATGAGTTCTTTGCATCTGTCTTCATGGCAGAAGACCTCGGGCAGATACCGCTGCCCGAACGGCCCCTCCTGACCGAGGAGTTAAGTCAGATAGAGGTTAAAAGAGAAGATGTTTCAGACCTCATTGATAAATTAAAGATCAATAAGTCACCGGGCCCTGATGGCATCCACCCAAGAGTTATTAAGGAATTGAAGAATGAAGTTGCAGACCTCTTGACTAAGGTATGCAACTTGTCCCTCAAAACGGCCACGGTGCCAGAAGATTGGAGGATAGCAAATGTCACGCCTATTTTTAAAAAGGGAAAGAGGGGGGACCCGGAAACTATAGGCCGGTCAGCCTAACATCCATACCGGGTAAGATGGTGGAATACCTCATCAAAGATAGGATCTCAAAACACATAGACGAACAGGCCTTGCTGAGGGAGAGTCAGCATGGCTTCTGTAAGGGTAAGTCTTGCCTCACGAACCTTATAGAATTCTTTGAAAAGGTCAACAAGCATGTGGATGCGGGAGAACCTGTGGACATTATATAACTGGACTTTCAGAAGGCGTTTGACACGGTCCCTCACCAAAGACTACTGAAAAAGTTCCACAATCAGGGAATTAGAGGACAGGTCCTCTCATGGATTGAGAACTGGTTGGAGGCCAGGAAGCAGAGAGTGGGTGTCAATGGGCAATTTTCACAATGGAGAGAGGTGAAAAGCGGTGTGCCCCAAGGATCTGTCCTGGGACCGGTGCTTTTCAACCTCTTCATAAATGACCTGGAGACAGGGTTGAGCAGTGAAGTGGCTAAGTTTGCAGACGACACCAAACTTTTCCATGTGGTAAAGACCAGAAGTGATTGTGTGGAGCTCCAGAAGGATCTCTCCAGACTGGCAGAATGGGCAGCAAAATGGCAGATGCGCTTCAATGTCAGTAAGTGTAAAGTCATGCACATTGGGGCAAAAAATCAAAACTTTAGATATAGGCTGATGGGTTCTGAGCTGTCTGTGACAGATCAGGAGAGAGATCTTGGGGTGGTGGTGGACAGGTCGATGAAAGTGTCGATCCAATGTGCGGCAGCAGTGAAGAAGGCCAATTCTATGCTTGGGATCATTAGGAAGGGTATTGAGAACAAAACGGCTAGTATTATAATGCCATTATACAAATCGATGGTAAGGCCACACCTGGAGTATTGTGTCCAGTTCTGGTCGCTGCATCTCAAAAAAGACATAGTGGAAATGGAAAAGGTGCAAAAGAGAGCGACTAAGATGATTACGGGGCTGGGGCACCTTCCTTATGAGGAAAGGCTACGGCGTTTGGGCCTCTTCAGCCTAGAAAAGAGACGCTTGAGGGTATGATTGAGACATACAAAATTATGCAGGGGATGGACAGAGTGGATAGGGAGATGCTCTTTACACTCTCACATAATACCAGAACCAGGGGACATCCACTAAAATTGAGTGTTGGGCAGGTTAGGACACACAAAAGAAAATATTTCTTTACTCAGCGTGTGGTCGGTCTGTAGAACTCCTTGCCACAGGATGTGGTGATGGCATCTAGCCTGGATGCCTTTAAAAGGGGATTGGACAAGTTTCTGGAGGAAAAATCCATTACGGGGTACAAGCCATGATGTGTATGCGCAACCTCCTGATTTTAGAAATGGGTTATGTCAGAATGCCAGATGCAAGGGAGGGCACCAGGATGAGGTCTCTTGTTATCTGGTGTGCTCCCTGGGGCATTTGGTGGGCCGCTGTGAGATACAGGAAGCTGGACTAGATGGCCCTATGGCCTGATCCAGTGGGGCTGTTCTTATGTTCTTAACTTTCCAGTGCCCATGCAACTGCAATGCACACCCAAGGTTAGGAAACACATGTTTCTTTTGTCTTGAGGAGGATTTCGTGACTGCTGCTACCACATGATGTAGCGCACTTGCCCTGTTAGCACAACTGCATCAGCACTGGATATTTGGATAGGCTTGGGCCTTGAGTATTGTTAGAAACAATGCAGATTTATTTTTGTGTATTAGTTCTTTTTATATCATGTAATACAGTTAGCTGGTACAGTTTTTAAGTTCTTAGTAAAATAGGTTGCTTGGCCCTGTCTTATCATATAGCAGGCAGGTTCACATTTAAAAAGTGTCACCACAATGGACAAAATTTCTCCACTAATGGGCTCCACAACTCTCTTCTCTGCCTATGGAAGACTCATCTTGTGATCACCAATGTGCAGCATAAAAAGTTTTTCAAACATCTGGAGGTGGTGATAATGAAATAAAAACACATAACACCACTTTCTGCACTTCTCATTTTTGTAAAAAAAAAAACACCATTTTATTTGGTTTTTATTTATTAATGGGGATGCATGGGTAATGACTTTGGCTGCATCTGCTGACACTATTCCATCTATATCACCTACCTAGTACATTTTTAAAGCAATTATAATTTATAGTGCAAATTCTGAATAAAAACACACAACACCGCTTTCTGCACAACTAACTGTTGGAAAACACCAAAATTTGGGAAAAATAAAACCGTTTTCTCCTACCCCTATTCATATGCTATGAGGCACCATAGAGAAGATTCTGATTATTATTATTATTGATATATAGTCATCCATCTGTGTGCATTGTGCTTTACAAAGAATTAAAAAGCAGGACCCTGTTTCAAGGGATCCACAATCTAAAATTAACATGGGAAGCAACAGAAGAAGGGTGAGGGAAATGAAGGCAGGGATAACTTGGGTTTGAAATGCTTCCCAAATTCTAGACAGCTTTAAATTGAGAGTTAAATATGCTTTTCTTTCATCATTCAAACCAGATGCACTGATCAAATAAGGATGCTGGATAGTCTTGGTATAATTTGTTCTCAAATAATTTGGTGGCTGCTAGCAATTAATTATTCCTCTTAATGCTTAATGCTTTTTCCTGCTTAGAGCAGTGCTCCTGCAGTAATGACAAGCAGTACTGACACAGTTTAACAGTTTCAGTTTGAGAACCTTTATTGGCATATCACACACATACATAGACAAACAATTCACATGCTTGAAAAGTGATACTAATTCCTTACATGTCAAGAAGTATTGGCACTGTCTAGCTTCACCAACATTTTAGAGATGGCTTGCAACAGTTTTCTTTGAATCTCTGGATAACCCCTTGGGGGTAATTTTTAACTAAGCCTTGATGTGTTTAATGATGATCAACATCTTATGACCTGTCATTCTTTAGGCTAACAGACTTGTCAGTTACTGATTTTTTACCTACCCTGTTAAAGGCAGAGCTCCATCTTTTGCTGCTGTAGTTTCATCATGGCAAGAAGACAGAGAAAGAGTTCTTTCCTCACTGAAACAGTGTGATGTGGGAATCCCATGCCAACATGTTTTTGGACTGGTGCATATAGTAGCTGCACAGTTTCAATTTTATGAAACAGATTTCAGGGCCAGTGTCAGGGGTCAGACGAGGCAAAGCATGGGTCTGAGAGCCCACCTGGCTGATCCCTGAAGCTCCCCCCCCCCCACATGCTTCAGTCTCCAGGGAGCAGTAGTATAATGTACTCAGCTGAACAAGTCACTTTGCCCTGCCTTCTTCTGTCCTCCCTGTCTGCAAGTGGACTACCACAGGGGCCTTTAGAAAGCCTGTTAGCATATGCAGATGACAGGGAAGGACATTACAACAGAATGACTAATTCATCTGAGTGAGTCATGTTATCATCTCTGGCCTCTCTTTCCTCAGTGTCCAAGCAGCTGGGAAAGGCAAAAGGGAGACAGGCTGTACACGATTAGTACCATTGGGGAACGGCTACCCAGGGCACATTGGATGCTGTGGCAGTCATTTTGGTGCCACGGCAGCCCCATGCTCTGTGTAGCTCAGGATTGGGCCAGCAGGACCTCTATCTTGATGATAATTAATATAAACTCCTGCCACTAGATGTGCATGTTATATGTGAATCAGAAAATAAATTTCCTCTCAAACTCTGGAGACAAATCTTAACACTAAAATCATTAACAGCCCAGTCTTATCTTCCACCATGTTAATAGCATGCAGCTATGCCAGAAAGTTTGGCAATTTGAAGAGACACTTTGCCAACAGCCTGAGGCCCATAGCCAGGGCCCATAGCCAGGGAAGGCCCATAGCCAGGGAGACAGACTAGGGACACACTACACTTGCTCCCAGTGTGGAAGGGACTGTCACTCCCAAATCAGCCTTTTCAGCCACACTAGATGCTGTGCCAGAACCACCATTCAGAGCTCGATACCATAGTCTTCGAGACTGAAGGTTGCCAACATGCCAAAAAGGCATGCACTGCATGCTGTGATGGTGGGGATATGACAGCCCGTAGGAGGTAATTAAAATATTTACTAAAAACATTCCCCCCAGCCCAGTAAGCTGCCTCATAGCCTATGGGTCTTGGGCCAGCCATTTTGCTGTGTAGGTTCATGAGAGCCAAAGAGTGTTCTGAGGTAGGGTTTCAGCAATAGGATTCTGGTGCAAGTCTCTGCTGCTGAGATCCACTTCTTACCTTCTCTGAATTGCCCCCTGCACTCCTCCTGATTCCTCCTGAAACTCCCCTTGCCCTCCTCCTCCCTGCCCACGACACACCCCTTCTGCGGACTTAAGGAGGCTGATGCAGCCCAGGGTCTACAGCAGCCCAGGGTGACGCAGCCCATGGCGCTGCTGCTGCTGATTTGCAGCTTGGACAGGCCTGAGGACAATGATCATTGCTGGGCATTCTGTAATAGCAGAACGTTCCTCCTTTTGTCACAGATGGCCCAAAGTATTGTACCATATGTTTGTCCACAACCATTGTTTTTTCCTTCCATTATAGGATTATACTTATTCAAGATTAATTACTTCTTTATACAATAATTTCCAGTGATTATAGTGTTTTGATGTGTGAATTTTTCAAGATCAGATCACATACTAAAGCTGGGCAGAGAAAATAGTCAACTCTGATTGTCTTACCTGCAGCTCATGTTAGAGGCCAGGTCATCAGTATCTTGGAACTTATTTTCTCTAGTGATACAAGATGAGATGAATTTTTCCAGCTGTTAGACTCATATGCATTTCAAGCCAGCACTTATAGGACTCAAATGGATGTAGCATCTGTGGTTCATGTGTGAGTATATCCAGTTTAATGGGGAGATAGATTAAGTAAAACTGCTTTTTGTAGTTATTTTTTTGGAACTATGGACTGAAAAAGGAAATTTATATTAATATGTGACTGAGAAAATTTATGACCATCAATGTATAATCATTTTGCCAGTGTACTGTAACTTGGAAAGATAGAAATAGAAAATGGATTGTTTTCATTTGAAGCATAATATTATTTCATTTGTGGGTTATTATAACGTTACTGATTGGCAAAGGAAAAGTAACTCTATTTTGCCAAATACTATAAGCTTTCTAGATATTAACCAGGACATAGTACACATTATGAAAGAAGCTCTTTCACGTATATTTAGGAGATGTAATTGTTTTATCAGCTGAGATATGATTTAAATGCAGGACTTTTTTTTCAAGCTAGCCAGCTGATTCCCCTTAGTTCCCCAGGCAACACAGCTCCCTCTGCCTTTGGGCAAGCACAGTGATTTAAAGGTACCTGCAGGAAGTGACTATGAAACAAGTCAACCAACTATTAGAATAATAATAAAGAAAAGCAAAAATGAAAAATACTTGTAAATTATATGGATAGTGTTTTAAAAAATTTTTAATACGTATTAGCAAATCAAGTTAAAGGATTCTAATTTTTAAATTTATGCATGCATTTTCACACCTGCTGTAATTTTACAGCAAGTTATTCAGAATTCTTTGTGTTGTCTGTGCATTTACACAGTGGAGTTCTGCACATTTGCAAAGCACATCCCTCACTCAGCTGAGGGTATTTGGCAAGTTGCTGAATATTCTGGGTAGACAGACACTCTTAGGGGTGATAAGATGTGTTCTTCACAATGCTGCTTCGACAGTGGTAAAAAAACATCCAAAAGATTGGGAGTCAGGACCAACCCCAGGAATGGTGGGGCCCAGTGCATACTTGCATGCACCCCCGCAGCCCCCCCTCACCAAGCAGCCACTGTGACCCAATCAGTGATGGTGCTGTATGTGAAGCATGGCACCCAGAAATGTCACTACCAACTGCTTCTGGGAAGCCCATTTGGGGCCATATGGACACAATGGTGGACGAGAGGGCTGACCTAGTGCTCCACTTGCTATGGCTCAGTATGAATGATTCATTATTGAGATGGTGGCAGCACCATGGGGCCCCTCTGATGCACAGGGCCTGATTCGGCTGAATCAGTCAAATTGCTTTAAGGCTGGTCCTGTTGGGGGTTTTACCTGTGTATGAGGCACACAACAATGCATACATTCCCCACCTCTCCAGAGTGGAGAGAGAAAATGCTTAACAAAGCTTGGAAAGCTTGCAAGGTTGATTCTATGCATGTCCAGAACTCCACTGTGTGTCTGCATAGAGAACCATTTGAAGAACCATAGCCATAGGTCAGTAACCTGTCCTTTTTAAGTCAATAGACCCATTAAGAACAAGGTGGTAATCTGGAGAAGATCGATTTGTTACATAAACAAGGTCATGCAATTGCATATAGAACTCTCATCAGAGTTTGAGGTTTGCACATTTATGAAACTTCAGTAGGATTATACAATGTGGAACTGCATTTACTGGAAGGGGAGAAATTTAGCATTATACATAGTTCCGCAGTGGGAATTTTGCTATCTGTATCCATCCTGTCTTTGGAAAAAAGCAGACACAGATAACCATCACCATCGTAGCAGATGTTCCAAACCTGGACAGTTCCTGCAACTATAAGTCCTCCTGCTAGCCAACTGCACAGACTGCTGAATAGACTTGTCACTGCTGCACAGTTGGTTCACAGCAGGATTCCTGTGGATTTAATGGCTAGTAGGATCACCACTATTGTAACTTACCTGCTGCACCTTGAGAACATGTCTCAGGATAAGTGGCTCATGGCAATGATGGCAAAGACCATGGAACCTGTCTGCCCATTAGTTCAAAGGCTGGCAGATGGATGATGAACCTGCAGAGAGAAAGAATTATGAAGAGGGAGGAGGATAGTCTTCTTCATTCCTCTGTTCCATCCCATTCACCCACTATGAACGATTGCAGGACTCTAGTTTTTATTACTATATTACACCAATATTCAAAGTAACTGACAAATTTTAGTGCTGTCAATCAATCTGAAAACATGCTCTGCAGTTTAAGAAGTAGCAAATTCCTAGAATTGATATGGCTCAAATAACTGTTTCCATATATTATTTGCAAGTGTATAATTACACTGAAATTGTAAGTCATGTAATTTTTCCCACAACCACCTTTGTTTTTCCACACTAGTTATCATTCATCCTATTTCCATAATACCTCAGCATCACATTTTTCAGTTTACTGGTAGGTCAAGTAGACATTAAATGATCATATTTATGATCCAGACGTTGAGAAATATTTAGATGTCCTTTTCTGATTCTGTTTTAGGTACAAATAACTCTTTGTAAAAGTTGATAAAAAGAATAAAATGCAAATTGTTGCTGAGCTTTGTCCCTGGGCCATTAAACGTGCAAGCTGTGCTTGTAGTTAGAACAGTGGAGAATTCCTAGACATTGTAGTAGACAATAAATTTTCATAATCACAGCTTCTTTGCTTTTCTCTGATCTAGCAGCTACTGTATACATTTCCAAAGACTGGATTTATGCTGTCTCTTGAACCTAGACCTTGCTAAAGAGGGTTGGAGCAGTGATGAAAGAAAGGGGCATATGGAAGCAAGCACTGTTTATTACCTGTCAGTAAATGAATTCTTGAAGAAGGATCTCTGGTGAAAAAAAATTGAGAGTGAAATGCTATAAACCCAGAAAAGATAAATTAAGAAATATCTCATTTATACTGACAGTCAGAAATAAGTACTATACTATAGTTATCATAATGTTTTCCAAAGACTATTTCCAATAAGAACAACCAGCCATCAATCTTTTCATTAAATAGTTGTTAGATGACTATCTTTCATTTTTTATTGCAATTTTACTTGCTGTGTCATATTAACTAATATCTTTATGGCTGAAATCCTAAGCTCATTTACTAGAGAGTAAATCCCAGTGAGCACATTAGGATTTACTTCTGAGTAAAGCTGCATAGGATTGCATTGTAAATGACCTTGAGAGAAAAGACAGGTCTCATAGTAGCAGTGCAATTGTATCATGATTAATTGTAAGGGACCCTGTGGTGACTAATAAAGTGAAAATGTACAAAGGGGTGAATAAACTAGGTTATAAAAAGAAGAGATATGGTTATAAACTGCCTAAAAAACATTAAGGGTCATTTAGGGCACATTATTTTGATCATCTTTATCCTTTGTATGTGTATCCAGATGTAAAGATGCTAATCACATAGACCCTTCCCCAAGTTTTTCAGCTCATTTATGCATTGCTATGTGAACCTGGTTTTCTGAGATAATAGGCGAGTGCAGTAGTCTGTTCTTGACTTAGGCATTTTCTTAGCTTAAAGCACTCATGGGTGAAGTTAAAGGATCCTAAATTCACATCAAGCCATAATCCTGGGGATATACAGTGATCTGTTCAGTTCCTTAAGGGCCACTTTCTCCCATATAAACCCCTTTAAGCACTTCATTCAACTCTTCTGCATGGGTGAAGACATGAGATGAAGTTAAGCTCTTCCGGGGGGGGGGGGGCTGCTAGGCTTGGACTGCCTTTAAGAGAACTTTCAGATTAATTGTGGCTTGATTGTTGGATGGCATTAAAGTATCTTTAGGTCAGACCAGACATAACATTTAACACATTAGGACTTATTTCTTCCTTAAAATAGCATTTGCAAGTGAACTGACCAGGATTGGATCTGCAGCCTGTGGGGAGGGGTCTTTTAACTCTTTCCTTAGTGTTGCTGACAGAAACCGTCCCCCAAAGCTGTTGTAAGCCCTAGGAGGGAAACTTTCACTGGTGCTCAATGACACTTTCCTCACAAAATTTACAGCATCTCTTGGGGATCCCTTTTCATCAGGGCCACAGCACTGGGAGAAATGTCTATTTCCCCCCCCCCCTTCCCATATCACATTAATCTGATTGCTCATCTACTGCTGTTATTTGAATTAAGAAAAAAACCACAATGGAGTTAAAAAGAAGTTTTACTTACCTCTCCTGAGCCATCTGGTTGCTTCTGCATGTAATGTAGTATGTGCTTCATCAATGGCACTGTATTCTATGGGCTGGTGGGGGATAGGATTGGGCCTAAGTTGTGTTGCTAACTTCCGTGTTTTTTAAAATCTTTGTTTAACATTGTGTTTCTAATGGGTTATTTCATGATCCATATTGTATGCCAAGTTGATAGAAAAGCATGGGTATCAATTATTTAAATAAATAAATAAATAAATTCCTTGGATAGCTATTTTAACGAACAATGTTGAAATGTGCATCCATATAGAAACTGTAGTGTGACACAGCTCACACTAACACTTTTAAAAGATGATAGAACTGGAAAACACTAGGGCTGTCTAGAAAATGTTTAACTAGAGCAGTTTCAAGTTAAATATGCTGTCATTGCAAATTATGGTAAGGCCATGAGGCACAGACAGGCTTAAAACACTTTTTTCACACACACACATGGCCCAATCCTATTGAAGGCAGTAGTGGCTGAATGCATGTTCCACTGGTCCAAGTTGCTCCAAAAGCACCATAAAATGCTTTGTGGTGGTGCAGGGAGCCTTTTCACACATGCTGGCAGAGCGACAGAAGGCATTTGGAACAAGTAAGGCACAGGGGGCAGAATGGGATGGGAAGGGCAGGGAGGGGGTTGAATGGTGTTGGGGAGGGCTGAATGGGGAGATGGTGGGGTGAGCAGATTGGGCTTGGGAGGAGTGGGATGGGCCAAATCGCAGGCCCCACCCATGGCTGATCTGCCTGCATGGATCAATGTGGACTTGCACCAGTCATACAAATGTCCCTTTACCCCAAGGAGACATCCAGCAGCCCAAAATCCCCTTCGGGATGCAGCATAGCCAGTGCTGCTGCATTGCCACGTAGGGATTTAGGTTAAATTGAACTGAAAAACAACTACTTGGCCCCCAGTGCAGATCAGGAGCATGATGCATGGGGTAAAAAAATCACCTCTTGCCAGCAATTTGCTGCAAGTATTGAACAGTAATGACAGGGTCTTACTTTTTGAAATTTGCAAACTTACTTGAATATATACAAAAGAATTTAAGAACAAGATCTTAGGAAACTGCCTCATATTGGGTCAAGTCATTGGTCTATGTTTGTATTATTGGTGCTGACTGATCGCAGCTCTTCAGCGTTTCAGACTGGGGTCTATCCTTCTCCTTTCTGGAAATACCTGGGATTAAATCTGGGATCTTCTACATGCAAAGCATGTGCTATAGTACTGAGCTGCAGCCCCTCCCTAGCATGATCACCCATCATATGATCTGTTCAAAAACCCTACACACCATAGACTCGGAAAACTGAGTTGAAATTGAACTAATGCAAATGAGGTGGGTGAAAATGGATTTAGTGAATTCCAATGAGGAGATTTCCAGGATTGCTGTTGGTTTGTTTTATTTTTTAATAAGTCCAAGTATTATAGTTTCTAGTGTAAAGTCTGTTAAATCCTAATTCTATATTGTGCATGGCTTTAATCCCTTGTGCCAAGAATTAGGATTTTCAGGTACATTGTTCATTAGTGCAAAATGCATTGACTCATCAGAGAAACTGTACCAATGGCTCCCTAGAGGGTCACATGGTGCTACTAAGTTTATTATCCTATTATCGGATGACCACCATGTGCCAAGACATTGTGCCAAAAACAGATGTTTAAGGATGGGGCCATTAGAAAGGAGAGTAACTCAGTTGTTTGTGGATGAATTTTAACCTGGACACCCCAAAAGAAACCCTTCTGATTTTTTTTTTAAAGAGCAATACTAGCTTATTCAGAAATGCAGCTTATAGCTTGTGTTGTGAATGCACGGTATGTCAGGAATTTGCCTGCCACAAACTGGCTGGTTTTTTGCCCACTTTTTAAGCCCTGGCTGCTCTTCAGTCCCAGAAGGAAAGTCCAGAATTTGGGGGAAAATTGAACTGGCTCAGGAATCCTTAAAGCCTAGACTGGTTGACTGCTATTCCTCTTATGTATATTGTGCTGGTATCCAATGAGGTGCCAAAAGAATCCAGGATGACCATACTAGTCTCTTATTTGAAAAGAGCTCATTGTAGTAATCTCTTCCTTGTTGGGATAGCAAATGCAGCTCTGGCTGTCTGCCCAGCATGCGTTACTTGTGTTATTCTGATCTTGCTTTCTTTTGAAAAATCAAAATTGTAACAGTCGCTGATCCTGTATGTTACCCTTTGGGTACCAAGTTACTTGCTAGTCCTTGGTTATTGATGAGGGGAAGTATTGGTTTGATTTTATCAAGACCAGATCACTTGCCTGTTTTGACTGTTAATAACAGTTTTATTTAAAGATTTGTGGGGGGTTTTGTTGTTGTTTTTTTTGGTCACCCTGTAAAATATGAAAGAACAGCTTGAAGGAATAATTGCCAACAAAGGTCTCAGGAGACTGGTCTGATACAGTGAGGCAAAGGAATGTACATTTTTTCCCCTCATATTTAACTCTTGGCTTAGGGTCGTTTGATTTAAGCAATTCTCAAAAAAAAAAAAAAAATCCTGACATGTAATGTGGGTAGTATAAAATTGTTTGCCAGTTGAAGATTAAATTGCTTGCCAAGTAGATCCTTCCTAGAAAATACCGGCCTTCTACCACACAGAGTACTTTTCTTTATACATTTAATCTTCAGGTCTACATGATAGTGGGCCTTTTTGAAGGTACAAATGAGTGAGATCTTTCACCTCTGTCTTTTCCTAGCATCTGATTAGATGCCAACAAGCTGTACCCTAGTTGGCTCCTGACTCTTCAGGTGGAGCAGCAAAATTGCCACACATACACACAAGTTGGTAAGCAGCAACTCCTGCACCAGTTGTAACCTCCTGCACCAGTTGTAACAATTCTTGGTTCACCACACCGGGACTCACCATGAGGATCCCTAGAATGGACACACCAGCTCCGAATTCAGTCATTTTCAACCACTATGCCATGGCACATGGTGTACAATGAGTGGTCCACAGGAATTTGGGGGAAGGTAATTTATTAATAGGGCCAATGGGAGATGTGAGCCCCCACTGGCAGCATGGTGTGCCTTGTCAATTGTCAAAAACCTGGTGGTGTGCCTTGACCATTTTAGTGCCTTGTCAGTGTGCAGTGAGATGAAAAAGGTTGAAAATCACTGTCCTAATTCCTAGTGCTTTTAGCAAGCCCTGTATACCTATAGCTTTTCATATATTGAGAATAGAACTGTGTATGGCATGGCCATGTATAAAGACAGAATACACTGAGTACCTTTCAGTCTTAAACTGTGTACAGATGATCACTTTTCAGAGACAAAGGAAAGTTCTCATTACCTGTGATGCACACATTCATTTTGGGTCTCTGATCAAACTGGCATTGAGGTTTTCACAGTGCTTCAGGGTTTACCCTGGAAAATTCTAAAGGAGCCCCTAGAAAAATGGCCCAGCACCTTTTCTATAAAAGTGTGTGTATTTTGTTGTGAATATCCTGGATGGCTTTTGAATACACATGGATACGACTTTGTGTACCTTGGCTCAACGATCTCCGACACTTTCTCTCGATACCGAGCTAAACAAGCGCATCGGTAAAGCAGCTACCACGTTTTCCAGACTCACAAAGAGAGTCTGGTCCAACAAGAAGCTGATGGAACATACCAAGATCCAGGTCTACCGAGCTTGCATCCTGAGTACACTTCTGTACTGCAGCGAGTCATGGACTCTTCACTCATAACAGGAGAGGAAACTGAACACTTTCCACATCCGCTGCCTCCGATGCATCCTCGGCATCACCTGGCAGGACAAAGTTCCAAACAACACAGTCCTGGAACGTGCTGGAATCCCTAGCATGTATGCACTACTGAAACAGAGATGCCTGCGTTGGCTCGGTCATGTTGTGAGAATGGATGATGGCCGGATCCCAAAGGATCTCCTCTATGGTGAACTCTTGCAAGGAAAGCGCCCTACAGGTAGACCACAGCTGCGATACAAGGACATCTGCAAGAGGGATCTGAAGGCCTTAGGAGTGGACCTCAACAGGTGGGAAACCCTGGCCTCTGAGCGGCCCGCTTGGAGGCAGGCTGTGCAGCATGGCCTTTCCCAGTTTGAAGAGACACTTGGCCAGCAGTGTGAGGCAAAGAGGCAAAGAAGGAAGGCCCATAGCCAGGGAGACAGACCAGGGACAGACTGCACTTGCTCCCGGTGTGGAAGGGATTGTCACTCCCGAATCGGCCTTTTCAGCCACACTATATGCTGTTCCAGAACCACCATTCAGAGCGCGATACCATAGTCTTTCAAGACTGAAGGTTGCCAACAGACTTGTACATACGTGACAAGTAACAACCACCTTCTCCCCATGCATGGAGAAGTTCTTGTATTTAAGTATCTGATGATATGGGTGCATATCTGCATATTACCTTATGTGAGCTTTATAAAATAAAAAAGTGAAGTTTTCCCTCTAGGAGAATGATCTAGATTAGACTAGATCACCATTTGGTATAATCATTTTCCTCATTCAGTTCACTTTGAGGGCATGAGGAAGCAGCTTCAATTAGGAAAATGGAAAACAGGCTTCTCCCCTCTTGCTAGCTTCTTCCTCCAGTCATGTTTGAACAGTTACCAGGTTGCATCAGAGCTAATAACAGTAGTGATAGGATGCCACTCCACTTGCTCTGCAGGAATAATTTCAATGTATGAAAAGAATTGCCCATACTCAGTCAAAGTCAGGATAGGAAAGAAGCACTCAAAGAAGAAGCATTTTCCTATTCCATACTTAACCTGTTTGTATACTGCAGTTTAAGGTCATGGATAATGTGACCCATTTACATGGTTATTATTGCATTCTAGTATTCTGAAATCTGCCAAGACTATGACTACATGTTTTATTGCTAGGATTAGCTATACTGAAGTTTTAAGTAACTGAAATTTACTAGAGCACATTCAATTGAATCCAGATTTGTAAAATGCCCTATGTTATAAACTATGTATAAACAAACAAAAATTGCATACATTGGAGTGTTTGCATCCATAACTGGGTAACCATTTGTCATCCACGTTTCAGTGAAAAGCTCTCATCTAATTACAGTGAATAAGATGCAGCAGTTATGGACATTTATTTAAATAGCAAGGTCACAATACATCCAATGGAACTGACTCTTTCTGGGCTTCTTGCACATCCCATATTGAGATATCTATATTCAGCTTTGAATCTCAAAGAAAGATCTGTTCTGTCTGCCTATTCTCACAATAACTGTCCAGCTACCCCTCCTTCAATCTCGCTTCCTCTTACTGTCACATCTCATGAAGCTCTCTCTTTCTTCCTCCTTTCACTCTTCCCTCTCCCCTAATTTTTTTGGAAATGGATCTGCCATTGCCTTTTTGCTTGGAGTTAATAACTTTCTCCTCAGTTCTGTCTCTGCTGCTTTTTCCTTTTATCTCAAGCACAGGTTAAGCACAAGTAGCTGCACCAGTCTGTTTTTGAACCTTGGACATAGAATTATGTTATGAATGTGCATTTAATTCCATTAACTCAATGTACAATAGAGATCAACATTTCTCCTCTTTCATGTATGAATAGGTGAGTGAACTGGACTCTTTTTATCTTAAAAAGTTTTAAGATAAAACTTTTTATCTTAAAAACTTTTTATCTTAAACTTTTTATCTTAAAAAATTGCATTATGTCTTGAATGTCATGCCAGATTTCATTCTTATATTTCAGTGTACAAGACACTGGCGTACCTGGGAGGGGCAAGCGGGGCAAATACCCCAGGCTCCGCCCCTCCAGGGGCGCCTCGGAGCCTTGCCCCCGCCCCTGCCAGGAGGAGCGTCCAGGAGCGCTGCGGAGAGGCAGCTTGCTGCCTCTGTCAGCCCCTGGGCGCCGACTGAGCCGCCCCTCCCCTTCCCTCCTCCTTTATAAGAGGATAGGAGACAGGCTCCCTAGAGAGGCACTTACACTCTAGGGCTCCCATCTCGTCTCCTCCTATAAGGAGCAGGAGGTATGGTCTAGAGGGTAGAGCCTCTGTCTGCCTGAAGATAACATCCACAAGGTCGCCAGTTCGAGGCCACCGGCACCGTGCGACCTTGGAGCAGCTGACAAGCTGAAGCCGAGCAATTCCATCTGCTCTGAGCATGGGAGGATGGAGGCCAGAATGTGAAGCCAGATCGGAATGAAACACCTTGAATGTAGTCGTTCTTGAAAGAAAGAACCTTCTTTGAAATTGTAAATATCCCTATTTAATAAGGGATTTAATAAAGCCTGCCTATGTAAACCGCCTTGAATAAAGCCTTGAATAAAGACCAAGAAAGGCGGTATATAAATACCTGTTGTTGTTGTTGTTGTTATTATAAAGGAGGAGGGGAGAGAGGGGCAGTCCAGTTGGTGCTGAGACACTGCCTGGGAGGTAGCGTCCGGCTGCCTCCCAGGAGTGCTCCTGGGTGCCCCTGCTCCGCTTCTGAGGGTGTCCCTCAGGGGCAGAGCAGTAGCAGCACGCGCCCCCTCTGACTTCGGAGGGAACGCATGCTGCTTCTCGGCTGGGTCACCCTGCTCCACTGCTGAGGGCGTCCCTCAGAGGCGGAGCGGAAGTGGCACGCACCCCCTCCAACTTCAGAGGGGATGTGCACCGCTTCCCAGCTGGTTACCCTGCTCTGCCTCTGAGGGCGTGCCTCAGGGCGGAGCGGAAGCGGCGCGCATCCCCTCCGAAGTCGGAAGGGACGTGCGCTGTTTCCCGCCCCCCACGGAGCCTACTGCGCAGCTTACAGCATCCCTTCCGACTTCGGAGGGGATGCGCGCCGCTTCCGCTCCGCCCCTGAAGGACGCCCTCAGAGGCAGAGCAGGCTGCGCAGATGTCTCCACTGCAGTGCTCTGGGGCCACTGGGAGCAGCCCCAGACTGCTGCCATGGAGATCCCCGCGGCGCGGACGGCTCCGAGGAGCCAGCTGCGCAGAAGTAATTGCGGTGACGATGACGTCACCACAATTACTTCCGGGTCAAGTGCGCGGGGGGGGGGGCGGAGAAGGGGATGAAACAGGATTTGGGGGGCAGAATTCTGGGGGTTGCCCCAGGCACGGGGACTCCCAGGAACACCACTGGTACAAGAGAGATATGGTATTATTAACAAACTGAATTAAACTAGAAGTCTCACTTTTCTCAACCTGTTACTGTAAATTAATTGTATCATTAACAGCCCAATCCTAACCTGTTCTGGAACAGCCAGGCCATAGTGACCTGCGCTGTATCCAGGAGGTCACCTTGGGTAAGGGAATATTTTCCCCCTTACCCTGTGTTGAGCCCCAGCCTGCCCTATGGGGCTACTCAGATTTGTGCCAGCTGTTTAGCTGGCACAAATCCAAGCTGCCTGTGTAAGGCAGGTCTGTGTACTACCAGTCTGTGTACTACCAGGTCTGGGAGTGAGGACCCATGCTACTACCGCCAGTTCCACCCCCTTCTATGCCATCTGGGACAAACTTCCCCTGTCTGGCTGGTGCATGGGCTGGATCTGGGTTGGGCCTCTACACCAGCCCAGCCAACTCCCGAGTTGGTGCAGATGTGACTTACAGTATGTTTGTGACACTCAGGAATTGGCACAGGGGGCTTGCACCAGCTCAAAACCTTCTTTGGATTGCGCGCTAAGATGGCTAGACATAAGGTGTTAATTTCTTTCATCCCCAGCTGTGCAATAGAACTTTTGGAGACAAGACAGAAGAGATGAAATACAAAGTGCAGAGAGCTCCCAGTTCTTAACAACACATGACCTTTAGCATTTTAGCAGCTGTCACTGTACAGATGACTAACAAAACACACACTGTACAGATGTCCCTCTTGTTGACCTGATTTTGTTTTCTAGCTAGATTGTCCCAGCAAGTTTTGGAATGGGAAAGATAAAATTCTGCAACAATTTCTTCTCTCTGTGTGTAGGCCAGTTCTGTTAAAATGAACAAGATGCTTGCTGCTGACCTCAGTAACATGAGGACTGAATTTTGCATGTTCTTTAACCATGCATCTTGGCAACAATATGTTTTCTCCAGTGGATAATCGGCTACTTCATTTACATTCAGGTGCAAAGGCAATGAAGGCCACAAAATTTTGGGCTGCATATGCAGTCAACTCCACTTATTTAGGACTTGGGTAGTTTAGACTCCAATCAAGTACACATTTACCTGACAATAAGTCCCACTGAACTCAATGGGACTTACTTAGGAAGAGGCATGCTTAGGATTGTTCTGGGGCAACCCAATCCTAAGCGCCACAGTGCCACTAGGTGCAGTGGTGTCAACAGGGCTACTGTTGCATCCAGTGACCCCGCAGAAGCTGCCAGAGGTTGTCTTGCACAGTAAGTAAGTGCACAGGCCCTACAATGAGATTCCTCAAGTCTGTGCTGACTGTTTTGCCAGTGGAGACTGGAGAAGCTCCATGTTGGGCTTTTCAACCCAACACAGAGGATAGGATTCAGCAGAGGAGGCCTCCGCCAGTCCCACTGCCTTCCTGGATCAGTTCTCCCTGCCCCACCCTCTCAATGCCCTGGAACTCCCTCTCCCAAAAGGCGCCACCAGTGCAGTGGCAGGGCCCATGGGAGGTGGTAAAAGGGGTAATTTGTACCCAGGCTCAGGGTCATAAAGGGGGCCCAGGACCCAAAGGAGGATGCCCAGAAATTTCCTGGGATCTGACATTTTTCAAACTTACCCAGACTCACTGCCCATGTGGGATGCTGGGGGCACTACTGTGGGCATGGTAGTGGCTTCTGCTGCAAGCCATATGCATCCAGCTGAGGGATGCATTCGTGACACTCCTCAACACAGTGTCAAATCTAGGAGGAAACCAGCCTGCTGCAATAGGTCTTTGGCATGTAGATCCACCTCCCATGAAGGAGTGTATAGGAACTCGGGGACACAGCTGTGGGAGTAAGTTTTGGTACACACGGGACACTTTGCATTCTGTTGTGAGCCTAAGTACAATGATGCTAATTTTCTTCAATGATTTTCTGTATTTAAAATATTTTAGAGAGATTGAGAAGTGTGTTTTGGTTTTCCGTATTACTGTAGTTAGCTGTTGATGCTACGTCCTACTCTACCCTGTTCTGCTCCCTCATTTGGGAAGGGGCCCAAAAGAAACTTTGTTCTCCCAATAAAATTCTTCTCAGAGGCCCTGCCCAGTTGTCTCACCTTTGGCGGCCACACAGCACCCTCTTCCTGTTGCAGGGCCCAGCGCCAGCACTCCTTGCTCCAAGAGTGTCGAAAACATGCTTTACGGCACATTTACAACACCTAGCACCAGCGCTGAGTTCCAGCAGTATTGGCCCATCGGATTGGTCCCTAAGACACCTTAGAAGCATTGTAGGTTGAGTGTGCTTAATAAGGTATTATATATACAAACTACACCTCAATCACGTATTGTAACTCGTGATCTGTAACTTGTTAAAGTTGCATCTGAAATCTAAAGCTACCAGTTAGTACTTTAAAGAGAAAGGATGATGGGCTCATAGAACATGTATGCATTTTTTTAAGTATCTTGTGTTTTAAAAAAGTGAATGCAGATTGCCAATTTGAGTGCTAATACTCAATTAGGCTGCTTTCACACCATCGATTTACTTGGGAATTATCACCCTTCGTTCACTCACTTTTTAAGAACACTCAAGACATTCCCAACATGTGGAATTCCAGTCATTCTATCTCTTTCTGACCATATTGCTGGTTATTCTAATTTTTTTAAAATGCACTCACAGTATAAGCATGTCCTGTGTGGACCAGCACAGTATATGGAGGGTTTTCAGGGCAACGTTGCCTATAATTAAATGTATCCTGCTTGCAGTTTCTTCTCCTCTTTATTGATTGCTGTTGAGCATGGCAGCAGTATTACCAATGCCTCAAGGGACATGGGTAATGCCTCAGAGTGGAAGCAACCAGGAACAGACTCTGATACATATCACTGCACCTTGCCTTAGATGTCTGTTCTGTGGTACACCTTTCTTTTCACTGTTTTTTGGTAGTGGTATCAAGACAGAAAGAATGAGGCTATTAACCAGCAATTCTACTGCCACAGAAAGCAAAAAAATGGGCAGCAGCTGTAGACAGGAAGTTGCAAAGGACTTTATAGGACTGATTTCTGTGTTAACACAGAAGGAACTTGGCCTTTGGGACAGGCATTGCTGAATAATATAGTAGTATATTAAGTGGCATTTGGAAGCACCATTTTCATTCCATTTCCACCTGACTGGAAAATCAATGCCTCAAGGGCCCCCGGGGTGGAATCAACCAGGATCAGTTGAGGGCTAGGCAGTGAAATACAATGGAACAGACTGATAAATCTTCAAAAGGACAGGGTTCTATAGCTGAAGTCCAGTCAGCAAGAATACCTTTATGAGCACACTTGCTGCCTGAAGCTGGTACTGCTCAAAGAAAGCCTTTGTTCAGCAATAAAGACTGCAGTGAAACATAGGACAAGATGCAGTCTCTAAAGCAGCAATTCTCAAACTTTTCAATCTCTGGAGTCCTTTACACTTTTAGAGGTAGTTTTGGGGAGCCCCAGAGTGCTGATGAGTGCATGGTGGCCACTTATGGTGTGTTCTTGGAGCCCCTGGAAGGATCTCAAAGAGCCCTAGGGGTCCTAGGAGCATACTTTGAGAAACACTGCTCTAAAGCAGGGGTGCTCAAACTTTCAACTTTAGGGATGCTGGACCTTTAACAAGTGTATAGAAGAGAGAATTTCAGCAGGTGCAACTTGTCATCCCACAGATGACAAGCTGCACCTGCTGAAATTATCTCTCCTGCACAATTTTAAAGGTCCAGCATCCCTAAAGTTGAAAGTTTGAGCACCCCTGCTCTAAAGTATGCTAGTGAGGCAGCTAGGCTGCAGCCCAAGGATCTGTCTGTCCCTTTAAATATTTGGAGGCACCTGGACCATATACAGTTTCTACAGTTTTTTCCCCCATTTTCCAATCTCCTGCTCTTTTCCATCTGCTACAAATGCACACCTGTTGTAGGGTGAAAATAAAAGTCCTGCTTGTTACAGCAAGCAGGAGTGGAAGGTGAAGAAGTGTGAGGAAGTTTAGTGGTGGCATATTCTCACATCGCTTTGGAACAAATAAAGAGATAAATGGGATTTCTGGGTTGTGATCTGGCAATCCTACATATTGGGCTTAGGTAGTCCATTTATGATAAACTTTTAAAAATCATATATTCATTCTGAAATAACACAAACATCTACCTTTTTATAAGCTGCTTCTTCATTGAGAATCATTATATGGCATTTTAAGTCTGAGATTGAAAATGTATGATTTAGCAAAAGATCTGCTTAAGCTTGATGTGCAACTTGAGTTAAATTAATTCAGTTAAGTGTTAACTTATACTTGTGCCAGACTTGTCCACTGGGGTCAATTTTCTTTTAACAGTGAACACGAATTAATCCCTTCTCTCTGGGTCAAGCACTTCTTTAGAACTTTACAATTATGTCAAGCTAAAGTAGAGGTTTGACAAAAGAAAGCAGCCTGAAATAATTTAAGACCCAATGTTTGGTGACATGCCAGGACTGAAACCAGATGCCTTATACAGTATCCTCAGAAAACACTAAGTACTCTGTGCATGTGTGTGCAGCTGAAAACTGAGCAGGTGCCAATAAAAGCCATAGTTTCACAAAAGAATAGTTATCTCCTACTGTGTCATTTTAAAGTTATCACCTTTTAAAAGTGGCTATTCTAAACCTAAAACTATTGCTTGCCTATTTGGAAACACAGTTTTAGTCTATTATAGCAGGTTATTCTAGAGTTAACTGATGTATATAGCTGGTTACAGTTTATTTAAGTGTTCATAAAAGTTTTATCTCAGTGTGATTAGAATAAACAACATAAAATGTTAATTGTATTTAAGATAACAGCAATATAGTGTTATACAATAATATATTTCCTCCTTTTCTATTACTGACCAGACACTCTTGATAAAAATGCTACTGTGCTTTCCTGTTAATTCTCCACATTGTATACACTCTAACACCAGATTGCCTGTTTCATTACTGCATCTCCTAGACTTCTACTTTGGCCATAGATCAATGGACAAACTTTGCAAGCGGAAGGTCCAAGCTTCAACTGCTTAGCGCATTTCTCCACCAGTGGTACTTGAGGTGGTGTCTGCTGGTGCGTGTGGGACCCCCAGATCCCTGCCACCTGGCAGCAAGACCAGCAATCTAATGTGACAAGCAGCAGTAGAGGGCTTGGTTTGTTGGGCAGAGCTCCAGCGTGTGATTTTACATGTTCAGAAAAGTGCTCCCATCCACCCTGAGCCTCTTACTGGTGTTTGTCACATTGCATCTGGCCTCCTAATCTGGAAGAACTAGTGATGATGTCACCACCAGTTACTTCTGGTGGTACTTCCAATAGTTGGACCATGTGAAGTGGTATAGCAGGGTACAAATATTGAGAAATGTTGGCTTAGTGCATTTCCTGTGGCAGTGGCACAGGATAATGCAGGAACAGGGGAAGAGTCCAATTCCTGCCATTCTGACCACTATAGTGCACAGTTTTCCCAAGACAGGCAGGAAAATGCAAGTGGGCTAGAAGAAATGCAAGTGGTTAAATTGAACTCGCCATTGTCTGAGATAATTCATTCCAAATCTGCCAACTCAGTATTTCTCTTCATTCTGCACAATGTGTAAAACAACTCAAAGTTGCCTCTTTGTGTTGAATAGGAGCATCATAAGAAGGATCTACCTGGGTAACGTTCACATGATAGTTCACATATAGGGTTATTTAAAGAGGAGTAAATCACTTTAACACTGCCATCGGAGATGAGAGATGGCATTGATCAACATTTTCTGCAGATGTCCCATTAAATACTTTTAATAATACTGTTAATAAATGTGAATTCTATCATGGTGATACCTAGGACATGTGACAATATGGATTACTTAACTAAGGCCCAAATCCTAACCCGCTTTCCAGCACTGGCATAATTGTGCCAATGGGACGTATGCCGCATCCTGCAGTTGGGGGACACTCACAGAGGCTTCCTCAAGGTAAGGGAATGTTTGTTTTCTTACCTAGGAGCTGCATTGCCCGTATGTCAGTGCTGGAAAATGGATTAGGATTGCGCCCTAAGGCTGTTATCCTATTTCTACACACTTTCCTGGGAGTAAGTCCTGTTGAATACAATTGGACTTACTTCTGAGTAAACATGTATAGGATTGTGCTGCACTGTTAGTTCTTAGAACCATTTTCAACCAGTATGCCACAGCACATTGGTGTGCCGCCATTGGTCCTCAGGTGTGTCGCGGGAATTTGGGAGAGGGTCATTTATTAGTAGGGCCGTTGGAGGATGTGAGCCCCCCACTGGCAGCTTCATGTGCCTTGTCGATTGTCAAAAAACAAATGGTGTGCCTTGACCATTTTAGTGCCTTGGTAGTGTGCCATGAGATGAAAAAGGCTGAAAATCGCTGTCGTAGAATATTCTTCAGTGTACAGCGCATACACACTTGGGTGTTTTTAAATGCAAGTCTTTGTAATGCTCATTTTATGTACTATGTAGACTACAGAAATGTTGAATTAGTGAGTGCACTTTGGCTTGAATTCAGGGCCTACGTTATTTGACTTTAGTGCTTTTGGCCAATGCAATGACATTTAGTAAAAGATTTAATCATACCTGTATCATGACAAGAGTGTTGCCCTGAAGAGTAATTGACTATCTTTCACTTGAAAATAGCAAGCAAGCTTCAATCACTTGTACTGTGTATGCAACAGTATAGTTTAATTTGTATGAATGTTTATGTAAGTGTTTGCCAAGATGGGATAATGTTGCTGAGAATTAGAATGTTGGCTTTGGATAGGGAAATGTGTCAGAGTGATACATTATACAAATTGCATAACAGTGACCAGATTTCTCAATCAGAGTTTGATGCCTTGAAGCCTCTTTTGCAAGAGTGAGAATGTTGTCTTTTGATTCTGGTTGATAATCTGTTGTCTTTTTTGATTCAGTTTTTTGCTAGTTTCATGGTAATGTTCAAATTTTCAGTTTTTCAGTTGTATTTTGTTGATTGTATATCACTTTGAGCACTGAAAGGATCAATAACTAATGGGGTATGTAAACTAAATATATAGCAAAGTGCCTCAAATTCTTTCTAAAGCTGACATGAGAAAGTGACAGATTGTGGACTATATGACCCTTCTTAGGTACATTTCTTATGGATGTCTGAATGATAGCTATCATTTATGAAGAAGTGAGATTGAATTAAGCCTGGAGTGAACCCTACTTAAAATAAAATGCAAGTCACTGAGTTTAACCTGAAGAACCAGCTTAAAGTGTGATCGAGATCACACTGTGACTAAAGAACATAAGAACATAAGAAAGTAACAGTCCCAATCCTATATATGTTTACTTCCATGTAAATGTGCATAGCACAGAAGTGCAGTCTAAAGTAGTGTTAATGGAATAGCCACTCTGACAAATGTAATTTGAGAACTTCAGGTTCTTTTAACTCATTTGCTGTTCACACTGAGTTAAAGAATATGGTGTAATTCCTATTTTAAGTGCAGGGATATTTTAGCTTCTATGCTGTTTGTTCATATTGACATTACAAGAATGTGATCTGTCACTTCTCAAAGTGCCTCTGTCCATTAGAGTGTGATGTAATACATACAAATGAGGAGTGCAGTAGCAGCTATTTTAAATATACAATAACTACACAAAGATAGTTCCACTCATTTTTTGTGTGCTGTGGGTCATTGTTTAGCATAGATGCATCATTTTTTTTTTAAGGCTCCATAACCACCAAATAATTGAGGAGTATTGTTGTATGGTCAAAATTACTGAATCCATGTGGTAAGTCATTGTATACAAACAGGTTCCTAGGTGGACCATCCTTCATGTGCTTGGATTTAAAGGCCCAAACCAGCCAGTTACCACTCTGCTATCTGATAATACATAACAGGTGTTTAAGTACTTGTAAAGCAGGAAAAAGAGTTCAGGCTAACATCAATAAATGTGATCACGGGGGTGGTGGTGGTGGTGAGAGTTAGTCCTAAATTGATTTTTGTGTGTGTGTAATATATGTATGTATTATAGGTATAGTATTTCTTAAAAGGCCATTTGCTACCACTCATCTATTGATTTGTTCAATGTTTATGCTACTGAACATGAGGTCTGGGCTACTGGGCAAGAGGTCTGGTCTAGAGGGTAGAGCCTCCATTTGCCTGAAGATAACATCCACAAGGTCGCCAGTTCGAGCCGTGCGACCTTGAAGCAGCTGACAAGCTGAGACAAGTAATTGCATCTGCTCTGAGCATGGGAGGATGGAGGCCAGAACGTGAAACCAGATCAAGAAAGAAATATCTTGAATGTTGTGGTTCTTGAAAGATAGAACCTTCTTTCAATTGTAAAAATCCCTATGGGGATTTAAATCGCCTGCCTATATAAACCGCCTTGAATAAAGTCTTGAACAAAGACCAAGAAAGGCGGTATATAAATACCTGTAAAAACAAAAAACAAAAAAAACATGTTATCTGTTTATACCCATAACCTCATCCTACTTGAGATGGTGAAATATATTTTTCCCCCCTAGTTAAGAGACAAAGCCTGAAAGTTCAGATCAATGCAACTAGTGATGCTGTGTGCATGAGGTACATTCGACCAAGTCCAAGCACCAAACTTGAAGGTTTCATCCTGGGATATGGAAGCAGCTTCTTCTCTAACCAGTATATTCTTCTGCCGTCCGATGGAAAATCTTATATAACTGAAGTTGGTAAGTCAACATATAATACTGTATTTTGGACAGATGGTTGTAAGATTTGAAATCATGCTTACATATGGTCTGGGGGGTGGATGGCACATTTCGAAGCAAAAGAATCCAGAATTAAGAAGCACTTCTGTATGTTTTGAAGTATTCATTATTTTGCTTTTTGTTTGGTATATTTCCCATTATTGGTGTTCTACAGAGAGAGTTGGTATAGTAAATGTAAGTGGCTAACTCTTGATAAATGAAAGAGCCTAATCTAATCCTAATGCAATCAAAATGTACAACAGTAATCCAAATAGCTCTTCAATATAAAACAAAGTATGTTCACCAGTTACTTGTTAACTTGTAACTGAATTTATGACTCTGAAATACTCTTTAGACCAGGAGTGTCAAACTCATTTCACACAGAGGGCCGAATAGCATTCAAGATGCCTGTTGAGGGTTGTGAGTGATGTCATTAGGCAGGAAGTGATGTCATTAAACAGGTCATGACCAGAAATAAGCACCTTTTTTCTCATTTAGGAACATTGGCTACAAGTGACAGAAGAGAGAGAGTGTGCAAACCTTGATCGTATTTCAAGATATGGGAGAGCCCAATTATCATGAGGACTGCCCTTTCAGCAGATACAGCTCAGCAGCTGAGAGCCCAACGGCTGAATTAAAAGCTTCTGTGGGCCACATCCGGCCCCCAGGTCTTATGTTTGACACCCTTGCCTTAGATCTTGAATCTAAGCTTTTAGATAAAGCAAATAATATGACTTCATCACTTGTAATTTTGCTTTATTTCAATATTGTTCAAGCCTAGAAATTCCACAGATTTAAACATAAGAACATAAGAAGAGCCCCCCTGGATCAGGCCAAAGAATAGAATATAGAAGCAGCTGCTGAATTTGCTAAATGCTGTTGGTGTTTATAGTTCATGGTCAAAATGAATCTTTCTGCATTTGAAGATAATTGTTATCACTTGCCAGCAGATGCAGCCACAATCATTACCCGTGCACCCCTCTTAAATAATAAATAAAAACCAAATAAAACAAGGTTTTTTTGCAGATTTTTTTTAAAGAGAAGTGCAGAAAGCACTTTTGTTTTTTCAAGTCATGTCACTTTTTTTATTTGGATATCCTCTTTCTGACAGGATCATATTTGAAAGATCAGCACAACTCTTTTCTTTTGGCATCAGCTTCGACCTGCTGCTGTCCAACATAACATGTAAACATAGGAGGATCTGAAAGCTTGTTTTGCACTCCTGTTTTCCTCCTGTTCTGTTACAACTGACTAGCCTTTTTTCTGTTTCTGCAATGTCAGCCCACATCTTAGTTTTCTTCACTGGGTTGTTTCTCGACTTGCACAAGGGAACTTGCTGCCTCCCCCTATTCCTGGCAGCAACACTTTGTGGCCCCTGAACAACCCATCCTAAAGAACATATTGCTCATATTGTAGCAAGAGGGGAAATCTGTCAACATTGGGTAGCTGCACTTTCTGAGAGGAGAGCTTCCCTGCCCAACTTTCACAATTTCCCTTTTCCTCTGCCCCTTTGACTTATTCTTTAATCAGGAGAGGCTGTTAGAGGCACAGGGGACTAATGCAGTGAGGAAGGGAGGGTGAAGTCCATTTATACAAACTTCCTTTCAATTACATGTCAGGATATAGCCTATTATGTCATGTTAAATTACCAAGGTAGAAGTCTTTCTCTTACAGAAATTCCTGCTCCACTTACAGGTTGCAACTGGCAAAATCTAGATTCTTTATGAGAGTTCTATGCTTGTTTTGGTCTCCTTTCAACTTTTTTAAAAAGACATTTCATAGATCTGTCTGCCAAAAATAGTTTATTTTTGTACTGGGGGAACAAAATTTAATGACTAGTTACCAATGCATGGAGTGATAGACAGGAATTGTTTTTAGATGCAAAAAGATATATTTGATCGTTCTGATATGAAACATGGTTAGGTCACATGCAGTGTGTACTTTATTCTAACTCCCTCAGTTAAATGGGACTTAATCCCCATTGGACTGTAGCTTCAGAAGGCCACCCCAGGAGAACAAAAGTTTGAAGTTGACCCAAACAGCCACAGGGTACTCTAAAGCTCCAAACCAGATGCTCTTTTCACCAATGAAAATTTGTCAAATTTTGCTTCACAGGCAACTATTCAAACTAGTAACATCCTTGTAGCTGTTTGAATGTGCTCCAGCAGCTGACTTTGGAATTCAGGAGCTTTCATGCGATTTACTACATCATGGAGTATCAATGATAGAACCCTTAAGGAAATAAACAACTTTAAGCAGATGTGCTTTCTGCACTTCTCATTTTTGTTTAAAAAATGCAAAAAAAACCCATGATTTTTTATAATTTAATGGGGTGCATGGGTAATGACTGTGGCTTCATCTGCTGACAACAGACTACCTATATAATCTACCTAGTACATCCCTCCTTACCAGCATATTAGGAGTGTGATAGCTTAGCAAGACTTAATTCTGAATCTGCTTGGGATGCAGTAGGGTGAGAAGTGCCACTATCTTCTGTCAGTTCTCTTTAGGAAATGGAGGGCAGAGAAATGTTTAGGATCTGTTTTCAGAACATACAGAATCTAAACCAGGGGTGTCAAACTCGTTTCATACAGTGGACCAAATAGCATTCATGATGCCTGCTGAAGGCCAGGTGTGATGTCATAAAGCAGAAAGTGATGTCATTAGGAAGATCATGACCAGAAATAGGCACTTTGTTCTCACCTAGGAACTCATTAGCTGCAAATGAGTCGACAGAAGATAAAATACACAAATCTTAATCATATTTTCAAGATATGGGAGAGCCTGATTATCATGCACGCTGCCCTTTCAACAGTGGTATCTCAGAACAAGACAGCAGCTCATAGTGGTGCTGCAAAAGCCTAAAGTGCTTCCAAAGGCCATATCTGGCCTCCAGGCCTTATGTTTGAAACCCCTGATCTAAACTATGCCTCTGCCCCACCTATTATGATTTTTCCAAGAAAACAATGGGCCTTGTAGCATCTTAAAGACTAATGCTCTACACACGAACCTGGGAATAAGCCCTATTGAACTGATTGGGACTCAGAAGTAAACATGCAGGGATTGTGTTGTAACACTTATTTTAGCATTAACCAAGGAAGTTTATGCTGGAATAAATATATTAAAGTGCTACAAGACTCTGGGCACAATCCTAACTAGGTCTACTTAGAAGTAAGTCCTATTTTGTTCAATGGGGCTTACTCTCAGGAAAGTGTGGTTAAGATTGCAGCAATCCTAAAATATCTAAGGGCCAAGCTCCACATTGCATGAATTGTGTAATGTGACCAGAGTTTTCTGGAGTCTTTTTTTCTTCAAATAGCATGTGAGATGGCAAAATTGCAGTGGGGGATTTCACCACATTAGAACTTTGTTCCCATCACAACACCAGTTGTGGGTGCCTGCATACTATTTTAAATGGAATTGCAGTAAATTCCTTTGGTGTTCAATGATTTTTTTTCCTGTTTTAAATAGCACACAGAGGCTCTATTGGGATTGGAACCATAGCAGGGACAAAGTGCTAAGGTCCCCCTAACCCTCCACTGCAGTTTTGCCCAGCTTTGCCTCCCTGAGCACATCATTAAAAGAAAAAGAAAAAAACAGGCCATGTTATGCATTTAATGTAACATCTAGTCTGGCCCTTAATTGTGACCTGTAACATCATGAAGATTATATCTCTGTATATATTGTTCTTATTAACTCTTTTGGAACAGTGTGAATGATTACAGAGTAAAAATTGCACCCTAACCAGCTCAGTGTTTGAAAACACTGGTGCTTGATTAATGAAGAAAATGCATATATTCATAAAGCAAAACAAAGCAAAAAACAAAGAGAAAAAATCACCATCTCTGATTCATTACAACTACAACCAGTTTATTGTGATGAACTCCTGCATGGTTTTTCACTAGAAGCATTACATGAACATGTGGCCTTTAACCACATAAGCATGTGTTCTTCCAGATCATATCTAATGTATGAAGAATTTGTTAGCTTGTGAGTAAAAAAAAATACCAGCAAGTTTGGCTTTCGTTTACTTCAATTCATTATTTCCAACAAAAAAGAACATTCCCGACGAACTTGCAAACTCGTTCTCACTTAGGACTGCCGGCCTGACGCCAGGGAATAACACTTTTAAACCCCCCACTGAACTGAGAGAGAAAGCAGCTGCAAGAGCTCCTGGCCATTTCTTCTCTGGCCCTTTTAGCCACCTGTTTTGTGCCCTTTCCAAAGAATTGCAAGGGAAGTATTCATTAAAAGGTCATGTTTAAGGCAAAATGACCATCTTTATTCAGGCTGTCCTTCACAATTCATGAATAGCTAAACAATTTCCATATTCAGAGGCTTATTTTCCTTTGAATCAAATATTCCTGTCTGATTTCATGCATCAGATCGTTTCAAGGCAATAGTATTTTCAAGATTATATTGCTTATACAGCTGGCCATTGGTTTCTGTGGGGATCCGTTCCTGGACCCCCTATGGATACAGAAACCAACGGATAAGCAAACATGCAGTTCACGGCCATCACAGGACCTCCAGACACAACTGGAAGTGCCTTCCAGCTGCATTCAGAGGTGTTCAGAGGCATGGGGAGGCCGTGCATGGCCTCCCTACATCTCAGACAGCCTGCTGGAGTCTTATGAGGTGCACTCCTGGTTTTTTGCTAAATCTAACATGTCTTTTAGAAGACTCCAGCAGACCTTCTGAGGTCACATGCAACCTCCCCATATTTCAGAATGCCTCCATCTCAATGCAGCAGGAAGATTCTTCTGGTTGTGTTTGGAAGTAAAGTGAGGCCCTCCTCACCCACGTTCCAAACCTACAGATAAGGAGGTCTGACCTGTATTTTCTAATTACCATGACTAATTTTAATTGTATGTCTTGCCTCCCAGAACACCTATTTTGCAGCAAGCTTTAGCAAAGAAAATACAGTGGGTCGGCTGTATGCACAGATTGAGGACCCACAGGTTTCACTATCTGCAAGTCCCAAACCTATGGGGTCGGCCCAACATGGATCCTCCAGAGACGACCAGAGCTGTACTCCAATTGCCTCTAGAGCAGTGATTTTCAACCTTTTTCATCTCATGGCACACTGACAAGGCACTAAAATTGTCAAGGCACACCATCAGGTTTTTGACAATTGACAAGATACACCATGCTGCCAGTGGGGGGCTCACATCCCCCTTGGCCCTACTAATAAATGACCTTCTCCCAAATTCCTGTGGCACACCAGTGTGTCACAGCACAGTGGTTGAAAATGGCTGCTCTAGAGGGTGTTCTGAGGCCCATGGAGGCCATGAGAACCCCCACAGGCCTCAGAAGGCCTTTATGATAAACAAAGTGACCTTCTAAGGGCCCAATCCTGAAGAATGCGCGCCAGCTCGCTGCTGCTGCAAACTGTCACAAACGTGCTGTAAGGCGCACCTGTGACTGTTAGCACTGGCCCAGCACCAGAACTGGCCCAGCGCAAGCCCAGCTGGCCCAGCGCACGCCAGTGCTGGTCAGTGGCTGGCAGACCTCACCTGGAACTCACCCTGGAGGTCAGGGCAGCGGAGGAGGCGTTCTGGGACAGGGGAATACTGGGGGAAGGGGGGGAGGTGCAGAGTGGGATGGGGCGGGACCAGCGGAGCTCAGCTCTGCCAGATCCATACTGAGGCGTCTACTCTGCGCCAGCTAAATGGCTTCCACAGAGTCAAACCGTCCATTGCGGGGCCTCTTACATTACTTGGGAGAAGGAAACGAATGTCCTCTTCTCCCATGGAGGTGTTGGGAGCTGCCAGCAGCTGCCCAATGCGCTCAGGATGCTGCAGCAGCCATTTTGATGCTGCGGCAGCCATTTTAGCACTGCCAGCTCAGGATTGGGCTGCCCAGGCTTCTGAAGGCCTTAGAAGGCCTCCAGGCCCTCAGAAATCTTCCAAAGGTGACAGAAACACAATTCCCATCACCTCCGGAGCTTTAGAGGTCCTGAGACCCACAGATTTCATCATCTACAGGTTTTGGTATCCATGAGGACGGCCTGGGATGAATCCCTTGTGGATTCCAAGGGCCCACCTATAGATCCTGCAAGCTATCAATCTGTCCCCCCTCTATTCTAACTCATAGACTCATCTTTTAATATCTATAGACAAAGGCCCTTGGGCTCCTCTTTCCTTTTCTCTTGTTCTTTATCGGTAAACAAATGCTATCTATCACTAACCGATCCATTCTGTTAGTTTATATTTGTATCCTATTTTTACTCCAATTGCAACCTTGTATAGGTTTTATATTTAAATATTTGTAGGGAGATTTGCATTAGTATGATGATATGTAAATGTGGTTCTTAATGTATTTTGAAAACTCATTGAAATAATTAGTGACACCAGATAGTGAAAAAGGATGCGGTATACCTTGTTAAAAATTGCTCTTCACTTGTTAAATGTTCATACTAATATTTTCCAGAGGCAGAGCCAAGATACTTGATTGCAGTGAGGCCAGCACGTGTTTCAAATTACAAGAAGTCTTGCTCAGGTACTGAAACATTAGTGTACATTTTTCCATAAACACTCCAAAGAAGACAGAAACATTTTTCTGTAGGATGACAGATCTGGTATTTGGAAATGGCTAAATATTTATATAATAATTAGTCCGTAATAAGTCTATATTTATATAATAATAATTCCATAATTTTTGTTTGTTTATGCCAAAATTTCTCACAAACTGGGTGAATCCATTTTGTAAATCCAAATTAACCCATTTTGTGATGAGCAGGAAGAAGAGGTTAACTGTGATGTCTTCAGATATTCAAAACCTTCTAGCTGCTCAATAACAGAAGCTCAAAACAGTACCTTGCAGCTTCTTATGAAGGAACTGAAGGTCTTTTTGGTGAGGGAAAACCATCACATAGGTATTCGGGGCAACAGGAGCTAAAAAACAGGGACATAGGTATTCAGGACAACAGGAGCCAAGAGTCTTGGATGCTGAAGGAAGGGGAGCAGAACAGAGACATACAGGACCTTCAGTTAATAGTAGGTGGTGAAGACTGAGATCTAAGGTTGGGGGAGGACAGAATAAACATGAAGTTGAGGAATTGAGTGACAGTGACAGCCTGGGTCATGTAAAATATCAGAATATCTGAGGTCAGGGTTCATCTATATTATTTATCAGAGAAAGACTGTAAGGGAGACCAGCACTTGGCAGGTGCAATTCTGTAGTGAATATGGAATTTTATCAAATATTCTGTCGCCCTATTCTGAAATGATATGAGAATCACCCCTTTGTTGTTGATATGACAAAGGTGTGTTTAAACTATTTTGTTTCACCAAGAGTGATTTATAGCCCATTGCCTATACATGTGTACAGTTTACTTCCCTTGTTCCTGTGGCCAATGCCTCCACTTGTTTTTGCAGTCCATTGGTAGTTGGAACCAAGTTCTTTGCAAGCTGGAAGGATTGCTCCTTGCAGCAGCTCCATTCTGTGGCTGGTGTTGGGGACCACAGTAATCATTGCCCTGGTATTCATTCAGGAGACAGGGAAAGCAACCTTCCAGGGGACCTTAGTCCTCAGACCAGGGGTACCCAAACCCCGGCCCTGGGGCCACTTGCAGCCCTTGAGGACTCCCAATCTGGCCCTCAGGGAGCCCCCAGTCTCCAGTGAGCCTCTGGCCCTCCAGAGACTTACTGGAGCCCATGCTGACTAGATGCAACTGCTCTCAACATGACAACCAACTTTTCAACCTCTTGCATGAGCTGTGGGATGAGGTCTCCCTCCACTGCTTGCTGTTTCACATCTGTGATGCAGCAGCGGCAGCAAAGGAAAGGCTGGCCTTGCTTCGTGCAAGGCCTTTTATAGGCCTTGAGCTATTGCAAGACCTTCATTCATTCACATAAGTTCCATCTCTAATATATTCATTTATATAAATTAATTCAAACTTGAAATGTAAATTAATTCTTTTCCCCCCAGCCCCCGACACAGTGTCAGAGAGATGATGTGGCCTTCCTGCCAAAAAGTTTGGACACCCCTGCCTCAGACCAATGGCAGGGGCCTGGCCTTCACTACCTTCTTCAGCCCATAGGCCGTACTCTGTTGGATGGGTTTGTTTGTTTTTGTCAAACTGTGTTTTGGTTTTTTTGGTTTTTTAAAATTGCAACTTAGTATAAAGTGTTCAGTAAAAGTTGAGTGAAGTTTATTCTTTCTATATATTTACCTTGGCTATGGAGTAACTTTTTCCTCACACCTAAAAGTTCCCACCCTACACCTAAAAGTCAATGGTATCAATATCTTGTATTCTTTACTCCGGCTACAAGGCGTGCCTCCCATGCATGTTGGTTTTGAGCTCTGCATAAGCTCTGAAGCCAGGTAAGTGGTGTTGGCAGTAGGGGAGAGCATCAGCTGCCTGCTACTGGGCAGGCCTTGCTGTGGGGCCTCAAGAGTGTCCTTCTCCTTTTTCCCAAGAATGGACTGCAGGCAGGCAATTGAAGTCCCAGCCTAAATGTGCAGTCTCTCCAGTTCTCCTTCTCATGAGTGTCTTATTTTCAAAATGACTGAATAGGTAGATGAGAACGCTGTTCTTCCTTTCTAGTACATCATCTTATCCTCTTCTCCCCCAACCTTATTCCAGTCTTCTCTCGACTGCCCACTTTACTTCCTATGTTATGTTTTCCCCACTCTTTCTCCTCCTCCCATACTCCCAACATTGTAGATTTACATTGTTGGGAGTATCCCATACTCCCATACAACCTCTAATGTTTTCCTCCATTTGCCTTCTGCCCACAGTTTGTTCCAACATTGCCCATTCTCCCCTCATTCCCAGTTTGCTCCCATTTTGTATGACTATTAAAAGTGAAATCCTTTTTGAACTATGGATATTTCTTCTTGTGGACCAATACATTCATTTGCAATTTTATGTTGCTTTTGTACCCAAAGGAAGGAGGATGCCATCTCATTCTTTGCTTCAGGTAGCAGAATGTCTTGCTTTCAGAATCTGGGCATTTGGATCATATCTCATCTGTTTTGAAAAAACAACATTGGCTTCTTGTATGTTTCAGAATGTAGTTCAGAGTGCTGGCTCTTGCTTTAAAACCCTTATATGGATATGAAATTCCATTCTATACTGGAATTACAACTTTTCATATCCTCCCAGTCTCACCACATACATTCCATTGACACATGCATTTACTTTTCTTACACAGGTAAAACGAAGACTCCAAAGCCTCTTCAGTTGGTAATAGGCACTTTATCTCCAACTTCTGTCTTCTTGTCCTGGGGAATCTTAGTCAACCCAAAGCATGATTGGACCACAATGAAAAACTGTGCAAATGACAGGTAATTAGCTGTCTTAAATATGCATACTTAAAGATTATGAATTTTTTACTCTTTAAAATTAAAACAGAGGTATTGGTAACAGTACTATCATTTCAGTTTGGACTAGGGCTAAATCAAAACAACTGCAGATGGTGACTTAGTTTCCATGGGGTTCCATTCTTGAACCCCTGCAGATACCAAAATTTACAGATAATCAGATCTGCAGATTGCAGCACCTATCATCTAATCGTGACCGGAGCTGTGCTCCAATCATATTCGCCCCAGAGGCCTTACTAAAATTATATGGTAGGAGCAAAAAAAGTCACTTATTAACTGTGTTTTTTTAATTATATGTGTTCTAAATAGAAACAAAATAAGGAAATTAGAAAAGTAGGTCATATTTTTAAGGGTGAATTTGTTGAGGACAGGTAGAAAATACGTTTTCATTAGACATGGCAATTTGCTTCATCTATTATCCTGAAGAGCTGAGTGTTTGAGGGCTGATGAAGTGCAGTAAGTAGCTAAGGATCAAGCTCGATATTTAGCCCTTTGCTGCATCACAGTCCTGATCTGAATCTTCCTTCCCTTTACAGCTACAATTTGTCATGGGAAGGAAGCTCCCATTGAGACTAATGAAATCTTCCCTCCTGGGGCACAGTCATAGGTGGAGCCCAATGCAAATTGGGGGCATGTTAGAGGCAAGGGTTAAAGGGTTAAAACCCTCTCCCCCCCCCCATCCTTATCTGAATCAGATCTCCACTGCTGCTATCTAGGGAAGAAATATCAAGTACCACCAATTACTATTTGTCCCAAGAGGGAAGCTTCAGTTAGTGCTAATGGGAGCTCCCCCCCCCCCAATAGCATATAGCAGAGAGGCAAGTAAGAAAAAATTTTACTTACCTCTCCAGGTCCATCTTGTTGCCCCCCCCCCCCCCCGCCAGCATTGCATGTAGCACTTGCTCTGTGAGCTCAGCTGCATGGTGGAATATGGTGGGAGACAGGATTGCACTTAAACATGATTTAACAATCTAGCAGTTTCTATTTATAAGGCAACATAAAACACCAGGATATTGAAATTGGTTTATTAAAGAGCATACTGTAACTTATATTAACTATTTTCTACACTAACTGCTTTTATTGCTTTAACTGCCTTAATTGCCAGATCCTACTCTTCTCACCAACAAACTTCCCCTCTCCCTTTTATCTGAACGTTCTACCCTTCAAGAACTCTCCCCCTCATCCAGATGTTGCAAGGCAAATCAACAACTCAGATAAGCAACTCAGAACGACTCGGTACACAGGGATGAAGGTTCACAGGCTTTTATTGAATTGTATACAATTGGTCCATGGGACTCATGTTCAAAGCATGGACCCCTTCTGAACACTGGTCCTTAACCTTTATACCACACAATGCTTTGTCTGAAAATCTAGACTTCTCATTTGCTGAAAGTTTGACATCATAAATGGGGCTAACTCTTAATAGGATATAGATAAAATACCATTTACATACAAGATGGAAAATAGGTGGGCAACAAACGAACAAAACCATTGATTGGCTCTTATTTACATACAGGTGGGGTTTCATCTTAAAACTGTGCCAAAATTACACAATTTCCAAAAGGTTTCAAAACCAGTAGGGTTCGCTGTAACATCATTCCATCCAGCACTGACCCCCCCACTCACATTTATCAATCTAACTAGGAACTTCTCTGAAAAAAATAGGTTTTTGTACTATCTTCATTAAAGAGAACACACAAACACTTAAACACGGGTGTGAAGACCTTAATTTGGCAGAACCTCTAACCTATTTTATTGACATATATTTCTTTCAAACCCTTCTTAATTAGGATGGCCTTACTTGAGCCACCCGTCTTATCTCTTCTGCATCTCTTCTCCTGATTTTAGATATTCCCTGTGGGCCCTCTGCGAACTTTTGCGAACCAAAGTCTTTTAAACTTCTTTTAAACAGTTTTACTATATGTCTTAATTCTGTATAACTATTATGACTAGTTACCTTGAGTACATTGGTATTGAGGGCTCTATAGTGGTGTATATAAGTGACCTCTTCCCTTTTGTGGCTGGCTAAGGCTTCAAACCAGCTTCTTGTGACTTTTCATATATTTTAACATAAAACAAGCCAAACTTTCACTGCATCACATTTTCTTTTTAACAAATCTTTCTCCTATTTACCTTCAAACAAGTTATTCAGATATTACATACCAGGCAAACTGCGCTCTCTCTCTCTCTCTCTCTCTCTCTCTCTCTCTCTCTCTCTCTCTCTCTCTCTCTCTCTCTCTCTCTCTCTGTGCCTTCCTAATCAATCCTGCACCAACCCCCTTTGACATTCATTTCTTTCTCCATTTCAGTTACAATTCAAACAAAGACTAATTGTTAAGGATGCTCCTGGTTATCTAGTTAATTGTATTCTTTTTCTAAATTTGTCTCCTGCAGCTGTCTGCCAAGAACATCCTTGCCATCCGATAAGGATGTCTGCAATGTTAAACTCTTTGTCTAGTTTTCTTAAAGCTTTTCTAAAATCAAGCATGTTGGTTCTTCTATAATTACCATGTCTCTATATGTCTCCATATATGTTGGTTACACTTTAAGGCAAAGACTATATATTCTGTGTCCCCATATGTGTTTTTCCTTCTTTTGAAAACTTGGAAGAATAAACAAGTGAGCCTTGGCACCTGGCATCGTAATGTACTTCCGCCAAGGAAAAGTCTTATCTTCCTTGTTGCCCTAGTTGCTACTCCCTTTCCAAACTCTAAAGTGTATCACGCAAGACTCTGAAGCCCCAAGGTCTCAGCTAGCAAAACAGCTTTCTAAGCAGCTTTTCTGTGAAACTAACTTTTCACTATTCTATGTGCCTTTATGCATTAGCAGTGTGGCTTTTAAGTTGTTAAGCATTTGTTTCTAAAATCAAGCAGCTCTCTTCCATTGTGTATATGCTATAGTATTAAACTAATTCTTAGTATTCTGCTTATACTTTACTGGCTGGGCTATCCAGTGACTTATGGTCTAGGGTCAAAGGTCACTGTGCCTCACAGACAGTGAACCTGGGCTGAATACTTTCTATTGCCCAGTATCTTCCTCATATTGACAGCTCACTATCTTTCACTGTCTCACAGTAGTCAGAACTGTGTTCTTAGTTCTCCACTCAAGATGTACCTTACAGAATGACACTTTATCAAAGCATCTCTTTGCTCAGAAGCAAGATCTGTATATATTTTCATTCCCTGGCACCTCAGGGCTCACCCAAATTCCTGAGGTGGCTCAACCTTCTCTTGCCTACAAGCAAGCAAAATAGACCTGTATCACTCAAATGTAGCCATGGGCTACAGAGGCCTATTAAGCAGCCACTAAGAGCATCCACCAACTATCCATAATTCTACCACACCTCAGAGTTTAACCCCAAATAAGCCTTTCCCCTGTAGGAGAAACCTCAGAAATGTTGTTTACTTCCTTTGTCCAGCCACTCACCCCAGCTGCCATCTCAAACTTTCTAATCAGTCACCCCAGGTTAGATCCTTGCCATTGTAGGGAGAGATGTTAAAAACTAGTGACTACTTGAGCAACGGCTCCTCCTTGCCACCCAGCTTCTAAGCCCCATCATAATAATGCAGACTTAATAACCAGCCATTCAGAAGAGTTTGTTTTGTTACTTATTATTATTGTTTTTTAAATATATACTTTTGTAATGGACTAGATTTTATACAGTTCGCTACAGAGAAAAAGACAAGAATAAGAAGTGGATTCTCCAGCTTTGTCCAACTACAGAAACTGTGGTGGATAATTTGAAACCCAACACAATTTATGAATTTGGTGTGAAAGACAATACAGATAATGGAATCTGGAGCAAGATTTTCAGTCACAAGGTAGCTGTATCTAGTAAGTAACTTTCATTTTTTAAAGTACCAAATAGACATGATGGGGTAGCCACCTGTATTTTATGCTCATGTAATGGCTGCTCCATTCACATAAAAAGTTGTGGTGAGGAGTTTACTCATTACACAAAAAGTAGGTAGGAGAGAAGAAAACATTCCCTCACTTTACTGCACTCCATTGCTTTAAGCTGTTTTTAGTGACCTAGTTCATTCCTATCAGAGGAAGGGCACAACCCTAACCCACTTTTCACCACTGGCATAGCTGGGCCAGTGGGGCATGTGCTATATCCTGCAACTGGAGGGACAGTCACGGAGGCCTCCTAAAGGTATGGCAATCTTTGTTCCCTTACCTCAAAGTTGCATTGCCCTTTTGTCAGTGCTGGAAACTGAGTTAGGATTGAGCCCTAAGTCTGGCAAATATTGGAAAACTACTTAATGCAGCAAAGCCTAGCAAGGTCAGATGGGAGAGCTGTTGGATTTCACTGGCTTCCCCGCACACTCTTTTCATATAAAGAGTTCTTCTGGCCTTACGTGTGAACTGGGCATAGGCATGTGTGAACCTGCCCCAATGCATCTAGTTTGATTCTGTATTTGGGGGGAGTCATGTTGGACTATTGTGCAGTCATTTAAATTATAAATCCCAGTATATGTACCTGATCATATTATGTGTTAGGAATCAACTAAACATAGAACTGGATTATCAAAAGTTTTCCATAAATCTAACATCCCAGCATTCCCCAAAAGGCACTTCATCAATTCCCAGTGAACCAACCTTTTCTAAGGCTGTATTCATCAGTGTTGGGAAAACCCAAAGGGGCTTGACTTGAGTCACCGCCCCCCATGACTCAACTCGAAAAAGAGTCATAATGGCAGCAGTTTCCGAGTCTCCAAGTCACCCTTTAGTGACTCCAATGGACTCGGGACAAGTTGCCCCCCCCCAAAAAAGTCTGTCGTGGAAAAAACAGGGCTGCTGCCAGGCTGTGTGTGTGTGTTGGAGTTCTCTTTGAGCACTCCCCTGCTGTCCCTGCCCATCTGTAAAGAGGGCTGGAGGGGTGGGAGGTACTTGAGTGAGAGCTGGGACAGAAGTTGCAAGAGGAAGGAGGAGGGTCAGGAGCAGCAGCTGGGAGGCTTTCTAGGACAACCTGATCCATTCAACTTTACTCAGAAGTAGTCTCACTCTAGCTGGTCATTCAGTGGGGCTTCCTCCCCCAAGTAGCAACAGAGCCAAGAGAAGCCATAAGGTTGGAAAGCAGCACCAGGCAAGAGTTTTCTCCTGCCTCCCTGGGCTTTCCCCTTGCTCTCCCTCAGCCCATAGTTTGTCCAATGATCATTGGTTCCTCCCTTCCTGTCAGAGATGGAGAAAAAGAGCTCACTCCCCCTCCCACCTGATTAATTAACCCTTTCCTGCCTCCTGGCTGGAACTCTGGTCAGAATTACTGCTCACTGGTCAGAATTATAGCCCCAAAAGGTTTTCCACGTGGCAAAAGCAGTAAGCAAGCACACCCAGACACAGGCAGACTCTAGTTAGCATGTGTCGGAACAAGTGTTAAGTCAGGGGACACCTGACTCAAGATTTTTCAGAGTCTTCCATGTGTGTGACTCAAAAGTCACTGAGTCACTGAAAAACGTGCATTTTCATGACTCGAGTCCAAGTCACCTGACTTGAGTTCCCAACAGTGGTATTCATTTATGCTCATAAAGCTCCAGTGAACTCACAGACTCCAAAGTGACAACCAGTGTCACATAGTTGATTATATATTTGCTATGGACTGGGCAATGTTGCTCAGTTGTGAAGTTCATGGGCAGTTCAACAGTCTTTGGGAACTGTTGTCTCTTGGCCCAATCTAATTCAGGGTGAATCCACAGAGTTGTTGGGAGAATAAAATATTATTATTAAGAATATTATGTATGTCTTCGTAACGAAAGCAGTTCACAAAGTAGCTTATGAAGATAAATAAATGGTTCTCTGTCCCCCTCGCAGTCTTTAAAAAAATGAGATAAAATGCTTTGCTTTATGCAATGGAAAATTCTTATGCCTGTGTGGAATGTTTCCCCATTGTAAAAGAAAATAGGTGTTCCTTATGTATGCAGACCTTCAGCGTGTAGCTTATTTTATGTATTAAATGTTTAAGCTTTGAATAGGTTACAATAACAAAATAAATTGATTTTAGTAGATATTTTCTAAGTTACATGTACTAAATGAAAAGCAGATTGTGGGCTTTACTCCAGCTAGAAAAATCAGTCAAAAGATGCTGAGGCTTGAATTTTATAGGGCCTCCTCAAAGATTCAGTAATACCTCCCATAGCAGGGTCTCTCTGAGCACTGATTGGTTATAGCACTCTTTGTCCTGATTGATAGCAGTCTAGGCAATGGGAATAGTGCATCCTGGGACAACCAGCTCCTGTTTCCTGCCTATGAGATTAACAATGCATTTGATAATGCTCTTTCATGCAGCATTCAACTTGCTAGAATGAATTGCCCATGTTAGGAGAAGTATTACTATAGAGGTAGTGCTTCTGATTGCTGCAGGATTGCATGCTGTCTCTCCCAGTCATTCTTTTATGTGCAAATATTTAAACTAGTTTCAAGCTATAGCTTCAAATCCTAGTTGTTATTATTATTATTATTATTATTATTATTATTATTATTATTATTATTATTATTATTATTAACAACAGTATTTAGTTATAGTTACTATTTATAACTATTTATAATAGTAACTACTATAGTTACTATTACAATGTGTTATTTGGTACCTGGCAACATTGGGTACCTTGGGACCTTGTGAATCCTGCAGTTTGAAAAGCTTCCTGGGCTAGAATCAGGAACCTGTAGATCTATATGCTGCTATCTTGTCTGATGGTGCCACTGGAACTGCAGACTGAAGTTGTGTTTGGGGTATGAAATGTCCTAAAAATCTGGAGTGACTTCATCCAAGCTGATAATTAGCTCCTTTTGACCAAGAAAGTCTATAAAACTTTGCAGGTCAGACTGGGACTTAGTTTGGACACAACAGTATCTACTGAGACTGACTCCTGGCTCCTTCCTCCCGGGTCTCAATCTGCAGTTACCGAAGGCCAATATAGCTGAACTCAGCTGATCCAATTCATTGTCGTTTGCTAGTGCACAACAGCCCACAACTTAGCATGGATTCTGAATGAGTGTCTATATAGCTATATATAGTCTATATAGCACAGATATAAATACATAACATTGGTAAAATCTGTTGGCGGAATGTAATAAATTTCTAGCTTCAACCCATCTCCAAGGGCCAAGGGGCAGTTCTTTCAACACTGGGAAAAAAACAACTTATCTCACAAGGTTGTGAAGACACTGAAAATGTTTTTGAAAGGGTTAGATGCTATTAGCAGTAAAATTAAAACAACAATAAAGTACAATCTCTATTATTCTGGTAGTGATGGATTGCCCAGAGCCCAAACTTTTTAGCACCAGGACCCATTTTTTTAAACAACACTCTGTCAGAACCCATCAGACTTTTAAAAGAGGAGATCTAGAAGGAAATCATATTTTATTTATTATAATAATCAGAAAAAACCAGAAAAAAAGAAAAAATAACCAGAAAAAGGAAAAAAGATAGATGTTTGTTTATCTCCCTATATTTACACATGTTTGTAACCTGCAGGTTCAGAGCACTTTGCAGGATAATTAGCTGCCACAGTATCTGATTTGTTGAATATCTTCAGAGCTTGAGGCAATTAGTTATGTGATCTTTCCATCACCCTTTGGCAACCCACCAAAAATCAGGTCACAATCCACCAGTGGGTCCTGACCCACAGTTTGGGAACCACTGCATTAATTCATTTGTTTATATAATGTCAACAGTGTATATGGCACTTTACATAGTGTGAAAAAGTGCCCCCAAAGTGAACCAAGCAGCCAGTGGCAGCCAGTATGGGTCCACTGAGTGAACCACTGCTGAGCCAAAGCCCCCAGAAATCATAGAATCATACACTTTGAAGGTACCTGTATGGTACCTGGGCAGGAGGTCTGGTCTAGAGGGTTGAGCCTCCATTTGCCTAAAGATAACATCTAAAGGTCGCCATTTCGAGGCCACCAGCACCGTGCGACCTTGATTGGTTCATTGGGAATTGATGAAGTGACTTTTGGGGAATGCTGGGATGTTAGATTTATGGAAAACTTTTTATATTCCAGTTGTATGTTTAGTTGATTCCTAACACATAATATGATCAGGTACATATCAGGTACATGGGCAGGAGGTCTGGTCTAGAGGGTAGAGCCTCCATTTGCCTGATGATAACATCCACAAGGTCGCCAGTTCGAGGCCACTGGCACCGTGTGACCTTGAAGCAGCTGACAAGCTGAGCCGAGCTATTCCATCTGCTCTGAGCGTGGGAGGATGGAGGCCAGAATGTGCAACCAGATCAAGAAAGAAACATCTTGAATGTTGTGGTTTCTTGAAAGATAGAAACCTTCTTTCAAATTGTAAAAATCCCTACTGGGATTTAAATTGCCTGCCTGTGTAAACCGCCTTGAATAAAGTCTGAGGAGAAATCTGAGGTCCAAGAAAGGCGGTATAGAAATACCTGCATTATTATTATTACCTAAAAGGTCATCTAGTCCAACCCCTGCCTGTACCACAGTGGCAGTCATCAGCTTCTCTACAGATTGGTTAGCTGTTATGCCTCAGATTGAACAATATAAGAGATTTTCAAAGGGATATTTTGTCACTCAATTGAGTATACCTGCTTCAAAACAGTTGGGAAGAAGTGTTACAGAGCAGAAGGACAGAAAACTAGTTTTTTTGTTAAAAAGCACAGTGTAACTTTGTCACTTTATCTTTATATTAGGTAAAGACAAAGAAAATGGAGAACTTCAGAACAACTACAAGTTACCAAAAACCCATACACAGGTTTGAAATTCAGTTTATCTGGATTGCTTCTTATAATTTATTGATAACCAGTACATCAAATGAGTTGATTTTTTTTAATTACAAAAAGCAACTTTAAAAAAATTAAGCAACAAATAAAATATGGTAAGAGTACTGTACATTGTTTACATATATCTAAGAAACCCACAAATAACCCTTATCCCTCAGCTTCAGAAGAGTGCTGCATCCCATAACACACACAAACTTGTGTTAAAGACAGAGGATGCAAAATTAATGCTAATGGTTTATTAGCACCATTAGCATAATGGTATAAACTAGCAAAATGGTATAAATCAGCATAATTAGCATTAACCATTAGCAGAGTCTCTGTGTTCCTGTACCAAGCACAGTTACTAAGAGCACATTCCTAAATATCACTAGTGCTGGCACAGTAGCTACTATGCTGGTGCTAATAAGTGCAAATGTGCACTGTGGGAACTATTTCGTTGGCATTGCATTCAGACCCCTGGCTGTCAGCAGAGGAAAATGAGCACCAAGCAGTGCAGGGGCTGGGAGAGGATGGAACAGAGGCAGGGAGGGGGAATTTCTGGTTGGGGGAAGAGCAGAATAGGGGTGGGACAGGCCTGGGAAGAGCGGGATCAGTGGAGGAAGCCTTTACCATATTCTAACCCCCATCCTGGGTCTGCAAGCCCTGTATAAGGCTTCTTGGACTTGTGTTGGCAAATTAGCTAGTGCAAATCCAAGTAGCCCCATTGAGCAGGCTGGGGCTCAACACAGGGTAAGGGAACAAATGTTCCCTTACCCCAGTATTATTCAAACTATAATGGCTCTTTAGGGAGGCGACAGGAACTCAAAGGGGAGGAACTCAAAGGGGATGTCCTCTTGCAGTGATACAGTCACACCCCTGGGCAGAATACGAGCCCGTTTTCTGCCCATCATCTGTGCTTTTTTTTAAAAGCAGAAGAAATGGGAGTTGCTCAGCTGCAAGAGTGGCTGCTGCCACCCTGCCCTCTTCTCCCTCCACTTTGAGGCTGCTGCCTTCTGTGTTCACTGCATGTTGTTTCCAAAGCTCTTCAACTCCAACCCCCATCTGGCAAGTACTGAGCATGCTCAGCTTGCAGTCCTTAACCCTCGCTGATCCTTGTCTGGTTGGTTCCTAATTCCCAGCCTGGGATCACTTCTCATCAAAGTGAAATCTCTCTTTTCAACCCCCTCCCCCTTCCACTCCCCCCTTTCAATCTCCAAACCTTCCCGCTTTCTTCCCCCTCCCCAAATAAAATGCTTCCTATTTTACCAGTCATGGGGACTCTTAAAGTTGCTTCCATGCAGTTGGCAAAGGGGAAGGGTTGAGACAAGCACACACTTTACTTGGCCAGGAGCAGAAAAAGGGTACTGTTTTTAAAGTGATTTATTGTTGTTTGACTGAAGAGGAAAGGCTGTATTTTTAAATTGATGAATCTTGCTATTTGAAGGGAATACTTATCAGCCATTGATGAAGTGATTGCCAGCCCAATCCTATCCACACTTTCCTGGGAGTAAGCCCCATTGACTCTAATGGGACTTATTTCTGAGTAGACATGCATGGGCTTGAGCTGTGCATCTCCTAGTATAGGAGACAAATCAGCTTCCTAACCAAACCCTTATCAGCTCTGATATATTTTCATGGTCTATTTTTGTTTTCCCCACCAGCTACTGGAAAAATTTAATTTCATTAAATTAATAAAGGGTTGAATCCTATCCAAGGAGAATGGGAGAAATGACTAGTTGGATTGGGGTCCACAGGGGTGTGTGTAATGTTGGTCAGACTGGTTGTTCACAAAGTTCATTTGATAAAACAATTCTATTGGTATGCTTACAAAGTTTAAAAGAATGAGTCCTCCTGAACCAGACAAAATCTACCTACTCCAGCATTCTGTCTCCAACAGTGATCAGCAGCTGAGCATTTATAAAGCATGTATATTGCTATGTATTAATAATATATTTTTAAGATCTGCATTTAATTAATGATATGATTAATATTAATATAGTTAATATATATGTAATATTTAATATTATATTATAATAAATATAATATTATAATATTATATTTAATATAGTTAATATTTCTGGCCACTTCCTATTTAATGATGTCACTTCCAACCCTCAGGAACATGATGGGGAGTCATGGCCAACAACCATGGGGGTCAAGGGAGCCACTAGCCGGAAAAGTTTGAGTACCACTGCCTTACCCTGAGGAGACTTCCAGCCTGCTCCTAACCTGTGCTGGATACGGCATAGGCCACCATGCCGCTGTACCAGTGAAGGTTAGGACTGGGCTGTAAATAACTTTTAAATAAAAATACGGATGTTGATTACAGTGTGAAAATTAACTGAAATTGTTAACTGTTTTGCTTTCTTTGGAGATGGGGTTGGATATCCTATATTCCGCACTGATTTCTGTTCTTCCTTGTGTCCACTGATACATTGTATATAACTAAAACTCAAAACTTAGTCTACCCTGTTATTGTACACTAGACAACACACCAGAAGGTTCCTTGCTTAAAGCTCTTCCCTTTGATTCATTTTCCTGTAAAGAGTTGATTGGGAAAAGCAGACAAAATCAACAGTAATAACAAGTTTAATGAACAAAATTTAGTTCTGAAATAACATTTGATAACGCAAAAAAACCACGTTTGAGTAACTAGTGGTCACTAAGCCAATTCTCATTATATATCTTGACAAAGAGGATACTGAAGATGCCCCTTCTTAAAGCTTGCCCCAATAGTACTTTGGGGAATTTTTATATCAACAGTGCTCTAAAATACATCTGGAGGCTCTTGGACCAAGCAGCCAGCAGCTGGAGATTAATGAAAGGCAGATACCCTGGCTCTGTGTTGTGGAATGGTTTACAAAGGCAATAACTGCTTAACAACATGCCATGTTGTGGCTCTAACCATGTCAAGAATTGGACATCTGTAGCCCTGTTGTATGGCAAGTGGTTTTGTCATGTAAACAGCAAAGGATCCTATGGCATTTTGAAGATTAACAAATCAATTATGGTATGAGCTCCTTCACCAAAGGAATGTGTTGTAAAAGTTGCTTCACTGTGCAACTGAAGACAACAGGCTCACCTTCAAGGTAAAGCCATCATACAGTGTCTTTTTAAATAGCCAGAACACTACAAATGTTTGTATGAAGCTAACTGCAAAATCCTATTGAGATTCCTGCAATGCAGTGCAGTGGCACTGAAATGATCTCCACTGTATCTAGCATGGGAACAGATGCTGCTGAAGGTCTCTCTGAGGTAAAATTACTTTTTTCCCATGGTAAGCCCCAGCAGCTCTATGGGGTTACTTGCACCAGTTATTATTATTATTATTATTATTATTATTATTATTATTATTATTATTATTATTATTTATTTTATTGATTTATATCCTGCCTTTTTGCCCCATGGGCACACAAGGTGGCCTACAACAATTAAAAATACACAATTAACAATTAAAAACAATAACTAAAACAGTATACAATAATTAAAAATCTAAAACAAACCCTGTGGATTCTAATATAAAAAAGAAGGAAAGCCAGCCAGCCTGTCAACAGTTAAAAGCTTTTTGAAATAAAAAGGTCTTCAGTCCACGCTGAAATATTAGCAACGAGGCAGCAGTTCTCAATTCTAAGGGGAGGGTATTCCAAAGTTTGGGGGCCACCACCGAGAAGGCCCTCTTCCTGGCCGCCGCCCCTCTCACATCTCTTGGTGGCAGCACAGTCAAAAGGGCCCCCCCAGATGATCCAAGAGTACGGGCAGGATTGTAGGGAAGGAGGCGGTCCCTCAAATACCCCGGACTCGAGCCATAAAGGGCTTTAAAAGTCAAAACTAGCACCTTGAGTTGGGCCCAGAACAGAACCGGCAGTCAGTGTAGCTGCCGAAGTAATGGCCCGACAGAGTCAAACCGACGTGCCCCAGCAACCACATGAGCAGCCGTGTTCTGTACTAGTTGTAATTTCTTGACCGTCTTCAAAGGCAGCCCCACATAGAGCGCATTACAATAATCTAATCTAGATGTCACTAGGACATGGGTTACTGTGGCCAGGTCCGCGCAGCTCAGATATGGTTGCAGCTGGCGAATCAGCTGAAGCTGAGCAAAGGCTCCCCTGGCCACCAATGCCACCTGGGCCTCCAGGTGCAGCTGTGGATCCAGGAGAACCCCCAAGCTGCGGACCTGCTCCTTCAGAGGGAGTGCAACCCCATTCAGTGCAGGACAGTAGTCCAATACCCGAGCTGTGGATTTCCGAACCAAGAGCACCTCTGTCTTATCCAGATTTAATTTCAGCTTGTTCGCTCACATCCAGCCCCTAACCGCCTCCAGACAGCGATCCAGGACCCCAACCGCCTCCTCAGAATCAGAGGGAAAGGAGAAATAAAGCTGGGTTTCATCAGCATACTGATGGCACCCCACTCCAAATCCCCGGATGACCTTTCCCAGTGGCTTCATGTAGATGTTAAAGAGCATGGGGGATAAGATGGAACCTTGCAGGACCCCAAACCTAAAAGGTCGGAGTGCCGAACAAGTGTCCCCCAGCACCACCACCTGGGATCTGTCAGCCAGGAAGGAGCGGAACCACTTCAAAACAGTGCCTCCAAGCCCCAACCCAGCCAGCTGACCCAGAAGAACACCATGGTCGATGGTGTTGAAAGCCGCCAAGAGGACCAGCAGGACTAACCGGGTCGCACTCCCCCTGTCCATTCCCCAGCGAAGGTCATCCACCAAGGCGACCAAGGCAGTCTCCGTCCTGAACTCCAGCCTGAAGCCAGATTGGAATGGGTCCAGATAATCTGTTCAGGCCCGGGAGGAGTGATAAAATTGGCAGAATGCCACAGATCCTGCTTCCTCCTGGGCCTGGTCTGCCCTCTCCTTGCACTCCTTCTGCCCCAGTACTCCCTCTCTCTGCCCCTGTTCTGTCTTCCCCTTAGCAGCAACTGTTACCCTGCACATACCTGATCTCATCTGATCTCAGAAGCTAAGCAGGGTCAGGCCTGGTTAATACTTGGATGGGAGACCACCAGGGAATACCAGGTGCTGTAGGCTTATACCATAGTCTTTCGAGACTGAAGGTTGCCAACCAACAACCCACCCAGGCAGAGCTTACCTGCTTCAGCATGCACTGGTCTCCCACTGGCACTGGAAGGGTGGCACAGTCCTTCCTGCTGGTGCCCTGAGCCTCCCCACTGAATGACAATTGGGTAAGAGGCACTTTTTCAAGTGGGTGCTCCTTTTTTAGCAGGGGGAGAGTAACTGGCCCATCTCACCCCAGCACTGTCTGTTCTAGTGGCTGTCTGCTGGTATTCCTTTGCATCTTTTTAGATTGTGAGCCCTTTTGGGACAGGGAGCCATTTAGTTATTTGATTTTTCTCTGTAAACCGCTTTGTGAACTTTTAGTTGAAAAGCGGTATATAAATACTGTTAATAATAATTGCTCATTCTACCAGTTAGGCCAGTTAGGATTGGGCTGTAAGTGCTGAAAATGAGGGTTTCTCATCATGCTAGAGACATGAACTGCTCTAACCTGGCACCAAAGCTAGCAAGGGATTCCCCTTTATATTACAAATGTTTGTTATAACACTTTCCCAGCAATTTTACCAGGGTTTAGGGAAATGTAATTAGTCATCCTTTTATTAAAGCCAGATGCTGAAGCCTTGCACACCAGTCACACTGCAATGATAGTCAGTTAATTTATAATATCTAAATAGATAAAAGTTTTTATTTTGATTGCATGAATAGAGATTTGTGTCTCTTATGGTAAATTTCCCTCCTTCAATCCACACCTAATACAAGTGTGTAAAGAAGCCTGGCAGGAGAGAGGAGGGCAGGAAGGGGCTAAACTAGGTGAGGAGCTAGAGAAAGGGGGATGGGGAGGCTGTAGAGGCCCATATTAATGGGCCAAGCCACACATATGGTGGAATGATGGGCTATACCTCTTACGGCCCAATCCTATCTCCCCTCCACACCCACTGGTACAGCCACACCAAAACATGTTTACTTCTGGAATGAGTGAGAGACAATAAATAAGCCAGTCATTCTGTTGCTACCAAGTGTTTTATATCATGTTGTCAACTCCATCACCCACTTTATAGTGGCATAAAATCTCTTGATGGTTAGAGGTTTATCACACTCTTACTCTAGCCAGCCAGATATAGGACAGTAGAAAAGCAGCAAAAACATGTGTTGCATTAATGAGAGTTCCTTTTTCCCCTGTGTGCATTGCAGCTTTGCACCAATAGCAGCTTTTTTCCAGGTAAATAGCAGCTAAATTGAGGGCCCCATGGATTCAGACTGCAATAGGGTTCGAGTTAAATCCACCCTACCCCATGTAGTGTGCCCAATCAGGGTTGTATCACATGTCATTTGGCTTTCTTCTTCCTCAAAGATGTTGGCCAAGAAACGAACATTGTGCACATCCTCAGTTTCACTCCTACATTATTTACATCGTTAATTTTAGTTTCCTTAGCTAAAACTGTTTTGAGGGAGAGAACAAATTATTTTGGTAATTTCATTTATTTTATAGATTTAATTTTATGCAAGGAATCTTTCTAAAGCAATTAGTATTCTTATTGTACTGAATAAAAAATAACTGCATTTACCCTCTTGTCCTAAAAGGTCAGACTTAGCACTCTAGGAAAGCCACAAAAAACATGTATCAGCATTGGTGACTGTTCCTTTTTCCCCTTTACAAGCCAGAAATAGGGTGGAGAAAACTCTGTTGAAAGATATATTCCATTTCCATTTTATTCTGATGCAATAGTTTTATAATGCCAGGCTATAAGGTGGAGTCTTTTTCAGTCTTTGACCAAGAGATCTTTAGTTTCTTGTGTGTGTTTTTCTCAAAAATGATATTTTTGAAAGATGTGTCCAGTCAAATGGAGTCCAGCACTGCTGCAAAGAAATGTTTTGCTTCTTTAAAAGGTCTATATTACTTTGCCAAAAGCTGTGTGGTTGTTTGAAACTCCTTCATATCTTTGCCAAACCAGATGAAATGTACAGCATACTTTGTGAAGTGAATTAGGCATACAACTGCGAGTCGGTGTGTCTGGTTTCTGGCGCTAGTTGTCATTGATCTTAGTGTACTCACTTCTATCTAGTTGTCATTTGTCACATATATTTTGCTCCACAGTGTCTGCATATACAGTATCTAAGAGCTGAGTTTCTTATACTTGTTCTTTGAGGGGGGAAAAAAGTTCAAGAAACCTTTGCCTTAAAAAATGAACCTATCATTAAAAATTGCGCAATTGCAAAACATATCAAGTTAAGCAATCAGCACGTTTGTTTAATTTTTAGTGCTTTTGGAACATCCGGTTAGGTCATTACGCCATATATTGTAGTTCGTTTCATTTATACGACTTATAGCTTGAGGATGAGTGAGGCAACTTTTTTTTATAGCTAACACATCTAGGGCCAGGCTGCTGTACAATTCTTGGAACTGGCAAATTTGACTTTAGATTATGTCAGAAGAACTGACTTATCCCTTGGGAAGAAATTAAATAAGTAAACTAAAAAGGGGAGCAGTTTCCAGCCTATTTAAACAAGGAATCCTGAAAGATATATTTAACAACAACTGGAACTCATAGATGAGAGGGGAAAACTGTGGAGACTTTTGATTGAAATAGAATCTGGATTAAAGCAGATACATTTATTTTCTCTTTCAGCTACACATGTGTAGTCATTGGCCTTTTTCCTAGCATTCATCTTTGTTTCCTATAGCCATTTTCTAATCAATTAAAGAACTTAGGGCCCAATCCTATCCAACTTTCCAGCTCTGGTGTAGCCACAATGCAGCCCCATGGTAAGGGAACACATGTTCCCATACCTTGAGGAAGCCCAAGTGACTGCCCATCCACCACAGGATGCAGCACACACCCCACTGGCACAGCTGCACCAGCACTGGGAAATTGGATAGGATTTGGCCCTTACTCTTTAATACCATGATTATTTAGCTTTATTGAAAGCCCCTGCTAAATTTGAGAAAGATGTCTGGAAATCCAAAAGCAGCTAAACTGTACCACCACTATGCATATGCTTGTTGACATCCAAACCATTCTATGCAGTGGTGTCACTGGGGGGGGGGGTGCCAGCCGCACCAAGTGATGCACACAGAGGTGATACTACTACTAGCTAAAAAATTTTAAATCTTGGTACTTTTGAATAATACCATCTTGTACATCATTCAATGCATAATTTCATGCAGAATGCAGTGAAACAAATTGCACTGAAATATCTCTATCAAAAGTTATGGCCAAAAAACCAGTGGGGGTGGGGAGATGGTGCATCACCACGCCCATCTCCCAGAGCATTGTCCCTCCCACTGCATGGGAGGAGGTCCATCATAGTGTGATGCACTGACCTCCCGCTCTGGGTGACACAAACCCTAATGATGCCACTAATTCTGTGCAATTCCTGTGAACTGCCATCAAATTCTGCTACAGTGGAAACAGTGGCAAAATCAGTTCCACCCATGGCAGAGCCACTCACGTGGTTGCTGGAGTGCAGTGTGGATCTCTCAGAGTACTGAAGTTTCTCAACTATACTAAGCCTAGCTGCATGTGTACAGAAAGTCCTCTGTGCTGAACTAACATAATTATGTGTGCAGCACCCTGTTTAGAGTTTTGCTCCAGTACACGTAGGAGTTTTGAGGAAAAGTTGAGTTTTTTCCTGAGACCCTGTGGACCACTTCTCAGAGTGTCACATACCATATGTGGTCCGTTGACCATAGGTTGGGAACCACTGATTTAAAGCAGGGGTCTCAAACCCCGGTCCGGGGGCCAGATGTGGATCGCAGCGAGCCTCTATCCGGCCCGCAGCCAGCCTCTTGTCCCCAGAAAGCTCCTGGTCCACTTTGCTGAACATGACCGGAACTATGCTCTGGTTGCATGCCAGAGAGGTTGAACGAATGAGCCCATTCATTTATTCATACATCTAAGTTCCATCTCTAATTTATTTATATAAATTTTACATTTAAATTTTTTTTCTGGCCCTCAAAACCATGCCAGACATTTGATGTAGCCCTCTGACCAAAAAGTTTGGAGACTCCTGATTTAAAGAATGAGAACCTGCTTTAGGATCAAGAGCAATGATGGTAATTGTAGTGATAATGATTGCCTATTCGTATATTTGAAGTCCCACCTAGAAATGTGGCTACCCACCTAGCATGGCTGGCTGACTGTGGGTTGGCATTGTACAAATAAGAAGTGGACTTTGACTTTGAAGTCCACAAAGAATTTTGATTATCCAGTGGCGTCACTAGGTTTTGCGTCACCCGGTGTGGGATGCCAGCATGTCACCACTCATGCAGTGGGTGGTGGTGGGCATGATGATGTACCATCACTCCACCCCTACTGGTTTTTTGGCTGTGCCTTTTGATAGAACAAAGATAGAATACATTCTGCAAGAAATTATGCATTGATGGTATTCTTCCAAATTGTGATTTTAGTTATTTTGGTCACTAGTGGTGTCACACACACCCCCAGGGTGTCTACTTACTAATACCTTATTTCAGCAGTTCTCAGAAGTTTAGCACTGGGACCCATTCTTTAGAATGACAATCTGTCCAAGACCCACCAGAAGTGATGTCATGGTGGAAGTGACATCATCAGGCAAATTAAAATAAATAAGTATAAATAATTAAAGTAAAACAAATAAATAAGCAGAAGCCAGCCCTGGTCCACCAAGTGAATTTCCTCTGTAGCCTGCCTGCAATAACACCCCCCCCCCTCCAAAATCAGTAAGGTTTTCAACCCTACCCAGTGCCCAGTTCAATTTAAGAACTTCTGTTAAACCAGATCACTGCCAGGATCCACCTGGCTTCGCAAGTCTCAAAAAAGTTCACCTTATCAGCTGAAGCCTCTGTTTTGATCCTTTTTAGTGGGGGGGGGGGCTGCCTTCTGGAGCATTTGTTGAGCTCTGTTTCCATCAGATCAGGAACATTTTGGTGGCATTACATTTCCCTTTGCCTGACCTGACCACCAACCATGGCACGTTTGCTTACTTGTGTGTAAACGTGGCCATGAGGCTTAGTTTCGCTTTCCATAGGGCTCAATACATTCGTCTGCTTGGAGGGAGGGACTTCCTTCTCAGTTGTTTTTGGGGGCTGTGTTCATTGGATCAGGACCATTCTGGTATCGTTGGATTCCTCTCAGCCTGCCCTTTCCAAAGGACTAAGGCAAGCTTGCCTACTCACAAGTAAACGCGTGATGCAGCTTAGTTTCACTTTCCATAGGGCTCCATGCATTTTTGTTCTCTGGTTTTTTGGCCATACCTTTTGGTAGAAAGGATATATTTCACTCTGGCTTTTTGCATTACACTATGCTGGAAATTCCGCATCCAACGGTATGTTGCATGATGGTATTACTCCTAACCACTGCGATTTTAGCGTATCACCCTGCAGTGTGCGTCACACACACACCCCGCGCACATCACCCGGTGTGGCCCGCACCACCCGCACCCCTCTAGCAACGCCACTGTGATTATCAAACAAGGTATGACCAACTGCTCTTTTATCGCTACTCAGCATTTGGACAAGATGTGCTGACCGCCTCAGCCGTCAACAACCCAAATTTTTCTTGATAGGCCTTCAGCAGTCAGGATGGGCATGTCTAACATTTGTTTATGAAGTAGACCATGTACAAACAAAAGAGATAAAATGCTTTGCTTTGGTATAGCTAGCAAAAATGGAAGCAGGAATGTTGTTTTTCTATGCATCAGAAAGATATTTATATTCTTGGGACAACTGAATTTTGGGGGTGGGGGTGCAGGGTAGTAAACAACCCTAAATTTATTGGCTCACTGAGGTGAAAAAACGCAAGTAGCATGACACTGATCCACATTCTTACAAAGCTTTTCTTTCTTTCTTCAGCTGACAGCAGGAGATCCAAAAGTTCTTGTTCCAATTACAATAATCAAACAAGGTAATTTATGTGACTTATGCTGATATCTATAAAACAGAAAGCATATTTGTAGAACAAAAAGTTGGGGTCTGTTGGAGAGGGAGAAATGAAGAAAGAAATCTAGGAATGGTGGAAAATTTCTCAATTGTTCCCTAAGCAAATGTAGTCATTTCATTGAATTTCCCTGAGTTGTGAGAACAAAATAGTTCAGAAGAAATCTTACTAAAGGCATCTTACCTTTGTAGAAGATGAAATAATAAATCTTGGACTGAATTAATCTTCTTTTGCCAGTAGTTTGGTAACAAGAAATGTTCCTACCATGTTTTTTTTTTACATAGAAACAGTCCACATTCTCTGTTCTCTTCTTTGGCTGCACAAAAGAGTTTGAAGGGGCATGCAGAACAGTCCTGTTCTTTGTATAGCAACTGTTTCACACAGATGCATCAACATAAACTGGTAATCTCAGAGCAATCACCACACACTTGGGGATGATCTATATCAACTCGCAGAATTCGTGATCCTCTGGAAAAACAGAATTGTTTTTAAAGACTCTGAGAACCGTTGATTATGAACAATGCTTTTTAAGCAGATAAGCAAACGGTGCTTTCTTCTCTCTCAGTAGCGAAGTTGTTTTCCATTTGAACAAAAAGAGAACTTTTCTGAAGAGCAGTGCAGCATTTCAGTTTGAGTCCAAAAACAGTTATGTATGCCTATCAATATATCAGGGGCCTGAAAATCTCTTGTGGAAAGCTTGTTAAAAGAATCTGGATATGTTATTCATTCATTATTTGCAGTGGGTCTCAACTAACCAGCACTAGTCATAAGCATAGAAATGTCCTGTGTTCATTCTTTATGAACGGCATTTAGGTTGTTGTTGAATCTGACCTGCCCCACTAATCCCAGTCTTGGTTTAGCTACTATTCAAGATCTCTGTTACTGGTCTCATGTTGGTAAATGCCTCTCAAGGAAATCGAAGGACTTGGCTGGCTTTTAAATAAATGCTGTTCATCACCTCTGCCATCCTCCTAGCCAATGAACATTATTTAACCACCTTGAGTCATGCCACATCTGTGTAACCTCCCGTTCTTCTCTGCTCTACAGGATCTACTAAGGATTGTTCCTCACTTTCTAATCTTATTTCTTCCTTCAGTGAAAAAATGAAGTTAGCTTTAATTTCTTCGTCTCCTCCTATGTCTCCATTCCATGACTCCTCCACATCTATTCATCTTTTATTCCTCCTCTACCTTATATACCCTGTTTAATTTTTGTTTTCATTTTTGTTTTCATTTAATCCAGCCACATGCTATCCCCTACTGACTCCTGGTTGCAGTCTTCCTCATCCTTATCTCAATCACATAATCAGCCTGACATTCTCCTCTGATCCCTTCCCCACTGTATTCAAATGCACCACCTTTTTTCCATTCTTAGAATCTCCCTTGGCCCATTCTCTTTTACAGGTCCATTCTCTTTTACACGTAGTAGTTGGAGGGGCAGAATGGACCAAAATAAATGTTTTTAAATCTTATTTCTTCCAGCACATGCTGCTTACCTCTGCTGGTTTGACTTCAAACCCCTCTTTTGATGCCTACAGTCTGGCTTCAGCCTTCCACGCTCGACTGAAACTACTTTCTCTAAAATCACCTGTGATTGCTCCTTGGATCAGAAATCTGTCTTTTTGTTTGTTTAGCACTGTAAAGAGCTGTGTGCGTGGCACTAGAATGCTGATAACATCTTAGCAGTCTTTATAAAAATGTTGGCACTGATGGAAGTTGGCCAAAGTACCAGCCAAGAAAGAAAACAAAATTTGTAATTTAGCCGCAACTTGAAGAATTTATAGATGAAAATATTCAAGAGGCAATCATTTTAAACACAGCTACTTTCAAGCATATATTTATCACATGATTTCTCAATGTTCCATTCTTGTGTTTTTGCAGTAATTCAAAATATCACACATCGGACACAGCCTAAAATACCAGAGAAGTCTCCATTAGCAGGACCAATACTAGGTGACTAAAATGTTGTTTATTTCTGATAGGTACTCTGTGGTTCACTTTAACACTTTCCATTTGAAGTTTTCTTTCCTTTGAACAGTTGCTTTGAATGAGCTGCTATGAATCTTGCTTCCTAGTATATTACCTAAGCACAGATAAAGATGTGATACAGGTGCATTCTGCCAGTTAAAAAAGTCAGGAAATGGATACAGTCTTGCTGATAAAAGTTGTAAAAGTTGATATAATACTTGTGGAAAAATTGAGATAAACTTTTAGTCTGAGATCTTGAGGTATCAAGTACCTCAATGAAAGAAATTCATAAAGTTGAAATAAATGTAAACCAATTGCCAGAAACCTGTTTGGTGATGTTGAGGAGCCCCGTTTTTCAAACAATTATTTACACATAAGTACTCTCATGTAAGCAGGGAATTTTCTTTTCTAGTCTGTTTTTCTTTTTATATTTATTAATTTATAAATCAATAAAAAGAATAACAAATGAACAAAATCAATAAACAGTACAAACAACTAAACACACAACCATATCTACATACATAAATACTTATTATAATGCAAATATAGACCCTGTCCTAATTAGCTATGGCTTCACTACCATCTAATTGAAATATCAAAATATATAATACATGTCTCTGTCCATCCTTCTTATACATTTCTTCTTCACTTATCAGTTAGACTCTTCTTAATAGTTTGTTTCATTTCTCTCTAATCCACAAATCCAGAAATCATTATATCATTTTTTCTCTCATATGCAGAAAGTCAATGAGTGGTTTCTAATTATTCATATATGTAGTTACTGAATTCTCTTTACGTAGAATTGTAAGTTTATCCATTTCTGCTAAGTTGAAGACATTTATCCACCGGTCTTCCTCCGATACTATTTCTGTCGTTTTCCAATATTATGCGTAAAGTATTCTTGCTGAAGTTGTCATGTATAAAGTGGTTCATTTACCTTTGTGTGTAGTGCACCTTCTTGTTCCAGACTTCAATAGAACTCAACAGAAACTGCCAACACCTTTGACATTGGATATATCTGAAAGACCAAAGGAAACACTGGGTAAGGAAAAATAAGAAGATATTGTAAGTAGTAGGATTGTGGGTTGAGGATGTAGTTTAGGCCCAACCACATTCTGACTTGCCAAAACTGAACATAGTCTACCAGCAATATTTAATGACCTGCTAGCTAAGAGCAGACCAATATCTCTCAGCCAGGGGGCTGCATGATGCTGGCATCACCCCCAGGTGCACAGATGTGGACATAGTTGGCAGTGATGTGAAGTCACTTGACAGGCTCAGTCAAAGGATGAGAAGGCAGTGGTGGGTGCAGTTGACTTTTTGATCTCCCTGCTGTGCCATTCCAGCTTCTCCTTCTCCAGAGATCAAAAAGTCCACTGATGCAGGAGGGGGAGGTAGGTGGTGGCTGTGGTGGGGCTTTCGAGGGCTGCCAAAAAGGGTTTTATGGGCCATGTGTGGCCTTATGCTAGTTTCTTGATAATGCCCATGATTTGCAGTGCCTAATAGGTAGGCAGCAAATATAGGAGGAATATTGAGCACCTGACAGGCTAACATGCATGGTTAGTGGACTAGGTTCGATTTGTTGGGGCACAACTTGGGCTGGACTGTTGTAAGCTGTGACCCACATGTCTGTTTTGATATTTTTTAAAAATAAAAAAACTGACTCTGTGCATCGGTGTAAAAGCTTCAGGGGGTCTTGATCCTCATGTCTTTCATTCAGTAAGGCTAAGTAAGGAGTCCAGAAAGTCTTTCATCCAGTAAGGCCCACCACACAACACTTCAGGGCATCCCGATCCTATGCCAGGGTAGCACCAGCAGCCCACACACTGCCCTGGTGATGGCTGCTGCAAATGTGTCATAAGGTACATTGCAGCAGCTGCAAGGGGAGTGGTGCAGTGGTGGAAAGGCCAGCGCCCATCAGCTGGACCTCTGTGCCTGCGAAATGTGCTGCAGGAGTCCATGGTAGTGAGTATACTGCCAAGTATGACAGGGAGGCATTCTTGTGTGGGGAGAGAGTGAGGGAAGGTGGGAAGGGAGCAAAACAGAGTGGGGGAGGGTGGGCCTGGGAGAGGGCAAGGACTACAGCAGCTTGACACTGAATTCTATCCCTGTGCCTTGAAGCCCTACGTGGATCTCCTTGGTTCTGTGCCAGCTAAATAGCTGGTGCAGCTTCAAGTAGACCTGCTGGGGCTCTACACTGTCTAATGGAACTGAAGTTCCCTTACCCCAAGGAGATTTCCTTCTGCTTCTCCGGCCCCACAGAATATAGTAGTGCCTATATCGTGGCACAGCAACTGGGGGTAGGATCGGGCCCTTAGTGCTCCTTCTTGATGGATTCGTGCAAGAACCAGGCTTAGACAGTTCCTATCTAAATGTTTTTCACATGCCTGAGGGAGACAGCATTTGGCCAAGGGTTACCTGCTGGAAGAGAGGATTCCTTCTCTACTCTGAATGGTAGCTACTGGCAGGCTTGAGCATGCCTAAATTCTGTTTCGAAATCAAATCTTGCTGTAGAGGGGCAGCTCCTCCTCAGACCACTCAGGTCTCTCCTTAATGTATTCAGGCCTCTCCTGAGGCTCACATTTTTGTTAGATTTCTGAGGGCTCTGTTCCCCCTCTTATTTCTGTTTAGAGTTATCTGAATTGCTTTAATAACCCCTACTCCATATGTGCTCCACATATTCTACTCATGGAGTCTTGATCTCTCTCTTGCCCACCCAGGATATGCATGCTTATCCCTTTGTTTTAGGAACTGTTACTAGAAATATTTCAATGTTTAAGGTTGTTCATCTCTCATGATTACTTACAAAACCTCACCTTAGAAAATTGTGAAGACATTGAACATGAAACAGAGGTGGATGTAATTATTTAATTATGCTTTGAAAACTTATGCAAAGAAACATCTTCCACATGAGCTCCTAAGCAGATGGAAAATGTGTCATGCATTATTAGCATTTAATGAAAAATTAAGAAGTAACCATTTGCAGGTGAAGTTCCAATTGTTGGTGGTTGCTTATGGTGCCCCAACTCCACCTGCTAATGTTTACATTTGGCAAAATAAAAATCACATGTTTTAAATTTTTCCCCTTACTTCCTATTTCTTATGCCAAAGTCTATCTTTCGCGCTTGTGTGGAACATGGTTATGATTTGGGTATACCATCATTATGAAAATAGTGAAAACATTATGAAAATAATCTATTTCATGTCCAGCCATCTCTAGTTCTGTGGCCAGTTGCCACCTAGGAGGAGACAGGGTGTATGGTATTCATTATAAGTTTTTCGTTATCAGGAAAAAAAGAGAGTCATAGGAAGATAAAGAAGTTTCCTACAATTCCCACCATTGCTTGAGGTACAGAATTGGTTGTGTTTTATCTCACAACACAGAGATCTTATGTTTATTAAATGCAACTTTTTGTTTTGAATGAAACTTCAGAATGGCCTGCAGAATCCAAGACACCGGAAGTACAAAAACTCCCACCACAACCCCAGCCTGGTAATTAGTTTTTCTGTTTATTTCTCTGTGGTAGCTCAATGAAACAGAATTTCACATATTTTACTCAGTTCTACAGATTTTTCCATTAACCTTAAATAAAGACCTTTTTCTATTTGTTCCCATTAGCTAATCTTTTGTATATACAGGTCAACCCTTCTTATCCGTGGGTTCGGGATCCATGGATTCAACCTAACATGGATCAAGAGGGTGTCAATATATCTTCCAATCATATTAAGAGGAAGTCTTCCAGTCATGTCTGGAAGGAGGCCTTCTGAGGCACAGAGAGCCCAAGCACAACTTTCTTATACCTCAGAAGACCTGCTAGAGCCTTCTGAAAGGCAGTTCTGATTTTTCCCTAAATTGGAAGCGTATCTTTAGGATAGTGTTTAAATTATTTTCAAAAACTAGCTCAAGGTATTCTGTTTTATAAAGAGTTATACACAGTGATCTCGTTTGCGCCTTCAAGAGGTTTTTAATGTCGAACAATGATCTGAAACCAGGTTTGTTCTGTTGCATGCAGCTAGAGGAAGCTGCATGATCGAAATTACTAATACCAAGATATTCCATATTAAAAATTATAGCAATTTTTATTTTGCAGCCAGGACTGATCTTGACCAGGAAAGCAATAAACCTACAGTTTCCAGTGTCTCCGAAGAAGAGGAAGTCTTTACAGGTAACACATAAGCCTTCTTGGCTTTAATTTTAAGCCTTCAAGCTGTAGCTAGTGCTGCTGTCTTGAACAGCAAATAACTAGTTTCTGAAGGAATGCCATTGTTATATATTGCAATGTATTTAGCTGCTATGGCACAAAGCAATTACTAATTGCTGTAAAGAGGTATAGCCCAATTCTGCTTTGCAATATAAGTACTTAGGAAGGGGCATGTCAGCACAATATTACTCATCCCGTTTTATGATTTTAATAAAAGTTATTTTGGAAGTGATCTTGAAATGTATTGCTTATAGTCCTTTTCTGTGTCTTTTTAGTTTTGTTCTGATTGTTTTTTTCCAAAGTTTTTGAAAAGGATGCTTGCTTGCTGGGAAAAATCTAGTGCATTTCTCTGTAATTGTTAACTAAACCATTTGCTTCAGAAAAATACACTATGGCTGTTGGAATAGCAAGACCAGAAAACCAAATATAACCTTCTTGAATTTGTCCTCATCACTGTACCCTGAAATTTGGTTTGCATAATATGGTAATATAATCATAATATGTAATGAATATCTAAAGAAACTCTCTTTTTGTAGCTCACACTGACAATGAACTGGAATCTTCAAAGCCTAACATAATCCCTATGGCTGAATTGCCACTTGACACGCTGAGTAAATACTATGTTCATAGTACTTTCATTGCAGACAGTGTAACCATATACCACCACTGAGATATATGTGAGGGTGTATATGCCTGCATATTGTCAAAAAAACAGCAGTTTTCTTATATTCGTGATAGTACAATTGCAAAAGGTTCTATCCACTGATGAGCAAATAGTCAAGCCATACAGAAGAATAGGTGGACTCCTTTTATGCAAATCAGATCAATGCATGTTTCCTCACTGAGTCCAAGATAGCTTTCCTAATATATCTAAGGAATAAATGGGCCAGAACATCTGAGTTGAATGTGAGCAGCAATGGGGAGTAATGAATTGTTTCACAAATGGTCCCTGAGAAGTTAATTCAAAAGTGTATTACTACAGTATAAATAGAAGAGCTTTGGATATACTAAGTGAATCTTTGCTTCTTTACATCAGAAGTATATTAATTTTAGAACATTAAAAATAGCCATATATAGATTTGGAATGTGTTATATCCATCCATTTTAGCATAATATCTCTTGTTTTTACTGTTCATCATATTGATTCGGACATGGTGTCGTATAATTATTTTGAGATCTGCCAGCCATAAGGCAGATTTTAAAAATAATATATTCCCATCATCCATATAGCAAAAATAAGTGCAGTTATTATTATTATTATTATCTATATTACTATCCACATAGTGCCATAGGTCTAAAAACAATGAAAGCAACAGCAAGACTTGAGCTCTGCCATTTTTAGTATATGTTGCTACAGCTGTTAAAAATAGTAAACTACTCTGAGTGTAAACAGAAAGTACAAGGTATTAAATATGAACCTCTGCTTCATTTTCCTGCTGACAATGGGAAAGGCAGTGACCTCCAAGGAAATAAATTGTCTCCTAAGACTGAACAGACAAAAATTCAAAACACACTAAATAACTAATTTGGTTGTTTCTTAGTTTCCGTGGATGGTTTGGCCTTTAGTGTTTAAAAAAGTAGAAAAGAAAATCCTGCAATATCTAACAAACCTTTTTATACACATTATTTCACAGACAATACGAATTCATTATTTAGATTTCCTTTTATTTATAGATATAGGGTTGCGTTCAGTCCTAAGCTATTGTTCACCCCCTTTCCGCTGTCTGAGTGATTTTCAGCACTAAAATAGTCAAGGCACACCATCGGTTTTTTTACCATTAACAAGGCACACGATATGCTGCTAGTACGGGGCTAAAATCCCCCAATTGCCCTACTAATAAATTACCCTCCCCAAACTCCCACACCACACCTGTGGACCATCTGCGGCACACCAGTGTGCCATGCACAGTGGTTAAAAATGACTGGTCTAACTGCTTTTACTGCCCCCTGCTGCTACAGGTACAACAATTGCTATATATTCCATATGTAGCATTGCTACATGCTATTGGCAACCTTCAGTCTCGAAAGACTATGGTATCGCGTTCTGAAAGGTGGTTCTGGCACAGCGTCTAGTGTGGCTGAAAAGGCCAATCCGGGAGTGACAATCCCTTCCACACCAGGAGCAAGTGCAGTCTGTCCCTGGTCTGTCTCCCTGGCTATGGGCCTTCCTTCTTTGCCTCTTTGCCTCAGACTGTTGGCCAAGTGTCTCTTCAAACTGGGAAAGGCCATGCTGCACAGCCTGCCTTCAAGCAGACCGCTCAGAGGCCAGAGTTTCCCACTTGTTGAGGTCCATTCCTAAGGCCTTCAGATCCCTCTTGCAGATGTCCTTGTATCGCAGCTGTGGTCTTCCTGTAGGGCGCTTTCCTTGCACAAGTTCTCCATAGAGGAGATCCTTTGGGATCCGTCCATCATCCATTCTCACGACATGACCGAGCCAACGCAGGCGTCTCTGTTTCAGCAGTACATACATGCTAGGGATTCCAGCACGTTCCAGGACTGTGTTGTTAGGAACTTTGTCCTGCCAGGTGATGCCGAGAATGCGTCGGAGGCAGCACATGTGGAAAGCGTTCAGTTTCCTCTCCTGTTGTGAGCGGAGAGTCCATGACTCGCTGCAGTACAGAAGTGTACTCAGGACGCAAGCTCTGTAGACCTGGATCTTGGTATGTTCCATCAGCTTCTTGTTGGACCAGACTCTCTTTGTGAGTCTGGAAAACATGGTAGCTGCTTTACCGACGCGTTTGTTTAGCTCGGTATCGAGAGAAAGAGTGTTGGAGATCGTTGAGCCAAGGTACACAAAGTCATGGACAACCTCCAGTTCATGAGCAGAGATTGTAATGCTGGGAGGTGAGTCCACATCCTGAACCATGACCTGTGTTTTCTTTAAGCTGATCGTCAGTCCAAAATCTTGGCAGGCCTTGCTAAAACGATCCATGAGCTGCTGGAGATCTTTGGCAGAGTGGGTAGTGACAGCTGCATCGCCGGCAAAGAAGAAGTCACGCAGACATTTCAGCTGGACTTTGGACTTTGCTCTCAGTCTGGAGAGGTTGAAGAGCTTTCCGTCAGATCTGCTCCGGAGATAGATGCCTTCTGTTGCAGTTCCAAAGGCCTGTTTCAGCATGACAGCGAAGAAAATCCCAAACAAGGTTGGTGCAAGAACACAGCCCTGCTTCACGCCACTTCGGATGTCAAAGGGGTCTGATGTGGAGCCATCGAAGACAACAGTGCCCTTCATGTCCTTGTGGAAGGATCTGATGATGCTGAGGAGCCTGGGTGGACATCCGATCTTGGGGAGAATCTTGAAGAGGCTGTCCCTGCTGACCAGGTCGAAAGCCTTCGTGAGATCTATGAAGGCTATAAAGAGTGGCTGTCATTGTTCCCTGCATTTCTCCTGCAGTTGTCTAAGGGAGAATACCATATCAGTGGTGGACCTGTTGGCTCGGAATCCGCACTGCGATTCTGGATAGACGCTCTCTGCAAGTACCTGGAGCCTCTTTAGTGCAACTCGGGCAAACAGCTTTCCTACAACGCTAAGGAGAGAGATGCCGCGGTAGTTATTGCAGTCACCCCTGTCACCTTTGTTCTTGTACAGCGTGATGATGTTTGCATCCCTCATGTCTTGAGGTACTCCACCTTCTCTCCAGCAGAGACAGAGGATTTCATGCAGCTCAGTGACGATGATCTCTTTGCAGCATTTTAGGACTTCAGCAGGGATGCTGTCTTTTCCAGGTGCCTTGCCAAAGGCAAGGGAGTCCAGGGCCACGTGAAGTTCTTCTAGGGTTGGTTCACTGTCAAGCTCCTCCAACACAGGCAGACACTCAATTTTGTTCAGCGCTTCTTCAGTGACTACATTTTCTCTGGAATATAGCTCAGAGTAGTGCTGCACCCAGCGTTCCATCTGCTGCGCCCGATCCTGGATGACCTCGCCTGTTGCAGACTTCAGAGGGGCAATTTTCTTCTGTGTTGGACCTAGGGCCTGCTTGATACCATCATACATCCCCTTGATGTTGCCGGTGTCAGCTGCTATCTGTATCTGGGAACAGAGCTGGAGCCAGTAGTCGTTAGCACATCTCCTGGCAGCCTGCTGGACTTTGCTGCGAGCAGCTTGGAGGACCTGCAGGTTGCGCTCACTGGGACAGGCCTTGTATGCTGCTTGAGCTCTCCTCTTTTCCTCAATGACTGGTGTCAACTCCTCAGAGTGGGCTTCAAACCAGTCTGTCTTCTTGTTGGTCCTCTTGCCAAATATGGACAAGGCAGTGTTGTAAACGGTATTCTTGAAATGTTCCCATCTGTTGGATGCGTTTGCATCGGCCGGGCCTGGAAGAGATTCCTCAAGTGCTTGTGCAAATTCCTCCACTTTTCTCTGATCCCGATCTTGCTGGTATCAATGCGAGGTCTTCCTTCCTTTTTCATGTGATACAGTCACTTTGCTTGCAGTTTCACTCTGCTGCACACCAGGGAGTGGTCAGTGTCACAGGCAGCACCGTGATAACTGCGTGTGATCTTGATGCTGGGAAGGCTGGAGCGTCTGGAGAGAATCAGGTCGAGCTGGTGCCAGTGCTTTGATCTTGGGTGTCTCCAAGAGACTCTATGTTGGGGCTTCGTGTTGAAGAATGTGTTGCTGAAACAGAGACCGTGATGATAGCAAAACTCTAGCAGGCATTGGCCATTTTCGTTCATCTTCCCAGTGCCGAACTGACCTAAGCAAGTGGGCCACGAGCTGTTATCAGCACCAACTCTAGCATTGAAATCGCTGAGGATGAACAATAGCTCTTTTACAGGGATCTTCTTGATAGTGGTGCTATCTTGCTTCTTGATAGCATTGCTACATATTCCAACATAAAGTACAGGTACATGTGCAGTACAGGTACATGGGGCTATAAAACCAAACTGCGAGTCTTCCCACAGTCTACTTGAAGGCTTCCACATTAATGAATGCTGTAGTTCTATATCCTAGCAGGCTGTGAGATTATTCATTTCCATGAACTATTTTTATAAGTAGTATGACACTGCATAATATAGTTTTGGTGATGCCACTATGCAAGCATTAAGCAAAATTCACCCTTATTTTCCATTTATGGCAGTTTTTAATCACTATCGTTGGCATGCCTGTGCTTCCAAGGAACGATGGCTGTGTTTTCCTATATGAATTAAAGCGCAATGGCCACAATCCAACAGAGTTAAGCACACTTAATCTTATTGAAATAAATTGCTTTAATCATGATTCATTCTGTTGGATTGTAGCCCTTCTGCTTTTTGAATTGTGCTTAAAATTAATGTTGGAATTTTTTAAAGCCACTTAGAATTTGTCTTCTGCTTTTCAGCCCAGTGCACCATGCAAAGCTTTCCCTTTGCTACCTAAAGGGGATGGGAAGAACTGTTCCATATAGGCACTGGGCAAGTTCTGGTTTTACCTTGCGAAAGCACCTAATTTCGTTGTACTTGTGTGCACGGGTACAATGACAAATTTTCTATTCTATTCTGGTTAGGGAGGCTAGCAAAGAACTTCGTTTCTTATCAGTGGTGTACCTAGAGAGGCAAGGGGGCAAACACCCCATGCCTGTGGGGATGGTGCCACCAGCCTCGCCCCCCCCACCGCCGCCCCTTCCTCTCAAAGGGGGCAGTCCTGATGGAGCAGCGCAGAATTGTGCGGAGTAGCTGCAAGTCTCCTTTACAGGAGGAGATATAGCCCAGAGCACCATCATGGCGGGAGTGGCAGCCACTTCTGCGCCAATCAGGGCAGCCTCTTTCCTCTACTTGGAAGCCTAGAGCATCATGGAGTCATGCTGGGAGAGACTTCAACTCCTTGTGTGATTCTGAAAGTGATTGAGGTGTTGTGAAGACGTTACCACAATTACTTCTGGGTTGGGGTGGAGGGGCAGCAAACTGGGAGGCGGCCCCAGGCAGAGAAAAACCAGAGAAAGGCTGCCTCTGCATCTCATAAGTATGCATGTGTCTACTTTCATTTGTATATAGAGATTAATTAGACTTTATTGCACCTAATCAGTAAGTTGTGTACATATTTATTTTTCAGAATTTGGGGTACTCACATGTTGGGCTTTTTCTTTTTTCCAACATATAGCTCCACACAAGTTTCCAGAACTTCCTAAAGCTAAAACATCTCCCACACTCCAAATGCCCATGGAAACATTGGATAATGGTGATTCTTTTATATCATCTTTTAATTTCATTTTTCTTTAACATTCTTTAAAAAGGTTAGTGTTCTTGGAGGTTGTTTATGAGAACGTAAGAGCAACTTTATGCTGGTAATGTTTGCTTCATCTCTGGTTCTTGATATGATTCAGATAATTTATGATATAGCTCTTTCTATTGTTTTTCCATTATTTGCAAAATTATGTCCCAGAAATCCTGCTATATCACTTTGGCCTTAGGAATACACTTCTTGTAAGATGAATCTTTGCATCAGTGATCTCTATAAAGACTTGGTTATTTCTTTTACTATAGCTTCAAGTGAAATTCTGCCAGTTCCTTCACAATCCCAAATGCCTACTCCAAAAACCACACAGTCAAAACCGGGTAATTATTTTTATTCCCTAATGCTGCATGCTTCAGGACGTATGTTATTCTTATAATGTCTTTTGCTGCTCTGGACACAAAACAGTTTGCAACTATGACTTAAACTTCCCCCAATATACAGGCATTTAGAAAAATATGCCTACATGATGAGGCCACATGTGTTTCATCATCATAAACACAGTCTGCTGAACAGCCTTATAGGCTTGGTAGGGATGTCCGTGTGGCATAACAGCACTCATGCTATCTTTTCGCAGATAGTTATTGGGTACTTGCCTGTGTCAAAAGGTGGGATTTCAGTAGGCTCCACTTCAACCTGCTTCTGGTGGCTGTGTACTGTTGAGTGCTGTTGAACAGGAGTGGCCTGTGCCTCCCCACCACCTGAATACCCCTCCCCAATTTTGCCACTCACATGTGTATGCCCTCCTGGGCCCCAGGGGATAAGGAGAGGGGGCAAGTGTACAAGCAAGGGGGAGGGTGAGCAAGTGAGCAGCAGAGAATGGGTAAGCAAGCAGTCACTCCCTTGATAATGGGAAGAGAGGCACCCAGTCTCCCGTTCCTTTACCTGGAGCTCAGCATGTAGTTTCCTGTGCCTCTCTTGTGTCAAATGAACATGCTAGGAAGCCAGCGTACTTCAGACTTCTTTATACAGAAGCAGCACAGAGGAAGGAGGCTGTATGCCAAGTACCAGAAAAGGGAAGGGTGTTGCAAACATTGCTGTCATGCATATGCATATGCATACGTGTTTACCAATACACACACACACACACCTATAATACAGGTCCAGGTTTGCCTGGCCCAGAATTACACTCGGAATTTATAACACAAGAAGTCAAAATGTAGTGTGTGGCTGTTTTGAGGCAATTGACTAGATAGCAGAGCAAACAATTGCAAGTGCTTCCAATTAGGCTATCAAAGAAAACAGTTTTCCAAAAGAATATAGATTTTATTAGTAGATATAGAAAATCAAGGAAAAAGCATTGTTTGCTTGTAAATTAAGTTGCATAGAGATTTAAGTAGTTGTAGGTAAGTGATATTGGTAAATAACTTGTACCCATCCAAATGGAGTTAAGTGAAGAAAGGAAATAGTTGGGTTGAGTTTCTTCCATCAGAGATGGCTCAATGTGAAAAAAGGAAAAAATTAGCAGGAGGTTTAAAATAGATACTGAGGAATGAAAGACTTAAGAAGGTGTTTTGCCAGATCCCCAGTCCAAACTTTGCTTAGAGAACCTATGCCCACTTTAAGCTAATTAGCTCTCCTTCCTTTCCCAACAATAGCTGTATTTCTGCCCTGCAGCATTGCTAGACCCCATCACCAAGGTAGCTCACCTGTTCAACCTCCAGAGGTCCTCCTTCCTTCCCTCTCCTGCCAGCAGCTCCTCCCACCACTACAGCAGCACCTTGGTCCTCAGCAGGTCTTGGGCATGGCAACCACACACCAGTCTCCCAAGTCCATTCATCCATTAGTTCCACAGTCCTTCAATCCAGTCTCAAACTTTTCTACTACCCACAAACCCTTCCTGCATCAAGTGCTGCTTATATCCCTAGAGACCTCATTGCCTCTAGTGGCTGCAGCTTTGCGGCACACCTATGCTGAAATCCCAGGCCTTAACCCTTAAAGGGGCCACTGCTGACACCACATCCTATCTCCTTGAGGGATCTTGCGCATTTCCATTACAGAAGGGAAGAGGGGGAGTTATGAGGGTTAGAGAGAGAAATTGCCTATCCTTAAGTCATTTCTGCCCAACATTGCATATAGGCAACAGGGACCTGTGGGTTGGGCAAAAACGAGTTACCCATTTTTGCCCAGCCCACAGGTGAACATATTTGGTCCCTGCTGCCTATATGCAATGTTGGGCAGAAATGGCTTAAGGTGAATTTTAGTTATATTAAACTGAAACACTCTTCCAAATACATTCTTTATTTTCTCAAGTTTCTTTAGTATTTAATTTTGGGACCCACCAGTGCCTTTATACTATCTAGAAGCAGATTCATCAGATTTCACATTTTACCTGGTATTTCAATTAACATTTTAAGTAAAATTTCTTGGCTTCATCACAATTTTTTCCACTTGTCCTTTGCAATATTTTCTTTGAATTTCAAGTATACCAGAGGGAGAGATTTCTTTTCATTTAGAAACACTATGGGTGGCCAATTTATGGCAAGTTTTACATTTCTAAAAAGGTGTCTTTGTTAAAATATATTTTTCACAGAACCCTGATAGCTTTAGCTATAAATAAATAGGATGAATGCAGTGTCTTCAGCCAAAAGCTATGAATCATGCAAATTTTTCCTTGTAAAACCTCCAAGGTTGCTTGTGTACTTTCCGTTGCAATAGACCATTGTTCCAAGCCATATTTGCAAACAAGCCCTTTCATTAGCACTGTAAATAGCTGTTAATCATTGGGAAAAGAATTTTGGTTAGCTCTAGTAGTTGCAGACTGGAGGATGGAGGGCAAGGAAGAGAGGGTGAAAGGGAGGTTCATGTTTATCACTGTTTTGTTCTGCATTACCCCAGAAGTTATCTCAACATATTTTTCTGTGCCTTCTGTACTCTTGATGGTTGGGTTTTTCGCTTTCAATCTGTATTTACCTTATTGTGAATTGAAACTTAAGTCTATAGTATATAGTAAAAGTTTAAACTGGTTCCAAACTTGGCTTTGGAATTATTTTCTTTCCTTGTAGAGTCCCACCCCATGCCTATCAGCCCATTCCACTCTACCAGACAGGTTGCTGGATAATAAGGCAAAAAGAATATTTGCCATGTAAAAAGCTAGTGAGTGGAAGCAGCTTTACAACACAAAAAATCTCCACTTGGCTGGGAGGGTTCAGAATTCTTTCACATCATCTCAGTGATGAAAACTGTTGGAAGGATTAATAGTCATGCCTGCTTGTGAGTCAGGCACAAATATGGTTATCCTTGGGTTATTAATACAAATGGGTATACATCTTCTGATACAATAGTTTTAGTTATGAGAGTAGTTTACAGTTGATTTCCATGAGTGAAAATGATAGTACTAGAAGTGGCTGATGTCTATTCCTACAATTTATTAGGCATGTTGCAGCAGAGGCTTCCCATGTTCTTCCATAAAAAGAAAATGATACTATATGTGCAGCAGAAGTCTGCCTACAACATTTCCCTCTAGCAGAATATAATAGGAAGCCAGAACAACTTCAAATACTGAATACTCTCCAGTGCATAATGTTTGCACTAAATATTTCAAAACCTGATACTACTCCTGAAGTTATTAAACAGATTGTGATATCTTCTGATTTCCTGTTTTTGTTTTTGATTTTTTTTTAATGCCACAACATTCAGATCAGGGGTGCCTTTTTTAATCTCTCAATCTCTTGTCAGAATGTGTTCCTTTGTTGTCTTTATGGAACATAAAGTTTCACATTATGAAACTTCCTTTTCATTCATCTGTTCCAAGACACATGGGAAACACATGTATTGAGTGACTCTAATGCTGCACATGATTCTGGTGTTCTACATCTCTATTGTCTTGTCCCTGTCTTGTTCTATTTTCTTATTTTGACTGGGGGGGGGGGGGGACTCAAAAACAAACATTTGACCATTCCATCCAGTTCAGGTGATGCTTTTTGCTAGTTTCAAAATTTTGTGTCCTGGGGAGCTATTAACCTTGTACATGCCCTGAGCTTGATGGTTTCAAGTTAAAGGCAAGAGGATGTAAGCAGAGCAGGTATTACCATAAGCAGAAGTGTTTGTTTCCTGTGAGTAAGATGGATATACAGCCTAAGTCTTACTGAACACAATGGGCTTCCTTCTGAGTAAAATAAAGAACACCATTTTCAAACCCCTCTAACCATAAGAAATCTAGCAACATTCAAAAAGTAAGTTTTGCCCACATGCAGAAGACGGTTCATAAAATAAACTTTTTGAATGTTACAGTTAAAGCTGTCTACTTCCAGACTTGCTCCACCATCTTGGGGACTCCAGTGGTCCCATTACAGCCCTAGCAGAGGAGCAGCTGCTGGCCCCGGATGGCCGATGCATGTCTGTATATATGGTCCTCCCATTGTCTCCCAAGTCATCAAGACACAGGTTTCACTGCTTCTCACAGGATAAGGGCCTCCCTACACTGGGGCAATGCTGACCCTTTAACCCCAAGACTGAACCAGGTAGAGCTGATGGTGGGGTTGTTGGGGCAAAAGATGGTGGGGATGGGAGAGACAACCCAAGAAGAGATTCATAAGGGACTCAGGACCTGTGATGAGAGGTCTCTGCACAGGCTACCTGAGGGCTGTTCTGTGTCTACTCCCCTGGGACTGTGGCAAGCCCAGGAAAGGAGCCTGGAGACAGGTGGAAGAGGAAGAAGAAGAAGGGTGAAGTAACATCCTCCCCATGAGTTGAAATTTGAAAAATCCTGAACTGAAAGATCCTGGCTGTAGTGGCAGCACCACCCTCTTTGGTTTCTACTCTGTTCCCTGGGGCCAGGAAGAATTTGGACACCTAGTGGAGTGCACCTTCTTGCAGCAATCCTACTGGGGCAGAGGATAGAGAAACTTACAAAACATTTTATTCCAAGGCCAAAAGGGATGGGGGGGGGAGAAACAGAAAAAGCTAGCAATCAAGACCTTTAACATAAGGACCGCAAAGAAAAAAGCAATTAGGAAGCAAAGACTTCTGTATGCTTCTGTAAGCAAAGACCCCCTTCCCCCCCCCTCCTCCACACTCATGACTCGCCTCCCTTGGTTTGCAAATGCTTTGTAAAAGGCAACTTTTTCTTCTTTTGCTTTGGAACACTTTGAAAAGGAAACTGACAGCAAGAACCCAGACTGCTAGAGGGGAGAATAATACTAATAATACTGGTATTTATACTGCCTTTCTGATCATCGGATTACTCCTCTGACTTTATTCAAGGTGAGGAGGCAACAGTGAGAACAGGATTGGACCGCAGATGAAGCTAGACTCCACTTCCTATTAGCTTTCTCACTGTCGCTTCCTCTAGCAGCTATAAGTCTAGGTTCTCACTGTTTGCCTCCTTTTCCAAAGTGTTCCAAAGCAAAAGGAAGAAAAAGTCTTTTGCAAAATGCTTGCAAACAAAGGGCACAATCCTAACCAACTTTCCAGTACCAAGGTAAGGGCAGTGCAGATCCAAGGTAAGGAAACAAAAATTCCCTTACTTTGAGGAAGCCACAATGACTGCCCCCCAACTGCAGGATGCAGCACACCTCCCATTGGCACAGCTGTGTCAGTGCAGGAAAGTTCGTTAGGATTTGGACCCAAGAGACAGTGGGTCATTAGCATGACAGGGCATTTGAGAACAGTGGATAAATAAAACCAGGGATATGGAACCCACAGATATAGGGGAATGCCTGCATTTGATTGCATACATTCTCTCTTTATCCCTTTTTCTTCTGTGATATGATCTTATTAGCAGTAATTAATCTGCTTGTGCATCTGGCTTTTCAGTAAACACTGTATAATAATGCAACAGTCCTTAACTTCTATATACCATATCAATTAAAAATCCTGTCTATGATGAGGGTAGTGACTGGCTGTTGTCTCTGATATACAGTACCAATGATCCTTGGATAATCAACACCGGCTTCTCATTTTGCTCTGACTTTGAACAAATGAAACTTATTTATAAAATACATTTTCCTGTATTAAACCTTATTATTTTTATCCTTTCATTTAATAAACCACTTCCAGCATTGCCCTTGAATTAAACCTCTTGATTTGGGGGTGGTTTTACAACCCAGTGTTTACACATCTGGCTAGTTTGTGCGCTTCCTTAATAAGCCTAGCCAATGAATTGCAAAAACATCTGTATATAATAAAGAGTAGAAATTATTTTTGAACCTATGAAAGTTAGTGAACCTATTTAGGTGGCTTAAATTTTTCTAAAGATTAAGAAATGAGGAATGCTTCAAGATTCGAACCGTTGGCATTTGAGGTGAAAAATTGTATCTACCTTAAATAAATGGTGCATAATAGAAGATCACTTTGTATCAATACATCAGTTTTGGAAAAATGTACTGCTTGAAATAGGAAAACATAGATGTATTTACTTTTTAATACATAGTGGATTTCTTATCTAGAGTTATGACACACAACTAAATTGAAAATAGGTATTTAAACTAATTCAATGATAACCATAAAATTATGAAAATGCGCATCATTTTAAAGTACTGAAAGTACTGTGGACATGTACAGTAGGCCCTCCTTATCCGCAGATTTGCCATCCACAGATTTCACTCAACATGGGTGCCATGCCCATGTATGGAGGGCTTCATGGACCTCCCAGAGATGACTGGAAATGGCTTCCGGTTGCGTCTGGGAGGCATTCTGAGGCATGTCTCAGAAGGCGCCCTAGTCACTTCGGAAAAGCTTTGAAATTCAGTATCTGTGGGGCAGGGTCTGGGATACCAAGGACCCACTGAACACACATAATATTTTAATAGTAATATTGGAAAAAGGAATTGAAATAAATGTTTCTTTTTCTTGTCCTTTTAATCCTGTACAAAGAAAAAAATATGGCGTAGTATATGATCCTTCCTCATACAGATGCAATTTCTCATGTATGAAAGAATCCTCATAGTACTTGAGAGTAACATTTTTTTTTTTTTTTGCTTCCTTCTTTTGGAGCACAGACACAAGTAGTGCACTGTGGCAGGTTAGGGAATGGGAGGTCTGTGTATTCATCCTGTACTTCAATAAACAGGTTGTGTAACTTGGCCATGCTTGCCATACTTGATAGGCATATGAAGGATGTGATTAGATACCTTGCCATTATATTGTGGCTAGAATCCAAAGAACTGCACAACTAGCTCTGTGTATTTTGGGGGCTTTGGGCTTGTGTTTCTCAAAGAGCAAACCTCCATGCCAAATAACAAACTACTTTTGGAAGCAAAGTACTTTCAAAGGTAGTTTGTGATATAGCATACAAAGCTGCTTTTAAAAAAAGTCAAAATACTCAATGGCTAAAATCTCTCTTTTGATCCCAGCCTGTGTGTTATGCTAGGTGAAAAGTGCAGAACTGAATTCCAGCAGCTTGGCTAAGTTTTCATACTTGCAGAGTGATATGTGCAATTAATTAATGACAATGTAGATCTCAACAATACAGAGTGGACTTGAATCTGTTCATTTGTTGAAGCTGTGGAATGAAGAATATCCTACTTTACAAAGTTTGATTTTTAAAAAGGACATCTTAAAATGTCCTTTCCTATCAGTGTTGTGGTTTCCTACAGAAACATTGTTCCCTTCATTTGGGATGCTCAAAGACATCTTTATTGAGATTTTGCTGTTTGTGAATTTATTTACATTGCATCAATTAACTGAGTGATCAGTTGAAGGACAGTTTAATAATGAAAAGAATATTTTTAAAAAACTAACTATCTCTGTTATTGCTGCAGATTTCAGGGGAAAAAAACACTAATTACCTCAGAGAAAAAACATCATAATTGCAGTTGCTATCAATTTATTATTTTTAGCTTTCAGCAAAGCACAACCTGATCTTTCAAGCCCCAGAACATCTGACAAGATTGACGTATCAGACTCCAAACCAGGTATACAATTGTCATCCTATACTTATTCAGATTATAAGACTGCAGCCTTCCAACTTTCAGAATACTTTCACTGAATGCATTGTTCTTAATTAAGGGTCTTGAGGTGCATGTACTTAGATCCCAATACTTAACACACTCCAGGAGGCACTAATGTAGGAGAACCTTCTGAGAATGGGTAGCCCAATCCTGAGCTGCCCAGCACCAGTGCTACAGCCCCACCACATTGCTGGGCATTGTAGAAGTGCTATAAGGCACTCTGGTACCAGCGGTAAGCCCACTGCACTGATGGAGAGGCCAGTGCCAGTGGGCACTGGGCCTCAACACCAGAAGGACGTTGCTGGAGTGCTAGGTGGTAAGTTTTCTCCACTGCTTGGCAGAGAGGCCTTTCAGGGCTGGGGGAGGGCAGGCCAGAGAGTAGATCAGGCCCAGGAGGGGGCGGGAACTGTGGTAGAGACTGCCGCTGAGCCACCCTTGATTCTGCATCAACTAAAGGGCTGGCGCAGATCAGAGTAATCCTATGAGGTCCAACTGCTCTCGATATGGGATAAGGGAACCAATGTTTCCTTACCCCACGGAGACCTTTGGTACCTTCCTTGGCCCTACTGGATACAGCAGTGATCATTTTGGTACCACTGTATTGCTGGGCACCAGGGAGGAATAGGATTGGGCTCTAAGTCAAATCCCAGTTGATAGGTTGAATCTCTAGATCGAAATCAACAGATAATAATTCTAGATAAATCCGTTCTTACCCTTTTCTTGCAATATACGAAAAAGCTTAGCATATGAGTTTTGTTTTCTTCTTAGTGTTTTGGATAATAATAATAATAATAATAATAATAATAATAATAATAATAATAATAATGTTAATAACAACAACAACAACAACAAGAACAACAACAACAACAACAACTTTATTTTTACCCCGCCTTTCTCCCCGAAGGGACTCAAGGCGACTTACAACATATTAAACACATAATTTAAAAACAAATAAAAACATATTAACACATCATAAAAAAGAGCAGTCAGAGTAAAAAAGAGGTAAAAAGAGCATAGAGCAGCAGCAAGTCATAAAAGAATCAGGCCTGTAAAAAAATATTAAAAGATGTTAAAAAGATGTTAAAAGGCCGAGAACTCAGAAGGCTTGTTTAAACAGAAGGGTCTTCAGGCCTCGCCGAAAGGTCTCAAGAGAGGGAGCCATTCTTAAGTCAAGGGGAAGGGAGTTCCATAGCGTTGGTGCCACTACTGAGAAGGCCCTATTTCTTGCCACCGCCCCACGTACCTCCTTAGGCGGCGGCACTTGTAAAAAGGCCTTCTCTGATGACCTAAGAGGACGAGCCAGATTGTACGGGAGTAGGCGATCGTTATTAAAAACAGCTTTTAGAATAATTTTGCTGTTCATTTGAAATGGTTTAAAGGTGATGTAACCTAGCATAGTAAATATGTGATTTTTAGATGAAGGGAAGGCAAACATTTGATTTGCTTCTCTGGGAAGTAATAGCAACTTGGATCTGCCACTAGCTTTCTGGCGAAAGATTCTGGACATGATTCAGCCAATGTGAAAAATTTAAACCCATGATGATGATGTTGTGAACATGTGTATAACTTCAACGCTTCTCAATGGCCCGCCCAAACCCACCTTCCCCTCTCCATAGTTTTTGTTTTATCCTCTTAATCCTCATTCCCAATGCTAATTAAGCTTTTAAGCCTAAGTAAGTGTATTTGTCTACATGGTTTTCTCCCTATTTCTGTGTCTGCCCTGCATTCCCTCTGTTGTTTCCTTATTTCTGTTTTGTACTGGAAACTCCTTGGAAGCAGGAACCTTGCTATGCTGCCTGTGTAACTCTAGAAGGTACGATACACACTAATGGAGTGGTTAATCATCACCATCAATCATTAATCATCACCATCATCAATTAACATTTTAATGGTTAAACAATTAAACACTTGTTTAACTCTTACACTGAAATCCATGAAATATAAAAATGTCATATTTGTTCTCCGACTTACAGTACAAGATACTTGTTACCCAATGCCTCCTTTTCTGAGTCATGGAGTTTTAGTGGAGTTGTGAAACAACCTGAAATTGTATGTTTGGAAATGGATCAGGACTTAATCCAAAACTATGACGGTACTGGAAGGAAGGAACTAAATAGATGGCCACCCAACACTGATTTGAATCCACATATGCTGTGCTGAAGGAAATACTTCATAGTGTGTGATTTAAATAGATTACTTCATTCATAACACCTACTAAACTGGTAAACTGAAAACAATGGAAACATTTTGGTTTTTCTTACAGAAAAAATAGTTTCTTCATGCAAAAACATTTGGGGGGGGTAGCGTTTTGGTTTCTTATACTTGTCAACATTCCTTCCAGCAGTAACATATGAACCCACTCTGGAATTTCTCCTGCCCAAAGCATCTAAACCTCTTGACTGGCCAAGGTCAACACTGGGTAATGTTGTTTTTCACTGTGAATAGTCATTCTATATTTGTTTCATCAGAAACATTTCCATTCCACTTCTTCCAGAATATAATCACCATTCTTTCACTACTGACCTTCAGTGTACTCCCAGCTTCTCCACAATCTTTAAAAGTTTTTTTTCTATAGGAACATGGTTCGTACTTATTTTTACTTTTATTTTCAGTTTTGAAATGTGCATGAATTGCCAGATCATCTATCTCTTTTTACCAATGTACATTCACTACTGCCTTTTCGGAAATCACCATTTCTCTTTAGAATGCTGTCTTGTCCATGCAACATGGTTTGATACCATCTTCATCACGTTCATCCCTTGGCTCTTTCATTCCATTTTAAACGCTTTCTTCATCATGGCAAGTTTGTTGCATGTACTGTTTTTAAAAGACAAAATTTTAAGTGATCTCTGAAGAATTTAAAAATAACATTGATGTTCTTTTCAGCTCCATCTGAAATACCACATATTTCTTTTAATTGGGAACTCAATGCCATCCCTGAAGGATGGCATAAGAAACTTGGTAATTAAATATTCAACTATTCAATGGCATCCTCTGTGTTAAGTTATGACATGACTACTTTGTATGATAAACCCGAACATAGGGGCTTGACATACATTTCTTCTTTTTGTTTTTCCTCACAAGCGGCACAAATCAAGTTAATTGAAAGATTGGATGTGCATGTGGTGTGAACAATCTTTGCATTTTATCAAGTCTATATCAGATTGAATGAATTTACATTTCTGCTTGATTTGTGTTGACTATGAATGGGAAGTAGATATATGTACCTTATTTATGATTAATAGATTCCATTTGTTTCTAGCAATTTCTCCTTTCAGGAGATCTTTGAACAAAAGCCTTTTTCTCACTGGATAGTAGGCTTTTTGTGGAACTGCATTCTTGGGTCATTATTGGGTTCCATCATGTAATTACAGGTGGACACTTGCTATTCTTGAGGGTTCTGTTCCTGGCACCGTCATGAATACCGAATTTTGAAACCAAGTCATGCGAATTTCAGGGTCCACTGAGCTCCAAACACAACCAGAGCCTTGCTTCAGTCACATCTGGAGCTGTTCTGATGCCCATGGAGGCTCCATGCAGTCTGCACAGGCCACCGAGTGGCCTAGAGGTCCACCAGGAGGTCCTAGAAGGGTACTTCTGGTTTTCCAGAAGTACCCTTCTAGGACCTCTGGAGACTTCCTGAGGCCTGTGGAGGCTGCGCACAGCCTCCAGAGGCCTCAGAAGAGCCTCCAGAAGGGACTGGAGCACAGCTCCAGTCCCCTCCAGAGACTCCAGGTTGGGCCAAATGTGGCTCAATGAGGGTCAGGAGGACCCATGTTGAGCCAAATCTGCAGACGGAAAACCCTAAGATAAGTAGGCTCAATCTGTATAATGGGAAGGGCATGTATTCACTCACTTTCCTACTAGTATCTTTTATCAGAAGGAAAGGATACTGATATCAATGCTTGGAAAATTAGCCAATCTTTCTATTTTTCATGTTATGTATTGGGCAGTCCAATCCTGTGTGAACCTTAAGTAAAGTGTATGGCTGTGGCAAAACACAGTACACCATTTGAAGTAGCCGGGCTGCCTCCACAAGTGGTGGTGGCGGCACACCAGAAATCCCTGGGTGTCCCCTGGCACCAGTAACTCAATGGGGGGGGGCAGGCAAAGAGGGTCAGAATGGCTTGAGGAGGGAGAGTACCAGGAAGGAGATGGGGTGGAATGGGGGCAGATCACTGCCTGAAAGGAAACAGTATCTGTGGCAGTGCCACTGCTGATATCCTATCACCTTTCCATGCCTCGTTTCACCTTACCTGGTCTACTTGGATTTGTGCCAGCAAAATCACTGGCACAGGTCTTAAACTTGTACTGGTGCTGGAGGTTTACCCTCAGGTATGGGAACAAATGTTCCCTTACCTGAAGGAAACCTCCAGGACCGCCCTCCCACAGGATACAGTGTGCATTCTGTTGGAATAGCTGCTTGAGCAGGGGAGGGAAAGGATAGGATTCAACTGTAGGTTTAATTGGTGAATGGTAACTATTTCAGATATGGCAACTGTTTCATGATATCTCAGAATGATAATTTTGAAATTATATTTTTCTTTTTCTGTTCACTGTTTGAAATCTTTTATTTTTCTAGCCCCTAATAAACCACCTTTGGAACAGAATACACCTAAAATGCCCAGGATTACTGAACAATTTAAAACTACTCCAGGTAATCTGCATTTCCTGGAAAAGCTATATAACTTTCGTTGCCTTGGTACCGCACAGTACAGCAGTGCTGAAATGGCTGTTACTGTATCCTGTGGGGACAGAGCAGCCACCGGAGGACTCCATAGGGTGAGAGTACATGGGGTTCCCTTACCCCATGTAGAACTCAGGTGGCCCCGATGGGTATACTCCAATCTGTGCCAGCTACTCAGGTGGCACAGAGCTGAAATCTGTGTCAGGCTCTGCAACTCAGGACAAAGGATAGGAGAACCATCCCTGCCTCCCTCCCAGGCCCGATCCACCCTCTGCCCAGTTTCACCCCCTTCCTGCCTTCCCTTGCCCCCAAAAGCCTTCCTGCCACCTGGCAGGAAGATTTACTTCCAGGTGTTCGTGTTCAGCATTCTGCCAGCGCAGAGGCCCAGTGCCAACTGATGCGGGCCTCTCCCCTGGAGCTGTGTGCCTCTTGCCAACAAAGTGCCTTACGGCACTTTTGTGACACCCAGCGCCGGTGTTGCTAGTGAGTGCTCGTATCAGGGCTCATAGAATTGGGCTGTTAACATGTTATAGCAATAATCTCTTAGTAGAATTAGAAATCTTTATTATGCGTCAGTGTGTTTTTGATAGCTATCTTTTCTTTTGCCTATGCTCCAACATCTCATTGTTCTTGCACAATAATCTCTAGAAACTTACATTGCCATTCATATTTACCTTCCTCAACCCCATTTGATCTATGGTTTGCTACATTTGCTTTCCAGAAAGTTTTGCCAAAATGATTGCAAGATATTTTATCCATGAATATGAATTAGTATGTACATTCTATAACTTATATACTAATTTTGCATATTCAGCCTGTTCATATTTTTTTATTGGAGGAAAGAATATTTCAGTGAGATCTACAATATGATTTATAGTCAGTCCGTTCGTAACACAAGTCAGATCATTTCCAAGCCACCCTGATGTGAGCTGCGCAGGGCGGGAGCCTTGCTGTGACTGGAGACTTTAAAAGTTTATATTTGCAGCTGATTTACAATTTTTGTAAAACATCATATTACAACTCCACTTTAGTTCATATGGTTCTATTCCTAGGAAGAAAAAAATAAAGACAATAAGAAGCAAAAATCTATAATACAGCCTGTGTCTTTCAGCTCTGCCAGAAACAAAATTTGTTCCTTCTACACCGAAACCTTCCATCCGACTCAAAATACCAGAGACTAAACCTGGTAATTATGTTTCATGCGGAAGATGATGATAGTATTTATATTAATGTTTTTTTCTTAAATTAGCGTATATAAAAAAAATTATGCTGGATCCTTTAGAGAAAATACAAAGCCTTTGTCTAATCCAGTGTAATAATAATTTCTTTGTCTAATCCAGGAGTGTCAAACATAAGACCTGTAGGCTGAATTCAGCCTCCAGAAGCAATTTAAACAGCCCCCATTATAACTGGGCTCTCCCAGCTTGATAATTGGGCTCTCTCATATCTTGAAAAAGTGACTATGGCTGCAATCCTAACCACACTTTCCTGAGAGTAAGCCCCATTGAACAAAATAGGACTTACTTCTGGGTAGACCTGGTTAGAATTGTGCCCTAAGACTTGCACATTTTCTCTTCTTTCATTTGCAGCTAATGAGATTCTATGTGAGAAAAAGTGCTTATTTCTGGCCAACCATCTTATTGATGTCACTTCCAGCCCTCAGCAGGTGCCATGAATGCTAACGTTGGCCGTCTGTATGAAATGGGTTTGACATCCCTCATCTAGTCAATCCAATGTGGCTTGGAATCCTTTGTTTTACCTCATACATTAATACAATCTTTTCATCCAACCAATGCTAATATAACAAGATCATGCTGGGAATCAGAAAGATACCAAAAAGAAACCAGTTTTTTAAATAGCATTTCCACTTGTAACTATTTATGGATACTGAGTAATGTGTAGTAATTACTCAGGGTAATAATACTTTCTTTAGACTATCTACTTCCTACATGATTCACTGCTGATTTTTTTTTTCCTTTTTCATCAGAAAAAGAACATCAGGAAAGCCCTGCACCTAAAATTGATAAAAAACCTGAATTACCAAGATCTACACTAGGTAAATTAGGTTTTCCCATAGGGGAACAGCTATGGTTGTTCAGTATCTGTGTTCATGGTGTCATTAGTGGCCAATCTGTGGCAATTGGGGTTTGTGGCATGTCTGGATAGTAGCCATGGGTCTGGCTACAGAATAGAGTCATTCCTGCATTCCTGTCTGATTCGCCTTTGCTGCAGTGTTGTCTAGTCTCCAATTTAGAATGCCAGCAGCAAACACTGCATGCATAATTCTTCTATATATGCTTTAGAGAACATTAGTGTTCTCAAAGCTCTCATACTTGAACTTTGATTTATAATACTTAGCTAATTGGATTTGACAATGCAACAGTGTCACCAAGCCAATTTAGAGTGAGGGCTGGAAGCATTTCCCTCCCTTGAATGGGTGTTGGAGATGGAATGGTTGGGTTGCTTCTTGTACCTGTAAGATGAGCTGGATGAACACTTTCCCCTGTTTTCATCACTCATGACTTTATATGTGGTTCCCAATCCTGCGTTAGCGACCATGCACAGCTCAAAACACATGACCGGTGCTGTCAGTTTTCATTATACTGGTGTCTGGAGGCCTAGGCCCTCAACACTGCAAGGGCAGGTGATCAGTACTGTAAGCTGTTAATAAAGGACCATAACAACCATCTGTTGGGCAGATAGGCGCTGAAAAAGATGCATGTACAACAGTGCTCAGGCACTGTGTTCATATCTCTGAAATGATTTCCTACCTTTTGGAGCAGTTCTGAATCATTAAAAATAATGCTTTACCACTAAATTCAAGTAAGATCATGATTATAGTTTTGGTTTTAACCTGTATAAAATGTCAGAAAGGAAATTATTTATATCACAGCATCAGATTGGAAAGTAGAAGGAGATGGAAGCAAAAATATGTCAGAAATAAAAATCTATAGGGCTAACATAATGCCCTTATGAAAGTCTAAATTTGAATCTTGATCCTGGTCTCTTCATATGCAATTCTGGAATTAAAAAATTATGATTCTATGAACTAGGTGTGTTCAAAAGAAACCTGTCTGTGAAGAATTCCAAGGCTTCTACAGCAGCAGTTCCCAGTAGATTGTGCTATTTCTGTCTTTTTGGTACCAACTAATGTTTTTGCAGACACGTATTAATAACATTTTCATTTTTATTCATTGCAGCTCCCAGTAAAACAAAAATCCCTGTTTCCCAAATGCCTCCCCATCTGGAAGAGCCAAAGAATGTCCCGGGTAATTTCTATGCACTTTCCTATAACTGTTTTGTTCCAGAGTGTGGACGAGGCTTTCTTCTGACTTTAGACAAATGTACCATAAAAAACAGAACACATTCATGTAGATTTCTTTTCTTACATAACCTTAGGACACATGATATTATACATAACCAAAGTATACTGTAACCTATTGGGGATGGAGGCAATTTCCAGTGAGAAAATAGCAAAGGCAGAAGGTTAATCTCCTCCCCACCTGTACAATGGCACTTATCTGGATTAGAAATCCTTATAGTGCGTGTGTGAGTGTGTGTGTTTTCAAAGAGAGAAGTCAAACTTAAGTATACCTCATGCAGTCCAGTCCAGTGCTAGGGTTACACTGATCAGTCCCATGATTGGTCAGCATAAAGTCTGTTCTGCTGGCATGAAAGCCACACCGCTGCCATGCACTTCAGAGCTGTCAATACACATGGCAAGAGGCTTGACATTCATGACAGTGCCTCCCAGATGCTTACTGGAGTCAGTAAAGTGGCAGGGAGTGGGCTGAAAGAGGGGCCGATTATCTCAGCAGCTGGGGAACATGCCAAGATCCTATCCCCCTTTTCCCTAACCAACATGCTCCCTGAGACTCCTCAGACCTATACCAGCTAAATAGCTAATGTAGGTCTGAGGAGACCCATTGGATGCCAAGCAGCCTATAGAGAGTTAAGTAAAAAATGTTTTACTTTAAGTCACCTCCCACCACCATAGCATACAGTGCATGCTCCATCTGCTGCGCTGAGCTGGTGGGGGATAAGATTGAGCCATTAATGACCCAGTATTTAAGGTAAAATGTAATTTTACCTTGAGAGGTGCAAAATATAGTTTCAAACTGATCATATACCCCGCTAGTGGGCTTTCGCTTGGTTTGAATTCCAACTGTGCTATGTAGCATTTCTTCAGAGGCATCCTATAGAACTTAATTAAAGGATTTACATGAGAAGCTCCAATGTGTCTTCTGCAATGTAAGCTGATATTTTAATAATACAGGTCCATCCTCCTTACCCACAGATTTGACCAAAGGTGGGTCAAATCCATGGGTCGCAACCCATGTTGGGAGGACTGACCTGTAGGTGGTCTGAGGCCCAGAGAGACTGTGTGTGGCCTCTCCAAGCTTCAGTAGACCTCCCGAGAACCTTATTAATGATCTTCCAGTTCTTGAGAAAACTGGAAGTTCATTTCTAGGGCCTTTTCAGGGATGCTGAGGATGCTACGTTCACAGGGATGCTACGTGCGGACTCCCCGGGTCTCAGACCACTGCCTGGATGCAGGAGATGGCCCAAAAATCACGAACTGATTATCTGCAATTTTCAGTATCCGAGGGGGTTCTGGGAATGAAACTCCTGCGAATGCCAAGGACTGACTGTAGTTTATTCTCTGCATACTTTTCTAGAGTTGGGGAAGGTTATAGAATTTCAGTAAGAATGCCTGGGAAGAATAAGCATAAGAATGATAAGACACATTTCACTTGATGCCATGTGTCTATTTTTGTTTTGTTTGTTTTTCTAATTATTTATAACCTGTCCTTGGCTCTATTAAGGGTCTCCAAGGGGCTTACAATCCACAATAAAATAATATTAAAAAACCATAAAACAATCAAATAAAAACAACAGTTATCTGGAACAGAACAAACATACAAGAAAGAAAACGTTTTTGTCAGCTAGTGAAAAGCCAACAGAGAAGGGGCCAAACAAGCCTACAAGGAAGGGAGTTTCAAAGGCTAATAGTTGTTATGGGTGAGAAATGGAATAGAATTTGTGTCACTTGATTTGTGTCCCAGCACTTGACGTCATAGAGGGCATCTACCCTGCAATCTACCCCTCTATTAATATAAATCCGATATATTAGCTTGAGAGACTCAGAAGTATTTTGTATTGTGTTCAGGAGAGGCCCTTTATTGGTGTATCCAGTATCTACAGATTCACTTATCCGCAGATCTGGTCTGCAGTCGAGGTGAGGGGAGCTTCCCTGAGGGCTTCCCTAGGCCTCCTAATGTCTTATAATGCATTAAAAAATGTCACTTTTGGTTTTACAAAGAAAACAGAAGTGACTTTTTTTTGTTTTGTTTACTGTAAGGCTCAATCTAAGCCTGGCAAAGGCCACAGATGGACATGAGCAGCCTCTGCTGAGCTTAAAAGGCAAGGGGAGGCAAGGGGAAGCCGAGGGTGGGTGGGGGGTGTTCCCTGGTATCTGCGGTTATAGTTAACTGCAGGAGGTTCCAAAACAGAACCCCCGCAGATACCAGGGCACACCTGTACTATAAATATTAAACGTTGTAAAGGTTTATTTGTAACAGATTTTGACAAATGGTATGTATTATATTCACTTCCTTCATGTACTTAATAAATTCTGTATGCAATGCCAAGTATATTGCGTACATATTTCTATTTAACCTCAAGTTCATTTTTCCAATTTTAAGCAGGATTCTGAAGAGTTAGCCATTATCTTTTTCTCATTAAAATCTTTTGAAAGATTTTTGAATGAAGCATTTTTATTTCATGGATTGTAGCCTTTGGTTTTTATCTTTAAGGTGGTCAACTGGTGGTTTTTGTACTCTGCTAATTGTTGCATTGTCTTGTTGCCTCCAGTGGTGGTTAACCTGTTATAATTTTTTTTAAGATTGCTATAAGATTGCCACCTTGGTTCTTCATTGTTTACCATGTAATTCAACCACATGATAGATCTGGATGATGTTTCAGAGAAGTACAAATTCCACTTCTGATGCATCTAATTAGTAGTCAGAAAATATACGTATGCTTTAATGTTATAAGATTTTCTTTAGAAGCAAGTTCTGCTCTTTTTGTTATCATATTTGTATTCCACCTTGATCAGGCTGATGTACATGTGGCGAACATATTTTATGCTCACAACAACCCAGTGAAGTAGGTTAGGCTGTTAGATACTAACCTAACAACCAATCCTATGCATTTTTACTCTGAAGCTAGTCCACTGTTTTCTATATTACTTAATCTGAGGAAAGTGTGCATCGAATTGCAGCCTTAAGGCACTGCTCCATGTCTAGAAAAACATTTGAACCTAAGTCTCACCAGATCCAACATACACCAAAATGGCACTCTCTGAACCAATTATCTTACTTATGATTGAGCAGAATGCCTAAAAATGATAGAACATGCTATGTTGTTAAAATACTAGCTCTAAAATTCTGAACACTCAGATTTTCCTTCCACTGTCTCAAGATAATATCCTTTACCTCAGCAGTTACCAGCAGATTTGTTCCAGCTCCTGTTACTACTAAGATTTCTCAAACTGCTGAACTTCCATTGGCAACTATGGGTAATACATTTTACTTAACTATTACCAAATTGATGGTTCTTTTAATTTCTTCTTATTTTCTACAAGGTGCAGTTTATGCCATCATAAGCATCATCAGAATTTTACTGGCCTTTTAATCCTGTTTTCCCTAGATTTTTTTTGTGGGCATATCTTATGGCTAGTCAAATATAAACCATACAAGAAATTATGCTATCTTACCGATATTATCTGAATAATATGTTCAAAAATTTTTAATGTGTCAAATTATGAGTGAAATTTTAGGACCACTAAAGCATGTATGTTTCCACAAGATGAGGAGGGCCCATGGACTGAGTTTTGGTAGAGAGCCGGATGTATAATCCTGTCCGTCTCTTTCTCTTCACAATTCCACTTTTGCCCTTTACCTCAGTTGATTGGAGACAAAACTGTATGAAGATACAGAAAGCCTGTATAATGTAGTCTAGTGATGCTGTCTCATGCATTGGACTAGAAGTGTGGCACACTTGCCAAAAGGTTTGACCACATTTATTTTAAAACCAGTGGTAAAACTGGTATAGAGTTCAAAGTAATTCAAACCTATGCATTTGAAGAAGAGTGCCTCATCTTATTAAGCCCAGTTTGACAGTTTAACTTGGTTTTAGTGCTATAAATTACTATAGACACATCTAGTTAGCATCCAAATCCCACAGTTTCAGCCTTCCTCATACAATGTTCCACTGCCAAACCTTCAGTCTGTCTGCTTCTATAATACTTTCTGTCATTGCCAGCAAAAGTATTCAGAGAACCAGCTGTGAAAATGTGTAAGCTCCATACATTAAATTTACTCTCAAAATAAACAACACAAGAGTGTGCTGTCTAATTGTGTTTGTGCTGTTATACTGAATTCATAAGCAATCTCCTTTTAAATATTTCACTGATAAGTCTCTTGTAGAACAAGGCTCCCAACTCTAGGAATCTTTTGTAATTAGGTTAAAATGCTGATGGTTTGAATCAGCTGGTGATACAAACCAGACTGGCACAGAAATATCTGTGACCTGGAGATGAAACAGAAGATTTCTCTGAGAAAGGGCAAGTTGGGCTCTGTAGTATATTCTCTCTTTAAAATCAGTCATTCCAGAACAGAAGACGGAGAACTTCCTTTAGTGGAAGGAGAAGCTCAACTCAGGGAAGAGAGCTTATAAGTAGGAATATTTTCAGTTCTCAGATAAAGACAGTATAAAAGTCTCAGGTGAAGGCAGACTTCATAAATGAAGATGCTTCTTTCTCAGCATGAACAGGAGGAGCTCTTGTGAAACAAGAGTTTTGAGGCAGGGAAAGGCAAAAGGGGTTGAATTGCAGCTTGGGAAAAGTTGATGAAGTTAGCCCTACCCTTCACTGAAGGTGCTGAAAAAGAGGTCTCAGAAACTGCAGGGTGGGATCAGCCTTCGGAAAAAGTTTTGTCTTATCTCATGAGCAAGCTGTTGAGATCTTCAGAACTTTTCTTAGACTTTATGTGAAGCAAAGTAATGGAGCCAGGGAATCAACATGATGCAAAGGACCCCAGGTCCGCAGTTTGTAACAGCTTTAATATTGTTTTATGCAGATTTACTTAGTTTAACTCAGCCAAACTGATTGGAATTATACTGGTGTAGTCCCATTGATTTCAGCAGGACTGCATCACTTAAAACTGGTACTTCACCTTTGCTGAGGATCAGTTGCTAATTTTATAGGATCAATATTTAGCTCATCCCTGACATATTTTAAACGTTTCAGTAGTGGGCATTCTAATTTATATTTTTGCAAAGAGTGCACTGAAGTTGTTTCCCTGAAATTTAAACCCATTGCCTAATGTACTATATAAGAATGGATATTTTATTTCCTGCTTTCAGATTATTAAAGCATTACTAGCATGCAGGATTTGGGGTATATGCTTTTTGCTCTCAACAGAATATCAGTTAATTCTGGACTGGGCTTTTTTTTTTCCAGCATCTTATGAACCAACTTCTATCCCTTCTAAATCTAAAGAATTCGACATTACCATGCCAGAAGTGCCAGATAGTAAACCTGGTAGAGTAACTTTTAAAAACATATTTTGGTTATTTATACTACAATATGGAATTCATGTTGCTTTGATATGCCTTGTTTGGAACAATCGCATCTAAACTTCAACACACATGCATGCACAGAACTTTCCTTTGCACTGAAGGTAATTGGGAACCCTGCTTATGTGGGATTGCTATGTGTGTTTTAGAGTATCCACAAGGCTCTGGGTCAGAGCAGTTAATATAATGAAAAAATATATGAGTTTTGCAGTCCATTTTTAATTTAATTAGAGAGAATATGGATGCATATATTTTCCAGTGCATTATATTGGAAAGTAATAAGATTGTAAATGCAGTGAAAGTCTATATAAATTAAAGCTTCTGTGTCCTTACATAGTTGCATTAATTAAAAACTTTACCGCATAATTGGTATTGTAATATTCTGATCAGTGGAATTGAGGCTGAAGGAGAAAAAAAAATTTGAAGCCATTTTAATTCAGATATGCAACTCTTCATGAAAAAATAAAATATGAAATATGACACATATAAAATATAATAGGCAGACTGTATGAATAATGAATTTGAACACATTTATAAAAATATTTTTACTAATACTGGCTGGTTACTGCTTTAGGTCACAATCCTGAAAATGAACTGAGCTGGTGCAAGTCCCTTGTGTCCGCCCAGGAGGGTCGCAAATGTGCCATAAAGCACATTTGCACCTCCTCAGGTGTAAGCCGTGTTGGTGCATAGAGGTGTGCTGACACACGGAGGCTGAATCCAGCCTCCATGGCTGCTTCCTTGCAAGACTTGTGTTGGCCTGGTGGATGGCCCTGGGGACGGGCAGGTGGGGAGTGGGTGGTGGGGCTGGAATCTGGCAGTTATGCCAGATCCCAACCCCTGTTCCTGGGGAGATCAGAACGACTTGAAGCCTTTCCACTCTCCTTGAACTTGCACCATCTCCTAAGGTGGTGCAAGTCCAAGGAAACCCATAGGGGCAAGAGCGCCTTACCCAGGGGTAAGGGGAACAGTTTCCCCTTGCCTCTGACTGAGCCACCTTGAGCCCCTATCCTGTGCTGGATACAATGCAAGCCTCTTGGCTTGTCTGTTCCAGCGCAAGATAGGATTATGCCCTTAGTGGCTTGAAAAATCGGTTCTGAATATACGAAGATTGACCATTAAGAAATAGATTCCATAAGTATAGCTGTGTTTGTCTGTTATAGCAAAAAAGACAAGGGTGTTGTGGAACCATAAAGAGAAATAAAGTTTTCTTTTACAATGCAGTCCTTTGGGGACATTCCTGTATAAGCCGTACTAACATAAACAAAAACTGTGTGAGATCACTGTAGCATGTGCAGCTCTTATTATTTTGAAAGTGGTTCAGTCAAAAGTTTCTCTAGATTGTGCTCTTCAGCAGGGATCCAAATACCTCCTTTTGACATGTTCACAGTGCCCAATGAGACTTCTGATTTTTTTTCTTTTTAAATAGCATGCTGTCGTGTCTTATCACTCAGTTTTTAAAAAAGATTGCTATGTGATGTGGGCAGCTGCTGTTTAAGAAACAGAAGTTCAGAATCAATTTTGGCATGCAGAAACCGTTTGTGCAATTGTTTGTATCCAGGCCTTAATCTATAACAGCGATTTTCAACCTTTTCATCTCACAACAAGGCACTAAAATTATCAAAGCACAACCAGTATTTTGACAATTGACAAGGCACACCACACTGCCGATGGGGGGCTCACATTCCCCAATGACCCTACGAATAAATGACCCTTCCCTAAACTCCCACAGCACACCTGTGGACCATTCATGGTACACCAATGTGCAGCAGCACAGTGGCTGAAAATCGCTGGTCTATAAGGTGAATAGCATTTGAGGCATGGTACATAGAGATGGGAATGAGTATGTCCTTCAAACAAAACTTGAATAATTTACTGATTTTTTTTCCAGCTATAACTGAAGCAGATAATTTTTCTTCTAAAACATCCTCAACACCAGAACTCCCATTTACTACATCTGGTAATTAAATGTTTTTACAATTGGCACTAATAAAACCCTATATGATTAGAGGTCATATCAGTGGTGGGGTACCAGTAAACAGCCAGAGAGGCAAACTAGAGGAAAGGGAGCCCCATAGTCCCCATTCCAACGGAAAGATAGGAAAACAACACAGGAGACCTTTTGCACAGCACTAAGCAGTTACACTACATTCATTTAGTGGGTAATGGCCAGTTATGTCATTGGTGAACACTGTATGTTGGTGCAAGGATTTGGCTAACAGGATTTGGCTATCAATCATTTCAATATTTTCAGATGTATATGGAAGTCGAGAATGGAAGATTTGATTGAATAACCGGGCAAGATGTTGTATTAGGCAGTGGATGTCTCCCAAGGAAATTATATTCACAATAATTTTAGAGAAGGCCTTCAAATTTATTCATTTATGTAAAATATTTCTAATACTCTTTTACAATGTTCAAAGCACCATGCAACATAATTTTAAAACAATTACATAGATACTCCATAAAAATACAATTCAGAACCTCTAATAACAAATCAGAATGACGACAGAAACAAAGATCAGTCAGTATAATAGCCAGACCGCTATAAGATCTTACATCCAACTAAGCCAATTAATACAGTCGTTACATTCATTCCGAAATGTTTTATTCAATTTAATAATTCCCATATTTTTGTTTTATATTTTTTTGGTGCAGTCTTGGAACATGTTACGTTTAATAATGAACTTCCGATAGTAGGTATGGTGTTTTCTTAATGAACTGACTAGGTCTTATTTTACTGTCTTGTCTCAGAAACCCATTTACATCTTCTCTTTCTGCAAGGCCATCTAACATTACATTTTTTAAAATTCATGCTTTTCTCTAGGTATGTTGATCATTTTCCACTGAAGACTTTTAACTATTTTGAATTGTTTTCACAGCATTGCTTTTTCTTTCCTTGCACAGTGATTGTGGCACCTTTTGAAACAGCTGAAAGCAGTCATATTGCACTGCAGTCGCATCTTCTGTGTTTGTCACTCACATAACCTTTTTTTAAGCTAGGCTCCAGATATTGCCATGAATCACATAATTCACCTACACTAATCTTTCTACACGCATCATGACAACTCTTCCTTCTAAAGACTTTTTTTGTGTCTCTTTTTATATATCTTGTTACCCACAGCATGATTTTGTTCGTCAGCTTCCAATCTGAAAAAAACAATGTTAAATACCCACTTACAGGTCTCAATTTATAACTACTGTATTATTTTGCTCTTTCAGCTCCAAAAGTCAAGCATCCTCTTTCCAGCCCTAAAACAACTGAAAGTCCTCATGTGCTACATATGGAACCTGGTAATTACCAAATTTAAAATACTATTCTGAGTTATTTTTCTTTTAATCTTCAGTGTATGTAATTGACAGTAAAGTCGTACAGGTGCAATTTTGTCCTCAGTGATGCTTGAATGCCAGTAAGTCCCATTCAGTTTAAGGGGGCTTGAAGGATTTAGGTCCAGGATTGAACTCTTAACATATAATGGCCTGAATCACTCAGTGCCAGCTGCATACAAAAGTTAGTTTTGTTCACTTAAGAGGGGGGCTCTAATTCCTGCAATTTCCCTGCTGCAATTCCCCTCCTTCCCAGAGCTATAGTCCCTGCTACAACAAACTCTTTTATGAAAGGTCCTCTGTCCATCAAGAGTGGCATTTTGGAGGGACATAGAGGAAGAAAAACTTAGTTCCAGAATCAGAACTATTCTGATTCTGATTTAATGCATGTTGGCAGTGCATGCATTGGAATGAAAGTATCAATGGAAGGAAGCGTAAAATTTGGCCTAATTTGATTTTTAATTACCAGAGATGTTATTACCATAAAACATTACAGTTTTTGTAATGTAATGGTTTATGGTAATAGCATCTCTGGTAATCATAATGGTTTATGGTAATAATGGTTTGTGGTAATAGTATCTGGTTTATGTATGTGGTTGGCAACCTTCAGTCTTGAAAGACTATGGTAGAAGCCTACAGCACCCGGTATTCCTAGGCAGTCTCCCATCCAAGTACTAACCAGGCCTGACCCTGCTTAGCTTCTGAGATCAGATGAGATCGGGCATGTGCAGTGTAACAGTTGTAAGTTTATTTAATAAACAATATGTTTATGTTATAGCCTTATGTATGATGGTTTATGGTAAGAACATCTCTGGTAATTAAAAGTCAAGCATAGCCAAATTTTATGCATCTTTTTTCCATTGACACTTCCATTCCTTCTTATTGCTGCCAATGTGCATTAAAAGTGCATTAAAATTCCTGCATCCACAACTATTTTTCGATAAGATCTAAGAAAATTTCAAAGAAGATTGTTTTAAAAATGCACTTAACTTATTATGCCTGATTTAGCTTTAGTGAACTTATAATTCTTCTAAGCTTCCAGCCAAAAGTAAATTACATTGATTTCAAAGAAAATTATTTTTTCCTTGTATTTTCATTATATTTTAATGTTCTGTTTCTGCGCAGTATTGAAACCTATTCTACTTAGAACTGAGCCACCAAAGACAGAAATAGGTAATGTTTCATAATGTTGTTATATAGGCTTGTTTAGTTGCCCTGGGCCACTTTCATGGGTGAGATCCTATGCAGGCTTTAATTGGAAGTAACCATCAGCAAAATCAATGTGATTTACAAAACATCTGTAGCATTTATGTACCCACTATGAAAATGAGATTTATAAATACAGGTTATACTGATTGTTCTAATCAGGTTAAATATTCTCCTCCAGTTCCTTCAAAGAAAATGCACTTATTTGTTGTGTGTACCCCCTTCTTTCTACAAATTAAATTGTGCAATATTTTAAAGTTGACACCTTATACACACTTGCCTGGGAATACAAGTCCTGTTCATCTCAGTGGTCTTATTTCTGAGTAGACATTCATAGGATTGCATGGTAAGAAACCAGTTGCCCAAGATATAAATTTATTTATTGATTAAACTAAATAAATTGCTTAGTTTAAAATTAAATGATTACTCATGCCTCTAAAGTTAAACTCATGCTGTGTTTGAATTAGAGAGTTGGGGTTGCTGTGTTAAGAGCTTTACTAGCTTTTCATCATGAACATTTTTATTTTCCTTATTTTTCTCTAAAGTGCAAAATAAGAACCACCACAAGTAGGGCCTCCTGAATCTTGCTCTCCAATTTAACTCCAGTCTTGCCTATTACTAGAACTCTAGTTATGGGACTCAGCAAGAATAACAAAATGCAAAGGAATAACTTGCTGGAGCAATCTTTGTTTTCAACTGCTTTTATCCCTACTCTGGGTCAGCCAACCCATTGTGTACATTCTTGTGATCTCCCTTTAAGGGTAAACACAATTTGTTTATTTTAAATTCCTCTGCACACCTCTCATTCTTTTTTGTAACCTAAAATAGGGATTCATTTGTTTCTCTTTATATAGCTAGAGGCATGAGTTCTCTGTTCATTTCATCTGATGTCAGACCCAAATTTCTGAACAATTTCCCCATTTATAACTCTTTATTTCACTTCCAAAAGGGAAAGATGGTGTGCCTTCCAAACCTAAAACTTTTCTCACACCTGATGTGCCCCAGACCAAACCTGGTAAATTAATCTTTGTTTTGTATATATTCATTCAGCAATTTTGCTTTTTATCTGTTCTGGCATAGCTTGGAACACACTGTTCTTTTTCCTAAAAATATGGTGCAGTTTTCAAAGTAGTGTAAAATAAGTAATCTGCATCTTGTAGTCCACACAATTGCAATATGGGAGCCCCCCATCCATGGATCCCGTATCTGTGGATTCGCATATCCGTGGATGTGGATGAATTCCCCACCCTCACCCCCCCCCCCAGAGGCGAGGGGACATGCACTCCCTTTGTCTCCAGAAGTCTTCTGAGCCTGGCAAAGGCCACACGTGTTCTCCTGTGGCCTCTGCCAGGCTCAGAATGACTGAAAATAGCAAAAAACAAACAAACAACACGCCTCTTCAAGTTTCTCTGTGAAAATCAGGCGTGACTTTTTAATGCCTTATAAGGCATTATAAGCACTTGTGGTTTTTTGATGTTTCTCTAGCAAGATATATTTGCTCCTTGATATTTGCTCAGTGACGTTTGTTAACTGAGAGATATTTCTTCATTGAGAATTGATGGATGGTGATACAACTAGAACACACTTCACATGGTGTGAGCTGGAAATGCTTAAAAAGCATTAACAATGTCAGTTCCGGTTTTCAGGGAGAAACAGGAAGTAGCTTTTTTTGCTCTTTTCAGTCATTCTAAGCCTGGCAGAGGCCGCCAGCTGGCAGAAGTGGGGGGTGTCCACCGTATTCATGGATTCACATAACTGTGGGGGGTTCCGTAATGGAACACCTGCAGATACGGGGGCATGCTTGTATATCTTTATTATTTATGTTCAGTAACTGAAATGAGAAGACAAACCAGCACTTTTCAGACATTTTTAATTAACTCATAATTGTTTATTATTAGTTTCTTATATATGTTACTACTTCTAAAATTGACTACATAAAATTGAATTGTCGAAATAAGCTAGACATAGAGGACACACATGGTTTAATCATTGTTCTACATGATGCAGGCTAACACTTCCGCCTGCTACTTTGTGTGTGAGTAGAAGTTTTATATTTTGGTCCTTGTTGCAACAAGACAGGATATGAAAATGGGATTCATCACAGCAAATTCTAGCTTGTCCTAAACAAGGGGCGAGACATTTAAAACTTCCCCTACTTGTGCATGAATTGAAGAAAGGAAACATGTGAATCTGAGCCTTGTGAATGTCACAACAAATCATAATTGAACTGTGGTTCTCTGTGATATTTGAATTGAATAGTTTATCTGTTTGACCACATTTTTAAACCAATTATTTATTTTATCATATTATGATGGAAAATGCCAGCCTACAACCCAATCCTATCCACGCGTTCCTGGGAGTAAGCCCCATGGACTCAAATGGGACTTACTTCTGAGTAGACATGCATAGGATTGGGCTGCTAGTGTGTCAGCCAGTTCAAGAGATTGGTCTTTTTTCTAACTTGAGCACTTAGGGTCTGTTGATGTTTCTATAATTAGCTGAAGATGTTTGCTCAGTGGCTGTTGTTAGCTGAGATATGTTTCTTCATTGAGTACTGATGGATAGTGATACTAAACTGGAACACATGCCACATGATGTGGGCTGGAAAAGCAACTAAATTACTGTACAATCAGCAAAAAGTATGAGTTTTACAGCTTATTGGAAGAAGGAGCTTTGGCAGAAGCTTCACGTAGATGCAGTTTGTTTTGCTTATTGTGGGAGGTGCTCCTTTATAGACTTGCATTGACTGTCTGGGGTGCTGGCAAGCTTCCTTGTGTTCGGTGTGCATATTTGTAAATACACAGATATTAAAAGAAATATAATATGTTTTCAACACTCATAAGGAAGTGGATCATGTAGTTGCTTTCCTTAGACCAGAGTTTCTCAAACTTTGAGGGAGCTTTACTCCCTCAGTAAGTTCTTGCGGGGGAGGGGCTTGGGCAGCGACGCGATCCCCAGGATCGTGCCGCTAAGGGGGCCGAGGGGGGTGCTTCGCACTCACGTTATGCAGACAGGGCTGCAGCAGGCTGCAGGAGGTGCAGGGAGCCCCATGCAGCCCTCCGCAGCCCTCCCTAAGGCTTGAAACCTGCAATTGAAGCGGGCACAAAGCACTTCCGTTTTGCGCCCACTTCTATTGCAGGTTCCAAGCCTTGGGGAGCGCTGTGGAGGGCTGCGTAGGGCTTCCCGCACCTCCTGTAGCCTGATGCAGCCCTACACCATGCCAAGTAAGTCACAAGCACCCCCCCTCACCCCCCCTTAGTGGTGCGATCCTGGGGATCACGATGCTGCCCCCTTCCCCTGCCCCTTAAAGGGACGGGGGAAGAGTTACATGAACTGGTGGGTCATGACCCACCAGTTTGAGAACCACAGACTGTCTTCTTGAATTTCCCCCATTTTCTTAAGCATGAAATAATATTGTATATTCATCCCTTTATGCAGGCACCACTTCATAATTTTTTGCACTAAAGCAGTTGGTGAACCTTCTTGTGCCTTGAATATAACTTGTGCTCATTACTTGAAGGTAGTCAAATAAAGTTAGCATGTTGAAAACCAATAACAGATGCAGAAAATTCATTTTATGCTTCATTATTATTTATAAGATTGTTACTTCGTATTTGTGTTTTTTTCATATTATTGTTGCAGATACAGACATGGTTACCTTTAGCACTGAACAACCAAGGACAATAGGTAAAAAGAATTAATCCTAGATTACCATACTTTTCCCCTTTCAACTTGCAAATAATCAAAATTAAAAATCCTTTCTCTATTATGCCTTCATATTTTATAATCTATTTTCTTTCCTTATTCTTTGCGTAATTTTAGCTTGGCATTCAGGATTCTTGGCTGTTGATGTCTCTACTGAAGGGCAACAGAATCACTAAAATCGTTCTGATACCGTTTGGTCTGAAAAAGGGCTACACGAGACATAAATGCAAAATAAAACTGACATAAGAATTAAGGAGGTTTGTGGAGCACTGAAAATCATAGCTCAGGAATCATTGGGTTACATCCTGAGGTTTCCTTACTATGGAGGAAAGAGTCCCTCCTCCAGAAAAGGAAGCAGCTTCTTCCTCTGAAGGAAGAAACCCTTTGTGAAAAGAAGTGCTTTTAGAAACAGGACTGCGTTTTTTATAATATTTGACATTTTTACTCATTATATATTGTTTCTTAGTTTAAGTATGGCATTGTTTCTTTGTAATTGTTACATTTCTCTTTTGTTGTGAATCATATCCTGCTGATTACAAAAAAGATACAAGTCAAATTTATTCATTCATTTAAATTTCATTCATTCATAAAACCGATTTTTTTGGGCCCCTGAAAATGTGTAAAATATACAAAGTAGCCCTCATATTGAAGTTTGGAAACGCCTATTTTAACCCTATGGGCAGTTCTTCCTGGAGGGTTTTGTCTCTTGTGTAGGCTCCTCTGTGCACATCACTCACCCTTTTTTCTCTTGGGCTGGAAAATTCCATCTTGGCTTGCTTCTTTCAGGGGAGGTACACAGAGACCCTCTCATCTGTTTGGGCTCTGCTGCTTCTCTTTTTCCACAGCCTTGAATTCTGATAAGATTGTTGCTTACCAGAGTCATCTAATTTGTTCCTTTGCTCAGTCAAACCCCTTGTTAAAAAAATAAGTCTGTTTCTGTTAGACTTTTCCTTCAGCATTTAATACTTTTTCTAGCTAGCCAGCCTGCAGTTCACACTCCTTTCATACCATATTGGTCCAACATGCGGCCTGTGGACCATGTGCAGCCTATGAGGCTCTTTTTGGCAGCCCCCAAAAGCCCAGCCACAGCCTCCCGCACCGCCTCCTCTGCTTCAGAAGCTTTTCTTTCTCCCTGCCACACAGTTCCAGCTTCTCCTTTGCAGAAGGAGATGCAGGAATGGTGCAGCAAGGAGATTGAAAAGGCCCGCTACAGCCACCACCACAGCTTGCGTTCTGAGATTGCAGAATGCAGAAGTAATTGGCGGTGATGTCGTCATGTCACTGCCAGTTACTGCCAGGTCAGCACAGCCAGGGGTTAAGCAAGGGTAATGTGCCACCCAACCCCAGGCTGCAGAAAGTTGGACTGTTTCATACCCTTTTGTTTCATCTAATTCCTATGTTGTAAATATAGCAGCATTCCGAAATAGGAGATAGGAAAAGGGAAGTAAGAAGGAGGTATTGATACTCACTAACAGCCCAATCCTTTCCTTTCCTCCAACCTAGCATGCAGCCATGCCAAAACAGGCTGTTCTGCATGCTATAGTGGGGGCCCAATCAGGAGGCTTGGGAGGGGAAAGGGGAAAGTATTTCTTCCCAGTTGCCAGTGGGAACCTCTCAATTGCCAATGGGTCTCCTCAGACCTGCACCATCTCTTTAGCTGGCACAAGTCTGAGGACACAAAGGGACATGTTGGCTGGCTCCGGAGAGGATAGCTTCCAGAGCAAGTCACCCAGTGGCATCAGGTGCCACTACCTCCACCATGCCACTGGACCTCCCGCAATCCACCCCAATCTTCCCAACCCCCACCAGTCCGTACCACCCTGTGGACTTATTGACATCTGCAGGGCTCCTCTTCACCATCACCATGCTCCCCACCATCTGTGGCAGTGCCCAGAAGTGCTGCTTCATGCACTTCCAGAGCAAATTTCATGATGCCATGAAGTGTCAACCACTGCATGTTTGGATTGCTCTGTAAGTCTAGCAGTCAGCAGTCAATAGATATTGCATTAGAGTAGTGGTTCCCAAACTGTGGGTCAGGACCCACTGGTGGTTCACGGCCTGATTCTGTGTGGGTTGCCAAAGGGTGATGGAACTGATTGTGTCAACTGATTGCCTCAAGCCCTGAGGCCGTTCAAAAATCAGATACTGTAGCTGCTAATTACCCTGCAAAGTGCTCAGCTCCTGCAGTTTGCAAGCATGTGTAAATATAAAGGAGATAAATATTTGAGAGCCCTGTTTCTGGTTATTACTTATAAACAATTAAAATATTATTTCTTTCTAGATCCCCTTTTTAAAAAGTCAAGTAAACCTAAATGATAGAGTGTTGTATAAAAAAAGTGGTTCCTGGTGCTAAAAGGTTTAGGAACCACTACATTAGAGCATAATAAAAATATGTGTATCATAGCAAAGCATCGTGACAACCCCAAGTTCCTTCCTGATATTGTAATAGGTTAAGAAAAGTCACTTATAAAAGCTGCCAGGCTTGAAATTAGCAGTTTAAAATGGTATCTGGAAGTTGCCTTTCAAAATGGCAGCAGTCTGGCTCTGACACTATTGGCTTCTCATTTATAATAGTTTTTTGCATTTCTGTTGTAGAAGTGATGGTGGCTGGTATCTTCTCTGAGTTAAAATACCATAATAAAGTGACTCATGTTCAATTTCTTTCAGCAACTAAAGGAGCACGCCGGGTGCCTGCCAAGCCAAAAACATCTCCAATTCCTGGTATGACGACGACCAAACCTAGTAAGTGGTTCGGTATTTTCAGTTTCTGCACAATACTGAAGAATTGAATATTGAATAATTGAATAATAACCTCCTTCACTGAATTATTTCAAATACGTAGGCACATCTTACATATATTTGGATGAAAGTCTTCAGTAATATATTAATAGATGGAAAACAGAGCAAAGATTTCTCCTTTTTTAATTTATAGCTTTACATGGGGCTAACACAGTCAGGAAATTAGAGGGCAGGTCCTCTCATGGATTGAGACCTGGTTGAAGACCAGGAAATAGAGAGTGGGTGTCAATGGGCAATTTTCACAATGGAGAGAGGTGAAAAGCGGTGTGCCCCAAGGATCTGTCCTGGGACCAGTGCTCTTCAACCTCTTCATAAATGACTTGGAGACAGGGGTGAGCAGTGAGGTGGCAAAGTTTGCAGATGACACCAAACTTTTCCGAGTGGTGAAGACCAGAAGTGATTGTGAGGAGCTCCAGAAGGATCTCTCCAGACTGGCAGAATGGGCAGCAAAATGGCAGGTGCGCTTCAATGTCAGTAATGTAAGGTCATGCACATTGGGGCAAAAAATCAAAACTTTAGATATAGGCTGATGGGTTCTGAGCTATCTGTGACAGATCAGGAGAGAGATCTTGGGGTGGTGGTGGACAGGTCGATGAAAGTGTCGACCCAATGTGTGGCGGCAGTGAAGAAGGCCAATTCTATGCTTGGGATCATTAGAAAAGCAATCATTAGAAAAGTAACCCCTGCTAATTGGGTAAGAGGCACTTTTTCAAGTGGGTGCTCCTTTTTTTAGCAGGGGGAGAGTAACTGGCCCACCTCACCCCAGCATTGTCTGTTCTAGTGGCTGTCTGCTGGTATTCCTTGGCATCTTTTTAGATTGTGAGCCCTTTTGGGACAGGGAGCCATTTAGTTATTTGATTTTTCTCTGTAAACCGCTTTGTGAACGTTCAGTTGAAAAGCGGTATATAAATACTATTAATTAATTATTAATTAGTATTATTAATTAGTATTAATTAATTAGTATTAATTAATTGGAAAAGGTATTGAGAACAAAACGGCTAATATTATAATGCCGTTGTACAAATCTATGGTAAGGCCACACCTGGAGTATTGTGTCAGTTCTGGTTGCCACATCTCAAAAAGGACATGGTGGAAATGGAAAAGGTGCAAAAGAGGGCGACTAAGATAATTACTGGGCTGGGGCACCTTCCTTATGAGGAAAGGCTATGGCGTTTGGGCCTCTTCAGCCTAGAAAAGAGACACCTAAGGGGAGACATGATTGAGACATAAAAAATTATGCATGGGAAGGATAAAGTGGATAGAAAGATGCTCTTTACACTCTTGCATAACACCAGAACCAGGAGACGTCCACTAAAATTGAGTGTTGGGAGGGTTAGGACAGACAAAAGAAAATATTTCTTTATTCAGCATATGGTCAGTCTGTGGAAATCCTTGCCGCAGGATGTGGTGACGGCATCTGACCTGGATGCCTTTAAAAGGGGTTTGGACAAGTTTCTGGAGGAAAAATCCATTACGGGTTACAAGCCATGATGTGTATGTGCAACCTCCTGATTTTAGAAATGGGCTATGTCAGAATGCCAGATGCAATGGAGGACACCAGGATGTACGTCTCTTGTTATCTAGTGTGCTCTCTGGGGCATTTGGTGGGCTGCTGTGAGATACAGGAAGCTGGACTAGATGGGCCTATGGCCTGATCCAGTGGGGCTGTTCTTATGTTCTTAAACAAACCCCTTCCTGAATACAAATAAAACATATGCACTTATGTATTTAAAATTTCTTTCTAAAATTCCTGTTTGATATACTTGACTAGTAAAAAATAAAAGCAAGTTGTATCTTTGCTGATTCACACTGTTATTTAGCATATAAAACAAACATACTAGTTGAATATACAAGAAAATTATGAATCACTGCTTAACTACCAGAAGAATGTTTTCCTTTTCTTATCATATATTTGCATGTGTCAAAGGCATTTTTTTCTTAATGCCATATGTAAAATATATTTTTATGTGTAATGCGTTGTACCTTTCCCTTTTTTGAATTCACATAGCAATGTTTATTTTTATTTATTATTCATATTTTTATACTACCCTTTCTCCAAGGAGCTCAGGGTTCATGTACTCCAAGGAGTACATGACCTTTCTCCTTCTTTTCTCCTCACAACAACCCTGTGAGGTAGGTGAGGCTGAAAGATAGTGACTAGCTCAAGGTCACCCAGGGAGCATCAGGGCTAAGCAGGGATTCCAACCTGAATCTGCAGGTCTAAGTGCAACTCCCAGACAACTACATGTTGGCTCTCATGTTCTACTTCTAAGAGGTAGACTTTGCCATTAACCCAACATTACAAGCTTTCATATGACTAAAAGCCCAATCCTGGGCCACCTTGGGTGCAGGGCTGCAGCATCGCCAAAAATGGCTGCTGCCGCGTCCTGCACACCCCAGGCAGCCATCAGCGGCTCCACAGGAGAAGGGGACTTTCGTCCCCTTCCCCCAGGTAAATGGAGTAGCCCTGCAATGGGCCTACTCGATTCAGCACTCCACTGGTCCCACCTCCCTTCCTGCCCCTGGCATGCTTCCCGCCTCCCTGTAACACCTCCTCCCTGCCCTCTCCCCACCTGCCTCCCCAGAACGCCTCCTCCCTGCCTCCTCATGCCTTCACTTACCTCTCTGCTGTTTGGCGGTCCACACGACTGCCAAGTGGCGGAGCTCAAGCACTGGCTGGTGCTGGGCTACCACTGGTGCTCGCCCGGCGCTAGGGCCCGCAAACATGCCTTACAGCACGTTTGCAACAGTGTGCACTGGTGGTAAGCCGAGCTCAGGACTGGGCTCTACAACATGTAATCTGTTCATATGCATGTTTACAGGTGTGCTCAAATTACAGCCATTGGGAAGTAGCTAGTTCTCTTATCTTGAATTCCTGAACAATTGTTTAGTAATATCCCATTGTAAAAGAATACTTAAAGACCACCTCCAGCTTGTGTTTTTATTAATATTAAACAGTTTGGGAAAGGTATGTTTGCTCACTGATTCCTTCATGGAGTTTTCCCAAAATGTTGAAAATGCAAGGAAATAAATCACAGGCAATGTGTTAGGGAATGTCTGCGCAACCGTTCTGAGGAATATTAAACATAACTAGATCTGTTGCTTGCAATTTGATTGTATTCGCCAATCACGTGGCAACTGGAGACCATCTCCTCATGAGCAGATGCACTGGAGAGGATGCAGCCAGGTACACCACCCTGAGCTTCTTGGAGTAAGCACGGTATATACAAGTGAACACAACAAAATAGTTTGCCGTTTCATACAAAAGGCTGTAATTCTTATTTCAAAGCTATGGAGAGGAAGAGGCAGTTCCTGAAATTGCTCATTGCAGAGAATGGGTTACCGTGTTTCATGTGAAGCAGCATATCTGAGCTGGTCTTTTCTCATATGAATTCTTGGCAGGGAAGTTCACATGCTGATCTTACTTTATGTGGCCAGCTGCAGCCCTCCTTTTCAAGCAGGGCCACTTAAGAGGAAAGGTACAGCCTTCCCCATTTCTCCAGTGGATTCTTAGGCTGCTCCTGGCCACATGAAGTGGCAGCAGGCCAAAGACTTTCCCTACACACAAGCAAAAGTAGCGCAAGAACTTACTGAGATAAGGAGGGACAAACACAAAAGAGATTGTACCTTGTCCCAGGAAAAATAGACTCTTGTAAACACAGTTTAGGACTATAATTTGATGCACACCTGGGAGTGAGTTCCATTGAACTCCGTGGGGTTTGCTTCTGAGCAGAAATAAATAGGATTGTGCTGCAAGTCTTGTTGCTTCCTTTCAGGTCCAAAAGGCAGCCGTCGTGTTCCATCCAAGCCTAAAACATCACCAAGTCCACATATACCACAAACAAAACCAGGTAAATACTTCTACTAATTATTTCTTTTATATTGGGATACATAATCTGTATTGCTCAACTTCCTTTCTTACTAATCAGTAGGTTGTTTACATAGCAATATGCATTGTTTTTTCTCCTCTATCAAAGAATAGCTAAACTTGCTGCTTGGAGTTTTAACCTAGTCTGAATGTCATCAAGGTCATTCCCAGCCCAAGGCCATCTTTTTTCCTTCCAGTTACAGTTGGACCTTGATATCCCTGGGGGATTCATTCCATGACCCTCTCCCCCAAGGATACAGAAACCCACAGCTAAGCAATTCCACGGATTGGGTCTAGTAGGACCTCCGGACTTGACCAGGGGTGTTCTGAGACCTGAAGAGGCCACGTGCAGTCTTTGTTTTACTTAGAAGGAAGCCCATTGTGTTAATTAAGACCTAGGCTGTAATCCTATCATACTCGCCAGAAACAAGCACCTCTATTCATAATTCAGAGTCTGAATTCCAGATCAAGAGTATGCAATAGGGTTAAGAATATTCTCCAGTTTCTTAAATTTAATCAGATCCTATAGTACTTAATTTTCTAAATTGCAGCTTAAATATCTATTAAGATAGCAAATTTGCACTATGTGTAAATGTGGTTTCACTTATAGAGATGATCAGCACATCAGCACTTATCAAGAGATCAGCACATATAGAGATTGCAGGCAAACATTTCAGCAAACCTAATTTACAGGCTTACTGACTAACAATTCACCCGTATATGTTTGATTGTTTTTGCAATCATTCTGATGTTTTGTCATCCAGGGCTTAATTTGATTTAAAGCTCAGCTCTAAAACATGTTTTCTGTGAGCGAATTTAGAGTTTGTGGGGTCTAGGAGCTCTGGAACCTTTCAAAAATTAAATATTGTTAAACAGATGACATGGGAAGCAGATCTTTATGGGACTATCTAATACTGAAGAGTTGAGTTGTTATAATTCTCCTTTTCTACTGATAGATTACTTGGAGCCCAATCCTATGCAGGTCTACTCAGAAGAAAGTCCCATTAGAATCAATGAGGCTTATTCCCCAGGAAAGTATGGATAAGATTGGGCTGTCAAATGGGATGTGACAGAGTGCTGTATTTATACCTACTGGTATATTAAAACATTTCTTTTTCAACATATTTGTCTTTTAAAAGATCATTTTAGAAATGATTTTTTGCCGAGGGTTGAAGTATAATAGAACTGATTTACATTCTGTGACAACTGGAATTCTAAATAGTGTCACTTTTTTGCACTATATAGTAGTCAAAAGAAGACAGCTCATGAGAGTTCTTAAAAAGAAACATTTGTTTAATAGACCAATCCTAACCTGCACTGGCACAGCAGGGCCGCATGGCGTCTACTGTATCCAGTGCAGCTTAGGAACAGGCTGGAGGACTCCTCGGGTAAGGAGATTTTTCTCCCCTTATCCTTACACCCAGCCTGCCCGATAGGGCTACTTGGATCAGCTTCAGTTATTTAACTAGGTGAAAGACCCAGCAGCTCTATGTAGGGCATTCAGGCCCTGGAGGGAGGATAGGGTACAGCAGAGGCATGCTTTGTCAATCCCGCCCTCCTCCTGGGCCTGAGCTGTTCCTGTTCCACCCTTCCCTGCCAGAAATGCCCGCTCCCTGCCTCCGTTCCACCCTCCTGCCTCCTCTCCACCATCCAGCGCTTCTTACCTCCATCAGCAGTCAATCTTCTGAATGCAGCATTGACAGGCTGGCACTATTCCCTGCTCTCCGGGTGCCACAAATATGCTCTCTGGCATGTTTGCAACACCCTTGGCTGGTGCTGGGTCAAAGACAAGCTTAGGATTTCGCAGTCAATTCATTAAACATATGAGAGTGTTTATTCACTGTGGCTATTGGCTGTCTAAAAAGCAATGCTAACAAGCAACAGCTATCAAAATACAATTGTGGGAATAAACTGTGACCTCTAGAACTAAACTCTCCCCTCTATGTGAACAACTAATGTGATCCCCATTGACATGAGGGCGTAGGATGTAGTGCAATCTTGCATTCATAGTGTGGTAAAGGTTCCAAGGATATAGATCTTAAAACTAAGCATATCAGAGCATTGTTCATGTATTGTTGTGGACCTTCAAGCAGCATATCATGACTTCAATACTCAGGTTTCCTAATCCCAACTGATCTTATTAAAACCAGTGAAACCTATCTAGAATACATAATTTGAAAATTTCAAGCTGTCAGCCCTATCCCATGATGGTGAACTCATTCATGGCTCTTCAGTGTTTATGAGCAAATACAATTTGAGTGCCAGTGTCCATTGTCATAAAGGGTCTGCTTTTTAAAGAAAAAAAAAAGTCAAAGATTCCCTTGTGCAAATGCAAACTGCTTTTGTAAGCCTAATGGCCCAATCTGTATCTGGAATTAGTTACATCAGTGTAAGGTCCTTTACTGCTGTTGCAAAAGGTGACATGCTGTATCACAGAGCCAGGCTGCTGCTGCGAGTTACCACAGCTCTTCGTCAGTGGATCCTCCATGTCCTTCAGTGCTGATATGTCAATGCAGGGAATGGGAGAGAGGCTGGGTTATGGCAAAATGGGGTGGGGAGGGAGAAGAACAGGGTGAAACGTGGCCTGGAGGGGGGTGGTATTGACAGCGGTTTCACCACCAATATCCTATCCCCTTTTCCAGGCCCAGATTCGCCTTCCCAGGTCCAGTTGAGCTTGTGTCAGCTAAATCATTGGCTCAGGTCCGACCCATTCAGGCAGCAGAGGTTTACCCCTAGGTAAGGGAACAAATGTTCCCTTACCCAGGGGAGACTGCTGGAACTGCCCCCCCCCCCCAGGATGCAGCATGCGCTCTGGTGGAACAACTGTATTGGTGGAGGAGGGAAAGGACAAGATTGGGCAGTGTTAACTTTGGGTAGCACCTTCACTCCTTATAGAATACTAATCATTCTGTCTATGTGTTTTCATATTTTTATGTCACAAAAGCATACTTGTTTCATAAGTAAATTTTAGGGCATGTGCTTCTTTTCCTTCACGCAGTTGTGAAGAATAGCTTGTTAGTCCCTCAATTAAAATCATTTTCTCAGATACATCATTTTGTTTTGCCTTCTGAGTTCTTTCTAAGGCTTGATTTTGGAGATATCATTTGGTCATTTCCTCATCCAGCTCCAGTCATCACAGGAAAACCTTGCTTCTATTTGCATTACTTATTCTCATTCACATTTGTTTTCATTATAAGATATATGTAATATACTGCCTCAATCAATTTACTTTCTTACAAATATATTTAAATTAGGGCTGCAATATTTAATTCATTAATTCAGCTGTTCTAAAACTCCTTGCAAGTTTGAGAACTGAAGCAAGTGTGTGCAGGGGGGAAGTGGAGAGGCTAAGGCAGTAACCCAATCCTCAGGATCATGCTGCTACCAGGGACAGGAGAAATTTTTTTACCTACCTACAGCTAGTATAGGAGTCCTGGGGAGTCTGGGGAGCCCTCTGTGGGGCTCCCTGCCAGAGGTGTCACCAGAGTTTGCATCACTTGGTGCAGGAGGCTAGCGTGTCACCCGCATGATGGACTTCCTCCCATGCTGTGGGTGGGGCAATGCCCTGGCTGGTGGACATGGTGATGCACCATTGCCCCACCCCCCTCTGGATTTTTTGCTATAACCTTTGATAGAATAGAGATATTTCAACATGGTTTGTTACATTGCATTCTGCATGAAATTGTGCATTGAATGATGCAGTATTATTTGACAGTATTTTATTTGACAGTATTATTTGAAAATAACAAAATTTAAAAAATTTGGACCAGTAGTGGTGTCATCCCCCCCCCCATGCACATCAGCCAGTGTGGCCCGTACCCTCCTAGCAACACCACTGCTCTCCACACCTCCAAATATCTAAGGAAAGCAAAAAAAACAGAACTTCCTTTTTTGTTGCAAAACCAGAACTGCCCGTTTTTCTCCTATTTATAGATGTTTGGAGGGGTGGTGGGTCCTGCAAAGGGCTCACCAGATCCCCCAGGCACCCCCTGGATTCCACTGCTGGCTACAAGTAGGTTTAAAAAAAACTTTCCACCCCGGCAGCAGTGCATTCTTGGAGATCACATCTTTCCCTTTCTCCCACCCCTTAAGGGGCCGGAGGCCAGGCTTCTCAGGCTGGGATGTCATGACCTCCAGTTTGAGAACTTATGCATTAATCAGTTAGATTTACTGGTTAAAAGCCTTTTGGTAAAAAGGTAACCCTGATTTATCAGGCAACTCATTTTTTAAAAAGCTAATTATTTTTATATAATTACTTAAAACCTAGCGAAGGCAAGTGACTGTAGCAGATTACGATCTCACAGATTGAAAAGAATCCTTCTAAAATGTTGTTTCCTGTGCTACATATGTACCTAATTTAAAAGGCATGTTTTCTCCAAGAGAATTGTTTTATTCAGATGCAAATGTGTGCAGATAATGAATTCAATTTTTTGATTAAAACTCGTATAATTAACAAATATTTGCTAATCACATGACAGCTCTAATATAAATGTATAGCTTCTTTTCCTTATCTGCATTGCAAAAATGTAGTTTTTTCCTCTCTGATCTCTTTCTTAATGCCATTACTGACAAAGCTGCCTTTCTGTTTATGTCTGAACACGCGTTTGTACTTATCCACATGTTTCTTTATTTGCTGATGACATGTTGTGCACTGTGTGTATTGTCCATTGGATGACAAATTCCTCTTCCAGGAAAATTTTGAAAATTATTATAATCTAGTTTTTTTCAGCTCCAAAGAAAACACAGTGTTCTTTCCAAATCTAAAACATCTTCTGAGCACAGACACATCACAGGCTGGTCCTGGTAAATGACGTTGTGTATCATCATCCTAATAGCCCTACTGCAGTATTGTTTGGAGACTTTTATTTTAATTACATCTTTATAAAGAAGCAAATATTTGCCCTAAAGGATAAACGTTGAACTGCTTGGGAGCAGTGATCCCAATACTATCAAATTCAACATATTGTTAGTGAAAAATTACCTAGCAAGTCCAATACACTAGCATTTAATGTCAGGGGAGGAGAATTCTGAAAAACGATGGGTAGAAGAAAGCAGAAATGAAGACTTGGGTGGACCAGTCCTTGCAAATCCTTGGGGATTATTTGGAAACATTTATTAATGGCTCAGATATTGGGTTCAAAGAAAACATATGCCTCGGATTAAAAAAACGAATCCCAAAAAAATGCCAATACTGTATAGTTAAATAGGAGGTTCCTGCAAGCTGTAAAATGCCAGAGGAGTTCCATTAAATAGGGAAAGTCTTGCCTAAATGAAGACACATTGGAAAACAAAATAAAAGTTGACAATAAGGCAATTATTGTTTTAAAAATCTTATAAGCAGGAACTAATGAGCAAAAGTTAGAAAGATTACCATTATATCTGCAGCTCATGAAATGGTTCACTGGTGGGAACTGCCAGCTGCTGCCAGGTGATTGAGGGCTAAAGGGAAAGTCCATCCTTTCCAGTAAACATTGAAATATGGCAGGGAGTAGTTCAGTTAACACCATGAAAGTATACAGTTATCAGCTATATTACAACTGCCTGGTGCAGGAGTGGACTGCTGTGGCTTAGCAATCTCATGCTTGCAAGTGCTCATTGAAACATCAGCTGCCTCTACCTCCTGATGGTTACTGGTAAAGAAAGACTTTTTTCACATTTTTCACATGTTTATACCACCCTCCCTCCAAGGAGCTCAGAGTTGTGAACATGGTTTCTCCCCTCCTTTTGTTCTCACAGCAACCCTGTGAGGTAGGTGAGGCTGAGAGATAGTGACTGGCCCAGGGTCACTCAGCTCATGGCTAAGAGGGAATTTGAATCAAGATCTTCTAGGTCTATCCAACTCCCAAACCACTACAGCATCCTGGCTTTCCTCCCTCCTATTACTGTCTTCTCACAGTAGTGGCAACAGATTCTCACCAGCAGACTACCTCCTCGACCACTGCTGGACCAACAGATGGCAGAGGTATTAAAGGTCTGCTGAAAGAAGGCAGGAAATAGCAAATGAGCCGCATTAAATTATTTGTATCAGCGTTCACTTCAGAAGGTGTGTAGGGGAGAAACTGACTCATATCATCTAGTCTAGCCCATTAGTATTGCCCAAAGCTGAAAGGGAAAAGGGTAGGGAAAGAATTCTCCTACCCTGATGTAACTGAAGAATTGATTCTCTTAAGTAAATTATTAACTTTTATGTATATGTCACTCCCTTTCAAATTATATATTTTTTAAAATGTAATAAAATGTAAATAAAATAAAAAGCTGAGCATATTTCACTTCCTTATATAAGTGACGGTAATATTAAGAGATCTTTTGAAACAATCTGTGCACACTGGTATAAAATGAATAGTTTTATTAATTTTCTCCAATTCTTTCTCTCCACTCTAGCAACTATCATTACCATGACACCTCGTGCTCCTAAAAGGGCAAAAGAAACACTGGTTAAATAATATTTACTAGTTGCCGTGCTTCTCTTGAAATTCTTGCAGGGGGAGGAATTCCCATGGGAAGCTTATGTCATACTATTACAACTAATGACTCGACTCTCTTTCCATCTACTCAGCTGCCCTTTGGCACAAAATATGCAGTGATTGTTGATCTTTGCGTGAATAAATTATTGATGCATCAACACTTTCACATCAGTTTCAGTCACTGAGTTCAAATGAAACAGTAAGATGAATTTTGCTTCAAAATCACTTCTGAATGAAAATATATTTAATTCTTTTCTTTTAAAGCTCACTTACCATGACTGGTTTTGAACATGTATTCAAATTGGCTTACTTGGATGCAATGTACTTTGTATAGCAGTATCTAGATGATGCTGCAAAAAAAGAAAAAGGGAAGTATCTTTTTGCACTATAAGGGCCTAGTCCTTACATGCACCATGCACTTACAGCCCAGTCCCAACTCTCCATGTGGCTATGTAGTAGTGCCAACACAATGTCTGCTGTACACAATGGGAGGTTAGCTTCTTGAGGCCTCTTCAGGGCAAGGGGACCCAGCAGCCACTATGGATCAACTTGGAACTGCACCAATTCATTAGCTTGTGCAAGTCCATGTTGAGCAAGCAGGTGGATCAGGCCTGAGAAGGGAGTTAGGATTTGGCACATTGCAGCCACCAACCCCCCCCCCCTTCTAAGGCCTGATCTGCCCAACCCGTCCTCACCTGTCTCCTGACCAGTAGTGTAGCAAGTGGGGAGTGGGCTGCCCCAGGTGCCAGCCACGAAGAGGGTGCCACATGGGGCCCACCCAAAATGGAAGTGGTGTCGGGAGAAGCAGCAGCAGCACCAGGTATGTAGAGGCCACTGCCCCCACCTCCTGTTTCTTTGGCTTTGCAGTGTCGCTGCCAGGTTCAAATCCCTGCTCAGCTATGAAACTTCCAGGGTAACCACTAGCTCTCAGCCTCATCTATCTCACAGGGTTATTATGAGGACAAAAGAAGGGAAGGAACTAAGTACACCACCTTGTGCTCCTTGGAAGAAGGGTGGTATAAACATGTTAAAAATAAGTAATATATATATAAATATATATATTTTATTTATAGAATTTATATCCTACCTTTCTGTCTCAGTAAAGGGCACTCAAGGCGTCTTACAAAAAAACATATCAAAACAGAAAATATATAAATATGTATAAAAATAAAACATTTAAAAACACAATAAAACTTGGAACCCAAAATTAAAATAAATAAAAATAAAATAATAATTAAAAGCCATGGCCCCTTGTGTCAGCATTAAAAGGCTTCTTTAAATAAAAAGGTCTTAAGCCCCCGCCGAAAGGACTCTAAAGAGGGAACTGTTCTCGGTTCCAGGGGGAGGGTGTTCCACAGACGGGGAGCCATCACCGAGAAGGCCCTCTTTCTTGCCGCCAACCCCCTCACCTCCACTGGTAGTGGCACGGTCAGAAGGTCCCCTTCTGATGATCTCAGAGGATGGGTTGGATTGTATGGAAGAGGGCGGTCCCTCAAATATCCCAGATTCTAACTAAAAATTATTGTCTTTGGAAAATTCATACACATCATTAGAACACTGATCTTTTTTGGCCTTTGTCTTGACCTTTATCTTTGTTGACTTTCACAATTGCTTTCACTTACTTTGCTTTTCTGCAGGTTGAGGGACAAATATGTTCTTGTGGGTTATAATCCAGGTTTAAATTTTTATTTCAGCTTCAACAGTGGAACAGTTCATTCCTAATAAATCAAAAACACCCACCAGGCCAAGAATATTAGAGACCAAACCTGGTAATTGAGTCACTTTTGTAATTCTATATACAGTATTCATATAATTATATTGTTAGCCAAACCTCACTTTTTGTATTTTTAGAGACAGTCAAATTCTTCCTAGTTATGCCTGAGCAGCTATAGTCATCAGGGGAAAATATTATATCCCTGTCCCTTGTCTACTGTGGAAACTATTATATTGTTGCCAGGTTTAGCGAAAAGTCCCAGGCTGAGAAGATGAGAGATGGAAATGTCAGTGGCAATGCTCAGATAGTAAGCAGTTTCTTCTTCTTGCAAGTATATCCTAAACAACTACTATCTAACTCTGAAAGTAAGTGAAAGGAAGTGGCCTACTGAACTAATACGTACTGCTGTGCAGTTACCATTTCCTTGACTGCACCCTATCTATTTAGCTACAATTTGGGACTGTAAAATGGGTCAACAGATCAGCATTACCATGGATCATTTACCATTTAATCATATTGTTATGTTTTTGTTTCATCATGACCATTGGGGGGAAAAAACATTAAATTTGTTGCATTTTAGAGGACACCTTCCAGTGAGCACCTGTAGTATGCATCTGTGAATGTGAAGGAGATTCCTTTTTTCTCTTTCCTTTTTTTAGTCATCAATCCTCATATGCTACAGTCAAGTGTTTTGTAAACTCTCAGGTTTTCTAAAAAGCTACATGGACAGATTTCCCTTCACACTTCCTTGAATCATAGGCAAAGACTGCAATCATGTACAAAGTTTTCAATGTGCTTAATATTTTAATGTGTATGTAGCTATGTGTGTGATTACAACAAAAGTTGCAGTTGTTTAAAAAAATGCCTGTTAACACAGCCCAATCCTAACCTGTGTTAGTGCAGCCAGGCCACATGGCCTGAACTGTATCCAACCCAGGTTAGGAGATGGTTAGAGGTCTCCTCGGGATAATGCAGCTACTCGGATCTCTGTCAGCTATATAGAAGGTGGAAGTCCAAGCAGCCTGGTGTAACAACAGCTGGGCCAAGAGGGAGAATAGGATACAGTGGTAGAAGCCTCCACCAATCCTGCCCCCCTTCCTGGGCCCATTCTGCCCACCATTTCACCCTCCACTGCCCAGAAATCCCCTCCTCCCTGCCTTCAAAATCCCCTCCTGCCACCTTCTCAGCCCCTGCACTGCTTGGTACAAAACAGACCTCTGCAAGTGGCCAGGGCCTCAGAAACAGTGCTGGTAGGCTGGCACAGGCCGTCCCACTAGTGCTGCCTCCTCACAAGTTGTCAAAAAGCACTTTATAATAGCCCTTTTATGATGTCTCATGCTGGCATAGCAACTGCACTGGGGCTGTGCCAGGATAGGATTGCGCTGTTGCTCTTTGTCAATTCTGTATAAAGTACTAAAAGTTACAACAAAATTCTTATCAGTTATCTTTTCCATTTCAATTTCAATGTGCTTTTTTATTTTTCAGCATTCTTCCTTGTTAGAAGCTTATTCTCTATGTAATACCCATACGGTATCTCTATGTCACTTAAGGTTTTTCCATTATGCCTTGAATTTCCTTATTTCAGCTTTGTAAAGCTGTTCACATTTTTTTTTTCCAACAGCAGTGCATCAAACAACCTCACAACCATTTATAATCAAACCTGCTATATCTTCTGAACAGCCAAAGGCAACTACTGGTAAAACTTCCTTTGTGAAGCCAATACAATGTTTATTCCCTCTTCAGTATCAAATGTTACTGTGTTGTTGTATGTCATGACATCTCATCATTTCATTTACTCCTTTTTCATTTTTCTTTGCTCTAATTTCTCTTAAGTACTTTAGAAATGGTTACTCCAGACCTCAAAACAATGACATCTTATTGCCTTTCAGACTTGAAGTGTTGATCTCCCCAGAGCTCAGTCATCCTTCATTATCAGCCATTGTTATCATTGTATTATTTTCTGATTTCCAAATCCTTTTAATCAACTATCAAAAACACATGGAATAATTGTCTTTGTAATGCTGTTAAGTCATGCACTTTCATTGAGCTAAACATGGCATGAATCTAATTTCTAAATAACGCAATAATAATCCTGCTTTTTTCTTCCAGTTTCAAAAGAAACACGGGTCATTCCTTCTAAACCCAAAACATCTGGCAAACCACAACCCCAGACTAAACCTGGTAATTGTGTTCTTTGTAATGTCAGTGTAGTAGATTTCAGGCTCTGAAAGCAGAGTAATAGAACTTTTAGATCAGTGGTTCCCAAACTTCTTACCCCCGGGACCCATATTATTTTAAAATGACACTCTATCAGGACCCACCTAGGTTTATCAGACCTTCTAAAAAGGAGATCAAGAAAGAAATAATACTTTATTTATAAGTAATAATAACCAGAAAAAAGACCCTCAAACATTTATCTCCCTATATTTTCACATGCTTGCAAACTGCAGGAACTGAGCTCTTTCCGGGTAATTAGCAGCTACAGTATCTGATTTTTGAATAGCCTCAGGGCTTGAGGCAAATAGTTATCTGATCTTTTCCTCACCTTTTGGTGACCACCAAAAAGCAGGCCATGTCATGACTCACAGTTTGGGAATCACTGACTAACATATGTGATATCTTGAAGTACCTTAGCAACATTTTTTTTTAGTTTACATAGTGGATAAAAATATACTGAAAGGGGAAATTTTTGAAGCAAGATATACACCTGTCATTTCTTAACAATGGGCAGCCCAATCCTGTGCTGCCCAGAGTGCCCAGGCTCAGCGGCACCGAGAATGCCGCTGCCGAATCCTGTTCATCCCCTTCTCCCAAGTAAGGTAAGCAGCCCCACAATGGAAAAGGAAATGGAAAGGAATGGTAAGGAAAAGGTGCTGGTGTAGTGCATGCAGCCCTCAACAAGCGCCCTGGATCCTGTGGAGCACAGCTCTGCGGATCCTCCTCCCGCCTGCCCCCAGCACGCCTCCCTCCGCCCTCTCTTCACCCTGCCTGCCTCCCCCCTCCCCAGAACACCAGCTCCCGTCCCCGCCTCCCGTTCGGCAGCTCTGCGGTCCGGAGGACTGCCGAGCCGCGGAACCTGGGTGTCCAGCTGGCGCTGGGCTAACACTGGCAGGAGCCCGGCAGTGAGCCCCGCAAATGTGCCTCACGGCACGTTTGTGACTGTGGTTGCCGGCACAGCTTCGTGCCACCGACCACAGGATTGGGCTCTAATGCATGTGACACTTCATGGGATTTTGAGAAACTATTTTACTATTCAAAAACAGATATCACAGCTTTATTATTGTATAGATCACTGTCTAACTTTCTGTGTCAAAAAATTAGAATGTATGACATGAATTTCAAGTGTTGATTCATGTGGTGGGCGGTGGTCTTCCATCTTTCTACGCCACTCCATGTGAAGTTGGTGGGTAGGAAAGGAACATATACAGTAGCAGGGAACATCTTTTCTCCTTCTGGACTTTTGTTTACTAAACTTTCTAATGTGCATAATATTCTGAAGACACAATGGGAGTTAAGAGAAAGAAGTTGGAGAGAGAAGAGCCCCCCCTTTCTTCCTCTAAGCATCTACTACTGCTCAAATACATGTCAAACCAGGCGACGTGGGCATGTCATCTCTATAGATACACAATTCAAAGCAGAAAGACCCAGCACAGCTTCTTTATGAATTGCGCTTATTAAAAAGCAGTGTATAAATATTCTTAATAATAATAACTGAACTTCCTGAAACAACAGCAGGAGCAGTTGGGTCACTTTGCCTCTTCTCCCCATTAGAGGAAGCAGGGAGAAGAATCCCACAAGAGATGGATTAACATAATCTGTCCTTCCATTTCCCTGCTGGATTGTTGCTAACATGCATGTACTAGATGTAGTCCATTTTAAAATAATGTATGAAATATTTTAAAATAGTTTACCTGTTTATATCCAATTTCTGTTTTTCACATTTAAGGAGCATTCAGTACAGAGTCAAATGACAAATATTTAAAATACACAGCAGAGTAGATTTGGGCAATAACTGTCATTTGCGCGTATTTATTCATTCATTTGTATATGCACTGTGAGTCCATGCAAGGTCAATGGGCTAATTATGAGAAGAGAGTGTGGCTCCACCCATCAGCTGAGTGGTGGCTCATGCAGCCCTACCAATTAACTGGGCAGTTGAGTAATAGCTGGCAATGTCCCCAGAGGTTGCCCATTCCTAGCCACTAGATAAATGGCTGAAGAAGCAGCAGCTGGTTGCTGTGTCTGGGCTAGGTCCATTAAAGGGCTTCTCCTGAGACAAGATGGAGAGGTGAAAGGGACAAGAGATGGAGGAGAGACAGAGAGAGCAGTGAGAGGAACACAAAGAGCTGAAGGGACAGAAGTGAGAACAGAGGAGGCAAGAGGCAGGAATAGGAGTAGGAGTTGGAGTAGGAGTTGGAGTAGGAATAGAAGTGAGAACAGAGGAGGCAAGAGGCAGGAGTAGGAGTTGGAGTAGGGCCCCATTTGGAAGGGTCAGGACTTTCCGGGCAAAGGCTCACCAGAAAGATATCTGCAACCCAACCCAGCCCAGCCCAGCTTGCATTCACCCAGGGGAGGGGCTGAAGGTGCCCCAAGCCCATCCTTAGTGTAGACTGGCTTGAACTTATAACTAGTTTGATAATGGTGTTATTTATATTACCCTGAAGTAAGCCCAGTAAGATTTAGACTGTTCAGTAAGATTTAGACTGTAATCCTATCTTATTCAATGGAAACAAACACCTCTGCTTATAATCCATCAGGCACTTGCCTGATCCAGTGGGGCTGTTCTTATGTTCAGTGTGAGGCGTGAGATACCTGGATCTACTCCTGTCTACATAACCAAAGGAGGGCTTTCACAGAGGGCGCCAGGCAAGCTGGGTCAAGGGGAGGGCTGAAGAGAAAGGGGTAACATTAACTTGGAGAGGAAGACCAACCCTTCCCCTTTCTCTGTCCTTTTTTCATGGGCCTCATAATAGGCCAGTGCACAGCGTATCTGCCCCCCCCCTCTCTCACACACACACACAAAATTAGGCATTTATAGTTACAAAGAACACAAGGGTGCTTCTCTAAAGGCTTGTAGTCTGAAGGATATCTAAGAAAGGGAAAATGGAAGAGATATTAGAAATTATATAATAGTAAGTTTTGTTATAGAAAATGTATTTTCTTTTATGAAATAGTCATGCATTTCTTATTTACCTTGACCTAATCCTAACTGCCATTCCCATTTTGTTTCTGATAGCACCAATTGCAACATACCCAGGATCAATTCACCTTCACATTCATGTCGTCAATGAGTCCAAAGATATTTGGGGTAATTTTGTTTCCTGAAGTTAACTGAAATGATCTTTAAACTACCATAGACACTCGCCTATAAGTTGATCCCACAGATAAGTCAAGTGCAGGTTTTGAGACAACAATCATGGAATTTTCTATGACCCTCAGATAAATCGGGGGTTAAACTTAGGGGGGTGTCTGACTATAGTTTTGTCTGATTTTACCCCAGGCCAGATCCTGAAAAATAACCTACCACTAATTGTTACCTAAGAACTGTAGTCTCTAATTTATTAAAAAACATAGTAAAAGATCATAAGATACATTTTTATTCTTTTTAAATTCTGGTCTTCACCAGCTTTTGTAAACACTATCAGAGTACGTGCACTGTAAACTACATACCAATAAAACAGTGGTTCCCAACCTGGTATTCATGTACTCCCAGGGACACTCAACAGGACCTTTAGGGGTACTTGAAAAAGAATGGAATAATCGCAGAAAAAGGCAGGTTGTGCTCCAGAATGCCTTGCAAGGCAGGAATGGCTTGCAAGGACCAGCAAGGCAGGAAGGGAGGTAGCTAGTTGGCTGTGAAAGCCCCACCAATAGCTAGTTTTTGGTCATCAATTCATGTATGAATCAGTGATTGAAAACCAGCACAGTAAAAAAGCTGAAACATAATATGGAAAGTGATCAATCACCCAGAATTTCTCAGGACACTTCTGGTGCAAAACAGTGCAAAGGCAGAGTCTTCTGTTCTTCAAACAAATAAAAAGAGAAAACACTGTGATAAATACATGAAGTCTGGGCTTTCATATAGAGGAGATGAGGGCTTGTATTATTACAAACATTTTGCTAATAGGAAGGGTACAATTTATGGAAATGGGCTGCCCAGGGATATGCAAGTGAAAAAGGTTGGGAACCACTGCAGGAGAACCATGAATCAAATCCACCTTTAAGGTGTCTGATGTGTTAAGCCAGAAGCTCTACGTTCAACATACAACCCATTACACATAACAGAGTGTGCAATTCAATTCACAGCAGAGAGATGAGATATTTGCAACCCTTTTTACTCAGAAGTAGACCCACTTCTTTCCATGGGTGTTATTCTTAAATAATGGTGCACTGAATTGTAGCCTGAGACTTTGTTTCAAATGGAAAGGAGGATCCCATCCTGGTGTTGAAAAAAACAGACCTGTTTTGCAAGCATTTGCAAAAGGGAATGAAGGAAGGAGAATAAAAGGTTAACTTTGGCTGGAATTTCCCAGGAAAGTTACTACAGAAACAAATGATCTCTGCATCTCTTCTATGAGCTGCCTGCCTGCTGCTTGAGAAAGAAAAGAAACTTTTCAGAGTTGAAAGGCTCTGCCCTCTGATTGACCTGGAGATAAGGCAAAGTGATAACTGGATCTTGATTACTTGACAAAAATTTTATGTACTATAGGTGACTATCTACAGTACTTAATTTTTCTTCCATGTTATGAATTTTTTTAAAAAACTGTATTTGTTAAAGTGCTTGATTTATTTTTTGCTATGCTGCAGGGTACTTTCACTGAGATTGTTTTCATATCGTTTCTTGGCTGTTCCATCTAGAAATCCCATCTCATGGCCAAGCTCTGATTGCCATTGAAACTCTACCTCAACATGCTGCTTCTCTGTTTGGGCTTGTTAATGCAGAATATCCTCCTGATCTCAAAGATTCCATCTTCCCTGAAAGTTTCATTCCCTGCCAGATTTCCAGCACTGGGCATTTAAACTTCTAGATTGCTTTGAAAGGGTCTTCCTTTTTCTTTGAACTTCGTAGCTTCTCCATTTAAAGAAGACACAGTGTACATTTAACAAGTTCTAATATTTTTTTTCAGTCTCATCCAAGCCCCAAAGTGATCTAATCTCAACTGAAAGTCCACATTTGAAAACTGGTAATAATTTGTTTTTGTTTCATTAGAGAATATAGTATTTTCAGCATTTGTTAAGCAGCCTCTCATTTTAAAGCATATATTTTGCATTTATGATCTAATGTACAGTACTTATGTTGTATTATGCCCCCCCATAACTTTACAATTGTATAATTTCAATACCTATTCCTCTGCCTTATACTGAATTAGAGCACTTGTCCATTTAGGGGGCGCAATCCATACAGTGTCCTAAGACAGCGTAAGTCCCTTGCACTGGCCTCCAAGTGTAGCAAAGTGCCATAAGGCACTTTTGCGCCACCCTAGGAGCCAGGAGTCCGAATCCAGCCCTGCTGTGCCAGTGGAAAGATGAGTTCATGCTGGCCGAGTCAAGCCAGTGTGGGTGTCTGAGGGGTGGAATGGGGGTGTTCTGGGGAGGGCAGGTGGTGGGCGGGCTGGGCCTGGAAAGTGGTGGTACCAGGATCCAGCAGGCACTTGGGCCTTCCTGGACAGCTCAGCCTAGCACCGGACTACTTGGATCTGTGCCACCTCTTTAGATGGTGCAGATCTAAGTAACCCCATTCAGGCCTCTGCTGCATTACCCAGGATAAGGGGAATTAATTCCCCTTGCCCTGGGTTGTGGTGCAGCCAGCCCCATCCCTGCACTGGATATCACGCAGGCCAGCCGGCTTGCCTGTTCCAGCATGGGATAGGATTGATCTGTAGGTCAGCATTTTCACTGTGCACTGGCAGTCTCTCTCCAGGGTTTCAGAGAAGAATTTTTCTCTGTCCTACTTGGAGATGCCTGGGACCTCCTGCTTGTGTAGCACTTGCTTTACCCCTGAGCCATATTCCTTAGAGGAGGAGGAGGTTAAGCACAGCAATTTTAATTGACTTACAGCAGAATTTTATGCATTTCTAGTCAGAAGTAAATTCCATTTATTTCAAGAGGACTTGCTCCCATGTAAGGGTGCTTAGGATTGCAGCCTTAGAATTGTGGGCAATGGATATACAGCTAAGGAGCTAATAGTATGTAGCTCAGACTGTGAAGATTTAACTTTAGAGGACAAAACTTTAATCCCTCCAGTGTGCCTTTAAATGGACACAATATGACCAGGAGGGTTTTTGCACAGTTTTGGGAGATGTACCAGCTTCAGCCTTTGCTGAAAAGGGTAAATCTTGCCACAGTTATACATAACCAAATAAAAACCACCAATAAGCAGCCAACCAGACACAACCAAGACCAAGTGTTGAATTAAAAAACAGAAACTAAGAAGTGAAGGCATATCCTGAAAGAAAAGTTTTCAAGCCGTTGCAGAACACTACACTGTGGGAACAATTCTCATCTCCCATAGAAAGACCCACAATGCAAGCCTAAATTTATCTGGGTATAAACCCCATTGAACTCAATGGGATTTACTGAGTGTGTATAGGATTGCAACTTCAGTCATTTTTAGTCCCAGCTATTGCTTGCCTGTCCAAAACAGCTGACACTTCACTATTGAACTTGAAGGTGTCCTGAACAATAGCACCTCTGTCCTGTCTGGATTTAATTTCAGCTTGTTAGCCTTCATTCAGTCAATTACTGCCACTGGATGGAGGTTCAGAACTTCCACAACTTTCTTAGTTTGAAAAGAGAGCCCCTTAGTACCACCTTCTGGAGTCTACCCTGCAGGATGAGCTGGGGCAACCAAAGAACTGTGCTTCTAACTTTCATCCCCACAAAGCATTACAAAAGGCCAGCATGGTGAATTTCCATCCCAAACCCAGGCTAGAAACCAGATTGAAATGGGTCCAGATAATCACTTTGATCCTGGAATTCCAGAATTGGGTCGCCACTACGTACTTAGCACCAAAAAAGGAAGATTGGTGACTGGCTGGTTATTGTCCTACACAGTAGGATCTTGGAAGGGCTTCAACAAGAGAAATGAAGTGTCAAATATTTTGATAATTACTGTTTTAGCTGAAACTGTGGTTTTGAATATATAAATGCTTAGTGAACTTGCATAAACTTTTAATTTAGGTCCTAATTAACACAAGAATTACCATGCTGGGGCATGCCTGTTTCACCTGCAATTGTAGTGCTTTGTCTCCCTCTGGACCAAATTATGCTGCATCTTATTTTAAGTGTTATTAACATTATTAACAAAATTAGAAATTAAATTTTTTTTCTTCCTATCAGCCCCACATAAAGTCTATCCCGTTACTGCGAAACCCAAGGCAAGGCCTGGTAATACTTGATTCTTTTTGTATATTAAGTTAGTCAAATATTCACAGCATGATATCTTTTATTATTGTTGGTATGCTAAGTCCCCAACATGTGTACAGGTTCTATTCCAGAGGTCTGTTCGTAAGTCAGAATGTATGTATCTTGAAACAGCTGGTCCTGACTTACGTAGGGCAAGACAGGTTCCTGACCCACAGGGCTTAGAATCTAGTTATAGCATTGTTTCCCATGGCTGTTTGCCTCCCCGCACCAATGTGAGACCCAGGGACAGGTGAGGTTGCGTTGACCGAGCTCTGCTGGCGCAGGGGTCTGGGGGAGCACGGGGAGGGTGGGGAGGAGGCAGGAGGGAGGCGTTTCAGGATTGAGGGGATGGTGGGCATTCCTGGGGGTGGGCAGGTGGGGAGAGGGAGGTGGACCAGGATCTGGCACTTATGCCAGATCCTAGCCCCGTTCCCGGGTAGCACAGGGCAGTCCTGAGCTGCTCGAATTTGCGCTACCTATTTAGGTGGTGCAGATCCAAGTAGACCCATTGGGGCTGCTGCAGCTCTTCCTGGGGTAAGGGGAAAAGTTTTCTTTTGCCTCGAGCCAAGCCTCAGATAGCCCAAAATTTGCGCTGGATACAATGCAGGCCCACTAGCCTGCCTGTTGCAGCACTTAGGATTGGGCTGCCCAGCTCCAGTTGAGTTTGCTGACATTTTCCCCACATGTTGTGCAATGTATTAGATGTTGTCCTACTTTCCCTTGCCTTATATACTGCTCATGGGGGGGGGGACACCTGAATGTAAGGCAGGGTAGGCTGTACACTCCAGTCCTACCTCTTTCTAAGAAAGTGCAGCTTAATGTGACCCTACACAATTATCTCTGCCCACTTTGGGGGATAATTGAAATGTGTTCCTGTATTTGAAAAAAAAAATCTTCCATTAAATGTAATGGAAAAATAGCATTCATTACCAGACCATTTGCAATTCTGGAGGGTATCCAGATATTGGTTAGAGCTCTTATTCAGCAGAAATACAGAACTTAATTCATTCATCACTTTTGTACATTTGTTTTCATTATTCACTGAAATTAAAAATTAGCCTGACATCCAAAAATTTCAGTTAATGCATGCTGTCAAATGACATAGTGCCACAGTGATTAACTGATCAAGGTTTTTTGTCCAAATATGAGTCTGTGTTCCCAGATTTTAGTTAGGGTTTTTTGTTTTTGAAATATCCTGCTTTATGTTAGTATTTCACTACCTTAGCAATGTTGCTTTTTTTCCTTTCCAGTTGTTAACAAAACAACAGCTGCCCCCAGTAGAACAAGAGCACCGGGACTGACTGGTAGTAAGGTATCAAGAGGTAATATTTATAGATCTTCCATTTACTATTAACATTTATTAATGGCATGCTATGGATGTGCAGAAGATTCTTTATTTTCTTTCACTTTGTTTCCCAGCCCCCCCCTCCCCCAATATCTAAGTGTTTTGAGCATGTGTTCCTAATTGTAACGCTTGCTGGACCTTCACTTACAGGGTTGTCTAAAGAATTAGGATAGATGCACAATCTCCTAACAAGCCCTCCTGAACCCCTTCCTAAACAAGCCCTCTCTACATTTGACTGTGCTGGATAATTTCAAACCTGTGCATAGCCTCTCCTCCATGCAACTTCTGTTTGAAATTAATAGGAGGAGCACATGCTTCCCAACATGCACTGTTCCTGTTTATTCCAAACAGAAGCAGAACAGAGGAAAGAGACAGGCTGCATCCAAAGCTCTGAGAAAGGAAGGATGTAAGCTCCAGGATGCTTCTTTTGGAACGTTCTCCAGGTTCATGTAGGACAGTTAACATTTCTGAGGGATTTGTTTGGAATTAATTCATAAAGTTTACATAATTTTATTTTTCCTATATAGGTGACAAATTAACAGACCAGGATTCTGCCAGGCTTCTTAGTACAAGCTCCAGCGCATCAGTGGATTCCACAGGTTCAAGGAAAAAGCCGGCCCCTGGTAAGAGTAGTTTCTGACAGTAGATTAATACTTTTTTGAGCAACAGTATTTAATGGAAACCTTTGTACATTTAAACCTTTACATTTTAAAACTATTAATCTGAAACCCATGAAAAGCCATGACTCCAGTACTGGTTTTCCCGTTTGTATTCATACGTTGACAAAAGTATGAAAGTCTTAAAAGTCAAGTGACCGTATCATAAAAACCCAACAAAATCAATACTTACGTAGAAGGAATGGATTGCCATCATTGTTGGCTCACCAAAGGTAGATAGAACAGGCAACAAATCTAAAGAAGCACATATTAACATCCCTTTCACTAGACATCCAATGTTAGGAAGGAACATATATACAGTAGGGCCCCCCCCCATATCTGTGGTTTAACTTGTCTGTGGTTCTCAAATTCTTCACGCTCATGACTGACAGTTTGCAAAAACAAGCTTTTTCTTCCTTTTGCTTTGAAAAGCTTTGGAAAAGGAAACAGATAGTGAGAACCTAGACTCATAGCTGCTAGAGGAATGCTAGAGGAGGCAACAGTGGAATGCTAGCAGGAAGCAGAGTCTAGCATTCTCGCTGTCCTGCTCCTGTTAGCTTTCTCAGTGTCGCCTTCTCTAGCATTCCTCTATCAGCTACAAGTCTAGGTCCTCGCTGTCTGCTTCCTTTTTCAAAGTGTTCCGAAGAAAAAGCTGCCTTTTGCAAAGTGTTTGCAAATGAAGAGAGTCATGAACACCACGGGGCAGAATTTGAATAGGGCTTGCTAATATCCATGGTTTCTGGTATCTGTGGTAGTAGCAGGAACATATCATCTGCAGATAAAGGGGCACACCTGTACTAATTTGTCCATTTTTTTATATGGACTATCTCTTCAAGCTGGAGTCCAGAACAGAAAAATGAGCACAACTTGTTTTTCTTTTCCTCTGCAAAATGTTCTTATTTAATGGATGAATTAACAAAAGACCCCAGTCTTTAAAGTCTGTAATGTTACTGTTGTCCTATATACGTTAACATTTTACATTTAAGCTTTTTTAAAGTATCAGACTGATTGATTGATTAGACTTGGCTTCAGTTCAGTGAAGCATTGCCATTAGAGGAAGGTACTTTCACAAAGGGAGAGTCTTGTGCAAGGGGAGGGACTTGGGTTCCTACCAATTCTTCCTTCCTATATTGCCATAGCCTGTCCTGTAGTGAATCAGATGCTGTTCAGAGGTTCCTCCCCCCAACCTTAGGAATGTTTTTGGAGAGCTGCAGAGAGCAGGATGCAAAAAAAATCTCTGTTCCACAGTACATCAGTTATGGTTCTTAGGATTCAAACCTCTGTAATGTAGCAGAACATTTTAGTTATTAAATTGGAAGTGTAGTCCTACTGTGTTTGATAGCATGTTTTCTGATAGATGCATGTAGAATTAAAGTTGCACTGATCATTTCTTTAGTGCAATGATTATCATCTTGTTGGGAATGCCTGTGCATCTATTGGAAAGAAAATGCATAATTTTAATTTGTATTCCTCACAACAGTCCATGCTACTCAATGCTACTTAGGTATTTCTATCTGCTGTCATTTTATTTGTGTAACTACAATTTCTCCAAAGCTATGCATGAGCTCATTGTTGTACTGGTGTTTTGAAAACTTTCCCTCTTAAATTCTGTCTAGTATTAAACCATGGAAAGAATAATGCATGGAAAGCAAACCTTTTTAATTATAAACTACAGAATATGCTTAATTCATAAAACCGGACAACTTCTGACAAGTGACAACTTCAGGCATCCCCTTAACCAAAAGAACAATTGTAGTATTATCAATAAGCAGTCACAGCGTTAATCAAAATCAGTCTTGAAATATATGAACTTATTCCTCAACCCATTTTTCATAATGTCTCTTACTGCACAGTTTGAATTCTTGAAATCAAAGGTGTCTGGCTAGTATTAAAAAATACAGTTCACTCACGCTATATTCCTAGGTACTTTTGGTAGTGTGTCTAGGGGTGTCAGTAGCAAAGACTGGCACCTTTTTATCCTTTTTAAAAAAACAATTATAGGCAGAAAGATAGAATTGGCTGGACTTTCCCCATACAAGGTACCCACATAGTTGAGAGAGGCCCTGTAAAGCAGTGGTTGTGCTTCTTCATTTCTGCAACTTTATAGAGTCTGGCTGGACAGATACGAAGTACTAAATGCAGTCACTTGTGGTTCTCAAACTGTGATGTGGGACTCCCCTTAGGAGAGTACATGACACATGGAAGGGAGCAGTTTTCCAGGGAGGTTGAGAACCCTACAACCTTCTTCCAAAACAGTGAACTGAATGCTCTGTAGCTGAAAATCCTCAAGTGATTCACATTAACCCATTTTTTTGCCTGACCCACAGGTGTACGCATTTGCTCCCAGTTGTGTTGGGCAGAAATGGCTTAATTATGCTGGGATGACTGCTCTGCTACTTGTTCCAACATCTCAATCCAGCTGTTACTGCCTGACTGGCTCTGAGGGCAAGTGGGAGGGGGCTTTCCAGCACTGACGTAAGGGCAATGCAGCTCTGGGGTAAGGGAACAGAGCTGCATTGCCCTTACTTTGAGGAGGCCTCAAAGGGAACAGAGCTCCTCCCCTTACTTTGAGGAGGCCTCCGTGACTGACACCAACTGCAGGATGCGGCACATGTCCCATTGGCACCGCTATGCCAGTGCTGGAAAGCACTGACATAAGGGGTTAGGATTGCACCCTAAGGAAAGCACACAATACTAGAAGCATTTGAGAAAATGATACTATGCTATGTCAAATTCTGTTTTCGTGATCTTCCCCAGCACAAGACAAAAGCATTCATTAGGCCTCCTCAGGATTCCACAGTGAGCCTTCAAGTCTTTCTGTCAAAAATGAGAAAATTTGGTTATCATTGCTTAATCTTTCCACAAGAAAAGGCAGTTTGTTCGCAATGCTTTCCCTGGCAAATCCCTATGACAGCTAGGGAATTCCATCACAGAGTTTAGGAAGAATGGCTGGGCTTCAAATAAATAACCACAGATTGTAGTTCTTGAAAGACTAAGCCATGCGTTTTCTTTTAGGAAGAAATGCATCAGCCTAAATTGGGTTGTCTTGGGTTTCTGATCCAAAATAGTTTAACTGGTTGATTTAGAACTCCACTGTCCCTGGTGCCTCCTGATGTTTCTATTGCCTGCCAATCTGCCTTCCACTACTTATGTTTTTTATGTGAATACATATATATTTAAACTGATATCAAAATGGCTGCTACATACATAGGCAAGACATGGCAACACACTTATGGACATGGCCATGTTTGTTTATGTAATGCACAAAGATAGTGGAAAGATCACAGCAGCACTTGTAGGCAGGGTCACACTGCCAACCTTTCAGTTGCTTCCTCACAAATAAATCTTGGGTTGAAAGTTGAATAAAGCAACAAAAGACTCTTCCAAATGCAGCAATGCCCACTAAAAGGGGTTTGTATCTCTGGAAAGCAGTGGTCACTGTGCTCACATTAACCTAACTCCCCTGCCTAGTGCTGGCCCAAGGTTCCTAGGGCTCATGGGGCAAAGTCTAGCACTGGGCCTCTATGGCGCCCCCACCTGCTGCCTGTTAGTACAGTCGGCACTACTGCTGCCACTAGTACTGGAGGGATCAGGGGCCAGTCCAGCTGGGCAGGGGACCTCTGATGTACATGCGTCCTCAGCCACTACCCATCTGATCCCTGCCAGTCACACTTCATGACAACTATTGTATATCAATATAAAACCATGCAAAAAGACTGTAAAGCTTCTTAACTGAATAAATAGCGTACGTTTTTGTGAAGCCGCTTAGCTGCCTTGCTGTGCTGTTTTTTGTGGTCTGATGCTACAGGCATGCACATTTTCATGCAAGAAATATAAAAGCTCAAAGTAACTCCTTTCAGCTCTTCCCTGTCTGTGTTTTGTGTTCTTTTGCAGTTCTTATCGCTGAAGCTCATACCTTAAAATTTTGCTTGAGAAGTGTAGCTAGTAGCCATTTTTCTCTTTCTGATTACGCGGTGTGTGGTTCCTCCGTTAACAGTGGTGTCTTGTAACGTTATACAGTAGCTACACCACCTGACTCTTCACGAGCTTCCTTAGCTCCTGCCAAGCCTACGCCAATGCGAAGAAAAACTCCTCCTCCAAAAACTGTGACCAGTAAACCTGGAAGTTCAGGTATGTCAACTTTTCAAGCAACCGTTTTTGTGTCTTTATTTTATTTCTAGTTTATGCATAGCACCCCAACTAGTGGTTCTGCCACTGCAAGCTCCTCTGTAAATGGAAGGAGCACCTCTTTCGCTTGCTCAAAGATATAACAAATTTAGGAAGCAGAACATTGGTCCATCTAGCTCAGTATTGTTGACACTGTCTAGCAATTTAAAAAATCTAAACTCTCAGGGAGGAATTTTTCTCCACCTTACTTGGAGATGCCAGGGATTAAACCTGAGAGCTTCTGCATGTAAAGCACATGCTCTTCTATTGAGCTATAGGTCTTTGTGCAGACAGAATGCCTCCTTCATTCTCAGAGAGAACTTCCAATGCCAGAAATGCTATTTGAGATGTGAGCCAAAGCTGTAATCCAGAGCTCTTTCTTTGGCAGCGGCTTTGAGGAGGTAGGTTATGAGAAGGGAAAGTGGAGGCAAACAAGAAGGCAATGCAGGGATGTTTTAATTTTTATTTTTTTACCTTTGACATTAATTCCTCCAGAATGGGCCCAGTCGTAGGCATTCATTAGTCTGTGCATTCCATTGAGAACCATGAAATAAATGTGAATAAATATAATCCATGTACAAGTATGTATTTGGATGCATAGTCCATTTTTACTCGTGGTCCTTGGTTTCAGATCTAGCAAGTGATATGGCGTGAAAACATGTGTATGTGCATGGATCATCTTAACCGGAACTAGATATGTATGTTTTTTCATTTCATCATGTGGTTTATAACAGAAATAAACTAAGAAGAAACTAGAATTATGCAAGGAGATCCAAAAAGCAGAAATCTCTAAGTAAATTTCTACCTTAACTTCTTTTTTATTTGATCACTTTATGCTTCACTGAGAACCTATATCAGCCTACATATCTCTAGAATTAATCCAGGAGGTCTCTTAAAAAACTGAATATTTTCTGTGAATAACAGCGTATATTCATTACAATGAAAGCTACGTTAATTCCAACTAGAAATTAAGATTCACTTTTATTTTCAAATAGAGAGTATCTTGATGCCACGAGCCCCTTCATTTCCCACAGCATCTTCCATTGCAAGGACTACTGGGCCAGCTCCTTTTGCAAAAACAAGCTCCCCCAAAAAACCACCTACAGCTTCTTCTTCTCCAGATTACAGTAAGAATTCTAGTTGCACATTTGTGGGTTTTGTTTTGCTTATTTGTTATTATGTCAAACTAGTCAATTCCAATAGCAACAGGGCTGTACCGGCAGTGTTACATTTGTTCTTAATATCGCTGATGTTCTTGTTCCTATGCCTTGCACAAGTGTCTAGAATCACATTCAGTAATAGTGCAGATTTAGGGAATAAGCAAATGGTGGATGGGAGAATGAGCGAGCAGGAAAAGATGAAGATGAATGGATAAGTCCAAGGAAGATATCCTATGGGCCCAAGAGTGTACATTAACTTGAGCAGAGAGCTCAAGCATTATTATAGCCCTAAACTATATTGACAGGGCTCCTGAGTTACAGGGACAAGACAGGAACAGGGTTGAAAGTTGTCTTGCCTGTTCAGTTATATCTACTCCTCTTCAAGGTTGCTCTCTGGAAGAAAAATTCTGCAATTTTGAAGCAGAAGCTGTGTACTGCACTGGTTGACTGGCTGTGTGATGTCTCTAACAGTGCAATCCTAATCCCTGGGTTAGGCTGGCACAAGTCACTTGTGCCAACCCAAGGGTGCTGTAAACGTGCCATAAGGCATGTTTGTGCCAACTTTAGAATTGAGGATGCAGACTGGGGGGGTGGGGGGTAAAGTTTGCATTGGCCAAGCTCAGCCAACGCAGGGGTCTGGGGGCATGGGGAGGGCAGGCAGGAAGTGTTTTGGGGCGTGGGGAGAGTGGGCGGTCCCAGGGGCAGGCGGTCCCAGTATATGGCAGTTAAGAACATAAGAAGATAAGAACAGCCCCACTGGATCAGGCCATAGGCCCATCTAGTCCAGCTTCCTGTATCTCACAGCGGCCCACCAAATGCCCCAGGTAGCACACCAGATAACAAGAGACCTCATGCTGGTGCCCTCCCTTGCATTTGGCATTCTGACATAGCCCATTTCTAAAATCAGGAGGTTGCACATGCACATCATGGCTTGTAACCGGTAATAGATTTTTCCTCCAGAAACTTGTCCAATCCCCTTTTAAAGGCGTCCAGGCCAGACACCATCACCACATCCTGTGCCAAGGAGTTCCACACACCAACCACACGTTGAGTAAAGAAATATTTTCTTTTGTCTGTTCTAACTCTCCCAACACTCAATATTAGTGGATGTCCCCTGGTTCTGGTGTTCTGTGAGAGTGTAAAGAGCATCCTTCTATCCACTCAGTCCATCCCCTGCATAATTTTGTATGTCTCAATCATGTCCCCCCTCAGGCGCCTCTTTTCTAGGCTGAAGAGGCCCAAACGCCGTAGCCTTTCCTCATAAGGAAGGTGCCCCAGCCCCGTAATCATCTTAGTTGCTCTCTTTTGCACCTTTTCCATTTCCACTATGTCTTTTTTTGAGATGCGGCGACCAGAACTGGACACAATACTCCAGGTGTGGCCTTACCATAGATTTGTACAATGGCATTATAATATTAGCTGTTTTGTTCTCAATACCCTTCCTAATGATCCCAAGCATAGAATTGGCCTTCTTCACTGCTGCCGCACATTGGGTCGACACTTTCATCGACCTGTCCACCACCACCCCAAGATCTCTCTCCTGATCTGTCACAGACAGCTCAGAACCCATCAGCCTATATCTAAAGTTTTGATTTTTTGCCCCAATGTGCATGACTTTACACTTACTGACATTGAAGCGCATCTGCCATTTTGCTGCCCATTCTGCCAGTCTGGGGAGATCCCTCTGGAGCTCCTCACAATCATTTCTGGTCTTCACCACTCGGAAAAGTTTGGTGTCGTCTGCAAACTTAGCCACCTCACTGCTCAACCCTGTCTCCAGGTCATTTATGAAGAGGTTGAAGAGCACCGGTCCCAGGACAGATCCTTGGGGCACACCGCTTTTCACCTCTCTGCATTGTGAAAATTGCCCATTGACACCCACTCTCTGTTTCCTGGTCTTCAACCAGTTCTCAATCCATGAGAGGACCTGTCCTCTAATTTCCTGACTGTGGAGTTTTTTTAGTACTTTGGTGAGGGACCATGTCAAACGCCTTCTGAAAGTCCAGGTATATAATGTCTTTGGGTTCTCCCGCATCCATTTGCCTGTTGACCTTTTCAAAGAATTCTATAAGGTTCGTGAGGCAAGACATACCCTTACAGAAGCCATGCTGATTCTCCAACAGCAAGGCCTGTTCGTCTATGTGCTTTGAGATTCTATCTTTGATGAGGCATTCCACCATCTTACCCGGTATAGATGTTAGGCTGACTGGCCTGCATCTTGGTATGTTCCGTCAGCTTCTTGTTGGACCAGACTCTCTTTGTGAGTCTGGAAAACGTGGTAGCTGCTTTATTATTTACCGATGCATTTGTTTAGCTCTGTATAGAGAGAAAGAGTGTCGGAGATCGTTGAGCCAAGGTACACAAAGTCATGGACAACCTCCAGTTCATGCGCAGAGATTGTAATGCAGGGAGGCAAGTCCACATCCTGAACCATAACCTGTGTTTTCTTAAGGCTGATCGTCAGTCCAAAATCTTGGCAGGCCTTGCTAAAACGATCCATGAACTGCTGGAGATCTTTGGCAGAGTGGGTAGTGACAGCTGCATTGTCAGTAAAGAGAAAGTCACGCAGACATTTCAGCTGGACTTTGGTCTTTGCTCTCAGTCTGGAGAGGTTGAAGAGGTTGAAGACATACCAAGATCCAGGTCTACAGAGCTTGCGTCCTGAGTACACTTCTGTACTGCAGCGAGTCATGGACTCTTCGCTCACAACAGGAGAGGAAACTGAATGCTTTCCACATGCGCTGCCTCCGACGCATCCTCAGCATCACCTGGCAGGACAAAGTTCCAAACAACACAGTCCTGGAACGAGCTTCCTGGCAAAGAAGGAAGGCCCATAGCCAGGGAGACAGACCAGGGACAGACTGCACTTGCTCCCAGTGTGGAAGGGATTGTCACTCCCGAATCGGCCTTTTCAGCCACACTAGACGCTGTTCCAGAACCACCATTCAGAGCGCGATACCATAGTCTTTCGAGACTGAAGGTTGCCAACTTGATTGGCCTATAGTTTCCCGGGTCCCCCCTCTCTCCCTTTTTTAAAGATAGGCATGACATTTGCTATCCTCCAATCCTCTGGCACCGTGGCCATTTTCAGGGACAAGTTGCATATCTTAGTCAAGAGATCAGCAACTTCATTCTTCAATTCCTTAATAACTCTTGGGTGGATGCCATCAGGGCCCGGTAACTTATTGATCTTTAATTTATCAGTGAGGTCTGAAACATCTTCTCTTTTAACCTCTATCTGACTTAATTCCTTGGTCAGGAGGGGCCATTCGAGCAGCGGTATCTGCCCAAGGTCTTCTGCCGTGAAGACAGATGCAAAGAACTCATTTAATTTCTCTGCCATCTCTAAGTCTCCTTTTATCTCCCCTTTCCCTCCCTCACCATCCAGAGGGCCAACCACTTCTCTGGCGGGTTTCCAGCTTCTAACATATTTGAAGAAGCTTTTATTATTCTCCTTAATGTTGCTGGCCATGCGTTCCTCATAGTCTCGCTTGGCCTCCCGTATCACCTTCTTACATTTCTTTTGCCACAGTTTATGTTCCCTTTTATTCTCCTCATTAGGGCAAGTCTTCCATTTACGGAAGGAAGCCTCCTTGCCCTTCACAGCCTCTCTAACTTGGCTGGTTAACCATGCGGGCACCCTCCTGGATTTAGTGGAACCCTTTGTGGTATACACCTCTGCTGGGCCTCTACTACTGTTGTTTTAAGCAGCCTCCATGCACTCTGGAGAGATTGGACTCTTTTTATCTTTCCTTTCAATCTCCTTCTAACCAGCCTCCTCATTTGAGGGAAGTCTGCCCGTCGAAGTTATGCCAGATCCTGACCCCATTCTGAAGTGGCGTGGAGCAGGCTCTGGCTGTTCTGGTCTTCTCGGATTTCCGCCACCTCGTGAGGTGGCTCAGATCTGAGTAGACACATTTAGGCCAGTGCTGCACAACACTGGGTATAGGGAGAGTTTTCCCTTTGCTTTGGGTTGTGCCAATTCTGGCCCCAAACTTGCGCTTGATGCAGCACAGGCCCGCTGGCCTGCCTGCTCCAGCACAAGTTAGGATTGAACCCTAAGGGCCGAATCCTATCCAAATTTCCAGCTCTGGTGCAATCGCAATACAGCCATGAGGTAAGGGAACAAGAGTTCCCATACATTAAGGAGGCCTCTGCGACTGCCTCCCCACCATAGCATACAGTGCGCACCCCATGGGCACAGCTGCACTGGCAGTGGAAAGTTGGATAGGATTGGGCCCTAAGTCATTTTCCTCACCAACCAAAAATGTACACTATTTTTAATTTAATAAATAATAACATAATAATAATAATAACAACAGGTATTTATATACCGCCTTTCTTGGTCTTTATTCAAGACTTTATTCAAGGCAGTTTACATAGGCAGGCTTTATTTAAATCCCTTATTAAATAGGGATTTTTACAATTGAAAGAAGGTTCTTTCTTTTAAGAACCACTACATTCAGGTGTTTCATTCCGATCTGGCTTTACATTCTGGCCTCCATCCTCCCACGCTCAGAGCAGATGGAATAGCTCGGCTTCAGCTTGTCAGCTGCTTCAAGGTCGCACGTTGCCGGTGGCCTCGAACTGGCAACCTTGTGGATGTTATCTTCAGGCAGACAGAGGCTCTACCCTCTAGACCAGACCTCCTGCCCTAAATGGTTGAATAAATAAATATGTGCCTGGCACTCAATATAAAAGGCAGAACCATGCATGAAATATGGGCGAGGGGCAAGGTTAATAGTGAAGTCAACTGGATATGTGCCCGTCATTTCATTTGTGAAGCCATGACAAACTGCTCTGATGCTGCAACTAAAATACATGCTATCATCTTTCTTTTTATATTATATCTGTCTTCCTACATGATAGATAGTACTCAGAATGGTGACTCTGAATCATTCAAATCCCCTGAGAGAACTTGTACAGGCTTTCCATTAGGACCCATTAGGACTAATCCATTAGGATTAGTGCAAGGAGTAAATTGTACCCAGGCCCAGGATCAAAATGACAGTTTCTCCTGGAAATACCTTCTCAGCTGAATAATAATGACAGGCTAAAAATAATTCTGATTCAATACTTCGTATCTGTATATGTATAAATAAAATATTTGTGCTGCTTTGAAGTTAAAAAAATATATATTAGCAAAACTCATATATTTTGTTCCTAGAAAATATCATGCATTCATCAAGGCATTGCAAACTTACATGGTTTTTTTTTAAAAAGCTTTCTGAATTCCTGGTTTAATTTCTGCTTACTTCAGAATTGTATTAGTTCAAAATCTGGCTCCTTACGTTTATTAATACTATTAATATTTACCAGCATAAAGTCACAGATAACTAATTTTGCTTGAAATATTTCCTGTGTATAACTTTCTCTGACTATCAAAGGACATGGTATACTACATAAAGGAGAATTGGCACAGATTTGCCTTCAACATTTTTCAAGTTTTGCTGCATACAAAACGAATGTACTCCCTGAGGAGACAGACAATGAATTGAATGACTGGAGTTTCAGTGAAACACAAAAATAATCCTTTTTTAACGTTCTAACAAGGATTTTTTTATATTATGCATGAAGTGGCTCCAACAGCAATAATGAGGTCAGTCATTTGGATTATTATTATCTTTGTTTTGGCAGTGCCAAAGACTTTTATTTTCCAGCACAGTCAAATTCAGCTCCTAAGAAAAGGCCTGCAGAACTCCAAGCATCCACCAAGGAGAGTCTGTTTGAGCTTGCAATGAGAGATGAAATATGAGGTGATTTCAACATTACAAAACAGGACTTTTATAAAAGTGTGTTTTCTTCTCCATAGGCAATACAACTTTGTTTAGCTCGCATCCCACAACAGAAACTGATATTGCAGGCAAACAAAGATTCACAGGTATGTTTAAAATAGCTGCAATAGTTTGGTACTGATAAAATCATATTGAAGCATTTGTATTATTGTCTGTCTTCCCAATAATGGATCCTTTTAATCATTCTCTACTACATTTTGTCATGCTTTATTTCCACCTTCTCAGAACTTACAGCCATTTTCACAGGTTTCCTCACTCCTCATCAGCACAGTTCTTACTGTTCAGCTTGCAGTTTATTTACTCAGATTGCTTTCTGGCCATATGTACAGCTGCACACCTAGTCCTAGCACAAGTACAGTCCAGGAGGTCATCTCAGTACAAAAAGACAGTGTCAGAGCTCTTACCAGGGGATTTACACTTACCAAGGATTGTGCTGTGAGACTGGATAGACCAGCATACAGGGCTTACCCTGGGTCCTGCAGCCAGTGCTTAGCTGTATGATGCAGAGTTCTGCACAGATTATCTACTTTGTCCCTTCCTACTGCACCCCCCAAATCCACTAGATAATGCTTCATAAGTGTTGAACTTGTGTTAGCACAGAAACAGGCACATAATTGTGTACTGTGCTTCCCAGCATCTTGTTCAGATGGTTTGAAACATGTATGCTATCAGTCAGTAAACATGAAGATATACACACCATACATTGTCCCAAGTTCATGTAATGTAGAATCTCAGAGACAGAGTATGAAACAGAATAATCTCTCAAGATTAGCTGACTTCTACTACTGTACCCGTTGCTCCTGGCTGATTGACTCTGCCATTCAAGATAGCATTCCACTAAAAGTAAATCAAAGCACACAGATTCATATAGTTTGTACAGAATGCAGCAGCCTGTGTGATTGTGGGAGATTAGCAATTTGCCTGTTAGACTTTTGCTCTGGTGGCTACATTGGTTGATGGTTTGTTTCTGAGGTCAATTTAATGTGTTGGTTTTAACCTTTAAAGTCCGTAATGGCTTGGGACCAGAGTATCTGAAGGCCTGCCTTCTCCCATATAGACTGACTTGTCCCTTAAGATTTTCAGAGAGGGTCCTTTTTATAAGCATGGGGGGCAGTGGTAAGACGAAGGGCCTTATCCATTGGCCCCCCCCCCAAAATGTGGAATTACACACGCATCATTGTGTGCAGCATTGTTACCTGTATACCCATAATGCTGCTTGAGGTTTACCACTTTAAGTGCTGTTTGTGAAAACTATACTAAATACTGATGCTGTTTTTCTAGGTGAACATGTGAAGTACATGAAAAAAGATGAAGATGTGCCATGCTCCATCACGAATACTCTTCAGCACTTCCCAACAGAGGACGGAGAAAACAGGGAGGTAGCCACTAGCCCTCCACAAAATCCTCCTACCAACCTCACTGTGGTGACTGTTGAAGGCTGCCCATCCTTTGTCATACTGGATTGGGAAAAACCCAAAAATGACACTGTTACAGGTTAGTTAAGACTTTTGAACTTTTAAAGTACTATCATACATTATGTGATATTCTCTTTCATTTGTGGAGATGATGGAGAATTTCATTGTAGTCCATTATTCCTGTGGGCAAAATTAACACCATACTAAACATCTGATTGATTGATTGATTGATTGATTGATTGATTGATTGATTGATTGATTGATTGATTGATTGCCTTACTTGAGTCTTGAGTCTCATAGAAAGTTCTTATACTATCCAAGCTTCCACGAGCAGCTGCAAAACATGTCTCAGGCTAGTTCTCAGGGTATTATCCATTTCTTGCCAGTCCACATTCCTTCATCTCTAGCCAGTGGCTTCCGGTCACCCATCCAAGGCAAGATTTGAGCTGATCCTGCTTATCTTTTTCAGGAATGTGAAGCTCAATCTCTAGATCACACCTTCTTTTTGCCACTTGCAGATGTTCACAGATTGGAGAGCTATCCAAGCCATTTCCTTTAACTTTCCTTAAAGGCAAATTCTCCGTCATCGACATCAGGGCAAAGCAGTTATCTGCATTATGTGAACACATGAAACTGACTTGTACTGAGTCAGACCATTAGCCCTTCTAGCCTAGTATGGTTTACTCTGACTAGCAGGATTGCAGGCATTGGACTTACAATCCACAGCACAACACTTACTGTCTGAAAGCCTTGAAGAACTGAACCTAAGGCCTTCTGTGTGCAAGGCATGTGTTCTGCCACTGATCTATGGCCTCTTTACTAAGCTGTGTTCTGTGGCTGTTTGTGGTATCCCTGTATTCATAATATGTGCTTTGGTAGTTAGTTACATGACTTACAACCCATCCTGCTTTTCTGAGAAGCTCAGAACAGCTTAATGGAACCTGAATGCAGTCTTCCTTCTAGACCAGGGCTCTTTAGACTCTGGCCTACAGGCCAGAACTGGCACCTTTCCAAAACCCTCCCCCATGTGAATAGTACTTACTGTTCCGCTGGGGAGCCTCCAAAAAGCACCTCCATGTGCCTTTCCTCACTTTGGAATAGAGGGGAGGCCATATCTGCGGATCCCATATCCGCAGATTCATTTATCCACTGATCAGGTCCGGCCCTCCCAGCACTTACTCCCCAGTGCGGGTTGCCTGGCTTCTGCCAGGCTCAGGCTCAGCTCAGCAGCTCAAATAAATGAGTTACGGTTTCATTGTGAAACCAGAAGTGACATTTTCAATGCCTTATAAGGCATTTTCTGCAATAAAATGCAATATTCTTTTTTGTTTTGTAAATTGTCATTTTCCACATAAGAGGTAAAATTTTTTTTTTTTTAAATTCTGTACAATGTATGTAAATTTCACGGATCATTTAGTATGTAAAGTAGGAAAACATCACAAAATCAGAAGGTCTGAGACACAATATATAATACTTCTTTGTCCCAGTCCTGTCCCGATTCACGGCTGCGGGACAGTGTCCCACTCTCATTAAAAGACCTCTAGCATTGCAAGGAGCATGCTGCCTCTGGCCATTTTCAAGCTGCCCCTGCAAAGCAGCATCAGCATTGGGGGCCCACTACTGCAGCTGGCAACCTGCTCTGGTGCAGGTAAGGTGGTGTGGCGGACAGTTTGTGGGTGGGTGGGGAGTAACAAGGCATGTTAGGGGGAAAGCAGGGCAGGGTGGGGATGGATCCAGTGGCAGTTGCACACCTCGGATCTTATCCCCTCTTTCCAAAACCTCCCCGCCTTTTTTCTCTCCTCAGACATACACCACCAAAATGGCTGGCATATGTCCACAGAGACCTGTAGGCAGCCTGTAAGCTTACGTGGAGTTAAGTAAAACTGTTTTTTATTTACCTCTCACTTTCCTTCAGGTTGCACATGCCCCCCCCCCCAGCATGCAGCATGCACCTTTTTGCCATAGCTGCACACTATAGCACAGTGAGGAATAAGCTTGGGCTCTTAGTATATAAGGCCCATCTTCATTGTTGCTCACAATGACCTAAAATTAACTATTATAACAGTGGTAGTTTTAGTTATGAAGCATGATTGGTTGGGGCCAGACCTTGCACAGATGATAGGAGGAGGTAATTGGCCACAGTTGAGGTGGAGTTTCCTTGTGCAAGCAAACTTAGCTGATTTTCCCCCACACAAAGCCCCCAGAGAACATTGAACAACATTCTTCTTCATTTCAGAATATAAAGTTGTATCAACTGAAAATGGAGCCCCTGATGGAAAGAACAAGTGTGTCACAACTACAAATCAAACCCATTCTACAGTGGAAAATCTGAAACCTAACACAAGGTAATGCTGAGGAGATATTTCAAAGGAATCTCACTGTGATGTTGAAGACAACTTCAGGAATCCCTTGTGTGCAAAAGTTATTATGTCTAATTCTCCCGCAACCATTAACTAAATTGTTACAGAATCAGTTGCAGCTGGACCCTGCCTGGGTGGGCCTCAGGAAAGACACCCTCTCCTATTCCTATTCCTATTGCCTACTGCCAGTCATTACCATCAACACCTTTCCTCAGTCACCATCACTGCTAATAAATAAAGCAGACATTATTCTTGAGTCTGTTCTGTGAGAAGACATAAAGCTGATGCTTAGCATTTTATCATTGCATCAGAGGGAAGGGGCAGGTGATGGCAGCAAGCTGGAAACCACCTCTTTTTGTACTACAAAAATATTTGGTAGAGATTCATCTTTTTATGTCAGGAAGACAGTATAGTGGCATTAAACCTTGTTTATTATGGACAAGGACTTTACATGGGGGGGGGGAGGAACCAAGAAGGTAGACACAATTGTGAGCCTTGTTAATGAATGACAAATCCACTAAGCGTGCAGTCCTAACCCACTTTCCAGGTCTGACATAAGGGCAAGGCAGCTCCAAGGTAAGGGAACATACATTCCCTTACTTTGAGGAGGCCTCCGTGATTGCCACTCAACTGCAGGGTGCAGCACATGTCTCATTGGCACTGCTGTGCCAGTACTGGGCCTAAGATGAATAAGAGGAATAACCAGGGGATGTTGGAAAATCCCCTGGTGGCTTCCTACGCATCTTGTATCACACCTGAACTGGAGAATGTAGTTGTGGACTAGAAGGCAATGACAAGGATCTAGCATCATGGGCTGATTCTTCTGCCTGACAGTGGTGCTTTAAGAGATATTCATGTTGGCCGTTGCCTTTTAACACTATAGCAGTCTTTTAAACTGCTGACAATTTCTTGCCTTTGATTTTGTTGGACAGCTGGATTCCTGGAAAATTTCATGTGCTTATTACAGATTCAGAGGATTCAGGTGTTCCATTTTCTCATAGCAGCACATGCCTAATAATATGTGTTTGTCATTTGTATTTCATTTTTTTTTAACTTAGGTGAAGAGTGTTTTGGCTTTTGAACCTGGAAAACTATCAAAAATAATGTTTGCAGTGTCTCAGAGTAAGGAAAAATATCATCTTGAGATTTGACAGAATGCAAGCAACTAGGAAAATACAAAACTCTTAACTCATAATTTGGTTCACTCGGCATTCTTAAAATTATTAAATGTTGCTGCAGTGAACAAAATTTGGCATGTTAATCAGTCAAAATAGCATTTATGTATTATGAATCTTCATACCTGCATGTCTTGGTCTCTTAACAGTTGCTTTAATCTGAGGAGCTTGAAGTAATTCACAAACAATAAATGCAAGTCTTCACAAAGGGGAATATATTTTTGACCTATTTAAAATAATAGTTGGCCCACCAAGTAGTTTTACATATTCTCAACGGGCCAATGCTAGTTGCATATCTTGGCTACAACCCACCACAAAGTTAAGCATTCTTTAGCCTGTGCTGAAATGTGGCTTTCACATACTGAATCATGCATGGTTGGACACAATGTAGGCTTAACTATCAGGCACAGGGCACAACCCTAACCAGGTCTACTCAGAAGTAAGTCCTGTTTTGTTCAATGGGACTTACTCTCAGGAAAGTGTGGTTAGGATTGCAGCCACAGTCTCCCCCAGATGAAGCTGGAGATAGTCTTTGTGGACATATAATGTTATCGTGGATTCTCTGGCTTAGAAGCAACCAAAGAATTATCTAGCTGGAAAAACTTATTTCTGCATCCTGGTAATGCTGCTCTATGAATTTCAGCAGAGCCATGACAGAAAATATCACACATACACCCCCTAATAGGGGCCAGTGAAGTGGGGTAGAGAGTGGTGATGGGCCAGCATCACTGAGCAGTGATCCAGGCAGAAGAAGCTGGTGTCTCAAGGTGGCAGTGAAAAGAGAGAGACTGAGAGCCCAACCCTGGGCTCGGCGTGCAGGCACACACTGTCACAAACGTGCCATAAGGCACGTTTGCAGGCCCTACTGCCGTGTAAGTGCCAGTAGTAGCCCAACGCTGGCCGGTGCTGGGCTACCGCTGGGCAGGCGCCCAACCTCCACTGCTCGGCAGTCGTGCAGACCGCCAAACAACAGAGGGGTAAGCAAGGGCATGGGAGGAGGCAGGGAGGAGGTATTCTGAGGAGGGGGAAGGCAGGCAGAAGGCGGGGAGAAGGGGGAGGAGGCATTATGGGGAGGTGGTAGAGGGCGGGGAGGAGCTGTTATGGGGAGGCGGGGATAGGGCAGGGGGAGGGAGCGGGGAGGGAGAGAAGCGGAACCGGTGGAGCGATGCTCCACCAGATCCAGAGCCTCCATGTTGGGCTCGCTGCCCTACACAGAGACTCTTGATTTTCCTCAGACCTTTCAGTTGACAGTAAATCGAGTAGCCCCATTGCAGGGCTACTCCTTTTACCCAGGGGAAGGGGACAAATGTCCCCTTCTTCTGAGGAGCCGCCAGCAGCTGCTCAAAGCATGCAGGATGCTGTGACAGCCATTTTTGGTGCCATCGCAGCCGTAGGCCCTGGGCAGCTCAGGATTGGTCTGTCGGTCCACACTGGGCAGGGCAGCAGAATCCAGTGTGAGCCTATGGTGTTAGCAGCACATGTCTGCACTACTGTCTATTCAGCTATGTACCTGCATGGTGCTGAGTCCTTTAATATTGCCAGAAAGAGGCTGAAGTCCCCGTGACCACTGTCGGTGATAAATACTGCCCTCTGCCCATTGAACTGGTCATGGGTGGTAATAATTCCATCATTGTCTTTCTTCCACAAAAAAAATGCCTTCTTATTTTCTGAAATTCACAACTACTTGCTTTTATATGTTGAATTCATTCTGAGTCAAATTCTGAGGTTCAAGCTCTTGTTCTTTTTTAAGCATAATTATTTTAATAGTGTATAATGTATGTATAACTCTCTTGGGGTACAATCCTAACCACTTTCCAGCTCCGACATAAGGGCATTGCAGCTCCGAGGTAAAGGAACAAACAGTCCCTTACTTTGAGGAGGCCTCCGTGAGTACCGCCCAACTGCAGGATGCAGCACATGCCCTACTGGCACCACTATGCCAGTGCTGGAAAGTGGGTTAGGATTTGGGTCTTTAGTTTACAGCTCTCTGCAGTGCCTTTTTTACAACTTAGAGCTCATGTTTTCTTTATGTTGATGAAAATGCAGTTTTTAGGCTTCAGTCCTATTCATACTTCCTGGGAGTTAGCCTCATTGAACATAGTGGGATTTACTTCTGAGAAGACATGTATAAAGTTGCACTGTTAATTTCTTCTTCAATCACCTTTTCAAGCTAATGCTAACCTTTGGTTTCTGAAGCAACAACATCTATCACATATGACTTCTTGATATATGAAATGCATGGATGATTTAAAACAGCAGAACAGGGCTTTTCCAAATTCAATTAAATCATAGACTTTTTTTGTTGTTCTCTGTCTTTTGTATGTTAAAAGAGGAAGGGAATGGAAACAGAATTGGTCTAACTGAATGCCTACTCAGTTGAGCTACTTTGATGTTGAATTGGAAAATTGGCAGCAAAGTTGTTTGGTTTGGGCCCAATTTAAAAGCTTTATGCTTTCACAATTCAGATTTATCAGTCTATAATCTGAATCCAAAGCTGCTAGCAGTAATAACACTGTCATTTCCCCAAATATATTTACAACTATGTGTGGGGTTGGGTATTTTTTTTTTAAAGTCTAGCCAACACCATGTTTTACTGAATAATTTTGTTTTGAGGGTAATCAAATTTACGTAGCACATTACTTTATTAAAATAAAAATTTTAATGAACTTTATCCTTGCCAGTGCATGTGTCAAGTTGTGGGCCACTATGCACACCTGTAACCCCCCCCCCTCCATGCCAGCATATTTGTACCATCCTCCTCCTTAACCATCTCATCCCCTACTGCTGCTACTGTTAAAGTGTTAGGAGGAGATGATCTTGGGACCAAACCATCTCCCTCACTGAATAAATTGAGAGTCAACTCAACACAACCTTTTCTCTACAGGTGTCCTGAAGAAGGGTGAGCCAGAGGGGTCCCTTCATGGGACCTCCTTACTTTTCCCTTGGATCGATACAAAGGAGGGCCAAGTTCCCTACCTACCCAGATTTAGCCTCCAGGTGGACAGGAAGGAGGTAGGCAGGGTTAATGGAATGACTATTCCTCAAAAGGCGAAGCCCCAACTGCACACCAAAAAAAAAAAAGGATCCTTCTTGCCTCTAACCATAGGAGGAAACTGATGCATATGTTAAAAAAAAAGTTTTAATAGTTCTCATGTTGGAAGTTGAAGTTGAAGGTGAATCTAGGTCTGAAGAAGTTAAAGACTACCATTCTTAGAGACTTGGTAAAACTATTTAAATTCAGGGGGTCTTAACCTTCGAGTTCACACAGGCACCATAACTCATTTCTATCTCAGCAAACATTTTAAAAACATGACAAGTAGTGTTCTCCAAGGAGTCAGTCTCATTATAACAGGGAAAATTTGAGTAAACTTTGTCCGGCCAATGCTAGCCCCTTTTAAGTCCCATTGGGAGACCACCAATGCCACCGATGAATTACACACATGCGTGCATGCACACACTTATACAAGTGTTTAGCTTTGGTCAGATCATGCCATGCGTGTTCAGGGTGCTTTCAACTTGGAAACAAACATATCTGGCAACATCCCCTTTGAATTTTCACAGATCAAGTATCAGTATTTCAATTTTAAATAAGATTTTGGTGTCCTGCTTCAGTTATTGTATCAAGTTAGTCACCATTTTCAATACAAATGCAATGTTAGTCACCATTTTCAGGCTGTGCGATAACAACCAGATCTGACAACACCATACAGGTAACAGTAAATAGATGGCAACTATTAGAATGTGATCAAATGATTTTTGAGTAGCCATAGCTAAACCATCCCTTTCTAATGAAGGAGATTTCAAGGCAGATGTACCTTTTTTGAGTTTTTAAGCCAGGAACTCAGTTGGAAACTGCATATGGAGAGGCTTTTTAATTCAACCTTTTCTATGCATTTACATTTTTGTCCTGTTGTGTGATGTGGAAAATAGTGGAATTCCTTTTGTTTGCCAAGATTCCATATGGGATAGTAATTTCCTGTGGAAAAAAACCCTGCTGCAACACAAAGAACACTCATTTAATTTGTGCAAGTATATTAATTATCCTATGCTGTGTGGGTTGACCTGGTAGACATATTTGGTCCTTAACCTTTTCCAGTAGCAGAAGGCAAAGGAGGCACTAAACTCTAAAAATATACTGAGTTGGCTTTTTGGCTAGCTCCTAAACCCTGGTTGCATTTCAGTGTCAAGAGTGTGCCCAAAGAACAGTATCACCTCATTGCACAGTCTGCTGCATAGGAAGTTGTTCACCTTGGGACTTAGTAGAACTGGATTCCTTTAAGCAGAAATTAATGAGGCTGAGAATCGTTTCTTGGCTTTGAATCTGCTAAATTCATAGAGGAGAACATGTTAAAGCAGATACATGGAAAGTGCTTCATTGTGTGTTTTTTTTTAAATTTTGCTTGTTGATTTGTGATTTGTATACATCATCCCATTTTGTACAATTCTTGGGCTTGTGTTTGTGTTTCTACATGTGGTGAAAAAAACTTGCATATAGTATACTACAAAACAGATGCAGGTACAAACTAAATCTTACACTATGTCTGTTGTAACACTCAAAGCAACCGTTAGTCCCCTTACAAAAACTTGTAAAGAAGCATTAGAGGCCCTCATGTGACTTTATCACGCAAGAAATTCCCTCTTAAGACAAAGGAGAAGAGCCTTTGCACCAACCCAAGTATATTTTTGTGAAACTTTCTATTTTCAGGGCTGCTTCATACAAGATAAACAACCAAGGCAGACATCACTTTGATGCAGGAATTTGTTTGTATCCTATAATGCATTTGACAAATGAATGCATATCTGTTTTGCTAGGTGTATGAGCAGCAGGAAGATCATACTTTCTGCTGCTTATGGGATCGAACTTTCTCTGATGTGTGCAAAATAGAAATGACATTTGTTGCATGTGACACTGTACATGCAATACACCTGCAATTTGTGACACAGAAATGATTGCCATAACAAAGCACTTTTCTCAAGTACTCAGAACAGTTTCACATGCTTTATCTTACTGTGGGCGCAATCCTAACCCACTTTCCAGCACCGGCATAAGGGCAATGCAGCTCCGAGACAAGGGAACAAACATTCCCTTACTTTGAGGAGGGCTTCATGAGTACCGCCGTACTGCAGAATGAAGCAAACGTCCCATTGGCACAGCTATGCCAGTGCTGGAAAGTTGGTTAGGATTTGGGCCTAATCCTTTTATCAGTCCTTTAGGATAGGCCACATTTATTTCTGTACATGAGATACTTGCTATTAGTAATCAGGACCATTCTTTTTTTTCTCATTTTTCTCCTAGTTATGAATTCTTTGTGATTCCTAGCAACCCCCTTGGTGAAGGTCCAAGCAGTGATTCAAAGCCATTTAAAACTGAGTCAGGTAAGTGTTTCAGTCGTTGTATAAATTGGCCATTAGTCTCTTTAGCTCTTTCAGTTTGTCAATAACTACCAATACAGGGACACCTGCAGGCAAAACAAGAACTATCCAGCAATTTGTGTCAAGGGACCATTTGCCCAATTTGGACATTTGCCCAAGTTTTCTGTAAGACTTATTTTCTTCATTCTCATGTACAGTGCTGCTGTGGAATTTCTTTTTAAAAATAACCCACCTACTTATTAAATACTACAGAATGTTTACATTATTAAATATTATTACATGTTTACATTTATGATTACTGTAAACTTCCTTTATTTGGCCTCGAACCATCCCATATCCCAATCATCCCAATCACCACGTTTTTTAATGTTCTGCCCTTTGGTATTCAGAGAAATAAATGAGCAGTTTGTATCCTGAATGTCAGTTCCCATTAATGCTCTGACTTCAAACAACATCACATTTGTACAAATTAGAAGTCTTTTCCGAAATGTTAGAAGTTATATTACAATCTGATCTGGTGCTTGTTTTTTTTCCCCCTCAGCGGACCCAAGAGTGAATGAGCCAATTTCAAGTAAGTCCTTTGTAGCATTCTCTGGTGAGAACATTTTTCTGAGGTGAGACAATGGCATGACAGAATGAATTTGGAACAGAAAGACATTTGCATACGATTTCACTTTTATAACCACTGCTTTTGCAAAGAATTCCTGCCAGTCTAAATGTTTACCTGTGAGATCTGCCCAACCAACGTGATGTGTTGCTCCAGTGGCTCAGAAGCAACAGACTGAAATGAGCCAGGCACAGCTCGTATTTTCTCAGCCCTGTCACGAAATTAAATGACAGGCCTGTGAAATGAATAGACTGTTCTCACTTAATAAGTGATTTAACAGAGCGCTGCACACAGCAATGTTTTGCCGCTATGCTATAGAAAATATGCCATCAGCTTCTGCTTCTGCAGAGCTCTTAAAACTTTGGACGACAGTGAAGAAACTGCCATCAACTGATATTAGGGGAATTCAAGTCCCTGTTTAGGTGCTTAAAAAGTAGGAGTGATCCAATATATTCAAGACAAATGAGTTTCTTAATTCATTTAAGTGGCTCATGTTTAATGCTATGTAGAAATACTCTTCCTTCTCATGGTATCTAATTACATTCATTATACTGAGCAGCTGACTCTGCCCTACAAGGTAAACCCCCTCAGCAAAATATTTTCCTCATCTCATGCCTCTAACTATATAATACAGTACACTGAACCTTTTTAGAGATTTGTGATGAATGCCTTGTTTTTTCCTAATTTTTTGACTATTTTTCCTTATTTTTGGAGACCTAACTCCCCAGAAGCTCCTAGGCAGGTTCAGCTGTCTATAAAGCTGCTAATACATTCTTCTGTTACCAAAAAGGCTGCTTTGTTTAGGGGAATTAATATATTAGCCTTTTGGAAACTTTTTGGGACCATAGGCTGGATAACAAGACAGCGTAGAGCAAAGAGATCCCTTGACTAGCTTAATGAGGAGACTGGGAGAAAGGTAACTTTCAATCAAAGGATTATATTTTTATTGCAAAAACACACAAAGGTAAACATAATACACATGGAGAATTGATAAGTATAGATTTCTAGTACTTGTGTATAGTGTACCTAGCTAGTGGTGGCTGCATGTGCCATGTATTTGGATGCATCCGAAAAGGAATCAGAAACGGATAGGGTGTAGGGAAGTATTTCAGGGGTTCCTTAATCTGCTAAACCCAGTTGCTGACTAAAGATGAGGAAGAAGGGAGGAATAGATAGGGAAGAAGGTAGGGTGTTTAGACGCAAGATATATTTACCTGTCGGGGGGGGCAGTTGGAGGACGAGTCCCGTGTAGGACCACTCCCGCAGGAGGGCAATCAGAGAGAGAGAGACATGTGCTCGGGGCTTCCTCTTAAGGGATTGTGTGTGACCTGGAAGCTGACCGGAAGTATCCCAGAGCTGTGCACATGCTCAGTATACTCACAATGGTACACGTGGAGTATGTGATGAACCGGAAGGAAATCAGCTTACCAGCCAGGCTGACCTTCTGGGGGAGGGAGGCAATTTGCATAAGGTGCTTAAGAGTGATAAAGCTACAACAAAAGAACAATAGACTTCTTCCTCCATAGGTGCATGCTTGTTTTGCATAATCAGGAGACATTCCTTGACTGGAGGAGGGGATGTAATCACCACTTTGCAAACTTGTGACTTCTACCAGGGCCTTGGACTGGGGGGAAGGGTGCCCTGTATTCTGAGGTTTGACCTGCATGAGTTTTTAATCCATAATACATACAAAATCACAACTTGGATGGGAAAAGGAGATTTTCACGTAACACTTCTACAACAGTTTTTGTCCTGTGTGAAACACCATTATCAACTAGCCATGTGTGTTTATGAATTCAGTTCAGCTTTCGCTGCCTGTAGTAGCTAAACTTGTTCATCTAGGTAAAGGGGTGAGATAGAATAGCCAGGTAGGTTTCACTTCACAAATCAGGCAACTGGATGAGATAATCAGGCTTAAGTAACTTAAGTTCAAGAACAGGGATACTTGTGTGTGTTTTCTGCCAGATCTACTGAGAAATCTAATGTTGGCTTGAGGAAAGTGCACCCACTTACTCTCCAGTAAGTATAGGAACTAGGTTAGTGTGAATAGCTAATGAGAGGGACTGTAATTCTAGCTAGACATGTCAAGAAATCAATTTTATTTTGTTTGTTCCTCTCTATTCCAAGCCCAGCCTACAAACTTCACTGGTTGATGGGAGGCTGGCGAAGAACATGGTGGCTTCTGTGCTTTGCACTTGAGAAGCATCCCAGCTCCCTATGGGACACATAACTTACTCTAATAGTGGTACTATGTTCTTAAACATTTCTCTTCCTTTCACAAGATTTCAGTATTTATGTCAAATATATGTTGTTGTCCATTAGACTGAATCACTTGTTGTTTCCTTCTAGTGGGAAAAGATGCAATTTGGACTGAAATCAAATTCAACTCTGATAGCTATTCTGAATGCAAGGGGAAACAGTTTGTGAAGCGGACCTGGTACAAGAAATTCGTTGGTGTACAATTGTGTAATTCCCTGAGATATAAAATTTACCTCAGTGATTCACTTACAGGTATGAAATCAAAAGCAGTCTCTGTAGACTGCCAACAGCTAATCATATTGGATGGCTGGTAATGAGAGCTGACAAAGGTCCTCTTGCCAGTGGAACAGCGTGCGACAGCACTAGTATGCCGAAAATGGTTTTCCTTAGCAGAAAGAGCATAGTGTTGCTGTGTGAAATCATGATATGATACAGAACTAGGCAGTGACAGGGTATGACTAGACAAACTTCTATGCTATCAGGAGACTATCAGCCAGACTATCAGACAGTCTCGCCCCAATTGCTTCACACAGGAGAGCACCCAATCGTCATCACTTATGCCACTCATGAGTGAAGTACGGAGAATGCTTTTTTGATTGTTGTTTTTATGAGAGTCCATAAGCATATAGTAAGGTGTTTCCCAAACTCCTACAAGGGAGTTGGGAGCACCGTGTGTGCAGGATGGGGCTATGGCAGCAACAGGAGCGCAATGCTGCTGGAGATGGGAGAGGTTTTTTTACTTACTGGCCACCAGCACTGGAATCCTGGGGGGTTTGGGGAGCCCTCTGCAGGGCTCTCCGCGCCTCCAAACATGTAAAAATAACCAAAAAAGGGTACTTCTGGTTTTGCGACAAAAACTGGAAGTGCCCTTCTTTTTTTAGATGTTTGGCGGCATGGGGAGCCCTGCCAAGGGCTCCTCAGACCCCCCAGAACTCCAGCACTAGCTGCCAGTAAGTAAAAAAAAAGTTCTCCCATCCCTGGCAGGAGCACGATCTTTCCTTCCTTTCCCCCTCCCTGCCCCTTAAAGGAGCAGGGACAAGTGCTTCCATGGCTGGTGGGTCTTGACCCACCAATTTGGGAATTACTGTTACAGTAGATATGTGTTGCATATGGGCAACATATGGGTGTAATCTGAGCTGACAGTGCCAGACATCTGATCAATGAAGGTCTTCACGGGTACATGCACCCATCTCTGCATCAGAGGGACAGTCACTACAAAGATGAAAACACTTTCATTTCTATAAACATTTCTATAAACTATCAAAATATAATTAATTTTGTGTGATTAAAATTTTTTATTAAAACTAAGGATATATAGATGATAATTATAGAATTTCAGGGCTGCAAGTGACTTATTTTGTCAAACCCTATGTTCAGGGACAGGCCACCTTAGTACTTACTTTGTTGCTCTCATTGAAAGCAAATGTTCATATATTAGTCAAACAACTATCTGGTTTATTTTAGTGTCTCCCCTCATATAAATATGCCAGCACTATTCCTATAAAACAGCAGTCACTATAGACCTCATATAGCAAGCCCTCAATGTAAGTATTTCTGAAAATAGCATCTAAAGGGAAAAAGAGGGGAAAGTTTAAATTTGGAGAGTTGTCTTCAGTGGTTCTGGAAAAGATTCTGACATTTTAAATTTCCTACTGTCAAACTAAAAACATAACTGTCTCTAGAAGCCATTTTCTACCCCAAAGCACATACAAAAGGATGAGGACAGGTGCAGCCCAAAGTGACTAAATGTGCTTATTGCTCTCAGAACATCTTGACCCATTCTTTACAATTAAAAATGAGACTAAGCGCCCAAACCTATCCAACTTTCCAGCACCAATGCAGCGGCAATGCACCCCTGAGGAAAGGGAACAAATGTAACTTTGAGGAGGCCTCCCTGACTGCCCTCCCCCCACTGCAGGATGCAGCACCTGCCATGTTGGCACAGCTGTATTAACACTGGAAAGTTGAATCGATTGGGCTCTGAAGCCAGAAGCTATTATTTTTCCACCACTTTCTTTAAAGGTGAATAAGAACATAACATAAGAACATAAGAACAGCCCCACTGGATCAGGCCACAGGCCCATCTAGTCCAGCTTCCTGTATCTCACAGCGGCCCACCAAATGCCCCAGGGAGCACACCAGATAACAAGAGACCTCATCCTGGTGCCCTCCCCTGCATCTGGCATTCTGACATAATCCATTTCTAAAATCAGGAGGTTCCGCATACACATCATGGCTTGTACCCCGTAATGGATTTTTCCTCCAGAAACTTGTCCAATCCCTTTTTAAAGGCGTCTAGGCTAGACGCCAGCACCACATCCTGTGGCAAGGAGTTCCACAGACCGACCACGCGCTGAGTAAAGAAATATTTTCTTCTGTCTGTCCTAACCCGCCCAACACTCAATTTTAGTGGATGTCCCCTGGTTCTGGTATTATGTGAGAGTGTAAAGAGCATCTCTCTATCCACTCTGTCCATTCCCTGCATAATTTTGTATGTCTCAATCATGTCCCCTCTCAGGCGTCTCTTTTTTAGGCTGAAGAGGCCCAAACGCCGTAGCCTTTCCTCATAAGGAAGGTGCCCCAGCCCCGTAATTATCTTAGTCGCTCTCTTTTGCACCTTTTCCATTTCCACTATGTCTTTTTTGAGATGCGGCGACCAGAACTGGACACAATACTCCAGGTGTGGCCTTACCATAGATTTGTACAACGGCATTATAATACTAGCCGTTTTGTTCTCAATACCCTTCCTAATGATCCCAAGCATAGAATTGGCCTTCTTCACTGCCGCCGCACATTGGGTCGACACTTTCATCGACCTGTCCACCACCACCCCAAGATCTCTCTCCTGATCTGTCACAGACAGCTCAGAACCCATCAGCCTATATCTAAAGTTTTGATTTTTTGCCCCAATGTGCATGACTTTACACTTACTGACATTGAAGCGCATCTGCCATTTTGCTGCGCATTCTGCCAGTCTGGAGAGATCCTTCTGGAGCTCCTCACAATCACTTCTGGTCTTCACCACTCGGAAAAGTTTGGTGTCGTCTGCAAACTTAGCCACTTCACTGCTCAACCCTGTCTCTAGGTCATTTATGAAGAGGTTGAAAAGCACCGGTCCCAGGACAGATCCTTGGGGCACACCACTTTTCACCTCTCTCCATTGTGAAAAAATTGCCTATTGACACCCACTCTCTGCTTCCTGGCCTCCAACCAGTTCTCAATCCACGAGAGGACCTGTCCTCTAATTCCCTGACTGTGGAGTTTTTTCAGTAGCCTTTGGTGAGGGACCGTGTCAAATGCCTTCTGAAAGTCCAGATATATAATGTCCACGGGTTCTCCCGCATCCACATGCCTGTTGACCTTTTCAAAGAATTCTATAAGGTTTGTGAGGCAAGACTTACCCTTACAGAAGCCATGCTGACTCTCCCTCAGCAAGGCCTGTTCGTCTATGTGTTTTGAGATCCTATCTTTGATGAGGCATTCCACCATCTTACCCGGTATGGATGTTAGGCTGACCGGCCTATAGTTTCCCGGGTCCCCCCTCTTTCCCTTTTTAAAAATAGGCGTGACATTTGCTATCCTCCAATCTTCTGGCACCATGGCCGTTTTGAGGGACAAGTTGCATACCTTAGTCAAGAGATCTGCAACTTCATTCTTCAGTTCCTTAATAACCCTTGGGTGGATGCCATCAGGGCCCGGTGACTTATTGATCTTTAATTTATCAATGAGGTCTGAAACATCTTCTCTTTTAACCTCTATCTGAGTTCTCATATTTGAAGAACTCCTCGGTCAGGAGGGGCCGTTCGGGCAGCGGTATCTGCCCGAGGTCTTCTGCCGTGAAGACAGATGCAAAGAACTCATTTAATTTCTTTGCCATCTCTAAGTCTCCTTTTATCTCCCCTTTCCCTCCCTCACCATCCAGAGGGCCAACCGCTTCTCTGGCGGGTTTCCTGCTTCTAAAATATTTGAAGAAGCTTTTATTGTTCCCCTTAATGTTGCTGGCCATGCATTCCTCATAGTCTCGCTTGGCCTCCCATATCACCTTCTTACATTTCTTTTGCCACAGTTTATGTTCCTTTTTATTCTCCTCATTAGGGCAAGACTTCCATTTACAGAAGGAAGCTTCCTTGCCCTTCACAGCCTCTCTAACTTGGCTGGTTAGCCATGTGGGCACCCTCCTGGATTTAGTGGAACCCTTCTTTCTTTGCGGTATACACCTCTGCTGGGCCTCTATTACTGTTGTTTTAAGCAGCCTCCATGCACTCTGGAGAGATTGGATTCTTTTTACCCTCCCTTTCAACCTCCTTCTAACCAGCCTCCTCATTTGAGGGAAGTCCGCCCGTCGGAAGTCAAGGGTTTTTGTTAGAGATTTGCCTGGTATTCTTCTCCCAACGTGCACGTCAAAATGGATCGCAGCATGATCACTGTTCCCCAATGGCTCAGTAACGTTTACATCTCTAACCAGGTCCTGCATACCGCACAATATTAAATCCAGAGTCACCTGTCCTCTGGTGGTCTCCGTGACTAGCTGATCTAAGCCACAGTCATTTAGCACGTCAAGAAATCCGGTTTCCTTATCGTGACCAGAATACAAATTGACCCAGTCAATATGAGGATAATTGAAGTCCCCCATGATTACAACCCTGTTCGTCCTTGTCACCTCCCTGATCTGTTTCCTCATTTCAAGGTCCCCATCAGATTTCTGGTCTGGAGGACGATAGCATGCCCCCAGTATTACATCGCTGCACAAGCCTGGTAATTTAACCCACAGAGATTCTACGGTGGAGTCGGACCCACCTTCAATCTCTACTTTGCTGAATTCTATCCCTTCCTTAACATAAAGGGCCACCCCACCTCCAACACGCCCCTGCCTGTCCCTCCTGTAGAGTTTATAGCCCGGGATTGCGGTATCCCACTGATTCTCCGCATTCCACCAGGTTTCCGTTATGCCCACTATGTCAATATTTTCCCTTGTCACCAGACATTCCAGTTCTCCCACCTTTGCTCGTAGACTTCGGGCATTCGCATAAAAGCATTTATACACAGAATGCCCCAGGATGCGCTGCTTATTCGCTCCTTTGTCCCCGCATCCTCTCATTGTGCCAAACCGTCTATCACATCCCATCACCCTACCTTTCCCAATTTCTTCTCCTACTCTGCCTTTGTCTTGTTGTTCTCTAACCTCCCCAGCCTCATCCCATAGGGATGAGGAGTCCCGAACCGGATGCCCCTCGGCTCCTGTCAGCCTTCCCCCAGGGATCAGTTTAAAAGCTGCTCTGCCACCTTTTTAATGTTATGCGCCAGCAGTCTGGTTCCATTCTGGTTCAAGTGGAGCCCGTCCCTCTTGTATAGGCCCCGCTTGTCCCAAAACGTTCCCCAGTGCCTAACGAATCTAAACCCCTCCTCCCTACACCACCGTCTCATCCACGCATTGAGACCCCTGATCTCCGCCTGCCTAGCTGGCCCTGCGCGTGGAACAGGTAGCACTTCAGAGAACGCTACCTTTGAGGTCCTGGCTTTCAGCTTCCTGCCTAAAAGCCTAAATTTGGCCTCCAGGACCTCCCAGCTACACTTGCCCACGTCGTTGGTGCCGACATGCACCACAGCCGCTACCTCTCCCCCAGCACTGTCTACTAGCCTGTCTAGACGAGAAGTGATGTCCGCAACCTTCGCACCAGGCAGGCAAGTCACCATGCGGTCCTCACATCTGTCGCAAACCCCCCTCTCTATGTTTCTAATAATCAAAACCCCCACTACAAGAAGCCCCCGACCCCCCTCCCACCGAGGAGTATCCCGAGTGCGCTCGGATACGGGCCCATCCCCTGGAGAGGGGGTCCCGCCTAGGGGATTGTTTCCCTGCTCTCCAGGATGACGTCCTCCAGTCCCGAGACTTCCCTCCCGGGCAGCCGAGGAGCTGCACGCCTGAGATTGGGACGAAGCCTGATCGTCCCCAGAAGTCTCCCCACAGTCCTCCTCTGCCTGCCTGCGCTTCTCCAGGTCAGCCACCAAGGCTTCAAGGGAGCGGACGCGTTCCCTGAGACCCTGGAGCTCCTTGCACTGAGGACACACCCATGACTTACGCCCCAGAGGCATATAATCATACATGTGGCACTCGATAGGACACTCGAATAGGACTTGCAGGGTTTTTGCTATCTCCTAATGTGAGTATGTGCAGGTGCCCTAATCCACCTAGAAACCGTTGGTCTGTGAAAGCAGGTTTCTATATGTATTTGTCGGGGTGAACCACACATATAAGATGGAACTCTGGATACAGTTCTCCTCTGTAGTTGTTTATCAGTGTTTGGGGAGCTGAACTTAGTCTCCTCTGAATAGCTAGTTGGCACAAATATTGCTTTTTGATAGGCTCCACACACAGTCCAAGCTGCATTGTGTGCATAGAGTTGGATAAAGGCCAGAATGTTTACTCTACGTATAAGCAGTTTTGTGACCTGCTTTGTGTCTTCCGTTAGTTATATCAAAAATTATTTAAGCAATGCTGTATGGTTCATTAACAACATGACACCAACCAAGGGTCAAATCCAGGCGTGTCAGGAGTGACTTATTTGGGAAAATACAATAACTTTAGACATTTCAAAAGAAACTTGAAATATTATAATAATAATAATAATAATAATAATAACAACTTTATTTTTACCCCGCCTTTCTCCCCAAAGGTACTCAAGGCGGCTTACAACAGGTTAAAACAGATTAAAAACATAATTTAAAAACAGATAAAAGCATATAACACATATCATAAAAACAGTAGTCAGATAAAAAGTAATCAGGTAAAAAGAGCATAGAGCAGCAAATAATAAAAGAATCAGGCCTTTACCAAGTATTTAAAAAATATTAAAAGGTGCTGAAAAGATGTTAAAAAGGCCAAGAACTCAAGAAGGCTTGTTTAAACAGAAGGGTCTTCAGGCCGAAAAGTCTCAAGAGAGGGAGACATTCTTAAGTCAAGTAGAAGGGAATTCCATAGCATTGGTGCCACTACTGAGAAGGCCCTATTTCTTGCTGCCGCCCCACATACTTCCCTAGGCGGTGGCACTTGTAAAAAGGCCTTCTCTGATGACCTAAGCGGTTGAGCCGGATTGTACGGGAATAGGCAATCTCTAAGATACCCTGGCCCAGAGCAGTATAGGGCTTTAAAGGTCAAAACCAGCATGAAATATGATTTTAACAGCTACTTTAGTTCTGCATTAAGGGTGAACTGACATACTAAATGCTCGTCTTAAAAAAATAGACACTGTAGTCACCATCCTAAAGTGTCAGAGGATGAAAAGACTGCTCTTTGCATGACAGACATTGTAGCAGGCAGATGTTTCCATGATGACTAGAAACAATTTATGGCTATAGAGTTCAATTCACATTACACACATGTTCATGTGAACAAGTTATGACCTCTAAAAACAGTATACGTTGTCATGCTAACATTTTTTCACCTAGTGTACCACCGTATGTTGTTTTTCTTGAATACTGAATTACAGTTGTATTTGACCCATTCAGATGCTTTAGTGGTTGCTGTGTTAGTCATATTTTAGAGGAATATTACTTTATGCACAGTTAATAACATATTGGAACAATTACCTCCCCAATTTGTTTGTACGAAGTGACTCCAATTCAACTAGGGACCGTACACTTGCAGAAGTAAACTTGCTGGATGGCTAATAGGGCATACAATTCCCCTGCCCAATCCTGCTGTTCCAGCTGCACATCACATGAACAATGTCATGCCAGGTAGCTATCTGAGATTGGGAGAAATGCTCTGAATTTAGCCTAACAGCTGATTGCTACTGTCGCAGCCTATTTAGCAGAGCACATGCATCAATTCTATTGGGGCCAATAGATGTTTAAAATCAGACACGTTGCCTTTTCTTTTTAGGTTAAAAATGTTTCTGTCATTTTTCATGAAATTTATAATGTATTTCATCTTTTAAAAGCGTTCTTAATGTTTTCAGGAAAATTTTATAATATTGGAGATCAGAGAGGACATGGAGAAGATCATTGCCAATTTGTGGACTCCTACTTAGATGGAAGGACAGGGCAACAGCTTCAGTCAGACCAACTACCCACCATAGATGGTATGTTCTAGAAATTAGAGTTACCCATGTACTTGCCCTCTGCAGTCAGCAATCTCATCCAATGAAACTAGCCACTTCCAGGGAAATAATGGTGGATTGAACTTTTGAGTGGTCCTGGTACACAAGTCCTGAAATGGCCCCAATGGAATATTCCCCTCCCTGCTTTGGAAAGGACATTAATATACCATGTACCCCCTCCCCCATAGGGACCAGGAACTGGGCAGCAGGTGGACAGAAATCTTCTCCTAGCTGTCACCTGCAGCTAAAAGTGCAGTGAAGAACTCTTACTCATCTAGACAGTGGTGGGAAGCAGCTGCAGCAGCAGACTGTCCTTTCTTCCCCCAGTGCCCTTTTATAATTCTCAGATGCCCCAACTCCTGATACTGTGTTGGGGATGGGAAATTTCTAAGATGGTGCCAGAAGAGGAGGTTCTCTGCTGTTGCTCCTTGTTGCCTTCTGGTAAGCCAATAAAAAGGCTTACTAGATGGCAGGGGGGGAAAAAAAACTTCAAGCGAGTATAAGGGGAGTGAATATAAACAGGGATAAACATATATCTATAAACCGCTTTGCAAACTTTTCGTTGAAAAGCAATATATAAATACTGTTAATAATAATAACAGAAAAAGCAATGGGGGGGGAAGCAACAGCCTGCCTTCAAGCCTCTCTTGCTAACTAACTTTCTCTTCTCCAAAGCTATATTGCTGCATGTGCATTCGCTTCATAGCTGACAGGTCCTGTCTTTTGTGCTCATGTATGCATATCCTAGAACACATAGTAAAGTGAGAAATGGCTTTCAGGCTTAGGGATGTTTCACACATGACATCACAGCAAATGCAGGCTTGCTACTGAAATTACACACAGCAGAGAACCCCAGCCAATCTTAGCTCTCCAGTGAGTGTACGTGTTACACATTTGCACACAGAAGTGTGTTCACCCTTTAAGCCACTGCTTCCCACCTTGTGGTCCACGAGACCCTAAAAAGTGGTCCGCGAGGTCTCCAAAAGAAAAAGATGACCTTTGATAACTTCCAGCATCTAGCCAAGCAAGTTCTACCCCATGCATCACCAGGGAGGGCAGAGAACAGTCCACTTGCAACGGAAGTCAACACTGAAGTGCTGGCTGCAGCTGTAGGCAGTTTGTTCTCCGCCCTCTCTGGTAGTCATTAGGGGAGCACTCACTTGGGAGGTACTTCCCCACAGACCACCAGAGAGGGTGGAGAACTGACTGCCCACAGCCAGCACTACATGTGGTCAACAATGATTCCAAGTTTTACCGTGGTGCTCTGCAGGTCCTAAAAGCTGGGAACCACTGCTTCAAATATTCTTAATATAAGTAAAAAAAAACAATTTATTCAGATATTTATCTTTTTCCCTCTGAAGAGGCCCCCCCAAAGCATCTAACTAGGAGGTGTCATTTACCCTTAGAAGTTTCACTTTAAGTTTTTTCTTCTCCATTTTTTACCAGGTTTTTTTAGAGCTGTTCGACAGGAGCCTGTCAAGTTTGGAAAAATAGGAGCAGAGACACACACTAATTATGTTCATTGGTATGAGTGTGGAACTACAGTACCTGGGAAATGGTAGAATAAAACATGAACTGAATACTGAGAAATTACATCCAGCAATGACGGAAACAGACAAGCTCAAAGACGGAAATTTGTCATAGTATTATACTTGTCATACTGAAAATACTGTGCTAACTGTTCAATAGCATTGGCTGCTTAATTATAGTCGCCCAGATTTACAGATCTGTTGTAGGAAGAATTAGAACACGTCATGAGCCTGTTCACCTGATCAACAAACTATGGTTAGTCTGAATCATGAATTACATTTGAAGCTGCCAAAAAACGTTTGCTCCTTCCTCCCCCATCCCATTCAGTGTAGAGCCATATTTGCAACCTTATTTGTTTAAAGCACAGCTCTGTGATGCCTGAGATGACAGAATCTGTGGCTTAAGTCTAGTTCGCAAATTGGAATGTGTAACTAGAATTTAATCCCTACTTCACAACCTACCTTGTGAACCAGAGCTAAATTACATTTCTGACTTTGCACAAACCAGAGCCACCGTTTAAACAAACTACAATGTCGGGCAGCATGCAACCAGGAAAGAGAAAATGCATGGTATCAGCAGGTTTCAGGCCACTTTCCTAATTCAAACTAGCCATATTTTCTTGTTGCGTGAATTGGTCCAATGTCTTGGGAAGCTGGCTCCCTATTGATCTCTTATGGTACCATCTACATATTTTGAAGATGTAGTTATTTATCATTGGTGCGACATTTTGAGGTACCTTTTTTTTTTAAGTTGATAAACAGGTATGTATTCTGAGTCGTATTGTTGTATACTGCCAAAGATCATGTTCTGGTTTTTCTTTCCCCCCCGAGCATACTTAAATTATTCAGTCAGGTAACCCTTGTAACTTTTCTGCCACTTCATGTGTCCAGTGAAAATATACAGTTCTCCAACTGAACTGAATACTCTAGCAAACCAATAGTGTATATGTATATCTGTACCCAAATAGTCTGCATCAGTCCAAGTGCTGCAAAAGTATCCCACTGTCAGGGTGACTGAACCCATCTGGATCACCATTCAGCCATGCATCTGTACCTCATATATAGTCAAATCCACCTTACCACTTTGCAGCCACCTTCGTTGTCCTTATAATTTTGCAAGCTCAGCAGGGTTTTGACTTATCAAAGCAGGACTTTACAATGCGGCAGTAGGGCAGTTCTTTGAGTCAAACCTCCTTTGACGGCAGAGCTCTTAAAAGGTTCATGCACACATATTGCTGTGGCATTGACTTTTGGGTAATTAGCTTTATCCTAAGATAGCCCACACTTTACAGTAACTAGCAGGAAACTATACATATATTCTTGCCTCCCTGCAGTGAATTAATTTTACCTACTGCCAAAGATAGAATCCAGCCAACTATAGGTGGTTCTTTGGTATAACAAAAGGTAAAATATTATGTGCAAGACTTACAATATGTGATCATAATGGAGTGTAGCATAAGGCCACTTCTCAAGATAGTTTTGTGCTCCAGTATGGGTTATCAGTTACAAACACACATGTAGCCTGTTGCTTCTGAAGAATGTGTGAATTTTATGTACAACTATTCTGCAATACACAGAAGCAAAGACTCAATTTACTTTCACTCACTGCTTCCAGGGAAAGTCATCTTCAAAACAGGTGTGCACCATTCATAACTGACTGTACACATGAGAAGCAGCCAAGACTGTCAAATCAAGAATAAACAGGTTTACACGTACCCTTAACAAACTAGTATGATCATTTAGTTTAGAGTGAAGCATAGATCGATACAGATGTTAGGGATATTGTATAAAATAATTACTGCCAAATCATACAAAACCTTCTCCATCTTCGCTATATTTAAAAAACATTTTTGTTTCTATAAAATTTAAAAGTAATGTGTTCTACTTTATAGGATGGAATATTGAAGACTGTTTTTGAGAATGGCTCAGTCCCTCCCCGCTAAACAAAGTGCTATATTTGTATTGCTTAAGCATTTAAACAGTATATATAAAGAGATGTAGGTTTTAAAGGTGTTTATTCAATGTATTAAAATATGAACAAGGAATATTGGATTGGTTTATAAAATTTTCTTCTAAGTACATTGCAGGTACACTGTACTCTTAATAAAATATTTTTAGTCATAATAGTATTTGGGTCATTGGTATTTTCAGCAGACACAGAATAAAGTATAAGTAAGTTGAAATGATCAGGTATAAAAGTCAGGGAATTAAGTCAAAGTTTTTCCTGAAATACGCTTAACATTCCTTCTGGTATGGTTTTAGGATAGTCAGAAGACCCTTTGGAAATTACAATTTAAGATGCAATATTTTGGTTGTGCCCTGGTAGCCCATCACTACCTAATTTGAACTTTTTGGTGGAGTGTTTTCTTCAGGCTGTGATTGAGGCTAGGACATTCTTGTACTCTGAAGGGTACAACAAGGATCTTTGAGGTCTTGTCTTTATAGCTGACTTCCTCTTCCTGTACTTACACTGATTTCTCACCCCCCCCATCCTTTAAAAAGGAGCACCCTTAACACTTGCAAACCAATGGATTGCTTTACCCTCCTGAACCATGCTTTCTCCCTTTTGCAAAATTTTCTGCAGCCCAGAGGCTCTACCACCTCACTGGATCACCAAGGAGCCAAATACTGGCAGCAGAGCTTTATGATTTTACAATTCCTAAGTTTTATTGGGAGAGAGTGGAGCTGTGAAGCAAAAGGCAATTTTTCCCCACAGTTTATTTGCCAATGTAATACACCTCTTTCCTTTACAAATTACTCCCACAATTTCCCTGGCAAGCAATCAGTTGTTTTCCTAACCCAAGGTTAATTAAAACTGAAACCATCCATACTTAGTATGAATAACATGACCATATATGAGTATTGGTTTTCAGTTTTATGCTTATCTTAGTTTTCTCTGCCTCTTTTGTCCCTTGCATGAATTCCCCCACCTCATAAACTGTTTGTTGTTCAATGTGAAGCCTTTTACTTTCCCCCTTTCTGGAAATGTCCAGCAGGGTTTTTGTACCACAACCAAAAGTACTGAATATATATGAACTGTGGTTGCACGTGTATGTATGCATATATGTGTTTCTGAAGCACCTAAAGTAATAGTATACAAAGCTATAGTCAGGAGTGAACTATACAAAAGCACAAACTGTCAACCTATATCTCTACAAGGGCCATATATACACAGCTAAATCAATCTGAGCATTCATGGCAACTTAAAGAAAGGGCAGCTGCACATATGCAAACTGGTGTGGCTACCTGCATAGCCCACATTAAGCAACTGCCTACAGCTGGCACCCAGGTTACAAACCTGCTGGTAGCCCCACACTTCCTCAAACAATTTCATTAGCATCACTGGGAGTCTGAACAAGGCTAAATATCAAATCAGATTGTGGTTTCATTATATTGATATGTCTTCTCTGGAGAGTAGTTAGTTTTCAAAGAGTAGGAAGATTTAATCTGATCAAAATGGTGAGGCTCAGCAGAGGTCAAGGGTGGATGGACATTTGCGATTTCTGCCCAGCTAAGACTGAACCCTAGACATAAAAAAGTCACTTCTTGTTTTGCCATGAAACCTAGTGACTTTTTTTTACCTCTAGGGCTCAGAGGACCCTCCGGAGGGGATCCCATGGACCCGATCCATGGATAGGGGCCCCCCTGTACTGCATGAGTATCTGACAAAGAATTTTCACTGTCCACCACACTGGGTTAGTGTGGTCCAATTTTGCTACAAACCATTAACTTAGCAGTCGCTCACCTGAGTCCAACTGATACAAGAGTACCAATGCTCAGCGAGTTCCCTACCTCAAAAGTTGTTTTCATTTTGGAACAGCAGATATGCACAAACTATGCAATCTGTCCTCTACACCGAATGAGGAAGTCCACAAATGACATGTATGCTACGGGCAGGGGACTTTAACAGTCTAATCATTTGATTTTACTTAACCTACTAAACTGCTTGTCAACATGCATGGCTTACAGTTAGGTGGTTACTAAAGAAGTGATCCTTTTCCTACTGAATCAATTTCAAGATTAAGCATACACACAATTCCCCTACACCACAGTCATGACCTCATTGGCCCATGTTAATGTGCACCAATATAATGTATGAACACAACCAAGAATAACATGGCCTTCAGTAATTCCGATACCATCACTGGCACTTTTAAGCTAGTGCAATCTTGGGAATTGTGATCATCCAGTTCCTATTACTTTGAAAAAGCCAGTGATTTCCAACTTTTTCCATCTCATGGCACACTGATAAGGCACTAAAATTTTCAAGGCATGCCATCAGATTTTTTTTACAATTTTGAAGGTACATTGCACTGCTGGTGGGGGGCTCACATCCACCAATGGCCCTACTAATAAATGACCCTCCCCCAAACTCTCATGGATCGTTTATGACACAACAAGAAGCCATGGCACAGTGGTAGAAAAATCACTGTTCTAAGTGAATGCATACCTTGGGATAGTAAGAACCATTTATGTGCAAAAGTATGTCAAGCAGCCTGTTGTTTTTTTTTTGGGGGGGGGGGGAATACTGTGTTTTGTTATAGCATGCTCATGTACATAGTAATGTAAACACACGGCTCAACAATTAAACAATCATATGATTGTTTGAATGTTTTATTCACCTTCTGTGTGCATGTTACAATTTAAGACATACCTAATTTTTAACAAGTGGATCTAATTTAGCACATCATTTTATTAGTAAAAACAAGCCAAATAAGTCAGCTAGATGTTCACCTAGCAGTTTAATATGGCAAGCTATAATATTACAAACATTTAGGCAGTGTTTCCAAAGGAACCAATATTAAACTAGAAAGCCAATACAATTTAAAGCAGGAAACAAGTTTCATTTGGTCATTTATCTCAGCAAATTAAACAGCAACAGTGATACCAAAGAATATTCTGCCTTTCATTAATTTTGTATTTCAATTAAGAACCCTGGAGTCTGTAAGGATGGAACAGCATCAGCAACTGCTTGGATTTACCTGGGGACTTTCAGTAGCACAGCTGCCTTATCGATAGCCAGGACCAGGTTGGGTGTAGCCCTGACTAAAGGCAGGACGATTACGTGCATAAGGATTAGGACCACTTGGAGGGGGTGTCATAGTTGTTCCAGGTGGTGGAGTGAAGCCTGGTCTTGGTTGATAAGCACCTGGCTGGCTTGGGGCCATTCCAGGTTGAGAAGCTGGGGGCACATTATAAGTGGCAGATTGGGAAGCCTGTGTTGTGTAGTTCTGAGGATAGGTGCCTGCAGGGTATGGTTGAGGGGGCTGAGCTGGAAGCTGCTGAGCCTGACCAGGAAAGCCAGGAGCTGGAGCCTGTGATGCCTGCTGCTTGTATCCTTGAAACTGCTGTGCTTGCTGAGGAGCTGTCTGCTGGCTGTAACCTGCTGAGAGAGGCAGAAGAACACATATTTAGGTGAAAGAAATGCAATATGCATTCATCTTGGCTGCACTGTTAAAGAGACATACATTCCAGCAAAGACTAAAAATTAAGCACTACACATATCTGGAGAAAAAAATAAACTGCAGTTTTGTTTTGTTGTTTAAACAACCTGACAACTAGATCTGGTGCACAAAGGAGGAAGCGTTCTCAAAAAGCTGTGGTCTGATAAGGTGATTCACCAAAGCATTTCTGGCTCGGTGCATATGTGACTGAGCCAGAAATCAGTTTCCATGTGAAGCTTTTCAAATGAGTCTGTTTGCTCATTCATTGCAAAACCAAATGACATACATGTATGAACCAAGTTTAAGATAAAGCTCTTGAAACAGGTTATCCAATTCAGTCAAAGAATGAGAAGGGGAATTTTTATTTTGATTTATGGAGTAAACTATTCACGAGTACTATTTTTTTAATCTTCATTTCATAAAATACACCACCCACTGAATGTACCTGTATAAATAAATGTCAATTCATGCATATTCAGGCTTTGCTTTATTCACAGTTTAAAGTGATAAAATCACATAGCTAATCATCTTTAGAACTGAACTCGTAATCCAGACACTGTTCTAAGGATGCTGACAGCACCTTAAGTGTTTGCTATCAACCTGATTAAAACAAGCTTCTAAAGACAATTTCAGATTGGTAATGTAAGAGATTAAACAAAAACCCCTGGAACGGACTGATAACTCTATGTATCACTAGCATGAAACACACCTGAAGCTACTTGCAATGCAACCTCTCCATTGACTGGAATCCTGTTAGCATTAAACACCAGATACACAACAATTATTAAAAAGGCAGAACCCTTAATAAAGAAAGCAAGGACTGAAGAATGCATTTGAGTAAATTTTGAACTCACCTGGAACTTGGGCTCAAAATTTACTATGGAAACAAACCTTTTTAAGACGGGAGTATCAGCAAACTTGCAGTTTAGATAAGGCTAGCCTGAGTCACTCCAAGAGCACCTGACAAATAGGGACTGTGATCATCAAAACCTACTACCTGGTACCAACATAAGCAGCCTTTAAGTGTTAAGGTGGTCATACATGAAGACCAAACTAATGAACACAGGACTGCTTGTCTGAAATAAGGCAAAACTCAGAAGGGGCACATTTTGCACAAACTTTACTCCTAATTTAAAAAAAAGTAAGATTGGTGGTACTTGATCAGAAGGCAGAACTATTAACATTTAGAAAAACTGCTGCAAACCATTGTGAAGCCATAGACCTGTCCCACGAAGAGTGGGACATTTAAAACACATACACCAATTGCTCAGGTGTTCTTTACTTAGGCATTGGTGAGAGGTGGGCCTCAGAAGTTCTCATAGGAGTACAAAGCTACACAGCTGTTTATATCAATGATTGCAACAGCTCAGTGTTTCAAGCCTAACGTAAACATAAGATGCAAATTTTCTTTAAGAAGAAAAATGTCCTAACTTTTCTAGAGATCACCTAATTTACTGAGTAATTTAATAGACTATTTGACTAGTTTAATCACAATTTAAGAGTTCCAATTGCTTTCTAGAGGCCAACTAGGGAGAGCAAGCAAAACCTCAAGCAGGCAATTTCTTTGGATGTTCTTCACATTAATGCAAAAAAAAAAAAAAGCAACTTTGTAACAATGCATTCTATTTGCCCATCAGTACCCTATTTTAAATCAGTAACCTTATACAGTATGTATGTTTGCTGACGTGCCCTTCAGACACAGAAATAGCCACGGGAAAGCCATTTTCTACAAGGCACTAGCACTTTAATCTGGGCTCAGAAACAGATTGGAATCCTGAATAAAGCAACCATTCGCAAGAGATTCAAACCATCAACACTGACCATGGTTGTATTATTTTTTAGACATTGCCCAGATCACCTCATGGAAATGTGGTTCTTGTTCAAATGCACCTGAGACACTAGGTAAAGCTTCAAGGTCACTTGTGCAGTGGTAATTTCACTGCAGTCGACAATGAGGTCTACTAAAAATGGGTTCATTTTGAAAACTGAACCACAAGAAAAAATTCACATGTTAAAATTGAGGTCAGGCCACTGTACTGAACAGCAATTCTTAAGTATCTACCACCTGCTTACCTGGATACTGCATACCATACTGTTGCTGAGGTTGAGCTTGTGGTTGCTGAGCAGGATATCCAGCCTGTTGTGGATACTGTTGATACATTTGGCCTACCAATTTAAATTTAAAAACTTTAAAAAATTAAAATATTAGCAGAACCTACTACATTTTCTTATGGTTAGGAATTTAAAGATCAAAACAAATAACATTACTAGATCCAGCTAAGTATTTTTTTCTGAGAGGAGGTAGGATTCTCACCTGAAGCAACCAAGATATTAGAAAAATCCCTCCTCCTTCCCTTTTAATAAACACATTTGTTATCCAAATATAGTTAGGCAGACAGTAGCTTAAAAGGCTTAAGAGAAAATTTTAGGTTGGAGTTTTTTGTGTATTTGCGAGGTAGGGCCAAACTGGAGAAATGGTCAGCCCTGCCCAGATGAGAAGCAGTTGTCAACCCTACCTCAGAACTGGCATAAGAGGCTTTCCCAGTCAGTTAGGAATGCCCTTCCTCTGCCAGGGAAGAGTATATTTCCCATAGACAGGAGTCTAGTACCAGATGAGAGGAAGCTTTTATCTCTGAAAGTTGCTCTTCTACATAGCTGATTATTCACAATGCAAGTCCTTAAGGCACAAAAGTTTAGCTTTACATTGTAAGGTGTATTATAAACTTTAGAGAGAGATTATTCATTTATATTATTGAGCCCATAGTAGGTGATATATAAACAAGTTCTAAGTGCACACCAACATAAGCCCGTCACAGTTTGAGTTCTAAGCCTTCTGTTTAATTTTTGCTAGCTAGAGGTTTCTAACGATATCAAAGTTTGCTAAACTATGTTAAAAAGCTCTTAAATGGCTCCCATAACACTGTAAAATAACTAATTTTTTCTTTGCAGTACTGCTTTGCAAGTAACTCTATAGCACCACCTAGCGTTTCAAAACTGAAGAAAAGGTGCCCTTCAAAAACGGAACTCAACCTCTATGATTAGTTTATTCAAGAACTATGATGCTAAACCAAACCAAAGAGACTTTCATACTAGTTATGATCTGGCACTTTACAGAGGAAACGGACAGCCCCTGTCCCCATGGGGCTTACAATCTAGATTTTGACAAGGGGGAAGGGACAAAGCCAGTAAAGGATGATTGTGAGCAAATGCAACCACATGAAACAGTTACAGTTGGGAATGGGGAGTATGGGATTAAACCAGACAGAAAAGGCAAGCTTTACAGAGGGATTTAATTGCGGAGAAGGACCATATATATGGTCAGAGAGAACAAGCAAGAGAGAAGAGGTAGAGTAGACAGAGTACAAGAGACTCAATAGTAAAATTGCAGGAGTGAAGTTTATAGGCAGAGTCAAATATATAACCTTGTCAGCAGGTTATGGCAGTGCGGGTATTGCTCACCTTCCATCTGACCAGTTTGTGGCTGAGCTCCTCCATACTGTGGCTGCTGTGATTGAACACCAGGTGGATGAGCTGCAGAAGATGAGGAAGCAATGCTATCAGGTGTTCCAGAACGTTCTTCTACAGGTGCACTAGGTGGTCCTAGGGAAGAAAAGAAAAGCTATTCTAAAAACAAAGGAAGACAAGAAAAATCTAGTACTGCAGTCGCTTTTTCCAACTTTCACTCAGGAAAGTCATCATAAATTTTAGTATTTAAAAAGCCTGATACAAGATAATCATGTATGCTACTTGGATTCCAAATTGTTCACATGGTTGCAAAATGTAGAGACATCTTATAGCCTGTGAGCTATATATTTAATTAAGAGATAAATGACTGGGGCAGAAATAACTTTGTTAACTATGCTTTTGAATTCAGTTCAAAAATACCTGCTTTAACTGCTTTGATGCTTTATATCTTAAGCCTGAAGGAAAAACACTGGATTTTTTACGCAAAATGTTCTGAAATTTCCATTACAAAGGCACAATATGAATTTATTTCATAACTGAAAACAATTCCCTTACTTACATAATGACTGATACTTGATGCAAGCATCTACAGCAATGACTTAAGATAAATTAGCTCTAATATATGAATCCAACAGATAATACACAAGCATATTTCAGTATTAGTCTGATAATGTGTTCAGTGTCTGCCACAGCACAAGCCAATGTCACACCATCTAACTTCCACAGTATCTTTCCTTTCCCTTCTTTTATCATTAGAAGATAAGGCATCCTCCCAGTTGCAAAAAACATACAAGTCCCGCATCCTTACCTGTTAATTTGGGATCCGTGGTTTAAACTAACCACGGGTTCCAAACCCACAAGGTCCAGACGGAGGTTAGACCTGTTCCAGATATGTACTGGAGACTGGACTTGCAACAGAATGTTGTGGTTTTCAGCCTTCTGGAGGTCTCAGAAGGGCTTCTGAGTGTCAGGGAGGCCTCTCCAGCCCTTAGAAAGCACTCTGGATACAACTGGAGCACAGCTCCAATCACGTTTGGAGGATTTAGCATGCCCTGACCTGCAGATTTGATTATCCATGGGTTCTAGGAATGGAAACCTTGCAGACACCAAGGCATGACTGTACTGTATTCTAATTAGCATGAATTATGATCAATGCAAAGAATCCCTAAAGTAGTGTGTTCAGAAGGACATCTAACTTCTGGACTAGTAGTTGTTATACTATAGGTTGCTTTTAGTTAAAATTTCAGAGACTTGGGAGGGATATCAGGGAGTTCTCATGGACACTTTTCTTTAGGCCTGCAATGGTCTCCGGTTCATAAAAGTTTTAAAGGGTTGTACAGCACAAGCAGCACCTAGGGAAAACTTCCAGGAGTGCAAACAAAACTGCTACATTCCATGTGCATATGGCTGTCACAAGCAAATTCTACAGCACTTCAAGCAGTGCCTCACATTCATAAATGTCAGTGGTGAGAAGCAATATAATCCTCCCACAAAGCAGCTTTTTAAGCTTGTGAAGTAGTATGAAGAATGTGAATACATTCATGTATAATTGTTTTTTTTAATAGTGCAAACCTCCAAAAACATTTTAGGGCTATATTAAGGAAACAGAAGAATTGTATAAAGAGAATTTTTCTCTTATAGGCAAGCTTCACCACTGCTGTAACATCTATATAGTTAAGCTGCCAGTACCAATGTTAGGCCTAGTATCATGTGCTAAATTTATTTTATTTTTCATATTTTTATACCACCCTTCCTCCAAAGAACTCAGGGTGGTGTACACAGCTGCTCCCCTCCTTTTGTCCTCACAACAACCCTGTGAGGTAACCGGTGAGGCTGAGAGAAAGTGACTGGCCCAAGGTCACCCAGGAAGCTTAATGGCTGAGGGGGGATTTGAACCTGGATCTTCCAGGTCTAAGTAAGTTACTCCTAGTGCTCTTCAGAAGTCATCATGATGACAACTGAAGTCAAGACACAGAATAACACCCCAACGTGTTTAGATTTCATGGGGTCTAAGGGTCAAATCTATACAACCCAATGTCAGGTCTGGGCAAGTGGCAAATACAAACCATGGGATAGCAGTGTGGTGAAATGCTCATCCAATTGCTTCATTTAACTATAAGATCAATTTTCATCACTCAAAGTATAACCAATTCATTGGGACAACCATAACTTGCTTCATGTGTATAGCACAAGGCTAAACCGGCATCAAATAAACAAGCCCAAACTAACTATGCAACTCTGACCAAAATTCCATGAGTCTCTGATAATTTGTGTGTCAGTTTGATTAACACACAGTGATTACAGCGAACTGAAGAGCAGAAGGTTGAATAACTTACTCTGCACTTTTGAAAAGATGCTGCAACTCTAGATATTTTCCTATACATTTATATGCATGCGTCAGCTGCTCATCATAGATCTTAAGTACATTCTATTTTGTCTGTGAGACATGTATTTTATCCTTGGGGGACTGCATCCTACCTTATACTCATGTAATTGCACAAGCAAAAGCCACATTCCCAATCCCACCCCTCCTGTCCAAAGCTCCCACGAAAGTAACTGCTAAGGTTCAGATGATCTGTGGGAGTGGGGGTACAGTGGAGTTTAAAGGAGGAAGGAATAACCAGAAACCTCAAGGGGCCTATGCATTTACAACAAAAATATGATACACAGGATTTAGATAAAGTAACTAAGCTGCATCTAGCCATGGGCTGAATATGCTTCACCCATGTAATTGTATATTCTAAAATCCACAAACATAAAAGGCAAACAAATTGAACTGGCAAATCTGTGCAAATCTTTATATAACTTTGTTGTCATCAGTGAGCGATGATCTAGTGCAGCAGTTCTCAAACTTTTAGGGAGCATTACTTCCTAAGTAAGTCTTTGTGGGGGAGGGGCAGTGACATGATCCCCAGGATCACGTCGCTAAGGGGGAGGGCGAGTGGGGTACTTTTATTTGCTGTGGTCAGAAGCAAGGAGCAGGGGATGCAGAGAGCCCAATGCAGCCTACCGCAGGACTCCACAAGTGTTAGAATGTTGAGAAATGGTTCGCGCAAATGATGCCCTAAAAACCAGAAGTGGTAAGCACATGCTGTTTATCAACATTCTAACACTTGGGGAGCTCTGCGGAGCTCCTGCTCCTTGCTTCTGCCCACAGCAAGAAAGAGCACCCCCACTCACCCCCTTAGTGATGCCATTCTGGGGATCATGTTACTGTCTTCCACCTTCCTCCGCCCCTTATGGGTACAGGGAACCATTACATGAACTGGTGGGTTGCGACCCACCAGTTTATATTAATTCAGACCTAGAGGAAATGTGAGCTGAAAAATTGTACAGACCAGTTATCCAGCTACACTATGCTAAACCAGTCACTTCTGTGGTTCACAGAAACCTAGTCAGAAGCAGAGTTGTGCAACTGATATGGATGCAATAACACCATACCATGTAAGAATGCCACAACCTATTTCATTCAGTCTAAAATAACAAACAGTCCTTGGTCTTATAGCAGGCTTCATTATGCCATAATACATATCTAGTTTGCTGTCAAATATATACTAGCAATATTTTGTTTTGGGGATTGACAAAAGCATCTTTAGTGTCAATATGGTAATGTGGCTTGTTAAAAATATTTTTAACTGTAATATAAACAACAATGTAGTATTATCCTCATCTTTGTTCTACAAGATCCTCCTGATGTATGGCCGATTCTGAAAGGTTCAAACTTCAACAAGGTTTTCAGTAAAATATATTTTCTTACCCGACACCTGATCATCTGCCAGCCCAAATGCTGACATGACATTTTTGTTGATTTCATCTTGATTTTTTAATGGATCAAAAGCAGACATACTTGCTGCTATAACTTGAGTAGAAGGCTTGACAGTGGATTCTGTAGCAGCAGGCTTGTCTTCCCTACCTTCTGCAACATCTGCAAGACACAAGGAAACATCGAGCTGCCTTCATTTGGCTAAAGAAGGGGTGCCCAAACCCCCGGCCCTGGGGCCACTTGCAGCCCTCAAGGCCACTCAATGTGGCCCTCAGGGAGCCCCCAGTCTCCAATGAGCCTCTGGCCCTCCGGAGATTTGTTGGAGCCCGCTCTGGCCCGACGCAACTGATCCCAGTGTGAGGGCGACTGTCTGACCTCTCACATGAGCTGTTGGATGAGGGCTCCCTACACTGCTTGCTGTTTCACGTCTGTGATGCAGCAGCGGCAGCAAAGGAAAGGCCAGCCTTGCTTTTTGCAAGGCCTTTTACAGGCCTTAAGCTATCACAAGACATTCATTCATTCATATAAGTTCATCTGTAATATATTCATTTATGTAAACTTATGTAAATTTATTCAAATTTTAAATGTAAATTAATTCTTTTTTCCCCCTGGCCCCTGACACAGTGTCAAAGAGCTGATGTGGCCCTCCTGCCAAAAACTTTGGACACCCCTGGGCTAAAGCAACACAGTTTATTTCAATGAGAGTTAGTACAGTTGACACCAAGGGCCAAATGAGAAATTCTGTCACTACCCCACATCCAGAAAAGCTGTATTTGTTTTAATCTGTCAGGAATCTTGCTACTCTGGCAAGTCAAAATCATATTTCACTACTTGCTTTTCACTATTACTAATACTTCCACAAAAAGTTTTAAAGTAGGACACTGACCAAATAGGAAGACAACAATATGGTACAAGCTACCAAATGTCATCATTTTTGTTCAACAATCTTATTTAATAGAGCAACAGAGTATGACAAATTTACTTGACTTGCAGACCACTAAAAGATCTTGTTATTCTTCAAGTTGTAAAACATACAAGCAAGCATAGATCAACTTCTCTCTCAGAGTGGGTGAAAAGATATGCACAAACAGGAAACAAGGCAGACTTTATATTTCATTTGGTAAACAGGAACAGAGATAAGAACAAGTATTCACCACTAGCATCTACCAAGATGACCGATAACTACAACAGACAAACTGCACTCATCATCTTCAGCAGACTTCTCTGCAAAAGATGTGAGATTTCCTAGGTAGATGCTTTCAAATTAGAAATAGCCAAGGACCTAAAGACTTCCAATTTAGCTACTTAAAAATGAACTGTTTGGTTATTTTATTTATTTTCAATTTTGATGCCAACTACAGAAAGCTTTCATTTAGGTCAAAACAGCCACAGAAATCTTTACTAAACCACATTAACATATTTTTCACTCAGGCATAGTTTAAGAACTAAATGGAGCTCAAAGTAATGTTTTCAGTATTTAAGCCTTGGCAATATACAGTAAAACTTACAATATCTGGCATCTGATGATGCAGAAAGTTCTATTAACCAGTTCTGTGAGCTCAACAGAGCAGCCCTGTCTTCCAGTCTGCAGCCAGTTGAGAACCACAGAAGGTGCTCAGGAGAAATTCCAGTGGCTCCACAACAAAACAGGTCACATTTTAAGTGAAGTTGACAGCAACCCAGTGAAACTGACAGTTACAGCAACAGAGACTTTCTAAAATTCTGGAAAATACAATATATGGCAACCCTTCAGTCCTGGAGATGGCATATATTGCAACTTTTATTCTATTATACAGTTGTCTGGTAAAGCAACTTCCAGCAAGTTTCAGTTATTAGCAATGACTGACATTTTACTAACTGAACATAACTATACCCACTTCAAACTTAAAGAGTCCCATTTCAGAGCCTAAGAAAATAATTGATCTTATTTTCTAGAATCTAAACCATCTAATGGTTGGATGGAACACAATGGCTCTGTATAACCTGATGAAATAGACAAGAAGTGAGAAAAATCTTGCCAGATTGAAATGAACCAAAAACAATAAAAGAATCATCAGGAGTATAGAAAGAACAGCAAAATCTTACCAACTGCACAACAAACTCTGGAGCAGCAATTTTCAACCAGTGTGCCATGGTACACTGGTATGCCGCCTATGGTCCACACGTGTGCAGTGGGAGTTTGGGAAGGTCACATTAATAGGGCCACTGGGGGACAGGAGTCCTTGACAGCAAGTGTGCCTTGTCAAATGTCCAAAAACTGCTGGTGAGCCTTGACAATTTTAGTGTCTTCCCAGTGTGCCATGAGATGAAAAGGCTGAAAATCGTTTTTCATGAAAACACTTTTTCATGCACCACTGACTGTATTTCGTATGCTAATCTATACTATACTCAGAATGTTTGATTTTTTTTAATTCCTAAATTTTTAACAATACAGATATCGCCTTTGTGGCTTTCTATTCTTTTCTACAAAAAAGGAATTTCTCTATGGATAGTGCCAACGTGCCTGTGATGACTTGAACAAGAACATCTCAGCACAGAACAAATTAGCATTACAGAATTTAATGATTCTGAAGAATCATTACTGTACAGCATGATAAGGTCCCAATTTTTCCCATATTTTATGTCAACTGGTCAGTCAGTATTTAGCCATTTTTATCCCAACACAAAGCAGAGACTACAGAAGTAGCCAACAGCAGTAATATATTTAAAGAACTGGTCCTCGGTTTCATGGCATCAAGGGGAAATAGGAACTCCAACCGTCAAGAGAACATACCGGATGGAAAAGGAGATTGTGGGTACATATGTGAGTAATAGCTACGTAAGTTCATATGCAACATAGGAAGGTTAATTGTTTAATGGTAACAGTATCAAATTTACCATTTTCAGGGAGGCTGGTAGAAAGCCCTGGCTCAGCAGGCGGCTCTAAGCAGTCCAGCAAACGATTCACTTTGTTGCGAAGCTCTATCAGTTCTCGGCGGAGGTATTTCACCTGATTGGATTCTAGAGGCCTTGGCTGCCCATTCACTGTAAAATGAATGAATCAAATAACTGATTTCATAAAACACTGTTCTCAGACTGCTTAAGTAGATCCTACAGTCTTATTCTAGTCAATTCTACCCACTGACATAACTTGGTCCATTAAACTTACACACACTTATCCAGAGCAACACAAAGAACTGTGCCACCTGTAACTTTCCTGAATAGCTTCAGGATTGAAAGGAGGGAAGGAAAGTGAAAAGTTCTTACCAGGGAGCACATTAGAGAAATGGCAGAACACTTGTTTGAGCAATTCCTTCAGTTCAAGAAGGAAACAACTTCAGAAACATTTGCACTTACCAAAAAGTGTCAGTTTCAGTATCCTACTGCACTGAATTGCAAAGGAAAGATCGGAGCTATCAAAAATTGTTATAAGGTCTCCATCTGTTAAATAAAAAAAATTAGTAATGAGAGCTATTGAATGTTACCAATCAAAAATGTGCATTAAAAGAAAGTCTCTTACGAGATAGTTTTAAATTCCATTTTGAACAAACCCAGAAATGCATAGAACAAAACCAAAAATTTAGTTTAAAAAAAGATTACAGACACATCCATATCAAGACTCTTGCTCATTTTGTATCTATCAGGACACTGATTAATGTCTGCATACACTTAAAACAAAACTGTGGACATTCCTGAGGAACAGTGGTTAAAAATAAATGTCCTATAATTCAATGTCCTTTTATCCTATAATTTAAAATTCATATTTTTAACTCATCACACCTATAACCCAGAAAATCTACTGTTACTTAAATGCCCACCAAGAGGGAGATGCCTAAAAGACTAAATTAATTGTATACTTACCATTAATTTAGTGTACTTGGGTATAAAAATCATATTTCACAGCTAGAAATTTTTTTAGCCCCTTCCAGTCAGAATAAAGAGCTAAATAACAGCAACATTTATAAGCAGATGAGAGCCATTAAAACAAACATAAAAATGCTGGCATCAGAGGGGAGTAAGCACTAATTGTTTCTAGTCTCCAAGGAACTCCCTATTGCACTCTTTTCAGAATCCAGGTTACACCAAAAGCTACTGGTGTATTATTGCTTGTAATATTGTATTGTAAAATCACCAATGATGTGCTGGCGATTATTAGCATTATCACCAACCTGCCACTTTCAGACTGCTATGGTGGCAAAAGTAACATGACTATACAGAAGGGAAGAAAAGATCATGCTGCATCAAGGTTTAGCAGAAATTATATCAGTGCTCCTTAATTCCATCTGCCTTGGATATTCTGAATGCATTAACAGTGCCATTCTCATATAGGTTTCAGTGTTACAAACTTGAAGAAAATTAGTCTACCAAATCTAGTGAAACCCAATTACTAAATCAATTTTAGAATGTACTATATGTGGTTGGTAGCTGAATTCCAGAGTTTGACCCCTGATGCTACCTCATCCACCACCCTGTGTGAGTGCACAGTACATTTGCTCAGTATGGAGGCTCTGAAAAGATCTAAAGTAATTTTCCAGTAGTACTTTATTCAGATATGATGTTTTGTTCAATTCCCCCTCCCACCATAAATTTCAGTGCAGCGAGGAGCAACAGGGTTGATTTTTCCTAAATGAAAAACCATAAGGAAGATGATCTCATGTGAAACAGAGCCAGAAGCTAAAGGGTCAAATCTAAAGATGACTTGGGGCTTCAAGAAAAGCTTCCAAGAAGTAGCAAAACATTCTGAGGTTGTTCAGATAGAAGGCAATTAGCAAATGAATAGCAACATGCACTCACATTTCAACTCTAGGGACAGGGTGCAAATGTAAAACTTGCCCTGCCCTGGCTAAGACTGCAGAAACAGGACAAACTTGTTCAACCTCCTATTCCGCCTAACACTAAAGTAAAACTTGTCCAGGATGAAGGAACACTCAGGCTAGAACAACATTTAATACAAGCAGAATCTTGAGATTATATGTGAAATATATTTGGATTATAAGAAAATCTCAAAGTTGAGCTAGAGAAGTCACTAGAAAAGAGTCTGCATTTTACCAAGGGATGTAATGAAGTTAACACTAATGCTGGGAAAACAAAAACACAAATAAGTTACATGTGGCTTATCTTAGAGAAGCTATTTACCATCTCAACACTGAGTATCATCAAATGACTACCTATACATGGCTCTTTGTAATTTCCTTCTACATTGAGAATTCTTATGAAAAACTGCACATGCACACAGGGAAGAGACAGCACTAATTGTTACAAACATGTGGCACCAGTGGTATAAAGTAGCACAGTTCCTGTTCAGTTTACTTTAGCTCTGCAGTACTAAGTTCTGAAAGAGGTCCCCAGAATCAATTACAGGATCCAACAACATAGCCAGTGTCAAAATGGCTAGCTTCCTACATTCTCCTTTTGATGCCAGGTTCTATCCAGCCTGAGGCGGTCCTTCCACCTACTGGTCTCTAAATGAAATCGATCCTTATGGTTTTTTAAAGTCTTGTGGAGACCCTAGCTCCACTTTCGCTCCACTTTCACTTTCTGCAGGCTGGGGAGCCCTGCAGATGCTCACACAGGGCTCCCTGCATCCTAGGAAGGCTGCTGCAAGGACTGGTGAGTACATCCCAGTCCCTGCAGCCCTATTAGCCCATCCCCCCCTGCCCCTGCCCATTAAGGGGGCAGAGGCCAGGGCCCACAGGCTGGCATTGTGATGCCCCAGTTTGAATACTACTGCCCTAGCCCCTCCACTTTTCCTTTTGTACTGCATCCATAAGACTATAAGTCTGTGGGCAGGCTCTGCACCACTTTTTAATCTATATACAGTGCCCAGAAAATTTTACACACTTTATAAATACAATGCAAGTTAAGATTTATATGCACAAAACCTTGCATGTTCTCATGCCAGTTTCCTACAATGTTTTGCTCCTTGCTGGAGCAGGAAGCATGCAGGAGCTCCAACTCTTTAGGGATCACAAAAAAAAGAAGACAGGATCATAGTAACACAAACTAAAGAACTCCAAGGACATTTCTATACTAGTGTTTCTCAACCAGAGGTGGGTACTACCAGTGGTACTTGAGGTGATGTTTGGTGGTACTCACAGGACCCCTGGACACCTGCTGCCAGGCAGCAAGACCAGCCACATGACACAGCAAACAGCTGCAGGAGTCTCCAAATCATGCTCTTCTGCACTAGAAAAAGTTTCCCATTCACCCTGACCCTCTTACTGGTGTTCACTGCATCATATCTGGCCAAGCCAGAAGTAACTGGCAATCATTATCAGTTACTTTCAGTGGTACTTCCAATAGGTAGACCATGTGAAGTGGTAAGAAGGAGGACAAACATTGAGAAACAGGGTTCTATACTGTTAGGCAATACTAAATGTCTTAAAAGAAATCCTACCTTCATCTTTGTATTTTATTGTGACTTCATCATTGCTCAGAAGTTTTCCCCTGAAAACTCTCTGCATCATCAACACTAACTCATCATATGTGATGTCCTCATTGTGAATGGGGATCCTCCTAATATCGTCACCCAGCTGAGCTTTAATTATAAGCTTTCCACTCAAATCCAGTTGACCATTCATGGTGACGTCTGACCTTCTACAGAGCTATTAAGAACAAAACAGACAATATTAATTTTTCTCATAAAATAATTAAGAAAGCTTGTTTCATCCAAAACTTAAGTTTAGATTAAGGACAGATGGGGGGAGAGGCAAGATGTTCTTCAATGACCAGGCATTATCTAAAATGACACAGTGAGGCATATTTATGAGGGCACACATACCAGGCACAAAACAGGTTTTTTAAACTTTACTATTTCAAAACTGCTGTAGGCATTAGGTATGTGAAATGACAGCTCTATGATGTCAGCTCCCTCGATCATCGGTAAACAGTCTAAGATAAAGACAGTATTATGTCTTATTAGCACCATTCCTATGCTAACTGGGCAAAGAGACTCCTCTTAAAGTGGTGTCCGCTTACATTTAGCAGGGGTAGACCAACTGTCTCTCTTCATCCCAGCATGGTACCTTTCCTGTGACCATTGCTGGTGCCTTCTACATCTCTTTGTAGACCGTGATCCCTTAGGGCAGTGGTATTCAAACTGAGTCATCGCGAGAGTTTGAAAACTGCAGCCTTTGGGGTTTAAATCCTTTATTGATTTATTTTGCTATGTAAACCACTTTGTGAACTACTTTTTGCTGAAAAATGCTACATATTCTTGTTTATTTTATTAATAATAACTGTATTAGCACAAACAATTACATGACTCCTTTACACCCTAGCACAAGGGTGCCCAAACCCCAGCCCAGGGGCCACTGGCAGCCCTCAGGGATTCCCAATTTGGCCCGTGGGGAGTCCTCAGTCTCCAATAAGCCTCTGGCCCTCCAGACACTTGCAGGAGCCTGTGCTGGCCTGACACAACTGCTCTCAGCACGAGGGTGACCGTTTGACCTCTGGTGTGAGCTGTGGGACAAGAGCTCCCTCCACTACTTGCTGTTTCACGTCTGTGATGCAGCAGCAAAGGAAAGGACAGCCTTGCTTTGTGCAAGGCCTTTTATAGGCCTTGAGCTATTGCAAGACCTTCATTCATTCATATAATATATTCATTTATGAAAATTTATTCAAGTTTGAAATTTAAATTAATTTTTTTCCTTGCCCCAAACACAGTGTCAGAAAGATGATGTGGCCCTTCTGCCAAAAAGTTTGGACAACCCTACTTTCTAGCAGGATGATGGCCCAGTGATTATTGGCTGTTCTGCTCCTATAATATATATGTCTCTTTGTGGTGATTTATATAATTTTAAATAGACTATTTTAACAAATGAAATTAAGAGGCCACTCAGAACTGTCACAATTACTTTTCAAAATTAGATGCTGAACAGAGAGTTAAAAGTAGTTTAACAGTTTCCCAATTAAAGAAACAACACTGTCAACTTTAGAACATCTTTCATATTTATCAATACTTTTTTTTAAATGGGAGTATCAAATATGATTACCTTTTGGAACCGTTTATTTTCTGCTGGCTAGATTACTCCTTTAATTTTCAGCTTGAGTTCAGGTGTCCCGCCATGCAGTGCTGATCAGGGAAAGCTAATAAGCAGTAGTGTGTAGAATCTGCATCAGAAATCAAGATAGCTTAACTCAATCTCTGCCTAGGTGAGATGTTGCATGCTTGTCAAAAACATACACACATATAATTAATTTGCCCAGATGTAGTTCCCAACTGCCTCCAGAGAGTGATCCAGGGCCTCAACGGCCCATTGGAATCAGGTGGGAAGGAGAGAAAGAGCTAGATGTCATCAGAATACTGATGACTCCTTACCCCAAATCTCCACATGACCTCTCCCAGCAGCTTACAAATTATGCAAATTCTAAACTGAACTGGCATTAACTCCAAACCTGCTTAGTCCTAGCAATTGAAGCCAACTTAAACAAGAGTATCTTTCAGTGATTCCAGAAGCAGTTGTTCAAACTTTGGATAAGTTAAGGAGTCTGAGGAAAGTCTTCTACAGTTGTAAGAAAACAACAACTCTACTGGTAGTACAGTCAAGAGGCCACCCACAACAGATATAAAGACCATCATAGAACACATAGAATAAGTGCCAAGTTGTTTAGAACTTTAGGGTCCTCTCTTTTGCTGGAAGCCAACTAGGGAAGACTGTAGCTGCTGAAACTCATAAAAAGGCAGACTGAGAGCAAAGGCAGGAAAGTTGGTCGCTGCCATACTGAATAACACAAGATCCAGCATGAATCAAGATGGTGGCACCCAGGAGAACTGAGTGATGGCACCACTACTGCATTAAGTTTGGGAACTGCTGATCTAAGAATAATTGAGCGTATGAAGTTGGCACATTGGGTCAGATCACTGGTCCCATTTAGCCCAGTACCAACTACTCAAACTGGCAGTAGTTCTCCAATAGCTCAGAAAAACAGAGGGCTTTTCCAAAATGCCAGGATTGAAGCTGAGGCTTTCTACATGCAAAGCATATGCTCTACTGCTAAGCAACAGGTTCCTTCCTTATAACAGAGTCAAGCAACCAATTCCTTGTAGTCACAAAAGATATCAAATACCTACAGTCTTGGCATTCCATCTACTAACGCTGGGTACGTATTCGAGTTACTTTCGCCAGCAGTGTCAATGTCAATTTTCACTAAATGCAAGCTAACACGTGCCTGCTTGCATCCAAAAGTATTAAATAATTAGCTATATCTCAACATGTATGAGATGTATGTATCTCAACTATATTTGAGCTTCTAGTGTACTTTTAAGTACTACAGAAATAAAAGTGAGCATCTAGCCAGTTTAAAAAGAAAATACTGTCTCAAATTTTAGACTTTGTGCACGTACTCCTTAATACTGTATCTGGGGGAGGGAGTAAGCATTTTCTCTTCTCTGCCTCTCATATTTACATCCTCCAAGTCTGTATCAGAACATCAAGAGAGTGATGCCATCATTGCCCAACTGCACTGGACTCACCACCACCGTACAAAGGAAAAACGGCACCTGTTCAGACCACTTCTTTCCATTCCGCTTTGGCACCATGCAAAGTCCCCCTCATTCGAGGACAGGGACACTCTGGGCAGTTGTGTTGTCTGCCCAGTGTCCCAGAAAGCTGCGTGACAGGATGTTTAGTCCCCATCACCCAAATGAGAGGGACTTCATGCGGTGCCAAAGCAGAACTGAAAGGTCTGCTCATGCCACGGGTGGATTTGGCCAAACCCCAATCAGCCCTGAACTATACGGTTAAAAATTCTAAGAGTGGAGAAGTTGAAGGGGACATGGATTGTAAGAATATTTTAGTTACAGGTAAGGATTGTCAGAACACGAGAAAAGGTACAAATTCTTTCCTCCCCATCTCCATTAATATAAATTAGGAGGATGAAGCCTTTACTTGGGTACTGTATATAAGTGAGGCCACTTCCAGTGTGACTCACCCGCTGGGCTCTTGAGTGACCTTGGACAACCCAAGGCCCTCATAGACCAAGAAGGTGAAGACTTTACTTGGGTACTGTAAGTAAGTGAGGCCATTTCCTTTCAAGTACACACACACATATGCACCCATACACATACACACACATATGCATAAATATACATGTACACCTACATGTGCGCATATACCCCTGTACACATCTACATACATGAATACTCATATACACACACATATACACAGACACACACGCAAAGGATGCGGTGAAGTCCAGCAAAGGGGAGAGCACCTCCCGAGGAGTGCTGGGCTCTGCCCCCAGAGCGGGCCGGCCTCCCAGGTCCAGGTCGCCCGTGCCCATTTCAGGGTCTGCGTGTCTCCAGCGGGCGCTGCCCGGGCCTCAGAGGCAGAGGGCCGCCCGCCCCCGGGGCTCCGCCTCCCACGGAGACTCCTTTCTTCCTCGCCCGGCCTGGAAAGGAGCTGTCGGCGGGGCCCGCGTCCTGTCCGGAGCAGGGGGCGCGGCTCAGGCCCTCGAGCCTCCTCGGGGGTGCGGGCAGCGACTCGGCCCTTCTCCGGCAGCGACCGCCCCCCCCCACTTACTCCAGTCCTCCGCCTCGCCGCGGCCCCGCCCGGCCCTTCCAACGCCGCCCGCCGCTGTGGCTGCCGTACGTGGCAAGGAGGGGAGAAGGGACCTGCCAAGGCGACTAGAACCGCTCCTGCCGGCCTGCCGCGCATGCGCACTCCGCCCAGCCGCTGACTGCGGGATCGCTGCCCCGAAGAGCTTCGTCAGAGGAAACCGGCACAGCGCACGCGCCGAGTGAGCAGGCGGCACGCATGCGCACAAGGGGCGGCTAGAAACCGTTCTATTCTACAAAGGCGAAGGAGTCTAGTGTATGCGCATGCAAGGAAGACTGTAGTCACCCACGTGAAGGTTCCCACTTTTCTGGAGAGTGCACTTAAAGTCTAGCCCTATGCATGTCTACTCAGAAGTAACTCCCATTCTAGTCAATGGGGCTTACTCCCAGGAAAGTGTGTAAGGGATTGCAGCCTCAGAGCCCCACCCTATGCATGTCTACTCAGAAGTAACTCCCATTCTAGTCAATGGGGCTTACTCCCAGGAAAGTGCAGAAAGGATTGCAGCCTTAATTGCTGGGGGAAATGGTTGTGGGTGCTGCTGCTGTGCAGTGCCAACTCTCCAGTCAGTCACTGCCATAAGTAGAGGGCCATTTCTGTATATGGGGAAGATGACCAGATTCCGACCTTGATACAAGAATCATCTGCCATCTTTGGGGAGTGTTTAGGAACATCTGGGTAAACTCATAAGCCCTGCTTCTTTTAGAGCTGTTGAGAAGGGAGGGGGTCGTGTAAGGTGGCCCCATCTCTGATCTCCACATGTTCAGTGGAAGATAAGAGGACCACAGTGGCCCCCCACTTTACAGTGGCAAACCCTTCTCGAACCAGTAGTGTAGCTAGAGGGGGTGCAAAGCACTAAGTTTTGCATGGCACCTCACCATGGTGTGCAAGCTGTCCCTCCCCTTCAGAGCCATTCCCGTGTTTTGAGGCAATTCTGGCTGTTGCCTCTGTTTTGCTCTAGTGGCCCAGAATGGCTCCAACAGGGAGGGGCAAGTTGCATGCCATGGTGAGGCACCTGCAAAATCTAGTGCTTTGCACCCACTCTAGCTAGTTCCAGAGATACCATTGCATTGTGAAAGTAGTGCAATTTGAACCCAATAATGCATTGGGGGGGATTCATTCCAAGACCTCAGAAGTTGACATTTCTGCCACAGAAGTAAGCTATTTCCCTCTTAAAAATTGTTTAAAAGGTGTCTGCTGTGCTCTTTAGGGGTCATAATTGTCTGTAATGTTGTAAATATAAAAATTAGAAGGCTATATCCTTCTCTTAGTACACCCAGGGATGTGCCTTAGGAATCACATTCAGTTTTATGGTTTTCATTTTGCTTCTAGGTTCAAGTGTCTGTTTTTGATCTTTTCCCAGTCTCTCTCTTTAAAAAAAAAAAAAAAAAAAAAAAACTTCTGTGTGCTTTAAATCTTATTTTTACAAGTTACTTGCCTGCTTTGTTCTGGCAACTATAAGGCTGCTGAGGGGGCTTGCAGGGGATGGGGAAGGCACTTTATGGTGCCTTCAAAACAAAGAACACAGTCTGCATACCTGACTTTCCCATGCTCCCTTGGGTACACTGTAGGTGATACAAGCAGTACAGAAACAGGTAGTTGGTGCTACATAGAAAGGAAAGGACCATAAAACAGGGTCTTTAAAACAGGTGCCCAGTTGCCAGGGCTTCTTCAGCATGGAAGCTGGTTGTTGCAGAAGCACTCCACAAGGTCACCTAGCATGGCCAACCACAACCTAGCACCCACCCTTAGTGTTAGTCCTTTGTAGCATTAGTCCTTGAGCAACCTGGCCAGAGGGAGCAATAGCTCCTAGCTCTGGTCAGAGCAAAACAGGCTACCAAGGCAAGATCCTCTGCAAGCATGAAAAACCTAATGAATATGGACAGAGTGCAAGTTTTAAATGAAGAGTGCTAAAATGGACAGAATAGATGCCCTCAGAGGAGAAGAAAAAAATGCCAAAATTCTGCTTCCAGAGCGGTTTTAGATAAAGAATACATTCCTGGGTAAATAATGGTATCCAGAACATCTTCTGGGTGTGCAGCCAGGGGTTTCCTCAAGGGGGACACAGTGGGGGACATTGTGGGGGACAATGGGGGACTTTCCTCAAGGGGGACACAATGGCTTAATGGCACCCCAGTCAAAGTGATTCCTGAAAGGACAAAAGGTATGGCAGGGTGTGGGCAGCACTTATACTTAGATCATTGGTGGGAAAGAATGACATCCTGGAGAAGGAACCTGAGAAGACTGTCCAAGTGGCCACTGCGCAGTTGAGCTTACAGCCTAATCCTCTCTAAGCACTCACCTGTGGAATGCATATTCTGTCAGCACACACTGTTTCAAAAGCACCATAAAGTGCTTTGTGATAGCAGTCAGCACATCAGCAGAAGGCCAGAGACTTCGCATGTGGATCCACACGTGGCATCAGGATGCCTGTCGGAGCAGGTAGGTTCAGTGCAGAGGAAAGCAGGGAATAGTGGAATGGGGAGATTGGTGGATTGGTCCCAGGATGTCCTAGTTGACTAGTTGCACCTGACCCTGGGGCAAGGGGACAAATGTTCCCTTATCCTGAGGAGACCTCCATCAGCCAAAAATCCCCAGAAGATACAGCAGTAGCTACAACTAACTGCATTGCCACAAAGGGGTTTAGATAGAAATGGGTTATTACAGTACATTACTATTCAGGAAGATGGGCTTTCAAATGAACGTATGATAACATAGAGAGCCGGAATGTGCAAAACCTTAGAATAAGGTAATACACAGATGCCCCATAGTGCTACAACCTTCCTCTCTGATCAATGGCTCTTTATTAGTGTGATCTTGATTAGACGGACAGCCATGCCTCACCCTATCCAGAGCAAAGTCCTGACTATTAGGAATGTCAGCTAAGGAACAAAGATGGGGTTAAGAAAGACCATGCACATTTGGAAAGTGAGGTTATTGGCAACAGTTTACATGTACACTGTGAGAAAACCGTGATTCACCCTGGCTTCCAGTCATACATCCAAAAATGTTAATTCAATTTTGTGTGAAACTGACCATTCATTTATAGATAATCCCTTTTCAGATCTTTGGTCAATAATTTATATTTTCCATGTTCTCCTGTACATTCAAAGTAGGATTCTTAGAATATGTACATTTGTCATCTACAGTCTAAAGTCCTCATTGCGTGGAATTTCAAAGTCCATGAACCAACACCTTGCTTTCCACACCTAGATAAGTATGCTCATACATTAAATAATCATATATTCTTCCTTTTCCCCTGCTTCTGTTGTCTCCCCTGTGACTTTTTTTAGACTGTGAACACTTTTGGAACAGGGAATTGTCTTCACATTACTTTGCTATGTAAACTGCTTTGCGAACTTTTTGTTTAAAGGGGCATATATATTATGTATTTGAAAAAATTATATCCTTTTCCACCTAAGCAATTGCCCAAAGTGGCTTACAAAGTTTCACAATAAATGTACAATATATAAAAACAACAAGGAAAATCATTTATTAAAACACACACACACACAGAGAGAGTAGAGTCATGGGGGGACTCCAGAAAGAATCAGCCAAGCCAAGAATCAGCCATCACTATTTTAGAGGTGAAGAGGACAGATATCAGTAAGGGATGCACACATTCTAAGTTAGTATATAAAAGATGAGACTGTTTGATTACAGTGTTCAATTTAATTACATTTTATTGAATACTGTTTATGTTCAAAGCTGACATAATTGTCTTTGAAACAAAATGCTAACTATATCAGGAAGGTGTCAAGCAGCCCAATCCTATCACTGGCGGGGCTGTCAGGTACAGCAGTGCCAAAATGGTGACCGCTGTATCCTGTGGCCCCTTAGAGGCTACTGAAGGTCTCCTTGGAGGAAGAGGATGTTCGTACCCTTCCCCTGAGTAATGGCTCCGCAATAGGGCTACTTGAGTCTGCGCCAGCTGTTTTGCAGGCACAGTCTGGAGAAGACTCTCATGGAAGACTCATCAGGGAAGCCTCCCTAGGCAAAAACACGGGTCAGAAAGAGGTAGAAAATAGGGCGAAATCAGGGATTTCTCTCACAACATATTCTGTACGAAGTTTAGTTAAGTGAAATAATATATAATGCATATAGCTGCATTTATTTTCTTCATAAAGGAAGGTCCCAAATCTTAACTAAAGTTATTAGGGAAGAAGTGAATATTATTTACAGCCCACCCTTCCTCAAAGGAGCTCAGATTGATATATGTGGTTTTCCTTACAACAACCCTGTGAGGTAGGTCGGATGGAGAGATAGGTCAAGGCCACCCAGTGAGCTTCATAGCTAAACAGTGATTTGAACTTGGGTGTCCCCACTTCTTTTCTCCCATGTTAACCACTTCCCCATTCTGGTTCTATACTTACAGACACTTGTGACACTGATTTTATTTTTTTATTTTTCACATTTTTTATACCGCCCTTCCTCCAAAGAGCTCAGGGCGGTGCTCTCCTCCTTATGTCCTCACAACAACCCTGTGAGGTTGGTGAGGCTGAGAGAAAGTGACTGGTGAGAATTTCTGTACTGACATCAATTTCAGGTCATTCATCTACTATGTTCATCTACTATAATTTGGTCTGGTTTCTCTTCAGATTGTATATATCTTTCACCTTTTACTAAAGATTTTTTGTGGAAAGAGAGATTTGGTCAGAAACTATACCATTGGTTGATCCTGCAAAGAATAGCCTCAAATGTATCGGATTAGGCAGTAATCTAATTATTGCCTGTACTGAGAAATCAATAGCTAGATAAATCCAAGTAGGAAAGTTAGGGCCCAGTCCTATCCAACTTTCCAGTGCTGGTGCAGCCGTAATGCAGCCCCAAGATAAGGGAACACACATTTCCTTACCTTAAGGAAATCCCTGTGTCTGCCTCCCTACTGCAGGATGCTGCGCACACCCTGTTGGCATGGCTGCATTGGTGCTGGAAAGTTGGATAGGATTGAGCCCTCACTCTTCAAGGCAGAAAAAAGTACCGTAAGCAGAGGATTCCTAGTAAGCAACTGTTCAGACTGCAATGCTGGGCTGTACCACTTCTCGAGTACAGCTGTCACTCACAGAGAAAGTTTGCATTGCCACTCTGAGGCTGCATTAAAGTGGCAATTACTAAGTTAACCGTAAAAAGGGAAAGATCCAGGTTCCTGGGAGATCTATGTTTTCAGGCAGGGACCAGCCCATCCATAAGACTACTTGATCCAATCACCAAGGGCTCCCACTTCCATTCACCCATTCACTTTCACTGCTTCTCTTCCTCTTCACACTCTTTGGTTAGAAAAGGAAGAGAAGGAGGGAGCAGAAGAGGAGGTGTCGAGGGGGTGGGAAACATAGTGGGCTAAATTCCACAGTCCTTATCTAAGGAGCTGTGACACTTTAGCCCACCATTCTCCCCTCCTGTACACTTCACCTTCTACTCTGAACTTTTGTTCCTTTTTCAGTCCAGTGAGAGGAACATCATCAGGTAAGGATGGACAATGTTTAGGATATTGTATGCTAAATACCAGGTATCAGGAGGTCCTGGGCTAACCCTGTCTTCAAGGTCCTTGAGTTGAAGGACAATATCAATCTATCAAGAACCACTGACCAAGTCAAAATCTACCACCACATCAGTGGATCTCGCTGGTGAAGCTATGGTAAGGAGATGTTGTGGAACCTTCCATAGATACAGCCATAACTATTTGGATGCAATTACTACAACTGTAAGCATGATGCTGTTATTGGGAATCCTTACTGGCAAACTGTGGACCACTATGGACTACTGTTGAGTGAACAGTTAGAACAAGTTGGAACAACTTGTTAGGTGTGGCAAGTGTGGTTCCTATGGTGGAGAAATAATGATCATGTGTTGATTCTGTGCATCTGATGAAGTGCATTGAAGCCCATGCAAGCTTTTGTTTCAGCTGGTTAGTCTTTAAGGGGCCCCAAAACTTCCTTTGTTTAAACAGTCCCCCTTCAGAAATGTTGACTCCCTGTGACTGAGCACCCCACCTTACATTTCTTTTAACCTATTTCAGTCCAGTTTTGTAGTTCATCTTCCTTCTGTGTAATTCAAAACAAATAACTTACAGTATTTTAAATTCAAATTGCTCTATCTGTATGCAGAAGCTGTCAGCTTGCATATATTTACATGAAAGCATCAAAGTGGTTGAGAGGAAAGTGATTGGATTGGAGAACATATTAACTGGCTGTGGAAAATTGAGTTTTAACCTCATACAGTACATTCATTCTGAGCTTGCTCCTTTGAATAGGGTCTGATTCCTATTATCATCAAAACTCATGGCTGGCAGAATACAGTTCATGTGAACAGGGATTGTTAACAGTTCCAGAAGTAGACAAAAACTAACTGTAACTTACAGCCTAATCTTATCCTTTCTACCACCATAGCATGTGGCTTCACCAAAATGGGTTGTGTTGTATGCTATGGGGGGGGAGGGCGGGAATCAGGAGGCTTGGTTGGGGAAATGGAAAATATTTTCCCCTCTCTCTCTATAAGCCTTCTGATCACCAGTGGGTATCTTGGACCTGCGCCAGCTCTTTAGCTGGCACAAATCTGAGGAAAGAGAAGGGGCATGCCAGCTGCTATTAAAGGGAACAGCAACTAGTGCAGGTTACTCATGCTAGGTGCCACCCCCTCCCACTTCCATCGCACCCCCAGTCCTCCCCCAGGCACTCTAGTGGTGTGTGCAGGGGGTTTCCAGGCAGCCCCATTGTGCATGTCATCACTGTGTCTGCAGTACCAAAGGAGGGGGCCTTCCTTTGATGGAAAACTAGATCCATCAGCAGAAGGCACCCATAAAACTGGGCTCTGAGACTTACAGCCTAATCCTATTGGATATTTGTGCTGGTGGAACACATATTCCACTGGCATAAACAGCTTTACAGCTGACAACCCGTCATCTTGGCTGGTGCCAGCTTGCAAGATCTTTTCCATCTATTCCTGTGGACCTGTTCTTTAAATCCCTAATTTAGATCAACTACTTTCTCTCAGTCGCCTATCTGCATTATGGCAATAATAATCAGAGATATCATCAGAAATCAGACAGGCTATTGATAAATTAAAAACACAAGGCTACATTAAGCATTTAACATTGCTAGTATTTTGGTCTTAAGCCTCTCTGTCACTATTTCTTGTAAATACTGGATAGAAGGCAAAACTCAGCCATTTGTTAACTGAATATTAAAATTACAAGGAACAGCATAAACTAATTTTAAGGCTGAATTCAAGGCAGACTTATTGGGGACAAGTCCCACTGAACTCAATTGCTTTATGCAGGAAGAAAAACAAATAGAATTGCAATTTCCAATGGTTACATTCTTTGTTTCGACACACAGGCAGAATGAATGGAGGCCAATTATATACAAAAGAACTGGGAAGAAAGTGGGATTGAAAACACCCAATAGAAAGTTCAAACTTACTCTTTTAAAAATGTATTGACCACATTTATACCCCTCTTTCCATGTAGGACACGCAAAGCAGATTACAAATATAAAGTATCACAACACAATCTTTTAAAAAATAATCATTTTAGAGTCTTCAAAATGCCACTGTTGGCTACATAATAGAATAGCATAGCCTTACAATAGCCATATAGCGTAGCACTGCTATTTCCCCCAGAAGCTATTGTGGGCCAGGGGATTAAAAAATTGGATTTGGAGCTTGGAGACTTGGATTTAACTCTGTTGCTGCCATGGCTGCATCATCTTTTGGCTAGTCATTATGTTTCCTTTTGACATTTTGGCCCTGTACATTACTGAGGCATTACTTCTCTATGGACAGTGGAAAGCAGGCTTAAAACAGAGGTTCCAGGCAGCAATTAATATTGTGTTAGCTTATGCAGCAATGCTCATCTCTAAAGACGAAGATATTGTCGGGTCGCCTCTTCAAGATCACTGGAAGCCCTGAAGAGGCAAGACCTTGACAAGCTGAGCAGAGGTCTTTTGGATGAGAGTCAAAAGACGCCTGCTCTGAAGTCTGTGTGGGAGGAGACGATAGCCAGAATTTGACCAGACTGTGAGAAGATCCACCTGGAATGTATTCAGTTCTTGAAAGACAGAACTTCTCTGTTCATTGTAAAAACTCCTTCAGGGGTTTAGAGAAAGCCTGCCCATGTAAACTGTCTTGAATAAAGTCAAAGGAGCAATCCAATGGCCAGAAAGGCAGTATATAAACACATACTATTATTATTAGTGGACCACTGAAGTTCATTTATTTATGGACCACTGAAGTCCTTGAAGAGTCAGTTATTTGGAGTATCTGATGGTGCTCATATAAGCAACTTGTTAAAGGCAAAATGTACTGGTTATAGAGATTGTGATACATCCCTTTACACGCGCAGGCAGATTTCATGGACAGGAGGTCTGGCTTAGTAGTAGAGCTGTGACCTGAAGAACACCTGGGAATGCAGTTCAAGATTGCCAGAAACATCTGAGAGCTGCTGCTGCTGACGAGATGAGTCATCCCAGCTGGTGAGAGGAGCAGAGGATGACCCCTTCAGCGAGAGTGAAGGAGTGCCATAACATGGAGGTGAATGCAATCAGAAAGATACCAGACTGTGAAGGATTCCACCTGGAATGAAGGTGTTCTATAAAATATAGAAGGACTGAAGGATTCCACCTGGAATGAAGGTGTTCTATAAAATATTAGAACTTGTAATTGTAAAAATCCTTACATGGGGATTTAGAAATTCTGCCTGTGTAAACCATCTTGGATTAAAGTCAGAGGAGAAATCCAATGACAAGAAAAGTAGTATATAAATACTGGTATTATCATCATTATTATGAAAATAGACTCCAAGAAGGTACATGAAGATGCTCCTTCTTCCAGTAGTTTTTGTCATTTTTGTAGTAATTGTTGTGAAGACATTTTGATATGTTGTACTTTCCAAAATAAGCACTGAAAGACAGGAGTATCCTTGTAATCAGGGAAAGATAGTATACCAGGTGCTACAGCTTATATTTTTTACAGCTCTTGCTATTTTAATTCTGGCAATCCAATATTCACTTTCCTGGGAGTAAGCCCCATTGGACACAGTGGGACCTACTTCTGAGTAGACATTAGGATTAGGATTAGACATTAGGATACTTCTGAGTAGACATAGGATTGGGCTGTAAAGCTGTTTCTGACACTTCATATGTATGTCATGGCATCCTTGATATGTTCAAAGCAACTATTTGGATGGGTCTTTTCCAAAGTACCACCTACAGCAGTTGTCATTGCCATTTTAGCAATGATGGCATTTCAAGGAAAAGCAAATCTTCAAAAAGAAAGGGACACTGTCAGAGAATTTAGCAACTTGCCACAGCAAGAACTATTGTTGTGGATAAAAGCAGGAGAAAGTATTAAGGCAAGCCAGCTGGACCGATCTGATACAAACCTGCTTGAAATTCCTAGAAGGCTTGTTAAATATTTGGAAGGCACATGCTATACCCACCCCTTCTTGCTGAAGCTAAGCAGATTTAACACTGGTCAATGCCTGCAAACTCTTATGTTGCATGATGGTGTTACTAACATAGAGGGACAGTTACATAGTTCTTCCTTGATGGTGGTATTAGTTTTAGGAGGGATCTCATTAAAAGCAAAAAACATAGCCCCCATGTCTAGGAGACAACTATAATCCTTGCCTTGTATGTTCAGAATAACTTGGTGGTCTGTAGGAGAGCATGGAACCTTTACCTCAGATGCTGTTGCTGTGGCAGTACGGGCTAGTGCGCTACCCTGGATCTTCTGGCATCATACAGAGTTCTTTGCATACTGGGCCATCTGCTCAGAGGGGTGCTTCCATTCAGGGCACTCATTCCTCCTTACCTCTCCTTGAGAGGAGCATAACTGCTCAGGATACTCATTGCAATCTGCATCGGGCAAGATCTCTCCCAGGTGATTCAGGACTCTGATTGGTATTAAACTGGGATGCCATCATCTGAGGACATTCCCTGTTCTCCATCTCTCCAGCTGGTCTCTTGGAGTTCCTATTCAGGTAGAGTTGGTTAGCAATGGATAAAAGTTCAGTGAGGGACTTTCTCTCATAGTCCTCAATGTTTTAGCCTGCGCTTGATATCAGGAGCAGATTGTGAAGTAAAACCATGCTCGCCAGTCTCTGCTGATCCAGAGAATGAGGATCAATATTGTTGTGTTTTCAAACACTGCCATCAACTGGGCCAGGAAATCGGAAGGATGTTCATCTTCATACTGCAGGCAATAATGTGCTTGGTCCCAGTTGAGTGTTTTTCCTATGGCATTCTGCAGTCTCCATAATATAGCATCCTTCATGTACCTAACAGCAGTTCATCCAGCTTCTTCCTCATAATTCCAGTTTGGCTCCTGTGCAGGCAGAAGAATGGCAGGATTGAGGTTCTAGTTTTGCAGATGCTTGGCAGCTGTAACACAAGCCTCCTTTTGTCTGCATTCAGCAGATTTTCCAACAGTACAGCCTGCCCATGTTGGAATATAGGTGCTAAATATGGATTTAAACTCTTTCATACCCTCTTTCAGCATTGTCCCTTGGGCAAGGCATCATCTCCTGACAGTTCAGGAGGTCTGCGGTGGTAAATGGTGCATAAACCATCCAGCTTTGTTCACTGCCACTGGGATGGTGTGCATCAGGGCTTGTATTACAGTTGCAGTTTAGTTCCTACCTCTCAATGGGGTTGGATCCTCAGGACCGTTGGTGTCTCAGGTTATTCAGGTGCTCTGGTGCTGTCTGATGATGCACTGGAGTCTGGGTGGTTCTCCATGCTGGATGTTGTGACCCTGGAAGCTTGCTGGTGGTCACCATACTGAGGTGGTGGTCCACCCTTCTGAAGTGGTCTCAAGTAAGAACAGGCAATCATGGTGTCTTCTCCTGGATCCCAAGCTACTGCCACTTTCTGTCTTTTAGGGGTTGTTGCTTTTAAGCAGGGCATTTGCCTTTGGGCCACCCCATTCCCTCTAAACTAGCCCACTTCCAATAATCAGAGTAGCAATGCTATTTCCATTTGCCGCTTTCCTTTAACACCCCCTGCAATCTATTCAGACTCCCCATTTTAAATGCCCACACTTGGGCCAATCACTTCTCAGTTTGGGCCACGCCTGGATATATAGCAACACCATTTTCTCCCTGGAAACATCAGGAGCATGCCCTGTTAAAGGCCCCCATCCCTCATAGATCAATGCCAGTGGGGTGTCCTGAGGAATTTCTTGTTTCGCAGAACTTCCACCCATTCACCTCACACTCATGCCTGTGATTCTCTAACAATTCCCTTGGCAAAAGGCACTCACAAGTAGTAACTACCTGATGATGGAATGCTCAGGCCAACTAATTGCTCAGTTGGCCTGATCAGTTCTCATTCTGGTCCTCATAATAGTTAATAGTTTATATCTCTGAACTTTATAACAATGGGGGAAAAGACAGAATATAAATGCAATAAATAATAAAGCACCAAGTGAAACTATGATAGTGTTGAAGAAACATTTCTATAATGTTTTATGCTGTTTTTCCCACTAGTACTTTCTGCCAGTGATAAGCTTCTTCCTGCCCAGAGACAACCCTTTCTTCATCCTGAGGTTGATACATTCCCTGGAAGGGAGGGGGGGAGTGAGCATAGAACCTGAGTGAAGACTGTGGCTGCAGTCCTATCCTCACTTTCCTAAGAGTAAGCTCCATTGACAATAATGGGACTTACATCTGAGTAGACAGGCATAGGATTGGACTGCCAATCTTTCACAACCTCCTAGAGCAGGGGTGCTCAAACTTTCAACTTTAGGGATCCTGGACCTTTAAAATTGTGTAGGAGAGATAATTTCAGCAGGTGCAGCTTATCATCTGTGGGATGACAAGTTGCACCTGCTGAAATTCTCTCTTCTATACACTTGTTAAAGGTCCAGCATCCCTAAAGTTGAAAGTTTGAGCACCCCTGTCCTAGAGCAGCCATTTTCAACCACTGTGCCGTGGCACACTGGTGTGCCACGGATGGTCTGCAAGTATGCCATGGGAGTTTAGGGGAGGGTCATTTGTTAGTCGGGCCACTGGGGAATGTGAACCCCTGCTTTTAGTGCAGTGTGCCTTGTCAATTGTCAAAAAACTGATGGTGTGCCTTGACAATTTTAGTGCTGGGTCAGTGTGCCGTGATATGACAAAGGTTGACAATAGCTGCCCTAGAGGGCAGGGTGAAAAGCAAGCCTATAATAGGGGGGTGCCCATAGCCCTCACGGTTCATCGGGACTACGGATTCTTTGCTCTACCAGTGACCCAGGGTTCCAAACTCCAGTCAGCCTTAACAGCGGCTACAGTTTTTGGCTGTAATTTAGCTAGTGATAACATCTGCCTGGCCTAGATCTAGCCTGGGAAGGAAGGTCTTTTGGGGAAACTGTTTACTGTGCCATTTCTAATGCCTTACTTACCTGCCCCTTGATATGTTTGGAAGAAAAGTTTATTCTTTGTTACTTATCAGGCCCTGAGTTAATCTTGGCCTGTGATTGGGTAAAAGTTACTTGTAGGGCCTAGCATAAACTAAGCTCCTGATTGGTTGACCTTCCTGTTGCTGCCCTTGGAGAGCAGAAGGAGAGGGAGAAGGAACTGATTGAAAACAGTTCTTTTCAGACCCTCTTCAGCTCAGCCTTTAGTACCTGGTGCAAAAAGGCTAGTGTTCTGTGTGCAAAACCAGGGAGCCGTGTGCAAACCCGGCTAATGAGGCTGCACACAGTTCTCAGGGTCAGTGAGCTCTTTTCTGCTCAAGGTCTGTCTTCAGCTTAGAAACCACGGTTCCAGGCTCCTTTGTAGCCATCAGAGAAAGAGTCAGCCCGACCATTGGCTGCTTTACCTTAGTAATAGTAAGTAAATAGTAATAGAATTTGCTTTCAAATAGTAATTATTTGAAAACTATTAATTATTGTTTTTAATTGTTAATTGTGTATTTTTAATTGTTGTAGGCCGCCTTGCATGCCCATGGGCCAAAAAGGCGGGATATAAATTAATAAAATAATAATAATAATATCTGCCTGGCCTCTGGAGGGTTGAAATTGATTAGACCAGTTGCTCTCAAACTTTTAGCACTGGGACCCACTTTTTAGAATGAGAATCTGGCAAGAACCAGCAGAAGTGATGTCATGACCAGAAGTGACATCATCAAGCAGGAAAATTTTTAATAATCCTAGGCTACAATCGTACCCACACTTACCCAGGAACAAGTCCCATTTACTATCATTGTTAAAAGCATATACATAGTAGCCTATTAAAAGGACAGATCTATAACATCTCCCCAAATGCAGGCACATTAATCAGGTTATCCTCAAGTCTAATATATTAAAAATAGAATATTGAAATGAATGGGGACCTACCTGAAATTGGTTCATGACCCACCTAGTGGGTCCCAACCTATAGTTTGAGAAACACTGGATTAGATCAGGGGTGCCCAAATCCCAGCCTGGGGGCCACTTGTGGCCCTCGGGGTCTCTCAATCCAGCCCACGGGGAGCCCCCAGCCTCTAATGAGCCTCTGGCCCTCCGGAGATTTGCTGGAGCCTCTGCTGGCTCAACGCAACTGCTCTCAGCGTGAGGGTGACTGTTGGTGAGCTGCGGGATGAGGGCTTCCTCCGCTGCTTGCTGTTTCACATGTGTGATGCTGCAGCAGCAGCAAAGGAAAGGCTGGCCTTGCTTTGTGGAAGGCATTTTATAGGCTTTGCGCTATTGCAAGACTTTCATTCAATTCATATAAGTTCCATCTCTAGTATATTCATTTATGTAAATTTGAAATGTAAATTCTTTTGAAATGTAAATTCTCCGCGTCTGTGCGATTTCAACAGCAGGGCAAGGAAGCCAGGGCCCCAGATACCGCCCTCCTGTTCCCTTGAGAAGAGGAGCAGCAAACCAGCATAGGGTTTTTAAGTACCCCTAAACAACCAAAAAAAGAAAAGAAATAAATAAACTATGGAGTCAGACAGCCAGCAGCAGGGTGGGGGCTATCCAGTGTTTTGTATCGAGTGCAACATGTATGATTCTATGCTTCTGGGGCATAAGTCATGGGTGTGTCCTCAGTGCAAGGAGCTCCAGGGACTCAGGGAAGCGTCCCCTTCCTTGAACCCTTGGTGGCCAACCTGGAGAAGCAGAGGCAGGCAGAGAAGGACCATGGGGAGACTTCTGGGGACGATCAGGCTTCGTCCCATCCTCAGGCATGCAGCTCCTCAGCTGCCCAGGTGGGAAATCTTGGGGCTGGAGAATGTCATCCTGGAGAGGAGGGAAACAATCCCCGAGGGGGGACCCCTTCTCCAGGGGACAGGCCCATATCCGAACGCACTCAGGATACTCCTCGGCAGGAGGGGGGTCAGGGGCTTCTTGTAGTGGGGAATTCGATTATCAGAAACATAGAGAGGGGGTTTGCGATGGATGTGAGGACTGCATGGTGACTTGCCTGCCTGGTGCGAAGGTTGTGGACATCACTTCTCGTCCAGACAGGCTGGTAGATAGGGCTGGTGAGGAGGTAGCGGTTGTGGTGCATGTTGGCACCAACAATGTGGGGAAGTGTAGCTGGAAGGTCCTGGAGGCCAAATTTAGGCTATTAGGTAGGAAGCTGAAAGCCAGTACCTCAAAGGTAGCGTTCTCTGAAGTGCTACCTGTTCCACCCGCAGGGCCAGCGAGTCAGGCGGAGATCAGGGGTCTCAATGCATGGATGAGACGGTGGTGTAGGGAGGAGGGGTTTAGATTCGTTAGGCACTGGGGAACATTTTGGGACAAGTGGGGCCTGTACAAAAGGGACGGGCTTCACTTGAACCAGAATGGAACCAGACTGCTGGCGCATAACATTAAAAAGGTGGCAGAGCAGCTTTTAAACTGATTCCTGAGGGAAGGCCTACAGGAGCTGAGGGGCATCCGGTTTGGGACTTCTCATCCTTATGGAACAAGGAATAGGAGGTTAGAGAACAACAAGGTAAAGTCAGAGTAGGAGAAGAAATTGGGAATGGTAGCATGATGGCATGTGATAGACAGTTTGGCACAATGAGAGGTTGCAGGGATAAAGGAGCTAATAAGCAGCCCATTCTGGGCCATTCCATGTACAAATGTTTTTATGCAAATGCCCGAAGTCTCCAAGCGAAGATGGGAGAACTGGAATGTTCTAGAGAAAACTTTGGAATGGTTACTAGAGAAAACCATTCCATGGTTACTGGAATGGTTACTAGAGAAAACTCTGATATAGTGGGCATAACGGAAACCTGGTGGAATGCGGAGAATCAGTGGGATGCTGCAATCCCGGGCTATAAACTCTACCAGAGGGTTTATTGGTTGTGGGGTGGCCATTTTTGTTAAAGAAGGGGTAGAATCCAGCAAAGTAGAAATTGAAGACTGGTCCGACTCCACCATAGAATCTTTGTGGGTTAAATTACCAGGCCTGAGGAGCGATGTAATACTCCTGGGGCAGGAGGTAGAGCTGCCGCCTTGTATGCCTGAAGATCTGAGGCTGCCAGTTCAAAATAACTGGAAGTACCCGAGAACTGATGACACGCTGATATACTGATGAGCTGACCCTCGGTGGCAGGGAGGAGTTGCCGTCAAGTGGAGCATGGGAGGCAAAGGGCCAGAGAGAGGCCAGACTGGGAAGGAATCCAGCTGGAACGAGGAGTTCTATGAAAGACTAAAACTATTCAATTGTAAAAATCCCTACGGGGGTTTAGAACAGCCTGCCTATGTAAACCGCCTTGGATTAAAGTCTGAGGAGAAATCTGACAACCAAAGAAAGGCGGTATATAAATACCTGTATAAATAAATAAAAAATACAGGGGGCCTACTATCGTCCTCCAGACCAGAAACCTGAAGGGGACCTTGAAATGAGGAAACAGATCAGGAAGGTGACAAGGAGGGACAGGGTTGTAATCATGGGGGACTTCAATCATCCTCATATCAATTGGGTCAATTTGTTTTCTGGTCACAAAAAGGAGACCAGATTTCTTGACATGTTTAATGACTGTGCCTTAGAGCAGCTTGTCATGGAGCCCACAAGAGGACAGGTGACTCTGGATTTAATATTGTGTGGTACTCAGGACCTGGTTAGAAATGTCAGTGTTACTGAGCGATTGGGGAACAGTGATCATACTGCGATCCGTTTCAACATGCACGTCGGGGGGGGGGGAAGAATATCAGGCAAATCTCTCACAAAAACCCTTGACTTCTGACGAGCGGACTTCCCTCAAATGAGGAGGCTGGTTACAAGGAGGTTGAAAGGGAAGGTGAAAAGAGTCCAATCTCTCCAGAGTGCATGGAGGCTGCTTAAAACAACCGTAACAGAGGCCCAGCAGAAGTGTATACCGCAAAAGAAGAAGGGCTCACTAAGTCAAGGAGGGTGCCCGCATGGCTAACCAGCCAAGTTAGAGAGGCCATAAAGGGCAAGGAAGCTTCCTTCCGTAAATGGAAGTCTTGACCTAATGAGGAGAAACAAACTGTGGCAAAAGAAATGTAAGAAGGTGATACGGGAGGCCAAGAGAGACTATGAGGAACACATGGACAGCAACATTAAGAGGAATAACAAAAGTTTCTTCAAATGTGCTAGAAGCAGGAAACCCGCCAGAGAAGCAGTTGGCCCCCTCGATGGTGAGGGAGGGAAAGGGGAGATAAAGGAAGACTTAGAGATGGCAGAGAAATTAAATGAGTTCTTCACGGCAGAAGACCTCAGGCAGATACCGCTGCCCGAACGGCCCCTCCTGACCAAGGAATTAAGTCAGATAGAGGTTAAAAGAGAAGATGTTTCAGACCTCATTGATAAATTAAAGATCAATAAGTCATCGGGCCCTGATGGCACCCACCCAAGAGTTATTAAGGAATTGAAGAATGAGGTTGCTGATCTCTTGATTAAATATGCAACTTTTCCCTCAAAACGGCCATGGTGCCAGAGGATTGGAGGATAGCAAATGTCACACCAATTTTTAAAAAGGGAAGGAGGAGGGACCCGAGAAACTATAGGCTGGCCAGCCTAACATCTATACCGGGTAAAAGAGTGGAATGCCTCAGCAAAGATAGACTCTCAAAACATATCGGTGAACAAGCCTTGCTGAGGGAGAATCAGCATGGCTTCTGTAAGGCTAAGTCTTGCCTCACGAACCTTATAGAATTCTTTGAAAATGTCAACAGGCATGTGGATGTGGGAGAACCCGTGGACATTATATATCTGGACTTTCAGTAGGCGTTCAACACGGTCCCTCACCAAAGGCTACTGAAAAACTCCACAGTCAGGGAATTAGAGGGCAGGTCCTCTCATGGATTGAGAACTAGTTGAAGACCAGGAAACAGAGAGTGGGTGTCAATGGGCAATTTTCACAATGGAGAGAAGTGAAAAGCGGTGTGCCCCAAGGATCTGTCCTGGGACTGGTGCTCTTCAACCTCTTCATAAATGACCTGGAAACAGAGTTGAGCAGTAAGCTGGCTAAGTTTGCAGACGACACCAAACATTTCTGAGTGGTGAAGACCAGAAGTGATTGTGAAGAGCTCCAGAAGGATCTCTCCAACCTGGCAGAATGGGCAGCAAAATGGCAGATGTGTTTCAATGTAAGTAAGTGTAAAGCCATGCACATTGGAGAAAAAAATCAAAACTTCACATATAGGCTAATGGGTCCTGAGCTGTCTGTGACAGATCAGGAGAGAGATCTTGGAGTGGTGGTGGACAGCTCGATGAAAGTGTTGACCCAATGTGCAGTGACAGTGAAGAAGGCCAATTCTATGCTTGGGATCATTAGAAAAGGTATTGAGAACAAAACAGCTAATATTATAATGCCATTGTACAAATCTATGATAAGGCCACACCTGGAGTATTGCGTCCAGTTCTGGTCACCACATCTCAAAAAGGACATAGTAGAAATTGAAAAAGTGCAAAAGAGAGCGACTAAGATGATTACTGGGCTGGGGCACCTTCCTTATGAGGAACGTCTATGGTGTTTGGGCCTCTTCAGCCTAGAAAAGAGGACCTGAGGGGGGCATGATTGAGACTTACAAAATTATGCTCAGGAAGGATAGAGTGGATAGAGAGATGCTCTTTACACTCTCATGTAACACCAGAACCAAGGGACATCCACTAAAATTGAGTGTTGGGAGAGTTAGGACAGATAAAAGAAAATATTTCTCTACTCAGCGTGTGATTGGTCTGTGGAACTCCTTGCCACAGGATGTGGTGATGGCATCTGGCCTAGATGCCAGGGGATTGGACAAATTTCTGGAAGAAGACTCTATTAAGGGTTACAAGACATGATGTGTATGTGCAACCTCCTGATTTTAGAAACTTGCTATGTCAGATGCAAGGGAGGGCACCAGGATGCAGGTCTCTTGTTATCTGGTGTGCTCCCTGGGACATTTGGTGAGTTGCTGTGAATTCTACCTTCAGTGACTACCTCTGCACAAGTGGTTTAGCTGTTCACCAGAAGTATAAGAAGCCTACCTGTTGTTATTTTTAAACAATCTTTCTTTAGTATTCACTAGATGGCAGTGTAGCTCCAGATATCAAATAGTTAAGAGTAGCAAATTAAAATACATAATACAGTAGATAAGAAAGGTTGCCAAACAGGAAACCCTTAATGTGAAAATGGCCATTGGAAAAGTTAATATTATGAACGTTTGGAAATGGCTAATTTGGCTTCTTCATGTTCACATTGATCAGTCACTTAATATAAAGCTATTGTACATACACTGGCAGATTTAATATCAAGATGAGCTACCTTTTCAGATTGGCCAACAAGGGTCACATTACAATTCAGGGTACTTGGAGGATCGAGAGAAGGCATTCCAATTTTTTTAGTGCACATCTGAGTTCCCTTGGGAGCACCACCTTTAAATATTGGAGAAAGTAAAAAACATTTTTTCATTAAAATTTAATGTAAATATAAAATCATTCTTTCATTCTTCTAAACCAGGGGTCTCCAAACCCAGGCCCAAGGGGCAGATGCGGGCTGCAGTGAGCCTCTAACTGGTCCATGGCCAGTCTCTGGTGCCCTGAGAGCCTCTCGCCCATTTGACCAAACACGACTGGAACTATGTACCCATGCCACTTGGTGCCAAACTAACCAGTGTGGACGTCCCGCAGCTGCCTGTGCTAGCCTTTGCACCACATCTCCCTCCTTCTAGCTGCCACAAAGTACTTTACAGCACTTTTGCTACAGCTGTCTCCCTGGCAGATGTGCAAGACTGGCACTGTGGAACAGTAGGATCTGGTCCTTAATTGTTAGGAATTTTTAAAAGTCAGGGTTGTGACTTAAATGTTGAATTGCTCTGGGAACTGAAGGGAAGCACATGTGGCCTCTGCCATCGGCCAGCGGAGTTGCACCCCCTTCTCTTCCACAAAGGCGAAAGGAAAACTAGCCTGGAACCATCATTCAACCAGAGAAAGAGCATGTTTCCACCCTCCCTACCAAAAAGAGTTCAACCACCAGTTGCTCTGAGACTGTAGAAGCAAGAGAAGTTCCGTGAAGAACATAAGAACAGCCCCGCTGGATCAGGCCATAGGCCCATATAGTCCAGCTTCCTGTATCTCACAGCGGCCCACCAAAAGCCCCAGGGAGCACACTAGATAACAAGAGACCTGCATCCTGGTGCCCTCCCTTGCATCTGGCATTCTGACATAGCTCATAGCCCAAGTCACCATGCGGTCCTCACATCCGTCGCAAACCCCCCTCTCTATGTTTCTAATAATCCTCACTACAAGAAGCCCCCGACTCCCCTCCCGCTGAGGAGTATCCTGAGTGCCTTCGGATATGGGCCCATCCCCTGGAGAAGGGGTCCCCCCTCGGGGATTGTTTCCCTCCTCTCCAGGATTACGTCCTCCAGCCCCGAGACTTCCCACCCGGGCAGCTGAGGAGCTGCGTGCCTGAGGATGGGACAAAGGCTGATCATCCCCAGAAGTCTCCCCATGGTCCTTCTCTGCCTGCCTCTGCTTCTCCAGGTCGGCCACCAAGGCTTCAAGGGAGCGGACGCGTTCCCTGAGTCCCTGGAGCTCCTTGCACCGAGGACACACCCATGACTTATGCCCTGATGGAAAACACTGGATAACCCCCACCCTGCTGCTGGCTGTCTGACTGCATAGCTTTTTCTTTTGTTGTTGTTTAGGGGTACGTAAAAAAACCCCTACACTAGTTTGCTGCCCTCTTCTCAAGGGAAGAGGGCGGCGGCATCTGGGGCCCTGGCTTCCTCGCCCTGCTGCTGAACTCGCACAGATGCTAAACTCGTGGTGCCTTACCTGCCACTTTGTTCCCAAAGCACTGGGTTCCCAGAGGCCACACGCACTTCTGTAGAGAGGCTCACATGGTGGCAGGCACTAGCTTTATACCCCTAGCTAGCTCCTTCTCCCTCCCCCCTTGCTGACTGAAAAGGGGCTGGTCTTCCCGGATGAGATTTCAAAAGCTCTGGAAGACAATAAGCTGCTGATGGGCTTAATCTACTCTGCAGGCTCCTGAATGGGTTGCTTGGATTAGCCTAATGGGTTGCTTATCAACTCCTAAAGGTCAATGACTATGACCTAAAGGACAATGACAATGCTAAATTGCCCTGTCTGGTTGGGAACTGGCCCTTCCTAGGTTCTTACCCTCCTAATTCATTTCTCTTAGGCTGGACTGTTGTTGTTTTTTTAACCTCAAGTTAGTTTTTATTTGAGTTTATTTATCGCTCTCACCTAGATCCTGTGTCCCAATTTACTGAACCTTTAGATTATGTTCCACATGCGCTGCCTCCGACGCATCCTCGGCATCACCTGGCAGGACGAAGTTCCAAACAACACAGTCCTGGAACATGCTGGAATCCCTAGCATGTATTCACTGCTGAAACAGAGACGCCTGCGTTGGCTTGGTCATGTCGTGAGAATGGATGATGGCCGGATCCCAAAGGATCTCCTCTATGGAGAACTCGTGCAAGGAAAGCGCCCTACAGGTAGACCACAGCTGCGATACAAGGACATCTGCAAGAGGGATCTGAAGGCCTTAGGGATGGACCTCAACAAGTGGGAAACCCTGGCCTCTGAGCGGCCCGCTTGGAGGCAGGCTGTGCAGCATGGCCTTTCCCAGTTTGAAGAGACACTTGGCCAACAGTCTGAGGCTAAGAGGCAAAGAAGGAAGGCCCATAGCCAGGGAGACAGACCAGGGACAGACTGCACTTGCTCCCGGTGTGGAAGGGATTGTCACTCCTGGATTGGCCTTTTCAGCCACACTAGACGCTGTGCCAGAACCACCTTTCAGAGCGCGATACCATAGTCTTTCGAGACTGAAGGTTGCCAATACAATACAATACTTAGATTATGTTCTAACTTAGATTAAGTTTAACTTGGGTTAAGGATAGGGTTAACTTAAACAAAGTAGAAAAACTTGCTTTCCACTTTAACCTCTGTTTTATTTATTTTTCCAAGTGCCTGACCCTTGGGCTCTTACTCACAAGCAGGACTCTGCTCCTGCTCAAAGTAGACCTATGTACATATTGTACATATGTACGTACGTATTTATTTTTATTGCCCTCACCACTGGAGAAGGGCTGCTGGGTGGTTTTTTGTATTGCTCTCTGTGTAACTGTGGTAACTGTAGGCAGTTCTAGCAGGAGGGCATATGGGCGTATAGGTTCAAAGGGAGAGGAGAGCCGAGAGAGTGGACCGGTGTGTTGGGTGGGTAGGCAGTACAGAGAGTGAGTGAGAGAAGCAGATGAGGAAAGAGACAGAGATGGCAATAGACCAAGAGTGACCTGGAGCAGAGAAGGTAAAAAAGAACAGAGAGAGGGAGAGAGATGCATAGATTGGGAGAGAGGCCAAGAAGGCAATGGAGCAAGAGAGGAAAGACTAGACTGAACCAGAGGCAGCAAGGAGAGAGAGGAGGAGGAGCAGATGAGGAAAGGCAGCAGGGTTGGCGATTCAAGGAAGGATTAATAAACTAAAATCTCTTTTACTAAGTTGTTTCATTGTCTGTTGGGGGCAAAGTTTCAGAATCCTGCCTAGTCATTCAGGAAGCTACCAAGTGCTCATTGTGGTCTAGTAACTTGAGGACTGAAGCTTTAATTGGAGAAAGCGCTCCAATTAAGGATAGAATTAAGGATAGAATTAAGCCTAGTGGGTCTCAGTGTCCCTGGACTGAGACACTGGCACACACAGGGTGGTGGCAGTACTACTGGACGGGGGGCCTTGAGGGCTTTAGGGTTTGAGAACCAAGAACTCCGAGCACCCCAAACCCCCCTAAGGTTGCAACATGGTGGCCTAAACACGCTGGGATTTCGACTGAACTTTGTTCCCAAAAGTGGTTACACTTAAGGCAGAGGCAAACCTCTACAAAGTCTTCAGTGGTTTGTTATAACAGTAAGGGCTGTTCGCCTCAGCAATGTTAAGCAGAACTAACATAGGGTAGAAGACAGCAACATGATGTTCAGAGATCAGTTGCTTGATTCTGAAGAGGTGGAAGGGGCTGTGGGACTGATGCCAGTCAACATACTGGATTCCCAAACCCCAAGCCTAGTGAAAGAGGCTTACAAATCTGAGTCTGTACCACCTATGACTATGGAGGATGAGAGGCCCCCGAGAGGACACTCAGGGAAGCACCAAATTCAACTCATGGAGGAAGAGAGACAGAGGTTCACAGCACGTGTGTCATGGAGTGCAGAGAACCAGAGCAATCCGCAGAGGCACAACATGCCAAGTGCGCTGCCAGTAGGTCCACTCTCAAATTTCAACAAGAGTTGGAGTGGATGGATAAAAGTGATGCAGAAAGTGATGAGGACCCTTGGATGTTGCCTGCCGTGCAAAAACCAGCATCACGTTCCACAGTAAGAGCACAGCCTCCTTTACAACCGTCATCTGTTGTGAACCTGGTGTGGCTGCTGTTGTGAACCTGGTGTGGCTGGTTTCCACACCTCCTCCACCCACTCCTGCACCAACAGCCCCACTGCCAACGGGGGATGGGAATGCTGCCGGAGCTTCCCCAGGAGCTGCAATGCCCTCAGCAGGAGACTGGGCTAAAATTTTTGCCATGGAACAGCGCCTCTTAGAAATGCAGATGGAGGATCGGAGAGGACAAAGGAAGCGTCTCAGAGAGCAATGGGACTGACACGCTTCCAAGGTATGTCCGTGATGGGGACGCAATGTCCTATTTTGCTATGTTTGAACAAGCATGTGAGGATGAGGAAGTCCCTAAAAGGCTATGGTTGCATGTACTCCGGTCACAATGTGTGGGGACAGAGCTAGCGCACATACTTGCAGGACTACCTAAAGAACAAAGACACAATTACAAACTGTTTAAGTCCTTAGTCAAAGAGAATCTGGTCATAAATGAGCAAATGGCAAGGCAGAATTCCCGCCATGCAGAAATGAAGCCAGATGAAATGTATACTAATTTACAGCTGCACTTAGAGAGAGCTTTGAGCACCTGGGCCAAGTCTGCAGAAGCAGAAACTGTGCAGCAGTGGAGAGAGTTGATGGCAAAAGAACACTTTTTCTCCTATTTACTGCCAGCATTGGCAGACTGGGTATCGGAAAGACAGCCTGCAACCGCTCTGCAAGCGGCAAGTATCGCAGATGAAATTGCATCACGAAGACAGCATCACCAAGCCAGCATCAGAAGCCAACCAAATGGGCAGCCTAAAAGCTTTCAGCAACAGCCAGCAAAGAAAGGAAGGGAGGAGAGCGGCAGAGGTCCTGGCCAGCCAACAAAGAAACAGCCATTGCCAGGCAAAAAAAAGCCTGCTGTCTTCCGCAAGTTCCCAGGAAATGCTGCAGCCCCAACAACTAATGATCTCCGTTGCCACGAATTCAGTCAGGCAGGCCATATAAGAAAACTCTGAGCAAAATACAAATGGAAATGCGGTAAAGAAAAATGAACAAGAAAAGACCAGCCCTGCAATAGAGACTCTCTACCGGTTGCTATGGCAACAGGTTGGTCTACAGCAGGGGTAGTTGGTCTACCCCGGCCCTGGGGCCACTTGCGGCCCTCGAGGCCTCTTAATGCGGCCCTCAGGGAGCCCCCAGTCTCCAATGAGCCTCTGACCCTCAGGAGATTTGTTGGAGCCCACACTGGCCTGACGCAGTTTAAGGCGACTGTCTGACCTCTCACATGAGCTGTGGGATAAGGGTTCCCTCCACCGCTTGCTTTTTCACGTCTGTGGTGCAGCAGCAGCAGCAAAGAAAAGGCCAGCCATGCTTTGTGCAAGGCCTTTTATAGGCCTTGAGTTATTACAAGACCTTCATTCATTCATTAAGTTCATCTTTAATATATTCATTTATGTAAACTTATGTAAATTTATTCACATTTTAAATGTAAATTAATTCTTTTTTCCCCCGGCCCCCGACACAGTGTCAGAGAGATGATTTGGCCCTCCTGCCAAAAACTTTGGACACCCCTGGTCTACAGAGCCACTCCCAGGATGCGAAGTAATGGAGATGGTCAATTTAATTTCCAAGGAGCAGCGAAAATGGGTGAATGACAAGCGAAAACAACCTATTTCATTGTGTGGGGGGAGAATTCAAACCATAGGGTGTCAAGATTTTGGGAGTGACATTTCGTTCATTTCTCAAGAGTTGCTAGACTCTTTACAAAATGAAACAGCACAAAAAGCCAAGCATTGTGCAGCTGTATATTTATTTGATTCCCCAATTCCCCAATTCCGTAAGTTAATAACTTTAGATCGTGAGTATAAACCTTTTAAAGGACCCCACTTCTTTCTAATTCATGCATCTAACTCGCCTTCCATGCTGACTGGGTCAGACCTAGCGTTCGCAGATGAACAAGCACGAAAACAGGCAGATATCCTGGCTGCACAGTCTGTACAGACCAGAAGTCAACTAAAGGTGCAACAACAGCCAGCTAACCAGTCTGATAAGACTGTACCCTCAAATTGCCAGGAAGTATCAGCCTTACAGTGCTTAGAAGACCCTGAAACAAAAAGCAGATTTATTGCAGCCACCCTATCAGAACCTGCCTTACAGGACTTGGTGGAAAAGGTGCAGAAGGGGCAGGAAGAGCCCAGAGATGTTCATTTCTTCTTCCAGAATGATTTGCTCTATATAAGTTATGTGTTAGCTGGCACTGCCCCCTCGTGGCAAAAGAAAATACAGCTTGTAGTTCCAACTCCATATAGAAATCTAGTGTTACAGCAAGCGCACGATTCCTTGTTTGGAGCGCATATGGGTCAAAAAAGAACTTATCACAGAGTGACCGAGTTGTTCTATTGGCCAAAATGCAGACAATCAGTCAAAGAGTACATTAAGAACTGTGAAACATGCCAAGTTGTTGGAAGAAATGCAAGTGAACTAAGAGCCAAGTTAAGGCCTGTGCCAACTCTAAGCCAGCTTCCGTTCTCTGAAATCTGTATTGATGTGTTAGGGCCTTTGAAAAGGACTCCTGCTGGAAATCAGTTTCTTCTGGTGTGTATTTGCAGAGCAACCAGATATGTTTGGGCTGCGCCTTTAGCCAATGTTAGCTGTAAAAGTTGCTCAGTGTTTACTGGACTTGTTTGCTCGAGTTGGTGTGCCTACCAGGATCTTGTCAGATCAAGGCTCAAATTTCACTTCTAAGTTATTAGTGAAGTTATGTGAATTGGTCCAGATAGACAAACTTACTAGCTCCGTTTACCACCCTCTTTCACATGGAATTATTGAAAGAGCTATTCAGATGCTATCAGTGGAGTTGAAAAAATTTTGTTATGATTATGGACAGTCTTGGGACAAAACTATACCATTTTTGTGTTCTGCCTACAATGACACCCCTAGTGAAGCTTTGGGCTATTCACCTCATCAGCTTATCTATGGCAGAAACATAACTATGCCTTTGCGCTTACTCAAGTCTTCTTGGGAAGGCCAATTAGATGAGATGCCAGTACCTGTTGTGGAATATTTTAAACTACGTGACAAGCTAGAGACTGTGCGTGAATTTGCCAAACAAAACCTAGAAGTGACTCAGGCTGAACAAAAGAGACGTTATCATCTAAAAGCCAGACCTCGTGAATTAGCAGAAGGCATGAAAGTGTTGGTGTCAGTGCCTGAACGCCAACATAAGCATAAGGCAAAAAGGTTTTGTGATTGTAAAATGTTTGCCTAATTACAATTTCCTAGTACAGGAGGAGACCAAGCAACAGAAGTCTACTGTATTACATGCAAACAGGCTTAAACAATTTGTGGAATGGGATCATACTAACGTGTTCTTTGTACAAGGTTTTCACAGCACAGAATCAGACCAGCTAGAGCACTACCTCTTGGACCCACAACCGGAAAATTTGGAAACTTTAGATGATGTCCAGCTACCTGAGGACCTAGCTTACCCACAACAAGTAGAGCTTTGTGAGACTTTAGAGAACTTCCCTGAACTGTTTACAGGTATACCAGGGCAAACCAATGTGTTACAACATACAATCTCCTTAGTAGAAGGGGCTACACTTAGGGGCTATGTCCCCTAAGACCTATTGTAGGACCTATGGCTGACATTGTGGACAAAGAGATTGACCTACTATTAAAATTAGACATCATTGAACCATCCCACAGTGAATAGGCTTCACCCATTGTGATGGTTGAAAAGAAACAGCCAGAGGGCCAAACCATAAAACAATATAGAATGTGCATAGATTACAGGAGATAGAACACCAAATGCAAAAATGACTGTTTTCCTCTATCCCGAAAGGACTCACTAATAGAATAAGTGGCCAAAAGTAAGTTTGTTTCCACATTAGACATAGCCAAGGGGTACTATCAAGTGAACATGCACCCAGATAGCATACCACTGACTGCGTCTGTAACCCCAAGGGGTTTTTTCCATTTCAAACGAATGCCTTTTGGCTTGGCCAGAGCACCAGCCACATTTCAAAGATTAATAAACACTCTCTTAGCTAAGCACCAACCATATTGCAGTGCGTACCTTGATGATATTGTCATATTTAGTGACACTTGGGAGGAATACCTTCAACATGTCCGTGATGTACTACAGACTTTGAAAGATGCTGGTCTTACTCTCAGAGCCTCTAAATGTCAATTTGCCAGAGGAACTGTACAGTAGTTAGGTCACATGATTGGAAGTGGACAAATGAGGCATATGGAAGCTAAAGTAGACAATATTGTGAATTGGCATGTCCCTCAGACGAAGAAACAGGTTCAATTGTTCCTTAGACTTGTTTCCTACTACAGAAAGTTTTTGCCTCACTTCTCAACTCTTGCTACCCCTTTAACTAACCTGTGTCATAAGCATTTACCCCAACAGGTGAACTGGACAGCTGAGTGTCAAAAGTCCTTTGATGCCCTGAAGCAACGTCTATCCGAAGCACCTGTCCTGAGAGCACCAGATTTTTCTAAAAAGTTTGTGGTTCAAACTGATGCAAGCATGAGTGGGTTAGGAGCTGTTCTTTTACAGGAATGTCTTCCATGAGTGTGGGCTTTGTCTAAGATAGGACCCTACCTGTTAGGAACTACAGGTAAACAGATCATTCACCTTTAGCCCTCTAAGCCAAAGACAACCAAAGGATCCTGTGTTGGGCTTTATCGCTGCAGGATTACCAATTTAAGATTCAACATCTCTCCAGTTCTATGAATGTCTTGCTGAAGCTTTGTCTCACATGTAGTATAGTAGAAATCCACAACGCACTAGTTCATAAGTAGTAACCAAACTGTATTAGTGAAAAGTCTGTGAAGTACTCTCCATGTAACCGCACTGTATCTAATCCTGCTACTACAAACTGCCTTATAGCTTTCACTGCTTTATACCCTGCTTAGTAAGTAACTATAGAGTAAGCTCATTATAAGAAGTGCCCTAACCTGTGTGTTAGCAAAGAGTGGCTGGGGGTGTTGAACCTCCCAGCCTCTCTTCCCAAAAAGGAGCATGTCATGAATATGTCCATGTTAGGCTTTGGTTAGAGTAGGAAGTACATACCTTATGTCAAACTATTTTGACAGCTGGTCCCGCCCCTTTTTACTGGAAATCCCGCCCCCTAAGGGGGGTTCAAGTGACCCCTCAAACAACTCCCCCCACTGCCCCCCACCACTGGGGAGGGTTTTTGGGGCACCCCGACATTTGGTTTGGCGGGAAAAGGAACCCGTCAATAAAAGTGTGGGAAAGGGGTTCATGTGACCCCTCAAACAACTCCCCCCACTGCCCCCCACCACTGGGGAGGGTTTTTGGGGCACCCCGACATTTGGTTTGGCTGGAAAAGGAACCCGTCAATAAAAGTGTGGGAAAGGGGTTCATGTGACCACTCAAACAACTCGCCCCGTTCCCCTCGACCGCTAGGGAAGGGTTTTGTAGCTCCCCGACATTTGGTTTGGCGGGAAAAGGAGCCCGCCAATAAAGTGTGGGAAAGGGGTTCATGTGACCACTCAAACAACTCGCCCCGTTCCCCTCGACCGCTAGGGAAGGGTTTTGTAGCACCCCGACATTTGGTTTGGCGGGAAAAGGAGCCCACTAATAAAGTGTGGGAAAGGGGTTCATGTGACCACTCAAACAACTTGCCCCATCGTCGCCGACCAATAGGCGCAGGTTTCATAGCTCTCAGACCACCGTGTGGAGCCAATGGGAAAAAAGGGGGAGTGGGAACAGGTCCGGACATGTCCTTGTATTTAAGGCACAGGTCCTTTGGGGGGGGGGAGGGAGAAACCTGTTCAGCCTTTTGCTGTTGCTGCTGTTTCTGCCATGGCCTCCCCTCTGAAAAGCTCACCCGCTTCGCCTTCTGAGACCGAGACTCCCCAGTTGGAGTGCGAATCCCCTGCCGGGGAGGAGAGTGAAAATCACACTATGGTGGTGGTCAAGATGGAGAGCCCCGAAGAAGAGAAGGAGAACGTGCCGCCTTCTGAGGGGGGGGAGACACCAGTCAGACCCGTGGATTCTCAAAACTACGTTCGCAAACTGCTCAAGATGGAGAGCTGCGATGAATCAGAGACCCCAGACAGGCCCACTGATTCTCAAAGCCTACCACAGGCACCTATGAAGAAGAAGCAAAAATGTAGGCGTTATGAAGATGAAGAGGATGATGTGTTACCGTTTCCATCTTTGAACCTGGTTTACCAATTTGCAATGGAAGAGCCACCTGTACCTAGAGAAACTGAAGCAGAGGTAAATCACTGTGCTTGAGTGCATACGTGAGTGTGTTGCCTGAAATGTAAAATCAAAAAAATACTTATTTGTGTTTTTTTGTAGGCTATTCCAAAGAAGGATGTGAACCAAGACGCTTTCAAAACGCTACGGAACATTTTAGGGGTTCTCCCGCTGGACAGACAGAACAAAAATCTGACATCACAGACAAGGCAGAGAATCACAAAGAGTGTGCTGAGAGCAAGTTTGTTCACCATAGTGAAGTATTGTGTATCAAAATTTCTCGAAGTGTCCTGTGACGGATGTCAAACAAAGGCCCCAAACCAGGATGCCCATGTCTGCTTGGACTGGACTCAGGAGTTTATTCGAGACATGCTGCGCAGGGTTATGAAGAAATTGGACATTAGAAGTCTGTTGCACACGTGTATCTGTATTGCATTTTCATTAGGTTGTCTGGAGATGAAGCAGGAATTTCCTGAATACGTTATGTCTTTATTGGATCATGTATATAAATTTGAATCTGAACCCCATAAAATAGCTGCTAATCTGCTTCAGCCGCAAGATCGTGTTTTTCTTTTTTCTGTTGAAAGAGTGGTCAAAGCCAAATCTTTTTGGTTTTATCTGATGTAATATTATTGGAATAATAATGGAGTGGAATGGAATATTAATATATGGATCTTGCATGACTAGGGAAAAAAAGTAGAGAGAGAGAATGCTTATTTTAAAAAAAATGTGCATGTTTAGGAATAAATTGCAGATCTTGCATGACTAGGGAAAAAAAAGTAGAGAGAGAGAATGCTTATTTTAAAAAAAAAAATGTGCATGTTTAGGAATAAATTGCAGATCTTGCATGACTAGGGAAATGATGCTTTCAATGGAATTTTAGAAGTAGAGAGAAGACAAGTGAGAGAGGGGATTGCTTATTGTTCTATGTATGGAAATAAAAAATCAAATTTTTTTTACAAGGTCTTGTGTGTTTGTTGCTTACAAGGGGGGGTTTATTTCAATTGAATTTTAGAAGACATGGGCTTGGGGGGCATGGGAGAATAGAACCTGCTCACATAGGGGTTACACTAAAAAAAAAAAGGACTGAAAATCAGAAGCTGATCAGACACATTTTTATATGGGAAAACAATTTCAGCTATTTTATATTCCATGAGACTGGGAATCAGAATCTGTGTCTGGTTTTTTACACGTGCAAAAACCAGATACAGGTCAATGGGTTAATCCTGAATGATTGCATTCCATTAACTTGGAAATATATCAATTTTTGACCTGTATCTGGTTTTTTACACGTGCAAAAACCAGATACAGGTCAATGGGTTAATCCTGAATGATTGCATTCCAATAACTTGGAAATTTTTTGACATGTGAAACAGAATTTGGGGTCTGTTTTTTACGTGACTTCTTTTAAGATTTATGGTGTGAAAATAAAAACATACTAACTTACCATCATTTTTGTTTATTGTATGGGCCTGGGAAGAAAAAACTAATTGGAATGTCCAGATGTGAGGGTACAGAGATTTTTCCTATAAAAGGGGACACCTTATTGTGTGTGTCAGTAGATCTTCCAAAAATAGAAGGCTGCACTTCATTTGGTAAGCATATTGCTCTCCTTGCCTTGGAATTTGTATGTGAATCTGATAGAATTAAATATTGCTTCTCTCTATCTATCTGTATGTCTTTTATGTCAGAATCTGTATGTCAGACTGCTTTTATTCAAGGTTTGTATTTTTCACTCTGCAAGTGCTCTGGGGCATTCTTGGTCTGAGAAAATCTTACACCTGTATCGCTGGCTGCATAATTTTGTATGAATGTACTATGCCAACCAACATGTCTGTGTGAAACTTGCCTCTGTGTGTGTGTGTGTGTGTGGTGTGTGTGTGTGTGTGGGGGGGGGGTGGGCGGGTGGGTGGTGTGGGGCTGTCAGCAGGGGCCTCTCTTATTCAATGTGGGCCTGTGGGCCTTTACACTTTACAAGTGGTCAGTGCAAATTGTTTGAAATCTTGATTTTTTGGGAGGGAGGGGGTGGAATGTTTTGAGCATTTTCCAACACTGCAAGGGCCTGTGTGAATCTGTTAGAAATAAAAAAAATGCTGCCTTTATTCATGAGGGGGAGATGGTCAGGCTGCACAGTTTTTTTTTTGGAATGTTCCTTTTCACCTGTATGATTTGAATTTTGGTCATTATCCAGCTAGGACAATGGCTGTGTGTATGTGTGTGTGTGGGTGGGGTGGGGCTGTCAGCAGAGACCTCTCTTATTCAATGTGGGCCTGTGTGCCTTTACACTTTACAAGTGGCCAGTGCAAATTGTTTGAAATCTCTGATTTTTGGGAGGGAGGGGGTGGAATGTTTTGAGCATTTTCCAACACTGCAAGGGCCTGTGTGAATCTGTTAGAATTAAATATTGCTTCTCTCTATCTATCTGTATGTCTTTTATGTCAGAATCTGTATGTCAGACTGCTTTTATTCAAGGTTTGTATTTTTCACTCTGCAAGTGCTCTGGGGCATTCTTGGTCTGAGAAAATCTTACATCTGTATTGCTGGCTGCATAATTTTGTATGAATGTACTATGCCAACCAACATGTCTGTGTGAAACTTGCCTCTGTGTGTGTGTGTGTGTGTGTGTGTGTGTGTGTGTGTGTGGGTGGGGTGGGGCTGTCAGCAGGGACCTCTCTTATTCAATGTGGGCCTGTGTGCCTTTACACTTTACAAGTGGTCAGTGCAAATTGTTTGAAATCTTGATTTTTTGGGAGGGAGGGGGTGGAATGTTTTGAGCATTTTCCAACACTGCAAGGGCCTGTGTGAATCTGTTAGAAATAAAAAAAATGCTGCCTTTATTCATGAGGGGGAGATGGTCAGGCTGCACAGTTTTTTTTTTGGAATGTTCCTTTTCACCTGTATGATTTGAATTTTGGTCATTATCCAGCTAGGACAATGGCTGTGTGTATGTGTGTGTGTGGGTGGGGTGGGGCTGTCAGCAGAGACCTCTCTTATTCAATGTGGGCCTGTGTGCCTTTACACTTTACAAGTGGCCAGTGCAAATTGTTTGAAATCTCTGATTTTTGGGAGGGAGGGGGTGGAATGTTTTGAGCATTTTCCAACACTGCAAGGGTCTGTGTGAATCTGTTAGAATTAAATATTGCTTCTCTCTGTCAGAATCTGTATGTCAGACTGCTTTTATTCAAGGTTTGTATTTTTCACTCTGCATGTGCTCTGGGGCATTCTTGGTCTGAGAAAATCTTACACCTGTATCGCTGGCTGCATAATTTTGTATGAATGTACTATGCCAACCAACATGTCTGTGTGAAACTTGCCTCTGTGTGTGTGTGTGTGTGTGTGTGTGTGGGTGGGTGGGTGGGTGGGGTGGGGCAGTCAGCAGGGACCTCTCTTATTCAATGTGGGCCTGTGTGCCTTTACACTTTACAAGTGGTCAGTGCAAATTGTTTGAAATCTTGATTTTTTTGGGAGGGGGTGGAATGTTTTGAGCATTTTCCAACACTGCAAGGGCCTGTGTGAATCTGTTAGAATTAAATTTTGCTTCTCTCTATCAGAATCTGTATGTCAGACTGCTTTTATTCAAGGTTTGTATTTTTCACTCTGCATGTGCTCTGGGGCATTCTTGGTCTGAGAAAATCTTACACCTGTATCGCTGGCTGCATAATTTTGTATGATTGTACTATGCTAGCCAACATGTCTGTGTGTGATTCTGTGAAACTTGCCTCTCTCTCTCTCTATCTGTGTGTGTGTGTGTGTGTGTGTGTGTGTGTGTGTGTGTCAGAGGCCTAATAGGCTGTCTTTAATTCAGGGTCTGTTTTGTTTACTCTGCATGCACTCTGGAGCATTCATGGTCTGAGTAAAACTTCCATATGCTGGCTTATTCAGGAAATATGCTTTTTCGTGTGTTCTGTGTTCCTGTGTGAATCTGTTAGAAATAAAAAAAAAAATGCTGCCTTTATTCATGAGGGGAGATGGTCAGGCTGCACAGTTTTTTTTGTTTTGTTTTTTTTTGGAATGTTCCTTTTCACCTGTATGACTTGAATTTTGGTCATTATCCAGCTAGGACAATGGCTGTGTGTATGTGTGTGTGTGTGTGGGTGGGGTGGGGCTGTCAGCAGAGGCCTCTCTTATTCAATGTGGGCCTGTGTGCCTTTACAAGTGGCCAGTGCAAATTGTTTGAAATCTCTGATTTTTTTGGGAGGGGGTGGAATGTTTTGAGCATTTTCCAACACTGCAAGGGCCTGTGTGAATCTGTTAGAATTAAATTTTGCTTCTCCCTAACAGAATCTGTATGTCAGACTGTCTGTCTGTCTCAGAGTCCTATTAGGTTGTCTTTAATTCAGGGACCATGCTCTGTGATTTTGGGAGGGGTTGGGGATGTTTTTTCGCGTGTTCTGTGATCCTGTGTGAATCTGTTAGAAATAAAAAAATGCTGCCTTTATTCATAAGGGGGAGATGGTCAGGCTGCACAGTTTTTTTGGAATGTTCCTTTTCACCTGTATGACTTGAATTTTGATCATTATCCAGCTAGGACAATGGCTGTGTGTGTGTGTGTGTGTGTGTGTGGGTGGGTGGGTGGGTGGGGTGGGGCTGGGCCTCTCTTATTCATTGTGGGCCTGTGGGCCTTTACACTTTACAAGTGGCCAGTACACTCAAGCAGATCTCTGCCTTCTTATTGTCTGGACTGGATCTGTAAAGTGGGAAAAATATTGACCTACCTGGAAGGGTTGTTAGGGGGATGCCACAAAGATTTTTAGTAACGCTGCAGATGATAGCAGCTAGTAGGTAACTTCAAATGAGTTGACAAAAAACAACTCAACAACCAATCAACCCGATGACGGCAACACACTTCTCAGAAAGCTATGTGGATCAGATCTCTGATGGTTTGGTCTTAAGCGTGGTCTAATTTGTGGGTGAGCAAATGTGTTCAGTGCTAAGGGCTATATTAGGCATATTAACATGAACTGAAGAATTGCAAATAGTGTCCGTATTTGAGACACAAAATTCATTGAAAGGATTTGAGAAAAGAGGTAGCTTCATATTACACTGAACTTTGGTTTTTACTGTAATGTTGGCATGACAGGCTGTTGTTTCCTTCTACAGGGATACTGACCGGCCGCTGTGTTAATTACAGTGCCACTTCCCAGACCTGTGAGATCCAGGGTTGGTGCCCTGCAGAGATGGACTCTGTACCTGTGTAAGTGGTTGGAGAGCCCAATCCCTGATTCGTGCAAAGTAAGATACTATTGCTCACACTGTATACCTTCAAACAGAGTTGGAAAAGTGGTCAGTGGAATCATACTGTCCCATTCACCCACAGAGTTTTTTGTTTGTGGGCAAATATTCCTTGAAGCTGAGAATTCTCTTGTGTGGGTGGCCTACATTATTATATTATGCTATTATATTAAGATGCAAACTGATAACAAAGGGAGGAATGATTACTTTCTTTGGCAACAGTTGACTCTTGGTCAAGAGCTCAGATCAAATGCCCTTGATCAAGAGAGACATTTAGTGGTACCTTCTACAATGTATGCATACTTTATCCAGATCAAAATGGGCTTCCCAAGGCTAAGGAACAGAGGGCAGTTCCTCTGAGGGTGTGGGGGATGTGATTCAGTACTAGTTTGTTTCGTATGTTCCCCCCATCACCAGAACTCCCCAAATCCACTGCTCCAAGAGGTTGATTCCAACCATTTTTCTCCCAACAGACCCGTCATGCTGGAGGCAGAAAACTTCACCCTCTTCATTAAGAACAGCATCCGCTTTCCACTCTTCAATTTTGAGAAGTGAGTCACTAGAGTGACTCTAGAGTAAGAAACTCAAGCTCACATTGCATTTAGTAGATTTTTGGTGAACTTTGGCCCAGAGTTAGCTTCATGGCCAAGAATGATATGGTATGGGGACAGCTGGGCACCACCAATCTTCTTACTGGTGTGTAATTTTTAAATTCCAGCTATTGCACTGACTCTGACATTTCTCCTGTTAGCAGTGAAGAAAGGTAGGGAAAAGTCTGAAGATGGTCAAAATGTGCACAACTGGGGTTGGATCTGTTTTAGAGCATATTTGATGGAGATCTGATCCTTCAGCGGTTGACTCTGGTTCAACATATATGCTGAACATATATAACATACGTTTTATCTTGATAAGCCACAACTGCTGCTGCAGCACAGCTATTGTTGGTCTGTGCCACAGTTTCCTTCTCTTGACACACAGGGCCTCCATCAATCCCCAGGGAATAAGTCACATCAGCCATGGGGCATTTCTGTGGCAGATGACTTTTTGGCAGGTTGTTTTTAACCAAAGTTTCTTTGGACTTTCTTACTCAAAGAAAGTCTTTCTTTCTTTCTTTCTTGGCAGGTTGTTTTTAACCAAAGTTTCTTTGGACTTTCTTACTCAAAGAAAGACTTTCTTACTCTTACTCTTACAAAGTTTCTTACTCTAGAGTCACTCTAGTGACTCACTTCTCAAAATTGAAGAGTGGAAAGCGGATGCTGTTCTTAATGAAGAGGGTGAAGTTTTCTGCCTCCAGCATGACGGGTCTGTTGGGAGAAAAATGGTTGGAATCAACCTCTTGGAGCAGTGGATTTGGGGAGTTCTGGTGATGGGGGGAACATACGAAACAAACTAGTACTGAATCACATCCCCCACACCCTCAGAGGAACTGCCCTCTGTTCCTTAGCCTTGGGAAGCCCATTTTGATCTGGATAAAGTATGCATACATTGTAGAAGGTACCACTAAATGTCTCTCTTGATCAAGGGCATTTGATCTGAGCTCTTGACCAAGAGTCAACTGTTGCCAAAGAAAGTAATCATTCCTCCCTTTGTTATCAGTTTGCATCTTAATATAATAGCATAATATAATAATGTAGGCCACCCACACAAGAGAATTCTCAGCTTCAAGGAATATTTGCCCACAAACAAAAAACTCTGTGGGTGAATGGGACAGTATGATTCCACTGACCACTTTTCCAACTCTGTTTGAAGGTATACAGTGTGAGCAATAGTATCTTACTTTGCACGAATCAGGGATTGGGCTCTCCAACCACTTACACAGGTACAGAGTCCATCTCTGCAGGGCACCAACCCTGGATCTCACAGGTCTGGGAAGTGGCACTGTAATTAACACAGCGGCCGGTCAGTATCCCTGTAGAAGGAAACAACAGCCTGTCATGCCAACATTACAGTAAAAACCAAAGTTCAGTGTAATATGAAGCTACCTCTTTTCTCAAATCCTTTCAATGAATTTTGTGTCTCAAATACGGACACTATTTGCAATTCTTCAGTTCATGTTAATATGCCTAATATAGCCCTTAGCACTGAACACATTTGCTCACCCACAAATTAGACCACGCTTAAGACCAAACCATCAGAGATCTGATCCACATAGCTTTCTGAGAAGTGTGTTGCCGTCATCGGGTTGATTGGTTGTTGAGTTGTTTTTTGTCAACTCATTTGAAGTTACCTACTAGCTGCTATCATCTGCAGCGTTACTAAAAATCTTTGTGGCATCCCCCTAACAACCCTTCCAGGTAGGTCAATATTTTTCCCACTTTACAGATCCAGTCCAGACAATAAGAAGGCAGAGATCTGCTTGAGTGTACTGGCCACTTGTAAAGTGTAAAGGCCCACAGGCCCACAATGAATAAGAGAGGCCTCTGCTGACAGCCCCACCCCACCCACCCACCCACCCACCCACACACACACACACACAGCCATTGTCCTAGCTGGATAATGATCAAAATTCAAGTCATACAGGTGAAAAGGAACATTCCAAAAAAACTGTGCAGCCTGACCATCTCCCCCTTATGAATAAAGGCAGCATTTTTTTATTTCTAACAGATTCACACAGGATCACAGAACACGCGAAAAAACATCCCCAACCCCTCCCAAAATCACAGAGCATGGTCCCTGAATTAAAGACAACCTAATAGGACTCTGAGACAGACAGACAGTCTGACATACAGATTCTGTTAGGGAGAAGCAAAATTTAATTCTAACAGATTCACACAGGCCCTTGCAGTGTTGGAAAATGCTCAAAACATTCCACCCCCTCCCAAAAAAATCAGAGATTTCAAACAATTTGCACTGGCCACTTGTAAAGGCACACAGGCCCACATTGAATAAGAGAGGCCTCTGCTGACAGCCCCACCCCACCCACACACACACACACATACACACAGCCATTGTCCTAGCTGGATAATGACCAAAATTCAAGTCATACAGGTGAAAAGGAACATTCCAAAAAAAAAAAAAACAAAAAAAACTGTGCAGCCTGACCATCTCCCCTCATGAATAAAGGCAGCATTTTTTTTTTTATTTCTAACAGATTCACACAGGAACACAGAACACACGAAAAAGCATATTTCCTGAATAAGCCAGCATATGGAAGTTTTACTCAGACCATGAATGCTCCAGAGTGCATGCAGAGTAAACAAAACAGACCCTGAATTAAAGACAGCCTATTAGGCCTCTGACACACACACACACACACACACACACACACACAGATAGAGAGAGAGAGAGGCAAGTTTCACAGAATCACACACAGACATGTTGGCTAGCATAGTACAATCATACAAAATTATGCAGCCAGCGATACAGGTGTAAGATTTTCTCAGACCAAGAATGCCCCAGAGCACATGCAGAGTGAAAAATACAAACCTTGAATAAAAGCAGTCTGACATACAGATTCTGATAGAGAGAAGCAAAATTTAATTCTAACAGATTCACACAGGCCCTTGCAGTGTTGGAAAATGCTCAAAACATTCCACCCCCTCCCAAAAAAATCAAGATTTCAAACAATTTGCACTGACCACTTGTAAAGTGTAAAGGCACACAGGCCCACATTGAATAAGAGAGGTCCCTGCTGACAGCCCCACCCCACCCACCCACCCACACACACACACACACACACACACACACACAGAGGCAAGTTTCACACAGACATGTTGGTTGGCATAGTACATTCATACAAAATTATGCAGCCAGCGATACAGGTGTAAGATTTTCTCAGACCAAGAATGCCCCAGAGCACATGCAGAGTGAAAAATACAAACCTTGAATAAAAGCAGTCTGACATACAGATTCTGACAGAGAGAAGCAATATTTAATTCTAACAGATTCACACAGACCCTTGCAGTGTTGGAAAATGCTCAAAACATTCCACCCCCTCCCTCCCAAAAATCAGAGATTTCAAACAATTTGCACTGGCCACTTGTAAAGTGTAAAGGCACACAGGCCCACATTGAATAAGAGAGGTCTCTGCTGACAGCCCCACCCCACCCACACACACACATACACACAGCCATTGTCCTAGCTGGATAATGACCAAAATTCAAATCATACAGGTGAAAAGGAACATTCCAAAAAAAAAACTGTGCAGCCTGACCATCTCCCCCTCATGAATAAAGGCAGCATTTTTTTTATTTCTAACAGATTCACACAGGCCCTTGCAGTGTTGGAAAATGCTCAAAACATTCCACCCCCTCCCTCCCAAAAAATCAAGATTTCAAACAATTTGCACTGACCACTTGTAAAGTGTAAAGGCACACAGGCCCACATTGAATAAGAGAGGTCCCTGCTGACAGCCCCACCCCACCCACCCACCCACCCACACACACACACACACACACACACACACACACACAGAGGCAAGTTTCACACAGACATGTTGGTTGGCATAGTACATTCATACAAAATTATGCAGCCAGCAATACAGATGTAAGATTTTCTCAGACCAAGAATGCCCCAGAGCACTTGCAGAGTGAAAAATACAAACCTTGAATAAAAGCAGTCTGACATACAGATTCTGACATAAAAGACATACAGATAGATAGAGAGAAGCAATATTTAATTCTAACAGATTCACACAGGCCCTTGCAGTGTTGGAAAATGCTCAAAACATTCCACCCCCTCCCTCCCAAAAATCAGAGATTTCAAACAATTTGCACTGGCCACTTGTAAAGTGTAAAGGCACACAGGCCCACATTGAATAAGAGAGGTCTCTGCTGACAGCCCCACCCCACCCACACACACACATACACACAGCCATTGTCCTAGCTGGATAATGACCAAAATTCAAATCATACAGGTGAAAAGGAACATTCCAAAAAAAAAACTGTGCAGCCTGACCATCTCCCCCTCATGAATAAAGGCAGCATTTTTTTTATTTCTAACAGATTCACACAGGCCCTTGCAGTGTTGGAAAATGCTCAAAACATTCCACCCCCTCCCTCCCAAAAAATCAAGATTTCAAACAATTTGCACTGACCACTTGTAAAGTGTAAAGGCCCACAGGCCCACATTGAATAAGAGAGGCCCCTGCTGACAGCCCCACACCACCCACCCGCCCACCCCCCCCCCCCACACACACACACACACACACACACACACCACACACACACACACACACAGAGGCAAGTTTCACACAGACATGTTGGTTGGCATAGTACATTCATACAAAATTATGCAGCCAGCGATACAGGTGTAAGATTTTCTCAGACCAAGAATGCCCCAGAGCACTTGCAGAGTGAAAAATACAAACCTTGAATAAAAGCAGTCTGACATACAGATTCTGACATAAAAGACATACAGATAGATAGAGAGAAGCAATATTTAATTCTATCAGATTCACATACAAATTCCAAGGCAAGGAGAGCAATATGCTTACCAAATGAAGTGCAGCCTTCTATTTTTGGAAGATCTACTGACACACACAATAAGGTGTCCCCTTTTATAGGAAAAATCTCTGTACCCTCACATCTGGACATTCCAATTAGTTTTTTCTTCCCAGGCCCATACAATAAACAAAAATGATGGTAAGTTAGTATGTTTTTATTTTCACACCATAAATCTTAAAAGAAGTCACGTAAAAAACAGACCCCAAATTCTGTTTCACATGTCAAAAAATTTCCAAGTTATTGGAATGCAATCATTCAGGATTAACCCATTGACCTGTATCTGGTTTTTGCACGTGTAAAAAACCAGATACAGGTCAAAAATTGATATATTTCCAAGTTAATGGAATGCAATCATTCAGGATTAACCCATTGACCTGTATCTGGTTTTTGCACGTGTAAAAAACCAGACACAGATTCTGATTCCCAGTCTCATGGAATATAAAATAGCTGAAATTGTTTTCCCATATAAAAATGTGTCTGATCAGCTTCTGATTTTCAGTCCTTTTTTTTTTTAGTGTAACCCCTATGTGAGCAGGTTCTATTCTCCCATGCCCCCCAAGCCCATGTCTTCTAAAATTCAATTGAAATAAACCCCCCCTTGTAAGCAACAAACACACAAGACCTTGTAAAAAAAATTTGATTTTTTATTTCCATACATAGAACAATAAGCAATCCCCTCTCTCACTTGTCTTCTCTCTACTTCTAAAATTCCATTGAAAGCATCATTTCCCTAGTCATGCAAGATCTGCAATTTATTCCTAAACATGCACATTTTTTTTTTTAAAATAAGCATTCTCTCTCTCTACTTTTTTTTCCCTAGTCATGCAAGATCTGCAATTTATTCCTAAACATGCACATTTTTTTTTAAAATAAGCATTCTCTCTCTCTACTTTTTTTCCCTAGTCATGCAAGATCCATATATTAATATTCCATTCCACTCCATTATTATTCCAATAATATTACATCAGATAAAACCAAAAAGATTTGGCTTTGACCACTCTTTCAACAGAAAAAAGAAAAACACGATCTTGCGGCTGAAGCAGATTAGCAGCTATTTTATGGGGTTCAGATTCAAATTTATATACATGATCCAATAAAGACATAACGTATTCAGGAAATTCCTGCTTCATCTCCAGACAACCTAATGAAAATGCAATACAGATACACGTGTGCAACAGACTTCTAATGTCCAATTTCTTCATAACCCTGCGCAGCATGTCTCGAATAAACTCCTGAGTCCAGTCCAAGCAGACATGGGCATCCTGGTTTGGGGCCTTTGTTTGACATCCGTCACAGGACACTTCGAGAAATTTTGATACACAATACTTCACTATGGTGAACAAACTTGCTCTCAGCACACTCTTTGTGATTCTCTGCCTTGTCTGTGATGTCAGATTTTTGTTCTGTCTGTCCAGCGGGAGAACCCCTAAAATGTTCCGTAGCGTTTTGAAAGCGTCTTGGTTCACATCCTTCTTTGGAATAGCCTACAAAAAAACACAAATAAGTATTTTTTTGATTTTACATTTCAGGCAACACACTCACGTATGCACTCAAGCACAGTGATTTACCTCTGCTTCAGTTTCTCTAGGTACAGGTGGCTCTTCCATTGCAAATTGGTAAACCAGGTTCAAAGATGGAAACGGTAACACATCATCCTCTTCATCTTCATAACGCCTACATTTTTGCTTCTTCTTCATAGGTGCCTGTGGTAGGCTTTGAGAATCAGTGGGCCTGTCTGGGGTCTCTGATTCATCGCAGCTCTCCATCTTGAGCAGTTTGCGAACGTAGTTTTGAGAATCCACGGGTCTGACTGGTGTCTCCCCCCCCTCAGAAGGCGGCACGTTCTCCTTCTCTTCTTCGGGGCTCTCCATCTTGACCACCACCATAGTGTGATTTTCACTCTCCTCCCCGGCAGGGGATTCGCACTCCAACTGGGGAGTCTCGGTCTCAGAAGGCGAAGCGGGTGAGCTTTTCAGAGGGGAGGCCATGGCAGAAACAGCAGCAACAGCAAAAGGCTGAACAGGTTTCTCCCTCCCCCCCCCCCCAAAGGACCTGTGCCTTAAATACAAGGACATGTCCGGACCTGTTCCCACTCCCCCTTTTTTCCCATTGGCTCCACACGGTGGTCTGAGAGCTATGAAACCTGCGCCTATTGGTCGGCGACGATGGGGCAAGTTGTTTGAGTGGTCACATGAACCCCTTTCCCACACTTTATTAGTGGGCTCCTTTTCCCGCCAAACCAAATGTCGGGGTGCTACAAAACCCTTCCCTAGCGGTCGAGGGGAACGGGGCGAGTTGTTTGAGTGGTCACATGAACCCCTTTCCCACACTTTATTGGCGGGCTCCTTTTCCCGCCAAACCAAATGTCGGGGAGCTACAAAACCCTTCCCTAGCGGTCGAGGGGAACGGGGCGAGTTGTTTGAGTGGTCACATGAACCCCTTTCCCACACTTTTATTGACGGGTTCCTTTTCCAGCCAAACCAAATGTCGGGGTGCCCCAAAAACCCTCCCCAGTGGTGGGGGGCAGTGGGGGGAGTTGTTTGAGGGGTCACATGAACCCCTTTCCCACACTTTTATTGACGGGTTCCTTTTCCCGCCAAACCAAATGTCGGGGTGCCCCAAAAACCCTCCCCAGTGGTGGGGGGCAGTGGGGGGAGTTGTTTGAGGGGTCACTTGAACCCCCCTTAGGGGGCGGGATTTCCAGTAAAAAGGGGCGGGACCAGCTGTCAAAATAGTTTGACATAAGGTATGTACTTCCTACTACTGGTTAGCATGTGGAGCCTGAACCAAACTAAGTCAGTAACAGAGAAGTTGCTAGCAGTTCCTAGCTGCAAGAAGGTGAGTAAACAAACACAAAGATTGTTGTCTCTCCTTTGCCGGCCAGAAAGGACAGACAACAAGAATTACAACCCATTGGAATGTAGTACCTTTGCAGATAGAATGGCGCCTTATCAAGCTGATGAAATGCAGCTGTGGATCTCCAGTTGGGAGGGGTAAGAACTAAGAGGGCTAGCAACCAGGCCCACTTCAAGAAGGTTCTGTCCTCAAAAGTTTCTGATTGGACGGTCTAAATAAGTATGAAGTCACCTCAGTACTATTAGCATAAGAAGTATAATAATGAGGCCTGAAGGGTGGGTCCATCCCTTCTTGGACAGAGGTTTTGGGTGCAACATCTTGCACGCTGTGAGCTCCATTGTCCAACATGGGCATCTGGCCTCACAGGTAGCCTGGAGCTAAAAGATCTACAAGAAGCTGACCCAGGTGAGAGATAGGGATTAATAGAGATAGCCGGCTAGCTTTATTATTTTATTGCTGATATGTTTCCTAGATGTTTATGCCTCTAGCATTTGCTGCCTTATGTAACTTATGTAACCTTATGTACTTAATAAACTAAAATCTCTTTTACTAAGTTGTTTCATTGTCTGTTGGGGGCAAAGTTTCAGAATCCTGCCTAGCCGTTCAGCAAGCTACCAAGTGCTCATTGAGATCTAGTAACTTGAGAACTGAAGCTTTAATAGGAGAAAGCGCTCAGTGCCTGGAAAGGATAGAATTAAGCCTAGAGCGTCTCAGTGTCCCTGGACTGAGACACTGGCACATACAGGGTGGTGGCAGTACCACTGGACAGGGGGGCCTTGAGGGCTTTAGGGTTCAAGAACCAAGAACTCTGAGCACCCCAAACCCCCTAAGGTTGTGACAAGGGCTTTTAGCCAAATCAGTCAATCAAAGCCGGGGACAATATTAACACATACTCATCTTAAATTTCCAACTTAAACTTTACGCTTCATGCTTTTTCTTCCATATGGTATCTTAGCACGGAGCCAGCAGCTTGTTTGCAGACACTGCACCTCCCCCAGTACTTTCCCTGACAATTACGTTTCCAAGAAGAAAGTCCGCCCCCCCCCCCCGCACCGTGGAAAGATCTTATCTCTCCTGATAAAGATCTTCAGATCCTCTTTGGACCTGCAGTTTTTGGAGGGAAAACAGACTGTCTCTCAGGAGCCCCTGGAGACATGTCTGTTCATCCACTGTTGGCTCCTCCTCCCCTCTCAGAGCACTTATTCCTAAGGAATCTAGTTCTGATGAAACCAAAGTGGGGTTACTCCAGAACTCTCGTATTTGGAAGCAAATGCTTCAAAGAATGCCTGATGTGAAAGAGCTCCTTCATCAACATTTTTGGTGGACAGGAGTTGAAGTCCACATCAGTAATTACAGATGTTGGCAAGCTGACAGAATGAACCCTCAGGTAAATATAAAACCACAGATTGTATAACGCCTGCATAGTTTACAGGAACTTCCACAAAAGATAAACCACCTGTTAGGCCAAACCTTTTTGGGATATGCATTGGCAGTTACATTTATAATGATTTTGTTTAGCAACAGTTCCGTTGCTTCAGTTGCAACAGTTCCATTTCAATCACTTAACGAAAGAAAAACACTCAGGAAATTATAATGTAATAGCAGCAACCCTACAAAAGGACCCTCTAATGCACTGTTGAAATGCACTTTTTGCAATGGCAATTTACTCTTATTCCAGGCTAAATTGAGTTCCATATAACTGCTCAGTCCATCAGAAAATGCATTTGCTCAGACAAACATCATGCTTTCATTAGTAAATGGAAAGTAGTAAATGTGACCTAGCACTTTGTGGATTCTCCAGGTATTATTAGTTTTACTAATAGTAAAACCTACTATAGTAAAACCTCACAAGGCAGGTTTTAGGTCAGACTAGTGTAGAAATGATGCAGTGTTTCTCAAACTTTGAGGGAGCTTTACTCCCTCAGTAAGTTCTTGCGGGGGAGGGGCTAGGGCAACGAGGGGCTAAGGGGGGCAATGGGGTGCTTGTGATGCTGGGCTGCAGGAGGTGTAAGGAGCCCTGCGCAGCCCTGCACAGCACTCCCTGACGCTTGGAATCTGCAAAAGAAGCAGGCGCAAAGCACCTCCTGCAAAACGAAAGAGCTTTGTGCCCACTTTTACTGAAGATTCCAAGAGTAGAGCATTACACAAACGACCCACCAGTTTGAGAACCACTCAGCTAGAGTGTATCATGGTCATTAGTCTAAACCAGCCATTTTCAACCACTGTGCCAAGTGGTCCACAGGTGTGCCACAGGAATTTTGGGGAAGATAATTTATTAGTAGGGCCAAGGGGGATGTGAGCCCCCCACTGGCAGCGTCGTGTGCCTTGTCAATTGTCATAAACCTGATGGTGTGCCTTGACAATTTTAATGCCTTGTCAGTGTGCCATGAGATGAAGAAGGTTGAAAATCACTGGCCTAAACAGTGGATGCTCGTTCCCTTACCTCAGACCTGCATTGCCTCCCAACTGGAGACCTGCATTGCCCTTATGTCAGTGCTGGAAAATGGGTTGGGATTGCACCTATGAAACACATTTGCATTTGCAAATGTGCATATACATTTGCACATTTGCATATGCATTACATTGTATAACCAAATGAGCACATGGGAAAGGTGGAATGTATATACAGTCAGTCCACATCTTTTGCATACTTTACAGCACAATCCTAACTTGTGCTAGAACAGGCAGGCAAGTGGCGCTGTATCTAGAGCAGGTTTTGGGCTGCTTGTGGATCAGCCCGAGTCAAGGGTAAGCTTTTCCCCTTATCCCAGGGAGAGCTACAGCAGCCCCAGTGGGTCTACTTGGATCTGCACCACCTAAATTGGTGGTGCAAATCTGAGCAGCCCAAGATTGCCCTGAGTTGCCTGGGAATGGGGCTAGGATTCGGCCCAACTGTGAGACCCTGGCCCCGCCTCCCGCTCCCCACTCACAATATTGCACTGGGTGGCTTAATAGCATTGAGGAAACTGCTACATTGTTTCACAGCAACTTGTTTTATAACATGGATCTTGATAATATGCAGAGAGAGAGAGAGAGAGAGAGAGGTTTCTGGAAAGTAACCCTTCGCATAAGATGCAGGCCAAGTAAGCAAGTTTTTATCAGCGATGAAAACTGACAGATGGATTCCCAAAGTGAAAATGGTCACTAAGAAAATTTTAGAAATCACTAAAAAAGTTACAGTATAATTCAAACAGATAGAATATGAAAGTTTGAATAGGTGGTCCCTAACATGTCTATGTTCTAGTTGTATTCAGTATAAAGTCTAACATCTTCACTGGCTTAAATTCACTTCATTCCCCTTTTAAGAAGCAAATTGTTAAACACCTTTCATGAAAGTAACTCCCATTGGTGTGACCTTCTTCTGGATAAACAGGTCAATTTTGTGGATCTCTGGATCCTCTCCCAGCTCCTATCCAGAAGAACCTGGTATAGGCCACTGTCTTTCCAAAGGGCTATTTGACAGACAGTATGTAGTTCATCTTACATTAAAATAGCAATGCTATATATACCTACCTGGAAGTAAGTCCTGCTGAACACACTAGGGATAACTTCTGAGTAAATGTACACAGGATAATACTCTAATATACCTTCTATATTTTTAAAATTCAATTTTTCACATTTTTTTAACATTTGTTTTAAACGATTGCAATTCATTTTAGGAGTTTGGAATGAAATGAGTTAAATCTTTAAATGAAATATAGCAATTTTCAAAGTACAAATAAAGGAGGGGAAAAAAACACTTTAATGAAGATACCAAAAGTTGATGTTTTGCTTTGTAGAGCCTTAGTGGAGAGCTGGGAGGAGGAGTATATCATGATGAGCTCCTGCTCTCCAATGTTCCCACTGTGTCACTGGTTAAACAGATAAATAAAATTCAGCAAAAGTAACCAGTGGAGTTTACAGATCATTCTGTTACGCTTGTACATAGGGTGAAAAGGGTGAAAAAAGCACAATAACCATATTTTTGGTTAATACACTGGGGCTACAATCCTATCCATACTTTCCTGGAAGTAAGCTCCATTGACTATCATGGGACTTACTTCTGAGCAGACAAGCATAGGCTTGGGCTCTGGCACTGTTATTGACGAGTTCAATCAGCATTCATTCCTTCCTGAAAATGGATGCATATACTGAGATGTCTATTAAAAATACTTTGTTTACCTGGTACAAATATGACAATAGGCTGACAAATGAATCATCCCCAAAGCACAACAGTCATAGTGGCACAAAAAATGCTGATCAGAGTTTTCAGGTACAGCCAGGATGAAGGTATATTGTGCCAGATACCACAGCACAGTGGTTCTCAAATGTAGTGTCGGCACCCATTTTTTAGAATGAAAATCTGTCAGGACCCACCGGAAGTGATGTCATGAGCAGAAGTGACATCATCAAGCAGGAACATTTTTAACGATCCTAGGCTGCAATCCTACCCACGCTTACCCAGGAGTAAGTCCCAATGACTATCATTGTTAAAAGCATACACATGCCTGTTAAAAATACAGATTTGTAACATTTCCCCAAATGCAGTCCCATACCAGTCTAATATATAAAGAAATAAAATATTGAAATGAATGGGGATCCACATGAAATGGGCTCGCAACCCACCTAGTGGGTCCTGACTCACAGTTTGAGAAACACTGTGTACATTTTGCGAAGCAGTCAAATGCTCCATTCACTTCCTTATGATCAATTACCTATTACCCACCTTTCTCATCTTCAAGGATAGAGGTTTAACCCTTGCTGCCTCGTTTCACAGTGACTCGAAAACATACTTCTTACTTGGTGCAACAATTTCATTCTTAACATTTCACAAATGAAAATAAGAACGTGCTTCTCAAATAACTATGCATGTACCAAAGATCGCAGGTACTGCCCAAGATTCCCCCCACCTACACATTGCTGAAGACTCTACTCTGTTCTTCATTGTATTTATTTACATGGTAGTAACTCGCCTTTCATGACTGATTTAAAAGCCAAGAATGTGTGAGTCCTTTGACCTATGGATATATAGGAGGGCCACCATATCCGCAGATCCTGTATCCATGGATTCAGTTATCCGCAAATCAGGTCCACCCCCCCATGTGCACCCCCTCCAAAGGTGAGGGAAGCTCTGCTCCCTTCGCCTCCAGAGGGGTTTCTGAGCTCAGCAGAGACCGAGCTTTAGAGCTCAAAACATGTGACTTCCTGTTTCTCAGAAAAACCAAAAGTGACTTTAAAATGTCTTATAAGGCATTAGGAGGTCAGGAGAAGCCAGTCACCCCAGACTGTGGGGAAAGGTGTTCACCCGTATCCGTGGTTTCAGCTATCTATGGGGAATTCTGGAACGGAACCCTTGCGAATAAGGGGCACAACTGTATTGGAAAAACATAATTGGTGGATACTGTTCAAGCGGAGCGGCTTGAACTCCCCGGGGGCTGGGATCTGTCATAACTGCCGGGTCCAAGCCCTGCCTCCCGCACACCCTGGAATGCCTCCCTCCTTCCTCCCCCCCTTCTCTCTGCCCACCCCAGAGCCTTGCATCGGCCCAACTGGGCTGGTGCAAGGCTCGGTGCCTCTGTTGGTGCAGACGCTTGTGTTAGCCTCCGCAGACCGGTGTGCCTTTATGCACCGGTCTTGCAAACTTCCAAGGAGGCGCAAACGTGCCTTATGGCACGTTTGCAACCCTCCTGGGCCGGCACAAGGGACTTACACCGGGCAAAGGGTGCCTCTAGATTGCACCCTAAGCTGTTGTAAAGCCTGCTGCAGTATGTGATAGGGTGGATCTTCCTTTGCAGAGCTGCCACATGCCCAGGTAAAAACATCAAGCAAGTTACCAGGTTGTTCACACATTATGCTGTACCCAGGTACCAGTGAACAATGATTGTACCCCAGTATAGCTAAATGTGTAAGCAGCCCGATTGGTGAGGTGAGCAACAAGGCTTTGGCAAGTAACTCCCTCACTCCTCTAAAGCACCTTGAGCTGCCTGCAAGTTCACAGTCCAACCATATTACTCAAAGGCACCACTGTGGTTAGACGAAAACTGCATGTGGAATTTGTTTGTGTAACTGCCATGATGGGGGCAACTGCAGGCCCCATGTGGAGATGCTAATTCTCACGAACAGCTACCCCACATGGTTGCAACCAGACTATAAGTCTATTTGGGCACTCCTAAACGTACTCATGGGGGAGTGGTATGTATTGCTTGGAGCTACAAAACACCGGACCAGTTCGCGTAAGGCTGATTGGACCAGTGATGAAGGTTAGGATACAGCCAGCCTGCTGCAGCTAGTCCCACCCCCTCCCCCGGTCTCGATCCACCTCCCAGACCACCCTCCCTCTGTCCAAAAATGCCCCCTCACTGTCACCCGTTTGCCCTCCCACCACCTTCTCCCACCCCCTGCACTGACCTGCCATGTCCAACACAAACCTATCCTCTCCGGCAATGGATCTGACACTGGCAGGCTAGCCCACATCTTTGCGCTGGCCTACCCAGCTCACAAGTAGTCACAAACATACTTTATGACACATTCACAACACACTTGAGCTGGCGCAGGGGGGCCTGCGCTGGCCTAATGGAAAGTTAGGGTTGTACTCTTAGTGAGACATGTTGCCGTATCAGGAACCATTTGATGATTCTAAGGGCATATCTACTGTATGACTTTTACCCAGTTTAATATTAACATCTACCTTCCCAATGTTCTTACTTGTAGTTTTGAACACTATGGCTCTCATTTGAGCACTGGGCTCTAAGCCAAGGCCTTGAGTGTAAACAGATTGGTTTAAGTGGATTATGGATAACAGCCAAAGAGTAAAAAGTAACCTATCCCAAATAATTCCTTATTTTCAAAGTTAACTGGAGCTACAGTACTTTATTTCAGCATTTCATGATACAATGCAATGCTTTTCAAAGCAAATAACTATTCATAAATATAAAATATGTTCTTCCAACAAGAAACACCTTTGATAGATTAGCTATCTAAAAGCTGAATTCTTCAGAACATTCTTCTCTGGTACCAGATTTTGTTAACACAAGAATTTGGCTTGCATAGCTTTACTATGACTGTTTGATTTTGGCGTTCATTGGTAGAGTAGTACTTTAAGTCAGAATTTCTAGACAGAGCATACATACTACACTGTATGGCTAACATTGTTTCCATTTTATGGCGTAATTCCTATCCAGGGCTGGCCTAAGGCCTCCTGATATCTGAGGTGGTATGCTGCCCCCTTACACAATGGTGTGTCAGCCTCTGTTCCTCTCACTCTTCTAGCTCAGCACTCACCTCCCTTCCACATGTCCTCTTACTTTCTGTCCTCTTTTCCAATCCAGAGAATGGAAGAAGAGAAGCAATTGAGGCAAACGGAGATGAGAATCCCACACCAATCGGCAATCTGAAGTAACGCTTCAGTTCGCCTCATGGATGGACCTGCCCTGCTCCTACCTTACATGAGGGCTAAAGATACACCATACCATATTGTCTTTCCTGAGTACAGTTCCATACAGAGTTACTTTGCACAGATAAGGACACTTTCAGATGATGACTTTCAGAGTGGTGACTGCTGTGGCAAACCTGGGGAAAGGGAATCAGTGCCTTCAGCAAGAGGTATTTTCTAGTAGAAAGGGGGCTGGTGCTGCAAGGCCCCTTGATACCAATCATTGCTCATAGGGGTGAACCAGGCTCCCCACCCAAATTCCTCCTCCAAATGTACTGACTCTTTGTGTGTCCACCCCTACAGATAACAGCAGGCCAGCAAGCAAGCAGGGGGAGATAAGCGAGCACCCCATGTAGATAGGGAGGGAAGGGGAGGACAGAGATTCCCTGCCCCCTTAATTTCATTTACCTGGAGCTCAGCATGCAGCCTCCCTGCTTTACACCACTTCTGTTTCGAATGAACAGGAATGGCGCATGCACTATGGAGGAGGGAGACTGTGCACCACGATCTAGAAAAGGGAGTTGGGTTCCAGATTGCCTCCACTTGCCCACTTGGCACTTCATAAGCACCATGTGGGCTGGGAGAGGCAATTGAAACTGAAGCAGTTCCCCTCCCCTTTTCCTCCAGCAGCACTGAAGGCAAAGGGGGGCTACCACTACCATGATACACTCTGATTCACGATGAGCAGACTGGAAGAATATCAGAGAACTCACCTGAGCAACAGGTTGGAGTTGGTGGTAGACAAGCTGGGCACTTGTCGGTTTTCCACCTTGCCACTCCACATAACTGTTTCAAGTTCTTCACAGAAAGACCAGCCCTGATTGCTCATCCACTCTAATCCCTTCTAGTAGTTTACAAAAGCAGCAGGTGATGCAGGTACTAACTGTATGGGTTATGATTACTTATAAAAACTATTGTCTGAAAGTGACCAAGGTATGTTTTTCCTATGTGAGTGAGTGTATGTACAGCCTCTGTCCTTCAGAAATGTTGAGCTTCCAAATGTACTCTCAGCTACAGTCTGTATATGTGCAGCAAAACATTTCTGATACTAAATCTGAATGGCATATCACATTTACATCCTTATACGCCATTCAGTTAAAAAAAAATGATCCTGTACACAATGGCAATTTTATTCATTTAGGAGGACAAAACTTTTTTTAAAAATCAGTATGTCCTCAAAGGTGCTCAGGGCAATGTACAGTTTATTCTCACACCAACCCTGTGAGGTAGGTTAGGCTTAGGGCTTTGCCCAAGGCTAGGGCAAGTTTCATGGCTATTTGAAGGCAAATCTCCCTGAATAGATTCAGAGCACAAGACATCTACAGGAAGTACACAGCAATTTACATATTACACAAATTATGATCAACTCTGCTGCAAGTAAGAGGTACACAATGTGGTACAGTACCAGTTATCCAGCAGTTCAAGAATATCTATTTCCTTCGTACCAATGCTAAGTTATTCTACACTGGCCTCTTCTTTGATGGTTTTTGCACCACATGGTAATCACTTATCAGAGACAAGGTAATACAATTGCAAACATTAGAATTTGCAATATACCTTACACTTTGAAAGCTAGAAAAGGAATTTTTTTTTTTACTATAAAGACATTTATGTACAATTTATCAATAGTTTGGATTTCAGATGTGTATAGCCAGTTTTCTCCATCAGTAGGGTTCTGTTTTGCAATGTCATGGGTGGACATTTTCCAGATGAATTGCAATTAAAATTCATGTAATTACCCAATGGCCTGAATATATTATACCTGACAATGTTGCCAGCCAATGCAACACTAAAGTTTTTTGTTTTCTTTAACACGAATGGAACTTATTTATACTTTAAGTCCTAGTAAACACAATAAATAAAATTTGATGCAATTCAGTACAAGATGACAGATATGTATGCACAGATCATGGAATAAGCCTAAAAAATAAGGAAAACTAAACCAATGCAGATCAGAAATGGCAGAGCCCAGTCTAAAGGTGCAGAAGGTGACTGACGATAGGATATTTGTGCTAAATTAGATGTCATCTTCTGACTCCTGGTCCTGTTCAGATCTTTTCAGTAATCCAATTTCCACGGCTGGGGCCCGTTTCATTTTGGAACGAACAACCCTGGAGAGGGAAAAGTAAAAGGAGAAAAATCATGCTACGCCTTCACAGATTTTAAACTAAATAGGTGGAGGGCTGGCCCACAGGATGCCTCCTTGTCTAGGGAGAAACCAATTCACTATATTCCACCCTCCTTTTCCAACATTTTGTCATTCTGTACTGTGAACAAGACTCTAAGAGGGGCTATGTCAATAGAAACAGACCAATAGAAACAGGCCAATAGAAACAGACTCATAGCCCAATTCTATCCCCCACCACATTATAGTAGGCAGCTTTGCCAATGCAGTGCGTGCTGCATGCTATGGGGGGGGGGGGATTGGACAGCCTGTAGCAGATAAATTTTTTTTACTTATCTCCTGGTAGGCTGGCTGATTGTCTGTGGATCTTTTTAGACCTGTGCCAGCCATATAGGTGGCGCAAGTCTGAGGAGAGCCAGGGGGCACATTGGGTTGGAAAATGGGAGATGGGATCCAATGAAGTTGCTGCAACTTGATCTACCCCCTCCTGCCTTCAACATGCCCCCTCAGTTCCTCCTCCTCCCACCTAGTTACTCCCTCTGCCCTTGCCCTCCCAGCCCATGAACTGCCTCTGTACCAGCCTACCTGCCCTGGTGCCAATTCAGGTCTGTGACAGAAGGGATCTGCCACTGTAGCCGCCTTGTGGCACCAGCCTCAAATAGCCCAGCAGTGGCACAGTCTTTGTGCCGTTGCTGGGCCTTGTATGCCAGCTAGTCCCACTGTTATAAAAGGCCCATTGGGCCATCAGTTCTTAATGACTAGGATCATCAGCTGGTTTAGCTCTCACTTCAACATTCCTACAAATTCATATTTGAACATGAATTTAAATATTCTCATCATTGCCATTCACTCCTATGGGGAACAGCAAGGCACTGCACTGTTAAAGTAAGGACAAAAGCTGTCCTCCACTCATGGCACTGGGCTAGCCAGCCCTCACCTACCGGAGTCTCTGGCAGATGCAAACAGGATCCTTGTTAGGTGGATACATTGAGCCTGGTTTTGGACCCTTCTGTGTGCACAAAGCATTTATGCACAAACATTCCCCCTCTGTCTTTTGTGGCTAAGCAGCATTTCTGGCTTGCAGATCAAAGATGTGGGAGGCCCCAAGGGGTAACCCAGCTTGGAGCTTCTGTACTTTTTTGCCCTGGAAATATGTACCCCTATTATCACAAGCATATGGTCTCATTGTAATCATTCAGTGATGAGATAACAGAATGCTTGATGTTTTCTGGGGCACTATCTTCTCTACTATAATGCCACATTTTCAACTAGAGTTGGACTGACATTCCAAACATTTCCCAGAACAGAACACTGATGGGTTCTCCCACATATTAAGCTCTGGGAACAGGTAGGCTACATGAAAGGGCCTCAGTGAGTGTTTCAAGGGCTGCCACCTGTCCTGGAAAAAAGCACTGCTCATGATAAATCAATCATCTATGTAAGCAGATTGCCACCACTCAGCTGGTGATGGCCACCAACTAGGATGGCTTTAACAGAGGACCTGTCATGAAGGTCAGATCTATCAATGACTACTAGTCACAATGGTTATGCACTACCTCTAGGTTCAGTAGCAATACACCCCTGAATGCCAGTTGAAAAAAAGCAAGGCTGGAGGGAGGCATGCCTGTGAACTAAACAGGGACAACTGGTTGGCCAATGTAGGGAACAGGATGCAGCACTAGAAGGGCTTTAGCCCGATACAGCTGAGCTTTATGTACATTCTTAAGGGTGCAATCCTAACCCATATTCCAGCACTGACCTAGCCACAATGCAGGCCCAAGGTAAGGTAACAAACATGCCCTTACCTTGAGGAGACCCCCTTGACTGCCTCCCACTGCAGGATGCAGAGCACACCACATTGCCACAGCTATGTCAGTGCTGGAAAGTTGGATTCACAGATTAATTATCTGGCTGGCTAAAGAAATATTTTCTTATGTCTGTCCTAACTCTCCCAAACACTTAAATTTAGTGGATGTTCCCTGGTTCTGGTGTTATGAGAGGGAAAAGAATGTCTCTATATCCATCCCCTGCATAATTTTGTATGTTTCAATCGGTTAGTATTATAATGCCGTTGTACAAATCGATGGTAAGGCCATACCTGGAGTATTGTGTCCAGTTCTGGTCGCCGCATCTCAAAAAAGACATAGTGGAAATGGAAAAGGTGCAAAAGAGAGCGACTAAGATGATTACGGGGCTGGGGCACCTTCCTTATGAGGAAAGGCTACGGCGTTTGGGCCTCTTCAGCCTAGAAAAGAGACGCCTGAGGGGGGACATGATTGAGACATACAAAATTATGCAGGGGATGGACAGAGTGGATAGGGAGATGCTCTTTACACTCTCACATAATACCAGAACCAGGGGACATCCACTAAAATTGAGTGTTGGGCGGGTTAGGACAGACAAAAGAAAATATTTCTTTACTCAGCGCGTGGTCGGTCTGTGGAACTCCTTGCCACAGGATGTGGTGCTGGCATCTAGCCTAGACGCCTTTAAAAGGGGATTGGATGAGTTTCTGGAGGAAAAATCCATTATGGGGTACAAGCCATGATGAGTATGCGCAACCTCCTGAATTTAAAAATGGGTTAAGTCAGAATGCCAGATGTAGGGGAGGGCACCAGGATGAGGTCTCTTGTTATCTGGTGTGCTCCCTGGGGCATTTGGTGGGCCGCTGTGAGATACAGGAAGCTGGACTAGATGGGCCTATGGCCTGATCCAGTGGGGCTGTTCTTATGTTCTTATGTTAATCATTTCCCACCCCCAGGTGCCTATTTGCTAGGCTGAAGAGGCCTAAATGTTGTAGCCTTTCCTCATAAGGAAGGTGCCCCAGCACAGTAATCATCTTAGTCGCTCTCTTTTACACCTTTTCCATTTCCACGATGTCCTTTTTGAGATGTGGTGACCAGAACTGGACGCAATACTCCAGGTGCGGCTTTACCATCGATTTGTATAATGGCATTATAACATTAGCCATCTTATTCTCAATACCTTTCCTAATGATCCCAAGCATGACATTAGCCTTCCATTATACCTTTCATAACACCAGGGATTTGTTCTGGAAAGTTGAGTGCTGAGTGAAAGTTGACTGTTCTGAGTGCTGAGTGCTACAGACTATAAATCATTAATCTAATAGGCAGGAGGTTTTTGTTGTATTGAACAAAACTAATTTTAGAGATCTATTATTTTTGATAAGTAAAATGAAGCTTTTCAGAATTTCAGTTCTTAAGTATGATTAACTTACCAGTTAGCTATAGTATAATTCAAGGCCACTATAAGGATTGCAAATGCATAATGCCAGCAATAACACATTGAGAGGAACATAACATTATTGAGATCCATCTGATTCCATTCTGGGCTCCCACTTGGAGGATAAAGTACAAATCCAATCTAAAACCAAAAAGACGAGACATTCATCTATAGGGCATCTGCTTCAGCAGAGGAAAGGTGGGGTAGAAATCTTATGAATGAATGAATGAATGAATGAATGAATGATGAACGCAAGTGGTTGAGTACCTATCCATTTATATGTTAAATGAGATCACCAGTGGAGAAGATAGTGATTTGTATATACTCAGGAACTCCCTAAGTGTGCCAAAGTAGGTAAGTTTGTAAATTAATGGATAAATTAAAACCCCCTCAGAAACAACTTGTTGAGAAATGAACATACTCAGTAGCCTCCAGGAGCTATGAAAGTTGAGAAGTCAATTAAAAAAAAAAAAAAACAAGAGCAGAACATGAGCTGGAGAGGAAGTCAGGAAACAGAACTGACCCACGTGAGTCAACTGGACATTTATGATTACAGCCTAATCCGAACTTTCCATGCTGCGATTCAGAAGAGCTGAAACAGCCTACGCTGTATCCAGTGCAGCAAGAGAAGCTTCTGGAGGTCTCCTTGAGCATGGAAAGAGAGGCTGCTGGAGATTTCCTCAAGGGAAGGGGATGTTTGTAAGCCCTAACAGCTGCTATGGGGCTACTTTGACTCACACCAGCAAAATCAATGGTCCGAGCAGCCCTGTGTCAGAAAATCAGGCCTGGAAAGGGGGATAAGATATGGCAGTAGCCAGTGCTGCCATTTCCATTCCCGCCAGGCCTGATCTGCCCCTTCCCTCCCCCCTACTCCATCACACCCCTCCCCAACTCTTTTACCCTTCCCCCACCCCTCCACCAGCCCCTAGAGAGCTTATCTGCTCCAGCAGGTGAGGACCTTTGACTGGCACTAGCAGGCTGCTGCAGGCCTTACAGCACGTTTGCAACAGTGCACGCACTCATCCTGCCGGCCGTAGCCAGCTTAGGATTGTGCCATTACATAGATGCAACACTTTGTTGCAAGTCTCTTATTAGATCTATTTAAAAATCTGAATTTTGTATATATTTATACGCCATACTTCTATTTAAAAGTACTTAGGGTTGCTTACAACAATTTAAAAGCAATAAAACTTAAACAGCAACAACAAAATAATAAACACAACTGCAGACAGACACAACAGACAGATTAAAAACACAGTAGCAATGCAATCCTATACATCAGAGGTTCTCAAACTGGGGCGTCGCGATGCCCCAGCCTAAGCAGCTCCTTCTCTGGCTCCTGAAGGGGTGGAACAAGGGGGAAGGCAGTGACGTGATACCCAGGATCACGCCACTGCCAGGGACAAGGGGTGGGGTTTCTATTTACCTAAAGCCAGTGCCAGCTTCCAGGGAGGGGGTGTGAGGAGCGCCATAGAGCCCTCTGCAGGCTTCAAAGCGTCCGAATAAGTGAAAACCATGATCAAAACTCACTTCCGATTTTTGATCACGAAACTGGAAGTGGTTTCCGATCATGATTTTTATACATTTGGAGCTTGGGTAGCCTTGCAGAAGGCTCTACGAGGCTCCCCACACCTTTCCTCCCCCAGAGACTGGAGCTGGCTTTAGGTAAGAGGGAAATGAACCCTTGTCCCTGGCAGCAGTGCAATCCTGGGAATCTTGTTGGTGCCTTCCCACCTCCCCCACAAGCACTTATCACAGTTCCCATACTATCTGCAAGTTTAGGAACTGCTGCTATACATGTTTATTCAGAAGTAAGTCCCACTGTGTTCAATGAGGCTTACTCTCAGGTGAGTACTGAACTTTAACCTAAGACCATCCAACTGTCCTTGTGTATTAAATATTCACTTCATCTGTTGCTCCAGCCTAGTAATAATATCCCCATGTAGGAGCTTCAATGCCTAACTTGGTTCTGGACTCTGATTTCATTTAAAACAATACCATTAACTAGTGAAAATGCTATTCCAAAGGACATATCTAATGAAGTCAGAAATCCATGTGGAATTAGAGAGTGGTTGCATTATATTGATTAGTGAATTAGCTACTCCAAATCTATTTTGTAATTTTGAAGACTCACCTTCCAGATTGCTCCGCTAAGGGTATTTTCCCCTAATGGTTGCTGTCTCGAACCAATCATCTAAGAGTTTTTCCAAGAAGGAAGTGATCACAAAAACAGGAAAGAGGGACTCACCTGCCAAAGCCAGCTCCCATGCAAGAGGCAGACACTTGCTCGGAACATTTCCAGTACAATGATGCCACGGAAGAAGACTTCCAGGAATATGATAAAAGCTCCTCCAAAAATGGTCAGTATAAGCAACTGATGAACATGTTGATCCAATATGGCTCGCCCATGAATGTGGTGATAAAATAGAAAACCTGATAAAGAGAGTGGGTCCAGTTTTTCTTCTGCATTGATTTACTGAACAAAATCCCCCTTATAACCCATTATGTTTTGAGTCTGTATCAGGAGATCAACAGGTCTCCATCATTTCAGGGGGAAAAAACAAAGAATATATTTTAATAAATAGATTCTTCTGGCAGGGGATGATCTACCATCCTCTTTACACTATCATCCTTTCCCTTTACACTCATTGTGGAGATAGCATTACTAGGTGGTAAAAAGCACAAGTGTGAGAAGCTCAGGCACACACACTAGTTATATAGCAACCGATGGTAAAAACATCCAGAACATCAGAAATATGGGGCAGAGAGATCAAAGCAGAAAATACACACAGAAAGAAAATACCAGGATGGGGCAGGCCCCAGGACCATTGCTTGGTGTGCTCTGTTCCTATCCTCAGTTAAGGCTGTGGAGGGGAATGAGTAGTAAAACAGATCTCATAGATGTTTTGAGGAACTCTGATAGTTGCAAACATAGTCCTGAACATACTCCTAACTAAACTACACTGAAAGCAGTTCATGAATAAATGTGGTAAGAGACTTGGGGCCCAATCCTATAAAGGGCCATTGGTGGCAGATCTCGTGATCCATTGCCATAGGCCCTGTTGTGGTGGTGTGAAAGCCATGCTGCCATTACATGCTTTGGTGCCACTGGCACCAGAGACTCCACATGCACACTAGAACCACCTGAACACTACACCAGTGCAGGTAAGGTGGTGGAAGGGGTAGTTTATGGGAGGATTGGGGCATGGATTGGGCTGGGATGAGGGCATGTCAATGGCAGGCCATGGCAGGATCGCAGCAGTGGTGTCAACATCCTATGCCCCTGACCTGTGCTCAACACCCCCCCCTTGGAGTTACTCAGATTTATGCTAGCAAAAGAACTGGTACAGATCTGAGTTGGCTCATTGGGGATCACGGTGGGACAGAACAGGTAAGTACAAAAGTTTTTTTATTTGCCTCGCTATCGCTGCCTGGTCCTGGCTAGCCCATATCATGTACTGGAGACGGCAACAGTGCCAGTGCATTCTCTGAGCTGGCCCAGGATAGGATTGGATCAAACACACACACACACAATGTCTCTCTAAATATTAAAACATTTCTCAAACCTATTTCTTCCCTGACATTTTCAACTTGTCTGTTTTGTCCTTAATCTTCAGTACTGACAAATTAAGTATGCATTATTGAGCTGTGTTTCTCCTCAGTATTACTGCTCAATCCTAACCCCTACAATTAGCTTTGATGCAGTCAGACTGGTGAAATGAATACTGCATCCAATTGCGCATAAATAAAAATATTGGAAATATATGTAAATAAAATTGTGACCTCTGTGTGGGCCCCGTTGGTGATGGCCTATTGGTGTCCTCAGACCCACGCCAGCTATACAGCTGGTCTAAGTCCAAGATGAGAAGGGAGCGGGTCGGCCAAAAAATGGGGGATAGGATCCAATACATGTGTTTGCCAACAAATTCTTCCCATTAACCTGCTTTCCTGTCTCTCTGTTGAGACGTACCCAAACCTCACCCCTCTGCTGACAACTTAGTAGTGCCTGCAGAGTCTTCCAGAGCCGATGCAGCACACAACAGCCGCTTGGGGTTCACACTGCTGTAAACTGCCTTACCTCCACATCAGTGTTTCTCAAACTTTTAGGGAGCTTTACTCCCTCCATAACTCTTTGTGAGGGAGGAACTAGGGCAGTGACGCAATCCCCAGGATCGTGTTGCTAAGGGAGGGCGAGGGGGGTGCTTTCCACTTTATGTAGGCAAGTCTGTAGAAGGCTGCAAGAGGTGCGGGGAGCCGTACGCAGCCCTGCGCAGCACTCCCCGACACTTGGAACGCCAGTAAAAGTGGGTGCAAAGCACCTCCTGCAAAACAGAAGTGATTTGCACCTGCTTTGACTGAACGTTCCAAGCCTTGGGGAGCACTGTGGAGGGCTCCCTGCACCTCCTGCAATCTGCTGCAGCCCTACCTACATAAAGTAAGTGGAAAGCATCCCCCTCACCCCCCCATAGGTACAAAATCCTGGGGATCTCTTTCCTGACTCTCCCCTTCACCCACCCTTTAAAGGGACAGGGAACATTTTCATTACCCACCAGTTTGAGAACCACTGCTCCAGATCACTAGTTCTGGCAGTGCTAGGCCCCAATGGGGCCTCAATATATCATTCTTCCACTCCCTCCCTGCGTGTGTTTGCGCCTGTATAAACACAATATTGCAACTCTATTCTAAATCTTTATCGACTTATTTTCATTTGGTTCAGAGAGAATTTCTAAATACACAGCACAGTAAACTCACCTTCCATAAAAACTGCTAGTGAAAGCATCATCCTATCCAAGGCTATTGGGAACATATTGGTGGTATGAACCACAATGTCAACTAGCCCCGAGATGCCAAAGAAAAGATACATGGTGGCATGTTGCCAGTTCATTAGATGATCCCATTGGTTTGTCTCATAATTGTACAGCTTTAGATGAGGTCCAGAAGGAACAAACTGTTCAGCTATCATACCTGTGCATGACATAACATAGACAATGATGATGACATCTTCAGTTCTAACCCAAGAGACCAAACAATATAACTCTTTAGTATAACTCCATTATGCAGCCACTGAAAAGCCAGATCAGTACTTATGCCTCCCTCTTAAATCATTGCTGCTTCCCATTTATGTTACACTCCATTTTATATGCTCTTCCCAGTAGTATCTTTAGAAACTGAAACAGCAAGTTTCAATTCAAGAAAAGGAACTTGCAACATCTTAAATTGTGTAGGAGCTTAAACATGTGGGAGCCTCCCTCCTTTGTTCTGAAGCTTTAGCAACAGGTGAGTCCATCCCTGCTGACAAAGACCAACGCTGTCAGTTTCCATTGACATTTGCGCTCAAACTTTGATATAAAACAGTTTTTCATTAAGGGTGTGTGGAAAATGTATCAACTTTGCCATTATCCTTTGGCATCAAACCCTAACCTCTTGAACAATATAAGGTTTCAACCTGACACCTATCCAAATGCACTCAAAAAGGCAGAATCTGCACTGCAATCTATAGTGACTTCTGGCATCTGCAACTACAACTTGCTCTAGCATTAACACATTATTTCAAAAATAATCAGATATCAGTATGGCTGTTGAATATTATTTTATTGTAAAAAATAAACAGCTCTAACTATATAGTGTTGCCAGTTTGCCCAAAATGACCCTGTTTTTTCACATGGACAGGAAGCAAATCTCAGGCCATTTGGGAGCCCAACACTGTATCGCTGTGCCCCACCCTGTCACCAGATTTGTTCCCATGTTTCAGACATTTGTAATCTTGTGACATCATTAGATCACACTTGAAAAATCTTAGGGATTTGAACACATTAGACCTGGCACCCCTATAACCATGACAATTTGGAAGAACGGCCAATAAAAATGAACTTACCAATAAGGGCAATTGCTGCTTTGATGATGCCCTCAATAACTTCAACGTGCTGAAATCCTACTTTGGAACCAAGGGGGTAAGCGTTTGTTTTCCTTCTACACAGGTACTTTAGTGGATACTTCACAGACCACCATAGGCCAAAGAGAAGGAATAAAGTCCCAGGAAGTACGTGACCTGCAAAATTTGTTATCATTCTGCACTAGGCAAAAACCTAAGAACAAAGAATGTTTTTCAGTAAATATGAATACCCTATTACTCATGCCTTGAAGGATCAGCCTACACATTACTTTATCCCTGTAGCAGGGGACTTTGCCTCAGTTGCTTTCCACATGAATCCTCTATGTTACACAGACACCCTCTTGGAAGTAGTGGAGCGGATCCATTGTAATAATGTTCTCAGGTTGCATGGTTTCCATATGAAGATATTTCCATCTCACTGACTAATCCATACTTTTGGTCATTCCATTAATTTCAGTATTCTCAAATTTGCAGATTACATATTAACCCATAAAGAAGTTCAAGTCTTAAACTCTTTGCATTTACATTCTTTTAAAACCACCGAGTAGCCACCCTCATCCCTGATACAGCTGGATATATTGTCCCCATGAAAGTTAAGGGTATGTCAAAGTTTCAAGAAGTTGCAGCTCAGTAGAAGTATGTTAAGATAAATACAGAGTTAAAGGGGCTGAACTCAGACTCAAGATTTCTGAGTGCATTATTTGTATGTCAAATCACATCAAAACAAATATTTTGTTTACAGTGACAATTATTTTGTTTTTCAGTGGATTTTTTTTGGCAGTGGAGTAAACTCTGTGGTATTATTTTAGATAAAACAAAAGTTAGAATATCCCTTCTCTGTGTTTTACTGATAAGAATTTACCTTTGGAAGTTTTCCATCAATGAAATGCTTAGCCAATGAGTGTATTTAACTTTGTGTTACTCACAACAAGAAGACTGCTGTTCCCATTAGCAATTTTCCCCACAAAAAATAAACAATTTTTCTTGCAATGGTCTCAGAAAATAAGAAGTTTGACACAGACAAATCAATATATATATATATATTGGGTCACTATTTTCACATGGTGTTTCATTAAACATGAATGATGGTTTTGACTTTATTTTTATTACAAGAATATAAACATGTATAGCTCATCCTAAGTTAAGCATTACTAAGTTCCAGTGATTTTAGTGAGAAAGGAGGTTAACAGAAATAATAAATACATATAATTTGCACCACCATAATACCACAATAAAACATTTTTAAAACTATCATGTCAAATGAAGCTACCAGCACACATAAACCCACAATAAGGCATCAAGATTAAATGCAGCAATAAAATCCATCCTAGAAGGAAAAAAGGAAAAAGACAATAGCAATATAAAACAGCAGCAGTAAAATAGTAGTGAAAAGCAGTAAAATAATAATAAGGCATTTAAAAGATTGAGGCATTAATCAGCAGCAAATCCAGAATGCCAGCAACCCCACCAAAATCATAGTAAAAATGCCAAACAAAACAGAAACATTTTTATTCTTTACTGGAATATTTCAAGAGTATTGAACATTTCATTCTTAAATCATACAGAAAGGAATTCCACAAAGGTGCCACCACAGAGAAGGCCCTCATGCTCAGCAATGTCCCCTCATTTCTGTTGGGGGCACCATACATCGTGGTCTATGAAGTACCGGCACACGTTTAACTCCCATCGCATAAGCAAAGAGACCAGAAAGTCTTTGACTTGGGTAGAAACCTGAAGGCTGGATCCAGTCATAGGAAAAACAATTCATAAGAGCTAACAGTTGTACTTCAGTGTCTGCTGGCACTTCTATACCTACATATGGGGAAAGCTTTCCAATCAAGCTTTCTATAAATAGACTATGAACATAGGTATATTTTCCTTTTCCTTACAAAAATATTTTCTTTGGTCAGCCTGGAATTGGACAAACTACAGACTGTACAGCTCACAAAGTACTTAACGGTGCAATTCTATATTTCCATGGAAGCAAGTCCCCCTGTGCTCAGTGGCACTTACTCTCAGGTAAGTAGGATTGCAGCCTAAGATCCATCTAGCCTTGTTTTGACTTTACAAGCCCTTTTGTTTCCTCTTAGCAAATGGCCTGGAAAACAAAAAATCTAAATATACTAGTGTAGCATGGCCATACTAATGTTTACTCAGAAGCATGTCCCACTGAGTTCTGTGAGACAGATTCCCTAGTAAGTGTGTTTACTTTTCCACATGATCTGGAATGCTATTGCAAATTTTTGCACGTAAGAGTCATAGCAAGGATCAAAAGATCGTCTGTTGGATATATTAAACTTTAAACTGCAAAACGGTGGTGTGCTTTAAGAGCAGTTGCAGTGGTTATTTTCTTTTTCATACCGCATAATAACCATAGCAATATGATCAACATAGATCCTACAGGCAACCTTTTTCTTAATAGATTAATTGTATCTTTGGTATGCATTTTGAGTTGTCCGGGAGCAGAGCTGCCACTTACAACCACCACATCCCCTTGTAGAATTTGCCACCCCATGTAACGCCACTGAGCCCCATGCCAAGGGTCACCTGGATGGTGAGTAGCATGCTGCTAAAGAACCGGCCACCGACCCCACAGCTACCTCTACAGCCACTGTCAGGCTCTGAGGCCCCTTATGCCCCAAGACAGGTTGCCCCAGGAGGCAGGTATTGGGCTGGAGATACACAGGCCCATAAGGCAGGCTCCAGTTAGTGCCCATGATGAGGGGATAGCAGCAGGATACAAGGCAGAGGGTTCCGTCTCTACAGTCACTGGGATGGGGTGGGGACAACACAGTAACCCTGTGGAGAGGAGGGGTGCTGTATAACCCCCTCCCCCCAAAGTGAACTGTGGGAAAAGATAAGTAAACCACTTGTGAACTACTTTTTGCTGAAAAGCAGTATATAGACAAGACACAAAACCTTTATTGGCATGTTTAAAACACAAACAGTATAAAGCACAAAATTGGCTGGAGGGCAACATAAATCAAACAGTTCACCTTCAACCAGGCCCTGCTGCATCAATTCAGCCATTTGGGACCAACATAGTAATACGTCTCTTAATAATCATTTTTCTATATTTGGCCACCCCCCAGAAAGCTCTTCATTAACCACATAAATATTCTTAATAATAACAAGAGGGGAAGCCTCTCCAGGCTGGGCAGTAGGATCCATCCCAGAGGGATGGAGAAGGATGACCCTAAGACCCAACAAGGTGGGGAGTACAATGAGGGAAGAGACCCCTCCAGCCTGGGCCAGGAGCTGGGGAACCCTACATGAGTCTTTACCCATATTTCTTTACCCAGCCTGTAATTAACCCATTTCTGCCCAGCCCGCAGGTGTACACATTTGATCCTTGTTGCATATATGCATCGTTGGGCAGAAATGGCATAAGTTCATCTGTGAATCTCCTTGCTACAGGGTGTGATTATGGCAACTAACCTAGGTGCCTTTTAAAGGACACTGGACAGATTTACTGAAGGAAAGTCCATCACAGGTTACAAGCCATGATGGGTATGTGCAACCTCCTGGGTTTAGAAGTAGGTTACCTCAGAATGCCAGATGCAAGGGAGTAGAAAAAGGATTCAGTTACTTTGTGTGCTCCCTGAGGCCTCTTGTAGACCACTGTGAGATACAGGAACCTGGACTAGATGGGCCTTTGACCTGATCCATGTTCTGGGTCATGTTCTTAGGAGTATACAGCTTTAGTGGATTGTTTAGACATGATCCCTCAATATGTAGAATGGTAAACCAGCCAGTAAATTTTGTGACATAAATCTAAGTAAATAAAAATGAATGGAAACCCGGTAGACATGACACGGCCTTTTGGACCATATTCCTTTGAGTCAAAGTATGCATGTGTTTTAGAAAGGGGAGTAGATGTAGCTGAGTGGTAGAGGACATACTTTGAACTGAGAACCCCTGCTAACTGGTTAAGAGGCACTTTTTCAAGTGGGTGCTCCTCTTTTATTTAGCAGGGGGAGAGTAACTGGCCCACCTCACCCCAGCAGTGTCTGTTCTAGTGGCTGTCTGCTGGTATTCTTTTGCATCTTTTTAGATTGTGAGCCATTTTGGGACAGGGAGCCATTAGATATTTGATTTTCTCTGTAAACCGCTTTGTGAACTTTTTGTTGAAAAGCGGTATATAAATACTGTTGTTGTTGTTGTTGTTGTTGTTGTTGAGAAGGCCCCAGTTCAATCCCTGGTATTTTTAGATAGGGCAGGGAAAGAACCCCACTGGGAGAATCACTACCAGTAAATGTACACAAAACTGAGCCAGAAGCAGTTTGACACAGTATGAAGCAGCTTCACATGAAAATATTTGCCCCCAAACCTGCCTGTATTCTTATTAAAGACGTTATTTCCTGCTGCAGACCTTTTCTTTCCAGAGATGTTTTGATCTCCCTGAATGCCACTATATTTTTCATCATAATACTCACTGCAGGTGCAGAGCCCTGTACCTACACTTCAAAGTCAGCTATTTGACTAGCAATGCAAATAGGGTTTACAAACTGTTTGTATTCAGGCAGTGATTATGATTACAATCAATCCAAATGAACAATCTTTAGTACAATATATAATAATAGAGGGCATGAGAATCAAAAGGTTAAAATTGTGTAAAAATCCAGTAAAAATAAGGACAAGCATATATGGCATTAATGAGCCTGCTTACTTGGTATGTAAGAACTAATTTATAGAGTGGATTGGGAAGACTTAAGAATCTACTGGAACATGACCAATTTCAAGGACACCATTTCTCTTATTATGATCTATCGCATTACCACTTTTTATCTTTGTTCTTTGAACTAGGTTGAATATTTTAGGAAATTGGATTTTTAAAATTTTTTACATACATCATATTTGTACCTCATCCAGATATAAGGGTGTACATATTGGTACCTATTGTTACCTCTACTGCTATTTAAAGCTTTGAAATTTAGATTTTGTTGTTGTTTTTACTGCTAGCAATTTAAATATTGCACTTAAGTTAAAATTATCAAAACCTAGTATTTTCTTTTGCAGGCATGTTCAATCTTTTTGGCTAGATTTAAAAGATTCTGCTGTTTAATTTCATATTTTTGTTGAACTTAACATTTATAGATAATTTGGTCAGCAGTCCTGTCCACACTTGACTGAGATTACACCCCACTAAGCACAAAGGGACAGACAGCCCAATCCTAATGGCAGTGGTGCCACCAGGGACAGTGGTGCCAAAATGGCTATCATAGCATCCAGTGACATCACCAGGGTTACCGGAGGCCTCCTTAGGAGAAACCGACTTTTGTCCCCCCAGTAAGGGTGCAGAGGCCGCAATGGGTCTCCTCCAGTCTGCACCGGCTATTTTGCTGGCGCAGACTGGAAGAGCTCCGTGTTAGGCTTTTCAGGCCGACACGGAGCATAGGATCTGGTGGAGCAGAGCTTTGCCAGTCCCACTCCCTCCCACCCCAGTTCCTCCCACCTGACCCGTCCTCCCCCCAGAATACCTCCCCTGAACCCAAGCCCTCACCACTACCCAGAGTCTTACTGTGCTCCGGGTGGCATACAGCCAGTGCTAGGCTCAGCGCCAACTGGTGCTGAATCCTCTCTGGGTGTTGCAGATGTGCCTCATGGCATGTTTGCACAGCCTGCACCAGCACTGGAGATCAGCACCACTGTTAAATAATTATAATTTCATTCCATTAGATTCCATTATTCACCCCACTTAGCGGCTGAATGCAGTATAGTTTCTATATCAATGCATTCTGGGGTGACAATGGAGGAGCAAGAAACCTGGAAGTGGGTCTTTTCCAGTGGAAAAGCTACTGAAAAATTGCTATTTTTACACTGATTTGGCATCCACTGATTTTTTAATCCACTGAGGGTTCCAGAATGGAACCCCAGTGGACAACATGGCACAACCTGTACTTCTATACAGCTGGGCTCCACATCGCAGTAGTGACACAAGCAAGGGTCATAAAATATTATTTGCCCTAGCTACTTTTCCACTTCCTTGGGTGCTTAGAGTTGCCAATGCTCCAGGATTGGCTTGGAGTCTCCAGAAATCAGCACCAATCTTCAGGTGATTAGTGAAAGCAATCCTGGAGATTTTTAATAAGACCTCCAGGAATTTCCAACATTACATCTTGTTGAAATAGCTTCAGTCTGAGTTGGACACCCTAGTAGTACTATGTGCACCACTAGAAAGGTCACTTGGGGCACAATCCTAACTCCTTATGTCAGTGCTTTCCAGCACTGGCATAGTGGTACCAATGGGACATGTGCTGCATCCTGCAGTTGGGTGTCACTCACAGAGGCCTCCTCAAAGTAAGTTTGCTCCCTTACCTCAGAGCTTCATTGCCCTTATGTTAGTCCTGGAAAGCACTGACATAAGGGGTTAGGATTGCACCCTTATGGTCACTTACATGCAGCTTCTGAAACTAGCACTTGAACAAGGCAGCCATCTATAATGTGAAAAACTTTTCACACCCTCAGAATGATTTGATTTAAATGTGCAGCATTGCTGTGACATGGTTGGAGGATACCATCTTAGGAGACCAGGTTGTAGCAGCAGCTCTTTGCTTCAACAATTAATAATTTCTTAGGAATAAAGGTTCACAGAACAACAAGAGTTTGTAGAAATATCTGGTGTGTATATCTCCAACACAGTCTATAGGTTAAATTACTACCCAGTCTATTCAGTCATCCTATCACAAATGAGTATTTAGATGAGTCTTGTTTCAATCTCAGGCTGCAATTGTTTGCAGGCTGACTTTGTTGCAAGCATCACTGAACTTAAAGACACATGCATAAAAGTTAAAGCTATTCCCATGTTAACCCGTGGGGGTATTCCTATGCATCACAATAAACCATAATTGCAGGTAAAGAAACAAATAAGCTGCAAAACTATACCTACAAGCATATAACAAAATAACATTTTTGGTATCTTATGCTAAGTATTGGCCTCACCATCCTATTAGCGATGGAGGATTGCTGCAGAAAAAAACAGTATTTACAAGACATATATGTTAGCTCTCTGCCCATGCTGAGCCAGAGACAAAGCTAACACCAAACTTTGCCGAGTGGTGAAGACCAGAAGTGATTGTGAGGAGCTCCAGAAGGATCTCTCCAGACTGGCAGAATGGGCAACAAAATGGCAGATGCGCTTCAATGTCAGTAAGTGTAAAGTCATGCAGATTGGGGCAAAAAATCAAAACTTTAGATATAGGCTGATGGGTTCTGAGCTGTCTGTAACAGATCAGGAGAGAGATCTTGGGGTGGTGGTGGACAGGTCGATGAAAGTGTCGACCCAATGTGCAGTGGCAGTTAAGAAGGCCAATTCTATGCTTGGGATCATTAGGTAAGGTATTGAGAACAAAATGGCTAATATTATAATGCCGTTGTACAAATCGATGGAAAGGCCACACCTGGAGTATTGTGTCCAGTTCTGGTTGCCGCATCTCAAAAAAGACATAGTGGAAATGGAAAAGGTGCAAAAGATAGCGACTAAGATGATTATGGGGCTGGGGCACCTTCGTTACGAGGAAAGGCTACGGCGTTTGGGCCTCTTCAGCCTAGAAAAGAGACGCCTGAGGGGGGACATGATTGAGACATATAAAATTATGCAGGGGATGGATAGAGTGGATAGGGAGATGCTCTTTACACTCTCACATAACACCAGAACCAGGGGACATCCACTAAAATTGAGTGTTGGGAAAGTTAGAACAGACAAGAGAAAATATTTCTTTACACAGCTTGTGGTTGGTCTGTGGAACTCCTTGCCACAGGATGTGGTGACGGCATCTAGCCTGGATGCCTTTAAAAAGGGATTGGACAAGTTTCTGGAGGAAAAATCCATTACGGGTTACAAGCCACGATGTGTATGCGCAACCTCCTGATTTTAGAAATGGGCTATGTCAGAAGGCCAGGTGCAAGGGAGGGCACAAGGATGAGGTCTCTTGTTATCTGGTGTGCTCCCTGGGGCATTTGGTGGGCCGCTGTGAGATACAGGAAGTTGGACTAGATGGGCCTATGGCCTGATCCAGTGGGGCTGTTCTTATACTGTTGTTGTTGTTGGCATCCTTCAGTCTCGGAAGACTATGGTGTCACGCTCTGAATGGTGGTTCTGGAACAGAGTGTCCTCTCCTGGGTAAAGTAAGTATGGAGGATAGGCTGTTACCCATGCAGCAAATCCCCCCTCTCCACGTCGCTGAAATGGTCCAATGGAAAGGCAGAGGCCAATACGGTTGGTTCCAGCGTCGTCGCAGGAGTTGCCAGAACGTGACTGTGTTCAGCCACTGTTACCCTGCCCATGCCCGATCTCGTCTGATCTTGGAAGCTAAGCAGGGTCAGGCCTGGTTAAGTACTTGGATGGGAGACCGCCTGGGAATACTGGGTGCTGTAGGCTTATACCATAGTCTTTCGAGACTGAAGGTTGCCAACCATCTTATACTGTAATGAGGCCCGAAAGTCATTAAATCCATAGTGGTTTTGCATTTTAAATAAGTAGATCTTATTTGCAAATGAACATTTAAAGCATATTCATCAATCTTGAGCAAGTTGGGCAAGTTGTTTCATGTCTCCCCATCTAGTCTCCGCAAAAGTTTAGGAAATAGACAAGAAGACAAAATAACTGAAGTTTAATATCAGAAGTTGTTCTGTCTGCACACCTCTCTTGCCTTCCACTCTACAAAGAGAAGATTTAACAAGACCCCATATATCCAAAGATGCTATAGCCGGGTGGGACTGAATCTTTGTTGCACATGATTTTGCATTGCACGCTCCATCTAATGGCTTGTAAGAAATATTTAGCTCCTTACTTGAACAAGTGGGCAGTTTGTTTGGGTGAGATTAAATTGATACAACTGTTGTCTTCTGAAGATTCAATTATAATTGAGAAAAGGGGGGCTTTTCTAAAACATCTCTTGAAACACCTTAGCTCAGCCAATAGCATTAGAGAAATGGGTGGTACATCCATGAATTTGGGGAATTATTCTTATGTGAACTGTCTGTGTGTGTGCCACCTAATCTTCCACAATGACAGATTACATATACAACAGTGGTCAAAGCACAACAAAGAGGCTCTTAAGGAGGCAATCGGTCTCCCATAGCCTGCAGCAGAGGGTCTGTTTACACAGCAAAGAGGCTCTTAATGCAAAGAAGAGGCAATCAGTTTCCAGTAGCCTGGGCAGCCAGCTAGTGTCTTGCAGGGAGTGCGTGCCTGTTTACACAACAAAGGCACTAGGCTGTGCTGAAAGTTCGCTTAACAACCTAATCGCATAACAACAGGGATTGGAGAACAGATAGATAGATGTGAGAACATTTTATATATATATATAATGCCAATAAAGTTCTGATTATTCTAACAGAGAATGTTTTGCTTATTACAAAGAGAAACCTTCCAAGACGTGCCCAGACTTGGAATTTAAAGAACACCATCAAGAACCATCAAGAAAAAGAAGAGAAAAGAAGGAATTTCTCTTGCACAAGACTTCAATGTATGGGGCATTGTGCTCAAAGAAGGGAAGGCAAATGTTGGCTGCAAGAGCTGCTCCAAAGGCTGCAATCCTAACTATACTAGGAAGTAAGTCCAACTGAACTCAGGCCGTAATCCTAGCCCCACTTTCCTGGGAGTCTCACTGAACTTAATGGGGCTTGCTTCTGAGTAGACATGCATAGATCTCTCACAGGCTGCAATCCCAACCACACTTTCCTGAGAGTAAGCCCCACTGAACACAACAGGACTTACTTCGGAGTAGACCTGGTTAGGATTGTGCCCATAGTCTCATATTCCTAGCTTGGGCTCTCAGAGAAGGAGGTTTACTTAGGCGTAAACATTAGGATTCTGTGCTAGGGAAAGCCATGAAAAACATCCACACCAGGAGCCCCAGCGTAACTTTTAGTTCCCTGCTCTAACACAAAGTCGGTCGACCTGCTTGCCAAAGGCTTACCCAACTTGGTCTACGTCTGTGCAACTTGATGGCTCCTCCTTGGACTTAAACGGACCTCCGACCCCCCTTTTCCCGCAGTCAAGCCTGTGATCTCAGCTGATCGTTCGCCTGCAACTGGGGAAGCCTCGCAGCTCTTGTGCGCAAAGGATGCTCCTGTTACACTCCGCCCTGTTCCGCCCCAGATGCGCCTGGTCGGGCTCCACCGCCCCCAAACCGGCCTCATTGGTGGCTTCGCCCTCCCTTTGCTACTGGATGGGCTCCAGCAAGAGTCAATCTGGCCGAGGGATGCCCGGCAGGCACCCTCTGCTGGGAGGGAGCAAGGAGCAGGACCAAGGAGGAGGCCGTGATGTGGCACTCAGAGAAGACTAGGAGTGGGGAGCCGGAGTGGGCGGGTGGGGGGAGGGTTGAGGCGTAGTGGTGGGTCCACTATGCACAGATCAGGGGCCGATTGGCCGGCTGGAGGGACTCCACACTTCTGCGAAGCTGCATTTGAAACCTTGTATCAGTGGCGTAGCGGGGAGGGGCAAAGCACAAAGTTTTGCAGGGAGCCAGCCATTCCAGGGGAGGCGTATGTCTCCGTTTTGCTCTCCGTCTGGACTGGCTCCGAAGGGGAGGGTCTGCTTGCACGCTGCGGGCTGGTTCCCTGCAAAACTTAGTGCTTTGCCCCCCCTTAGCTACGTCACTGCCCTGTATTGTGCTCATAGGTGGCAGTCCCGGAATCGCCTCTACCAGACTTCTTTTTTTTAGGAACTCTCCTTAGAAACGGCACGTCTCTCTCCACATTTCTGATGTCACTCTGCAAAAAGTCATCATTTGGCAGCCAGGGACTTGCAAAAGCTATTTGGGGCCAGTTACCAACATGTTTTCATTGGCACAGAGCGAATCAGAGCCCAAGCCCATGCATTTCTGCTCTGAAGTCCCATTCTAGTCTATGGGGCTTACTCCCAAGTAAGTGTGGATAGGATTGCAGTTTCAGAGCCCAATCCTAGGCACATCTGCTCAGAAGTAAGCCCCATTGAATTCCCTCACTCCCAGGAAAGTGTGCATAGGATTCCAGCCTCAGAGCCCAAGCCTATGCCTGTCTACTCAGCAGTAAGCCCCATTGAATTCCATGGGGCTTACTCCCAGGAAAAGTGTGCATAGGATTGCAGCCTCAGCCCCCTGATGAGACTACCCCTCCATTAAAACAGCAAGGTAGGAAGATGCCACTCAAACCCACCTTTCTCCACCTATTTTCCAGCAAGGTGTGAGTAACCTCACTTTCCTGGGAGTAAGTCCCCTTGAATACAATAGGACTTACTTCTGAGTAGACCTGGTTAGGATTGTGCCCACAGTGTGTCTGACCTGCATCTAAAGTAGGGGAACCCTGAGCCCTGCTGAGGAGGAGAGCAGCCCAATCCTATCCACCTTCCCCCACCCCAGTGCAGCAGCTTCCTGCCGCCTCCTATAGGGGAAGGTGAAAGGCTGAGGGGCCCCTCAAGGTAAGGGGACATTTGTGCAGTAGCATAGCATCTGGGGGCAGAGCACTAAGTTTGGCAGGGCACCTTAGCTTGTCGTGCAGGCTGCCTTTCCCGTTGCCACTGGAGCCATTCCCACAAGGAGAGCAAAGTAGGGGTGTTTCCTCTGCTTTGGGGCAGCAAAAGGATGCCACTCTCTTGTTGTCTTACTGGGCAGGAGGTCTGGTCTAGAGGGTAGAGCGTCCATTTGCCTGAAGATTAACATCCACAAGGTCGCCAGTTCGAGGCCACCGGCACCGTGTGACCTTGAAGCAGCTGGCAAGCTGCAGCTGAGCTGTTCCATCTGCTCAGAGCGTGGGAGGATGGAGGCCAGAATGTTAAACCAGATCGGAGTGTAACATCTTGAATGTGGTGGTTCTTGAAAGAGAGAACCTTCTTTCAATTTGTAAAAATCCCTGCGTGGATTTAATAAGCCTGCCTGTGTAAACCGCCTTGAATAAAGTCTTGAATAAAGACCAAGAAAGGCGGTATATAAATACTGTATATTATTATTATTGTCTTCTGTGCTCCCTGGGGCATTTGGTGGGCCACTGTGAGATACAGGAAGCTGGACTACATGGGCCTATCACCTGATCCAGCGGGGCTTCTCTTATGTTCCTCAGCTTTGCTCTCGCCACCCAGTATGGATCCAATGGTGATAGCCTGCATGGTGCATTGAAGTGCACTGCAAAACTTGGTGCTGTGCCCCCCCCCATAGCTACCCTACTGCATTTGTCCCTTTACTCCAGGGTAAGCTGCAGAAGAATTCTGGCTTCTTTTGAATGGCTTCAAGTCATTGGAGGTTTCTGGTGTCTTTGTAATTCTTGTTTTATTTGCAAATAAACATGTTACACATTAGATGGCAGTAAATAGCCAAGTTCTTCTACAAGCAACATCAGTTCCCCCAAATGGACATGTCTGTACCTTAAAAGATGCCATAGCTCTTCTTGCCCAGCTTCTGCATTCAGTCTGTCTCTGTTTTACTCAGGACAACTGCCTCTAGCAGTTTTCTACCTTTTTCATCTCATGGCACACTGAAAAGATGCTAAAATTGTCAAGGAACACAATCATTTTGACAACTAACAAGACACACCAAGTTGCAGGTGGGGGGCCCACATCCCTCAATGGCCCTACTAATAAATGCCCTTCCCCAAACTCCTGTGGCACATCTGTGGATCATTCGTGGCACACCAATGCGTCACGGCACACTGGTTGAAAATCGCTGCTCTGGCGGCTTCCTTTGTTTTTTCTTAACTCACAGCCTCTGTAATCAGGTTGAGGTACATGCTGTATTTTTTTACAAAACCATTATTGATTCTTCCATTGTGTAGGGAAGATTTTCCCTAGGGGTACTACAAATCTCTCAGCCATTACCTCCCATTAAGAAATATCAGCTGACCTCCTGAATTTTTAGCCTAATAAAGCTATAGTCAGCCAGCATTAATGACTGCAAACTCACAGTGTCCCTGATCAGTATGATGTGACCAGTATTAAGAGATAGGACTATGATATTCTGACACCTTAATACTGAGTCAAGTTTAATTTAAAAGTCATGTTAGTACAAGTTCATTGTCTGATGACCTCACTGCTGATCTAATAATTCTGCTGATGCAGGCCTCCTATGATCTTTATCTCAGATGCAGCAAGGAACTTGAATATCTCAACAACTCTTTAACAATGAGGATGGGTTATAGAGATAGGAGACTTCAGACAAAAACTGTTTAAGAACAAGGTAATGATGTATTTGGATACATTTTGTATGACAGCATGGAGTTAGGGGAATCCATAGGTTGATGCCTGCCTAAAGACCCTTAATATGTACCATAAAACAGAGAGACCTCACCAATTATATGTACTAAAGCTGCAATCCTAATTGTTTAGCTTGGCAAAAGTTCCATTGAATTCTGTGGGGCGTAATTCTGAGTAGACGTACTCTAGTCAGCTAAAAAATCTCAAGCTAATAAAGAGTTACAATATACTGTATTTACTAAAATCTGAATTTATAAAATTTCAGGAATAAGTAGTTTTTTGAAAATAAGCTATAGAAATTACTAAGGTACCAGATTTAAGAAGTATCTACAGTTATCTTTCTGGACTTATCAGTGAGTTACTTCCTGAATCACTTGTGAATACTTATTACTCAGGAATCATCTTCTCTGTTGCTGTAAGAGTTTAAAATGTAACAGAGAAGAGGTGCATTTATCTCTTATTCTTAGATGGAAAAATCCTTCATTCTTTCTGATCTATAAGGACAAACTTGCTAAAATCTCTCATTCTTCACCCCTCAACTGAAATGAATCCTAAATACATTTAACTTCAGATGCTCAGATTCATCCCCATGTTACCCTTGCCACTCCTCTTCCCTCCACATTCTCAGTGGGTTCCACATTACCTAAATTTAGAGCCCAGTCCTATTCTCCCCCCCCCCAGTGCAGCTGCACAAAAGAAGCTCACTGTATGGGGGTGGGGATTAGAAGATTCAGAGGAGAAAGGAGTTTTAAATCCCCTTACCCCTCCATAAGCTTTCTATTCTGCAATAAATCTCCTGAGACCTGCACCATCTCTGTAGTTGAAAATGCATTTTTCAATTACTTGTTATCTCATGAGTTGACTCTGGAAGACTCTGAAAAACACTCGAGTTAGGGGGCCCCCAACTCATCCCCATGCATGCTGACTCAAGTCTGCCTGTATCTTACTGTTTTTACGGTGTGAAAAACCTCGTGGAGCCATCATTCAGACTGGGCAAGCAGCAGGGAAGTTCCAGCCAGGAGGCAAGGAAAGGGTTAATGTTTTCCTTTTGCAATTAATAGGAGGGGGTGAGGCAGGAGCAGACTTTTTGCCTGTCTGTGATAGGAAGAAAGGAAGGAACAGATGAACACTGGATGCAGGAGGTGGAGCTCAAGGAGGTTCTTGCCTTAAGACTGGCTGCAGAACCCCAGGGAGGAAGCAAAAGGAGGCAGGGAAGTTGGGTGGAGAGAGGCGATTTTGAGCAATCACGCTTTTCTCTGCATGGCTGTTACTTGGGCAGAGGAAACCTCACTGAATGAGCAGCTGTAGTGGGATTACTTTTGAGTAGACCTGCAAAGAATCAGGTCACGCTGGTATGCTTTGCAGCTGCTGCACGTAACCCTCCTCCCTCTTGCTGCTTCTGTTCCTGTTCTCACACAGTCCCTCCCACCCCCTCTTGCCCACTTTACAGATGGGACAGGGTAGCAAGGGAGTCTTTAAACTCTCTCTCTCTCTCTCTCTCTCTCTCACACACACACACACACACACCCTGGCAGCCCTGTTTTTAAAACACTGGTAGGCTTTTTAAAGGGGGGTACTCGACCTGAGTCCTTTAGAGTTACAAAGGGATATCTGGGCAACTCAAAGTGCACCTGTTATGACTTTTTCAAGTCAAGTTGTGGGGGGCAGTGACTCAACTCAAGTCAAGCCATGTTGAATTTTCCCATCCCTGCTCCTCCCTCCCCCCACCCCCAAACACTCCATTCCACCCTCCTGCTACCTTCTTCAATTCCATGCTCCAGCCACTCTCAGCCAGTGCAGCCTTAATTTTGGCGCAGTGAAAGCTGGATCTAGCTTCCATGGGCTGGCACACATCCTTGTGCTGGCCCAGCCTCCTCTGGAGTTGTCACAAATATACTTCATGGCATGTTTGTGACACTCCTGAGCCAGCGCAAGCTGTTTGCCTGGTGTTCTAAATGGTATTCCACAATTGTCTCCTGTTATAAGCAATACTTGTTGGTCTACTAAGCATTGCATGTTTAATGCTATAAAATCTTGTTGACTATGGCTGCATATTTTCAGAAATTAGACTTTCTGAAAATAAGCACTTCTGTGGTTTCTTTAAAAAAAATTGTTCTTTAAAGTCAGCTAAGAAACAATCTGCCTGTTTTACTTCACCCTGGAGAAGGACACCATGAGCAATGAAGAGAGAGCAATGAAGGTTTTCTGGTTGTGGAACAGAATCTGAATCCTCCTGAATTAACTGTATGACGGGCAAGTTGAAAATCCAGTGCAACCCACTCTTATGAAAAATGGAGAGAACTACTAAGCAGCTGATACAAAAACTAGAGACTCAGGTAGAAAAGTTTGTTTTGAGAGTCAAACCAGATGTGACATTAATTACATGTGGTTCCTCTTGAGCGAATATCATGTTCTATTATTACATGTGCTCTACTTTCTCTGTCTCCTACTGTTTGACTGAGCAAATCATGCCTACACTGCTTTGACTCATTGCATTCCTAAGCATCTCTTCATGTATTTCACTAGCCTGTGGTTAAATGTGCATAATCGATTGGAGAGTCAGCGGGGAACTATCCAATACCCAGTGCAGTGTACCTGAAACATCCTGTATCCAATGAAAGAAAAAGAGGCTTGTAAGGTTATCAAAATAAAAGAGGGGAGAAAGAAGCAAATACATAACCAATATTCTGTCTGCTTTTGCCCTTAGTTAGAAAAGGTTACCTACCAGATGGCATCAGTGATTTCTGAAGAACTGACAAACTAAAATATGCTGCCTTGGAAATACTGTGACCATGAAAAACAGCTCAAAGCAGATACTACATGTGTTCTTTTAAAACATTTGTCTTCAGAACATATATAGTACACAAAAGCACTCCAATGTGTTAACAGAATTCTCCCACCTCCATGAGTGTGGGCTCTGATAACTATCATTGCTCATGTATTGTACTTCCTTTGAAATGCCAAGTTGACCCATGTTCTTATTTATTTGGACAATTAATTTAACTTCATTCCTAGTCTTCACCTAATTTACAATGTATCTGTCATCTCAGCATAGGTTGAACTTCTTTTGTAGTATAAATGTCACATGAACATTCAACAACACATAGCTTTACATTCAGTTTGATGGAAGTATATAACTTGAAAGTTGGCATAACTCTACATAAAAACTTGGTCTTACAAAAGATACCAAATTTTCAAAGTAGTATCTTTTTACCTTGACTGTGATGCTAAGCCACTTTTTCAGAAGTTATGTTAAGATGGGATAGTAGTAACTTAAGTACAGTTGAAAATTTTAGCTTTGATTTTAAAAAATTCAAAAGAATTCAAAAAATTCTTATAATTAAAAGAATAATAGCAACTGTAATTGGATAACATGTTTAATTTTTAAATTGGTGTTTATTAAAACCCAAGATATTATGCAAAAGGGAAATATTTTACACAGGTGCCAACAAATTTTTATCACAACTCAGAATCAAAATGTGTTTGTTCAATAATGCTCTTGGAGTTAACTTTTCAGTTAATTCATATCAAACCTAAAATAAATAAAGACAAAGTTAAAAAAAAACAAAGTCAAAATGAAAACCAAGAAACGCAATTAGGACTTCCAAACAACCTTAATTCTCCCCTCCTTCTCCATGATTATTAGCCAAATGCTGTTTAGGGGCTATTTGATGCAAGTTTCATCACATTTCATAGACATATAACTGATGGGCTCAAAGGAATACTAAAGGGAAGCCATTCTAAAGCCATCTCACTTCTTCTCAACTGACATAATTGAAATGGCCTAATTTGAAATGCAAAGCACTATGCTCTTTTCTCTCTTCCTTTTCAAATAAGGACTACATGTGAATTTCATTGCTCCAGCTGCATGGATTTCTTGCTTATTTGGGGTCATGGGAAACATTCTTGGAGTCTAATCTACTGATGCAATGAAAACAGAGATCAGTCAATTACTCTTAAAACCCAAGCAATACATGACAGTCACAGAGCTAGTGGCATCGCTAGGGGGTGTGGGCTGCAGTGGGTGACACGCACTAGTAACCAAAGTCACTAAAATTGCAGTTATTAGGAATAATACAATTGGATGTGTAATTTACAGCAGGATACAATAAAAAAATGTTGAAATATCTGTGTTCTATCAAAAGGTATAGCCAAAAAACCCAGCAGGATTAGGCAATGGTATATCACTATGCCCGCCACCAAGGACATTGCCACACCCACTGCATGAGAGGAGGTCCATCATGGGGGTGACACGCTGGCCTCCCGCACTGGGTGACACAAACCCTAGTGATACCACTGCACAGAGCCTTGTTTGTAAATGCAGATCTGCCCCATTCTTGCATAAAGTATGGGGTGGAGGATGCTATATAAAAGGCAAAGAAGAACAATGTTGGAGACTCTTAATTCTCACTCTATCTGCTCCCTTAACCATGCAGCTCATACTTCTCTCACCCGGGCTCAGGTGCTGGAAATGAGCATGAGGGGGAAAAATGTCTAGGAAGGAGGGACTGTAGGAGGAAAATTGCAGGGCTACCAGCATCACATATAGGCCTGAGAAGACATGTAAATTCTGGAGAGAGCAGTGAATGTTGGAAAGAAGGATAAGCGAGTTGGAAGACTCATGGTGGAAACGTGTACTAGTTCCAAGAGAGGAGCTAGATAAGAAAGTAAAAGAAATAAAACAACAGAGGAATAGTAAGTAGTAATGCTGTGATAAGTGGTTGTGTTATATCAGAGGTGTCCAAACTTTTTGGCAGGAGGGCCATATCATCTCTCTGACACTGTGTCGGGAGCTGGGGAAAAAAATTAATTTACATTTAAAATTTGAATAAATTTACATAAATGAATATATTAGAGTTGGAACATATGAATGAATGGAGGTCTTGCAATAGCTCAAGGCCTATAAAAGGACTTTCACAAAGCAAGGCCAGCCTTTCCTTCGCAGACAGTGCTGCATCACAGACATGAAACAGCAAGCAGTGGAGGGAGCCTTCACCCCACAGATCATACGAGAGGTTGAACAGTCACCCTCATGCTGAGAGCAGTTTTGTTGGGCCAGTATGAGCTCCAACAAGTCTCTGGAGGGCCAGAAGCTCATTGGAGGCTGGGGGCTCCCCGCGGGTCAGAGTGGGAGTCCCTGAGGGCTGCAAATGGCCCCTGGGCCAGGGTTTGGGCACCCATGTTAGATGAATTCAGCAAACTTGTGATTCCAATTTTGCAATACTTTAAAATATAATGTTTTTATTTATACTGGGGTATTATTTAACATTATATTTAATAAATATTAAATATTTATATAGATAACTTAAATCAGAAGTGTGTTACTTACACAAGCAACAGAAAAGAATCACCATGGTTTGACATGGTATCCAAGAGAAAATCCAGCTTTTTTGCATATACTGGTATATGTTTGCATATACTGGTTCTACTATTCTGTTATCTCTGAAATAGTCTAAGGACGAAACTGTGCAGATGTGTTAGTATGGTGAGGTTTTCTCTCTTACAAGCTTGCCATTAAGCTTTGTCTAAGATTCCGGTTTTATCCAAATCTACTTTCCCATGACTTTGAAGAATCATGGATTATTCTATTTATTTTTTAATACATGCACACAGGCCCCCCTCCCTCTCTGAGCAGTTATATCTGACTTAACTGCTCACTTTGGTTTTGATAAAAACTAATGAATCACATTTAAATATCAACAGGCCAAACCAAAAAATTTCAAATGAATAATTATGTTTATTTTAATGGTTATGGCCTGGTTCTACTTTGGCTAACATCTACCATCCTGGAACAAAACCTAAATTTCAGTATTTGTCTCAAACTGTTTGAATAAAAAAGTCAATCTATAATAATTTAATTACATTAGCTCTTCGTGCTTGTATGATAGAATTATTAACTATGTTTTCCGGTTGGGAGCTTCACACTGTGTTCTCCTTCTTCTTGCTTTCTCTTTGGCTCCTTCTTTTCTTCCATCTTCTTATGAGACCTACCCCGAGGAATATGCAGTTTCTCTCTTTCTTGCCTTTCTTTCATTCCTTCAGGTTCCTGAAAGACAAAATATGCAGACAGTTAAAATTAAATCCCACCCCCACCTGTAACAAGGGCCACAATTTATCTCAAGAAAATGGAATAAAAATGAAATTATCTACCTCTTCCATATCAGTCTTACTACAAGTTGATCATATTTGTGAGTCAAACTATATTGGTATTTTCTAAGCATTATTTTTCTAAGCATGCAAGGGAACTGATCACCAACAGAAAGGACTCTGTGGAAAAGAAAGCATTAGTAGTTCAGACAGGTGCAGATCCTTCATGTCTAAATTGGGTCAGAGAGCCACCACTCCTGCAAACTTTAAGCTGCCCACCCGGGGCTGGGGGTGTGTGAACTCTTGCATATGCATTGGCAGGTGTGGACTCCACTACCACTATCTTCCTCGCTCTCTCATCTGCTGAGCTACTTAGGGAAGCAGCCAGGTAGGAAAGGAGAGAGGGGCAGGGTGAAGCACAGGACAGTACAGCTAACTGGAGCACCCCATGACTCCTTTGTCTTACCTTCATTCATACCACTTGGTTGCCCCAACCAGCCTTAGTCCCAAACAGGACTGGACAGAGAGCAAGTGGAAGGATATGGCAATGGAGAAAAGCTCTGAAGATGAGATTTGGGGAAAGGAAGGACTCCATCTTTTTCTCAACCATCTGGCCTGTTTACTAGGCAGGCAGGCTGCTCTCCATAATGGTGTTTGTTTGAAGGTTGTACAGGAGGGATTTCTGAAAAATTGCTTCTTTTTCTGCAAATATGTTGCTCCTTAGCACAGATAGCCTAAATATGTATGTGGGTTTTCCCCCCAAACCCACTGAGCTTTATGAGAAAAATGTTTCACAGCAACTCAAGCTTTATCTTTTTTACTATGGTGGAGGCATTCGTTGAGCTCCATGTTTCTGGGTGGTCATGTGTTTCCAAACTGCCTAGCTGCTCTCCATAAAGAAAGAGCTAAGGCACATTCACTCATCACAAGTAAACGTGCATGTGTTGCTCAGTTTCGCTTTTTATAGGATTCAATAGACTAGGCTATGCTTTGAAATGTGTGCATTTTTTACTTTCGTCCATTCTCAAGTCCCTAACTAGATGAAAGTCTAAGGTATTCCTGTATTTCTAGAGTCTGTCAAATTGAAGTCCATTAAATCTGTGGATATTTCAATATTACAAACAAGTTATCAGAGCTATATTATCCTACAGGTAAGAAAAAAAAACTCGTTGGATATCTGAAGAAGTCATTCATAGCTAGCTGTCATGGTTGAGTTTGACCAACTAATTTTTTCAGACAATTATCCAACGGAGAGTGATATAACTGACTGCACTACATAAGCAATGGCTGTTTTAAACACATTTCGCACTAAATCCACAGCACTACTTGGAACCAGTTTAGCACACACAAACATTAATTTGACATCTACAGTTTTATGCCATGTGTTTTATACCACTTAAAATTGTTACTTACCAAAGAAACTGAACGCTTGTTTTTGAAATGCAGTTGCCTCTGAAATGATTCTGAAAACTCCGGGATGGAGTCTGAATGACACTTTGGTCCACTTGTCCCCTGGGAAGAATTACCATTTGAGGATTTTTTGCATGCCTTCATATGACAATGGCATTTTGTATCTTGGTCTTTTTGCAATTCTTTGCAACTCTTCAGGTGGCCTGATGAGGGGGTCTTTGTAGAAGCATGAAGCCTTGTCATGTGGATGGAAGAAAGCTTGGCCTGAAAAAAGAATTAACTTTTATTCAACAAATCTATCACAAGTAAAGTACTCTTCATGAATTCTCTTTTAACCTATCAACTCTATGCCATGGAGTAACTCACAAATATGTTTCAAGCCATGTGTCAAACATGCTTCAAGAGTTTCTACAGCATTTTGTTTAGTACTACATGCTGTGGGACAATCCATAAAACAGATCAAGCTTATCAAAACAGTTTTTTAAATTCATCAATCATTTTAGAATAGAAACACTGTCAGGGAAGTTACTGGGAGCAGGCTGAGGGAAGCAGCACCTAGTGATTAGCAACCATACACTTCTCTCCATTCTCTTTTTACTGGATCGGCAGCTGAATGGCAGGAAACTGATAGTTCTACCTGTTGCCACCATCCCATGCTATAGAAACCAGGCAGAGGAGGGTCATCCTGAAAAAAAAAATCCCTCTCAGGACAGCACAGAAATCAAAACCATAGTAGTGCCTGCAAGCGATCACATATGACAACCTACGGAATTACCCATTTACTAGGCAGGCAAGGAGTCAAAATATAACTAGTTTATTAAAAATTCAAAAGAAAAAGGATTAAACAAAATGAGGAAGCAAGGTAGAAAAAAGTACAAGCAGGCTAATGGAAAATGCTTGAACTCAGCTGGATGGACAGTAAGAAAATGTTTGACCAAATGGATACAATAACCAGAAACATCCAGCTGTGGGAACTGGAATGCTACTCAAGAGCAAAGTACACAAACTACAATCACAGGTGAAAAAGAGCAAAAACAACAAGATTAACTCCCTAAATACATCTATCTAGAAATATAGTCCCTATTGCTAGCTACTTACATTAACCCAGGAATCCTAGTGCTTGCATTTACCAGAAATAACCATGTATTTGGGGTAGAATGATAAACTGAATCTTAATATTTCTTTCAGTACTGTCCCCCATCACTTTGTCCTTGGACATATTGGGGGCATTATCCTCAATGTGGATAATGCCTCCCCCCCCCCCAATGAAAGAGCATTTTTCACTTCATACAAATAAAAGTGCTGGATTGAGGGAAGACTAGGGGAAAAAGCAAACAAAGAAAATAAGTAGATGGAGACAGCAAAGTGGGGATATTGACTTAAATGTTGCCTATTTTATTCTACCTTACTGCAAGTCAAATGAAAAATTAGAGGCCAAGAGAAAGCAAGAAAATATGCTGGTTGGCACAGAGCAACAGTGTTCAAAACGGTTGTGCTGAAGAAACAACAGGATGTTTCAATCTTCCTCACTGTTTACAACTTTGCTACCTGTTCCTTCTTTGTTAAGCAGAACCTACTTCATGAATAACCCAACCAGGACATTCTGGAGATATGTATAGTACAGTAATCCATTGAAAGCATAGTAGACAAAGTATACGTTATTAATCTTTTGGCTAGGCTCTGTGGTTTTGAAGACAGAACCAAGAACATCAGAGTGCCATGTTCTCAGTGGCAGCTCCTTCTGCTGCTTCCTTGTATCTGACCATTCATTTTGATCAATAGCCTAGGGCAGTGTTTCTCAAACTGTGGGTTAGGACCCACTAGGTGTGTTGTAAGCCAATTTCAGGTGAGTCCTCATTCAGTTCAATATTTTATTCTTAATACATTAGACTTGATGCTACCATGGTATGTGACTGCATTTGGGGAAATGTTACAGACCTGTACTTTTAACAAGCTACTACTATGTACATTCTTTTAACAATGATAGTAAATGGGATTTACTCCTGGGTAAGTGTGGACAGGATTACAGCCTAGGATTGTTAAAAATTTTCCTGCTTAATGATGTCACTTCCGATCATAACATCACTTTCAGGGGGTCCCAACAGATTCTCATTCTAAAAAGTGGGTCCCGGTGCTAAATGTGTGAGAAGCACTGGCCTAGGGAATCAGAAGACTAATATGTCTCCTACTGTGTCCTTGTCTTTGTAATTAAACTTCTTCAGAACTACAATTTCAGTTTCCAGTGAAGAGATGGGTTTCTAAAATGAAACTTTTTCCTTTAAAGTAAAAGTCTCCTAAAAACAACAGTGAAATATCAAGCTTAAACTAACAGGTTAGCAATATTTCTAAAATAAATATCCTCTCAAGAGCCCATAAAATATTTTTGTTCTGCTAATATAGATACGACCACTGTACCAAACCATTGCTTCTTTGACATCCCCTGCAACAGAAGAGGGGCATCTGTCTTTTGTCTGTGCTGCAAAAATGTCCTGATTTTGATACTGCTATTAGTGTTTGATCCACAGGTAGCTATCATAAAGCCATTTCAGCTCCACATAAAACCATTATTTTACCATCTTGTTCACTTTTTTTTACTTCTGTCAGTCAAGAGATTCAATATAAAGGTATATTCATTATTGTTCTTTAGAGGAGTTGTGAAAACAATTGTAGAAATATGCCATTTTAACAAACATTTGAATTCAAAGGGGAGCCATATTTCCTGTCCCAGAACCACTCCTTCATTCAATGTAAGCTTTAAAAGTATCAGCCCAAATCTAAATGCCTGAGTTATTGGCTTCTATGCAAATATGGCTTTTGCTCAAAATACTTTTTATTTGTTCAACCACTGTCAATAGCTAATTAAACTATATCTTCAGACTGGACTGTCTTAAAGATGACATGTCTTAAAGTGACTTAAAACTGATATGTGGAGCAGCAAAATTGGAGGGATGGGAAACTGATAAGCTCCCAGCCTGTCTGTCTATCACCCTCTCTGGCCTACCAGTCTTATCTTCTTCAAGCTCAAAGCAGCAGTCTCCTTCTCCCTACATTCCTGCCCCAGATGGGAAGAAGAAGAAAAAGCTGCTGCAGCTCCAGATTGCCTCTTCCTACCCACCTGGTCAGGGCTGACCCATCCATGAGGCCAATTGAGGCAGGTGCCTCAGGTAGCAGATTGGCAGGGGCACCCACCTCCATGAGTCATCTTCCTTCCCTGGATAGGAAGAGGCTGGTCCATCACTAGATAAGGGGCAGTTACCACCAGATAGGGAAGGAGCAGGTTGACTTGGGTAGGCCCTGTGCCCAGTTCTTATGAAGCACCAAGTGGACTTCCCTTCTCTATATCATTCTGGTTTCAAATGAACAGGAACTGATCATGCTGGAAATCCACAGGCTGCCAATCCACACTCCCAGCATGCTGAGTTCCTGTTCATTCAAAACAGGAGCAGTGTGGAGGAGTGAAGGTGCACACCAAGCTCCAGGTAGAGGGAAAGACGGGGAGAAAGTCACCTCCAGTTTTAAATTGAGAACAGGAAGTGGTTTTTAATCAAGTTTTTTTTTTACTATTACAGTGGCTTGGGAAGCCCTGCAGAAGCATCTGCAGGGCTCCCCACACCTCCAGGAGGCCAGCATTCCATCTGGTAAGCTGGCAAAACCCCCTCCTTGCCCCCCGGCAGCAGTGCGATCCTGGGCATCACGTTGCTGCCTTCCCCCCTCCCCTGCTCACACTTACAGCACTCCCAACTTCCTTGTAGGAGTTTGGGAAGTGCTATTACATTCATAGGCAAGTAGAATTTGAGTTTTTTATTTTTTAATGTTTGAACAGTATGTCTTTTTCTGGGTTCTTTCCATAAATGCTTCTTTTGTTTAAGCATGCAGGTGGGCAACCGTATCCACGGATTCTGTATTTGCTGTTTCAATTATCTGCTGATACAGGGACACCCCCCATTGCGCCCATTAACGTCTTTTAAAGCCTCACTGGTGTGAAAATCTGCTTGCTTATACAGATTGCTATAAGCCTACAGGCATATAGCGCTTTGTAAAGCATTAACTTTGCTTCCTGTTGATCTTGTTTGAGTTTTTTCAAGTGTTCCAAGTACTGGAAGACAGCCTACAAGGCACTATAAACTTGTAGGCTTATAGTAATCTGTATAAGCAAGCAGATTTTTGCCCCAGTAAGGCTTTAACAGCCCAGTCCTATGCCATGGGGCCACTATAAGGAGCAGCAGTACTGAAATGGCTGCTGCTGCATCCTATGGGGCTGGGGCAGCCGCCGGAGTTTGAAAAAGCCAGACTGTTAAAATAAAGGGTGCTTAGAATTTATATAAAATCCAGGTTATTTGTGCTTGGTTGTTTTTAGTTACTTGAAGCTCAATATATTTTTTAAGTGGTGGCAGGGTTTTACTCAAAAATTGGTACAATGAATATATGCGTGCTTTCTCACTTTGCAGGCAACTCTGTTGACATCTGAGAATGTATGGAAGTACAGGATCTATAACAATTTGATTGTGGCTTTGCTATATTACACTGAGAGTTATATATTGTATATATTGATGGAGGCCATAAAATTCATGGGAGTTCTTGCAAAGAGCTGGCGATAAATTGAATCCACTACACACGAGTACTATGAACATATGAAAACAGACCATAAAATTAGTTAAAAGAAGCCAAAAACAAATTTCTTAAGATTTTAATAGCTATTTATAAAGATAACAATTGCTCCATAGATACAGTATAGGTTTAATGCCAATAAAGGTTTATGGATGGATACAGTATAGAGAAATACCATACATAACACCATCTATGGTACAAGTAAAAACACTGGGAATGGAAATTAAGGAACTGAGGGCAAATGTTTGGACAAAACATGATCTAGTAGTAAGAGTGGCTTTAGATATAAAGAATTTGGCAGTTTCCTCCTGCCATTTTACTGTCCATTTGAAAGACCATGAAAACTCAGTAGAACTTCCATGTTCAGAGGAAGTATTCCTCTGAATAATGGATGCAGATTCTTTTAAGCTCCCAAGGATATCTGGGAATGTTATTGATTTAAAATATTTTTATTCTGCTTTTTTCCTCTCAGTGGAAGGCACTCAGGGTGGCCTACAACTTAAAACGAACAATACCTAATTAAACCATAACAATTGGTTATAACAAATCATGAAAGCAGCATAAATAGAAACAAATAGCAAAAGGCAACCCCATGACGGCAGAACGCGCACACACGCGCTCCACCCCAAAACCTCATAGATCAGAGAAAATGGTTTTCGACTGCCATTGGAATAATAGCAGTGGGAGAATTCTACATACCAGCACAGTGAATTCCAAACCTTGCTTAGCAGCAGCACATTAGACTTTATTGCCTAGCAATAACATATAGGACCAACCCCAACTGACCTTGAGATGGGCCATTTCATCACTGGGATGCATTTTTCAGGTATCCTGGCCCTAAGCTATTTCAAGCCCTAAACAAGCAGCACTTTCAATTGCACTCAAATGGACCAGCAACCAGTGCAGCAGATACAACAGCAGTATGACTTCATAGGTAGTGAAATTACCTGGCACTGATCAGACCTCCCACAACAACATACTGTACTAACTGAAGTTTCTAAGCGGTCTTCAAAGGCAGCCCCAAGTAAAGCACATTACAGCAATTAAGACTTAACATAACCGGTGCTGGGATAACCATAGTCAGAGTCCAGTTGATTCAGAAAAGGACTCCATTTTGATGGGCTGGATCTTGCTCAGTTCAGCAAAGTGATTATTTACTGTCCTGTTAAATTATATCAAGCAAAATGTGGAAAATAAACCAAAGCCAGACATTAAGACCACCTGGAGACCACAAAAAACCATCCAGCTCAATAAAAATTTTTTAACGCTTACAGAAATAGCTGGATCTTTGCAAAATGAATATATTTTTTAACAATTCTAAATGAGCAGTATCATTATCTTGTCTTCCTAGTGGGGTGCATAGTGGACACACTCTGCACATAGTCATTTTGATCTAATATGGATTATTCATAACTTGCTATGCATATGATGGAAAACGGCACAACAGCAAATATTCAGTCATAGTATGCAGGTCACCATTTATACAGTTCTTTCTCAAAAACTCTCCCCGCTCATCCCCATTTTTTCCCCTTTCTTTTCACATTCCTCTACTCATAATCTTACCGGTAGGGAGGCTCTCCTTTCACCAATTGATCTTGTCTGCCATTTCCTGTAGGCTCTCCTCTCTCTTTCATTTTCATCTGCCACATTGTGTCCCCAGAAACTACTCATCCATTTTGCAAAGGAGGTATCATCATCCTCTTCATAGTCCATGTACAGATGGGAAATATGTATGTGAAACAGCACTGCTGAATTCAAGGACCACGCAAAAGTTCTAGTAAATGAAGAAATAGTGCAGAAAAACTGCCTTTTTCAAATGGAAAAAACTACAATTGAATATATTAAGCTAGTGCTGTCCTTGCTCTTGTCTATATATGTACAAGTTGAACCCTGGTAATCTATTTTAAAAATGGTTACTTGTTTCAAACCTTTCCATTACAGAAATTCCCAATGTCACACACCCTGCAGGGTAACAAGAGAAATGGGTTGCCTAGTTCATATCCTTGCTGCTGAGTGCACCAACTGTCAATATCAATGGAGAATTGCCCACAATAACATGCCTGGAAGGTTCAGGTTGTGATTTGGATCTGGCTTGCAATTTAGAAGAGCAGAATCCATGTATTGACCCTGTCCAGGAACTAGCACAGTACAGATCTTAACTGACTTTAGGAAATAAATAACTTTTGTTCCAGTGTCTCTTTTAATATTGGATTGTACATTTCACCTGCAGAGAGAGGCTCTCTTTGCAAGAACATTCTAGCATTTCGATTAGCTAAGAATGCCTAGTAATTGCATCCTAGATCTGCAGGAAACAGCAGACTTGGTTTCTGCTTGCCACGCGTGTTTACGTTTTTCTTTTTAATAATCAGTGTGTCCCGATGCACATCAACTGATCTTTGTAAATGACGGTCACGTAGAAATATTCCCCAGATTGATCTAGGAGCAAGCCCCAATTACAAATACTCTGCAAGATCCAGTCAGCACTAAAATGACTCTGTCTTAAAGGGCATCTAAGTTCTTTCTGGTAAAATCATCAGGGCCAAACTGCAAACAGCAAACACAAACATTTGACCTCTAACAAAATACACAGTCAGACATTTACAAACTATTTATCTTTGTGTTCTGTAGTGGAAGAAATCATAAAAATGTACATAAGACTGTTTCCCCACTTCAGCTCAACAGACTGTTTCCCCATTTCAACCTATCAGACAAGAATTTAGGGTCATCAAAGAAAGCATTGGTAGGATGTTTCGGACAAGCAAAACACTGCATTTTTTCCACCAGTGCATAGTTAATTGGTGGAATTCATTGCCATAAAATACAATGAGAACTACTACCTTAAGCAATGTAAAAAAAAGAGAAACTAATTGTCTATCCATGGTTAGTATTTCTATTTTTGTTTTCAGTTGTAAATAACACCCAAATTTTCACAGGGGGGGGGGGAGAAATTTCACTGAGTATTCAACATAAAAAATGAGTTTTTAATATTTTTCTTAGGAGAGCTTCTCAGGTGACTATGCGACAGCAGATTTTTCTCTTCCACCTTTGAGACCACCAGGAAAACCATCAATGGTCAATGTGCATCTTCCACCAGTGAAAATACCAGCAAGACTAGCACCTTCCTCAATCACAGCAGCTGCTCCCTCCCATCCAATCAGAAGTTTAAGCAAACATGCATCATCATCTTGCCCAATGACAAATCCTACTTTTCTCCCTCCATTGAACCTTTCAGGCAACAAAATAGCAGGAAAAAGCCATCCTCTCCCTCCACTGATTGCTGCAGCCAAACAAACAGAAGCACCATTTCAGGTGAGTGACCCAGATTCAGTAATGTCAATATCAACAACTACCTGTTTGTTTTGTTTCCAAGTTGGTCTGCTGGACAAACCAGCAATCACCAGATACGCATTTTTTTCATATTCATTATCTTCAGAGAACAAAAATCTGATAGGTTTTTACAGAAAAGCAACATTAGAAATGCTTTTATAATGAGTGGTATAATCCACTACACAGTTAAGCCCCTTTGGTGCACTCTGATCCTAAACATGTTTACCCAGGATAAAACAGTTTATAATCCACTAGTAAGATTACTAGGATTGCAACTCTGGTAATGATGCTATACTTTTAAATTAGAATGGAAAAAAAATCATAAGGTAATATTTTTGCTGAAACTAAAAAGTCAATTACAAAATTTTACTTATGAGACACCTTTACATTACCAGATGAAACAGACAACTCAGAAGCAGCTACAGTTGCTGCACCTCCTTTTATCTGTTTCTACCCCTTGCTCTTTCTGCCTCCCTCCACCATCTGCTGCATTGTGTACTACAGAAGGCAGGAAAGACCAACCAACCAGGTGAAAGACAGTGCCATTGCCCAGTTAAGTTCCCACCTGCTGGGAATTTAAAGGTACAGTGTGACTTTCCAGGTTCCAATCTGGCAACCCATCAACAATGTATGGAGGCCAACCAGGGATTCAATAAGCTTTCTGTTGTCCTTGCCTACCAAGAAATGTTAGTAAAAAGGGAGCTTGGCCTGCTGGGCCAAAATGCATCACTTTGGGCCCAATCCTATCAAATTTTTCAGCCCCAATCCTCTTGTAATGCAACCTCAAGGTAACCTCAAGGTAAGGGGAGGAAAATGTTCCCTTACCTTGAGGAGGCCTCCATGACTGTTCCCCCACTTCAAGATGCAGGCTGCATCAGTACTCGAAAATTTGATAGGATTGGGCTCTTTGTTGGTTTTGTTTAGCTTGATGAATCACAATGTGTGCAGATAACACTTCAATATAACTCCCATTGCAATCAGTGGGTTGTATTCAACCCTGCATGTATGCAGCAGCATAGCCAGAAGGTGTGCTAGCCTAGGCCATGTGTGGCTTTCCTAGGCCTCAGAATATCCTTCAAAATAGGGAGGGTAGGGCCCCAGCAGTCATGGTGGAGGCAGCATTTCTGCCACTGAAGGTATGCTGCCCAGGATTCTGTGACAACCCCCCTCTGCATCTATGCAGTCCTATGCTTACTCAAAAGTAATCCTACTGCAGTTATTAGGTTTTACTCCAAGGTAACACTGTAGCAAACTTTTTTGAGGCCCTAGAGTTAGGGTTCCCAACCTGTGGTCTGTGGACCCCACCAGATGGTTCATGTCCTCTCTGGTGAAAAGAAAGAAAAAACACACTCCTGCTTTCCAGGAAGGAAAAAAGCCTCTGCAGCACCAGCAGCCAATCAGAGCATATCAGAGTCGATTAGAACCAATCAGAGCAGACTGTTTCTCACCTCTCCTGCCTGTCCCTCCGCCTCCAACTCCCTCCCTCCTTGTGTATGAGCGCCCAGACAAGCAAGAAAGCGAAGCGCAGGCGTACTGCAAGGTGTGTGCATTTCTGCAGCCTCGTGCTGCAGCTGCATCTAGAGAAGAAGTGCTATGCCACCACCTCCATTCCTCCTCGACCCCACGCCTTCAGGTGAGCCCTGGCAGCCCAGTTTTTCAGGAGTCAGGGAAGACCCTTTGGGGAGGGGGTGAGGCTGAGGAAGAGGAGTGGGAGTAATGAAGAGGAGAAGGATGATCCCAAAGGCATCGCTGGCTGGAGGGGGGCCTCTGGGTTCTGGATGTGCTTTCCCCAGGAATTGGGACTGCAGCTGGTCAGAGAACATGGAGGAAGGGAGTTGGAAGTGGTGTGGCAGCAGGGGAGAAAATGGTATGCTCAAGCTTGAATCACATTCATTAGGCATGTGCGAGTGCCCAGACAAGCTTGAAGGGGAAGCCACAGGGCCGAGGGAGGATTGGGGCCCACTGGCACGTTGTAAGGTGGGTGCCTGTGTGTGTGTTTGTGATGGGCTTCAGACCGCAGGCACCTCTGGTTGGCTGCAGCTGCAGCTGGAGCAGAGGTGCCACCACCTGCATTTGTCCACCTGAGCCTTCAGGTGAGCCTGAAGGTTTCCTAGGAGTCAGTTGAGACTCCAGCCAGCCTGGGAAGATCCTTTTTGCCTGGGAGGAGGATGAGGATGAGTGGGAGCCAGAAGCTGCTAGCAAAGGCATTGCTGGCTGGGCAGTGGGGAGCACTCCAGCAATGCCTTTGCGAGCAGCTTCTGGCTCCCACTCATCCTCATCCTCCTCCCAGGCAAAAAGGATCTTCCCAGGCTGGCTGGAGTCTCAGCTGCCCAGCCAGCAATGCCTTTATAAATGCCAAGGGGTATGGCTGACCCCTTGTCTCAACTGACTCCTAGGAAACCTTCAGGCTAATCAAATGTCCATGTATAAATGTGCACTTAAAAAAAACTGAATATCCAGAGCACATTATTAAACTAGTGTTTCTTCATGCAGGAGTTCATTGATTCTTTTATTGCAGCTGGGTTGTAACCCAAGAAAGCAATAATTATGCACAGTAGTAATCAAGAGGATAAATTAGTAGTGATTAATTCAAATCCCATTACTGAATCCTTAATCCCATATGATTGAGGCTGAAATCCTATACAGCAGTGGTTCCAAAACTGTGGGTCTGGGACAAACCCTAATTTGTATAGGGTTGCGAAACTGACAGAACAGATTAGGCTGTGTGCATAAAGGATTAAACAAACTGCTACTGGAGAGGGGTTACACTGCTGCCCATTCACCATTACAGCCTATGGGATTAAGGATTCAGTAATGGGATTTGGATTTCATGCAGCTCAGTGACGATGATCTCTTTGCAGCATTTTAGGACTTCAGCAGGGATGCTGTCTTTTCCAGGTGCCTTGCCAAAGGCAAGGGAGTCCAGGGCCACGTGAAGTTCTTCTAGGGTTGGTTCACTGTCAAGCTCTTCCAGCACAGGCAGGCACTCAATGTTGTTCAGTGCTTCTTCGGTGACTACATTTTCTCTGGAATATAGCTCAGAGTAGTGCTGCACCCAGCGTTCCATCTGCTGCGCCCGATCCTGGATGACCTCGCCTGTGGCAGACTTCAGAGGGGCAATTTTCTTCTGTGTTGGACCTAGGGCCTGCTTGATACCATCATACATCCCCTTGATGTTGCCCGTGTCAGCTGCTATCTGTATCTCGGAACAGAGCTGGAGCCAGTAGTCGTTAGCACATCTCCTGGCAGTCTGTTGGACTTTGCTGCGAGCAGTTCGGAGGACCTGCAGGTTGCGCTCACTGGGACAGGCCTTGTATGCTGCTTGAGCTCTCCTCTTTTCCTCAATGACTGGTGTCAACTCCTCAGAGTGGGCTTCAAACCAGTCTGCCGCCTTGTTGGTCTTCTCTGTCCTCTGTCTCTGCTCTGTCTCTGCTGGAGAGAAGGTGGAGAGAAGGTGGAGTACCTCAAGACATGAGGGATGCAAACATCATCACGCTGTACAAGAACAAAGGTGACGGGGGTGACTGCAACAACTACCGCGGCATCTCTCTCCTTAGCGTTGTAGGAAAGCTGTTTGCCCAAGTTGTACTAAAGAGGCTCCAGGTACTTGCAGAGAGCGTCTATCCAGAATCGCAGTGTGGATTCCGAGCCAACAGGTCCACCACTGATATGGTATTCTCCCTTAGACAACTGCAGGAGAAATGCAGGGAACAACGACAGCCACTCTTTATAGCCTTCATAGATCTCACAAAGGCTTTCGACCTGGTCAGCAGAGACGGCCTCTTCAAGATTCTCCCCAAGATTGGATGTCCACCCAGGCTCCTCAGCATCATCAGATCTTTCCACAAGGACATGAAGGGCACTGTTGTCTTCGATGGCTCCACATCAGACCCTTTTGACATCCGAAGCGGAGTGAAGCAGGGCTGTGTTCTTGCACCAACCTTGTTTGGGATTTTCTTCGCTGTCCTGCTGAAGCAGGCCTTTGGAACTGCAACAGAAGGCATCTATCTCCGGACCAGATCAGACGGAAAGCTCTTCAACCTCTCCAGACTGAGAGCAAAATCCAAAGTCCAGCTGAAATGTCTGCGTGACTTCCTCTTTGCCGACGATGCAGCTGTCACTACCCACTCTGCCAAAGATCTCCAGCAGCTCATGGATCGTTTTAGCAAGGCCTGCCAAGATTTTGGACTGACAATCAGCCTGAAGAAAACACAGGTCATGGTTCAGGATGTGGACTCACCTCCCTGCATTACAATCTCTGAGCATGAACTGGAGGTTGTCCATGACTTTGTGTACCTTGGCTCAACGATCTCCGACACTCATTCTCTCGATACCGAGCTAAACAAGCGCATCGGTAAAGCAGCTACCACGTTTTCCAGACTCACAAAGAGAGTCTGGTTCAACAAGAAGCTGACGGAACATACCAAGATCCAGGTCTACAGAGCTTGCGTCCTGAGTACACTTCTGTACTGCAGCGAGTCATGGACTCTTCGCTCACAACAGGAGAGGAAACTGAGCGCTTTCCACATGCGCTGCCTCCGACGCATCCTCGGCATCACCTGGCAGGACAAAGTTCCAAACAACACAGTCCTGGAACGTGCTGGAATCCCTAGCATGTATTCACTGCTGAAACAGAGACGCCTGCGTTGGCTTGGTCATGTCGTGAGAATGGATGATGGCCGGATCCCAAAGGATCTCCTCTATGGAGAACTCGTGCAAGGAAAGCGCCATACAGGTAGACCACAGCTGCGATACAAGGACATCTGCAAGAGGGATCTGAAGGCCTTAGGGATGGACCTCAACAAGTGGGAAACCCTGGCCTCTGAGCGGCCCACTTGGAGGCAGGCTGTGCAGCATGGCCTTTCCCAGTTTGAAGAGACACTTTGCCAACAGTCTGAGGCTAAGAGGCAAAGAAGGAAGGCCCATAGCCAGGGAGACAGACCAGGGACAGACTGCACTTGCTCCCGGTGTGGAAGGGATTGTCACTCCCGGATTGGCCTTTTCAGCCACACTAGACGCTGTGCCAGAACCACCTTTCAGAGCGCGATACCATAGTCTTTCGAGACTGAAGGTTGCCAATACAAATGGGATTTGAATTAATCACTACTAATTTATCCTCTTGATTACTACTGTGCCCAATTATTACTAATTAAGTGCACATTTATACATGGACATTTGATTATATGTGTATACAGGATGGTATGTTTATTTATTTTCCACTTTTGGTCAAGATTAGTTTCCAAAGCGGTTTACAGTTACAGTTCACACAAAAAGTGCCTTCCATCAACCATGTATAGTACATACATTCACCCCTGCCTCCAGGAGTGTAAGCATTCCAGCTGTACCCATGAGTCAGCTCCACTTGGTGCAGAAGAGAGCAGCCAAAATGATTACTTGGCTTGGGGCACTTCCCTCATGAGGAAAAGCTACAGTGTTTGGGGATCTTCAGTTTACAAAAGAGGCGCCTGAGGTGGGACATGATTGAGACATACAAAATTATGCATGGAAAGGATAGAGTGGATAGAGAGACACTCTTTTCCGTCTCACATAACATGAGAACCAGAACCAACTAAAATTATTGGGAGGGATAGGACAGACAAAAAAAAATTTTTTTACCCAGCATGTAAGTGATCTGTGGAACTCGTTGACACAGGATGTGGTGATGGCGTCTGTCTTGGAAGCCTTTAAAAGGGAAGTGGACAGATTCCTGGAGGAAGAGCCCATCGCGAGTTACAAGTCTGTGGAACTCCCTGCCACAGGATGTGGGCATGGCATCTGTCCTAGATGCCTTTGAAAGGAGACTGGACTTTTCTGGAGGAAAAGTACATCACAGGTTAAAAGTCTGTGGAACTCCTTGCCACAGGATGATGGTGTCTGGCCAGGATGCCTTTAAAAGGTGGGGCTGGAGAGAGTTCTGGAGGAAAAGTCCATCACGGATTACAAGTCTGTGGAACTCCTGGTCACAGGATGTGAGGATGTTGTCTGGCCTGGATGCCTTTAAAAGGGGACCAGAAAGAGATCTGGAGGAAAACTTCATCACAGGTTACAATTCTGTGGAACTCCCTGCCTCAGGATGTGGTGATGGCATCTGGCCTGGGTGCCTTTGAAAGGGGACTGGAGAGAGTGCTGGAGGAAGAGGCCATCACGGGTTAAAGCCAGGATATGAACACCTCCTGGTCCCTCCTGGGAGGCCTCTGCGTGCAGGCCTCCTGTTGCGCTGCGCACTGCCTGAGGCGCCTGCTGGCCACTGGGAGGTGCAGGAGGCTGGACTAGAGGACCCCTTGGCCTGGTCCAGCGGCTCTTCTCACGTTCCACTGGAGCCCGCACCGCCTTCGGCCGGCAGGTGGCGCCGCCCGCCTTGCTCTCGCGCGCTCACTGCCCGCGTTCCGGGAGCGCGCCGCCCTCTCCGCTCCCTCCGGTAGGCGTCGCTGCAGCGCGGCGCAGGGCTTGCGAGCGGGAGGGTGCGGGCCGGGCGGAAGCCTTCGCGGCCCGCTGCCGTCAGGCTCCTGGTTTCCGCTGACCCTTTTCCCTTTCGCTGCCTGGGCTGCCGCAGGGGGAGCTGCGAGGCGGGCGGGAGCATGGCCGCCTCGAAGCCCGTGGAGGCCGGCGGCGGCGCGGGTGGCAGCGCGGCGGGGCCGGGGCTGCCGCGCTGGCAGGTGGCGCTGGCCATCGGGGCGCCGCTGCTGCTCGGAGCCGGCGCCCTGTACCTGTGGGGTCGGCGGAGGCGCGCCACGCGGGGCAAAGGGGCGAGCGAGAGGAAGACGCCTGAGGGGAGGGCCAGCCCGGGGCCCTCCGACGGCGCTGGGGGTGACCACGCCGACGGCGGGGACCAGACGGTGAGGGAAGGCGGGCAGCGCGCGGGACGGAGGCGCGCCTCAGGGCTGAGCCGTTGGCCGTGGCGAGTATGCGCCACAGCCGTTAGGCTGCAATGGAACGTTGCAGAGGCCGCGTGCCGTAGGGCTGTGCTCACGCCAGGGTGTCTCTGAAGGGGCGGAGCCTGTGTTGGGGGGGCCACGCTGTGAGCACTGCCTTCACTCCAGAGCCCAGGTCAACCAGGCGGGTAGGCCTGGGCTCTGGGTTGAACCTAAGCGTCTGACGCCAAGGGCTTGCTGGGCGGGCAGACCTGGGCCCTCAACCTGACTTGGAGCCCAGAGCTACCTGCCTCTGTGGCCAAGGTTTGCTGTGCTAGTAGACCTGGGCTCCCACCCGTACTTTGGAGCCCAGATCTACTTGTAGGGTGGGCCTGGGCTCCTGGCTGTGCTTGGGCTGCTTAACTTGTCCGTTAAGCAGCTTCTTGTGGAGTCCCTGCACATTGCAGGACCCAATCCTTGAGTGAGTAGTTGGCTCACGGTGGAACACTGACTGGGCTTGGTATCCCTTGAGAACTGGGTAAACTCTCCTTGAGGGCTCCCTTCAGCTGCTGGAGAACCCTGGAAGGCCACTGATAGACTGCCTTTCAGGAAAGCTTTTCAACCAGTATTGACAAACCCCAGTGTTTCAGGAGGCAACTTGAAAACCACTGGCCTAGAGGTTGGTAACATGTCTGCACAATCTGTAGCCTGATTTTAGCATTGCTTTCAGCGTTGCTTTAAGGATTCAGTCTTAGGCACCCTTATGGGGAAGTAAGCACCTTTGAAACTGGTAGAGATTTTAGATAGGATAGGAGTAGTGTCTGAGGGCAGAAAAAAAATTATAGTGAATTCTACTGAAATGAGTTAATTTGTTCTCCATTCAAGCTTGAATGGCATAGTTTTTAAACTTAGAGCCATTACTAATCCAGGACCAAGGGAACCTTCAGCCAAGGTGAACTTGATAAAATGATTCAGGCTCTGCCTGGGGAAGGCAGAAAGCTTCTCAGCAGAGGTTGCTTTCAAATAAACAATCTCTCTTATCTGTGAGAGGATTTTGCCACATCCAAAATGGCAAGTGTAATCTACTTTTATCCACCTGGAAGTTATGGGTTCTCAGGCCTATACAGGCTCCTGTCAGATGTGTCCTTAAGGAAAGAGCAGGCATATGTTGATTTCAAATGGCATGGGTTAGAGGAACCTTTGGGTCCCATCTTTAAATTCTCTTAGCTGCACCATCTACAGTGTAGAAGCATAAAAAGGTGTGAGTATGTGTACATTACAGCTTCAAGTCATCCCTTATGCACAAGAACTGTGCTGGCTTCTTGGTTATTCAACTGAATATGATTGGATTTATGGAGTTGGTGTCAGTATTGTTAAAGATGTGTTGGCTCAGCTGGTTTTAAAGAAATAACCCATACACAGTGGAATTGGAACTATTTGTGTGGTAAGAGCTTGAGATTGGAATTGGATAGCTAACAGTTACGGCAGGCATGCAGATCATTCATTTGTTGCATGTAGTAGCTTAAAATTATCCCTCAATCAAAACCCCATTGGTGTTAAGTTACAAGTGTGCTGCTTTTATTCTTTTTCCCTTGATCTTTTAAAGAACGACATTCTTCTAAGATTTAAAAGAAGCTGAAGCTGACTGTGCAGTGCCAATCGTACAGTCCTTTTTAACACAGACCTGCACCATAGAGGCTTGTTTTTAAGGGTTTCTCAAACTATGATCTTTATGTGTCAGGAAGGTCTAATGCAGGGTGGTCTTTTCTCATTGCAGCTTCACAGTTCCAGGGGTCTAAGATGGCAAGGGAAAAAATTCTTGCTGGCCCCTTAACTACTGCAGTTCAATGTGCCTGGAATCTGAGATGGTTTGAATCTGGGGAGGGGGTAAGGAGTGTGGAGTAGGGTTCCAAGAGAAGCAGTGCATTTGGTGTGTGAGAGGGAAGGAAGGGTGGGCAACTATCCTTTCCTGAATTATCTTCTTTATGGGCAAAGTGGATAGTGTTAACAAAGAAACAACATTGCCAGTCAGGTTAGTTCTGAAACTAGGTGCAGTGCTACACCACCTTATGTGATTGTATCTTAACTCTGAACATTCCTGTAGATTCTCCGTTCTGAAGAACTGGGAATCTGTAGGAATGCTCAAGGTTAAAATTTGAGTTTTCCTTCTAAAGAATCTGTTCATAATACAAAGTAGGCTGGCTTCTTTTCTCCAGTATTGATAATATATTGGAAAAGAAGAGTGTTATTGGGTAACTTCCAGTAATTTTATTTTTAAAAGAGTTAAAGAAAACCTAGGTTGTTTTACTGTAATTCAGAATACAGTAGCTTTAGTATAGAGTAGACCACCATGATTTGAAACCCTGTGTTGTTGTTTCTGAATTAGAGACACACTTTATTTTTATTTTCAAAAGCATATATAGATGCATTCTTGATCATTTCTTGAACTAATATTAAGGCATTCTCCTTACAACTGCAGATAGACTCCTTTCATATGGCTACCCAGTGAAATCCTGCCTACCCCACCAGGGATGTGGTTGTCCTTTCCTGGCAGCAGTAATGCTGCAGGGATTGCCCTGCTTCTCTGAAATATAGTACAGTACTGGCCATTTCGGTGCACTTGCTTAAGTCAGGAAGATGTCACTGCCCACACGCTATTAGTCTGTTCTGCCTTAACACTAGGGAGAAGCATAGCACAACGATTACTTAGATTTTCAAAGCATACTTCATGAATGGCACAAAATTTAGGTATCTGTGCCCTGTGCAAATCATATTAGAGAATTAGTGTAAACTTACGGTTAACCAGAAGTATCCTGCTGCAGTCTTAATTTAATGTAAAAACAGACATTTTACTGCAGTATCGGTAAGTATTCATCAAAGGGAAAATTTATAATCTCTGATTTCCGAGGTTCAGATGTCCTTGGATAGGGAGAACATAATATCTCTTGTCAACTGCAGATGTTGACATTTTGATTCTAGCATGAACATGTACGTACTTTTGTGCACTTGATGAGCACCATTCATATTGTGCCATGAACATCAGTTATCTGAAGCCGTGGATTAGTGGTTTAAACAATACTTAAGTATAAAGGAGTTTATTCTTATAGAGAGATAATGGTTTGCTGCACAGCTTTACTTTTACTGCTGTGTCATGCAACTGTGTCATGTTAAATTAGTCTCTGAATGAATTCTGTACTTTACACCATCTGAAAATCTCTCTGAAATTTGAATGCCTTTGTTCTCTTATCAACATGATGTCTCCTTACTAAATGTTCATTCTCAAGAATTACAGTATTCACATCAGAACTTCCCATACCAGATTTACAGCACAATCCACTGCATGCTTACTCAGAAATAAATTTTGCTGTGTTCAATGTTACTTCTTCCCCTAGTGTGTTTAGGATTGCCATCTTAATCAAACAGGTATACTTTGACATCAAATAATGTTATGAGTAGCTGTCTATTTTTTTTCATTAAAAACGGGACATGATAAAGTCATTTTTATTGCTACTTGATTTATTCTACAGGTATCCCCTGGTATCCATACATCAGGTTATCTGTGGCCCCCTGCACACCATTAACTTTGTTTATGTTGATTACATTCCCCCAAAATGATAGTGTCTTGCTTGAACAAACATTAAAAGTAGAGGTGTTCTAAAATGGGGTTTTTTTGCAGATTTTGTTTTTTAACTAAAAAGAGAAGTGTAGAAAGTAGTGTTGTTGTTTTTTTCAAAATTGTTATATTTATAAATTGTTATTGCTGTAAAATTGTACTAGATGGCTGATATAGGTTGTATAGTGTCAGTCAATACAGCTACAGGCATTTCCACACATTTAGGATAAGTTATCACGTAACTATGGGGCTAAAATCGTGTTGAATCACGGCACTTTGCATTCACCAAAAAAACCCCAACACCTCTAGATAGAAGCAAAATGTTTATAGCAAAACAAGCAGCCTCCAGCCTAGAAGGGAAATTAAAAATGAACAGGAAGCAAACATTCGCTGAACATTCGCTTTTAGTTGCTCATCTAGCCTTCAGGCTGCTTGCCTGTTGTCTTGCTCTAAGTTTTTTGCTTATTGCATTTGTTCAAGCAAGACACCTCATTGCTTTGGGATAATGTAATCATTATAAACAAAAGTAATGGACTAGGGGAGTTGTGAAGTTAGAGTTTCCCCTTATTTGCAGTTTCTGGTTTTCGGGTGGGGGGGCATACGACATATCTCCTGTGGATACCAGGGGAAGCCTTTGTGTGCAAAATCTTATCAGTGTTTTTGTATTAAGGCGTGGAAGACGTCCAAGGTTCTTAAGTAATCCAGCCATCCAGAAAATGAATGCTGGCTCCTAGAAACTTAAAATGTTTTCCCGTTAAAGATTTTTTAAATTGCAAGATAATCTAAATCAATGGTCTTCAACCTTTTCCATACCACTGCTCCTCAGAAATAAATAAAATATGGGGCTGGGGACCCACTGTTGATCCTGCCCCCCCTAGGACCCTATCCGCCCTCCCCCATCGCCACTCTCCTGGCAAAGAGGGGGAAAGTGCATTTTTTCTCTTCCCTCTCCTTCCAAGGCTCCTTTTAATTACTATGCAACTCTTTTCTATGCAAATTCATGCACTGCACGGGCTTGTTCCCCTTTTAGGCTATTGGGGGGAGAGGACAGTCTTCCCATACAGCATGCCACCATAAGATGAAGACAACATGCTCAACATATGCAACATTTTGTGCAGGCAGCGTGTGCTGTACTCTGGGGGACCTTTTGCTAGCTAAAAAGCAAAGCTAAGATCTTGTTGAGGATGCAGTCCTGGAAGCACAAATCCCGCTAAACTCCGTTAGACTTCCTTCTGAGTAAACTTGCATAGGCTTGTCTCTGAGGAGACATGTGGTGGCTATTGGGCTTTTCATTGCCCCTGTTCTATGGTCCCTGTCATTAACTAAAGGCATTTCCTAAGGAGCCCCATCCTTTTAAAGTGTTTACCTGGGAGCCTTCTCTCCCTAGCAGACACATTCCTCTGCATTCTGTATGTGCTAGCCAGCCCCAAGCATATTTCTTCCCACTGTTGGAGGGAGGGGTGGAAACACTTAGGAAAACACTTGGCTTTCAAGCTGTCAGTAGCTAAGGATTCCCAGGCTGAAACACAGACACATTCACTCCCTCCCACAGAGACAAGAGAAAGAGGCAGCAGTGATGAAGATAGCTACCATGCAGGCACCTGACTGCCAGAGGGCTTTATCATTCTGCAAATCTGACTATTTGCACCTTGTACCTTGTATCTAGTTCCCTAGAGTGGATAGCCAGTAGGGCTTGAGAGAGATGCCAAACTTCTCACACTTCACCAGCTGGACTTGGCTCCTGGGGGGGGGGGGGGTTGGGTTGGGGTGTCTGATCTGCAGGGCTGAAGCAGGGCTCTGCTGCTGTGTCAGTATATGCTAGCAGAGTCAGGCCAGTGGAGAGGATCTGGGGACAGTGGGGGGGAGGGCAGAATGGGGTCATTGCATAGTGGAAGAGGTTGGGCCAGTAGGAGGACTGGGCTTGGGGGAGGGCGGGACTAGCATCCAAAACTTAGACTGGATCCTAACTCCCCTCCTGAGCAGCCTGGCCTTATACTGGGCCTCTCAGATCTGCTCCACTTCTTTAGGTGGCACAGATCCGAGTAGCCCCATGGGGTAGCTACCTCTTGAACGGGATAAGGGGAATGAATTCTCCTTATTCCAAATTGCACTGCAACTCAGCCCAGCCCTACTCTGGAGACAGCACAGGCCAACTTGCCAGTCTGTTCCAGGGCATGTTAGGATTGGGTTGTAAGTGTTACAAGGTTGTTTGGTTAACTTTTAATCCCTACTGTGGCAAGATTTTTATGAATAGCAAGTACAGTTTGTGTCTTATCTGCTAGGGTTCTGTTCCAGAACCCCTAGTGGATAAAAAAAATCAGTGGATAAAAAAACAGGAAAAATAGATTTAAAGACCCACTTCTGGGTTTCTTGCCCCTCCATTGCTCCTAATGTAATAAGGCTGTGCCTCACCAAATGCAGAGGTTTGATTCTGGAACTCCTTGCTGATACCATAAAATTTGTTAAATAGTTTTTAAAAAATTAAAAAGTGTGTCCATTTACAATTATGGTTTAAAAACAGCTTTTCTTACTGTTGTAGAGAGGCAGTCAGCAATTAGAAATGCAAAGGACCCCTTGCCTTTGCCTGGTTCTGCTGAAGAATGGAATAGTTGCTTGCATGGCTGTCTCTCTACAACAGTAAGAAAAGCAGTTTTTTTTAAACTGTGATTTTAAAGGGGTGCATTTTTCCCCTTCTCCAGGGATCAGCACATTCCTTCTCATTTGCAGTGGCGATTTGTGTTGAGTCAAATCCGTGTATAAAAAATCAGTGTATAACAAGGTTGGACCTGTATTGCTTTTTCCAGAGCCCTCTGGATAAAGCCCAGGCTGCAAAGAACAAAGGCAACAAATACTTCAAGGCTGGGAAGTACGAGCAAGCCATTCAGTGTTATGCTGACGCCATCAGTTTATGCCCCCCTGAGAAGAATGCTGATCTTTCTACTTTCTACCAGAACAGAGCTGCAGCATATGAGCAACTGGTATGGATCTTAAATATCCAAATAGTGTGCATGTGTTTATTTGCAACTTATCTATATCCTACACTGCTTTTCCTTGTATGTGTGGACACTTTATTGGTACTTTATTGGTTCTGACCTCCCAGGCTTCATGTTTCTCATTAATCGTTAGCCACTTTGGACATATTAATGGAAAGGAAATTTTAAAACAAACAAAAAATTATATAGTTCAGTATTCTAATTCAGAAGTGTTGCTTCTGGTCTGCAAATGATTGAAAGGAGACAGCATGTTAAGTTTGTAGTCTAGAAGCACTGAATTTCAGAACTCACCTTGGCATCTCCTAAGATTGCCGCCCTATACAGATTATATAATGCACCCAATTGTCTGATTGTCTTTTAATGGAGGCTTAGATTCTCTGTATAGTAAAGATGACACCAGTTCTAGGAGTGCTTGCAGTGCTTTATAAAGATTTATAAACTCCTACATATGCTTCTGCTGCTTACCTGTTGAGTTACTCTGCCGGTTCAAAATAGCGATTTTCAACCACTGTGCTGTGGCACATTGGTGTGCTGCGAATGGTCCACAGGTCTGCTGCACGAGAGAAGGTGGGAGAAGGTCATTTTATTAATAGGGCCATTGGTGAATGTGAGCCCCCCACCATCAGTGCAGTGTGCCTTGTAATTTTCAAAAAACCACTGGTGTGCCTTGACCTTTTTAGCACCTTGTCAGTGTGCCGTGAGATGAAAAAGCTTGAAAATTGCTGCTATATAATGCAGCTAGAGTTTCTGTTCATTCTTTAATTACTACTTTAAAAACCTAGTAAACCTATAGTTATTTGTACTTGAAAAGCTGTTAAACATACTATTTCTCTTTTCATTTGATATTCGTTAAAACACAGTGAAAGTAAATCACTATCAAGCTGCAAAACCTAGCAAAGTATTGAATCTCAAATCAGAGATGTAGTAGAAATTAAGTGTGTTATGTTAACCGATAAAATGGGATTTCTGGGGAGGGACAAATTCTTGGCAGAGTTTTGTAAGCAAATTAAATTGGTATGGAAATAGGGGGCAGAAATAAGTTGGTTGTATATCCCAAAAAGTTACCTTTACAGCAATTAATATGCTTTCTAAAAATGTTTTGAAGCAATAACATTGGAGTTAGCTTAACAAATCTACGTCTAGTAGGTCTCTTGCAAGCGTGCTCATTTGAAGTGTGATGTTGTTATATTGCTCTTGAAATAAGGGTCTCAAGTCTTTTTTCAACAGTTTTGGAGTAATTTTTCCTGCTTTTTTTAAAAAAAACACATTTCCTTTTGAGCAAACTTTTTCTTTTCACACTGAATTCTGGTTCCAGTGATTGTTCTTATTAGACTTCTGCTATGGTGGAATTAATGTTTCTGTACCCACATGATTTACTTTGTAGAAGTCTTATCAACTTCAGTGAAATTTTAGTAAGATTGCTCCAGAGTAAATTATTGAGGCTGCAGTCCTATGCTTACATGCCGGGAAATAAATCCTACTGAACACAGTGGGTCTATGTTGCTGTGTAAACAAGTTTATGTTTTCACTCTTAGAGACCAATCCAAACCTGCGCTGGAGCAGCCAAGGCAGGAGGCTTGTGCTGCATCCAAAGCAGGTTTGTGGGCAGCAGAAGCTCAGCCAGAGGCAAGGGGAAACTCTTCGCCTTACCCCTTGGTAAGGGCTGCTGGCCCCAATGGGTCTCCTTGGACCTGCGCCATCTCTGGAGGTATCGCAAGTCTGAGGAGAGCAGAGCGGCTTGAAGCCACTCTGTTCTCCGTGGGGACGGGTTGGGATCCATCATAACTGCCAGGTCCCAGCTCCGGCTCCCCGCATGCCCGCCTCCGTGGCTGCCCATCACCTGCCCTCCCCCACCCAGAAACGCCTTCTTCCCTCCTCCTCCCTGCCCCCCAAGCCTATCTTTGCTGCTTGTGCTGGCATGAGTGCGCCAACACAATCGGCTGCAGGGAAGCCGAGGTGGAGGCTTATGCCAGCCTCCGCGGGCCAGCGCTTCTCGGAACGTGGCCTGGCTTCCCTGCGAGGAGGCGTAAACGTGCTTTACAGCATGTTTGCGACCCTCTTATGCCGGCCCAAGAGACTTGGGCCGGCATAAGGCACTGTTTGGATTGCACCCTTAGATTAACTTTAAAATCCTTGGTAATGTTGCCACTGTTAACTTATAGAGCATCATCAATGGGTTTTACAACAGATGACAGCATAGGTCGCTTCTTCGAACAGTTCTTGCCAACCTACAGCCTGTGGACATTATTCGATGTTTGGTGAGAGCCCTTTCCTCCTGTGAGTGGCACTTATTGTTCCGCCATGGTACTGCTTTGTTTTCCATTTGATCTGGGCACAGGGATGCTGTGGGCAGTCATGTCTGCCTAGACCAGGAGTGTCGAACTTGTTTCATACCGAGGGCCAAATAGCATTCATCATGCCTGCTGAGGGCAGGAAGGGCCGGAAGTGATATCATTAAATGCATAACAAAAAATAAGCACTTATTCTCACTTAGGAACTCATTAGCTGCAAATGACAGAAGAGAAAATATGCAAATCTTGATCATATTTCAAGATATGGGAGAGCCCAACTTTCATGTGGGCTGCACTTTCAGCAGTAATACTTATAACCATTTAGTTATTTGATTTTTCTCTGTAAACCGCTCTGTGAACTTTTAGTTGAAAAGCGGTATATAAATACTGTTAATAATTAATAATAATACCTCAGCACTTCTCAGCAGATGAGAGCCTGAGGGCCAGATAAAAAGCGTCCACGGGCCACATCCGGCCCCTGGGTCTTATGTTTGACACTCCTGGCCTAGACGTTGTGCTGCAAAGCCTGCTGGGATGTTGGGCAATAGACTCGCATGCCCAGAGCATCCCTGTGCCTAGATCGAGTGGAAAACAGTTTTCTGTGACTCTTGGATAAGTCACAGGGGGGAGTTTTAAACATAAGGGGTATCTGACTATAATTTTGTCTCATTTTAGCTGAGGCCAGATCCTGAAAAATAACCTACCAGTAATTGTTACCAAAGAACTGTACAGTCTCTAATTAATTAAAAATATAGTAAAAGATCATAAGATACATTTTTATTCTTTATTCTTTATTTTTTAATTCTGGGCTTCACAACCTTTTTGTAAACACTATCAGAGTAAGAGCACTGTAAGCAACATACCAGTAGAACAGTGGTTCCCAGCCTGGGGTACGTGTACCCCCAAGGCACTCGACAGGACCTTTAGGGGTATTTGAAAAAGAATGGAATAATGGCAGAAAAAGGCAGGTAGTGCTCCAGAATGCCTTGCAGGGCCAGCAAGGCAAGAAATGGGGTAGCTAGTTGGCTGTGAAAGCCCTACCAATAGCTAGCTTTGGGTCATCAATTCATGTATGAATCAGTGATTGAAAATCAGCACAGTAAAAAAGCTGAAACATAATATGGAAAGTGATCAGTCACCAATAATTTCTCAAGGCACTTCTGGTGCAAAACAGTGCAAAGGCATACTCTTCTGTTCTTCAAACAAATAAAAAGACAAAATACTGTGATGAATACATGAAGTATAGGTTTTCATATAGAGTTGAGGGCTTATATTAATTACAAATGTTTAGCTAATATGCGGGTACAATTTATGGAAATGGGCTGCGAAGGGGTATGCAAGTGAAAAAAGGTTGGGAACCGCTGCAGGAGAACCATGAATAAAATTCTTCTTTAAGGTGCCTGGTGTGTTGAGCCAGAAGCTCTACATATAACATACAACTTGGAACACATAACTAGTATTGTGCAATTCAATTCACAGTGGAGAGACTAGCAAGAAGGAATGACTGTGAGCAAGTGCAGCTGCACATAGTTGCAACCTTATTTCTCAGAAGTAGACCCATTGTTTTCCATGAGTGTTATTCTTAAGTGCACTAAATTGTAGCCTGGGACTTTGTTTCAAATGGAAACGAGGATGACATCCTGGTGTTTAAGAAACCAGAGCTCTGCCAAGCATTTGCAAAATGGAAAGAGGCCTGCAGCAGGCTGTGCTAAAGAGAAGGAGGCTTGCTTGATTTCAGTGGAAGCCTTGAGCCCTTTTCTTAGGAGGAGAATAAAAGGTTAACTTTGAATGAAGCTTGCTAGGGAGGTTACCTTGGAGATTAACAGCCCTTTAATTATCTCTGCATTGCTTCTCTGGTGCTGGAAAAGCCCTGACCCTTAGCAACCTCAGAGATAAGAGGAGGTGATGATCTAAGCTTGTTTTGTCTGCAGAAATTTCTTGCCCTATAGGGAGTATCTACGATATTTAATGTAGCCATGTAGGCTTAGTTGCAGTAAGATAAAAAAAAAACCAGAGAATTGTGGCAGAAATTAGCTATACTACTACCCTTTTCTTGGGGAAAGTTGTTTTCTTAATCAGTTATTTTTATACCTACAGCAAAAATGGAAAGAGGTGGCACAAGACTGTACAAAGGCAGTTGAGCTGAATCCCAAATATGTGAAAGCTCTCTTCAGGCGTGCAAAGGCACATGAGAAATTAGACAATAAGAAGGAATGTTTAGAAGGTGAGTTCTGTGTACTGAAATGAAATTAGAATTGCTGCCACAAACTTTAGTCTAATATCAGTCTATTTTTCTCTTCCAGTGCTCTTTACAATTCTCATACATTCTTTAGGTTTCTTAACAAAATATTATTGTCCGTGGATTTTTACTAGTTGTTATTTTCAGGCTCCAATATTCTGAATCCTGAACCTTTTAATATCACTAATGACAAATTGACATTTTTATGCTCTTGCTATCAGAAGAGTTTTTTCTATGGATCAGCAAATAATGTTTTAACTATATTCTTTGTAATATAAAAAATTGTTTCACTTAGCTTTTAATTGATGATTTTTAGGGTTGGACCTCCTGTGCCTGTATATTGTTTGCTGCATTTTTGTTTTTCCACAGATGCTATTATTTTTTCACTCCTAGTTATATTATTTGATAAATTGAATTTGCAGACCCCGGTGGTGTTTATATTGCATGTTTGAAATGTTTTTATGACTGTTTTATGAAAATGTTGTAAGTTGCCTTCAGCATTTGCTTTGGCAAAAGAAAGACGGGGTAGAAGTGTGGATTTCAGATATAAATCCAGTAATTATAAAACTGTATATACAGACAATACCCACTGTATATACTGTAAGTAAATTTGTAAATGGAGTGAAATAATTGAATTATACAAATAATTTGAACTTGCACAAATACTGTGACTGGAATTCATAGAGCTTAGTGCACAGTTTCTGCGTAGCTTTTTTTCTTTTTCTAATCATAGTGGTGTTGGTGATCTAGGGAGCTGCAATTCAAAGGATTGCCTCAAAGTCCTTCATATGTCCTTCTTGATCCAGGCCTTTATGTACACAGTAGTTGTTTTGTTTGTCCTATAGTTTTAAAAAGCCTGAGCTACATATTTTTTATTTAGGAGAACTGGGGGGGATACAAAACTGCACTGGAATGGATATACAGATATAAAGGTTAAGAGAACAATCTTGCAAGTGAAAAATAAATTTACAGTTACTGAAAAACTGTAGTGTAGGCCTGCTTTTGTTGATAATAAAGACTACTTTTCACACAAGGAAAGCAAAATTATATGTGGTTAATGTTTTGGGGGGATGTACACCTAGGAAAACATATTTTTGAAATTCTTGATGATAAAACTAGGTCACATTTAGGCTATCTATTCTGGGATATAGTTGTATCTAGTAGCAATTTACAATTTTTTATCCTAGCCTGCTTTTGCATAAACAGAAGTCACTTTTGTTTTGTGTGGCTGTAGGGAGGAGGGTTTTTTGCTGATCTGTATTCATTGGCAGTTCCCCATATTGCATCTCTTCTTGCTCTGATGCGTTCCTTGACTCTCAAGAGTGAATTATGGGGGGCCATGGAGGGGCTGCTGTAGGGACAGGGAAGTTTCCATGCATGAATTGGAATACAAAGATGTATAGTGATTCAGAGATTAATAAACTGACATTTGTACTTAGTATTTAACATATTGAATTTAGATGAAATGGTGGGTGTGTCTGTGTGTGCACGCACACGTTCGTTCTTTCAGTAATCAAATGTTTTTTAACATCAATAAATTAGTAATGTTTTCAATTTTTGTAGATGTCACAGCAGTCTGCATTTTAGAAGGCTTTCAAAATCAGCAAAGTATGTTATTAGCTGATAAAGTTCTTAAACTTCTTGGGAAAGAAAAAGCCAAAGAGAAATATAAGGTAAGACTTATTACAATGAATAAAATATCTTCTGCATTTACAAAAATATGGCCATGCTAATGACTTTAACTCTCAAAGGCACTCCATTAGATGTATCAATAAATACTTCTAAGTAAATACATTCAGTATTGAAGAATAATTTTGTGATAGACAAGAATTCCTAACTTTCAAATGAGTCAAACTTTCGTGACTTTTCATGAGATTCATTTAGGCAGGGTGTCTTAGTGCACGCATACTTATATCTCAAGAAGAAAGTGTCTCCTTGACCTAGCAACTTGGTAATAACAGCATTCACACTAGGCAGACCTTCCTTTGAAGAATATTTCAGGGCACAGTGCATTAGTAGAGAAGGCCCTTTTCCCCATTGCCACTGCCTTACTTCAAAAGGTAGGATTAGAAAGAGGTGAGCCTTTGAGGAGTGAAGGGAATGGGCAGGTTGGTCTGGGATGATGCATTTCTACAGGTGCCCTGGTCATGCCATTTAGAGCTGAATGTATTAAAACTAGCACTGAGAATTGCTTTGAGGAGGAAAACTTGGGATCAGAAATGTGCTTTCTGAGTGTAGTTAAATAGTTGCATAGTAGTATAGTTGTGCATCGCTTAATGACAGGGATGCGGACCGACACCCCTGTTGCCAAGTGAGGCTTGACATTATGCGAAGCCTCCAATTGGGGAGGGAGCCATGCTCCCCTCGCCTCTAGAAGCTTTTCAGTGCGCAGCGGCACACTGCCACTGTGAGACTCAGAATGCTTGTTTGAGGTGAAAGGCACAACTTCCAGCTGGGAAGTTTACCAGTTTCCTGTTCTTTCACAGTTTCCTGGGAAACTGGAAGTCAGGTGTCTTCAGCTGAAATGGCTAGTCTGAGCCTTGCAGAGGCAGGGCATGGATGTGTACTGCTTCTGGGAGGCTCAGAAAAGTCTCTGGAGGTGAGGGGAGCGCTGGGGGGGTTAACAGGGAGCAGCAGCGGCCATTGTATATGCAGGCTGTCATTGGTCAGAATGTTACTAAGCAATATCCACCTATATAATTATAGTAGCTGTTAATTTAAGGGTAACTTGTGTAGAAATGAGCAACTCATATCCAGAGTATTGTCCATCTTATTTCAGAACCGTGAGCCACTGATGCCTTCGCCACAGTTTATCAAATCTTACTTCAGTTCTTTCACAGATGACATTATCTCTCAGCCTCTTCTTAGGGGGGAGAAATCTGATGAAGATAAGGATAAAGAAGGAGAAGCATCTGTAGTGAAAGAAAAGTAAGTTATTGAAAGCTAAAATTAAGTTAGGGAAAAATTTAGCTTTGAATATACATTGCCTTCTTTTATGTAAATGTGTGCAGTTGGTCCTTGATATCCACGGGGGATCCATTTCCATACCCCAGATACCAATATCTGTGGATAATGGAATCTGCAGGGAGGGCCTCAGGCACCTCCCAGATGGAACTGGAAGTGCCTCTGGGAGGCTTTCTTAGGCCTGGGGAGGATGAGTGAGACCTCCTCACACCTCAGAACACCTGCCGGACATGACTGGAAAGATCTTCTGGTCATGTCCAGGTGGTCCTTAAAGCCATCCAGATTAAGGGTCTGCACCTCTGTTTAGTTAAATCTGTGGATGCCAAAACCCACTGATAAAGAGGGCCAACTGTATATAGGTGTTTCGTCCATACATGCTTAGGACATGGTGTAACTGTAACTATTGGTTTAATATTTCAGAAGGATTTAGTGAAGTGTAATGATTATTTCTTTGTCAGTGGCAGTCCTGGTGCTTTTCCAGCTGAGGAAAGCCTCCATGTGCTGCCTCTCTCTGACCCGGAAGTAATTGTGGTGATGTCATCGCGTCACTGCAGTTACTTCCATGCCGCCTCCTCCTTTCTCCCCTTTTAAAAAAAGGGGGAGGAAGGAGATGGCGCCCAGGCTTTAATGGAGCCTTTTGGGTAGCTGCTGGCGGAGCGAAAGGCTCCATTGGAGCTTTTTCACATTGCTAGAAGTGGTGCCCAGGAGGTGAGCACCACTTCTAGCAGCCGTCTCCAGGAGGTGGGCGATGCTTCTAGCTGTGCCAGAGAGCTCTGATGAGGCCTTGTGTGCAACTTAGCAGTGGCGCAAAAGACTCCATTGGAGCTGGAAGCAGCGCCTGCCTCCTTCAAAACTGCAGGAGGTGAGCACAGCTTCTGGCTGGCTACCTGGCCGTTCTGAGGGCCACCCTCTTCTCTACTCCTTTCTTTAAAGGTGGGGGAGGGCAACCCTCAAATGCAGTCAGGAACTGCACCTGCAGTGTCTGAACTCCCACAGCCACAATGGGCTGGGGCCCCTTCCTCATGAGGAAAGGCTATAGCATTTGGGGATCTTTAGTCTAGAGCAGTGCTTCTCAAACTATAGGTTGGGACCTACTAAGTGGGTCGCAAGCCCATTTCAGATGGGCCACATTCATTTCAATGTGTATTTTATTTGTAATATAGACTTGATGCTACCGTGGTATGTGACTGCATTTGGGAAAATGTTACAGATCTGTACTTCTAACAAGCTGGTTTTTTTTAAATAAATTATTCTTATTATAAACATTTAATTTAATTAATTTGAATTTATTGTATGGGGGAGTGCTAAAAAGTTTCCTGCTTGATGATGTAACTTCCGGCTATGACATCACTTCCGGTGGGCCCGAACAGATTGACATTCTAAAAAGTGGGTCCTTGTTCTGAAACATTTGAGAACCTCTGGTCTAGAAAAAAGGACCTAAGAGGGGACACGATTGAGACATACAAAATTATTCAGGGGTTGGATTGAGTGGATAGAGCGTTGTTCTTTTCCCTCTCATGAAATACCAGAACCAGGGGACATCCATTAAAATTGAGTGTTGGGAGAGTTAGGACAGACAAAAGAAAATATTTCTTTATCCAGCATGTAGTTAGTTTGAGGAACTTGCCACATGATGTGGTGATTGCATCTGGGCTAGATACCTTTATTAGGGGTTTGGACAAATTTCTAGAAGAAAAGTCTCCGTGTGATGGGTATGTGTAGCCTCCTGGTTTTAGAAATAGGCTACCTCTGAATGCCAGATGCAAGGGAGTGGCACCAAGTTGCAAGTATTGTTGTCTTGTGTGCTCCCTGAGGCAACTGGTGGGGTACTGTGAAATACACTAAGCTGGATTAGATGGGTCTTTGGCCTGATCCAGCAGGGCTCTTCTTATGTTCAACCACAAAATTCATTCTTTTCTGTGAAAAGACCATCAACCACTTAGTCACAAGCCAGTTTTTAAAAAAATCTTAGTCAAATTTAAATTCAGTTAGGTCTATATGACAGTGGTTAAAGCACAATAAAGATGCTCTAAATGAAGCAATTGCATCTATGGGTAATCTATGGATAATCTATGGTAAGGCCACACCTGGAGTATTGTGTCCAGTTCTGGTTGCCGCATCTCAAAAAAGACATAGTGGAAATGGAAAAGGTGCAAAAGAGAGCGACTAAAATGATTACGGGGCTGGGGCACCTTCCTTACAAGGAAAGGCTACGGCGTTTGGGCCTCTTCAGCCTAGAAAAGAGACGCCTGAGGGGGGACATGATTGAGACATATAAAATTATGCAGGGGATGGACAGAGTGGATAGGGAGATGCTCTTTACACTCTCACATAATACCAGAACCAGGGGACATCCACTAAAATTGAGTGTTGGGCGGGTTAGGACAGACAAAAGAAAATATTTCTTTACTCAGCGTGTGGTCGGTCTGTGGAACTCCTTGCCACAGGATGTGGTGCTGGCGTCTAGCCTAGATGCCTTTATAAGGGGATTGGACAAGTTTCTGGAGGAAAAATCCATTATGGGGTACAAGCCATGATGTGTATGTGCAACCTCCTGATTTTAGAAATGGGCTATGTCAGAATTCCAGATGCAAGGGAGGGCACCAGGATGAGGTCTCTTGTTATCTGGTGTGCTCCCTGGGGCATTTGGTGGGCCGCTGTGAGATACAGGAAGCTGGACTAGATGGGCCTATGGCCTGTTCCAGTGGGGCTGTTCTTATGTTCTTATCTCCCATAGCCTGCAGCAGAGTGTCTGTTTACACAACAGAAATGCAGAAATGATCTTAATGCAAAGAACAGGCAATCTATCTCTAGTAGCCTGTGCAGCCAGCTAGTGTCTTGCTGGGTGTTTCTCTTTGCACAACAAAGGCAATAAATTGGACTGAATGATCACTTAATGACCTAATTGCATAATGATGGGGATATTGTTAAGTGTTGCACACTTGTAATTCATAAAATGATGACCTAGTCCATTCTAAGTTGAGAAATTCTTCTTTGGGAGAGCAACTAAATCAGTTTCTTTAGAGGAAATATATAAGGAGTTTTGTACACCATCTGTAATGTGAAGATTTGCATTAATATGTGCTCTGTTAATTTTGGTAATACCCAAATAAAAAAATTTCTTTTTGTATTTGAAAGTAAAAATATACCTAGTTTTGGATAGATCTGTTTGTGAGACTGCATGAACCAAGTTTATCTCCAAAAGTGACTTGCAAATTATTTTGATTAGACTAGAGAGATTTTTTTTTCCTGTGTACTAATGATTACATTACATGTTTTCAGCTGTGGCTATTTAAAGGCAAAGAAGTACATGGAAGAAGAAAACTATGACAAAATAATTAGTGAGTGTACTAAAGAAATAGAGGCTAAAGGAAAATATATAGCAGAAGCCTTGCTGCTACGAGCTACATTCTACCTGCTTATTGGTAATGCAAATGCTGCCAATCCTGATCTTAATCAGGTTATTGGTATGGAAAATGCTAATGTAAAGGTGAGTAAGTAATGTATGGGTATTACTAAAGCGCTGTGTTCTATCAGAGATTCTGCTTTGTAATAGAAGATGTGTTTAGAATCTCAACTATGGTGCCTGATATCTAGAATCAGCCAATGGATATTTATTACCATTACAATGTCACTGGGACATTTTAGTGTACAGGTTGAGACTAATAATTATTTGTGTGGGTTCTATTCTAAGCACTCATGTGGATAAAAAAAATGCACTATAGCAAATCAATTTAAAAAACAAAGTTTCTTTGCTCCAGTGATTGAAAAACAGCCTTGCTGACCTTTTGTCAGAGTCATTAAGAAGACAATCCATCAGCACTTCACTCAGCCCCTCCCTTCACCAGTGCAAAATGATCACTTTCTTTCGGGTGCTGGGGGAAGGGAGGGGTCCGAAGGAGAGAGAAGGATTGATGGATTGTTAGCCTGCTGCCCTCTCTCTCTCTCATTAAGGAGGCTGTTGATAAAGGACTGTTCGGTTTTTAAAACTGATTTTAATGGGATGCATTTTTCCCCTTCTCCAGGGATCAGCACATTCTTTCTCATTTGCAGGGGCCATTCATGTTGAGTCAAATCCGTGTATAAAAAATCCGTGTATAAATAGGCTGGACCTGTATTAGATTCCATCTGTTTCATGCAGATTTGTATTACAAGTAATTTCTACAATTTTAAATGTCATGAATAGGTTTGGGAGGGGGAGCTAGCTTTATGATAAATAGTAAAACTGGTCAGTTTCTAGAAGAAGCACTTGTTTAAAAAGTGAAACTCTGTGTGTTCTCTGTGTGTTCAGTTGTGGGTGTATGTATTCCACAGTGATAATTTATTGTTAGGATTTCCTTTAGATAAACTTGGTTTTGATTTTCACTATACAATCTCAATATATCATGTTTCAGTGAGTTGATTCAGAAGTATAGTCTTAAGTTAAAATAGCAATAACTACTCTGAATTGCTAGCAATAAGGCTACTGTTCCATTTGAAGATGTACACTGTACACACTTGAGGGCAGGGTTGGGGACCTGTGACTTGCAGATTCAACTTGAGTCATGAAAATACATTTTTGCAACTTGTGAGAACTCGAGTCATGCATATCAGTGACTTGGGCACTGACTTGCAACTCAGGGCTTTTACCCCATATAATGACTTGTAGATGTTCAAGTCACAAGGTGACTTTGGCTTCATGTGCATTCATGGTTACTTTTTTTCTTTTGTCACTTCTGCATCAACCTGAAAGACTTCGTGGGTGATTCGGAAGCCAGCATCCAAACCAACTCAAGCAGCATACTTGGTGGCAGGAGGGTAGATTGACTCCAGGAGACAGGGGAGGAGGGAGGTTACACAAAGCTGGGGGGAAGAACTGGAAGAAATTGGGGACAGCAAGGACATTGCGAGGAGGAAGCAGGCTCTCTCGTCTATCTTGAAAGGAACTAACTATTGATTGCCAAATGGCTGGCTTGATTCTTTTCTCTGAATGAGGGAGGGGAGGGGAAGGAGTCCGGTGGTCTGGAGAAGGGGTTCTTGCAATAGGGGAAAATGCCTGGATAGCTCAGGGAGGGGACTAAAGAGGCGGGCACAGTAGGCGTTGTGTTGTGATAGGAGTGGAGGAGGCAACCCCATTGACCGCAGTGGGTAGAGTAGAGCTATAAAGGATTGGGTCTTAACCTCTTGGCTGCTGTGGGCAACCCTCCCTTCTGTCTGCCACTTCTATCCCCACATGCTGCACTCCTCTCACATTGCTGAGCTTGGACACCCCCCTGTTGGTCTGCCTGTGGCATGCTGCTCTGTGCTCCTTCCAAAGGCAGAATCGGGAGTTGCAACATGAATGAGAGGGTCATTGCTGGGATTCGTAAGGAACCAGTTGCATTCTGTATTGCTGCACTCTCTCAAATAACAGCAGAGCTTTTGTTTAGTTAATGAATTGAAAAGGGTGGTTGACATCAGGGCAGTGTTGCATGAGAACTCCAACAAATGCACACCAGCACTTTGGTTTTTTCTGCGGAGCTGCAACTGATTTGTGACTTGACTCTCAAAAAAAACTCTGACTCAAGTCAAAATAACTCTAAAAATGCCTCTGGATAAGTTGCAATGGACACTTGTTATGATTCATTTTCTACTCAGGGGTAGTGGAGACTTGCAACTCAACTTGTGACTCAGCGCTGTGGCTCCTGCGCATCCCTGCTTGAGGGGGTAAATTCAAGTTAATGTGAAGTTGTGAAATCTTGGTTTCATAACTTTTTGATCCTTGTGTGCATGAATTCAATAGCAAACACAGGATTCCCTATCCCTTGTTTCCTCCCCAAATACAAAATGCAGGCAGGGTGCATTTTCAAGGGATAGAAGAAGGGCAAGAGGAGGTGTTACTTTATCCGTCCTCTGACCAGTACTTTCCTATGCAGCTTCTGCTCTCAACGTCTTTCCCCCCATTTTATTGGAAACATAGTATATAAATCAGCTGGGAGAAAGGGAGAAATCTCTCATTTTACTTATTTTCTACAAATGCCTTCCTGTATCTCCACATGGCGGGTGCAAACAACAGTTTGGTAGAAATTTCATCAAACACCAAGCTCAAGTTGCAAGAACTTCCCAGTTACTCTGTTCCATGACAATGAGAAAGTGATCAAAACTACTGTATATATTAATATTATTAGAAGTTATTAATACTATTAGAAGTCTGCCTAGTAGGAAAGTTTTATATCAAACTATAATTTTGGTCATTCTTTTTAATAGCTTCGGGCTAATGCCCTCATCAAACGAGGTAGCATGTATATGCAGCAGCAGCAACCTGTGCTCTCTACTCAAGATTTTAATATGGCTGCTGACATTGATCCTCAGAATGCAGATGTTTATCATCACAGAGGGCAGGTAAGTACTGTTCTATCCTTTTTTCCTCCAAAATTTGGTATTCTTTAGTTACTGAAAATAATAGTATGTATAATAGAAGAATATTGGTGGTTTGTGCCTTAAATGTGGGCTAGATTCAGAGAAGCAGGTTCTTCTCATACAGTGGTGCTTTCTTGCTCCCTTCTCCCATCTGTGTCCTCCCAAATTCTGTTGAGGGTTGGGGGACCCTCCAGAACTGTGTGAGAAGAGGTGAGGAATTGCAGCAGGAGGAGGTAATTGATGAAAATTGGGGTGGCCATCTTGCATGTGCAGGATTGCCTCCCTAAGGTACCTTTGTATCTAATCCCATGTGTACTGTTTAAAATTGAAAAATAAGCAGCTAGACAAATGTGAAAGTTCCATTTTAAATTGTAAATAGAAGCAGAAGCTAAACTTGACATACATGACAAGCTGGAGCTCGTGCTAGTTGTTTGTGAGAATAATTCATGCAACTCCAGTTTTATTACTGGAGTAGTTCTGTTTCTTTGATAATTATATTGTACTAATGATTTTCCTTATATTGTCATAGAGATATAGAACAGTTCTCAGAGTTTTTGTTTGTTTATGTTAGTTGAAAATCCTGCTTGACCAAGTTGAAGATGCTGTAGAAGACTTTGATGAATGTATTCGTTTACGGCCGGATTCCGCCTTGGCACAAGCACAGAAATGCTTTGCATTAGTGAGTATGTGTTTTTACTGAGTTGTATTATAATCTTTCTACAAAGTGGTGATCTGTAGTCAGAAGTTCTTTCAACAAATAGTTTCCAGTAACTGACCAGCTCTCTGCAGAAGGTTAGGATACAAACCAATGAGATTTTCAACAAAATATCAGTCACAAATATGTTAAAATATTTGTTCACTTTCAGCAAATGTAGAAGTTACACCTCAGAATCTATGGGTTGTTCCTTGAAGGCTAGTTGGTAATAAAATATCTTTTTCAACATGGTTGTATTTTGACATGGTCATCCTATTTTTTTAACAGTACCGGCAAGCCTACACTGGAAATAATGCTTCACAAGTACAAGCAGCAATGAAAGGCTTTGAGGAGGTCATAAAAAAATTTCCAAGGTGTGCTGAAGGCTATGCACTCTATGCCCAGGTATATGTCACTATTATCTGTGAAAATGATTCTGTATTATTGCTAACCACCTTAGAACAACTAATACTCTGTGTACTTACATTTTCCTAATCTGTTATTATATGCTTGTGTTTATGATGGGAGAGTTTACATGAGGGAATGTGGATCAGCTCTGAGTGATTATTTCATTTAACAATGTTTATGCAGGCACTAACAGATCAACAGCAGTTTGGCAAAGCTGATGAAATGTATGATAAATGCATTGATCTTGAACCAGATAATGCTACTACCTACGTTCACAAAGGGTAAGTACTGTGATTCTGACATCTAAGGCTTTGTGCAAGGCTAGGTCTGTGACTTATTGTATGTATGAAAATGTTTCCTAAGTTTCAACTTAGAAGTAAGTTGGCTTAAATCATTGACACTAAAATATTTTTATGGTGCAATTCAGGGCGCCCTTGGCTGGCACACGTCCCTTGCGCCAGCCGAAGAGTGTCACAAAAGTGCTATAAAGCCTCACTCTGGAGGAGTGAGGCTGGCCCAAGCCCTGTTGGGCCGGTAGGAAGGTAAGCCTGTGCTGACTTAGCCAGGCCTGCATGGAGGTTGGGGGGACTAGAGGGACAGGAAGGAAGCATTTCGGGGCGGGTGGCAGGTGAGCTGGGGTGGGGCCAGAATCTGGCACTTGTGCAGGATCCTAACCCCAATCCCGGGCAGCCTGGAGCAGCTCTGGGCTGCTTGGATCTGCTCCACCTTTTTAAATGGTGCAGATCCAAGTAGCCCTATTGGGGTTGCTGCGATGTTACCTGTGGTGAGGGGAAGGAATTCCCCTTACGCAGGGCTGAGCCATATTTGCATACGCAAATGCTCCCCTTGCTCACCAATGAGGAAATGAAGGGAAGGGGGAAACACAAACCCAAGGCTTGCCTTAATTTGAGCACAAAATGGCAAACGATGGTTTGTGTTGTGTTTGAACCAGGGCATTTTCTTCACATAAGAATGGTTTGGATCTTGATGCATGTAAGAAGAATTAAAGCTGGCTTCTTTAAAAACACACACAGGATCTCTCTAAGATATTAGGATATATCTCAGAGAATGAAAGAGTATTATATTATGGTTATTTGTTTGTTGACCAAAGAGGTACATATATTCACAGATGATATGGAATTGATTTATTTCAGTTTGCTTCAACTTCAGTGGAAGCAGGATTTAGATAAAGGCTTGGAACTCATAAGCAAGGCTATTGAAATTGATAACAAATGTGACTTTGCATATGAAACTATGGGGACAATTGAAGTTCAAAGGTGAGTATTGCCTATTTCCATTTGAGAGTCTAGAATTCTAAATTAGTGTTGGAATTACTATACAGTACTCTTGTCCATGGGAGAGCTATATAATCTATTTAATTGCATGAACTCATCTATGAGAAACTGAGGCACTACGAGTTTAATCTATTTAAAGAGAACCACATTCTTAAATTCACCTTGTACAGCCTCTAGATTGTTTCCTCTGTCCAGGAATTTGTATTAACTCAGGGCAAGAATATTTTTGGAAGTTGGTGGTTCTGAATGTTGTATGACGCAGTCTTGCCTAGATCTTTCCATTTGATGTGGGTGAATTGAGAATATCGTCAGGTTTTCCACCAAACACAAAGGAAGGTGTTTCTGATATTGTGGATGAATAAAAGTACAACAGTTTCCTAATGCCCAAAGTGACAAAGGACAAATCTGGATTTGGAGGCAAGAGTGGATTTCTCACAGTTGGAAAATTTAGACAGACCAAGCCCAAGATGTGAAGCTCTCCTTTGTCTTAACTTCCCAACTGGCCTGCCTAGGTTAGCAAGGCCATTTACCACCTGAAGGAAAAGACTTACAAACTTGGACTGTTACACATAAGTCATTTGTAAGTCTTTCAAATGATGGCGAATATCATTGCTAACTTAGGGAAGTTGAGAGAAGAGTTCTTCTTATCTTGGGTGTGATATGTCTAACCTTCCAACTATGAGAAATTCACCCCTGCCTCCAAATCCTGATTGATCCTTTAATATCAGTGTGGGCATTAGGAAACTGTTATACAGCTATTCGTCCACAGTATCAAAAATGCCTTTCTCTATTGAATTTCAAAGGCTTGACAAAAAGCACACAGATTTCCTAATACCTATATAGAAGTGGGGAACGGTGGGGGGGGGAGGGGAGGGCATAGAATAGTAATATTCAGTACCCAAACAATGAATTTGTTACATTTATTTTCTCTAATGAAAGAAATTAATATGTGAACTCCTTGCCACAGGGTGTTGTGATGGCACCTGGCCCAAATGCCTTTAAAAGATTTCTGGAGGAAAAGTCCATCAAAAGTTACAGGTCCATTAGGACTATATGCGAACCTCTAGGTTTTAGAGGTAGCTTGTGTCTGCATGCCAGGTGCAAGGGAGTGGCAGCAGGAAACAATATCTGTGTGCTGCCAGAGGCATCTGGTGTTACAGGAAACTAGACTAGATAGACTCAACTTGACCCAGCAAAGCTCTTCTTAAGATCTTAAAATATTGTCTTTAGCTCCCACGTGTAGCTGCTGAGCCTTATGTTTGGGCCTTACACGAAGGACTTCTCTATCCATAGCAGTATCTGGTATTGCTAAAAGGCAGAACTACTGAGTTTGGAACTCAGCTATTAGTACTGTATTAGCCATAACTTAGTCTTTAATGGGGGGGGGGATGGTGTGTGTAATATATAAATATATATCGACCATCTTTCATTATTTCAGAGGCAATCTGAATAAAGCCATTGATATGTTCAACAAAGCTATTAACCTGGCCAAATCGGAGATGGAGATGGCTCACCTCTACTCGCTCTGTGATGCTGCCTATGCCCAGACAGAAGTTGCAAAGAAATATGGCTTGAAACCACCAACGTTGTAAAGGAACAGTAGGAGGGAAATGATCTTTTTAAAAAGTAAAGCTGCCCATTTTGACCTAGCCCTAAAGACACAGTTGCAGTGTATTGAATGGTGGAAGTCAATTTTTTTTTCTGTTCGTGGTGTAATTATCTGTTAAATGTTTAGGTGTTGTGGGAGTGGCTGTTAAAGAAAGTGTTTCCTCTGCAGCAAATAAGTGTTTAAAGAGAGGTTATAAAAACATAATTGCCAGGGGATCAAAGATTATTTTGGCCATGCAAATAAAAACCTTTTTGACTCATGTTTTGAGAGTTGTTGTGAATGACTGGTCCTATCTACAAGGATGTTTTATAGCTTCTTGTTCTATTGATTTTAACAATTAATAGTGCTGTGTAGGTTTTTATATGCAGCAAATCCCTTTGGGCTGATTTTAGTTTTGCAAACAAGAAAAACTGTAATTGCAAAATTGTTTACTAGTAGGGATTTTTAAGGCAATTGTAGATGAAGCATAATCCTTCAAGACACTTGTCATCCCTCCCCTTTGCATTTTCTGTTAATAAGATGGGGCAGCTGAAAAGAAATGGATGTTCTGGTGTGCTGTTCTAATGCATGATTTAGATAAATTCTTAAAGCCCCTTGCCTGCACTCAAGGGTAGCTGGTATCCAATAACACTATATTTCCCTTACATTTGTCTTAATTTGAATGTTATTCCAGAAATAACTTGTCAAATGATTTTTCAGGAGAGCAAAATTGCCACTTGAGTGAGCACTGTCTAGCCTGGTCTTGGAGTCTTTGAATTTAGGATTTATTTGAAACTATACTAAAGTTGTCTTTAAACATGTTTTTTTCTGTTATTCTTGCTGCCCTCAGTCCATTTAAAGCATTTTTCTCTAGTAGTTTTCAAAACTTTACATTAGGAAATTTAGGAATCTGTGTGTGCTATTCTCATTTGCCCTATTGTAAGCCATTGAAGTTAATTCATAACTCGAGTAGTATTATTCCATGTAATTTTCCACTTAGTAGATGCAAGTGTTTGAGTTTCCTAAATTTGCTTTTTGCTCCCTATTTGCATAAAGTGCCCTTCTTTGGCTGGAGATAGCTGTTGCTTTCCTTTATTAAAGGGAATGAAGGTTGGGAAGACTTGGGAAGTTTCATCTGTCAGTTCAGACAGTCAGCTTCAAATCTTTTTCTAGAAGTAATACAATGTTCAAACTTTCCATCCATTGTTTGACAGAAGTATCCCCTCTGGCTAACCTTAAACCTAACCCTTTGGCTCCCTGCATCTCCAACTTCAATCTGTTACTGGGTCATGTTTTTCAAAGGGGTTTTTATTTGCGTGGCTTTATGTACACTGACAGTTCTCTCTCCTGAAGACAATTAAGAATTAAGCATGTGTTCTCTAATACTAGCATTCCAAATCATCACAGACTGTTGCCTGTTCTTCAGATATTGGAAACTGCACTGAAATAATGCCTGTTTTTTTTTTTTGTAAATGACTTACCACATGTAAAGTCGCAAAATAAATATTACATTCAAATATCTCTTATACATACACATGGTCTAGGTACTTGCTTAATTGCAAAATCAACCTCCACAGTGATAACATGATCTGTGAATGTACTGAAGTAGCTGCAAATGTCTTTGCATTGAAAATGATCTCAGAGTTGCTATTTATTTTCCCCCTTTACTTTGCCAAAACTGAGGTAGTAACCATTTCTAAATTTGTGGTCAATAACTGCTATTGCATTAAAATGAAATGATAAAGGGGCAGTTCAGCACTTCAGTGAGGGCAGAAGCTGAATGGCCTGCCTGCAGTTGTTTGCTTAGGTGCTGATATCTACTTTTAGCTCCCAGGGATTGTCTTCATTCTATGAGGAAATTTAGGAATTCTTTCTTAAAAGTACATTCTACCACTAGTGGGGTAAGTCTTGAAAGAGAAAACTACTGCTCCCAACACATTTCTACATCCTTAATGCAATGAGGAAACTAGCCTGCTCTGAGAATCAATCCTGTTGGGTATAGCTACTGTGGAAGCAGTCTCATTTTTGTAATCCTGATCCTGTGAAATCCCTGCTATTCTAGTTCTTGGACATGAAAGCAGGATGCTAAGGTTGTATCAGATGTACAGGAAGATTAGTAGAAGAGAGATACTGTTTCTGTATTTAAATCAACAGAGTCTAAATAGCAGAGGTAGTAAAATCAAAGGGGAAACCAGTCTTTCAGAAATTAGTTCTGTCTTCTGAAATATAAATTTGGTGGAATTCCTGTATTGGAACTACTGTGTTGGAAACAACACTGTGTTTATGCATTTTTGTAGGCGGTAGTAATATTTATGTTTGGGAAGTATACAGTGGTACTGACTGGAGATTCTCTGAATTGATAGAACACTGGTGCTTAATGTAAATAATAGCACCTTTTTTAAAGTGCCTTTCTTGTATTGGCATAGACTAGTAGTAACTAGTAATGATGAAAATAGCATTTATTATGAAGCTCAAAAAGACCACACCAGGTGATGTTACCTATTAAAGTTCTGGAAATAAGCACTAATTCAAGCCCTTTCCCCCTTTGCTCAAGGGGGGGGGGAAGTATGGAGAGATTCTTAAAGCCTAATATTCTTAAGTAACATATCAAAAGAATGATCTAAATATAAAAGGGCTGAAGTCAGACTACCTAATTTGTCTACCTAATTTATAAAAAGGAAAAAAAATTCTGATGAGATTCATTAGAGGTAATTACTGGCAAACCTTTGAAACAGTTGAAGCAGGAGCAAGGAAAACTGTACGCTGCTTTTTATAAAGGTAGGAATCTTTATTGGAATTCACATACCTCCATTATAATGGTAATTGATTCTGCAGAATATTCATAAAAGGGGGATGGGTTAGCTGTTTGAACAAAAAGTCAACTCACTACCCAGGTTTTCTTAAACTTAACATACTAATGAATGCTATGCTGGATACATTGTGTTCCAATAGTAAAACCCTTCCAATACTGTTTCCCTAACTATAATTTTACTTGATGGGCATTTGGAGACATCAGCTTGGATCCAAAGGTGTCCGTCTGCTAGCAGGCAGCCCCACCCCCCAAACATGGAAAATTTGTTTCTAACCTTGTGGAACAGTATTGCATTGGAAAATGGCCCTAAGTTGACAAAAGTTCTTTAGGTTGTTCAAGCCTTTGCATAAGCTCTTCCTAACCTTTGTATGGCGGGTGATCCAACTTAGAGTGCTAAGGGTGCCGCACTGCTGACAGCGGAAATGCAGAAGTCATTGGTGGCGACACAATTCTGAGGTTTGGAGCCAGGCAGCTCTGGGCAGGGGGAGAAGGCAGTGGGCTTTTCAGTCTCCCTGCCATGCCATTCCAGCTTCTCCTTCTCCAAAGGAGAAACCAGTACAGTGTGGCAGGGAGACAGAAAATGCACCAAAGGAGGGGATAGGTGCAGCAGGGTTCTCGAGGGCTGTCAAAAAAGGCCTAATGGGTCTACTAGTTTATATGCTAGTCTGTAGCTTCCTTATTCAACATGTTTTATAGTACTGTAATACAACCCGTGATTGTGTTACCCTGTGAAAACCCTGCTGCTAGTGTTTTGTACAAGAGTATTTGGAATAGCACCAATCTTTTTGCTACTATTACTCAGTTCTTTAGATCTTAATTTTTTAAAATTATCTTTCCTCAAAGGAGTATAGTTCTGTAGTGCTCATTTATGGGTACCAGCTTTGGAGTCTAATAGATTTATAAATATGAATCTATGCATCAGAACTGTCTTAACAAACTATAAATATCTCTATTAGCTCCAGGGCTATATCCCTTAATTGCATTTCTTACTATAGTGCTCAAGCAGTCCGAAAGTAAATATTTGGTCATAGCCAACAGGAATTCATCACTTTAAAACAGTGGTTTTCAACCTTTTTCATCTTTTGGCAAACTTACAAGGCATACCATCAGGTTTTTGACAATTGACAAGGTGCACTACGCTGCTGGTGAGGGGCTCACACCCCCAATGGCCCTACTAGTAAATGACCTTCCCTCAAATTCCTACTACACACATTTGTGTTAATCATAAAGAATTATATCATCTCATAAATTTAATGTTAGGAATGGACCTCAACAGGTGGGAAACCCTGGCCTCTCCCGCTTGGAGGCAGGTTGTGCAGGCATGGCCTCTTCTAGTTTGAAGAGACACTTGGCCAACAGACTGAAGCAAAGAGGCAAAGGTGGAAGGGATTGTCATTCCCGAATTGGCCTTTTCACCCACACCAGACGCTGTTCAGAACCACCATTCAGAGCGCGATACCATAGTCTTTCGAGACTGAAGGTTGCCAAGTAACTAAATTGAAGGGAAAAAAACATTAAGGCAGTTGCTGGTGAGGTATAAGCAAAAGTGAGCCGATTCCTACATGTTTTTGAAGCTGCCCTTAGGCAATTATCTTGGCATAAAATAGACAGGCTCTACTTTATAGTACACCAGTCATAGTAGACTGGTGGTAGTGTGCAGTTATTTAGTATGGGTCACTGAAGATCATGTGGTTCATTTGGTAAGCAGCCACAAGATTAATATTGCTGACAACTGAAAAATGACTATCCCATTTTCATTGAAGGAACTTCCCTTGAGGCTGAAATGTGGCCAATTTTGTGGCCAGTCTCACCAAGTTTTGTGCATGTCACAGAAGGAAGGTACACTAAAATGTATTTGTTGAAAAAGTGGAACGTATGTATTAGTCTAGTAATATACATCAAGATAATTTCAATCATTATGTTATGTTGGCAGCATTCTGATCTCCTTAATTTCTCATGTAATGAAACATTCAATATTGATTAGAAAAAGAAAATGGGCATCACAGCTGTCGTGGTCATGTTGATGATACTGTATAGAAACATGAGCATTGCAAAATGTACCGGCATGATCCAACCAAAGATAAGTACATGTAAATGCCATTTCTTTTTAATGGGAAATTTAAGCAAATTCTTAAATCTCTCCATTGAGACAAATGGGACTTTTAAAGCCCTAACTTTGACTGAATTTCACCCTTAATTTCCAAAAAAATCTTACTGTAGGGACTTACCTTTTGGGCATGATATTGCAGTTCCTTTGCTTTCTGTACTTCAGAGCTGTGGCACACATTCTGTAGATATTTTTCTTTAAAAGCATATTAAATTTGCACTTGGCTGAACACTGAGGGATTTTATTGGCAGGTGTAAATGAGCTTGTGGAAGAGAGGCTGCAAGAAAACCTGTCTGTCTGAAACTTAGTTGGGAAGTAAAACTAAAATTATTAAGCTGTAGATCCTCGCCCAAGAGTGGCAGTATGCTGCTTGTCTAGAACTAGCAGTTTAAAATGAAGTGTGACCATAGTGGAAACCAAGGCTTCAACAGTTGATTACCTGAATTGTTTTTTATATTTTTAACTAATAAATGTTTGCACCTTACATGTCTTGTTTTTTTTGTTTAAGTTTGCAATATGTTTACTACGCCATTAAGCAAAAAGGACAACATGAAGTATTGCTGGTAGGAAGTAGGAGTGGTCCTCACAGATGTGTTTTCTGAGTGTAAACCCTGGGTTTCATATTTCAGTTTGGCAATAACTTACATTTGCAGTTGCAGCTACATTTTGGAAAGAATGTGGGGGGCTGGGTGAGGGTTATTTAGCCAGCTCCACCCAGTGGGAAAGCTCAAATCTCATCTCAGCCTTTAATTTTACTGGACAATGTAAGCCGTATTATCTTGTCAGCAGTTGCTTAATTTATTCTTTGAACTGCACAGATTACAAGTTGAAAAAACTGTAAGATTCATAATGCTTTGCATAGTTAACTGCAGAAGTGATCTTTAAGGTTGTTTGAAGCATGATGTTAGCAAAAAGCATGAACTCATGCATAAATATCAATTTACTGTCAGGATGAAGACAGTTTTCTCTTGTGCTTTGCTTTCCAGAGTAACTGCAACAACACTCTGGGAAGGATATACTCTTTGAACATACATTTAATTGAACACTTTTGTTCAAAAATTTCTGTTAATTAAATATTTGCACTACTGAGTCATACAATATCAATCTAGGCTAGGGTTAACCAAACCCTGGTCCACGGGTCAGGTGCAGCCCATGGTGAGCCCTGTAATCCTTTGGAGGGTGTAATCTGGGAGGCCTTAGAAGGTCGCTTCCAGTTTTTGGAAAAACCGAATGTGATGCTTTAAGGCCTTAAAGTCTTTGGAGGGCCAGAGAGGGCTTCCCCAACTCTGAAGGCCTTTTCAGACCTTAAAACATAACTTCTGGTTTTGATGAAAAGCCAAGGCTTTTCCTAGAGGCCTTAGAAGGCGTTCACCCACTTCACTATAAATCAATACAAGAGTGAAGAAACACATGATGTCATTAAATAGTATTGTCACTGGGCTAGAATATAGTTTTTTTCCCCAGAAATGTGACTGTAAATGAAAAAGCACAGCAATACTGCTCAAAAGCTTCAGGACCAACTTATTTTCCAGCAAGAGCAAGCTCATATGTGTGGTTGACCCTTGGAGAGATACTAGTTTAATCCATTTCTGCCTGACATTGCATATATGCAACATGGATCAAATGTGTACACCTGTGGGCCAGGCAAAAATGGGTTAAGGTTTGTGTTGATTTTAGGTTCACAGCCATTTACAACTACTAACCAAATATAAATTGATTTCCAAATAGCGAAGTACAGTATGTAAAGCTAAACTGCATTGAAACACTACCTTTTTTTGTTTTTGAGAAAGCAAACTGTTACCTGTTGAAGAGACTTTTATTTCAAAGACGTTTGCTTGTTACCTACAAGCCTCACTGGAACAAGCATTCCGCAGGATTAGAATTGTAAGAGAAAAACCTTGCTCCTGCTCCCCATAAGCAATGTCCCTTGATCATAAGAAGAGCCAGTGCTATGAGTTTCTAATAAACCTTGGTGACAGAAGTGTTATTGTGATTGGATTATTGGATTATTAGTTGGGCCATTCATGACTTTCAAAGTTTGCAGTATCTTCTGGCTTGCACACAAATGAAAAGTGGTAGTTAATGCAACTCCTATAGGGCTAGTGTTTGTAATTCTCATGCCTGTGCTAGCAGATATTTTTGAATGCTCTCTGAGGGCATCCACATTAAAAAGCACATTATAGGGATGCCCACAAGTTTATTTTATGGCAGAAGAGGCAACAAGATAAATTGATGCTTGGCTACAATACCATGAGGTATTGTACAAAGCCAACCAGTTCACACAGGGCAGCTAGAAGATTTCTTAGCACTATTAGCTGTGCTCAGTGTTCTACTGAAAACCTGAAAATGTTTTTACCTTTGTAAAATGGGGCTAATGTATTATTCTAAACCAGCGGTCTCCAAACTCTGGCCTGGGGGCCAGATGCGGCCCGCGGTAAGCATGTATTTGGCCTGCAGCCAGCCTATGGCCCAATTGATCAAATACAACTAGAGTTGTGCTTGTGGGGTTGAGGAATGGGAATCCATTTAAGTGTGTCTTATTTCTTGGGCTGTGTTGGTGCTTAGAGAAATCCTGGACATTTGAGCCCATTCATTCATCTAACTACATCTCTAATGTATTTATTTCAATTTTATATTTAATTTTTCCTGGCCCTTGACACTGCCACATATTTGATGTGGCTCTTCAGCTGAAACGTTTAGAGACCCCCTGTTCTAAACAAATCATCTGTTGCAGTACTATAGTAAGCAAACAAAATGTGAAACCAATATTTGCCCTAACCCGAGTTGAGAACCCAAACCATATGCATGTTTCTTCCATAGGCTAACCATGGTTTTGAGTTGTTTGTCTGCTTTTGTTTCCCATCTGCTGAGGCTTCAGTCTCAAACGTTCACTCCCCTTTCTATAGTGCAGCAGCCTATTGAGGTGGAGCACTATCTCTAACTCTGCCTTATCAATGCTTTGAATTCAGATATAACCTAAAACTACAGTTACTGCTCAGCATAGTTTGCAAAACAACTTCAAGCCTTGATTTCAGATATTAGTTTATTGGCCACCAACAAACCATGGTTTGGTTTTGGTGGCTTGGGTTCAGAAGTAACAAAAAACCATGGTATAGCTCTGGGGTGCCCAAACCCTGGCCCTGGGGCCACTTGCGGCCCTTGACTCCCAATGCGGCCCTCAGGGAGCCCCCAGTCTCCAATGAGCCTCTAGCCCTCCGGAGACTTGCTGGAGCCCGCACTGGCCTGACGCAACTGCTCTCAGCGTGAGGGCAACTGTTTGACCTCTCACGTGAGCTGTGGGATGAGGGCTCCCTCCACTGCTTGCTGTTTCACATCTGTGATGCAGTAGCAGCAGCAAAGGCCAGCCTTGCTTTGTGTTTTCAAGGTTTTTATAGACCTTGAGCTATTGCAAGACCTTCATTCATTCATATAAGTTCATCTTTAATATATACATTTATGTAAATTTATTCAAATTTTAAATGTAAATTTATTCAAATTTTCCCCAGCCCCCAACAGTGTCAGAGAGATGATGTGGCCCTCCTGCCAAAAACTTTGGACACGCTGGTATTGCTAAATAAACCAGGTTTCACATTGTCTCAAGCTAGCACTATTTCATTTTTTCAAAAAGTGGATTTGATGTATGAACTACTGCTCTGATGGTAAACTCATCTGCAATGCACCCTGAGATGGATGAAGTATACAAGGACCCACAAAACACTTAGGTAAGCCTCTCATCGCCAAGCTTTCTTCTTCCTAATTTTTCACCTTTCTAACATTCTCAAAGCTTCTATGATGCCTCAGCCTTCCAAGGGAGATGCTAATTCATTCATATACAGCCCCCCTTCTTCAATTGCCCAATAAATAACTTGGCTTCGAGCCAATTGGAATGTGAAGCCCACGTGATCTCCAAGTATCAGAAATTCAAGTCATGACCGCCCCAGGTACCCAACCACTCATGAATGGAGCCTGGTTAATGCTTATGAAATGCAGTGACACATCCACCCTTTTGTACATTTGCCTGGGTCCAACACTGGAAGCAACTGATGCTTCATGAGGTGGTTGCCTGCTCATCTTGCTGCAAAGGTGTCAGAACCAGGAACCTAGAATATCATAAGCAGAGTAGGGAACATACCCAGCTACTCATGTCAGTGGTTTGTTTTGTTTCTCTTGCTGCTTGCCTTTTACATCCTTATCCTTTGCTGCCCTCACTCATTTTTCTCCTTTGGCAGCTGAGCAGAGCTTTGCATTCCCCTCCTCCCCACTGTTTTGAATTATAAATTTTTAAAACTTTCATAGTTTACCTGGCTGGCCACAGCTCACTTGGGAATAGGTTGCGTTGTCTATCAGACCAATCCAATTCCACTTTTTTTTAAGAGATCCCTTGGACTGGGCCGATGTGTGTTAATTTGGGATGGAGGCTTCCCAAAGCTGCGTTCCTTCTATCTGGATTTTTTAACTTTTGAGTGATGGCTGCAACTTCCCCCTCTAATCCCAGTTTACATTTTGTGGATTGGGCATATTAGTTTCTTACACCAAAATTACTTCATTTTTTAAAACTTGATTTGAATGAGGACAATAGAGGAAAAGGCAGGAAGTGTCTAGGCCACTGTGTGTGTATATATATATATATATATCATACAGTTTTTGCTTCTATAGCATAAAGGTCAGAGCGCTTCTGTGAATGAATGGGGATTTGTTGACGAACTTCTGCAACCTTCTTTAAATCTGTAAAATGAAATCAAAATGTCCACATTACTACCATTTCTTTTTTTCCCCTCACTGGTACAAGACATGGGTCATTATCTGTCAGTCTTTACATTTGAGGGCTGCTCACTTAGAATCCAGTCTCAATTTAGTAGGTAACTGTAAATTAGAAGTGTCAAGTACTGTTGGCCTGCATCTTATGCAGTACATCTGGTACATCTGAAATATACACTCACTCTTTAAAAACTATGAGAGGCAGACAGGAATTGTGAGGGAATAGAAGCTTCATTCTCTGATCTTACAGGGCATGTATTTAGAGACTGGAATGGCAGACAGAATTGCCTGCACTAACTTTTTGTTTTGTTTGCTGAGCACATGTAGTTTAATTCGCAAAAGTAAAGTCTACATAAGATATGGGCCAACTATATTTTTGTGAAATACACAAAGAGTCCAAAGCTGCCTTGTGTTCTCAAAAGTTTTGTGAGGATGTCACTTATCCCCATTTTACAGAGGAAACAAACAGTGACTTCATCCAGGGTCCAAAGTGAGCCCAAGGCAAAGGAGGAGGTTCAATCCATGGAATGACTAAACACTCTGTGGCTGCCTTACCTATATCTGCATATATAATTGTTTCCTCAGTGCCAGCTTTGACTATGACTTCTCCCCTGAAAAGGAGAAAGAAACAGTAAGGTATAGCTATACACAAACTCTGCTGAAGGGGAAAAGGCAGTCAGTACAATGTCCCTCAATTTTGTATGTTCCCTTTTTCTATAAGTAAAGATTTGAATTATGAAAGGGTTCAATCACTCTTCTGTTCCACAAATGGCTATCATTGACCATACAGGGTATGCCATCTCCCAGTTGTCCATAACTGCCTCACTCTACCAAGATACGAGGCAGTTACAACTGATGATTTCCTTGAGTTTTAAGAAATTTTTTTAGTGATCCTGTGGACAAGCAAGCTCCAAGGAAAGCACCAGGGTTTCTGCCTTCCCTCATATCACTTCATACTTCAATGATATTACCTTCATTTGGATACTTGTAGTGCATCTGTATGTCTCCTTGATACCTTCACTCTAAGGCAGCCATTTTCAACCACTGTGCTGTGGCACATTGGTGTGCCATGAATGAACTGCAGGTGTGCCGCAGGAATTTGGGGGAGGGTATTAGTAGGGCCATTGGGGGATGTGAGCCCCCCCCCCCACGAATAGCATGGTGTGCCTTGACAATTTTAGAACCTTGTCAGTGTGCCATGAGATGAAAAAAGGTTGAAAATCACTGCTCTAAGGGAATCAGGCCTCCAGAATTCACAGACTTCCACCTCTGCTTTTCCTTATCTCATTGGAGCCACAACGCACACTAAGGGAAATCTTCAGCCTAAGGTCCAGATGGCCTAATGCTAAGAAGGCACCCATTCTTTGTTACTTCTCCCTATGGGTTTTCCATGCACCCCTAGACTGCTTTGGTAAAAGTTTTTGAAAAAATAATAGAACTTCTAATTAAAGTTTCCAACCTTGGCTTACAATCAAATACCACAACAAGTAGGGTTAATAATTTGATAGAAGCGCAATCATTACCCAAAGGAAATTTAGGGATCAAAGGTGTCTTCTTGTCAAATAGCATTTCAAAGGATTTTACAGCAGAAGTTCAGGGAGGGCAAAATACCCAGGAATAACATTATTTCACGACATGATCTATGCAATCCCATCAAGGGGCACAAGGATTTTGTTACTATTTACTAGTGCTAAATTCTGAACCCCTAAAATGTAGGGGCTTTGTAAAATGTAAAATGAAGGGCTTTGGAGTTCATGCCACCACAATGCTTTGCATCCAATACATTTTTTGAAAATGTGCTGCAGTTCAGTCTTATACACACACCCCTATCCTGTCAACTATGCCAATATTCACTGTTTTCAAATATTATAGTACATTATTGATTCTCACTAAGGCTGAACTTGCTGCTGGCCTGGTAGTGTAGGCAAGGAGTTAAGGGAGGGAACTGATGCAAACACAAGAGAGCAAAGACTACTTTAATCAGTGCTCTTGAAGAGGAATCAACACCATTTAACAAGTTGGGTTGAATGCAATGTATTTCTGGTGTACCCTTGAGGTTTTCTTTCCTGTTGTTTCTGGTTAGTATTGCACCATCTTTTTAAAAAACACAATGATAAAACTAGAAAATGACAGTTCTAGAAAACCACATGTGGAAGCAAATGTTTTTGGCTTGGTGCTTTCCCAAGTGCCCAATGGTAAGGCAGTAAAAGAAGAACACAAATCTGATGACTTAACTTTTTAACTAAAGAAGCCACATGGCACAATCCTTGATGCAAGCCCCTCAATTTCTACCATCTGTGCACCACCTAAAGAGCATGGTCCCCATCTACCCCCAGCCTTTCTTCAAAATGCTCCTGGCTGGCCTTGCTCTTCCCTTGAAAAGCCTCTCCCCCCTCCAACTTACTTGCTCTGGCAGGGGCTGGCTACTCTGTTGGCATGTGCCTGGGGCTGCCGGTCATTTGTGCTGGCAACCCAGCCTGCATGTTGCTGCCACTGCTGCACCAATGGGCTGGGCCTTGGACTGATGTGCATGTTCCTTCAGTCCAAGGCCTGGTTAAGATGGGGACATAAATCATTTTAGACATTATCTAAGTGTTTTTCTTGATTGCTTTATCTAGCTTTTATTTTGTGCTGGGGAAAATAATATATCACATTTGGAAAACAGGAATCCTTTTTGCTACTTTTAACGTTCTTATTATACCCCCTTCTCAACAAAAGTGCACATAGTGGTTGACATAGTAAATTTACCATGGATTTACTACTGTGCTATGTCCCCAGGCTACATACGAGGCTCTTTCATCCCTAGCAGGCGATGCAGTTGTCACATAGACCTGATTATCAACAGCTCTGCGTAAGAAATGAGAACAGGTTACAGAATGAAGCCTTATATGCTGAAAGAGGAATAAATATGGCTGAAAAAAACAATGGAGATAACAGATAAAGACGGTTCTAGGTTGGTATGCACTTTTCATATGACATATGTGGGTTGTTGGAATCACTTCCATATATCTACACAGCCAGGTAAATCGATAGAGAATGCACTTGTGGCACCTGACCTTTGAAACCCAGAGATTCAAAGCAGGCTTAGTATGTATATATGTAACTGTTTCAGTGGTATTACAATGAATGGGTCACTCTCTGATGACCATTATCAGGAACTCTGTGGAAACAGCAGAGTCTGATCCAAAATCTTTGATTCAGGCAGACCAAATTAACAATTATCCAGTACCTATCTAATATTACCATGATGTTTACCTGACTAAGGGCCCAATCCTATCCAATTTTCCAGTGCCGGTGCTGCTATGCCAATGGGGTGTGTGGGCAGGAGGTCTGGTCTAGAGGGTAGAGCCTCCACTTGCCTGAAGATAACATCCACAAGGTTGCCAGTTCGAGGCCACCGGCACCGTGTGACCTTGAAGCAGCTGACAAGCTGAGCCAAGTTATTCCATCTGCTCTGAGCATGGGAGGATGGAGGCCAGAATGTGAAACCAGATCAGAAAGAAACATCTGAATGTTGTGGTTCTTGAAAGATAGAACCTTCGTTCAATTGTAAAAATCCCTAAGGGGATTTAAATAGCCTGCCTATGTAAACTGCCTTGAATAAAGTCTTGAATAAAGACCAAGAAAGGCGGTATATAAATACCTGTATTATCCTCCTCCTCCTCCTATGGTGGGGAGGCAATCACAGAGGCCTCCTAAAGGTAAGGTAATATTTGTTCCTTTACTCGGGGCTGCATTGCAGCTGCACCGGTGCTGGAAAGTTGGATAGGATTGGGCCATTAGGCTGCAATCCTAACCAACTTTCCAGCACTGACGTAAAGGCAATGCAGTTCCGAGGTAAGGGAACAAACATTATTTTACCTTGAGGAGGCCACTGTGAGTGCCCCCCAACACAGCATATGCCCCACCGACAAAGGTATGCTGGTGCTGGAAAGTTGGTTAGGATTGTGCCCTAATTTTTTTGAAAGTTACCGCATTTCTAAACTGCTTTAAATACACTCACAACAGCACCCAGATCGATGCAATGAAAATCAAATTAGGTGCTATGGGGAACAAGATCTAGATTGGACAGTGGGAAGCTTAAACCAAGAAAACCAAAGGCCTGCTCCAGATCACATACTTTTGGGCATGGAAAACAAAACTCCAATTAGAGCCAAGATGGCATTGAAACGGGGGGGGGGGGGGAAGAGGTTTAAGTCCCCTCCCTCATGTGGTGGTTCTGATCAGGATACAGAAAAAAAGCATGCAGCTGCAACAGCATATCCTCAGAGTAACTTCTAGTTTGACCCAAAATCTCTTCCATAAAAACCACATTTGTGGAGAGGAATATTTGCTAGTTCTCACCGTCCTCTTTGCAGCAGTTCCCAGTGGGCTGGCCCAGTTATCAAGTTAAAAGCCCCTGGATACACCAAGAGCTGGCAACCTGGTTCAAATGGAAGGATATGAAGGGAGAGTTATTACTATTAGAAAGAAACAGTCATGGGAAAATGGAAAAAGATCAAGACTGTTTTTGAGACGTTTGCTCTGGGCTTAGCCTAGCCAGTTATAGTTCTTTATTTTCCAGTTTAATGGGATATTCTGTTGTGCATATTTTTATGTGCAATTGTAAAAATCAAGTCCACAGATGAAGATGGTTGGATTCCTAAAAAAGATTAAACCAGGGGTGTCAAACATGTTTCATACAGAGGGCCGAATAGCATTCATCACATCTGCTGAGGGCCTGAAGTTATGTCATTCAACAGGAAGTGATGTCATTAAACAGGTCATAACCAAAAATAAACACTTTTCTCAGCTGCAAATGACAGAAGATAAAACATGCAAATCCTGATCATATTTAAAGGTAAGGGATAGCCCAATTTTCATGCTGGCTGCACTTTCAGCAGTAACATCTCAGAAGCTGAGAGCTGGATAAAAAGCTTTTGCGGGCCGCATCCGGCCCCCAGGCCTTATGTTTGACATCTCTGGATTAAACAGTATAGTGGTAAAGTCTCCCATGTTTATGGGTGAGCTGGTGTGGCACTACCAAATATTTTGTTGTTGAGAGCTAAACAGTCTGCAATTCAGATTCTGTGAAGAAGAGAAAATGTCAGTCATAGGAACCACTTGTAGACTGAAAAAAGGGTCAGGGAAATAAGGAGGCTAACTAAGGTTTCTTCTGGGAATCCAAAGGCAAGGTAGCTGAAGAGAAGGTGCAGAGTAGGCGATGGGCTGAGAAAGAGGAACCTGAAAGAATTGTGAGGAAGAGCAGTAGGAATGCTAGTGACACTGGTCATGAGAAAGGATAAAGAAAATTGTTCCTCAATGTTTGAGTCTTATCTTGGGAAGTTCTACAAGTTGCATCTTCTATTGTCATTGCAGTAACATGACCTGAGAACTCTGATGGAGCAATGAAGCCAAATGAGTAGCGAAGAGGGACTGAGTTCACATGTGTATTTGGATGTAGGCTTGTAATATGTTCTTATAGGAATCATAGGCAGGATACATTAACTTTTCTTCCCCACAGTTTGGCCACTAGAGACCCTCTCAGCAAGAAATCAAATTCCATGAATCCTGTAGTTCTTGGACAACTGCACTGCTAACCAATCCAGTTGCCTTATGTGGTACTAACAGAGAAGTCAGTAGGAAAAACTGGAGAATAAAGATGCAGCATTATCCAATCCACAGAAGAAGAAAAATGGTCACAGCAATAAGCTGTGAGACAATAAGCCTTGTCTCAATAAGCCTTTGAGACAAGGATCTCTCAAATATATTTTTTTAATGTTGTAAATTTAAGAATTCATTCAAGCGAATAGGCTGGAGTCTAATGGATTTGGTCCAATGATGAGCTTCCCATCCTCAAATGGAAGAAGTCATTCTATCAAAGAGAACCTTTGGACCCAACCTACTGTCCAAAAGTCCCTTCAGTATTGCTGAATCAGTCTGTGTGAGGGCAAAAACCCAAGGGCCATTCAGAAGGGCTGCTCTCAGCCAAGCATACTGGCAGCCTGTTCATGTGTCCTGTACTTGTTAGGTCATGCAGCTTTAGGGGTGGCAGTTTAGAGGCTTCTGAAGAAGAAACACAAGTCAGGTTCCAATTATGTACACAAAAAAGTAAACAATTGCTAAGCAGAATGTCCTCACCTTTCTGTGTGTAGATTTGAGCAAGCTCCGCAAAGCGGATGTCATAGCAGATCCCAAGTCCTATCTTGCAATATGCTGCCCCAAAATAAAAGAACTCATGTTCAGACACTAGTTACTGCCCTGGGAGGTCTATATGGACATACTAAAATGTGCAAACATTTCTACTATTAAAAACAAGCTCTTATTTTGAAACAGCCATGCAGGAGAACAAACTCATTCTAAATCCTAGCAGGCATCTTAAGAAGAATTTAAATATGAAATTTATACTGGCTTATAAATAATATGACAAAAAGGTATCCCATAAATCACACTAAGACAACATTATAAACTCATAGTAAACAAATATTTATACACAGTTGAGTTCCATATTGACTCTGTACTGGCAATAATTTATAACAATGATAAAGTTTTATACTGACACACTTAATTTTCATTGAGATTCAAATCTGCAAGATAGTTGTCAGTTCATGTAAAAAAACATACACACACAAAAGGTATGTACATAATAGGTACATAACAAGTAAATTATATATGAATTACAGGCGTGCCCTGGTATCTGCAGGGGCTCTTTTCCAGAACCCACTGTGCCTACCTGACACCTCAGATAAAAGGGAACAGCATTCAGAGAACAGCATTTCATTTGGCCGCAGAAAGGGATCATTCCCCCATCATGCTTGGTACAGTATAGTACAGGTTAGTACAGTACTGAATTAATCCTGATCTTTAATGTACTGTTCAATCTGTCATTACTATACTGTACAGTACAGGCTTACCATGTTTCCAAATGCTTCCTCCGTCATTTTGTGCTCTCAGTCTTGTCCTATCCACTTCCAGTCTGTCTCTAATTGCCCACCTGCAAAGCCTGCATGTTTCTCTCTCCGAAAGGGGAGATAAAAGTGCCTGCTGTTTCCTCCCCTTTCCTGAGTTGCTGGAGAGCACATTGTGGAGGAGGCAGGACAGCTTTCCTGCTCACACACTTGCCCAGCAGCAAGTGGGTTTTCTCTCTGGGGGAAAACAAAAAGACCTCCCTTGTGTTTAAATCCCCACTGACAGCTCCACTATAGATCACTCAAGGATGTGTGTCTGGGGAGATGTCTGTGCCCTCCACCAAGCATTTTCTCTCTCTGGGGGAAACGAAAAAACCTCACTTGCTTAAAGCCCCACTGACGGAGGGGCAGCAGATGAGGGGTTCTCTCTCTCTCTCACACACACACAGTACTGAACTGTTTACCAAGCATGATGGGAGGCTGTGGCTGATCCAGATCCACGGTTATGGGGGCACACCTATATTCCTGATCAAAGATATATTTTAGAAAATATGTAGCACATATTAGAAGATGCCATGATACTAAAAGTATACATCCTGGAATGTATCTGTTCTCACTAAAACAAATTATCTTTACTTACGAGTATCAAACGTAGAGAACTTGTCACCGGGGGACAGTGTTTCTGACTCCTGGAACCGGATTTTCCCAGGTATATCAATGTCAAACAAATGAATCTGTTTCCAAAAGAAAGCACTCTTGCAAATTATTCAGCACAGTTATCAGTCTATTTTATGAAGTTGTTATGAAGCTTAACCATTCTAGTCTCCTTCAAGGATACAAAAATGCAAAGGTAACAAATGCCATATTATTTATACAGTACCATCAATGCACATAGCACATTATTAACTACCAGAATGAAGATGTGTGTCCTGGCAGACTTGCTTCTAAAATTCTAGAGGGAAGAAATGAAGATGGGATTAAACAGGGTAAAATATGCATTGATGAAACCACCAGCAAATATGTGGTTATGATGATTCCCTTAGGTACTATATGAATAAATGACTTTTCCATGAGACAAATAACTTCAGTGATTTCAGAAGAAAAATCTATAGAAATGATATTTTTACCTTTCTGTGTTTTGCTAACATGGTGCCATCTGGACCAAAAACTGTACATGTGTTATACAACTTCCCAGCATCCTCCTCTGGAATAGACCCTTTCACCAAAGAGAGGAAATATTTTTATTACAGCTACATAGGAAAAGCCTTCTGGCCCCTCTATTATTATTATTATTATTAACTTTATTTTACCCCGCCTTTCTCCCCGGAGGGACTCAAGGCAGCTTACAAACAAGGTTAAAACAAATCAAAAAACATAATTTAAAAACAAGATAAAAACATAATGACATATCATAAAACAGTAGTCAGATAAAAAAGTAGTCAGGTAAATGAGCATAGCGCAGCAAATTATACAAAGGTCAGGCCTGTAACCAGATGTTTAAAAAGATGTTAAAAGATGTTAAAAAGGCCAGGAACTCAGAAGGCTTGTCTAAATAGAAGGGTCTTCTGGCCTCGCCGAAAAGTTTCAAGAGAAGGAGCAGTTCTTATGTCAAGGGGAAGGGAATTCCATAGTTACAAGAGAGGGAGCCCTTACAAGTAACTTGTAACAAGTAACTTGTTGTTAACTTGTAACAAGTAACTTGTTACTTGTAACTTGTAACATAGTTACAAGTTACAAGAGAGGGAGCCCTTCTTAAGTCAAGGGGAAGGGAATTCCATAGTGTTGGTGCCACTACTGAGAGGGCCCTATTTCTTGCCGCCGCCCCACATACCTCCCTAGGTGGTGGCACTTGTAAAAAGGCCTTCTCTGATGACCTAAGAGGATGAGCTGGATTGTACGGGAGCAGGCGATATCTAAGATACCCTGGCCCAGAGCAGTATAGGGCTTTAAAGGTCAAAACCAGCACCTTGAATTGGGCCTGGAAACGAATGGGCAGCCAGTGCAGCTGCGGGAGAAGTGGACTTACAGAGTCAAACCGCCTACCTCCAGTAACTACACGGGTCGCCGCATTCTGCACTAGTTGCAGTTTCCGAACCGTTTTCAAGGGCAGCCCCACATAGAGCGCATTACAATAATCTAGCCTCGATGTCACTGTGGCATGGATCACCATGGCCAGGTCTGCACAATCCAAGTAAGGCAGCAGCTGGCGCACCAGCCGAAGTTGAGCAAAGTCCCCCCGGGAATCCAGGAGCAGCTGCGAGTCCAGGTGGACACCCAAGCTGCGAACCTGCTCCTTCAGGGAGAGTGCAACCCCATTCAGTGCAAGCCAATACTCCAGCACCTGCATCGAGGATTTCCGAACCAGGAGAGCCTCTGTCTTATTCGGATTTAATTTCAGCTTGTTAGCCCTCATCCAGTTCCTCACTGCCTCCAGACAGCGCTCCAGGACCTCAACCGCCACCCTGGAGTCTGGAGGAGAGATAGAGCTGGGTGTCATCAGCATATTGATGGCACCCCACTCCAAACCTCTCCCAGTGGTTGGTCCCACTCCTAACCATCTCCCAGATTACCTCTCCCAGTGGTTTCATGTAGATGTTAAATAGCATGGGGGACAGAATTGAACCCTGTGGCACCCCACACCTCAAGGGTCAGGGTGTCAAACAGGCATCCCCCAGTACCACCATCTGGGACTGATCCTCCAAGTAGGATCAGAGCCACTGCAAAACAGTGCCTCCAACTCCCAACTTGGCCAATCAGCCCAGAAAGATACAATGGCTGATGGTATCGAAAGCCACTGAGAGGTCCAGCAGGACCAACAGGGACGCACTTCCCCTGTCCAGTCCCTGGCGTAGGTCATCCACCAAGGCATCCAAGGCAGTTTCTGTCCCAAAGCCCAGCCTGAAACCAGATTGAAAAGGATCCAGATAATCTGCTTCATCCAAGACGCTCTGGAGTTGATACACCACTACCCGCTCAATTACCTTGCCCAGAAACGGGATGTTGGAGACTGGCCGATCGTTATCTAATACAGTGGAAGTCAGGGAGGGCCTCTTCAGGAGGGGCCGAACCACCGCCTGTTTCAAAGCACATGGTAACTTCCCCTTCATCAAGGAAGAGTTGACCACCCTCCCCGTCCACTCAGCCAGTCCACCCCGGACAGCTCTTATCAGCCAAGCTGGGCAAGGGTCAAGCAGGCAGGCAGATGGCCTCACACTCCAAAGGAGTGTACAAGCTGTACACTCAGGCTGTACAAGCTGAAAAGAATTCCACAACACTGGACAAGCAGTTGCCAAGGGGACATCGTCAGACATTGTCAATGTAGCATCCAAGACGTGACGAATATGATCAATTTTATCTGTGAAATGTGCAAACATGCTACAGCGGCTGACCATGTGTTCCTCCTGGTCTACTGCAGGGGGCTGGAGGAGGCCCCGTACCACACGGAACAGCTCTGTTGGACGGTTCTCAGCAGACGCAGTGGTAGCAGAGAAGAAAGATCTCTTCGCTGCTACCACTGCCACAGAATAGGCTCTGTAATGAGCTCTACTCCATGTCCGATCGGATTCATCACAAGTTTCCTGCCACCGTCGCTCTAGACACCTGCCCTGCCGCTTCATCTTCGCAGCTCCTCAGTGAACCAAGGAGCCGCTCTGAGTCTGCGACGTGGCAGAGGTCGCTCCAGAGCAATCTCATCCACTGCCCTGGTCATTTCCCCATTCCAGAGGTCAACCAGGGCCTCAGATGAAACACCAGTCTTGGCAGTGGGGAAATCCCCCAGAGCCCTCAGGAAGCTTTCAGGATCCATTAGCCTCTGAGGGTGGACCATAGAATGCGGTCCCCCGCCTCTGCCAAGGTAAGAAGCTGCAACAAGCCTAAAACTTACCAGGAAGTGATCTGTCCATGACAATGGAGTGATCTTAACCTCCTCTACATCCAGATCACTACCCCCATGCCCAGCTGTAAACATCAGGTCCAGCACGTGTCCTGCAGTATGTGTTGGGGCCAAGATCTTCTGGAACAGGCCCATGAAATCCTGAGTTGCACCTGCTGCAGGTGCCTCGGCATGAACATTGAAGTCCCCCAGCACTAATAGGCAGGGGGACTCCAATGCTACCCCCGAGATCACCCCAGTCAGCTCAGGCAGGGAGACTGTTGGGCAGCAGGGCAGGCAGTAGACCAACAGAATTCCAATCCTGTCCGGCCCTCTCAACACAACATGCAGGCACTCAAACCCAGCAGACTGCTGAACAGGGCACCTGGTAAGGGAGATGGACTCACGATAGACCATTGCAACTCCCTCTCCCCATCCCTGCAATCTTGGCTACTGCAACACCTGGAAGCCTGGTGGACAAAGTTCGGAGAGACTAACTCCTCCTGCCATGTCCAAGCAGGTCTCCGTAATACATACCAGGTCGGCTTTCTCATCCAGGATTAAATCTAATCCAGCATCCTGTTATCTACAGTGGCCCACCAGCTGCCTCTGGAAAGTCCTCAACCAGGAAAGAAAGACCTAGCTTTCTTCTGTCACTGCTTCCCTGCAACTGGTATTCAGAGGTATGCTGGCACCAAAATTCCCACCCCAGACTTATTATTCTCAAGTAAGCCTGCAGCAGGTTGCAGGGTAACAAGCCTTGCAAATATCAGTCCCACACTCCCCCTTTCCTCTGCATTCACTGAAAATCCTCAGGAAACTTCAGTATTGTACAATTTTGAGTTAGGACCTGCAAGGTTTAGTTATATAAATAGTGCATTATATTCTATTTATCCAGGAATTTAAATGTTATGGTAATCTTACCCCAAATCTAAATTTAAAAAAACATAATCCCACCCCATCCTGCACCCCAAGATATGGTGATTTACCTCCAATCAGATATACGTCACACTCCTTTGCAATTTCTGAGAGCTTCTGTGTAGACTCGCCAGGGATTTTTTCTGCATATTCTGGGAAATATTTTGTGCCATAGGGGCAATTGAAGCATTCCTAATATTGGAAACAAAATGAAACAGGTATCACGTAGAAACATAACAGGTAGTATGTTCAAACTATGAGAAAAAACATTGACACAACACAATAAGGTAATTGGTTGGCATGAGTTGTTTAGTGTTTCAGAACTTTAGAAAGGAAAAAATACATCTGGATGATCGAAACACATACACTTCTACTATTTGTATTTACAAAGAAATAAAGAAGTATGTATTTGGTAATTCCCCTCTTCTATTAGTCAATATTGGTTCACACAGATATGACTGATCTAATGGGTGTGAAAACGTGGGTATACATTTATTTATTTTATTTAAAATAGTTTTAGGCCATCTTTTAGTCCCATTAAGGGACCACCAAGCTTACAACACTGCAACAAAACAATATCAAAAAACAAGATCACAATAATCACAGTGGAACTGTGAGCAACAGAACTGAAAGAGCAAACAAAAGATCAAGAGAGCTAAGAAGAATTCACAGTGCTAGTCTATAATTCTTTTTCTGCCTTTCCCTCTATATGTTTTGGGTTTGGGTCATGGGAAGGAAAACAGGATAAATGAAACATGCAGCAAGAGATCCTAACATTAGCAGTGTTTTAATATACTTTAAATAAAAAAACCAAACCGACACGAACACCTGACTCAGTTTTACCAAGTCAGTTTAGTGGACTAAATACTAGCAAACCATTCATCAAATATCTGGATGTGTTTCATTTTCATGGCTTTGTCCAGTTCCAGGAGAATCAGAAGGTGACATTATCATGGTTTAGCTTCAGAATCAGAACATCAAGAATGAAAATCGCAACAGCTTCGCTCTCACCAGGTGGAGCTGGTGAAATCCACCTCCACAACCTGGAGCACCAAGTATACAGAGGCTACTTTTAGAACAACTTGTCTTGAACCCTTTGCAGTATTTGCACCTGTTACACTGAATGGATTAATGGCTTTTGCATGCTCGCTCAGCATGTACCCAGATTCAGTACGTGGAATTGATCGAAGCTTGTCTAAACCAGGGGTGCGCAAACTTTCAACTTTAGGGCTCCTGGACCTTTAACAATTGTACAGAAGAGGGAATTTCAGCAAGTGCAGCTTGTCATCTCACAGATTCGCTCTCCTACACAATTGTCAAATGTTCAGGAGCCCTAAAGTTAAAAGTTTGCCCACCCCAGTCTAAACTGTTACACATACAAGGCAAAGTGAAAGAGTGGTCAATGGAATGAATCTATGTTCTCCAGGCATCTCTATTCTCATGAAACACACACATTATACATTTAGCAAGCACCAACACCATCAATTAGGTTATTAGGAAAGGAAAAACAAAAGCATTTTGATAATTTGAGTGCTGCATTTGCATAGGTAACACAGGAGATTTATCTAATGCAGGAGGTTCCATTAACAGAAGGGAAAACATCCCCACCCAACTTAAAATGTTCTGCCTGCTTTACTAAGAACTTTGCACTGTTGAGTCACATACAGGTTAATGAAGAACTGAGGCAGTTAATGGCCAACTCAAGTCAGAGAATATTGTGGGGAAAGAGGCACAATGCAACTGAAAAGTCACCCATCAATGATTCCCCAGTGCAGTTGTTGGGCAAAACAACAAGACAGCATGTTTAAAAAAAAAGGTCCACATATTACAATGTAATCACTTATGTGAAAAAAGGTGGCAGAACAAAGAGGATAGAACATCACAAATATGTATAACTGGTAGCCTGAGAAAAATAATCAGATGCCTACATTTTATTAACCGAATACTATTTGAATAATGTTCAGCCTACTGTCAATACATAGAGCTGCCCAGGGACCAAGAAAACATGGAGTGAAAATGTGGAGTGTAATAGGAACTCAGCTAGGATCCACACTAGTGGTGGTGCTGGTACCAACATCTGTGACTTGGTCACATTTACATAGCTTTTTTCTGGTATGACATAAGTGTTGCTTGCAATACCTGGATACTCTAGTTTCAAGTCTCCAAAAGCAAAGAAAACCACAATTATTCTGGGACAGCAGCACCTGGATTGTAATCACCATTCCATAAAATAAAGGTATGGGTTCACTGGTGACCTTTGGGAGGTGTTGTGATGTTTGTCTTCTCAAATATCTTGAGAGATAATGAGGCGTAGAACTTGGGGTGGTGGCGGCGGCTTTTTGTGCTATCCACATGCCAATGTTATTTCTAGATTAGATCACTGCAGCATATTGCTAGCGAGAATGGCTTTGACAGCTACTCAGGAATTTCCACTAGTTCCGAACATGAGGGCTAAACTTTCCACACTGCAACAAGCTGTCTGGATAATTTCTCTCATCAGTATTGACGTGTGTTTCTTGGTACAATTTAGAGGGTTGATTTCCACCTATAAATCCCTATACAGTTTGGGACCATGGTATTTAAAGGGTTCTCTCCCATATCAAACTGCTGAATCTTTGGGATCTTCCTCATTATAACTCCTGTTCTGGGTAGGAAACTAGTTGTTATAGGAAAGAACACTAAAACAGGGAACGTGTGAATCACAGGAATGGCAAACACATTTTGATGTGTTTGTGAAGTTAATGTATTGAAAAACATTCACAAATACTCACTGGCAAAACCACAAGTTTTGCTCCTTGTGCCGCTGCGGTCCTCACAAACCCACAAGCTCGGTTCAGGTTTTCTGTTTTGACAGTAGATACCTGCAGCTGGATACTTGCTAGACGAAAGTCTAAGGAGGAACAAGACAAATAATGAACGAGTGGAAAAATCTCCAGAAACACCCCTGAAAATTAAACTTCTATGATTACATCTGCACTGCTCCAAGTGTTGCAGAGATATATGCCGAGTAACCAACTGTTTATGACCAAAGGGTTGCGTACTGCACAGACAGCAGCCAAAAGGATGTAGGTAGAAAGTCATCTAAGCATAAGAACATAAGAACATAAGAACAGCCCCACTGGATCAGGCCATAGGCCCATCTAGTCCAGCTTCCTGTATCTCACAGCGGCCCACCAAATGCCCCAGGGAGCACACCAGGTAGAGACCTCATCCTGGTGCTCTCCCCTACATCTGGCATTCTGACTTAACCCATTCCTAAAATCAGGAGGTTGCGCATACACATCATCGCTTGTACCCCATAATGGATTTTTCCTCCAGAAACTCGTCCAATCCCCTTTTAAAGGCGTCTAGGCTAGACGCCAGCACCACATCCTGTGGCAAGGAGTTCCACAGACCGACCACACGCTGAGTAAAGAAATATTTTCTTTTGTCTGTCCTAACCCGCCCAACACTCAATTTTAGTGGATGTCCCCTGGTTCTGGTATTATGTGAGAGTGTAAAGAGCATCTCCCTATCCACTCTGTCCATCCCCTGCATAATTTTGTATGTCTCAATCATGTCCCCCCTCAAGCGTCGCTTTTCTAGGCTGAAGAGGCCCAAACGCCGTAGCCTTTCCTCATAAGGAAGGTGCCCCAGCCCCGTAATCATCTTAGTCGCTCTCTTTTGCACCTTTTCCATTTCCACTATGTCTTTTTTGAGATGCGGCGACCAGAACTGGACACAATACTCCAGGTGTGGCCTTACCATAGATTTGTACAACGGCATTATAATACTAACCGTTTTGTTCTCAATACCCTTCCTAATGATCCCAAGCATAGAATTGGCCTTCTTCACTGCTACCGCACATTGGGTCGACACTTTCATCAACCTGTCCACCACCACCCCAAGATCTCTCTCCTGATCTGTCACAGACAACTCAGAACCCATCAGCCTATATCTAAAGTTTTGATTTTTTGCCCCAATGTGCATGACTTTACACTTACTGACATTGAAGCGCATCTGCCATTTTGCTGCCCATTCTGCCAGTCTGGAGAGATCCTTCTGGAGCTCCTCACAATCACTTCTGGTCTTCACCACTCGGAAAAGTTTGGTGTCATCTGCAAACTTAGCCACTTCACTGCTCAACCCTGTCTCCAGGTCATTTATGAAGAGGTTGAAAAGCACCGGTCCCAGGACAGATCCTTGGGGCACACCGCTTTTCACCTCTCTCCATTGTGAAAATTGCCCATTGACACCCACTCTCTGCTTCCTGGCCTCCAACCAGTTCTCAATCCACGAGAGGACCTATCCTCTAATTCCCTGACTGTGGAGTTTTTTCAGTAGCCTTTGGTGAGGGACCGTGTCAAACGCCTTCTGAAAGTCCAGATATATAATGTCCAGGGGTTCTCCCGCATCCACATGCCTGTTGACCTTTTCAAAGAATTCTATAAGGTTCGTGAGGCAAGACTTACCCTTACAGAAGCCATGCTGACTCTCCCTCAGCAAGGCCTGTTCGTCTATGTGTTTTGAGATCCTATCTTTGATGAGGCATTCCACCATCTTACCCAGTATAGATGTTAGGCTGACCGGCCTATAGTTTCCCGGGTCCCCCCTCTTTCCCTTTTTAAAAATAGGCGTGACATTTGCTATCCTCCAATCTTCTGGTACCGTGGCCGTTTTGAGGGACAAGTTGCATACCTTAGTCAAGAGATCTGCAACTTCATTCTTCAATTCCTTAATAACCCTTGGGTGTATGCCATCAGGGCCCGGTGACTTATTGATCTTTAATTTATCAATGAGGTCTGAAACATCTTCTCTTTTAATCTCTATCTGACTTAACTCCTCGGTTAGGAGGGGCCGTTCGGGCAGCGGTATCTGCCCGAGGTCTTCTGCCGTGAAGACAGATGCAGAGAACTCATTTAATTTCTCTGCATTCTCTAAGTCTCCTTTTATCTCCCCTTTCCCTCCCTCACCATCCAGAGGGCCAACCGCTTCTCTGGCGGGTTTCCTGCTTCTAACATATTTGAAGAAGCTTTTATTATTCCCCTTAATGTTGCTGGCCATGCGTTCCTCATAGACTCGCTTGGCCTCCCCTATCACCTTCTTACATTTCTTTTGCCACAGTTTATGTTCCTTTTTATTCTCTTCATTAGGGCAAGACTTCCATTTACGGAAGGAAGCTTCCTTGCCCTTCACAGCCTCTCTAACTTGGCTGGTTAGCCATGCGGGCACCCTCCTGGATTTAGTGGAACCCTTCTTTCTTTGCGGTATACACCTCTGCTGGGCCTCTATAGGGCCTCTATACACCTCTGCTGGCCACAAGCCCAGCAGGTGTGGCTGATGTGGCAAGGCCAAGATGGACAAACCAAATACGGCTTCAACAAGGACTAATCTGTTCTGAGAGTTCAATGCAGGGAACATTCTGATTCAGTTAGGCTTATGCAGCCATCTGTTCTGCCACAGCACAAGAAGTCTTCATGACAAAAGCTACAACTAAGTGGCAGAAGTGGAAATGGAGAGAAGAAAAATGAATATTATGGACAAAAACCTCAACACGCGTGGGTACCCAGTTAAGAGGAAGTGGATGAAATGGGTGAATTTCTTTCCTTGCTACTAAGGCAAGTAGGTGGGCATAAACAGTTGCAGAAATGGATCCTGCAGTTACCACTGATATCTCCACAGGACCAGGAAATAATATGTCCTAAAATGCCAACTTCCACCTCCTAGCCTAGTCCTCTCTCCAATATGCGAACTTTCTGCACATAAGGATGTCATTTGTAGTACTGCATTCCATTATGAACTTGTAAGTAACTTTGACATCTCTTCTGAAAATAAAAGTAGTACAGGTATATATAAAATACAAGAAATAATGTTCTAATCTAAGGCCCCCCCCCCCATCCATGGCAAGAGTTCAGAAAACACTTATCTCTGTGTTACGGTTTGTGAAAACTATGTCAGTGTTTAATGTAAAAGAATTATACTATATCAGAAGCTTGTCTTCCAGGAGAAAGTCTGGCATGACTGCTTAATCACCAAACCTTTGGGACTTTGGATGAATTTCCTCTGTGTACCTTAGGACCCAATGCTATCCAACTTTCCAGCACTGATGCATCTTTGCCAATGGGGCATGTATGGCATCCTGCGGTGGGGAGGGGGAGTCATGGAGGCTTCCTCAAGGTACGGGAACATTTGTTACCTTACCTCAGGGCTGCATTACGGCTGCACCAGTGCTGGAAAGTTGGACAGGATTGGGCCCTCAGCTTAACTAACATTCAAAAACTTAATCAGTACAGAGGGAGTTATGAAGCTTCATTGTCAATTAATATATGCAAATAAACCAAGGTCCTCTGATAGGAGTTTCTGAGCTGGTATATGAATCAGTAGAACGGATGGTAGCTGATGCCACCATTTCAAAAGCAATACTTGAAAGTACAAGCAGCATGAGTTCTCCTTCCTCTCCCTGCCACCTTCCTAAGCAGCCGAATATACCTTAATTTTCTCCCATATAAAGTGAATGCCTACCATTTGCTCATACAGGGGAGTTATGCTGTTCTTGAAGGCAATAAGGTACCAGACCCTTTGGAATCCACTGATAGGGCCTCACTCTGTAGGCAGAGATGTCTTGTAACCTCTTCAATGGTCCTTGCAGGCCTTATACCATAATCAAGGGAACACCCATTTACTATTTGACCAGTTAGATAAGTTTTAACAGAAAAAGAAGTTTCTTTTCATTCTGAGTTTAGTGTTCCGATACATGTGGGTGCACCTCATGCACATTTATTACAGTATCCCGCTTGTGTTCTTGTACAACTACAAAGTACACATACAAGCTTTCTACAATATCAGAGAAATTCCAGTATAACTGCTTGTAAACTTGACCCACAAAACTTGCACAGTAACAAACATTTCTAAAACCATCCAGTTGCTGACCCCCCCCCCCAAAGGAACAATTTAATTCTGTACAACTATTTGTTATTTTTCTACATACTCCAACTTCTCACATGTCCAGAAACCCTTCTGGAAAGAAAGGCATTGGGGATACATACATTGACCTTTCCAAATCTATAGCATGCACACACCAGGACCTTTGGATATATTGCTCCAATCACTTACAGATAAACTCATTTATTGCAATATTTAGTACTCTCTCTCTCTCCTAACCCTGCACAATAAGGAGGCCAGAGACTTAACCTGGGCAAAAAGTGCTTCCTCTCCCCTCCCACCCACATTACCCGCAGAGTAACTTGTCCCAACTACATGGAAAAAAGAAAACCCAAAGGTTGAACATCAATAACAGAAAGAGCCCTATTCATTTTACACAAAGGAATGACAGAATTCTGGGGGAAGCCCCATTCCCATTCCCAGAAAGACACTCACTAGCCATGACTCCTTTCACCAGTTGCATCGCAACCAGGCAGATGCGCAACCCCAGCAATATAGATCCACTTGCAGGGAGGAGCGTCACGTGTCACTCGCCTCCAAGGAAGTGTGGAGGCTTCTGGGAAATGTAGTGCTTTCCACCAGCAGAAGGGACTCTTCTGTTTGAACTGCCAGTGGGAGAGGCAGGTGCTTATTTTCCTTGCTGGGGGTGCAACAGAGGAGAAGCAAATAGAAAAGAGGCTCTTCTTGATAATACACTGCAGTCATTAAAGGCTCAGGATAGGGGCTCTGCTGTGAAAAAATGGATTTCTCAGGACAGGGTGACCAGATACAAACTGGAACACAGTGCCTATACCTTTAACTAGTGTTTCTCACACTGTGAGTGGGGACCCACTCGGTGGATCCCCATTCATTTCAATGTGCATTTTTTGCTACTATGTTAGACTTGATGCTACCATGATATGTGACTGCATTTGGGGAAATGTTACACATCTGTTACAGGCTACTTAAAAAAAACCTTATATTTAAACTTTTGATTTAGTCATGTGTTAAAAATTTTCCTGCTAGATGATGTAAATTCTGGCCATGACATTACTTCTGATGGGTCCCAACAGACTGTCATTGCCTTTAACCACTGTATAGAAGAGGGAATTTTGGCAGATGCAAAAAGGGAAACATGGAAGGGTTCAAAAAGCTGCGCCTGCCAACATTCCCTCTTCTATACAATGGTTAAAGGCAGTGGTTCTCACACATTTAGCACCGGGACCCGCTTTTTAGAATGAGAATCTGTCAGGACCCACCAGAAGTGATGTCATGACCGGAAGTGACATCAAGCAGGAAAATTTTTAACAATCCTAGGCTGCAATCCTACCCCACACACCCAGGAGTAAGCTCCATTTACTATCATGGTTAAAAGAACGTACGTAATAGCTTGTTAGAAGTGCAGTCCTGTAACATTTCCCCAGACGAAATCACCTACCATGGTAGCATCAAGTCTAATACAGTAGAACCTCCAAAGCTGACCACCTCTCTATAATGATCACCTCCTTAAGTCGACCTAATTTTCACAGTATGGACAGACACTGCATATGCACTATGGGAGACCAACCTCTCTATATTGACCATCTCCGTAAGTTGCCCACTGAACGCGATATTGTAGGCCTGTGTTTTGTCTGGTTTGTCCCATCTTGGAAAAGCAAGAAGCCATGTGAAAATCCCTCCCCTACACCTGATAGTGCATGTGCAAAAGGGTTTTTATAGGTGGGCACACTGCACATAGCTGACAGACCTGCATCGGCTGCCGATTGTACCTGGACATGTATCAAGTTGTGAGGGACATGAGATTGCTTGTGCATAGTGAAGCCACTGTCCTTTCACTTTGGTTCCCATCACCAGTGCATTACTTTACACTTATATTGAAACACAGCTGCTATGTTGCTGCCTATTCTCCTGGTTTGGAGAGATCCTGCTGGAGCACTTCACAATCCCTTCTGGTTTTCACCACTCAGAAATGTTTAGTGTTATCCACAACTTGTCCACCTCCCTGCTTATCCCAGGTCATTTATGAAGATGTTGAAAAGCACCAGTCCCAGGACAGATCCTTGAGGCACTCCACTTTCCACCTCTCTCCACTTTTTTTGTCAATTGCACATTGACACCCACTCTGTTTCCTGGTCCTCAACCAGTTCCCAATCCATGAGAGGATCTGTCCTCTTATTCCATGACTGTGGAGTTTTCTCAACAGCTTTTAGTGTGGGACCGTATCAAACACCTTCTGGCATTTAGTGAATCTGAGGAGACCCAGAGGAGGCCAGGCAGCCTAAGTAAAAAAGTGTTGTTGTTTTTTATCTGTTGGGGTTATGTAACATGCTATGGGCTGGCAAGGGATAGCATTGGTCTGCCTGTCTGCTATGAAACCAAGTATTTTTTTTAACTTACAATTTTTTTTAAGCTTATGAATTTTCAGGGGTATTTTTAAACACTGATTGTGAGCTGTTTATTCTCTGTCTCTTGATATATAGCTGATATAACTAGTAAGTATCACAAGAGGATCAATTCTCATTGATATTTGCAATAAGACTTTTTAAAAATCTAAATAACTTGGCCGTGCATTTGTTGTCCTGGGAGCTAAACATGATAATACTTAAATGCCTTTTTCCCCTGGATGTTGACCACCTCCCTATGTTGACCAATTCCTCCAGTCCCTTGGGTGGTCAACTTAAAGAGGTTCTACTGTATATTAAAAATAAAATATTGAAATGGAGACCCACCTGAAATTGGCTCACAACGCACCTAGTGTGTCCCGACCCACAGTTTGAGAAACACTGGTTAAAGGTATAGGTACTCTGTCCACATGCATGGCACCAGAGTTCAGGGGAGGATCATTCATTAGTAGGGTCACTGGGGCATGTGAGCCCCCTGCTGGCAGCCTGGTGTGCCTTGTCAGCTGTCCAAAAACTGATGGCGAGCCTTGACAAATTTTAGCACATTGTCAGTGTGCCACGAGGCTGCAAATCACTGCTGTAAAATGAGTGAGGTTTTCACCCCCATACTACAGATAGCTAAAACTGAGAGGGAGCAACTTGCGAAAGATCAGACCCTGGCAGCAGTGAGATTCAGACTGGGACTTCCCAATTCTTAGATCAGCTTGTTGCAGTGCAATCCTAGGCACTTCTTCTCAAAAGTAAGCTCCCTGTTTAATGGAACTTACTTACTTCCAGCCTTAGCCAAGATTCCAAACCAGCTCTATTCCATTACATATGCAAATGCTGTTTATAAGGCACTAAGAGCCAATCCTATCCAACTTTTCAGCACTGATGCAGCTGCAAGGCAATCCCAAGGTGATGGAACAAATGTTCGCTTACGTCAAGGGGGCCTCCATGAGTGCCCCCACCATCCTCACAGGATGCAGCACACATCCGGTTGGCATGGTTGCTAGAAAATTAGATAGGATTTGGGCCAAAGAGAAAAGTGGCTTGAGCCATTAGTAAAACAATTGGATAAACGGATATGTAGGTAAAAAACTAGGCTACTAATCAGTGACACACAATGCATGTTCTGTTAAATCTCTGTGCTTGCATTACAAGGGTTAAAAGAATTACAGCAAGGCATAGGACTTTCCCCATCAAATCCATATTGTATATGCCAAATTGTGCAAGGTTTTACATCTTAAATGCATATTTTTTGCATTGGTCAAATGAAATAAAAACTCAGCCCATTATACAGAGTAAAAAATATTTAAAGCCTCAGAAGTGACAGTCAGATTGAACATCTTGTATCCAAAAGGGCTTGTGTTCAAATAGTACTGATTTATTTACAATTTCAGTTTATAAACACAGTTACACAAACATCTTTACATTAACATTATGAAAAAAATATCATTGCTGAAGTAGGCACAAACTGGAGGCTCTTCAGGAAACTGTCTTCATAAGGGGATAGGACAAAGAAAAAGTCATTCAACAGCTCTGGGGCAGAACTATAAATACAGGAGCATCAGCAGAGGTGTTCATGCAGTTCATCATAAAATACTCATTGTAGAGGTGTCAGCTTAGATAATTGTTAAAATGGGAGTCCGTTTCCAGATTAAGGTGCCTTAACTTGATTCCTACTGAGAACATAATTTAACAGAGCTGATTGTTATAAAGGTCAGCTTTATGTATTTTCCAATCATACAGCAATAAGATCTTAAAGACCAGATGATGTATGTCAGGTTCTCTTAACCATTATTCCATGAGATCCTGCAGGTTTTCATGTCAGCATGCATACAGCTTGCCCGAGCACCCTAAGAGAGGTATTCAAGTCGCTCTTCAAATAGGAAGTCAACATGCAGGCAAAATGTCAGAACTGAGGTTTTGCAGCAAAATCTTTTAATTCTCAAGCATAGGAGACATTTGAAAAACCAACACACATGCCTTGAAGACAAAGAAAATGATTAGTCATTCATAAAGTGACCTCAAATCATTTTGCTTGACATGCATGCAGTACAACTTCAGCCTGTACCTGCCAGACAGTTGCTGAAAATGAAAATAGATACTCCCAAAATATTGTTTGTGTCTCCATCATTGCAGCTAACTCCCATCCTCTGTAGTGTGGAGTGCCAACTCTGATTCCAGCCCCCTCCCCGTTTATATTTTCATTCTAATGCTGACCTTGGCCTAAGAATACTTTCTTAATAATCCAACTGCAGTTTGGAAAATTAAGCTGTTTGTTACTGGAAACAGTTTTATAGTTTCATATTTAACCATTCAGTTTTTACACCCAATGACCACACAGAAGACTTTAAAAATCACTTCCATACAGTGCAGTGTGTAATTTGATGGGGTATCATCTTCCTGTTTGTTGGGTCCCAACTTTCATCTTTCAAGAAAAAAAAATGGTATCTTACTGCATTCTAATGTATGACCTAAGCTGTGTTCTCACTCCTTGATCATCCCCAGCAAATCAATTAGTGCTTCGGGCATTTAAAAACCATGTATTTTACAATTTGCAAAGTTAAGAGTAGTTTCCGATATATAGAAGTGCTGTGTTGCCTCAATACAATTCTTCAAACAGATCTGTGTATTAAGTCCTCTTCTTAAGAAGCAGGTCAGCTCCTCTAAAGCTACTTTAAAAATAACTGGCCTTTATAATAAACAACTTTTGCAAAATTCAAGAGTGCCCAAGAAACATAAAAAAAACTGTTCAAAAATGTATAATTTACCCCTATTTTTAAGCCTGCTATCCAGGCATTCCCATCAGTAAACTGTAATGTCCTCAGGTTAGTATTCAGTTGGAAAACAGTCATTATATGTCCATATATAGTATCTTGGTTATTTTCTTTTGAAAACACCACTGATAAGACTTATTAGCTTTCCAGGGCATCCAGAACTTTCATAATCTGCTGCTTTATGGCTTTGGTAGCATCACCTGCATTTGGAATCAAGTATCTATAAAAAATAGAAAAGGAAAATTTGTTAACACACTAAATGATTTTCACTGCTGATCAATGAATGCACACATGTAGTAAAAGTGGATTAAACATGCTGGGTTGTTTATTCTGTCACAACCAGCAGTGCAGTCCTAGGCAAGTAAGCACCACTGAATTCAGTAGGATTTCATCTCAGGTAAGTGCATCTAAAATTGTAGCAAAATGCCATTGAAATCACACGGACTCAAGGCCTAATCCTATCCAACTTTCCAGTGCCAGTGCTGCAGCAATGCAGTCCCGAAGAAAGGGAACAAGCATTCCCTTACCTGGAGAAGGCTTCTGTGATTGCCCCCCACCACACGATGCAACGCATGCCCCATTGTGCCACCTGCACAAGTGCTGGAAAGTTGGATAGAATATGGCCCTTAGTCATGACTATCTAAACATAGAATACAACCCACTGTTTCATAACGACAACCCACAGCCACCTCTCCAAACAGCCACATGTATCACAACTTGCAGCTTTCATATGCTATATACTGGCTGCCCCAAGCCAGGTAAATTCTGTTGTTTTCTTGTGTAAATGCTATATAATGCACACAATTAAATGGTAGCTTTTACAGGATAATTTCTACATATTGATAGGTAGTGGGTTAGATCCAAAGGTGCCATTTCACATGCAGAAGGTACTCCAGTCCTCACTCATGGAAGTTCTATTTACATGTACACTATGGCATTTGAATGAAACCAAGTTCAATGACATTTTTCCACTTGCAAGCCATGCAAATGCTTGCATAACTTGTTATGAAATAATGAGAACTGACATAAAGGTAGTTTTTCTATCTGTCCGGGACTTTAAAGGTTTCCCACTCATACTGACTTTCCCCCCAGAAACTTTAAATGTTACTATGTTGTCTTCTAGTGTGCTAAATGTGGCTCATCCCATACACCAGCTCTCCAAACACTGAGCGATTCTAGAAAACTCTGCATTCCACATGACAGGAACAAGTCACGTATAGATGAATCTAAATCAAAGTAGAGCCTTACCTTTCAACTGCCAAAATCTCTATCCCCGAAGTGGTGCTGTTTCCATATTTAAAGGTGATTAATTCAGGATGTTTCTTTTTGGATGTGATTTTAACTACAGAGTTTAATGCCTGTCGAGACTGGATGTAAGCTAATCCCTTTCGAGAGGGAATCTCCCTCAAACAGTACATGTGTGTCGCAGTAACTAGAAGATGACTGAGAAAAATATAAGTTATTTAGAAAAAAGGCCAGGCACATTTTGTCAAAAATATATACATTGGAAAAAATGAAAAAGCCTTAGAGTTTACTACTTGATGTCTTAAAACATACTTCTTCAGAAATGGGTAGTAGTTAATCTTGTACCAGAACATAGCAGCTTTTTAGCCAAGAGAAAAGAAACCTTTTCATTAAAGCTTGCTCACAACTAACAGAAATTCAAACACAAGATGTCTCTTGGGGTAAAGTCCCTTAATCTCTACTGACTATTCACATAATTTATTGCTGGGATTCTTCTTCTGCAGATGACACAGACTGCAAATGCTAGATTGGCAAGAGAGACAGGAAGTGGACAGCAATCCATTTGTGACTGTCTAGTACAGCCATTTTCAATCTTTTTCAGCTCACAGCACACTGACAAGGCACTAAAATTGTCAAGGCACACTACTACTTTTAATTACATTATGTTACAATTAATTTAATTAATATAACTAAGGGCACAATCCTAACCAGGTCTACTCAGAAGTAAATCCTATTTGTTCAATGGGGCTTACTCTCAGAAAAGTGTGGTTAAGATTGCAGCCTTAGATCATTATATGACAATGAAAGAAATTCCCAAGAAGCTTGGAGAGGGAAGTATATGTGGTTTTTGGAAAGGAGGAACAATGTTTTGAAGTAGGTGATCAAACTATTATCACTTGATATGCTTTGATATGCCAGGAAGTGTTGGCAAAGAGAGGTGAGATTAAGCACACACTGCAGAAATGTGGGGTGAGGGGCAGTGAGGAGATGTGACTGAAACAAGTGCAAGATTTACTGGGGTGGGGGAAGAGAGAGAGAATGAGAGGCAACTGATTCTGGACTTTGGAAGATGGCGAAGAGGGAAAGGAGGGCAGTAAGAGTTAACTGCAATTATGATGGGGGAATGTGTGTGCAGGAGGTGGGGTGGGGGGAGAAGAAAAGTGTCAATTGCCTGCTCAGGTATTCAAGAAAGAGCGCGACCAAGAGCTCGAGCCTCTGTACGTCTATTCTGAAGTAAGCCCCATTATAGTCAATGGGGCTTACTCCTAGGTAAGTGAGGATAGGATTGTGGCCCAGAGCCCTTGCTCTCAAAGCCAAAGCGAAAGCCTTGCCAGCTGAGGCAATGCAGGGAGGGTCACTTTGGGGCATTGCAGGTAAGGAAAAGGATCCTTTCCAGCCAACTGGCTCTGTACCTGCTTCCCACCTTCTGGCTTGCTGCTCGCTCTCACTCCCTTCATGCTCCTGCCACCGGGAATTCTTCCAGGCTTCGTTGGCTGGCTGCCCATTCACCGCACAGGGCAGGCACCAGCAACAGCAGGAGCTTCGAAGCCCCTTTACGGCTGTTTTTTCTCCTGCTGTTGCGCCATGCGGCTGCTTCTCCCACCCATGTGCAGCTGCTGTCTGACTCCTTGCCCCCACAGTGGCACAGCGGTTCAAAACCGCTGGTCTAGTCTGTGTCCAATCCAGGGCATTCCAAATGCCAATCTGGCCGAAGGAACAGATCAACCACAAACACAACACCACCTTACAGTAAAAGCTTGTAAGTCATGCAAACAGGTCAAACACAGCACAGAGCCTGTCCAGGAAGAGGGTTTCCTTGTTTAGTGTTGGGTGATTTATGCACAGGTGGTGGTAACTGGCTGTTGTCCCAATCTCAAACATGTTTCCTCTGAAGAGAGTCCCAGTGAGGTCAATGGAATTTAGGACCCAATCCTACCCAACTTCCAGTACAGGTGTAGCCGCAGTGCAGCCCTGAGATAAGGGAACAAATGTTCCCATACCTTGAGGAGGCCTCTGTGACTGCCTCTCCACCACAGGAGGCAGTGCATGCCCCATTGGCACAGCAGCATCAGCACTGGAAAATTAGACAGGATTGGGCCCTAACTCCTGTGATAAGTAAAGCTAGGACTATACAGCCTGAAACTGTTTACAGGAGACTATACAGATGCTGAAACTGTTTACAAAAAATGGATCTGAATCATGCAGATCTCCACAACAAGTGAACAGAGAAAGCCAACTGGTCGTGGAAAAAAATGATGATGCAAAACATGTTGTACCTAAAAGAAAGCAACTAACTGTAGTTATGTAGATCATATACACATATGTACTTTTTATAATCATGTCAGTGCAACGGTACCTAGGAAACATGTGCCCACTTTCTTTCACCTCATTGCAGGGGAAATGATGTTTTATGTCTGGTTTATTGATCCAAGTCTGGACGTTGACAATCTCTTTTCGATCATCATCTGACATCGAGGAACTATCAATTTCATCTGTTATAAAAAGAAATAACCTGTGTCACAGAGGCAGACTAGAACTTCTACAATGGTTCTGAATAAATTGAATATTGTTCACATTAGAATTTCCAAAATGAGTAGTACAGTACTCCGCTGAGTTTAAAAACCATTTCGTATTGAAAATGCAGACTTCTACAGACTCTTGACTGTTACAAGATGCTTTGTCTGAGTCTGAAGAGATGTTAGGTCTTAAGAGAATTGTCATTCTGAAAAATGTAAACTAAGGGTTAACTAATGTACTACAGTGTGGGATTCAAAATAGACCATTTCCCTCACTTATATCAATTGTGTATCCCTCATAACGTTTTTGCTAGGAAAATTGTTATATGTGCTAAGAAAAGGAATTTGGTGATATATATTTTGACAATACCACCTATTCTACTCTAAATCAAAAGCGTACAGTATTTCACAGGTGAAAAAATCAGCATTACCAGCAAAGCATGTTCATTCTTGTGTACTATTGCTACATTTAATCTTTATTTAGGAACAACAGAGCACTGGAATTACTCCTCTCACAGGGCCAGCCATTCTTTAATCCAATTTTTCCATCCTATTTTCCTGTCCTACTTGTCCTAAATTATATATTGCAATCTGATCAATGCAACCAAGAGTTGCAGCACGAGTGCAGTTCAATCCTAAAAGCAGCTCTAAATATAGTATTGGGAGGCGAGTCAGATGCTGTTCTTCAGTGATTTTCAGATCACATGTTTGGGTTGTGAACAAAGTGTTCTAATTGCAAGCCTCAAAATTCACTATAGAAATTGACAGAGGATAGTTTTTTCCTTCATTCATAGAAGTCAGTCATAAAAATCCTGAATGACAAAGCACCCCTGCTGAGTTACACTAATAAAGCAGTGATTTTCAAACTATGTTCTGGAGAGCGTTGGAGTTTTTTGGAAGCTTTTCAAGAGTTCTTCAATGAGTAGACCAGCTCTCCTGAAAGACAACTTAGTCATGATTATGAAATTTCCCTGCAGTGTACAGTTGCATGAGAACGTTGGGTGTGCTCTAGATAGATTGTGCACTCAATGAAAGTAGAACAACAATGAAGTCTAACATGCCTAGTCATGGACTGCATTTGAGCACGCACTCTAAATCATGTTCTAGAATTCCCCGAATCTTGCTTGGGTTCTGTTGATATCTAGAGGTTTTTCAACAAAAAGAACTGATGAGGAAAAGACTCCCTGCCAAAATAAAGTCTGAAAACCACTGCAGTAAAATGCTACAAATCTTGGTTATGTAACATGATCTAGATCCCAGAGTAAGTTGTGGCAGTAGCTACAACATCACTTTGGTAAGGAACCTCATGATTTAACTGAAGACAAACTAGGATATGGAATCTGCTTAAGATGAATCTCAAATAAAAGCATTCCCTGCCATACCGGTATCATATTCTTCTTCATCTCCAATACTGAAAACTGGTTTCACACCACGGTAAGGTTTTCCCAGTCTGTCACTGCTGCTGACATGTCTGTTGGCAGGGGGAGAGAAAAAAAAGAGCGAGAAAAAAATCCATGTTAATTGCTATGATACCATGATAATCCTCATAGCAGCATGCAATGGCAGAATGTGAACCTGGGTGTGCAGCCAAAGAATTCCAAGGACAGAAAGCTGGCCATGAGAAAACAGAGTGGCCAAGCAAGCCACACCAAATTAGTGAAAGCAGGCAACAAGGTTATTTAACAGGCAAAACTGCATTACGTCTCTAAGGTCTACCTTGAAAAGCAGGTGCAACTGTATGCCACACATCTTGAGCCACCAGGAAAGGGAGGTTTTAGAAGTGGTCTGACCCCAGCCCTTTGCCCCATAAGTGATGAAGAGAGAGAGGCAGAATGCCTGAAGATTTGCATTCTTCTGAGGGCTCTCCTGACACCCAACCAGCGCTACATTCTCTCACTCAGACGAGAGAGATAAAAACACAACAACAACATTAACTCTAATTCTAGTAGAAGTGGGTGTTAACTTTGGGGGAAGAGAAAATGGCAACCCTAAGCACTACCCTGTCCCTGTGAAAAATGTAGGGGGCTGAGTCAGTTGAGAGGGCTGTGAGCTCTGACCAAGAAAATGTTTTTAACAGATGTAAAACAATGAAGCTTTCCTAGATTTGGGGGGGGGGCATTAGCACCCCCAACACTATATTCAAGTGTCAGGTGGGACACGGCGAACCACAGTTTGGATGCTGGTCTAAGGAAGCAGGGGATACCCAAATGAGCTTCTCATGGGGCGCCCCCAGAGGTTAGCATAGAGCCCAATGCTGCAACCTGTCTCTTCACAGTATTCTGCTTACAGTTCATATTTTATCTAGAAGAAAACTATGGATGCCTGCACTTGGAGTGCTGAATAAGAAGCTCCACAGTTCAACAGAAACTACAGCTCTCTGGAGGTTGGCAGCTACATGCAGACTTCTTAGGTGACTGTTTCCACAAGCATACCCATGCTTTTGAAGGCACCCTTTCACACCCAGCAGAAAAAGCTATTGCCTGAGCAGTAAGCTCCAAACTGTGAGCAAATCTGTCTGCTTTCTTTTCTGTTCTTTTAAATTTTTGCCCATATTTCAGCCAGGTAGAGCTGCAAACAAGGAGGCAAACAGATAAAGCAATGAGTTGCTGCACCTCTTATGCTGTAGGCAGAAGAACCCAGAACTGTGAGAGGGGAGCCTTGACCTTTATATTCATCACTATGGCCTGCTCCAATTTTCCATCCTAGGAGGGGGGTGACACTAGTTCACACCGATTAAGAGCAAGGGTTGCCTGACTGAAGCAGGTGACCACCAGCTGACCCCACTGTGTGGACTGGTGCTGCTTGTTTGGAGGACAGGCACTGCAGAGGAGCCCGGGGGCAGGGAGGCAATGCAAAAAAAAAAAAAAGAAAAAAGCCCTGCTGCAGCTCTGGGTCCAGCTCAATTGCAGCCACTGTCACCTTGCCAGATAATCTAAACTGGTGACTGACCGGCTGCAGAATCAACACTAAAGCAGCCTTGACATAGTCCCCTGTCCTTCCCAAAACCCTCTGTGCAAGGGGGGTGGGTGGGGGTGGGAAGCTCAGCCAAGTGAGGAAAGCCAGTGCTAGGGAGTGACAACATGTCTTTGTACTTGCTTCACAAGTTCTAAAAGGCCCCATGGGGACAAAATGGAGCAGGGCGGCCAATCTTCCAAAAGGACAAGCAGACATGGTCTCTTCCTAGTCTTCTGTTCTTTTTTCAAGCTCAGCCAAAGGGAAAAGAATCAGATGCCACTAATGTCCCTGGTGGATCCCACAATCTGCATTCATTTACTGCAGGAGGACTTCTAGAGAAGAAGTGGGAGGAGTCTTCTGCCCAACGCCAACCATACTTTACTACAAAAGAACCTGACTCTAAGTGGAGGAATCAGAGAGCATCCTATAGTCCTGGACCACTAGAAGATGAGAAGTAGGGAGAAGGGGATATTCACTTCTCTCAATATTCCCCTCCCCCATGCTTGTATCCTGCCCATTTGTCTTTTACAGAATTATCAAAAATATTTGGCATAGACAATGAATGCAGCATTATTCATGGGCAGGAGGTCTGGTCTAGAGGGTAGAACTTCCATTTGCCTGAAGATTAACATCCACAAGGTCGCCAGTTTGAGGCCACCGGCACTGTGCGACCTTGAAGCAGCTGGCAAGCTGCAGCTGAGCTGTTCCATCTGCTCGGAGCGTGGGAGGATGGAGGCCAGAATGTTAAACCAGATCGGAGTGTAACACCTTGAATGTAGTGGTTCTTGAAAGAAAGAACCTTCTTTCAATTTGTAAAAATCCCTGCGTGGATTTAATAAGCCTGCCTATGTAAACCGCCTTGAATAAAGTCTTGAATAAAGACCAAGAAAGGCGGTATATAAATACTGTATATTATATTATTATATTATTATTATACTTGGGCCCATAAATGATGGCAAGGAACACCAACTTATAATGTGTCCTCTAAATATTATTGTGGCTTAATGAGTTTCAGTGAAGTACTTCAACTGTTTTTGAAATGAATCTGATAATATGCACATTTACAATCTATAGTCATGCCTCAGCATCTGCGGGGGTTCCTTTCCTGGAACCTCTGCAGATGCCAAAAACCGTGGATAATCAAATCCGCAGGCCAGGGCATGCTAAACCGTCTGAATATGACTGGAGGGCCTCCTGAAAGGCACAGTGGCCGACTCAACCTTCAGAAGGCTTTGTAAGGCCTCTGGAAGCCCCAAAAATGGCAACATCCGGTTTTCCACCAAAGAAGTTGTGATTTTCCACCTTCTGGAAGCATTAGAAGGCCTTCTGAGAGTTGGGGAGGCCTCCCCAGTGCTCAGAAGACCCACTGGACATGATAGGAGCACAGTTCTAGTCTCTTTCGTAGAGTCCAGGTCCAGACCCCACTTTGGCCCTATGGTTAGTTAAAACCGCAGATCCCAAATCCACAGGTAACGTGGTGGAACCTGTATTGCTAAACTGGCCATGAAAAAATAAATTCAACGATGTTCAAGGGAAACCTTGAGGTTTCTTTACCCCGAAGGCAGATCTTAAGGTTATTCTATGACTTAGGATACAAAAGTAGACAACTCTTCAGAAAGTTGAAGGAGAAATAACACAAATGTGCTACCCAAACAAAGCAGGATTAGGAGTGTTTGTTAGTGACTTAAAACATTAAGCATCAGTAACACTGACAATGTTTACATGAAATGGTTGGTGTGAGAGACAGCTATGATTATTGTATGTATGACCAGCCAATCTCCAGAATGTTCACAAGATTAAAAGTAGTATAGATAAGAACAGATTTGGGTCATGGTGCAAGTTTGCTTGCTCACACAGTCTGTCAGGAAAGTATGGAATTCCCTCAGCACCTTACACTTTCTGTCAACCTATTCTCGGCTCTCCCAAAGCAGTAAGGTAATAAGTAAAGATAATTACAACAGGATTATCAATGCTAAGTATTAGAAAGATAAAGACAGTCATTCTACACATTGGTTTTCTCCAATACAGACTTTAAGTGATGAAGCAGGTTAATCCGTTGATATTCTCTCTCATTTCAAAAACTCTCTCACTCAGAAACTTTTACTACAATTAAGCTTTGCTGCACCGGCCGTCACTCTTCTGTGCTGAAGCTGCATTTCCATAACCCACTGGCCCAGTTCGTACATCATCTAAACCAGCGTTAGACAACTATGAATGAACCCACCATGCTCTTCCCATGCTGTTAATTTCAAAAGGGGGAGTAAGAGAGTGACTTTGACAGTAGCAATGACAGAAGGTAAGAGGGGAACTCAGGATTGTTGCTCTCTGCCTTGCCTCACCTTGCTCTCTTTGCCCATCTGCTGCTTTCCTAAGCAGGACAATCAGGTTTAGGTGGTGGACATGGAGGCAGTAGTGGTGGGGTGCCCACACTAACGAGCACAACATTTTTTTGTTTTTAAATTTTAGTGTAAATTGACATGCTGGCAGTGATGGCAAATCCGCTGCAATTCAGGCGGTAGATTCACTTGGACTGCTCTTGGTTTGTTCTAACATGCCCAGAATTCCTAAAGTTCAGACACTACAGGGAACTGCAGTTAGTTCAAAAGGAAAAATTTCAAATCTCTTCCTCTGGTGTGCAAAGAAAGAGGAGAGGGGAAACACACTAGCTTGTAGGGAGGGCAGGCTTGTTCAAAATAATCTCAACCAAGGGCGTCAAACTTATTTCATACAGCAGCCCAAATAGCATTCATTATGCCTACTAAAGGCCGGACGTGATGTCATTAAGCAGATGACCAGAAATACTTTTTCCCCTTAACTTTGGAATTCATTAGCTGCAAATGACAGAAGAAAAACCCCTAATCTAAACCATGTTTTAGATTAGATGACGATCTGAACCGGCATGTGCACACCACAAATGCACACACACCACTCAGTTTGTTTGTTATCAACTATTTAACTGAGAAAATAAGTAGAAGTACTCAAGTTTTATTTTTTGTATCTCATCTGAATTTTGAAACTAAGAAGCTTCTAAGCAAGGACATGTGGTGCCTCGCCTACTATACACTATGCTGAAGCAATTACTAGCATGCTCATGAGATGGAACGGGAAAGGATGTCCTAGATCAAGCCAACAAAGGAAAAAATGGAAAAGTGCCAAACACAAATGAAAACAAAATGCACTATACATACAGTTACTTTCCCTCTAATTTCCAAGTCAACACCTGAGATGACAGGTAGCCTGATGTGAAGCACACTTTTCAGTAATAATCTGAGAGATTGTCAGTGTAACCAGTGCTTACAAACATTGTGAAGTCATGCTTAGAAAAGGACAATGGTGGTCTGTACAATGGCTTACCGCTGCATACTTGTTGTCTCGGGCCAGGAAAGATTGAAAGGAATTCTATAGCAAATTGGGGCAGAGGACAGAACAAAATAATTAAATATATATTGAAAGAATATCCAATTCACCTCTCCTGATGTACAAGTAGAGTATCAAGCTGACTTTCAGATTCCCAGGGAAGAAGCATAAGAAGATTTGAAAAAACCCTGTTTAAAATTCATTTTTAAATAAATGTTTTCATACAATGCTAGTTTACCTATTTCAAGAACTACAAGCATGAAAAAGTAGCAGCTCCTAGAGGCAGGAATGTTCCAATTATTACAAAATTATTACAAAAACTTGGGGTACAAGGAATGATGAGTCACCTCACCTGCATTCACAGAGTTATTGTCAAAAAGTCAGGAGTCCTAATTATTGTTACAAGGTCAAATCATTAAATTCAACAGCCACTTCCTCAACAGAAAACTATAGTGAGAAAAGAATTAAATGTGGGTCTCTTTTTCAGTGCTGGCTTATTTGTTTTCACATTCTTATGTTTTGAAGGAAGGGTAATCCAGCTTTAAGTACACCAGAATTGTGACAGAGAAATAAGTTAGGCAGCTGTAAAATGGTGAGCAATCTATTCCCAGTGTTTGTAGTAGACATTGTGAACAGGAACGTTTCCATGGATCGTCTTATATTATTATTAAAGATGTAACTTAGTATTCATGTATGTAAAATGATCACCATGAAACAAATACTGCAGGCCAGTCCTATGCACTTTTACTCAGAAGTTCATCCTACTGGGATCAACAGGACTTACTCACAAGTAAGTGTGCACAATTTTGCAGCCCCTAATCACTAAAATCAATCAGACCAGAAACACTTACCTATCTACTGGAGCAGATGTATTTTCAATAAAACTAATAACTTTTTCTTTCACATTAACCGATTTAGTCTTCAAAGCCACAGTCATCTTGTTCATCAAGGACTTGACACCCTTCCCATCACTTGAACCATTCGGAGAATCACCCTGTAAGAGGAACTTCTGATTATTAAACCTAAAAGCAATACCTGAACTGTAATTTGGCATGCACAGATTTATTACCATGTCTCCCCAGAGATGGAAACACAGACACACACACAAAAATCTGAGGCATAAGTACAAGAAGAGGGTAGACCTGGTTTGGAAGCAGCATGCATGGAAAGGATCTAGATGTCCTAGTGCAGTGTTTCTCAAGCAGTGGTACTTATACCACTGGTGGTACTTAAGATGGTGTTTTAAGTGGTGGTACACGTGGGGCCACCACATGTCTGGCAGCAAGACCAGCAATGCAATGCGACAAGCAGCAGTAGGAAGCTAGGCTAGGCAGGCAGAGCTGCAGTGTGCACTTTTGGTGTGCTAAAAACGTCCTCCCATCCGCCCTGAGCCTCTTATTGGTGTTTGCCATGTTGCATCTGGCCTCCCAATCTGGAAGTAACTGACGATGACATCATCGTCAGTTACTTCTAGTGGTATTTCCAATGGGTGGACTATGTGAAGTGGTACAGCAGGAGACAAACATTGAAAAACCTTAGTTCCTACATTGAGAAGCGCTGTCCTAGCAGATCACAGGCTGAATATGAGGTCGCAGTATAACAGCTACACACACGCAAAAAAGTATCAGTTCTACATTACTCTATACTAGTCAGACCTTATTTGGAATACTACTTTCAGTTTGTGGCATCATATTTTAAGAAGGATGTTGATAAACTGCAACAGGTTCAGAGGAGGGCAACTAAGATGGCGAGAGGTCTGGAAACCAAATCCAATGAGGTCCATACATCTTAACAGTATTTAAATTTATGATTGTAAGCCACCCTGGTTACCCAATGTTGGGGGGAAGAAAGGTGGGACAAAAATCTTTTAAATAAATAAATATAGATGAAAGTGTTTGATTATATTTAGCATGGACAAAAAAAGACTATGGGTGGATAAGATAAGAAAATACTTGAAAGTGATTTGAAAGAGTGTCATACAGAAGGAGAGGATTTGCATTCTGTGGCTCTCAACAGAACCAATGGGTTAAAACTAGAGCAGGGGTCTCCAAACTTTTTGGCCAGAGGGCCGCATCAGATATCTGGCACAGTGTTGGGGGCCGGAAAAAATTTAAATATAACATTTATATAAATAAATTAAAGATAAATTAAATGAGCGAATTAAATTAGATGAGTGAATAAATGGGTTCATTCCTTCAAACTCTCTGGCCCTTAGAACACCCTCCAGACGCAACCAGAGCACAGTTCCAGGCAGGTTTGGCCAAGTGGGCCAGAGGCTTTCAGGGGACAAGAGGCTGGCCGCGGGCCAGACAGAGGCTTGCCACGGGCCGCATCTGGCCCCCAGGCCGGGGTTTGGAGACCCCTGAACTAGAGGAAGTAGATTTAAGCAAGATGCTAGGAAGAGTTTTATAACTGTAGATGTTGTCCAGCATTGTAAAAGTCTGCCATATGTAGTAATTGGAGGTTTTCAAGCAGAGGCTGGATGGTCACCTATCAGGGATACAGCAGCAGGGAATACTGCTTATTAAGCAGGGGGTTGGACAAGATGACTTCCAAAATCCCTTCCAACTCTAACACTGAAAGAACAAAAAGAGGAGCCCACTAATAATTTTAGATGTTTAAGTTCAAGTTACATAATTTGATCTTCAAAATCTTGGAAACTAGAGGTTGGGAAGGCATGTCGTAAGCGGTGAACATCTGCTATTATTGCAAAATCAAAAGCGAGGCATCACACAGTACTTTCTTCAGCTATGCAATTTGATTTGTGCATCTGTTTCCAATGATGATTAATCTGTTGTATTGTAAATTTCTTTTTGATATTTGCGGTTCGCTTTCTTGGGACTAATTAGCAAGAGGCAGGATTAAAAAGTTGACTAAAGTAACACGTAAAAGAATGCTCACATCAACGAAAGAATTAATGCTACTTTTTGAGCCTGAAGTACTAGCAATCCAGTGGCCATATCCATTTTCTGGTCCTTCCACATTAATATCTGCCAAATGCTGTTGTAGAGCTGTGAGTAAAGAAAAGGAAATATAAGTCAGCAATATTGCTTCTAGCTTTATTCTTGAAATAAGGTACCCACTCATGCAGACTTATTAATTAAACATACATGCACACAGATGTCCAGCAGGCTAATGAACTCTATAAAATATCAAAAATACTGTGGTTATAGCATATAAAGTGAAATGCGCTTAATCACAAATCTGGAGCTTGCTGACTATCGACAAGTTAATAAATCTGAACACCACAAGCTACAAATCCTAGAGTTTCCAGTACAAGCTCACTTTCTCTTTCTGTCAGCAGCTTTGCTTCTGAATGGCTACAGAAAATCTCAGAAGATCTTGATAGAAACACAGGGTTTGCAGAAATACTCTCAACGGGATTTACAATTTTGTCTGAATTAGCTCCCTCCCTGGTTAGAGTCCTCCACTTGTTCCCTGATTAAAGTTGCCCACTTCCCTCCCCCCCATCCCCTGGAATGGCATAGATACAGTACTTAAGGGATGTAAGAGTCATGGAGTGAGGAAGAGGAACAGAAAATAAAACAGACAAGAGGGTGCAGTCCTTTCATAACATTTCAAAATCTAGTGGGAAAATTGCTTCACTGTAAGCAGAATAGACACTGGAAACAGGCAGATAGGGAGAGTGAAAAATACCTTCAAAGGCTCCACCATTTAGCATCTATGACATATTGTAACCATAGTAAAACTACCCAAGAACAGACCCATATTACACAATCTATGTACAAACACCACATAAGAAAAGAGCAATTTTATACAAGTCATCCACTTAATGGATTCTTGCACAATTAAAGACTGTAAATACTGCAAAAGACATTGAGAAACTGTGAAGATAAAAGAATTCATGTAAATAAATACAGATCTTACCCATAAATCCTCCTTTAGCAATGCTTACATATTCTTTATTTTTCTGAAACAAAAAGATTGGGAGTCACTCCAGGATGTTTGGGTTTTGCAAGGCAGTCTAGTCTTTTTTGCCCGTTTTACATATTTGATATATATCTAAAACCTCAGCACCCACTGAATTGCTGTACTGCATATTTCATTATGTGACCTCAGTCTCAGCCCCTTGGTATATTGAAGAATGCATGCAGATATTCTCTAACATAAAACAAAAAACAATGAACTATTCCTGAACAAGCTTAAATATATAATCCTGCCAGCTGAATCAAATCACATAGGTTTCAAAGTTGTGATTGGTCAGACACAATTTCACACATTTTGGAGTGTGTACGTGTATTTTTTTGCAAACCATAAAGCTGTGAACAAGCCGTCTTATAATACAGTTAGGCATTTTAGGATGAAATAATACATTGTAGATGTTATGTCTAGATCAGTGATTTTCAATCTTTTTTGTCTCGTGGCACATGACAAGTTACTACAATTGTCAAGGCAAACCAACAGTTATTTTGCCAACGGACAAGGCACACCATGCTGCTGGTATGGGGCTCACATCCCCCAATGGCCCTACTAATAAATGACCCTCCTCCCAACTCCCATGGCACACCTGAAGACCATTCATGACACACCAGTGTGCCATGGCACATTGGTTGAAAATGGCTGGTCTAGATACATAGAAGATCAATGCACAAATTTAGCAAAAGGGGACACACCACCTAGCCACACCTCCCACACTAATGCACTAGCTACCCTCCTCACTTCTCAGAGGCTCACATGTTGAGCACTGCTACAAAGGCCAACATGGTGGCAGGGGTGGCAGTGAGAGGTTTGCACTGGGGGGGGCTATCCAACATGCTCCCACTCCTCCTCTCCTTAAGTTCACCATTATCATTACAATTAATCATGCATCAATACAAATAATACTTTTAACTTCTGATGCCACAAATAAAATCCTTGTTTAGAAACAGGAACAATGCAGAATTGTCCACTATCATTACGAGGCAATAAGTGATCAAACAGATCAGCTAAGGAATGAATGAATACGAAGATATCACACCTCCAGTTGCAGAAGAATTTTTAGGAATATGATCTTTTAGTTTTCTTTTCTGCTTCGCCTTTTCGAAGCAAAGGCTGTTTCAAATGGAACTAAACTGGCTCTGATACACATGATATAAGCGGCACAGAACAAGGACACAATAGTCCAGTAAGTTTATTGAGCCATATCAAGAGAAACAATTGAGAAGGATTTACCTGTTCTTCATTCTTAGTACAGTTAAGATGAAAACTTTGGTCACTTTGCACTGGCAAAAAGCCAAGCTAGAAAACAAATACAGCGCAGCCCTCATTATCCATGGGAGTTCCATTCCCAGTACCCCCAGGGATAGTGAAATCTGCGGGTGTTTGAATTTGAGGATTTTCAGTCACCTGGACCCTCTGAACTCGACTGCAGCTGTGCTCTGGTTGGGTCCAGAGACCCTCCTGAGGGCCAAAAATCACTAATTCCAATTTTCAGCCGAAAACCAGAAGTCATGGTACTCACCCCTCAGAAAGATCTCTGAACCCAGAGTACAGCTCCAGTCGGGTTCAGAGGGCTACATGTGGCACACCCACATGTACCCAAATGTATTCATGTATTCAAATCCACAGGTACCCGACCCATGGATAATGAGTGCCAACCTGTATGTCTAAGTGCAACACAATCTAATATTTTAGATGTACCTGTAAGAAGTGTGCTAGCACCATGTTCATATACATGTCCTCCTCTTCCCTGCCACTTCCCATGAAGCAAAGATGCTCTCCTCCAGCTATGGAACCAGATTCAATTGACTGCTTCTGTGCTTCTAACAAAGATTTCACAGACTGTGCAAATTCTGATGGGTTCTGGAGCATCTATAGAACAAGTTAAAAGAGCATTCAACTTGGAGGTCTACTCCGTTACCATACAATAAAATCTATTACAGCTGATTTTAAGCAATAATCACTGAAAACCAAGCAGATATATTTAAATATTAAGCAAAATGAAAAAAGAGTGTGTGCTTAATAGAAATAGCCTGCTGGTTTCAATATGGTTCGATAGTCACTTCATTGATCCCATTTTTCTCGACAAAGATTATGCTTAGCTAATAATCAGGCTACATTTTCACTTTTATAAAATGTATATCTACGTATATCTTCTACAATATTTGCATGTAGTTCCTTATTTGAGTAACATGCATGACTTCCCTACTTTCCTAAAGGGTAGGTAGATCATTCCAATTGTCCCTATTGCTATCAATCATCATAGTTCTGTGGACTGTAAGGGGTGAAGTCAGCCTCATCCAGACACACAGAAACTGTGCTGGGAGCTTGCATCTCCCCTTGCAGCTGTTTGTGCTAATCATACTTTGTGAATTTGATTGTGTTCCATTCAATACAAGTGTTAGGCTATGAGAGCAGTATTATTTAAGATAACTTTATATCACTTAGAAACAGAATTATGGTTACTTCAGAAAAGTTTCCAAATGGGGTCCCAATGCATGTTAAATGACTTACACCCTAACAAAAATGCAGGTATGTAAAAGTTATATATTCTTATGCCTACCATTTACAACATACTACATTTTAGAAAATACTCAAGTAAAACAGAGGAAAATGTTAAAATACTTCAAATTCTTGCCTCCTCAAAATAGTTCATTTATGATTAATACTTGTGTATCAAGAACCCTTGGAACGAAGAACATTCTTAGATCCCACCCATCCTCTTTTCAATCTAGGGAAGTGAAACAGAAAGCATTTAATCAGCTAAAAGACATACTTACCAAGTCTGAGTCTAAATGAAAAGCAGTGGATAAATGCCCAGCATTGTACTGTTCTGCAGGGCGACAATCCACCACAAAGAATCTTACTCCATCCTGAAATAAGATCATTTAACTTATATCAGTTTAAACATTTTACATTGAGAACTATTAAGACAATCTTTCCCACTGGAGCTAGTTCATTTTCTGCCAATTCATTTTCTTTAACGCTAGAGAAAGAAACCAGAACCCAAAACGCTACTTTAAACATGGCCAAGGACTTGAGAACACCCAAAAGAATTTTGATGATCTTTTTTGAGCAGTAGGTCCTAATGGAATTTCATGAACTGCTTCTGAACCCCCTTCCCCCAAGAAAAGAATTTATAAAATCTGCTACATGCAAGGGTGTGCGTGTCCAATAAACCAAAACTCAAAGCCAATTATGTATCCAGACCTCCTTTTATGGAACTTCGAAGTATGGCCAGGAAGTTCCTATAAATTACTACAAGTCTACATTTGACAGGAGGTCCCATCAAAAATAAAAGCTTAAATTACATTAATGTAACTTCAGATGGACATGCATGAAATTATGTACCACAGAGAAGACAGCAGTTAAATTTTCATCAATATTTTTTTTAACATGTAACAACAGTAGTCAAAATGCAAATAAATTAGAGAACTGAATAAATGTTGGTCCAAGAGTTCACTGAAAAAGTGAAGCCAGTTAATAAAAGAACAATTTTTAAAACTTTTTTAATGTGCTAGCAGGCACTGATCCTGTGAAGGTATTTTACTAATTTCAAGTTAGAACATAGAACACTTTTTTAAAATAAAGGAATGCAGGAGAGCACTGCAGAATCCTGGCCCACTGGAGGGCAACAGATAGGTAGAACAGCAAATAATGTTGCCTGTGCTTATCCTACTTAGAAGCGCATAGGTGATTTTCTTCATTTAGCCTCATTTTGGGGATGAAGCAAACATTCAGATACTGACCCCTTCTTGCTGGTTTGCTTGAAGAATCTCTGAAACAGAAACAGCTAAACACAGGGCTTGGCTTAAATCTGAATCATCATCTTTGAGACCCAACAAGCTGCTCCCAAATAGACTGTGGTTGTCCTGGGACAAAAAGAAAAGAACAGTTGTGACAATCCATTTTAAGAATGTGCAAAATAACAACTCTACCAGCATAAATGTAAGACATTTTTACCCCACCCTTCTGCCCACAAGGGGTCATTGGGGCACCTAACATTTTATGGAACAATTAAGACTTTCATAGAATACTTCCAGGTCCACCCCAATGCCCCCATCAACTCAGACTTCTAATTCCCTGCAAAGTTCAGAATCCATACCACCCAACAGCGGATCTAGGTAACAACTCCCACGCAAGGCCTCTCAGGCAAAGGAGAGTGGCTGAGCAGCTGGAATACACTTAGCCTATGATAGAGACCGTATTTCTTTATTGGGCTCCTGGCAAGGAAATGGGCTGAGCAGGTGAAATTCAGTCAAATCGCCAGTCACACAAAATTTAAAAATTGTAATAAAATGAAACATTATGTATCCAAGGGTGCAATCGTAACCCCTTATGTCAGTGCTTTCCAACACTGGCATAGCGATGCCAATGGGACATGTGCTACATCCTGCAGTTGGGTGTCACTCACGGAGACCTCCTCAAAGAAAGGGAATGTTTGTTCCCTTACCTTGGGGCTGCATTGCCCTTATGTCAGTGCTGGAAAGCACTGACATAAGGGGTTAGGATTGCCCCCTAACTCTCCAAGATCAATAATGTGGTATCTGAAAACAGGCTCAGGGGCTTAAAAGTCTATCACAATATAAAATTAACATGCTGCCATTTCAAAGATTCAGATTGCAATCTTAACCACACTTTCCTGAGAGTAAACCCCATTAAACAAAATAGGACTTACTTCTGAGTAGACCTGGTTAGGATTGTGCCCTCAGTTGTGCCCTCCGTCCACGCCCCCCTCCCCTCGGCTGATTTATTACCAGGCTGGTTTAGAACAACACTACAATCAAATATAGCTAAAATAATACCATCAGTGAGAAACAAGAATAAAATATAGAATGAAATGTGAGTATATGACATGTCACTTGACATTTGGTTTCCTAAGTCTCTACAAAGTAGTTTGTTTTCTGAGGGTGCATGGCAAGTGGGAATTTTCAATTGCATTGTGTTCTTGCTGTATGGGAGTAAATGAAGCACTCTGGAGCCCAATGTTGTTTTGGAACGAATAAAACTTACATAAACTAAAATACTGCACAGCCACAGAAGCAAAAAGAAAACAACTGCTTCTATAAAAAGGACAGGCTAGATGAAGAACTCTATGCGACAGTCAAAGCCAAATTTGACACAATTGATTGAATGCTACGTACTCATATCAAAATTGCTGCTAGGAACTTTCTATGTAAGTGCGACAATGTGTGAGCTCTAAGGTTTGAAGTTACTGTAGCGACTCAGTGAGTGAACACTTAGTATGGCAATATTTACATGTTTATGAAAAAGAGCACAAAATCTGGACTGATTTTCTTTTCCTTACTTGCACACAGCTTGTTCTGTAAAAAAATGCAACCCTTATATGCCAATGGAGGATAGGAGCATTCAACCTGGAGAGTTCCCAAGACTGTGCATGCAAGCAATGGGAGGTGGAGAAGAAAGAATATGCTAGGCCAGCACATTTCCTCCTCCTTGTTCCCCCCTTCATTTACTACTTAGAGGCAGGCCCTACCATGGCACATGAGAGGGGAGAAGGCCTACCCAGCATATTCTGTAATCTCATCCACCTCACTAGGCATCCAACTTCCTGTTTTTGAAGAGGCAAGAACAGATACGCTGTCACAGAGAATTATAATTTGCTCACTCTAGCGCACCGTTGCCACTGTACCCAGGCACCTGCAGGATTGCTTTCTTAACTTTCTGTGAGGTTCCTATCATTATTTGGGTCATAAAAACATTTCTTACTTGATTTCTCTCAGTGTATGGTAGAAAACTTCATAAAAATCCTTGCCTTTCCCATTTCAATGCTCATTTCATGTTATATATTTCAGGCATGTGGCAAAGAGTTGGCTTCAGAAACTGAAGTGCTGTCCTATGCTCCCAAAGAGTGAAATAGAGAGGTAATGGTGAAAAGCAAAGGTGCCAATGTTTGTTGATTTGGAAGCAACTCTTATACATGGAGAAACCAATGGAGAATTGTTTATGCACTTGACTACAGGGCCTAGGAGAGGGGGGTAAAGGGGGTAATTTGTATATTTTTGACTACAGGGCCCAGAGTCAGAAAGGGGGCCTAGCAGGCAAAGGAGAGGGCCCGGAAATTTCCTGGGATCTTACATTTTCCAATCACACCCAGACTCACTTTCCCCACGGGATGCTGGGGGCATTACCATGGGCACATGGCAGCGACTATTGCCACAAGCAATACACACCAGGCCTAGGAACATTCCTTAACAGTGTCACATCTGAGAGGAGGCAGGCCTCCTACAGTGGATCCTCTCACCCTGAAGGAGTGTAGAGGAGCTCAGGGACACAGCTGCAGGACTGCAGCTGCTGCAGAAGTATGTTTTGGGGCAAACAGGACACTTTCCATTCTAGCGCGAGTCTAAACACTAATCTGCTTAAATGATTTTCTATATTTGAAAGATTTCAGTGAGACTTAGGAGTGCGTTTGGTTTTCTGCATTACTGTATCTAGTGACAAATGCCAGGTAGGCAGGTAGACCTGAGCTCTGCATTGGGAAGACTGGTAGACCTGGGCTCCAAATTCTGGCTTTTGCCACTTTCCACCTGCCTGTTTGGCCCCCATTCTGTTCACCCCCATTGCCACCCCCACTCTGTTTCACCCCCTCCTTCTTTGGGAAGGGGCCCAAAAGAAACTTTGTACCTCCTGATAAGATTCCTGCTTGACTATTACCTTTCTGAACGAAGCTGGAGTTTTGCTACAATAATATTGTGCCAAGGAGAAAAGGTCTTCTATATCTTCTAATTCCAAATTGGCAGGAGATGTTTCTAGAAATTCTGAAACATGTAATGTGTAGATGTTAGGGTTGTAGACATTAGGGTTGTTGACATTTAAACAAAATCACACAACAAACAGTCCTTACTTATATATAAAGTATAGTAGATGTCATTCAGCAGACCATTCACGCAAGAACACAAGCTATCTTCTATTTCCCTCTCCTCCCCACAGCAACTTCCTGCACTTCCCAACAGCCACTCCTAAGGGTCAAGGGACCCTCAGCAAAGGCATAGGACTTTGTGCGGTGGTTGCAGTGAAAAGGGGAAACCCCAGAAACTGAGCAAATTCCACTCAAGGAATGTACCTCTGCCTGGTTTCCAGGGCCATGCACCTCATTTCCAGAAAAACCAACACTCTCCACATGTGCATTTAAAAGAGCAATCTATAGTTATGATGCTGTCTTTGGTTACAACAGTATATAAGGAAGAGCTAGCAAAAATACATAGAAATGAAGCTAGAACTAGATACTATTTGCTCACCCAAGTCTGAAACTGCAGCACTTAGCATCCCAGCCCTGAAGACTTGTACTAATCCATGAATTCTCAGTGTCTTACCCTCAGAATTTGCTGGCATACATTTCTACACCCACCCTGTCAGAAGAGGCTTTGCTTGTCCACTACCCTCACACATAGTTGCTTTCCATTTGTTCTTAAATCTCAGAGAAATACACAATTGTGCATATCTATTACACTGCAGCATAAATATTTCTGTAGGGTCCCTGGCCTAGAGGGGCCTGGAGCAGGCTTGTTCCACCCCCAGGGAGACCTCAGATAGGCTAAAGGGGGGGAGAGGTTCCAGCACCCTTGTCCTCCTCCCTAGCAGAGCTACCAAACCTGGCCTAGGAGCTGTTTACCTCACAGCTCCCTGCTTCACACTGACTGCCTCTCATCCCTGGCCTCCCTGTTTTATGGAGCAAGCCCACCCCCTTTGGCCCCTCCCCTTCCTCCGGGTGGGGCAGAAAAGGCCTTTCCTGTTCCTGGCTTGTTTCCTGCAATGTTCCTTGTTTACCCTGCCAGTCCCCTCTGGCTGGTTGGGGTGAGCCAACCTGCTTTGCCCCCTTCAAGGGCAGGGAAGCCTCCCCACCCTGGGCATGGGGTGCCTGCTCCAGGGTAAGTCAGGGGTCAGGGCATCTGGGAGGGGCCCCCGACAATTTCAGAAACTAATCTTTCAGATATCTGCAAAAATAGGAAGCTGCCTTATACCAAGTCAGATCACTTATACCAAGTCCATCTAGGTCAGTATTGTCAACCCAGACTGGCAGCAGATCTCTAGGCAGGAATATTTCTCTGCCCTAATTGAAGGTTCCAGGGATTGAACATGGGACCTTCTGCAAGCAAAGCAGGCTCTATACTGCTGAGCAACTGCCCTTCCCAGCAACATTAAAAAAGGGAATTGGGTCAATAGGAAGTTCACTTGAATAAAAGTTGTGGCAAAGAGACTAGACAGAGGTAGCAGCAGTGGGGAGAGAAGTGAAATGTAAAGGTAGACCAGTTTTGCTCATGTATAAAGTACCTCACCCTGCCTTTATGATTAAACCATTATTTTTGCCCCCACACTTTTATCACCTGCACAGCGATTTGCCCCTCTTCAAAGAGGTGCATATTCACAAATACAACTTCTGGTGTTGCCTACACTTAAACCTGGATGTTCTGAATGCAAAGCAAATTTCATTCAGCACTGACCTAGGCCGAGCACACAGTATGCTGTCCACAACCTCTTAGGCAATATAAGGCAAGTTCAACACATTTTCGTAACATTCTGAAAAGTCGCATTCTGAAAAATCAATATCATACAAATCGATAGAAAAATCAATAAGAAATGCAGTCTAGTTCATATAAAGCATGGCTGCTCGAATCCCAGCCCATGGGCTGCATCTGGGGTTGAGGCAGACTCGTCCACCTGGTGAGTGGACCTTTCGGTTCTGCCCAGGCACCGCACAAAGTCCTCCCTGCTCAGAAAACAGGGATGCTCTGGGCAGTCACATCTGCCCAGATGTCCTGTTGTGCAGCCTCCTGGGACACTGGACAGCAGATGTGACTGCCCAGAGCGTCTCTGTCCTCCGAACGAGGACAACTTCACATGGTGCCCGGGCAGAATGCTCGGATGCAGTCTGGACAGGGACCACATTCCAATGCACAGTGGTCACAAGTTCGAGCACTGCTGATAAAGGACAGAAACAAAAATCTGTGCATGACAACACAAGACCACAAAGTGAAGCAAAAGGTAGGTGGATGAAGATTTTGGATGTGAAAATGTGAAGAATGTTTTCAAGTGCATAGTGTGTATACAAGACAGAGGTGACAAAGAAGCAGAAGAAACACAACTGTAGGCAGGGAACACACAGAATTCAGAAACTGAAAGAACAGAAGATGACAGGAAGGTAAATGCAAAGATGGGGAAAAACAGCACTGAAAAATGGCACCAGGATGCAGGTCTCTTGTTGTCTTGTGTGCTCCCTGAGGCATCTGGCTGGTCACTGTGAGATACAGGAAGCTGGATTAGATGGGCCTATGGCCTGATCCAGCAGGGCTGTTCTTATGTTCTTAGCACCACCAAAATTTGAGGGACTCCAGGCAATAAGGCAGGGACCAAAAAAGAATCTGTAAGAGCAAATGTTAACTCCAAATATCAATAGGAAGGATTTTTCCCCCAGCAGCATTACAATAGTGAGACTTACTTATGACATCTTCTTTGCTATCTGACTCTTGTGGTAAGATCACTTCTCTAAAAAGAAGTAAAAGAGATATACAGTAAACATACCAAGATCAGGCAATCAACTTATGTATTGTTCTCTCTCTCTCTCTCAATACTCACTTTGAATTTACTAGGATGATAAGCATTAGAAAATAAATGAAGAATGGATCTGCTAGTTGTAGGTATCCATCCCATATTGTCTCCGTGAGTTCAGATGAACAGTAGTAGGAAAATAAGCTTCCCAGCTGGAAAGTTGTGGGAATAAAAAAAACACAAAAAACAGGCATAATTATGTGGATAAGCTCCTTAAAAGGAAATTATCAATATACTATCCCCAGTATCTTACACTTACACTATCTCCACAGTGTATATCACTGTGATTTTAGTGGCACTCCCATTTGAGTTAACTCCCATGTGGTGAGATTTACAACAGAATAAACGTGCACAGAATCATGCAGCATATCTTTAAACTTCAAGTACATGCCTTGTATTAAAGAGCAATTCTATACTTATCCTGAAAACTCAAAGTAGTTCTAATCTGGCTTTAAACATTATGGCTTTCACTGAAGAACCATTAAGAGTTCTTCTCTCAATACATTTCTGACTGCCAAAACAGCAATAAAATCAGGGCTCAGTTCATACACTCATGAATGAACCTGTCCTCCTGTTGAAGTTCCACACTTTTCTCTCCCTTTTCTTCTTCTTTCATGCACCAAGTAAAGGAGATTGCTTTCAAACTAACCACAGTTCCCCAGTAGGCCCAAACTTGGGGAACTGTGGAAGATTATGGTTTGTTAAAATAATTCAGAATCAAAGTATGCATTGAGATCCAGTATTGTTAATAAATCACAGGCAGCACAAACTTCAGTTCCTCAAATATGGCTTTAACAAGGAACTATAATTTCATCAAAAGAAAAAGTGGAAGCTTGCTAGCTCCTCCTTTGGCATGCCGAGAGTGAGAAAGGAGAGGGGGGAAATTGTATGAGCCCAACAGAAGGGTCCACTATTCACAATTGATTATCAAAGTCATGGTTATAATCATAATTTGAATCAGCCCCAAATCCTGGGAAATAAGTTGTAAGCATGACACGCATTTTTTTGATACAAAGCACATTGTGAATATAAGACCATTGGTCTAACACTTCTTATTTTGAGAAACTATAACAATATATGTTTTAGTTGAGGAGAAACCATAGCTCTAAATATTGGTTACATATGTATAAATGTGTTTAGGATTGCGCTGTTATCAAAAGCCGAACACTAACAGCTTATACTTTAAAGGAGAAAAAAAATCAAGATGACAGACATTTATTTCTACAGGGTACATTAAACCTTAACATCCAATTCTGTAGAAGATCCAACAGGAGAAATCAACAAAGTTACTCCTGAGTACAAATGTTTGCTAGATAGAACAACTTATAGCTAGTCAGAGCTATCATATACACAAAAGGAATGCACAGTATATAGTTTAATAGTACAATTCTATGCATACCTACTCAAAAGTAAATCTTACTGGATTCAATGGGACTTACTCTCAGGAAAGTGTGCATAGGACTGCAGCCAAAACTATACAATTCCAAAATAAGTGATTTATTGGAACAAAGTGATTTCTAAAAGAAGTGATTTATTGGAACAAAAAGTAACTTATTGGAACAAAAGGCTTCTTTGTGTAACACTGAAAGAAAATGGGTTCATCCACAGGTCTCGAACCTGCAGGATTGGTCCATCAGCCCTCAGAATGCCTTATAAAGCCTTCAAGAGGCTTTAGAAGGTCATTTTGGGTTTTCAAGGAAAGCCAAAAGTGATACTTTAGACCAGTGTTATTCAAACTGTGAGGCGTGGCTCTTTAGGGAGGCGCCAGGAACTCAAAGGGGAGGTGCCGGATGTCCTCTTGCAGTGATACAGTCACACCCTTGGGCAGAATACAAACCAGTCCTCTGCCTGTTGTCTGCACTTTTTTTTTAAAGCAGAAGAAACTGGAGTTGAAAGCAGAAGAAACGCCCTGCCCTCTTCTCCCTCCGAGGCTGCCGCCTTCTGTGTTTGCTGCATGTTGTTTCAAAAGCTCTTAGTCTCCAATCCCCATCTGGCAAGTACCAAGAATGCTCATTTTGCAGCCCTTGCTGGCTGTCAGAAAGAAACCCTCCTTGATCCTTTTCTGGTTGGTTCCTAGTTCCCAGCCTGGGATCGCTTCTCATCAAAGTGAAATCTCTCTTTTCAATCCCCTCCCTCTTCCATGCCCCCCTTTCAATCTCCAAACCGTACTGCTTTCCTCCCACTCCCCAAACAAAACACTTCCCAAGGGTCTTAAAGTTGTTTCCATGCAGTTGGCAAAGGGGGGAGGGGAGAGACAAGCAAACACTTTACTTGGCCAGGAGCAGAAAAAGGGTACTGTTTTAAAAGTGATTTATTAATCTTGTTGTTTGACTGAAGAGGAAAGCTGTATTTTTAAAGTGATGAATCTTGCTATTTGAAGGAAATACTTATCAGCCATTCCAATTGCCAGTCCAATCCTGGCAATTGGACTGGCAGTCCAAAGTGATTGCCAGTCCAATCCTATCCACACTTTCCTAGGAGTAGGCTCCATTGACTCTAATGGGACTTACTTCTGAGTAGACATGCATAAGCTTGAGCTGTGCATCTCCTAGTATAGGAGACAAATCAGCTTCCTAACCAAACCCTTATCAGCTCTGATATATTTTCATGGTCTATTTTTGTTTTCCCCACCAGCTGCTGGAAAAATTTAATTTCATTAAATTAATAAAGGGTTCAATCCTATCCAAGGAGAATGGGAGAAATGACTGGTTGGATTGGGGTCCACAGGGGTGTGTGTGTGTGTAATGCTGGTCAGACTGGTTGTTCACAAAGTTCATTTGATAAAACAATTCTATTGGTATGCTTACAAAGTTTAAAAAAATGAGTCCGTCTGGACCAGACAAAATCTACCTACTCCAGGATGTCTCCAACAGTGATCAGCAGCTGATCACTTATAAAGCATGTATATTGCTGTGTATTAATAATATATTTTTAAGATCTGCATTTAATTAATGATATGATTAATGTAATTAATATTAATATAGTTAATATATATGAAATATTTAATATTATATTATAATAAATATAATATTATAATATATTTAATATAGTTAATATTTCTGGCCACTTCCTGTTTAATAATGTCACTTCCAGCCCTCAGGAACATGATGAGGAGTCATGGCCAACAGCCACAGGGGTAAAGGGAGCCACTGGTTGGAAAAGTTTGAGTACCACTGCTTTAGACCCTTGGAAGGTCTTGTAAGGGCTGAAAATGACACTTCTGATTTTCCTTGAAAACCAGAAGTGACCTTCTGAGGCCTCCTGAAAGCCTTAGAGGGCAACCTGAGGGCCAGGGAACCCTCAGAACATTCTTTGGAGGAGACAGGAGCACAGTTCCCATCAACTCTGCAGAATTAGAGAGCCCTGTGACCCACAGATTTCATTATCCACTGGTTTCATTATCCATAGGGGGTCCTGGAATATAGCCCCCGCGGATAATGCGATACACCATGTTTTTTGTTTAAGCTTTATTATTCAATAGCTGAAACTTTAAAAATTACTATGGAAGTTTATTTTTCATTATATTTCCCTACTTTCACTTTATTACCCAGTTGAGCGCATACGAGTCTGGTGTGATCTTTTTGGTGTCAAGAAAGGAGCAGAGCTCAGGTTCATGATACTGGAGGAGTAGGCGAAAGAGATGAAAAGGTCTTCCTTTCTGGAAACAGTCCCTAAAAGTACAGTAGCAAGAGAGAATTCATGAAAACAGCTGCAAAGGCAAATGTATGCAATCTTTAAAATAAATATATAGAACATTTAAGATATCTATAGGATGCTTGTGATTAAAAAAAATTAAGGGAATTTTGCAGTGTTCTTTAACACAGTTGTATATTTTAATGCTTTATTTTCACTTTACACTGAAAGAAAAAAACATGAAATACACAAAATGAACTAGCAAATAACAGAAAAGAAAACTGAAGCTAACTGGTGTTGTGTATAAAGGAAGCCTTACACATGTGAAAATATAAAGCAATAGGTTTCCAACTGTTGATACATTAAAAAAAAATCACAGAAAAATGATCTCATTCTTCAAAATTAACCAGAGCAGCCTGGAAGGGAGTTGAGAAGGATAATGGTATCAGGAGGAGGCTTGGGGGGGGGCACAGGTTGAGGGCTCAAGCTCACCTGGCCAGACCAATCCTCAAGCCCTCAGTACGAGAGGCAGCGTTCAGTTTCAAAAAGGGGTGCTGTGGATTTGCCCAGGGTCTCCACCACCTTGGCATCAGTACCAGGGCTGGGCACAGTGGAAGAAATTATATTTATAATAAATACAATGAAAATGAAGAACTTTCTCTTTTGTTACCTGGGAATATACTTATTCATAATAGCATAGAAGCAGTTGTACAGGTCACTTCGTGGAAGTTGAAGATGCACCAATGGCTTTAGTAGATATGTCCAACAAAGGCTAGAATTGTATTTAACATTTCGAGATTTACAGTAAAAAGTAATCACAGATTCAATATCCAGAAGTAATGCTGACTTCTTCTCTGGCACTATCAGTTGATCTGAAAACAGATAAATATAAGTCTTTTGGAAATGTGATGTTTATTACTTATTTCATGAGTATTACTTTCTAGGATCACAACCAGAAACTGAGAAAGTGAGAGAGAAAACATACATCACAAACACATCAGCCTTCAAGCTGTGCCAACACAAAACAGGACCCCAAGAGCATCTTGGATATACCAGTTCTCATCCTGCACACAAGCACACTCTGTCGACTTTTCTTGCTCCATTGAGCCATTCTGGCTGCATCTAATGTAGCTCTGGTGCTCCAAAATGGGTTAAGGAGGCACTTCTCAAAGGTCTGGAAAGGGTTAGAGGAGCTGAAAAGCTCCAGATCACATAAAGAAGTTTATGATCTGGCCAGTGTCATGGAAGATATGACAGATCTCAATGGAGACTGAAAGAATAGCGCATTTTTCCTGCTGCCGTTGCAGTTTGCTACTCAGCACCTCCTTTGGTAGTGCTTGCAATTTTCCTAGATGAGTTGGTAAGTGGAAATTGCAAGGCTGGCCTAAGTCCGTAGCACAAAATTAAAGGCAAATTACCCTGTTCCATGCACCTTCATGCTTGGATGTTCTCTGGGCATGAAAACGATAAGAGAACTCTTCTATTCATCTATAAGGAAAGGAAACTACCGTTGAGCTCTATAAAAAGCTACTGAGAGCATGGACGGTGTAGTGTTTCAGGAGGTGAACTTAGACCTGGAAGATCCTGTTCAAATCCCCACTTAGCCATCAAGCTTCCTTCATGACCCTGGGCCACTCTATCAGCCAAACCTACCTCACAGGGTTGTTGGGAGGATAAAAGGAGGGGAGTAACTATATATACCAGCCTGAGCCCCTAGGAGGAAAGGTGGTACAGAAATGTGAAAAAAATAATAAATATTGTCAGTAAGTAAAACATATATTCATAAACGTGATAGCCTGTCAGGCCATGTCAGTAAAGTGTCCAGAGAAAACACAGGAAAAAGTGTCTCCTCTACTAAACCATCTGAGTTAGACTTTATTCAGATATGCATAATCAAAAAGTCCCAAGTTATATTTAGCTCAACAGCCTTACAGCAGGTGTGGACAACTCATTATAGGATAATTGTTACACAAAGAAGGCAGCTTATGAAAGTCTTTCAGCCTAGCAGTCTGTTACTTTTAACTTACCAACAAGTTCTTGACAGTCTTTATGAATTAGTGTCTGTTCTGGCAGATCTAAACAACCATCCCAGGATGCCAGGCTGTCACCTTTTCCTACTACATTCAATGCGATCTAAAAACAGACAAAAGAAAAAATCTTCAGAACTCTTCAATGGGACAACTGTTAAAATCTGAGTGCATTCTATAACTATGCAATCAAAGAAAAAGTATTTATAATTCAAAGAATGGGAGCTGCGAAAATCAGCTTCTTATAATGATATAATTCTCAGTATTCTTGAACAATAATAAACGCCCATGCCATTTGTGTTTAATACAAAGTAATCCCTTCTAACCAGACTGGCTTTATTCATTTGCAGGTTGAAACTTGGTATCAGCGGGATATCTGTTCCTGGATACTGAAATCTGCTGGAGGGGGTGCATGGAGGACCTCTATGGGCCCTCCAGATGAGAGTTTGGAACCCACGTTGGATCAAATCTGTGGGTTCCAAACGTGCGGCAAAGAGGACCCACTGTATTCACATTTAGTCTTGCTGAATTCACTGAATGCATTAAATAAACTGGCTCTCCACATGCCTCTGAGGAAGAAACAAATCTCAAGTTTAATGAATATGACAAAACAGTAGCCTGACATCCTTCTGAAAGTAAAAAGGGCACTTCAAGAAGTAGTAATGGGAGTGGAGAAGAGATGGGGGAAGAGGGTGCTTAACCCTTTTCTCGCCCACATTTCCCTATTCTGAAACAATCCTCCCAGTCATTTGCTGTCCCCTGCAGAAGTCCAAACACATTTGCCCTTGCAAATACATGTTTGGAACTCCCATAGAAAGAAATGTTCCGGGCGCGGGGGGGATTTAGAGCAAAGGAACAGCAAACAGGGAAAGGGATAAGCACTCCCTGTTTATTCCCCATTCCCAATCTCCCCCTCAAGTAACCTTTTCTCTTCAAAAATGGTCTATGGGCTAGCCTAGTATTTGTGCGGACCATTGAAATTGGCCAAAAAGGATGCCTACTGAAGGTAAGTTCATTTAGCATTTACGCCATGACATTTAGATACTTCAAACAGGTTGCAACTGCAAGGATTGTTAGACATTTTGGATTGTTAAAATGTAATTTAAAATAACCAGAAGGCAAAGAACTCGAAATGAAGCCAAAGAACTGACACTTTTAGGAAGCACAGAACATCCTTAGAGGTAGCTCTTCACTCTTTCCAAACAGACATAAATCTCCGATATATGCAATCACTTTTGAATAAAAGATGTCATCTTTACCTTCCAGACCTTGGCTCTTAGGTCAGCAGGCAGAACTCGCCCTTGGATTATATTTCGGACTGTTTCAAGATCACAACCACCTTCTTCGAGAGCTTCTGCAAGGTCATTTTCCCTGTAATAGTTATCTTAGGTGAGACTAAGTCAGTTTTAAAACAGCAATGTTTTCATCTCTTAAGTTCATCATAGCTTGCATGTAAACAGAAGAGTACCTTATTAGGCTTAGTCTATTCTGAAGTAAAGATGTCTTGCCAATGCCATTCCACTTATAAATTCTTGGAATGAAAATGTTTGAAAGTGATCTTTTAAAAATACTCCCTTCCTCCAAAATGCTTCAACTCATAGTAAAAGCAATAATGTCAGGGACATTGGTTTTTTCACTCTGACAAATACTATGCTTTTGATAATATTTTAATGAATTGTACTGTCAGTCTGGTACAGGATAAACTTTACAATGGGCCCTCCTTATCCATGGGCCTGACTTCCACAGATTTGACTCAGTGTGGATCCTGGGCCCATGCTGGATGGCCTTGGAGGATCTCCTGGACATGACTGGAAGTGCCTGTCTATTGCATCTGGGAGGCCTTCTGAGGCGCGAGGAGGTAGTGTGTGGCCTCCCAAGGCTTCTGAAAGGTATTTTTGATTTGTCAACAGGCCCCCCAGCAGACTTCACTATCTGCGGAATTTGGTAACCATGGGGGAACCTGGAACAGATCCCTCACAGATACTGAGGGCCCAGTGCATTTTAATGGCTTAATACTACTGATACAAACCTTACCAAACAGCATTGCAAGGTAAACACTACCCTGATTTTCATAAAGATTTTGATCTTCACAAGCCCTCATTTCATAGGGTTTAAACTAAATCTACAATTTTATAATAACCTTGAAAAAGAATCAGGACAGAATGGAAAAGCCTGCACAGACAGAAAGAGAGAGAGAGAGCAAAAACAAAATGCTTTAAATAAAAAGTATTGGGGAAATAATGATGCTGATAAAATAATTCTAAACCATTAATAAAACTGAAAAAACTGTAGTATAATGTTTACCTGAGTTTAAAGAAACAAACATTAAGTACCATATATTTTAATATATCTATTTCTTGATGATCATTTATTATTCCACATCTATGCATAGGACACCTGCACAGGGAGCTGTATATTATGGCCCATAACATGTCCTGTCAATATTAGACAGATCATCATGAAGGTGCTATAATAGCTGAAGTGACAAGCTTGGTACAACACCATCTCTTACTGCACGTTCTTAATAATGGAAGGCATAGATTCTCAAAGACTGCCATCTGACATGCATATGTGAAGTGTAAAGTATCTAGCTCATACATTCATGAAAAACTGAATATGATCTTTTATTACCAAGTGGCAAATTCAGGGGAAGTATCAAGGGTTTCCTAGGTTGAACAATGGCCAGAGGTGCAGCCATAATAAATGGCCCACCCGACTGGACCAACTCCTGAATCATCAGTACCAGTGGCAGTGTCCAGTACACCATCAGGGACTGGGGATGCCAAAGGGGACCCAGTGCAGGATTTTGACCCAGGGTCCCCAGCAAGCTGGTTTGGCACTGGTTAGTTTGGTGGTTGTTTCAGCAGCCTTTTGAAGTGCAGTTTGTGTTTTCATGACCTGCTTCAGTAATAATGTCAGAAATGGGCCTCTACAGCTGCACCCACAGTCAAGCTTATGGATTTCATGGTTAAGTCAGTGAATCCATACGCTGACCATGACTTCAGAAGGAACATCCAAATCAGATATTGTTATTCTAAGCCATTTTAGTGCCATTTTCCTCACAATGCTAGACAATGTTAGACAATAACCCACCACGCATTATCTGCTAAATACTATTGTTGCTAGCAGATTACTGGACAGCAAAGCTGCAGTATTCATCTTAATTTTAAATTGTTGAGATATAAACAGTGTAGCAATACAAACATGCTATCTTGGTCCTCATGCTGAAAGAAAATGGCTACAGTTTTCCCTCCTTTCACATTCAACTAAACATATATTTATCATTGCTGGTTGAGCCAAAAGAAGATCTTATTCATCTCTCTTTGTTTTCTAATTTCACTGTAATAAACAGTCACATCGAAACAACTCATTAATCAGCCAACTGGAACCTTAGCAAACTAATCCCCACCTAGTCTGCTGTAATGTTCGTATGCTGCTCACAAATGCTACGATGCTGACACTACTTAAATTTATTTTCACTTGATGAGAACAACTCAGTATACGCTTCACAGGGCCTGTGCTATATTCCTTAAAGAGTGTCATGAATATGTACATGTTAGGCCTAGGTTAGCATGTGAAGCCTAAACCAAACTAAGTCAGTAACGGAGAAATGGCTAGCAGTTCCTAGCTGAAGGAATGTGAATAAACAAACAAAAAGATTGTTGTCTCTCCTTTGCTGGCCAGAAAGGACAGACAACAAGAATTACAACCCATTGGAATGTTTAACACCTTAGTAGACAGAGAGGTGCCTGATCAAGCGGAATGATCAAGCAGCTATGGATCTCCAGCTGGGCGGGGTAAAGAACGATGAGGTTCTGTCCTCAAAAGTTTCTGATTGGACAGTCTAAATAAGTATGAAGTCACCTCAGCACTATTAGCATAAGGAGTATAATAACGAGTGCCCCAAGGGGTGTGCGGGTTCCTTCTTGGACAGTGTTTTTGGGTGCAACTTCCTGCACGCTTGTGAGCTCCAACTGTCCACCATGGGCACCTGGCCTCACAGGTAGCCTAGAGCTAAAAGATCTACAAGAGAAGCTGACTCAGGTGAGAGATAGGGATTAATAGAGATAGCCAGCTAGCTTTATTATTTTATTGCTGATATGTTTCCTAGATGTTTATGCCTCTAGCATTTGCTGCCTTACTGTAACTTTATGTAACCTTATGTACTTAATAAACTAAAATACCTTTTACTAAGCTGTTTCATTGTCTGTTGGGGACAAAGGTTCAGGATCCTGCCTAGCCGTTCAGCAAGCTACCAAGTGCTCATTAAGGTCCAGTAACTTGAGGACTGAAGCTTTAATTGGAGAAAGTGCTCAGTGCCTGCAAGGGATAGAATTAAGCCTAGAGGGTTTCAGTGTCCCTGGACTGAGACACTGGCACAAACAGGGTGGTGGCAGTACTACTAGACAGGGGGGACTTGAGGGCTTTAGAGTACAGGAACCAAGAACTGAGCACCCCAAACCCCCCTAAGTTTGCAACAAAGAGTCACATTAAAAAAAATACTGCTCCCATCCTGAGAATGCATCTTCCTATGTATTCCCTCTTCTAACACCCTATGCAAGAGGCTAATAGCCCAGTGACCAAGTTATGCATCCTCCATTACAAAGGCATTGCAAAGCAGAGGTCGGCAGCTATTCTGCACAGTATTAGATGGTGTTCAAATAACATGCCAACCATAGTTAGTGGACATACTGCATTCCTTGTACAGTACTGCATTACAGGCATACCTCACTAATAGAGGGTTAGGTTCCAGACCACCGCCATAAAGCGAATATTGCCCTAAAGCAAATCACAGTCTTTTTTTCACTTGCAAGTGCACATAAAAACCTAAAAACATATTTAGACTATTGATAAATGCACAAATGCTGTAAACAGACTGAGAGTGGGTAACAAAATGGTGCAGTTTGACTTGGACAATTCAGCCTGGAGTCAGCAGATGTGCACATCACTGCTGAAAAGCTCCTTAAGAGCAAAGCAAGTGCCAAATACAATAAACATGAATATAATTGAAGAGTGCTGTATTAGGGAAACCTTGAAGCAAGGCACGCCTATTATTAGAAGTTACCTGGCAAATGTGAAAAAACTGAGTAGGGCCTAAAAAAATCTTGATGCATGGAATGCATTTATATATTTACAATATAATTTTAATTATGCTCCCAGCACTGCCCTTTCAGCGGCAGCACCCTTTTGGCAGTGCCACTTCTGCTGAGGTGCTGGGAGCCACAGTAGCCACCATGAATGCTATTCAGATCACTGTATGAAACAAGTTGGACTCCTCTGCTCTTGGCTGTCACTGGAAATGTTCTCTAGCTCATCCTGAGAGAGACTGTTAGTGCAGAGCTCTCACTCCCCACCCCATTCTATCATATTTTCATTGCTGGCGGCCACTGCAAATTTTTGCTTTCCTAATGGGAAGCTGATTCAAGCACATGAAAGAGGGACTTCCACAACCCTCCATTACATTTCATGTCTAGTTTGTCTTGATCACTGCTGGTCATTGTTATGAATCATGAGACAAATTTCATATTTTTATTTTCAGGCTTTTCTAGTCAGACTCTGGAACAAAAAAGAGTCTGTTGTGTTTATGTGTTATGATTGTTGGGGGGAGCTACTTTTCACCACTTTTTATCTTAAATCTATATATAGTTCAATTTTCATTTCACTAAAGCAGTCAAAGAAAAGTAAATTACAAGAAAAGTGTACTGAACCAAACAGATATCCCCCCCTATTCCTGCATCTTATCCATCCAACTTTAAACTGAAAAAAATAACTCCCGTTTCTCACTGTTTCAATCTTTACATCAGTTTACAATTTGGCATACTTCCATTAATTTATTGGGACTATCCAAAGAACACTGCATGTGATGCTTAGGAAGAAGGGGAAGAGATGAAATATACTAATATATTAGTATATGAAATATACTTGCTTTCCTTTTTGCTCATTTATTTTGAGGGAAAAGATGTATCCTAATTAGTTGTGCTACAAATGTCCTGCAAAACCCTGGTAGATGAGATGAAGCAAGAAGGCTATTATCTAAACAGAGCTCCCTGCATGACTGGCTACATTAAGGGAAAATGCAGAACACTGGTGTGATTTTCAAAGACTTACTTATTACTTTACACAAAACAATTAGATCAAGCCCACATGGAAAACAATAGAGATGGAAACATCCCAGGCATCAAGTTCCTAAAACCTCTTGCTAAAGCTTAGGCACTATATAAAAAAAAAATCACACACAAAAATTCCAGCGCTGTTTAAGGTAGGTTCCTAAAAATCTGATCCTGGTTCTTACAACCATGATGCTGCTCATGTCACAATTCTCTGAATCTGAAAGATTCTAGTATTTTGTCACAGACTTTAACTACAAGGAAACTTAAGCAGTCCCTCAAAAATATGAAAATGATCTATTCTTCTTGGTAATCTTTTCTGGTACCCTGTTTTTAAAATGATCCCTTTATCTCCAAGACCCTCAGAAATTGATCAAAACATTTCCCTAAACACATTGCTGTAGAGCAATATTTCTCAAACTGTGGGTCGGGACCCACTAACTGGGTTGCAAGTCAATTTCAGGTGGGTCCCCATTCATTTCAATATTTTATTTTTAATATATCAGACTTGATGCTACCATGGTATGTGACTGCATTTGGGGAAATGTTACAGACTTGTACTTTTAACAAGTTACTATGTATATTCTTTTAACAATGAAAGTAAATGGGACTTATTCCTGGGTAAGTGTGGGTAAGACTGCAGCCTGGGTAAGTGTGGGTAAGATTACAGTTAAAAATTTTCCTGCTTGATGATGTCACTTCTGGTCATGACATCACTTCTGGTGGGTCCTGACAGATTATCTTTCTAAAAAGTGGGTCCCAGTGCTAAATGTGTGAGAACCACTGCTGTAGACATTCTGCAACAGTAGAAAAAGCAACATGGATTCTGATCTAGATAATAAATATTCTTGTTTTTCAAATGCCTCATTCATTTAGGTACATTGGTGCCTATGAGCTGCACCTAAATTTTGTTAGTCATGACTACATTTGGAATGCAACACTTTATGCAGAAGCTATATAGTCCAACTAATATGTGCCAGGAACTAATATACAATACCTCCAAAAGGTCATAACTGCAGATTAAAAGCCTAAGGATCTGAATATGTCTCAAATTTTTGGCAGTACTCTGCACCTACGTATCTTGTGATACGGGCATTAACAGGCAAACATGCCAGAAAATGAGAGGTAATTCAAATTTCTTGTTGCAGGTTTTTTCCAGCTATTCATGAGAGCTTTCAGTCTCTTCTGTTGACTATTTCCCAGTTTCTCAATCACTGAGAATGATACAGATCTTAATAAGAATTGATGCATATACCTTCACCAGCAATGAAGTATACAATGATTGCGAAGCATTCAGAAAAACACTGGAATTGTTCACTCATTTCTGAACGCACTTCACATGTAAAAAGTGTTACAGAAATTTAGGTATACAGCTCTAGAACTGACTGCAAATGATTTCGTGACTACAGTTTAAAATTAAGTGCTATGCCTAATTAAAATAGAGAAAATTTATGAGGATGTTCCAGAAATAGAATATGAATTGGAGTTTGATCTTCCTGGTATTAACAACCATACACTTCCAACATCACAGTGCCCTTTGGCTCCCTGCAATACACACAATGAGTTTTCATTATTTTGCCTGCATATCACACTCCACTTCCAAGACACTGAGTCTAATTAATGCAATACTATGCATGCTTACTTTCATATAAACATGAACAGGATCACAGTGAGACTTCAGAAATAAGCCCCATATTAGCATCACTGCAGTTTTCTAGAAACAAGTGACTTAAAGCCTCAAAGATCATCTAATGAAATTAATCAGAGATGAGTTTGCCTGAAATTGCGTGGGAATCAGGCAAAGATGGCCTGATAAAGATGGCCAAGTAAGGTTTAAACAACAAATAAAATGGTAATGCCACAAAACCACTAACATGCATGTCCAATCCTAAAGTAAATAAGTGACTAGCTGGATCAGGGCTAGATCCTTTCTAACCTCAGTGTTCTGCTCCAGTAGCAGCCAGCCAAGATACACCTGCAAAGCTGAAAATTTCCTGTTGCTTTCCCCTCACTCTTCTAGTGACCAGATATGCTGCCTCTTGCTAAGAAGTCCCTTATAGCTTTCACACATATGGACAGGGAGGTTTGAACACAATGTTATGTACATTACTCTAAAGCATGGGTGACCAAAGTTTTTGGCAGGAGGGCCACATCATCTCTCTGACACTGCATTGGGGGCTGGGGAAGAAAATAATTCACATTTAAAATTTGGATAAATTTGCATAAGTTTACATAAATGAATATATTAAAGATGAACTTATATGAACGAATGAAGGTCTTGCAATAGCTCAAGGCCTATAAAAGGCCTTGCACAAAGCAAGGCCGGCCTTTCCTTTGCTGCCGCTACCGCATCAGACGTGAAACAACAAGCAGCGGAGGGTGCCCTCATCCCACAGCTCACGAGCGAGAGGTCAAACAGTCGCCCTCACGCTGAGAGCAGTTGGCTCGGGCCAGCATGGACTCCCACAAATCTCTGGAGGGCTACAGGCACATTGGAAACTGGGGGCTCCCTGAGGGCCACATTGAGAGGCCTCAAGGGCTGCAAGTAGCCCCTGGGCCGGGGTTTAGGCAACCCGCTCCAAAGGAAGCCCACTGCTTTCTGTAAGGCTTGGGCCATAAGCCTATCTTACTCGCTGGAAACACCTCTAGTGATGGATTCAGGGCTCTGTGGCGTTGTGGAAGAACTGATCCCTTTCAACAGACTGCAGCTCTTACAAAGGACCACTGGGGGGGTTTCTTCTAGGCTTTATTGGGAACAACTGACACCTGTTCCCCTCCCTTGCCCCCATCTGGGAGCAGGGCTGCGCGCACACGCGCTGACAAGAGGACGCGCGCAACTCTCTCTGTCTCTCTCTTTCTGAGGCGCACAGGGAGGCCGGCAGCTGCCCCCCTCAGACACACGGACAGTGAGGGCAGCTCTGCGGCCCCCCGGGCAGGGCTCTCGGAGCAGCCGGCCTACTGCAGCCGCCGGGGCTCGAGGGAGGCGACGGGGGGCGGGGTGGGGCGACCGGGGGCCCCTGGGGCGGCCTCCCTAGCGAGGGCTCGTCCAACTCACCAGCTGCTGCCGGGCAGCGGCGCTTCCTCCCCTTCCGCCATCGCTGTTGACGTGCCCCACCAGCTTGCCGCAAAACGCCGCCTTGTTTCCAGTACTGCTCCACGTCGCGACGCCTGCCGTAAAGCGCGGAAGCCGCTATGGGGCCCCCTCCCCCATCACGCTGTCTTACGTCAATAGCAGCGCCTGGCACCATAGAGGCAGAAAAACAGTGCCTAGGAGCACTTCCGGACTACATTTCCCGTGGACCTCCTTGTCTCCGTAGCTGTAGTTCAAGGTGGAATGCGCATTTCACCACTAATACCCCAGAGAACCAGGGCTTTCCATTGGACACCGGAAGTGGACGTGCACACTGCGTGCTCCTCGTGTTCTATTTCTATGCCTTCCAATGACTCTTGCTTACAGCAAAGGGCTCGCGCTTTGGTTTCTCATGCTGACTTTCTATGCCCCATTGCCGGTGCTGGACTCTGGGAGTAGGCAGGCACTGATGTAAACAGTCAAATGGAAACATACTGCAAGCCCCACTAACTATAATGGGACTGACTTCTGAGTAGACATGCACAGGTTGGGGCTCTGCGGCTGCAGTCCTGTCCACACTTTCCTAGGAGTAAGCCCCATTCACTCTAATGGGTTTACTTCTGAGTAGACATGCATAGGATGGGGATTTGACACTGCTACGCTTTGAAAAAGCATTTAATTGGGTGACAGTGCTGGCAGAAACTCATTATATGTATATGTAAATGTATAAAGAGCCTATAAAGAGCTATATATGTAAATGTATAAAGAGGCATATGTATAAAGAGCTATTAAGTAAGAGAAGTTTATATAACTTACATAATCATAGCTCTTTATATATGTGCTAGTTTCACATACCTTTACATCAGCCATTTTCAACCACTGTGCCCTTCTTCTTATTTACTTATTATTTATTTATTTACTGGCATTTAGAAGCAGCAGTTTCAGGTTAGAGGGGTCACTACCAGGATTGCCAGTGGTCCTTGTGATGGAGAGAGGGCAAGAAAAATAAATAGTATGTCTAGGACTAATCTTTCTTCCTTTGCAGCTGCCAACCCAACCAATAATTACTTGATTCTGGCTAGAAATTTAAAAATATATATAATTGTAAGATATAGTTTTTGACTGCCCATAACCCCATTGTTATTTTTTGCAGCACTTTCGATTATGAAAGCAGCTTCCCAGCTGGTTTTTATACCCTCCCTTGAAAACGCAATAACAAAATGATTTAACAGAGTTTTCTTGGTCAATAGTCCCATCACACAATAGTTTAGCTGCGTAATCCTATCTTGTGCTGGAACATGCAAGCTAGGATACTTGTGCTGTATCCAGCGCAAGATGGAGCTGCAGAGTGGCTCAGCTGAAGTTAGGGGAAACTCTTAGGGTAAACCACTGCAGCCCCTATGGGTCTCCTTGGACCTGCGCCACCTCCTGAGGTGGTACAAGTCAAAGGAGAGCAGAGCGGCTTGAAGCCGCCCCAGGATGCTCTCGGGTATTGGGGCTAGGATCCTGCATAACAGCCAGATTCCAGCCCTGCCTCCCACTCCCTGCCCGCCCACCCCGGGGCTACCCCCCCCCAATGCCTTGTGGGTGCATCAGCGCTCGAAGGTTGGTTACGATTGGGCCCTTAATCGAGAAATGTCAAGTCTCCGGGCAGAAAGTGACCCTTACACAGGACCAAACATTCCTAGACAATTCAGGGTCCAATCCTCTCCAATTTTCCATTGCTGGTGCAGCCATGCCAGTGGGGCATGACCTGCATCCTGTAATGAGGAGGCACACACAGAGGCCTACTCAAGGTATGGGAACATTTGTTCCCTTACCTTGGGGCTGCTGAAAAGTTGGATAGGATTGGGCCCTCACTTGCTAATTATCCTTTCACTGCTAGTGGAGAGTGTTTAGCAGGGCCTCTGAGAGGAATTTCATCAGGGGATACAAAGTTTCTTTTAGGCCTCTTTCCAAAGGGAAAGTGGGTGAAACAGAGCAGGGGGAGGGTGGTAATAGCCAGAATAGTCTTTGGAGCTCAGGTCTACCATGCTTTCCAGCGTGCTGCCTAGGTCTACTTGCCCACATGGTATTGACAGCTAGATACTGTAATACAGAAAACGAAACACACTTTTCCTTCTAAAATCTTTTAAATATAGAAAATCATAGCAGAAGATTAGCATCATGGTATTTGGGCTCACACTAGAATGGAAAGTATCATGTGTGAACCAAAATTTACTTCTGCAGCAGCAGTAGTCCTGCAGCTGTGTTCCTGAGCTCCTATACACTCCTTCGTGGTTAGCGGATCAACAAGCCAAAAAGCTAATATAGCAAGCCAGCCTCCTCCCAGATTTGACACTGAATTAGGGAGTGTCCTGCATGCATTCCTTGGCATGGCGTATATGGCTTGTGGCAGCAGCTACCGCTGCACACCCATGGTAGTGCCCCCAGCATCCCACGCAGGCAGTCAGCCCGGCAAGATAGGAAAATTAAGACCCTAGGAAATTTCTGGGGACCTTCCTTTGGTTCCTGGGTCCCCTTTGTGCCCAGGTACAAATTACCTCGTGCACGCCCTTCTCATAGGCCCTGGTGTTTAGGCACAAGAAAGCTGGAGAGCTGTGTTTTTTAATATGTTTATCATTCTAATCAAGGTTAGTTTATACTGATCACGTATGGCCTGCATGTATGCACTTGAATCATACACATGGAATGTCTTAGGGCCCAATCCCATCCAATTTTCCAGGGCCGGTGCAACCATGCCAGTGAGGCATGCCCTGCACCCTGCGATGGGTAGGCAGTCACAGAAAGTTCCTCAAGGTAAGGGAACAGTTGTTCCCTTACCTTGGGGCTGCACTGGTGCTGGAAAGTTGTATAGGATTGGGTCCTTAATTCCTTTACCATTTTTACAGCTCCAGGTCCCAGGCTCCTTGACAGCGCAATCAGGAGCGAGTCTTACTGTCCTCGGGGACAGGAAAAGTCTGCAGCTCCAGCAGCCAAGGGAGGCTGGGCATCAGAAGCCCAGCCCACGCACGCCTTCCTGGGCGGGCTTTCTGCTCCCACACAGCTGCCGGCAGCAGGGACGTCCTTAGAACGATCGCGGTCCTTCCTCCCACTCCCCGCGTGGCCTGCAGCGCATCTGCAGCATGGGAGACACGCTGGATGAACCCTGGTGGGAAACACAAGAAGGGAGCATCAGCACTCCAGGTACCCGGGACTGGCTGGCGTGCACGTGTTCTTTGGTGGAAGCCGAGCCCTCTTCCACCGCTGCCTTGGCTCAGACTTTTCTCTTCTTCCCACTTCGCATTTCCCCCCAAGATCATCCCCCCCTAATTCTTCCCCTGTTTAGACCAGGAGAGTTAGGAAAGGACACCAAACCAAATACTCTCCTTGTAAAGGGGGGGGGGGGTTGCAACTACTTTCTAATTTCGCATTAGGGCTACAATCCTGGGAGTAAGCCCCATTGAGTATAATGGGACTGACTTATGAGTAGACATGCATAGGATTGGGCTCTGAGGCTGCAATCCTAGCCACCCAATCTTGGGAGTCAGCCCCATTGACTATAAGGGGACTTCTGTGTAGACATATATAGGATTGGGCTCTGAGGCTGCAATCCTAGCCACACAATCCTGGGAGTAAGCCCCATTGACTATAATGGGACTGACATAAGAACATAAGAGCCCCACTGGATCAGGCCAAAGGCCCATCTAATCCAGCTTCCTGTATCTCTCAGTGGCCCACCAAATGCCCCAGGGAGCACACAAGACAACAGACACAACCTGCATCCAGATGCCCTCCCCTACATCTGGCAGTCAGAGGCAGCCTGCCTCTAAAACCAAGAGCTTGCACATACCTACTATGGCTTGTAATTCATAATGAACTTTTCCTCCAGAAATTTGTCCAGTTCCCTCTCAAAGGCATCCAGGCAAGATGCCATCAGTACTTCCTGTGGCAAGCAGTCCCACAAACTAATTACACGCTGGGTCAAGAAATATTTTCTTCTGTCTGTCCTAACTCTCCCAACACTCAACTTTTGTGGATGTCCCCCATCAGAAGTACTACTCAGAAGGGTCATGCATAGGATTGGGCTCTAGGTTTCTGAATTGTGTTCTTCAATGGGGGGACTTGCCTTCTTGCAGTCCATGTGTGAAACTGCCTTATCCTGAACCAGATCATTGGTACATTTAACCCATTTTTGCTCACCCCACAGGTGTATACATATGGTCCCTGTTGCATATATGTAGTGTTGGCCAGAAATTTCTTAAATTCGTGCTTCTGAATCAGTGGTATAGGTACCACCAGTGATACTTGAGGTGGTGCCTGGTGGCACTTGCAGGACTCCTGGACACTTACCACCTAGCAGTAAGGTTAGGGATGCGACCCAACAAATAGCAGTAAGAGGCTCAACTTGGCTGGCAGAGCTCCAAAGCGTGACCAGGCAGATATAATAGAGGACAGAGTGCCTGTATCGTAAACCACTGTATAAAGTGGGAATTTGGACAGTTGCAGCTTTTTATACCCTTCCATGTTGAGCTGCACCTGCCCAAATTCTCTTTTCTATACTGTGGTTCAAGGTACAGGCACTCTGTCCTCCATTGTATCTGGTCACCCTGTCCAAAGCATGCTTTTCAATGCTTGAAAAAGCCCCACCCATCCACCCTTACACCTCTTACTGGTGTTTGTCCTATCCCATCTGGCCTCCCAACCCAGAAGTAACTGGCAATGATGTTATTCCTAGTTATTTCTGGTGGTATTTCAAATAGGTGGACCATGTGAAGTGGTACGGCAGAGGGCAAGCATTGAGAAACATTGGCTTAAATCAAGTCCACATCTATGCTGACCTGCAGCCACTCTCCAGGGTTTCAAACAGGGGTGTTTTTCCATCCATCCTAACTTTAATATGCCAGGGCGATTGATTACAGTGTAATCATTACACATGTCATGTTTAAATACACTTACCCCATATGTTGGTCCAGGCAGCCAGTCACTGATTTGTTGATGGTACTTGTGAATAGGCTGCTGAGGTTGCTAATTACATGAAAGTGTGATTTTTGGGAGAAATGGAGCACTGGTGTGGTTTGCCCTGTGCCTGGCTTATACCTATTTTAAGCCCCCTCTCGCATAAATCTAATGAGAACAAACAATGATAACAGTAAGAAATCAGTTTGCATTGTGATATCAAAAGGAACATATTACATTATGGATATGTATTGGTTTTATACCAATTTAATTAACATGGATAGCCCAAAGAATTCTGAGAATTATAATTTGGTGATAGTGCTGCTGAGCATTTTGTTATAAAACTGTTTTCCTGACCCCTCACAGCTCCCTAAGGAGAGGGAATGCCTATTAAAACCCATTTCTGCCTAGCCCACAGGCATACACATTTGATCCCTGCTGTGTATATGCAATGTTGGGCAGAAATGACATTAAATCAATTTAAGCATGTGGCATAGATAGGCCCAGAGAATGCCACTGTCCCTCTCTCTGGTAGTATGAATGCTGCCCTCTAGTGTCTGCTATGTAAGGTATTTCTGGGCAATCAGTTTTTAGTGTAATTGTTGTGAGGGTGGTAAGTTTTTAGTGTAGTGGTGAGGGTGGTGAGCATTCTGTGAGGACCTCAGACCCCACTGAGCAGTAAGTCCTAAAGGAGAGGGAGTGTGTGTTAAGCTAGTTTAAACATGTTGTGTAGATAATGAACTCTGTCTCTGGCAACACCAGTGCTGCCTTCTAGTGTCTGTCAAATAGGCCCATTCTTTACTATTGGGAAATCAGTTTTTAGTGCAATAAATGTGCAGTTGTTACTAACAATGGATGAGTTCCATCAGGCTTGATTTGAAGTTTGCCTCTGGTGGGTTCATTTGTGCTCACTTGAACTTTGCCTGAATAGAACTTGATTTTGAATGAAGTCTTCCTTATACTCCTGATGGTCAGCTGCACCTCGGGTGCAAGCATCTATGTTAGAACATTTACTATTTCTTATGTATATAATGCTTGGTATGCATGGCACTTTATAGAGAGCAAAGAGGCAGGTGCCTGCCCCAAAGTGCTTACAAAGTCTATACATTGAAACAAGGGACACTGGTAAAAAAGGGAACATATACAATTGTTTCAGTTACACATGCTTAAACTTAGTTACAGTGGTGAATGGTGTGGTGCCAAAGACTTCATGGGAAAGAAGGGAAGAATGAGAATGAGGAAGGAGACGTAAAGTGTTGTGGGAGGCAGTTGCAAGGGCTGTTACTACTAAGCTGAGCACTCCTAAACCAAGCTCCTTGCAGCTTGGAACTCTGCTTCCTGGAAGTTGGCAATGGTGGTGACATCACTAAGTGCCCTGGAGGCAGGGCCTCTGAGAGAAATTTTATCAGGAGGTACAAAGCTTCTTTGGGGCCCCTTTGCAAAGGGGGAGGGGTGAAACAGAGTGGGGGAGGGTGGTTAGGCAAGTAGGATGGGGCAGGGAGGGGCAAAACAGGATGGGGGGAGAGTGGAGACAGCTGGAAAAGTCTTCTGAGCCCTGGTCTACCCACCCATGTGGCATTAGCAGATAGATACAGTAATACGGAAAACCAAACACATTCCTAAGCATACATGGCTTGCCTGTAGTTGCAGCTGCATGCTTGTGGTAATGTACCCAGCATCCCATGTAGGCAACAGGTCTGAATAGATAAGAAAATGTAAGATCCCAGGAAATTTATGGGCCCCCTCCTTTGGCCCCCCTTTTTGACCCTGGGCCTGAGTACAAATTACCCCCTTTGCCCCCCTCTCCTAGGCCCTGCCTGAAGGTGCTGCTATGCAGCCACAGAAGGGGTCCACTCAGTAGCGTAAAGAATTGAAGGGAACACTGGTCGCAAGCGTACAGCATAGCAAGGGAGACAGAGTGAAGTCATTTGAGGGAGCAGGGGATCTTTAGATGTCTAAGGGAGATGCAGCTCAAAGAGGGAAGGTCAAGGGCAGGAGAGTGACAGGAGATGAAAGGAGAGGTGAGACTGTGAAGTTCATGGCAGCTATTTCTCCCTTGGCTTCTTGCATATGGGATACTGCTATTACAGTGTGGAACATCCAACGGAGGCCCTGCAGTTAGACCTCCATGTTGAAGCTGCCTGAGAAATTTGGGTGGGAAAGTTGAGGGGGGCATTTGGCCAAAACTATTATGATTCAGGCCTGAATCTTGGAGAGGGCTTCTGTTGGACTCTGCTAGGTGCATTTTTACATTGGGAAAGTTAGTTTGTGGTACATGTTCTCTTGCGCTCACACTTGCCCCAGTTTTGGAGTGCAACACAATCACCAGTTATTGCCCATTTGTTGGGTGTAGGTTGGCTCTTGTTAGGTCTGGAGCTTTTGTGTTTTTACACAATTTGGACATGAACCTGTTAGTTTGGTTTTGAATGAACCTGCTATCTGGATGAAAACACAATCCTTTCGTTTCTTTTTTGTGGATTGCAGTGACATGAGCATCATAGGCATTGCTTATAAGATGGGTGGTGGTAAGCAGTTCCTGTGTATTCTCTTTGTTTAAAAAAAAGACTGCTTGTTAGGGGCTGAGTGATCCTCTGCTGTCCCATTTCAGATTGAAGAACTTGTTTAGCCTTACTAAAAGGCTAAAAAAAGTCTTATGAAAAGGTGTCTGACAGTAGGAAGGCTGCTATCCTCCCATTTCCAAGCAAGGTCTTGCGATTTTATTAAATATTTACTTTTGCATCATTTATCATTTTGGAGGCTTTATTTTTGGAAATAAAATGTGTGCTCCTTCAACACTGCAGCATGTCTTTTAACCTGAGTTTTGTTTCCACGGGGCAAATAGTAGGGCTGTTCCAACTCTCCCACTTTTGTGGACTAAATATCATGCTGTTGTCTGACAATTTGTGGCACTTTTGTAAGGAGGCTAATAACAGTGAGGGGATGTCCTGACTTATCTTCTGGATGAGCCCTTAAAATGATCTGAGTGAGGCCTAACTTTCATGCTAGGACATGTGGGCTCAGACCTTCTGTGTTGACGCAGCATTTAATGGAATCCAGTGTAGTGTAATGGAGAGTGGGCTGGAACAGAATCACAGAGACATGGGTTCAAATCCCAACTTGGTCACAAAGCTCATTAGGATATTGATCTTGAATCAAACTGCAATCCTATTCATACTTTTCTGGGAGTAACTCAATTGAACATAATGGGACTTACTTCTGATGTGTTTAGGATTGAGCTGTCATAGTGCAATCCAAACTTTTGCTGGACCAGGCAGGCCAGGAGGCTTGCACTGTATTCAGCGCAAGTTTGGGGCTGGCTGAGGCTCAGCCTGAGGCAAGGGGGAAAAAATTTCTCTTACCCTGGGGAGAGTAACAGCAGCCCCAATGGGTCTACTTGGATCTGTGCCACCTGAAGAGCAGCCAGGAGCCGATCCGCCCGGGAACAGACTAGGATTCAGCATAAGTGCCGAATTCTGGTCCCGCCTTCTGCTTCCCCCCTGCCTGACCATGGGAACACCCACTGCCCATCCTCCCCTGCCCCAAACACCTCCTCTCCACCCTCCTCACGCCCCCCAGACCCCCGTGCCCGCTGAGTTTGACCGGCATGGACCTACCACATTCCGTTGGCACAGAGACTGGATGTGGCCTCCGCAGGCTGGCATGCATCCCTTCGCCAGCCTAACAAACTCACACCGAGGCGCAAACGTGCTTTACAGCACATTTGTGACCTTCCTGGGCTGACACAAAGGACTTGCGCCAGCCCAGAGAGCAGTTAGGATTGCGCCCTCAGTCATTATCTTTCAGCTTTGCTACCTCACAAGGTGGTTGTAAGGCTAAAACATAAGGGGTTTGCAGTGTGGGCAGTCCTGAGGGCAGGATAAAAATGCAATAAATAACTTTGCTGCCAGGATCCTGTCTGGAGGTTCCCAAGCTTTGACTTGGAAAGCTTCAAGTCAAGAAATTGAACTCCCCAAGCCTCTCTAAAATAAAGAATTGCAGCAGGCAGTGCTTATTACCACTTTGTGCCGAAGCAGCAAGCAAGTCAGGATCTAGAATGTACATATTTTTGTGTCCATAACACATTGTACTGAACAGGAAGGATGCTCTGTGCCTTGCCATTCAAATCTCTCATTCACGCACACATGTCTCAGATGGAGACCCAGTCTCTACCACCACCGGGGGGGGGGCATCTGATTTCTGGAGTCCCCTGCCTACTGTTAGTCCTTTACTACTTGAGGGTCTTTCACTTGACCTCAAGTACCAGAATGATTTAATAATTAGTCATGTATGTGTGTGTTTTCTTCTTTACGTATGCTTTCCCCTGTATTGTTTAAAAGTAACATTACCCTCCCCCCCCCAGTTTGGAAAGCACCTGAGGAGTGTCATTAAATGATGTATTTCATATAGAAGTACTAAAAGAATTCACATTAAATGAGATACAGGAAAATCTTTGATGCCTTTCTTTACAAACCCAAACGCACTTACCAATGTTAAAATAATCAAGTTTAAAAAAATATTTTTCTCATTCAAGCTATTATGTTAATGTTTTTAACACACATAAAGTACATGGAAATGATTAAAATGCACAGCATCTCAACTTGCACCCTTACAAATACATAGCACCCTTGCAAATAAGTATGTCGGGGGCAGGGTGACCAGATGTCATAACTGCAAAAGAGGACAAGGCACCCCAAAATTTAGGACATCCAAGAAAAAGGACATGACAAAATTAAAAGCTAAAAACACTTGTATATTGATTTCATGTGGTTAATTTAAGCACTATATTACTTATTATTAAATTTAAAACATATAATACATATAATTTATTACATTTAATTTATTAATTACAAGAAGGCTATGCGCTGCCTGCAGGGGCCCATTCACAGGTAAAGCAGGACATTTAAGTTCTTTTCCAGGATTTGAGGCTAAAAAAAGAGGACATGTCCTGGAAAAAGAGTATGTCTGGTCACCCTGGTTGGGAGTGGTCACTGACTTTCTTCATATACCTTGTTGAATGCACATTTCCACCTTTTGTTGCCATTTCCACATATGCACACTTTTTTTTTTAAAGCTAAGACTGGTAGTCCTAATATCTCTCCATTGTGGGGCTGCCAGTCGTGTGTGTCTTTTTCTCTCTGCACAAAGAGGTGCACATGGAACCTCCAAAGTACTTTGTTTGTCTTCCTGGGAGAACATAGTTGAGCTTTTCAGTAGCCATGCTCCCTTATCTTCTGACTCTAAAGAATTAAAATCTCCTTTAGAGTTAAGAGAAAGAGAGCCATACATGTAGTTCTCATAGTACTGTGTTATTGGGGAACAAAAGGTGTTTACCAGTTATGGCTGCGGTTTTCAAACTCTCCGGGAGTTTGAAACCCGCAGTAAATCTTTGCGGGGGTGGGGGGAGGCAGCAGGGGCAGGGGGAAGGCAGAGATGTGATCCCCAGGATTGCGTCTCTCAGGGGGCTGCAGGGACAGGGGTGCACCCTCCAGTCCCTGCAGCAGCCATCCCTGTGTGTGGGGAACCCTGCATGAGCACCTGCAGGGTGCCCCAGGTCAGGGAAAGGGATAGTGGAGCGATCTGCTCTGCCTCCGCAAAAGCGGAAGCGGAGCGCGATCGCCCCACTCCGTCAGAAGGGAAAGCGGAGCGATCATGCTCCGCTTCCGGTTTTGCGGAGTGGCACACTATCGCTCCGCTTTTGCTTTTCCTGGCCTGGGGAGCCCTGCCGAAGGTTGTGCAGGGCTCCCTGCACCCCCGGGAGGTTGCAGGAGGCTTGGGCAAGTGCATCCAAGCCCCTGCAGCCCCCCGAGTGGCGTGATCCTGCGGATCGCGCCACTGCCTTCCCCCTATCTCCTGGCTGCCCCACCTCTTAAGGGGGCAGAGGCCAGGACCCACAGGCTGGGGCGTCGTGACGCCCCAGTTTGAATACCACTGAGTTATGGTGTCTACCATTTCTTGTTTTTAAAGGTTGGGGAAGACTTTGAGGATACTGCTAAGGTAGCATGAATAAGTCAGGTGGAGGAATGGGCAAGCAGGTTGAGAGCTTGAGAGCTACTTGTTCCAAGTGTGTAGCAAAGTATATGACTGATATTTAGCAATGCAAAGCAGATGGCAAAATAAATTGCCACATCCAGCTGCTTCATTTCTCTCTTTCTGCTACTCAGGTGCCATATTTTCTCGTCATTGGTCAAATCTAAAGTTTTAATAGATAATCTGTTCAATTATCTGATCTGTTTCATGGATGTGTAAATGCTTTAAAAGGTTGTTCTTAAAAAAACAACATACATGCACACAGAACACTTTATCAAAACAAAACCCCCTAAGGCAGAGGTTCTCTAACATTTAGCACAGGGACCCACTTTTTAAAATGTCACTCTATCGGAACCCACCAAGCTTTATGAGACTAAAAAAAAAGTATCACTTTACCAGCTGCTCAAGCCTCTGTTTTTATCCTTTTTACTATGGTGGGGGGACTGCCTTCTAGAGTGTTTGTTAAGCTCCATGTTCATCGGGACCATTCTGGTGGCCTTGCATTCCCCTTCCCCTGGCCTTTGATAAGAGCTAAGGCACAGTTGCCTACCCATGTCAGAAAATGCATGGATAGCTCAGCTTCGCTTTCCATGGGGCTCAATATATTTTCCTTGTCAGCTTGAGGGGGGGACCTCTTGAGAGTGTGTTGGGGCCTGCGTTCATTGGATTGGGACCATTCTGGTGCCATTGCATTCCCTTCTTCTTGCCTTTCCAGTTGGACTGAGGCACGTTTGTCTACTCATAAGTAAACCTGCACGTGCTGCTCCAGTTCAGTTCCATGGTGCTCAATATATTTTTCTTGTCAGTTTTGTGACCCACCAAAAATCAGGTTGTGACCCCACTGGTGGGTCCCAACCCACAGTTTGGGAACCTCTGCTCTATTCTTAAGTGAAGAAAAGTTATTTTGTAATGGAGTATATGCATGCAGGCACAGTTTTGCCGTTGTGTGGAGGAAGATAATGTAGAGCTCACATTTTTATTACTTGCAGCCTCACTTCCTGTTTGTAGAGTCAAACTCTTGTCACTGTGTAACATGGTACCCGTCAGGAATATGGAGCAGGATTAGCAGATGACTGAAGTTGTTATAGGTGTCAGAACATGCATTATAATTCCAGTGTGAACATTCATAATTTCTAACCATCTATGATCGTTACCTCTCTTCTTTCACAAGTTTTGGGGAAAAAAGTAGTTACAATTTATCTGTATTACTTGAAGGTTAGACAGTATTCCATCACATATCAGGGGGTCTATCTCCACCATTTTGAATGATGGCATGGGGGATGGTTGTAGTTATGTGTAATTTTCCATTATTGTCTGGAAGCTGGTTCTTGAGTTCATTAGGTGTCTTCACTGGTACTACAGTTGTACTTGCAGCCGTCTTTTTAGGGATCTGAGTGGGAAGTGCGTGACGGAAGACATCTGCAATCTGGAATCAGTCAGAACAAAGAACAACAAGGAAGGGGATTGTTAAATCTGTTAGCTAGTGTGCAGTTCTTTATTAAACTTAATATGAACGTTGGCACAAGGCAGAAATTTAAAAAATTACCAATACTGTATAAGAGCCATTTTCAGCCACTGTGCTGTGGCACACTGGTGTGCTGCAAATGAACCTCAGGTGTGCCGTGGGAATTTGGGAAAGGGTCATTTATTAGTGGGGCCATTGGGGAATGTGAGCCCCCCATTGACAGCACAGTGTACCTTGTCAGTTGTCAAAAAAACTGATGGTGTGCCTTGACCATTTTAGTGCCTTGCCAGTGTGCCATGAAATGAAAATCAAAATCAGTGCTGTATAATATACTGATTCTACACACACACACACACCGGTATATGTATGTATATTTAGAGTTAGAGAAGGAAATGTTGGAGTTAGAGAAGGAGTTTGTAACTTCCTGCCACTAGATGGCAGCAAACTTCAAGGATTTTTAGCATCTTGAAACACCTTCAAAATCTGAAAGCAGATTTAAAGCAGTCACAGAAGGTCGCCATATATATGTAGAAGTTTTAGATCCTATTACAATCCAGTTGTGAACTAGGAAACCAGACCAATGTCTTAAAGTGTTCTAATTGACTGTTATCTGGGAAAGCGAAGTAAAATGTTGATTGTTTCCAAATCCATGACTATCAGAAGAATTTCTGGTGGGAATAGGGCAGAATATTGATTTTTGCTCCCTCTTCTCTCTAGTTGCATGCTGAATTGCTGGAGATTTCTGGGGACTCCTATCAATCAGGAACATAACTTTTCCTAATAATTAGTCCAGTGGTTCTCAAACGTTTTAGCACCGGGACCCACTTTTTAACATGTCACTCTGTTGGGACTCACCTATCTTTACAAAACTTTAAAAAAAGTGATCTAGAAAGAAATAATATTTTTATTTTTTTATTTGCAGGTAATATTTTATATATTGTCAGAGAACTCAATCCAGTTCCTCATAATGAGGCAGCCCTAATGAATAAAGTCTTGCGGGGCTTAATTATGTGACCCAGTCTTTACCTGTCCCCACTACCTGTCATTGATGGACTTGGGGGGAAAAACACACCAGAAAAACGTCACTTGGATGTTGATCTGCCTATATTTATAGAAGCTTGCAAGCTGTAGTAGTTCAGCTGTTTGCAGGGCAATTAGCAACTGTCTTGCAAACTGCAGGAGCTCAGCTCTTTGCAGGGCAGTTAGCAGCAATCTGATTTTTGAATAGCCTCAGAACTTGAGGCAATTAGTTATCTGATCTTTCCATTACCCATGTTTACATTGGAGGCTCTGCGGGACGCACCAAAAATTGGGTCCTGACCCATCAAGTGGGTCCTGGCCCACAGTTTGAGAAAGGCTGGGCTACAGCATTCTGCTCTACAGGTTCAAAACAGTTATCAAGAGCAGACCTCCTGTGTTACCAGTTATATATTAGGCAAACCGTTGGCTCGGTCATGTTGTGAGAATGGATGATGGGCGGATCCCAAAGGATCTCCTCTATGGAGAACTCGTACAAGGAAAGCGCCCTACAGGTAGGCCACAGCTGCGATACAAGGACATCTGCAAGAGGAATCTGAAGGCCTTAGGAGTGGACCTCAACAAGTGGGAAACCCTGGCCTCTGAGTGGCCCGCTTGGAGACAGGCTGTGCAGCATGGCCTTTCCCAGTTTGAAGAGACACTTGGCCAACAGTCTGAGGCTAAGAGGCAAAGAAGGAAGGCCCATAGCCAGGGTGACAGACCAGGGACAGACTGCACTTGCTCCCAGTGTGGAAGGGATTGTCACTCCCGAATTGGCCTTTTCAGCCACACTAGACACTGTTCCAGAACCACCATTCAGAGCGTGATACCATAGTCTTTCGAGACTGAAGGTTGCCAACAATACAATTAGGCAAACTTCAAGGTTTAAAGAAATCACCACAAAATATTGTCACTGTGATTGAATCTGAAACAAAGGAATGCAGAAAAGGTTGACGGTGTCCTGAAATTCCAAAAAATGATGGCAACTCTAGACAGCAAATGTACGTAACCAGAGGAGGCTGAATATTACTTGCAGGGGTATTCTTCTCCCCTGGTTAGTGGACTTTTTGACCACCATTATTAAATCTTGCTTGCTTAAACTGTTGAGTTTGTTTTATGTAATATATTAAGAGGACTGCAGATATATTTGTATCAGCTTTGTGTGCCAGTCTCTGACTCATGGTTAAATGCACAAAGCCTTCCCTAACTCATGAATGAACTTCCTCACAAGGAAAGCTGAGTGCCTGTCAGAGACTTTTCAGCATATAGCATCTTTCACTGATAAGGTTTTGACAGCAGAGGGCGTAATTGTTCAATTTCTGTTCCACTAGTCTTAAAGCTTGAGCAAGGAAGTTTACTTCAGGCACAGATGCTGGCTTACCTTCAGACTATTCAGAGAAAAGACATGCTGAGAGGAACAATATTTAGTAAATGGAAGATCTGGAATAAGTGTTCAGGTCTGTTTCTATTTACAGTGCTTTTGTCTGGGTTGCTGAATTCAGTTCTACATAAAGGCTATTATATTCCTGTTTACTTGCTTGGACTTACTTTTGTCTTTCCGTCTCTGCTTCCCAGGTGTTGGGGTTCTTCTCGTTCCTTTTGGGCAGTACATAGAGCCCAACTTTTGAATTCCAGCTCGACCATGGAAGTGGTCAGGGGGCAGATTCTTTTGCTATGTTCCTACAGTGGTCATTTAACAACAGCCATGAAACCATTTACGGACTTTATATGGATTGGTGAAATAAGAATTTTAAATCTTTGTTTCACCTATTTGTAAGTGAAATGGGTGTTAGTAATCTGTGGTTGCATATTATAAAGCACTTATTTGCAGAATTGCAGGCTCTTTTGTATCTGTGTCTAAGCATAATTATTTTCATGTGTACTGTTGCACTTGATAGTGAATGGCAGCCTTTGGTACACTCAGAGGTGTCCACTGTTTAGCAACTGGTTCACAACTGTTGTTCCTTTCTGAAGGCTGTCACTCAGATCTTGCATTCCTACTTCCCGCAAATACAGCATAGTATACTGGAATACAGCAAAGGCTCCAATCCAGCTAAAGTTACACATCCCTAAGGCTATAATTCTATACATGCTTACTGGGAAGTAAGCCCCATTGACCACAGTGAGATTTACTTCTGAGGAAACGTGCATAGGATTGTGCTGTCTGTCTCATAGAAATTTAGTCACAATATTTTAGATACAGTGGTTTCAAGTAGACTAACTTTAGTTGGATTGGGACCATATTCTAGGGTCCTTTATACATACTGACCAGACTGTGTACCTGTTTCATCACATTCCCCCCCCCCATTCCCCTCTCCACATTCTTAAGGAAGACTAATTTTAGAAAATCTAAATATCAGTCTTCACATAGAAAGTGATTATCTGCACATAGGACACAATCCAGCCAAATCTGAGAAGTACTCAACCTCATTGGGTTGAGCATATCCTGAACTTTCTTGTTGAAATCAATGCAATGTAAAAGTGCTTGTGTTTGATTGGATCATGCCCTGCCAATATTTTAAACTGCAAATTGTACCCCCTGCCCCAGTGGTTTGGCAGCCTTTGAAACCTTTTCTTCTGTAAATCCACTGTATGTTTGTAGCCTTCCATTGGCAACCCCTATGTTCATCTGCCTATTAATGCCATGGAACTGGCTGGCAGATGGACCCATGGGGCAGGATAGTTTGAAACATAGACAGTTGAGTACAAAAGGAGAGATCGCTTTTCTCCTTCTTTACCTTCTCTCTGTCATAGTATTTTGTGGGTCCTCACTAAAATTCTTTCTACTGACAAATACTGGGACCAAGACACAAGACATGCCTGTTTCCATGTTTCCAGCTTGGTCCATTTGTGATCTTACCAGTGTCATTTGACTGGCCACTGTTGGAGACAGACTGTTGCACTAGATGGGTTTTTGGTCTGATCCAGCAAAGGAGCACTTATACGGGTGATACATAATATAAACTAAATATTCTTCCATGTTGCTGTTTTCAATTATGGAATAAATTTAGAATAACCTCAGGAAAATAATGGGTGAATACTTGATTTTAACTTGTTCATGTTACCCTTTATGATGCAACTGATGACTCAAGGATTTCTAAATGTTGTATTATAAGATGTTTAATTTTGTGTGGGTTCAGGATAAAATTGCTTAATTTCATAGGATGTGGTTGCCATTTGAAGTACTTAGAAATCAACCCTATACTTAAGTTAAAAGTAGAGAAACCTTAGGGGCAGTTGGCATAACCTCTTGCCAACCCATTATAGTAATATTATGATAGTTTTTTGCATGGCATTTGACATTGAAGAGGAGTTTGAATAAAGGAGAGGTAGGGGCCTTTTATGCTTTTGTTCCTATTCAGACCTTTCCTTGTGAGCAAACCTGTTCAGATCACTGTAAATTACTCTCCAGTTATTGTAAGGAAGTTCATAGCCATGGTAAGGGAGATTTGAGATACAGTGTTTGTTATGTGAATTGTTATTGGACATAAAGTCCAATAAAGTTGGTAGTAGATGCTCAGCTTGAACTTTACGATACAATGTTGTCTTTTAATGACAAGAAAATAAAATACTGTACATTGTCTTCAGTGCAAAATTTGATTATTAATAAATTAGTCCTGATGTCATGCTTTTGTACAATATGAAGCATTCTGAACTTATTGATATGTTGTTCTCAGTCAGCCTTCTGGAGGAAATTGATCTACATGCAGTAGTTGGGATTGCTTCATCTACAGTGGTTATTACTTATTGCCTAACTCTGTTGTTGCTGTGTGTGTAGTTCCATTGTATAGAACAATCTTCTGTTCTTTCATTCTCTGTAAACTATAGCATTCCCACTGCCACATGCAAAAAGGGAGAGGGAATACAGGCTGAGTCATGGTATCCATGAGGGTTCTGTTCCCAGAACCCTTGTGGATAACAAAAAATCGCTTTAAAGGAAATTCATTTGAAAACAATGTTCCTTTGCTCAGTGATTGAAAAATAGCTTTGCTAACCTTTGTAATGCAGGACAGGGGCAGACAATCAATTAATCAGTCTCTCTCCAGGTGCTTAGAAAGGCTTCACTCTGACCTCTCCCTTCACCTGGGAAAGAATGCAAAGAGGAGGTGATAATCACTTCCACTTTGCATTCTTTCATGTGTTCAGGGAGAAAGGAGGGGTCACTTGCCTTGCAGTGAACTAAGTGCCAAGGGGGGGGGGAGAGAGAGACTTCCTGCCGCTGTTGTAATGGTGAGGCTATTATTAAAGGACATTTTTTCCTTTAATTGAAAGGGTCCTTCTCATCAGGTTGAGATAAAACCGTGGGTGACATATCTGTGGATAATTAGGCTATGCCTGTACATCTTTCTAATCCTAAGAACTGTTCCTGAGCGATGCTGCCAGAAACCAGCAACCCTTGTCTTGCAACCCTTAATATATTGCTCCTTTCCCTTTAAATAAAGGATCTGCAGTACCAGGGCATAGAATACAGTGGCACAGTTCTCATGTTGTAGTTACAGTATTTGTAGGTCATATGGACAATTTTATTACTATGATTAATAAGGATTTCTAGACTCCGTTTCTTTTTTCAAAAATGCATTTGTAAAGATTTTGCTCTTCATTTCAGCTTCAGACAGTAATTATTCTAGAGCAGGGGTGCCCAAACCCTGGCCCTGGGGCCACTTGTGGCCCTGAGGACTCCCAATCTGACCCTCAGGGAGCTGCCAGTCTCCAATGAGCCTCTGGCCCTCCAGAGACTTGCTGGAGCCCACGCAGGCCTGATGCAACTGCTCTCAGTGTGATGGCCAACTGTTCGACCTCTCTCATGAGCTGTGGGACAAGGAATTCCTCCACTACTTGCTGTTCCGCATCTGTGATGCAGCAGTGGCAGCAAAAGAAAGACTGGCCTTGTTTTGTGAAAGACCTTTTATAGGCCTTGAGCTATTGCAAGACCTTCATTCATTCATATAATTTCCATCTCTAATATATTCATTTATGTAAATTTATTCAAATTTGAAGTGTAAATTCATTCTTTTTTTCCCAGCCCCCGACACAGTGTCAGAAAGATAATGTGACCCTCCTGCCAAAAAGTTTGGAGACCCCTGTTCTAGAGCAGTGGTTCTCAAACTGGAGGGTTGCAACCCCCCAGCCCAAGAAGCACTGTCTCTGCTCCCTTAAGGGACAGGGCAGGGCGGGGGGATGGTGGTCAGGATTGTGTCATTGATGGGGACAGAGGGGCTTTTTTAAACTTGCCCTGGTTTTGGGGGAGCACTGCAGAGCCCTCTGCAGGTCTCCCTGGGCTTCAGAACTTTGAACAAATGTATTGCAACCCACTTCTGGGTTGCAATTGTGAAACTGGGAGTGGGTCACAACTGCATTTTTTCAATTTCTGAGGCATGGGGAGCCCTGCAGGGGGCTCTGTGGGGCTCTTTGCCCTCCTTGGAGGCTGGCACAGATAGATGGTAAGTAAAACAATGCCCTTCTGTCCCCAGCAGTGGTGCGATTCTAGGGATAATGTCACCACCATCCCCCTGCTCCTGCAAAGGCTTATCATGGCTCAAACTCTAAACATGAGTTTGAGAACTATTGTTTGAGAGAGTTGTGGTTTCAGGAATGTATTTAGGACCAGTGCGGCCAGTGCAAAATGCCTTTCATAGATGGGTAGATAGTCTTTTCCATGCCTAGTTGTAGTTAATTTATGTTCCTAGTTTATTTTGTTAATAAGTAAAAGCATGACACGATATAACCATTGAGAGAGTAGATTTTGTAAAATGCAGGTCCCTTCATGCTCTGTGTAATACACACCTAAAAAAGGATGTTCCAGTTGTACAATCAGTATATGTGAATTGGCTTTCTGTCTCTGTGCCACTGAAGCATCACTATTTAGCCTTCCATCACTACCACATCAGACCTGCTCTCCCAATGTAGATTGTTGGTCTTAAATATTTACTGCTTATTTGCTGTCTGATTTTTTTTAATTTAGTGATATTACCCTGTCACATCCTAATCTCTTCTTTAGATGTACTTCATTAATTTAGTATTTCCTCATGTGTCTTAGAGCTGTGGTTCTCAAACTTTTAGCACTGGGACCCACTTTTTAGAATGAAAATCTGTCAGGACCCACCAGAAGTGATGTCATGACTGGAAGTACCATTGTCAAGCAGGAAAATTTTTTAACAATCCTAGGCTGCAATCCTACCCACACTTACCCATTTACTATTTACAGTAAGTCCCATTTACTATCATTGTTAAAAGCATATACATAGTAGCCTGTTCAAAGTACAGATCTGTAACACTTCCCCAAATGCAGTCACATACCATGGTAGCATCAAGTCTAATATATTAAAAATAAAATACTGAAATTAATGGGGACCTATCTAAAATTGGTTTGCAACCCACCTAGTGGGTCCCAACCCACAGTTTGAGAAACACTGTCTTAGAATATTCTAAAAGTTCCAACAACTGTGTTGCTGTTTTCTCAACGCTTTCTAGCTTGGCTCTTAAACATAACTCTTCTTATTAATCATTGTTTGAACCAGAGGCCCAATAGAGTTGCTGTTTATGTCTTAAAGACAGTGTTTAAACAGTTGCTTATGTAACCCAGAATTAGAATTTTAAGATTTTGTAATATTAAACAAGATTCACTAAATATAGAAGATGCATGAATGTTTAATACAAAGCTTTCCAGTAAATATATCATGTTTACTTATCACTCAATTCCCTCTTATTTTTCCCAAAATATTTGTTCTGTTTTTAAAAATAGCATTCTTTGTTTTATGGCAGACTCATAAGCATGTCTTTAATGCTCGGAAAAATGTGGGCATTGTCTATCCAGGTTACAAGTCATAGATTTGATTATTAAAACTTCAGTAAACTAATCCTGGGGTTTCAGATTGAACATATGCTAGCATAGCCTGGATATGTGAATTATTGCTGCAGTTCTCTGTGAAAATGATTGTATTTTAACACAATACCACATTTTAAATTGTATCTATGACTTATAACCAGGATATGGCTGCCAAGATGTCCCCCCACCCTATCTACCATTTGAGCGTTATTCGAGGCCCTTCTTTGAGGCCAGTACAGGGCCTTTTCAGTGGTGGTGCGCTGTCTTTATAACTCCCCCCCCCCCCCAAAAAAAGAAGTTCAGTTCTCATCTTTTATTCAGTTGCAAATTGATAATATCATGGGCATTTAATTAAACTTGCTCTGTTTTCTTCTCGGGCTCTTTCTTGAACTGCTGTTTACTCCCCCCATTTTTCATATTTGTTGGTGGTTTTTAACATACTTGCATGCATTCTGTCTTTGGTCTTTCTCAGAGTTCTGTATAAATGTGAGTTCAAAAAACTTTAATATAACAGGGGTACATATTTGGTCCCTGTTGCTTATATGCAACGTTGGACAGAAATTAAGCTGCATTTTTCAAGCTCTCTATTGGCTTTCCCTTCACTCAGGACTCCTTAGGGCTATGGAGTTGGTTCTTCAATTGTAAAGAGAGAGAGTATCTGCTGTTTACGTGTACTGATGTCAAGTAGCATGATGTATAGAGTAGGTTGCAAAAAGATTGAAATAAAGATCTGGTTCAGACTTTGCATTCCCAGTTAAAAACAAAAATCCACAATTTGTTGGATCTGGCATGAAGGGACAATGTGTGTTCTCCCCTCAAACAGCTATTTACATAGCAGATTCCCTGTTTTGTTAAAACTATGGTTGACATGAGATCAATACAAGATTTCGTGGTTTATGTAGCTGCATGCTTTGGGGCAGGAGGGAATGCTTCAGCTCGTTCCTGATCCTGTACACCAGGGATGCCCAAACCCCGGCCCTGGGGCCACTTGTGGCCCTCAAGGCCTCTCAATGTGGCCCTCAGAGAGCCCCCAGTCTCCAATGAGCCTTTGGAATTTTGTTGGAGCCCACACTGGCCCGACACAACTGCTCTCAGTGTGAGGGCAACTGTTTGACATCTCACGTGAGCTGTGGATGAGGGTTCCCTCAACTGCTTGCTGTTTCACATCTGTGATGCAGTAGCAGCAGCAAAGGAAAGGCCAGCCTTGCTTTGCTATTGCAAGACCTTCATTCATTCATATAAGTTCCATCCTTAATATATTCATTTATGTAAACTTATGTAAATTTATTCAAATTTTAAATGTAAATTAGTTCTTTTTTCCCTGGCCCCTGACACAGTGTCAGAGAGACCATGCAGCCCTCCTGCCAAAAACTTTGGACACCCCTGCTATACACTATGTTCTGTTGGATCAGGAATGTGACATTGGAACTGGGCCAGTAATTCAGAAGGGTACATTCCGTTATTAATGCTTGAGCCAGTTCACACAACCTTGCTCTTTCATGCATATGTATAGCCACATGGGGTGCAGATACACCCACAACAATTCCCAAGATTGTGGTGGCTGGAAAAATACCTTGCCAGTTGTATCTGTATACATCACAGTTCCTACAAATGCTTCCTTGTGTGATTGCAAATGCATGTGGCCAAGAAGGCCAGAGCTGTTTGCATGAAGATGAAAATGCCCATATGGCCAAGTCTTTCCAGTGGGCTTGCTGAGATACTTGAGTTCCCACATGTGAGGTTTAATTGCTAGTAATCTGTAGAGGGTGAAGGAAACAAAGGTTAGAAAATAATCTTACAGAATAGGACAGTGTTTCTCAATGTTTGTCCCCCACTGTACACTTCACATGGTCCACCTATTGGAAGTACCACCAAAAGTAACTAGCAATGATGTCATTGCCAGTTGCTTCCAGATTGGAAGGCCAGATGCAGCATGACAAAGACTGGTAAGAGACTCAGGGTGGACAGAAGGGCTTTTTTGAGTGCACGAAATACACAGTGGAGCTCTGCCCACTGAGCCAAACCTTCTACAGATGCTTGTCACGTTGCATTGCTGGTATCTCTGCCGGGCAGTGGAGGTTTGGGGGGTCCCGTGAGTACCACTGGATACCACCTCAAGTACCACCAATGGTACGAGTACCACTGGTTGAGACACACTGTAATAGGAAGTTTCAGTAAAGGAGGAGAGTAGTTAAGAAGGATGACTTAGAACAATCAGGATAAAAGGGTACCAATAATGATGAATCAAGAATGGAGTTATTTTCTTGCATATTGTTGAGCAGAGCAGTGAAATGGGAGAATAAGCAGCAAACAACCTGGACTGGAAAAAAATATTTTTAGGAATCAGTGTTAAAAACGTTTAATTGTTGGTTCTCAGAAAAGTTAGGAAGCGTGTTACAGCTTTTAGATGGATGTTCAAGTATTAGGCACTAGAATTTTTCCCATCCAGCAAATAGCTTACAGTTGTTGTCTAGGTCAGTACGACAGGCAGCAGGAGAGATGATGAATAGGCTGAATTCCCCAACTACTCCCTTTCCCAGGAGGATTTACTGTGGGAGGCATAATTGCATGCATCCTGTTGCATAATCCTTCAGAGTGTACTTTAATGTGCTGGATATATTTGTTGTGGTATGTCCTGCATTAGAACCTAAGGTTAGTTCTGAAGTAGCTTCCAATGGAAACCATTAATGGAATTGGGATCCCTCTCCTAAGTGAGCTTGAGATTCACTTTCTAGAGATGGACAGTATTGAGTAGGGGTTTTCAACTTAAGAATAATTGAGAACTAGGACGAGGAGCAGAGATACTTTTCTGTGTTCACACATTAAATTGATGTGTTTAGATAGTCTGGTGAGGAGATCAGTAACTGATTATAGTACCATTTTCTTAATTCATTTTAAATTCATGGGAAATGGTGTAAGTAAAACATGATTGTGTTCCCCAAAATGATTTTACTTAGTACTGATATAGTGCTTTTTCCAAGTCCTCCAAGCAACTCGCATCTTTAAGACAATCTTTTGAGATAGTGGCTTGTCCTTGGCTACCCAGGGAGTTTATGGCTAAGGTGAGATGTGGACCAAGAACTTCCTGACTCATAGCACAACCATCACATGATGCTAGAGTCTCATGTAATTTCATGCATCATTATTATTTAATTATTCTGCATTATGCTTCGTGCTGTTTTGTGTCATATTTGATACTGAAACAATTGAGGGAATGAATAAGATAATGATAAAATGATACGATAAAATGATATAGAATGATAAAATTTTATGATAAAATGATAAAAGTTAATGATATAGAAAACAGGTTGTCTATAACTTAAAATGAAAGTGTTTTACATGCAAAAAATCACACCCAGAGAAGCACACAAGAAAATAATTCTGCAAGCAGTGGTTAAAAAAAAATTATTTACTGTTTGTAATGTTAAAAATATTTCACAAAAAAGTTGCAATCAAAAATAACATCAGTTATTGAAATTGTAAATACATATGAATGCATTTATACAGGTGCAAGTCTAAATGTTTTACAAGGTTATTTAAATGAATAGATAATACAGTAAGCGCACACTTGATGTGATTAAAGAGACAAAGATGCATGTTAGTTCCGTATACTGTTGTAGGACACATGCAAAGAACTCTCACAAAATTCTAGTAAAATTGCCCCAAATCATTCTTGTTGGTATAGAAAAAACAAGTTTGGGTTGCTTGTAAGTATGTCAACACATCTGGGGAGAGTCAGTTATAGACATTACTTACTGTAATTTGTGATTGTCGTGGGAGAGGGGTAGCTGTTGGTGTGATAGTGATGCTGCTGGTTATTTTGTTGGTAGGTTTACTTGGTGTTCCATTCATGACTACTGGAGCTCTGTTATCCTGCACAGAGGTGCAAGGGCTAGTGGTTTTTGCTGAGTTGGGAATAGCTTGAACATAAGGGCTTCCTAAATGAATATGTATTTTATTATCTTCAGTAGTTATCACGCTCGAACCAGAGCTGTTAGATCTCTGAAACTGCCAGGATGATTGCCTTTCAGGTGATACTCTAAAGACGGCATGCTTATCCCCAATTTCCAGAGGCTCTGGAGAAAGCATCTGCTCTGGGGAACTTGGAGAGCTTGTCAGTGCCAAAGGGGACATTGTCCTTTCAGGAGTTTCAGAGCCACATGACTCAGGTGTCTGAGATCTAGCAAAGGCAGTCAAAGTAAGAGGTGGCATTGCTTGCTCCAGACTTGAGTAACCATCAGCTACTTTAGATTTTATAGGAGTTAAAGGTCCATTTTGAATAATAGTGATTCTTTGCTTTGGTGTGCCACAGTTGGGTATCACAGCTGTACTAGTGAAGGAGTGAGAGTTCTCTGTGGTAGGACTTGTTATTTCAAGGGTGGCTGTGTTTTGTCCATGATCTGGAGTAACTTTTATATGAAGAGGCTGGCCAGGTGTGTGACTTAGTACAAGATTTCCAGGCTGAATACAGTTTCCATTCTGCTTGGTGTGGACTTTTCCATTTTGGATATGGCTTTCTTTGGACTTCATCCAGGGGATCCAAAGTTTACTATTATTTACTGCATTTGCCACAGATGAATTGCATTTGAAGGCTACTGTTTGCTCCTCATCATTGTCATCATCCTCAGTATCACTCTCTTCATACAAATGTCCATTTATGACAGCCCGTTCCAAAGGAACTAGACTCTTGTAATCTGGTGGCTCGTTGTCTGCTGGTTCTGTTTGGACTTCTTTGGAGAAGACCTGCAAGTCAGAAATTCTCCTTCCATTGAGACTTGGTCTGAGGCTCTTACTGAAACGTCTATACCTCTCCAGTTCTTTAGAAAGAATGTCCATTTCTCGTCCTAATTCTTTGTTTTTGTTTTCTTGGTGAGTGAGTTTCTTTTGCAGGGTTGTATGATCTTCCCTTAGATGACATATTAAATCTTCTGTTGCCATGTACTCATGAATTTTCTCTTTCAGTGCATCTACTTCCCTTGAAAGGTGGCCTGATTTGGCTGCTTCCTCCTTGAGTTTTCTGAATAATCTCTGCTCATGATTGCATTCTGTCTTCTCTGCTAACTTATACCGAGCCAGTTCTTTTTTCACAACTTCAAGTTCCTCTGACAGAAACTTGGCTTTGTCTTGTTCGTTAATGTATCTGCGCTCTAGAGATTCAAATTCATCCTCAGTTTTCATGAGGTCATCTTCTATGGCCTTCATTTCTTTAAGTTTGTGCTTGAGCCTCTCTATCTCCTGAGCTAGTTCTATAATCTTGTTTTCTTGCTGTAAAGTTGCATTGGGTTTGGTGGTCTCCTTAAGTTTATTTTTAAGGAACTCTTTCTCGATAGCTTCTAAGGACTGAAGCTTTTTTCGCAGCAGATTCATCTTGGAGGAGAGATCATTTCCTTTCTCTTCCTCTGTTTTTAGCTTGCTTTTCAGCTCATCTCTCTCTTTTGAAAGGTTGGACATTTTTTCCTCTGCATCAGTCTTGGATTTTAATGCCTTCTTGCTTTCCTCAATCAGTTTCTCTGTGACCGACATCACTTTTTTTTTCTCTGATTGAAGTTGTGAATTTGCCGTTTGTAGCTTTTCTTCTGTTTGCTTTATCTTTTCGTTAATTGTTTTCCTCTCGTCAACAAGCATGACTGTTAGCGATTTCAGTTTAGTCAAGTCTTCCTTAAGTGTGAATTCTGTTTTTTCCAACTTGCTTTCAGTAGTTTCAAGCTCTCTGATACGAGCTTTTAAGCTATCTAGATCCTGTGACAGCTGCTTGGTTAACAGTTTTTCTTTTTCTAGATTGCATTTCAAAGAGTAACATTCCTGCTTGCTCTTGCTGAAAGCATCCTCCAGTTTCTCAAGCTCCATAATTCGTTTGTTGAGCTTGTCAACTTCTGCTTTGAAGTTCTTACTCTGGCAGGCTTCTTTTTCAAGTTTCTTGCCAAGTTCCCAGCACTGCTCCTCCATTTTTATGAGCTCTTCATCTTTCCCTTCCATCTCCAGCACCCGTTTCCTCAGCTCTTCCACCTCCGACATAAGAGTAGAATTTCCACATTCTCCTCGATTCATTTTCTCTCTTAGGTCTTGCAGTTCTTCTTCTGTCTTTCGTAAGGATTTATTCGTCTCTTCAAGTTCATCAATTTGGCGACTTAGAGCAGTTAACTTTAACCGGAGTTGGCGATTCTGGCTTTCTTCATTGGTTAGTTTAGCCATGGCAGCTTCTTGTTCTTGGGAAATCTTGTTGGTTTGTACCTGAAGTTCTGCTTCCAGCTTGAGAGCTTTCTGCTCTTCTTCTTGAGCTTTCGTTTCTGCAATGGAGAGTTTCTCATGTGCTTGTTCTACGGTGATGGTTAAGTCTTGGATTTTTTGGCTTCGCAGGTTTAGCTGTTCTGTAAGTCTCTGCAGTTCATCCACTACCATTAAAGCGAATGACTTGAGTTTTGTCAACTCTTCCTTAAGTCTGTTTATTTTCCTGTTGTTTTCCTTTTCTTTTTTTGCTTGGTAGGCTGCGTCTTGGTCAATGAGCTTTTTTAATCTGAAAGGAAAAAATTATTTTTATTTTGTGATACTTTTTGAAAAATTAAGAAGTGTTCATCCAGTTGGTGTCCTGTAAACAGTTTGTTTATTTTGGCACATGTTTTAAAAGGTATAGTAAACAATAAATATTATTTCTTGAGCAGATATTGGATATTTCTGTAAGTCAGAATGAACAGTGGAAAAGGTACAAACTTTATAGCTTCTTTTTCCTTTCTGACTTGGCTGTGGGCACTATTGTGGCTTTATAGTGTCCTGTGATAGGAGGTAGAAGGTAAATTATTTGTGATTGTCCAACACAGTTGTAATGGTATCTTGTATACTGCCCTGAACCAGCTTGTTAACATATTTCTGATTCTGGTACACTGAATCTTAAATTCATTGCCTTTCATCTTATTGTGATAGCAAAAGATCAGTATCTTGTTTCTAGAAATGTCAGAACCAATAAGATTGTTAAAAATCTTAGCCTACATTGCCTACCCATGTTATATTTTAAGTCTTCTTGCATGTCAATAACAAACCATTAAAATGCATCATAATAGGAATCTGCAGATGTTTCTCCCTTTTAACTGTCCAGGTAATATAGCATTCTGATAAAAATTTATGGTTATTTTAAATAAATGTATATTATTCTTAATAACCATTTATTTTAAAAGCTTTGTATCCCACCCTTCTTCTCCAAACAATTAGGTGCTCAGGACAACTTGCAATCTTAAATTAAAAACATAAAAACAAATCACAGAAATCAGTGTTAAGAAATAGAATAAAAGCATTAAAATCCACAAACAGACCAATAGCAGAACATAATATTATCAGACAAAAGAACAGGAAGAATAACCAAGAGAAATTAAGTCAGGAAAGCTAACAGAACTAAAAAAAAAGGTCTGACCCTGCTGAAAGGTGAAAGAAGGGCATATATCTCAACTGAATTGGGATGGAGTTCCATAATATCAGTGTTCTCACAGACAAGGTCCTCCCCCTTGTTGTTGCCTTGTTGCAGGCTTGGTCAGAAGAGCCCCTCCCCATTACATCAGAGGCTAACTGGTTCATATGGGTGAGAGCTCAAATGCCACTTTTATAAACAGTATGATGCCTTTTTCCTTAAAATATACAAATTCATCCAATTCTTTAAAAAAAAAATTATAGATTGGGTAGATGTGAATAATTACAGACCAGTCTTGAATGTTCAGAGGCAAGATGACCAGTTATGTGGGAGAGGAAACAAATGGTAGTTTGGGATGAGGCTGATCAGGGTTCAGACTGGACAGAGACTTAGTAGGCCTGCATAGCAATCTGTGTCTAAAGATAGATTGGGGGAGCCTGTTTATTTCTCTGTAACTTGCAGGGGCCTCAGTTACAACTGAACATCAGATGGTTGCAAGGTGGTGCCAGTTTGTGCTGGTTCTGCTCTCACCGCTCTGAACAAACTTAGAAGATAGTATGTGGTAACTTCTATTACTGTGGAGTTGAGCAGATCTGTGGGGTATTGCATGGTTTGATGCTTTTTAATACTGTGCATTTTTGAGATGGAGGGAGAGAGCGTAATGCAGTGTGGTGTCATCGGTATGCTGAAAGTGCCCAACTCTATTCTTTCTATTTGATCCAGGTGCAGTAGCTTTGTGTTACTGTCTGAACTTGGTTATGGGTTAGATCAGGGGTGTCCAAAGTTTTTGGCAGGAGGGCCACATCGTCTCTCTGACACTGTGTTGGGGGCCGGAGAAAAAAAGAATTAATTCACATTTAAAATTTAAATAAATTTACATAAGTTTGCATAAATAAATATATTAAAGATGAACTTAGATGAATGCATGACGGTCTTGCAAAAGCTCAAGGCCTATAAAAGGCCTTGCACAAAGCAAGGCAGGCCTTTCCTTTGCTTCTGCTAAGGCATCACAGACATGAAACAGCAAGCAGTGGAGAAAGCCCTCACCCCACAGCTTACGCAAGAGGTCAAACAGTCACCCTTACGCTGAGAGCAGTTGCATCGAGCCAGAGCAGGCTCCAACAAATCTCTGGAGGGCCAGAGGTTCATTGGAGACTGGGGGCTCCCTGAGGGCCACATTGAGAGGCCTCGAGGGCCGCATGTGGCCCCAGGGCCGGGGTTTGGGCACCCCTGGGTTAGATGAAGGAGAATAATTTGGGGCTGAATCCAAGACAGAAATTCTGATATTTGGGGTTTTTTGTGGTGAAATCTGGATGCCTGTTTTAGAAAGGGTCACGCTCCCCCTGAGAGTCAAGTTTGCAGCCTGGATGTGTCTTGGATCAAGCTGTTTGATTCGCAGACTGTGGCCCAGTCCACTTTTTATCATCTTCAAATGACAAGCTGTCAGAAAAGTTTTTTCACAGACTCTAAGCTTGCTGCTGCCGTCAGTGACCACCTGTTTGGATGATTTTAGTGCACTCTCTGTGGAACTGCCATGGAAGATGGTTCAAAAGGTGCAATGGGTGCTAAATTCGGCCATCTGGAATGGGCTGCAGAGAACATATTTTCACATATTCTTGTTCAACTGCACTAGCTGCCAGTTAGCTTTCATGTTGGTGGTGGTTTTGACCTTTTAAAGCCTTAAATGGCCTGGGCTCTGCATACTTGAGGGAACACATTCTTCCCACATTGGTTGTGGAGGCCCTGCTCCAAATCTCCTTTTTGAGATTGGTGAGAACTCTGAACAGGGGCTTTTTGGTAGTTCTTCGGACTCTTTAGAACACTTGATCCAGGGATGCGGGCCTGACAGTATTAGACAATATTGTTCTCTTTTTTCAAATGTGCCTGATGGAGAGCTTTCCTTGGAGTTGGCTCCCTGTGTTTGTTTTTGTGTTGTTGCTGCTGCTATGTGATATTTCTTTTGGATTGTGTTTATTTTTGCACTCTATTTTTAATTGTAGGATGCTTTCTGGTTTTTTAAGAAAAGTTATAAAAATGTTTTAATGATATATGAATAGCCTGTTTGTTTACTTCTGTGCTACTCTGGACATTCCTTCCTGTAGCACACTTTTAGATACAAGAAATTCAGTTTGATAACAGTATTGTGGGGAGAGGAGCAAGCACAGATACCTGTGGCTTCTCTTTTCCTCCCCTGTGGCTTTTCTCTTCCTCTCCACAGTATTCTTTCATGCTTCTCACTTGCCATTTCCTCCTATTCCAGAAGTAAGTGGATCCCATAAACTTCTTGCATGTAAGAAAATGGGGAAAACCTCATGGGGTGAAAATTTAAATAGTTCCCCCTTGAGGTGTTGAATTGATTCACATTTTCATACCCTTTAAGTGGTACTTCCAGGTCTGCTACTTGAAGGGGCTGAATCACCCTGCCTATTAGCAGGCTCAGCAGATACAGTACCTGTTTCCTCTTCTGACATGGGCATCATTGATGTTTATTTTGGTCCTCAGCCTATGTGTGGTATTAAAGTCCAACTCTGTCCCTATTTATAGCCTTTGAATTTATATAAGTCAATGAAGGAACTGGAGTTGGGACATTATTCATGTGGGGACAAAATCCCTATCACACATCTCAGAGACGTGGCCTTAATGTAGGGGACAGGCAGCAGATTTTGACAATACAGGTATAACCTACTTAGTCACTTTTCACCCATGATGAGAAGGGAAAAGGTCATTTAACAATAACCTTGTTAGTGCAGGAAAGGGCATCAATCATCCTCTCTCCAGGCGCTTAGAACAGCTTCATTTTCAGGCAAGCGAACCCTCCCTTCCCCCTGAGCACATGAAAGAATGCAAAGTAGAAGTCATTATCTCCTCCCCTTTGCACTCTTTCCCAGATGAAGTGAGAGGTGGCTGCCTCCAAGTGAAGGTTTTCTAAGTGTCCAGAAAGAGTATGATTGATTCTGCATCAGGGTCTGCCTGAAGCTTCTGTTGTGCGTTACAACGGTTAGAAAGGCTATTTTTAAACTGCTGAGCAAAAGGACACTGTTTTTTAAATGGATTTCCTTTAAAACAATTTTTGGTATCCACATGGTTGCTGGAACGGAACCCTTGAGGATACTGAGACTCAACATGGATAAGGTATTTGCTTTTATGGGAGAAAAAGTGGTAGAACCTTTATACTACTAGCCTTATATAGACAGCATGAAGGTAACATACAGCCCAATCCAGCGCTTGTGGCACCCAGGGCTGCAGTGGCACCAAAAATGGCTGCCGTTGCATCCTGTGTGCTCCAAAGGCAGTGCTGGTGGCTCCTCGGGAGAAGGGGACTTTGTCCCCTTTCCCCGGGTAAGCCAAGTAGCCCTGCAATGGGGCTACTCAATTCTACGTCGATCCAAGGGTTGGCGTAGAATTTTGAGCCTCTGTGTTGGGCCCACGGCCTGAAATGGAGGCTCAGGATCTGGTGGAGACACCTCCCTCCCACCCTCCCACCTCCAACAGCATGCCTCCTCACCGCCCTTTCCCCGCCCTCCGCCTGCCTCCCCCCACCTTGGAACACCTCCTCCCCAACTCCCCCCATGCCCCCACCTACCTCTCCACTGCCCGGCTGTCCGTGTGACCGCTGAGCAGCAGAGCTCCGGTAATAGCCCAGTGCCAGCCAGCACTGGACTAGTACCGGTATTCCACTGGTGCGTTTGCGACAGTGCGTGCTGGCAGTGAGCCGGCGCGCACTGTATAGGATTGGGCCCATAGTCACTGTGGCTTTCAAGGGGCATTTTCCATAAAGAATGTCATGGTTAAGACCAGACAAATGCACAGCAAAATAAATGCAGTGATACACGAGTTTGACAAAGCTAATTAGTACTGTACATGCTAATGACCCAACTGCAGAAAAGGCAGGATGCCTTTACTCTTAAATGTATCACTTTCTATTTCCTTACTGCCTATTTCTCCATTTCCTGTCTTTGAATATTTATCGTGAAGCCCAATGATAGCTATTACCATAGTTACCAAATCATAATAAAGAATAACTATCAGTTTAATGTTTGTTTGGTTTTATTCCATTTTTGGAAATCTATGCGGTTAGGCTCATGCTAATACTCAGATTTAGTCACTGTATTGCATTTTCATCTTATGAAATACTACTTTGTCATGGAAGTTTTTATTTTTAGACAGATATTGGCTTGATGATACCCTGAACATTACAGAATTCCTGTCATATGTCTGGCATATGACAGTTACTCACTAGGCTAAAAAGCTGAACTATTTAACTACCAGACTTCCTTTCCAGCTGAACAATTGGCTGTTACAGAATCTTAATTTTTCCAAGACTGGGTTTTGAACAGTTATAGCATTGATTAGTTAATATGGTTTGTGGAGTTCTAAATTTTGCAGTTTTGCCCTGGCATTTGAATGTTTCAATTTTGTGTAGTTAACTGTGCTCATCTTGTGTATTTATACCGTTTTGCAGCATTACATGCTGTCCTGCATGAGAAAATACCAGCAAGTAAACATTCTGATCCATATACTTAAAAAGTACATGTTTATGTCATCTGGAATTCTGTCCCCCTGATTCAGCAAGGGAGCTCTGTGATCAGTAAAAGATTTTCATGCACAGATTGCCCTTCTGGATCTTCCCAGATGCATACAAGAGGTGCTGTTGAGAGGCCGGGTTGGAACTTTGCATCCAAGAAGTGGCACATGTGACTCTCAAGGTACACTTGCCCCTCCCTCCCCAACCAAAGCAACAAGCACCATCAGAGCTGTGTATGCTAATAATCGTAGGGAGCATGAAGAGGCAAGTACTATACAGTACTGGATGGCTATAGAATTATACGTCATAGTTCTGTTAGCTTATAAATTCAGCAGCTTCAGTGCATGTATAGTTGTGTCCCTGTTCCCTTAAATGAGTAAGAGAATGCTAAGCTTGACCCTTGGGCATCCAGTCTTTACCTTTGTAGAGAGTACTTTGGAGTCACACCCCTTGACAAATGTTAGCTCTAGATCAGTGATTTTCAACCTTTTTCAGCTCGCGGCACACTTCTTGACCGGTTTGCAACCTTCAGTCTCGAAAGACTATGGTATAAGCCTACAGCACCCAGTATTCCCAGGCGGTCTCCCATCCAAGTACTAACCAGGCCTGACTCTGCTTAGCTTCCAAGATCAGACGAGATCAGGCATGTGCAGGGTAACAGTTGCTTGACCACTGGCAAGGCACTAAAATGGTCAAGGCACACCATCAGCTTTTTGACAATTGACAAGGCACACTGTGCTGTCAATGGGGGCTCACATCCCCTAATGATCCTATTGATAAATGAGCCTCTCCCAAATACCTGCGGCACACCAGTGTGCCACGGCACAGTGGTTGAAAATGGCCACTATAGATTTTGAGAGGGCAGGATGCTTGGAATTGATCCACTTTCTCCTTGCCACTGTTATCATTACCCATTCACTTCTCCCTTCCTCTGGGCTCAATCTGCATCACCACCCAGAGGAAGAGAGCAAGGTGAGCAGTAACTGTGACTCATCTTGCTCTTGTCATTGCTTGCATGTTCAGAGAGGGCAGACAAACAGGCTAACCTTGCTCTTGCTCCTTCTCACATTGCAAGGAGAAGGAGCAGGGCCCTGTGGCTCTGAGTTACAACTTGTAGGCTTTGGCAGGTATCCCAAATGCCAACCCCAGACACTGGCCCAACCTTACCTAAATGCATTGCAGGTACTCCTCTGGTCACCTGTTTCAAGTAAAGATGGCCTTCAGGCACTGCCTCGCCACTAAAACTGAGAGCAATCTGTTATGCTGGCTGTGGCCAGGTGGACAGTGTTTTCTCACTTGCCTGGCAGAAAGATCCAGACAAAGGACAGTCAAACTGGCAGATTCTTGACTGACAGTCAAAAGGCAGATTCTTTTACTGTCTTTGGAAGCCAAAAGGATACGGCCAATGGAATGTGCTTCTGATGTGCAGCATTGAGGCCTTGTTATCACGGCAGAGGATAAATCTGTGTCTGGAGTCCAGACTCTGGACTGTACTATTTTAGGCTGCTAGTGGGGGCTCACATGGATGTGTGCTTTGTTTACAGTAAAAGTACCTTCTCCCTGTTGTCTCGCTTCCTTTGTAGAGGTTTTTATGCACTGAGGCATATCCAATCATTTGAGACCCCACTTGTGACCTGAAGGCACATATTTACCACCCTATGAGGTCCAAACATAGGAGCAGCTGCTCCTCTGGGGGATGCAGAAGACTGCATGGGAACAGTTTTGCTCTGGGTGAATATAGTCAAGTTCTGAGGCAACTGCTTCTCTTATGGCTCCCTTGTTGCCACCTGGAAACTAGAAAGGAGTAGCCCCTAGAAGAACTTTGCTCTGCTTTCCAACACAGCAGGATGGTCATTGCCTGATTCAGCTGATGATGGGGAAAGAGCTGAACGGAGCAGAAGTTAGATGATTACCCTCTGAAGTACGGGTTGTACAACCTCGCACAAGAAGGGAACCAAGAAACTATAGTCCTGAGGTATTCAATCTGTGCATCCTGCCTCCCTAGTGAGGCGTGGCTAGCCTTCAGGGGCATCTTGGGGCATCTGGGGAGAGGCATCCGGAGAGCTCAGCCGCACATGCTGCCTGCTGACTTGCTGCTTTTCTGCAGCTGTGAACAAGGAGGGCATGTGAAACATGTTGGGGGGAGGTGGGAGAGAAGGCTGGCTGGGCAGCAGCAGAGGTTCTGCATCTCATTAGCTCAGGGCATCCTCCTGGCAGGCTTCAAACTGGGAGGGAGGAGTAAATACAAGCAGCTCAGTGCTTTCCTCTGCTTGGGAAGGAAGGAGCCAGCCTGCTCTTGGGGTTGTCCAAGATGTGTGTGGGGTTGTCCAAATGCCCCAGCCTGCATTCCTCCATCTTGCCTGGTGGGAATAGGGGTGGCAGCTTGCACATTGGGGTGTATGTGTATGAGCAGCCCCCATCTACTTTGGGGTGAGTTGTAATCTTGCTCGGTGTGGCTGCAATCCTTTGCACACTTTCCTGGGGGTAAGCCCATTTGGCTCAAATGGGACTTACTTCTGAGTAGACATACATAAGCTTGAGGTCTGTGTCAGCTTAACCAAGGATCTTCACCTTTCTTTTTTTCCTTCAAAAAGAAAAAAAAGCCACTCTTGATGGCTTTGTCTCCAAAAATTGATTATAAAATAAAAATACCCATTCCTTTTCAGCCTTCCCCCTTTTTCCTCCTGCCTCCTTTTCGGGTGGGGGGGGGTACTCTGTTGGCTGCTATTGTAAGAAAAAGGCACAATCCTAGCTAGGTCTACTCAGCAGTAAGTTCTACTGTGTTCAATGGGACTTACTCCCAGGAAAGTGAGGTTAGGATTGCAGCCAGTCTCTGAGTCTCAGTTTGGATCAATTTTCAATTAGCAGATATACACAAAACAAAGTCTTCCCCTCAACCAGCAAATTCATCTCTTCCCCCCCCTTTCCAAAATCCTGCAGGTGTGCTGCTAACAAACTCAGGGCACAATCCTACCAGGTCTACTCAGAAGTAAGTCCTATTTTGTTCAATGGGGCTTACTCTCAGGTAAGTGAGATTAGGATTGCAGCCTCAGAGTGCTGGCAGCTGTTTTTTTTGTTTCTAGTGTATAATTATAACACCTTCATCCCCATTTTGGGGGTAACTGAGGTGAGGTGTTGTAATGGGGAGCCATGGCCAATGGCCACAAGGATCAGGGGAGCAGTGAGCTGGAAAAGTTTGAGAACCACTACTATAGTCCCTTGACTTCCCAGGGAATTTTCAGGGGTTGCAGAGAACTGTTGGCCTGAGGAAGGGTGGGTAAGTCATAAGGATACAACCTTATGACTTGATTGAGATTTCTCAGTGGAGTGCTGTGTACAGAGCATCATTTATCAGCTCAACATGATGCTGGTTTAGCTTTGTGAAGATACTGCAGCATCAGCTTTATGATTAATGTGATGCTGGTAATGCCCATAAAGATGCTGGGACCTTGGTATAAGGTTGCAAACCTGCATATACTTTACAAAGAAGCTGTTGGAATTGACACTGTACCCAACTAAAAGTGCTCTAGGACTGAAGTGGAAACCTCAGCATATCCTGATTATGTTGAAAATGCAGGTCGGCACAGCTGTGGTTTTAATTTAGTGTAAAATCAGGAGTATTCCTGGAAGGCTTTTGTCGTCTTGCTTTAAAAAAAAAATCATTCCGGGACAAGAAGGGATATCCTCAGCATATTGGAAACATTTTCCATTTAGTTAAGAAAAAGAGTGTGATGGAATTAAAAAGATCTAGTGGGAACTTAAAAAAAGTAGCTCCTTTAGTGTCCTGAAATGCATCTGTTTTTGAAAGGGGGAGAGCTTGTGTAAAATCACTTTATAATAGAACAATTTGTGATATAGTAGGATTTAGTAGCTACAGAAAAGGAAATGTCTTTTCTCCAAACTAGGGGTGCCCAAACCCTGGCCTCGGGGCCACTTGTGGCCCTCGGGGGCTCCCAATCAGGCCCTTGGGGAGCCCCCAGTCTCCAATGAGCCTCTGGAGACCTGCTGGACCCCATGCTGGCCGAATGCAACTGCTATCAGCATGAGGATGACTGTTTGACCTCCCATGTGAGCTGTGGGATGAGGGCTCCCTCCACTACTTGCTGTTTCACGTCTGTGATGCAACAGCGGCAGCGAAGGAAGGGCTGGCCTTGCTTTTGCAAGGCCTTTTATAGGCCTTGTTCTATTGCAAGACCTTCATTCATTCATATAAATTCCATCTCTAATAAATTCATTTATGTAAATTTATTCAAATTCTAAATGTAAATCAATTCTCTTTTTTCCTGGCCCCTGACACAGTGTCAGAGAGAGGATGTTGCCCTCCTGCCAAAATGTTTGGACACCCCTACTCCAAACTATACAGGTGTGCCCTGGTATCTGCAGAGGTTCCTTTACCCCTGACTGTTAAATGAAACTGCAGATACCAGGGAATGTCCCTCCACACTCTGGAGGCAAGGGGAACTCCGCTCCTGTCGCCTCTGGAGGGTCCTCTCAGCCCAGCCAAGACCACACATGTGCGTCTGTGGCCTCTGCTGGGCTCAGACTGAGCCTTAGAGTAGAAAAAGTGCACTTCCAGGTTTTGTTTTTTGTAAAAAAAGGCATTAGGAGGTCTGGCTTCCTGGAATTAAAAAGTTACTTCTGCTTTTATGAAAAAGGCTCTAAGGCTCAGTTTGAGCCCAGCAGGTGCTGTAGATGGACGTGTGTGCATCTGCTGGGCTCAGAGAACCCTCTGAACCCTGTGGAAGTGAGGGCACCAGACCTTACCTTACCTTACCTCCAAGGAGGCAGCAGACCCAGTCCCCTGATAAGTGAATCCGTGGATAGGGGCCCCCCTGCACTATCTAAACAAATCTGAATATCATAAAATTCTTAATTCACAATTGATTATTCTTGCACACTTTGTTATTATGTCTTGAACAAAAAACCAACACATAATCTTTGCAATACCTCCACTATCAGAATTAGGTCCTATTCTTAAATACTGTCCATTTTTGTTTCATGAACTCACCCATCTCTTGCACTCATAGGACTAAGAGGGTCCTGCTAAAAATTCCATAGAGCCATTATGTTAAATATGAGGATGGGGTAGGTAAAATTCAGCAAGCCTTTGTTTAATTTTGGCTCCCACTTGATATGGAATTAATTGCTAAAGCAGGTTTCTGTGAGTCTTGGTCTATATACTTTCAGGAAGCAGTGTAAGGCCTTCTTTTTCTGATAGCCCTTAGAGAACTATTGTAATTTTATTGTCTTATGGTTTAATATCCTTTTAAAATCAATAAGCTGATATAAATTGCATACATTTTTAAAGTTTGTATTTTTAGAACTCTTATGCTACTTTTCCTTAAAAAAAATCAACAGTAGCGTAAAATAATGAAACAATATTATCATTGAACATCACAAACTGTATAAAGACTACATACATATAAATGCGTTAAATTTGGGTTAGAAGATTGTTGATAATCTTTTGAAATGATAACAATGCACAGGAACTCTTTTTTTGTTCAGTAGGGTAGAAAACCAATAAACTAAAAGATATATGACTTTTAATCATCATTTGTCAACTAAGAGTGAGTGCTACTTGTACCTTAGATGCTAATCTTTTCGACAAAATGAGTGGACTTGTGGACTTTTGTTTGTCAGCATAGGAGCACTGGAATGAATAGACTCTCCTCCTTTCCTCTTAAACTGGCAGTACAGTCCTTAAAGCTGACCTCTTTTATCTGGTCCTTGAAGGGACTGTGCTTTGAACTGACCTATAAGAGGTTTTGGTTTCTAACCTTCTTTGAAGTGATGCTTCAAAGCAGTGTTTGTTTCTGACCAGCTGTTGTGGTGCATGAAGAGGTTAACTGACTGATCATAGGATAACAATTGTAGATAGCCATGTTGGTCCATGAGGAGGAAAAAAAAACACCCCAAAGCCAAATTCTAACAACATTTTATCAGGACCAGTCATGGTGAGACAAAATCATAGCATATAAGTTTTGCCACATTTTGAGCTGGCAGCTATGTGTAAAATCGTTTATTGTGACCAAGTGTAATCATGAATATCTAGTAGCGTTGTTTTAATTTTAATTATTTCATATGCAGTAGAAAAATGGATCACTAGTCACAGCAGTCTAATGGTCAAACACAATAGCTTAAAGAGGATGAGCAGAAGGAAGCTCATGTGGGCTAAATTCTCTATCTCCTTGTCAGCACAGTAACTTGCTGCACCCTTTAAAAATTCACTTCAGAGGGTCAGAGGACTCTCTGGAATAGGTTTGTATGGGACATCCAAGTCTGCAGGTTTAAGGGGAGGTAGGTGAACATTGTCGCCCTCCTGCTGTGTGATCTAAAGTGCCTTCTGTTTGCTGTAGAGGCAGTTAGGATACAACCCAATAACACTTTGTATTGTGTATTTACAAAATAGCTTACCAGTCAGGGCTGCCCACTCTGACTGTGGATACTCCTGGGGATTTTTTCCCCCCAGCAGAATGGAGTGTTGCAAATTCCTGGAGACCTCATTAAAATATCCAAGGTTGCTTTCAATAGTTGTCTGGAGATTGATGCTGGAGACTCCAGGCCAACCCTGAAAACTGGCATCAGTTAATTTTTTTAAAGCGGACTGTGCTGTTGGTTTATGTTTCCTCCAGAAGCTCTGGTCTTTCAACCTTGTATTTTGAAATGGGAGAGGAGTGCTGAGATAAACTTCTCCAGATGCACAATTTTGCCTTGACAAGAAATATGGACACAAATGGTCTGCAATGGGTTTGTGTGTTATGGGCAGAGCTCTTATGGATGGGTGGCAACTCTGTTTAGCTGATGAAGTTATCTGTTAGGACTATAAGGAAGGGCAGACCAGGTGTGTGGTATTCGTTAAGCATTTTAGAAACCAGAAGAAACATTTTGATTCTAGCTGGACACATTTTTGCAAGCTGAGCTGTAGAGCAGGCTTGACATTATAATGACTACAATGAGTTGTGAGATGGGGGATGCATCTTGTTGACAGTTATCAACCATTTTTTGCCAAAAGTAGCTTGGAGCTGCAAGTGTACATCATACCTTCTTCACCACATCCACTAAAGGAAAACAAAAACAGGACAGTGGAAGGGTAATAAGTGGGTTAATTACTGTATTGGTGATCCTGGCCCCTGTACCGACTGGGGTCAGAACTGCAAGGTGCCGGCCCCCTGCTGTCTGGGGGCCAAAAACCAGAAGTGGGGTTTAAAGGCCTTCTGGAGGTCTCAGGGAACTTTTGGAGGGCTGGGGAGGCCACACGCAGCTGTCCCAGCTCTCCAATGGCCTTCAGGCAGGGGCGGGGGCAGCGGTGGGTAGACGAGGAATTGGAGCCACCCCTGGAGGCATTGCACCCTGAGGCATTTGTTCCCCCTTGCCTCCCCCCAGGAACTCCGCTGAACTACTTTTTTTAAGCTTATAGGATCCAGCAAGAGTAAGGCCAAAATTTTGAGGTAAATCCTCACCAGATAGGCTACAAAGATAGATGGTTCTCTGTTAAGAAGTGAGGGTCAAATGTGATTCTGTTTTGCGGTGAAGGGATGTTAGAGTTTCTTTCAGTTTGCCCCCCCCCCGCCATTTGCAATAAGGAAGATAATATAATATGTTAATAAGAATAATAATAAAGAAGGTAAAATAGGTGGGGGAGGGGTGGAAGAGAAGCCACCAAGAGCATCTCTGGGCATGCTAAGGGCTGTCTTCCCTCTGAACCTCTTGTCCATGTGGACTGGTGAAATAGTGCCCCACTCATGAGAAGACTGTTTATTTTTTAACCATTTTTTAAAACAGATGTATTTTACTGACTGAACAGAAATGCTGTTCTACATTTCTCTCTCCTAAATAGACTCATTTTAGGCCAGAAAAGAAACAAGTGATTTCAGTTGTAGCAGCAAAAACTGGAACTCCTGAACTTTTACATCAGCCAGGAAATTACAGTTGTGCAGATGGAAGGCTAGCATGAGGAAATGGAAAGATTAGACACTAGAGATGTGGGATGGTGGTCAGAACATGGGACTGTGAGGGAAGAACTCCTGAGTACTCATTCATCTCCCATATTCCCCTTTGTCCTTAAGTTAAACTTGCTGCTTCAGCTTTTCCATGCAAAAATATTTAGAACACACTGATTTGATTTGGGGCATTTTGACCTTTGTTTGTTCGCTTTCTACAAAGTCTTAAGATGTATCTATTTTTTAATGTATTTGGTGAACATGTCTAAGGTGTCCAAAGCCCCGTAGATCCCTTGATAAGAGTTCCATATAATAACCTCACTGCAAAAGCAAAGGGTTTAAACAGAAACCAGCAGTACAGCAACAGCTCCTACTCTTTCTTACCCCTGGTAACCGAGCAAAAAAGTACCTTTCAAAGTGGCAGCCTTTCTGTTTAGCTGGGGGTAAACTGTTCCTGTTCACCCCAGCATAGTGTCCCTCCAGTAGGCTGTTAACTTGTGTCTCCTTTTGAAGATATTGAGCGCCTTTGGGACTGGGGACCATCTTCTCATTTCTTTTGCTATGTAAACTACTTTTTGTTCGTAAAAAAGCTGTATGTATATATACCTAAGAAAGAAGGTATATATACCTTCTTTCTAACTATAAAAAAGACAACAGGAAAAAATTAATCATTATGAGATAGGGCAGGGGTGTCCAAAGTTTTTGGCAGGAGTGCCACATCATCTCTCTGACACTGTGTTGGGGGCCGGGGGAAAAAAGAATTAATTTACATTTAAAATTTGAATAAATTTACATAAGTATACATAAATTGATATATTAAAGATGAACTTATATGAATGAATGAATGGTCTTGCAATAGCTCAAGGCCTATAAAAGGCTTTGCACAAAGCAAGGCTGGCCTTTCGTTGGCTGCTGCTACTGCATCACAGATGTGAAACAGCAAGCAGTGAAGGGAGCCCTCATCCCACAGCTCGCGTGAGAGGTCAAACAGTCACCATCATGCTGAAAGCAGTTGCGTCGGGCCAGTGAGGGCTCCAGCAAGTCTCTGGAGGGCCAGAGGCTCATTGGAGACTGGGGGCTCCCTGAGGGCTGCATTGGAGTCCTCAAGGGCCACAAGTGGCCTGAGGGCCGGGGTATGGGCACCCCTGATATACATCATGCTACTTGACAGCAGTACACATAAACAGCAGATACTCTCTCTCTTTACAATTGAAGAACCAACTCCATAGCCCTAAGGAGTCCTGAGTGAAGGGAAAGACAACAGAGAGCTTGAAAAATGCAGTTTTTGACAGCAGTTGTGTCAGGCCAGTGGGGGCTCCAACAAATCTCTGGAAGGCCAGAGGTTCATTGGAGACTGGGGGCTCCCTGAGGGCCGCATTGAGAGACACTGAGGGCCGCATCGAGAGACCTCAAGGGCTGCGTGTGGCCCCAGGGCCAGGGTTTGGGCACCCCTGAGGTAGGGTGAAAAAACTGGGCATTCTGCTGACCTGACCATCCTCAGTCTAGGCCTCAGACCTGAAATGCAACCAAAATCCCTGTCAATTTATAATGCAGCATTGGGATGGAAGATGGGAAGGCTTGTTGAGGAGTGAGGCGGTGCACAAGCCTCAGCTTTCTTTGCTTCAGTCTGCTCTAAATTATGTAAGAAGACTCCCCCCTGGTCTGCTTACAAAATCCTGTCTCCAGACCTGATATGCTGGCCAGCACTGGTCCAGGAAGTGGAATAAAGCCATGTGATCTTGGTGCACAGACCCACCAGAGTGAGGAGGCACCATGTTGCTGGTGTGCTTCGTCACCACCCTGCATGAGGCACCAAAGAGTCCCTGCTTAAAGCCTCATTGCTTATCTGTTTAAACATTGTTTCAGAAGGCATGACAGGTCTTAAAATGCACGGCTTACGTTTTATGCATCTTTCTCACAGTTACATGTCCCAGCAAGACATAATGTAAGAAGGAGGTCCTTAAACCTCTGTTGTGGTCAAAAATATCCTGTTGCTTGTATAAAATTCCAATTCCAAGCCTTAAGCATTATGCTAAATGAAGAACTTCACCTTGGCCCCCAGTGCTTACGCAGCAACCAGCTTTCAGAGCTTGGAGCAAGAGGGAAAAGTGTGCTGGAATTCTGTGGCTGTATTGCATAGGACCAGAGACCAAGACTATCGAAATACTTGATAGTCACATAGGTCTATATCCAAGCAAGCCCAAGCATTAAGAAACTTGGGGAACGGAACTTTTCTACCCTCTCCCCCTCACTGCAGCTCTCTGTGCATCCCTAAAAGCTGTTTTTTAGGGTTGGGAGACCACTGGACACAGGATGGCATTTGCTCCCATTGATGCAAGGTGCCTCTGGCTCCGTTTGTGCGGGTTCCCCGCACCACATTCTGTCCTGTTCATGAAAGTCCCTCAATACTCAGGAGTGGTTATTCAGAGGGCATGGAGAGCACAATGGCAAGGAGGGATCAGGAAACACCCCTTTCCCAAGCTTCCTTCCACTAGTACTAGTTTGGATCCAACCCATAGCATTTTTTCCTAAGTGCTCAAAGTATTTTGCATTTTCTCAGTTTTCTCAGCCATCTAACATAGGTCATTGTTGTTACCCAGTCTTATGGCTGCTGCAGGGGAGGGACTGCTAGGGTGGCACTGGAGTGGAAATGGTGGCTTACCGAAAGTCACCTAATGGATTCATTCCTTAAGGGAGATTTGAAGCAGGGACCTCTTACTAATTTTCTACTATAAGTCTACCATCAGGTGCCCTGAGATCATGTTAATGTAACTAACCACAAATAAGCATGCTGTCTTAATATGGCATTTAGAGTGGAAAGGGCATAGCCAATTTCTGCACTGGCATTTCCAAAGTAGTTCAGTTAATACTTACGAAGAATAGGAGTAGTTATTTAAAATCTTAACATGATTGAATTTGGATTTTAAGACCTAAGTAGCTACTAGAAATCTACTGCAAGTGTTTTTGGATTGTGGTGATTTGGTGCATTAAATATGGTTGCAGCCCACATAAACTGGAGTGTCTTAGGTAGAATCAATATTTGGTGAATTCTAATCTTGGGCTTCAACTTTGTTTTTGATACCTTAAAAACTTTAGTTAGTTTCATCTGTAAAATTCTGAATTAGCACCCCCAAGTCCAAACTCTTTACTTGAGAGTTGCTTTTGTCTTCCAGAATTTTATTAATCTTTACTTCAGACTACAAGGCTATGGGCTCTTTGCAGCAGAGGCTGGAAGTATGTTTTGTTGCTATTTTCAGATTTTACTAAAATGCCCAAGCAAAAAGGAGTGGATGTTTTAGCTTGATTTCATGACCAACTTTTTTGGAAAGCAAGCACAATAGCATGTTTGTTGCATCTTTGCTCTAAGCCTCTCTGAAAAACTACTGCTTGTTCTATAAACTAAAGCAAATCCTTTCAAACACATCTATTTGTCTGTGTGGGGTTGTCTTGTCTGTTTTGTAATCCTTGCTGTGGATAGCTTGTTCTTGTTTTTTTGGAAGGGGTGCTAGAACCCTGACAGTAAATGCATTTACATATCCTGGAAGTGAACGTCACTGATTTATGGAAGAACTACTTCCAAGAAAGTGTGCTTTGGACCAATGACTCAAGTTGTGGCTGTTCCATTGAGTGGTTCTGTGAAGTATATTTGTTTCTCTGCACATTACAGCATTGTTTGTTTCAAGTATTTGTCTTCTGGTTTGTGCTGATATCTTAAGCAGCAGTGAAAATAAAGCAAAATTATGCAACTGTTCTGATGTCGAGATTATCTCCTTTCTTAAATTAGCTAATAGTTTTGGATGAATTCGAAAATGGCTCTTTGCCAATAACAACTCATTGTGTTACTCAGAAAGGACTGACTGGTCATAAATGTCATTTTCCCAGAACATTTTCAGGAACTAGCCGTACTCCAAGGCTATTTTAACATTTAAAAAAAAAAAAAAAGTCAAGTATGCCCGTTGGGCATACAGCCTAACTCTAGAAGTTGAGGCAACATTGGGAGAACAGGAAGTGCGCTACCAAATACCTTTCACTGCATCACATCACAGCCTATTCTCTTCTACCCAAAGCCCATGATGCTGCCCCTGTCTTCGTGACATGTCTACTTATTTCCATATTCTTTTCTGCCCTCAATCTCAAAAGTGCCTTCTTTGCATCCTACATCTTTTCCCTGTATTGTGACCCTACACTGAGCATTCTTTCTTCAGTTTTCTTTTCCTATTGCTCCTAATACTCAGCTTCCACTGGGTACCTCATGCATGCTTCCTGCTTCTTCTGGAGTCTGTTAGATCAACTTTTATTTCTTAGATTCCAGTCAGCTGCTGGGAAGTTGAAGGAGAGAAGCATACCTTGGATTAACCATGGCCTCAGCTGAAGTCACAGTGGCCTTTGGCAGCAATATAAATAAATCTTCATGCAGTGGGTTTTTAAAGTGTATATCAATAGCACTACATTATGTTGATATGTGCATGCACACATTTCCCGAAGTACTGCAGTTTTACCATTATTGGTTTGAAAGTACTTAGCTCAGTGCCCTGAATAACTGCTTCACAGAATATGAAAAAGAAATGTACCACCTTTGCTAGCACATTAACCACTGTAGTGTTTGAAGGCAAGGTGTGCATCTGCAGCAAATACATGGGAAGTACATGCTTGGAAAGAAGCCTTGGCCACTTATGTTTAGCCTTAGTATGCGTGCAAGTACGTTTCCCATTGGCTTCTATCCTAAGTTCTTCTTTCATTTGCACAAGGGGGAGCAGTGATTTTCACTTTCCTCTTCCTTCTTGCGGGCTGCCCTCCAGTTTGTTACTGAGAGCTGGGGGTAATTGGGTGTAGGGAGATGGGCAAAAAATCAACCCTCTCCCCTGTACAAAAAGAGCTTCTTCCACAAGAACCACTTAGGGTACAATCCATTCCTTTTGTCATGAGGACATGTAGTGGCCACAATGACAATATCTTTTCCATGTGGAGCACCTTAACTAAGGGCAGGAGTAAAGACTATTCTAGTATCCTTGAGATGGGAGTGATTATCACATTACAGTCAGAATGAGTCTTGCAGATATTCTGTTATGTGAAAAGATACAACAGTTCTGGGTTTGTGCAACTTGGTGTGACTTCTCTGGGCTCTACTAATAGCATGTAATAGCAATGGATGATTTGGCTTTAGTTACCACTCTTGTGAAGGCAGGAGCTTTTATTTCTATGTGTATTGTATTAATTATTCAATTAAGCCTATATCCTGTTGGACTAAACTATGAGTTGATATATTAAACAAAAAGAAACCTGTGATCAATGTTTCCTGTCAATTATTGCCTTTTAAATACATTCGTTATAGTATTAATGGGTCCTGAAATGTACTGTAAATGACATCTGATCAGGACACAGAGCAGTTCTTCCCTTTGACAAATGGTTATGGCATGGAATAAGTCTGGAAGGCAAGCAAATCCAAAATTTCCTTTAGGTTGCCACTTTACTTCTTGTACCTCTAGACTTGGAGTGATCAATTTGAAACCCTTAGGTCTCCCTTTCAGAAATGCTATTTGTACTTCACAGTGCTATAAAGGTCAGTGACCTTTGCAGGCACCAAGGAAGCTAAGGCCTATGGTAGACAATCTTAGAAAAGAGAGAGAGAGGGAGCCAGGATCATACATATTAATTACCCTCTTCATTATGAAGCAGTTACATTTTCCATATTTTTGACCTACTGATGGGACTGTTCGCAATTGTACAGAAAAATTAGGTCTTTCCTCACTGATAGCATTTCACTTCTCACTTCAGATTAGTTTTCTGTTTTATGAAAAGCATTGAGCCAATGTGAGAATATAAATGAGTTCGTTATATTCCAAAATTGTGATCACATTAATGTTAGGGAGGGCACCAGAATGCGGGTCTCCTGTTGTACTGTGTGCTCCCTGAGGCATCTGGTGGGCCACTGTGAGATACAGGAGGCTAGACTAGAAGGGCTTTTGGCCTGATCCAGCTGGACTTTTCTTATGTAACCTGTGGATTTCCCCCTTTCCTATATCCCCACCTCGCACTGTGTTCCAGGCATGCGCATGGGGCAGAAATACTCCAGAATCCGACAAAGGTGGCTAAAATAGTGACACCTTTGCTTTCTGATGGTTCCATGCCCACAAACTTTGTTTCATGCACAAAATTATTAAAAATATTGTATAAAATTACCTTCAGGCTATGTGCCTAAGATGTATATGAAGCATAAATGAATTTTGTGTTTAGACTCATCTGCAAGATATCTCATTATGTATAAACAAATATTTCAAAATCTGAAAAAAACCAAAACACTTCTGGTCCCAAGCATTTTGGATAAGGCTTCTCAACCTGTAACAGTTTTACTCATTTCTGTCTCTGGAGTTGAACATTCCTCTCCCCAGCAACTCTGGCCCCTATGTTTGTGTTGGAAGGGGTAAATAGCCTGGATCTACTCATAAGCAGTGATTTGTTTTGTTGAGGTCTGTGTTAACTTCTCAACATTTTTATTTGCCTAATTCTTTCATGTTTAGACTGAGCAATAGGCCAACTGTGACCTTCTTTGACCTTTTGAGAATGAAACCTGCTGAGACATCTGTATGCATAAGATTTTCTTTGCAAATGAAGTCCCTTGCTTGTCATAGGAACTAAACAATTGTCACTCTTCTTGATTTTGGCAGGATACTAAATTGTAAATCTTTAAAACCAGAATTCTCGCTCATGGCATTAAATGGATAATCACTTTTGAAGAAATGTCTATTTGGTAAAGCAACTGAACATAACATGTCATCTTGATTCTTATTTATGCTATAATTGCTAAGTTGACATTCTATAGTCAGAGAAACACTTTGACAATTTTAGAATTCTTTTTCATTTGTTAATGAACATACGGCTGTAATAAAAATTTGCCCCAGTCAAAGAGTGAATTCTTACTATAAGGACCATATTGACTTCCACATTAAATGAAATTAATTCTGTCAGTTTTATTACCAAAATTAAAAGAAGAAAAATACTTCAAGAATAGTTGCAACAACTGATGTGGCAAGTCTGCATTGACTTTAGTGCAATTACATCAGGGAAGGGGGCTGATGAATCACCACAGTATGTGTTTTAATTGCTTAACAGCAAATATTTTTGAGAATGTGACTGAAACAGTGTGATGAGGAAAAATGAAATAGTTACAGTTGCTCATATATTGGGCAATATCAATACAAATTGTATTGTTCATAGTGATGCCAGCAAACCTGCATCACCACCATTCCAGGCCACACCCCTACTCAGTTACTCTCTAGTATGTTACAGTCCATCCATACATACAGTATGTACCACCACTATAGTATACCAGATTTTCTTAATTAAATCACTGATTTAATTGAACTGTTAAATCACTGATTGATAGTTGCAAAACTGAGGTTGATGGTCAATACTATAATATATTTATTAACAGAGGTGTTTTAAAAGTGTCCTTTATCTTACTCAGTAGTAAGCCCATTGTGTTCAATAAGGCTTAGGCTGTAATCCTATCCAGTTCTGTTCAAGTCTATTCAGAAATCCCATTATAGTCAATGAGGCTTACTCCCAGAAAAGTGTGGATAGGATTGCAGCCTTACTCACTAGAAACAATCCCCTCTACTTATTAAGTATAGTACAGAACTTCAAAATTAGCAATGTATTGAGCTGTTGTGCTTGTTGTAATAAAATAGAACAGAGAACCATTGAATTTAAGGGAGGACAGTTAAGCATGTGTCTCAATCTCCCTCTTTTTAAAATGCTTAACTTTAGCCAGACTTGTGTCTACTATCTTTGGTATGTCTTAAAGTGATTAGTCAATAAATGCTACTGATTGCTAAGGATCATATCAAAAATGAGGGTATAAAAATAATGTAGCATAGATTACTAGTTTTGAAATTAGTGGTTGGAATTCTTCAAAAGTAACTTTAGTAGTGTAATTCGAGACAGACACTGGGGTAAATGAGAGCCAAAATCAACACTGGGTCTGAATGAAATGTTTTAATCCGAAAACTCAACCTAAACTATGTGATATCTGTTGCTAATGCTTTGATAGGTAGTATGATTGCCATGAAGTTAGGTACAGCCTGTTGTTCTGACAATACTTCTGATAAATGTGAAATAGTGATTAATAGCTTCTCTCTGGTGGTTTCAAAAGATTTAAGAAACTTCTAACTGATGGAGAGAACCTTTCCATTCTAACAAGTTTTAAACAATACACTTTTCTGTTGCAAATTCAGTATTTTTGCACAGCTTAGTTGGCTTTTGAATGTTTCTGTTGTAAGTTCATGTATTTTAATGTTAGTAAGCACTTTCTGCCTATCTGTGGCTCAAGACATGCCATTTTCTTTTGAATGCAGTGAAATGTTTCTGAATATAGTACATAACAGACAAGTACTATAAAACAATAGTCGATTTCACTGTATGACTTGGGTGACCATCACATCATTGGTTGTTCTGCAGGTGCAACTAAAAAATGATGACTGGGTTTAAACAAGCCCTTTCTAAATATACTTTCCTTTCCTAAATGAGATCCAGTTCTTTTAGTTTGATTCTTTTCACTTTGTAAATCAATACAGCAAACTATTGTTCCTAAGCCAGTCATCCTGAAAGCACCAATAGAATGATGAGCTTCATTCATTATTAGAGGAGATTTGCTTTACAAGCCTGGAGAATATTTCTTTACCCTTGAAGGCCAATTCACCAGTTGTAGGCATCATCATAATAGCAAATTAAAGCCTGACACATTTTAGGATATTAGCCATTTGGGAAACTTCCTGGAATCAACGTCCTAATTAATAGTAGCTTTCCCATGCTGTATTACTTCTAAATTCCTTTTTTTTAAATACCAAAGTTCTAGATTGTTAAGTACTATATGTATGCAAGATTAATGTACTGTTAATTGGCATAACATCTTGCACAAACCTGACCAGTTAGCTACTACCTCCCATAATAGTTATACTGAGCACTTTTTAAAAAATAGTGCATGCTGTTGATTGATGGGTTTGATTAATTGGTTAATGGTGTAGTTTTTTTAAACTAACATTCATTAATATGTGTGCAAGTGTGCATTTTGTAAATGAACATTTTGTGCTAAACTGTATCTCCTGAATATAGAATAATGTAAGTTGTGTATATGTTATAATTGAACCTACAAATATGATTTCCCCTATAAATTATCCACATTCACATCAAATTCACTTCATTTGAGCCTGGTCATGAATAAATACCAATCACATGAGGAATAAGGCATGGTACAAATAACACTGTTAATGTTTAGTCCTGTTATCCTGGAGACTTCTTGAGACACTTTGAGTGGCTTTAATGCCAGGTAACCTGGACCACTTAACACCTTGCACAAAAGGGAATTTGCAGAAGGGAGTTGGATGCTTCAATGTTCAAGTTAGTATCACTTACTAGAATGTCAGTATGTAAAATGTAAATATAATTGATCTTTCCTCCTCTGCCAATAGAACACATGCAATTAATTGTTTTTAAAGGATATCAGTCCACAGAATTAAAATACTGTATTTGCACTAGAAAACCTTGTTTCATTTCAAATGTAGCATCTCCTTGAGTGCAGTTTGCATCTTCCATGGTCAAAAGTACAGTAAACCCTGGCATTTATATGTTTCTACATGTCTGTTAATCTATTTCAGACACACTTGAAAATAATTTCTATAACTTCATCCAATACCTTACAGTGTAGCTGTACTCTTTCCCACTGTTTTAAACGCAGTTTTGACTCTGTCCAGCACAATTTGGAAATTCTGTGTAATTCATAGCTTTCCCTTTTTCTCAGTGTTAAATGTTGCCTTGCAAGGAAACTGCTTAAATGGAAAATATTTACAGTTAGATAGTAGTTTGTTGTAGTTAATACAAGTGTTCATTAGCTTTAGAAACCTGTGTGAATCCTATTCGTTGTGGAACTCTTAAAGAGAACCAGGTGGACTTTTGAAGCCAAATGCTTATTGGTCCCCTAAAGAAACTTCATCTCACATTCTTGCTCTTACCTTCCGTGAATGAACTGCAGAGTCCCTGAGTTAGCTGTAACTCCATACAGTTCAGATGCGGATTCTCTCAGGCATCAGGGATGTGAGCATTCCAGCAGTTACACCAAACAATGAGAGAGAGACTTTCTGCATGCTCCAAGCCTATGGAGCATTACGTCATTGCAATACCATATAAGGGAACTCTGTGTTGTGCAGACTCGTCCTGTCTGTAGTGTACTTCGGTGATAGCCAGAACTAAAAAAAAAAAGCTTATTAATGTGTTCTGGCTCCAGCTGATGCTCTGGACTGTGTGAAACATTTCATTTGTCTGATCAGTTTATGGCCAAAATGAATAGACGGAAGAGCTGGGACAGAGCAGTACAATATCACTACTGCTAGCTGGTTGCAAACTAGCCTTTTCCTCCTGGTTTTCCATAACACATTTGTTTGGGGAGGGACTGGGTGGGTTGTAAGTCTTCTTTTTGGATTACCAAAAACGTAACTTAGTTGAACTCCTCTGAGAGAAGTATAAACACTAAGCCCCTTTCTTTCTTTCTTTCTTTCTTTCTTTCTTTCTTTCTTTCTTTCTTTCTTTCTTTCTTTCTTTCTTTCTTTCTTTCTTTCTTTCTTTCTTTCCTGATGATGTAACTAGAAAACAATTCTTCAAGTGATGATGGAAAGGCCAGATGAGAAACTGGGGTGTGTTGTGCGTGTTTGCATAAGTGTGTGCAGATACTATTTTTCCTTTAAACCCATTTCTGTGTTCGTTTAATTGATTTGATCAGAATTTTAGAATGATGACACTTTGGTGACATGAAAAATTTTGAAGACAATGCTCACTTCCTCACTAAAAGAAAAAAAATGCATGGAAGTCTAGCATAGAGGATTTATTTTAGAATTAAACAGACTATATCTTAGTTTGCATTTGTATTCTTGTGCCATGTAGGGTGGAGTGATTATGAGAAAAATGTTGCAAAATTCTCATTGAAGGGTTAATGGAAGTTGTCTGATTAAATCCCTTGCACCTTAATGAAAAAGTATGAGACTGTATGGATAACTTTTAAAGATTACTCTGAGGTGCTCTGCTAGTAACACATCTGTCTTGACAAATGAAGTTTAGGAGTGTACCTGCTTATACTGAAGTGTTCAGAAACGTCATGCACTCTAACTTGGTATTAAGACAAATATATGAGCATCAAGCTCAACATTTCTAGGTGGTGTTCAGTGGTTCCTTAAAAATCTGGAGCAATTCAGCTAACTCTAAATGCTGTTGCTTTTTGGTAATCCTAACTGATATTCAGACATTGCTTAGCACTTTTAGTTAAGTGCTGTCATCTCTAAGGTTACTGTCTGCAGCTGGCTTACAAAACACTCTTACATAATGCTTTAAGACAGGAAATGAAGAGTGTCTTATTAATGTTTGGGGGAAGGGTTGGGTTGGAGTTTCTGGAACTCTAAAAAAAAACTTGGATTATGTGTTCAAGTTGTGATGTTTCCCTTTGATTAGGATATATATGCACAGTCTCTCTTTCTTTATAATTTAATTCTACTTGTAATGAATTATAAGCTGCTTTGGACTCTAGTCATAGAAAGTACAACAGGGGATTGCCACTAATTCTTCATTATCCCTTTATTACTCATGTACTTGTTTACTGAATTTTCACCTTTTAAATTTAATGTGGGAACCAGGCAGCTTCCCAATCAAAAATTGTTGCTTACCACAATAGACTTAAAAATTGTTAGTTTTTCACTTTGAAGCTGGAAAACAAACCCATGTTTTCTCCCTTTTGTTCAGCTGTTCTGTTGTGATTGTTTCACCCAGGGTAGTGGTTCTCAAACTTTGAGGGAGCTTTACTCCCTCAGTAAGTTATTGCGGGGGAGAGGCTAGGGCAGCGATGCAATCCCCAGGATCGCGCAGCTAAGGGGAGGCGAGGGGGGGTGCTTGTGACTTACTTTATGAAGACAGGCTGCAGCAGGATGCAGGAGGTTTGGGCAGCCCTGCACAGCACTCCACAACACTTGGAACCTGCAAAAGAAGCGGCTGCAAAGCACCTCCTGCAAAACGGAAGTGCTTTGCGCCTGTTTTCTCCGAACATTCCAAGACAGCCTGCTGCAGCCCTGTCTTCATAAAGTAAGTAACAAGCACCCCCCCTTACCCCCCCATACGAGCACAATCCTGGGGGTTGCTTCCCTTCCTCTCCCCTTCCCCCACCCCTTAAAGGGACGGGGGAACGTTTACATGAACTGGTGGGTCGCGACCCACCAGTTTGAGAACCACTGACCTAGGGAATATATTCCTAATTGCAAGCTTTGGGAGCTGTTTGTGAAAATGCTCATCCATCTGTTATAAAGCACAACAAATTCAAATAGGGCCAAATAGCGTTGTAATATACAATGGCATCACTAGGGTTGGCATCACCTGGTATGGGAGACCAGTGCATCACTCCATGATGGACCACCTCCCATATGGTGGGCATGGTGATGTACAGTTGCCCTTCCCCCACTGGTTTTTTGACCTTACCTTTTTACAGAATAGAGATGTTTCAAAGTGGTTTGTTTCATTGCGTTCTGCTATAAATTACGCATTAAATGGTATGTAACATGATGGTATCATTCCTACAAACCATGATTTTAGCAATTTTGGTCAATGTTGGTGTCTCCCCCCCAGCACATGTCACGCCCCTCCATGTGTGTCACCTGGTGTGGGCTGCACCCCCAGCAATGCCACTAGTCATATACAATATGTAACTTAGGGCCCAATCCTATCCAGCTTTCAGCACCACATCCTGGGGGGGGGGCAGTCATGGAGGACTCCTCAAAGTAAGGCAACATTTGTTCCCTTACCTCAGGGCTGTGTTGCAGCTGAAACTATGCTAGAAAATTGGATAGGATTGGGCCCTTACTAGATCCAGCAGTGCAAATAGGAGCTGCATACGCCATTTCTCTTCATGATCCTTCTGCAGGGATCAGGATGTCCAGAATATGACCCCATCATTTGCTGTTGAACCTGTTCCACAAAATGTTGCATCGGAACAATTTTATATACTATATTAATGAGGTCCACAGTTGCCTGTTGTTCCTTGCTTCTGCTGTCAAATGTATTGTACTGTATTCACTGAGGACCTATGCAGAAGGACATCCAAGCATAAAATGGGGTAAAGAAAAAGTGGGATCGTGCAACTTGTATCTTCTTGTGAGTAAGTTCCATTGTAATCAATGGTGTGTGCTTCAGAATTTGCATGCCAAGGATTACCCTGTTGGGATGCAAGGACTGGATTGCAGCACTGTGGTGTACCTGAAGGGGGGCCCCTGGTGCCAGGCTTATGGGGGTGGCACCGCATCACCATCCAGTTCCCTCGGCAATGCCCTCCCCCGTAGCACTCTGTCGGCGTGCCAGTATCAGTGTGCCAATCTGAGCGCCGCTCCCCAGAAATGTTGTGAGAGCTGGGGAAGCCGTGCGCAGCCTCCCCTGGCCCTCAGAAGACCTTGTTAGGCTGAAAATTGACACTTCTGGTTTTCAGCCAAAAACTGAAATTGTTGATTTTCAACCTCCAGAAGGCCTTACGAGGCCTTCTGATGCCTGGCCTCCCTGGCTCTCCGAATGCCTGAGGGGGGAGGCAGCAGGGACAGGGAATGCCACTTCCACTTGGGGGGGTGACACCCCTGGGGGTGTGCCCCAGGTGGTGCAGTGGCCAGGAACACCACTGTTGCAGCCTTTGATATTGAATAGACAGATGTACCTTGCTCTCAATCTTTACTCTTTCTGTTTTCAGATACTTACACCATTGTTAATTCTCTTTGCTTCCAGTTTGCTTCCCCTCTTCTTCCCAAAGAAACATTCTACTTTAAAATGCTGGTCAAACTTTTTCTCGAAATTTAAAAGTTCTTCTCCCCTCTCCCCAGCTGGAAGCATGAGAATTCTCTCAAAGTCTCTACTCTTTCCCTTTTAACCCCTTCACTACACATGCAGCAAAGTGGTTTACGCTAGTCCCCCCCCCCCCCATCTTCTGGGTTTTCTGCTTTTGAATTTTAATCAGTAGCCAGAATCCTCCATCCTCTTTGTGTGGGATCCTGCTTGGGCCACTATCTGTCCACAGAGTGTGGGGGTATTTGAAACAGAAAGTGTGCTTTTTGCATCAGGCAAGCATAGATGTTTGTAAAAAGTTTAATAAATACCTTGTTGCAGAGATACAATAATATACCCAAATAATTATGTCTGTAAAGAATAGTTAGCTCTTAGATTCCTGAGTGGAAAAAGAGTCTTGCAATTTGGAGCACTTCCCTTGAAATGCTTCCTTGGGCCAAATTCCACTGACTTCAGTAGTATAAGTAAGCTCTCATTGTCTTGTGATACTTGTTATATTTTTTCTGTTTGTAAACTGGTTAATTGCCTTGTGAGATTACACTAAGGGTTCATTTAGCCCAGGGGTGCCCAAACCCCGGCCCTGGGGCCACTTGCGGCCCTCGAGGCCTCTCAATGCGGCCCTCAGGGAGCCCCCAGTCTCCCATGAGCCTCTAATAAGCCTCCAGAGATTTGTTGGAGCCCACACTGGGCTGACTCTACAGCTCTCAGCATGAGGATGACTGTTTCACCTTTTGTGTGAGCTATAGGATGAGGGCTCCCTCCACTGCTTGTTGTTTCACGTCTCTGCTGCAGTAGTGGCAGCAAAGGAAAGGCCAGCTTTGCTTTGTGCAAGGCCTTTTATAGGCCTTGAGCTTTTGCAAGACCTTCATTCATTCATTCATTCATATAAGTCCATCTTTAATATATCCATTTATGTAAACTTACGTAAATTTATTCAAATTTTAAATGTAAATTAATTCTTTTTTTCCCCTGGCCCCCAACACAGTTTCAAAGAGATGATGTGGCCCTCCTGCCAAAAACTTTGGACACCCCTGATTTAGCCCATCAATCTCTTTTGAGAAGGGACTTGCTACATACCCTGAGAACCCCTTAAGTAAGATATAATTATTACAATTGTTTGTCTCCCCCCCAACATGTGACTATAACAAAACTGAGGAAAGTTCTTTTTAAATTACTGTTCTATACAGTATTTGGCCATCTTTCCCATTCAAACCCTCCCCTTATTCAGATTCTTCACCTTTCATAGTGATGTTTCCTCAGCATTAACTTTTGAGGGTGGGCGAATTTAGTGGAAGGGGGGCAGATCCTCCTAACCACTGGGTTTGACAGATATGTGATGCACAAATCTGCTTTATACTGATGATATGTTGGATTGAAACAGTGACCTTTGCATGTAAAATATGTGCTTTGCTGTGGAGCTTTCATTTGTCCCTGAACACGTTTATTTATTTTGTAAATAAAATTCATTTCTCCTTACTGGAAGAGGCTGTTAGTATGAAGTATGAGCTGGGGAAACTGTATGAGAGAGGATGATTTAGCTACTGACTCCTACTAAACAATTCCTGTCTCCTTAGTAACTAATCATAGTTTTTAAAAGTTTGTTATACTTGTATTATGGCAGGCTGGAATTCCACAGAATCAGAGAAGCTAGAGCTAAAGCCTGATTAGGTCATTGAGACCCTTGCGTGCCAACACAAAGTTGGTCCCTCCTGCGTGTTTAGCTCAGTTTGTTTTGACTGTTTAATGTTTTCAAAAAGTTTGGCTTTAAACTTTTGGTTTTGCAAGTTAAAACAGATATTCACAAAAGAGCATTAGCATTAGCATCTGTTTTATAACGGTGAGTAGGCCTGAGGCGTGTATGTTGATTAGGAATTAAGGAGCAGATATTGCTTACAGGATGTTGAAATAAGTCAGTTGGCAACTTCTTGCTCAGGAGGCCCACTTCACACTTTATGCAGAACCAAACCTGGACTTACCCCTGAGACAGTCAATATTCCCTGATAATGGCGCATATTTGCAAATCATGTTTGCTGTATTCTCATTTTATCTTTGCAAGTGAATTGTCACTTTTTTCAGGTCTGCACCCAATATATTTACGTGTGAAACGATTCTGTGTGGCTGGATCCAAATGTTTTGCAAGCAGAAGGTTTTGAGGTTCAAGCCCTGGCAACTCGAGATAAGATGATATTTGGTAGTAGAACTGGTGAATAGTTTTTGCCTGAATCCTGGAGAGGTGCTGCCTTGTAGTGTAGCCAATACTGTCTTAGGGCCCAATCCTATCCAATTTTCCAGTGCCACTGCAGCTGTGCTAATGGGGCATGCACTGCATCCTGTAGTGCGGAGGCAGTCTTGGAGGCCTCCTCAAGGTATGGGAACATTTGTTTCCTTACCTTAGGGCTGCACTGAGGTTGTACTGGTGTGGGAAAGTTGGATAGGATTGGGCCTTTAGTTTATAGATCACAGCTCTCCAGACTCCAGCCTGTGCTCCAGATTCAGTGCCCTGCCTATAACTTCACCCGCTTGAATGGCACTTACCTTTCTGCCCAAGAGCCTCTGTAGAGGGCCTCTGTTCACCCCCAGTCTTTGCATCCAATGCTCCAGCAGGCTTTGCACCCAGATTTCCAGGCAGAAGTGACTGGATGCAGCAAAGACTGGGTTGTGTATGGAAGTGCTTTGTGAAGGCTCCCCAGTGAAATGTCAAGCTCCATCCCCACTGGGAAGCCTTTGCCGGCATGTGGCAGTCTAGATCAGTGTTTCTCAAACCTTTTTGTCCACAACCCTAAAAACTGTTTTTCTTTCAGTCTAGTAACCCATGGAGTTGGTACATGTTAATATTAATACAAACACTCTGGAGTGCTTGGCAATGGCACCATTGTCATTGCTGAGTTCAGGAGCGATGCAAGGAATGCGACACAGAGCTTCAATTCTAGCAGCACAGTCATGCAGCTTACAAGGACCGCTGCTTCCCGTGACCCTATGAAATTTAGATAAATGCATTAGAGAGCGTAATGCCTTCAGACGGCCCAAAAACGTCACTTCTGCTTTTTCAGGAAAACCAGGAACTGATGTTTTTCGGCCTTTAGAAGGCATTCTGAAGGGAGGTGCATGGCCTTCCTGGCCCTCAGAACAACCTCCAGACGCAACTGGAGCACGGCTCTGGTCACATTCGGTTGAGCAGGCCAAAGACTTGCAGGGGACCGGAAGCTTGCTGCGGTCTGGATAGAGGCTTGTCGTGGGCTGCATCTGGCTCCCGGGCTGGGGTTTGGAGACCCCTGGTCTAGATGGTCCAGTGGCCTGACTCAGCCTCATATATTTTGGCGTCTTCTGCCTGACAAGTCTAGTGGCTCAGGGGAACCAGTACATGTAGCTTACATACATGTAGCATACACGTACTGAACATTCAATGTAATATGTTCGCACCCCAAAGGATTCCTGCAATTGCAGGATTTAGACATAATGTGTATCCATATGTTCCGTTAATAATGCAGGGTAAAGTTTGTGTGGGACAGAGTCTCTTTTTGACAGTGTGAACGAATCTGTATTGGCTCTTTAAAATCCCTGAAATTTGATTTGGCTATTAAGAGTTTATCTCTAGCTCATTTTGTTTTTCTGATCAATAGCTTTCATTATGCTTCAGCAATAGTACTAAAACAATGGATAAGACAGAGATTGTACTGTCTTTCTGTGTTTACATTTCTGTGATTACATTATTTCAACTCGTAAGAAATTTAATCACTCTTTTTCAAATGGTGGCTAGTTTGCCATTGAATTTAAGTACATAATCTTGTTCAGATTGGACCGCAATCTATACAATTCTCTTTTCATCATTTTGTTTTAATTTGATTTCACAGACTTTATTCCCCCCCCCCCCATAATATTTAGTCTTAACGGTGGACTTCGTACAGCTAAATGAGGTGGTGGGGGAAGCTATTACAGTAGGTCAAACAAAGAATGCTCCAACTGTGGGTCATCCAGTCTAAAATAGTTGTACAAGTGAAATTTCAGTCACAGATCTCTATTCACTTCTGTGTTAGATGTCAGTATAGGCAGAACCCTGTATCCACAGATTCATTGTCTATGGAACTGGGCGCTCCGTGCCCCCATTACAAGTACCTCTTATTTTCATTGTTGCATTTGGAGTGAGTTTCTTCCTTTACATCCTTTACATTCTCACTGAACTGAAGAACTGAATGCACAGGCAACCAGTCTGCATGCTAGAGGGTGACCAACTGAACGGGAAGCAGGAACTCCGGTTTCCAGTATCCACCAGAGAGGCAAGGAATGTATCTGCCATGAATACCAGGGCCCACCTGTATAACTGCTTACCTGTGAGGTGATATTGCCTTTGCTTCTGCCATGCCCCCCCTGCAAATTCTCTCTCTGCACTTCTGTCCAGTTAGCATAATTTTTATCACCTAGGTTTGTTTGGGACTTCTGTATGTTTGGGACTGTCTGTACTTTATTCTAACTGTCAAATGAGCATACTGTGAAATGTTCAGTTTTTTTCTAAATGCTAATTTCACTGGTTCGTGAGGAACATTGGAAGCATGTGAAAATGATCTTCACGCTAACTTCTAAAGAGCATCTTCACAAAATGTGCCTGGCAGCTATTGAGAATTAATCAGGATTTGGAAAGGGACCAAAAGAAATGGTATCATTCTCTGTTTAAAATTCTGCATCTGATGTCACCTGATAAACACAACTGTGTGTAACAATATTTTGTTACACTTAAAAATCCTATGAAGAGGCTGCATTGTACAGTGTCATAGCACAGGAGCAGCCCCCTTGCGGAAAGGTGATAGGGATTGGGGTTGGGCAGCTATAGGGCCACATGAAACTGCTGTGGTTTTTACCACGAGTGATCAGATCAAGCATATTGTCTATGGCAGTGGTTCCCAAACTTGTGAGTCGCAACCCACCAGCCAGGGAAGCACTTGTTCCTACACCTTTAAGGGTGGCGAAGTGGGGATTGCACTGCTGCCTTTCCCCTCCCCCACAACAATTGTAGTGTTCCCCTTGTAGGAGTTTGGGAAGCACTGGTCTATGGTGATCAGATGGCTTTTATAGGCATTGTCTATGAAAATATTAAAAGTGTCATTAGTTTGATGATGAATGCTGGGACAAACACATTAATAGCTTTTTTTTAAGATTGCTTATTGTAGCTTCACTGCAAAAATTTGTCTCTGTAAACTTGTTGTTGAAGAAAAAGCAAAAAACCAAGAGCTATGAATCATATTTGCCACTGAATTGGGTGGAAGGCTGTTATGTGTGTTTCAGTATTCTTAGTTTGCTTTCAGGTATCCACTGATTCTATGGTAATTTGTTGGCTTTCATAAGAATATGCTTTATCTTTGCAAACACTGTCTTATTACACTTTCGAATTAAATTAAAGCAAGTAGCACAATGGAGCTCAAGTGTTGCCTTTGTAAAACTAATTTAGGAACATTTAAGATAAGTGGAAACTTGTGCCAAGGCTTCCAATGTCAAAGCTAAATTTGAGCATTTGTTTTTTCAAGGGTAATTTAATTCAGTTTATGAATCTGATCAGCTCCAACCCTGCAGTTGAGCAGCTAGTGCTTTAATGTGAACGGAACAATGGCTGTGAAAAAGATGCTTCCATGATGATCATCCTTTGAAAAGGAGCTAAGAACAAGTCCAAAGAACTGTATGTGTTGAGTGAACAGAGAGGAAATGAAGATGGTTTCAATGGTTGTGCATTGGATTTGCATGCTTTCCCATAGTGTTCTGTGGGTAGAGAAGTATACAGTTGCATCCTGGCATCCATGCATCTGGCATCCACAGATTTGACTCACTGTGAATGCCAGCGGATACCAGAAATTTAAATTTAAATCACTTTAAAAACAAAAAGCGCCTAATTTGGCTTTCCTACCTCTTTGCGGCCGAACTATGCTGTTTCTGAGGCTGTAGAGCTGTTTTTAGTGCTTAAGGACCCATTTTTGGGTTGTAGGGAGGTTCCTTGCTCCTTCCAGGTTTGCCCCAGAATGCATCTAACGCAAGGTTGTCTATTGATGGGGGCTTTCCCAATCCTACCTGGGGATCTTCTGGATTAGTGTTGCTCAAACTGTGGGTTGGGACGCACTAGGAGGGTCACGAGCCAATTTCAGGTGGGTCTCCATTCATTTCAATATTTTATTCTTAATATATTAGACTGGATGCTTCCATGGTATGTGACTGCATTTAGGGAAATGTTACTGTCCTGTACTTTTAATAGGCTACTATATGTATGCTTTTAACAATGATAGTAAATTGGACTTACTCCAGGATAAGTGTGGGTAGGATTGCAGCCTAGGATTGTTAAAATTTTTTCCTGCTTGATGACTTCACTTCTGGTGATGACATCACTTCTGGTGGGCCCTGACAAAGTCTCATTCTAAAAAGTGGGTCCCAGTGCTAAATGTGCAAGAACCACTATTCTGGATGCAAAGAATGTACTCTCCCAGTGACCTATGCCCTGTCATCTCTTTCTCATGAAGGACTTAAATGCAGTTAATCAAAGAGCCAATGTTCTGACTTATCAGTGTGAGGGCTTGGCATAAATAGTGATTGACTGGGTGTAGAAGGAAGTCAGTGATGCAAGCTAAATTACTCAACCTAGAAGGTGGAGGAGATTATATGTGCATTGTGCACCTAGCTAGCACATATATGGGTTGTGTTGGAGCAAGGTATTACTGAAGGTGTTAACTAACCTTTGTTCAGGCCTATGCACACTTCGTATTACAGCATCTTAATATTTTGCATACAGGCAATCTGACCTAGCTCATGCACTTTCACATGTATCTTTACCATCATAAGAACTTGAAACTTGCTTTTGTAATTAAATGGCAGTGTAATTCTATTCATGATGGCACCTGGCCTAGGTGGCTTGAAAGGGGGGTTGGGCAGATTTATGGAGATAGTCCATTACAGGTTGCAAGCCATGATGACTATATGCAACTTATGTGTTTTAGGCATAGCCCAGTGGTACTCAAACTTTTCTGGCCAGTGGCTCCCTTGACCCCCGTGGCTGTTGGCCATGACTCCCCATCGTGTTCCTGAGGGCTGGAAGTGGCATCATTAAACAGGAAGTGGCCAGAAATATTAACTATATTAAATATAATATTATAATATTATATATATATATATATATATATATATATATATATATATATATATATATATATATATATATATATATATATAAAAATTAATCATATCATTAATTAAATGCAGATCTTAAAAATATATTATTAATACACAGCAATATACATGCTTTATAAAAGCTCAGCTGCTGATCACTGTTGGAGACAGGATGCTGGAGTAGGTAGATTTTGTCTGGTCCAGGAGGACTCATTTTTTTAAACTTTGTAAGCATACGAATAGAATTGTTTTATCAAATGAGCTTTGTGAACAACCAGTCTGACCAGCATTACACACACACACACACACACACACACACACACACACACCCCTACCTACCTGTGGACCCCAATCCAACTAGTCATTTCTCCCATTCTCCTTGGATAGGATTGAACCCTTTATTAATTGAATGAAATTAAATTTTTCTAGTAGCTGGTGGGGAAAACAAAAATTGACCATGAAATATATCAGAGCTGATAAGGATTTGGGTAGGAAGCTGATTTGTCTCCTATACTAGGAGATGCACAGCTCAAGCCTATTCATGTCTACTCAAAGTAAGTTTCATTAGAGTCAATGGGGCTTACTCCCAGGAAAGTGTGGATAGGATTGGGCTGGCAATCACTTCATCAGTGACTGATAAGTACTCCCTTCAAATAGCAAGATTCATCACTTTAAAAATACAGCCTTTCCTCTTCAGTCAAACAAGATTAATAAATCACTTTAAATACAGTACCCTTTTTCTGCTCCTGGCCAAGTAAAGTGTGTGCTTCTCTGCCCCCCCCCCCCCGCTTTGCCAACTGCATGGAAACAACTTTAAGACCCCTGGTGACTGGTAAGATAGGAAGCGTTTTATTTGGGGAGAGGGAGGAAAGCGGGAAGGTTTGGAGATCGAAACGGGGAAGTGGAAGAGGGAGGAGGTTGAAAAGAGAGATTTCACTTTGCTGAGAAGGGATCCCAGGCTGTGAACTAGGAACCAACCAGACAAGGATCAGCGAGGGTTAAGGACTGCAAGCTGAGCATGCTTGGTACTTGCCAGATGGGGGTTGGAGTAGAAGAGCTTTGGAAAAAAACATGCAGTGAACACAGAAGGCAGCAGCCTCAGAGTGGAGGGAGAAGAGGGTGGGGCGGCAGCAGCCACTCTTGCAGCTGAGCAACTCCCGTTTCTTCTGCTTTAAAAAAAAGCGCAGATGACGGGCAGAAGACGGGCTCGTGTTCTGGCCAGGGGTGTGACTGTATCTCTGCGGGAGGACATCCCGCGCCTCCCCTTTGAGTTCCTGACGCCTCCCTAAAGAGCCGCGCCTCACAACACTGGCATAGCCTATCTCTGAATGCCAGATGCAAGGGAATGGCTACAGAATACAGGTATCCTGTCACCTTGAGTGCTTCCTGAGGCACCTGGTAGATCACTGTGAGATACAGGAAGCTGGACTAGATGAGATCTTGGCTGGATCCTGCAGGACTCTTCTTATGTTCTTATGTCTACTCAGAAATAACTCTCATTGTGTTCAGTGGGCTTTACTCTGAGGAAAGTGTGTATAGCAGTGCTTCCCAAACTCCCACAAGGGAATTGGGAGCACTGTAAGTATATGCAGGTATACAATCCTCAGAATTGTGCTGCTGCGGGGGATGGGAGGTTTTTTTTTTCCTTTTTACATATCTACAGTAAGCACTGTAGTCCTGAGGTGACTGGAGGTTCAGGGGAGCCCTCCGCAGGGCTCCCCGTGCCTGCAAAAGCCTTTAAAAAGACTTTTTAAAGTCTCCGTGTTTTTAAAGTTTTTTTTTTAGACATTTGGGGATGTCCAAGGGGAGCCCTATGGAGAACTCCCTGGAACTCTCAGGACTGCAGCACTGATTGCAGGTAAGTAAAAAAAAAAACCCTCCCATCCCCAGCAGCAGTGCAGTCCTGGGGATTGCATTGCTGTCTTCCCCTGTCCCCACCCCTTAAAGGGACAGGGACAGATGCTTCCCTGGCTGGTGGGTTGCAACCTACCAGTTTGGGAACCACTGGTGTATAGGACTGCAGCCTAAAGAAAGCTGAGCTTGTAACAAGTATTTCAAATTGTGATTTTTTTTAAAGATATGTTATATAAATGGGGGGGGGGGAGAGTGCTAAAGAACAAGATTCTGACATAGCTGAAAGTAATATGAGAGTTTCCAACTTCAGACAAGGAGTAAGACTCCAGGAATGCACACTGGCCTTGCTTGGCATTTTGGAGAAACCTTCACGCATTCCATGGCCACCAACACCATATACATATACAATACGTGCAGAACATGTAAAAATAATGTCATCTTTTATAAGGTCAGTTTTTATGTCTGAGAAGTATTTCTCAAGAAGTGGTTCAGACCCCTTCAAGATTCCTGGGCAAGGCTGCAGCTTGGTCACATAAATGTTTGCCTGTCAAGGGACTCTGTACCCACTACCAGACTCTGCCCTGTTTTTCAGCAGTCCCACGCACACAGTCCTTGCCTCTGCTAATGATATCTGTTATAAACAACGTTATTTTTATTGATATGCTTCCTTTAAATGTATTCTTCCATAACAACTCCTAAATTCTTTTAGGATCTACTGTTGCAGGAACTGGGTTTTTTCCCCCTGTTGTATGTGGTGGAAATTTTGTTTGCCCTTCTTCCAAATTCAAATCTCTGACTAGCATAACAGTTATAGCAGTACTCTAGAGGTACTGAGCGAGTTTATTTCTGTTAAGGAATTTTTGCTGAAGCAACACAGTGGTTAATATATCCCACATGCACTATGCTGGAAAGTGGATTTCTAAGGAAATAACTCCACTTGAAAAATGTTGATCTATCTCTATGATAGATTGATGATATAGTCTTGCTTGTGTAGTTCAGTTCTCTCTTCTGGAAAAGTACTTTGCTAATATCTTGGGCATGATCCAACCAAATATGAGTACTAATTTCAGTGAGAGAGTTTTAAGAATTAACATTCCTTTGAAATTTCCAAGACTTTGAAGTTTTTAATTCTGGCTGACTCTTGTGCTTGGCTTTCTGAAGCAGGTGCAGATGTGCTGAAGGAGCCCTCTTAAACATGGTGAAGGCTGCTGTCCTATTACCCTTTCCTGGGAGTAATCCCCAATATAATGGGATTTACTTTTGAGTAGTCATTCATAGGATTATGCTGTAAGAGACCTGAAGCTCCCTCTCCCAGCCCTTCCTTGTGTATTGAATTCCCTTCCCTAATGTCCCTACTAGCAGAGCGATCAGCATGTAGAGTGAGCCCTCCGTATCCATGGGGGATCGGTTCCATGACCCCCACAAATACCGAAATCCACAGAGGCCCAGGGTTGTGGTACCACAGACACTTACTTGGAGGCCACGTCAGACCCTCCAAAGGTTGCCTGTCAGCCTTCTCAGAAGGCCTTCTGAATGTGACTGGAAGGCACTTCTGGTTCGTGTTGGCGACTTCCAGTTGTGTCTGGGAGGTGTTCTGATGCTTAAGGAGGCTGTATGCAACCTCCCTGCACCTCAGAACACCTCCCGGATGTGTCCTGAAGTTGCCTGTGCAAACTGTAAGTGGTTTCTGGTCTCGTCAGGGAGGCCCTCTGAGGAAGGGGGTTCGGCATCTGCCAGTGGATGCCAAGTCTGCGGATAAGGAGGGCCCACTATTCTCTGCTGGCAGAATCTGAGGTACCACTAAAGTACCACAAATAGTTTTTTTTGTTTCCGGTTATCATTTTTATCATGATGGAACGTAGTGTTTTCCTATCTCTGTCTTCATCCTTAACCCATTTTTGCCCAGCTCACAGGTGTACACATTTGATCCCTGTTGTGTATATGCAATGTTGGGCAGAAATGGCTTAATGAATTTTAAAAATATCTGTAATGTATACAGGGCAATGAGAGACAGAAAGAAATGTGGCGAGCTCTATCAGTGCATAATCAGTCCCTCCAGTAAATGCTGGTCCTTTTTGGAATGTGTACTTCCAACCATATCTTTTGTGCCCTGTTAAACATACTGCAAGCTGAGTCAGTGCAAGCTGAGGTCAAGGTAAGCTGACATGGGGGGGGTCACTGGATGGAGCAGAGTTCTTTAAACAATGGCCCTGGCAGAAACTGGTCTAGCTCTGGTAAGCACCTGGTTCCCAGGGAGGAGGCACTGAGGCCTCACACTCCAGCAGTGTTGCCACTTAGTACCAGCATGACATCATATCACTTGCTGAGTCATTCCAGGGACGTTTTTCTTACACCCACAAAATCTCCCAAGCACAGTAATAAATATAAATGCATTACATCACAGAGGGGGAAAGCAAAGACTTATTAATGGGAACTACCCCAAGGGCAGGATGCTGGTGCTAGTTAACAGGGGAACGCTTTCACAGATTTCATGTGGCAGGATATAAAATATTCTTAGCTTATTAATCTGAAAAGTTAAAACATTTGACTTCAAAGCAGAGTTGGTCAGAAAAAAGGGACTGTAATAAGCAGATAATGGTTTTAGTAACAGTTTGCTGCTTTAGGATTTGTTCTATAAATGTTCTGAGTGAGAGAGCAGGAGAGAGAATATTGATTTAAACTTTTACGGATAGCTTTATGGACCATTTTTAAATTTCACATGGGGATGTAACTGCTGCTGCAAGTGAATACAAAGAGAGCAAAGCAATTTCCTGCGGTTATGTTTACTGGAAGCCTGCGGTTATGTTTACTGGAAAATGATCCAGTTTAAAAATCTTGTAAGAAATCTGTTAAGTCATTGAATATTAAATTTGTCCCACAAAGCTATTCGAAGTGTCTTTTGGGCAATTCTTTTTGTGCTTGCTTTGAAGTACATCATACATTTCAGTAAGGTTTACTCCCAGGTAGTTGTGTAGGGCTGATTGATTTACTGTTAGGGGAGCAGTCACAAAGGCTCGTTGAAAAGTTGGCAACTGTTTAAAAACATGTCATGCAGAAAGTCGGAGCTGATTATTCTACTCTTCACTAATTTGTTAAAAGTACTCAATCTGCCAACATCCATGGTTTGAACCAGTGTGAGCAGCTCTTCTGCATTTGCAGGTTTGTTTAATCTCCTGCTTCAAATAGCAGTCTCTTGCATACATACCACAAAGCCACCTCCCATGAATGAGAGCCTTCCCAAGGGCACTCCATAAGGCAGAAGCAGTTGCTATTTGAAAGAGTTGTTACTGCTCTCTATGTGTACAAGTTGAGGCACACAGGTGAGTTTTGCATTTCACCCTTCAGTATTAAGAATGTTTATTTCCATGTATTGAGAAGGTTTACCTACTAATTTTTGCCGACCAAGCCATTTTTAAATTTTCTGGTCACTTCATTCATTCATTCATTCATTCATTCAAGGGATTTATACCTTTCCTTTCCACCTCACTTAAGGGCCCTCAAGGCAGCTTATAAAATAATATTTAATACAATAAAAACAATGCTAAAAACAATTAATAAAAATAGTTAAAACCATAAAAACAATAAGACTCAACTGGGTCAGATGTTTTGTAAAAGATGTTTCATAAAAAGCGCCAGCCGCCTGATGTCAACATTTAAAAGCTTCCTTAAATAAAAATGTCTTGAGGCCCAACTGAAAGGACTCCATAGAGGAAGCTGTTCTCAATTCCAGAGGAAAGGAATTTCACAGACGGAGTGCCACCACCGGGGAGGCCCTATTTCTTGCCGCCGTCCCTCTCACTTCTCTTGGTGGTGGCATGGTTAAAAGGGTCCCCTCTGATGACCTGAGAGGATGGTTAGGATTTTATGGAAGGAGGTGGTCCCACTTTACATCTCTAATTAAAAATGGAATGAATGTGGCATTTATGCTTCTGTCTTTTTAAAATCAGATCTTGGAAACTGAACTGTTAAGCTTTAGTCACATACTAGTCCCATTCAAGACAAAGTTGGACACCTTTTTAAGTACAATTGAAATGGCTAAAACCAGTGCTGGCTCATCCCCAGCATTTTAGGCAGCACACCAGATGCAGTACTGTCTCTCCCCTTTCCTGGCAGCACACATCCATCAACTATGGTCCTGTTTTCTGGATTTCAAAAGGAAGAGACAAATCCTAACAGGGCATTATGCTGCCGAAACTAGTGTTGCAGTAGTGTAAGGTCTTCATGGTGGCTGCAAAACATGGCATGCCATACAATGCAGCCTGGCTGCCACTGCAAGCAGTGAGAGGCTGGGTTCATGTGCCAGCGGGCTCCTGAGAAGACCCAGTGCAGGTAAGTCAGCATGGGAGGTGGACAGGGGGGTGGAGAGGGGGTTGGAGCAGGGAGGAGGGCTGATCAAGGCTGCAAAAGGGGGTGGTATAAGTGGCAGTGGTGCTGCTGATATCCTATCCTTCTTCCTGGCCTTGATCTGATTTTCTGGGTCCAGTCAGACTTTCTCCAGCTATATAGTTAGCACAACTTGAGTGAAGCAGTGGAGTGGTGAGAATTTACACTGGGAAAGGGAACATTTGTTCCCTCTTCCTTACCCAGAGGAGACCACCAGAGCCTGAAACTCCCCTGCAGGATGCAGTGCATGCCCCACTGATGCAGCTGCATCGGCATGTGGGGAGTTTGGTAAGATAGAGCTGTAAGTGTGGAGGAGAGAAGAGTGGTGGATTTAGAGGTGAGTCATGGGATTCTTGTTTCCTTTTGTACTCTAATTTCCCCCTTTCAGAGGAGGGGGAGGGAATGGGAAGGAACTTTTGGGAATGGGAAGGAGTGGCTTTTGTGTTTTCGTCAGTGATGTAGGTGGCGGCTGAAGGAGGAGGAGAAGGGAGAGTAGGGCAGCAGGGGGTGCTTTACTTCATGCACCCAAAGATCATCCAAGGGTTTCCACAGGAGAAAGGTGTCTTCCACCTACCGAAGAACCAGTTTACACCTTCTGCTAGCTAGAGTGTTGCATGAGTAAAGTGAAACTCAGTCCAAATATGTTATTCTCTTCCACAAGAAGTATTGTGAAAACTGCCATAGAACCATCCTATTAAATAGTTGTGGGAACTCTGGCATAAGCTTTTGCACCAACATTTTGCAGAGCAATGCTGGCAGTTATGAGCTCCTGCTTATGGCTCTTTGGCACCAGTCCAGGAAATCCAGCGTGGCAGCTGCTTGACTAATAGCCGCAGAATAGGTTCCTAAGGTCTGGGGTTTGGCTCCTTGGGGACAGGCTATGCAGCAGCATATCCTGATTTGAGATCCTAGAGAACCTTATGCTGAAAGACAAACTGTTTTTAAATCATGAGCGTTACTTACCTCTCAGTATACTTGTGGGATTCAGCTCATGATTTTGGAACTCCATGGCCTTCCAGCCTTGTGACCTCAGACATACCATTGGCTGTAAATAATCTTGTATGTTAATTTTCATCCTGAATGATGTTCTATGTATGGTCTTTCACCATTGCTTGTGTGTTTATGTGGGAACTAACTTTCATGTTTTTTGAGGTTGACTGTTTGGAAAAACTTCACAGCCTTCATTTCATCCTGAATGAACCAGTGCTCTGTGAGAAGATGGTCTACTAGACATGCAGCTCCAGCAAAGTGTTTTTAAGAAAAGAGTGCTGGATTGCTGGGGCTGATGGTGGGATTAAATGACTCACCAAAGAACCTTCCATCTAGAAACTGTAAGGGAAGGTACTTTTGAAAGAAATACACTGTTTGCCATTACAGTTGATTTCTGACATGTTTTCTGCATTCTGAGTCATGTATGTCATTATAGTTAAACATCCACGTAAGGACCTGAATATGCTTCAGGGAAAAAGAAGTTAAAAGAAAACAGAAGTGTGAATGACTGCTAATGGTGTGCTTCATGGCTCCATTCAGTCTGCCATTTCACTGTATGTGAAGGGGGATAGATGAGAGATACCTTTCTTGGCACTTAAATGGCAACATATGTTTGAGATGGTGAATGGAAACTACAGTGAAAAGAGAGACAGGCTTGTGGCAATAGGAAGGGAAGGGGAAATTTGTTGCCCTAGTATTAGACATGTAATTGGTGCACTTAGCGGCTGAAGAGGCTGTATTATTAAGTAAAAAGCTGTGTGCCCAATTTTTGTAAGTTTTCTCAGCCTGTACTCAATGCCTTAAGGTTTTATTGTGCACAGAAGTTAAGCTAGGCTGTGTTGTTGCAAAGGGGAGAGGACAGGAGTGTTGACTAGAAGCAAGGGCAGTTATCACCTCACTAAGAGGGAGGCATTCTTCGATACCATTCATCCTTTTTACTTCCCAGATCGGATTGGGAAAACAGAAAAGAGGAGCAATCTTGGCAGTGAGAAGAGGCACCTTCCAGCATTCTAATTTTCCTTTTCCCAACTGGGAAATCCCCTTTTCTCTGGTGGAACTGGGGGGATGGTATCTGAGCAATGTCCTCTCTCTCTCCCCCCCATCCAAGAATGGGTTTCCTCAGAGGTGCTTGCATGATTTGGGGAAGCTCAGATGAGAATGGGGAAGGCTGGGCTTTTGGCACCCCTCTTGGATGTAAGACTACTTTCATTTTGACTTCTCTATCCCTGTTTAGAATCTGTCTTGTATACTTGACACCTCAGTTAATTTTCCATCCACAGTTCAAAAATGTGTCTTATATTCACTTTTCAGTGTCATTTTTGTCCCCTTTAAGCAATTTCTTTCTTTCCCATGTGGTTTATACATAGAACAGTGTAAGTAATTGTTTAAATATTTTGCCTAGTATTAGTTAACAGCCTGATACTCCTACCCTGTTTATAATTTTTGCCAAATATGTTATTGGAATTCCCACAACTCTATGCAATCATTGCATCACACTTTTTAGCCCATTTGCTTTTTATTTGCCATTGGGCCATTGCCAATTTGCTATTTTTGCCTGCTTTTTAGCCCATTGGCTTAGTTGGGTGCAAACATTTTTTTCAAATGTGTATTTGTTTAAATTCTTCAGCTTTCAGAATAAACTTGTTTGCTTCTTTGCCTTTGCAACAAAGGCACCCTTATGCTCAACTAAGGACATCTTTCTTAACTTCCTGAGAGAAAAACATTGATGCAGCTATTGTTGGATCTAAAAACCTGGCCTTTATTATAAGATTCTTTCCTAGTTCTCAAAGTGTTTAAACACCTGGTTGATTACTATATTAATGATTAATTATCATAATCTGTCACTTGTGTAAACAGTGTGCAAAAACAGTGTAAGAAGGGGGCAGTGTGCACAGTTGCCAGAGTTCTAACAACACCTCTGATGTCCCATGTGTTTTGAGGTTAAGATTGGATTCCAGTAGGAATAAGTCATGGCCGCAGTTATCAAATATGTTGGATTCTGGGTGTTGCCAATTTTTCACAGAAAGATCAAATGGTGCTTTTATTTTGCTTACTGTCTGAGAGGAAGATTTGGAAAGCAGACTTTCTGAAATTGTCAGGAAAGAGGTGTGTGTATGTGTCATCTGTAGCTTTCTAACTGCAGCATCTTTGTTTATTAAGGCACTTTATCCATGTGTTTTAACAGCATGAAGCTTGCTACTTCCTTATAGTGGGAAGTGACCTTGTAGGGCCTCCCGAAGACCTGCCCTTAGAACACCTTTGGGTGCGCAGCTCCAGTCGCCTCTGGAGGGTCAGTGTGAGTCTAGCCATCATGGGTTCGGGGACTCATGGATAATGAAATCTGTGGGTCCCTAATCTGTGGATGAAGTGAGCCCACTGTATGTAAAGAATTGTTTCTCTTTTGTTCAGGATGGGTGGGTGACATGCCATCAGAGTCAAGTTAGGTATTTTCCAAATTTTTGTCATGCTGAGCCCAGAAGGTTTGCCATCATTGCCCTAAACCCAGTGAACAACAATTAAAATATATCACTCATTTTTATAAATCTTTTTTGAAATCTATAATGGTTTTTTGCTCTCATAGTCGTATCATAACGTTACATCTCTAATTAAAAACATTCTTTTGATTTCTAGCCTCTGGCCAGAGCAATTTTATTTTTGGTCAATAAATCAATCACTTTTATGTTCTGTGCTCTGCCCATATGTGCATGAACAACATCACATGATATAACACATGTACAGCAGCTGAAAAATTATCCTTTACAATAGACAAATATGTACAACACACTCATGGTATTCTCCTTTTGAATAAGTGAATTATGTCATTTGGAATTGATACTTATTTGCTAAATTTATTCTTCAAGAGCAGAATTTCATTTTCTTGATTCACTACATAATTATTTTTCTGTATGTGGCAAGTACTGTATGAACTTACTATATGTGACAGAATGTATATCATGGAGTATGTATAAAAGAATTCTACATCTAGAGATAGAATTTAAGAGTCAGAGAACTAGAGAACATTTCCTCTGTGTAATGATTTAAACAAACCTATTTATATTCATGTACATGCATGGGTCTGTACATATGTGTTGATATACAATGTGTGTTTCAAGAAGTTCACCTCAGACAATAAATACCAAAGCCCCCCAAATTTAGTGACAAGCGATGACTCACTCTGTCTCATGTCAAAACAATGCACTTCAGTCATTTTCTCATCCCTTGAGAGCCTATTAAACACTAAACAAATGCCCCAGAATCTAACTGATTGAGTGTTTAAATTATGCACTTTTGCCTGGCCCTTTGCCAACTTCTCATTGCAGAGGATTACAGCAAAGCAAGACCTGTGATTTACACTGACAGTGATAATATGCAGTTTGCTAGCATCTTGGCTGCATGTATCTCAAGCTGATGCCTTCAAACAAAGCTTGCCTTCTTAGTCTTAATAATTTGAGGAGCTCTGGGCTTTTAAGCTCTTTTAATTAAGTGTGTGTCATGGATGAGACAGGCTCCTGGTTCTCCCCATTCTTGGGAAATTGAAAATAGTCATTTATTTAGCACTTGCTCAGCACTGAGGTTGCACATCTGAATGTTCAGAGCATTTCACATGTACATCCTCAGCCATAAAAGCTACTTTCCAAAGTTGGTTAGTATTATTGTGCTGGTTTTGCAGGTGCAGGACCAAGGGAACAATCCTAACCAGGTCTACTCAGAAGTAAGTCCTATTTTGTTCAGTGGGGCTTACTCTCAGAAAAGTGTGGTTAGGATTGCAGCTCAAGGCTGAGAGAGTAGTTGGTTGAATGCCACTGTGGCAGAGATGCAGATACCACATGCCACACCACATGTGCACTTAGCTGCTATACATCATCAGTTCTCTTTCTTCTTTCATAAAACAGCCTTGGTATAGTGAAGGGCCCATAGCTCATTGATGGAGTACATTCTTTGCAGGTCTTGGGTCCCTAGGTTCAGCCTCTAAAACTGCCAGTTTAAAAAGTCTGAGAGCTTGGCTGGAGAAGACCTTGGAATAGCTGATGATGATTGACTCATGTCAGTAGAGATACAACTATTGCCACATCTGTTCTGACCTCTCTCTTCCCATCTGCAGTGTAGGGATGATGGTGCCCGTCAGAGTTGCTAGTATTTATAAGAGCATGAATTTTGCATGGCTGCTTCTCACGTCCCCGCCACTATTTCAGCAGTTTTCTTGATCGCTTTAATTTTGAAAAAAGAAGCCACTTTTCAGTGTGATAAAATAAATTCCAAATTGTTTTGGTTATACTAGAATTCAAATGCACATAAGATACTGAAGAATTACACAGTGCAATCCTATGCATGTCAACTTGGATGAAAGCCCCTTTAAATGTAATGGAACATATTCCCAGGTAACTGTGAATGGGACTGCATGCTCATTTGATTTTCTCGTTTTATTGCACTCACTCATTGAATGAGTACGTTCAGAACATTTGCTATTTTATTTATTTAAAGAATTTATACCCCACTTTTCTCCTGCACTCAAGAGCAATGGTTTGGACTTACAGTCTCTGGAAAGACTAGGGGCACAATCCTAACCTGGTCTACTCAGAAGTAAGTCCTAGTGTATTCAATGGGACTTACTCCCTGTAAAGTGAGGTTAGGATTGTAGCCTAGGTTGCTGTATTGCTTGGCTTTGTTATTTTATTTAACTGAGTTTAGTTGTCTTGTATTTTTTTTTTGGGGGGGGGAGGGGAATTGTAATTACAAATTGAAGTACAAATTGACTTCTTGATTGAAGTCAGTGTGATCACAGAGGAGTTAATCTTGAAATAGTTTGCTGTATAGACAAGTCTTCAATCAACTATAGGTGGAACTTTAAAAAACAAAGTATCACTAACAGCCCAATCCTATGCATATCTACTCAGAAGCAAGTCCCCTAGTGTTCAGTGGGGCTTACTTCCAGGAAAGTATGCATAGGATTACAGCCTAAGTTAATGAAAACTTCTAATGAAAACTTAGTTTGCTTGATAGTTGAAGACAGGGGACTATTGATTTACTCCTTTGGTTGGTTATCCTACATACTAAAGACAAAGTTATTGGTTATTCTTACTCAGGTATAGGAATATTGAATTATTTATGCCTGTTGAATGTTCTTCCACCCTTTTGACTTTTTAATTCTTTTGGTTTATTTTTTCTTTTAAAAGATGTATTGTTTCAGTGTCATTTTAACCTTTCATTCTGCGCAAGGATCTTTGTGGAAATCTTTGTATCATGTGGGTTTTGACAAGAGAGTGTGCTTTCCCAACATCTGTTGAAAGTTATGCTATGAAGTGGTACAACTGTTCTTTAAAAGTTAGCATGAAGTCATTAGTCTGTGTGCATCACTTCCTTGAACCTATCTTTGTGCTGTAGTGGTTGAAGTATTTGGGCTGTCCCACTGGGGTGTCGTATAGAACTTGTGCTTGTGGAGGGTCTTGCTCCCTCACCTACAAACACAAAATGCCCATGAAAAAGGTCAAATGTACAGAGATCTGGCATCCATTTTGCAACTTGGAAGACATAGTCTTCATTGTATGTAATACGTACAACTTGCTGCCAGAGAGAGAAAGGAAATGATTGCATTTGAGTACAATACATTCTTCAACAATAGCTCAGCATGTATGAAATTAGAATCTGCTGGACATACATGTTGAATAAATAAGTCAACAATATTTATGTGCCATAAGCATTCCATACAGACAAGGTAATGCTGTATGTAAATATCCCTAGTTGATTCAGTGTTTTGAAAAATGTAAATGTAAATAATTATTTTGAGACAGACGGTGATGAAATAATTGCTCTGTGATGCAATCTATTGTTCTTGTAGCATTTTTGGATGAATGATAATAGTCTTGGTCTTGCATCTCCAGAGTATAGATGTAATTGAAGTTTATCCTTGCTTAAATAACCTTGAAAAAAGCAAATTAGTACAGTACAATATATAATTGTTTGCGTTCAAATAGCTTTGCAGATTTTACTGCAGTGTAGGCAAGGATCTAAAGAGTTGCATGGGGAGTTCCTGCTAACACATGAGGGCATTAGAAGCCCACTCCCATGTTCCAAAACCACACTCAAACCTGGGGGGGGATCAACTTGAATGCCCTCTGCAATGGTGTAAGAAGTTACAGGAAAATGATGAAACTGTGGCATCACTGGTGCATCCACAGAAACATTTCTATCAATGCGCAGGATTCTTTGGATCCTTCATATAATGAGGAAGACATCACTTATAAAATGAGGTGCAGGCAATTAGCACATCTGCAGAAAAAGGCAGTTTGTGACTGTTGCCAGAATTGAGTCTCCCCCCCTTCCTCCTAAGGTAGTAAATTGAAATTTATGGGGTCTTTGTAAATATGTCTCTTAGGTACAGTAAATGGCAGAAGTCTTCAGGTTGTGACCCATTTCTGGATCCCATCCTACTTGTTGAACTCAGGAGGATCACAGCAGTATTGCTGCCACAGCAGTTTGTTCTAAGGCTCTTGGCTTCACAGTTTGAATAGCAGCCTGGACTAGAGGTCCTAGATGTGGTTAATTCTCATAGGAAAGTTTGATTTTGGAAGGGTTGCTTTGGCCAAGCCCCCCCTCCTCCCAAATCTTTAGTGGGCCCCTTATGTCTCCAATCCACTCATCTGTTCCCCCCTTCTATAGCACAATATTAGCCTTGAGTTTTTGCTGTGACCATTCTCCTCTGCCCCTCATGTTATTCCAGTTGGCCTGAAAAGGAAGAAGGGGCAGAACAACATAGGCTGGCTGATGGTGAGAAAAGAAAAGGAGCTGAGTCCACTCACCCACCCGTCTTGCCTGCTAGACTCTTGAAGGCAGATTCCAATGTTGCAGGTGGTGATTTGAAGAGGGTCCCAACCCGTGACAAGTTGAAGACCACTGAAACATGTGTGTTTGCGCAGAAAATAATTGAGGAATGACAACTAAGAGGCACTGGGCACATTGTGGAGATCACTCTACAGTAGTTTGTTACTGAATGTGAATTGGAACCATTTCACACAGCTAGGAGAGGTTTTTTCACTCTGTGAATCAGGATGGGTGTTAAATTGACTGCCTTTGTCAGAAGTAGACTGAGTATCTGGTAAGAAAGGGAAATGTGTATTTGAGGAAGAAGAATAGTGATTGGATCCATACGTTGCAAGAAACTTGTTTTATTAAGAACCAGCGATAAAGGATGGTAATACTGGAGAAAACGGAAGCTAGGAAAACTATTTTTGTTGGGCTGCCTGCTAAGTAATGTGTGAGCTGCTACAGAGGAGCACAAGTGTCCATTTCAAATCTCTGACCAGCCACGAATGTAATTGGGTTAATCTGGGGCAAACCACTGTTCCTCAGCACGTCTCCCATCTGTAATAATGAGATAATAGCCCACCCTTAGTGGACTGCTGTTCAGATTACAGAGAAAATGTTCAGAAAACATAATGAGCATTTAGGAAATGTGTTATATAAAATAATAAACTGAGGTTGCTGCATTTATATGCTGTTTATAATTGCAGGCATATATAATTATTTTGCTGAAGTTGGGTATCAAACATGCCTTTCCTTAGGGGGATCAGATAGTAGAGGGCATGCTACTGCAGATGGGTATTAAGCAGCATTCAACCTTAATTATCAAGCATCCTCTTGGCTGTAGAACTTTTGCTACAGAAAAAAAAATAGTTCAACCAGTAAACTCAATAAACTCAACCAGTGTTTCCATATAAGAAGGCTGGCCAATGCTCTGTACCCTTATTTTTTGGGGTAGTTCCAATTTTCTAAGCTCTGGGACTGGTAAATCACTGTCTTTTTTCCCTTTTGGGACTAGATATTGGTGATGCCTTTTCAAAAGTTTGTTAGTGTACTTTGCTGCCAGTGGCATACCTAAAGGGGGCCAAAATGGCACTGAAAGCACTGCAACACGCTGTGTAAGCAACCCCTCTCCCTTGCCATTGGAGCCACTTCAGACAGTGAAGGCAATGCTCAGAAGATATTGTCTGGTTTGGTGAGCTCTGGTTCATTGCTGTTCCTACCTGGAATGGCTGTGTCGGCGAGTGGGAGGGGCCACTTACATGGTGCGTTGTAGCGGCCTGCAGTACTTACTGTTTCCCCCTCCTCTAGCTACGCTACTGTTTGCTGCCCATTTCAGCCATCAATATCTGGTCTTGGTAGTTAACTGTTAATGATCATATGCATGCTTACTTGGAAGTAAGCCCCATTGTGGGGCTTGTGAGGAGAGGGTTTATTTTAAAGTAAGTGTGCATAGGATTGTAGCCTAAATCTCTGCAGTGGAAATTCAGGTGGGGGCACTTTTTTCCTAATGGAAATACATGCACATGAACAGTAGAGTATCGGATTTTTGAATGGCAAGCTTTACTCTGTTCATTTTGAACCCAGCATACCGTTTGATAGGGCAATGTGGTTTTTCTAATCTCTCTCTAACCCAGCTATTTTCAACCAGTGTGCCACGGCACATTGGTTTGCTGCCGGAATTTGGGGGATGCTAATTTATTAGTAGGGCAGTTGGTGGATGTGCACCCCCAGCTGGCAGTGTGGGGTGCCTTGTCAGTTTTCCAAAAGCGTATGGCATGCCTTGACAATTTTAGCGCTGGTCAGTGTGTCGTGAGATGAAAATAGTTGAAAATCACTGCTCTAACCAGAAGAACAAACATGCTGTGTGCCGTTAAATCTGTACAGGATGTACAGTTGCAGGGTTAGTGCATTTTGTAACCTAAATCAGCCGAATCCTGAAGCACAAGTAAGTGTCTATGTGTGTAATGTCAACCGATACAGCATCGTATTAAGAGAACTGTGTCTTAACTTGTGTGAGAGCTTTCTCACTCTGGTAGGCAATTACTATGAGATTGTGATGGCGACATCACTTGGCAAATGTTTTGGACTCCATTCAAAGTGTGACATCATGTTCCTTTAGGGGTTTCCATATAAAATGAGTCCTCCAAAGAAAATACAAAAATCAAGACTTAATCTAAAATCTATTATTACACTCTCTAGGGTCTCATTAGCCACTTCAGTGTTTTTTTTCTCTTCCAGATAGGTATTAGTCAGTGTTACGCTTAATAATGGTAAACTATTTCCCAAAAATTTTAATTAGATGTTTGTCTGTTAGTTGTAAATGCTTTTCTATTTGCAATATTTTGGGGGGAAGGGGGCTGATCTGTTTGCAGCTGAGGTAATTTTCTGTTTCATGTAATACAGTGGTTCTCAACCTGGTGGATCGCAACCCATTCCCCCTTAAGGGGAGTGGCCCAGAAATTACTGCAGCAATGGTGCTGCTGTGATTGCACCACTGCGTGATCAAGGGGCTTTTACTGGGAGGTAGCACCACCATCTGGAGAGTGTGAGGGCTCACAGCCCCCTCTGTGGGCCTCCCTGCTGCCCCAAACTGCTCTCTTCAGCTGTTGCGATTCATGTCCAGTTTTGGATCGCAATAGCTGAAGAGAGCGGTTTGGAGCAGCAGGGAGGCCCACAGAGGGAGCTGTAAGCCTCTCTGCACCCTCCAGATGGCCTGTGGTACTCCCAGGTATGTTTAAAAGCCCCTTGATCACTGCAGCAGCGCAATCGCGGCAGCTCTGGTGCCACCCTCTGCCCCTGCAAATATTTACTGTGGTCTCAGCATCCTAGTAGGATGTTGAGAACTGCTGATTTGATAAAACCACTTCACTCCGACCTTTAAATTTGACAATGCTACTGGTTGTTTTTTTTTTTTTTTTTGAGATCACTGCATGTACCTGGAAGGAACACTTCAACTTTGAATTTGTACTCAAGAAATCAAGGTTTTGTGAAATAGATCATGCCTAAAATGCCTCAAGTTTGTTTTTAAAAAGTGCTTTCTCTTTCTGTCTTATGCCCATGCTCAGCTGCACCCATCTATGAATTCCAAAGTTTTTCCTCTTATGTGTATTGGGTTTCTTTTTTTAAAACTTTTTCACAAATATTTATGCACTTAAGGACAAGCCTATGCATTTTCAGTGACAGGTTTTCAAGGAAGAAGGTGCAGCAGGAAGGCTGGATGTTGCAAGGGTTACCAGGATACATGAAACATGAGGTTATGTAGGCAAAGGAGAGGAAGTGTTATCTATGCGTCATGTGAAGTCAGAATGGACTTGATGTTCTCACACCCAAACATTTCCATCTGGAAGCTGTTCTGAGCAATGGGATACAGAGACAATGTTCTCATGCTTTCGAGAATTGAGTGTAGCTGTCTGGGGAATAGGAAATGCAACCATGATATTTTCTTGTTCCCTCTGGGGGGATTGTACTTAGTTTAATTCTTGTTTTCAAAGTGTGGACAATTTCTAAAAATGACATAAAGCCATTTTTGTATGCCTCATGTGAATAATTGAGAAATTTTTCTATCAAAACAGACATTTTCCCCTTTAATATATATGTTTAAACTTAATCTCCTGCTCCTGGAAGTATCCTATTCTTTGTTTTGTGTTTTTGTTGGGATCCTCCTGCTGCTGTTCTGAGCATAAAGTATATACACTAACCATAGAAAAATGCTTGGCTGTGTTGGCTCTACACGTATCTTGTAATGAAAGCTGAGCAGTTCATCCTGCTATGTTGCATGCCTCATACAATTCTGCCTAATAGCTTAAAATGACCTAAGGGGGCACATAGGTGTCTCCCAGTGTAGTATGCCTTGTGCTGTTATTTTTCTGCCGGAATGATAACCTTCTTTTTAAAGTTTTTTTTTTTTTTTTTTTTTTTACAAATAGCATACAAATAAACTAACAAATAACTTGCTATAAAAATGAATTTATAATAGTACAGGTTGAGTCTCATTATTCGTGTGGGTTCCATTCCCAGAACTCAGGTGGATTTCAAAAATTGCACTGTAGCAAATCAATTTAAAAAACAAAGTCCCATTGCTCAGGTGATTTAAAAACAGCCTTGCTGATCTTTGTAATGTTAAGATAGAGTCATTAAGATGACAATCCAACAATCAGTCTCTCTCCAGGCCCCTAGAAAGGATTGTCTTTCTTTCATGTATTCAGGGGGAAGGGAGGGGGTCACTTGGAGAGAGAATGATTGATGGATTGTCAGCTGGCTGCCCTCTAAGGATTGTAAAGGACTGTTTTCCTTTAATTTAAAGGGCCCTTCTCATCATGCTGAGATAAATATCTCTACAACAGTAAGAAAAGCATTTTAAAGGGGTGCATTTTTCCCTTCTCCAGGGATCAGCACATTCCTTCTCATTTGCAGTGGCCATTCGTGTTGAGTCAAATCCGTGTATAAAAAATCTGTGTATAATAACAACAAGTTGTAATAACGGCAGGAAAACAATGGAGTAGTTTTAAGTCCATTTTGAGTAGTGGTAAAAGTTCTAACTGTTGAATGTCTGGGCAACAATGACTGAGCCATGTGCTTACCATGTGCATCTGGCCATGTGCTGAGCAACCAGCTTTTGGGAGAATATTTCAAAACCTGGGTGCTATCACAGAAAAGGCCTTCTCCCTGCTAACCTCTGGTGGTAGGAACTCCCATGACTCTCTGAGGATAAAACATAATCGGCAGGTGGGTTCATGTAGGAGCAGATATGCTTCCGGATCAAAACCAGCATTTTGGATTGTGCCTGGAAAGGGTATTTCAAAAGTGACAGGATGTGTTCTCACCAACCAGTTCCAGTCAGTAATTTAGCAGCTATCTTTTGAACCAACTTTAGTATTCAGTGTTGCGATTGCTGACCAATCTGTTGAGGTGTTTTTCTCAGAGGAAGGTTGTGGGGTTTTTTAAATCTGTCTCTGTGTTAATTATTTTTGATTATTTTTGAGTATCACCTTGAGGATTAGAAAGGTGACATAGAAATGTTTTAAATAAAATAATTTAGAGTCCTATGTTTGAACTACAGTATTTTGATCATGTGAATATTGCCACAGCACATTTCTTTCAGAACAGAATCTTCTCTACCCCTTCTGAGAGTTCCTCTATCTAAAGTAGAAAACGTTGCTACTTCTTAAAAAAGCAAAGCAGAGGAGCAAAGCAAGCGTGTAGTCCTTGATCCAAAAAGTGCAATGTTAGGGACATTCTGGAGCCACAGTGTCGAGATTTGAGTTGAGTTTCAAGTCTCTGCCTCCTTGACTCAAGTTGCCCACAGATCATAATGGCAGCCATTGCGACTTGTCCAGCGCCATTTTTCGAGTCATTTTGATCAAGCCCGAGTGTTTTTGAAAGGCGAGTCAAGCCTCTGAAGTGGTCAAAAAAAGCAAGCAAGCACACACACAAAACAGAGTCACAAGCACACACAAAACCAATTCTTGACTCAAGTCTATTTGAGAGTTTTCATTTTTAGGGTAAAACCCCCAAGTCGCAAGTCACTTCCAGTTTCAAAAACATGTGTAACCTGAGTCAGTTTGAGATGCAAAAAATGCATGTTTTTGTGACTCAGTCATCTGGCTCTCAGCCCATCCAATACCCATATAAAGTGGAAACCACAAGTGAAAGCTGAGGAGGCACAAGAAATGACACCGCAATCAGGACAAAATTTTTCTGATCACTACATTACAAAGACATTAGAAGTTTACTCTATAGACCTGATCCAATTTCCCCATACTCATGTTGAAATGCTGAATACAAATCAGAAAAAGAAAAGAAAATGTACTTTGAAACTAATAAGATTTCAAAGTCTACTTGGTAATTTTAAAATTCCCTTACCTGTCTTGTTCTTGTTCCAGTAAATTAGTAAATTCATCACTTTTCTCCATGTACTCAGCATGCTTCCTCTTCTCCTCTTCTAGGTCATACAGAGTTTGCCTTTGAGATTTTTCTACCATTAAAAGCTGCTCCAGCATCCGTCTGTGAGTTTCTTTATGCTTTTCAACCACTTTATCAAGCTAAAAAGAGTAACAAGATTGTCTCACTGCTGTGATTTTCTTTATATATATATATATATATATATATATATATATATATATATATATATATATATATATTCTTCTTTTGAACTGTGTGCTATATTGCCTTCCATTAAAAGTAGCAATGCAACTCATTATGGGGGGAAAAAGATTAAATTAATGCAGCCTTTATATATAACCTTAATTGTGTGTGTGTGTGTGTGTGTGTTTAGCTTCACTATATATTTCACTGCTGAGAAATTTTAAACTAAGAGGGCTTTATCCCAGGAAAGCTAATCATCATACCTAGCTACCATGGAAATAGGTGAGATGAGCTAGTCATGCCTAATCTAAGTCCCATTAATTTCAATTGGAAAAACATCATGACAGACTTCTTTAGGATACAACCAGTGTGCCCTTTAAGCTGCGCAGCTCAGTCTTTCCGTAGATGGCATATGATGTCATTGCCGTTCATCTGGAAATGCAGCAGGGCTCTGGCACTGCAGCCAAAGGGATGCACAGACCCCTTACTCGAATCATTGGATACAACCCAGTAATTGTTGCCTTCAACCTAACAGTGCCTTCAATATCAGTATGTTTTAATTTTTTGTGTGTCCCTATGCAGGCATTGATGCATCCCATCCTAACATTTAAGACTTAAATTCTGTGGCAACAAGCTTTTAGGATCAGACTGCCAGTTCATCAGCTATGAACTAAAATATATATTATTGGATGAGCACCAACAATACAACTCTGTTAAAACTCTAGTAAGCCTGATTTGTGTATTCACTTTCTCCGGGTAATCTTTGTAGCGATTTGTCCAAAGTAAGTTTGGAACTCAAGTTGCATTTCTAGTTCTTTTTCTAATTCAGTATGGTTTCTTGTTCAGTTAGTTTCTTGATCTACCAAAAAAGGTTTTCATTCAGCTGATGTGCCTTTCAGAATGTTCTTATGACGAAGTCTGGAATTGTTCTTCTCCAGGGATGGGTGGCTTGACTCATAAGACTAGAGTCGCCAAACACACATTTCCTGGACTTGAGGCATATGTGTTTTGAAACCGGAATTGACTCTGGTCTTGGGAGTTTTTCTTGGGAATGTGGAGACTCGGAAACTCGTCACTTTCTGCACTGCTGCAGTCGAAGAACAGCAGAGTTTTTGTTTACAGATGGGATGGGGACATCAGGTGACATCTGGGAAGTGTTAACTGACACACACAACAACCCACCAGTAGCTCCATTTTTTTCTGCAGAGTTATGCCTGACTCATTTATCTAAAAGACTCATTTATCTAAAAGACCCAAAAACCTCTGGCTGAGTCTCTTAAAGATTGCCCATTAAGACTTGTGTGCATGAGTCAAACAGGGTGTGGACTCAGAACTTGACTTGAGTATCACTGTGGTGGATCAGCACGTCCCTGGTCATCCCTTTGATGATTGACTCTCACTTCTGTTCTTACTCCATAATTAATCCTGCTGCACAATTTTGCCACTAGTTTGAATAAAATAGAAATTGCCCAAGTGGCAGGTGTCTGCCTCTGTCAAAACAATGCACTATTTATCTGAATAAGAAAGCACAGCACGGGGATGGCTTCTAGCTCACTCTCTGTTAATTCTTTAAAGCTGGGGGGGGAGGGAGAGTACACTATGACAGCAACTGGAGCAATGCAATACAGCAGTGGAGCAATGCAGCTCTATTATGGTAACTGCATGTTATGTGTTGCTTTCCCAACAGTGTTGGAAACAGTGAGAGGTTGTGGGATGGGGAAAAGTTACTCTGCCCAGTGGAGCACTTCTGCAACCACAGAAATGCAGCATTGTGCTTTGGCAGGGTAGAAATAGAGAGGTGTCATCAAGTTGAGTGGGCAGCATTAAAAAAAAAGTATTAATATCTTAAAGAGAATGTAGCATGAAAGAATGAACTGAGACATCCTTGGTTCAAATCTCCACATAACTATGAGACCTTCAGTGGTCTCGGTCATCAATGTCTCTATTATGAAGACGATACTAATCTACCGTGCCCAAGAGGGGGCAGGAACAAGAACAGGGGCCACTGCCGTATCCTAACCCCCTTCCTGGGCCTGATTTCTCAACATGGGCTGCTCGGACTTGGCATAAACCTGAGCAGCCCCATAGCAGCTGCTGGGGCTTACCCCAGGTGAAGGGGACGAATGTCCCCTTACCTCGGGAAGACCTCCAGTAGCCTCCATCCCCTTGCTGGATACAGCTGAGGCAGTTTAGGCACCTTGGCACTGCAACAGAAAAAGTTAGTTAGGATTGGGGTCTAAGTCATTTCTAATTTTGTCTTCTGAGGTTGTGTTATATGTAATCCTACTGATTTCTTCAAATGTTTTATCTTATTTGAAAACTTTCTTCCCCTTTTGGCCTGTCACCTAACTGATGGAGTGTCTTTGTTTTGCCATGATGTACGTTTATGAACTTTATCCAGTCTATGGAGGGAAGGGGCCCTGTTCCATATAATTATTAGTTTCAACTTCCCTATGCAGTGTTGAAAGTTCTTAGTTGCTGCTGCTATACTAATGAGTTGAATAAGTGCCTAATGAAGGGAAACATAAAATGGAACATATTTCCCACATTCTTTATTATTTTGACAGAGTTGGAAGCCCTTCAACAAAGGCAGTCTAGACCTCATAGTTTGTCAGACAGTTTGTCTCTGTTGAATTGTATTTTCTGATCTGCAACTTAGATGTTTTTTTTTTTTGACCATATAAAACAACCTTGGGGTAAATTTGTCTGAAAGCTCGTAAATTAGTGGTGTTAACAAATCAGGCTGAATTTCTTGATTTTTTTAAAAAAAATATTTATGCTGGCACTTGCATAGATCTGCTGAGATTTATCTCATGGTCTTGTGCAGTAGTTTGAACTGTATCAAAAATATAGTAGGGTTTTAAATTTTTTTATTTATTGTATTTTTATCCCACTTTTCTCCCCATAGGGGGACCCAAATTTGCCATTGATGTGTCACTTTCAAGGCTTTAAAGCTATTTTGAGATTTGGCTATTATTTCTTGGAAGACAGAGGACAAGAAGGTGCATAATTTAGAAAAATTGACTGTTATCCAGCCTTTGTTGCATGCCCAGAAAGGGAAGCTCATTGTCTCCTGATGTGATTATCTTTTTATGACAATAGTCTTCTCCTGGTCTTCAGAAACAGTCTCAAAATATCTTGAAAGCTCTGGCACCGAACCATCAGTGGCGTGTTTAAAAACTCTACTGTGCTTGCAGTACAGCCTCAAACTATCACACAAGGTCAATTCGTTACTGTAAAAGTGAGCTACTATATATGTGAAGGAGCACATTTACATCAGCTTTGGGTAGAAAAGTCCGCTTATGTATGTGCTTCTCCTCTGTTGTTACATACAATAAATGCAAAGTTCCTAAATTTATTCAAGGAAGATTTAATTACTAATGCAGGTAATATATATAGAGTGGTTAGGTTTTGTTGTTGTTTGCTTTCTTTTTTGTTCCCTAGATCTCAGAACCCCTTAAAAGGCATTAAATGTCACTTCCAGTTTCCCAAGGAAAACCAGAAGTTGCAATTTTTTTGCCTGTAAGGCCCATTCTGAAGCCCGCAGAGGCTGCGCGCAGATGATCCAGCTAATGATTTTCTTCTGCTAACCAGGAAAGAGTTCTTGCAAAGTTTTTCTCCCCCAATGTATCAAAAACATTTTGTGACCAATCAAAAATTGGCTTGTGACCCACTAGTGCAGCCATTTTCAACCACTGGTGTGCCATGAATGGTCCCCAGCTGTGCTGCGAGAGTTTGGTGGAGGGTCATTTATTAATATGACATTGGGGATATGAGCCCCCCACCAATAGCAAAGTGTGCCTTGTCAGTTGTCCAAAAACGGATGGTGTGCCTTGACAATTTTAGTACCTTGTCAGCGTACCATGAGATGAAAAAGGTTGAAAATCACTGCGCTAGTGGGTCCTGATCCACAGTTTGGAAAACTGCACTATTCTGTAAAGAAAATTGCCTGTTTACAGTGATATGATTCTGATGAATATAGGCCTATAGGTCAGAATAAACAGAAAACCTTTCTGCATGGAGATGCATTTTCTCATGTCCCAATGGTGGGTGCACAACTCTCTCAGGATGGGGCTTTACTTCTTCAGTAGCCACAACAGACGAATAGAAAGAGAGATGCCCCCGAATCCCTCGCAGATATTAGCTTCCATAGGGCCCATTCAATCATTCAATCCAAACTTTGGGAATCTGAACTTAACCAACTCTCTTCCACTCTTAACCTCACCTGTTCTCAGTTTTTTGGTCTCCTCCCCTCACTTGGTCACCCTTTTAATTATTTCAGTAATCTAATTAACCCTATTAAGAGGAGAGCGTTCATGCTCGCGAGATTTAACATCTTTCCCTCAGCTGTTCATTCTGGCAGATTCTCCAATATCTCGCGTGACCACAGATTATGCCCTTTCTGTTTCCTAGAACTGGACACAGTGGACCACATATTACTTTGTTACCCAGCTCATCAATCCCTCTGAGATACACACCTGAAGCCCTTCTTGTCTACTTTTTCTGGTATTTCTACCGAACCTTTACTTGTCCTTCTGGGTGACAACTCTGTGGCTACTACCAGTGCAGTAGCAGAGTTTCTTTCCGTAGTTTCCAAGATAAAACCACCACCTTGATCCCATGTCCCTCCCTTGTTTCCTCCCTTTTTTTCCTTAATAGTCCCTTGTTGTGACTTTCTCTTTGGCATCATAGCCACTGCATTGGCCACCATTATTTATTGTTTTTAATGCCAATAAAGGTTTATGGATGGAAAGAGAGATGGAAGGCACATTGTTAGTTACTAAGAGAGATACTGATAAAAGGGGGGAAACATCCTGTTTGTACAGAATCAATATCCTGGAAAATAACATCTGCCTACCTGAGATACCCAGATTAGCTATTGCTCCCAGTTGAGTATATGCATAATTTTAAAGCTGGATTTCCTGCTAGGTGATGTGTGAAACAATTATTTCATGCCAATGTACAGGTGTGCCCCTGTATCCATGGGGTTCCATTCTGGAACCCCTGTGGTTAAGTGAAAATGTGGATATGAGGGAATGGATCCCCTCAGCTACCCTAGCCTCTGGAGGGTCTTCTGAGCCCAGCAGAGGCCACTTTGTTGCGATGCTATGCAAGTTCTGTATTAATACTATCTTATAAGAGTTTTATGAATTTCATGATTTGCATGGGCATGGTATTGAAAATTAGTCACAATCTCAAAGGAAATCTTGAGTTACACTGTTGTCCTAAGGAACCTGTCTTGTATATTCAGCTGAAATCAATGTTGCTTGCTTCCAAGTAAATGTATTAAGGACTCTGCTCTTAGTTCCACTTCTTTATGGAAACTGAGTTTTCAATGAAATATTATCCCTTTTATAATGTTGGGTTTATGTAGGACTGGTCCCATGGATCCAAAGGAACGGTTATCTGAAGTTCTTCAGCATATGATTGGATCATAATTTCAACAAGTTTAAAAAATATTCTTCTAGTTTTTCAGGTAAAGTAAGAAAGAGAGCCAGTGCTGACAACCCAGCTTTTGGATGTTAAGGAAATTGATGCACTGATACCGTTTTGATTATTCTAACTATGAAAGATGAGAAAGCCATGCTTCTTGGACCTTTCTGCCTGTTAGAGTCTTGTAGACAAGGCTGAGTGAATTCAGTGATTGCAATCCTTGGGTATGTAATGAAAGAAATGCTGAAGAAATTTAGCTGTCCTTTTTATACAAAACAGAAAAGATAAAGCACAACTCCAGCTCTTATGGCTGTGGAGATAGGCTTTAGAATACATCCACTACAGTGTTGGTTACAGAAGTTATAGTGGGGACTTAGCAGGCTATTGAACAGCCAGAGTTCAGGACTTCAGCATCATGCATAGCTTATTATTGATCCTATCTGTTTGGCATGGATAGATGCCTTTTCTTCTAGCTGACCTTGAATGATATGAGCTTTTTCACAGGAGTTTATAGTATTTCTGTTAGTGATGATTACCAATGGTGATTCCTTGAAAAGGGGAGGAGCCATGTAGCTGAATTTGTAGCAGGAAGACCACTTTCACAGAAGGTCCTGGAGATACAGAAATTGTCTGGAGCAGCGGTCTCCAAAAGCGAGACCACTGTGCAGTGGAAAAGGCATCCCCAGGGGGACCGGAGTTTTCTGTTCCACTGGTAAGCCATCCTTCCCCGCCACTGATCACACACAGTATGCCCTTTGGTGGTTCTTTCACGCAGGTACCATACTGCTAGACTGGCAAGAACTGGCTGTTTTCACCTATTAATATCTCAACTTATGTACTGACCTCAAGAACTTTACTGTTATATATGCTTTGTGAACTTTTTGTTGAAAAGCGGTATATAAATACTGTTAATAGCAATAATAATATGTAGGGGACTTGGTGTATACCTCTTTTCCCACATAGTATTACTGCACATCTCTTTGGCTCTTGTGGTGGTTTACCCTCCAGTGTGGATAGTGTGAATGAGGCTTTATGAGATGATGGCTTAAATATTTGCAGTCAAGGAGGAAAAAACTAAACAGGTGTGATCTTGAAGCTCTTAATTATTTCAAGACCAGGTTGTCTGCCTCTCTTAGTACTTCATTACAGGAAAGGGGAAAGCAGCACATAGCTGTGCTTTTAGAAATAAATAATTTTCCCAGACTTAAAACTGGAACCAAGACATACACATAATGAGTTTGGCAATTCTTAGCTGGCAAAGCTGTCATGCAGTCAGCTGCTTATGAGAAACTAACAGAATACCAGTGATGGTGGGGGCCAGGCATGAACGACATTGCCAGAATAGTGTGGGGAAGTCCACATGGCCCTTTTTATTCCAGCTGTACTGCTGCAAGTTATCCCTTACTTTTCATAAATATTTAACGTTGGCCCCAAAATAAATCTACATTTTATCTTGGTAATTTTAGAGGGAAATGTTCTGTGTGATATTTGTTTCCCTCTTGTTTTCAGAAGTTAGTATGAGGGAGCTGTCCCATTTTGACCACTCAGAATGTTTACCTCTGCCTTTGATGTTGCCAAGTCCAGTGGTGTTAGAAATTTTTTTGCTGCCATGCTAGATTAGGAAAAAAGCATTTGTGTAATATATGCAAGATACAAGTCTAAATTATGTTTTGGAATTTGTGGGGAGGAGGAACTGTTCCTTGGATCATTTCCATTCATGCTCAGAACTTCTGTGACATAATATCCTCTGTGTTTTTAAAAGAAATTAATCCCTGCCATTGAATATTATCTGATTTAGATAATGACTAGAGTGTTCAAGGCTCATCAAAATAGTGGTGATCTTTTTGCTTGGCATTGGTTTGCATGTGTGAAACGAGCTTGTATCATTATATTTCTTCCTGGAATCATTAAAATGCCTGATGGAAGAATTCTCTTTGTGATGTCTTTTATAGTGACCTGTACAGATCCACTAGAAGCATGTGTATTTGAATAAGGAGGGAAGCATTTGGGGACGCAGAAGAGATGTCGGTTCATTTTTTAAAATTGTCCAGTGTGTTAGCCAAACTCCTTTCTCACTCATCAGCATCGTGAACAAGTTAGGTGGTTTGTTCATAATGCAAATGCTGAAGGATTGGATGGGTTTAATTATCATGTTTTTCCTTCCTCACTGTGTGTAGAAATGAACACTTGAACCTAAAGATCTTTGAACTACTAATTTATTTGTAGTAAATACTGTAAATTGTAACTGTAGTAAATATTGGACCTCCTTTAACCCTTGATATTGAAATGACTCACCAGTAATTTCCATATCCAGACTTAGGTGAGATTCTCTGTTTCTACCTGCATATAAGACAAATGCAATCCTATGCATGTCTACTCAGAAGTAAGCCTAATTAGTATGTATAGCAGGGGTGTCCAAAGCTTTTGGCAGGAGGGCCACATCATCTCTTTGACACTGTGTCGGGGGCCGGGGGGAGGGAAAAGAATTAATTTACATTTAAAATTTGAATACATTTACATAAGCATACATAAATGAATATATTAAAGATAAACTTATATGAATGAATGAAGGTCTTGCAATAGCTCAAGGCCTATAAAAGGCCTTGCACAAAGCAAGGCTGGCCTTTCCTTTGCTGCTGCTACTGTATCACAGACATGAAACAACAAGCAGTGGAGGGAGCCCTCATCCCACAGCTCACACGAGAGGTCAAACAGTCGCCCTCACACTGACAGCAGTTGTGTCAGGCCAGTGCGGGCTCCAACAAATCTCTGGAGGGCCAGAGGCTCATTGGAGACTGGGGGCTCCCTGAGGGCTGCATTGAGAGACCTTGAGGGCCGCGTGTGGCCCCAGGGCCAGGGTTTGGGCACCCCTGATGCCTAGGATTGCAGAAAAGGAGGCACATGAGCCTGAGGTACTCTCTCAACTGGCATCAAGCTAAAGGAGACGGATGTAATGTCCAGAGTCTTGCTCCCCTTTTCTATATGATTTTGACTTTCTTGCTATTCCAGAGATAACTGAACTTAGTTTAGTTGCATAACCACTTATTGCAGAAGGAGACCCTTGAGTGGAGAGCCCCTGATTTTGCAAGGGGCTCTTGACTGTCAGTATATTTCAGTTTTTGATTCACTCATGGGATTTGCACACAAAAGAGCATTTGAGCAAAGTCAAGAGACAGTATCTGTAGATAATCATTATGAGGAAAGAGGACCAAATTATACAAGAAAGAATTCTATGCTGCTTACCAGTGGCTACCCAATTTGTCAAGAGTTGTGTGACACAGTCTAGCTTCCTTAACAGGAGGCATTATATTATTATTATTATTATTATTATTATTATTATTATTAACAGTATTTATATACTGCTTTTCAACTAAAATTTCACAAAACGGTTTACAGAGAAAAATCAAATAACTAAATGGCTCCCTGTCCCAAAAGGGCTCACAATCTAAAAGATGTAAATGAATACCAGCAGATAGCCACTAGAACAGACAGTGCTGGGGTGAGCTGGGCCAGATACTCTTCACCTGCTCTGCTTATCCTTGTGTTCCAGTGAGAGTAGATTTAGGGAGGGTCATGGCTCGACCACAGGTTGTGCTTGGGATGAGTTGGTGTTCATACCATGCATACTACTCATACCATCAGGGTACCCCTTTGAGTTCAAGAGGCTGCAGTTCCCCCCTCAAGGTCTGCTTTGCTATGACCATCAATGTCCCAGGCAGTCACTGAAGTTGGCAGGGATTTTGAGGGAGGACTGCTTCTCACATGGGCTGTTTCTCTACGTGGCCTGCTCCAGAGTGAGCTCACTCAGCAGTCTGGTGATTGTAGCACCTGAGTGGAGAACCACCAATGTGATCTACAAAGGGATCATTAAGTAGAGAACCAAAGTTCATAGGTATTTTTTGTGATTTTTTTTCACTACAATCTTCTCTTTATTTCTTCGTCAAATGTTATATTTCAAATTTCACTACATTTTTCTGCATCAGCACGCTCTGATTTATTCAAACTACATATACTTTTAAAAATTTGCTTTCATTTGCTTTTGTGAATACCTTTGCAAAGCATGAGTACTATGCTATTATAGCACAAAACCAATTCAAAATACAAAAATAACAATTTATTAAACAAAAAAATTTGATGGAACCATGACTTTGAATAATTGTAGGGTGTTACCTGACATTGGGTAATTGTGTTAAACTATGTTAAATGTTTATTGCAATCAAAGGAAAATTTATTGGAGTCAAAATGGATTTAAAGTAGTTAAATAATGTAGAGAAGCATGGGTATCATGCTAGTTGATATCTATAAACTATACCTATAGATCAGTATGTGGAAAGAGGACTAGAATTGTACAACAAAGAATTCTGTACTGTCTACCTATGGCTTTTCAAGATTCAGAAGCATGACCAACTTAAACAAGACACTACATAGAGACTATCCAAGTATGTCACATATCAGGGGAGGGTCAAAGAGAGGAATAATTAATGGGTAAAATGTGATGTGCAGGAGTGGAGGGTTACAACAGTTTTTAAAACTGTGGCATAGATGTTCCCTTCGGCTATAGCAGGGGTGCCCAAACCCTGGCCCTGGGGCCACTTGCGGCCCTTGAGGACTCTCAATGCAGCCCTCAGGGAGCCCCCAGTCTCCAATGAGTCTCTGACCCTCCAGAGATTTGCTGGAGCCCCCACTGGCCCAACGTAGCTGCTCTTAGCGTGAGGGCAACTGTTTGACCACTTGCGTGAGCTGTGGGATGAGGGCTCCTGCCACTGCTTGCAGTTTCACGTCTGTCATGCAGCAGAGGCAGCAAAAGGAAAGGCCTTTTATAGGCCTTGAGCTATTGCAAGACCTTCATTCATTCATATAAGTTCATCTTTAATTTTACATATTCATATATGTAAACTTATGTAAATTTATTCAAATTTTAAATGTAAATTAATTATTTATTATAATAATTATTTTCTTCCCCGCCCCCAACACAGTGTCAGAGAGATGATGTGGCCCTCCTGCCAAAAACTTTGGACACCCCTGGGCTGTAGGCTTCTTTTGGGATAGTGCTTATTCATTGTAGGCTTTTTGAATTCATTTTCTGGATTTTTACCAGTTGACAACACAGTTTTTATGTCTTTTACTTTGAAGGTTGCCTTCAAAGCAGAAGTGTGTGTCAGTTTTGTAGTGAAGATTTAAAGGCTCGCATCCTTAAACTCTGAGGTCATTGTTTGTGCTATTCAACAAAACAATATTTTGGTCTGCTGGCACTTGCCCTTCTCCTGTTAAATCAATGAGACGAGTTCCTTTGATGCATGGGGTTGAAGGGTTAATCCCTGAATGGATACGTTCTGCTTTAACTATGCATCATACATACCTCTCCCATGGGTTTTTCATAGATATCCTCCTGCCATAGTGTAGCCTTGGCTTGTATTGCATCTCGCTGAAGAGCCTCAAGGACCTTTTTTGGAGTAACAAAGCCATATTGTGCTTCAAGTACAGCCAGGTTAATTTTTTCAGCCTTTAGAACTCCTATGACTTCATCCTGAGCCTGCAAAAACACACACATATTACTACAGTGAAGTTGATTCTGGGTATAACTCATCTGAAACAAGTTCATTGAACTAATTTGTTTGGTGTATATGCATATGTATTTTAAAGGCCGTTTTTCATATGAGTGGCCTTTACTCTTGACTTTTGCTGGTGATTGTTCAATGCATGTGGCAAGCGCCTTGAGTAAGTGGGAAAGGAAAATTTTGTCCTAAATAAATGCTAATATAGAAATGCTGTTATATAAATGGTATATAAATGCTAGTATTATTATTATTTAAATGAAATGTAGGGGTTTAGAACAAAGGTTGATCCCTTTACCGCTTCCCATCTTCTTTCATTGCATCTGTTACTCTCATTCTTTAGGCTAGCAGTTTTCCAACTCTCAGGGGGTTTGAGCCCCGCTATAAGTTCTTGCAGGGGAGGTGGCAAAATTGCGTCACTTTGGAGGGGCGCAGGAGCATGCTTCCACTTACCAGAGGCTGGAGCAGGCTCCTGGGATGTGGGGAGCCCCATGTCAGCCTCCACAGGGCCCCCCGAAGCGCACAAACTGTCAAAATAATGATTGCAATCCATTTCCGGTTTCACGACCGATCGTTATTTTAAATGTCTGTGTGCTTTGGGGGGCCCTGCAGAGGCTGGCGTGGTGCTCCGCACACCCCTGGGAGCCTGCTCCAGCCCCTAGTAAGTCTAAGCAAGCCCCTGTACCCCTTGACGGCAACATGATTCTGTTGATCGTGTCACTGCCTCCCCCCCTCCTTGTCCCTTAAGGGTGTAGAGGCCAGGGTTCTCTGGCTGCAGCGTTGCGAAGCCCCAATTTGAGAACCACTGCCTTAGGCTTTTATCTCTATCCTCACCTTCCCATAATTCATTTTTAATTTCAGCTCATCTCCATCCCTTCCAAATGGTGGTAGTGTATATGGAAAAACAGCTATAAAACCAGGATGTAGGTCCACCAACATCATTCCAAAACAACCTGTAAAATCTTCCCTTTCCATATATCTTGATGCATATTTGGGGATTGGGAGGAACAGATAATGTAACACTTCTTACTCAAATGTGGATTTTTTCTAAGTGAACAGTTTTGTAAAGAGAAGCAACCTTAAAGGTGTTGGCAGCTGTTTTTAGACTGTGATGTCATTCATGCCTCCTGTGGAAAGCTTAGGAGCTGGGGTACAAAGTCACCCTTTGTTGTTTTAAATCAAGCCAGAAGCTGTCGGCTACTATTGTTACATGTACGCATTTCTGCACTGAAGTCAGTGAGGTACACAGTACAGAGGATGTGACCTTCCGTAGCATGCATTCCAATAGCATGGAATAATGGCAGTTATTTAAAACAAGATTAATTGGCCTTAAAGTTGGCAGAGTGACCCGTGTATGTTTGTGATTATGTCTACAATGTATGCTCCATCCACGTGGCCCAGATTTTTTTTTTTAAAAAATAATTAATTATATTAAAGATGTTGGATTTCAGGTGACATGGCTTAGATCCCTTGAAGCCTTCCAAAGAAGCAGCCCTTCTTAAAGTGAATTTAAAGTGTATCCCTTCAGATGGTCATAAGAAATAACCTTGTAAAATCAAGGCCAGTATGTTTAGAGGAGATTCTGCTTCTAAATGGTCCAACATGAGCAAGCCAAGCAAAGGCATAGATCTGTTCTTTTAAAAAGCTAGTAAATACCCCAGTGAAAGCCAAGCGCTTCCATATCTCATGGACATCAGTAAAATCAAGGTTAAGTGTTTAATTTTGGCTAGTGGAACTGGAAGTTATGAATATACATGTGTGTGCACATACTAAAATCAACTTAGCAATATTTCTCTTTGCAAGTGCCAATTTTTTCTAATGTTGGATCTCCGATTGCATATCTGGGTGCACTCAAAGTAGACAGCAACTAGGAGCCCAATCCTGAGCTCTGTGTGCTGGCTCACTGCCACTGTGTGCACTGTTATAAAAGTGCTGTAAGGCATGTTTATGGGGCATAGCACCAGCAGAAAGCCAGAGCTCCGGCTGTAGCCTGAACCACTGGGCAGCAGAGAGGTGAGTGGGAGAGGTGGAGAGGAGGCATTCCAGGGCGGGGGGAGGTGGGGTGAGGGCAGGGAGGGGCTGCAGAGGAGGTGTGCCAGGGCGGGGGGAGGGCAGGACCAGTGGAGCTCAGCTTCACCAAGTCCTGACCTCTGTGTTGGGCCACGTGGCCTGACATGGAACTCTTGGATTCTGTGGCAGCTCGAGAGCTGCCGCACAATCGAGTAGCCCATTGTGGGGCTACTTCCCCCTCACCCGGGGGAAGGAGATGTATGTTCCCTTCCCCTGAGGAACCGCTGGCAGCTGCTGAGGATGCCGTGGCAGCCATTTTTAGTGCTGCGGCAGCCCCACGCTCTGGGCAGCTCCGGTTTGGGCTGTAGGTCTGTATATTAACAATGGAAAAGTGTGTTACTTAAAGAACCAGAGCCTCTGACTTGTAAAAAACGTGTTCACTATTAGAAAAAGCTTAGGATGTTGTAAAAGGCATTTGTCACTCTCAAGGCTCTGTTCATCTGAATTTGAATAATGGATCTCCTCTGGATGGTACAAAAAGCATTACTGATCAATTCAACCCCTTGTGAGGCCTTCTAGTGGGATATTCTATAATGCAGTGGTTCCCAATCTGTGCACTGCAGCGCCTAAGTGTGCTGTAGCAAACTCACAGGGGTGCTGCTGGATGTCCCCAGTGGCCTCTCCTTACTGGCTGTCCTGGTCACTGCCATTTTGAATCATGTGAGATCAGTGAGATCTTGCACAAATCAAGATGGTGGTGCTTTGGAGAGCCAGACAATGGTGCCACCACGATAGAACTTACTATGGAGCCAGACAGGGTGCTGTGATCCCATATCTGCAGATTCAGTTATTCATGGGTTGCGCCCCCCTGGAGGACTTCGTGGGCCTCCTAATGCCTTATAAGGCATTAACAATACAACTTTCAGTTTCTCTGTAAAACTGGAAGTCATGTGTTTTGAGCTCTAAAGCTCAGTCTGAGCCTGGCAGAGGCTGCGGACAGACATCTCTGGCCTCTGTTGAGCTCAGACTCCCCTCTGGAGGCAAGGGGAGTAGACTTCCCCTTGTCTCTGGAGGGGAGAGTGGTCCCCTGGACTGTAGGGACACGTGTTCGCTCATATCTGCGGTTTCAGCTGTCCGCGGGGTATTCCGTTCCAGAACACCTTCCCCCGCCCCACGGAAAAGGGGGCAGACCTGTACCGTGAAATGTTTACCTTACAATAAAATTACTGGCTGTATTGTGGATTGTAGCATTTTAGAATTTTCAAAGTGCTTCATAGGAAGTCTGTAAGAGAAGTTCCGTGTTAGCATCCCTCTATACTGCAGGTGGGGAACTGTGGTGAAGAGATTGTAGGGTACCAGAGGAAAGATTGTAGGGTGCCAGTTCATGTCAGAGGGAAGAGTTGGCCCAGGTACTTTATGACTCACACTAAGTCTAAGTTGCTAAGCATGGGAGTGCTGTGTCTTTTTCACATAGCTATATTGTTTATGTAGCATTGTGTGTGTGTGTGTGTGTGTGTGTGTGTGTGTGTGAGAGAGAGAGAGAGAGAGAGAGAGAGAATGCCTTGTATTGATGGCAGCATTGGAATAGAGTACAAAATGAAACTAGAAATATACTGACCTGTAATTCACCCTCAAGCACACTCAGAAGAAATAAAAGGTCATCCCTAGAAAGGTCTTCCCCCTTCTTGGAATAGTTTCTCTGTTTCTTTTCTAATATGGGGCTTCTTGTGATGGTGTCTGCCTCTTCAGCATCACCTTTTTGTGGCTGCGTCCTCTTCATTTTTAATCTGCCAGTGGAAAAGAGAACTTTGATATGGGCGTCACTATGCTTGTTGACAGTGTTCTGACTTGGAGGAATTTTCTTTGCTGTTACTTCTTGAACGCATTTTCAAATACTTGGTGAAGGGAGATGAACAACCAATTTTCAGAATAAACAACAACAAAACAACCTAATGCAAGAAAGAGTTTGCCTTTGATTTGCCTCACACAAAGTCCTCTTTGCTTATTAACTAGACAGACCCAAGATGCATGACACATCTTTTCAACCAAGCAGTTGCATGACACAATCCACAAAGTCTACCTTGGCTTTGCTCCAGTTGTCTCTGGAGGGTTTTTCCAAGCCCACAAGGCTGTACATGTCTGTCCATGGCCTCTACTTGTTTCAGAATGACCCTGGAGCGCAAAAAAAGCATCTTCTGGGTTCCCTTGGGAAATCCCTCCAAAGGCTTCCCTGGGCCTCAGAACACTGTATACAAGCAGTTACTAGAACTTTTAATAAGGTTCTACATCAAATTAGACCAGGGGTGTCCAAAGTTTTTGGCAGGAGGGCCACATCATCTCTCTGACATTGTGTCGGGGGCCGGGTGGAAAAAAGAATTAATTTACATTTAAAATTTGAATAAATTTACATAAGTTTACATAAATGAATACATTAAAGATGAATTTATATGAATGAATGCAGGTCTTGCAATAGCTCAAGGCCTGTAAAAGGCCTTGCACAAAGCAAAGCGGGCCTTTCCTTTGCTGCTGCTACTGCTTCACAGACATGAAACAAGAAGCAGTGGCAGGAGCCCTCATCCCACAGCTCACGCGAGAGGTCAAATAGTCGCCCTCACACTAGGAGCAGTTGCGTCGGGCCAGTGTGGGCTCCAACATATCTCCAGAGGGCCAGAGGCTCATTGGAGACTGGGGGCTCCCTGACGGTAGCATTGAGAGACCTCGAGGGCTGCAAGTGGCCCCAGGGCCGGGGTTTGGGCACCCCTGAATTAGACCATCACTTCTGGTTTTCCTCGGGGAAACTGGAAGTCATATTAGTTTGTGCTCCGGGGCCATTCTGAAACCTGCAGAGGCCGCAGATGGATGCGTGTGGTCTCTGCGAACTTCAGAAAACCCTCCAGAGGCGACTGGAGCACAACTCCGGTTGCCTTCAGAGGATTTGGGTTTGGCCAAGTTTGGCTCTACACAGGTCCAGGGGAAAATCCCCACGTCTGGATGGAAAATCCATGGATAAATAGACCCGGCCTATACTGGGGTGGTACTCTCGGATCTCTCATGGCAGGCCTGTTAAATCTTTTCCCTGCTAATTTAGTTTCATTTAATTTGATGAAGAACCTCATTAAAAGTTCTAGCAACTGCTTGTTGCCTACTTGCTATTTCATTATAAGAGCTGTCTCATTTGGTAAACACTGGGTTGTATTCTAACCTTCTGCATCATGAACAAAAAAACAGGGCGCAATCCTAACCCCTTATGCCAGTGCTTTCCAGCACTGGCATAACGGTGCCAGTGGGACATGTGCTGCATCCTGCTGTTGGGTGTCATTCATGGAGGCCTCCTCAAAGTAAGGGAATGTTTGTTCCTTTACCTCAGAGCTGTATTGCCCTTATGTCAGTGTTGGAAAGCACTGACATAAGGGGTTAGGATTGAACTCTTAGTCTGAAGACTGAGCTTCAGCTATGTTGAAAATAAGGAGTTTAAGTTCACAATGCCATTTCTTCAGGACCTTCACCAATTATGACAGTTTGTTTTCATAAAAAGAAAAATGTTTCATTTTTGTCCAGCTTTCCATTTTGGGGGCAGTGTTGTGGAAGAGAAGATCAAACTAAGTGGAAAGCAACATAGTCAACTAAATGGGGCCTAGGCCTGCTAGACTGAAGAGGGCAGGATTTGGTCTACAACTTCCTTACTGAAATTTAGTTGAACCAACTTGCAGAATGAAGATTTTCAACCTCTTGAATTTATCTCAGAATATTCCCAGCAATATTCCCTTACGAAATATTTTAGAAGGTTAGGATGACAGGCAGTTGTGCCGTATCTCATATTACTCTAACCATAAAACATGTATGGAATGTAGATTTTTCCTATCTGTATATACATTTTAAAACATCTGGATTAAGTAGTTAGGATGTAGCCTGAATTAAATACTGTGCTATTATGTTATCCCATCTTTGGCAGGTGGTTTGTAATACAGGGGTGCATAATATAACTGTCTGGGATGCTGGATGAGTAGTTGTACATGCAAGGTGTTATGTTGCACAATGAGGGAAGATATTTGACTCTTTAAAAACTTGCTCTGTGTACTGCCAGTTGATTTTAGTTTTAGGGACAATAATATCTTTACGCAGCCAGTGTTGCCAGCAAAAAGTGCTAGGTAAATGCAGACTTCACTTCTTTTCATCAATGTCAAGAGATCCTGCAGATTTTCCCAACGCCTCTCACCTTGATATTTCTGCACTTGCCCTCCAAATGGGTTGCAACCGCTGAGCCACAACTGGGAATAAACTTGAGGGTTGAGCTTTATTGACACAGACAAAGCTTCAGTAACACTAATGCCACTAAAGATGAATGCCTAGCTCTATTTTCTGTAATGTGACTTAGCTCGTGGATTATCAGTGTCTCTTGCAGGTCAGAAGAGGCATAATTTCTGATTGCCTGTACAGATGTAGACATGGCCAGAATTCTGAGAACAGCCTGCTGTGTGCATGTCACTTAAATTTTCTCCAGAGTTGTAAGGAACTTACAAATTATTTGTTGCACTCCTTCAAATTACAGAAATTGCATGTGAAAAAATAGCAGGGAGTCCTTTAAGTGGAAAATAATATTAATGTATGCATACTGACTCTTCCTGGTTTTTTTCACCTTATAAAAAGTCTCAGACGAGGTCCCTAAGAGCACAGTTCTATCCAACTTTCCAGCACCAAGGTAAGAGCAATGAAACTCTGAAGTAAGGGAACAAACTTTGCCTTATCTTGAGGAGGCCTCGGTGATTGGCCCCATCTGCAGGAAGCAGCACAAGCCCCACTGGCATAGCTGTGCCAGTGCTAGAAAGTTAGTTAGGGCTGCACCCTAAATGACTTTTTGAACTCAGGTGCATTTTAGTAGCTGTTTTGGGGTTCTGGGGAAGGGACACTTTCTCATAACCAAAACTATGGCTTTGAGAAAGCCCTCAATCCCATCTCTCCTAACCTATGTCCCAACTGTCTCAGAAGAGATCAACTGAAAGCAGATATCTCCCTAGTTCTCAGAGTTCTTGATGGATCAACGAGGGCAGTGCTTCTCAAACTCTTACATGGGCGCTGGGAGCACTGTGTGTGGGGAGGAGGGGGAAAGGCAGCAACATGATCCCTAAGATTGTGCTGCCGTGGGGGGGGGTTTCAACTTACCAAATGAACTGTCGACCTCCAGGGTATGTGGTGAGCCCTGCAAATACCCAAGCCCCTCTGTAATAGTAAAAAAAACAACAAAAAACTGGACTGAAAGCCACTTCTTGTTCTTGAAGTGGTTTTCAATCAAGTTTTTTTTACTATTACAGAGGCTTGGGGAGCCCTGCAGGGGCATCCCCAGAGGCCGGCACGCAATCTAGTAAGTTGGAAAACATCTCCTCCCCCCAGCAGCATCAGGATTCTGAGGATCGCATTTCTGCCTTCCCCCTTCCCCCCACCCCTTAAGGCAGCCATTTTCAACCACTGTGCTGTGGCACACTGGTGTGCCACAAGTGGTCCTCAGGTGTGCCACAGGAATTTGGGGGAAGGTCATTTATGAATAGGGCAAATGGGAGATGTGAGCCCCCCATTGGTAGCATGGCGTGCCTTGTCAATTGTCAAAAACCTGGTGGTGTGCCTTGACCATTTTAGTGCCTTGTCGGTGTGCCATGAGATGAAAAAGGTTGAAAATCACTTCCTTAAGGGGCCAGAGGTACATGCTTTCCAGGCTGGTGGGTCATGACCCACCAGTTTGGGAACCACTGAATTAGAGGAAATGGTACGTTGGAGGCTTGGGGCTGATCTCAGGCCTATCCTTAAACTTTTAAAAGTAACTGACAGCCCTATCCTATTCAACTTTCCAGCACTGGTGCAGCCCCAAGTTAAGGAAACAAATGAGGCCTCTGTGACTGCCGCTCCACTGAAGGGTGCAGCACATGCCCCATTGGCATGGCTGCATTGGTACTGGAAAGCTGGATGGGATTGGGACCTGAGAGTCCTAGACTCACAAGAACACAGCACTCACTTTAAGGCGAAAGCAGTAGAAAAACAAAGCTTGTTATCTGTTTGATTTCACTTGAGACAACAAGATAAAAGGGGATTTGTGGTCAGTGGCCAGAATTACCAAAACTGAAGTGACCTTTTTTATCTGCCCTTTTGAGTACAAGGCATTGCAGGGCTAGACTGCTAAGTCATGGAACATAAAGGTAAAAAAGGGCTGAGAAGCAAGCCCATGGGCTAGCTAGGCAGTAGCTTTAGTTAGTTCCAGGGAGAGAAACAAAGCAACAGGACTGAGCCTGCATTCTCAGGGGAAGGAGTGCATTGTGTGGCAGCTCACCAAAAGCTGGCTGCTTAGCATGCACTTTTAGTTGCCCTCAGGAAGGGGAAGCAGAGAAAGGATGGAAACAATGGCAGACTTCTACAGCCCTGCACCCCGGGGTGAAGGTCTGTGATGACACCAGTGGTTTTTGCTGCTCCCCCACACACAAATCCACCCCCCAGCCTCTCTTAGCCCAGTGCTTTAGACTGTGCTTCCAGAAAATTGGAAGCACAGTTTCCCTTTTGCGGGGTCCTAAAGGCGCATGAGGTTCTGCGCCTAGGGCATTTGCCCCATAGAATGAATGGGAGGTCTGCCACTGGATGGAAAGGAAGAGAGCAGTTCTAGGTGCCAACTGTCCTGGATGGCAACTGTCACAGTGGTCCTTGCATAGTGAAGGGAACAGGGTGCTTGACATAGCATCAAGCAGGTAAAATGACCAAACAAGAGACTGACACATAGGAACCACAGGACAAACAAAGAATGCAAGAAGTCTGTAATCCAACTTTTTAATCTAAATACCAATAGGAAAGCATGGGGCTTTCCTGGGTGAGCTCTTCAAGGACCTTTCTTTTCCATCTTGATAGCTCTTGATTGCTCATTCCTGTTTCAAGATGCTTGCCTCTGGGCACAATCCTAACCAGGTCTACTCAGAAGTAAGTCCTATTTCGTTCAATGGGGTTTACTCTCAGGAAAGTGTGGTTAGGATTGCAGCCTCTGTTGTTTTGCAGCCTGCCAAAGGTGCAATGAACTCTTGATTTGCTTCAGAGGTTCCTGCCTCAACCTCTTGATTACCTCTTTTTTAAATTTAGCCATGGAGTTGGTGAGGACTTTTACTCCAAGTCAAGAAGCTCCCTGGATGTGTTCACAGGTCCTCCCTTCCTGTTAACAGGTCCAGATGTGCTGTGCAAGCAAGGTGTGACTGTTCATGAAAGTTTCCAAAGAAACAAAAGGGAGGCAAGGCTTATTTCAAGTCAGAGAGAGAGAGAGAGAGAGAGAGAGAGAGAGATTGCTGTGGCAGACCTAAGCTGTGGCCATTGCCATCACCCTAATTCAAATGCCATCAGACTGGCCTGGGTTGTGCTGTCCTGGCAGTCATCCAGCATCATGCACACCTGTAAGCCAACATTGCACACCAAAATACAAATAAAAAACTTGTCAGGCAGCATCATTGCTGACTCTTAAAATATGACATGAGCTAGTATTGCCTTCTTCATAGTTCGTTTGTTCTTTGAAGCAGTAACTTTTAAAAGATGAATGCTTTTAAGGATAAAAACTTCTTTTGTGTGATTGGTAGGAGCAAATACAGTGGTTGCATCCAAAATTTTAGCAACCTGTGGCTGCTCCATTGTCAGATGTTTCTCTCATGAATGGAAGGAGCATCAGATGACAGAGTACCAGTCTGCCAAAGATTAGGATGCAACCTGGTCTTTTTAAAGAATTGTATACACAAACAATTGAATGTTTCCGTGGCATTAATTATGACACTCTGTTTGGATGAATTTGAGCATATGCATAAGCTATGTTTGTGTCTCTGAAAGCAGAATAGAAAATGTAAAATCTTGGAGGCCTTTTTGGAAAGGCAGAGAACTTCTCTCAGATTTTATTGGGTATGCTGGAAGGTTTAAGAAATCCTGAGTGCTCCTCTCACTGTTTCTTGGGTCCTTCAGCACTTTCTTCGTTGATATTTTATTTATAAACCCACAGAATCATTTCAGAAGCATGCTTTCAAAAATAATCTCATGGAACAGAACCTTGTTCATCTACTCCTCTATCCAGAAAGGAATGATGTCTTTTCATCAATAGCTGCCCTTTGCACGCGTGCTGTTGTACATCTGAGCCCTGGAGACTTTTCTTTCTTTTTAAAAGAAATGTGTTGGTACTCTGGTATGTATTTTTCACTGCCGCAGTCTACCATGATTGGGTGTGTGGGCACTGTTTCAGATTTATCAGTTTCATTTGAAGGAACATGTAAGATATGACTGTGTGTTAGGTTACTCTGGGTGTGGTCAGTTTATTGATGACAGTGTTTATTATCTCTGGTTCCAATTAAGACCTGATGTTTATATCAAGGTTTATCCTGGCTTTCACTGTCATTTGTGATTCCTCCCCTTGCATCTTTCTCTTTGGCATTATTAATGCTTTGAGAACATGAATGAAAGCTGTGGTGGACATGCTGAAACTCCTCCAAAGGGATGTTTTCTATTATATTGAACTTAGATGAGTAATGTATCAGGCAGCTGGTTTTGTGGCCTGTTTTGGTTTAGGAGAGGGTGTAAAGTGGTAAGAAACACTGGTGCTTCTATGAGGCAAATAATTGATTCTTTAGAACTTCAGCATTTTTTTTTAAAGCAGACCTCTCTTTCTTGATATTCCTTTGTATTTTACTATTTTTTATAATTTAGGGTAAGTACATTTCAAAATATATTTCACATGTTTCTGATTTTACCCTTGCTTCTGGATTACATAGTTTGTACTAGAGCATGATAGTAAGTATCTGTCACCTCCATAGCAAATCAGATCCACATAATTGTTCTACTCTCAACCTGGGACGGCCGGCGGGATAAAGCTGCAAGCATATCTACCATAGCACTGCATCTTAGACACAGCATAGTGCCTGCAATAAGCAAAGAAGCAGTTTACCTGCTGGGTATTCACCCGGGCAGGGGAATGCGCAGTCTCTTTAGGCAAATGCAGATTTCAAGAACTTTACCTACATCTTCCACCAAGTGGTGATTTCAGAAAGTCGTCTTGTAATGAGAAAAATGGTCATGTGAATAGATAAGATTTGTCCTGCCAAGCAGTGACTAGGAAGTCTTATGGATGATCATCAGCATAAGACAGTCATTCCATGCACGAAAAACCAATTTCGCTATGCAGCATTTCTCTGCTCCTTGACATAAGATTTGTTTTTCATAAGTTAATGCAACCTAGTAGTTGTTGTTGTTCAGTCGTTAAGTCGTGTCTGACTCTTCGTGACCTCATGGACCACAGCATGCCAGGCCCCCTGTCTACCACTAACTTCCGGAGTTTGTCCAAATTCATGTTCATTGCCTCCCTGACACTATCCAACCATCTCGTCCCATATCGAAAAAAAAGAATTAATTTACATTTAAAATTTGAATAAATTTACATAAATGAATTTATTAGAAATGGAACTTATATGAATGAATGAAGGTCTTGCAGTAGCTCAAGGCCTATAAAAGGCCTTGCACAAAGCAAGGCCATCCTTTCCTTCACTGCCACTGCGGCATCACAGACGTGAACAGCAAGTAGTGGAGGAAGCCCTTGTCCCACAGCTCAGGTGAGAGGTCGAACAGTCATCCTCATGCTGAGAGCAGTTGCGTCAGGCCAGAGCGGGCTCTAGTAAGTTTCAGGAGGACCAGAGGACACTGGGGGCTCCCCAAGGGCTGGATTGGGAGTGGCCCCTGGGTGGGGGTTTGGCACCCCTGATGGAGATGGCAGTTCTCAAGACAAAAAGTGAATTTATTTTTAAGCCTTTAGCAGTAACTTTTTCCTTGTTGAGAGTGCCAAGAGCATACATGACCAGAGAAGAAATGTTTAATGGGCAGTAGTAGGGTGAAAGCAATGCCTTCATTATGATTCCCACTTAGGTTTTGCAGCCTTCAGAAATAGTTTGACAGACAGAGCTTTACTTAAACTGTCTTTTGTCTGGGAGTATTCTCTTCAAGTAGCCATTCTTCACACATGAAAAGAAGCCACAGCCCTTTGAATAGCCTGAGAACAGCTTCCTCAAAGGAAGATCAAACGTGCTTACTAATGTCTGATAAATCAGCATTCTTAGTCCTTTCATAACTTAATGTGTATGGAGAGCCATGTATTATATAGCCTTCATCACTGCTTTCCTGGATAGAAAGTTTTAGCAGAGCAGAAAAGCAGGGAATGTCCAGGATTACCTTTTAATTTAGTAAGGATTTATAAACACAACTTTAAAATAGTCTAAAATTAATTAAATCTTTTACACAGGTACAAACAGGTAAGATGCATTAAAAAGGGGGGGAAGCAGAGTTGATGTTCAAAGCTTTGCCAGTTTTGATTTTAAAATGTGTACCTTTGGAACCGATTGTCATTCTATTTATGTACCAATGTACAAAAGATGCAATAAGGAAGTTATTACACAGTACATTTACATCACAATCCTTTGCACATTTACTCAGTCCCATTCAGTTGTGTAGCTAATAACCCAGGGCTGAGCTCATCTGACACCCAGGAAGTGACATCACACCCAGGCTTTTAAAAAAGTGAAATTGGGGGAAAATCCATCTCGTCTCCCCAGCAGCTCACCACCCCAGGCTCCCCCTATATTAACACCTTATTGGTTCCAGACTTTTTCATAATAACACCTAATTGGCTCTCAGTACAATTCAGTCTCATTGGTAAGTTTTGAGTTAAGAAAATCCAGTTTTTGTTACATAATGCAGTTATGTTTATTTTCTGGTTATTTGGCTATAACTTTTGATAAAAAGAGATATTTTGACACTGTTTATTGCATTCTGCATTAAATTCTGCATAGAGTGGTATATAACATGATGGTATTATTAAAAAATACCAATGTTTTCACAATCTTGGCCACTAGTCTCAAGCTCATGTTGTTGTCCCAGTAAAACTTGTGCAATTGCTACCCCCTGTACACCCTTAGCTATGCTACTGGTCCCATTGTGTTCAATTGGTCTTACTCCCAGGAAAATGTCATAGGATTTCAGGTGGGCAGCCCAACCCCTATAGTGCACTTGAGCTGGTGCAGGCCCCCCTTAAGGGTGCAATCCTAAGCCCTTATGTCAGTGCTTTCCAGCACTGACTTAAGGGCAATGCAGCTCTGAGATAAGGGCGCAAACATTCCCTTACTTTGAGGAGGCTTCTGTGAGTGACACCCAACTGCAGGATCCAGCACACCTCCCATTGGCACCACTATGCCATTGCTGGAAAGTACTGACATAAAGGGTTATGTAAAGGTAAACATACCAAGATCCAGGTCTACAGAGCTTGCGTCCTGAGTACACTTCTCAGGACTCTTCGCTCACAACAGGAGAGGAAACTGAGCGCTTTCCACATGCGCTGCCTCCGACGCATCCTCGGCATCACCTGGCAGGACAAAGTTCCAAACAACACAGTCCTGGAACGTGCTGGAATCCCTAGCATGTATTCACTGCTGAAACAGAGACGCCTGCGTTGGCTTGGTCATGTCGTGAGAATGGATGATGGCCGGATCCCAAAGGATCTCCTCTATGGAGAACTCGTGCAAGGAAAGCGCCCTACAGGCAGACCACAGCTGCGATACAAGGACATCTGCAAGAGGGATCTGAAGGCCTTAGGGATGGACCTCAACAAGTGGGAAACCCTGGCCTCTGAGCGGCCCGCTTGGAGGCAGGCTGTGCAGCATGGCCTTTCCCAGTTTGAAGAGACACTTTGCCAACAGTCTGAGGCTAAGAGGCAAAGAAGGAAGGCCCATAGCCAGGGAGACAGACCAGGGACAGATTGCACTTGCTCCCGGTGTGGAAGGGATTGTCACTCCCGGATTGGTCTTTTCAGCCACACTAGACGCTGTGCCAGAACCACCTTTCAGAGCGCGATACCATAGTCTTTCGAGACTGAAGGTTGCCAATACAAAAGGGTTATGATTGCGCTCTTAGTGTTGTAAATTTGCCATAAAGTACATTTGTGCTGACTAGAGAGCCAGCTGTGCTGGTACAAGGAAGTGTGCAGCCTGCTGGTGCCGGATCTTTCCCTGAACCAGCTGAGGCAGGTAGGTGGCACAATGGGGCTACTCCGTTTACCACCGACCAAAAGGTTGGTGGTAAGGTAAATGCGTTTGTGTAGGGCGCCGAGCCCTGCACAAACAGACAGGATTCGGTTGAGCAAAGCTCCACTGGACCCACTTCCCTCCCTCCCCCTGGCATGCCTCCCACCTACCCTTTCCCCACCTCCCTATCACGCCTCCTCCCCACCCTCTCTCCGCCCTCTGCCTGCCTCCCCCTCCCCGTAACGCCTCCTCCGCGCCCTCTCCCCGCCCCTACTTACTGTGCTGTGGTTTGGCGGTCCAGGAGACTACCGAGCAGCAGTGGACAGGGGCCCGCCCAGAGCCAGCCAACGCTAGGCTAGCATGGGTGCTGGCCCAGCGGTAAGCCTTGCAGACGTGCCTTACAGCACATTTGCGACAGTGTGCTCCGGCGGAAAGGCGGAGCACCAAGCTCAGGATTGGGCTCTAAATCCCTCACCCACAAAGACTTACTGAGGGAGTAAAGCTCCCTCAAAGTTTGAGAATCACTGACATTGATAATAAAGGTAAATTTAATGAACAACGTAGTACTACAACACATGCTAGCATACACAAATGTCACCAAGGCCAGCTTTTCAAATTGTTAGTAAGATCCTGGCATTTAGTCTTTCACTTTTGTTCCCATATTCATTGAGCTTTGATTTCTATTTTGTTTTTCAAATGAGATCTCCTTTTGGTGCAAGATTTTAAGGCTTCAGCCTAGATACAATTCAGCTTTGAAAGTTTAACTAAATCTTAAATTATTACTATTGTGCAGGGCCCCATAAAAATAGTTTGGGGTCTTAGTCAGAACCATAGTAATAAATGTGGTGTATAGACTTTGAAAACTGTTAAGAATCCTTGTGAAGTTATATGGGCCACCTGTACAAGACGTAACTCTGCTGAGAAGTCCCTCTATGGGTTTGCAGAGCTCTTGTAAGAAATAGCCTTGTCAAATGCAGCAACTTCCTATCAAAGCACCTATGCTAGATCCTCCTTTTCCCCTAGCTAGTAGTTATGGCAGTGTGTTATGAATGGATGTATTGTCATAGAAGAGTGAGCTGCTTACAGTCTTATTAAAGACGCACTCACACAAAAACCCAAATCAGGAAATCCATTAGTGATTGTTGGCTTTGTCATTCTTTGCCTGGGCTGACTTATCTGTATTCACAGACACAAAAGAATCATCCTGATTCTTTTGTGAACCTGACTTAAGTTATAATTAAAGGGGGATGATGACAAACATTTAGGTCTCCAAATATAACAATATTGTAAATTGATCTATATCTATGGGAGAACATATTTCTCAGTTCTCATGATCTTCATTTACATTTCATATCCTTGTCCGTGGCTGAATTTTATAGAGACCAAAAAATCATTTTGGGCTAACCCTGGTTAATTACCCTCACCATGGTTTAAGCTTCCAGCTTTACAAGAGGCAAAATGTGGAATAAAACTGCTTTGTTTCTCATCTGATTAGAACTCAGCTTCTTAGGTTCACAAATATAGTCTCATCACTGTGATGCAGCAGCCTCTTGAAGTGGAGTAGTGGTCCCTAATTGCTTTGTATCAGTGTTCTGTGAATTCAAATATAACAGCAAACCATGGTCAGCACAGAACTACTATGGTATGCAAATTAACTTCAAAATATGGTTTCAAATTCTGGTTTTTTGGCCTGAAACAAATCACAGTTTGTTGACAGGACGCAACCTTGCGTTCCAAACCTTGCGTTCGGCCGTCCCAAGTTCTTTGGGCCAGCCTGGGTGGGTCGCAAACGTGCTGTAAAGCACATCTGCACCTCCATGGGAGGAAGGCAGGCTGGCACTCCCAGAAGCGCTGGCCTGCAGAGGCCAATGGAGGCTTCTGTGCTGGCTTCCTCCTGGCTCCTTGCATCAGCTCAGATGAGCCAACACAAGGGGGACAAGTAGGCGTGGGGGAGTTGGGGAGCGAGGGAGGCGTTCCTGGGCGGGGGAGGGAGGGCGATGGGCGACCCTGGGGGCGTGTGCGAGGGGAGCCGGAGGCGGGGCTGGGATCCAGCAGTTATGCCAGATCCCATCCCCCATCCCCGGGGAGAACAGAGCGGCTTCAAGCTGCTCCGCTCTCCTCGGACTTGTGCCACCTCAGGAAATGGCGCAAGTCTGAGGAGACCCATTGTGGCTGGGTAAGGGGTAAAGTCTCCCTTTGCCTCTGGCTAAGCCGCTGCTGGCTACAGTCCTATGCTGCATATAGCACAAGCCTCCTGGCTTGCCTGTTCCAGCGCAAGTTAGGATTGCGCCCTAGGTCTCAGACATAACATGAAACCATGTTCTGGTTCAACAAATCATGTTTTGTGTTGTATCTTCACCCAACAGGGGAGTCAAATGTTTAGTCTGTAATATTGCTTTAATTCTTATGTGGATTTGGAGAGAAAGATTGTTTGTACAGTACTTCATTGTGCTCTGTGCATTGTGCAGGTAGCCAACAATATATAAAACATTGTTCTCACTGAATCTAATCCTTCTGCATAGTAAATATAGCTTAAACAACATTAAAATCTTTATCTTTTGTTGGTACAATTCAGTGTGGACATTCTAAAAGTTATGCAGATTTATTACAGATTTAATTGGCTTTCAGATGTTCTATTTAGACTTCGGAAAATCTGTAGTATGGATGGATTAATAGTTTTTAATTTAATGGTTATTCTGCTGATGCCTCTAAAAATAAATAATGTGTTGTACAAAATTAAAATCATCTTTGTTCTTAGCTCTTAATTATTGTAATGGAGTTTACCCTGCTAATTTTTATAGCTCTCATTCTTTACATGACAAGTTCCAGCTGCTACAACTCATTATTTCCATTACAAATAGTGATTCATAATTCCATATGTAAGCAGGAGATCTCATGGCGGGTATGAAATTAAGCGATGTCACTGCCGTATAGAAGGAAATGCTTAAGCTACATATGGATGCAAGACATTACGTTTTACATATGTTTTCAATAGAATGTGGTGACTTAAGGTCCCCTGTCCGTTACCAAAGTGTTTTGTGTGAATTTTCTCTTGACAAATGTTATTGGACAGAGATCGTCCTGAAGGGTATTTCCCTCTCTTCCAAAGGTCAGGGGGTCAAATGAGCAGACAATATTTCTAAGTTTGGCCCTACAAATATGCCTCGACCTTCTTTTGGAAAGCAAATGAAGATCTCTGAGATGAGAAAAACAGTTAATTGGGGGGTTGGAGTGTGCGTCTGTCATGCTTTAGGTTCTCTACAGCCTGCCAAACCGGGTGGTGTTTTATATTATATTACTGCAGGCTAGGGGTTCCTGATAGAAACACATCCCACTTTGATGTTTTAAATATAATTGAAGTATTTAACATCTGCCAAGCGACAACTGAATTGCTAGCGTTCAGTTTAGAACATCAAAGCATCTGTGGGAGATACTAGTAAATTGTCTTATTTGCCAAGAAGTGACCCTAACGTGGTCCTAATTAATGTTCAAACTTGTTAGAGGGGGAGGACGTGACATATTTTTGGTTTGGAAAGGCAGGACTAATTTTGAAGTTAAAAAATTTCAGGAATTATTTGATATTGAACAGATGTTTTACATATTAAAATCTTTATCCTCCTACTTTGGAGATGGATTTTAATACTTTGATGTATTTCAGGCTTTATTTTTGAGGTTTTTACCCCTTTTGTTAATCACTATAAAGCTGTGCCGAAGGAGAGCTGATGGAATAAGGGGTGGAAGTGTCTGATATTTCACAGCTCTTTGTGGTAGGTTAGGCAGAGAGAGAGAGACTAATTGCCACCCACAGAGCTACTTAGGAATCTGAACTGGATTTCCCACAACTCCATATTTTAACCCATAGACTGTGGCTATACCTTTCTGTGTTCTAAGGGTGATGAAAAAGGATGCCATTTAGGATTGCCACGTTTCAGCCTAGGTGCCACATATTTTCCTTAAAGTTTCCTGTTATAGCAGGAGACGGGGCAGCCATGGCTCTTCCTTCCGTTTCCTCCTCAGTCCTGTCATTTGCTCAGGATTGCAAGGGCCATAGCTTTGTGGTAGAGCAGTGGTTCTCAACACTTGTCCCCTGCTGTACCACTTCTCATGGTCTATGTATTGGAAGTACCACTGGAAATAACTGGTGATATTGTCATCATCAGTTACTTCCAGATTGGAAGACCAGATGCAACATGACAAACACTGGTAAGAGACTCAGGACAGACAGGAGGGCATTCAAGCATGCAAAAAGCTCACACTGGAGCTCCATCTGCCATTCTAAGCCTTCTGCCACTGCTTGTTGTGTTGCATTGCTGGTCTCACTGCCAGGCAGCAGGGGTCTGGGGGTACCATCAGGCACCACCTTAAGTACCACTGATGGTACAAGTACCACTGGTTGAGAAACACTATGTTCGAGTACATGTCCTGCATGCAGCTCCAGATTCAATCTTTGGTCTCAGTTGTGTTGGAGCTTTGGAGAGCCAGCCATAATAGATGTAACTGGGCTACAGTGGCCAAGCTAGATAATTTGATTCCATACAAGATAGCTCTATGATATTCATATGTTCATTCCACTCCTTCACCTCTTCAGGCAAGCAGGACTTCAGGTATATACCACAGCAGGTGAAAGAGGGCCTGGGCCACAGGACCATTTTGGAAATGGGCAGGAGTTCTCATGGCTGCCTTGCCTTCTACTTTGGAAAGGTCTGGCCTACAACTGTAGTGGAATGAGGTGGTAAGAATCCCTAGGTGGTAGTGTGGGCTCTTCCATTCACACTTTTGAATGCCTATCTAAAAGTAACATCCTGCAAGTAGGACATTGCACATTAGGAAGAGAGTTCCTCTATGACATCTGATTCTTCTATATTGTGTTGTTTTCTGTTTGCAGGGAGTATTTAGCACAGGAGCATTTAGAAATTTGACTTGCCCCCACCTGCAGTCTGGTGCAGTCTGTTTTCCACTCAGCTCTTCATTCCCTAGGGCAGTGGCTCCCAAACTTACTTGGGTCATGACACTTCCGCAGCTCTTCCTGGCTCAGGCAGGCACCACTATCTTGGGTCTCAGAAATCTTGTGAGATTCAAGATGATGGCACCCAAATCTCACAAGACTTTTTGAGATCCAAGACAGCACTCAGATCTTGTGAGATTTGGGCACCACCATCCTGGATCTTGCTTGATTTTGCAAGAACCAAGATGGCAGTGCCCAGGGGAACAGGGAACATGGAACATCTCATGGCGCCCCTGTGATTGTGCTGCAACACCCTAAGGCAGTGGTTCTCACACATGTAGCACTGGGACCCTCTTTTTAGAATGAGACTCTCTCGGGACCCACCAGAAGTGATGTCATGACTGGAAGTGATATCATCAAGCAGAAATGCTTTTAACAATCCTAGGCTGCAATCCTACCTGCACTTACTCAGGAATAAGTAGTAGCTTGTTAAAAGTACAGGTCTGTAACATTTCCCCAAATGCAGCCAACATACCATGGTAGCATCAAATCTAATATATTAAAAATATTGAAATGAATGGGGACCCACCGGAAATTGGTTTGCGACCCATCTAGTGAGTCCTGACCCACAGTTTGAGAAACACTGCCCCAAGGCCTTACCACGCACACTTTGAGAACCCCTGACCGAGGGCAAAACTTGAGTCCTACTTACTACAGATAAAAAAAGGAGGGTAGGTACAAAGACCGGTAGAGGAGCAAGGCAGAACCTGAAGTGGTTGTGTCTAATACTGGTACCTTGGAGTATTTAAACATTCAGGAATAAACTCCAGTTAAAATTTTAGCAACCCTAATTGAGGTTAATGGTGACATGCCTACAACAAAAACAACTTCTGAAGATAATGTTAGTTCTTTCTTCAGAACTGCTCCTAACTTTCAATATTGATATTTATCCTAGAAACAAACACTGTGGTCTCTTGGTGATTTTTAAAGAAAAATTTGTTGATGGTTTTATCTCACTAGCATTGTTAAGCAAGATGTATGCAGAACATCATGTTTATCAAAAGGGTAATATGAGAATGGTTTCCAACCGACTTCTCTTTCAACACCACCTGCAGCACAATAGATTTTTTTTCCTGAAGGCTGCCAGTGAACAGAGATTAAAGTGATACACAAAATCTACTTGATTTGACAAGGTAGAAAGGGCTTAACAAGAATAAATTCCTGTTGCTTGAAATAATCTTAGCTTCTGTAGTTTAAAACTAAGTGGGACTTTATTCCAGATGTCATAAATCTGCATGTAGTTAAACATGTTTGCTGACTTTATGAAACTGGAACAAAGCTGCTTTGAGTTTGGAGGCTGTTAACAGCATCAACCTGCCTTTCAGAAACTTCATAAAGTAAAATCTGAATCAAAATTTAAAATAGAAGAATGGTTCTCCATATTACTTACCCAGTTCTTGTTGCTAGCCCTTTTGAAGTGCTTTATTTGGTTCTTGATCTCTTAATTTGTGATGCTCCTCCTAGTTATTTTGAGTGGCTAACTAGCAATATATACTTTCTTTGACAACACAGTCTGAAATATTTACTGCTGAATGAGCGCCCCTGCTCTCAAACAGTCTTCTACTAAAGGCAGTGGATCAGAGGAAGACCTATGTAGTTTAACAATATAATAGCAGAAATGTGTCCTCTGACCACACACACTACAAATACAATGAAGGCCTTCTTCTTCTACCCTGGTTCTTTGATGGCTCTCTTGTTTCTTCCCTCACTTCAACTGCAGGCCCAGCTGAATAGTCCTCTCATTAGCGCAGACTGTTGTTCAACCCAGTACCTGTTTTCTTATTCTGTTTGCTGAGGATTCAGAGATGAATTCAGAGATTCACTTTGATCTCTGCCAAATTTCGTTCTAAGAAAACCTCCCTCCAAATGCACTCACTTAACTCAGGGCTTCCCAAACTAGGGCGTTGCGATGCCCCAGCCTGAGGGTCCTGGCCTCTGCGCCCTTAAGGGGTAGGGGCAGGGGGGAGGCAGTGCCACAATCCCCAGGATCATGTCGCTAAGAGGGCTGCAGGGACTGGCATGCACTTACCAGTTCCTGCTGCAGCCTCCTGGGGGTGTGAGAAGCCCTATGCGATCCACAGAGCTCCCTGAAGCTTAAAAAGTGAAAGCTCCGCTTCCAGTTTTGCGGAGGTGGGGTGCAATTGCTTCACTTTCACTTTCTAAGCCTCAGGGATACCTGCACGGACAGTCGCGCAGGATTTCCCACACCCCCAGAAAGCTGCAGAAGGCTCTGGTAAGTCCAGCCAAGCCCTTGCACCCCTTCACAGTGACGTGATCCTGGCGATCGCATTGCTGCCTCCCCCCTGCCCCTGCAAGAACTTACTGTGGGGCTCAAACTCTGTTGGTGTTTGAGAACTGCTGCCTTAACCCATTTCTGCCCCAGGTTGCATATACGCAATGGGGTTAAATGTGTATGCCTGTGGGCGGGGCAGAAATGGATTAATTTGTATATTATCACCTACCTTGGTAGCAGATATTTTGCTTTTTTTGGTGTGGAATCTTGAAAAATCATATTGCTATCCAAAGGGAAAAAGTATTTTGTTCAAAGATTTTTTAAAGAGAAATAATGCCATTTTCTGTGTGACCATTCACACAGTGAATAACTGTAGCTGTTTCATCTACTGAAGAGCAGTGAAGAAACGCTTGATTGTTGTATGTACTAGTTACTTCTGTTGTTTTATGTAACAATTTATCTCTCTCCTATTAAGCCTTTTCTGCCCAATGTTGCGTATATGTAACAGGGATCAAATGTGCACACCTGTGGGCTGGGCAGAAATGGATTAAGAATTGGTGCATGGCAGCCCACAACACAATAAAATACAATAAAAACTCATAAAAATACATAAACACAGTAAAATTTACAGTGCACATAAGAGAGCATTCTGATTGTTGTCCTTGCTTTCAGGCCAAAAGCAAAGAAACAGATTTGCATGGTCTTTATTGCAACAGTAGTGGCTGTGTGATGATGGGTGACCTGGTGGGTGATGATGGCTTCTAAGGAATAGGGAAAGGACCAGGAAAAGGCCTGAGTTGCAAGCAGCGATCTTGGCACAGCCAGGTGCCTGTAATATCTACGTTCTCTTGTCACTAACCATAATAAATCAGATATGGGTACCTCTCATTTTACATGGGGGTTATGTTTTTGAAAAGCTGTTGTATATCTCAAAAACATGTAAATTAAAAATGTTTTTATGATAAGAATGTATGTAAATGTTAGGGAAGTTAGAGAAAACTCATGTAACAGTCTACAACATAAAATAAATAGTTCATTTATGACTGCCATTATTCATTTACCTTATAAATAAATAAAAAGTTAATAAATTAAAAAAGCAACAGTAAAGACATCTTAAATACATATTGTTTATTTAAAAACTCTTTGAATGTAAATGCTAACACTTATATTGACAGCTGCCAACTTTTGCTTATCCAAGATGGCATAGGTGGAGGGTTGAAGGGGGAGGCTACTGGAGATGAGGGTGATCAGTTTCAGCTGATGTCATTGGTGAGGAGAAGGCTACCAGCAGAATATGCTGGAGTGTGTGGGAAGTTTGGCTGTATTTATTATTACAAAGGTTTGTGGGCGTAAATCAGGTTTTGGTATAATTAAACGAGTGCGTTCTTCCAAAAACATCTAAATCAAACACGTGTAAAACGAGAAGTACCTGTACTGAGTTAGCAGAGCCTGTAACTGTAAGCAGGTATTTAGACCCACTGCAATTTACTGTAACAATGAATTGTGTTCTTTAGTCTTGCTGAATTTTTCCCTACGTTAAATGTGGTTGAAGATTTCAGTCTGCAGGTTTTTTGTAGATGGGGCAGGAGGTCTGGTCTAGAGGGTAGAGCCTCCGTTTGCCTGAAGATAACATCCGAAGGTCGCCAGTTCGAGGCCACCAGCATCGTGAATGGCGAGACCTTGAAGCAGCTGACAAGCCTAGCCGAGTTATTCCACCTGCTCTTTGGCTGCTGTCAGCCTGTGTGGGAGGAAAATGGAGGCCAGTATGTGATACCAGATCATAAAAGATCCATCTGAAATGTGGTTCTTGAAAGACAGAACCTTCTTCAATTGTAAAAATCCCTATTGGGATTTAGTATAGCCTGCCTATGTAAACCGCCTTGAATTAGAAAGGCGGTATATGTATTATTATTATTATTATTATTATTATTATTATTATTATTATTATTATTATTACTCTAGAATATGCCTGGAAAAACTGTATACAGTGTGATTCTGGGTTATTTGCATAAACACATGTGGTGTAGCAGTCTTGCTAAAAGCACACTTAGGGCACAATCCTAACCAGGTCTACTCAGAAGTAATGTTCAATGGGGCTTACTCTCAGGAAAGTGTGGTTAGGATTGCAGCCTAACAGCCCAATCCTGAGCTGCCTGGAGCTCCTAGACCCAGCGGCTCCACGGACGGCTGCCGCTGAATCCTGCGCCTCCTGCATGACCGTGGGAGGCTCTTCCAGAGAAGGGGACTTTGTCCCCTTCTCCCGAGTAAGGGCAGCAGCCCCGCAATGGGGCTACTCACTTTTGTGGTGACCAAAAGGTCAGTGCTAAAGTAAAAGCGCTGCTGTAGGGTGAGCAGTCCTGCACAAGCGCCTTGGATCCTGCAGAGCTCAGCTCCGTGGAGCCACCTCTCCCCCTCCCCCGACACGCCTCCGCCATGTCTCCCCCTTCCCGGGAACACCTCCCCCATGCCCCTGGCCACGCCCACGCCTCCCGTTCCTCAGCCCGGTGGTCCGGGAGACCGCAGAGCTGCGGAACCTGGGTGACCACCGGGTGCTAGCTCAGTGCCAGCTAGTGCTGGGCTAGCTCCGGCGGTGAGCTTCGCCTTAAGGCACGTTTGCGACTGAGGTCCGTGGCGCGGAGCCGTGTCGCAGACCTCAGGATTGGGCTCTAAGCTAGTTAGCATGTCAGTTTGGATGGTGTGAAGCAAACTATATAATAATTTTTAATGTCAGAATGGTCTATATACTTTTCAGAGCAGCCTTCACTTGGGGAAACTCTTAGATAATACTAAACTTTTAAGTAGAATGCAGATCCTTAAACCAGGTTGTCTCTAAACTTTTTGGCTGAAGGGCCATGTCAAATATCTGGTACAGTGTTGAGGACTGGAAAAAGAAATTATATATAAATAAATACATTGAATAAATATATTAGAGATGGAACTTAGATGAATGAACAAATGAATGAATAGGCTCAAATGTCCAGGATTACTCCAAGCACCAACATAGCCCAAGAAATAAAGCATACACTTAAATGGACCCCCATTCCCCCACCTCACAAGCACAACTCTGATTGTATTTGGTCAGCTGGGCCAGAGGCTGGCTGCGGGCCAGATAGGGGCTCACTGCAGGCCGCACCTGGCCAGGGTTTGGAGACCCCTGCCTTAAAAAAATCAGGATTTTTTCTTTAATTGATATCAGTATCGACATCGATATTAACAGTAAAATAATTAGTACTAAAGTTTGCCATCAGTTCAGAATGCCCTATTTGCATTCCTCATGGACGTAACACTGTCCGAAGTAACAAAGTGTTAATGATGTTTAAAGAAATGCTTAACAGCTGGTGTAAACTATCTGTACAAGACTGGATGACCTTACAATTCAAAAGAGGTTACAGAAGACGAAAAAGGATTGTAATGTATCTGTTGCATGCAAATATGTCAGCAATATACCCTCCCCAAAGGCAACTTATTACAAGACTGAAGTTAATTGAACTTCAGCTATAGTTAAATTTGCCACAAGCATGTATTTACAACAGCAGCGTCTCTGTCCAAAAGACTGGTCTTCATTATTTCAGTATACAAATGGCAACTGCCGTGTCATTCTGATATATGCGATATGTTGAAAGATCAACCATTCACTTTTAACTTGATTAGATTGCTGTCTTCAGCAAAATTAGTTTCCACACTGGCTTAAGAACATAAAAGGTATTTTTCGAACAACTTTGTGTTTTACATAGGGCTACTTAAAAGCCCATTCCAATCTAAATCCCTGCACAACAATTCAGCAGCAAGGGCTACACTATATCCCACAGGGGATTTCTTTTGGCTGCTGGCAGTCTCTTCAGGGTAAGGGGACATTCGTCATCATGCCCTGGGGTAAGACCCAGCAGTTGCAATGGGTTAATTCGAATCTATGAGTTCCTACCACAAGTCTGCATTGATCCGTGCAGGTGTAGTAGCCCCAGGAAGGGCAGCAGGGTTCAGCGGGCTCTGGTACAGCCAATCCTGCCCCTTGTGGGCTTAATCTGCTTACCCACCTAATGGCTGCTCCACTGCTACTTCTAAATGAGCTAGGTGGAGGATTCTGATTCCAGGATTCTCCCAGTCTGGCCAATTTAGGGCAAAAGAGGGGCAACGGGATGGTCACTGGAATCTCCTGCTTTGCTGCCGCAATTTTGGCAGAGGTTCTGGAGATAGGCTCCCCCCCCAGCCACCTACAGCCCTTTCCTTTCCTCAGGGGTTCTCAAACTTCTCAGGAGTAAAGCTCCTGAGGTAAGTTCTTGCGGGGGGGGGGAATGGCGCGACGTGATCTCCAGGATTGCGCTGCTGTGGGGTGTGTGTGTTAAGGAATGTATTTTACTCACACAAGGCAGCAGCAGGGTCCTGAGGATGCAGGAGCCCCGCGGAAGCTTCCACATGGCTCCCCACGCCTCAGACAATAAAAAAATGATTGTGACCCACTTCCGGTTTGCGATTGTGAAATCGGAAGTGGATTGCAATTGTTTTTTCATTTTCCGAGTTTTGGGGAGCCCTGCAGAACTGACCCTGCTGCTGCCTTGTGTAAGTAAAAGACAGGCCCTGGTCCCTCCGACAGCGATGCATTCCTGGGGATTGCTCCGCTACATTCCGCCCTCCCCACCCCTTAAAGCAGCGATTTTCAGCCACTGTGCCATGGCACACTGGTGTGCTGCAGGTGGTTCATAGGTTGCTGCAGGAGTTTGGAGAGGATAATTTATCAATAGGGAAATTGGGGATTTGAGCCCTTTACCAACAGCATAGTGTGCCTTGTCAATGGTCAAAAAACTGATGGTGTGCCTTGACATTTTGAACACCTTGTCAGTGTGCTGTGAGATGAAAAAAGTTAAAAATTGCTGCCTTAAAGGAATACAGGCAGAGGTCCTCAGGTCTAGGGCATTGCAGTGCTCCAGTTTGAGTGCCTTACTATGTTTCCCCTCTGACTCTGCCATTCTGTTTTGAAATAGAATGGCAGAGCAAGACAGGAACAAGAAAGCAGGGAGAAGCACTGCTCCACTTCCAGAAAAGGAAAAAGCATCTTCAAAACACATAGCAACCCGAGGAGGAGGAACACAGGGGAAATGGGAATTAGGCAGTGGCGTCACCAGGTTTTGCATCACCCAGTGTGGGAGGCTAGCACATCACCCCTATGATGGACTTCCTACCATGCAGCGGGTGGGGCAATGCCCTGGGTGGTGGGCGTGGTGATGTACCATTGCCCCTTTTGGGTTTTTTTTGCTCTAACTTCTGATAGAATTATTTCAACGCGGGTTGGTCGGTAGTTGTGTAACCCCCTGTGTGTGTCATCCCGTGTGGCTCGCATCCCCCTAGCAACACCGTTGGAGGCAGTTGCAGAGGTGGCTGATCAACAGAGGTTGCCACCTGTGCCCATCTGATGCTGAAGACATCCATTTTTCCTTCCCTTATGGGTAGACCAGCCCTGTCTGCAATCATCTTGTGATTATAGCAGACAATTAGGATTGCCAAGTATCCTGTACTTTAAAGTCCTATTCCAAAATACTATACCTGTTGCGTCAAACCTTGGGAGAAGGAGAAAACGAATGTATACTACAGGTATAGGGTTTGCAGTTGCCTGGTTTGCAATCTCTTTGGTGCATATTGCTATATAGAGCATTGCACACAGGCCTATCTGCATGCATAAATTCATTTTTGCATGCTCAGCTGCTTTTCTGGATTGTAGCCCTTACTGGCAAAGCATTGTCACATTCAGTGAATGGTTGATTGTATGAAGGAGCATTCTTATATTGTTCACTGAGATAAGGTTCATCTAGGAATATTTTAATTTTTTTGTCATTGTTATTCTTTTTGATGTAACAAAGCCTATTCCATTCAATTGCATACCTTTGTAGAAGTAAACAGAATCCTCTCTTGGTTTATGAATCTGCAATTTTAAAAAATACAACTTGGTTAAGCAATTTTATAGCATGCATTTCTGAGAAGTGCATAAGCATCTGATACAAAGACATCTGAAAACAGAGGCGGGAACAGATGCAATGAACCCTCAGTTTTACAGACTAATGGGAGGAAAGAGTGTCCACTTATGTCAAAAGTCAGTTAAATCCAGACACCCCTTCCCACCTATTAATCTATTAAACCTCTAGCTTAGAGAGTTCTTTTGATGCAAGTGCTCCACTCTCTACCACATTGCTCTGATGATTGGAGGAACATCTCCATTCCTAGAGCACCTGGGTGGAAATTAGAGTGACAGCTCCACAGGGGCTCTCTAAAATAGACAGGTTGAAACTCTGAAATCACTAGGTGGGGATGGGAAAGACCCCTGTTTTGAAATCCTGCAGAGCTACTGCCAACAATACTAACCTAGATGGACCAGTAGGCTGATACAGCATAAGGTAACTTCCAGTATCCACAGAGGACTTCGTCTTCTTTGTCACTATAAAGTCTGTACCTACTGTAATTTATTGATTTTTTAAAAATGTATACACCATCTTTCTGTTCCAAAAGAGCACCCAAGGGGGCTTGCAGTGAAACTATAAACAATTCAAAATAACAATTAAAACTAAGAAAATCACCTATTAAAGATTAATAACAGCTAAACAAACCATGAGGCTGTGAAATAGCTATGCTTTTTGGATTGCACCTATTGGCTTTGTGGTTAGTCAAAGCTCCTTGTAAAAGTTGCAGGTTGGGGGGGGGGAGTCACATTTACTACATATCATTTACTTTACATATCATTTACTTTAGAATTTAAAATGCAGTTTATTCTTTGAAAACAGAGGTGGTTTGAACTCTACCGCTTTTAAAAATGCATAGAAAACCGCCAGAATTATTACACAGGCAGCCCAATCCTAGCCTGCTCTGGAACAGGGAGGCAGACCGGCCTGCCCCATGTCCAACACGGGGTTGGAGATAAATGCTGCTCAGCCTGGGGTGAGGGGAATGCAGTCCCCTAACCCTGGGTAGTGCTGCAGCAGCCCTAATGGGGCTACTTGGGTTGGTGGCTCAGATTCGAGAAACCCATGGGGCCATCTGCCACCTGCCTTCCCCCACCCTGAAATACCTCCTTCCTGCCCTCCCTGCGCCCTCCCCAGATCCCCATGCCGGCCTGACTCAACCAGTGCAGACTTACCCTCCCACCAGCCCGACAGGGATTGGGCTGGCCTCTAGAGTTGTCACAGAAGTGCCTTACGGCACTTTTGCGACACTCTTTGGCTAGTGTAAGGGACTTGTGATGGCCAAGAGCACTGTCTGGATTGCGCCCTGAACTTTTTCCCCCCATCTTCATTTAACAGGGCTAAATCTCTTAAGAGTGGATGCCAAGGCAACCCTTTGTTCTTTTGCACCTGTGATAAACAGGTTTTGCCTGACAAGTCGGAGGATGAAAAAGGAAAAAAATTGTAAGCCACAGAAAGTGCTTTGATTTGTGGCAATATGTGGATGGGAGAATACAGCAGAATAACATGCCAGGTGCTGTGACATAGAGCATGACTTACCCATAATGTAAGAAAAAGATGATAAAATCTAACGAGTATGGGAAAGGAAAGCTGAATATTCTTCCCTGCCAGAATTAGCTTTCCTTATCTCTCAGGCAGCCACTTATTTATTTAATACACATGGAGAGCTTTTTCAGGCTGAATGACATTCTGCATTTTACCCCCGCCATCTGGAAGCAAGTACCCAGAGTGAAAACCGCATCATATATTTTTAGGATTAAACCATCTATTACTGATAGATAATGACAGAGCAGAAGCAGAAGGCACCAGTTAGTCTACATTAGCTCATGTATTCTGGATAACTCTTTAGTGAACTCTTAGGAGTTTTTCAATTTTTTTTTCCTTTTTGTGAAAAGCTGTGTGTTCTGTTCTGACGTCTTACTGCATTATTTAATGCGATGACGCTGCCTCTTCCCAAGTCATTGATTGGTGACTCTGCTTACTGCTGACACCCTTTTCCTCCTTGAGACAAGCTGCATAGTTCAATTCTATTTTGTCTCACCATGTACCGACCCAACACTTTGCCACTTAAAGTAAAAATATGTGTCTCATTAAAAAAGAAAAAAGAAAATTAATGTTGAGGTGTAGACACCAACAGATGCTTGCTCGATGAAATTGTCTGCTCCATTCTGCTACAAAATATTGTATAGTAATGTTTTCAATGTTAATAATTGTTTTACAGAATCCTCTCCACTTGCACACTGTGTTTCAGTTTAAAAGAGGGGAGGAGGCACCATGCAACTGTTAATATGCAGGAAACTGTTACATATCCATGCTACTATTTTTTGTTTCTAGGAAACATTTAGAGGAATTATTTTTCACGCAATTCACTGTTGATGTGTAACACAAGTGAATATGGTCTCATTTTAAAGAATATGTTCGGTAAGGATACTGAGAACTGATGTAGTCCAGTGCCTTATGGCATAATCCTAAACTGCCTTCACACTGGCAGAAGCACTTTATAATGGCATAACAGTTGCCGGCACTTGCACGAAGGTCCATGCAGTGCATGTGCTGCACACTCTGGCAGGCCTGCATGTGCTGGCAGACGACTCTGCAAATGCTGGACATGTTATGTTCTGTGCCGAGCAGCATAGGGGAGGGGGAGAATCAAAGGAGAGCAGTGATGGGGTGGGGAATGGGTGGGTCATGCCTGGGAGGGGCACAGAATGGGTAGCAGTGGCCTGTACATGCTGGCAGAAGACCCAGTATATGCTGGACATGTTCTGTTCCAACCAGCATAGGGGAGGGGGGAAGAACAGTGATGCGGCAGGGAATGGAGTTCTGGGAGGGGTACAGGATGGGCTGGGCAGCAGTGGTGTGCACTGTATCCTATTCCTTTCCCAAGTCTGATCCACCAGTACAGGACAATGTGGACTTGCGCCAGTTATTTAGCTAGTGCAGGTCCAAGTTGCCCCATTGCAGCTGCTGGCGATTTCCCCAGGGCAAGGGGACAAATTTCTCCTTGCCTCGCAGAGACTCCGAGCCCACAAAATTCCCCTGCAGGATGCAGTGCAGTCCATGCTGGATTCACTGCATCAGTGCAGGGGAATTTGCACTGGATCGGGCTGCCCAAGACTGAACTACAAGATCAGATCAGTTTGAATTTCATCTTTGCAATGAACTTATGAGGTGGCTTTAGGCAAGCACTCAGTTTCAGCTCCCCATTTACAGTGTGATGATAATAGTAATGCTTATCTTACGGAGCTGTTGTAAGGATTGCAAGGTTACACATGTGGAATGCTTTGAACATTCAAAAGTATGAATGCATTAGTATTTTATTATTTTCACATAAATGGTTCTAAGTTATCACAGAGATAGGCAACTAAAATGACTAGTGTTTAGATGAGCCTTTCCACAGCTGTAACATAGGAGCACAGAGGCTATGTTAAATCTCTCTCAGCCCTGAGTCACGTACCCCATCCTTAACACATTTGGTATCTCACTGTGCTTATGCTAATTTTTAAAATGCATGATCCATGCTTGTAACAAAAAAGTAGAGACTCAGAAAGAACATAAGAACAGCCCCACTGGATCAGGCTATAGGCCCATCTAGTCCAGCTTCCTGTATTTCACAGCGGCCCACCAAATGCCCCAGGGAGCACACCAGATAACAAGAGACCTCATCCTGGTGCCCTCCCTTGCATCTGGCATTCTGACATAGCCCATTTCTAAAATCAGGAGGTTGCACATACACATCATGGCTTGTACCCCGTAATGGATTTTTCCTCCAGAAACTTGTCCAATCCCCTTTTAAAGGCATCCAGGCCAGATGCCGTCACCACATCCTGTGGCAAGGAGTTCCACTGACCGACCACACGCTGAGTAAAGAAATATTTTCTCTTGTCTGTTCTAATTCTCCCAACACTCAATTTTAGTGGATGTCCCCTGGTTCTGGTGTTATGTGAGAGTGTAAAGAGCATCTCCCTATCCACTCTGTCCATCCCCTGCATAATTTTGTATGTTTCAATCATGTCCCCCCTCAGGCGTCTCTTTTCTAGGCTGAAGAGGCCCAAACACCGTAGCCTTTCCTCGTAAGGAAGGTGCCCCAGCCCCGTAATCATTTTAGTCGCTCTCTTTTGCACCTTTTCCATTTCCACTATGTCTTTTTTGAGATGCGGCGACCAGAACTGGACACAATACTCCAGGTGTGCCCTTACCATAGATTTGTACAACGGCATTATAGAAAGTGTAGCTTTCTGACATGGCGTGATGAGAAGAAACTATACTTGACTGTGTTTGTCGATCTTAGTCTGTCTCATGGGAGATTCATGAAAAAGATTGCAATATTCATGACCTGAGGCCAATTTTAAATGAAGTGCTGCAAATATGGCTGTGGTACATTACCCCTGGTCCTGGTTAGTCATCCCTCTGCTTGCTGTCTTTCAGTCAGAGAGCATATCAGATATTGACAGCTGCTCTGGGTGGATATTGAGAATCAGGTTATCACTCAGTTTACTACCCATCTGCACCTGATGTGTGGTAAAATCCTCCTCCCCAGTTGGCATGAAGGTACAGGTGGCCAACGCACCCCAGGATGGGAAAGTTCAGCTTCAGGATAGTTTGGTTATCTGTGTAGTGTTTATGTATATTCAAACAACGTTTCACCCTTTTCCTGTGAGAGTGTCATGGGTTTCCTTCTGTCTTCCCTCTCTGTGATATTTGTGCCTTCTTCGGTTGTGCCCCTTTTTTTAAGTCTTTGCTGCACTGGTTTTGGTTTCTTGGTTTATCTGACTGCTGTTATATTACATTGTGGTATTGTGTTGTATTTGGTTTTTTCTTTAAAAAAAATTTGCTGTTATGATTTTAAACTGTGGTTCTTATTATCTTTAAATTGCCTTGAATGCCTCCCTTCTGGGTGGGGGAATGAATATAAGTATTTTTAAACAAACAAACAAACAAACAAACAAATAAAAGCATTTGCATTAGTTTATCTGCCCCATTTGTAATGTAGCACTCTGAAGTGTACAAAGCATTTCACATGTATTATTTTGGTGTTGTCGTTACAACAACCATGTATTATTATTGCCTGAGGCTGCTTAATGAGAGTGAGCTTCACACTAATGATTCACAGTCTCTGATTCACAGCCCAGTCACTTTGCCACTGAGCTACACCAACTTGTTTCTTTTCTCATTTGTTCTTATTCTGTACTCCTATACTAGTTCACACCATGGGATTACCATAGGAATTACAAGTGTGAGGGACAAATTTGTCACAATGGCAGGCATCCTTGTGGAAGGCCACTGATATTGTGATTTTCCAGGCCCAGCTGTGACATTTCACAGCTTTCCACATGAATCTTTCCAGTGCTGGAAGTTCTTAGTTACTTTTGCTGACTTGAAAACTTTCCAGGAAGTTGGGAGGGCCGACACAACACGCTGCACCAGATATTACATCTGGGTGTGAAAAGTTCTAATGTAGGAGCAGTTTCCCATGTGGACAAAATAATATGTAGATGACTCCTTACTCATCATTGACTCATTTCAAAGGCATAAGGTGGATGGAAACCAATGTTTCATGCAATGGTGTTGATCAAGTAGGTAGCTTGAGGAACTTTAGGGAAAATTAATTCTTCTCTGAATTTGAATCCTGTCATTGGGTAGGGCCCTCATTGTACCTGGCTGTAAGGAAGAGGAGGGAAGGACATGGCAGTCAACTGTTCTACCTTCCCAGACTCCTTGTCTCCAGTACAAATCTGGTCCATGTAGAAGGAAAGGTTTATGGCTTGCTATGTGCATTCCCATCCACCCTTGGCTATGTGACGTATTCTGCTGTTAAGTGTGTTGTGGACCAACATTGGTCTCTCATTGACAGCAATGGGAAGGAATTTTGTCCGGCCAACTAATTTGCCTCAGTTTTCTCTCTTTTATAAATAGTAACTGTCTGTGTTTTTGCTTATGGTTGTCTGCTTCTATTCTGTACTTGCTGTTACTTCTGGCACTTTGGCATGTCAGGAAGGGACTTGAGTTTGAGAGTGCAGAAAAACAAGATTTTCATGAGGTAAAAGCCTCTGTTATTTGTTTAAAAATGGTTATAGAGTGGTCATCTGTGAGCTGCCTGCCCAAAGGGTAAAAGATAAATAGTTAAGGAAAATGGTTATTGTTGATAAGATGTGACTATGAGATGTGACTGTGAGGGTTACTTGTTAATCCAGGTACCATAGGGTCTCTCTGTAGTTATATGGGACAGAAGCATCCAAAAAGTGCTAGATGTTCCGTATACAGTACTGCCACTGGTCAGAATTTGCTTTCTCCCTACAATATCCATATGCAAAAGAAGCAAAATGGGAGACTTCTGTGGAAGCTATTCATGTTCTGCCATAATGTGCTCCAAAGTGTAGGACAAGATCTAATGAGCTTAAGCTGCAGGAGAGAAAATTTTGGGTGAGCATCAGAAAAAATTTCTTAATGAAAAGAGCAGTTCAACAATGGAACTGATTATCGAGGGAAGTGGCAGATTCTTGCTTGCTGGAGGTCTTCAAGTAGAGACTTGACTGGAACCTTTTGGAGAAACTGTTGAAAGAATTTTCCTGCTTCAAACGGGGTTGGAGTAGATGACCTTGAAGGCCCTTTCCAACTCATATAATTATAAGTCTAAATGAACTTGGCTGTTTTGTTTTTTTCCTGTCCCAGTGCCCATATCTGCATCTAGTCACTCTGGTGGCATAATATGCTTCTGATTTTTTAACGCTAAATTCTAGACCTTGCTTTGTCCTTTCATGATCTCTCATCTTGCAAGACTGAGTAACAAGCCAGTGTTTCTCACCATGGGGAGACAGGATGTGATACAAAGCAAAAGTATCATATGTTCATGACTCAAATTAATGTCCCTTGTGCCCCCACTAAGGCAACACTTCCTAGAGAGAGACGTGTTTTAAGTTTGTCTGCGAAAGTCCCAGAGACAAGATCAAATGCCCAGGTCTTACAATAATGGCTTAAATCAGCAGTTTTCAAACTCTCAGTGAGAGTTTGTTTGAACTGCAGTAAGTCTTGGTGGGGGTGAGCGGAAGGCAGCAACGCGATCCCCAGGATTGCTCAGGGGGGCTGCAGGGACTGGAATGCACTCACCAGTCCTTGCAGCAACCGTCCTGGGGTGCAGAGAGCTCTGTGCGAGCATCTGCAGGGCTCCCCAGGTCGTCAAAAGTGTAAGTGGAGCAATCGCGCTCCACTTCCGCAAAAGTACTTGGATCCAAGAGGTAAAATGGTTTCCTTCTGCATCACAATTATTAAACTGTTCTCACTTGATTTTGTATTTCAAGCATATAATAGTAATTGGCATCCATACAGCAACATTTCAAAAGTTCAAAACGCTTGACATTCTTTATCTTACCTTTTGGTAAGATAGATCTGGGTGCATTTGGGAATAGATACATAAATACATATTCTCATAGTATAATTTTATTCCTGGTAATGACACTCAGGAAAACTCCTGTGTTAGGAAATCATAAGGTAAGAAGTGTCCCTCAGTCGGTAAATCTCTGTGCAAATAACATGCCTGGGGGGAAAAATGGAAAATGTTTGTTTTCTGCTGGGGTAAGTTAAAGAGCTAAAATTTAATTTCAGTTGGCGTTGCCTTTCTTGACATGCCAATATGTTTGTTCTCTGAGCCTTGCCCTGCCTCCCTGTAAATCAGACATTCTTCCTTGGTTGCATCAGGTTACTACTGACATGATTAATGCCGGGAGGTTAGGGAAGGATGACGTAGTGGCTCATGGAAAGTTTACCTGAGAATTATCTCTAACTCTCTACTGTTTAGTGTCTAAGTAATGTGCTGAAGCCCTGCCATCCACTGTTCTTCTGCAGGGTATGATCACACTTACCTCACCCTATGCATTTTTTTTTCTTTTTACGCCAGATCTGATTAGCCGTAGTTTTGCTTCAACTCTGTATTTATGAAACATTATGCATATTTAGTAGTGATAAGTGAACCATGCTATGAAAGTGAAGAGGCAGCAAGGATTCCTTCAACTCTGGAAAACTTCTCTCTGTGGAGACACTTTAGGTTTTAGGTCAATTTTTGTCAATTTCCTCTTTAAATTCTGAAAATCTTTACAGGAATCCATGTGGAGACAAACTCGTGGTGAGCCAGAGCCTTTTGCCGTGCCTTTTCCTCCCAACAGTTTGCACTTCCAAAGGGATGAGTTGGTGTTTTGTTTTAAGAATGGCTTGTCTTTTCTAGTATGGATAGTTGCAGTGAAAAAAACCAAGGAAAGCTCTGGCTACAGGCAAAGTTCTCTGTAGCATTATTTAGACCTATACCCTTACAAGCAAATCCTAACCAGTGCTGGTACAGCAGGTCCACATGGTCCACACTGTTTCCAGCACTGGGAAGGAGCAGGCTGGAGGTCTCCTTGTGGTAAGGGGATATTTATTTCACAGAGAATTGAGGCCGCTGATTTTGATAGCCTCCTGGCATATGGGTACTTGGAATCATTTGCTACAGTGGAACAGTATTCCAGTGTGATAAAATGGCTGCCAATGATGTGCTTAGTGGTGCACTGCAGACTATTGTATAGGAGATGCTGCAAAAGGCAGCAGTGCTGCAGCCTTGTCGCTGGAGCCAGTAAGCCACCTGTGGATTGGGGCATGGATCAAAACCTCAGGTGTTGTATTGTGGGCAGGTACTGGCAAAACCTTTTCTGCTTGTATCAACATTTTGCCCTCGACACACCTCCTTGGACTGTACCAGCAAAGTAGCTAGCACAGATCCGAGTAGACCCATTAGAAACTATGAGGGCATATAGTAGGGTATGTAAGGAAATACTTCTTTACCCTTACATGTTTTCTAACTGCCTACAGGATGCAGCAGAGTCTGTGCTGGTGCTGCTGCAGCTTGTGGGCAGCATTTAGTTAAAACTGGACTCTGTGGCTCTTTCCCTTGTGCATTTTCCTGTCAGAAAGTTGTTGTTCAGTCGTTAAATTGTGTCCAACTCTTTGTGACCCCATGGATCACAGCACGCCAGGCCCCTCTGTCTACCACTAACATCCGGCGTTTGTCCAAATTCATGTTCATTGCCTCTGTGACACTAAGCATCTCATCCTCTGCCCTCGCCTTCTCCTTTTGCCTTCAATTTTTCCCAGCATCGGTGTCTTTTCTAAGGAGTCCTCCCTTCTCATGAGATGACCAAAGTATTTAAGCTTCAGCTTCAGCATCTGTCCTTCCAGTGAACAGTCAGGGTTGATTTCCTGTAGGATTAACAGATTTGATCTCCTTGCAGTCCAGGGGACTCTCAAAAAGACCTATCTTTTTCTTCAGCACTTGTCCCTGTCATAAACAAAGGGCGGTTGTAGACTTAGGGTTCTTTGTTTTTGAACCTTAAAACCCTCAAGGCCCCTTGCCGATAGTACTGCCACCACCCTGTACATGCCAGTGCCTCAGTCCAGGGACACTGAGACCCTCTAGGCTTAATGCTATCCCTTGCAGGCACTGCACTATTTCTCTAATTAAAACCTCAGTCCTCAAGTTACTAGACCTCAATGAGTATTTGGTAGCTTGCTGAATGGCTATGCAGGATTCTGAACCTTTGTTTCCAACAGACAATGAAACAGCTTAGTAAAAGATATTTTAGTTTATTAAGTACATAAAGTTACACACTCTACAATAAGGCAGCAAATGCTAGAGGCATAGACATCTAGGAAACATATCAGCAATAAAATAATAAAGCTAGCTGGCTATCTCTATTAATCCCTATCTCTCACCTGGGTCAGTTACTCTTGTAGATCTCTTAGCTCCAGGGCTACCTATGGGGCCAGGTGCCCATGATGGACAATGGAGCTTACACGTGTGCAGATCATCGCACCCGAGACTCTCTGTCCAAGATGGAACTTCTCACACCCTCCTGGGCACTCATTATTATACTTCTTATGCTAATAGTACTGAGGTGACTTCATACAATCAGAACTCTTGATGGACAGAACCTTCTCAAAGTTGGCCTGGTTGCTAACCCCTCATAGTTCTTACCCCTCCCAGCTGAAGATCCACAGCTGCACTCAATCACCCTTGATAAGGAGACTCTCTGTCTGCTGAGGTGCCAAGCACTCCAATTGGTCGTGATTCTTGTTATCTGTCCTTCCTGGCCATCAAAGGAGAGACAACACATTCTTTTTTCTTTGTTTATTTACCCACATTCCTGCAGCTGGGAACTGCTAGCAACTTCTCAGTTACACTTTCTTAGTTTGGTTCAGGCTTCCCATGCCAACTTAGGCCTAATCAGACCTTATTCATGACAGTCCCGTGTGGTGACGGGTCCACTGTAAAAAAGACCTATCTCCAAAGTAGTTATTTTCTCTAAATGGGTCTGTTTCACTTCTCCTTTGTTGACTTCTAGTGACAAGTCAAGATGGCTTTCTTCTGGGATAGACTGGGGTATGGGGAGTTTTGTCTATTTTTTAAATTGAAATTTTAATCTTTTTCAGCTAATTGTGCTACTCAGTATGATTTATATTGTTTTATTGTATTTATTATTTTATTGTTTTATTGTATTAGTCTGCAGTATTTCCTGATGCTTTCAAGTTTGTAGTGCTCTTATTATATTTTATAAATGGTTCGCAAGATTTTCATTCCGATGGCAAGGTATTAATTTTTGAAGAAATGAAAATCAGACAAACCTTGCAGATGTAATGATTTATGTTTTTGTGACAGTTCTAAAGTAAGTCCAATTTCTGTCTATCTACCTCCTTGTCAGTTAAACAGCTTAAATTTTCTGTGGTACTTAGATAATTTTGTTTACCACAACACAGTATGATTATGAAGCCCATACTGTATACTTAAGAGAGATTGAAAAAAAGAGCAAGAATTGAGAAAAGGACAATGTTTGTATCATCTTGCTAGATTCAGTAAACACGTCATTACAATATTGTTGTTGATTAAATGACATACTGGCTATATTACTGCATTTGACTAAGACTGATTCACAATAAAGAATGCAAGTTTTACCAGCAAGATTATGTGGTTTAATGTTTGGATTTTGGGGGGTGAATGTGTCATTGTGTGAAATGTGTTTAGTCTTAAGAGTGCATGCCGTGTCCACAACTTTATGAACTGGGCAGCCCAATCCTATTCCCTCACCCAGAAGAGGCCTTCTCAACTGCCCCCCCTAGGATGCGGCAGTCACCGTTTTGGCATTGCTGCATTGGTGGGCGTATTGGAATCGTGGAAGCTCTGGCAAGGAGGTAGGATGTGGTGTTAGCAGTGGCCCTTTTAAGGGTCAAGGCCTGGGCCTTCAGCAGACAGTGTGCTGTACAGCTGCAGTCACTTTAAGGCAATAGGGCCCTCAGGCATAAAAGCACCTGATGAAGGTGAGTTTGGTGTGGGTAGTAGGAGGAGGAAAGCTGGGACATGGACTGAGGAACTGATGGTTAACTGCTGATGGACTAATGTGTGAATAGACTTTGGAGGCTGCTGGAGCAGAGACTGCTAGAGACACTGAGATTGGTGTTTGGCTGCTATGCCCAAGGCCTGTGGAGGACCAAAGTGCTGCTGCAGTAGTGGGAGGAGGTGCTGGCAGGAGAGGGAGGAAGGAGGATCTCTGCAGGTGGCACAGGCGAGCTACCCTGGTGGTGGGATCCAGCAGGGCTGCAGGGCAGGACTAGGGTTATTTTTGAGGAAAGAAGGGGAACTAATTAGCTGAAAGTGGGCATAATTCTCCAGGTGCAGCTTGGACTGGGAATCTGGCAGAATGGGGGGTGGGGCGAAGAATAGGATTGGACTGTAAGATTGTCCTCACTAGATTAGACTGAACATCCATCTAGTCTAGCACTTTGTCTACATTTTGTCTCCAGCAGAGACCAGCTGATTTTTCTCCCCCCCCCCCACTTCTGGCCCCTGCACAAAACCACAAAGCAAGATATTTGTCTTAAGTGAAATGTATGTTATATGGAAGTTCCATTTTACCTGTGATAGTTAAATATGTGTATCCTCTGAAACTGTCCAATCTTCTTTTAAAACCATCTAAACTAGTGACCATCTAAAGTTGTGCTAAGACATTTCATAAGGCCCAAACTGCATGTTACAAGGAACATGGTCCTGTTATTTGTATGTTTGTTTAAAATAGTGAGATGGATGAACTGAGCCAAAACTGAGGTGATGGTAGACTTTTTAATACTTTGCCCCTGCCACAATTCCAATTCTGGTTGCTATCTTTTACTAGGGGAAAACCTGTCATTTACTTCCATGGAAATTCTTTTTTCTTCATGAAAATTGGGATCTGAACTGTGGCAGGGACAAAGTACTGAAGTCTCCTAACCATCTGCTGTGGTTTTGGCCCATTTTATTGCCCCCCTTTGGATACTGTTTACTTAAAACACGTACGCATGCACATGATCACATTGAGCATTTCTTGTAAGTAGCTTGGCCTTAATTTAATTAGGTTGTGAGTAAAGAAATGCTTCCTTATGCCTTAAACTCAGTTTCAGCTTAATTGATGATGCATGTTTTAGTATTTTAAGAGAAAATATGTAATTTTGGTCTCTCCCTACACTGTAAAATATATAAGTACTATAAAAATGCTATTAAGGTTGGATATGATGAAAAATTGTAAAATATTCATCCTATCCCCTCTTAATAGTATTTTTTTCTAAATGCTAAAATATTTCAGGGCCCAGTCCTTTCCAACTTTTCAGCACTGATGCAGCCGTACTAATAGGGTGTACACTGCATCCTGTGGTGGGGTGCAGGAACTCACGAATGCCTCCTCAAGGTAAGGGAACATTTGTTCCTTTACCTTGAGACTACATTGTGGCTGCATCAGCACTGCAAAGTTCAGTAGGATTGGGCCCTCAATCTCTTCAGCTCAATCCATTCATTTCCCCATAATTCAAATGCTAAGTCCCATTAGCAACTTTGTATATGCCTTATTGAGATCTGACAATTAATATCAGTCCCTTTCACAGCAATTTCCAAAATCAGATTTGCCCTTTTCAGTTTGCTTGCTGCTATGACATTTTTCTTGGAAAGTTACATCCTGCTTGGAAAGCTGTTTATTCCAAACTTCCATTTCCCTTGCAATTGGTTACTGATTTAGGGCCCAATCCTATCCAGTTTTCCAGTGCCGGTGCTGCTGTGCCAATGGGGTATGCACTGCTTCCTGTGTTGGGGAGGTAGTCACAGAGGTCTCCTTAAGGTATGGGAACAGTTGTTCCCTTACCTCGGGGCTGCATTGTGGTTGCAACGGTGCTGGAAAGTTGGATAGGATTGGGCCCTCATACTTTTAAATTTATACTGATATTAATACTGGTTATATTTTTCTCCATCTCATTACCTGCTAAAATTGCTGAGGAACTTTTTGATGAAAAGTAAAGATATAAACATGTAGATGAAAATTTAAGTGTACTCTGCAAAACAGAAACATTCTGTTTGCCTGCTTTCTTTCCCCCTTCTCTCATTTGTCATGCCAAACTAAAGAAAAATGGAAATGAAAAAATAAGGTTTTGTTTTTTTTAAATTACAACATATTGGGCAGTTTTTAGGGATTACAATGTATGTTGATGCTGTTCTTCATAAAATAGAAACAATATTCTGTTAGACCAGCTAGTAAAATGGAACAGAATTATTAATAATGTAGTAAATTCAGGATCAAGAACCTTTTTTTTCTTTTGCAGAAGATAAGCTCCATCTTAAGTGGGTTGTATTATAAATCCCATATGGCTTTTCTAGTAAAAGTCCACCTCTAAACAGCTAAGTTAGCTTTATTTTGTTTGCCCCTTAAGGCACATTTCACTGTGTTAACTAATGCTAAATTTCCTTTACCAGTTGCTTGTACACATTAGTTGTGGTTTCCCTGTTAATGTCAATTACTATTTGAAAGGAATTGCAATTTCCTGTTCTGATGTTGCTTCCTTATTTTCTTTGGATGTTCCATGGTTGCCAGGATATCAGCAGCATGTTGTTTTGGAATTGTTTTGAAAATTTGAAACTGATGATTTTCACTATTGCTTTCTGCTAGGTAAGAATATCCTTTGTGGTGACTTCATTATGGTGGACCATTTCATTTTGGTAACGTATGAACTTCTTTTTACTGGATTGTCTCCTAAGTTTACCTATAGCATAATCCTTTGCATATATATTCAGAAGTAAATCCCATTTATTTCAGTGGGACTTACTCTCAGGTAAGTGTGTATAGGATTGCAGCTTAAGTCAGTATGTTTTTGTACAAGAACAAAGTACATTGCACTGCGGTGGGAGGTTTGCATCCCCAGTGGCCCTACTATGAAATGACTCCTCCTCAAACTCCTGCGACACACATGCAGACCATTCATGGCACACTAATGTGCTGTGGCACACACAAAATAGTTGAACTAGATGTTAGCGCTGTCTTATTAAAAAATTTTCATGCACTTATACAACAGAAATGTTACTTGTACCCGAAGAATGGCTTTACTGTAGAAACTGTAAATTCCCTTGGCAGTATCCCCATTTAATGTGCTTTTTTTTTCTTTCAGTGGAAATAATAGTTAAAAAAATAAACAGTGAGCATCCAGGAAGACATCATATTCACATAGCAGTGGTGAAGTTCAGTTCCTTTGGTACTGTGCTTGCTTTCTGCAAAGAGGGAGGGATGCATGCATGCTGTGACTTGATGTAGATAAGTGTTGTACAGTCGGTACGTTCTGGGACAACACCATGTGCCAATAATGGTTTGGTGAGTTGCCTTTTCTCCTTCCCCCACATGGGGAACAGAGGGTGGCAAGGAGGAAAAGATGAGGGAGGCTTTGGAGGCAGCAGCTGGGGAGGGAAAATAGCTTTAAGAAGGTTTTTGGTAGATAGAAACCAGAGTCTGTGGAAGCATATGGTGACTTGTATCAAGAGCAGTACAATAGTTTTGTTCCGCATCATACAATAGGAATAATGGAACGTAGGTCATAGTTCTGTTAAGTGCTTTGTTATAGTCTGTTGAGTTAAGTGCACACTGGATTATGGAGCAAATGTGTAAAGGGGTCTGCACAGTAGAAGTGTTTATAAAATCATGCAGGTTTTCTGATCTAAGTCATACATTGCCACTTTTTAGCAATTACAGTATTGGTTTTGCGTGCTCATGTTTCTCAGTCTCAGAAATAGTGAAAAAATTTGAAAAGTAACATTTTTTAAAAAAAATGCTAGCAGTTGGTTTTTATTTTTATCATCTTCTGATTGTCTTACATTTCTGTACACACATTTCCCTTGCTCATACAAAAACATATAAACCTAGATATAAATAGATTACATCACTTGTTCTCTGTGGCTTATATTTTGTAACAGAATAATAATTTAGTGCCAAAAATATGACTCAAAAGATCAATAGGAAGCTATCTGTACAAGTTTATACAAGAGAAGTAATATATTTTACTCTTCAATCATGGTGCTTCAAAAGCCTGTAGTATTTTTTAAAAAAATAAGTTGATGGTTGCAATGGCTTGGGGAAAGGTCATTTTCTTTGGTTTCAGTAATGTTAGTAGGAAAATGTGTTAACTGTGGCTGTGGGAAGCCTTAGTTGTATATTAAAAAAATCTGTGGACATTTAATGGAGATGTGTTGACCCCATCTCTGTAATCCCAAATGCCTTCTTGAATAAAGTAAGATTTCTGTGTTTTTATTAGCATATCTATTCACTGCTTCAGAAATATTTTCTGTAACAAGCAATGATTCCATAGTGGTCATTCTAAAATTGACACTTGAGATCTCTCCCAAGTATCTTTACTTTAGGGAATTCTTGGTTGCTCTAACAGCAGTGAAACAAAACAGACTATAGGTCAAAAAAAACCTCTTCTTGCTGTGGAAGCTGGAGTCACCAGGGAATAATAGCAGGCAGACTTAAGGTTCTTTCTGAAAGCCCATCTTTAATGTCCACTTAAAACCCTTATGTATCAAATGTGTGGGCTAAGTAATCACTAATGTATAACTGGATCATTTCTACAGTTCTACAGAGTGGTTCTCACTCTTTCTCCTACATAAATGCATTTATGTGCCAGGCTCTGATAGACTTCTTACTGCATGCATTCTGAAGACACAGGAATCGCTAATGAGAATCTGAAACAAAATGTGGAAAGATGCTCCATTAGCTAACAGCTTTTTTTCTCCCATGGAAGAGCTGTTTCCAACAGTGAAAGTGTGTTGGATGAGAAATCTGACCTTGAATTCCGAGTGGCTTTTCCATTTGTGCAACTTTCATGCAAGACATTGAACAAATGTTGTGATTGTTTTGATCAATAATTATTGTAATGGTCCAAAAATTGTTATGGTGCACTAGAATTATATACAGCAGCCAGCATCTTCCTCGTTCACTATGCTTCTCATACCGTAGTGCAATTCCCAATGTGTTGTGGCTCTGACTTTTGAGAAGTCTTTCATTAGTGCTGGTGCAAAAATTAATGGAATTGTATAGTCATTTTCTTCTTCCACTCTTGGTTCTTTGGATCCAAATCCATAATGGGAGAATTTGTTCCTGTTCTCTTTGCTCCCGTCTGTTGGATGGTAGTCACCCCTGGCCACAGTCTTCATGGCTGAAAAGTAGCAAAAGCCTTCCTTCTTGTTTGGGATTCACAGTTTTTATCTCTGACACTTATTTAAGAGGGCAGAATTGGCTCCTGAAACATTTGCCTATGTTGCATGGGAGATTTGGCAAGTGATTTCATGAATATTTGCCTTGTGAGCTCATGTGCAAACAGAAATGCTGACTGTGAGTATTCAGAGCTTATAGTTCTGGACTATCTTGTGGAGTATGTTCATATTTCTATATATTTCTTAAAGAAAAATAACAAAGCAAAGAAAACTACTCTTGAACTAAGAAACAAACCTGCAAGGTCGCTTCTGATAGGTCTTGTTTATGACTTCATATTATGTAAATGTTAAATGATCTATGCCAGGGGTGCCCAAACCCCAGCCCTGGGGCCACTTGTGGCCCTCAAGGCCTCTCAATGCGGCCCTCAGGGAGCCCCCAGTCTCCAATGAGCCTCTGGCCCTCCGGAGATTTGTTGGAGCCCGCACTGGCCCAACGCAACTGCTCTCAGTTTGAGGGCGACTGTTTGACCTCTTGCGTGAGCTGTGGGGATGAGGGCTCCCTCCACTGCTTGTTGTTTGCTGCTGCTACTGCAACACAGACATCAAAGGAAAGGCCAGCCTTGCTTTGTGCAAGGCCTTTTATAGGCCTTGAGTTATTGCAAGACCTTCATTCATTCATATAAGTTCATCTTTAATATATACATTTATGTAAACTTATGTAAATTTATTCAAATTTTAAATGTAAATTAATTATTTTCTTCCCCGGCCCCCGAAACAGTGTCAGAGAGATGATGTGGCCCTCCTGCCAAAAACTTTGGACACCCCTGGTCTATGCTAATAGGAAGCTCAGTTCTACACAGGTTGCTTTTATCTTTTTAAAAAAATTTAATACTATTCCTATTTAAATACAGGTGTGCCCCACTTAACAACAGGGATACATTCTCCAGTTCCTGTTATGCGATTAGGTCATTAAGTGAACATTCAGTCCAATATTTGCTGTATCAACAGACACTCCCTGCCAGAAACTAACTGGCTGCACTGGCTACTGGAGATAGATTGCCTCTTCTTTGCATTAAGAGCCTCTCTGTTGTGTAAATAGACACTCTGCTGCAGGCTATGGGAGATGCGATTGCCTCGTTAAGAACATTTTATTGTGCTTTGACCACTGTCATATATGCGCTTGGTTGTTAAGTGAACAGTTTAAGTCGCACACACCTCTATATTAAAGAAACATAAATAATATAAATTTTCTTTGTACTTTGATAGGTCACTTTTAGCTGGTCTTGAATGCAGTTGGTCTGCAAATTCTCTATCCTTTGTAGCAAGTTGAAACTTAAGTTTTGGTGATGCATTTATCTAATAAGTGATGGGTAACTGTGTTACTATTGTCATTGGAATTTGACTAAGTTTAATTCCTATTTGTTGTGGCTGCTGACTAGTTTTGAGCAAGCAAAAGAAGCTGTTGCAGAGATGGTAAAAAGGCGAGCCTGGGTGGCAGTCATTGGCACTGGAAGGAATAAAAACCCACAGATTGTTTTCTCATTGGGGAGAGAATGCTTAAAGCGACATAAAGTTAATTGAAGAATTCCTTGACAGTGAAGTCAGGCTCAAATAAGAACTTGGGGTCTGTAACTTTTAGAACACAAATGCTCTATAAGCAGCAGTGAAACTAAAAGAGTTTGAAAAGTACACATTTTAGTAAACATATCTGGCTTATGTTATGGACTGTCCTGTTTCAATTATTTGTCGAAATAATGTGTAATGGCAGTCGGATCTCTAATTAGGTAAGGGTTGATTTATTGAGCTGGCCCCGTGTAAACCATGATGTCATGCTGCACTGCACAAAATTACAGTTCTGGTCTCACCGTGGAAGGTGGTTATTTTTAACTTGGAATGCCCTGGTTTAGTACATCTTGGTTTTTACCTCCATGAACTTGCTACATTCTTATTTCTTTCCTCTTATTAAAACTTTCTATTGTAACACCACAGACCTGATAAAAATGGTTGGGCTGTGCTTTGGTGAATGGGAGCAAAGTGCATCTTGTCTTCAGAGTGATTGAAAATGGATGGTTTTGTTGAGAGAGGAGGACAACATTGCATCTCTTGCTATACATTGCCAAATGCTTGCACCATGATCACAACCATGAGTGCGCATGTGTGCATTTGAGAGCCTTTAAAGCATGATGTAAGGTCTAAATGCATCCTAGGGTGTGTGTGTGTGTGAGACAGAGAGAGAGAGAGAGAGAGTGAGAAGTGCTGAGGGGACAGTCTGGCAAAGTATTAAGCATGTCACTTTCTCTGTGAAACTGAGTTGTGGAGCACATCATGATTCAGTATTTGGGCCCAGGCTCCTGACCACCAAGTTATAGTCAGACTTGCAGCATATGCCTGGAATTCTAGAGGGTGTTGCCTGGAATTGGTGCAAGTACTCTCTACTACTATGTATATGCTTTTAACAATGATAGTCAATGGGACTTACTCCTGGGTAAGTGTTGGTAGGATTGCAGCCCAGGATTGTTAAAAAATTTCCCGCTTGATGTTGTCACTTCCGCTCATGACATCACTTCTGGTGGGTCCTGACAGATTCTCGTTCTAAAAAGTGGGTCCTGGTGCTAAAAGTGTGAGAACCACTGATCTAGAAAAAAATCAGCGGAGAACTGAACAACCACTTTCTGAAGGCATTCGCTCCAACTGAGATATTCATGTGTCCGTTTTTAGAACTGTGTGCACTGCTCTTGTCTGGGTGAGCTTTAGGAAGGAACAGACAGAAGCCCTCACACTATTCTGTTCCATTCGCAGTAGTAGGCTAGGCCAGTGATCTAGAGGGTCAGATGAAGGGTCAGAGGGTCAGATGAAGGCAGAGCCCTGGTAGCCAGCCAGGACCTCAGGGAGTCTGAGGAGAAGCAAGGTTTTGCAGGTTGAACACTGTGTAGTGAAGTGCTCAGCTGTTGCTGCAGGAAGAATCTGAAGCTCACTGATGATTTTTTGTGTGTATCAACTGTTAAAGAGGTTCATTCTGCCCCTTCCTTCCAAGGAGCCTTTTGTCTTTTTGCCCTCTCCTTATTTTGCAAGCTGTGCTGGGGGGACATGTTGACTTCCAAGCAGGGCCTCAAGGGAGTTCTTAGAATCTGAAGAGGGGCATTCTTGGGGTGTTGTACTGGATGTGACTCCTGGGATTTTCCTAGTACATGGGATTCAGGAAGGCCAGGGGAGACTAGGGTGCTTCAAGGACATTCTTTTTGCAAATCTTATTCCCTGTGGTTTCCACCCATAAATTGAGGGGATTTTGGTCTCAGAGTCATGACATGCACCCATATGAACTTGGTGCATTTGGGTTATAGTGTTAGTACTTTAATTCTCTTGACAGCTCTTGACATTGGGCACCTTGACTATTTATTGAACCATCAATATGCATGCCTGGTAGTTTGTGAAAAACAGATTTCATATATTGTGTTCATGTAATAGATTTTCTCCCATTTTGGTTAAGGAAAAAATGTTAAAAGAAATTATATTGCCGGCCCAGCCTCCCTTTTAATATTTCAAATGAAAAGGATGGTAATAAAGATCAAGCATTTCACATCTGCTCTTGAATGTATGGGCTCTAAAGGGCATGTTCACTTTTCTTACCTTTAGAGGGATTTGCTCTACTTCAAAACAGTATGTGGACATGAGTAGTTCAAGATGTTACTGCTTTTCATATTACAAAGTAGTGGTAGGAATTCTCTGATGCAATATTGATGAGCTCACTCTGAAGCCTGGATTTAGGTAATTCTCTCTCATGTGCTATTGAACAACTGCAGGAACATTGCCTAATAGTGTGAGAGAAGAATTTTCGTGGGTAGGTTAATTTTGACTGATCAGAGAGGAGCTGCTGAATCTGTGGAGATTTAGTAAGGAGAGAGTTCTAGAAACAGTCTGGACTGAGGAGTTCAACCCTCTGCCTTTGCCTTCAGCTCCCAGGATTTATCTTTCTAAACCTACCCTATCTTGTATTAAAAAGGAGCCAATCTGAACTGAGTCTAGCTCAGAAGCATTGACTGGAGAATAGAAGGCATTACAGATTTCTGCACTATTTGATGGGATGACTGGCATAGGTGGATGCTCCTCTTTTTACTAATCTACTCTTTTCAGCAAACCTAGCAGCAGTACAAGTAACAGTCTGGGGAGTGAGTAGAACTTAAACACAGGGTTTACCCAGTGAAGGTCAAAGCACTGTAATGAAGTACACATGTGTCACAGCAACAAATCCTGTACTTGTCCAGAAGGTTTTATTTTGTTCATACCAATGGTCAGGTATGATCTGTTGGGGCTACTCAATATGACCAGAGGTCCTGGATATTAATCTTACATTCCGATATGGGTCACTGCAACATACATTGCACATTAGGCAGTTTTGCACCACACTGTTTAGTTTCATATGAATGGGCGGCCTAGTCCTCCGTAACTTCCCTTGCACAGTGTTGCAGCGACACCAGCACAGTATCTGTGGTGTTCCTTGGGGGAGTTTTGGTCTCCACAAGCTTCTTCAGGGTAAGGGAGCATTTGTAAGGCAACAAATGTTCCATTACCCTGGGTTAAGCCGTGACAACCCACAAGGTCTTCTGGGATCTGTGCTAGTGATATTGCTGATGCAAGTCTGCATGGACCTGTGAAGGCGGATCGAGCCTGGGAAGAAGGAGAGGATTTAGCAGTCCTCCTTTCTGGGCCTGATCTGCCCCCCTTGTCACCTCCCTGTTCTATCCACCCTCTCCCTGCCTCCCTCCTACTCCCAGCACAGTCTTATCTGTGGTGGCAGGGATCCCCAGACTGTTGCTGCACAGACCTGGCTACTTGCCACTTTTGGCAGTAGCCAGGCTGTGCTTTTTTGGCATGTTGCATTTCCAACAGCCTGAAAGGATGTTACATCACTGGAATTTGCAGCATAACAAGTGTTTAGGATTGCGCTGTAAGTTTAAAAAGACTGCTAGTCCTGTGGCATGTGAAACAGAAATGCTGTTCTATTCCTGGAAAACTAATTGTTAGAAATCATGCTCCACCACTAAGTGACAAAATCTTGCTGGTATATTACCATCAATTAATATACACATGCGTGTATATGTACATGTATAGAGAATCAGTTAAATATGACCTCACTGACAGATAGAAAACCTATTGTACATTTTGCAGTTGTCACACAAAACCAAGTGTAACTATTTAAACTTAATTTGTATGGATAGCTTTGGGACCAAGACAGCGTCCTTCTCTGAAACCCAAAACCAGCTGCATAAATGACTGTTCATCCAAAGCACCATTTCAGCTTAATTAACAGCTCTCATTGTGTCAAACTCAAGATATAAATGCAGCAAGGGTCACAGAAGTTCTTTGGATAAATACGATATGTATGTAATTACAATGGATACAATATTTTAGCATCCATGCAGCTATATAAGTAGTTTAAACAAAACTTATGCCAGATGTTTCTAGATGTAACTTCAACTGCCTCCCAAACCACTGTCACGTCTGTGTTCTTCCTTATTAAAATACCAACAATATTAACTAGAACAATGCATTGGTTTCTTCAGGGAAAATCTTTTTGTACCATTTGTTAGCTTGCTGAGAACAAAATCTACATCAGAATTTGAAAGGTAAAAGTGCATAAACAATTCCAAACATAACTATAAGTCACAAAAACCACATACTGACTTGAGTTTGCCTAATTTCACAGGACCTAAACTTTCTTCTTTGTTAGTTTAAAAAATTATGCATGATTGTGTTTAATATTTGTGTTTCCAGCTGCTTTGGGCATCTCAAGAATAAAATGGAAACACAGTGTAGTGTAGTGATAATCTGGAGACATTTCTTCACTGTCGAAAGAATGGTAGATATTCTTTTACATATTAAAAGAATGGTAATTTCTGTATAGGCCTTAAGGTCATAAAGGGCTGTTACAGCACAAGAAAACATGACTGTTGTACAAAGTTGTTGAGTTATTCTGCTTATTAAAGTTGTGTTTTGCCAATCCTCATTTGTGTTATGAATACTTTCGGACATCAAAACATTACAAGTGTAGAAGCTTTAGAACAAGTAAAATGTATATTTTCTGAAAAGACTAATTTTTTACTCTTTCTGATATTGATCACTTTGTACTTCTCCAAATGTACCCTATCTTTTGATGGAGGCAAAAAAAGACCTGAACCACCATTCTCGTACAACAAACATGGGTAATATTTTTGCCCATCCTTTAATTAAGGCTTGATTCATCCAGTCACTTCAGTTTCAATTTATGTGTGATACTTCTACAGCTGCATTTGCCTATGTGGTATTCAATAGCTAGAATATTAGATTCGAATGTAGAAAGCCTAAATTCCAGTCACTCATCTGCTGTGAATCTCCTGGGTGTGTCAGGTCATATTTCCAATGTCTTTATCATAGCTTTATCTTTATCAATGCAAAGCAATGTCTTTATCATAGCTATGAACATCTACCCACCTTCCTACCTTGCATGGGTTGCTTTAACTGTGGTGTATCATTTCATTTACATCTGTACTATGATTAATGCAAGTTAGATTCCATCATAACGTGGGAAGTATTTTAGAGACCAATCCTATGGGCCCATAATGCTGGTGCTGGGCTGCAGTGCTAGGTGTCATAAACATGCCATAAAGCATGTTTATGGCACCTGGCGAGTAGAGAGTGCTGGCGCTGTGCTAGCACTGGCAGGAGAATGACGTGGCCATTGGCATAAGTAACACTGCTGGGCACTGGTGCAGTTTTTTTTTGGGGGGGGGAGCATTCTGGGTTATGAGAGGGTAGGACTAGCCTGGAAGCAGAGTGGGACTGGCAGAGGCCCTCTCCTCTGGAACAGATCCTTCATGTTGGACTGAAAAGCCCGACACAGAGCTACTCCAGTCTGTGTCAGCAAAATAACCAGCACAGACTTGAGTAGTCCGATTACAGAACCTGCGTCAAACATCCCCTTCCCCCAGGGGACCTGCAGTGGTTTCCACGGGGTTGCTATATGTAGTGGTAGCCCTTTTGGTGCTACTGCATCCAGTGGCGCCGTGGCAGTTAGGATTGGGCTACCCATCACATCCAGCAACACGGGCACTGCCAATGGGATTTTTGGCTTTTTTCTTTGAACATCACAGATTTGTGCCATATCCTGCATTATTTTTGAAAGTCCTCTCAGTTTCAAAATGACCTTGGTATGTAGTTTTGGAGGGGAGAGGAACTGTTCACAAAACACAAGCACAAAACTTATGCATGTAGAACTGGTTTTGTGGTTCCTTGGATCCTGGCCTTGATTTCAAACTCTTGTTAGGCAATACGGCTTAGCACTTATGCAGGTATATCATCTACACCAGTGCTTCCCAATGTTTTTTTCACTTGTGTTCCTCTTGACAGCTCATTTTCATAACTTGTACCCCTCGTATTATCAAAATGTTTGTAATTAATATAGTTGCTGTTGCTTCTGATTTATATGTTTTCAACTACAGTTCCATATCTGATAATACAGGAACTGATGTCCAAAAGCAAGCAGTCCCTCAGTCTTTTACAGCCAGCTAGCTGCTTTCCTTCCTGTCTTGCCAGCCTTCCAAGGCATTCTAATACAGACCTGCGTCTTTTTTGCAATTATTCAGTTATTTTTCGAGTGTCTCTAAAGGTCCTGGCAAGTACTCCTGGGGGTACATGTACCCCAGGTTGATCTATACCATGAGAGGAAGAGAGGAATTCACATCAGGTTGGGGAAAAGGCATGGGGGATATAGCATGTGAATCCACAGCATACTTGTAGTCTCTTGACCATAATTAGCAGAGGAGGCCAATGCATTACCTTTTATCCAGTCTAACCCTATTTCACAATAGAGTACCCTGGAAAAAGTATGGATTTAAAATATAATCGTTGGAAGTATCGCTCACAAAAGTAGTGCACACCCTAGGAGAGGGAAGAATTGCACTTCCAGCAACAAAATTTTACCATTTAAATAGGGAACCTTCTCAGTATAAGCACTGCTCTCAGGCAAGAGATAGTGTGGTTTTTTTCATCCATTACTATATGCAGAATGGGATCAGAATTATGTTTTCCCTAGTTTCTAAATTATAATACTTTCTCTGCATCTTTGAACAGTAGCGTGCATGTGTGTGCGTGCATGGAATTTTTGAGTTTTTTTTTTCCAGTTTTCCAGCATTTGATGAGAAATAACGCAATGGAAAAAAATTATTCTTTATCCATTCATGATTAATATTACCATAATTAAAAAGGACAGAGAGCACAACTCCAATCTGTTTCTTGAGGCTTTCTTCCTTTCCTTGATGTCTGGCTGTGGTTTTAAAGAAATCTGGATTAAATAACATGATTCATCTGTTAAAAGTTGGATGATAAACTGGATTTAATAATGTTATGAACTGCTATGTTGAACCAGAACAAAGTCCATCTAGTACAGCAATCTGTTTCCAGCAGAGGCCAGCCAGCTTCTCTATGTCTGAGAAGCCCACAAACAGGCAAGGATGGTGATGGATTTGAGTTCTGTTCAGCCCAAAGGCAATGAACTTTCTTATACAAGCATACGAAGTTGCCTTATAGAGAGTCAGACCAATGGTCCATCTAGCTCCATGTTGCTTCTACAGTGTCTGCACACCCACCCTCCAGGTCTTCAGACAGGGGTTAACTGTGCAGATGCCTGATCTTGTCTGATCTCAGAAGCTAAGCAGGGTCAGGCCTGGTTTATACTTGGATGGGAGACCGCCTGGGAAAACTGGGTGCTGCAGGCTCCTACCATGGTCTTTCGAGACTGAAGGTTGCCAACCATTTAACTTGGGATTGAACTTGGACCTAGTGCACACACACCGATTTATGGCCCCTCCCCAGGATGTAGACATCTATACATGATCTAAACAGCACTTAAATCATCACATGAAATGACAGTAAACATGAATAAAATGCATTGTGAAATCAAAACAGTTTTTGTAGTGATAAAACTATTCATAATTGAATTTCAACAATAAGTAACCCAGTTTCGTACAGGGTGGAAAAAGTTCTGCAACTAGTAATCAGAGCATTAGTAAATGTTTAACTGGCATTGTTTGATGGTCTTAGGCTGTAATCCATTGCAATTAAACTCTTTTGCAATAGAAATAACTGAATATGAACAATGATTTAATAAATCTGGCACAGAACCATAGAAAGTTCTGAAAAGCACTTACTGTTTCTACAAGTCCTATAATTCAGTTATTTGTGAACAGGAAAGAAATATTATTGTTTGGAATGAGATAACTAAAATCTTCGTCCCTAATTTGGAAAAATTATTTTTTCTTTTTATATTACCAAATTAACCTTAACAACAAATGGTGTTATAAAGCTTATGAATGTAGCTAGATGATACTGTAACATCATGAATAAAGATAACCTAAATAATTACTACGCAGAAGTCTGTAAAGGTTGAGTATCCCGTATCTGGACTGCTTGGGACAGGAAGGTGTCGATTTCAGATTTGTCTGGATTTGGAATATCTGCTTACATATACAGGTTGAGTCTTATTATTCGTGATGGTTCCATTCCCGGAACTCATATGGATAGCAAAAATCGCATTAAAGCAAGTCCATTTAAAAACAGTGTCCCTTTGCTAGGTGATTTAAAAACAGCTTTCCTGAACTTTGTGATGTAAGACAGAGTCATTAGGCAGACAATCCGTCTCTCTCCAGGCACTTAGAAAGGCTTCACTCCAAGCCAGTGAGCCCTCCCTGCACCCAGAGCACAGCACTTGGAAAGAACGCAAAGTGATTATCTTTCTTTCACATGCTCAGGGGGAAGGGAGGGGTTGCTTGCCTTGGAGTGAAGCTGTTCTAAGTGCCTGGAGAGAGAATGATTGATGGATTGTCAGCTGGCTGCCCTCTCTTGCATTAAGGAGTCTATTGTTAAACAACTTTTTCCTTTAATTTAAAGGGCCCTTCTCATCACATTGAGATAAAACCATGGGTGAAAAATCCGAGGATAATTAGGTTATACCTGTAAATTGCTCTTTTTACTGTTACCCAGGCTGTCTGCTGGCCCCTTTGATATTTTTCAACAGTGTCTGAGCAGGTACACACCACAGAGCAGAGTTTGCAGCTTGTACTTGCACTATACATGGGAATGAGCACAAGACCTTCTTGTATTCACACTACAGAAAACAAGTCTTGAACAAAAAGGTCTAGATTTTGGAACAGTCTGAATAAGTCCAGATAAGGGATAATCTACCTGTATTCTGTCCCAGACTCATAGCTGTGTCTCTTTCCTAAAGGATCTTGGGACAATGCCATAGTCAAAATTACTGTTATGTTTGTAGCTCCTAGGACATTATGATTCTAGAAACAAGTGATTTCAGATTGTGTGCCTTAGACTCTGGGTCATACATGAATGTCTGGAGTTCTATGGCAGTCACCCATGAGCATTTCGCCCCCAAGGGAATATTTGTGATCAGACAGTAGTTAGAAAAATCTTGCAGATGCAGAGAAGGCAAGAAGGTTTGTCGCAGGTGCTTGGATTGGTTCAGCTGGACTTAAGTGTTTCATATTGCATACATGATCTCAGTAAACTTTACAAGAACCCTGCAAGTCAGGTAAGTTAATATTCCCATGTTGCATATTGTTTAACGAGTAATCCTTTTAACAAGTTCATAGCAGAGACAAAATTTGGACTCGTGACTTCCTGGTTGACTGCTCAACTTCTTAGCTGCTATGCTTCGCTACTTAGTTTGGGACATGTGTGTAGGTTCTGGGGAGGTAAGTCTTCTTGTGGGCCCACTATTACTTTCAAGTCTCTGAAAGCTCCCAGTTTAAAATCATTGCTTACTATCTCTTCAGCTCACTGCCCATTGGTAAAAGAGAAACAAGGTTCTTCTGAAGGATGCATCAGCTTTATAGTTTAAGCAGTGTTTCCCAAACTGTGGATCCAGATCCACAAGTGAGTCAGGACCTGGTGTCAGGAAATTGACAAGTTGAGAACTGAAATTGACAACTGATAGCTGAGAAGAAAAATGTATTGAACCACATGAAAAGTGAAACTGAGCCACACTTGCATGTTTACTCACAAGTAAATAAACTTGCCTCAGTTCACTTAGAAAGTCAGGCCAAGAGGAACACAATTCCACCAGAACAATCCTGATCCAATGAACACAGGCCCCCCAAAAAACATTTAAGAAACTGACAAGGAAAATGTGTTGAACCCTATGGAAAATGAAACTGAACCACACATGTTTACTTATGAGTTGGTGACTGGTTCTGAGCTCCAACTGAAGGCCAGGCAAAGGGGAATGCAAGGCTACCAGAATGGTCCTGATCCAATGAATGTGGAACTCAAGAAATTTCCCAAAAGGTGAAATTTGTTTTTTGTTTTTTTAGCTAGGTGAGTCCTGATAGAGTGTAATCTTAAAAAGTGGGTCCCAGTGCTAAAAATTTTGGGAACTACTGGTTTAAAGGATTTGTCTCACTAAATATGGAATATAAATAACATGTTCAAGAATATTTTAAAAAGCATTTTAAGATTTCTTGAGGAACCAAGAAATTGGTGAACAAGTGTATCAGAATGGTGATGACCTCTCTGCCTTTTGTGCCATTGCTTAGGAGGATGAAAGTCCTAATAAGGATAAGTTAATAATCATTGCCATCGCTGATGAAAATAGGCATTGCCTCCACCCCAAGTGTGGGTGCTATATTGAGCATGTGCTATTACAGTTGTTGCCAATTCAAATGTAAGCAAAAATGCATGGTTGGATACAACTAATCTTCCTTCTATTCATGAATTATAACAGGTTTAGAAACTATAATTTGGTCGTATGAAGAAATTGCTTCCAGGCTATAATTTTATATGCCAAGTTTAATTTAGGAATGACATTTTATGGCCAAATGATAAAGTCTTGGAGAACAGGCACATTCTTAATCGTAACAAAACTAGTTGTTAGAATAGTATGAATGTAACCTAATGTCACTGGATCTAAATATTTACTTTGCAGTTTATTTAGATCAGCTATGTTCCTTTTTAAACCACACATTTCTTCATTTCATCTCTTTGTTAACTTGCAAACTCCCCCAACTTATAATCTTGGTATCTGTGATGTTAAAGAAACCAGAGTGTGAGGTCAGAATTTCCATTACATAGCTAGACAGGAATCTGAAGGAACAATGCCAAAATCATTTAAACAATGAATTTATAGGAAAGATGACTCGATCAACAATTGCAATGCTAGAAAACAGAATTATTTGTACAATTCTGGTTTTGAAGATTCCTGTCTGTATGATGAGAAAGGGTGAAATGGGGCAACTCTTTTCACATTGATTATGCTCTCCTTCCTCTTGCTAAAATACTTTGTATTCGGTGCACAGAAGAACTAAAGTCTCAGCTTCTTTCTTGCTTTCCCTAAAAAGGAATACTCTGCTTACAGCAAAGTCCTATGACTTGTGCATTCTTATGCCGATGAATGTACCAACCTTTGTAAAGAGATGGAAAAATGCATCCTGTGCTACAGACCAAATTCACCTTCTAAGGCCAAAGAAAACGGTATCTTTATATTTGGCATATTTCCCCAGCACATCTTTCTCATGTGCCTAAATTTTGGATATTGGGAAGCACAACTCCTCCTCCCAATCCCTGGTAAATGTACTTTTCACCTTCTTCAGCATGCTCTGTAGTGCCTTCTTCTACCATTCTGTTGGCATTCTTGGAGTCAAGAAGATAGCTAGATTAATGCCTTTTGGTGGAAGGGGAGGAAATGGGGTTAATGCACTCTGACTGAAAGGCCCCCTATGCACTTTTGTCTCTTCTCAGAAGACTCTTGTAGATAATAATTGCTGGCAGATATAGGGCCCAGTCCTATCCAACTTTCTAGCACCGATGCAACCCCAAGGAAACAAAATATTCCCTTACCTTGAAGAGGCCTCCATGACTGCTCCTTCACTGCAGAATGCAGTGCATGACCTGTTGGCATGGCTGTATTGGTGTTGGAAGGTTGGATAGGATTACGCCCCTTCTTGGTTGTCTGACGCATACTCTGTTACTGAAACATGGTCAGTTTGGCTCTAGCCTGTCCCTTTGACCTGTCCTTGTTTCTATTCTAGAAATTAGAAACCACCTAGAACAGTGGTGCTCAAAGTGGTGGGTCGCAACCCACCAATGGAACAAAAAACAGGTAATTTTCCCTTAAGGGGAGTAACCCAGTGATCTGGCCAGTGGCACTGTAGTGATCATGATGCTGCGGGCACCTAGAGTCTTGCTACCCTACCTGAGGGGGTCTGCCAGCCTTGGAGAAGGTCCAGGAGGCCCACAGCCCCCTCTGTGGGTCTCCTCCAAGCTTCATTATGCTCTGATCTGCAGGTTGGAGCGGCTACTGCTAAACTGGAAGTAAACAAAGTCACTCTGACCAAGTTCAACGTGCTGGGGAAGAGAGTGTTTAAATCTTTCCTTATCATTTTTCAAGTCAAAATTCCCCCCTCCTCAGTTGCAGTTACCTGTATAGAAGGAAAATATTGGGAAGTGATTAAATACTCCAGCAGAGTCCCATCAGAGCATGATAGCCCTGCATAGAGGGCAGAATGGGGGGTGATGGGGAGGAAGGCAGATCAGGCCCAGAAAGGGGGGGGCGGGATCAGCAGCTATGGCACACAGTGTATCCAAACCCACTTCCTTGTCCTGATTCACCTTCCCGGGTGAACACAGGCATGTACCAGCAATTAGGATGGCATAGGTCTAAGTTGACCCATAGCAGCTGCTGGGGCTTATCCCAGGGCAAGGGGACAAAAGTTTCCTTACCCCGAGGAGATCTCCAGCAGCCAAAATTCCCCCTCAAGTTGCAATGGAAGCTGCACCAGTGCTACTGTGTTGCTGTGCAGGGTGTTAGATAGTACTGGGCCATAAACTGGTTAAAACGATTTTTAAAAATGTATTGTAAACTTAGTACTTACAAACTTAGTACTTCCTGGGAAAGTGGCCCAGACACTAGTTGTATTAATTTCCATTGAAGCCGAGGTGGATAAAAGTGCATTGCTGGATCAGGCCAAGGGTTCATTCAGCCCAGCATCCTGTTTCTTGCAATGTCTCATCAGGTGTTTCCAAGCAGTCCAGCAGCAGTGCATGCAGGCGATACTCAGCAGCTGGTATTCAGTGACACAGTTCTATTGAGGATGAAGGTTGGCCATCAGGGATGATAGCCTCATGAATTTGTCTCATCCTCTTTTGAAAAAGCCCCCAACATGTTAGCCTTTCTTTGTGAAGAAGGTGCCCCCAAACCCTAATAGTTTTGATTGCCCTTTTCTGCACATTATTCGATCCGTTCCCGCTTGAGATGGGGTGGGCAGAACTGTGCGCAGGATTCCAAATGAGTAGTCATACAGATGTGTAGTTATGGTCCTGTCATGAAAACAGAGTTTCACATAGTCCCAGGAATTCAGCATCCACTGCATATGGGCTAAGCAAGTCTACAGTAGGCTGGTTACATAACTGTTCTAATTAGTCTGACTGGGAAAGAAAGTTGGGGTGTGCTGTCGTTATGTATGCAAACCAACTGTGTTCTTGGACCGAGTCTAAGGTAAGCCAGCCTGGTCCAAGAAGGCCATGTTAAAACATTGCTCTGGAGAAAAAATGTGGCCAGAGTCAAAGTTGCTGTTTTTATGTTCATGAAAGGCAAGGAGACATTATGGTGATAAATGAGGTATTAAAATAAATGGAGCTAGATGGAGCTTCTTATGAGAAAGGGGGCAGGGGGTTTGGGAAGGAGTTGTGTCTTCAGCCATAACCTTATTTGAACAAATAGTTCTTTTGCTTTCTTCATTTTTTTATTACTTTCTTTGTTAGTATTTAATATTTAAAAATGAAACTTAATCTTCAAATAAATCAAAGTGGCTGTGGGATAAATGTTGAAATAATTTCTTTATATAGCAGTGAGTTCGTATAAATCACTTTGGACATCCATAATTTCTAAGATGCATGTACATATTGAGTCATCTTTTTGTTTGCAGTGGGTTTCTTGATTCCGTTAAACTTTTGGTATTATGTATTATGAGCAGGTTGCTATGACAGTGGCAGGACAGTTTCCCACACATTGCAACGTTATGTTTCAGTGAAGTTGGTATAATTTTAGCAATTTTAGTTCCATAAACAGATCGCTTGACGTACTGTGATCTTTTTAGTTTATTACTGAGTGGTCTGACTGTAAGCAGAATCATTCATCTGCGGCTGACAAAGGTGGCTTCCATTCAAAGTGAATGAGATTTCAGCCTTAGGTTCAAGGGTGTTTGTTCTCAACTAATCGATTTAGGCTCAAGAAAGCCATTTTAAATAACATGAGGTTGACAGCTTCAAAACACCTTCCTTTGTTGCTTTTCAAAGTACTAGGGTGGGGAAACACAAGTAAAATTTTAATACTTCATATTATTGTTTATATCCTTACTGTCAACCATGCACCCTGTTTAATGGAAAGGGCACCAGGGACTAATGCAGCAGTTCCCAGGGGGCCACAACATGTGATCCGTAACTTAATTCATGTGTACTTTTTAATCTTATGGTGGGGGTAGAAGGAGGGCAGAGCCTGCATTCATAAAACCCCTGTGGAATCAGCCCAAAGGCTCCTCTAGTCCAGTACTCTGCCTCTAGGCTCCTCTAGTTTCCCCTGCTCAGTGACCAACCAAATGCCCCAGGAAAGCCCAAAAGCAGGATGCAAAGCTCACAAGCAGGAGGCCTTTTCTCACTGTTGCTCCCCTGAAACGGGCACTCAGAGGCATACTCCCTCTGAAATGGGAAGTAGCACAGCCACTGGGACTTATAGCTGCCTGTCCTCCATGCATTTGCCTAGTCTAATGATTCAATGTGTATATGTAGCAAAAGGCATTTTCACAGTAGTTGTATTTTACTCTGGCTCTGTACATCACTTCCCCACTTTGCAGCTCAGCAGGCTAGAACTGATGCTTCAGTTGAACAAAGGCAAATCTGGCATCAAAGCAGCCTGCAGGACTAAGGAAAAACAACCAGATGGTGGCAGATTTTACTCATGATATGATAAGACAGGAACATCACAGCAGGGCTTCTTAAAAAAAAAAGGAAAGGGGGCAGAATCACAGGGAGCATGTGCGCTGATGGGGTCGCAGATACACCGGGACCACTCCTGCACCATAGGCAACAACACTGCTTTGTGAACTTTTCATTGAAAAGCAGTATATAAATATTGTTAATAATAATAACATGTAGAGTATGAAGAAACAAGAGTGACTCTAAGGGCAGCATTGGACATGTTTGGCTTGGACAGAGAGAGAGACTAGAATTCAGGAAATATAGAGGGTGCTAGACAGGACTGAAGAGGTACTAGGGCAATTAATAACAGGGCAATTAGAAGGCCCTTCAAAGGAAGGTTCTGAGAGGTAAGAATCAATATGGCTTAAGAACATAAGAACAGCCCCGCTGGATCAGGCCATAGGCCCATTTAGTCCAGCTTCCTGTATCTCACAGCTGCCCACCAAATGCCACTGTGAGATACAGGAAATTCCAGTCATTACAGGAAGCCTGGTTAAATAAAATAGGTTTACCAACTTGAATCTAAAATGGGTTCGAGTTTGGGAACATAGGAAGTCAGTTTGCATCTCAAATTTGAGTTGTCATTGTCCTAAGGTGCTCCTGGTTTGTTTTAACTATAGATAGGTTGCCTTATCTTAAGGTTGGACTACATTACACTTGGAGGCACCTTCTAAATCTATAATTGGCTAATGTTTTATCTAAATGTCACAGTGTTCCAGTTAGAATCAGTAACCAGTGTGTTTAGAGCCTTCAGTACATGCTGTAACTATAATTATTGCAGAAATGAGTTTACTGCTGCTTTTGTTTTTCTTGGGGATGATCCATTTCCTTTTGTGCCTAAATCTTATCCACTCATGAATGAAATCATTGCTTTATAAATACAACACACAAATTCAGGATGCAGACAGAAAATATCCTTTTTTTTGGCTTCTAAAATGTGAGCCATAGCTGTTTATTTTAATTATGGGATAGGTGAAGTGTCAAGTGCTGTATTGGCATTGCTGTTCACATGGAGAATGTGCAGGATTTTGTAAGGCATTCCAAAAAGAGAAACAATGAGTGATATTCTGGTTACACTTGCAAGGCATTTTTTTCCTATTGAGATTCCTACAATGTGAACTTTTGTATTGTTTCTAAATTATTTTTGAATAGATATAAAGCAAAACAAGATGCTTGATGTGGAAAATGTCCAATGCATGGGTTAGGGGGAAATTAGTAATCAACATTAGCTTGGGGTTCTATGGTTTAAAATAATTTTTTTTCCTAAAAAGCAGTATTTCTCCATTGCCTTTGTATGCTTTGTAGTCTTTGCACAGTCCTTTTGTTTATATTGATTTTTCATAACATTTTTTTTTATTTTGGCCAGTGTGTGATGTGGTTCCTCCCCCTCCCCATCAAATAGTTGTATCTGTTGAGAATTCTTGATGTGTATTCTTTCATGTCATACTTTTTTCATGACCTGGTTTTGTTTCTTCTGGATCCTATAGTGCAGTGGTTCTCAAACATTTAGCACTGGGACCCACTTTTTGGAATGAGAATCTATCAGAACCCACCGGAAGTGATGCTATGATTGGAAGTGACATCATCAAGCTGGAAAATTTTTAACAATCCTAGACTGCAATCCTACCCACACATAACCAGGAGTAAGCCCCATTGACTATCATTGTTAAAAGCATATGCAGAATAGCCTGTTAAAAGTACAGATCTATAACATTTCCTCATATGCAGTCACATACTATGGCAGCATCAAGTCTAATATATTAATAATAAAATATTGAAATGAATGGAGACCCCCCTGAAATTGGTTCGTGACCCACCTAGTGGGTCTCAATGCACAGTGTCAGAAACACTGCTATAGTGATATGGTGGGGAATGATGAAATTGACATGTTCTTTATACACTGTCATGCAATTCCTTTGTGTATGTTCAGTCTGAGGGACTGTTGCAGTGGTCAGTGGCATAGCTAATGATCTTGTAGCCCAGTGCCAAGCTCAAAATGTTGCCCCGAAGCAGTGGTGTCGCTAGGGGGTGCGGGCTGCACTGGGTGACACGCAGGGGGGTGATGCGCTAAAATAGCGGCTTTAGGAGCTACCCCATCATGCCATACACCATTGGATGCGGAATTCCCAATGCAATGCAGTGCAACAAAACAGAACTGAAACAGCTCCTTTCCTTCAAAAGTTATGGCCAAAAAACCGGAAAGAAAAAATGAATAGATCCCTATGGAAAGTGAAAGTGAGCCGTATTTACTCGTGAGTAGGCGAACTTGCCATAGTCCTTCAGAAAGGGCAGGTTGAGAGGAATCCTACAACATCAGAATGGTCCTGATCCAATGAATGCAGCCCCCAAAAACACCTGAGAAGGAGGTCCCTTCCTCCCAGCTGCGAGACCTATGGAAAGCAAACTTAGCCACACGTTGCGTTTACTCGTGAGTAGGCAGATGTGCCTTGGCTGGTGGTCAAGCCAGGCAAAAGAGGAATGTGAGGACACCAGAATGGTCCCGATCTGATGGAACTGGAGTGTAACAAATGCTCCAGGAGGCAGCCTCCCCCCCCCCCCACTAAAAAGGACAAAAAGGAGGCTAACGGGCATGTTTTCTATTTTGCAGTTGTAAAGCCAGGTGGGTCTTTATATGGATATGCCTGAAATAGAAGAACTTTAAACTGGGCACTGGGGAGGGCAGGAAATCTCACTGATTCTTTTGGGGGGCTTCTTATTGCAGGCAGACTACAGAGTAAGCTCCATTGACCACTATGGGACTTACTTCTGAGTAGATACGCATAGGTTTGAGCTCACAGGCTGCAATTCTACCCACGCTTTCCTGAGAGTAAGCCCCATTGACCACAATAGGACTTACTTCAGAGTAGATTCACTTAGTGGAACAGGACTTGCTTCCCCTTATTTATTTCTTTTATTTTAATTTAATTATTTATAATTATTTATTTTAATTTGCTTGATGATGTCACTTCTGGCCATGACATCACTTCTAATGGGTCCTGGACAGATTGTCATTCTAAAAAGTGGGTCCCAGTGCTAAAAGTTTGACAACTGCTGCAATAAGGTGTTAGTAAGTTGCGGGGGGTGTGTGTGTGACTCTACAAGTTTTCAAAATCACTAAAATCAGAATTTGGAGGAATAAGACAATCATGTTATATATCAATCAATGTGTAATTTCATGCAGAATGCAATGAAACAAACCACATGGAAATATCTGTGTTCTAACAAAAGGTACAGCCAAAAAACCAGTGGGGGTGAGGCGATGGCACGTCACCATGCCCACCACCTAGGACGTTGCCCCGCCTACTGCATGGGGTGATGCGCAAGCCTCCTACACTGGGTGACACGAAACCTAGTGACGCCACTGCCCAGTGCTGTCACAACCGGAAGTGATGTCTTGCTTGGGCTTTTTAAAAAGTGAAAATTGGGAGCAACCCACCTCCTTCCCCCAGCAGCTCACCACCCACTTGCTCTGCTGCCTCCCTCCAGTCAGTGACATTGCTAAGGCTTCTATCTGCTACCTGGTGCCAAAGAAAATTTTGTAGCTCCCCCTCTATAACAAAATTAAATTTAATTAATTAAGTAAATAAAAAGTTATTGGTTCCTTGCTGTATCATAATAACATCTCATTGGCACTCAGAGCAATCAGTCTCTTAAGTCAGTTTTGAGTTAAGCAAATCCACTTCTTGTTCCACAAAGGCAGTTGTGTTTTCATTTTCTGGTTAATTGGCCATAACGTTTGATAGAATAGTGCTATTCTAATGTGGTTTGTTTCATTGCATTCAGCATGAAATTACCTTTCCAATAATGTATAACATGATGGTATTATTCATACATACCAAGATTTTCACAATTTTGGTCACTAGTGTCAAGCTCAGCTTGTTGCCCCCCTAAAGCTTCATGCCCGGTGCAGCTACCCCCTGCACCCCCTTAGTTATGCCTCTGGCAGTGGTGCTTCCCACCTTTGCATACCAGAGGCTGAGAGCAGGTCTGCCTCTCCTCTGCTTGCAAGTATCATATATTCACACGTGCAGTTCTTCTCATTTGTTATATTGATTTATTTCGTGACAAATCCTCAGTTGTTGCTCTTGATATGGGGATGCTTACAATGGCCCAGTCTGAGAAGCCCTCTTTTAGAGGAAGGGGCATAACTCTGACTATTATAAGGAAGGTTACTACAGTGCATAGGTAACAGTGCAATCCTATGTGTATCTATTCAGAAGTAAGCCCCATTCTTTTCAGTGGGGCTTACTCTCAGGAAAGTGTGTATAGGAGTTAAGCCCAAGTTAAATGTGAAACTGTATTAGCAACATCTGTTGTACAGAAGAGGGTGCTGTCATAAGCTTAAGCCTGGAGAATATTACGTTGAAGTTTAAACTTGGTGCTGATAGAAGCATCTTTCATGGAGCTTACAGTAGCTTTGAGGTAGGGGTGTTTTCATGAGAACTATAGTGTGAGAGGAAAGGGTTAGACATGCCATCCTTATGTATCATGTTCCTGATCAGACCTCCTGGACCTGCTATTTTACTTTGGAAAAATCATGCCAGAAAAAATAATGTGCTAAGAATCACATCTGGTTTGCTCCTAATGAAATAGATGCACCCAAGGATTGCTGTAAATTGAGGTAGTCCAATCTCTTGAAATTATGTGGTCCTTTACAATATTTGATAAGCTATTTCTCAATGGACTGGATAGTAGGCTTTTTAAAGCAAAATTATTTTTAAATCAATTATTTAAATAAAAAATTGCTGTTGGCTAGCCCTATCTTAAGAGGCATTCCCTTGTGTCAAAGGGAATGCTTCTTCCAAGATGATGCATCCTAGGGGAGGAGGCATTCTGGGAATCCAGGGGCTCACCAGATCCTGAGCCCCTGTGTCATTCACTAGCCGTTTAGTTACCGTAGAATCGAGTAGCACCATTGTGGGCTACTCGCCTTCCCTGGAGGAAGGGAACGAAAGTCCCCTTCTCCCAGGTTGCACATTGAATGCAATGGCAGCTATTTTTGTTGCCACTGCAGCCCCGTGTACCGGGCAGCTCAAGATTTGACTGAATCAGTGATTTGAATGATACTAAGGTGTATTTAATCAAGTGACAGCCCAATTAAATATATATTATTATTATTAATTATTAACAGTATTTATATACCGCTTTTCAGCTAAAAGTTCACAAAGCGGTTTACAGAGAAAAATCAAATAACTAAATGGCTCCCTGTCCCAAAAGGGCTCACAATCTAAAAGATGCAAATGAATACCAGCAGACAGCCACTAGAACAGACAGTGCTGGGGTGAGGTGGGCCAGTTACTCTCCCCCTGCTAAAAAAAAGGAGCACCCACTTGAAAAAGTGCCTCTTACCCAATTAGCAGGGGTAAAGCAGGGGTTAGCAGGATCTGAAATATATTCCATCAGATCATTTTCCATCTTTCCTTCCCCCCCCCCTTTACTTCTATATGATGCTTCCTTTTTTGTTTATTTTCATTTATGGCATTTTCTCAGTTGCTTTTTCTAAAAGCTGATCTCACTCAGACTTAATATCATAAGATAGCACATACATCATATTCTGTAGCACAGCTATACACTCTTCTTTCTTTGTAAGTACAGTCAATTCTCATTATCCCATAGGATTATTTTTGTCCAAAAACCAAAGGTGAATTGTGATCATTTTAGGGAGCATTTCTGTGGTGCGGGGAAGACCATAGAGGAGTCCACCAACTCCCCGCACCTTCCACAGGGCTGTTGCAATCTCTGGTGAGTTCCAAAATGCCCCCCTTTTCACGGCTGTGGCACAATCCTAGAGGTGCTGCTACTACAAGGTAACTATGCCCTTTAAGGGAGCAGCAACTGGTTTCCCCTGTTTGGGGCAGTTTAGGAACCCAGTTTAGGAACCTTCCCAGTTTAGGAACCTCAGCACTATAGTGTATCTTGCTGCATGCAAATGCTCTATCCCCTTTCCGCCTCCTTCATGTGCAATTATAAATTTCTGTTCACAGTTTATAATAAACTTCTGTTTTCTGTTTAGTATGAATATGGAAATTGTACAACAACAAACCAGGATATCAAGCCACAATATGATGCTGGTTTGTTAATGCACTATGATTTGTAAAAAAAAAAAAAAATTTCCATGTTTGGATGAAATGAGAAACTGCAATTTAATACTGTAAATTGAAATTTTAAACTTGAGCTTCCCTTTATGTGCAGAGGAAGACAGAAGGAGAGTGTGATGTGCATAAGCCTGAATTTTGCCATGGCGTGTTCTCACAACACTTAGGGCCCAATCCTGTCCAATTTTCCAGCACCGGTGCAACTGCAATGCAGCCACAAGGTAAGAGAACAAATGTTCCCTTACCTTAAGGAGGCCTCTGTTACTGTTTCCCCACCACAGGATGTGGCGCACGCCTCATTGGCACAGTTGCACCGCACTGGAAAATTGGGTAGGATTGGGCTCTTAAGCCTCTATGTTCCCTTTGCCTCACATTTTAGGACAGATTTCTTTTTTTACCTTATTCCCCCCTGCGTTTCGTTAGTATCATAATCAACTGTCTCCTTTCACTTCCGCTATCCACCTGAGGCTTCTTGTAGAATAAGAGCCAGAGCTGTTTACCCTCAAGTGAAGGTGATTCAGTATTCCTGTGTAAAGCTGCTCCTTATTATTTAAAGATGGCAGGGTCAACTTCTGAAGAATATCAAAGCATACAAATGCAAAAATTATTGGTGGCGTAAAAATGTCTGTTTGTTTCAGCTCATGCTCTTAAAAGAAGAATTCCATCTGCCTTTATGGTTTGCATTTGGAAAAAATTCCAGAGGGGTTGGCCTTGTTAGTTGGTTGAAGCAGAAACCAGTAGAGAGTCTTGTGGCTTCTTAAAGACCAACATATTTGCGATGACATAAGCTTGCATGGGACTGAGCCCATTTCATCAGATGCATGTGACATCTGATGAAATGGGCTGTAGTCCATGAAAACTAGCGCCACAAATAAATGTGTAAATATTTAAGAGGTTTCAGAACTCTTTGTTGGTTATCCATTTGGAGAATATCAGCAGAACATCCCAAGAAAATAAAAGAGATTGCAGATAACATGTCCTGTGGTAGCCCAGGCCAGGTATGACTCTCAAATACCACAAGACTGAGTTGGGGAGGATAGAACCAAAATGCTCATATAGGGCAAAACATTCCAAATCCTCCCTATTTTTTGTTGAGACCCAGAAAGTAAAGGGTTCCAGAAATTATGCTGAAATCACGTGGTTTAAATTAGACCTCTAACATGACTTGGACAAGTTTTTGTGGTTCGCCTTAATCCTCTGATACTATAATTCAGCTTTGTATTTTTAGCAATTATTCATTGTGTAAGACATGATATACTAAGTTAATTATTTAAACATGCATTCAGATAGTTGTTTAAATGTCTGCTATTTGTGCTATCCAATAAAAATAACAAAAGCACAATAGCCCATTCTCTCACTTAAATAGGACCAATGTCTCAATGTTACCTAAAAACTCATTAATTCATGTGAAATAATAGCTTTGTTTTAGAAACTGAAAATTCCTTATGTTGATATCTGTTGTTTGTGTTTTATTTTCTTGAAAAGTCTGAATTATAAATTAAGATGTATATGTATGTTATTCCCCTGAACATTTTGTCTAGTCTTTAAAGAAGATACAGTTTGAACATATTTGGAGGATCACGGTATGAAAGAGAAATAAATGCTTTCTTGGCTCAACCTATGCGTTATGGCTGATTAACTAATACTTGTAGTTTGTGCAATATATGGAACTTTTTGATTTTATTAATTTTTCACTGTGTGGGTTTTTTGGGGAGGTCATGTTTATTTTAAATGCAAATGTAGCTAAGTTCAGCACTGACCTGTAAGACATGTGGTAATGTTTGGATAATACTCTGCCTGTTCTCTTCCCCTCTCTGCTGTGCCTGGAACTTCCTTCCAGGAGAAGGTATTACCTCTCTGTCTTTCTTCAAACCCTTCTCTCAAATGCTCCTTTTCTGTGATGCTTTTGGCTCACCCTTTAGTCCTCACCCTCTTCTGAAATGAAACCTAACTGCATTTGTACATCTCCTGTGACCTCACCCTTTCTCCTGCCTCTCTCTTGTCTCTCTTTCTGCCTCTCCCCCAATCATTGAGATTGTAAGCTTCTCAGGGCAGGCGCTCCTCTTTCTATTCATATTATCTGTAAAGTGCCATGTACGTTTATGATCCTATATAAACAATGTACTCGCAAGTCCAACTAGAAGATTCTTCTGCCCCGCAAGTGTACATAAGAATTCATAAGAATTCTCTCCTGGCACATCCTGTAGATTTGTTGCCATTTTAAGTTTGTCCTGTTAATTTTATCTTGGCAGTAGGTTTTAAACACTTTAGTCTGTTCCTTGCCAGCTCCAGGCCAAAGTTAGTAGGAAGAAAAACAACCATTCTTGGAGAGCTATTTGGCATTAGCTGGAAAATAATTTGGTAGGTTTATTGACATTCCCATTGGGTCACTTTTTATGTTGCAAAACCTCACCATATTTGGCTATAGACTGAATGAATAAATGACTTTCCCTCTAGAGGATTTCAGCACTGAGAATGAACCATTTTAATTCAGTACTCATCCACCCACCCCCAAAAATCCCACCACAAAACTCTTCAATTTATGATGACAGAAATTGATGGAAGTGAAATGTACATGTTTGTATGCAGGGGGTTCCCAATGGTAGAGTCCCCTAGTTTTATGGAGGCCATTTGTATTGAACATGGAATGATTAGACACTTCATGTAACACCTATTAGTTCCTTTCAGTGACTATAAGGTTCAGATAACAAGTCTTATTTGCTTTTAGGCTAGGGCTTTCCCTGCTTTGGCCAAGAAATACTGCAGCAGTTGGCACTTAGTAGGGCCTGGTGCACTTCTGTGCCCATCCCTGCTTCCCTAAAACTTACATAAGAACATAAGAACAGCCCCGCTGGATCAGGCCATAGGCCCATCTAGTCCAGCTTCCTGTATCTCACAGTGGCCCACCAAATGCCCCAGGGAGCACACCAGATAACAAGAGACCTCTTCCTGGTGCCCTCCCTTGCATCTGGCATTCTGACATAACCCATTTCTAAAATCAGGAGGTTGCGCATACACATCATGGCTTGTAACTCGTAATGGATTTTTCCTCCAGAAACTTGTCCAATCCCCTTTTAAAGGCGTCTAGGCTAGACGCCAGCACCACATCCTGTGGCAAGGAGTTCCACAGATCGACCACACGCTGGGTAAAGAAATATTTCCTTTTGTCTCTCCTAACCCGCCCAACACTCAATTTTAGTGAATGTCCCCTGGTTCTGGTATTATGTGAGAGTGTAAAGAGCATCTCCCTATCCACTCTGTCCATCCCCTGCATAATTTTGTATGTCTCAATCATGTCCCCCCTCAGCCGTCTCTTTTCTAGACTGAAGAGGCCCAAATGCCGTAGCCTTTCCTCATAAGGAAGGTGCCCCAGCCCCGTAATCATCTTAGTCGCTCTCTTTTGCACCTTTTCCATTTCCACTATGTCTTTTTTGAGATGCGGCGACCAGAACTGGACACAATACTCCAGGTGTGGCCTTACCATAGATTTGTACAACGGCATTATAATATTAGCTGTTTTGTTCTCAATACCCTTCCTAATGATCCCAAGCATAGAATTGACCTTCTTCACTGCCGCCGCACATTGGGTCGACACTTTCATTGAGCTGTCCACCACCACCCCAAGATCTCTCTCCTGATCTGTCACAGACAGCTCAGAACCCATCAGCCTATATCTAAAGTTTTGATTTTTTGCCCCAATGTGCATGACTTTACACTTACTGACATTGAAGCGCATCTGCCATTTTGCTGCCCATTCTGCCAGTCTGGAGAGATCTTTCTGGAGCTCCTCACAATCACTTCTGGTCTTCACCACTGGGAAAAGTTTGGTGTCATCTGCAAACTTAGCCACCTCACTGCTCACCCCTGTCTCCAGGTCATTTATGAAGAGGTTGAAAAGCACCAGTCCCAGGACAGATCCTTGGGGCACACCGCTTTTCACCTCTCTCCATTGTGAAAATTGCCCATTGACACCCACTCTCTGCTTCCTGGCCTCCAACCAGTTCTCAATCCATGAGAGGACCTGTCCTCTAATTCCCTGACTTCCTCCAGCCATCCTTCATACCACAACAAGCGCACACTTATATTTTCTTCTGCCACCCTCCTTCCGCCTCTCTCCTTGCCTCTCTCCCTAGACTTGCTTTTGCTCGTCTCAACTTTCACTGGCCCTTGGATTGTCTCTCACTTCAGGATTTGGCTTGGCTGTTTTTCACGTCAAACCTATCTGGTTTCCTGAGTCTGGTGCATCAAGCTCAGAATGTCAGGTGCACGGGAGTGGCAACAGGATGCAAGTCTCTTGTCTTGTGTGCTCCCTGAAGCATCTGGTGGGCTCCTGTGAGATACAGGAAGCTGGTCTAAATGGGCCTTTGGCCTGATCTAGCAGAGTCTTATGTTCTTATGACTGGCTTGCTCCAGACCTACCTGCCTCATGTCCCTGCTCCATTTAGGTTTTTTTTGTCCCCTTGGTAGTGCTGGCTCCACGTATGTCTGTAAGCCCATTTTTTGGGCACTCACACAGTATTCCTGAGGATACTATGAAAAACACTGACCTGATCCAACTTTGTGTTTCTAAAAACAAGCTGAGCATGCCAAACTAGCCACATTGCTAAGTATTGCAAAATGTCAAATATCTCCTTTTGAAGGGCTTTAGTTAATGCATTTCTTAGATTATGCGGAGGTGGGAAAGAGCAGTTTGCTGAAGGCCACCCAGTGAGCTCTTGGCTGAGCTGAGAATGTGGATGAAGGACTTCCCGCTCACAGCACAGCTCAAATACAACAGCTTGTTTATTTCCCCTTCAAGTTCCCTTTCAGTAATTGTCTGAGTACAATCTTCCTTTTGCTGTTTGTATATTTACAGACCTACAAAAATAGTGTATGAAATACTAGAATTTTGGAAAAAAAAATTGAGGTGGATAGGAAGGGTTTTTCTCTACAAACCAGTTGCATGTAGATAAACCTTTCTTAGCCCCAGAGCTGAAAATTTTTTCCTATGTAAAATTGAGCTGACGCTTCAAAGAATCAGAGGACAGAGCTGGAAGGAAACATTCAGAACAGGTTTAATTTCCCAGCCATTAAAGAAGGTCAGTGGGGTTAAAGTGGCAACCTTAAATGACCTCTGTCTTCCTCTCAATATGGATCACATTTCCTTGGATGCCCTCTTGGAAAATCCTGATGACATCTTTAACAAGGTACTATTATAATGTGGGTAGGGAACAAGAGTTATGTAATAAGGAGCGTACATTTAGAAAGGAAGTCAGCGCTACCAGGTCCAGATAATACAAAGGCATGTAAATAAACTACACATGACAAGATCATCTTAGATCCAGCAGTTAAGGGGTCAGAATTCACATGCATTTATTTAGTACAAAGGTAGAATGGTTAACATTTTAAATGTGGCATTTCATCTTCCTCACAGCTCCTTGTTTGTCAGGGAGACTTGGTGGCGTCATCTCTCCTCCAGCTGAAACAAACTGTTTTCCTCGAATGCTCCAGAGTTATGTTAGACATTCCTTAGTTTGTTTGAATAACATTTTGTTGAACAATATTTTGCAGATTGAACTTCCAGTACTCACTTCTTTCGCCAAACAAAGTTATTTTTAGTGAGTGAGTCCATGGATACACAAGGAAAATGCAGATTATTGAGGGGGAGAAATGGTGGAAGGGGATAGCATAGGGTTGCTTCTATCCTTGTGACTCTGTCTCCCTTATGTGTGAAAGTCTAGTTTCATGCTCTAGAAGGGTACATGGGAGACCAGATTTTCTCCTCCACTTTTTTCCTGTTTCTCTTAGACTACCCATGTGAGAAATCTGCATTTCTGTTCTATATTATTTTGATTGCCGGAAGATCCATCAAGTTCAGTTTCCTGTTTCCCAATAGTGGTCTACCACCTGCTTCCTGGAAGTGCACAAGGAAGGCATGAAAGCAACTGAGAGCTGGTATAGCATAGTGGCTAACAGCCCGATCCTAAGCTGCACTGGAACAGGCAGGCCAAGTGGCCTGCCCCCATCTAGCATGGAATTGGGATGGCTACTGTGTAAGGGGAATTCATCCCCCCAGCCTGTGTTGCAGGGCAGCTACCCCATGGAGCTTCTCAGATCTGTGCCACCTAAAGAGTTGGCGCAGATCTGAGTGGCCTAGTATAAGGCCAGGCCACTTGGGAGGGGGGTTAGGATTCGGCCTAAGTGCTGGATCCTGGTCCCACCCCCCTCCAGGGCCTGATGTTCCCACCAGCCCATGAACTTGCCACCTTCATTCTACCCTCTCTAACCCCCAACACTGGCCACCTAGACTTGTGCAACTTACTGACCAAAGTCCAAGAAGTGGCACAGGGAGGCTTGTGCATGTCCTTGCACCTACCTCCCTGACTCTAAAGGAGGCACAAACATGCATTACAGCACATTAGCAAAACCCCTGGGCTGGTGCAAGGGACTTGTGACGGCCCATGTGTGACCCAGGATTGTGTCCTAAGAGATTGAGCAGAACTCACTAAGGTGGGCCTTCAGTAAGCCACTCCCTCCCAGCCTCAGCTACAATGTGAAGATAATAATACTTACCTTCCAAGGAAATGTTGTAAGGGCTGCAACAAGATTACATGTGAAATGCTATGCGTGCTCAGAAAGCTTTATGTAAGTATTATTGATGGTGTATTATTGATGGTGTATAATAATATGTAAGTATTATTGATGGTGCCACCCCACCATCACCCCCACCTACGCTTACAGCATGTCTCTCAGCTATATAGAACAATACTGAAGGAGTCCGGTGTGGAGTTATTTCTCCATGGAACATTTATTTGTTTTATTTAGGGTGCAATCCTAACCCCTTATGTCAGTACTTTCCAGCACTGACATAAGGGCAATGCAGCTCTGAAGTAAGGGAACAAACATTCCCTTACTTTGAGGAGGCCTCCGTGAGTGACACCCAACTGCAGGATGCAGCACATGTCCCATTGGCACTGCTATGCCAGTGCTGGAAAGTACAGACATAAGGGGTTAGGATTGCGCCCTTAGTGAATTTTTGCCCCACCTTTCCTTCATGTAGTGAACATCCAAGAAAGCCAACGTTGATTATAAAACTATAAATCCATATAATTACAATACAAAATAAAAACATTACCCAAAGTAAAAACAACAGCATACAAAACCCTGCACAAATCAGCAGTAGAACAATGGCGGAGAGACTCACAATTTAAAAAAACAAACAAATCTAGTGGCATAAAAACATGTGGCAGTCATAAATACAAAAAGCATGGATTAAAAGGCACAGTAGTGACTGCCAAACAGGTAGAGACATAAGAGTAGAGGGCCGTAAAGCAAAGAAGAGGCAAAGAAGGGCCTCTTCAGCCTAGAAAAGAGACGCTTGAGGGGGGACATGATTGAGACATACAAAATTATGCAGGGAATGGACAGAGTGGATAGGGAGATGCTCTTTACACTCTCACATAATACCAGAACCAGGGGACATCCACTAAAATTGAGTGTTGGGCGGGTTAGGACAAACAAAAGAAAATATTTCTTTACTCAGCGTGTGGTCGGTCTGTGGAACTCCTTGCCACAGGATGTGGTGCTGGCGTCTAGCCTAGACGCCTTTAAAAGGGGATTGGACAAGTTTCTGGAGGAAAAATCCATTATGGGGTACAAGCCATGATGTGTATGCGCAACCTCCTGATTTTAGAAATGGGTTAAGTCAGAATGCCAGATGTAGGGGAGGGCACCAGGTTGAGGTCTCTTGTTATCTGGTGTGCTCCCTGGGGCATTTGGTGGGCTGCTGTGAGATACAGGAAGCTGGACTAGATGGGCCTATGGCCTGATCCAGCGGGGCTGTTCTTATGTTCTTATGTTCTTAAGATAACATAAACAAGTACAATCCTAATTCCACTGGGGATTTAGTAAAGCCTGCCAATGTAAACCGCCTTGAATAAAGTCAAGCCAATCCAATGTAAAGTCAATAAAGTCAAGTAAAGTCAATAAAGTCAAGCAATCCAATGTCAGGAAAAGTGGTATATAAATACTGGCGTTGTTGTTGATGGAAAGCTCTTCAACCTCTCCAGACTGAGAGCAAAGTCCAAAGTCCAGCTGAAATGTCTGCGTGACTTCCTCTTTGCCGACGATGCAGCTATCACTACCCACTCTGCCAAAGATCTCCAGCAGCTCATGGATCGTTTTAGCAAGGCCTGCCAAGATTTTGGACTGACAATCAGCCTGAAGAAAACACAGGTCATGGTTCAGGATGTGGACTCACCTCCCTGCATTACAATCTCTGCACATGAACTGGAGGTTGTCCATGACTTTGTGTACCTTGGCTCAACGATCTCCGACACTCTTTCTCTCGATACTGAGCTAAACAAACGCATCAGTAAAGCAGCTACCACGTTTTCCAGACTCACAAAGAGAGTCTGGTCCAACAAGAAGCTGACGGAACATACCAAGATCCAGGTCTACAGAGCTTGCGTCCTGAGTACACTTCTGTACTGCAGCGAGTCATGGACTCTTCACTCACAACAGGAGAGGAAACTGAATGCTTTCCACATGCGCTGCCTCCGACGTATTCTCGGCATCACCTGGCAGGACAAAGTTCCAAACAACACAGTCCTGGAACATGCTGGAATCCCTAGCATGTATGCACTACTGAAACAGAGACGCCTGCGTTGGCTCGGTCATGTCGTGAGAATGGATGATGGCTGGATCCCAAAGGATCTCCTCTATGGAGAACTCGTGCAAGGAAAGCGCCCTACAGGTAGACCACAGCTGCGATACAAGGACATCTGCAAGAGGGATCTGAAGGCCTTAGGAGTGGACCTCAACAAGTGGGAAACCCTGGCCTCTGAGCGGCCCGCTTGGAGGCAGGCTGTGCAACATGGCCTTTCCCAGTTTGAAGAGACACTTGGTCAACAGTCTGAGGCTAAGAGGCAAAGAAGGAAGGCCTATAGCCAGGGAGACAGGCCAGGGACAGACTGCACTTGCTCCCAGTGTGGAAGGGATTGTCACTCCCGAATCGGCCTTTTCAGCCACACTAGACGCTGTTCCAGAACCACCTTTCAGAGCGCGATACCATAGTCTTTCAAGACTGAAGGTTGCCAACTACTTGTTATTATTAGAGGTGTTTGTTTCTGGTAGAATGGGATTGCAACCTAAATTTCAATAAACTCAAGGCTTACTTTTGAGTTTAATAACACCATTTTCAAACACCTCTACTCATTATGAAGGCATCTGAGGTAGGTTAGCAAAAAGATGTGGGGAGCGCTCTCCACTAATTCCAATGGGTATCTTTTAACTTAAACCACCTCTTTTGTAGATGGTAATACTCTTTTGATGAGGGGTATGGGACTGGACTCTGAGCAACCACAGGGTAAGCCCCCCTTGACTCCTTCCCCCTCCCTTTCACTGATGAAAGGCATAAGGGCTTTGCTGTCAGTCATCCACCACCAGCAGAATGACAATGCTTCAGTACTGCAAGATTTCTATGCCGCTATATTATTATGTCAGTCAACAAAAGAAGCAGTGATCTGGTCCCACCGCTTGGATATAATTCACATATAGGATTGTAATAGCTCTAGTAATCTGTTGCATTCAATGTGAGTATAGCCTGTGTACCACACATGCACGATCATTGAACAATATGCATACTGTTATTTACATGTTATATCCAACATGCGTTCAGGAGCATGCGAGTACATGATCTGTACTCTAGTCATCCATATAAAAACCCATATGCGTGGACAGACATCTGTATGTATGTACAGCACTATGTGTGAATGTGTTCTGTTTTAAGAAGGGCAGTGCAATTCTTGCATGAAGCAAGCTGTGATTTGCTCTAGCTGAAAAACTGCAGGAAGACTTTGTATGTAAATGCCTTGTGTGTCTTGTTAACGGACTTATTGTGCTTTCACTTCTTGTATTCCAATTTCCTGTTTGGAAGCATTAGTCAGTAAATTATGATGAACCAGCATAATGGTGGTACAATCATTTTGTAAAAATGTATTTGCTTTTGAGCACTGCAGTTTAATCATCTGCTCCTACAATGGGAAGTATAAACACTAAATTCTTTTTTATGTGCTTATGTGTTGAATGACAAAGTCATCTGGGAACAAGTTTGGTGGGCCGCTGTGAGATACAGGAAGCTGGACTAGATGGGCCTATGGCCTGATCCAGTGGGGCTGTTCTTATGTTCTTATAATTACGGTAAGTATGGGAGAGAGGGACTTCCTGTCTTTGCTGTGTAAACAGATGATGGGCATCAGATAAACATTCTCCGCATTCTCTTAGAATATGCATTCTCTTAGAATAACTCCAGTTGTTTGTAATCTGTTGAAACTTTCTGTTTCATTGCTTGTATTCAGTGATAAATGTTCAGGGAAACAACTAAAAACAAAACAGGAAAAATTTAACTCAGTTTTGGCTTTAGTCCAGACCTGGCATCCTGATCAGTTCTCTGATGCTCCGATGTCCAAGTGCAAATGTATTTTGTAAACTTTAAAAAGCAAGTAGGTTTTGTAGATGCTTATTTTGGGAAGGCTCTTACACCCAGGACTTTAAGTTCTGTCTAAAAGAGCAGTGATGGTGGAAAAGAGTGAGGCTAGGCAGCCAAACCATGATTTACATAGTGGGCATCATCCTTGGAAAGGTCCTTTCCTTACCCTTTTTTCTTCTCCTGTCAACGCAAACATGATATCCTCAAGTGTGTCTTAACCATGGTGTAGCTTTACCTGTGCTCTGGTGCTGATTATGACTAATCCTAGCCAGGGTTCTTCTCTAAAGTGGGTTTGGTGGCTAAGTAATCTGGTTAGCATTAACCATGGCTAAGGTAGTGCTAAAATCATGATCAATGCAAAGATTGTAAATTCAACCTGTATTAGAGCGAAAGTGAATATTTCCAAGGCTGGCTCCTAAGTTGCATGTCATAGCTTGAAGAGAAGAGCCTTACATCTGCAGAAAAATGCATACCCTTGGGGTCTGTGGGCTAAGTTCAGGCTAAACTTTCAGTCCTGCTTGTGGACTGCATGCAGTGAGCATACACTCATGCATGCTGAGCATACACTGCATACTGACCCCCCCCCCCATTTTCTGGTCTCAGTATCTTAGGAAATGCTGTCATAGTTTACAGAAAATTATGAAAACAATGCCATATCTTCTGACTGCTGTTTTTGGAAAGTAAGGGGTGGTTGTGAAGACGAAGCTGACCTATGTGGAAAAAATCTTTGCTTATATGCAAGGCTTAATGTTTATATATACTTGGTACTTAGGGGGCTGGAATCTGAAATATATTTGAGTTTGTAGGCCAGGAGTCATAGTAGCTTTGGAAACAAACGTAAAACCAACTGAAAAGTCAATTTGATTATCTTCATCACTCATTGGTAAAGTGGGGGCCTTCTGTGACTGTTAGTGCTTCAGCACCAAGAATATGAAGACCGTCTTTCACATGAGATGGTTTTGTAACACGGGTGACATTAATCTTTATAACTAAGCAAGTGGTATATTAAACATTTTTTTTTTCTAGAAACCTATATCCAGAAAATGAGTTGAGTTCATAGGTGACAAGGTCATGACATGTTTTGGATATGGCCATATTTTAATCTCAAGTACACTAGCATGAATCCATAATCATGATGCATGTCCTGATTGTTGTGGATTCGTAATAGTAAAGGAGAGGTCAGAATCTGGCAGAAATCAGAATGGTGATTTTGGAATGGTTCGCCTTCAGGCTATTCTGCCCATACCTTATCATTATAAATAGCAAACTGAAGTCTGGATTCAAATGGATTAAAAAGTGATTGCTTTCTAACCTGTTGGAGGTCTAAGATTTAAATAATTGTGTAGCTAGTGCTTCTTGGTGCAGTACCTTTGTAATTTTACCCTCAGATGAGAATATCACCAAATTACTTGAACACACTACATAAAATTGCCCTTGTGAGAATCAATCTTGTTTAAAATTGATGCCAGCCAATTAAGGATTGTCCCTGGGACTTATTGAACACAATCACAAAGTATACTTGGAGTAGGAATTGCAGTCTTTTAAATTCTAAAGGGTAGTTTGATGGGATGATTGGAATGCATGGAAGAAATGCAGTTTTACCTTCGGTACATCCTATAAAAACTATAGCCTCAGTGACACTGCACCTGAGGATCTTGATTTGAAGCCTTCTGCCATTACAAAGTTCTGGTGGATTCAAATTACATAACTTTGCAGATGTACTTTTCATTAAAATAAGATGGTATCCTGGCTTTCCAGGGGGATTCAGTATGCTGAGGAATTTCATAGGGTGTCAGTAGTTCACAGTCTGATCTGTGTTTAGTACTGTATCAACTGAATGCTGCATGGCAGTTTTACTGCCTTCTTACTGCCTTCTGTGTAAAACACAATCTGTCTTACAATGTAGTTTTTATTAGTGATCCATAGAGGTGGCTTTCTTGATTATAACGAAATAATAATGCATAACACCGCTTTCTGCACTTCTCATTTTTGTAAGAAAAAACAAAACCAAAAGACCCTGAAATCTGCAAAATCTGCCCCCCCCCCAAATCTCTAACACTTCTACATATTCTCCAGCGCCTCTACAGGCATGTGGGTGCATCTGCTGACACTATACCTCCTACGTTACCTATCTAGTACACTTTTAAAGCAATTATAGTTTATAATTTATAAAAATGCACCCTTCGAATGAAAACACTTAACACTGCTTTCTGCACTTCTAACTTTGGAAAACACCAAAATCCATGAAAAAATAAAATTGTTTTCACCCACCTCTTGTGATCCATAAGCAAGAACCATTCCAAATTTCAACTTTCTTGGAAATTAGCCTGCACCCTCCCTACTCCACCTATGGGGGCTCTCCAGTCTGGCCGTTGTTTACCAAAGAAAATGGAAGCATATCAAGTCTTGTATACTTTGGCCCTTATGTTCATTCCTAGTGTAATGCCTTCTGGGCAAGCTAATGAAGCATTTTCCAGCATTCCAAGGTCAGACTTGTACTACCTGTGAGTCAATTATCTTGGTTCCTGCAGTATTCTGCACCAAAGGCAGCCTATTTGTGCTGTTTGCAAAAAGCTGAAATGTGATCCTTTCTTCATCCTACGATGCACAGTATCTTCTGGAATTGTAATGAAGAATGGGGAAGAGCAACACCATTTCTGTGGCACATTACATCTTACATAGTATATTATGCAACCCACAACTGGAAAAAGCCAGCTCTTTCAGTATTGGCTGAAGCTTCAAAAAAGAAGCTAATGTACTTTTGTCATTTACCATGACTCCAAAACATGTTTAGGCAGCTGTGTACGCCCCACAGATCCACCTCACAGTGCCCTCAAGCCTTTCCGCGAAGACACAAGGGAAAGAGAATTGATTCTTGATTCCCTGATGAGATCATCATAACCCACCCTATGGGAATGCTGGTACTGAGGCTCTGTACCTTGCCTCAATGGATAAACTATGTAATGCGGATGCGGAAATACCCTTTGGAAGGAGCTTGGTATTTATCTCATGCCAAATATCCATGCTCAATTGAGGGCAGATTTTTTTCCCACCACATTAGAGTTGTTGAGCAATTAAAAAAAAAAAATTCAAACAAGATGGAGCCAGGAAATAAAAAAACAGTGAATGGAGTCCCAATTTTTTTTCAAAGCTGTTGCCCAAGTAAATTAAAAACATTGTCTAATTCTTTACAAATGTTTTTATTTAACAGAATTCCTGCATTCCATGTTATCTAATTTGTCAATTTTGTTATCAGTAGAGATGTTTGTTTCTGGTGAGTAAGATAGAATTACAGCCTAAGTCTTCCTGAACTTAATGGGCTTACTTCTGAGTAAAATAAATAACACTGTTTTCGAAAACCTCTAGCCATCAGTGTAGTATTTCATGTTCTCCTAAACCAGCGGTCTCCAAACGTAAGACCACTGCACTCCAAAAAAGCCCTCCCTGTCCCAACAAGTGCTTTCTGTTCCTCCATGCAGCTGCTTTGTTTTCCACCTAATCTGAGCTCAGGGATGCCCTGGGCAGTTGCATCTATTGCCCAACATCCCAGCAGGCTTTGCAGTAGGACAGCGGTTTTCAAACTCTTGGGGAGACTTTGAGTCACTCTAAGTTCTTGCAGGGGCGGGGGGAGGCAGCGGGGGCGGGGGGAAGGCAGCAGCACGATCCCCAGGTTCATAATGTTCAGGGGGGCTGCAGGGAGCCCTTGCGACCTTCTGCAAGGTCAGATTTCAAAGCTGTGGGGAGCCCTGCAGAAGGTCACGCAGGGCTCCCCACACCCCTGGGAGGCTGCAGGATGATCGGGTAAGTGTACCCAAGCCCCTGCAGCCCCCACCTCCTCCCTGCCTCCAGGCTGCCCCCACATCTTAAGGTGAAAGTGGCCAGGGCCCACAGGCTGGGACATCACGACACCCCAGTTAGAAAAGCCCTGCAGTAGGATGTCTAGGCAGATGCGACTGCCCAGAGCATTGCAACCAGTGGAACGGTAAGCGCTGTTCATGGGTGGGAAGGGCTCTTGCCAAACATCAAATCCAGCTAGTGTGCTGTTTTTTGACAAGAACTGTCCTAAACCATTTAGATGTTATAAGGGTATTTGGGTTTCCCCCCCCTCTTTGTTTGCAATTCTATACAGTTAAGCTGTAGATGGTAAACTCATTCTCAAGGCTAAATCTGATTTTTGATTTCTTCCTTTAGTCTACCCATCATGTTCATAACAAGTTTAAGATAGTTCGCAAATTTTTTTCAATCACAGAACAGTTCCAGAAATATGAAAGAAGTAAACATTAATGCAATACATTTCCAGCTACAATCCTGTACTAAATTTATGTATACACTTTCGTCTACAAGGAATCTGGTACCATTGAAATTCATGCCTTCAACATTTTTTTGCCGACTAAAACAAATATTTTTGAAAGTTTTGGTCCACAGCCATATCGATTCCTCATTCCTATTACACATGTCAAGTCTCTTACTCATTTTTCATAAAGCTTTTCTGTGATATATTAATATGTAACAAGACAAATACATTTGACCGACTGAGATGTTTGTTGTTGTTGTGTGTGTTAATGATTCAAATTAACAAATTTTTTGTTTGCAACTACGAAAATATTTTTTTTTTAAATAAAGAGCAGGAGTATAGCTGAGGAGGATGGGAGGATTGCAACACTGGGACTTCTACAGCAGGAGTGCTTAGGTGCTGTGTCTGAAACAGTTTTCAAGGTCCCTAGTGGTGTTGTCAGGCTGAAAAGAGACAAACAGAGAAATTTACTTGGGGCATAAGCAGTAGTCTGCCTTGCTACCAGGTGTAGATTGCTGATGGATAGAAGAGGCAGTGCAGATGGATGAAAAGATGGAGAGGTAGCATAGGAAAAGTGGGTAGATGGATGGAAAGAGGCAAGAAAGTAACCTTAGACATGCCTCACAGGAGGGAAATGGGGAAATCATTTTATTGACACAGGAACTTTTGAGTAAAGATACACAGACTTGAGCTCTAATTTTTTGTTTTACTTATTTGGGGTAATTTTTATCCCACCTTTCAATTTTTATAAATTGCTTTAAATTATTGCAACCCACTTCAAGATTTTAGAATAAAGTATCCTTGGATGTCGTAGTACATTTTTGCAGTGCATTATAAACATGTAGCAGAAGGAGAAAACTCTCTGCTGAAGAAATTTCAAGTTGATTTTTTTGTGATCATCTTAATGGCCATGGCTGTAGCTATATTATGATGAGTTCCTTGCACTTCAGAATTTACCACTACACTGCTGATAAGAAAAGTGCCTTATCTGGGAACAGTATGAAAAGGAGAGTTCTGTTTGTTTCCATCATCCTAATGGTGGACATGCATAGGGCTGCACTGTTAGTTTATAATATTAGAACCACTAAAAAAATAAATAGCCTTGGCAATTCCCTCCATGCCTTTTCCCCCCTGGGGAAGAAGAAGAAAAACTTCTCTAATCTATGATTTAGAATCCAAACCTTGGATAGTGGTTGTGGTTTTTGGAATGGGTGCCTCTTGAGGTTAGCAGAACCCCAGAAACTCAGATGAATCACTCTGAAGGGAACATCAGACGTCTGAAGGAATTTCACAATGTTGTATGTCAGTTCAGGAAGAAACAAGAAACCAAACACCAGCAAAGCAAACCCCCACTGGGCATACAAAAAGAACAGTATTGGAAGCTGTAAAATCCCATCATTCCACTAGAGGGCTTTGTGTAGCCTAAGAACCTTTTGTTCCGTAATTCTGAAAACCAGATTAATGATGGAGCTGCAGGATTTATAGATTGCTCCCTGACCATCTGCTTTGATATGGAACTTATTTGAAAGGCTTGCTTTTCATTTGCTCTTTCTGCATGTAGTCACGTTCACTGTGAATTTGAAGGTTATTTTGTTTCTGGTTTTGCTGCTCTTTAGTGAGGTTATGTAGTGAACTGCTTTAATTGCAGTTTATTTGGTTTGGTAATTGACCTACAGCCAGTGGCGGCGTCAGGGGGGTGTGGGGCATGCGAGCTGCACTGGGTGACGCGCATGGGGGGGTGACGCGCACTGGGGGTGACACGCTAAAATCGCAGTGCTTAGGAGTAACCCCAACACATTATATACCGTTGGATGCAGAATTTCGAGCAGAATGCAAAAAACCAGAGTGAAATATCTCCTTTCTATCAAAAGTTATGGCCAAAAAACAGAACAAAAAATGCATGGATTCCTATGGAAAGTGAAAGTGAGCCATATCGTGAGTTTACTCATGAGTAGGCAAACATGCCTTAGTCCGTTGGAAAGGGCAGGCTGAGAGGAATCCAACAACACCAGAATGGTCCTGATCCAATGAATGCAGCCCCCAAAAACACCTGCAGAGGAAGTCCCTCCCTCCAAGCAGATGAATGTATTGAGCCCTATGGAAAGCAAAACTAAGCCTCACAGTTGCATTTGCTTGTGAGTAAGCAAACGTGCCTTGGCTGGTGTGGAAGATCAGGTGAAGGAGAGTGCAAGGCTACCAGAATGGTCCTGATCCTATGCACCTGCAGCTAAACAAGTTCTCCACATAGCAGCCTTCCCTCCCCCCCACTAAAAAGGATCAAAACAGAGGCTTCAGCTGATAAGGTGAACTTTTTTGAGACTTGCAAAGCCAGGTAGATCCTGGAAGTGATCTGGTTTAAACAGAAGTTCTTAAATTGAACTGGGCACTGGGTAGGGTTGAAAACCTTACTGATTTTGGAGGGGGTGGGGGTGTTATTGCAGGCAGGCTACAAAGGAAATTCACTTGGTGGACCAGGGCTGGCTTCTGCTTATTTATTTTTTTTACTTTAATTATTTATACTTATTTATTTTAATTTGCCTGATGATGTCACTTCCACCATGACATCACTTCTGGTGGTTCTTGGACAGATTGTCATTCTAAAAAGTGGGTCCCAGTGCTAAAAGTTTGAGAACTGCTGAAATAAGGTGTTAGTAAGTTGACACCCCGGGGGGGGGGGCGGTGACACCACTAGTGACCAAAATCACAGTTTGGAGGAATAATACCATCATGTTATATATCAATCAATGCATAATTTCTTGCAGAATGTGTTCTATCTTTGTTCTATCAAAAGGTACAGCCAAAAAACCAGTGGGGGTGGAGTGATGGTACATCACCACGCCCACCGCCTGGGGTGTTGCACTGCCCACTGCATGGTGGGTGACGCACTGGCATCCCGCACTAGGTGACACGAACCCTAGTGATACCATTGCCTACAGCACAGTCCTATGCACATCTACTCAGCAGTAAATTCCACTGAGTTCAGTGGGACTTACTCCCAGGTAACCGTATATAGTATTGCAGCCCTGCTTAGGCATTTTCTGCTCTTTCCCTACTGTCCAATCTACATCTGTGGGCTGGATGGATATAGGTATAGATTGTTTTTAAGGAAACGAAATGAAAGCATATGTAATTTTTGTTTATATAGATCAGTGGTTCCCAAACTGAGGGTCAGGACCTGATTTGGTGACCTGGTTGCCAAAGGGTGATAGAAAGATAACTATTTGCCTCAGTTAGGCTATTCAGAAATCAGATACTGTAGCTGCTAATTACCCTGCAAAGAGCTCAGCTCCTGCAGTTTGCAAGTATGTGTAAATATAGGGAAATAAATGTTTGAGGGTCTTTCTTTCTTTCTTTCTTTCTTTCTTTCTTTCTTTCTTTCTTTCTTTCTTTCTTTCTTTCTTTCTTTCTTTCTTTCTTTCTTTCTTTCTTTCTTTCTTTCTTTCTTTCTTTCTTTCTTTCTTTCTTTCTTTCTTTCTTTCTTTCTTTCTTTCTTTCTTTCTTTCTAGATCTCCTTTGTAAAAAGTCTGGTAAACCTAGGTGGGTGCTCAAAAGTTTGGAAATCACTGATATAGGTCATTACAATGTTGGTCATAGAGATTGAGATCTGAAAGCTTGGATGCCATTTTTTCCTGCATCAACATCTCTCAAAAGGGTCCAACTAGATAAAACTGCTTATGTAATCTTACATAATTATAGTAAGAAGTGCCTCACCATTTTCTTGCTATCTGCCATGAAATCATGGTAATTCTAGCACAGGGGCTTTTGCATTGGCAGCTCAGCCTTATGGTGTGATAGTGTTTTTGAATTTTACTGAAGACTTAAATGATTACTTCAGCTATTCATGTTTTTGAACCCTGGCCACCGGTACCTGGAGATGGGCTGGAGGAAAGCCAAGGAACTTCAGAACTACTACAAGGTGATCAAGGAGGGCAACAGTAATTCTATGCACTCCAGGCCAACCTGAAAGAATGCCCTTCTTTGACATTGTGGACAAGTTCCTCTGTGTGGACTGTGGGGTGGTTGTTTCCTACTTTAGTAGCTAAAGTAAAGGTGTTGCAGTAGAGGAAACTTGCTACCACCCAGGAGGATGCAGGGGAATAAGTGGTCCTCAACCTACTGTCCACTGACCTGAGCAAGTCTGCCTCCCCACTGCCAGGACTGTCCTCATTGGACTAGACCTGCAATAAACCATGGGTGATGACTTTCAGCCTGCTTCTCTTCAGCTAGCCTTCCCAACAGATGTTGCGGGATACAGGTGGATATGCTTCCTATCTCTTGCAGAGAATAGTTTTGAGAGAAGAGGAACCAAGTGAGAGCTGTGGTGGGAGGCTTTTTGGATATCTGGCAAGAACAACAGAGAGCTTGGTCAGCCTCTAGGAATGTGGTATGTGGTTGGAGAGTGCACCAGCTAGTTAGAAATGAGTCCTCAAAAACATGACTTCCAGGCTAGAAACACTTGCCTATCAAAGGTCTCAGGATATTTGCCCACTGGTTAGTGCAATGGAGGGCGTTCAGTTGGATGATCAGTGCTGTCATAGAGAGGCAGACCACCCTAATAAGGGCCTGAGCCTTTAAAAACCCAGCAGTAGGATGTTGTGCCACCAAGGAGCTCTCCAACACCCCTTCTGCTTGTATTCCCATGCACAAAGGAAGTCCTGTGAAGTCGGTACATGAAATGTGTGATCTTAGCAACATTACCCTTTCTTGGACCAGGGTATCTGTTGAGAAGCCTTCCATCCTTGTTGTAGTAGTTGTAGTGTGGAGACTGAGACAGAGTTGCACTTGTCCTACCTCCACTGGGCATGAATTGTGATAGGATGATTGATCACTCCCTTTCCTGGTTCTGAACAGGAAGGTTGCTCTGGGAAATCACCTGAAAATGATATATTAACTCCCAAAGGAAGCTTCCTGCTTGGAAGCAGGGAGAGGTGCCCATTTTTCTAAAAAGGGGATTTCCATTTGTGGGAACCCCACTTCCTTGGTGCAAAAGCAGAACAAGCATGGAGAAAAGAAGTCCTTTGTGTGATCATTCGGCTGAGGATGTACCAGGAAGGATCCTGCCCTGAAAAGCCTCAGCAGGAGATTCCTGCTCCTTTTGGCAAGCAAGTGCTGCTGGAATTTCTGCAGACTCAGGAATTCTGCTGAGGAATGATTGACATCACAGGATAAGAGACAGGCATGGCTTGTTCCATGAAGAAAGCCCTAAATTCTTGTGTTCACAAATGTGTGTTCACAAATCCCATGTGAGGTTAAACTCATGGGTGCAGCTCAAGAATGCATTGAATAAATGTACATTTGATGTGGGTCCTAGTCTGACACTAATCACCGCATCACACAGTGGCGTAGCTGGGGGGGCGGAGCAGCCAGTTCGGCAGGGAGGCTCAGTGGGGTGGGCAAGTGGCCCTGTTTTGCTGCCCCCGCCGGGAATGGCTCCGAAGGCTTGCCCATTCCGCTGCCAGCCTGAGTGCTTCACCCCCCTCCAGCTATGCCACTGGCACCACTTTGTTTCCTGCAATAAAACCAATATCTATTCATGCACACCTAAGATTACTAAGGAGCTTCTAACAGTTTATATTCAGTTGCTCACAACCACTTGATTCCTTGATCTCTGTGAGAGCCTGACTTATTGGAACCTGCCTGCTAGTCCTGTTTTTATTGAAGAACATATTTATAAATGCTTTTACTGACAACTGCAACTTTCCCTGAAGTGTTCTGTGAAGTTTTTGGGAGGGACCGGTTTTATTTATTTATTTATACAGGTATTTATATATCGCCTTTCTTTGGTCCTCAGATTTTAATCCAAGGCGGTTTACATAGGCGGTTTACATAGGCAGGCTGTTCTAAACCCCCATAGGAATTTTTACAATTGAATAGTTCTAGTCTTTCATAGAACTCCTCGTTCCAGCTGGATTCCTTCCCCGTCTGGCCTCTCTCTGGCCCTTCGCTTCCCATGCTCCACTTGACGGCAGCTCCTCTCTGCCACCGAGGGTCAGCTCATCAGTATATCAGCGTGTCGTCAGTCCGGTTGTTTCAAACTGGCAGCCTCAGATCTTCAGGCATACAAGGTGGCAGCTCTACCAGCTGAGCCAGACCTCCTGCCTTTTGTGAGTCTTCTAGAAGGTGGTCATTTTAAAATTAGCATCATTGTCTGACCTTCCTACTCTTCTTATTGCCTAACAATGCTTTAAATACTTTGTAGTTACTTGACAATATTAGCTCAAATACCAACTGCGCTACCTCAACTTTTCCCCTCTTAGTGTCAAATGGCAACTGAGCATCAACGCAATGTTTTCTTCTCATTCACCTCAGAGCTTTCGTCTTAGGACTTTTTAGTTAGAAAAAGGAAGATGAAGGCTTCCAGCTTGCATTTTTCCTACTCTTTTTTCTAAGCACATGGGGAAATTTGCACAGCCTTGTGCATGGGATGAATGCAAGAACTGGAAGATAAAGTTTCTGTCAATACCCAATTTCTGTTCACTAACTTCTGCGCACCTCAAACTGCTTGTGTGCATCTCAAACTTTGGTCATCCCTTACTTTTTTTATTAGCTGGAGTATGATGACATGACTGCAGATAGGGGTTGTAACATTCCTTTTGACTTGACGAGAGTGAATACCCCACTGTGCAAAGGGAGGGCTGTTTGCTTCAAAGGAAAATAGGAACTCTTCCAAGAAGTGAGTAATGTTGTTTTATTACTCTCCTCCCCCCCCCCAGGTGAATACAGACAGACATGATACTTTTTATCCCAGTGTGCAGTGCTTGTGCTGTTCCACTTACTGTCCAAATCACAAAGCCACTTTCCAACTCCCTCCTTCCCAAATGAGTTGTGCAAAACTTGCCGCATCTCAGTGCAAAGTAAGTGTATTCTTCATCGGGGTGGGGGAAGGAGGTGCCCATGCTACTTCTCTTGGATGGGAAGGGTATTGTAATACAAAACCAGAATGCTGTGTGTATTATATATAGTATGTAATACCAAAGTGGCCCATTGCTAGTGCTTTTGCAAATCACCCGGCCTCTTACTCAATACATTACTGGATGTGCATCCAAGACATAACTGCTCTCATTTGTTGAGGCATGCTCATGTTTGTGGCATGCTCTGGGACATTTTCGTTCCTTTTCATTTAAAATGTTGGTAAGTTGTCTGCGTGCCATTCTTAAAAAGTCTCCAGTGATGCTTGCAGACTCCCGAGGTGCACATTAATTGAGACAAGGCAGATGAGGGGCAGACAGTGAAGTTTATAGAGAAGATGCAAGCTGATCTTTTATTTCAGCAGAAGCTGTTTGCGTTGCTTCCTGAGAAATAGATGCCCAGTTGCATTTTAAAGATGTTTAATACGTCTTCTACCAGTGCCAAAACCTGAGACTACACATTGTACAGTATATGTAAATTGGTTATTTTGATTCAGTGCACTAAGCACCAGTTCTTAGGAACTTCAGGTACTACATTTCTTCATTCTGCTTCTCCCTGCTCTGTGCAAGCTCATTTGTTATCATCCCATTGTTCTTTTTTTCCTTCAGTTACCTCCTAACTTGCTGTTGCTTATGCCCAAACAGTCTGCTTTTGTCTTTCTAGCCAAATTATTTGCCACCTTTAACTCCTCAAGGCTCCCTTTTTCTTGCATTGGACATCAAGGTCTAGTTGTAGTCTAACAAGGAACCATGGTTTGCTACTGTGAGCACAAACTGGCATGACCTTCAAGCTCGTATGCTCTGCACTGTTCCTCACATGCAAGAATTGTAGATTTAAAGGTTGCTTTCATACTTTATTATGGACCATATTACTGTTTTCTGTTATGTTTGAACTTGAGGAACTATGCTTTTGGTTCAAAGAATTTTGGCTTGAAAGACAAAGGAAGACAGTTCCAGGCATAAGCAATAGCAAGTGCAACCGCAGCCTGTTCAAATTCATTCTAGGTAGAGTGAGAACATTTCAGCTGTATTAATTTTATTTAGACAATTTTTAGACCACTTTCCCAAGAGATTAGACTGATTCGCACAAAACCGATGTAAATAAGGATCATAAACACACATTTTACACCAACCCTCACAGTCACAAAAGTGGATTACTTGTTCAGCTTGTTTTAAAAAGGTGGGTGGCGGCGGCTTGGGTAACATTAATTGCATAGACATTGTGACATTTAAATTATTGTGGTAAGGCCTGAAAATGACACTTGGAGTTGAGTGTGGTGTATGATTTATACCCAGAACAAAGAAGCTTTTCTGTTTGCCTCAGCCTGCTCATCTTGATAAAGCAGCAGTTGGTCTTAGGCAAGCAGATAAGGGGCAGGGCTATCCATCCCTCCCAGTTTGAACAACTGTCTCTATAGTACTGTTCTGGATCTCCATAGCTAAAAAACACACAGCACATCACTCTGTAGCTGCCAGGCAGCCTGAAACCCCCTTATAGGTTTCTGCAGCAATCTGACACCTGGATGGTTTTTCCCACATTAATCTCATATGCATGAATTAGTTAAACCAATTATAACACAGGAGATGTGTGAATGCATCTCTCAATGCCTTTTTCTTTTGCTAAGAGCAGATTCAGGTGAGAGGATGACTTGAATTGGGGGCACAATACAGTGTGGGAGGTTAACTCGTCCATTTCCTCACTGTAGTACTAATCCAAATTGCATCCCTCCCTGAAGGTGCCAATAGCAACAGAGGGAGAGAACACCCAAGAACTTCCATTGTGACTGCATGCTTTTTCTCTCTGTGTGACTAATATTGGTTTTAAAAAAGTATTTTGGAGAAGGGGGAATGCAGTTCAAAGAGAAAGGGTTAGACCCCCCCCTCCCCCAGTGCTATAACCTGGATTCAGATTGGGTCTTGCTTCACGGCTGCATTTAGTAAGCAAAGACAATGTCAGAATATGCATTTATGTGCCCCACCATCACAGTTACTTTGATGTCCTCTTTAATATGGGAGGACATGAACGTGGAAGCAAGCTTCTACCAGCGTGCTTTCCTTTCTTCTGGCCATTCATCTAGCTTGAAATCTCTGTGTGGTGACTGTTCCTTGGAGCTCAGCGACAGCAACAATAAATAAAAAGGGGACTATGTAATGAGAGCAAGGGTATGTGTGACTGTGGCTGTGTTACCATCCCTGCAGTGCTTACCTGAAGCTCTTCCACAGTAAGAATTCTGCTTTGTAATGTGCCTTAATATCAATCAATCAATCAAACCTTTATTAGGCATAAAAATTAACACATAATATCTCTAAACAATCCAATATATAAATATATGTTAAAAAAAGCAAATAAAGATAAAGGTTAAAACAGAACAATTTACTTGTGCAGTAACTCCAGGTTGCTTAGGACCAACAGATTAGCCCTCTTCAAGTTACTCAGGTGTAAAAATTTCGCAACTGGAAGGGTCACGAGTTTAGAATCTCCCTCCAACAAAAATTGTAGGCAAACATTCTCAGAAAGACCTTTTTTAGTTCTTAATAATGGGAGAAGGTACTGATCTCTAGGCACTTGATTGCCAACACAGTGCAAAACAATGTGTAAAAGAGAGTCTACCTCTCTAAGGCCACAGTTACAGACACGTTCTTCCTTCGGGGCATTTCTAAACCTGCCAAGTAGGTCTTTAGAAGGCAACACATTGCAGCAAGCTAATGTAAAAGCCCTCCTTATTATTATTATTATTATTATTATTATTATTATTATTATTATTATTAACAGTATTTATATACCGCTTTTCAACTAAAAGTTCACAAAGCGGTTTACAGAGAAAAATCAAATAACTAAATGGCTCCCTGTCCCAAAAGGGCTCACAATCTAAAAAGATGCAAATGAATACCAGCAGACAGCCACTAGAACAGACAGTGCTGGGGTGAGGTGGGCCAGTTACTCTCCCCCTGCTAAAAAAAGGAGCACCCACTTGAAAAAGTGCCTCTTACCCAATTAGCAGGGGTTGCGAAGGGGCACTCCAAGAAGGTCAGATACTTTGGTTGTTGACCAAATGTATTACTTAGGTGGAAATTCAGGGGCGAACATTTTTTTTTGTGCTGCACCCAAAATCTCTTGCCTTTCTATATCAGTTAATCTTGTTATCAGGAGCCTAATAGAAACCTCAGGTGTAGCAGCTCCTTGTAGATCTGCCTCGAGGCCCATTTGTCTGATTTTCTTATAGAAAAGAGCTAAGCAGGGAGATAACATTGGGTCAGTCAGTATCCCTTTTAACAAAGGGTTTTGATCAGCCCTGAAGCACACTTTGGCCCAGTATTTTAAGAAACGGGACCATGCTAGAAACTCCAGCCTATATTGGCCTGTCTCCAGGCAGAGTGCCGCATAGGGAACGCAATGCGGAACACCTAAGATTTTGTATAAAAAATTTGAATGGATCTTTTCAATCAAATCATTTAATGCGGGCATCCATATAGGAATGCCATACAAAATTTGAGGTGTAACTTTAGCATTAAAAGCTTGGAGAGCAGCTGGAACAAATGAGTTACCCCAAGAAAAGAAAAAGCGGGTTATAGCCTGGACAACTAATTTGGATGAGTTAATTACTGTGAGGTGATGGGAAGACCAGGAGTGCCGGTAGTGGAACCGGAGACCAAGATACTGGAATTCCTTGACTTGTTGTATTGATTTACCACTAAAAAGCCAAGACTGCGGTTTCCAAGAGTGCCCAAATACCACAGTCTTGGACTTATCATAGTTTAACAGCAGGGCATTGTTGGTAAAATATTCTATACGGGCGTTAACCAGTCTCCGTAATCCTATTTTAGTGCGGGATATCAAGGCCATATCATCCACGTACAAAAGTAAAGGAGTTTCCACTGAACCTAATTTGGGAGAATGCATATCAAAGTTAGCTAAAAAGGGAGCCAAATCGTTGATAAAGAGATTGAACAAAGTAGGTGCAAGAACGTACCCCTGTTTGACCCCCTTGTTGATTGGAATTGGGGCCGAGAGGCCACCCCTTGGAGATAGTTTCACTTGACAAGAAGCGTTTGAGTGAAGGGCACGAATTAATATTAATAGCCTTTTGTCCAGTCCCATCTTCCCAAATTTATCCCAAAGTCTATCTCTATCTATGGAGGCCGACTTCAAATCTAAAAAGGCCACGTAAAGTCGGGATTTATTTTGAATCCTTTGTTTAGAGATTAGATGGGATAATACCGCACACTGATCAATTGCGGACTTGTTTGGCCTAAAGCCCGCTTGCTCTGGGCCTATGATGTTATGATCAGAAATCCAGTCCGAGAGTTTCTTCAGTAGATGGGAGGCATACATTTTCCCTGCTAGATCTAAAAGGCTGATTGGTCTGTAACTGGGGGAGAGTTTTTTATCACCTTTTTTAAAGGTGCCTTAATATTTGCAAGATAGCCTGACTTACAAAATATTGCACCTTACTATTTTGATCCCTAAGAAGCAAAATGTAACAACCGTCTGCCAGGGCACAGGTGCCAATGGCTCTACAAATGACAAAGGATCTTGATTATTTTACAGGGTACGAACAGCATGGCAATCATTCTAGGAGTTGTAAAATCTGTGCTCCACTTTCTGGAACAGATTTTTTGGACAGTCGTAAATGAACTTTGAAAAGTATGCTTTAGCCAGTTATAAGTAAATCCCGCAAGACTTTAAGAAACCTTAATGTAATGTCCTTGTGGTTACACATGAGAATAATTAATAGGTTCTGCCTTGTTTTATTCACTGCACTACTGGCATGGTATCAGACACTCCATAGATTAGAAATGACATGTTAAGATATTTGGTTTTCTTTATTTTTAGAAATTCTTTGTTTAGGCCAGTCTATAATTGACATTGCTTATTAATTGGATAACATAAATTGACCCTTCTTTAAAAACAGATTTAAAAATATATTTCATTTCACAGTTGTGGAAATTAATTTTGTTGCAGAAATTAGTAGACAGCTGTTTCAGACACTGCAGTTTACCTACACCGAGAGCACTTCTGTACAGGAAGAATAGCTCAATCCTATGCATGTCTACTCAGAAGTAACTCCCATTATGTTCAATGTAACTTATTCCCAGGGAAGTGTGTATAGGATTGTAGCCAAAATGTACATCCTCTTACAATCAAGACATGTGCAGTGATTATACATTGGGGTGTCTTTCCCTGTCTGCACTCATGAGGAAGCCATGATTAGCGTGTGACCACAAGTCAGAATTTTATAACGTTTGAAAACAGTTCTTAATGTGTTATTTTCCTGACTGGGATCCAAAGTGATACTTCAGTTGTACCCCCAAAAAACTTGAGTATGCCCAATGGGATTTTTATAAATCTTTTTTCTTTGAACAATGAACTCATAGCTAGGCGATCTTGCAAACTGCATTTGAAGGTCTCATCAGTTTCCAAATCAGTTTGTTATATGGCACCGAGAAGTGGTATTCCACAAATGTAACCTCAGATCTCCCATGTGTGTGTTTTACTACAAAGTAGTAACCCCATATGTACATTTGAAAGAAAACTTAAATACATATCTGCCTGTAATCCTTTAGTTTCATCACCCTCAAACATTCAAAAGGCTTTTGCTCTAAGTCTGAAACTACTTTCCAGAACACCTGTGTGATGCATCTTCTCTTCCTGCCTCAAAGCCCATCTTTTCTGTGAAGCATTTGGTCTAACCTTTTGGTCCCTTTCACCTGTGGTAACCAGGTCTATGTATGTGGTGTTAACATAAAAATGCATATTCTTTCCTTCCCCTTCCCCTTCCTCTCCTCTCTGAGTTGAATTTTAGATTGTAAATTGCTTAGGGGAGAAACTTGTCTTTTTTGTTTTGTAAAGCATCAAGCATATTAATGGTATTACAATAATAATGTTTAGAAATAACAGAGGTGGAGATACTTAAATAACAATATGATAATAAATGAAATAACAATTGTATTTAAGATCCAGGAGGCATGATTGATGATGACAGTAACTGTTAGACTGCAAGCTATCTACAAGTCACCACTCCTTCTAGATGAACTAACAGTTTTGTCATTCAGTCATGGTTGTAAATTTGTTGTGATGAGTCCTTTTAAACCAGAAAGCAAACAAGCACATTTCCCCCCTTCTCCATGTTTTTCGCTTTCTCAAGTTGTTTCTGCTTATGACATCTTTTACCTCTTCATTTTATTACAGTCAAGCCAATAAAGCATTACAATCAAATTTGGAGCACATCAAAGTGACTTAGCCATTGTCTTTCTGATGGTTTAGTTGACTTTGCCCTCTGTGAACTCAACTGTAGTTAGTAATGCACCGACTCTGGGTATTTTCCCTTCCATTTGCTAGATCTGATAGGTTGCACATGGCTTGTATTCATATCTCTCTCAGGTTGTTGTCAAGGGGCCAGCAGTAACCATTAACATGAGCAAAGGTTTGTTTTACAGGTTTGATGGGAAATAGACCTAGGTCTGTTCAGTTTCAGTTGAATTCCTAGACTATGCCATCACTTTTAATGCACCAGGATATAATCAAATGTTACTACATTAAAGCAAGTCAGAAACAGAATAGTTGTATCTGATATTAAAGTGGCTGCAAGCAAGACTACACATATTAATAGTTTGTTGATAGGTTTAATGGAAACAAATGATGCTATCTAGTAGAGACAAGTGTGGGGTAGTGGTTATATTGTTGAATTAGGCCCAGGATCCAGATCCGTTTTCATTATGAGGGCTTCCCCGGCCCTCATAATGCCTTTTAAAGGCACAAAAAAGTCACTTCCAGTTTTAAAAAACAAAACAGGAAGTGACTTTTCACTTGACAGTCATTTTGAGCCCAACAGAAGCTGCAGAAGGACATGCTCAGCCTCTGCTAGACTCAGAAGACCTGATCCGTGGTTAAATGAAACAGCGAATACAGAATCCATAGGTAGGGCCCCCTTTAATATTTAAAAGGTCTCTCAAAAATCTCCACAAAAGAGGGGGGCGGAGCTAACTTTCAGCGAAGTTGCAGTGAACTTTGGGGGTTCCCGAAGAGACTGCGAAATAGATATGTTTTCATGTGCCTAAACAACTAAGGCACGCTTCGGTGCCAGGAAGACGGTACGAAGAGCTGAGAGCTTGAACCGGGGGCGGGGGTCCTTAGAAACAGGCAATTTCAAGGATTTCTCTCTGTTTTGCTCTGTGCTGAAGCATATCTATCCCGGGCGCCATCTTTGAGAAGCTTGGAGAGCTGAAAACCCGTCCTCCCACGGCCTAGATACAACATCGTAGCGAAAAAAGCTATTAAGAGTGAGTGAACTTGGCTCGTTAAAAAGTTTTACTGAGAACTGTAAGTAAGAAGTCTGGAGGAGGAGGAGATAATTTAAGATTATTCACGCTGGCCGTTAGCCACCCAGGGGGGGAATAGGTGAATTGGTATTTCCCCTGCTGGAATAAGTACAAGATTATATTTTTTTTTAATGGTATGTACCGAAGAGAAATAAATAAGTAATCTTCAACGAAGGAAATAAAGTCTACCTTCATTTTCCTAGCAAAAAGCCTTTATTTAAGCATGGACAATGCTGGTTTCGGTTTCGGTTTCTCAGCAAGAGGCTTGAATTTTTTTTCTTTTTTTGGGCATTTAAAGGCATACTAACCTAATTTGACTGTGGATTTGATTGACTTTTTTTGGATATAAAAATTTGGAAAGTAGCCCTGGATACAAAATTAGAAAGTAGCCCTGCAGGAAGTGGCTCGAGTTGGTGTTGATAAAAATGCCTTTTGAAAATCTAAAAGATGATCATGAAAGCCAGGCCTTGTTGGTGGACTTTCTGATGGATTTTAGAAGAGAAATGGAGCAACAAGTCAGAGAACTCTCTGAACAAATTGGGCAAATAAGCTCCTCCCTTGTAAACTCGCAGGAACAGATTATAAACAATAGAGAAGAAAAAAGAATGGATCAGATGTCAGGTGAAGTTAAAGAAGTGGAGTATTTTGAAATGGGACACAAGATGGAAGAAGCAATTGTTATAATAACTGGGAATCTTAAGGAAGAAAAAAGACGAAATGTTCAGAGAGCAAGCTGTCTCAAGAAGAGGAAGAATTTATGGATTGAATTCAAGAATAACAGAATGAAAAAGAAGAAAGAAAAACAGAGGGGGGGACTTAAGAAGAAAAAGAAGAAGTGGAAGAACCAGTAGGAGAACTAAGAGGGAACACCAATAAGATAGAGTACAAAGTAAACAATAAGAAGAAGGGCGAAATGGTTGAATAATAAATAGAATTTTTTTTAAAAAACATATTAAATTAAAATAGATGCAAATGAAAATTTGAAATATAAATATTGCGGAAATTAAGTGGTATTAAGATAAATATTTTATTAATTAGATTAAACTAAAGTGGATGAAAAGGGAATTTGGAATATAAGTATCGTGAAAATTAAAGTGGTAAATATATGAAATAAATTAGATGGAACTGCAATTTCGGAATAGTGGTATTAAGACAAATAAAAGGGTTATTTTATTAAAAAAGAAGGTAAATAAAATAAATTATAGATGTCAATTTATTTTGGAGAAAATATTAAACCTGTATTTGGGTTAATAAATATGTGGTGGATAAGCGAAGTATAATATTATTGTAATTGGAGATATTTGTTTTTAGATGTGATATTAGAAATTAAAAATCAGATACGAGATTGTATTTTAGAGGTTAGTTTAGTGGTAAGAAGAGTTTATAAGTAAAAATTTGAAGCCTTTTTTGATTGGATAGTTATGGAAAATGATGTATAACATGTTATAAGAGATATTGAAGGAGGTAATACCATGGTAATCGGAGACTTCTTTTTTAGATGTCATATTAGAAATTAAGAATCAGATAAGAAAGATTTTATTTTAGAGACTAGTTTAGTGGTAAGAAGAGTGTATAAGTAAAAGTTTGAAGTGTTTTTTTTAGGATGGGATAGATAAGGTTAGAGGAAAAATATGGAATGTTAAAGTATTAACCAGTTGGGTTAAAGAATATGATAATTTTTGTATTGATTATTAATTTCGTTAGGATTAATGTTTGTTGTAATCGATGGCCACCACCCTTGTGTAACCTATGTAGTCCTAGCCCTAAGTCTATCCAATTTTCCTTACCTGTATCTGTAATAAATAAATAAAGCATTATATATATATAAAAAAAATCTCCACAAAAGATAAAATGAGGATAGGGATTGACCAGAAAACAGAGGCAGTCCTCATAAAAGGGTTTGAGTAGCAGAACAATCCTTGAATGTTGCTCACAATGTCCATAAACAATACACTGTTATGGGTAAACAAAGCAAGATAGATGCATGGTCTGATTCAGTGTAAGGCAGTTTCATGTGCTTCACATAAATAAGGAAAACTGCTCTAACCACTGTGCTTCATGAGAAGACTGCAGTGTCTTTAGAAGATGGCTACTTTCAACAGTTATTGTCCTTTCAGCAGCAATTCCATGTTGGGTGACTTTTCTGAGGCCCCTAACTAGTGAAAGGTATCGTCTGAAAGCATTTGATATAGCAACCTTGCAGAAGCTATGCAAGCTAAATTTCATCAGAATCTGGATGAGAAATTAACTCAAAATCCTATGTGTGCAGTCTTGAACTTTACTGAAGTGGGGGTGGGGCATGGGGAATGTGAATTCATGGTTTTGCAGTAAGATCCCATTAAGTTACTTACTCCCAGGTACGTGTATAAAATTGCAGCCCTAGGCACACTGTTCCCTGTGGGATCAAACGATGATCTTCCAAATGCTCTGGTGGTCCTCAGAATTCTCCTGTGCCTTTTCTTCTGAATAAGAAAGACTGTTTTGGCTAGGTTCTATAGAACTTGTTGTATAGTGACTCAGCTGTGAATTGGAACTTCCCCATTTCATGCCTCTGCTGTTAATTCTTATTAGATAGCTCTAAGCCAGCCACCCTCCTCAACCTCAGTTCCCCCAGCTGTGATATGGGGATAATAGTTACTTACCTTACAGGATTGTTGTAAGGACAGTGTCATGAAAATATATGTGAAGTGCTTTGCACACACAGAAAATACTATACAGATGCTAATTGTTATAATTAAGAATTGCGGGTACGAGGGTAAATAAGAATGCCAGATAAAGGGGAGTGGCAGCGAGATGCATGTATCTTGTGGTCTTCTATGCTCCCTGAGGCATCTGTTGGACCACTGTGAGGTAAGCACGCACTTGAGCATTTCTGCAACTGGCAAAAACAGAGATTAGTCTATGCATATGGTCACAGCTTTGTCCTTGCTCAAATCTTGTTTTAAAGTTAATGTTCTCACAGGCTGTGTAGCAAGGGTGATAAATTATGAGAATATATTGGCTTTGTGAATGAGTGAGTGCAGATGCTTACTCTTGTCTTCCAAGAATGAAAATGTAATTGTTCTGTTTGACAAGGACTTAGAGCTAATAGAGGGAGCATTACCTCATGAAAACACAATTTGAACCTTCTTTTAAGATCTTTTATCTTTTAAGATAACACATATGTGGTTAACATAGCTATTAAGCTTGTGGACTTTGCTTGTGTTGTAAATGTTTTGAGGGTTCTTTTTTTAATGTGCCTCACCCTATAGATTCTGTTCTGTGCAGGTGTAGTATTTTTGAACTCAGTTGCACTGCCCGTTGATGTCACCTTTAGGAAATTTTGTGCCATAAATACGTTGGGTTCTATCCTAAGAAAATCAAGAGGAAGAAAATCTTTGGATACAACCTACAATTTCTCTAAAGCTAAACCACATGTAATGAAGGAAATGTAGTTTGGCATGGTGTTCTTTTACTTAAATAACCCATGGGATTAGCCCTAGAAGCTGCGGGGTGCAATTTGAGAAATATTTTGTGGAGCTCCAAATATTTTTTGTGGGACCTTGGGGGTGGGCATCACCCCTCCCACTATACACCCCTACATACAATAATGAAGAGCAGGTCCCATGGCTCTTGGCACAATGTGGGCACCTGAAGTAGGTTGGTGGTGACATGATGATGTCATTGCACCACTACCAACTGCTTCCGAAGCACCCGATTTTGGGCTGTGTTGCAGCTGCATCAGAGCTGGAAAGTTGGACAGGACTGGATCCTGACTCATGTTATTAAGTTAGCAGTATGACAATTTAATTTGTTGCTTTTTCCCAGTGCCTTTCTGAATTGGCTTAGCATCAACAAATGGTTAGGTATTGTACAGAACACAGAAGTGATGCTGAACCTCAAAATGGTTGTAGTCATTACAAAGACAAGAAATTGAGTATTGACAAATGAGTAGTGGGAATGGTTTAGGAAAGAGCTGAGATTTATTACTTACTTACTTACTACCCTGCCTTTCTCCCCAGTGGGACCCAAGGCGGCTTACAATGTCCAGAAAAACAAAAATACAAAATCACAATTAAAAACCACAAATTAAAACATTAAAACCCTTCTCAATTAAGAACATCTTAAAATCAGCAATAAGACTGATACAGTAAAAAGAGCAACAGCAGCATAAGAACATAAGAACAGCCCCACTGGATCAGGCTATAGGCCCATCTAGTCCAGCTTCCTGTATCTCACAGCGGCCCACCAAATGCCCCAGGGAGCACACCAGATAACAAGAGACCTCATCCTGGTGCCCTCCCTTGCATCTGGCATTCTGACATAACCCATTTCTAAAATCAGGAGGTTGCGCATACACATCATGGCTTGTACCCCGTAATGGATTTTTCCTCCAGAAACTTGCCCAATCCCCTTTTAAAGGTGTCTAGGCTAGACGCCAGCAACACATCCTGTGGCAAGGAGTTCCACAGACCGACCACACGCTGGGTAAATAAATATTTTCTTTTGTCTGTCCTAACCCACCCAACACTCAATTTTAGTGGATGTCCCCTGGTTCTGGTATTATGTGAGAGTGTAAAGAGCATCTCCCTATCCACTCTGTCCATCCCCTGCATAATTTTGTATGTCTCAATCATGTCCCCCCTCAGGCATCTCTTTTCTAGGCTGAAGAGGCCCAAACGCCGTAGCCTTTCCTCATAAGGAAGGTGCCCCAGCCCCGTAATCATCTTGGTCGCTCTCTTTTGTAGTTTTATAAAAAACCAATCCAGTAAAAACCAGATGTTAAAAAATTGTTTAAAAGGCAGAGAACTCAGAAGGCTTGTCTAAAAAGAAATGAGATGGCATGGAGATACACACAAATTGAGATTTTGGTGTTCAGGAAGACTGCACTGTGAATGCAAGTGAAACTTCAACTTTTGGACTATTATTTTGGTTCATATAGAGAGCCATGGATTATCATAAGAACATAAGAACATAAGAACAGCCCCACTGGATCAGGCCATAGGCCCATCTAGTCCAGCTTCCTGTATCTCACAGCGGCCTACCAAATGCCCCAGGGAGCACACCAGATAACAAGAGACCTCATCCTGGTGCTCTCCCCTACATCTGGCATTCTGACTTAACCCATTCCTAAAATCAGGAGGGTGCGCATACACATCATGGCTTGTACCCCATAATGGATTTTTCCTCCAGAAACTCGTCCAATCCCCTTTTAAAGGCGTCTAGGCTAGACGCCAGCACCACATCCTGTGGCAAGGAGTTCCACAGACTGACCACGCGCTGAGTAAAGAAATATTTTCTTTTGTCTGTCCTAACCCGCCCAACACTCAATTTTAGTGGATGTCCCCTGGTTCTGGTATTATGTGAGAGTGTAAAGAGCATCTCCCTATCCACTCTGTCCATCCCCTGCATAATTTTGTATGTCTCAATCATGTCCCCCCTCAAGCGTCTCTTTTCTAGACTGAAGAGGCCCAAACGCCGTAGCCTTTCCTCATAAGGAAGGTGCCCCAGCCCCGTAATCATCTTAGTCGCTCTCTTTTGCACCTTTTCCATTTCCACTATGTCTTTTTTGAGATGCGGCGACCAGAACTGGACACAATACTCCAGGTGTGGCCTTACCATCGATTTGTACAACTTTTTGAGTGAGGAGGGAGTAGTTACACAGAAAAAGCTAAACACTGAAATTGGCAGAGCAGAATATAGCTGAAAGAAGACTTTAGGGTGGGATTTGTGAAATGGTCTCATGGCTTGTATTGTAGAAATTGCACTTGAATTTGAGGAATATGATTCCTTCTTGGTGCTGTTTTAAAATTCCTGCCTTGCCTATAACAGCTTCATATATTTATTATTTATTAAGCACCTAAAAAGAAACTAGGCGCCTTAGAAAGATTTAAAAATGGACTGTTTTATAACATGTGGATGAGGACTTTGTTTCGAAAGGCTGAGCACGTGTAAATCCTCCTGAACTTGAGAGAGATTCCAGCTGCTTGGTACTTAATCTGTATATTTTTATTTAATATTTATGTATTTAAAACTTTTGCAGAATACTTCTTCCAGAAACTCAAAGCTTGGATTTTTTTTTTTATATCTCCTTAACAAATATGCATTCACCATTTGTTAATCCAGATAATTGCTTTATGATTTTTAGTTGATTGATGGCAAACATCCCAGACTAGTTCTCTGTAGTTTTGGAGCCAAGGGCAAGGATATTTGTTCAGAGAGTTGTAATGGTCAGCCTATGTGTTCCCTGCTGTTGGCTAACCTATTCATTCAATATTTCACATGTGTGGTTTCTGCAAAAGAACAATGTTTTGGTTTGAGAGAGCTCACCTGATCCTGCAGATTGACTTCTGTAAGTAAGGATGTGGTGGAAAAGCCTTTTCTGATAACTTTTTTGATACAAAAAGTCCTTTGTAAAATCAAACCATTTCCATAAGGGCAGGCTGGGACAATAACACACAATGTGTATCCTCTTGAAACAAACTTCCGTGGTAAGCTCCTACTTTGAGTCAGATTATTATAGTATAAAGGTGGTGGTGGCAGCTGGATACAACTCCTGAGGCATAGACTGGGGCAGTTGTGGAGGTGAGATTTCCTAGGAATGTGCAAAACTCTGTATAAAAAGGGAACCATTTAGAAGTGAGTGGGTTTTCCTGCCTGCCCCCACAGTCATTTTTGGTGCGCCGCTTGGAGGTCAGCTGCTTCTGCAGGCGGCCTCAGTCTGAGCAGCTTGGCTGTGAGTGGTGGGGGGCAGGATCATGACGACTAGATCACTGTGGCAGGGGTGGCATTGCTGCCCCTGGAAAAGTGCCACCCGGGGTCATAGTATCTCTGTGACCCCCCCCCCCCAACTATGCAACTGGAGAAGTTCCACCCCGGGGTAACACTCATATCCAGTGTGTTGCCCACCAGCAACATATAATATTTTAAAAGTCTGTAAATAAAAAGTAATCATAAATTTTATTCTTAAAAGTCTATATTTCCTTACTACTAGAAAATGAAAAGAATTTGCTTTTACTCAAGGCTGGCCCATGACTTCCTGATGCCTGAGGCAGGGTGCCAAATGCCCCCCCCCCAATGATTTACAAGCCTCTGCTCCTCCCACTCTGCGGTGTTCTCACTCAGCACTCTACTCCCCTCCAAATTTCCTCTTCCTTTCTGTCCCTCTCTCCTTTTTCCAGTCAGGTTGTGGAAGAAGGAGGAGAAGCCGTGGAGCCAAGTAGGGGGACAGAGATGGGTGCCCCTCATCAATCTACTGCCTAGGGTGACCACTTCTGTTGGTTTTATGCGTTGGCCAGTCCTGCTTTTACACATTCATTGCTTCTCAAAAATGTTTACTTTCTGGTGAAAGCACAGTAAAACTACAACCTTACATTCTCAAAACAAATTGAGAAGCCTAATGACTTCTTACCTTATGTTGAACTATAGAAAATTGTGTTATGGGGTTAACCCTGTTCTTAAAGTTATCTTGAATTTCAGTTCTTCTATACATCTTTAGTAAAATTCTTGGTTCCAAGCCAGCACTGAAAGATGAAGCCAGTGCAGGCATGCACCTGCAATTTGGGGAAAGTTCACAGTATTTAAAGAGATTCATGACATGGAAGTCTGGGAATCAGCCAGTTTCCCAGGGGACAGTTGTATAGTCTTGTATACTCTTAGTGCATTTTACATTGAAGGTTTTATTATAGTGTGATGGAATGAGAGATTATTTTTATAGCTTTTAATTATTCTCTATGTGTTGTGTGAGAAAATAATTGGATAAAGAAGATGCCATATCATTTTATCTTGAACTCTGTGGCGCGCTTCAATAAGTGAGGCTGTTTAATTTTATTTGTTTGCTTTTCTGCTTCCGCAATGTCCCATTCTATTGTACTTTGAAAATAATTCAGTAGCAGGTTGGATATATTTTTGCAAAGTACAGGTGGGACCTATTTATCTGCAGTTTCACGCCACCGTGAATGCCAAACCCTTGGATGGCCCCTCTGCAGACCTCTCAGACTTGCCCAGAACCTCATTCTGGCCACGTCTGGGAGGCTTTCCGAGCCTCGGAAAGGCTGCGCACCACATCATGAGGCCTCTCCGAGGCTTAGAAAGCCACCCGGAGCAGTTTTTGGATGACTTCTGAAGTTACCCCAAAATTGCTCAGGTGGCCACGCCGAGCCTCGGAGAGGCTGTGCACCACCTTGCATGGCCTCTCCAAGGCTTAGAAAGCCTCCTAGAGCACTTTTCGATTTTGGGTGACTTCCTATAAAACTGGAAGTTGCCTGAAAATTGGCTGGTGGATGCAGGGGTGAGGCAGCACATGGCCTCTCCAAAGCTAGGAATGGCTCCGGATGCAACCAGAGCAAAGCTCTGGTCATGTTTGCAGCACAGGTGGGCTCTGAAAATCACGTATTTCATTATCTGTAATTTTCAATATGCGTGATGAATAAAGAGGTTCCGCATGTACCTTTGATACGGACCCACATTTTTATTCTGCATAATTTTAAAATAGTTTGAAAAACTCAAAATCGTTTGAAAAATGATACCTGAGGGTCTCAAGTTTTGTCAGAGAGAGAATCCATAGGGCAGGGCTTTTCAAACTGGGGTGTCGCGACGCCCCAGCCTGTGGGCCTTGGCCCCTGGCCCCTTAAGGGGCAGGGGCAGCCTTGAGGCAGGGAGGAGGAAGCGGCACGATCCCCAGGATCGCGCCGCTGCCTTCCCCCACCCCTGCTGCCTCCCCCCTCCCGCCCATGCAAGAACTTAGTGGCTCTGGCTCTCAAACGCTCCCAGAGAGTTTGAGAACCACTGCCATAGGGTAAAGGGCACAACAAGTACAGTATCGGTATCCACAAGGGTTCTGGGATGCCAAAGCAGATGCCACAAATTGTGCTAGAGGAAATCCATTTAAAAAACAATGTCCATTTAAAAAACAAAAGCCACAAGCTGATGCCAAAAATTGTGCTAGAGGAAATCCATTTAAAAAACAATGTCCTTTTGCTCAGCAATTTAAAACAGCCTTGCTGACTTTTGTAATGCAGGATAGAGGCATTAGGCAGACAATCCATCAATCAGTCTCTCTCCAGGAGCTTAGCAAGGCTTTGCTCTGAGGCAGCGACCCCTCCCTTCACTGGGAGTGCAGCACAGGGAAAGAATGCAAAGAGGAGATGATAATCACTTGTTTAACATGCTTGGGGGAAGGGAGTGGTTGCTTGCCTTGGAGTGAAGCTGTACTAAGCTCAGAGAGAGAGAGAGAGAGAGAGATTGTCTGCCAGCTGCCCTCTCCCACATTAATGAGGCTATTGTTAAACTATTTTTTTCCCCTTTAATTTAAAGGGCCCTTCGCATTGCGCTGAGATAAAACCAAAGATGAAAAATCCATGGATAAATAGGTCTTACCTGAACAGGCATTCCCTGGTTTCAAGGGGGGATACATTTCTCCCCCTCCCCCGAGGATACCAGAAACTTCTGTTAAAAGGGAGCCCAAACTTACTGTTCTGCAAAGCACCAGTCTCTTCTTGGGAAACTCTGGGAGTATCTTCTGTGTCACCCACTCTGTTGTCCTCTGTGGACCTCATAATGGCCCACAGAAGTGACCGGAAATGACTTCTGATCAAACTTGAAGTTGTGTTTGCAGACCAGAAGTAGTTTCTGGACACTTCTGTAATCTAAAGTTATGAAAAGGAGGTGTTAACATCAGAGGAGTGGTGTGTTGGTTCCTTTGTATGAGACCAGCAAAGTCCCAATTTGCAGCCCAGAGAGATAAGAATTTAAACCATTGTTAAAAGGTACGTCAAGGGTGCTCATTTTAATAGTATTTGTAATAAGTTTAAACTTTCAGAAATGGAGTTTAAAAGAATTTGAAGCAACTGCACTGTGAAGGACAGAATACAGGACTAGAATGGATGGATCATTGATCCAATCTAGGATAACTATATACAATGTGTTTACAGTATGCAGCAAAATATTTGTTCATTTATATAAATTTAGTTTTGCATTCTTTTTTTGGACTGTTAGAGTTGTATTAGACTATAGCATACTTTTCCAGTAATCACCTGAAACAGTTTCAAGTAAGAGTGGAAAGGATTGCCTTGCCCCTTTATAAACAAAAACACAAATTTGCTTTCAGTGCCTTTGGAGATACATTAATGATAGCAAGTGATCAGCAAGTCTCTTACTCATGACTGGCTCTTAAGTAATGTGTTATTGCCAAGTCAATGACCTCCCCTGAACTGGTTATACAAGAGCAAATAGAAGATCTGTTGTGTCATCCTCTGAGAGATGAAAGAATAAAAAAGAAAAGTAGATGAGGATGAATTCATAATATGATGGATTGTTTAAGCTTTTCTGAGTTCCTTGCTTTGTGTGAGAGTGTTTAATTACTGTCAACCGCAAGACAACGTGGTATAGTAGTCATGAGAGAGTAAATGCTGGAAGAAAGAGAACTGGTTTCAAATCCCAACTACTTTGAGCCTTGTTGCTTACTCTGTCTATTACAGGACACCTGTGAGGATCAAGCAGGATAGTTACCATGAACATTAACTTTAGCTTCACCAGATGTCTTAAATAGTTTAAAAGCAACTCACTTCTCTGAATGGAAATAAAGAAAGATGTGTTTCACTAGTAACTATAAATGAAAACTGTTTTCTAGGTATTTAAAATCAGTATGCCTGAAAAGGGTCTGCAGCTCTTCCTCTCAAGTGTTCTGGTGTGATCTCTCAACTCTATGTTTGATATTCCAGGCAGTGTTAGGTTCAACCCAGTGGTTTTCAAACTGGGGCGTCGCGAAGCCCCAGCCTGAAGACCCTGGACTCTGCCCCCTTTAGGGGCAGGAGCAGCGAGGAGGCAGCGACGCGATCCCCAGGATCTCGTTGCTGACAGGGCTGCAGGGACTGGGACACGCTCACCAGTCCGTACAGCAGCCGCCCTAGAGTCTCCCGTCTGCAGGGCTCCCCAGCCTTCCAAAAGTGAAAGTGGAGTGATCGCTCTCCGCTTTCGGTTTTGCAGAGGCGGGGCGCGATCGTTCCACTTTCACTTTCTGCAAGACAGATGCTCGCGCAGGGTTCCCTGCACCCTAGGAAGGCTGCTGCAGGGACTGGTAAGTGCATCCCAGTCCCTGCAGCCCCCTGAGCGATGTGATCCTGGGGATCGTCTCTGCCTTCCCCCCGCCCCCGCTGTCTCCCTCCCCTCCCCTGCAAGGACTTACTGCGGTTTTCAAACTCCCTGACAGTTTGAGAACCGCAGGTTTAACCTACCAGATTTTATACAGTGGTTTGGTTACTTCCCCTAACACAGTGGTTCTCACACATTTAGCACTAGGACCCACTTTTTAGAATAAGAATATGTCAGGACCCACCGGAAGTGATATCATGACCATAAGTGACATCATCAAGCAAGAAAATTTTTAAAAATGTAAGTTCCATTTACTATCATTGTTTTAAAAAACATACATAGTAGCCTGTTAAAAGTGCAGGTCTGTAACATTTCCCCAAATGCAGTCACATACCATGGTAGCATCAAGTCTAATAAATTAAAAATAAAATATTGAAATGAATGGGGACCCACCTGAAATTGGCTTGCAACCCACCTAGTGGGTCCCGACCCACAGTTTGAGAAACAGTGCCCTAACACAAGTCCTGTGCTACCTGACCTACTTTTCAGTTGCTGTTTTCTCCTGTATCTTAACGCAAAAGACTGTTGCTGCAATGATCATGACACTTTCAGATACCTCAAAGTCTTTCGATTTCTTGACCAACATGATTAATTTGATTTCCCATCATGCCTGTACTGCTCTTCCCTTCAGAGAGCTGTTAAAGAGCACTTTTTGATTTGCATAAATGTAGTGTTCACTATTGGACATGGAAGCCATGCTGCTGAAATCAACAGGATACCACTTGCATGAGGTAGTGTGCACCAGCCAACATGACATGAGCAAAGGCTGCATATTTTGGTAGATGACTGCGATAATAATTACTCAGTCACCCTAGGCAGTGTCTTTATGATTCTAGCTGAGTTTGTCTGTCTGAAAATGAAAATTATGCTAAATTAGTTCCATATGTCCCTTGCATAATAATTAACTACTAACTGACAAAGATTTCCCTAGAGTCTTGGCCAGCTCTTAATTACACGTGCAGTTTCTGACTTTAGAAATGTGGCCCTTAGTGTGTGTTAATACAGATGTGGGGAGTACATTAAAAACTGTGTATGTGTGCAGCAAAAAACAATGCATAACAGGAGTGTGCTAATTATAATTTTTATAGTACTATGTAAACTGTGCTAAAGTAAATTCATGCATGTATTTTCAGCAAAAAATGGCAGTTATGTGGCACATATGGAACAAGGCAATGATGAGTCACAACTCTTATTAGTGGCATTCTCTGTGTGTTTTTCACAGCGCAAATATCAATCAAGCTTCAAAAGATCTAAGAAGAGTACTAAACCTAGTTGTAAGCAGTAATGGAATCCCTCTGTAATGTCGGCCTATTGTATGGACCAGTTGTTTTAGCACAGGGATATCAAATATAAGGCCCATGGGCTGGATATGGCCTGTGAAAGCTCTTTATCTAGCCCCCATGATGTTTGGGCTCTCCTAGCACCACCATCAGTTGCTCTGAACTGCTGAGCTGTGAAACAACACATGGGCAGAAGTGGGAATGATGAAAGGGTGGCACTTCTCTAACACTTCTCCCCTAACTGGAAAGCCCAGTTCTCATGCAGGCCACCCTTGCAGCAACGCCACTTCTGCTGAGTTGTCACTGCTGAAAGTGTGGCCCATGTGATAATTAGGCTCTCCCAGTGCTGCCCTTTTAACAGCACTGTTTCTGCCAAGGCACTGGAAGGAGGAGACAGAAGGAGGCCTCAGAAGGTGAGGAACGGTGTGGGCAGATGAAGAGGGAGTGAGAAAGGGAGAATAGAGACTCTGCTGAGGTGCTCAGATAGCTCGATTATCATGCGGGCCACCCTTTCAGCAGGGCTGCTTCTGCCCAGGCATCACTTTGCAGAGCACCTCTCAGCTGCTGAACTGCACCATGATGCCTTGGCAGAAGCTGTGCTGCTAAAAGGACAACCCGCGTGAAAATTGGTCTCATATCTTGAAATATGATCAAGATGTGCATATTTTCTCTTCTGTCATTTGCAGTTAATGTGTTTCTACATGAGAAAAAAGTGCTTAATGACATCAGTACCTGCTTAAGGACATCACTTCTGGCCCTCCGTGAATGCTAAGCACCATGAATGCTATTCAGCCCTCTGTATGAAACAGGTTTGACACTCCTGCTTTAGTATATACTGAGCTCCTCCATTCCCAAGTTTTTCTATTCATTTAAGGAGGCAGGAGGGATGGCAATTTGTGCACAGTGGAATATACATACGGTGTGGTCCCTGCTCCTGCTGTGCTTTATGCAAGTGCTACTTTATGCTCATCAGACTTTCTGGATTAGGGTGACATTTAAATAGATTACTGTTAATGTCTTGGAGCTCTTGCTATTAAAATAGCAACCATTTGTTGTTTAAAAATGTAGGGCTCTGCTCATTATAAACTCTACCAGTGGTCTGGAGTGACAAATTCATGTCATTTCATAAGATAAATCAGAGAAGGAAAAGGGGGAACCAAATGTACAGATGTGAAACATGGATTGGTATTTGCCCATAAATAGATGGAATTCTAGGATGCCTGCTATGGTCCACTGTGACGAAACTGTATCCCGATTCTAAAAAAGTTCTAGTGTCTGTAGTAAGGATTTAAGTTTCACACATGCTTTCAGCATGGGTTCCGGTTTCACAGCTGACAGCCATACATATAACTATTCTAAGAAAAAGTGGAGCAGGGGAATTTGTCACTGAGTTGTCTGCTATGACAGCAATCTTTTCCTCTGCAAATTTTCATGCATCAAGCTTAGCGATTTACTGTTTTGTTTTGTTGGTTTAAAGCCTCGAAGTTACTAGGCCTGGAATGGGCCTGGTAATGGGCCACTCTGCTAATACAGTACCCTATTGGCCAGTGGATAGGTTTAAGGTGAACAGGTACATCTGTTTTATGCAACAGATGTACACATGATGATAAACTGTAGTGATATGACCTTAAAAGGTTTAGGTAGTTTGACGTACTGACAACAGAAAATTAACAATCATCTATATACCACAGATAATTTGTCCTTTCAGCAAAAGTGTTTTAGAGAGGAAAGTATGACATTTTTATAGTCTTGTTTTGCTAGTGAGATACAGTGGAATGATTTCCCCCTAGGTATAATATTTCCATATAATTATCGCTTAAAAGCACTTTTTGGCTCCAAGTTAAAGGTTGTCATGATAGCATGTTGTCATCCTTAGGGCAGGTTTTCATGGAGGAAAATTATGCAGCCACATCAGTTAACCACATCCAAGCTTGAAGTGATGGTGGTACAGTATGTTCTGACAAGTGACAGTCTCTTGGGAGATATTAACATCTGAACGTCATTCAGGGAAATTCATTGATCGGATTCTGTGATTGCTGATGGATAATGCAATTATCAGCTGACCTCTAGTGTCAGTATTTCTTGACCATATTGTGCACTCAGTACTATACAGGCTTATTACAAGGAGCAGCGGTGGACCTGCCATCATTGCAGCTCGGGGCAGGTACACGACATGCCGCTCCCACTCCAAAATGCCACCCCCTCTCCAGCAAGCCACCGCAGCCCCTCCCCCCCCGCCCAGGAAACTTACCGAGGCTCATGGAGCCTCGTGTGATGCTTGGTGACACCGTTTTGAACAATACTTCTGGTTTCCCAACAAAACTGGAAGTATTGCTTAAAACAGCAGGATAAACCTCAGAACGCTTCTCGTCTGCTGCCAAGCACTGCGTGGAGCCTTGTCTGCCTGCGGAATGGCTCAGGTTGGCAGGCAGGGTGGCATGGCAAGGGGAGGTGGCAGTGACTGGGACACAACAAGCACGCAGCCAGCGCTGTGCCCGGGGCATTTACCCCCATTATCCCACCCCAGGTCCACCACTGACAGGTAGTTGCTTATGCTGTGCAAGAACTGCTGCTTGCACTGGGGGATGGTGACTGCATTCTCATCCAATATTACTCCATGGTTTGCAGTGTTGAAAACCAGTCATATTTCTGCACACACCTTCCTCCCCCGTGAGCTCGGTTTAATGAATAACTTCCTGGCTTGATCAAACTGTTGTATGCCATTACATTTAAACTGGTAACTATGGTTTGAGTTGAGTTTGCAGTATGAGCTTGGAGGGCTTGCTCAAACCATTGTTTGAGACATACTTCAGACACACTGACAACTGATATGTAACTTTTGTGTAGACATTTTAAGGTGCACAAAATGCTTCACATGCATTATGCTGATGTAATCCTTAACAACAATCCTGTTTGGGGACTATTGTCTCCATATTGTGGCTGGGGTGTTGAGGCTGATTGGGAAAGACTTGCCTATTTGGTTTGTGGCAGATGTGAGATTTGAACCAGAAAAATCATGATTTTACAACTCACAGCCCAATCCTGAGCTGCCCGCAGCACCCAGGCTCGGCGGCTCCGTGGCGGGCTCCTGCCAGATCCTGCACCTCCTATGCTACTGTGGGAGGCTCCTCGGGAGAAGGGGACATTCGTCCCCTTCCCTCAAGTAAGGGAAGCAGCCCTGCAATGGGGCTACTCTCTTTAGCACCGACCAAAAGGTTGGCGCTAAAGTGAAGGCGCTCAAGTAGGGCGCGCAGCCCTCCACGAGCACCCTGGATCCTGTGGAGCTTGGCTGCATGGATCCGCCTCTCTCCCTCCCCCAACACGCCTCCTGCCCACCTCCTGGCATGACTCCCCCTTTCCCAGAATGCCTCCCCCACGCCCCTGGCCACACCGCTGCCTCCCATTCCACAGCCCGGTGGTCTGGGAGACCACCGAGCCGCGGAACCCGGGTGACCGCCGTGTGCTAGCCTAGCTCCGGCCGGCGCTGGGCTAGGTCCAGCGGGAGCCCAGTGGTAAGCCTTGCAAACGTGCCGTAATGTGGTCCACGGCACAGAGCCGTGCTGTCAACCACAGGATTGGGCTCTCAGTCTCTATATGTGCTCTCATACAAAGTTTGTACTGTTATAGTGGACCTTACATCAGATGAAGAGGACAGAGCGATTTGGTTCTGCCTTACTTTGCAGTTCTTCCCACTGTAAATATTGCCTGATAAAAGAGTTGATAGGTGGAAGTTTGTTATGGTTAGTTCTTGTAGCACAGATGTGTGAAACCACTATCATTCATGGTAACACAGTCACAATCATGGATTATTGCTTATTATCAGCTCAACTACACCATAATGAGAGACTAGCTGGGACGTGATAAGCTGTTGACATTTTGGCAACTACTGCTTACGCCAAGCCTGCACAACTTGTGATCCTCTAAAAACACATGTAATAGATTATGATTTGTCAATAGATTATTGACACTCTCCCTGTTTTCAGATTCCCAGGCAGGTAAGAAAATAAATGTTTGGTGAACTGCATTTGCTTTAGCAGCTCAGAAGTTGTGCAAGCTTTGCTTAAACGGACGGTATAAATATATCTTTTAGTGTCGCTAACTTTTTAGTAAAGTATTGTGAAGTTAGCATCCAAGTAGTGTATTTGCGGAGGAGGGAGGATGGTGTTATACTGTCTCCTTTTCATCCTCAGGGCTACCCTGTGTGGTAGGTTAGGTTGAGAGAGGGCATCTGGTTCAATGTGCTTTCTTATCCAGTAAGCTTTGTGGCTGAGCAAGGACTGAAACCTGGGTTTCCCCAGCCAAAGTCCAACACTCCAACCACTACACCTCACTTGCTCTCTGGGATAGAATTGAGTAGTTTTACTGCATGTTAGAAGAAAAAAAAAAAAGACTTCATTGCTGGTGAGTTTCCAAGGGCTTATTTTGTATCCTTGCCTACATTTTTTCCCCTCTTGCAATTCAGTTCTTTCAAGGGCACAAGTTCATATCTATTATTTTAAGCAAGTTGTAAGCCTTAAAGCAAGTAGAAAAGTCCCATAGGAAGATGTATATAGTGGTGAAGATGATGTTTCCCATATTGCAGGTTATGCTTCTCCATTTAAATGGTTTAAAATACTCTGTGGGCATTGAAGTAAATCATACTCTACCTTCCCTACAATGTTCAGTTGGCAAACACCAGGACATTTCACACATTTTAAAGTAACATTTCTGCACAGTGTCTGTGGGCTTTGTTTATGGGGAAAGGAGACACTAATCCCCAGTAAAGAAACTTGTATTGCTAAGACAATAGAAAACTCGTTTAATCTGTAGGAGCCGAGAGTTCCCATACTGAGCTAATGAGTTCTGCAGAGAGGTCTGGAATCATCATTATGCTACACATACATCCATGACACCCATCCTTATAAAATTAAGTAATTTTTGTGCTGTTCACTACTACAGAGAGAGATTTTTTCAGTTTGATAAATATTGTACCTTTATTTTATGATGATGGTCGGTGACTCAAATCAGTATTGTGGAGCCTTCTTGTTGGCATCCTTCAGTCTCGGAAGACTATAGTATCACGATAGCGCGCTCTGAATGGTGGTTCTGGAACAGAGTGTCCTCTCCAGTGCGTGAAGCCTGGGTAAAGTAGATATGGAGGATAGACTGTTACCCATGCACCAAATCCCCCCGTCCATGTCGCTGAAATGGTCCAATGGAAAGACAGAGGCCAATACGGTTGGTTCCAGCGGCGTTGCAGGAGTTGCCAGAACGTGACTGTGTTTAGCCATGAACTGCCTCAGGGACTCCAGCTCCGGATTTTGCCTCGAGGTTGACTCCTGAAGCCTTTTCCATAACTGGATGTAGCCACAAGGCAGTGGAGGTTTGGGATCAAAGTTTTCATTCTCTCAGATGAGCTGCCTTCCCAGGCTAACGAGTCCCATCTGCCCGGTGGCTGTTTAGTCGCCTCTTATGACAAGTACAGCCAAACTGAGGGCCTATTCTTATCCCCAGCCCCCAGGGGAAAATTTTATTCACTATTTTATTCAGGGGAAAATTTATGGAGCCTTATTATGTTGCTAAACTAACTTGTAAAAAGAACTACTTGTAAACTATAACTTGCTAACTTTGTAAGGCAGTCTACAAAGATACAAGATACAGACAGAGTAACTGACCTGTAATGATGAGCAGCTGAGACTTGTTTGCTGCTCATTCACATCTTCCTGTGTTAACCTTGTATGGAAAGGATTGTACAGAAGGGGGACTTTGATCTTGCAACTCTGTTTTCATTTTTAACTAAAGTAGGACAAGTGGCTGAAGGGACAGGCAGGGATTCACTGCTTCCCTGAAAACAACACATCCTGTTCATGGGAGAAAAAATTTTGGATTCAGTACAGTACAACCTATAATAACGCAGCTTCCTTTAGCATTGTTTCATTATAGTCCTCTTCATCCTGGGTTTATTGAGAGCTGTTGCAGCCAATATGAGCAGTGTATTCTGACCAGTCAGTGCTATTTTTCCTGCTATTTTTCATCTGTCAGTGATGTCTCCGAGCCAGCAGGTCCACCACTGATATGGTATTCTCCCTTAGACAACTGCAGGAGAAATGCAGGGAACAACGACAGCCACTCTTTATAGCCTTCATAGATCTCACAAAGGCTTTCAACCTGGTCAGCAGAGACGGCCTCTTCAAGATTCTCCCCAAGATCGGATGTCCACCCAGGCTCCTCAGCATCATCAGATCTTTCCACAAGGACATGAAGGGCACTGTTGTCTTTGATGGCTCCACATCAGACCCTTTTGACATCTGAAGTGGAGTGAAGCAGGGCTGTGTTCTTGCACCAACCTTGTTTGGGATTTTCTTCGCTGTCCTGCTGAAGCAGGCCTTTGGAACTGCAACAGAAGGCATCTATCTCCGGACCAGATCAGACGGAAAGCTCTTCAACCTCTCCAGACTGAGAGCAAAATCCAAAGTCCAGCTGAAATGTCTGCGTGACTTCCTCTTTGCCGACGATGCAGCTGTCACTACCCACTCTGCCAAAGATCTCCAGCAGCTCATGGATCGTTTTAGCAAGGCCTGCCAAGATTTTGGACTGAAAATCAGCCTGAAGAAAACACAGGTCATGGTTCAGGATGTGGACTCACCTCCCTGCATTACAGTCTCTGAGCATGAACTGGAGGTTGTCCATGACTTTGTGTACCTTGGCTCAACGATCTCCGACACTCTTTCTCTCGATACCGAGCTAAACAAGCGCATCGGTAAAGCAGCTACCACGTTTTCCAGACTCACAAAGAGAGTCTGGTCCAACAAGAAGCTGACGGAACATACCAAGATCCAGGTCTACAGAGCTTGCGTCCTGAGTACACTTCTGTACTGCAGTGAGTCATGGACTCTTCGCTCACAACAGGAGAGGAAACTGAGCGCTTTCCACATGCGCTGCCTCCGACGCATCCTTGGCATCACCTGGCAGGACAAAGTTCCAAACAACACAGTCCTGGAACGTGCTGGAATCCCTAGCATGTATTCACTGCTGAAACAAAGACGCCTGCGTTGGCTTGGTCATGTTGTGAGAATGGATGATGGCCGGATCCCAAAGGATCTCCTCTATGGAGAACTCGTGCAAGGAAAGCGCCCTACAGGTAGACCACAGCTGCGATACAAGGACATCTGCAAGAGGGATCTGAAGGCCTTAGGGATGGACCTCAACAAGTGGGAAACCCTGGCTTCTGAGCGGCCCGCTTGGAGGCAGGCTGTGCAGCATGGCCTTTCCCAGTTTGAAGAGACACTTTGCCAACAGTCTGAGGCTAAGAGGCAAAGAAGGAAGGCCCATAGCCAGGGAGACAGGCCAGGGACAGACTGCACTTGCTCCCGGTGTGGAAGGGATTGTCACTCCTGGATTGGCCTTTTCAGCCACACTAGACGCTGTGCCAGAACCACCTTTCAGAGCGCGATACCATAGTCTTTCGAGACTGAAGGTTGCCAATACAAATATAGATGTCTCCTATAGCACTTTTTCAGATGGTGCTCACATTTCCAGCAATGAATTCCCCACATTATTATATGTATAGACGTTCCCTGTATCCACGGATTCCGATATCCCCAGATCCGGTTATATACAGTTATGCGCACCCATAACCTTCATTTATCTTTATTACTGTCATACCAAGCAAGAACGTCTCTTCCTTTTTCAGACGGTGTAAGCATGGAAGCTTATAGAAAGACAAGCTGGCAGGCTGCCTGAATGCTAGAGGGTCACAGGCAGAACATTAACAGGAAGCAGGGTGCTTCCTGATTTGCAGGATCACTGTTGATCTTTGCGGCTTCATTTTGAGGGTGAACGAGATCAACTTTGGTTCCCCTTAACTGTCATTTATATGATTTCTACCACATTTTTTTTATCGGATGGGGTTGTAGTGGCTGAGATGAATCATCACCCTGTGATTAGGCACTAGGAAGTGTGAGGTGCAAGAGCATGCATATGTCTCTTCATATGGGGTCAGTTAGGAGGATAAATTATTGTCTGTACTGCCCCCCATCTTTCCTGACTTAGGGCCAAATCCTCTCCAACTTTCCAGCACTATTGCAGCTGGGCCAATGGGGTATGGACTGCATCCTGTGGTGGGGGGCGATCACAGAGACCTCCTCCAGGCAAGGGAATGTTTGTTCCCTTTCTTTGGGGCTGCATTGTTGCAGCACCGGCACTGGAAATTTGGATAGGATTGGGCCCTTACAACCCAATCCAATGCATGTCTACTCAGAAGTAAGTCCCATTAGAGTCAATGGGGCTTACTCCCAGGAAAAGCATGAATAGGATTGGGCTGTTAGCCATTCAGGGCCCAGTCGTATCCAACTTTCCAGCACTGATGCAGCCCCAGTATGAGGGAACAAACATTCCCTTACCTTATGGAGGTCTCAGTGACTGCTCCCCCACTGCATGATGTAGTACATGTCCCATTGGTATGACTGCATCAGTATTAGAGAGTTGGCTAGAGGGTGAACCAGAGAGAAGACTGCCCTTTGCTGAACACATTTCCATAGCTCCTGTTTCACACCTTGAGAGTCTTCCTATTTATGGCCAATCAACCTTTGCATTTGGCTAAGAAACTGACTGCAGCTCCAGAATATTCTTGGAGAGTCTCCTTTTAATATTGGCTCCTGCATGTGCTGCAGCATAGTAGCATCAGCAGATTTTTTTCGGCCTAGCTCTTAGTTTGGCTCAGGTCATAAGAACATAAGAAGAGCCCCGCTGGATCAGGCCAAAGGCCCATCTAGCCCAGCTTCCTTTCTCACAGTTGCCCACCAAATGCCCTAGGGAGCACACAAGACAACAGACACAACCTGGTTCCTGGTCATGCCTTTTGCCCGAGTTACATCTGTTCATCTGCGTGAAATGTGCAACTAGAGGTTGGGGAAATGATGAGGGGGAAGACATGGAGTGTTGTCAGTGCGGTGTGGCCAGTGACTTCACCCTTTTTGGGTGGGAGTTTTCCTCATTGTTAGTTGTCTTGAGGCAATTAGATCAATGGGCTCTGTCAACATTGTTCTGGTGTTCAAGCTTGTGTTAACCTTGAACATAAAGAGCAGGTGTTAAATGCATCACTTCAGCCACTCTGAAATCTGAACTTAAGCACTCAGCTGGAAGTGCAGGGTGGAAAAAAAAACCAAACCTTGGAGCTTGCAGAACTCTGCAGAAACTGCCTCTAACTAGGAAGGCCGTGCAGTGCCCTGTCCTGCTGCAGTAATTCAATGCTCTACTATTTTGGCTTTGCACTCTGCACTCTCCCTAAGCTCTGGTTCCCACAAGCAGTTATTTCTAGATCACTGTTTGGTGGAAATCTCATTGTTAAAAAAGCACCACTCTATAGCACTGTCAAACTATAAACAAAAATTCGAGAAATGCTTGGCAAAAAACCATTTTTCTCAGGCTGCATGTTTTTCTTGTCTTACGCTTACAAATAAAACCAGTTATTAGGATCAAATATTGAACGTGGGGGAGGCAGGGCTTTGGGCTTCTTGAAGACCTTTTCTCCCCACATTCACTATATACTTGGATAATGTCTGCATAGGGCTAGTGATTTGCTGTGTTGTCAGCCCGTGTTCTGCATTTAAGAAAGCAAGTGGTCTAGTTCAGTGGTTCTCAAACCTTTTAGCACTGGGACCCATTTTTTAGAATGATAATCTGTCAGGACCCACCAGAAGTGATGCCATGATCGGAAGTTACATCATCAAGCAGAGACATTTTTAACAATCCTAGGCTGCAATCCTATCCACACTTACTCAGGAGTGACCCCATTGACAATCATTGTTAAAAACATAAAGAGTAGCCTGTTAAAAGTACAGATCTGTAACATTTCCCCAAATGCAGTCACATACCATGAGAGCATCGACTAATATATTAAAAATAAAATATTGAAATGAATGGGGACTCACATGAAATTGGCTTGCAACCCGCCTACTGGGTCCCAACTCACAGTTTGAGAAACATTGGTCTAAATAATAATAATTACAGCCCCAAATCCATTACTGATTTTTAACTTAATTGTTATGTATTTGTTATGTATTACAGTACAAATCAGGATCATAAGTCAAGTTCAAAATGGGGGAAGGGGAAGGAGTATGTGAGCCCTGAGGTAATGTTCTGGGTTTGGAACTGTTCTATAATTTTCTTCAGAAAGTAGCTGTGTAAGTTCTATATGTAATAGATTTTTCCTCAATGGGTAATTGCCATTTGGGGAGGGGATTTAAGTTGGGGAATCAGCACAGGGACAAAGGGTTAACCCCTCTCTCCCTACACACCATGGCCTTAATCTAAATCAAATGTCCCCTGTGGCTGCTTTCTGAAGAAAAAGCTTATATGGGTAGTTCAAAACATGGAGCTCCCACTGTTTGTGCCACAGATGTTAGCACACAAAAGAGAGATGAGAGCAGACCATTGTCTACATTTTGCAGGTCAGTAGTCATCAATGTGCATTCATTTCAGTGCTGACCAGTGGAAATGCACAAGGGCAGACAATATAAAAGTGGTGTCTTTAGAATGTACAGCCCTTGTGGTGACATCATAAATAGAGCAATGGCTCCCTAAGTAATTCTTAAAATGCCCTGAGGTTTGGAAAGAGCTCTTATTGAAACGGGGAAATTAAATGTGCCTTTGATAAAACGTGAATTTAAACAAAAAATGGATTTGGCAACTGAGTTTATATAGAGTGTTTAGCAACTACGTCAGTGTGTGGATTTATAGCAGGAATGAGTATTGAGAGCCTGCTTAATAGGAGTGATTAAATAACAAAAGAAAATTGGGTTATATTTGAAATTTCCAAGAGGTTGAAAAATGCTTCACAAGACACTGCTGTAAATTGTTCCAAAACAATTATTTTAGTCCATTATTTCAGCCTGGGATCATGAGAATACATAAACTTCACTAAGCCCCAGTCAAATGACACTCCCCAAACCTGCAACCTTCAGGGATTTACTCATCAACGCTATGTAATGACACCATTTCACAGACAAGCAGCCCCTCAAGACAGACCAGGAAGCAGAGACTGAAATTAAACTAGGTCAGTAATCATCCAGCATTGTTTAAAAACAATGCATTTTTTGATATCTGCATTTTGCAATATCATAATTTAACAGGAAAATGCAGAGCAATTCTGTCATTTGCCCTGGATGCTCTCCCTGCCAGGTGGGGAAGCGGAAAGAGATATCAACTGGTTCTTTTACAGTGCTGGCACTGGTGGACTGCCTGAAAAATGTTCCGTCTACTAGTTGTCCAGGGGCTTGAGTAGTAAGTGGAGGCATTGGCTAGACAGGTCTAAAGAGCTCCTGGTTAGTTTTTCATTGTTTTTGTAAGCCCCTCAGAGTATCATGTTGCTTGAAAAGTGGAGTTAAACATATAAATACATACATTGTGACCCTTGTTAAAGGGGAGAGGCAGGAAAGCAGTTTTTAAAAAAATAAAAATAGTGATAAAAGGTGCATTCCTACATAGTCTGCAAATACAAAGTAGTACATGGAGCTTCCCCATAAGACTCAGTAGCCTTTCCCTCCCCACAGTGAGTGGTTTCTGTCTCACTGGAGGCCTAATGACACAGGCCATCCCATTCATTCCCTTCCATGCTTTCACTACAACTACGGTTCCCAAGCTGTGCATCTGGGACCTACCAGTGTCGTGACCCAGTTTTTGGTGGTTTGCGAAACCGACACAGCAGATTAAGCTATGTGCATCAAGAGTTAAACAAGTTGCTACTGGAGATGGGGTGCACTGCTGCCTAATCACCAGTACAGCCACAATCGTTGGCATTTACAAATCCGAAAGCAGCCTCTAGGGCCTCTAAAAATTTTGGGAATCACTGCTCTACAAACATCCAGAAGCTCATTATCCCCCTAGTCCTGGTGTGCAGGCTCCGCCCAAGAAAAGCAGATAGAAACGTGTGTAGAATGAATGGCTTGGCTGTTACGTTGTGTGCCCAGCGTCCCAGTGGCATCATGTGTGCCCAAAAGAAGGAGATGTCATGTGTGCTTTGACTGCTATAGGACAGTGCTGTGTCCTATAACAGTCAAATGGGGGGTGGGTGATGCAGGACTGGAAAGTTCCTGCCTGGCAATGGTTAGGCTTGTCCTGGGTACTGACATACAATGAGGATGTGGACTGCAAGTAGAAAGGCTGAAGCATATGGACCATACTGAGGGCAAAATTATTAAACAAGGAGTCAGGTCTTCAAATACAGCAGCGGTTTCAAACTCTCTAGGAGAGTTTGAACCTAAGTTCTTGGAGGGGAGAGAACGACGGGAGGGAACGATCATGTTGTAAAACTGGAAGTGGAGCGCAATCACTGCGCTTTCACTTTTTAAGCTGTGGGGAGTCCTGCAGACACTTGCGCAGGACTCCCTGCACCCCTGAAAGGCTGCTGCAGGGATTGATGAGTGCATCCCAGTCCCTGCAGCCCCCTTAGCGACACGATCCTGGGGATCATGTCACTGCCTCCCCCCTGCCCCCACACCTTAAGGGGAAAGTGGCCAGGGCTCTCTGGCTGGGGCTTCGCGATGCCCGAGTTTGAAAAGTTATGAAATACAGTATTTAATGTGCTACCGTAAAAAGAAAGGAGGGTTACAAACTCTCCTCCTTTCTCTTTTAAAACTAAAATTTAGGGTACTTTATTTGGATTGCAGCTGGTAGATTTAGCTTCAGGCAAAAAGCCTTCCTCACTTTCAAAAGAGTTAAATGAAGAACTTGTTGCCTAGGGACGCAAGTAACGACTCGTATTTTCAGAATCTGGACAAGCATGTCCTGGGGGAGCAGCTTAATATAGGAAAGACTTTGACTTTTGTCCCAGACACACATAGGCATTGCTCCTCCATCTGTAATTCCGCAGTAAGTTACCTCTAATACATTTAACAGGTAGAGCAAAACTTGATCAGTGGCTACCTTAAAAACTGATGATTTTACAAAAGGGCAGAAGTTCTGTGTTTTGGCAGTGTGTCTACAGACAGTTCATTGACAGACAATTAATTACTACAAACAGTTGCCCTAGAAACAGAGCCACAGAACCCAGGAGAGTCTCCCTGAAGCCGGAAGTACAAGGGGCAAAGACCAGAAAAGTCAGCATGCCATGAGAAAAAAATGTTGAAAATCACTGCATTAAATAATAAAACTGGCAATATATAAACCCCAAACCCAAACAAAGTTGAAAATAAACAGAGCGGGAGCCCCAGCTTAATGAAAATGCTTATGTGAACAAAAAAAAGTTTGAACTAGGTGGTGAAAGTCTGACAGCAGAGCCACATGGGCTCTGTGTTAGAGGGAGTTCTGTAACCTGGGGGCTGCAACTGAACAGGCCTTGTCACATATCTTCTTTCCCTCACTTGCCAGTGAATTTTGGGGCGGGGGGGGGGAGAGCAGGGCCATCAATGCTGAGTTCTGGTGGAGGCATTTTCCTATGGGGACAGACAGACTTTTAAATGTTCTGCCTGCAGGCTGTTCTTTCCCCATGCTCCATGCATATAATAACCCAAAAATGCAGTGTTCACAAACAGTGTACCTTTTTGTCATACCCGTTATGGAAATTTGACACTCAGTGTCAATGCCTTTCGTGAAATAGCATGTATCTTTGGATGAGAAGACAAGCTTCTCATAGGACCTGGGGACAAAAGAAAAGGGTGTGCACCATTGGTTAGAAGGAGACAGAAAGCAAGATATCTGAGGGTTGGATATTTGAGTAGAAAGAAAGCCCCTCAACTCTCATTGAACTACACTGCAGCAGGAAAAGTAGGAAGGGCCAAAGGGGGGAATGAGGAGGAAAGGATTTGGAGCAGAGGAAAGTGGATCAAGGCCCAGAAGGGAACTGAATTCCATATATAATATTAATTTCTCACACATAGTCAGACAGGAGGGAGATAAGCATGGAGAAAGGTGGCATTTTTTTTTCCTCAGTGAGGTCAGGAGTGTGGTATCTGTCTTGCATAATCTTTTATAAAGAAATTCTTGTTAATCCCAAGACGGTGGTGGACTTCTGGTCCCTTGGGATCCCTATTACAGAATGCATGATGTCACTTAGCATTGTAATTAAGCACCAAGTAATTAAACAAAATTAAAACTACAGCCCCTTCATGATGCTCCCTGAGCACTGTACTATGGAATTAAATATTAGATGAAATCTACTAAATAGAGTAATAATCATTACTTGACTACATTGTTCTGCCTCTGTCTTAAGTTTCCAATACAGGACTTCCCAACGAGGCAGCATTCTTTGCGGATTTTAGCTTTTTTATGGCTAGGTTGGACAAGTAAGATTCCTTAACTGATGAATTATTTAAAAATAACTTTTCAAGGAAACTCTGAATGAAATGTACAAATATAGCTCACTGCTGCTGTGTTGTTCCTGACTGGCAGCTGCAAAGACCCAGGAATACACTGTTCTTAGAAAGGGCACTTCAGCAAAGTTCTGGCATTGCTGCTGTTGCTTTTCCAGGCTTTCCCACTCCTCTATTTAAATCTAAGAAGTTACTTAGCATCTGGAGAGATGAGAGAGGAATATAATACAGTGTGTATGCTATACAAACTAGGACATTTGGAACAGTGTTGACAGCAGCTGTTTATGTTATAGAAAAAGGTATTATTTCTAGAAGTGCATATGTGTATAGTATTTCCAGTTCTGAGTTTTTTGGCTTGGCAAATTATGTAGATCAAATAATAGATTTGGTTAGAATCTTGCCACTTTGTTTTGTTTTTGTCTTAGATGCATTGCACGCATTACTGAACTCCCATCAAAAATGATAAAAAATTGTCCATTTGTGTGCAAATCATAATGTGTGACGAGCCTGCATATAGGCTGCTCCGAATACACATATCATGGGACCCTGTATGTATCCCAGTGGGTCCAGTATCCACAAATTTGATTAACCATGGATGCCAGCAGATACCAGGGTCTGATTTTAAATGCCTTTAAACACAAAAAAGCACCAGAATTGGGTTTCCTACAGTTTCGCGGCCAAACTACATTTCCAAGCCTCTGGAGTCCTAAACGACGTACTTCTGGGTCACGCAGAAGTTCCTTCCTCCTCCCAGCCTCACACCACAATGCATCAGTAGTTGGAGTGAAAACACAACTCTAAACTCTGGCCGCCCATCAAAATGTGTTAAGATTGGTATGAGTGGCTGCCTATTTGAATCTGCCTTGTGAACCTGGCCACAGTGTTGCATCAGACACATTATGTGATGTTCACATTGCACATTAACTTCATTTAGCCTTACTTAAAGTAATTTATTTTGTACAGCAGTGTGATAACTGTATCCCAGTGCAGTATGAGTAAAAGGGCTTTTCTTCAGGAAAAAAACTGGTGATCTTCCCGCGGCACAAAACATTACAGTGCAGTTGCTGGCAACTCAAAGGCCATATGACACCTTCTTGCCTACCAGCCCAGGCTCTCAAGTTTTATATAGTGTGGACAAAATAAAAATATGTCCTTCCTAATATATAGTTCTCATGTTACTAGAAATAATGGAGTAGCAAAACGGGGAGGATCACCCACAGTTTGTACTACAGAATCAGCCCAATTGCTGCAATCCTCAAATGCTCCAGCACAGCATCATTAATTAGCTTGGACTAGGAATTCTGTATTCAGATGCCTTGTAAAGTTGACTAGATGGCAACAGTTGTGTAAGGCAAAACTCAAAAGTAAATATAGAGGCTAAAATTCTCATGTCAGTGACACACAGCCACTGATTGCATTTGGATGGTCCTCCTTAAAAGCAATCCTCAAAATACATTAAAAGCACACAGTATGAATTCTGCTGTGTTTTCCTGTACCTTAAGTTTAGTCTTGCGCAGTCTGTACTTTAAATAAATTAGATTTCATGTAAGCCACAAATATATGCTCAGATTTACAAAACATGTAAATGTCCTCACTGTTTACTCTTGCTTAAGAGTATTAAAACTGCCCTTCAAGATTTTTCTCCCCTCTCATTTATATACAGCTCTTCTTCCAAGGAGTTTGTGGTACTGTACATGGCTCCACCCCCTCAGACCAACACTATGAGATAGGTGAGGCTGAGGGACTATAACTTGCTCAAAGTCATAGTGAGCTTTATAGCTGAGCAGGGGTCTGAACCCAGATCTTCCTGATCCAAGCTTAACAATCTATCCATGACAATACATTGCATCTCAGGTTGAGTCTGTTCCCTATCCCAAAATTCTTTGCAAGAATCTCAGCAACCACCAGACACTAGGTGGTCCAAAGTGAACTGACTAATGGTCCACTAGTGGAGCATTGTCTACCTTTGGCTCAACCATGCAATAAATTACTGTATGTATGTATGTATGTATGTATGTATGTATGTATGTATGTATGTATGTATGTATTTATTTATTTATACAATGTTTACACCTCCTTTCTTTCCAGAGGCAAGCCAGCAACTTATGCAAACAATAAGGCATAGAATAATAATAAAAGCAATCTACATAATAAAAATGGAAATTAATAAGCAACCAACACCAAATGACTGTCAGCCAAAGCCAACAAATCCATACAAACCAGCAAGCCAGAAATGCCAACCAAAGCATCACCTTGCTGCAAAAGAAAAAGTTGGTTTTTGGCACAATACCCTGAAGACTGGCCAAATATATTTCTAAGGGAGAACAATCCAGAAGATCAGAACCACCCCTGAAAATCGCTTCAACTCCTAGTGGATGTCCATTGTACAGTTGTCCCCTGTTTTCCATGGAAGTTCCATTCTGCTTCCTCCAGGGATGTGGAAACTGGGATATGGGGGAATCCTATGTAAATTGCACACACACACACACACACACACACACACACACACACTGCACTCATAACAGTACCTTTGTTTTTCTGTAGTGGTGCTGGCAGCACTGGTGTTTCTTGCTTAATAGTCTTTCTTAACCGAAGAACCCAATGATCAAGCAACCAGCCTGCAGGCTTCAGGAAAACTAACCTAATGTTAACAGGAAGCAGTACAGTTCTTGTTCCTGTTAACATCCGGTTAATCTTCCTCTAGATAACTGAATCCGGGGATACCAGATCTTCGGATACAGGGATTGCCTGTATTTCAGATGTCAATGGCACCTGGAGCAGTTTATTGCCATAGTGGAGATTGAGATTTGTCTTCAGTACTGATGGCTTGCCCTAATAAACCAAAGGCTTACAATTGCAGATTATTTAAATAGCAAACCTGAGTAGTACATTTAAATAGTGCATACAATAAATCAGTTAAATTCTGAGATGTCACAGCAGCATTTTGTAAATTTATGTTGTTCATTTTGCTATGGAAAAAGCCAGGCATACTTCTTAAGAGATACACTTATTTTGTGTTGGTCATACTTATGGGAAATGTACCCTTATGGATTTCCATTTTGAGGTGTGTGCATTTCCAGTGCAATTTGTGTAAAATAATACATTGTGGTCTGTTCCTTAAGGAAGGTTAAAAAACAACTATTGTGCTTTAATCAAGAGTCTCACTTCTCTGCTCTGAATTGCCTTGTGCAAGACATGAGACATTGAATTCTATTCAATTTCCTTGCCTGTATATTTATTTATTTATTTTAAAATACCTTTATCCTACCCTTCCCCACCCAAGCACTGGGACACCCAGAGTGGCTTACAAACATTAAATACATAAAAATAAATCACAATAAAATTGGTAATTAACAAATATATAAAAATACAAAACACACACCAAACAATTAAAATGCCCAAGAAACAGCAGAGCAATTTGTTAATAAGGAGCAACAACCAACAGAAATTAACTGTGAAAGCCAATTGAAATAAAAAAAGATCTTAAGCCCCACCAGAATGCCAACAGGAAAGCTGTAGATCTTGGCTAATGTGGGAAGGAGTTCCACAGCATCAGTCCTACCAGAGAAGGCCCTCCCCCTTGCCTGTACTAATCTAGCCTCGCTGTACTAGATTAGTCTGTACTAATCTAACCTCACAAGCAGCACACAGAGGAGGGCATCCTCCAGAAGACCTCAGGAGATGAGCTCATTCATATGGGAGAAGATAGTTTTTCAGGTACTCCAGTCCCATACTATGAAGAACTTTAAAGATCAAAACCAGCACCTTGAACTGTACCCAGAAGTGAACTTGAAAGCCAGTGCAGCCTCAGGAGCAATGGTCTGTCTAAATAGAATTTACAAGCTCCTGAGGCCACACAGGCCACCATGTTATGCACTAATTGCAGTTTCTGGACTGTTTCCAAGAGCAACTCCACATAGAATGTGTTACAGTAGTCAAGTATTGATGTCATCAAGGCATGGTTGGGTCTGACAGGCTTGAGTATAGATGTAGCTGGTGCACCAGCCTTTGCCCAGCCCTGAGCACTACCATCATGTGGCAATCCAGGAGCAGTGGAGAATCCAGAATGACCCAAAGCTGTTTACCTTTTCTTGCAGAGGGTATGTGACCCAGTTCATGACAGGCTGACTGTCCAGCACCTGAGTTGTAATTCTCCAAACCAGAAAGGCCTCAATTTTGTTCTGATTTAATTTTAGTTTAACCCTTATCCAGTTTCCAGTCACCTCCTGGCAGAACTCCAGGATTTTATCATCCTCCCTGGGCTTAGATGATCCTAGAGAGGTGACACCCAACCCCAAAACTCCTACTGATCTCTCCCAGTGGTTTCATGTAGATGTTAAACAGCAAGGGAGAACAGAATGACCAGGGTGCTGAACAAGTGTACCCCAGCAACACCTTCTGGGATTTGTTGACCAGAAAGGACCAGAACCGCCTCAAAGCACTGCCTCCAAGTCCTAACCCTTGCCATCCAACCTGAGAGTACGCAGTAGTTAAAGGTTTTGAAAGCCACTGGCAGGTCCAGTCCCTTGCATCTCCAGATAGGGTTGAGAAAGATCCCCGACTGCTAACCGACATTGAGGAAAAGCAAGTGAGGATCCAAATGGATTTTATGAACAGTTTCCTGCATTTTATTTACTGGAAACTTGTACAAATTACGTATGTGCAAATATGACCACTACATGTGAAAGCAGAATCCTGTAGAGTTCCAGCCTTTCCAGCATTTATTTGCACCAAAGTCGAAAGTGTGCGCAACTTGGATGGTATATGAGCTACAGTGATACCTCTCATAATATGTGGGATCCATTCCGGAAAGTCAAGCACTGTTCAAAACATTATTATAGAATACATCTAGTAGGCAGGAAACAAGAACTGATTGGTCTAGAATGTATAGCTCCCATTGACAGCGGTCAATCCCGTCTGGACAAAAAGCGCTCAAGGAAGCAGTGTTATGGGAGATATTACTGCACTCATATTTTCCTTAATGGAAATATCTGCTTTCCAAATATCTAACCACATGTCAACATCTTCTTTCTTTCTTCTTAAGTCCAGCTGCCAGCCATACACACGAGACACCTTTTCTTACTAAAGTACTTACTAAAATTTTATAAAAAGGTAGAGATAATCCCTTTTACAAATCAGGCTTCAGAACCTAAATAACATTTAAAGGGGCTAACAGATCTCTGTTAGTGGGAAATATAATGCCTCTCTTGAATATATTGGAAAAAAGAAACGGAAACCCTCTCCCCAAGCCTTCCTAGCCAGATCCTCATAATTCAGTTTCCTTGTGCTATTAAGGGCACAATCCTAATCTACTCTTGAACAGGCAGGCCGAGTGGCCTGCGCTGTATCCAGTGCAGGTTTGGTGTGGCCCGGGGCACAACTTGGAGTAAGAGGATTTTAGTTCCCTTATCCCAAGCAATGCCACAGGCAGCCCTATGGGGCTACTCGGATCTGTGCCTGTGATTTTCCGGGCACAAATCCGAGCGGCCCAAATAATGCCATTTGGGCCAGGGACAGGAGTTAGAATCCAGTTTGCACCATTGCAATCTGCCCCACCCTTCTCCCAGACCCAATCTGCCCCCCGAGCCACCCTCCCCTGCCCTGAAAAGCCTCCCCCTCTGCCCTCTCCCACCCCCATGCTAATCTGTCTGAACCAGCACAAACCTGACTCCTCTGGGCGTGGGGCCCGTTCATGCTTTACAACACATTCCCGACGACTAGGAGCTGGCACAAGGGACTGCTGCTGGTTCCGGGGAGGTTAGGATTGCACTGTAATTCTATGAACCTTTTTTTTTCCAGTCTACTAGTTCGTGAAAGTTCTGGCTTCCTTCCAATGCAAGAAGGTTGGATGACAGAATATAGGACCTATAGGATTCTCTCTTGCAAACCTGGACTTGCATGCATTTGGGCCTTTGCCCGAGCAGATGTGGTCACTGGCGTAGCTAGAGGGGGGGGCGCACTAAGTTTTGCAAGGAGCCTCCCTGCAGTGTGGAAGTGGCCCCTCCCCTTGGGAGCCATTCACTTCTGTTCCCCCCCACATGGCTCCCAAGGAGAGGGGGAGGAGCCGCTTGTATGCTGCAGGGAGGCTCCCTGAAAAACTTAGTGTGCTGCCCTCCCTCTAGCTACGCCAGTGGATGTGGCAATGCAGTTGAAAGCCTGAGATGCTTAGGAATCTACAAAGAGCCACCCAGAGATAGCTCACCTGCCATTTATTCTTACAGAAAGATCCAGTGATGGTAATCTGACAAGTTAATCCAAACAAAGCCACTATTATTGCAGAGCAAAATAAGAGGTTTCTTGATACATAGCTACCCTAGAAATGTAGCCCACATTGAAAATGATGTAGCTGCCATGGCTTCTCCAAACAGCCAATGGGGCCATAAGTCTTACTGGAGACCCTAGTCCCATTATAGAAGTATTTGTTGTGTTGCTTCATCAGAGACTGTAGGAATTGTGTTATAGTGTAGATATGGTTCTAATAATCAACGGTCAGGCTGCGGAAGAGAGAGGATGGAGATGGCTGGGGCAAAGTGCTTGTTAAGGAAGGGATAGAGACGAAGGAAAATTGGTAATGTCACCTATTTGAGCTTATGAAGCTGCCTTACGTGGAATTGGACCATTGATTTTTCTAACTCAGTATTGTCTCCTACATTAAGTGGCAGTAGCTCTCCAAGGTTTCAGGCAGAGGTTTCTCATAAAAGATTTGGAAATGCCACAGATTGAACCTGGGACTTTCTATATGCACAGTATATACTACTGAACTTTAGCCCTATCCCGTTTTACAATCATGTACATCTCTGATGCTCGGTTTCATACTACTGTGCTAAAGTATTTGAAAGGGTATTTGAAAAAGAGTATATCCCCTATCCTAGCATTTTAACACCAACTGTAAGAGTTCCAAAGTACTCATAGCAAGTCATGCTTGCTGGTGTTATCTGCTGCTTTCCATGAAGCTTGTGCATACATTTACCTTCACTTATATTTAAAGCAAAGAAATGCTGTCCACGTGCAGAGCCCCCCTCCAGGATTCTAATGCAACAGCAGTTCCGTTGATATCTCTTTGTCCCATGAGCTAAAAGATTTTAAACAGGGATTGCACGTGTAGTTGTTCCATGTATTATTTACACATTTTCTATCCTTAATTATTAAAATAAACTGATACAAATTGTGAGTCTCTAACCGAGTAACTGTGACTGGATCCAAAGCAGAATTTCTGTTTGTTCGCCTGAGGAAGTCTCCCATTAAGGGCACATGCAGTACAAGTCTCATGCTGAGCAGCCCCACAGATTCTGAAGAATATTAGAGCAGAAAAGCTTACCATAGTTAAGAAGATAGCCTTCCTTCATGCAGGATAACTTCCTTTTGTTCCCATTCACAAAGGACAAATCCAGGTCAGCAAATAAAAATGTCTCTTCACAGAAGTAAAATTCTACTTGGGCTTTATCTTCTAAGAACCCAGTTCACTTATTTCAGCAAACCAGGTAGCCACAGAAGCTTCTGAATGCTTTCCCCACCATTTGTATTGTGTAGGTTTTGATACAGCAGTGTTAGATCCAGGGACCTGAGACAGCACTGTAAAGAGGGGACCCTAGCACTGATTTAGACCAAACTCTAAATATAACCCAACCCACTTTCCACGCTTCTCTCTCCATGCAGTAAAGACAGACGACCTTGCTGGAAAACTGAGCCCTCATCTTGTCATTTTTTGGCTGGGGAAATGGGCCAAATGCAAGCAGACCTCTGTTTGCAGCAAACAGATATATAGGTGTGAGCATTATCTGCATCATAACAGCATCCTCCTTAATTTCTGCCTGACTGCATATTATTTTCCAAGGGGATTACTGCTTTCAGCTTCTTGCCCTTATTGACCTTAAGCTGTGTTAAGCTTGGAAGAAAGAGGAAACTTCCAAGTAGGAAGGCCATAACCTTTCCCCTTTTAGTATATTAACAAGGCAAGTTTGCATGTGTTAGAGTTTCTATTAATGGTTTAACTGCAAGCGTGCAACTTGGCAGTATGGAAAGTGACATTGCTTGACAAGGAACTGTAACTTGCATTATTTAAAATGTGCTGTACAGAAATCTCCTAGCCGGCAAAGTAGAACAATGTAGTCACACAATTTGCACAGCCCTGGTGAGGTATGAGATCTGGGTATTGGCAAACTTCCCACTAAGCTTCACTTTCAGTGGAAAGCCCACTAATACCCATATTAACCAGCTTACTCAAACAGATATGAGTTTTATTGAGCCTCCCTACTCACCAAAACGTGCAAGCTCTTAAATAATTTTAAACTTGATGAAGAACTAGCAGAGCTGGTTCTCAATCATTTCCATGGCCTACACTTACCAACCTCAAACTGTTCCCCTGTACCTCCACAAGTGCAAAGAGACAAGCTGGGTCTGTTGGTGTCTAGCTGCAAAGTGTCAAGGCTGCAAACTCATTCAGTCACCCCTCCATGAAATTCCTTTCCTAGCAAGCAATAAGGAAAATGAAAGACAAATGGCCAGGAAGAGGGAGGCAATGAAGGAAGCACAGTCCCAAAATGAGTCTGAGAAGAAAGAGAGTAATTGACTTAAGTGGAGAAGTTAATGAATAGAAGCAAGAAGAATCGAGGCATTCTGGAACACCATGAAATGGAGCACAAAGCAGGGAAAGATGGGATTGTAAAAGCAAAGAGCAAGTGTGAGGTCAGCTGACACCAGTTATCAGCAACTGAAATATCCTACAATGGGCTTGTAGATATTAAACTAGTGTGCTGGAAGCTATTTAAAGCAGAAATATCCATTAATGCTTTCTTAATTCCTCTGCAGTTTCAGCTGCTTCTGCTCCTAAGCTTTTTAGAGTTGCTGGGAGACATTGAACTTCAACTTGTCTGCATTATTTTACGAGGTACCATGAGTGAGTTTGCTTGTCATCACATCACTTGGAGCAATTCAAAGATTTTGCTGCATGACACTAATGTGCCAGTGCCAATAATAGAGGCTGGATGAATACAAGGCAAGGATGAATACAGTACAACCTGTTTTGTGGAAACATGGTATATAAGTTAATAAAATGTTAATAATATCTGGGATCCAGGATATTACACTGACAGTGAAACTGATCCTCAGGTTCTTGAAACTGGCCAGAAGAATCCCAAACCTGATCAACCATGATCACATCTATGGACTTGCTTTGGTTTTCTGTGGTTTGAATTTTTTTAAAAATTAGGCATAATAAGTAACTAGAATACTTCTTGTTTTTTATCTAGCACTATAGGCCAGCAGACTGATGAGTGGACAGTTGAATTCATGTAATAACCCACACCCAGTATTCAGGAGAACCATATCAGGTTACGGAATGTCCTTCAGATGTTTGAAACTTAATCTCAGACCTGAACTCAGTCCAGTGTGTTGACCCTCCTACTTTGGAGCTTTGTCCACTGCTACCCCTTTCCTTTCCCAAATAACCTGTGTGTGGTGGAGTGGGCCCCAGGGCCAGTACAGAAGGCTTGTGTCAGTATCTAAGGTAATTTCTATGTATGCGTCGCAAAAAAATAGTGCTTGAAAAACACAGTGACTTAAAACAACAGGAAGAAGTGCAGTGAGATGAAAGTGCTGTGTCAGTGGTTGTTTCTTTTTTTACTGAGTCAGTACATCTTAAAACAGAAGATCAAGAAATGCAATTGACTAGTTCATCCATTAGAGTTTCCCAAAGTGTTGTGATTGTACAATGTAGAAAATGTAAAATATGCAGTGAGAGAAAACCTAGCAATCGAACAACAGCCAAACATTTTCGCATATCTAGCCCCACTTGGGTTTCAACAGAGAATACAAGCATTACATCATGAGAAAAGCTGAAGATTATTTTGGAATCAATATTAGGTAGTTCTGATGCAAATGTGAAGCTCCTAAGCCCAGCATGGCTTCTCCTTCCTTTTCACTGCAGAAAGTCAAAAGATTATATGTGCAGGTCAGCACCAAAACAAGATAATTTTTGGCTTCTTGCACAGATAGCCATGTGTACATTGGGTGTGGATGTTAGGATCTGGGTCTAGTCATATGTGTCAAAATATGACCTTGTGCTTATCCAGATAACGCCTTCCTAGCGTACACCATATAGTCCCAAGGCATGGTATGAAGTCACATGGTCTGAAGCTAAGCAGATCTGGACCTGGATAATGCCTTGACAGGCAACCTCCTAGGAGACCTTGTATATATGATGGAAGAAAGGTATAAATGTAATAAATCCAATTTCCAAAACAGAACTGATTTTTCATCCAGAACAGTAAATGGTGCATTAAGATGTATTTAGAAGAAAAATGTTTGTACAGGAGTTGTTAAACATGTTGTGAGGGGCTTTCTTTCTCAAGTTTGTAAAATTTTGTCATTCCAAACTGTAAGTGTTGGGGGGGGGGGGGATATTCCATATTAGAGTGGAGACAGGCAGTGAACAGGTGGTGCATTGTTTGCGAAGTTCTCTCATGGAAGCCATTTGTCTACTTTTAGAGTTCTATAACAAGCAGTATACAAGCAGATACAGGAGAAGGGGCTATTTATGACCCTGCTTTGGCTACACCTCCCTCTCTCCTTACTAGACATGCCAAATCAGGATTTGTAAAGAAATGTTAAAGTTAGCTGTCAGATTTTCTTGGCAAGCTACAGACTGTACAAGGTCTCTGGGTTACAGTATGTCGTGGATATCTGGGGAAACAGTTGACTCAGCATACGGGCAGAGTGATACAAATATATTCCAGTGCACAGTAAGGGTGCATCGGGCGGGGATGGGCACTTGACGACTCGAGTCATGAAGATGCTGGTTTTTCACGACTCATGTTAACTCAAGTCACAGATGTCACTGACTCAGACGTGACTAGGGCCAGTGATTTGGAATTGAGTCGTGGCTCAAATTGACTTGAATGACAACTCACTTCTTGAGTGTGCTTGCAAATCGGTTTCAGGCATGTGCGTGTTTGCTTAGTTTTTTGTGCTGCAACTCATTCTTATAGTCAAAATTGCTTTAGTTGTGGCTTAGGTTAAGTCAAGTCATGCTGACCAGCCGTTATGACTCATGAGTTAGGGGATTGGCGACTTGTGGTCGGTGATTCCATCACTGGGGTTTGGCTATGTTTGGGTCGCATTGGGTATGATTTTGGGATCTGTGGATAAACTGCTACATAGACCGTTGATCAAGAAATCTGATACGCCAATATTCTTTAACAATACTGTGCTGAAATGTTTTGATCAGTGGGGCAGAATACTGTGCATGCTTTTGACATTTCTTTTTGTCTTTAGATCTTTCAGATGATGAATCTTTGAAAGAAGCCGCTGGTCCAAGTAAAGGAATTCAGCAGCACGCAAGCTCCAAAACTTTTCCCTCAAAGAAAAGAAAACAGGTTGGTTGGTGTATTTTTATTACCAGACCTGATACATGATGAAAAATGAAGTCTTCACTCTAAATCAGGGGTGTCCAAAGTTTTTGGCAGGAGGGCCACATCATCTCTCTGACACTGCATCGGGTGCCGGGGAAAGAAAGAATTAATTTACATTTAAAATTTGAATAAATTTACATAAGTTTACATACATGAATATATTAAAGGTGAACTTATATGAATGAATGAAGGTCTTGCAATAGCTCAAGGCCTTGCACAAAGCAAGGCTGGCCTTTCCTTCGCTGCCACTACTGCATCACAGACATGAAACAGCAAGCGGTGGAGGAAGCCCTCATCCCACAGCTCATGCAAAGAGGTCAAACAGTTGCCTTCACGCTGAGAGCAGTTGTGTCGGGCCAGTGCGGGCTGCAACAAATCTCTGGAAGGCCAGAGGCTCATTGGAGACTGGGGGCTCCCTGAGGGCCGCATTGAGAGGCCTCAAGGCCGCATGTGGCCTCAGGGCTGGGGTTTGGGCACCCCTGCTCTAAATGAGTAGAATTTTTGTGCAATGGAGTCAGGTGAAAAACCTGGAATCCAGATGATAATATCTCAATTTCAGGGCATTGTAGCAATTATAAGGGTTACTGCTACTGTTTGGTATTAATGTACCAGGTACCAGGTATTTATGTACCAGGTAGAAATACCAGGTATGTACCAGGTATTTATGTACCACTGGGTAGATGGGACTCGTTAGCCTGGGAAGGCAACTCATCTGAGAGAAGGAAAACTCTGATCCCAAACCTCCACTGCCTTGTGGCTACATCCAGTTATGGAAAAGGCTTCAGGAGTCAACCTCGAGGCAAAATCTGGAGCCGGAGTCCCTGAGGCAGTTCATGGCTGAACACATGTTCTGGCAACTCCTGCGACACTGCTGGAACCAACCATATTGGCCTCTGCCTTTCCATTGGACCATTTCAGCGTTGTGGAGAGGGGGGATTTGCTGCATGGGAAACAGTCTATCCTCCATATCTACTTTACCCAGGCTTCGCGCACTGGAGAGGACACTCTGTTCCAGAACCACCATTCAGAGCGTGATACCATAGTCTTCCAAGACTGAAGGATGCCAACATGGATTGGTATTTATATTGCTCAACAACAGCCTGATTTTTTTTTACTGTCTTTGAAAAATGTGAATATAAAATTATGCAGGACACATTGGCCTAGTGTGGCCAAAACCGGTAAGTTGTCTGTATGGTGTATTTCAAAATGATTTGCAATGGATGGGGGGAAAAAACTGAATAACCATGAGCCTTACTATGTGGTGGTGCATTCGGTATTTAATTTTTCTCTGGATGAGGTGTAAAGAACATGCATAACACACTGAGCCAATTTCAGCACTCAGATTTAGCTCCATGTACACATATGACTGTAAAGTCAAAAACAGCCAGTTCTGTTAAAAGTTAGCAACAAAATCTTTTTTTTCCAAATATACAAAAATGCTAATATGGAACAGAAGCTACTGACAGTGGGGAAAAAAAAGAAAACAAGGCATATAGGATAAAACTCTTTTTTATTGGTCTGCTGTCAAGGAAAGACATTAATAGCAGAATAAAATTAATGGATTAAAATGGCTTAAATCTAAGGTAATTATATTATTTGTTATTCTATCAGTATGTAAAAATAATCATAATATTTTAGGAAACAGCTTTCTGAAGAGTTCAAAGTATTTTGATACACTTGTATCAGAAATTTTTATTGCAACAGCCCCATAAAATAGACCAGATTTGTTGAACCCGTTGCACATTTTGTTTTTAAATTTGTATCTAATTTCATGAGGTTTTAAAAATTCCATTTGCTTTACATGTAAAAGGTGATCAAGTGAAAAGTTCCTGCTTTACCCTCTTATTGCACATCCTTCAGAACCAGTTCTCATCCTAGTAAGGGCCCTGGCAACTATTGCTAAACTCTAGCCCAGTGGTTTTCAAACTGGAGCGTCATGACACCCTGGCCTGAAGGGCCTGGCCTTTTTCCCCTTAAAGGGCAGGGGCAGCAAGGAGGTGGGTAGGAGGCAGCGACGTGATCCCCAGGATTGCGTCGCTTACAGGGCTGCAGGAACTGGGATGCACTCACCAGTCCCTGCAGCAGCCTCCTTGGGGTGTGGGGAGCCCTGCATGAGTGTCTGTAAGGCTCCCCAGTTTGTTAGAAGTGAAAGTGGAGCATTCGCGTACCACTTCTCGTTTTGCGGAAGTGGAGTGCAATCGCTCCACTTTCATTTCTAACGAGCTGGGAAGCCCTGCAGATGCTCGGGCAGGGCTCCCTGCACCCCAGGACGGCTGCTGCAGGGACTGGTGAGTGCATCCCAATCCCTGCAGCCCCCCTGAGCAATACAATCCTGGGGATCGCATCTCTGCCTTCCCCCCGCCCCCGCTGCCTCCCCTACCGCAAGAACTTACAGCAGTGCAAACTCTTCATGAGAGTTTGAAAACTGCTGCTCTAGCCTGTTTTATTATGAGCTCACAAGAAACTGTTAATCCAGTTAGACTGGATTAATCCAGATTGATTGAGTGACCACATCCTGTGGCAAGGAGTTCCTCAGATTAATTACAAACTGGGTAAAGAAATATTTCCTTCTGACTCTCCTGCCAGTCTGTTTTAGTAGGGTCAGATCTGCTGGTTTAATGCATTCGTTATTTACAAGTAAGACTGGGAATATGTTCGGACCCGCCAGTCCATATGGCAATTTGGGGGTTGGGGGTAGGGTTAGGTAACTCAGGAAACTTTCCCTTGGAAATTCCTAGTCTATGAAGTTTGCAAGTGGTTGAACTTCATGTCCCATATGATTCCTTCTGTGTCAGCATGATTCTCTGCTTCGGATCTCCTGTGTTTCTTTCAAAGGGAAAATTCAAGGTCGCTATTGCAATTTGGCCTTTGTCTGCTGGTGCTGCTTGCTTTTCCTGCAGTCTGGATGCCAATATCAGCCTCTTTCCAGCTGTCTACTATCTGATGCCTTGCCCTGACTGTTCAAAAAACAGTGAGCTTGCATCTCTTCCCATTTTGCAAGAGACCATTTTGTCATGTCTCCAGTCGTGTGGTTCTTTCACTTTTTTTTCTGAGCTTTTTACACACTTACAGCTTTTTTTTTTCAGATAGCCACTTCCAGGTTTTCTTTTATGAAGTCTTTGGCCAGCATAGAAAAGCCATAACTCGGTTTAAATGACCATTGGGAAAACAATCTGAACAAATGTGTTTGGTTAGTCAAGAATTCTCAAAGGTTTGAATGTTCAATAATTTTTACGCAGCTGTTTTGATATATAGCCAAGACCTCTGTGTTCAACATCTCCATAGACGATCATTTCAGAGTTGCATTGTAGCCAGAGTACCAAATTTATTCCAAAATCATTGAGATTTTTCTTTTGCATAGTAATGCACATAGTACTTTTTTTACCTTACTTTAAGCAAGTGTTTTATTTCTTTCATTTATACCTCACGTTGCTTGCCTTGGCAACTGAAGGGAGCTTTCAATTCATTGAAACCAAAATATATCCTAAAACAATCTCAAAACAGTACACAAAAAGGCAGCTCAACAGCTCTAGTTCCCAACCAGATTACTGCAGTTGTGAGATACTCCTGGATTCTTAGCTTCTCCTGGATCACCAGGTGACAGTGATGGCTGGGGAGCTTTTGCCCAGCTTCAGTTGGAGCGCAACTGTGACTTTATCTGAATAGATCTGATCTGACCACTGTTGTCCATGCATTGTCATCAGAACTAAATTACTGTAACATGCTCTACATGGGGCTGCCCTTGAAGACTTTCTACAGTTGGTGAGTCATGTAGTCATGGCCACTCACCAGTTTAATTCTATCAAACCACTGCTCCTTTGGCTGCGCTATGGCAGCAAATTCATTTCAGGACTCTGTTCAGGATGTTGGTGTTGAACTTTAAAACCCTTTATGGCTTGGGACTGAGATATCTGAGGGTTTCCTTCCTTGTGAGGAAGAAGGCCTGTCTCCTGAAGTCATCCTGGGAAGCCTTCCTATATGTGCCACCATTGGCTGAGACTACATAGTTGGCAACAAAGAGTAGAGCTTTCTCCATGGCAGTACCATAACTTTGGAATGGACCCACTTTGGAATTAAGAACTGTACCTTGCTGGCCTTACAGAAGGGGTACAATACCTTTTTTATCTTGCTTTTTTGCTTTGGTGTTCTCTGTTTATTGATCCTCTTGTGCTTTTCTTTTATTGCTTTAAAAAAGAAATTATTGTGCATTATGTTTTTAATTTCTTGTTAGCCACCTTGGGTGCCTTGGAAATGAGGAGAAAGCTGGGGTGGAAATGTTCTTAAATAAATATAACCCAACCACTACCACCCATGGCTGACCATTACCATCCCCCCAAAGCAGAACCAAAAAGCCAGGGCTTTACGCAACATCTGAAACAGGATAAAGTAGAGCCACTCCGTCACACCAACATCTGCTGTGAGCTAGGTGGGAATACAGGAAAGAATGTTCTGCTGTGCATAGTTGTACCCAGATTATGAGAGCCAGAGTGGTGTAGTGATTTGGGAGGTGGACTTAGACCTGGAAGATCCAGGTTTGAATCCCCCTTAGTCATGAAGCTTCCTGGGCCTCACCAGGAAGGCCCACTTTCTCTCAGCCTTACATACCTCACAGGGTTGTTGTGAGGACAAAAGGAGGGGAGCAACTGTGTACACTGCCCTGAGCTGTTTGGAGGAAGGGCAGTATAAAAATGTGAAAAATAAAATAAAAAATAAATTATGGAAATCTGTCTCGGGGAGGTGTGCTTTGAATTCTCTCTTCTGCTGAAATGGAGAGAACATTCTCTCTGAAGATCTTCTGCTCAATACATGTTTGTTTTGGAAGCATTTAGATTGTAGATTGTGTGCAGGTGTTTTTATTGGGCTGCTGCTTTAAATGCTATTGATCTACTGTTTTAGGAATTGTGGATTTACTATTTATGGATTTAATTTTTTTAATATGTTACGCTTCATGGGCAACCATTGACTGGAAAGGTGGAATAAAAATACCAGTGCTTTGATTCTTCATATTCTGCTCTCTGCAAGCACTTTTATCCATTAGTAAAACCTGAAAAAAATATGTTTTTAGCCACATGTTTTGCAGTCTGTTCCCCATTTTGTATTTGATGCTTCCATGGATGTAATTACTTTGTGGATCTCTTCCAGTCCTTTTGAGCAAAAGTTAAAACTAAATTGGGCAAAAAGTGTGAAAGTTATCACCAGGAGCCCTAAACTGGCTGAACACAAAATTATTTTTATGTCTGTTGCTTTAATAAATCTTGACAAGAATCGGAAATTTTGCAATGAGCTTTTAGTCCCAGGACATTATTTTGCACTGAGAAAAAGTCATTCCCAAACAGTGGAGTAAAATTCATGCTCTGAGCACACTTTCCTGTTCATTCAGTGGACTATATTATTAATGCCAAGTGCTGTTATTCTCTCCTTGTTTGAAACTTGCAATTAGCCAGCTGGTAGCTGCGTATCCCCAAATGGTATAGTTTGGTGTTCTCTCATTATGTTGCGTGAGCCCAATGATTGTTTATCTTTTAAAATTTAAACCTGCCCAATTCCCGTTGGAAATCTCTGCTTATCTACATCTTCAATCTGTGTTCCATTTTCTCCAGATCCATGCTGCTTTTAGCACATAAAGAGCATGATTCAAAAATGCGCACTTAGTTTTATCTTTTTGTTTTCTGGCTCATTGTGGCAACCAAAATATGTGCCTGATTTCCACACCGTCTTAATTGTTGTTCTAAAGTGTTTTTTAAAGGTGATGTAATTCAGTCCGATTGAAAAATTTTTCTTCTTTTCTTTCTAGCCTACAGATGTTCTCCCCACTGTAGAAAAAGAGCAATCGAAGGAGAAAGAAGAAAGAGAAGCAAAGCCAAGGAAAAGAAGAAAGGTACTAACTCCTGATATTTCAGCATCCACTGTAAATGCTTTTCAGAGGCTTTCAGGAGTACTTGCTACTATAAAATGGTTTTATGAGAGAGAAATTTATCAGGAATTCAGATTTATCAGGAATTACTTTTTTAAAAACATTAAAAACTAATTCCCCCCTTAAGTTTAGAAAGTTGTGTTTTAAGCCATTGAAGATGGTTTTATTAAAGAGAGATTATTTCCTTTCTTGACAATAAGCATCTCTCGGCTTCATTTTACTCCACTTGTACATCTCAATTGAATGAAAGTTCACATTATGACTAGAGGAATTCAGTATAGAGAAGTACTGCATAAAAGAAAACAAAGAAAGGAATACAGGGAAAGGTAGAAATTTAGCCTGGGTTACCAGGTATTCCATCTTCACAGCATTCATGCTTTTTCGCATCTGCTGTGATCGGTATATGACATCTTGTGTGAACCGAGAAGCTGTTCCTTAAGACTTCCCCTGTGGTGCTGTTTGTGTTATTTATGTTGCAGTTTGTGTTATCTCTATAAAGTGAATGGATACCACTTCTCCCCCTGAGGAGTCACTTCGGGCATTTTCACAAATGTCTCCTATTGTCTTGGCATCTTCAGTGCACCTCTTCTAATAAACTCTCCTTCTGTCTTTCCCCAAACAAACAGGTGCTCATGCACACAATCATCTCTTCACATTCTTACACATCCTAACTATACAGAAGGGCTCCTTACGGATGTGGTTGTCTTATAATTAATAGAAGAGCAAGTGAGCACCAACATAGTATCCCTGTCCCTCATATTTCTTATTGGGTGATTAACCCCTTTGGGACTGGGTCATCTCATTCCTTTGCTGTGTATACTGCTTTGAGAACTTCTTTCCTGAAAATCAGTATATAAATATTCTTAATAATTATATATGGAAGAGAGCCCATTTTAAGAGGGCTCCCACTTGTTGAGGTCCACTTCTAAGGCCTTCAGATCCCTCTTGCAGATGTCCTTGTATCGCAGCTGTGGTCTACCTGTAGGGCGCTTTCCTTGCACGAGTTCTCCATAGAGGAGATCCTTTGGGATCCAGCCATCATCCATTCTCACAACATGACCGAGCCAATGCAGGTGTCTCTGTTTCAGCAGTGCATGCATGCTAGGGATTCCAGCACGTTCCAGGACTGTGTTGTTTGGAACTTTGTCCTGCCAGGTGATGCCGAGAATGCGTCGGAGGCAGCACATGTGAAAAGCGTTCAGTTTCCTCTCCTGTTGTGAGCAGAGAGTCCATGACTTGCTGCAGTACAGAAGTGTACTCAGGACGCAAGCTCTGTAGACCTGGATCTTGGTATATTCCGTCAGCTTCTTGTTGGACCAGACTCTCTTTGTGAGTCTGGAAAACGTGGTAGCTGCTTTACCGATGTGCTTGTTTAGCTCGGTATCGAAAGAGTGAAAAGAGTGAAAAGAGTAAAGAGAGAAAGAGTATATTATTTCCATATAGAAAGGAAAAGCATGTAGATTGAATGTGCATCATTACATGCATATGTCTATTTCGTTGTAACAACAGAATGTTGCTTCCTTTAGCACTGTTTCATTTCAGCACTCTTCACCCTAAATGAATTGACAGTTTTTATAGCCAATGAGAGCAGTATGTTCCAGCCAATCAGCACCATCTTTGCTTCAGTGCGTTAGTGCTTCTCCTTTAGTGCTTTTATCAGTCAGCACTTGGCTTTCAAGGACTGGATCCCTCACATCATTGGAGATATTACTGTAGCAGTGAAATAATTGTAAGTGTGTTGATCATACATGAAAATGTTCGCTTGGGTCTGCTTGCAAATTTTTGGGAAGGAAATACTGGAAACTGTCAATATGACAAAACTCTTTTTGATTTTTTTTTAAGGGAGAGTCTTCATATCTCATTTTCTGTGCAGTCTTTAGTAACATTTGTTGCTTTGAATTCTGTAGGGATATAGCTCTGAATCCAGACATGCAAAAGTTGCGAGGAAATGAACATGGCAAGGATATCATAGTAATTTATAGTGCCCAGCAAACTTCATTTTTCCCCCTCCCTCTCACTCATTCTTTAAAAAAAAAAATCTTTTGCTCTTTAGCATCTGGACTGGATTAGAAACAAAATAATAAAACTTCCTGTGTGAAGAACATTTTCCCTACAGCCCTCTTTGAAGGAAGGGAGTATGTTCAGGTGTCCTTACTGTTGTGGAATTTCTTGTTAATATCAGTATCACCCTCAAGAGGACCATTATTTTCCTGAAGGAATTGAGTGACTCAATGAATGATGTAATGGCTCCATGAAATAGCCATTCCCCGATTACCCTAGGTTTTAAATGAGGTAGTAAGTCCCACTGATTTTTGTCAGATCCTTATCTATGTATGCTATGTTGAGTACATAAAACATAACTGAGAATGGCTTGGTCTACAATCAGTGCACATAGTAGGAAAACTTTAATTTATTCAGACTTTAAGACTCATTGGAAAACAAAAGCATATATGTCGATGCTACATCCAATGAATCCAATGTGGTTAAAAGCATAGGGTAGTGAGCAGCAATACTCTGAAGGTGTTTTTTGTATGCTGAAAAAACAGTCAGATAATGCTTTTGTTTACACTGGATATTTTAAAGTTGGAGTGTCAAACTTGCTTCATTCAGAGGGCCAAAGTTAGCATCAGTGGCACCTGCTGAGGGCTGGAAGTGACATCATTATGCAGGTGATGACCAGAAATAAGCACTTCTGTTTTCACCTAGGAATTTGTTAGCTGCAAATGACAGAAGAGAAAAATATGTGAATCTTGATCATGTATAGTGCACTTTCAGTAGCTCCAGTACTGCCACACAGTGTTCCATCTAATTTTTTTCCTCTGCTATGCAGAGCAGTTAACGAACTGCTCAGCAGTTAATGAACAGTTCATAACCACTGTCATCTTAAAATGGGCAGTGACCAGTCTGACTTAACTCTAATGTCTGTGCCACCCACATCCTCCCTCAACCAGCAGTCACCCTCTAGTGCTGTGTCCCCTCAGTCACCACACCGTGGTCCTAAAGTACTGACTTTCTTTGAAGCATCACTTCAGTGCTTTGCACTCATGTCTGGCTACCTGGCATGACAGCTATCAGTGGTCTGCACATCATGCCTGGTTTCCCCTCCACAGGCTCCAGTAGGCATAAGGAAGATAAGAAAACAAAGGGAAGAAATAAGTTGGCCTTTGGCTCTTATTACAACTGGGAGGGGTAACTTTCACAGCTCAGTTATCACAAGCCCTAGTTATTCCAGGGGCCAGATAAAGAGCTTCTGTGGATCTTATGTTTGATACACCTGCTCCGAAGTATCCAGGTTGAAATCTAAAGTTCATGAGAAGGGGCTTCATCAGAAAAATTCCCCTAGTTTACGGATGTGAAGACCCATTTTTATCAGGCTCAGAACAAACAGATACTTATGTATGCGTGTTAGCAAGATTCCTTCAGACTAGAGTATCATTGTACGCAATATGCTGTTCCTTTTATTTTTCTAGAAGAAAATTTCTGATCTTCTTTCAAAATCGCCCTCTAAGCCTGGAACCCCTAAAGACTTGCAAAAACTCCTGAATGAGCACTTTGGTGCTAAATGCTCAGTGATTGAACTAGAAGAATTAAAGCTGCCAGGTAATAAAGGGTGGTGTCAAAGATGTACTGGCTGAAAGACCGTGTTTTTTGCATTCACCTGGTAAGAAAACACTAATCAAAATGTGTTTCCTTGGGAAAGTAATATCATCGGTCCACCTCTTACTTGCAACAGACTTGTGCAAATTCTATTATATACAGTTGACCCTGCCCCCCAAAAGACAGAGGAATATAATGTAAATAGTGCAGGTGATTCCACCCCCAATCCCGCTTACTCATGCCCCGGAGCAAGCCAGACAGTGCAGTCCTGTTGATTGCTTGCATCAGACCAGCAGCCACTATGCCAGTGCTAGCCACTGTAAAAGCATTGTAAAGCCATTTTCAATTACTTGTGTGTAAGTAGCACAGGCAATAAGACCTGTGCCATCCCACTAGCTTTGTATCCCAATCCCCAGCTGAGGTGAGTAGAGCACAGAGCAGCGCAGGGGCTGGGGTGTGTGTGGTATGGAGGCAGGGAGGGGATGTTTCTGGATGGGAGAGGGCAGAACAGGGAATGGATCAGACGCAGGAGGGAGGCAGGATCTGAGGAGGAGGCCTCCTCTGTATCAATCATCCCTCCTGGGCCTGAATGCCCTTTATGGGGTTGCTTGGACTTGCTCCAGCTAAATATCTGGCAGACATCCAAGTGGCTCCATTGGGCAGGCTGGGGTGTTACTCAGGGTAAGGGGAAAAATATCCCCTTACCTCAAGGACACTTACAGCCTGCTCCTAAATAGCATTCCTGTCCTACTGCGTGAGCGCTAGTTAGGATTGGGCTATGAAATGGAAAAATGAAGGTGCTGTTCCCTCAGTCCTCTGTGTTACCACTTGACTTTTTTACTGTGCTTTTAATTTTTAAAAAGACAGTACATATTTGTTGGATTTAAGGGAGTTTTGACTATACAGGTGTAACCTTTTTATATAGTTTATAAAAATATAACCTTTTCTATTTTTTATCTTTGGATTTGGGGGGAGAATTAAAAGTCACACACACCTTTGCCTCCTTTGCCCCGTCACACACACACACACACACACACACAGAGAGAGAGAGTAGTAACATAGGGGGATTGCTTTAAAAAAACCCACAGAGCATTTTCCTCCAGCTTGTTTGGTTTACCTTTCTCAGAGCCGAAAATGAGAAGGAAAACCAGGTACCCTCTGCTGAATTCCCCCCCCCCCCTCCTTCAGCCTGAGATGCTGCAGGCTGTCCATGCTCCAGCCTACACAAGCAAAACAACCCAGCAAGCAACTCTTCCCTGAAATCCGAAGCATGAGATTTAGGCTACAATCCAATACACACTTTCCTGGGAGTAAGCCCCATTGACTAGAATGGGACTTACTTCTGAGTAGGCAGGCATAGGACTGGGTTGTCAGGCTGCCATCTTCCCCACACTTTCCTGAGAGTAAGCCCCATTGACTAAAATGGAACTTACTTCTGAGTTGGAAGGCATAGGACTGAGCTCAATGGCTCAATTGATTACAATGGGACTTACTTCTAAGTAGAACGCACAGGATTCGACTCTTAAAAGCTCAGCATCCCCCCTGCGAAACAAGCGGGGACAGCTGGCAAGGGGGGGGCTGAGTACAGGAGCGGGACATGGTGAGGGAGGAGGCAGTTGAGAACCCCTGCTTTACTTTTCTTCCATCCCCAAATGTCAGGCTGTAGCACTATTTGCTTAACTGTACGCAAGTTGTGTAATTCTATGCAATTTGTGTAAAATCATATGTTTCTGGTTGATTTGGCACAACACGTTTTTTTTCAATGGTGGAATTTCAGGGAACGAAACCCCAGCAAAATAAAAAGGTTCTACCTGTATGTGATTTTGGCTTTGAGTGCTGACTTTGGAATGTAATCCTTGCATACGATGCAGCCCAACTGTATTTGTACATGTTCTCTATTGGTTGACACAAGCAACTAGTTCACACTGGATGGTATATCCCACAGAAGTGTTTCAGGATCATATGTAGCTACTGTCTTATGGAGCAATGTGTGTGCAGGGGTGGCATCAGAGGTCACCCAGGTGAGGCACTGAAAAAGGGCCCACATCCATCAAAGGGCCCACCTGCTTTGGCTGACTTCTGAAACCTCCACACCAGTGGAAGTGGTAGACATCCCTTATACATTATGCACAGCTAAAGAGGCAGTACACTTTTGTTTCCAAGTGTTTCCACAATCATGCAAATTGTAGTGGTCACATATGTGTAGATTCCACGTGGACGCATCAGTTAATATCAGTACCACCTTCGTGTTAGTCTTCAGTTCTCCCTGTTCCTGATATTTTTGCATTGAGGCTGCTGGCAAGGGTGAACTAGTTCAAAATTACTATTGCCAAAATTCCATATATTCTGCATAAAATCTCACACAAGTAAATATTTATGTACATACAAACAAGGAACTACTCATTTGCGTATGGACCCTTTGCCCATAAGTGTTAACAGACGTAGGTGTAAAAGCACAGGAAACATAGATTAGTGCAAAAGTAGTAGTGTGACCAAACTGGCTCTTCTGATTTGTTCCCTTTCCTCTGTGGCTGTCATGCCCTGGCCTTTATTCTGCAGCTGGTTCATCATGTTGCACTGTTACAGCCATGCACCCAAGTCCCTGCCAGCTGTTTGTGCAGCACAACATGAGCATGAATCCTGGAATCAAATGTCTTGAGGCCGTTTTTCCAACAGAAGGAAATTGTAATCCTCTCTCACTCAAGGACCACTACAAGATAAATGTCACTGAATATCCGGCCAGGCTTTACATAAACTGAACATAACGGAACTGCATGTTTGGGAATGGGGAGGAAGCCCAGGAATCTCTAAATTATGTGACCTGTGAATTTCTGGCAATAACAGTTCTAAAGAGTTTAGAGTTTAATATCTTGCTCTGTAAAGTACTGGCTGTTGGAGACACAGAAACCTGGGATTTGCCGTCACGGGCTGGGCCAGCGGTCTGTCAAGTCAATCTGTGCTGTTTGTGGTGTCGGTTCATGATTCAGGCCTTGAAGCTGAGAGAGCTGCAAACATTCCGTTGTGTTTCTGGCCAATTTTGCAATGCTGCATTTTCGGCTAAGGAAGGAGGGATAATTTTGGAATAAATCTACACAAGGCTGAAAGTTGTTCCCATCATTTGGTTAATCTTCTTTAAAGCATCTTGTTGTTCCCTGTGAGTTCTTGTGAAACTCTGTCTTTCCAGGGAGACTTTTGCCTGGCTTTCAGCAACTAAGGATTCCTGGAAGATTTAATCTAAGGACTTAGTTATCACATCAAGCAACAATACTGTTCTCTTGTGGTTTCAGATGCCTGTTTTCTCCCTGCTAATGACCTCACCCACAGTTTTTCTTCCTACCTGAAGGAAAGTGAGTAACCTTTTGGTCAAAAGGGATTTCGTGATTGTAACTCTAATTGCGAGCTGTTGTGATGGATTGCCTAAAGCAGGGGTGCCCAAATTCTAGCCCAGGGGCCATTTGCAGCCCATGGGGAGCCACCAGTCTCCAGTGAGTGTCTGGCCCTCCAAAGACCTGCTGGAGCTTGTGCTGGCCTGAAGCACGAGGGCGACTGTTCGACCTCTCACGTCAGCTACGGGCTGAGGGCTCCCTCCACTGCTTGCTGTTTCATATCTGTGATGCAGCAGTGGCAGCGAAGGAAAGGCCGGCCTTGCTTTGTGCAAGGCCTTTTATAGGCCTTGAGCTCTTGCAAGATCTTCATTCATTCATATAAGTTCCATCTCTAATATATTCATTTATGTATATTTATGTACATATATTCCAATTTTAAATGTAAATTAATTCTTTTTTTTTTTCCTGCCCCCAACACACTGTCAGAGAGAATATGTGGCCCTCCTGCCAAAAAGTTTGGACACCCCTGGTCTAAAGAGATTGCACTAGAAACCAGAATCTCACTTCTTTTGTTCAAATCTCACCTTTGACATGTATGTGGCAATCAGAAGCCATTCCTCTGAGCCTCAGTTCCCCAATCGCAATATGGGATGATAATTCCCTACAAGGTTGTTGTAAGGATTACATTGAGATAATACATGTGAAGCACATTCAGAAAGTGCTTGACATATGCTAAGTATCATTAAGGGTGCAATCCTAACCCACTTTCCAGCACCAACATAAGGGCAATGCAGCTCCAAGGTAAGGAAACAAACATTCCCTTACTTTGAGGAGGCTTTGGTGAGTGCTGCCCAACTGCAGGATTCAGCACATGCTGCACTGGAACCGTTGTGCCAGTGCTGGAAAGTTGGTTAGAATTTGGGCCTAAAATGATTAATTCTAACACTCATTCTTTTCCTGAAATATTTATTGTAAAATTGTAATATGTGGATGTGTACATAGGTCCATCTGCTTAGTAAGGTTAAACTGAATTTTATTTGTGAACATTGAGAGAACAATTTCTGTTGTAAAATGTCATGTTCAGCAACAAACCTTGTTGTGTTAGGTGCTTGGTGATCCACAAATTACCATATTTCCAAGTGTGACATTTTCTTAAAGGTGAGACTCAAATGATCAGATGGGCCATCCCAGTCTCTGTCATTCCAGTCTCTGGAGTGGCCAACCCACAGCACTCGAACCACAAGTGGCAAGTGGACGCTTTCCAAGTGACACATGCAACAGAGTCACTCCCTCTGTTGGCAACCTGAGCGAAGCCTTCGGCAATGTCCCAGCTATGTGCTTCTTGGCTGGGACACTCTCTGCTGTTGAGAGTGGATAGGAACTGATGCTGCTTGCCTCTGGTGGTGGTGGTGGACAGACCTGCTGCACTTCGTCCTGCCCCACCATGTCCCACTGCACCAAATAACTGCTTCACCAAATATCCCATCAGCTACCTGAGCGAAGCCTCTGTGCCTGACTGCATGGGTTGGCTTGGTGCGAAGGCCACTGCTGAGCCAGGATTAGCGCAGGTCAGTCAGCCACTGGTTGCCTGCGTGCAAGTCATGCTGTTGCACTACCTCCCAGCCCAGTATTTGGCATGGGCAACTGGCAGCCGACTGGCCTGTGCTTGTCTCAGCGGCGGCCTTTGTGCCATGCCAGTCTGTGCAGTAGGGCACAGAGGCTTCGCCCAGGTTGCTGACAAGGTTGCAGCAGTTATTTGGCATGGTGGGACAAGGTGGGGCACAACAACAAAAACCCTTTGACATGTTGCAGCCAGTATTCACTGGCTTCAATCCTTTCACAGGCTCTTCTCTATCATGCCCCGATGTAATGTGTCATTGCTGTATGTTCTAAATACCTGTGCTTGCTGCATGCTATGTTTCATGTTGCAGTCTGTCCCAAATGGGCAAAGCTCCGTAAAAGCCACGAGGAGAAGAAGTCGGTGGTGATGTTGATAATCTGCAGTTCTGCTCTCCGCTGTCTGGAACTCATCAAGTATGTCATTAGCCAACATAATAGAGCCTGGCATCCTTTTTGAGGTTTTGCCAGAAACCACAGAATCAAAGGCCAAGTAAGGGCACTGCTCTCTGCTAGTCTACTGAGTCATTGGTATAATAGCCTCTGCTCCTTTTTCATTGTGGTCTGGACTATTTGGACAACTGCAGCTTACTTATCCTGCTTTTGTTTTATGTTTAAAACTACTTGTCAAGAATATTTATTATACCACTTTTCAACAAAAAAGTGCAGAGCTCATATACAAGAGGTGACTTAAAAATATGCAACCTGTTGCACTAGATTAGGTTAGTTCTGTGAAGCTTTCATCTTCAACTAGTGAGTTGGGATGCTACTAAGGAATTACACACCGGGCCAGCCAGTGCCAGAGGACAGGCAAGTTGGGAACTGACGGAGGGCCCATGCTCCCCCAGGACCCACCCCTGACCCCTGAAACTCATGAATACTCACTCTTCTGGTGGGCAGCTGAGTGCTATGAATTACCCTTCTAAGGGTAATTGGCCAGGGGTTAGGAATGTTTCATATGAGTCTTGCATGGGCCCCAGACCCACTTGCTCAGTTGGGAGCCAACTAACTAGGTAAGCTGGGAAAGGATGGTAAGTGAACTATGTGTGTGGGGTAAGGGTTGCAAGCACATATAGGGCCCTTCATTGCATGTCCCATAGTCCAGCACAGTCTGACATAGTGTCACAACCTGGCGCTGCCCTTGGTTGCAACCTTGCTAGAATGACACTGCCAGTATTTTCTTGTTTTGTTTTGTTTGTTTTTTAAGAGGAGGGGGGGATACAAAATGGAAAAAAGAAACAGAGCCCCTTTACCTTTAATACTTTTATCAAAGAAGACATTTCAGTAGACAGAGCTTTGCATATCCATGTTTAAGTATTGTTTTGTGCATAAATCTTAAAGGTGAATCTTCCTTTTTCCATATATATGATGTCAACTTCTTCCCTTAATTTTTTTTTTTTTTTTGGCTCTCTTATTTGTTCTTCTAGGTCTATAACAGCGTTCAAAGGAGATGGCAAGGTTATGAAAATGTTTGCAAAACACATAAAGGTAAACTTTGTTTGAGCCTACTGTTATGAAACAGCTGTCTGCTCACCCCATGCCTTTGGTCTTAGTTACAGTAGCTGCTGCTCTTAGAGATCTCAGAGCAGGACCATGGCATCATGAAACCATTCCTGACAGTATGTTGATCTCGCTTATCAACATCTCTAGTTTTGTACAGCCCATCTGAGCAGCAAGAAATGTCTCTCTGTATCCTACACATCCAAATTTGAGGCAACTACACAAGTTATATATCTGAATGCTTCTTTCCATCTTGGGCATGCAGCATAATAGCCTTCACATACCTGTAGGCAAAGCTGCAAAGTGTGTGATTTCTAAGCAACCATTTTGGATGCCAACTTTAAAAATGTCAATAACACAGAATTCAGATTAGTGCTTGTTAGATTTTTAAAAAAAACACCTGGCTGTAGTTCCAAAATGCTTGTGTGTGTTTATTGCACAATGACCTGGCCAAATATCTAATGCTTATTAAGGTATTCCCATGTGGCTGCTGTACTGAGTCAGGTCAATGGTCTACTAATCTCTTATGTATGTACTCTACTTGATCATAGCTTGGTCAGGTTCTCATGTAGAGGTTCTTCCCATCGCTGTTACCTAAGCCCCTTTCATATGAACCTGCCAGGATAGAACCTATGACCCTTTTCCATACAAAGCATGTGCTTTGCCTCTAAGCTATGGACCTTCCCAATTTCACATGTCTGCCAACTGCAGCATATTCTGTACTTTACTGTCCAAAGCACTTGGATAAAAACTTGGCAATTTATATAAATGCTTTCAAACAGCTACCTGCCATGTGCAGTATATTTCCTCTTCACTTTGTCCTGGACAAGTTAGCACAAACTCAATCTGGTGTAAGCTTTCTAAGGCTGTACTTCTCTCGGTTCAGCTGAAGGATGCAGACTTTTCAGCTGTTGGTTGCAAATAAAATCCTATACAGTACTTAAATACCAGAAAAAGTAGAAATGTTTAATGGCCAAGTAAGAGGAAGCAAACACCATTTTCAGCTGAGTTTAGTTTCTTTACTCTTGAAAGTTTTTTATTTGCATTCCCATTTTTCCATGTAGTAACACTGAGCATTTCTTTAGAATTTTCTTCTGTCACCTGAACAGGTTGTTACATATTTAACAGGGAATCAGAAATGCTTATAGTTCTATCATCTTCCCGGATGCAACCTTTGTTTTCTCTGACCCAGATACAAGAACAGATGACGAAGCTAGAGAAAGGTGTCATTCATGTGGGTGTGGGGACACCTGGAAGGATAAAAGCACTCATACAGCAAGGTAGGCTTCTCATACTTCATACAGTTTCTCAATCAGTGGTACTTGTACCACCAGTGGTACTTGAGGTGGTATCTGGTGGTATATGCGGGATCCCCAGGCCCCCAGCTGTCTGGCAGCTAGACCAGCAGTGCAATGCAAAAAGCAGAAGTAACAGGCTTGGCCGACAGAGCTCCAGTGTGCACTTTTCGTGCACTGGAAAAAGCCCTCCTATACACCCTTAAGGGCCCAATCCTATCCAACCTTCCAACACTGGTGTAGCCGCAATGCAGCCCTGAGTTAAGGGAACAAATGTTTCCATACCTTGAGGAGGCCTCTGTGACTGTGTCCCTAACACAGGAGGCATTGCATATCCCATAAGTATAGCAGTACTGACACTGGAAAATTGGATAGGATTGAGCCCTAAGCCTCTTACTGATGTCTGTTGCATTACATCTGGCCTCGCAATCCAGAAGTAACTGGAGATGGCATAGTAACTGGAGATGATCCAGTAGGTGGACCATGCGAGGTGATACGGTGGGGCAAAATGTTGAGAAACACAGGGCTAGGAGGTGTTGCAGTAAATTGCACACGTACATCCTAGAATGTTGCATGCATCTGTTTATGTGGGCAGCAGTGATCACATCTATGTGATCCTGATGTGAATTTTCCCCAAAAGCTTGTAGGATACTGTGACTTTAAAGGCAGCATGAATAAACTCACTGCACACCTTGAGATTCTATTCATGGATCCTGTTACTATTTGAGAAACTAGCTGCCAGTGCAGTGCAAGAGATAAGTTGCCTGGTGGCTGTTTTGCTTTTGTGTTTAGCTGTTGAAAAAGCCTGGGATTGATTACCACTGAGAAGCTTGCAGGGATCTTGCTTTAGTCTGCTCGCTCACAAAGACAGGCTTAAATATGCAAAAACCTGGCTGCCTTGGGACAGCAAAGAATCTGAAAAAGTCAACGTAATTTTGATATGCTCACATTGCATTACAAATGAATTCCTTGTACTGTCTCCTTAGATGGCCTTAGTCTGACAGCTTTGAAGTATGTCATCTTAGACTGGAATTGGAGAGATCAGAAATTAAGAAGATTAGTTGACATCCCTGAGGTACAATCTTTTTAAAAGTCTAGTTTTTTTTCATACATGATTAGCTTCTTGGGGTCTCAGAGAGACATCTTAGATTTTGCATTACAAGATGCAAAGGAACTTTTAGGACTTTTATACAAATATATATCAGAATTTGAGTTCTCCAATTTAAGACTGAAGAGATTAAGACTGAATGTTTAATTTACAAACTGTAACACTGAGGGCCCAATCCTGTCCAACTTTCCAGTGCTGGTGCAGTCACAATGCAGTCCTGAGGTAATGAACATTCCCTTACCTTCAGGAGCATCTGTGACTGCCCCCTTGTTGCAGGATGCAGCACATGCCCCACTGGCATGGCTGCACTGGCGTAGGAATGTTTGGATATGATTGGGCCGGAAAGTTATTTTACATACAGGCAAAGCTGGATTTTTCACTATTTACTCAACCAGTATATAAGCAGAGAAATTCACAATATTAATTCAATTAAAGCTGTACAATTTAAACACTGGATCCGTAAAAGAAATGGACACAGTGGTAGAGGCAGAAGAGTTTGAACAATAGTTTTGAAGAGCTAAACTTAAAAAAAACCCACAGAGAATGTTTAATGCTTCTGAACATAAGGCAGGGGAGCAGGGCAGAAGGGTCATAGGAGTGGATTTAGGAGAGCCAGTGTGGGGTGGCATTTTTGCCTCCCACTCGCCCTCCTGTTTCTCGCTTACACAGGGTACTTGGTTTTTCATGGCTGCTGTGCTGGGAAAAGGGGTTGGTTGGGAACAAGCACCTGATGGTATCTTAATTGCCTCTTTCCTCCTCTCCAAGTTCTTTAGCATCCTTTACCCCCTTCTGTTCATTTTAACCCTCTAAACCTAAACTCATTTCCATTAAAGTCCCAGCAGTTTCTATGACATATCCTTCCAACAATATTATTTAGCAGTGTAAGGAAGTTGTGCTGCTTTTTGAAAATCTGTATTTGTACTAAAAGGTCCACAGAAAGATCTACTTACACCATGGGTGGTAGTTTTGGTTTTTAAGCTTTAGAAAAGTCTATAACAAAATGTGTTGACTCCCTCTGCTCTCCCCCAGGAAGAGAGTATCCAACTACGAGTTTGTGCCACAAACTCATAGTGTGTGCCTAAAGCCAACACTCATCTTGTTCTGTTGAGAAGATACGATATCTTAATAAGGCATGTCATTTGATGCTGTCAGCTGAATTTAGACGTCTTACCTGAGAGCTTGCAGAGAAATTTCCACTGCCTCCAGCCTTCAGTTTTAGGCTGCATACTTAATATCCAGGCCCCTGATTTGCATTTTAGGACTGGGATGTTGAGAGAAGTGTGCCAGCCACTGTGAGGCCTAATTTACGGCACGCACTGTTCTGCTCTGCTATGTCAGATCGGCACCCAGTTAGCTGGAACAGAAAAGCCCTTTGCTACAGAGAGCCTTTTTTGCAGTAAATATGCAATGTTCTGCAGACTGCCCTCCTAGTTTGATTTACGTAAATGCATCCTGCTTTTCAGCCTTGAAGGTCCCCCAAGGCGGCTCATAGTGGGATAAATTACAAAGCAGTTGCATGGATCCACAGTAGGAATAGCTGAAGTTTGACTGCCTCCGATTTCAGAAAAGTGCACTGGCTGCTCAAATGTGCTGGGAAAGTCATTCAGTAGATGAATTGTACTTAGATGAAGTACTTAGCTTCAGTAACTAAGGCAAGAAGGTGCCCCCTTGTGGCATCTTTCTGTGTGACATTACTAAACGAGTTGCTGCTATAATGAGTAATGCCTATACAAAAACTGAGGTTTATTGAATTTGCTCTCCAGCTGCAGTGTTACAACCAAGACATTATTTACTCTCAATTATATCTGATGGGCTTTCAAACAGGTAAATGTTAAAACTTCCTTGCAGACAAATACAAGACTTTTTTATTAGTCTGCCTGGCCTCCTACATCTGCGCCATATTGCACAGGCTGTCTTGAGCAGTGGATCCAGCAAGCTACCAACCTATAAGGGGCTGTTAACTGCCATGGGCAATTGTGGCTCACACTGGGTGAATTAAAATGCATATTATTAACAGATGGTGTTATATTACAGGGGAGTTTTTTTGTGGGTAAAAGTAGAAGTGAGAGAACTGCATGGCTTCAGCTATGTGGACTGAATATTTTCTTCATATTGAGAAAAGCAGCATGCATGAAGGCTTTACCACAAACCTACTGCTTTCCACGTAATATATATATTTTTTCTATAGATACGAAAAGAAACAATTGAGCTTCTGGAGATGAGTCTGATCAAGATGTGCAGAGATGGTTCTCTGAAGCTGGGACTCTTTTAATTAAAATATTTGTAGATGAAGACAACTCATCTACAGTCTAGACTCTCATCCAGTCTAGAATTCTTGTACCTGAGAATTTGGTTGTGCGACACTATGCAAGTATTCTCAATAATGTAACAATATTTTGCATTTTTTAGTACATGGCAGAAAAAAGTGTTACATCTTTTTGTCATACTGAAATAGTTTGTGTATAATAAATGCATCCTTTTGCATCTAGTCTTCTGCTGGGAGCTCTTGTCTATAGTATTATGCTATTGAAAGTGTTGAAGTTTTCTATCAGCATGGAGGGCACCTGTCTTTGAAACATGAATGAACTCCACAATAGTGCAAACAAGGGTGTGGATTTCTGAAAAGTAGCCAGACATGTGCTGCTGGTTCCTGCTTTGAGGATTTAATAGATGAAACTTAAGTTTCAGGGATACCACAGAATTCACTTTTGGAAATTAAAAAAAAAAAATCTTGTTTACTATGTGATGCTTCTGAGAGTATTTGTACTTGACACAAAGCATAATTCATTTGTGAAAATTATGTGGACAGAGTAATCCAGTGCCCTGATGTAGGTGATGAAGAGGTGCAATTAGAGACTGTTAAAATCCCAGTCAAGTCTAGCCAATCCCCCTCATAATGTATTTGTCTGCGGGCAAGCATTTCCTCCTCAACCCAGAAAATGCATAGTGGATGTCCTCAACACCCACTTTCCACAACAAGAAAGCATCTTGAGTGAGCAAGTGCTGCATGGGGATTTTATGAACAGCAATGGTGGTTGCTGCCCTAGTATAGGGGAGACAGATTGGCTCTCCCATCAAAAGCAAGGACATGAATTCCCTTTTGCTGGTGCTGGGAGCTTTGTATTGTTCTGCTAGAACAGAGGAGTTGGTTTTGCAAGGGTAGGCAATGTTGACAGCTCTCTGCTTTGATGAAAACTCCAAGAGAACTTGGAGGAAGCTGTGGGTTTTTTGAGATTTGACATTTTATCCGCAGTACTTAAGTGCCCTTAATTAAATCCAAAGAAAAAAAAATTACTTTTTTGTCTGGCCATTCATCTAAGGAGCTCAAGGCAGCATACAAGAATATCCCCCTTCCGTTTTATTTAGCATATCTGCCTTAGGGCCCAATCCTATCCAACTTTCCAGCAGCGGTGCAGCAGCTTACCTTATGGAGGCCTCTATAACTACCCTCTGACCACAAGATGCAGTACACACCCCGTTGGCATGGCTACACCAGGGCTAGAAAGTTGGCTAGGATTTGGCTCCCAGTCTCCTGCTCTAACCATTGCATGACCTTATTATCAGAATCATTCTGCAGTTGCAAGAGATGTTTCTAATATGAGAATGTGTCCTGTCATCTCTGTGTCTGCTTTCAGCCACTTTCTAAAAGGCTTGACACAAACATCACTTTATAGTTAGCCATTTTTTTTCCTCTGTCCAATTTGTTTAATCTGCAATCTTTCTCAAATGAAGAAACAGCTGTTACATGTGAGCAAATTGACTAAATTGCAAACAATTCAGTATCAGTCGGTATGTGTTACTATAAGTACTGTACTCATTTGAGCCACAATGGTAAAGTATTGATACAGCAGGCTATTAATCCTTAAAATTAATTAAATAAAATCAGCCTGTGAAATAGGTTTGTCCGAGAGAGAGAGAGATTGGGGAGCCAGTGTTGTGCCATCACTTGATGCCTCTTCCAGATCAAAAATATATGGGTGGTAGGAATGGATGGGAATCTAGCCTCTGCCGTAAGAAGTTCCAAATGATTTAGAAAATGAATTTATATTGTTGCCACTTAAAGCTAACTGGCAGGGGAAGCTTTAATCTTAATATGTGGTGATAAAATAATCATTTCTCAGAAGAATATAAATCAGTTGAAAAGTGGCTTTCAGCAAATCCCAGGCATTTTTCCCCCCACAATCTTAAGATAATTAACTAAACCGCTAATAAACACTTACAGTTTGTCTTTCTGGTTCTGCGACTGACATTTATATTTTTAGGTATGGGATTCCCCTTCTAGCTTCAGCCCCTTGTGGGGCTGTCCCCCACTCCAGAGAGTTCCTTAGCCGTCAGGGAGTGCAAGGGGCTGAGGCAGTGGGGAATGTTTGCAGTAAAGAGCAATAATAATATGCAATATTAACAAAAAGAAAAGTGGTTGTTATTCTGAATTATCTTTCCACTTTCATAAGGGGACATGCACAGCAAAGTACGGTCATTCTTACCCACAGAAACCTGAATGGAATGCTGATTTGACTTGGAACATGCACCACATTGCACAGGATGTCACATATAAAATTGTCAGTACCTCATGGCAAGTTTTATCCACAGATGTTTGTATAAGCATTCCCCCCATATACCTGTGGTTTCAATTATCCATGGTTCAAAAATCCCTCCACCTCGTAAATTGCTCAGCTGCTTCAGACTGCAGCCTTCCTGTCACTCTTGCTAGTCTCCTGGCTCTTTGCTGACTGCAAAATGGAAGCAAGAAGCACTCATAGGAAGGGAGATAGTGGGCTGAAAAGAACATGATGTTTATCATAAAATTCAAAGAGCTTAGAGTCATGTTCTTTACAGACTGCTACCTTGCTTCCTGTGAGTGCTTCTGCTGCTTCCTTCTTCCATTTTGCTGTCAGCAGAGACCCAGGAGACCAGGAAGAGCAACAGGAAGGCTGCAATCTGAAGCAGATTGCAATTTGCATGATTGGGGGGGGGGATATGAGTCTGCATCATTGCAGATGACCTGAGGGACAAGACTGGGTTGTCTCATCTCCTCTTCCAGTCAAATCCATGACTAATCACATCAAGTGAACAGTGTTTAAGAACTACAACCTGCATTTCTCCAGAGGTTTTAATGCCCAGGAAGAACAATCTGGATCCAGGATCAAAATGTTCCATTTGTCAAACAGAAGCTACTCATCAAAAGATTGCTGTACTTTACTGCCAAGGTATCCAAGGATTACAGGCCTCCAAACTGAATCAACATACCTTTCATTATTTTATATTATACAAAAGAACATGACTTTCACACTGTGCATTTTATTTAAAAGTTTTTAAAACATACATAAAAAACCACTATCCATATAATCTAAATTCTAGCAACATATACAAATATGGAGTTATTACAGAACATGCTGAGGTAAGAAAGTACATTCTAGGAAGAATAACCACTCAACATTATTTGCACCCATCTCACTGGCACCAAAACAAAGAACTCTTTGCATACCTTGAGTCAACATACAAGAGACAATACCAAAGTTGGCCTAAACAAAAGGAAAGAAAGTTACTGACAATGATACTTGTCTGTGCTGTGTCTCTTACATTCAGGAATCAATAAGTTAGTGCTTAAGATATAGGGCAGTAAAATCAAGAAAGGTCAGTTTTCATCTAATTGACAAGTTTAATTTTGATACATTCAATTCCCCACACAGTCCCTTTTATGTTGTTATAACATTTGATGTACTGACAAGCTCATTCTGCAGCACACCATTCAAGATGGGCCTGCATGTACACTTAAGCACACCAAAATCTGTGGGTTTTGGTAAGTGTGCTACTTCCAACCAAAAATTTTGCAATGTACACTTCTGGGCACAATTCCAGTAGCAGATTGAAATGCAGCTCCATAGTAGCCTTTCAGTAGCATGCTGCCAATAGGTGCTTTTCATATATGCTTATGAGTTTTGTGGGACCACATACACAAAATCCTAGACTTTGGCAAAGTGCGCACATACAGAGACACTCTGATGAAGTGTACAAGTTTAAAAAAAACCCTCTGTTTCAAAGAAAATTACTCCCATCTCTTCAGCTTCCAAGCAGAAAATATCCTGCTGAATATGATGAATTTGCACTTGAGTACCACAGTTATGTTCTTATAAAACAGTCACTTCACCCTGTGAATAAATTCAGGCTTGTTAAAGCTTTAAAATTAAAGAAAAATGCAGAAGTACATGATCATTCTCTGCTAAGGAAACTCGACTCGTGCAACAAGAATAAAAAAATGAATTCTGCTAAGTTTGGTCTTTCTCATTTTAATACAACTGAATGGTATAGGATTCTGAATAATTTAAACTTCTGTCTGATTTCAGTCTTTAACAAAAAACAGAACCAAGGTGATTGGTCTGTGCAAGACACACACAAGCCCCACCAATTTTGCAAGTGTCACTTTCATTATGAAAGATGCCAATTTATAAGAATGAGACAATAGAATCTAGTGAACTAACACTGACAGTCATATTTATAGAATAGGCCATGGAACAGTTCATATGCACACACTCTGAATGTTTTCTTAGGTCACGCATTTAGACTTGGTGTACCGCAGTTATAGAATAAAAATAAGTTATGCATCACTTTTATAAATTAAAAACACAATATAAATTGAACAAGGCACAAAAGCAACCTATATGCTTATACTTTTGAAATTAAAGGTTTGGGATACTTCCATTTAAGAGCTGTGATTGTCGTGATTAACCTTGCTAGCTAAGCTACACTGGAATATTGTGCATTCAACTATACAAACCACCAGAAAAATACACAATGCTCCTTTGAATTATAAGTTCGTAAAACATTTAAAGTCCATAAAACTGGGCTATTGCTGATTGCAGGGTATCATTTATCTATTTAACATCCTCACTACTGTGCCATTACACTACAATAAAACAAAGCATCTTTTTCATATCATAAGCCAAGCTGTGCTTTTTTCTTGATACGCATTCAAATATGGCAAAATGGAATTTGGCTTGTGATGTCGTATGAATATAGCTATACTTTCAGTTTTCATCATGCATAAAGTCTAACTAGTTCAAGTATATAAATCTTGGAGAAAGATAATTTCACTGGCAGTGGAAAATGAAGTACCTTTACTGCTAAACCAAAAATTCACAAAGAATTTACAGAATCGAGTGGGTAATAATCCCAAAGTGTCTCATGTTATATCAAATGCCAATATTTTTAAACTGGTACCCATTAATCTAATGGTTAGCAGATTTCACATTTTTAAGACTCCAGGATGTCACTGTATACAACTGTTTCTTAAGGCATATAAATACACATAAGCACACTGGGGGGAAAAACCAAGTTGTGCAGCTATGGGTGTTCTAGAAACCCCAATTTACACACCCACAGACAGGTACATTATATCAGTGTGCTTGTGCTAAAAACAAAGCTGAACACCTCTACCCTCTTGCAGAATCTATTTGAAAAACACTTAATTCTTTTTTATGTTTGAGGAAGCCATAGAAGGTGGTGTTTTGTACATTACGTTAATAGAGTTTTGTACATTCTATAAACAGTTAAATTCCTTAAACCAGGGGTCTCCAAACCCAGGCCCAGGGGCCAGATGTGGCCTGCGGTGAGCCTCTATCTGGCCCGTGGCCAGCCTCTTGTCCCCTGAATGCCCATAGCCCACTTTGCTGAACATGACTGGAACTATGCTCTGGTTGCATCTGGAGGGTGTTCTAAGGGCCAGAGAGGTTGAATGAATGAGCGCATTCTTTCATTTATTCCAATATCTAAGTTCCATCTCTAATTTATATAAATTTTATATTTAAATTTTTTTTCCAGCCCTCAAAACCATGCCAGACATTTGATGCAGCCCTCTGGCCAAAAAGTTCGGAGACCCTTGCCCTAAACCACCACAAACTGCATTCCTAGAGGCCCAAAAGAGTGTACTTGGTAGATTTAAGGCTAACATAAGTAATAAAACAGAAACTGCTAAAAATGCTAGGTTTTGATTAGCCACAGCTGAGCAACACAAGAGGCAATGCATCAGCACTGAGGTGACATGATGCCCTGGAGACTGCTGGCACACAGCAACTATATTGGCCAGAGATGTGGCATAACTCTAGACTACCAATTGATTTCATTAAATAAATCGATGAAGGAAGCTGTTATTCATCTTAAGGATAACCTTATTTATTAAAAACCCTGTTGAAATAATTGCCTTTCATTGCTCTTATAGGAAGTGCAATAAGCGGTTTAAGTTTACAATGTCATGTATGGTCTTATGATTAAGATCAGCCTGTTAGATATTGATTGTTGGAAACACTAGTGCGGAGGCTTATGTGACCTCAACGATATTTGTTTTCTACTTCGAGAACAGGATCTTTTTGGCACTAGGCCATGGAGAACGAATTTTGATTATGCATTTGCAGTGAAACAATTATTTACCCTCAGTAATTAGGAATCTTTGTCTCATGCCTGTCTAAGAAACAATGCAGTGCCTGTCAGTAGTGAATGGAAAGCCCATTGGTTTTTTATGAAGAAAGCAGTAGTTGTGAATAGACCAGGACTTTTCAACCATTTGCAGGTGCCACTTCATGAGTACCACCAGTGCACCAGAGACAGCAGTTGTGCACAGGAGTGGGTAGCTTGCCCCCGAGTTAGGGCTTTGCTCTGCACTCTTCTTCCCCAAACCATGCTTATTTTGAAGGGCAAGGCAGCTGCACAGCCACATCTTGCCCACTGGTGCACCACTGAACCACTCTTCTCCACTTTCAGTGGGGTTAGGGTCAGGCAGGGTAGTGCTCCATGGTCACCATGGAGCTGCCATAATGTGAAGTACCACTAACAGTACCACTCCTACTACTTGTTGAAAAGCTCTGGTATAGACCCTCAAATGGGGTAGCCATTTTTCTGAGCTTCAGATCTCCCGTTTTGTTTGACAGAAAAAGTCATCTTCAATTTCTACAAGTCACATTCTCTAACTGACTTCTTCTTTATTTCCCATGGAATGTGGCATGTTCTGTGGTATCTGATACACCAATTCATCAGAGGGATTTAGACCGGACATCCCCTTGGGTGTATCATACAGTACGTGGGTAGGGGATGAACTGTCAGCCCTGGAGACCAGTTTATTGTAAGTTCCCACTAGAGGAGGGGCTTGATTTCCTGAAGCCTTGAAAGTAGATACAGAAGAAATGCCAGGAGGGGCCGCAAGATGACCAGACATATCCATCACTATTGGTGTTGCGTATTCTGGTCCAGTTATTGGTAGTGGTTCAGCATAGGCATGGTAAATCTCTTGTTCAGGTGCATTGTACGGATCCGTATCAGCATAACTGGTTTCTTCTTCAGGTTTAAAAGTTGATCTCTGATGAAGTGTACCAACAATTCCTCCTACCAGGGGCTGTGCGTACTCTGTACAAAGAGACCAGTATCTCTAAGAAGATTTTTTCCAACTCTTAATTTTAGAGCCTTTCATAATGGTAAAAAAAAATTGGAGCATATGCATTGTAAAGGGTAAGTTCATAAATGAAAAATCTCTAACAGGATCATTTAGGAAGCACATAAGTGGTATTTAACCACTTCTGTAGCCACTGTAACTCTGCAGTAACTGTAGGAACTAGGAGAGCAACATATACACCATTCACACAAACGTCCTGGTTCAAATGAAGGGTGGCTCCATGAGCTTCTAAGGTGACAGTGTTGAACAACTCCCCTACCTAAACTGACCCAAAAAATCAAAGAACAGAGCAAGCCAATGCTTTATATTCTGTGGTTGCTCACAGGCTTTATTCTAGGCCTATAAGCTAAAAAAGGCATGGAAGTCAAAAGCCGTCATGATAAGGAAGCACTATGAAATATTCTGTGACTTACATTTTTATTAGCCATTTAAAAAGGCATAGGGCTTGTTCAAATGATTATTGGAAAAGCTGCATTTCTTCCAAGTGAAAACGAAGATGGAAACTATTTATTTGAAGCAGCTACATAATGAAAAACCAACCAGCTGTAATAGTTAGTTTCCATCCTTCTCGGAAGTGAAAAGCTGCAATGCAGGATGTGATTTTCATGCGGGCATGCTCTCAAGCAAACTATCACCTTTATAAAAAACCAAAGCTGGACAATTCTATGAGAGGACTGCACCACCTTTGCTAACAGCTGAACCATATTTTCCCCCAAGTATGCTCTAAGTTTGACCCATTTTTGGCACAGAATTAAAAAAGAAGGGGGAAGAAATGAAAAAATCTTACATTACTGTAAGATCCTTTTTAATTTTTAACATGCAATACTTTCTTCTGGTTTAAAATGTCCATCCTTCACCCAAACGTAAACTGGGAAACCCAAATACCTGCAGACTGAGTTTGTAACATGGCTGTAACGTCTCTGGACCTCAGGCAATTAACTTCACTGCTGCTATAACGAACAGGTGTTTCTTCATGCTCTGCAGACTTGGCAGGAAGAAATTGTTTCATCCCTTTCCACCAACCTACACAAAGATTTGAATACGAAGAAACAATTTATGAAATTTTTTCCATTCTACCTTTCCAGCTCACAACACGACACTTACGTTAACAATCAACATTATTTTAAAGCAATAGCATAATGAGCTACACACAACATCACATACACAAGTATGAACACACACACACACACTAAGCAGCTAATCAGCAGCAAAATTTACCGCACTGGAATAAAAATATTTTCCTGGCACCTGGAATAAAAATATTTTCAGCTGGCATATAAACCATGAAGGAAACGCTATATAGTTTGACTGAGACTCAGATAATGCTGGCATTGGTCATGAATGCATGATAACAAGCCATTTACAGCTATTTTAGACGGAAGTAAACTATAAGAATGTATTTTGATCTCAGTGTTTAATAAGAACAATGGGAAGTATTACCTGTGCGATCCCAATAAGGTATATCATAGGTCCCTTCTGATTTCTTCTTTCTGGAAAAGTTGGTGCAAATTTGGTTTATTATGATGCAGAACACAAACGATAATAGAAAATTATTATTTGAGGTAGAACGGGCACTGACATAGTATTTTCCTAAAAAGTATTTCCAAGACGAAAGAGAACTCAAAAGGTCCCCTTGCACTTATTTCACCTTCAACAGCTGCCATGTTTTCATTAAAATGAAATATATAACTAATCTAAATAAAAAGGCATCCTATTCCTCTCTGAAGAAATGTACACATTTACTTCTTCTATAAGGATCACGTAGTAGCAGCTGAGTCTCAACAAACCTTCTAAAGTTTAGTTTCGTCTGTGGTGGTTCAAGATAATGTACTGCGCTACCAAAAAAGGTCCCCTTTTAACACTGATAAATATTGTTAAGCTTGAAACATAGGCAAACATGTAACTTGAAGTATTAATCATTTTAGTGGACAAACTAAATCACTTTAACTTGAATAAATCACTTTTGAACTTTTCCCATTCCACCTGCATATACAGGTTCATGCCACATAATGATGTTCTGGCCAATGATGGAACACATATACAGTCCCGTAAGATTATAATGGAGATTTGAAACAGGCTTGTAGCTAAGAGTAACAGGCTATATCAGATTGTCCCACTAGATGGTGCTGTGCACTTTCACATAACAGCAAACTGCCTAACACCACATTCCTCAGAATGTATCCTTGTGATCATTAAACAAACCGTTCCTGTATTACATTTCATGTGGAGATACAAAATTTACCTGTTTCTCCAATGCCAGGCACAAACTAAGATCAAGATGAGGGTGGTAAAGACCATGACCAACACAGGAACCAGGACAGCAACCAATGCTACATCTGCAATCCATTAAAAAAAGGTGTTTGGAAACGTTCACAGACTCATTTAAAGCTAATCTGATAAACCCCCTTTCTTTTACTTATACAAATATTCCAGATAATTCATTTAACATCCATTTTAAAAAATCTCCTTCACTCCATTACAGCAAAACCGGTTTTAGAGTGGTTTCTCTCTCCTTAACTTGACCACAAATTGGTTACCAGTTTTATTTATTTATACAGGTATTTATATACTGCCTTTCTTTGGTCGTCAGATTTCTCCTCAGACTTTAATCCAAGGCAGTTTACATAGGCAGGCTGTTCTAAACCCCCATAGGGATTTTTACAATTGAATAGTTTTAGTCTTTCATAGAACTCCTTGTTCCAGCTGGATTCCTTCCCAGTCTAGCCTCTCTCTGGTCCTTCACCTCCCGCGCTCCACTTGACGGAAACTCCTCTCTGCCGCCTAGGGTCAGCTCATCAGTATTTCAGCGTGTCATCAGTTCTCGGGTACTTCCTGTTGTTTCGAACTGGCAGCCTCAGATCTTCAGGCATACAAGGCGGCAGCTCTACCAACTGAGCCAGACTTCCTGCCAGTTTTAGTACTTCTCAGTATAGTAATTAAATAGTGAACAATTCTTTTCATTCAGCAGCTGGTTACCAATTACTAGGCGTCTACCAGTTGCAGACTGGACCCCTATGTTGCCCTGGGGCACAGGACGCAACATGCCAGTCCCCACCCCAAGAGGAGACTTATCAGCCATACGGGAGTCATGCAACATCCACAGTGCTCCAAAAACCTAAGCCCTCCAGAGCGCCATTAAACAGTACTTCAGGTTTTCCGGAAACCAGAAGTACTGTTCACAGCACTCCAGAGGCCTCAGAAGGCTTTTGGAGTGCCTATAGATGCAGCAGAGGTCCTCCCTGGCCCTTGGAAGGGCTCTAGAGCAGGGGTGTCAAACTCATTTCATCCTGGAGGCCACATTGGAATTATGGCACCTGCTGAGGGCCGAACTCCAAATGTGGCACCCGGAAGTGACCTGAACACAGGAAGTGAAGTCACTGGGCGAGCTCCGGCCATGGCCAGAGGGAGTTGCAGGGCTTGGAATGCTGTGCACGGTGCCTCCGGCCCTCAGAATGATGTTCTGGGGCCCCATAAGGCCACAAAAGTTCATTTCCGGGTGTTCCAAAAACCCAGAGGTGACCCTTGAAGGCATTCTGGGACTTGAGAAAATAACTCTGAGGGTTGGGGGTGCTGCGTGCCATGTTCCTAGCCCTCGGAATTTTCCTCCAGCCACAGTTGGAGGAGATCTCCGGTCGCGGTCAGAGCAAGCGGGGGTGGGGCAGCCCCAAAGCTCCCCCAGATCACGGGGGTTGCCCCAAATGGCTCTGCGAGCTGGATCCGGCCCATAGACCATATCTTTGACACCCTTGCTCTAGAGGGTGGGCTGAGACAGCAGTGGTGCCATAGGACCTTTGCTCCTCCCCAGGACTGCCACTGGTTTCTACTCAAAAATGGTATGACCTGTAGACCACACAGCTATATATAACTATCAGTCTCTATTATATGCATTTATATGTTAAAAGTATAGTTAATAAACATTATCAAAAATAGGAAGTTCCTTGATTTCTATTAACGCTACGTATTATGCTGCTGTAATGCAATTCGTCAGTACCTTTGGTTACACTTGGAGTTACTGTTGTGTTCTTGATCTCAGGAGTAAAGGTTGTTTTATCAGTCTGCAATGGAAAGTCATTCCTGCTCCTGGGTGCTGGGGGCACTGTAGGTCTTTGAGGTCGACCTTTAAATAAAAATCAAAGTCTAGAGGTTAAGCAGTTAATTAAAAAGCCAAGTGGCTTCCTTTGGGTAAGCAGAGTAATATCCAGTTTATAATAGCCATTATAATAACTTTAATGCATCACCAAAAAATAAAATTAAACTGCTAAGACTTGCTGTATCAACAAATAAATGTGAATGAATGAATGAATGAATGAATGAATGAATGAATGAATGAATGGGTCACAAGCCATAATACACTTTGTACTGCAGGAACATCATTCAATCACACTGATGCTGAAATCAAATGTTGATAAATGCCAAGGAAAAGACTGCCAGCCAATTACATATAAAACATATCATTAGCATAATAAAATGTGCCAGTTATTCCTCTTACTCAGCTCTCCCTAATATGAATTATATTAAATACAACTTCATTTACCAATGTTAAACTGACATCCTAGCAATTCCACTTTCATGGCAATTTTCTGATGCCACTTCACAGGGTTTATTCTAACAAAACGAGCGATAATAGGTGGAATGAAGTTATTGCGAACTTCTTGATAATATCCAGTGTTGCCTTGAAATATCTGTAAAAAAGAGATGATTTAATTAAAGTCTAAAATGCTCCAATTTTATGCCTCTGTCATAAAATGCCTATATTTTCAACGTGCATTTCTGTGTAATTTTGTGTGATCCTCTTGGTGTGGGCCTTTCCCACTCCTCCTCTATGCAACTTGGTACCAAAAAGTATTTTACAGACTCTGCTTTTGTTTGCAAGCCTTCATTTGCATCTTGCTTTCTCTGCTGGAATTCAGAAATGTTTGAGTTAGGAATGAGCTGGCTGATTGGCTCAGATTTCTGCTAACTGTTCTCCAGGCAGGGAAAAAGTGGAGATAAAATAGGGTGATGTCATTCTAGCCAAGGAAGAAAACAGGTTCCCTGGTGGAAGCTCTCCTTCTCTCTTCATCCAGCTAGTTGCTGGGAATGCAAGGGTTAGTGGGTTCATCATCCAAATCAGATAAAAATCAGATAAGCAACAGTCAAAAAACTGAAAGGATTTGATCTTGATTTTAGACTTTGTCTCCTCCAGTCTTGTTCTAAGCTCATTCATAGTTCCCAGACAGTCTTCCATCCAATTTAAAGCAGGCATGCTTGAGGTTCTGCAGTGCCTCAGCACCATACTAGCAGCCAGTATTACTGATGGTTAATTAACCCCCTTTGTGCCAAATTCAAGTTTTGCTCCTTTTCTTTTCTTGTTCATTTGGTTTTGTTATCCCCTTTTCCTTTATTAGAATTTTAATAAACCTTTTACAGTTTAACCCCAAGTCTTCCTGGTCCCTTGTATGGGAAGTACAGTGGATTGCCACATCTGCAGGCACTACTGCAAGAATGATTTCAATAGCGACCTCTAAAGTTCAGTATTGTTCTAGGAGGGGAGCTTTTACCCAGGGAGCCCATCTGCTTAACCCGATTTCCTGGACTGGTGGCAGTGGATTCAGTCAACCAAAGCTTTCACCCTATAAGCTGCAAGTCCAAATAGGACAGAAAAAGGAGCAGGAAGGAAGTGAGTGTGCTAACCACTATAGAAGCTACTGTCCTGGATCAGTGTGTGGTCACTGACAGACGCTCCTCTCTTGACCCTGACAGCCTCAGACCCAGAGTTCACAAAGCACAGAGGAATGTAAGTGCATTTAATGCATAGTTTAAATTCAGGAAACTTCAGACATCTCTCATTGAAATTCCTTCTACGTATCTGATAAATGCCACATTTCAGAAATCTTAAATAACCTCAGGAGTCTCTATTCTGCTCAAACATTCATCTACATAACCTCAAGCAGGCAATGACAAACAGCTTAGCTGACTACTTTGCAAAATTTCAAGGACAACTCATCAGTAGCCATTCATCACCTTAAAACAATAGGCTTACAGTGTTTCTCTGGGTGAAAATCAGGGCCATGTTTTACCTCTGTGGTCTCCTGCAAAAGCCCAAGAATGATTTAGAGACTCAAACATGTAAAATCTAAAGAAGGGCAGCTGACGATAGAGCTAGATGTGACTTGGTTGCAACGGAGTGCTGGAAGGGCACTTCAGCTATTTTCCCCAGGATGTATTCTCTTGCCATGCAATCATAGGCATGTCTACCCAGAAGTAAGTCTTACAGAGTCCAATGGTACTTACTCCCAGGAAAGTGTATATAGTATTACAGCTTAAGCCTTAATTTCTATCAATTAAGCAATAAGTAGGAGAAACAGGCTCATTTATAGTGGTCTTGCCACGACAGTTCACGACAGAAGAGTTAAACAAGATATTTCTACTACATTATGTTATTGCTGCTGTTGGTTCGCAACTGCTTAACCATCAAGGCGTCCCATGTATATCACAGTAACAGCAAAATACCACTATGACAAATCATGAAAGCTCTTATTTCAAAGCTATAATGAGTTTGACTTACAAACAGCCTAGATCAGCGGTCTCAAACTTGCTTCATATAGCGGCCAAACAGCATTCATGATGCCTGCTGAGGGCCAGAAGTAATATCAGAAAGCAAGAAGTGATGTCGTTAAGCAGGTCATGACCAGAAATAAGCACTTTTTCTCACTTAGGAAACGGCAGAAGAGAAAATATGTAAATCTTGTTCATATTTTCAAGATATGGGAGAGTCCCATTATCATGTGGGCTGCCCTTTCAGCAGTGACAGCACAGCTCAGCAGCTGAGAGCAGCTGATGGTGGTGCAGCAAGAGCCCAGAGCCAGATAAAGAGCTTCTGGGAGCCGCATCCAGCTTTATGTTTGACACCCCTGGCCTAGATGTTCAAACCACCTTGAATTCAGAGGAGAAAAGTGTTAATGCTTAAATAAATTTACTTCACAAGTGCATTCCTACACCTCATTCAATATTCAATGCGGGATTATGGCCCCCCCCCCCAAAAGGACATTTACCACTGAGCTCTTATCCAATGCTTCCAAATTCTGATATCTCCACTGAAACTCATTTTGCACATTTTCTTATTTCAGTGCTTGCCTTGCGCAAACAAACTTGCTTAGCCATGTTCTGTTGTTCTATCAGGATGATCCAGGGGTAGTTAAATATACAGTTGCTGGCCAACATGGTCACAGGATGTGGAACTCTTCTACAATAGTGCAAAGGGCTGAAAGGAGCAACGTTCCCTCCACCAAGTAGCAATTTGCACATAATTGGACCAGTGGGTAATGCAACCAACTCAATTCAGACATTTGGGTCAGGAGTATAACTGCAAGCAGACTACACTCAAAGAATTCACACTCAAAGAGATGCAGTAATTGCCTGATTACAACTTAATTCTGACACACAAAATATAGAGCAATTTTACCTTATCCCTCTCGACACCAGGTTCCCTGTATGCTATCCATGTCTGTGTATCATTGCTGGACAGAATCCTATAGGCAGAGACATAATAATGGTGCTCTGCTAAGGTGGAGCCAGTAGTAATGATACCTGTGAAAAAGAAGATTCTCATTGACAAGAAATAGCAAGATTTTTTTTTACGTTAATCAAGGCTTTGGACCAATATATACTTAAGCAGCATATAAATGGCGAGGAGGTAGAGAGGGTTGCAAGTTTTAAATTCTTGGGTATTTATATTGCAGAAGATCTTTTGTGGTCTGTTAACACCAATGTTAGTAAAAAAAGGCACACAAGCGATTATACTTTCTACTTGGGAAGTTAGACCTGCCACAGTGTTTGCTTGTGTCTTATTGCTTGTGTCTTATTATAAAAGAGCATTGCAGAGAATTATAAAGATTGCACAGACCATCACTAAGACCCATTTACCAGTCCTGGATGACATCTTCATATCCCACTGTTTGCAGAAGTCACAAAGTATTCTCAAAGATCATACTCATCCAGCTTATAATTTTTTTGAATTGGTGCCTTCTGGCAAACGATACAAATCTATTAGGATACACACCACACGATTTATGAACAGCTTTTGTCCCAGAGTTATAACCATATGGAATAATGAACTTAAAAATTACTAGGAATGTGGTAACACAGCATCTTCAAATGTTTACTGGGTTTTATTATTTACTATTTCTCTGAGTAATCTGTATGTATATGTAGCATTGAATGTGGGATGGATTTAAATGTGTTGTATGATTGTTACTTAAATGTTTTATGTTTGTGTCTTGGAGTGTGTTGAAATTTCGTTGTACCTGGTACAATGACAATAAAATATCTATCATCTAATTGAAGTTCCTTGGACAAAATTGAAGGAAGCCGAATCTATATTCCCCATTGAGGCCAGTTGAAGAATTTCCCCTCACACAAGTCTCTTCTTCGCTGTCTCAAAACTACATGTAATTACACATGAATAATTCAGGGAAGTGTAGAGAAAAAATTGCCCCAAACAGCATGGAGTGAGATTTCCCTCAGGACCCTGTGAAGTCACAACCTAACAAAACACAGAGGCAGTCAGGTAAGTTAACACAATCAATTTATTAGCTGAATTAGGAAAAGAAGGTAAACAAAGGTAGCATATAAGACATGCACCAAGTAACTACCCTGCTAAACATATAATACCTATTGGCTTGGTCTCTGCCCTACTGGGTTATCAATATAGCAAAGCCAACAATCTTTGAAGTCCATCAAAACAGCTACCTCCATCCCTGGCTAATATTTTTTTCCATGTTTTATTTTATTAAACACAGATACAAACAAAAAAAATAAAAAATAAAGATATTACAAGTTGTGTGGCAAATGTGGAAATCTCAAACTACATTTCTTTGTTCTACTATAAAATCATACAAAAGATTAGTTATCAATTCTTAAACAATCTACACATATTGAAAAATACATTTTCAATACAAAAATAATAAAAACATCAAGGTTAAGTCTCCTATATACTCATCAAACCATAGATTATTTGGCCCATTATATTGAACTACATTTCTTTATTCTACTACAAAATCATACACAAAATTAGTTATCAGATCTTAAACAGTCTAGATTTATTAAAAATTACTTTGTCCAAAGAAAAATAAGAAACATGAAAATTAACTTCCCTATCTACTCATCAAATCCATAGGTTATCTGGCCCATTTTCCCCTCAGTGCACAGGAAGTCCATGAATGGTTTCCAATTATCCATAAAAGTTTTTACTGACTTGTTATTAAAGACAAGTCATTATTCTTATTCTTGTTATTGTTATTAAATTGTAAGTTTATCCATTATCCATCAAAACCTCTTCCTCCTGACATTGATCCTGTTGTATATCTTCTAATCTTCCCTCTTGTCCTAAGTCTTCCTGTTCTTCTTTAAATTTCTACAAAAAGTTTCTTGCCTATTGGACTGTATCCAGCCAGTACATTTTTTGTTCTCTATAAACCTAGTCAACTTCTGAGCCAATGATTTGTTCATCTGTTTGTAAATACCAAGCTAGGACCTGAACCATTCGTTGTCTCAAATCTTATCCAACTTCTCCGAAATTCTTTGGTACAGCTCTTAATCTCAGTGTTTTTTCTTTATTTGCTTGTTCCATCAAAGAGATCATATCCAATGTTTTCTCTTGTTCTGAACTCAGGACTCCGATTCTGCAAGGACTCTGATTCTGCAATCAGTGATATTCACTCTGTTCTGGATCTCCCGTGTCTCTTGTTTAATATCTTTGACAGATTCTTCAAGCTGAGCCACATCTTGTCTCAATTCCAGTTTCAGGTCTTTAAGCATCCCTGGCTAATATTTAGCCAACAGTGACACACTCACTTTGCAACAAGAAAAGCCCCAAGCAGTTGGGTCCCTGCCCTTTTGTACCCCTTAGAAACGGAACTGAAAATTCCAGACCTATCTCCCTCTATGCGAACACGCACAGCTACAGTCTACACCCTGGTAAGGCATGCAAACGAAGGATGCTAGAACTTTGGAATTCTCAGCCAATAGAAGTCAGCATGTAAACGAAGGATGCCAGGGCTTCAGAACTCCCAACCAATAGGAATCAGGCAGCAGGAGAGGGGGGAAATCCTCACTTTCCCTTTAGGTTCCAGGCTCAGAGAAAGTGGTAATATGCTTCTGTCACTGCACTCTATCTTGCAGTCCTAATCAACTGTGGAGGGCCCAAGCATGTGCACAGCTTGTTGCTGCCAGGGTTTCCTTAGCAGCAAGAGGACAGCAAATGTGCACAGCCTTGAGAGGGTTGGAGAAGAAATAATGGTCTGCACAGGCCTCTACCATCAGTAGGTATATTTTTCAATAAATGGCACTGAGGCATTTGCTCTACTTGTCAGTCTGCCAAATTCCTAGCAAAATTCACCATGTACTAACTGCTACCCCAGAGACAGAAGCTGATACAACCTTTGAAATCCTAGGGCAGGGCTTCCAATGCAGCGCCCAAGGAGGCTCTGGTTGATGCTTGCCTGCTACCAAGGTCACATCTACTGTCCATTCTGCTTGGGCAGTAGGTTTCTGCATAGACCTAGTTAATAGTTACAGGCTGTACAAAAGCTTCCAACAGGCTCCACAGGCAGACCATTAAAAGACTGTGCACAAGTAAACTTTCATATCAAACTGCACTCACCCACTCCCTTAGTGGTGACTGTGAACAGCCTGCACGTACCTCTGCTCAGGCCCTGACTTCCAGCAAAACATCTTCCCCCGTGACAAGACACACTCAAGAAGTCAATTTGTATAACATATGGCACAATCCTATCTGCTGAAGAGGTGCTATGGTAGCACAGCCAGCATGCTACCACTGGCCATTTTGGAGCTGTCACGATAAATGGCAGCAGCAGCCTGCTGCCACAGCTGGAGCACCATAAGAAGCAAGTAAGCTGGCATGAAGGGCTGATCATGGGAGTAGAGGGGGTGGAATCACAGGCAGAGGGTGATGGTGCTGCACCTTATCCCCTCTTTTTAAAACCTTCTTGCCCCTTTTCCTTCCTTGGACATATGCTACCAAAATAGGTGGCATATATCCAAGGAGACTTATAGGAAGCCCCAGGGCTTACACAGAGGTAAGTAATAATTACCTTCTGTTTGCCTTTGTGTCCCCTCCACAGGATGCAGCCCATGCATTCTTGGTGCAGCTGCATCAGTACTGGTGGAAGGGGTTAGACTGGGGCCTTAAAGATGTAACAGTAGATAATAGTTTATAATACCCATAAAATCCTTTTGTCAAACCATTGTCTTGATGAGCAGTAAATATGTTCAATTCTTCTTAGGATTTGTGTTTTTTTTTAATTATTAAATTGTGGATGCTCCTCTTCTTGAATGTCTTCGATCACTAAGTTCAAATGAACTCATCCTCTTGGCACAAGCTATACTGTTTTCTGGCAACCAACCCCATGAAGAGGGAAGTCAGCACAGTCTAAAAATGTCTCAGCTCTTAGCAACATTCCAGCTAAAATTCAAACTATTAGCAAAATTTCTTTTCATCTTCCTTTCAAGAACAAACTCAGAGGCACTTACCTGTTATTCGTTGTTCTTTGTTTAGGTCTACTTGCAACCACTGATATTCATCATTAGAAAGAGCCGCCCAAGAATGTCCCGGTCTTTTCAATCTGGCTCTTTCTGGTCTCCAGGTGTTTGGCTTACCCAGTTGTTCAGGCCATTCTAGAAATGATGATGCATTAATTTGTGAATTGGCAATTACGCCAGACTCCATTCCCAATGTCCCATAGCAACCTGATCATGAAAAACAACAAAGAAACACAATGAAGCTATAGTCTCTCCCTTTTAAATATATACTATAATCCACCCTAAGTCTAAAATAGGACAAGATTGAAATCAAAATAAAATTTGAATGGCAAAAGTATAAAATTTTATAATGTTTATAAACTGATGTCTCTCATTGGGATTCTTCTGTTGACACCAGTTTTATGACTTTAGTAGAGAAAATTTAGATATTAGCAACAGTGAAGAAAAGGTGACCTAACACAGCAACAGCTACTTGGATGTTGGAATAAATGGGAAAAGTCCAAAAAGGCCTCAAGACTGCACAAGAAATTAAGTGGGAATAACTGTTTCCTAAAATGACCGAAGAGGAGTTGGTTAAGGACAAAGATGGAAAATTTTCATTTAGCTACATGTCTGACATGATAATGAAGAATCCAGGGAAAGAAGGTCAAACATTCAGCAGATGCACAAGACTGGTTTAGCCAGAGGTCTTATTAAGCAGCCAAGAGGCAAAACAGGAAGGAAGGCTTACCACTAGTTTTGAAAGTGAAGAGACTTGCAGATAGTGGTCCCCTGTGTTAAAAAGCAAACCATAAAACTACATCTTTACTATCAATAAAATTTGTTCGTCATTTTTCTTTGTGTTCTATTACAGGATTACTCAAGCATGTAGTGTTTTTGTACTATTAAAACAGTAGAGCTGACATTCCGAACCTATTATTTGAATATCCTTGGACTAGAATCCACACATTCAATGTAATGTAAAAGCCTTCACATTTCAAAATAAAGTAGGGAAAAGATGGATTTCATCTCTTTAACGCCTAAGTTTCTCACTTTCTGTATCTCTTGCTGACACTCAAATTAGTTCCATTCTCATAAAAGTCCTGCGTATCTTCATCTTTCCGGTATTAAAGACTCCATATACTGAGCAAAGAATAATACATCTTGCTAAACCTAAACCTTACTATATCATTACCATGAAACAGGGAAAGGGCATAAAAAGTTTCAAATAGGTTTGAGGCCTCCACAATGCAAAAAGTTAACCACGTAGTTTCCATAGGCCTACCCATATGTCTTGCAAAGCTCTCAGGGCTTTGCCAACAGGGCCTTTTAAACACTTCCCTTCTCGCTAAGAGTTGAAGACAAGCAATGCCTAGGAGCAAGAGCTATAAGCTGTGTTATTGTTAAATACCAAGGAAGAGACATGCTTACAATTTGAGAAAACCAAATTTTAAAAATTTAGAAGATCTCATTTTAGAGCAGTGGTTCCCAAACTTTAGGGGCCCACAGACTACTAAGACAAAAATTGGAATCATTGTGGACCACATACAATGCCAGCAGTGGGCAGCCTATTCTCTGCTCTCTCCGACAGTTCATGGAGAAGCATCAGTGAGCACTCCCCCACACACTACCAGAGAGGGTGGAGAATGGACAACCTGCAGCCAACACTTCAATGCTAGCTGCAGACAGTTTGTTCTCCATACTCTCTGATGGTCCATGAGGGAGCACTTGCTCAGCAAGATGCTGGAAGTGATCCAATGTTATTTTTTCCCCTGAGACTGCAGATCTCTTCCTAGGGTCTTGCAGACCAGGTTGGGAACCAGTGTTTTACAGAAATCAATAAACCAAACTTACAGTGAAAGCTTGTCTTTTATTTCTAGTCCATACTTTCCAAAACTTGTAGTTATCAGCCTTAACAATATCCTTGCATGGACAGGATTAATATTTCATGAGAACAAAGTTTTTCTGTAAGTCTAATTTTGACAATTGAAAAGCAGTGGATAAAAAAAATAGATGATGTACTTACACTTTTGATGTGACATTGTTAGCCAGAGAACTCTCATAATAATATGGAATGCCTTTGCTGATTACAACATTGATCTGACCTCCCAGAACATTGGACACTACTCCTGCATGCACACCAGCCATGCACAGTGAAGACGACTTGGGAAAAGAAGATAAATGTCAAGTCTATGTGCTATTTCATAATACATTAATAACTGTCAGTATGATAAACTACTGCTGTGCATCTAAACAATGCAGATTCCATTTACATTTTGCAAAGTTCTAAACATATGAAACATTCATAACATTCACCCTGGCTCAGTTCAGATATGAAGCTGCCAAAACCATGTTCAGTGATGAAAACTCTCTCACATCCCTCCTATGCAGCAACTCCCTTCTCTTTTTACTGATTTTTCTCTGTTTTTGGCAGTAATGTCCAAAATGGGCAAACAATAATTAGTACTAACCAGAAGTTGCTTGGAAACTACTATATAAAATATTTAAAGCAGAGGTTTCCAAACTTTTTGGACTGGCAACTGCCTTGACCTACTGAACCTGTGGCTGTGGCCCCCTGTTAGGGCTACAATCCTATACACTGGATAGGGCAGCAGGCTTCTCATGATGATTCTGTGACTCCCCTGACTGGTTTCTGCAGCTGCCCAGGAAGCTATAATTCACAGTTTGGAACAGCTGATTTAAAGTAAGTTGCAAAGCATGTTTGGGAGTCAATCCTATTCTGCCCAATCCTATCCTGGTTGGCTCCGCTGGGTGCAGCGGTGCCAAAATGGCTACAGCTGCATCTAGCAGCACCACTGGGGCTGCTGGAAGCAGGGGACTTTTGTCCCCTTCTCCCCAAGTAAGGACATGAGGGCCACAATGGGTCTCCTCCATTCTGTCCTGGCTGCTTTGCCAACACAGACTGGAGGTGCTCCAGGTCAGGCTTTTCAGCCCAACATGGAACATAGGATCTGGCAGAGCTTTGCTCTGCCAGTCCCAACTCCCCTCCTGCCCCAGTTCTTCCCCCCACCCCAGAATGCTTCCCCCCACCCCCAAGGCCCTCACTGGCACTCAGAGCTCCTATTATGCTCTGAAGAACATGTGTTCAGCGCTGAGCTGGCACTGACTCCTCTCAGGGTGCCGTAAATGTGCCTTACATGTTTACAGTACTCAGCACCAGTGCTAGGGCTGGATTGGGCTCCTAGTTAGCACCTAACCATAGCTTGCTCAGGTCAGATGCCATGGCAAACTGCGATTAAAGAAAGACAACAAAGAGCATGTATGGCTGGGGGATGCTCTGAACCGAGGCACTTGCAATCTCGCACACAGCAAAGACTTGCAAAAAAAAAAATAGCTAAGGTCACTTCATCTGATGCATGTGTCCTACACTCACACATACCAGTACTGTATAAACCAGGGGTGTCAAACATAAGGCCTGGGGGCAGATGCGGCCTGTGGAAGCTTTTTATATGGCTCTCAGGCTTTCAGCTGCTGAGTAGTGCTGAGGTGTTCCTGCTGAAAGGGTAGCCCACAAGAAAATTGGGCTTTCCCATATCTTGAAATATGATCAAGATTTGTATATTTTCTCTTTTGTCATTTGCAGCTAATGAGTCCCTAAATGAGAAAAAAGTGTTTATTTTTTGTTATGACCTGTTTAATGACATCACTTCTTGCCTAATTACATCACTTCCAGCCCTCAGCAGGCATCATGAATGTGGCTCTCCTTATGAAATGAGTTTGACATCCCTGGTATAAACAATCATTAATGCTACAGTATTACTAAATGTACAGCTGTTTTGAAGCCACAACAGCTCATGGGAAAATACCTTTTCAGAGTATAACCTGTTGGCAACCTTCAGTCTCGAAAGACTATGGTATCGCGCTCTGAATGGTGGTTCTGGAACAGCGTCTAGTGTGGCTGAAAAGGCCAATTCGGGAGTGAGTATAAATGAGTATTCATTCAGAGTATAAATGAGACAGCATACATACACCTGTATTTGAAATGAGTACAGTGACTGTGCCACTGAAAAACTATGTTCATAACTGCACCCCTCAATATTAAATATATGAAACTGCCATAATTTGAATGTCCATAGTGCAATAATCAATTAGACAAAGTTCAAATGACTGCTCGAAATATCTGAAGTTTACTTACATCACTATAGCCATGAGGAACAGTCCCAGAAATTTCGGCAAAAGGAAGCACACATCCAGCTGGACAGTACTTACTATAAGTAAAAGAATTATACCGTGAAACTTATAGACAGCCACAGGTTACACAAATGAATAGAAAATTAAATACAATTTATGTGAGATGCATTTCCTGTCTGCTGTACTAGTGCCAAAATGCACCACTACCTAGGAAGCCAAAATATGAAAACTTGGCAAGTCAAAAATATTGCACATCCAGAAAACTGTCATAGTAAGATGTAAATAAACTTTACAAACTGCCATAGATGATGATAATGATGATGATGATTATTATTATTAACAACAACAACAACTTTATTTATACCCCGCCCTTCTCCCTAAAAGGGACCCAGGGTGGCTTACAACATGTTAAAAACAAATCAAAAACATAATTTAACAAACAGATAAAAAACATATTAAAAACACATTAACAGATATCATAAAAACAGTATTCAGATAAAAAGGCAGATAAAAAGAGCATAAAGCAGCAGATCATACAGGAAACACGCCTGTAAAAATACTAAAAGATATAGAAAGATGTTAAAAAGGCCATGAACTCAGAAGGCTTGTTTAAACAGAAGGCCTCGCCAAAAGGTCTCAAGAGAGGGAGCCATTCTTAAGTCAAGGGAAAGGGAGTTCCATAACGTTGGTGCCACTACTGAGAAGGCCCTATTTCTTGCCGCCGCCCCACGTACTTCCTTAGGCGGCGGCACTTGTAAAAAGGCCTTCTCTGATGACCTAAGAGGACGAGCCGGATTGTGCGGAAGTAGGTGATCTCTAAGATACCCTGGCCCAGAGCAGTATAGGGCTCTGTAGCTATACTATATAGGGCTTAGTATAGATTAAACATTTAAATAGATGTCAAGAATCTGGTTCCATGAGGGCTAGATAGCATTTGTGCTGCAGCATTTCTACTGCACCAAACTCACAGCTGAACACACACACACACTTCCTGAGTTAATAAGAATAGTAATAAGAAGATAGTAAGAATTTATGAACACTAAGAATTTACTTAGTGCACTTTAAACTGAAATTTTGAAATGCTTGAATAAATCTAACAACTTCAATAGGATTTATGAAATAATTAAGTTCAAGTTAGCACAATACATGGAATCAGTGGAGTTTCAGAACTAAAAAGGTGACTCTACAAATTTAGTAAAACTAGAGGTTTTCCATAAATACATTAAAATTGAGAACCCTGCCAGAGGTCAGCATACACACACACACACCCCAGTTAAGGTTATAAGCCCCTGGATCCCTGCAGTGTTGCCATCACTGTAGCACTGTCAGGGCCTCACACCCCCCTCCCAAACACAACATTTCCAAAGCAGGGAACCGCTGGGATAGACCATTTTACCACCTCAGTATTCTCCTGCCTTATTTTGCTATATCTGTAGGCCTTGTCTAAAAGCCAGTTCACGCATGAACAAGGTGCTTTTCTTTTCTATGCAATTCTGTGTGACGGGTGAGGTTGGGGCCCAAAATTATTCTCAAAACAGAGAAAAATCAGCTAGTGAATCTCACCTGTATTCTGGCTCAGAAAAGTATCTTGCAGTGTCTAAACATGTTATTAAATCTAGAAAAAAGCACACATTAGTAGATAGATGTTTAAAAAAATAAAAATAATGAATGGCAAGTTTGAACACCATAAAATTAAAGACCTCCATCCACAGTTCCACAGTTTCTGTACTGTGGCTGAAAAATACGAGTACATTAAAAGATTTAACCAACATTGTAGAACTCTGCTAATTTTTAATCTGGGACACATCCACCAAGAACTCTCAGACTACACTAGTATTCATTTTTAAAATTCAAACCAAATCATAAAGTAAATGTGGTATGCATATTGCACTTGTTAATGAGGGATATAAAGGCATACTTTAAAATGTCAATTAAAATTTTAATACTCACACCTCCCTATGCCTAAACCAGTGAACACAAACTAATTATTTAAAAAGTGTTGCAACAAAGCAAATTCCACATAGGTATGTGAAGAAAAAAAATCAAGTTTAGATATTAGCAACACCTTTTGCTTTTTTATTTACAGATTTCCTAGGACAGGGACTAAAGGTGTCCTCTCCAAGGCATCCTGCTCCAAAGAAAAACTAGCACTAGCTTATCTTGCTTTGATTCCTTCAAAAGGTGCTGGGCACCTATGCAGTGTATCTGATTAGCCCTATTTGCATAAGTACTGCCTTAAAAGGCATGGCTCAGCCCACAAAGCTAGAAAAATCATACTTCACTGGACAGAGACTACAACACCATTTCCACCACCTAGGAGCCAATTCAGAATTCTCTATCCCTTCTTTGTTCAATATCCTGAAATCTAGGATAAAATTTTGGGTGGTATCCAAAGTTGTGACTGAAATCACACCATTGAAATCAATGACAAAAGTTAGTCCTCCTGACGAACTTGTCCCATTAACTTCTACAGAATATAGACATGACTGGATACAGCCCTTTAATCTGGAAACTGCAGACCTATAAGGGCCTGATCCTATCCAACGTTCCAATGCAGCCATGCCAACATTTGTTCCCTTATCTTGGGGCACAATTGCAGCTGCAATGGTGCTGGAAAGTTGGATAGGACTGGGCTGTGAGAAGCAATGCTGTTAAAATCACAAAGCTCACAAAGCTCTAACTTTCTCCCCATGCTTTACACCGAGAGAGAGAGAGCGCAAATAAGATCAAGGAAATGCCTCTAGCAATCATCTCACCTGCAGAGTTCTCACCATATAGAATGTCACACACATACAGAGGATCTTCTGGCTAGGAAACAGGTATGAAGGAGTGGTGACAGTCTCTGAAGTGTTAGAAGTAAAGGCAAGACAGTTCTGGATTGGGACGGGTCAAAGTCAGTTCTAAAGGAGGATTATGTTGATTTACAGTTTGATCTTATGTATCTTTTCTTGGAAATAACCCCGCCCCCCCAGGGTACAATGGAACAGATTCTAAAATGCTCACACACGTGTGGAACAGTCATATAAATCAAATTGCAAAGGATCACTAGTTACTCAGAGAACAGCACACTAATAAATGGTCAAGCAAAAGTAACTCTTACTCTCAGAAATCCTACTCTCTGAAGCTAGGAAATCCAAGGCAGATTGCCTGTGAATCTGTTCCTCTACCACCTAATAGCTTTTCATAATAATCTAAAATAGATTATAAATTCTACTCTGTCTGGATGTGATCTTATAATAGTCTTTGCTTAATTTACTATGAATAATTTATCAGTAAATGTGTGCAGGGAAATAGAAACATATAATGCATAGCAAGACTGGGTATTCAGGCACATAGAAATAAATGTGTGTGGTGTACTTACTAAGTAAGAATCTGATAAATACTGTACCTGATTTGTCAGTGGTTGAATAGGACGCAAGAAATCCATGTCCATAAAAGTGTATGCCGCTCATGAATTGTACTGTAACTTCATTACTCTTTGACTCATTTAAATTGTCCATCTGCAAGCCTAAACCACAGTATTTTCCTGGCAAACAAATACATTTAATAATTATTTAAAGATTCAGCATGCATTTTACATTCAGAACACATTTAACATCTCAGTGTTTCAAGACTACTATTCTCTTTATAATCCTCAGTTTCCCGACATGAAGAAATTCCAAACCTAGGATTTCTTGGAAATTAAACACATTTCGCATCACTGTAAGGGCTACACAAAGATGAAGAACATGAAACACAAATTACCAATGTGATTCCCCCCCCCCCCCACAAGATGTGGTAGGGGAAATATTAGGAAACAGTTATTCAGGAGCATCAAGGGCACAGTCAGAACAATTCTAGATACTTTTTCAAGACCTCCAATGCGATACCAATACTTGGTACCAATACTTAAGAACATAAGGATACTTGGTATCAAAGCATCCTATTTCCCTAACAATGCATAGCAGTAAGAAAATATTGCTCCTTCTGAGGGTAGAGTCTTTCTAATAATGTTGGGAATGGCCTCTTAGGTGAGCAAGAGCTTCTCCTACATTTCCTACATTCACCTACAATGCAGTTCAGCATATGAACTATTAGTACCTTTACCAGGGCAAGTAAAGTGGGTTGACATAAATGTTGTAAGTGTTCCTAAAGATGTAATCATGCAGTTTCATTTTTTTTTTTTAATCCACACTTCTGGGTTCAATACAACTGGCCTTATAACTCCATTCTAGTTCTCCTTAAATTCTGAAATCACAATGCATAGAGAATCAAGCCCTGCTTACAGGTGTAAATAATTTGCCAGCCCCAGTATCTTTGGTGAAGCTACTTGCACTTCACCCTTATTTCTAATGTGTAAATTCAAGAAACTGTGGCTGCAAGTTTCAAGCTTACCATTCGTATTTTCAAAAAGCTCTGACAGAGCAAGACATACTGCTCAATTTCTGATGCTGCCCACTGAGAGGTAAAGGGAACAGACAAGAAGTAGAAAATGTATACAGGCCAGGGATCTCATCTTGTAAAACTGAACGCTAGAGCAAATCAGGGCTGAAGTTCAACACCATTTAAGGGTCTCATACTTTGTTTTATTTTTAAACAAGCAAACTTGGCTGAAAGCAAATCTACACTATCATACAAGAACTAAGCAGAATAGGTGCTGAGCTTGGTAAAAGCCTTCATACTACAAGCTGTCTTTCAAGCAAGACATGGTTCAGCTAATCTCCATATTCAAGCTTCTTTATTCAATATTCAATATTCAGAAATATCTAGGTCACTGCTTTAGAAGAAAGCAATACCACAATATTTTATTGGTTGATTTTTATAAAATTTAAACTTGAGGCATCAGTGACATTTTTAAGTCATTGTATTTTTTTTCTTGCTGTATACAAAGAAGTCATTAACACAAAGGGTTTGTTAAAGATGTAGAAGTCAGATAAACAGAAGTAATAAAATCACAGGATATTGTTCTACTTTATTCATACATGTCCAACTTATTATACTAACAACTTGGTAACAGAAAAATGCTTATTGCAGCGCATTACAAAAATGCTGCACTGGCATGAATTTCATTGTCCACTCAATAGCTCCTCCTCCCCCTGCCCAAAGGAACTTTCACACTCTCTTACAGAACCCAGATACTTTTTACACATTCAAGTACGGGGGGGCCCCCCATATCTGCGGGTCCCATATCAGTGGATTCAATTGTCTGCAGATCGGGTGTGGGCCCCCCCAGAGTGTGCCTCCCCAGGCGAGAGGAGCCTTGCCTCTGGAGGGGCTTCTGAGCTCAGCAGAGGCCATCTGTCCCCAGCCTCTTCCAAGCTGAGCTTGGCAGGCAAAATAATACGACTCCCGGTTTCATGGAGAAACCGGAAGTGACATTTTTAATGCCTTATAGGGCATCAGGAGGCCAGGGGAAGCCCTCCAGGGCTTTTATGTTTTACACATTGAAATACGGGGGGGGGGGCATATCTACAGATCCTCCATATTCAGAGAGGGGGCAGCTCCCCAGGACAGGCATTTGCCCATATCCATGGTTTCAGCTATTCATGGAGGGTCCTGGAATAGAACTCCCGTGGATAAGGAGGCATAACCTGCAGTTACCATTTGGACAGAAACTAAAATGCTACCATTTAAGAGATTTAAGAGATATAGTTAATTTAGGAGTCTGGGGATAGCTTGGCTAAAGCAGATGGAAAATATATATTTGACACATCAAGATTCCTTCCAATTGTTTTTTGAAATTTGTATCTTCACTACAGAGCTGTATCCTTTTCTTAAGTATTTAAATGCATTATCAATAAGAAACCAGTGATTTCTAGATGCACTCCCAAGGTTTTCCAAGTATAAATCTAAAAATGGAAGTTGGATGTGTCAAACCCTTGTTTGCAAATGCATCAAAATACATGCCTTTGCAAGCACATATTTGTTACATTCATGTTTTACAGGTTTTCTTATCAGAGACCCACAGGTAGCTGCAGCTCCCTGTTGAGCGCACACCTCTGTGGGTTTGTCTCTGCATAATGTGTAAAATTACCCTGATATACACAAAAAGTGACAGATATATCTAGTACAGATGATAACTAATTGAAAAGCTTTGTTCAGTTAAGTTCTTCAGTGGTTTTGGGAAAGACCATGCAAATAATTCAGGGATGTTTTACTAAAAAGCAAATCAATCATAATTTTATTATTCTGAATTACACAAGATTTCCAAGACATTTTAAAATGGAGAGAGGAAAACTGGTCTTACCCATCTCTGTCCTTGTGGGTCCAATTCCATTATAAACTCTCACATAATTAAAATGGCAAGAATCTGAATCATCAATATCAAAATCACCAAATTTGAGCTGCACTCTCTGCTCAGGCTTTACTCGAATCTCCCATTCACACACTGTGCTATTAGGATAGGCATATGGGTAGTTAATGGATGTAAAAGTTCCACTTTCAGGACCTAAAATGGTATATCCACATCCATCACCTACAAAAAAAGACAGCAACACTTGTCATTTTCAGCACTACTTTTGAAACAAGAAAAGAATCAGAACCCATAACTCAAGGACAGGCTGTGGCCTATGGCCCAAACTCAATGCCCTGAATTGCTCCATCATCCTTTAAGAGTCTACCAAGACTTTAAAGAAAAGTGCAAAACACATATATATATATCAATTGCCTAATGATCAGAAACAAACATGCAATGACAAATTGATCAGCACAAGATGTAACTTATTATTTCTGGACAGTCCATGTTCCTGGGTACACCTGAATAGTCCTCAGTCAATTACAGCTTTTGGGAGCAAATTTTACAGGCATGCATTTCCCCTTCAACTTCTGTTTGGTATTAACTAGAGAGTAATGTGAAGAACATGCTGAAAACATCTCTTTAGCAAACTTCATTTGCTGTATTAGTCATATCATTGTGATTTTATGAATGATCCTGTCTTGATCAACTTACCGGTTACATGCAGGGGGGAAAGATTTTTCCTTCTCACACCACCTGCTGAAAGGCCTGTCCCACACAAAAGCCAAAATCTATAATTGTGTCCAATCTCTTGCAATCTAGTTCAGCTTTCGGGTTACACTAGAGTCTGAAAGCTTTTCAGTTGACAGGCTATGGCCCTCTAGGCAAGAATGGACTCCACGATCTGCTGATTTTGTGGACGCCACATAGTAAGGCAATAAAACCAAATTTTTCAGGCAGCCTTTGGATAAAAATGCTTCAGAATGACCTTCTCCAGTCTCTTTTGTAGTCAAGAAAAGACCGAATAAGAAGAAGCTTGCCCTGTCAGCTGACAAATACATAGAACTTATTGCCAGTCTAGAAATATGGCTCCAATCTCAAAAACTCTACACCCTTTTCTACATTTAAACTTGTGCATATCCACTCCCAACCGTGGGACTGAAGAATCACAATGGAAAACTTTATGAACATAGAACTGTCTGTCCCAATGGTTCTCAAACTTTTAGCACCAGGACCCACTTTTTAAAATAAGAATCTGTCAGGGTCCACCGGAACTGATGTCATAGTTAGCAGTGACATCAACAAGCAGGAAAAGTTTTGATAATCCTAAACTGCAATCCTACCCAGACCTACCCAGGAGTAAGTGCCATTTACTATCATTGTTGAAAGCATATACACAGTACTCTGTTAAAAGTACAGATCTGTAACATTTCCGAAGTGCAGTCACATACCATGGTAGCATCAAGTCTAATATGTTAAAAATATTGAAATGAATGGGGGGCCCACCCGGAATTGGCTCTCAACCCACCTAGTGGGTCCCGACCCACAGTTTGAGAAACACTGGTCTATCCTATCTTTCTATTACCAATTTTATTCTTTGCATAATAAAAGATATGACACATACTAGGAAGGCTAAAAACAGTTCTAAACAGTTCAAATTACCTGTTGGGAGGATAGGTTCAGATGAGAGTCAGCACATTATGGCTTTACTATTTTTAAAGATCACTATCCCAATATTAAAGATCAATATTAACCCCTGCTAGCTGGGTAAGAGGCACTTTTTCAAGTGGGTGCTCCTCTTTTATTTAGCAGGGGGAGAGTAACTGGCCCACCTCACCCCAGCACTGTCTGTTCTAGTGGCTGTCTGCTGGTATTCCTTTGCATCTTTTTAGATTGTGAGCCCTTTTGGGACAGGGAGCCATTAGATATTTGATTTTCTCTGTAAACCGCTTTGTGAACTTTTTGTTGAAAAGCGGTATATAAATACTGTTGTTGTTGTTGTTATCTCACTTTCCCGACAGCAGGAATTTTAATTCTCATGTCTGAAGAATTTATAAAATACGACATGATGTACCATTATCACCAAAAAAAAGTCAACATCTTAAAAACTTGCTTTGACAAATGTTGCCAAAACAGGAATACTTGTATTGTTTTAATGATTCTGGGATGGCAACATTTTGAAGCCCTAATTTAAGATATGGTTTTAAAGATCATGATTGAAGAGGAGTAGTACACATAAAAGGACTTATACCAGGTTAAAGTCAGCAATTTTTACTGACAACTTAAATACTGTTTCAGAATAAGGATCATGATGGCACTCAGAAGAATTTTTAAAATGTGGTTAGATGAGCTGATCTAGTTCCAGCTCCTTGGAAACATATATCCTTCCTGCATAAAAATACTTTTCAGGAAGCATGCAGAAAGGTGGCGTCTAGCTAATCAAGGTTAAAGACCACACATTAAAGCAAAAAGAATACTATATATGTTTTTGTCACAAAAGATTGAATGCCATTTGTTGTTGGCATCCTTCAGTCTCGGAAGACTATGGTGTCACGCTCTGAATGGTGGTTCTGGAACAGAGTGTCCTCTCCAGTGCGCGAAGCCTGGGTAAAGTAAGTATGGAGGATAGGCTGTTACCCATGCAGCAAATCCCCCCTCTCCACGTCGCTGAAATGGTCCAATGGAAAGGCAGAGGCCAATACGGTTGGTTCCAGCGGCGTCGCAGGAGTTGCCAGAATGTGACTGTGTTCAGCCATGAACTGCCTCAGGGACTCCGGCTCCGGATTTTGCCTCGAGGTTGACTCCTGAAGCCTTTTCCATAACTGGATGTAGCCACAAGGCAGTGGAGGTTTGGGATCAGAGTTTTCCTTCTCTCAGATGAGCTGCCTTCCCAGGCTGACGAGTCCCATCTACCCGGTGGCTGTTTAGTCGCCTCTTACGACAAGTACAGCCAAACTGAGGGCCTATTCTTATCCCCTGCCCCCAGGGGTACCATAATGCTGCAAAATTTGGTTGGTTGAAAGCAGGGATTTTACCAACAATTTGGGGCTGCACTGTACTAGATTAGGGTCTCCTGCATTAATGTTTAACTTGCATGAACTCTGATGATGATGATGATGATAACAACTAGGTATTTATATACCGCCTTTCTGGTCATCGGATAATAATAATAACAACAACAACTAGGTATTTCTATACTGCCTTTCTGGTCATCAGATTACTCCCCTGACTTTATTCAAGGCGGTTTACATAGGCAGGCGTTTCTAAATCCCTCAAGGGGATTTTTACAATCATAGAGGTTCTCTCTTTCAAGAACCAACAACATTTCAGAATGGATCTTCCTGGTTTGGTCTCACTTCTGGCCTCCAGTTCTCCCATGCAGGCTGGGAGATCAAGCGCAAGGTAAGATGGGAGAAAGGTACAGGCAACAGAAGTTGGACATTTCCAAACCGCTATGTTTTACACACTGAACCACTGAGAAGAAATGTTATGAGACTGAAATTAAAATGTCTTTGCATTGTTTGATAATTATAAAGCTTATGCTAGTGAGCTTAACAGACTGCAAATTCATTATCTAATATCATGTGTCTCTCCATTTCAAGTGGAATCCAAAAGAATCTATGCCCTGCCTCCAGTGGGGGGGGGGGGTCATTAACAGCTTCTTTCCATGAAGAGTTGGGTTTTTTCTGCCAAAGATGGGGAAAAATAGCAACATGGATATCCTTCACCTTAAGAGAACACACACCATCAAACCTTTGAAAAAGGAATATTACTACGTACTTATTTCATGAAAAAATATGCATTACCAACATTTTATGTATTTCATGCCAAAATAACACAGGCCAACACACATTTTGCTTCCTTCAGTGTTACACCAATTCCTGGGTATATTTGGGGTGCTAATTCCAAAAATGGCATCTGTTTTGGATGCCTACACCATGGCTTCCTCATGAGGAAGCTGCCTGAACCATTCACTAATGAGGCTATACTATATCTCCAAAACTATACGTGATAGGGCAAAACAGATGCCATTTTTGGAATTGGCACCCCAAATTCATAACAAACCACCATAAAGTTTGGGAAAAACTTTTCTGACCCTCAATTTTGTAGGCCTGTGAGCTGACAAGTTATATTCAAAATCTGTAGAGATATCACAGAGCTCCGTGATATAAAAGGATTGCACTAACAATCCAATCTTGCCCATGTCCAAAAGGTCGTCCAAGGCCCAAGGGGGAGAAGGTCTCTGAAAGGCCTTAGAAATATGCCTCCAGTTTTCACAAAAACCAGAAGTGCATTACTAAGGCCTTCTGGATACATTCTGAAGCCGTATACAGTCTTCCAGGGCCTCAGACCATATTCTGGACCCTTGTGATGGCCCCACCCAGGGATCAGCAGGTTTAGATATCTGTGGGGGGGTCTGGGAACAGACCCTTGCAGATAACAAGGTCCAACTGTATTCAATAGGGCTTACCTTCTACACATGTGTATTAGGAGGGTTCCATTCCCATAACTCAGGTGAATGGCAAAAATCACACTATAGCAAATCAATTTAAAAAACAAAGTCCCTTTTCTCCCGCCTTGCTGACCTTTGTGATGTTAAGATAGAGTCATTAAGACTACAGTCCAACAATTACTCTCTCTCCAGGCCCTTAGAAAGGATTATCTTTCTTTCATGTGTTCAGGGGGAAGGGAGGGGGTCACTTAGAGAGAGAATGATTGATGGGATTGTCAGCTGGCTGTCCTCTATCATAAAGCACTGTTTTCCTTTAATTTAAAGGGCCCTTCTCATCATGTTGAGATAAAAATCTCTACAAGAGTAAGAAAAGCATTTTAAAGAGGTGCATTTTTCCTCTTCTCCAGGGATCACCACATTCCTTCTCATGGCAGTGGCCATTCGTGTTGAGTAAAATCTGTGTGTAAAAAATCCATGTATAACAAGGTTGGACCTGAATATAGGACTGCAGCACTAATGAATTTGGGCTTGTGTAGTTCAACCCACTTTCAATAGCACACAACGCTACCAGTTCCAGTTCCTGAAGCTCATTTTTTTCTCAGGATATGGAGAATGAACCTCACTAAAGGAGTGGAGGATTTCCACACAGCTGAGCATTTTACTCTGAACCATGTGCTAAAATACTCTGATTGCTTGGTTTAAGGGCATGGTTTTTGAAATTAAACATTTTGGCTGGGCTTGGTATCGAAACATTGTTTCTAATAATGAGGAAGGCTTGTTATTTTTTCCCTTCCAGCACCACAGAGGAAAAAATAAATGCATCCTTTTTTGTCTTCACTGAACTGTGACCAGGTGTTTATAGGTCAAAGATGTCAGATGATATACAATTTGTAGCAGCATCATAACCTCCAGTCTACAGCACTGATGCTATATCCCAACACAAGCCATAGCCTGGTTCCATTATGAAAGCAGCACTTTCTGCCTTCCTTTGTTGCTGGTGGCTTTAAAAAAAATGTTGCATCTGTGACAGAACATATTGGAAGCTTTTCCTGAGGGTCAACAGAAGTAGGTTTCTTTTCACTTCTGGCGACAGCAGTTGTGGATCTCTGAAAATATTTATCTAGATTTCTCTCCCAAAGAAATAGTAAAACAGGATTTCTATATCATGTTGTTCAAATTGGAAGGAGACAAGCTGGATCAATCCTGAGTAGAGCATTTTGCATTATGTAATTTCCCAGCATAATTTGAGGGAGAATGTTGAACAGTTCTGTTTCACAGGAGTTTCCCAACATTCTAATTTTTAAAAACAATTTTATTGGGAAATAAGCCACCTTGGGTACTTGTTTTGGGATTTGTGTAACATGAGTCTTGTTTTCAGGGATTCCACTGCGAGCACCTTTTCCTTATTTGGTAAAGAATACAAAGGGCATTTCAACCTTGACTCAGTGAGACAGTTCAGTCATAGTTTAAATTAATGTTTTAAACCAAGTTCTGACCTAATTCACTGCATAATGTCCCTGAAGACCGCCAAACTTCAAAAGTTTGTACAATAAAAATTCCCATTGACTTCTGCAGATTGAGGGCCATATCCTATCTAACTTTCCAGCACTGACATAGCTGTGCCAATGGGGCGGGTGCAGCATCCTGCTGTGGGGGGGGGGGCAGTCATGGAGACCTCCTCAAGGTGTGGGAACATTTGTTCGCTTACCTCGAGGCAGCACTGAGGTTGCATCGGCTCCGGAAAGTTGGATAGGATTGGGCCCTTGATCTGCAATGCAATAGATAATTTCTTGAGAGTAAGCCCCATTTAACACAGGACTCACCTCTGTGTAAACTTGTATAGCAGTGGTTCCCAATCTTTACTTAAAGGTAAGGGAACCACTGAGCAGTTGCAGGGTGCTATGGGCAGTGGCAATTTGGCAGCACTTCTGGGTTCCTGCTACCAACTAAGGGGAAAAAAGGAGTTTACTTACTTATCTGAAGTGGCAGTGAGAATCTAGGTTTTGTAGTGTCTGCCGCCACAGACGGGTAAGACCAAAAAAACCTTTTTTCCCTTAGTTGTCGTTGGCTCAAACCCAGAAGTGCCATCGACACCATCTTGCCTTCACCGGTTGATCGCCACTCCCTTAAAGGGGAATACAGGGTTTCCTGATGCCCAGTGCAGGGGTCATGATCCCCAGGTTGGGAGACACCGATGTACAGGATTGAGCTGTCAGTTTCATATGGATTATTTTGTGTGACCTTGACTAAAAACACAGAAACTACTCAAGTAAAAAGTGGATTTCCAACTTTAAAAAATAAACATAATATTAATTTTAATAATGTAGGTTTCATGTGCATCTTCTACTAACTGGTAATATTAATTCATAGTCATGAACAACTTAAATTTTTATTACTAATCTGTATTAATTTTGACGCAATGATTTGTTGTGATGTATTTCTGTGTATCTCCACTATAACATTAATCAGGTAACACTTGAAGGAACTATAGTATTATCAGACAGAAAATCAATTACTTGAGCTTCTAAAATTTAGCCAATCCAGCTTCCTTGGTCTAAGTCAGCGGTTCCCAAAGTCCTGTTCAGACTTTGGGACCAGAGGGGAGTGTTTGCAGGGACAAACACTGGTCTCCAAGGCCAGCAGGACCCCCCAGATAAGGGGGAAAGCCCCTGGGTTCCCACAGCACCACAATTGCTGGGGATGACATTGGGACACCCATTACTGGGCCACTCCCCTTAAGGGGGAATGGCCCAGTTTTGGTTCCCAATAGTGAGTCATGACCCACCATTTTGGGAACCACTGGTCTAACAGTCCAATCCTAACTTGAGTTGGAATAGGCAGGCCAGTAGGCAAGCACTATCTAGCGCAGGATTGGGGCTGGCTGTGACTCAGCCCAGGCAAGGGGAATTACCCTGGGTAAAGCAGCAGCAGCCTCAATGGGGCTACTCGAATCCGCACCACCTAAAGGGGTGGCAACAGAACTGAGTAGTCTGGCACTGCACCAGGTTGCCTGTGAGTGGGGCTAGGATCCAGCCCAAGTGCCAGATCCTGGCCCCACCCCCCACTCAGTCCCTGGCTACCCACAAGCCTGCTCGCCACATGCGCACCCCCTGCCCTGGAACACCTTCATTCTGCCCTCCCCAGACCCCCATGCAATCTGTCTCAGCTGGCAAGAACTCACCCTTCACTGGTGGGGATCCAGCACAGGGAGGCCGGTGTGCGTCTTTGCACTGGCCTCCCTGACTCATAAGGAGGGACTTGTGCCAGCCCTAAAAGTGCCTAGGTTTGCGTTCTAAGTTACTAAATCTTACCTGGGAATAAGTTTCAATGAATTCAATGGGCTTACTCCTAAGTAGACATGCACCGGATTGTGTTATAAGCCAATCAACTATTAAAACTGTACTACATTTTGGAACTGGCACACAAATATTTGTGTGCAAGAAGCAGATACGTAAAGCAGATCCAGTTTCATGCCAAAGCTTCTGAGTCTGACTCTGGTGATAGTTCAAAAGTTCAATCTAAAGTTTAAATTGATATCTGGTATACATCTTCCATATCAGCTGGTATAAATTAGAGAAGTCTTAAGATATGCAAATACAGTAATAGCTGCTGCTGGATATTTTGAAAAGTAATTTTGCTGGCTAAGGTCCATTTGATTTTAGAATGGTGGATGTTTGGCATAACATCCATGAGCGTCCATGAGCATAATATCCATGAGTCCATAACATAAGGACTCAAACAAGACTACTATTGAACAAATAATAACATATGAAGCAGATAGCTCATTTTCTAAAATGCTCTTCTCAACATCTAAGGATAAACCACAAATTCTTAAGTTTCTATAGAGCTTCTGCTACAGCTCACACTGGAACCCTTCTGATGTGAATAGAAGCACCAATGGGCACTGATTATGGCCTTTCTAAGTTCTTTAAGGGCAGATTCTCTCCCAAGAATCTCAGCACAGTTGATTAACACAAACAATTAAGAAAAAAAAAGTAACTTTTTTTCAAAAAGGGTTTTTAAACTCCTCACAAAATTATGTTAAAACTTTTTAAAGAAGTATTTTGAATCTATTGCATCTACAAAAATGTCATGGAAAGCTGCAATCTGGTATGATAAGGGAGAAGATTTCAATATCAGGCTGAAAAATTATGATTTATAAAATGGATTTTAAATTAACTTCTATAAGCACAGCTATCTTAAATCTCAGCTCTCAGTAATAACATGATTCCTGCAGTCATAGAAAAATCCCTCAAATTCAGGATCAGGAAAGGCAGAAAAGATATCTAGGCTGTAGTTCTGTCAGTGCATAATTTTATGTCAACAAGCAAAGATCCTCTTTATTTTAAGGTGGTAAAATTGGTGCAATCCTAGCTCACAGCATATACTCCAAGAATCATATACACAGCATATACTCCAAGGAATAATAAAAGCTTCTTCAAATATGTTAGAAGCAAAAAACCCTCCAGAGAAGCGGTTGGCCCTCTGGATGGTGAGGAAGGGAAAGGGGCGATAAAAGGAGACTTAAGAGATGGCAGAGAAATTAAATGAGTTCATTGCATCTGTCTTCACGGCAGAAGACCTCGGGCAGAAACCGCTGCCCAAAAGGCCCCTCCTGACCAAGGAATTAAGTCAGAGGTTAAAAGAGAAGATGTTTCAGACCTAATAAATTAAAGTTCAATAAGTCACCGGGCCCTGATGGCATCCACCCAAGAGTTATTAAGGAATTGAAGAATGAAGTTGCTGATCTCTTGACTAAAATATGCAACTTGTCCCTCAAAATGGCCACGGTGCCAGAGGATTGGAGGATAGCAAATGTTACACCGATTTTTAAAGAGGGGGGTCCTGGGAAACTATAGGCCAGTCAGCCTAACATCTATACCGGGTAAGATGGTGGGATGCCTCATCAAAGATAGAATCTCAAAACACAGACGAACAAGCCTTGCTGAGGGAGAATCAGCATGGCTTCTGTAAGGGCAAGTCTTGCCTCATGTACCTTTTAGAATTCTTTGAAAAGGTCAACAGGCATGTGGATGCGGGAGAACGCGTGGACATTATATATCTGGACTTTCAGAAGGTGTTCAACACGGTCCCTCACCAAAGGCTACTGAAAAAACTCCACAGTCAGGGAATTAGAGGGCAGGTCCTCTCCTGGACTGAGACCTGGTTAAAGACCAGGAAACAAAGAGTGGGTGTCAAAGGTGAAAAGCGGTGTGCCCCAAGGATGTGTCCTGGGACCGGTGCTCTTCAACATATTCATAAATGACTTGGAGACAGGTTTAAGCAGTGAGGTGGCTATGTTTGCAGACGACACCAAACTTTTCTGAGTGGTGAAGACCAGAAGCAATTGTGAGGAGCTCCAGAAGGATCTCTCCAAACTGGCAGAATGGGCGGCAAAATGGCAGATGCGTTTCAATGTCAGTAAGTGTAAGGTCATGCACATTGGGGCAAAAAAATCAACACATATAAGTTAACGGGTTTTGAGCTGTCTGTGACAGATCAGGAGAGTGATCTTGGGGTGGTGGTGGACAGCTTGATGAAAGTGTCTACCCAATGTGCGGCGGCAGTGAAGAAGGCCAATTCTATGCTTGGGATCATTAGAAAAGGTATTGAGAATAAAATGGCTATTACTATAAAGCCGTTGTACAAATCTATGGTAAGACCACACCTGGAGTATTGCATCCAGTTCTGGTTGCCACATCTCAAAAAGGACATAGTGAAAATGGAAAAGGTGCAAATGAGAGAGACTAAGATGATTACTGGGCTGGGGCACCTTCCTTATGAGGAAAGGCTACGGCGTTTGGGCCTCTTCAGCCTAGAAAAGAGGCGCCTGAGGGGGGACATGATTGAGACATACAAAATTATGCATGGGAAGGATAAAGTGGATAGAGAGATGCTCTTTACCCTCTCACATAACACCAGAACCAGGGGACATCCACTAAAATTGAGAGTTGGGAGGGTTAGGACAGACAAAAGAAAATATTTCTTTACTCAGCGTGTGGTTGGTCTGTGGAACTCCTTGCCACAGGATGTGGTAACGACATCTGGCCTAGATACCTTTAAAAGGGGATTGGACATGTTTCTGGAGGAAAAATCTATTACGGGTTACAAGCCATGATATGTATGTGCAACCTCCTGATTTTAGAAATGGGCTATGTCAGATGCAAGGGAGGGCACCAGGATGAGGTCTCTTGTTATCTGGTGTGCTCCCTAGAGCATTTGGTGGGCTGCTGTGAGATACAGGAAGCTGGACTAGATGGGCCTATGGCCTGATCCAGTGGGGCTGTTCTTATGTTCTTATAAGCAATGTCCTTGAAAAATAAGGGCCTATTCAAGTGCTTTCCAAACACCACAAACAGATGGTACCTATAGCCTCTCCATTAAGTAAATGGAGATATGGCTCAATCAATATACAAAGTGATCGTTATCAACTCCAAAGATCACTCTGCCGCATGTGTAGAAAGCGCTGGCTTTAGAACCAAGAAAGTTCAGAACCAAGAAGTTTAGAACCAAGAAAGCAATAAACTAAAGTTTGCAAAATAATCAATTAATATAAAACACTAAAATAGATGTTTTCTTTCATGTTGGAAAATACACAAGAGCAAGAAAAAATATTTTAAAAATATAAGCTTTAGAAGTCCTCGGACAGTGTGCAGCTTTGTAATGGTTCACAGTCCTCTAGGTCCCCACACTGTTTCTGAACTATCAACAGCTGGCATGGCCAGGGAAGATTTTGTTCAGCTTAAACTGGTGAACCAACTGCATCCTTATCTGAGTCAGACATACCTGACCCAATGATCCATGCATTGGAAACAGCCAGATTGGACTACTGTACTGCACTGTATGTAGGGCTGCCCCTGAAGACCATTTGGAAACTACAGCTCATACAGAATGCAGCTGTATGCATGGTAACCAGGGTTATTGGTTTTCCATCCCTGCTAGTTCATTTTCAGGTACAATGCAAGGTGCTGCTAATTACTGTTAAAGGATATTTAATCTCTTTTTTCCTTCAAAAAATACAGATTACACTTTATGTTAGAAAAGGGTTTTCCCAAACTGTGGGTCACGACCTACTGGTGGGTCACAAGCCCACATATGGTGGACGTGACCTGGCATGATGTATGGTATGGTGGGCGTGACTACCCACCTTTGCTCCAGTTTGGCTCCAAATCGGAGCTATTCTGGAAGCCAAATTACTGACTGAGAGGGTAGGAAGGCCTCTACTAAGTTGCACTGGGCTGGTGACCAACTCTGTTGGCCTCTGTGATCCTCAGAATGGGCTGAGAATCCTTGGAAAGCCACTGCTTTTGAAAACCAGGAATGGCTTTCTGAGGTTTCTGCTGGCCATTCTATGGCCTATAAAGGCCAGTAGTGTGGGTCATCAGCCCGGTGCCTCTCCATCCTTCCAATTAGTCATTCCAGTGTTGCAACCCACCATGGATGCTGAGGTAGGCTGTGGCATGGAGAAAACTGAGAACCACTGTAATAGAACATTAAATGCAACAAAACCCAATGTTTTTGTTGAATATAAATACTGAAATACAAAACAAAATCTAACACAAAGTTTAAAAAGTCCCACTGTGCATGTCTGCTCACAATTCTATGGAAAATGGCCCATATATGCAACGCACACATTAATGGCATCAATGCAAAGTTACGATTATTTTGATACTTCTGTACAGTGCCTTATATGTACTTTTTTTGAAGCTAGTACATTTTTCATGCCTGCTTTGTTCCAATGAGTCAGTGTTAGATTTAACAGCTGGGTACTCCTCAGTTCTTCACAATGGCTGAAAGCCAATTTAAAAGCTGAAGTTCCAAAATCATGACCTACAGAGAGTCATTTGATTACATTATACGGCATTTTCCAACTGTTGAAGTGCATTCAGTGATAGCTATAACTACATTAAATGGCTGTTTTAATGTGGCTCTATCAATACAATTGCTAAAAGTACCACAGGGACATTTGACAGCCACAAAAGAAAACCAATAACTTGTGTAACTATGAGCAAGATACCTCTATGAATTATCCACATCCTGTAAAGAATTCAGCAGTCTTACAGTATGTCATATGCCACTATTTTCCTACAATGGTTTGTTTATAACAATTTAGACAACAGTCTGATTTCCAGTTCATAAGAAAGTGGCACTGCGAGAAGAAGCAAGTGCTAATGAGAAAAACTGAATATATATGACAGCTGAGCTCAGATATAGATATGAATACACAAAATCTGTCCAGCAATCTGTAATAAGTCCTTACCCAAAGAATGTTATGATACAGTGAAGCTTTATGAGTGCTGTCAAATGCATTAGAAGACTGACAGTGTTGCAAATGTTCTCATGCAGAATGGAAAAAAGAGGGCAGATTTTCCTTCGTATAAAGTTATATGCATAGTTCAAATTAGATTTGCCAACTTGCATCCAGCCATTATTTCCTCTTTCTCTAATGCTGCAAATTCTATGCCTGTTCATTTGGCCATTACTACCACTGAAACCAGTGAAAGTAAACACACATAGGATCAGACTGCAAGAGTTCTTTGGTAAGAGAATGAGCCATGCTTGCTGTCACTATCCCCTAGTTATTTGATTTTTCTCTGTAAACCGCTTTGTGAACTTTTTGTTGAAAAGCGGTATATAAATACTGTTAATAATAATAATAAATAATAATAATACCCCACAGAAGTGGACAGTGCCCCCCCCCACCTGCTAGCTTTTTAAGAGAATTGCTTCATTTTGGCTTTGTGGCTAAAATTAAGCCTGTGCCCCATTAAGCTTTTTTTAAGATAAATGCTAGGTAATATTTTTATTTGATTTTAATTTTAAATAGCTTTAGGCTGCAATCCTAACCTCACTTTCCTGGGAGTAAGTCCCATTGAACACAATAGGACTTACTTCTGAGTAGACCTGGTTATGATTGTGCCCTTAATAATTTGTCGTGTGCCACTCTCAACCTTGAAGATAGCACAGACATTTTAAAATTGAGAATTACACTGCAATCTAGGTATGATGAAGAGGCTGGGGGGGTCTATGATGAAGGGGGGCTACAGTAAACGGGGGGGCAGGGGCAGACTGCAACAGCAAGGACTACTGGAAGCAACTGCTTCACCAAGCTTGTATCTGCCATAGAACTCTTTTAGGACATTTGACTGTTGGAGTTGATAAATCTACATTTAAGAAGTTATTGAACATAGTATCAATTCACAATGCATCGTACCACAATGCATAGTATCAATTCAATGCATCTGCAAGAGGGATCTGAAGGCCTTAGGAGTGGACCTCAACAGGTGGGAAACCCTGGCCTCTGAGCGGCCCGCTTGGAGGCAGGCTGTGCAGCATGGCCTTTCCCAGTTTGAAGAGACACTTGTCCAACAGTCTGAGGCTAAGAGGCAAAGAAGGAAGGCCCACAGCCAGGGAGACAGACCAGGGACAGACTACACTTGCTCCCAGTGTGGAAGGGATTGTCACTCCCGAATTGGCCTTTTCAGCCACACTAGACGCTGTTCCAGAACCACCATCCAGAGCGCGATACCATAGTCTTCCGAGACTGAAGGTTGCCAACATCAATTCACACAATATTACCACAGGTAGAACCATTTGCACAGTCAAGTACCATCAGTGGTGCCCATATCCATCATTTGTACACTTGCAATATCTTGGCCAGTGGGCACCAAACCCTAGCCCACAGGATGGATCTGGCATCTTCTTAAAGCTTCCCCTGCACAGCGTGGAACTTTCCATTCCGTGCTGCAGCATCTTATATTTCAACCCATTTGTCTCAGAAACGCATGCTGGGTAGTTCTACTTCTGCTGCCCGTTGTCCCAGCAGCCTCTGTGCCCCAAGTTCTGGATAGAAGTAGCTGGCTAGCGCAAGTTTCTGAGGAGATCGGGTTGAAAGATAAGATACTGCAGCATAGAAGGGAAAGAAGAAGGGGTGCAGGGAAGACCTTTTCTTTCTCTCCTGAGGTTTGGAGACTAAGGCCCAAATCCTAACCCACTTTCCAGCACTGGTTTAGCTGTACCAATGGGACGTGTGCTGCATCCTGCAGTTGGGGGGCACTCACGGAGGCTTCCTCAATGTAAGGGAATGTTTGTTTCCTTACCTAGGAGCTGCATTGCCCTTATGTCGGTGCTGGAAAGTGGGTTAGGATTGTGCACTTAGTTGATCTAGGCCAGGGGTCTTCAAACCCCGGCCCAGGGGTCAGATGCTGCCTGCAGTGAGCCTCTATCCGGCCCACGGCCAGCCTTTTGTCCCCTGAAAGCCTCTGGCCTACTCGACTGAACATGACCAGAGCTGTACGCTGATTGCATCTGGAGGGTGTTCTGAGGGCCAGAGAGGCTGAGTGAATGAGCCCACATTCATTTATTCATTCATCTAAGTTCTATCTCTAATTTATTTATTTAAATTTTATATTTAAATTTTTTTCCCTCAGCACTGCGCCAGATATTTAATGTGGCCCTCTGGCCAAAAAGTTTGGAGATCCCTGATCTAGGTTAAGGCTGCCATCCTATATAAGCTTACCAAAGCGTAAGCCCAATTGAACATAGTAAGACTTATTTCTGAGTAAATATGTAATGTCATTTTTCCCATTAAGATTTTAAACTTTTCCTTTTCTCTGAAACAACCACATATGGGGTACTGAGTAAGGTTACTCTGAAATAAAAGGGTGCAATCCTAACCCCTTATGTCAGTACTTTCCAGCACTGGCACAGCAGTGCCGCATCCTGCAGTTTGGTGTTACTCACAGAGGCCTCCTCAAAGTAAGGGAATGTTTGTTCCCTTACTTCAGAGCTGCATTGCCCTTATGTCAGTGCTGGAAAGTCAGCTTAGGGAAACTAAGCTAAGGAGTTTTAATTTCATGCTAGGTAACGACTTGATCACAATTTGGGCTCAGGAAACAATTCTCCTTAGGTGGATGCTGCTCAATCACCAAGGGCTAAATCCTATCCAACTTTCCATTGCTGGTGCAGTCCTAATGCAGCCTTGAGATAAGGAAACAAACATTACCTTACCTTGAGCAGGATAAAAGGACAACCCTAATACTGGGGGGGGGGGGTCGGATTACAGTAATTTCAACTCCTTAAGAACTCTGCATTTAACCTGCTTCTGCCACCACTCTCCTCCCCCATTGCAAACAGCACTGAGAGCTGAGAGCACTATTTGTCTTGTATTTTGGAGGTTGAACAATTTAAGAGGCTCTGGGGCCTGTTCCAACTTAATATTTAGCATAGATGGGATGGATCCAGGAGTGATTCCACCGTGTGTGTGTGTGTGTGTGTGTGTGTGTGTGTGTGTGTGTGTGTGTGTGTGTGTGTGTGTGTGTGTGTGTGTGTAAATGAAAATGATTCCATTTAATGGATTGTCACATAGTTAACTTTTACAAAATTTAAAATTCTAATATTCTTCTAAATTGATGTGTGGGAATAGACTGGTCCATGTTATCAACTGGTAAAAACCAGAAGACTGCAGATAATGGAATGGAATGTTTCTGTGGAACATTTTACCATCAGCCAGGTCATCATCTACAGCTTCTCTCCTATACTCTGGAGGGAAGAGTTCAGAACCTGGAATACACCATCTTCTGCCAGGGACCAGTCATAAATACCTCACATATCTCTATTATACCTGTTTGTGAATTTTAATTGTAAGTTGCTTTGGGAGCCTTTCTTGGCTCAAAAGCATAAAAATAATAAAAGACGGAAGCAAGCTTGATTCCTTGCATTTATTTACAAGCAAATTTTGTCAATATCACATTAAAACTGCAGGTTTCTATGCCTACAATCACGGGGACCGATTTTGTGGGGTTTCTTTTTAGAAGCTGAACATGTATTTTTGAAACTTATGCTTCTGTTCTGTAAATGAGAAATCATAAGGAGAGGGGGAAGTCTTTTCTTCACATCTTGTCAAACAAGAAGTTCTCCAAATAGAAGTACAGGTACAGGGAACAGAATAAATCATTTGCAAATAAATCTGATTTTTTGCAACAAGAGTTGCAACAAGAGTCATGAAATGATGTTTACTCATACATTCCAAAATGGTAAATTACAAATACTGATAAACTTCATCCAGCATGCCATACTTATGGTTTTTATAACAGTTTTTTAGCTTGCATTTTGTCTTTTAATCTGTGTCTTGTAAATAACCTCAGAAATGTAGCCAAACACAACTGAAAGAACACCACAGTACAACATGTGTGAAGGATTTCAGGGATTTCCTCCTCCAAACTACAGTATTTTCTCAGTCACCCTACCCCCTCTATTCCCCTTCTATCTGAAAGCCTTTTTTAAAAAAGTAACATTAAATATTAGTCAATTTTAAACCATTTCTTGACACTGCTTATTCTTTTTTATGTTACTTTATCATCCTGACTGTCAAACAAGAGGAAAGTGGGAGTTACGTTGAGTATCACTCCTTAAAATTCCACAGGAAAACAGACCCCTCTCCTTTATCAAATGTATTTGCATTTGACCCCTTCCCTCCCCCCCAAAAAAATCAGTGCTTGATTCTTAAAAAGAAGAGGGGTTAGGCTCAAGCTTGCTTGGGAGTCATGCTTTCTTTAACTTTCCCACCCCACTCCACTGCCCTCTCAGATTGATGGGGCCTTATGTAGTGGCAACAATGTTCATATATTCTGCAACTCAGCCACAACATCTGAAAACTGGCTGCGGAACCAAGCGTTCACACAAATGATCCCATGCCTACATAAGTCCCTTCTGCATAAAAATTAATGCATTTCCCTGCATGTAAACTACATAATCAGACATATGTGTATGTACAGTAAACCAATATGTATATATACTGCCAAGCTGGGGCCAGTCAGCCTTGGGGTTTAAATGCATGTGGCATGATTATAATTACAGTACAACCTATAGGCAGGTTCACAAATCCCCAGGGTAAAGTTCGGAAGAGCCAGGAGCCCCCATGCAGCAAAATGAAGAAATGTGACTTGGAAAGCCACATCCACACTGCACGGGGTCTCCTCTGGCCCTCTTGCACGTACTGTACTGGTGCAGGTACACATCTCGTCCACACACACCAGAGCTCCCCCTTCTCTTCACTGGCCGGTGCACCTGAACGCAAAGCAGTGCTAAGCCGGAATGCCCTTGTGGGAAGGGGAGAAGAAGGAAACAAGTGCCGAGCCAAGTTGCGCACAGCTGGAATCAGTGGTGTAGCTAGAGGGGGAGCAAAGCCCTAAGTCTTGCAGGGAGCCTCACTGGAGTGTGCAAGCGGCCCCCTCCTCTTCAGAGCCATTCTGAGTGGGGGAAGCACCAAGGAGCAGGCCAAGAGAACACAGCTGGAGGTAGTGGTGTAGCTAGAGGGGGGCAAAGCACCGAGTCTTGAGGGAGCCTCACAGAGGTGTGGAAGCGGCCCCCTCCCCTTCAGAGCCATTCTGGGAGGGGGGAGCACCAAGGAAGGGGACAAGGAGCGCACAGCTGGAACCAGTGGCGTAGCTAGAAGGGGGCGTACGCCTCCGTTTTGCACCCCCCACCCAGAATGGCTCCGAAGGGGAGGGGCCGCTTGCACGGCCCCGTGAGGCTCCCTGCAAGACTCAGCACTTTGCCCCCCCTCTTCTAGCTGGAATCCAAACGTGGGACTGGGGGGTGCAAACAACGTGTTGCAAGGAGGCTTGAAGGGCGTGCACCACTTTCTTAAGGTCCCTCCCCCTATAAAGCTTTACTGGAGCTACTGAGGGGGAAAGGGGGGCAAGGCTGGTTTGCCTACGTGTGAACTGGCAGGGAGGAGGGGCTCACCTGGCCGCCCAAGCCCTGTTCGCCCCCAACCCCCAGGGCGCAAGAGGACACCTGAGCGCTGTTGGGGGAGGGCGGGGCACCCACTCTTGGGGGGTCCCCAGAGAGGCACCTCGGAAGAAAGGCGGGAAAGCTGCTCCCCCCTTCCCCATCCCCATCCCGAGGTCCAGCACCCACCTTTCTGAGCTGCTGCGTCCCGCCTGAGCAGCAGGAGCAGCAGCAGGGAGACCACCGCCGGCCGGGTCCCCGTGGGGAGCGGGCGCTGCGGGCTGCTCACCATGCCCCGCGTCTCCTGCGCAGCCAGCAGTCCGCATGCATGCCAGCCAGCCAGCCGGGCAGCCTCGCTCCGCTCTCTCGCCCGCCTTGCCCGGGACCAGGGCGCGCGCGCTCCTCTTTCTCTCGCCTCCCCTGCAGATGCGCCTGGCCGAGCGCGCCGCCCCCTCCCCTTCCCTGCACCCACCAGCACCGCTCGCTCCCACCGCCCCCAGTGGGTGCAACCACTTCCGGGTCTGGGGCTGCCCCAGCTCCAGCTGCAGCCGCCCCTTCCCCCGCCTTCCTCCTCCTCCAGCCCACAGTCCCCCAGCGCTGGACTTCTAGCCATGCCACTCGCAGCCGCTGCTGCTGCTTTTGTGGCTGCCTGCTGGCGCCTTCCCATGCAAGGGGTGGACGTGCAGTGTGTGTCCCCCCGCCCCAAAGGACAAGGGGGCGCCATCGCAACAAAGAGGCTTGCGAAGGCTCACAGCCCCATCCTGTACGTGTCTCCTCAGAAGTAAGCTCCATTAGAGTCAGTGGGGCTTACTCCCATGTAATTGTGGACAGGACTGCAGCCTCAGAGCCCGACCCTATGCATGCCTACTCAGAAGTAAGTCCCATTAGAGTCAATGGGGCTTACTCCCAGGAAACTGTGGCTAGGATGGCAGCCTCAGATCTATCCAAGCAGAAGTGTGTGTGAACCAGGCAAGCCCACTTTAGGGCCTAATCCTATCCAACTTCCCAGCTCTGGTGTAGCCATAATGCAGTCCTTTGGTAAGAGTACACATGTTCCCATACCTTGGGAAGGCCCCAGTGACTGCCCCTCCACCCCACTGGCACTTCTGCAGCAGCACTGGAAAATTGGAGAGGATTAGGCCCATAGTCGAAAGTACTAAACTCCTAGTGGGAAGGCACATATGGTGCCATTGGGACAAAACAAAATACAAGAGTCCTGCAATTTCCAAGCAGAAAGGCTGCAGCAGGCTCCACCAAGGAAGGCTAGTGGTAGCCAGTTTTCAAAAGGGAAGGTATTGGGGCTCCAGCCTACCAGAAGGATGGTCCTGTTTTCTGGAATGTTCTTACCCTGATGCATGGAGGCTACTGGCGATATATGGCTCAGTTAAGATGGAATGGCACTCTTCTTCAAAATGAGGTCTTTGCAGGGACGTGTGGTGGCTGGGGAAGCAGGTGAGGCAGAGCCTCCCTGCTGAAGTCCTTTGAAAAGCACCACAGTGTGAGGCATACAAGCACTCACAACCCAGGTGCAGGAGTGCGTGGGTTGTGAGTGCTTGCATGTCTCACATGGTGGTGGTGCTTTTCAAAGGACTCTAGCGGGGAGACTTTGCCTCCCCTGCCTCCCCAGCCACCGAACGTCCCAGTTCTGGAGATGCTCTGTTGGCACATCCCCCATCCTCATTTCCAACTCCCAGCTCCCATTCATGGGTTGTGAGTACTTGCATGCCTCACACAGCTGGGGAGGCTCTGCCTCACCTGCCTCCCCACTCACCGCACATCCCTGTGTTTTTGTCACTGAAAGTGAGCTGTAGGGCTCCCTTGTGAATTCTGCTCCCTGGGATGATCCTTCTTACAGATATACATACAGATAATAATCACTCCTGTTCTCAACTTCACCTTGGTCAACTGATTTGTCAACGCTTACCTTTCTCACAAGAGCTATGATAATTTATGTTTACATTTTGGATTAGTAACTCTGAAAAAAACTACCATCCCTGTTGTATATCCATGATCATTAACACAGTCTGAAATCCACATAAAAAGGGGGGGGAAATCTACTCATGTTGCTCAATCTTATGTATGATCACTCAGAAATAAGTCTTCCAGTATCCAGTGTGGTTTATACACTTACAAGTGTGTTTAGAATTAGCAGAATTCTATGGGGCTGGCTGGCAGCAGAAAGTGTGTTACACTCTGGGTCGTGAAGCACCCATAACTGGCAGTGCACAGAGTTTGGCTGTGTTGCTTATCACCTGACAGTATATTCCATTAAATCAGTGGGACTTTTTTTTTTTTAATTATCATGCACAGGAGTGCACTGTTAATAACTTTACATTAGTGGTTTCCAAACTGTGGGTCGAGACTTACTGGTGAGTTGCAACCCTATTTTGGGGGGTCACAAAGGGCTGGGCTGATCCTCCAGTGTAAACACAGGTAATAATGCCAAGATCAGAGAACTAAGAGCCCAATCCTAAAGTGGCCCAGTGCTGGCACAGGTCCCTAGCACCAGCACTGGGTGCCTTAAACATGCCGTAAAGCACCCTCAGAGTAGGAAGCACCAGTGCTGGGCCTGCGCCAGTCAGGCGCTGGGCCCAGCACCAGCAGGAGGAGGATGTGGAGGTAAGTGTGAACACCAGCAGTGATGTGGCCTCTGGGGGCAGGGTGGGGAGAGAGAGTGGAATTCTGAACTCCAGAAGGCCCGACATGGAGTCTCTTGAGTCTGCACCAACAAAATAGCTGGCACAGACTTGAGAAGCCCCATTGTGGGGGTTGGGCTTCCCCTGAGGAGACCTCCAGCTGCTTCCCAGCAACTTTGGTGGCTGCTTTGGTGCCACTATTCCAGCAGACACCAGGAAGTTTAGGATTTGGCTTTCCCATGCTTCATGCCCTGAGGCTATTCAAAAATCAGATCGCTGCTAATTACCAGCTCAGCTCAGCTCCTGAGGTTTTCAAGGAACTGAGCTCCTGCAGTTTGCAAGCATGTGCAAATTAGGGAGATAGAGTGTCTTAGTTGATGACCCCTAATAAAGAATTCCAAAAAACCCAGAAGATTTTATTTTTATTTTTCTGGGGAAAAACGTGGGGAAGGAAGGAGAACATTCATTAAAGTTCTTTAGGGCTGCTTCATTATAAGAAATAGAATGAATTTTTTGAAAATAAATAAAAATATTATTACTTGTATGTAAATAAATAAAAATAGTATTTCTTTCTAGATCTCTTTTTTGAGTCTCATAAACCTAGGTGGATCCCAGTAAGACTGTCATTTTAAAAAGTGGGTCCCAATGCTAAAATGTTTGGGAACCACTGCCTCACACTGTTGTTGTAAGAGCCACATCAAGATAATACATGTGAAGTGCTTCGTGCATGTAAAGAGTGCTATACAGATGCTAAATATTAGTAACATGTTACAGTTTCACAACCAATGGATGTATGTTTTTTCTCTTATAATATTGCTTCCCCATTGCTAGACAATGGAAAGTTACAGACCTATTTAATTTAACATTGTGGTGTTAGAAGATTTTGGGACTTTGTGTTGATGGAAAAATTGACCCATTGAATACATCTTTCCAGCACCTGGGCCAAATTTATTTTTTTAGGTGAAATGGTACCCATCCATTCATTTCCTATGTCAATGGAAACTTCTCTGTTCAACATCCTCTGCACTACAAATGCTATTAGTCTGTTTGTATTACTGTGTAGATTGATATCCCCATATCCCATGAAAATATATTGAACTTACATGTCCTTTAGCTTATTTTATTGTTCATTTCCCTGTGTTCCAATCTTGCAATTTCTCTTTTTAGTTGTCTTTATTCTTTATTATCTTAGCACACTTAAAAAAAATAAAAACAGAATTTAAGAATGCAGTGGATTCAGGAACTGCAAAAGGCCCTGTGTTTTCCCAGCAACAAAATTTTGTGATTTCTTACTGGGAAAATGTAATTTTCTTCTATGAAATCTTCAGCTGGGAGACCTTGGATCCCTCCCCTCAAGTTAGTTAGTGGAAGTGAGAATCTAACGTGGATAAAGGAGCACTAGCTTGGAGAATAGGGTTTGAATTCTCCCAAACAGCTGAATAAAGACTGTACATTTTTTGTGAAATACAATCATTGTCTGGGAAGGCTATAATTGCTCCATTACAAAATTAGCTTTTTCTGTTGCCAGAAAACTCATACCACAAAGAACAAGTGAACCTCTAAGGGGCTATGGCTGGGTTTGTGCTATTTCTTTTCCGAAGAGACCAACTCTCTAGGCAGTTTGTTGCCATACATTCAGTTAGACAATGTTTGGTTTAAAGTAAATTAAGATTGTATGAAGAAAAAAAATTTTAAACAGTAAAGCATAAAAGCTTCCAGAAAGACAAAAATGCTGTGTTAGGTTTCCAAGGAGAATTCAACTCTTGCTCTTGTCTTGACTGCATGGAAGTTCCAGATGCAGGAATCTCTCGTCTTACTAGTCCTCAGATCAACATGAGAGAACCATAATAGCTTCTTTGATCTGATTTTATATAGCAAAATCTTTGATCTCCATGTGACTGACACCCAATTTAAACATTTTATCAATAGCTCTCTTCCTTCCTGTCTGCCCAAAGATGTCTAAACACATTAGCATCTTCATTCCCAGCTAGCACTTAGCTGGATCAGACTGGCAGTTCCAAAATCAGTTGCTTCTCACCTTTTAAAGCCTTCTTTGAACCACACTATGTACAGTGTTATGTAAATTGCCACAATTCAAGTCAGGCAAGGGTTTGAATCTCTAGCACATCAGCCCTGATCACAACACCCTCACCAGCTGCTTTTTGAAGAAAAGAAAAAAGTTCATATGCAGAATTCTTAGAAGTCTGTATAACATATAATGTAATCCTTTGTGTAAATTTTTGTTTTCTTTACAACTGTTATGGATAAACCAGTCTATCTCCCCCAACCCTGGACAGGAAGACCAATACACAGGAGCTAGTATCACATAATGGTTAAGAACATGAGCAATGGGTTGGAAGTTCCCAGCTGCAATTTTAGTTCAGCTATGAACCTATTGCTTAGCTTCAATGCCATATCTGTATTATGGAAATTATAAAATGGGCCAGCCTTATGTGATATGACTTTTGTCCTCGGCAAATCAAAAGAAAGGGGGTTGAGCAGATTTGCAAGAGCCTGTAGCGTTCATTAAGGTTCTAGAGGCTATGGTGACCAGATACCAAAAAGCCTATGAAAAGTAGGGTTGGGTTTGAGCACCACCTGTCAGTTAATGGGAGGGGGAACGACACAATTCAACTTAACAGCCCAATACTAACTTCCAGCACTGCAATGCAGTGGTACCCAATGACCTCTGCTGTTTCCAGTGCAGGAAAAGAGGCCATTGGAGATATCCCTTGCAACATTTTTCTGCTATGGGGCTACTTGGGCCTGTGCCAGTAAAATCACTGATACAAATTCAAGCAACCTCGTGTTGGGATTTAAGGCCAGGGAGGGGTGGATAGGATATGGTGGTAATCACTGACACCTTTCCTGCCTGCTCCTATGCCTGATCTGCCCATCCCTGCCTGTTACACCCCCCCCCCATCCTTGTTCTGCACTCCTCCACCCCTCTGGTCCCTGTGGAGTTTATCTGCTCTGGTGCATGCCTGTGCTAGGAGGCCTGTGCAGGCCTTCCTGCTGGTGCCACAATAGTTTGTGCTGACTTATTGCACTTTATGACACATATGTGACAGCCCGCACCCATACTCCACCAGAGCTAGCACAGATAGGATGGTGCCATAAGTCATATGAAGTCGCTTGTGAAGAAATTCTCTAACCTTGTCCAAATAATAGATGTCACAGACGCACAGCTACTAAACATCTACACAGACAGTCTTTGAAAGATATTTTCCCCTCTGATAGTTTAGCTGAACATGGTTAACAGTTCAACAAGAAATTCATGCACTGAAGCTCCTTCAGTGCACAGGTGTTCCTTTCTGCATCAGGGCACATTTAACTTCTAATTGCAGTGGTTTATATTTCAACTGAACAAGAATAAAAGCTTTCTAAGAATAATGCAGCAGAACGCTTTGCTTAGGAAAATGGCAAAATCCTTTCTTAGTTAATATTCATTAAGATTCATAGTGAGCCACGTACATAGCGAAATGTAAAAATTAAAGGATGCTTCCCTGTTCCAAAGGTCACAATCTAAAAGACATAAAAGAGACAAACAGCCACTGGAAAAGACACTATGCTGGAGTGGTGAGGGGACAGTTGTTCTCTCTCAACTAAATATTAGAGAATCATCCCTTAAAAGGTGCCCCTTATCCCAGTTAGCAGTTGCAAATTATCATTACTGTTGGATGTTGACAGAAGAGGTGAGATTACTATGTATCACAGGTAGTTAGGAATAGAACTTCCAATCTAATTGGCATATAGAACTAGATAACCTCTGTGTCTCCTACCAATATACACCTTACTTTGACTGCTTCAGTACATACATTATTGCTCCGTCTGCCTGGGCAGTATTTTTATGAATAAAGCATTTTATTGAACTCCATAGTTTTACCTTATTATTTCTTTATTGTACATAAAGCACTCAATATTTCACAGAAATTTCATATCCTCTATTGGCGCAGAATGTGCCATTATCAGATTGCATACAAAGAATATATGAAAGGGAATGTCTGCTCCTTTTTTTCCTCTAATCTCTGTTATTCAGTTATATTTTGTTGCCTTTGCTGATAGTGATTACCAGTGCCTTTGCTGGTTTTTTTCTCCTTTAGATTTTTTCTCTTTGGAAATAGAAATGAATCATATAATACCACATCTCCTCCAAACACTTCCTTTTTATAACCCATAGAACATTAGCTGGCCTAGTTTTCACCGCAATCTACATCAGTGCTGTGAAAATGTATCCCATTAAATTAATGGAAGGGTTTAAAAACATAATTGAAAATAGCATGATTTATTCACAAGTCCAGCCATCACTGATACATCTCGAAATTGTCCTGCTTTATATTCAGACTTGTCTTTTATTTTGATGTTAGTTATGTTGGGGGAAGAATACCAGGCAAATCTCTAACAAAAACCCTTGACTTCCGACGGGCGGACTTCCCTCAAATGAGGAGGCTGGTTAGAAGGAGGTTGAAAGGGAGGGTAAAAAGAGTCCAATCTCTCCAGAGTGCATGGAGGCTGCTTAAAACAACAGTAATAGAGGCCCAGCAGAGGTGTATACCGCAAAGAAAGAAGGGTTCTACTAAATCCAGGGAGGTGCCCGCATGGCTAACCAGCCAAGTTAGAGAGGCTGTAAAGGGCAAGGAAGCTTCCTTCCGTAAATGGAAGTCTTGCCCTAATGAGGATAATAAAAAGGAACATAAACTGTGGAAAAAAAATGTAAGAAGGTGATACTGGAGGCCAAGTGAGACTATGAGGAACGCATGGCCAGCAACATTAAGGGGAATAATAAAAGCTTCTTCAAATATGTTAGAAGCAGGAAACCCGCCAGAGAAGCGGTTGGTCCTCTGGATGGTGAGGGAGGGAAAGGGGAGATAAGAGGAGACTTAGAGATGGCAGAGAAATTGCATGAGTTCTTTGCATCTGTCTTCACGGCAGAAGACCTTGGGCAGATACTGCTGCCCGAACAGCCCCTCCTGAGCAAGAGGTTAAAAGAGAACCTTCATAAGAGGTTAAAAGAGAAGATATTTCAGACTCAATTGACAAATTAAAGATCAATAAGTCACCGGGCCCTGATGGCATCCACCCAAGGGTTATTAAGGAAGTGAAGAATGAAGTTGCTGATCTCTTGACTAAAATATGCAACTTGTCCCTCAAAATGGCCACGGTGCCAGAGGATTGGAGGATAGCAAATGTTACACCGATTTTTAAAGAGGGGGGACCTGGGAAACTATAGGCCGGTCAGTCTGACATCCATACCGGGTAAGATGGTGGAATGCCTCATCAAAGATAGGATCTCAAAACACATAGACGAACAGGCCTTGCTGAGGGAGAATCAGCATGGCTTCTGTAAGGGTAAGTCTTGCCTCACGAACCTTATAGAATTCTTTGAAAAGGTCAACAGGCATGTGGATGTGGGAGAACCCGTGGACATTATATATCTGGACTTTCAGAAGGCGTTTGACATGGTCCCTCACCAAAGGCTACTGAAAAAACTGCACAGTCAGGGAATTAGAGGACAGGTCCTCTCGTGGATTGAGAACTGGTTGGAAGCCAGGAAGCAGAGAGTGGGTGTCAATGGGCAATTTTCACAATGGAGAGAGGTGAAAAGAGGTGTGCCCCAAGGATCTGTCCTGGGATCGGTGCTATTCAACCTCTTCATAAATGACCTGGAGACAGGGTTGAGCAGTGAAGTGGCTAAGTTTGCAGATGACACCAAACTTTTCCGAGTGGTGAAGACCAGAAGTGATTGTGAGGAGCTCCAGAAGGATCTCTCCAGACTAGCAGAATGGGCAGCAAAATGGCAGATGCGCTTCAGTGTCAGTAAGTGTAAAGTCATGCACATTGGGGCAAAAAATCAAAACTTTAGATATAGGCTGATGGGTTCTGAGCTGTCTGTGACAGATCAGGAGAGAGATCTTGGGGTGGTGGTGGACAGGTTGATGAAAGTGTCGACGCAATGTGCGGCAGCAGTGAAGAAGGCCAATTCTATGCTTGGGATCATTAGGAAGGGTATTGAGAACAAAACGGCTAATATTATAATGCCGTTGTACAAATCTATGGTAAGGCCACACCTGGAGTATTGTGTCCAGTTCTGGTCGCCGCATCTCAAAAAAGACATAGTGGAAATGGAAAAGGTGCAAAAGAGAGCAACTAAGATGATTACACCTGGGCTGGGACACCTTCCTTATGAGGAAAGGCTATGGCGTTTGGGCCTCTTCAGCCTAGAAAAGAGACGCCTGAGGGGAGACATGATTGAGACATACAAAATTATGCAGGGGATGGACAGAGTGGATAGGGAGATGCTCTTTACACTCTCACATAATACCAGAACCAGGGGACATCCACTAAAATTGAGTGTTGGGCAGGTTAGGACAGACAAAAGAAAATATTTCTTTACTCAGCGTGTGGTCGGTCTGTGGAACTCCTTGCCACAGGATGTGGTGATGGCGTCTAGCCTAGACGCCTTTAAAAGGGGATTGGACAAGTTTCTGGAGGAAAAATCCATTATGGGGTACAAGCCATGATGTGTATGTGCAACCTCCTGATTTTAGAAATGGGTTATGTCAGAATGCCAGATGCAAGGGACGGCACCAGGATGAGGTCTCTTGTTAACTGGTGTGCTCCCTGGGGCATTTGGTGGGCCACTGTGAGATACAGGAAGCTGGACTAGATGGGCCTATGGCCTGATCCAGTGGGGCTGTTCTTATGTTCTTATGTACTCCTACTGCTTTTTAATATGTATTTAGAACAAACAGTGTCCTAGGTTCTCTAAGTGTATAGAACACAAAAGCCACATGTCCCTGCCCAAAGGACTTGCAGTATTCCAGGAATGGTCTGAGGGAACATGATATCTTGATGATGTACCACCTGGGAATCCCATGTATACTGTTCCATGATTGCAGAAAGATGTGACGTAAATGGGAAAAAATACAATTAATACTTAGATGTGAGGGAGTGGAGGGAGAGCTGAGAAGAAGTCTGGAACTGATAAAGAAATAGTGAGGAAGGACAAGGGGGGTCCAGGTGGCAGCAGAGGCTTTGCTGTATAAAATGTTTGATTGGAAAAAAGAGAGGAACATCATTAATAGGCATTTCATGTGAGTATAAACGAATGGAGGCACTCTTTATGTAAATTAACACTGACAAAAGTTAAATATGCAGAGAAAATTTCTCTGAGAAATTTCCTTACTTTGAGGGCCCACGCTACTATGGCTGTATCTCTGAAGTCCCTCAGAGTAAATGATGGGGTACACTCATGGCCAGCCCATCTGTGAAGTGGACAATACAGTTCATGTTGCACCATGGATGCAGAGAAGTGGCAAACAGACTTAGGGTGCCCTTCACCCCAAGTCTGCCACCCCCTACCTCCAGCCTGCCACAGACAGACTTCCATACCCATTCTCACCTTCCTTGTGCAGTCCTTGTAAACAAATTGGAAGTGCACTGATTTGTTTAAAAGGACTCCATGAGGAAGAAGCAAAATATGGGCATAAGAAAGCGAATCGTTGCTGCTGCTACTGGCACCCAAAAAACCGCATGAAAAGCGGTGATTTGCTTATTCATCCCCTCACCTTGCTCCTTCCCATGCAACCAGAAGTGTGGGGCACACTGGGAGCTCCCAGCCTGTCCTGCACTTCCAGGTTTGTTGAAAAGGATCCCATGGGAAGGAGCATTGTAAAGAGGTGATGATTGCCATCTTACAAGCAGTTCTCTGTGCATATTATTGGTTTCGGGGTAATACTTTGGATTTCACTAGCTCCACGATATTGCGCATTACTGTTGACACCCTTAATGTTGTAGCATAGCCTTAATGATTGGTGCTGCTTGTCTCCCTCCTCCCTAAGGGCCTTTCCTAAGGGCCCAATCCTATCCAACTTTCCAGCACTGATGCAGCCATGTCAATGGGGCATGCACTGCATTTTGTGGTGGTGGTAGGAGTCATGGCAGCTTCTTCAAGGTAAGAGAACATTTGTTCCCTTACCTTGGGGCTGCATTGCGTCTGCATTGACACTGGAAAGTTGGATAAGATTGGACCCTCTGTTACAGGTATTTTTTATCCATGGGGGATTCGTTCCAGGACCCTTTGTAGATATGGGAATCCACCGATAAGCAAATGAGAAGTGACAACATCCGTGGATGCCGAATCAGCAGACACTGGGGTTACACTGTACTGCCTGTACGTTGTCACATTCTTCACAAATGTAGAGGCACTTTCGTCTGAAATGATAAATATCTAACAATTTGTCAGATAAGTATTTGTAAATTGCCTGCAGTGAGACCCATGCCATCTCTCTCCATTTACTTTCATTATATAAAATCTCCTGTTTTCCCTGTCTCCAAGGGTAGCACAGCTTTTCCTAGGAGAGCAATGACTGGTCCAATTCCTAAATCCTCCTAACATGCTGAGTTTGGAAGACCTAACAAGACCTATCTTGATCTATTGGAAGAACCTTCCCTAGTAGAGTATTTCTGAGGAAGGATGGAGCAAGTATTTGAGTTGAGAGGCTCAAAATGTGAATTCCCCAGCTAAAAAGAAGTGTGACCCTTTTGGGACTGGACCAGATGCATTTCTGGATCAATCATTGCAATGGGTCACAAATATGTTTTTCCACACCCACCCAGTTCACAATCTAAGGTAATGTAATTACTAATGAAATGTAATCACAAACGAAGGTAAGGTAATTTTGTTTTCAGGAGTGGGCATAATTGGCAGCAAGAGAGCACTCCTTCCAGGTAAGCCTCCTCTGCCTACCTGCCCAACTGCTGAAGTTGAAATGGTTGTTCTGAGTAGGCCTTTGAACATCACATCCTGTCAGGGTCATGGGAATTGTTGTTTTCTGGAATGCTCAGAAATATAATTTACCTTGTTGTGGGGAGTGAAAGGCAGAAAGGATCAATTTTTTTTGCAAACATTCCTTTCAGGTACTCAGAAACCCCCTTCGTTTGTGCTAAGTTTATGACTAATAAAAATATTTGGTCCCAAAGAATGGTAGCATTCAGCAGCCTAATTTCTGAGTTCCGTATTTCATATGTATGCTTGATTCTAAGCAGCCATTTAGAAGGTCAACTAACTTGGGAAGTTCGCTGAGGCTATTTTGTTTCCAAACAATATCTGAGTTAGGAATTGCAGGCAGGCACAAACAGTCCCAGAAGCTATGAGATATGACCTGTTTCAAGGATTTGTGAGTGTGATTTGCTGTACCACATTGTACTTATTCTCTTTCTGTACAATCAGGTTGCACAGCACCTGGGTCATCAGATTTCCCTTTAAAAAGCTTATTCCAAGGGATATTAAACATTGAGGCTTACAGAAAAAAAAAGGGCAGTTTTTTGTTAGTCTATTGAAATGCTTACTTTTGTAGTAATTTTTGGAAAATATTTTTGCAATATTTAACAAGTGTTTCAATACCTGACTATTCTGTGTTAGTGCTACTGCATGCATTAAAGGAGTCCAACGTGTTTTTAAAGATGTGACAATGTGGAAGTGAATCCTTGGCTCCTTGGGCATGTCGCACCTTTTGATACCATCATCTCCCTCATTAGTTAGTTCCTGAGTAGACTCATTTGGAATGAAAGTGGCCTGCTAGCATCATCTAGCCAAGTTTTGGAAATGCACACCAGAATGTCAGCCTCTTCCACAATCAAATTACGGAAGATAGGCGTCAGGCTGCAATCCTATGCACACTTTCCTGAGAGTAAGCCTCACTGAACAGAATGAGACTTCCTTCTGAGTAAACACAAACAGGACTGCACTGTTGGTAGCCCACGATCTGGCATTTATCACTATCAAGCAAAAATCGGAAGTTAACTTGAAACGACATCCTGCTGCATCCCTCAAGCTGAGGGGAGAACGGAGATTTCCTACAAGGTCTTTGGCTTTTCCTAACCTTTCCCATTACATGGATATTATTTCAGCTTTTTGATTTAAAAAAGCATGCAGTGTGAAATGCGCACACCCCCTGTGAGTGGAATTTGCTCTCTGTCTGTCCCTGGGAGTCAAGGCATAACAGTCCCACTTCCTTATATACTGCTTGCCCTAGAATGAATCGTTGAAGCGTCTGTGTCCTGCTGCGGTCCCTGCACAGATGTTCTCGGGGAAATTAAAGCACATGATAATCAGCCTAGCATCAAACAAATTTCCCCAAGCCAATTTACATGGCAATGTTTTTAATTCATTGTTTGAAATATACACTCAGCTTTTGCTAGAAACCACCAGTAACTACAGCTACTACTATAATCATTCAACAAATATAATTTGGTCTGGGTTTGCCAGAAAAAAAAATACTATAATGGAACACATGTTCCTTGTGAAAAACTTACTACACGAAGCCACTATCAAAGCTGCTTTTCGGTTAAGCATGAATATCAAATATCCTTTTGTAATGCCTTATGACAAAATTCATTCAAGTTCATGAAATCATGGGGAAAAAGTCTTCCATGAAATATGTAGGCTTCATTGCTGAATGGACGTTGGCTGTCAAAGCATCAGTACAATGTTTTAAAATAAAAGCATATGGTGTGACCCATCCATTAGGCAAAGTGATGCTGATTCCATCAGTGGAGGATTAAGGGAGCAGGGTGAGAGGACAGCTGGTTTGGGGTGCCCTTCACCCCAAGTCTGCTGCCATCACCTCTTACCAGCGTGCCATGGATGCAACCTGCACAATCTTCCTTTTATGCACTGTAAGTAAGCAGAAAGTGGATCACCAACCTCCTTACTGTGCTCCAGGCACAAACACAGAAGTGCAGGACTTCTGGTTTGATTTACAGACTGTACAAATGAGAGAGTTCCTTCATTTGCATAGTCCCTTTAAATCAAACCAGAGTCTTGCACCTCTGCAGTTGAAGGAACAGCAGGAAGAGAGTGGTAAGCAGCTGCTGTTCTTTGTTTTTTGTAACTGTGCAGAGGCAGCAGACCCAAGGCAGCTTCAGAAGGTGTTCCAGGTTATGCCGCCCCTGAAAGCATACATGAAAAGATGAGCACCTGAACATTCTGCTATCCTAGAGTGCATGCCTAGAATGTGCCTTGATTTTGAATTGGTCACCCTATCTCTACAAAGAGAAAGACAAGAAGAGATGCATCAGTGATGCCACACATGGCCATGGGAAATGGGCTGAAAGACTTCCAGATTTCATTTTGGATAACAATAGTCATCTAAGACTGCGGCAAACACTGATGCTTGTTATTCGCATGCAGCCTTCATAATTGGCACTAAAGAACATTTGCTCCAGACCATCAGTTCCTTTACAGAAAAATAGACCTCTTGGGAACTTGTCAGCTCATGTCAGATGGCTTTTAGATAAACACCAAAATACTGATCCCTTGGGTTTGCAGATGTTGAGGTTGAACAATTAATCTTGAAGAGGAAGAGTCAGGAAATCACAGATGTGATAACATCTCTGGGAAGAAAGGAATAACTGAGTGTTGTTGGGGTTTAGGATGAGTTCAGCGACCACTGCACTGTGATTCAATGCCTGACACAAATATTTGTTGTATTTCAGAACCCCACATTTCTCTAAGATGTCGGAAGCTTTCCAACATTCCATTCCAGTCACAAAAGACCCTACAGGTTCCAGTCTTTATTCATGGTTATGGTAAAGATCAATTAATCAACTCCTTAATAAGTCCTTGCCTCTTCCTGCTAGCCAGAATATTTTAAAAGATCTTTAAGGAGTAAAAAATAACATTATGGAAGTTTTCATGTGGTACCTTGTCTTGTAGGTTCTTTAACACATATTGAGATCATGGCTTGCTGGTAAACACAGGTATGTATTTACACATCGCAATGTTGCATAGCAACACATAGCAACATTCCCTGCAACCGACCAATCGCATGCCAATGGTGGTCCCACCGAACTTCCTAGCTAGCTAGGAAGCCTAGCTTCCTTAAGCCCTTTGCCAGCTCAACCAGCTAACTAGTGCTCCACATGCTTTCATAGAAAGGAACACCACTAACTATGTTCCTTCCCGCCTTCTGGCCCTGCAAGGCATTCTGGAGTGCTACAGGGCTGCTGAAAGCATTCTGGGGTGCAAACGGACTGCCATTAGCAGTTGTCTGGGCAACAACAAATGCACATAACAAGAGGTTCACAGAACATATCCCCATTGTTAAGTATTTGATGTTAAGCTAAGGAAGAAGATGGTAAATTGTCATTGGGGCCTAGTACCTCATAGACCAGAATTGAGGGGAAATTTATATGGAAATATAGATGTATCAACTAGCTCGGCTCTAGCATATATTAAATGGTGTAGCCAGGATGGTGCAGTGGTTCTGGAGTTAGACCTGGAAGATCCAGGTTCAAATCCTCCGCAGCCATGAAGCTTGGGTGATCCTGGGTCAATCATTATATCTCAGCTTCACCAACCTCACAGGGTTGTGAGGACAAAAGGAGGGGAGGAACCATGCACACCATGCTGAGCTCCTTGGAGGACGGGTGGTATAAAAATACGAAAAATTAATAAAATATATTAGGTCTCAGATTCACCATTACATTACACCACCTTGGGTGCAGAACTGAATGGGCATGTAGGATTTGGAATGAGCACAGGATTCCAACTCAGTTGCACTCAGGTCTCAGTCAACATCAATGCCACCCATTTTTTACTCTTGTGCTGGTGTTAAATCATGCTGGCTATGTTATTAACTGCATAGCTATGCTTGTTTAGATATCCAATGCTGATTTATATTTGGGTTTCACTACCACGTGGCACTTGTTCAGTTTCCTATCCTCAACACAGTGGCTTCGCTAGGGGGTGTGAGCCACACTGGGTCACGCGCACAGCAGGGACAACACCACTACTGGCCAAAATTTTTAAAATCTTGGTATTTTCAAATAATACCATCATGTTAGACAGGTGTGTGCCGCTTAATGACCTTCCGCTTAACAACGGGCCGCATATATGACGGTGGCCAAAGCACAACAAAGAGGCTCTCAATGAGGCAGCCAGGTCTTCCATAGCCTGCAACAGAGTGTCTATTTACACAACAAAGAGGCTCTTAAGGCAAAGAAGAGACAATTCATTTCCAGTAGCCTGTGCAACCACCTAGTGTCTGGCAGGGTGTGTCTGTTTACACAACAGGACACTAGATTGAACTGAATGTTCGCTTAATAATGTAATCACATAACAATGGGGATGGGAGAACATATCCTCATCATTACGTGGCGCACACCTGCATATCAATTGATGCGTAATTTCATTTAGAATGCAATGAAACAAACTGTGTTGAAATATATCTATTCTATCAAAAGTTATAGTGAAAATCCCAGCAGCGGCAGGTCAATGGTACATCACCCCACATGGGGCTTTGCCCCACTCACTGCATGAAAGGAGGTCCGTCATAGGGTTGATGTGCTGGCCTCCTGCACCGAGTGCTGCAAACCATAGTGATGCCACTGCCTCAACAAGGAAGTTTAAATTCGGAATAGGATAGTAGAATAGATCAATCATGTCCTGGAGCAGTCACAAACTAAAGAAATTAATTATGATGGCTGTACTGTATACCCACCTGGGAATAACGGCTGTGTGAACTTACCCTTAATGAATGATAAAAATGAGTTTGACAGATACATAAAAGGGTACTGAAATATTTATATTAAAAACTATTCTTTCAAGCTTCCACCCTGAGCTTGAAAGAAAGCCATATTTAAAGACTAGCCTTGCGAAAACATGTAAATTATATTGACCAGATAAGCGAAGAAATATTTTATACTAACTTTCTGAGAACACTGTCTGTCTCAGATTTCAGCAGAACTGTGCTGATTAAATTAATGTTTCTTTTACCACAGTATCACACTGTACTAAGAAATAACTGACCTCAGCATGAAACTATGCACAAAACATTAACTTTTTTTTTCTAATTGTTGATACAAATTTGACATGTTTAACAACCAAAGAAATGGGATTGAGTGAAGCTGAAATGAAAATAAAAAAGGTATCATGTCACACCAGAGTATTGAAGTTGCGGCGGTCGGTACACACTGTAATCTGTATTGGATATAACTAGTGGCCCAATCCTATGACCTCCCCTGCTGTTGTAACTAGTTCTCTGTCGGTGGAGGCTGCTTTACAGCAGTCTGCCAATACAGGCTTCAAGTGCAGTGGTGGGGAGACCAGAGCGGCCTCCTGCATGCAGTTGGATCCACAAAGACAACTAGAACAGGAAACACATGCAGGAGGTTGGAGTGAGGAGGGAGCTGAACAGGGCAGAGGGTGGAAAGAAGGAGGGATGAACTGAAAGGGGAGGTGATGGGGCAGATCAGGCCTAGGAGGGGGGCAGTATTGGCAGCAGCACATGCCAAATCACATGCCAGCAGCACAGGCCTCTTTCTGGGCCTGATCTGCCTTCCTGGCAGCACCAGCAATCGCGGTGGCACATGTCCAAGTTGACCCATAGGGGCTGCTGGGGCTTATCCCAGGGCAAGGGGACAAATGTCTCCTTAGACTATGGAGACCTCCAACATCTGAAACTTCTCTGTGGGATACATACAGCAGTAGCTGCATCCTTGATGCTGCATCACCACATGGGGATTTAGGTAGGATTGGGCTGTGAGAACATTTAAAAGAAACAGAAGAAAAAATGGGATCACAGTGCAGTGCTACCATGGGGTGCTTATTTACATCGATTTAGGATGGATTCAAATGAGCCAATATTTTGCATCACACATTGAGTTTGCAAGCTTGCACAGTGGTATCCAAATGAAACCATGTTGTCTGAATAAGGGCCCATTATGTTATTCCTGATATAGTTACCATGCTGCGAATATTCTAGTTTATGAAAATAATGATGGCCATGGAATTCACCTTAACTGGGACTCCTCCACACAGTGGAGATTCCCAAGGAATCATGCCATGTACTGTGATTCCTGCAATGAAAATTTTGATGGTTCAGTAAGGGCCCAGTCTTATGGGTTTCCCTGCCATCGCATGCAGCCACTCCAAAACAGGCTTCACTGCATGCTCTGGTGAAGGGGGAGGCTGATGGGGAAGCTCGGGAGGGGAAAGGGTAATTATTTTCCCTTATCCCTCTGTAAACTCCACGACCACTGATGGGTCTTCTCAAACCTGTGCCAGCTCTTTAGCTGGTGCAAGTCTGGGAAGGCAAAGGTGGTGTGGCAGCTCACTCTGGAGGGGATAGCATCCAGCACAATAATCTACACCATGTGCCACTCACTCCTGCTTTTGGCACAACTCTTGGCACAACACCTTTCTGCCTGCTTCACCCACCCTGCTGACCCACCATCATCAGCGGGCCTTCTTCACCCCACCAGGGCATGCAGGGCCTCTGTGTCATCTCTAGCTACATGTGCTTCCAGTTGCCACTTACAACTTCCAGAAAGCACTTTCTGTAGCAAGAACACTGGTTTTCACAGTGTGGAGTGCTCATAATGTGTGAGCTCAGCAGCAGGGCACCAAGATTCAGTTCCAGAGATTAAAAACTGTGCAGGTGCTTTTTTTTTTTTTTTTTTTTAAAAGGAAGGCAAAAGTGTATGAGATCAGGGTCATCGCTGGAAGGACTCTCATCATCACCCACAAGTGATGAAAGCTTTTGTGTTGTGAATCTCTGGTATGTTTGCCCACTGGTATTTCTGACATCAGCATCCTCCTTGCATTAATTGAGGGATCAGGTATCTTGTGAGCCACATGATACTCTCTATCCGTTCCCCCCCCCAAGCACCTTCACTTCACTGTAGTCCAAACTGAATAGAGCTGCTGCCATTGTTACAGCAGCTTGCTTGCTTACTTGCTTGGTTGATTTATTTATAGAAGCGGGAGAAAGACATATGAGATATAGCAGTCCTGCAGGCTCTCAAAAACAGAATCAATGCCCTTTTCCCCAGCAAAATAATGCTATCTGTTGTATCATGGGCTTCCACTCCTTAGCTCTAAATCAATTTACCAAGTGTGCTGTAAAGATGAAGTGCTATGCTCTTTTCATTCATTTATTTATTTGTGCATGCTTGTCTGGAAACTCTCCCCCCCCCCCCAATACATTAGGCTTGACAGGAATGTATCAACACCTATGGCAGACCCCCATTTCTGCAACTTCTCATTGGGCAAATGAGATGCTTTGTATCTAGCAGGAGTTGCTGCTCCATCCAAAGAACTGGCCCCCAGGTGCAATTTACTTCATGCAATTCAAGGATATTTGAGAGGTAAATGCAGAAACACAGTATAGAAATTTAGATTTGTTTAAAGAACATATAAATCCAAATTTAGAGTCTAGATTTGCAATAGACCTAACATCTATGTCATGAGAAGAGCCATTTTCTGGTTAATCCAGCATGGGATCTACTTAATGTAAACATTATTTTGTACAACGGTGAGCTTCATCAATCAACGCTGTGAGCTGAATCTGATTTAATTATATTTTTACTTTGAAACGAGTTCCTTTTGTCTTCACACACATAACCTTAGGAAACACAGCTACAGGAAACACAGCTCTCTCAGGCATACCCCAGTCCAGGGCAGGTTGATTTCATGTGATGAAAAGGTGCAGAGTTCAAGCCCACTCATCTGTGGATGAGATCACCCTTGTTGGATTCAACTACAGCTGATCATAATATAAACCAATGTCTCCCCTGTGAACAACGCTTGACAGTTAGAAGCAATGATGTCATTTTTGGTTTGCCACTTGGAGACAGGCGGCTGGGGATTAATGCACAAACATTTCTCCTGATTTTCCCGTAACCTTCCATTTCCTTTAGGAGAACAACTGAAAGAAACACTGTTGTGTAAAGTGATTCAGGGAATAAGCCCTATTCCAATTTTAGATTTACGAAAATTGATATGAAGCTGACACTGTACATTATGAATTGACATTAAATATACGTTCGTCTGACAGGAGAGATTCTATGCTATGTTTACATTTATTTAATGTAATAAAGTGCAATAAACTATGTTTAAAGTGTTTACATTTATCATTGCTACAAAGAAACGGGGGGGAGGGAATTTGCTGTTAGTATTTCTTCTTTATTTTCACCATTTAATCTAAAGTCAAGGGGAAGATAAGATTTTCACTGACTCCAAGGTTTCCCACTAGATCAAGACTTTAATTTCAGGCCAGAACATTTGTAGAGATAGAATGCTGTGCAGGCCTGACCTATCCATGAGGCTTGCTGAGACAGCAGACTGGTGGGGTGCATCCACCTCCATCCACCCACTTGCCTCCACTGCTCCTCCTCTTCCTCCCACTCCCTACATTGGAAAAGGAAGAGGAGGATGAAGGGAGCGGAATTGGGAGAAGCAGAGGCTGTGGCACCTTGTCAGGTAAGAGATGGTCGGGTGCCACAAGGTCTTTTGGATGGCCCTGACATTGTCATTTTATACAGGAATACAGTTCTTGAAGAACAGCCTAGTATCACTACTTGTATGTTCTGAACAGCTCTAATGGTGGCTTTGTCTAGGACTGTGAAATGAGTTCATCTGATGAGAGAATTCTTGTTTTCTTTTTTTTTTTTAAGGTTTCAAAACAAGACAGCCTGACACAAGAAAGCCGTGAACAGGAAAGAATAAAAGACTGACAAGGACTGAAATAAAAGTCCTATTAAAATATTATTAGCCCAGTCCTATCCTGTGCTGGTGCAGGCAGGCCAACTGGCCTCGCCGTATCCAGTGCAGAGTAGAAGGTGGCTGCTGTGCAACTTGGGTTAAGGGGATTTATTTCACCTTACCCCTAGCAAGGCAGTCGCCCCATGGGGCTACTTGGATCTGCAACAGTGAAATTGCAGAGCCGAGCAGCCCAGTGTAACATAAGGCTAGCCAGGAAGGGGATTAGAATATGGCCTAGAGAAAATGTTCATTTAACACTTGAAAACCTTTTTGTGGTTTCACAAGTGTTTGATTTTGAATAGTGGCATAGCAACTGGGGGGCAGAGGTGGTACATCACAGGTACCAGGCCAGAAGGGGGTGCCACGTGGCCACAATGTCTCCAAGTCTTCTTTAAAGAAGACTTGGCCACCTTCAGCTACTCTAGACTGCTTCCTGTTCTCACAAGTTATGCTAATGAGAACAAGAAGAAGCGACTCGGCTAAGCCTAGCAGCTCCAAGCCTTGCTACTGCAGAGCTTGGAATGGAGCAAAGCTCTGCTCCAAGTTCTGCAGTAGCTCACAAACCAGAAATAATTTATGGTGACATCTGACATGAAAACACCATCACATCACTGTCAATTACTTCTGTGACTATGCACATGGTGGGGTGATGCCATTGCATCTGAGACCAGGTAGTGACACTGCCGAATTGGAACACTAAAATAAACCTGCTTTACTTTGGGGGCAGCAGGAGAGAGTTAGCTAGTGTTGATCCTAACTTTTTTGTATGCAAATCTTTCTCCCCAAATTGTTATATGACAGCCACTTGATTGTGGCTAGAACAGCCCACCTTTCCCAGTTTTTTTGTCATCTGGTTTCTTCCAGTTTTTCTGTTCATCTCTCATCAGTCTAAGCAGCTTGCCAGCTAGCAGCAAAACTAAGAGCCTTGTGGCACCTAAAACACTAACAAATTTATTGCGCACACACACACAAGTATGAACAAATAAAACTTAAACCAGGAGCATCTGATCGTAGGAAATGAAAGTGGTTAAGGCTGCAATCCTAAACACACTTACCTGAGAATTAGCCCAATTGAACATAGTGAACTTCTAAGTAAGCACATATAGGAATGCTCTGTTATTCTACCACACTGGTTCCCAATTCATGATCCATGAGACCCTAAGAAGTGGTCTGCAACGTCTCAGAAAGAAAGATCACCTTTGATCACTTCCAGTATCTCCCAAGTGAGTGCTCCCCCATAGACTACCAGAGAGGGTGGAGAACAGACCATCCACACTGAAGTTTCAGCTGCTGCTGTGGGCAGTCCATTCTTTCTGGTAGTCCACAGGGGAGTACTCACTCAGGAGATGCTTCCCCACGGCAACAAAAGCAGCAACCCACACATCTTCTCTATAAATTATAAATATAGTAAATAATAAATCTTATCTAATTATTACAAATCTAACTGTATGTGTATTGTGTGCAAGGGATCATGGAGCCCACCAGAGGACAGGTGACTCTGGATTTAATATTGTGCAGTACTCAGGACTTGGTTAGAGATATGAATGTTACTGAGCCCTTGGGGAACACTGACCATGCTGCAATCCATTTAGACATGCACGTTGGAAGAAGAGTACGAGGCAAATTTGTCACAAAAACCCTTGATTCCGACGAGTGTACTTCCCTCAAATGAGGAGGCTGGTTAGAAGGAGATTGAAAGGGAAGGTAAAAAGAGTCCAATCTCCCCAGAGTGCATGGAGGCTGTGTAAAACAACAGTAATAGAGGCCCAGCAGAAGTGTATACCACAAAGGAAGAAGGGCTCGACTAAGTCCAGGAGGGTGCCCACATGGCTAATGGGCCAAGTTAGAGAGGCTGTAAAGGGCAAGGAAGCTTCCTTCCGTAAATGGAAGTCTTGCCCTAATGAGGATAATAAAAAGGAACATAAACTGTGGCAAAAGAAATGTAAGAAGTTGATATGGAAGGCCAAGAGAGACTATGAGGAACATATGGCCAGCAGCATTAAGGGGAATAACAAAAGCTTCTTCAAATGTGTTAGAAGCAGGAAACCCACCAGAGAAGCGGTTGGCCCCCTCGATGGTGAGGGAGGGAAAGCAGAGATAAAAGGACACTTAGAGATGGCAGAGAAATTAAACAAGTTCTTTGCATCTGTCTTCACGGCAGAAGACCTTGGGCAGAAACCGCTGCCGGAATGGCTCCCCCAATCAAGGAATTAAATCAGATAGAGGTTAAAAGAGAAGATGTTTCAGACCTAATTGACAAATTAAAGGTCAATAAGTCACTGGGCCCTGATGGCATCCATCCAAGAATTATTAGGGAATTGAAGAATGAAGTTGCTGATCTCTTGACTAACATATGCAACTTGTCCCTTAAAATGGCCATGATGCCAGAGAATTGGAGGATAGCAAATGTCACACCAATCTTTAAAAAGGGAAGGAGAGGGGACCCGGGAAACTATAGGCTGGTCAGCCTAACATCTATTCCAGGTAAGATGGTGGAATGCCTCATCAGAGATAGAATCTCAAAACACATAGACGAACAAGCCTTGCTGAGGGAGAATCAGCATGGCTTCTGTAAGGGTAAATCTTGCCTCACACACCTTTTAGAATGCTTTGAAAAGGTCAACAGGCATGTGGATGCGGGAGAACCCGTAGACATTATATATCTGGACTTTCAGAAGGTGTTCGACACAGTCCCTCACCAAAGGTTACTGAAAAAACTCCAGTCAGGGAATTAGAGGTCAGGTCTGATGGGTTGATGGGTTCTGAGCTGTCTGTGACAGATCAGGAGAGAGATCTTGGGGTGGTGGTGGACAGGTCGATGAAAGTGTCGACCCAGTGTGCGGCGGCAGTAAAGAAGGCCAATTCTATGCTTGGGATCATTAGAAAAGGTATTGAGAACAAAAAGGCTAATATTATAATGCCGTTGTACAAATCTATGGTAAGGCCACACCTGGAGTATTGTGTCCAGTTCTGGTCTCTGCATCTCAAAAAAGACATAGTGGAAATGGAAAAGGTGCAAAAGAGAGCGACTAAGATGATTACGGGGCTGAGGCACCTTCCTTATGAGGAAAGGCTATGGCGTTTGGGCCTCTTCAGCCTAGAAAAGAGGCGCCTGAGGGGGGACATGATTGAGACATATAAAATTATGCAGGGGATGGACAGAGTGGATAGAGAGATGCTCTTTACACTCTCACAAAACACCAGAACCAGGGGACATCCACTAAAATTGAGTGTTGGGAGGGTTAGGACAGACAAAAGAAAATATTTCTTTACGCAGCGTGTGGTTGGTCTGTGGAACTCCTTGCCACCGGATGTGGTGATTGCGTCTGGCCTGGATGCCTTTAAAAGGGGATTGGACAAGTTTCTGGAGGAAAAATCCATTACAGGTTACAAGCCATGATGCATATGTGCAACCTCCTGATTTTAGAAATGGGCTATGTCAGAATGCTAGATGCAAGGGAGGGCACCAGGATGAGGTCTCTTGTTATCTGGTGTGCTCCCTGGGGCATTTGGTGGGCCGCCGTGAGATACAGGAAGCTGGACTAGATGGGTCTATGGCCTGATCCAGTGGGGCTGTTTTTATGTTCTTATGTTCTTATGTCCTCTCATGGATTGAGAACTGGTTGAAGACCAGGAAACAGAAAGTGGGTGTCAATGGGCAATTTTCACAATGAAGAGAAGTGAAAAGTGGTGTGCCCCAAGGATCTGTCCTGGGACCAGTGCTTTTCAACCTCTTCATAAATGACCTGGAGACAGGGTTGAGCAGCGAGGTTGCTAAGTTTGCAGATGACACCAAACTTTTCTGGGTGGTGAAGACCAGAAGCAATTGTGAGGAGCTCCAAAAGGATCTCTCCAAACTGGCAGAATGGGCAGCAAAATGGCAGAAGTGTTTCAATGTAATTAAGTGTAAAGTCATGCACATTGGGGCAAAAAATCAAAGCCTCACATATAGGCTAATGGGTTCTGAGCCTTCTGAGACAGGAGAGAGATCTTGGGGTGGTTGTGAACAACTCGATGAAAGTGTCTACCCAATGCGCAGCCCATGCTTGGGATCATTAGGAAAGGTATTGAGAACAAAATGGCTAATATTATAATTCTATTGTACAAATCGATAGTAAGGCTACACCTGGAGTATTGTGTCCAGTTCTGGTCACCACATCTCAAAAAGGACATAGTGGAAATGAAAAAGGTGCAAAGGAGAGCGACTGAAATGATTACTGGACCGGGGCACCTTCCTTATGAGGAAAGGCATTTGGGGCACTTCAGCCTAGTAAAAAGGCTCCTGAGGGGAGACATGATTGAGACATACAAAATTATGCAGGGGATGGACAGAGTGGATAGGGAGATGCTCTTTACACTCTCACATAACACCAGAACCATGGGAGATCCACTGAAATTGAGTGTTGGGAGAGTTAGGACAGACAAAAGAATATATTTCTCTACTCAGCGTGTGGTTGGTCTGTGGAACTCCTGGCCACATGATGTGGTGATTGCATCTGACCTAGATGTCTTTAAAAGGGGATTGGACAAATTTCTGGAGGAAAAATCCATTATAGGTTACAAGCCATGCTGTGTATGTGCAACCTCCTGATTTTAGAAATGGGCTATGTCAGAATGCCAGATGCAAGGGAGGGCACCAGGATGCAGGTCTCTTGTTATCTGGTGTGCTCCCTGGGGCATTTGGTGGGCCACTGTGAGATACAGGAAGCTGGACTAGATGGGCCTATGGCCTGATCCAGTGGGGCTGTTCTTATGTTCTTAAGGGTGGGGGGTTACATGTTGTCCATGACGATTTCAGTTTTTGCCTCAGTGGTCCATGAACTCCTAAAGGTTGGGAACCACTGGTCTAGCAACGAGCTTGACTATACATGATAAACATTGTAGTAATTCACACCTGGAAAGATTTAGAAACTGGATGAAAGTTTTGAGCGTGTTAAAAGTGACTTTAGAACATGAAATTTGCCTCATCAGGAGGCTGATCTTGTTTGTCAAACATGAAAAAAATGAGCTTTACAGAAGTCCACTACATTATTATACTGGATCTATGGTTCTCTTCCCCCCCCCCTTCACTCATTCTCCTCTCCATTCATTTTCACCCCCTTCTTTTCTTATTAGGGATACACTATGAGCTCAGGATGTGGGTTGGATGGAAGTTTCAGTGCCCAAGGAAGATTTGTTTGCGACACAATGTTTCTTTTGAAAATGTATTCAATTTTCAAATAACAACATAAAAGAAAAGGCAGCAAATTCTGGAAAGTAAAAAAAAAAAAAATCCATAACTTTTGTTGAGATGATAGCCTGGTAGTGTGCTGCCCTCTAGTGTGCACGACCTCTCAATGCATTGACATGATAGTGGAAATAATGAAAGAGAACCATTATAGCGTTAATGTGAACATAAGAACAGCCCCGCTGGATCAGGCCACAGGCCCATCTAGTCTAGCTTCCTGTATCCCACAGTGGCCCACCATGTGTGAACCTTGGCTCTTCTACAAGGTATTTGAAATGGGGAGAGGGGTATTATTGGATGTTGTATATTCTATTATTTCCTCATACCTGAAATGCTATGTAGTGCTGCTATGTCAATTTAACTTATTTGACCTCATTTTGGGTTTTTGTGTTGAATTAAGCTGTTTTTATAGTTTTAATATATTTTTAACCACTTTAGCAGAAATTGGGGTGGGAGAAGCAGGGTATAATTTTAATTCATAAATAAATATTGGACCATACTAACAAAATTAATAATTATGTTATTCTCTGATTGTGTTATGAATAGTATAGTGAAGGGTCACTCTACTTTACCTTGTATACATTTGAGCTTTATAAAGAAACGTCACAGGTGGTAGTTCTTGTATTTCATACACATCCAATATTTTGAAGGTAAAAATAGGGATATGTGGAGTCTGGTACTGTGTGGCTCGCACACCACTGGTTGGACGACTCCTTCTGTGTCTAGTGGTTATGTCATCACTGGGTGCAACAGGGACTATGGCAGCTGATGAAGGTTAGTTGACCAGGTGGTTAGGAAGGGACGGGGCTCAGGGTGAGATGAAAAGGGGAGGAAATAAGAAGGACACAGGTGAAAGGGAAGGTGGAGGTGCCAGCAGGAGAGGCACAGAGATGTGAGGCATGTAGCAAGGAAGAGTGGGAAGGGGGGGGGACAAATACAGAGGAAGGAGAAAGGAGGACACAAGAAGAGCAAGGGGATTACCAGGCTGAAGTAGTGGGGGCTGCAAGAGACAAGGAAAGAGGGGGCAGAAACAGACAAGATTGGCGCAAAATAGCAGGAAGGGGCAAATGCCCCTGGGCATGAGGGCTGTCCCCATTGGGGAAAGGAAGAGAAAATTTGGAGGGCACCTTCTCTTCTGAGAGAGGGGCAACCTCTGCACTGAGATCACTCCTTTCCATTTTCTCAACCTGGTCAGGGAAACAGAGAGGTGTGATTTTGGAGGGCACCTCTCAGTACTGCTGGAATGCTGAGAAGGGACCTCCAAGTTCACTCTGCTGGGTGAGCAGGGAGGCAACGTACATACATGCACAGAAGTGCACACACCAGCATTGGGAGCACCCAGAATCAGACCTGGCCCAAAGGCCCCCCCAGACCCTCCACAAAACTCTTAAAAATAAAAAATAAAAACCAACAGACACAGCTACGAAGTTGCATTTTAAAAATATATTCTTTCAAATGGCATGGAAGGGGAAGACCTCTCCTGGATTACAGGGAGCAACTAAGAGCCCCATCCTATGCATGTCTACTCAGAAATAAGTCCCATTAGAGTAAATGGGGCAGACTCCCAGGAAAGTGTGGATCGGATTGGGCTGGAAATTGAGGGAGGCCAGTCAACAGAGGCACAGAAGAGAACCAAGCCCTGTAGCAATCCTTGGTGCTAGCTGTGCATTTTGATCTGCTCTGGCAACAGTTTTTGGCTCCAATCCTATCTCCCCCCCCTCCCCATGCAGTCAGACCTAAAGGCTTACACTGCATCCTGTGGAAGAGACAGTCACAGAGTCGCAGCCCCTCTGGGTAAGGGAACAAAAGGGAAATAACTGGCACACGTATATGTGGGTCAGGGGGATCAGATCCAGAAAGGGGGTTTGGATTAAGTGAACACAGCTGCCACAGAACCAGCCCCATTTCTGGACCCAGTCCACCCTGACGCTTCCTTGTTCCACCTACCTCTACTCCGTTCCGACTTCCCCCACCCTTCTTCCACCTTCCCGGCTGTCTCACTTGGACCAATAGGCCTTTGCCGGTCTGCTGGCACATGGGGGAAGGCTCTGTCCTCCCCATCAGTGGTCCAACGGCATATGACACTGTACGCTGCTGGAATGTTTTTTATAACTGACGTAAGGCAGTTAATGCTAGCTCTGTCAGTGGCGCAGCCCAATAGGATTGAGCTGTAAGCAGATCAAACAACATCCACTATATTACAATGGGTTCAGTACAAACCTAATTTGTACTGGTGGCTTTTTTTAAACATTAAAACAGTAGCTGTGGGAGACAATCAGGATTAGAACTGCAGCGTGTGGGAAGGGAACATTTAACCCTTTTCCCTTGTGTTGCTATCTCAACAAAAATTCCCCCCCCCCCCCAGCTGTTAGAAGTTCCGGAAGGGGAGCTTATAGTCTACTGGATGAACAAGCAAGTTAATGATCACAACAAAGTAGATGAGGAAAGCAACAAACTGACAAAACTCAATTCACCATTGGTATTTCACCAGAGTCCTTGGGAATTTCCTCGATCCAAGACTTTTTTTTAAAGCCCATGAAATACTGGAAAGGCTACACAGTGTGAAGGAAATTAATGACATATTAGTGCATGGATCTACCTGGGAGGAAAAAAAATAAACAACTTCTAAGCACTATTGGAAAAGTATAGTGAAAATAAGTCCAAATAACATGCAGATTAAATACCACCACATGACCTATATTGCTCATGTACTGATGGCTGAATGAATAAAACCAGATCCACACAAGATTGCCCTGATAAAGCAACTGAAAAACCTCAAATCCAGACCAGTAAAACTACAGTGTGAATGTTTCATAGTTAGATTTTCTCCAGACTGACTGAACCTCTGAGGGAATTACTCTTGAGAGGACACAGAACAGGTTTGAAATGAATCCATTGAGAAAACGATTTAAGAGGTGAAGCAACTTCTGACAAGAACCCTGGGATCTGTTGAACATTCCAATGCAGAAAAGGAAATGACAGTACTGTACAAATGAATGCATCACAATCCAGAATAGAAGCAATACTTAGATGAGAAACCTGCTACATATACTGTACATTCTTCCCACTGGCTCTAGACAAGAGACAATGATACACAAATGGAAAAAGAAATGTTTACCATTATGGAAGGGTGTATGATATGAAGAGGGCCTTCCTTCTCCACTGCAGCACCCCAGATGTGGAACTCCTTGCTACCAGAAATCCATCTAGCTCTCTTTATTTTTAATACCTTTTCTTATTTGTTTTAGATAGACTGTTAGATCTAGATTTTTATTTTGTTCTGCCCCTTCTCTGCTCTCTCTCTTTTCATTTCCTCCTGCCTCTCCTTTCCTCCACCCCCTCTGCTACCTCTCTTGTATCTCCTTTTTTGGTGAACCCCACTGGGACAGGGAATGATCTTGTCATTTTGTTCAAAGGGCCATGCACACAGGTGATGCAATGATGTCGGTATTTTTTTCATGATGTGGTGTGCAGTAACATTTTGTAGTTATGTTTTTAAGGTTGTTTTGAAAGCCATCTTGAGGCCTTGGTTCCAGTGAAAAGGCAGGACAAAAACAGTCAAACACACAACACAGTCTGCCCTGCTCCCTGTCAAATAGTTGATTGACCCTGCAGTTGATTTCCTGATAGGGCCCTGAGTGGAGAGCCCCGATTGCTGGAAAAGCACATGGAATTGGATCAGAACCAAACTCCAACAGGCCCAGGAAAAAAGACCTGTTTCTTTCTCAAGACACTAGCATCTCTGCAAGGTTGAACAGCTGTTGCAAGCACGGCTTCCATCTGTGTGCCACAACAGACGAGAAAACACAGCCCCCTGTTTGCAAACCACACACAGCCTGTTGCCTCTTTGACTAATGCTGACATGAAAAATGGAGCACTGCTCAACAGTAGAGTCTCAGAAGGGATCCCCCTCCCACCTCTGTGCCCTTTCTGGCTCATGAAAGATGTTCATTTCACACCAGAAATCTCCAACTGTGATGTATATTTTCATAGCATGGCCAACAGTGCAGAGGCACTTATTGGTTTTCCCTGCCTAGATTTCAATGGAGATTCCAAGTATGTAATAACATTTTACTGCTTTTGTTTTCATCGTGCTTTTCAAATATCTATTGCCATGTGAATGCAACTGTTTACACAAGCCTGTTGAAGAGAGATGAAAAAGAACAGATAGAGATTCGGGCAAGACTAGTGTTCCGAAAGGTTAATAATAAACATGTGTTCTGTCTTACCAGAAATCATGGTCATATGAGAATTTTTCACCTAACATGGTAGTGAATCCATGCAGGCACATCAAAGGTTAGTGCAAAAGAGGATACAATATACAGTCCACTGAAGTTTGGATACATACAGGGGGTACAGATTCTTTATCACTGACAGATCACAACATGGAGATCTTATATTTTTGTATGTCCTGCGGTGGGTAACCTAGTGTGTGTGTGTGGGGGGGGGAAGGGTGATTGGGCCTTGCTCCCATGGGAGGTCTGCACCTTAGCAGGTGCTCGTTTTTGGTGGTCACCGCTGCATTGTCCCACAAGGGCATTGGATCCCAAGGGATGCCTCAGAATTGCAATGGCAGGGAGGGGTTTATGCCCCTCTCTCGTCTGCTGCCTTGTCAGGACCTCCGCAGCATCCTTAGGTGAGACTGTGCAATTTGGGCTGAGAGGCCTGCATCCCCCACCTTCTGCTACTACCCACCAGCCCTCATCATCTGTGCCCTGGCTCATTTTGTAGTTTCTGTGGCCTGGTGGCTTTGATTAATACAATGCTGAGGAGACTGTGCTAGCTCTAGGGGACTAACCATATCTTACCCGAAGCAGGGCAATCAGAGATAGGGTATCCAGGGTTTGCTAGTGATCCCAGTCATCAGATATTCCTTTGTGAATGGGTTGTACTTCCACCTGAATTTGCATTTGCAGAAAGCGTTTCAATATATGCAAGATGGTGGGTAATTTTTGCTTATCCTCCTGTCATTGGCAGCCCCCCTTCCCCTGTTCTGTACACCATATTGCTTCAGAAATTCCCTGATCCCGAGACGTGGATTTTCAAGGGCTGTAGGAGGTCGTGATAGGGAAGTTCCCAGGCTGGAACTTCCTTCCACATAAGCTAGAGTTCATATAACAACAACAACAACAACAACAACAACAGGTATTTATATACCGCCTTTCTTGGTCTTTATTCAAGACTTTATTCAAGGCGGTTTACATAGGCAGGCTTTTTATTTAAATCCCTTATTAAATAGGGATTTTTACAATTGAAAGAAGGTTCTTTCTTTCAAGAACCACTACATTCAAGGTGTTTCATTCCGATCTGGCTTCACATTCTGGCCTCCATCCTCCCACGCTCAGAGCAGATGGAAATAGCTCGGCTTTAGCTTGTCAGCTGTTTCAAGGTCGCACGGTGCCGGTGGCCTTGAACTGGCGACCTTGTGGATGTTATCTTCAGGCAGACGGAGGCTCTACCCTCTAGACCAGACCTCCTGCCCCCCCAAATATACACCCCAAAGATTTTTGTCAAAATGAATTGGAAACATCAAGCCTAGTAACTATCTAATCAGTGTGTTTGCTGTGAATCTACAGCTGTCCTTCATCTTCTTCATAGTGAGTTTATGGCAGAGGTGAGAGCTGACCTAAGAACAGTCTGATTCATGCATCACTGTCTTGCACACACAAAACAATTGTTTGTACAAACACCACTGAAGCCTTATTTCCTGGATTGCAAACTTCTATTCTTAGAGGCTAATAATAATAAATAATATAATAATAATAAACTTTATTTGTATCCCGCCCTTCTCCCTAAAAGGGACCCAGGGCGGCTTACAACATGTAAAAACAATTTTAAAAAGCATGATTTAACACAGATAAAAACATATTAAAAACACATTAACAAAGGCCATAAAAACAGTAGTCAGAATAAAGTCAGAATAAAAAGAGCATAAAACAGCAAATCATAGAGGAATCCAGTCTGTCAAAAAGAAACTAAAAGATGTATAAAAGTGTTAAAAAGGCCATGGAATCAGAAGGCTTGTTTAAAGAGCAGGGTCTTCAGGCCTCGCCAAAAAAACTCAAGAGAGGGAGCCATTCTCAAGTCAAGGGGAAGGGAGTTCCACAACATTGGTGCCACTACTGAGAAGGCCCTATTTCTTGCTGCCGCCCCATGAACCTCCTTGGGAGGTGGCACTTGTAAAAAGGTCTTCTCTGATGACCTGAGAGGACGAGCTGGATTGTATGGGAGTAGGCAATCTCTATGATAGCCTGGCCCAGAGCAGTATAGGGCTTTAAAGGTCAAAACCAGCACCTTGAATTGGGCCTGGAAACGAATTGGGCTTCAGTTTTCCTGTTAGCTTTGATTAAAAAAAAAAAAAATCTAGCTTTGTTTTAAATGTACTGTAATTGAATTAGAAACCAAACCACAACCCTTGTCTTTATCCAGTCTCCCAATTCCCAGTCTTCTTGGGCAACCAAATAGATCCAGAAACAATGACCATTCCATAAGAGAGATTGCACCTGATTTGCAGCTAGAGCTTAGAAGCGCAGTATTTTCTCACATCTCCATCTCCATGTACTACATTAATGCCTAGAGAATCCAGCTTCTGGTGAGCCCTGGTCTGAATTACATGGCTGGGTATTGAGGCTATATTATTTTATCACAGAACAATGGGGCACATGTTTGTCATTCAACATACAGGTTCTTTTCTGTTGTTTCAGCACACATTCGAATTGTTGATCCAATTTTTTTTCCTTTTTTTAAGGCTTCCTGCTGCTCCTTTATGCACATCCCCATGCTAAAAAAATGTCAAGGGTCTGCCACTGTTTGGACAAGACCCAAACTAACTATGTACATGTCTAGACTAGTTTACTGCTATTCAGTGTGACTGGTTCAAACAAAACAAAGCCAGTGTGAGATTTTTGTCTGCTGCTGACCAAAACTGTCTCTGTGTAGTCGTCAAAGGCAAAAGAATTTGCCAGTGACGGGAGTCAGTTTAGATGACTTGTCAGGCATTTGCTGCAAGCCATAGGGTAGAATCCTGGGCTGCCCACCTTCTGAAAACATTCTTGAGCCAGAAATACATGAAAAGAAGTCCATAAATGTCCACTGTATATCCTTATGGATTGACCTCTTAATGAAACACCAACCATAGTTAAATCAGCATCCTTCAAGAGTTACTGCTTTTCTGAACATGGGATTTGCTCTTGGAATGATTACAGAGCCTTCAACATGAAAATGTGTATCACTTTAAGCCTAATGTTATAAAGTAGTTTTGCATAGTGATGAATGAATATTTGGAAAAGCCATTAATATTTTTTTCTTCCCTGTAGACCGTTTGTGTTTAACATTTATACAGTATTTTCTTAACATTTAATGTGGCAATTTTCAACCAGTGTGCCATGGCAAACTGGTGTGATCACACAAATGATCCACAGGTGTGCCATGAGAGTTTAGAAGATGGCCACTTCTTAGTAGTGACTTTGGGGGGTGTAAGCCCCATACCAGCAGTGTGGTGCACCTTGCAAATTGTCAAAAACCAATGATGTGCCTTGACAAATTTAGCACCTTGTCAGTGTGCCATGAGATGAAAGGGGTTGGAAATAACTGATTTAATGAAAAACATTTCAATATTTGAGAAAATTACGCTATACACTGACACAGGACATCCAGTTTTATATTTATATTTATCCTTACGGAACGAGAGGGGATTGAGACTGGCAGAGCTCTGTTCTTCCGGATCTTGAACTCCGTGTCGGGCCTTCTGGCAAAATAGCAGGCACAGACTTGAGAAGCCTCAGTGTGGGGCTGGAGGCTTTCTCTGCGGGGACAAAAGTCCCCTTGCCCAGAGGAGACCTCTGGTGGCTGCTAAAGGGCCACATGATGCAATGGTAGCTGCTTTGGTGAAGCTGCGTCCAGTGGTGTCAGTGCCACCTTTAGGATTGGGCTGTCCATCTTCTGCATCTTTAAAATTGAGCAGTACCTCTGAATTTTACAAGTACTCCCATGAACTATTCCAGTTATATGACACAGCATGGCAAAATCCCTAGAGGCTTGTTATCAAATCCTAAGGATGATGCCAGGACAACCGGGGTTCCAGTGTGTTAAGTGCAAGTGATCAAGGTTTCTTAGCATACCATTATACATCCTCCTTTTTTTAATAAACCAAGGATACTTTTTTATCCTTATAGGAAAAAAAAAAACAACACCTACTGTTATGGTAAGAAATTAGCAGGTTATTATTCAAATAATTTTCAGTGTTTCATCAAAAAGTGCTTTATCAAGCCTAGTTTAGTCAATGACCTATTCAGAGAAAAATGAAGACTCATTTCCAACCATTTCTCTGGAATTCTCAAATCATAAAATCTGAACAGTCATTCTCAGGGGATGACCAAGAAATGCCATTAGTCATGCATCTGGCGTTGGAGTGGGATGGCTGTAGACAAGTCTTGTGAACTTGCCCAAAAGAGAACACATTCTAGGAGAAGCACCACTTCTATTTTGAGTGCTGTAAGAACTCTGTATTTCATTCTGTGTGTCTGGTGGATTGTTGTTTGTGCAAAGCTAATAAATCCAATTTCTGTCTTTCTGTCTTTGATCTGTTCCTTGTCTGCATATCCTTTGGCCCACCTGAATGAATGCATCACTTTCATCCATAGAAGCTAAAATGTCCCAAGTGAGAGGGACATGGAGGGAGCAGAGAAGAGAAATATCCTATATTCGGAAAATAACTTTCTTGCAATGAATACAGTATTAAAATTCTTAAATTAGGCTGCCTGTTTATGTTGACAAAGACTATGCAAAAACCAAAGGAGAACATTACACAGCTTTCCTCCTCAAAATTCACTGCCCAATGCAAGATCTCCAAGGTGTGATAGGAAACAGAATGAGGTCAGTGGTCTCATTTAAGGACGATAGAAGCAACTACTTTTCTGGCTAACGTATTGGTTGCACATACTGAAGCTACAAGTATACTTGACATGCAATAACATGTGTGCTTTCCCCAAGATTTTAAAAACCAAAAGCAGCACTGAGAGTTTGTTTCATTCTTGAGTCGAGAACTGGCAGGGAAAAACTGCTTAATCCTTTCCCCTCTGGCCTTTTTCCCACTGAAAATTGCCCCCTCTTAGCTGAAATGGAACATTGACATTCTGAATTCCCTCCCCCCCCCCCACAGGTGAAGGATCAGGGAAAGATGGGGGAGAACTTTCCCCCCCATGTAGTGGGGAAGTGCCATGTAAACTATGAAACCACTCAGTCTGAGGTCGTGGGGGAACGAGCCTCTTCCACCATATAAACACTTGGCACTTCAAAGCAAGCCCACCTTGGTCTTCAGTTGTTTGACAAGCTGGAATGCTGGTCAGGGACATTTGTCTGGAAAGTAGGCCTAAGGTTGAACTCAGGCTTCTACTAAAGCCGTTTAAAAATTGACTGAGTGTAAATGCATACGTACCACACACTTGCCAAGACAGGGTGATTCTTCTCTTTCCAAGGTAAAAAAGGGCTCTGGAGCAAGCCGCACAAGTCATATGGTAGCCTTTGCTGGTACAAGGGCATGGCAAGACAGCTAGAACTGCTTTCGTGGAAGAAAGGGGTATGTTGCCAGGTGGCCCACAAAGGATGACTCTCCAGTCCCTGCTGGCCCAGTGACCTCAATTGCATTCAGAGAAAGAAATGGGGGGAAAAAGGAAAGGAAAAGGATGCAAGGATTTCCGATCCTGTGTGCTGGTTTGGTATGGTGGTCTTTGCATTACAGCTGGAATAGGAGATTGCAACTGGAATTGCAAAAGCAGCAAGGCAAACAGGTGAGCAAAGGATGAAAGAACAAAGGATGAAAGAACTGAATGAAGGATAAAAAACAGGAGGGTCTAGTGACCAAGCTTTAAATATTTTTTTTTCTCCCATGCTAACCCTATCAGATCTTTTGTGGGGTGAGCTCATCAAGGAGCCTTCTTTGTGGCTTGACCTTGCTAGCTTATCCTGATCCTAAATGGGTCCTTCTGTTGTTTTTGCACCATACTGGAGGTGCAGTAGTTAGCTCAAGAGGCCAGCTGCTTCATTAGCACGACACCTTGACTGAATTTGGCCATGGTGAGGACAGTTAGAGTTGGAGAGCCTTCTTTTGTGTTGTTTACAACTTGTCAAGCTCTTAGGAGGTGACTTTCAGTCAAGCTTGCACGAGATGGCTTTTGTCCACAGGATCAAATATGCTGTGCAAATAAGGTATGGTTGCCCAAGGAATGCCCCAACGTACAGGCAAGGCTTTCTTCAAACCAGCCTGATAAAATGGAGCAGGGGCAGACTGATTGCGTTAAGAATTAAGAGTATGACCTTCTTCTTGGACAATGAATCTGAGGCCTCTTGCCACCAATCCTGCTTTAAAGTCACAATACTTGCCTGGGTTGTACTCTTCTGACAGACACTCAGTGCCATGTAAAGGTATATACGTGTGAGTCATGCTGCAAGCTTTAAATAAAAAGAAATAAAAATGCTTGTCAGGCAACACAGTGCAGGGCTTATCTCAAAACCCCCAGCAACCTGGTGCAAGCACTGGCTACACAGCACACAGCTGTGATAACCTGGCGATATCACACAAGAGTTTTCAGAAAAACCAAAATTATAAATATAATACATCAAACTTATACAGTGCATTGCATTTTGTTTGAACTAGTACTAGTACAGAGGCAATAACTTTTACGGCTCTGTCTCAAAAATCCTTACTAGAGAATCACAGCCCAATGCTATGAATGGGCTGCGCTGGTGGAACATGCATTCCACTAGTGTGCGCCGTCACAAAAGTGCTATTAAGCATTTTGTGATGTTTTTATCTGGTGCCAAGGCCAGAGTCTTCCTGTTGGTGTTGGCGGTTGCAGGGATGCCTGCTGAACTAGTAAGTCTGGTGCAGGGATGGGAGGAGGGTGGGGGAGAATGGGAATGGTGTGGAATGAGGTGGGGGAGGGTGATGACAAGGGTGGGGATGGGTGGATTGGGCTTGGGAGGGGATGACATTGGCATCGCTGGTGTGCACTACATCCTATCCTCCTTCCCAGGCCTGATCTGCCTCCATGGATCAACACAGACTTGCACCAGCAATATAGTTGGCAGAGGTCCAAGTCGATTGATAGCGGCTGCTGGGACTTACCCAGGGGCAAGGGTACAAATGTCCCCTTACCCCGAGGAGACCTCCAGCACCCAAAATTTTCCTGAAGGATGCAGTGTAGTTTATGCTGGCACCACCGCATCACCGCACTGGAATTGAGTTAGGATGGGCTGCCTGTCTTAGCAACTTCAGTGGGACTTCCATCCTAGTCAACACCTTGAGGATTAGAGTGTAAATTTTTACTTTAGAATACTCACGTGGGCTTTAGCAGAACAATGCCAACATACAGTGCTTTAAGCATACAGTGTGGCTTTAAAATTGTGTGCAAAACACTTTTGCAATAAGAGATCATAGGGCTGTAATGGCAGGAGGCAGAGATGGTAGGCAACTGGTATGTCAGGCCACCCACCAAGTCTGCGGTCAATTGGGTGTAAGCAGTAGGAGTTCCTGGCGCTTACATTCCCACTCAGGTTTAAGCAGTTTTCCATCACTGAAGAGCAAGTATGTAAAATAGCCAGGAAATTTGTGAATAATATTTTGAAAGCAGCTATGAAAATAATGTTGTCGAGAAAGTACCTTTAAATGATGGGAACAGAGGAAAAAATGAGTAATTTGCTTCTTTTGCCCTTAAAAGTTATGAAACCTATACTTTCTCTATAGAATAGCTTAAGGCAGTGTTTCTCAAACTGTGGGTTGGGACCCATTTGGTGGGTCACAAGCCAATTTCAGGTGGGTCCCCATTCATTTCAATATTTTATGTTTAATATATTAAACTTGAAGCTACCATGGTATGTGACTGCATCTGGGGATATGTTATAGATCTGTATTTTGAACAGGCTTGTATATGCATTTACAATGATAGTCAATGGGACTTACTCCTGGTTAAGTATGGGTATGATTGCAGCCTAGGATTGTTAAAAATTTTCCTGCTTGATGATGTTACTTCCAGTCATGACATCACTTCTGGTGGGTCTTGACAGATTTGCATTCTAAAAAGTGGGTCCTGGCACTAAAAATTTGAGAAACACGGTCTTAAGGGGTCTTGTGGGTTGATGTTTGTTGGGCCGCTGTGAGATACAGGAAGCTGGACTAGATGGGCCTATGGCCTGATCCAGTGGGGCTGTTCTTATGCTCTTATGTTATGTTGGAAAGATCTCCCATGTGAAGAAAAATTGTTTCCAGAAATGTCAGGTGATCTCATCTTAACAATCACTCTGTTCAGCTCAGAAAGGTTTCAGCTTTTCCCAGATGGTCTGTCAATCCAAGAGAAGAAAGGTAAATGGGATGCATTTTCATGAGCTCAGTTAAAATGCGTTACAGCTTGATCTTATGGGATGGTGCACTGAAGCCACAGGATCAGAGTACCTGATGGAAGACTAGTCTCATCAAAAAGTTTAGTGCAATCATTCTTTGTAATCGTGAAAAACCTACTGTATATCTTTTTCTATACCATCTGCAAGTCTCACTGAAACATAGGATTTATCACTTAAGGAATGACAGACAGGCATGGGAAGCAGTAGGCATTCAATTCTGGATAACTTATTGGACTATTTGGCCATGTAACACAGTTCTCTGCTTGCAAAGCTGATCTCTTATCTTTGATAAGAGACAGGACAAGAAATATACAGCTTGTCAGCTCAGAGGGCTACCCGGGGTGCTGCTGGCTTTTACATTCTGCAACTGGGATTAATGAACAACCTGTCCAATTTCTTAACATGTTTTCTTAAAATGGCAAGCAACCTATTCCAAATTATGATACATAATTGGCAGAACATATTATTATTCTTATGAAAGAAAACCAAGAGTCCATGAATGAGGAATTACAACAAAAAGAAGATACCGTACTTGTTTCTCATTAATGACTGACCTTTTGAGGGTTGTTTAATAATGGTTTAAATATGAAATGTAAATACGATTTTAACATCATATGGAAAAACTCCCTTCAATAAGATATAGATGTGTTTTGTCTTGTGTATCTGGCTTCCATTGTCTCTCCCTCCCTCTTGGACAAAGTGGTTTTGAGCTCAGTGGAACCAATTCAATTTTGTTCATTTAAAAAACACACACGCACTCTTGTTATGGCAACATATATTTGGATACACTTTCTGAACAATATCTGCAGTCCACTATTTATGAAAAGGGTGGTACTAAAAGCAAAAAAATAGATGGAAACATAATAGGAATTAAATCAAATTCAATTAGGTAATGACTATTTGGTATAGAACCAAGCAGGAAAACAACAGCATGTCCTTGTTTTCGTATACAGGTGGAACCTTGGTATCCACTGATTTGGTATCCACTGATTTGACTTACCACTGATACTGAGGTCTACCTTTAAATGCCTTGTAACAAGGAAAAAAAGCACCAAAAATCCAATTTCCTACTTTCTCTCTGTTAAATAATTATAGTTTCATTCTGTTAGATTCCATTATTCACTCTATCTAGTAGCCGAATGTGGTATAGCATCTATACCAATGCATTCTGGGGCGACAGTGGAGAAGCAGGAAACTTGGAAGTGGGTTTTTAAAGCTATTTTTCCACTGATTTTTTTATTCACTGGGGTTCTGGAACAGGGCATAATGATAATGAGGCACAACCTATATATTCAATAATTTTATCACTACAAGGGATTGGCGAACACAGGATGACACATTTTTACAAAATAAATTGTAGTTTCTGTTTCCCTTAAACAATTAACCCTATATTGTAAAGTGCTAACTTCTGAAATCAGAACTGTTTAGATAATCAGAGCTAATAATGTGAAGACCTCAGTTCTATATGCTGTAAATAATGAAATCTGCTGTTTAATACTGTTACTAGAAATTAGGTGGGATGTACAACACATTCTTTTGCAAATTTACTTGGAAGTAAGACTGCAATCCTATCTGCACTTACTTGGGAGTAAGCCCTTTTGACCATAATGGAACTTACTTCTAGACATGCATAGGATTGGGCTGTAAGCCCCACTGAATGCAGTATGACTCACAGCCCAATCCTATGCTGCCTAAGGCTGGTGGAATGGGCATCTCTGCAGTTGCAAATGTACAGTAAAGCACATTGTGGCCATGAGGAGGCCTGCCCAGTGGTGTCGCTAGGGGGGTGCGGGCCGCACCGGGTGACGCGCACTGGGGGTGACACACTAAAATTGCAGTGGTTAGGAGTAACCCCATCCTATTATATACCGTTGGATGTGGAATTTCAAGTGGAATGCAACGCAAAAAACCAGAGTGAAATATCTCCTTTCTATTAAAAGTTATGGCCAAAAAACCGGAGAACAAAAAATATATAGAAAGTGAAGAACAAAAAATACAAAGCCCTATAGAAAGTGAAAGTGAGCCGTATTGCACATTTACTCGCGAGTAGGCAAACCAGCCTTAATCAGCTGGAAAGAGCAGGCTGAGAGGAATCCAACGACACCAGAATGGTCCTGATCCAATGAATGCAGCCCCCAAAAACACCTGAGAAGGAAGTCCCTCCCTCCAAGCAGATGAATTTATTGAGCTAGACACAGCAAGCCTGGGTATGATTGGTTTAAGCGAAGCCTACAGGACTATCAAGGAAAGATTGCTCGATATTGAGCATCAAGAGCTACTCTGTGCAGCTAACACCATTTGCTCCCCTCTCCTTCTGCACATCCCAGTCAGCTTTGGGAAACCCGCTTCTTTCCTTTATCATCTGCAGTGCCCACAGGCTCACAGAGCATTCTCCCTTGCGAGATGCAATGCCTTTCCATCAGCTCTGCTAGCGGGCAGGTTTTGTGGCATTCCCTACTCAGAAAGATGTACCTGTGACAGGAATTGTGTGGAGACATTACATCATATATTTTTTTACTGCCCACTCCATGATACCCTTCGTAAGATCTATCTGGCTCCACTGCTGAACAAAATGCAGGGCTGGGAGGATTCATTTAAATTACAAACTCTTCTTTCCATAGAGGAAACTGACTCTCTTGACAAGGTTGCCAACTTTGTTTCTGGGATTCTGGCAGGACGGAATTCTGCGTCTTCAGCTATATTATGGTGAATGGGGGGAGGGAGTATTGGATGATTATGAGTGTTTTATTTATTGTGTGTGTGTGTTCTGAATGTTTAATGTTTGGTTGTTGTTTCTTATTTCCATTATCTATGCCAATAAAGGTCTTATGTATGTATTGAGCCCTATGGAAAGCAAAACTAAGCCTCACGGTCGCATTTACTTGCGAGTAAGCAAACGTGCCTTGGAAGATCAGATGATGATCACCCCCAGATTCATGGATAACCAATCCATTGATACTGGATCCATTGATATGGGGGCCTGCCTGTATTTGCAAGCCCATTTGTATAATCATTAACAAAAAGTATAAAAATAGGAATTTTAATAATGTGCGTATATTGGAAACTGTACGGTGTGGTTTGCCAGTCATATTTTTTTTATTTTGGGGTCATGGCACAAAAAAGATTGAAGACCACTGGTCTAGCCCACCACTGTACTCACATTTCCACTTCTGCTCCATCCCCGTTTTCCCAATGCAAGAACTGGGAGATCCACAGGGAGATCCACAGGTAAGGGGGAGTAGCATTTGGCACACTCCCATGTGTCAGGTGATCTTTGGCCAGTCCTGGCTTTTCCTATGTGGTTTACTCAGAAGCAAATGTACAGAGCAATCCTTTGCAGATATTTTTAAAAGTAAGTCTCATTGGGTTCAGCTGCACTTACTCCCAGGTGAGTATGCATAGTATTTCAGCCCCAGAGCCAAATTACATGTTACTTTAAGCACTTCATTAGCTCTTGGATGCTGGTATTTGTTTCCTAAATAGCAGCTGTGATGGGGACCAACCAGAACTGTGTCATGAAAGAAAGGGCACTTAACCCTTTGTCCCGCCATAGTTCCAGTCTGAATCCCATACCCCCACCCCCGGCCATGGCTTCTCTTTTCCCCAAGAGGGAAGGTGCCATGGACTCCATATAGCTTGGCCCTTAGTTTCAGTTGAACAAAGTAGAATTGTTTAAGAACTGCATGAAACTCTCATATTCTCTCTTTACTTTCTGCCTGTCTGAGGAGGCTGGCAAGAATTCCATCAGTATGGTTTATTGTTTCAGGAGGAGAGCTCCTAAGCAGTTTGAGGATGTTCCTTCTCTAGAGGTCAAAGAAAAAAAAAACTAATTATGAAATAAAGCTGTGGTCAGTGTCATTGTGGTCCTAAAGCTGGGAACACACACATTCAAAGAAGAGGGAAACATAAAAAATGTGTACATGGGGGTTCTATGCAGGAGTCCTACAAAAACAGATTTTCAACAGTCAGCACAATTTGTCACATAAAAAGTGTACATGGGGGGAAATCCATGCAGGAGTCCTACAAAAATAGGCTCCTAACAGTCAGCACAATTTGTTACCAGAAAAATTGGCAAGAGGACTACATGATCTTCTTGGCCGTGCACAATACTCTCATTGGGACAGAAGGGTGCCACTCTCTATTTAGATCCAACTGATGTTTGGGGATTGAAAGACAGTGAAGCTATTTCTCCTATAGCATTTGCCTTATCTATTACAACCCTTTGTAACCCAGAGTTCTATGTTATTGTTGCTGTAAAATTATCAACAAGTATTTGGGTATATCTGAGCAATATAATGCATTATTGCATAGTGTAAGAGTAGGGGATAAACACGATAATATCTGATTGCATATGGAACAATACTACCTTTAGCATTTGAAGGTGTGGTTGCAAGTTGTATTAGAAGGCATAACCGCAGTGCCAAGCAAGGGCTGGAAGGCTGCCCAGACTCCATAGATATAATATCTTCTTGTGATTTACCTGCCCAACTCTTATTCCTTATATAAAGCAAACCTCAATAGGCACCAGCGTGTGCATGTAAAAAAGCTTTTTCCTTCCCCCTTCCCCCACAGCAGCTCTACACTCTTGTCCAGGGGTGTTAAATTCATTTCATACAGTGCACTGAATAGCATTCATGATGCCTGCTGAGGGCTGGAAGTGATGTCATTAGACAGGAAGTGATGTCATTATCAGGTCATAACCAGAAATAAGCACTTTTTCTTGCTTTGAAACTCATTATCTGCAAATGACAGAAGAAAAAAAATACACAAATCTTGATCATATTTCAAGATATAGCCCAAATCATGTGGGTAACACCTTTCAGTAGTGTCACCTCAGCACTGCTCATCAGTTGTGAGCCTGAGGGCCAGATAAAAAGCTTCTGTGGGCTGCAACTGGCCCCCAGGACTTATGTTTGACACCGCTGCTCTGGTCAGTAGGTTATTGCTCTTACAACTTGGCAGAGTTTTTAAAAACCACTTTTTTTTCCATGCTAGGATGTTGGGGGAATAGTCGCTGTTGTTTAGAAGGAAAATGACAGAAACCAGCTAGCTGCGTGCATGCAAATCTGAACATGTCTGGTAATGGGCTTACAGTATATGCTAGATAATAGCTACTTTAATCACAATCCATAGGGAGGATATTGTTTCTCTTATAAATAGGTACAGACTTGTAGTCCTCTACTAATGATATCTACACTAATCCCCAGATTACTTCCTCAGGCTGACTTCATTCATGAACGGAAACTCAACTTGACCCAAGGGGGGGGGGGATACTTTAGACATAAAATAGCCTGTCACTTAAGAAATTGCCTCTGCTTCAAATAGAATTTGCCAGCAGTTATGATATTAGATCTGGCTGAGCAAGCTTGGAAACAATCCATTGAATAGTCAGAAAATCCCTATGCAGTAGGATGAACTCTTGTAACTTTCCACACTGTTCTCCTTCTGCTGACTACCAATAGTTCAGGGTTTGACATGGCAAGCCCTTGGAATTCCACTCTGGTTAGGTATCATCTCTGATCTGTCATATGCTGCAAAGCATCTGGTATCTTCAGCCAATTAAAAAATGGCGAGGCCCCAGGAGGGGACAGCTCAGCAGGACCTCCCAGTACCTGAGGACAGTGCACAAAATACTAGCCCTCCAAATGCCACTCCTTCCTCACAGGAGTGAACCTGTGGAAAAGGAAATGTGGAGGACTAGAGTGTCTCCAATGTGCTGGTCCACCACTTTCTTCCATAATTCCTCTTCTACACCATTCTTTCCTTCCTTTTTGAATCTAAGGAGCAGGGAGAGTAGGAGTAGTGCAGGTGAGTAGAAGTGCCTAGGTGGAGACAGATGCCCCCACAAGGCAAAGTTTGAGGTGGCTGTCACAGTGAATCTTCCACTCCACTTTGAGCTACAAAACCCCTTTATGTCTGAATGGTTGTGTCTGTGGGCAGCAATGGTGTCAGAGGTTGGTCAAGTTGGGTCCTGGATTAGGGCCCACACTCATGATTTAGCCCACTGAGCCAGGCTGGTTGCCCAATTGCAATCAACTGTTGCCCTTCCATTTGCTGATTTGGAGGGCAGACAGAGCCCCTACCTGCTGTAGCTACTTGTCATTGATAAAGGAGGGGGGGGGAGAGGCCCAGTGCAGGACTTTGCCCCGGGCTCCAGCAACCTATCACTGAATCTGAATGCAAGGGTGTGAGAGAAAGAAGCGGTAAGCCAATCTGAAAATGCTCAGGAGCTTTCACTTCCTGTGGAAATCTTAAGGAAAAGATGTTTGCAGTTTTGTTCTCAGGTTTTTCACAGGCTGCATATTGTGCATAACAATTAATTTTAAACCATCTCTAGTAAATTGCAAATAAATGCTACAGTGACATAAATAGAATCACTTGTATTAATTTACTTAATTACTTATTTTGTAGGTGGCTTTTCCAAAAGATTGGAGTATTTTACCAAAAATGGATGAAAATTAAAATGTCAAACCTTCTGAGGCACCTTAAAGGAATGTTAATTCTGGTCGAAAAATGTAAAATGACAGGAAAGTTTTTGACTTATCCACATAACAGTTTGCGCACAAGAGGTCAGTGTTGTGCACCAAAGACAACTTGGAAATAATGATCAGAGTTTTCAGGCTTGCTTAGGATGACAAAAGAGAAAACCATCCATACTATGAAGAGCACTTTACAGACTGGGCAGGAATATTCTAAGGCTGCACAGCTACACATTGCCTGATTAAGTACAACTTTATGAAGGCTAACTGTGCAGGACTGCATCTTATCTGTTTAGGGAAAAATTGTTTAGAATCTTGATTTAGCAGTCAGGAACCTAAAAGGAGATCCTTCAGAAAATGTGTGGTCTTACATTTCAGGAGACAGAGCTTTTGTGGGCCAGTCTCCTTTAATAATCTGGGCTGCAATTCTAAATGCACTTTCATGGGAGTAAGTCCCATTGAGTTCAATGCTATTTACTTCTGAATAGACATGCACAGGCATGTACAGGTGTATACAGACCAGGCAGGAAGTCTGGTCTAGAGGGTAGAGCCTCCATTAGCCTGAAGATAACATCAGAAGGTTGCCAGTTTGAGGACACCAGCAGCTCCCTGAACGGCTGGGAATGGTGAGACCTTAAAACAGCTGACAAGCCCAGTTGAGTGATTCCACCTGCTCTTGCTGTGAGCAAGGAGAACTGGAGGCCAGAAGTGAGACCAAACCAGGAAGATCCATTCTGAAATGTTGTTGGTTCTTGAAAGAGAGAACCTCTATGATTGTAAAAATCCCCTTGAGGGATTTAGAAACGCCTGCCTATGTAAACCGCCTTGAATAAAGTCAGAAGAGTAATCCGATGACCAGAAAGGCGGTATATAAATACCGAGTTATTATTATTATTATTATTACTGCTAGTGTGATGTTACTGTGGGGCAAGGACACCCTCATTAACATAATAGAAATTGATAACTCAGATAAAAGTAACTCTATAAAATTGTGTATTTTTAAAATGAAATGTGCTAAACAAAAACTATGGACTGATTTCCAAAGGCACTAACACAACGGACTCATATTTTTGTTTAAGCAAATGTAACTGGTTGTGTAGTCTTGCATTAAAATGCTGTCATTCTGAGTCTTGACTAAGTCTATTTCATTTTGCAGACCTTTATACCATTTCCACTGAACATGCAAACAAATTCCTGGGGGTTTGTGAGGGACTCCATCATCTCTGCCAACAGGGGCACATCTAAGTCTAGGGAGGAAGGGTACAAGGACGTGCCTCCATGGCAGTGGAAATAGTCAGCTCCAGCAGGGAGTCCTTGCAGGAGTAAAGGGTTTATTTCAGTTACACAAAGTGAGACATCACGGTTCAGTCCTCAATTCCAGATTGTGCTCCCCTAGTTCCCTTTACAGGGGAGTCTTTAACAGGTAGCTCACTAGAACCTTCTTCTAACTAGGGCAGAAAGATGCCTTATAGGAAAGCCTGCACCCAGCAAGGGACACCAATTAACATTGGACTGAATAGGAATCAACCTGTCACCAGGGTTACCTGTGGCAGGGGCAACTGACTCCACACTCCAAAGTTTTGGGGGTAGCAGCTGCCACTGAAGAGATGCTGAGAGCTTGGTTAGCTTTCCCTCTCTGTGCCCTGGGATGTCCACTCCCTTCACTTGTCTTGCCTCAGGTTCTTCTTCTCTCCTCTTGGCCTCCTTTTCCTTGTCTTCTGCAGTCCCAGCTTCTTTGCCCTGGTGCATCCCCATTCCCTGTCCTTCCCTCTTCCTCCTTTCTCCTTCTCTCACACATTTCCCCCTCTGGCATTCCTCTTTTCTGTCTGATTCCTCCTCTGGTACCATTTAGCTCTATGCAACCCCTTCTCTGTCTCCCTTCCTGTCTTTCCTTTTAAGCCCACTTATCTTCCTGACCTCCACCCCTTCCTGATTGCCTGCCCTGCCCTGACCTCACCGGCACTTGTAGTCCATATACTGCCCAGTGACTATGTTATTGCCAGTCACATTAGGAACTCTAGTGTGGCCCATACAGTGAAATGCAAGCAGTGTGGAGCTGCAAAGCAGGGCTGAACTCTGCAGGAATCTAACAGAACATGAAAATTATTTAATTTAGCAACCCAGACTTGTTGAAACAACAGAAATGATAATTTCTCTGAACACTTTCCACACTGCCAGTTGTGAATGTGTTACAAATGATGATTATGACAAGATGTCTCAGCCTCTCTTACCAGTGTTGGCCCAATAATTATTTGCTGACAATCGATCACCCCAAACACAAGCCTCTCAAGTCAAGAGCTGCTAGGTTAGATGCAGAACTAAACCTGAGATTTCTTCAGTGGAAGGCTGAGTGATATCACAAGGTTGCCAACTGAAAAATTGGGATGGGGAAATCTGGTACCAGGCTAGGCTCCACAGTAAAGGGCTGGACCCCATGATAATTAGGTGGGGCCTCACAGCAGCTGCAAAAGAGCTTGAGATTAGCTTTTGCCACCTGTCCATCTGAGAAGACAGCCAAAAGGTGGAGAAAAAAGAGTAATTTTAGGACACTTGGCCATCCTATTCACACCCCACTGAAAAGTTTTGACCATAGGAGTAACTAAGAGTCGAAGCAAAAAGTGGACCACTTGTTCAAGCCACATAAGGCCCTGTTAGGAGTGGGCTGTTCATGTAAAAACATGAATTGCTCCATGAATCTCTGTAGACAAAACAGAAGATAAATTCTACCTGTTTCATATTGCCACTTTGAAAAATTACACTTCAGACTGAATAAAATGTTTCAGAGGGGCTGTAGCTCAGTGGTAAAGCACAAGCAGAAAGCCTCAGGTTCAATCTTTGGCATCACCAGGTGAGTTAGACAAAAACTTTCTGTCTCAAACTCTGTAAAGCCACTGCCAGTCAGTGTGGGAAATGTTAAGCTAGATGGACCATTGATCTGACTGTGTGTAAGGAAGCTTCTGAAGTTCCCATGTTTTCTTTAGAACGAGCAACTCAAAAGAAAAAAGAATATTGTGAATAAATGTCACTAAAAGTGATGCAAAACATCATGAACATTACTGTGAAGAGAGATTGTGAGTTTCTTTTGTCATCTCACCGAAGTATGTCTAAGAAACTGCATATTTCATTTTCATATTTCTTTCACATGATTTATTACAATATCCAAAACAGACAGTATGAGGGGGCATTTATGAGACTAGCCCCAGCTATGAAATTTCCAACTGAGACAAGTCTTGGCAATGGAGGCTAACCCAAATTGATCCATAGACAATCTAAACAAAAGAGTCACCCAGACAAATGTCAATATTTGAAGTGGGAGAACAAAAGGCATTTTGGATAGCAAGGCCATTTTCTTTGGACCATTCCGATACTGGCTTAAAACAAGATTTTATATATTATTGCATCCGTGCATGCGCAATTCCAGTGATCAGCAGTTTGGTAGGGGTAGTCCTGCTAAATGCAGTCCATTCTACCACCCTTGTTCTATCACACCACTGATTAAGAATACTTTTGTTCTCCATTAAAGGGCTCTGCATTACCAACCCTGATTAATAGTGATCAGTATGTCACATATGCTATTGTCAGTATGATATTGGACAACCCTACATTTTAAAGACATTATTTTTATTCAAGTTATATTTCTGATTTGAGCCTTTCAAGTTAAAAGTTTGATTACCACTGGATTACAATTCATTAATTTCTAATAGCCCTGCAGTCTACCTGGATTGACCAGAAACAATGAAAGATACACACTTCCTCCTTTTATTTTCTAATAGTCATTAGCTGAGATCTAACACACACCCCTCACGGTCCTGCACAGTATGCAAATAGAAGTGCTTCCATTTCCTTACAGTGGCAACCTCTCATTGGGGTGTCCCCTGATTTGCAAGGGATACTTCTCAGGCGTATAGGGGCTTTTATGGTAGAGGCCCCTGAAAAGCCTCTGTGCATGAATGGAATAGAATGCAGAGTGGTTTGAGTCTGGGCTGTTATTATTTTCTTGTCTGCTGTCAATCTGAACACCTGCTGTTGGGAAAGATAAATGCCAGTTCTCACATCTGAATGCAATTGGGAAAATTGTAATCATGCTTTCACTCAAAGCCTGCTTTTCAAAGATCCAGGCCAAGCATCATAATTTAACTTGGTTTATCTCCTATTCCCATTATTTGAAACAATTCCTCACAGGTTTATAGAAAAAAATTCTGATGCTTAACCATGTATTCCAAATTAGGGATGGTGCAGAATAAAAAACAAATGTGCAACTTTTATATAATCCTCATTTTTAAAATTCCTTATTCTTTGATATATATTTATGACTCTATTAGTAAAACAGGGAATTTATTATCCCAGTAAGGCAACATCCAATATCCAAGTCCATATCGAAAAAACATGCTTATTCCAAAATGAAGGCACATTCTCACTCCATGATTAATCACAGGACTGTCATATCTCAAAAAGACAGTAGCTACTAGGAGCTGGTTCTCTCTATATGCAATGTACTCTGATATACTGAATATATACTAAGCACTATATGTGTCCTATGCAAGGAGCATGTGCATGTAGTATTGGGCTCGTATCTCTCAAAAATAGTTCCACTGTGATTGAAAAGAGTGAAATTGCCTTCTGATTTTTTAAAAGAGGTACACCCTAATTATAGGCACAGATACCTTTTACATGTGCCACAATGCACATGTTACTCCCTAAACACCATTTTTCTATTGCCACCATTGCTGTGCAGTATGGGAATGTGCACAGAAAGATGCTCCTGACACCAGTGTCAGCAGAGAAATCATTGTCTGTGTTATATAGTTGAGAATAAAGGATGGCAAAATACTTGCGAAAAATCAGTCAAAAAATGGAATGAACCCAGGAATTCCTTTGAGGAGAGTGTCCATAAGGCCCTGAAAAATTCCTGGTGCTACGCAGACGCCGAACTGCAAGCGCTTGACCCTAAAGGCACCCCGGTGGGTAACTATTGTCTGTGCCTCTGCTGTGTCATCATCAACTAGTAACTGCTGATAAGCCTGGGCTAATTTTCCAAAAACCTTAGAGCCTACAAGGGAGGCGAGGAGATGGCTGATCACCAGAACTGGGGATGCATGCTGCTGGAGAGCCTTGTTGATTGTACATTTGTAATCTGTGCAAATCCTCACATCCCCGTTAGGCCTGAGAGGGGTAACAATTGGAGTCTCCCAGAGTGCGTGCGGCACTGGCTCTAAGACCCCCTGAGCCACGAAGCAATCCAGTTCCTTGTCTATCTTGGGCTTGAGTGCAAAGGGAACCCGTCATGCCTTCATGCGGATGGGGGTGACGGCCGGATCAAGGTGCAGAGAGACTGGGGGGCCAGTGTAACAGCCTAGGGTCCCCTCGAAGACCTGGGGGAACTCTTGGCAGACTGTATCAAAGTCTAATTTGCTGATACTCTGGACCCCAGTCACCTGGATGCCAAGAGGATCAAACCACGCAAGGCCAAGAAGACTGGTGCGATGGCCCTTGGCAACCACCAGATCCAGGAGCCCATCAAAGTGTTTATAACAAACCTGAAACTTATCCTCACCCTGAACAGGGACACGGTTGCCCTGGAAATCCGTAAGCAAAAGTCCAATAGGCTCCAGGCTGGGGCCCTTTCTAGAGCAAAGGCACCATAAAGTCTCTGTAGAAATAATAGAGAGCACTGATCCAGAGTCCACTTCCATTACGCAGGGAGATCCTTGAATTTCTATTGTCACATGTACCTTTTCCTTGGTTGGCAAACGGATGCTCTGGATGGGGTGTACTGAAGTGGTGTAGAGCTCTTCCTGGCTGACAGACCCCTGAAGAACTTTCTGGCTCCAAGTCTGAGAAGGCTTACTGTGACAAACGCGGGCAATATGGCCCCTCTTTCTGCAGGCCCAACAAGTCACATCACAGAACCAGCAACTCTGACATTCATATGGTTCCCTGCAGCTGGCACAAAGGCTCTGGTTGGAGACATCGGAGGCTTGCCGGGCCCCGGGTCTAGATGCTTGTGGTTCCTGGTGATCATTGTGTCTTAACATACCTTGATTAATTCGTAGCACCTCCCTGTCTTCCAAACAGTCTGAGGCCGCGTCCTCATGGTGGACTGCCTCGGCTTTTCGAGTTGTGGCTGGGCTGCAAGAGGCACAAATCTCCCTTGCTGCTGCTTTTGCTTTTTCAAATGCTGGCACCTCCTTGACAGCCTCTTGAAAGGTCAGCTCTTCCTTCGTGAAGAGCTTCCTCTGAATCCTTTCGTCCTGGAGGCCGCATACAAACCGATCAAGAAGCATTTCTTCCAGGTCTTGGAATTCACATCTTTGTGCAAGATGATGAAGCACGGACATGTAAGTTGGAACAGACTCGCTGGCAGCCTGATCTCGCTTGTAGAAGGCATGGCGGCATGCAACATGGGACGGTTGGGGCTAGAAGTGATTCTTCAGGAGGGCCACGATGTCCTTATAACTGGTAGCCCTTAATTCTGCTGGTGCCATGAGATTCTGGGTGATTTCAAAAGTGGCAGAGCCACAGGCGCTGAGCAAGGTGGCCCGCTTTAGGGCAGCATCTTTGACTGCGTTTGCTTCAAGGAAGAACTCAAGATGTTCTGCATAAGTGTTCCATAGCTCCGGGGATGCTGGATCAAATTCCTCAATGTGACCTTGGGTGGTCATAGTGGCAGCTCAGCAGACGTATGGAAGCCAGTTCTTCTTTCTTCGTTTGGGGCGACAATTCCCCAGTGGTGAATCAGCTCTAAATGATTCAGCTCTTGGTTCTAGCATTGTTAAGCATGGAGGAATCACATCCTACCTTCGTCGCCAGTGGGTCCATGTGAATAAAGGAAGGCATAGAGATAACAGCTCAATATGTTAATTCCATCTCCAGAACAGAACCTGGCAATGAAACACAAGGCAAACACCCCTGGCTTTTTATAGCCTTTAGCTCTGCCCAGACTTCCCATGATTGGTGCAGTTGAAACCTTAACTAGAGGGCCAATTGGATGGTAGGATTTCGATCCATCACCCGATTGGCCAGCCATAAGTCTGGGCCAATCAGTTATGCAGAATTTCGATCCTGCATAACTTACTCACATAACAGTCTGCATGTGAGTTCTGTACAGTATATACATTAGGGCAGGGGTAGATAGTTTGTGTTCCTGTTTTGGATAGCTCGCGGCACACAAAGGGCTGTGACCACCTCCTCTGAAGCTGATTGGCTGCCAGATGCTCACTTGGGAGGGGAGGAGTAACTCATGCTTGCTGCTCCCTCTCTGTGTGATGCACATGGTTGTGGTGGGCTTCTCTCTCTAACTCTCTCCACTTCACAGCAGGTGTGGCTGGGGCCTGCAGGCATCACAGTGCTGGCGGTATTCAAAGGAATGAAGAACTGAGCGAGGATTCTATTGGTAAGGAGGTCAGGGGTGCACAGTTGAGGGTGAGAGATCTGGAGGCTGATTGTGTTTTTCTTTTATCACTGCTGCATATGCACTATTCACCTCTGTTGGCTCTGAGATACCTATTCTGTGTTACAGGTCATGCCTCGTTATCCACTAATTTGGTATTCACTGATTGGACTCACCATTGATACTGAAGTCCACCTTTAAATGCCTTGTTACAAGGAAAAGAAAGTACCAAAATCCAATTTCCTACCTTTGCGCTGTTAAATAATTTCATTCCATTAGATTCTATTATTCACTCCATGTACTGGCTGAAAGCGGTATAGTGTCTATAGCAATGCATTGTGGGGCAACAATAGAGGAGCAAGAAACCTGGAAGAGAGTCTTTAAAGCTATTTTTTCCACTGATTTGGTATCCACTGATTTTTTTATCCACTGAGGGATCTGGAAAGGAACCCCAGTGGATAATGAGGCAAGACCTGTATTTACTTCTGCTGGGTGAATGTTTGTGTATGCAGCAGTCCAGGAATGTCCCCGTCCCCCCGTTGGCTCTGAGATTCCTATTCCGTGTTAATTTACTTCTGCTATCTTGGAGTGAGAGTGTGTGCTAAGATCCAGGAATGGGGATAAGTTGTTCTGTGTTACTCCTGAATGGATTGTGTTTTTCTGAGAAGATCCTGGGGTGAAAAAGAGAAAAATGTTTTGCTTTTACCACTGCTGTGAGAGCTACTTTGTCGCTATTCCTGGTTCTGTTTTAGCATATAATTTAAAACAGAGCTTATTAGGGACACGTTTTGGATGGCAGCTATGTGTGAAGAACATGGAATTGCTCTGAGTCATATGCAGAGTGCAGTGCATTTCAGGCATTACTCTTTAATTGGGTATCTCCCTAGTCCCTATTGCTGAAATACCCGAGTGTCTCCTGGGTGCTTAGAAGCCAAACCGATTGTGTGCTTCAGCTCTTTCACACAGGCCCAAGAAGCTGGTGACTGGGCTTGGTAGCAGGAATGGCAGAGGTTGTTATGGCTGTTGTGCCTGTGTTGGCTTTTCATAGCAGAGATTTACATTCATTTCTGACTCCTCCTGAGATATCACCTCTCTACAGTAAGTGGCTTCCACAAGTAATGTTCTTTGTGTATTTGCAACCTTTTGGTGGACTGAGTTGTACATCCATCTCCATACTAGATGGAGCCACCCCAATTTACAAATTCCTCCAGTATCCAAACTGTATGTTTGTACAAATAACAAAGCAAGCTTCTCTTTGTCCTTTTCCAGTTCTGGAGCACCCTGGCTCTAAAAATTCAACTTCCAGAAAGCTGAGCTGAGGTTAAGTGTGTACTGCCATTTAGTGGGTGTCCCCCCCCTCTCTCTCTCACACACACAGTACCTCCAGTGAGTGCTAAACCCTTTTTGGCATGTGTGACACAGAGTCTGACATAATACATTCTAAACCTAGCACTTTTAACACTGGGTCCCACTGTTCCAACATAATTAATCTTTAATCTGCTTTTTAAAAAGTATGCAAATAACAAAGAATCCAATTATTACTGTGATGTATGATCACAGTAGATATTTGGCAGTTAGTCATTTTGTTAAGTAGCTCATGTATATCCATTGGTTGCCTACCCCTGCATTAGGGCTCCCTGTATAAAAGGTACATCTACATTAATTTAATCTTAATCAATATAACCCAGGGATTGAGTCTCCCTCAGATGAGCGCATGAACACTACAATGCTGTCTTGTGCTGAAACAGTGCCCATCTGTATTGCAGATGAATGTGATTGCACAATATATACTGCTCATTCAGCTTTGTAACAGAAACATTATTTCTTGGTTTTCTTGTGCCACACGATTGCTTCTAGAAGGAAAACATTTTTGTATATCCTTGCTGTAAGCAATTAAAGCCCATACTGGATCGTGATAAGAACCACTGTGATCATGTCTATGCAGTCATCCTAGGTAGGCTTATTAACATATTAAAGATTTGAACGGTTCATGCAGAAAACCATACTCTATTATTCAAGTAAGTAAATCAATAAACCAAGAACATTTGCCACTTTAATTCCTTGCCCATAAGCACTAAACATTTGGTAACAGATTTTGCTCAAGAATGCGTATTGAAAAACTGGGAAAATTTACATTACTGATTCATTGAAAAGCATTGAGGGATACCTACACTGCACCACAAGGGGACAACTAGTCTTGAAACCTGAGAGCGAGTCTCCAGCTTGTGCATCTTCCCCTATTGCATGTGAAACGGTTTTAATGCAAACAACAGCACATGTGCATCAATGCCTACACAAGGAAGACCCCACTCGTGCACTCTGTCCATCTCTTCTGGCTAAGAGTCTACATGGACAACAGCAGTATGAGATAATAGAATCCCAGGTGGTAAAATAAATTGTACTACTGTATTTCAGACTGCAGGTGAGGGGTGCAATTTTTGAATGTTAAGTATCCTACTGCTGCTCGTCATGTTGCATTGCTGGTTTTGCTGCCAGGTGGCAGGTCTGGGGTTCCTTGGGTCCCACCAGACACCACCCCAAGTACCACTGGAATGGTGGTACGAATACTACTGGTTGAGAAACAGTGGTCTATCCCATTCCCAACCCACTTCCTGCTTTGCTAGTTTTTGATGGCAGAACTTTAAAAAATTATTATTATTGCAGAGGGAATCATTTAAAATGTTATCTCCTGCCCGCAGCAGGAAGTGGTAGCAGCCAAAACCACACGACTTTTTCCACCTCATTGCCACTGGAGGTGTGTAGAAGGACTGTTGCTCAGTGCAAGAATATCTGCTTTGTTTGTAGCAAGTCACAGGCTCAATTTCCAGGTAGGGTAGAGAAAAATTCCTATTTAAAATTCCAGAGAGCAGCAACTGTCACCCACACAGAGTCAGATGGATCAATGGTTTCAGCATAAAGCATAAAGCCGCTTCCTCTTTATACCAACTTGGTTTGCTGTGCTTCTATAAATAAAGAGCTGTGAGAGTAGAATCTGGGTGTAACAATGAAATACATCATTATTGTTCCATAGATTTAACATTGCTAAAATATTTATAAAATCATCCTTCAGAGTACAATATATGCAGTTCTTGAGTAATTGCTGACAGCCACAATGTTTGTTTTTACACAGACCTGCAGAGGCACAGGAATTAAGTTTGTCCTGCTCGACTCTGCTCTCCTAAAACTCTTTTCCTGCCAACTTCCCCTTGTCTCAAACAGGATATAGTAGTCCACAATTAATCACAAATCATATTTGTCTGCATAGTTATGTTTATAGTCTGCTTTTCCACCACAGACCCTCAAAGTAATTACAACAAGGAGTTATACTGTATTGTCAAAGACAATAATTAAAGTGAAGTTAAAATGTCATAAATACATTTAAATCTAGGACAACAGTATTGACAAAATAAAATTCAGAGCTAAAGGATCTCAAAAAGCCAGGCAAAACAGGTGAGAGCTCTTAACATAGCATAGAAGTTCTGGGACTGAACTGTAAATTAGGGCTTCTCTGGCTTGGATCTTGCCTCCACCATGAACACACTAGCAACTCAGTCCTGAGCTGCCCAGCGCACGGAACTGCTGCAGTGCCAAAATGGCAGCCATGCAAGTAAGGGAAGTAGCCCCGCAACTTGATTCTGCAGCAGCTCTTGAGCTGAGCTCTACCAGTCCTGCTCCCTCCTGCTCTGCTGGCTCTTCCCACCTCCCCTGCCCCGGAACACCTCCTTCCCCCACACCCTCACTCACCTCTCACCAGGTGGTCCGGGCGACAGAATGCGGGCCCAGTACTGGAGCTGGCCCAGAGCGGGCTCGCACTGGGCTAGCTCTGGCACTCAGCCGGTACAAATAACCCTCACAAATGTGCTTTACAGCATGTTTGTGACAGTGCGCACTGGCAGTAAGATGGTGTGCCCTGCTCAAGATTGGGCCCTAGGTGGCCTTAGGCAAGCCTTTCCTTTTCAGCTCCTCACCTGTAATATGGAAACAATAATACCTTACAGAGTTGTTGTAAGGACTACATCAGGATAGTACAGGGGTATGCTCAGAAAGCACCATAGAAAAGTTACTATGAGTTTTCAACATCAGTCAAATAATTTCAAGGGAACTGACCTGGCAGAGTATAGACAGACCATAGGGAAAAATCCTTCCCATGTTTTCAAAGCCATATATAGGATCTCTCCTTGCATTCAGCACTGCCATACAAACAAAAGTTCTGAATGTAGGAACTTTGGGGGAGGGCTACATGGTACACTGCCTCTCTTTCTGTGTTTAATGAAAACTGGGAGCATAGTAAATGAATAGGCCTTGAGAATGGATGAAATAACTCTGTGTAACAGAATGAAATGTATGAATTTCTCCCTCTTTTCAAAATCCCAACCCTCTTTATTTTTATTTTAAACAAAAATTTTCTTCCTTAGTCAAAAATAATAGCAATAATTTTTTGCTGCTAGTTACCTAATCACAGTGAGATTCTCATTCTTTTGCCAAAGATAGATGAGAAAGTATTAGGAAACCAATCTTTTTAACAGAAGTAAATGCAGTGTGCTTTTTTTTCTTCTTCTCCAAGAGCCAAACAGGTTAAGCCAAGTGCCTTTTGACAAATGCAAGAGAAACAAGATAATAAAACACCTCAGACTAAACATTTACACATTGTCTGTTTGGTCTGAAAGTGATGTGTTTGAATTTTGTGGAATTCTCAGTGACATGCAACCTACACCAAATGATCAATTTCAGAGTATCTCCCCCAAACCACCAATTTATCCATGAGACTACAGGCATCCTTGGTTTATTCAGTAAATCAAATTGTCTACAAAATTGCTGTAATGCTATTGTGAAGAATGCAAGAAGGGCAAACACAACATGAGGCTCTTTATCCACTGGTGGGCAGGTAGGCAAGCACATATGCATGCTTCAAGGGTGCGGGAGGGCAGTGACAGGGGCAGGGAGTGGGTGGGTCGGGCCCAGAAGGGGGCGGGATTGATGGTGCTGGCATGTACTGTATCTGATCCCCCTTCCTGGGCCTGATCCTCTGACACAGATCAATGTGGATTTGCACCAGTGATATCACTTACACAGCTTTAAGTTGATCTGTTTCGGCTGATGGGGCTTGCCTCGGGGCAGGGGGACAAATATGCCCTTACCCTGTGGAGACAGCCAAAATTTCCCATTGGTTGCAGTGTAGCCTGTGTCAGTGCCGCTGTATTGGTGCAGTAATGTAACTAGGATTTGGCTGTAAGCCCCATTGAATACAGGGCAACTTATTTCTGAATAAACATGTGTAAGATTGCCCTTAATGTGAGCAAATTAGTAGAAAAAAGTCGGTGAAAACAGGTAACTTTTAGATGACTGAGCATTCTTGTATTATAAGCAAACTTTGTTTTGAAGCTGTTTGTGAGGCTCTGTTTGTGAAGCTGTTTGTGAAGCTGTATGTGAGTATTCTTTTTTAAACACATACACTCTGACCAAAGTGAATATGGAAGCTTTTATTAGTCTGATCCTCATTTAAACGTATAAAGACACCAAACATGTACAAGATTGGTTGCAATTTCCTTTAGGAAAGCTTATGCTTGTCTGAACTAATTCCTTCTGAGATCAGTTTCAGTGATTCTTAATTCTTTTGTAATATTTTCCATGTGCATGTGTACAATGCAAGAGAATTAAGTATGGGTCTGATATTCATGTTATATTTTCGTTTCCCCTTTTCACAATATGCCTGAAACTGTCACATTGATTTCAGTCTAGCACACATTTAATATTACTTGGGTATGTGTAATTATTAGTGTAAAATAACCTCAAGCAGATATGAACTGAGACTATATTATGTCTCTGGCTATTCTAACCACAAAGATTACTTTGTACAGAATCATTCAGTCATTTCTTGTTATGAATTCTCTCTTTTTTTCAGGGGGCTATAAAGAAATTCCATTATTGTGTGGTTTCTCCACTGCACCATGGCCCTTGGACTTTGTTTATGTTGTAATGACATGGTGGACGACATTTGTAGGTAAAAATATATGGCATTATATACTGGGAAAAGGCCACTAGTGTTCGAGTTCATTGAAATAAAACCAAGTATATTGCAAATGGAAGACCATTCATGGCTAGAGGCCTTTGGCATCTAAATGCCTGATGGTGTCTTTCCATGTAAGTAGAGAACCCGACATGATTTTATAGATTTGTTGTGATCACTAGTGGTGCCCAAGATGGATCAGTGTCTGTTCACCTTCCCCTCTATTTAGATTCATTACAGTGTCTGCCTTTATACACAATGAAGTGGGAGGAGATTGTTTTGGCGGGAATTAGACAAACACAGGTGGAATCATAAAGTGCAGAGCCTTGAGGCAAAACATCTGCCATGAGTCCTCTACTGTTCTATTCTTGACTGTTGCTTTTGGAACCTGTAGCAGTTCCCTGAATGTCAATGAAGAACGAACAGCCGTCCTGGCTACTATTTAGCATCTCCAAATTTGGTTTGGGCAGATAAATACCCATATTTTAAAAAGAGCCAAACTGTGAGGGAAAAGAGTGCTAAACAGCTGTTACAAACTCACAGTCCAATCCCCAAATTTCCTATGCTGGCCAGTAAGGGTTAACTAATGCAATGTAAGGTATTATGGTGGTGCTTTGAGCCAATTCATGACATCAAGCTGGTCCCACACATGGTCAGTGTGTCAAATATAAAATAGCCAATTAAAATTACAATTATAGTATAATTTTCAACTCAACAGGTATATAATTCTGAGTAAATAAGTATAGAATGGAGCTGTTAAATATTACAAATGCAAAACCTGGTTGCAACCTACTGACTTCACTTGGTCCACAAAAGCTGGCACAAACAGAAGGACTTCACAATACTTCTGAGAGATGCTCAGACTTGAGAGGAAAGTTTGGGCTTTGGGAAGTCTCCAAAACAAAGAGATTGGAGATTATGAGAAAACCGCTGGGAATCAGACTGAGCCACATTTTGTGTGTGTGTGTGTGTGTGTGTTATGAATTCTTTTGCAAATTCCTAAATGTGATCTCCTCTTTCAGCATTTTTTGGGGACCATGCCAGTGGGTGAAAATGCTCAGTGGTGTAGTGTTCTTCTGGTAGCTCTGAGAAGGACTATGTTCCCTTCTGGTACATCTAGTGCTTCTCTGCATCCTGAGATCGTATTAAAATCACACATACAGTCATGCCCTAGCTGCGTTTGTAGAGAAAGATTTTTACTACCACCAGAAATGCAAAGTAAGGATCATGTTTCCACATTTTCAGCTAGCTGGGGGTCTGTCTGCCCACTGACAGCACTCACATTGACTTACCACAGGAAGGAGAAGGATGTGGACCATCTCGATTGACTTTTCTTCACTTCTCTTCCTCTCTCAACTTCTCTCCATTGTGAAAATTGCCCGTTGACACCCACTCTCTGTTTCCTGGTCTTCAACCAGGTCTCAATCCAGGAGAGGACCTGCCCTCTAATTCCCTGACTGTGGAGTTTTTTCAGTACCCTTTGGTGAGGGACTGTGTCGAACGCCTTCTGAAAGTCCAGTTATATAATGTCCACAGGTTCTCCCGCATCCACATGCCTGTTGACCTTTTCAAAGAATTCGATAAGGTTCATGAGGCAAGACTTACCCTTACAGAAGCCATGCTGATTCTCCCTCAGCAAGGCTTGCTCGTCTATGTGTTTTGAGATTCTATCTTTGATGAGGCATTCCACCATCTTACATGGTATAGATGTTAGGCTGACCAGCCTATAGTTTCCCAGGTGCTCCCTCTTTCCCTTTTTAAAGATTGGCGTGGCATTTGCTATCCTCCAATCCTCTGGCACCATGATCGTTTTGAGGGACAAGTTGCATATTTTAGTCAAGAGATCAGCAAGTTCATTCTTCAGTTCCTTAATAATTCTTGGGTGGATGCCATCAGGGCCTGGCGACTTATTGATCTTTAATTTATCAATGAGGTCTGAAACATCTTCACTTTTAACCTCTATATGACTTAATTCCTTGGTCAGGATGGGCTGTTTGGGCAGCAGTATCTGCCTGAGGTCTTCTGCTGTGAAGACAGATACAAAGAACTCATTCAATTTTCTGCCATCTCTAAGTCTCCTTTTATCTCCCCTTTACCGCCCTCACCATCCAGAGGGCCAACCGCTTCTCTGGCAGGTTTCTTGCTTCTAACATATTTGAAGAAGCTTTTATTATTCCCCTTAATGCTGCTGGCCATGTGTTCCTCATAGTCTCTTTTGGTCTTCCGTAGCAGCTTCTTACATTTCTTTTGCCACAGTTTATGTTCCTTTTTATTCTCCTCATTAGGGCAAGACTTCCATTTACGGAAGTGTCGTACACTTCGTACACTCCTAGGGTTTTGGGGTGCTCAGAGTTCTTGCTACTCGAACCCTAGAGCCCTCAAGGACCCCTGTTCGGTAGTAGTGCCACCACCCTGTATGTGCCAGTGTCTCAGTCCAGAGACACTGAGACCCTCTAGGCTTAATTCTATACCTTGCAGGCACTGAGCACTTTCTTTAATTAAAGCCTCAGTCCTCAAGTTACTAGTCCTCAATGAGGATTTGGTAGCTTGCTGAATGGCTAGGCAGGATTCTGAACCTTTATCCCCAACAGACAATAAAACAACTTAGTAAAAGGATTTTTAATTTATTAAATACATAGGGTTACATAAAGTTACAAAAGGCAGCAAATGCTAGAGGCATAAAACTTCTATGAAACATAACAGCATTAAAATAACAAAGCTAACTGGCTATCTCTGTTATTCCCTAACTCTCACCTGGGACAGCTTCCCTTTGTAGATCTTTCAGCCAGGTTACCTAAGAGGCCACATCGCCCTGGTGGAGCAGGCTCTCAGGATGTTGCACCCACAACCTTTTTCCACCAAACAGACTAAGACCAAGACACATCTCCTGGGCTTTGTTCTTATACTTCTCATGCTAATAGGTCTGAGGTGACTCTGTACTCATTTGAACTGTCCAGTCAGAGACCCTTGAGGCCAGAATCTTCCCGAAGTGGGGCTGGATGCTAGTTCTCCTAGCTCTGCCCCTACCCACTGGAGATTCATAGGCGCCTCTCTGTCTGCTTAGGTGCTACATTATCACCCTCCATTGAGTTGTAAATTCCTTGCAGCTAGGAACTTCAAGCCACTTCTTTGTTACTGGTTTAGCTTGGTTCAGGCTTTACATGCTACTAAGCCTAAACTGTACACATTCATGACAGGAAGGAAGCTTCCTTGCCCTTTATGGACTCTCTAACTTGGCTGGTTAGCCAAGCAGGGACCCTTCTGGGCTTAGTTGAGCCCTTATTCCTTTGCAGTATACACTTCCACTGGGCCTCTATTACTGTTGATTTGAGCAACCTCCGTGCACTCTGGAGAGACTGGACTCTTTTTACCTTTTTACCTTTCAACCTCTTTCTAACCAGCCTCCTCATTTGAGGGAAGTCTGCTCATCAGAAGTTAAGGGCTTTTTGGATTCTTCCGCCTGTATTCTTCCCCCAATGTGCATGTCAAAACGGATCACAGCATGATCACTGTTCCCCAACAGCTCAGTAACGTTGACATCTCTAACCAGGTCCTGAGTACCGCACAATATTAAATCCAGAGTCACCTGTCCTCTGGTGGGCTCCATGACTAGCTGCTCTAAGGTGTAGTCATCCATATGATCATACATAAAATAAGTGTCATATGTCCAAGGTGACCCATAGGTGGACCTATGGCTTATGCGGATGTAAGTAAAAAGTACATCCCATTTGTCTTTGGGTCACAACCCCCATAGGATGCAGCACATACCTTTTTGACACAGCTGTACTGATGCTGGTAGCAAGGGATAAGACTGAGGCCTATGTGTGATAGATCTGTGGCCAGAATGTGCAAATCACTGTGAAGAGAAGCAGGATGAAACAAAACAAAAACATTATTGGGCAAGGTGTTTTGGGAAGCATTTCACGATCTGAAGCTTCCTCTTTTCCCCAAAAAATGTTTGTGAGAATTTGAGAGAACATATTGAAAATGCACGTGCAGCCTTAATTAGACACATGGATGTTGCAGTGTAACACAGGGAGGTAACATTCCCTTCAATATGCTAGGTAGAAACCTTTAATTTACAGGAAGAACTGGTCCAGTTGTCTTGGACAAGATGCTGCAGTGGCTAACACAGATACTCAAGGTCCTCTTTTCCATCTCTACATCTCTGTTAGGATCCTAGTTCTCATTGCTTCATTTAGTCAGTATTAATGCAGTATTTTCCTATTAATATTACTTTCGTAGTAATTTCCCTCAACCTTTCAGTAGCTTTTCAGACATTATCTGTTAAAAAAACAAAAGAACAAAAAAAGAGTTTCATTTCTTTAATTTAAACATGAAAATTCCTGTACCTTTGGAAATGAAGACACGTGGAAAGAATAAAATCCAGGCCTAGACTAGTGAAAGACTAATAGGCCAATCCTTCACATGACTTAACAGCAAACAATGAGAGTTGTCCAACAAGAGTTCTTGTTGTAACCAAGTCCCAAATGGAACCAAGCTGTCTTTTATTTTCTGAAATAACTTTAAAATCCATAACTGTCTAAATTATAGCAATAGTTTTGCTTTAAGTGCCATAGTAGTGCTATCCTCTTCCAGCATGCCTTTCAAGTCATGAAAACATCAGCATGTCGAAAAACTTCTAACTTCTAAAATACTTGGCGAAATTAAAGGCTCTATCCCAAAATAGGAATCCATCCAAGAAACACATGTCACTCCAGGTCGCTCTCTTTCTCGCCGTCTCTCCCACAAGAGTTTTCCCTAGCCCTGCCCTTTTTTCTTTCCGCATTTCATGTCTTCTTTTGCATTTCAAAGATGTTTTTCCCTCTCCTCTCTTCCAGGTCTGCTATCCTTTCTGCCTCCTCCTACTGCCAAAGTAACCTGTGATCTATCAGAGGCCTTCAAACTTGGCACCATTTCTTATGCTCAGGCTGAGTCAGGTTACTATGTTCTGCTATCAACTAATGTATGTCCATTCTCAGGAAGGAAACCTATGGTTGGGCAGGCTGACTATGAACAGTGTCTTCCTGGAGAAGTCTAAAAAGAGAATAAGAAATTGTAGGCCTCTTATTGTATCATAACAGAATGTCAAACTAGCTTTCCTGAATGTCCAATATGAAGTTTCAGGCTTTTTATAAAAAGAAGCCAGTATTCAAGAGGGTCAAACATTAATCATCATGGCCAACAGGAGTCTATTTCTTAAGAATAATTGCCCTCAAACCTCAGGCAGACAGTATCTGTGTGAAGTACCTGTGTTTTCTTAATAACCCTTGCTTTGAAGAGTTACTCTTAGACATTTATCTAATGTAACAGTGTAGATAAGAATATAGTGCTGTCTCTCTTCCCAGAAAAGCCACCAGGGCAAATGAAAAATTGAGCTAACATAAAAGTAGGAATAGTATTATAATTAATAGCTCAGCATTATTCTACTCATTCAGAATGCGTGTTGGTGGTCTGCAGCATCCCATAAGCCACCTGAAAGAGTAAATAAGAAAAAAAATTGTTAAGGGTCCTGTTCACAAGGAAATGGCTTATGCGTGAGCACAAAAACAAATACACCATCAACAGATGGTTTGCACATTTCATTGCACACCTAAAGAGATCACTGGCTGGAAACAAAATACCTACAACTGGGCAAGTAAAAATTGTACAAATCGAAATGTAGCAAAGAGAGGCAGACAAGAGATCATTCTGATGCTTTTAAATTGTTCTCTGTAACTTTAGCCTGAGTTAACAGTGAGAAAGTTTAAGGAGCACATCTGGTCATTGTTTTCAGATTTGGATACCATTTGGATACCAGGGGACAGAGGTAATAGCAGACATTTTGATCCAGTTCCAGTCTAATAGTTAGCAATGCATCCATGCAATGGCCCCTGATCTTATCCTTATGGATGTGAAAACATTTTGTTGGAACTGGTCATCCACACTTGCTCGTACACAAGCTCATGGGTGATTTCAGTTCAAGAATCCAGTTTCATCTGATTGGACAACTTACATGCAAGCTGCTTGAATGACATTTAGGGGCAAAGTTAATTATCCATTTGGACTCAAGGGCTGGGACAGAAGAAGGTGAACCGATATGCCTTGAGTTCTGGTCCATGGAATAGGAAATCCAAAACTTCACTGGAGTGTGGTAAGGAGCAATAGGAATTACCATCTATGTTCTTAGCATGCTTACTTGCCAGAGGCGCGAGCCTTTGGCGCGAGCCGAAGGGCAAGGGCCAAAGGGCTCTTTACCCATGGCTCTTAGCCCAGGGGCTCATGCTACTCCTCCTAGTCTCCTGCACAGCTTCCAAGACGGTCAGTAGCTGTCTCCTGGGTTCCCCTCATCACTTCGCATTCAAGGCTTTGGAGGAAGATGTCTGCCAGCTAACATCTCCACAATAGAAAAGTGTCTTAACGCTCCCCCAGTTTACAATCGTTAGGACGTGGGTCTCTACAAGTTTTACAACCTTTTTCAACAAGGATTCCTTATCAAGGTTCTGCTGCTTTTATTGATCTTTAAATCCTACAGACTGCGGACTTTAGATTTAATTATTTATAGTCCTTCTGGCATACGCCAGATTCCAGCAAGGTACTTTTTCAATTGGAAACAAAGAGAAAAATTATTATGGGACGGAAAAGGTCTCACTCCCTTGAGGGTGTGGAGGGTGAAAAGTTATCTCGGGCAACTAAGCAATCCAAGATTGAAGATTTTTTTGCATTAACAAAGACACCATAAAGGAGCAGTGCCTAGATCTTGGTTATTGCCTAGATCAAAACTTTAGAGAAGACATGAGTGTTGACCACAGAGTTTATGTGTGTGGGAGCATGTTCATGTTCCCTCCTATGAAACTGAAAGGTTTTTTTTTTATGCTTCAGAATGATAACCAAGCAAAAGGACTGATCCAATGTTAATAATATAATATAATATACAGTATTTATATACCGCCTTTCTTGGTCTTTATTCAAGACTTTATTCAAGGCGGTTTACATAGGCAGGCTTATTAAATCCACGCAGGGATTTTTACAAATTGAAAGAAGGTTCTTTCTTTCAAGAACCACTACATTCAAGGTGTTACACTCCGATCTGGTTTAACATTCTGGCTCCATCCTCCCATGCTCCGAGCAGATGGAACAGCTCAGCTGCAGCTTGCCAGCTGCTTCAAGGTCGCACGGTGCCGGTGGCCTCGAACTGGCGACCTTGTGGATGTTAATCTTCAGGCAATGGAGGCTCTACCCTCTAGACCAGACCTCCTGCCCAGACCAGACCTCCTGCCCTGCAATAATGTTGCTTATTTTGTTATGGTTTCAGTACCAGTGGTATAGAAAATCAGGGTATGGAGGCAAGCATAGTATATAAATACTGTTGTGGTTGTTGTTTGTGGTTGTGGTTGTGGTTGTTAATAATGATGATGATGATGATGATGATGATGATGATGATGATGATAAGCAGTCCTCAGTATCTGGCATCACATCTCTAAAATGGAGGTTTCATACCAATGACCATAGATGGTTCCACAAATGCTTCCCAACAGTATTTTGGAGATCATGGGAAAAGACACTGTCCCAAATCATGGATAATACAGTAGCTGAAAATTCAGCAGTAAGATTACTTCATGAGTCATATAGACTGCACTGCAAACATGCAGAGGGTTGGTGAACCAGTGGTGGCTTTCAGATATCAAATGTGTTGCTTGAGTGTATCTTATTCCTGAAAACAGTCATAAGCAGACATATCTCACATTTATTAGAGATGATGAATGCAATGCTGTTCACAGGGGAAAATGAAGGATCACCAGCATTCTTTTTCATACATCTTCAAGAATGTCTGGAAAATATCTGAAAGCTTTGAAGGAACTATTTTAATGGAAACTGGATGCAATAAATTGTCCATCACCACATTTTGTGAACTATGAGGAGAATGCATGTTTGCACAGCTGCGATATAAAACCGATTATATTTCCCAAGTTATTTTAATAAATGATCCACTTTAATTAACATTAAACTAATCATGGATGCAGAAAGAGAGAGAGAAACAAGCTGGCCAGGAGTGCTTTCAAAAAGTCTTAGGCTGATGAGATAGGTTCAGCAAAGGGTCCTATATAGTGAGCATTAAGCTAAGAACAGAAATCTTAAAACCACAACTGCTGGAAATATAAAAGCTACTGATAGTCCAATCCTATCCCTCACCACATTATAGCATGCAGCAGCACCAACAGAGACTGTGCTGTATGCTATGGTTGGGGGGGGGGGGGAATCAGACAGCCTGGAGGAGTAAAATAGTAAAAATTATTTGTACTTACCCACTGGTAGGCGGCCCAATTGCCTATGGGTCTCCTTGGACATCCTTCTTTTCCCCTCAGATGGGAAAACATTACCATAACCATCAATATAAACTCAATTTAGCATACAAACTTACACCTATAAATAAAACTAAGGCTGCAATCCTGTATACCCTTACCTGGGAGTTAGGCCCAGTAAACTCAAAGGAGTTTCCTTCTGAGCAGACAGGCATAGAATTGCACTTTAAGAATTGGGACCAGTGGTTCCCAAACTTTTTGGTACCAGGATCCACTTTTTAAAGACACTCTATTGGGACCCACCTAGGTTTACTAGACAATAAAAAAGGAGATCTAGGAAGATAAATTTATTTATTTATTTGTAATAATAAGCAGAAAAGGACCCTCAAACATTTATCTCTTATATCTTTGCAGGGTAATTAGCAGCTACAGTATCTGATTCTTGAATAGCTTCAGGGCTTCAGGCAATTAGTCATCTGAGCTTTCCATCACACCTTGGCCACCATCAAAAATCAAGTTGCAACCTACCAGTAGGTCCCGACTCACAATTTGGGAACCACCGATATAGAGAGCAAACCGATATATTGGTTCATAGTTCCGAAGTCCGAAGAACTTCTTCAACAGCCCAGTCCTACCCCACCAGCCCACAGCATATGATGCCACTGATGACGCACACACTGCATACTATGGACGCGGTGGTGGTGATGGGGGGCTACTGTAGCCTGGGAAAGGTAAGTAAAAATATTTTTTACTTGCCTCCCTATAGGCCACTTGGCCTCCAATGGATCTCCTCCGACCTACACCAGCTATTTAACTGGCATAAGTTGAAGAAAAGTGATGAGATGTGTGGGGCTAGGTAAAAGGGAATAGGATATTTCTGTGTGCCACTGCTACAAAGATCCTTCCCCTAGCCTAGATATTGAATACCATGGGGGACAAAATTGAACGCTGAGGTTTTCCACACTCCAAGGGCCAGGGCTTGAACAGGTGTCCCCCAACATCACCAACTAGGTACTGTTGGCCAAGAAGGAGCTGAACCAATGTAAAACAGTGCCGCAAACCCCTAAAATGGCCAAATAGCCCAGAAGGACACCGTGGCCAATGGTGTCAAAAGCAACTGAGAGTTTCAGTAGGAATGCACACCCTGTCTAGTCCTTGGCCTGGATCAGGAGACCAAGGAAACCAAGGCCATCTCTGTCCCAAAGCCTGTCCTGAACCTGGATTAAAAGGATCCAGAAAATAAACATGCTATATCACTACTGAAAATATCACATTTAATTGCCTTCTTCAAAGTCAGATGCCTTAAATGCATAATTTATTTTTTTAGTAGAGCCATGGGTTTTTATTTATCAGATGAGTGTCTGTCCGGAATATTTAGTCCCTGATACATCCAAATGGCTCTTTTTGAAAGGGTGGGGGGGGGATGCATTTCATTATATAAGCTTAAGTGAAGACAGTCCTGGGCAAAGTTATTATTGTTCTCATTTCTTGCAATCAAGCTGTCCCACATCTGTTTCTTAATTCTTTGTAAACTATTTTGGTAGTTTACTGAAGACAAACACAACTCACCTCCTATATTCTTGCCAAAAATGTTCTCCTCAAACATTCCCTTTTAACTGGGGTAGAGGCCCCAAATTTCATCATGTTCCTATAACCATGTGGGTCTTATGCAGATATTTTTCCAGAAGTACTAACACCCATTTCAGCAGGCGCAAGTCCCTTGCGCTGGCTGAAGAGTATTGCGAACATGCCATAAAGCATTTTTGTGCCACTCTGAGGGGAGAAAGGCTGCCTCCCCGCACCAACGCAGGCCCTGGGAAGAGTTGAGTTTGTGCCGACTGAGCTCATCTGGTGCAGAGGTCTGGAGGAGGCATAGGGAAGGCAGGAAGGAGGCAGGAGGGAGGTGTTTCAGGGTGGAGGGAGGGCAGGTGGTGGGTGTTCCTGGGGCAGGTGGGTAGAGAGCTGGAGGTGGAGCCAGGATCCAGCAGTTTTGTTGGATCCTAGCCCTGTTCTTGGGCGACTCAGAGCACTCTCAGGCTGCTTGGACATGCGCCACCTCTTCAGGTGGTGCAGATCCAAGTAGACCCATTGAGGCTGCTGTAACAGTTTCCCTTTACCTCAGGCCGAGCCTCAGACAGCTCCAAACTTGCACTGGATACAGCGCCGTCCTGCCTGTTCCAATGCAAGTTAGGATTGTGCTGCCCGACAAACTGAAGGCAACAAATATTAAGAAGAACCATCCTCTCCTATATGGCTCACTATTGCAAACAGAATGCTGAACTAAATGGGCCTTTGGCTTGATCCAGCAGGGATTTCTTATATATGTGAGAGAACAGTTCTTATATGTGTGTTCTAAGATGATGGCTATTGCTACGATACTTGTCCATTATCTAAAAACAATGGAAATATGTTTTTCTTTAGAACTATATTTTTCCTTGTAAGTAAACTTACACAAATTTGATCAATCAACTTCCAAACTTTTTAGAGGCTCTAGATGCTGCTGCCTAATTTGTAAGTGCTAAAGGATGTGGCTGAAATGGCGATTGGGCAGCAGTGCTCTCTTCCCCAAGTAGCAGCTTGTTTATAACCCTTGATGCACATAGCCTAATCTGCCTTGTCAGTTTTGGAACCCAAGAAAAATTGGGTCACAACCCATTGGTGGGTCTCAGACCCACAGTTTGGGAACCGCTGTACTGATTAAAATTTTCTTTTATGAGATGAAAAGCACAGGAAAGTAGGATGCACCAAAGGGCAAGACAGAACACTAACACACTCAAACACTGAATTTAGAGAAGATGCTGTGGTCAGGAAAGGGTCCATGGTCCTGGTCCTTAATTTTCTTTAATAATAATGAGGGGCTACGTGGCTAAATCCTTCCCTGAGTTTGAAAAATGGATGTAAGCCATATTCAAAAACAAAAACAAAAAGTAAGCCTGTAAAGACAAATTGTGAAAAAGGAGGACTGGTTAATCAACACATGGATTCACAGTGACTCCAGTTGGAAGTGAGTGATATCTCGGCATCTGCGTGCAGAGTTTGTACAGCTCTATTTGCTAGTTAACACATGGTCTGTATAAATGTTTGAAGGGTCTCGGGCATACCACGGACCTGGAAGTGATCTGATTCAAAGAGGGGAATTCAAACACTGATTTTTTGGATATTGAAGTATTTGATCTGCGATCATGTTTCTGTCTAGCTAGTCAGCTGAGTTTTGTCTCTATTTTTTCAGGAATATTTTATCTCATGCCAATGCAGACAGTCCAGGCTTTACTCTCCTATTTTTGTTCTGCTTCCATAACAATGTTTTGCTCCAGCACAATTGTCCATCTAGCCCTTTATTCATTCTCTAATAATTAGAGGTGGTTGGGAGTTGCTGGGGTTAGGACCCAGGAGTTCCTGATTCTGTGTGTGGCTGTCCCTATTAGAAAGCTTCATTACTAGGACCATCTCCCTTGACAGGATAGTGACTCCAGCCATCAAGGCTGGCCCCTAGTTGTCTTCAACTCGAAAGGCTATAAGGACTTCTGGTTCAGGGTGTGCTTTGCTTGGCGGGCAGCCCAATCCTGAGCTGGCCGCAGCACCCAGGCTCAGCCGCTCCATGGAGGGCTCCTTCCGGATCCTGCACCTCCCGCGCTAGCTCCTTGGGAGAAGGGGACATTTGTCCCCTTCCCCTGAGTAAGGGAAGCAGCTGCGCAATGGGGCTACTCATTTTAGTGGCGACCAAAAGGTTGGCACTAAAGTAAAGGCGGTCGTGTAGGGCGCGCAACCCTCCATGAGCGCCTTGGATCCTGTGGAGCTCAGCTCTGCGGATCCGCCTCTGCCCTTCCCCCAACACACCTCCCGCCTGCCCCCTGGCATGCCTCTCCCCTCCCCAGAACGCCTCCCCCATGCCCCCGGCCATGCCCCCGCCTCCCATTTTGCAGCCCGGCGGACCAAGAGACCGCGGAGCTGTGGAACCCAGGTGACCGCCGCACGCTAGCCCAGTGCCAGCCGGCGCTGGGCTAGCTCCGGTGGGAGCCCGGCGGTGAGCCCCGCAAATGTGCCTTACGGCATGTTTGGGACTGTGTTCTGCGGCACAGAGCCATGCCACGGACCTCAGGATTGGGCTCCCCGCACCAAGTTCTTCCTAGCTCTTGATCACTTGAGTTTTGATCTGCCTCACCTTTTAATTCCCAGTTAAAATTCCTCATCTTTTAATTCTCTTTATCTCCCTTGACAGGATTGACAGACTCCCTTGACAGGCTCCCTTGAGCCTATGGCTCAACTCTGTCACAGTTGCATGACATTGTACCGTGAGGGCACGTTCAATCTACTGTCAATTATGTTCCATTATGGCAAAGGTAAACACTACTGATGCTATGATTCTGAGTCCAAGGTCCCCTTTCCTCATGATTTTGCTAATATCTGTTGGGGAGTCAGACCACTATGGAGCTGCACATTACTTTGACTCAAAACACACAGGCAACAGCCTCATGTGATGTATTGGTTGCTGAACCATATCTCTTGTGACAGCAGGTGCCAGGGAGAAATACTTTTGAATCCTCCCTCTTTAACACAAAAACCCAGCTCCCTGGACATTTAAAACTAGCATATGCAGGAGAAGGTGAGGCTAGAACCTTTTTCCTGACAATCCCTTTTTGCTGGTGTAGGGAATTTCTTGTGTGGGGGAGTATTCAAATATTCCATCTTCCATTCAGGGCTGATCCAAGACCTCCTGACTTCTGAGGCGGCATGCCAAATGCTGCCTCCCTTACCTGATGATGTGCCAGCCTCTGTTCCTCCCACTCTCCAATGCTCTAGCTCAGAGGCCTCCATGCCCCGGTCTTCGGGCCTGTTCAGGTGTGCTAAAAAATTGATTCTGGGTGGAGCGCAGTGGTGGTGAAACCTTACCATTCGGTGCCTCCTCCTGCTATCTTTGCTGCCGATCTTTGCAGAAACTTGGGGCACAGAGTCTTTTGGGGCAATGAGCAGCGGACACAGCTGCCTGGTGCGAGTTTCTGCAAAGATCACCAGCAAAGATAGGAGGCGGTGGTGTGGAACAGTAAGGCTTTGCCACTGTTGTGCCACGCCTGGAAGGTTAATCCTGGCGCATGCCATGGGCCAGTTTGGAGACCACTACTCTAGCTTAGTACTCCCCTGCACATTTCTTCTGCCTCTCTGCCCCCCACTAACTTTCCCAATTCAGAGAACAGAATGAGAAGGAGGACTAGTGGAGGCAAGTAGGCAGAAAGAGATGGGTATCCTCCACCCATCTGCTGCCTGAGACAATCTCTTTAGTTGGCATCATAGTTGGGCCAGCCCTGCTTCTATTTGCAGACTGACAGTGCAATCCTAGACATGTTGTCTGGATCCCAGCCAGGCACCTGTCTGGTCAGAGGCGTCCCAGGGGGCAGCAATTCCCCTCCTGGCTGGCGGCCCCTCTGATGAGACCACAGAGCCCCTGCAACAGGTCCCACAGCATGGAGAGACTGAGCACACTGAAGCAGACGTGGCTGGAGCTGAGGTGTTGGAAGACAGAGGTGAGGTGGGCAGAGTAAATAGAGGCACCAAGGGAACAAGGGGGAGAAGGGGGCAGGATTCTGCAACAGACTTATACCAGGGAGGGAGGGAGGGGCAGGTCCAGAGGGGGCCAGCAAAACCTTTATAAGGCAGGAGCAGACCAGGGCTGAAGATCAGTGGTGGTAAGGAGGCTGGCTGGTGAGGAAGCTGGCTGGCCTGTGAGCCTAAAAGGAGCCATGAGTGGGGAGAAGGAGAAGCAACTCCCTTACTCCATAGCCTATCTGAGACCTATTACTCTGGGCCTGCAAAGAGGGAGCAGTCCTCTTTGCTTGCCAGTTGTGACCCCTTATGGACCTCATCAAGCCTGACACCCCTGGAGTGGCAGGTGACCCGCCTGGGGCCGGACTCATGTTTGCTCAGAAGGAAATCCCAGGAAAGTGAAGGATTGCACCTTGAAATAGTAGAGTTCAGGTACAAAACACAGCACTGCTGATGTAGCTTACCCTGGGTTCTTTCAGTGGCCCAGGAAGGAGAAAGGATCCCATTTTAACCCCATAGAACTCAGTGTTTGTCTATCCTCACAACCTGAATCACTGCATCTAATCACTTTTAGTTTGCTTTCTGGTTTATTAGCCAGGAGAACTTAACATTTACTCAATCATTAGTGACGACAATAGCAACTGTCCAGATCAGCGGAACCAGATGTCCAGCCCAAGGCAGACTCTTGGACTGTGGTAAAAAGAACAGATGAATGGCCAGCCATCTCACGCTGTCTCTCTTCTTTCTCTAGCATTCAACATAATTAAAACAGGATGGCAATTTTCTTCAGTCACAAACAACAGCTTAATGACTTAATAATCTGAAGGCCATGGAAATCTGCGTGACCTTAATCCAAAAATTGTTCTTCATCCAACCAGCCCTGTGAGCTAGGGGACAAAAGAAGATGCCTTCAGCCAGAAAGGTAAGTTAACTCCTGGGATCTGCACATGGCTATGGGAATGGTACAGGGAGTAGGTCATCACTGAGCAGGGCTTAGTGTTAGAGGACATCAAGGTTGAGAAACCTGTTTGTGCCTGGTTTTCCATCTTCTCTTTCCAGTCTCCCAAACTTTCAGTCTTAGAGCCAAGCTGCATGTTTTGTTAAATGGGTAGACTGGTCCTGCATGGCTATTTGGATCTATTTGGATATCAGCCACAAGGAGTCTCAGTCCATATCAGGACAGTGGCAGGGGTGGAGGGAGACATTATTATTATTATTATTATTATTATTATTATTATTATTATTATTATTATTATTATTATTATTATTATTAACAGTATTTATATACCGCTTTTCAACTAAAAGTTCACAAAGTGGTTTACAGAGAAAAATCAAATAACTAAATGGCTCCCTGTCCCAAAAGGGCTCACAATCTAAAAACATGCAAATGAATACCAGCAGACAGCCACTAGAACAGACACTGCTGGGGTGAGGACTTTAACCTTTTCCTTCTGCCTTGGTTCTGATCTAGGATCCCCATGACTGCTACGGAGTGTCCCTGTTATAATTCCCCCCATTATATGTTCTCTGCATTTAAGTCCTCAACCTTTGGAGTACCTAGATTTTAAAATTCTCAGCACTTGACTGGAGTAGCCAGTGTTCCCTCTGAGGTGTCTGGCAGCATGGCCATGCATCTCCCACCCAAGCTCCAAGCAGTGCAGAGCTTAGCAACCTGGACATTTGGTAGTGACACGATGACCTCATTACTGAATGTCCAGAGGCAGCATGGTAACAAGTCGCGATGCCACACAGCTGTTAAAGGGGTCTGCACACCTGTGTGGACCCCTTAAGCGCAATCCTATCTTGTGCTGAAATAGGCAGGCCAAGAAGCCTGTGCTGTATCCAGCGCAAGATAGGAGCCCAAAGTGGCTCAACTGGAGGTAAGGGGAAACTCTTCCCCTTACCCCTGGGTAAGCCACCGCAGACCAAGGGGGTCTCCTTGGACCTGTATCACCTCTGGAGGTGGCATAAGTTGAAGGAGAGCGGAGAGGCTTGCAACCGCTCCGTGCTGCTCAGGGAACAGGGTTGGGATCCAGCATAACAGCTAGGTCCCAGCCCCACATGTCACTCCCCACCCAGGGACTGCCCTCCGCACGTCCTCCCTCTGCCCTGGAACGCCTCCCTCCTGCCTTCTCCCCGCTCTCCTCAGACCCTTGCATTGACCGAGTTTGGCTGACACAACCCTCCGTCGGCAAGGAGGCTGGATTTAGCTTCCACGGGCCACTGCACAGCCTCCACGGGCCGGCTTGCATCCCTGCGCTGGCCCAGCAGACTCTTGCAGAGGTGCAAATGTGCTTTACAGCACATTTGCGACCCTCCTGGGCCAGCGCAAGGGACTTGTGCCTGCCCAAGGCACACTCTGGATTGTGCCCTTAGAGGGAATGCTAGCTGCAGCTCCACCTGCATATCTTTTTACCTCTTCAAGCTCCCTTTGACATCCCTGGATTTTACCCTCAGAATAATTGCATGCTCTTCTTTCTCCTCCCCACAACCCTGAAGCTCTTAAAAAGACATCACTATTTATTACAGTATTGTCAATTATGACATGCTGTTGTTAGCATTAAGTGGAATAACAGGTAGCTCCTGACCCTTACCAGCCTCACTAACCTATCTCACTTGGCATCCAGTGCCTCTGCTGCCTATTCTTCTTGTAATATTTGCAGAAGTAATGATGGGATCTCAGCATTCTGCCAACCAACCATTAGAGGAGGAAGAGGAGAAGGAGGAGGTGGCATTGGTCATGCTGGACCTCAAGAGGGGATAGGGAGTACTTTCGCTTTTCCTCGACATCCAGCGGCGCAGACTGCCGCTTCATACCAAGCTAAACACAGCCCACCAGTCATGTACTGTAGCTTGCTAGTGCTTGGTAACCCCTCAAGGAGTCAACAAAACAGGATGTTTAGTGAGCCTCGATGGTGGTTCACCATACATGGCTGATAGACTGGGTACTGTTTGGCCTGATGTGTCATGTTTTATAGGACTATAATAGGAGATGTACATACTGAATGTACGTTAGTACATACTGAATGGATCAAGCATGGATCCATAAAGGATCTTCATGTGATCTGCTTTCATGTGTAGATCATCCTTGCTGGACTGGGCACAAACCTGGAGAAGTCTAACCTTGTTTAATTCTCATGGAGTGAGGCAATGATTAAACAATAACAAAAATTGCTATTTTGGAATATGCTCTTCCTGCCAGTAAAATCTGGTTTGCTTTGCTAGTTCTAAGGTATTTTTTAAAATGTGACCTTTTCTGCAAGGACTATACTGAAGAGATGCTGATTTAAACAAAGAAGCATTTGCTGTTTGCTGCAAAGCCTCATGCCACACTCCAGAGAAATTTTCTCACACTTGGTGAAATCTGCTCCATCTGATGTTAAGTTCCAAAGCCAAAGAAAAAGTCTCACTTAAGTTTGTTGGAACTACCTTGTACCATTGATTTCTGTAGACTGAATTCAATGGCAATAACTTTACTCTTCCAAATGTAGTGTTACCATTGTATTACTAAAATACAGGGCTGAATACATTTTCATTGATTAATCACTTACCTTTTAACTAATTATTCAATTAATTAGTAACATTTAGATGAACCGGCATGTGACCAAAATCTTACTATATGCCCATTTAAGATGTTGAAGGAAATGTTTGATAATTTACAACGAAGCAAGCAAGAAAAATCTACCAATCATTGCCTGTAACATTCCCTCTGAATTTTGGTCAGTTATAGCAGTTCTGTTTGCTGAATGGTTGTGTGAACTTGTGGCTGTAAATAAAAAGACAATTTTGAGTCCCAAAAGATTAAGCAGAATGATGATGTCTTGCTTTGGGAAGCAAAATGGAGAAAGTTTCAATGGTTCGTTTTAAAATATTTTTATCTTGTTACATGATGCTTGATTGACAAGTTGCAAGCTTAACAAGTATTTGGTTGAACCTTAAATGGGGCTGTTTCATCTTCTTTAATCTCAAGGTTGCAGCTGTCAATCAGCCCACAATATAAAGTGATCAGACAGCTTGAGTTCTTCCCCTTGCGTCAGAAGAGTTTCAGCCAAGAGGAAAATCAGGTTCAGATAAGTAAAGGAAATGTACCTCAGTTAGCTTGGAATGTGATTTAAAGCATCTGGAGTGTCACAAATTCCTGTACTGTTTGATTGTTCCTGCTATGCCTATACACTTTGTGGCACATGCATGGAGTGTTTATGGAACACTTGGTTTCTTTTGGAGCCAAAAATGTTTATAGGAATCAGACATACAGCAATTTATTCTGACCACAGCAGATAATAAGTGCAAGATTTGACAAAACAATGTTTCGGCTGAAAGCTTTCTTCAAGAGTTTGTCATTATTCATGAAGCCAGGAGATTCCAACCAGAAAGAACCAAAACACAGTACCATGGAATCATTCAACAATAGTCTATCCCCATTTCAAAGGCTTTATATAAACCTGCCATAAGCTCAGGCCTGGATTAAGTCATGCTGGAGCCCTAAATAAAGGAGTCAAGCCTAGGAGGCCCCATCCTGTAACATAACCTCCACCTTATTATTGTAAGAGACAGAACAAAAAAATATAAATACAGACGTCCCCCCATATCAATGGGTCTCAAATCCGGTTTCACTTATCCGTGGTTCTGAAATTTCCCATCACACTTGTGACTCACTTAATTTTGTTCTGCATGAATGTAGAACATGTAGTATGTAGAATGATTATCAGAGTGTAAAAAGAATGGGAATTTCTGAATGCAATATGAAGTCCAGAATTCTAGCACCTCCGGGCCAGTCTAGATTAGTTCAATGGAAGTTCCATGACGAAATGCCCTATGTTTTTTGCTTTCTCAAAAAGCAGCTTGGGGGGGGGGGGATTTGGATCAGGGTCACAGGGCAGGGGAGAGGGGGTTAAATCTTTTGCCTCAGCACCATGGTTCTGATCCAAATTATGATCCAACACTTTGAAGCTGCTATTAGCTGCAGAAGGGAAACAGACAGGCACTGATATTGTGCTTATATATTTGTTTCTCCATGGCTAATAGCAGCATTGGTGGTGATTAACAGTGTAATTCGATATGCTTGTATCTAGGAATAAATCCTACTGAATACAGTGGGATTTACCTCTGAGTAAACCTGCTTAGAACTGTATAGCTGATTCAAAGAAATGTCATGGGGACAAAGAGTTAAGACCCTCTTCCCCCTTCCATAGTCCCCTGCTTTTTGGCTGCTTTTTGGGGAAAACATACACAGATGAAACTCCCATGTCTGGGTCCATGTTTGGACCTCATATCTGCTCCCCACAATACATAAAAAAGCTTTGATTTTCCCCCAGTCATAGCAGGGATGTGGCCTACCAAAGTCATTTTGCCCAGCAACTGACCTGGTTTTCTTTATGGAACCAAGGTTTAACACTCTGCTCCCAAATAATCTGGCACTGTGAGCAGGGCCTCTGAGAGGAATTTTATCAGGGGGTACAAAGTTTCTTTTGGGGCCTCTTCCCAAATGGGGAGGGGGGCAATGGGGTCAAGCAGAATGGAGGCCAAAATAGGGCAGGCAGAGGGTGCTGATAGCCAGAATTGTCTTTGGAGCCCGGATCTACCAGGCTTCTTGATAAGGAGCCCAGGTCTACCCCACCAAGTGGCATTGGCAGCTCAATATAGTAATATGGTAAACCAAACACACTTTCTTTAAAATCTTTGAAATATAGAACATCATTGCAGAAAATTTGCATCTTTGTGTTTGGGGTAACACTAGAATGGACAGTTTGCTGTGGGCACCAAAACGAACTTATGCAGCAGCTGTAGCCCAGCAGTGGTGTCCCTGAGTTCCTATATACTCCTTCATGGTTAGCGGATCCACAAGCCAAAGAGCAACTGTAGCAGGCCAGTTCCTCCTAGATACGGCACTGTGTTAAGGAGGATCATGGATGCTTTCCTGGGCCTGGTGTGCATGACTTACAGCAGCAGTTGCCACTGCATGCCCACAGTTGTGTCCCCAGCATCATACACAGGCAGTGAGTTCAGGTGAGATTGGAAAATGTAAGATCCCAGAAACTTTCTGGGCCCCCTCCTTTGGCTCCTGGGCCCCCTTTCTGACCCTGGGCCCGGGTACAAATTACCCCCTTTACCCCCCTCTCCTAGGCCCTGACTGTGAGGGCTTTAGAAAGCATTGCAAGTGCTCCGAAATTCACAGGAGCCAATGGAAAATGGACCGTAATCCTGACAGAACTGACATTTCAGTTAGAGCTTAATTAGATGCAGATATGCACTGCTCCCCAAATAGGCTTCTCTCATGAGAACAAAAACAAAATGACAAGTGTAATCAAAATCATTTGGCGGACCTGGCCTTGCCTTTTCAGATAGTTCACAAGAAATAGCTATGCAAAGTCTGTCCCTCTGTTTCAAGAGAATCACACTGCAAGGGTAAGGATTATTGCTAGTTGCCCTTCATGGCAATGGAGACATTTGGGGAATGTGGAATTTGTGCAAGCTGCTGTATATCTGCATGGACCCCATCTTTCAACACTTAGGGCCCAATCCTATCAGGCTGAAATCCTAACCAACTTTCCAGCATTGGCATAGCAGTGCCAATGGGATGTGTGCTGCATCCTGCAGTTGGGTGTCACTCACGGAGGCCTCCTTAAAGTAAGGGAATGTGTGTGGCCTTACCTTGGAGCTGAAATGCCCTTATGTCAGTGCTGGAAAGTGGGTTAGGATTGCGCCTTACTTACTTACCTACCTATAGGTATACTTACCTACCTATAGGTAAGACCATCAATGGATCTCTCAGACCTACACCAGCTCTTTAGCTGGCATAAGTCTGAGGAGATTCCTAGGGGTAGATCTGGCTGGGAAAGGGGAATGTTCATTATGAAAGTTCATCATCTTCCCTTTTAAGGATTGTAATAGATCTATAGCCAAATTTGGAGTGAAGGCAGATTACAGAAGTTGATTGCAGCAGCACCTCCTGGGGAATAAATCTGTAGAAAGCTACCATTGACCGAATTGGCCTTTGTAAGCAACAAGAGACCAGGATTAGTGAAAGCTACAAACTGCCTAAAACCTGAACTATTTTGGAAAACTCTTTGTTTAGCAAAATGTTGTGCCTGCATTAAATTACAGTACGAGGAACAAGTGGAGTTATTTGCTTTGTTTGCCTCTGAAGCTCCTTTGGCCCATCTCTGAAGGATGATCAATAGAGTTGTGAATTTCTGTGCTATCTTGCCTTATTTCATTAAGTATTGAAAAAGATCTTTGGAGACCCCATAAGAATCAGCCTTCAAACAAAGATTTTAATCTCTCAAAGGCAATTTGGTATCCTTATGCTTCTGATGTTTCAAGGTGATTAAATATTTCACTGTGTACATTGAAGACTCTTGGGAAAAGGCATTGGTGTTGAAGAAACAAAGGGACTCTACTCATTTCTTGTGCTGATCTCATTTCCTCATGGAAAATAAGCAGAATCGCAGAGGGAGAGTGCAACTTCTAGGAAACTCTGTAGAATTTTCAACTGAAATAGGATTTCTGCTGTTTGCAATTAAGTCAGAATCTCTTTACATTCAAAACCATTTAACATAAAGAAATCTTGTGATCCACCATCGCATCCCATAGGCTGCTGGTACAGCAACAGCTCTGCTAAGTTGCCGCCATTGCAAAGGCTGGCGGGCTGCACATGGGCAAGTGTAGCTCATAGAACCTCCACCTCCCAAGTAACAGCCCAATCCTGAGCTGCCCGGGGTGCCCAGCCTTGGCAGTACCGAGAACGGCCACCGCTGGATCCTGTGCGCCCTGGGCTACCACAAGTGGCACCTCGGGAGAAGGGGACTTTTGTCCCCTTCTCCCAGGTAAGGGAAGCAGCCCTGGAGTGGGGCTACTCACTTTACCGCTGTAAAGTAAAGGTGTTCATGTAGGGCGCCTTGGATCTGGTGGAGCGGAGCGCCATGGACCAACCTCCCTCCTTCCCCTGGCACAGGGTTCTTGCTTGAAGGGGTATCCAGATTAAAACTGCACTCAAGAGAAGAGGAAGGACATAGAGGCAGGGATAAACATAGAGAGAACATACATTTATTTCAGTTATACATGGGCTTGGTTTGTGGTTTGATATCAAAAGTGTCACGGCATCCATAGCCTTCTGAAAGTCAGAATCAAACTCAGCAGTGGTTTCAAGACATTAGCAGTTGATTGTCTGAATTCACTTTTGTGTGAAGCATTAAAATATCATTGGCAGTTTTTCAGAAACTTGCTGTTTAAGGGCCCAGTCCTAACCAACTTTCCAGCACTGGCATAGCTGTGCCAGTGGGGCATGTGCCGCATCCTGCATTTGGGGGGCAGTCATGGAGGCCTCCTCAAGGTAAGGCAATGTTTGTTCCCTTATCTCAGAGTTGCATTGCCCTTATGTCAGTGCTGAAAAATTGGTTAGGACTGCAGCCTAAATCTCTGAGAAACATCATGGGAATTCTCTTTAAGGAATGCTTGATTCATTCGGTTAGAGAGGAAAGAGAGACTGTCCATAGATGGCCAACGAAGTGTCAGAGCACGTAGGCAGAAAACATTGCAGCCCTGGGTGTTGTAATTCACTGATTATGAGAAAAAATGACAGTTGCAAAGAGAAACACTGTCATAAACATTGGCACAGGATGAATGCATTTTCTTTGTGAAGATTGTGGCAGGCACATAAGCAGTTGGAATTTGCATTCTTCCTTGTCATGTTACAGCTTTTAATTCTGAGCTCTGGTCTTGGGTGCCATATGGCATTTGAAACCATACTCGGAACTGTTTTCTGGAAGACTGGTACAGACAGGAATAGCAAATAATTTCAGAAAGCCACTAAATATTTAGCCAGATGCTTGTCAACTGTAATTATTTTTCAAATGCCGAACTCAAATGTGGAGGTCGAGAAGGAAATGTCCCCAGGATTTTCAGTGGACGGTTAAGTCCAACTTTCCCATACGTGTGTCTTCAGTTATGCATACTTTGTAAGAAGCAACTACTTTAATAATCAAATCTTTCTTTAGCCCTGCAAAAATTTGCTAGAGAGGCAATGCTATTTGGGATCCTCTGGCATGTAACATGCAGAACGTCTGGCCAACCCTCTAGGCCTCTTTCCTAGATGTTAGCTCTCCAAAATAATTTTACCAGACACCCTTAACGTGGAATCAGAAATATGCCAATTTCCATTTCATGTATCTTCCTTAGAAAACAACATTTAAATCTCAAGAGAAGTGGCATGTTGATGGCTGGAAGCATGAGCTTGAGAGCATCGTGTTTTCACTCTTCTAATTTACTGTGGCAAAAACTCATGCATTAATTATAGTTTAAAATTATAAAGAAATAATTCACTCATAAATTAAAATAAGAAGGAAAAAATAATTTATATTGTGATGAGTCAGCACTGTTGGAAGGCCTGACACAAAGTCCGTCAAGCCTGTGCTGGCAAAATAGCCAGCACAGACAAGAAGATTTGTGGGGCTTGGGGCTTTCCCTAGGGAAAGGGAAATCTCCAGCAGCCTTGGTAGTGCCTCTGGATGCAGTGGAGCCGCCGGCTTTAGGGTTGGGCTGCCCAAAGTGGATCTTCAGTCTACTATGAGGGGTGGAGTACTCACCACAAGTGCAATGGAGACTGACTTCTAGGTCATCGGAGAGACCTAGAAGTGGACCTAAGCAAAAATAAACATGAGAACATAAAAAGAGTCCTGCTTAATCAGACTAAATATCTGTCTAGTCCAGCATCTTATTTCCCACAGTGACCAGACTACAGTGGAGGTGTCACTCATGACTTATAGCCATCAATAAACCTAGATTTATTCCTTCCCAATTGATTTATAAAAGTATGCATGATGTGGAGTGAGAAATGGCGACTCTGATCCAAAATAGCGGACCCCACCACCACACGGAACAAACGCTAAAGAAGAAGAAGAGCATGATGTGGAGCGAGGGAAGATAAATACATTTTTATCCCTCTTTTGCAATACTAGAAATATCGCAGTACGCTAAAACTAAATACAAGAGCACAGTACCAGGTCATCCTATGAAACGAATCGGTGGGAGATTTAGCATGGACAAAAGAAAATGTTTCTTCACAGAGTGCATAATTTGTCTGTTAGCCCACACTGACCTGCTAAGTCTACACCAGCTATATTGCTGGTGCAAATCCACATGGACCCAGGTCAGATGATTTTGGCTGGGAAGGGGGATAAGATTTCGGTGTCCACCACTAATAGCACCCCTCTGCCTAGCCTAAATCTACCCTCCTCCTCACCTCCATCTTGACCCCAATCCCAGTGACGTAGCTAAGGGGGTGCAGGGGGTAGCAGTCACACCAGACAACAAACTTTAGGCAACAAGCTGAGCTTGACACTAGTGGCCTAAATTGTGAAAACCTTGGTATGTATGAATAATACCATCATGTTATATATCATTGGAAAGGTAATTTAATGCAGAATACAATGAAAAAAACCACATTAGAAATATCTGTATTCTATCCAAAGTTATGGCCAATTAACCAGAAAATGAAAACACAACTGCCTTAAGGAACAAAAAGTGGATTTTTAAACTCAAAACTGACTTATGAGACATTGTCCTGAGAGCCAATGAGATGTTATTATGACACAGCATGGAACCAATAAGGTGTTAATATGAGTCAGCTCTCATTTCCAGGTATCATAATACAGCTACTCCTACTAAATGGTAAAGAGGCACTTTTTCAAGTGGTGTTCCTCTTATATTTAGCATGGAGAGAATAACAGTCCCTCTTCATCCCAGCAGTATCTCTTACCAATAAGGGGCACACTTTTTATTTATTTACTTAATTAAATTTGATTTTGTTGTGGAGGGCGGGCTACAAAATCTTCTTTGATCCCAATTAGCAGATAGATGCCTTAGCTGTGCCACTGGCTGGGTGGGTGGTGAACTGCTGGGGCGAGGAGACAGGTTTCCCACCAATTTGCACTTTTTAAAAAGCCCAGGCGTGATGTCACTTAACCGGAAGTTAAGTTATAACACTTCCGGGGCATCATTTTGGCTCCGCACCAGGCTATGCATTCATTAGCTACGCCACTGCCCTTTCCTTCCCCTCCCTGCCCTGTTCCCCCCTTACTGCCTCCCTCCCACTCTCTGCAATAACTTACTGGTGCTGGTGCACATCTTCTGGCCACTGGCCAGAGAGCTGGTTGCTCGCTGCTTGAGTCAGAGGCCAGGCCATGTAAAACTCATTCCAATAGTGTAAAGCAGGGATCTCCAAACCCTGGCCTAGGGGCCAGATGCGGCCCACAGCCAGTCTCTATCCAGCCTGTGGCCAGCCTCTTGTCCCCTGAAAGCCCCTGGACCACTTTGCTTAACATGACTGGAACTATGCTATGGTTGCACCTGGAGGGTGTTCTAAGGGCCAGAGAGGTTGAATGAATAAGCCCATTCATTCATTTATTCACACATCTAAGTTCTATCTCTAATTTATTTATATAAATTTTATATTTAAATTTTTTTTCCGGCCCTCCAAACCATGCCAGACATTTGATGTGGCCCTCTAGCCAAAAAGTTTGGAGATCCCTGGTGTAAAGGCAGGGGTAGGCAAACTTTAAACTTTAAGGATCCTGGACCTTTAACAATTGTACAGAAGAGGGAATTTCAGCAGGTGCAGCTTGTTATCTCACAGGTGACAAGCTGCATCTGCTGAAATTCCCTCCTCTACACAATTGTTAAAGGTCCAGGATCCCTAAAACTGATAGTTTGCCCATCCCTGGTGTAAGCCTTTAGTAGGATTGAGCTGTATGAAAGTCAATCACAGATGAGCAGTGGCAGGAGAGAAGCATAGTTTTCCTGATTGTGGTCTTTCCAGACCACCAGAGGTAGCTGGCAGGCCAGTGTGGGAAACAATACTGGTCTGAATGACTCTTTGGCTTGATCCAGCAGGGCTTTTCTTATGCTCCATGAATTTGTCAATTCCCTTTGAAAGCTAAGTCAGTAGCTATCCCAACATAAATTAATTATCTGGTGTGAAGAAACACTTTCTTCTTCTTCTTTAGTGTCTGTCCTGTGTGGTGGGGTCTGCTATTTTGAAGAAACACTTTCTTGGGCAGAGTTTCTTTACATTGCACTTTGGGTTTGTGTAGGTATGCCAGGTACTTATATAACCCTGATGCTGAGCAGATCAACAATAGCCCTATATGTACCAGTCTGAAATTGTGACCACATTGTTGTGTTAACATCTCTATGAACTTACACACTTACCAAGAAAAGAAAAGAAAAAATCCGGTGTCCTCGTACTGTATATAATTTTCAATTACCGTATTTTTCACTCCATAAGACGCACTTTTCCCCCCAAAAAAGTGGGGGGGGGGAGTGTGTGCATCTTATGGAGTGAATACTGCAAAAAAAAAAAAAATCCGCCCCAGCCCTGGCCCCGCCCCCTGCCCGCTCGCTCTGCTCTGCTCTGCTTCCCCAGGCAGTCAGAGGCTGAGCTGGCTGGGGGGCTCCTGCCTTCCCTCAGCGCCCGTGCGGACTGTGGCAGCGCCGGACGGAGACCAAGCCCGCGTGTCTACTCAGAAGTAAGTCTCAGAGTCAGTGGGGCTTACTCCCAGGAAAGTGTGGGTGGGGTGGCAGTCTGCCCAAGCCCACTTGTCTACTCAGAAGTAAGTCACAGAGTCACTGGGGCTCACTCCCAGGAAAGCGTGGTTGGGGTGGCAGTCTCGCTGCCCAATCCTGTGCATGCCTACTCTGAAGTAAGTCCCATTAGCGTCAGGGGGGCTTACTCCCAGGAAAGCCTCTCTCTCCCCCAAGCCTGGAGCATCACAGCCTCTCATTCCCCCCCCACCCCAAGCCTGGAGCATCACAGCTTCTCTCTTCCACCCCCCCAAACCTGGAGCGTCACAGCCTCTCTCTCCCCCCCAAAGCCTGGAGCATCACAGTCTCTCTCTCTCCCCCCACCCAAGCCTGGAGCATCACAGCTTCTCTCTTCCCCCTCCCCCAAGCCTGGAGCATCACAGACTCTTGCTTCCCACCCCCAAGCCTAGAGCATCACAGACTCTTCCCCCCCCAAGCCTGGAGCATCACAGCTTCTCTTTCCCCCCACCCCAAGCCTGGAGCATCACAACTTCTCTGCAACACAAACACTTTCCCCCTCTCTCTCACACACAGGCTGCCCCCTTCTCTTACATACACAGATGCTCTGCCCCCCCACTCACACAGCAGGGGAGGGGCACTTTCACTCACCTCATCCAGCATCTGAATGTAAGCCCCCCCCCCCCCATCACAAAGAAAAAACTGTCTCCTTGGTCAGAATGCCAGTGTTTGCTTATTGCACAAGCCCCAGGTAAGGCTAGGTTCTCACCATAAATCCAGAGGTTTGTTGTGTCTTGAGAATTCAAGTTGTGGTTGGACTTTCCACTTGTTCATTTGTATTGGAATCATGGAAGAACTGGCGAGGAGGTAGATGTGGTGTCAGCAGTGGCCCCTTTAAGGGTAAGGCCTGGGCATTCAGCATAGTGTGCTGCACAGCTGCAGCCACTGGAAGGCAATAGGGCCCTCAGGGATATAAGGAGTACCTGAGGCAGGAAGGGTTTGTGGGTTTTGAAGGAGTGCAGGTTGGAGAGGAGACTGACTGGGTTTATTGAATTTGGAATCTGACTGTGGATTGTGACTGGACTTGGATACCCTGATGGATTTGACTGACCTTGGACTGTAGTTTGGCTTATTGGTTCTGGACTCTGATTGATGGGACTGATTTACTTGGCATCTGTGGAACTGGACTCACTTTTGCTTGCTGCACTGGTGAGTTGCACAAGGGGGACTGATCAGCCTTAAGCGGGCACAAGGCCCAGTGGATTGGGATTTGGCAGAACATCATTGTAGCAGAAAGATAATGTGATCCCCTATTTATGTGCACCTGCTTTTGCAAGCTTCATAAATTCTGACTCTAGCGATGATGAGTTTTTGGGGTTTCCAGAAAACTAGAGTACTCAAACCTTTAAGTCTCTCCATTTGTTAATGACAGTGATAATGGTTCTTAATGCCACTGTTGACTGCTGTTTACTTTACATGGTTCAAATGTTGTTCTGTTATAGTTTATTAAATATTTTATTACACTATTTGGTTCAGAATATTTTTTTTTCCTGTTTTCCTCCTCTAAAAATGAGGTGCGTCTTATGGTCAGGTGCGTCTTATGGAGCGAAAAATACAGTATCTCAATTTTCTGACATTCAAGTCAGCAGTTTTTCAAGAAATGTATATGTCAAAAAGAAAATTCATCAACAAAGGTTTCATGTTCTGATTTCCTTGGACTTTAGAAGAAGCAGAATTCAGATTCTTTGTTTAATAGCATTAAGCCTGCCAGAAAATGAAAAACAAAACAAACAAAAAAAATGGCTGCCATAAGGTTACAGATAATGTAGTCTAGTCTGCCTTGTTCTCCAGCCAGCACTATAAAACATGTCATTTCACCAGGCTGGGAAATCCGAAGTTGGCAACTTTTGTAGCTGACAACTTCAGCAGTTTGATTCATTGTGTTGTCCATCAGATACTTCTTAGCTCTCTCACTCTTCTTTGCCAACATCTTTGCAAATGACTGCTTACAGACTAAATGGTGCTAATGTGTGAAATTCACTGCAGTATGATGTAGTGATGGCCATGAGCTTTCATGGCTTTAAAGGGAGACTGAACAATGAAGGATAGGATAAGTTGATGGAGGGCTATTAGTCATTATAGCTGCATGGAAACCCACAGTTCAGAAACAATGTGCAACTGTTTTTAGAACAGTGAAACAGGACCATTGTTTCCAATTATGAACTTCCCAAGTTAGCTATTGTGAGAAGGAGGATGCCAAACCAGACGGTCCTTTGGGCTGCTCTTTCTTACGTCCATAAAGTTCTCCATGTTCTGTGTGTGCAGAAAGTTGGGTCTGGAGAGGCAAAGGGCTAGGATCACAAGTTGTTTCATAGCCCTGGCTGCACTGATTGTGCTGACCGGATCATAGCCTATAAATAACTCCATGCTTTTCACAGAACTTTTCTTATGTTGTTAAATAGCTGTTGATGCCATATGTTTAGTTGACTGATGGACAAGCATGCAATCCGGACAGACAAATAATATATTTGGTCCTGGTGTGACGAACAGCTCAACATTATCACTGTAACCAGTTATGAAAAGGAGATCTTGGTTTAACTCAGTTCCTATTTTGGGTCAACAAGAAGCTGACGGAACATACCAAGATCCAGGTCTACAGAGCTTGCATCCTGAGTACACTTCTGTACTGCAGTGAGTCATGGACTCTTCACTCACAACAGGAGAGGAAACCGAACGCTTTCCACATGTGCTGCCTCCGACGCATCCTCGGCATCACCTGGCAGGACAAAGTTCCAAACAACACAGTCCTAGAACGTGCTGGAATCCCTAGCATGTATGCACTGCTGAAACAGAGACACCTGCGTTGGCTCGGTCATGTCGTGAGAATGGATGATGGCCGGATCCCAAAGGATCTCCTCTATGGAGAACTCGTGCAAGGAAAGCGCCCTACAGGTAGACCACAGCTGCGATACAAGGACATCTGCAAGAGGGATCTGAAGGCCTTAGGAGTGGACCTCAACACGTGGGAAACCCTGGCCTCTGATCGGCCCGCTTGGAGGCAGGCTGTGCAGCATGGCCTTTCCCAGTTTGAAGAGACACTTGGCCAACAGTCTGAGGCTAAGAGGCAAAGAAGGAAGGCCCACAGCCAGGGAGACAGACCAGGGACAGACTGCACTTGCTCCCAGTGTGGAAGGGATTGTCACTCCCGAATCGGCCTTTTCAGCCACACTAGACACTGTTCCAGAACCACCATTCAGAGCACGTAACCATAGTCTTTCGAGACTGAAGGTTGCCAACATTTTGGGTCAATTAAAACTAATTCATCTTTCATTTCCTCATGCCACACTGTGCAGGTTTATTAATTTGCACTGTTCTGGCTCAACCATGGAAACCAATAGGCCCTGAATGCAACTAGTTTTTACTGATACATTTGAATGATAATGTGTAGATTGTATAAAAACCCCATGTTGAAAGTGAAAAAAAAAATCAGTATGAGAAACTTCATACAGGAGTAATTTGTAATCACCTTCAGTTATATCCACCATATTGAGACAAGGTCAGTCATTGCTATTTTACAGACAACTTGCACATGGTATCAGTTGCATTAATATTTTCACTGTGGGCTTCCCCCCCCTTAACTCAAAGGAAAAGAGAAACAGCACAAACTTCTGATCCAGATTGCTGCTTCCTGCAGCTGCTTGAGTAAAACAACCAAATCAAATCTCAGAGAAAATGTTCACATGAGGCAGTGCCACATGCTATTTGATCCTATGAAAGTTTGTTCTTTGAACATAAAATGGAACTATATTAACACCCCAAACTTCTAGATTTGCAGACATGTGAGTGTGCTGATAGTTTACCTGCAAGGGTTGATCTCTGAAACGCTCGTGTCAAGCACTGAATTGGGAGGGAAGTGAACTGGTGAGGTGTGGTCTGTTGGTTGAGATGCTGAAGAACTAAATAGGAACAACTGTGGTCTCATTCTGGTTGGGAGACAGTATGCTAGGCTGACAAGCTGCTGTGACCCTTTGTAGCAGAATGGATTCACTGCTGAGTTGATGAGCCAGCACAGTGAGAGAGTGTGTGAGTGTGTGAGAGGGTTGGCCAGCAAAGAACTCAGAACAGACTGAGTCTGGACTTGATATACCGATGCCTGCAGAAGCTTGATGGCACACAGCCAGAAGCTGTGATGTGTGTGGCCTCTGGGAACCAAGTGCCTCTGGGAACTAAGTGCCAGGTAAGGCACGAGAGTTTAGCATCTGGGCGAGGAGAAGGCAAGGAGACCTCTGAGTTTTGGAGAAGGAGAGGAGGAGGAGCAGGAGGAGGAGGAATGTGTACTCATTCTAACGCTTTGTCTTTCTAACGCCCTGTCTTCTAACCTTAACCTTACCTTTAAATCAACTTTAAATCAAAATTGAAAGTTACATAAGAACAGCCCCACTGGATCAGGCCATAGGCCCATCTAGTCCAGCTTCCTGTATCTCACAGCGGCCCACCAAATGCCCCAGGGAGCACACCAGATAACAAGAGACCTCATCCTGGTGCTCTCCCCTACATCTGGCATTCTGACTTAACCCATCCCTAAAATCAGGAGGTTGCGCATACACATCATGGCTTGTACCCCATAATGGATTTTTCCTCCAGAAACTCGTCCAATCCCCTTTTAAAGGCGTCTAGGCTAGACGCCAGCACCACATCCTGTGGCAAGGAGTTCCACAGACCGACCACACGCTGAGTAAAGAAATATTTTCTTCTGTCTGTCCTAACCCGCCCAACACTCAATTTTAGTGGATGTCCCCTGGTTCTGGTATTATGTGAGAGTGTAAAGAGCATCTCCCTATCCACTCTGTCCATCCCCTGCATAATTTTGTATGTCTCAATCATGTCCCCCCTCAAGCGTCTCTTTTCTAGGCTGAAGAGGCCCAAACGCCATAGCCTTTCCTCATAAGGAAGGTGCCCCACCCCGTAATCTTCTTAGTCGCTCTCTTTTGCACCTTTTCCATTTCCACTATGTCTTTTTTGAGATGCGGCAACCAGAACTGGATACAATACTCCAGGTGTGGCCTTACCATAGATTTGTACAACGGCATTATAATACTAACTGTTTTGTTCTCAATACCCTTCCTAATGATCCCAAGCATAGAATTGGCCTTCTTCACTGCCGCCGCACATTGGGTCGACACTTTCATCGACCTGTCCACCACCACCCCAAGATCTCTCTCCTGATCTGTCACAGACAGCTCAGAACCCATCAGCCTATATCTAAAGTTTTGATTTTTTGCCCCAATGTGCATAACTTTACACTTACTGACATTGAAGCGCATCTGCCATTTTGCTGCCCATTCTGCCAGTCTGGAGAGATCCTTCTGGAGCTCCTCACAATCACTTCTGGTCTTCACCACTCGGAAAAGTTTGGTGTCGTCTGCAAACTTAGCCACTTCACTGCTCAACCCTGTCTCCAGGTCATTTATGAAGAGGTTGAAAAGCACCGGTCCCAGGACAGATCCTTGGGGCACACCGCTTTTCACCTCTCTCCATTGTGAAAATTGCCCATTGACACCCACTCTCTGCTTCCTGGCCTCCAACCAGTTCTCAATCCACGAGAGGACCTGTCCTCTAATTCCCTGACTGGAGTTTTTTCAGTAGCCTTTGGTGAGGGACTGTGTCAAACGCCTTCTGAAAGTCCAGATATATAATGTCCACGGGTTCTCCCACATCCACATGCCTGTTGACCTTTTCAAAGAATTCTATAAGGTTTGTGAGGCAAGACTTACCCTTACAGAAGCCATGCTGACTCTCCCTCAGCAAGGCCTGTTCGTCTATGTGTTTTGAGATCCTATCTTTGATGAGGCATTCCACCATCTTACCCGGTATGGATGTTAGGCTGACCGGCCTATAGTTTCCCGGGTCCCCCCTCTTTCCCTTTTTAAAAATAGGCGTGACATTTGCTACCCTCCAATCTTCTGGTACCGTGGCCGTTTTGAGGGACAAGTTGCATACCTTAGTCAAGAGATCTGCAACTTCATTTTTCAATTCCTTAATAACCCTTGGGTGTATGCCATCAGGGCCCGGTGACTTATTGATCTTTAATTTATCAATGAGGTCTGAAACATCTTCTCTTTTAACCTCTATCTGACTTAACTCTTCGGTTAGGAGGGGCCGTTCGGGCAGCGGTATCTGCCCGAGGTCTTCTGCCGTGAAGACAGATGCAAAGAACTCATTTAATTTCTCTGCCATCTCTAAGTCTCCTTTTATCTCCCCTTTCCCTCCCTCACCATCCAGAGGGCCAATCGCTTCTCTGGCGGGTTTCCTGCTTCTAACATATTTGAAGAAGCTTTTATTATTCCCCTTGATGTTGCTGGCCATGCGTTCCTCATAGTCTCGCTTGGCCTTCCCTATCACCTTCTTACAAAGTTAGCACCTAAGGGAGGTACATAGGTCTACTCTAAGCAGGAGCAGAGTCCTACTCGTGAGTAAGAACAGAGTCCTACTTGTGAGTAAGAGCCCAAGGGTCAGGCATTTAAATCAAGGTTGAAAGTTAGCTGCACCTAAGGTAGCACCTAATCGAAGGAAGGGAGGAGGATAAAGTGAAAAGCAGGTTTTTCTACTTGTTTAAATTAAATCTATACTTAACCCAGGTTAAACTTAATCTAAGTTAGAACGTAACCTAAACAGGTCAGTAATTTGGGACACAGGATCTAGAGAGCAATAAATAATTAAACAAACCCAAATAGAAACTAGCTTGAGGTTACAAAAACAGTCCAGCCTAAGAGAACAGAACTAGGAGGGAAAGAACCTAGGAAGGGCCAGTTCCCAACCCATTAAGAGCCCCATTAGGCTAATCCAAGCAGTCCATTCAGGAGCCTGCAGAGTAGGTTTGTTGTCTTCCTGGGCTTTTGTAAACTCACCTGGGAAGGCCAGCCCCCTTTCAATCAGGAAGGAAGGAGGGAGGAGGAGCCAGCCAGGAGTATAAAGCTAGGCAGGCCATTGCGTGAGGCTCTCTGCAGACGCGTGTGGCCTCTGGGAACTAAGTGCCAGGTAAGGCACGAGAGTTTAGCATCTGGGCGAGTTCAGCAGCAGGGCGAGGAGGCCAGGGCCCCATACACTGCCCTTCCTCTTCCCTTGAGAAGAGGGCTGCTATACAGTGTAGGGTTTTTAAAAGGACCCCTAAATAAAACAACAACAACAACAAAAAAGCTATGCAGTCAGAGCCAGCAGCAGGGTGGGGGCTATCCAGTGTTCTGCATCGAGTGCCACATGTATGATTATATGCCTCTGGGGCATAAGTCATGGGTGTGTCCTCGGTGCAAGGAGCTCCAGGGTCTCAGGGAATGCGTCCGCTCCCTTGAAGCCTTGGTGGCCGACCTGGAGAAGCGCAGGCAGGCAGAGGAGGACCGCGGGGAGACTTCTGGGGACGATCAGGCTTCGTCCCAACCTCAGGCGTGCAGCTCCTCGGCTGCCTGGGTGGGAAGTCTCGGGACTGGAGGACGTCATCCTGGAGAGGAGGGAAACAATCCCCTAGGGGGGACCCCTTCTCCAGGGGATGGGTCCGTATCCAAGCGCACTCGGGATACTCCTCGGCGGGAGGGGGGTCGGGGGCTTCTTGTAGTGGGGGATTCGATTATTAGAAACATAGAGAGGGGGGTTTGCGACGGATGTGAGGACCGCATGGTGACTTGCCTGCCTGGTGCGAAGGTTGCGGACATCACTTCTTGTCTAGACAGGCTAGTAGACAGTGCTGGGGGAGAGGTAGCGGCTGTGGTGCATGTCGGCACCAACGACGTGGGCAAGTGTAGCCTGGAGGTCCTGGAGGCCAAATTTAGGCTTTTAGGCAGGAAGCTGAAAGCCAGGACCTCAAAGGTAGCATTCTCTGAAGTGCTACCTGTTCCACGCGCAGGGCCAGCTAGGCAGGCGGAGATCAGGGGTCTCAATGCATGGATGAGACGGTGGTGTAGGGAGGAGGGGTTTAGATTCGTTAGGCACTGGGGAATGTTTTGGGACAAGCGGGGCCTGTACAAGAGGGACGGGCTCCATTTGAACCAGAATGGAACCAGACTGCTGGCGCATAACATTAAAAAGGTGGCAGAGCAGCTTTTAAACTGATCCCTGGGGGAAGGCCGACAGGAGCCGAGGGGCATCCGGTTCGGGACTCCTCATCCCTATGGGATGAGGATGGGGAGGTTAGAGAACAACAAGACAAAGGCAGAGTAGGAGAAGAATTTGGGAAAGGTAGGGTGATGGGATGTGATAGACGATTTGGCACAATGAGAGGATGCGGGGACAAAGGAGCGAATAAGCAGCGCATCCTGGGGCATTCCGTGTATAAATGCTTTTATGCGAATGCCCGAAGTCTATGAGCAAAGGTGGGAGAACTGGAATGTCTGGTGACAAGGGAAAATATTGACATAGTGGGCATAACGGAAACCTGGTGGAATGCGGAGAATCAGTGGGATACCGCAATCCCGGGCTATAAACTCTACAGGAGGGACAGGCAGGGGCGTGTTGGAGGTGGGGTGGCCCTTTATGTTAAGGAAGGGATAGAATCCAGCAAAGTAGAGATTGAAGGTGGGTCCGACTCCACCGTAGAATCTCTGTGGGTTAAATTACCAGGCTTGTGCAGCGATGTAATACTGGGGGCGTGCTATCGTCCTCCAAACCAGAAATCTGATGGGGACCTTGAAATGAGGAAACAGATCAGGGAGGTGACAAGGAGGGACAGGGTTGTAATCATGGGGGACTTCAATTATCCTCATATTGACTGGGTCAATTTGTGTTCTGGTCACGATAAGGAAACCGGATTTCTTGACGTGCTAAATGACTGTGGCTTAGAGCAGCTAGTCACGGAGCCCACCAGAGGACAGGTGACTCTGGATTTAATATTGTGCGGTACGCAGGACCTGGTTAGAGATGTAAACGTTACTGAGCCATTGGGGAACAGTGATCATGCTGCGATCCGTTTTGATGTGCACGTTGGGGGAAGAATACCAGGCAAATCTCTAACAAAAACCCTTGACTTCCGACGGGCGGACTTCCCTCAAATGAGGAGGCTGGTTAGAAGGAGGTTGAAAGGGAGGGTAAAAAGAGTCCAATCTCTCCAGAGTGCATGGAGGCTGCTTAAAACAACAGTAATAGAGGTGTATACCGCAAAGAAAGAAGGGTTCCACTAAATCCAGGAGGGTGCCCGCATGGCTAACCAGCCAAGTTAGAGAGGCTGTGAAGGGCAAGGAAGCTTCCTTCCATAAATGGAAGTCTTGCCCTAATGAGGAGAATAAAAAGGAACATAAACTGTGGCAAAAGAAATGTAAGAAGGTGATACTGGGGGCCAAGAGAGACTATGAGGAACGCATGGCCGGCAACATTAAGGGGAATAATAAAAGCTTCTTCAAATATGTTAGAAGCAGGAAATCCGCCAGAGAAGCGGTTGGCCCTCTGGATGGTGAGGGAGGGAAAGGGGAAATAAAAGGAGACTTAGAGATGGCAGAGAAATTAAATGAGTTCTTTGCATCTGTCTTCACGGCAGAAGACCTCGGACAGATACCGCTGCCCGAACGGCCCCTCCTGACCGAGGAGTTAAGTCAGATAGAGGTTAAAAGAGAAGATGTTTCAGACCTCATTGATAAATTAAAGATCAATAAGTCACCGGGCCCTGATGGCATCCACCCAAGGGTTATTAAGGAACTGAAGAATGAAGTTGCAGATCTCTTGACTAACATATGCAACATGTCCCTCAAAACGGCCATGGTGCCAGAAGATTGGAGGATAGCAAATGTCACGCCTATTTTTAAAAAGGGAAAGAGGGGGGGACCCGGGAAACTATAGGCCGGTCAGCCTAACATCCATACCGGGTAAGATGGTGGAATGCCTCATCAAAGATAGGATCTCAAAACACATAGACGAACAGGCCTTGCTGAGGGAGAGTCAGCATGGCTTCTGTAAGGGTAAGTCTTGCCTCACGAACCTTATAGAATTCTTTGAAAAGGTCAGCAGGCATGTGGATGCAGGAGAACCCGTGGACATTATATATCTGGACTTTCAGAAGGCGTTTGACACGGTCCCTCACCAAAGGCTACTGAAAAAACTCCACAGTCAGGGAATTAGAGGACAGGTCCTCTCGTGGATTGAGAACTGGTTGGAGGCCAGGAAGCAGAGAGTGGGTGTCAATGGGCAATTTTCACAATGGAGAGAGGTGGAAAGCAGTGTGCCCCAAGGATCTGTCCTGGGACCGGTGCTTTTCAACCTCTTCATAAATGACCTGGAGACAGCGTTGAGCAGTGAAGTGGCTAAGTTTGCAGACGACACCAAACTTTTCCGAGTGGTGAAGACCAGAAGTGATTGTGAGGAGCTCCAGAAGGATCTCTCCAGACTGGCAGAATGGGCAGCAAAATGGCAGATGCGCTTCAATGTCAGTAAGTGTAAAGTCATGCACATTGGGGCAAAAAATCAAAACTTTAGATATAGGCTGATGGGTTCTGAGCTGTCTGTGACAGATCAGGAGAGAGATCTTGGGGTGGTGGTGGACAGGTCGATGAAAGTGTCGACCCAATGTGCGGCGGCAGTGAAGAAGGCCAATTCTATGCTTGGGATCATTAGGAAGGGTATTGAGAACAAAACGGCTAGTATTATAATGCCGTTGTACAAATCTATGGTAAGGCCACACCTGGAGTATTGTGTCCAGTTCTGGTCACCGCATCTCAAAAAAGACATAGTGGAAATGGAAAAGGTGCAAAAGAGAGCGACTAAGATGATTACGGGGCTGGGGCACCTTCCTTATGAGGAAAGGCTACGGCGTTTGGGCCTCTTCAGCCTAGAAAAGAGACGCTTGAGGAGGGACATGATTGAGACATACAAAATTATGCAGGGGATGGACAGAGTGGATAGGGAGATGCTCTTTACACTCTCACATAATACCAGAACCAGGGGACATCCACTAAAATTGAGTGTTGGGCGGGTTAGGACAGACAGAAGAAAATATTTCTTTACTCAGCGTGTGGTTGGTCTGTGGAACTCCTTGCCACAGGATGTGGTGCTGGCGTCTAGCCTAGACGCCTTTAAAAAGGGATTGGACAAGTTTCTGGAGGAAAAATCCATTATGGGGTACAAGCCATGATGTGTATGCGGAACCTCCTGATTTTAGAAATGGGTTATGTCAGAATGCCAGATGCAGGGGAGGGCGCCAGGATGAGGTCTCTTGTTATCTGGTGTGCTCCCTGGGGCATTTGGTGGGCCGCTGTGAGATACAGGAAGCTGGACTAGATGGGCCTGTGGCCTGATCCAGTGGGGCTGTTCTTATGTTCTTATGTTCTTAGAAGAGATAACCACACTGCGAACGGAATATCTGGTGAACTTAGGGTTCTGTGAGTCTTTTCCGCAGAACATATTATAAAAACTTCTTGAAAAAAAGTGGTTTAGATTAGCCTGCCTATGTAAATCGCCTTGAATGCTGTGTAAAAACAGAGAAAGATGAAATATAAATACCTATGTATGTATGTATTTATCAGGGATGGGCCAAGACTCAGATGACATGGACTGAATCACAAAACCATGTGTTTTTTGTGACTCATATGCACTTGAGTTACACATGTTTTTGAAAGTGACTCTTGACTTGTGTCTTTTCTTGGAAATGAATTGAGACTTGTTCACTCTTCTTTGCTCAAGTCTATCACCTGCCAACCCTGCCCTCTTTGAGTCTCTGTATGCTTGCTTACTTTTTTCCCCCCAGAAAGACCTTGTCCAATCCAGAATCCAGAAGCCATCCAGAAGCAATCCAGAAGCCATATTCAATGTGGCGCGAGCAACAGAGTTGGTGAAAGAGGAGGGTGGGTTGGCTCCAGGAGGTGGAGACTGTGGGAGAGGGGAGGAGAGACGGAGGGTGCACAAGGCTGGGGGGAGGAACCAAAAAAAGGTGGGGGCAGCCAGGACATGGGGAGCATGCTCTCTTATCCATCTAAAAAGGAATGAACAATCAATTGGGAAGATGGAGTGGTCTTTTTTTTTGGGGGGGGAGGCTATGTCTTAAGGGAGGGGAGAAAAAGGAACCCAATGTTCAGGGGTTGCATAGGAAAGGGAGCTAAGGAGGCAAGCAAAGCAGGGAAGAGGAGGTGATAGAAGAGGAGGAAGGAAGCACCATTGACTGCAATGGAACTTCTGAGTAGAGCTGTAAAGGATCAGATTGTAAGCTTCCCAGCTGCTACGGGCAACCCTTCCTCCCTTCCTCCTGCTGCTGCTTTTGTTTCCTCACACTGCCGTCACCTCCTACCTTGCCAAACTCGGACAACTCACTATAGGTCCATCCATGCTCAGCACTCCTTCTGATGGCAGAATCAGAAGTTGTGATGTGAATGGGGGCAAGTTGTTGCTGGGGGTTTGTACGGAACCAATCACTTTCTGCACTGCTGCATTCACTCGATTAACGGCAAAGCAAGCTTTTTGTTTACATCAATGAAATGAAAAAGGGTGGTTGAAGAGTGACAGACTTCAGCACATTGCTGACAGCAGATGGGATGGGAACATCAGGGCACTGTGAATGAGAAATCCAGCACATGCCCCACCCCCATCCAGCACCTCGTTTTTTTGCAGATCCACGCCAGATTCATAGCTTCACTTGCTTTTTGAAGGCTTTGACTTGAGTCATAGTAACTCTAATCATGGCATTGGATGAGTTGCAAAGGCCACTAGTTATGACTCGTTTGCAACTAGACTTGGGGAGCAGAGACACCGTACTCAACTCAAGTTGGGGGTGTGGCTCTGGCCCACCTCTAGTATGTAAGTATGTATGTATGAATGATAAGGGATGCTTAGCATCCTGTACTTGCTGCTGCCCCTGCTGGCTTGATGCTGATGGAGCCACTCTAGTCATTGAGAGCAAGCAGAGAGAGGAAGTAGAAAGCAGCAGCCCCCTGCAGAAGAGAGTGGCCAAATGGGCGGGCAAGAGATGCAGAGTTCCTTTCCCTTTGGCTGCTCTTAGCACAGCCTCCTTCTAGGCCAATCCTGTTTCAAATGTACATCCTGACAGTTTAGCATACTCCACTCTTCCTGTTCAAAGGAGGCTGAGCCAAGTCCAGCCAACAAGGCAAAGGCAAAGGGATGGATTTGGGCTTCCTCTTATCAGCCACTGAAGGGGCAGGGTGGGCAGGCACATACACACTATGCATGCACAAGATGAACTGATTGGTTGGAAAGGTCAGAAGGGAACAGCAAGATGTTTAGGCTGGCAGCATCTGAACTCTGGCCGCACCTGTCCCCTGTATATGTGATCACAGCAGCGTTGCCTCTGCTTTTATGTTGCTTCACCTCATGGCACTGTGGTGATGATTAAAGGCCTGTGGTAAAGATTAAAGGTGATGAGTTTGACACAAATGTGCCAAACTCATTTCATACAGTGGGCCAAACAGCATTTATGGTGCCTACTGAGGGCTGGAAGTCACATCATTAAGCAGGAAGTGGTATCATTAAGCAGATGATGGCCATAAATAAGCCCTTTGTTTTCATGTAGGAATTCATGACTGCAAATGATTGAAGAAAAGATATGCAAATCTTGATTGCATTTTCAAGATATGGGAGAGCCCAATTGGCTCAAGGGCAAGATAAAGAGTTTCTGTGGGCCATATCTTTATGTTAATACCCCTTATGTAAAACATCCCTTATGTTTAACACCTCTGGTCTAGCACCAGGGACATTTGCATGGGTTCTTCCCAACTCATCATAAATCACCTTTATATATGCAAATAGATGCTCTCCCCCACTAACAATGCAGGCAGTCTCTTTAGAGATATAATGGGGCATCCATTTATGCTTTAAGTGGGTAACAGTAGCTTCCTGTTAAGCTTAGTAGGGTCTAGCTCTTCTCCAAGAGAGTTGCTTTTGTGATTCCATTTGTAATGTTCTTTTCTATAATAAATTTTTGTAGTTTGACTTCATTTCTGATGCAGTGCCCATTGGACCAGAAATACTGGATACCAATACCTTAGACTGTGTTTTGATTTTGTCTTTATTATTGTGCTTGTTCAGTGTAAAGGATATGGCTGTTGAGGAAGCTGTAAAGTTCCATGGAACTGCTGTCCAAGAGCAATAGAACAGAAGTGCAATACACTCTGGGTAGCACATACACACTTTAAAGTCAGCACAGGGTAGCCATTTTTCGAATCACAGACCATCAGGCAGCTTCTATGGCAAATCTTTCAAGGACTTGCTTACATTCTTCACAGTGATGCTGTGTATTTTGATTTCCATCCTGCATGCATTCTCAATATAAACTCAAGAAGCATACATAAATGTTTCCTTAAATCTCATAAAATGAAAAAAACATTACATAAAATATAGATTTTTCCTCATCTGTTTCCACCTAGTGCACTGAAAGTATATGACAAACCTTCGAATATCAATGATTTGCAACCTAGATGATGTCCAGTGGTGTTCATTTCAGTAATGTCAATGCTGAAGTGAAGTCTAATCGGTACTTATCCATTTCACATAGCTATTATTATGTAGCAAAGCTCAGGCATTATTATATCCCACCATTAAAGCTCCAATGAGTCTGGTTATGGGTAGTCATTGAGCCAGACTGGACAATGTGTCCTCCTGATCTAGTCTATACAAGCAATGGGGGAGTGAGTGCCATTTCCTGCCATTTCCAACCACCCAGCATGCCTGCCTTGTTTCTAGTATCTATGGACATCCACATAGAACCATAACATTAGAGTACAATCAGCTTGTGTAAAATCCAGTGCACATAAGCCCAATCTCCTACCTCCTGTACTGGAAGGGTGACCATGCAATATGAGTCTTTGCATGATGTTTTACGTATAAAGACCATAGTCACATGTTATGCTATCATGCAGATGTTCGGGATGTGAGTGCCAGGGCATTTCTGCTGTGGGCAGGGAGAGCAAGGATCTTTTCACTTTCAGCTATGCATTATAACCCAGACTGGGGACATATATTGTCTGATGCAGCCCATCAACAATATGTTTTATTGTAAGTTATGATTATCTTAGTTCTCCCAGATTTCTGATAGTTCAAAATCTAATTTTTGGATGTAGAAACTGTAGATGTAGAATCTTCAAGAATCTTCAAAAGTTAAGCAGAGCTTAACTTTTGTTAAGGTCCACTGTTCTAATCAGTAAGATCTGATTTCCATGTGATCTTCATCAGGGCTGCTGAAAGCTGGCATTGAACCTGGGGCAAGATGCCTGATTGGCATCTCCTTCCTAAATGTTTGTACTGTACTGTTTTGTACTGCATCATTTGTTTTGTCATGGCCTGGACTCCCTGGAAGCCCAAGCCCCAAGAATTTTGCCCCCTGCCCTCATCTCCTCAGGCCTAATCTTCATCAGGAACCAAATTACAAGTTACCTATATGTGTCAAAAGTGAAGAAGTGAACTATGTGAGTGAACTATATAGTACAAGTGAACTATATGAGTCAAAATATATTGAAACATGAAAAAAATGAGTCCATTGATTAATATAGTTGCTCCTTGTCTTACACAAGGGTTGCATTCCAGAGTCAAGACGTAAAGCTAATATTGTGTATACGCAAGATTACAGGTGTGCATCACTTAACAACGGGGATACACTCTCTTATCCCTGTTATGTGACTAGGTCATTAAGTGAACATTCAGTCCAGTATTTTGTCTTTGTTGTGTAAACAGACACTCCCTGCCAGACACTAGTTGACTGCACAGGCTACTGGAGATAGATTGCCTCTTCTTTGCATTAAAAGCCACTCTGTTGTGTAAACAGGCACTCTACTGCAGGCTATGGGAGACGGGATTGCCTTTTCAAGCGTATCTTTATTGTGCTTTTATCACCATCATATATGTGGTCCATTGTTAAGTGAACAGTTGTTAAATAGCGCATGCCCGTACATTGCGTACAAATCCATTACATCGAAAGAATAGGTACTGTCTCTTTCAAAATTAGGAGAAGCAGGCAAGAACTGAGGGACAGCAGTTTCATTCTCCAATCTCGGGCTTACTTTCAGGCATGTATTTAGTAAACGGTTTTTTCTCTGTTTTTCTCTCTGAGTGCTTATAATCAAATTCATGCATGTGAACTGAGTCTAAGACGAGGGGCAACTGTGTAGTGAGAGGAATGGACCTTGACTGGAATGTTAGTTGGCATCCTTCAGTCTCAGAAGACTATGGTATCGCGCTCTGAATAGTGGTTCCGGAACAGTGTCCTCTCCAGTGCATGAAGCCTGGGTAAGGTAGATATGGAGGATAGACTGTTACCCATGCAGCAAATCCCCCCTCTCCACGTCGCTGAAATGGTCCAATGGAAAGGCAGAGGCCAATACGGTTGGTTCCAGCGGCGTTGCAGGAGTTGCCAGAACGTGACTGTGTTCAGTCACGAACTGCCTCAGGGACTCTGGCTCCGGATTTTGCCTCGAGGTTGACTCCTGAAGCGTTTTCCATAACTGGATGTAGCCACAAGGCAGTGGAGGTTTGGGATCAGAGTTTTCCTTCTCTCAGATGAGCTGCCTTCCCAGGCAAAGGAGTCCCATCTACCCGGTGGCTGTTTAGTCGCCTCTTATGACAAGTACAGCCAAACTGAGGGCCTATTCTTAGCCCCAGTGCCCAGGGGAATGTTGTGCTTCTGAAAAGCAGGCAGACTCATTGATTCCATGCTTACTCCTGATTCCCTCTGAAAAGCCAGATACTTGGCTCAGCCACAATCTGTATATGTTTTTAACCTTCTCTTCTTATTTTGTGTAAGTGATTATGGAAGAATAACATCTAGTCAAAGAAAACACAGAGCAAAACTGGATTAAGCATTATGTTTCAGCCACAGGGCTTTTAGGGTGCAATTAAATCCTCAAGTGCACTATGGAGGTGGAACACAGCTGAGACAGTTTGTGACGGGCTTGACACTGCATACCAACAAAGCCAATAATTCCATTTGTACTCCTGGAGAACCGATTGTGAATTGGCCTTAATATAATCTGGTCAAATGAGAGGATGTTCTTCTTAATACATATATTTGTTGCCAAGTGTGCATTTGTTGGCTTGGCAGGGCTTAGGGTCTAACTGTGTTGGAAAAGTGGGCATAGGAATTTTGAAAATGTTCCCCTTATATATAGTCTGTACTCTGAGCCAAGCAGATGGTGGCAGAAGCTTATATCTCCCTTTCCCTAACACCTGCTAAAATATTTCCAACCATGCTCATGGCCATAATTTAAAACAACTTTTTATTACTTCTTCTGCCATGGGAACATAGCCAATGTATTTGCCCACTCTGCTGCTAATTTGTTCAGGTCAGTATTTAGTTCTGTGTTTGTAGGCTCTAAAGCTAAACAGCTCAATATCCTTGTTTTTCTGCCATTGAACAAGGCCGGTACTCAAATGGGAAAAGATCCAATTCTGCTGGCTCCTCAGCAGGAACAGAGTTCAGTCCTCTCCTTCCTCATCCTCATTTCTTCTGTGGAAAAGAGAAAATACCATCCTTCCTGATCCATAGCATGAGAGGAGCTTGGCCCTTTTGTGTCCTCATCAAGTGAAGACAGGATGAATAAAGGGAAAGAAGAATCATGCAAGATCTTGTGTTTTGGCATTCATTCATTCATTCATTCATTCATTCCAAGCCTCACACAGCTGGTAAGTTTTAAGTGGGAGTCATGCTAAAGCTCACAAACACATTATCCATTAAACAGACACACCAGAGACTCCTGTAGTACTCCAGTTTTAATTAGTATGTTATTCATTTCTGTATCATTTTTCAGTGCACTGAATTTGACAGGTTTAATGCATGGCTGACATTTGTCTATGAATTGTTGTGAGTTGTTCTCTATTGAATAGTACCACATTTTGTTCTATATGTTGCTGGTAGCTGGTTTTGACTTCCTTTGAGAAAGAAATATGGAACACAAGCAAGAAATGAACTAAAAATGATGTTCAGTGTAGTGAGGTCAGTCTCAGGGCTCTGGGGCAGTATGGCACTGAATCCCCACACTGAACTTTCCCTACTCCAGATAGCACATTGGAGACTATCACTGCCATCAGTACTCAGGGTAAGCCTGACCTGATCACCCCTGATCACCTGATCCATTCAGTTTGAAGTACATGTGCTCCCTCAGGCTGGTCCACAGCAAACCACACTATGCTTGGGGTTCCTGCTGTCTGAAATCTGTGTTAGGTGCCACATTCACCTATGGTGGAGCTAACTTCACAGATAATATCTTTTCCTGTTCGTGAATTCATGGAGAGAAGTCACATAATGGAGCTTTTCTCTGACTGTATTTCATTGCACTGCAGGTGGGAGATAGCATGTTTGAATGTTCTTCTTATTAAAAACACATAGAAAAACAGCAGGTCAGGAGGCTACAACCCTTCTCCATTACAATGGGAGGGTAACAAAGGGAGAATACTGTAAGAAAATATTTGATTTAAGAGTAAGTTCAGGTCCTTATGAATTTACCCATGCACTTCAAATTGAAATTTGGAAAGTTCTGCAGAAGGGGTAAAAAGGAATATAAGAAGAGCCCCACTGGATCAGACCAAGGCCCATCTAGTCCAACTTCCTGTATCCCCCAGTGGCCTGCCAGATGCTCATGGAGCACTTAAGACAACAAGAGACCTGTATCCTGTTGCCACTCCTTTGCATCTGGAATTCTGAAGTAGCCTATGTCTAAATCTAGGAGGTTGCATATACCCATCATGGCTTGCAACATGCAATGGACATTTCCTCCATAAATCTGTCCCCTTTTAAAGGCATCTAGGCCAGATGCCATCACCACATCCTGTGGCAAGGAGTTTCACAGATTAGTTACACACTTGGTAAATATTTTCTTAATAAAAATAAAATCTAAATGAATTTATTGGATGAAATACATTGAGATGGGTTTTTAAGATTCCAGTATTTTCAGGTCTGAGATGTAGTAAATGAGCTGCTTAAGAAATATTACCCTTTGAATACTTTGTACAGAACATGCAGTATTACTCCTGATACATCAATCAATAGTTGCATTCAGTCACAGTCAACAGTTGTCAAGTTGGATTAAACCTTTGAATTTATATCTGATGCTTTTCAGGAAAAATAGCAGAGGGATTTCAGGAAAGTTGGATCAGAAGGAAGTTGAAAGGGGAGCCAGGAGATACCTCATCTGACATGAATTTTAAGGACAACCATTACAAGCTCCTACTTAGATGGTATCTTATCCTGCTGAGATTAATTCCAATCTCATGGAATTTAACAATCTTTTTTGGCAATGCTGCAGCTACCACAAAACAATTACCATATTTTACTGGACATGTCCCAAAATTGTGAAATTCTGGGGATCAGATGAAGGATATGACCTGTTAAAGTCTACGTTTGGACTCATTGGTTGCCTTGCTCAGCTTGATAAAATCCATAGTCGGTGTAGAAGGTATGGAAATGATCATGTATTTGTTAGCAGCTGGAGTGGCAATTAGTTATAATTGGAAAAAAATGGGATCTGCCATCAGTAATAGAGTGGATGTTGAGTCTGGGACATGGTTTACATCAGTGGTGGTCAAACTCGCCACTGCTGCGCAAGAGAAAAGCGGTCCCTCTAAAATGGGTCAAAGGAGGGTGCCCAGCTGGGTGATGAGGGCAAGATGTGCAGGAGATGCAGGATGTACACAGGGCATTGCAAGAATGGAATTGACTTTTTATATGCCTTTAGGAGACATTCTCAGAGCAGGGGAAACCTTCTAAGGCAGTGTTTCTTAATATTTGTCCCCCACTGTACCACTTTGTCTGGTCTACCTACTTTGTCTGGTCTACCTAAGTACCACTGGAAGTAACTGGCGATGTTTTCATCATCAGTTATTTTGGGATTGGGAGGTCAGATGCAACACAACAAACAACGGTAAGAGTCTCAGGGCTTTTTTGATTGTGTAAAAAGTGCACACTGGAGCTCTGCCTGCCGAACCAAGCTGCTTATCACGTTGCATCGCTGCTCATGCTGCCAGGTGGAGGGGTCTGGTGATCCCATGAGGACCACCAGACACCACTTCAAGTACCACCAGTGGTACTTGTATCACTGGTTGAAAACCACTGTTCTAAGGGCTTAAAAGCATCACTTTCAGTTTCCTATGTGAAACCAGAAATGATTTTTTTGCCCCTCTGAGGCCTTTACAAGGCCTTCTGAGCATTGGGGAGGCAGCGTGCTACTTCCCCGGCTCTCACAACACTTCTCAGCAAAAGGCCTTGAGTGCCTCAGTGGTGTGAGGGGGGTACTGCGGGGGCGGATGGCGGCATTTCCCCCCAGCCTGGCACCCAGGGCTTTGTTGCCCTCAGGTATGCCACTGGAGTTAATGCTAGGAAATGCTTCCTCTCTGGTGCCAGGAAGATGCTGAATTTTAAGTAGATGCTTTAAACCAGGGAAGTTTTCATTAGTCTCTGCTTTTACTTCATTCTGAACTCTGCCTCAAGTTTTTTTTCTCCTTGTCCTTTGTAATCCCCAATAAATCCTTCTCTTTGATTTGAGTAAACCAACCTGCCTAGTGCTTTCAGGCTTTAAATAATTGGTTTCCCGTCTCTGATGCCTTCCTCAGCCTTGCACACTAGCCAGAGAAAGTTTGATTGTGTGGATGAGAGAGAATTGATGACACCCCCTGCATCCGTCTCCCTCCTCAGGTAATTCAGCATGAGGGCTGTCAGTGGGCAGAGAGATCCCCAGCTGTATTAAAGTGTGGGAATGTGACCCTTATTCTGTGTTGCTGGTGGCAGTGAATCTATTGTAATATGACTGTATGTGTAGTTCCAACAGGATCTTGGGGTGGGGTGGGGGGAGAAGCATCAGACTTCTCTGAAGGAAATGTGGTCCTTCTCAGTGCTACCCTGGAAATCACCACATCCTCCATCTGCACAAAAATAACTGAAATACCCCCATTCTGCTACCTAAGAAGGGAATGACAAAGTGGGCGGGGGGGGCATTTGGGGTCAGTGAGCAATGTTGTGCAGATTTCACAAAAAAGGATAGCCAGCAAAGTATTCAAGCATGAATAGTTGCAGGAAGTTTGAAAACTAGTTGAACTTTTAATATCAGTTACCCAGCTTGCTGTCAGAAAGGTTTAGAGCAGAAATGTTTGGACTACAGTAATTTATTATCTTTTGTAAAATCAAATGCATAAACTAACTTCGATAATAAATGAAGTGTGTGTAATCAGACTTGCAATCAGACTTTGCTCTGCTCTACTTGAAAATTCTAAACATTTAATTAATTCACTTTACACAGTGCCAATCGCTCGAAAAGACCAGTAATATGCATGCATAAATATGAAACTTAACTCCTCCTTTCCCTTGCTCTGTTGCAGTGGCATAGCTAGAGGGGTGCAAAGCTAAGTTTTGCAGGGAGCCCCACTGTGGCAGCAAACAGCCCCTCCTTCTCCCCTTTGGAGCCATTCCTGGTGGTGTGAGCAAAATGGAGGCATTCCTCCAGGGCTTCCCTGAGCCTCCCAATGCCTTATTAGGCATTAAAAATGTCACTTCCAGTTTCACGGAGAAACTGGAAGTCGTGTTATTTCAATAGCTGATCTCAGTCTGAAGAGGCTGGGGGACAGAAGTCCCCTTGCTCGGAAGAGGCTAGCTCCCCTCACCTTTGGAGGGGGCGGTGGCCCCTGGAAAGCGGAGATGGACATTTGCCTGTATTTGTGGTTTCAGCTATCCAGAGGGGGTTCCAGAACAGAACCCCTACAGATAAGGGTGAATGCCTGTAAAGAGTAGCCTGTTAAAAGTACAGATCTGTAACGTTTCTCCAAATGTAGTCACACATAATGTTAGCATCAAGTCTATATATATATTAAAAATAAAATGCATATTGAAATGAATGGGGACCTACCTGAAATTGGCTTGTGACCCACCTAGTTGGTCCTGACCCACAGTTTAAGAAACACTGTACTAATCTATTACCTGTTGAGAAAATAGTCCAGGCATGAGATGGGCAGCATAATCTGTGTGTTGTATGCATGACAGAACCTTTGCATATTTTCTTCTCAGAGTACAGAAAATCCAGCAAAGAAACATACAGGTAACTTTCCAATAACTGCAAATCCTTAAATTTAGCAGCCTCATGTCTGCAGTTTCTAGCTTTAGTGATGATTTTACAACACACTTGAAATTATGATGGCAACATTTTTCATATTTGTATTTTAATGTATTAATGTTGTGTATAGATCACATGCCCTCTTTAGGTTCCTTTTGAAAGGAGGTTAAGGCAGCAATCCTATACATGCTTATGTGGGAGTAGGTCCCATTGAACTCAATGGAGTGAACTTCTGAGTAGACATGTTTAGGATTGAGCTGTAAGTATTGTTAGTACCATTTTAAGAGAGAACATGAAACACAAAAATTCACCAGTGTTGACTTAGCAAACCAATGGCAGAGCAAAGGTATACAACCCACATCTGACTCCTATTTCTTTGCAGTCTGGCTGCATAAACCTGCTAAATTCCCCATGTATGTTGCTTTGAGTCACTCAGGACTTTTATACTTTCAATGGTAATTAGCACTAAAGCATTTTTCCTCTATGGTCTAGACACAGAAATATCCAGATTTTGTTTCCCTTGAAAGGCAGCCATCCTGGAGAATGTACTTGATCGCCCAGTGCCATGTGTTTCTAAGGCCAGATGAGGCTAAACATGATTTCAAGATTTTTTTTCCTTTAATGATTCTTTTCCTTTCTTTACTGACTAGCAGCTTGTTTGTTTTCTTTTGAGAGTGATGCCAACTATAATTGCTTTTTTAAAAAGCAATTTTCAAGGTGGGAAAATTAAAGAATGATGCCAGGAAGAAATAATAACCCCTGTTCTTCATAGCTCAGCCGGAAGGGGGATAAAAAGATTATTCAGGTCTTTCCAGATGGCCAGTTTATATTATAGCTGCAATTCATGGGCAATTCTTATTCATTTGTTGCACAGGATCCAGATAATTTTCCTCCAGGCAGCATTGTGGTTGCACTAAAATGGCACTGGCAAAATATAGAGGGATACAATATCTTTTGCCCATAGAGAGTTTTAAAATGGTCAAAAGGCATATGTATTTCCCCCCTTAAAAATACTGTCCCATGTTCAGCTAAGGAAAGAGGTCAGAAAATAATGTGACTGGTGTTAAATGAGTGACACTGGGAGCATAGCGCTAAGAGAGAAATGAATGTTTAAGGATCTGGAAAGGTTTTTTTCAGAAATATATCAGCAGACATGCTGCTGTAATGCATAGGGGAAAAAATCAACAGTGAAATTTATAAATTTCTTCCTGAAAACTATGTACTGTAGCACATTTTCCTCATATGTGATTATATAGATCATACCAAATGGTTTTTGTCCCATTTATAGCACTGTAACAATATAATTGGATTGCTCTCTCGCTCTCTCTCTCTCTCTCTGTTTGCACATAGAATGCTAGATATGAACTTTGGTTGTGTAACTTGTATGCCTGTACCTATATTCCTGTACAGTAGATAATGAGAACTTTCTGTTCCTAGGCCTTTTACATCAGAGTGAATTGATTCACCAACCCACCAACCTATCCATCCATCCAAACCACTAGTATAACACCCTACTGATTGACAAAGGTTGCTGGCTTAGCCTTTGTACTGTAGATAGGAATATTCTAGCACAGTCTCCCAGTAGCCATGCTATGGAACTGACAAAGCCACCTGTTCAATATACTCCAGAAATTTGCCATGTTTAGTCTGTTACAGCAAGAGCAAGAGAGGGTTCTGTGAAAGGCTAAAGATGCAATTCTATGCACACGTTTAGGATTAAGTCCTGTTGACTACACTAAGATTTATTTCTGAGAAAACATACATAGAACTGTGCAGCACCAGTGCAATTCTAAGTGTGTTTACTCAGAAATGTCACATGGAATTCAGTGGAACACCCTGTAGAAAGTGTGCTGAATGCTTACTTACCTGGGTTCAAGACCTGTTGAACTCAGCGGGACTGACTTCTGAACAGACATGCATAAGACTGATAGTGAGTTGAGCTTTTGAAAGCAAGACCCTACTTTATCAGATGCAACATATTCCAAGATGCAAAATAAGCAGACTATCGAAGGAATGTGATGATGGACTTTACATTGAAATCACATTATTATGCTATGCGAAAATATCTGATAAATGCTTTAACAATTACTGTACTGTAACTGGATCAGTTTTTTGAGTGGCCTAATCCTATCCTGCTCTGGAACAGGCAGGTCAACTGGCCTGCACTGTATGTGGCGCAAGGTAGGAGGCGGCTGCCATGTAACTTGAAGTAAGGTGATTTATTTCCCCTTATTCCATGTAGTGTGGCAGCCACCCCAATGGGGTACACAGATCTATGCCAGCTAAATTGCTGCTGCTCTGTCGGGCTGCTCAGAAGGGAGATCAGGATACAGTCTAGGTCGCTCAGGCTGGTCTCACCCCCCTCCTGTGGCCAGTCTGCCCACTGGTCCACCCTCCCCCACCTCCCCCTCTCTACCCTGTCCCCCTAAACCCCCATTCTACACTCCTACCACCTTCCCCACCCCACCCCCCATGCTGGCTGCTCTCAGCCTGCACTTACTTACCCCTGCTGGTCTGGGATCCAGCACAGGGAGGACAACACAGGGATGCGAGGTCCTAATGCAGTCTCACCTGCTTGCAGGGAGGTGCAAACGTGCCTTATGGCACATTTGCAATGCTCCTGGGCCAGCACAAGAAACTTGTGCCAGTTGAAAAGGACTTTTGGATTGCACTCTTAGACAGGGCCAGCGTGGCAATGAAGTTAACTGAAGCACTCATTTTGAGCAGTAAGGTGGGAGCAGTAAGGTGGGAGGGGTGTCCTGTCCCCCTTCCGTGGAACAGGCTGGAGATAGATGCAGGGGTGGGTGGGTGGATCAGATCCAAGAGATGGGCAGGATCAGTGGTGGCAGTGATGGGGCACACCGGATCTGAGCCCCTTCCTGGGTCTGATCTGCCTCATGAAGTTATGCCAATGTGCGCCAGTGATTGAGCTGGCACAGGTCCAAGTGGACCCATAGCAACTGCTGGTGCTTAGTCCAGGAAAAGAGGACAAATGTTCTTTTACTCCAAGGAGAGCTCCTGCAGCCAAAAATCCCCCTTGGGATGCAAAGCAAGCTGCACTGGTGCCGTTGCATCACTACATGGGGATATAGGTAGGACTGGGCTGCCGATATTTTTATTTTCAATCTTTGTTTAGAAATATGGCCTTAATGAATGTTTAGAAATATGGCCTTAATGAATTGAAATACTATAATGCCTCACTTTGTTGGCATTCTGGGATAAGTAGTGGAGTCAGAGGTTCAGAATGCGATGGTCAGAAGAGTACAATCCTGGGCACACTTACTGGGTGTGACTACCAAGAAAATATGGTTATTGGGTTATAAATGTTTCTCCATTGAATTTTCAGCGTTTGGCATACATAGGAAGCAGTGGCACAATATCAATGTATGTCCTGTAGGTGTCTTTGCTTGCTCATGGATCATTTCTTCAGTTTCCATCCTCCTATACTATATTATTTCATCCGTCTGTGAAATGTTCAGACCTGCCTGTCTGCATGGCATCATGCTGTATCCTGTTACTCAGCAAATGGTTCAGTCTGGATGGGCTACATTCATGGAGCTGAAGTACGTGTATTGGCTGGAGTAATGGCGAAACTTCCGCCTCTCATTCCCTTTCCATATTTCTGGGTCACAGAATGTTCTCCACATGATTATAGAAAAACTACTCACAAAAGAGCTTTCACGACTTAGAATGTAACTGTTCAGTGTTAGGCCTTCATCCAACTGCTAATAATCTGGGTACTTGCTAATATTAGTTGGATGGAAACCCTGTATTACTCCTGGCTTCTCCATCAAAGCCAACTTCATGAAGTTGACGTCCAGTAGTAGTGGTATTTACAGACCGGATGATCATTTCTAAGCCGCTATTTAAAGCAATGCAGTGCGTCAGAATGATTAATTCCTATAAAAATGCAGAGACTTTGCCATTGCAAATACGGTGTGAAGATTTCAGAAATCAGTTCTAATTGCATGCAGGACATTAGAACTCATTGGCCACTGTCTTGTTCTGGGTTTATTATGAGCTATGCAGCTATGAGTTACACTGGCTGGAAAGAGGGTTACAGACCTACAAGTTATTGCTGTCAAGAGAAGGCTACTTGATATGCCTTGTAACACTGTGAGTTTTTATGGCTGTCATTTAATGCAGTTTGACTCCACCGCATGTTTTATTGGACTTTTGATATACTTTTCTTTCATTTTTTTTAAAGCTGCATCTGCTACAAAATCTTACATGTGTTTACTTGGAACTAAGTCCTGTGGTGTCCATTTAGGCTTACTCCTTAGCAAGTTTTAGGATTGCAGCCTTAACCAATTCATCAGATTAATCCATGTCTCAGGATCAGGTCTCCTTGGACCGGCGCCAGCAGAATGGCTGGCGCAGATCCAAATACTGTATACCCATTGGAGGCAACACAGGTGCAGAGTAGAGTAAGTAAAAAAACTTTTACTTACCTCCCCACCCCCACATGGTCATCAACTGCCCACAGGCAACATTTAGTTAGGATTGAGCCCACACTGGGCCAGTTCCAGTGCTGGGCCCGTGTTCCACCACCCGGTGGTTTGCCTGAACTGCCAGGCAGCGGAGAGGTGGGGGGGCATTGGAGAAGGCGTTCCGAGGTGAGAGAAGATGGGGGGAGGCCAGGGAGAAGGCGTGGTAGGGGGAGGAAGCAGGGTGGAAGGGGGGCAGAACCGGAGGAGCTTAGTTCCACTGGAACTTTGGTGCTGCGGCATTCTCGCTCGCTGAGCAGCTCAGGATTAGGATGTTAGGTGTCTGGCATAGATGTCTGATAAGGCTCACATTACAAAACATGAGTACACATGGCACATACACACCCTAGTCCCACCTCTTGCATCACCTTGTTTCCCTGGTAGGCATTCCTAATCTCATTGGAGGAGGGGGGGGGGCTGTCTGAATGCTAAATCTACTTTAAGAGGGCTTTTAGCAGCACGTGTGCAGCAATTCAGATGATCCAAACCCTTCACACGATTAGAAATCCCTACTGACGAAATGAAGCACGGGGAGGGACAAAGATGTACACACACACACACACACACACACACACACACACACACTTAATATGTGGTTCTAATTTCAGTCAGGCAAAAAAAAAAGTACTGTCTCCACTGTCCCCAGAACAGGCAAAGGAGACCCCACACCCCAAGTCCTCCTCAATAACAGTCAACTGCCACTGATTCACTTGCTGATCGGGTGGGAGGGAGAAGCTGCTGTCAGTTGCCACCACTGGTAAATTGGAAGCCCCAAACCTTGATCTTTTTTTTAATATGTAGAATTGCTCCTTGCATTCCATATTTGTTTTGTCTTTTTGGAAATTTTAGGGGAAAAAATTGTCAAAGTACAAGAAAACCATTTCAAAAAGCTACGACTTTATAAATCAATGGGACTTATTTGCCTGGTAAACACATTAAGGATTGACAGGGAAAGTCACTCTCCCATGAGATTTTGATTAGAACATGTTTACAGTATCCAGACCATAGGAGATAGTGTATGCAATTAATTTCTTTGCTGAAGGCATTAATCCCATGTTTAAATAATTTTGTTGTGTGATAACCAGTTTCCTTTTTAAAAACTTTTTTGATTGGAGGAACTTAAACAACAGTGTTGCCAGATTTTCCATAATGTTTTGAGATCTTGTAAACATTTGGTATGCTGAGTCTGTCTAACTTATAACAATCTTGACAGCTTGTTTACGAATTTCTGTGCAATTGAAATAAGATACTGGGTTTTGTTATTCTCTTCAGAGCAGTGAGTTAAGTCATCAACACAATCACAAAGAGGGCTCTTAGGGAAAGTTTATGATCAATATCCATGGCTATTTTGCTGTCATCGTTCAGATACCTTAGAGATTTAGTTTATCATGTATTTTCTCTGAATTGGAACGTAAAAGTCCCTTTTTCTTCAATCTTTGGTATATTAAATTTGTATTGTAATGCCTGTTTTCCATCACTAGGTGTCACTATAATACAGCACTAAATGTAGTGTAAATTTTTTTAAAAAATTAGAAAATAAGAGGTATTAGACCTTGTAATCCTTGGGAAAACAGACTAAAATCTGATTAAATACCCTGGAGGACATGTGATCCACTGCTGTCATAGAACTGTGCCATTCTAGAATGCATGTGGAAGATCAGTTATTTGGAGCCCCCACCCACACACAATGAATTTTCCCCATCACCAAGAAAGTTAACATGTTTCAGAGTTAGCTAGCCTAGGAGCTTTCTCCCTAATATGCATGATTACTACTTGGAAGAAGATTTTAACATGAAAGGGGAAGTTAAAAATAATTGAATCCCAACACATATTTTAAGTTGGCAGTTCAGTAACATGTAAATAATTTTAATTACTTGCAGCCTAATCCTAACCAACACCAATGCAGCAGGGCCACAGCTGTGCTGCATCCTATGCTGGAAATGAATAGGCTGGAGGTCTCCTTGAGGCAAGGGTTCATTTGTCCCCTTGCCCTGGGAAAGCCCCAACCTGCACAATGGGTCCACTCAGACCTGCACCTGCTAAATAGCTGCAGCAAGTCCAAGCTGAGCCATGTTGGGATTTCAACCCTGAGGAGGAGGATAGGATATGGCATGTGTGGCTGGCACTGATTTTACCCCCTCCAACCCCAACCCACCCACCCTCGCCCCATCTCTGCCCTCCCCTGCCCTGTTACACCCAATGGCGCCCCTATCTTCTGTGCTGTTGCAATGTTCTTTACAACATATTTACAACACTGCACACCACTGCAGCAGTTGCTGCACTGGTGCAGGGTAAGTATAGGAATGTGCAGTTAGAATTTCAATACATGTTTATTGTACACATTAACTCAGTGGATACTTATTATGTGCAAAAACTTTTATAAATCTGTACAAATCATGTGTACATTTCTAGTGCCTGTTAACCCCTGAACAAAGTGGTTATGATTTGAAGTGTTTTGGAATGTTAAGGAATTTGACAAATGATTTCTTTTTTACCTTATAGTTTATTGCCTATGTTCTTGCTTTTTATCTGCTAGGAGTAAGAGTAGTAGGAATAACAAGTATAAACATAAGAGAATGGTATTTTTAACATCTAGAATGCTTCCCTCTCACTCTGAGAGTGCACAGACTGCTGTCATACACAGTGATGGGTTGCCGGCAATGGCGTTCCCAGAGGGGGCACAGCACTAATTTTGCAGGGTGCCTCAGTGCACTGTGTAAGCTGGCCCTCCTCTCCATGTTGCTCTTGCCACCTGGAATGGCTCTGATGGCAAGGGGGAGGGGCAACTTAAATGACACATTGAGGTACCCTGCAAAACTTAGTACTTGCGTCCCTCTGGGAATGCAACTGGTTGCTGGGGCCCTGGCACAGAGCCCTGCACTGAAACCCCATGACACAGTGGGTGCCACCACTGCTGCCAGCACTAAGGATCCAGGGATCAACCTGGCTAGGTGGGCCCTCTAATTGGCATGGGCCCTTGGACAGTGCTTGACCTCTGAAGCTACCCCAGCATTAGCAAACAGAGGACAGAACCCTTGTTCAGGCTTGACTCATCATGGCATAATCTCTAGACTGAAGTTCAGCACTGTAGTGCAAGGGTCACAGTCCTCTGCCAGTATTTGTATGCTTAAACTTATTCTCCTGAGTGAGATTATGCAGACATTAATGCTTACAGAACTGCCGGCAAGGATAAACGCATGCAGCTGTCTTATGCAATGCCAAATCATAGTCCTTGTTGCTCAATATTGTCTATGATAGCAGCTCTCCTGGGTTTCAGACAGGGCCTGTTTCCAGCCCTACCTAGAGACTGAACACAGGATTTTCTGCATGTATGCCATGTACTCTACCACTGACCTATAGCTGTTCCTTGTCTCTTATCCTAGTCAAAGAAAGGTAGGTAGGTAGATATGCCAGTTAAAAAAATTACATGAGACATGATTCTTGCTATCTTCAATGGTGCCAGGGTTTTCTCTTGTGCTGATTCAGTAGAACATTATTGTGTGCCAAATTCAATTTTAAGAATCTCAGACCAATCCTTTAATTCTATGCCAACGGACTTGAAAGTAACTTCAGTGCAACTTATTTCTAAGTGAACATGCACATAATTGAGTTGAATGCTGTCTCCATCCTCCCCCCAAAAGCCAGAATCATATGGATGGCCATACACCGTGCAATATTGATGAGAATTGCAAAAACATATTCCAGTGTGACATAGACTACTGAGGGCAGCCATTCAGTAATTATTTCTTGAGCTTCAGTTAGGATATCAAAGCAGAAATGTGCACAATTTTGATAGAGTAATGGAACAACCACAAGCCGGGTGTTATTAAATGATTACCAGGTTTCTCAGGCTTTGGATTTCACAATATAGCTAGATGGCAGCACCTTGGACAGCACTTTGGCTTCTGGTGCCCTTTGGACAAAGTGGCTTTAGTAAAAGTGAACATTCCCTTTAAAACAAAATGAAAATATCCTTTCTTGAACCAGCGTGCAACCAACCAAATAGAGATTCTGTCCTGATTTCCCAAAACACCATGGACCTACTGTCCAGAACTTATTTTATGCAAGGAGCACAGTACAAGATATTGGGTTGTTTATAACCAGTAGTTAGTAACAGTGATCTTTTGGATAGTGCAGGGGTCTCCAAACCGTGGTCCGGGGGCCAGATGCGGCCCGTGGCCAGCCTCTTGTCCCCTGAAAGCCCCTGGCCCACTTCGCTGAACATGACTGGAACAATGTTCTGGCTGCACCTAGAGGGTGTCCTAAGGGCCAGAGAGGTTGAATGAATGAGCCCATTCATTCATTTATTCCCACATCTAAGTTCCATTTCTAATTTATTTATATAAATTTTATATTTAAATTTTTTTCCGGCCCTCAAAACCGTGCCAGACATTTGATGTGGCCCTCTAGCCAAAAAATTTGTACAATTTCATGGAACTTTCTCACTGTTTGTTTTTCAGGTAATGTCACCTGGCAAAATGTCACCAATTTCTTTATTCTGATGTCATTTGGCCCAAACCTCCCTGCAGCTCCCATAGAAGTAATCAAAAAATGGCTATTGCTTATCAGGTAATATATGGAGCATCTTGTGTTATGTACTCCTGAAGTTCTATTCTTCTGTTTCAATTTCACATTCCCTGTATTTCTGCTAGCCTCTTTCGTGAGCCTATATTGACCCATGGAAGAGGCCCCAGCTCAATTTCCAGAAATTTCCCTTTCAAGGGCACCTCCTCCAAGTACTGTCTCCCACATCATTCCCAAGGGCCTGAAAATAACAACTTCTCAGGGCCTGTGATCAGGGGGAATAAGAAAGATCATTCTGCTCACACAAACCTTGCACAACGCACTGAAAATATGTAACATTTTAAACATCAGAATCTTGGCTGCTGATGAGTTGGACAGTATATTTTTAAAACTAAAAATCAGATGATTTTCAATTGATTATCTAACCAATTAATCAATTAAATGATGTGGTCCTACTCTTTTCATATTGTAGCTTTTTGCAACTTGACCTGGCATTTTAGACTGTTCATCATGCGGTTTCTCTGAGTCATTGTTCAACTCTAAAGGCTAGTTGTGACCCTTGGCAAGTTGAGAGCCTTCTCAGCAACAGCTGCTTTCTAAAATGCCCTGCCCACTTCTCTATAACACCCACACATTTCATGAATCAAAGGAAAGTGCTTCTTCTGTAACTGTTTAAGAATTGATTTAATTTTTTTTTTTTGCAACACACTTAACAAAGGCCCTTGTTCCATTTAATGTTAGAAAATTCCACTGCCTGTGTAATGTTTTATGATAGCATTCTTAAAATACTTTATTCCTTGGACTGTAATACTTTCACTTATTAGAAGGAATGATAGTGATAGCAATGTTAAGAACTTCCGGAAAGGACCACTGATATTTTTAAATTTCCATATTAGTCCAGTTTCAAGAAAAAATAATGCTACAGTTACATATTTTGGATTCTTTTGAGGGGAAAAAACTCCACTTGCTTCACATGCCAAGCTAAGAGGATAGGAAAACCAGTGCTTATTTGATCAAATCTCATGGCCTTCTGAGAAAAATTTCAACTCAAGCTCCTAATCAGGCTCAGTCACTGCTCCATTTATAACTATGAGACCCACTTAAATAAATGGACTTTTTGCTAATCAGTGACATATCACAGCCTGTACAGAATGAATGGGCCAAATGATCAAGAAGTAACATTGCCTAATTAAGTTGCCTGTCCATGTTAGGCCCAAACTACATGTTGCAACCACACACATATATTCACACAGTTTCAACATTTAGGAAAAACAGCAGCTTTGGGAGAGGGCAACTTGGAGTTGAGAAACAGCAAGGGGAGAGGGGATGCCTAATGTTTCGTCTTCTTACAAGTTTTCTGCTGTAAATCCCCCAATCATACCCCCTGGAAGTTCTGGAAACACATTTGCTAGCTGTTGCAAGTATGCATCTGACCTGGAACCCTGAAAGGAGTGGTTTTCAGCCACGGACCTCCACAGCCCCGCGCCCGGAGCAAAGCTCCGCAATGGTGCCCTCCGGCAGGCTATCGCCAGCTCCCGTGCAGAAATTCACCCCCCCCCCACTCACCAGAGGCTCACGAGCCTCACACAACCTCCACCCACATCGGGAATGCCTCTGTGAAGTTCCCCAACGCTATAAACTGTGCTTCCAGGAAACCGGAAGCACAGTTTTCTCCCCCATCAGGAGCCTCAGAGAGGCTTCCTCAGGGTCCTAGTGGCTGGTGCCTGGGGCTTTTGCCCCGTAGAAGTCTATGGCAGGTACTTAACTGCTTTTCAGGGGAAAGCAGTAGACTAGGGAAAGGCTAGACACCTCCTCTCTCTCCCCAGTACAGCTCCACTCCATATTATTCCTCCCTCAAACCGCTTTCTTTCTAAGAAGCAGCCACTGGATTCAAATTTGTGCATTTGTGTGAAGCATTTGCAAATGACACAAGGGTTTCAGGCAGCATTCTTCCAGGGCCAGGCAGTTCCACTAGAAAGGACACCCATCTGAACATCACACTAAAGAAAATTCAGTTTAAGCACTTTGCTAAACAGAATGCAAGACTGATGTATCCTGTAGCAAGCAAAGCAAAGAATACATTCATCTTGAGGAAGGTGTATAGCACACTGGTAGACCATCTCCTTTGCACACAGAAGGCCCCTGGTCCAATCTATAGCTCAGGCTGGGAAAAGCTGTCTGAAACCTAGGAGAACTGCAGGCTGTCAGTGCACAGAATGTAACCTACCTGGATGGACCACTAATTTGGCTCAATATGAGACAGCTGTCTCCCTGGCAGTGTGCGGGAGACCAGCGCTGGCCTGGGATTAAATCGGGCCCTAAGAGTTTCCTGTCTGGGACAAAATAAAAAAGGTTAGCTCATTATTTCAAACTTTAGTGAAATCTTGGTTAAAACTATAGTCTTCTATTGCTGTGGTATTTCTGCAGTGCTGGCTTCCCATGAATTATAGAATAAGCAGAATGCAAGTGCTGAGCACTTTCAGCGACATAGTCAAGGCGGAACGTAACTGAAAATGAAAAATTCGTCATACTATCTTGTTGTCTTCCAAGAATACTTTGAAATATATATAAAAAATAGTTGGAATCGAGGACTTGTGGCCCCTTCCCATATTGGCATAACATTAGATTAGAAACAGAGTGGTAAAAAGGGTTTGTGATGTCTGCATTCTGTTGTTCCGATTAAGGGATTTTTCCAACTGTACTCAACCCCTGTTGACAGACATCTATATTGTTCCTGCATAGCTGCAGAGATTATTTTTAAATGTGATTGGAAACTTATTGTAAACCCTCAGGAGTTTAGTGCTGCTTACATAAAAACCTTCTTACATCTCAGTCTCATGCAAGTTGAGCAGGATTGTTTTCAGGAGAATGTCAACATGTTTGTGTGTGCCAGTGCTGACAAACCTGTGATGAATTTTGCAAATGTCTGATGTTAGATGTATGTTTCTGCTTTTCAGATACGGTCTAGTGAAGACAACCACCTTTAGATGACTGCCAATGGTGAGAATCTTTCAGTTTTTGAACACCTATAAAATATGAATGTGATTCACTCTAACGTAGATTTCTGTTACATGTAACCAAATTATTTACAGGTGAAATTCTGCCCTATAAAGTAGTGGACGTATAAAGGACATGTTCCCACATCAGCTGTCCATAGATCAAACTTATATACGAAACTGCATTATACGTAGTCAGACTGCCAGATCTTGTAACTCAAGATTGACTGTATTAACTGGCAACTGCTTTCCAGGGTTGCAGATGGAATACCAGGGATTGAGCAGGTACCTTCTGCATGGAAAGCTGGTGTTCTACCACTGAGCTACAACCCCTTTCCACTCCATAATCCAGATCTTATTGTGTCCCAATCAGAGCAACAACAAATCAGCACAGGTTGTTGTAGACAGTCAAACAACTGAGCCATTAGCTAAGCCCAGACTTTTTGTTTGTTCGTTTGGTTCCCTTTGGGGAGAAGGGCGGGATAAAAATAAAGTTTTATTATTATTATTATTATTATTATTATTATTATTATTATTATTATTTGTTTTGCAGATTTTTTTTTTTTTTACAAAAAATGAGAAGTGCAGAAAGTGATGTTATGTGCTTTTATTCCAAGGGTGCATTCGTATAAATTATAATTATACATTATAATTGCTTTAAATGGGTACTGGGAAGGTGATATGGGTGGTAAGTATCAGCAGATGCAGCAATATGCCTGTAGGGGTGTCAGAGAATATGTAAAGGTGTTAGAGAATATTAGAGAATGAACATAAGAACATAAGAAGAGCCTCACTGGATCAAGCCATAGGCCCATCTAATCCAGCTTCCTGTGTCTCACAGTGGCCTGCCAGATGCCTCAGGGATAACAAGAGATCTGCATCCTGGTGCCCTCCTTTGCATCTGGCTTTCTGAGGTAGCCCACTTCTAAAATCATCAGGTTGCACACACCCATCATGGCTTGTAACCTGTGTTGAAATTTTCCTCTAGAAATTTATCCAATCCCCTTTTAAAGGCATCTAGGTCAGATACCATCACCACATCCTGTGGCAAGGAATTCCACAGACCAACTACTCACTGGGTAAATAAATATTTTCTTTTGTCCTAATTCTCCCAACACTCAATTTTAGCAGATGTGCCCTTGTTCTGGTGTGTCCCCTAGTTGCATGAGAAGGAAAACTCAGTGTGTAGTTGGTCTATGGAACTTCTTGCCACAGCATGTGGTGATGGCATCTTGCCTGGATGCCTTTAAGAGGGGATTGGACAAGTTTCTGGAGGAAAAATTCATTATGAGTTACAAGCCATGATGTGTATGTGCAACCAGTGGCGTCACTAGGATTCGCATCACCAGGTGCGGGAGGCCTGCGTGTCACCCCATGAATTGGGCGGGACAACAACCCAGGTGGTGGGCATGGTGATGTACCATTGCCCCGCCCCCACTGGTATTTTGGCTGTACCTTTTGTTAGAACACAGATATTTCAATGTGGTTTGTTTCATTGCATTCTGCATGAAATTACTTATTGATTGATCTATAACATGATGGTATTATTCCTCCAAATTCTGATTTTAGTGATTTTGAAAACTTGTAGAGTCTCACACGCACACACCCCGTGTCAACTTACTAACAACTTTTTGCAGCAGTTCTCAAACTTTTAAGCACTGGGACCCACTTTTTAGAATGACATTCTGTCCAGGACCCATTGGAAGTGATGTCATGGCCAGAAGTGACATCATCAACCAAATTAAAAGAAATAATTATAAATAATTAAATTAAAATAAAAGAAATAATTAAATAAGGGAGGGCCAGTCCTGTTCCACCAAGTGAATCTACTCTGAAGTAAGTCCTATTGTGGTCAATAGGCTTATGCTCAGGAAAGTGTGGGTAGGATTGCAGCCTGTGAGCTCAAGCCTATGCATGTCTACTCAGAAGTAAGTTCCATAGTGATCAATGGAGCTTACTCTGTAGTCTGCCTGCAATAACAACCCCTCAAAAAGAATCAGTGAGATTTTTAGCCCTCCCCTTTGCCCAGTTTAAAGTTCATCTATTTCAGGCATATCCATATAAAGACCCACCTGGCTTTACAAGTGCAAAATAGAAAACATTCCCCTTACCAGTTGAAGCCTCTTTTTTTTGTCCTTTTTAGTGGGGAGGGGGGGAGAGGCTGCCTTCTGGAACATTTGTTGTGCTCCAGTTCCATCGGATCGGGACCATTCTGGGGTCCTCACATTCCCCTTTGCCTGACCTGACCACCAGCCAAGGCACATCTGCTTACTTGTGAGTAAACACGACCGTGAGACTGCTTCACTTTCCATAGGGCTCAACAGACTCGCAGCTGGGAGGGGGGACCTCCTTCTCGGGTGTTTTTGCGGGCTGCCTTCATTGGATCAGGACCATTTTGATGTCCTTGGAGTCCTCTCAGCCTGCCCTTCCGATGGACTAGGGCAAATTTGCCTACTCACGAGTAAACATGTGAGTAAACATGCGATACGGCTCACTTTCACTTTCCATAGGGATCTATTCATTTTTTCGTTCTGGTTTTTTGGCCATAACTTTTGAAGGAAAGGAGCTATTTCAATTCTGTTTTTTTTTGCATTGCATTCCACTGGAAATTCCGCATCCAACAGCGAATGGCAAGATGGGGTAGCTCCTAAAGCCGCAATTTTAGTGTGTTACCCCCCAGGGCGCGTCAGTCCCCCGGCGCGTCTCCCGGTGCGGCCCACACCCCCCACACCCTCCTATTGACGCCACTGTGTGCAACCTCCTGATTTTAGAAATGGGCTATGTCAGAATGCCAGATGCAAGGGAGAGCACCAGGATGCAGGTCTCTTGTTATGTGGTGTGCTCCCTGGGGCATTTGGTGGGCCAATGTGAGATACAGGAAGCTGGAGTAGATGGGTCTATGGCCTGATCCAGCGGGGCTGTTCTTATGTTCTTATGTAAAAAAGTGTCTCTCTATCCACTCTATCCATCCCCTGCATAATTTTGTATGTCTCAATCATGTCCCCCCTCAGGCACCTTTTTTCTAGACTGGAGAGCTCCAAACGCCGCAGCCTTTCCTCGTAAGGGAGGTGCCCCAGTCCAGTAATCATTTTGGTCGCTCTCTTTTGCACCTTTACCATTTCCACTATAACCTTTTTGAGATGCTTGTTGAGATGTAAAAATGGTTTTATATTTTTTACAGATTTTGCAGATTTAGGTTTGTTTTTTTTTTACAAAAATGAGAAGTGCAGAAAGCAGTGTTATGTGTTTTTATTTTGTTATCACAAAAAAATAAAAATTGAATCTCTAGCTAGGCATCTCTAGGAAATCAAAGAACAAAACTGGCCGGGTTCACTAGCCATTCTGGGCTGCAGGGAGATTTCGCTGAGCCTTCCTAAGGAACATTTTTTTAACTAAATCCACACAATTGAATAATAACCTAGGTATGATGTCATGGGGCAATGCCAATATAGATTTCCCACTGCACACACAGATTGCTGTGTTTAAAAAAGGCAATGAGGAAGTCCTAGGACCCATGGAACCTCAGATGTACGTCTACACTCTTGAATCTCTGTCTCTAGTTTAAGTTGTTCCTTCCTGAACATACAGACGAAGAGGAGAAAAAAACCTAGAAGGAAAAACCTATCATGTCTGGCCCCACTCCAAATGCAGTGATGGATAACTAGTCAAGATAACTAGTCAATGCAAGGATGCACATCCTCAAGCACATAAAAATAAGTATCCAGCCAGCTCATAAGGGCTTGAATGAGCATCACAGTGCAATGGGAAATGTGGATCTGTTTTGGCAACATGCATAGCAGTCTTCACACACACACAGATCTCTCACTGTTTTATACTGCGGTACAATGGTCATGTCTTTGGGCAACATGATATTGTTGACTGATCCTGCTAGTGTTCCATGACGCTGGAAACAATCCACCTACGTAGACTGTTGGGGCAACAGGCCTGTCCCAAATGGATTTGTATAAGAACACATAAAAATGTTGTGCAACAAAGCAAGATTTGATGAAAACATCTGGAAGGAGCCAATATTGATTTATTCAACAACACTGTCATAGCTATTTCTGTAGTAGAAGCTGCACAGAAGAACATTGCCTGGTGCTCATTTATCTTTATGTAACATTTACCCAAACTCCTTATGTACACTTCATTCATCTGAAATTTCTGTGTACTGGAATTTGCTCTGATCCACCCCCAACCTTGGTGTCCCACACTGATGCAATACTCTGTAAATTCAATTGATGAGGTTTTGGCTATGCCATTTAAACAACTGCATGAATCTGGATCAAATATTTGTCACTGTTTGGGTTCAGTGAGGTTCAACTCAGGAAACCTGTGGCAGCAGCTGTGTGTTTGATTTGTAAAGAATCCATTATTGTGCTTATTTTAATATCTTGTTTTTAATTTTTTCGTTTGTAATGTCATTTTAAGGTTGTACGTATTTCTGATTTTTGTGCGCCACCTTGGGTCTCTTTGGGGAGAAAGGCAACATAGGCTGCAATCCTAACCACACTTTCCTGAGAGTAAGCCCCATCGAACAAAATAAGACTTACTTCTGAGTAGACCTGGTAAGGATTGTGCCCATAGATATACAGCAAATAAATAAATAAAAACCCTGAACCAAATTGTCTTCAACCAAATTGTACAGAACCTCTCTTGAGCACTAACAACTTTTTAAAAAACTTTTTTGCCTACAGAAATAAAATTACAAACTGCATTTCATGCACAAACTTCGTTTCATGCACAAAGTTATTAAAAATAGTGCATAAAATTACCTTCAGGCTATGTGTATATAATTTTGTGTTTAGACTAGATTGGTTTCTACCTTCCCTGAATTTGAGGAAGCCATGCAGAGGAAAGCCACCAGGTTCTCCATCTGGGCTGCCGGTCTTTGGCCTGCCGGTCCGCCTGCCTGCCTATCTATCCAACCCAATCTACTTTCTTGCTCTTAGGTCAGAGTTCCTGATACTGTGTGATGGGAAAATCAAAATGGTGACTATTGAATCTAAAGCGTGCCTCCCATTTTTCATTTTTTCAAACTGAAGTTAGAAATTGGGTTTTCCTAGTATTATTGAAATATTTAGTGCAACTCGGACAAACAGCTTTCCTACAACGCTAAGGAGAGAGATGCCGCAGTAGTTGTTGCCATCACCCCTGTCACCTTTGTTCTTGTACAGCGTGATGATGTTTGCATCCCTCATGTCTTGAGGTACTCCACCTTCTCTCCAGCAAAGACAGAGGATTTCATGCAGCTCAGTGACGATGATCTCTTTGCCGCACTTTAGGACTTCAGCAGGGATGCTGTCTTTTCCAGCAAGATCCAGGTCTACAAGAGCTTGCGTCCTGAGTACACTTCTGTACTGCAGCGAGTCATGATCATCCCAAGATCCAGCAAGATCCATGTAGCAAGATCATACCAAGATCCAGGTCTACAGAGCTTGCGTCCTGAGTACACTTCTGTACTGCAGCGAGTCATGGACTTTTTGCTCACAACAGGAGAGGAAACTGAACACTTTCCACATGCGCTGCCTCCGATGCATCCTTGGCATCACCTGGCAGGACAAAGTTCCAAACAACACAGTCCTGGAATGAGCTGGAATCCCTAGCATGTATGCACTGCTGAAACAGAGACGCCTGCGTTGGCTCGGTCATGTTGTGAGAATGGATGATGGCCAGATCCAAAAGGATCTCCTCTATGGTGAACTCGTGCAAGGAAAGCGCCATACAGGAAGACCACAGCTGAGATACAAGGACATCTGCAAGAGGGATCTGAAGGCCTTAGGAGTGGACCTCAACAGGTGGGAAACCCTGGCCTCTGAGCGGCCCGCTTGGAGGCAGGCTGTGCAGCATGGCCTTTCCCAGTTTGAAGAGACACTTTGCCAGCAGTCTGAGGCAAAGAAGGAAGGCCCATAGCCAGGGAGACAGACTAGGGACAGACTGCACTTGCTCCCGTTGTGGAAGGGATTGTCACTCACGAATTGGCCTTTTCAGCCACACTAGATGCTGTGCCAGAACCACCATTCAGAGCGCGATACCATAGTCTTTCGAGACTGAAGGTTGCCAACAGATTGAAATATTCAGTCATTCTATTGCAGGGGAGCAACATACTGGGTGGTTTATATTTGTTTGTATTTCCACCTCTGGGCTTCCCAAAGGCATCTGGCTGGCCATTGTGGGGAATGGGATGCTGGACTAGATGGAACTTTGATCTGATCCAGCTGGGCACTTCTTATGTTCTTAGTGTAATGATACTTGGCCTTCCATCCCCACTATTTTCACAGCAGTTATACTCTGGTTTCCTTTCCTTTCCCCTACCCCATATCCCCTAAGATATGTGCCAGCAACTTTGCTAGCTCCTTAATCTCCCTTGTCTGAATTCTCCCCATGCTGCATCCCTGGTCTCTTCCCACACTCCTGGATCTGTAATTTCATGTCATTTCCATGCATTCTTTCAATCTTCTTATATCACCACAATCACTGCTGGCTCCTCCCAAGACCCTTATATGCACAAACACTCTTCTGTTGTATTCTGATAAGAGACATAAGAATTTGAGTCTCTACCTGGACCCAGAGAAAATGATCAGTTAACCTGAAGTTGAAGCTCTGGTGGGGCCAGCCTTGATGGGGCTAGGGCTGTGGGTTAGCATTGGACACCTGCTTTTTGTGTGTAGAATGTGGAAAAATCCTCTCTGAAGCTTTAGAGAGCTGTTGCTGGTTTGAGTCTTACCTTGGAGCAACCTTCATTTGGTTGACACCTTTATTGAAGTGGATGAAGGAAGGCGAAAAATGAAAGTCCTTACATGAACTTTCCAAAACATCCTCAAGATATTTCTATTTGATTTAAGTAGGAGCAAAGTTTGGATCAATTTTTATTTTCACTGGAAGGTTGTGTCTCTCCTTGCAGTTAAAGCACAGCACCTGCAGTTTCCAAAACGAGCTACTTGTTAGGACATTGCAAGGATAAATGAGAGAGTGTCTTGCTGCTAGGGGTGCAACAGAAACCAGCAATCTTATAAACTACGACGAGTAGGGTGACTCAGTACAGGGAAGACACAGATGTTGTAAGCTATTACAGCCAGATGAGATTATTCCTTCCCACCCCAGAGTTGGAAACACAGCCATGAGAACTTCAGAGCATGGATATATGAGCACCCAAAATTGTCTGCGACTTACGTCAAGTAAGAAAATTTCACCGTAGAGTATCTCAGAGTGATGGAACGCTGAAATATTCATTGTGAAAAATGGTCCTGGTTGAAAGCTCTGTGAACTCCTTAGAACTGAACTGAAAGGCTAAGAGTTCATATAAACTCAGCGATGCTTTCCAAGACAACAGACTTCATGTCTTGGATGAATAATGGCACTTTTGCCTTCCCATTATGGGTTTGTGTGCTTGCGTGCTTAGTTAAACTGACTGGAATTTTCTCTGAAGTACATTTTAATCAATACTTGCTATAAAACCTACAAGGGAAACTGATTCTCTCCAAAATGTTTGGGGTCTGGAGTTTTATTCAAAGGCAGACTATTGGCTACCTGAAAGGTGAGGGAAGAAAGCAAGAAACCATGAAATTATTCTATAGAAGCCAACACAAACCTTGGCACTTAGACCAGTGCACAGCTATTGTATAAGAAATGAGGATGAAAAAAAATTAAAGAAAAACAAGAGCAGAATAGGGCAGATCTACTTCAAACAAACTGGAACTAGCAATCATGCCAAAGATCCAGGCTCAAGTCAGTCCTCCAGTTATTTTTGTGTGGCTCATGTTCGAATCCTGAGAATTTTTTTGAAGAGCAGAGTGCAGCCAAAATTGAGTGTTCTTTAATCACACCAATTTCAATGCAAGTGGCGGGTAGCCCAATCCTATTCAGCGCTGTTGCAGTGAGGTCTACACTGTGTCCATTGCCCAAAAGGACTACTTGATTAGCCCCATGTAGGGCTTTTAGGCCTAGGACAGGGGTTAGGATATGGGGGAGGCCTACTCCACCATTCCTGTCCCCCTCCTGGGCCTGAACCTGACAAGATTAACTTTTTTTCCTCATTAAAAAGCTGGCGTAGGTCTGAGGAGACCTATTTGATGCCAGGCAGCCTAGGGGTAAGTAAACAGAATTTTTACTTACCTCTCCAGGGCTGTCTGTCCACCCCCCCCCCCCCACAGCATATAGCAAATGCTCCATCAGTGGTGCTGCATGCTATGGGCTGGTGGGGGATAGGATTGGGCCACAAGTCTCATGATCATTTGGTAGGCAAAATAGTCACAATGAACTTGTGCTGTTGAATGCCTCCAAATATCCTGCTTTGTGTTGACAGAGGCTCAGATAATTGGATTGTGTCTTCATTTGATATGGTCAGTTCTGAGCATCCTTCTCCTTACCTCTCTATTTATCTTAAACCAGTATCCTCAATGTTCACTGACTCAATGTTAAAATTAGACACTGTTTTTCCAGGTTCTTCCTATCTGAGAAAGCTAGAAAACTGAAAATCCAAAACAACTGAAGTATGAGGCCATTCGTCATTTTCTGATCAAGGTGTTCCCCTTTCACCCTCTGTGGGCTAGATCTGCAAACAAAACCCACATATTTTTTTTCTTACTGTAATTGCACATTGTAGATTACTTTACAAAACTGCTACCATCTTATTGCCTGTTACTGTCACTTACATCATCCTCCCTCTACATGATGTGCTACAGCTTCACAGTACAGGGGACAGTGGCATCGCTGGGGGGTATGGACCGCACTGGGTTGGAAACCTTCAGTCTCGAAAGACTATGGTATAAGCCTACAGCACCCGGTATTCCCAAGCGGTCTCCCATCCAAGTACTAACCAGGCCTGACCCTGCTTAGCTTCCGAGATCAGACGAGATCGGGCATGTGCGGAGTGCATGACCAAAATCACTAAAATTGTGGTTTGTAGGAATAATACCATCATGTTATATACCATTCAATTTGTAATTTACAGTAGAATGCAATAAAAAAGCCCACTTTGAAATATCTGTGTTCTATCTAAAGGTATAGCCAAAAAACAGTGGGGGGGGGGGCTTATGGTACATCACCATGCCCACTACCTGGGTCATTGCCCTGCCCACTGCATGGGAGAAGGTCCATCAAGGGGATGACTTGTTGGCCTTCTGCACAGGATGATGCAAACCCTGGTGACGCCACTGGACGGTGGTACCCAATGAACCATTAGGGGACTGGTAGGGGCACTGTGGGGTGCTTAGTGGAGGGCTTTGCCCAAAGCGCCCAGCAACATGGCGCTGACACTGTACTTGACATACACACCATTTAGTAACAGGGCTTTAAACTAAGTATCCGAACATACACCATCTCCCATGCAATGATGTCAGGAAATGATCCTAGCCTCCAGAGTGGGAGAAGCAATTTAAACAAAACAATTAAACCTGCAAACAACGTGAACTGGATTTTTTTCTGTGCAACCTAACATAAATAGGTGCTTAGACATTTCATGCTAAAAAGCAAATGCACTGCTCTGTGCATCTGTGTGATTATTTGTTCTAAGCCGAAGGTGGTAAATGACTGATGCCCCCCTATGCATGTGACAGAAGTAACAAAGAAACAAAGGGAGGGGCCAGGACTTGCACACACTAGGAGCATGCATGTCAGTAATTCAGAGAAGTGCAGTCAGGGGAGGCACAGCCTCACCAGACCCAAAAAATAATAAAACAAACCCCAAGGACCCAACAAGTAAAAAGAAGAAAAGTTCCCTGCCTTTCCACTCTGCTCCTTTCTTCTTAAGCAGAGTCAGTGAGTTAAGCAGCACACACGCACATTACAATACACAGGGAAGCAGCCAGCAGCTAATTTGCTGCAATCATGGCTGGTTTCTTAGGGTAGGGGTCTCTAAACTTTTTGACTGAAGGGCCATAGCAAATATCTGACACAGTGTCAAGGGCCCAAAAAGAATTAAATATAAAATTTAAATAAATACATTAGAGATGTAACTTAGATTAATGAAGCAACTGTTACCCTGCACATCCCTGATCTTGTCTGATCTTGGAAGCTAAGCAGGGTCAGGCCTGGTTAGTACTTGGATGGGAGACCACTTGGGAATACCAGGTGCTGTAGGCTTATACCATAGTCTTTCGAAACTGAAGGTTGCCAACCATTTAGATGAATGAATCAATGAATTCATCTAAATTGAACATGGGTTCAAATGTCCAGGATTTCTCCAAGCACCAACATAGCCCATAGCACACACTTAAATGGACCCCCATTCCCCCACCCCACAAGCACAACTCCGGTTGTGGTTGGTCAACTGGGCCAGAGGCTCTCAGGGGATCCAAGGCTGGCCACGGATCAGACGGAGGTTCACCGCAGGCCTCATCTGGTCCCCGGGCCAGGGTTTGGAGATCCCTGTCTTAGGAGAAAAAAATGGTAGGGTGCCTATATCAGCTATCTCTGGGGAGGCAGCAGGAAGATTTGCCTCAGCAGGTTGGGTTGTAATCCTGGCTGGTTTTCAATTTAAAAAACAAAAAACAGGGTGACTTACTTCCAATTTAAAAACAAAACAAAACATGCATCAGCAAACTCTGGAGAATCAGCAGGATGTGTAGCTTCAGTTCTGTTTGACAAAAGCCATGAAAAAAGCAGGTTGCCTGTACAAAGGGACCAGCTTTCTCTAAAGCACCAGGGGAGGCAGTTTTCTAGTTGCCTCAGGAGGCATGTTGCTGAGTTCTTCCTAACTCTGAGTGGGGGAAGAAGAGGTGAGGCTTTTTAAAGATTTATTTCTGGGAGAGGGAACAGAGAGAGAGAGAGAGTTTGTGTGGTTTTTTTAAGGAAGGTACTGAGAAAGACTGAGCTTAAGGGGGGGCGGGAGGAAAGAGTGAATGTGTATTCATGTGGCTGTGTCTCCCCAGACTCAGGACCTCATCGCACATCACTGCAGTAATCATATGGGGCTGGTCAAAGAATGAAAGTATAATCTGAGCAGCTACAGATTCCTGTGCTGTGTCATGCCCTCCTCCTTCTTTCAGGACTTCCTCCTGTGGGAACCTGACCTACGGTAACTATGTACAGCTTGACTACCACTCAAAGTCCTATTTGCTAAACTGAACCTTGAATTATGCCAGACTTGGCTATGTACCTACCTTTGCTCTCCCTCCTGTAATTCTGTCTGCTCCAGAACCTGACCTTCATGCCACTGTTGGTCCCTGAATCCAACTGAGGCCTGACAGTCCTCTGAAGCAAGTCAAAATTGCCCACAAAAACATGTTTCCAAAAGGCATTCACTGATCCCCTCCCCCATTCAGCTGCCCACCAATTGTAGTAAAGAATATGTTAATTCAGTGCTTCAGTCTTTTTAGTGCCATGACCCATTTTGTTGGCCACAGTGACCTTGGAGCACCCCAGAATGCCTTGTGGCAGCCAAGTAACACTCCAGAATGCCCTGCGATGCCACAGCCTGTGCCAGCCCATGACTCACATTGTTGACTCGGTAGTGTCCCAGAATGCCTTGTGGCAGCTGGGTAGAACTCCAGAATGCCTTGCTCTGCATTCTACAGCCAGTGCGAGTGTATGAGCCACCAAAAATTGGATCATAACCCACTGGTGGGTTGTGACCCTCAGTTTGGGAACGATTGTGTTAATAGCCTCCTTGGAATTGGTTTTATCTTTACTTTTTTTCTTTTCTATATAGCTTTTCTTTATTCTTTTATTATAAGCACACTGCAGCTATTAATGCCTTACTTTCAATTTCTTTTTCAAAGTGGAATAGACACTCATGTCCAAATTAGGAGATTCCTGATTCAAAGATAGCATTTGTGGGAAACTTGTTTGGAAAAGCGATACATAGCATGTCCCTGTCAGAATATGAGTGATTCATACATTTTGCTGACAGGAACTCAGAGACACTTTCAAAATAGGGTTGTAAGTAAACATGCTATAAATTATTCAAGGCCATGTTAATATAATTGCAGCTCACTCTGATTGAAGGAGGATGCTGTCTGATGGATGCCTTTCATTTAAAGCCATAAGGTGCCTAAAGAAATTATTATGACCTTCTTAACATAGTAATTTTATTATCAAGAACTTCCTAAGAATACAGTGCTAAGAAGTGTTTAAGTACTCCTGGCATGTGAAGCTTTCTTTAGAAATTCCAGCATTTCGGATTTCCATGCTGATTGTTGCCTGGTTTCCCAGTTCTGGTCACTGTGGCAGGGTGACCACCTCCTTTGTAGCTGGGCTTGGGACCATCCTTGGCGAGGAAGGAAACACATTGAGGAAGATCTAAGGTCAACCAGCGATTGACCATTGACAAGGCTAGAAATATAGCCAACAATCGCCAAGAATGTAAGTGTGTCATGAATGACGCACTGATCGCAGCGCCACCTACAGCAGTATGTTGGTTCCCAAGCAGCAGTTAAGGACTGAAGAAGAAGAACAGTTGTCAGAGTGGAGTTGCCATCCACCTGATATTTCTGCCACCTGATATTTCTGAGGTGGGAGTTTGATATCAAAAAGTGATGTAAAAACATTGCCACATTTTGAAAAATGGGGAAAAAATTCTGTCACCAGGTTAGATCCCCGAAGTACATAGTTGGAGCCCAGATGTGGCTCCAAAGGGCCCTGAGATTATTGGGCCCTCCCCCACCGTAGCACACATACGTACTGACTCTTTTCCTTCCTTCCAGGCCTATTCCCCATGCACAGCTCTTATCAGCCACCCTCTGTCTTGTGCTGCTCCTCACAAAACCAGGCCATTAAAAATGCCGCAACAATTTCGAATACCTTTACTGCGGAACAGCAATATTATATTTATGGCCCAATCCTATGGGTTCATTGGGCCAGTGGAATGTGCATTCTGCTGGTATAATGAGTTTTGTGACTGTCGCAAATGTGACACCTCCAGAGCATGCAGCCTGGCTGCCAGCACAAGTGGCAAGCAACTGGATCCACATGAGGATGGACCAGGCCTTTCTGCTAGAACGGGTAAGGTTGTGCAGGGGTCAGGCAGGAGCTGGGGATGGAGTGGAATTGGGTGAAGGTGGGCAGAATGCAGAGGAGATGGGGTGGGATGGGCAAATTGGACCTGGGATGGGGTAGGTTCGGCTCTAGTGGCACCCACCAAATCCTAATCCCCTTCCCAGGCATGAACAGTCTGCCCAGGTCAATGTGGACTTGCACCAGCTATCAAGCTGGCACAGGTCCAAGTTGACCCATGGCAGCTACTGGGGCTTCCTGGGGAGGGAACAGATGTTACCTTACACTGCATAGGTCTCAACATGCCAACCGCCTCCGAGGGATATAGCAGACGCTGTGTTGGCGCCGCTGCAGCACCACACAGGGAATTAGGTTTGAATCTTTTCATAGATATTTTGGAGATTTCTGTTAAAAAATCTTCCAGGGTTTGGAGTATTTCTTGGGACCTAAGCAAGAAATGAACAGCATGGATTGAATAAACTCAATGAAAAAAATGTCAATATATCTTACTGATATATATTTCCTCTGTGAATAAAGACACTAGGAGCCAAAGTGCATGTCATGGTACAGTTTTTCCTGAATTGCACCACTTTAAATTGTAGGTGCAGGATCACATGCTTAAATGTGCACCCATGGAGAGGGAAGCCCAACACATAAAACAGGTGGCTTGAAAGTGAGAAAGTTAGTATAGATTAGGATGTTTGTCTGTACTCACTAGTTACCTATCAGCACAATCCTATGCATGTCTACTCAGATGTAAGTCCCATTGTATTCAGTGGGGTTTGTGTTCAATGGGGCTTGTTTCCAGGAAAGCATGTATACGATTGTAGCCTATGTGTGTTGAGTTGTTCCCCATCCAAAGTCAAAATGGTAGAGTTCAAGAAGAAGTACATCACAATCTTCTTGCACTAGTAAATGTTTGTTCTAGATAGTCACCCCAACCTGTGTCTGCTTATATGTTCCACACTTATCTCTGTCAAGTGGAATGGGACAAGAACTGTACTTTCATTCCAATGGCAGAACTGGGAGGCTTTTTCCTGATCCGCTCCCCATCTTTCTACATTATCTCTCATTTTCCAGTTTTCAAATGAGGTTTATGGAGGAGCTAAGTACCATCTGTTTGCCAGAGAAGATCCCCCATCTTTGCAGGAACACAATCTGAGACCACATTGTGGAAGTTTTAGTAAAAGGTCGCTGTGGTTCAGAAACAGGAGTCTCAGGCTTGAAAGGTTTCTTTTCCAAAGCTAAGCCTCTGGGGTCCCTGAATAATTGTCATGTAAGAAGCCAAACAGCAAAACAGAGCTGCTATGATGAACTTCCAGCAATCAACGTAGCTGAGAACTATTGAGGGTAAATGGTTGTGGCATAACGTGAAATGCTTTGCTTAAATAAAAATAGCTCCAGGGAAAACAAAATGGTTTGGGATTCCAGCTTGTTAACAGAATATAAGCATAGGCTTACGAAAAGACAAAAAATGGATTTAACATAATATTGTTTAAGTTCTTAGTCCTTTTCCATGCCGAGATTAGAATCTTCCCAGCTCCAGGTTTGTATTTGAAATGGTACATCATCCTTTATTCTTAATAATAATCTCATGCATATCCAGAACACATCTGGTACCAACAATCCTTTGGCATTTGGGAATTCAGCTTGTGCTCCCCCTAATCAACCTGCACAGGGTGTCACCTGTTGGATCAACGCAGATCCAAATTGGCAAGTGGCTGCCTTATGGAAAATAGTGACTGCTTTTCTAGGCACACTTTGATCCTGGTGCTGCAGTCCTCAAGCAAGGAAAAGGTGGATACTTGTCACAGAGCTCTATGAGACATTGGGCTCTTTCCTTCTTGCACCCTGCATTTCTGACTAGCATCACTCCATGCTTCAAATGTTAAAAAAGAGATCAACTAAGCCCTTTATGTAATAATGCAATAAATGTCATATGAACTTTGGCCCTGAGTGCCTTTGCCCCTTTTCTCCAGAGTTAAGCAGAATTGTACTAAAATTTCATTCCTGTGATTATCATAAGATTATCTGCTTATGTCTTGTAGAAGTGAGTCAATGGGCAGAAGATACCACTTTTTCTTCCTTTCAGTCCAAAGTAGTGAGAAGTTGCTGCTGGAGCAGAAGAAGGTTGTGGCCAGGCTTCCTCCAATCTCCCAGCCAGTCAAGGGATCCAGTAGCCTCAGAGATAAGTAGGAGGAGGGGGTTCTGTCACCCACTGGTCCTCCTTCCTGCCAGTAGACTTGTTCAGGCTCACTAGCTGGCCAGCCTCCTCCAGACTACCCTCATCTCCGGCTAGCCTAGAGTTATATGGAGTATCTCCACCCACTTGCTCCACCCCTTCCTCCCAGCCAGGCTACATAAGCCTGGCCTGACAGCCTTCTAAGCCCCCGATAATGGGAACACTTGCCTCCTCTGCTTCCCTGGAGCCTGCTAATGGTGGTTCTACTCCCCTTGCCCCAGATGTCAGTTGCCTGACTGGCCTTCTCCCTCAGTCACAGTGGGACCAACCTGATTGCGATCTAGGAGGAAGGGGCGGCGCTCCTGTACCTCTTGCCTCCTTGGGGTTGGCCCTGCTGACAATTTGGGGAGGCCCCATGTTGCTGCTACCGTTCCCGTTGAAAAGCCTGCTGACTAGGAACTTGACTGTGTCAAGTAACCCAGATGAGTGGGGTCCTGAGCCAGATCCCAGACAGCAGCCAGGACATATGGGATTGTAATTGGGGTGTGTCAGTGCAGTGCTTTTCAGCTTAGCAGGTGAGAGGTTGGAAGAAAAGAAGTCAAAGAGATGAAGCCCTGGTCTTAAAACAAATGAACATGGAAACTTTTGAGATAAATGAATATACTTCCCTTTCACATTAGGATTATAGTGGCAAATGTCCTCTGGCATCATAGACTAGTGACTAAACTGATTTCCCACTGGCAGCTATTTGAAGTTCTCAAGATACATGGGGGCCTCTTGTTGGCCTGGCAGAGAGAGTCTACAAAATGTGCCACCACCCTGGCTGCAGCATTGTTTACAAGCCTGAAGATCAGCTCACTGCAACACTATTTGAGAAGCATTAATGAACAAAGAAGAGAAAACGGCTGCTGTAGATCTCTGGCTGGAAGGAGTTTAACCTACAGGCCACTGAACAAAATGATCTTGGCTTGGTGTTTACAAATATGTTGACCCTGAAATACAGGAACATAAACTTGAAAGTGTTTTAGAGAAAGTCACAGTGGGATACTTTTTTCAATCCAACATAAATAACAAATGTTCAAAAAAAAGATGTAAGCATCTGTCAAATCTGGGCTGAACCACTGACACAATAAACCAAGGACATAATGGGCAAAATGCTGAATAATAATACACTGGGGGTGAAAAGAAACAGCATGTTTTAAAATGAAATGTATATTTGACAATCATTGGGTGCTATCCAAAAAGAATTCGTCAGAATGGGCAGCCCAATCCGCCATAACTCCCTGCGTGGCAATGCAGGAGCACCAGTGCAGCATCTACTGGGAGGGTTTTGGCTTGTTGAGGCCTCCTTGAGGTAAGGACTAGCAGCCACTGTGGGTCAACTTGAACCTATGCCAGAGATATCATTAGCACCAGTCCACATTGACCCATGAGGACTGAAGGCCCGGGAAGGGGATCAGGCTTTGGCAGTACCACTGCTGCTGAACCTGGCCCCATTCCTGGGCCTGGTCCACTCTCCACCCTGCTCCCACACCCATCTCCACCCGGTTTCACTCACCCCTGCCTCCCTCCTGATCCCTGCATGGCCTTACCTGCACTGGCAGGCATTCTCAATCCATCCATCTTCGCATGGACACAACAAATGTTGTCAATGCATAGGAGGTTAGCAGATTCCAAAGATTACTCCTGAAAATATATAAAAACATTTTTATCAGTTTGGAACTACTGATATATGACTCATCTATCTCTATTATAAATATATTTTCAATGTCCTTATTGTAAGTTGTGTTTTTGCAGACAGTATGGTGGCTATTTGCTTCCTCGTACTCATGTTGCAAGGATTGTTTCTCCCTGTAGTTTGCATAGAAATTAAATTAAAAATTGGGACTGTATTATTGTTTCCTTGTAATGGGCTATCTGGAATGAAAATTAAAGAGCCAAGACTACTGGCATCAAATTTTATCAAGGGGAATGCAGAGGAACAAAGACTGAAGTGGTCTGCAGTCTTCAGTCACAAACAAGTGTCTATAGGCAAGTCTGCCTGATCATGGGCAGTTATTTCAAGTGATGAGATGAAAAGGTCAGGTCTGTGCTATGCAGCATGACAAGGCAAAATATCTGGCCTTTGTTGTATCAGCCTGAACCTTTCAGGTCTGATGTATGGGAAACATTGTGGAAGACCTATAGACAGCAGGAGGCCTTAAGAGTGTAATTACCACCCTCAGTATCCAAATGGTGGAATTTCATGTGTGAATCAGCAGGAGAAGTCTTTTTTCAGGCACTTTTTTAAAATGACAGTACAAAAAGAAACAAAAATAAACTTTAAAAATAATCCTTCCACCATTTTGAATAAATAATATTCCTGTGAGGCTTTTTGGGAACCAGGCTAGACAGACCAATCAAATGGTTATGTTAGTCATGTTGCTTAGCCTTTTCCCAGACTCCACCATGCCCATAAACAGTTTATTATAGGTTCTTTCCCCTGCCCCAAAGGATAACAAAAGAAGTCCAGGAAATGTAGGGCTGTAATTCTTAACTGATGCGAACATAGCCTCTGTCTTTCTGAGAAAGCGAAGTTAGGTCTCATGTTTGCATTAAAAATAGACCTAAGCAACCAATTCAGTTGACGAGCCCAAGTGAGAACTCAACACTTCTCTCACAACCTAGCATAAATTACAATAAATGGAATATGCCGTGGAACACATTCAAGATGGTTTGCACCCAGTGGGTTCCCAGACCAGGAAACATTCACTGGGCTGTGTTCTCAACTGCTGCAAAACCATGTAAGGGCCAAGCACTAAGTAACCATATTAATCACAAGCTACAGCTATGGCATGACATTTCCGTTGGGCAAAAGAATAACTTCTCAGTAGTGAATTATCATTTTTCACGTAAGCAGTCTTCCACAGGCCCAGGCACCAGAAATATACTGAGTCTACCGACTGGAATAACCATGCAGGCACCCTCACTAAAGAGGCTGCCTCTGGTAGCAAACCTGATTGCAGAGAACTAATGGAACCAGTAGTTACTCAAAGTAAAACTTTAGGTTCAGGAATCCCCACCTTAACTTTGAGTACATTTTAGGAAGGAGATACAGAGATTCAGGATCTAGCTGAAATTGAAAAGGATCTTACAGGGAAATATAAAATAGAGGAAAAAGACAATATCTGGTAGGCAGTATATGCCTCGAGGAACCAAGCACATGTATTGGCATGTGCGTTCGCACTCGGCAATTCTGTGTTTGCCTTGGTGGAATGTGTAAAATGACCTTCTGCTTCAGACTGCAGAATATGTCCCTAATTAGTTTCAGAGATTAACATTAAAAAGTAGTTTGGTTATTCATTCACAGTGCAATCCTATACTTGGTTACTAGGAAGTAAGATCCTCTATGTTCAATGGGGCTTACTCCCAGGGAAGTGGATTGCCATCTTAGACACAAGCCAATTACAACTTTTTTGTATTTGGAGTTTGGTTCTAGTTCAGGTTAGCGTTAGGGTTCAGATTCAAGACAACCAATTGATTTTAGTTCCAGGCAGGGATGGGAACTCAAGTCATGTGACAGGTCTGAGTCACAAAAACATGTGTGTTTCACTGACTCATGTACACTCGAGTCAGGCATGTCACTGATTCAGACACTGAGTTTGAGCAACTGATTTGGAAATGTGTCCCACATGTGCAGACTTGACTCTGTGTCTGGGTGTGCTTGCTTACTTTGTTTTGGCATGTGAAACACCCTATGGGGCCATAATTCAGACAGGGCAAGCAGTAGCAGAAAATTTCCAGCCAGGAGGAAGGGAAGGGTTAATGTTTTGCATTGAGCAGGAGATGGGAGAGGCAGGCAGGAGCTGGCTCCCTTGTCCATCTCTGAAGGAACTGATGATGATTGGATGAAGGATGGATTGTCTTTTTTTTTTATACCAACATTAAAGGGAATAATAAAAGCTTCTTCAAATATGTTAGAAGCGGGAAACCCGCCAGAGAAGTGGTTGGCCCCCTCAATGGTGAGGGAGGGAAAGGGTGATAAAAGGAGACTTAGAGATAGCAGAGAAATTAAACGAGTTCTTTGCATCTGTCTTCATGGCAGAAGACCTTGGGCAGATACCGCTGCCTGAACAGCCCCTCCTGACCAAGGAATTAAGTCAAATAGAGGTTAAAAGAGAAGATATTTCAGACTCAATTGACAAATTAAAGATCAATAAGTCCCCCGGGGCCTGATGGCATCCACCCAAGAGTTATTAAGGGATTGAAGAATGAAGTTGCTGATCTCTTGACTAAAATATGCAACTGGTCCCTCAAAATGGCCACGGTGCCAGAAGATTGGAGGATAGCAAATGTCACACCGATTTTTTAAAAAGGAAAGAGGGGGGAACCGGGAAACTATAGGCTGGTCAGTCTGACATCTATACTGGGTAAGATGGTGGAATGCCTCATCAAAGATAGAATCTCAAAACACATAGACCTGGGGTCGGCAACCCGTGGCTCCAGAGTCGCATGCGGCTCTTTCAGCCATCTGCTGCAGCTCTGTGCAGGGCCAACCTGTCCCAGGGGGAAAGGGGGTTGCTCCCCGCAGGTGCCGGGGCTGAAGGGGTGAGCCAGACAAGGCCAATGGGAGTCTCCCACGACGCGGCCGCCGCTCACCAGCCCGAGCAAGCGCTCGCGCAGCTCTGACGCCTCCTGCGGCTACGCCGACGAATGTATGAGAGGGCACAAACGGCCGGCGCACCTGCACATGCAGCCGCGCTGACGAGGGTGGGAGAAGCAGCCCAGCTGCCCATCCCGCGCCTCCCCTCCCAGGCCAAGCTGGCCGGCGGGCAGGCAGGCAGGATCAACATAGACTGCTCCTGTGCCTGGAGGCTCCTCCTCTCTTGGGCTCAGCTCTCCTGGTGGGTCACAAAGTGCTGAGCTTCCAGCCTCAACACAGTTGAGGCCAGATCAGAGAGGGATGGCGCGGGCGGGACGAAGAGGAGGGCGCCAGAGCAGCTCCTGCCCAAAGAGCCCCTGCCGCCCCCGAGGGCGAGCCCCCCCGCCGCTGCACGTCCCCTCCTGCCCGAGCCGCAATGCCAGCTGCCTGCCTGTGTGGGGGAGGGCGTGTAAACAAACGGGGTTTTAACACCCTGACCACGTGCAGCCCTGACCCCCATGCAACCCTGACTCCCCTTCCCACAAGCAGCCCTGACCAACACATGGGATGAAGAGGAGGGTGCCAGAGTGCAACACACTATAGTTTTTTTATACATAGCATAAAGGTAAAAAAAAAAAAACTATATATGCAGTGTTATCTTCATTTTAGATGTCAAAAGGGTTTTGTGGCTCCTGAGGTTTTCTTTTTTCCAGAAAATGGGTCCAAATGGCTCTTTGAGTGTTTAAGGTTGCCTACCCCTGATGTAGACGAACAAGCCTTGCTGAGGGAGAATCAGCATGGCTTCTGTAAGGGTAAGTCTTGCCTCACAAACCTTTTAGAATTCTTTGAAAAGGTCAACAGGCATGTGGATGCCTCGACTCAAGTCTTACCAAGGTGCCAAGTTCCCACCCCTGGTTTCAGGTTCAGTCTGGTTTGCTGACAAACCTTTCTGCACATTTTTGGAGGTCCAGATTTGGTTAACTCCCTAATCAGGAGCCAATTCTGACTGAAGCTCTTCCTGGATATTTTTCCAGGATGTTGTTCAGCTGAAGAGACCCCAAATCTCTAGTATTACTTTTAGTTGACTACTCGAGATTGATTGCCGATTCTGGGAGACTTCATGCAACTGAAGCGATCAAAGGCCTTGCTTTCCCTGACCAGCTCATAAAATGCTTTGGATTGGAAATGGAATCTGGGACCTTTTGGATGCAGGGCATATACACTATCACTGGGCTAACATGATGCTGCCATACTGAGTCAGACGGTTCATCTACTAACTCAGTATTGGCTATTCTGATTGGCAGTGGCTCATCAAGGTCTCAGGCAATAGCCTTTCCACCCCTACTACCTAGATCCTTTAACAAAGTATGCCAGGACTTGAATCTGAGATTCTGCATGTAAGGCACATGTGTCCAGCTTTGTGATCTTTGGTGCAAGGGGAAACTGCCAGCAACAGCTGCCAAACAAGACCTCCAAGCTAATTGCCTGGTGACAACATCATCACTGGGTGCTGAAACCTCTGAAAACCCAATCCTGAAGAAGGTGCCAGCTCACTGCTGGTGCGGCCTGTTGCAGACATGCTGTGGGTCATGCCTGCGACTGTTAGCTGGCACAGCTTGAGTCAGAGGCTGTATTTACATGAACAGTGTACAGCTTGCTCACTGTGCCTGAATTCAGCAGAACCTGAGTTTGTGAATCTCTAGCACTGATGAGGACAGATGAGAAATATGTACACTGACCTTTTCCTACCTTAACTATCTTGATTACTTCAAGTATGTTAACTGATCACTCAGAATCTTTAAGCAATTTTGAGTTAATACACTGACAGTCCAGTTCTATTGTGGATTAGGCTGTCAGGGGTAGGGAGGGCTTTATGACAGCAGAACAGGCTTCCACTATTGTAAAATAACTGCTGATGGAGTGTGCAGTGCTCTGTTGGTGGCCATTTTGGGAGTGCTGCTGCAAGAGGTGGCAGTGTTCTCCGTCCATCACCAGACCCTGCTGCAGCTGCCAGGCAGGTAAGGCAGCAGTGCAGGGCTGGGGAATGAAACCAGGCGGACTGGGGATGGAAAGGGGGGAGAAACAGGTGTGGGAGCGATGGATCTGGTGGCAATGGCACATACTGAATCCTATCCCCTCCATCAGCTGCCTCCCCACCCACTTTCTCTCCTTGAACTTGTACCAGCTAAAGCAGTGGTTCTCACACATTTAGCACAGGGACCAGGGCCTAGGAGAGGGGGGTAAAGGGTGTAATTTGTACCCAGGCCCAGGGTCAGAAAGGGGGTCCAGGAGCCAAAGGTGGGGGCCCAGAAATTTCCTGGGATTTTACATTTTCCAATCTCACTCAGACTTACTGCCACACAGAATGCACATGGTACATGGCAGCAACTACTGCCGGAAGCCACATGCACCAGGCCCAGGAATGCATACATTCCTTAACAGTGTCACATCTGAGAGGAAGCTGGCCAGCTCCAGGAGCTCTTTGGCTTGTAGATCTGCTTACAATGGATGAGTGGATGGGAGCTCTGGGACACAGCTGTGAGGCTACAACTGCTGCAGAAGTGGTGCCCACCCCATTGCCTCCCCATTCTGTTTCACCCCTCCCTCTTTGGGAAGGGGCCCTAAAGAAACTTTGTACCCCCTGATTGAATTCCTCTTGGAGGCCCTGACAGGGACCCACTTTTTAGAATGTCAGAACCCAGCGGAAGTGATGTCATGACCGGAAGTGACATCATCAGGCAGGAAAATTTTTAACAATTCAAGCTGCAATCCTACCCACACTTACCCAGGAGTAAGTCCCATTTACTATCATTGTTAAAAGAATATACGCAGTAGCTTGGTAAAAGTACAGGTCTGTCACATTTCCCCAAATGCAGTCACATACCATGGGAGCATCAAGTCTAATATATTAAAAATAAAATATTGAAATGAATGGGAATCCACCTGAAATTGGTTCACGACCCACATAGTAGGTCTCAATCCACAGTTTGAGAAACACGGAGCTAAAGAGTTGGTGCAGGTCCAAGGAGACCCATTATGGAGTGGGAGGCTTACACAGGGGTAAATGGTATTTAAATCTCCTTTTCCCTCTGAACCCTCCGTATCCAACTCCACCACCACCACCCCGCTGGATACAGTGCACTCTTTTACAGGGTGGCTGCACCAGCGGGGGAAGGAGGAGGATAGGATTGGGCTCTCAGCAGTGGTGTAGCTAAGGGGGTGCAGGGGGTAGCAGTTGCATTGGGCATCAAGCTTTTGGGGGGCAACAAGCTGAGCTTGACACTAGTGACCAAAATTGTGAAAATCTTGGTATGTATGAATAATACCATCATGTTATACATTATTGGAAAGGTAATTTAATGCTGAATGCAGTGAAGCAAACTGCATTGGAATATCTGTATTCTATCAAAAGATATGGTCAATTAACCAGAAAATGAAAACACTGCCTTATGGAACAAAAAGTGGATTTTCTTAACTCAAAACTGACCTATGAGACTGATTGTTCTGAGAGCCAATGACATGTTATTTTGTTATTGACATGTTGCAATGTCATGTTTTCATGATACAGCATGAAACCAATAAGGTGTTAACATAAGTCCTCTCATATTTCCATGTATCATAATACAGTTACCTCTGCTACCTGGGTAAAAGGCACTTTTTCAAGCAGTGCTCCTGTTATATTGAGCAGGAGGAGAACAACCATCCCTCTGCACCCCAACACAGGAGCACACTTTTTATTTATTTACTTAATTAAATTTGATTTTTTCTGCGGGGGGGGGGGGCTACAAATCTTCTTTGACCCCAGGTAGCAGATAGATGCCTTAGCTATGCCACTGTCTGGGGGGAGGTAGCACAGCAAGTGGGTGACAAGCTGCTGGGGGGGATGGGTTCCTCCCAGTTTGCACTTTTTAAAAAACCTGGGCGTGACATCACTTCTGGGGCAACATTTTGAGCTTGGCACCAGGCTACATGATCATTAGCTATGCCACTGGCTCTCAGAAAGCTCAATTGCTATGTAGAGAGTCATCAGCCTGCTTTTGAACATCCTGTAATGTAAGAAGAATGATTATGTCTTCCATTGGCAATCCCCAAAAATCACAAGAATAGGGACCTGACATCATTATAACTACACTGTTCCAGTTTCAGAGGGGAAAAAAAAAAAAGACATGAATACCATAGCATACTAGTTTGTTTTTTTTAACTAAATCAATCAGGATGTCATTTTTTTTTCCCCTGAAGGACAAGCACCCACCCTTTCCCCATTCCCTGAAGAACAGACTCATCTCTGCTAGTGGCCTCTGGCTACTGCCTGCCTTGCTCCCTGCCCACCTACGATGAACAGCAGCTCCTCCCACCTGCACTTAAAAGCCAACTGCAGGCTACCGGCAGTTGATCGGAGCATTTTCTCAGTCTTCCAGCGTGGGTGAGCCAGTGATCTCCTCTTCCTGGATCTTGCACACTCAAGGTAGGGCTGCTTCTGACTCCTGTGCTTCAGTGGCATCTGGATGTTTTGTGGAATGCCAGCTCTGCTACTTCTCTGCAGCTTGGTTGGCCAGTGGGATCCTTTCCACTGACAAGTAGCAAGCTGTTATTTTAACAATGAAGGAAGATTGCTGAAATTACTGGGGAATATATAACATCTGTGCCTATGAAAGATTGTTTTTCCTTTCAGTAGTTTAAAAAAAAATGCCTGGAAATGATATTTAACTTTTTGAATTTTGTTTGTATCTTAATGAGAGAAGTCCAGTTAAAGTTATCAGCAAAAAAACTGCACTTTAAAGATCTCCTTTGTACTGGAAAGGGGCCTGTTGATTGTTGTGTGCAAACCATACCCTCTCTTTCCCAAAGGGCATCTTATACACATTTTACTGCCTTGCAAATAAGGCATAGCTGGATTGTTGTCTTGGTGAAAGACAAGTAGATGTTTGACAGCAGGTAGATCAATCAACATCAATCAGGTAGATGTTTGACAACAGGGATGAGTTGTCCCCCTGAGACCCTGAGAATGTGTTTCCAGAGCGAGATTCTGAAAACACAGAGTGATGTACACAATACCTTGGGTGAATAAATTGCATTCAATTTTTCTGTGCATGTAGGAACTTAACAGTTACAGATCTTCTCCTCTCTGCCTGCATCTTGGAAATCTTTTCTACAGTGAGAGTTATGTTTACATAGACTAGAGCGTCAGTAAGAAGAGATCTGGCAAATCAGAGGCACAAAAGGCTGGAGTTTTGGGAAGCAATTCTGAAATTCACCTTTCTACCTCCCTGAGCTATCCTGACAGAAATTCATCCAAAGCACTGGTGTCAGTTTATCACATCGTGAGGGAGCCAAGGCATTCAACCACGTAGTTAGTCACATTTTAAAAAGAAATTCCATCATATAAACTCTCATCCAAGAATGCATGCAGAGTTTTCTGAAATACAAATCATCAGGAATTAGCCATGTGTAAGAAGTAGCTGTTAGCCATACCAAGAAAAAAAATGGAGTTGCATGATTTGGTATGGAGGATATTTCTGCATTCTTTAAAGCGAATCTATGTCACATAATTCCCTTTCTGAGCAATGCTTTGCTATTGAATATTTTTTTCTTAATTTCTCTCTTTAAAAATGCAACAGAATAGGTTTTTTTTTGTAATCGGTCCTTGGTGGAATGCCACAAACTCAGTAAAATTTATCTGGGCTGTGTGTTTGATGCAATGAGTATTATATACTATATACTGTGTATAAAAAGTATGGTAAGCATCTGAATTTTTATCTCATAGTAGCAGGAAAAAGTCCATCCAAAAGTTACATAAGTGTCTGATGTCTTCTGAAATTGCCATTACAGTAGAGAACATTTAGCTAAGCTTTGTGGAGAGGGGGGGAAAAGTCTATTCCTTTTGAAAAACAAATGCTGCACGTTTTTGTTTTCTTACAAGAAAAATGTAATAGACTTTGCCCTCTCATCTGGTATTTTGCAGTCACTTCCCAATTAGATATTTATTATCAGGTCTTCAGCAAAGCAAGAAACAAAACAAAACCCTTGAAAGGTTATAATTGAAGGAATGTGTTGTCTCAATAATTCAGGTTAAAATAAGATCCTACTGTGAAATTCCATTTCTCATACAAGTTTTTCTTAACCAAATATTTCTGAAAATGTACTTCAAGCGCTATTCCCAGAAGGACACATTTCCCAAAATGCATTTAACACAGAATAGCTACATTTGTTGAAATTCAGAGGCTGCTGTGAAATGAGTTGGATTGTTGCTTTTGAAAATACTTGGGTACAATGGCTGATAGAGTTAGTTGAAAGGAATATTCCTAAAATAAACTTGACTCTTCTGCAGGTGATTTTTTTTCCCCACTTCAAAAATAGGTCAGAAGTTCAGTCAAGTGTCACTTCATGGCTTTGGACTAGATGGAGAAAACAAAGCACAGCTGAGCTTCAGAAACTGTGTGTTTTTTTCTTTTAAACTTCAGATGTGCTTTTAGGATTTATTAGAAAATACAATCTCATGCGGGTATTGAAACAGAGTGTTATCAATAGAATAAGAACGATGCAATAAAGACTGTTCAGTGTGATCAAACCAAGAGCACCTTACAAATGTACCAAATTGTAAAAATTCAGACACTCACTGAATTTAATTGCTAAGCCAGTTGAGTGCTTTATCACAGGTGAAGCGGGTTGATAATATGCATGGCTATAGTGATCTCTAGGAAACATTGCAGAACACCTCTTTACAGAAATAAAATTTCAACACTTTTTGTGTGTAGGAGAGCATTCTTTGTAGCTCTTTTAATTCTTTTGCTGACTATGGGCCCAATCCTATTCAATTTTCCAGTGCTGGTGCTGCTGTGCCAATGGGGTATGCACTGCTTCGTGTGATGGGAAGGCAGTCACAGATGCATCCTCAAGGTATGGGGACATTTGTTCCTTTGCCTCCGGACTGCATTGAGGCAGTACTGGTGCTAGAAAGTTGGATAGGATTGGGCCCTTAGTTCTGCTATTTGGACTTTTCCTCTTTTATCTTCCTCCGTATCAATATGCTATAGTGTTCTGGGTTTCACGAGCGTTCGTGATTGTTAGCAGTTTATTTTATTCATTTGGTTTCTCACTTGTACCATGCAACGCTCTCTTCTTTAGGGGATGGTGTCACAATCATTTTTAAAATTGTCACTTTCTTGTTCATTGTAAGCTTGCATCTGTAACTGTAAATTGCAGGATTTTTGCATAAGAGATAGTGAACTGCACTTTCTGAGGGAAGTACTCCTGCCAGAATGTGATGTGTCAAAGTAATATGGACACATTCATTCATTTCTCTTAAATGTTTCCCCAATCCTGTATTTAAGGCCTTCTCATAAGTTCTTTGAAAATCCTTTTTGCTTCATTGAGAAAAATCCTGCTGTCTTCATTGCAGCTTTCTTTCTAATAAAAAGTACCAATCACAGGTGCATGCACACACCCACCCCACATTATTACTTAAGTACAAATAATCTGTCACATAAGGATGCATCATTGACCGACTTTCTTTTTTACTTCCAGCAATTTGTGTTTATACAGAACTATTCCTCTAGGGCAGACTGGATACTTACCTGTTAAGTCTCCTCATTTTCCCTGTCATGAAACTTCCTTGAGCTATTTTGGCTTGTGGAACTTAATTAAATGATTGTGATACAGACACCTGTAGCATGGTTCATCCATGCACCCTGTGATGCTTATCCAGAAGAATTCTTTTTCTACAGCCTTAAAAATTGCCCTAAAAATGAGAGTCCAGTTACCACACTGGCACCTCCCTTCCCTCCTGACTGAAGGCTTGAAGTACTGTCCTTTATATGACTACTCAGAAGTAAGTACCACTAAGTTCAAGTCCCATGTGTATAGATGGAATTCAAGTTCCAGGTGTGTATAGATTGCAGCCTTAAGGCCCAATCCTAACCAACTTTCCAGCACTGGTGTAGCTGTGCCAACAGGGCAACCTCTACATCTGGGGGGGGGGCAGTCACAGAGGCCTCCTCAAGGTAAAAGAGCATTTGTTCCCTTATATCGGGGCTGCATTGCAGCTGCATCGGACCTAGAAAGTTGGATAGGATTGGGCCCTTAATCAATGAGGGCTTGAACTCCTCTCTTTTCCAAGGTAACTTGCATAGTTCAATTTCTCCTTTGTTGTGTTACTTCTCTGGTAGGCGTGTACATCTTTTTTCAGAATGAACAAATGATTAGTTCAAATTTGGCCCTTTTCGTTCATTTTTCATGGGTTACAAAACAAGCGGAAAGAGGTTTCTGAATGAAATGGCATTCATGGCCCCCTTTATTTTGAGAATGATGGGTTCCCTACTCTGCCTTGTCCTGTGGCCAAGCTCTTTTACACGTTGAAAGAAGAAATGGAAAGGTAGACGCATTGTGTCAGTATGGAAAAAAATCACCCCCATCAGAGCTGGCTGGCACATGGAACTGCATGACTCTTGCAACTTTAAACAGTTAAAAAAAATAAACAAACCATGTTTTCTACACTACAAGGTAAACTCCCTATTTGTCAAACAAATGGAGTTCCCAAGATATCCAGCCTCATTATTGTAATGATAGTGTTATTCATCATTATTGTAATTACTATAAATCATGGGCAGCCAGTCGTAATGGGGCAGCCCATGCCACAAAACAGTCTGCCAAAATGGCCGCTGCTGTACTCCGCAGGACTAGGGAGGCAGCTGAAGGTCTCCCTGAGATAAGGGAACTTTTGTGGGTACATTTGTTCCTTTACCTCATGTTGAGCCCCAGCAGCTGCTTTGGGTCTACTCAGATCTGGACCAGCTGAATTTCTGGCAAAGTACTGAGTTGACCCATGTAGGACTGTCAGGCATGGAAGGGAGGATAGGATGCTGCAGCAGTCTCTGCTGCCATTACCACCTCCTTCTGGGCCTGAACCGCCCTCCTCCCCACCCTTCTCCTGCCCAGTTTTGCCCACTCCCTGCCTTCCTCCCATCCTCCTCCAGCCCCAGAACACTACTCTGCAGCTTGGCAGGGAACTTACCATCAGTGGGGCTTGGGGTTCCTCTGACCAATGCAGAGACCCAGTGTCCTCCTTATGGTCACTTTTGTGATGGCTGTCTCCTAGGCAGCACTCTGGAGACTGGACTGGGGTAGCTCAGCATCTCAGTCTGCAATTCTATAATATTTTCCTGGGAATAAGTCCCATTGGACTTAATGGGACTTATATCTGAAATATATATCAAATTCAAATACATTTGAAATACTGTATGTACAATACAGTAGCCATACCTCAAGAAGGCTTCTGTAGAACTTGAAACAGGTGCAAAAGTGGGCAACCAATATGATCAGAGGGCTGGAGCACCTTCTTAAATGGAAAGGCTACAACATTTGGGGCTTTCTAGCTTGGAAAGAAAGCAATTAAGAGAGGACATGATTGAGACTGATGCATGAGGTAGAGAGAGTGGATGGAGAGGTCATTTCCCTTTCGCACAATACAGGAACCAGGACCATAGAAAGACAGTGATTGGCAGGAGGTTTAGGATGGAGCAAAGGAGGCATTTCTTCACATAGCACATACTGTAATTTGTCTGTGGAATTATTTGCCACAAGATATGGCACTTAAATGGCTTTAAGAGCGGACAAAGCTGTGGAGGACAGGTCTATCAATGGCTACTAGTTATGGCGGCTGTGCACTACCTCCAGATCGAGTTGTAGGATGCTTCTGAATATCTGTTGCAGGGAGCAACAGAGGGAAAGTCTGCCTTTCTCTCCTGCTTATGGGCTTCCCAGAGGCAGCTGGTGTGCTAGTGTGGGGAACAGGATGCTGGATAAGACAGGCTTTTGGCCTGATGCACCAGGGTTTCTCCTGATTTTTGTAACAAGTTATTTTTATCTAACAAACAGAAACAGGTTTTAATAAGAAAAACAAATGAAATAAAAAAATCGCAAAAAGTTTCTGCACTCTTGTTATCCAGCCCTGCATGCCACTCACACGGTGCTCTGTTAGATCAGCTGAACAGCTCACATGAGGCTTCTGTAACTTGGCTAGCAACCTGGCTGCTTTGCATGCTACCTGCATGACTTTCACCATAATTGTGTCCAATATTTGTAATATACTGTAATTGGACAATTGTTCGTTGCATGTTGTTTTTTTTTACATAGGTTACATGAGTTAGAGTGTTTGAATTTGGAAGACAACAACTCTAAGTGTAAAAATCCACACTCTTTACAATCCGCATTGCACACCTCAAATTTTATGTTTCTGTTAAAGTCAACATCCTTAGAACAATATGTTAGGAACAGAATTTTGCCCAGGTTATCAATACTTAAAATTCTGTGCAAATATGGGTGAGTTCACAGCTTCAGTTGGTTTGTGGAACTTGACCTGCCCTGTGCTGAGAAGAAATTCCCATATTTATATCTGTTTATAGGAGAATTGCAGAAATATTTAACAGGAAACCTATTCCATGAACAATGTACTTTGTTGAGATTCTTATCTGCGGCCATTTAATCCCTTGCCCTGGGTAAGCTCCAGTAGCTGCAATGAGTCAACTTGAACCTGTGCTAGCGATATCACTGGAGCAAGTCTGAGTTGCTCCATGTCGGTGGATCAGGCCCAGGAAGGGGATAGGATATGGGGTGCATTGGTGCTGCTGATCCCGCCCTCTCCCAGGCCTGTTCTACCCACCCTCATTGCTGCCCTCTCCCCACCCTCCACCCACCCCTGCGCCAGACTTAATTTGTCAGATGGGTATCCCTGTAGCTCTAGCCTTCCCGCCAGCATGCTTACTAGAGGCACTTTCACAAAGTGCAGTTCTAGGATAGGATTAGGCCAGAAAGCTAAATTCCTATATATTTACCTGGGATTAAATCTCATTAGGCTTAAAGAGACTTACTTCTGAGTAGTTAGCCATAGGCTTGCATGTTAAGTCTATCATGCAGAATAGCAGGGAAACCAAAGCAGGTACCATGTGGCTTGTGGATTTGGGATACCCTAAATGACTAAATGACCCTAAATGATACCCTAAATGACTAAAGTACTACCAAGACCTAGAAAAAAGTTCCCATGAGTTAGTAATGTCCTAAGTCATAGTTGCGCAAAGTATGCTTGTAGGAGCGCTGGGGCTCCCTGGGACCTCTCCATGAGCACAGAATGTGGCCACCATCTGCCCCCTGCATGGTTTGCTCTGTCCCTCCTGCTCTTCTCCTGTTCGTGGCTCTCTTTCCTCATTCCCTTTCTGATTAGGTTCTTTGGATCTGGTCTCGGAGCCTACCACAAAGTGTTACCCACTTGCTGCACTCCAGTGTTACATTAATATGCTGAACCAATAGTGTCTGAAGCTGTAAGATGGCCTGTTCTCACAGTGTACATGTTCAATGCCTGTATCTTGAATACAAATGTGTACTGGCTATTTTGCACATTCACTTTTCAGTTGGCTTTCTTCAAGCTCATATCAGCATTCACAAGTGACCCATTCCAGACAAAAAGGCGCCATGATGTCACTTAGGGAAACACCCTGTCAGTGCTCAGTTCTGGTGGATGGGTTCTGCCTGTAGTTTATATGAAAGGGCAAAGGTGGTATTGACTTGACAAGGCTGATACGGTGTTTACAAGTGGTAATTTTGACCATGCAGACTAATCTGTTTAAATGCACAGGGGGAAAACAGTTTTCCCACATTAAGACATTTTCTACTTTACAAACTGTTTTGTTTATACATGTCACATTGCATCAAGTGTGTAGGAAGCTGCAGAAGACAGGGAAATATAAGATTCTCCTTGCTATTTTTGTGAACTAATGAATTGTTCATACTGCAGTGTTTTGGCTTGAGTTATTGTCTCTGCACAGCATCCAGACAGACAGATCACGAACCAAATTGTGGATTTCCCATCTTGTTTGATACTTGAGCACTACAAAACTGAATTGTCCAGATCCACTAATGATACTGTTTTACAACTACTAGCATAGTTCCACTGTGCACCAACAAAATTCATGATCCAGCGTGATTCGCTATAATGAAAATGTTATATACATTCTTAAGCTTCTCTTTGCCTCCTCATTTAGCACGTACGCCCTGGTTCATTTGATCATGAGGGCTACAAGTTTGGTGTTTGTTTTAAGGGAGAGAATTGTCAAGACACTTGTTGAAACCCTTCACACTGTACTCTATAAAACAGATTTCATGATTCCTGAAGCAATTACAACCACGTACTAATTCAGTAATCTTGAATAATTAATGTTATGTAACATTTTAATTTTGCTAAGCATGGGAGTTACTACCGGTCTTTTGGATCATGCCTCTTGATCTGGAAGGGAGTGTACCTTTGTGGGCTCCCATGTCCTTGCAGGGCTATAATGTTTTAATAAGTAAAAGCCAATATTTTGATTTTTCACAATTTCCCAGATAAATTCTGGTAATTGATTGTGTAGTCTGCAACTATGCACACTGGATTTTATGCATGAAGACCATGTTCTAATGTAACAGCCCCACATGGATGCCTGGGGATGCTGGTTGTGGGGCTGTCATGGTGTATATACAGTAAGTGAGGAGGGCAGGTGTTTTCATCTGTGTGCATGAAATAGATGGGGTATGGTATTGTCCAGTCAAGTCCTATCATTTTTCTATGATACCAGAATGGAAAAATATGTGATCAAGTGTTTGTCTTTTAAAAAGCTGGCTTCTATCTACAGATTTTTCTGCTATAAATCTCCTCTCTCCTATATCTACTTACATAATAGTTAGTTATTTGATTTTTCTCTGTACACCGCTTTGTGAACTTTTTGTTGAAAAGCGGTATATAAATACTGTTAATAATAAAAAATAATAATAGTTAAAATGAAAAATGTCAAAATACTGATTTTACAGTGAAACAATTTTTTTTTTGTTCAGATCTAAATGTACCCTTTGGATCTGAGTAAACTAGATTTCTTTGAGAACTGAAGCAATAATACATCAGCTTGTAATTAGATTTTGTAGGTATATGTAAATCTTCACCTCTGCATTTCTACCATATTTTTCGCTCCATAAGACGCACCTGACCATAAGACACACCTATTTTTTAGAGGAGGAAAACAGGGAAAAAATATTCTGAACCAAATAGTGTAATAAAATATTTAATAAACTATAACAGAATAATGTTTGAACCATGTAAAGTGAACAGCAGTCAACAGTGGCATTAAGAACCATTATCACTGTCATTAACAAATGGAGAGACTTAAAGGTTTGAGTACTCTAGTTTTCTGGAAACCCCAAGAACTCATCATCGCTAGAGTCAGAATTTATGAAGCTCACAAAAGCAGGTGCACACAAATAGGGGATCACATTATCTTTCTGCTACAATGATGTTCTGCCAAATCCCAATCCACTGGGCCTTGTGCCCACTTAAGGCTGATCAGTCCCCCTTATGCAACTCACCAGTGCCGCAAGCAAAAGTGAGTCCAGTTCCAGTCAACAGATGCCAAGTAAATCAGAGTTGCCAAATCAGACTCCAGAGCCAATAAGCCAAATTACAGTCCAAGGTCAGTCAAATCCATCAGGGTATCCAAGTCCAGGCACAATCCACAGTCAGATTCCAAATTCAATAAACCCAGTCAGTCTCCTCTCCTACCTCCAACCTGCACCCCTTCAAAACCCTTTCTGCCTCAGGTACTCCTTATATCCCTGAGGGCCCTATTGCCTTCCAGTGGCTGCAGCTGTGCAGCACACTCTGCTGGATGCCCAGGACTTACCCTTAAAGGGGCCACTGCTGACACCACATCTACCTCCTCGCCAGTTCTTCCGTGATTCCAATACAAATGAACAAGTGGAAAGTCCAACCACAACTTGAATTCTCAAGACACAACAAACCTCTGGATTTATGGTGAGAACCTAGCCTTACCTGGGGCTTGTGCAATAAGCAAACACTGGCATTCTGACCAAGGAGACAGTTTTTTCTTTGTGATGGAGGGGGAGGGGTTTACATTCAGATGCTGGATGAGGTGAGTGAAAGCGCCCTCCCCTGCTGTGTGAGTGTGTGTGTGGGGGGGCAGAGCATCTGTGTGTGTAAGAGAAGGGGGCAGCCTGTGTGTGTGAGAGAGGGGGAAAGTGTTTGTGTTGCAGAGAAGTTGTGATGCTCCAGGCTTGGGGTGGGGAGAAAGAGAAGCTATGATGCTCCAGGCTTGGGGGGGGGAAGAGTCTGTGATGCTCTAGGCTTGGGGGGGGGAAGAGTCTGTGATGCTCCAGGCTTGGGGGGGAGAGAGAGGCTTTCCTGGGAGTAAGCCCCCCTGACTCTAATGGGACTTACTTCAGAGTAGGCATGCACAGGATTGGGCAGCGAGACTGCCACCCCACCCACGCTTTCCTGGGAGTGAGCCCCAGTGACTCTGAGACTTACTTCTGAGTAGCCTCTGACTGCCCGGGGAAGCAGAGCAGAGCGAGCGGGCAGGGGGCGGGGCCAGGGCTGGGGCAGAGTTTTTTTTTTGCAGTATTCGCTCCATAAGACGCACACACTTTCCCCCCCACTTTTTTGGGGGGGAAAGGTGCGTCTTATGGAGCAAAAAATATGGTAATTAATATTCTCCAATCTAGAGACTGTGTGTATACAATGCAGATATGGAGCTCTTGAAAGTGGGAATTTCTATATATGTTCAGTGCCGGGGGCAACTCTGTTAAAGAAAGTAACATAGGTCATCATAGGATATAACTGTAATGAATACATACAATTTATAAATCATAGTTTCAGTAGCAGCTATTATCCTTTCAATTTTAACCAGTGTAGTAGTTGCCCCACCCATCCCTCCTCCCAAAGCGGTAGGTCCACATCCTCAGGTCATGGGGAAAGACATCCCTTCCTCTTAGGCACAAGTAGCAGACTCACAGGTGCAGTCTTTCTTTTTACATAACTGAACACATAAATCCCACCCAGGAGATGGGACAAAAATGGTTGATTGCTTCACCATTGAATTCTCCATTTCCCAATGTGTGGACATCCCTTAGTTAGATAGTCAGGTGTGTTTCACATGGAGGCTCTACATCCCAGGAAGCTGCAGCAGTTGCAGTCCTGGGGCTTTTTACACCTGGGACTGCCTCTCACTTTGCTGCCCTGCCCCGATCCAGAAGTAACTGTGGTGACGTCATCGCATCACTGCAATTACTTCCAGAACCGTGCCAGAAATTGCAGCCACTCCTGCTGCAGTTCTGGGCCGCCTCACCTTCCTCTCCTCTGTAGGAGAAAAGGAAAACCACACCCAGAGCAGTGCTGCAAATTCTGAGTTCAGTGCTTCACCTCCTGAGTGGCTGCAGCTTCCTGCACTACACCACTCTGGGCGCATCTTTATTTAAAGGCGGAGAGGAAGGAGGGGTGGCACAGGGCAGCCTCCTCCTTCTTTTTTTCTTTCTCTTTAAAAAGAATTCTTTCTCTTTAAAAAAATTATTTAAAAACAGTGGTGGTAGGAGGGGGAGGCTGGAGGCATTTGCCCCCCTTAGGTATGTCACTGAGTCGCAGGTGTGTTGCTGGGGACCTCAAGCTCCAATTGGCCAGATGGACCACTCTGATACCTGGGCCTTTTGGTGGTAGAAGCCATGGTGGGGACAACTTTCATACAAAGAGGGTCTTTTTCATACAAAAGAGACTTCTGCCTGGAATCCCTCCACTTTTGCCATGGTTTCAGTCCTGATTCTCCCACCTCCTGCATATGTGGCTGTTATTTAACAAATAAAAAAAATGCACAGGGACAAGTGATGCAACTAATGTCAGGTCTACTTTGGTCCCCACGTGCAATTGACAGGCCCTTAAAGTACTTTCATTTTCATCCTGTGTTTTTGCAGTGTTTATCCCAGCATGGTTGTCATATGTTCTCATAATCTAGTAGAGGAAGACTTTAGCTAGTTCTTGCTTACGCGGAATCATACCATGCAAGAGTTAGAAGTGGCGTTGGAGGTCATCTAGTTCAGCTCCCTGCTCAGTGCAGGCAACTCATGAATGATCTTAACCAGTCCTTTGATGTTGGCTTGTTGCTACCTAGAGTAAACTGCTGAGGTTATTTCTTGCCACAGAGGCCAAAGAGTAAAGAATAATGGAAATAAAAAGTATCTGTGGGACTTGAAGAAACTAGCTGGTAAAATTATTTGCAGGCACTTAGTGGAGAGAGCAGCCTCAAAGTCTAAAGCTTGGATTGACTTAGGTTTCAGCTCTGCACTTGAAGACTTTGATGATGTGCTGAGTGATTCCTCTAATGGTGTCTTGAAATAGTTATTAGTTGAACATGTTCCAAAAATGTAGTTTTGGGGGCTGTTTTAAGCCAATGAGTACTGAGTCAAAACATTTTGTTTCAGCAAGTCAAAACAAAATGTCTGTGAAATGTCCAAACACAACAAAACATTTACACTTTTTAAAAAATGCCATAATGGAATGTTTCATCTCAAATGTTTCGGAAATTTTAGTTTCTTCCCCCTCCCCCAAAAAACTTTTAAAAGATCAATTTCTTCCACTTGAAAAGAAATCAAAAGTGTGCAATTATTTTCGGAGCTGAACAATTATTTCTGAATCAGCCCTGAGATGCCCATATCAGCCACTAGAACTTCATAGATAAGTAATGGTAATTGGTAGTTGCTAATTCTTTCAAAGGAGCAAGAGCACCCTATTGACAATTAAAACACAAGATTTCTCCTTTTGTTTTGCTGGTGACCACCAGGGCTGATGAGTCTACTATAAAGGCAGTGAAGGCCTTTGTAAAAAGTGAGATCTGTCACTCTGCTTTTTGGCACCTTTCCAGAGGGAGCTACACTCTAGTTGTACCAGGATGGCCTCTGTTTTCTGGTTCTTGTCTCTCGTTAGTTACAATCCCTATTTTTGCCTTGTTAAAATGTTGCTAATGTTTTTAGCAATTTGCCAATACAATATTCATTCAGCTGCCTCCCCAATGTCTCTAGAAGTCAATAATCTTGATGGGTGGAGTGGCTGCATCTTGGCTCTAATAAAGATCCGCGTACATCCATCCACATGAATATTACAATGCTGTATTGTTTACATTTTGCATGCTGGTGTGGTTCACCTGAAAGACTTGGCAACCATAAGACAATTGTGTTTTTCTGCTGCATCTTTAACCAGAAAAAGAAACACTTCTCAGCATCTAAAACAGTGCAGGGCAGGCTACTATAAAGTGAATTCAGCACGCAACTGATGGTGAGCCAGCATATAATGGGGGGAGGAGCTTGGGTGGTGCAAGAATAAAGAAGGATGTTCCAAGTACTCTATGCCCCTATTTTAATCTGTAAAACATTGGAGCATATGTATGTATCACATGAATTTGTTGGTCTGCTTCATGTTCTGTGCTCTGATTCAATAAATGTAGCTCTCATTGGTTGTAGAGAGCATCTATGAAGTTGTCCAGCAATTACATCGTTGCCATGCGCCTCTGCAGAACAGCCAGCTGCCAGCCGTGTAGCAGGCATGGCTAGGAGCTGGCACCAGCCAATAAAAGGATCAGTGGGACAGGGAGGGGTGGATTCCTCTCAACCTGCCCCTTCCGATGGACTTAGGCAAGTTAACCTGCTCATGAGTAAATGCGCAATACAGCTCAGTTTAATTTTCCATAGGGCTCCATGCGTTTTTGTTTTCTGGGTTTTTGGCTGTAACTTTTGGTAGAATGGGGATATTTCACTCTGGTTTCTTTCATTGTATTCTGCTGTAAATTCCACATCCAACGGTGTATAGCATGATGGTATTATTCCTAACCATCGTAATTTTGGTCACTTGTGATGTTACCCCCCCCCAAAGGCTGGTACCTAGTGTGGACCACCCACCCGGCCCTCACTAGCTACACCACTGGCGATCGCATTGATGCCGATTTCTCAACCATTCCCCTTAAAGGGGAATGGCTCTTTTCCAGTCCCCTTGGTGGGTCATGACCTACCAGTTTGGGAACCATTGGTTTAGACCAGCGGTTTTCAAACTCTCTAGGAGTTTGCACTGCTGTATGTCCTTGCGGGGGTGGGGCAGAGGCAGCAGGGGTGGGGGAAAGGCAGCAGCGTGATCCCCAGGATTACACTGCTCAGGAGGGCTGCATGGACTGGGAGACACTCGCCAGTCCCTGAAGCAGCCTGTTGGAGGTGTGGGGAGCCTTGCGCAAGCGTCTGCAGGGCTCCCCAGCTAGTTAGAAGTGAAAGTGAAGCAATCGCGCTCCACTTCCAGTTTTGCATAAGTGGAGCATGATGGCTCCACTTTTACTTCTGATGACCTGGGGAGCCCTGCAGACACTCGCGCAGGGCTCCCCACACCTCAGGACAGCTGCTGCAGGGACTGGTGAGCGCATCCTGGGGTCACGTTGCTGCCTTTCCCCTGTCGCAATGCCCCAGTCTGAATACCACTGGTTTGGACCATCCCTATTGACTTAATCCAGGAATTTCTTGCAGGTGGGATCTTCAAGGCAATGTATTAAGCAAGAACTTGGTGCAAGTTAGAGTAATTTTAATTCTTTTGCTTTGTAATTGAGAGCACAATCCTATCCAACTGTCCAGTACTGGTGCAGCTGCAGTGCAGCCCTGAGAAAAGGGAACAAATGTTCCCTTACTCGGAGGAGACCTGTGTGACTGTCTCCCTACTGCAGGATGTAACACATGCCCCATTGGCACTGCTGCAGCAGTGCTGGAAAGTTGGATAGGATTTGGCCCTAGGTCTCTTAAACGGGGTAGCAGCTGACTTAAATTTCTAGCATTGACATACCAATAACATGGAAATTCCTTCACATGGTTTAGGTCTGGTTTTGATGAAGGGGAAAGCGACAGAGATGTTGAATATATCCAGCCCTCTTATAATAGTTGTCCTCTTTTCCATGTCTGCCTGCTGGCTGGTGATCAGCAGCTTGCAATACTAAGGCTGTAGATTCTGTTCCCAACACATCAAGCACTCAGTAAGCCGATGACTGTTATGTCTGTGCATGCGTGTGGATCGCTCATTGCAAGGACTTCCCCACACGTGCAGAGTTCACTAGGAGGGCACTCCAATGACGCATCGTTCCTGAAGGTCATAAACATTCTGCTACACCCTGCCAGTCCAGTAACCAAAGCAACCTTTTGTTAATAAGCATGACCTTACTATTCATGATCACTGATTTTGCTCTCCACCTCCAGCAAGTCAGTAGAAAAAGATTCATGATAACTACTAATTAATTAATACAATTGTTTTATGTCCATTGTGTGTTCTTCTTCAGGATTTGGGGTTTATGCAAGGGTTAATGCTACATCATGCTTTCTCCCTTGATGTTGTATTCTGTTGTCTGGGTTAACAGCTGCAGCACATTTGGCTGACATTTCTGGCAAATTCTCATAATGATCTCTCTCTAGAGTTAGCGCTAATTTAGAGTCCATTATTCTGCAAAGACTGTTGGCAGGCATGGGCTGGTAGAAGAGTTCTCTTTGCCCTTTTTCATTTGATCTGCCATTTCATTGCCCACTCCCTATGATATAATGGATAACTTGCACTGTACATGAGTCAGTAATACCAAGTTATGTTGCAAAGTCATTATACCTTGTTTCCATAAATCAAGTTGCTTCAAGGCTTGGAGAGTAAAAGTGCCACTCTGCTGTGCAAAGGCAAGATCTTGTTTGGAAATTAGTTTTCCAGCTACGCAGAACATACTGTAGAAGTCATCCAGGATGAGTCTGGGGCTCCCTTTAACCAATCTGCTAGCATCAAGGTGCAGCTAACCTTAATTCCGAACCCACACTATACCTACCAGTTGTGACTGACCTAGGTAAGGTCAGTCCTTGAGCTGCAATTCTATACACACTTATCTGAGAGTAAGTCCCATTAAACTAAATTAGACTTATTTCTGAGTAGACAAGAATAGGATTATGCTGTCAATTTTCTCAGAGAGTCTTCAGCTGCAATCCTATCCATGCTTACCCGGGAGTAATCCCCATTGACTATAATGGGACTTACTTCTGAGTAGGCATGTGTGGATTTGGGCTGTTAGGCTGCAATTCTATACTCACCTAAGAGTAAGTCTCACTGAACTTGGTGAATAGACATCTATAGGATTGTGCTATTAGACCAGTGGTTCCCAAACACCTACAAGGGAGTTGGGAACCACTAAATTAGTGCAGAGGTGAGGCTAAGGCAGAAACACAATCCCCAGGATTGCGCTGCTGGGAACAGAAAGGGTTTTTTAAAAGCAGATTCTCAGTTTAGGAGGTCTGAAAAAGTTGCAAAACAATGAGCCAAGTTTGCATTGCTGATTGCTTTACTTTGTCATTATTTATTATATATTTGTTATAAATTTTTATATTCCTCCTTGCTCAAAGCAGTTCAAAATATAAAAACCTTACAGTAATACAATACAGTACAATATAAAATCAGACATGAGAAAAAAAGCAAGTCAACCCCAGATTGAAAAAAAATGTAGCTCCAGCAATATTAACACTGTGGCAGTAGACAACTTGGCAAAGCTTGACAACTTAGACAAAGCCTGGCAAAAGAGAAAGACCTTGAGTGGTTAGTGAAAATCCGCCAGAGGGGGAGTGAGGCTTTATCATCCTCATGAAGGAATTCCAGAGCTTGCATGCAACCACAGAGAAGGTCTCTTCTGTGTTCCAGCCGCCCAAGCCCTGTGGCATCACTAGGATTTGCATCACCCAGTGTGGGAAGCCAGCACATCACCCCCATGATGGACCTCCTCCCATGCAGTGGGCAGGGCAATGACCTGGGTGGTGGGTGTGGTGATGTACCATTGTCCTGGTTTCTTGGCTATATCTTTTGACAGAACACAGATGTTTCAACATGGCTTTTTTCATTGCATTCCACTGTAAATTATGCATCAGGTGGTATATAAACATGGTGGTATTATTCCTACAAACCACGTTTTTAGCTATTTTGGTCACTAGTGAGTGTCATCCCCCTCCGTGCACATCACCCAGTACTGCCCACACCCTCTGCATCCCCTAGCGACACCACTGCCCACATCTTAGATACTAGTGAAACATGGAGAAGAGCCACTCCAGCAGAATATAATGCACAGGCAGGTTCATATGGGATAATTTCTTGGGAGCAAATTTTAGGCTCCTTAACATGTAGTCACAATATGGTGGGAGCTGCTTACTCTTGGCTTCTGGCTGCGCGTGGATAACACAACTATGTGCATAGAACTGACTGCATGGCTCTCCCCAATGCTTCACTGAGGAATCTTGAGCCTTACAGCCTGATCCGAAGGTGGATTTGAGCTGGCAAGGCCTCCATGTGTGAGCTCTGAGTGTCACAAACATGCAGTAAGGCACTTAAGAACTGGCATGCTGGTACAATGACATGCACCAACCTGCGAGTGCTAGATCCAGTCCCTGTGCTGACTGGCATAAGTAAGTGTGAGCTGGGCAGTGTGAGGGGTGGGCAAAGGTGACAGGAGGGTGTTTTTGGGGGGGGGGGGAAGAGCAGAATGGGAGGAAGATCAGGTCCTGGAAGGGGTGGAATTGGCGGTAGTAGTGCATGCCAGAAGCTAACCCCCATTTCTGGGCCTTGGAGCCCTACACAGTTTTCCTAGATATGCACCATCTAATAGCTGGTGCACATCTGAGTAGCCCCATAGGGAAGGCTGGGGCTCAACACAAGGTAAGGGGAATAACATCACCTTAACCCGAGGTGACCTCCAACCCTGTGTTGGATACAGTGCAGATCATGTGGCCTGGCTGTACCAACGCATGGTTAGGATTGTGCTGTTAATCTGAGTTCTTGCCAAATTCAACACTGGTATACTTTTGAATTCCCCTTGACCATCTCTCTTTCCAGTAGCATCCATAATTGGAAAGCTGAGAAAAGCTAAATTGAAATAATATACATTCAAATGATTGCAAGCAGATTCAAGTCAGGAGAATTTGCTTGAGAATATTTTCTGCTAAGTTTATTTCAGTGCAACTCTCGAACAGTTAAGCCAGCACCTTCGAGTGGCATCCAATTCTTATAAAGCACATTCTTTAAAAGAGGAAAGAAATACTCACTGCTCATTTCCACTTGGCTTGTGGATAAAATGAACCATATTAGCATGTGCATTGTTTTCAATGCAGAAAATGCTAATTTGGACTTTAGGAATAAGTCTCTCCTATTCTAACTGTTCCAAAAATGCTCTAACTTGTCAACGCACTCTGGAAATAAAATGAAAGCAGTTTTTAAAAATGAACTTTCCAAAGCGGTTCAGGCCAAAGCCGATTCTTTGGTTTCTCCAAAGTAATAAATCATAGCTGTGGCTTCAAAGGGGCTACGGCCACAACCCCAAAAAGAAACACTTGGGATGGTCAAAGAACCCGGAACTCTCCATTAAATGTTACTGCTTTGTCCAGCCCTGCTGGGAGGCATTCGAAGAAGTTTTCTCAAAGCCTGAGGTGGGTTCCCTAGGGAGATACAGACCATGGTCTGAGGAGATATGAATTTTCCCCAAACCCTTCCCTGTGTGGGTCTTGATTGAGCTAGATGATACATTGCCAACCCATCACTGCTGTCAATCAGTTTAAAATAGGAGGAGACTCTCTTTTTACTGCTTGTGCTGTCAGTACTGTACTGAAGGAATGTGAGGCAGTCCAGTCCTTTTTATAGTCAAATCATTGGGAAATTAGTAGGGATAGGTTGGAGTCAGGAAACAACATGAATAGTGATTGTGATTTCAGAACTAGTGTATATCCAAAAGTGCTTTCAGGCTGAAAAGCTCTTCATACTGGATGCTGGACAAGGTCAACTCCACAAGCATCAATGAAAGTATGCAGAAGTTTGTTGACATTTTGTGTGGAGCCACTGATCTTCCTGGAGTCAGTAGCCACTTGCCAAGATCATCGCTGTAGCACAGTGATTTTCAACATTTTACATCTCACGGCACACTGACAAGGCACTAAAATGGTCAAAGCACATCATCAGATTTTTGACAATTGACAAGGCACACCATGCTGTCAGTGGGGGCTCACATCTCCCATTCGCCCTATTAATAAATTACCTTCCCCCCAATTTCTGTGGCACACCTGTGGACCTCTCATGGCACACCAGTGTGCCACGGCACAGTGGTTGAAAATGGCTGCTGTAGCAGGTCCATCAGCATGATCTCTGTCCCCTCCTCTCCAGGCAGGACAGCAAGGAACTACAAGTGCAGGGCATTATGGCCTATTTCTGTAGAGATATCCTCTCAGGAAATAACAAGCCTCAGTAAGGCCTCAAAGCCAGTGGATAACATCCATATATATATATATATGGGCAGATTGTGTGATTATATATATATATATATATATATATATATATATATATATATATATATATATATATATATATATATATGCTAGCAACACCCTGTTGTGTTGTCAGTGTGGAACAAAATGATGGGGGGGAAGGGAAACTGACTTAGCAACAGCATGTATGAAAAAGATCTAGGTCATTTTACTCAACCACAAGCTGAACCCAAGCCACAGTGCGATACAGCTGGAAAAAGAGCAAATGCAATGCTGGGGCTGCATTCACATAGCCTAGACTCCAGATCATGAGAAGTAATGGTTGTGCTCTATTCTGTGCTACTCAAACATCACTTGGAATACTGCATCCAGTTTTGGGCATCATGTTTTAGGGAAGACACCGGGTAGCTGGAGTGGGCTCAGAGGAGTGCAATGATGGGCGCAATCCTAAAGTTGACTTGGGTCGGCCCAAGTCCCTTGGGCCGGCCTGGGAGGGTCGCAAACATGCCATAAAGCACGTTTGCGCCTCCACGGGAGGAAGCCACATTGGCACATCTAGATACGCCAACGCGCAGAGGCTGACATAAGCCTCCGCAGCAGCTTCCCCATAGCCGCTTGAGTCGGCACACCTGCACTGACACAAGTGGCAAAGGTAGGCAGGGTGGGCAGGGAAGAGGAGGAAGAGAGGTGTTCCTGGGTGGGGGGAGGGTGGGGAGAGGGAGAGTGATGGGCGGCCCTGGGGGCAGGCACGTGGGGAGCCGGAGGCGGGGCTGGGACCCGGCAGTTATGCCAGATCCCAATACCCGTCTCGGGGAGAATGGAGCGGCTTCAAGCCACTTTAAGCTGCTCTGCTCTCCTCAGACTTGCGCCACCTCTAGAGGTGGCGCTGGTTTGAGGAGACCCATTGGGGCCAGCAGCCCTTACCCAGGGGTCAGGGGAAGAGTTTCCCCTTTTCTCTGGCTGAGCCGCTGCTGCCAACAAACATGCGTTAGATGCAGCGCAACCATCCTGGCTTACCTGCTCCAGCGCAGGTTTGGATTGCTCTCTAAGATGATGAGGGGTCTGGTAACCATGTTCCATGAGGGCATGTGAAAAGAGTTTAATATGTTCAACCTGAATAAGAGGAGATGAAGAAGAGGCATGATAACGGTCTTCAAACAGTTACCTGAAGGGCTGTCACATAGAAGAAAGGGAGAAGTTACTCTCTGATGCTTCTGAGGCAGGACTAGAACAAGAGGGTTGAAACTACAGGGAAGAATATTTAGGCTAGACATAAGCAAGACTTTCCTTACTGCAAGAGCTGTCCAGCATTGGAACGGTCTGCTTCATAGAGATGTGAGTTCTCCTTCACTGGAGGTTTTCATTGCTCCATTTGCCCTTGAAACATGAATGTGGTATGAATGTAGACTGGTATGAAACATGAATGTAGACTGGTATGAAACATGAATGTAGACTGGTAAGAGTTTTTGAGGGGACAATAGATGTTTCTCAATTGACATAATAGATTGCACTATGTCTTCATCTATATATTGTGCAGGCTACCATCGCAGAGAAATCTTGTTAGTCCCATTGTTGAGAAGGTGCTTCAGAGGATTGTGGCAATGAATACACAAGATCCAGACGTGGTGGTTCTGTCAGTTTCCATTTCTGATGCCTGTAGAGGAGTGCTGGGGAGGATTTGCCCTCGGTGCACGAAGCTGAGGTCTCTGGAGAATCCCTGCTTCAGCAACTTGGCTAAAGGCATTGGAAAACTGTACCAGCTCCAGAAACACAAACCAGATCAGTTAATTCCTAGCCTAGTGCCTTAACCACAAGTCTATACTTGTTTCTTAGAAATGGAAAGACTAGGCATCGGCAAAAACTGCCAAATAAGTGGAGATATCTGAGCCTGCCAAGAAAAAACCCAGATGGCAGTAGGTAAACCAGACACACTGGCAAACAGTACTATGTTGTTCTCAGTTCTACCTGCTCCATCCTGTGGCCAGTCCTAAAAATATATGTAGACACACAAATATGTATGCCCACAACTTCCAGTATAAGGAACTGACTGCAGGGATGAACTGGAACATTGGGGAGCTTTTGTAAAAAATTTTATTTGCTGTTAAATAGTGGGGATTTTGTTTGATGAAGGCTTTGAACAGGAACAGCAATGCTCAGATTGGCTCCTGTTCTGGTACCCATTCAGAATGAGGGTGCAAATTCTTGTTCCAAGCTTGTCTAGAGGACTTACATCCACTTTAAGCTAATTAGTTCCCCTGGCTCAACCCAACATGCTCTAGCAGTGTACAAAACTACTATTGACCCCCTGGCTCAAACCTGACTGGCTCTAGTAGCATACAAAACTACTATTGACCCCTCCCATCACTAATGGGAAGGTAAGCAGTATGTAGCTTGCCTGCGGGGCTGCAGTCCCACCTTCTCGTTCTCAAAGCAGCAACTCTTCTCGTTATAGTAGCAACCCCTCAGCTCCACCACCCAGCATTCTCTAGTCATCCCCATTCCAGCAATCCTCAGTAGTCCATTTGCCTATCGGTTGGTCGGTCTGTTAGTCAGTATCCACCAGCCAGTTAGTCAGTTCATCAGTTTTCTCTTCTTCCTCCACCACTTCTCCTTCTGCTACCCACAAACTCTCCCTTCCTTCAGGTGCTGCTTTTAAGAACATAAGACGAGCCCCAGGACATAGGCCCATCTAGTCCAGCTTCCTATATCTCACAGTGGCCCATTGGTTGCCTCAAGGTGCACAAGAGAACAAGAGACCTGCATCCTGGTGCCCTCCCTTGCATCTGGCATTCTGAGGTAACCTACTTCTAAAATCAGGAGGTTGCACGTACCATCATGGCTTGTAACCTATGATAGACTTTTTCTCTAGAAATTTGTCCAATCTCCTTTAAAAGGCATCTAGGCTAGATGCCATCACCACATCCTGTGGCAAGGAGTTCCACAGACCAACTACCAGCTGGGTAAAGAAATATTTTCTTTTGTCTGTCCTAACTCTCCCAATAATTTTAGTGGATGTCCCCTGATTCTTGTGTTGTATGAGAGGGGAAAAAAGCATCTCTTTATCCTCTCTTTCCATCCCCTGCATAATTTTGTATATCTCAATCATGTCTCCCAGACAGGTCAGAATCCCTTGTGAAGTTTTGGTTTTTTGCCCCAATGTGCATGACTTTACACTTACTTACATTGAAACGCCTTCACCATTTTGCTGCCCATTCTCCCAGTTTAGAGAGATCCTTCTGGAGCTCCTCACAATCTCTTCTGGTCTTCACCATTCGGAGAAGTTTGATGTCGTCCGCAAATTTGGCTACCTTGCTGCTTAACTCTGTCTCCAGGTCATTTATGAATGAATTGAAAAGCATTGGTGCCCAGGTGCCCAGGACAAACCGGACAGACGGGACACAGCATTACTGGTCTTTTTGCCCAAATGAGACCAGGATTGAGTTCAGTTGTGGTGCTCACTAGGTCACTATCTCTCCACCTAACCTACTCATAGGCAATGGCATTGCTTTGCGGGTGTAGGGGGTACAGGCCACACTGGGTGACGCGCTGGGGGGGTGATGCGCCCTGGGGGGGATGATGCGCTAAAATCGCGGCTTCAGGAGCTACCCCATCGTGCCATACACCGTTGGATGCAGAATGTCCAGCGGAATGCAATGCAAATAAACAGAATTGAAATAGCCCCTTTCCTTCAAATGTTATGGTCAAAAAACCGGAAAGAACAAATGAATGGATCCCTATGGAAAGTGAAAGTATCGCACCCTTACTCATGAGTAGGCATACTTGCCATAGTCTGTCGGAAAGGGCAGGCTGAGAGGAATCCAACGACACCAGAATGGTCCTGATCCATTGAAGGCAGCCCCCCAAAAACACGTGAGAAGGAGGTCCCATCCCTCCCAGCTGCGAGTCTGTTGAGCTCGAAACAAAGCCACGTGTCCACATTTAATAATAATAATTATTAAATAATAATAATAATTATTATTATTATTATTATTATTATTATTATTATTATTATTATTATTATTATTTAATAATAATAAATAATAGGCGCAGGTTTGAGGAGACCCATTGGGGCCAGCAGCCCTTACCCAGGGGTCAGGGGAAGAGTTTCCCCTTTTCTCTGGCTGAGCCGCTGCTGCCAACAAACATGCGTTAGATGCAGTGCAACCATCCTGGCTTACCTACTCCAGCGCAGGTTTGGATTGCTCTCTAAGATGATGAGGGGTCTGGTAAGGGTTCTGGTTATAAATAATAATTATTAATTAATTAATAACTAGGTATTTATATACCACCTTTATGGTCATCGGATTACTCCTCAGACTTTATTCAAGGCAGTTTACATAGGCAGGCGTTTCTAAATCCCTCAAGGGGATTTTTACAATCATAGAGGTTCTCTCTTTCAAGAACCAACAACATTTCAGAATGGATCTTCCTGGTTTGGTCTCACTTCTGGCCTCCAGTTTTCCCACGCAGGCTGACAAGCAGCTCCATCTCTCACATGGAGGGCAGCCAAGACACTTCTTGCTCACACCAAGAGCAGATGGAATCACTCAGCTGAGCTTGTCAGCTGCTTCAAGGTCTCGCCATTCTCAGCCATTCAGGAAGCTGCCGGTGTCCTCGAACTGGCAACCTTCTGATGTTATCTTCAGGCTAACGGAGGCTCTACCCTCTAGACCACACCTCCTGTTTACTCACAAGTAGGCGAACTTGCCTTAGTCCCCTCCCAGCTGCGACTTTAAACTGGGCACTGGGGAGTGCTGGAAATCTCACTGATTCTTTTTAGGGAATATTGCAGGCAGACGAAAGAGTAACCTGCATTGACCACTATGGGACTTACCTCTGAGTAGACATGCATAGACATGCATAGGCTTGAGCTCACAGGCTGCAATCCTACTCACACTTTCCTGAGAGTAAGCCCCATTGACCACAATAGGACTTACTTCAGAGTAGATTCACTTGGTGGAACAGGACTTGCTCCCCCTTATTTAATTATTTCTTTTATTTCAATTTAATTATTTATAATTATTTATTTTAATTTGCTTGATGATGTCACTTCTGGCCATGACATCAATTCCAATGGGTCCTGGACAGATTGTCATTCTAAACAGTCGGTCCCAGTGCTAAAAGTTTGAGAACTGCTGCAATAAGGTGTTAGTAAGTTGACATGGGTGTGTGTGTGACTCTACAACTTTTCAAAATCACTAAAAACAGAATTTGGAGGAATAATACCATCATGTTATATATCAATCAATGCGTAATTTCATGCAGAATGCAATGAAAAAAACCACATTGAAATATCTGTGTTCTAACAAAAGATACAGCCAAAAAACCAGTGGGTGCGGGGTGGTGGTACATCACCACGCCCACCACCCGGGGCGTTGCCTTGCCCACTGCATGGGGTGACGCACAGGCCTCCCGCACCAGGTGACAGGAATCCTAGTGACACCACTGCTCATAGGATTGATTTGAGGACAATGGGCCACACTGAGCTTGGAGGAAGGGTGGGATAAAACATTCAATAAATAAATAGCACAGTATCTTTATACCTTAGACCTTCAGATATCCTCAAGTTGGGAGGCATTCTTGTGTAATTGTTAGAAAATAGTGATGAAATTGATTGTGCACACTTTTCAGGAAGCAAACTCCCATTGCACTACTTCTGAGAAGTTACTTCTGAGTAAACATACTGGGTTGTAATTTAAAAGTATATTTTCTGATGCTGCCTAACTGCTCGTGTATCATATTCCTAGGCTAAGCCGATATGAGGCATTTTATATCTGGTTTGTTATAGCACAACCACATGTTCTAAGGCACATCTGTTTTAACATGGCTGCATGGGTGCAGCATGTATGATTCTTCAAATTCCACAATAAATTATGGAAGTAGTAAATTTAAAGTGTTTATTAGAATATTTGTTACAGACATGAGGCAAGTTTGTTTAATTTATATACTTCTAAATGCAACACATTTCACAATACTGTTGTGAATTTTTTTTAAAAATGTCTGTATGGGTTGGAATTACAGTATTGGGGCCAAACAAATGGAAAAAACAATGACCTGCTTGGCAGTGGATTCAGGACAGAGAAAAGATGAAAAAGAGAAAAGAAGCACGTCTTCAGACATAATTAACTTGTGGATCTTGGTGCCAACAGATGGGGTGAGAGGTATTGTTGGGGTTTAGTTCAGATGGGGTTTCGTTGGCTTGAAAAGGGGATTGATGCAGCAGGCTAGCTTATTTTTACAAACAGCTTCTTTTAATATTATTTTGTTAGCACCATTTCCTGTGTAGATGGAATTTATTTATTTGAAAGATTTATATGCCACCTTTCCTCTTAAAAACTAAGGGACCAATCCAAACCTGGACTTGGGCCAGTGCAAGTCTCTTGGCTGGCCTGGGGGTATTGCACCACTCAAAGGGAAGATAGGCCACCACTAAGGGCCCACGGGAAAAGGTGAGTTGTGTCCTGGGTTCCTTGGATTTGCACTTCCTCATCAGATGGCGCAGCTTCGAGTAGACTCATTGGGGTCACTGCAGCGCAACATGGGGTAAGGGGACTTGTTCCCCCTTGCCTCGGGCTGCACCAGTTTTGACCCCAAACATGTGCTGGATGCAGCGCAGGCCTGCTGGCCTGCATGCTTCCAGCGCAAGTTAGGATTGCGCTCTAAGACGCCCAAGGTGGCTCACAATTAATAAAAACTCAATCCAATAAATAAAATTCTATAAAACCAAGAATGCAAAAACTGTAAAATACATATGGCAGGGGTTCCCAAAATGTGTGTCATGGCTTAGGGCAGTGTTTCTCAAACTGTGGGTCAGGACCCGCCAGGTGAGTTGCGAGCCAATTTCAGGGAGTCCCCATTCATTTCAGTATTTTATTTTTAATATATTAGACTTGATGCTACCATGGTATGTGATTACATTTGGGGAAATGTTGCACATATGTACTTTTAACAGGCTACTATGTGTATGCTTTTAACAATGATAGTACATGGAACTTACTCCTGGGTGAGTGTGGGTAGGATTGCAGCCTAGGATTGCCAAAACCTTTCCTGCTTGATGATGTCACTTCCAGTCATGACATCACTTCTGGTGGGTCCTGACAGATTCTCATGCTAAAAAGTGGGTCCCGGAGCTAAATGTGTGAGAACCACTGGCTTAGGGCATCAAGGCGCACTCCCAGGGGCGCTACACGATGTCCCTGGTGGCCCCTCCTATCTGTTCTCCCTGGTGCCGCCATTTTGGATCTGGCAAGAATTCAAGAAATTCAAGATGGCAGTACCCGGTTGAGCTGGTAAGAAGCTGCTGAGGCACTGTGACTCTGTTAAGTTTGAGAACTGCTGCTTATGGTGTCAATCAAGGCCAGCATTGGGGATGAGCATCCTCGGGCAATTGCAGAGGGCACAGTGTTCTCAGAAGGCCTTCTGCTGCTCCCTGGCCTCCTGCCACAGCTACCATTACTTACTCTTTTTTCTTCTTGGTGGCTGCAGGACCAGGGCCTTCTATTACTTGATACTGCACTCCCTCATGGGGGGCACCAACAAGCATCTTGCTGAGGGCCCTGCAAAAACTGGCACCAAATGCTGGTGCCAATATTACTGCAGTTTCACTTGTGGGAGTTTCATGCAATGAATAGAATTCAAATGAATGACTGTGTGAGGTTCTGGGTTTACCTCCTTTTCTTGGGTTGGCAGTGTGAGGAAGAGCTGCATAGATCTTCAATAAGACCACCAAGCATTGAGACTTGTGGCACTAGCTCAGCAATTTTCCGCCAGTGCACCACAGCAAACTGGTGTGCCATAAATTTCTCATCTGATCTCAGAAGCTAAGCAGGGTCAGGCCTGGTAAGGACTTGAATGGGAGACCGCCTGGGAATACTGGGTATTCCTGTAGGCTTATACCATAGTCTTTCGAGACTGAAAGTTGCCAACCATGCCATGGGAATTTGGGGGAGGGTCATTCGTATGGCCATTGGGGGATGTGAGCCTCGCACTGGCAGCATGGCATGCCTTGTCAATTGTAAAAAAAAAAACCAAATCAGTACAATATGGTGTGCCTTGACAATTTTAGCACCTTGTCAGTGTGCTGTAAGATGGAATAGGTTGAAAATTGCTGCACCAGTCACTTTTTAAGAACTTTAGGTCCTTCTCAATACATGTGCCTTTTCCAGACTCTAAAGACTACTTCAAATTCACTTACAGATAAAGAATTGACATTCAGATCTCTGGGTCTGGACTCCTCTTAAAATGCTTTTCTGTCTGCAACAGCCAAAGCAGTACTTTCTGTTCTAGCCTCTTTACAGAAGCTGTCCTGGGAGTCTAGCCAGTAGACTATGCCTACAGCAAGGAGACTCCACCTCTCATTTCTGTTCCCAGTATCCAAACCACATCAGTTTGCTGGTGACCTAACTGCTCAGTAGTACAAAAGGCTGTCAATTTTATTAGTACATGAATCTTTTAGAATGTGATGCAATCACAGTTGAGCAAATGTGTTTACAAATCAGTGATGTTACTAAAGTAGTTCTGGCTAATCTGGCGTGGAAGGCTGAGCCTTTGCCATCTAAGCCTTTGAGTTCAGCTGTGCCTTGTCTCATCACAGCTTTGGACAGCTCAGTTTATTCTGCGGTCTTGTCATGAAAAATAAAATTAAATAAGAAACACTGTTGCTTCTTCCAGGGCAGTTTTGCATGATAGCAAAGGATGTTTCCTCTCTCTTGTAAAATATATATACAAAATGTATAATGCATTAACATCAAGGCAGCTGAGGAGCATGAGAATGCAGAAGTCATTCCTACTTACTAGCATTTCAAAACTCCTTAAAGATACATTTTTAATGTCACCCAAAATGTTTTTAAATTAGACCAGACATTTTAAAATATGCCACATTGGGATCATTTTCCAGAAATGTGTGCTGAGGAAGCCCTAAATACTGGGTAGGCATAAGTGATTGGAGACAACAGACACTGGCCTACATCCATTGGAGGGCCAATCTAGCCAGGTGGAACCTGAACCCTCTGTACAAGTGGGTTACCAGTGGGAGCCCTCAATGCATCATGGAGGGAGATTAAGGGAGCTAATTGCAGAATTTTCCCAAGGTACCCCAGCAACCTGATAACAGTCTTGTCTATATGATTGTCATGGAACCCTTGTGTATTGTAGAGGATTCTGGGGCAGATTCTAAGAGATACACTTAATTTGCATGCTTCGCTATCCAGGTCTGTTGAGCTGCACTCTTGCTTTATGTAAGTGTGGAGAGTGCCCTGAGAACACACCCAGCAGCGATCTTGTGGTTGCACATTGAAGAGGAAGGCTGATAGTGGTAGGCAAAGTATCCTTCACAAAAGGTTGTACTCACCTTCTCACTGAAGAACCGATAATAATTTTAAGTTCCCCAGAAAATGGTTTGAAAGTCACTAGACCACTTTGAAAGCCAAAATAAGAGACCATCAAACATTTCAAAAGGTAAAAAAAGCCGATTTTGGCTTTGAACAACTCTCAGGCCCCATCTGTTAGGTTACAGGGCTTTGCTATGGTTTTAAGGTGGGAGAAATGTACTGCCTCTTTTTACAAAAAGCAGAAGCTGTTCTTTTATGAATAAACAGAACTGGCTTGCTATTGGGAACAGAGGAAATTCCATGAAAGAACAAATGGCGCATCTTGTCTGGTATTCTTGAGTCTGGTAGACAATTAAGAGGCTTCTTTCTTGACACTACCTATCTAGGGCAGGGTGATCAAATACAATGGAGGACTGAGTGCCTATACCTTTAACTATTGTATAAAGGAGAGAATTTTGGCAGGTGCTGCTTTTTAAATCCTTCCATGTTGAACTGCACCTGTCAAAATTGCCTCCTTTATACAATGGTTAAAGGTATAGGTAGCCTGTCCTCCACTGTATGTGGTCACCCTATTGAAGGTTTCCAAGCTGATTATTTCAGATCAGTGCCCAAGATTGGATAATTCTCTCTGCAGAAGCACGTGTGGCCTCTGGGACACCAAGTGCCTCGGGAACAAAGTGCCAGGTAAGGCACCGAGAGTTTAACATCTGTGCGAGGGGAAGGCAAGTGGACCTCTGAGTTTTGGAGAAGGAGAAGGAAGACTCCCTGAGTTGTGAAGAGGAGAGGAGGAAGAGAAGGAGAAGGTAAGTGTACTCTTTCTTACTCCTTGTCTTCTAACCTTAAATCAACCTTAGATCAACATTGAAATTTAGCTTTACCTAAATTAGCACCTAATCTAACCTGAGGAAGGGATTCTAAGGTCCAGCAAGTTGGGGCACAGGAGCTAGGTGAGGGCAATAAAAATAAATACGTAAATGCGTACAGAGGTCTACTCTGAGCAGGAGCAGAGTCCTACTTGTGAGTAAGAGCCCAAGGTACAGGCACTTGGAAAAATAAATAAAACAGAGGGGGATAAAGTGGAAAGCAAATTTTTCTACTTGGTTTAAATTAACCCTATACTTAACCCAAGTTAAACTTAATCTAAATTAGAACATAATCTAAAGGTTCAGTAAATTAGGACACAGGATCTAGGTGAGAGCAATAAATAAAATAAAGGTGCACATGTAATAAAAGCAGGATTTTAGCAGGGCTAAACAGGATTTAAACCTTAGTGTGTAAGTTCTGCCAAGTCAAAAAACTCTTAAACCAGTGAGGTTTAAACTCAAATAAAAAACCAGCATGAGGTTAAAAAACAGTCCAGCCTCAGAGAACTGAAGTAGGAGGGTAAGAACATAGGAAGGGCCTATTCCCACCCAGCCAGGGCAATTTAGCATAGTCATTGTCCTTTAGGTCATAGTAATTGACCTTTAGGAGTTGATAAGAGCCCCATTCGGCAAATCCAAGCATCCCATTCAGGGAAATCTCACCTGGGAAGACCAGTCCCTTTTCAATCAGCAAGGAGGGAGGGAGGAGGAGCTAGCTAGGAGTATAAAGCTAGTGCCTGTCACCCCATGAGCCTCTCTGCAGAAGCGCACATGGTCTCTGGGAATCCAAGTGCCTCGGGAATAAAGTGCCAGGTAAGGCACCACGAGTTTAGCATCTGTGCGAGCAGCAGCAGGGCGAGGAAGCCAGGGCCCCAGATACCGCCCTTTCTCTTCCCTTGAGAAGAGGGCTGCTAACCAGTGTGGGGTTTTCAAGTACCCCTAAACAAAAACAAACAAAATAAAAAAGCTATGCAGTCAGACAGACAGCAGTAGGGTGGGGACTATCCAGTGTTTTGCAACAAGTGCCACATGTATGACTATATGTCTCTGGGGCATAAGTCATGTGTGTGTCCTTGGTGCAAGGAGCTCCAGGGACTCAGGGAACGTGTCCGCTCCCTTGAAGCCTTGGTGGCCGACCTGGAGAAGCAGAGGCAGGCAGAGAAGAACCATAGGGAGACTTCTGGGGACGATCAGGCTTTGTCCCAACCTCAGGCGTGCAGCTCCTCAGCTGCTTGGGTGGGAAGTCTCGGGGCTGGAGGACATCATCCTGGAGAGGAAGGAAACAATCCCCTAGGGGGGACCCCTTCTCCAGGGGACGGGCCCGTATCTGAATGTACTCGGGATACTCCTCGGTGGGAGGAGGGTCGGGGGCTTCTTGTAGTGGGAAATTCGATTATTAGAAACATAGAGAGGGGGATTTGCAATGGATGTGAGGACCGCATGGCAACTTGCCTGCCTGGTGCGAAGGTTGCGGACATCACTTCTCATCTAGACAGGCTGATAGACAGAGCTAGGGAGGAGGTAGCGGTTGTGGTGCATGTTGGCACCAACAACATGGGCAAGTGTAGCCGGGAGGTCCTGGAGGCCAAATTTAGGCTATTAGGTAGGAAGCTTAAAGCCAGGACCTCAAAGGTAGCGTTCTCTGAAGTGCTACCTGTTCCACACGCAGGGCCAGCTAGGCAGGCGGAGATCAGGGTTCTCAATGCGTGGATGAGACAGTTGTGTAGGGAGGAGGAGTTTAGATTTGTTAGGCACTGGGGAACATTTTGGGACAAGTGGGGCCTGTACAAGAGGGATGGGCTTCACTTGAACCAGAATGGAACCAGACTGCTGGCGCATAACATTAAAAAGCTGTCAGAGCTGCTTTTAAACTGATCCCTGGGGGAAAGCCAACAGGAGCCGAGGGGCAACCGGTTCGGGACTCCTCATCCCTACAGGACGAGGATGGGGAGGTTAGAGAACAACAAGGTAAAGGCAGAATAGGAGAAGAAATTGGGAATGGTAGCATGATGGGATGTGATAGACTGTTTGGCACAATGAGAGGATGCGGGCACAAAGGAGCTAATAAGCAGCCCATCCTGGGGCATTCCATGTTCAAATGCTTTTATGCAAATGCCCGAAGTCTCCGAGCAAAGATGGGAGAACTGGAGTGTCTGGTAACAAGGGAAAACATTGACATAGCGGGCATAACGGAAACCTGGTGGAATGCGGAGAATCAGTGGGATACCGCAGTCCCGGGCTATATACAGGAGGGACAGGGAAGGGCATGTTGGAGGTGGGGTGGCCATTTATGTTAAGGAAGGGATAGAATTCAGCCAAGTGAGATTGAAGGTGGGTTCGATTCCATAGAATCTGTATGGGTTAAATTACCAGGCCTGTGGAGCGATGTAATACTGGGGGTGTACTATTATCCTCCAGACCAGAAACCAGAAGGGGACCTTGAAATGAGGAAACAGATCAGGGAGGTGACAAGGAGGGACAGGGTTGTAATCATGGGGGACTTCAATTATTCTCATATTGACTGAGTCAATTTGTGTTCTGGTCATGAAAAGGAGACTGGATTCCTTGACATGCTAAATGACTGTGCCTTAGAGCAGCTAGTCATGGAGCCCACCAGAGGACAGGTGACTCTGGATTTAATATTGTGCGGTACTCAGGACCTGGTTAGAGATGTCAACGTTACTGAGCTGTTGGGGAACAGTGATCATGCTGTGATCCATTTTGACATGCACATTGGGGGAAGAATACAGGCGGAAGAATCCAAAAAGCCCTTGACTTCTGACGAGCAGACTTCCCTCAAATGAGGAGGCTGGTTAGAAAGAGGTTGAAAGGTAAAAAGAGTCCAGTCTCTACAGAGAGCATGGAGGTTGCTCAAATCAACAGTAATAGAGGCCCAGCGGAAGTGTATACCACAAAGGAAGAAGGGCTCGACTAAGTCCAGGAGGGTGCCCGCATGGCTAACCAGCCAAGTTAGAGAGGCCATAAAGGGCAAGGAAGCTTCCTTCCGTAAATGGAAATCTTGTCCTAATGAGGAGAACAAAAAGGAACATAAACTGTGGCAAAAGAAATGTAAGAAGGTGATACGGGAGGCCAAGAGAGACTATGAGGAACACATGGCCAGAAGCATTAGGGGGAATAATAAAAGCTTCTTCAAACATGTTAGAAGCAGGAAACCCACCAGAGAAGCGGTTGGCCCTCTGGATGGTGAGGGAGGGATAGGGGAGATAAAACGAGATGGCAGAGAAATTGCATGAGTTGTTTGCATCTGTCTTCACGGCAGAAGACCTTGGGCAGATACTGCTGCCCGAATAGCCCCTCCTGAGCAAGGAATTAAGTCAAATAGAGGTTAAAAGAGAAGATATTTCAGACTCAATTGACAAATTAAAGATCAATAAGTCACCGGGCCCTGATGGCATCCACCCAAGAGTTATTAAGGAAGTGAAGAATGAAGTTGCTGATCTCTTGACTAAAATATGCAACTTGTCCCTCAAAATGGCCACGGTGCCAGAAGATTGGAGGATAGCAAATGTCACACCAATTTTTAAAAAGGGAAAGAGGGGGGACCCGGGAAACTATAGGCCGGTCAGTCTGACATCTATAACGGGTAAGATGGTGGAATGCCTCATCAAAGATAGAATCTCAAAACACATAGGCGAACAAGCATTGCTGAGGGAGAATCAGCATGGCTTCTGTAAGGGTAAGTCTTGCCTCACAAACCGTTTAGAATTCTTTGAAAAGGTCAACAGGCATATGGATGCGGGAGAACCCATGGACATTATATATCTGGACTTTCATAAGGCGTTCGACACGGTCCCTCACCAAAGGCTACTGAAAAAACTCTACAGTCAGGGAATTAGAGGGCAGGACCTCTCCTGGATTGAGACCTGGTTGAAGACCAGGAAACAGAGTGGGTGTCAATGGGCAATTTTTACAATGGAGAGAGGTGAAAAGCGTTGTGCCCCAAGGATCTGTCCTGGTACTGGTGTTCTTCATCCTCTTCATAAATGACCTGGAGACAGGGTTGAGCAGTGAGGTGGCTAAGTTTGCAGATGACACCAAACTTTTCCCAGTGGTGAAGACCAGAAGTGATTGTGAGGAGTTCCAGAAAGATCTCTCCAAAGTGGCAGAATGGGCAGCAAAATGGCAGATGCGTTTCAATGTAAGTAAGTGTAAAGTCATGCACATTGGGGCAAAAAATCAAAACTTCACATATAGGCTAATGGGTTTTGAGCGGTCTGTGACACATCAGGAGAGAGATCTTGGGGTAGTGGTGGACAAGTCAATGTAAGTGTCAACCCAATGTGTGGCGGCAGTGAAGAAGGCCAATTCTATGTTTGGGATCATTAGAAAAGATATTGAGAACAAAACAGCTAATATTGTAATGCCATTGTATAAATCTATGGTAAGACCACACCTGGAGTATTGTGTCCAGTTCTGGTCACCGCATCTCAAAAAGGATATAGTGGAAATGGAAAAGGTGCAAAAGGGGGCAACTAAGATGATTGCTGGGCTGGGGCACCTTCCTTATGAGGAAAGGCTACGATGTTTGGGCCTCTTCAGCCTAGAAAAGAGACGCCTGAGGGGGGACATGATTGAGACATGCAAAATTATGCATGGGAAGGATAAAGTGGATAGAGAGATGCTCTTTACACTCTCACATAACACCAGAACCAGGGGACAGCCACTAAAATTGAGTGTTGGGAGGGTTAGGACAGACAAAAGAAAATATTTCTTTACTCAGCATGTGGTTGGTCTGTGGAACTCCTTGCCACAGGATGTGGTGACGGCATCTGGCCTGGATGCCTTTAAAAGGGGATTGGACAAGTTTCTGGAGGAAAAATCCATTACGGGTTACAAGCCATGATGTGTATGTGCAACCTCCTGATTTTAGAAATGGGCTATGTCAGAATGCCAGATGCACGGGAGCGCACCAGGATGCATGTTTCTTGTTATCTGGTGTGCTCCCTGGGGCATTTGGTGGGCCGCTGTGAGATACAGGAAGCTGGACTAGATGGGCCTATGGCCTGATACAGTGGGACTGTTCTTATGTTCTTATGTTCTCCTCAGTCTTTTCCATAGATGTGGCAGGCAAACCAAACTGCATCTTCCTCTCCATTGGGTGCACCTGTCCTGAGGTTTTGAAATGTAATGTTTCTGTAGGTTTAAACACAGTATAAATATGGTACCTGTGGGTTTGAAAAGTGTGATAGTTTCTTCATACAATCTTTGAATTGACTGCATGATTTTTACACGCATGCCCTACTTGAACATGATGGATGTCCATCAAGACGAGCGTACTCCATGGGTGGGGTAGAAAGGCACAATCTCTCTATCACTCTATTTAGTGGGGGAAAAATGGGAAGAAAGTTCTGTATGGTTTGCAGTCCAGTCCTATGCAACTTCCTGCATGGCAGTGCAGCTCAGCCAACCTGCTGATTGCTGAATCCCATGGGGGGATTGTCGACCTCTGGAGGCCACCTCAGGATAAGGCAACATTTGTTCTCTTGCCCCAGGGTAAGCCTGAGTTGGCCCTCTAAGTCTACTTGGACTTATGCCAGATGAGGTGCAAGTTCTCATGAACCCAGGTTAGGGGATTGAGACTGGGGAGGGGATTAGGATATCAGCATGTACCACTGCTGCCCAATCCTATCCAACTTTCCAGTGCTGATGCAGCTGCTGCCAATACTGCCCCCTTCCTGGCCCAAATATGCCCTTCTCCCCACCCCATCTCCTCCCTATTCCTCCCCCTCCCCACCTTGTTCTGTCCCCTCATCTCCTCTCTCCAACTACCTGCACCTACTTATTGGTGCTGGCAGGCGTCCCTGGTATGCTAGCTCACGGAAACAGCCACTCACAACTTGTGGCAGTGGCCATGCTGCACTGAATGGCTTGTTGCCTTTTGCAATAGCTATAAAGGGCCTTATGCTGCCAGAACTCTAGTTCCGGCTGTGCAGAGTCCAGTTAGGATTAGGCTATAATATGAATCTTAGCCTTTCTCACAAGAGCTCTTGACCGTGTTTACCTCCCATCTCTATCCAGTCTTTTCCCCCAGTTATCCTTGCTCTCTCAGACACCTTCCTGCTTCTTGCCTCATCCTTTCCTTGTCATGATCCTGGAGCACTGCAGTGTCCAGCCTTGCTTGACAAGATCCCTGCTGTGCTTCTTTTTTTTGTCCTTGAATCTTCTGTTTGCTCTGTACCTGTGTAGGATATCTGCATGACACATTGCTGCTGAAGGCAAGAAGAGCCCTGTCAGGGGGGAAAAAAAAATTCCAAAATATTTACTTATTGAGGGTATTTATAAGTCATTCAAACCTGCTGAATTTTTATTCTAAATCTTCCACTGCAGTTTCCTTGAATGTTGAAGGCCTCATTTAACAGATGGTTTCAGTAGCTCCCGGCTCTTGGAACTCTCAAGAACTATTAGAGGTGCTGGGGTGAGAGGAGCAATGATGTAAAAAGTCCTGTTGTCGGCCTTCTTGCTGTTGTTACTTTGCTGAGCCTTTGCTATGAGGAGACCTCTGTGACTCACCTCCCCCCACTGCAGGATGCAGCACATGCCCCATTGACACAGCCACATCAGCATTGGAAAGTTGGATAGGATTGGGCTGAAAATGTTGATAATGAAAGAGCACAGAGCTTTCTCCACATCTGGGCAGATGTTAGCAATGGGATGTTCCTTAAATGTTGTATGACAAACTATTTTTCAATTTCTTTTAATTGTGCCATAAGAAGTCAAACATACTGCTCCATCTTTTGTCCTTTGATTCTGCTGTAAATTTACGATGTGGAAGCAAATGCTAAAGCCCCATCAGCACAGTTTTCAGAATGTGAAGCTGGATCATCTTTAAGGGAAAGAAGAAGACAGAGACTATTTCCAAATATATTTGCTTCGTGCCTTGACAAGTAACATACCCTTCATCCCCACTTTGTCTTCCACCCACCCAAAAGGCCAATGATTTTAACTCCTGTTTTTATTCAAATGTTTCACAGTAAATTTATTCTTTCATAACATGAAGCAGTTAAGCTCTGAACTCCTAGTTTTTGGGAAAGCAGGAATGGAAAAATGTTTTCATAGGAGAAGAGCATGCCCTCTGGATCTGTTGACTGCTTTTTGTTTGTGGGAGAAAACCCATTTAAGCATTAGCTACAGTTTAAGTATGATAAACCACACACGTTCACTTTGAATTTTGCCAAACAAATATTTATACTTTTATTCTTTTCCAATACTCATTTGTGTTCTGGGATAGTTTTTCAGGTTCTTTGTTGTAGAAAGGATGGAAACACAACTCAACAGCAGGGCTATTTTGATTGTTTGATTGATTGATTGATTTGCCAGTAGTTGTTTTGTACCTTGCTTTTCTCCCAAAGAGCATGCAAAGTGGCTTATAGACCCATAACATTAAAACACTGTAATTCATAAGATTAAACATTAAAACATCCATATTAAAACATCACAAATAAAATCAAAACCAACAGCAGTCACCTCTTAATAAAAGAAGGGCAAGATCTGTAAAATCCAATCAGCAATGAAAACATCCCCATAAAATCCACAGTACATCCATTTAGTATTAAAATAACCATAACCTCAGAAAGCTAGTCTGAAGAGAAATGATTTTAGGCTTCGATGAAAAGCTTTTATGTAATTAATCTGTGGAACTCCTTACCACAGGATGTGGTTATGGCATCTGGCCTACATGCCTTTAAAAGAGCATTCATCACAGGTTACAAACAATGATGGGCAATGGTATAGCTAGCAGGGGACGGCAGGCAGGGTGCCCCAGTTTCCACCTTCGGGGGGGTGACACCACTAGTGATCAAAATGGCAAAAATTGTGGTTTTTAGAAATAATACCATCATGTTATATATAAGAACATAAGAACAGCCCCACTGGATCAGGCCATAGGCCCATCTAGTCCAGCTTCCTGTATCTCACAGCGGCCCACCAAATGCCTCAGGGAGCACACCAGATAACAAGAGACCTCATCCTGGTGCCCTCCCCTACATCTGGCATTCTGACTTAACCCATTTCTAAAATCAGGAGGTTGCGCATACACATCATGGCTTGTACCCCATAATGGATTTTTCCTCCAGAAACTTGTCCAATCCCCTTTTAAAGGCGTCGAGGCTAGACGCCAGCACCACATCCTGTGGCAAGGAGTTCCACAGACCAACCACACGCTGAGTAAAGAAATATTTTCTTTTGTCTGTCCTAACCCGCCCAACACTCAATTTTAGTGGATGTCCCCTGGTTCTGGTATTATGTGAGAGTGTAAAGAGCATCTCCCTATCCACTCTGTCCATTCCCTGCATAATTTTGTATGTCTCAATCATGTCCCCCCTCAAGCGTCTCTTTTCTAGGCTGAAGAGGCCCAAACGCCATAGCCTTTCCTCATAAGGAAGGTGCCCCAGCCCAGTAATCATCTTAGTCGCTCTCTTTTGCACCTTTTCCATTTCCACTATGTCTTTTTTGAGATGCGGCGACCAGAACTGGACACAATACTCCAGGTGTGGCTTTACCATAGATTTGTACAACGGCATTATAATACTAGCCGTTTTGTTCTCAATACCCTTCCTAATGATCCCAAGCATAGAATTGGCCTTCCTCACTGCCGCCGCACATTGGGTCGACACTTTCATCGACCTGTCCACCACCACCCCAAGATATAATTTGATCTGTAATTTAATGCAGAATGTAATGAAACAAATCGCATTGAAATATCTGTGTTCTATCAAAAGTTATAGCCAAATAACCAGAAAAAGAAAACACAACTTATGTAACAAAGGGCGTAATCCTAACCAACTTTTCAGCACTGGCATAGCTATGCCAATGAGATGTATGCTGTATCCTGCAGTTGGGTGGCACTCATGGAGGCCTCCTCAAAGAAAGGGAATGTTTGTTCCCTTACCCTCAGAGCTGCATTGACCTTATGTCAGTGCTGGAAAGTGGGGTTAGGACAGTGCCCAAAGTTGATTTCCTCAACTCAAAACTGACCAATGAGGCTGAGTGTTCTGAGAGCTTATGAGATGTTGTTATAATGCAGCATGGAACCAAGAAGGCGTTGTTATGAGTCAGTCCATGTATCAGAGCTAATAAAACTGCTTTTCAGTAGTGAAGTTAATGGGGATGACGCAATGAGTTACCAAACTAGTTGACACCAATCTTTATGATGCCACTGGTGGGAAGATTAGTTGTTGTTGGTCACTGGCTTTTAAAGTGGATTCTAAACATTCATGGTGGACTATATTCTATCAGTGGTTATTAACCATGATGGCTATATTGAACCTCAAGATGCAGGGGCAGTATGTCACTGAGTACTACATGCAGGGGACCAATAGCAGGGGAGGGCACTGATGTTCATCCATTGCTTGTGGGAAATATTAACTGCATTTATTTTCTGGCCATTATTATTCATTACATGTCATGGCTATTCATATCTCTCAGCCTCACCTACCTCACAGTGTTGTTGTGAAGACAAAAGGATAGCAACCATGCACACCACCCTGAGCTAATAAGAAGAGTGGTATAAAAATGAGGAAAATGTTAGTTAATTAATTAATTAATCATATGGGGTGTAAAAAAATTTATGGGCCCCTGGTGTCAAATGACCTAGCTACACCACTGATGATGAGTATGTGCTATCTCTGACATGTCAAATGTAAGGGAATGGCAACAGAATATAGGTATCTTATTGTCTTTTGTTCTCCCTGACGCATTTGGTTGGCCCACTGGGAGACACAGGAAGCTGGACTAGATGAGCCTTTGGCCTGATCCAGCACGTCTCTTCTTATGTTCTAAACTTGTGGTTGTTTCGTATCTTAACTCATGGTGGTTTCATATGAGTTAACGGTCCTGGATTTCACAAAAGAATATTGGGAATTGTAGTTTGATGAGTCTGCAAGATTGTTAGAGATCCTTGGGCCCCTCAGAGAACTGCAGTTCTCTGGGGAGAAGGAACAGTTATTGAACTAATTTAAGAGCCAGAACAAACATTCATTGATTGCATGGGAATTTACTAACTTAGGATTCATTCTGTGGTTGTTTTTCACTTGAAAATGCACTCAAATAGTCAGAGACTGAGGGCCCAATCCTATCCAACTTTCTAGGGCCGATGCAGCCACAATGCAGTCCCAAGGTAAGGAAACAAACATCCCCTTATCTTGAGGAGGCCTCCATGACAGCTCCCCCCCCCCCACAGGATGCAGTGCACACCCTGTTGGCATGGCTGCATTGGCAATGACAAGTTGGATAGGATTGGGCCCTGAAGTTCCCCTCTGGGAAATCTCAGTCAGGTTCCACTTTTTGTGTTGTTAATTTTTTTTTGCCTCTATGAGGCCATTCTAAAGCCCGCAGAGGCTGTGGATGGATGCGTGCATCCTCTGCGGGCTTCAGAAAGCCCTCCAGAGGCAATCAGAGCTCAGCTCCTGTTGCCTTAAGAAGCTTTAAAGGGAATGAAACCATGGATTTTGGCATCTGCATTTTTTGGTATCTGTGGATCTGAGAACAGAGAACAGATCCTTTATGGATATCGAGGCCCAACCTGCACTCTACTAGTCTTCAACCAGAATTCTCGGGAAGTGGAACATAGGACAGAACAAACTACAGAACAATTTTTTTAAAATCAAATGAGGCTGTTCTGCTTATCTCTAAATATTTCTCAATTAAAAATGGGATCTTTGCAGAGCTAAACTGTTATGTGTACTGTAAAAAAATATACCATATGCCTTGACTTTCTCAAGCTAGGTTGAATCAAGGGCTCTAAGAGTAATTAAAGACATATTTTTACAACTGTGCAGAGACAGAAAGGCATGGAACCCACCAAAGTATATTCAGGGACACATTCTTAAAAAAAAAAATTTTTTTGATTTTACTACTACTACTACTACTACTACTACTACTACTACTACTACTACTATTATATAATCAGGAACACTGAATATTATTGTTATGGATCAGCGTAGAGCAAGGAATTGAATGACATATAATAAAGACTGGTGTAAATTATATGAAGGGTCCCAATAGAATGCACTAAGCCTTTAATCAAGTGGGACCGGAAATATTTAGAACCTTCTAACACATACTGGAGAGCACGTGTGCCTCTGCACAGGTGGTATCAATCTAAAAAACAGGACTTTCAGTTTCAGCACCAACCAAAAAATAAACACACATGCATGTATTTAGGTGTCTGTACTGTACATGGCCAAAGCTTATTTCTCTGTTAGTCAAGGGGACATTCAAAACAGCTGGATGAGCAGACAGTCAGATAGAAAGTATAGCTATTTTGAAAGGGTTAAATTAAAACAGAGCAAGGATTCTTCTGGCAGGGGGCTGCACTGATGTTCTCCTGCTTGTTCTCTGAACTGTTGCAGCTTTCTTGGTTCTGTATTTCTCTTCTGTTGCATGGAAGTCGACTTTTGGCGTAAACACAGAATATACTAGACATCACCTCATAGTAAGTTTTTCCATAAAAAGTAGCAGCAGCCACCACCAGGGCAGACTCAAGATCTCCTGGTGTCCGAGACAGGATTCCAGAGGTTGAACTCATCAGTGCACAAGCTGTTCTCTCCACCTTTCCTTCTCAAAAGGAAGAGAGAAATGGAATGGAGGAGGAAATATGGAGGATCGTGGCGTTCCTTTTTGAATCCATAAGCAGGAGGTGAAGTGGTGGAGGCCCTGCCATTGTCACCCTTGCCAAAGTGCTGCCTGACATGACTGATTCAGCTGGCCTCACGGATGGACTGGCCTTGGCCTCTGTCAGTGTGGCAGTGTGTGCTGCTGAAGTATTCAACTGCACATGGCAGGTGGAAGACCAGGCCTGTTAAGCTTGATGCAGGAGTTGTACCTGATGCAGGAGTTGTACCTAAAAATGTGTGTCATAGCAACTTGCGCAACATCAAGTTGAACTCATTATGAACTCAAAACTCATGAGTTCACCTTATGAACTTGTTATGTACAGCCTACTAGGCGCAAGGGCAATATGACAGTGCCTATAGTGGGTGAATCAGGCCTGCCCCCACTAGAACATGCCCAAGCTCTTTCCTTTCAGTCATTGCTTGATAACCGTTACTAGGTATCGCATCATGCAGTACCATTTCCAGTGGAAATGGAAAAGGTGCAAAAGAGAGCGACTAAGATGATTACGGGGCTGGGGCACCTTCCTTATGAGGAAAGGCTATGGCGTTTGGGCCTCTTCAGCCTAGAAAAGAGACGCCTGAGGGGGGACATGATTGAGACATACAAAATTATGCAGGGGATGGACGGAGTGGATAGGGAGATGCTCTTTACACTCTCACATAATACCAGAACCAGGGGACATTCACTAAAATTGAGTGTTGGGCGGGTTAGGACAGACAAAAGAAAATATTTCTTTACTCAGCATGTGGTCAGTCTGTGGAACTCCTTGCCACAGGATGTGGTGCTGGCGTCTAGCCTAGACGCCTTTAAAAGGGGATTGGACAAGTTTCTGGAGGAAAAATCCATTACGAGTTACAAGCCATGATGTGTATGCGCAACCTCCTGATTTTAGAAATGGGTTATGTCAGAATGCCAGATGCAAGGGAGAGCACCAGGATGAGGTCTCTTGTTATCTGGTGTGCTCCCTGGGGCATTTGGTGGGCCGCTGTGAGATACAGGAAGCTGGACTAGATGGGCCTATGGCCTGATCCAGCGGGGCTGTTCTTATGTTCTTATGAAATGGAAGTGTGCTGTACTATGTGGGGAAGTGGTTTATGCCCTGAATCCCTGATAGTCATACAAAGGCAAACCCATACCACCCATCTTTTTCCCCTCAGTGAGTTTGAGTCCCTGCCAGGTTCATAGAAATTCAACCAGGAAAATAAATTCTGAAGAATGGATGTTTCCTTTAACCAAGTAACATAATGTAACCGCATCAGCAGCACATGCCCTATGAATTGCCTGGCTGCTTCTCTGACATTATAGAACATTTGTAATTAACACCAGGTGACTTGGCAGAGTTTCATGAGCAACAAGAAGGGTACAGAAAGAGAGAGAGAGAGAGAGAGAGAGAGACTGGCTCCTGGAAAACCACCTGTGAATCATCAGAACCTTTCTTGAATAAACTTGGTTATGTTTGTGATAGTGTTTCACAGTAATTTTATATCTTCCTTTTCATTCTCATCTGTGATGCTGGGAAGACTCAGAAAGTGGATGTATTTGAAGGAAGGGGCCTGAAACACCAGCAGCACACACCAGCTGAGCCTTGGAAATCTAACTACAGTATTCAGAATCAGGAGCTGGATGTTCAACCACCTGGAATTGTCTTAAGAACCTTTAAAATGCAATAAGTGTAGTGTTGTTCTTTTTTACTGTTTATTTTCTGAGCCTGATGAATAAACTGTCCTTTTGGTTTCCCTTGAAACCATATGGACTACAGTCCTCAAAAGGGGGGGGGGGAGGAATTGATATTCTTATGATTCAAATGAATCTTCTGTGACTTAGGTCAAATCTAGTTCTCAGTATAATCAGTTAAACATAATTATGAGGCATGGAGTTTGTGGAGTGTCTTGTTCATGGATCTTAAGGTCAAGGCCAGAGGTTAAAAAACAACAACTCCACAATTGAATTATTGCAGTGACACAGTTGAAATGTTTCAGGAAAAATACTCTTGCATGTTTCTGTATTATTTGCAGTAGTTTTGAAAATAACAGACTGCCAAAGACCTTGGTGTGATTTTAATGGAAACAACACTCCTAGCCTAAGCTCTTTGGCATCTAGGAAAATTATGGTCTCATGACAAATAATATTTGCAAGGGAGATGGTGAAAAAGACAGTAAAATGTAATAGTATAAATAAAAAATGAGCAATGTATTGTGGCTTGATTAAACCCCCTCCCCCATCAAGCTTTTCCAATTTACAGAGAGTATGTGTGGTAAGGTTAATTTATCCTGAACTATGTAGCATATAATACTATGTAAACTGCTTAGTGAACTACACCTGTTGAAAAGTGGCATATAAATCTTCTCCTCCTTAATAATAATTAATTAATTAATTAATAATCCAACTCACTGCTGCAGTATCTCTATATGAGATGTTCAGTTTCAGGAGATAGATCATTGTCACCTTGATCATTGTCATCTAGTTTCCAGACATTAAACTTCAAAATAAAAACATCCACAAAGATAAACTATGCCCCTGTGCAAAACAAATATATGGTTCAAGATGGTTCCTAACCTCATTTTCCAAACTTTACTTCTTTTCTGCATTACTTTCAGTTCCTGCTTTAAAATGCACCAGTCACTCAGAAGATCACTAGGTCACAGGGCATGGTCTCAGGGTGCATGATGTAGACAACTTTCTAACAGCCCAATCTTAAAGGTGGTGTCGTTGGTACCACCAAAGCAGCTACCACTGCATCCTGCAGCCCCATGGCAGCAGCCAAAGGTCTCCATGTGAGAAGGGAACTTTCGCCCTCTTCCCCTAGGGCAAGCTCCAAGCCCTGCAATGGGGCTTCTCGAGTCTGTGCTGGCTATTTTGCCGGCCCAGATTTGAGAGACTCTGTGTTGGGCCTTCCAGCCCACCATGGAATTCAGAATCCGACAGAGTTCATATTTTTCCAAATTATGGATTCATAGCATTAATACAATATGCAGGCTTACCCTTGGAAATTCAATTTTTTAGCCATTCAGAGATATCAACATCTTTGTTAGCAATTTCACTTCTTAGAGATTTATAATCCAGCATGTGGGCACATAAAAAACCTTTATTTGACTTTCCCTTTTTCATCTTCAAAGAGGAAGCACTGCATGACCAGATGTCTTTTATGTTGGACATCCAGATTCAAAACTCTTGGCCCTTCCTCTGTCTTGCTCAAAAGGATAATAATTACCCTTTAAGAAAGCATTCTTCCCTTAGGAAAGACTATAAAACAGACAATGGCAGTACAATGTAGCTAGTAGAATTTATGTTGGCTTGTCACTCATCTTGCTGTATCTGTTCTAAAGTCAATCCCATTTCTTAATCTGCCTTGCATCTGATTCCATCACTCACAGCCCAATCCTATCCACTATTCACGACCACAGGAACTTGTGTTCTGCCATTGTAAATGTAATAGTGCCACTGTAAATGGTGTGCTGCTACCACACATGAAGAAGTCACCGGGCAGATAGCCAGCAGCTCTGCACACCTGCCATCAATGGATCCAGCCTGCACCAGTAAGGGTAGGCTATGGGTGATTCAGGGAGATTTGAAGTGGGCAGAGGGCAGTTTGGGGCTTGGGGGTGACTCTCAGCAGCAGTGACTTGTACCAGGATGCTATCCCTCTTTTGCTGCCCAACATGCCCCCTTCCTCTCCTCAGATTTACATCAGCAAAATAGCTGGCAAGGGTCTGAAGATACCAATTTCTAACAATGTTGCCTACTGAGAAGTAGCAAATTTTTTACTTACCTCAAATTGGCTTTCTGGTTGCCAGCCCCCCGCTATAGTATGCAACACACTCTGTTTGTGCTGCTCCATGCTATGGAGTGGTAAGGACTGGGCTGTTACTTCATTGAACTCTAATTCTGATTTGTCCCAGTGGAAGTCACAATGTAGGGTGTACAACCATAGAAATCCAGAACCTCTCATTCCAGTATGTTGATGTTGAAATTTTGGCTCAAATTAAACATTGGTCTAAATTTCTTTTGCTCCATTTGTCTCTCAGGTATAGTACAAATTGTCAAATCATTGAAGTAACTAAGGTTAGAACTACACATGACGTGCAAATGAGTATTACAAACCCTCGACAACCCCAACTTGCAAGAAAAGAAATATCAAGAAGGGACATTTTGGAATGTGCTTTTGGAAATCTTCATAGAGGGGAAGTGAAGAAGTGGCAGGTGGGGAAAGGGTTCAGTGTGTGTTATGTGTGTGCATATAAGGGACTTGCTCCGGCCTAAGTGTGCCATTGTGGGCCCTGGGGACGGTGAGTTTGCACCGGTCAAACTCAGCTGGCACAGAGGTCTGGAGAGTGCAGGGAGGAGGCAGGGAGGAAGCGGGAAGAAGGCATTTCAGGATGGAGGGAGGGCAGGTGGTCCTGGGAGTAGGTGGGGAGCGGGAGGCGGGGCTGGGACTGGCAGTTACACCGGATCCCAACCTCGTTCCCTGAGCAGCACGGAGCAGCTCCAAGCCATTATGTTCTCCTCAGACTTGCATCTTCTCCTGAGGTGGCGCAGGTCTGAGGAAGAGTTTCCCTTGCCTCCGGTAAGCTGATTCTGGCCCCAATCTTGCACTGGATACAGCACAGGCCTCCTGTCCTGCCTATTTCCAGCACAAGTTAGGATTGCGCTGTAAATGTCTAGTTTGGCCTTTAGATATGGAGAAATATGTAAAAGAGTGGTGGGTGTAGTACAAAAACAGCTAACTTAGGGTGCAATCCTAACCCACTTTCTAGCACCGACATAAGGGCAATGCAGCTCTTAAGTTAAGGGAGTTAACTTAGAGTTAAGGGAAAGTAACTAAGAGTTACCAGAAAAAACATTACTTTGAGGAGGCTTCTGTGAGTGCCACTCAACTACAGGATGAAGCACACATCCCATTGGCACTGCTCTGCCAGTGCTGGAAGGTTGGTTAGGTAGGTTGGTCCTAATCTTAAAAAATAACCCTAACCTTAATAAATTAGTCATATCCAGTCAGTGCCGCTCAATGTTGACAATACCAAGTTATATGGACAAAAAGTTTGACTCAGTATAAACCAGCTTCCTATGTCATGGTTTGTGTTTAAGGGCTCTTCTATGGGTGAGATCTCTTCATGTTTCAGGGTGGAACATTCACTCAGCAGGATGTTCTACCTTTTTCCATTCGAGGTGCTTACCTTCTATGGGGCAGGAACTACAGCCATAGCAGCCAACTGTTGGATCATCCTTTTTCAGGGGTGCCTTTAGCAGGTGGATCTTGAACATGTAGAAAATGTAGCATTGTTCTCCATGTGATGAAAACCTTCACCTGCTAATTCCTGTAAATCTAACTATTCTTAAAAGACACCCTGGTTGGGGCAGTGCAGAGGCTGGCAACACTAGCTACAGCAATGTCTCCTTTTGCCACCCAGCAGTTAACCTCTAATTTCCCCATTGCTTCCAGGCAGGCAGCAAATTTCCTCATCCCCTTCCCTTCCATCCTTCCCACACACCCCCATGCTCATTGGCATTTGACCATAGAGAAAGCCTACTCTATCCACACAGCCAAGTCATTGTGTAAAGGTCAAAGGAGCCATCCCTAACTCCTTGTCTTCTCATGGAATCTGCCTTCAAACATATTCGTGACAAATTCCTACCATTGATATCTCAGAGATCTGTTTAGAAGGAACTGCAAGTAGGGTCAGCTTGTTCATGACCTGTGAGATTTAAGGATGGAAAAGGCACATTAGATCATCTTGCCTCCCTGCCAAGAGCGGCATTGTTTCTTGCAGTACTTAGTTTTATGAGTCCCAAGAGAGGAGAGAGAGTCTCACACTTCCTTTGGAAGACTATTGCACAGCCAAATGCAGCCAGGGACTTTTCTTGGTATTTGGTCTAAAATTTCATTCTAGTCACCCTCTAGTGGTGAGACTCACTTCTCAACATCTGTGTTTCCATTTTACGCCTGACTGTATATGTCAGAGGCCACAAAACCACCTCAGGCAACTTTCTGTGGGATGCAGTTCTATGTACAAGTACCTGGGAGGAGTAATCACCATCGAACCCACTAGGACTTACTTCTGAATGAGTACTGTATGTGTAGGATTTCTCTTGGTTATGCTGTTGGTCATAATGGTTGGTTATGCTGTAAAATGGCCCAAGGAATCCTTATATCTAACCAACTTTTCTTGTGTACTTAATATAGACAGACTCAAATACCTGCCTTCATGCAATATTTTCATTTGTGGTACAGATGCAACCTCAAGAAGATATGAAGAGAGAGGTGTAACAACAAGATTACTGGATTTTATTATTTATTTTTCACATTTTTAAATATGGAGGAGCTCTTCCTCCAAGGAGCTCAGGGTAGTGTACATAGATCCTTCCCTCCTTTTGTCCTCACAGCAACTCTGTGAGGTAGGTGAGGCTGAGAGAGAGAGCAAGTAACTGACCAAAAGTCACCCTCAACCAGGAAGCTTCATGGCGGAGCAGGGATTTAAACCTGGATCTTCCAGGTCTTAAGTTCACCCTTGGATGTCAAACTCCTTAGAGCTTGAGACCCGAGGTAAGTGTGTGGGGGAGAGGGGCTGTGATATGTTCTCCAGGATTGCACTGCTGCCAGGGATGGAAGGGATTTTTTTTACTTACCTTCATGCTGGAGTCCTGGGGGGTCCGAGGAGCTGTCGACAGGACTCGCCGCGCCTCCTGACATCTAAAAATAACAAAAAATGGACACTTGCAATTTTCATCATGAAACCGGAAGTGCCCTTTTTGTTGTTATTTTTAGATGTTAGGAGGTGCCTGCATTTTTTTTTTTCTGTTAGCAGGATCAGGGAGCCCTGCGGAGGGCTCCCCAGACACCCCAAGACTTTGGTGCTTGCTGGAGGTAAGTAAAAAAAGAAAGAAAACAGTCCCTGGCAGCAGCAAGATCCTGTGAATCGCATTGCTGCCTTTCTCTTTCTCCTTTCCCCTGTCCCTTAAGGCAGGGCTTATCAGGCTGGGGTGTTGCGACTCCCCAATTTGAGAACCTCTGCATTACTACACCATCCTGGCTCTATAAATGAGCCTATCTGTAACAGTAGAAGCATTTACCCAGTCTGGGGACTTTCAAAGGGTCTTGTCACCTACACACAAATATCTAAAGACAGCATTCTTGAACAAGTTCCCATATACAGGTCTCTGCATTATTTTCCTCCCCCTCATAAGACTTTTCCCACAGTTTCTGCAAGATGTTTGTTCTCAAAAGCAACCAAAGTTCAATTAACTTTGTTTTTTAAAAATTTGTATCATTTTTTCCCCCGAACACAGTAAGCATCATCACAAAGACAGGAAACTTTAGATGTTGATAAAAAGTTCTGGAAAGCTTGTAGTAACATTTTGAGAACTATTTGCAGTATAATTGTATTCCTCACAACTTTGCAGTGGTGTTGGTGTCGCTAGAGGGTGCAGCGGGTACGGGCCACACCAAGTCACACGCATTCTGGATGTGACACCACTACTCGTCAACATTTTTAAAATCTCGGTATTTTCAACTAATTCAATTGTGTTATATATACATCAATCAATTTGTAATTTCATGCAGGATGCAATGAAACAAACCACACTGAAATATCTCTATTCTATCAAAAGTTATAGCCAAAAAACCAGCAGGACGGGGTGATGGTACATCACCATGTCCACTGCCCAGGGCATTGCCCCATCAACTGCATGGGAGGAGGTCCATAATAGGGTTGATGTGCTGGCCTCCCATACTGGGTGATGCAAACTCTAGTGACACCACTGCAGCTTCACCTAATCCAAAAGTCCATTTTGATTATGGGCATGATAATGACATTTGTGGAGAAAGCGATCTGTAGATGGGAGACAGACAAACCTCTGCCCACTATGCTAGATGGCTACTCTTAGAGCACATTGGTTCTGCAAAGGGAACTTTTACTCCTACCGCCTAATTTTATGCATCCTTACTCAGAAGTGTCTTCCATGGGACTTGGGGCCCATTCTTATGCTTATGGCTGTCTATGTGTTTATGTTTTTCATGCTATGATATTCAGTGAACCCTGCTTTATTTGCATAAATGAATCAATACAATGAACACTGGACACTGGAAGAACCATGGACTCTCCATATTAAAATAAGGTTTACTATATGAGAAGTTCTGCTCTTTACAATAAGTATGCACTGCTGTGACCAGGGAGAGAAAAGGAAGAGGGAATGGCGGATAGTTAGTGTATGACCGAATGGCAAAGTAGGAGGAGTTCCTTGCACCCTTCTTCCTTGCCTGGCAGTGGCACCACAGCAGAGCCAGTGACAGCACCTCCCTTTCTGGGATGGCTGCAGCAGGGCTATTGTGAACACTGGAAAGAACTGAGAGGGAACAGGCTGAGTGAGACGCAGCGTTGTGGGTGGCTTTACTTTCTGTGTTGCGAGTGTGGTTTGAGAATGTTCAAGCCTTGAGATGGAGAGATTCAAAATATCATGGGGGGGGGTGATAAGAGTCAACCTGAGAGGGGAAGGGATAACTTCAAAGCAGCTGGGCCAGCACAGGAGGAGGAAGGCCAAAGGAACGCTCCGATCAGTTGAACGACTTCCGAAGTTCTGGAAATAATGACCAAAAATCTATGTATTATTGGGTTCTCATTACAATATTTTCATGATATGATACGAGTCCCTGGAATGAATTAGTACTGTAAACTGGTAATCCACTGTATATCAATGGTATGTTTTTAACAAATAGTTAGTAATAACATTTATTTTTCTTTTAAAAAAAAAAGAGAGACAAAAACGAAGTAATACTGGCTAATTAGTCAGCAGAGTTTTTTTAATGTCATCATAATTCTTTTTAATACAAGAATTGAAGAAAAATGTGTGCATTTTTCACACATGTGCATGCATCAAACAAGGAAAGCATACTGGTTCTGGGGAATAGTGTTTAACCAACTGGAATAGCTCAGTAGTTGAAGGGCAACCAGGTGGAAGTGCTTTTCATCAAGGCAGCTTCTCTTGGCAAGATTGTCTAATGACTGTGGAACCAGAGAGAGGTTCAATAGTTTTGTCTAGTGCAATCTTCCCACTGTCAAGGTGGATTGCATTCCCTGGAATATGTTACCATGAAGTTTCTAGCTTTACTACAGCATCAGATACATGTGTTGCATGCTTTCTGGCCAAGTCATGTATCTTTCCACTGGCTGGGATGAGCGTGAGCCACTCTGCAATCTGATTCTGCTAGAGATCTCTCCAGAATCAACATAATTGGCAGCCCAATCCTATCCAGTTTTCTAGTGCTGGTGCTGCTGTGCCTATGGGGTATGCACTGCTTCCTATGGTGGGGCAGCAGTCACAGAGGCCCCCTTAAAGTATGGGAACATTTGTTCCCTTACCCCGGGGCTGCATTGCCGTTGTGCTGGTGCTGGAAAGTTGGATAGGATTGGGCTGTAAATTATTTAGCTCACTATCATTAATGACATTGACTTAAAACAGACCTATGAGTTATGCTTCTGTGAAAAGCTGTTGGAAAATATAGACAGGGCAACCTTGTACATTTATAGAACTATGTAAAGAAGAACATGCAAAATAATTTGTTGCTCATCTCATGACATAATTACGCTGTGAACTTCTCAAAGTTGCAGTCCTAAACATCTTTACAGTCTGGTGGGACTTATTAATGGTAGGCTGGACAAGACATAAAGAAATGCCCTATTAAAAATGTTGTCTCCATTGGCCTCATTGGGGATCATGACCTGAATGGTGTAATAAGTAGGGCTGTGGCATCTTGTAGTCATTGGATTGTATTCCATTTGTATGGAGGAACTTCAAGTCTGCAGACTCTCCTTTCCATGACTGGAAGGAGAATGGTGCACATGCAAGAGGTACTTCCATGAGTAGAAGGGTCTCTGCATAAGTGGCACTCTCCTTCCCTTTGCAGAAAGAGATTGTAGCCATGGAGTGATTCTACCCAAACAGTTGGGGAACAGCCCAATGAACTCTATGATGTTTACAGCCTAATTCTATGATCCAGCTTCACAGCTGGAGCGAATGTTCCAGCCGCACAGTCCAACCTATGGCATTGTGAAATGCAACTCCAAATAGTGCACAACTGGGCTGCTGCAAGAAATGGCAAGCAATGCCTGCTGCATGACCATGGCCTACCTGGAGTCCCTGGCTCCAGTGAGCAAGCAGCAGGGGTAGGCTATGGGCAGGGAGAGGGAAGGAGTGGGAGGACTGGGGGCATGACAGGACAGGGGTGGGGAGGAAGTGGGAGGGGCTGGATCAGCAATGGTGCATGCCAGATTTTATACCCTCTGCTTTAAACCTCTCCACCCTTCTTCTCTCCTTGAGCACTCTCCAGTATAAGTGGTTTATGACCAAGGAGGGGCCCTTACTTGTCAGGTGCTGTAAATGCCAGTCAGATGCCAGGCCCAGGCAAGAGGATGACGTGCCGTCGCTGGGGGTGAGACTGCCTAGTGGCAATGCGGCCTCTGGAGGGTGGGGGGAGAGGGCTGAACAGAACTGAGGGGAGGAACCGGGATGGAAGGGGGTGAGATCAGCAGAGTTCTGCCGGAAGGCCCAATATGGAGTCTCCCAAGTCTGTGCTGGCAAATTAGCGGGCGCAGACTTGAGAAACGTCATTGTGGGGCTTGGAGCTTTCCCCAGGGGAAGGGAATGAAAGTCTCCCCCAGGAGATCCTTGGCTGCTTTCCAGTGCCCGCTGGATATAGCAGTAGCCACTTTGGTGCCGCTGCTCAGGAAGGTGCTGGGAAGTTCAGAATTGAGCCCTTAATCTACACTGATTTGCATAAAAATAAAACAATATTTGTGAAAGAAGATTAGATTACGCAAGCGAACGTGTGAGTTTTTCTAAATGAGTTTTAGAGTGTGTGAGTTTTTCTAAAAATAATTAACTTTTAAAAAAATCTGCATCTGCATCTTCTTCTTGGAGGGCCATATCTTTTGTGATTATGAGTTTGTACCAAAGAGCTTCAGTACTTGAGCTCTAAAGGAATCTGTGCAACACATTTAACAAATTTGTCCCCCAAGAGCTGGGGGCCTAGGACCCGGGGAACCTGGCAGTCAGTGGCAAAGCAACAGCAAAAAGCTGTTGGCAAGTGAATTCCATAATCTACTGTTAGTTCAAAAACTCAATTTATTAAACACAATAAACACATAGTCCAGTGTTATGCCAATTTAATTATACAATTGTGGAGATTTAATGCTCCCACTGAATTTTTATGGCCTTAGGATTATGAATAAAATCCAGACAAATTCTGTTTCTGATTTGGACTTGATGATAAAAATGAAGTAATAAGAATTTAAATGAGTCACAACTTGGAGAAAGAGAAAATGAATTACTAAAATCCTACAGAAGTTTGTTAGTGTGTTTGGGGGGGAAAAAACACAAGAGCTCTTAAAAAACAGCCATCTGATTCCATACTGTATAGACCAATCACTGAATGGTAATTCAGTATTTCCAAGAAATTGCAACAGAAATAATGTGACTCAAAAAGAAGCATACTAGACATTAATCCCATTGACAGAGCTTCCCTTCAAGGGCAAATAATATTGCACAGAGTCTGTTCCAGACTAGGATTATTGCAGCAGCTGAGTTTTGTTTAAAGAACCCTTGCTCACTCTGTGGTCACAGTATGAACCAGTTCTCCTGAAGCTACTATTTAGGAAAAAATTTTAAAGCATGCAAGGGCCAATCACATGTAGTTCAGCCCTCCAGCTGTTGTTCCATCTAACTCAGTATCATCCAAATTGACAGGCAGCAAAAGCCCTCTAAGGTTTCAGCTGGGTCTTTCTCACCCCAACCTGGAGATCCCAAGGATTGAATCCCAGGGATTTTACATGCCAAACATGTGCTCTCCCACTGAGCTACAGTTCCATCCTGGGACCTGCTAAAAACATTTCTTGTTAACCACAGTCCAGCTGCTTCAAATCAATGAAGGGATTCCTCAGAATTCTTTAGGTAGTCTTCCTTTTGACCTCTGATTATGAGATTGTATAGGAATACTACCCCACATGGCTTAGTGTAGCCAACAGGTCTTCAATCATGCTCTTGAACATTGGTTCCCAGCTTGTGGTCTGCAGTCCACAGGTGTTCTGCAAGAACATAAAAATTGGTCCACAAGGTTTCACACACACAAAATTAAAGATTGCTCTTCGTTAATTTTAATAAGTGCTCCCATGATCTTTCCCACCTGTGCCTCACTAGCCTTTTTTCCTGCTCTGTTGGGGAGAGGATACCAGCCTTGAGCATTTTGGAAGAAGGGGTGGAGCCTGCAGGAAAGGCTTACAGGAGAGGGAAGGAGTGGAAGAATCCATTGACCAACAGGAAAAGAGTCCTGACACAGTGAGGTGGTCCTGGCACAGCCCATGAGCGGATGAGAACTTGCTGGCTGAAGAGCAAGGGGGGCATGTCCGTGAGTGGGCAAGCGAATAATCCGCCGCCCCCCCCCCCGATGCAAGAGCAGGGAGCACACTGATTCAGATTTTTGCCTCAGTGGTCCATGGTGTCATTAAAGGTTGGGAGCCATTGCTCTTGAAGATGGCATAAGTTCTAAGAAGCAGGCAGTTGTACTTGTATGGGTGTGGATTTACATGGTTGTCTGTGATTCGTTGCCAGTGCCAGTCATTAATGCATACCAAATGATCCAGTTTTGTGAGTCTTTTTCCTCTAGCTTATTTTACACCTTCCAATCCAGGGAGTGGGAGGTGCTCTTGTCTTCTGCTTTGGTCAGTCTTTTGCTTTAGCTTGTGCAGTCAAATATATAAACTGGCCCATTTCTCTTTTATCTGACCCCAGCAGGGGCCATGGACGTCCATCTGTAGCCTCTGCCAGGCTCAGGCTGAGCCTTAGAGGCAAAATATTTGACTTCCTGTTTTTCTGAAAAAAACAAACAAACCAGAAGTGATGTTTTAAATGCCATATAAGGCATTGGGAGACCTGGGGAAGCCCCTAAAACTGTGAAGTAAAACTGCAGATATGCAGGCCCCCTAAAAGTAAGAGAACTTTTGTTTTCCTACTTTGGGGCTGCGTTGTGGCTGCTTCAGCATTGGAAATTGGATCAGATTGGGCCCTTAGAGTCATACAAGCAGTGGGCAGGAAAAGAAATGAGCACATATATCCCAACCCCCTTTCTCTATTCTAAATCCCATAATAAAGCAACCCACTGGTGTCACTGGGGGGGGAGGGGATGCGGGCTGCACCAGGTGACACGCTGGGGGGGACGCACCCTGGGGGGAGGACGCGCTAACATTGCGGGGTTAGGAGCTACCCCGTCATGCCATAAACCATTGGATGTGGAATGGCCAGCAGAGTGCAGTACAAAAAACAGGATTGCAATAGCTCCTTTTGTTCAAAAGTTATGGCCAAAAAACTGGAAGGAAAAAATGCTTGGAGCCCTATGGAAAGTGAAAGTGAGCCGTATCACTCGCACGTTCACTCGAAAGTGAGCACGTTCACTTGCGAGTAGGCATGCTTGCCATAGTCGGTTGGAAAGGGCAGGATGAGAGGAATCAAACAACACTGGAATGGTCTCAATTCAATGAATGCAGCCCAAAAAAACACCCTAGAAGCTCCCCCCTCCCAGCTGCGAGTCTGAGCCCGAAACGAAGCCATGTGGCCGTGTTTACTCACGAGTAGGCAGACTTGCCTTAGTCAAGGCAGGCTGAGAGGCTCCAAGGACGTCAGAATGGTCCTCATCCAATGAGTGCAGCCCCCAAAAACACCGGAGAAGGAGGTTCCTCCCTCCCAGCAGCCTCCCTCCCAGTCTATGGAGCCCTATGGAAAGCAAAGCAGGCTCACAGTCGTGTTTACAGTCACGTTTACTGCCTAGTCGAGTAGGCAGATGTGCCTTGGCTGGTGGTCAGGCCAGGCAAAGGGAATGTGAGGACACCAGAAGGGTCTTGATCCATTGGAGCGCAACATACGGCAGTCGTCCCCCCCCCCTAATTAGGACAAAAAAGCAGCTTGAGCTGGTAAGGGGAAGTTTTCTATTTGGCACTTGCAAAGCCAGGAGGGTCTTTATCTTTATATGCCTGAAACAGAAGAACTTTAAACTGGACACTGGGGAAAGCTGAAGAGCTCACTGATTCTTTTTTGGGAGGTTGTTATTGCAGGCAGACTACAGAGTAAGCTCCATTGACCACTATGGGACTTACTTCAGAGTAGACATGCATAGGATTGGGCTCACAGGCTGCAATCCTACCCACACTTTCCTGAGAGTAAGCCCCATTGACCACTATGGGACTTCAGAGTAGACATGCATAGGATTGGGCTCACAGGCTGCAATTCGACCCACACTTTCCTGAGAGTAAGCCGCATTGACCACAATAGGACTTACTTCAGAGTAGAATCACTTGGTGGAACAGGACTGGCTCCCCCTTATTTAATTATTTTATTTTAATTTAATTATTTATAATTATTTCTTTTAATTTGGTTGATGATGTCACTTCTGGCCATGACATCAGTTCCAATGGGTCCTGGACAGATTGTCATTCTAAACAGTGGGTCCCAGTGCTAAAAGTTTGAGAACTGCTGCAATAAGTTGTTAGTAAGTTGACATGGGGTGTGTGTGTGAGAGAGACTCTACAAGTTTTCAAAATCACTAAAATCAGAATTTGGAGGAATAATCCCATCATGTTATATATCAATCAATGCGTAATTTCATGCAGAATGCAATGAAACAAACCACATCGAAATATCTGTGTTCTAACAAAAGGTACAGCCAAAAACCAGTGGGGGCGGGGCAATGGTACATTACCACACCCACCAGGGCAGTGCCCCGCCCACTACATGGGTGACACGCAGGCCTCCCGTGCTGGGTGACGCGAATCCTAGTGATGCCACTGAAGCAACCATCAGGTTTTTCTAACATACTGAGGTGCAGTCCTTACCTCAGCATCTCTTCTGCTTTTGAAATCAACCTCTTCCCAATGTTTCATTCTGTATGATTGGGACAGTCAGGGCTGGGTTTGAGACAATTGGATCAATTGCGCCCGATTGGAGCCCATGCCCAAAGGCTCCCCACACTAGGGTAATCTTTTTTTTTTTTTTGTATTGGCAACCTTCAGTCTCGAGAGACTATGGTATCGCACTCTGAAAGGTGGTTCTGGCACAGCGTCTAGTGTGGCTGAAAAGGCCAATCCAGGAGTGACAATCCCTTCCACACCGGGAGCAAGTGCAGTCTGTCCCTGGTCTGTCTCCCTGGCTATGGGCCTTCCTTCTTTGCCTCTTTGCCTCAGACTGCTGGCAAAGTGTCTCTTCAAACTGGGAAAGGCCATGCTGCACAGCCTGCCTCCAAGCGGACCGCTCAGAGGCCAGGGTTTCCCACTTGTTGAGGTCCATCCCTAAGGCCTTCAGATTCCTCTTGCAGATATCCTTGTATCGCAGCTGTGGTCTACCTGTAGGGCGCTTTCCTTGCACGAGTTCTCCATAGAGGAGATCCTTTGGGATCCGGCCATCATCCATTCTCACGACATGACCGAGCCAACGCAGGCGTCTCTGTTTCAGCAGTGCATACATGCTAGGGATTCCAGCACGTTCCAGGACTGTTTTGTTAGGAACTTTGTCCTGCCAGGTGATGCCGAGAATGCGTCGGAGGCAGCCCATGTGGAAAGCGTAATCTAGTCTTGCCAAATATACACAACAACATAGCAATGGACAGCTTACACTACATTGCAGGTTTTATAAAGAACAGCAACAATTTTTATGTTCTTCTGAATTCTTAAAATGTCAGTAGTGTTTGTTTATACTGTTTATTATATACTGAAATTTTTTTACAATACTTGAATTACATTTTCAATTTCAAAACCTTTATTGGCATATGTACAAAGAAATCCAAATAGTGGTCTAAGAAAATTATCCACATCATACATTGATGAAGCTCAGCTTCCAGAGACAATTCTTTTATAAACATGGTAAAGAAATTTAGCCATATTAATTGATACTGCCTCATTCCTCCCAGTTAGTAATTGTCTAACAATGTCCATTTTAGATCCATTAAGCGACACTAGAAGAGGGCGTAAACAATGGCTCCTTAGATAGCAGATACAACTTAGTAGAATATGGGGACTCCAAGGAATCTGTGCCACAATGACATGCTTTAGATTGCTTAGCATTAAACCTAGCTTTCATCTCATTTGAGGTAAGGGCATTAAATTTAGCTAGGGAGAACACTCTTCATTCATGCAGATTCCTTAAGAAAGTTAAATAATTACAGGTTGAGAATAATTATTCGCATGGGTTCACTCACATGGATGGCAAAAAACGCACTATAGCAAATCAATTTAAAAAATAAAGTTTCTTTGCTCTGGTGATTTAAAAACAGCCTTGCTGACCTTTGTGATATAAGATAAGAGTCATTAACAAGACAATCCATCAGTCAGTCCTCCTCCAAGAGCTTACAAAGAGCTGAGAGCTTACACTCAGCCCCTCCCTTCACCAATGCAAAGGGATCACCTTTCTTTGTGCTCGGGGAAGGGAGGGGTCCACTGGAGGGAGAAGGACTGATGCATTGTCAGACAGCAGCCCTCTCTCTCATTAAGGAGGCTATTGAGAAAGGATTGTTCAGTTTTTTAAACTGATTTCCCTTCTTCAGGGATCAGCACATTCCTTCTCATTTGCAGGAGCCATTCGTGTTGAGTCAAATCTGTGTATAAAAAATCTGTGTATAAATAGGCTGGACCTGAACTGCTAAAATCAGCCACCCAGAGTAATCCAAAATGAAGCGGGGAACAGGTTTTTTGGGCAACAGCTAGGAGCTCTTGTTTTTCAATGTCCCATATCTGGGTATGAAGGGTCTTAAATGCTATTGTCCATGGCATCATGCCCATCAAATCCAAGGAAAGCCCCAAAGATTGGACTTTCTTACTAAGTAAGATCAGTCCTGGATACTTGAATTACATAATATGTTGATTAATTATAGAACAGTGTAAAATTTATTTCACTTTTTAAGCCCACATTTTGATCACTTTCCTTTCTACCATACAGATATAAAGTCTATGATAAATTTTATTCATATCTCTAAGTTTCTACAGACATTGCTGTGAATCTGGGACGCTGTCAAAAATGTTTCCGGTTGGGCCCCACAGCTCCTAAGGCTGGCCTGGTGACAGTTCTGTGCCTATTTATTTATTTATTCATTCATTCATTCATTCATTCATTATATGGCATATGATACATGGACTTATATAACAATTTAGATCAAATATCTATGTTTGTCCAGCCATTCAAGCACAGAGTTACCTTCATTGAAAAAGTCAGACATTGGGCCAGTATACGCCCTCAGCTTGCAGCCAGACACAATGTGGTATAAGGTTTGGTGGGAAAACCCACAATCACATTGTGGGGTAGATACTAGCCCCCATTTAAACACTGAGTCCTGGCAAACACCATGTAGGGTACGGATCCTGTTCAAAGTTTTCCAGTGCTGGCGAGGTAAGTTGAAACCTGGCACCTTAAGTGTAGATTGTCTATATATCTACCAGTTTCTGGGTGTTGGACTACCCATTTAACTTTCCATTGGGCATTGATGTTGAAATTATTGTGCAGATGTTGTGCGAGTGCCAAAGAAGGCTTCCTGGATTTAAGCCTACCAATTGATAGATGAGGACATTCGGCATGCACTGGTAAAAGTGGGTTGTTGGTGATTTTTCTATATTCTTTCACTAAAGCCTCTTGTCTCTGTAGAGCTGGTGGTGCTATGTGGGGAGCCAACAGATACATGGGTCTTATACAGCTTCTTATGATCATCATGGTTTCATTTAATCTGGCATCAATCTTGCTAGTGTGACAGCTGTTAAGCCACACTGGAGTACAGTATTCTGCTATGGAGTAGATCAATCCTAATGCTGATGTTCTGAGAGTAGTGGCTAAAGCTTCCCATCTTGTTTCTATTAATTTCTGGAGTATGTTGTTCCTGGTATTGATTTTTGTGGCCATGTTCTCGAGGTGTGATTTATAAGAGAGAGTCTGGTCCAAAGTTACTCCAAGAACTGTTACCCTGCACATGCCCGATCTCATCTGATCTCGGAAGCTAAGCAAGGTCAGGCCTGGTTGGTACTTGGATGGGAGACTGCCTGGGAATACCAGGTGCTGTCGGCTTATACCATAGTCTTTCAAGACTGAAGGTTGCCAACCATTTGGATGGGGATTGTAAGGGAGTCAGTTTTATTCTGTGCTTAAATGCATGGCGAGTCAGTTTTATTCTGTGCTTAAATGCATGGCACTGCCACTGTCCTGTCTAGTTTAGCTTTTAGCATAAGACTGCCCTAAGAATCTCATTTTTTTCAGTGCTCAAGGGCAACAGCAATCGACTTTGAAGGAGATGGAAGCCATGCACGTGATTGATGGCAGAAATTCTCTTCTTCAGGAGTGTGCCAAATAAATAAATAAAATCACCCCACTTCAACATTTTTCTTTTTGCTGAAAAGAGTTACTGTAGTGCGCAGCTGGAGCCCCTCAACAACAAGCTGTTGAAGAAGCTGTTTCATTAACCTGCATTTAGCATAGCGAAACCATGATAAAAGTTCATTTTTAAAAGATGAATGGAAAACAGTTGGAGAGGTGACAAAACCTGGAAATGACTGAAGTCAGTCCAATGGATTTCCTCACCTATGTGTTGTTCCAGTCAGTGTACACACACTTCCAGCAGTAAGATCAGTAATTTCTCACTGTCACATCAGAAAATGCCAATAAATCTTAAAAGGAATAGATGTCGTGAGGTATGTTGCCTTTGTTCACTCTCTCATCAAGGTTGCAAATACACTGATGGACAAGGCAGTTAATTATTTACTTATAATTAAGTAAACTGATCTTTGATGGATCCATCAGCATTCCCCAAGAATGCTCAAGGTGATCTATTTAACCAACATTGACAATGTAGCAAAGTTAAAAGATATAAAATTACTTTTAATATAACACACTGCAACAGTTAAAACCAGTTGGAACAGGAACAAAATATATCATTCTTTAAAACCAGAATGGATTTAAGAGGATACAGATTCCTTGGCTTCTTTTCCATTGTGAGTTTTAACTTCCTTTACTGAAATGGTCAGCAGAAAAGGAGTATTCAAGATTTAATTTAAGAATCCGGCCTTAAAACCTTTTCTCAGTATTATGATACAGTATTATGAAAGATTTTGGGAACTGTATTTGTGCTTTAGCATAAAATAGTCACGTAAATGCATAACCTCCCAACTTCTTTTTCTGTCATTGTAATTTCTGTTTAACGTAATATCTATATATATAACCCCTGCTAATTGGGTAAGAGGCACTTTTTCAAGTGGGTGCTCCTCTTTTTTAGCAAGGGGAGAGTAACTGGCCCACCTCACCCCAGCAGTGTCTTTTCCAGTGGCTGTCTGCTGGTGTTCTTTTTGCATCTTTTTAGATTGTGAGCCCTTTTGGGACAGGGAGCCATTAGTTATTTGATTTTTCTCTGTAAACCGCTTTGTGAACTTTTAGTTGAAAAGCGGTATATAAATACTGTTAATAATAATAATAATAATAATAATAATAATAATAATAATAATAATAATAATAATAATAATAATAATAATATATTATACATCTATCTATTTTACGGCTCAGGCCCCATAAAATATCTCCCACTTGGATTTAAAGTGGCCCGGGTTTGGTCACTTTCATGTAACCGGCATCAGTGCTCAATCTGAGTCAAGGCTTTGATTCTCGTCCATACTATGCATCAATCCTAAACACAGGCTGTATGGAGAAGAGTGCCACTGTAGCCAGTTGAGGGATCCTTATATCCCAGGCAGGAAAGGAATCAGCAGCTCATTAACCCCATTTTAACTTGGCAGGAATGCCCTTTTCAACCTGACATGCTGAGATGCTCTTGTACTCTACTCCAGACCCCTATAGCTGGTTGTCCCTGTGTGTGAAGACATAGTATCCAAGGGTAGTATATGTCTATGTGGGTGCAATTTCCTTCTGATTTTCTATTTTTTTCCACTTGGCAAGGGAACCTGAAAAGCTTTACAGCTCTTTGCATCTGACCTTACTGTTGCCACTGCCTTGAATAGTGTTAAGAGTATTTATTATTGGTATGTTGGCAAACTTCAGTCTCGAAAGACTATGGTATCGCGCTCTAAATGGTGGTTCTGGCACAGCGTCTAGTGTGGCTAAAAAGGCCGATTCGTGAGTGACAATCCCTTCCACACTGGGAGCAAGTATAGCATGTCCCTGGTCTGTCTCCCTGGCTGTGGGCCTTCCTTCTTTGCTTCTTTGCTTCAGTCTGTTGGCAAAGTGTCTCTTCAAACTGGGAAAGGCTGTGCTGCACAGCCTGCCTCCAAGCAGAATGCTCAGAGGCCAAGGTTTCCCATCTGTTGAGGTTCATTCCTAAGGCTTTCAGATCCCTCTTGCAGATACCCTTGTAGCGCAGCTGTGGTCTACTCGTAGGGCGCTTTACCTGCACAAGTTCTCCATAGAGGAGATCCTTTGGGATCCGACCATCGCCCATTCTCACGACATCACCAAGCCAACACAGGTGTCTCTGTTTCAGCAGTGTATACACACTGGGGATTCCAGCTTGTTCTAGGACTGTGTTGTTTGGAACTTTGTCCTGCCAGGTGATACCAAGAATGCGTCGGAGACAGTGCATGTGGAAAGCGTTCAGCTTCTTCTCCTGTTGTGTGCGAAGAGTCCATGACTCGCTGCTGTACAGAAGTGTACTCAAGACACAAGCTCTGTAGACCTCAATCTTGGTATGTTCTGTCAGTTTCTTGTTGGACCAAACTCTCTTTGCGAGTCTGGAAAATGTGGTAGCTGCTTTGCCGATGCGTCTGTTTAGCTCGGTATCGAGAGAAAGAGTGTCGGAGATTGTTGAGCCAAGGTACACAAAGTCATGGACAACCTCCAGCTCATGCGCAGAGATTGTAATGCAGGGAGGTGAATTCACATCCTGAATCATGACCTATATTTTCTTCAGGATGATTGTCAGACCAAAGTCTCGGCTAAAACAGTTCATGAGCTGCTGGAGATCTTTGGCAGAGTGGGCCAAATAATAATGATTTATTATTATTAACAGTATAACCCTTGCTAATTAAGAGGCACTTTTTCAAGTGGGTGCTCCTCTTTTATTTAGCAGGGGGAGAGTAACTGCTCCTCCTCACCCCAGCAGTGTCTTTTCTAGTGGCTGTCTGCTGGTGTTTTGCATCTTTTAGATTGTGAACCCTTTTGGGACAGGGAGCCATTAGTTATTTGATTTTTCTCTGTAAACCACTTTGTGAACTTTTGTTGAAAAGCAGTATATAAATACAGTTAATAATAATAATAATAATAATAATAATAATAATAATAATAATATAAAGGCTGCAATCCTATCACACATACCTGGGAGTAAGCTCTACTGATTATAATGGGACTTACTTTTGGGGAGACATGCATAGGATTGGACTTTAAGTCCGTTAAATCAGTATTCGTTCACTTTTTTCAGGAACCTTTAATTTGCTCTCAGTGTGGAAGGAATTGTCACTCCCGAATCGGCCTTTTCAGCCACTAGACACTGTTCCAGAACCACCATTCAGAGTGCAATACCATAGTCTTCTGAGACTGAAGGATGCCAACAACAATCAGAACTAAGCTAGATACACAACTGGATATATATCCTGCTTTTTGTAAGTGTTTAGGACCAAAAGGGAGAGGTTGGGTGGTGACCACAATGCAGTGGGAAGGTTTTCTTAAACCCTTTCCTCTCCCCCACCCAGCATTTTTTCCTGGTTAAAACTGCCCCTCTGAAGTAGCTGTTTGCCTCACATAGCAATACATGCAACTTCCCTTCAAATATGTTGAGGCATTTGTAGGACTGGTCATTATAGCCCAAATAAAATCAAATAAATAAAAACTAAACAGTCAATCTGTAGTGTCTCACTGTCTGAAATAAACCCAGAATATATTCACTTATCAGTGGAAGCAGGATCATTTGTACACACACCTGATATTAAGTTTGCTGTTGAATGTTACAGTTAAAATAGTATTGGAAGCATGAGTCCCAGTAACAGATCCTTGAAATACCAGTACAAGAGCTGCTGTTATTAAAACTAAGCCATGGTGTGGTGGGGGAGGAGTCATTTTAGGACATCCTGTTTGCTCTGTTCCATCTGGAATTCTTTCCTACCCTGTAGGAAATGAACAAGAAATGTTAGCAGTAGGGGTGTGTCCTCTCCTAAAGCAGCACATTCTTTGAAAGTTGCTGCTACCATCCAAGAATCTGGAAGCAGTCAAGTAATCAGCTCCACATTCCGCCAGAACCTGGAACAAGAATTGCAACGGGTGAGCATTGCCTTCAGAATGCCGAGTATGGCATTGCTTCTTGTCACACATACACATTCCCCTCAGACTTGTGTGAAATTCCCTGTTGACTTATATGTCACTTTCATAATTCCCCGAAGACCACATACTATTGCAGAGTTTCAGGGCATGACCTGATCACATCGATGTATTAACTAGTGTTGAATGATGCTTAGAGGATCGTCTGATGATATACCTGTTTCTCAGATTCCAGTTCAGACCAAAAATGTGAGTGGAAGCTTTGTGGCAGTGTTGTCTGTTGAACCTTGACTGTTGACTTCAGGTTTCACAGGTGTTGGTAACTTTACAAATGTATTTATGAGATAACATTCAGCTACCTGGCAAGCTCCTAACACAGGCCTTCTGCAGGATATCTCCTAGCCTATGTGTTAACAAGTGCTCTTGCCCTACATGTTGGGACATACCTGTTTGTGCAAAGTGCTCCCTTTGTGTGGAAAGTCACCTTTCTCCACAGTTCCCATCAGCAAGGCTCCCATGTGTGCATTCCCAGTGTGCAACACATGAGGCCAGAGAGGTGTCTCTCCATGCTGGGCTCCTGGTCATCTGATTTCTGGCCTCCCTGCAGAAGCTTTAATACTTTGGATGGTTTGCTGTGGTTGGCTGTGCTCTCCTGTGGTTGGCTGTGGTAGTCTGTATCCTATGCTCTGCCACTGGAAAATGAGCAGGATGGAGGGAGTAGTGGTGGTTGGGTTTTTCTGCTGTGTTTTTCCTTCCCCACTGTCTCCTATGGCTTTTTTAAAAAAGAAAAACTTCCTAAGCCAGTGCAATGTTTTGCCAATGTTTAAGGTATGTCCATCATCTGAGGGAGTTTAGGATATGTCAGGTGTTGATTCCTCCATAACCCTCCCACATTCCACTCAGTCTCCATCCCATTTTAGAGGCTTACACTAGATGTAGTTGTGCCAGAGCTATGTTGGTGCAAACTTGCACCAGTGTCTGTGGCCAATCTGTCAGTGGAACCAGAGCTACAGCGGTGGAGCATCATCATGCCAGCATCCAAAGGCATGTACTATATCCTATGCCACTCAGATTAGCATTTCACAAGTTGGTTGACACTTTTGCAGCTCTACAGTACCCTTAAGCTGTTTCAACTAGAAGTGTACCCAGAATTCTGAATACGACTATACCTTGGATGTGTATAGGTACATTGCAATACTGACAGTTTGATCTTCAACCCTCTTTCCTAATGATTGCCAGCACGGAATTTGCCTTTTTCGCAGCTGCTTCAGCATGGTTCAAACATTGAACAATCCACCATAACCCCAAGATATCTTTCCAAATTCAACATTTCAGAATTCAGATTCAGATTTCAGAATTCAGAATTCAGACAGTTCAGATTCTGTCTTCAGTGCTCGTACCTTTACAGGTACACTAAAACTCATTGCCCATTCACCCTGTTTAAAGAGGTTCCTTTTGATGCTCCTGTCTGTCTTCCTGAGCTTTTATCATTCTGATAAATGATAAAAGGAGTATTATCTACAAACTTGGCCACTAATCACTTCTAATTCTAGATGTCATCACCAAATTTTAGATGTCATCACCAAATTAAGAACCTTCCTTCATTGTGAGTGTTTATTCCTGCTCTCTGCTTCCTGTTCTTAAGCCATCTACTGATCCATTAAAGCACCCAGCCTTTTAGCCTACCTACTAAGTTTACCCAGGACTCTTTCATGAGGGACCTTACTAAAAGCATTTTGAAAACTGAAGTATACAGTGTTACTGAGAGCATGTGACTCCCTTATTAAAGCAGCTTTATTGGCTTCTACTCTGTTTCCAGGCTCAGTTTAAAATCTTGGTCATTACCTTTGAAGTCCTAAATGGTTTGGGCCTGGGATATCTAAAGGGCTGTCTCCTCCCATATGAACCTGCTTTTTCACTAAGATCTTCTGGAGACTCTCCTTTGTGTCCTGCCAACATCTGAGTTGCATTAGCAGCCCTCCACCATCTCAACTGATACCTACTATAGCATGGGAAGAATAAGAAACAAAGAGAGCTACTTAGCCTCTAAATTTTTGGCTATATGAGCATGGCTTGTGCTTGTTCCATGTGCACGAAGTGAATACATGTTCCATTATCCTTTAATCTTTTTGCTAATCTGTCAATTTCTCATTTATTTATTTCTTACATTCTTACTTTCCCACCAAATGAAGTGCCCAAAACAATATACTTGCACAATATTGTGTCCTTTTGCTCTGGCTAGCTTGTAGTGAGCCAGACTATCCAAGGAACACCAGTGAATCATTCCAGAGACAATGCTACAGGGTTGAGCTTTCTCTGGATAATAGAACACTAGAGCAGTGGTTTCCAAATTTTTTTAGCGTTGGAACCCACCTAAAAAAAGTTTCACTTTACCAGCCGCTCGAGCCTCTGTGGCTATAATGGTGATTGGACAGCAGTGCTCCCCCACAAGTAGTAGGTTGTTAAGCTACTTCAAACCCAATGCACATGGCCTAATCTGCCCTGTCAGTTTTGCGAGCTGCCAAAAATTGTGTCATGACTGGTGGGCCACCAACCCACAGTTTGGGAACTAATGCACTACTGACTTACCATGCCTTTGTGATATTTGCTTTATTTAGAAATAGGCAGAGTATCATAAAGGTAAAAACACTCCTAAAAGCAGACAATACAGCTTGTATCAGATTCCCAGAGAACCCGCTGCACAGCTCCCCTTTCCCTTGCCCTAGACCCTACTCCATTTCCAGCCAATGCTGGCTAGAAATTCTCAACTCAACTCTCTCTTCCCCAAATTAAAACTGTAATCTGACTGTTTCTCACACATTTGCAGAGCACTCATTTTAACTTCCTCCCTCCACAGGTGGTGCTCATTCAGGAAACCAGCAACAAGCATTCAAAAATAGACATCCAATAATAGTTTTTTGTCAGGTCCTTGATCACTTGTTCATAGTGATTGACACCCAATCCTGAGCTGCCCGGGGTGCCCAGGCTCAGTGGCGCAGAGAAGGGCTGCCGCCAGATCCTGCACACCCCGGGCTACTGCGAGAGGCGCCTCGAGAGAAGGGGACTTTTGTCCCCTTCTCCCAGGTAAGCAGCCCTGCAATTGGGCTACTCCCTTTACCGCCAACCAAAAGGTAGGCAGTAAAGTAAAGGCACTCATGTAGGGCACGGAGCTCTCCATGAGTGCCTTGGATACTGCGGAGTGGAGCTCTGTGGACCTGCCTCCCTCCCTCTCCCTGGCACGCCTCCCTCTCTCCTCCCAGCACATCTCCCTTCATCCTCTCTCTGCCCCCCGCTGGCCTCTCCCCTCCCCAGAACGCCTCCTCTCCGCCCCCGGCCCTGTTTACTGTACCGCAGCTCTGCAGTCCGGGAGACCGCCAAGCTGCATAAGCTGGGCACGGGCCAGCGCTGGGCTAGCACGGGCAGCAGCCCAGTGGTGAGGCTCGCAAACGTGCCTTATGGCATGTTTGCAACAGTGCTTGGCAGTGCAGAGCCGTGCCGCCGAGCACAGGACTGGGCTCCAAGATGGCCAAACTCACATCCATACAAATTTATGGAATTCAAAGATATCTTATACAAAGATAAGAATTCCATTGCCAGACCAGATCAAAGTGTCTGTCTGTCTGTCTGTCTGTCTGCCCTTCTTTTCTATCCTTCCTTCCAACTTCTCTTTAAAAAAAACACCCTTAGACATAAAGATGATGATGCTACTGTTGGGTCATGACCTACCAGTTGAAGTTACCCAATGACTCTGAAAGCAAGACTCTTAGATTTACATTAAATGAAACTTGGGGTCATCCTGAGGTCAGTAGTAGGGGCTAGGAAACCACCAGATCACCCAACCTCTAGATTGTTTTGCAGCGATAACACCTGTTGTTTCTCATATGCTGGTAGATTTTGTTTAGTTTAGAATGAAGTTCCTGAAACTATATTTTTGCTCCTCAGTTATACTTGTGTTTCATAAGAATGTGATTAAATCCTGAAGAGCAGCCACAGAACCCTTGTACAAATAAACTGCACATTTTCTCATATGGGAAAACTTCAGTTGAATTCTAGCCTTTCCTTCCACTTGGCATCACAAATCTCATATCAATTCAGCAGTGCTTCTTGTTTCTTCGTTCTTTAAATGAGTAATCCATAACTGACTGACTGCTTGCCATCCTTCTGGGTCTTTCATTGCCAATAAGTTGCACCTCCCTTCCAATGGATCTCCATGGAATAGTTCAAACAGAGATTTTTTCTCTGTGTGTTGTTAAGAAAATATCTTTGTGAAAGAATCAACAACATATTTTCTCTACTGGTCTGTGCGATCACTTCATTCAGAGACAAGCTCAAAATAGGTCCAAGGTTAAGGGCAAATAGCTTTTTCATTGGCACTGCTCTGAAGAACCAGTGATATCAATTGCACTATCTTCCAGTGTGTTGAAAGATGGAATATGCCTAATTCAGGGTGCTGATCCTTACTCCTTAAGGCTCTAAACAGCTTGGGACCAGGCAGAATGGGGGCCAACTAAAGCCTCTGGTGGGATTTTCCTAATCTAGGACCCCTAGCCCTGAGCACACATTTTCAAAATGGGTAGGCCTCAAACTCAGAACAAAATGGCAGTGGCAGCACAGCTTTGGCCCATCTGACATCAGGTCACCACCCACTACTGGGTCCTGATCCACTTGTTGAACACTTCTGCATTAGTTAATGACACAAAGAAAGGTGGAGCAAGCAAAAGACGAGAGGCTTGGAAGGAGGGAAAGAAGCAAAAGTGAGGAAGAAGGAGTGTTTCTCCATCAAGAGGGAGACTTGACCATTAGTTCATAAGTAAATGACCATCGGGGAACTGTTAGTGGATGTACTTTTCCGGACAGACATAAGGTGCACATGGATGAAATCTGTTACATGTGCTGAGTGCAGCATGCCAATGGACTGAGTACAAGGGCCAATGCCCCAAATCAGTGGAATGACATATGAAAGAGGTAGGCAAGGGTAAGGGTGTAATAGCAACATACTTTTAATGTGGGGATAATAGTACAGTATTACTATTAGGCGCCTCTTTTCTAGGCTGAAGAAGCCCAAACGCCATAGCCTTTCCTCATAAGGAAGGTGCCCCAGCCCAGTAATCATCTTAGGGCGCAATCCAAACCTGCAGTGGAACAGGCAAGCCAGAAGGCTTGCGCTGCATCCAGCGCAGGTTCGTTTGCTGCAGCGGCTCAGCAAGAGGCAAGGGGAAGCTCTTCCCCTTACCCCTGGGTAAGAGCTGCTCGCCCCAATGGATCTCTTCAGAACTGTGCTACCTCTGGAGGTGGCACAAGTCCAAGGAGAGCAGAGCAGCTTGAAGCCGCTCCGTTCTCCCCGGGGTAGGGAGTTGGGATCCGGCATAATTGCCAGGTCCCAGCCCCACACCTGGCTCCCAGTGCGCCCGCCCCCGGGGCCGCCCATCGCCCGCCCTCCCCCCACCCAGAAACGCCTCCCTCCCGCCTCCTCCCGGCCCCCCACGCCTACCTTTGCCAGTTGTGTCGGCGTGGGTGCGCTGGCACAAGCAGCGGGGAGGAAGCCACCGCAGAAGCTTCTGCTGGCCTCCATGCATTGGCGCTTCTAGACGTGCCGACACAGCTTCCTCCCACAGAGGTGCAAACATGCTTTATGTAACGTTTGCAACCCTCCCGGGGCTTTATGCCAGCCTATGTGCCAGTTGGATTGCGCCCTCAGTCGCTCTTTTTTGCACCTTTTCCATTTCCACTATGTCCTTTTTGAGATGTGGTGACCAGAACTGGACACAATACTCCAGGTGTGGACTTACCATCAATTGGTACAACAGCATTATAATATTATTATTTTTATTATTATTAACAGTATTTATATACCGCTTTTCAACAAAAAGTTCACAAAGCAGTTTACAGAAAAAAATCAAATAACTAACGGCTAATATTAGCTGTTTTGTTCTCAATACCTTTTCTAATGATCCCAAGCATAGAATCGGCCTTCTTCACTGCCGCCGCACATAGGGTCGACACTTTCATCAACCTGTCCACCACCACCCCAAGATATCTCTCCTGATCTGTCACAGACAGCTCAGAACCCATTAGCATATATGTGAAGTTTTGATTTTTTGCCACAATGTGCATGGCTTTACACTTACTTCCATTGAATGTAAGGGCTTTCATCAAGGCCACATCAAGGGTTTGGGCTTTAAGGTGATCTGTGTGTGAAAAAGGGAGCATATCCAATGAGGTTTCCTATTCCCAATATTTCTTCTGACAGAAAAAAAAAATAGGTATGCTTGTTTTACATTGAATGAACAAAGGGATCATGATATGGCCATGAACAAAACCAACTTTGAGTGAGACATTTACATGGGCTCTGATTGCATGCTGTGAGAGCATTTTTGAAACATTAACTGGAAATTATACATTTCCCTCCAGTTCAGAAAGTGCAATTCAATGTCAAGGCTGCCTAAATATATACATATTTATTGTTAAATGACATCAATTTCCACCAAAAGTTGCATATTTAGAATTTCAAATTTTAGTACATCGAGGAACTAAGTGAGACAGGATTACTGTGCCCTCCAAATGTGCTAGTTCTGGGTTGGTCTGTGAGGTGGAACAGACTGTTGGGACCATCCTCCTGCCTCAAGAGGGAGGGGCAGCAAAGTTGTCAAATAGGAGGGATTTGCCAAAACAGGGCAATCTGTGGTGAAAGGAGGGGAAGGGCCCATTCTGAGAGTGACACACATTATGGATGGTCTCCTGAACATGCTACAGGGTTTTCTGAACATATGTAAGTCAGTAGCCGTGTCCGAGTTAAGTAACGCTAGGTGGGGCCAGTGGCTGTTTTTATTCGTTTGTTCTTTACAGCCTATTATATATTATATATTTATATTATATATTATATATTTATAGGCTGGCCTTCAGTATACAATTCTCAGGATAGGCTCACATATTAAAATAGCAAAAACAATACAATGAATGTTTACAAATCATAGAAGTGCAGAATATGTCTGCAAAATCCACCAGAACTGTAAAAACAGCAATTAAAATAAATTAACAAACTGCAAAATGAGTGGCTAGTCTAAGTGGTTTAGTGAGTGGCTACTATTGGTTTAGTGACTATCATTAGTGGACTGTGGTAAGCTGGTGACATATACTGGCTAATAGTGTGAGCTATAGAACTTGACTTCCCTAGTTTAAATCTTGCCTTTGTTGTGAACTCTCTGTGTGGCCCTAGATAAGTCACTCAACCTCAGCAGCAATATGGGGATAATATTTACCACACTGAGCTGTTGTAAGGCAAACATCAAGATAATACAGGTGAAGCACTTTGCCAATTCAGGAAGTAGGATACAAATTGGATTATTCTTAAGCATACTGAAAAATAAAAAAAAATTTCCAGAATAAAATTGAAATGAAAAATTTCCAGAATAAAAAATTCACCTGAAGCTGAAAAGACATCACATATGGTGGTGCCAGGAAGACTTTTTAGGGGAAGGCGTTCATCATGGCCTCTAGTAAAGAACATGGGCTTTGGACAGGTTAATGTTTACAAGGGGGTCCTTCAGATCTAAGATCCCAAGATTTTAAAGGCTTCAGAGGAGCCCAGGAAAGGCAACCAGAGTAGTTTTAGCATTGCCAAGATATATTCCCTCTAGCTTGTTAGCCCCCTTTCAACTGAAGTTTCCAAGAGGTCTTCTGTGCATCACACACACAGCCATACCTTGACTTTCTTCTGCTTGACTGTCATCGCATTGCTCTTTCAGCTATTTTCAATTATAACCACATTTCAAGGAGGAGGGTGGGCGGAGGGCTGTCCCAGGGGTGGACAGGACATTATGCCAGATTCCAACTCCGTTCCCTGAGTAGTGCAGAGCAGCTTGAAGCCACTCCATTCTCCTCTGACTTGTGTCACCTCCTGAGGTGGCACAAGTCCAAGGAGACCCATTGGGGCTATGGTGGCTTACCCGGGGTAAGGGGACAGAGTTTCCCCTTGCCTCCAGCTGAGCTACTTCTGGCCACAGTCTTGCACTGGATACAGCACAGGCGTGTTGGCCTGCCTGTTCCAGCAAAAGAGGATTGTGCTGTAATTCATTTTTTTACTTTTGTCCATGCTCTGGTCTCTAACCAAACAAAAGTGTCAGGTACTGCTGTACAATGTGCAGTAATAGCTCCATGATGGAAGACAGGCAGGCAGTTACATAGATATCTAGACTGTGCTGGGGCTGAGGAGGATGGCTTGAGGGCTAAGTTAAGCTGCTTTCCAAGCAAAAGGCTTAGGATGGCTGATTTAACAGAGTAATGCAGAACAGCTATATTTTACTAACAGCCTTTTTCTTTGTTAGGGTGTTTTCAAAGTTTTCCACAAGGCATCAGTGGGTGGATCATCAAATGGAAGCCAAGCATTAAAATGGCATTGATTTTATTTTATGAAAAGCGATTCCAAGTGTAGCGAGGTAAAGTGAGCCAGCTAAGTAAGTCTGTGTTGACATGTAAAAAATGCAACTTCAGTTTGAAGGTCAGACAGGAATGAATGGCCTCAAAGATGTTTTGTGACTGAAATGAATGTCAGATTCCTCAAGCTGAAGAACAGGGAGCCTAAACAAGTTTTCTGCGTCACCCATTTAGTGGAGCTGCTGTAGTCACCCTACTTTTGGCTCCGGATTTCTGCTGTGTTCCAGTAGACAGCGAGCACCTGGGAACACTCTGCAGAGAGGACTTGATTCCTTGACAGCTTTGGATAAGGGCCTACATAAGCGAGGAGGGAAGAAAGGGGGGCATTGTCTTTCTCTCAGCTACAGCGCTGCTTTTCAGATCACCTCCAGAAGTGAAAAGTTATTACAGTTATGGAATCTTTTTTTTTTTTCTGGACAGTCAATGTAAGAAAAACTTGTTTTAAATAACATGTTTGGGGATTTTAGTACTCACAGCTCCAGGATAAACTCATTGCACTTGTTCAGAGACTTACATCAATTACAGGCCAATCTTATGCTCTCTCCCATCGCTGATGCCTGTGTACAAAACTCGCTTGTGCTGCATCCTGCTGAAGGGGCAGTCCCTGAAGTCTCCTCTGGGTAGGGCAACATTCATTCCCTTACCTGAGGTTAAGCCCATGTGGTGCAGAGCGGTCTACTTGGACCTGCACCAGCAATTTCACTGGCGCAGAGAACTGGGCCACAGGACTGGGTCTGGGAAGGGAATTAGGATTTGCACTGCACATTTTTGGAGTGATACAGTCCTGTAACAGCATTCCAATATTCTGCGGTGCTGTGTGGCTCATTAGCACAGGGAAGAGCTTTTTGAAGGTGTTCTCACTCAGTAACTAATGTGCACACGGGCCTTTCTTTCCTAGCAGTCTGAACAGAAGTGAACTCTGGAGTATCCTCACATGACTTCAATAGCCGTGATTCTCCCTGTGTTGACTCAGTGGAGAGTGTAATATTATACACAGCATCAGTGTTCAGAAGCAAGGGGCGTCCTCCAAAGTACCCTTCGCTAGAGTAACTAGAGGTCATGTGAATGCAGCCAAACTCAAACCAATAAAAAGCTGTACATACTGCTAGCCTGCTACATAAAAAAGAGTTTAATGAGGCAAAGCACACTTGATTACACAGCACAGAGGACTGCTGAAGTGCTTCCCTTTTCCTTTCTCTTTCCCAAAAGTAGACTATTTTTAAAAACTCTCAGGGTTGCTAATACGCACATCTGCAAAGCGACTGTCAGTTCCAGGTTCCCAATCTGGTCCTGAAACAAACTGGCCAACACTTTCCTAACAGGGGGCTTAACCCTGCCAAACCAACTGTGGTGACTTCATATTCATGCAATTTCATAAAAAGATAAATGGCACATTTATTTACTTTTGGCACTTTGCTTAAACTGGTCGGAGGGGGGATTATTTCAAGATACTGCTTGTAAATGGAAGATGGCAAGAGAAATTGGGACACAAGTCCAGGATTTAAAGAAGCCATAAATTCTACACATTTGGGATTATTGTCCTTTTGATGCTTTCTCCTGCTCTGCTGGGAAGATGAGGACGGAGAAAGGAGCGGGTGGATTCTGTGGGTCACCTCAGGTTATTAGCTGAGCGGTTCGGTTTTTAAAAACACCAAAAAATGAATCCTAATAATAAATCAAACATAAATTCTACACTTTCCATGCCAAATGACTTATGAGGCATTTTCTTTGTTGGAAATCTAAAAATGTCTTCCTGGAAGACTCTATTTAGATGTTCAAACAGAATTCCAAGCACCAGGTCTGATTTTAGAGGAGCAGCTGTCATGTAGTTGTACAACGTCTGCTTTGCATCTAGAACAGGGGTAGGCAACCAATGGATATACATGAGCTACTTAACAAAATGACTAAGGGTACAATCCAGAAAAGAAGATGGGCCGGCACAAGTCTCTTGCCCGGTGGTGTTGCAAACGTGCCATAGGCAGGTTTGTGCCACCAAGTGAGGAGAGAAGCTGGCTTAAGCCCCACAGAGTCAGGGCAAAAGGTAAGCCTGTGCCAGCTGAGTCAGGCCAGTGCAGGTGCCTGGGGGGTGGGGGGGGTCAGGCCTGCCTGCTCCAGGGAAGGTTAGGATTGGGCTGTAACTGCCAAAGATCTACTGCAGTGGTACTCAACTGCTCCCTTGACCCCCATGGCTGTTGGCCATGACTCCCCATCATGTTCCTGAGGGCTAGAAGTGACATCATTAAACAGGAAGTGGCCAGAAATATTAACTATATTAAATATAGTATTATAATATTATATTTATTATAATATAATATTAAATATTACATATATATTAACTATATTAATATTAATTATATTAATCATATCATTAATTAAATGCAGACCTTAAAAATATATAATTAATACACAGCAATATACATGCTTTATAAATGCTCAGCTGCTGATCACTGTTGGAGACAGGATGCTGGAGTAGGTAGATTTTGTCTGGTCCAGGAGGACTCATTTTTTTAAACTTTGTAAGCATACCAATAGAATTGTTTTATCAAATGAACTTTGTGAACAACCAGTCTGACCAGCATTACACACACACACACCCCTGTGGACCCCAATCCAACTAGTCATTTCTCCCATTCTCCTTGGATAGGATTGAACCCTTTATTAATTTAATGAAATTACATTTTTTCCAGCAGCTGGTGGGGAAAACAAAAATAGACCATGAAAATATATCAGAGGTGATAAGGGTTGGGTTAGGAAGCTGATTTGTTTCCTATACTAGGAGATGCACAGCTCAAGCCCATGCATGTCTACTCAGAAGTAAGTTCCATTAGAGTCCATGGGCTTACTCCCAGGAAAGTGTGCATAGGATTGGGCTGGCAATCACTTCATCAATGGCTGATAAATATTCCCTTCAAATAGCAAGATTCATCACTTTAAAAATACCGCCTTTCCTCTTCAGTCAAACAAGATTAATAAATCACTTTAAAAACAGTACCCTTTTTCTGCTCCTGGCCAAGTAAAGTGTGTGCTTGTCTCTCTCCTCCCCCCTTTGCCAACTGCATGGAAACAACTTTAAGGGGAGGGGGAGGAAAGCGGGAAGGTTTGGAGATCAAAAGGGGGACTGGAAGAGGAAGGGGTTGAAAAGAGAAATTTCACTTTGTTGAGAAGCGATCCCAGACTGGGAACTAGGAACCAACCAGACAAGGATCAGCAAGGGTTAAGGACTGCAAGCCGAGCATGCTAGGAAGAGGGCGGGGCGGCAGCAGCCACTCTCGCAGCTGAGCAACTCCTGTTTCTTCTGCTTTAAAAAAAGTGCAGAGGACGGGCAGAAAACGGGCTCATATTCTGCCCAGGGGTGTGACTGATCACTTCAAGAGGACATCCCGTGCCTCCCCTTTGAGTTCCTGGCTTCACCCTAAAGAGCCATGCCTCCCAGTTTGAATAACACTGATCTACTGTGATGTAAAGTAATAAAAATGGGATTCTTCATTATTTGCATACTTTTTAAAAAGCATATTAAAGATAAATTATGATTGAACAGTGGGATTTGCTGCTAAAAAGTGCCAAGTCTAGAGTGTATTATATCAGATGCTGTGCCACACAAGCAATGCCAAAAAGGGGTTTAGCACTCACTGGAGGTGAGTGAGTGAGAAATGGAGTACACACTAAAAACCCAATCCTATGCATGTCTATTCAGAAGTAAGTCCCATGGTAGACAATGGGGCCTACTCTCAGAAAAGCGTGGATAGGATTGCAGCCTAAGTAGCAGTACGCACTAAACCTCAGCTCAGCTTTCTTGAAGTTGAGTTTTTGGAGCTAGGATGCTCCAAAGACTGGAAAAGGACAGAGAAGCTTACTTTATTTTTGCAAACATGCAGTTTGGATACTGGAGGAATATGCAAGTTGGGGTGGCTCCATCTAGTATGGATGGATGTATAACTCAGTCCACCAAAAGATTGCAAATAGCAAGGAACAACATTACCTGTGGAAGCCACTGCCTATAGAGAGGTGATATCTCAGGAGGAGTTGGAAATGAATGCAAAGCTCTGCTATGAAATGTCAATACAAACATAACAGCCGTAACAACCTCTGCCATTCCTGCTACCTAGTCCAGCCACAAGCAACTTGGGGGGTGTGACAGAGCTGAAGCACACAATCTGTTTGCCTTTTATGCACCCAGGAGACACTCGGGTATTTCAGCAATAGGAGCCAAGGGTATACCCAATTAAGGACTGATGCCTGAAATGCACTGCACTCTGCATACACTCAGAGGCAATTCCATGTGCTTCATACATGCCTGCCATTCAAAACATGTTTCTAATAAGCCCTGGTTTACATGATATGCTAAAACAGAACCCAGAATAGTGATGAAGTAGCCCACACAGCAGTGGTAAAAACAAAACATTTTTCAACCTTTTGTCTGCCTCAAGCTACTCAAAACAGGCATGTGAACTACCAGTAGCTCTCAATGTACTAGTTGCCTGTCCCCAATCTAGAAGTTCTCCAAATTCCTGGCATCTCTAAGTATAACTAGGAGATACCTCTGCTTGAAATCCTGGAGACAATTTAGATGACACTGCACTGGCTATTTTCCTTTTATGCTGTGCCTATGTACAGCATTTTCATTTGAATTATTGTACATCCATTCACAGATCAACAATCTACGTACACTGTACACAGACGGTACCTACACTGAATGGAGTGTGTGAATAACTATAACTAGGTACAAACTGACTTGTACCTGGGTACATAGATGTACTTAGGTACTGCTAAATGTGTGAACAGCCCTCCTGCCAATGAGTGTAGAGTATGGGAGAGCAGAATGGCTCTTGGAGGCCTCGGTGCTGCAGAGCAGCCCTGGTGGTCCCGCTCCCTTTTACCCTTCACCAATGACTGCTGGCCATATCATGTGTGGGGGTGGAAGCCAGGGAATGGAAGCCTCAGCCCATATGCTTGGACTGAATCCGCATTCTAAACATGAGATGGTATCTTAGAAATTGAACTGATTAAAAACTTTAAACACTTCTCATATGCAATTATTCAGTCACCATTTTTTCTCCTTAGCTTGTGTTATAGCCTCATCCAATAGCAAGCAAACAAAATCCTATTATGTGCAGGGTTAAAATATGAGATTAGGACCATTGAAATTTCAAAGACCTAGAAAATCCAGAGCTGACCAATTCCTGCCCTCATTAGCCAGCATAGTAGCTTTAGCACTGTATTGCAACAGCAGGTAGGAGAAGAAACTGAGGGCACTGCAGCAGCTTTGAGAAGGCCCCTGCCTTATAACCATGAGAAATGTGGGAATGTAAATATAAGGTAAGAATAATTAACTAAGCGTAGAATCTCTGCAGTAGGATAGAAATGGCATGTGTTGAAACCATACTTATTTGTGAACTGCAGTATTCAACTTATGCATGTTTATAGAAAGACTTGTGGAGACTATAATAAGAGTGATGGGGAGCAGGCACCCAAGTGTTGTTGAGTTTTATCAGGAGAAACAATTCCTGGGACACACTTTATGAAACAGAAGCTCAGAGTGACCAACACACCTCTGTTATATAAGTTGCAGAGTGAGGGTTCAGGTTTCATATTAGATTCACCTGTGTGCATAATGTTATGAAGTTCACAGCAGCTGTGACCTACCTGCTTGGCACTTTGTAGCTAAGATCACTTGTAGCTAAGATCTCTTGTATCTGTACTGACCATGAGTCCTGATTATTTGTAGTAGTGGGTGATATGTCCCAAGTACCACCTGGTCCTCTTGTACAGGATGGTTTTCAGTCTTTGAACTCTGAGGATGTGGACAATATCCTCAGAAATGTTTGTCCACCTGTGTGCTGGATCCTTGCCCATCTGATGAAAGCTGCTGGGGATGATGACAGACTGGTGGGTGGAGGAGGTTATAAATGTATCTTTCTGTATGGGAAAGATGCTCTCTACTTTGAAAGAAGCAGTGGTGAGGCTGCTCCTAAACAAGCCCTGGCTCGTCTCCACTACCCTGGATAGTTACTGCCTGGTGTCTAATTTCCCCTTTTTGGTGAGGTGATTGAGCATATAGTGGAGATTTCAGAGGGTCTTGGATAAAACTGATAATCTTAACTCATTTCTGTCTGTTTCCAGCCTGGAACTAGGACTGAAACTAACTTGGGCCCAAATCCTAACCAACTTTCCAGCACTGGCATAGAGGTGCCAATGGGACCTGTGCTGCATCGTGTAGCACTCACAGAGACCTCCTCAAAGTAAGAGAATGTTTGTTCCCTAACCTCAGAGCAGCATTGCCCTTATGTCGGTGCTGGAAAGTGGGTTAGGATTGCGATGACTTACACCTGGACCTAGATGGGGAAGTGTGGCTCTGATGTGTCAGTAGTGTTTGACCATGATATCTTTCTGGACTACTCTAGTGGTTGAAACTGGGAGGCATGATGTTATGCTTGTTCTAATTGGAGTGAAGACTGCAGAAGGCATTGCTAGTGACCGACTGCCTGGTCCCATGGCCTTCCACAGCATTCCATCTTGTTCCGTATGCTGTCTGAAATCTACATGAAACTGTTGGGGGAGGCTGACAGGGGAGTTAGGTTGAATTGTCAGCAGTGTGCAATCCAGCTCACTATGTCAGCTGATTCTAAAGTGTCAACAGAAGTTCTGATCTGGTATTTCAAGGAGGTGATGGGTTAGCTGTGGGCTAACAAGTTGAAACTTTATACAGACAAAACAGATGTCGATGGTCAGTAGGTAAGCTGTTGCAGGAATGGGGGTTTGGTCTATTCTAGAGGGGTAGCACTTCCTCTGAAAGAGTAGGTGTACAGCTTGGAGATGTTCTCGTATCCAGCCCTGTTCCTAGAGGGGCAGGTGGTAACTTCAGCCAGGAGTGCCTTTGCCAGTGTAACAGCTATGGCCATTCTTTAAGAAAGCAGATCTGGTCACAGTCACTCATGCTTTTAAATGGGGCTGTTGTTGAAAAGTATTTCAAAACTGCATCTGGTTCAGAATGGTACAACCAGATTACTGATGGAAACTGCATGGGGTTGCATATTATTCCCATCCTGTGGGAACTATCCTGCCATACCATACATTTCCAGGTCTAACTCAAGCTGCTAGCTTTAAAGTAGTCTATAGTTTAGTTCTTTACTACATAAAGGCTGCATTTTGCCATATGAATCTCTCTGCCTGTTAAGATCTACAGGGGAGTCTCTGGTCCATGTGTCATCATTGAACACGACTTGAATGGCATCAACATAGGACAAAGCCTTCTCCATGATAGCCTTCAAGGTGTGAAGTATGAGAGGTCCCTACTCTTAAAAAAAGCTTTCAAAATGCACCTGTTCTGCCATGTTTTTGGGTTAGGAAACTGAGCTGCTCCTATGTTTGCTGCTGCTGGAATGTTGCGTTTTGGTCAGTCACAGATTACTTTTTAAATTTTTGAATATATTTTACTGTAATTTTTAAAATGCTTTAATACTTTTGTCAGCCATCTTGGAACTCTCCAGTGAAAATCAATCAATCACATGTAGCAGAGGCCTATGTTCTTCTATTATTGTCACCATTGTTCAGCAGCCTGATCACATTCCTCTTTATTTAACTTCAGCGGCCCAGGCAGAGGCTAAGGTGGCATCCTCTGCAAGACAAATGTAAGATGTGGGCAACTGCTGCTGATCATCAACACAAAGTGCATCGAGAAGCACCCAATTATACCACCTGTGCATGGTCATATGTGGGGGGTGCAACTGGATCAGAAGTGGTAGGTGGTAAGCCACACTAACTTCTCATTGCACTTTGGGCCAGTGAATAACTACTGTTTTCTAGACTGGCCCAAACCCACCATAACTTTATATACTTGAGTTATTGAATGAATCCTCAGTGAATCCTGGGAACTGTAGTTTGAAGTTAAGAATTGTCCATTAAAGGTCTCTAGTTGTTCTGTCACTGAATGGTTTCCTGGAAAAAGAGAATGACTGTAAAACCAATTTATGTTTGTAGTGTGGATAAACTCTTAAATGGTGCCAAACCAAGCAGTTCTGTTCCACTTGCTTTCAACTCACCTAATCCCTTTATAATGTCTCTTCATAGGCCTTACATGACCTTTATATACCCAGCACACAGTTAGGCATTTGAGTAGGTTGTTCAATTCTTTCCTTACTCACTCATGATGAAATTCCTGGGAGTACTGACGAATGACCTCAGTGGAAAACAGAGGTAGGTCAGCCCTGCATGCTTTTGTAAGTCCCCACACACTAGAATTTCAGCAAGTCTATCACATTTATTCCTCTTTTCCTTATCTCCAAATTTCCATCAACATTATATGATTATCGCTTGCTTGACCATTGTCTCACAACATACAAGGGAATGTCTCTCTCACTTCAAGTGGATTAAGCAGAGTTTCCTAGGTGCATTCACAGTGCATTCTCATTAAATTGCACTGTAAATTTAGGGTTTTATACATTTCCATTCCTTGTAGGAAAGGGTATTACAGGTTTCAAATGAGGAGCTATTATAATTAGAGAATGACTAACACCAAAAATAAGAAATGGTGATCGCTAAACTGCAATCTTAACTGTGTCATCCTTTTTTGGATATTGATAACAGATGTAATAAAACATCCATGTCTGTTTCAAACAGAAATTGAAAAGAGACAAAGCTTCTTAGAATTGTTTGGTGAAGTTTCTAGTTCAAAGCTTACCTCAGATCCAAATGTTCTGGGTGCCTTAGACAAGCTACTATCTCTCAGCCACAGCAACAGCCCCATCCCAATATCTGATACTTATAGGACCAGCACAAGATCTCCTGATACATACCAAATACCACCCCCTGACCTAATGATGTACCAGACTCTGTTCCTCCAGTTTTCCAATGTTCCAGCCCAGCATTCCCCTCCCCTCCACAGATCTGATGCCTGATATGACCACTTCAGTTGGCCTCATAAATGAGCCAACCCTGAATTTGGAGATAATAATACCAGCCTATCCCCCAGAGGGTTGATTGAGTGATAACCACATCTGTAATTTTGTCACCATACCACCCACTTCCATCTTTCTGGTCAGGTGATCCTAGCAAATTGTGTATCATGTTGGAACCATGATGCCATCACAGTGCTGGTTAGTCAGCTTTATGACAACAACATCACAAAGCCAATTCAGATTAAGGGCAATGCTTCCAGACCTCACTCTGAATGGACAAACACCATGGCACCATGTAGCCAGTCGGATTTGATGTTAATTCTATTATCACAAAGCAAAATCAAAGTGAGGGCAAGACGTATTGCTCTCACTCTGAATAAACATCTTGACAACACCATGTAGCCAAATATGCTTCGTGATGGCATTATATTGGTAGCACCATTAACTGTAGTTCCTGCTTAACTTTAGATGTGCTGAAGCCAACTTCATATTCTAGTTTCAAATTCAGGGTTCAGCTGGAACTGTGGTTAGTTTAAACTGTGGTTAAAATGATTACCAATGCAGTACAACCACAATTAAGCCAATTGTTGAGATTTTTTCATAATCACAGTTATGCAGATAGAGGTGTTAACATTTGCACTGGTTGTGACATATGCTTTTCTTGTTAGATGCTGAACCAAGCTAAAAAAATTCTTCTAGCAACTTTGCAAGTCTAGTTGCTAACAGCAACAGCAGTTGTGCAGTTTTCTTTGAAAAGTTGATATGTTGCAGAAGAGAAAACCCCTGCTCTAGTGTTTCAAACATTCTTTCAGTCGTTTATCCAGAGTTCTGCACAACCTTTTGAGAGTTCAGCGCCCTGGCAGACTGCAGCTGGTGGGGAATCGCTTAATTCCCCACGAAAGAAGTGTTGTTTTCAATAAGTGGCTACTGTAATAGGTTTGCTGATATGTTAAGAGCATTACAGGATCTAGAGTTGGCTTTGGAAGGCAAAAGCTGTAAAATTCAGACAAAAATTCAACAGTAATCTATTGAAGAAGTAAAAGACACCATAAGCATAGCTCATTTTTGTACATATATTACATGCCCCTTCGGACTGTTTAATTATTCTCCACCTTTATGTTTACTAGGGGATAGGAGGCTATAAAATGCACTTCATACTTTATTATTAAACTATGATGTTAAAGATTTTTTTTAAATGAACAATGGACATGAAATATCTAGGGCAGGGGATGGCCAACTTCTATATTCCCAAGATCCACTGTATGAAAACAATTATTTGGCCAAAATTTATTCTCCTGTATGCTAACTTTTACCTGCTCCAATATGCAGATACATTGTTACCTTGATGGACAGACAGAATAATAAACTTGTATTATATAAAATGAAAGTTTATAGCCCTTTGGACATGTCTTCCACAAAAGAAACTGTATGGTATATTCAGACTAATAGACTGCATGCCATAGGTTTTGTTCACAGAGATGATAGGATACCAAGCGATTAACAGGCCAATCCTATCCTCCCTCATAGTATAGCATGCAGGCATGCCAAAACAGGCAGCACTGCATGCAGTTGTGGAGAGGTCCATTTTCTCTTGAACCCTTGGAAATATTTTCCCTTACCTCCCCTAACCTTCCCAGTGCAAATCTCTTGTGCCAGGTTACATTCCCTCCTTCCACTGATATGTCCTCCCTCCCTGTCCATAGAACACCCACCTGACATTGTTCTTACCTTGATGGAGTCCAGATGATCCGTCAATGAGTGGCTGCTCACCAAAGGCCATTGAGAAAACTTCACAGTCAGGGAATAAGAGGGCAGGCCCTTTTATGGATTAAGAATTGGTTGAGGACCAGGAAACAGAGAGTGGATGTCAATGAGCAATTTTCACAATGGAGAGAAGTGAAAAGTGGTGTGCCCTAAGGATCTGTTCTGGGATCTGTTGCTTTTCAACTTATTCATAAATGACCTGGAGTCAGGGATAAGCAGCAAGGTGGCCAAATTTGCGGATGATACTAAACTTTTCAGGCTGGTGAAAACCAGAAGGGAAGCTCCAGAAGGAACTCTCCAAACCGGGGGAATGGGCAGCAAAATGACAAATGTGTTTCAATGTAAGTAAGTGTAAAATAATGCACATTGGGGCAAAAAATCAAAACTTCACATATAGGCTAATGGGTTCTAAGCTCTCTGTGACAGATCAGGAGAGAGATTTGGGGGTGCTTGTGGATAATTTCATGAAAGTGATGACTCAGTGTGCAGCGGTGGTGAAGATGACCAATTCTATAATAGGGATCATTTAAAAAGGGCTTGAGAATAAAAAAGTCAATACTATAATGCCATTGTACAAATCAAGGGTAAGGCCACATCTGGAGTATTGTGTCCCGTTCTGATTGCCACATATCGAAAAGGTCATAGTGGAACTAGAAATGATGCAGAAAAGAGTGACTAAAATTATTACTGATCTGGGGCGCTTCTCTTATGAGGAAAGGCTACAGAGTTTGGGGCTCCTAGGTCTCAAAAAAAGGCACCTGAGGGGGAACATGACTGAGACATACAAAATTATGCAGGGGATGAATAGAGTGGATAGAGGGATATTCTTTTCCTTCTCGTACAACACCAGAAACACATGGTTTCCAGGTCCCATGTGGCAGCACACCTTGTGCAGCATCGCTGCTGCAATTATAATGGCAGAATGGAATGTCCACTGTCATAATGAGTCCCTGGGATTGGGCTATATATCAGATTCTAGAGATGTGTGGGCATTTAAGAGCATGTAGTTGGATATCTATTTTTATTCTTATATCCATCGCTATATTTGGGAGAGATGGGAAGGTGGTGTTGGTTGAAACCACTGTATGGCAACTCCCTGCTCACTTCCAGGGCCTCTAAGAGGAATTTTATCTGGGGGTACAAAGTTTCTTTTGGGCCCCTTTACAAAGGGGGAGAGGTGAAACAGAGCAGCAGAGGGTGATGACGAGTGAGCAAAATGGAGGCAGGGAGGGGCAAAAAAGGGCAGGGGAGGGTGCAGACAGCTGGAAAAGTCTTTGGAGCCCAGGTCTACCTACCCATGTGGCATCAGCAGCTAAATACAGAAATATGGAAAACCAAACACACTCCTCTCTCTAAAATCTTTTAAATATAGAAAATCATGTAGAAAATTAGCATCATTATATTTAGGCTCACACTAGAATGGACTGTGCATACCAAAACTTGCTTCTGCAGCAGCTATAGTCTTGCAGCTGTGTCCCTGAGCTCTTATAAGTTCCTTCATGGTAAGCAGATCCACAAGCCAAAGATCCACAAGCCAAAGTGTTAAGGAGTGTCATGTATGCATGCCTCAGCCCAGCATATTATTTATTAACAGTATTTATATACCGCTTTTCAACAAAAGTTCACAAAGCGGTTTACAGAGAAGAATCAAGTAACTAATGGCTCAAATATGTGGCTTGCCAGTAGCTGCCGTAGCTGCAATTGCATGCTCACGGTAGTGTCCTCAGCATCCCGTGCAGTGGCGTAGCTAGCTGGGGGCGGTCCACCCCCGGTACCACCCTTGGGGAGGTAGCACCACAAATGCCCCAACATTGCTAACATCGTGGAGGTTCGGAGTAACCCCATCATGCTATACACCTTTGGATGCAGAAATTCTAGCAGAATGCAATGCAAAACACCAGATTGAAATATCTCCTTTCCATCAAAAGTTATGGCCAAAGAACCAGAAACCAAAAATGCATGGAACCCTATGGAAAAAGAAACTGAGTCATATTGTGCATTTACTCGTGAGTAGGCAAACATGCCATAGTTCTTCGGAAAGGGCAGGCTGAGAGGAATCCAATGATACCAGAATGGTTCCTATCCAATGAAAGCAGCCCCAAAAAAACACCCAAAAAGGAAGTCCCTCCCTCCAAGCTGACAAATGTATTGAGCCCTATGGAAAGTGAAAGTAAGCCACACTGTCGCATTTACTCGTGAGTAAGCAAGCGTGCCTTGGCTCCTGGTCAAGTCCAGCAAAGGGGAATGCAAGGCTATCTGCATGGTCCCAATCTGATGAAGGTGGAGCTCAACAAATGCTCCAGAAAGCAGCACCCCCCAAAGAATAAAACAAAAGCTTCTGCTGGTAAGGTCCATTTTATTTGTTTTTAGACTTGTAAAGCCAGGTGGGTCCTGATAGTGCTATGCGTGAAATATAAGAATTTACACTGAACTGGGCACTGGGGAGGGCTGAAAATCTCACCGATATTTTTGTGGAGGGGTGTTCTTGCAGGCAGGCTACGGAGAAAATTCACTTGGTGGAACAGGGCTGGCTTCCCCTTATTTAATTTTTTTGTTTTTCTTTAATTTAATTATGTATAATTATTCATTTTATTGTACTTGATTATATCACTTCCAGAGGGTTCTGGACAGATTGTCATTCTAAAAAGTGTGTCCCAGTGTTAAAAGTTTGAGAACCACTGCCTTAACTCAAAACAGGTCAATTAGACATTCTTGGGGGGAGGGGGGTGACACCCTAGTGACCAAAATTCTGGAAATCATTACTTTTAGGAATAATACCATCATGTTATATACCATTTGATGCAGAATTTCCTCCATTGCTTGTGGGGAAATATTCACTGCATTTATTTTCTGGTCATTATCATTGTTCATTTCAAATCCTGAGTTACTTAGAGGAAGGGTGGTATAAAAATGTGAATTAATTGATAATTAATTGATAATTAAATAATAAATTATGTCATATGGGATGACAAAAATTTATGGGCACCAGGTGTCAAATGATCTAGCTACGCCACTTATCCCGTGCATGCAACAAGTCTGAGTTGACAGGAAAATGTAAGATCCCAGGAAATTTCTGGGCCCCCTTCTTTGGCTCCTGGGCCCCCTTTATGATCCTGGGCCTAGGTGCAATTTACCCCCTTCACCCCCATCTCCTAGGCCCTGCTCACTTCTTACCACTTTAAATCATGGGCATTTAAGCAGGTCAATGATAAAGATTGGATTGCCTGGTAACTTAACTGCACTCTCATAAGAATAAGAACAGCCCCACTGGATCAGGCCATAGGCCCATCTAGTCCAGCTTCCTGTATCTCACAGCGGCCCACCAAATGCCCCAGGGAGCACATCAGATAACAAGAGACCTGCATCCTGGTGCCCTCCCTTGCATCTGGCATTCTGACATAGCCCATTTCTAAAATCAGGAGGTTGCACATACATATCATGGCTTGTAACCCATAATGGATTTTTCCTCCAGAAACTTGTCCAATCCCCTTTTAAAGGCATCCAGGCCAGATGCCGTCACCACATCCTGCAGCAAGGAGTTCCACAGACTGACCACATGCTGAGTAAAGAAATATTTTCTTTTGTCTGTCCTAACCCTCCCAACACTCAATTTTAGTGGATGACCCCTGGTTCTGGTGTTTTGTGAGAGTGTAAAGAGCATCTCTCTATCCACTTTATCCTTCCTGTATGTCTCAATCATGTCCCCCCTCAAGCGTCTCTTTTCTAGGCTGAAGAGGCCCAAACGCCATAGCCTTTACTCATAAGGAAGGTGCCCCAGCCCAGCAATCATCTTAGTCACTCTCTTTTGCACCTTTTCCATTTCCACTATGTCCTTTTTGAGATGTGGCAACCAGAACTGGACACAATACTCCAGGTGTGGCCTTACCATCGATTTATACAACGGCATTATAATATTAGCCATTTTGTTCTCAATACCTTTTCTAATGATCCCAAACATAGAATTGGCCTTCTTTACTGCCGCTGCACACTGGGTCAACACTTTCATCGACCTGTCCACCACCACCCCAAGATCTCTCTACTGATCTGTCACAGACAGCTCAGAACCCATTAGCAATGTATGCAGTCTGATGGATGCAATATCCCCTCAAATGCCAAAATGTAATGTGCAAGCAACTGCTTCTCCACTTTTTGTAAGCCCTCAGCAAGCAACTGCTTCTCCACTTTTTACTTTCCATATGTAAACAAACCACAGTGATTCTTGGCTGTTCTGCCATTTGTCTATCCAATGTGCTGTAATGGGAAGGGCAGTATGAGGATGGGATCCATTCCCAGGCTCCCATAGCTCAGTGATTTGAAATAAAGACCACTTCATTTTCCCATTCCCTACCTGCAGGCAAGCAGAATGATACATTCTTGGCATACGTTGCATCCATCTATCCTTGAAGACTACAGCTCCTAATAGTCAGGCATCTGTTTTATGAACAAGTTTCACCTCTCTCCATGGCATTAAATTCAGTGCAAGGTTGATGCACATTCACAGATCAAGCACACTCCTTAAATCTCTGCCCCAGGAGAATCCAACATTAATCTGTCAGAAAGGAAAACCTGTAAGCAAATGTGGCTCCTGTTATCCCACTTCCCTTCTGGATACAGTCAATAAGATCTATCGTAGGGTTTTGTCTCTGTGCACTATTACACTGTTAACAAGAGAACATAACTGGAACTTCTGAACCAGGTTCAAGGAAAGATTAAAGAGTGGTTAGAAAATAGAGATGTTCTCTATACAATTATAAATCTATAAAATTATAAAATTTTATTATATAAAGGATACTTTTATAACCCTTGGAAGATTTCTCTACTGGATTCCAGCACAGAAGAAAACCACATTATAAATATCCAAAGTATTTAATGGACTATACAGTTTGTATGCTATGAATTTTGTTCACGAAGAGGTCAGGATACTATGTGCTTAGCTTGGTTTTGAGGTATGCATGAGCATTCATGAGCATGTGGTTAGTTCCCTGTTTTTACTCCAATGTCCCACTTCATACTTGGGAGAAGTGGAAGGGTAGTGTTGCCTTGGGCAGCGGTTCAGCAATTTTCTACTCAGTGTTGGATAACATCGAACTAAAACCAGTGGCCTGTGCTTACTTATGGATTTTCAGGGATGCCCAGTCCATGAGGCCCTCTGAGACAGGAGGAGGGCAGAATGGGGAGGAGATGGGGCAGGAATGGGCAGATCAGACCCTGGAGACAGGTGGGATCAGCAACCATGGCACATGCCAAATCCCTTTCCTAGGCCTGTTCTGCCTACAACAGCAACTGTTACCCTGCACATGTCTGATCTCATCTGATCTCAGAAGCTAAGCAGGGTCAGGCCTGGTTAGTACTTGGATGGGAGACCACCTGGGAATACCTGGTGCTGTAGGCTTATACCATAGTCTTTCGAGACTGAAGGTTGCCAACCATTTTTTCTGCCTGCATGGATCAACACGAAGTAATGCCAGTGATATCCCTGCCAGGGGTCCAAGTTGACCCATTGCAGCTACTGCTGCTTACCCCAAGGTGAGGGGACATTTGTCCCCTTACCTTGAGAGACCTCCAGTGGGCAAAAATCCCCCATGGGATGCAATGTAGCCCATGCTGGTGCCACTGCATGGGGGGTTTAGTTTGGATTGGGCTGCCTGACTGTGAATCTAATTGTGGAAAGTGTAATAAAACAATGCAATTCAAGGTATGGTATTAGGGAGAGATACTGATGGTGCTTTAATATACAAATCAAGCTCTAGCACCTTCCTAGAACCAATGAAATGGATAGAAGCCTTTGTTAACATATCCAATCATAAAGGAAACTTGACTAAATCTGAGCGTTAGCCTATGATGCTAAATTGAAGTAAGGCAGCACTTTACATGGTCTTACTTCAAAGTGAAAATACCCAGGAGCCTATATGGCTACTGACTCACGGATACTCTTTCTTCATAAGGCATTTTTTCCACAGTTGCTAAATAAAATTAGAAATGATTCCACAGAATGGAACAAGCAGTATATGAATTGGCTGGGGAAGAGGAATGTAATCATAATGAACTGGCTCCTTTAGGTTTTAAAAAAACAAAACAGTCTGACAATGCCCAATGATTTCTTTAACACTCTGCAGAATCATATCTTGAGATCGTCCGAGGTGCATGAAAACTGCCCTAAAACCAGAACCCTAGCCTCCCATGAGAAACCTTTAAAAACCACTGCTCTCAGTGCCATAGAAGTATGGAATAAAAAGTCTAGGCAGTACTCTTGGTTGGCAGTAAAACAGATCATGACCAGGATGGGAAGCACCCCACATTTTCCCTGGTTAACCAGAAGTGAAGTCGCTCTTCTCAAGCAACTTGTTGCTCAAGTAAGCAACAAATGGAGGGCAAAACTACACATTGCACTGAATCAGCAGTTTGCGCCCCTGGACTTTTATTTTTTAATTGCTTTTACAAATTACTTTGAATCTAATAATAATGGTAAAATAATTACACACTATTGCAATACAGTCTTCAATGGATAAAGGTTTGCAATGGTATATACATTATAACTTTTTGGACAAACATCTTACAAAACCACCAAGTGGCAACATCCATAAACATTTATATCTGTGCAACAATTATCATGCCAAGAGTAAATAAAGGGTTACTCTGCGATATGGACTGCAGCGTTCATCTGTTTCTCTTCATTTAATCTCACTATGTTATTTAGGGCCCAGTACTATTCCTCATTAGCCCATAGCTCACCATACTGCTGACAGTGTGCACTGAATACTATGAGTGTGTGAGGACCCAATCCTATCCAATTTTCCAGCCCTGGTGCAGCCGTGCTAATGAGGCGTGCACTGCATCCTGCAGTGGGGGAGCAGTCATGGACTCCTCCTCAGAGTAAGGGAATGTTTATTCTCTTACATCAGAGCCGCATTGCACCTGCATTGGTGCTGGAAAATTGGATAGGATTGGGCCCTGAGTGCGTGCAACCAGACAGCCCAAGTGAGGTAAATACAAATCTTTTTTACTTACCTCCCTGTAGGTCACCTCGCATCCAAACCACCACCACCTGCTGGATGCAGCACACACTCCATTGGCACTGCTGCATCAGTGGGGGAGGCTTTAGTTAGGATTGGGCCCTTAGTTTTGTTAAGTGGGCTACCTGTTATCTATTCTTTACAAGTAGGTAAGTTTGTCTTCCTCCATTTTTTTTCTTACACTCACCAACCTTGCTGCTAATAATAAATTTGACACCAGTTTGACTGGAGTCAAATTTATTTATTAATCATTAATAATATTAATAATTAATAATTAATTTGACACCAGTAGTTTATGATACCTGGCATATTCTCTCTATAGTCTAAATAACCCTGTGTTGAGATTAAACCAGAATCTGAATTTAGTGATCTTTATGATTTTTGGAGGTGTGTGAGCATCGTTGTCCAAAACCTTTGGACTTCTGGACATTGTGGTGATGGTTACTGTTGTCACCTTCAGCCTCAAGGAGGTCTGAATTGGAACTGTGGTTGTGAAGGATTGTTAAAGGCAGTGGCAGGCATCCTACTATAGGTATGGCTAAAGGGGAGTCCTAGTAGATTTTCACTTGGTAGAACTTCATCACAATGGTTTTGTTCACTACAGATATCACTTTATAATAAAATGGTAGCTTATCACTATTGATGTAAACGTCATCCTGAATGATTTGTAATCAGATGAAGTTAGCCCTCTTACACCAAGCATGCCTTCCATCCATCTGTCTGTCAGTTCATGAGCTGTAAAACTGGAATCACAAGTCTCAGCTGTGTTCCTACAACTCATAAAAGATCATCTGTCAGCCCAGCATCTTGAATTAGCCCAAAGGGAATTTTCTGGGAAGCACCTCCCACCCACCCAGTCGGCTTCAACTCAGACAGACATTGGCATGGCTTGTTCAGAACATAAATGTCTCCCTCTAGACAAGAAGGATGCATTTGAGCAATCTTGGCTGCTGTTCTTATATTCAAACGTTTATTTTAGCAACTTGTCTTCAAGCTACCCGACTTCCAGCTCTTACAGAATTGAATAGGAACATGAAAAACAAAGGAAGTCATTGGGTCTGATTTTTTTTAAAAAAAACAAAGGTTACCCTGGCTCAAAACTGTACTGTAACTTTTTTGTAATAGATTTCTAAAGTCATGGTTAATCAAAGTGTACAACAGTTGTTGTTGCAAATGTTTGTAAAATAATGCCACAGGAGGCTGAAGTGTGGAAGACAACACTCTTCAACTCTTTGATCATACAACTACTGATCTCAAAGTGGCTGTGACAGGGATGGTGTCATGGGTAGCCCCTGGGGCCCACCCAGCTGGACTGACCCCTGAACTTTCAGTACTGGTGACAGCAGCGGTCCAGTGCACCACTGACGAGAAAACAGGAAGTATCATTGAGGGCGGGGCAGTGCAACCCAGAATGCTACCTGATGCTGTCTTGGGTCCGCTGCCTCCATCCTACAAAAACCACCGAAAGCCTTGTCATGTTCCTCATGTGTTGCTGTAAAGCCTGGACTTTTGATCTCTGAAAGTGCTGTCCCTGTAAATGAAATGAAATGCCTTCCTCCTTGTGACATTTGCTTCCCTACTCCAGTATAAGCCCATGCCAGGCCATGCCAGGTCTACTCCAATCTGTTCCAGCGCTTTAGCTAGCACAAGTCTATGTGGACCCAGGAAGGTGGACTGAGGCCGGAAAGAGGAGTTTAAACTTAGTGGATGCCCAGTCACTTAACCTACTCATTTTTCAGTTCTCATCCACCCTGTTACCCACCTCTGTCACTGCCACATTCCACCCACCCCCTGCCTCCCTCCTATTTCCTATGTATACTCACTTGGGTCAGTGGGCAACTGGAATCCACTGGCATGTGGAGCCATCTGCTCACAGCCTGTGGTGGTGACCAGGCCACATGCTCTGGAGTGTCACCTTTTGCGACAGCCAGAAGGCACCTATCATGCTGGGCTTGTTCTGGTGGCACTAGGTGTCTTTAGGATTGGGACATAAGCCACCTTCCCCTATGACTAATGATTTTTAAATAAATATACACTCACGGAACACTTGTGGTTCCTACTCTAATGGCATCTCTGTAATCTGAGTGCTGGTTTAATGTTTTTGGCCAAACACTTTTGGCAACGTTTGTCATCCTAGGGTTCTTTGTGTATGGGAAAGAAATTTTTATACTTTTCATGTGGGGGTGGGGGCACAAAAGTGATGAGAAATTTTGAGATCAGAGAAGCAGCTTACCAGCAGCTCTGGGAGACAGCTATACTCTTAAAAAAAGAAATTAAAAACAGTGTAGTCTGATGGAGGCTGCCAGATTAATAATAATTTGAGAAATGTAACCTCCCTAGTCAAAAAGCTTTCTGGTATCTGGAAAGAGCATCCTACTTGACATTCATGCTACTGGCTCCATAATAAAATGACTTTAAAAGCAGTTCTTGACAATACAGGCAACATCAGTTGCATGTTGAAATAATCTGAACCCCACATGTGAAACAATTCTGTGAAGTGAGTGATCTGATTTTTTTTTTTTTAAACAACGGATTTTGGCATGCGGCAAATATTTGCTTGCATACACAGCAAAATACAACATCTGCAGTCATCCTCGATTATGATCTGTACAGTACTCGGGTATCAGTTCCTACATAGCCACATGAAGTGAATAAACTGTGTTACTTGGCATTTCTAAACTATTCACCAAGAGGGTGGCCATTATTTCAGAATCCATTTTGGAGCTGCTTTATACCCTTGTACGCTGAAATCTTGAGGCATTGATGTTCTTAGATTAGAGTTCAAAACAGTGCAGTGGCGAACCTCCCATTCACTCGATGGGGCAAATGCCCCGGGCATCAAATCTCACGTAGCTTTAGGACCCCATGGAAGCCTCTCTGAGGCTCCTGATGGGGTCAGAAACTATGCTTCTGGTTTGCCAGAAGCACAGTTTAAAGCGTCAGGAACCTTCAGGAGGTTTCCCCGACATGTCCTGGAGTCATGTGAGGCTCCAGGTAAGTGGAGAGGGTAGATGGCATCCTGTGGGGTGGCGCCACCATGGACCTTTGCCCCAGGGTGTGGGGCTGGGGAGGTCAGCCACTGAAATATTGCTATGTATAGTCAATTCACCTATGTCACCATTATCAGCTCTTTTGCAGAATTGTCCATCAAGCACTGCACATTCATGTTAGCTTTTTATGGCCTGCACAGCTTCTGCAATTGCCTGTTCTTTGTGACCCCATGCAAACATACACTCCGTTCCTACACTGTCTGTGCAAGTTCCAGTTAGACAAAGAACGTATTGTATTCTTTGGTTCTCTAGATAAATATTTGGGATGTCCCTAAATGCTTCACTTGTAGACATTTGCTAACATTCTCTCCCTTGCCAGACCATTTTATTAATTGTGTGGATGACAAATGGAATGGGCATAGTTTGTTACATGGCTGCAATGAATACCACTTTGTCTGCAGCACATGTAATTGTAGAGGATCCAACTACATTCTTTCAGTCTGTTCATCTTCAGACAGGTCAGTTTAGGCAACATTCCAGCTGAAGCTCATGAAATGTATCACTAGAAAGTGCTGAAATTTTGGAAGATTGCAGTCATAGAAAAGGAGAATAATTGCTCCCTTGGATCCTATGTCCTCCTGATGATTAATTTTGGAAGAATCCGCAATTCTGTACAGCAGTGTTTCTCAAACTGTGCTAGCTCAAGACTAGGTGGGTCTTAAGCCAATTGCAGGTGGGTTCCCGTTCATTGCAATATTTTATTTTTTAATATATTAGACTTGCTGCTACCATTGTATGAGACTGCATTTGGGAAATGTTACAGACCTGTACTTTTAACAAGCTACTATGTATATTCTTTTAACAATGATAGTAAATGGGACTTACTCCTGGGTAAGTGTGGGTAGGATTGCAGCCTAGGATTGTTAAAAATTTTCCTGCTTGATGATGTCACTTCTGGTCATGACATCACTTCTGGTGGGTCCTGACAGATTCTCATTCTAAAAAGTTTGTTCCTGTGCGAAATATGTGAGAACTACTTCTGTACAGTGTTGTGGTTACAACAGAAAGTATTCTCCATTATCTACCTCAAATTGCTGTGTTCTGTCTCACAAGGATAAATAAAGCAGAGTTTGGACACAAGTTCTGTTTGTTCCCCTCCTGTTAGTCTTCAGTGGCAGCCATTGCTTATATATGATAGGCCAGCGGTTCCCAAACCTACCGCAGTCATGGCATCCTTCTTCTATAGTCCCCTGTCGTAGTGGTGCCATTGTGCATGATCACATGAGATTTCGTGCAATCTCGACCAGGTGAGCTGGGAAAAAGGGCCACTGAGGACATTGTGGGCTGCCCCTGAGCAGAGGCATACCTGGGGGGCAAGGGGGGAGATGCCCCAGATGCCACACCTGCAGGGGCAGCACTGCCAACATCCCCAGATAGGCTAGTACACAGATGTATGCCAGCCTCCCCATGCTGATGTGGGCTCCAGGGCAGAGTGTGCCAGCCAAGCTGGGGGGGGGAGGTGTGGGAATGGCAGGGAAGAGGCAGGAGGGAGGTGTTCCAGGGTGGTGAAAGGGAAGGTGGGTGGCAGGCAGGATGATGGGTGGGTGAACGGGGAGCAGGAGGTGGGGCCAGGATCTGGCAGGTATGCTAGATCTTAGCCCTGTTCCCAGGCAGCTTGGGCCAGTCCTGGGCTGCTCAGATTTGTGCCACTGATTTAGGTGGACCATTCTGGTGTCCTCACATTCCCCTTTACCTGGCCTGACCACCAGCCAAGGCACATCTGCCTACTCGTGAGTAAACACGACTGTGAGGCTGCTTCACTTTCCATAGGGCTCAATAAACTCGCAGCTGGGAGGGGGGACCTCCTTCTCAGGTGTTTTTGGGGGCTGCATTCATTGGATCAGGACCATTCTGACATCCTTGGAGTCCTCTCAGCCTGCCCTTTCCGACGAACTAAGGCAAGTTCGCCTACTTGCGAGTAAACACATGATACGGCTCACTTTTACTTTCCATAGGGATCCATTCATTTTTTCTTTCTGGTTTTTTGGCCATAACTTTTGAAGGAAAGGAGCTATTTCAATTCTGTTTTTTGCATTCCACTGGACATTCAGCATCCAATGGTGTATGGCTTGATAGGGTAGCTCCTAAAGCCGCAATTTCAGCACATCATCCCCCCAGAGTGCGTCACCCCCCGTGCATCACCTGGTGCGGCCTGCACCCCCCGCACCCCCGTAGCAACACCACTGCTCCTAGATAATATATAGCATTGCAGCCTAGGAATGGATGGGATAAATTCCACTGTACTCCTGACTTTAAAATGGGCCTGAAGTACTGCCTTAGAGCCCAACCCTATGCATGTAAGAAGTAAGTCCCATTATAGTCAGTAGGTCTTACTCTCAAGTAAATGTGGATAGGATTGCAGACTTATGCCCAATCCTATCCAATTTTCCAGTGCCACTGCAGTTGTGCCAATGGAGTGTGCACTGCATCCTGTGGTGGGGAGGCAGTCACAGAGGCCTCCTCAAGGTGTGGGAACATTTGTTCCCTTACCTTGGGACTACATTGTGGCTGCACCGGTGCTGGAAAGTTGGATAGGATTGGGCCCTTAGTTATCTGAGTACATAAGAACAGGGACGTAATGTACTGCCCTGGTGTCCAGGGCAGTAAAGTCACGTTGTCACATGACATCATGACGTGACTTCCTGGTTCTCCCCAAATAAGGGGGTCCTCACTGTGGCAGCTTCGCACATCCCATTCCTTCTCCTATGCAGTGCTTCTTCTGTAACTAGGGTGGAGCCTAGGGCAGTCATGTGCCCCCACTTGGCATAGCAGTTGGGGCAGGTGCCCCTCAGGCTTCACCTTCATTATGACTCAGCATTTAAAAAATTCCAATTTATCTAAAAAAATGAGAAAAATGGTAAAGTGGAATGAGGTGAACTAAAGAACGAAGGGAAAGGGCACCTTTCTGTCTCTGACTTAAGCTAAGACTTTTGCAGCAAAACCCCTCATACTGGACAGATTTTAATTATTTGTATTCTTTGTATGCCGTTGACCACCCAGCCAGTTCTAAAATGTTAATCCTTAATCCTTCGCATTGCTTTAGTAGATGTTTTGTGGTCAGCTAGTATGTTTTAGTTCCTCTGAATAAATTCTTTTTTAATCCTGTTCTATCCCTTGTTGGCAACCTTCAGTCTCGAAAGACTATGGTATTGCACTCTGAATGGTGGTTCTGGAACAGCATCTAGTGTGGCTGAAAAGGCCGATTCGGGAGCGACAATCCCTTCCATACTGGGAGCAAGTGCAGTCTGTCCCTGGTCTGTCTTCCTGGCTATGGGCCTTCCTTTTTTGCCTCTTTGCCTCAGACTGTTGGTCAAGTGTCTCTTCAAACTGGGAAAGGCCATGCTGCACAGCCTGCCTCCAAGCGGGCAGCTCAGAGGCCAGGGTTTCCCACTTGTTGAGGTCCACTCCTAAGGCCTTCAGTTCCCTCTTGCAGATGTCCTTGTATCGCAGCTGTGGTCTACCTGTATGGTGCTTTCCTTGCACGAGTTCTCGATAGAGGAGATCCTTTGGGATCCAGCCATCGTCCATTCTCACGACATGATCGAGCCAACGCAGGCGTCTCTGTTTCAGCAGTGCAGTCTTGTTCTATATACTGATCTGAAACAGGGCAAAGTGTAATTAGAGCCATATGTTCTCCTCCTGGCTGGTCTTCATGTGGCACCAGAAACAGCATCCTCCCAAGGACTTTGCTGCATGGCTACTGTAATGTGTTATATAGCTCAAAATGTGGCCCTTCCAGACCATGTGGAGCATTTCCACACCAGCAACAGCTGGCATTAGGCTCGTGCATTTCTGGTGTTGAGCCTTTCCATGGGATCCACATAAGAAGGCACACAGCACATTACATTAGTGGCACAGGGGGCTACTGATACAAAAATCCAGACAGCCATTAACAGCTAATGAATTACAGCCCCCTCCTATGCATTCTTACCCCAGAAGTATGTCCCACTATGGGCTTACTACCCATAGTGCTTACTGGGCTTAGTACCCTGGGCTTACTACCAGGTAAGTGTGTATAGGATTTCAACTTTCATAATTAGGCTGCTTACTGCATCTTCATTGCTGCAGGAGCAACTTCCAATTCTAGAAGAGCATCTTCTAATTCTAGAATTTCTCTGGGCAATATGACGTTGTTATTTAAGAAGAGTATCTATAACCATATGCAAAGTATCTTTTCCTCTCCACAGGGAAATTTCAATCAGAAGTTGCTAACGAATGATTTCCCAATCAGAGACTCTGACCTAGTTCAGGTGCAGTGGTGGAGCCAAGATTTGACCATCTTTAATGGGGTTCATGCTTGCATGTTCCCTCCTCTTCCTTTCCTGCTACAATTCCTTGCCTTAGTTCGTGCAAAATATGTGGATTGCCAAGACATTTAAACTAATTAAGCTTTGTTTTGTGCAAGCTGTTATTTGCCTCCAAGCCAGAATGTGAAACTATGGCTTGAACACTTAAACCGAGATCTTACTGTGAGTCCTATTCCAAGACACTAACTACTACACCACACTGCTCTAGTGTACTATACAATAGATGTAGTATACTGAAACCATGCTCCTGATCTGTTCCAAAACACTGGAATATCACTATATCTTGTGTGAATGCTCAGTTATATAGCATACTTTGATCTGCCAAGGTTTGCCAAAGGCTCCCCCACCCCACCACTTAGCAGATAATATCAAGACCTGACCAGAATGCTGTTTTCTCATGTTCCATTTTAACACTTGCCACTTTTACTTTCTTTTTACAACTATGCCTGGGCTAGGAAACGAGTGAAAGGCTGTATAGACATATGCACAAACAAGAGAAACATAGAACCAGCTTGGATACTACTTTTCCTGCCCAAGTCACCCCTTGCATTTAAAGGTGTGTTTGCACATTCTGGCCCCTCCCTTCAATTCCCAGTAACGATTCCTAATCAAGGTTTATTAGCAGTGCCTGTAGAGGGTGGTTTGGATTACCTTTTCCCATGACACAATTAGGGATACTCACCAGGTAAGTCAGGAGGGGTCCAAGATGTACAAGTGTTGTGCATGTGCCCATCTTTAAACACATGGGGCTGGTCAAATGGGGAAAGTATTATCCAGTCCAGCTCAGAGAGACACTGTGCAGAGAAACATGTTAACTAGAATGAGGAAAGAGGGTGATCAAAGAGAGGGGGCATAATCCTAACCTGTGCTGATACAGCCAGGCCACAGTGGTCTGCAGTATATCCACTGCAGGTTAGGAGCAGGCTGGAGGTCACCTTGGAGGCAAGGGGATATTTTTTCCCTTATGCTATGCTGAGCCCCGGACTGCCCTTATGGGGCTACTTGGATCTGTGCTAGCTATTTAGCTGGCTCAACCCCATACAAGGCTGCCAGACCCAGGAGTGGGGATTAGGATACTGCAAACACTGCTGCCACCAGTCCTGCCCCCCCCTCCCAGGCCCAATTCTCCACTCCCAGGCCCAATAATGCCTCCTCTCCATCCCTGGAATGCTCTCCTGCCACCTTCTCCTACCTCCTGCACTTCCCAGTGCAAACAGCACAGGGGCTGTATGCACCCTTGGACTCAGACCGGTGAAACTCAAGGTTAGTTAGGAAGCTCAGTGGGTGGCCTTTGAGCCAGTTACCATCTCTCATTCTAACCTACCTCACATAGTTGTTGTAAAGTTAAAATGGGGAGAGAAATAAACTTATAAACCTTACTGAACTTGAAGGGGGGCCAGGATAGAAATTAGCAAATACTTTAAGGTTGAAAATTCTGTTCAGATGCTTGATTGTTTTGCAAAGATGTGGCCATTCTGACAAGTTGCAATTATGTATGCCATAGTCCAAACTATAACCTTTTAACTTGCTTTTTCTAGGGGCTGGCAATTAAAATATATATTTGCTCACCAAACTCTGATGAAGAATCTAAGCTTCTGAAAGCCCAAGTGCACTGATCCACAATTCCACATTCTCATCAAAGTCTTAATGTAAGTTGCCTGTTACAGCTCCAAGTTATTTGAATACAAATACTAAATCTGAACATGACTGATTATAAACTCAGGCACTCTTAAAATAATCAGGGCTCCAGAACTCAACTGGTTGCTATATGCTTAGTGCTTAAATTTCAAGTTTAAAAACAATAATCTGCTGTGTAGAATAATTTGTTGAAATTGTCAGTACTTTTATGCAGAGAGCTAAAGAAAACACCACATTAAAGATATCCTAGTTATGGAAAAGTTGAAGGGGTGGTAACTTAATGGAACATTTAGAGATATTTGTACAATTGCCTTTGTGTATTTCAAAAGTTTCTCCTGGAATTTTCTTTCAAAGCCTCCATTGCAGAATTTATGTGGAATGGATTCCTTGGCAATAAATGGAATTTGTCATCCTCCCTTTCATTCTTCTCTGAGAAGTATTAGTGATCTCTGGGATATCATGTGTCATTATGGTTGCTATCATGTTTGTAGTATATTAGAGAGCCACCGTGCTCCAATGTAATGTAGTCACTAAATTGCTTGACTGGGACCAGGATTCAAAACCCCACTTTTATTGGATGATCATGGGCCAATCGCTATCAGCTGGATCCTATGCAGCTTTGGGCTGTTGTGTGGAAGCACTTGCAACAGGGGAACAGAGTTCTGCTGTTGCTAAATGGCTGCCAGCAGCACATGGAGCACTGCCACAAGAGGAGGCAAGGCTCCCCATCAGTCATTGGACCCTACCACAGCCACCAGAGCAGGTAAGGGGAAAAAGTGGGTACGAAGGGGGTGGATCCAGCTGCAGTGGCCCATTCTGGATCCTATCTCTTTCATCAGCCCCCTTTTTCTGCTTGGACTCATGCCTGCTAAAAAAAAATGGCACAGGTCTGAGGAGACTCATTGTGTAGTGGGAAGGAGTAAGGGGAGTTAAATCTCCTTTCTGCTCCAAAGCTTCCTGATCCACCAATGGATACAATGTGCTCTTGTATGGTGCAACTGCACCAGAAGGGGGCAGGATGGATAGGATTGGGCTCTAAAGTACCTTACAAGTTTGTTGTGCAGATAGAGGGGTTGGGGGAATTGTGAGCTCCTTGAAGGAAGGGTGGGATAGAGAAGTGATAATAAATATCCAGAGCAGAACAGAAAAACAGTATCATGTTCTGTGTTTATTATTTCTGAGCACAACTATTCTGGAAATGCTTTAGACAAGTAGACATGAGCTCATAGTATCCACAGTCACCCTCTGTCTTTGACTATTGTCTATTCTCAAGTGTGACTTTTGGAAGAGATCTTCTTTTGCTTAAAAAGAGGCTGCCTGTATTCTGGCTTTATTAGTGGTGTGTGTGAGTGTGTGTGTGTGTGTGTGTGTGTGTGTGTGTGTGTGTGTGTGTGTGTGTGTGAGAGAGAGAGAGAGAGAGAGAGAGAGTGTAAACTATCCTTCGGTTAGAGAATTACAAATTCTTGTGATTCTTCAGTTGTTATAAACAAAATATGTATCATCCTAAGTGAGGAAAAGACATGAAATGCTTTGCTGGAAGCTTGCAAAGAAAAGGTCTGGATCTATACAAGTGGTTTTAAATGTGCTAAGCCCTTTAAGAGGTCACTATATTTAATACTATTATAATCCTTATTTCACACTAGGGACTAGTACATTGAGAAGTTCTAGTTTGACAAGTTCACAGCAAGTTAACAGACTAAACAGAACTTGAGAACTGACTCCAGTGCTATTCCTTTCATCAAATTGATGCTTTCTCTTTCCAGAATAACAAGCATCTTGTGGCACCTTCAAAGCTGTCAAACTTATTGCAGCATAAGTGTTTGTAGATGGCAGTCCATATCATCATCATCGAGTCGGGATGTACCCACAAGGTCATCTAATCCAACCCCCTACCAAAATCCTCCTACAGCATCTCCAGTGGGTGTCAAGCTTCTGCCTGAAGATCTTCAGTGTGGGAGAATCCACCACCTGCCTTGGTAATTGATTCCACTGCTGAACTGCCCTTACTGTTAATCATCATCATCACCATAAGATGAATCTGGCTGAAATGGACTGCTGACCACAAAAGCTTCTGCTACAAGAGATGTTTTAGTCTTGAAGGTGCCACAAGTCTCTTTGCTGCGTTTGCCACTACAGACTAGCACAGCTACTCCTCTGCAACAGATGTCAAAGAATAAACTGTAGGAACTCTAAAGAATCTGGAAAGTAATGAAGGTTGAAAAATGTTTGCACATATACCAGAATGAGTATTTATCTACAGTGATCAGCCTGCTTTACAAAATTAATATCACATTGTCGATAAAAACGTACCCAAGAGTCAGAAATACTGGCGTTCCATGCAAACATATGTGGCAGGTTCAACCTCCCAAACTTATAGAGCTCTGTCAAGCTTTCAAGCTTGGTGTCATGTGCCAAAGACATTTGTATCCAATAGAAATTCTGGTCTTTAACCAAAAGCAACACTGTAATTGTCTCCACCAAAAACAGGAGGTCCTCCTTTGGATCTCCTGTCCTAAATCCCACGCACTTCCCCCACAAATGGAACTGCTGTTTTATAAAATAGCAAGGGGGGGGGTAGTGCATTAAATGAATGCGGGTGAAAAGAAGATGTGTGTTAGGAAAAGAATTCTTTCAAAAACTTGTCATAGATCAGAACTACATCCATTGGGCGTCTTCAAAAGCTAACTTAAAAAAAAACAATCATGTGAAAATAATAGTCAGACTTAAGGATTTAGATTTTTCTGCTAAAGTAACAAAATATTTGAAGAATGCATTTGCATGGATCTCAGTTGCTTCAGTCTTTCTTGGATTCCTTTGCTTTAATCCAATGTAGCATTGGCCCGACTTAACCATCACCAAGTGCCTGTATAAGATACTTAAGAAAAATAATGTATTTTTTGTTAAAACTCTCTGAAATTAGAGAAAGAGAAATACATCCATCCAAAAATATGGCACAAATAAAAGAACTCTATGTAATGAATACTCTTATTTGAACCAAAAAGCAGAAGAGAAATATAATGGGGCAACCTCAAAGGTGCTCGCCACCAGGTTGGTATTGATTACACAGCTGCACTTGAGAACCTTGATTTGAGATTACAGGCACAATGCAGGATAAATTTCTCATGGTTTAAGTGATCTCTTGTCTGCAAATTATACCATTTGGGTGGGGATGGGTCAACAACCAATCACTTTGCAACAGTGGAACCCAAAGTTAAACTGGTGTGATCACTATTGTTGCAGAGCAAGCTTATGCTGGCAGGGAAACAGTAACACAAACTGTGGGAGAGGATGACTCCTGAGTTAGCATATGGTCACTAGTCCTTCCTTCACTGCCCCCAGAATTGAAGGAGTGACCTGTGTAGCTGGGATCCTGTGCTCCTTTAGCAATTGGTCCTGTCTTGTCCGCTGGTACAAAGTTACACACCCCAAATAGGTGTTGTAACAAAAAGCACATTTATCATAGTCAATAGAGAGTCCCAGACACCAAATCCCCTTCTTTCCATTCACATGGGGGGGGGGGTAGAGTTCTGACAAACATAGTCACCAATCATGGACAGCACCAGGAGTATAAGATGAAGCCACAGGAAAGGAACTCGGCATAAATATGGCATTAGTTGGGTAACTGGACAAAGTGACCTTTTTAACTGATAGTTCTCTTTTGTTTAGAAGGGACAGAGAGTAACTGTCTCTCTACGGTATATCCAGCACAGCATTTTTTTTTTTACAGTGGCTCTTTGTTGATAACTCTTCTGTGTCTTTTTTTATAAATTATAAGTCCCTCTGGATAGGGAACTGGTTCCCCTTTCCTCCCATTTATTTTGTTATCTATTTTGCAGACTGCCAGATCAGGCCAAAAGCCCATCTAGTCCAGCTTCTTGTATCCCACAGTGGCCCACCAGATGCCTCAGGGAATATACAAGATAACAAGAGCCCTGCATCCTGGTCTCTCCCCCTTGCATCTTGTATTCTGAGGTAGCCTACATCTAAAATCAGGAGGTTGCACATACTCATCATGGCTCATAACCTGTGATAGACTTTTCCTCCAGAAATTTGTCCAATCCCCTTTTAAAGGTATCTAGGCCAGATGCCATCACCATGTCCTGTGGCAAGGAGTTCCACAGGGTACTTCCTGTTAGTGTCCTCACTATTGCCTCCTTTAACTGCTACAAGTCTAATGTTCTTGCTGTCTGTTTCCTTTTTCATAAAGCTTCCTTTTGCAAAGAGTTTGCAAGGAGAGGTGAGTCAACAACATAATGGGGGAGAGAATTAAAGAACTGACAAACATAAATTCAACAGGTACAGCTTTACCTAGTGTGGAATGCTGCATCTGTTAACTCCTCTTACAGCTGTCAAACAGAGGAACACTACAAGAACATGAATGTTTGCAACCCTGTTCCTCTGTGATGCTGTCAGAACTTGCTCCACAAGTGATACTGTCTAATAAACACTACCTGTTTTGGTTGTGTCTCTAGTCTCATGATGGTTAGTGGATGCCCCCAGTGTGGCTTGTATCTTAACTCAAATATCTTCAGAATGGGACACACAATGGGAGGGAGGCAGTGGGTTCTCCAGCACAATACACCATCAGAGTCGTAAATCCTCTCTTACCCATAGCCTTGTCACTGGAGCACAGAAAGAGTGGCCAACACACTGAAGGAGTTCAATCTCAAGCAAATCTTCCTCTCCATTTTCCCCTGAATGAGATTTCCTTCAGATAGGAAGGTTTCATGGAGGGGAATGAGGGAGGTTGAGATCTTGACACTGTCCAATTTGCAATAAGAAATCAGAACCCTTTTGAGATTTGCAATGCAGTCCTAAGCTGCGCTGGAACAGGCAGGCTTGTGCTGCATCCAAGGCAGGATTGGGGCTGAAAGTGGCTCAGCCGTGAGCCAGGGGAATCTCTTTCTCTTACCCTGGGTAAAGCCACAGCAGCCCCAATAGGGCTACTTGGATCTGAGCCACCTCAGGGTTAGAATCCGGCATAACTGCTGGATCCTGGCCCTGCCCACCCACTCTGGGAACGCCCACCACCTGCCCTCCCCTGCCCTGAAACACCTTCCTCCTGCCTCCTCCCTGCCCTTCCCAGACCCCTGCATCGACTGACGCAACGCACCCTGTTGCTGGGGCCCACATTGGTGTGGGGAGGCCGGTGCAAGTCCATGCACTGGCCTAACCCCACTTATGTTGGCGCAAAAGTGCTTTATGGCACTTTCACATTGACATTTGTTCCCTTAAACATCTAAATCCAACTTAAAAATAGTGGTGAACTTTGAATTTGTTTCACCTCCCATTCTGTAATCTAGTGTATAGATTACAAAGTATATATTATAAGAAAACCATTATGTTTGGCCCTGTTTTGGTGGAGGTGTTGTAAACAGTGTGATAGGGGTGGGGTTCTTTAGCACTTTGCCCCTGCCATGCTTCCCAGTCCCAATTGTGCCCCCACCCCAGGCATGGGGGTGTGTGAAACTTCATTTGAAAGCCAACATATTGTTTAGGGCAGTGTTTCTCAAACTGTGGGTCGCAAGCCAATTTCAGGTGGGTCCCCATTCATTTCAATATTTTATTTTTAATATATTAGACTTGATGCCACCATGGTATGTGACTGCATTTGGGGAAATGTTCCAGACCTGTTCCTTTAACAAGCCACTATGTATATTCTTTTAACAGTGATAGTAAATGGGACTTACTCCTGGGTAAGTGTGGGTAGAATTGCAGCCTAGGATAGTTAAAACTTTTCCTGCTTGATGATGTCACTTCCGGTCATGACATCACTTCCGGTGGGTCTTGATAGATTCTCATTCTAAAAAGTGGGTCCTGGTGCTAAATCTTGAGAACTACTGGTTTAGGGTGTCTGCAATCAGGATCAGAACCATTGTTTACATAGTGGGGATGTACTACCTCATGCTACCCTACCTACTATGGTTTCACCCCATTTTGCTCCCCCATTGATGTGCGACTTAACACACACAGAGAGAGAGAGAGAGAGAGAGAGAGAGAGAGTGTCTTGGCCTTTTAGGTTTGAGTGTGTGGCTGAGCCTGGGCTCAAGGGAAATGTAATGCTTGAACCCAGCCTGGCTGTCTGCTGGAAGAGAAAGGAATCACTTTCCGCTGTAAGTGTGGCAGTGATAGTAAGCCCAGCTGTGTCCCTGGCTTGTAAACAGCCACAGCATTCATTCTTCCTGGTCCTCTGATATTTTGGGAAGGAGTCTTGGCCTTAGAAGTGACCGTGTCAAACCCATAAGCCATTGGAACACATTTCAGAATTTACTTTAGACAAATCCCCCCCCCCATTCCTCACTTTGTTTGGGGAACTGTCACTAAATAAGTGATGACGGAGAAAGGAAAGGTGGAGAGACTGGCTTAGGGTCTGAGTCATGAAGCCTCAGTTTGTATTCTGTGTAATGAGCAAAAGTCACAGTTTGCCGTGAAAGGTCACCTGGAATTCATGCATTCTCGGCCTCCTCGCTTTGTCCAAAGGAACGTATCAAATCTACAGCTTCTGCTGCTGCCCCTAGCTGCTGCCCCAAGGTGGTTCCTGTCCAGAATCAAATGAAAGCAGTGACAGGAAAAAATGAGAAAAGCTGGAAATGCTGGTGGGACTTTATTGCTACAGCCAGTCAAATTATTACCAAATTATTGCTAGGAAATACAATGGCTATTCAAGCTCCATTTGCCCTCATCAACACAATATTTGGAACACTGGAGATTAGTTTTCACTTATTTGGCACTTTTCATGGATAGGGCATAAAATCCTTCTACCAGACTTTAAAGCAGTAAGACTTACAGCTCAATCCTATTTAAATCACACCCCCACCAAAGCACCTATACCACCAGAGTGCATGCTGCACCCTGCCAGGAGGAGCAGGGTGTAGGAAAAGGTACGTTTGTTCCCTTGTGTCAGGGAATGGATCTGAGGGTATGGGTCTACTTTTGCAACCCTTGCCTCAGGGAGTGGGTCCAAGCCAACGGGTCTACTTGAACCTGTGCCAGCAATAGGTGGCACAAGTTCAAGTGGACTTGGGTTGGTGGATTGAGGCTGGGAAGAAGGATAGGATATTGGTGGAGCTGCTGCCACCAATAAACATCCCCTTCCTGTTCTTACACATCCCATCCCCATCCCAGTCCCTGCCTTGTTCTCACACACCCCCATGCCAACTTATCAGCATTGGGGCTCCCACAAAGTCTGCTGTTTCCTGGCTGCTGCCACTCATCATTTGGCTACAGGTGAGTGACTATGGCTAGAGGTGGAAGCAAATGGTATTATGTGCCTTTATTTCATTATCACCGAAAAATCTCTATGTATGGCACATCTTGTTTTGCAGCAGGCAAGACACAGCAGACCCAGAGGATTGAGCCATCAGTCCTTGTATACTGGCATCAAGTATTCAACACACTTCAGATGTATTATTATTAATAGTGGTAGTAATAATAGTACTTATTGTATATTTCACAACCCCACCTACAAAAAAGACAAAGTGGTTTACATAGAGAAATGAATGAGAAAACAGTTCCCTGTCCCGAAAGGTCCCCCATTCTGAAAAGAAGCATGAGGGAGACATCAGCAAACAGCCACTGACAGGGAGCAGGATTGGTTTCTCCCTGAGGCTGGCTAAGATACGTGCCAGTCTGGCAAGAGATGTCCCCCTCCATCGGCCCACTCACCTCCATCTTCCTCCTTTGCCTTGGATGGAAAAAGGAAGAGGGGGGCAGAAGGGAAGTGCAGGAGGATGGTAAGATTCAACTTTTCCCATGTCACACAATTTAGACAAAATGTTAGATCAGAAAAATGGCTCAAGATAAATCCAAGCAAGCCATCAGGGTTCGATAAGTTGCAGTCTTGGATGTATTTAGAGCATTAACATAGCAGATGGCTCGCTACGCCAAAAAGATCCGTTTGCCATGGCTCCACTTAATAGCTCTTATGTTAACAAAAGGGTCCCATGAATTGACACCATGCATTATGACACCCAAAGAAGAAGATGATTTCTCTTGCAGGAAATAATGTGGATTCCAGCTGCCAAAGGTGATGATTTTGCACATGGGCTTCTTTGGGATCTGTGTATTGATTCTGAGAAGCTGTGATTGGTCATAGCTTCTCCAGCATGTTGGGCTGCATGCAGAGCTTATTCCAGGTTATTTTGCACCCTAGGCAAGAATAACTACTTGCACACACACACACACACACACACACACCCAAATTTTTTCAGAAGACTTTATAATTAATTATATTCCATACCGCTATTTGTGGTATTTATCTTAAAACAGAAAATATAAATTGTCAGTTGCATTCTCTGTGTGGACTGAACAACTAATCTGTATCAGTGGTGTTCCCAGAGGGAGGGCAAAATGCTTAGATTTGCAACACACCCCGTAAGCTGCCCCTTGTCATCATCAGAGCCATTCTGAGCAGCAAGAGCAAAAAGGAAGAGACGCCTCTGCATTGCTCTTGCCACTTGAAATGGCTCTGATGAGGGGGAGAGGCAGCTTGCAGGTCACTTTGAGGCACCTTGAAAAACTTAGTGCTTTGCTCCCCCCTGCCACTGATCTGTATGCCACTGATCTGTACACCTGAAAGGTAAGTATTGCACCCCTCTGAGGTCTGGGCCCTAGGCGACTGCTTAGTTGGCCTAATGATAGCGCCAACCCTGGCTGCAGAGCACAAAACAGAAAAACCACATTCTGTAAACACTATGTGTGACATTCTGTGCATGCAGCTGACATTATGCCTTCACTGTAGGAATTTTATAATTTATGAGGTAGCCTGGGGAAGCCTAAACAGTTCTTGCCTGATTTGCTCTACACCAGTAGTGCACCTGTCATACTGGGAAGGGGTTTGTCCTCTCAGCAATTTAAAAAAAAAAAAATTGGGTGAAAATGTGTGGATTGTGCTGCCACCTAGTGGTCAGTGTTGGATGCCTTTCCCCACTAAGAACATTACAAACTAGGTCTGGATGTTTAAAAAACATAGTGTTCAGACTATGCTTGCATTTGCCTCTTAAACCTTCACCTTCTAAATAAAAATCAGCACTTTAGATTTAAACAAACTCTTGAATTTCTCTGGCTGCATTTACTGTTACCTTGTTTTCACCTACTTTTATGCAACTGCAGGGTGTGAAATTTTTCCCCCTGAACTCATTTTAAAACTGTACTTACAAACATCTAAATGTGTCTATTCATAATTTTTTGCATGTTGTCAATCAGGTTGCAGACCAGAAAACTGCAAGTATTATATGCTCCTGCAAAATGGTACATTATATTAAGCCATTTCTGCCCAATGTCGCATATGCAGGAACCAAATGTGTACACTTGTGGAACAGGCAAAAATGGGTTAAATATTAGGACCCAATGTAGGTAATTGACAGTAACCTTATATTGTGATCTCACTTAGTGTGACATCACATTGTCCATGGAAAAGGCCTGAAAAGTAGATTATATGCTATTTTAATTGGCTAGGAGGCTTGATTGTATGTTCTGCACAGGTTGAGCAAGACTTTCTAATCTGGAGACATCTAATCCTCAAACCTGCACTTGATGACTTATTTAAACAATGTTCAATCTAGCTGCCTTTCATTGGTAGCATACCTAATGATGTTAGCAAAGCCAGTATACTTGAGGATGGCAGCAGAGGCTTACTAGAGATTGGAAGCCAAGAGGAAGAGCTGGCAGCAAGCAGCTATACCTAGGCATAATACACGCATGTAGCTGATGTGACTTGCAAGAGAGTGTGCTACCCAGCTCCATCCAGTGGTGTTCCTAGTTGGGGGGAATGCTAAGTTTTTCTGGTGCCTGAATGGCCATGTGAAGTGCTCCCTCCTTCTCACCTTCAGAGCCATTCATGGTTGTAAAGGCAGAGATGCCTCTTCTGCTTTGCTTTTGCAGTCACGAATGGCTCTAAAGGGGAGGGGGCATTTTAAACAGACATTCAGAGGCCTGAAAAACTCCCCCTCCCAGGAATGCCACTGGCTCTATCCAGTGCTCGAGCAAATATCACAAAGACACCACAAGCCTCCAGTGCTTTCTTACCTAAGGAAAGCTAAACCAGGGTTGTGCTGCAGTTCCTGGAACTTCTCACAACTCAGAGCCATGAGATGGAGATTTTTTTGGAAAGCGACTAGACCGGTGGTTTCCAAGCTGTAGCTCTGTGGCCCACTAGTGGATCACAGTCCAATTGTTGGTGGGTCACAAAACTGACAAGGCAGTTTAGGCTGTGTGCATCCAGCATTAAACAACCTGTTACTTGGGTGAAGCACTGCTGCCCAAACACCATTATAGCCTAAGAGACTTCAGCAACTATTAAAGTAAAACTTTACTAAGGTGGATTCCAATGCTAAAATAGTTAGGAACCACTGGACTAGACATTTGTGTGACTAAGCTGTGATGATTCACAGAAAGCGACACTCCAGGAGCAAATGCAGTCCCATGTATGCAATAGCATATCCAGCGGGGGGTCATAATGGTAAGTATTGACGGTGCTGCAATGCACTGTGTAATCAGCCCTTCCCCCCAAGAGAGACATCTCTTGCTCGTTGCTTTCGTCGCCCGGTATGGCTCCGACAGAGATGGGGAGGAGCCCATTTACTTACTGCTGTGACCCCTCCTCCTGGCTACTGCATTTATGGTCTATGAAAACCTTCGTGGGTGGGATCTGATCTGCAGAGGCAAGCTCCACTAGTGGCAGTAAGCTTCTGAAGCTGTTCTTGAAAACTTTATTTCCAACCTAATGTAATGTTAGAAATTCCTGGAGGCCCCATTAAAATATTCAAGATTGCCTTCTATCGTTACCTGGAGATCAATGTTGATTTTGGAAGACTCCAGGACAAGTCCATTACAGGTTTCCCACAAGCTGGTTCCTTGATTTTTTTTGCCTAACCTGTATGGTCAGGTTTGAAGCATTCTGGTCTCCTGACCCCATAAACCATGGTTGTTTGAAGTGCTTTTGTCCCAAACAAATATGTTTTACAGGCTCTTTCATTCTCTCAGTCATTTATATTGCTAGAGAACTTGCAAAAACATTCCTTTTCAACAAGATGGACTGGTTTTTGCTTGGAGTGTGGTTTCATTTGAAAGTTCTTGGAATTCAGCAGACCTTGTTTGTCTGGAAGGGTCTTAACAACAGTGGAAAAAAAATAAGGCTGCAATCCTATGCACACTTACCTGGGAGTAAGCTCCATTGATGCTAATGGGACTTATCTCTGAGTAGACATGCACAGGATTGGGCTGCAAGAGAAAGACAAGAAAAAGTATCACTGGGGATGCAGCAGGGCACGGTTTCACTGAAGGTAGATGTCAAACTCAACTCATATATTTTTCCCAGTCTATTTGGATTTGAGTAAAGTATTTTATACTTTACCACATGAGAAATCAGTATTCAAATTCTGGAAGTGACGGGTTTCAAAAATAACAACCGAGACGTTACTTACGAAACATGCTGCAAATCAAACCCTTTCCAGCTGACTGGTAGGAGACACACATGTTGTTATTAGGCATGCTTTTAAACAGATTTAACATGCACACATGGGGGGAAATGAATTTGTGTCATGGCCAATAGTACAGCCCAGTGGTTTGGCAGGGAGTGAAGAGGGAGACAAGAGTGAAAGGGGCAACAAACAAAATGTTCTTATGGTGATAAATTAACCGTAATGAGAAAAGAGAATCAAAATAAAGCAATGCAATGCTTCTTAGCCATTTGGTAACAGATAGCTTCTAGATATAGGTGGTTACCATAAGACGGAAAGCAGGAGAAGAGAGGAAGAGAAAAGAGGAAAGGGATTCATAATGTCATGGTGGGAGAGTAGAAGGGGGAGAAAGGACATAAGGAAATTATGCAGGTTTCCTGTTGGCTTGGCATTTTTTCAGAGGTTCCTGCTAGACTTGACAGGAGTAAGGGCTAGTGCAGTGTTTCCCAAACCATGGGTCAGGACCCACCAGTGGGTCACAACCAAATTGTTGGTGGGTTGTGAAACTGACAAGCTGATAACTGAAAAGAAAAATGTATCAAGCCCTATGGAAAGTGAAACTCAGTAAACAGTGAAACCGTTTACTTGTGAGTAGGCGACCATGCCTCACTCCAGTAGAGGGCAAGCTGAGAAGAGCTCAACACCACCAGAATGGTCCCAATTCAATGAATTTAGGCTCTTAAAACAATCAAGAAGGAAGTCCCACCCCTCCAAGGTGACAAGGAAAATGTATTGAGACCTAGGGAGAGCGAAACTGAGTTACATGTGCAGGAATTTGGAATGGAGGTGGGGAAGGGGTGTTTCTGGGCAGGGGAGGGTGGAGTGGGGGAAGGATCAGGCCCAGGAGGGGATGGGATCTGTGACAGCAGCATACGCCTTACCCTAACCCCCCTCTCGGCCAACCCAGCTAAATAGCTGGGGCAGATCTGAGTAGCCACATAAGGCAGGAAGTGGTGTTACATGGGGTAAAAAGAAATACACCACCTTACCCTGAAGTGACCTCCAGACTCCTCTTAAGCTGTGTTGGATACAGCACAGGCCATTGAGGCCTGGCTGTACCAGTGCAGGTTAGAATTGCACTGAGCGTTACTTTATAATATGGCCTAAAATCTGACTTATTCTATTCATGTTATTTGGCAAGCTAATAACACAATGATTAAACCACTTAAAATATATCAAAACCATCTGTGCCTGATTGTATTTCAACTCTATTTTCAATTACAAAATAATAATAGTGCTTGAGGAGAAAACTTAGTTAGCTTTGCATGTACCAGAGGAATGCAGCAGAACCATTATTTCCCCATCAGGATGGCAGGAGAAATTCCAAGCAAAAGGAATCTTGGAGATTTATAGGCTCGACAGTAGTGTTGACATTTGGCCGACAGAGCCAAGGAGAAGGCCAAGGAGAAGCTGTCTGTTTTTCAGGTCTGAAGCAGGCTGGCAGCTGGTGGCAATTGTGTATCATAATGAATTATGAGAACAGAGCTTTTTCTCAGCATTCTCACTTCCAGATTAATTCAAAAATCCTTTGATGCACATTCAGTTGTGTTCCAAAATATATCAAAATTGTGCAAGAAACAGGACCTACATGTGCATTTTATTGACTTCCCTGGGAAAGCACGTTTCAGCTGTAGATCTACTTTAATGTCACTGTTTCTCTTTTCCATGGATTCTTTCTCCTCTAAAACTAGAAATTGTTACAGAAAACAAAACGTTTTGTATTGCTGAAATAAATAGTTAAAGAAGGGCAACTGTGGATGCTACCCAATAGGATGATGATGATGATGATGATGATGATGATGATGATTTCCTATAAATCAGTCCAATAGGATTGATTTCAGCAGGAATACGACTTGACTCAAAATGTACCACCCACATAGAGAGCTAGCACAAAATCTATATTATAAGCTTTCTAAGGCTGAAATGCTAAGTATTCATTCCTGGGAGTAAGGGCCCAGTCCTAATAGCCCATAGCACCAGCATTGAGCTCCAGAGCCAGGTGTCATAAATGCACTGTAAAGCACATTTACGGCACAGTGGGAGGAGGAAGTGCCAGACTAGCGCCAGTCAGCACCAGACCCAGTGCTGGGAGGAGGGCGCTGCACAGCTGCCAGAGGAAGGTAAGACCTCTAGGCGGCAGCAAAACAGTTGGCACAGACTTCAGAAATCCCATTGCAGGACCTGGAGCTTTCCTTGGGGGAAGGAGACAAAAATCCCCTATCCTCGAAGAGATCTCCAGCAGCTTCCCTACACCTGCAGGATTCAGCAGTAGCCATTTTGGTGCCACTGTTTCTCTGGGTACCCAGCAGCATAGGATTGGGCTGTATGACCCATTGAATTCCATGGGACTTACTTCCGAGGAGACTGTCATAGAATTGGATAGTGAGTTTCATGTGTCCTAAAATAATCAATATGCTGTTATTCTTGCGCAAACATTTTCATTGTGGTCAATGCACACTGTACACTGTGTGTACATTGTGTACATTGTGTACAAGTCACACTGTATAATGTGCTTTGGAGTCTTAATGTTCCATAGACATGTTCATGTATTTTTAATGCTCAGTGGTACCTGTTGGGATGGCGTGTGGAAAGGTCATTCATTCATTTATATACTGCCTTTCTCAAGACACAAGGCATTTTACATAAGCAAGATGTACATAAATTCTTTTTTTTAATGAGATTTTTTACAAGTATTATTCCATGATACAATCTCACACAACCTCCATTTCTGCAGGTTGGTAGTGCAGCTGTTGTGCTGGCCGCCGGCGTTTGCACTTTCTAACCTCTCACAGGCAACTGCAACCAAGCCTCAGCTGAGTTTCTCAAAGCCATTATTATCTGGTGGGTCTTTTTGCCAGCTGACTTCTCCACACTGCACCCCTCCACACAGATAATGTTGTCAGCCTTTTGGTCTCCCATCCAAGCAAGCACACCTGCTTAGCTTTTCAGGCTAGGCTCAAAAAACGTCCAGGCCACACCAGCTACCCTGTAAACTCTTGCTTTCTGAATCTTGTTATCCAAGATCTTTTTAACTGGAGATGCCTAGAATTTGACCTTGCAAAAATATTGCAATAATGCAGTGACTTGCTGTGGAAAGGGTCACAACCTGTGAGAATGAAAATATCACAGAAATACATAATGCTAATTGATATAAGTATGACTACAATGAAAATACTGGAGTCCCATGCACTGAATTTGCTGCTGCCACCAAACCAATCCCTGCCCTGGACCCAATCTGCCCTTCCCCCACCCCTGTTGCTTCCTCATTCTGCCCTCCCGCACCCCATCCTGATTCACCCCCATCCTGCTTGTCTCAGTGGGTCTGGGGCAATCCTCTGAGAACCACAGGAAGATTCCAGCCTTCCTACTGTTGCTCCTGCAGTGCACAACTCTGCATGCTGCTAGAGTGGGTTTTATGACTGCCATAAGGCAGCCATTACAGTGGAACATGGTTTCCGCCGGTGGCTGGCCTGCATAGGTTTGCACTGCTAGAGACAGTAATTCTGACCTATTTTTATCAGATTGTTCTGACGATGTATGTAGGGTTTTTTTTAAGTCTCTACTGTGCTATGTAAATGATAATTATTACACTTTATTCTGTATACAAGATATAGGAATCCTGGGCAGCCTTCCATCCAGGCACTCGTGTGACCCAGCCCAGCATAGCTTCAGCAAGCTCACTATAGCACATGTTTTCAAACCATGCCGTGATCATCACAGTAGCGATAAGTAGCAATAGTTGTCATAGTAGGAGTAGATGACAACCATAACTGTCATTTTTCTTGTCAAGGATGGAGCAAGTCATTGTGGATTTCCAGCTCTCACACCATTCTCCCCTTCAGTTACTCTGACATTAAGAATGTCTTTGGTGATAAGATGAATAATGAAAACACCCGATAGCAAAGCAAAAAAGAGACATCCTTCAGGCCAAATGTTTTAAAACTTTTCTTCTTTGTTTTCCATTTGGGTGGATCAGAGCACTTCGTTTTATATATGTATATAATATGAATAGACAAACATTCTTCCAGCCTTGGAGGGAACGTACACGCAGGACGAGATCCCTGCTTTGCAATGGAAAAATCAACAACTTCCAATAAAAATGGTCGGGATGGCAGGAAACTTTGTCAAGAAAAATATTGTAAAGACATTTTTCATGGTTTGCATATCTCTCTAGGACTGGAATTTGGCATTTCCAGGGAGCTATAAAATGAATACAAAGCAAAGAAAGTAAGAGAGCCAGTTGCCTCTCCCCCACCCCAATCAGGCAGAATAGCCAAAGTACAGTGAGCTGAAATACTGGACATGGCAGTGGCTCAGGCCTAAGGCACAAGCTTCAAGTCTGCTCCTTTTGCTTATTTTTATGCCTTGCTCTTATCCCATGCATTTTTCCCGCCATAGTTTTGATTTTCAGCTTGTAATAAGTTTTACAATATATTTTTATGGTTTACCTGCCTGGTCTTAGGGCCCAATTCTAAACTTTGTGCGCTGGCTGAGTGCCGGTGCACACTGTCGCAAACGTGCTGTAAGGCATGTTTGCAGGCCCTAGCGCCAGGCAAATGCCAGAGCTCTGCTGCTTGGCAGTCACGCAGACTACTGAGCAGTGGAGAGGTAGGTGGGGGCATGGGGGCAGGTGGAGAGGAGGCGTTTCAGGGCGGGGGGAGGTGCAGGGAGGGCGGGGAGGGAGTGGGGTGGGAGACCTTTGGGTCAGTGTAGAATCGAGTAGCCCCATCATGGGGCTACTTGCTTTACAAAAGCCCCTTCTCCCGAGGGGGAGCTGGCAGCTGCCTGGAGTGAGCTGGATGTGGCAAGCAGCCATTTTTGCCGCCATTGCAGCCCCACGTGCTGGGCAGCTCAGGATTGGGCTGCCCGTTTGCTTGGAAGGAAGCAAGTTGCCCATCAACCAGATCACTCGTGTTCTGCTACTCCTTGGTTTTAAGGAAGCCCCTCAGGTTTTAGAGTTTGTTTTTAGTCTGAGGCTTTCCCAAGGCGACCTCCTTCTAGCTTTCTAGCTTTGGGTGGTGGAAAAGCCATCCAGCCCAATCCCAGAGTGAAGCAAGAAGGTGGGTGCTATTGCTAACTGCTAGGTGCTGCATGTGTTTTGCCCTCCATCTTACTTTACAACTCCCTTTTGCGGAAGAAAGGGCCACAGGAAGAATAGACATTGTCCCAGGGGGATTATGCTTACAGGAGGCTTGCGCAAAGGGAAAATGAAGCATAGGATTTGGAGACCTTCTCACAGAAGCTAGCAGATATTGCAGGCATTCTTTTAACTGATCACTTGTATAATCCCTTGCCCTGTCTGCTGAAAATTCTCCCATTTCAACAGTACATGATCCTCTCAAATGTCAAGATATTTCAGTGTGATTGTTCACATACTTGAAAACTTTGGCACAACAGCTAGTCTTGATCCTGCTATTAGTTTTAGGCTTAGATGGGTAGTCTTTGTCAGCACTTTCTCAAATATTAAACTTAACATTTTGATTCAAACCAGATTAGCTAAAAAGAAGAAAGAAAAAGAAAGAAGAAAAACAGTTTTAAACACAAAGCCGCATAAAAGAAACCTTGTTTTCAAATTCCTTAATGGCATACTACTTTTAGAAGCGGGGCACAGGTTCACATGGTTTAGTGCTGTTTTTCTGTTTCAAGGCTGAATTAGTTCCAATTTCTGTCCATCAGTAAGTAGTTCATTCCTCAGAGGACCTTAGTAGGAGCTTTCAAGGACTTTTTCAACTCTCTTGAATTTAGCAGTCATATCAATAAGCAGAAATAACATTTTAAAGCAAATGGGTTCAAAGTTAATGCTGAACTTCAGGAGTTTTGAAGGTAGCTCCTTGGTGAGTTCCCTGCTGAACGTGCGTTTAGGAGAATGCCTTGGCTTTTTGTGCCACCAAATTGATATTTCTGCTGTGCAGATGATAATTCATGTAATGGGAAGAGATGAACAATTACACAGGCCAACACACATTTTACTTCCTCAAACGTTACACAAATTTCTAGGTATATTTGGGGTGCTGATTCCAAAAATGGCATCCGTTTTGCCCTATCTTGTCTAGTTTTGGAGATACGGCATAGTTTCATTAGTGAATGGTTCAAGAAGCTTCCTCATGAGGAAGCCTACACCGTGGCTTATGAAATTGAAATGGCTTATATATGAAATGAATATATAATCATTTACTTTTTTAAACAATTGCACCACAGATTTGGAAATGTGCAAAATGATGCTCATTTTGGCAGCAGAATCCTGCCTTTTCAAATGTGCATTAATGGAGATTTATTTATCAAAGACCTGCACGAAAAACAAACATGATTTGCTAGGTACTTCTGAGCAATGAGGATTTTGTTGGGAAGGCTTTCTTGAGTGTGATCTTTAGTGCATTCCTGATTGCCTTTGCCTGATAAGTCAGGTCTGAAAAATGTCAGTTGAATATAGAAGCCAAAGACTGGAAGCTTTATGTAATTATGAACTGAGGCATTAAGTGTTACTCAAATATTTTAATACTCTACATGTGGGCCCAGAGTCTCAAGACGCTCATTCTTAACTTTCCACTCCTTAGTAAAATATTTGTAAAATGTATGCAAATACCTAACCATTTCGTGATCTATGCTTAGCTGACGCCAATAGTCTTAGGGTATTTGCTCAAAGGAATATTATTCGTTCAAGGTAAACGTATCCAGCCTGAACCTGTGAAACTTGCAGAATTACATTCCTTACTGCAGTCTCAAGTAGTCGGTAGTATAGTAGGATCATATTTTCCCATTGTCAAGATATTGTGGTTTGAATGTTGGGAAAATGTGATATTCTTGCAAGAGTTCTTCCACCTTGCCGAGGAAAGTCTAGATCCTACACAGGGAATAACTACTGCACATTTATTGCACTCTAGAATGATCCACAGTTTCAGACCACTGGGATTTCAGAATCTTATAACAAACACCCCACCTAGTGTACATTTACTAATATTGCTGGTTGGTACCCTTTCTTGTCTTAAGTCCGCATTTCATCGTCTTCTCATTGTTTCCGTATTGCACGTTCTTGCACGTTCAGGCTGGTCTAAAGCTTCATAAGAATGCCATTGTGTGCATAGCAGAGGATCATTCTGTTCCAACATGTTCCTGTTTAATTTAAGAGAAACTCATTTTCCTGCAACGAGATCTGGAAACGCAGTCGTCCATCTCAGATGTGGAGCAATCTCCTCCAGCTTTTTCCAGATCAGATTCCAAGAAGAAAGATGTGCTGTAAATACACCCCTGCCATACAGTTCGATGCACTGGCATTCCTGAAGGGGTGGAACACTAAATTTCTTCAGGCGCTTGGCTGCCGTTATAAAGCAAAAAGCTCTGAAGGCGAGAAGGAGGAATCGCTTTACACCAGCAGCCAGGTGCTGTAAGAAACTTAGGCTGCAATCATAACCACACTTTCCTATAGTAAGCCCCATTGAACAAAATAGCACTTACTTCTGAGTAGACCTGGTTAGGATTGTGCCCTTAGTGTTTTGCTGCCCCTCCCCCCCAAGGAAATGCATGTTTAATTGGAAGTAAGTTTAATTATAGACAATGCTGCTTACTACTAGGTGAGCATGCATAGGCATGTTTGCATTTGAAGTAAAAAAAAATGGCAAAAGAATGCCTCATTCCTTTTCACGGTTCAACACATGAAGCTGGAGGTCAGAGGGAAGAAAACAGCATCTCCTCTGCTGCCCCCAAGGCACTGCTTCATGTTGCTTTGTGGTAAAGCTGATCTTGGATAGGATAGCCCAGACAGAGAGTGTGTGAGCTCTGGCGTCCTTGCAAAACTCTGAAATGAACGTTGATGAAAATACTAAGCAGTTTACCCACAGCCCCTTCTCTGTTTTGCACAACTTAAGTTTTCGCTTTGGGAGTTGGACTTCAACCTGGAAGATCCAGGTTCAAATCCCTGGTCAGCCATGAAGCTTTCTGGGTGACCTTGGGCCAATCACTTTCTCTCAGCCTCACCTACCTCACAGGGTTGTTGAGGGAAGGATGCATATCATCCTGAGCTCCTTGGAGAAAGATTGGTATAAAAATATGAAAATAAATAAGTGGCTGTTTGTTTTGCAGGCTATGGCTGTGTTACTGGCACCTATGTGGCTACTGGCAGTTGTTGTCACCATTTCCTTTGAGTTACTGAGATCTACCCAGGCTGGTGCTTATTACGGGATTAAGCAGATGCCTCCCCAAGCGCCGCAGTATCAAGCCCTTGGACAACAAGCACCTCACATGCCGTTGGTCAAAGAAGGCATTCCAATACCACACATGGGCAAGGAGGGCCCACACCTGCCATACGGGAAAGAATACGTGCCTCAGTACATAAAAGAAATCCCGCAGCTACCTATGCTTGGCAAACAGAGGATTTCAAAGAAAGAGAAAGGTAACCCTGGCAAGAGGTTATGAGGCTGTTTATACTCCCTCAGACCACTAATCCCTCTGCCATGATATTGTTGTCAACAAGGACTGGTAGCAACAGCTCTCCAAGATTTCTAAAGCCCTACCTGGAGTTAGGCCTCTCTGTGCTTCAGAAGGCCTGCCAGAGCCTTCTGAAAGGCATTTCTGTTTTAGCAAGAAACTAGCAGGCCTTCTGAGGTGCAGGAGGGAGGCCTGTCTGCACCTCAGAAGGCCTCCCTCCCTACTCAACTGGAAGACTTCCAGTCACGTATGGGAGGTACAGTGAGACCCTCCTGGACCACATTGGGTCAGGTCCACAGGTCCTGAACCTGCAGATAAGGAAGAATGACTTTTGTGCATTTTTCTCCTTGCAAGGAACAAATAGCAACACCCCAAACTCCTCACATTCCGATTTTTATGTCTGCCATGTTTTATTATTATCCTTTTATATACTGCTTTTCAACAACAACAAAAAAGTTCACAAAGCAGTTTGCAGACAAAATTAAATACAGTAATTAAATGGTCCCCTGTCCCTAATGGGCTCACAGTCTAAAAAGACGCCGAAGAACACTAGAAAGACACTGTGCTGGGGTGAAGAGGGACAGTCACTTTTCCCATGCTAAGTATAAGACCAGCACTACTGTAAAAAGTTCCTCATTGCCCAGCAGAGGAAGTTACAGAGACAATTCTCTGCTTCCCAGTTAATGCTTTGAAAGTAGCTTTGAATCTGTGCACTTTATGGGGCAAAGTCTTACCAACTATCAACCAGCTGTCTCATTAGTTTCCAAGCTGTGGGTCATGACCCACCAATGGATTGTGAGATGATTTTTGGTGGGTTGCTATCAATGCCAGCTGTGCTAAACATAAAGTTGCAATGCCAAAAAGAAAGTTACGGATCTGGGGTGCTACCCAGTCACCGTGACCCACAAAGTGGGTCCCAGTGCTAAAAAGATTCTGAAACACTGAACTCTCAACAGAAGCCAACTACTTATATATTTCTTGACTTTACTATATTTTTGAAATAGGGAAAAATACTAAGAGCACAATCCTAACTTTCAGTTAGGCCAGCACAGGTCTCCTACGCAAGCCCAGGAGTGTCGCAAACATACCATAAAGCGCTTTGCCTGCCTGTCTCAGTGCAGGTTAAGATTGGGCTGTAAGGGTGAAATCTTGTTCATGCTTATTTGGATTAAGTCCCATTGAACTCAGCAGGGCTTGCTTCTGAGTAGGCATGCACATGATTGTACTATAATTTGCATTTGAAAGCTGGTGTTTTTCATCTGAGGAAAATATGCCCATGCCACTGAAAATAGAGGAAATGGCAAGTTAGGATACGCATTATGATGTTAAACTAATGGCAGTGCTTTTCAGTAATATGGTTAACAAACAACCTATCACTCTTCCAGCCAATGCAGGCAATATCTTGATATGTCCATTCTTTTTGAAGGATAGGTGTGATTTGCATGATCATTGCTATTAATAATGAATCTCTCTCTCTCTCTCTCTCTCTCTCTCTCTCTCTCTCTCTCTCTCTCTCTCTCTCTAGCGGAAATTCCAATGGCCAGTTTGAGAGGTGAGCGTGGTCCTGCTGGAGAGCCTGGCCCAAGAGGCCCACCTGGACCTCCAGGGTTACCAGGACATGGAGTGCCAGGTGCCAAAGGAAAACCAGGTCCGCCAGGATATCCAGGGATTGGCAAACCAGGCATGCCCGGAATGCCAGGAAAGCCAGGTGGAATAGGAGCCCCTGGACAAAGAGGCGAGATGGGACCAAAGGGAGAGATTGGACCTATGGGCATTCCAGGACCCCAAGGACCACCAGGACCTCATGGACTACCTGGAATAGGAAAACCAGGTGACCGAGGATTGCCAGGGCAGCCAGGACTAAAGGGGGAGCCAGGAATGAAAGGACCACCTGGAATACAAGGCCCACCAGGTCCAAAAGGAGATAAAGGCATTGGGATCCCAGGATTGCCAGGGCTAAAAGGTCAGCCTGGTTTGCCTGGTCCTCCAGGTCCTGTTGGACTTCCAGGGGTAGGCAAACCAGGAATGATTGGTTTTCCAGGCCCACAGGGACCTGCAGGCAAACCAGGGCTTCCAGGGGAGCCTGGACATCAAGGTTTGGGTGGAGCCCCTGGAATTCAAGGTCCTCCTGGCCTTCCAGGTGTAGGAAAGCCAGGCCAAGACGGAATCCCAGGCCAGCCAGGGTTTCCTGGTGGAAAAGGTGAGCAAGGCTTGCCAGGCTTACCAGGACCTCCTGGACTACCTGGGATTGGTAAGCCAGGTTTCCCCGGGCTCAAAGGTGACCGTGGCATGGGTGGTCTTCCAGGACCAATTGGGCCTAAGGGTGAAAAAGGGCACATGGGCCCACCTGGCATGGGTGGGCCACCAGGAGAGCCAGGCCAACCAGGACTACCAGGACTAATGGGGCCCGCAGGTGGTATGGGGTTCCCAGGTGCTAAAGGAGAAGCTGGAGCCATCGGGCCTCAAGGGCCAATTGGTCCCAAAGGTGAACTTGGCTTACAAGGTTTCCCAGGAAAGCCTGGGTTTCCTGGGGAAGTGGGGACACCAGGTTTAAGAGGCTTACCTGGTCCAACTGGACCAAAAGGAGAATCTGGTCATAAAGGTTTGCCAGGTCTACCTGGTGCCCCAGGGGCAATGGGACCCAAGGGAGAACCTGGAATCCCAGGGGCTCAAGGCCATCAAGGCCCTTCTGGAATCCCAGGCATTGCAGGACCCAGTGGCCGACTTGGACCTCCTGGGCTTCCTGGGCCTAAAGGTGAACGGGGTCTGCAAGGTCCACCAGGGTTTCCAGGAGTGGGGAAACCTGGTATTGCAGGGATGCAAGGGCCACCTGGAAAGCCTGGTTCAATTGGAGCCCCTGGCCAGCCAGGCCTCCAGGGACCACCAGGGCCTCCAGGCCCACCTGGGCCCCCTGCAGCCATGCCACCCACACCACCAGCTATTGGACAATATTTGCCTGAGGTGGGTCCAGGCCTTGATGGAGTGAAGACTCCTTATGCCTTCAAGGGGAAGAAAGGCAAAAATGTTGGTGCTGCCTATGAGATGCCAGCTTTCACAGCTGAGCTCACCACTCCTTTTCCACGGGTTGGAGTACCTGTGATGTTTGACAAGCTCCTCTACAACGGCAGGCAGAACTATAATCCGCAGACTGGCATCTTCACCTGTGAAATCCCTGGGATCTACTACTTCGCCTACCACATCCACTGTAAAGGAGGAAATGTCTGGGTGGCTCTGTTCAAGAACACTGAGCCATTGATGTATACATACGATGAATACAAGAAAGGCTACCTGGACCAAGCTTCTGGGAGTGCTGTTGTTCCACTGAAGGCTGGCGACAGGGTTTATATCCAGATGCCATCTGAACAGGCAGCAGGACTCTATGCCGGGCAGTATGTCCACTCATCTTTTTCAGGATACTTATTGTATCCCATGTAAACCAAACAGACAGAATGAAAACTCCTTTTCTGTGCTTCAAATCTAATACCATTGAAAGATGCATTTACTGACCATTTTGGACCAACCTGTACAATCATTACAATAAAATCACAACTTTAAAGATGACTGACAACTTGTCCAAAAACAAAAAGAAAAGAAAGTTGGGATAAAGCCAGTGGGAATCTGCTTGCTGTACACTGAACCTTTTCAGCATTTGTCTGCTTTGTTGCTTGAAGAATCATGCCATTTTTAGGGTCCACACCAGCGCTCACCACTTGCTGTCAGCTATCAAATTATGGGGGGAAAGGATGGGGCCCTTAATTCAATCTGCAGTTTCCAGCCCCTGATTCCCCCCAATTGTAGCATAAATCAGGTCACTGTTGTTCTAAATAATAATAATAATATACCGCCTTTCTTGGTCTTTATTCAAGACTTTATTCAAGGCGGTTTACACAGGCAGGCTTTATTAAATCCCTTATTAAATAGGGATTTTTACAATTTGAAAGAAGGTTCTTTCTTTCAAGAACCACGACATTCAGGTGTTTCATTCCGATCTGGCTTCACATTCTGGCGTCCATCCTCCCACGCTCAGAGCAGATGGAATAGCTCGGCTTCAGCTTGTTAGCTGCTTCAAGGTCACACGGTGCCGGTGGCCTCGAACTGGCGACCTTGTGGATGTTATCTTCAGGCAGACGGAGGCTCTACCCTCTAGACCAGACCTCCTGTCCAAAAACTGTATTCTAAAAACAATAGCTAGGAGAGCCAGTCCCAAAAGTAGGAAAACCAGGACTCCCTGACTCACCCCCTATAATTCAGCATTGCAGGTGTGTTTCCATTGCTTGCCTGAAGCATTCAGCTAAAGTGGGAGATGATAAAGAAAAAGAAAGAGAGAAGCTGGTGTTATTGTGCTGTACTTTTAGAAGGACTTTAAAAAAAAAGCTGACTTAAAGTTGGGTCAACAATCTTGCAAGCCAAGACTGTCCTTGTCCAAAGTCTTATTTTTCTTGTATGCGTCCGTCAGAGTTTCTTCCGTGTTGATGCTCAGGACATATCCAGAGTGAGTGAACATGCATAATGTGAAGATCCAAGGCCGGCCCAGCCATGAGGCTGACTGAGGTGCTTTCTCTGGGTGGCAGGCTGGGAGGGGTAGCAAACTGGCACCCACCTGCATCCCACATATGGCCTGTCTCCCAGCCACTGTTCCATTACACTCATTCTCTTGCAGAGTAAGTGAGAGGACGGTGGAGGTCCTTACCTTCTCCTCCAGAACTGCTTCTTTTAAACATCTCAGAAGCATAAAGTTTCCACTCCCTCATCCTCCCTGCTGCCAGTTTAGATGAAGCAGCACTGGAAGAAGACAAGGACAGTGGGTGCTGGCTGGCTGGTGGGTGCTTGTGCTGACACTCATGCAGACACTGGTATGTGTGGTCTCACATCTATACACAGAAGTGGGAAAGTGCAGAATTTGATGGGAGTTGGCAGAATAATTTGGTGTCACCCCAGACTGCCTTGGGCCTCCCCCCTGGGGAGATCAATGTGTATTCACTTGAATGTCTTTGTAGAATCAGCACACATACAGATGGCACTTTCTCTACCATTAGGAACTCTTTCTAAAGTTTCCAGTCGTGTGGGGAGATCCCTATGGGCATACAGTTGTACATACATTGAATCCATGCAGGCATTTAAATGAACACACATAGATGAGGGGCAGACCCCACCACTGTGAGCCTGCTTTCCCCCATGCATGTTCATTCATCCTGCAAGCGCCATGAGAACAGGGCTAAGTAGCAATGGACTTTTGTGGATACAGTTACCACAGATATCAATAAAACTGAAGGCCAAGCTATACCTGATTCTAAACATTTGTCCTTCTGTTTTCTTTTTCTTTACATTAAAATAGCAGCTGCAGGGGCTGATCAAGAGTGGGATCATGGAACATAGGAAGAAGGTATTTAAATCTTGAGTCCTGTTAGAAATCACTCCCTCCTGCCCCATTGCAGCTGCTGTTCCTGGATGGAATTTTTCACTGGTAGATTAATGGCAGATGGGCAGCCCAATTTTAAGCTTGCCCAGGGATGCAGGTGCACCGAAATGGCAACCACTGCATCCAGTGGGGGCCAGGGAAGCACTGGCAGGTCTCCTCAGGGTAAAGGAACACCCTGTGCAAAAACCCAGGCAGCCCCAATGGTTCTCCTTGGATCTGCACCTGCTATTATGGCACTTTTTAGAATGATCAGGCCAGTGGCGCTGGTGGAGCACCAGAGTTGGGCCCAATTGGATCTGGCCTTCAGGCTGCAATCCTAAACACTCTGACCTGGGAATAAATCCCATTGAACTCAATTGAATATACTTTTGAGTAGACATGCATAGGCATAGGAATAGATGTGCCTGGGGCACAATTCCACCAGGCTCATGATGGGATGTCATGATTAAGGATTAAATCCTCCCTCCCTGCACATCACGTTCCAAATCCCCTCAGATCTTCCCCTTTAATTTTAAAAAACAAAATGGAAGCAACAGTGACTCTTAAATTCACAGCAATCTAAGAAAAATACCCCTGTGCTTTTTCAGCAAACACTCAGTAAACTTCCCAGCTGCTAGAACATTCTATAAAAGAACTCATATAGAGTTAAGGAGCAGAGAAAAAGCGGTGACTTTTTAAGTAAAACTTTATGCTGAAGTGATGAAATCCATTGTAGGAAGCCAATTAACTTGATTACAGTGCAGGTTTGTGGCTATCAAACAGCCATTTAAAAAAAAACAACCAGTCTTGGCTGGTCATGTTCTAATTGCTTATTTTCTAGTTTTCTTCACCAGTCAACTATAAATATGATTTAACCCATTTTTGCCCAGCCCACAGCTGTACACATTTGGTCACTGTTGTGTATATGCAACATTGGACAGAAATGGCTTTTAATCGCCTTGGACCAGATCTTTCTACAACTCTGCTTTCCGATTTGACCATTTTCTGTAAGAATCCCTGCTCTGTAGTAATTCTGGTGCAGATTTCTACTTGTCTATATGAGTTATCCCAGTATATGGGTCATCAAGGGTACAGCAGGTTATTAATTTGCTTTCTTGAGCCACCATTTTGTATCTGGCTCCACACACATACCTATGCATGGTGGACCTTAGCTTGGCATTTGCCCATTCCTGTTTTATGTAGGAGGGGTAAGGGCTGCATTTGGGGAAGAAGCACATCTTCCCATTTGCAGACAAGGTTCCTCACCCAGCTAGGGTGTGTGTGTGTGTGTCCAGAGGCCTGCTTTTGTGCCTATCATTATAAGCCTTAGTTGGACTGGAGTTATTGGAATCACTGGGCTTAACGCGTGTTTTTTGCTTTGGTCTTAGATTGTGGCCTCTCACTTCAACAATGGTGCTATTCTCACAATTGAAAGATGTTACAGAGATTATTTTAAAATAACTGTGCCTTACAGTGCTGCACATTACACTTGTACGTTTGTTTTAATCATGTTACAAATCCAACACTAGTCATTTCTGCAACTTAACTGAAGCTTCCATATGTAATTGAATGAAGCCTCTTTTCACTGCAGGGTGAATATGGACCAAAACAGGCATTTCCATTATTTAAATACAGAGCTCAAAATGCAGTTTTAACATCAGCACAGAACTGCAACATCTGGGACATGGTGCTAGAAATTGGAAATTTTCTAAAATGCTGGGAGCAACAAGCAGTTTATCAACTTTGGGTCAGTTGCTAGGATATATATATAAGAGAGATGAAGAAAATAGCAAATAATTTTGTATTTAATTTTTTTTGTACTGATTTAAAAAGATCTTATTAAATACCTTTTAAAAATGTTTCAGCATATTTATTTCTTGTCATTATATGAAAAGCAACACTTGGTTTCTATCCAAAAGAGGCTTAACTAAGGTATTAGAATTAATTATCTAATTAATATTAATATTAATATTAATAATATTCAGTTAATTAGAATACTATCTCCTGCTTACCAAGGATTAAGCTGCAATGATGTCACAGAATGTTCATGAACATTGCTAAATGTTGATTACAGTGCAGACTAAGTCACAGAATGCTGACAGTCAGTGCATCTTCTGTGAGAGAGGTGACAAGTTGGTTGAGCAAGGGGGAAGATGTGGGCCTAAGTGCTGAAGAAAGGGCACCATGCAAGATCACTGTAGGGTTGTATCTGTGTTGGTCACAAAAATATTAGAGCAGGGCTCTCCAGACTCTGGCCTATGTCGCCCACACGCAAGGCGCTTACCAGTCCACAGGGAATCCTCCGCGCGCCCCCATTCCATGCCACGTCCAGCCGCTTCTAGGTTCCAATGCCCCGACAGGCTTTGCGCCTAGATTTCTGGGCAGAAGCAGCTGGGCGTGGCAAGGAATGGGGTGCACACTGGCACTTCATGGAGATTGAAGAATGGTAAGTGCTGAATGGTAAGTGCTGTCCACACCAGGGAAGTCTTTGCCAGCACACAGCAGTCTCCACACTTACCTGGGTGAAAGCCCCATGGACTGTAATGGGGCAGCCCAGGTAAGTGTTGGGGGCAGGAATTGGTGGCAATGAACTGACAGGTGAGCCTTTATCCATTCCTGTCACTACACTGCTTTTGTCACAACCATGATAAGTGGTGGTGTGTAGGGCAAATAAAGATGGTGAGTGGTGGTGCACACACATTAGGGCTCAAAACAGTGATCAGGAAGACTCAAAACAGCTGTCTCAGGACACACTGTCACGGGTTGAGATTATGCCCATGATAGAGCTATTGTTCTAGCATCTCCACCTCACAGATAATGAAGTTAGAATTATTTGTCTTTGGCTTGATGTGCTTGATCACAAATAGGGGGGAATAGAGTGGAATGAGTGAACAGGCAACTGAAAATTGGCCGCATGATATTAGGCCACCCCACCTTCTCTCATTGTCACCCACGCTTTTCTTGATCCACCAAAGAATTAAGACTGTAAGGCTGCAATTCTAGCCACACTTTCCTGGGACTAAGCTCCATTGACTATAATGAGACTTACATCTGAGTAGACAGGCATAGGATTGGGCTCTAAGGTCCTTATGTGTGTGTAATTTTCAAAGCTAGTCATATTATCTGCTACATCTGTACATCTAAACTATTAAAAGCACAACTGAATTCACACAACTGGAAACACAACTGTTCCATTTTAACATGTTTATTATAACAAAAATAAGTCTCTTTAAATTCACAACATTCCATTTTAAACAAATAATAATGACCGTCAAAATTTCACAGACATCAAAACAAAGTTGAAAAGTCACAAAATTTCATTTAGGAAGATACAAATTTAAAAAAAACAAACCACACAACATACATCAAGTATAAAGCAACTACACTCTAAAGTTAAGAAAATCAAGACAAGATTTTAAAAAGAATCATTTAAAGGCACATGATCCTGTGAAATTGCAACACTTTGTATTGGCAATATTTTGGAGTGAAAACTTTTCAGGAGAAATGTTTTGGCCTGAAATTCACACATTCACCTTTAGCACATCAGAGATAAGATCGTGAAAAAGTGATCAAGACTATATATTTGAAGCATCATTTTTTCCATCCTCATATTCCAGTTTTCTCCTACATTATGAAGCCAATTTTTTTAAAATGCACAAAGTTACTTTCAGAAATGATAGGACTCATCCTATTATTTCAAGAACCTAGCTTAGAAACTGGCTAAATTCAAGGATACGATGCAGGTACCAGAATTATCAACAAGGGCAGCCTGTCCATGTAGCCAACTGAAGCAGTCACCTCAGGAAGCAGATTGGCAAGGGGTGCCCACTTCTGTCCACCAACTTGCCTCCATTGATCCCTCCTCCTCCTCCCACTCCCTGAAATGAAAAAGGAAGTCAGAGACACAGAAGAAGAAGAAGAAAAAGAAGAAGAAGAGAGTGGTGGGCTAGCATGTCAGAGGAACATAAGCTGGCACACCACCAGGAAAGGGCGACAGCATTTGGCATGCCGCCTCAGGCACCAGGAGATTTTGGGCGGGCCCTAATTAGCCTTTGATGCATTACCACTAAATTATACTACAGTCTGTGCTAGAATTAACCACATAAACTATGAAAGCATTTGTTGATGTGGTGCTCTGTATGGGTAATGACAATAGGAAGCACCTGGAGGAATTAGTGGAATTCACATAGTTGGTAAAGCATCAAAATAAAAGCAGAGTGCAAGTGGTCCAAAATAGATCCTTATAAACTCAGAGTCTGACAGGTATTCTTGAAGGACAATAGTCACTTATCAATAAAAATGAATGTCGTATTTTACCATTTATACATGTAAATTCAGGTGTACAAATACAGTGCAAAGTGTGTTATAAGGCACACATGTTCTGACATTATCTTGGCTTATTTTTTTATATGTTGTAATGCCTACGCCAGGTGCAAGTCATGAAAGCATTCAGATAAACTTAGATCATTTTCCTTCATAGACCTCTCTTTGACCTTTCTTCCTACAGACTTTCAGGTGTCTACACAAGCCACATAATGATCCAAAACGATTTTACGTTTAACAGAGGGGGAAAAATCAATACTGTAAGGCATATTGCCACACTGCTACGTGACTCAATTGTCGGTTCCAATCCACTATGTCAGGGGTGCTCAATAGGTGGATCACGATCTACTGGTAGATCGCAAGGCAAAATGAGTAATCGCGGAGTGCCGACCCCCCCCTTCAGGTGCCTCTGGGGCTTGTACTCAATGGGGCTTACTCCCAGGTAAGTGTGGCTAGGATTGCAGCCTCACAGCCTAATCCTAGGCATGTCTACTCAGGAGTAAGTCCTGTTATACTCAGTGGGGCTCAAGGTACACCAACATACATTGTACACATAAATGTTATATGTTATGATGGCGCGAACATTGTAAAAAAACTCTGGTAGATCTCCGGGCCTTGCTGGGTTTCAAAGTAGCTCTCGAGCCAAAAAAGTGTGAGTACCCCTGCACTATGTCATAGCGTAAAGCTACCTATACTATGTAAACACAAAAGTAGGGGGGAAGCCCCTTAAATATGATGCAGAAATTGCTAAGAGATGACAACAGAAAAATTTAAAAGACGGTGACAGGTTAAAAAAAAAAAAACAATTAAAAGCCTGACAAAATGTAGTATAATTTTTTGAACAAGTATTACTACAACTACAAGCAGTTAATTCAGAAACTTAGGAGCTTCAATGATTGCAAGATCATTGCAATATTTGGCTTGCTTGATACATTTGAGCACTTGCATTTGTTAACAAGTGCCTAGTGAATCCAGCACAAGAAGCCACAGAACTGAAAGCAGCATTCTTAGTTTGGCAAAAGTGCAGTTTTCCAATTATGCATAACTTTGGCACTTAACCAAACAGATTCTTGGGAGGGTGGCGGGGGACGAAGTTACAAAGGAAAGTTAAGCAGGAATTTGTCACCCACCGCCTTGGGGAACATGATACTATAACACTCCTAAATTTCCAAGGGGCTCTATTCACAGATTTGCCTCTGGGAAAGCAACAGAACTGATCAGTTCTAGGGGTGCCACCTGTTTTTACTGGCTGTGCACCAATGCCTTCAACAGCAGCCCAACATGCAATGTGCCAACAGATTAAGCTTCTGCCATTGTTTTATCTCCATGTCAGGAAAAGCTTCACTTGCTAATCCACTTCACCTGGATATGTATTCTAGATTTTTGAAGAACAAAGAATATAAACTAGAGAAAAATTGGAGACATGAGTTACAACCCTCAGAAAGACTGCCAACTTTTTTTTTTGGCAGGTCTGCTGGTCCTTTAATAGCTGCAAAACAGGCAAAATCAAAGGTGGAATTTTCACCTTCAGCTACTAAGTCTCAGCTTCACCTTCTGATTCCTGCCTATTTTGACAAAAGGGTTAGGCACCATGCCAGAAAAAAGAGCTTATAACCATTGCCTCCATATCACCTCCTTGGTAGCTCTTCAAATAGCATGGGTATTCAAACTCAGGGTATTATTTCATTGCCATTTGTGAATCACCATTCAGTAATACAACACAACAGGATGCTGCTACACACAATTGCTTCTAATAATAAATACGTGAGTAGTGAAAAAGGGGGGGGAATGAGTGGGTTCTTAAGCAAACGCCAATTAAGTTTTTGATCATTCACTCAAGAACATCTGTAAAAAAAAGAATGAACTTCAAGAGGCCACTGCTTTCAGTTCATATTCATCAACCCAACTATGAAATAATGTTCATTCCACACATCCTTCACCACTGCTTTCTGCATTGCAAAGTCATTGCAAAGGTAAATTACTGATGCTGACCATATTTTAGAAGTCTAATTTCCTCATTGATAACAGATTGGTCTCATAAAAACCTTTCATAATAAGCAATATGCTTTGTGATTATTAATCTGCAAGTTTGCCATTGCTAGTCCCCAACTCACTTTCCCTTCTTTTAACAGCTCATATCAGATGAGTTCAACTAGTACAGCTTCCTCTGTGCTGTGTTGCCTGCCTTAAGCACACAACAAAGTAGGTGGGCCTCATATTGGAGCAACAGAGGAAGGCAGGTAAGAAAAGGGAGCTGAACCAGTGCAGAAGGGGGGGGGGAAGAGTCTGTTAAAGAGATGAGAGGCCTCTCTGGGGCAAGTCTATAAAACAGATTTTGTTCATTCATTTAGATTTTAGTGGCATTTCCAAACAGAACTTAGGAAAAGGAGTGTACTAACAAATCACTTTCACTATGTAACATTTAACAAATATCTCCACTGCTTGCTTTGTTTCTTTTACAGACAGACATGGACCTCTACCTCATGCCCCAAAACTGACAGACAGACAGACGCTTTATGTTTACACATATCATGACTATGTTGGGTCCTCATAAATGCTTTGAATTCCAAACAGTTGACTGCTTGGAATAATCATCTTCAGCACTGGAAAGAACCAAAAGAAGGTGTGCCAGCAGCCTCCAGGTTGTGCTCCGAGCATTCACTAGAAAAATTAGAGTTAACTCATGTAGAAACACAGTTGTACTGTTTTGAGACATGTTTCTGAGCAATTGGAGAGTACTCCCAGACAGGAAGCACAACAGTAAAATCGCTTTGGTTTTACCTATAGTTCCAGTCTTTAAAAAGAGACTTCACCTTCTCTAACATTAACTTCTAGCAATACCTAGTAAAATTAACTTCTAGCAAAATTCTAATTGTTAGCATCAGACCACTCACATTACTCAAACTGTGGAAACACTGTCCCTATCATATCTGTGTCCCTTAACCAGTGCTTCTGTTGCTTTGTTGTACCAGCCAGTTCACTATAAACCGGATAACAAGACAACTGACTTTCTGAATTACTAAGTGAAAGCTCACCTCATGCATGTACCTCACTGTACTTTAATACTTCCTTAACTCCTCTTTTTTTTCGTTACTCATGCTCAGACCTTGACAGAGGAGAAGAGGGAGGGCTTTGAATCCCACCCCTACCAGTTCCTCTGCCCCCCCAAGCTACAAAATCTAGCCCACTAATAATGAACCAAATGAGAAATAGACACAAGAAGAAACCAGTTACTGAAATCTCTAGTTTCTTGTTCAGTAAATGAAGAATTTTTATACCTTTCTGCTACTATTAGCGGAAACTTGTGCTTCTCCCATAATAAAATAAATTCACATGTGTCTGTTGACCATGGTAATTGTGTGCGGGCCAAATATTAACCGTCAAGGGAGAGACATTACTCTGGTTTTGCTGCACTTGAGAAAGTAATCAGAGCATGGCCTCCATGTGCTTCATCATAAATAACCTAATAAACAGCTATAAACACACTAAAAAAAAATAAAACGTTTAGAGAAAAGAATTAATCCCCCTCAAAACCAATCTTGTTGAAAATAGTGATTGTTCATCCATTTTTATTCTTCTGTCAAATTGACCACAAGGTTGCGATCCATAAGTTCCTTCAAAAACTTCTGTTCAGCAGCAATGTCATGATATTCATTCTATAAATTAAAAAAGACAAATTTAACAAACAAAGAAAGGAGAAAAAAGGATGTTTATTTTCTAATCCTGTGGCCGAACCCAGAGAAAGACAGGCATCTCTCAAGCTACTGAAATCAATGGGGCTTTAAGTGGGAGTTTAGCAGCCCAATGCTATCCTTCCCCTCCCCCTGCTGATGCAGTTGCACCAAAATTGGGCACACTGTATCGGGGGGGGGGGAGGGGGCAGATCAGGAGGCTTCAGAGGCAAAAGAGGTTTTAAATCTCCTTACACTTAGGTAAGCCTCCCACACTGCAATGGGTCTTCTCAGACCTGCACGAGTAATTTTGCAATTTATCAGTTCTGCAAACTGGTACATGGAGAGCCATTGTACACATTGCAGAAGCAAACCCAAGTTTGCTATGGAATGTACATGCAACAGGAAGATGTAGCCAACCGTGGTGTCCTGAGTAATATTGCACCCATACTGTTCTGAATTTGAGAACCACTGGACTAGGACTATAAAGGGAGGACAGAGGGGAGGTTTAACTCTAGTCCTCGCTATGGTATCATCTTGCAGAGGCTACCAATCCAGTTGCTATTGACTAAAGAAAGACTAAACCTAACAGGGCAAATAGTGCTTTAAAAGTCACGTGTTGTTTGGCCCTTAGAAAATCTTGTATGTAGATCTTAAAATAAAATGTGTGACCTTGCCTGACGGTGACATTAAAGTAACTTATTCAAGATCAAACTGTGCAACTGTGGTGGGAAGCAGTATCAAGTTCCCAAATCCAGCTCATACCTCTGTCCACTTTGGCCCAACTCCTCTTCTACCTTCCAAAATAATGAAAGAGAAGGAAATATTTCTTATTTTCAAAGTTAGCACATTACCTGAATCATCAGGGACATGGTATCATTGCCATAGTAGTGCAAAGAACTGTTTCGGTCACTGAAGTTGTACCTGAAGCCTGCCAGGTGAACCTGGCTGCATATATGAAATGCAAAAGCCATGGCAATTAACCCTGTTGTGGGATGTTTTGGTTTCTAAAAAAAAACACACACACACAAAATAAAATAGTCCTACAAAAGAACATTTAACATTTAACATTTGCAAACATACCCATACAGGTGGAATCAAGTTTTTCATAAGAAAAAGACATCAAGTTGTACTTCTGGTAACAAATGATAGCCGGGGGGGAGGGGGACACATGGTTATACAGGAAAGAGAACTAAAGTTTTGTCTCAATGACATTTAAACTATGTTATCAGCTGGGAAGGAAAAGACAATACACTTGCTCCTTTATGAAATTCATATCTGAAAAGAATGTCTGCACAGTTCATTATAGCGGAGATTCCCAGAAAGTGGGTTGGATGCGCTGTTGGTAGGTAACTGGGATTGTTTCTGGAAACAATTAATCCCCCAAAATGCAGAAATCTGTCTTCCAAGAAAAAGGAGGTCTCACACCAAGATAAAATTCCATTTGCACCCTGTAAGATCATTCATGAACTTCTTTTATACAACTTTTAATTGGCATGATAACTACAAAATATGATGCATCTTGCCAGTGTTCTTGTTGAGACACTGGAATGGGGTCTGTTCTACCAGCGCACATAAAAATATTTAAAACATTCCATTCTAAACATTCCATTTCACTAAAAACATGAGCTGAAGTTTCTGGTTCAGTGTGACTTTGAAGATTACAACACTCACAAATGAAAGCAAGTTTTTCAATGGTTTGGTGCCCAAACCGCAGCCCAGAGGCCATTTGCGGCCCTCAGGGAAGCCCTCCAGAGACTTGTGGAGCCTGCACTGGCCCAACACAACTGCTGTCAGCATGAGGGCAACTGTTCAACCTCTGGCATGAACTGTGGGACGAGTGCTCCCCCCACTGCTTGCTCCTTCATGTTTGTGATGCAGTAGCAGCAGCAAAGGAAAGGCCAGCCTTGCTTTGTGCAAGACCTTTTATAGGCCTTGAGCTATTGCAAGACCTTCATTCATTCATATAAGTTCCATCTCTAATATACTCATTTATGTAAATTTATTCAAAACTGAAATGTGAATTAATTCTTTTTTTCCAGCCCCCGACACAGTGTCAGAGAGATGATGTGGCCCTCCTGCCAAAAGGTTTGGACATCCCTGTACTAAATCAAGCAAATCTCACACCCAAAATGTCTGTATGTACAACAAAAGCAAATACAGACATTTTGGGAGTGTGATTTGTTTGACTTAGGGCGCAGTCCTAATCAACTTTCCAGCACTGGCATAGCTGTGCCAGTGGGGCATGTGCTGCATTCTGCAATTGGGGGGTAGTCATGGAGGCCTCCTCAAGGTAGGGCAATGTTTGTTCCCTTACCTCGAAGTTGCATTGTCCTTATGTCAGTGCTGGAAAGTTGGTTATGATTGCGGCCTCAGATGCTTGCTTCCATTTGTGAATGTTGTGCTGTTTGCCAACAAAGGCCTCAAATTGAGGCTTGCACCCCATTCCCTATCATCTTTGCCTGTCAACCTCCCTCTTCCTCAATGTGAGAATTTTTTTCCTTGAGGAAGGGGGAGAGTGGCAGGCAGCGGAGGACTCCAATTAACATGAGAAGAGCGGAATGGGCCTTAATCATGGTGTCTTTTCCCACCCAGGATCATGAGGTGCAATTACAAGCCTGCATTATGACTTCTCTCTTACTTTCTTGAGGGGAAAAATATCTACAGAACTACAAAACACTTGTATTTGTATTTTGTATTTTCATGTGAAAAATAAAGCATGCCAAGTCAGAAACAACAAGAAGGTGAAATGCAAATCTGTGATGCTCTATTCAACAGCAAATTTTGACAGAGGTCTCCAGGGTTGACAGCTACATTATAATGAACCAAACATTATATAGTATTTTAAAACTTTCAAAAACAGGGAGTGGGCTAGTAGAACCCTTCTCTTCACCCTTCTCAAGCAAGCTCTCTTACAGATTTCCCTGTCTAAAATTTATAAATGGGATCCAGGTAAAAGAGAGCATATTTAAATCTGTCAAATGATAGAGGCATAAGTAACACAGATTTGTTGAATTCTTTCATGTAAAGTTAAGAAGTCACATTCCTTGGATTCTTTTAATTTACGGATGGTCTGAGGGTATATGTTTTTGCTCACGTCACACTGTTCCTTCTTGGCACACTGCTAAACCCTCTGTACAGTCTTGCCTTGATATCAGGAGGCAAGATTTTCAAAAGTGAGTAATGATTCAGGGTTCTCCCCTCCCATGCATTCCTGTTATGCTTATATAACTGTATGCTTAGTACTTTTCCCTTCTCTCTTCACTGCAATAGGCAGAATCAAGAAACATAAGCTTACTGATCACACGAGATAATGTCTCATAAGAGAATCTAGTTGCTCTGGGACAATAGACACAAAGAGGTTGCCTTTCTCTTTTTCTTTTTTGTGCCAGCAAGCAGAACAGCAACCAGCCTTTCAGGAGCGTTAACTTAACACTTAAATAGAAAATAAATTTCGAATGGACAGGTAGCACCCATTCCCTTCCTACCTCCTCTTCTGTACAGAAAATCCCTCAGCCCTTCTCACTTAGGTATGCAGAATTTCCAGACAACAGCAACTTGTCCCACCCACGTTTGTGGAATTTGCTCCCTGGGCCATATCCTTACAGGGGTTCAAGTGGATGGGGAAGGCATTACCACACACACACACACACACACACACACACACACACACACACGAAACCTTGGTGAACCAAAGTTAAAAAAAATAGTTTTACCTTTAGTTCACAGCCACATCTATTAAAATTTGCCTTCCTACACACTGTTTGATCAATCAAAACTTGGCTTTAACTTAGTTCAATGACTAACAGTGGGGTGGAGGAAGTGGGGACTGACCCTATGAAGAAACTTTAAGAAAAATTAAAGAAGGGGCAAGAGTAAGGAGGAAACCTCCAAGGGCAAAGCCAGTGCAGGGTTGCCAACTTCTCCAAAGGTTCCTGCTGCTGTGCCTTTTAACCCAGCCAGGGGCTAAGAGGCACCCAACAGGTGCTCAGCGCTGGTCTCTCCTTAGGGGACTTGCCCCCCCGTTGCAACTTAGAAGCAGAGGAGCAGAGAGCCTTGCCAGCAGTTGGCAACCGAGGCAGCCAGCCACCAGCCACCCACCTGGCACCTGCAGATGACGTCGGCCTCGGTGGCCAGCAGATCCACCACCTTGCCTTTGCCTTCGTCCCCCCACTGCGTGCCCAGCACCACCATCACCCGGTTGCCCCCCGGCTTGCTCCGCAGCCGCTTCAGTCCGCCCCCTGCTCCAGCAGCGACCAGGTGAGGGGCGCAGTCGTTGGAGGCGGCAGTGGTGGCGGCAACAGCAGCCCGGGTGCCCGACATCGCGCAGCCTCTCCCTGACCGTGCACTCCGTTCCCAGCCAGCTCCTGCAGGTGCGCCCTTGCCCTGCACGCCTTTTAAGGACTCCTGGACCAATCAGGGCTGCCGGAGCGGTGACGTCAGGGCATGCAGGAAATGTTGTGGGGGGGAGAGACCAGGCCACGTGGGATGCAGAACTGACCACTGCCTGGGCACCAGGAACATGGGTGGGCACAGTGGGTGGGTGGCCACTGCATGGATGGCCCAGTGCTAGTGGAAGGAAGCAATGCTCTACCTAAGCAGGGAGGGGCTGGGTGGGAGCAGGTGAGGCAGAGCCTCCCCACCTGAGTCCTTCCAAAAGCAGTGCCACCACCCATGTGCTCACAACCCAAGCACTATGCCACTGCACGCGTTCCAGGAGGTGGAGCATCACTTTCTTCCACCAGCGCTGGGCACCCACGCAGTGGCCACCCACCCACTGTGCCCACCCACCGTTCCTTATGCCCATGCAGTGGCCACCCACTGCATCACCACTACACAATTCTCCAGCCTGAGTGGCTTGTGCGCCCCCCCCCCAGACTTCGACATCCTTGCCTGCCCTGACGTCACCACTCCAGCCACACCGATTGGACTGGGAGTTCTTAAAAGGTGTGAAAGGAGAGAGCACACATGGCAGCTGGAGTTGGCTGGGGAAGGGAGTGCATGACCAAGAAGAGACTCTGGTTGCATGATGTCAGGCATCCAGGCTGCAGCTGCTATGTGCATGGGTTGTGAGTGCTTGCGCACCTCACATGGCGGCGGCACTTTTCGAAGGATTCCAGTGAGGAGGCTCTGCCTCACCTGCCTCCTTACCCACCACACGTCGCTGATGCAAAGAGGATTCTTCAGCAGCACTGTGCCTGTGTCAATGGCGTAGCTAGAGGGGGTGCAAAGCTCATCAAGGTGACTTGATGCCACAACCGCAAAAGAGGACCAGGCACCCCAAAATGTAGGACACCCAAGAAAAATATAGAACATTACAAAATAAAAAATAAAAACACCCATGTATTGATTTCATGTGGTTAACTTAAACACTAGATTACTTATTAAATTTAAAAACTATATGACATATAATTTATTAATTACAAGAAAGTTGTGCGCTGCCTGCTCACAGGGAAAAGGAGGTCATTTAAGTTCTTTCCCAGGACACAAGGCTGAAAAAGAAGATGTCTAGTCACCCTGAAAGCACTAGGTTTTGCAGGATGCCTTGCCATGGTATGCAAGCGGCCCTTCCTGAGGCATCCTCAGGGGATCCTCTGGGGACATGTGTATATATATATAAGCCAATACACATGCACTCACAACATGCATGCCTAGAGACTTTTGAGCACGGTGCCTGCATCCAGAAAATTGGTACCACTGAAGAGGAGGAGGAAAAGGGACCTTGAGCCAAATGAATGCAAACAATAAGTTAATTGAGGAAATTATTTCTGCAGTTTGCATCCCTAATGAAAATCTTATCAGCAGTTCCAATAGATGTGTACCATTACTAAAAATCACCCAAAACCTGGTAGAATTTTTATTTGGGATTCAAGTTAAAATCAGTAAATAAGTTTATCTAAGGTTTTGGGTGATTTTTAGTGGTGGAAATTTTAATAGTTGGGGCTGTGAACTAAGGACATGGCTTGTGGGTTTGATTTATTTCAGAACTCTGTTCTGGTGTGTTACTGCAATTGGGAACTAAAAAGAAAATACGTAATAAAGGTATTAACTAACTAACAATGGATAGTGGTACGTTATGAAAATGTAAGTAGTTATTTCAACAATTTTTATCCCATTTTTCTTTAAAAATATTCATATTATGCAAACACACATAAATTAAAGCAATGTAAATGATCAAATTAAACTTAGATTTAAACAGGATTTTTTTAAAAGGTAAAACTGATTCAGACAATTACGTTTCTTTCATTATGTCAAAAATTCCTTGTATAAAGATTTGGATAATATGAATATTTAAGTTTAATTAATCAGTTCATTCATTAAAGGACAGATGATTAACCAACAAGTTTTAAACTTGGTTGACAGTCCAAGATTTTATTGCTGCCTCAGTTTGCTTTGGATTTTTATTTATTGTTACCACCCTCTGTGTTTTCTTTGAAGAAAAAAGCAGTGAAACATTTAAGAGCATTGCACATATAAATTTAATCAATCACATCAGGCAGCAATTTCAAAGGTTTTTAATCAGTGACTAGCCCCACAGTGATAGTATGAAAACTATTCTAGACAAGCCCAGGTGTTTTTCTTAACCTGTAGCTGCTGAACTTAGAAGGGTCTTAAGTTTTCTAAAAATTGCACATTCAGTAAAGGTGGGCAAAAGCTTGAAGAATCTGATTGCAGTATAACTTCAAAGGTTGAGGCTTGATAATAATACGTGCTCTACAAATAATGTGCATGGATCGGAGAAGCTTTTTCTACAGCTCTTTCTCTCTCTTTAGGAGAGAATTAAAAATATTTAAATGTAACAATATTACAAACTTGTAAATTGTTGCTCACCTGACTGCCTGAAGAGAGCAGTCAGGTGACCAGACAAGGAAATTTTTTGGTATTGGAGAGAATTAATGGTAAATTTTTGCATATAGTGAAAGGAAGCACAAAGCCATAATTTTACCATGGCACTGTTCTTTAAATGACCATTTTACTATAATGGAAAACAGCCACAATTTTCAATTCAGTGAAGCCTGCAAGAAACCTTCCAATGCTACAGTTAAGGATAACTTTTGTGTACCAATGCATGGGGACTGTAAAAACAACCAGAGTAAAAGAGCACTTACTTCTAATTTGGAGAACTTGGTGGGCAAATGAAGCCAATCATGTGCTGTTATTTTGGTAAGAGCAGGATCCAGGATTCTGATTTGGTCAGATTTGTATATCATCTGCATTGCGGGTTTCTTCCAAAACACATTTGTTTTCTGTGGAACACACAGCTTGTCATTTAAGACCTGCATCTCTGTAACCTCTTGAGAACTCATTGACAAGTGATGCAACACAAGAGTCAAACAGTCCCTACTAGCACACATGGTGGCAGTCCTGGCAACTGTGCCACCTCAGGGCAAGCCTGAAAGTACCACCCCCTGCCTCATATGGGTTTCAGAGGGCCTTAAAAAATCACTTCTGGAAGTGACATTGTAAGGTCCTTAGAAGGTCTTCTAAAGGTCAGGGAGGCTTCCTTGACATGCTAAATGACTGTGCCTTAGAGCAGCTAGTCATGGAGCCCACCAGAGGACAGGTGACTCTGGATTTAATATTGTGCGGTACTCAGGACCTGGTTAGAGATGTCAACGTTATGGAGCCGTTGGGGAACAGTGATCATGCTGCGATCCGTTTCGACATGCACATTGGGGGAAGAATACCAGGCAAATCTCTCACAAAAACCCTTGACTTCCGACAAGCGAACTTCCCTCAAATGAGGAGGCTGGTTTGAAGGAGGTTGAAAGGGAAGGTAAAAAGAGTCCAAACTCTCCAGAGTGCATGGAGGCTGCTTAAAACAACAGTAATAGAGGCCCAGCGGAAGTGTATACCGCAAAGGAAGAAGGGCTCGACTAAGTTCAGGAGGGTTCCCATATGGCTAACCAGCCGAGTTAGAGAGGCCATAAAGGACAAGGAAGCTTCCTTCCATAAATGGAAGTCTTGCCCTAATGAGGAGAATAAAAAGGAACATAAACTGTGGCAAAAGAAATGTAAGAAGGTGATATGGGAGGCCAAGAGAGACTATGAGGAACACATGGCCAGCAACATTAAGGGGAATAATAAAAGCTTCTTCAAATACCTTAGAAACATGAAACCCGCCAGAGAAGCGGTTGGCCCTCTGGATGGTGAGGGAGGGAAAGGGGAGATAAAAGGAGACTTAGAGATGGCAGAGAAATTAAATGAGTTCTTTGCATCTGTCTTCACGGCAGAAGCCCTCGGAAGATACCGCTGCCTGAACAGCCCCTCCTGACCAAGAAATTATGTCAGATAGAGGTTAAAAGAGAATATGTTTCAGACCTCATTGATAAATTAAAGATCAATAAGTCACCGGGCGCTGATGGCAACCACCCAAGAGTTATTAAGGAATTGAAGAATGAAGTTGCTGATCTCTTGACTAAAATATGCAGCTTGTCCCTCAAAACGGCCACAGTGCCAGAAGATTGGAGGATAGCAAATGTCACACTGATTTTTAAAAAGGGAAGGAGGGGGGACCCTGGAAACTATAGGCCGGTCAGCCTAACATCTATACCAGGTAAGATAGTGGAATGCCTCATCAAAGATAGAATCTCAAAACACATAGACGAACAGGTCTTGCTGAGGGAGAGTCAGCATGGCTTCTGTAAGGGTAAGTCTTGCCTCACGAACCTTATAGAATTCTTTGAAAAGGTCAACAGGCATGTGGATGCAGAACCCGTGAACATTATATCTGGACTTTCAGAAGGCGTTTGACACAGTCCCTCAGCAAAGGCTACTGAAAAAACTCCACAGTCAGGGAATTAGAGGGCAGGTCCTCTCCTGGATTGAGAACTGGTTGAAGACCAGGAAACAGAGAGTGGGTGTCAATGGGCAATTTTCACAATGGAGAGAGGTGAAATGTGGTGTGCCCCAAGGATCTGTCCTGGGACCAGTGCTCTTCAACCTCTTCATAAATGACCTGGAGACAGGGTTGAGCAGTGAGGTGGCAAAGTTTGCAGACAACATCAAACTTTTCTGAGTGGTGAAGACCAGACATGATTGTGAGGAGCTCCAGAAATATCTCTCCAAACTAGCAGAATGGGCAGCAAACAGGCTGGCACCCTGATCAAAATGCAGTTGATGGATCAAAATGCACTTGCTGCATTTTGATCCCTTTTATGTGGGCCTTAGCTCCCCCTGCTATGAATTTTCCTTCTCCGTTTCCTTCTGATGTAACAACTCCTGGTGTGGCCTTCCTCTTCCCTTGGTTAAGATTATGTGAGGCTGACACAGGCAGATGGAGCAGTTCTTCCCCTCCCCACACCTTCAGAATGAGGGCAAAAGAGAAGGGGCTGTTGCTGCCTCCCTGGCTTGCTCCCAGGATCCTCCATGCTAATGCAAGGGGTTGCAGGAGCAAGCAACTGGGTAGTGCAGTGGGGAGAAGTACTTGAACAAAATGCATTAATACTTATTCCCCACCTCTATTCCTTACCAGCCAATTGCTTGATCTCAGCAGCCCCTTGTGTTGAGCAATCCACAGAGGAACCCAGGAGCAAGAGTTGTGGCAGCCTAGAATTGATAGTTATGAAAACAGCCTTTAGCAGTGACTCAGTTATCCTGTCTATATACACAAGTTGCAAATAGGGTTCAAAAGATAGAAGTACTGTGCAACTTTCTATTTTTGTAACCAACAGTGCTGTGATGTGAAAGGCAGCTGCAGGGCTGGATCTGTCACCCCATGGGACCCTATAGATGTGAGCCATGGGCACATGCTGCCCATGGCCCCATATGTGTAGCACTGCCTCTGCTGTCACCAGCCTCCCTTCTTTCAGTTTGCTTTGTCCAACTGCCTTCATCTCCTATCTGGGCTTCATTATTATCACCTCATTTTGGCTCACCATAGTTATTTAACTATGGTGAACCTATACTTCTTAGGCTGAGTGCATTCTTATACATACTTTCCTGGGATTAAGCTCCATTGCACATAAAAAGGCTTACTACTTATTGTACTGCTTAGCCCTGCCTCCAGATCGTTTTTTTCAACCTGTTCATAAATGACCTGGAGGCAGGGCTAAGCAGCGAGGTGGCCAAGTTTGCAGATAACACCAAACTTTTCCAAGTGGTGAAGACCAGAAGAGATTGTGAAGAGCTCCAGAAGGATCCCTCCAAACTGGGAGGCTGGGCAGCAAAATGGCAGATGCTTTTCAATGTAAGTAAGTGTAAAGTCATGCACATTGGGGCAAAAAATCAAAACTTCACATATAGGCTGATGGGTTCTGAGCTGTCTGGGACAGATCAGGAGAGAGATCTTGGGGTGGTGGTGGACAGGTCGATGAAAGTGTCGACCCAATGTGCGGCAGCAGTAAAGAAGGCCAATCCTATGCTTGGGATCATTAGAAAAGGTATTGAGAACAAAACAGTTAATATTATAATGCCGTTGTACAAATCTATGGTAAGGCCACACCTGGAGTATTGCGTCCAGTTCTGGTCGTCACATATTAAGAAGGACATAGTGGAAATGGAAAAGGTGCAAAAGAGAGCGGCTAAGATGATTACTGGGCTGGGGAACCTTCCTTATGAGCAAAGGCTACGGCATTTGGGCCTCTACAGCCTAGAAAATAGGTGCCTGAGGGGGGACATGATTGAGACATACAAAATTAAGCACAGGAAGGATAAAGTGGATAGAGTAATGCTCTTTACACTCTCACATAACACCAGAACCAGGGGACATCCACTAAAATGGAGTGTTGGGAGAGTTAGGGCAGACAAAAGAAAATATTTCTTTACTCAGCATGTGGTTGGTTTGTGGAACTCCTTGCCACAGGATGTGGTGATGGCACCTGGCCTAGATGCCTTTAAGAGGGGATTGGACAAGTTTCTGGAGGAAAAATTCTTTACGGGTTACAAGCCATGATGTGTATGTGCAACCTCCTGATTTTAGAAATGGGCTATGTCAGATGCAAGCGAGGGCACCAGGATGCAGGTTTTTTGTTATCTGGTGTGCTCCTTGGAGCATTTGGTGGGCTGCTGTGAGATACAGGAAGCTGGACTAGATGGGCCTATGGCCTGATCCAGTGGGACTGTTCTTATGTTAGGCTACACATGGCCTCTCCGTACCTCAGAATGCCTTCTAAGGCCTCCAGAAGGTCTTAAAACATCACTTCTGGTTTTCATTGGAAAACCAGAAATTATGTTTTAAGGTCCTCGGAACACATCCGGACAGGGAGGCAGCAGGTGTGGATGCCATCTAGGAGCACTGGCGCCCACCGACCCACCCCCCCAGGTTGCACACATGCCATTGGAACAGCTATTACAAATATTAGAAAGTTCAAGTCATCTCATCTCCATCTCACCTCTTGGAAAAGTTGCTCCAATTAAAAATGCCTCTCATTCTCTCAAAGCAACAAAATAGCGATACAGGACACTAATACACGATTTTTCAAAGGCAAGTGTTTGTGTTATGAAATCTTGAGTGTGAAAGTACAATGGCAATAATGCTTTTTCATGACTGCATTAGAAAGCAGCTGCATGACAAAGGTGGTTAGAAAGGTAATGTACTGTCTTAGAAAGTTGTAGGAGCATTTTCAGAAAATATGGTGCCCAATTTTATGTTCACGAACACAAGGGAAAACTCTTTTGAAGATCTATGAGCATCACCAAAGCAATTAAAGGTATCTTTTTTCTATTCTATTCTGATACAGCTCAACCAATCTAGCACATTTTATGTACCTTCTCTGTCTATTTATCTGGACTGGGAAGCATTTAATACAATTCTCAAGAGACTACAGTCTTGGGAGACACAGATGATGACAACCTTTCAGGTCCTAAGGGAAAACATGCAATATTTTGTTTATTTTCTTGCTTCAAGAAAAGAAGTAACCAAAGTTTCAGTGATTATAAATGATCACCCAAGTTGCTCAGTTTCCCAAGGTCTCTATTGAATTAAGACACAGAATGGATTTGCTTTGGTCAGTCTTACAGCTTTCAGGCTGTCCCCTCACCCAGGCTGCATGGGTTGAAAAAAAGGACTTCCCATTTTCAAAGCAGCACTTTGTGCAATTCACAGTCCATGCTCATGTTTTGATTTGCAAGAATTTTGAGTCATATCAATTTTAAGTCAGCAAAAGAGACTGTGTGGGAGATAAATGCACAAGGAATTCAAGATAACATTTCAGTGCAAATGCTCTCCATGATACAACAAGGGATACAACAAAGAGAGAGCATCCTAAGTGTATGTTACAGTATGCACAAACTCAGCAAATGGCACCAGACTTACAGGCAGAGTGCCAGTAAAGAAAATGAATATTCAGTAGAGATCTAGGCAAAGGCTTTGCTCCAAAGGTGTGCTTTGGTGTATATTAACCAAAGGTTAATAGATAAGCTCTGCTCTCGCAGCAAGGACAGGTATGGTTATGGATCAAACTACCATTGATCCACGGCACCAGGAAAAGGGGTATGCCACATGTTGTTTCATCCCCCTGTCTGATTTCCCAGGAAACTAGTTTTAGGCCCTGCTGTAATATCATGGGCTGGTTGGCCATTGTGGGAAACAAAATACTGGAATAGATGGGCCTTTGGCCTAATTCAGCAGAACTTTTCTTACATTCCCATGAAGAATGTACAGTTTTGAGGACTGGGATGGGGGAGAAAACAGGCATCTAGAGTTTCACCCATAAATTACATAAGAGTAACAAACACAACACACAGGAAGGCTTAGTCATTGCTGCCGTCCCTAAGTGGAACAGGATGAAAAGCAATAAAAGGTGGTGCTATTCTTATCCCCCATTAAGCAGCTGTTTGCTCCTATAAACTCTTATTGCAGGAAAGGTGGAAGGCAGCTTATCCAAACAGAACCTATAGACAAGCATCATAAAAACTGCAGTTAAAGATTTAGTTTTCTGTGCCAAAAAAAACTGCATTGTCTGTATACACAAAGCAAATTTGCACACATCTGATTACTTTGCATTATTCATTCTATATTTACTTTTCATGAGGAGAGGCGAAGACCAATACAAGACAGCTTGCACAGCGGAATGCCATGCTAAGCCATGTCTTCCCTTGTCTTTTTTCATCAGGACTATTCCCCACAACCGTTGTGTCCTCATCTCTTAACACTGCAGACTGCTAATGTATACCTGCAGTCCAGTCTTACTGACCAGCCAGTTCCTGTGTTCAAGAGCTACAGTAGCAGACAAGATCATGGGAAGTTAAAGTAAGAAGACAGAAGCAAAAAAAAAAACCTGAAGTCAGCATACTATTGAACGCTGGCCACTTAACAAATCCCAAAGCCATTTTAAGTCATGAGGCTTGAAGACAACAAGAACTGCAGTTGTTTTAGGGTCATAGTGAACTGGATCTGAAAAAACAGACTCTGGATAGAAGAGTCGGAATGTTGTCCTCCTTCCAACATCTTCTTCGTAGCCTACAACAGGACCATTATTCATTCTGTTGGGGGAAGAGACAAAAAAATTGCTGGTTGCATGACAATTCATCCCATTTTGCTGCAGACTAGTTGACCTGGTTCAGTGCTAATGTTGCTGTTCAGGCCTAAATAGTTAGTTAATGACATAGCACTAATGTGTGCTAGGCCAGAAATTGTTCTAGTCTTGTTGATCTCTAGGCAATGTTCAGCTGAATAAACATATGTAATGTACTACAAATGTAGCTTCCTGGTTCCTTTCTCACCTGTATTCACAAGAATAAAGATATTTACAGCCCAAATGATATAATAGGATATTATATTATTAAAGATACTGTGTTTTGAGGGGGTGTCAAGCCAGGTAGGCTGGTGATGGAACCAGAGATGTCAACTGTGCTTTGGGCAGCACTGGAAAGGATGAGTAGAGGGGGCCAGAAGCTGAGGGAGAGAAGTAAACTGCTTCCCCACTGACAGCTTAGGTATATTCCATGGTGGGGCAAAAGAGATGAAGAAGATTGCCTTCATACACCACAGAGAAGCATGAGAAATAGGAAGTGCAAGTAAATTACACTTCCTGTTTATGGACATATCCAAAATGGCTCTTTGTAACAGCTGCACTTTGTCCTGTAATTCTTCCTAACGCTTTGAAGCTAATCCATGTTCTTCTCAACCTGCTCCTCTGATAATTACATCCTGACCTTTCATTATTCCGTGTCAGTCTTTCTTATCTCCTAATGTTATCTTGTGGCCAGCAGTTAACTAATCTTTGCCAGTAAAATACCATGCTTGGGGTCTAGACTCTCCAAGCTAGAGTCTGATGTGCTTTTCCTTGCCCTCACACCTGCCTTCCCACATCAATGTTTCCTTTGCTGTTCCTACATGCCTCAAATGCTCTAAATCCTTCTTTTTGTTCCTGGGATTGATCCCTTTTCCACAGTCACCAGCACTATCAATACCATAAGATGACAAAATAGCAGGGGGAGCACTTCAGATGGTTGACATCTGCCATCTCTTTATTTTTTCCCTTGTTTAAAGGATACTTATTTTAGGAACCACACAAATATTCAAGAAACCATTTCAAAATCATGTGATTTTTCAAAGAGAGGCTATTCAACTTAGGTTAAAATGGATACCCAACCCTGACCTTTTGTTCATTCATTCAAGGAATTGCTCACAGCAGTAATCAATTTGTACAGAAATAAAGGATGGCAAGTTCCAGTCAGGGGGCCAAAGCATTAAATATTTGCATTCAATTCTGGTTCAGCTTCATCAGAATTTTTCAATTTTCTGGTTCGGTTTTGATTTGGATACTTTGGAACTGTTTTTGATACATTTCTTATAGAACAACAGTAGATCTTTAGGTTGCAATGTAAATTTATAAAACGAATACAGTGTTCACTACCTTGAAATTTTTTTAAAAACTTTTGTTCTTGAATGTTGAAAGTATTTTATAAAAAAATATACAAAATGGATTTTTAAAAGATGCAAAATTCAATAAAACATTAATCACAGAATTGAAACCTGAGTGATTACTAACCCACTTATTTTGAACTGGATACCATTTTTTGTGTTAATGAGTCCAGCTCTGGTTCATGTTCAAAGCAACCAAGTGATTTTAAGTTTGGGTTAAAGGCTACTGAAAAGATCTGCTTTTGGGCTTGCGTTTCAAGTTTGCTTTGATTCCCTGCCAGGATTACATACCATTTTGCTGAATAAGTCATATTAAAATGGAAGTACATTGTAAATTCTTGCGAAACATAATAGTTAAGCCACAATTCTCCAGTTCAGATCTCAGCTTGGTCATGAACTCATTGGACAACCTTAAGCAAGCCACCTTCTCTTAGCCCTAGCCCCAAGCCACACTCATCATTAGTCATATTGGGTAGCCTCTATATATAGTAACACATGAAACTGCCTTCTACTGACATTGGTCCATCAAGCTCAGCTCTGTCAACACAGACTGGCAACAGCTCTCTAGGAATTTTTTTCTCTACTCTATCTGAAGATGCCAGGGATTGAAACTAGAATCTTCTGCATGCAAAGTATATGCTCTTCCATTGAGCTACAGACCCTCCCCTATTGCATACCTAATAATAATTCTATTTACTAAATAAATAATTTACTAAATAATTCTATTTTACTAACATTTATTATAATGAGATTCATTTTTTTTTTTACCTGATTACCACATCATAGGAATCAATTGCCTCCCCTAGGCTCCTGTTTCGAAGAATACCTCCATTGCCGACCACTACACACTTTTTACAGAATGAACTGCTGAACAAAGAGATCAAGGTGTATTAAAGTTCTGAGAGGGAATGTATTTGCTTGTGGGCGGGGGAGCCTTAAATGCAATCTACTTCCATCATGGTTAGTGTGAGCATACAAAAATGACATACTGACAAAGGAGGAGAGAAATGGGACATTTTCTGCTCTTAAAGTATGAATAATAAATAATAAGGTAATTAGATAAGGAGTTTTTTCCCCCCAAGGGTGAAATTTATGGTCAAACTACACATGACATGTATTCTTTCTGCTGAGCTTCTGTTGCTGCTTTTGTAACTTGCTCCCCCTTTTACCAGTGAAATCCCACCAAAGAAATAATTTTTTCTGAACATCAGGAATATTTGAAACTTGTACTTTAACACAATGTAATCTTGTTTAGATATTAAGATATTAAACCATTTTCAAAAGCGAAATTCAAAATGTTTCACATAGAAGCATGATATTAAAACACATTCCATGTTTAAGGTAGCAACTCAAATAACTCAAGAACCACCCAAATTGTTTGTGAAAAGAACAAGCAATCAAGATGGTCAATTCTTTCACATAAAACTTCATACCAATTTAGCTGAATTTTAACCTGTAGTTAGACTTTAGCTAAGCTTTATGATGAGCAATTTTAGGTCACTTGTTCTGCCTTTTAACAGTGCCCTTTAATCTCAGTTAAATTATATTAGCACAAAGTCTTTGCATTTGAGCATTCATTGCATTTTGTTAAAAGGCTGTTAAAAACAAAAACAACCTCACCGATCTTCTTCACCAAATATCCCACAGTTCTGCAGTCTTGAAAGTGCCAGCTGAAAATACTTTTCTGTAATGCAAAATACACACACACAAAGAAACTCTTTAATAGAATCAGCAGTTTATTGCACACAAAAATCAACATAACTGCCATGACTACAATCTTTTTGAAACCAAAGTGCTTATAATTCAGAGTTCAGGATAGATTTCTTTTCCTCTCCTTTCCACAGCTAACCACAGAAAGTCCCCCTGAGCTCACCTACCCGGGATGAATAATGTGGAGAAGGCCAAACTAAGTGTCCTGCTGGCAGTAATCATTCAAAGATCAGGAAGAATAGAAGGTCGTGGAACTTCTCTTTATTCCATATTAGCGAATAGAAATGGAATAGTTTCCAGTCTGGAAGCAGGACTGGGAACCAAGTTACGAAGTTCCTCCTCCAAAGACAGCTGAGTCCATTTTCCAACACATGTATGTACATGCTCACAATTCATCACAGCCAATTCTGCACATTTTCCCCAGCAAGTTCCATCTGCACCTCAAACATTTATAGGACTGCCCTCTCCCAAAACAGGCATGAATTTGCAACATTCAGACAACTGACTCTGAAGTACTTATGTCTTCCTGATAAGTACATGCACAGTATCCCCATTATAAGTAGATGAGGCTGTAATTCTGCCCAATTCTGCCCAAGAGCCAGGATGGTGTAGTGGCTCGGAAGTTGGAATTAGACCTGAAAGATCCAGGTTCAAATCCCCATTCAGCCATGATGCTTCCTGGGTGATCCTGGTCTAGTCACTATCTCTCAGCCTCACCTACCTCACAAGGTTGTTCTGAGGACCCATATACGTCACACTGAACTCCTTGGAGGAAGGGTAATATAAATATGTGAAAAATAAAATAAATAAAAAACACCATATACGTAGAGGTAAAGAAGATAGTGGAATCAGATTCTTGTCTTCTAACTTGCTCCCAAAATATCTGTCTAGTTTTGTACCATGTTTCAAACCCATTGCACCCCTTAATAAATATGTTTCGTAACCCAGAAAAACCTTGTTATTTACTGCTGTATGTATCAACAATTACTTACCTGCTCTCATTGTTCCATAAGGCAGTTCAATTCTGTTATTTCCATTGAGCCTAGACACTGCCAGAAAATTATTAGAACATAGGAAGGGATTCAATTTGTGCACCCTTAGGGAGGAAGAGGGAAAAGTGACAATTTTTACCAAACATGCATAGAAACATGTTTTAACTGGGAAAACTCAACATAAGCACAATCCTATTCATGTCTACTCAGAAACCGACAAGGTAGATTAGGCTATGTGCATCAAGGGTTAAACAACCAGCTTTTGGGGGGGGGCATTGCTGACCAATCACCATTACAGCCACACACTTTGGCATTCATAGGTCGAGCAGCATCCTAATTGCATGCAAGGCCACCAGAAGTCCCAATTAAATGAACTTGGAGCTCAAAAAACACTCCACAAGGCAATCCCCCTCACACCACAGTAAAAAGGCTAAAAACAGGAGCTTGAGTTGGTGGTAAAGTAAAATGCTATTTTATAGGCTCGCAAAGCTAAGTTGGTCCCAACAGAGTATCATTTTCAAAAGTGGGTCCTGGTGCTAAGTTGTTTGAGAACCACTGGTCTAACCAGTGTAGGCTTTCCATCTGAATTACAGACACAAGAAATTCAAACTTACAACTGGTTCATGAACTGTGCTGGTGGAAATGCATTTTCCCACAGACAAGACTGACATTTGCTATACATTGATTTATGCTATTAGTCATGGCTTTGCGGTTGCAATGCTGTACTGGTAAACAGGAGTTCTTGCTTTGATTGTGGATAATCACTGCACTCAGGATTGTCTTTGCCTGTTTCTGGTTTGTGTAAGATCTGATGCAATACAGCTGAACTAGTGCTGAGTTGCAGTACTGATGTACCATACTGGGTGTTTTGCTGCAATGATTCCTTGAGCCTAGTCCTATCCCTATTTCTCATGTCTCTGTAATCTGTATCTTGACAACCTCTAGCCTAGGCCACTATAATGTGCTCTGTGTGGGGCTGTTGGAAACAACAACCAATCCAAAATCTGATGACGAACTTTAACTGGATAGCCTCAGGAACATGCATTGGCTACCAGTTTGTTTTTCTCGTTCAACTGAAGTTGCTTGTTTTAAACTTTAAAACTCAGCTTTAAAAACCATGGGAACTGTTCTCCTCCCATATCTTTGTCATGTTTTTATTCTACTTTTTAATTATTCAGTTTATAGAATGGTTCACAACATAAACCAAGCATAGTCTATAAGAAAGGTATCTTAGTTCCTATCAGTAAACAAGGGTTTTAATGCTCTGAAACCAGATGAAAAAACTGTATTATGCAGTGCTCACATGCCTGATCTTGTCTGATCTCAGAAGCTAAGCAGGGTCAGGCCTGGTTAGTACTTGGATGGGAGACTGCCTGGGAATACCAGGTGCTGTAGGCTTATACCATAGTCTTTCATAGAGACTGAAAGAGTCTTTCATAGAGACATAGTCTTTCATAGTCTTCATAGAGACTGAAGGTTGCCAACCATCACCATCATAAATGCGAACTCTGAAGGGCAAATGGGTGCTTGCAAGATCTAAGCCCTTCTGACTAGTAGAGCTTAGTAGAGAATCTGGAAAGCAGATTAAAGAAAAATTTATTTTAGGAAGTTTTAAACTGAAGTAGATGGGATTTTAAATCTGAAGAATCTGTGGTCTTGATCAGGACTCTCCATACCCCTGCTCACGGGTTAAATCTGTCCCTGTGGGGAACGGGGCTTATTGTTCTGCCGGGAAGTCACTGTTCTGCTGTTGATTTCTCTGAAAACACACTCTAGTCAGCTGCTTCCAGATTCCATCACTCCAGCAGCCATTGCTTCTGGATTTCTGGGCAGATGTGGCTGACCAGGGCACAGTTTTGAGGAGACAGGCAGCACAGAACAACAGCCAGCTCCCCAGCTGAATGGTAAACACTGTTCATGTTGGGGTAGCCTTTCTCTTGATTCTTGCCTTGGGATGCTCTACTGGCAACAGCTTTTCTTATTACGGAGATTTGATGCTGGTATCATTAAATTCTATATTATGAACCAATCAAGAGAGCATGGTTACTGAACGCTATAGGCCAGTGGTTCCCAAATTTTTGGCACCAGGACCCACTTTTTAGAGTGACAACCTGTTGGGACCCACCAGAAGTGGTGTCATTAACCTAGAAATGGTGTCATTGCCAGAAGTGACATCATCAAGCAGGAAAATTTTCAATACTCCCCCATATGACAAAATAAAATCTAAGTAAGTAATTAAAAGTTTACTATAAGTTTAAAAATGTATTTAAAATAAAGAACCCTCCTAACTTTCCCAAGCAGTTGCTGATCTGTTTAAAAAAAATTCCAGAAACATCGCAAAGGCAGCAATCCTATCCACAATAACCCAGGAGTAAGCCCCAATGACTAACACTGTTAAAAGTACAGTCGTGCGCCACTTAACGATGGGGATCAGAGCCATGATCCCTGTTGTCAATGCGGACCTTCCGCAGGGAAGGGGATGCTTTGCTCCCCTCCCCTCCAGAAGGTTGTCTGAGCCTCCCATAGGCAGTGCACATTCATGAAATGCCTCTGTAAGGCTCAGACTGAAGGAAATTGTACCTCTCACGTGACTTCCGGATTCAAGGAGGAAATTGGAAATCGTGCTAGAGAAGTGATTTTCCTCAGTCTGAGCCTTGCAGAGGCAGCACTCGGATGTGCACTGCCTTTGGGAGGCTCAGACAACCCTCTGGAGGCAAGGGGAGCAGAGCTCCCCTCATATTCGGAGAGTGGGGGTTTGCACCCCCAACGACCACATGACCACATGCGATCGTCAGATATGCAATTCTGGCGTAAGCCGGTAGGTTAAGTAGTGCACCCCTGTATAGATATTGTAGCCTGTTAAAGCACAGATCTATTACATTTCACCAAATGCAGTCACATACCATGGTCGCACCAAGTCACATATATTAAAAATAAAATACACATTGAAATTAATGGAGAAATTGGCTCACAACCCATTTAGTGGGTACCAACCCAAAGTTGAAGAAATACTGGCATAGGTAGTAAATCCTGCTATCTGGGGAAGAGGCACCTATTAAAGATGTGACTTTCTAACAGCAGGATAACAACTGTCCCTATTCACCAAGCATAATATCCCTTCCAGTGGACATTTGATAGTGTCTCTCTTGTGATCCTCTTCGTGAGCCCTTTGGATGCAGGAAGCCATCATCTTATTCCTTCTGCCATGTAAACTGCTCTAAGAATTTTTTCAGTGAAAGCCATATACAGTATATACATTCTAAATCATAAGACTTAATTTATGTTGACCTTCCTTAGAGCCAGGCATCAGAACTAATTTCTAATAAGATGCATAAAAGAAATATCTGTCAGTGTTGAGAACTAAATTTAGCCTTGTACATTAGCATTTCTTTCCATTTCTTATTTACTTACTTTAATATAGCTGAAATATTGGATTTTAAAGTGCAAGGCATTAGTTGATCTTTTTTTTCTGTATCTGTAGGAGGCAACCTAGAACAAAAGAAAAACACATTAAAACAGCTAGATGAAGAGAGCTATAGATAACATTCAACCAAGTATTATTTCTTCTTTGTTACACTTTACTTCTTTTGGTACTTAACAATGTATAATTAAAAAATCAATAAAACATTAATAAAAAAATTAATTTTTTTGCTGCGGAAATAGCCTGCTTTCATTCTGTTTATTGAGTTGTATTCTAAGGGGTACATGAAGAAGTGAACTTGCTAACCCCATCTTTTGGCCCCCAAACTGGACTCTTACCCAGAGGAAGGTATTATGGAGTTTGGAAGATTCTGGAATAATAGAGAGTAAGAGCCCAATCCATCCAACTTTCCAGTCCCAATGCAGCCACAATGCAGGACTGTGGTAAGGGAACACACATTCCCTTACCTTGAGGAGGTGTCCATGGTGTCCATGACTCTCCTCTTGCTGCACGATGCAGCATATGCCCTATTGGCATGGTTGCATCAGCACTTGAAAGTTGGATCGGATTGGCCCCTTAGTCAAGGATTATTCCTTGACTATCCCCCCCCCTTGCAAAAATGCAAATGCCTTCAATTCATGGAAGACAGTGCTAGGGATAAAACCCATGGGGTTTTTCTCCCTGCTTGCAAAAATGGAAGTGCCTTCCATTCATGGAAGATAGTGCTAGGATAAAACCCATGGGGTTTAAAAAAAAAAAATTTGTAGCATTTTACTTATTAATTCTAACAGTTCAATGTGTGGCAAAATGATTCACAGAAGAACATTTTTAGCGGTGAACAGAGCAGACTTTGCAAAATTACCTCTTGCCCAATTAAAAAAGGGGAATAAGCCACTACTGGGATAGAGACAGCAGTGGGTCATAACCTCATTTATTTATACTTAATTTCTTACTCTTCAGAAGATTCCCCAAGAAACTTGGGATTGCACTGTCAATCAATTTGGGTTTTCCCTTCTTGAAAACCTCTGCTAATTTCTTGCTCTGGCATGCAATTTGCTTTCCAGCTCTAGAATAAGACATACAATGGTGGAGATATTGCAGAAAGGCAAGCTACTCCGGGAGAGCTCTACATTGACAAATTAAGCAGGTGAATAGTCTGAGAAGAAACTGAATTTACCAAGAATCATTTGTTCTCCACAGGTTGGAATGCAGGATCACATACATCACACCAGCAGCCAAGATAATTGCTAGTAAGATCCGTCTCATGACTAACAGGCCTGAAACAAAATGGAAGATTTATTGTTATTCTACAAGCTGATTCACATGACCCATCTAGCCAGACCATTCACCTGTCACTCATCAGGTTTGGCAAGCCTCTCTGTATCTTTATGAACTAGTTACCTCATTTCCATTTGGCTTACCCATTCAAAGAGGTTAGTTGACATTAATGCCCATTAATGTGTCAGCAGGGTTTGCCCAAAAGGCTTGAAAGTGACCACTGTTTCTATGCAAATCATAGCCAGGCTTCCATGCAACAACCCTGGATAAATTCTTGTTTTAGAATAACTGGCTATCAATGTTAAAAATATATGAAATACTTATTATAGCAGCACTGTCTGTTATGCTTTACCAAGGATGAGAAACCAGGATCCTGCCCTAAGAATCTCACAATCTAAAAGGGACACAAGGGAGACAACAGCAGAAAGGAAGTGAAGCAGCAACATAGATAAACTGAGCAAGAAGGCTTAGTTACAACTGATTATGGGGCCAAAGCTGTGTGACCTTTGACGTGCACCTTTGAGAGCCAAGTGTAACACTCTTTTTCTAGACTGGTCCTGCTTTCAATGGCTTCTTTCTTTCCTTCATAACTAAGACACACACGCCCCTGACTATTTCAGTGGCCCCTTTAGGGCATTGTATACTATTCTCTTAGAATGGCTTTCTTTACTGTGTAGCTTGGTGGTACATAACATTTCACATGAATCTTCTTCCGCTAAATGGAAAAAATCTGTAATCCCAAGAACAAGCATGGATTCCGGAGTTCATCTAGCGGGGAATTCTATTAACTGAAGAGCCAAGGCTAATTTAAATGCCACATATTAGGAATTGATACTCAACATCCATGACAATAGGTGACTCTAGTGGCATGTTTTAACTATGGGCTAGGTAAGGCCTCAACATGCCAAAACTCCCCAGTGGACACGCTGGCAACACTGTACATTGGCACTGCTTTATCACCGCATGGAGGAGTTAGGTAGGATTGAATTGCCCAACATTTTTCCTGCATTATCAAGATAAACAAAGACAGGGACCTTCAAACCCTGGCCCACAGGCTGGATCTGACACGCCAAGAATATTCAACCAGGCACAGCTGTGGTAAAGGCTTTCTGTACCACAGCCTTCTTTTTTCATGCCCACTCTGTACACAGCCTTATGCCAGGCAGCCATTTCCCCTGGAAAATCAGGGTGTAGAGCCTTGTGTGGCAACAGTCGGTGGAAGTGGCTGCCCGGCACAAGGCTGCATGTACAGCAGGTGCAAAAAAAGGAAGCTGTGGAGCAGAATGGAAAGCCTTCACCACCACCATGCTTGAACGGATATTCCTAGCATGCCGTGGGCTGTGGTTTGGAGACCGCTGATCTAAGAGATCTAGAAATGGAAATAGTATACTTCGGTAGCAGCTTTTTCTCCTGCCAGCTGTTCAGGTTAACAGTATTTACACAAGAGGAGGGATTTTGAATTTGATGGCAATTTGTCACTGTTCTAACTTGTAAGAATTTACATGTGGCAGAGATGTAGAAGGACTTTAATCATATTTTAGATTAATTAGGTTGTGCTATAGAAAACTGGTCTTTTCTTCTCCTGTCTTGCTACTTTTTAAAACTGATGAGGGTAAACATCCGAAGCGGAATGAACATCCTTTGACATCTGAAGCGGAGTGAAGCAGGGCTGTGTTCTTGCACCAACCTTGTTTGGGATTTTCTTCGTTGTCCTGCTGAAGCAGGCCTTTGGAACTGCAACAGAAGGCATCTATCACTGGACCAGATCAGATGGAAAGCTCTTCAACCTCTCCAGACTGAGAGCAAAGTCCAAAGTCCAGATGAAATGTCTGCATGACTATCATGACTGCATCATGACTATCATGCATGACTATGACTGCATGATAGCTGCCGATGATGCAGCTCTCACTACCCACTCTGCCAAAGATCTCCAGCAGCTCATGGATCATTTTAGCAAGGCCTGCCAAGATTTTGACAATCAGCCTGAAGAAAACACAGGTCATGGTTCAGGATGTGGACTCACCTCCCTGCATTACAATCTCTGAGCATGAACTGGAGGTTGTCCATGACTTTGTGTACCTTGGCTCAACGATCTCCGACACTCTCTCTCTCGATACGGAACTAAACAAACGCATCGGTAAAGCAGCTACCACGTTTTCCAGACTCACAAAGAAAGTCTGGTCCAACAAGAAGCTGACGGAACATACCAAGATCCAGGTCTACAGAGCTTGCATCCTGAGTACACTTCTGTACTGCAGCGAGTCATGGACTCTCCGCTCACAACAGGAGAGGAAACTGAACGCTTTCCACATGCGCTGCCTCCGACGCATCCTCGGCATCACCTGGCAGGACAAAGTTCCAAACAACACAGTCCTGGAATGAGCTGGAATCCCTAGCATGTATGCACTGCTGAAACAGAGACGCCTGCGCTGGCTTGGTCATGTCATGAGAATGGATGATGGCCGGATCCCAAAGGATCTCCTCTATGGAGAACTCGTGCAGGGAAAGTGCCCTACAGGTAGACCACAGCTGCGATACATCTGCAAGAGGGATCTGAAAGCAGCTACCACGTTTTCCAGACTCACAAAGAGAGTCTGGTCCAACAAGAAGCTGACGGAACATACCAAGATCCAGGTCTACAGAGCTTGCGTCCTGAGTACACTTCTGTACTGCAGCGAGTCATGGACTCTCCGCTCACAACAGGAGAGGAAACTGAACGCTTTCCACATGCGCTGCCTCCGGCGCATTCTCGGCATCACCTGGCAGGACAAAGTTCCAATCAACACAGTCCTGGAACGTGCTGGAATCCCTAGCATGTATGCACTGCTGAAACAGAGATGCCTGCGTTGGCTCGGTCATGTCGTGAGAATGGATGATGGCCGGATCCCAAAGGATCTCCTCTATGGAGAACTCGTGCAAGGAAAGCACCATACAGGTAGACCACAGCTGCGCTACCTCTGCAAGAGGGATCTGAAGGCCTTAGGGATGAACCTCAACAAGTGGGAAACCCTGGCCTCTGAGCGGCCCGCTTGGAGGCAGGCTGTGCAGCATGGCCTTTCCCAGTTTGAAGAGACACTTGGCCAACAGACTAAGGCAAAGAGGCAAAGAAGGAAAGCCTATAGCCAGGGAGACAGACCAAGGACAGACTGCACTTGCTCCCAGTGGGGAAGGGATTGTCACTCCCAAATTGGCCTTTTCAGCCACACTAGATGCTGTTCCAGAACCACCATTCAGAGTGCGATACCATAGTCTTTCGAGACTGAAGGTTGCCAACTACTGTGGGTAAAGCTGCTGACCTGCTGAATGCATACAAAACTCTGAGTTGGTCCAGAAGCAATATAAGCCATAATTTGGCACAACATGAATGAGTAGTCAAGAGCATCAAAAATTAGGGCATCCACTGTCAGGAGCTCCCTCTGCAAAAAGGAAGTTTTCTGCTCACTCCCCTTCTCATTGTTCTGTACAAGCAAGGGTCCAAGCAGAAGCCCCTCTTTATGAGCAGAAGACTGGAACACCTACCTTATGAGTGCAGCAGTTGGGGCTTTATTGCATAGAAAAAAGGCAATGGCGGCACGACTGACACTTCGAAAATAATGCATGATGTGGAGAGAGTAGACAGAGAGTAGCTTTTCTCCCTCTATCACAATACTGAAACCAGAGGTCATCCAATGAAACTGAATGGTGGAAGATTTTGAATGGGCAAAAGGAGGTTCTTCTTCACATAGCATGAAGGAACTAGCAGAAACTAGTAGCCTTCTTCACATCACATGTAGGACTGAGGAACTAGTAGCCACATGATGTGGTGATTAAAATTTTAATTTTAAAGATGGCCACCAGTTTTAAATAGGGATTGGACAAATCTGTGGTGAACAAATCCATCAATGGCTACTAGTCACGATGGCTATGTGCTACTACCAGATCCAGCAGCAGGATGCCTCTGACTAGCTGATAAAGGGGAGTAATGGGAGTAATGGCTGGAGAGAAAAAAGACCCTCTCTCTCTCCTGCTTGTGGGCTTCCCAGAATCAGGTGGTGGGGGACTGCTGGACACAGAATGCTGGACTTAATCGGCTTTTGACTTGAGCCAGCAGGGCTTATTATTTTCTTATGAATGGAATTGTCATTCCATTCCCAGAGATCATGGGGCACCCCAATGCTAGTGGGGATATCACTACCTATATAGACTCACTCTTATTCACTCCTTCCTTTTCACATGTAGCAATTCCCTGTTTCCTATCCTTGTTTGAGGCAAAGTATGCTGTTTCATCTGAACCAGACATTCATGTTTTGTTCTTGCCATGCAAACTTGGATCAGAAACCAGCAAGTGCAAATTGTCTGCCAGTTTGAATGAAATGGGATGATGGCTGGGGAGGGAGCACAAGAACTCAAGGCTCCTAACTATTCATATAATTCAGGGGTGTCCAAACATTTTGGCAGGAGGGTCACATCATCTCTCTGACACTGTGTCAGGGGCTGGGGGAAAAAAAGAATTAATTTACATTTCAAATTTGAATAAATTTACATAAATGAATATATTAGAGATGGAACTTATATGAATGAATGAAAGTCTTACAATAGCTCAAGGCCTATAAAAGGCCTTGCACAAAGCAAGGCCAGCCTTTCCTTCACTGCCACTGCTGCATCACAGACATGAAACAGTAAGTAATGGAGGGAGCCCTCATCCCACAGCTCATGCGAGAGGTTGAACAGTCGCCCTCACATTAAGAGCGGTTGCGTCGGGCCAGCACAGGCTTCAGCAAATCTCCAGAGGGCCAGAAGCTCATTGGAGACGGAGGGCTCCCCAAGGGCCTGATTAGGAGCCCCCGAGGGCCACAAGTGGCCCCTGGGCTGGGGTTTGGGCACCCCTGATATAATTCAATGCTTATGAACACGATTGCTGATTATCAATTTTTTGGGGGGAGTAGGTTAGAATGTGAAGTTAAATTCCATCAAAACGGATTTCCTTTTAGTACTTACTGGAATTTAGGATAACCCATAATCTAAATAAAATAATCTTCTGTGGATTTTGGAATTGCTTTTTCTTATTCTCTTTGCATATGGATAATTGAATGGATCAAATGTTATCATTTTTATATATTGCTTTATTCACTCCATTTTTTAAGGATATCATCCCATATCTCACACCAGAAGAGAAAAAGGGCTTCACTTCACCCTGTCCTCCTCTTTCCTTTCTCAACCATCCCTTTAGCAGGAAGTAAAGCTGCCTCTTGTGTGTCAGCCCCAAGATGGCTAAGAGCGCATGCATGCAGGTCACCCCCAAGTCCTATTGCATCACCATTCTGGCAATCATCCTATCATCTGCTTCTTCCAATGGTTCCTTTACTGCTTTTTCTTGCAGAGCACTGCTGCTGATCATGGCTGATTTCCAGTGAGGCAGGCTTGGTACTCGACATCCTTCCAGCCAGGATAGCGCCCCCTACTGGAGCAGATCTGCAACCCCTGGTCAGAGTGAACAGGAACACCTCCAGACACCAGTATTTCAGGTGTAATATTCTTGCCAAGTATAGGGTATCAAAGGTAATACATCTGTATTGAACATGGAATAGATGTACAAACAATCTATAGAAAACAAGGTGGATCACTGCCATTCCAAACCTGCGCATTTTTTGAGATAGAAAGTGATGCCATCATGTTCTTAGGCTTTCTGTTGGCTATACTTTCTTATAACTGTAAGCACATGTTGGAGGCACTTTTAACAGTGGCTGCTGGACTTACTGCTGAAGCTTTTGACAAAGCTCCTAGTTACTGGAGGAAGACTCCACGCACAAACACAAAATGAAAGTGGACTAAGGACCCTTGAGGAACAGGGCTATGGGGAGGGAAAGCAAAGGAAAAAAAAGAACGAGGGAGGAAAAGGGGAGAGGTAGCCCCACCTCAATTTCTGCAGCACCAAGAGTCTGGTGCTGCACCACCTCAACAGGCAAGTGGACAGCCACCAGTAGCAGCACACAGTTGGTGATGGCTTTTACTACAATCAGGTAAGCATAGGTGTGGCCAGAGAGGCAGCAGCCACTAGTAGGGCAGTGTGTGGTAGGAAATCGAATTGCAAAAATTCGCATTTTTCTGTGACTTGTTCTTGTGAGTCGCGCACATGGAAGACTCTGAAAAACACTCGAGTCAGGGCCCCTGATTCGGCACTTGTCCTCACACATGCTGACTTGAGGTTGCCTTGTCTGGGTGCACTTTCTTACTTTTTTTGCAGTGTGAAAGACCTCGTGGGCCATCATTCAGACCGGGTGAGCAGCAGGGAGGTTCCAGCCACGAGGCAGGGAAGTGTTAATGCATCCAAGCAGGAAGGGGGAGGCAGAAGTGAGCTGTTTTGCCCATGATGGGAAGGAAGGAACCCATGATCACTGGACACAGGATGGAAGGGTAGGAGGAGGAACTCAAGGGGGTTCTTGCCTTAAGATTGGCTGGAGGGGGAAAAGAGAAGTGGGGAAGCAGAGGGAAGTGGTTCACAGCAATCACACTTTCCAACATCATGGCTTCTATGGGCTCCATTGTTACTTGGGAGGGGGAACCCCCACTGGATGACCAGCTGCGATGGGACTACTTCTGAGTAGAGCTGCCAAAGATTGGGCTGTCCTGGTAGGCCTCACAGCTGCTGGGTGTGACGCTCCTCCCTCTTGCCGCTTCAGTCCCTGCTCTCTCACAGTTCTTCCCATCCCTCCCACCCTGTTTAAGATGGGCGGGGACAGCAGGGGAGTGTTCAAAGAGAACTCTGACACACACACACACACCCCTCAGCAGCAGACCCATTTTTTCCCATGGAGAACTTTTTAAAGGAGTCGGGGCGACTTGAGTCCTATCTAGTCGCAAAGGGGGACTCAGTGACTTGGAAAGTGCCCCCATTATGACTTGTTTTTGAGTCGAAGGGGTGGAGACTGGAGAGTCAAGCCCCGCTGGATTTCCCCATCCCTGTGTAGAGGAAACAGCAGATGGCTGATTGCAGCAGCTTTCGTCCCTGCCAGGTAAATGCATGGTAGCCAAGGAAGAAGTAGTCACCCCTGCCAGGTGCTGCTGTAGACCCCAGGGCTCACAAGAAGGCCAACCCCTGAGGCAAGAATGGAACCAAAATGGCTTGGAGAGAAAGAACTATGGGCAGAGGAAAGGGAAGAAAAATGCCAAAAGGAAATGAAAAGCAATGCGAAGGTTAAAATAAGTGGGGAAAGTTGAGTGGATTAGCAACAAAAACCAGGAGAGGTGGGGAGAATGAACACACCCACAGACCAGAGAGGGAAGTGCATAAGATGATGGTCAAGGAACAAAAAAGCAAACACTCCTGACCGAGGAGTTAAGTCAGACAGAGGTTAAAAGAGAAGATGTTTCAGACCTCATTGATAAATTAAAGATCAATAAGTCACCGGGCCCTGATGGCATCCACCCAAGAGTTATTAACGAATTGAAGAATGAAGTTGCAGATCTCTTGACTAAGGTATGCAACTTGTCCCTCAAAACGGCAACGGTGCCAGAAGATTGGAGGATAGCAAATGTCACGCCTATTTTTAAAAAGGGAAAGAGGGGGGACCCTGGAAACTATAGGCCGGTCAGCCTAACATCCATACCGGGTAAGATGGTGGAATGCCTCATCAAAGATAGGATCTCAAAACACATAGACAAACAGGCCTTGCTGAGGGAGTGTCAGCATGGCTTCTGTAAGGGTAAGTCTTGCCTCACGAACCTTATAGAATTCTTTGAAAAAGTCAACAGGCATGTGGATATGGGAGAACCCGTGGACATTATATATCTGGACTTTCAGAAGGCGTTTGACACGGTCCCTCACCAAAGACTACTGAAAAAACTCCACAATCAGGGAATTAGAGGACAGGTCCTCTCATGGATTGAGAACTGGTTGGAGGCCAGGAAGCAGAGAGTGGGTGTCAATGGGCAATTTTCACAATGGAGAGAGGTGAAAAGCGGTGTGCCCCAAGGATCTGTCCTGGGACTGGTGCTTTTCAACCTCTTCATAAATGACCTGGAGACAGGGTTGAGCAGTGAAGTGGCTAAGTTTGCAGACGACACCAAACTTTTCTGAATGGTGAAGACCAGAAGTGATTGTGAGGAGCTCCAGAAGGATCTCTCCAGACTGGCAAAATGGGCAGCAAAATGGCAGATGCGCTTCAATGTCGGTAAGTGTAAAGTCATGCACATTGGGGCAAAAAATCAAAACTTTAGATATAGGCTGATGGGTTCTGAGCTGTCTGTGACAGATCAGGAGAGAGATCTTGGGGTGGTGGTGGACAGGTTGATGAAAGTGTCGACCCAATGTGCGGCGGCAGTGAAGAAGGCCAATTCTATGCTTGGGATCATTAGGAAGGGTATTGAGAACAAAATGGCTAGTATTATAATGCCATTGTACAAATCAATGGTAAGGCCACACCTGGAGTATTGTGTCTAGTTCTGGTCGCCGCATCTCAAAAAAGACATAGTGGAAATGGAAAAGGTGCAAAAGAGAGCGACTAAGATGATTACGGGGCTGGGGCACCTTCCTTATGAGGAAAGGCTACGGCGTTTGGGCCTCTTCAGCCTAGAAAAGAGACGCCTGAGGGGGGACATGATTGAGACATACAAAATTATGCAGGGGATGGACAGAGTGGATAGGGAGATGCTCTTTACACTCTCACATAATACCAGAACCAGGGGACATCCATTAAAATTGAGTGTTGGGCGGGTTAGGACAGACAAAAGAAAATATTTCTTTACTCAGCGTGTGGTCGGTCTGTGGAACTTGATAGAGAGATTTGTGGGACTTGGTCTCTGGGTCACATTGCTAAGCAGACATAGACTTCTTTATAAGCATATAGAAAAATTTATTTACATGCTATTTACAGATTAAGAATAGATTAGGATGGATACAGGTTCTAAGTTACCTTATGGTGGATTTTTGATTTTTTCCCCGAACCACACTCAAAACTCCTGTACTTGTACTCTATGAAAAACAAGTGACTCATGTGATATTCATGTCACTTCCCTCTCCTTATTTGGCATACTGGTGCATGGTTCTAGCCCTCACTGGGAAGTCCGTTATCCATGTATGGAGAAGTTCTGGCTTGCACTTTGATTTCACAACCCTAGAATGTTCCTTTTGGGAAAGCTATGACACACATGTTTTTCTCTCTCTGCAGGTCATCTTGACATTTTCTACTTTGTTTTTAATAGAAAAACACTAGTCATGTTTTTCTTAATGTTCCTCCTCTGAGAGAAGTTAGGTTAACCCCTAAAATCTATATCAATCTTTCGTTGTTTTTTTTACCAAAATAAACATCTCGGTGTTTATCTTGGTCACACTTTTATATTACTGATTTAGGGACATACGTGTTTGTTTGAACTCCTTTGCTAGGCCTTTGTTATGTTGGTGCATTTTGCTTCTTCATGTTATGCAGCTGTATGTATATATTTAACTAAAACAATGAGTTTTAACTACACTTTCTTAAGTGCACTTTAACTTTTTGGTATTGAAGCCTTACTAACTCTAGTGTCTTGCATTGCCTTGGAAAGGTACATTCTTGATACTTGGGAGACTAACTATGAAAGAGAACCTGTTATGATGACAGAAACTATAGCAAGAAAGAGAGTTGCTATATCAATGGTGTAGCTTAAAGAATACAACGCAACTTTAGGAAGTCTCTTGTAACATGCAAAGCTGCTATTGATAGCAGTAACTGAGATATATGTTTAAACACATGTTTCCTTGCATAAAGTGCAATATCTTTAGTGAATCAATATGTGATTTTAACACTTGATTTAGTAGTACTTCTACATTTGTTACACAATGCAGATTTTGCTTATGCAACAAGCATTCGTGTCACCTGATGCTGCGCATCCATGGCTGCTTACTTCAAAGGCCTTGTTATTTAAGTTAACTTAAGTCTCTTTAGACATAAGTTGTCTTTAGATCAGTGCTTTAGTTAGAAGCTAGCTCATTTTATGGCCGACACAATGCTCAAATGCACACTATACAACTCTTTAAAAGAGTAATATTCTGTAAAAGAAGTACTTTAGACTTTGCAAATCTATTCTTTTAACTTTAATAATACTAAGGACAGACCACTTTATTTGTGAATAGTATACCTAACTAAAGCTATATGAAAATGCTGTCTCATGTAGAGATACTTTGTGTTTACTAACTTTAGAAAAAACCTTATAGGACTTTATGAAAAGAAACTCATACTTTTGTATAGCTTAACTTTTTAAAACTTAGGTTATACTAGTTATGTCTTACTACGGCTAGACTTTAATTACTTTACTCACACTCAACTAATAAGGAATGTCTTGCAAAACACTTCTCTCTGGGAAATAGGGAAACACGTCTTAAGAGTTGTTTTTTTTACCTACATTTACTCACACTTGCAGTGTTTTTGGATTTCATTACTTCTAACTAGGTGTAATAGGTGTGTAATAGGTTAACTATGTTTATGTCTTCTTAGCTTATTTTCTTCTTATTGCTTTTTTGATTAATTAAAATCAAACAATAACAATTTGGTTACACTTCAGGCATTCCTCATACAACTTAACTTTTACACATTCATCTATTAATAAGAAAACAACAACATTGCAAAACATAATACAAATCAACATAATAAATAATTATGAAATATGAAATGTGAAAAATGTTGGAACAGTGGAAAAACATTTTGCAGAACATCACATCACAACAAAATACAAACACAGTTATAATCATTAAAGAAAAAGTCTATTAAGAAATCATTTGGAAAAGTTCATGTTTTAAAATAGTTTGTTGGAAAAGTTTAAAGTATTGCTTTATAGGACATTAACTGTTTAAGTAATCTTTCTTTTTAAACAAAGTCACAAAGTCACAAAGTCTATTTCATTTTTTTTCTTTGTGTGCAGGTAGTAGTTCATTTCAAATGGATAGCTCTCACGCTCTATGATTATTTTTTTAAACATAAGCACTTGGTTTACTTGGAAAAGAATAAGCTCTATACAAATTAACAAGTTTGTATACAAAACAACAAATCTGACAAATTATTAAAAGACAGAAAACATTTCACTTGTTTCCATATGGCCTTGTAGGCTTTAGTTTAAACTTTGAAACGAAAAGGAACTTTTTTTTTTTTCTTTTCTTTGAACGATCTTGGTCAACTTCCCAGAAACTTTTGGCTTATTTCTTAGAACTTCAGCACAGAACTTAGATCATAAAACTTTGTTTTACATACAAGCCTCTGTTATTGCGAGCATACAAAATGAACTTATAAGAAATAAAACAGACAGATTAAAACAAACTCACCTAAACTTATTCTTTTTGTACTTTGTGAATGTATACTGCTGCTTGTTTGAACTTGGAACGTTGAGGTTCTTTTTTTCCCCATTATTTTAAGGATTATTTACTCAAATCACTTTGCTCCTGCATTTGCAAATTTTCTTTAATTTTCTTTTACATATACTTGATAAGCATGTTATTATACATGATAGATAATAAAAGAAAATACTAACGAAAACACACATATGCTAAATGGCAAAACACAGCAATATTAATTACTTCATGTAATACTTAATCAACCTTATACTGCCAGCAGAAGCGTCCTTCTGATGGCAGCATCACAAACAACATAACAGCACAGTGGCACACTAATAGAATAGGCCACCCCGGTACCAGAAGAGAACTGGAAGGGGTTACAATTTGAACTTTAAGATGACAATAAAGTAGCATAGCAAGGAATTTTTTTTTCAAGAGATTATCATTTTTCTAATTATTATTTCAATTCTTTTACTAAGAATGAATAAGTTAATCATGCTCATTCATTTCTAATTTATATCACAATTTGGATGTGCTTCTAAAAAAAAAATTTCCTGTAGTTAGCTTACACAGACACTGTTAACACATATTTACTGTTGTGCACTTTTAACACAAAGGTAACTTTTGATAGAAATTGCAAAAGGGATTTAAAAACCTTAGGAATAGACCTTAACACATGGGAAACCCTGGCCTCCAAGTAGCCGGCTTGGAGACAGGCTACACAGCATGGCCTCTCTCAGTTTGAAGAGACACTTTGCCAACAGACTGAGGCAAAAAGACAAAGAAGGAAGACTTATAACTAGGGAGACAGACTAAGGACAGACTACACTTGCTCCCAGTGTGAAAGAGACAGCCACTCCCGAATTGGCTTTTTGGTCACACTAGACACTGTTTTAGAACCACCCTTCAGAATGCGATATCATAGTCTTTCAAGACTGAAGGTTGCTATAGTAGTAACTAAACATACAAACTATTTGAGCCTTGCATTTTCGCAACATTAGCTTTACACATTCAAATGTACACAAATTAATTCACCCTTTCTTAAAATCAGCACTTGAGCAACTGGCAAAGACTAGATGTGGGGCTGATTTGACAAGGATACACACAACAGAGACACAGCCTAGAAATCAAGGGATAAAAATTTCAAGGGATAAGAAAGGAAACAGGACTGTCTTTGGGGACTGGGTACAGAACTCAGGTTCGGAATGCAGCTAGAAAAGAAGCTGCCATGGGATCAGACACACGCTCTGAAAGGATTGATTCAGGGTTCTTGGAGCACAAAGGCGTTCTAGAGGTCTCTTCGCTGCTACCTCCTCCTTACGCTAAGAAAGGGCTTTGGAGCTATAAGGGTCTCTGGACTGCTGGGCATGTGCGGTGCTGGTCTCAATCCAGAATCTACTGGTGGGACTCTTTACCTTCCTTTTGGTGGGGGTCATCTTTGGAGCTATCTTGCTTTCTGCAGGGATCCTGTTGGGATTTTGATTCTTATGTCATTCTAAGTTTCTGCACACTTAGGCATACTACTGCACAGCCCACTTGCACAATATTGCATCAATCGCACTGCTGGTGGCTGGCTTCACCTTGCTGGTGAAGGCTTCACCTTACCTCTCCTAGTCTTCATACTGGCTGCCTACTGCTACCTGACTCGCTATCTCTAGCTGGGCTACTACTACATCTTTACAGCAAAGCTATCTACAAGAACGTGCCAGCAATCTGCTACCACAGCTCTGGCTGCTGCTGCGCCCAGGACAGTGACGCTGTAGAAAAATCTGGGTTTGAGGACCGGGGTATAAAGGGACAGTTCTGGGACTCAGGCACAGAAATAATAGGGCAGAGGTTGGGACTGAGAAACATCAGCTGAGCTAGCCAAGCCAACCAACTTTAGGGGACTAGCGTGTTTTTTTTTTCTTTTTATTAAAATGTGGATACTTTATTGCAGAGAGGTATGCAATTGCACATCAGGCTCTCTCAGAATACAGACTCACTGGCATGTACTAAAGCTTTAAATTCTATCAGTAACTAGGTTAGGTACAAAGATGCATCCAGGAAGAAAGAAAACTAGTGCCATCACTCACTTAGCAACATAGCTCACCCACACTGACACTTCTCACCCAAGATCACGGTTGTAGGAAAGCTAGAAGAGATGCAGCCACTTGCAAGGCAGGCAGGGGCTACAACAGTCTGTGTTCTAAGGTAAAGACAAAGCAGATCTTACTGCAGCACTGCAAACAACTATGAGATTCATTTAGGTTCAGTCAGCAGAGGAGAGTGTTATGAATATGTACGGTTTAGACTTAGTAGCATTGCAAAGCCTGAACCAAAATAATTTAGCAACCCAGAGGGGCTTGCATTCCTAGCTGCAAGGAACCTACAACCCACAGAAGGTGACAAGGTGGCACTTCTGTAGACTGCCAGGAACCTACCAGAGTGGAATGCAACTGTAGACCTCCAATGGGAAGGGGAAACTGAGGGGATAGCTTTGCAAATTGCTTTTAGCCTAACTGAGGGAAGACTTTGTTCTCAAGGGTTTCAGACACTCTATCAACTGCTGCCCTTGCAACTTCCTGCAACCTAGGTACTCAACAAGTAAAATCTCTTTTTACCATGTTGGTTCATTGTTTATTGGGAACAAAAGTTCAGAATCTTGCCTTGCCGTTCAGCAAGCTACTAAAATCCTCTTTGTGGACTAGTAACTTGAGGTGCAGCTTTTAAAACAATCATTTCAAGCATTATTTTACTTTCAAGTAAAATCTTTTTAATTTTTTTTTTTAGACATATGACTACGCAGAAAGGAAAAATTCTTACTTGAACTGAGCAGATCACAGTTAAATCACAGTTAAATCTGTTGCAGATCACAGCTGCAGCAGGGAGCTTACGCAACCAGTCTGGGAAATTGCCGAACAACTGGTGAACACCCAGACAGACAATTTTAGCTTAACTTTTACTAAAAGCACAAGCAGGAATTTTTTTTTTTTAACATTTAAACTGAAAAAACTCAGGACTTTCTAAAGTCCAAAAAACATGTATAACTAGGGAAACTTAGATTTCCCTCGCCTGGCCAGGCTGAAAACTGGAGTGACTCCACTCACTGTTAAAAAAAAATCACTGCCGTTAACTTAGCTGACTTTACCTAAAAGTCAACTAGAAGCACTAATTGCAACCAGAAGAATTAGAGAAGTTTATATACCTTATTTAGACAATAGGAGATAAGGCACATGTGATAGACAACATGAAACAAAGAAACATGAAATAAACAGGCAGCATAAAGTCAAAATCATAATGAGTTTATTACTTAAGTTCACAATCACTTTGGAAGTGACACTTACTAACGTTTGCATAACAATTAGCAATTCCTGTGAGGGAAGAACTTTGACAAAGAGCACTTCATAATACCACAGCATGTATTATATTTACTTATCACTCTCATTCTCACACCTCACACATGTCCATGGACTTTAAACACTCCAACACATTACTCACTTTATACACATCTGCACCTATAAATAGCATATTTCACATTACACATGCTTATAATTTACAGCTTATAATTTAATGCTTATAATTTAATGTACATGCAAAAGAATTAAACATGTCATACTTACTTCAGACTTCTCTCCATTCCGAGGTTTCCAACACTGAAAGCACACTTACAATACAATCTTACCTTTCTTCTCTTCAGATGCCACGACAGCCTTACTACTTCAGGTACTAACTTCTGTTAGATCTCATTGCTGGATCAACAATGGGCACATTGTCCTTTTAATTTTTTCTTAACTTTCTTCGTATTCGCTCCTCCTAAATTCTTACTTTGCTCCATATTCTTTTTAACCAGCACACAAGCACACAGCTCTGTTATAAATATTAACTCACTTTAGCTTAAAACAATACAGCCTTAGACAGGAAGCAGATTCACTGACTATTTTTAGGAGAACTGCCAAGTTGCTACGCTGCTAAAGCAAATTTTTAACTACAGAAACTGCTTGAGTCACTCTAATATTTACAAATTTAAACTCTTTCTCTGTCTCTAAAAGGACAGTGAGCACTAATTAAAGATTGCTTACTAACTTTCCCACAGGTATGTCTACCACACACAAGGGTCCAGACAATTTTTTTTACCTGTTTCACCGCAGTTCTGGCCACCCAGAACTGGAACCTGTCTTACCCAGACAGTAAAATCACCGAGGATACACACAATTTTCCCCGAGGGCCCTTATTTACCCAACAAGGTTTACTTAAGGTACCAGACAAGGACACCTGCTCCTATTGTACCCTGTTCTTCCTTGTGGTAGGTACCTTGTACATTACTGTACTTCTGTACCCTGTACTTATCTTGAGACCACACCCTCATGCAGCAACTCCACTGCAGCTCCACTGCAACAACCTCACTGCAGCTTCACTGCAGCAACCTCTGGTCGACCAAACAGACAGACACTTAGACAACACTTAAACACATACTTACCTGCTTGCACCACTCACACCATTAGACATCATGTGCAATCAGGGGAGAAATCATCATGTACAGGGAGAACCTGTATCCCATGTCTTTTCCAATTTAAGTTGCTTGGTTTTTTTTCCCCAACTGCTTAGCAGAGAACAACCAGAGTCCCATCTGGGTCAGCCAACTGATAGAGAGATTTCTGGGACTTGGTCTCTGGGTCAAATTGCTAAGCAGACATAGACTTCTTTATAAGCATATAGAAAAATTTATTTACATGCTATTTACAGATTAAGAATAGATTAGGATGGATACAGGTTCTAAGTTACCCCATGGTGGATCTTTGATTTCTTCCCCGAACCACACCCAAAACTCCTGTACTTGTACTCTATGAAAAACAAGTGACCCATGTAATATTCATGTCACTTCCCTCTCCTTATTTGGCATACTAGTGCATGGTTCTAGCCCTCACTGGGAAGTCCGTTATCCATGTATGGAGAAGTTCTGGCTTGCACTTTGATTTCACAACCCTAGAATGTTCCTTTTGGGAAAGCTATGACACACATGTTTTTCTCTCTCTGCAGGTCATCTTGACATTTTCTACTTTGTTTTTAACAGAAAAACACTAGTCATGTTTTTCTTAATGTTCCTCCTCTGAGAGAAGTTAGGTTAACCCCTAAAATCTATATCAAACTCCTTGCCACAGGATGTGGTGATGGCGTCTAGCCTGGATGCCATTAAAAGGCGATTGGACAAGTTGCTGGAGGAAAAATCCATTATGGGGTACAAGCCATGATGTGTATGCGCAACCTCCTGATTTTAGAAATGGGTTATGTCAGAATGCCAGATGCAAGGGAGGGCACCAGGATGAGGTGTCTTGTTATCTGGTGTGCTCCCTGGGGCATTTGGTGGGCCGCTGTGAGATACAGGAAGCTGGACTAGATGGGCCTATGGCCTGATCCAGTGGGGCTGTTCTTATGTACTGAACGGAAAAAGAGGTTTCCACTTGGTTGATACCACGCAAAGAATCACAAATAACTCCTCACACTATGTAATCGCAAAGTGTGGATTCCTGAGGTGACAAAGAAAATGGAGATGCCTCTCACATGTTGCCTAACACCTTCATGCTCACACATACTTGATGCTCAGTATATGCCAAGACATTATGATTCCAGCTAACCTTGTGTTCCTTCACTTGGGCTGATGTCAAGGAAACATCAGGTTCCACACGTCTAGCTTGCATATGAGAAGTCTTGCCTTGGAAAATTCTATGACCAGCCAATACCATGCTGAGTCAGCCAATTCAGACTTGTAAACAAAGCCACATCCTGGAGGCTTCCTGATTTTGAAGTAAACAAGATCTTCCATGGTCACAAAATAAGTACCTTCAACTTGGCTTCCCTCACCAAGCTCATAATAAATGCAACTACAAGTCATATGCTAATTGAGGAACAGGTTTCCTGAGCAATGAACAAACATCATCTCAGCAGATACAGGTAACCTTGGCCTTCGGTACCCCTGATCATTGGCCCCCAAACCCCACTATCTTCTGGATCTCATGCACAGTCAAACTGATGACACACCTTGTGCTTCTATTCTTTTCTCCTTCAATTTGATGCATTTAGAGTTTAGGACTCCTTGGTCTATCTGTTACTGTTTAATGCAGCCATTTTCAACTTCTGTGCTGTGGCACACTGGTGTGCCGCGAATGGTATGCAGGTGTGCCATGGGAGTTTGGGGGAGGGTCATTTATTAGTAGGGCCACTAGGGAATGTGAGCCCCCACCAACGGCATGGTGCACCTTGTCAATTGTAAAAAAAAATGATGGTGCGCCTTGACAATTTTAGTACCTTGTCAGTGTGCCTTGAGATGAAAAAGATTGAAAATCACTGGTTTAAGGGATGGCTAAGGGATGAGCCCCAGGTAATCTCCAAATCACTGTTTCCTTAACTGTCTCCATCCAGGACTTCCAAGAACAAAGAGAATCCTGATTCCACTTGATTCCCTTCTCAGAGACTTGGGGCACTGGTTAGCAGTAATTTGGGAGTGGGAGAGACAGGCACCCCCACAGCAAGACAGTTAAATCCTTGCCTGCTTAGGGGCTCGCTGCTTGCCTGCAGCTTTGGTTCCAAACTACATATCTAAACCACAGCTATGCACACAGTGTATGAACACTGGATGCTTTCTAGCTTCTTTTCTCCCCCTTTCCAGGTTTTCTCCTTCTCCAGCACAACCACAGGGTGCGTTAATCCATTTTCCCTAGGTAATCTCCCTGATTTCCCTAAGGTGCCAACATCTTGTGCAGCCACCTCCACTCCTCCATTTTGCATTTTTATACAAAGCACCTGGTAAGAATTTCCTCTTTGTCTTTTAATTTACCAAGCAACTGCTAACATTTATGGCTTAGTTGCAAGTGTATTGCACTGCATATCATTTTGGTTCCCTCTCCCTTTTACTGTATATTTATCCCCACAATAAAGTCATTCAGTATCTTATTGCACCCATAGCCCTGCTTCCTTCCTTATTTCATGCCAATTCACTGAGTTGTGCCATGAGGCACTGCACTAGATCCCTGCAACAACATTTCATCATTTTCCCCCACATGCTTCCTCACAAGATTGTACTTAACAAGCAGTTGGTCAGGATGAGAAACTAGTACCTAGTACCAGAGGATTAAGTCCCTAGCTGGTCCCTGAACTTGGTCAGAGTGGAACCAGTGATGAAAAATTTTCCGGCACCTGCCAAGGCTTATACTCCAACAGAGCACTTGCTACCACCCTTTGGTGCCCCCAGCCCTACTGCTGCTTTTCCGTGCTGTAGCTGCTCATGTGCCCATCCTCACCTTGCACAGGAGTCCACCAAAAAATGGAGCCAGCACTGAACCTGCCCTTGTCATTCTCTGATCTTCTCCTCAGATACTAGTCACAGCCATTATCAAAATCATGTTTCCCTCCCTGTTTCCTAGCCATCCAGTGAGGAAAGTGTTGCATGAGTGTTGCAAGGTGCAAAAACCAAGATGTTACAAGGGATCCTAGATGTTACAAGAGATCTCAGATGTTGCACTGTAATCCCAGGTACCAAAGCAAACTCAGTAGACAAAAGTGATCAGATCCAGGCTTTTATTGTAAATCCATCAGCAAAAGATTGTAAATCCATCCACGTCCCCAAAGGAGACTGTGAGCATAGCAAGTGTGAAGAAGAGAAGCCTGTAACGCCTCCTTTAGCTGACTTTTATTACAATCTGGGGTTCTCTCCCTGAAACACCTTTGGAGACAATTTATTGGTGGGTTCAAAACATCCGTTGTTTTATAATAGGCCATCTCATACATCTGTCATATACAATATACCCCCAGCAGTTAGCCAATGGCACTGCACACAAACCTGACCTCATCCATAACCATCGGATGATGTTCTGTGGCCTTCGTAAGGCAACCTGTGAAATGCGACATACTTGCTATTGACGTCACGGTGTGCGTGTTCATCTAAAAACTGCTGTGAAATGATTTTCTCTGGGAATCTGACCTTTGCAATGTGTTAATCCGGAAGTGCTTTGATATCATGTCTCTTTAAACTCTAGAATGCAGTTAGTCCACTAAAACTCAGTTAAAACATTACTATTTGTTAGTCACACTTATGTGTACCCCAAAACTGATCTCAAAATGAAAAACAAGGAATATGAGAAAGCTAAGCTTACTAGTGTTCTTCTATGAGAGCTGGTGTGAATATGTGCTTTCTAGCATGTGTGTGCACAACTTAGTGCTCTAAAAGTCTTCAAACTGAACGTTAAAGCAATGTTAAAACTTCAAGCCAAATTTCAAACTGCTAGATTTTTTTTTCTGTGCTCTGAAGACAAAGACTTCATTCAAATGTATCAATATTGTTCTAAGAGAACAGATTGTGGCAGGCTGCCCAATCCCAGCCAAATGCTTGTGAGACTCAAGTTGAACTTGCTTGGACATTCAGAGAGAGAGAGAGATCAAAAACCATGCTGTTTTTACATTACAGGTAAGCATTCTATACCATAACTAACAGTCCTTGATACCTTCCAACATGAGAAGGTAATGTGAAGATCTGCAACTTCAGATTCAGTTGCAGAATTAGGGACCCCCTGTAGATGCCACTTGTTTTTCAGTGTAACATGTCTGACTTTGTAGCACAGAGTCAAGGCATTTTTCACATAATGAGTCAGATGGGTCCCCCTGATCTTCCAGGTCAACCTCTGCTACCTTTTTATAAAAAGAGTCTTTATTTGCCCAGCTAGGGATCAAACTACTCAAAAATCTGACTGATGTTTATTTTTACTGTGGCTTGCTACTGTCAGGTGTACTAAGCCACTAAGAAAGCAAACAGTACATCAGGTATACTAAGCCACTAAGAAAACAAACATATTAATGCTCCTAAAAGAAATTGGTTCACAAAACAGAGAGCAAGTACAATGCTTAGGCCAGTGCAAGAAAGATTAGCCCAAGGCACTTTTAAAATCAGAAGCAGTGGCTCTGCATCACTTGGGCCCAAATCCTAACCAACTTTCCAGCACTGGCATAGCTGTGCCATTGGGACATGTGCTACATCCAGTAGTTGGATGGCACTCACTGAGGCCTCTTCAAAGTAAGAGAATGTTTGTTCCCTTACCTTGGAGCTGCATTGCTCTTATGTTGCTGCTGGAAAGTGGGTTAGGATTGCGCCCTTGGAGAACTAAAGCAAGAAAATCTCTTCCCCTCTGTCCCTCCCAAAAGCAGGATGAAGAGAGGAAAACATTTCACAGCACAATCCTAAGCATATCTACTGAGAAGTAAGAACATAAGAAGAACCCCTTGGATCAGGCCAAAAACCCATCTAGTCCAGCTTCCTGTATCTCACAGTGGCCCACCAAATGCCCCAGGGAGCACACAAGACAACAGGCACAACCTGTGTCCCGGTGCCCTCCCCTGTATCTGGCAATCAGAAGCAGCTTGCCTCTAAAACCAAGAGCTTGCATATACCTACTATGACTTGTAATCTGTAATGAACTTCTCCTCCAGAAATTTGTCCAATCCCCTCTTAAAGGCATCCAGGCAAGATGTCCTAACCCGCCCAACACTCAATTTGAGTGGATGTCCCCTGGTTCTGGTGTTATGTGAGAGGGAAAAGAGCATCTCTCTAACCCCTCTGTCCATCCCCTGCATGATTTTGTATGTCTCAATCATGTCCCCCCTCAGGCACCTATTGTCTAGGCTGTAGAGGCCCAAATGTTGTAGCCTTTCCTCATAAGGGAGGTGCCCCAGCCCAGTAATCATCTTAGTCGCTCTCTTTTGCACCTTTTCCATTTCCACTATGTCCTTCTTGAGATGTGGCAACCAGAACTGGACACAATACTCCAGGTGTGGCCTTACCATAGATTTGTACAATAATTTGGCATTATAATATTTCTGAAGCTCTTCACAATCTCTTCTGGTCTTCACCACTTGGAAAAGTTTGGTGTTATGTGCAAACTTGGCCACCTCACTGCTTAGCCCTGCCACCAGGTCATTTATGAACAGGTTGAAAAAAACAATCTGGAGGCAGGGCTAAGTGGTACAATAAGTAGTAAGCCTTTTTATGTGCAATGGAGCTTAATCCCAGGAAAGTATGTATAAGAATGCACTCAGCCTATGAAGTATAGGTTTACCATAGTTAAACAACTCATGTATTGGCAACCTTCAGTCTCGAAAGACTATGGTATTGCGCTCTGAAAGGTGGTTCTGGCACAGCGTCTAGTGTGGCTGAAAAGGCCAATCTGGGAGTGACAATCCCTTCCACACCGGGAGCAAGTGCAGTCTGTCCCTGGTCTGTCTCCCTGGCTATGGGCCTTCCTTCTTTGCCTCTTAGCCTCAGACTGTTGGCAAAGTGTCTCTTCAAACTGGGAAAGGCCATGCTGCACAGCCTGCCTCCAAGCGGGCCGCTCAGAGGCCAGGGTTTCCCACTTGTTGAGGTCCATCCCTAAGGCCTTCAGATCCCTCTTGCAGATGTCCTTGTATCGCAGCTGTGGTCTACCTGTAGGGCGCTTTCCTTGCACAAGTTCTCCATAGAGGAGATCCTTTGGGATCCGGCCATCATCCATTCTCACGACATGACCGAGCCAACGCAGGCGTCCCTGTTTCAGCAGTGCATACATGCTAGGGATTCCAGCACGTTCCAGGACTGTGTTGTTTGGAACTTTGTCCTGCCAGGTGATGCCGAGAATGCGCCGGAGGCAGCGCATGTGGAAAGCATTCAGTTTCCTCTCCTGTTGTGAGCGGAGAGTCCATGACTCGCTGCAGTACAGAAGTGTACTCAGGACGCAAGCTCTGTAGACCTGGATCTTGGTATGTTCTGTCAGCTTCTTGTTGGACCAGACTCTCTTTGTGAGATTGGAAAACGTGGTAGCTGCTTTACCGATGCGTTTGTTTAGCTCAGTATCGAGAGAAAGAGTGTCGGAGATCGTTGAGCCAAGGTACACAAAGTCATGGACAACCTCCAGTTCATGCGCAGGGATTGTAATGCAGGGAGGTGAGTCCACATCCTCGTTCATCTTCCCAATGCCGAACTGACCTAAGCAAGTGGGCCACGAACTGTTATCAGCACCAACTCTAGCATTGAAATCGCAGAGGATGACGGGGATCTTCTTGATAGTGGTGGCCAGGTCATCATAGAATTTGTCTTTGGCTTCTGCTGGAGACGACAAAGTCGGTCTCCAGCAGACAACTATGGTGAACCAAAATGAGGTGATAATAATGAAGCCCAGATAGGAGATGAAGGCAGTTGGACAAAGCAAACTGAAAGAAGGGAGGTTGGTGGCAGCAGAGGCAGTGCCACACATATGGGGCCATGGGCAGCATGTGCCCATGGCCCACATCTATAGGGTCCCATGGGGTGACAGATCCAGCCCTTGCAGCTGCCTTTCACATCACAGCACTGTTGGTTACAAAAATAGAAAGTTGCACAGTACTTCTATCTTTTGAACCCTATTTGCAACTTGTGTATATAGATAGGATAACTGAGTCACTGCTAAAGGCTGTTTTCATAACTATCAATTCTAGGCTGCCACAACTCTTGCTCCTGGGTTACCCTGTGGATTGCTCAACACAAGGGGCTGCTGAGATCAAGCAATTGGCTGGTAAGGAATAGAGGTGGGGAATAAGTATTAATGCATTTTGTTCAAGCACTTCTCCCCACTGCACTACCCAATTGCTTGCTCCTGCAACCCCTTGCATTAGCATGGAGGATCCTGGGAGCAAGCCAGGGAGGCAGCAACAGCCCCTTCTCTTTTGCCCTCATTCTGAAGGTGTGGAGAGGGGAAGAACTGCTCCATCTGCGTCAGCCTCACATAATCTTAACCAAGGGAAGAGGAAGGCCAGGAAGAGGAAGGCCAGGGAAGAGGAAGGCCAGGAGTTGTTACATCAGAAGGAAACGGAGAAGGAAAATTCATAGTAGGGGGAGCTAGGTGCACATAAAAGGGATCAAAATGCAGCAAGTGCATTTTGATCCATCAACTGCATTTTGATCAGGGTGCCAGCCCTGATTGGTGGACCAATCAACTTATATTTGCCAATCAGAGCTGGCAGGGATTCCAGGTTAAGAACAATGGAGAAGGATGGGGTATGCCCTGCAGAGCTTTAGCTCAGTCTGAATTGCAACTAGAAAATCTTGCACACCAAGGAAGGAAAGTAAAGAAACATGCAGGGCATAGGTGGATGTTCCTCTTTTTCTTTAACTAAAGCATACAACTTCAGACAAATAGGGCAAATATTTTGAAATGGTAACAGTTCTTTTAGAAATGTTTTCGCTCAGTGGTTCTCAAACTTTTTAGCATTGGGTCCCACTTTTCAAAAGGAAACTGTTGAGACTCATCCAACTTTACAGGACTTAAGTTTCACTTTATCAGCCATTCAAGCTTGTTTTTATCCTTTCTACTAGTGGGGACGGCCACCTTCTGGAGTGTTGGTTGAGTTCCATGTTCATCAGACTGGGAACATTCTGGTGGTCTTGCTTTCCCCTTTGCCTGGCCTGTAATTAAGAGCTGAAGCATATTCCCCTACCCATTAGTAATGTGCATATGTGGCTCTGTTTCGCTTTCCATAGGGTTCAGTACTTTTTCCATATCAGATTCTCAGAGTGTGGAACTTCCTTCTTGAAAGTTTGTTGAGCTCTATATTCATTAGGAACATTCTGGTGGCATTGGGGTCCCTTGGCCTGCTCTTTGAAATGGACCAAGGCACATTTGCCTACTCATGAGTAAACACACACGTGGCTTTCCACAGAGCTCAATTCATTTTCCTTGCTAACTATCACCTTGTCAGTTTTGTGATCCACTGAAAATCCGGTAGCAACCCGCTGGTGGGTCCCAACTCACAGTTTAGGAACCACTGTTTTAGCTTATTATTAGAAACACAAAGGCTGCATTACAGCTGGCAGAGAAGCCTTTGTTACCAAATGAACTACAATCCAATCCTAGGTATGTTTACTCAGAAGCAAGTCCAGCTGCTTGCAATGGAGCTTACTCTCGCAAATATGCATAGGATTGTAATCTTACATGGATGGATTGAGAAGTCACAGTTGTAAGTCAGGAAGAGCTGGAAGTTAGGAAGTGGTGAAATACAGCAGATGTTTCCCTTCCCTTTTAAACAGAGACTTTTACTCAGGTTTGTTTTTTTTTTATTAGCAATGCCAAGAGTCTTAAATGAAGGGTTGCATAAGCTAAAAATCTAGTTTCATCATAAATTCTGAATAAAAAAGAAAACCCTGTAGGCAGGAAGTTTCAGTGATCTCACCTGAAAACTGTACCTTGAAAATGATAGCCCTTGAAAACTCATGCCACAAAAATGCTGTTAGTCTTTAAAGTATCACTTCAAAACTGATCAGACTTTTCTTCACATATGTCTGGGCCAAGAAATTAAATAAAACACTTTACTGACCAGTTAGCCAGTTAATTAAATGAAATAATGTCTTTGTCGACGGAGAAAAATAGTGCTTATAAAAATGCAACTGCTATTGGTACTTACCAGTTCTACCATTCAAAATAAGGAAGGGAGTAGGGTTAGCCCAAGACCACCAAATGCCTGAGGCAGCCTGTCAAATACTTACCTGTTGACATATTACCCTGTCCTCTCATTGCTGAAAGAGGAAGTGTGAAGGATGCTAAATGCTGCAGCCCACCTCTCTCCTTCACACTTCCTCTTCTGTTACACCCTCCTCTTCCTTTTCCAGTACAGGGAGAGTAAGGAGCAGTAGCAGCAGTGGAGGTTAGTCGGCGGAGTTGGTCACTCCCCCCCCAACCTTCTGCCTGAGGTGCCCACATGAATTGGTTTACTCTGAAAAGGGATAGATGTAATACTGTACAGCTTTTAAGCACAATTTTATGCATATGAAGTTAGTCTCACTGAATTCAATGGTACTTACTCCCAGGTAAGTATGTGTAGGACTGTAGTCACTTGATACAATGAGCATTACTTCTGCGTTAGTGTGCACAGAGAGTTGCCCTGCTAGTGATTCACTTGACAAGGTATAAAAGGATACTCTGAGCTCTTAGTTTGCCTGTGGTGACATTTACATAGGAAGTAGTCCTAGAGAATTCAAATTGTGTATACTGTAGCTGATTACAGATATCTTTGGCAGAAACAGCACTAGTTAGTATGACCTCTTCTTCTGTTTCCTGTCCCAAAATACTGCAGCATTCGGTGCTCTTGGTCCTGAAACCAACCCTGAACAGAATAGTCAGCCAGGCTAGATATGTATGAAGAGAGCATTTCAATTAGGGCGCAATCCTAACCCCTTATATCAGTGCTTTAAAGCACTGGCATAGCGATGTCGATGGGAGATGGGACATGTGCTGCATCCTGCAGTTGGGTGGTACTCACAGAGGCCTCCTCAAAGTAAGGGAATGTTTGTTCCCTTACCTCAGAGCTGCATTGCCCTTATGTCAGTGCTAGAAAGCGCTGACATATCGGGTTAGGACTCTGCCCTTATTTTTTCTTTGTTTCTACTGTCACCTGCTCATAACATATATGCAATAACCTCCTAGTGTTCACTGCAGTAAAGGGGGGGGGAGGACAATCCATAGTTAACACATCTTGAAATGAACTTGCTTTCCTAACACAAACACAGTTATTTAGTTACTGGACTACATTCAGCTCTACTGGACAAAATTCCCTAGGCCAAATAAATGTACAATCTTGCATGCCCACAGATATGCATGCCAACAATCTACTCCCTCTAAAATCCATGGCAAACTGCCTACCAAATTTTATTTAAGTGGACCATTCAAAAAGTGCAAACTGCAACATGAAGTACATGAAACAAATAATCACAGCTATGAAATCAGCTGTTACATTACAAGATCTGAAAACGTAATGTTTTTTCAATGAAGTCAATGCACATAGATTGTCTGTGAAGAAGCAACCATTTAACAGGGAGAAATCAAGGGATGGATATGCATGGGTACATTCCTTGAACGTTTCTGTCCTGTTTCCTAGGATACAGAACAACTGTCTCTTCTTGCTGGGCTGGCACTTTACACATTCTCAGTATCCTCTCCAGCAAACACAGGCAAGATGGTAGCACTGTGTCTCAGTGAACTCAGTGTTTACAAATAAGGGAAAAAGGCAGAGAAATGGTGTATTTAATAAAATGCGCAGGTCTCACCCACTCAGTCCTCCCATGTGGCCAAGCCATGTGCTTGTGCCCTGTAGCTTTCTAAAAACAGAGTTAAAGGGGTCCTTTTCAACTAGTAGAACAATTACAACTAGCGGTGGTACTTCATAGTGTTGCAGGTGGTACTTGGTCCCACCCAGTGACAACATACCCAGGGCGGCTCTACAGGTGACCTCTGATCAGAAAGGTACAGGTACAGTGCTATATTCAGGCAGTGAATTACTGAAATAGCCGTACATGCAAATAAAACTACAGATGTCCAGCTGAAGAGAAACAATTTCCTTGCCCCACCCACCCACAATCCATTTAGCTATGGAAGCATTTCAACCATCAGTACACCAGTCTTTTTTAAGCATGTTTCTGAAAATTGCCTTAAGGCCAGGAAAAGCCTTGAAATATGGAGTAACCAAGGGAAGAGGAAGGAAATCCAGAGGAAGTTGTATAAGAGGAATACAAAAAATTCAGCAAGACATTCAAGTTCTTGCACAGTTTTACCAAGACATGCTGCTTTGTGATAGTGTTTCCTCCCTGAAAAAAAGAAAACAAATGCCAAACTATGCAAAGGTTTTTTTGTTTGCTTGTTCGGAAACCACAGGTAAAAGGGATCATAAAAGTGAATTACACCAATTTATAGCACTTATATCTCAGCATAAAACACTTTGTACAGATGGAATAACTGGTTCTGGGAATCCTGTTGATATCACTCTAGTTCAGCCCCTCTCTTAACAGGTGGTCTGGCAAATATCACAAGCAGGACTTATTGCCCACTCTGCAAAATCAGGAAACATGAAGGACCTATTTCATTGACTTCTGTAAGATGCAATGAGGACTGCAGAACAATTCACTGGCCCAAAAAGTACTACATAAATTAACATAGGGGGAAGGGAAGGCAAAATCAACAGAGAAAGAATATGCCATCATTTCAGTTACTGCTTAGTGCAATAGGGAAGGGTGTATTGATAAAAGTGCGAATAAGAAAGGATTTGAAGGAAGCAATCAAGGTGGCATCTGACAGGTGTTTCAAGCATAGAGGGTAGCAAGTGAGAAAGAGTGGTCATTTGAGGGGGGCAGGAGACCTTCCATCAGCAGAGGCTTGAGGGTGTTGGGACTGGCGGTACTACGATTATGGACAGGAGTGTAACCACATAGGAGATCTGTGAGGTAGGGATGGGCAAGGCCATGGAGGGCTTTGAAGGTAAAGACAAGGACTTGTACTAGATCCAGGAAGAAGGAAGTCAGTGAAGCGCTTGGGGGGGGGGGGAAGCATGCATTCATATTAACCTATTTCTGCCCAGCCCACAGGTGTACAAATTTGTTGCGTATACGCAACTTTGGGCAAGAATGGCTTAAATTTTAAATAATATATCCATAAAACACAAATCTAAAATCAACCAAACAAAAACAAAAAACCGCAAGAAACGGTACGGAAATGAAATTCATACAAAAGAATAAAGGTCACTTAATTTTTAAACAGATTATAGAATATACCAAGGAGAAAATCATTTAGAAGAGCCAAACTCTATAGCTCTGCATAGATATTACTGTACCTTTCACATGATCAAAAGTCCACAGAAGCGGGGAGGGCTTAGACAGGGCATGGGACCACACTCTACCCCTGCACTGATACAGCTTCAGCCAGAAATGCATTCTGAATAAGGGGAAATATGTTTCTCTAAGTACAGCATCTCTTGCTGCTGACAAAAGCTGTACACATGGGAGTTGGCGCTTCAGGATCAAATCACTGCAGGGGCCGGCTTGGTGATGCACCTCCACTTCTCCCTTACCCTGAACACTTGATTGTGTGAATGATAACTTCTACATGGGGCTTACATCTTTAGACAATGCTTCAGTTCAAGAACTGTATTTTCCCGCACAGCCTGTCTGCTGATAGGTAACCAAACTTTTAAGTACAAAATATCAAGCACTAAGGGCTTCACCGTTATGGATCCCATATGCTCGGGCAAATCTGAAGGTGAATTACACACAAAAACTGTATGAGAGATATGACTTTTAGATGTGGAACCTCACACTCATTCTCTCCCTTTAACACACAATACTTTTAAAAATATTTACATACTTTTAAAATATTTATCTTCCTTAAAAGTTTTTTTAAGATTTATTTTTTTTAAATCACACCTTGATTGAAATTTGGTGCATCTGTTTGGGGTTAAAATTCTTTAGGCTGAATTCAGCTATAGGCCCTCAATTGTCCATATCGGACTTAACAGCTAAAGATGACCAAAGCAGATCTTCGCGTAAAATGTATGTTAAAATACTATTTGGGGTTATTTGTTGCCAAATTTGAACAAACAATGGAATAGGCATTAAAACAGGATTTTAAATAAAGTTCAAAGATGGGTCAAGTTCCAGGAAGCAAGAAGTTCTTACATCCTCTAGCAGGGTAGAGTGTGCATTCATTTAGTGCAGTGGTTCTTAAAATTTATAGCACTGGGACCCACTTTTAAAATGACACTATCATTTTAACAACTCTACCTTTACAAACTTGCTTTACAAGAATTAAAAAAAAGAAAAAGAATGATCTACTTGTCACTGAAGGACTTGGAACACACACACTCACACACATGAAAAAAGATGCTCAAACATTTATTTCCCTATCTCCAGGTGTTCCCTGGGCCTCAGGATACCTATAAGATAAATACATCACTTCCAGTTTTATGATAAAACTGGAAGTAACTCTTTTTTTCAATCTAACAGCTGTTCTGAGGCCCATGGAGGTCATGGGTGAATACGCACGGTCTCTGCGGGGCTCAGAAGACCTCCCCTCAGCTCCAGAGGGGCGCAGAGGGCCCCCTCCCCTGCAGATCCAATCTGCAGATACAGGAGCCACAGAAATCACAGATCCACAGAAATCACAGATACAGGAAACATGGATACAGGGGCCCTGCTGAATGCTAGATAAAATATTTTCTCCAATAAACAAATGGCAAGGATTAAGCTAGATTTTAGATAGGTAATTAACAGTGCAACTCTAGCCATGTCTACTGAGAAGTAAGTCCCACTGAGTTCAATAGCCTTACACCCAAGTAAATGAGTACAGCTCTGCAACCTAAGTTGCCTTTTCAGAAATGTAATCTCTTCTAAAAGAATTAATCACTAAGTATTTGTTCTTGCTTATAAGCTGCACTAACAGCAGTGGCAAGAGCTGTAGGCCAGCTGCAGGCTCTTGAGTGCTGAACGGATCAGAAAGAAAGCGATTGAAATAACCTCTCTTCCCATTTTTTTTAAGAACCAAGATTACTTCTGGAAACAAAGACACTTCCTCAACACACTGCCTAAATAACACTTTGTCTGTACCCAGTGGTGGGTGGTGACCTGATTTTTGATGGATTGACAAAGGGTGATGACAAGTTCAGATAACTAATTGCCTCTAGTCCTGAGGCTATTCAAAAAAATCAGATACTGCAAATTTCTCTGCAAAGAGCTCGGCTCCTGCAGTGTGCAAGCATCTGTAAATATAGGGAGATAAATGTTCGAGGGTTTTTTCCTAGTTATTATTACTTATAAATAATTTTTCCCTAAATTTCCTTTTTTAAAAGTCTGGTAAGCAAAAGTGGGTCCCGACTGAGTGTCATTTTAAAAAGTGGGTCCTGGTGCTAAGACGTTTGGGAACCACTGTCCTAGTTAATGGTCTGTTGGCCTGCAACTTAGATAATTACAAATGGTTGGGTATGAAGAGAAGCCAAAGCTTGCAACATTTTTTCCCCTTTTTCTCCTAAATTTTTTGAGTGTTTTTTTTTCTTTTTGCTTAAAACCAGCCTGAAGAGATATTGTTATGAACTTCCAAGTTTATTCATTACTCTGCAATAGTTTAGGTAGGCCTAAGACAGACTTTATGCTACTATTTTCCCAAAGGGCTAACAGAGCTACCTGCTGTTTTTGTCTGTTCCCAATTAGACCTCCTTTTAACCTTCTCCTGCAATTATCCTTATGTATTTGTATGTAGATAACCCACCCTAGCACTATACCCTTTCCTTCCCACTCACTACCCCCCTCTTTCTCAGGGTACCATAGCCTGTTTCTCTCTACTATGGAAGTAGTACATTCATAGGAGCTTGTAGGAAAGAGCAAGTGACCCCTGCTAAACAATGCCAGAATGATTGTTGTATGCATGAAAAAGGATGTGTGGAAGGAAAGAATGTGAACAGCAAAATGCAGTCCCAGCTGCTACACCCATTAAGTTTGCACCCAGCTGCAACACCACTAAGTTTCATGTAACAAGGATGTATTTATAAAAACTGCTTCACATGTTACAAAATCCCCACATTTCCCCCTTAGGACAGTGGTTCTCAAACTCTCCTTGCGGAGGCAGGGGAATCAGCAACGCGATCCCCAGGATTGTGTCACTAAGGGGGCTGCAGGAACTGGCATTTACTTACCAGTCCCTGCAGCAGCCTCCCAAGGGTGCGGAGAGCCCTGCGCAACCATCTGCAGGGCTCCCCAAAGCTTAGAAAGTGAAAGCAGAGGGATTGTGCCCCACGTCCGCAAAACCGGTAGTGGAGCATGATTGCTCCGCTTTCACTTTTTAAGCTTCAGGGAGCCCTGTGAGTTGCGCAGGGCTTCCCACACCCTTGGGAGGCTGCTGCAGGGACTGGTAAGTAAATGCCAGTCCCTGTGCTCCCCCTTAGCTAAGAGATCCTGGGGATCTCAAGGGACATCTGCTCCAGGGAGCAGAGGCCAGGGCCATCAGGCTGGAGAGTCGCAATGTCCTAGTTCATCATCATCATCAATCTTTATTAGGCATAGACATAAATACAAGTAAGCAAACAAAGAACAGAAATGGCCTGCCCCTGATAAGGGGATTTCCACAGCTCATATATTAACAGCTCTATGAGGAACAGCAGATTTAACTTTGCATCTCTGCAACATAAAGATAATCAGCAAATTAAGTAATAATTGACTAAGTCATAGTTTGAGAAGCCCTACTTTAGGAACTAAAGTGCAACCCATATGTAGAACATCATGTAGCTGAAGAACTGTAATTCCTCACACCTCAGGGAAATTTGGACATGTGTTTTTTAAACAGCAGCACCCCCATCCCCATGTGGCCTGGCAAGCTCCTTTTGAGACTGAGGAAAGCTTGGAGGAGTTTGTGATGCAGCAGGGAGGTGTACCTGTCAAAAGGAAGAGGCCAAAGATTCTACTGGGTATGCCTAAGTAGTTCTTTGGATCCAAGCCATGGGCTTTTTCAATATTTGCAGAAAAACTAGCAAATTGTTTCAACTTGTGCTGGAAAGCTGAGGCCACAAAGTGAGCAATTACTGCCTTACAAAACAAAAGACCAGTAGACATGGTGTGGTTTTCACTTTTGACAAAACTGCAAAAATTGTTGATTTAATCCAAATTCTGCTATTTCCTCACCCAAAAAGAAATGTTCTGTATTGTTATGAAAGAGCAAAGGGATGGTGCCAGCGGCATCTCTCAGTGGTGTATTTATTCCTACACCGCCCATTACCTTTTCACTTGCAGGCTGTTTTAAAGAAGCACATCTTTAAAAAAAAATACCTCACCAATTTGCAATATGGTTGTATGAACCTTGTTCCCTAGTCCAATAACATTTTTCCAAGTCCGCCCCCCCTCCAAAGGTACAATAGCTCTTCTCTCCAGGATTCATATCGTGGAACAAGGGGAACTGCGACGGTGGCAGAAAACGCGCGATGAATCCGATCGGACACGGAATAGAGCTCATCATAGAGCCTACTCCGTGGCGGTGGTAGCAGCGAAGAGATCGTTCTTCTCTGCTACCATTGCGTCTGCTGATAGCCATCCAACATAGCTGTTCCGTGTGGTGCGGGGCCTCCTTCATCAGGCCCCTCCGGTAGTCCAGGAGGAATACACGGTCAGCCGCTGTGACGTGTTTGCCCAACACTTTGCAGATAAAATCGATCGTATTCGTCGCAACTTGGATGCCACATTGACAATGTCTGATGATGTCCCCTTGGCAACGGCTTGACCAGTGTTGTGGGATTCTTTTCGGCTTGTGCAGCCTGAGGATGTGGACAGACTCCTTTGGAGTGTGAGGCTGTCTGCCTGCCTGTTTGACCCTTGCCCAGCTTGGCTGATTAGAGCGGCCCGGGGGGGACTGGCTGAGTGGACAGGGAGGGTGGTCCAGTCTTCTTTGATGGAGGGGACATTGCCACTCGCCTTGAAGCGGGCGGTGGTTTGCCCCCTCCTGAAAAAGCCCTCCCTGGATTCCACTGTGTTGAATAACTACTGGCCAGTCTCCAACATCCCATTTCTGGGCAAGGTAATTGAGCGGGTGGTGGCGGCCCAACTCCAGAGGGTCTTGGATGAAGCGGATTATCTGGATCCTTTTCAATCTGGTTTCAGGCCGGGCTTTGGGACAGAAACTGCCTTGGTCGCCTTGGTGGATGACCTACGCCGGGGACTGGACAGGGGGAGTGCGTCCCTGTTGGTCCTGCTGGACCTCTCGGCGGCTTTCGATACCATCAACCATGGTATCCTGGGCCGATTGGCCGAGTTGGGGGTTGGAGGCACTGTTTTGCAGTGGTTCCGCTCCTACTTGGAGGGTCGGTCCCAGATGGTGATGCTGGGGGATGCCTGTTCGACACCCTGGCCTTTGAGGTGCGGGGTGCCGCAGGGTTCAATTCTGTCCCCCATGCTATTTAATATCTACATGAAACCGCTGGGAGAGGTCATCCGGGGTTTTGGAGTGAGGTGCCATCAATATGCTGAAGACACCCAGCTCTATCTCTCCTTTTCTCCAGACTCCAGGATGGCGGTTGAGGGCCTGGAACGCTGTCTGGAAGCAGTGAGGATCTGGATGGGGGCTAACAAGCTGAAATTAAATCCGGATAAGACAGAGGCTCTCCTGGTTTGGAAATCCTCGATGCAGGTGCTGGATTATCGGCTTTTCTGAATGGGGTTGCACTCCCTCTGAAGGAGCAGGTTCGCAGCTTGGGGGTCCTCCTGGACTCGCAGCTGCTCCTGGATTCCCAGGTGGCGGCTGTGGCTAGGGGGGCCTTCGCTCAGTTTCGGCTGGTGCGCCAGCTGCGGCCATACTTGGATCATGCAGACCCGGCCACAGTGATCCATGCCACGGTGACATCGAGGTTAGATTACTGTAACATGCTCTATGTGGGGCTGCCCCTGAAGACGGTTCGGAAACTACAATTAGTACAGAATGCGGCGGCCCGTGTGGTCACCGGAGCCAGGCGGTTTGACTCTGTCAGTCCGCTTCTCCGGGGGCTACATTGGCTGCCCATTCGTTTCCGGGCCCAATTCAAGGTGCTGGTTTTGACCTTTAAAGCCCTATACTGCTCTGGGCCAGGATATCTTAGAGACCGCCTATATATATTGGCAACCTTCAGTCTCGAAATACTATGGTATCGCGCTCTGAAAGTTGGTTCTGGCACAGCGTCTAGTGTGGCTGAAAAGGCCAATCCGGGAGTGACAATCCCTTCCACACCAGGAGCAAGTACAGTTTGTCCCTGGTCTGTCTCCCTGGCTATGGGCCTTCCTTCTTTGCCTCTTTGCCTCAGACTGTTGGCCAAGTGTCTCTTCAAACTGGGAAAGGCCATGCTGCACAGCCTGCCTCAAGCGGGCCGCTCAGAGGCCAGGGTTTCCCACTTGTTGAGGTCCATTCCTAAGGCCTTCAGATCCCTCTTGCAGATGTCCTTGTATCGCAGCTGTGGTCTACCTGTAGGGCGCTTTCCTTGCACAAGTTCTCCATAGAGGAGATCCTTTGGGATCCGGCCATCATCCATTCTCACGACATGACCGAGCCAACGCAGGCGTCTCTGTTTCAGCAGTGCATACATGCTAGGGATTCCAGCACGTTCCAGGACTGTGTTGTTAGGAACTTTGTCCTGCCAGGTGATGCCGAGAATGCATCGGAGGCAGCGCATGTGGAAAGCATTCAGTTTCCTCTCCTGTTGTGAGCGGAGAGTCCATGACTCGCTGCAGTACAGCAGTGTACTCAGGACGCAAGCTCTGTAGACCTGGATCTTGGTATGTTCTGTCAGCTTCTTGTTGGACCAGACTCTCTTTGTGAGTCTGGAAAACGTTGTAGCTGCTTTACCGACGCGTTTGTTTAGCTCGGTATCAAGAGAAAGAGTGTCGGAGATCGTTGAGCCAAGGTACACAAAGTCATGGACAACCTCCAGTTCATGCGCAGAGATTGTAATGCAGGGAGGTGAGTCCACATCCTGAACCATGACCTGTGTTTTCTTTAAGCTGATCGTCAGTCCAAAATCTTGACAGGCCTTGCTAAAACGATCCATGAGCTGCCGGAGATCTTTGGCAGAGTGGGCAGTGAGAGCTGCATCGTCGGCAAAGAGGAAGTCACACAGACATTTCAGCTGGACTTTGCTCTCAGTCTGGAGAGGTTGAAGAGCTTTCCGTCTGATCTGGTCCGGAGATAGATGCCTTCTGTTGCAGTTCCAAAGGCCTGCTTCAGCAGGACAGCGAAGAAAATCCCAAACAAGGTTGGTGCAAGAACACAGCCCTGCTTCACGTCACTTCGGATGTCAAAGGGGTCTGATGTGGAGCCATCAAAGACAACAGTGCCCTTCATGTCCTTGTGGAAGGATCTGATGATCCTGAGGAGCCTGGGTGGACATCCGATCTTGGGGAGAATCTTGAAGAGGCCGTCCCTGCTGACCAGGTCAAAAGCCTTCGTGAGATCTATGAAGGCTATAAAGAGTGGCTGTCGTTGTTCCCTGCATTTCTCCTGCAGTTGTCTAAGGGAGAATACCATATCAGTGGTGGACCTGTTGGCTCGGAATCCGCACTGTGATTCTGGATAAACGCTCTCTGCAAGTACCTGGAGCCTCTTTAGTGCAACTCGGGCAAACAACTTTCCTACAACCCTAAGGAGAGAGATGCCACGGTAGTTGTTGCAGTCACCCCTGTCACCTTTGCTCTTGTACAGCGTGATGATGTTTGCATCCCTCATGTCTTGAGGTACTCCACCTTCTCTCCAGCAGAGACAGAGGATTTCATGCAGCTCAGTGACGATGATCTCTTTGCAGCACATTAGGACTTCAGCAGGGATGCTGTCTTTTCCAGGTGCCTTGCCAAAGGCAAGGGAGTCCAGGGCCACATGAAGTTCTTCTAGGGTTGGTTCACTGTCAAGCTCCTCCAACACAGGCAGACACTCAATGTTGTTCAGCGCTTCTTCAGTGACTACATTTTCTCTAGAATATAGCTCAGAGTAGTGCTGCACCCAGCGTTCCATCTGCTGCGCCCGATCCTGGATGACCTCACCTGCTGCAGACTTCAGAGGGGCAATTTTCTTCTGTGTTGGACCTAGGGCCTGCTTGATACCATCATACATCCCCTTGATGTTGCCGGTGTCAGCTGCTATCTGTATCTCAGAACAGAGCTGGAGCCAGTAGTCGTTAGCACATCACCTGGCAGCCTGCTGGACTTTGCTGCGAGCAGTTCGGAGGACCTGCAGGTTGCGCTCACTGGGACAGGCCTTGTATGCTGCTTGAGCTCTCCTCTTTTCCTCAATGACTGGTGTCAACTCCTCAGAGTGGGCTTCAGACCAGTCTGCCATCTTGTTGGTCCTCTTGCCGAATATGGACAAGGCGGTGTTGTAAACGGTATTCTTGAAATGTTCCCATCTGTTGGATGCGTTTGCATCGGCCAGGCCTGGAAGAGATTCCTCAGGTGCTTGTGCAAATTCCTCCACTTTTCTCTGATCCCGGATCTTGCTGGTATCAATGCGAGGTCTTCCTTCCTTTTCCGTGTGATACACTTTGCTTGCAGTTTCACTCTGCTGCACACCAGGGAGTGGTCAGTGTCGCAGGCAGCACCGTGATAACTGCGTGTGATCTTGATGCTGGGAAGGCTGGAGCGTCTGGAGAGAATCAGGTTGAGCTGGTGCCAGTGCTTTGATCTTGGGTGTCTCCAAGAGACTCTTATGTTGGGGCTTCGTGTTGAAGAATGTGTTGCTGACACAGAGACCGTGATGACAGCAAAACTCTAGCAGGCATTGGCCGTTTTCGTTCATCTTCCCAGTGCCGAACTGACCTAAGCAAGTGGGCCATGAACTGTTATCAGCACCAACTCTAGCATTGAAATCGCAGAGGATGAACAATAGCTCTTTTACAGGGATCTTCTTGATAGTGGTGGCCAGATCATCGTAGAATTTGTCTTTGGCTTCTGCTGGAGACGACAGAGTCGGTGCATAAGCACTGATGAGTGTGACAGGTCCTGATGATGACTGGAGCTGCAGGGACAAAATTTTTTCACTTCCCACAGTAGGTGGGATGATGGATTCCAGCAGGGTATTTCTGACTGCAAAGCCAACACCATGTTCCCTGGTTTCGTTTGGTGGTTTTCCCTGCCAGAAAAATGAGAAATTTCTCTCCTTGACAGATCCGGAATCTGGCAGCCTAGTCTCTTGAAGGGCGACGATGTCCATCTGCAGTCTGCTCAGCTCCATGTCGATGACAGCTGTTTTGCGTGCGTCGTCTATTTCTTGCAGGTCATCAGAGAAGCCAGGTGTCATTGTCCTTATGTTCCAGGTGCCCAATTTTAGGGCAGGAGTTTTCTGTTTTCTGTTGCATGGTGCAGAGTTGTCAATCCGCTTGTTGGTTTTCACCCTAAACCCCATGCACCCCATGAGGTTAACGGACCGTAGCGAGGCAACACCTTACTGGCTGGGGACTGCCCAGCTTAAGGCGGGCGGTAGCTGCCCAATGAGATGCAATGATCTCTCCCATCATCGGAAGTAGCCCCTGGCGTCACGCTCTACGCCAATCGAGCGAAGACTTATAACCGGTAAACTGCTGCTTCCCGTGTTGTGCCGACGCCGTATGGCGAAGTTGGAGTGTCCTCTCCAGTGCGCGAAGCCTGAGTAAAGAAGGTATGGAGGATATGCTGTTACCCATGCAGCAAATCCCCCCTCTCCATGTCGCTGGAATGGTCCAATGGAAAGGCAGAAGCCAATACGGTTGGTTCCAGCGGCGTCGCAGGAGTTGCCAGAACGTGACTGTGTTCAGCCATGAACTGCCTCAGGGACTCCAGCTCCTGATTTTGCCTCGAGGTTGACTCCTGAAGCCTTTTCCTTAACTGGATGTAGCCACAAGGCAGTGGAGGTTTGGGATCAGAGTTTTCCTTCTCTCAGATGAGCTGCCTTCCCAGGCTGACCAGTCCCACCTACCCGGTGGCTGTTTAGTCTCCTCTTACGGCATGTACAGCCAAACTGAGGGCCTGTTCTTATCCCCAGCCCCTGGGGGATGACGCAGGAGTGGAGGGGCAGAAAGGAAGATTGTGGAAGCAGGGATGGGGCTAATGGAGGATTGCAGAGAGAGAGGATGCAGGGGTGGGCCTAATGGACGAGTGCAGAGAGAGGGAGCAGAGATGGGGCTAATGGACTATTTCAGAGAGAGAGGAAGCAGGGGTGGGGCTAATGGAGGATTGCAGAGAGAGAGGAAGCAGGGGTGGGCCTAATGGACGATTACAGAGAGAGACCGCCTACTCCCGTACAATCCGGCTCGCCCTCTCAGGTCATCAGAGGCTGCCTTTTTACAAGTGCCGCCACCTAAGGAGGTCCGGGGGGCGGCTGCAGGAAATAGGGCCTTTTCGGTAGTGGCACCAACATTATGGAACTCCCTTCCTCTTGATTTGAGAATGGCTCCCTCTCTTGAGAGTTTTCGGCGAGGCCTGAAAACACTGTTGTTTATACAAGTCTTCTGATTTCTGGCCTTCTTAACATTTTTATACATCTTTTAGCGTTTTACAGGCTTGATTCCTCTGTGATTTGCTCTTTTATTCTGTCTTTTATCTGACTACTGTTTTTATGGCCTCTGTAATGTGTTTTTAAATGTTTTTATCTGCTATGTGTTTAATGTTTTTTAAAATCTGTTTTTTTTTACATGTTGTTAGCTGCCCTGGGTCCCTTTAGGGAGAAGGGCGGGATATAAATAAAGTTTATTATTATTATTATTATTATTATTATTATTATTATTATTATTATTATTATTATTATTAACTGGTAGGTGGTGGATAAGGGACTTTCCTCTCTTTCCTGAGGATGAAGGTAATCTGTTCCAGGAGGGAGGGAACTTCCCTTGCAAGTATTTGCAAACTTCCCTTGCAAGTATTTTGTCTTCTGTTTTGGCTTTGGACATATAACAGGGCAGTCTGCAGTTGGCAAGGCAGCAGAGGAAACAGCAGCTTTATTCTGGGGATTCATTGCAAGTGCAATGTATGTTTAATCAATATTGATCCATCCTGTTCTGGTACAGAGTCAGCAGCAGCCAATAATACACACTTTGTACCTTTCAGGTATTCTTCTAAATAGATATAGTACCAGTTTGCTCACAGTGTGTACAAACAAGTTCGGTTCCAGAGATCTGTACATATGATGAAACATTATTAATTTATTTTTGCAATGTAAACAAGTTTCTATAGTGGTTGAAAAACAGTATAGAAATATTTCTATAAATAATTGTCTATAAGATAATACTTCACTCCCTAGTGAATGTACACTCTGTAATAACCTGTAATTTTTTGTTGTGTAATGTACAAAATGTAGCTTAGATGGAGGGCCTGAACTGCATTTTACAAGTTAAAATTTGCATTTGTACTATTTGGAGTGAAGTACAGTTCTATTAAGTAGTGTACTGGCTGCCCTTTACCTACCACTTCTGTGACTCCAAAACACAGTGCCTCTCTACTTCTCAAAAACGCCTGTCCCATAATGTTTCGTGGGAGAGTGTGAAAGTGCCTGAGTGAAAGTCTGATGGGGCTGTCATTAAATTGGGACATCTGTAATGGATCCAAGTCAGCAATACAGATAGATACAGTTGCAATACAGCACTTGTACAATGTTGTACAATAACATTGAAGCATATTCTCCATGTATACCAATTCTGTTGGTGTGATCTGCTACCACCTTTAGGGTACAATCCTAACCCACTTTCCAGCACCGACATAAGGACAATGCAGCTCCAAGGTAAGGGAACAAATATTCCCTAACTTTGAGGAGGCCTCAGTGCCATCTGCAGGATGAAGCACATGTCCCATTGGCACAGCTTTACCAGTGCTGGAAAGTTGGTTAGGCTCTGGGACTTGGACAATTTCCTTGGATATAATTCTGAAGATTTAAAAGAAGAAAGTCCTAAAGAGCACATTTGGTATGGTCCCATGAAAAAGAATCAAAATTTATGTCGGTTTTCGTTGTTGATCCAAAATTTCTGAAAACTGACACAAATTGAGCAATGGAAACCCTTTTATGCTTGGTTGAAAATGAAGTTTTAGAAATATATGATAGGGCATTTAGATGATTGTACTACATATATATTATATTTGATATGATATGATAGACAAATGATGAATGAAAAATGATACTAAGAGGTAAATTTAGAAGAGGAAATTGATTAGGAGATTTGTAATGATTTATTAGTTTTAGTGATATATGATAATGATATATGATTTCCTGCACCCTTTTTTTGTGTAGTGAACTGTGTTATGTTTTTTGTGTTATGTATTATGTATGTTTATATCTGTTTTTGGAAAATAATTTTTTTTAATAATAATTTAAAAAGAATCAAAATTTGTGGCAGCTATGTAAATATAAAAAAACTGGTTTCCTTTCAGGGTAATCCTATGCATTGGAAGTAAATTCCATTGCATTCAGTGAGGCTTGCTCTCTAGTAATTGTTTCAAGATTGTAGCCTCATTGACAAGGAAATGCATTCTATGAAACAAATATGTTACAAAAATGTTTGTGTGCCACCCATGGGGTGCTAGAGATGCAATCCATTCCACTGAGAAAAATTCCTGTCTGGAAATCTGGAGAGCTGCTGCCACTCAGTGACAACAGGAAAGAAGTCAGATAGACCAATGGCCTGGTTTGGTTTAAGGCAGCTTCCTTTATTTTGACAGCCAGAGTGGTTAAAGTTCTAAATTTGGACAAAAATGACAAGGGTTCAAATTCCTGCACAGCCTTGAAGCTTAGTGGCTGATTCTGGGTCAGTCACTACCTCTTAACCTATCTTCCATCACCAGATTGGTGAAAAGCTAAAAAAAAAGTGGGAGGAGCCATGTACACCAATCTGAGCTCCTTGGAGGAAAGATGATATGCAAGAGGAAAAATACATAAATATGAGATACAGTCCTGTTCAGATGTCACAGTATTGAATCCTGTTTTTGCACAATGTCTCCTAACCTCCTAACCCTTTGTGGAGGATGGAAGGGATGAAGGAAGAGTTCTATTTCTAACAAGACAGAATCTGTCATGATGCCCAAACTGCAATCTTGGCTTATTCTAACAAGAATTTGCAAATAAATCAGGATCTCCACCAGACAGACATGGCACAAAATTAAGATTCAGGTCTGACCTACCTGATATTTGAACCAGATGACTATCTCCTATGCTACGATAACACACAGCTCACCTGTTCTCAGCTCAGTTACATAATGCTAGAAGAGATTGCATGATATACAAAGGGATATACAAAGGGAGAGAAAATCCCTGTAATTAATAGCCTTGTTTGCTTTTGTGTGTCCACAAAAGAGAACAAAATGGCAATACTGTACATAATAATATGAGAACCTGTTGAAACACGAAAAGGACTATGTGAAGCAATCACAGGCCTCTCCGCATGTATATAAAAAAATCAAATATTGCTCAGTCATGTTATATATTTAGTAAATAAGTAATTAAGAAAACTAGAGTTAGTAAGTGGAAACCTGTTAAACAAGTTTTTTTTTCTTTTTAAATATCCTGTCTCTACCTGCTCCCCTTTCCCATACAAGTCACTCACCTTACACATAAACACTTTGCACAATCTAAAGTGCTTTGACAGTGTACCTCAGCCTTTAGGACTGGTAGGTCAGAGATAGGAGAGTAGTTTATCAGATCCACATTAGTGCTTGTAAACTGTTCTTTTATTATGAACTGCACAAACTTCACTAGCTTACCAAGAGGGTCAGCAGGGCCTAGTAATCCCGGGTGGCACACCTATGTGGGTGGTGCCACGATCATTCACTGCCCCTCTCACAGCCACTTGGAGCTGTTGTGTGCCGTTCTGAGCAGCCCAGTTGCCCACTTCTTTCACTTTGAAAATAAAGTGAAGAAACGCAGGTAGCTATTCAGAGTGGTGCGCAACCACTCCAAATGTGCTGAAAGTAATTGCGATGACATCATCACGTCACCGTAATAACGTCCAGCTTTGGGAGGGGATGTCAGAAGAGCCACAAATGCAACTGATAAGCCCTGTTGAATTTCTGCACTTAAATATTTCTATTTCTGTGAAACAATTCCCACCCACCCCCCAAAAATGTAATATGCTATCCTTTTAGCCCTCACCCACCTGCATTGCATTACACATATAAGGGACACTGGAATCCAACAGTATATACTGGCTAAGTTTAGCTACATTTCATCTCAGTCCCCACAGGATATAGTTCCTAATAGTAAGTTAACGATATATCTTATACTGTATTATACAAAGAACCTATTGTAAGATGGGCATATTATGCTAGTGTTGTCTAAATAAGGCCTCAATCCTAACCAACTTTCCAGCACTGACCTAGCTGCAACGCAGCCCCCAAGGTAAAGTAACAAACATGCCCTTACCTTGAGGAGACCCCCTTGACTGCCTCCCCACTGCAGGATGCAGTGCACGCTGAATTGGCACAGGTATGTCAGTGTTGGTTAAGATTGTGCCCTAAGTCCGTATCCCAAATAGAAAAGTTTATAAGTAGATACAAATGTTTTTGAAACATGCTAAACAGCAGAGTTTGGATAACAAATGCAACAGGAGATATTATCCTGCATGTGGAATATGCAAAGTTTTGTTTCATATTACATTACTGTTGCACAAGTTTAGAAGTCCTTAAGCAGAAGCAGAAAGCTTATAAGCAGAACAGAATACATGTTGATACTGTAGCAAGTATTGCCATGTAAAAAACAAGATGTTCAGTACTCTGAAGATAATGCAAAATGCAACTGGTGATGGGCGAGGTTCCCAAAATCATTACTTAAGAGGAAATAATATTTTAGGTTTTTGCTAATAAATGCAATAATTTCCACTTTTATGAAAGACAACTCCACCATAGGAAATGGCTGACACACACAGTTGAAAAAAGCCTACAGAAATCACCTTTAACCAAAGCAAGGTCTGAACATCCTCACTATATTGAAATTGCTTTGGAATCTGACAAGAAATTAAATAGGAATGCACATGTGTCATAACACACATAAACTGCTAAAATGTAATGGGAAAATGCCTATTAAAAAGCTCCCATCCCTGGATTGATAGCAAAAAGAATAAGGCAGGGTTTTTCTTACAGTCAGCCCAAGTCTCTCAAATGGGCTTCTAGGTACCAATATCTTCTATCTTTGCTGGCGCACTGCAGCCCAGAGGGAAAAAGTGGGGAAACCCCAAGGGCCAGATGTAGAATGCCCTTGCTAAGGCCCTGAACTGGCCAACCAAACCTGAACCCTAAGGGCACACGAGATATGTAGTGTTGCCACACCCCTGGAAGAGTGAAGGGGGCAAAGAACCTCTCTCTAGAGTAGTGTTTCTCAGTCTACTCCTTGGAGCCCAGGGATTCCCCAAGACTCTGTGCCAGCAAGGATTCCCTGAGACTCTGTCTAGGAATGTAAAGGACTCCAGAAACTAAAATGTTTATGAACTGTTGCTCTAGACTAGACAAATCCTGGTAAATCCCTCTCCTCCGTGAGTTAACATCAGGGAGGAAGAAATAAGTCTCAGGACATCGCATCCTTTCAATGACCATCAATCTTCTGCCCTTTTGTGTTGCATATCCCAGTAAGTAAATTCCCTGTTGGCATAATTTCAGCCTCACTGGGTCATTAGTTTCAGTTCCTCCCTCCAAAACCTCCTTTCCTTCACCCTATGATGTCAACCTTTCTGCATGTGATTGCCCAGCCAGAAGGCAGAAATGTCACACAAGGGATTTAGCAGGAAGAATAGAGAGGACAAAAGGTAATGCAAGAGACAGAGAAAGAGCAATAACCACTCTTGTTTTCTGCCAAGCGGATTTAAATACCTTGGGCCCTTGGTGGTTTCAAAAGGAAATTTCCAAAGCAAAACAGTCTCCATGGGGCAGTTTTGACGATAGAAGAGCAGGACAGATGCCATTCTATGCTGTAACTTCTCATGATGCTCCAATATTGTTTGGACCCTGGAGATCACCGAGGAGGATCCAATACAATCACTTCTTATGCCAGCGCTACCAAGACAGTAACATAATTAATGAAGGTATTTTATTGTCGCTCCAGAAGGAGGCTTCAGAATCAACTTCAGAGCATAGCATTGAGCCGGAAATGAAATGAAAAGCCAGCTTGTGGGTCTGTCATCCATTTAACCTCTTTGAGCTGAAGCACACCACCAGGTCACATTGTGTCATTCTTGCTGAACTGCACCACTTCAGGCTGCAGGTGGAGAGCACATTTCTACACAGATACAACCAAGGCACATTTCCAGAATCCAGCATTCCGGCCTGGCCTCCATCATGGTGGAGACCATAACTGCATAGTAAAAAAAACTAGAGCAAAAACTTGAAAACTCTTTCTTGGCCCATTTCTTTTAAACTAAAAGTACTTATGGTTTTCCTGGATGGTATTAAACAGCCTCAGTAAGGTAACATCATGCAGGGCTAATAGCTTAGCCCAGCAGAGAGTACATTTCTAACAGCCAAATTCTACCTCTGCCCCCACATGGCAGTGCAGCAGCACCAACATGGCATCCACTGCACCCTATGGGGGATTTGTGGCCTCTGGAGGCCTCCTCAGGGCAATTTCTTCTCTTGCCTCAGGGAAGGCCCCTAACAAGGTGGTGGGTCTACATGGACCTGTACCAACTATACAGCTCATGCAAATCCAAGTGGATCCATAAAAGCAGAATGAATCCAGGAAGGGGGTTAAGATTCAGCAGATGCTGCTGCTGCCAAAAACCCCCCCCCCACTTCCTAAGCCTGATCTACCCTCCTCCTTACCCTGTTGCCTCCCCATTCTGCCCATCCTTTGTCCTGTTCCACCTTCTCCCTGCCTGCCTTCTGTCCTCTGTGCAATCCTACCTTTGTCATCAGGCATTCACAGAGCTGCTGCCATGCATGGGACTACTCCAGCCTCACTGCCAGTGTTCCGGATGCATGTGGCTCTGAATGCTTTCAGAAGGCCATTTGTGACAGCCAGAAAGCACACCTCACTGCTGGAACACAAGGCCCAGCAGCAGGGAGGGTGGATAAGATTCGGCTACTAGGCTGCAATCCTATACACCAGTGGTTCTCAAACTTTTTGGCAGCTTCACTCCAAAGTAAGTCTTTGCAGGGGAGGGTCAAGGGCAGCAATGCAATCCCTAGGATCATGTTGCTAAGGATTATGTGCTTTTACTTACTGTGTGTTAGGGCAAGCATCAAGAGATGCGGGAAGCCCCACACAGCCCTCCACAGGGCTGCCCGAGGCTTGGAATCTATAGAAATAGCAAGTACAAGCCACATCCTGGTTGAATTTGCAAACAGGAAGTGGCTTGCGCTTGCTATTTCTATAGATTCCAAGCCTAGGGCAGCCCTGTGGAGGGCTGTGCAGGGCTCCCCGCACCTCTTGATGCTTGTAAGTAAGTAAAAGCACAGTAGGTAAAAGCACCTCCCTCGCCCCCCTCTTAGCGACACAATCCTTGGGATCATGTCGCTTCCTCCCCCTTCTCCCCCCTTAAAGGGACAGGAGAAGTGTTACATGATCTGGTAGTTTGCGACCCACCCATGTGAGAACCACTGCTATACACTCTTATATGAGAGTAGGTCTCATTGAGATGAATAGGAATTACAGCACAATCCTATGCACGTCATAAAAAAATAGTGGTGATATAGCTACTGTTATTCTGCAGATATAAACAGAGCCAGGTCCATGGCCAAATATAACATTAGTGAAAAACGTATTGGTGTCTCTGTATTCTGAACATGTTTTTAATATTTATAATAAATAATGCAATAATAATCCCACCTTGAGCACCAGGTTTTGTTATCTAGGGAATGGTGGTATATAAGTAAATATTTGAACATCATTACGATTTTATCATTTACCATTTTACAGCCCTAAGCCTCTGCATATAAGGTAATTTTGGAGAACCATTTCCTACTACAAATGACGTGCTGGAACATCATACTACGGCTGGAATGAGCATAGAGGTCCAATCGCCTAAATCCCAAATAGGCCACAAAGTGTCACAATGCATCAAGCACTGAGTCTGCATAATCTCCATTTACATTGATTGGGCATTCACAATAGTAGCATTTTGAGCAACTGCTCTCCATCATATTCAATTTCAGCAGAGTTTGAGTGACATTTTTATAAAGAATCACAATCCAAATATGGCACCTTTAAAATACTGACTTAACTGGGCATAACTACAAAGAGAAAAATTCCATGTTAACTTTTAAATTAACTAAAAATACTAGCAAAATCTTATAACTAATGTTCAACGGTAACAATGCAATGGTGAGTTAAGTATTGTTAAGATCACTGAATTCAATGGGCTTCAGATCACTGGGTTTGATTTAGGCTGTACTCCCATACTACTTAATTGGGAGTAAGGTCTTTTAAACTCATTGGGACTCACTTTTGAGTAAACATTCATAGGATTGCACTGTACGACTATATTTATTTTATACCCTTCTCTGACAACAGTTTCATTACTGTTCATCCACATGTTCAGACAAAAGATACTATTATAATCTAAAAGGCTTTATCCCACATATTATGAGATGGGGGAGTGTTTTCTACTGTATCTTTCAGTCTTTTGTGTTCACATGCACAAGATTTTCTGAGCAAGTTATTTTGAAAAATTAAAGCTAAAATTCTTGTGTAACCATGTGCGTCTGAGAGCTGAATGGTAAGAAAAACATCAAAAAGTCACAAGACATATAACATTATCATGAGTTAAGTCACACTGTATATTTTCTTTTCAAACATAGGCTTGCAGCACTGGAGAACTTAAAGCTCGCAGCACTGAGACCCAATTCTATCCAAATTTCCAGCTCTGGTGTAGCCACAATGCAGCCTCGTGGTAAAGGAACACATGTTCTCATATTTTAAGAAGGCCCCAGTGACTGCCCCCTGCACCACAGGATGCAGTGCACACCCCACTAGCACCATTGCACGACCACTGGAAAACTGGATGGGATTGGGCCCTGAGACATCACACTGAACCAATTGAGCAGTTAAAATTGAGCAGTTTTAAGACAACAAGAATATACAAAATGATACAGTTGCCACTCAAGATTTGATACTATACCACTGAGGACCAAAGAGAAGACAAGGGGGAAGGGGGGATTAATTCATTCAACTTATGAATGAATCCTGCTTCAATATATAAAGAACTCGCGTTCCTACTTTTGGTATCATAGTTAATAATAATAACTTTATTTTTACCCCGCCTTTCTCCCCGAAGGGACTCAAGGTGGCTTACAACAGATTAAAAACATAATTTAAAACAAATAAAAACATATTAACACATATCATAAAAAAACAGCAGTCAGAATAAAAATAGGTAAAAAGAGTATAGAGCAGCAGCAAGTCATAAAAGAATCAGGCCTGTACAAAATATTAAAAGATGTTAAAAAGATGTTAAAAAGGCCGAGAACTCAGAAGGCTTGTTTAAACAGAAGGGTCTTCAGGCCTTGCCGAAAGGTCTCAAGAGAGGGAGCCATTCTTAAGTCAAGGGAGTTCCATAGCGTTGGTGCCACTACTGAGAAGGCCCTATTTCTTGCCGCCGCCCCACGTACCTCCCTAGGTGGCGGCACTTGCAAAAAGGCCTTCTCTGATGACCTAAGAGGACGAGCTGGATTGTACGGGAGTAGGCGATCTCTAAGATACCCTGGCCCAGAGCAGTATAGGGCTTTAAAGGTCAAAACCAGCACCTTGAATTGGGCCCGGAAACGAATGGGCAGCCAATGCAGCCGCTGGAGAAGCGGACTGACAGAGTCGAACCGCCTACCTCCAGTAACCACACGGGCCGCCGCATTCTGCACTAGTTGCAGTTTCTGAACCGTCTTCAAGGGCAGCCCCACATAGAGCGCGTTACAGTAATCTAACCTTGATGTCACCGAGGCACGGATCACCGTGGCCAGGTCTGCACAATCCAAGTACGGCCGCAGCTGGCGCACCAGCCGAAGCTGAGCGAAGGCCCCCCTAGCCACAGCCGCCACCTGGGAATCCAGGAGCAGCTGCGAGTCCAGGTGGACCCACAAGCTGCAGACCTGCTCCTTCAGAGGGAGTGCAACCCCATTCAGCACAAGCCGATAGTCCAGCACCTGCATCGAGGATTTCCGAACCAGGAGAGCCTCTGTCTTATCCGGATTTAATTTCAGCTTGTTAGCCCCCATCCAGATCCTCACTTCCTCCAGTCAGCGCTCCAGGCCCTCAACTGCCACCCTGGAGTCTGGAGAAAAGGAGAGATAGAGCTGGGTGTCATCGGCATATTGATGGCACCCCACTCCAAACCCCCGGATGACCTCTCCCAGCGGTTTCATGTAGATGTTAAATAGCATGGGGGACAGAATTGAGCCTGTGACACCCCGCACCTCAAGGGCCAAGGTGTCGAACAGGCATCCCCCAGCACCACCATCTGGGACCGACCCTCCAAGTAGGAGCGGAACCACCGCAAAACAGTGCCTCCAGCTCCCAACTCGGCCAATCGGCCCAGAAGGATACCATGGTCGATGGTATCGAAAGCCGCTGAGAGGTCCAGCAGGAGCAACAACAGCAGAACGCACTCCCCCTGTCCAGTCCCCGGCGTAGGTCATCCACCAAGGCAACCAAGGCGGTTTCCGTCCCAAAGCCCGGCCTGAAGCCAGATTGAAAAGGATCCAGATAATCTGCTTCATCCAAGACCCTCTGGCGTTGGGCCGCCACCACCCGCTCAATTACCTTGCCCAGAAACGGGATGTTGGAGACTGGCCGGTAGTTATTCAACACAGTGGAATCCAGGGAGGGCTTCTTCAGGAGGGGGCGAACCACTGCCCGTTTCAAAGCGAGTGGTAACGTCCCCTCCATCAAGGAAGAGTTGACCACCCTCCCTGTCCACTCAGCCAGTCCACCCCAGGCAGCTCTTATCAGCCAAGCTGGGCAAGGGTCAAGGAGGCAGGCAGACGGCCTCACACTCCAAAGGAGTCTGTCCACATCCTCAGGCTGTACAAGCTGAAAAGAATCCCACAACACAGGACAAGCAGTTGCCAAGGGGACATCATCAGACATTGTCAATGTGGCATCCAAGTTGTGACGAATACCATCAATTTTATCTGCAAAATGTTGCGCAAACACGTCACAGCGGCTGACCGTGTATTCCTCCTGGTCTACTGGTTTATTTATTTATTCAAATTTTTATACCACCATTCCTCCAAAGAGCTCAGGGCAATATACACAACTGTTCCCCTCCTTTTGCCCCCACAACAATCCTGTGAGGTAGGTAAGGCTGAGAAAAAGTGACTAGCCCAAGGTCACACAGGAAACGTAATGGCTGAGGGAGGATTTAAACCTGGATCTTCCAGGTCTAAGTCCACCTCCCAAACCACTACACCACCCTGGCTCTTTTCTTTTAGTTCTACAATGCAAAATATAAAACTGATACCATGTTAGAAGATTACAAATGCACATAAACCTTGTTTAAACCATTCTTAATCAAGTAAACACTTTAACCCAAATATCTAAAATAAAAAGAGAAGAATAAACCATGCCTGATCCTCATGGTCACAGTTCCATGCCTGATCTTCTTGTAAGAGAGTTCTCTTGCACATGCATGCATGTTTGCTCCCTCTTACCTGGGACTGAATTCCACAGGTTGGCTGCCACAAGAGATGGCCTAACTTGCTGTCAATCATATTTCCCATGGTGATAGCACCCATAACAGGGCCTTCCTCTTTACAATAACCATTATCACACATACACCTAACTACAGGAGGCACTTCCTCAACAAAGGGGAACAAAACGTAAGATGAATAATGTGTCACTTCAGGCTGAAACATGTATGTTTGCTCTGGGATTAACAAATTTATCCTCCTGGGCATTTCCCTGACCTACTGCACAGCAGAATTCTGGCAAGGAACTATACCTTTTAATTCAAATTGGTTGGTAGATACTCTAGTGTTCAATACAAAACAAGCTAGCGGATACCGTATATTAGATTTTCAGCACTAAAGGGTACAGCATACACTTTTTAGACATCTGAGAACACCACAATAAAAATGTTAGTATAACTTACAAAGTTGCTACATTATTGGGGGCAATAGCTGATGTGATAATATTTGCTAACTTTAAACTTAATATCTTATTTGTTGCCAACATGTCAAAACTCTCTACCACAATACTTCTATTAAATCTACAGATGTCAGTGTTCATGTGTTGCAAGGTTGAAAATGCAACTCAAGAATAACTTGGCACTCAGGAGTGAAGGTTCACAGGCTTTTTATTTCATTGCAAGCAATGGGCATCTCATGTGACTAATGTCTCAAAGCATAAGAGCAACTGTCAATGTTAACTGGACCCTTTATACCATTCTGGGTTCTTCGTCTGAAAATCTAGACTTCCTGTTGGCTGAAAACCCGCATCATAGATGGGGCAAACTCCTAATAGGCTATAGATAACCTTAGAGACACCTGATAGGTGTGTTTCAGGTTACAGGTTTCTATAAAAGGTAAAATTAGGCATTTAAACATATTGAATTACAAAGTTTTCAGAAACCAGTAGGGAGTGCTACAATACCATTTACCCAGTGTTGAACCTTATTCACATCCATTAATCCAATTAAAATTAATTTGACAGGTCTTACTAACCTCATTAAAAGAGATGACACAATGTGCTTTTGCCTGGTACCATTATCTTATCTGCATACCTTTTCCTTGTGTTAATATCAGCATAAGAACATAAGAACAGCCCCACTGGATCACCTGTGGAGCCTCTCTGCAAAACTTTGTCTTTTCTTAAAACTTTTCTAAAAATCAAGCAACCTTCTGGTTCCTTAAGAACTTCTTCTAATGACTACTATGTCCCCATATGTGAATTACAATTTAGGGCAAAGACTGTTTTGTCCTAGCTTTTGCCTATATGTGCCTTTTGCTCTGAAAGTATGAATTTAGAATATAAGCTATAAGTAAATACAGGCAGAGTGAATGTCCTTGTTAAGACATGTGTACTTCTGCCAAGATGAGGTTCCATCTCATCTTTCCCTGATTTCTGAACTGCTTTGTTCTGTGCTAGTGAAGTAAAACCTGTAGTTTTACCTCCAGTTAAGTCTGGAGCGGCCTCTGAACAATGCATTCAAGATATTGCTTCCAAGCTGTCCCCTTTTGACAAACACAATGTGAAGCCTTTGTAGCTTTGAAGAATGGAAGTGGCTTAAGTGGTTTAATTACTATTCAAACCCTTTCTTCACAATTGTCACTAAACTACTGTACCTACGTCAAGAGTCCTACACATCCCTATGGTACCTCCTCTCCCACACACACACACACACACACACACAGTGAATGGTATAAATGGTTCCTTAAGGATACAGTATTTATTTTTAATATCCAATGTCATAGTAAGCAGTCTGAGGACTATTAACTCAAGTACAAGAAGGAAAGCAACTTATTCCATTTTCTTTGAAAACATTTTCTGCATAATTTTTCAAACACAGTGTTCTTTACATATGAATTTTTGTCAGTGTTCATTGCAACAAGTTTTATAAATATGTAAACTTTGTCATGATGCTAAAATAACTTAAAAAACCAATTTTGAAATTGTGCACTAATGACTGCCACCATGAGAACCAGTATAGAGTATGGTTAGTATCAGACAAGGGCCAGGGAGATTCAGGTTCAAATCTCTACTTTTCCAGGAGGAAAGGAAGAGGCCCTGTATGCTCTTGCCATATGTGAATGCTTCTAGTTAAACCAAGTTTCTATAGACACAGTTGGAATGATCAAAGCATGCAACTATGACCGAAGGTTGTGCAAAAGCTACATTAGTGCAGATCACGTGCTGAATAAGTGTGAATATTACAACCAATGCTTTCAGACAGACTCCTGATCAACACAGCTTTCATTTTTTACTAAAGCAGCACATTTATAGCCCTCCAGCTTGCCGCGGAAAAGCTGCAAATGGTTGAACAAACAAAAGGGAACACATCACAGGAGAAAAGCCCTCATTAGAAAATTATGAAAAGCATAGAAATTATATTTAAGCAAATGTTATCAGTTTGCCTAGTTTATACTGAAATGCTATGCACACTTGCTTGACAGGAAGTCTCATTTAAGTCAATGTAAATTGCTTCTGATTAAACAGTATTGCAAATCTAACTGTGGGTTTCAGGATTACAGAATTTAGAATCTGGATTTTAAAGCACAATATTCTAGATCTAGAACATTCATTCATTCATTCATTCATTCATTTATACATACTGCTTTTCTAAAACCCAAAGCGGTGTACAACAAAACAAACATCAACATCAAAACATTAGAATAAAATGTTAAAATAAAAACCATTAAAACCATAAAAACACTTTTTAAAACAACAATAAAAGAGCAGATAAAATAATGTATAGAAGCATAAAAGTTAAGGGGTCCCTAGGGAGTACCTCCCTTCCCAAAGGCAAGGTGAAACAGATGGGTCTTCAAACCCACCAGAAACCATATAACAAAGCAGCTGCTCTCAGATCTTTTGGTAGCTGGTTTGACAGGCGTGGTGCCACAACCAAGAACAACCTACACCTTGCCACCATTCCCCTGGCTTCAGATGGCAGCATTATCCTGAGTAGAGCCCTCTCTGACTGCAGAGGATGTACAGGAATATATGCGGGAGGACAATCCTTGAGGTATCCCAGTCCTATGCCATACAGGGCTTTAAAGGTCAACACCAACACATTTTATTAATTCATGTTAAGTGACTATGCTTTATTTATACATTTAGCTTACACTGAAATAAGTGGGAAATATATCTGCGTACGTGTACAAAACATGGAGTGATAAGCAAGTCCACATCTGATATTACTGTTGTTTACATTAAGTTAATCTCAGAATCCTGACCTCATGGAAATTCAGAGTGCCTACTAGGACTGAAGCTATTCTGGAGATTCTCCCTTTCCCCCACATAATGCAATATTGAAAATTCCTGCAAGCCCTGGAGACTGCAGGCTAATCTTGGAGGGTTTGCAACCCTACCCTCAAAAAAGACTGGATCTGTGCAAAGTCAAATGTGCAGTGTGTGCATGAAGAGAGAAATGGTTGTTTTAAGATGGGTTTCCCCATCCACTTCATTCAACATCTGACAAATGCTATGTGTTCTCTCTTTTTTTATGTCTGATAGGTTGGGATATCTTGACAGGGCCTTCTCAGTCATGGCCCTCAGGCTCTTGAAATCCCTTCAGCTGGAGGCCTATTTGGTCCCCTCACTGGTGATTTTTCACAGTATAGTGAAGGACTTTTGGTTTGGACAAGCATTTAGTTTTCTCCCCATTGTGGATACTTTTTTTTTTTAATGCTCTCATTGCCAGTTGTCACGGGGTGGGGCAAGTCCCTTTCGCTTTAAGATGGATTAAGTTGGGTGTTTGTTACCCAGGTGTAGTGCATTAGTAACTTAAAGAATAAAACAGGGGCATGGGTGCCTGAAAACACACAGCAGAAGGCAGGGAGGTTAACAGCTTTTATCCTGGAAGAAATGCTGAGAGACCTGTAAGATGGTAATTTTAGCCTCTTTTTAGATATGATCTTTTCTTGTTTTAAAGCTACTGTAATTCATGTAAATATGTTATTGGAGCAATTGAAGCTCCCTTAAAGCTATAATAAAAAAACTTTTACATTAAAATTGAGTGCAATAATTAACCAAGGACATGTATGTTAATAGGACCTGGGGCTTGGAGTAAGCTAAATAAATAAACATTGCTCTTGGGGGTTTGTGGACGATAGTGTAGGTGGAGGAGGGTTAAATCCTGGTTGACTTGGGAATCTCCCCTGGTCCTTCCCTACCCCAAGGGTGATGTTTGTGACACCAGTCTCTTTTATTGGCTTTTATCTGCATATATTTATTGCATTGTTGTTTATAATGTGCTGCAGGCTGGCTTGGGAGCCTTTCTGGAGACTAAATGGTGGCTTTAAATCTTTGCATGTAGCAATAAAATAAAAATGAGAGGTGAGAGCCAAGGGCCAAAACCAAATAGATGCAAAGTGAAAGAAAACTTTACAATAGCTGAATGTGTTTTTTTGTTGTTCTGAAATCCTGTTTTCAGACTATTTGTACAGTATACCATAAAACAGTGTTTCTCAAACTGTGGGTTGGGACCCACTAGGTGGGTCACAAGCCAATTTCAAGTGGGTCCCTATTCATTTCAAAGTGTATTTTATTTTTAATACATTCAACTTGATGCTATCATGGGATGTGGCTGCATTTGGGAAAATGTTTCAGATCTGTACCTTTAACAGATACAGATCTGTACCTATGTAAATACAACAATGATAGTCAATGGGGTTTACTCCCAGGTAAATGTGGATTGGATAAATGTGAATTGGATCCCCTTTTGGATGCTTGGGGAACTTTTATCAGCTGATCAACAATGTCCTGGGAGGGTTAGTAGGGTTCTTCTTTGTTTTAATTTTTTTTAAATTTATACTTATTGTACACTTCTAATTTACTTAGGGTGCAATCCTAACCAACTTTCCAGCACTGATTTAGCTGTGCCACTGGGGCATGTGCTGCATCCTGCAGTTGGATGGCAGTAGTGGAGGCTTCCTCAAGGTAAGGCAATATTTGTTCTCTTACCTTGGAGTTGCATTGCCCTTACCTCAATGCTGGAAAGTTGGTTAGGACTACTCCTTTACTTACTTAGATTTGATTTTGTCGTATGGGGATGTTAAAATTTTTTCCTCCTTGACGATGTCACTTCTAGCCATGACATCACTGCCTGGTTAACGACATAACTTCCGGTGGGTCCCAACATTCTAAAAAGTGGGTCTCTGTGATAAAAGGTTTGAGAACTGCCACAGAAAATCAAAAGCTGAGCTCCACCTCTTCAGTTCAGCTCAGTTACATGTCTGGCTCACTGCAGGTTGGGCTCAAACTAAGGAAATGTTTTCACAGTTTAGGAAAAAGCACATGCCTTGTGGTGAGCTACTGAGTGTGCAAAGGGTGGGGAGGTTGACTACCCTACACCAAAGTTATCAGATTTGATACACCAAGGGGGGGGGGGTCACAGTTCTCATAGCTCTTCTGTCAGACTGACTCTTTGTTTTGCATTTCACCTCCTCAGGAGGCTGCAGTGCTGGAACTGCTGCTGCTGCCCTCACAATCAGCCTTCTTGGCCATTTCCTAAGTGAAAAACAGGAAGGAAGTCACGCCTCTCCCAGATCCAACGGCAACTTCAGGCCTTAAAGCTCCCCTCTCTTCTTAACTTTGTCTCCCCTTCTGAGACAGAAATAGAACGGGAGGAGAAGGCTGAGAGCCCAACCATGCCTGCCTGCTCAGAAGTAAGCTCCATTATAGTCACTGGGGCTTACTCTCTTGTAAGTGTGGATGGGATCGCAGCCTTAGAAAATTAGGGGGGGGGCTGAAGTTTTCCCTCCCCAGCTTTAGCCATGAAACGGAGGCGAAAACCGTGCCCGCTGCAGACTCTCTCGTAATATAGGAGGATAGCCGGGCAGCCCCGCACTGGGGCAGGAGCTGGAAGCGCAGGCACAAAAGCGCGCCTGCAGGGCGCTTCTCTCGCACTACGTGGGCAGCAAAGGTGGCCCCACGAATCCTCCCGGAGCTGGGGATGTGCCACCGCGAGAGCCGGTGGGGCACCACGCTGCAGCCCGACCCCAGGCGCCCCACTCCTTCTGCGCCCCCCTTCCTGGCGCCGGCTGCGCCCCGAATTCAGGCTACAATCCTCGCCACACTTTCCTGGGAGTAAGCCCGCTTGAATCTAATGGCACTTACTTCCGAGTAGGCAGGCAGAGGCTTGGGCTCTAAGTCCTAGCCGCACTTTCCTGGGAGTAAGCCCCACTGACTACAATGGAATTTACTTCTGAGCAGACGTGCATAGGATGACGCTCTGAGGCTGCAATCCTGTCCACACTTTCCTGGGGGTAAGCCCCATTGACTCTAATGGGACTTACTTCTGAGTAGACATGCCTAGGATTGGGCTCTCGCAGCGCCGCCCATCTCGAGAGGCCAGCTCCTGCCCTGCTTGACTGGCTGCCACGCGCTGCCGGGACGGGGAATAACGGCGGGGCTGAAGAGCACAGGGGAGCCCCCCTTGCAGCCCCTCCCCTCCCCTCCGCCCTCTTACCGTGCCCGGTGGGCTGCGGGCCTTCGGCGCGCCTCCAGCCTGGCTGCTGCCCCTTGCGCTCCGGCACTGGGGCTTTGCCTCCGTGCGCCCTCACCAGCTGGAGCCCTCGCGCTCGCGGCGCCTGGTGGGCGAGCCTCACGCCGCCGCCGGGCAGGTCTGCTGAAGGAAGGGGCGGAGGGGGCCCTTCTGGGTCTGCGCTGCGAGCGGGAAGGCAGGAACTCGGGAGGGCTCCCCCTGTGCCGCTGCCGCCTGCAGAGCCTTCCCACGGCTCAGAGGGAATCCCTCCAACTGGTGACGGGCAGCACCCCCTCCGGGCCGAAGAAGGAGGCTAAGGAAAGAAGCCTGCGCCGGGGGGGGGGGGCAAGGCTCCCTTGGCTTCCTGTCTCTCAGCCTGGTGGTTTGGAGTAGAAGCGAACCCCGCCTGCCTCCAGCCGGGCGCAGCCAGACCAGCCTTCCCTTCCCCCCACTGGCCCACCACCAGCTTGCCCCAGTCCTCCAACCCCTCCCCGCCTGACCCCTTAGAAACCCTGCGCTTGAACAGGGTCACCAGACATCCTCTTTTTCCAGGACACATCCTCTTTTCTGAGCCTCTTGTCCTGGAAAAGACCTTTTCCCTGTGTGCCTTCCCGCAATCCTAACCCACTTTCCAGCACTGATCTCGCTGCAATGCAGCCCCAAGGTATACCCTTACCTTGAGGAGGCCCCCTTGACTGCCCCCACTGCAGGATGCTGTGCACACCACATTGGCACGGTTATGACAGTGCCGGAAAGTTGGTGAGGATTGTGCCCTGCGTGTTACAAGTGATACATAATAGAGTTTTAAATTTAAAGAAGTAAAATAGTGTTTAAATTAACCACATGAAATAAATTTGAGTGTTTTTAGCTTTCATTTTGTCGTGTCCTACATTTTTCTTGGATGTCCTACATTTTGCAGTGCCTTGTCCTCTTCTGTGGTGACATCTGGTCACCCTGCTCTTGAAACATAAGAACTGTCCCACTGGATCAGGCCATAGGCCCATATAGTCCTGCTTCCTGTATCTCGCAGTGGCCCACCAAATACAGTACATCGTATAGTGTACAATACAGCCTGCACCTGTGGAAGTGGGCTGCAATTCACAACACCTGGTAATGAAATACACTGCAAGTTGATTTTGTTGTTGTATAGTTTTACTACTGCATCACTGTATTGGTATTCATTGGGAGTTTGGCAAAGTTCCCCTTTCCTCTATTTCACTTTCACAGGGAAGTAGAACAGAACCACAGGTTGGGAAGGGAGCAGATTCTATTCTGTTGAGGTTCACCATAAATATTTCTTCTTTAAAAAGGAATCCAAACCCTGACAGAACAGGGATTAAGGGCCCAATCCTATCCAAATTTCCATGCCAATGGGGCATGCACTGCATCCTGTGGTGGGGGCACAGTCACAGAGGCCTCCAAAAGGTGTGGGAACATTTGTTCCCTTACCTCAAGGCTGCATTACGGCTGCACTAGTGCTGGAAAGCTGAATAGGATTGGGCCCTAAAGGGTGTAAATGTGATTATGGTTAACACTTCTACAAAACCATTTAATACAGCTGCAGTATGGGGAGGTTGTGACCAACCTAAGACCTGCAACAGAACAAGAACTATTTTGGAAATGCAGTTGGCTGCTGGTTCGGATGTGCTGGACATCAACAAGTCTTGGCTCTCAGAATCCCACCTACCACATTCTTGTGATTTCCAGCATATATAGGGGTCATCAAATCACACACTTTTCAAATGCTTTGAAAAGTGCTTTGTGTCAAAAAGCAGTGTGTGTGAATATATATACACACTGTGAAACGAATAAAAATATATAACATTTTTATTCATTAAGAACAATCACAGTGATAGCTGGAAGCGAAATAAGAGCATGCAAATAAAAATCACAGTATGACTGGTACTGCCCGCGAAGGTCAGGCCCCAACCAGAGGCATAGGATCATTGCAGGTATCCACGGATAATTGACACAGTTCAATATTGAATTAGGAATTGTGGTCAATTAATGTTATATCGGGCATGTTGGCCTCAACGGGTCAATCCGTTTGGATTCTTTTTGTGTGTGTGTGTGCAAAGTTTATTTATTTATTTATTACAGATACAGGTAAGGAAAACTGGTTAAACTTAGGGTTGGGACTACATAGGTTACACATGAGGATATTGGCCATAGATTACATGTCTTAATTCAAAAAAGAAATCAACAATGACTAGAAAAAAAAATCATTGATACAAAAATTATCCTATTTGTCATTATACTAATTAATGATTTAACTAAACAATCACTATTGTTTAACTAAAATTATCAAATCATAAAAAAGCTTCAAATTTTGCACATAGAATATTCTTGCTGCTATACTGATATGTACAATAAAATGTTTCTTATATTGGTCTTCAATTTCTGATACCACATTTAAAAGGAATATTTCAGGTTTGAATGGTACTATACAATTCAATATCTCTTGTAACAATATATATCATTTTCCAATATTTTTTTACTTTCCATATAACCACCACATATAATAAAGAATTCCTTCATTCTATTTGCAACTCTAACAATTATTTGATGATCCAGGGTACATTTGGATTTTGCCTGCTCTATGCTCTGAAATCCTCTGCCTCTGCTGGAGAGAAGGTGGAGTACCACAGGACATGAGGGATGCAAACATCGTCAAGCTGTACAAGAACAAAGGCGACAGGGGTGACTGCAATAACTAACACGGCATCTCTCTCCTTAGCATTGTAGGAAAGTTGTTTGCCCGAGTTGCACTGAAGAGGCTCCAAGTACTTGCAGAGAGCATCTATCCAGAATCATAGTGCGGATTCCTAGCCAACAGCTCCACCACCGATATGGTATTCTCCCTTAGACAGCTGCAGGAGAAATGCAGAGAACAACGACAGCCACTCTTTATAGCCTTCATAGATCTCACAAAGGCTTTCGACCTGGTCAGCCTCTTCAAGATTCTCCCCAAGACTGGATGTCCACCCAGGCTCCTCAGCATCATCAGGTCTTTCCACAAGGACATGAAGGGCATTGTAGTCTTTGATGGCTCAACATCAGACCCCTTTGACCGCCGAAGCGGACTGAAGCAGGGCTGTGTTCTCACACCTTGTTTGGGATTTTCTTCGCTGTCCTGCTGAAGCATGCCTTTGGAACTACATCCATCTCCGGACCAGATCAGACGGAAAGCTCTTCAACCTCTCCAGACTGAGAGCAAAGTCCAAAGTCCAGATGAAATGTCTGCGTGACTTCCTCTTTGCCAACGATGCACCTGTCACTGCCCACTCTGCCAAAGATCTTCAGCAGCTCATGGATCGTTTCAGCAAGGCCTGCCAAGACTTTGGGCTGACAATCAGCCTGAAGAAAACACAGGTCATGGTTCAGGATGTGGACTCACCTCCCTGCATTACAATCTATGTGCATGAACTGGAGGTTGTCCATGACTTTGTGTACCTTGGCTCAACTATCTCCAACACTCTTTCTCTTGATACTGAGCTAAACAGACGCATCAGCAAAGCAGCTACCACGTTTTCCAGACTCACAAAGAGAGTCTGGTCCAACAAGAAGCTGATGGAACATACCAAGATCCAGGTCTACAGAGCTTGCGTCTTGAGCACACTTCTGTACTGCAGCGAGTCATGGTCTCTTCGCTCACAACATGAGAAGAAGCTGAATGCTTTCCACATTCAGGTATTTACAGCAATACCTTGCACTTTCATTTGGTTAGAGACCACAACATGGAGGAAAGTAAAAAATGGATGAATGCCAAAGCATCACCTTATTTCACATGCAAATTTATTTTGGCTGATGAAAAACTTAACTAATTATATAACACGTGCAATGTCTAAATTAACAGAAATAAAAGAAACAAACACAAGAATGTCAATGAATGTTATGAAAGGTTGGATGAAATCAGATGAAAGAGACAAGAATGTGAACAAAATCTGAAAAGTGTCTAAAACTGAAAACAGCAGAAAGAGCAAAATGATGAAAATCAAGTGGATGAAAGTCAAGGTATTGCTATATTAACAAAACAAAGGGATCTCCAGCTCTATCTGTCCTCATCAAGTCCTGGCTAAAGTTCATGGTAATGAACCAATAGATCTTCTAGCTACTGTGTCCTCAGCAAGGTGCAAAGACAAAGGCAGAATCCATCAAGAACCCATGAAAAGTCATTAAGGGCCATCATATAACAAAGAAATGTCCCTTGATGATCTCGCAAAAGATCCTATGGGTGAAAAATAGGATCCTATGGGTGAAAAATATAAAAAAAAACTTGGTCATGAGATCTTCTTGTCTTTGGTCTTTCATTTTTCCGCATTGTCCTGTCTTGCTGCTGGTCCATCACATGTGTGTGTTTGTGTTGCATAAAACCACTCCCATTCTAAAGGCAATCCAAGGTTCACAGTGCCAAGCTGAGCCTTTCACCCTGAGTACGTGCAAACCACCTGTGCCACAGTAGCCCAGTCAGCCAACCTTGTGGACCTCCTTGCAATGCACCCCTTCTTTCCCGGAAAGCAGCTTTGGCTCTCTTGCCCTGTTCCCTTCCCTATTATTGTTAAATTATCCCCACAGTAAAGCTTGTTGTACCTTTCACCCTTTCACCCTTCTTCCTTCCTGCCAAACCATGGAACTGTGTTACTGGCTACTACTACTCCCTGCATGTGAATTAGGTTTCTCCTAGGTGCACTTGCTAAGTGTGTTTAAATGTACATGCATTAACAGGAAGAAGCTTTCAGTAGGAAGTGGTCAAGATAAGCAACAGCAGCATACTGTCTGAGAGATACCTCAATGTTGCAGAAGATGTTGGAGTGTGCAATTCACAGCTAATAAAAGAGTGCCCTGACAATGTCACAAGGGATGCTAGGACATGTTGCATGTTTTAGGTATGTGGACCAATAAAGTCTCATGGGCAGGCCCACCTGGGGAATCTTTTCACTTCTGATTGTGTTAAAAGTAATGGGCAGCCCAGTAGTTGTTAGACTACTACAACTTGTTTAGGCTAACGTTAGTTACATGTGTTAATGCACCAAACTAGTTTTCAAATGAAGAACAAGAAATATAAGGAAACTAAGCTGACTAGTATCCTTCTATGAAAGCTGGTGTGAATATTTGCTTTCTAGCATTTGTGTGCACAGCCTAGTGCTCCGAAAGTCTTCAAACTGGACATTTCTGAACTTAAAGCTATGCTGCTGAGCCTGTGTGTTAAAAGGAGAGACAGACTGATTTTTAAAAGTACACATTTCTTCTCTTCTTCTGGTTAAACAAAGACTTATTCATTGTGCATTCAAATGTATCAACATTGTTCTGCAGAGAGCATCTTTGGCAAGCTGCCCAGCTCTCAGCTCTGTGCAATACAGAAAGTTACTAAAGGTTTCTAAGATTACGCTAGCTGCAACTAGCTAGCTCTAGCTAACCTAGATATGAGCGCTTCTTTATTACATCCTGTTGTTTACAGGCACTGGGCTCAGACTTCGCATATTTTAAGGCTGTGATGGCAGAGTGTGCTCTTGCGCAGACGCAGGCGTGGCTGCTGTCTGTTGCCACATACTAAAGCTAAGCCCATTGCCTGTGCATAATTACAACAGGATCACAAAAATATGCCTACATAAGCTTTCTTCTGCTTTCAACCTCTGCAATTGGGGAAGCAGGAACAAAAAAAATAACTCTCACATAGTCTGGGTTTTTTAAACTAATGGGAAGTTAACAGAAAATGACTGAATTGACAGTCATTTGTAAGGCAAAGGAGACTTTGATCCCAGGTAAAGGCCACAATAGTCACAGAAGCAGGCCATAGGAACCAAAAAGCTGCTTGGTTCAGTAATAGGGTTTAATAAAAAAATACAAGAAGCCTTTTCTATGTAGAGGGGCCTCACAGCTTCACAATGTTTATACTAGCACACACAGGTGGAAAGCAGATAGATTAAGCAGTACCAGGCAGCTCTAGCATGAGTCTTCTCCTGAAGCTGATGTTTATGCAAAATGTGCCAAGTGCCTTATAGTCATGCCAAAAAGTATTCTATCAGTTAGAGTTATGGTACTTTCTATTTAGCTTTGGATAATTGGTATTATACTGCTCTCTGCTGGTTTTTGGAAATTTTGTACTTTTCATGGTTTTAAGGGCAAATCCCATCAGGTGTTGACCCACTTCTAATGCAAATTGCAACCAATCGGATGTATAGGATTTTAGACAAAGAGACTGAAAATGCATAAAAAGACAAACCACCATAGGTGGGCGCACCGATTGCTTTGAGACCAGAATCCCTATAGGTGCCCATCGCATGCAATTGAATAAAGAGCCTGCAAACTTTCACTCCTGGTACTGAGTCTTCTTGAGTTGCTTTCTCCAACCGTGCAACATTTTTGGTGCCGTGACTCGGATCCTTGGACCTGTGTCGTGGGTTGCCACAGCGCTCCAGGCTCTGTGCCCTACTGAGGCGCCACAAGCCCAGTCTTAGGCTTGGGGTGTGGCGCAGGAGCTGGTTTGCAGCAGCGGCCAATGAAGCAGAAGTTCCTGAAGGAGTGATTGCGTTCCAGGCAAGGGAAGTGCCATGTATGGCCACAGGAGGAGAGGTGGAAACCAGGTGGAAGGGAAGAAGACGTCTTGGTAAAGTATAAATAGGTTTCTTTATGAGGGAAGGGGGGAGCCTGACCAGCTTCCCCAGAGGAGGCTATTGGGCGCCAGGCTACAGCGCATATCCATAGTCCCTCTAGGGTAAAGGTAGAGGCAGAGGAGAAGGGCCTGGGACGCCAGGATAGTGCGCATACTCAGGGCACCAGGATAGTGCGCAAAACCCTGTTCCTCTAGCCAGGTGGAGGGGGCAAGCTTGGAGCGCCTGGATAGTGCGCATACCTCTGTCACCTCCACCAAAGGATAAGGATGTTCATCCAGTGTGAATGGGTGACTGGTTTACGTTGTCTGCATACAAGTTTACGTTGTGTGAGTGAGGCCCCTTTTGGCATATTTCCTGCATCCCTGCGAGGGGCCAGGTTGCCATTAGAGGACGATTGTGATCCTACTGCCTTGACCGAGGGACCCCTTACCTGAGGTCACCTCCTACCCTATTGTTCTGTGTCTGTCTTGTTTGTCTACTGGGGGGGGGCAAAAAACATCTTGCAGTCCCCTGGACTGCATGGTGTGAAATTTTAAGCAGGGATTTGGATCAGATTTCAGGTACAGACTAAGCCCTAGCATATTAAAAAGACTTTCCCAGATAGACTGGCCTCTTTTGGAGAGAAAATAGCCTTCAGAGGGATCATTTGACATACCGATAATTCAGAGAGTCTATGTAAAGATCACAGGAGACCCTGGACACCCCGATCAGTTTCCCTACATCTCAAGCTGGCTAGATGTATGTCAAAAAAGACTGCCTTGGCCGCAGAAATGTGACTCACAACCCTTATAGTAAAAGAACCAGAGGAGTGTGTTTCTGTTGCACCCATACTGGAGTATGGAATTCAAAGTTTCACAGATATGCCCAAATAAAGTCCCAGATAAATGGGTTAACAAATTATTTCTTCTGCTCCCAGGAATATTGGTTTAGTAGTTCCGGAGCCAGAAATAATACTCCAATAGAACCTGAATGGACAATAGATAATACAAGCCTAGCAGATGTTTATCCCAATTTCCCCATTTTAAATGCTACATGGAAGGGGACAGGCTCTATTTGTAGTGGATAGTTACTGCGGGACCCTAATTTGTGGTTCTTTTTTGATAAATGGGCCACTAATTATCATCCAGGGAAACCCAAAGGAGTCTGTGTAGGATTAGGATACCTGACTTTCCCAGTAAGGGTAGTAAATGATGTAAGGGTGAAGATACAGACGAGATGGACCCCTAGGACCCGGATGTTTGGATGAATTTATCACAAGCCCACAACTATCACTTACTGAAGGAAAGTGTGTAGGACTAGGGTCAATAACAGGATTACTAACCTTAGGATCTTACCCTGGAATTGTAGCTCAAGAGAATGGATGGATTGTAATAGGGCTTACCTGTAGATTGGAAAAAACTATAAATGCAACTGGACATATAATTAGAGAGCTGCAAAGTGAAATAGAAGAGTTAAATAATTGTTGATCCAATGGCTCTGGAATACCTGTTAGCTTGAGAAGGAGGATATTGTAAAGTGATAGGAAGTGAATGCCAGCTGACCTTTCATGATCTGAATGTAACTATTGAAAAGCAATTGGAAGATTTGACTGAACTCACAAAGAACAACAAGGATTATGGAATCTGGGATTGGTTAACATCATGGCTTCCAAATATGGGATGGTTGAAACAAGCTTTTGTTATAATATTATGCTTTATAATTGTAAGTTTAATTTTCTGCTGTTGAATGCAATGCTTGCCTTTTTGTACTCAAGCTTATGCTCACGCTTCAACTCACACCCAAGCCGTAGCCCCACAGCAAGTATATGAAATTATTAGATGAGATAGAGGAATTGATCAGACTGGGTCTCATATGTCTTTGCCTCAGTCTGAAAGGGGGGAATAAGGCATGGTGGCCTTTGATCCCAAACTGTAACCCCAGGTAAAGGCCACAACAGTCACAGAAGCAGGTCATAGGAACCAAAAAGCTGCTTGGTTCAGTAAAAGGGTTTAATAAAAAATACAAGAAGCCTTTTCTATGTAGAGGGGCCTCACAGCTTCACAAGATTTATGCTACCACACAGGTGTGGAATGCAGATAGATAAGCAGTACTGGGCAGCTGTAGCAAGAGTCTTCTCCTGAAGCTGATGTTTATGCAAAATGTGCCAAGTGCCTTATAGTCATGCCAAAAAGTATTCTATCAGTTAGAGTTATGGTACTTTCTATTTAGCTTTGGATAATTGGTATTATACTGCTCTCTGCTGGTTTTTGGAAATTTTGTACTTTTCATGGTTTTAAGGGCAAATCCCACCTTTAATGTCAATTGTAACCTATCAGGTGTTGACCCACCTCTATGGAAATTGCAACCAATCGGATGTATAGGATTTTAGACAAAGAGACTGAAAATGCATAAAAGGGCAAACCAGCATAGGTGGGTACACCTATTGCTTTGCGACAAGAGTCCCTATAGGTGCCCATCGCATGTGATTGAATAAAGAGCCTGCAAACTTTCACTCCTGGTACCGAGTCTTCTTGAGTTGCTTTCTCCGACCTTGCAACAATTTGTAGGCACTGAACTGATCACACATACTGGAAATGCTCTGCACACACATTAGATATCACTGCAATAAATGAAATTATCTTTAAAAGATTATTTCCCCAATGACAAAAGAGCAAACTACTATATTGCTATAGAATTGGAATACCGAATGTATTCTAAATATGCAATTCCATGACTAAATTCAAAAATGTACCATTTTAAATGGAAAGGGGGTGGTGTCACATTTTCAATGCATTTTAATTCTGCCAATTAGGGGGAGAGGCCGCTCTTTTTTCTTTGCCCTAGGTGCTTGTTGTGGCACTGCATTTGCATCCTGGAATTGCTAATCTTCCTGACAACACTACAGTAATCAGGGTCTTGCCTATCCAGATATTCTCAAGTAGGAGACTCAAACCTGTCATACAAGCAAAGGAAGCACTTGTGCAGCCAATAGTCATACATCCTGAGAAGATAGAGCAGAACTGGATAGAAGGAATGGGAAAACAAAAGTCTTCCTGTAGGTTAATATGGCAGTATAGTAGTGCAGAAGCACTGGGTTTCTGAGCTTTCGGTAAAACATGACAACCATTTGGGCGGGAATACCCCCCTCCCCTCTCTCCCTCTCCTTTCCCCCCTTCCTCCTTCTCTTCTCTCATCTGAGGAAAACTTTGGAAGTTTCTTTGTTATGGGAAATTGAATGCAAGGGGCCCAGCACAGGGGAGAACCAGGATGGGTTATAGTTTAGAGATAAGAGGTTAGTAGTCAGCAGTAAAGAATTTTGTTGTTGCCTGAGAAACCTTGTCTATCAGTAGCTGAGAGCATCTCAAGCCTGGTTGTAGATTGTTTTATGAGAAAGTAATAAAAAGCTTGGGCAGCCTCAGAAAAGCAGGTCTAGCCCTTAGCACTTAAGCTGACAGCTGGTCTCTGAGTCTTGATTGCTTCAACTTGTGATTGCTACACTTCTTATGACAAAAGCTCCTTGGAAGATGTTCCAAAATGATAATGGAAAGCCTTAGTGGTAAATGAAAACCCTGTGCAATGGCAGAGATCACACAGTAGACCAGGTTGTAAATAGTATAATCAGGGAACAGGGAAATTTTCCAATGTAATCACAAACACCAGAGTCCCACTTCCCTACAATGTGGCTGCCAAGGGATGGAGCCAGGGATGTGGCTCCATCCCTGCCAGAATATGAAATGAAAACTGGTGACAGCAGCCATAGGTGAACAAGTGCACAATGATGCTGGCTGCCAAGGTGAGCTGAACAAGTTGTTTACATGGGCTCACACACATGGGTAGAAACACCATGCATTCCTAATTTCAAGCCTAAATAATAGAAAGACTGGTGACCTGAGAGCACAATGAACTGAGTGTGCACTGTTCCCTTAAGTACCACCCAGATTCCAGACTCTCACTTTCCTTAGACTACTAGTCACTAGGAGAAATCCAGTTGCAGGCTTGTGTTTAGAGCAGAGCCCTGCAAGTTGTATGGTGTTGTTGTTTTTTTTAAGTCTCCTATGTTTCTAACAATGTGGTGCCTCTATCAGCTGTCAACTTTAAACATGTGCCTTGGTGATGAATTAGGTAGAGTAAGCAAGGTTTGCTGTGTTAATATAGGTCACAGAATTCAATTTCTTTCTCTCTCACATTCTGGTTTGGAAAGCTTGTCTCCTCCAAAGCAGCTGTTGGAACAAGTCCATTGTAGGTGGGTGAGTTGCCTCTTACAATAGCTTGTATGATCTGATGACATTTTTTTAAAGCTTCATATTATCGTGTGCTATTTAAAAGTCCTACAATGATATGAGGAGCCCTATTTCTATTAAAATATAAATGATTGCAGAAGTGTGATCGATACATAACTTTAGATGACATTCGCATTTACTTTGCATTTGCAATGGCCTAGAGCAGTGGTTACCCATGTACTCCCCAAGAAGGACACAAGACAGAGGCTTGGGATGATTGTAATTTATTGAATTAATAACAATATCCTGCAGCAGGGAAAAATTAAGCTAGTAAAAACCCAAAGTTTTTACTAGCTGGCCACTAAGAGCTTGGGGGAAAACAGCACTAGCCATTTACTATCCCCGAGACCCCATGGACGCGACATCCTGACTCCAGGAATCACCCAGTCAGAGACAGTGTTAGCCTATCCTTGCCAGTTCCAAGGCGTTGAGACAGCTGGCCAGCACTGACCGCGAGCTGGCCCTTGCTTAACCAGCCAGGGGGCTCGCCAGCCAGCCTCAACAACCCAACAAGTGTCGTCAGAGTGGTCCTGGCTCGACCCCTGACCTTGCTTACCTCAACATGTATGCCACCCCCATTCCTGGCTACCCAGCCAGCACACCACCTGCCCCACTCAGGGAAAAGTTTAAATACTTACATCCAGTGCATTTTTTGTAAATAAAAAGGTGCAGGAACTCACAACTTGTCAATCTTTTATTTATTTATTTATTTTTAAACCATTTATTATTGGAGAAATAAAATATTTTTATGTGCTTCCCCCCAAAGATGAACTTACTTCTGAGTAGACATGCATAGGATTGGGTTGTCAATCTCCACATCCCCTTCCCCCTAGTTATTTTTTCTACACATGGGGAAAAATACTGTACAGGTGCACTTGTAGTGTGTAGTATGTAGTGTGGCACTACTTCGCGGAGAGGAAGCAGTGAATGGATTCTGAAAAATGGCTCACATGAGTTCCATGTAGTAAAATTACTCTAAGCAACTGTGGGAGTAAGAACAAAAAAGGAATTCTTACACGAGAGGGGTCCTTAGGTGCACATAGAAACAGCTACGTTTGCAAACAATGGATTAAATATGGTTTAATTCAGGTATCAGAATACTCTGTGTCTTTGGGAAGGCGCTTGGCATGCAATTGTATGTTCTCTGCTGCCCTGAGCAGCTGCTGTGCATTGCTGGAGAGGAGCTGCAAACACTGGCTGGTGGAGAGCATGCTTGTGGGGGAAGGATGAGGAGGATCTCTGGCAAGGCTGGACAGCATGTTGTACACACGTAGAATCCCTTTTCACCTGCCCTTAGCATGTGAAAACGGGTGCAGATATATATCTCTGCCAGGATTAAGAGCCCAATCCTAGGTATGTCTACTCTGAAGTAAGTCTCGTTCTAGTCAATGGAGCTTACTCCCAGGAAAGTGCCTAGGATTGCAGCCTAAGAGCCCAATCCTATGCATGTCTACTCAGAAGTCCACTTTAGTGAATGGGGCTTACTGTGGAAAGGATGGCAGCCTCAAGGGCCCAATCCTGTGCCTGTCTACTCAGAAGTCAGTCCCATTAGAGGCAGTGGAGCTTCCTCCCAGGAAAGTGTGTTCAGGACTGCAGCCTCAGAGCCCCTCCTGTGCCTGTCTACTCAGAAGTCAGTCCCACTAGAGGAAGTGGGGCTTCCTCCCAGGAAAGTGTGGACAGGACTGCAGCCTCAGAGCCCTTCCTCTGCCTGTCTACTCAGGCTGCAAGGCTATGACACTTTCCTGGGAGTAAGCCCCATTGAACACAATGGAACTTACTTCTGAGTAGACATGCTTGGGCTCTCAGGCTGCAAGGCTATGCACCCTTTCCCAGGAGCAAGCCCCATTGAGCACAATGAGACATACTTCTGAGTAGACACACCTAGACTCATGCTGCAGATTGGCACGGGGCTGCATCAGCCAGCTTCCTTCCCCTCCTCCTCAAGCCAGTACCTGGGTGTTCCGTGGGTGCCGCAGCCCCTCTCCCTGGCTGGCTGGATGTCTGTCCTCCTCCTCGGCGTCGGGGTGTGTCCCCCACGCCCTCCACCAGCTTGGAAGCTGCGCTGGAAAGCAGAGCGCGGGTGGAGGGGAGGCAGGCTGGGCTCAGGTGAGAGCTTGGAGATGGGGGCAGGAGGGGGCCAGGCGCCCGCCCACCCTGCACCCCCTCAGCACTCACCCAGCAAATGCTTCTATTTTGCTCCCCCCTCCTCCAAAGGGGAGGGGCCCCTGAAAAAAGGTGCCGGAACTCCATCCCCCCGCGTTCCATTAGAAAAAAAGCCCTGCTTACATCTATAACACCATGCCCAAATGCCAGTCAGAGTAGGCAAAAAAACCAATAACCTTGGCCAATCAGGTTACCAGCCAAAAATTCCTACCTGGCCTCCAGATGGAGCGACCAGCTACTCTCAGACTGAACATAGGGTGGGCGGGCAGGTGGGACTTGCTAAAAAGACGTGGGCTGAAGCCAGGGAGACCTTGCTGGCCCCAGCAACAGCCATGCTGCACTCCTAATCAATCCGACAGCCAATGGGCTGCCTCAATTTTCCCACCTCTGTCCCAAGCCCATCCAGGGAGGTGGGACAAGCAGTGCTGGGGTTCTAGGTACCCCAGCACAATTCTCAAACTTTTAGCACTCCACTTTTTAGAATGATAATCTGTCAGGACCCACCAGAAGTGATGTCATGACCGGAAGTGACATCATCAAACAAGAAATTTTTTAATAATCCAAGGGTGCAATCCTACCCACACTTACCCAAGAGTAAGTTCCATTTACTATCATTGTTAAAAGCATATACATAGTAGCCTGTTAAAAATACAGATCTGTAACATTTTCCCCAATGCAGTCACATGCCATGGTAGTGTCAAGTTTAGTATATTAAAAATAAAATATTGAAATGAATGGGGAACCACCTGAAATTGGCTTACGGCCTACCTAGTGGGTCCCAACTCACAGTCTGAGAAACACTCGTAGAGGAAACAAGGCACAGATTTTTGTGTCATTCTTTTTTAAGTCCTATTTTAAATCTGATTTTACTGTAAACTTTTTTATGCTTTCAGGTTTTGGACGTCTCCTATTCTCTGTGTGGGAGAAAAAAGCTTGAATTAGTAACACCCTTGAGGAGGGATAATACTTGCTCCCACCCCTGATATGGAGGTTACATCTGCCTCAGAGTCCCAGTTTTCTCCCCACTTTAGCAATGTCCAAAGCTGCAGACCCTTTACTGTGGGTGGAAAAGTTTCCTAGTTGCCATTCATTTGCCATGCAAAACAATTAGCAAAGTCACTATACAAAAAATTTGCATCAGATGCCATCTATGACTTTTTCCATAACAACATTGGATCAGAATAAATATAAGTTGCCATGAGTTCCATTCATTTCACATTTGTATAAGATACAACTAAAAGATGGATGCAAAAATGTCACCAGTGAATGACACTATCCTATAACTTTAGCTTAGAGACTTTAGTGAAAGCTAGAGATCTCCAGATGTTCTGAGTGGATGGATCCTTACTTTGGTGAGGCCAAAGGCAGAGGCCAAAGGTGAGGCCAAAAGTACATTTAGAAGGTAACAGAGGAGGCTGGGGATGTCATTTAGGGCAGACTAGCAACAAGAAGTTAAACCACATCCTTTCCTCCTGCCATTTCTCTGCTTTAAATTCCCTCTGGCCCACACACAAAAAGCTTATTTAAAAAATAAACAAATTGCACCAGGGCTTTGTTATACATATTTGTATGTAACTCCCTTCCCCCATTCTGTTGGTTTCAAAGGAACCAGCAACAGCGGGTCACTGGAGATATGTCACAGAAACAAGTGCTGAGACGTTCTGATACCTTGGCTCAACAATCACAGCTGAGCTCAAACAATCATGAGACCACTGCGCAAGTAAACACAGCCTGGATCAAGTGGCGCACGATGACTGGTGTCCTTTGTGACAAGAAGACTGGTGACCATCCCAAGTTGAAGATCTACCAGACAGTCATCTGGAACGTCGCACTCTACAAAGCGAATGCTGGCCAGTGACAAGAGAAGCAAAACGTTGCCTTGGTGTAATAGACACAGATGCTGTGTTGGATCAGTGGTATCATTTGTTTTGACCACGTCTGCAACGACAACATCCGGCAGCAGCATAGCATAGCTCCAATCGCCAACAAGTTGAGAAAAGCCTGGCTTCAATGGTATGGCCATGTTCTGTGTGCTAATCAATAAAAAAGAAAAAGAGGCAATGGCTTGATAAAGTTGCAAAAAGAAGTTATTTACTTACAGTTCCACTGAGTGTATATTTACAGCATCTGATTAGGATCAAGGGTTCACCAAACACTTAGAGATAGCAAGGCCCTGAAGCTGCCTCGCCCTGCATGCCTTGTGCTCAAGATGGCCTGGGCATCAGAGCCCTGGTGTGCGCCACCTTAACAGGTCGGTGGTCAGAGGACAAGAGGAAGTGCTCAGAGGAGAAGGGAAGGATAAAGGGTTAGGGCCACACCCCACAAGTATCACAGAGAGAACAGGTAGAAAGGTCAGAGTCACTGGGTCATATCTTGACCCCTTCTGGACAGCATCCTGCCCCCTCTGGACAGCAGACGGAGTTGCACCAACTCCAACACTGCCAAGTTCACAATTCAGAACATTGCCAAGTTCCCAATACAGTTCAGGGTTTTAAAAATCAAAGCAGATTGTGAATAGTGGTGCACGTTGGGAATTTTTTGCCCCAGTGTTTACTACTTTTCATTAATTCACACTGAACTGCTTTTGCCATTAGGTTGTCCATTCACCCAGTTTGGAAGGATCCTTTTGCAGCTATTCACAATCTCCTTTGGTTTTAAAGTTTTGCGTCGCCTGAAAACTTAGGTACCTTGTTGCTTATTCTTAGCTCACCCACGTCTCTCCTTGAATGCTACCTTCTATGTGACTGGCTCCAGTATGTTACAAACACTTGAAGCAAGCAGTTGTTTGTGATTCACCATTGAATCCTTTAGCAACTCTGAGGCTGCTTGGGTGTTAAGTCTTCACTTGCTGTAAGTGAATTTGTATGCATTTCACTGGTGATCCTGGCCCCTGTGCCACCAGGGGCCAGAACCACAGGGTGCCTCTCCCTGCCAACTGCTGTGCCCTTCACCCCAGTCTGGGGGCTTTCAGAGAGTTGGGGAGGCTTGTCTACTTCTAAAGAAACATGCTTAGGAATAACATGCTGTGGTGTATGTATGTGTTGGCATCCTTCGGTCTCGGAAGACTATGGTGTCACGCTCTGAATGGTGGTTCTGGAACAGAGTGTCCTCTCCAGTGCGCGAAGCCTGGGTAAAGTAGGTATGGAGGATAGGCTGTTACCCATGCAGCAAATCCCCCCTCTCCACGTCGCTGAAATGGTCCAATGGAAAGGCAGAGGCCAATACGGTTGGTTCCAGCGGCATCGCAGGAGTTGCCAGAACGTGACTGTGTTCAGCCATGAACTGCCTCAGGGACTCCGGCTCCGGATTTTGCCTCAAGGTTGACTCCTGAAGCCTTTTCCATAACTGGATGTAGCCACAAGGCAGTGGAGGTTTGGGATCAGAGTTTTCCTTCTCTCAGATGAGCTGCCTTCCCAGGCTATCGAGTCCCATCTACCCGGTGGCTGTTTAGTCGCCTTTGTTTGGTGTATGTATACTGTGGTGTAAACTACAATAAAAGTATTAGTCTTTGTGGTGCCTCAAGACTCTTTGTAGTTTCTGTATCAAAACGCGTGTGCGCATGTTACAAGTGCCCAAGTTCAGGCAAGTTTTAGCAGTGTTGTTAGCTGGAGCTTTCTGATATTCACATCACACTTGTTGCATAATATAACATGGGGATGGGCAGGGGATGACAATGACACACCCACACCCTTGTAAGCTTGGTTTACAATATTGCCAGTTGTGAGGCTCTATGTGTGATGCAATCCTAAACAGGAGTACTCTGAGGTTAAGACCCACTTACTTCAAGTGGACATGCATGCATTTTATCCTATGCAAGTCAACTCAGAAGTAAGTCCATTATAGTCAATGGAGCTTATTCCGGGGAAATAAGTGTAGGCTTTGAGTGCAGACTCAAAGCCCAATCATATGCATATTACTCAAAATATGCATTGAGTAATGCATATTACTCAAAAGTAAGACCCATTATAGCCAATGGAGCTTATTTCCAGGAAAGTGTGTAGAGGATTGCAGCCTCAGTGAACAATCCAATACACGTGTACTCAGAAATGAGACCCATTATAGTCAAAGGAGCTGTCTCCCAGGAAAGTGTGGATAGGAGTGCAGCCTCAGAGGACAATCCTATGCATATCTACTCAAAGGTAAGTCCCACTATAGTCAATGGAGCTTACTCCCAGAAAAGCGTGGCTAGGATTGCAGCCCTAACCATTTCTGCCCAGTGTTGTGTATATGCAACAGAGATCAAACGTGTACACCTGTGGGCAGAAATGGGTTAAATATGTTGCTATGACATCACACACCTCGCCTCCTTGTCCTACGTGCCATAAGCTCACACTCGATAGCGGTATTGAGCAACCACCCCTCTGTACAGCAATCCCTTGTGCACCCTTATCTCCAACGCGACGGCTCCGCCCATATTCGCGTTTGCCGGGAGTTGTAGTTCTTTGCGGCTGCTCAGCCATGGGCGTGGCCGGCGCCTGGACTACACTTCCCGAGAGGCTTTGCTCCAGAGTGCTCCTCCACCCTCCCGAAGGGGGTGTGCGCTTCTCCGCCGGTGCCCGCAGCTCTGGTGGCTGGTGGCAGGGGTCGCGTCATGTCCCGGCTGCTGCGAGGGGCGTGCGCCGTAGGCGCCCGCGGGGCGTCGCTGGGCAGCAGGAGCTTCTCCTCGGGCTGGTGGCAGTCGCCGCCTGGGAGCCCCCACCGGGCGGAGGGGCGGCCGTGGCGACTGGTGTGGGTGGCGGGCGGCGCGGCCGCGGTGGCAGCGGGGCTGGGGCTGGCGCGACGGGCGGAGGCGCAGCAGCAGCAGCCGCGGTGGCGCCCCGATGGAGAAGCCGCGGAGGAGCAGGGCGATGAGGAGCTGGCGCGGCGCTGCGCGCGCTTCATGGCCCCGCCGGTGAGCGGGCTGCGCGAGCTGGGGGAGCGGCGCGGGGAGATGCGGAGCCGCATGGAGCTGCTCATCATGGAGACGCAGAGCCAGGTGTGCCGCGCCCTCGCCCAGGTCGACCCCGGCGCCGCCTTCACCGTCGACCGCTGGGAGAGGAAGGAAGGTGACCCACGTCCCGGGGCGAGGGAGAGGGAGAGCCCCATCCTGTGCCCGTCTACTCAGGAGTAAACCCATTAAAGCCAATGGGGCTTACTCCCAGGAAAGTGTGGATAGGGTTGCAGCCCTAGAGCCCCAGCCTATGCTTGTCTACTCCGAAGTAGACCCATTAAAGTCAATGGGGCTTCCTCCTAGAAAAGTGTGGATAGGATTGCAGCCCTGGAGCCCAGTCCTATGCATGTCTACTCAGAAGGAAATCCCATTATAGTCAATGGAACTTATTCCCAGGAAAGTATGTATAGGATTGTAGTCCTAGAGCCCAATCCTATGTGTGTCTACTCAGAAATGAGACCCATTATAGTCAGTGGGGCTTACTCCCAGGAAAGTGTGGATAGGATTGCAGCCCTAATTGGATATAACTCCCCCCTTTCATTGGTCATACTCCCAGGGCAGGACCTGGTGACTTCTGCTACCCAGTCTTGTGTGTTCATCCAAGTGAGCCCCAGTGAGAGGCTTATTTCCCTGGAAAGGCTGCACAGAGGTGGGAAGGATAAGAAAAGAGGCTTCCACTTTGAGGTCCTATCTACTCATGGCAACTGTTGAAGGACCACACCTCTTTCTGAGGACTGTCACTTAGTTTTCTCCCAGTGTGCTCTTGGCTGTGGGAGGAGGATTGATGAAGTATATCATTACTCCAGAAATTAAGAAGGGGAGCTGGCCCCTTGAATTTTTTTGCTTAGAATATCAAGTGGCTGTAACAGCAGCCCTGCTTCTGTTTAGTGACAACATGTAAATGGCCTTTACAGATTTCATCTCATCGATGACTAATAATAATAATAATAATAACTTTATTTTTTACCCCGCCTTTCTCCCCGAAGGGACTCAAGGCGGCTTACAACATATTAAAAACATAATTTAAAAACAAATTAACACATCATAAAAAACAGCAGTCAGAGTAAAAATAGGTAAAAAGAGCATAGAGCAGCAGCAAGTCTTAAAAGAATCAGGCCTGTAAAAAATATTAAAAGATGTTTAAAAGATGTTAAAAGGCCGAGAACTCAGAAGGCTTGTTTAAACAGAAGGGTCTTCAGGCCTCGCCGAAAGGTCTCAAGAGAGGGAGCCATTCTTAAGTCAAGGGGAAGGGAGTTCCATAGCGTTGGTGCCACTACTGAGAAGGCCCTATTTCTTGCAGCCGCCCCACGTACCTCCCTAGGCGGCGGCACTTGTAAAAAGGCCTTCTCTGATGACCTAAGAGGACATGCCGGATTATACGGGAGTAGGCGATCTAGCCATAGACTATATATCTATGAAGTGGTAAAGGTCCCACAAACTGGTTGTATTATTGAAATGATGGCACTATGAATTTGTTCTTTTATAAGTTATCAAATTAAGGATTTTTCTTAAAACCCCTTTTCTGCCTTCTATGATCAATGCTACCAAATCGCCTGGACTTTTTTCTGGCAGCACCAAATCCTAGATAGCTGTCTTTATGATCAGGTTGCATTGGAATAACTTTTGCTAATGTTGGTTATAGTAGAAGAAAATTCTGGTTCTTGTCTTTTACAGGTGGCGGAGGCATCAGCTGTGTACTTCAGGATGGTGACGTCTTTGAGAAGGCAGGCGTCAACGTGTCTGTAGTTTTTGGGAGCCTGTCTGAAGAAGCAGCACAACAAATGAGAAGTAGGGGGAAAACTCTAAAAGCCAAAAATGGTAAGGCTTGAAATAAGCTGAAAAAGATGAGATGACCCCTGCTAGCTGCATGTCAGACCAAAGGTCCAGCTTCCTGTTCTGCGAAGTGGCCAGCCAGATACTTCCAGGACTTCTGTCAGCAGTATATGGGCATGCTTGACAAAATAACTACTAAATGCATGTTTCAAATGCAAACACCTACACAGGTTTCCATTCTGCACTAAATGCAAGTTACCCTGCATGCTGGGGGAGTATATACTTTATTTACCAAGTCAGTTCCAGTTCTCAGTGTTTACAGCTTTAATAAGTCATTATTGATTGATTTATTTTTGATTTGTAATCTGCCTTTCTTCCTGAAGGGCACCCAGGGCACTTAAAATACATGCACTTATACCTTTTTCTAACAAAGGCACCCCATGGTGGCACTGATCATATGGAAGGCCAGTTGTTTGTAACCTGTAGGTGCAGAGAGTTGTATTCAAATAAATTTAGTTGTGACTAAGTGGTGGCAGTCAAGATTTATTTTCTTTCCATATATTTTCTTTCGATATAGCTGATAGTATGAGTTGAACAGAGTGATGCTGCTGAAAATGTTCGGAAGTCCATAGTGTAGTGGTGACACTTGGCTCCTGTTGTGGCTGCAGGCTGCAAATGACCAATTGTCTTCATCCTTAGAACTATCACAAGTGTGTTAATAAGCTCTTGAGCACTAAGTATTTGTATGAACCCATTAATGCAGCATAGAGAGCCTGAGACTGTTAATGCTGTCCTGGAGACTGAAGGCCCAATCCTATCCAACTTTCCAATGCCGGTACAGCTGCAATGGAGTCCCAAGGAAAGGGAACAAACATTCTCTCAGCTGGCGGAGGTCTCCATGAAAGTCCCCCGCTACAGGATGCAGCGCATGCCCTGTTTGCATGGCTGCCCCAGCGCTAGAAAATTGGGTAGGATTTGTCCCTGGGTTTTCTTTTTGCCATCTCTGAAACTTATTCTGCCATATGCTATCTAAAAATCCTTGCTTGTTGGTCTCTTGTTAAAGCTGATGTTTGTTACTGTTAGTAAGAAAAAGAGAGAGAAGCCAAAACTCTTGTATGTTTTAGTCCTAGTCCATGTATCCAATATCCTTAGATGTGCAGATCAGAACTTGTATTAGGTCACTTTCTTCAGATCTCAATGTAACTTGTTTTTATTATTATATATGATAGTACAATGTTAAAGATACAGTTAAAACACAGAAGTTTGTTTTGGTATAAGTTTTTAAGTTCAAGTCTTGTGAGATGCAGGTTGCAGAACTGGAACCACAGTAAGAAATCTTTCAACAATTGTTTTTAAAAGCTACATCGTGTTTTTATTGATTACTAAGACTTCTCTTCTGTGGGTTTTGTCATCTAGGAAAATTGCCTTTTTGTGCAATGGGTGTTAGCTCTGTTATTCATCCAAAGAACCCTTATGTTCCCACTGTGCACTTCAACTACAGATACTTTGAAATTGAAGAGGCTGATGGTAAGATGGAAAATGTATACATAAAAAATATGTATGTAAGAATGATGAAGAGAAAATTTTGAAAGGGGATACTGCATGCTTGAGCAGTAATTTAAGAATTGCCTTAGAGTTCTCTGAACTGTGCCAGAGACCTTTATGTAGTGTTGGATGAGATGTTTATATTCCTCCTCTGCTCTGCTCTGCAATTTCCCCCAGGATGCCATCCCATTGGCTGCAATAGTTATCAGTCATGCCAGGACAGAGTACTGTAATGAACTGGTGCTAAAGGAAGCAGCATTATGAGAGGTATTAGTGTACAGCAGCATTTCTCAACCCATGGTATGGGTACCACCAGTGGTACTTGAGGTGGTGTCTGGTGGTCCTTGCAGGATCCTTGGACCCCTGTTGTTCAGCAGTGAGCCAAGAAATGCAACACAAAAAACAGCAGTGGGAGGCTCAGCTTGACAGGCAGAGCTCCAAAGCATGCTTTTCTGTGCTTGAATAAGCCCTCCTATCCACCTTAATTAGTGTTTGTCGCATTGCATTTGGCCTCTCAACGCAGAAGTAACTGGCAATGCTGTCAATTACCAGTTACTTCTGGTGGTACTTAGAATAGGTGGTCCATATGAAGTGGTACAACAGAGGACAAACGTTGAGAACCACTGGTGTACAGAGTAGGGGGAAATGGTAACTGTAGAGCTAAATGTCTTCGAAAAGGAGGAGGTACAGACTTTGGTGTACCTTTGTCAACTAACGACAATTTGCAATAGCAGTAATTTGTACTTTCTAACCTTGCTAAGTTGATTAAGGGTGCAATCCTAACCCCTAATGTCAGTGCTTTCCAGCACCAGTATAAGGGCAATGCAGTTCTGAGGTAAGGGAACAAACATTCCCTTACTTTGAGGAGGCCTCCATGAGTGACACCCAACTGCAGGATGCGGCACATGTCCCATTGGCACCGCTATGCCAGTACTGGAAAGCACTGACATAAGGGGTTAGGATTGCACCCTAAGGAAAGCACACAATACTAGAAGTATTTGAGAAAATAATACTCTGCTATGCCAAATATGTTTTCGTGATCTTCTCCAGCACAAGACAAACTGTCATAATTGGTAAAGGTCCTGAAGAAATGGCATTGTGAACTTAAACTCCATATTTTCAACATAGCTGCAGTTCAGTCTTCAGACTAAGGGCTCAGTCCTAACCCCTAACCCCAGTGCTTTCCAGCACTGACATAAGGACAATGCAGCTCTGAAGTAAGGGAACAAACATTCCCTTACTTTGAGGAGGCCTCCATGAGTAACACCCAACTGCAGGATGCAGCACATGTCCCATTGGCACTGCTATGCCCGTGCTGGAAAGCACTGACATAAGGGATTAGGATTGTGCCCTAAGCCCTGTAAATTAGAGAAAACCATTATCTCAATTTAATTCTGAACAGATTGCCTTAATGAGGACATTTAATTTGAGTTCTGCAGTTTGATTTGGGAGTACTTTTTGAAGTTTCTTTGTTGAAGAATGGTGACTTTCAAGTCAGCAAGAGAATACTCAGGTTTTGTAGGGAATATGAGTTGACTGGATGTGTGAATTTATCTTTATAGGTAGTAAACAGTGGTGGTTTGGAGGTGGAACAGACCTTACCCCTACTTATTTGAACAAAGAAGATGCTATTCATTTTCACAAAACTCTAAAGGATGCTTGTGATAAGCATAATCCAGAGCTGTATCCTAAATTCAAGAAATGGTATGTAGGAAGCCCTAACTTTGGAAGAAAAGGAGAGTGTCAAAATATAGTGGGATTTTTATCCTTTTGTTTTCTCAACTTATTTCATAACCTGTTCTGCCTGTAATCAACATTCTGAATCAGCTATGTCCTCTGGGGCTAATTTAGTTGTGAAAGTTCTCAGTGACTGTTGGCACTCTATCTGTACAGATAGGTAGAACAAATGAGTGCATCTGGAAGAATGGAGGTGGAGCCATGACTGGTAGCTAGCATAGGTAGCAATGTCTGGAGAGTACTTCTAGTTACTCCTGCCAGTGCCTTGTCTTGTCCAACAGTGTTGGCCAGGTTAGCTTCTCAGCTCTTGTTGCCTCTGCTTGTTCACACTGAAGCTGGCTCTGTTCATTTCCCATTTGCAATTGCTGCTTTCCTTAAGCAAATGTATGAGCTCACTACTTCCACCCATTAGCTGTGAGAAGCTTCTCATGGAGTGAATTTCCTGTGCCTTTTGAGTTAGGCTTTTTTGTAAATTACCTAAACTCTCAGTGATTTAAGTTCCTGGATAGCTGGGAGGTGGTGACCACTGTTCTCTTTAAGCAGCACTGTCACATAGCTCAAAACCGAGTGAAGCCAAGCTTAATGCAGCTCGGAACTCGGTGTTCCTGGGAGTCCAGCTGTGATATTCTTGCTGTACATTCAGAAATGCTGCCAAGTCACCATGCAGCAATCAACGGGGTCTGCACAGCAGAATGGACCCATTAAGGGGAATATTGGCAGTGACCACAGTTTTGAAGATATTGTTCCTAAGATATTTTATCTGAGACAATGACATTTTATCATTGACAAAGACAAACCAGCAAAGCCTAACATTAACTACAATATAATAAGAAAAAATACATTCATTGTGCCAGTTGGTGCATGTCTGCTCAGAAGTAAACCCACAGAGTTTACTAGAACTTGCATTAGGGTAAGCGTATAGGTTTACAGCCAAAGCCTGCTAAAGCTTGCAATTGTACGCACAGTTATATGGGAGTAAGTTCCATTAAATTCAGTGGGATTGACTTCTGAACAGATATGCCTGTAATTCTTACTTCAAAAAAGAAAGGGTCTTCTTTTGCTCTTGTAGCAGTTTAAAGAACGCATTTTGTTGAAAAACTAGCGCTTTCGCAGTTAAGTGTATGAATTTTAACTTTTAAAACTCATTCCTTAAAAATACGATACATGTCCACCTTGAGTAGAGTGTTAGTGGTTGGCTTGTTGGTATGCAGCTAGTGAAAAGTAAAATCTGGTATGCAGAATTTTCCTGTTAAGTAAGAGCATAAGAACAGCCCCGCTGGATCAGGCCATAGGCCCATCTAGTCCAGCTTCCTGTATCTCACAGCGGCCCACCAAATGCCCCAGGGAGCACACCAGATAACAAGAGACCTCATCCTGGTGCATCTGGCATTCTGACATAGCCCATTTCTAAAATCAGGAGGTAGTACATACACATGGGGTCAAAGAGTTAGTCTTCCCTCCTACCATGGAAGGTTGAGGCTGCATGTCTGTAGGTTTTGAAGGCTGGTTTTAAAGTGCATGGCAATGGATTACAAAATCTTACCGTTTTCATAATATAGTGCTTTTTGTACCTAATGCTTCGAACAAAGGGAAAGTTCTGTGCCATTTACTAGTATTTGCTGCTTTATTTGCATTTCATTGGCATAATCTTCTTACCACTAGGCTTTGGAGAAGTTTAGCATTCTGTATTTGTTTTTTACTTTGTGACATGGATTGTTGCTGGTTGCAGGTGTGATGACTATTTCTACATCAAGCACCGTGGAGAACGACGAGGGATTGGAGGCATATTTTTCGATGACCTGGACTCTCCTTCAAAAGAAGAAGTCTTTCAGTTTGTTCAGAGTTGTGCCAAAGCCATTGTACCTTGCTACATTCCTATTGTAAAGAAGCATTGTCATGACATGTTCACACCAAAGGAAAAATTGTGGCAGCAGATTCGTAGAGGACGGTGAGTGATGGGGGCCTCATATGTTGGACAGTCAAGGTGGTGGTCTAGCATTGGTTAACATGCTCATCAAAACCAGTGACACAAAGCCTTTTTGTTACTTCATTATTCAAACCTAATAGAGTACCCTTGAAGAGGCCAAGAACCTTTTTGGTTAACATCAGATTGTTCCCAAGTTAAGTGGTGCCCTATTTCATTCTGGCTAAAAAAAAATTTTCTCTGCTATTTGTACAAAATTTGTATATACAAATTTGGAATTTGTATAAAATACCTCGTAATTCAGAAAATTAGCAATTTCTGATTAATTTTAGAAGGCTGGCTGTTCAGTAATTTTCAATACATTCTTTTGCTGAAAAAAAGGAACAATCAATTTTCCAGTTTAGTGTCTTTCTCCAATGCCCTGGCCAATTGTGGATGTGAGCCTTTGGTTCAGTAGTAGGTTTGGAATAGAATTTATTTTCACAAGGTTAGGGTATTGTTTGAGTAAAACTGCATTGGAGTATTTCATATGTTCTATGTAGGGTCTAGGACTAGGCTGACTATGACTCTGCTTATCTTTGCCCTCAGATTAGAAGCTACAAACTGTCATGGTCCTTCCTCCTCTTATCATTTTATTGCAACTGTTCTGTCTTCTGCTGTTCTAGGAGGATTTTGGCACAAAATAAGCATTGGGCATTCCTATTATTGAGACTGTTGCCTTATTGTGCAGTGGTCAATTTTGTAGTTAAATAACAGAGCTGGGAAAAATATTGCAAGGAAGGTGCTGATTTGGGACGAGGTATCACAGGTCAAATTTGCATGAGTGAAAGCTTACACTTTTGATCCCACCTTCTTCTCCTTAGCTGTGTTGCTTTCTTCTCCCTCCTAAATTTATGACTGGCCCATTCTAGTTGAGGAACTCTCCACAGACAAGTAGGTTGGTAGTTTGGGTTGTGTTGTGTTGATTTCTTATCCTCTGCAATACCAAAGAGACAAATTGCCCATTTCATTTATCTTTCTATTTTATGACACTTTCCAAGATACTCCTATTCATTTCTCCATCATTTAAAACCTTGGAGTCCTCCTTTAACTCCTTTCCTTTTAATTAGCTTGCTTATTTAAGTACATGCTTATTTGGAAGCTTCACTTCCTTATTTTGCACCATTTGTGATCTTTCTGTTCTTCCTTTTTGTTTTCAAGAGAATGCTGAGCAGTCTTTGCCAGACAGTGCTGGAGTCAGTCCAATACAGTTATACTTTGTTCCTGAAAATCCATTCTTCTAAACATTTTCTTATTAGTAACTGTTAATCTGTATGCAGGATAATCCATATGTCAGGATTCTGTGTAAGCATGGAAATCTGGTTTTGGGTACAGGATTCAGCTTTTTAAAAAATAAACCAATAACAAGTAGCTGCCTGTAAAGATAGGCTTGAAAATATGTACACGGTGCCTTGTGGAATCTTGCAAGGTAGGAGCTAAGCAAGATTTCTGTGGTCAGAGATTGGGCTGCAATGCTTGCATAGCTCATTTTGGTTTTTAGGGCAGTGTATAAAGACCCTTAATTTTTTTTGCAATAAACTTGCTTCTGTTCTAACTCTCTTTATCCTGTGTTCTCCAACAGGTATGTGGAATTCAACCTTGTTTATGACAGAGGTACAAAATTTGGTCTTGCAACACCGGGATCTAGGATTGAAAGTATTCTTATGTCTCTGCCTCTCACTGCCAGGTAAGAGTGTAAAATTGCAGACCTTATTTCTAGGTAGGCCACAACGGTTTGTGTTACTTTAGGGGTCTTTTTTTTGCAATTAAGGTGTCAGTTGTTTGTGGCTGAAACCAAGGACCTGGTCATAAGAACATAAGAACAGCCCCACTGGATCTGACCATAGGCCCATCTAGTCCAGCTTCCTGTATCTCACAGCGGCGCACCAAATGCCCCAGGGAGCACACCAGATAACAAGAGACCTCATCCTGGTGCCCTCCCTTGCATCTGGCATTCTAACATAACCCATTTCTAAAATCAGGAGGTTGCGCATACACTTCATGGCTTGTACCCCGTAATGGTTTTTTTCTCCAGAAACTTGTCCAATCCCCTTTTAAAGGCGTCCAGGCCAGATGCCCTGCTAACTGGGTAAGAGGCACACTTTCAAGTGGGTGCTCCTCTTTGTAGCAGGGGGAGAGTAACTAGCCCGCCTCACCCCAGCAGTGTCTTTTCTAGTGACTGTCTGCTGGTGTTCTTTTGCATCTTTTTAGATTGTGAGCCCTTTTGGGACAGGGAGCCACTAGTTGTTTGATTTTTCTCTGTAAACCGCTTTGTGAATTTTAGTTGAAAAGCGGTATATAAATACTGTTAATAATAATAATAATAATGCCGTCACCACATTTCCACTATGTCCTTTTTGAGATGCAGCGACCAGAACTGGACACAATACTCCAGGTGTGGCCTTACCATCGATTTGTACAACGGCATTATAATATTAGCCGTTTTGTTCTCAATATCTTTCCTAATGATCCCAAGCATAGAATTGGCCTTCTTCACTGCCGCCGCACATTGGGTTGACACTTTCATCGACCTGTCCACCACCACCCCAAGATCTCTCTCCTGATCTGTCACAGACAGCTCAGAACCCATCAGCCTATATCTAAAGTTTTGATTTTTTACCCCAATGTGCATGACCTTACACTTTTCTGACATTGAAGCGAATCTGCCACTTTGTTGCCCATTCTGCCAGTCTGGAGAGATCTGGTCTCTCCAGTCTGGTCCATCTCAAAATGCATGCAACAGGTCTTACTTCTGTGCTACTGCAGCAACTGGGCAGGGGGTGGTGCATATGCTGGAAGCTTGGCCAGTCTTGGTAAATTGAGGATGGAGGGGGAAAGTTCCAGAGTGTTCCAGGGAGAAGGGGTGGTGAGCAGGTTGGAGGAGGTGGAACTCAGTGACAGAAGTGCATGCCAGATCCTATCCCTCACTTTTCAGCCTGCTCCACTCCTTTCTCTCCTCAGACTTACACTAGCTACATAGTTGGTGTGGGTTCAAGGAGACACATAGGTGACCAGGAGACCTCACCAGAGGTAACTAAAAATATGTTTTACTTACCTCTGGATGGCACCCCCATCCACCACTGGATGCAGTGCAAGCTCCATCAGTATGGCTGCATTGCTGTTGTGTGAGGAGAGGTTGTATGACAAGCTGGAGTATTCAAGGAACTGTGTGTAGGGATGACTGGAAAATATCCCTTTCCCTGTTGCAATAGCACAAGATGGCTTAGCTCTGGGACTAGATAAGGTTCTGGACTAGGTGAACAGCTAATTATTAGTCTAGTGAAACTATAGTGCATTAGTGTGTCATAGTGCACATTCCCAGACCATCACTTCATTCCTCCTTCAAGGACCTAGGGCTGTGCCTCCTTAACAGTGCAGAAAGCCATGGAGGAGCATCTGGTTAAGACTGAAGGATGTGCTTTTTCATCAATCCTATTAAATTTGTCTAGCTTCAAAGAGTTTTTGTAAGTTTTATTCTGTGCTAGGTTGGTGGTGGGCTGGGTGGGGGAGAAGGACACACGTTTCAGTGATTAAGCCTTAGTAGCATAAACTATCTGGTATGGGCTGTAACTCCTAAAAGTAGTATATGTGAGTAGAAGAACAAAGCAGAGAGAAATTCAATGAAATAGACACTTATGCATTGAGTTTTAGAATGTAAAAATAAAATATTATACATTTAGTATTGATGTGTACTAATCAAGCATGTAATTAGACTGTCTAGCTTCATGCTTTCTGCTTGATGCGTGGAAGTAATTGTGTAGTATGCTTTGTAAATATAAAATATTGGAGTGGAGATTCACAACTGTTTTTCCCTTCTTGGTGACTGTAGGTGGGAATATATGCACTCCCCTTCCGAGAATTCCAGGGAGGCAGAAATCCTGGAAGTCCTGCGTCATCCGAAAGACTGGGTGCCCTGACGAACAGCATTGGCTGTATACTGTCAGCCAGGACGAAAGGATAGGAGCCCCTGCCTGCTTGCTCCTCAAACTGTCATTGTGCGGCAGTTAGATTTTGTCTACTTACTCTTATCATGTGCCTTAGAAAATAGTGTCTAACTTTTATGATGTGTAATTGTGTTCTATCAAAGCCACAGGCTTTTCCATTTGCAGTTTCTTAAGAGATCCTACTGGCCTATTTGTACTGGTCTGATGCCAGTCCTGGAGTCAAAAGAGAGAAGAAAATGCCACAGCTACTAGCTGAGGCACATTCAAAACATATCAGTGCAGAGTGATATAAAATGCTGTGAGGTGTAAAATTTAGATCCAAAGCCTTTTTTCAGGTGCAACAAGGAGTTATTCTAGAGACCTATCCAGTTTACCCTGCTAATAGTGACAATACCTACAGGATTTTTTTAGCTCATTTCAGCAGTTAAATTGCCAGTTACTGTTACTCATGTCTTTTTAAAATCCAGTTTCTGATCTAGCGAGTCACCGTTTTACATTGTGTTGCTTTTACTTGATTATGTGGAATGTTGACGAATCTTCTGCAACAGGTACATCTTAAACATGTAAATAGTGGGAGAAAGTGAATTCCTTTCACTGGGTAAACAAGTTCCACGAATCAAGATAGCACAGCTCAACCTTAGAAAGTAATCATTCACAAATTAGTCTATCAGTTATTTTGTTCTGAAGCAGTTACTCTGTTCAGTCAACTTTTCCTTGCTTGCTTAACTTTTAGTATCCCACACAAAATTAGGTTTTTCATGTGTGGAATCAACTTTTGCTATTATATTTTTGATAAAAGGGCATGACAAACTAAAACTTGTAATTTTTAAATTGTTATGAAGCTGCAATATACTTGAAATGAGCGTTCAGGCAAAATGTTGTTGAACATCTGCATCTTTGAGACAAACAGCATTTTTTATCTGTTTGCAAAATGTCTGTAGGGGGGAAAATTAAAAGTTCATGTTCTCATAAAATGTGTTCACTACTACCACCACTGTGATAAATGCATGCATTAATTTTATGTGTACATGCACAAGAAGATAGAAACTTTCCTTAGTAAAGGTGTATTTTATGCAAACCACCTGATCCTCAAGAAAATTTCCAAGCCTTCTTCTTATGGCTCTTAAATCTCATACAGGGTTTTTCAAAGAAGTAGAGCTTGTGGTTTTCAGAGTTTGAAGCTGGAAGTGGGGAGAGTATGTTAGAGCCAGGGATAAAATTCTGAAGAACCAGAAACTTGTGTAAAAGTATATGAATAGGACAGTGACAACTTAGACCAGTTTCACAAATTACTCACCAAAAAGTTAGTGTTCAATTTTAAGAATTCTTTTTTTTTTTCAATTTTATGGTTGCCGTTAGTATTATCAAGTGACTCATAACACACAAAAAGGCAGAGTGATACAAACTGAAAATGCCTATAGAAATGTGAGGCAGGAAAGGCAAAGTGAGCCTGGCTTGGTTTGCGGAATACACTGGTAGGGATGTGAGAGATTTTCAGTTTCTGAAGATGGGCAGAGAAAGGGAAGGGGAACTGAAAAACACACAAAAGCATGAGGGAATCTCTAGCAAAAGGGTGCCTCTGACACTGCAAATTCATAAACCAGGGATGATTTGATCTTATCTCAGGGTTCTTGATTTTATTTTACTTACAGATTATATCTTTTCTTCCTGAAAGGCTTGTCCAAAGCCTTGCTGTCTGCATGTGAGAATGCTGTTATGTTCTAGCACCCTTTCGATTGTACTGACTATCATACATTTCTATTGACAATTCAGGTTCTTCCATCAGAATGTTTAAATAAGTTTTTCTGAGATGTTTAAAAAAAAATTAAACCAGCTTTCCACTTTGTTCTTCCTGTTAGATACAATGAAGCAGAGATGTAAAATTTATAGAAATTTTGAAACCACAGAAGGCTTATGCTGGTATACATGCTTACCTGGAAGCAGGTACCATTGAATTCAGACTTACTTCTGAGTAAGCATAGAATGGAAAGTTGGCAGGAGTTGAAATGAGCTTCTTAAGTCTTTCATGTTACTTTGGTGTATGCACACACATGTAGTCAAACATTGGTCAGTTTCTTTTGCATGCTGGAGAAAATGAAACAAGAGGAGCTATGTTGTACAAAGGACTTGTAAGTATGTTGCAGGAGCAGTATACTTGGAAGACTTCCAGGTTGACAAAAAGACTGAAGATTGTTCTGCATTTTGCAACACTTGAAAGCCCCTTTTCCAACAACTTGTCTCTCTGCAGCAGTAATACTATTGTCACATATTTCCTTTTTGAATCTTGCAAGAGTATGAACTGATTGTAACAACAGTATTTGAAAATGCTGTTTTTAAGGTATTTCACTCATTTGCAGACGTGTGGCATACATTTTTCTTTTTTCAGGTCTTCCCAAGATGCATGGTTTCATTCTTGGCCTTCTGGGGGAAAGGATTGGCCCTCTCTAGAACTGTTCTCAGTTTTTTCCTAGGCCTTCAAAAGCTACCCAAGAGTCTACATAACTGAAGATGTATTCTGTATTATTGCAAAAAAACTGTTGATTTGTTTGTCAGCAGGATTGCAATTCTTCTCTACTGCACAACTGTGAATAAAATGGCCAGGGCAACAAATAAATTGGCGTACAGTATTTTTTTTACCCATTCCTTCAGGCTGTAGGGAGTAAGCATTTCTGATATTTATTACTTGTTGTTGTTGGCAACCTTCAGTCTCAAAAGACTATGGTATCGCGCTCTGAAAGGTGGTTCTGGAACAGTGTCTAGTGTGGCTGAAAAGGCCAATTCGGGAGTGACAATCCCTTCCACACTGGGAGCAAGTGCAGTCTGTCCCACTGGCTATGGGCCTTCCTTCTTTGCCTCTTTGCCTCAGACTGTTGGCCAAGTGTCTCTTCAAACTGGGAAAGGCCATGCTGCACAGCCTGCCTCCAAGCGGGCCGCTCAGAGGCCAGGGTTTCCCACCTGTTGAGGTCCACTCCTAAGGCCTTCAGATCCCTCTTGCAGATGTCCTTGTATCACAGCTGTGGTCTACCTGTAGGGCACTTTCCTTGCATAAGTTCTCCATAGAGGAGATCCTTTGGGATCTGGCCATCATCAATTCTCACGACATGACCGAGCCAACGCAGGCGTCTCTGTTTCAGCAGTGCATACATGCTAGGGATTCCAGCTTGTTCCAGGACTGTGTTGTTTGGAACTTTGTCCTGCCAGGTGATGCCGAGGATGCGTCGGAGGCAGCGCATGTGGAAAGCGTTCAGTTTCCTCTCCTGTTGTGAGCGAAGAGTCCGTGACTCGCTGCAGTACAGAAGTGTACTCAGGACGCAAGCTCTGTAGACCTGGATCTTGGTATGTTCCGTCAGCTTCTTGTTGGACCAGACTCTCTTTGTGAGTCTGGAAAACGTGGTAGCTGCTTTACCAATGCGTTTGTTTAGCTCGGTATCGAGAGAGTGTCAGAGATCATTGAGCCAAGGTACACAAAGTCATTACTAGTAGTTGAAAATCATTTGTAGTTAGATGAATTTTTCTGTTACTATCACAAATGAAAAGGCGCCATGGGGATGAATGGCTACAGCAGAGCCATACAGAGCTTCTAGAGTTTGACTGTATTGTGAAGGCCCTGTATTCAGTTCTAATAAAAGCAAGTTCTTTGGGAAAATAGTTTTCTTTCCAATCCTACCTAACTCTGTGTCCTGATGCAGCAGTGCCAATAGGGAACCCTTGCTGCCCCAGTGGGTCTCCAGCTATTTTGCTGGTGCAAGTTCACATGGGCTCAGGTCAGAGGATAAAGGGTGGGAAGGGGAATAAGATATTGGCTGTGCTAGGACTGCCATCACCATTTTCCCCAATTTCCATCTGCCCCAGTTTCCTCCTTGTTTTACCCACCCACCACGTTGCGTTACTGTGCTGGGGCTCATTGAGAGGCCACTGGCATGCAGACCCTGCTTCTCATGGCAGCTGCCAGACTGCACTATGTGGTGTGTCACCATTTGAGACGGCCATAAAGCAACACTGCAGTGGTGGAATGTGAGTTCTGTAGGCACAGCTGGCCATTAGGCTTGGGCTGTTTAGAATTGCTTTCTGTTTGTAAAACAAATATTTGTGTTTCTGTTTTTGTTGTTGCTGAACATTAACAATTCAGATCTATCTGAGCTCTCTTCAATGCAATAGGCATATAAATGCCATTACGCTGTCTGATTTTAATGCTATTTAGTTCTCATCCCTGCCAACTAATCAGGACTCCTGAGAGCTGCCAAACATGAGGTCCTGCACAACTTCAAAAGGCTTCTGAGAGTCCAAGGTGATAAAGAGAGCCTGGGGTATTTTCTTTAATGTGTAACTTGGCATGTGAATGGCCAGGGAATCAATGGCCGGGAGGTGAACAGGGTTGCTGCAGAGACTTAGCAGTGTCACCAAACAGTGGTGCCAGGGGAATGACCGGCATTTTGAAATGAAGTTTACGCAGGCTCTGTGCAGGTGCAATCCAGCATATAAAATGGATGGGGGAGAGATCATGTCCACCAGAGTTTGAGGCTTGATCAGAGTCCTTGAAAAATATGGCCTGCATTTCAGAGAAGTGGTGTCTTGAAGAACAGTTTGTTTTGCACACCGGAAACCATTGATGCTGGCACCTGAAACTGATAGTTATGCTGCTTGATATCAGAGTCCATGTTTTCCTTTATTAGAACATAGGGTGTAAAATAGCCAGGAAAAAAAGAGGAAAAATGCAGCAGGGGTGATCATTTCAAGATGGATATAGCAGGGTTCTTGTGTGTTCCTGTGTGTGAGCAAGAGAAGATGGCTGAAGGTTCTGACAGGCCGTGGTTCTGATGTGGCCACAGGCAGCAGTTTACTTGACTCACAGCGAGAACAGGCTTCAGAGAACTTAAGATCACAAAGAAGCTGTGATCAATGAGCTATTTATCTTTATCTCATGCATCTCATAGCACTGACATTTGCTCCATCAGAAAAGAAAGATGGAGGCAACCAACTGATCTCATTTGTGAAATATACTGCAGAAATCACTCAGTTTCTGCCACAATTTCTCTTTTCAGACATAAGGGGACATTATGTCAAAAGCGTGGAACATTTTTTATGAGACTCTTTTCTCCTTCTAGGTTTCAGTGTCGTTCGAGGATGTGTCGGTGCACTTCACGGTGGAGGAGTGGGCCCTGCTGGATCCAGGCCAAAAGGCTCTGTACAGGGAAGTCATGCTGGAGAATTACGGGATCGTGGCCTCTCTGGGTAAGGATTCCCTTCATTCTTGGTATGGAGGAACCAAAGGCATGAGCTCCTCTTTCTTTCTCACTCTCAGGATTGCACCATAGAAATGGGACGTGTGGGGTTGGAACTTGTGCCCTTCGCGTACCTGCTGTTGCAGAACTGAGCTTGGCCTGACATACTCTTTGGGGATGAAAGAGATAATTATAAATGGCAGAATATAAGTGTCTAGATCAGCATTTCTTAGTGTTTGTCTGCTGTGATACCACTTTGCATGGTCCACTTATTGGAAGTACCACTGAAAGTAACTGGTGATGATGTCATTACCAGTTACTCCCTCAATGGGAGGCCAGATCCAATGCAACATACTCTGGTAAGAGGCTCAGGGTGGACGGCAGGGCTTTTTTGAGCACGAGGAAAGCACCGAGCCCAGCATCCCATCACTGCTGTTCACACTGCATTACTGGTCTTGCTGTGAGGCAGCGGGTCTGGGGTCCCGAATGTCCTACTAGACACCACCTGAAATACCACTGGTGGAACAAGTACCATTAGTTGAGAAACACTAGTCTAGATAAAGAAATAAATTGTGAACACTACAAAGACCCCAGTTTGGGACCTGTCCAGCCTGCAAATGAGCCACTTATAACTGACAGTGCTTGTCACACCTCCTTCCTTTGCACTATGCAGCATTTGAGTGCATTTAACTGATGGTTTGTCCAGGATCAGGCACTGCTGCTGGAGGGATTTTGCAAGGTCCGCTTGTCCTTCCTCATCTCTCCAGGGGAATGTGGGAATTAAGAGGTCTCCCTGCAGAGGGTGTTGCTACCCATCGCCTGTGTCTGATGACACCAGTGAGCTGCTGGGCTCCAATTGCAGTTGCAGCCTGAGGAAGTTCTAATCTGGTGACTCGTGTGGGAGGTTTAAGATTTAAGAAGAAGGAGAATCTGGAGTCAAGTCTGATCTTTTCCTGACACCAAGAGCCACATCCGTTTGCTGGCTCACCACCAGGGCTTGTGGCTGTCGCCATCTTACAGTGTTTCTCTGAAAATAAGACCTAACCCGAAAATGACCTGGTGTGTTTTTTGAGAATTGGAATTGCTGAAATGTAAGACCTACCCTGAAAATAAGACCTAGTTGTGATCAGGGCTGGGATGGGGGGGCGGGAGGGGTCCTTGGGCGGGGCGGGTGGACAACGTGAGTGGAACGCTGCACTCCTGTGCGCCACCTAGAAAGCGCCTGCTGTGCTGCCTTGGGCAGAGGACACTGAGGAGGAGCTGAGGCGGGAAGCAGCAAGCGAGGCAACCCTGCCTACCAGGCTCTGAGGCTCTCCACACCTTCCAGGGAGTAAGTCCCATTAACTATAAAGGGACTGAGTAGACAGGCAGGCAGGTATCCTCCTGGGTGCTGAGGGGACACCCTCTCCACACCTTCCAGGGAGGAAGCCCCAGTGACTATAATGGGACTTGCATGTGAGTAGGCATGCCTAGGATTGGGCTCGGAGGCTTCAGTCTTGTGCACACATTCCTGGGAGCAAGCCCCATAGACTATAAAGGGACTGGCCTCTGAGTTGGCATGCCTAGGGTTGGGCTCTGAGGCTGCTATGGGGTTTGCTCCCAGGAAAGGGCAAGAAAGATAAGATTTGAACATGTTTCAGACATCTATGTTCTTAAAACCGAAAAAGCCTGGTGCACACAAGCAGTTATAAGGAAGTGGGTCAACTTAATGCTGCCACTTATTTTGCAAGGTGACCAAAGAGGTCTGCTAGCCTGGGATTCAGCCAGCACTCACCGCGCTAAAGACATGAAGAACTTCCTTGAAGAGAGGAGAAGTGGGGCATTTGGTGGGCCACTGTGAGATACAGGAAGCTGGACTAGATGGGCCTTTGGCCTGATCCAGTGGGGCTGTTCTTATGTTCTTAAGGAAAGAGGATATCTCAGAAACCCCCCTCTGTCCCATTGTTTCACTTGACCCAAATGGCCAGAGGTTTAGCTTTCACTGGATGCTTTTTGAAGTCTGTGAAATCACAAAACTGACTGAGGCTGCAATTCTGCGAGTAAGCCCCATTGATTATAATGGGACTTGCTCTAAACTGTTTTGTGGCCGGAATAGTTTGTATGTTCAGTCTTTAGAATGATTTGGCCTCCATGCAGCCAGAGATCTAGAACTTTATAAATACTGTTAATAATAATTATTATTATTTTTACTGGCGAGGATTGCAACTGCCATAGTGAGTCCTTTGTGATGTCATGGTGTCAGTTTAGGTGTGGACGCAGCAAGAAGTCTGTATCTTCACATGGCTTGAAAAGGGAGGAAAGGCAGGTGGAATCACTCAGCAGCTGCTTCAAGGTCTCGCCATTCTCAGCCGTTCAGGGAGCTGCTGGTGTCCTCGACACTACACTCTGCAATATGATGCATGTCCAACCTAATTAATGCTGTGGATTATTGTTGTTGGCATCCTTCAGTCTCAGAAGACTATGGTATCGCACTCTGAATGGTGGTTCTGGAACAGTGTCCTCTCCAGTGCGCAAAGCCTGGGTAAAGTAGGTATGGAGGATAGGCTGTTACCCATGCAGCAAATCCCCCCTCTCCACGTCTCTGAAATGGTCCAATGGAAAGGCAGAGGCCAATACGGTTGGTTCCAGCGGCGTCGCAGGAGTTGCCAGAACGTGACTGTGTTCAGCCATGAACTGCCTCAGGGACTCCGGCTCCGGATTTTGCCTTGAGGTTGACTCCTGAAGCCTTTTCCATAACTGGATGTAGCCACAAGGCAGTGGAGGTTTGGGATCAGAGTTTTCCTTCTCTCAGATGAGCTGCCTTCCCAGGCTAAGGAGTCCCATCTACCCGGTGGATGTTTAGTCGCCTCTTACGACAAGTACAGCCAAACTGAGGGCCTATTCTTATCCCCAGCCCCCAGGATTATAATCTTGGATTGTAATTGTGGATTATAATCTTGTTAAAAGGTATGCAATCTGATTAGTAATTGCACTTAAAGTGGGTATGATGGCAAGTTTCAAGGAAAGCATCTTTCTGAGACCCGAGTGCATCAGTGGTGGGGGTGGATGTGGGATATTATTATTATTCAATTTTCACACAGTCATGTTGTTTTTGACTGGATTTTGTAGATATCCACCTATTGGGTCCTTCCCAAGGACCTAGGATAGGCATCAATTTTTTGTTTTTATATTGTTAACGTTACAAATATTGTAAATTTTACATTGTACATAGTTAATGTGTTGTTCCTAGTAAGGTGGCCTTTTGTAATTGGCTGATTGTATTTGTGCTCATCCTGATAATGTCCAAGTGCATTTCCAGGTGTTTTGGGATAGCACCCAAGGCCCCTATGAGTGTTGGGAATACTCTTGCTTTCTTGTGCCACAGTCTTTCAATTTCTGTTTGTAGGACTTTATACTTGGTGATTTTCTCCAGTTCTTAATCTTCTATTCTATTATTATTATTATCCAAATTTCATGAAACACAGCTGTACACTGGTGCTGAGCTATTGATACAAGTCTCAGACCTAAGTATCAACTAGATATCAGTGCAGTATGTATGATGTTCCTAAAAGTGCCATTTTTTGAAGATCTGATGGTGTTATTTCAGTAAGCTGCAGTTTAAAGTAGTTCACAAAACTTTTTGAAATTGTTCCAAGTGCCCTGATGACAATGAGGACACTTTGGTATGTTTTGGTGTGATTTCAATGGCCATGTCTTGGTATTTTGTCATTTTTTCTAGCTCTTCTTCATCGACTCTAGCATCTCCAGTAATTGCGATATCAATTAGACAATTTAATTGTCTATTATTTTTATATCTGGTGTATTATGTTCAAGGTGTCAGTCCGTTTGAATTTTAAAATTGCACAAGATCTTGACTTGAAGGTTTGTTCTCCAACACCTTCTCAACCTGATGTTCCCAAACATTTTTCAATGCTGGCAGATTGTACTTTTTGCATAATGACCAATGGATTACTTTTACAACTCTATTGTGTCTGACTTTGTAATCTGTCTGCACATTCTTATGCACCTGTGTATCAGATGCGACAGTCTCATCTTTTCCCTCATTATTATCATTAAATTTATTTTTTGTTTCATTTATTTATAATAATAAAGGAAAAAGGAAAAAAACACAAGAAAAGAATAAAAAACAGACAATAACATTAAAGTTATTGCCGCCCTGGGTCCCGTTAGGGAGAAGGGCGGGATAAAAATAAAGTTTTATTATTATTATTATTATTATTATTAAAGGTACATTAAAAAGTATTTAAAATACAAAGAATATCTCTAATAGTGTAGCATGGGCGAAATTGAATGTTCTAATTACTTACAGTTTTATATCTTAATAATCTAAATTTCCACCCATATATCCACTATTTCTAATATCTTGTGACAAGTTTTCAGAAGTACAGTAGTTGGTTGATCAAAGAAACTTTTAGAACCCAATCCTATGCATGTGTACTCAGAAGTGAGTCCCATGAACATCAGTGGGGCTTACTCTCAGGAAAGTGGGGATAGGATTGCAGCCTCAGAGCCCAACCCTATGCATGTCTACTGAGAAGTAACAGCCCAATCCTATCCACACTTTCCTGGGAGTAAGCCCCATTGACTCTAATGGGACTTACTTCTGAGTAGACACACATAGGATTGGGCTCAGAGCCTCATTATAGTCAATAGGTCTTCCAGGAAAGAGTGGATAGGATTGCAGCCTTGAGAACATTCTGTTCGTATGTGCTGCTGCTGCCTGGGATTGGAAGCCAGTGCTATAGCTACTTCCAGAGGAGCAGGCTCCTCCTCCCAGTGGCACCCCGTAATTAGTACTTTTCGTTGTGGCCACAGCAACCTGGGTTCGAATCTCAGTCATGGCAAAGATATTTTACTTCTCTCCTGAAGTCAATGCAATCAATCACCCAGGATAGCCTGTACTCAGGTTGATGTAGTTGGTTCCAGAGACTGTTTCGCAGGTGAGCAGTGGTGCGCCGTGATCGTATAGTGGTTAGTACTCTGCGTTGTGGCCGCAGCAACCTCGGTTCGAATCCGAGTCACGGCAACTTGTTTCCTGTGCCAACAGGATGCCAACCAATCTGTGCCATTTTTTGTTTGGTTTCAAGTATGATTCTAATTTTGGAAGAGGATGCTCAACAGGAAGCCAAGCATCTGTTTTGCCAGCCCTGTTCCTCCATTTGGGGAGCATCAGGGGACATGCACCAAGGCATGGCAAGAAACCCTTTTGTGCAGTCAAGAGGAAAGGAAATGTTTTATTTGAACTGTTTAGTAGCTAATTGCAACACGTGATTATGATCCAGCCAGCAACTGGGAAGCAAGAAACTGCTTCTGCCTAAATTCCCGTTGACAAAAACAGAGCAAAAGTTTCTGTTACTAAATTTGCAAGCAAAAGTGCAAGTGGGTAAAAAAAAGTCATACTAAAGGTTGCATGACAGGCAAAGCATTTAGTGAATAAAAGCAACTGGCCCGTACGGGGATCGAACCCGCGACCTTGGCGTTATTAGCACCACGCTCTAACCAACTGAGCTAACCGGCCAACGTGCTCAAAGCTCTTCATAAGAGTATATGAAGAGCTTGTTGATGCACACAAGACAACAAGAAATTTGCAAAATCTCCTGGTGCCCCTCCCTTGCATCTGGCATTCTGAGGTCACCTTTATCTAAAACTAGGAGGTTGCACATACCAATTACAGTTTGTAACCTGTGATGGACCTTCCTCCAGATATCTGTCCAGTTCCCTTTTTAAAAGCATCCAGGCCAGATGCCATCAGCACATCCTGGGGCAAGGAGTTCCACTGACTAATTACATGTAATGATGTAATAATTAAAACAAAAACCAGGAGGTGGCACAGACCCATCACAGCTTGTAACCTGTGCTGGACTTTTCCTCCAGAAATCTGTCCAAACCCTTTTGAAAGATATTTTAGGCTAGGTGCCATAACCACATCCTGTGGCAAGGAGTTCCACAAACCTGTAACCCATGATGGACTTTTCCTCCAGAAATCTGTCCAGTCTCCTTTTTAAACGCATCTATGCCAGATGCCATCACCCCTACATCCTGTGGCAAGGAGTTCCACGGACCAATTACACATTATCCTTCTGGATGGATTAGCCTTTGAAATGCTGCTGTACTCAACTGAACATGATCAGAACTGAGCTCTGATTGTGTCTGGAGGGTGTTCTGAGGGCCAGAGAGGTTGAATGAATGAACCCATTCATTCATTTATTCACTCATCTAAGTTCCATCTAATTTATTTATTTAAATTTTATATTTAAACTTTTTTCTGGCCCTCCACGCCAGATATTTGATGCAGCCCTCTGGCCAAAAAGTTTGGAGGCCCCTGGACTAGAAAAAAGAAAATATTTCTTTACCCAGAAATAAATTGTTTTCTTTACCCAGAAATTCTTTACCAAGCATGCTTTTTAAACTGTGGAACTCCTTGCCACAGGATGTTGGTACTTGGCCTTAGATGCCTTTGAAAGGGGATGGAGCAGATTTAGGGAGGAAAAGTCAATCAAAGGGTATATGCAGCCTCCTGGTGTTAGAAGTAGGCTGACTCAGAATGCCAGGTGCAAGGGAGTGAGTGGCAGGTCTCTTATAGTCTTGCCTGCTTCCAGGGGTATTTGGTGGGCCACTGTGAGATACAGGAAGCTGGACTAGAACGACCTTGGGCCTGATCTATCAGGGCTTTTATGTTTTCACGTTGGAAGCAAAACAGGCAGCCACCCCCAGCCCCTCTTGGCCTTCAACTTCAATGGGGATCGTGCCCACATGCGAGCTGCCCTTTTCTTTCAGATCTGCCCAGTGATTGTGGAGAAGACTGGGCTGTAATTCATCCACTGACATTTGCATCTAGCAGCCCAATCCTATGCATGTCTACTCAGACGTAAGTCTCATGATAGTCAGTGGGGCTTACTCCCAGGAAAGTGTGGATTGTAGCCTTAATCTGAATCTTGGTGGGGCGTGTGTGTACAGCAGCAGCAGATACTAGTGGCCCTTAGGAGGCGCTGACCTAGCCTGCAATTCATAGCCTTGATCTGGGCCAGGGGCAGAAAAAGAAACTTTTTTCCCTGTCTAGGATGGCTGCTGTGCTGATCCAAGCAACAAAGAAGGACACCTTCCTCTGCGGACAGTAGGACAATTCAGGCTTTTACAACAACGATAGTAACCCGCGAGCAGTTTAATTTAACACACAGTGTTTCAAAGTGACAGATCTGCCCTGCTGGGAAACAGGCAGCAACAGTTGCACTTTGCAGAAACTTTTAGCCCCAGAAACACTATTCTTTAGAGAGTGCTCTGGCAAAGGTGCCCTCCCAATATTAGGCGCCGTGGCTTAGCTGGTTAAAGCGCCTGTCTAGTAAACAGGAGATCCTGGGTTCGAATCCCAGCGGTGCCTCCCTTTCCTGGCTGTAGCTTTTTTTGTGCCTTCCTTGAACTTCCCCTCCTTCCCAAGCTTGCAGCTGGAAAGCAGCACACCCGCTGTTCCTGGCCCCTCCCTCCCTCCTTCCTACGGTTCTTGCTTGATGCCTCTTGCAAGTTCTGCAAAGTCGTACCCTGCAAAGAAACCTGATAGCTAGGAATCAATCAGCAGTCAAGGTCTGTACAATGCAAAGCACAAAGGGACGCGCCCTACAGGTGGAGGAAGTTCTCATTGATCATTGAGCTTAACCAACTAAAATTCCAGGATGCAAAGCCGAAGTCTTTGATCAATCAGCAGCGATTAATGCATCCTTAATGCAAGAGATGATGATCTCTTGATCTTCCCCACGTGCTTAAGGCTGCAATCCTCTGTATGCACACTTTCCTGGGAGTAAGCCCTATGGAACACGATGCGACTTTCTTCTGAGTAGGCATGCATAAGATTTTGTGCTCTTAGTCTTCAGTCCCCAGGAGCTGCTTCAAGGCTCACAGATTTATGTCAGAATGCCAGATGCAGGGGAGGGCACCAGGATGAGGTCTCTTGTTATCTGGTGTGCTCCCTGGGGCATTTGGTGGGCCGCTGTGAGATACAGGAAGCTGGACTAGATGGGCCTGTGGCCTGATCCAGTGGGGCTGTTCTTATGTTCTTATTTAGCACCACTAGACACATGGAAGTGCGAATCACAGTCTCTCTGAGCATGTGCAAAGTGCATTTTCCTTTCCTGGTCATCTGCGCCCCTTGCAGTCAGCATGTTAAACGTGAGAAGGCACAGGGTTTAGGCTACAATCCTATCCTCACCTGGGAGTAAACCGCATTGACTATAATGGGACTTACTTCTGAGTAGACATGCATAGGATTGGGCTCTCATTCATTCATTCTGAATAAAAACTGTGCAAGAGTTCCTGGATCTTTTTGGACTGCAAAGACTGATCACCGCCATCGCATCTAAGCCAGGGTTGCATGCCTCTCTCTGACTGCTGCTTTTGCCTTCTTCTGAAGGCAACACTCAAAAGGCCTATTGGGGTGAACATTAGAAGAGCCCCGCTGGATCAGAACAAAGGGGGCCCATGTAATCCAGCTTCCTGTATCTCCCAGTTGCCCAGTGAGCACACAAGTCCACAAGAGACCTGCATCCTGCTGCCCTCCCTTGCAAGGGCACACTCCTTGACCCACCCACCCCTTTCTGCTTTTGCTCCTCTCCCTCCTGTAACTGCATCGTTCAGCAGCAATTAAATTGCTTGTGGTTTGAGTTTTCTTGCTACTTTCCTAACACTTACAAGGTAAGTGTAGGCACCGCATATGACGACAGATATATTGAAAATGCAGGGGACAGATCTAATTCCAAAAATAAGACCTTGCTTTAATAAAAAACATTCCAGTTTTTAAAGATGCTTTGTGCTGGGGCTAAAAGAGAGACGTGCTGGTTGTAATTGACAAAAAAATGCACTTGTCAGAAGTGGGATTCGAACCCACGCCTCCAGGGGAGACTGCGACCTGAACGCAGCGCCTTAGACCGCTCGGCCATCCTGACAACTATGCATGTTTTCCTGCCTAGTCTTCCTAGTAATCCCATTCACATTTGCAATGGATTTATTTTTACCCAAAAAAACATTATTTTCCACACATATTATCGATTTGCAACGAATCCTTTACAGCTGAAATGGTGCCTTGTAGTTTTCCTTTTACACAAATCTCCCTTGAAACTCATCTCTCAGCTTGAAAGAGATTGTACAAATTAAAGGTGGAAAGGCTGAACTAAGTTAATTTGAACCTGCCCCCCCTCTACATATATATTTTTCAAATTTAAAAAAAAAAAATTTTTTCTAGTGCTTTTTCTCCTTCTGTCAGAGTCAAAAGTTGATCTCCAGCTTGTGCATAAACAGACTACAGAACTCATCATTCACATGCATGCTTTCAGGACCAGAGGTCATTTTTCAGTTTGGTAATACAAGATTATTTTCCATATTACGAGTAGGTGACAACAAACATTGTGTGGATTTAAAAGGTACACTGCAATCTGATGCTCCTCTGACACAAATTTGTCATAGTTATACTGTATATACTACATGGTGCTAACTGTGCCTGCTCCAAGAGAAGGTTCCTATGGAATGTCTTTTTCCACAGCTAATAAATTTTCCTCCCAGCAAGGCCAGTCACTTTCATTTACAGAAATGCAGTAGCTCATTCACAAATTTATTTATGCACTACTTTTCCTCTCTAAAGAGAGTCAAAATTTGCTTAACAGCATTTTGGGCCAACTGGTTGTTCCAACACTGGACTACTAGTATCTGTTTCCATTTGGTGTCAATATATCCAGGAGCTGATGCAACCAACAAAACAGCAATGAGCAAACAGATTTGCAAGGGAGGGGGGGGGAATGGCAGCAACAAGATATGTGAAAAGCTGATACTATGCTAGGGAGTCTATAAACTGGGCACTGGTGGAAGACTTTTTGATGGGGGCAGACATCTGTGGATACTCTCCCAAGACATTAGATTTCTTCCCTCCTTGCCAGTTGAAGACATTTCTGCTTAAGGTTAACTCAGGTTTAGCTTGATGTTTACTCTGCTACATTGTATGCTTTCTACAGATTGACTAACAACATTTACTGCTGCACTACTGTGACTTAATATTTTGTATGCTACTTTGGTTGACCTACATTATAGGCAGCATAAAAATCTGTAATTAAATAAATTAAAGGAAGGCCAAGTTGGGTCACAGGAAGGGTGAGCCCTTGTATTTTACAATTCTGTCTCTCCCTCTGGGCCTTGATCACTGCACTCAGTCCCACTGTCTATTCTTACTCAATTCTTCCATCATAGTTCCATTTTTATGGAGCACTCTGATTATTTCTAAAGTGCATTATTAATTGCCTATTGACAAAGTTCCTTTCTACACATGTCCAGCTCTGATCCTCTGCTTTTTGCATTTATTATTTTGAGCATATAGCAATACTTCTCTGCAGTTCGGTGGATTAGCTAGGACACCTTTATACACCTGGTTACCTTCCTGGATGCCCTAATTCATTTGAACAGCTGTTCAAAACAGTGGATTTAGAGTCTACCCCGTGTGACATGATGTGTACAACATGCAACTGACCACATTTACTGGGTAACAAGAATATCAGACAATATCCTCAAAATTCCTTTATTAGGTACAGACGGCATGTTTGCCTACATGACACCACATCGCTAGAAATGATACATCTGGTTATTGATTGGGCAAACATTCCTCCTACAGGATGTCATGCCTACAAGAAACAAGAACCACAACAACAGCATACAACGATTCGCTTTGAAAAGGCACACAGCTGATTTCTTCCTATAAAGAAAAGCTGGTGGTTAAATGCCAAACAGGAGTTTGAGATCTGCCAGGTTGAGCTTTGTGAAAGAGTCTTCTCTGCCCGACAGCACTTTCTGGGCCAGTTCTTTTTTCTTGGTTTGCAGGTCCGAAATCTTTTCTTCAACTGTCCCTTCACAGACAAACCTAAAAAACAAAGCACAATCTTCATCTGTCCAAGTTATCCAAATATCTGAGCAGAAATGAGTGGTAACCAGTTAAGAACAGTGAAGAACCAGTTAAGAACAGAGGGATCAGGAGATCAGGCCTGAAGATTTTTTGCAATAAGACTTCAGTTCCTTTCACATGGCACTTAAAAACAACCTACAACTCTATTAATTTATATCCGTATCTAACTGTCCTACCCCCAGCCTCCTGACAGCAAGGTTAGGGCTGAAAGATCTATCCACCACAGAGGCTGATACACTGAAACTGAACTGAAGTGACACTGAAGGAACAGGAAATGGCAAATTGTGGGCAGGCTGGCCTGGAGACCGAGCCCATTGACCCAGTTAGATATCTGCAGAGCAACAAGGCTCAGTTGTCTTGTGGAACTGGGAACAGAAGTACTGCCAAACCCCCCTAAGAGGCTTTAAAAGCAGATCAGCAGCAGCCAAGGACTCTCTTCTCCCCTTGCTTAGCCATACTGAAAGAGCAAGGATGACAAGGAAAACCATAATGATAAAAGTAGGACACTCCCTCTCCTCTGGGGTTAAGGGCTTGCTGCCCCATAATGCAGAAGGAGGTGTAGAAGAATCAAGCAGGGTGCAAGCTCAGAGTCACCTGCCCTTCATCCTGAGGTGCCCCCCCCACCCACAGAGACAGACAATAGTATGAAACATTTTACAAATATGACCTGTGAATTGTGACATTGTTTCGTTGCCCCACACGATAAATGCGGTCACAGGCTTGGTCCTCCAGTGCTGGATTCCTGAACACAAAGAAAACAGCTGTCACTCTAAGATCTAGTTATGATTTAACTGGGAAAGAAAACATATTCTAATGCTAAGCTCACTGCATAGGATTGCCAGACTGACCTTGAGATTTCTCCTATATTTCAAAATCTAGTGCTACCTGAGAAATGAGGCAGTGACAATGTCACCTCCAGTTTTCCCAGCATTCTTTCATTTCCCCCCTCCTCTGTCAGTTATGTGGCACCCCTGGTATCCTCCTCACACCATGAGTAGGAGAGAGGCTGGTTGATGAAATTAACTATTGCTATCTCATGAGCAGCTAAGAGCTAAGTTAAACGGGGGTGAGGGGGAGGGAAAACTTTACTGCAGACACAACACAGTCAATTTGTAAGATTTTTTTAAAATTACAATAGGAGAGGAAGAACCAAATAAATATGTTTGGTTAAAAATTAATGACTTGATCTTTTTAAATCAACCCAGATCTGATTCTTGAAACTGCAAATACAAAAGGAACAGCTCTGATCAATTTTTGTATTAAGACGTAAAAGCTGCCTTTCTTTACCAATGCATGTCTAACAGAAAGAGATGGTTTCCTCCAACCAGATTAAGGCCAACACCTCCTGCTAGGAGTGAGATCAACATCACCTAGGACAAGACAATGAAAGAATACAGTTAACTGTCTCCCAACACATAGATACACAATTTCTTCTGCCCTTGGTTAAAGTTAATTAAATGAGATCTAAGCAGCCTACCATCCTTATTCGTAACACTGAGTAGATTAAAACCACCTCTTTGGAGAATAAGGGCCCAATCCTATCCAAATTTTCAATGCCGGTGCAGCAATAATGTCGCTCTGAGGAACGGGAACAATCATTCCCTTACTCTGAGGAGGCCTCCATGACTGCCCCTCTGCCTGTTGGCATGGCTGCACCAGCACTGAAAAATTGAATAGATTTGGCCCTTAGTCCCTCTACATACAGGTGTACACATATAGCACAGGAAAGATTCACTCTCCATTACTATTTATTTATTTGAAAACATTATAGTCTGCCTGTCTCTTCCCAAGACAAATTCCCAAGGCAGCTTACAAGTTTCCATAAAATAATACAATCAAGCTTACAATAAATAAATTAATTAATAAAGACAGTTGGGGATTGGCAGTTCAAACCAACAAGTAAAAAATAGAGCAGCATCTATAACAGAGGCACAGGAGGCAACTACCAACCCATCTTTTAGTTGAAACTTTTGAACTTTTAGTTGAAAAGCGGTATATAAATACTGTTAATAATAATAATAATAATAACCACCCAAATACTTGATGAAACAAATGTTTTGAGACCTTGCTGAAAAGCCATGAGGGAAGGGGTAGTTCTTAATTTCGCAGGAAGGGAGTTCCATAATTGTAATGCCCCTGCGGAGAAGGTTTGCCCTCATGCTCCCATCCTCATAAATTGGGTCAGAGGCACAACTTGCAAGAGAGCCCCTCAGATGACTTAAAAGAGCAGGCCAGAGTGTATGGGAGGTGGCTGTCCCTTAGGGTTGTATGATTCCCATACCTGAGGTCCTTTAGGGTTATTGTTGAACTCCTCAACCACATCCATTCTCTGCTTAGGATTCACAGAGCCATCCACTGTGGCATATTTCAGGCCAAGCTTCTCAAGGTGCACTGCTACAACCTTCAACATGCTGGTCCACTGAGACACAATGACACTGGGGAAAAAAGGACAGAAAACAATGACTCCAGTTCCCAATCTCACCTCAGCTATAAACTCCCCCTGTGGGACCTTCCATATGCAAAGCATGTGGTCTACTACTCAACTAAAGCTCAACGTATTATGATTCTAAAATGGATAAACACACTTTGCAAGCATACTAATGAAAACATTACTAAGTTATCAAAGGGGCTCTTCTTGAAATAGGCTCCAAACGTTGTTGTCCACTTCCACCTTTACTGCCACTTAATCTCTCTATGTACTGAGCTACTAATGCTTCTCCATCCCTATTTATTCAAGAAATGAAAACAAGAATGCAAACCACAAGGTTTATTCCTCACACAGAAACTGACTTTTGTATTTGAACTTCACAAATACTCCCAGATCCCAACGTAGTTGGATAATTAAGGTTGGAGTACCAAAATGTTCAGATGCACCACATCATGGAATTGAATCTGTTCCAAAATTGCTCTTTTTGCATCCCACCCAGCTACTGGTCTGCAACAGCAGCCCACCTACCATTCCCTGGGCTTTGACATCATACAGCAGCCCAAACCCACAACACTCTAGAAAGAAACCTGGTGTGGCAACACTCACCTTTTCTGGGAATGAACTTGAATGGCCTTTAGTTTTTCCAAGAGATGTGACAGCTGGCAGCAGAGAAAAAAAGAGCACTTATTGTCCAATTCCAAGCAGCCAGAAGCAAGTCCCAGTCAGTTGAATGAGACCTGTCCAAGTAATTGTACCTAGAACTACTGCCACCATCTCTGTACTGTAGTCATGGGAGTTTTGGAAGTCAACCTAATTTTCGTCATATGTATTTGGGGAGGGATAACCTGAACCCAAGCCTAACCTGGCAATTCCCACCTTGCTTGAAATAGTAGTTATGAAGCTAAAATTGGTGGACAATACACAAAATGTTGCCCAGGATAACAATGCAAGATCTTCCATGATGAACAATATGCATAACGGAACATAGTATTGGACTGCGAAAAAGAAACAAAAAGTCGTAACCTGAACTGTTCTCAAGTTTTTCTACTTTGCTTCCATAAAAAAAGTCTGACGTGGTCACAGCAGTTCATCTATTAATGAAAACATGAAGAATCAACCAAGATGTGATGTTCAGGGAGAAAAAAGTTCCCCTTCTGCCATTGTAAGATTCCATGCCTCTACCCTTGCAGTTAATTTCAAGTCTTAAGGAAACTTTGTCACCCAAGTTCAACTCTGAAAGGTTAAACAACTATTTTCCAATATCAGACTTACTGAGCCTGCTTGCATTTTTCACCTACACACATCATAAGGCTACAACTACTAAGCAACTAGGCTAGAAAATTTTACACAAGCATGTTTGACTATCCTCCATCCAGTAAACAAGATACAAGTGCTCTGTTTCAATGTCATACCCAACTTTTAAAGAGAGAAAAACCTTTATGTAATGAAGAGATATGCAATAGAAATTGTCCTCTGCTCATAATCTCTCTCTTTCTCTGCTCTCCAGGGCAGCAGCTTTTGAGCTCTTTGGGACTTCTTTCCTCTTCTGTGGTGGGCATACCAGGTATTTGGTAGGATTAAGATTGCTTACATTTTGCTGTGGAACTCCAATTTATGACTGTCTTAAATGTGGGAGTTACTGCATTACAAGGGATCTGCTGGGTCTTACCTGAAGAGTCTATTCTTTGTTGCTGGGAATGTTTTATTACAATAAATGTTGCTGTTCATTTTAAAAAATGAGTTATAGCTTTTATATTAAAATTACGTTGATTAGTTCAAAAACAGAACTTGAATTGAGACCATTTTTAAAAAGGGAGCCAGGCACCCCTAGAAAGGCTTGCCAAAATTTTAATACCTTGGTGCTTTGCCTGGTAGTTTCAAAAAGATCCACACTGAAAGCTGTACCAAAGAGGTACACCGTAGACTGAGCATCATCACTGGCAGGTTCAGACAAAGTCAATGCATTGAGCTGCTCCTCCAGGGAAAGACTGATACCTTCACTGTTCAAGTTAGCCTGGTCCAGGGCCTGGAATGAAAACAACACAGTCAAGGATCAACTATTTCTGCACCTGGATCCAATGCCTCAAAAGTGGGGAGCGACCACACAAGAATGTCATATAGTTACCACTTTCAGTAGGGAAAGATGGCAGCAACACTGGCGGAGCCTAAGCAGTAGGGACAAGATGTGAACAGTAGTGGAGACAGGAGGAGCATCTTTGTTAGTCTTTTCAAAGGAGTCTGGTTGACCATGTCTAAATTGCTGCGCTGCTATCAAGAAAGTACATGTGTCAGACAATACATGTGCCAGAGCAATAGCAGCAGGCTGTCATTCAAATTTCCAAAAGAGTTAGGTCAAAATTCTATCCAACTTTCCAGCACTGACATAGCTGTGCCAAGGGGGCATGTGCTGCTTTCTGCAGTTGCGTGGCAGTCATGGAGGCCTCCTCAAGGCAAGACAATGTTTGTTCCATTACATCAGAGCTGCATTGCCCTTACCTCAGTGCTGGAAAGTTGGTTGGATTATGCCCTTAGAAATCTAAGGAATGCAGACATGCGGCTTCTGTAGAAATGCGGTAAAGCTGGGATCCACATAACACTACTAAAAAATTATTTTGGAGAGAATACCAACATTTAGGACAATAAAATTAGCATTTGACCTAGACACTTAACAATAAAAAGAAAAATTGATACATGCATTTGATAGATCCAATAAACACACAAGGAAGTTCCAAACAAATTTCCTAGGTTATAATCTTCTATCTAGGATTGTTTTCTTGAATCCAAGAACATTCAGCTCAATGAATTAGCTTCAGATTTGTCTTCAAAGTTTCAGAGATATGTATGGTTTCAATTATTTTTTGGGACTTTCAGTATCACAGCTATTATTAAAAATATTTTTATCTTTTCAACAACAAAAAGAAAGAACACAAAGCAGTTTACAGAAAACAAGTAAATCAAATTTGATTTCATTTATTTGATCAAATAAATCAAATTAAGTATACCATGCAATTTTCAGTTTTTATTATAAATGTCTGAGATTTGGCTTAAGCGAACTGGACTAATTCAGTAGCGGATGGGATAGGTAGACCACAGAAAAAATGAACATGACAGTATAACAGGAAAAAATATCTGAATTCATGGTGATTCTTATCAGATTCTTATAACCATACTTCTACAGATACTGGAGGGGAGGGCAAGGTGCCTCAAATTCCAACCTTTGTCAAATGGGTTATCTGCAGTATGTCCTCCACATCTATCTTCCTGCCGCTTGAGGTATGACTGCAGTGTTGACCTGGTTGAAGAAAAGAAAGCTCAATTCATGAACACTAAAGCACAGAAGTGAGTCCCTTTGTGCTCCGTGGGGTTTACTCCCAAGATTTAAACCATAAGACAGATTTGCTCCCTTGGTGTTTCCATTCTAAACAAACAAGCTGAAAAATATTGTTAAATGGGACAGTTTCAGCATGACGAGAGGCAAAGGGAGAGAACGTCATCAGGAAAAGAGGAAAGTCCCATCTCAACACTAAACGCTAATCAAGTGAGTTACTAAAGTACACTGCAGTGACATGTCACAAAGATGGCGATTGCTATAATGCAGAGAGCTGAATTGTGAGTAAATCCCAAGGAAGTGAGGAGAACAGACGTCAGCAAGAGAAGGGATACAGAAGATGACAGTGTATACAAGGCTCTTCCTTTTATATGTAGTTCCAAGGGAGGCCAGCCCATCACCCCCATGATGGACCTCCTCCCATGCAGTGGGTATGACGCCCTGGGCAGTGGGTATAGTGATGCACCATTGCCCCACTGGGTTTTTTGGCTATAACTTTTGATAGAATAGGGATATTTCATCACAGTTTGTTTCAGTGCATTTTGCACGAAATTATGCATCAATGATATGAGGGTCGCCCAGAAAGTAATGCACCACATTTTTTTTCTTCAACAATTATTTATTGAACACAATGAAACTTACACACAAGAAAGAATGATGTTTCTTCTACACTCCCTATTTTTCCACGTAATCTCTGTCCAGTTCTATGGCCTTCCTCCAGCGAGACACAAGGGCATGTATGCCCTGTCGGTACCACTCCTTGTTCTGGTCACGAAGCCATTTCTGCACTGTGCAAATCACCTCTTCGTCATCCTCAAAATGTCTTCCGTGAATAGCATCCTTTAATGGCCCAAACAAGTGGAAGTCTGAGGGAGCTAGGTCAGGGCTGTAGGGTGGATGGGGTAACACAGTCCAACCCTGTTTAGTGATGTGTTCCGAAGTCCTCAAACTTGTGTGAGGCCGAGCGTTATCATGTTGAATCAAACATTCACCTGGGTTGTTATGGCGCCGAAGTCACTGGAAGCGCTTCTTGAGTTTGGTTAATGTCTTCACATGAGCTTCAGAATTAATGGTGCTGCCTCTTGGCATCACATCAATGAGTATGACGCCCTCACAGTCCCAAAACACAGTGATCATGACCTTACCGGCGGAAGCAGTTGCTTTGAATTTTTTCTTCTGTGGAGATTGAGGATGACACCATCCCATCGACTGTCGTTTTGTTTCGGGCTTAAAATGGTGAACCCAGGTTTCATCACCTGTCAATCCTGGACAAGAACGCTTCCCCCTCATCTTCAAAACGTTTCAGCAGCTCAGAAGAAATGTTTTTTTCTGAGAGATTTGTGGTCCACTGTAAGACAGCGTGGAACCCATCGTGCACACACTTTTGAGTGATCAAGAGCACGGATGATTGCATCCACACTTCCTTTGCTCATTGACAGCTTCAGCGCCAACTGCCTAGTCGTTATGCGTCGGTCCTTGCAAATGAGCACATCAGCAAGCTGCATCTTGTCAGGTGTGACAGCCGTGGATGGCCGCCCCAAACGCTGCAAATCTTGGAGCTCTGCCGAACCGCCTTCTAATGGCCTCACCCTCTGTGCCCAGCAACTAACCATACTTCTGTCGACTGCAGAGTCTCCATAAACGGTACACAAACGTTTGTGAATGTTCCCAACAGTTTCTTTCTCCGCAGTGAAAAATTCAATGATGACACGCTGCTTGTAACGTACATCACTTACAGACGCCATTTCGAAACACTGCTGCAGCTACGCTATCTGTCTGAAGAAACCAAAAATTTGTGTGTGCACTCCTGAAAATTCAAATGTATATCTAAAGTTTTGCATTCATACCATTACTGTAGGCTGAGAAAAAAAATGTGGTGCATTACTTTCTGGGCGACCCTCGTATATAACATGATGGTATTATTTGAAAATACCAAGATTTAAAAAGTAGTGGGCAATAGTAGTGTCACCCTCTGTGCATGTCACCTGGTGCAGCCCTCCCCACTCCCCCTAGCGATGCCATTGACCCAGGCAGAGTCAGCTACTGAAGGGACTTGATTCTTAATGCCTCAACAGACAGTCATCGTACCTTGATCTTGCAAACAGCACATCATACACTGACTGCTCATCATCTGAGAGTTTTAACCTGTGCAAATGAGTGGAGCGTTGAGGTAGTGTTACCTACACACAGAGAGGAACACACTGGATTAAAAGAAAAAAGTACGTCACCATGATTATAATACAGCTGCTTAACATTAGTAGCAGATTCACTTCTGTGACAGGTCCACGTATTTTTTAACTTTCAAAAGGTCTGGGAATGTGACACATTCCCAGTATGTTCCTTTCAGTCTATGAGTCTTCGGATAAACCAACTCAATGATACAGCCTAGCCTCAGAGTCCAAAAGCCCAAAGTCATACAGGATTTTGAGACAGCCAGAACTTAAAATCACCAAGTCCAAAGAGACAAACTTTGGCTGTTAAAAATCCCAGTAGTTAACAAGTTTTCTCCTTTATATGCCTAAGCAAATAAACAAACTCGTTGTGCAGAAAAGACTGCATGTCTTGCTTAAGAAATGGGCTCTTCCTTATTAAAGGTAATATTGCCCTGCTGGCAATGGGAGGTTCCTCTTTACTGCATTTTAAAAAATTTAAACTTTCAGTGTTGAGTATCTGATAGGTTTCTCCTTTTCTCAGATCAAAACAACTGAATGGCAATTCAGAAATTGAGGGTTGTCACGTGCAGCTCCCTTTCCCCAGGAGAAAATTATTTTCCAATTTTTACCAGAGGCTTGCCAGAAGAATCCAGCTGGTTCTTGGTTCTGCGCAGTAAGAGGCTCCTGGTTAAAATGGTCAACCTTTCTCCTCCTTTTTTTGTCTGATTATCCACCTGACTTTTCCACACCTTAAATTCATCAAAAGGAGAGCAGCGAAGGAACCTAGGGACAAAAGACAGTATGAGGAGGGCAGTGGTGACAAGGGAAGCCCTGTTGCTTGCTTTGATGGAAAGGGAAAAAAAGTGTTTAAATGTATTGGGCATATTGTTACCCCCTTTTATTTTATTTAGCTGTGCATCTCCCCCATCTCCTACAAGTTCTCACAGCAAAGGTATAGGCCAGGAGTCAGCAACCTATGCCCTGCAGGCAGGATCTGGCCCACCACCCAAAGTCATCTGGCCCGCAAGCCTCCCATCCAATTTGCTGCATGCCCGACTGGGAATCTTTACCTCCCAAGCCAAGCTCTGTGCAGCTGCTTCTTCAAGCTTCGAAACCTGGAATTTCTGTGATGACATCATTGCAGAACGTCTGGCGTCTTTGCCTTAAAAAGTTGGTGACAGCTGCTCTAGGCAAACAGAAATTTGCCCCTCCTAGAATGTGTGAAGGACTCTGAGTTTGAGGCCCTGCAAAAATGCTGAGTTTATGAGGCTGATGTTTTTACATGTGGTCAAGATCAGCTCACCTTAGGAGAGAGTACATATCCAAGAGGTTGTTCTGAATAGGTGTCCCAGTGACTGCCCACCGGGCAGTAGCTCTCAGTTTACAGGCTGCTATGGAGGCCTGCACCTTTGGGTTTCTGATGCTGTGAGCTTCATCCAGGATGATTCGAGCCCACTTTATCCATAGTAAGGGGGAGAAGGGGAGTGATTTATCCTAGAGCAGAAAGGAAATGTGCATTTAAAAAACTTGAAAGCATGGGAAATGAAAGACACATATTAGCGTCACCCAGACTGAGTTCCGGCATTTTATTGTTATAATCACTTCTCAAATTTGATTGATACGTCAATCAAAAAAGAAGCTGAACCATTTCATATTACAGCGTTAGTAAGATTCAGACTTCGTGCCAAATACTCCCAAACTCTGCAGAACAGAGTGAAATCAAGTATGTAGATTTAGCAAACGTGCATCCACTTAATCTGCATACTCAATTTATATATTTGCACTGCTCCTTTGGGATGGGAAAGTGGAAGCACTGGCGTCCCTGGAGGGGGAGCAAAATGCTAAATTTCTTCAGGTGCCTGGCTCCTTTTGTAAAGCAGCCCCTTCTCCTCACCTTCAGAGCCAGTCACGGCTGCAAAGGCTTTTGCAGTGATGACTGGTTCTGCAAAGGCTTTTGCAGCAATGGCTGGTTCTGAAGGTGAGGAGGAGGGACCGCTTTATACCAGGGGCCAAGCACCTGAAGAAACTTAGCATTCCCCCCTCCCCATAGATATCAGTAAGTGGAAGAGATGCAAATTCAGCATAGAACTAATACTGGAGGGCGAGAAATCAAAACACTGACCAACCTATGTTAAATCTTGTGTGAAGAGGGAAGTGAAACAGATGGAAGTAAGGAGAGGAATTGGTTGATTTAATAAGTGACGAATACCATACCCTGGCCGCGGGAACTCTCACCAACATTTTTTTTATGTTTTAACAGAAATTATGGCTATATTTTCATATTTCTCTTTGACAGAACACTCTTCCAAGCATGAGATATGTAAAATGCTTCTTTTGTTCAGTTAAAATCACTGCAGTAAATACGGGGAGGGAATTGTACTCCTATAGCACGATCGCATTTATTAGTGAACCTTAAATATGGTGTGCAAATAATGATAGGTTTATGAAACTTCTTTTACTACTTCCTATAGCGGAACAGACTACCCCAAGGACTTCTTTGGCTACCAGGGCTAAGTTACACAATTCCATAAGCTGAATATATTATTCACTGAAGCTATAGTGATATTCTAAGTGGACAACAAAGCAAGATGTAATTCCTCTGTATGTGATCTCTATGTCAAAGCTACACATACATGCATCACTTATAAGACACACACACCTTAGTAGGTATATTAAAGCATACTATTACTAAATTGTAATAAATTATATTACTATAATATATACTAAGGCACTGGTACTCAAACGTCTTGGGAGTAAATCTCCTGAAATGTCTTTGTAGGGGAGGGTGAAAGGTAGTGATGAAATCCCCAGGATTGCACCACTGTGGGGGAAGGAGGTGCTATTTTTAAACTTACATGCTGTCAGGGTCTGGGGTGTGTGGGGAGCCCCACAAAGCACTCTGCAGGGCTCCCTGCGGCTTGTAAAAAGTGAAAGTTGTGATTGCAATGAAACCAAAACTTCCACTTTTGCATCACTGTTTTCCCCCTGCCCCTTAAAGGGAAAGGCTACTCTCCAGTTTGAGGACCCAGACTGTACTAAGGTATATTATTATTGTATTTACTGATTTCTAGAGCTCCAGCCATGCACATAGTCTGCATATTAGTCACCTGCACAAAAAAGTCTTCAGCAGCAACTTCAGCTTCTTCTTTCTGTGTAGGAATTTCTTTGGCTAGAATACTATAGGTAGTGACAACAATGTCAAATTCAGAGAGGCTACAAAGAAGGGGAGAGACAGTTGGTGAGCATACTTGGTGTTTCAGTACTACAATGTGCACACTTTTTATAAATCATGGGGTAGAATCAGTGTGGCTGATTTCAGTTTTCCATGTTAACATTGCCTTTGCTAAGGGAGGAGCTGGCAAACAGCAAACCTGATTCCTGCAAAAGAGCATGCATTTCCACCCACCCTTCCACACCTTATTAGAGGTAGAGAGAGGGATCGATAAATAGCACAGCCTGGGACACAGAATTCGTTCCCTACCCATCATAAGAGTGAAGGCTCATTCATCTGCTTCATAAGGATAAATGCTAACTGCTGATAGCAGCAGAAAGATGCGAAAGGCCTAAATATATGACAAGTGGATTGTGAGCGGAATCTGTTTCCCCAAGGAAATTGTTGAAGGGATAAGAGAATATCACCACATATATAGCCCTCTTCAAGTTTCAAAGTGCTTTACAAATGTTGTCTGAGTAATATTCAAAGCAGCCCTGTAAGGCAGGGTGGTTTTGGTACCCTATATTGCAAGTAGAGGCTGAAGATAACTAATGAGGCCTTGGAAGGAGTGAAATCTGAACTTGGGACTGATGGCCCCAGGTCATACTCTTAAATATGCTTGCTATACCCGCTCTCCGCATCCATGCTTCTTCAGCATTTGAACAGCCCTGTACATCTAAATACTGGTCCACAACCTCAGCTTCCAGCCATGTGTTACTTATGCAAACAACCTCACCACTTTTCACTTACGCAGTAGTATTCTTATTTCTGCTGGGCCCATGGTACAGACAAACTTTCAACTTGCCACTCCTTACGTGTCTTTCTACCTCCTTTTTCCAGTGATGGATGAGGGACGCAGGGCAGACAATCAGAGTCCCGTGGGAAACAACATCAAAAGGATCTTAAAATATAAAGATTAGTAGGTACAATATGTTTCTTTTACCAAGTATGATCACAATAATGCAGCCTCAGCTACCACACTTTCTTTCTACACAACCAGTACATCATTTCTCTTGTGTTGCAGACTGCATATATAAGACATATATGCCACTACAGACAGTGGCAGCAAAATTTCCAGCATCTTGTTATTTCCATACCTTTTCTCGACAGCCAAATCTCTAGTTTCTTCTTTTCTCCCCTCTCTTTCTGTAACAATTTCTGGGCCAGGATAAGAGCAATCATTGTTAAAGTCTTCCCTAAGCCCATATCATCAGCTGGGAAGAAAAAGGAGAGAACAGAACAGAAATCAGGGAGTGACAGGCACAAAGGGCACCTTAAACACTTGATCAGGCACTTCAGGTCTTGTTGATAGTGGTCCTGCAATGCCTTGACTGCAAGGGGGGGGGGAAATGAGGATCTGTGGCATGAGGCAAGCTGCCCGTTCAGCTGCATGTGCTAACCAAACAAGAGAACACTACAACTGGGAATGAGTTGTTCTCTGCAGGCCAGCATTAATGTCATCAGGATGTGTCCAGGCTCTTTGCTTTATAATGCTCTGGGTGAGTCTGCACCCTGGATATGGAAGTGACAGAAGCATCACTCCTTAACAAATCCATCTCTCCAGGTCGCTGGGCTTCTATCTTGCCAGTGATATCTTCAGCAACACTGCCCTGGATCAAGGCTGTTGAGAATAAGGGGTGGAGTTTAGCCAAGCTCCTACTCCGTACAGTCTGAGCCCACAAGGGCTCCAGCTGAACTTTAAGGTTCCAATACCATTTGCCAAAGCCTTCTTCATTCCAGAAAAGATCTTTGTAAACCTTTCAAAGGTTGAGAAATAGATTTGTGTCAGGGCTTGATTAATATCTACTGCTATCCTAGGCTGCAAGACAAAAGATTTCCATGGCCTATTTCTGGCCCTCAACTTCCAGTATAACAGTTAAAAAAAAAGCAACAAACCTTAACATTGCACATTGTCTAAAGGTTCCTTACCCAGAATTCCACCACATGGCTTCTGATTCTCCCTCCACAGAAGCCAAGCCAGTGCTTGTTTCTGATGTGGCAACAAAGAGACCTGAGAAAGTCAAACATAGGATTTGAAGTTAATTGCTAGTTAACAACTGATTGCAATTAATATATACAATAAACTGCACTCTGTGCAACAGGCTTTCATCTGGGCAGGAGGTCTGCCCAGGAGGCAGGAGGTCTGGTCTAGAGGGTAGAGCCTCCGTCTGCCTGAAGATAACATCCACAAAGTCGCCAGTTCGAGGCCACCGGCACCGTGTGACCTTGGAGCAGCTGACAAGCTGAAGCCGAGCTATTCCATCTGCTCTGAGCGTGGGAGGATGGAGGCCAGAATGTGAAGCCAGATCGGAATGAAACACCTTGAATGTAGTCGTTCTTGAAAGAAAGAACCTTCTTTGAAATGGTAAAAATCCCTATTTAATAAGGGATTTAATAAAGCCTGCCTATGTAAACTGCCTTGAATAAAGTCTTGAATAAAGACCAAGAAAGGCGGTATATAAATACCTGTTATTATTATTATTATTATCTCACTGGGGCATCAGGCTTAGCTTGATATGAGTCATTCCATTTATTTATATTTTATTTCACTTTTCTCTGGGCAACTGACATGGGCTCCAAGAAGTTTCCTGCCAGGTACACACCCATTTAGCTTCAGTGATGACACAGTACAAGATGTTCCCAGACCATTGAACCTGGGCCATGAATTCCTCAGTCATGAAATACATGAGGATTTTCTTTTACAATTCTTTAATATTATAAAATGAGCAAGATACAACAGCTACAATAAAAATGAATTTCCACTTTAAGTACAAAGTTTTTTTAAAACAAAACTATCAATTTTTCTGTATCATAAGAACATAAGAACAGCCCCACTGGATCAGGCCATAGGCCCATCTAGTCCAGCTTCCTGTATCTCACAGCGGCCCACCAAATGCCCCAGGGAGCACACCAGATAACAAGAGACCTCATCCTGGTGCCCTCCCCTACATCTGGCATTCTGACTTAACCCATTCCTAAAATCAGGAGGTTGCGCATACACATCATGGCTTGTAACCCATAATGGATTTTTCCTCCAGAAACTCGTCCAATCCCCTTTTAAAGGCATCTAGGCTAGACGCCAGCACCACATCCTGTGGCAAGGAGTTCCACAGACCGACCACGCGCTGAGTAAAGAAATATTTTCTTTTGTCTGTCCTAACCTGCCCAACACTCAATTTTAGTGGATGTCCCCTGGTTCTGGTATTATGTGAGAGTGTAAAGAGCATCTCCCTATCCACTCTGTCCATTCCCTGCATAATTTTGTATGTCTCAATCATGTCCCCCCTCAAGCGTCTCTTTTCTAGGCTGAAGAGGCCCAAACGCCGTAGCCTTTCCTCATAAGGAAGGTGCCCCAGCCCCGTAATCATCTTAGTCGCTCTCTTTTGCACCTTTTCCATTTCCATTTTGAATAATGAATTTACTATTACATGAGCACAAACACTCTAGTACTATTTTAAAAAATAAAGCTGCCCTTTGTAATTCTCAGAATGACACAGGAAAATCTCCAAACTTGAGCTAGCTCTGAAACTGACAGCAATTCTTTATGTCCAAATGCTGAAGGATGAATAGTTCCTATGTGAGAAGGCACCGCAGACACTTGCCTATGTTGGTCTCACAGATAAGCTGAGGGCAGATTTTGACTCAAGTCAAACTATACAACTTTAAACCAAAAACACAGCCTTTGGATTGCCAAAGAGGTTCCTCGATAAAAACTGATTAAATTAAAAGCATTTGGTCGATTAGGACAAGAATAAGATGCAAAAATCAAAACAGAAGCGGGAGCTGCAATAGGAGATGTTAATGCGCAGCCATCTTCCCCCACCCACTCAAAAATCATGGAATTTTCTATGACCCTCGGATAAATTGGGGGATAAACTTAGGGGGGGTCCCTGACTATAATTTTGTCTTATTTTACCAGATCCTAAAAAATAACCTACCAGTAGTTGTTACCCAAGAACTGTATAGTCTCTAATTTATTAAAAATATAGTAAAAGATCATAAGATACATTTTTATTCATTAACTTTTTACATTCTGGTCATCACAACCTTTTTGTAAACACTATCAGAGTCAGTGCACTGTAAACAAATACCAGTAGGACCATTAGTCAAATCCTTCTTTAAGATGCCTGGTGTGTTAAGCCAGAGGCTCAACATACAACTTATAACACATAACTGGGAGTGTGGAATTCAATTCACAGGGGAGACACAAGCAAAAAGGAATGAGCATGAGCAAGCGCAGCTACACATAGCTGCAACCCAATTTACTCAGAAGTAGACCCATTGCTTTCCATGGGTGTTATTCTTAAGTAATGGTGCACTGAATTGTAGCATCAGGTTTTGTTTCAGATGGAAATAAGAATTATATCCTGGTGTTTTTAAAACCAGACCTCTGCCAAACATTTGCAATTTGGATGCAAATCTCTTGTTGTCTTGTGCGCTCCCTAGGGCAGTGTTTCTCAAACTGTGGGTCAGGACCCACTAGGTGGATCACAAGCCAATTTCAGGTGGGTCCCCATTCATTTCAATATTTTATTTTTAATATATTAGACTTGATGCTATCATGGTATGTGACTGCATTTGGGGAAATGTTACAGACCTGTACTTTTACAAGCTACAATGTATATTCTTTTAACAATGATAGTAAATAGGACTTACTCCTCGGTAAGTGTGAGTAAGATTGCAGCCTAGGATTGTTAAAAATTTCCCTGCTTGATGATGTAACTTCTGGTCATGACATCACTTCATGTGGGTCCTGACAGATTCTCATTCTAAAAAGTGGGTCCCGGTGCTAAATGTGTGAGAACCACTGCCCTAGGGCATTTGGTGGGCCACTGTGAGATACAGGAAGCTGGACTAGATGGGCCTACAGCTTGATCCAGCGGGGTTGTTCTTATGAAGGAGGCTGCAGAAGGGTTGGGTTTGATCCTGACAAAGATAATGAAACTTGCTTGATTTAAATGGATGCCTTGAGTACTTCCTTACTTTTTTCTCAGTAGGAGTGAATAGGTTAACTTCAGTTGCAACTTTGTAGATTCAGTGCCCTGGAGAGTAATAGCCCTATAATTATCTCTGCATTGTCCTTTGGGCTTCTAGCTGCAGAGGTGCGCCTGAACAGCCCTGACCCAAGTGACCCACAGATAAGACAAGATTTACACTTAATTTATTGGTAGAAATTTTTCATCTTATAGGCAAGTATCTATGGATACTATTGAATGAGGGAAAGTAAGGCCACATCTTTAATTTCAACATGAACCAATATGGTACAGATAAATAATACTTTGAGTGTGAGACCTAAAGGAGAAATGTTTTTTGGTTTCCTTTCAAAAAGCTACCTCAAAATATTTGCAACTCTGCCATTTTGCTACAAGCAAAACAAAACAGGCACTATCATAACAGGCATTTGCCACTGCAGGATGACCAGCTGCTAGGTTGGGAGCCCTGACTATCTCTTCCCAAGTGGGTCCAGGACTTTTTTCCTGATGATCTTGCAAGATAGTCCAATTTTATCTAGGATTCAGCCCACTGGAAATTTTTCAAGAGCAAACCCCAATACATGAATGGGAATGGCAGGAGAGCAGAGAATGTGACAGATGTTGTACAATTAGCAGAATGTGGTCTCAGCACAGGCCGAGGTCAGGGAAGTGGGTGAGACAATCAGCTGAAAAACAATGCATTTATGTACACATGAGGGCAGATGCAAGAGCACTAGGAAAAATCCAGGATGTGTTAAAATTCAGTGCTCTCTGATGGTTGGTGCATGTATACCTCTGTAACAATAAGCCTAGAACAAGCATCTGAAGAGGCTTACAAATACCAGCAGACAACTGCACTCAAAATATTTCTGCCTTTTCCCATTTTGCACAAAATCATTCAAAGTGTAAAGATGCTTTGGTAATGAACTTTTTAGCTTATGTAAAGCTGGCAGCACATTGTTTATTGGCAGAGACTGATAACGATAGAGATAGGGAACAAAACTACAGGATGATCTTTCTTTCATTCAACTCACCTTTAACCCAGCCGGGTCCTCAGACACTGTCTCTTCTGTGGGGCAGGACTCAAGGGATTTGTGGATCTGATTAATGGCATCAGTTGTGGCATTGTACACAGCTCTCAGGCGATCTTCAGTCATCCGGCCTCCATAAAGGGCCTGCCCATGGGAGCTCTCTAGAAGACAGAGAATCAAGGGATAAATAACTATAACACAGGATCTGAAGCAGATGTGATGTAGGGATTACATCTGACATATTTCTATTCAGACCCAGCAGGGCTCATGTTGACCAAACCAGTCATGGGAACTGGAGCTTCTGACGAAACATAATGGCCAACAAGAGATTTCTGCATTTGTTTGATCCTCATAACATGGAAGCCTGAATCAAGAAAGTCTCAAACAGAGAACTCTATGGAAGTAATATCTCTTGTATGTTTAGTACAGGGGGGAAAAGTAGAACTAGATCCAATTGGTACAAACTGCAGGAGAGAAAATTCCAGTTGGATATTAGGAAGAGGTTCTTGATGGTAAGGAGTAGAACAGATTGCTGAGAAAGGTGGTGGATTCTCCCTCACTAGAGATCTTCAAGCACAGTCTCGACAGACACCTGCTGGAAATGCTCTACGAGGATTTCCTACTACAGGCAGGGGGTTGGACTAGTTGTTTGTGGGTCACTTCCAACTCTATGATTCTATGAAAGACTGGCATGAACAAATCATTTTATGCACCAGATATCCACCCAATATTTTGCGATAGTGACCTAATAAGGTTAAAGTGACTCGGGAGACAGCAAGAGATGCTCAATGCTTTAGCCAAGTCCCCCCCCCATATGAAAACTCACAGCAAAAATTCTTATGTTCATAGTCAGCTTTCTTTCAATGGATACTTAATTTTATGAGGTCACACTTATCTCAAAAGTTCAATTCGCCTTCCAGTGTGTAATCTACTTTTGTGCAATACATAGTAATTTGTTTTCATAGAACTCTAAACAGTTGTGTTGTAGAATTGTACAGTTGTGTTGGAGAGTGCTAGGAACAGTCTATGTGCACTAATTAATCCAAATGTATACACCATCTAATAGGCAAATACCAAATTAGATTTTTCATATTTCTTCCCTTGCAAAACAAACAAAAAACCAAAGAGAAATCAGCGCCCAATATCTTGTTCTGTTATCCCTTGATGCTAAAAGCATCTAACTGTGGAATGATGTTCACTTAAATGTAAGAATGCAGCTAAATATGTATTCATAATGCAACACCTTTCCAGCTCTCCTCTCCTCCCAATGTGCTTGCTCATAGATCTGGAGAGACATTCCAAAGATACAATGTAAGTCTCATTAGACTTTACTCTCAGAGCTGGTCTCTCCCCCCACTTACCTCCAGAAGGCTGCCTCCAGGGCTGACTGGATTGCAGAGGAGGATGCAACTCTAAGGAGCTGCCTGCATGATGGTCTTGGAATGACTGTGGTCCTCCCTCTCCCACAGTATCTGGTTGTTTTATGGTGCTTTTGCCGAATGGATTCTGTGGCAACTCTTCACATCTAATACTGCTCACATCTCCTGTGGTGCAAAAGCTAGTTTAAGCAAGCAGAAATGGTACACAGTACAACTTCTCCATTGCCTACACTTGGCTAGAGCCCCCCCCCTCCACCCCAGGCTGATCTTATAAGCCACTCTGGGTGATGGTTGAGCGGACAAGCAGCTGACCTCACACTCCAAAGAATCCCGACCACTTCCTCAGGTAATATAAGCTGCAAAGACTCCCAAGCAATAAGACCAACAGATACCGCTGAAGTGGAGCCCAAGTTGCGACAGATGCGAGATTTTACCTTTGACGTGCCCAGCAACATTGTCACAGCAAGCCACTGTGTGAGCTTCACGAGTCACTCGAGGGGACAGATGCAATAAGCCCCACACTACATGAAAAAGTTCCACTGGAGGGCGTTCTGTAGACATGATGGTAGCAGAGAAAAAAATGTTCTTTGCTATCATCACCGCCAAGGAGCAGGCTCCAATATGTGTTCTAGCCTGTATTTGGTTGAACTCAATATGGGTTTTCCTCTACCATGGTTCAAGACGCCTGCCCAATTATGTCACAGCCTGCAGCTCCTCAGAAAACTCCCTTAGCTCCACAATGAGGCAGGGGGTTGCACAGAAGCAATCACATCTACAGTTGCAGTCATTTCTTTGACCAGAGCTGCGGATGAGTTGCCAGCCCTGGCAGTAGGAAAATTCCCCTTCAGCCCTCAAGAATCATCAGGATCCATCAGCCTGTGACCCAGTTAAGAGCTCTGAAATAGAATTCTGTGAACTAGATAATAAAAAAAGTTTTCCTAAAGAGATGGAACATTACCTCCCAATTCTGAATGAATCAGCTTACCTTCTTTAACGTGATCTTTGGATTCCAGGTTAAGAGAACTGAGTGCAGCTTCTAGTTCTTGAACTTGCTTCAATATACGTTCCCCTTTATCTGGTAGAGATTTCAAATTCACCATTTTTAGTGTGTTCTAGAGAGAAGCGGAGCAGGGCAGAAGAAAAAGTTATTGGCTTCCTACAGGTTAGATCTACCATTCTCTCCATAGCATCTCTGAAATATTTCAGAGTTATGCAGGATTGATTTGCACACAGCATCAGCAGCGTGTTCTGTGACAATTGCTGTGATTCAATCACACACTTCAATGCTTCCCTCCCAGCCTGCCCTCCTCCGCAATCAATGGAATACTTGATTAGGGAACTGCTCATTACCAATTGCTAGCAAGGAAAACTGCTGCTAGAAAGCGATCGAAGCACACAAAGGGCCAGAAAATAAAAGTACAATGGCATGTTTTGAATGACACCAACTCCAAGCAAAGATCCAACAACATGACCTAGTGGCTAGAATTCTTTGGGGGTTTGTAGCAATCCAGAAAGCGTTACTTTGAAACAAAAAATATTTGAGCCCTGTTGCAAACAGAAGCTCAGACACTGGAAAAGAAAGCAAACTAGTATATGAGAGAGAGAAAGAGAGAAAGAGACCTTTTTCTGTCTCAGCTGAGCTGTAAGGTGACTGTGCAAGTTTCTGGAATTCACTATTGCTTTCTTCTGCAAAACTTCTTGCGAGATAGAAGACAAGTTTTTCTGATGGTGAACCTTTTTCTCCTGGGGAAGGGAAAGCTCGACAGGTAATTTTCGGGGCACAAATACATCACTGCTAGCATCTTTACTAGGACAGGTTATCTCTTGTGGATCTATTCCGGTCTGAAATAATGCTGGCTGTTCCTCTGGATTTCCTTTAGGGGGCACTGCTGGCAAGCCTGTACATTTCTTCTCTTCAATTGTCCCATCACTGCTCATCTTGCCATTTGTCTTCACTGCTACTGCTTTGTCTCGGCAGGATTTTAATTCTCCCTTTCCCAGTTGCTCCTCATTAAGGGGCTCTGTGTTTGATGTGTGGCTATTGAAGACTGGCAATGACTGCTTTGGTTTGACTCCATTCTGCAAGACATCTTCAGTGGATCTCACCGTTGAATCCTTTCTTATATGTCCAGAAGTCTCAAACATTTTGCTGGAACCATATCTGATTGGCTTTTCCATTTCAATTGCAGACTTGCATGACTTAATCTGGGTTTCTATTCTTTCCCTGGATGCACTTTTTTCTTCTCCAAACTGTTGGTGCTCAGTCTTTATTCCTGATAGAAGCTCTTTCCTAAAAAATTCAGATAACTTTTGCTGATCCCTTTTATCAGAGTCTAGAACTTCTCTGTTCTCCTTTTCTTTTTTTACTAATTTTTTATCCTCACTGTCATTCCCTTGTTTCAAAGACAATGAGTCATGACTCTTGCCTGGTATTTTAAATGGATTTCTTTGATCTCTGTGATTAAGGAGCGACTCCAACGTGCGCTGAGACTGTGGTTTAGTTGACAATCTGATGGTTTTAGAATCCTATAAAACACCCAAATGAAATCTTAGTTTTGCATACAATTTAGAAATAGTATAAATACTAGGGCTATGTGCACTTCTGCAGAATTCCTCAACAGAAATTAGTACATAGCATGAAAGTTAATACCCAGATGATCTTTATTTTTAATTTTTAAAAAAACTTCTACACCTCATGATTACGAAATCACAGAACAATCAGGACAGTATTGTGCTGGGATTCACTGCCTTGTACACTTTCCTATCCATCCCAACAGACAGCATTAAACAGATGCCATGGCCCTCTATATACAAGTCTGATACCTTTTCTGTCAACCCATATCTTTGTTAAACATTTCTGCTGTTTGAGCCAGAATTATGCAAGTCAGACAGATGCATATTTAAATGTGCTACATATTTTTAATTTAGATACCAAATCTGATTTCCCTAGTACAGATGAATACTCATTCCTTGTCTTTAGGCTAGCAGACTTACAGCACAAGCCTATATATGTTTACTCAGAAGTAAGTCCCATTTTGTTCAATGGCACTTATTCCAAGGTAAGTGTGTTTAGGATTGCAACCTTGTAGGCTCATAAAGCTCAAGATAAATTATCATCTTCAGTTATGCCCCATTCACTAACTTAAGATGACAAATTAATGTGGGGTCACCAAACATCTTTTGCTGAACACCAATATAATCCTTCATCTTTATGTCCAACATAACCCCCCAACAGTGGTTAAAAACAACTTTCAGGACATGTTCATAACTTCAGAACAGTCAGGCTGTGAAAAGAGAGGCTCTTTCTTTCCAGTGAAGCAGGACCTTGGCCTTAAATGCTTCTTCCTTTATGGAAATAGGCTTCAAATTACAAGGCTCCGATTCTTGGAGATGGGTAGCTCAGATTATTATGGTGAAGACATGCAAAGGAATCTGCTGTTATGCAGTTAACTGGCTGGTATGCAAAGCAACTTTATAAAAATTTCATTTCTCACACTGAAGCCATTAGGTATACCTGCCACGGCACACTTCCACACCATTTCTTTCCTTCCAGCTTAGCTTTATCACATCGATACAACAGTCTAATAAACAAAACAGAACACAGTGTTAAACTGGATTCTAATGCTTTGAGCACCCCATCCACCTGGAATACAAATGCCAAAACTTCACAAGTTCTTTGGAAAAAAATATACCTGTATGTTTCCGCCTCCTGCTGCTGGATCAAAGCTTGCAAGTCCACAACATGCTCAACGTGCATCAGGCAGTAAGATGGACAAAGGCTGGGGAAAGGAAAGATAGTTATATACAAAAGTAAGACTTCTGGCAAAAATACTTAAAGGGTCCTTGATAGACCTTCAGTTAATATTAACTGCTCCTGTGTTTTACTATCCTCCCAAATTTCTCTCATTTACCGTAAGTAAGGTGTTGTGACACCCCAACCTGAGGGCCCTGGCCTCTGCCACCTTAGGGGGCGGGGGGGAGGCAGCTATGCGATTCCCAGGATCGCATTGCTAAGGGGGCTGCAGGGACTGGCATTTACTTACCAGTCCCTGCAGCAGCCTCCCAGGGGTGCAGAGAGCTCTGCACAACCCACCATAGGGCTCCCCAGCCTTCAAAAAGTGAAAGCGCAGTGATCATGCTCCACTTCCAGTTTTGCAGAGGTGGGGCACGATCGCTCCACTTTCAGTTTCTGAAGCTTGGGGAGCCCTGCGGAGGATCGCACAGGGCTCCCCACACCCCTGGGAGGCTGCACCTCCTTAGTGACACAGTCCTGGGGATTGCTTCACTGCCTTCCCCCTGCATCTGCGGCCTTCCCTGCTCCCTCACAAAGACTTGGTGGCTTTCAAACTCTCCCAGAGAGTTTGAGAACCACTGGTTTAAGGCCATAACTTTCTCTTGTCCTGTCAGAAAAGTAGAGGTAACATAAATGTCTGACTATATCCTGAATCGATAATGCCCAGTTTGACACAGTCCAAAGATTTTTTCCAATACAACAACAGAGTGGCAGAATGTTACTTCATTGTGAGGATACTAGGGCAAGTGGCTGCTCATTCCCAGAGCCTGAGATTTAAGAAAATGAGCAGGAACCACAAAGCTGTTCAACCTACTCAGTGGAAAGTTGAAATCCGCAAGATGGTCGGTTCTGAACTCCACACAGGTAAAAGCTTTTGCCTTTGTTAGGGCCATCTCGGACACCAGTCTTCAAAACACAGGGAAGCCCTGAAAAGAAAGAAAGTGAAAGAGAGATACATTTTAAAAGGTGCCATGGGTGGAGCTCAGAGCAATTCTAGTCAATGCCTCATCCCAGTTTAAGGAGCCATGTCTCCCAACACCGTCCCATCTCCAACCCTAGGATTGGATCTAGACATTTCTATACCATGACATAAAGATCTGTTGGTTTCTTCCCCCACCTTTAAATTCTTGAGCTAAAATTACCCCTGCAGTTTAACACCAGCACATTATTAGTCCAGGGTGCACTCTGCAAACAGATCCTGTCTGGAACAGCACTGAAGTTAACTGACATGAGTCAGCTGAACTCCTGTACAGGTAGGTACTTCATCTTAACCCATTTCTGCCCAGCCCACAGGTGTACACATTTGATTCCTGCTGCATATATGCAACGTTGGGCAGAAATGGCTTAAAAGTGTTAGGAACTGCAAATTTGGGGAGGGGAGTGCCTTAATCATGTTCTCCACCCCAGCTCCTCCTTTTGGCCCTGCTGAATAACCAACCGGATGAAGGGTTGCTTAAGCTCCTGTGTCTTTGGGGTCGGTCCTATTAAATACTAAATAATAAATAGTACTAGATCTCAGCTCTTGATTTTCGCCTTTCCCAGAAAACCCTGGGCACTTGCCGCCCTCCTGCATTCCTCACCATGCACAGAGCAGAGCACTTTCTCCATCGCTAGCCGCTGGTGCAGACCAGGCTCTTGCCTCTCCTTTCTTCCACCCAGCGCAGTTCTGGGAATGAGGAGGAGCTAAAGCTACACGATCCAGGCTCCTCAAGCCTTCAATCACACTGTTCCCCTGCCTGCTGGCCTTTGCAGAGCCAACTGCAATGGGGAGAGAGAGGGCAGTCCCAGGAAAGAGGAAGAGTTTGCAGTTGCAAAGCAGCAGCTGGGATTCTGGGCGCGAGCGTTTTGTCCAATCAACGGGGGAAGAGGCTGCAGCCGCGGAGGGAAGGCAGCGCGATTGGCTGGAAAGACATCCAATGCATTCATACTGCGAAGGTTGAAGCAGAGGCGCCTACAGACCAGTTGTTGGAAGAGGCAGTGGTGTAGCTAGAGGGGGGCAAAGCAATAGGACTGCAAGCCTATGCACACTTTCCTGGGAGTAAGCCCCATTTGGCACAATGGGACTTACTTCTGAGTAGACATGCATCGGATTGTGCTGCAGCCTCCCTGCAGGACAGGCACGTAGTCAGGATTCTAGAGGTGGGGGGGGCACTATTTTTTCAAGGGGGGCAATGATGTCGATGTCAGGTATCTGTACTGGTGGGCAAAATGAAAGGATAAGTCTGGAGAAACATCAAATACCCAAAACTCCCCCAAATTTCATGAAGAGAAAATAATGTGGGTTTTTTTTAAAGATGCATTCATTGTCTGTAAAGCCATGTGACAATAATTTGCATAGAATAAATGCATCTCTGCATGCCATGGAAAATGTATTGCCTACATAGAAATAACATGCAGCATATCCTTTCATTTACACCCCAATGCAATACACAGGCCTGCAATCCTGCAAAAGTAAAACATATCACTGTGATGCAGGTAGAATTTACTTGTATTGAAAGTGCCTATTTAACACCTATATAGCACCCATCTAACACCTATATAATGCCTATCTAGCTCTTATGCAACACCTATCTATCACCTATCTAGTGCCTATACACCTATTTAGTGCCTATCTGCCTATTTAGCACCTACATAATGCCTATTTAGCACCTATATAGTGCCTACGTAGCACCTATTTAGCACCTACATAGCACCTATTTAGCGCCTCTCTAACGCCTATATAGCACCTATCTAACACCTATATGCCTATCTAGTGCCTATGCAACACCTATCTAGCACCTATCTAGCACCTATAGCATCTATCTAGCACCTATCTAGTGCCTACATAGCACCTATCTAGTGCCTATCTAGCACCTGTATAGCACCTATCGGGCACCTATCTAGCGCCTATCTAACACCTACATTGCGCCTATCTAGTGCCTATATGACGCCTATCTAGCACCTATCTAGCACCTACATAACACCTATTTAGTGCCTACATAACGCCTATTTAGTGCCTAACACCTATCTAGCATCTATATAGCGCCTATCTAGCATCTATATAGCGCCTATCTAACACCTATATAGTGCCTATTTAGCGCCTACATCAGGGGTGCTCAATAGGTGGATCGCGATCTACCGGTAGATCGAGAGGCAAAATGAGTAGATCGTGGAGCCCTGTCTCTCCAAACTGTTAATATGTCAGTTTCATCTAGTGACTAGACCAAACTGACATATTTAGCTGACACTAAACTGAAACTGACACTTTAGCTGCTCTTCAGGCATGCAGCAACAAAACTGATGAAACTGACTAGACTCCAGCAGGGGCTCCATACATTAAAGGGGGTGTCTGTCAGACGCTTCCTTCCCCCCTGGTAGATCTCCAGGCCTTGCTGGGTTTCAAAGTAGCTCTCGAGCCAAAAAAGTGTGAGCACCCCTGGCCTACATAATGTCTATTTGGCACCTATCTAACACCTATCTAGCACCTATATAGTGCCCACATAACACCTATTTAGCGCCTATCTAACACCTATATAATGCCTATCTAGTGCCTGTCTAGCACCTCTATAACGCTATATAGCACCTATCTAGCATTTGTCGATGACACATTGCTGATGCATGGATACATATTAAAATAAAATTTATTTACATCAAAGCAAGAGGAAAGATATGCTAGTCAAATACAGTCAAGTCATTGGAACACTAGTTTTTTTTACAATATTCATTACTTTTAAAAAGCAAAGTACAAAAGATTTGAGTTAATTGAATCTACCTGGTGGAGCTGAATCCTCCCAGCTTTCTGAGAGTTGAATCTCCTTAGAACCAGGGGTGGATCCAGTGTCTGTATTTGGGAGGGGCCATGAGCACTACCTTCAGAGCCCAGGTCAACCAGGCAGGTAGACCTGGGCTTTCGACTTGGAGCCCAGGACTACCAGCTAGGTAGACCTGGGCTCTTGCTTGAGCTTATTGCCTCTGTGGCCATTTGCTGGGTGGGTAGACCTGGGCTGCTGCCTGGACTTGGAGCCCAGGTTTACCTGCTGTGTAAACCTGGGCACCTGCTTGAGCTTATCGCTTCTGTGGACATTTATTGGGCAGGCAGACCTGGGTCTGGGCTCCCACCTGGACTTGGAGGCCAGGTCTACCTGCTTGGGTAGACCTGGGCTCCTGATTGAGCTTATAGCCTACATAAGAAGAGCCCTGCTGAATCAGGCCAAAGGCCCATCTAGTCCAGCTTCCTGTATCTCACAGTGGCACACCAAATGCTTCAGGGAGCACAAAAGGCAGCAACCTGCATCCTGGTGTCCTCTCCTGCACCTGGCATTGAGGTAGCCTACTTCTAAAATCAGGAGCTTGCACATACCTATCATGACTTGTACAAATCGATGGTAAGGCCACACCTGGAGTATTGTGTCCAGTTCTGGTCGCCACATCTCAAAAAGGACATAGTGAAAATGGAAAAGGTGCAAAAGAGAGCGACTAAGATGATTACTGGACTGGGGCACCTTCCTTATGAGGAAAGGCTACAGTGTTTGGGCCTCTTCAGCCTAGAAAAGAGATGCCTGAGGGGGGACATGATTGAGACATACAAAATTATGCATGGGAAGGATAACGTGGATAGAGAGATGCTCTTTACATTCTCACATAACACCAGAACCAGGGGACATTCACTAAAATTGAGTGTTGGGAGGGTTAGGACAGACAAAAGAAAATATTTCTTTACCCAGCGTGTGGTCAGTCTGTGGAACTCCTTGCCGCAGGATGTGGTGACGGCATCTGGCCTGGATGCCTTTAAAAGGGGATTGGACAAGTTTCTGGAGGAAAAATCCATTATGGGTTACAAGCCATGATGTGTATGTGCAACCTCCTGATTTTAGAAATGATCTATGTCAGAATACCAGGTGCAAGGGAGGGCACCAGGATGCAGATCTCTTGTTATCTGGTGTGCTCCCTAGGGCATTTGGTGGGCCACTGTGAGATACAGGAAGCTGGACTAGATGGGCCTATGGCCTGATCCAGTGGGGCTGTTCTTATGTTCTTATGACTTTTCTCCAGAAATTTGTCCAATCCCCTCTTAAAGGCATCTAAGCAAGTTGCCATCACCACTTCCTGTGGTAAGCTTTAAGATTTCTTCTCCATTTTCAGTCATAAGACTAAGAAATGTTCCTTGCTGTGGCACCTGTCAAATTCAGAATGCATCTAAAAGCATCCCAAAGTAGAAATTAAAACTATAATCTTGTACTTACCTATAGCACATTCCTATGTATGTTTACTAAGAAAGTAAGGTCTACGATGCAGGTGTAGTTGGAAACAAGTTCCATTGACATCTGTGGGACTTTGGGGCGGGGGAGGGGGAGGAACGTATAAGATCGAACAGTTAATATCAACCACTAACTAATTTCCCAGCCATTCTTCACACTAAGAAGCTTGTGCAATTAAGTCACCAGGGACACACTAGTCAGAAAATGACAGAAGTACTGTGCCTTTTGAGCCATCTAACCAAGCCTTGTTTAAAGAATTACTATTTTGCTGTTAAGTCAAACTAGTAGGTCAAAGTAGTTAATTGTGTTTTATAAAAGCATGCTTAATCTCAGAAATGCTTCTCTTTAATTAAAAGTAGCAGTAGAGGCCTCAATTTAGATCAGGGCCATAGCGCACAGGAAGGGATGGGTTAATCCTTTAACATAGCTTTCCTGAAAACTGTCTCTTTATAGCCCTGAAGCGGCTATTTACTGCAAATACTCACTTGGAAGGAACTGTTAGGTGGAAAAATAGCACAATAGGGGAAAGGAGTAATGTGCTCTCTCCCCACATGTTGCATATATGAATCTCACCCCTCCCATAGCACTCTTGGACTAAGCATGCATCTTTCAAACTAAGCTGCATATCTAATTTGACCCTAAGAAATACCTTACTACCATTAGGGGCTTCTTTTGAGCTGGAAAAAAAAATACTGGCAGTCTATATACATATTTATTTTTCAAAGCATTAATATAGAAAACTATGTATCCTTTCTAACACTTGGGGAGGGAACACAAAATTAATACAAATCTTTGTGAAACTATTTCATGGACTTATAACATAATCCTGTCCATGCCTACTCAGAAGTGTCATTGCAATTTGCTCCCTCATAAGTGGGATTGTACTATTAGTGTTGTGCTCAGAGTATCACGAACATTCCCTATAATGGATGCATTCTGAATTTGCCATCAGATTGCCTCTTCTATTCCAAAAGCAGCATGACCAGTATAACAGACCCAGAGCCCAATCCTATGCATGTCTACTTAGAAGTATAGTTAATGTGGCTTATTCCCAGGTAAGTGTGGGTAGGATTGCAGCCCCAATTATTTGCAAGGATTTCTCTTCAAAGTACAGGAGAGAGAGCCATGTCAGCCTCCTGCAAATGCTTGGAGCATGAACTTCCAGTAGGACAACTTGATTTCAGTCTATGAGAGTGAATAAGGAACATCACAGATGCGAAAAGGTCACAAAGATGGTGCACAATCCTAATTCATTGGCAGGTGAAGAAAGGATATTCTTCCCAAAGTGATTTGCATTTCATTTGTAATACTTTTCGGTTAGTCATCAGAGCATCCATTTGGGCTGATCCAAAGCTGAGGTCTTAATATTTGGAAAATAGTTTTATTCTCCATTTACAATTGTAGAAGACAAACAATGAAAGCTGCCTTCTTCCGAGTGAGACCATTGGGCCATCTAGTTTAGTGTTATTGGTAGTACCTCTCCAAGATTTCAGGCAGGAAGTTTTCTCTGTCCTGCCTGGAGATCAAACCTGAGACTTTCTGCATGCAAAACAGATGCTCTTCCATGGAGCTATCACTCCTTCCTTCAAACCACCACACAACAGGGGTGTTTACACACAGTAGTCAAACATGTTAAGAACTGTTCTGTATTACTAAACATGCACCACGAACAGAACATGAAAACATTCAAAGCTGTTATTAGCACAGTCACAGCACTGTAAACATCGTTTGGGTAGATGGTACAAAACAAAGTATGTGCAATGGACTCCTTCCATTATAACCTTGTCAGCTTACCCTAGAATAAAATGAATTTTGTCATTACATCATTGATCAGGGTAAAATTCATGAAAACATTCTTATTAAAATTATTGCAATTTCAGTCTTGCATGCACACAGGTCAGGCTCCAAGGGGCCTCTTGCAGTGTTCTGCATACACACTGAAACTTTTCATTGGCGCTCTTCATGTTTCCCCTGGAAAACTGCTACAACAATGCGAATGATTAATGAATTGTCACTTTAGCATCCATTCCTATCCAACTTTCCAGCACTGATGCAGTCATGTCAATGGATGCGTACTGCATCCTGCGATGGAGGTACAGGAGGCCCTTTCAAGGTAAGGGAACAAAAGTTCCCTTACCTCAGAGCTGTATTGCAGCTACATCAGTGCTGGAAAGTTGGGTAGGAATGGATGCTAAAGTGACAATTCATTAATCGTTCATATTGTTGTAGCAGTTTTCCAGGGGAAACATGAAGAGCTCTTCAATTCATGAAGAGGAAGAGGGGAAACATGAAGAGGAATCTTCAATTCAAAATGGACTTTACAGCAGAACCTCACTCAAGTTTATACAACCATGAATCCAAGGTAATTTTGGAACTATAGCAATATCCTGCAGGCTTTACTGCAGAACATATTATCTGAAAGTAAGCCTCCCACTGAAGTCCAGTACTGCTCATGATCAGAACATTCTGTTTTACTGTTGGGAACTATTTTCTTGTGCTGTACATTTGTAAAATGTTTATTTTTTCATGTGTTCCTTAATGGCATATTGAGATAAACAATACTACAGGTGCAGCCTTTTTATCCACGGAATTTTTATCTGCTGATTTGTCTCAAAGCAAATGGGGTGAGGGTACTGAAAGTCACACACACCTTAGCCCCCTTTGCCCTGCGCTGGCATCTCGCTCCCTTTCCAGGCAGCCCAAAACACTGCAAAAAGGCTCTGCCTTGCCCAGGCAGGGAACAGCCCTGGAGCCATGGAAGAGGTTCCCCTTGCGAAGGAACAGGAACATTCCTGGACCCCCTGAACCAGCCGAGGCTGAAGAGGGGGGTGGAAAACCCTGTGTAACCAGAACAGTGCAGCGAGGTGGAGCTCTCTCTCTCACTCACAAACATGCAGGGGCAGGTGTGGTAGCAACGGAGGGGATTGCTTTAAAAAACCCAGGGAGTGTTTGCAGAATTCCTCCCCCCCAGATGATGCAGGCTCTCCTGCTCCAGCAAGCCTTCCCAAGCAAGCCTTGGTGAGGGGTGACAAGTGAGCAGAGAGCCGGACTACAAGTCTGAGAATGCTCCAGGGCAGAGGAGCTTCCATGATGGCAGTGGCCAGGGAGGGCTGCAGGAATGGCAGCAGCAAAGAGGAGGAGGAGGAGAACCTGCAGAGCTGTTGGGAGGCTGCCTGGGACACAGAGGATGAGGCTTCCCAAGCAAGCTCACCATTCCAACTGTGAAAGAAGCAGGACAGCTGGCAACAGGAGGGCTGAGTACGGAGGGGATTGAGAACAGCTGCCCTAGTTTCCTTCCATCCAGAAGTGTCAGGCTGCAGCGTGTTTGCGTAACTCTATGAAATTTAGCAGAACGCGTTTTTTGTTAATCACGCCAAGTCACGGCACGGAACTAACGCGGGTAAATAGGCTCCATCTGTATTTTAAATAAATAGATTGCTCTGTAAAATAAATTCCTTTATACATAGCAAAAACAAAAAACAAAACCCAAATCACCACTATGGGATTTTCCTCCTCCAGAAAGTCTTCTGCATTAAACAAGTTACACAGCTATAAACATACACCTGCCATTTTAATTTCTCAATGAAGCAGAGGCACTCTAAATGTTTCAATCACTGCTCCGTAAATATTTATGTACTCTTGGCAATTTATCTCATTTAAGTAGACAAATACAGTATACATTGTTTCAATTTTTGTAGATGGGATACAGGAAGAGTGTGTAAATTTAAGAGTTAAATGGCTTCCATATTCAAAACTGCCTCACCTATATTAAGCTGTTACAGTAACACTTCTATTACCTCAGCATCCTGAGAATGAACCTCACCATTTACTAATGCTTGCCAAAGCCTGACTACAACAGCTAAATTTTGGCACAGCAAAATTCCCAGTTGTTTCAGTGGGATCCAGATTTTGCTCTTTCTGTGAACCTAAGGAAGAAACCCCTCTAAAATCAATTCTGGAAATCAGGGACGGAGACTTTCAAGTAGGTTCATGTACACTGCCATATGAAGTAGTATTAAGCACTTCGATGGCACATGAATGACCTGAGACTACAGAGAGAAATTATGTCATGGATGCTCAGAAGTCATATCTTAATGAATTCCAGTCCTGTGCATCAATGGTCTGGTCTACACTGTAATTAGGCTTTGGGTCAGGGAAATTAAATGGATTGTACATAAGAAATAGGTCAAGTGTTGTGTATCAGCCCAACCCAAATGCATGGTGCTCCTCAGAATACATCAAGGCAGAACAATGTATAAATTTGTCTACACCATTATATACCTCTGGAAAAAACAAATCCTTGCTACTTTTCTAGGGCTGCAACCATTATCTGGTTGATATGAAACACTTCTCAGCAGGAATGTCTAGGATTGTGCTTGTCATTAGTCTCCACGTCAATTTTATTTTATTTCAGTATGAAATACCAACTGTCAGTCATTGCTGAATACTAGAGTTTCTATCAAGGCAATTAGTTTAATTGGATTTTTTCAATGAACCTTTGGAGGAAATTGTAACAGTAATCAAATTAGAGGATGGAAGAGAAAAAAAAGAGTTTTAACCCATTTTTGCCTGGCCCACAAGTGTACACATTTGGTCCCTGTTGTGTATATGCAACATTGGGCAGAAACAGCTTAAACTGACTAGCTAAGAGGAAACAAATGTGAAGACGTTACCAGAACCACAGAGTTCTGTGTCACTGAAAACAATTTGCATTTCATCATTCAAATAGTGTGTGTCCCTTCCCTTTTTTGCTCCTAATTTTCCCTGTTTTGGGATCTGTTCTCTCACAGAGCAGCCTTTCAGGCCCATAGTGGCTCTAACCCCTGCCCTTCAGAGTGGGGTAAATATTTTACATATACTCACAAATTCTAATACTGTTAAGACAAGTCTTCACATATTTTCAAATGTCTGTGACTAAAATACTGGAGGCTCCTTTCAGGGTCCTTTTCTTTTAAAAAGAACAGCAGGCCTCCATCCTTAGTGGTTTTGTCAGTTCCTTTTGAAGCATTTTTAAGTGTTCCCTTCCTCAATACACTGTAGCTGTAGTCTTTGGCCTACATTCGTCCTGCCCCCACGACGTGTGCATGCATTGCTGCCTGTCACACTTCGTACTGGAAACAAAGAGCCGGGCAAAGCATCTCCTCCAAACAAGGCAATCCTCACATCTGCTTCAATCGCTTTGGCCAAGCTGGATGCATAACTGTCCAGAGATTTATGAACTTCAGCTTTGACGTGAACAACTGGATTCTTTGCTGCTTCTGAAGAGAGAAAATACAGAGAGCAGTTTAATACTGTATAGGAGCTCGACATATACCGCAGGCATAAGGATGAATTTGGATCAAATAGTCACATTGTGTAAAGCAGTGATTTACAGTGCAGTAAAGATCTGCGCCACAGCGCATTGGTGTGCCACAAATGGTCACAGGTGTGCCATGGGAATTTGGGAAAGGGTCATTTATTAGTAGGGCCATTGGAGGTTGTGAACTCCTGGCCAGCAGTGCCGTATGTCTTGTCAATTGTCCAAAAACTAATGGTGTGCCTTGGCAATTTTAGCACCTTATCAGTGTGCCATGAGATGAAAAAGATTGAAAACCACTGATGAAAAGGATTAGTATTTCAATGGGTATAGCTTCATATCATTGGATATGATGTTCAGGATTCTACATGGAGTAATGGAATTCTAAAGTTAACAAAATGGAGGACTGATCCAAGCTATTCCATGCAGGTTCTAAGTCTTATTTCATTGTTTTCTGTGCATTCTCCCCTCCTCCCTCCAAATTACTGTCAATTATTCCCCCAATATCTGCAGTAGCACTTTCAGAAGGTGCCCTTGAACAATTTGCTGAGCTCAGAGCCTTCCTGGTTGTCTTTTCCATTTTAATGCTGTGCTTACAATCTATACTTCCTCTATTTGGTTGCCTTCTATTCTCAACACCACTCTGTTTTTAAGATGGTTTTTTTCATCCTGCGTCCATTCTGTGTGTTTCACTTCCATTCTCTTGCTCCTCTTGTGTGTCTTCTTAGCTGGGAATAGTTCAGCCAACTTGGTCTCTGCTTCACCTCTGCTCCCAAATCCACCTATTCCTTACAAACTTTGAATTTCTTCCCATCTTTCCCACTTTTTTTCTTCTGCTTTTGCTTTTATACATAAATTAAAATAAGCAACAAAATCAGAATGAAGGTTATGAATTCTCATGGCAAGAAGTTCTCTTGAATTCTCACTGAAATTCTCATGGCAAGAAGTTCCCTCTATTTATTACAGTTGGTAAAAACACTCAGCTTTAGCACACCTTTCATTTGTTCCACTTCGTCTTCAAATGTCACAGAACTCCTTCGCCGAGGGGGATAAATACAGTGTGGCTGATGAGTTCCATCAGAACTATAGTCTTCAAGCAACATGACATCTGTGCCTAAAAGGAGAACATGGCTTAGATCTTATGGAAGTACAGTAGTCATATCCTAAGTATATGTTAGAATTTCCATCAATTTTAGATCTTTGGTGAGGGGAAAAGGAAGTTTGACAGCTTTCTGAGGACTGAAACTACACATTGTGAGGGAAATTGGGTTTTGTCAATCAGTTGTTTGTCTTGCAATGTTAATGGGGACAAGGGGAATTTGCTATAGAAAACAGGTACATAGAGTGTTAACCCTTCCTGTGCCTATCAAGTTTCCCTTGCAAACATCCTATCTTGGCCTCTTTTTTTCCTTCCTGTTTTTCCCCAGGAAACAGTATTTCTGACACAGGAAGCTGACTGGTTGCAGGAGAAAAGGACGTGAGAACCATTAGCAAGAGAAAATCAGTGTGTACAGAAAAGCTTGAACATCTTCCATCCCTCCACTGATCCTCCCCATTGCCCCTGTAGTTGTGTTAACTAGCAGATGTGATCAAGAAACTCCTTTGAAAATAAAATGAGTAGTTCTTTCCCTTAAGCAATAACTCACAAATTGCATGTACCTGGACCCTATACATGTGTACAGGAAATCACTATTAGCCCCCACCTTTTTCAATGGGACTAACTTTTAATTCAGGAAAATAAGATTGCAGCCCTAGTTTTTGTTCGGTTTTATCTGCACTATAAAATGAGACAATAACTAAAATCCTAAACATAATTTCCAAGATTAAAAGTTCCATTTAACACAGCACTATGTTATATCTAGATAATAACACAATTCTCACAATCTCTATGCAGAATGCAAAAAAAAAAAAAAAAAAAAAAAAGCAGTTGTTACCTGAATCCTGAGAGAAGCTGAAACCTGTATCTCCAGTACTGCTGCTGTGTCCTAAGGCCCGATCACCTGCCATGAGAGCAGTGAGATGTGGAGATAGTCCCAAGTCTGCAAAAGAATTTCACCATTAAGAAACTGCATCTTGGAGCTGAGATCTGAAATTGAAAAAGCATCTGCAAAAACGTTCCCTACCTGGGGTCTTACTGAAAAATCTAGCCAACAATTGGCTTGTGGCATGATTCTATAATTAAAATTTTTAATGGTAGGGTGATTTTCTCTACAGGAGGACCAAAGCCAGGGTAATTCTTATTTTTCCATTTACTTGAATATTGAACTGTGGACAATTACCTAGCACAGTGCTTCCCAAATGTTTTAGCACTGGGACCCACTTTTTAAAATGATGATCTATTGCAACCCACGGACAAAAAATATATATCCAGAAAGAAATTAATAATTATAAATTATTAATTAATAATCATGGTTTTGCGCTCCCAAGGCCGCTAGAGACCGTACTTATAGTATGTGTGTGTAGGGATTTGCTAGACTCTTCCTAGTTCAAGGACTGTTCCCCCAAATCTTTATAGTCATTCCAGCATACTGTTGCTGGGCCCTGGCCCAGCCCAATAGCACAAGTCTCCTCAAGAGCAGGGGTCTCCTGGGAAGCAGGGGCCCAGGTCTCCTTGGGAGTAAGCAAAGAGTACTGCCCAGACCATGCTGTCCATGCTGAATGTCTCCCGAGATCTAAGGCTGATCACATGGCTGAAAGGGGTGGGGTCAATTGCTGGGCTCATAAGGGGCCCGGTAGCCAGCGGAGGAGGCTGCTCCTCCTCCAGGAGGTGAAGGTTGGAAGCTTTCGCAACCCCACTCGGTCGTTTTCGCAACCCCAACTCCTTACATTGCCTGGAAGGGGCTCAAGGAGTCCCTTGAGAGGAAGGAGGGTCGTAACCTTGGTCAAGCAGGCCCAGGCAGGGCATAAGGACCTCTCTACCCCCAGCTGCCCTGGGGTACCAGGCTTCACCCCAAGCCAGGGGCTGGAGGCATCTCCTGGGACTCCACCCCAGGAAACCCAGAGCTACAGTACTCCCTGGAAGAAACACAGGCACTGCCTCCAGTACTGGTTGGGGGGCAGCAGAAGTCCTGCTGGGGGCTGTGCCCCTGCCCATCACCTTGGGCCCCATCATTCCCCAGTGTGGCAGGGGCACAGCCCCCAACAGGACCTCCGCTGCCCCCCAGCCAGGAGTGGAAGTGTGCCCCCATTTGGCCTTCAAGACCTGTGACAAGCAACAGGCGGAGGTCACCTTGAGGATTGATTTGCGCAGTAGGCCCAATGACATAACAGGGTCCAATGACTGTGAAACTGCTGACTCGAATAAACAGCTTGTGTGAACCCCGCCAGAGGCCTCAGCAACTTCATCAAGATTTGGGTAAGGATAGACAACCCCACAACCCTCCTCTGTGAAGCCAAATCCTGGGAAACACGGGTCCACTATGGACATAACAGGTACCCAGAAGGCTGAAATGGAGTGCAAGATGTGCAATTAGGGATTTCCAGATCAGACAAAAGACTGAAACTGGGTTTATACCTGATCTAAGACACAACAATTACTAGCAAAAATTGGAAAATGTAGCACTTTAATTTGGGAGTATGAACTTCATACCATAGGTAAGCATTCCAGCTAATGATTTTCTTCAGTAAATTGGGCAAGATTACTTGCAATGGCTTTTTTTTTTAAGTTTCAAAAACTCATGACCCACTAAAAATTGGCTCGCAACCCACTGGTGGGTCCCGATACACAGTTTGGGAAACACTGCTCTAGAAACATTGGCAAATGTGACTGAATGAGGTTTTGAAAACGCCATATTTGTTGTCTTTCACCTTGGGCCCCACCACCAAATATGTTGTCTCATATTTGTTGTTATCCTTATGACTTAGAAAGAATAAAAAAGTAATTGCTTTATTACCTGTGATCCGATTAGAAATACTAAATAATCTGGATGTCCTTTGCCGTTGTACAAATGACTCTCTGTAATATCGGTCTCCAAAGCACATTCCCAGTAATTCCTTGCGTACAGTTTTATTCCAGAGTCCATAAATCAAAGGGTGGCAAATAGCACTTGTGAAAGACAACCATGTTGCTAGTGTCTCCAAAGCAGGGGAAATGCTGTTTTTCCCCCATAGTGCCTCAGAGGTAATCACCACCATGTAAGGCCCCCAGGTGATAACAAAAGCACCAATCACAACCAAGATTGTTATCAATGCTTTGCACTGATTGGCAGAATAAACGACCCCTTGGAAAGCATTCCTTCGACTGCCTGAGGAGGAAGTTGAAGTGCTAGAGTTCTTTCTCCCGTTCCTTTGGGAATCTTCCTCTACAATGACCACGCTCCCACAGTGAATCTTTCGTGCTTTAATCCTAGCCACGCGGAATATAAATCCATAGCAAATCATCATAACTAGGAAAGGCAGCAAAGCACACCAAATCTGCCAAAAAGCAGTGTAACCTGCTTCTTTATGCCATGCAGCCACGCACATCCATTTGAACTGATCAAACTCCAAGGAAGACCAGCCAAAGAGAGGAGGAAGGCATCCAATGAGAGAATGGAGCCACACGTACACAATGGCAACAACTGCTCTGTTTCCTGTAATCTTCATGGGGTAAACCATTGGATACAGGACAGCATAGTACCTGAAAAACATAAAAGGAGATGTAGCAATATCACAAGCATGCAATGAGTAGGAAAATGACTTGATCTATTGAAATCTAGCTTCTTTGTGCTTATTTAATTCACCCAAATGCTCAGCAAAATGGGTGACCATCGAGAGAGCCTACAAAAGTACAGGCGTGCGCCACTAAACAACCTTCCGCTTAACAACAGACCGCATATATGATGGTGGTCAAAGCACAGCAGACAGGCTCTTAATGAAGCAGTCTGGTCTCCCATAGCCTAGAGCAGGGGTGCCCAAACCCCGGCCCTGGGGCCACTTGCAGCCCTCGAGGCCTCTCAATGCGGACCTCAGGGAGCCCCCAGTCTCCAATGAGCCTCTGGCCCTCTGGAGATTTGTTGGAGCCCACACTGGCCCGACGCAACTGCTCTCAGTGTGAGGGTGACTGCTGACCTCTCACATGAGCTGTGGAATGAGGGCTCCCTCCATTGCTGGCTGTTTCACGTCTGTGATGCAGTAGCAGCAGCAAAGGAAAGGCCAGCCTTGCTTTGTGCAAGGCCTTTTATAGGCCTTGAGCTATTGCAAGACCTTCATTCATTCATATAAGTTCATCTTTAATATATTCATTTATGTAAACCTATGTAAATTTATTCAAATTTTAAATGTGAATTAATTATTTTCTTCCCCGGCCCCTGACACAGTATCAGAGAGATGATGTGGCCCTCCTGCCAAAAACTTTGGACACCCCTGGCCTAGAGTGACTGTTTACACAACAAAGAGGCTCTTAATGAGGCAGTCAGGACTCTGATAGCCTGAACAACAAAGATGCTCTTAATGCAAAGAAGAGGCAATTGGTCTCCAGTAGCCTGTGCAGCCAGTGAGTATCTGGCAGGGAGTGTCTGTTTAAACAACAAAGGCACTATATTGGGCTGAATGTTCGTTTAACAACCTAATCACATAACAGGGATTGGAGAACGTATTCCCATAATTAAGTAGCGCACACCTGTATTAAGAAGAATTGTACAGTTTGGATCTGAATGCTCAGGAAGTAATGAGGCTAAAGGCGTGTTTAAAACTCTCTGTGCATCTATTATTGTGATTCATTTTGTAATTATACATGTCAGTGCATCAGCTGATTTCTGTGATATTAAATGAGCGTGTATACTGCAACTGGGACCATTCATATAACATGCTGCCTTATGAAGGAGGCATGCTGTCATTTTGCACCATCAGAGAGGGAATACTTGTTGAAATGTAATGTCCCATTCATGTGTTTGCTTCTCTAGTGCAATAATTTACATTATTACTTGGAGCTAACAGGTGTGTCTCTTTGCTTACTCTTTCCACGGAATCCCCCATTAATTGATCTGTGCCCATTCCCTGCTACTTCCTCTTCTCTGCTTTCCCCATTCTTCTTTTGGAGAATGTAAAATGTTTTGGAAAATGTAAAAATGTACCCTGTTGCTTGTTATCAGTGAACATCCTATGTGTGTCAACTTTCTCAAACCCCCTTAAGGTGAAACATGGAGTCATGCATTACATTTATTAAAATGTATGGTGGGCTTTCCATGTGTATATCAAAAGATCAGGTGGATTCAATATTGACAGTCCTATGTTGTCCTGTTAGAATACCCTATAAAACAAAATGCCAGCTGCCTTGTGTCTGTTTTTCAATTAAACAAAAAATTATTTTAACCCATTTTTGCCTGGCCCACAGGTGTACACATTTGGTCCCTGTTGCGTATATGCAACATTGGGCAGAAATGGCTTAATAAACAAAGCAATTAAAATCCAGTTTGGCCAAATGAACCAGATTGGCTTCAGAAAGTTGAAAGAGGCTTGCATCTCTTAGGGTACAACCCAGAGAACAACTTCCTGCTCTTTTGAAAGGGTGCTAAAGATGACAGCTGGAGCCCTGAAATGTCCTTATGGAGCATTTCCTTTTCATTCAGACATATCCCCTCTTTATAATGGGAGGAAAACCAGATGAACTGCACAATCCACACTGGTACAGCAGTCCCAGTTGTTGCTGCGATGGGACCCCAGTATAAGCTGAAATGCCTCACATATCTGCACTAGGTATTGAAGTGCTAAAACTACCCATTCAAAACAGATATTAGAGCCTTTTCAACAGGCCTAAAGTGCAATCCTATAAAGTCCTTGACTTGCAGATGTTCAAGTTAAGAACATCATACTTACAAATTGGTCAGGATATGGTCAGGCCTTTAAAGAAGGCACAGCTGTGAAGTCATCGCAAAACAACAGAAGCTTCTTTGAGACAAAAGTTCAATAACTCTGAAAATGGCAACTCTTTGCTTTGGCAACAGGGAAAAAACAACAACAATTCAATAACACTGGGGATTCCTGGGGGCAGAAGGGAGGGAGAAAATGAAGGAAATGGTCAGCATGCCCAAGTATAGACTCTGGAACCTAACCTGTATTTAAGTAGGGAGGATGGTGTACATAATTACCTGGAAACAAACCCATTAATCACAGTGGGGCTTACTTCTGAATAGGCATAGGATCGCACTGTGAAGCACTGTGACAGTCTGCACATGAACTTTCACACAAAGGGACAAACAGACATTGACAAACAGACTTACACACAAACAGACATTGAAAATTGGTGGAAATCCTTAAGAAAGAAAGATGAGAGAGATCTTTTCAGAACTAGCAAAGTAACTTAGCAAAATGTCTTGTGCACTTTGGAGGAGACAGTGTAATATAGCTCAGGGAACAACAACAACAAAAATGATTGACCAAAGATAACTTAGGGCCCAATCCTATCCAACTTTCCAGCACTGATGCATCTGTGCCAATGGAGCATGCACTGCATCTTGTAGTGGGTAGGCAGTCACGGAAACCTCCTCAAGCCACGGGAACGTTTGTTCCCTGACCTCAGGGCTGCATTGCAGCTGCATCAAAGTCAGAAAGTTGGATAGGATTGTGTCCTCAGTTACACTTCTGAAAACTACAAGAATAGGTCAGTTGAAGGAATCTTTTGAGACTATTATGAAGTCCAAATAGGGTTTGGATGGGGTTATTCCTGGATAAAGGACTCAGAAGACAGCTTGTAGGATACTGAGGTGTTTTTTAAAAACAGTTTTGTAAATAATAAGCTATCCACTGAATTGTAACCCAGTAAAAATTTGGTACCTAATTCTGACAGGCCACAAATAGGAAACAGTGCATAATGTAATAGTAGCATACCGGTCTATAGCTATGAGTCCCAGAGTGAGCATGCTGGCAGAGCTGATCAGCATATAGAGTAGGGCAGAGAAATTGCACCAAACGACTCCGAAGATCCATTCCCGCCGAATGGAACTGGTCACCACAAAGGGAAGCACCAGTACCGAGAGAAGTAAGTTGGACAGGGTCAGGCTGAAAACAAACTTGTTGCTGAGCGTGAGGAGGTACGACTTCTTGTAAAGAGTAAGGACAATCACCAGATTTCCCAAACAAATGAAAATAGCAATGATGATAATAGCAATGGACTCTGTAACTCTGCCAGCCCCGTCTTCCAGCAACGTAAGGTTCCTCAAGCCCTTCTCATAACTGAGGGAAGAGTTGATGCTCATTGTCAGAGCGTACAACAGTGGAGCAGCCAGGACATTCTGGGTACCTGGAAAAAAGAAAACAAATGTATGTAGACATGTTGCGATAGAGAGATTCTGCACCAAGGCATGTGGCAGCTTCGATGGGCACAGATAATTTTGCAGGCACAGAAGCTGTCCTATAAGTTGGGGACTTTTGCATGATTGATGATTATTTCATCTCACACTTATTAAATCTACCCTTTGGCTTGTAACAATCATTAACCATGTCAGCCCAAGTCAATACAATTTAAGGCTACTCAATAGAAGAAGTGATAATAAGGTACCCCTGTCCTAGTGGTTTTTATTCTTTTATCAGAGACAGGAATTTCTGCCTACAGTCACACCTTTCCCAGTGAAAAAAGACAGTAGTATACTCCAGAAGTAATTTTTGAACATAGGCAGCTGCCATTCTGACCACTGGTCATCTAGCCTGGTATAGTCAACACTGAGTGACAGCAGCTCTCCAAGTTTCCAGATAGGACTTTTTTTTCTTCTGCCTTCTCTGGAGATGCAACCTGGGATCTTTTGCATCCGCAACAGATGATCTATGGTCCCTCCCTAAAAAAAACCTGTTTTGCCCAAATAGGAACTTGAACCTGGGACCCACAGATTAAAAGCCTTTTGCGCCACCAACATTCAGGCAGCCTGATATGCCTTATAAATGTAAGATGCTATTAACTCTTCATCATTTGAAGTCAACTCTTCATAATACTGTACAAAGACCACTATAGCCGTCAATACATTTTCATACACCTGGGTAGGACTAGCCCAAATCTAGCAAGTTGTGCTGCCTCCTCCCTCCACCATTATCACTAGTATTCTGATCAAGTTGCACAAAGGTCCATTAATGAGAGGTATGATCCAGCCTAAAGCAAGCACTTTTAACCCATTTTTGATCCACTGATCAAAAATCCATTTTTAATCCACTGATAATGAAAATATATGCCTGGACAGCTGTCAGTAATGACACAGAAACAAACTTTGCCTTCTTTAATCTGGATTCATTCATGTAGAATAAACATTATAGCTCCCTACGTACATTGCTATTACTGATAAGGATTCCTACATTATACATAGGTCACATTCAGAAAGGAAACACAAAAGTGGCAGCCACTTCCCTCTCATGCATGCAGTCCCATGTGGGCTGGGAGAGGCTTGTGTGAATAAAGCAACCACATGGGCAGAGCCAATCATCTCAATTTTCTTTCTCCATATGGGATGCTTCATTCAGGGCGCAATCCTAACCAATTTTCCAGCATCAGGGTAAGGGCAATGCAGCTCAGAGGTAAGGGAACAAACATTCCCTTTTCTTGAGGATGCCTCTGTGACTGCCACCTGACTGCAGGATGCAGCACATGTCCCATTGGCGTAGCTACATCAGTGCTGGAAAGTTGGTTAGGATTTGGGCTCCTGTGACTCAGTGAAGGCCAGTCCAAGAGCTTCCAGTACCTGAAGTTGTGTGCTAAAACGATGGTCCTCCCTTAGTGGTAATGGGCCAGTCTCCGCTCTTCTCACTCCCTGATCTGGAAAAGGAAGAAAGAAAAAAGGGTAGTAGAGGCAGTGCCTCTGAAGGTTGGGGTGCTTTACACAGGTGTCCTGCACCTGATAAAACTTAGCATTCTGCCCCCCCCCTCCAGGACCACCACTGAGAAGAGGAAGGGTAGAGGAGGAGAGGAGAGTGGTGGACTAGAAAGTCAGAGACATTCTAGTCACTGCTATACCTGGGCTCTGTCCCCCTCCTCCTTTTGCATGCCAGGGAGTGGAAAGTGAAGGCACAGTGGCAGTGGGTGGCCCCTGTCAACCTGCTGCCTGAGGCAACTGCCTCAGCTGGCCTCACGGATGGGCCGGCCCTGGGGTTGCACTCTTCCTTAAGCCCCCCCTGTGTCCGCAGGGCAGTCACCAGGCCCGGGCGTCCCCTGGAAAGGAGGGCGCAGGCAGCGCAGCAGGGGCTGGTGCAGGGCGAGCGGGGAGTTGGAGTGGGAACTTCGTCCCAACTCCGGCAGTGGGGACTGCTGCAGTCCCCAGCGGCAGGCGCGGAGCGCAGCCCACAGTCTTCGCGCTCGCCTCGCCTCGCCCTGCCCTTCTCCCAGCCCGGCACTCGTGGGCAGGCGGCGGCGCCCGGCTCCCCAGCAGCAGCGCGGGGAGACAAAGCAGCCGCGGAGCGGAGGCCCCGCCAGCAAGAACCGCCCAAGGCAGGGGGAAGGGGGGAGCCGCCACCCCGGGGTCTGCAGGCACAATGGGAGCTCCGTGGCGCTCTGCGCTCCCTCCTGCCCCCTTCCTTCCCGGAGGGGCTTCGGGGGGCCCCGCTCACCGTCCACTCGAGCTGCCGCCGCCGCCGCCTCTTCCTCCGGCCCCGATGCGGGCTGGTTTCAGGTTACGGTGCCCCGGACCCCCCACCGACAGAGTCCCAGCAGCGCCGCCTGACTCCCCCTCCATCCCCCCATCTGCTCGCTCCCATCCCTCTCCTCTCCAGCCCCCTTTCACTCCTCCCCCGTCTCCACCCCATCCTTCTCCCTCCCGGCTCCTTTGTCCTTTTCTGGTCTTCCCCCTCTTGCCGCACTCCCAGGACAGCCAGGAAGAAGTTTTTCCAGCGCTCCTTTTCAGAGCCCAGCATGGGGACTTGAAGATCAGTCGCCCTGCTATTTTTTCCCTAGGCAACAGACCCCAATGCGCCTCCACTGCTTTTAGGCTGCAATCCTAACCTCACTTTCCTGGGAGTAAGTCCCACTGAACATAATAGGACTTACTTCTGAGTAGACCTGCTTAGGATTGTGCCCTTACACTCCTATTTCCCCCCCCCCATTCCTGTCTTTCACACCCCAAGTTACTTTTTTGGGCTCACCCATTTTCCCCTCATTTTTCCCTTCCACGCTCTCCCTCTCCAAAAGTGTGGATTGCAGAGAAATCAGATTTACTGCATGTTAGATCAGTGTTTCTCAAACTGTGGGTTGGGACCCACTAAGTGGGTTGTGAACCCATTGCAGGTGGGTCCCCATTCATTTCAATATTTTATTCTTAATAGATTTGATGCTACCATGGTCAGTGGCTCATATAGGGAAATGCTGCAGACCTGTACTTTTAACAAGCTGCTATGTATTTGTTTTTAACAATGAAAGTAAATGGGACTTACTCCTGGGTAAGTGTGGGTAGGATTGCTTGCCTAGGATTGTGAAAACTCTTCCTGCTTGATTATGTCACTTGCGGTCATGACATGATTTCCATTGGGTCCTGGCAGGTTCTCATTCTAAAAAGTGGGTCCCAGTGCTAAAAGTTTGAGAACCACTGTTTAGATTGGCCAGTACAGCAGACAGGAGACATTCTTCATTGTAGATACATACCATGCAAGAATTTCAGGGAATTCATCAGCGCAGTCATTATTTGTACATCTGGCTTCTGGTTTTAAGTTTTTCTGACTACAGTCTGATCCAGAGTTCCAAGACATAAGACAATGAATTGTACTTTAAACTGTGCTTAAAAACTGTACTTTAAAACATCTTCAAGACATTGCAGTTCTCTTGGTAATTAGGGCTGGTTGATGGCTCTTGCACACTTCTCTGGGACTGAGTGCAAAGTGGAGTTAAACCATTTCTGCCCAACGTTGCATATACGCCACAGGGATCAAATGTATACACCCAGGGCCTGAGAAGAAGTTTATCAAGGATACAAAGTTTCTTCCCAAAGAGGGGGGGGGGGGTGAAACAGAGTGGGAGGTGGCAGAACTGGGCAAAACAGGCAGGGGGAAAGTGGCAACAGCCAGAATTGGAGTTCAGGTCTACCAGACTTCATAATGCAGCGCTCAGGTCTACCTGCCTACTCAGTGTTGGCAGCTAGATATAGTAATATGGAAAACAAAAGATACTCCTAAGTCTCTCTAAAATCTTTCAGGTATAGAAAATCATTGCAGGAGATTAGTAGCAATGTATTTAGGCTCACACTAGAAAGGAGAGTGTCCTGTGTACTCCACTGACTTCTGCAGTAGCTGCAGCCCTGCAACTGTGTCTCTGAGCTCTATACACTCCTTCATGGTTAGTAGATCCACAAGACAAAGAACTACTGTAGCAGGTCAGTTTCTTCCCAGATGTGACACTGTTACGGAATTCCTGGGCCTGGTGTGTATGCCTTATGGAAGTAGTCGTTGCCATGGGCCCATGGTAATGCCCCCAGCATCCTGAGTGGGCAGTGAGTCTGGGTGAGATTGGAAAATATAAGAGCCCAGGAAATTTCTGAGCCCCCTTCTTTGGCTCCTGGGCCCACTTTCTGACCCTGGGCCTGGGTACAAATTACTCCCTTTACCTAGACCCTCTGCTAGGCCCTATATACACCAGTGGGCTGGGCAGAAATGGGTTAAACAGCTAGGCTACTGATGCTTGTAGCCCAATAGCTTTAGGAAAACATAATGCTAACACTCTGGAACTAAGCTCTCATTGACAGGGACCCTGGAGGAAACATCCATCATGGTTACAAGCCATGATGTGTATGTTCAACCTCCTGATTATAGAAGTAGGCTACCTCAGAATGCCAGATGCAAGGGAGTGGCACTAGGTTGCAGGTCTCTTGTTGTCTTGTGTGCTCCCTGAAGCATCTGGTGGGCCACTGTGAAATACAGAAAGCTGAACTAGATGGGCCTTTGGCCTGATCCAGTGGGGCTCATCTTTCCACATTAAGGGCCTTTCAGCAGCACTGAAGCTTTCCACAATCTGATGAAAGGACAAGCAGATGATGGTCTGATACAACAACCTAACTGAACAGAAGTAGCAGGCATGGCTGCCAGATGATGGCACATAAAGAAAGGACTAACTAGACCTTTGTATGCACCACAGTCCTGATACTGATTGGCCAATTCCCCCCCATCTCCTATTTAAGTTAAAAGATAACACTAAGGACCAAAGATATTTTATAGTGCAGGCCTGTGCATGTCTAATCAAAAACAAGCCCTATTAATTTCAATGGAACTTACTCCCAGGAAACTGTGCATAATATTGCAGCCCAAGTAGGTTAACCCTGACATCTAAGTAAATGAGTGTGCATACAATCATAGCCTATATTAGACAGGGTTAAAAGGGCAACTAAAATGTATGACCTAACTTCACAAACAGCCCTTTATCAGCAATCCAAAATTGTCCCTTGCTGCCTCCATATTCTGGAAGGTCTGCTAGCCTGATGAAGGAGACAGTCAAGTCTCAAGCTTTGCACACCCCTGCTCTGTGGGGAAAACACATCAAAACTTAATAATGGAAGTTTGCCAAAACAGAAACCAAAACCGTCATGATACATAGTATTTTTCTTACATTAACTTTTACAGAATCCCTCATTTTTGGATTTGACCAAAAAGGTTACAAGAACTCCCTTCTCATCCTTGAAGTTGTTTCATCTTTTAAACCACATGCATGAATGTTGTATTATATTGTCTTTGCAACATATTATGTCAGTCAGGGCACAATCCTAACTCACTTTCCAGCACTGGCATAAGGGCAATGCAGCTCTGAGGTAAGCATTCCATTACTTTGAGGGGCCTCTGTGAGTGCCACCCAACTGCAGGATGCAGCACAAGTCCCATTGGCACTGCTATGCCAGTGCTGGAAAGTGGGTTAGGATTTGGGCCTCAGTTCCCTAATATTGCTTAGTGGCCTTGGTTAGAACATAAGAACATAAGAACAGCCCCACTTCTTCAGGCCATAGGCCCATCTAGTCCAGCTTCCTGTATCTCACAGCGGCCCACCAAATGCCCCAGGGAGCACACCAGATAACAAGAGACCTCATCCTGGTGCTCTCCCTTGCATCTGGCATTCTGACATCCCATTTCTAAAATCAGAAATTAAAATCAGGTTAAGTGACTGACTTTCGCCATCAGTTCCTCATTTATCAAACAGAGATCATTTAATGATGATCTTAGTTGCCTCAAATGATAACACCTTGAAAGAAGCCATACAATGCAGGGAACACAGTAGCTCTTATTCCAGCCAAAATTTCCCAGGAGACCATTTTAGGACCACCTCAACAGTGTTTACAGTGCTGATGATTTGGCAGTCCTTAACCCCAGTTGTGGTTACAACATCGTCCCCCTTTAACAACTGCACAAATTGCAAAAATCAAATAGTTGGAAATGTGTTACGCATAGCCTTTGTTTCTGGTTCAGGTTAGTATCCTCCATGCATGGGACAACACCAGCAAAGAAACACAGGAATTCATAAAATCAGACCTAATTCCCATAAACAACAGATAAGAGTAATCTTTTACTGAGCTATATTACTTCAGATTGTAGATGGAGGTTCACATGACTGAGGGCGAAATCCTATCTAACTTTCCAGCACGGATGCAGCTGTGCTGGTAGGGTGTGTGCTGCATCCTGCAGTAGAGGGGCAGTCAGGGTGGCCTTCTCCAGATAAGAGAACGTTTGTTCCCTTACCTTGGGGCTGCATTGCGGCTGCATTGGCACTGGAAGGTTGGATAGGATTGGACCCTGAACAATCTTCCAACTCACACAGGAAAATATCCCTGCACATAGAAAACTAGTATATTAGGGAGAAGGTTTACTAACTCCTCGAAACCTGTCTAGTTTTCTAAATGCAGGGATTTTTGTTTGCTTGTTTGATGGAGCACTCTTGCGATCCCCCAACTTGCAACCTGAATGGAATGGCGCAAATTCTTTTCTGCTCCTTGTGAAAACTGGGAGTAGATGAGAAACCTGTTTTTGTGCAGTCCCATTCAGCACAAACTGTAGATGGGGTTAAAAGTTCTGCTTAAATTGCAGTTTAAAATAAAGCATATGTTTAAAATAAAGCATATGTTTTCATTTGTCACTATTTTCTGGTACTTTGAAAAACTGCTGCTGTTCCCATTTTGCTTTTTGAGAATATAATAAAGATGGCTTCTAGAAGTGAAATGAGAAGGATGGAGCATTTTGACATTGGCTCATAGTAAAGTAGACCAGTGGTTCCCAAACTTTTTAGCACCAGGACCCACTTCTTTAAATGACACTCTGTTGGAACCCACCTAGGTTTACCAGACTTTTAAAAAAGGAGATCTAGAAAGCAATATTTTACATATTATAATTAATATGAACCAGAAAAAAAGACCCTTAAACATTTATCTCCCTATATTTACACATGCTTGCAAACTGCAGGAGCTGAGCTCTTTGCAGGGTAATTAGCAGTTACAGTATCTGAGCTCTGAATAGCCTCAAGGCTTGAGGCAATTAGTTATCTGATCTTCCCATCACCCTTTGGCACCCCACCAAAAATCAGGTCATGACCAACCAGTGGGTTCCAACCCATAGTTTGAGAACCACTGAAGTAGACAAATGGTACCAGAACAATTCAGTTTTTTGACCATGTGTCTATTTTATTTCTAAAGCACCATTTTTCCACACCTACTGAGACACAGCCTGCTCAGAGAGATGTTGCAGACAGATGCTCTACAATGGGTGAAACCAAATGATCACTAGAAGTGTGTTTCGGGTAAGATAGGATTACAGCCCAAGTCTTATTGAACACAATGGGTTTACTTCTGAGTAAAGAAAAGTAACCAGTGTTTTCAAACACCTCTGTGACATATCTAAATATTCTTATGTTTGTGAAAAAAATGCATGCATCCATTTAATGTGTAGCTGATGAAGACTCTTCTGCAGTATGTAAAACTGTGTGCATATGTATGTTCAGTCAGTGATCTTGCCGAAAGAATAGGGAATTGCAAGTACTCAGGAATGTTCTTATTTTTCTCTGTGAAATGCTGGAGAGTATGAGAAACATGCCTCTAGCCAAAAAATAGTTCTTAGGCTCACTGAATATGCCTATCCCTTCATTGGCTATTGAAAAATTTTTGTTTTGCTTTTTTAAAAGACTGTGTCAGATTGTTGGCAGCTATGTGAAGAAGAAATACAGATAGCAGATAAGTTAAAAGGACACATTTTGTGTACATACTTGATTTAAATTGTAAATAAATTCACAAAGAAAAAGATTTTTTTTTTCAATTGAATGTGTCTACTCTACTGCCTCTTTTCAGTCCAAGTAAGGTTATCCAGGGGTCACAATTTAAAGGAACATTTCACTCCCTGCTTAGATGATATGATTTGCTAGAAAGGCAAAAATAACTGCAATAGCTGAGATGTGAAAACAGATATAGAAAGAGAAGAAATTAAGTATTTCCATTTTTGGTAAGCTAGCTGCAATAAAAGTGACAGCTTTGCCACAAGTTCATTTCCTCTTTCTAATGTTACCAATAAACATGGAAGAAAAGGGTTTGTTTAACATTTTAGGGCATATGATGATATTAAGCAGCTGATGAATGTTCCCCAACTTCCATAAATAGTTAGAATATTTATAGCTATGTGAATACTATAAGAAAGATATAAAAAGGTTACTGGTTAAGGAAACACAACTTTTGGAAATATGTTTTTGGGCACAATCCTAAGCAGGTCTACTCAGAAGTAAGTCCTATTTTGTCAATGGGGCTTACTCTCAGGAAAGTGTGGTTAGGATTGCAGCCTGAGGGCCTAATCCTATCCAGTTTTCCAGGGCCTGTGCAGGAGTGCCAATGGGGCATGAACTGCATTCTTTGGTGGGGTAGCAGTCACAGAGGCCTCCTCAAGGGAAGGCAGTATTTATTCCCTTCCATCAGGGCTGCATTGCAGCTGCACCGGTGCTGGAAAGTTGGATAGGTTTGGGCCCTGAGTTAGGTCCTACAAAACACTATCTGAAGTGTATGCAGGGGTAGCAACTGCACCGGGCTGCAGGCTTCCTGGAGGCAATAGTTTGGCTACTCACCTGTGCAGTTCCCCCCCCCCCCATTGCCGATCACATCTCTTGCAAAAATTGCTGGAAAAAAAATGGCACTCTTTGGCAGGGGCAGAAGGGATCACAGTCTTTGGCCACTTGTTTCCCTTGCTTTGGGGGTTTGGGGGGCAAGCAGAACTGGGGGTGGGGGAAGGCGATGGAGTAAGGGGAGTGAGCGGCCAGAGACTCCGGGCCCACTCCTATCCATCTTTCCAGTACCGGTGCAACCACAATGCACAGGCCTCTGTGACTATCCCCCCCCAACAAGATGCAGCACATTCTCCGCTGACAAGGCTGCACTTGCACTGGAAAGTTGAATAGAATTGGGAGCTCTAATAGCTGCTTGCACCTCTTGGGGGAGCAAGCAGGATGGGGGTGGGGGGAGGAGGTGGTTTTTCTAATTTTCAATTTCTGTAGCCCCATCCTATGAAGGTCTACTCAGAAGTCAGCCCCATTACATTCAATGGGGCTTACTCCCAGGTAAGTGTGGACAGGATTGCAGCCCTAGAGCCCCAGCCAACGCGTGTCTACTCAGAAGTCAGCCCCATTACATTCAATGGGGCTTACTCCCAGGTAAGTGTGGACAGGACTGCAGCCCTAGAGCCCCAGCCTACGCGTGTCTACTCAGAAGTCAGCCCCATTACAGTCCATGGGGCTTACTCCCAGGTAAGCGTGGCTAGGGCTGCAGCCTCAGCAGTGCCACTGACAGGAGCCTTTCAGGGCTCAGGTGGAGGAGGAGCCTGCAGAGTGTTGATGAGGAACCGGAAATCCAAAAAGGTAACCTTGGCAGCCGTGCCCTCATTCGGCAGGCGATGATCCCGGAAGCGGAAAGGACTCTCGGAGGCCGCTTCCGGTGTGGCTGCTGCGGCTGCGTTGGGAGTGCGTGTGGGGCGGGGGGAGCCTGGCGTCGCTCCCCTTCCCAGCCGGCGGCGCCCAGAGACGGCGCGGGCCGCAAGCGGGTCCCCCTCGGCCGGCGCCACCATGATGCCCGTCTTCAAGAGCAGCCGGCGCGACTTCAGCTTCGGCCCCTGGAAGCTCACCGCCGCCCGCACCCACATCATGAAGTCGGCCGAGGCCGAGAGGTGGGAGGCGGGCGGGCGGGAGCGGCGCTCGCAGGGTGGATGGTCGCGGCGCTGGCCCTGGTGGGGCGAGCCTCTGCAGCCCGCAGTGTGCCGGGTGGTCTTTGAGGCGCTGCCACTAAGAGCCACGCTGGCTTCTGCTGCTGGTCTGACAGAGCAGGCCTACTCGGAAGTAAGTCTCATTGGACTCAATGGGACTTACTCCCAGGTCGGTGTGCACAGGGCTGCAGCTTACGATGGATGGCGCGCTCTGGAGCAGGGATGCGTGGTGGGTGGGGAGACTGGGGAGGCAAAGCCTCCCCACCGGAGTTTGTAAAGCACCCACAACCCACTTGTGGTGAGTGAGGAGGCAGAGCCTCCTCACCGGAGTCCTTTGAAAACCACTGCCGTGTGAGGCACCCATAACCCATGTGTGGTGGGTGGGGAGCTCTGCCTCCCCACAGGAGTCCTTTAAAAAGCACTGCTGCCATGGGAGGTGCGCAAGCCCTCACAACACATGCACTCCCCATAAGCATAAAGTGTTCCCTGTATGTGTTGGCCCCAACTCCCCCCCCCAAATCTATTTCCCAACACTTTGCTCTTCAGTCCCCTGGCTCCAGATATGCAGGAGACTTGAGATGATGTGCAGAGGGCAGGAGAGCCAGGGTGTGTTTCTTGCACAGACCTTTACAGTAGCAAGACATTAAAGAAGTGAGGTGTGCTGGCTCATCCACAGAATGTGGTTCTCACAGTTTGAGAAACATGGAGTAAAACAACCTGATCTAATAATAATAAATAATAATAATAATACAGGTATTTATATACCGCCTTTCTTGGTCTTTATTCAAGACTTTATTCAAGGCGGTTTACATAGGCAGGCTTATTTAAATCCCCATAGGGATTTTTACAATTGAAAGAAGGTTCTATCTTTCAAGAACCACAACATTCAGATGTTTCATTCTGATCTGGTTTCACATTCTGGCCTCCATCCTCCCAAGCTCAGAGCAGATGGAATAGCTTGGCTTCAGCTTATCAGCTGCTTCAAGAACTGGCGACCTTGTGGATGTTATCTTCAGGCAAATGGAGGCTCTACCCTCTAGACCAGATCTCCTGCCCAATTAAGCATTCTGAAGTTTCCACATTGCCAAGACTTTGAGTAATTAAGGCTGCCTGTAATCCTAACCACACTTTCCTGAGAGTAAGCCCCATTGAACAAAATAGGAATTACTTCTGAGTAGACCTGGTTAGGCATGTGCCCTAAGTTACTGTTGTCCAAATCTTTTGCAAAATGACTGGCTTGAGGACCTTTTTGTAGTTTCATAGCTAACGTTTTGGTGTATGTTTTTCAAATGATTTTATTGTTCATAGTAGCTGTTTATGCAAGCAAAGTTTTGCAGAAAATCCTCATGTAAGTTGTAATGTAATTGCCTTGCATGCACTGGGTGCCTGTTATCAGCCATGAATTACTAGTAACCTAATAATACAAAACAGGCATAAATTTGAAAGGAGAGGTAATATCCTTCCCAATGTTAACTTCACTTTTCTCTTAAATGAATGGATCTGATTTCCTGCTAACATATTCTGTGCAAATGTGACAAATACTGTTATACTTTGTGGAGTAAAAGATATCTCTGGTTACTTTATATTGAGCCATGTCAGCAAGAACTAGTTTAATACTTATACAACATCTTTTTTCTCTGCAGGTTAGCTGAAGAACTGCACATGCCTTGTGTCCCAGAAATGATGTTTGGAGATAATATCTTAAGAATTCAGCATGAGTCTTTCTTTGGTATAGAATTCAATGCAACTGATGCTTTAAAATGTGTAAATAACTCCCAAGGCATGGTTAAAGTTGCCTGTGCAGAGGAGTGGCAAGAAAGCAGGTAATAACAAAATACGTTCTCTAACTAAAGGCCCAATCCTGTTCAGCTTTCCTGCACTGGTCCAGCCACAATGCAACCCCGAAATAGGGGAACAAATGTTCCCATACCTTGAGGAGGCTTCTGTGTCTCCCTCCCCACCACAGGATGCAGTGCACATGCCATTGGCGCAGCTACACCAGCACTGGAAAATTGGACACGATTGGGCCCTAAGAGAAACATAAGAACAGCCCTACTGGATCAGGCCATAGGCCCATCTAGTCCAGCTTCCTGTAACTCACAGTGGCCCACCAAATGCCCCAAGTAGACACAAGATAACAAGAGACCCACATCACGTTGCCACACCTTGCATCTGGCATTCTGAGGTAACCTAAAATCAGGAGGTTGCACCTACACATCATGGCTTGTAACCTGTGATGGACATTTCCTCCAGAAATTTGTCCAGTTCCCTTTTATAGGGATCTAAGCCAGATGCCATCACCACATTTGGTGGTGTAGAAACTGGTGTAGTTGGTCACAGCTGGGGAATAGTTCTGATCTATATGTGTTTTCATTATTCATTTGGTATGTGATCTTGATATTCATTTAACTTTTCTTTCTCTCTCTCAAATAAATTATACAAATTGTTTTTCTAAGAAGTACTACAAGTTTTGAGATTGTAATACAAGAATGATCTTATCAAGGAAAAATACTTAGGCTGCAATCTTTATGCACTTACATGGGAGTAAGTCTCATTGAACAGAATGGGATTCACTTTTGAGTTGACTTGCATACCATTGTATGGTATGAAATGCGTACATTCTTGTACAAAATCTATTGTCTGTTAGCCTGAGTGCATTGAATTGGATGCATAGGAGAATCTGCTATAGTAAAATGGAATATGTTCTGTTTGACACATCTGCTGACAGATTGTGATTTACTTTGAAAACTCCAGCCCTCCAAAACTACACAGCTTCAGCTATGCTTGTTTACTCAAATATAAGTTCCATTCAGTGGAATTTAAGCTAGAATTGATGTGCCTAGAGTTGCAGCCTTAGATATGATGATACAGGTTGCTGCCATTTCTGTTTTATGACATTGTACATTAGTTTCCTTAGAATGTTTGTATTCTGGGGGCCCCCTAAGTCACCACCTCAAATACCACTGGTGGTACCTATACTGCTGGTTGGAAAAACACTTCTCTAAACTAACGGAGACAATTTTCTGTCAATAGATATTTCTAGTTTCTATATAAGAACATTTGCTCTTCTATGGAGTATTGTTATCTGTGGATATAATCTTTATTTGGTTCTGTATCTGATGTGTTTCAAGATTATCTGTTTTTCTCCTTGAGGTCTGAGCCCGAGCACTCAAAAGAAGTTGTTAAACCCTATGATTGGACCTATACAACAGACTACAAAGGAACACTGTTGGGTGACACAGTAAAGTTAAAGGTACATTTTGAATTGTCCTTGACTGAGTACCTTTTTGAAAGTAGGGATCTGTTAAACAATTGCTGAAGAATAATGATATAACATAGCTTTTAACATCTTATACCTTTTTCCAGGTTTCCCCTACAACAGAACATATAGATACAGAGAAACTAAAAGCCCGGGAACAGATTATGTTTTTTGAGGAAGTATTGCTATTTGAAGATGAACTTCATGATCATGGAGTTTCAAGCCTGAGTGTAAAAATAGTGAGTTCATTTTTTTGTATGTGTTATATCCAGTAATAGAACAGATCTTTGCAGACCAGTAGAAGAAAAAGCAAAAAGATGCAGTACCCAAATCAACATTTTCCAGTTAAAATAATGAAGGAATTCAGGTGAACAGATTCCCTTGAACCTTTTAAAATGTCAGATGGTTTGTTTTTGCTTTCCCTGTTTAATTCAAAGGGCTGAGGTAGCTTGGGTTACACTGCAGTTATAAAAGCCTGGTTTCAATCAGTTTATTGACTTTTCTTTGCCTAAGACATCTAACCAGGAAGGCTCATCTAGCTCATGAAGTTTTGTGCAAGTTGTATGTAATCTTTTAATAATCATGCCGGATAAGCAACTAGCAGTGTTGTATTAAGCATGCATGCCCAGAGGTAATTCCAAGCAAATTCAGTGTGACTTATTCCCAAGAAAATTTGTCAAGGGTGGTGGTGATGGTTACATTTGTGTCCTACCTTCCTCCAAAGAGTTCATAAGTAACTGTCCCCCAACCACTTTAATCCTTGCATCCCAGTGAAGTAGGTTAGTCTGAGAGAGTGTGACCAGTTCAAAGTCATTCATTGATCATCATGTCTGAGTGGGGTTTTCAACCTATATCTCCATGTTTCTAGTTTAATACACTTACAGAGCAGTCCTACCCCCTCCCTGAGTTGGTACAAGACACTTACAATGGTTTCTGAGTGCCACAAATGTGCTATAACGTACGTTCATGGCTACTTAAGAGCAGGCTAGACCAGCAGTGCTGCACCTGTGCCTGGAAGGGGCATATTTGAGCCAGCCTACGCAGGTGGGAGAGGATGGCAGGAGGGTGGAATGGAGACAGAGCATTTTTGAGCAGTGGAGGGTGGAATGCTGGGTGGATTGAGCCCAGAAGGGGGTTGGGACCGGCCACATCAGTGGACACCAGATCCTAACCCCTGGCCTGACCATCATTACATGGATTACTAGAATTTGCACCCATGAGATCATGGGCACAGTTCTAAGTAGCCCCATAAGGCTGGCTGATGCGCAGCATGGAGTAAGGGGAATTAAATCCCATTACTCCGAGTTATGCTCCAGCCCGCACTTACCTTGCACTGGATACAGCACAGGCCAGTTGGCCTGTCTGTTCCAGAGTAAGTTAGGATTGTGCCCTTAACAGCACACATGCTCTTAAAGAAAACTGGCAGGCTAAAGAATAGCAGAAGGAGGTGGCATCTTTGAGTTGTCATCCATGAATTATTATTGTTATGAATATTTATACAGTATACTGCTTTTCAACAACAACAACGAAAGTTCACAAAGTGGCTTTTGGAGCAAGTTAATTAAATAAATGGCTCCCTGTCCCTGGGCTCACAATCTTAAAAAAAATGCAAAAGAAATGCCAGAAATTATCTGTTCCTATGAGCCTTGGACTGATTACTCCATCTCTTTCAAACCATTAGGAGTTATCCCTATATCTAAATACCACATAAAAAGTTCAGGTGTGTTGCGCAATGTTTTTGAATTGTATGTATACTGTTTGTAAATACTAATTTGATCCAGTGCGTGTTATGCAGATTTATAACACCAGATGCAGTTCAAATTAAGAAGTTTTCCAGAGCTGGAAAAAGGATTAGTCAGTGATGCACACAAGCAGGCAAAAATTACTAGTGCATACATTTTTTCCAACCAACCTGTGCATACATATTGGTGGTCTTGTTTGCACCAACAGGAAATTAAAGAACTATCTTCTGTAAAGCTTCCCTGCCTGGTTGTTACAAGCAAGCAGTTGGATGACTAATACAGATGTATAAGACATGTTTTATTATTCTGGAGCTAGATAAATACTTAAGAGCAGACTGTGTTAGGTGTGTGCAAATGCAAATTATCTTTACTGTCGTTGGCAGAGAGTAATGCCTTCGAGCTTCTTTGTGCTCTTGAGGTTTTTCTTGCGAGTTGATGGAGTGCTTATCAGGATGAATGACACAAGGGTTTACCATGAGGTAAGGAAGTTTCAACATGCATGTTTATTTTTCCCCTTTTCATAGAAGTTGTGAGATAGTCTTTAGTATTTAGAAGTGAGCAGCCAGATACTATTCCTTTTTGTTTTTGTGCGTCTTGGTACAAAAGATGTACCACCACAAGATGACTGCTCACTGTTTCTTTGTACTTGCCCAAGTAGCTTGAGTAGATTGCGGTAATCCTAGGAAGGGCTACATGCAGATTTCTCTGCATGTAGTTTTTGCCCCCATAGAACAAAAGGATTCTGCAGACATAGTGAGCATATTCTATGTTGAAGAGATACTAATGTGAAGCCATCGGCATGTTAGTAGAAATATCTTAACATACTCAAAACTCTATCCGTACTGCATTGGAACAGTTTAAGCTAAACTAGGCAAGATAATTATGTTCATCCACAAATTGTGGAAATATTTATATATTGCTTTTTAACAAAAAGTTCACAAAGTGGTTTTTGTAGCAAAACAAATCAGTAAATGGCCCTGTGTTCCCAAAGTGCTCACAGTCTAAAAAGAAATGCAGAAGAGACACTAGCAACAGACACCACTGAGAAAGACGCCATGCTGGGGTGAAGAGAGACAGTTGCTCTCCCCCTGCTAAATATGAGGACTCCACTTTTAAAGGTGCCTCTGCCCAGTCTCTCTCTCTTTGCGTATTGTCAGTGGCCATGTTATAAAACAAGTTCTTGTTGTGGCATCCTCAATGTAGTGGCATCCTCAGCTATATTAAGCCATACTGTGTGATCCTGACAAAGTCGTGTGGCAGTTGGTAAACATGTTTTGCAAATTTCAAATCCTCTAGGATGTTAAGCCATCTTTTCTTTGATTTTCTTCTTGATCTTTTTCCAGTTTTTTTGGCATATATGCTTGCTGGATTAGGCAAGAGTTATCCATAGGCAGTATATGGCCAACCAGTGCAACCTAGATTTTAAATCCTGCACTGAAGGTGGTTTTTCATCTGCTTTATTTTATTTTTCTTATCTTTACCACATATTGCCTCTGTATTGATCTTGCTGGATTCAAGATGGCATTTGGTTCTACACATCCTATGTAATGCACAACGTTTCATCAAGTATACTTTTAGAGGGGAAACATGATTGGTTTATTAGATAAAAATTTAGATGAGGGATCTCCGAACCTCAGCCCATGGGCGGGATCTGGGGTTTGGAAAAGTCTTTTCTTGAGTGGTGCTTACTATTCTGCATCCCTGTGCCCAGATCAACTTGAAAGAAATGTGGCACCGCAGCAGAATGGTAAGCACAGCTCAGGATGGGGAGGGTTTTTTCAGGACACAGTGGTTTCCAGTTTGGAGACCTCCGATTTAGATAAGTGGTTATTTTGATGACATGTAACAAACTGACATTGCGTGTAGATACTTGCATCACTTTATGCAATTAAAGCTTCATATGTTTTCTTTCTTATTAGGCGGGCAAACGCTACATCTTGAGGGAATATACCTCCAGAGAAAGCAAAATATCAAGTTTAATGGTACTAACACTTTTTAAGCATGATTGTTTTTCTTTGCCAGAATTGAAAACTTCTCGGTTCAAATTAGTCTGTGATAGGGCGCTGACAGAACATGCATTTATTAAACTTTTGCCAGAAAATTAACAATCTTATGCTGAAGACCATTCACAAACACCTAGCACTCTGGTAACCATTTTGCAGTGATATGATGCATATAGGATTAACCAAACAAAAGGCAAAGATTGACCAGTTTTCAGCTAAAATGTACAAGTGGAAAAAAAATCATAAAGAAACCATAAAACTATGTTGGTTAACAATCTCCCTTTTTCAGCAATTTTTTCTTTCACGTAAGGTAAAATGAGCTTTTGCCTACAGTGTCTTGGCTTGTTACCAAAGAAAAGTGTTTTTCTTTACAATATGGTGGTAATATTTGGCAGCTGGTTAATTCCACCTGACTTCATAGAACTATTGCTGCTATTGCTTCGCTGTCTGGATAGTTCAGTAAATAAAGCCCACAATCCTCATCTAATTATTATTATTTATATTATTATTAACAGTATTTATATACCGCTTTTCAACTAAAAGTTCGCAAAGCGGTTTACAGAGAAAAATCAAATAATTACAGTCAAGGTGATGTCAGTAAAGGTGTCATAAGCATCATTTAAAACAATGAGACAAGTTAATTGTTACTAACTTCAGTTCCATTAATTTTCTTGGGACTTCATCATGACCGATTTTCTTGGGAGACAGCCCAGTGTCAAGGTCAGACTCCTTCTATTCCATGTTGTGGTACTGCTAGCATCATTATTTTTGATTAGTTGTGTCTCATCTCATGACTAGAACTGAAGTTCTCTAATATAGGAAAGCGTAGTTTATCCAAATCACTTGGTTTTTTATATGCTTTTTCTCCAATGTAACACAACTTTACAGAGACTTTTTGCTAGAAAACAGTTTTCTTTTTTTCTTTATACATTTTGTATTTCTTGAGCTGTATGGTTCAGGGGTGGGATTGGCCAGGTTGAGCACTGACCCAGACAGGTTGAGACACCCAGACAGGGGTGGGATTGGCCAGGTTGAGCACTGACCAAACAAATTCATTGACTCTGGTGGTAGTAATGGCACCAATTGTGCACCATTGGGAAGCTGGCAGGGGCTCTATGGTGGACCCAGTTCAGAGCTTTGCCCCAGGCCCAGCAGCAGCTGGGGGAGGGAATCATTGTGAAGCAGAAAAACACCCAAAAATTAAGTGAAGTTGAAATAGAAACAGCATGGCTAATTTTCTCTCTTAGGCTCTGCATAATGCTCTCTCTACTATTTTTTGCTTTTAAGCATGTTCCTCCACCTCTGTTTACGGATCCTAATGAGATTGCTCAGTATTTGCCTATCAAGGAGACTGTTTGTGAGAAGCTGGAATTTCCAGAGAATTTGTACCCTGAAGTAGCAGCAGCACCAGAAAGCACTTAAGTGGAATCTAATATGATTTTTTGGACTTGAAATAGACCTGGTTCTGGAGACGATATAATTCCTTGGCTGTGACCATTGAAGATTTCACTACTTTCTGGATAAGGATTTATTTGTATGCCTGGCTAATATTTCTGTAGCCTTGAGAGAAAAAAGGCTAGTTTCAAAATTTGCTGATGTTTTTGTTGTCTTTTTATTTCAAATGTGCCTGGAACTAATGACTAACTGGTTGTGAAGTCGAGTCATCTGACCTTGGAAAATAAGTCCTCAAATCAACAGCAATTCTGAAGTGTGCAGCATTTCAAGGAAGTTCAGAGGGGTTTTGAAAAATAAGACACATTCACAAGGACAGCTTTTAAGAACTTTGTTTTAACATATAAACAAAGTTTTTGCTTTCAAACTTTGTTCTGTTATAAAAGGACCCTGTTTCATACTGTGCATAAGACTGAATATATTGATTATGTTTCATCTCTAGGTCAGATTGGAAGGATCACCGATGAGTCATAAGTTTGTGAATCTCAAACATATATTGGACGGTATTATGTTTTTCATCATCTGCTTGATGTCTGTCTTTAAATAAGCAATGTGCAAATGTTTCTTGAAGTTTTCCAGAGGAAACTAAGAATCTGTCAGACGTAGAGTAATTTAAAATGAGTTCCATAATAAATTTAGCAAGTACTTTGTAGTGGGATCCTATGTTGGCTACTTTCTCCCTGTATTGATCCAGTGGTTCTTAAGTGGGTTTGATATTAATGGGGTAGTCTTCCCTGAGATGGGTTAATCAGGTGTTACTTTCTTGGTAGCCTAAAAAAAATAAAGTTATATCCTATTTTTTAAAATATAAGTAATTAAGTTCACTACATTGTATTAAGTTGCTGCAAGTTTGTTACGTCTGTGATTTTAAGCTATAGGAATTCTAACATAAAGAAATCCTAATGTGATTAGTAGGGTATTCCTACATGTGTTCAGACTATACTGTACTGTTTTAAAATTAAATGCCTTTCCACTTCCCCTGCCCTCATAATCAACCAACCCAATGAGAGATGGAAACCTGTTTTGTGTGCTCTGTTCTGCCTCCCTCACTTCATAATTTCATATGGGAGATTAACCATCCTACTTAGGCAAGACATTGTTTTTCAAACAATCAGTCTCCACATTGATTTGTTCCTCTCTGTGGAGGGGAGCAAGAAAAGGAATCAAAAGATTTGAGACTATAAAAATAGTAGGGGAAACAGAATACAGGTTGAGTCTCATTTCCCAGAACTCATGTGGATATTGGAAAAAAGTGCACTATAGCAAATCAATTTAAAAAACAAAGTTTCTTTGCTCTGGTGATTTAAAAACAGCCTTGTTGACCTTTGTGATGTTAAGATAGAGTCATTAAGATGACAATTCAACAATTAGTCAAGGTGCTTAGTCAAGGTGCTTAGAAAGTCTTCACTCTGACCCCTCCACCAATGCAAAATATCTTTCTTTCATGTGGTCAGGGGGAAGGGAGGGGTCTTGGGCTGAAGGTGCCTGAATGATTGATGGATTATCAGCCTGCTCCCCCCCTCATTGTTAAAAGACTGTTTTCCTTTAATTTAAAGGGCACTTCTCATTGCACTGAGAGAGAAAAATCTGTGGATTATTAGATTATACCTGTAATGGCTTGCATGACTGTTTCTCTACAACAGTAAGAAAAGCAGTTTAAAACTGTGATTTTATAGGGATGCATTTTCCTTTTCTCCAGGGATCAGCACATTCTTTATCATTTGTAGTGGCCATTCATGTTGAGTCAAATCCGTGTATAAAAATCTATGTATAATGAGGCTTGACCTGCAATTTACATTGCTTTGGTTTATTATGGCAATGGAAGGCTAGAGCTACTTTTGTCCTAGTAATTCCATAACTTCTGCTTGCATGATAGCCATTTTGGGAGGAAGAGTCTTAGGACCCAATGCTATCCAGCTTTCCAGGTGCAATGCAGTGGCAATGCAGCCCTGAAGTAAGGGAACAAATGTTCCCCTTACCTTGAGAGGCCTCTGTGACTGCACCCCTAATTCAGGATGCAGCACACACCTTGTTGGTACAGCTGCATCAACGCTGGAAAGTTGAGTGGGACAGGGCCCTCGGAAATAGTAAAAGAGTTGACCGTGTTTCTGTGCCACTCAATTTGCTTTTGCAACAGGACACAGAAACTCACCTTTAGTAGCAGAGGCCAAAAGGTCTGAGGATGTTATTTTATAGTTTAGGGGTGTCAAACTCATTTCATACTGAGGGCCGCATGGCATTCCTGATGCCTGCTGAGGGCCGGAAGTGATGTCATTAAACAACTCATAACCAAAAATAAGCACTTTTTCCTCACTTAGAAATTAACTACAAATAACAGAAGAGAAAACACGCAAACCTTTATCATATTTCAAGACATGGGAGAGCCCTATTTTTGTGGGGGCTGCCCTTTTTGCAGTAACACCTCAGCACTGCTCACCAGCTAAGAGCCTGAGGGCTGAATAAAAAGCTTCTGCGGACCGCATCCGACCTCGGGGCCCTATGTTTGACACCCCTGTTATACTCAATCAGTTTATCTAGGTTAGTATTGTCAACACAAATTATCAGCAGCTCTCCATTTCAGATGGAAGTTTTTCCCTACCCTAATTGGAGATGCCAAGGGATTGATTCTGGGACCTCCTGAGTGCAAAGCATGTGCTGTATCACAGAGCCATAACCCTTCCTCATGGCAAATATAATGACTGAATATACCTCCATAGTCAAAGCATCATGCAAATTCTTATCTGTGCAATGATACATCTTGCCTCTGAAAAATAGCTCTTTAAAGAATGAGTATGTTTACCAAGTAAATTGTGACACCAAAATTTACTAGGGAAGAACTTAAACTGTTAAGCTGATGCTTGGGAATCCTTCAGTTTTTCATGCAGTCTTTATATGCAGGCTTTTTGTTGTCTTTGGTGATTGCTAGACATGTCTGCCAAGACAACAAAACTAATAACTTGGGTTAGGAAATGGACTGTAATGGAATAGGCACAGTTAGGGCAAAGTTAAGAGATGTATGCAATTTCAACCTGCTTCCTGGTAGAAGTGCTTTTTTCTTTTTATAAGAGCCCAGAGGAAGTGAGGGAGGCATCGTCCGAGTCAGTGCCTTGCACTGGGGTGGGGAGGAGGTTCCCTTCTCTCCTCCAAGCTGAAGAGGCACTCTGGATGCTTCAAATCATTTCAAAGGCACATCACTTTTAGGTGAGCAGAGTTGCCTGATCAGAGTTGCTTCACTTCCTCCCCCTTCCTGCTTCCTGTTGGCTGATACTTACAAAGAAAGAAGCATATTAAAATTACTTGTATTGAGTACAGTAGTCATAGAAAGAGTAATTGTTCAATGAGAAGGAAAGCTCTAAAACCAAACAGCTGTCATCAGTATGAAGCAGGGGTGTCCAAACATCTTGGCAGGAGGGCCACATCTTCTGTATGACACTGTGTCAGGGACCAGGAAAAAAAGAATGAATTTACCATTTTAAATTTGAATAAATTTACATAAATGAATATATTAGAGATGGAATTTATATGAATGAATGAAGGTCTTGCAGCAGCTCAAGGCCTATAAGACCATGCACAAAGCAAGGCCAGCCTTTCCTTTGCTGCCACTGCTGCATCACAGACGTGAAACAGCAAGTAGTGGAGGGAGCCCTCGTCTCACAGCTCAGGTGAGAGTTTGAACAGTCGTCCTCTTGCTGAGAGCAGCTGCGTCAGGCCAGCACGGGCTCCAGCAAGTCTCTGGAGAGCCAGAGGCTCATTGGAGACTGGGGGCTCCCCAAGGGCCTGATTGGGAGCCCCCGAGGGCTGCAAGTGGCCCCCGGGCCGGGGTTTGGGCACCCCTGGAATGAAGAATGGGATTCTGTCTTTTATTTAATGTTTGCATAATTTTTAAGTACCATTAAAAATCCAGTGGAGTTCTGGAATGGAATGATAAACATCAGAACTGATGTGTTCCATACTTGCATCTGCTAATTTATGTACTACACTAATAAGTACTTCAGGCCACGTATAATTACGTCATTTGATTCTACAGATTAATGAACAGAACTATGCCAAAGCTGGGCCTACCTAGGATGCGTTTCTATGCACGGTATCCCCTTGATCTCTTTATGCAGTTGTGCTAAATACACCCAATTGGAACCCAGTCAAGTCCAGTTCTCTTTTCACGTGGCAGGAATTGATGATGGCAGAGGAACCATAATTCCCTTTAAGAAGAATTGCCACATAGCCCTTTTCATTGCTGTGAATCATTGTGTATTCTGTGTGATACATGAGAGGTAGTGAAGCTGCTTCCTATACAGTATGTGGAAAATATTCCAGTATATATTTCATTGTAAAATTCAACAAGTTCCAGTCGTGTTCCAGAAGCTACATTTCGTTTGTGTAGTTCTTCATTTCAGTGGGGCTTGTGCAGGAGCACTTGATAAGATTGCACCTCTTTTCTGTGCAGGAATAAAGAAAACTTTTCATACTGTCCTCTAGTCAGTCAATTACATGATGGCTTATATCTATAAGCATATGCCAGTAAATAAAAGTGTATGTCACATTTTGTATGTCTCTCTAAACTCTGATTTTCCTTACTGTGAGAAGGAAATGAATATTTTCCTGCAGGATATCAGAAACAGATTTCTCTGAAGTTGTTTCTCTCGAGCAGTTTTTCTCAAACTGTGGGTTGGGACACACTAGGTGAGTTGTGAGCCAATTTCAGGTGGGTCCCCATTCATTTCAATATTTTTAATGTATTAGACTGGTATGTGACTGCATTTGGGGAAATGTTACAGACCTGTACTTTTAACAAGCTACTATTTATATTCTTTTAACAATGATAGTAAATGGGACTCACTCCTGGTTAAGTGTAGGTAGGATTGCAGCCTAGAATTGTTAAAAAATTTCCTGCTTGATGATGTCACTTCTGGTCATGACATCACTGCCGGTAGGTCCTGACAGATTCTCATTCTAAAAAGGGTCCGAGTGCTAAATGTGTGAGAACCACTGCTCTAGACCAGGGGTCTCTAAACTTTTCGGGCCGAAGGGCTGCATAAAATATCTGGAACAGTGTCAAGGGCTGGGAAAAAAATCAAATATAAAATTTAAATAAATACATTAGATACGGAACTGAGATGAATGAATGGGCTAAAATGCCCAGGATTTCTCCAAGCACCAACACAGCTCAAAAGTGTAATCATGCACTTGAATAGACTCCCATTTCTCCATCTCAGAAGCACAACTCTGGTTGTGCTTGGTCAACTGGGCCAGAGGCTCTCGGAATCAGAGGCCGGCTGCAGGCCGGATAGAGGCTCTCCACAGGCTGCATCTGGCTCCCAGGCTGGGGTTTGGATGCCCCTGCTCTAGAGCAGGGGTCTCCAAACTTTTTGGCCAGAGGGCCGCATCAAATATCTGGTACTGTGTTGAGGGCCGGAAAAAAATTTAAATATAAATTCTCTGGGAAGGAAGGGCTGGCATTCCTACTGCTGGGATGCCCCTCCTCCTAGGAGGCAGGATTCGGACCATGATGAATGGGTACTCCTCCCACGTTGAGGGGCGTCGCTTCCTGTCCCAGTTCCAATCCTGCCTTCCAGGTGTTAGGATGGACCTCGGTCGTGGTCCCGCATGACCTCTCTTAATCTCATTGATTTCATCTCGGGGGGGGGGGTGGATTCCCCCCTGCATGCCAGCGAATACAGGCTCTGAGCAGCAGCCAGAGCACACCGGCTGCCAAGGGGGCTGTTTCGGGACAGTGCTGCCTCCTCTCCACATTGCAAGCTAGCAGAGCAGCAAGCAGTGGCAGCAGGGGGTGGCTGCAGGCGCCCCCACATGCGCGGAGCCAGCAGGCAGCAGCAACCCGCGCCCGCAGCGGAGCCTCATGGAGCAGAGCTTGGGGCACTGTCCATCAACCCCAAGTTCTGTGTATTTCATAAGGACCAGGTGGTACTCCGACTGGATCCGACATTCATACCCAAGGTCAACTCCCTATTTCACAGGGCCCAGGAGCTAATCCTTCCATCCTGCCCCAAGCCAGTTCACCCCAGGGAAAAGGCGTGGCACACCCTGGACGTACGCAGGGCCCTGTGTTGCTACCTGAAGCGTACCAGGAACCTTAGGCAGTCGGAGGCCCTGTTTGTAACCTACAAGGGCTCCAACCAAGGCCACAAAGCCTTGGCCAGTTCGCTAGCGTGCTGGCTAAAAGCATGTATCAGACTGGCCTACCAGGCCAGGGGGGAAACTCCACCAAGGGAGAACACGGCCCACTCACTCAGGAGTGCTGCCACTACGGCGGCATTCAACGGATACGTATCACTTCTCGAGATCTGTAGGGCGGCGACGTGGTCTTCGGTCCACACCTTCGCCAAGCACTACCGGATAACCACAGCTGCTGCTTTGGGGTGTAAGGTGTTGCAACAGGTGGTGAAGCCGTGAGCTAGACCCTCGCTGGCCCACCCTTCCTGGTCGGCTCTGGTATATCCCAGCAGTAGGAATGCCAGCCCTTCCTTCCCAGAGAAAGCAGGAATTTCTTACCTGAGAATTCCAATTCTGGGAAAGGAAGGGTGGCATTCCGCCCACCACTTCTCCAGCTCGGGGGTACACTGCTAGCCAGGCTCCCCCACAGGGGACATCTCTCTTCCCTTTCCGCCAGGAGCGGGACAGTTTTTTCATTGTCTAGCTGTTATCCTTATAGTTGTAGCTGTACAACTACACTTGGATAGGTTTCCTACCAAGCAATCCTCGCAGTGGATATGCTACACGTCACGGGACAGACCACAGCAGAGGATGAGGGGGGCATTCAGGGTTCTTTACTGCTTGTCGAGTCTGGACTGGGACAGAAAGGGACGACCCCCCCCCCAACGTGGGAGGAGTATCCATTCATCATGGTCCGAATCCTGCCTCCCAGGAGGAGGGGCATCCCAGCAGTAGGAATGCCACCCTTCCTTTCCCAGAACTGGAATTCTCAGGTAAGAAATTCCTGCTATTTATTTAAATAAATTAGAGATGGAACTTAGATGAGTGAATAAATGAATGAATGGGCTCATTCACTCAACCTCTCTGGCCCTTGAACACCCTCCAGATGCAACCAGAGCATAGTTCCAGTCATGTTTGGCCAAGTAGGCCAGAGGCTTTCAGGGGACAAGAAGCTGGCCGCAAGACAAGCTGGTCGCAGGGGACAAGAAGTTGGATAGAGGCTTGCCGCGGGCTGCATCTGGCCCCTGGGCTGGGGTTTGGAGACCCCTGCTCTAGAGCATCATTTTCCAACCTTTTTCATTTCACAGCAAACTGACAAGGTGCTAAAATTGTCAAGGCACATAGTACTGCTGGCCAGAGGCTCACATCCCCGGGGGGCCCTAATAAATCACCCTTCCGAAACTCCCATGGCACACTGATTGAAAATCGCTGCTCGAGAGCTTCCCGGTATGCATACACAGTTCTTCTTTGTCTTCACAAAAATAAATTTTTAGACTATTGAGCAAGTCACTGGTCTAAAAGGTTGTATTCCAGTTTGTACTTTATCACAGTAGTTCAAGTGCTGAGGGCTCTTTTAGCTATATGTGCTACAGTTGATTGCAAGAAAAATATTGGCAAAAAGGTATCTGTACTGGTAATACAGCTGGTTAAAAAACATTTTAAAAACCTGTTACCCATATGACACATTCTAGGTGCATGCTTTTAAAAAGAGACAGGAGATGGCAGTGTTTCCCAGATTTTTTCTACGGGCGGCTCCCTTGACCTACTGGGCCATTGGTCATGGCTCCCCGTTAGAGCTACAATCATAGCAGATTTTTTGTGAGGATTCTGCAGCTCTCCTGGCTGCTTTTTCCAGCTCCCCAGGGAGCCATGGCTCACAGATTGGGAATCACTGTTCTAGGAGTATGCAAAAGAGTTGAATGTATTAGTGTGTACTTTGAGCTTCTCCATGAGACGTGTCTCCTGGCTTATCATGACAACTCAAGCACTTGGCATTCAATCAAGTAGACAGCTTTAGTGCTACAACTTTGGGATTATCTCCTGGAAGATATACTGAGATATATTGGGAAAAAACTGTCATCTGGTGTTCCTAGAACAGGGGTTCTCAAACTTTCCAGTCTCTGAAGTCTTTTACACTCCTAAAAGGAGACTCGGGGAGCCTGGCCAACACAAGCAGAGTCTAAGGGAGCCCCAGAGATCAGTTGCAAACTGGGCAGGGGGCAGATTGTGGCCACTTATGGTGTGCCCGTGGAGCCCCTGAAGGGCTCCTATATACGGAATACTGTACCCACTTTCCTAGGAGAATGTGCCATAGAAGACAGTGGGACTTCATAGTAGGCATGCATAGAACTATGCAGTCAGTCCTGCGGCACTGCCTTATTCATGGCCTTTCAATCACTCTTGAGATTCCACTGTGCAAAATAGGAATGACCCATCCCAGGTGATTGTTAGGAAGGGAAACAGCACAACCAGCAGTGTGATTGCACTTTAAACCACAGTGCTGTGGAAATAATAAACATAAGAAGAGCCCTGCTGGATCAGGCCAAAGGCCCATCTAGTCCAGCTTCCTGTATCTCACAGTGGCCCACCAGATGCCTCAAGGGAGCACCCAAGGCAACAAGATACCCACATCCTGCTGCCTTCCCTTGCACCTGGCCTTCTCAGGTCACCTCCTTCCAAAACCAGGAGGCTGCACATACCCATCATGGCTTGCAATCCATGACGGACCTTTCCTCCAGAAATTTGTTGAATCCCCTTTTAAAGGCATCCAGGCCAGGTGCCATTGTTGCAAGGTTGAAGGAAGCAACTCAATAATGCTCGGAACCAGGAGTGAAGTTTGCAGGCTTCTTTATTTCATCGCATGTGGTGGGCACCCACGGGACTCATGTCTCAAAGCACATGGGTGCACCCAACCCTCGGGGTGTGCAATTTTATATCTTTTGGGTCTCTTTGTATAAAGAGCTGTCCATTTGATTGGTTACATTTTGCTGCAAAGGTGGGCAAGCACTTGATTGGTTACAAGTTGCATCAAAGGTGGGGTTTTGCCCACAAAGCCTGGAAAATTACAAAGTTTCTGAAGACAGGTAGGTTACACAATGTATTGCTTATACAGAGCAGCATAACTCATAATAATAATAATAATACAGGTATTTATATACCGCCTTTCTTCGTCGTCAGATTTCTCCTCAGACTTTAATTCAAGGCGGTTTACATAGGCAGGCTATACTAAATCCCAATAGGGATTTTTACAATTGAAGAAGGTTCTGTCTTTCAAGAACCACAACATTTCAGATGGATCTTTAATGATCTGGTATCACATTCTGGCCTCCATTTTCCTCCCACACAGGCTGACAGCGGCCAAAGAGCAGGTGGAATAACTCAGCATAACTCGGCTAGGCTTGTCAGCAGCTTCAAGGTCTCGCCCTTCACGGTGCCGGTGGCCTTGAACTGGCGACCTTCGGATGTTATCTTCAGGCAAACGGAGGCTCTACCCTCTAGACCAGACCTCCTGCCTGTAATAAGTGATAAGGCAGATCTTGGCACGTCCAGCATAACGCATCATCCCAGTGCATCTCTTGCCAGTGCAGCCTGGTACCCGTTATCTTACTGAATTCCACTAGTATAAACACATTGAGACCCCTTTTTGCAAAGGCTTTTTGTCTTTTACTAAGCTAAGCAGCCTTGGTTCCTATGGTTCTCTTTTAGTCTATGACTCTTGCTTCTGTGACTATTGTAGCCTCTACCTGGGGTCACAGTCTGGGACCAAAGGCCACCTTGTCTCACCATCACCACATCCCGTGGAAAGAAGTTCCAGAGGCTTGTAATCTGTGATGGACCTTTCCTTCAGAAATTTGTCCAATCCCCCTTTAAAGGCACCCAGGCCAGGTGCCATCACCACATCCGGTGGCAAGGAGTTCCAGACAAACCACATGCTGGGTAAAGAAATAATTTCTTTTGTCTGTCCTAACCCTTCCAACACTCAATTTTAGTGGATGACCCCTGGTTCTGGTGTCTGTGTTGCATTCCAGTTTTATAGCCTTTTATTCCTTAAACAGTTATCAGCATAGAGAAGGACTTATTGTTCCAAGGGAAATTTAAGTTCATGGGTACAGAACATAGCCTAGAGCAGTGGTTCTCACACATTTAGCACCGGGACCCACTTTTTAGAATGAGAATCTGTCAGGACCCACCGGAAGTGACATAATCAAGCAGGAACATTTTTAACAATCCTAGGCTGCAATCCTACCCACACTTCCACAGGAGTAAGTCCCATTGACTATCATTGTTAAAAGCATATGCACAGTAGTCTGTTCAAAGTACAGGTGTGTAATTGTCCCCAAATGCAGGCACAGGTCATGGTAGCTTCAGGTCTAATATATTAAAAATGACATATTAAAATGAATGGGGACCCACCTGAAACTGGGTCACGACCCACAGTTTGAGAACCACTGCTCTATGCAGGATAGCAAGAGTTCTTCAAGAAATGAAAGAAAACCCCACAGGAAGTGTTTAAAATTCAGGGGAAAAGCCTGTGTCAGTGGTGTAGCTGGAGGGGGGGTGGAGAGCTCAGCCTGGCAGGGAGCCTCAGCAGGGTGGCGAGCAGACCATCCCTTCGGAGCCATTCCTGGTGGGGGGAGCAAAACGGATCCGTAAGGCATGCAGGCGACCCCCACCCCCGCAGGGCCGGGAATGGCTGGCCAGATTTCAGAGGGAAAAGTGTATCCTTAGCTCCACCTTGATGAAAACTCCTGTTCCAGCCCTTAAAGCAGGGATCTTCCTCTAGCCCTGAAATCTGCTCCCACAGGGATGCCTACCAGATGAGCTCAGCTGAGCCAGTTTTAAATCCTCTGTTACATAACAGATAATATAAAATGAGATGCTATGCAAATGAGTATACACAAGGTACAACTCTTGCTAGAAAGCAAGGTTGACTTGATTTAAATCAATACTTGGATTCAGTTTAATCATGTGTGTTTTTTGTTTGTATTATGAAAGATGCAGTCTTGCTTGCTGTAGCACTAATGCATATTTTGAAAAATTTTCACATTAGGTTTGTAAAAATGATTTTAGCTATCAGATCTGATTGAAACAGCTATTTGAGGGTACTGCTGATGAACAACATCCAATTCAACAGGTTAATCATGACTATTTGGTAGACTTTGTTGGAACAGTCACCAAACATTTGAATTATTATAACTAAAACAACATTTGTGTTCATTTCTTCAATAGTATGTACTGATTTAACAGGCACATGGGTTTTTTTTAATCTTTTCTTTTTTAGAAATTTAAACATGTACTTTTTTAAATATTTCAAAATAAAATTAAAATGAACTAAAATTAAAAAACCTCAAAATTAGAGAGACTATGGCTGCAGTCCTAACCACACTTTCCTGAGAGTAAGCCCCATGGAACAGGGGCTTCTTACTTTTGAGCAGACCTGGTTAGGATTGTGCCCTATGAGCCAAATCCTATCCAACTTTCCAGCCCTGGTGTAGCCATGCCAGTTCAATGGGCACTGCATCCTGTGATGGGAGGCTAGATACGAAGGGCCTCCACAAGGTAAGGGAATGTTTGTCCCCTTGCCTTGGGGCTGCATTGCCACTGCACCGACACTGGAAAGTTGGATAGGATTGGGCCCTATGTCAGCTAGATTAGCATGAGATTTAAAATCTTTTATGCAGCCAGCTCAATAATCTTTATCTTTCTGTCCTTAATCTGGAAAAGAACAGCAGGGTTGCCTGCTTCTTTGGATCCCAATCCATTACTTAATTTAGAATGAAATAATTGAAAGGAAAAAAAAAAAACATTCTTTCCTACACTGCCAAAAAATGCTATTGTTAAAAGCTGAATTCCAAAATTGTTGAAATGACAATCTACAAGTTCACCTGTGTAACTTTCTTTAAAACTTCTTCAGCAAACATATTTCTTCAGTGTTTTTTAAGCCATTTCTGCCCAACATTGCATATATGCAACAGGGACCAAATGTGTACACCAGTGGGCTGGGCAAAAATGGGTTAACTTTGAAAAGTATTATAGTAGACATGGTGGAGGCCCATGCAACTCTTCTTCCTCAGCTGTTAAGGACTGACCCTGGTACTGAATAATAAGAATACATGCAGGAAAAGGAGCTGAAGATTATATTTGTGATGGGTATGTGTGTGTTGCCTACAGTGTAACTCAGTCATTGTGTATTTCTCTTTTTTAGATTTCACAATTCCTTCCAAATGTTAACAGCATAAGCAACAAAAGTGGTATTCCCTTGCATTTTGTTTAAGGTTTGTTTTGGAAATAGTCTTCAGGATAGTCAGCAAGTATTCCACATTTTTTAAAAGCCCAATATAGAGTACTTTAACAGCAAATGTGCCATCTATTTTCTCATGATTTGGTTCACAAAGCATTATTGGAACATTTTTTAAGAGCATAAGAAGAGCCCTGCTTGATCAGGCCCAGGCCCAGGCCCATCCAGTCCATCTTCCTGTATCTCTCAGTATTCACTGAGTACTTGGTAGATAGGAAGATTAGCTAAATCTATACAGAAGCCTATGAAATCCCATAAAATTGAGGTCCCAGTCCAGGAACTGTTAGAGCTCATTTATAAAACTTTAAAAAAGATTGACTGAGGGCCCGATCCTACCCAACTCTCCAGCACTGGTGCAGCTGCAATGCAGCCCTGAGGTAAGGGAACAAATGTTCCTATATCTTGAGGAGGTCTCTATGACTGCCCCACACCAGAGGATGCAGTGTATTCCCCATTGGCGTGGTAGCACTGGCACTAGAAAATTGAATAGGATTGGGCCGTATGTTATCTCATGATAACAGAACTAGAATTTATATTCTCCTAGAGTCTAAAGGGCAGAGACTCCTCTACACACAGATAAAGCATGTGGACTACAACTCCCACTATGCACTGCATCATCGGAGTAGGAATGGGCCCCACTTATAGGCGCGGTGCCTGCCTTCCCTGTGCATGCTGGGAATGGTAGTCTTTGGAGTCCAAGTGCTGGTTGATGGGTGGGGGCGGGTGTGAATAAAGGCAGCAACGCGGTAGGCGGAACTGGGAAGGCAACCAGCGCCTGGGCTGTGCGAGATGGACAAGCTGAGGCGGGTTCTGAGCGGGCAGGACGCGGAAGACCCTGGTCCTCTGGCTGAGGTAGGCTCTTGAGTGGAGGGGGACACCTGTTCCCAGGTGCGCCTCTCCCTCCTCTACCCGTGTGCCCTTTGTCTCTTGTGGCACACCTGGCTGCGTCTCTTCCCTGCATCTGCTGCTCTGAGCTGTGTCTCCTCCCTCCCCCCGCCTTCTTAACCCCCATGCACCCAGTCCCAGGACCCCAGCCTTGCTCCAGCTTGTACCCCCCATTGCCCTCCTTCCTGGGCAGCCCCCCTGCTGCTTCTTGCCTCCCCTTTTACCCCTGGCCCACCTTTGTTCCCCTTCTCCCTGACAGCAGCAGCAGTCCCATTCCCCAGCCTAACCCTCCTCCCAATTCCCCTGGAAGGGTGTGTGTGCTTTAATGCTTCCTTTCCACCAGGATTTTTGGCATCACACTCACAATGTGCAGCTCAAACTGTAATTAGCACTGAGTAAAGACTGATAATCTGGAAGCAATTGGTCCTGTCATTGCCACCACCCTCTTTCCACTGTTGCTGAAATGGGTTAGATTCAGACTCCCCACCTAACTTGTAAGCAGGAATTGGATGCTTACTTAATTTACAGTCTTGTATGCACTTACTTGGGCATAGGTCCCACTGAGTTAAGTGGGAGCTACTACTGAGTAATCATGACTAGGATTGGCCTGTTGATCAAGTCTGCGTGTTACCAAGAAGCATCAAATACAGTAGGTGCCTTTTTGAGATATTGAAAGCTGTGTAAGAACTGCAGGACAGTTCCTCCAGGAAGTACGATGGAAGGGACGGTATGCAATAATTGCTTACTGTCCCAAGAGCTCTCTGGGTAGAATTTGCAAGGCAGTAGCCAAAGGCTGAAGAACAACCTTACAAAGGTCAGATGTTAAATCTTAAACTCTAGACTAGGGGTGTCAAACATAAGACCCGGGGGCTGGATGCAGCCCCTGGAAGCTTTTTATCCAGCCCTCAGGCTCTCAGCTGCTGAGATGTTACAGCTGAAATGGCAGCCCACACGAAAATTGGGTTTCCCAAATCTTGAAATATGATAAAGTTTTGTGTACTTTCTCTTCTGTCATTTGCATTTAATGAGTTTCTGTATGAGAACAGGGTCTGATTTCTGGCCGTTAGCTTCTTAATGATGTCACTTTCTGCTTAATGACATCACTTCTGGCCCTCAGCTAGAGCCCTGAATACTAACTTCTGCCCTCTGTATGAACCAAGTTTGACACCCCTGCTCTAGACCTTAGCAGTTTGGGGTGTAGATGAATACCTGAGCAAAGGCTACATGTTTTGACACAAAGAAAACTAGTGCGGTGGTTGCAAATGGTGTATTTGTTGAATCATCTTTTGTGAAGATATATAAATACAGTTAAAGTGACTTTAAGTATTTGTATTAAATGATCCCTGCTAAGCTAATAAATTTAAAAATTATAGAGGAGGTTTGTGCATTGAATGGTGGAAAGGGAAATGATGCAAAAGATTCTGGCAGATTTTTGAAAGCCTGGGTTTTATCCTTGCTGCTGCTTTTGCTGCTCCGGTTGTGTTGGTAGCATGATATTCCATCTGCATAGAAGAGATAGAGGACTAACATTGCTGTAGGGAGATATTTAATATCACTGCTGTGAAACTGTGACCTTGAGGGAATGTATCTGAAGAGGCTCTACGATGTGAACCTCCTAGGAGATGTTTGCTTCTGCTTGATAATGAGCCTAGCAATAAAAAAGTAGCAGCATATTCATTGCGTGGCACTCTTACAGTGCAGTGGTAGTTCTTGGAAGTTAAAGTTCCACTGTATTTAGTAGGGCTTTCACTGAGGAAACTGTGAGTAGGATTGCAGCTTTAGCTTTAACTATTTTCATCATTCCCTTTGCAGTCACTTGGTTTCTGAATAAAAGCTATGAGAATCTGAGAAAAGCTCTCCTGGATCAGACCAAAGGCCTATCTAATTGAGCTTCCTGTGTTCCTCAGTCACCTACCAGCTGCTTCTGGGAAGCCCATAAGCAGGAGAAAAAGGCGTACTTTTCTCTGCCATTGGTCCCTTGGTATTCAGATGCATATTAATAGTGGAGATGGCATGTAGAGACCAGTGACTTTTTAAAATGCTTTTCATCTCACAGCACATTGACAAGGAGCTAAACCTGCCAAGGAACACCATCAGTTTCTTGATAATTGACATGGCACACCATGTTGCTGTTGGGGGGCTCACATCCCCCAATGGCCCTACTAATAAATGACCTTCCTGTGGCACACTGGTTGAAAATAGCTGATTGTAGATATTGTGACTAGTAGCCACAGATAGACATGCCTTTCCTGAATTTGTCCAATTCCCTTTTAAAGCCTTTGAAGCTAGTGACTGTGGAATTTGTGCAGTAAGACTAATAATGTGCTGTCTGAGGAAATACCTCTTTTCGTCTATCCTAAATCTCTTGCCAGTCAGACTCACTGGATCCCTGGTTTCCAAACTCAATATTTTCTAAAATTAATGCCAACTAAAAATAAACGAACATGCAGATTTGATATTTATGACACTTTGAGTTATTGAAAGTATTATAGAATAAGGGTCAAATAAGTATTATAAAATAAGTCATTTGTAGTAATGATTGATACAAGAATGGTTCTGGAAGAAGAAACTGGCTTTTTTTGCTTAACTTAATGGAGTGATAGCTTTCTGATAGAATCAGTAGGTATGATTCTAGAGGAGTGTTAGGAGCTTGCTTGCTTTGTTTTAAAACATTATTATCCCACCTTTTCACTTCTGTAAGGGAGTTTAGGATGGATAACAGCCTATTTTAAAATAATAAAATTCATTTGATTTTGAAACAAGTAGTTTGAGCTCCTGGCTCAAAACAGATGCATGAGATGCATTTGATTCAGAGGCAGTTATTTCATAATTGTCATCTACTGTAGTTGTCACTGTTCTGCTAAAGAACAACAAGGTTTATATTGTATAGAGAACAGAATACTGTTTGCATCTTTGCCCTTAAATTTAGGCTGCTTGAAGGAAACTATTAACAACTGGTTCTATGTCACATCAGTGCTCAAAAACTTGATGTTGTGGTTTTAATCAGAGTCCTTTTAACATTTCCAGGTTATTGATGCATCTACCTTAAGCTGGAGCACACGCCTGAAAGGCTTTGTAGCTTGTTTTGCTCTAGGAGTTTTGTGCTCTATTCTGGTAAGACCTCTTTCTGTTATTCTATATCAGCTATCATAAGATCAAGCTTGGATTTCTTAGTAGTTTCCAAAGTTCAGAACAACTGTTGCTCTTATCTTTCACTATTTGACATTCTGTTTGTATCCTTGCTGAAGCAACACACTCTGATTCCCATTGCATTGTTAGATATGAAAGACTAAGGGTCAAATGAGACATGAAGATGGATGAATGTATCCCATAGTGTTGGGAGGGGGAAGCTCAAATCAATTGTGGGAGGCAGTTTGCATCAGAGCTGCGGCGCCAGTGCAGTTTTCACCCATGTCATCCTGCCCCCCATCCTTAATTCAAATTGCTATCGAATAGACTTGCTATTAACCACAGAGACACAAATTTCCCCCCCCCCCAAACAAAAATCTAGGGAGGCGCATTAGCACGCTTTCAGTATTGCAGTCAATTTGGTCCAAGTGTAATTCCATACACTATTCAGGTTGCACATGTTGTCAGTCGTCTTTTCATACCCCATTAAGATTCTGATCATTATAGAAAAGTCAGATAAGTACAACTTGACAAGACCTCGATAATGTTGAAAAACTAATGAGAATTATCATGCTGAGCAAGGCAGCTGTCCATATGATATCCTTTGTCTACATACATTTTGAAGAAAGCTTTAAGAAACTAACTCTAAGGGGATGTTTTGTCTTGCTCATTCACTTGGCATCTCAGAGCTTTATGGGCACACAAAAGTTTGTGTTCAGTCACCATCTTGGCTGGTAGATGTTGGCCAACATAATTTTGGGTGCGTTCAGATGTCCTAAAAACAAGAATTGTAGCTCAGTGACATGAACCCAGCCCATTTCCATGTCTGGAATGGTAATTACCAATTAACTGAACCATATGCAAAGAGTGAACTGTCTCTCCTCTCTCTCATGCTTCAGGTAGTACATCCATTATTTTTTCTACAGCGTAGCATGTATGTTAGTTCAGCTGAATTCGCATTCCTTATCTTTTAAAAAATCTGAATAATTTCTTTAAAACTATTCTAGAATAAAATGGCCTCGTGATGTTTCAAAGAGCCAGGCAAACGGTACTGTGCATAGGTAATTTTGACTGCAAATACGAAGAACAGGTTTAGCTTCACTCAGTCCTTTAGAGAAGATTGTACATCAATAAAATGTGTGCTTCCACAGTAGACGGGCCATTCAAATTATGTACCTGTACATCATGCTTTGAATTTCAGTTTGACTTAACACCCGTACATACTTAATGAAGCTGATTTTCCTTTTAGATGGGCAGTATGTGATCCATGTTGGAGTAAAATAAAGGGAATTGTGTTTCTATTTCATATGCTTCTCAGTTTTTAATATTTTTCCTATACAGTGTCAAATTGGTTGTTTTTTTTACAAGTGCCACCGCCTAGGGAAGTACATGGGGCGGTGGCTAGAAATAGGACCTTCTCAGTAGTGGCACCAACGCTATGGAATTCCCTTCCCCTTGACTTAAGAATGGCTCCCTCTCTTGAGACTTTTCAGCGAGGCCTGAAGACCCTTCTGTTTAAACAAGCCTTCTGAGTTCTTGGCCTTTTTAACATCTTTTCAACATCTTTTAATTTTTTACAGGCCTGATTCTTTTATGACTTGCTGCTCTTTTTACTACTTTTTATCTGACTACTGTTTTTATGATATGTGTTAATATGCTTTTATCTGTTTTTAAATTATGTTTTTAATCTGTTTTAACCTGTTGTAAGCCGCCTTGAGTCCCTTTGGGGAGAAAGGCGGGGTAAAAATAAAGTTGTTATATTTTCTGAAAATCCATTTGTAGAAGTGGTAAGGTGTTTAGGGTTTTGAGTCTGGATATGCGAAGCTAAAGTTCTGTTGCCACTTGGTTAGAAAGTAGGTGGCCTCTGGCAAGTCTCTGAATGACTGTAAGGAAAGTTACATTTGTAACTACAGGTCCAACCTTGTTATACAGGGATTTGTCTCAACACCAATGGCCACTGCAAATGAGAAGGAATGTGCTGATCCCTGGGGAAGGGGGAAAATGCATCTCTTTAAAATCACAGTTTAAAAAAAACTGCTTTTCTTACTACTGTAGAGAGATAGTCATGCAAGCAATCATTCCATTCTTTAGCTGAGCCAGGCAAAGGCAGGGGGTCCTTTGCATTTCTGTTTGCTGACTGCCTCGCTACAACAGTAAGAAAAGCTTTTCTTAAACCATAATTATAAAGGGACACACTACTTTTAAAACTGCTTTTATTTAACACACTATACGGTATCGGCAGGGAGTCCCGGAATCAAACCCCTGTAGATATCAAGACATGTCCTTATTCCATTAGGAGCAAAGGATGGGCAAAGAACCTGGAGGGCAAGGAATAATCTTGAAATCTATTTTTCCACTTTTTAAAAAATTCATGAAGAGTTCTGGAATGGAACCCCAGCGGATAATGAGGGACAACCTGTAGTAAGGTATTTGGGGTGGGGGAGAGAGCAGAAACTGGGATACTTTATCTAAACCAGCATTTTCACTAAGCATTTGTCTAAATTTTTAAATTTTGAATTAGACTTATCACAAGAAGATTGCAGGGTCTTGACTATGTGTTATGGCATAGTACTCAAACTTGTTTATTTAGAATATACTATATACCACACTTCAGCAAAAGCTCTCAAGAACAGTTTTCACAGTAAAAAGATAAGATGATTCCTGTCCCAAAGGACTCAGTCTTAAACAATGAAGGTACCTGAGGAGCATTATGCAGGATTGAAAGAGGACTATATTAGTGGCACTTAGATTGAAAATGAGAGTTCTTGTTTTTGGATGAAAGGAAGGTAATAGTTAAGCATTTGTTATAAGAAGTCTTTTAAAGAGTTTTTTTAATGTTTAACTGAAATGAACCATGAAAATGAATGAGACAACTTGGAATGCATATTTAATGCTCTACTCCCCTATAAGTTATAAATGCTTGCCTTTATAGATTTCTTTTTGTTGCCCTCTCTCATCTTCCTTTTCAGGGTAGTTGCTTGCTATGGGTGCCCAGGAAAGGAGTCATCTTGTTTGCAGTATTTTACACACTGGGAAACATCTCATCCCTTGGAAGGTAAACATGGTATTCTACTACAGTACTTTATGTTATGGGAATGAATGAGAGTGTCAGATTCTTGAAATGCATATACTTTCTTGCATTGTTTTCCTTTACATGTGAATCAAAATGTTTTTACTGAATGCTGCACAGAAGGCTAAGATCTCATGAGGCTGTAGTTCATATGGGGTGTGGGAAGTAAATAACTACACTGATACAGTAAACTATATCTTGTTAATGTTAAGTGCTCGATATTCTCCAATATAGCTTTTTTTAGTTTTCGTTTATGAAACTTTATTGTATCTTTGCTAATATAAGCTCTATTACTAGATTGTCTATTACAGTTTATGCTGTTACTTTAAGCTTGTATAGTGTATGAATCTCTTTTTTTTTTTTTTTTTTGCTACCTGCAGAGATGTTAAGATATTTTTCTTGTTACAGTACCATTTTCCTTATGGGACCCATGAAACAACTGAAAAGAATGTTTGAACCCACTCGGTTGATAGCCACTATTGTCATGCTTGTAAGTATTGTAGGTTTTAATGTTAACTTGTCTTTGAGCTGATCTTTTACAGGTTTTGTTTAAAATGTCTTTTAGGCTATGGTGTTTGATTAGAAAGATAAAATGTAGTCCATTAAAAGCTGCCTCTAATTAGGCAACATATTTCTTTAATAAAAATCTTTGATACGAGTACAGGCATGCCCCCATATCCGTGAGGGTTCAGGTCCAGAAATCCCCCATGGATACAAAAACTTTAGATATGGAGAAGTCGTATTAGCCAGGAGTTAACTTCATCTTCCTGTTAATCTCTAGCTTTTTTTCGCAAGTGTTCAGGTTGCCTAATCTTATATGCTTATAGCGACTGTAAAGCAAGAACATTTTCAGTTCAGTAATCATTTAAATAACGTTAATGGAGTGCGCGGGGGGGGGGGGGGAGCATTTCCAGATCCTTTGATAAGTGAAACCACAAATATAGGGAGCGCCTGTACTCCCTAGAAGCCCTAGGTAGCAATCACCATCTTAATAGAGGGATTCCTTTATGGAATTTGGGAACCCTCTTATGGGAGGATATCCAGGTATATCTATAAAACAGAGTGTGCTTGTTTTCAGAGATACTGTTTTTTACCCAACTGAAGTTCAGCTATCTAAAGAAATCTTGGTTATGAATTTTAAAACGCTATTGGAAAAACCTGTTTTGTATTCTTATTCTATGCTGTTTAAGATACAGTATCTATAATTTCTATAATCTGCGTGTGAAGGGCTGACTAAACCAAAGAGGGTAAGCTGTATAGAAGGAATGAGTAAACTGATGCACAGCACATGGAGAGAAGGCTTCTACCTTGTAGAAGCTGGTAGGAAGGAACACCTTTGTTGGTAGGGAGGAACACCTAGGCCTAGCATGGCATATAGCTAGCAGAGATCAGAAATTGCTTCTCCTTCCCTCTCTCTGAGACTGAAACAACTGGTATGATTGGAGCTCCAAGTGTATGTGTGCTCTCTTTAAATCAACCACAAAATATTCCAATTTGGATCACAATTTTTATAGTGTATGTGTTTTCTTTCCCCATTTTATTTATAACTTGCATTTTGGTGGGATAAAAATATTTTAAAGTCCACACTAAGCAAAAAAAAAAAAATTAAAAGAGAAGAGCTAGAAACTTTGGGGTGGTAAATTTTAAGTCAGTGGTGGGGAGGGTGCTGTCACAAGCTTCTGCAGGAATATAAAAATCTAAATATTTGACTGACTTTAAATTATATAGTACAGTACCTTTCCTGAAAGGAAAACATCTCTTTAATTTTAGGTTTGGGTAGGTAATACTTATTTTAATGGATTTTCTCTGTTCTCTTCTAGTTGTGCCTTGTTTTAACTCTGTGTTCAGCTTTCTGGGTGAGTAGCCAAATTTCTAGTGTAACTGTTATACTTGAATGAAACTCGTACTAATTTTCTTTGTTGAACTTTGGTTATTTCTTTTTCTTCCAGTGGCACAACAAGGGACTTGTCCTCATCTTCTGCATTTTGCAGTTCTTTGCCTTAGCATGGTAGGAAATATCCTTTGAATATTTTCTCTGCCAATTTACTTATTTTTAGAAGAAAGCTGACACTTCTGATGGAGTGTGGGAAGCCATTGCAGTTGTCTTCATTTATAAAGCAATCATTTGCCACCTCTACCACATTTCTGAACTGTCTGTATGGAGTTGGGAGACTCCAACAATAAATTTCCTTTTTAAACAGTTGGGCCATCTGGACTGAGCATGTTGCAACAAGATTCCATTTGGGCTGAAAACTGGCATACAGCAATACCTTGCATTTTCATCTTGTTAGTTTCCAGAGCACAGATGAAAGTTAAAAATTGATTAATGACAAAAGCAGAGCCATATTTAGCTTGCAAATTTATTTTGTCCAGTCATCAAAAATGCAAATAAAACTAATTATATAAGGGAGCAATCTGAACCCCTTATGTCAGTGCTTTCCAGCACTGACCATAAGGGCAATGCAGCTCCAAGGTAAGGGAACAAACATGCCCTTACTTTGAGGAGACTTCTGTGAGTGACACCCAACTGCAGAATGCAGCACATGCCCCATTGGAACTGCTATGCCAGTATTGGAAAGTACTGACATAAGGGGTTAGGATTGTGTCCTAAGTTGAATATATAATAGGCAGCCCAATTCTAACTTGTGCTGGTAAAAGCAGACTGAGTGGCCTGCACTGTATCCAGCACAAGATAGGTGCTAGCTGAAGGTTAACTCAGGGTAATGGAATATTTTTCACGTGCATTCAGATTACATTCTAACCTATAACATGCTCTGGATTACATTCTAACCTATAACATGCAGATTCTAACCTATAACATGCAGATGTGTGTTAAATCTAAAGAGAAGTAAAATTAAAATAACATGGACAGACATCATGGAAGGTTGGGCAAAAGAAGAAAGCATGTGGACAGAATTGAAACGTGGTTATAATTGCACAAATTTTATTTGTGGGCACTGGTGTTTGAAAAGTCTTTTCAAGAGAACTGAGCTCTAGGTTTGCGTGTCTATTTAGGAAGAAATAGTGTGACCATTCCTGTGAAAAGAAAGTAACACCAAGTGACCTTGATTTTCACGGATGGTTTGAAAAATTAAACTGAACCAGATGGCTAGCAATAACTTTACAGAGTCATCTATTGAACAACATTCAACCCATTAAGCTAGTAGTGGCCGTAATATGGCCATAAGCAGCATCCAATTGTTAGTAGAACTGCAAAATAGGGGGCATCTGACACTATGTGAGCTGTCTGGCTTGGGTCACTGGCCTGGGTCATAAGACCAGTTAACCATACTGTGCAGGAAGTCTTTACTGTAATTGCAAATAATGTGTTTATGGTTTCTTATAGGTATAGCATTTCTTACATACCGTATGCAAGGTAATTTATTTTCACCATTTACTTCAGAAGGCATCTAGTTCATAGAATCAACACAGAGAAATGTCTTTGATGGCATGGAAAACTAACTTTCAGGCAGAATGATGTGAGAGACTTAACAATCGCTAAAATAATTTTATAGAAGAACTCGAAGGCTTTCCTTGTAGTTATGAAACTATGGCAGACAGGAGACTGTGTTGAAAACCCAGCCAGTCTTGCCCATAGTTGAGTGCCTAAATGTTTTGGGGCCAAACTAGATGTGACTTCAAACATGCCACTGTTCCCCCCCCCCGCTTATGTGGTGTTAGCCCCCTTGCCCTGTGCTATGGTCCATGGAGCATCCTCCCTAAAGTTTACCCTGGGAAGGTGCCTAGCAACAAAGAGCTAGGCTAAATTTGTGACTAAATTTTCAGTGGGAGCAAATGTGTTAATCTCCAGTTTGTCAGTATGCGCTGGGATAATACTGTGTTATCCATGCTGCTTTTAATATGCCTTTTTAATTTTGAAAAGCATTAATGCCACTTAATTTGTCCTTTTGTGTGTGTTTGGGGGGGAGAGGACTAGGCCTCTGTTTAATCTGTATTATCTCTCTTTACAGAGATGCTGTGAAGAAATGTTTTGCTGTTTGCCTCACATAATGGTGAACAAACAGCTTGGAAGGTAATTAAAAAAAGTGGTTTTGGTAAAGTGCTTCGCTTCCAGTTCCACCTCTTTAAAAGGTGTGCATTCTTGGGATTGTAGAGAAGAACAAAGCGGGATCTCAACGCTTTGACAGAACATGATCTCTAGGCTTATACTTAACTTTCAAAGTAGCAAAACCCACCACCAAATGATTTGCTCCCATGTATGCTGTGGTTATTTGAATTGTAATGTATAACAGCTTAAGGGTGTTGCTTGCCAAGATGCTCCTATTTCTGTTCTTTTTCTGTCATGGTTCTCAGATGAAGGAGTGAGCTTATTCTGATTAGGAAAGGAAAACCCACTAATAGGATGGACTGATATAAATAGTTTTGGCTTGGACCTCTGATCATCAATATTCCAAAATAAAACTTTTCTTTTATGCAGGGAAGTAAAAGAAATATCTCCAACCACTGAATTGCCAGCCTGAGGACTAGAATACCTGCACACAGCCACTTCGTAACAGAGCTATCAAGCTTGCTAAGTAAACTAATGAACCATGGAACAAAGCTACCAGCTATTGTTGTGCCCAAGGATTATGACTCTTGCGATAGATAGCCACATGATCAATTTACTGAGCTAATCTGTTATATTAGTTGGCTCAAAATTATCTTGGAGTTATGCAGTTTTGTTATTGAAATGGGTATTATGGTAATCCTTAAAGATGTGATTTGAAGTCCCTGCTTCTTCTCTAGACAAAGTGTCTTGCAGTGCCCAGAGGGCAGCTTGCATATTGGGACCTATAGCTAAAAATGGTGGATTTTCTGGGAAGGTGGGAAAAACAGAGTTCTTTCCATGTCTTAGTATCACAGATGTTTCCAAGGTCCTTTTTTGTCTATTATAACTAAAATCATGTATAGGAACTTGATAAAACTAAGTTTTGTCTTCTAAGCTGATAGTAGTTTTCATTCCTTACTGAGTGGAACCAAGGCATTGTAGTGAGTCATCAGGTCAGCAACAGTACCAGTGATGGAAGACTTACTGCCCTTCCATTTCTCTAAACAGTTTACTGCCTGTCAGTTTGCAGCTGGAAGTAATGCAAACGTAGCCTGAGGTAACATTAAGATCTGTGCCTTAGTGCTAATGTTGTCTCATTAATTATCTGCCTGCTCCTGTGGGGGGGGGGGAACATTCTCATGAGAGCATCATTTTGATCTTATAGTTGGTGAAGTATAACTTGAAAGCAAACCTCCTGGTCCAACCATGAACAGGAACATCTTGGATTTCTAAACTTTTTTCACCATTTCACCTTGCCTCTTAACACTTGATTACTGTTCACTTTGATATGATAGCTGTTTGGAGGTATGTGTAATTTGTTTCATTTTTCCGATTTCCCAATTGGACAATATGCTTTATTGATAGGAGCAGGCATTCAGGAGTTGATCATTCATTGTCACATTCCTCTTCTCCAGTTTAGATGTCGTATTTAATTTTTGTCTCTGTGTAATGGCATATTGAAATATCTTTTAGATCGAGAGACACTACAGTTTTTTGGGAGTATTTGTCATTAGTTTTTCAACACAGTTCAAATGCTTTTTTGAGGCTTGTATGTTAGAACTGCCTTTGTTCTATCTTGGGAAATTAATAAACTGCAGGTATTTACTTCTGAAAGAACAGGGTCACTAACCAAATCAATCCCAGTAGGCTCTGTTTGTAGTGGATTTTGGGACCAATTTGTTTTTATACTTTGTCCTGAACTTGGTCTGAACTGGACCAGGGCTGGCATTGTATATGTAGGGGTGTCCAAACTTTTTTGCAGGAGGGTGACATCTTCTCTGACACTGTGTCAGGGGCCAGGAAAAAAGAGTTAATTTACATTTCAAATTTGAATAAATTTACATAAATGAACACATTAGAGATGGAATTTATGTGAATGAATGAAGGGCTTGCAATGGCCTATAAAAGGCCTTGCACAAAGCAAGGCCAGCCTTTCCTTTGCTGCCACTGCTGCATGACAGACATGAAACAGCAAGCAGTGGAAGGAGCCCTTGACTCACAGCTCACAGGAGAGGTTCAACAGTTGGCCATCATGCTGAGAGCAGTTGCGTGGGGCCAGTGCAGGCTCCAGCAAGTCTCTGGAGGGCCAGAGCTCATTAGAGACTGGGGACTCCCAGCGGGCTGGATTGGGAGTCCTCAAGGGCCACAAGTGGCCCCAGGGCTGGGTCTTGGGCACCCCTGGTATATGTGAACAGAGATATTTTCCTACTTAATTAGGGGACCAGAATTAAACCTGATTTTGTATACACTGGATATAACTTTTTTATCTAACTGCAACTTTTTCTTTGTATATTTGTAAGCTATTTATTACTATAAAATTTTTGGAAGCTAATTGTGCTATGCTAGTTTGCCAAGCAAGCAGAATTTTTGTAATTAGACATTTATGAGAATTCTTTTAAGGAGAATTCCAATACTCCAACTCTGATGGAAAATAAGCTACAAAAATTAGTTTGAGGAATCTTGGTTGCAATTCTCAACCAATTTTACAGTAAGCATTGGGAGATTGCTGCCCCCTTTTATTCTCAGTGGATGATTTATAGATCAAGGCTTCAAAGTGAAGCCTGCACTATAGTAAAGTTGAAAGGACAGTCCTTCAATTCAAATTATGAGCACACTGCCACTTGGAATCAGTTTCCATCTGTCTTCTGGATTGCTGCAACTTCTCTGTAGTTACTTATTGAACTGTCTACAGATGCACATGAGACTACTGAAGATAATGGCATTTGTCTGTAGAAAGTTAACAAGCCCTCAATATTTAACTTGTGTGAAATATCACCATATTTTTTTATCATGAGGCATTCTGCTTTAGTACAATGACTAAGACAGAAGAAAAAATGTAGGTGAGATATCGAGTACAGTGGGTTTCTGTAGGGGTGCCAGCTGGACCTTAAAGGGCTAACGGGGCATTTAAAAAGCACAGAAATTTGAATTTTGTCTAGTGTGGCTTGTCCCATCACAGTGATGGAAGAATACAGGTTGAATTTCTGTAAGCATAGGAACCTGCTCAGGACCTGGACATGGAAACTTTACTTATATTACAGAAACAGAGGTGAATCACTGCTGCATATTGGGGAGGGAGAGCTCTTAATCATGGTCTCTGTATGATCTGGAGACATCTTGAGTGGAGTGAAAAGCTTTTACTAAAACTGCTCAAGCCTTTTCCTACAAATGAAGTACCAAGATCCTTCCAGGCCCCTCACCCCCTCTTTTTTTAAAAGGCCAGCCTATATCACCTTGTCAATTTACACTTTGGCAAACAGCCTTGTAAAAATTGCCACTTGCATGCATATTCATCTTGCTGTTGCCACTGGGAAATAGCTTACTGTAGATGGTTTCAAAAACCTGTGAATTGCATTTTAATCTGAAGAACCAGTGGAATAAAAATGTGCACGTACACTATGGAAAGTGATGTGCGTCTCAATCCAGTTTCAACTCTCTCAGACCACTGCATCTTTATATCTACTTGTTGATGTTGCCGAACATCAAATGGTAGCAAATTCCAAAAAAAGGCCTTTGAGTGCCATTCTAACATAGAATTTGGAAATCATGGAGGAGGGAGGAAGACTGGCAGACTTATCAAACTTTGTCTTCTGTAGCAGTTTACAGGTAGTCACTTTAGGAGGAGAAGGGTCTTCGTTTCAGGATTGTTAGTTCATATATTTGTTTACAGAATGTGAAGCTGCAGGCTCAAATAGTTCACCCTTGTACATCTAGCACATTGAGACACTAAACCAGTGGTTCCCAACCTTTAGAAGCCCGTGGATCACTGAGGCAAAAATTGGAATTCTCATGGACCACTTCTGGCTGTGGAGAGTCTGGTCTCCACCCTCTCTGGTGGTCTGTCTCTCAAGTGCTCCCCCATGGACTATCAGAGAGGACAAAGAATGGCCTGCCCATAGCTGACACTTCAGTGGTTGTGGCTGTGGGTAGTTCATTCTCCACCCTCTTTGGTGGTCCATGGGAGATTGATCATTTCCAGTGACTCGGCATGCAAGCAAAGGTGATTTTTTTTTCCTTGAGACGTCGTGCCCACTTCTCAGAGTCTCACGGACTACCTGCAGTCCCCCAACCACAGGTTGGGAACCAGTGCACTAAACCTACAGTGCTGTCTTTCTAAAACAATGATTCTTAATATTGTAATACATCATGATATGTGCTTCAAATGTTTACAATGATGCTTACCTAAAAGTGGTTTTCTGCTTAAATTTTGCCTTGAGCCTGAGCAATTTTTTTTCAAATCTGTTAATGCTACATTTTATGAAATATATGGTTTTTCCTTTCACTTTTTTTTTGCAGCAAGACTTAATATCACAATTTTGTTAATGGTGTTAATGTTAATTTCACTTTCAGATTTTGCAGCAAGACTTAATATCACAGTTTTGTTAATGGTGCTGCGTGCCTGTAAAATCAACTTCACTTTGATTCATTTGTTTTTCTTAATAGTTTAGAGATGTGCTCAGTGTGCAGGGCTGGGCTGGCAAAGGGGCTGACTGAAAGGCTCACTTTGAGAGGAGAGTTGGGAGGGGGAGCAGCAAGCAAACTGATGACATGCTGTTCCATCCCCCCCATGACTGCTTGCTAACCACCAAGCTGCTTCAACCAGCTCTTCAGTCTTCTTGCTTGCTGTTAGGTAAGGGGGCAGACAGGCTCAAGCCCATCTGTGCTTCATCCTGCCTATCTCCTTGCCAGTATGGTTGGTTTCATAAGCAACCGGGTCAGTGACAAGGTTGTGGCAGCAGCAACAGTGGTAGGCTGCATAGGAGGGTTTTTTGTTTGGGGATTCCATGGTGGTAGGTCCATCGAGGCAGGCTCTGTCTAGGCCTGTAAAAAGAGTAGGGCACAGACATGTCATACTCTGGATACAACTGCATGGCATAAATTTCAGGCACCCTAACATTGTCTATGCACTTCGGCCTTGTGTTGTGTTATGGCACAACTGACAAATGAAGTTGTGTTTAATTTTTCTTGCTCACTGTTTAATTACTCAACTCTGGTCATTAGTTTCTACAGTATCACAGCACTATTTAGTTAACACCAGTCTCTGCCTTAAGGTATGCCATTGATATCTTTGCAGTTTTTCAGCAAGTGAGAGTAGGTGACCTCTCTAAGAAAAAGTGCCTCACTTATACAATGGAATACATTTGCATTAACAGGGATTTTTGTATTTTTTTTTCCAACTTGAATGAACATTGTGTTTCTATATACTCTCTTGCTGGCTGTTGTACCTTTTTGTATATGTTGGTTGCTTTGAGCAAATTCTTTACTACACTGTCCCTTCTGTAATAAAAACTATTTTCTGAAGCCATGTGTAAATCACTTTCCAATAAAGTTGATATTGCAGAAAATCTCATGCATACTGCAACATGTGGTAGAAGCTATGAAATCAGTGGATAATCTCTTTTTATAGAGTATACAGGTGCAGCTTATTTATCCATGGATTTTTTATCTGCGGATTTGAACTGAAAGTCACTCACACCTTTGCCTCCTTTGCCCTGTGCTGGCGTCTCCGTCCTTTTCCAGGCAGCCCAAAACACTGCAAAAAGGCTCTGCCTTGCCCAGATAGGGAAATAGCCCTGTAGCCCTGGAAGAGGTTCCCCTTGCAAAGGAACGGTAACACTCCTGGAGCCCCAGAGCCAGCAAAGAGGGGAAAGGGGGGCCAAAAATATCTGTAGCCAGAACACTTGCACCAAGGTGGAGCTGGCTCTCTCTCTCACTCACACAGGGGCAGGTATGGTAGCAACAGAGGGGATTGCTTTAAAAAACCCAGGGAGTGTTTGCCAAATCCCCCCCCATTGAGATGGTGCAGGCAATCACTGACACAAGCAAGCTTTCCCACTAACCAAAGCATGAGATATAGCCTACAATCCTCTCCACACTTTCCTAGGAGTAAGCCCCATTGAGTGGAATGGGGCTTACTTCTGAGTAGGAACACACAGGGCTGGACTCTTAAAAGATCAGCATCCCAACTGTGAAAGAAGCCTGGCAGCTGGCAAAGGGGAGGGGATTGATAACAGCTGCCTTAGTCTCCCATCCGGAAGTGTCAGGCTGCAGTGTATTTTTGTAACTCTATGGAATTTAGCACAACACATTTTTTGTTAATCGAGCTAGCTCACGAAATGGAACTAACACAGATAAATAGGCTCCACCTCTAGTATGCTTTTTAAAAATCACACAACTGAATAGTGTGAGGGAGAGCACACACGAACAAGAACGAACCCCTGCATTGGTTCCTTAGAAGCCACCATCCCTTTACCATAATTCTGGTGCACTTCACATTACCCATTTCTGAATGTTTAGTTTGACTCTTATACATATTAAAGTAAAGATTTTACTTTAGCAACAACAGAAAGTCTTTGTTTTTACTTTTAAAGATTGAGTCCTCCATGTATAAAAGCTTCAGACCAATCGTTTTAGGGTAAATCTGTGCATGTTAGTCTTTTTCAAGTCAAATGAATTAGGTTTGACTGTAACACAAGTAGGTACAAATAAAACAAAATAGTGAGCCATACAGGATAAAACTATGTATCCAAATTGCAGCCAACTACATGATGAGCAAAACTTTTTTCAGTAATTTGTGTAAGCAACCTCTCCTTTTTAAACCATAGATCAGCTTAGCATATTAATATGAAGTACATGATAAGCCTGACTTCTTTTGAGCATTCCAGTGTCCAATTCTGTTGTGAGCTTGTCATGTAAAGCTGTTTTGTTATTGCCTAGCATCTAACTACTTCCTGCTTTTGAAAGCAATGCTACATAAACCATGTGAACTTTTAGTTGAAAAGCGATATATAAATACTGTTAATAATAAATACAGTTAATAATAAACCAGATCACACTGTTTAAAACCTGAATTAGTTACCTTGCAATAACTGCCTGCTGCTACTTTCCCATACTCACAAATGTAAATGAAAATCTTCATTTATTAAGTGTGCATTGAACACATGAATTTCTTGTAATGACTAACTGTGAATACAAATAATTATGGTGGGACAAGTAATTGTGATTATCATAAAGCATACTTTAGATATGTCCATGTATGAATGAGGAACAGTAGCATCTGCAAATCAAATGGCCATAATGAAATACTGAACTACTCAGCCCTCCTTTTCAGTATATTTATTAAAACAATTACCATTTATACTGTTAACATCATATTCAAAACACAGCAACTTAAAGTGGATATCGAGGTAGTTCTATGGTAGCTACCCTTCTAGGACAAATGGCAGCTACATGAGACTGTGATCCTGCTTGGGACCAAGATAGGCAAAGCATTTTAAGCCCTTCTTCCTCTGTACTGCAACCCTGGATTCTTCCACCCTTCCCCTTGCCAGCTATTTACAAAAAAGCAAATGTACTTACAATCATTTTGTGATTAAGGAGCATCTAGTCTGGCCCTTAGAATAGGCCTTAGAAATAAGTGAGTTGGGTCATAGCCCTATCAAATGCATTATGCGTGAACATTTGCTTGCCCAGATCTCTCAGAAAGCTTATTTCTTGGTTAATTAGCAGATTGAGTTTAATTAATTAAAATATTTTGGAGCCAACAGCTGCTGCCATGCAAGAGGAACAAACATTGAAAGGTCTTTTTCTCTTCAGTGGATATTTGATAGCTGTTTTTCCCTATCAACTTTTCTACTCTGTTTAAAAAAAAAAATGAAGACATTCTTGATCAAATGAAATCCATGAGAAGTCATTCTTTCCATCTCTCTGGTGTCCTTTTGAATGCACTCTCTTCCCTGTACATTCAGTTCCAGAAGCCTGGGGAAACCAAATCTCTACCTTACCATGACACCCAATGCCAAGTCATAATTACAAAGGACAAAAAAACAGCTGCTTGGTTAGTGCTTTTAATCAGAGTTTGACACCATTGTGGCTTATTGGCTTTTAAGTGATTCAGAAAAGATTAGTCTTTTCATTACTTTTACAAGGATCATTTCCAATGAAGGGTCAACAAAATGTGTTTCTAGGTAGGCACGAATGCTGGGGCTTTAGGGTACAGCACAGTGGCAACTAATTGCCAAGGAGATGTCTGCTAACAGCGCAAGAAGGGATCACAATTTTTATGGAGTTCAGTAAAACAAAGAGAAGTATGGATGAGCCATTTCCAAAAAGGGAAAGATTTTGAATTTTGCTTGTTTCTTAAACAGCCAGTTGTCAGGAGACACCTGAGCGTGGCAACCAAATCCAGTGTGGTTCTGATGCTCTTTCTACTGCATGAACCATGCACTGTATGAACCTATGAAGCTGACCTCTTGTCCACTTGGCTCAGTATCGAATACATTGACTGATAGTGACTCTTTGGGGGTGGCTATAAGAACCAAGATTCTGTACAAGTGTGAGTACTTAGGGTAGGGAAAATACCAGTAGGCTGTTAGTATTTTGTTTTATTGCCTTTTAACCTCCATGCTAACTTTATGTCCATGCTGTCCTTATACCCCTTCAACTTCATTGCCTGTGCAGTTGCTTCATTCTTGCAAATACCTGGTTCTCTTTCCACCTTTACTGTAATTTGAACCCTTATAAATAAATTTTCTTTATTTTGTGGTCTTACCTGTCAGGTCTCAGTTTACTTGGGAGGAAGCTGATTTGCCCCATCTTCCTTGACCACCTACCTTCTGATTTTTTTAAAAGGACCCCAGAGTTTGGGCTTCTCTGCTAACTTGGGAGGGAGGTTTTTCCAAGGTGACCTCCTCCTCCTCCTATCTGGACTCCCTAGCTTTGGGCAGTGGCAGCAAGAACTACTGTCCTAGTTAAAACCCGCTTCTTGGATGAGAAGAGCTGGGAGTGAGTGCTAGTTGCTAAATGCTGTGCCCATCTGCCGACTACCACGGGGCTGCCTGCCAGCTAGCCATCACTGCCACCATAAACTTACATACTGGAGTCTTCTTTGCTCTAAAAAGCATGAAACAATAACAATATTAAAACTGTAAACTGTCTTTGCTAAGCCGCCTTGAGTCCCTTCGGGGAGAAAGGCGGGGTAAAAATAAAGTTGTTGTTGTTGTTGTTATTATTATTACTGATAGAACAATGTTTGTTACCAGATTTGTAAGTGATGTTGCAACTACTTTCCCCAATAAGGCTGCAATCGGTATCTTCACTCTGCTCTCTGCGCCAAGCAAATGTCACCTAATGCAATACACCAGGCTTGTGGCAGCTGGTGTGAAGTGTGTGTATTTGTGGGGAGTTTGTAGAATGTCTGAGCGCTCACTTTGTCCATTGAGCAGTCATCTGAACTATACAGACAATCACTTTGCTGAGATCAAAGTGCAAACCGGGCAGGAAAATAAGAAGCACTCTGCAATGTGCAGCATAGTTGGGCAAATAGGGCCTCAGTGTTGGAGTGACCTGAAAGTATCAGAATTCTTTTGAGAAAGTTACACATACCACTTAAGTGCCCTTTTATCTCCCAGATCTAACCAGGATTGAATACAATAAACATATAGAGGTTATTCACTGGCTTCAAGACCATAGGAGTATGGTTTGAAGAGCTGAAGCTCTACTGTTGAAAAATACGTATATAGCAAAAGGGGCAAATTTGTAATTTTATCAGAAAAACAGCCCCACTGATTGCTGTTGAATGCTGTTATTTCTCCCCTTTCCAGCAAGAATTTGCATCTGTACAGACCCACGTTTCATTCATTGTTTCAGTTGAAACATTAAACCCTTTTCATTAATGGAAATATAGTTCTTAAGCAGAATAATTAGGCCCTCCTCAAAAAAAAAAAGCTAAGTGATTTGAATGGAAGATTCTTCTTCCCGAGGCAGCCAATTGCATAATCAGGCAGCCTCCCACCTGACAGTCAGTAATTAGGAAATGGTTGTGTGTGCATGTTAAAACCTTCACACACAGGTGCCACCATCCTGTTGGGACATAGTGGGGGGAAGAACAAGTCTATGGCAAAAGCCAGAGGTGAGCGTATTTGTTCCACTGTGGCTAATTAATTGGCTTGGGTTTAGATTTGTGGGTTGTTTCCTTTTAAATTTTTTTTAAGTCATCTGAGAAGTTTCTGACATTAAAGCCACCATGACTGATTTGGGCTGCAAGAAACATAGTGACTGTACCGTTTCCAGGCTGCTCAATGTGGTGGAGAATGAGCTCCAGGCTGGAAGAGATAAAGGGGACCCCACTGAGAAACAGCTTCAGGTTGTCTTGGAAGATGCTGCGTTATGGCAGAGGTTCAGAGAAGTTACAAACGAGATGATTGTCACTAAGAGTGGCAGGTGAGTATTGTCTTCTCCTTAGAAGAAGCAAGGGATGAAGAAAACTGCTCATGGAACAAATGCTAACTGAACATTTGATTGATCACTAATCCATTGGGAAATTATCCTGGGTGGGCTTAGCTTAAATGAATGGGAACTTTGTAGTAGCAAAGCAGCACTCTTGCACACCTCCCATTCATTTTGATGGGGCTTGCACAGGAGATCTTTTCAGTGGATTGTGCCCAGATACATTTTTGTGCAAATGGCTAACTATTTAGAAGGTCATCCCCCTCTAAATAGGGATGTTGGGAGCTGCTGTTTGGGTAGGCTTAAAATGAAATGTCTCAATGATTTATATGTGGTTAGTTAATGTCTAATTCATGCAGTATGTATGTCCATGCAAATTATTGAATAACAGGTATTTAAAGGAGTATCTGATCCAGTATCTGGTAGTGACAGTATACAAGCCTACCAGATGAACAAAGCTTTTCTTGAAAGATTATCTCTTATAAAGTGTGGACCTCATCAAAGATGATGATTCTACACAGATATCGCTATGTACTCTATATAGTTATAAGATCATGTGTGCTAAGTGTCCATGTGGTGTTTTATTTATTTATTTTATGTGCTTATTCTAAATCCTGATTTCAGGCCATAACAGGACCCACAAAGCCACTAACAGCCCAATCCTATGCATATCTACTTAGACCCATTATAGTCAATGGAACATACTACCAAGTAAGACTGGTTAGGATTGCAGCCTGTCAGTATTATAAACATTAAACAGAATCAGGCTGCAATCCTATGCATACTGACCTAGAAGCAGGGCCTCCGAGAGGAATTTTATCAGGGGGTACAAAATTTTTGGCCCCTTTGCAAAGGGGGCGTGAAACAGAGCAGGGGAGGGTGGTGATGGGTGAGCAGAATAGAGGCAGGGAGGGGTGAAGCAGGGTAAGGGGAGGGTAGAGGCAGCTGGAAAAATCTTTGGAGCCCAGTTCTACCCACCCATATGGCATTAGTAGTGTCCCCAGTACCCCCAGTCATGGTAATGTCTCCAGCATCCCGTACGGGCAACAAGTCTGAGTAAATAGGAAAATGTCCGATCCCAGGAAATTTCTGGGCCCCCTCCTTTGGCTCCTGGGTCCCCCTTTTTACCCTGGGCCTGGGTACAAATTACCCCCTTTGCCCCCCTCTCCTCACTGAATACTTGTGTAGTATTACTTTGTTACACATGACACGACACGAACGCACAGGTCAGTAGTAACGCGTATAGGTGCCATGAGAACCATTATCAGTCAAGACTTCCCATGAGGTGTTTGTGATCATGTTGATTTTATCAACTGACAGCCCAATCCTATGCATGTCTACTCAGAAGTAATTCTAATGTGTCATGTGTAACAAAGTAATGTACAGATACAGCAATATATCTTGTCTGAAGCAAGCAACTCAGCTAGTCTGCAAATATTCAGAGTATGTTGGAGTACTTCTATAGAGCCTCGTCCTCTTTGGATGGTTTCAAGCGACTTCTGCTGGATGGTCACTTTTCTTTCCTTAATGGGATGGTTTGGGGATTCTTCTGGGTTCCCACATGATGGCAGGAACAACACTCCTTAGAGATTAGAGAAAGGATAGTTCAATGTGCAGTGCAAGAATGTATTGGCTGTTCTTTGCCAGTCTTACAGGATAGTATCCAAGGAGCACCCAGGGAAGGGAATTCATGGAAGCAAACTTCTCCACTGCTTCCTTTGTACAGTAGCCCTCTGTGCCCGCTGATAATCTGCTCTGGTGTATTGGGGATCTGGACCCTCTTCCAGAACAGGAGTTCTGTTCTGAGGCCTGCAGAGTTAAGTAGAGATTGGTGTGAGCAGTCTTGATTTCTCTTGTGCAATTTGGCATACAAGCAACTATAAGATATTATACGCGTACTTTATATACCGTACATACTTTCCAGTAACTAGTATCCTTATGTTACATCACCAATTGGAAAATTAACAGCTCAGTTCTAGGCATGACTATCCACACTTACCTGGGAGCAGGTAATATGAAGCCCAAAGCTGGTTCTGAGCTGCTTTCTAAGTGAACTGGAACTCAGCTAAAACCAAATATCAATCTGTTGCTTTGAATCTGAATTTGAACGGAAGCCTGGAAAACAAAAATTAGTAATGGATTTGAAATATGTAGCTTGAGTAGGGCTGCCCCCATGCATGAGATCAACTGAGGTATTTGCTCAGGCAGCAGATTGGTGGTGGTGGGGGGGACACTCACCTTCATTTGCCCACCTGCCTCCAGGGCTCCTCCTCTTACTCTGTGGATTGAAAAAATAAGAGGACAGAGTGGGAAAGGAAGTGTGGAGGGGAGGATAAAATGGGAAAGGAAAGTAGTGGGCTAGAATGCCCCTGTATTCCAATCAAAGGAATAGGAGAAGCAAAGACTGGTACACGGACAGTTTGGGGGGGGCACACCCATTTGGCACACCACCTTGGGCCAAGTTGACCTTGAGCCAGCCTTGAATTGAGAAACCAGAAGTTCAGTAGGTTCTTCTGTGGTGCTGAAAAAGGGGCCTCTGTTTCCTGCTGCTGACCCTAATGAGTCGTGGAACTAAGACCAGAGACTTGTCCTCACTGATGTGGTAAGCGACGAAGTGGCTTGTACTACTTCAGATTGCAGATGGACGTTCACGTTTGAATGTTACTCTATGCTAAAAACATCATCCCATGTTTCAATTTTGCATATATTTGCTTGAAATGACTGGAGTCTGCATCCCAGACTCCAAGAATCTGGGATGAAACAACTTTAAATGAAGTATAACAAGTACCAAAGTAGGAATAAATGGTAGGAAAAGAAAATGACCATAACAAAGAAATTTCAAAACTGTTTCCCCCCCCCCACCCCCACAGGCTGTTGACTAGATTTCAGTTTAATATACTCTTGCTGCTTATGTGTTGTTGGTTGCAATTGTATGTAGATAAATTGTATGTAGGTAACTTTTTTTATATAGTTCAGTTGTCCAATTTTCTGGTTTTATTGCTATATTGTTTTAAAGTGATGTCTGCTGCCCTGGGAAAGAAGGGCAGGGTATAAATATTTTAAAATAAAATTAATGTGGAGAGACATGTTTTGTATGGAGGATCATTCAGTGATATGAGCCTCCATGCGCAGTATGAAATGATGTAGTCCAGATGCTTCAGCAAGAACTAGGACTATGGGTGCAATCCTAACCCCTTATGTCAGTCCTTTGCAGCACTGACATAAGGGCAATGCAGCTCTGACGTAAGGGAACAAACATTCCCTTACTTGAGGAGGCTTCCGTGAGTAACACCCAACTGCTGGATGCAACACTTGTCCCATTGACACCGCTATGCCAGTGCTGGAAAGCACTGACATAAGGGGTTAGGATTGCACCCTAAATTTCCTAGAAAATGTGGGGGTGCGTGCATGGGGGACTGAGAGATTCATTATAATTGTGGATACTGTCAACACAGTTTTGTGGGGGGAATGCAGGTATGCCGGACCTCTGCCTACACACTCTGAGCTCTCACCCCTAGGCACCTGGGGTGTCAGTGGTTGAAGTTTAGGGAACAGTTCGGCTCTGGATTTGCTGGTACACTCTTGCATCCATGACTGTAATGACTGGATAGGGCTGTCTTTGGCACTTGTCTAATGAACCAAGCTGCTTCTTAGGCAAGGCAAAGCAACAGCTAATTTGAACTGTGGATTAAACGGGAATTTCCAAATATTCATATTCCCAATGATGACTTGAATGTGTGACTGATTTTTCAGCCTCCTTAGAAATGTCTTCCTAGTTCAGATTATGATCTTAAGCCAGTCTTCCAGGAAACAAGATACATTTGGTCAAAACAGGGCACTCAAAATGCGTGGGTCCTTACTTGGGTTATTTCTGTCATCAAATCAACTTCCAGTAAATGTGAGCACAAGCATTCCTTTGCTGGATAAGACCAAGGGTTGTCGCATATTCTATTTCCAGCAGTATATCTGCCTCTGGGCAGATTTTCAGGGGCCGTTTGCAATGTGCCATCTGTGGCAGAGTATAGAGGGAGGGTGCATGCACACACATTTTCTTAAGAGGTCCAAATTGCCATTTCTAACAGTGAGAGGCAAGGTTCCTTGCAATGTCAGTTCATCCATCAGGAAGAGCATTTCTTTAGTGAAGTGCTGGTTGTCTGAGAACACAATCTAGAAGTGGAACCTTAACGAGGGGGAGAGGGCTTCTTCCAAACCCCAAATCTGGCCCACAGGCCTGGGTTTAGAGATCCCTGGTCTATACAGTCAGACATTTTATATGCAGGGGGGCAGGTTGACATCAGGAGTGAGGCTTGCCAGCACACTTTTGACATGTTTATAACCATGGAGAATCATCATGGTTACAAATGTCTGAACAGAGCTCTTATGAATTATGGCCAGTAATAAGGCTGGTAGACACACTATTGGCATCCTTCAGTCTTGGAAGACTATGGTATCACGCTATGAATGGTGGTTCTGGAACAGAGTGTCCTCTCCAGTGCGCGAAGCCTGGGTAAAGTAGGTATGGAGGATAGGCTGTTACCCATGCAGCAAATCCCCCCTCTCCACGTCGCTGAAATGGTCCAATGGAAAGGCAGAGGCCAATACGGTTGGTTCCAGCGGCGTCGCAGGAGTTGCCAGAACGTGACTGTGTTCAGCCATGAACTGCCTGAAGGCTGGTAGAGCATCCCAGTCATACCAAGTGGTTAGTTTACCTGCATTTCTGGACAATCTCGTATCACAGTTTAGTCACCTGCTGATTGAGCAGTAATCCATTCTCCTTCCTAGATCAGTTCCTTCTTAGCTGCCATTCATGTCTCTGCCAGTTTTATCCTATCTTTGTGTTGTTGCTGCATAAGAAGTGCCTGGAAGCAGCAGCGTAGCTACAGGGGGAGTGCTGTAAGTATAGGGGGCCCTTCCCACTCACCATTGGAGGCATTCTAGGCAGCTACAGCAACGCATGTTGGGTGACCAGTTTAGATCACAAAGGTGAAGTTTATTTATTTAAGATTTTGTATTCTGCCTTTCCCCTCCCAGGGGAGGTGCTTATGGCAGCTCATAACGTATCAAAAGAACACTGCCAAATACCATAAAAATAAACGTGATGATTTACTTAAAAAGAACAGCACATTATACAGTATGCAGCACCAGAAAACAATATCAAAACAGTGGTACTTGGAGGAGACAGAACAAATTGACATAAATTAGGCACCAAAGACTAAATGGAGTAGAAATGTTTTCAATTGCCATTGGAACAGTGGAAGTGATGGAGGTAGCCCATGTAAGCACATCCGTCTCCAGAATAATTATTATGGTGCTGGCATGCCTGAAATATAGTTTCTTCAATACAACCAGTTAAGCAAAAACAGAGTCCAGATCTTGATCAATGAATTCATAAAAGTGTTTTGTGTGTGTGTGTGGGGGAGGGGTTCATTTATGAAATCCACAAGCCCCTCTCCAGTTTTAGCCAAATCATAGACCCTGTTGTTTGCTACAACATTAGCTAAGAAGCACATTGCAAAACTTAAGGGGATGGGCCCCTTCTGTCCCCACTATAATTTGAGCCCCAGCTCCTGTGCAGTTTCTCTGGGGAGCAGAAACTGAGAAGATCATAAGGCTTGCAAGCTCATAGAATCATCTGTGCAAAACGATGATGACTCCAGTCTGTTTTCTTGCAAGAATGTTGTGAATTCAGGCAACTCTATAAGCACTTTGAGTTTTCTAATGGAGCTACTGAATAAGTAATAAAAACGTAGAATTTCCTAGTGTTCAAATTCCTCCACCCTCAGCGTTTTCCGCATCTGGTTTCTCTTGCAGGCGGATGTTCCCTGTTCTAAAGATCAGCGTCTCGGGCTTGGATCCTAATGCCATGTACTCTTTCCTTTTGGATTTTGCTCCGTCTGACAGCCACCGCTGGAAGTATGTGAACGGAGAATGGGTGCCAGTTGGCAAGCCCGAGCCATCGAATCACAGCTGTGTCTACATCCATCCAGACTCTCCCAACTTTGGGGCCCACTGGATGAAGGCTGCCGTATCTTTTAGCAAAGTAAAACTTACCAATAAGTTGAATGGCAATGGGCAGGTATGGCACCCGGTTGCCTGCATGCCTCTTGGCTTCAGTTGCTGGCTTCTACCAATCAAGAAATATCAAGGGTGCATTTATGCAATTAGGAGGGCCCTTAGAGGCCTCTTCACCCACAGATGCCAATTATTCCTTGGAGCCCAAATGTAAACAGGAATAAACAGGTCTTAATTGGAGCTTTCAGATTTTAATGGACTCCTTGATGTTGAGAGGGACAGAATGCACTGTGGTTTAAGCATCGGGGATTTTCTCCCCCCCCCCCCCAGTTTACTTTATGTGTTTGAGGTTTTTACACAGGACTTCAGAGGAGGGGAAATGATTGTGGGTATTAAGGTTTTGTTTTTTTCCACCATGCCGCTTGGTGCGTAAGTGGAATGTTGGCAATAGTGAGGCACTGGAATAAAAGGCTGCTCCTAAATGAAATAATTGCTGTGCTTGCTTCTGCTTCAGGATAATTATCAATAGTCTATCGAATTATCTTTGGCCTTTGGAATAATAATAATAACAATAGTAATAATAAAAAAGCATGTACCTGTCCCAGAAAACAAGTGACATTCTCTTTGAGGCCTTAAAAACAGAAAGAGGAAAGTTGGCTTTGTTTGTTTGTTTTTAATATGTATGTATCTAGGACTACAGTGTTGTTTTATGTACTCTTCTATTGGGATGAGCCTGTCGGCAAACCCATTAGCAAGCCAAGTACGAACTTTTAACATTGCGTCCGGTCTCCATCTTTCTCTGGTCTGTTTGTTGCCACTTCTATGCTTGCCTGGCAATAAATGTGTACAATCTTAATGGATTTACAGCATTTGTCTATGCATGCCTACTCAGAAATAAGTCCCATTGAGTTTAATGGAACTTACTTCCAGGTAAGTGCATGTAGCCTTAGCTTCTCAACAAGCAAAGGAAGTAAGAAATAATGCTCAGTGTTGCACATCAGGTGGAAAGAGAGAGGCACAGACACAGGTGGCATGACCTAGAATGCAATCCAGCAGCAGGTCTTCTGCTGCCACCTCTGCAGTACCCCCCAAAAGCCACTTATTGTGCTCCTTACATGGTTCCTTCAAATGCAGAAGTGCACAACTTCCAGTTTTATTTAAAGGGACTTCACAAGTGAAGGAGCTTCTTCATTCATACAGTCTGTGCGAATAAAACCAGAAGTCCCACTTGTCTGCATTTGAAGAAACTGTACAAGGACCATGGAAAGGAGGTGGTTATTTGCTTTCCACTTGTTTTCAGCATGCAGAGAATGAATCAATATGACTTGCACCTGTGGTGGGTCGGTGGGAGATGGCAGTGGCAGCAGACTCATCATGAAAGGCACCCCAAATCTGCTGTCCTTTTGCCCCCCACGATCTGCCGATGATGCAACTTGCCTCACCTTGCCTCATCCATGGATGGGCTGCCCCTGGGCACAGAGGATTCTGTGTTGCTGGTTCAAGGTTGAAGAGTAGCAAAATTGAGAATAGCTCTCTTGAATGCTGGTCCTGTGCCCTAAATACTAGACTGAGCACCTAGTTATTTAGGTCACTTTTCTTGATAAAACAATGTACTGCATAATCAGCATCCATAAACAGGCTTAAAAAGAGGAATTGATTTAGAAATAATTATAAATTTATTATTATTATTAAATAAATGTGAACTGCAATATGCAGGTGTTGTAGAGACAGATGTGGGAATATGTTCAACAGAGTACAGTGGTTGAAGTTTTGATTGTGGTGGTATCAAGGAATTTAGGCAGTTCTGCAGTCTAACAAAATTAATGACTATAGACATCTGCAATTAAGAAATAGCTCAGCATTTTTTTGATTTACATTGACTATAGTGGAGGACAAAAAATTGCTTTCGAGGTGATTTCCAAGAAAAAAATGATGTGGTTCCATGGTGTATAACCCTCCGCCCGTTGCACCCCTCTTGTGGCATGCTGTGGAGGTGTGGTGAAAACTGCTAGATCCACATGACCAAACACCAGCTATGGGTGGTGGTTCATCCGTAAGGCAAGGTAGTTTGTGCTGCATCAGCGGTAGATTGTGGGAGGTAAGTAGGTAGTAGATTCGGGGTCTTCATCCTGAGTCTGTCATCGCTGCCTCCTTTCAGCCTGCTGTGGATGCGATCTACACTGATTTGTTTTCACTTTTTAATGAGCAGAAAGCACATCGGCTGCCTTCTTACCTTGCTCCTGAGATGTTTTCTTCAAGCACAAAAACGCAGGACTTGTGGTTTGAGTTGCAGGGATCATGCAGATGAAGAATCGGAGGTGGCAGCAGCGGAACTGAGACAGTGTTGGGTGGGGTTCTGGGTCATGCCAACCTGGTTTTAGTCATGCAGCTGCCACTTTGGGTGCAGCTACAGTACCATGTAGGGATGTCACTGCCCCACTGGTGGTTTGTTCAGAAGTCAATCTCTCTGCTGAATTGGTCAGGGAATGAAGAATCAGAGATTTCGTGGAGATTATCTAACCCAGAGCTCTTTAGTGAGGCAGAGTCTCTTCAAAGGAAGGGACATATTGGGATCGGCCAACCCATATTTTTCCCATCCTGTAGGACAGCGGGTCAATTGCTTTATTTTGAATTTGTTTTGAATTGTGACATTCACAGCTGCTTCTTAACTGCCAGTATTCCAATCAACTGAGCAGACCAAAGGCCCAAACATTTAGCCTTTTAGTATTCCAAAGATTAAAATAATAGAGTTGCCTGTTCAGAAGAAGCATAACTTTAAACAAAAAGCAGTCTTAAAGCCAAATATAGTAAATGCTTAAATATAGGGTTTCAGGTTTTTTTGTACAAATAGTTCAACAGATGCTTTCAGATATACTGAAATATACAATGCTACAACCTGTCTCAGAATGGATGATCTACCTCTGTGTATCTACAAAGAGAATGATCTGGAAGTGCAGAAGATATTGTCCCAAATCCAGTTAAAGTTAAACCATGACTGAGCCTCTCTGGAACAAGCTAGTCTCTCAACTAGCATAGGATCACTGCTGGCAATGGGACGTGGCCACAAATAGCTTTAGTTGGATCAGGGCCATTATCTTTGGCTAATCTCTGTCACCCTTTTTCTCCCAACAGATCATGTTGAATTCACTACATAAATATGAGCCTCAGGTTCATATCATTCGAGTTGGAGGCCCACACAGAATGGTAATGAATTGCTCCTTCCCTGAAACTCAGTTCATAGCTGTGACAGCTTACCAAAATGAAGAGGTAGGTAATTATAAATATCAAAACAGCTTGATCACGTTCCATGGTAATGGTTTGTACAAACCTACAAATAAACACACTGAAACAATGATACCCATCCCTCCTGTAATTTAATGGTCAGCCCATGTGGACTGACCACCTCAGAATCTGAGGGCTTGTCTAACACATGCAGCAGAATGCGGTCATAGAATAGACTGCATGACTTCAGGCTACAACTGTGGGATCACATTTTTATTGCATACCAACAACTCCTTCCAGATAGGAAGCCATTGCAGCAGGGAGAGGGCTGGGCCAGAATATTTTTCCTGATATCACAGGCCTACAAAATTGAGGGTCAGAAAAGTTTTTCCCAAACTCTATGGTGGTTTGATATGAATTTGGGGTGACATCCTGATATCACAGGCCTACAAAATTGAGGGTCAGAAAAGTTTTTCCCAAACTTTATGGTGGTTTGATATGAATTTGGGGTGCCGATTCCAAATGACATCCATTTTGCCCTATCACGTCTAGTTCTGGAGATATAGTATAGCCTCATTAGTGCAAAATAGATGCCATTTTTGGAATCGGCACCCCAAATATTTCCAGGAATTGGTGTGACATTTAAGGAAGCAAAATGTGTGCTGGCCTGTGTATGCGGATTTATTTTTTTCATGCAGGAAGTTTTCAGTGTAGGAAGCATTCATAAGCAGTATCTCCTACCTGCAGTCTGAAGTGGCATAGTCCATTCTACCACCTCAGAACTCTACCACCTCATTTTCAACTCATCCAGCTCATGCATAGACACATCCTGCCATAGCCCTGTTCAGATGACCGAATGTCCATTATTTTGTCCTCTTTCATATGAGAATAACCTTTGGGTTCCATCTTATATGTAGGTTTTGTCATTTAAGACATAGTTCAGTGTTTTTTTTTTCTAAACACATCACTGCAGGTGGCATGTGGAGAGAGAGGATTAGTTGCTGCTCATGATATGTAGCCATAAGAACACAAGACGGGTCCTGCTGGATCAGGCCAAGGGCTCATCTAGTTCAGCTTCCTGCCTATCACAGTGTCCCAAGAGATACCTTGGAGAGCACTCAAGATAACAAGATACCCATATCCTATTGCTACGGCCTTGCATATGGCATTCAGAGATTGTCTACTTCTAAACCCAGAAGTTACATATAGTTGTCATGATGGCTTGTAAACTGTGATGGACTATTACTCTCCATAAATCTGTGCAATCCCCTTTCAAAGACATCTGGGCCAGGTGCCATTATCACATCCTGTGGCATGAAGTTAGAGCCTCAGATTCTAATTGTGCAATTGTCTGAAGCAACTTTGAGAGCTGCTGATCTCCTTCCACCTCATGTAGTAGCAGCTTGGATGCTGGTGAATATACGTAGGAGGCTGCCTTGTATTGCATTGGACCAATGGTCCATCTTTTCCAGTTTTCCATCAGCTGGCAGAGACTTTTCAGGGTTTCAGGCAGGGGTCTTTCCCAACTCAGCCTTGAGAGGCCAGAAACACCTGGAACCTTTGCAAAAGAAGCAGGTGTCCCTGCTTCTGAGCTAGGACTGTTTTTGTATGAACATAATTGCATATGACGTGCCGTAATTTGCCAAGCTGAAACAGAAAAATTCTGCACACGTGCTACTCCTACTCTAGAGTAGGCGCAACTTTTGACAGTGACACTCCTTCAGTATTGTGAATGTGGCTGATGTATAGCTTTGTGGGTGAACATAGTGTATGTGCTAATTGCCTATGGAAAACAACGCCCCATATACATTATTCTGGAAAGTTGTGTCAACTTCAAATAACCTCATAAACCCTTCTTTTATTTTAAACTCAAGATAACAGCTCTCAAAATCAAGTACAACCCCTTTGCCAAAGCCTTTCTGGATGCAAAAGAAAGGTGAGTGTGTTTCTAATAAACCTTTTGATACCTGCTGCGTGTTCATTGTTGGGGTACCCTTAGCAGGTCTGGTGATAAGAGACAGCAGCTTATCTATCTGCAATACAGGGAGAATCCTGAAGTGGCTGTTGTAATAAGTGCTATGATAATTAATTAATAAGAATATTTTAAAGTTCACAAAGCAGTTTACAGACAAAAGGAAATAAATTGTTCCCTGTCCCAGAGAGCTCACAGTCTAAAAAGATGCAGAAGCAACACCAGCAAACAGCCACTAAAACAATACTGTACTGCGGTGAAGAGGGGCAGTTACTCCCCCCCATGCTAAATATAGGAGGAGCACCACTCAAAAAGTGCCTCTTTGCCCAGTTATCCAGGGCAATAATCCAGTTATTATCCAGTGAGCATAATAATCCAGTTATCCAGTTAGCATAATAATAGGTCATTATGTTTTTAAGTGTTTGTTTGTTTGGTTCTATCTTTCCTTCAAAGAGATCAGAATGTCACATTTTTTGTTTTATCACCACAACAAGCTCTTGTGAGCTTATTTGTGAGCCGCCTTGAGTGCCTTTCATTGGATAGAAAGGCAGGATATAAATTCTATAAATAAATAAATGAAGCAGGTTGGTGTGAAAAATAGTGCTTGGCCCAAGATTACCTTGTGAACTTCAGTGCTGAGTGGAGAAATAGCTGCATGAACCGAGTTTTGTTAGAATCAAAATAACTTCAATATTCTTATCTTTCAGAAACCATTCCAAGGACGCTCCAGATACTGTCTCTGAAAGTCAACACATGACATATTCTCATTGTAAGATTTCATGATGTATTTCAATCCTCTGCACAGGCAGCAGTCTTAGAACATATTTGAGAAGACCAGTAACCCAGTGACTCTATCTTGAAACTGACCATGATATATATCAGATATTTTAGAGGATGATTGATGAGTTCAGGCCCAATCCTATCCAACTTTCCAGTGCTGATGCTGCCACAATGCAGCCCTGAGGTAAGGGAACAAACAGTCCCTTGCCTTGAGAAGGCCTCTTCCCCATCCCCACACTATGTGGTGTAGCACACACCTTGTTGGCATGGCTGGTGCTGTGGAGAGGAAGTTATTGTTGTCATATCCACATAAATGATGCTTTACAAAGAATGACAGGGCAAGTCCTTGCCTCAAGTGGTTTGCAATGTAGATATTGAATATTTTTTCTGGTTTGTTTTTTTTCCTATTTCACATTCTATGCTGGTTATCACTCACTTGTTGAGGGACAGTATATAACAAAAAAGGCATTCTCTTCTAATCCCAGAGTTCATTTCTAGTATTTTTGCCCCCAAATTTTCTTTTTGTCACATAAACAAACTATTTGTAATTAATGAGCTGGCTGCATTTCATTTATTTAGCAGGTCTGTATGGTTTTAGTTTGTGACAATACTGCTACTTAGAAATATTATTGGTTCCCTTCCCCACGTTACAATATTTTGGTTCCAACAAAACATAGGTGAAATCCTATCCCCTGTCATTTGTATCGATGCAGCTGTGCCAAGACATGAGCTGCACCTTATGGTGGGATGGGGGATGGGGGATCAGGAGGCCTCCTCAAAGTAAGGGACATTTTGTTTCCTTACCTCCATGCAAGACACCATTGCTCGATGGCTCTACTTGGCTACATGCCAGCTCTTTGGCTGGTGCAAGTTTGAGTTGACCCAAGAGGACGTGCAAGGCCAGGCAGAATGCACAAGGCATTGGTGGTGACTTTGCAGTCAATAACCACCTACTGCCCATGGTTTCTGGTGGCCCTGATCCTCATTTCAATCTTCCCTTTCTCCCCCCCCACCAACTCACTGGCACTGGGGGTGCCAGATGAGCTGCTGCCACATGCTCGGCACCATTTGCCACTCTTGGCAACAGCCTGGTATTGTGTAATAGTGCATTGATGTCACAAACCATGCTGATCGACTGGAACACAAATTCCGGTAGTGCAGATGGAGGAGAGAATTGGGCAGTTCGTTGTTGTCCAGACACATTTAAGTTGGTCATTTGCTGCTCTCTTCCTTATTCAGCTCTCTTTCCCTTCTGTCTCTCCAGTGGGTGGCTGGTTGATTTCCAATCCAGATGCCATGTGCACTGCAGCAAGTTCAAGCTATCAGTACGGTGGGAGTTTTTCTCTGCCTGCGCCACCTTCTCATCATGGCTGTGAACACTATTCAGCCCTTCGAGGGCACAGAGCTGTTCCCTATCCCGCCACATACATGCAGAGAAACCACTCGCCAACAGGCAAGTTCCTGTCCTGTTTTGTTTTTCTTTATGGGAAAAGAGACTCAATTTTATTAATTCATGAAATGTACAATGAACACGACCAATAAATATTCCGCTCCAAATACTAAAGGACATCAAACAGAAGGGAGAATTGATAAATCGCAGCAATCTGTGGTGGTGCAAATAAGCTAAAAACACTCTGTCCTGACTTTAGGGTCTAATGAGATGAGGTTTGTAACTTTTAAAAGGATGTATTTATCCTTTAAAAACATTATTTTAAAAAGAAAAAAATGCAGTGATGGGTGGGAGACTTTGTCCCCTTCAGAGCTGCTGTTTGTACAATCCAGGAGCATACCCCTACACAGCAGGGACGTGCAGTGGGTGGAGAGGCAGGTGAGGCAGAGCCTCCCCACTGTGCAGACTCCAGTGGAGAGGCTCTGCCTCACTTGCCTCCTCACCCACTGCACGCCCCTGATACACAGTATGCTTCCCTTCCCTTCTTAGTAAGCAGCTTGGGAGAATACTGCTTATGCACTTTTCATAGAATGTTGAAAGGGATCTTGGAGTTCATCTAGTCCACCCCCTGCTCAGTGCATTTATAGCTCAGTTCATGGAGATGGGCCTCTCTGGAGAGGCCCATCTCCCCCCCCCCTTCCATTGCTACAACCCAGAAGGAAATATAGATGTTCTTGAAAACTAATCCTATAAAATCTGAAATTGGGGAGGAGAGGTTTAGACATAATGCTAACTTTCTCTGCTACCATTTTAAAATGGTGTGTTTAAAGTTAATCTGCTTTCAAGTGGTGCTATAACATGTACACCAGACAACAGAAAACATTGTGTATGCATTCTCTCAATGGGCTATCAGGTCATGACCTGTGAATTACCCAAACAAGCAGGTTTCCACCTGGCTATTTTCTATTCTCATTTTTAAAAAGCCACACAATCTGATTTGGTATCTTGGAATTGTCTTGTTTGAAACATGCTCTGATGGCTAAATCTTTTGTGTTTACTACAGTCAATTTGATAGAGAACACCAGCAATGATCTTCAGGTGTCCCCGGGCCATGAAGGTTGGACTTCAATACCATCCAGTTCCCATGCCAACTTGCTTCCTGTGCCTCACAATAATGGTACAGCCACTCCAGGTCCTAGGTAAGAATCCATTAGATCAGCGTTTCTCAAACTGTGGGTTGGGACCCACTAGATGGGTCATGAGCCAATTTCAGGTGGGTCCCCATTCATTTTGATATTTTATTTTTAATGTATTAGTCTTGATTCTACCATGGTATGTGACTGCATTGGGAAAAATATTATATATTTGTACTTTTAACAGGCCACTACTTATATGCTTTTAACTATGATAGTAAATGGAACTTACTCCTGGGTAAGTGTGGGCAGAATTGCTTGCCTAGGATTGTTAAAACTCTTCCTGTTTGATTATGTCACTTCTGGTCATGACATCACTTCTGGTGGGTTCAGACAGATTCTCATTCTAAAAAGTGGGTCCCTGTGCTAATTGAGAACTACATGTGCTAATTGAGAACTGTGCTAATTAGATAAACATGTTGTGTCAGCTGGATCACCCCAGTGATCTCAGCAGTTGCTAGTGTAATAACTCCTTTGAGCTGTGGAAGAGCCCTCATGAAGGATAAGGCCTCCAGAAAGTGTAATTGCCCAAAAGTGAAGAAAATCATATTTCTTCTTTGACTGCCCAATTCTACCACCACGTCTGAGGAGGAAAGATCTGCTTTCCCCAGAACACCACTGGAAGGTAGATGGAAGATAGTCTCATAAAATAGCAGTTTGGAAACCCAGGAAATAGCATTTGGTACACTTTTCCCAAAAACCCCTAGACGCCCTGTTTCACTTCTGTCAAATCTACGGTACTAATCGCTACATATTTCAAGTTTAGATTCAGAAACATGTTGGTCTATGGTGGTTATTGAAAAGACAATCTTTTTAGCACTTTTAAGACTAACTTATTGAACAGTACACAAGTGTTCATAGACTTTAATTTTGTTCGTCGGATGTTGAAAGGATCTGAATAGTAACAGGTACAGAATTATCCCTTGCTAACTGAGCACTTTAAACTTTAAGAAGCACTTTAAACTGGTGATACCCTTATTTAGCAGAGGGCCTGTTCCTCTTTGTCCCAGAATAAGGGCCCTCACAGTAGCTGTCTCCCTTTCACCTTCTTCAATGGTGCCTGTAGATTCCCATCTCATTTTAAATCTTAATGGAAGAAATTGGAATCTATCACTTTCAGGTGAAAATACCATCCAGACAACTCCTTCCAAAAGGCATTCACCCGCCTTTATGTGCTTGCTGCTGTTCAGTCCCCGTGCCCCTTAATAAAAGGATTGTCCCCCTATATCAAGGGTGGGCAAACCCTGGCCCGGAGGCCATTTGCGGCCCTTGGAGACCCCCAATCTAGCCTGCAGGGAGCCCCCGGCCTCCAATGAGCCATTGGCACATTGGAGACAGTTGGAGGCTGCCATAGCCACTCATGACCATCAGATGTGAACTGAGGGCCAAGTTAGAGCAAGGCCTTTTATAGACTCCATGTGTTTTCTGCTTTCCCCTGGGCATTATTGTAACCCCCCCCCCCACTGCCTCTGAACAACTTATGTCTCCATATGTTTTTGGCTTGGTCTGTATGTTTTCACTGTGCAAGAGGTGCGTGGCAAACAATTCATGGTTCTCATGTGGTTCTACATGCCTGTATTATAGTTCTCTTATGTATTATAAATAAGCTCAGTAAAATTCATTCATTCATCTGAGTTCCATCTCTAATGTATTCGGTTATGTAAATCAGATTTGAAATGTAAATGAATTCTTTTTTCCCCCCAGACCCTGACACAGTGTCTGAGAGATGATGTGGCCCTCCTACCGAAATGTTTGCCCATCCCTGCCCTATATTATTGTAGCTCAGCATCTTGTCTTCTAAAACACTGTTTGCCACAAAGAGAAGGTGCAATTGCATCTTGTTTTCCAATAATTCCTTCACTTCTGTTGGCAGGGATTTTCAAACCGGCTAAGCAAATAGGATGGATCACAGAATAGATGATTGCAAGAAGTGTTTTACACCACTGCAAATTTCAACAATTGTGTTTTGACATGTAACATTGCTTCATTGCAGCCACTATCCGTGTCTATGGACAGTCAGCAACAACGGCATTAATGTTGCCAACCTCGCAAGTGATGTAAACAGCAACCCACCAGGGACGTTCTTGAGAAGCAATATCCCCTTGCCTGCCACATCCTCATCTGCTTCATTGCCACTGCTGGGGACTGTTGCCGGCAGCATGGAAACACAACTGGAGTCTGCTTTTCCCAGACTAACCGATTCCACCTGGACATCTGTTTCCTCCCATTCATTTTAAGGGATAAAGAGCTGCCCAGTAGCGTCCTGTTGGAGATGCTCTAAGAGGATTTCCTAACTAAGGCAGGGGGGTTGGATTAGATGACCTTTTAGGTCCCTTCCAACTCTGACTCTATGATTCTATGAATGGAACCAAACTGAAAACTACAATTCTCACAGCACAGAAAGGACCACTGTTAGTGATGCATTGCTTTCTACACATCTCTAAATTCCTGTTTGGGTAGTAAAGCAGTCAAATGTCATGGGACAAAAAAATTTTTTATAGGAGATCCTCTCTGTTGATGTGGTACCCAGATCTACAGGCATGAAGTAGATGAATCTGGTGAGGAAATCTTGCTACTGGGCATTTCCCAGTAGAAATGGCAGGATGGCTAAGTGAGAATACAGCTGCTAGTAATTTTAACCTCATTTCAGGATATTGTGGTCAGAAGTTTGCTCAGGGATGTATTGGTTTTTTGGAAGACTGAACATCTTAATACTTTTCTTGAAAGAAATTACTTGGGTGTCTTCAAATTGTTGATACTAATCAATAAGTAGTGGTGTTTGAAAATGGTGTTATTTACCTTACTAAGAAGTAAGCCCATTGTGTTCAGTAAGACTTGGGGGGGGGGGAAATCCTTTCTTACTCACTGGAAACAAACACCTCTACCAATAAGAGAAGCCAATGTCAAGCTATCTTTAACTGAAATAATTTGTTAATGAAAAATGTAAACCTGCCCTACCCATCTTCATTCATTGTCAGTTCTTGACCTCCTCAGTCATTCCTGATTCGTCCGTCCAATGTAGATTGTAAGTATTCTAAGTAGGGGATGTCTCTTTTGTGTGTGTTCTATAGCAGCTAGCATATCCTCTGGCACTAAAGTGTACTACTACTAAATAGCATATTTTAAAAATCCTTTGTTGCATTTCTATCAGCAAATTGGTCCAATAGAAGTTAATTTGATCTACTGTCAAGCCTGGCATTTTTTGATGTTCCTAAAGTAATGTGCCTTGTAAATGCTTTCTGCTACTTTCAAGAAGATAACATTTTCAGCGTGTAATCCAGACCTTCCCTGGGTTCAAGTTCACATTGGCCAACATAATAATGGATTCTGACACTGATAATTTCTGTGATTGTATTTGGTGGAGAAAAAAGTAATAGAGATGGTTATGGAAATTGCCAATTACACAGGCCAACACACATTTTGCTTCCTTAAATATTACACCAATTCCTGGGTATATTTGGGGTGCCAATTCCAAAAATGGCATTCATTTTGCCCTATCACATCTAGTTTTGGAGATACGGCATAGCCTCTTTAGTGAATGGTTCAAGCAGCTTCCTCATGAGGAAGCCTACACCATAGCTACACCATTTACTAATGAGGCTATACTATATCTCCAAAACTAGACACGATAGGGCAAAACAGATGCCATTTTTGGAATTGGCAGCCCAAATTCATATCAAACCACCATAAAGTTCAGGAAAAACTTTTTTGACCCTCAATTTTGTAGGCCTGTGTTATCTGTGATCATCTGGATTGCACATAGTTTGTAAATGTGAACACATATTTAGAAAAGAACAGAATTTCTTGCTTGGGCAAGAAATGTATTGTGTGCACCAATCATATGATCGCTCCTCTCTAATTTTAACTGTAATGTGGTATGTGTTACTTCTTGCTCCACAATTACTGTGTGGGTTTTGTGCGTTAAGAACACCACCCATCATGTTTCAGCATGATTAAATGTGAAGTCAGTGGCCAATGATACCATTCTCCTAGGGACTTTGTGATGTGCTCTGATACTCTTGAAGATGAATCCTGGTTGCATGTAATTTTTTGAAAACATCCATTTTGAAAATATCCATCATCCATCTGGTTCCAACAAAAATAAAGTGAACATAATCATGATCTAGTATTTTGGTGTACCAGATTCTTTGCATTTAATTTGTCTTGTCTAATCTTGTCACACATTATCTTGAGTTGTCATTCAGAAATGACATGAGAAAAAGTGATACTCAAATGCATTTTTGGTGGTGCATATGAACACATTGTTTAAAGGGCCTTATCCAAGAAGAAGCATCAGCAGTAGCATCACTAGGGCAAATAATCTTGCCAATGACTGTGATTTCACCACAGTGAGAACACAGAGCGACTGGGCCCAGAGCAGGCTGAAGGTTACTGAACAGAGATGGTCCAGAGGTGGGCTTTTCACATTAATGCATTGTAATAACCCTGGAAGTTTGGGGGCGACATGATTATGTTTTGTCACGCCTGAGCTTCTGAATACTGAGCTTTTTCAGGCAAGCACTGCACTGGGTGGCACCCACCTCAGGGACACCACTGAACATCAGGCTCAGCAAGAGGCATCAGCTAGCATTTACCTTTTAGATTGATCTGGAATATGTTACCCCATTTTTCAATGTTTATATAGCACATTTGTTTAGACCTACTGTAACCCACTCCAAAAGTACAAGATGAAATGAACTAGATCCAGGGATGTGCAAATCCACCACAGTTAGACTTGAGTCGAGTCCTGAATCCCTGCCCCCTTTGATTCAATTTGTGCACAAGTCTTAATGGGTGGCCATGCGGACTCAGCCTGAGCATTTTTGGGATTCTGTTTGACTCAGGTCAGGAGTCTTTCTGATACAAGTGTCAGGTGCAGCTCCACAGAAAAAAACAGAGCTACTGGTGGTGTGTGCGTGTGCTTGCCAGAGTTCTCATTTAACACTCCTCTGATGTCCCCATCCCAACTGTAAATAAAATCTCTGCTGTCCTTTGAGTGAAGGCAGCAATGCAGAACATGCTGATCAGTTCCTGATGAATCCCAGCCATGAAACACCTTCCCCCATTCACATCATGCCTTCAGAAGGAGCACCAGCCATGCCAGGGCATGGAGTGACAGGGAGTGGGAGGTGCCTGAGTTTGGCAAAGTGGGAGGAGGTGGGATGGACTGCATGAAAGCCTGGTCTGAATGATGGCCCCATGAGGTCTTTTATGCTGTGAAAAAAGTAAGCCAGTACACCCAGACACAGAGAGACTCAAGTGTGCACATGTGGGGACTCATTTCCAAGTCAGTGACTTCAGACTTGAGTCAGTTCCAGAGTCATTGACACACATGACTTGAGTGTACAAGAGTTAGCAAAAAACGTGTTTTTGCAACTCGGATTTGAGTACCCTGACTTGAGTTCACATCCCTGGCCAGATCTTTAAATGAAGTATAATAAATTTCAACGTAGGAATAAATGTCAGGAGACAAAAACCCTCAAAGAAATTTAAAGGGTTTTTGTTGTTGTATTGTGTCAGTGGGACTTAGCTATTGTGGGGTATGTTATGATACCCCACCACTGGGGAAGGGACCCTGCAGGATCAGACCAAAGGTTCATTGCCAGTGCTCTTTTCTCACCTAGTCCAATCAAATGACAACATGCTGTTGCTTCCCACCATATTGCCTGCTTCTGAACCTAGAAGAAGCTTGTGGCCATAATAGTTAGTAGGCATTGGTAGATAGGCATTTGTAGATAGGTCTTCCATCCATTTACGGGATCCCCCCTTAAAGCCCTCCAATCTAGTGGTCATTATCGCATTCAGTATCATTCCATAACTTATGTGCTGTATTTTGTCTGTCCTGTCACTGGATGACCTGGATGACCCTGTGTCAAGGCTATCCTATCTTTGAGGCCAGCTGAGGCTGTCACCTTAGGGCCCAATCCTATCCAATTTTTCACTGCTAGTGCTGTTGTGCCAGTGGGGTGTGTGCTGCATCTTGTGGTGGAGGGACAGTCACTGGGGCCTTCTCCCTTCTCAAGGTATGGGAACATGTGTTCCCTTAACACAGGACTGCATTGTGGCTACACCGGAGCTGGAAAGTTGCAGGACTGGGCCTTCAGGTGGCAAGTTGATAAAGGGAGTTAGATTCCATCCTCCCACTTGCATCATTTCTCTGGATTCAGAAAGAAAGAAAAAAAGGAAAAGAAGCCAAGGGGGAAGTATGCAGGGCAAGAGAGAGAGGTGCTAGAATGTCTTTTCTCTCTTCTACACTTCTGCTCCTGGAGAAGGAGAAGTACAGAGAGAGAGAGAGAGAGAGAGAGAGAGAGCTGGTGCACTGCCAGAGAGGGGAAACATTTGGCACACCACTTTCATTGCAAGAACTATAGCTGGCCCTGATTTGAGTTCTACTATTATGAGAGAAGAAGAAAACGCCTGCTCTCACCACTTTTATTTATACCCTTTCATTTATATTTAGCATACCGAGAAAATTCTCACTACTCAATCTACTGTTAAGATAATAACTACTGGGACCAATTCAAAAGCCGATAGACCTACTTGTGAAGCCACAACCTGTCCACAGTTCTGTATCAGCCCCAGGTATGCGCAGCTGGAGTCACTAAAAGCCACACTTGAGCTGCTATTCCTGCACTACATGATGTGAACTTTCTCTGATAGAATTACTGTAGAAGGAAAAAAAAAATTAGTGGGAAGTTCTCTTTATAGGTGTTCTGTACCACTTTCAAGCTTGCTTATGCTTTCACCTGCAAAAAGTCTTGGGCGGGGGGGGGGAGCTTCTATTCTAGTGCTCTTTTTAAGTCTCAGGGGGCTTCTTGTTAATGATGGACTTACAGATAATAGATTCACAGCACAAGCCTATCAAAATTTCTGCAACGTAGCAGTGCCAAAACAGCCTCCACTGTATCAAGCATGGGAATAGAGGCTGCTGGAGGTCTCCCTGAGGGAAGGGGGCATTTGCTGCCATGGGGCTACCTGGGTTTGCACCAGCAAAATTTCCTCCATGTCAGGAATTCAGGTCCGGGAAGAGGGATAGGATATGGCAACAGCCTTTGCTGCCATTCCTGCCCTCTCTTGGGCCCAATCTGCTCCCTCCTCCCTGCCTTCATTCTGCACTCCCCCTGCCCATCCGCGGGCCTGCAGACAGCCTACCTGCTCTGACAGGCCTTGAACTAGCACCTCCAGGCCTTTCTGTCGGGGTTGTGAGCCTCCGCGTTGCCACAAAGTGCCATACAGCACATTTGCAACAGCCCACACGCTTGCTCTGCCAGTGATGGGCTGTTGGGATGTGAAGCCAGTATAGAAGTTTTATAGTTTTATAGCTTCCAGGAACTTTCCAGCTATCCCTTTTTTATCCAGTTGTCAGAAGGTACAAGAGCCCCTCTCATCTTTAACATCTGGCCACCCTTCCCTTGAGAGATCTCTCATGCAGAAATTAAGCAGGAGAAATTTTTCCAGGCACAAGGATAATGTGATGGGTAATGCTTTGCCCAATTCCTTCCTGTTTACCAAGTTACTGTTTTAAAAGCAAGTGTGCAAGGTTTGGGAGAAATTGTGACGTTCCTATTCCCAATGCTTATAAAAAATCCCTGTAATCATTAACGGTTGGAAAGCACCAATTTACAGGGGATCAGAAAACATGTTGCTTTATGAAAAAAAAAAAAATGATTTACAGCCAGCTGTAGTGTGGGTTTAGTGGGCAGAAAAAGAGGTGGAGAGCTGTGCAAATGGCTGAGTTAATGGCTGTATTCTGTTCCTTACAAAGAGTCTCAAGGTGACTCATGCAACCAGCCCAGAAAAAGAACGGGATGTTGATGGCAGGGATGTGTCATATAGACTGTCATTATTAAACATCATTATTTTTAGGTCGCGAGCCCTTTGGGAACTGGGAAACACTGACTGATGTATTTTACTATGTAAATGTCTTTGTGATCAATTGCCCCAGGTCCCACATCAGGAGGGTGCTTTTCAGAGGCCTTCTGAGGCCCAGGGAGGCCATGCATGGCCCCTCTAAGTCTCAGAAGCGCCTGGCGGTGGTCTTAGAAAGGCACTTCTGGTTTTAGTGAAACCTAGACATGACTTTTTAATGAAAACCAGAAGTACCTTTCTAAGGCCTTTGACAGTCCTTCTGAAGCCCAGGGAGGCCTCTCCACCTCTCAGATCACCTCCTGGATGCCCCCCATGGGTGTTCTGGGCATCTAGTCCCAGGGGCATTAAAAAATTTTGTGTCCCCTGGTGCCCAATCCCTTAGCCATGCTATTGGGCAGCAGGAAGGTGTACAAGACTTCCACTGCCCACAGTTTATCTTCTGAAAATGCTACCCCTGGCAATAAAAAAAATTAAGCTTCCCCCCCCCTTTCCTCCGAAAGCCTGGCTCTGAAACAGGAAGTAAGTCAGTGTGAAGGAAAAATGGTAGGATTGATAGGCAATGTTGGTGCCAGATTTCTGGAGATCCTGGAGTCAAGCCCTGCCCTGGGGCCACATGGCACTCCCCTTCTGCATCTCTAATGGTGCACTGGGCATTACTCAGTGGAACTGAGGGTTCAGGGGTCAGCCTGGCCAGGCAGGCCCTTGGATGAGCATGAGCCTGCCAGTGCATGACTTGGCTGATCCCTGATGCCACTCCTATTAAGCACCTTCCAAAAATCCTCCAAAGTGCCCCTTATCCCCCCACCCATCCTATTAATACCTAGGGCCAAACTCAATGCAAGGCAGAATGTGGCATTGGTTCATCTGTTTTCCCACCTCTTTTTTTGATTAATAAGCAATTGGGGGGGGGGTTTGACCTTGATTGGGACCACAATTCATTGGGGCATTTGACACTCTCTCCTGGCACCACCATCCTGACAAAACATTCCTCCTTCCACTGCTGTTCCTGGGAGGGAAGCTGCCATTGTTGCCAATGGAAGAGATGCTGATGTATAGGACTTGTGTTCAGATTGTACCACACTGCCTTGGTCACTAGGTGGCAACCTTGATCCAAAAATGTCTTTCTGCTGTCTGAGTCCTTGGAACATTCACATCCATGAAATTCTTAGTTTCTTTTTTATTTTATTTTTTAATTTATAGGAAGGCTGAGCATGTGGGCTCATTCCTCTGGGGGCTGGGGATAAGAATAGGCCCTCAGTTTGGCTGTACTTGTTGTAAGAGACGACTAAACAGCCACCGGGGTAGATGGGACTCGTTAGCCTGGGAAGGCAGCTCATCTGAGAGAAGGAAAACTCTGATCCCAAACCTCCACTGCTTTGTGGATACATCCAGTTATGGAAAAGGCTTCAGGAGTCAACCTCGAGGCAAAATCCAGACCTGGAATCCCTGAGGCAGTTCATGGCTGAACACGGTCACGTTCTGGCAACTCCTGCGATGCGCTGGAGCCAACTGTATTGGCTTCTGCCTTTCCATTGGACCATTTCAGTGACATAGAGAGGGGGGATTTGCTGCATGGGTAACAGCCTATCCTCCATATCTACCTTACCCAGGCTTCGCGCAACTGAAGAGGACACTCTGTTCCAGAACTACTATTCAGAGCATGATACCATAGTCTTCGAGACTGAAGGATGCCAACACACAAGAAGGCTGAGCAACACCACTTATTCACTTGTGTTTGCCAACAGACAGGCCTCATGGTTTATCCCTAGTTATCCCCTGGATATTTAACCTTGGTCAGGAAACGATGCTATCGCTATTTAAAGACTTGGTTTGTGGAATTAAAATTTGTGCCAGAGTTACATGTCCTGCTACAGCATTTCTTAGCTGGAATGTTGCCCTCTTTGGTATAAATAAGTTCATTCCTTCTTACATTCAAGTGCAAGTGTATCCATGGCAGATGTGTTTTGAACAAACCACAATTGTGTTAAGAAAAAAAATAGAACAAATGAAATGGTGGGATTTCTCTTATTGCAAAAAAGAAAAGCATAATAAAAGGGCCATTGCCTTACAATACAGGATATGACTAGTTTTGGGATCCAGTTTCAGATGGAAAGCTTTTCCTGATCTAAATCAAACAGGTACTAAATGTGCAAACTGGAACTTTCCTGTGGAGGTTTTTATGGGGAATATAGTGCCATATAGAGAGCTAAAGGGAGCTGTGTGACTGTGAAACAGCCATACCTAGATGGTGTTATTACCTTACTCAGTAAGTGGTCTTACTTCTGTGTTCAGTAAGGCTAAAGGAGGGTCCTAATGCAGCAAAGACCTTTATTAAATGGACAGAAAACATAATCTGTCTGCGTGCAATGCTTGCAATCAAAATGTGAAATAATGGTCTTGAAATATTTTGAATACTTGGCATTGTCAAAGTGGAAAACAAACATGGTCCATTGATCCACGTTCTCAAATGACAAACTATTGTGACAATGGTTTTTGGTTTTTTTAGCTTTCCCAATGCTGTGAGATAGATCTAAATAGAGGCATGTGGGGTGAGGCTTGCTCTTCAAGGCAGAAGCTTACTATTAGTTTGAATGACCTAATGGAAACTTGACAAGTTAGTAGGATGTGGTCAACCATTCTCCAGAAAAGTGAGACATAGCTGGAGACCAGTGGGTAATCAAGGTGGGAGGGGAACTGAGACTTGAAAAGATGGTGGGAGAGGATGGAAAGTTTGGGTGAGTGGGAGTTGGTGGGGATCACATCAAACAAACAGACCAACAAAAGACTCTGTATTTTTTCTTCTGGGAGGAGGCAGAATACTACTGCACAAGCTTCTCTAACCTCTGTCACCCCTCCAATGACACATGAGAATCTAAGAGGACATTGCCTAACCCCATCCTTTTTCACCTGGGCACACTTCTAATTGCCCTGTGCATTTAAATGGATTCCACCATATACATCTTCAATTAGTCTATATACACATGCAACCACTCCAACGTATTTTATGCTGTTGAAGCTTATGTCACAGTATGGATAACTGCCTTGTTGCAACAGGCAGTGCTGGGTTGCAGGGAGTTCTGGGGCAAGGTTGACCATGATGAGTGTGGTCCCCACACCCCCTCAAACTTACTGGCAGATGGGAGGTAGCATCTTCTCCCAACCTCCTGATTGGCAGGTGTCAGAAACTTGGGTGGTGACAGTTTCTTTCCCTCTCATCCTCAGAAGATAGGAGAGAAATTGAAGTTGAGCATCTCCTAAATGCCAGGTGATAGACTTCTGGGCAGTGCTGCCATTTGAAGATGGGGGTGAATTGGTGGGCACAGCAGTGACGGTACACGCCTCTCAATTGAGTCATGCCACTGCTGTCACCAATACTAGGAGCACTGAAGGATCAACCTGGCTGGGTCAGTTGTCTTATGGGCTGTCTTATGGCAGCACATACCCCTGGGAGGCCTGCAAAATGTCTGGCTCAACTTAGCTATGCTTATTGGCAAGTAACTCTCCTTCATTTCACTAAGGCCTCTTGATTTCCTCATAACTTTTGCTTAGGATTGCTTAGGAATGCTATACGGCTGATGTCTGCCCTTCCGTTTCCATTATGCCCCTTGTATGAAAGTCCCGCCAAAAAAAGCCAGGCAATAACTGAAGAGGAAATCGCCTTCTGAAATCTGATTCTTAGGTCACAGTACATTATCAAAAATGATTAGGCAAATTGCTTTGGCTTGACTCAGAATCAGCTCACTATTTATGGGATTTCTTGGAAAATTCTTGGAAACAGCTCGTCTTAATGTTCTCTTAGAAGAGAGAGTTAGGGGATATTTAGGAGTGTTCTCTCCTGCTCAGAATGTTGCCACATGTTTACTAGCAGTGCCACACACATGAACATTATTGTTCTGACTCCTGAACTTGATTTCACTGACCTTGCACCTATGCCAAAATACCAGACATGGAAGAGAGCTGCTGTGAAATTCAGCCCCTCTCCCCCTTGAAACAAACACAACTGGCAACAAGATGAGATTTTAGATCTGGACGGAGGAAAAGAACCACATAAAAATGTATGTAAGAAATAATCAAGATAATTGATAGAGGCACATAGAGACCATACTCACCAAAACAAAAAGCTGCTTGATCAAGGGGTCTGCTCAGATAGTCTGTAGCAATCAGTGAAATTTAGAAACATCTTTGGTGCTTTCTGTATCTGCTTCAATCCAAGTTGCAGATAACCAGCTGAAGACTGTTTTTGGGTTACTCACAGCAGGAGTTCTAGTCTTCAGAGCTTATACATATCTTTTCAGTGACTTAAGACAGGGAAAGCTAGATCTGTTTCCTTTAGTTGACTGAAAGCAAATTAAATGGCATTGTTCACAAATCCTGATGTACCTTATCAACACAGATAAGTGTCATACCTCTGGCAGTGGGTGCCCACCTATTTTGGTAGGGCACACATGATCCATCCATCCATGCTGACCATGGCCATGCACGCCTGCATGCACATTTTGTCCTGGCTGGTCAACACTCATGTTGGAAGTATGTCCTTGGCCAGCAATGAAAACTTGCAACATCCTGCAACTTACTCCCAAGCTGGACTTAAGTTCTGTCAATCATAGACTCGGACTCGTCTTGAGACCACGAGGCAGTGACTTGCTATTCGACTTGGGACTTGAAGCCCAATTTTGGGGGGATTTTTGGGTCCAATTCACTGCCTTTACCCACCTTCCTGCATCTGGACATAATCAGAGCAATGTAGGAAGGAAGCAGACACAGCAGATGAGCAGAAGCAACTTCTGTATTACTACAGTAACATAGTAGGGGGGTATAGCTCAGTGGTGGAATGTTTTGCATGCAGAACATATGCATGCAGGACAGAAACGGAATGCAAAACCATGCAGAACATCTCAGGATCATTCCTTGGCAAGATGGAGCAGGGAAAGGCCCTTGACTGAAGCTTCTGAGGACCACTGACAGTCAGCATAAGCAACACTGTACCAGCCGGCACAATGATCTGACTTCCTATAAGGGAGCTTAGATGTCAAACACATGAACTGACCCTGAAACTACAGAGTGCTCAGTGCTTCCTAATGGTTTTGAAAGTAATATGTAAATTAGTCCTGTGATGTGTTAATGTTCAGGGTTGCCTGGTTGCAACCTGGAGAGAGAGAGAGAGAGAGAGAGAGAGACTTTACATTCCCCCATGCAGTAGAGTAGGAGATGAGGTAGTATTGCTGCTCCTTCTTCCTACTCCTTCCCCAATCCTCCTGTCAGCCTTTTTGATGCAAGCAAGACTCCATGTTTGATCAAGAAAAGGGCAGGTAGCAGGCAGAAGACCAGTTAGCCATGGCTACCTCATCTCCTGCTTCACTGGAGGACTTAAGGGGACCAGCACATTCTTTGGCATGTGACCTAATGTGTCTGGATTTTTCTTGTCTATTTTTCAAATCCTCTTCTCCCCAGGATTTCGTTGTGAGTCTCCAGGTGGAAAAGGAAGAGGTTCCAGGGGAAGCTCATTTATATAAAGCAGACAGGAGAAATTGTTCTGTGTTTTTGTACCTTCTAACTCCACTGGGTCTAATATTGTGTTGCAATTTGCTGAGAGAATAATGGTTGCTGGGCTGCTTGCGCAGTCCTTGCACTGCTAATGTATGACTCATCGCTGCCCAGCGAGGCCCTTGCCGCAAACAAATGGAGCTGACTAGAATTGCAACCTGATTCTCCAGAAGGTTCGTTTTATGCAGACTCATCTCCTGGTGTTTCCTCCCAAAATATGGAGGGGAAAAAAGAACAACAGTTGAGTCACAAAGCCGCAAGTCACGGGTGTTTATTTGTGAGTAAATCTTATGGCAGGGAAGGGATCCAAAACAAAACTGATTTCTAGAAGAAAAAAACAAACTGGTTCTGATATTGGGAGATTGCTTCAATGGAAATATCAGACAAATTGCTAGTTAGAAGGACTCTTAAACCCAACAGCCTTTTTACATCTTAGCACACGGATATAGCTATTGGACTCTAAAACTGTCACTCAAGAAGGTCAGTGTGATGACTTTAAGAAAGAGGGAACAATTAGCTTCAGGTCTGGCCGGTCCATCAGGGTTATGCCTTTCATGCATGTAGCAAACTCAAAGGGGAAAAATACATCCTCTCCACTCAGAACCATTCTGCTACATGGACTCCAGATATGCTTTGATCATGAGTATTTCTCATGAAGAATGGACACAAAGCCCCAGTATGTATACTATGAGACAAGGAACTCCTCAGTGGGTGTGGCTGTTTCAGTAGATCCCTTAGAAACCTTACACTGGGCTCCTTGATCTGTGCCAACCACACACCCCTATCAGCAGGTGCATTAATATCTACCTATTTAGAATGTACAGTACCAGTGATTGCAAGAGCAATGTTTCCTGAGAGCTCCTCAGTAGAAGTAGTGAGTAGTGCTCAATGCAATAAGAGAAGGTTGAATTTGGCACTCCTCCAGCTTGCTCATGGATATGGCAGGCAGCAAGCTGCCCAGACCCAAGCAGCCTGGTCATCTGCTCACAAAGAGGACATCTCCAGCTACTGTATACATAACTAGATTGTGTTCCCCACCCTGTGCGAAGGTCTGTTTGCAAGTAGTCACCCCAGCTGGTTTCTTGAAACAGGCTCAAGTTCCTGGTTGTGTGTGGTTCTACTTATGAGTAAGCAGTCAAACGGCTATTTGAAGCTGCCTGCCTGTCGCAGGCAACATTTGGTACCACCGCTATGCAGACATCATGAAGAACAGACATCAGGGAAGGACTGATTTTCATGTTAGAAAGTCCAGAAGCTGAGCTCTAATCAGGAACAAATACTGGTGGAATTCAATAGGGACTGCATCACATGTTCCCATGACAAAGACCTTCCATCAATCACATTGGGAGTTCCAGTTATCACCATTTCACCGAACATAGTGGGTGTCCTTTATTTCAGTTCCTTCTCATGAATCACGGATATGGCAGCATAAGTTAAACCCACAGCTTCCATGCTCATTCCCCTCCTTTCAGAGCAAAACATCCTCTGGTCCCAGCCTCTAAAAATCTCACTCCATCCCAATGCTTTGCTCTGCTGGCTCATTTTGCCTTGCACTCCAGCAGATGGTGTCAGGCGGAAACTTGATGACTCACACGGAGCTTGATGATGAAAAGCGATCATGCTGGCAGCAGAGCTGAAAGACATTCAAGCAAGCCCATCAATTTGGCAGGGACACGTGTGAAATTCAGGTGCTGATGCAGCCTTCAGCCAGTCTGTTAATCTCACAGCATATGTGGATATGCAATATGTGGTGTGTGCAGGTTGACCGGCTATCGCTTTATACCATAACGTGAGACCCAGATTGGCCAGTCAAAGGAGGCTATAAAATCTAAAAGCATTAAACATAGGCTAGCATAGTGATGTTGTGTCTGCTGCTACTAGTAGTAGCTGCTACTACTGATGGTTTATGAGGACTCTGCAGTTATTGTCAAAGCATGCAGAAATGATGCTCCCGCTTCAGTGTTTAAAAGGAGCATTGATTCAATGTGTGATATTTGTCTCTATTGTAGGTGGGGGGGGGGGGTGTTCTCACCTGACCTCACTGATGATGCCTTTGAGTTGTGTACAGTCTCAGGTGTGACAGTATTTCTGTTGACTTCCCATTTTTTTGTACACTCCTCTTATCATTTATGACAGTCACAACTGCAAAAGCAGGAGAGTGAAACTGTGAGAGAAAGAATAGCAGGCAGTGATTCCACAAGTCAGGCTCCAAACCAGCCTAGCCTGTCAGCTGGGTGGTGGCATGCCGTGATCGTATAGTGGTTAGTACTCTGCGTTGTGGCCGCAGCAACCTCGGTTCGAATCCGAGTCACGGCAAGTCTTTCTTTTTCCTACCGGCTGATGGCTATGCTGAAGCTCTGCATTTGGAGGCAATATGCTTCTGAATGCCAGTTCCTGGAGAATCACAGCAGGGGGAGTGCTGTTGCTTCCAAGAGCCATTCGGTTGGCCCCTGGGGGAAGGTGGATGCTGGGCTCAGTGGACTTTTGCTGTGATCCAGCAGGGCTGTTCTTATAGATCTCAACCTGCTGTCGGACACAGAGAGCACCTCTAAAACCCACTTCTGCCTCCCCTTCAAAAAAGAAGCAAAACAGCCTCATCCTAACCAGGTTAACTGATATGGATTTTACTTTGACACATGATTGTAATGAGACTTTACCTTCAACTAAGTATATTTGGGAAGGACTGCAGCTTGTGGACCTTTTTCCCTGACATCATGTTTTCAAATCTAGTCCTGCTGGACTAAAAGCTAATACACTTCAGCTTGATGGTTTCTGGCACTGTTATGTATTTATTATTAAATAAATTGATGCCTGTGATCATTTTGAATGGGCATTTCCATTTGCCTGTACTTTGGGAGGCAATTAGTGGATGCTCTTTTAGAAATGAAATACAGGGTATAAATACATTTTAAATAAATGCATTATAAATTGGAGGGGATGGCAGAACCACAAACAAAGTAAAAGACAGACAAACAAAACTCCCAGAAGAATGAAGGAGACCGATTTTAATCTGGTGATAGAAAGCAAGAAATTGTTTTCTGAATAGTGCCCAATGTGTTTTGATGAGTTTAAGGGCATTAAGACAAATATTTTAAAGATATGGTAAAGTGAATGGAAAGTGCAGAAACAAATCAAAGGCATCTGACCTTCAGACAGACTGTATCAATGGGGCACTATTGCAAAAGCAACTCAAGCTATGTACTGATCAACATGCAGGCAAATCATATATACTAGAGATGGGCAAGGCACCCTCTGCTCACCCCTTCCCCACTCTGGATTGTTTTAGAACTCATAATGATATTTAACATAGTTATAACATTGTATGAGTGTGCAAAGTGCTATTATCTAACACTTATGGTGCTATTATAATTATGTATTATTTTGATGTCCTTCAAACAAACCTATAAAACGAGTAAGTACAGGTCGTGCCTCATTATCCATTGGGATTCTGTTCTGAAACCCCCAGTGGATTTAAAAAAAATGAGTGGATTCAAAATCAGTGGAATAATGGCTTTAAAGACTCACTTCCAGGTTTCTTGCTCCTCTATTGTTGCCCCAGAATGAATTGGTATATATATACCACATTCAGCCATTAGATGGGGTGAATAATGTAATCTAATGGAATGAAATTATAATTAAACAGCTTGAAGACAGGAAATTGGATTTTTGTGTTTTTTTCCCTTGGTACAAGGCACAGGTGGACCCCCCCCCCGGTATCAGTGGTGAGTCAAATCAGGGGATGCCAAATCAGGTCCCACCTGTATTATTACACCCCCAACTTGCAGATAGGGAGTTGAGACTGCATGGTTTGCCAAGGGACTCCAAGTGAGTTCATGATGTCAGCCAGATTCAGGCCAGAGAAGTCCTGATTCACAGTGCAATCTCTATGTCACTACGCTACACCAGCTTTTTCTAACACCCCCTTCCAGAAATAGCTTGACTTACTTTTCTGAGCCAATCCAAAGTCTGCCCCCAAACTACAAACTACTAATCCCCCAACTCTTCCTTTTAGCTAGCTCTTATTGGACCAAGGATCTTATTGGATCCGAAAGGATCTCCTCTATGGAGAACTCGTGCAAGGAAAGTGCCCTACAGGTAAACCACAGCTGCGATACAAGGACATCTGCAAGAGGGATCTGAAGGCCTTAGGAATGGACCTCAACAAGTGGGAAACCCTGGCCTCTGAGCGGCCCGCTTGGAGGCAGGCTGTGCAGCATGGCCTTTCCCAGTTTGAAGAGACACTTTGCCAACAGTCTGAGGCTAAGAGGCAAAGAAGGAAGGCCCATAGCCAGGGAGACAGACCAGGGACAGACTGCACTTGCTCCCAGTGTGGAAGGGATTATCACTCCCGGATTGGCCTTTTCAGCCACACTAGACGCTGTGCCAGAACCACCTTTCAGAGCGCGATACCATAGTCTTTCGAGACTGAAGGTTGCCAACACTCAACACTATTGGACCAAGGCACAGAAACAGCAGTAGTGATGCTCAGCCTATTGCAAGAGGAAAAGAAGTAGATCCAACCTCCCCCCCCCCCCGCTTGCTAGCAGATCACAGAAAGAAAAACCCAGGTGAGGAATGCAGTGTGGGTAATATTGTGGAAAACTACATTTTGCAAGGGCCAGTAGGCTTTCTGTCTATGTGCTAGCAGTGCACCAGAGGGAACAGATCTTTCACCTCTCCTCTTTTTATGGTCAGAGTGGAGCATTGCTGACATTACATTTACTGGGCCAGATCTGGACAGCAAGGATTGGGCTGCAGTTTATTTAGGGAAAAGGGGCCACAAGGTAGTAACAGGACAATTTATTCTGAAGAGCTCTCTACTGTACCAGTTCTGTACACAGCAGCACCTATAGGTGGAAGAAGACCATAAGAATTATACCTCCCAGTATAGAGGGAGAGGCTTGGGCAGACTGTGAGATAATCTGGGGGTTCTACTTCAGCTCAGATTTTTATTTGGCTAGGCCTTTGAATGCTTGGTCCTCCTTTGTTCAAGCATAACAGACCCCTGGAGCTTGTTTCCAGATGCAAGCCAGGCAAGCTCAAAAGACAATTGCTGTAGCAGAGGAAGAAAAAATTGTGGCAGTGGAGAAGAAAGAAAGAAAGAAAGAAAGAAAGAAAGAAAGAAAGAAAGAAAGAAAGAAAGAAAGAGCTGCAGCAGCTCTAAATCACTTCTGCTTGCCCACCTGGTGCTTACAGAGCACAAAGTAGGTAGGGAGAGGCGATTTAGAGCCCAACCCTTCCCTTCCCTCCCCTTTCCCTCCCTTCTACTTACTAAAAGCACATCATGCAGCCTCCATGCTCTGTGCCACTTCTGCCAAGGAACCGAAAAAATGCATGCCGGGTTTTCAGGGTGCACCACTTTTGTTCATTTGAAATAGAAGCAGCCTGGAGCAGGGAAGTTGCACACCGTGGTCTTGGCAAATAAAAGGAAGGAAATCGTGGGTGGACTCCAAATCATCTCTCCCTTCTCACTCAGACTTCTTAAGCACCAAGAGGGCAGAGAGAAGTGATCTGGTGCTTTTCTGAGGCAGTTTTTCTTTTCTTTATTTTTGTGTGTGAGTGTGTCATGCACAAATGTCAGGGCTGAGTCCTCCTAGAACAGTGATTTTCAACCTTTTTCCTCTTGCAGCACACTGGCAAAGCACTAAAATGGTCAAGGCACACCATCAGCTTTTTGACAATTGACAAGGCACACTGTGCTGTCAATGGGGGCTCACATCCCCCAATGGTCCTATTGATAAATGACACTCTCCCAAATTCCCACCGCACACCCAGGGACCATTCGCGGTGTGCCACGGCACAGTGGTTGGAAATGGCTGTCCTAGAACTTCAAGCATCCTGCACAAGTCCCACTGCACACTTGGCCTTAGCACATGGGCAGTGCATAGTGAAAGGCGCGTTCTTTACCCCCTGGGGCATCCCTGCATTTACATCAGCATGTGAACTGCACAGTTCACTGGACAGTAGCTCCTTTCCTTTGGGTGAACTGGCAGGAGGCTGGGTTGGTGGACTTCTAAAGTGCCAGAACAGTTTACCTGATCAGCTCCGTTCAGCTGTTGGAGACATTATATGAGACAAACTAGACATTCTGTGCAAGAAACAAGTAATAGGCAAGTTATATAGGCATCCTTCAGTCTCGGAAGACTATGGTATCATGCTCTGAATGGTGGTTCTGGAACAGAATGTCCTCTCCAGAGCACAAAGCCTGGGTAAAGTAGATATGGAGGATAGACTGTTTCCCATGTAGCAAATCCCCCCTCTCCACATCGCTGGAATGGAGCCGGAATGAGCCGGAAAATAGCCAGAAGGGAAAGAGTTAAATAGCAGAGGACCTTCCCTGCTCCCCCACCCTTTCTTCACTCAAACTGCTATTCTTTACACAAAAATGTCAGGAGACATAAGTCTCCCATATCAATTCTACTTCAGCACTACATTAATGCTCCCTTTTTGGGGTGGTGGTGGTGTAAACTTTCCCCCTTTTTTGGCTCTACAGAGCAGCAACATCAAGATGAGAAAGAGTCGGTGACATTTTCTTATGCCAGGCTTCCAACGTTTTCATCATTTAATCCCATGCCATCTTGGAAAACTAGAAATATCATTTGTCAGTGAACTGGCATGAAGCAATTTGCATTTTCACTTTAGAAATACAGGCAAGCTGAAGGGTGCAATTCATTTCTAAATGTAAATTCATGCACTGAGTCATATTTTTAAATAAATGAGTTAATTTTTCATTCTCTGTCAAAACAAATGTTTTGTGGCTTTATAAAGTCCTTTACAGCTTAGGACCAGGGTACTTGAGGGACCACCTCCTCTCATGTATGCTGGCTCAGCCCCTGAGATCTTCAGAAAAGGCCCTTCTGTATGTGCCCCCCCCCCCGTCAGAAGTCGGGGTTGTAGTGGTGAGAAGTAGGGCCTTCGATGTGGCAGTGCCACATCTGAGAAATTCCCTCCCTTGCTATTTAAGAACTGGCCTCTCCTTTGAAGTGTTCCAAGTGGAGAATGAAACCTTTCATTTTTATAGGTGTCGATTGGGTAGACTGTTGTTTTTACCCACAGTTTCTTGATGTCATGCTCCATGAGCATCTCTCAGTGCTGCTTTTATTGCCTCTTATGGTTTTACTGCTTATTGCTGCTTTCTGCTATTTTATGGCTGCTCTTTTGGTTTCTGCTACTTGCTGTATTGCTGCTCTTGATGTTATTACTGCATACTGTTTTAATTTTTAAAACATTTTATTATGAGTGTATATTTTTATATTTTGTTAGTCACCTTGGGCACCACAGTGTGGAGGAAAGGCGGTATATAAAAGCAGATTAGACAGACAGACAGACAGACAGACAGATAGATAGATAGATAGATAGATAGATAGATAGATAGATAGATAGATAGATAGATAGATAGATATCACAGTAAAAAGGTTGTATGATATTCCGCCCTGTTGTTTATCTGACATTTTAAACGATTGTGCAGCTCCTAAAACTATTTTGAACAATTGTTTGGTGTGGGGTAGGTGAAATGTGGGGATACATTTGTATAGATGGTTTGATTTGTTTTTATCCCCTTTATTGTCAGGTGAATTGTTGAGAAATTGAGAGATTGGGTGTCATAAAATGACTACAGTTTATATATGTTTGGCCTATTTCCTTCTGTGCAAGCAAGCTTAAACTCCACCTTACCAGTCTATGTCATTCACAGCTGAGATGCAAACTGCAGGCAGCTTGGGTGGAGAGGAAATGCAGATTTGATTTGGAGCATCCAAGACCAGTAAAACTGGTCCAAGCAGGTGGGACAGTGGCCAGGCACCTGGCACTCCTCCAATCAGAGGATGTCATTCCAACCACATTCTAAAATGCCCAAATGGATGCAAGCGGGTGCTTCTTGGGAGTGCATGGTGTATATATATCTTTGGGGAAACCTGTGTAACGATGGGTGGGCCATGTTCCATCAGCCTGTGATGGAGCCCTGATAAAACGCAGGTGGCCCAATCCTAACCTGCGCTGGTGCACCCAGGCCACATGGCCTGTGCTATATCCAGTACAGGTTAGGAGGTGGCTGGAGATTTCCTCAGGGTAAGGAGATATTTTTTTCCAGCCCCATGGGACTGTTTGGATCTCTTGTGGAAGTCTGAGCAGACTAGTGTCACACCGGATGGCCTGGGAAGGAGTTTAGGATATGGCAGAGGAGGCCTCCTTTGATCCCACTCTCCTCCCTGCCCCAATCTGCCCCAGTTCTACCCTTCCCCACCCGGAAATTCCCTCTCCCTCCTTCCCATCGCCCTCCCCATGCGCCTGCACTGGTCAACACAAATCCCACCTCTGCCAACAGTCCTGGGTTAGGATGCAGCATTCGCAGGGCAGTGCAGGCCTCCCTGCCAGCACTGCTGAATCTTGAGTCATTGCAGACATGCGTTACAGCACATTTGTGACACTGGGCTGTCACAGAACTGCTGCGCCAGCCCAAGAGGATTTAGTATTGCATTCTCACTGTGTTGTGCATTCTTCTCTAGAGATGGGGTTAAGGGGTAAGAGTCCTGGGGTTAAGAGTCCTAAAGACAGAAGCAGGCCTTCCAGGCAGTCTTGATCCCTAAAGGCTCTCTCTCTCTCATTTACACAGCTAATCCAAATGCAGCCCTATTTCAAGACATGAATCAAGTGGGGCTCTTCCCAAAAAGATCCTGTTCACACTCGTACTGACATGGACTGCAGTCATTTTCCTGGATTGCCGTCTCATGCTGCTGGGGAATGTGTGTGCACAGAGCAACTAAATGGGCATGGCAAATTGTATGTGGGCCTCTCCCATTGGATTACTGCTTTCTGTCCTGATTAAATGGAAAAGATGAGCTTATTTAATTCATGCGCTTGGCCTCCATGGACACTGCTGTACATGCAAAGGAGGCCAAAGGAAAATGCAGGTCTGTGTTTGGATTTTTTGCCATCTTCAGATTTCTTGGGATGTCTGAAAGCAAGCACTGGGCAGCATCTAGAGGCATGCGCATGCAATGAACCCAGCACAAAGTTTTTCAAATCTCTCCTACTTACTGAAGTTTCTTGATATCCCCCATAAAAACCACTGCCCAGCCAGAAAAGGCCTAGTGCAAGCCCACTTTGTTAACTTTTTGTTGAAAAGCGGTATATAAATACTGTTAATAATAATAATTTTCCCACCTCCCTGCTACAGTCCCCAAACCTTCCTCCAAAGTCCTTCCTGAGGATCAGAAACCCATTGTGAGTAACATGGGGTGCAGCATGGTGGATTACAGGGGAAGGGAGGAGTACCCAGAAACCATTAGGAAAGGCACTGCTTCTGAATATTTGCCACTCTCCCTGCTTGCTGCATCTCATGCTATTGCCAACTGCCTCCACCCCTCCGAAGGAGGTTGCACTAGCCCAGCTCTGGCTATTTTACATTCGGTTTTGATGCATCTCTATGACAAATGATTAATGGCTTGGAAAGTTAATAACCGAGCATGTCTGATATGACACTGCAGGGCATAATTTATGCAAGCTCTGAAATGTGCTTTATAGAAGTGACAGGTCTTTAGTGATGAGATAAAATATTCCATTTGGTCGATGTGTTCTTCAGCAACCACTAAGAATAGCACTTGCATATATTAAAATGTTCTGGGTTCTCGCACAAAGGAGAAGGAAGGAAAAGCTCTACGCACACTCAGAGCACACTTCTTTTCTCCAGCATGGCTCTCTGGCATGAGGAGCAGAAGCTGCCAGAATCCTAACCTTTCAATTTCTTCCTGACTTCTATTTAATTTCCAAGGTTAGGTGGAGGACATGTACATCTATCAGGCCTGCCTGCATTTTTTGAGTTATATTGTTGTTGGCAACCTTCAGTCTCAAAAGACTATGGTATCGTGCTCTGAATGGTGGTTCTGGAACAGTGTCTAGTGTGGCTGAAAAGGCCGATTCGGGAGTGACAATCCCTTCCACACTGGGAGCAAATGCAGTCTGTCCCTGGTCTGTCTCCCTGGCTATGGGCCTTCCTTCTTTACCTCTTAGCCTCAGACTGTTGGCCAAGTTTAAGTTGGTCAAGTTTGAGTTGAGTTTGAGACTGTTGGCCAAGTTTTTGAGTTAACATTAATATATAGTATACATAAGTCAAATCCTAACTGAATTAACTAATTTTTTTGAAAAAATAAGCAACATTTAAAAAAAAACGAAACTCCACTGGCCTTGTGTCAAGCATCAGCCATATTGGGTATTTGCCAGAGAGCCATCAAAAGAGCATGGCTGACCCATGAGGCTCTGCTCAGTGCCTACTTTTGTACAACAGCAGTGGCAAGGCAATTCTCTGAATGGGAATAGTAGCTCCACTGCTGCTTTTCCTCAAAGCAATCCCCCTCTCCAAATGAAAGCATCACCCATTGTCCCTGTGTCATCATCTATCCATAGCTAGTCACTCTGCCATCATCTTCTCCCATGTTTCCTTCCCATGCATGGATGGATTCTTTTGTGTCACCTGCTCTCACATCAAAAGGCATGCCAGACTGGTACCAGACCTGCCCTCATTGTGACCCAGGGCAGGTCTGTGACATGCCACCCCCTCTGACATGCCGACCCCCTTCAGCCTGCTGTCCTCCCCTCCCCAGGATATCCATCGAAGTGTAACAGAGCCTTGCGTGATATTCTGCAGCAGGTGAGAAGCCTTCTGAGGCTTATCAAGCTTTTTTAAACAATACTTCCGGTTCCCTGACGAAACCAAAAATATTGCTTAAAACAGCAGGGGAAGCCTCAGAAGGCCTGTCACCCACTACTGAGGCTCCACATGGAGCCTCGTCTGCCTGTGAAATGGCTTAGATGGGCAGGTGGGGCAGCTCAGCGGGTGAAGGCTACAAGCATATGGCACGTGTACTGCCTGGGGGATTGGTCCATCTAGCCCAGGGCTGTCTAGTGACTAGTAGTAGCCCTTCCAGGTCTAAAGAAGAGGTCTTCTGCAGCCTTGTTGCTTGAGATCGTTTAACCTGATATACCAGGGAATTACCATGGAAACATGCACTGTATTCAAAATCTGTGTTCTGCAGCTTTTCTATATTCCATCCCCAGTGACTGCGCTTCCTGTCAGTAAGGAGGGAAATCCTAGTGGCATGTGTGTACTTGGAACAGTAGATGCAAAGGAACAGTCTTCATGACATGTGCCCACAGCATTATCACTGTGAAGTTGTGACCCAACGCAATACTTCACAAGTGATGGGTAGTTGATTATCTTTTTTTGTGATGCATCTTGCAGTACTGATGTAAAGAGGTGCGCCCAAGATTGAAGAATGAACAGAAGAGCGCGTGCTGGAAGAGCATTCAGAGGCAGCCCTGCACCCCGGAGTCTCCACAGACGTGGCTTCTGATGCATTTCTAGCATACTGACACACACCATACTCAAGTTTCATCGCACTGAAGTTGTCAAGGTGCTAATTTGCTTTTGGTATGACAAAGCCCAGCAGCGACAGCCACCAAGAGGCTGCCGTTGTCTTTCAGTTAAAATGAGAAGGATAATCTGGGCAAGAATTGGATGCAGCTCTGGGTCTGGCACGCTTCAAATGCAGACGTGTGCATGATTGGTGTCTCTCTGACTCGGCAGCATTATCCACACAGCTCACAATTCCATGGGACCTCTGTGCCGTCCAAATTGATCAACAGCAGAAGGAAAATAGCTGTTGCCGCGGCAACCAGCTGATGACTCATCCTGGGTAGCAAGTGGCAGGAGCAGAGAGACTGCAGTAATTTTCCAGATGCTTAATTCAAGTCTCTCTTTTTTGAAAAGCAGAACTCACCCCCTCCCCATTGCAGGTCTCTCCCTTTTTCCCCCAAGACCATACATTCTGTACTCTCTCATGCAGTGTAGGGAACAGTCCATCATGGTGTTGACCCAGGACAGTGTCACAGGGGAAAAATGAAGCTCCATTCAGTGGATCAGAGCTGGAGTCCTTCAAAGTGAGTCCCAACTGGATCCGAGCATCCCAGAGAAGCTGCCAGTTCTCCCCAGGTCATCCATGACACGTTTGTGAGAGCAGTTCACCCTCATCCTCCCGCTGACAACTTTGTCACACTACTTTTCAGGAAGCTGTGATCAATGCTATGCACTCTTCAACAACCAACTATCCTGGGGCCTGGTAACCAAACTGAATAATTTTTTCATGCCATGCAGTGCCTAGAAAGGTTATTTTTATTATTTATATTCAAGGTTTTTAATCTGATTGTCTTTAGGTGCCCTAGGAGGGCTTGTCTGAAAGGGTGAAGTGTCAATCAAGGGAAGTGGCAGTGTGGGACAGTAGTTGAGGGCCCACCCCATCAGAGGGACCACCTGACTGAGCTGGTCCCAGAATCATCAGTACCAGTGGCAATCCAATACCTAAAGTATATGAGGGGTTGCATGAGGGGTAATGCATTCTCCTCTTTGTGGCCACATTTTAAGGCTGTGTCTGGACATCCACTAATGTTGAGTGTTGGGAGAGTTAGGACAGAGAAAAGAAAATATCTCTTTACCCAGCATGTAATTAGTCTGCAGAACTCCTTGCTACAGGAAGTAGAGATGGCATCTTGCCTAGATGCCTTTAAGAGGGGATTGGACAAATTTCTGGAGGAAAAGTTCATCACAGGTTACAAGTCATGGTAGGTATGTGCAAGCTCCCGGTTTTAGAGGTAGGCTGCTTCTGATGTCAGGTGCAGGGGAAGGCACCCGGATGCAGGTTGTGTCTGTTGTCTCATGTGCTCCCTGAAGCATTTGGTGGGCCACTGTGAGATACAGGAAGCTGGTCTAGATGGGCCTTTGACCTGATCCAGCAGAAGTCTTCTTATGTTCTGCATTTTGTGAATATGCAGAGGAGGTGCCCTTGGCTGTGCAGGACTACACAAAAGCAGATCTGATATCATTGTGCTAATGAATAGCCAAACCACATGGCTGGACCATTGTGTGGGACCATTGTGTGATTAATCTTCATGGTTCCCAGAGCTGTTTTAGCAATGGACTAGCCATTTTCACACTGGTTCTGATTTGCATATACACACTACCTTGTCACACCTCCTCCAGTTTCCTGCCATTTTGGAGCAGCAAATGCCCTCTTTGAATGGGGATGGGATTTGGTGTAGGTGTAAGTCCTTTCATCTCAAGCCTAGCAAGCCTTAGAAATGGTGGTCAGTTTCATCACTTTGTATGTGCATGTTTTCAATAGTTTGGCTCTCACATTTATTCCTGACAATGTGCACTATGTATGTCTTCTCCATTGCCCCAGTTCCAACTTGAAACAGTATTTTTTTTCCTGTGCGACAATTAGTGTGTGCTTGGAGCAGTAAGAAAAAAAAGTGTTTTATACATATAATATCAATTTTATGAATATCCAAGATTTTCAGAGGCACAATAGCAGTTGTGAGAGATGTATGAAGAATGCTGCACTGGTATAATTCGCAATTCCCCTTCCACTCTTCAGTGAGTTGGCAGGTCAGACGCTTCCAGAACAGAACTGCCATCTGTTAGTTGGCAACCTTCAGTCTCGAAAGACTATGGTATCGCGCTCTGAAAGGTGGTTCTGGAACAGCGTCTAATGTGGCTGAAAAGGCCAATTCGGGAGTGACAATCCCTTCCACACTGGGAGCAAGTGCAGTCTGTCCCTGGTCTGTCTCCCTGGCTATGGGCCTTCCTTCTTTGCCTCTTAGCCTCAGATCTATAATGGCCACTAGTGAAGGTGACATTCTATGGATCTGGCTCATTTTGCTTCCAAGTGTGCAGGAGCTAGCCAAGCAATTTGGAGTTACAATGTAATTTTTTTAGCTGCACGAAGCTCTGAATTCCTTTCTTTTCTCAGGGAAAACTGTTCTGATTTGTTCTTACAGTATTATGAAATTATTATTATTAACAGTATTTATATACTGCTTTTTAATGTAAAGTTCACAAATGCAATGTTTTAAATGAAGCAGAATGTATTATTATTTAAATGTTACTATGATCTGAAAGCCAAATCATCTGATTGAAAAAATCATCCCAGTTTAGCTCCTTAACGTCACCCTTATATGTTACAACACAGATGCTGCTGGGGTAGGGGGCATGCAAACATATGAGTTTGCCGAATACCTGTCAGGCAGAACTGCCCAGCTACAAAAAGAGCTGAGAATGTGGAGATTTGAGAATACAGGAAGTAATTTGCTTCTTTCCAATGGAAACTTTCAGGCATAATGTCTGTGGATGTTTTAATATAAGAGGCAAACATGCTTTTCAGTGCCCTCATAAAACCTACATTGCCCAGAATGAGCATTTGAATGACAGATCCATCTCCTCTACTTTCTATGTTGTATCAATAACAGATATTAACATAAAAAGTGAATGAGAGGTTCAACGGTAATTTGAGCTTAATGGTTTGCTAGTGTTATTGTGTTTTGCTTTTTTCACTGTGTTGCAAACTGCCCCAATAAATCTTTTTAAATGTTGGTACATAAATCAATAAAAAATAAAACCACAGAGGCTGATGTCATCATCTGAACTGTAAATAAATCTCTATCTGCTGTTTACTCAGTCTGTGCATGGCTGCAAAATCAGGGCCCAGATTTGGCAGAAGGAGTGGGGTATAGTCTGTGACAGTTAGGATCAGCAGCTATTCAGAGATAAGAGGAGAACAGGAGGTCAAAGGCAATTCAGGGCACCAAGTCTACTCAGAAGTAAGTCCTATTTTGTTCAATGGGGCTACTCTCAGGAAAGTGTGGTTAGGATTGCAGCCTCAGGGGCAGAAAGTGACCCTTCCAATTCATTTGTTCAGAAAGTGAAAGTGGAAAAACAGACAAGGCAATCCAAGCTCATTGCGAAGAGTCGATCTGGGAGCCTTTTCCAGAGGATGGAACAAGAGCACAGCTTAGGCCCAGAGAAGCATCCATCAGAGCAGATGCAAGAAGCAGAGAGTAGCAAGTACCAGATACAGGCAATATATTTGAGGAACCTCTATGAGGTTCCTTGTTCAAACCTTGTAATTCTAATGGAGACTATTAGCCTGTCAAAGATTTTAGTCTTTACTTGACCAAGTTGAAGAGGTCAAGTTCAGTTTTCACATGGTGAAAACAGAGGACACACCATGTTCTCTGAAGGTTCGAATGGACAGCTTGTGTGTGTGTGTGTAAAATACAAAGTGCATATACTTTCAAATAAAGTGTAATAAACTGTGTGTATAAATAATTTTCACATTTTTGTACCATCTTTCCTCCAAGGAGCTCGGGGTGGTGTACCTGGTTTCATCTATTCTTTTGTCCTTACAACAATCCTGTGAGGCAGGATAGGTTGAGAGATCATGGCTGGCCCAAAGTCACCAAGGAAGCATCATGATTGATCAGGGATTTGAACCTGGATCTTCCAAGTGTAAGTCCCACACCAGATCACTCTCCCTATCTGTATAAGTTTAATCCACTCCTTTTTGTCACCAAAAAAAAAAAAAAAAAAAAAGCAAGCCATGAGATTTTAATGTGGCCTTCACACTGAATGCTGTCGATGCTACCTTTTCCCATTTTCACTTGCTGTCAGTATTACAGGTGCAGAAAGCCAAAAGGGAACCAAGAAAAGCAGTCTGACAGGGACAGCAGTACAGGTGCCTGTGACTACCCTCTTGTGCTTCTTGCAGCTCCAGAGGGCACTGTTGTACTTTGTCCAATATGACTTTGTTTGTCCTTGCACAGCTAAGCTGTCTCCATGGAGGCAAGCCAAGTACAAAGCCGGGTGGAGGCCTGGATCCTGTTTGGGCAGAAACAATGCATGTGTAGCCCTGACAGATAGCAATGTAATGTTTCTCCCTTTCTTTCCTTGCACTGCCCTTTTCAGTGCAAGTACCTTGGCTCCCCTGGGGGCTGGGGATAAGAATAGGCCCTCAGTCTGGCTGTACTTGTTGTAAGAGGCGACTAAACAGCCACTGGGTAGATGGGACTTGATAGCCTGGGAAGGCAGCTCATCTGAGAGAAGGAAAACTCTGATCTCAAACCTCCACTGCTTTGTGGCTACATCCAGTTATGGAAAAGGCTTCAGGAGTCAACCTCGAAGCAAAATCCGGAGCCGGAGTCCCTGAGGCAGTTCATGGCTGAACACAGTCATGTTCTGGCAACTCCTGTGACGTCGCTGGAACCAACCGTATTGGCTTCTGCCTTTCCATTGGACCATTTCAGCGACGTGGAGAGGGGGGATTTACTGCATGGGTAACAGCCTATCCTCCATATCTACTTTACCCAGGCTTCGCGCACTGGAGAGGACACTGTTCCAGAACCACCATTCAGAGTGTGACACCATAGTCTTCCGAGACTGAAGGATGCCAACACCCATACCTTGGCAAGTACCTTACACAGGATTACAGAATGAAGGACAAACAACGGAACAAGGAAACGACTTTTAAGTATCTGCCTCTTAACTTTGTATAAGTTGGGTGCCCTGGACCAGCCTCAGGAACCACCCAAACCTGGATACCTTCCAACTAGAGACTATCCTCCTCATTGGCCTTATTCAGGTGTTTTTATTCCCTGTTTCTTCCCCCTCTCAACAGCCCTCTTACACCTGTTTCTGCTGCATAATCTTCAATAAATTCTGTTATCCACCTCATGAGAAACTCCTGAGATATACCTTGCAGATAAAAAACAAAATCAATTCATTCCCTTGGGAACACAGTGTCCTTAAAGGATGATAAGCAAATGCCCAAGTCTCAGGCTAGAGCTTGGCAAGAATGGAGTTCATCAGTCACTGCAAGTGGGACCAGGTTTATGATTACAAGGAAACAATAGCTGCGTAATATCTATTTATCCCCAAATTGAAGCTCATAAAAAGTGAGCACACAGAAAGGATGTTTTAAGATGCTATTTTCTTCTATCCAAGTCCTTTAAAACTTGGCATTGATTAATCTATGTAGAACTGGACAGAATTTCAAACGAAAGTGTTTTTTTTTTGTTGCAGTTCCTTAGATCTGCTGACACTTGCAGAAAAACAGTGGATTCACCAGAATATTTTGAATGAACATTTAGGTTTGCTGTTTTCTTTGTTGGTCACTGGAAACAAAGTCTGATATTTCAATCCCTGCTGTTCCAAACACCAAAGATTGGATTGTTTCAGAAACTGCACTCCATAAAACTTGTAGGTGTTCACAAACAGAATGAAAGCATCACAAGAGTGGAAGAAATCACCAAATCTTTTTTTGGAAAGTGTCCTGCTATGGGACACTGCCAATTTATGGTACATATGCAATTCGACCTGAGCCTTGGCGTAATTTTACTTGGGGGCTGGCCAGGTCAAACTCTCCATATTAGTGGCAGTGTTAGTGCCCAATGTACTAAATGAGTGGGTGGGCCCCCAGTGTAGGGCTTTGTCCCTGGTCTCTGGCAATATGACACTGGTTGAACCTCTAATACAGTGATTTTTTACCAGTGTGCCATGGTACATTGGTGTATTGTGAAAGGTGTGCCACAGAACCCAGAAGAGTCTCTTGGAAGGTGGAAGTGACATCACAAGAGGCAAAGACCATAGAGGTGTCAGCCCAGATGAGGGAAACAGGAGTGTGACCCTCATTTTTTGCAATAGGCAGGCCCATAGACTTTCATGTTCCTCACCACTAGTGCCACTAGTCACTCCTATACTGCAGGTTGGCCATTGTTGACCAACAGAACTGTGAATAGATTATCAACCCAATCCAAATTAAACTCCCCAGATGGAATGTGTGTTGTCCCGTGTGCGGAAGCAATTCTGGAGGCTTCCTTGAGGAAAGAGAATATTTGTGATTTGAAGTTTACAATTGGTACTCTACACATATATTTCTTTTCCAAAATGTAGCTGGGGTTGGATTGGAGCCTTCAGGCAGGCTTCCCCCCCCCCTCTTTTTTTTTTTACCCTGCTCCAGATCTTTCCAAAGCTTCTACTAGCTCCAGAGGGGGAACTCACAGGCATAATTAGTGCTTATAAGTGTTCCCCTCCATGACTAATAGCGGCTTGGGAAAAGAGTTAGGTTAGGAAAATGGGGGAAGGAGAAAGGGTTAAACCTCATTCTCTCTACAGCAAATCAGGCCTGGCGCCTGGTGCTAGGCGCCGTGCAGAGAGCCGCTTCTCACTGTGCGGGGAAGGCCCGGCCTCTCCCTCCTCCCGCAGCTGCTCAGTTGGTGGAGGAGACCCGGTGGGGGAGCTGCGAGCACAGCTGGCCTAGAAGCCAGTTCCCACCCAGGTGTGTGGTGGGGGTGCTTCTGTGCCCCCACCCCTGAGAAGCAGGGCTGGGCTGCCCTTTCCAGAGTGAGTGTCGCCCCTGGGCGGTGCTCGCATCCAGCACAAAGCACTGTGGGTGGCTACAAATGGATGGTGAGGCCCCACCTGGAGCATTGCGCCCAACTCTCGTGGCCACATCTCAAAAAGGACGTGGTGGAAGTGGGAAAGGTGCACAGAGAGCAACTGAGACAGTTGCTGGGCTGGGGCTCCTTCCTTAGGAGGAAAGGCTAAGAGGTTTGGGCCCCTTAAGCCTATAAAAGAGGCACCTGAGGGGGGCATGATTGCGACATACAAAATTATGCAGGGGATGGACAGAGTGGTTAGAGAGATGCTCTTTTCCCTCTTAACACCAGAACCAGGGGACATCCACTAAAATTGAGTGTTGGGAGGGTTAGGACAGACAAAAGAAAATGTTTCTTTACTCAGCGTGTGGTCGGTCTGTGGAACTCCTTGCCACAGGATGTGGTGAGGGCATCTGGCCTGGATGCCTTTAAAAGGAGATTGGGCAAGTTTCTGGAGGAAAAATCCATTACAGGTTACAAGCCCTGATGTGTATGTGCAACCTCCTGATTTTAGAAATGGGCTATGCCAGATGCAAGGGAGGGCACCAGGATGCAGGTTTCTTGTTATCCGGTGTGCTCCCTGGGGCATTTGGTGGGCCGCTGTGAGATACAGGAAGCTGGACTAGATGGGCCTATGGCCTGATCCAGTGGGGCTGTTCTTATGTTCTTAGGCCTCTGACAACTACTTTTTGAAAAAGAAAAAGATGTCAGGCATTCCAAATAGGATCTCCCACACCTCACAACACATCTAATTTTGCGAAGGAAATAAACTATTGTAAAATGGACTTCTGATGAGAAATGAAGCTGTCTTTGTTTGCTCAGTGTGAAAACACATACCATCTACCCTGACCCTCAGGCGCTATGTTTACAACAAATGCCCCAAAGGTGTTACACATCTGAAAAGCTGCAAGTCTATTTTAGGAAACCACAAAAGGATGAACACAATCTACTTATCTCTTCTGAGTTGCTGACTGTTTCAAAGATTATGTTTAACTCATTCCTAGATCACTGAAACCTTTGAACACAATGTGCTGGCTAAGGACAAATTCTTCTGGTGTAGATTGACAGCAATTCACTGTTCTGAGGCAACCTGACTGAAGCAGTAGGATACCAGAGCCCAGATTTTAAGCACGCAAACTTTGGCCTCCATGTTGTTGTCTGCTTTTTAAATAGTTCTAATGTTATGTTTCTTCATCCTGCTTGGAACTTTTCACTGGGACAACAAGTAATAAGATTTCTGGGCTTTATAGGGTGTAGATTGTCACGTTTTCAGAAACAGAAACCCATCCAAATGAACATATCCATTGGGCTTCCGGTTCTCTATATTTGAAAGTCACAAGCAAGTAGGCTACAATGTATTATTGCATTTGCATTAACAGCTCATTTTTCTTCTGTTGAAGTGACACCAACCCAGGCAAATTGTCTCCCACCTTGTTTGACATGCTTCTTCATGGCTGGCTGTGGAGATGAATTGGTGGGTTTAGGGATATCTTGTGCTACTGTGGACAAACACAAAAGATATTGGGAACAAACAACAAGAGAACCCATCACCAGAATGCTGGACTAAGATGGACCTTTGGCAAGGCACTGCTTCTGTTCTCTGTACAGTGGAACATTGTTGTATTAAGAACAATGGAAATCAAGAAACACACCCATTTCTACTCCCAAATATGGGCAAATTGGTTGGAGCTATTTGATAACACGAAAAAGGTGTTACGCAAATAAGTAAAAATATTGTTTTCTTCATACTTAATAGGCTTCCAGATTGAGCCACCTCATGACTGAATACATTAGCCTTGCCTAATCTCTCATTCCATTCAGAATGAACATGTATGGGGGGCAGTATTATGGCAGACAATCTCTCTGCACATGCTCAGGAATCTTCCCTACAATTCTAATGAATGTGCAATGGACCAAACCTGCAGCTGTGATTCACCCCCGCCCCCATGGCATTCTGTGTGAATGAATGGCTGAAAAGGGCTTGCAAAAGAAGAAATAAGCCAGTACGAGAAAATGATTTTTTGCAGATCAGGGGTGCATTTGAATAAACAGAAGAGAAATAGGGACTGCATTTGGGATCAGTAGGCCGTCGGTGCTCCCACTGAAAGAAAACAACAAGTCTTCCAATTGTGAGTCTGCAAGCAAGCAGAGTATTCTAGGGCAGTGGTTCTCAAACTTTGAGCACTGGGACCCACTTTTAGCACTAGGACCCACCAGAAGTGATATCATGACCACAAGTGACATCATCGAGCAGGAAAATTTTTAACAATCTGAGGCTGCAGTCCTACCCAAACTTACCCAGGAGTAAGTCCCATCTACTATTATTGTTAAAAGCATTTACACAGAAGTCTGTTAAAAGTACAGATCTGTAACATTTCCCCAAATGCAGTCACATACCATGGGAGTATCAAGTTAAATATATTAAAAATAAAACATTGAAATGAATGGGGACCCACCTGCAATTGGCTTGCAACCCACCTAGGGAGCCCCGACCCACAGTTTAAGAAACACTAAATGGTTGGTTGGCAACCTTCAGTCTCGAAAGACTATGGTATAAGCCAGGGGTGCCCAAACCCCAGCCCTGGGGCCACTTGTGGCCCTTGAGGCCTCTTAATGCGGCCCTCTGGGATCCCCCAGTCTCCAATGAGCCTCTGGCCCTCCGGAGATTTGTTGGAGCCCACACTGGCCCAACACAACCGCTTTCAGTGTGAGGGCAACTGTTTGACTTCTCGCATGAGACGTGGGATGAGGGCTCCCTCCACTCCTTGTTGTTTCACGTCTGTGATACAGTAGTAGCAGCAAAGAAAAGGCCAGCCTTGCTTTGTGCAAGGCCTTTTATAGGTCTTGAGCTATTGCAAGACCTTCATTCATTCATATAAGTTCATCTTTAATATATTCATTTATATAAACTTATGTAAATTTATTCAAATTTTAAATGTAAATTAATCATTTTCTTCCCTGGCCCCCAACACAGTGTCAGAGAGACGATGTGGCCCTCCTGTCAAAAACTTTGGACATCCCCGGTATAAACCTACAGCACCTGGTATTCTCAGGTGGACTCCCATCCAAATACTAACCAGGCTTGACCCTGCTTAGTTTCTAAGATCAGGCATGTGCAGGGTAACTGTTGCTGTCTAAGAAACACTGTTCTAGGGTATTACCAGTGCCTTGGTACAGCAGCTGTAATTTAGGGCACACTGCAGTTGCATGCTTTTCTTGAAAGAACAACTGGTGAAGCCAAGGGTGCTGCTCATGCAAAGTCTGAGCAACAAGGAATTCTTGCTGAATTAGCTTAAGAGGCTTCAAACACAAAGAAAATCCTCCCAGCCTAAAGTAATTAGAAAATGATAACCGAGTGGGACGAAAGCACCAAAGGGCAGTTCATTTTTCAGTCTTTTGCTCTGCTGCAGCAAAAGAAAGCCAAGCGTTAAATAGGTCACAATAAGTAGGAGAGAGACAAGGGTCTTAAAAACAATTTCAACATATAGTAATTCTCAAAACCTTTAGACCTGGCTGCAGGTTTGCATCCAAGCTGCTACTGATATTCTAAATGGCTGCAGTCTTGCTAATACAAAGGATATCACTGTATCTACATGCAAGCATCTCTTGTCAGAAAAGAGCTTTGATTCCTCTGGGAACAAAAGGTGCCCTCATGAAGAAGGTGCAAAACAGGAAACTAAATTGTGCTAAGATAGCGTATGATGGGTTTTTCAAAGGCTGTAATAACAGAAGCATTTTTAAGTAACTGATGAAGACTAGGATGTTTTTGGTCTTGTGGTGAGATTTTGTGGTAAGAAAAAAAAAGAAACATGTAAGAAAAACCATTAGGTGTAGTTGGACTGGAGAGACCTGGGTTGGATTCCTACTCAGCCTCACTGGTAGCCCAATTGTATCCAGGGCCTATGGCAGTGAATCTCATGACCCACTACCATAAACCCTGGTCTGGTGCCACGAAAGTTATGGGCTGTCATGTACTTTGGATCTGCCAGCACAAATAACTGGAAGTCTTGTGCACTTGCCACTGATCCAGCCTGGCTCATTCAGCTGGCAAGTAAGGTGGCAGCAGAAGTAGTTTGGGTGAGGATGAGGGCCAGGAGAGGGCTGAACTGGGGGCAGAAGGGGGACAATTTTGGTGGCAGAACATGTGAAGATCCTATCTCTCTTTTACTAGTCCAACATGCCTCTGAGGCTCCTTGGACCTACACTAACTAAATAGCTGGCATAGGTCAGAGAAGACCCATTGGTACTTGGTGGCTGTGGTTAGATGGGCTAAGATCAACATCAACTAACGGCAATAGCAAAAGAATCCTCCCAATATATCACCTCTACATCTTCTGTTTGTCACATCAGGGACATGTTGACAAGGCTCCTTTCCTTCTTCGTCTTTTACTAGGCTTCTGTGCCTCCAGGCTCTTAATGTACTCAGTATACTCACTTGTTTTCACGGACTCTCCAAGCCTTTGTGCTAGCTTAGTTATTTAGTAGTAGCAGTAGTAACAGAGTAGTAACAGTAGTAGTAACAGAGATGCCTGCGTTGGCTCGGTCATGTCGTGAGAATGGATGATGGCCGGATCCCAAAGGATCTCCTCTATGGAGAACTCGTGCAAGGAAAGCGCCCTACAGGTAGACCACAGCTGCGATACAAGGACATCTGCAAGAGGGATCTGAAGGCCTTAGGAGTGGACCTCAACAAGTGGGAAACCCTGGCCTCTGAGCGGCCCGCTTGGAGGCAGGCTGTGCAGCATGGCCTTTCCCAGTTTGAAGAGACACTTGGCCAACAGACTGAGGCAAAGAGGCAAAGAAGGAAGGCCCATAGCCAGGGAGACAGACCAGGGACAGACTGCACTTGCTCCTAGTGTGGAAGGGATTGTCATTCCCAAATTGGCCTTTTCAGCCACGCTAGACACTGTTTCAGAACCACCATTCAGAGCGCGATACCATAGTCTTTCGAGACTGAAGGTTGCCAACAACATGGGAGTAGTAACTTTATTGTCATTGTGCTACAGCACAACGAAATTTATGCACCTTGAGATACAAGCATAAATATATACAACAATTCCAACAATCACACTCTACACACTCACCCACACATTCTATACAATGTACATCATAATATAAAAACAGTATAACAGACCTTTTCTCTTTTATTCCAAGGCTCCTCTTCAGAGGTGTTGATGGCAGACCTGAGGAACTGCCTTTAGCTGCATTTATCTTTTCCAGCTTCCATGACACTATTGATCTTTCTGCCTCTATTTTTTTAAAATTCCCTTTCATTTTCTGTACAGTCCATGAACTATTGCAGAATTTTTCAAGGTGAAAGCAGATATGTAAAATGTAATGTCCTAGGAGGGTAAATAATGGAAATAATTAAGGCAGCTTTCCTTGATACTGTAGGACTGCCTCCTATCCCCCTTGTTACCTTGACCCAGGTCCATGTGGACTTGTAGCAGGAATATAGCTGGTGTAGGTAGAAGTAGACTCAGTGGGCTAACATGGGCTAACTCTGGGGCAAGGGAACAAATAATCTCTTACCCCAAGGAGGCATCTGGAAGCTGAACACCCCCCACCCAGGGGCTGATTATGTGTAATTATCTAATGACCTGATCTTATTTGGACGCTTCACCAATGGCACACCGATACCAGCACAATAGCCACAATACCCAAAACCTGGCCATTGACGTGATGACCAAGGAACCTATTACTGCATCTACCCAGCCCCAATACCAGTGACCAAAGAAGCATTGCAAGGGTGAACTAAATATGGGCAGGGGCAGAGTCAACAAGTGGCCATTCCTGAGGAGATGCCCCTGCCAGCCCCTAGGAATGAGCAACATAGCTACAGGTAACACTGCCAACCATGGGGAGGTGCCCTGAGGACATCTTACACATAGATAGAAAGACACACATGACACATGGATGCCACAGCACCCCCTCCTTACAGTAACTGATCAGCAACAAAGGGGCAAAAGCAAAGAACTGCTAGGAAATGAACAGGATTCGAGTCACACCCACACCCACATATCTAAGGCAGGGGTGTCCAAAGTTTTTGGCAGGAGGGTCATATCGTCTCTCTGACACTGTGTTGGGACTGGGGGGAAAAAGAATTAATTTACATTTAAAATTTGAATAAATTTACATACGTTTACATAAATGAATATATTAAAGATGAACTTATATGAATGAATGAAGGTCTTGCAATAGCTAAAGACCTATAAAAGGCCTTGCACAAAGCAAGCTTGGCCTTTCCTTTGCTGCTACTACTGTATCACAGACATGAAACAACAAGGAGTGGAGGGAGCCCTCATCCCACAGCTCATGTGAGAAGTCAAACAGTCGCCCTCACACTGAGAGCAGTTGCATCTGGCCAGTGTGGGCTCCAACAAATCTCCAGAAGGTGAGAGGCTCATTGGAGACTGGGGCTCCCTGAGGGCTGCATTGAGAGGCCTCAAGGGCCACAACCAGCCCCAGGGCTGGGGTTTGGGCACCCCTGATCTAAGGGATTCCTTTTACAGCAGAACAAAGTAGAGAGACCAGCCACATGAAACAAGCACTCAAGACTTTGCATGGAGAGGGTTTACATCTCTGCAGGAGCAATCAGCAGCTGAAAGGAACTCTTTTGCAAGGGGAAGGACTGGAATGAGTCACCAGGGAAGCCTCAACAGGCAAAGCAGTCCTTGTAGCTCACTGCACAGGCTGGGAGCAGGCAAGAGGGGTTTGAGCCCAGCCAAGTAGGCACCTTTTGTATGACTGGCCAGAAACACCATGGCAAGGACAAAAGGGGTGGGGCGGCCTACAACCTACTTCAGCTTCTCCACAAAGCTGTTCTCTAACCACCCAGCTGCAGCAGGAACAGGTAAGCACAGCCTCATCCAGCATTTAACACCTTGCAGCACCACAAACAGGCAAACCCAGCTGGGAGGCCAATCACTGCATGGGCCATTCATTGGGCTTGCATGCGGTTGTTTGTGCACAGTGCTGCCTTTTCGTGCAGTGCTGTGCCGTGCCGTGCCTTTTGGTCATGGTCATGAATGTTCCCCTTTGAGAGACCAAAGGGGTAGAGCCTGTGCCACATGTTTTATTATCTGAGTTGAAGACCCCCTGGAAGATGCTTATTTGCCAGGGCTGGTGTGCGGTGATTGGCTGTGCTGTATCCTGGGCACCATTGTTGGAAAGTGGGCGGAGTGGGAAGGTAGTGGGAGGTGCAAACTTCTGGTGTTTTTTCCCCACCCCACTGTTCCCTGTAGGTTTATTCCTACCAAAGCCAGCTCTGTCATTGGCTTAACATTTTTCTGACATTGGGTATGTGTCTGCCACCCAAAAGATGTTAGGATACGGTGTACATCAACTCCTCCTCATCCCTCCCATGCTATGCTCCATATCCTCCTTGTTTTGGCTTCTCCCCTGGAAGAGTTGTGCTGGTGTCTTAGGGCCCAATCTTATCCAACTTTCCAGCACCGGTGTAGCTGCAATGCAACCCCGAGGTAAGGGAACAAATGTTCCCATATCTTGAGGAGACCTCTGTGACTGCCTCCCCACTGCAGGATGGAGCCCATGCCCCATTGGTATGGCTGCACCAGCACTGGAAAATTGGATAGGATTTGGCCCTTAGTTACTTCCGCATAGCATTTTTTGATGTTGTGCTGGTGTCTGGGGAGCATCTGCTGGCAGGCAGGTTTCTGTACCAGGGGCCATCATTGCCCTGGTATACATGGAGATACGCAGGCATATCTTGATGGTAGGATTGGGCTCCTATGAGAAGCAGAGCTGGGATAATAAGACAAGTGGCTATGACTATATCCTTTTCAGGGAATCTTACGTTTTCTAGCACAGCAGTCTTTAGTCCAAATATAAACTGCTTTTTCTGGGGTGGGGAAGGAAGATAATTTATTATGGCATAGACGCCTTGTGACTCAGGCATATTGCTCTAGCCATGTCACATTTGTCAAGAGCCTCTAGGCTATTGCTCAGTTTTAGATTGGAAGTGCTTAAAGTTCTTAATTGCTATCTGCTGCCATAGCTGGCTGTGGCAGAAGCTTCTAGATAGGCGGAAATCAGGGGAGGGAGACAGTTCTTTGATCCTCTCCTAGGAATTATGATCTCTCTGCTAAAAACTGGAAAAAGGATATAGTGGGAGTATGTCCCCCCCCACCAGTAAAAGCAACTATGGCAAGCGGAAGACCACAGAATGATGGCCTCATCACAGATGCGCACGAATGAGTTGAAGAACATAAATTGCAGATGCCATAAAAATGCAGAGGTGCCACCAGAGTTGTGACAGTAACTTCATGCTCAAGTTCTGCTGTTAATGGTTTACATCTGCGGAATTCCTTTCTGTCAAAAAGGTTCCAAGACTCTTTACAACCAATACGTATCACACATTTATCTCTCCGCGATGAAAACAACCAGTGCTGGGATGGAGCATGGCTGACATATCCATCAAACTACACAGTAGACCTTATGCAACAACTGAGATTTATCTGTCACTTGTACAGCAATGATGATTCATACTATTAATTCCAGTCCCTTCCCTCTTATTGTTACCCACTGTCAAGACTAGAAGCACATCAAGTCAGGGGCCTCTCTTTTTTTCTTTTGGCTTATGCCACTCCATAAGGACCATCTACAATGATGTCACCATATAATTAACTAATTAGGGCCCAATCCAATCCAATTTTGCAGCATTGGTGCTGCCCCAATGCAGCCCCAAGGTATGGGAACAAATGTTCCTATACCTTAAGGAGGCCTCTGTGATTGCCTACCCACCACAGGATTCAGTGCACACCTGATTGGCACAGCTGTACTGGCACTGGAAAATTGAATAGGATTGGGCTCTTAATTATGATGGCGCATTCCAACTATAATCTTAATTAAACTTACAACAGCGCTATAAGGCAGAACATTCTTACTACTCAGGGCTTCCAAGTGGAATTCTATCAGGGGGTACAAAGTTTCTCTGGGGCCCCTTCCCAAAGAGGGAAGGGGGTGAAACAGAGTGGGGAGGGCAATGGAGGTGGGCACCACTTCTGTAGCAGCTGTAGCCCCACAGCTCCCATTCACTCCTTCATTGTAAGCAGATCCACAAGCCAAAGAGCTCCTGGAGCAGGCCAGCTTCCTCCCAGAAGCTGTTAAGGAATGTATGCATTCCTGGGCCTGGTGCATGTGGCTTCTGGCAGTAGTTGCTGCCATGTGCATCCCGTGTGGGCAGTAAGTCTGAGATGGGAAAGTGTAAGATCCCAGGAAATTGCTGGGCCCCCTTCTTTGGCTCCTGGCTCCCCTTTCTGACCCCGGGCCTGGGTACAAATTACCCCCTTTACCCCCCTCTCCTAGGCCCTGTTACTACTGCTTTGTATGTGGGAAACTGAGGCTGAGAGAAAGTGTGATTCATGGTGTCGTGAGAAAAACCAGAGATCCTGTGTTGTGAGGGTTGCACATGATCAGCTGTGTAGTGAGAGTTGCACATGGTTTTAAACTGCTTTGTGAACTACTGCTGTGGAAAAGCAATATATTAATAATAAAAAATCTTTCCCTGGTGTTAGATAACATGCACACTACCCCAATTTCACTTAATTTGGAGTGCTGCCACCAAAGGTGGCAGAGCTCCGCCTCTGCCACTGGGTCCCACTATACCCACCTGAGGAGTGGGGGCAGGGGGCAGGTCTGTGAAAATGGACAGTGAAGGGATCGATCCAGTGGCAATGGCATGTGCCATTTTTTTCCTCCTGTTTTGCAAGCCTCCCTTCTCTTTTGTTTTCTTGGGCTTGCACCAGCTATTTAATTAATACAGTTACAGAGCTGGCACAGGTCCAAGGAGACCCACTACAGAGCAAGAGGCTTATGGAGCAGTAAGGGGAAGTAATTCCTCCTTTCCAAACCTCCCAGTCCAAAACCCCCTCCCCCCCGCTGGATGCAGCATGCTCAGGGCTAGGCTTGGCAGCTGCAGGGCCCAAAGCAAAATATTTTGGTGGGACCCCCACTCCCCTGCAGGGCCCCCCAGTGCGCACCCCAGCCAGGGGGCCTGATTCAGTCCAATCAGCCAAATCGCCCTAAGGCCAGCCCTGAGCATGGTCATTTTTGGTGCTGCTGCATTGGTGGAGGGGGGAGGGGGAGAGGATCGGATTAGGCTCTTAAACTGACATGTAGGAATGCATCAATATTGTCCTGCTTTGATGGACAGCTAGATGCCATGTAACAGGCTGTTTTCAGCAGTGCCCCAGTTTTTGCTTCCCTTTCCTTCTGCTTCACCTTAACCATAAAAGGCTCTAGCCTTGCATAGCCATGCAGGTGGCAGGGGAGCAAGATAGAAACCACTTGTATTATTCTCATACCAGTGGTAGGAACCTTACCAAGCCCTATGATCTCCTGCACAACGTGCTGTGAAACAGTTAATGAGATTGGGCAATAGAGCTCAAAATGAAATTGTAATGGAAAAGGCGACAAATTATTTTAGCCTGAGAGAAGTGAGAATTCAAACTAAGACTGCTCAAAGGAAATGGCATTCATTTGTTGTGTTTTCAAAAAAACACAGTCAGATGGATCGGGATTTCAGCACACCAATGTAGAAAAGGTGTGTGGTTTCTAGGGAGTCCAATGTAGCTTTTGTGGGATTTGTTTATTTATGAGATAATTTGATTCAATGTACATTTTGGATATAGCAAACATGCCAAAATGGAATGCTAGCATTTGCTGCTCATGTTTTTCATATCGCTTGACTGAGTGATTTAATCTGCATTTGAATATTGTGGTTTCCAAGTACCATGACATGGTTAGTCAGATAACCAAGTCTTGTCACACTTCACAGTGTAGTAGAAATTGCTTCTAGAAAAGTAAGTAAAACATCCTATTTGGGGGGGGGCGGATTCATGTGGGAGGAAAAAACAAATGCTGCAGTTGGAGACAGAGAGAAGGCTATTTCAGTTTAAAGGCAGATTGCTGATACAAAAATCCAAATAGGATCGACCCTGCATGTTAGAAATATGCAAATAAACTAATATATTTGTTTTATACATGCAAGATTTCCTTTTTACATGGAGGGATGCTTTCTTTTACATGGAGGGATGGAGGGATGACGCCCCTCCCTCCACACATTATCCATGATGGTCCAAGCCCATAAGACCTCATTGTCTTCCTTTCTCTGGACAGTGGTTCAAACAAAGAACATCATTACTTTCAGACCTAACTTGAATAAAATTGTGAATGATAAGATATAGCATGGTCTAATTGTTACAGTGGGGGCCTTGGATTAGAAAGACCTGTGTTCAAATCTTCACTCAGTCATGAAGCTTATTGGGAGGCCTTAAATTCAGAATTGAATGGTGTAGAATGGTACAAGAGAGAACAAGAGGTTGGCAAGCATCAGGAGAATAAGCAGCCAGCAGGTAGGTAGCCCAGTGGCCTTCATTAGTAGCAAGTTCCTCAGATGGGAGAGAACTGCAGATCTTGGGGCTATATAGAATGTAGCAGCATCAAATCGGCTCCCTAGTGCCCAATGATACCCAGGATTCTGGTCTGTGGTGTTCATTCAGGTTTGAACTGCCTGAGACATCCTCCTTCAGTCAGTGGCTCAGAGAGCAGGGCATTGGTGCCTGATCTTTTCTGATCTCTGGGGTGCCAGAGCTTTCCTGTTTTCTGCTTATATGTAGTATAATAAAAATTGAAGGCCAACCTACACATGATGTTCAGTTGTGTGTCATTTCTTCTGTGGTGTTCTTACATGTTGTTACAGAGACTGAAGTTTGGTGTAGCTAATGATCATGTAGCCTGATACTGAGCTCAAAATGATGCCCTGGAAGTGATGTCATGCCCGGACTTTTTAAAAAGTGAAAATGGGGGAAAATCTGCCTCCTCCCCCCAGCAGATCACTGCCCACTTGCTCTGCCACCTCCCCCCAGGCTTCCCCCCATATTAATAACTTATTGATTCCCTGCTCTATCATAGTAACACCTAATTGGCTCTTGGAACAATCAGTCTCATTGGTCAGTTTTGAGTTTAGAAAATCCAGTTTTTGTTACATAATGCAATTGTGTTTTTATTTTCTGGTTATTTGGCTATAACTTTTGATAGAATAGGGATATTTTGATGGGGTTTGTTTCATTGCATTGTGCATTAATTTCTGAATCGAATGGTAAATAACATGATGATATTATTTGAAAATACCAAGGTTTTCACAATTTTGGCCACTAGTGTCAAGCTCAGGTTATTTTCTCCTAAAGCTTGTTTCCCTGTGCAATTGCTACCCCCTCACCCCCTTAGCTGTCAGTGGCGTCACTGAGTTTGAAGAAGACTGACTACGAATGGAGGGATTTCTGAACCTTTTTGTATCTTGCAAAAGACTTTCAGTGCCATGGGGGGGGGAGGAACATGACATTTAGGGGTTTGTGTTTAGTGGCAAAAACAGTGGAGGGGAAAGGGTGAGATTTCCTCCGTAATGTTGTTCTTTGTAATGTCTTCCCCATCAGCTATTTTTTCACTAGCCATCCTCCATGGCTGCATTTTGTAAAAGAATAAAGCATGGAGGGAGGAAACATACGTGACTGAGTGCTGTGTGTAGGTTGGCCTTGAGGATCAGTCTGTAAAGGAAGATGAAGTCCTGGAAACGTGCAAGGCTCAGATAAAAGAAAAGATGAGAAATTATTTAGGACGTCTGGGGATTATAATTAACTGGATGACATTGCGCAATGTTGAGTCATCCCAAGAACATTTCTGGAAGTGTGATTTGCCTAGCTAATGCTTTTGACCATGTTCATCTCTTGTTTTATGCAGGAATAGCATCAAAGGATGTAGTCCACAAGGTTAACACTGATTCCCTAGTTACTTCCATTCAGTTTGATGGGGTGGATGTGAGGATATGTTTTATTGCCTTCTAAAGAAAGCAACAGAATTATACCCTATTTTGATTTCTACTCCTCCCACCCACCCACTCGGTTTCTATGGTTAAATTGAAACTGCTATCCAGGTGAGCAAGGACTGGGTCTACACATGTGACAGGAAAAAGTGGCAGTGAGGTGATGGAATGGTAAATAGGAAACTGGTACATCTGAGAGAAAGATTTTAGCCTAGTCTTTGTCTACAGGGCTTGTTTTCTGTTTGCAAGGAGTTTTTAACATAACCAAGCAGTGAATAATGTGAGGCAGGAACCGATAGGGCAGCCATTTTCAACCACTGTGCTGTGGCACACTGGTGTGCCGCGAATGGCCCCAGGGTGTGCCGTGGGAGTTTGATGGAGGGTCATATATTAATAGGACCATTGGGGATATGAGCCCCCCACCAACAGCAAGGTGTGCCTTGTCAGTTGTCCAAAAACTGATGGTGTGTCTTGACAATTTCAGTACATTGTCAGTGTGCCATGAGACGTAAAAGGTTGAAAATCAGTGCTGTAGGGGTTCCCAAACTTACCACAACTGTGGCACCCTTCAGCCACAACACCCTATCACAGTGGCACCATTGTGCAAAATCTCACGTGATTCCGGCATGATTGCGTGAAATGTTTGCAATCTTGGCCCTCTGAGCCAGGAAGAAGAGGTCACCAGGGACATCTATGGTGTGTCTGTTAGGGCGCAATCCTAACCCCTTATGTCAGTGCTTTCCAGCACTGGCATAGCGATGCCAGTGGAACATCTGCTGCATCCTGCAGTTGGGTGTCACTCACGGAGGCTTCCTCAAAGTAAGGCAATGTTTGTTCCCTTACCTCGGCGCTCCATTGCTTTCATGTCAGTACTGGAAAGCACTGACATAAGGGGTTAGGATTGCGCCCCAAGTGTGTCACGGCACCCCAGGATGTCACGACACAAAGTTTGGGAACCACTGGGCTAACCTATCTCTTACGCTGCATCAAAATGACTAAGTGATACCTGCACAGAGTGAGAGAATGCTGCACTGTGCTGGGGAGCCCTATACTGTATTTAGTAACATATATCTATTAGGTTTAGGCATATTTGGCTCCATAATTTGTGCAAGTCAGAAGATGGCCGCAGGATTTCTTCTCAACATTTCCAAGAAAAGCGGAAGCTCTCCTTTCATTTTCTTCTTTTCTCAGATGAGGATCGCTTTGCGCAAAATTATGTTTCCGACGAGCACATTGTTTTCATTGCTTTACTCCCACATTTCGCTCACCACGTGAACCGACAGGTTCTACGTGGCATTCAGGCCGTTTCCTCAACCGTGCAGGAAATTTGCTTTGAGTGAAGTGACCCTGAGACAAGATGGCTGCTACGGTGCCCTTGTGAGATGCCAGACGGCATCCTCTCAGCCCTGTAACTGCAACTATCATTTCTGAGCCACCCACAAATCAGACACTTCATAGGTGGAAAAAAACACAGTATTTCTGATCCTAATCGAAGTATACTGACTCAGCACCAACAACGTATCCATCAACATCAGTAAAAGGCACCGTTTATATTTGAGACTAAAAATAGTTTTGACACAGGCCTTTTTCCCCACATTGGGAGCAGCTCCTCAGGAAGTGTGCCCCACGGGTGGACATGTGCCAACATTAAACTTTGCCTATTGCAGATCTCATGCTGGCAGCCCTGCGCCCAATCCCCTGTGCAAACAAGCAGGGGGATCAACACAAGTTCAGAACGGGGCATATCTTTGCAGCATTACAGGCAGAAAATGGGAGCATTTGATTCCTTTAAAAAAAAACACAACAGATGAGGATGCACATTACTTAGGACTTCATGGTGACACTGGCTGATTCCCAAAAGAACTTGTCTCTACCTCCCTAGTGCAGACTATTTATGTGTACAGCCTGTCAGCACCATCTCTGGGGAATTCCCACCCTTCTGCTCAACACACTGACATCACAGCAAGAGAAGGGGTGGCAGAAGTGCAGTCAGTGGTAGGGCCCAAGGGAGAACTCTTTTCAGTAGTATTGCCCTCCCATGACTTCTGATCAGAGCCACTGAGAGGAATTTAATCGGGTGATACATAGTTTCCTTTGGACCCCTTCCGTTCTCCCTTCAAATATGAATTTGACTCCTGACCCCTGCTTTTTGGCTCTCTTTTTGACCCTAGGCCCAGCTAGAGTGTACACCCTGTACCTCCCTCTCAGAAGCCCCGCTCCTGGCAGATTCATGATTCATTTGTGGGGGATTCATGATCAGGCCATTCTCAATTTGAAGTGCCTTCCTAGTTCAGTTGGGATCCAGTACAGCCTATTTGGAAGTAAGGCAAATACCTGCAAACATAATAGCTGGGATGGGGAATCAAATGCCAAAGAGGGCTTTGGATTGTTGCAAGGTTGAAAGGCAACTCAAGAATTACTTGGTACTCAGGAGTGCACAAGCTTTTATTTGAATTGCATACAATTGGTCCACGAGACTCATGTCACAAAGCATGGACGAGGTTTGATGGTGTCCAGAACTTTTATAGATTTCTCGGCTCTTTGTTTGAAAGTCTAGATTTCCCATTGGCTGATATTTGACATCAGAAATGGGGCTAACTCCTAATGGGATACAGATAAGATACCATTTACATAAAAGAGAAAATAGGTGGGCAATAAGTGAGCAAAACCATTGATTGGATCTGATTTACATACAGGTGGGGTTTCACCTTAAAACCTAGCCAAAATTACACAATTCCCAAAAGTTTTCAAAAACCAGTAGGGTTTGCTATAGTACCACTTATCCAGTGTTGGTTCTTATTCACATCCATCAACCCAATTAAAGTTACTTTGACAGGTCTTCTTACCAAACTCATTAAAAGAGCAGGTGTGAAGACTTCATCTTGGCAGAACTTCAGACTCATCCCTCATTAGGGTAGCCTTGTTCGAGCGCCCTATCTTATCTTCTCCTTTTCTGTGTGTTAGTAAAGCACTGTGGGGCCCTCTGCCAACTTTTGCAAAGCAAAGGTTTTTAAACTTCTAAACTTCTTTTATTAAGTGTCTCTTAAGACTTTTCTAAAATCAAGCAACTTTTGGTTCTCTATGGCCTTCTTCTATATAACTATTGTGACCCTTTTTACCCTGGGTACAGTTTGGCATCAAGGGATCACTTGGTTTCCATATATATGCTTTTGCTCTTACAGCATGAAAGTATGAAATATAAAAGTTACAGAGTTTTCCTGGTGAACACAGGTGTGCTTACATCTCCAGCCTGATGATACTGTTATCTAAGCTAAATTCCAAAGTGTGTAACACAGCCTTTGAGGGCCCAAAATCAGTCAGACTAACCTTATTGCTTTTACAGCTCTTTACCATTGTGTGTATGCTATAGTATTACTGGGCTATCCAGTGGCTTTACAGTCTAGGGTCAAAGGTCATCTTGCCTCAGTATTAGCCTTGTTGATTTACAATTTCAGATGTTTCCTTGGAAGGTAGCACTTCTTACATAACACCTCCCTGGGATACTCTGACCAGCATATTTATGGGTACTTAAGAGCGGCTGGGCAGAATGAAAAGTGAGGGGGGAGTAATAAAAGTGATAATAATTTTGACAATCTACCTGGAGCCAGGAGGAGCCTTGGATGGGTACAGTGAAGTGGGTCAGGTGGGTAGATTTTGAAGCACTACCACTTGGGGCAGCACCAGTCACACCTAATTGACTGAGCCAGGATGGTGTAGTCACTGTAATGGTTCTGGTGTTGGACTTAAATAAATGATTTAGGGTCAAATCCTATCCAATTTCCAGTGCCGGTGCAGCTGTGGCAATGGGGTGTGCACTGCATCCTGGGGTGCGGAAGCAATCACAAAGAACATTTGTCCCCTCACTTTGGGGCTGCATTGCGGCTGCACCAGTGCTGGAAAGTTGGATAGGATTGGGCCCTTACTCAGTACAGATTTTGCTGTTCTTAAAAAAAACAAAACCCTCTCATTCTTAAAGTTGTTTTTTAATCAAAAAAATTAATTGGGGTACATCAGTGTTCAGCATGAGAAGTTGCACCCTCTGACTCCACCCTGCCTATGCCCCCCAGAGAGAGATAGTTTGATACTTTGTGTTAACAGCACGCTTGTGGGATGTTCCCTTTGCTTAATTACAGTGTTTTGTTCCTTTCAATCTGGCAACCAAGTTGACGCGAGCTCCCTCTGCTGTTTGGAGAGCATCCTGAGCTGCACAAAGATGTCAAGGTCACAATACTTCATAGGGGACTGTTTTGTATATTCAGCATGCATAAGTTCAGGATAAACTGCATGTCTTCTGATTGGCTGAACAGAATATGAGGACATGGGCAATGAACTAGAAGTCACGCTGGTTTAATAAAAGGAAGCTTTGCAAAGAAGCCTGTTCGAAAAAAAATGTATTTTGGTCCTTGGAATCCTGTAATGAGCCCTCACCACCACCATCTGCCATTGTGTCCAGGAAATGAAGATTTTGCCAGTACAAATCATTAGGAGGTTTGTCCCACCTGGACATAGAATACGTTTAAATTGTGTGTGCAGAGAGTATACTTTGTGTCTGGTTCTTGCATCTGTCATTGACCATTCCGGATCTTGTAGCTGATTGCTGGCACAGCAAGTTGTTTCTTCACAGCCCGATCCTTTGGGCTTCAGCTAGCTGTGGAAAACGTATTCCAATGCCATCCAGTGCTGAAAAAGTGCTGGAAAGTGCTTTCCAGCATTTTCCAGCACGGTCAGAGCCTCCCCACTTGTGTCATTGACTCTCCTGCTGTCTGCCAGAGCAGATAAGACAATGGGAGAGGTGGGGGGGGGGAAACCCAGGGAAGGCAAAATGGGAGTGGGGCAGGGGTAAAACTGGGCAGGCCATGACAGAGCAGGAGGGGGTAGATCTAGTAGCGATGGCATGTACTGGATCCTATCCCCCATTTTTTGCTGTCTCCCTACCTCCTTTCTCTCCTCAGGCTTGCACTAGCAAAACTGCTAGCACAGGTAGAAGGAGACCCATTGTGCATTGGGAGGCTTACATTAAAATTTTCCTTTATCTCTGCAGCCTCTTGATCCTCCCCCCTGGTGGATACTGCACTAGTTTTTGGTGTGGCTGCCTGCACCTGTGGGAGGGGGGGCAGAAGGATAGGATTGAATTGTGAGTGTAGTTGGTTCCTTTAGAAATCTAATTCATCCCATATCAAGAGTAATGCGTAATGTGTGCATAAAAATGTGCTGCTGAATTCAGGTAACACAAGAAGAGCCAGAACACCATTTCATGAACGAAGCTCATTCACTATATCATGTTGCGTTGTCACCATGGCTCTCAGAGAAGGTACAGTTTTTTAATATGGTATGTTTTGAAGCCCTGCTAACCTTGTTTGAATCAGGTTTGGTAGATTATAACACTATACTACACAATCCAATGAAAGCCATTGTTGGTCACTCGGTAGTATGGGGTTATTTCCTGGTTTGGTGGGTTGAAGCATCAACATTAGCATATACTCTTCATTAAATGTACTGCTTAACATTATGGTTTGGTTACAAGCATTATATTGGTTTGCATTACATTCTTCAAAACCTCTTTCTTAATCATGGAGGGGTGTGCCTGTACTACTCTTCTTTTTCAAGTCACGGTACTCAGTTACAGGTATGTACATTCTAGTTTTTCATATAAAATATGTACTGTTTTGAACTCCAGGCTTCATTGAAAACCCAAAAAACAGCTTTGTAAGGTCCCTTTCCTTGGGAGAAGACCATTCTAGAGACTTGTGTAGCTGTACATAAAGAGATATTACAAAAACAACACAAGCTGAGTAGGGTAAGGGGCAGGCATAGGTAAGCACGCAGACAGCCAAGCCAGCCACTCTTAACACAGAATCAGTTCTACGGAAGTAACAGCATAGCATTGCAGCTCCCCAGAGCTGCTTCTTGTCAACTTGGTTCAGAATTTAGGGCAATCTTAGGTATTTTACTCAGAAGTCAGTCCCACTGATTTCACTGTCCCTTAGTAAGTGTTCTCTTTCTCTGGCCACACTTGAATCCTGCAAAGACTAGTTTGCTTTTTAGTATCTTGTTACACTAGTTCTAACCACATCCTGGCAGGTGGATGTGTCCACATTCTAGATTCTAGGAACATTAAGTGAACGTGTATGTGCATTAAAGTAAGGATATTTAGCTATCAAGTAATACAAAAACCCAAAGATGGAAATATCTCTTTACTTAGTGGCAAAACCTACCTATATTAGTTCTTCAAGCTCTTTTCAATCAACTGTCTTACCCTGAAAGTTGCATCTTTTCTCTTTTATCAGTTGTTTCACATTTTGTAAAATCATACTTTGTTCATAGGAGAGGAGAAACACTTATTTCTCCTGTAGAAAGGGAAAAATGGCCATGGTATTATCAGGTATATTTCCAGTGGCAATTATATCTTATTTGCATATTTAAAAACTTTTCCCAAATGGTCCTATCACTTTTCATTTGTTTTAGATTTTCTGCTGTCAGACGAAAGTAACTTTTTGCAGTGTGCAATTTGCAGTCCCATTTAAAAGACTGCCATGTAATCTTCATTAAGCTGCCTACCCTTAGTTCAAAGAGTGGAGGGTAAAGAAACTTAAATAACCTTTGCCAGCAGACATGAATATAACTTTATCCAAATTATTTTTTAATCTGACACTGAACTGCTTCACTGTCAGGATGTTTGAATCCAACTGGTGTACCCCCATGAATCTTGCTAACAGTGGCGTCGCTAGAGGGGTCTGGAGGTGTGAACCACATCGGGCGATGCACTGGAGGGGTGACACCACTTCTGGCCAAAATGTGAAAATCTTGGTATTTCCGAATAATGCCATCATGTTAAATATCATTCAATGCTATTCAAAAATATCATTCAAAGCGTAACTTAATGGAGAATGCAATGAAAATAAACCATATTGAAATATGCTAACTCAAATAAATTACTGACCAAAGTACAGTTAAATTCCTCATTGGATGCCATTTCGCCAGGCAGTAACCCCGTATTGTTCTATCCTTTGCATGGATGAAAACTTTTCAGAAGGCAGTCTCTCCTGTGCAGTTGGTAATAACCTTTGTCCAGTTAATTTTTCAAAGAAGCTTAACACATCCACTGTATACAGCTAACCTGCTTTTAGAGTACAGCTAGCAAATGAGTAGTGCAGGAAGTCATATATGTGAAGTTACAGGTCTCATGATCTTAATAGCTCTGTTGTTTACACATCTGAAACTATCCCCTCACCTGCCTAAACCTTAAACCAATTTTCTTGGAAATAAGTTCCACTGACGTCAATAGGACTTGCTTCTAGGTATGTATGCTTATACAGTAAATTGCATTTTAAGACTGGGTTTGCCTGAATGGCGGTTGTTCTAAATGGAGATAATATTACATTCAAATAGAAGGTATCCACTGGACTTTTGCAACTATTCAGAAGTCAATGATTCTGTTGTACAAATGATTCATGTACAAATATTCTATTGTACAAAGAGTCATATCAGCTTCTGTAACTCTGAAAGTGAGCTACTGTAGATACTTGCTTATAAGGTGAGAAATTTCTTCCCATAAATCAAGTGAAAATCATCTCCTCGCCTTATCTGTGGTTCTCTCAGGGGACAGGGCTATTCAGGCACATGGCAGCAGCCAGGAGAAGCCCAGATGAGAGCACAAGGACAGTACAGAGATAATTACAGAGCAATTAGTCTCTCGGCAATGAGACTGCAAGCTGCAGCCAACCTTTTCATTCCGCCTGAGTAAAAAGTAAGCCGGGATTCAACACTTCCATGTTGGCACGGAATCCACACTGTGATTCTGGATAGATGCTCTCTGCAAGTACCAGGAGCCTCTTTAGTGCAACTCGGGGAAACAGCTTCCTACAACGCTGAGGAGAGAGATGCCGTGGTAGTTATAGCAGTCACCCCTGTCACCTTTGTTCTTCTACAGCGTGATGATGTTTGCATCCATCATGTCCTTGGGAACTCCACCTTCTCTCCAGCAGAGACAGAGGATTTCATGCAGCTCACTGGCGAAGATCTCTTTGCAGCACTTTAGGATCTCAGCAGGGATACTGTCTTTCCCAGGTGCTTTGCCAGAGGCAAGGAAGTCCAGGGCCACGTTAAGTTCCTCTAGGGTTGGTTCACTGTCAAGCTCCTTCAACACAGGCAGGCACTCAATGTTATTCAGTGCTTCTTTGGTAACTACATTTTCTCTGGATTACAGCTCAGAGTAGTGCTGCACCCAGCACTCCATCTGCTGCGCCCGGTCCTGGATGACCTCGCCTGTGGCAGACTTCAGGGGGCAATTCTCTTCTGTGTTGGACCTAGGGCCTGCTTGATACCATCGTACATCCCCTTGATGTTGCCCGTGTCAGCTGCTATCTGTATTTGGGAACAAAGCTGGAGCCAGTAGTCGTTAGCACATCTCCTGGCAGTCTGCTGGACTTTGCTGCGAGCAGCTCAGAGGACCTGCAGGTTGCGCTCGCCGGGACAGGCTTTGTATGCTGCTAGAACTCTCCTCTTTTCCTCAATGACTGGTGTCAACTCCTCAGAGTGGGATTCAAACCAGTCTGCTGTCTTGTTGGTCTTCTTGCTGAATATGGACAAGGCGGTGTTGTAAACAGCATTCTTGAAATGTTCCTATCTGTTGGATGCATTTGCATCGGCCAGGCCTGGAAGAGATTCCTCAAGTGCTAGTGCAAATTCCTCCACTTTTCTGATCCCGGGTCTTGTTGGTGTCAATGCAAGGTCTTCCTTCCTTTTTCGTGTGATAGTCGCTTTGTTTGCAGTTTCACTCTGCTGCACACCAGGAGTGGTCAGCGTCGCAGGCAGCACCCTGATAACTGCGTGTGATCTTGATGCTGGGAAAGCTGGAGCGTCTGGTGAGAATCAGGTCGAGCTGGTGCCAGTGTTTTGGTCGTGGGTGTCTCCAAGAGACTCTATGTTGGGGCTTCGTGTTAAGAACATAAGAACAGCCCCACTGGATCAGGCCATAGGCCCATCTAGTCCAGCTTCCTGTATCTCACAGCAGCCCACCAAATGCCCCAGGGAGCCCACCAGATAACAAGAGACCTCATCCTGGTGCCCTCCCTTGCATCTGGCATTCTGACATAGCCCATTTCTAAAATCAGGAGGTTGCACATACACATCATGGCTTATAACCCGTAATGGATTTTTCCTCCAGAAACTTGTCCAATCCCATTTTAAAGGCGTCCAGGCCAGATGCCGTCACCACATCTTGCAGCAAGGAGTTCCACAGACCAACCACATACTGAGTAAAGAAATATTTTCTTTTGTCTGTTCTAACTCTCCCAACACTCAATTTTAGTGGATGTCCCCTGGTTCTGGTGTTATGTGAGAGTGTAAAGAGCATCTCTCTATCCACTCTGTCCATCCCCTGCATAATTTTGTATGTCTTAATCATGTCCCCCCTCAGCCACCTCTTTTCTAGGCTGAAGAGGCCCAAACGCCGTAGCCTGTTGCTGACACAGAGACTGTGATGACAGCAAAACTCTAGAAGGCGTTGGCCATTTTCGTTCATCTTCCCAGTGCCGAACTGACCTAAGCAAGTGGGCCACGAACTGTTATCAGCACCAACTCTAGCATTGAAATCTCTGAGGTTGAACAATGGCTCTTTTCTGGGGATCTTCTTGATAGTGGAGGCCAGGTCGTCATAGAATTTGTCTATCTTCTGCTAGAGATGGCAGAGTCGGTGCATATGCACTGATGAGAGTGACAAGTCCTGCTGATGAGTGCAGCTGCAGGGACAGAATTCTTTCACTTCCTGTAGTAGGTGGGATGATGGATTCCAGCAGGGTATTTCTGACCGCAAAGCCAACACTATGTTCCCTGGTCTCGTTTGGTGGTTTTCCCTGCCAGGAAAATGAGAAATTTCTCTCCTTGACAGATCCTGAATCTGGCAACCTCGTCTCTTGAAGGGTGATGATGTCCATCTGCAGTCTGCTCAGCTCCATGTCAATGACAGCTGTTTTGCGTGCATCGTCTATTTCTTGCAGGTCATCAGAAAAGCCAGGTGTCCTAACATTCCAGGTGCCCAGCTTTAGGGCAGGAGTTTTCTGTTTTCTGTTGCCCAGTGCAGAGTTTTGTCTGTTTGTCAGTTTTCACTCTAATCTGTTAGATCTGTTTGTCAGTTTTCACTCTAAACCCCATGCACCCCATGAAGTTAACGGACCATGGCGAAGCAGCACCTTATTGGCTAGGGACTGCCCAGCTTAAGGCGGGTGGTAGCTGCCCAATGAGATGCAATGATCTCTCCCACCGTCGGAAGCAGCCCCTGGCATCACACTCTGCGCCAATCGAGCGAAGACTTATAACCAGTAAACTGCTGCTTCCTGTGTTGTGCCGATGCCATATGGCGAAGTTGGAGTGTCCTCTCCAGTGCGTGAAGCCTGGGTAAAGAAGGTATGGAGGACAGGCTGTTACCCATGCAGCAAATCCCCCCTCTCCACGTCGCTGAAATGGCTCAATGGAAAGGCAGAAGCCAATATGGTTGGTTCCAGCGGCGTCGCAGGAGTTGCCAGAGCATGACTGTATACAGCCGCAAACTGCCTCAGGGACTCCAGCTCTGGATTTTGCCTCGAGGTTGACTCCTGAAGCCTTTTCCTTAACTGGATATAGCCACAAGGCAGTGGAGGTTTGGGATCAGAGTTTTCCTTCTCTTAGATGAGCTGCCTTCCCAGGCTGACGAGTCCCATCTACCCGGTGACTGGGTGACTGAAAAATAATATGGGTGACTTAAGAATAACACCCATGGGTCTACTTTGGAGTAAATAGAGTTGCAACTACATGTAGCTGTGCTTGCTCACGCTCATTCCTTGTTGCTTGTTTCATTCCTTGTTGCTGTCTCTCCTCTGCACACTCCCAGTTATGTGTTATAAGTTGTACATTATATGTTTAGCCTCTGGCTTAACACACCAGGCACCTTAAAGAAGTATTTGATTAATGGTTCCATGGCCATGTTTTTAACAGTGCACACTTTGATAGTGTTTACGAAAAGATCGTGAAGACCAGAATTTAAAAAGTTAATGAATAAAAATGTATCTTATGATCTTTTACTATTTTTTTTTAATAAATTAGAGACTATACAGTTCTTAGGTAACAATTACTGGTAGGTTATTTTTATAGATCTGGCCTCAGTTAAAATCAGACAAAATTATAGTCAGAAACCCCCCTAAGTTTAACCCCCTGACTTATCCGAGGGCCACAGAAAGTTCCATGATTTTTGGCTCAAAACCTGCCCTCAACTTATCTGTGAGATTGACTTAAACTAGAATATCTATGGTAAATGAATGAAGAATATTAATATGTTACAGAATAAAATGGGAATGTAACCAAAGCACATATACAAGATAGGAGAAGTGTCATATTTTGATCTTAAGAGTTCTTCTAATTACTGACCCTATTATCTTTCTAAAAAATTCAGAATTGGGGGGGGGGGGCTCTGTATTTTTATGCAGCAGTCAGTAGACTGCTTTGGGTTCACTGGTGCCAGTCCATTTTTGGCAAATCAGAGATTTGAATCTAGATCCATCACTAGTTCTATTGTTATTTGATGTTCAGGTGATTATACCTATAGCAGAAGTGTTTCTTTGATAGCATATGTCTGGATCCTGTGCAATAAGTAACATGATTATTCACAATGATTGCAATCAAATCCATTGTCTGGGTAATTTGCTGCTTCACAAGGGAGATTCCTATCTTTAGTATAATACGGGGTGGGCAAACTCCAGCTCACAGGCCATTTGCAGCCCTCAGGAATCCCCAATCCAGCCCACAGGGAGCCCCCAGTCTCCAATGAGCCTCTGACCCATTGGAGACTGTTGGAGCCTGTGCTGGCCCGTGACTGCCAGTCACAATGAGCTTCTGGCCAAGTTACAGCAAGGCCTTTTATAGTCTCCATGTATTTTCTGCTTTTCCCTGGGCATTATTTTAACCCCCTATTGCCTCTGAACAACTTATGTCTCCATGTGTTTCTGACTTGGTCTGTATGTTTTCACTGTGCAAGAGGTGCGTGGCAAACAGTTCATGGTTCTCATGTGGTTCTACATACCTGTATTATAGTTCTCTTATGTATTATAAATAAGCTCAGTAAAATTCATTCATTCATCTGAGTTCCATTTCTAATGTTTTCATTTATGCAAATTTGAAATGTGAATTAAATTTTTTCCCCAGCCCCTGACACACCCCTGACACAGTGTCAGAGTGATGATGTGGCCCTCTTCCCAAAATATTTGCCCACCCCTGGTATAATACAAGAGAGTGTTTCAGCAGACATAACCTAAATTTATGCTTCCAAATGCTACCCTTTAGCCTGCTAAGGAACTCAGCTGTTGGGAGGACAAGCATCAATTTCTGCACAGCTCCCTGTCAATTTATTCCCTAGCTTCGCTCTTTGTTACGTCTGTGCACGTCTGTGCATATAAGACAGTCTAGATTCCACATACAACCCAAATAAATTATTGAAACAATTTGGGTCAGTCAAGTGGGTTGCAAGAGTTGCATGATTGGTAATATTTGTGATGTGTCTAGCATGAGGGTTTCATGGTCAGGTGTTCTATAATCAATGCTTTTTAGAGTAGAATACAACTTTCTTACCATAGGCTTCAGCACAGCAAAATATAATAAACCACAAAGTGTCCTAAAAACCTATCATTATAAGCTCACCAACATCACTCCCCTAAACATGCTATGTGTGTTCTTATCACATTTCTAATATTTATGTCTAGCTAACACCAAGAGCAGATGTCCTATTATTTAATGAAATCCATTTCACAAGAGTTCTCTGGGCATCACATAGAGGCCACTTTAATGGCTCCCTGTGGCAAAGCTCTCCATGGGGCAAGCCATTATATGCAGCAACTCACCATATAGATTAAGGTTTTTTCTCCCCACTTAACCACTGGGGACCATTTTGCAGGGTTTTGCAGTGGTATAGAGGAAAATTCCCCAGTCTCGGTTGTGACAGCCTCTGTGTACAGTTTGTTGCATGGAGACTGTTTCCAAGGGAAGACATCTAAATGGCCTCAATATGGTTCAGTGGCTCTAATTCTTTTGTTCCCAAGCAAAATAAGGAGAGTTTGAATTCTAACCTTATCTTCTGGATAGGGCTATAAATCATAATATATATTTCCTTCATGAGTATAAATATAACCTGGTGCAGCTAATTACACAGGCCAACACACATTTTGGTTCCTTAAACGTTACACCGATTCCTGGTTATATTTGGGGTGCTGATTCCAAAAATGGCATCCGTTTTGCCCTATCACGTCTAGTTTTGGAGACACGGCATAGCCTCTTTAGTGAATGGTTCAAACAGCTTCCTCATGAGGAAGCCTACACCATGGCTTCCTCATGAGGAAGCTACTTGAACCATTCACTAATGAGGCTATACTATATCTCCAAAACTAGATGTGATAGGGCAAAACGGATGCCATTTTTGGAATTGGCACACGAAATTCATATCAAACCACCATAAAGTTTGGGAAAAACTTTTCTGACCGTCAGTTTTGTAGGCCTGTGTTATTAGCTTCAACAGCAGGATCCAATAAACTTGAGGAGCTCTTGTCATATACTGTATCTGCCCAAAATGGTTTTCTTGCCTAACTGCAAGGAAAAAGTCAAGATCTAACCCTGTTCGCACTAAATGTGTAGAAGGAGGAGCAGGATGATATGATAGTGCTTGTAACAACCCCATATGACTGGTCAGTATTATTAACCAAATATTGCAGATGGGGGTGGGTGGGTAAGGATAAGAGATAAGCTAAGAATAAGAGAACAGTTTATCTAAAGACCCCTAGAGAGTTCATGGCAGAAGTGAGATTTGACATTCTGGTTTGTAGCCCAGCCTCTTGCTATGATGTGATATAATTTCTATATATATAGATATAACTAGTGCTCATATGCTGCAAACATGGCAAAATATGTCTTACTCCCAAGACATATTTACTTGGGAGTAATTTTAGCTCCAAGCAATAGCAACTTCCTCCCCAAGTACTGTACTATCTTACCACTCTTGAACTTCAAGAACATTTGTGTATGTTATTAAAATTAAAATTATCTGGGTCTTGAGCTATACTGACCATGAAAGCCTCAGGTTGTATGTCTTTTGTTTATGTGCTCCTGTGAAAGTAAATAGGAGGTATTGGTACTTGGGGATTTCTGTCTCTAAACAACGTTTCAAAGTAACTAAGATAACATCCAAGGTGACATCCTGTCCCACTTCTTGACAGTGGCAATTAAGAGCCATGACTCATGGGCAGAATCCTACCATGGTTGTAGCCATCCAGAAACATCGTAATCTCCCCCCCCCCAGTCAAAATCTGCCACTTGGTTGTAGAAAAAAGAAAAGAAAACCTGCATCTTCCCAAAATGTAACAAAAATTTATTGCATTAAAAAATTAACAAATAACTAATTTGTTAAATATGACCCTGTTCCTTTGGCTCAGGAAAGCTTCGTGCAACTAAAGCTGCAATCTTATCCATACTTATTGGAGTAAGTCTCACTGAAATTGTTGGGACTTACTTTGAAGAGACTGGGTTCAGACAGTGCTGCAGACTACCTATGAAAATCAGGTCTGCACTGACTGCTTGCACATTTTGATTTTGGGGTTGAAAGGTGGTGCTGTACAGTTTTTCTGGAAAACAGAAATATTTCCTAGAAAACCACTAAATTTTACAAATGTTTGTCATTTTAAAAATTCTGCGTGCTGTCATTGGTTTTTGTCCCTGCTGCTGCTTTGTCCCTGCTGCAAAAAACAATCATTACTAGATTGTTTTCTCTCTAGGAATACTCACAGAGTGGTTCCTGACTAATCACAGATGATGTCATGACTGGAATGATGTCATAAGGCTGTATGATGGGATGAGTTTGGAGGACTGTAATGGGGAATCTAGCCCTAAAGTAAATGGTGTCAAGCCACACTTTCAATGGATGTGGAAAAGCAAAACCTCAGCAACATGAAAAGTTTCTCGCATAGAAGGACCCTTAGTGAGCCATCCCCAACCAGTCTATAGGGCTCTCTCTTTTCTGTTCTCTCATAACAGAACAGCATGTCTATAAAAACTATATGCCCGTTTTAGTTGTGATGGAATCTGTGCTGAAGGACTTCAACTGAGGAAGATATTATTTCCTAAACAGATGGGAAAATGGTTGGAGCCAAAGCAGCAAGCATCTTGCACTTCCTATGCTTTTGTCTCATGTCTGAACAAGAACTCTCACATCTCTGTCAGTGGGAGGATGAACAAATGTCCCTGCATTTGGGGGAGACAGGAAAATATTCTACAGTATTTTAGTCAAGATGGAGAAGCACAGAAGAAGGAATTGCAAAACATTTGTGATTCCTGCTCTTCCCACATCATGAGCACATCTGAAGTGGTTCAGATTGCTTTGTTTTGGTTTCATGTACCATGATGCCTTAATCCCAAGAGGCTTAATCCATCAGGTTTGCTTCAAAACGATGAAGGCAATTGGCTTGGAATTCTCAGTTCTATGCTTTGTCACCTATTGATTTAGATGAGTACCAGAATGAACAAGTTTAGCTGGTAGGATGTTTTAGCCCTGGCACTGCACTGCGGTTAGTTATGCGTGTCCAGCATTCATTAAAAACTGCAGATGACTGATACTGGAGGTCACGTTTGCAATGGGATGATCACCTGAACAGCTATTTCTAGTCCTGCGATAACAATCCTTTACATGCAATCAGTAGAACAGCAGAGAGTCAAGTGAACCATTGAGCAGACACCCTTTCTTAGTGATATTTTCTCTGGCTGATTAAACAGAGCTCATTAGCAAGCCTAAAAATACCCAGAAAGCCATTATAGCCAATGTGAAACAAAAGGCATTGGCCAGCAGCGAGACTCCCAATCAATGCACAATTGACCAATACCAGATCTGTATGGGATAGAGTTTGCTGATTTGATGAAATACTCAGTCTGTTCAAGACAGTTGGAATGCCACCAATACTGTGTACAAGAAATCATACCCTAGTGTTAATTGATCCAGAATAAGTACCAGCAATTGGTTCTATTCACATAAACCCTTGCATACTTTTACTGCCGAATCCTAGGGATATCTACCTAGAAGTAAGCCCCACTGAATTCAGTAGCGCTTACTCCCATGGAAGTGTGCATAGAATTGGACCTTAGAAATCCTATTCAACCTGTAAAAAAAGCATGCTCTGAATACATGGAGGCAGCCTATTGTTTAAGCCATTTTCATTATTCTGTCAGTAAACGTAATGAGGTTTGGAGGGTAATTAGTCAACTTAAATTATTATGAGAATGTGCCCAAATTTATCTGAGCCCTGGGAAACCAATCCTTTGGATGGCATCGTGATTGAATAACACATCTAAAATGTTTTGTTAAAATGACACCGTTTTTTCATGCACACAACAGAGCAAATTTTAACGTAGAAGCAAGCAGAAAGTACGAGATTCATAGAAGCAGCTCTTCCCTGCAGCTTCTGCCTGCTAAGTTAAAAACAAACTTAAGAGGGCATTTTCCTTCTTCTGGCCACATTCCAAATGTCTGCTTTCCAGGTCTCTTATCCCACACCTCTCACTCAGACTGGACAAACTAGGGCCACCACCTCTTTTCACTCTGCAGCTGGGTCCAAGCTGATCTTACAGATGGTTATCTTGATTGTCCATTAACCAACATTCATTGAACAAGCTGTACCAAATCCAACAGAGTAATAAACAGGTAGTTATTCGACAATATTGAGATTTCCCAGCACTTTACAAATGCATTCACATTTAAATATGGTTTCATTTACTTCCTGGAAGTTTGCAGTAACCTTAGAGTTCTCTGGTCTGTATTACAGCTTTCTGAAACCACCCAATTGTTCTTAACTGATAAGGTGGTCATTTATTTTCTTAAAAGAGGCATCCGTGGCTTTATCAGCCATCTCATGGGAGGAAATAAAGGTGTGCTCTTCTTTCCGATCACTGTTTCCTCAGTTCAAGGAAAGAACAATGTAAATTAAATTTTTTTCCCTAGAATGTAGTGTCTGTGCGCATGCATATGTGCTTATATACACACAAGTATAGAGGGAGTGGAAATGTAGACTGTGAGACCTAAACACTGTGAAATGCAAGAGCTACAGATTGTGAATATCGGTGTGTGCAACTTAATGATGGTATGAGATAAGCACTGCCTTGCAGAATTGCTGTGCAAATAACAGCCCAATTCTAAGCTGCACTTGTACAGCCAGGCCACATGGCCCATGCGGCATCCAGTGCATCCTATTTAGCTGATGCAGATCTGGGAAACATGGTGTAATGCTGAGTGAGCTGGGTTCAGATAAAACATGTGCCATATCTGCCAATTCCACCACCTCCCAGGCCCGATCCTCCCATGTCTTGCCCTATCCAAACCCCCCCCCCCAAAGATCACTCATAGAGTCATAGCTGTAAACTAAAGCATGGGAAGTATTTATTTACAGTTCATTTTTGTTACATTAAAAGGCCACATCCAGGCCTTTAAAACATAACTTGATGTCTAGAAATAAGCTGGTGACATCTTCATGGCATGAAGTTTAACATTGTCACCTGCTACCATCTGATGACCACGCTCATGTAGAGTAGAGGAGAAGGGCTGATTAAAACTAATTGGCAACAAGGCGAATTCCTTCCTAAGATAGATTTATGTCACTATATCACTTCTCTTTTCATGAAATTTAGCTTTCTTAGCCTTCCTTCAACCTGAAACAGTTCCCATGTCATTGACTTCACTTTCTCAATACTTCATCAAAGTGTCTTGTGGCACCTTAAGGCTAGTACTTTTTTGTGTGTGTGCATCAGTTCAAAATAAATTTGTATACCTTTAAGGTTGCTCCTTGCTGTTTTTTGTTTTTTTTTGCTACAACGGAGTAACACAGCTGCCTAAATCTTCACTTGTCAGTTCTTTTTTTTTTCAGTTGACCTGTGTTGCAGTTGCACATATGTAGGCAGTTGCGCCACTTTGAAAATGCATTCAAAGCCTTAATTGCATAAATTAACCAATTAAAGGCTTTTAGGTAAAGTTGCTGATTCACTGATTCTGGTTTGCTTCTGCTTGTCCAATCCCTTTGGGTCTCTCTCATGTCCGAGTCATGGATCTCAAGTTGGCATTGCATCCAGGCCTCTCTGAAGCTGTCAGGGCAGCAATGAGGGAACTGCAGATTAGGGGCTCACAGGATGCCTTTACAACAGTCTTCTCAGTGCAGGGAGGGCCAATTGTTCCAATTATTTCAGCCCTTCTTCTGGGCACCAGTTGGTTGAGAGTTTGGATAATTCCAAAATTTTCCGCCAATTGCTGTTGAGGATTCCTGCAGTTGTGAGACCATTTTCATTCCCTCACACATCCAGTGAGCCTTGAGCGTGGCCCTACTCAAGATATCCCTTGGATACCACTTCTTTCCAACTGGCTGACATTATATAGGAAGCAACTGCCATATTAGGAAGAAAAGGCACAGTTCTAAAGTGCAGATCCTTTGCAACAAGCCTGCTTCCTAGTTTGACAGATATGATGGTGGAGAAAGGTTGGTGTGGCCTAATCAGAGGGTCCAGATATAATGGAAGACTGAGTACCTATAGCTTTAGGGCACAATCCTAACCAACTTTCCAGTACTGGCATAGCTGTGCCAGTGGGGCATGTGCTGCATCCTGCAGTTGGGGGGCAGTCGTGGAGGCCTCCTCAAGGTAAGGCAATGTTTGTTCCCTTAACTCAGAGTTGCATTGCCCTTATGTTAGTGCTGGAAAGTGGGTTAGGATTGCGCCCTTAATCATTCAGAAGAGAGAATTTTGGCAGGTGCAGCTCAACATGGAATGGTTTAAAAAGCTGCACCTGCCAAAATTCCCTCTTCTATATGATGGTTAAAAGGTCTAGGTCATCCATTATATCTGGTCACCTCGGGTCTAGTAGGCTTTTATGTTCAAATTTCTCTTCAGTGCATCCTCCCTCCTATCAAGGAATTATGTTCGAATTGGAGGTTCTTCCTCCAAGGAACTTGTAAATGCCAGACATGTCATTCTCTTAACCCACATTTGCCCTCACAAAAACCCTGTGGTTAAGCAGTGAGAAGTGACTGGCAGCTATATCTGAAGTGTTCAATATTAATTATTTCCTAATAGATAAAAACATACGAGTGTTGTTAAAGTATAAATTTGTGCAGTTGTGCCCCACGGTTGCCACTCCTCCAGGGTAGGCTTGAATATCTGTATTGTATTTTTCAGGGATGGGCAAATCCAGCGTGACTTGACTTGAGTCGAGTCTAGAGTCACCACCTTCCTGCGACTTGAGTCAGAAACAAGTCATAATGGGGGCACTTTCCAGGTTGCTGAGTTGCCCTTTTGCGACTCTAAAGGTTGCCCCCCTTTAAAAAGCCAGGCATAGGAAAAAACAGGGCCGCTGCCAGGAGTGCGTGTGAGTCAGAGTTCTCTTTACACACTCCCCTGATGTCTCTGCCCATCTGTAAACAGGGCAGGAGGGGGCGGGAGGGACTGCGTTTTAGCCGGGACAGAAGCAACAAGAGGGAGGAGGATCACAAACACTAGCTGCGAGATTACCGAGATGACCCAATCCTTGGCAGCTCTATTCAGAAGTAATCCCACTACAGCCGGTCATTCAGTGAACCTGCTGGAGTCATGCCATTAATTTCTCCAGGATGGTTAGGAACGGCCTCCCCCCACTTAATTTCGTTAAGCTCGGGCTGCTCACTAACTTTACTAAAATGTTAATACACAAGAGAAAAATATCAGATCTAGTGTGAAAATGCAAGATGTGGTTGTCATTTGCTCGAATGGTAGATTAATGCTTTTGAAAAATACATTATGGGAGAAGTGTTGTGAATGGGTTTTGTTTGCCATATGAGTGATTATCCAAAAGTATGCATACATGAAAGGACACTGTACATGTATATTGTACACTTGAACCACTGCAACAGTTTTAGGGATGTACATTCTGCATGAGCAAAAGGAATTTGGCCCCAGCAACCACTGTGTCTGCCATGACCTCAGGCAAGCCAAGTATTCCTAAACACAGCTCCCCAGTTACAACATGGGAATAATAACATTATTTACCTTACAAGTTGTCAAGATTACATCAAGATAATACATGTGAAATATTTTCAACACTGGAAAGTGCTATACAGATACCAAGTATTAATATAACTTAAAAATCAGGGGTGATATCTGAGGTGGATCAGGTAGTGACTGGTTGAGAGCCTGGACCCATTACAGGGCTCACCTGGCAAGGCCAACTTCTGAAACTTCAAAGTAGTGGCAGTGGTGGCATCCCATGCACCATCAGGGGCAGGGAAAGGACACTGTAGGGAGCTTTGTCCCTTGGGAATCTGATACACTGGCACTGCGAAAGATGGCAGAGTGCCAAAAAGTTATGTTAGACTCGCCCAAGAGTTTGCATACCCCCAGTGGAATGTTTGCTTTTTTCCTCTCCTTGAACAGCAGTCCCTGCAGTGTCATTTTGTAAGCTGTTTGTGAAACTCCCCTCAGTTTCAAGAGCAGTTTACTATGTGGCATGTGGAGTTTCCACCTGAAAAACTGAAGAAGCCTAAATCCCCCTTCAGCTCAGAAAACATGTCCAGGGCTCTGGTCAACAAGAGGCAGGAGATACACACAGGCTCTTGCTCAGTGCACTGTTGAGTGTGATGCAGAGTGTTCCAGCCCCATACAAAGAAGAGGGTGGATGAAAGTGTCCTTCATTCAAGGCTGTAATTGCCAGCCACCTTGCCAAGTGTGAATTTGAAAACAAAAGCCTATCTATTGAGCAAATCTGAACAAACCAGTTGGGCCTGTTGGGTTTCTGCCACAGCACATCCACTTGGTGACATGGTTGGACTGATCATTGCCCAATTATTCCTCACAGCTTTGTGGCAAGAAATATGAAGAGAGGCGGATGTACCCGGAACTGTGTAGGGGAGAAAAGTCTGCTAGCTCCAACTCTTTCTTCAGCAAGCTCCAGATGGTTTTTCTGGGCATGTTTTGTTAATGATGCAGCCTCAATTGCTTATCTGAGAAATTAGCAGCACAAGACATATGCATGTCTACTTAGAAGTAAGTTCCATTGTATTCAATGGGACTTACTCTGGGGAAAGTGTACATAGGATTGGGCATTTCATATTATATTAACTACAGGTATTCAGTCATTTGACCATCTAGAGAAGACATAATAACTAAAGGGAAAGGCAATGAAGAATTCAAGAGGTGGACACCCACGTGTTGTGGCAGAGGAGATCTCCTTTCATTGTACCTACTGCACTACTCATAGGATTGCTAAATTTCAGGTTTGGGGCCTGAGAGTCAGGTTCTGGAAGACCATCTTTGGTTCCCAGCCTGACAACCATGCACACTAGCCTTAATAACTGATGGTAAAAATTTGGGCTTGTCCTAGAGCAGGTTTATTTGCTTATAAGCACTTTACCTGCTTTTCTCTCTCTGACAAAAGTTCCACTTCTGGCTCCTCTGCGCAAGATCTTCGCTTGTTGTTCTACTTTACCATGGAGAAGGCAATAGTCAACCTAAAAAGCCAATTCACTCTTCTTTCAAACTGAAGTGGCTTGTTGTCCCCAGAGTGTTTGGGTTGTAGTTTGAGGAACCTATCTTTTCTTTACTGGTAACAATGCAACAGGAAAGAGAGTTGCTTCTGCTTCTCCTGTGGCTGCAAGGCTCAGCTTCCTTCCCCTGTGTTCTGGGGCAGATTAGAGTCCCACTTGCTTTCTTTTATAAGACCACCATGTGAGCCAGCTGCCATCCCAGACAATCTCTGCCTTTTTGAATTGAAATATAGGAAGCGGCCTTATAATGAGGCAGGCCACTGGTCAGTTTAGTGCAGTTCTGTATACCAGGAATGGCAATGGCTCTTCCAGGGTTTCAGAAAGGGCTCTTTCTAAACCCTGATTGGAGGTGCTGTAGGCTTATACCATAGTCTTTTGAGACTGAAGGTTGCCAACCAATAAGCTTGTCCATTGCGCTCCGTTATAGAAGGGCTTGTGGATTAATTCACAATGTAGGCTAACTGTAAAATGTAGTTTGGCTCCCTTTTCATTCTGTCTCCCTTCCACTACCTTTAGTGAGTTTTCTTCAATGCGTTCATGCAGTAAGTGCAGATTTTAAAAATTGAATTCTTGCACAAAACGTCCACCCCCCCAAGCTGTCTTTCCTTCTAGTGTTTCAGATGTGTGTGTAACTTTACAAAAATCACACCTATCCCCTGCTGCATCTCTGCTCAGAATGGCAACTTCTTTTGACTGCTTTTCACTTTAAAATACCTGTTGGGGCTTTGTCACACATACACGTGTGCAAGATGTTGTTTGCCCCAAAGAAAACTAGAAAACTAGGGAGAAGACTAGGATAGAAACAGACAGTTGCGTACCTGCCATAGACTTCTATGGGGCAAAAGTCCCAGGTGCCAGCTGCTAGGACCCCGCAGAAGCCTCTCTGAGGCTCCCGACAGGGGTGGAAGCACAGTTTATAGCGTCACAGAGGCTTCCCCGATGTGGGTGGAGGTCCCGCGAGGCTCTGTGAGCCTCTGGTGGGTAGGGGGGGCAGGATTCTGTGTGGGGGGCGGCGATAGCCTGTGGGGGGCGCTATCACAAAGCTTTGCCCCGGGTGCGGGGCTGCGGAGGTCTGTAGCTGGTAACAGATCCAGCCCAAGATCTCCTGGTGCCTGAGGCAGTGTGCCAAATGTTGCCACCTTACCTGGTGATGTGCCAGCCTCTGCTCCTCTGACACTCTTGCCAACTGCTCCTCCACACCTCCTCTTTGACCCCCCCCTTTTACTTTTTCCAATCCAAGGAGTGGGAGTAGGAGGATCAGTGGATCCAAGTAGGTGAATGGAAGTGGGTGCCCCTGCCAGTCTGCTGCTGGAGGTGACTGATTCATTGGGCTCATGGATGAGACAGCCCTGGATAGAACCCTTCTCCCTGACTCATTGATTTTCCATTTGCAGGGAAGGAACATTCAATAATGTGACTCCCCCTTCTCCCGCAATTCTACCATGTGCTAAGGTTCCAGAAGGACAGTGCATGCTTTTCCTTGAATGTGTAATGCTTCACCACTAATAAAACTAGACTCATAAATGTTCACTGGAACGCCACAAGAGTGGAATGTTTGGGGACAGTAGGTGTGTGCTAACCACAGTGGGGGAATGGTTCTCTGTACGGAAGTCAAGTTTTCCTTGACTTCTCCCACAGTTATGCAAGGTGAATGTCCCAGGAAGAGAAAAAACCCACTGATAGGAAATAATTTCTTCCTCTTCACTCTGCAATGCAATGTGTGACATGTATCAAGTTAGGTTAGAACTGTGAAATAGTTCTTTGGTTTTGACTTAACACATATGTATTTGACCAAGCAGGATGTGGGCTGTAAATGCCCAGAACGTAGTAGCAAGTGAGCAGACAGGCTAGATGCATCATCAGTGGTGTGGTTAGAATGTTTGGCAGCAGCTTAGTTTGTAAATCATTGTAGAGGGAGGTTAGTTGCAAATGCAGATTAGTTTTTAAAGTGGGGGTTAGTAGCATTCTCCACTCAGTCAAGCATTAGTGTGGCCTCATGCAAATTTGTTCTTGCCCTCAAGGGTTGTGTGGCCACAATCTGACATTCCTCTTAGTTTTGACTGACAAGGATACCTGTGCCACACCTCCAAAAATGCACCTTGGAATTGAAAATGCTCGGTATTGATGAACACACAAAGGACAACAGGGTCACTGCTAGGGAATGAAGATCACTTCATCTTTATAGGAGGAAACAAAGAGAGCTGTATTGTATTGTGGAAATAAAGGGAATGGATTCCATCCAAATCAGCCCTCTCCCTTCACACTCACTCTGCTGTGTTGCTTCAAGCATTTCTTTTTTTCTTAGCTTGGCTCACTTTTGGTACTCAAGTTAGACTGAGAGAAAATTGTTTGCTCTGAATACAGTGAGGTAAGGCCAGGGAGAGAGTAGCTTCCCTTATCAAAGGGCTCAATTTTGCTATAGACCCCTGCTATAGGAGTATGCAAGAAAATGTTGTTTTGTTATTCTACAGTAGGGGTGTCCAAACTTTTTGGCAGGAGGGCCACAGCATCTCTCTGACACTGTGTCAGGAGCCAGAAAAAAAAGAATTAATTTACATTTCAAATTTGAATAAATTTACATAAATGAATGTATTAGAGATTGTTAACAACAACAACTGTATTTATATACTGCTTTTCAACAAAAAGTTCACAAAGCGGTTTACAGAGATGGAACTTATATGAGTGAATGAAGGCCTTGCAGTAGCTGAAGGCCTATAAAAGGCCTTGCACAAAGCAAGGCCGGCCTTTCCTTTGCTGCCACTGCTGCATCACAGATGTGAAACAGCAAGCAGCGGACAGAGCCCTTGTTCCACAGCTCATGTGAGGTTGAACAGTTGACCATCACACTGAGAGCAGTTGTGCTTGGCCAGCGTGGGCTCCAGCAAGTCTCCGGAGGGCCAGAGGCTCATTGGAGACCGGGGCTCCCTGCGGACCAGATTGGGAGTCCTCGAGTGCCGCAAGTGGTCCCAGGGCCAGGGTTTGGGCACCCGTGTTCTACAGGTTGAGTCTACTTATCTGCAGGTTTTCCATCCATGGATTTGGTTCATTGTGGGTCCCCAGGACCCATGTTGCCCCAGACTTGACCCAACCTGAACCCTCTGAAGGCGACTAATGCTGTGCTCCAGTGATCTCTGGAGGTCTTTCTGAAGCCCACAGAGGCCGCGCGAATCTGCTGCCTGCAGGCTTCAGAATGCCTTGTAAAGACAAAAAAAAGTGACTTCAGGTTTTCGAACTGGAAGTAATGTTTTTATGCTTTTAAAAGATATTCTTTAAAAGGCATTTCTTCAAAAACCAGAAGTTGCTTTTTAGCCTCTAGGAGGCACAACTTGATGCACGTGATCTCTGCAGGCTTCCGAAAGCCCTCCGAAGGTGACTAGAGCAGAGCTCTGGTTGCCTTTGGAGGTTTTAAGGGACTGAAAACTGTGGATTTGCTTAACCATGGTTTTTGGTATCCATGGGGAGCCCAAGAATGGATCTTTGCAGATACTAAGGCCCCACCTGTATTCACTTTCTTTAAAAGTCTGATTGGTTTTGTTACTGCTTTGTTTGTGCTCTCATTCACTTTGTAATTAATCCTCTGATTTTCTTTACCCCATTTATTTTCTTATTGGGGGCTAGAATTCACACCAGTAGTTTGGCAGAGCAGTGGGTTTCCTTCTATTCTATTCTATAAACTCTTTTTAAGGTTGAAAAGGACTGGCAGAACTCCTAGTGGCCACCACGTTCCTCACAATGCATAAGAACATAAGAACAGCCCCACTGGATCAGGCCATAGGCCCATCTAGTCCAGCTTCCTGTATCTCACAGCGGCCCACCAAATGCCCCAGGGAGCACACCAGATAACAAGAGACCTCATCCTGGTGCCCTCCCTTGCATCTGGCCTTCTGACATAGCCCATTTCTAAAATCAGGAGGTTGCACATACACATCATGGCTTGTAACCCGTAATGGATTTTTCCTCCAGAAACTTGTCCAATCCCCTTTGAAAGGCATCCAGGCCAGATGCCATTACCACATCCTGTGGCAAGGAGTTCCACAGACCAACCATACGCTGAGTAAAGACATATTTTCTTTTGTCTGTTCTAACTCTCCCAACACTCAATTTTAGTGGATGTCCCCTGGTTCTGGTGTTATGTGAGAGTGTAAAGAGCATCTCACTTTACAAGGAAGCCATGGAGTAGGCTTCCACAAAGGAAGCTGCTTAAACCATTCACTAATGAGGCTATGTAGTATCTCTGAAACTATATGTGATAGGGCAAAACCGATGTCATTTTTGGAATCAATACCCCAAATTCATACATAACCACCATAAATTTTGAAATAAGTTTTTCTGACCTTCAGTTTTTCAGGCCTGTGGTATCTAACGATCCTGTATATATGTGGCATGATGATCAAAGGCAGAATATCTGTGTTTAACTTATTACCAACTCAGCATTCCATGTGTAGAAGGCAGGGATGGATGAGTCCAGCATGGCTTGACTCAAGTTGAGTCATGAATTTTTGTCCCTCATGACTCGAATCGAAAACAAGTCCTAATGGGGGAATTTTCTGAGTCACCAAGAGCTTTTTGGCAACTTGAAAGGACTTGAGCCTTTCCCTTTAAAAAGCTAGACGCGGCTCTGCAGAAAAAAACATAGATGTCTGTGTGTGTCAGAGTTCTCCTTAACCACTCCCCAAACTCATGGCTCCTTTTGGTTCTGCTGTTACTTGGAAGCCTAATGGAACAACTGGCGCAAATGGGCGCAAATGGGACTACTTCTGAGTGCCAGTTATTCAATTAGGCTTCCTCTTCCCAAGTAACAGCAGAACCAAAAGGAGCCATGCGTTTGGAAAGCATGATCGCTACGAAGCGCCTCCCACCCATGCTTCCCTGTCTCCTCCCCATCCCTGGGCTTCTCCAGCCAATTCTAAGTCAAGAAACCCCTTGGGCTCTTCCTTCTGTCCTACATCATCCAAAGAAAGAAATCAGACCATCCATCCTTCATTCAATGACCATTGGTTCCTTCAGAGACAGGAAAGAGAGCCTGCCTCTGCCTCTCTCCTGCCTCCTGCTCAATGCAAAAGCAAAACATTAATCCTTCCCTGCCTCCTGATTGGAACTTCCCTGCTGCTCGCTTGGTCTGAAGGATGGCCCCAAGACATCTTTCATGCCACAAAAGAAGTAAGCAAGCACACGCAGACACAGGCAGACTCGAGTGCAGTCAATGGCCTCAGACTTGAGTCAGAGCCAGAGTCATCAATGCAGTTGTCTCAAGTCAGCATGAGTCAGCAAAAAAAAAAATTCTTTTGAGTTCCCATCCCTGGTAGAAGGCATTGATTTGGATGTAGAGAGGGCAGCTTGGGCATGCTCACTGGAATCTTTGTCTTCCTTTTAAGCAGGGCTGATCCTCATGCCATATCTCCAACTGCTTTTCAGACTCAGGAGAAAAATTTGAAGATTAGTTTGTGATATAGCATGAGGATCTGCCATTCAAAAGCAAAAAGTCAAGGATTCCTCTGGGCATGCCCAAGCAGCTCTTTGGATCCAGGCCATGACATAAAATAGCACATTGTCCAGACAAAATATGGAATCTATTTCACTTGAAGTTCCTCTGGAGAAAGTAGCTGGGTGTATGTCTGTCGAAGCTGGTTTAATAATAGCACATTCTTTCTCTGTATATGGGGTTAGAATGGATGCTCTCTGAGGTTCTCTCAGGCCCTCTCGTTATATGTTCCAAGTTTCAACCTTGTGAGCATTTGCACACTGATTTGAGTAACATATTGTGGCTCCACAAACTAAAGCATTTTGAGCTGAAAAACCATGTTGGTTTCCACTGAAGAGAAAGAACTTTCTTTTGTAGCCTAAAATAAAACTAACTTGCAGTGCTGAAGCAGTAACCACATTGTGGCAGGAAAAAGCTTTCTGTGAGGGGCTAGTGCAGAAGAGGGGGGTGTTTTTCCCCCTTCACCTTTACGAAATGAACTGATGGTTTCCTCAGACTTTCCACCTCTCTCATCCTCACCATTACACCCCCCCCCCCCCGAAGAGTTCAGGAAGTGTCCAGTGGGCTATATAAGCTCAGTAAGGGGAACCTTGGATTATCTTCATCTCTCTCATTACCAGCAAAAGAAACAACAATGAAAATCTACTTGGCAGCCTTTCTGGCCATTGCTTCTCTTGAGCTCTTCAATGTGTACATTGTCAGAGGTATGTTTTCAAATTCATATTACTATTCCTCATTTGGGATGAAATCCATACTTTTTGCCAGCCCTGAAACTGGAGTCTGAACATCTCAACATCCCTGGTCCAGTGTTATCCTGTTTCCAGTTTTCTGCAACAGTTAACATAAGATTCAAGAACTTCTTTTTACTATAGGGGGAGAAAACTAGCTGGTAATTCTCTTATACCCTCTTAGTATTAGTACATTTGATTAACAGATGTTGGATAATGATGATGATATTTGTTGTTATCACTGTTATAGTTTAATGACTCTTAGACGTCCTTTGGAAAGCAATGTGCTCTGCAGTCTTTGGTTTGATCATGCTGGGCATCTTGAGTACAGCAAAAGGCACTCTGATGTTTGTGTGTCCCTTAAGATCATCTTCAGTGCCCTGTAAACATCTTTGAAGATGGGAAAAGGGACCTGCAGATCAGTTGTGTCAATCGGCAGGGGATTTCTTCATTGCAGAAGATGTAATAGTGGGTTTTCACTTATTTTTCATACTTAAAGGAAATCTATAAGGTGCTGCATTCACAAGTACTTTCTTATGTATGGCATGCAGAGGAAGATTGCTCTTCTTCTTGATCCTTACAACGTTTTTTTTTATCCTAACAACATTGTGAGCAAAATCCTTACTATTCCTTTTTTACACATGGGAAACTGAAACCATGCTATCACAGCCATCCAGCTAATCAAGAGCAGAGCATAAAACAAATGGGAAATGTCTGGGGTCTCTGAGGTTCTTTTGGACCATTGAATACGTAAATTGTATGGGGAAAAAATTCAATTTTTAACATCGCCAATACATTGACTTTAATTTTGTGAAACAATTCCCAGGTAGATAACCACACATCTCCTTTGAAAGATAGAGAACCCCAATCAACTAAAGCCCAAATCCTAACCAGTACCAACCAGTACTGACATAGCTGTTCCAATGGGGCATGTGCTGCATCCTGCAGTTGGGTGGCATTCATGGAGGCCTCCCCAAGGTAAGGGAATTTGTTCCCTTACCTCGGAGCTGCATTGCTCTTACCTCGGTGCTGAAAAGTTGGTTAAGAACATAAGAACAGCCCTCCTGGATCAGATCAAAGGCCCATTTAGTCCAGTTTCCTGTATCTCACAGTGGCCCACAAAATCCTTCAGGGAGCACACAAGTCAGCAAGACACAACCTGCGTCCTGGTAGTTAGGATTGTGCCCTAAAGGTCTTTTCAGAATTTTTTTTTTGAACCTCTCTGTGTTTTATCTTTGTGGTTATAATTGGACAAGTTGGCCATCCCTTATCTGAAGTGCTTGGGACCAGAAGCATTTTGGATATCAGATTTTTCCATATTTCTGAATACTTGCATATACATACTGAAAGATCTTGGGGATGGGGCCCAAGAATCAACACAAAATTCATTTATATTTCATACACACGCTTATACACATAGCCTGAAAGTAATTTTATACATTATTTTTAAATAATTTTGTGCATGAAAAACAGTTCGTGATTTTATTTCAATAGGCAAAAATAAAAAAATAAAAAAGTGATGTTAGTGCTCAAAAAAGTTACATATTTCAGAATACTCTGTATCTCGGAATTCTGGATAAGAGATGCCTAACATGTGCTAGCTCCAATTTAGTGCTTATATTAAGATGCAGAATGGATCTGGGGGGAAGCCTTTCTATGTTTGCCACAAAAGATTAGAGACAGGTGCGCTGCCTTGTCAGAGAGAGGGAGCACACAATCTACAAACATAAAGGAAAAAAAAGAAAGAAAAATTTATTTACATTTAAAATTTGAATAAATTTACATAAATGAATATATTTGAGATGGAACTTATATGAATGAATGAGGTCTTGCAGTAGCTCAAGGCCTATAAAAGGCCTTGCACAAAGCAAGGCCAGCCTTTCCTTCTGTGCCACTGCTGCATCACAGGCGTGAAACAGCAAGTGGTGGAGGGAGCCCTCGTCCCACAGCTCTGGTGAGACTTTGAACAGTTGTCCTCACACTGAGAGCAGTTGCATCAGGCCAGCACAGGTTCCAGCAAATCTCTGGAAGGTCAGAGGCTCATTGGAGACTGGGGGCTCCCCGTGGGCTGGATTGGGGAAGTGGCCCCCAGGCTGGGGTTTGAGCACCCCTGGCCTAGAGGAAAGATGTCTGGAAGTCTGCACCAAATGAGTAACAATTGGGATTTAAACTGAATAGCTGGAAAGACCTTCAGGAAATATAAAGCCGCTTGTAGACATTTAAGAATTGGTGTTCTAATTTAACAACAACAAAAGCCGTTCAACAGTGAGATTTCCTTTTGCTGTATTTGCTATTGGTCAATGATATTTTATATGCATTTATTCTTTTAGGAAGTGTTGGCTCCCAAATTATGCCACTAAGCTCCTGCGTAGACTTGGATCCAGCACAGATAAATATCCGAAGAATTTCTCATTATGAAACGCAACACAGACCAGTAAAAGCTGTTATGTGAGTATCTTGTCTCATCATCATTTGCAAAGTAGCCCACAATCCAGAAAACCAAATGCTTTACCAGCAAAAGTGAGAGGAAATCACTGAACCAACCTAGGTGTAGAGAAGACCCAATTTGCTGTGAGAGAGTGATTGTCCCATGATACAGGAGATAAAGGGAGCTGTGATTGTTTCTATGATATGCTGAGTAGCTGAGCATCACAGGAATTATAGCTGTGAATTATAGCTTGTACCATTGGTTGTACTTCATAATATGGTACCTGGTACTTGGCCATGGAGATTATTGCTGTATCAGTGCTTCACAAGCACTAGTTTACACTTTTCCGATGTAGATGAGGTCCTCTTCACTGCTCCCTGGCCTTGGTAAGTAGCACAAAATAAGGGTGGGTAGTAGGATTGGGGTCAGTCAATTAAAGAAGAGAAGAAGAATGTACAGAGACCCTAGGGCCCATTTCAGATGCCTGGACACTTCAGTCTGATGCCAACATGGAATTAAAAACTTAGACCCATGTTCTGATGTTGAGATTCCAAATTGGGGTGTGTGTGTGTAAATCTGCAGGCTGTTTGCTTTAGCTATGATGGCACATGCTTCTATGTAGCAACTAAGGGATGATTTACATACACATGAACACTTGTGGACAAAACAGGGAAACACCAGGTGGAACCCAGTGCCTAATTTTTCCCAGGCTACCATTTTTCCTCTGCATATTACTCCTTAAGGTCTATACACCAGAACATAGAAATCATGTAGTTTTCCAGATCTTAGCTGAGGGGAGAGGGAAAAGTTGGGTGCTAAGGGGAATGGTTATGCATCTGCCTGCCTCTTTGCTGCTGTAAGTCACAGGGTGAGGACTGTAACTTAGTGGTACAGTGCATGCTTTGCATATAGGAAGTCCCCAATCCAATTCTTGGTATCTCCGGGTAGGACAAACAAAAATTCATTCCTGAAACCGTACAGAGCTGCTGCCAGACTAGGTTGACAATACTTAGTTACCAACATGGACCAATGGTCTGATTCAATAGAAGGCAGCTTCTTCCTATATTTCCCCATGACTCTGCAGCAACTCTGCACTGTCCCAGGCCTGAGTACTGCCAAATGTCTATTTTCAAGAAATAAGAATGAAGTTCAGCTTTCAAAAGCACCAACTTATGTAGAGGAGATGGTGTCTCACAATGAATAGCATTCGCCATTTCATTCCATTGCTTTCCCTTCTCATTCATCTGTGATAGTATTCCATCTGATGTTAATAAAGTTTTAAAACACCATGTCTCAACATGTTTCATATTTCACAGCAATACAACAGCAATACAAACCACACAACTTCTTAAGTTCAAATAAATTTAGTGACTCCTCTTTTCTTCCTTTGTAGATTCATCACCAGACGTGGGGTAAAGATCTGTGTGCCACATGATCTCCCATGGGTGCAAGATGCCATCCAGACCTTGGACCAAAAGAATAGAAGAAGAGCAAATGGGAGGCAGAATGGAACCAAAATTACACTGAGACCAAAGCCCGCAACCAGCTAAATTTATTTACAAATTTATATCGTTTATCTCTCTCATGGGCATTCAAAGCGGCTAAATGTCGCATGTCAAACCATCAATAGCTACTGAAAACTGTTGCTAGTGGTTGACTAGAAATAAAAGTTTCTAAGCTAATGTAGTTTCACTGGACTGCATTTCTCCATTAAGCTAGAGCTGCTTGAATCATGCTTTTAGCACTCCTTAGGCCTTAATTATCTCAGGCTTTCTGTATTAATATTTATGATATGAAACCAGCTTACCCAATATTTTCAATGGTAGCTGTTTCAGCTGTCTTGGGAATATTTATTATGTGTTTCCCTTTACATTTGATTATGTTCTTATTATAGAACCTGGTTTAACAGTAACCTTCAAACAGATTAATCTAGTATGTTCTGTTACTTTATACACAATTTATTGTTCCTTGGTTAGAGTTGCAGAAGGCTGCCTGTGGGAAGTGAATAAGAAATGTGAGCATAAACTTTGTTTTAGAGGGGTTTGATTGTCCCCCCCACCATGATTGTCCCCACCACCACCACAGGATGCAGTGCATGCCCCATTGGCTGCCCCATGCCCCAGTGCTGGAAAGTTGGATAGGACTGGGCCCTTACTGGAGGAAAGAAGATGTTCAGCAAGAGAGTAGAAGTATAACTGCCCAATGACAGTAGTAACATGGGTGGGTGGTCATATATAAGACAAAACACTTGTACTTCAAAGTCACAGTTCTCTGTTTCTCTCATTGTTTTGTACAAGACAACTAGAAAGGTTTCATTAATGTATGATACTGTCTCTTATTGCCATGCACTTTTCTGTCTAATTGTATCCAGCAAGGGTTTTCTAGATGTTTAAAATATGATTGTCGTCTGTTTAAAAATAAACATTTAACATTAACTGACTTCTTATCTGCTAACTGGTCAGTTGTGTAAGTAATTGCTACAATGATTTGATATAGATAATACAGTGAGGATATTTAATGTGATATTTAATACAGTGAGGATATTTAATGAAGACAGCAGGTTCTTTTTCAGATTGTAGCAAGAAAGGCTACAATCAGGAAATGCTTGAAAGGTTGTCTTCAGTGTCTTGACTCAGTGAAGAGATGAATCTGTTTTCAGTATAAATTGAAGAGAAATTTAATGTGAAATATAGTTTTTCATTCCATTGCGGATTTTACAACACTTAAGATAACATTACCTTGACAATGTGTTTATTAGGCATTTAATAAATCCATCATTTTACACACTTTGATCTATATGCTGTTAAATCTGACACTTACCAAGACTGAGAAGAATACACCAGAAAGTTTTCCTGCAGAAGCCCCTTTGAAATGAATGAAAGCTTCACAAGAACATTGTAGTCATTATGTCCAGAGGAATACTTTCATGTGTTTTATGCTGGTGGAATGCTTCCATAAGCACACAGTGTATGAAAGCATTAGAAAGCTTTAATTAGAACACTCTCCTTGCTCTTGCCTGGACATCACTAACAACTATTTGAAGAATAAAAAGTGAAATGAACTTACAGCAACTGCTTTGTCCTGAAGGGGCCATATCAAAATATTTTGACAATTCAGTAAAGGAGCATCACTGCATTCATAATTGCCCAGAACAGATATTTTCCATGATATAACATCTTGGATTGTTTACTATATGACTAGCAAAATGGCAGTTTTAAGATTCACAAATGAGGGGAGGGCTGTTCTACTCTTTCCCCCAACTTCCCTCCATGCCTCACTCACTCCACCTCCTCACAAGAACCTCTGCATGACTCCACCTCTGGCTCAGCCAGCGACCACAGCAAAGACTCAAACCCCATTCAACCTTTGGAAGGAGCAACAGGTACACACATACACAGACTGGCAAAAGACACATTAAATTTGAGGGGGGGGGAAGCAGAATCAGTGGTGTCACTATGGGGGTGTGGCTGGTGTGGGCCACTGCAGCTGAAAGCTTCAGCAGTGGGTGACACCACACCACCTGAGTTTCCGTTCACCTACCTTCGTCCCTCTCCGGGCTCAACCCCCTAGTGCTCTTGCAGATGATCTTGTTTTACCACTTGACAGTGGGAACACAAAGCAACTGTACCCGGACAGGGCTGAAGATCGCTGAATGGAGGAAGTCTGGAGGTGGGCCTATCTATTAGAAGCAAGGCAAAAGAGCATTTGATTATGTCAAATTATGATGTCATTACATCACCCCTGAACCTTGGGAACATTGAGTTCTGCAAGGTACATGCCACACCAAGTGCAATGCATCCTTGAAACTCCTCTGGGCAGGCTAAAAAGGCACATCACAATAGCAGGACCAAACCAGGCCTGCTTTTCAAAAGTTTGTTTCTTACAATGCAATGGAATCCTAAGCAGGTCTGCTCAGAAGGAAGTCCTACTGTGTACAATGGGGCTTACTCCCAGGAAGACGTGAATAGGATTGCAGCCCTGTTGTGCACACTGTTGCGTGACAGGATGCAGGGGAGAATGTGTAGAAATGTTTGAAGATAGATAGATTACAGGTTTCATTTTATCGTTAGCTTTTGTCATTCAAATAAGTGCAGCACACCAATCAAATGAGAAGCCTAACCTTAAAAGTAGCCTCTGTCGACTTTGCTGAGGGCTTAATTATCTCAATTCAACACCCACAAATAGCTGGAAATTCAACAGTTTGTACTTCGCAGTAATTCTAACTTGATAGCCATCTCTGTCCTTTCCAGAGTTGGAATCTCAGATTACTATGCGAAAGCACCAGTGTATGAACTGTCAACACACTGCGCCAGTTTCATCCACCTTCAAACTGGTTTTGTTGACCTTGATTAAGTACTTTCTCTAAGGAGGGAGGGAAGGAGATGTTCAAAGAAGCAGAATGCCAAGATCCTGTGCCTGAATGGTACTCTTTGAAATTATGCCTCAGAGGCTCATGTGCATTCTGGTGCCTGTGCATTGTCAGTTCAGCCTGTGCAAGGAACACAAGAACCAGCAAAGAAATGGTTACGTCTTTCCAGTGTGTGCCAGCTAGAGTAATGGGATCACTTCTTCAGACATGAGCACATCATAATTTTCAGAGTCAGTCTAGCAGAAAATTAAACGGCAGCACAAAGTGTAGGTAAATCCTCCTCTTCCAAGGTTAGCAAACAAGGTGTCAGAAGACCATTGTAAGGAACTATCTGCCCAGATTAAGCTGCTGTTACTGCAGCTGTTTATTATAGGATGCATGCATATGGACAGTCAGTCACAAAAGAGAGGTCCAATGAAGGATACTAGCTAAACTCTTTCAAAAGTGAGAGAGAGAAACATGCTTTATTGTGGTAGACAGAAGCACTGAACATCTTAATTCAACTTAAATCCGCAGTATTTAAGGCTGCAGTCCTAACCACACTTTCCTGAGAGTGAGCCCCATTGAACAAAAGAGGACTTACTTCTGAGTAGACCTGGTTAGGATTGTGCCCTAAGTTAAGAAACTGCAACTGGTGCGGAACGCGGCTGCCTTTGTGGTTGCTGGGCTCGTAGGTTCGACTCAGTTGGGCCACTGCTTCAGCAGCTATGCTGGTTGCCAGTTAGTTTCCGGGCTAGTTTTCAGGCTAATTCAAACTGCTTGTTTTGGCTTTTAAAGCCCTATATGGTTCAGGTCCAGGGTATTTGAGGGACCGTCTTCATCCATATAATCCTACCCATCCTCTCAGGTCATCTGAGAGGGCCCTTCTGACTGTGCCACCACCAGTAGAGGTGGAGTGGTGGTGGCTAGGAATAGGGCCTTCTCAGTGGTGGCACCCTGTTTATGGAATTTCCTTCTCCTGGAATTAAGAACAGTTCCCCCTCTGGAGACCTTTAGGCAGGGCCTCAAGACCTTCTTATTTATGAAGGCTTTTAACTGCCACTGGGGGGTGGTGCTTTTTTAATAACTTACATTTTAATTGTGGTGATCCTTGGTGTTTTATTGTTTTAAATATATATTATTTTATTTTATGCTGATATTGTTAGCCACCTTGAATATCCTTTGGTGTGGGAGAAGGTGGGATAAAAATTATATAAATAAATATTTGGATTGAGAAATTATCAGCCCCATCCAATTTAACATTCCATGTGGTGATGCAGCAGCACCAAAGTGGGGTGCCTGGATTCCGTGGGGGAGTTTTGGCATCTGGGACCTCCTTGAGATAAGGGAACGCTTATCCCCTTGCCCTGGGTTAGGCCCATGCTGGCCACGTCTACTCAGATCTGGGACAGCTTTATAGCTGGTGCAAGTCCTCATGGATTCAGATCACGGGATCAAGGCCAGAAAAGGGGTTAGGCTATCAGCATGTGCTGCTGCCACCGACAGCACCCCCTACCACCCTGATTCACCCTCCTTCCTACCCTATAACAGCTCTGTTCCTTCCCTTCCCCCATCCTGTTGCCTCCTGCCTCCCTCTAATCCCCGTGCCAGCTCACTGGTGCCAGTGGGCTTCCCTGATCCGCTGGTCTGCAGACCTGGCTGTTCCAAATGGCTTGTCACCTTTTGCAACAACCGTAGAGGACCTTACACAGCCAGAAGAAGTGTTCAGGAAGCAGAAGACCTGATTTAGACTGAGCCATATGTCATTTCAAATTCACTTCTACACTGTAGTGAATTCACTGTTATCTCCAAGTTGCATAATTACAATTCAGTAAGAAAGTCTTAGAAAGCCTCCTGAAGACACTGCCCCTTTTCACCAAAAACTGGAAATGCCGTTTGAAGCCTCCGGGAAGCCTTCTAAGGACCTGGGAGGCCACATGTGTACACAAACGGAAGGTGCTTCCTGTCACTTCTGGGAAGTCTTTGAGGCCCGGCAGATGCAGGCCAAACCCATGGATAAGTAGGGCTGATTGTATCTAGACCATCATCTCAAGGGTTGCCCAAATGGCATGTAGCTGTATTAAAACCTTATTGTTGCCACCCCAGAATGCTCCACTCACATAAATTTGGAACACTTGCCTGTCCCACTCTACAGGTTTGTTGGTGGTTAGAACACTTTGTGCATGCAGATGTACATGCAGGGGCTCTGTTCAGGTCTTCTATTGAATGCATGTCAGCCAGGGCAGAATGTATCATCCTTCACTGTTTGTTCATTCAACATGTTGTAAATAAATCTTAAAGGGCTTATGTTTCAGTGCCCTGGAGCATATCACATACCGTATTTTTCGCTCTATAAGACGCACCTGACCATAAGACGCACCTAGTTTTTAGAGGAGGAGAACAGGAAAAAAAATATTCTGAACCAAATAGTGTAATAAAATATGTCTCTCCGCTGCTCTGTTTCCATGCTCCTTAGCATATTTTACTACCTCTAGTTTAAAAGGAATTTTATATACTAGCCTTTTCTGCTTTATCATCCTTGCACTGGTAGAATGAGGTACTGTAGTATTTTTCTGCAAGTGCATTGTCACTAAGCGGTGAACATTTGCATTGCCATTGAGCGCCGGCATTTGCATTACAATTTGCATTTGCATTACCATTGCATTTGCATTTGCATTACCATTGAGCGCAGGCAGGAGGCTCTGCTGCCCTGAGAACGCCTGCAGCTTTGCAGTATTCGCTCCATAAGATGCACACACTTCCCCCCCCACTTTTTTTTTGGGGGGGGAAGTGCGTCTTATGGAGCGAAAAATACGGTAATAAAAATGAGAGTGCTTCTGAACATATGATGAATTTGATTTTCCTTGCCACTAAGTAGCAGTTTACCAATATACATCTAAGATTAAGGAGTGCTAACAGGTCATTGAATCAAGGGACGCTTCAGCCTACAAATCCTTCCTTGAGCAATTAATCACTGCAAGTAATGAACCCCATTGTGGCATCTTCACTGTGTTGGTAGCATAAGAAGATGCTTACATAAAATGATTATACAAGGGGATGAAATACAGTTTGAGACATCATGGCTTAGTTCGGAGACTTGACTTACTCAAGTTTGTACCTATCAGTTTCACTTTGCCTGGGTGTTCTTTGCCAGATCTTTTTTGGAGGAGGAAGGGGTTTGGCATTCATACAATGAACACTTAAACGCTTGAGCAAATTAGTAATGCTTTACTGCAGAAACTTGGCTTTGCATTTTTAAAAGTCCTTTGCGTATGCGCATGGGGAGTGAGAGAGAGAGAGAGAGAGCGAGCGAGCGAGAGAGTGTCCTTGGTCTACAACACACAGCCTCTCTTACTGGAAAAGGACACTTTGGTTAATGTTTCTGTATGACCAATGATTGTTAAGTGTCCTTTGCTTGAGCACTAGAGGGTGAGGTGTGGTCTCATACTGTGGCAAACTGACATCCCCAGTTCTAATCCTGAGTTGCAAGTAGATAAGATTTATAGCCAAGGATTCCAAAGTGCAAATTACTATTAGCTGATCTGAACCAGAGAGAAAGGAGCCTCTCATCTTGAGGCACCTGTTCACGTGGCGTTGATATACTGGTGATTGTGAGCCACAGAGAAGCCTCTGGAAAGAGCCGGAAAGGTGGCTGCTTAATAGGGATTAAAAGCTTTCCCTTTAGTGTGGATTGAAAGGCACAGAGAAAGAAGCTCCTCTAGGAGGCCATTGTCCTCAAATGGGAGCACCAATTCCTTGCTCTGGCCAAATTTGCTATAAAAGAAGGGGACAAAGTGAGTTCTTTGGCCACCAGGGGGCACACAGCTACTGACTTACCAAGTACAAGAGGCTGCAGAGTTGGGAGCATTTTAATGGCGTTCGTTTCACATTAAAATGATCTCATGTAATGTATCCTTGTGTACATAATTCCTTCTATGGTTCTGAATTCCCATCAAGCAGTGAGTTTTCCTAATGAGCAAAGGGGGGGGGGGGAATCAAAAGTATTTTTTCTTTGTAAAAGTAAAGGGGTATGACTGCAAAAGACCATGGAGAGGCTACAAACACAAAACTTGTATATTTATTGTATGTAGGCTCTGTGCAAAAGAGCAGATGAATGGGTGGAGGTTGGCAATCACCCCCCCCCCATATCTTCAGCATACCATTTAGTTGCATGAACAATTCTAAACAAAAACAAGAATGCCATAGTTCTTATGCAAAATTAATGTTCTACTATAATAATAATAATAATAATAATAATAATAATAATAATAATAATAATAATAATAATAACAACTTTATTTTTATCCCGCCCTTCTCCCTAACGGGACCCAGGGCAGCTAACAACATATTAAAAAAACATTAATACAAACAGATAAAAACATTTAAAAACACACTACAGAGGCCATAAAATCAGTAGTCAGATTAAAGACAGAATAAAAGAGCAAGTCACCAAGGAATCAAGCCTGTAAAACTAAAAGATGTATAAAAATGTTAAGAAGGCCAGAAATCAGAAGGCTTGTTTAAACAACAGTGTTTTCAGGCCTCGCCGAAAACTCTCAAGAGAGGGAGCCATTCTCAAGTCAAGGGGAAGGGAGTTCCATAATGTTGGTGCCACTACCGAGAAGGCCCTATTTCTTGCAGCCGCCCCCCGGACCTCCTTGGGTGGCGGCACTTGCAAAAAGGCCTTCTCTGATGACCTGAGAGGACGAGCCGGATTGTACGGGAGTAGGCGGTCTCTAAGATATCCTGGCCCAGAGCAGTATAGGGCTTTAAAGGTCAAAACCAGCACCTTGAATTGGGCCCGGAAACGAATGGGCAGCCAATGTAGCCCCTGGAGAAGCGGGCTGACAGAGTCAAACCGCCTGGCTCTGGTGACCACACGGGCCGCCGCATTCTGTACTAATTGTAGTTTCTGAACCGTCTTCAGGGGCAGCCCCACATAGAGCGCGTTCCAGTAATCTAACCTCGATGTCACCGTGGCATGGATCACCGTGGCCAGGTCTGCACGATCTAAGTACGGTCGCAGCTGGTGCACCAGCCGAAGCTGAGCAAAGGCCCCCCTAGCCACAGCCGCCACCTGGGAATCCAGGAGCAGCTGTGAGTCCAGGAGGACCCCCAAGCTGTGAACCTGCTCCTTCAGAGGGAGTGCAACCCCATTCAGAGCAAGTCGATAATCCAGCACCTGCATCGAGGATTTCTGAACCAGGAGAGCCTCTGTCTTATCCGGATTTAATTTCAGCTTGTTAGCCCCCATCCAGATCCTCACTGCTTCCAGACAGCGCTCCAGGCCCTCAACCGCCACCCTGGAGTCTGGAGGAAAGGAAAGATAGAGCTAGGTGTCATCAGCATATTGATGACACCTCACTCCAAAACCCGGATGACCTCTCCCAGTGGTTTCATGTAGATATTAAATAGCATGGGGGACAGAATTGAACCCTGCGGCACCCCGCACCTCAAGGGCCAGGGTGTCGAACAGGCATCCCCCAGCACCACCATCTGGGACCGACCCTCCAAGTAGGAGCGGAACCACCGCAAAACAGTGCCTCCAACTCCCAGCTCGGCCAATCGGCCCAGAGGGATACCATGGTCGATGGTATCGAAAGCCGCTGAGAGGTCCAGCAGGACCAACAGGGATGCACTCCCCCTGTCCAGTCCCCAGCGTAGGTCATCCACCAAGGCGACCAAGGCAGTTTCCGTCCCAAAGCCCGGCCTGAAACCAGATTGAAAAGGATCCAGATAATCCGCTTCATCCAAGACCCTCTGGAGTTGGGCTGCCACCACCCGCTCAATTACCTTGCCCAGAAACGGGATGTTGGAGACTGGCCGATAGTTATTCAACACAGTGGAATCCAGGGAGGGCTTCTTCAGGAGGGGGCGAAACACTGTCCGCTTCAAGGCGAGCGGCAACGTTCCCTCCATCAAAGAAGAGTTGACCACCCTCCCCGTCCACTCAGCCAGTCCCCCCCGGGCCGCTCTAATCAGCCAAGCTGGGCAAGGGTCAAACAGGCAGGCAGACGGCCTCACATTCCAAAGGAGTCTGTCCACATCCTCAGGCTGCACAAGCTGAAAAGAATCCCACAATACTGGACAAACAGTTGCCAAGGGGACATCATCAGACATTGTCAATGTGGCATCCAAGTCGCGACGAATACGATCGATTTTATCTGCAAAGTGTTGGGCAAACACGTCACAGCGGCTGACCGTGTATTCCTCCTGGACTACCGAAGGGGCCTGATGAAGGAGGCCCTGCACCACACGGAACAGCTCTGCCGGACGGCTATCAGCAGACGCAATGGTAGCAGAGAAGAACGATCTCTTCGCTGCTACCACCGCCACAGAGTAGGCTCCATAATGAGCTCTACTCCGTGTCCGATCGGATTCATCACGAGTTTTCTGCCACCATCGCTCTAGACGCCTGCCCTGCCGCTTCATCATTCGCAGCTCCTCAGTAAACCAAGGAGCCGCTCCAAGTCTGCGGCGTGGCAGAGGTCGCTCCGGAGCAATCTCATCCACAGCCCTGGACATTTCCCCATTCCAGAGGTCGACCAGGGACACAGATGAGGCGCCAGTCTTGGCAGTGGGAAAATCCCCCAGGGCCCTCAGGAAGCCTTCAGGATCCATTAGCCTCTGGGGGCGGACCATAGAAAACGGTCCCCCGCCTCTGCGGAGGTAGGAAGTCGCAACAAGTCTAAACCCTACCAGGAAATGATCTGTCCATGACAACGGAGTGAAGTTGATCTCCTCTACCTCCAGATCATTGCCCCATGCCCAGCTGTAAACACCAGGTCCAACACGTGTCCTGCTGTATGTGTCGGGGCCCAGATCTTCTGGGACAGGCCCATGGTTGTCATGGCAGCCATGAAATTCTGAGCTGCACCTGCCACAGGGGCCTCGGCATGAACATTCAAGTCCCCCAGCACTAACAGGCGGGGGGCCTTCAATGCCACCCCCGAGATCACCCCAGTCAGCTCAGGCAGGGAGACTGTTGGGCAGCAGGGCGGGCGGTACACCAACAGAATCCCAATCCTGTCCGGCCCTCTCAACACAACATGCAAGCACTCGAACCCAGGAGACTGCTGGACAAGGCACCTGGTAAGGGAGATGGACTCACGATAGACCATTGCAACTCCCCCTCCCCGTCCCTGCAATCTTGGCTGCTGCAACACCTGGAAACCTGGCGGACACAGTTCAGAGAGACTAATGCCTCCCTCCCCGTCCAACCAGGTCTCTGTAATGCATACCAGGTTGGCTTTCTCATCCAGGATCACATCCCGGATGATACAGGTCTTGTTATTCACCGACCTGGCATTCAAAAGCAGCAGCTTCAGATCCAGGGACTCACCGCCAGGACCACCAAGTACCCGAGAATTGGGGGAAGGACCAGAAGGGGAGATAATCTGCCTCTCCTTCTCCTGTAATGGCCTGTCCGATCCCCACCACCATATCTCCCCTGGCCCGTCACACTCTTGATAGTGGCACCCTTCCCTTCCCCTGAGCTCCCTCCCGAGAGAACAGACATGTGGCGAGGCCCACCTTCTGAGCCTGGCCTGCAGGCAGATCCTCGGCTGTTAAAATAACTATTGCTCCACTCTCCCCAGCCTCAAACAAAAGGGGAGAATCTCCGACGACTGTTGATTGGACCCTGTTCAAGATGGCAGCAGATCTTCTGGGCATGAGCCCTTCGGCTCGTGCCAAAGGCTTGCGCCTCTGGCGAGCCCAGCACTGATGTAAGTACTTGCCAGGGAAGGGAGGAGGAAAGCAATCAGGCAAGCAGGTGGACAAGCTTGCAGACTCCACCCCTCAGCCAGCCAGACCCCCAGCTGGGCCTGATGGGCCCTTCCAATACTGCCTCTGGCGAGCCCAGCACTGATGTAAGTACCTACTATACTTGGATTTAACCAAATACAAGCAGCTATTGTGGTGGAAGGAGGAAAATTGGATCAGCAAGAGAAAGGATTTGGTTAGGAAAAAGTAGGATCAGTGAAGATTTTAATGGTAAACGTTTTCTGTATCAAACTTGTCAGGGAAAGGGGAAAGTGAATCCTGGGCAAAGGCAGGCTCACTGAAAGGAGTAGCATCTAGTGGTTAGCATGCATGCACCCCTTCCCCTCTTTCCCTTTACTGGATCAGCAGCTGAATGAAAAAAAGCCATGATAGTTTGTATCCACTTGGTATCCACCCCAGGCTACAGAGATAAGGCAGAGGAGGGCCATCTAGAAGAAACCTCCTCTTCAAGAAGAGAGCTGAACTCCAGGGGGTTTTATTAAAAATCAAACCCACAGTGGTGTCTGCAGGGCAAAGAGACATGCAATCCAGTGAATTATAGTGAACATGGACTAGGTAGACAAAGGTCAGCATGTAACTAATTTATTAAAAGTCCAAAAGAAAAGGGAGTTAAAATGGGGAAAGAAAGAAAATACAATCAGGCTAATGAAAAATGCCTAAGCTTGACTGGAAAGCTCAATGAAAAGGTTTGAGCAACCGGAAGCAATAACCGGTAAAACCTAGCAGATGGAGATGGGATGATAACTCAATGCACAGTCATCTAACCCCACACCCTACACCTGTTCTGTTAAACCTCTCTGTTTAGACCTCAGATCTCCAAGGCTCTGTTAAACTTTGGAGAAGATGCAAAATGGCTGGATGGAAAAGAGTAGAAAAAAGCAAAAATAAATTCCCAGACTACAGTCTAGTTAGGAACAGTCCCTAGCCCTAGCAGCTTACCTTTGTCCTAGGAATCCCCACCCGTTGCACTTGAGGTGGACATGTGGGTGCTCTTTTCTGAGCTCCCAATGAATGGGTCACCCAACAACAATGCAGAGAACAACAACAACTTCCTGGATGTTGGCAAATACTCGTACATTACCTTGCTGGGATGGTGTCATCAAGTGATTTGACTGGAGGAATGGAACCCACCTGGTCACTCCATCTCATTCTTGGACCTAGTCCTAGACAGACAAGTTTGCTACCCAATGAGCAAGGCAACTCTGTTGCTCAGCAGCCTAGCTGCCCCAAATGAATGCTGATTCCACTTCATGAACATGGCTAGGGAATAATGAAGTTTCCTAACATGGAACAAGAATGCTGCAGGAGATTTTCTAGCTACTCTAACACTGCTGAATGTGCCATTTGAGCTTATGTGGAATTAAAAGTGTACAAAAATACAGAAAAACATGCAAAAAGTAGGTGAAGAGAGAGGAAACAGGACATTCATCACAAACCTGGACTCTGTTTAGAGTGTGTGGCATACAGTACAACTCCAATCACATCATAGACATGAAATCACTAGGTAATTTTAAGGGAACCACTGCAATATGGGGAGAATAAGACTGCCCTCTGTAAAAAATGCTGATCTAAAATGAATTGAAAGAAAAACATGTTACAATGAGATAAGGATTGTGAGGCACCAGAATAGACCCAGAGTGCCATACTATGGGCAGGATCACATTAACCAGCAGTCATTGTGCACACAGGGGCTTTTACTTTGATTAGATCCAGTGTGGAATAGTACTGGACTCGTTCCTGGAAATCCCCCCTCAGCCATGAAGCCAATTGGGTGACCGTAACCTACAATATTGTTGTAGGGGGAAAAATAGTCCCTTCTTATGTGAATTGACTGTTTGGCTGCTGGAATGTGCCTGGTTATAGCAGCAGGTCAAAAGAGAGCCACTGCAATCATAGTTCAACTTATGATGACCCTGGTATAGAGGTTTCTGCAGACAGTTGCATGAATGACTGGGTGACTGGCTGTGAGCCTGGCAACCGCACTACACACTCCCAAGGCACTTGCAAGGTACTGTAGCTGGCAGCTAGTGTGAATCATTCCAGTGTTCATGTGTCAGTTGATGCACACTGGAGCAAAATGTATCTAACAAAGCCCTACTTTAGGCTTGGATATATACATTTTTTTTCCAGCTTGGGTGAGCCTGGTTCCCTATGGACCAGAGTTCCAATTAATATCATTCTCAGCTTTTTCATTCAACCAGGCAGTCAAAAAACATTTCATCCATCATCTTCATCTGTGTATTGCAGGTGGCTGGCTGATCGCTTTGAACTGCAAATACAGCTCAGCAGAGAGAAAGCTGCTGACTTTCAGGCTGTTCCTCCACCTAGACTCCAATTGAATGCTTCAACCGCATCCCCTTGGCTTCCTGGACCATAGCCATTTTGTAATGTCTCCCTTGCTAGTGCAGCAAAGCTAAATATAAACCCTGCAGAGTGCATCCGTTCTATAGATAGAGCTCCAAAAGTCAGAGTTCAGCATGTAACTCTGTCAAACTGTTAATGTTTACATGATTCAGGGGTTAGCTAGAGGAATCTATCGCTAAGTAGCAACATTATCACTCCTGCATTAATGCAAGGAACAATGACAATGGAAAGGCATCTCTAAGCTTGTCTTTTCCCCATCTAGGAATTCAGGACCCATGAGATAGAGTACAGGGGGTAAATTATACCCAGGCCCAGGTCAAAAGGGGGCCCAGGAGCCAAAAGAGGGGGTCCAAAAATTTCCTTGGATCTTGCATTTTCTGATCTCACATTGTACCTGGGTCTGGAGTCTAAAAGGGCGGCCAAGAGCAAAAAGAGGGGAGCCAGAAATTTCCTGGGATCTCAGAAAATGTTTGCAGATATTGTGCAAAGATTAGCACTTGCATTTTGTATAAACCTATTGTACATAGTTTTATATATTGTAACTCACTGAAATTATGATCCAATGGTCCTATGAAACTATGATCCAGTGGAGAAGGGAAGGGGCCCCAAAGAAGCTTTGAACCCATCATAAAATTCCTCTCAGAGGCTGTGTAGGAGTTGGCATCTGTCAATATGGGCTGGCAAAATTCAGTAAAATGGCTTCTTGGTGTGAGGAGATTCCCAGTTTTCACAGCACAGTCTGTCAAGTTATCAGATATTCAAAACTTGACTACAACACACACGGGGGGTCCGGTAACCTGTAATGCATTCAGTGAGTCTGGTTGCTAGGCTAATTACAGATTATCACTCAATACTGTTTTGCCACCTCTTGGCTCCATGTTGAATGTCCATTGACATGGTTGCGCTAAACTTGAGCTACAGCACGAGAAACAGACCTTGAGGAATGTCCTTAAGGCCTTCACACAACAGCAGAATGGAATAGAAGGAGCTCAGGGCATGGGAAACCCAATGCCCTCCCCTTCTAAATCAGAGATGGATTAATTATTATGCTTACTTCATTATTGTGAGCAAAGGTTGCTCCCTGTACATAATTTGGGATGTATGTGCATACATTTGTGTGAGTGCGTGTGCATGTGCAAGTGTTAATAGTTCGCTATATGAAATGTAATTGGAACACGGAACTCAGTAGAAGACCTGGACAGAGCTCCAGCATGCGCAACTGTAACATATGCGCAAAGGGTTCTCGCTACCAACAAACCTCCAGAGCAGAACAGGAGCTCCATACATCATAATCCAGAAACTTGTCATGGGCACCTTTTGAGCATATTTTGTTGACTGGAAAATTGCATTCTGGACCAACTTCCATCTGTCTGCCCTTCAAAAAGAGGCATTTCAGAAAAGGAAGCTTCTGAGGTCAGCAAAGAGCAATAGAAAAGAAGAAAAGCAATAGAAAATATATGATTTATTATGGAACTAAGCAGTGAACGACTGACAGTTGTCCTTCACTGCCAATGTTATAGTTATGGGTAGCAGTGCACTTATTCGTACCTGCTGCTATCCCTGCTCCTCCCCACTGCCTCCTGGCAAGCATCCCCAGTTGGCTTTGGGCCCTTGAATGGCTTACTGATGGCTGGCAATGGAACATTGCACCCGGGAAGGAGAGGATGGTCTGCCACTGCTTCCCTGCCTCCCAGTAAAGCCAGGCAGGAGCACAGGGCCCCATGGAGAGGCTTAACAGGGCAGTGTGCAATAGGCAGCATCCAATTATTCTCTTTTCTTTCCTATTTAACCATTTCCAGACCCTTACAGCACTCCGGAGGGTGGCATGGTGCAGGACATCTGGGAATTGTAAAACAGCATTAGAAGAAGAAGAAGATCTGTTGTTGCTGCTGCTACTCCCAATATTCACCTGTTAAGCATCTCCATGGGCCTTGGCTTTACTGGGCAGCGATGGGGAACAACTGCAGACCTTCACTGCTTGTAAGGAACAATCTCCAGCCTTCTGATAATGTTGGCTGTCCTCCTTTGCTCATGCATCCATTGGCACAACTGAGCTTACTGAAACACAGACTCACAGGCGCAGGCATGTTGTAGACATCCAATGAATGCACATGTTGTGGGCGCACAGTCTGCCACCACAATGCCAGCCTTGCTCCAAATGTGTTCACTGAGCAGCCTCAATTTATAAAATTTATAAAAGGGGTCCTATCATGTCTACTTATACTGAAAAACATACTGATTTTCTTTATAGAGGAGCTGCTGAGCCGATTCAGGGAGGAGCAAACCAACACTGAGAAAACTCACCTTGATTTGTTCACCCAATTGTTCTAGAGGTTGGGGAAACCTTTAGTACAACTGGATGAACAAGTCTAGGCCTGGTCAACACAGCAGACTGGAGTGGATATGTGGTAATAGAATGGACTGTGCCATCTCAGACTACAGTTCAGTGATTACATGTTTCGGTGCTCCCTTCAATGAAACAAGGTCCTGCTGTGAGTTTCCCAGTGGCCTCTATTTGGCCGCTAATGGAAATAAGATGCTAGACTTTACAGCGCGTTGGTCTATGCCAGCAGATCAAGCGTACGTTCTTATGTAATGGAGCCCAGCATAAATTAAGAACATAAGAACATAAGAACAGCCCCACTGGATCAGGCCATAGGCCCATCTAGTCCAGCTTCCTGCATCTCACAGCGGCCCACCAAATGCCCCAAGGAGCACACCAGATAACAAGAGACCTGCATCCTGGTGCCCTCCCCTGCATCTGGCATTCTGACATAAGTTACATAAGAACTGCTGATCTCAGAGGGTCATCTGTCATTCCTCTGCCACAAATGAAGGGATGGGAATCAGAAGATGAAATGGCAGCACGCACCACCCCAAGCAAAGCTAGCAGCTGACATCAGTAAGCAGGGGCCATTCATGATTTATTTTTTGAGAAAGAATACAGAAGAATAGTTTAATGATTGTCCTGAGTGAATATTCCCATACTGCGATGTTCACTCAGTATTGTTGAGGATGGAAATGCACAGGTTAGAATGCACAGTGCAGTCCTACGCATCCTTACTTTGAAATTGTATTGGCAACCTTCAGTCTCAAAAGACTATGGTATCGCGCTCTGAAAGGTGGTTCTGGCACAGCGTCTAGTGTGGCTGAAAAGGCCAATCCGGGAGTGACAATCCCTTCCACACCGGGAGCAAGTGCAGTCTGTCCCTGGTCTGTCTCCCTGGCTATGGGCCTTCCTTCTTTGCCTCTTAGCCTCAGACTGTTGGCAAAGTGTCTCTTCAAACTGGGAAAGGCCATGCTGCACAGCCTGCCTCCAAGCGGGCCGCTCAGAGGCCAGGGTTTCCCACTTGTTGAGGTCCATCCCTAAGGCCTTCAGATCCCTCTTGCAGATGTCTTGCATCTGTACTTTTAACTTTGAAATACACCCCATTAAATTCAATAGGATTTGCCCCAGTAACTATGCTTTGGATTACAGTCTTAGGATCCATACTTACCTGGGAGTAAGCCTAACTGACTATAAGGGGACTTTCTTCGGAGTAGACATGCATAGAATTGAGTTTTCAATCTGTTTCCAAAACAGCCTCATTTATATGGATGAATGGGGAAAATAATCCATATTAAAATCATGTGCCTGGCAATTAGGGATGGATTCAAAGGTCAATCCAGATTAACTCTATTGTGAGAAAAATGCTGAGCAGTTTCTTGTCAGAAAAAGACAAGCCTGACTCACCACTTTTAATCGACAAGGGAAGATTTCTGAAAGTATATATAATCCTTATCTACAGTATATGAACAAAGCAAATGTTGAATTTCAGGAATTTAGAAGGAAAAATGTATTTGGTTATACAGTATTTTGCTGAATTTGTGAAATGCTATGAAGGACTCTATATTATATGCACCATTCTGGTGCAACCAAGCTAAGCCTGCAGTCTTATGCACACTTTCTAGGGCAGTGTTGCTCAAACTGTGGGTCGGACCCACTAGGTGGGTTGCAAACCAATTTCAGGTGGGTCCCCGTTCATTTCAATATTTTATTTTAATATATTAGACCTGATGCTACCATGACATGTGACTGCATTTGGGGAAATGTTACACATCTGTACTTTTAACAGGCTACTTTATACATGCTTTTAACAATGATAGTCAATGGGACTTACTCCTGGGTATGTGTCAGTACGATTGAAGCCTCAGATTGTTAAAAATTTTTCCTGCTTGATGATGTCACTTCCGGTCATGACATCACTTCCAGTAGGTCCTGACAGATTCTCATTCTAAAAAGTGGGTCCCGGTGCTAAAAGTGTGAGAACTACTGGTCTAGGGAGTACGCCCCCTTAAGCACAATGAAACATACTTCTGAGCAGATATGCATAGGATTGCACTGTAATATGCTTCAGCATACCCTGGGGGCTGGGGGCTAAGAATAGGCCCTCAGTTTGGCTGTACTTGTCGTAAGAGGCGACTAAACAGCCACCGGGTAGATGGGACTCGTCAGCCTAGGAAGGCAGCTCATCTAAGAGAAGGAAACTCTGACCTCAAACCTCCACTGCCTTGTGGTTACATCCAGTTCTGGAAAAGGCTTCAGGAGTCAACCTCGAGGCAAAATCAGGAGCCGGAGTCCCTTAGGCAGTTCATGGCTGAACACAGTCATGTTCTGGCAACTCCTGCGATGCCACTGGAACCAACCGTATTGGCTTCTGCCTTTCCATTGGACCATTCCAGCGACGTGGAGAGGGGGGATTTGCTGCATGGGTAACAGCCTATCCTCCATACCTTCTTTACCCAGGCTTCGCGCACTGGAGAGGACACTCCAACTTTGCCATACGGCGTCGGCACAACACGGGAAGCAGTAGTTTACCGGTTATAAGTCTTTGCTCGATTGGCGTAGAGCATGACGCCAGGGGCTGCTTCCGACGGTGGGAGAGATCATTGCATCTCATTGGGCAGCTACCGCCCGCCTTAAGCTGGGCAGTCCCCAGCCAGTAAGGTGTTGCCTCGCCACGGTCCGTTAACCTCATGGGGTGCGTGGGGTTTAGGGTGAAAACCGACAAGCGGATCGACAACTCTGCACCATGCAACAGAAAACAGAAAACTACTGCCCTAAAGCTGGGCACCAGGAACGTTAGGACAATGACACCTGGCTTCTCTGATGACCTGCAAGAAATAGACGACGCACGCAAAACAGCTGTCATCGACATGGAGCTGAGCAGACTGCAGATGGACATCGTCGCCCTTCAAGAGACTAGGCTGCCAGATTCCGGATCTGTCAAGGAGAGAAATTTCTCATTTTTCTGGCAGGGAAAACCACCAAACGAAACCAGGGAACATGGCATTGGCTTTGCGGTCAGAAATACCCTGCTGAAATCCATCATCCCACCTACTGTGGGAAGTGAAAGAATTTTATCCCTGCAGCTCCAGTCATCAGCAGGACCTATCACTCTCATCAGTGCTTATGCACCGACTCTGTTGTCTCCAGCAGAAGCCAAAGACAAATTCTATGATGACCTGGCCACCACTGTCAAGAAAATCCCTGTAAAAGAGCCATTGTTCATCCTCGGCGATTTCAATGCTAGAGTTGGTGCTGATAACAGTTCATGGCCCACTTGCTTAGGTCAGTTTGGCACTGGGAGGATGAACGAAAATGGCCAACGCCTGCTAGAGTTTTGCTGTCATCACGGTCTCTGTGTCAGCAACACGTTCTTCAACACAAAGCCCCAACATAGAGTCTCTTGGAGACATCCAAGATCAAAGCACTGGCACCAGCTCGACCTGATCTTCACCAGACGCTCCAGCCTTCCCAGCATCAAGATCACACGCAGTTATCATGGTGCTGCCTGCGACACTGACCACTCCCTGGTGTGCAGCAGAGTGAAACTGCAAACAAAGCGACTGTATCACACGAAAAAGGAAGGAAGACCTCGCATTGATACCAGCAAGACCCGGGATCAGAGAAAAGTGGAGGAATTTGCACAAGCGCTTGAGGAATCTCTTCCAGGCCCGGCCGACGCAAACGCATCCAACAGATGGGAACATTTCAAGAATACCGTTTACAACACCGCCTTGTCCATATTCGGCAAGAAGACCAACAAGGCGGCAGACTGGTTTGAAGCCCACTCTGAGGAGTTGACACCAGTCATTGAGGAAAAGAGGAGAACTCAAGCAGCATACAAGGCCTGTCCCAGTGAGCGCAACCTGCAGGTCCTCCGAACTGCTCGCAGCAAAGTCCAACAGACTGCCAGGAGATGTGCTAACGACTACTGGCTCCAGCTCTGTTCCGAGATACAGATAGCAGCTGACACGGGCAACATCAAGGGGATGTATGATGGTATCAAGCAGGCCCTAGGTCCAACACAGAGGAAAATTGCCCCTCTGAAGTCTGCCACAGGCGAGGTCATCCAGGATCGGGCGCAGCAGATGGAACGCTGGGTGCAGCACTACTCTGAGCTATATTCCAGAGAAAATGTAGTCACCGAAGAAGCACTGAACAACATTGAGTGCCTGCCTGTGCTGGAAGAGCTTGACAGTGAACCAACCCTAGAAGAACTTCACGTGGCCCTGGACTCCCTTGCCTTTGGCAAGGCACCTGGAAAAGACAGCATCCCTGCTGAAGTCCTAAAATGCTGCAAAGAGATCATCGTCACTGAGCTGCATGAAATCCTCTGTCTCTGCTGGAGAGAAGGTGGAGTACCTCAAGACATGAGGGATGCAAACATCATCACGCTGTACAAGAACAAAGGTGACAGGGGTGACTGCAACAACTACCGCGGCATCTCTCTCCTTAGCGTAGTAGGAAAGCTGTTTGCCCGAGTTGTACTAAAGAGGCTCCAGGTACTTGCAGAGAGCGTCTATCCAGAATCGCAGTGTGGATTCCGAGCCAACAGGTCCACCACTGATATGGTATTCTCCCTTAGACAACTGCAGGAGAAATGCAGGGAACGACAGCCACTCTTTATAGCCTTCATAGATCTCACAAAGGCTTTCGACCTGGTCAGCAGAGACGGCCTCTTCAAGATTCTCCCCAAGATTGGATGTCCACCCAGGCTCCTCAGCATCATCAGATCTTTCCACAAGGACATGAAGGGCACTGTTGTCTTCGATGGCTCCACATCAGACCCTTTTGACATCCGAAGCGGAGTGAAGCAGGGCTGTGTTCTTGCACCAACCTTGTTTGGGATTTTCTTCGCTGTCCTGCTGAAGCAGGCCTTTGGAACTGCAACAGAAGGCATCTATCTCCGGACCAGATCAGACGGAAAGCTCTTCAACCTCTCCAGACTGAGAGCAAAATCCAAAGTCCAGCTGAAATATCTGCGTGACTTCCTCTTTGCCGACGATGCAGCTGTCACTACCCACTCTGCCAAAGATCTCCAGCAGCTCATGGATCGTTTTAGCAAGGCCTGCCAAGATTTTGGACTGACAATCAGCCTGAAGAAAACACAGGTCATGGTTCAGGATGTGGACTCACCTCCCTGCATTACAATCTCTGAGCATGAACTGGAGGTTGTCCATGACTTTGTGTACCTTGGCTCAACGATCTCCAACACTCATTCTCTCAATACCGAGCTAAACAAGCGCATCGGTAAAGCAGCTACCACGTTTTCCAGACTCACAAAGAGAGTCTGGTCTAACAAGAAGCTGACGGAACTTACCAAGATCCAGGTCTACAGAGCTTGCGTCCTGAGTACACTTCTGTACTGCAGCGAGTCATGGACTCTTCGCTCACAACAGGAGAGGAAACTGAGCGCTTTCCACATGCGCTGCCTCCGACGCATCCTCGGCATCACCTGGCAGGACAAAGTTCCAAACAACATAGTCCTGGAACGTGCTGGAATCCCTAGCATGTATTCACTGCTGAAACAGAGACGCCTGCGTTGGCTTGGTCATGTCGTGAGAATGGATGATGGCCGGACCCCAAAGGATCTCCTCTATGGAGAACTCGTGCAAGGAAAGCACCCTACAGGTAGACCACAGCTGCGATACAAGGACATCTGCAAGAGGGATCTGAAGGCCTTAGGGATGGACCTCAACAAGTGGGAAACCCTGGCCTCTGAGCGGCCCGCTTGGAGGCAGGCTGTGCAGCATGGCCTTTCCCAGTTTGAAGAGACACTTTGCCAACAGTCTGAGGCTAAGAGGCAAAGAAGGAAGGCCCATAGCCAGGGAGACAGACCAGGGACAGACTGCACTTGCTCCCGGTGTGGAAGGGATTGTCACTCCCGGATTGGCCTTTTCAGCCACACTAGACGCTGTGCCAGAACCACCTTTCAGAGCGCGATACCATAGTCTTTCGAGACTGAAGGTGCCAATACAAATACAAATGCTTCAGCATTGAAAATGTATGACGAAGTTCATAGGCAATCTCTCCCTAAACATACTGACCATCCAGGCGATACATTTAGCATGTTTCAGTCTGTAGCATCAGAGCAGCACTGGTATAAGTACCAGAGTGTGTGGGTCATGAGATAGATGCAGTGATCAGTGTATGCAGTGATCTCCTGGCAAGTCTCAGCTTTTAAGATTGTATTCTAGAAGATGTAGAATTTTTTTTTTAAAGAATTATCATTCTTATATTCCTAACCATAGTGTTTTTCAGTATTAAAAAAGCAACAAAGAATTTTGCAGCAGCTTAAAAGTGAACAGATTATGACACTTAGAGGTTATTTCATCAGATGCATAGAGTGTTATCAATTGGTAGATTACACACACACGGTACAGAGAGGAGAACTGTAAACAGTCAGGATCATGAAACACTAATAACAAGGTCTCACGTGATTTCCAGAAGATGCTTAAGGGTTAATCACCTGCAGTTCCCCCTTGAATTTTCAAGGAACAGAAAACAATCAACAGGACAATAGCAACATCTATAGGGCCAGAAGTCTTAGACAACTCAACCCTCTATGAGTGTCTGGTGGAGAGGGGGAAGAACTGGGACAGGAGTGGGGTGGAATCAGTGGAACTCTGTTCCACTGAATTCAGAACCTCGCGTTGGGCCTCCCAGCCCAACACAGGGTCTCTCAACTCTGCACTAGATAAATAGCCAGTGGAGACTTGAGTAGCCCCATTGCGGGAGCTACTCCTGTACCTGGGGGAAGGGGATGAATGTTCCCCTTTCCCTGAGGAGCTGCCGGCAGCTTCCTGGCATGGTCAGGATGTAGCAGTCACCATTTTGATGCCATTGCTCCTCTGGGAGCTGGACAGCTCAGGCTGCCCAACAGGTCAGCTAGACCTACGTAGGATTCCCAAAGGAATTAGGCACTTGCTTGTCTATCCTGTACAAAAATAGTGCCCAGTGCTAGCCTCACACATGTTCAGTTGGCTGCATGGCAAAATAGTTGTCTGCTTCAGCTTGCATCCGTTCAATGCCTAATGCACAATGATGATTGTAATCGTTTCCTACTCCTTTCATCATGAATTGAAAATTAATCTGGCCATGTGGCGGAGCAATCAAAGGGCTACTTGGCTGCATGGCTGGCTGAAATGAGTTTTAAATTTGCCACATGCTCAGAGCCAATTCTGACTGGTGCAATTTGGTCTGTATCAAGACCAATTCATTCATTTTCCAAAGCATTTTGTTATCCTTGGATGAAAGTTATGCAGCGTGATGTAGGTCTCTGTGTAAACCATTGCCAGAATGAACAGAGGAACACCTTGTACTTCATGGGCTCTAGCGCATGAAAGATGATTGGTAGGCCAGTCTGTACAATGGGTAGATTTTAAAATTCCTTTTTTATGCACACTTGCTGTTGTGCGAATGTCTTCTTTTACAGTTATTTAGAATTAACCTGTCAAAACTACAAGGTGAATGAATTTACAAGCATGAGTCTTAACTCCCACACTCCTTCTGACCAATTTGACTGGGGCTTTCCCTTCTAGCACAGCCAGCCACAACTCTTGCTTCAGATTTTCCAGTGCTACCTCTGCCTCTCTTGCAATCATTTCTGCTTCTATGAAGTAGGTTATAAATACTGCCCACTATCAGAATTCTTCCCTGGCACCAGCAGTACCCTTTTGAAACACCCACTTCGCTAGTGAGTGCCTACGTAGTGTGGAAAGGAGCACTGAAACGGTCTCTAAGTCAACACTGAAGAGAATGGAGGTTATTGTAGAGTTCTGATTTAAAAGGATTTTAGCCAGCACAGCTAGGAAAAACCTTTGTCTGATGTATCTACTATGTAACCTTCTGTTATTCTTGCCTCTGCAATTTTTAAAATTGCATTTAACTTTTTTTTTTTAAACTGTAGTCCTAGTCAATGTCTGAGCAGAGAAAAGGCACATAGAGAGAGAGGCTGTTTTACTCTTTCCCCTCTGTTTCTTTTCCAGTTCCAAATGCTTTTTTTCAGGTGAGTCCAGACTGCAATTTGCTGATAGAAAGACACTGTTCACATGCACAGGCGTTAATTATGACCTAATATTACGGGGATCAGACCCCCTAGTACAGAAAACAAATTCTGGGCTTGAGCCCTGCCACAAATTAAGCTCTGCTTTCCACCCCTAACTAAAACACCCAGCTGTTGGTCCACATCTCCACAGCAAGTATCTCATGCCCGAGGGCATCATGATGCACACTTTGGGAACCACCAGTATAGCCTAAAACAGATTTGTTCTCCCAAACAGTAGATGGAGAACAGACCAGTCATGTCATAATCACGTCAGCCAATCATATGGCTTTTTGAGTTTTTCCAGTTATCAGACACGCTTTGAAGTATATTTTCAAGAAAACTATGAAACTTACAGTGACAGTTCTTGTTCTTCTAGCATATGACTGTGTAAATGATAAAATAAGGAAGTGCAAGGTAGCTGTGGGCTCTGGGGCACAGCTCTCGGGGGGGGCATGGTGTCTCTACCTGGTGGCATATTGGGCAGTACCGCCACTAGTACTAAGGGCACAGCCATCCAACTAGTTGACTGGGCCCTCTGATGAGTGTGCCTCCTTGGCCAGTGCCTGACCTCTGATGTCATTTGTGGAATTAAGAGGCTGGCATTCATTCATTCATTCATTCATTCATTCATTCATTTATTTATTTATTTATTTATTTATTTATTTACCACCTTTCCTATGTTCAAGGTGGTGTACAACTGAAAAATAAAATGCAATCATAAAAACACCTTTTATTTAGCGTATGGCATATAATACATGGACTATACATCAGGCTAGATCAAATGTCAATGTCCAGTTCATGCAGCCATTCAAGGACAGAGTTACCTTCATAGAAAAAGTCAGACCATGGGCCAGTATATGCCCTCAGTTTGCAGCCAGACACAATGTGGTACATGGTCTGGTGGGAGAACCCGCAATCACACTGAGGGGTAGATACTAGCCCCCATTTAAACACTGAGTCCTGACAAACACCATGTAGGGTACAGATCCTATTCAAAGTTTTCCATTTGGCATTGATGTTAAAATTGTTGTGCAGATGTTGTGCGAGTGCCAGAGGAGGCTTTCTGGGTTTGAGGCCACCGATTGATAGATGAGGAAGATTGGCATGCACTGGTAAAAGTGGGTTGTTGTTGGTTTTTCTGTATTCTTTCACTAAAGCCTCTTGTCACACCCTCTTGGGGTGTGATGCTATTTCGCCTCCTCATGGTGCACCCTGGATAGCACGAAAGCGTGAACTAAATGAACTAGCAATCAGCTGGCAGCCAGACCACATCGTAGATTTCCTGGCTTTCTAAAACATTGCAGTGGAAAAACACCTAAATAAAAACCATTAAAAGCAATTTAAGATTACAAAGTTAATCAGTACGGAGAAAAATATAAAAAATAGCAACACTATAAAAACAATATCATAAATGTAGCAACCAAGGGGAAAAAAGGGTTGCTAGGAGGTTCCTCCTTCCTCCTCAAAGGCCAAACAAAATAAATATGTTTTTTAGAGTTAGAGTTAGCCTAGTCACTTACGGCCCATTGTATCCAACTTTCCAGCGCCAATGCAACTGTGCTAATATGGTGTGCACTGGTGTGGTGGGGATCTCCCACAGGATCTCCTCTATGGAGAACTCGTGCAAGGAAAGCGCCCTACGGGTAGACCACAGCTGCGATACAAGGACATCTGTAAGAGGGATCTGAAGGCCTTAGGAGTTGACCTCAACAAGTGGGAAACCCTGGCCTCTGAGCGGCCCGCTTGGAGGCAGGCTGTGCAGCATGGCCTTTCCCAGTTTGAAGAGACACTTGGCCAACAGTCTGAGGCTAAGAGGCAAAGAAGGAAGGCCCATAGCCAGGGAGACAGACCAGGGACAGACTGCACTTGCTCCCAGTGTGGAAGGGACTGTCACTCCCGAATCGGCCTTTTCAGCCACATTAGACGCTGTTCCAGAACCACCTTTCAGAGCGCGATACCATAGTCTTTCGAGACTGAAGGTTGCCAAGTGGTGTTGTGGGGGTAGTCACTGAGACCTCCTTAGGGTAACGGAATGTTTGTTCAGTTATCTTGGGGCCGTGCTGGAAAGTCGGATGGGCCCTTAGCCCAGGAACAATCAAAGGCTGTGGATTTGCATTCACACGCATGTTTGTTTGTTTGTTTGTTTGTTTGTTTGTTTGTTTGTTTGTTTGTTTAACTATAATTCACACACATCTTTTTGAGATCTCGCAAATATTTCATTTTAGGTCAAGGACCCGGAGATCAGAGTTAGACAAGTCCTGTAGGCAGGAATGCCTGCCCGCTTCTGCTGAGCCAGCTGTTCTTGTCCTCACACTTTTTCCACATTGTTCCTATAAAAGAGATCAGCTTTCCTATTTTGCTTCTCCTTATTTTCTGGGAAGGGCATGGCCACAACGGATCAGACAGGAAAGGAAGGGGGAGGGGAAAAAGCCTCCCTGTCACCTCCCTCTCTCACTGCTCTCTTCACCATACGCCAACTGCTGAATGTGAAAGATTCATGAGCTGAGTGTTGACGTGCTGAGAGGCTGAGAAATTCCCTGACAGCACCAAGTGGCTTGCCGTGGCGTCCTCAGCCTGACCTTCCCCTCCTTCTGCGCTTTCACTCTTGGTAACCAGAGAGGGGAGGAGGAGCCATGATTCATCACTGGGCTGGCTGTGACTCACATTTTAAGTCAGGGGCTGGGTGCGCTGGGTATACTGGGAACTGGGGGGTTAACTCAGGGGAACAGTCTCTTCTTTGGTGGGTATAAATATACACAGAAAGGCCAGGCCAGGGCTGCTTTGACAGACATCCAGGGTCTTGTTCTCTGACCCAACAAACATAAGAATCAGCCACATTCCTCAGTCAGGCTGTCTGGCAAGGGTGCTGCTGGCTTTCCTCACTGACAATAGAGCTGCGCAAGGACTCAGGCAAAGGTCTTTTCCAGCTCTGCTATCTGGAAATTCAGTGACTGGAGATGACTGGAGATGCCAGGGATTGCACCTTGGCCCCGGGCACATGCTGTACTCCTGAGGGCCAGCATAGATACGACAGACCCCAGAAAAGTAGAAGTTCTCATGGATTTTTTTAAAGTGTCAATGGAAATTGCTGGGTGGGAAATTTGAATCTCTGGAAGGTTAGGAGTGTCTCAACATGGAGAAAAATAAGCAAAACATGGGCGGAATTATCGATTTTTACCACAACCAAGCATCATCAAGTCTGATTGCTACTCACTGGAAGCTGGAGCAATGCTATTCTTACAAATGAGGCTTCCAGAGGGGAAGAAGACACAGGCTGGCCCTGGCCCAAGAGGAAATGCTGAAATCTGGAACAGGGTAAAGGCACACAATATGGAACTGAAAAAGCAGCAGTTTCAGCTGGATCTGGCATCCAAAAGGAACCAATGTACCAAATGCGCATCTCAAAGAAGCAGAGACCAGAGCAACTCATCACCTCTCAGGAAGAGCAGCTGGCTGAGAAAGAACAGGCCTTGACAGATCTCAAACAAGTCAAGGACACGGATTGCAGAGCTGGAGTTTAAAATGTCTTCATTTGACTGGAAGGTGGCAGAAATAGGAGCTGAGCAAGATCTTCCTGGCTCCAGGCCAAATAAGGCTTTTAAACAGAGCTGGCCCAAGGATTTCCGGCACCTGAAGCAGTGAACAAGATGCCCCCCCCCCCGATAATGTACCAGCCTTTGCCCAGCTAGCAGAGTAGAACATCCCTTTTGCCTGAGCCCAAAATGGAGAGGACTAACATTCCAGTCATCAGTGGTCAGGGAGCCAGCACACAGAACCCATCGGGAAAGGACTTGAGTTTTGCTGGGATGCCAAGGCTTCCACAGACAATGCTGATAGCACTGCACATGCACAAAGGGTTGTAGTGGTGCCTGCATAATAGGAGCACACTTCCCATAAAACGGGAGTCACTTGGACAAAGAAGAATGCACACCGACATTAGCAAGCTCACATGATGCAGCAGCATAAAACTGGCAGATAGCTCAATAGGAAAGAGCAAAGCAATGAGACACAAGAGCTCTGGATTTGAATCTTGCTTTGAGGGGTGCACATGTAGCCTCTGTAAGGCAAAAACTTCCTGATGATGATAATCAGTATTCTGGAGGCTGTGAGCAAGGTGAGGCTGTGAGCAAAATGCAGGCCCTGGACTGGAGTTGAATGTGGGGGGAATTTCCCTATTATTAAGACTGTTGTGGTGAGAAACAAGTGGAGGTGGGGAAAGGCCACTTGCTATTGTAGGAACAGAGTCACACTTGATACAGTCACAGCTTTTATAGAACAGCATCATGGCGGAGTGAAGTCTAACAACATGTAGAGAAAAGGTGCAGCTCATCACCTTGATGTTCCTGCAGGGCTTCCTCCCTGGTATGCTTGTTGTTTACATATTGGTTTTCAGAGATCATTCACAAGGGACCAAACAAAAAAAAAAGATTGTTCTTTGGTTGTGAAGTATATTGGAATGGCCTGAGATCCTGCACTCTGACTCACAAACAAGCCCCAGAATGAAAAAAAAAACAGGTCCTTAGTCCCTGGTACTTGGACAGATGGGAATACAAGGAATCATGAAGACTAGAGATTAAAGCTAAAGGCTTCACAGAAAAGGAGAAGGCCTGCTGCTGGAGAAAGCCATTCTGCTGTATGCAATTGCAAAAAGTTGTCTGACTGGTTGCGTGTGCCCGCACGGTTGTTGCAAAGGAAGAGAGCTAAGAGGCTCGTAGGTTTCAAGTGTGAGGTGTGGGTGGATGGTCAGGATCTTGACAAGAACAATGGGCCAGGGATTGCTGGATGTTGTGGAGGAGATGTCAGATACCATGCACTCAATAGGGGACAGCTGGCTAGTGAGACTGTGTGGAAAAGTAGTGGTGGTAGGAGTGATGTACAACATGTCAGAGCTGAATAAACGGCAAGGTCAAATCAGGGCAAGATGATGGAGGAGGAATTACTTTACCATGGAGCTCTGGATCCTCTGTGTATCTGTATATGCAATAGGGGAGATTTCAGTTGGTCTTAGTGGGTTGCATTTCTGCCATTCCTGCCGAATTCAGTTTTCTGTGGGACCAACCCTGGTTCTCTGCTGTAGGTGCCAAATGAACAGCATGAACAAAAATTTATATGGTCATGATCCCTACTTCTGGAATTTGGTATCACACTGTGATGTCACTCAGATATGTGACATCACACTGTTCTCCTGGCCAGGTTCTCACATGTGGTATACCAAAAGGTAAAGGCAAGCATCTGAGGTTGCTTTGATAGGCCTCAGTAGACCACACTTGAATGACCACAGTATCCAATGCATCACTGCGCAGCCACCCTCTAGCCATTTTAAAACAAAAGCACCTTGAATAATCATGTAGAGTTAGAGTCATTTTTGAGACTAAAGCTTACTGCTCCAATCATCCTGAAGGAATCACAGTGAACATCAAGTGTCCTCTAAAAAATCTGGACACTTAACAATGTTCTTGGTGCCAAGTGCTCGAGAGGCTGCCAAAAGTCCCGTGTCTCTTGGCAACTCTGCAATGGCCTGAAACAGCTGAAGACCTTTCTGTAGCCAGAAGCCAGCAAGACAAGAAAAGTTCCTGTTTCTAAATTTGAAGGGGAAGCGGTAAACAACAGGCGCACTTTCTGCAATATACACAAGAAGACATAAGCTCTCTTTAGGTCTGTAGCACGGGAGGGGGTCAGCCTCCCACATTTCTGAATGAGTATAAGCATCAACCGGGTATGTCTCATCTTGTGGTGTTAATCAGAATCATTTCTAAAGGAAGAGATTTCAGCAGCCAATCAGTGAAGGTCAGCAATGATGCTAAATGCTAGTACTTTTTTTTAAGTGAAAACATGGTATGTGGAAATATGGTATTTTAAGTGAAAAATGTGGTATGTAGTACTGCAGTGCAGTGTGCAGGAAACAATCATACATAACCCTAGTGATTTCCCTTAGAAATACATGCATTTCATTTGAATGTTGTTATTGTGGGGACAGGTTTTCCTTCTGCCACGGTCATTAAGTTAGAAAGTGTTTGTCACCACCCTCTTTTTGCTGAACCAAAGCACTACAGAACAAGCATCTTCCTGGTCTCTGCCCTTTTCTATGAGTAATGCAAGTGTCGAGTTCTTCCCTGCGATCATCTGAGATTTCAAGGCTCTTCAATACCTTGTAAACAAATCCTCTGCATTTTTGTTGCTGTCATGCCTTGTCAAGAAAGATTGCCCTTGTAGTTTTCTCCCCTTAATCGCTATTTCTTTAATCGTTGCTTGCAGTTCACCAACTTAAAATGAGCATTGATGGTGCTCGATGGCTGGTGACTGTTAGCTGAAAACTGTTAGCTGGGAGGTTATTAGTGTGGGTGCAGAAGGGGCATAACTTGGCAGTTTGACTGTAACCTTTGAAAGATACAGTTTGGCAGCTGGTTGACAAGAAGGAAGCTTGGGTGGACTAACGGCATGCTGGGTCTATCTGAAAAAAACAAATGTTGCTTAAAAGGCTAACACTGCTTATCTGGATGCTCAGTTTGCTCAGTTTGAGATGCTAGATTTGGGATGCTACCAAATTTGTACCCCTGCTTAGTTTGAGAAGCTTCCACATTAGAGCCTTTTAGCACCTCGGAGATCCTGCTTTCCCACATGAGCTGCAAAAAAAAAAAACAAACGGAAGCAGAGATTTCACACAGCCTTTTATATTGTTTTATATTAACTATGTCCTCCCTATAACCAAGATCCTTCTATAATGTCTACACACAAGTCAGTTCCAAGCACTGACAGTCCCTGACAATGTCAAATAAATATCCATTATTTGCAGGTTCAACCAGTTTTATTGGTTCTTCTTGAAGGCAGATTAGCAAATCCCTTGATCTCCCTTGAACAGCCTCTGTGTTCATTGCCCCATGTCTTATCATTATTCTTATTTTCCTATTAAAAAGAAAAGAAAAAAGAATCAGAAACAACAGTTAAAGTTGCCCACCCCATGGAAACAAAAACAGACATGGAGCAATTCTTAAAGAAACTATTCAAGGGGCAATTATTCACACATCCCCCTGCTGGGGTCACAAACTCATAGAACTGGAAGAGATGTAGAAGGTCACTGAGTCCAACCCTCTACCAATGTAAACTGTCCACAGCTACAACATCCCTGATAGGTGACTGTCCAGACTTCCAACAATGTAGAAGTCAAACTACCACCTTCTAAGGCACAGTTTCACTGCCAGACAGTTCATATCATCAGTATTCTTCCTAATATTAATTGAAATCTCTATTCTTGTAATTTAAACTCATTTGCCCTGGTCCTACCCTCCAGAGCAGAATCTCACATATTCATCGGCCATGTGGGAATACGTCACAAAAAGTAAGGTCAATGTACGGTAGCCAGCAAGTGCATCTAAAGGTACCAGTGTGAGAGTCAAAGAGGCAAGAGAGTCAAAGAAGCAAGACAGAGCTGCTACTTTCCTAGTTTTCAACCCCTAATTGGCAGATACCAATGTTAACTATTTCAAGGACATAAACATTACACTTTGTTTAGATGCAACACAATAATGACCATGAGCTCATCTACCTCCTCCAATTGCAGTCCGCTATTTATTTTTTATTTAAAAAAAATATTTTCAACATGCCTGTTCTGTAACTGAGGTTTTGATTTCAGCTGGAATCCAGGACCTGTGGGACAGGAAATCTTAAAAGTCCTTCTGGACCAAGGTCAACACACACATCCCCTCCCATGTTTTGGATTTTGCAGCTGTTGTTTCTCATAATAACACAGGTGCCAAAGTCTTTATAGGTCAGCCTGAATGAAACCTAGAGTCCTTCAAGTATCCAGCACTGTAGCATGTTACAGGGGCAGGGAAACAATAACCTAAAGGTAGAACTGAAGAATGTGAGAATGGAATGTTGGGGCCAAGAAGTTTAGCACAAGAGTTCTGAAGTGCTTGTGGCCACACATTGCTCAGTCTGCTGTCATAAGTGCCACTGTGGCATCACAAATGTCATGCAGCCATTATGTGCTACAGAGCCACCAATGCAAATGGCTGGAGGCTCTGTGTACACGCCAGTCACTCTCAGATGCCCCTCCAGAGCAGGAAAGGTGGCAGAAGGGGTGGTTTGGGAGAGGATCAGAGCAGGGAGTAGGCTGAACTAGGGGCGGGAGGGGGCAGATCTCGGTTAGCAGTGCATACTTGGATCCTATTGCCCTTTCCTGGTCGAGATCTGTCCTTGGGTCTCCTTGAATATATATCAGCTAAATAGCTAGCATAGGTTCAAGGAGACTCATTGGCAGCTAGGTGGCCTACCAGGGAATAAGTAGAAAATATTTTTCTTATCTTTCCCAGGCATCTGGTTGCCTCCCACCAGTATTGGATGCAGCATGCGCTCCAGCAACATGACTGCATCATGTTGGATGGTGGGGGACCAGATTGGGGCATGAGCTGCATCACGTTGGATAGTGGGGGATAGGACTGGGGCTTGAGTTGTATTAAGTCAACACAACCAGCTCTGGGGCAGGGATAGATTAATCAGGTATTTGTTTTAATTGCAGGGGAATATACTTGAGCTCTGGAGAGGCTGAGCATACATTCTGCAATGAAAAATGAGTTTTTAAAAAGGAAGGGGAAACAGTTTATAATGACAGGATATAAAATTGGAACAGTTCAGAGTAGGAACTGTTGATGTGCCTCATAATGATGGCATAGGCATCATCTCAGAGGTACCAGTATTACATCTACTAGCTCTGTAGCAAATATCATGACATAGTTGTGCATGCATCATCATCCCAAGGGTTACAAGTGTGTTAGTCCATCAGCCCAACTCAGTGGTTCTCAGACTTTTTAGCAATGGGACTACACTCTATTGCAGCGGTTTCAACCAGCGTGTTACGGCACATTCATGTGCCCCAAATGCTTCACAGGTGTGCCGTGGGTGTTTGGGGGAGGGTCATTTACTAGTAGGGCCATGGGGGGGGTGAGCCCCTCACCAGCAGCTCAGTATGCCTTATCAATTGTCTAAAAACTGACAGCACACCTTGACAATTTTAGTGCCTTTCGCAGTGTTCCGCAAGATGAAAAGGGTTGAAATCACTGCTCTGTCAAGACTTATCTAGGTTTACAAGACTTTAAAAAAAGAATATCTAGAAAGAAATATTTGTTTGTTTATAAGTAACAATAACCAGAAAAAGACCCTAAAACACTTATCTCCCTTTATTTACACATGCTTGCAACCTGCAGGAGCTGAGCTATTTGCAGGGTAATTAGCAGCTACAGTATCTGCTTTTTGGACAGTGTCAGGGCTTGACGATCAGCCTGAAGAAAACACAGGTCAGGATGTGGACTCACCTCCCTGCATTACAATCTCTGCACATGAACTGGAGGTTGTCCATGACTTTGTGTACCTTGGCTCAACGATCTCCGACATTCTTTCTCTCGATACAGAGCTAAACAAACGCATCGGTAAAGCAGCTACCACGTTTTCCAGACTCACAAAGAGAGTCTGGTCCAACAAGAAGCTGATGGAACATACCAAGATCCAGGTCTACAGAGCTTGCGTCCTGAGTACACTTCTGTACTGCAGCGAGTCATGGACTCTTCGCTCACAACAGGAGAGGAAACTGAATGCTTTCCACATGCGCTGCCTCCGACGCATTCTCGGCATCACCTGGCAGGACAAAGTTCCAAACAACACAGTCCTGGAACGTGCTGGAATCCCTAGCATGTATGCACTGCTGAAACAGAGACGCCTGCGTTGGCTCGGTCATGTCGTGAGAATGGATGATGGCCGGATCCCAAAGGATCTCCTCTATGGAGAACTCGTGCAAGGAAAGCGCCCTACAGGTAGACCACAGCTGCGATACCTCTGCAAGAGGGATCTGAAGGCCTTAGGAGTGGACCTCAACAAGTGGGAAACCCTGGCCTCTGAGCGGTCCGCTTGGAGGCAGGCTGTGCAGCATGGCCTTTCCCAGTTTGAAGAGACACTTGGCCAACAGACTGAGGCAAAGAGGCAAAGAAGGAAGGCCCATAGCCAGGGAGACAGACCAGGGACCAGAGACAGACCAGACCACTGCACTTGCTCCCAGTGTGGAAGGGATTGTCACTCCTGAATTGGCCTTTTCAGCCACACTAGATGCTGTTCCAGAACCACCATTCAGAGCACGATACCATAGTCTTTCGAGACTGAAGGTTGCCTACAGGGCTTGAGGCAATTAGTTATCCGATCTTTCCATCACTTTTTGGCAACCCACCAAAAATCAGGTCAGGACCCATCCACTGGCCTAACTTGCACCAAATATAATGCTTTTCTGCTTATTTATTTAGATTTAGATATAGATATATCTTCCCCATATCTCCCAGGCAATTGAGTGACTGCTAACTGGACTAATATTATCCCTGCAAACTGGGCAAAGAGGCAGCTTTTCAGATGGTGCCCCATTATTTAGTAGGCGGAGAGCAATTGTCCATCTCTGTCTCAGCATTCTCTCCTTTTCCAGTGATTGTTTCTGAGGTCTTTCTTGCATCTTCTTTTTTTTAGATTGTAAGCCCTTTAGGGAGAGGGAACCATTTGTTTTGCTATGTAAACTGCTTTGTGAACTACTCTGTTGAAAAATGGTATACATAAGTATTCTTAAAAATAACTGACCTTTACATTTTTAATAAAACTTTATTTATATCCCGCCCTTCTCCCTAAAGGGACCCCATTTTTGCTTTAAAAAAGAGAATGGAAAAAGATACAAACTGCTGGCATGCTGTTCAGTATTTCCTGGGTGTTTCCCATTGTATAATACATCTGAAAGAACATCAGCTAACAGTATATTAGCAACCAACATAGGAACAACAGTTGTCCTATAAAGCTTACATGTATCTCTTTTCAGTTGCTGAATGAATCAAAACAAAACTTGCAGCAGCCAATGGGAATGAGAGGCAGTTCAGCAGGTGGTTTCCCCTCTGTTCATCTAATTATGGCTCAAGCACAGAGGGTACCTGTCTATAGAGATGAATGGAAATATGCTGCGATGATTGACTCATGAGGAGTTGGCATGTGATTCATAGGAAGCCAAATAGCCCACTGAATTCTGGGACGTGTATTGTACTAACACTGCCGAACAACAAGAAGCTAATAAATGCTTGCTGTTTTTGCGATGCGTTTCTGCCTTGTACAGAAAACCTCTAGTAGTGATGGCTTATAAAATCTGCATTTTTTTCTGGGGAGCAGGGAAAAAAAGATACAAGTTAAAGAAATGGCACCAGGACACAGGTTGTGTATGTTGTCTTGTGTGCTCCCTGAAGCTCCGTGAAGCATTTGGTGGACTACTGTGAGATTACAGGAAGATGTAGACGGGCCTTAGGCCTGATCCAGTGGGCTGTTCTTATGTTAAGTGGCATTCTCAATGACTATAGTAATTGTGTAGACTGCTGCTAAGTAATCTGGCCAAAAAAAAAAAAAAAAAACAGAAAAGAGGAACACTAGACAATGCGAGGAAGTTGAACAGGGAAGAAGAACAGAAGAAAGGAAAGAGCTATGTACAAAGGTAACCAAATGATCCACAAGTGGGAATAGGCCATAGTTCAGTGGTAGCACACATGCTACGCATGAAAAAAGGCCCAGATTCAGTCTCTAGTATGGTCAAGCAGGACTAGGAAAGGCTTTTGCCTGAGAAAGGAGCTCTGCAGAACTTATCTTTCCTTGTTCCACTGATAACTAGCTGATACCTTTTGGCTTTTGGAGAAGAAACACATATTGAAGAGCTTCTCATTTCTTCCAACTTCCTCTCTTCCTCTTTAACAATATATTGAGACCATGGTCTGCCGACACAGTGCCCCCCCCCCACATTAGAACTAGATGCATGTTTCAAGCAAGGGTTGGACTAGATCATCCTGAAGGTCCCATCCAACTCTATGAGACTATGATCCTATGTTTCTTTGTCACTGTAACCATGTGGAAATACTGCCAAAGGAGAGGATCATTAAATGGTCAGTGCTGCATATGACATCACACCCTCATAGATTGCAATGCAATATAAATCAGTGGTCGTCAACCTTTTTTTGTGCCACAACCCCAATAAATAAATAAATATGAGACTGCGGACCTGTCATATGTGCCCTGTTTCGCCTTACATCTTGTGTCTTCAAAACAACCATGTAAGTTGTTAGCAGTCTGAGCAGGGCCAGTCTTAAGAGCTGCAGGGAAAGACAGCGGGAAGTTGTTGTGCAAGATTATATCAATAACTCAGATCTGATCAGGCAGTACCATGATTGGATTGGATCCAAGCCCTCTCTCACACAGACTTTGAAAGGTTGCTTGCCACAACTCACCAAATGAGGAATTCACAACCCCACTGTGTTTGCAACCCACAGGTTGAAGAGCACTGACACAAACTATTCCATTATTCCACAATCAGTAAGCAGGAAATAACCCATATGCAGAGCATATAAGAAAGCAAGCCTAGTTGAAGACTACAGGTCAAGTCATGCATTTGCAGTGGTCAGTGAATTAAGCACATACAAATTATTTACATATTTTATAGGCAAGAGATACTGTGGCCGAGGCGATTCCCAAGTCACGTATGTGCATTATACGAATTCTGTTGTAAGCACAGGTTTCTTTCAAGGGTCTAAGCATGTAAACACAGCTACACTTGGCCTCATGGTTGGGTTGATCATACAGGGCTCCTTTATTCAAAATGTTCTTTCCACAAAGAAAACTATACATAAGGGAGTAGAGTCCTAACTTAACTTTCCCCCGATATGCTAGTTTTCTTCATGCAGGTTTTTTTTTCTTTAATATGTTGGAGCATTGAATCTTATGAGCCCTCCCACCTGGTCTGCAGTGATACAGTCCAAATATAGAATTATAACCAAGTCCCACAGAATTCAAGGACATAGGGCAGTTAACTGCAGAAAAAATTGGATTTAAAAGAGCACGACCATTACAATGTGTTATTTTAAAAAATGTTTCTAGCTATAGCATGCATTGTGGAGAACAAAAACGTGCAGAAACAGGATGCGAATATTGAAACCTTGCATTTCTTAATGACTTTCTTTTTTGCCATCTGTCATTCAGAGATTGGATGCCTGACCATAAACAGCAAGAAAGTGGCCAACAGAACAGCTGCTGCGTATCAGGTCACGCAGCTCTCTTATAAACAGTCTGACATCTGCCTTCATTTTCTCCCATTCCTACAATAGAAACTGATGCACCCACTAATTCAGTTAGAGCCACGGAGAGCCTTTCCAGACAGTTCACCATGGGGGGGGGGGGGGAACACTCCTGCATATCTCTCTCTCTCTCTCTCTCTCTCTCTCTCTCTCTCTCTCTCTCTCTCATTTGCAGCCATATGTCTCCCTGCGAGCCTGCATTTCTGCTGAGGATATATACAGGGTTTTCTCAGCAATGAACGTGTCCCTGGAAAAATGCTGTTCATCCCACATAGCATATTCTGCTGATTGCATCATTGTGTAGAACAGCAAATGCCATCGCAGGCACTGACTGGATGTTTGTGACACAACCAGTGATGTGGCAAAACTTCCCACCACCCCAGCAACCATTCGTCAAGCCTGAGTTCTAGGGAGGCAACGGGCAGTCACATCTACAACCTTCAAACAAGTATGACCCAGAAGCTTAGGTAGTGGGAATGGAGTATAATTTGGCCTTTCTGGCTTGTTGGCAGAAGAAGCCTTCCTTGACTGGTGGTGCTGGTTTCCCTGTAGTCCCCTTCCTTGATCAGAGATGGAGGGAAGGGGGCCTATATGCTGATTGACATCCCTCAAGTAATCAGATCAAGGCCCACTTGTGGCTTAACTCCTGTGCCAACAACCGTCACTTTCCATTTTTCAGTGAGCATGGAAAATCTTTCTGTTCCAAAACCATTTTATTATTGATTTATTTATTTTATTAACCCTGGCTCTTAGCTCAGTAATTACAGTATACTGCACCCAGTTGGGTTATTACACTGATCTGTTTTAGTTATTTATTTTTAAACTGATAATTGAACATTTATATTTATCTCTGTAAGCCACTCTGGGAAAATTATATTTTTAAACTTGGGGTATACATGCATAAAATTAAGTAAGAGAAAAAAGTAGTTGGTGTATTGGAGGCTGAAAGCCTTTTTGCTGTACATCTGTTAAGATCATGCCTTTTTTTTTTTTTAACACTGTGAATGCCAGCTACCCTTTGCCCCAAGGACCAGATAGTTGTCAATCACCACTGAAAATTTAGCTAGCATATATAGTTTTGATAACTAGCAGCTTGTAAAGTTTCATATTTGATCACTATGCTTTTTTAAAATGTCTAGAGCACTCAAATTTTAATTTTTAAGATACAATTGCAAAGTTAAGATTTGGATTCAGCATTCACATTTGAACATTTGCTTTCAACTTTTGAAATGTTAATAGATTTTCAGCACAATTCTGTCTTGCGCTGCAACAGGCAGGCCAGAAGGCTTGCGCTGTATTCATCGCGAGATAGGGTGCCAAAGTGGCTTAAGGGAAACTCTTCCCCTTACCCCTGGGTAAGCCACTGAAGCCCCTATGGGTCTCTTCAGACTTGTGCCACCTCCTGAGGTGTGCACAACTCCGACAACAGTGGAGCAGCTTTTAACCACTCCACACTGCTTGGGAACGGGGGTGCTGTTATGCCGCCCATAGCGGCTGTTATGCCAAATCCCAGCCCTGCCTCCTGCTCCCCACCCGCCTGCCCCGGGATCGCAATGCATCCAACCACCTCCCTGGAACACCTCCCTCCCACCTTCTCCCCACCCAACCCAGAGCCTTACATCAGCCAAGCTTGGTTGATGCAAGGCTCGCTCCGCAAGCTGCCATGGAGGCTGGATGCAGCCTCTGTGCGCTGGTGCGGCTTGCTCCTGAGGAGGTGCAAACGTGCTTTACAGCATGTTTGTGACCCTCTGAGGCTGGCGCAAGGGATTTGCTCCAGTTTAACACGAGGTTAGGATTGTGCCCTTTTAATTTTTTCCCCAATATTTCATTGCAGCTATTGATTTAATTTACCCTTGCACTTTTCAAAAACAATAACCCAGGAATTAAAATTTGGAACCTTCCCCTGTGACTCCCCACATTCACGTAGAAAGCACTGCTGATTTTTTTTATTATGATTTCTTTCTACCCATTCAACCCATGCACAGAAGAGCATATAAGGCATGAGAAACTAGCCCCCATGTTTTTGACTTAGTTCTGACTTAATGTGCACCTGGGTAACCATGGAAATGAAGGGAGCTGCACATTTTTTTCCACACCCTTCTTCACAGTAAGGAGTCCTTTATATCTGCATTTAGTTTTCAGTGCCACGTAATTATGTCTAAAAGTGCTGTTTAATTAATTAGTCATAGCCATTTATTCCCAGTATTGTCTTGCACTCTCCTGCTGACACCCTTAAGGCTTATTCCTCTGTAATGTGTTGAAGATGCTCAGATCTCTTGCACAGCATGTTAATGAATACATGGGATGTCCGTGTGATTCAGGATTTCATCAGTGCTCTGATTTTCTTCTGGTGTAAGGGGATAGTTTGGTATTCCTGTCTGTGGAAATCCTACTGATGTCCATTTATTTATTTGTTTAAGTATTGATTTACAGTCTTTATTTTTTTCTCAGCATTCAAGGCGGTTTACCTAGGCAGGTAAGTCTTAAAACCACCATTTTTCAATGGGGTTTTTACAATATTATTCTGAGAGGTACTCACAGAACCTTCAGTCCATCAGATGTTTTCCCTCATGGTGTGGTTTTCTCTTCTGGCTGCGTGCTTTTCCACTCCTGCAGGTGACAGTAATTCAAGCCCAGGCAGGTTCTCAAGGCCTTAACCTAGAGTTCCTAGAGGTGCGTGAACCCAGTGCCTGGGGTATTTCTCCCATTTGCCCAGCACTAAGTCAGTTGCTGACATTTTCGTTTACCTAATGTTTTGCCAGATTCCCGGTCAAAGCTTCACTTAGAGAATTATGCCCACTTTAAGCTAATTAGATCCCTTGTTCCCCAACAATGATCCTAGTTCTGCCCTGCAGCACTGCAGGATCCCACCACCAGGGTATCATGCCTGTTCAACCTGGAGAGGTCCTTCTTCCTCCCCTCCCCTACCAGCAGCTCCTCCTGCCACTACAGCAGCATCTTGGTCCACAGTAGGTCGTGGGCATGGCAGCCACACACCAATCTCCCGCAGTGTCTCCCGCAGTCTCCAAAGTCCATTCACCCATCTGTCTTTTAGTCAGTTCGTCCATCAACAGTTCTAGTAGTCCATCAGGCATTAGTTCCTCAGTCCATTAATCTTCGGTTCGGTTTCCTTCCTTCCTCAAGCTTTTCTCCTTCTACTACCCACCAAACGCTCCCTTCATCAGGTACTGCTTTTATGCTTGAGGGCCCTATTGCCTTCAAGGGGCTGCAACTGTGCAGCACACTCACTGCAATCTAAGGCCCTGGTGTTAATCCCATGCTTGCCTACCAGAGCAAGGGTAGCTGACACCACACCCTATCTCCTTGAGGGATCTTGCACAGTTCCATTACACCTGATAGTTCAGTTCTAGCTATACTTGCCAGCTGACCTCGCCATTGTCCTCTGCTCTCTCACGGCAGATGGTTCATCAGCGACTCCGTCCTCTTACAATGGGTTATAGTACTTTGTCAGCCACCTTCGCATCTCCTCTCCAAGGGTATGACTCAGTTCTTCCTGCTTAGCTTCAGGCTGTAGGACAGCTCCACCACCACACCACACTTCCTGCTGTTTGAATAACTACTGGTACATGCTGATTTTTCATGAGGCTCTACAGATAGGTGACTGGAGTGGGGCAAGGTGGGGCTCTGGCTAAGGGCCCTCAGCCATCAGAGAACCCAACTGGGTTGGCCAACTGCCGTTCTCTCATTTCTGGACCTAGCAGCACTACCTAAAGTGCCATCAGGAAGCAAGCAGGGCTCCATGAAGGAGGCCAATGTTTCACCTCAGGACCCTCAAGAACCTGACCGCAACACTGGCTTCAGGAATTGGGTAGCAGTCAATTGTTTTAGCAAATTTGTGCCTGAATTCTTAGTATGTCTTTTTTTTCTAACAAACTTACTTCCAAAGATTTTACATATCTTTAATTCAGACAACAGGACTTCCTGTTCTTTTATCCATGATTCTGGATGTTTTCATGTAAAAAATGGATGTAAAAAGGTAGATGTAAAAAGTTGAAGATACCCTCAAACAGCTGAAGTAGAGAAGGTGTCAAAGAGCAGGACATTTGTTATAGGTGATATTGATTTCTTATGGGTTTAAGGACAGGCCACATCAATTTACTGAGAAGTGCCACAGTTCAGTTGAACTGGATACCTAACTTCACACGGGTTCAGGAAAGAGTAAATGGCTTATTGGAGCCATTATGTACTCACTGTTATCGTACGCCAATGTTTGATGTCACTGGAAATATGCCTACTGACTACTGGGTGTCATTATAAGTTTGCTCAGAGACAACATTGCATGTCCATAACTGCTATGTCCTGTTACACTGATTAAAAAAAATAGTTATCATCCTCTGGACTGCTTAAATCCTATTGATTTCAGTGTACAGGATTGAACCATCATGGATAAGAAGTACCTAGAGCTTGTTAATGTCTACTATTGGACTCCTCCCCTTCCAGAACTGTCTCTTCAATGGCCATGCCACTTGGTTGCTGGGTAATTTCATACTCGTAGTGGCTTGTTTTTCTCTTTCCTCCCCTTTTTCTTTTGTATTGTGTCTGTTTCAGTGATTCCCAAATGGCAGGTTGTGACCCACAACCCCACACTCAATGCTCCACCACAAAGCCTTTCTGGGAGCTCCCAGAGGCCACTTCTGGGTTGGCATTCTGGGGCCCTTAGAGATCAATAGAGTGGGTTGCGGGCCTGGTGAGGCCCAGAAGCAGCCTCTGGGGCTCTCAGAAAGGCTTTGTGGTGGAGCATTGATCAAGGGTTCATGACCACCCACAAAGGACAAAGTGGGTCGCAATGGGGAAAAATTTGGGAACCACTGGTCTGTTGAATTTTAAATCTGAAAGCAGGGCCTGTCTTGTTTTTAATCTGTGTATAGCAGCTAGACAGTTCAAGGCACTTTATAAATACATATTATTACTTTATAGCTAGAGCTGAACTATCAAGTAAATAAAAATGTCAGCAGCTGACCTAGTGCTGAGCAAATGGGGCAGATGTCCCAGGCGCTGGGTCCACACACCACGGACCATGCAGGAAGCCTACTGAGGCTGCTGGCGCAGCTGGAAACTGCACTTCCGGTTTTCCGGAAGTGAAGTTTAAGACCGAGGGGAAGCTTCAGAAGGCTTCCCTGGTCAGTCCTGCTGTCATGCGAGACTCCGTCATGCTCCAAAGGTGGGGGGGGGGGTGGCTTCGTGGATCAGGGAGGGGTAAGTCCACCACTGGAAAATGGAGCAAGATTCCTTGATTAGGCACTGATTAAAAATAGCGCACAACACTGTTTTGTTGGTACATTGGTCAGGTTTACAAAGTGGAGAGTAGGACCTGGTAAGATGCCATGTTACACTACAGTCTAGAATCTTATTATTGCTGATCAGAATTCAAGACAATCAAAAAGTCTCTCTTGATATTCTAACATTGATATTTCAACCGATTTTGTGTGCCTTTAAACATCATATATATCAACGTCAATTATCCGTCTATACCTGTGATGATCCTAGGCCTCTGGGTGGGGCCCGACCTTCACGGGCAGTACCAGTGATACTGTGATTTTTATTTGTGTGATATATATATTTATATTTATATAAAATCCACATGCTTATTACAGTCATTAAATTTACTTGCATTTTTAAGGGATGAGCTGGGTAGCTTTTCAGCGTGTTGATTTTCTAAATACAATCTGTCACTCAGGCAAGTTTCCAAGAATTTAGTCCAAAAAACATATTGATGCTGACAGGATGATTACATTCATGTGGCCATCAGACCACAGAAATGGCAGGAGACATGCAATGCAAGTTGGGATTATGTCAGGGAAAAGTTGGAGGCTGACTGAATGAAGGAGATCGTAGTGGTTAGTGCTCAGTGCATTCCCCCCTTCTGCTGTTCACTTCCCAGATTTATGGGATCAGCGGTTGAATGGGAGGAACTGCTGTCCCACCCCACAGCATGTCAGACAGCTGAGGTACAGTTTCCAAGACAGCAGGAAAAAAGAGAAAAATAGCCTGATGAGCAAGTGGGTTTCTTTCTTTCTTTTTTTTAAAGTTTCAACAGTTTGCTGAAAAAGTAACCCACTTCTCAGTTTAAATTTTAAAATACGAACTTGGCTTGCTTCTGCAGCAGTGGAAGGGGTTGCAACCACAGCAACCGTTATCCTACATGTGTGTGTGAGTGCATGCAGAGTGTCGTTGGATTGCTCTCACCAAGAACTAATCCAGCACTGGAACTAAAATTCAGAAGTCTTTCCAATGTCCTCCCATACGGTGATCTTAAGTTAAGAAAATGTGGCAGCTCTCAAGAATGGTCTGAATACTGACTAATGGTCCAGAGTACCACACTTTAAGAACCACTGCATTAGATAAAATGTGCTATGGCTTGGTGCATTAACATGGCTATGGGCCTGCACAAGTGGTACCAAGTACTTGGAGTTGTTCTTTTTTCCTACATGTAGCAGACCTGTGGACTTTTGCTTTCTGAGCACCTTTTCTGTCAACACTTCTGAAGTCTCACATAGTAGAAACTGGGGGAATAGATTCTGGCTGGGCATATTTGCAGGCATCAACTGGCTTAACAATGATTACTGCTTCCTAGAAAGCATTGAGAACTGTGGTTTAGGGTGGGGCTAGAGATTGCTAAGAGAATTCTCATCATCATCATCTCATTACGGTGACCAGGATTCATTGGGCAAAGCCATGATAGTTAAATTGTATGAAACCAATAAATGTTTATAGCTTGAATAGGCCATAGAGTTGAATCTAAGCCATCAAACAACATGGTTCTGCAGCACAAATACCCTTCCCTGATCAACCACTCATGTAATTGGGAAAGGACAGGACTACTTTGAGCATTTTTGAAGTAAGCATAATGGCATTAAAACATTCACTTAGGAGGTCCTTTGAGAGATTCTAAAGAGCAATAGACAAAACAGGTAGAAAAAAAACACATCCCTCCCTAGAGTGGCTTCCTCAGCTGAGGCCTATCTTAAAAGAGAAAAATCACACCAATTAGAAGCTGCCAATAACAATTCACATCTTTGGCTACAACAGTTGCAAGAGGAATAACACAATCCTTCTGGCAATGAATGTAATTCTGTTGAGGATGAAGTTATTTCACTTGTGTAAATAAGGATGCTATTCTGCGACCACCCCTTCAACCCCTGAAAGATGAACTCACGATGAAAGCCTGTTTTGTTTTTGGTCCTCTACATTCACCACTCTTTTTTGCTCATATAAGCATCCTCTCTCTACAGGATCCATGACTCAGCAGCATCCCCAAGAGCTTTGGCAGGCCTTCAACACATGAAAAGTGACTCAGCAGCTGTACCATCTCAGCATCAGCAGCCTGCTTGATAATAAACCATCAGGGGGAAATGGGCATCATTTAAAAAAAAAAAAAAATACACTGTTGATCCCTCTTGCTAAAAGCAAGAAAAAAATGGCTCAATTTGGGGCTGGTCAGAGTGCAGTTGTCAGCAATCCAATCTGCTATTGGGATCTCAGAGAAATTGGAATAGGCTTTGCAGTAGGTTTCAGAGATGCAATGATGTATAATCTGCTAAAGGGAAACCTCACTAAGCCAAGACCTTCCACCCAAACACCACCGCCACAAACAACAACCAATAACTACCCAGTCTGATACCCAAAAGTATGTGTGGGAAGAAGACTGCACAACCTTAAGAACTGCAGTGTCTGGGAGGGGGTGAAGGCAAGTGTATTATGCAGATCCCTTGGCCAATCTCAACCTTTGTTGTAAGAGTTCAGTCCACTGCAGAACCTGTGGTTAAAAAAAAAAATTAAATAAGAACATAAGAACAGCCCCACTGGATTAGCCCATAGGCCCATCTAGTCCAGCTTCCTGTATCTCACAGCGGCCCACCAAATGCCCCAGGGAGCACACCAGATAACAAGAGACCTCATCCTGGTGCCCTCCCCTGCATCTGGCATTCTGACATAACCTATTTCTAAAATCAGGAGGTTGCGCATACACATCATGGCTTGTACCCCATAATGGATTTTTCCTCCAGAAACTTGTCCAATCCCCTTTTAAAGGCATCTAGGCTAGACGCCAGCACCACATCCTGTGGCAAGGAGTTCCACAGACTGACCACACGCTGAGTAAAGAAATATTTTCTTTTGTCTGTCCTAACCCGCCCAACACTCAATTTTAGTGGATGTCCCCTGGTTCTGGTGTTATGTGAGAGTGTAAAGAGCATCTCCCTATCCACTCTGTCCATCCCCTGCATAATTTTGTATGTCTCAATCATGTCCCCCCTCAGGCGTCTCTTTTCTAGGCTGAAGAGGCCCAAACGCCGTAGCCTTTCCTCATAAGGAAGGTGCCCCAGCCCCTTAATCATCTTAGTCGCTCTCTTTTGCACCTTTTCCATTTCCACTATGTCTTTTTTGAGATGCGGCGACCAGAACTGGACACAATACTCCAGGTGTGGCCTTACCATCGATTTGTACAACGGCATTATTATACTAGCCGTTTTGTTCTCAATACCCTTCCTAATGATCCCAAGCATAGAATTGGCCTTCTTCACTGCCGCCGCACATTGGGTCGACACTTTCATCGACCTGTCCACCACCACCCCAAGATCTCTCTCCTGATCTGTCACAGACAGCTCAGAACCCATCAGCCTATATCTAAAGTTTTGATTTTTTGCCCCAATGTGCATGACTTTACACTTACTGACATTGAAGCGCATCTGCCATTTTGCTGCCCATTCTGCCAGTATGGAGAGATTCTTCTGGAGCTCCTCTGAATCACTTCTGGTCTTCATCACTCAGAAACGTTTGGTGTTGTCCGCAAACTTTGCAACCTCACTGCTCAACCCTGTCTCCAGGTCATTTACGAAGAGGTTGAAAAGCACCGGTCCCAGGACAGATCCTTGGGGCACACCGCTTTTCACCTCTCTCCATTGTGAAAATTGCCCATTGACACCCACTCTCTGCTTCCTGGCCTCCAACCAGTCCTCAATCCATGAGAGGACCTGTCCTCTAATTCCCTGACTGTGGAGTTTTTTCAGAAATGTTATGTTCTGTGGCACTTCTGCATAATAGTTCCCTCATATGCTGAACTGGAAGCACAGAATGTAAACAAGACATGTTGCCATACATGATTTAGACTGGAATTTTTTTTAACTGTTGTGTCCAAGTCCTATGTATGAAAACATGTCTTTTTTACATTCTGTGCTACCTGTTCAGCAAATGGGCCATGGATCAGAATCCCACTCACACCTGGCTGGGATCAAGGTCCTTGAGAATGCAACAGAGCCTACATCTGAGGAGAACTGCATAGGAACAAGCTGACAGCAGAATAAAGACCGCAGAGAATGCACTGTGAAACCCATTGAGTATAACGGGCTGACAAAATAAGGGAAAGGAAGCAAAAATGTATGTGGCTTGCATATTGAGTATGAAATCTCCACTTGAAATTAAGTTGTAAGATCAAGTTCTTAATTTTTTTGAGTTCTGTCAGCAAAGTATTCATTATCTGGAGCTGGAGCGGTGATGAGCATTTGAATAGATGTTGACGAATGTCTCCAAACAGTGTCAGTGAACATAATCTGAAAGTATATTGCCCACAGCAGTGGTTTTTATACATTTAGCACCGAGACCCACTTTTCAGAATGAAAATCTGTCAGGACCCACTGGAAGTGATGTCATAACTGGAAGTGACATCATCAAGCAGGAAAATTTTTAACAATCCTAGGCTGCAATCCTACCCACACTTACCCAGGAGTAAGTTCCATTTACTATCATTGTTGAAAGTATATACATAGTAGCTTGTTAAAAGTACAGGTCTGTAACATTTCTGCAAATGCAGTCACATACCATGGTAACATCAAGTATAATATATTAAAAATAAAATATTGAAATGAATGGGGACCCACCTAGTGGGTCCCGACCCACAGTTTGAGAAACATTGGCCCTCAGATACATCAGCAAAGAAAGTCTGGTGCCTGGTCCCTCTTACACATTTTTTTTTTACTGCTGTAACATATCATTGGTGATTTTCACTTTTTTTTTTTTTTTTGCTGAAGGAATAAATTGTTCTCAAGAACTCTTGCTCTCATAAATGTTTGAAATGCACTTTGTGTCTTAGGCACCAGGCAATGAAAATACGGTTCTGTTCTGAGCCTTGCTTGTGCCAGAAAAGCTAAAAACAGACTGTGGTGAGTCAAGAAATTCTAGAACTTTGCTGTAGTGATAACTACTGGAAATTTCATTCCAGTATTTTGAAATGAAGCTGTTTCATTTCCTTTGCCTAAGATGATGCACTGAGAAGATAGCTGGTGTAGCACAGAAGACTATTAAACTCCCTTGTTACCAGAGTTTTAATAAGGGATTCAAATAAGGGATGCCCAACTGCACCAGCCTGAACCACCGAATGGCTCAGTCACAAAACCTAGCACTCTTATTGAGTTATCCTCTCCGCTATACCTGCAATATGGGGATGATGTTTCTGTTGTTATAAATGTTTAACTGCAACGTTTCACCGAATAAAGTTCACAGAGTGCTTTACGTTCCAAAATAAATGAAAAGATTATCGTCCCAAACAGACTCATAATCTAAAAGACTGATAAAAAAGAGGCACCCATAAACACTGCGCTCCAGAATGGCTTAACAGCTGTCATACTAGCAAGATCGATGCCAGATTAAATGAAACCATGAGGATCATAAGCGGCTGTATAAGACCCGCTGCTGTCTGTTGGCTCCCTGTTTTGAGCCACCACCAGCACCACCAGCCCTATGGAGACAAGAGGCTTTAGTGGAAGAATATAGAAAAATCACCAACAACCCACTTTACCAGTGCATGCCGATCTTCCTCATCTATCAATTGGTAGGCTCAAATCCAGGAAGCCTTCTCTGGCACTCGCACAACATCTGCACAATAATTTCAACATCAATGCCCAATGGAAAGTTAAATGGGCTGTCAAACGCCCAGAAACAGGTAGGTATATAGACAATCCTGCACTTAAGGTGCCAGGTTTCGACTTACCTCGCCAGCACTGGAAAACTTTGAATAGGATCTGTACCCTACATGGTGTTAGCCAGGACTCAGTGTTTAAATGGGGGCTAGTATCTACCCCACAGTGTGACTACAGGTTTTCCTGCCAAACCATGTACCATATTGTGTCTGGATGGAAACTGAGGGCGTATACTGGCCCATGGTCTGACTTTTTCAATGAAGGTAACTCTGTCCTTGAATGGCTGGACAAACTGGACACTGATATTTGATCTAGTTTAATTGTTATACAAGTCCATGTATTATATGTCATATGCTAAATAAATAAATAAAACCCACAAACAGCTTCAGAGAAAAGATGTAATGCTGGGAAGAATAGAGGCAGATGCTATTCCTCTGCTAAACATAAGAGTATCACCACTTAAAAGATGCCTCTTAGCCTGGACAGCAGAAGTTAATATTGATCAAACCTACAGGGTTGTTGTCAGAATTTTGGTGAGCAAAGTGCATTGAAGACTCTCAAAGCCTTATATTCATACTCAGTTCATACTCAGGGAGTGAATGCGTATTAGAATTCTATTTTTGGCTCAAATCCACAAATCAAATTTCTAAATTTGGCACTGCAGGCTACCGGCTTTCTTCTCTTCCTGTCTGATTCATATTTATTATTCCTGCTGCCTGCATGTCTATTACTTCATTGTCCTTTTGTTCATGTTTCTACCCATTTTTTCCCCAGGTCTGGGCCTCTGAACAGAGACTCCAAAAGATAAATCAACATTAGTAACTGGCTTCATTTCACTTGGCTCATCATTCTCCTTTCAGAGCAGGTATTGGATATCTTGGGTTAGCATTTAAATTGTAAAGTCACTTGGAAGGTTCTCTTGGAGATATCCAATGGTTTATTGATTAGAAAATTACTCCATGCATCATGTCTGTTTGTGATGTGCCCATCACAGTCTTAAGCACTTTTGATTGCACTGGAACAGGATAGCTCTTCTATAAGAATTTCACATAGCACAATTCAAGACACGATGTGAGGATTCCCTTTCTTTCTCCTGCATTTCACTCCACCTTATTGATCCTTGTCATTCACCAAGCACAGTCATTACCACTTAATGTGCTTTTCCTCAGCATCTGTTCCACTAGTTTTCAAGATGCACCGGTTCTAGCTGCGAGACAGGAATGGATCCCATTGGTTAGATCTGTATAGTTAAAATCCTTAGATTCTGACTTTACTATTATCACCTTGTTTTACTTCATTCCTCCAGGGTTCTCAGCCTTCTTGTATTTGTATTCATGCTGTCGTGCTAAAAAGTGATTTAAAGTCAATGGAGAAGTTTTCCTAAATTTTGATGAGTTTTTCCAAAGGGTTTCCTAACAATATCGTAAAGCATCAAGTCAAGACTGGCCCAAAGTTTTTGCTGTCCTAGGAATTTAAAATCAAAATTCCACTACCACCCTGCCCCCTGCAGCATAACAGAAACACCTCAATGAAGAACACACACACAGCATATAAAGTCAGTAGTACATATATAACATTCAACCTTTCAGCTAGAGGAGCCAGACAAAATACTGTATTGTTCTTTGTCCATTAAATAACTACATTTTAGGGCACTCTCAAATAGTGGAGGTGCCAATGAAAACCTGCCTTCTGCATATTATTTTCTTCAAAGAGCAAACCTGCATATACCGGTGTGGCCTTCAGGCTGTATGTTTTGGGATTAGAAGGCAACACTGCTTTGAACATTCATTGCTTCTGGAACACATGGTCTTTCTCATGTGTGTCTGGTCCAGCCAGTTTTGCAGGGATCTCTAACTGTCAGAGCAGCCCTCTGGAAAAAGCGAAGTTAGCTTTCAGTTCAGAGCCTGCACTGTTAAGTGTGTTTTAATGTGACTGTCATGGGTGCTCACTGGATAAAACAGTGGTGTCACTAGGGTTTCGTCACCTGGTGCAGGAGGCCAGCATGTCATCCCCATGATGGACCTGCTCCCATGCGGTGGACAGGGCAATGACCTGGATCGTGGGCATGGTGATGTACCATCTCCCTGCCCCCGCCCACTCCTCATGTCCAAAACAGATTTGGAAATGCTTTTCCTTTCTTTTGAGTCTGTGCCTAGATGAGTGCTTCTCCACAATTTCATGCAGGCTCATGCAGTTCTATAAAACCAAAGAAATAACAAGACCAGGACAACCTTTTCCTCACAGCATGAAGAAACTTTTTTTATTTAAGTTCCCTTTGACATGAAACTGAGTTTGGCCAGTTGCTATTTGCCATCCAGTCTGGAAAATGTCATGATTCTGTTGAGCTGTACAGGACAGGAGAAAGCAACTCCTACAAAAAAAAATAAAAAAATAAAATAAAAATAAGGAAAATGGACCAAGCAGGCAGGTGTTTTTGCTCCACAGGGTCAAGAGAGCTGCCTGGCTAGAGCTGAGAGCCATGGAGTGGCAGCTAATTACGGTCAAGAACAAAGCCAGAAGTGCAGTCTATCACAACTGCAATCTATCACAAGAGTTAGAGGCTCTCAGGCCTGGCCTGCCTAACCAGGCTGGCAATTGGGTCTTTCCAAACAGAAAAAGCTATAAAGGGCCTTCTGTTTGGGCTAGAGCTATGCTTGAGCAACAGTGGGCTCAATCCTAACCCACTTTCCTGCACTGACACAAGGGCAATGCAACTTTGAGGTAAGGAAACAATCATTCCTTTCCCTTGAGGAGGCCTCTGTGACTGCCCCCCAACTGCAGGATGCAGCACATGCCCCACTGGCACAGCTATGCCAGTGCTGGAAAGTGGGTTAGGATTGCACCCAGTGTCTCCTGGATTCCCTTCTGCCGCATCTGGCTTTGTTCTTGACTCTGCCATCCAGATTCCTAGCTTTTCCCTAGGTCTTCCTGACTCTCTCATGGGTGCTGCCCTTAGGCTGTCACTGACAGTAAATTTGTGTCCTCTCATTGATTTTATAGGATTATCAAACAACTGATATTGGATTAGGACTGCATCCAAAGCACCATTCTGGGGGAAATCCTTATCAAATTGTGGATCTGCAAGATGTGAAACTTGGGTCTGCAGTTTCAAGTGAGGATTTTGCCTGTATGTCACTGCTGGACTTGAGAAAGAGACTACAAGAAAAATTAGCCTGACTAGGAAGGAAGCCTGTTTCTCAACACCAAGAAGCTGGAGTGGGCCATGTAGTATGTGAGGAGTACCCTTATAAAAGGGGGTAGGGTATCAGAATCTTAGAGCCCCACTGGATGAGGATGGACAGCAGCAGCTGCTGCTTTCCCCCTCCATCACCCAATAAGCTATGGGGATACTTACTGGGCAATAGGAGAGGGGAAGAACCTCTAAAGGCAGGAGGTCTGGTCTAGAGGGTAGAGCCTCCGTCTGCCTGAAGATAACACCCACAAGGTCGCCAGTTCGAGGCCACTGGCACCGTGCGACCTTGAAGCAGCTGACAAGTTGAAGCCGAGCTATTCCATCTGCTCTGAGCGTGGGAGGATGGAGGCCAGAATGTGAAACCAGATCGGAATGAAACACCTGAATGTAGTGGTTCTTGAAAGAAAGAACCTTCTTTCAATTGTAAAAATCCCTATTTAATAAGGGATTTAAATAAAGCCTGCCTATGTAAACCACCTTGAATAAAGTCTTGAATAAAGACCAAGAAAGGCAGTATATAAATACCTGTTGTTGTTGTTGTTGTTGTTGTTATTATTGGTGGCCTATATGCAGGAAAATTCACAGATGGCCTCCTAGAGTTTGACAGTCCTTTCTGTTGCCCCATTGAAATAAAAATCTGAATATAGCCCGAGTACAACCCATGAGATTTGGCCAATGTAGCAACCTCCTCCATTAAAATATTCTGATGAGAGGAGTTATTCCATGAGTCACTGTTAAATTGTAGCTTTGGAGCATTGATTATAAATGTGTAGCTTCAAAATCAGATCCAACACAATCATCAAATGACCGATCAGGGAAGGGCTATAGTGGGTGAGGAAAAGTCTGATTTCATATGAATGAGTGAGTCAGCTATCCAAGAGAACATTTTTTTCAGACCACAGCAGTATTTTGGGATGATGTGACTTAGCAAAGATACGTCTTATGGATTTACAAGAGCCAGCATCTCATGAACCACAACCAGGATCTTTTTTTAACCCCTTATGCCTAACCTGCAATCCAGTGATACATGTTCCAGTGAAGAGCAAAATGATTTAATGCTATTTAATGGGATTTCTCTGTTGAACAGAATGTGTAGAATGGAAAAATCTTCATTTGTGCAATGAATGGAGCTCCTTTTGCCTCCTGCGTGCAACTGCAACGCTTGACTCAAATTCCACCAAAGAATTTCACAGTACATGGAAAGCTGTTTGAAAAAAGATCAGCTGGAACCTCCCACTGATGTGATAAATATTGGAAAACAGAAATAGATTTGTTTGTTTAGAGCCAACTGAGAGCCAAGGGCCGGTCCCTTGAAATCTAAAGACTTCTCCTGAGAGCCAATTGATGTTCTGTCCATGTTCTTGTGCCAGGTACTAGCTTCCTTTTAGCCAGTTTGGAGTCTCACTGCTGTGACTCCCTGGCAGGGTTATCTCATATTACAAAATTTCAAATGCTGAACTGGAGGAGGTCCTAAGCTAGTTTGCACCAGGATTTATTCTCCTTTTTTTTTTTTTTTTTAGGGGAAGCATTTTAATCAGCCTTCTGCTCAGCCACTGGTTCTAGTGACTGTGCCCTGAACCGTCTCAAAAAGACACGTGCCCTTCAGACTGAGAAAAGACCAGTCATACAGGAGGTGGGAGCCAAAGAAAGAACATGGTTCCTATATCATCAGCAGCAGCAGCAGCATCATTCCCATTTGGCACCACTGAGCATATAAAAATAATTAGGTCTTGCTCCCTTATGCTCATATTTCTTGCAGCTTTCCAGTACAGCCTAGAATTTTCATTTTGCATCAAATTCTTTGACATAGGCCCATAGTCGGTTGTGAGCTAGAGTCACACAGCTGATTTCATTGAGGGTACACCAGTAATTTACCTGAAAGGGCCCAGTCCTATCCAATTTTCCAGCACTGATGCAGCTATGCCAACAGGATGTGCACTGCATCCTACGGTGGGTGTGCGGTCATGGAGCACTCCTCAAGGTAAGGGAACATTGGTTTCCTTACCTGGGAGCTGCATTGTGGCTATATCAGTACTGGAAAGTTGGATAGGATTGGGCCCTTAAAATCACTACCCAATCAGAACCATTCAGTTCTGCATTAACTTTGACACATTTATGTGGAGCAAGATTTAACTTTGGTAGTGAGTTAGTAAGTCTGTTTGCTACTTAAATATGCTGTCAACCTCAAAGAACCGGTAGGTTTGAGTTGGATAGGTCTTAAGCCTCTAGCCTATATATCATGATCATTGACTCCTTCTGTGAACCAGATTCCAATTCTGATCTCATTAGTACTAATTTTACACTAGGTTAACTACCCTGAATGGAATTCTGTGTCATTAATTTCAGATTAATTTAACTCAATTTAGCAAAATTGCTCCTAGTTCCCACTTGTAGTTCTACTAGCAAGACAATCGGTTTCTATTTATCTGATAAAAGTGGACTTCTGAACTCGAGGTGAATCATATCCTCTCATCTCTTAAGAGGCCTAGACTACAAAGTGATCCTGGTCCTCTCTTGCATTATGCAGCTATTTTTAAAAATCAATTTGCATGTTGCTGTGCCCTGTCAAGTACCACACAGTCCTAGAACTGCTGCAATCTCTCCTGAGAAAAGAGGCTCACAAGCTATTTCCAGGCACAACTGAAAGAGCTTCATGAAGTTCTGATAAAACTTCTTTAAACACCAGGTGCTTATCTGACGAGTACCTCTGAGCCTTCACCAGCTTGTTATCTACAAGTCTTGTATCTCAGTTTCTGGATTTCATAGCAGTGTCTTTTTTTCCATGCGATCCATGTATTGCCTTCTTGTTACCAAGCCAGAGACTTGTACAGTATATTCTAGACGTATCCACTTGCACAGGAAATCTTTGCCTCCATATAATTTGCCAAAGAGTGGAAGCTCCAACCTTTGTGTTGATCCTGTGATCACCCAATTCAAATGTTCAGTGTGGGCCATTTGGATCAGCTGTATACTTAATGCACTTCCAGCTCCATTAAATGGCCCAGCAGCTCGCCACCTACTTGCTCTGTTGCTTCCCCCAATCAGTGGCATAGCGGAGCCATCTATCTGATACCTGGGGTCAAAGAAGGTTTTGTAGCCCCCCCCCCCCCCCGCAAAAATCAAATTTAGTTAAATAAATAAATAAAAAGTGTAACCCTTGGTTAGAGACACTGTGCTGGGGTAAAGAGGGATGGGTGTCAATGGGCAATTTTCACAATGGAGAGAGGTGAAAAGCGGTGTGCCCCAAGGATCTGTCCTGGGACCGGTGCTTTTCAACCTCTTCATAAATGACCTGGAGACAGGGTTGAGCAGTGAAGTGGCTAAGTTTGCAGACGACACCAAACTTTTCCGAGTGGTAAAGACCAGAAGTGATTGTGAGGAGCTCCAGAAGGATCTCTCCAGACTGGCAGAATGGGCAGCAAAATGGCAGATGCGCTTCAATGTCAGTAAGTGTAAAGTCATGCACATTGGGGCAAAAAATCAAAACTTTAGATATAGGCTGATGGGTTCTGAGCTGTCTGTGACAGATCAGGAGAGGGATCTTGGGGTGGTGGTGGACAGGTCGATGAAAGTGTCGACCCAATGTGCGGCGGCAGTGAAGAAGGCCAATTCTATGCTTGGGATCATTAGGAAGGGTATTGAGAACAAAACGGCTAGTATAATAATGCCATTGTACAAATCGATGGTAAGGCCACACCTGGAGTATTGTGTCCAGTTCTGGTCGCCGCATCTCAAAAAAGACATAGTGGAAATGGAAAAGGTGCAAAAGAGAGCGACTAAGATGATTACGGGGCTGGGGCACCTTCCTTATGAGGAAAGGCTACGGCGTTTGGGCCTCTTCAGCCTAGAAAAGAGACGCTTGAGGGGGGACATGATTGAGACATACAAAATTATGCAGGGGATGGACATAGTGGATAGGGAGATGCTCTTTACACTCTCACATAATACCAGAACCAGGGGACATCCACTAAAATTGAGTGTTGGGAGAGTTAGGACAGACAAAAGAAAATATTTCTTTACTCAGCGCGTGGTCGGTCTGTGGAACTCCTTGCCACAGGATGTGGTGCTGGCGTCTAGCCTAGACGCCTTTAAAAGGGGATTGGACGAGTTTCTGGAGGAAAAATCCATTATGGGGTACAAGCCATGATGTGTATGCGCAACCTCCTGATTTTAGGAATGGGTTAAGTCAGAATGCCAGATGTAGGGGAGGGCACCAGGATGAGGTCTCTTGTTATCTGGTGTGCTCCCTGGGGCATTTGGTGGGCCGCTGTGAGATACAGGAAGCTGGACTAGATGGGCCTATGGCCTGATCCAGTGGGGCTGTTCTTATGTTCTTATGTTCTTATGTTCTTATTCTCCCCTTGCTAAGTATAAGAGGAGCACCACTTGGAGAAGTGCCTCCTTACCCAGTTAGCAGAGGTAAATGTGTTATGATACATAGAAATAAGAGCTATGTCATATTAGCACCTTATTGGTTCCATGCTGTATCATAACAACACCTCATTTGCTCTCAGAATAATCAGTCTCATAGGTTGGTTAAGCAGTTAAAGAAGTCCACTTTTTGTTTCATAAGGCAGTTGCGTTTCATTTCTGGTTAATTGGCCATACCTTTTGATAGAATACAGATATTCCAATGAGGTTTGTTTCATTTTGTATGTAAGCACTCTTTTATTTGAAGAAGCGTATCTGTTTCTTCAAAGAAGGGGCAAGAGAACTTTTCTACTCAGATTTCATTTATTCCTGCATCACACCCTTCCTTCCTAAAGCATTTAAGGGAAACCTTCTCCTTATGAGGACACATACATATCTGGAAAGAGCATGTTCATTTTCTTTTTGTGGGACACAGTTAGAAGATGAGATTTAAAGAGGATTGATTTAAATTCTTTGTGCTCAGTCACTTACTTCCTCTTGCTTCAGCATAACTTACCAATAGAATGCCATCAAAAAAGGACATTTTTCCACAACTAGGTACCATCAAAGATGTTCCACTTTCTTTGGTGAGAGTTTGAATCTCCAGTTTTAAAATTTGAGAAACTTACAACCCAATTCTATGAGACTGCTGTGTCACTGAAACACGTGTTCCAGTGGAGCAGTGCATTTTACAGCTGTCACAAAATGCAACACGCCCTACAGCAATGTGTGACTGCCACCACAATTGGTGAGCAGCAGCTGTTGGATAGCATAAGAACATAAGAACAGCCCCACTGGATCAGGCCATAGGCCCATCTAGTCCAGCTTCCTGTATCTCACAGCGGCCCCACCAAATGCCCCAGGGAGAACACCAGATAACAAGAGACCTCATCCTGCTGCCCTCCCTTGCATCTGGCATTCTGACATAACCCATTCCTAAAATCAGGAGGTTGCGCATACACATCATGGCTTGTACCCCATAATGGATTTTTCCTCCAGAAACTCGTCCAATCCCCTTTTAAAGGCATCTAGGCTAGACGCCAGCACCACATCCTGTGGCAAGGAGTTCCACAGACCGACCACACACTGAGTAAAGAAATATTTTCTTTTGTCTGTCCTAACCCACCCAACACTCAGTTTTATAAGGAAGGTGCCCCAGCCCCGTAATCATCTTAGTCGCTCTCTTTTGCACCTTTTCCATTTCCACTATGTCTTTTTTGAGATGCGGCGACCAGAACTGGACACAATACTCCAGGTGTGGCCTTACCATAGATTTGTACAACGGCATTATAATACTAGCCGTTTTGTTCTCAATACCCTTCCTAATGATCCCAAGCATAGAATTGGCCTTCTTCACTGCCGCCGCACATTGGGTCGACACTTTCATCGACCTGTCCACCACCACCCCAAGATCTCTCTCCTGATCTGTCACAGACAGCTCAGAACCCATCAGCCTATATCTAAAGTTTTGATTTTTTGCCCCAATGTGCATGACTTTACACTTACTGACATTGAAGCGCATCTGCCATTTTGCTGCCCATTCTGCCAGTCTGGAGAGATCCTTCTGGAGCTCCTCACAATCACTTCTGGTCTTCACCACTCGGAAAAGTTTGGTGTCGTCCGCAAACTTTGCAACCTCACTGCTCAACCCTGTCTCCAGGTCATTTATGAAGAGGTTGAAAAGCACCGGTCCCAGGACAGATCCTTGGGGCGCACCGCTTTTCACCTCTCTCCATTGTGAATATTGCCCATTGACACCCACTCTCTGCTTCCTGGCCTCCAACCAGTTCTCAAGCAGCCTCTGTGGGAGCTACAGCACTGGTAAGTTGGCATAGGGACAGGGTGTAACATGGTGTGGTTGACAAAACAAGGAGGGGATGGCAGTATGTCGAAGCAGGAGGGGGATGGTGATTGGTGGCAGCAGCTACTCCTATATCTTACTCCCTTCCTGGCCTCAATCCATCTACCTGGGTCCACTTGGACTTGTGCCTGCAAAATCACTGGTGCAGGTTCAAGCAGACCCATTGGGGCAGCAGAGTCTTGCTCCTGTCATATAATGTCATATACAAATGTTCTTTTACCTGGGGGGGACCTCCCTGACTGCCTCTCCCCTCCCCACAGGATGTAGTGTGCAGTTTGATAGGATTGGGCTGCTACCGATGAAAAGATCTCAGTTGCATTAAAAAAGTGGAGATGGGAGAAAGTGCTTTAACAGGAAAGAAGCACCAAAGGTAGGATAAGCAGATGTTCTGTGAAATATGATGTTATGTTCCCTTGCTCCTTATACCGTGTATACTGTGCGGTGGATCAGTGGAGGATCAGTGCAAAGCAATGTGTCATTCCCTCTCTCTCCCCCCGCTCCACTGTTGCAGGCACAATACTTAGCTCCAAGGTGGTAAGTTCCACGTGAAATGTGTATGTGTGAGAGGGAGTTTAACTTCAAAGAAGATATAATTTACAGCTCAGTCCTACCTGCATTTGTTTCTTTCACAAGAACATGCCCTAGAGTAGATCCTTCTTAGAGAGGACACGACATGCTTGCCCTCCAGAAACAAGACCTCTTGCAGAGACTTCCAGTAGGAGGCATTTCTGTACATTCCTAGCATTTCCAAATTAAGCAAAGGTTTGATAAAGATTGGAATGTAGCAATTACAAAGAAACTCAAGGCAGCAAAGCATTGTCTATGCCCCTTTCATTCATCTTCACCTGCAGGCAAGAAAAAAAAGCAAGCGGAGAACATCCCTGCACTACTTGATGAGTGTCCCCATTTCAAAGTCAGCACATGCCTTGGTCTATTGTAGTATGGTGGTGGTGAAGAGCGATGAACATCTCTGGTTTACATCTCTCTTCTGCCATGAATTCACTAGGTGGCCTTCAGCAAACCTTTATCGTTTCACCTCCGCCCCATGCCTGCAACATGGAAATGATAATAACTCCCAGGGATTTGGTAAGGATTGCTGTACAATAATGTATAGTATACCATCTGCATGGCCCTATTTTGAATCTTTCATCATGGCGACTTCATTTATTTCAAAATGCCCTTGAGAGAGAAAGTTTAGGCCTTGAGGAGTGTCCAGAGTTTTCACAAGGGTTGTCTCCCCTGACTGAAGGTATCCCTGGATATTTTTCTCCCAACATTATTCAGTGCTGGAATTTCTCCAAACTTAATAGAACCTGCAAATTGTTATAAATGTACTTACTGTTAGGTGACTTTGCTAGGATTTGGAGATTTATGTGTAGAAGCAATGTTTCTGCATATCCGGGAAGATGCACTGTTATACCAGCTCCTTCTAAAATTGAGATAAGTGCTCTGGTTCCCATTGAAACTGACATTTATATTTATGTCATATATAAATGTATATATAAATTTATATATATATTTATATATATATGTCATATATAAATGTATATATTTATATATAAATTTATATATATATATATATATATATATATAAATGTCAGTTTCAATGGGAACCAGAGCACTTATCTCAATTTTAGAAGGAGCTGGTATAACAGTGCATCTTCCCGGATATGCAGAAACATTGCTTCTACACATAAATCTCTGAATCCTAGCAAAGCCACCTAACAGTAAGTACAGTAGACTTTCTGTAAGTCTACTGTAAGTAGAGTAGTAAGTAAGTAGTACGTAAGTAGTAAGTAGTAAGTAAGTAGTACAGTAAGTAAGTAGACATTCTCCTTACAGCAATATCATTTTGAGCTTTGGAGACACTAAATGGCTACTTTGGATTTGCTGAAGTTATCATAGGTGTTATCCTATCCCCTGTAATGAAGTGGTCAGTCTTATGCTTTTACCATTCACGTTGTCGCAGTACTATTGTGACATTTGACTTTCAGCATCAAGAAACATGATTTTCCAGCTGTTTCCTGAAAGAGGGAAGACAGAATTTGCCAGCAGCAGTGGGGAGAAACTGGAGATTGCGATCCAAAGCTGGTTTTGTTACCAAAGCAACAGATCAGAATATGTGCAGTAGATTTCCATGACACATCGACACCATTGGTCAACACATTCCACTTTATAAGGCTAGTTCTGTGGGTCAATTCAGAAATCACCTAGATGGCAATGGGAAAAGGAGCATCAGAGTGCATTCTACAAGGGACTCAAGACAACCCAAGGCAAACAAGACTGAAAGAATGCACAAATTACGTGCCTTTTCAACTGCCCCAGACTCACAGGCACTACAAAGGACAAGGCACAACTGTTCAAAGAGACAGAGAGGAGCCAAATGCAGGGCGAGCAGCAGGAACTGGCAGGGGACTAGAGTGAGATAAAGTCTCTGAAACAGGCTAGAACAAATCCATAGAGGCTCTTCTAAAACAAGGACACTTTTGTGAACAAACTGCAGATCTGAGGCAGTATCGCACTGACTCATTTGCTCCTCACAGAGGCTTCTGTAATCCTATCACCTGCAAATTCACGCAGCCTCTGTCCTTTCCTTAAGTATGTGCTTGTTCAGTGTATCGCCATGTGCAGTGTATGCCTCCTGCCCAAGATCCATCAAATGAAGGTCTCATTATATTAGGTATCATTGAGCAGACAGGATCTAGGACCCGATCTGACATTATGTTTCCCTTTCTGTATCTTTAAGATTATCGGCAGTGAATTGCAGGATAAAACTGTAGGACTGGCTGCTTCAGTCAATGGACCCAATCAATGCATAAGCAGCAGGGCCAGTGACCCCAACAGTTATTTATTTCCTAACCCTAATAATAAGGTTTGAGCCTGACTGGTTGTCCCAGTCTCTGACCTGAAACATTACAAGTCCACTTGTCTTGAGAACTATGTGCATGTGGCACATAACTTTATGGCAGTGTGGGTGGGATGACAACTGTATGAAGGCACACACTTGGTGAACATTTACATCTGTTAACTTAGAGGCTACTTCATGCATTACACAGCAACAAACCTGGATCACATTTGCACTTTATATTTTTAAGTGTGTGCTTGAAAAATCAAACAAGTACAACTAAAAATGCAATGTGTGAAGGTGATCTTAGTAAATATCATATGTACATGTTGGCACTTTTATCACTAACATCTACCACTTTTGCATAACCAGCTAGACACAAGACATCCCATCATTTTGAATGGAAGTGGAGGAATTTCAATGTTCTTTTGTACAACTTATTTTGGAAATTATAAGTGTGCTGGCTCTTTTTTCCACTTGCCCTTCATCACAGGCATCATGCAGCACAACAGGTAGAGATGATGCTATTTACCAGCAATCCTATTTGTCCTTTGCCACAGAATTATAATAGAAATAGAATCTTGCTTCTTTCCTTGAAATGATTGAGAACACAGTAATAGGGCTTGTTTTCTGGCAATGAGTGAATGCACAGAATAATTAGAAACAGTGTATACAAAGCGATTGCATCACCAAATCATTTTATTTCTTCATTTAATTTGGATAACAATTCATAGTGCGCTTGTAAATACTAAACAGAGTAAAAGATTTCCTAATGCAAGCATTTAGAGTAAATTGCACATATTTTTTTCTACACTATTGTTGTCCTAGGACTTAATATCTCCCATTTTGGATTTGATCCCCTCCCTTTAATAGAATAGAAAAAGACATAACTGATTTTAGGTTCAAGGTCAAGCCTCAAATATTTTTCAGTACAATGATATTTCATATTTGACTTAAGTAGCAAAAGTCATCAATACCTTGATTCAGGCATACAACTTCAAACACCCTTTCCAGCAAGAGTTTAGAAATGTGGTATCCTCATTCATTTTGGATCTCAGATTACAAGAAATGGCAGACAAAACATAGATGTCTGACAAAAATGGTCTGCTCTCATCTCAAAGTGAAGACATTAAGGCCATCAGAGGTTACTATATCAATCTACTTGGATTTTAGACCACAGAAATGATTGGAGAATCAAATATCCTGCAGGCAATCTTGTTGATAAGCAATCTGTGGTGTCAATTCCTGCCAGCCAGCCATGCTGTGTAATCCTATTAATGCGATATTTTTGCCTGGGTTGCAGAGTTGTGGCACAGAGGATCTCTTACCTAGCCTGTAATCACAGCTATAGATTTTGTTATGAAGATACAAAGTGTGTGCAAAGTAGTAGCTCTGGAAAGTCAGCAAATCACAAATAAGGAGTCTTCTGTGCTCCTTTCTCTATGGTGACAATGGAGGGTAAGGGATATAAAGACATTATGCAAAATTAAGCCACATGTGTACAGAAGAGCGAGATAGCAAGGAAATCACTTCCTCTAGGTCAGGGGTGTCCAAAGTTTTTGGCAGGAGGGCCACATCATCTCTCTGACACTGTGTTGGGGGCCATCACAGTGAAAAAAGAATTAATTTACATTTAAAATTTGAATAAATTTACATAAATGAATTTATTAGAGATGCAACTTATATGAATGAATGAAGGTCTTGCAATAGCTCAAGGCCTATAAAAGGCCTTGCACAAAGCAAGGCTGGCCTTTCCTTTGCTGCTGCTACTGAATCACAGATGTGAAACAGCAAGCAGTGGAGGGAGCCCTCATCCCACAGCTCATGCGAAAGGTCAAACAGTTGCCTTCACACTGAGAGCAGTTGTGTCTGGCCAGTGCAGGCTCCAGCAAGTCTCTGGAGGGCCAGAGGCTCATTGGAGACTGGGGGCTCCCTGAGGGCCGCATTGAGAAGTTTGGGCACCCCTGCTCTAGGTCTATATCAGAATGCATCTAGACAGCGTAAAGCCACAAAATAAAAATTCAAGAGTGTTGTCCACTGTTTTGTCTAAGGGCACATTTGCAAGGCACCTGACCACACTTAGGTCAGTGCTATAACATCCAGGCAGAAGTGTGGGAAATGACCCCAGAAAGGGCAGGGCCATCTCTTTAGCAGTCAGATATGCAGCCCATATTACTGATGTTACTTCTGCTGTTGTGTCCACAAGAAATGTGGAAGGACAAGAAAGTGACAGAAGCACAAGTTCTGCACACACTGCACACACGTTTCTGCAGGGATTGTGTAAACCAGGGGTCTCCAAACCCCATCCCAGGGGCCAGATGCGGCCCGCGGTAAGCCTCTATCCGGCCCACAGCCAGCCTCTTGTCGCCTGAGAGCCTCTGGCCCAGTCAACTGAACACAACTGGAACTGTGCTCTGGTTGTGTCTGGAGGTGTTCTGAGAGCCAGAGAGGTTGAATGAATGAGCCCATTCATTCATTTATTCACTCTAAGTTCCATCTCTAATTTATTTCTATAAATTTTAGATTTAAATTTTTTTCCGGCCCTCAACACTTTGCCAGACATTTGATGTGACCCTCTGGCCAAAACGTTGGGAGACCCCTGGTGTAAACTGAAGCAGCACATCTAATCCCTAACGAAGGGCCCATCCCTAGCCAACTTTTCAGCACTGATGCAGCCATGCCAACAGGGCACATGCTGAATCCTGTGGTGGGGGGCAGTTGAAGTATATTGTCTTCTCCACTGTTTTCTTTTCACCTCTCCCTCTCCCCACCCACCCAAGAGTGTGGCATATATTCCGGTGCTACTACAGATTGTCAAACTGACAGTCAAAATCTGTCATTCTGCAGACAATGAACTTCCACTGACGATCTCTGCAAGGGAAGAGAAAAAAGAAACCAGCTGAATGAGTTGGGACTAGTGATCTTAGATATTAATAACAGTCCAATACTATATGGGAAATATTTTGGATTGCAGACTTTATTGCCTGTTCTAGTGATCTATGATGAGCAATGTGAAACTTGCAAAAAAAATGGTAAGACAAAGATTTATTTTCTTTCGTTCTTTTTACTCGGGCATCTCTCACTATTCTCATGACTGAGAAACATTTGGGCTAGCAAATTTCCTAAAAATCAGGACTTTAATCTGAAATGCAAGCCTTCTGACTATTGGTGGCACCTTAATTTCGTGTGTAAAGTATACTATGGGGTGCTTCCAGAGATCAGCTTTCGCTGATGATCATGGTGCTTAAAGAGATGATATCCTCATGAAGCAAAGTGAAACAGATACCTTGGGCATCCAAATTGGGGCTGGACCATTTTTATGCCCCCATGCATCATTAATAGTAAGTGAGGATATTATTTTGATGTTTTGCTTCAGATGAACAACGATTAAGAACAGCACTGGCCTTCCACTGGCTTTAATGGAATTCATTTCAAGTTAAAGGTGTTTTGATTACTGCTAAAAGCAAGATCAAGATTGTAGTTTACTTGGGTGCACCTACTCCTTTCTTTAACCAAAGGGCAAGCATGGTCGGGGTCTGCTGGACTTACGACATCATTTAGGATCCCTAGAAGAGGATCTATATAAAAAAACATTTGCAAGAGGGATCTGAAGGCCTTAGGAGTGTACCTCAACAGGTGGGAAACCCTGGCCTCTGAGCGGCCCGCTTGGAGGCAGGCTGTGCAGCATGGCCTCTTCCAGTTTGAAGAGACACGGCCAACAGACTGAGGCTAAGAGGCAAAGAAGGAAGGCCCATAGCCAGGGAGACACACCAGGGACAGACTACATTTGCTCCCAGTGTGGAAGGGATTGTCACTCCCGAATCGGCCTTTTCAGCCACACTAGACGCTGTTCCAGAACCACCATTCAGAGCGCGATACCATAGTCTTTTGAAATTGAAGGTTGCCAACAAAGGAGCATAAATATCACATACTGCTCTAATTGGATGATGCGTAGTTTGTCATTTGGTCTATTGGCCCAATTAATACATGAGATCAGGAGTTTTTCACTGCCTAGGATAGTGTACCTTACATGTTAAGAGCATTGCTTCAGAAAAATGAATCTGGATGTACTAAGCTATTTCTTAGACCTGGGGAGCATGTAAGGCTTCCAAGAGAATTTTTGAAACTAACCTTTCCACTCCAGAGAAAGTTGTTTGGGCACCTCGAATATAATAGTCATAGGTATACATCATCATGTCCATATCTTCTCCATAGTGTCCTGGGTATTCAGTTGTCAACCTTTTAAATGGGGGGGAGGGGGGAAATAACATATCTATCTTCTGGAGCAAAAGTGATGAAAACAGTACTTAAATTTTTACTGTGGAACCGTAAGTTATAACAGCATAAAGTAAGAGCACTACAAACAACATTCAATAAACATTAACAATTGAGCAAGTACTTTAGCTAACTGCCCAATCCTATCCCCTATCATTGGTTGCAACGCAGCTATGCTGGCTGAGTGCTCACTGTGTCCGATGGTAGTGGGGGGGGGGGGAGTTGGACAGCCAGCAGGAGGTAAGTAAAAATATTTTTACTTACCCCTCAGTAGGTTTCCTGATTGCCTATGGGTCTCCTTGTGATACACCAGCCATTTTGCTGGAGTATTTCCGAGGAGAGAAAAGGAACATGGTGACTTGGGATAGAAGACATAAGATCTGGCACGCACTGCTGCTTCTGAGATTGACCCTGCCTCCCCCTCCCCACGCCCTGCAGTCTTGTGATCCACTCTGAAATTCCCCTTGCCCACCCCTTGCTCACAATATGTGTCCACTGCCAATTTACCAGAGCCAATGGGAGGCCTCTAGAGCTGCTGCTGTGTGCACCACACCACTGCCTGTTTGTGGCATTGGCCCAGCTTACACGCCTCCGTAAAGGGCCTTGCACACATATTGATCTATGCAGGTAGATCAGGCATGTGCCTCTTGGTTTACTATTAAAATGCATCAGATTTTAGATGTTAGAAAATTGAAGCACGTTTTTTTTTGCCTCCCTAACTTTTTGCACCAAAGAAACTCCCCTTGGCTCAATTCAGAAGTGTGCTCAGCAAACTATTCTTTCAGGTGCCCTGGAAAGTAGTTTTCCCAGATGTCCTGGTACCAAGAACACTACTGTTGCAGTATTCAGTACAGCAGGGAGAGGGGCAGTCACTCGGAAATTACTATTCAAGCTAGAGAAGTACTCTTCGATTCAGAATTCAGCCAAGCCTTACACTTTGATGACTTTGTGTTCCACGCCAGGTACGTTTTGCAAAGCTCTGAGTTTGCTGAACTTGGGACAGAGGAAGAGCTCTGCTGAATCAGAGCAGAAGTACATCCAGCCCTACAGCAGCCAATCAAATGCCTCTGGGAAGCCCACAAGCAGGACATGAAACTCTGACTGTTGCCTCTCAGCAACTGGTATTTAGACGCACACTGCGTGTGAACCTGGAGGTAGCATACAGCCATTATGACTAGTAGCCTTTGACAAATATCCTCAATGAATGTATCTAACCCTCTTTTAAAGCTATCTAGGTTAGTGACCATTGCCACATCTTGTGGCAGTGAATTCCATAAGTTACGGCCCAATAGTATGTGCTGTAGTGCTGGCATACTGCTAGGTATGCCAGTGTTTCAAGGGCCCTGGAGTTGTTGCAGGCCCTCTGCTGGCAGCTGCCACATGGCTACCAGTGCAGTAGCCATAAAGCCACACACTGCAGCAGTTTAGAACAGGCTGGTCACTGGCAGGGTCCTTCTGGCAAAGGGGCAGGAGAGGGGCAGGCATTGAGGTGGGGTAGGGTGGAGGAGCCAGCAGTTGCCATTGGCCACCACATCTCAATACCTCATCCTGGGCCCAAGCACTGTAGACTCTTAAGAAAGCCATTGCTTGGAATCATGATAGAAAGCAGCTTCAGTGTAAGCCAAACCTTCTGAACTCAGCAGCCCTGGTTGTCTGGAGAAGGGAAACCATTCTAAACATTGTCTCTGCAGACTGTCCAGTGCCGCAGGGACATCTGTTTATGTTTGACAGTTGGAAGTCTCTCTCTCTTTCTTATATACTGTATATACAATAGGATTATTGAGTAAGGACCCATTTTCATCTGCAAAGAATTTGCCATTTTTCTATTTACATCTCTTTTGTATTCTCTCCAGACAAATACTGAAAGAAAAGGACACCTGGCCCGTCATCACAAAAACCATAAGAACTCTTGGATTGCTATAACTTTTCCCATGGAAATCCCTCACGTTGGGCACAATCCTAACCCCTTACGTCAGTGCTTTCCAGCACTGATGTAAGGGCAATGCAGCTCTGAGGTAAGGGAACAAACATCCCCTTACTTTGAGGAGGTCTCTGTGAGTGACACCCAATTGCAGGATGCAGCACATGTCCCATTGGCACCACTATGCCAGTACTGGAAAGCATTGACATAAGGGGTTAGGATTGCGCCCTTTGACTTTCAAGATCGTCTTATACTAGCATAGTAAATATGCCACAGAAGAACAAGGCCCAGCTCAACCAGCCATAGTAGTGTCGAATATGCATTTGGGGGAACCCTGGTTTCTAATTTTGGTAAAACCATGAAATTGCTTGAGCAGCCTCCTAGCTGTCAAAGTCACTTTTCTATGCGAAAAATGGAAATAATAATGGCTTAATCTTGCAAGGATGTGATGTTGAAAGGTATTGCTATTATTGAAAAGTTCCATAGGGAATTTTTAAATATTATATTTTATTATTTTTACATAATATATTGCAGGGCCATGATAATTATTTTATTCCAACATGTGTTTAATCTGTAGGTATGAGTTCCATCCTGCTCGTTTTACTATTGTGGCTATTTTTAGTGAGTTTAATGCTGCTTTTATCATAGTTTGATATTAGTATATTCTATTGTTTGTAAACTATGTTGAGTGCCATTTTAATGACAGAAAGGTAGAATGTAAATGCCTATGGACACAATCCAGTCCTTGACGTAAGGCACGTTTGTGCCTCCACTAGGCTGGCATGCAGAGGTGCGCCAACCTGCAAAGGCTGGAACAAGCCTCCATGCCAACAGAGGCACCAAGGCTTGAGTCAGCCCAGCTGGGCTGATGTAAGGCTCTGAGGCAGGCAGGGAGGGGGCGGGGAGGCGGGAGGGAGATGTTCCAGAGCAGGGGCGGGCAGACAGTGGGCGGCCCCGGGGCTGGCGGGTGGAGAGCGGGAGGTGGGGCTAGGATTCGGCAGTTATGCCAGATCCCAATCCCCATTCCTGGGGAGATCGGAGCGGCTTGAAGCCGCTCCACTCTCCTCGGACTTGCATCACCTCAGGAGGTGGGAGGACCCATAGGGGAGAAGGCGCCTTACCTAGGGGTAAGGGGAAAAGTTTCTCCTTGCCTCTGGCTGAGCCGCTTTTGGCACCTATCCTGTGCTGGATACAGCGCAAGCCTCCTGGCTTTCCTGTTCCAGCACAAAGTAGGATTGTACCCTAAAATAAATAAATAGCAATACACAAACTGAAATGCAAAGTAAGTTTCCTCAGGGCTAGAAGCAAAGGTCTTAACAACAGCTTTCACCAGCATCTCCTTCATAAGACATACTTGTGGCAGGACTCTTGTCCTACGTGAAGGTGCCGAACATCTCCACACATACACTAGGAAGGAGCTTTGAAGATTTTATTATGGGAAGTCAAAGATTCCTTGCTTTCTGCCTGCCAGGCCATTTTCATTCCATACACATATTCATTGTTGTTATTGTATGTAGATCAGCAGCTAGTCAGACAAAAGGCAAGTAGGCATCTCAGGAACATATAATTGAAACCTTCACATCCTGTTCAGTACTGTTAGCATCAGATACTTTGGACTGGGTTTCTTCAACCTATTTAAGAAACAAACTCACTAGGATTCATCTCTACATAGATACATACATACCTATGTATCTCAGCCACACAGAAACATAATACAGGTGTGTAGGCACTCTGGTTTCTAATTAGGGCCACTACCTAAAGGCTTAAACAAGTAATCTAAATGTTTGATTCATGATACTCTAATTCCAGCTATTCTCCTCTTGGTTGCCGCTGCTCCCAGTACAGACCTTGTTGAAAGTCCAATTAACCCAGCTGAAGAAAATGAGGGCATGATCATGTCTACTATTTACAAAATTCAAGCAATTTATGTAAAGCCATTGTAAGGAACAAATTGGGCTGTCAGATTGAAACCTGGAGGCAGGGTGACCAGATTTCATAACTGCAAAAGTGGACAAGGCACCCAAAAATGTAGGACAGCCAAAAAAATGTAGGACATGGCAAAATAGAGCTAAAAACACATGTATATTGATTTCATGTAGTTAGTTTAAACACTATATTACTTATTATTAAATTTAAAACTATATCACATATACTTTATTAAATATAGGGCACAATCCTAACCAACTTTCCAGCACCGAGGTAAGGGCAATGCAACTCTGAGGTAAGGGAACAAACATTGACTTACCTTGTGGAGGCCACCATGACTGCCTCCCAACTGCAGGATGCAGCACATGCCCCACTGACACAGCTATGCCAGTGCTGGAAAATTGGTTAGGAAAATTGGCCCATAATTTATTATTTACAAGAAGGCTATGCGCTGCCAATAGGGGCCCGCTCACAAGGAAAAGGAGGACATTTAAGTTCTTTTCCTGGGCACAAGGCCATAAAAGAAAAGAGGAAAAAAGAGGAATGGAAAAAAGAGGATGCTTGGTCACCCTGCCTGCACAGTAGATCTGTGCAACTACTTGAAATTCCCCAGTGAAATGGGAAGCTGCAGTGTCTCCTATCCATCCTACATTTGATGGTCTTTTTGTCCAATCACTCCTTGTCTGCTGAAACAAGCAGTATTCCAATTGCACTACCCAGTGGATGCAGGAGGGGGACAAATGCATGGGGCTGAACTGGTGCAAAAAGCCGTGCCTGTCTCATCTCTTGCTCATCAGGGAACATTTTTGGAACCATGTCCTTGAGGGATAACAAGAGATGCCAAGAGAAGTGGGAGCAGTTATTATTTCTGAGGAGGAGGGGTTCAAGAGGCCAAATTTCCACAGGAATGGTACCGTTTGCCTTTAGAATTAAGCTGGAGTGCTTTATCCAGAAGTCTTGAGAGGGGCTGCAGTTGTTCATTGATGAAGGGAAAGCACCTTGTACATGCCCAGGGCTTTCTGTCTTTGTGATACAGTATTGCTTACTGTCTTTTTCTGTGATAATGGTGCGCGGCAATAAATGGACATGATTTTTGTCTTCCAAGTGCAAGAATGAAAAGACTTTTTTTTTAAATCTCCAAATCGAAATCTTAAATAAAACCAGGGTGCATACAGATTCAGTGGGAAAAAAATCCAAATTTAGGAGGAAATGTAAAACTTGTTGATAAACATTTCACAAACACCACCCCAGTGACTGCAAAAGAATAAAGTAATATATGAAATATATACAATATGAGAAATACATGAAAGAGATGCCTGAAAGGTTAAAGTTTCTTACATGCTCTATATATACTGTGCATTTCAAACAATATAATTTCCAGAATGATTCTGACTCTTTACAGGCACCTCATTTGTGATTTCTCCAGCATTGTACTTGCTGATCTGCTCTGGACTCTACACACCTGGCAATCGAACTATGCAGTGATTGTGAATTCAATACGGTAGAAATTCAGTACAGTCTCGTGAACTCACCAGCATGAGTATGGGCATCTCCGACTGTAGCGGCAACAATAAAACTGCCACTCCCGATCAAGCACTGAGGGAAAGTACTGACTCTGGAATCCTGCCACCAATCCATTATTTGAACAGGTCTGATACCTGAGGAACAAGATAAAATAAAATGTAATAATTGCAAGCACTTCCTTGAAGATTATGAAAACTGGTAACCTCTAGGCCAGTGGTTCTCAAACTTTTTGATGGGGTCCTCTTTTTAGAATGACAATCTGTTGGGACCCACTGGAAGTGATGTCATTAATCTGGAAGAGATCAAGCCTAATATATTAAAAGTAAAATATTGAAATGAATGGGGGCCCACCTGAAAATGGCTCACGACCTAGTGCATCACTTAGTGGGTCTCAACCCATAGTTTGAGAAACACTGATCTGGGCTGCTTCGGGACCCTCTCTGCGCATCAAATATTCCTCCTGGTCTTCAAAGTGTTTGCTGCTCAAAATTTTGTCAGTGTGAGACAGACATCTAGGGAGACATTGCCACCAATAATTTGATGGGAGACTTACAGCTTAATGCAATCTGGGGCTTAGCATGGGAGTTACACATGCCAGGATCCTATTCCCCCTTTCCCAGCCTGACACACCCCTTGAGGCTCCTCAGACGTGTGCCAGTTAAATAGCTGGCATAGGTTCAAGGTGACCCATTGGCAACCAGGTAGCTTACAGGTGGTAAGTAAAAAATATTTTTACTTACCTTTCTTTAGTCATCGGTTGCCACCCCCCACCATAGGATGTAACGCTCCATTGTTGCCACTTACATCGCATAAGCATGTGGGGAATAGGATTGAGGCAACCATCTTCTCTCTACCTACCTCCATTCCTCTTCTCCAAAAGACTGTGACTTGATTTTTTGAGGAAGCAGAGTACCAGCCTACCTGCTTCCTCTATCCCAGTTAGGACAATGTACAGGTAGATCTGCCAGTCCTCCTGTACTCATCATCAGTCTCCAGAAGACTGCTGAAAGCAATCCTGGAGATTTTACAAGGACCTTCTAACATCAAGTCATGTTGGGAAAAAGGTTTCTGGGAATAGCTTCAGTCAGAGTTGGCAATCCTAAGTACATGCCTTGTTTCACCCCTTGCATTGATGTTTGCTCTTGGAGACCAAGGGAGGGGTGTGCGCGCATGTATTTTTTTTTAGTTCTGCCCTTCCTTCTCGGCCATTTCACCCCAGGCAAGGATGGTCTTCCTTTGCTTTAACTTTGTTTCCTATCACTAAGTTATTACAATTTGTTCATTATCTATAATGATATATAATAACAATAATGAAGGAAAAGAATTATAACTAAAATTAGAACACCTTGATAGTTTTGAAAATGGATGTTGGGTGCTACAAAACTACTGGGAAGACAAGAGTTTTTAATCATTTCATTCAGTCCTCATTGACTTTGTCCTGGGCCTCTGCAGAGTTATTGAAAATCCAGTCTTCTGTTTTCAGTCAGATCAATAGAAAGATAAGAAACAAATCAGAGGAAGTTAAAAGAAAGCAGAAAAAAAGTTAAATACACTTGGAGAACCGAGATGGGACAACCACCAGAAAATGTTGCCACTCTGACACTACCAGGTTGGCACCCCAGGCTGGGCATAAGGACAAGGATCTTGTGACACCAACATTTCATAGATAAAAATAGGAACATGCCTGTCACTTCTCATACCAAGAATCTCTGGACAAGGTGCTCACCCCAAGTGTCATTTATTGTGAGGGCTGCCCCAATACCTCCTTGTGCCTGAGGCAGCATGCCAAATGCCTTCGCCCCTTACCCAGTGTACCAGCCTCTGCTCCTCCCACTCCCCAATGCTCTAGTTCAGTACTGTCCTCCCCTTGACATTTCCTCTTCTTTTTTTGTCCTCTTCCTTTTTAAATCCAGGGAGTGGAAGAAGGAGGGGAAGCATTGGAGGCAAGCTGACTGACACAGATGGGCACCACCATACACACCAATCTGTGCCTGAGGTAACTTCTTCAGTAGGCCTCATGGATGGGCTGGCCCTGCCCTTTGTGGAAGATTCTACTCCACTTCTGTCTGCTGCATTAATCTGCAGTCCTCAGTTTCCTGCCAATTAAAAATGCAGGTGGTATGCGTTCTTTTGATGAAAGTTATTATTACAAAGTCTGGTCACCCAACTTCCAATTTAGGAAATGTGACAAAAGCCGCAAACCATGGCTGAGTTATAGGCAAGGGGCCCCGATGGGAGACCTATGCCAACCTTTTTGCTGGCAAAGCTCTGCAGACCCTGCTGGAGGGTTTGTCTGGCCCAGGACAGGGATTCAGGAATTGGTGGACGCTGGTGCCACCATAACTGCCCTGCCCAGATCTGCCCTGATTCATGCCCTCCTAACGGTGGAATACTCCTGGCAGCCAGACTGCCCTGCCCTGCTGGTAATGTGGAGTTTTCCATCTGCTTCCAGCTGCTGTACCAGCAGCAGTGCTGCACAGGCTGGCAGAGAGACTGCTGTGCTGGTGGGGCCATTGTAGTACTGATGTACCTCACAGTACGTCAGTGCCATAGGCATATAGGATTGGTCTTTTAGAGTACGGGCTAATTATTGTCTGAATATTTGCTATACCAGTACTATGTCTGTACTCGAGGCTCTTCATTCAGTTCGAAATCCGGTCCTGTTTATTTTATATTCTAAAACTGTGGCATGATACCTGCTCATATCGCCACCTTTGTCCACTCCTTTTTCTGTTCCTTATTTTCTTTTTTCCTTGTGACAGCCTAACTAATGTGTATGCATTAAGGAAATTAGTAGCGCTCCAGCTGCCATTGGCAATGACGCAGAGCCTTCCAGAATTACAAATCTGTTCCATGTAAACTAGACCAGAAATGAATATTTTTACAAGCCTGTGATGGAAATGAAATCTATTGGTATAACAATTCTGGCTGCTGTGAGACTACTGGCACCATGAAATGAATGCAGATGCCCCCTGTATAGTACTCTGTCTTTCAAAACAGAGCATATAAACTAGTGCAGCTTTGTCCAAGTATCCCTATCAAAGCCTTGAGGTTCTTTGACGCAAAATGTTTTGTTTGCTTTTCCTATCTCAAAAACCGATATATGCTTATAGTGCCATACATTCATAAAATTGAGGTCGGAATTAATTATTTAATTTTCCGCTTAGTACCTCAATCAAGGCAGCTGTTATCGTTATACGGTACAAAGGTGAGGGGAGGGAAATGCTGTAAGACTAGTTGAAACATAATTTGCATTTTTAAAGCTGAAACTAGATATGCCCAACATCTCTTTGCCTTTGCTTTCCATCCTGTCAGCAAAAGATGGAAAAGAAGATTTGTAGCAGGGCAGGGAGCGCGTGCTGGCAAGTCCCACCCCAACATGTACAGGATTTGCTCCCAATCATAGGAATCTTTCCCTACATTCAGCATTTTTGTATTGTGTCTGTGTTTTGATGGAGGGAGCTGCACCATCATTTTCTACCTATCAAGTATTGTAAAATAAGTATTACAGCCCAATACTAACCCTAAAGTGACTAACCCAGTGTGACTAATGGGGTCACACTGCCCATGCTGTATCCAGCATTGGAAAGGAGCAGGCTGGAGGTCTCCTCAGGGTAAGGGAAATGTTCCCTTGCCCCATATAGAGCTTCAACCTTCGAAATGGGGCTACTCGGATCTGTACCAGCTAAACAGCTGATGTGAGTCCACGAAGCCCCATGTCAGGCTTTCAAGCCTAGGAGGGGGAATAGGAGCCCGCCCCATCCCAGACCTGAACCGCCCCTCTCCACCCTTCTCCTCCCTATTACACCCCTCCCCACCCCATTCCCCCCTCCCCTTTCCCCTGTGCAACCTTGCAGGAGCTTTCCTGCTCCATAAGGAGTAGCGTCTGGGTTCAGTGCCACTGGAATGGCACAAGCCTTCCCCCTGGTGCAGCCTACTCACTGGGTGCTACAAACATGCTTTACGGCACATTTGCAACACCCTAGGCCAGCACAGCAGCTGCTGCGCTGGCATAAGGTAAGATAAGAACTGTGCCATTAATGTGTTCTTAATCTTTTTACTAGATGAATTACTTTGCCTTGTTTCCTCTTTCATTCAAAAGAAACAAAGTCCAGATCTCTTTCCCATAAAGAAACTGGCAGTCCCTGTCTCATGCAAACACCCCTCTTGTGCCAAGCATATCCTCTATGACCAAAGCCAAGAGACATATGCAGAGATGTGCCTCATTATTAACAGATGTGAAAATGTTTCTTGGAGTCTAGATCAGGGGTCTCCAAACTTTTTGGCCAGAGGGCCGCATCAAATATCTGGCATGGTGTGGAGGGCCGGAAAAAAATATAAATATAAAATTTAAATAAAAAAGAGATGGAACTTAGATGAATGAATGAATGAATGAATGAATGAATGAATGAATGAATGAATGAATGGGCTCATTCATTCAATATCTCTGGCCCTCAAAACACCCTCCACACACAATCAGAGCACAGTTCTGGTCATGTTCTGTTGAGTGGGCCAGAGGCTTTCAGGGGACAAGAGGTTGGCCGTGGGCCGGAAAGAGGCTTGCTGTGGGCCACATCTGGCCCCCGGGCCAGGGTTTGGAGACCCCTGGTCTAGATGATGTTTTCACCTTCATTCCAAGTGCCAAGGGGCAGACATTGCTTTCTTGCTCAGCTTCGTATTTTGGAAGACTGATCCCTGTGCATTGCCCGTTCTTGCAGGTGTTAGCATATTTCAAGGATGCGTGAAGCATCCTGCTTAAGCACCTTGAGTGTTTCTCCATTTAAAACCTACAGAGAGGGCAGTATAAAATATTTTTACTCACCTCTCCCAGGCTCTGTGGTTGCCCTCCCCCCCCCCTGGCAGCAGACCTAGCAATGGGTAAAAGGGGCAAATGCCCTGGGCATTGAGTTCACACAATTGTAGGACCGTGCAGGAAGCCTCACCGAGGCTCCCAATGCAGTTTGGAAACTGCACTTTCGGTTTTCTGGAACTTCTGTTTAAGACTGTGGTCTCAGAAGGCTTCCCCAGTCGGTCCTACGGTCGCGCAAGGCTTTGTTGCGCTGAAAAGGTGGGGGTGGCTTTGCGGATCTTTGCCCCAGGAGCAGGGAGGGGTAAGTTCACCACTGCTCACCCCCACTATAGAATGCAGTGCATGTTCTGTCAGCGGGACTGCATGGTGTGAACTGGTGGAGAGGATGGGATGGGCTGGGCTGCAAGAGTTCTGTCCAAACTCCTGTCGTTGAGCTGTGCATTTGAATGCACATTTTGAATCTTTCAAGAGAAAGGGTGTGCATTGATGAAGCAAGTGCCATTCCTTTGCAGTTTTGAATCAAAGTTGCTGAAGATAGCAGCTGCCATGAGTATGAGCTTCCTGTCGCCATCAGAAAAATTGCCAGTATGAATGAAGAGAGAGGTAGCTGAAACCACAGCCGGTGATGGAGAAGGGAGTGGCAATCTATCAGACAGGAATAAAATTCCAAGCACTTCAGTTGTCACAAACTGGTCAGTTACAACCATTCCTTGGTTCATTTGCATCTTTCACCCTTGCATGCCAGTTCACCCTGGAGACAAGTTTCACCCTGCAGACCAATTTGGCCTCCTACAACACTACCATCATCACAATTTATATAGGACTTCCCAAGTGCGTAAAGCACTTGCCGTCTATTATTCTTGGTGTTGTCTTCACAATAATTAAATTACATAGGAGGACCTAACCAAGGCAAAGATTGTCTTTTATCCAGGAGAAATCCATCCTGCAGGAGCAGTTTCCCTTTCAGTCTTTCTCTTCTGTGACCCTTTTCAGCACAGTCAAATCGTTGCAAAACACTATCCCAGCATTAGCAAAGACTTGATTTCCAAGCCAGGGTTTGAATTCTGCAAACTATGCTACAAATGTCACTGTACATATGTGGTCATTCAGTAAATGTTAACCATGAGAATGTTTCAGATGTCTGGAATGATGAATACAGTAGTAAGATACATTCATGACTGCAGAATCAACAATAACCGGTGTGTTTAAAATGTCTTTGCATCAGTAACATGAACCCAACTTTTAAATGCCAGTAAGTACAAATGACACCAAGAATAATCTTGCAAACAGATTGACAGATTTCTCATGTGGATAGAGGTGTTTTGTTTTACCTTCACCTTTTAAACGGTAACAGATCCAAACATGCTTTGATGTGTTACTAGTACTTAACAAGAACAACAAGAACAAAAAATCCCCCATAGACACTGAGCTATTTTCACACTGATGTGCTAACCTGTGTCTAGTCTGTACGATTTCAGACTGCAGATATGACTGAATACTCCTCCATACCAAATCAATCAGACTACAATAACAGGTTCATAAGGCTTATGGATCCTCAGGGATTCCTGATGGCTCTGGGGGAATGTCATGCTGCTAAGTGGGGTGATGCACCAGCAACTCAAGTTGACCTTTGGAAAAAGAAAATGGTTACAGCTGTAGATGATTTTGCTCCTAAGTGGCCTCAACATAGAGCAAAAGTGGCTACTGGGTTTTCTGGGGGGGTTGCATGCAGCAAAACACTTGGGTAGATGCCTAGAGTGACAATGGTAGAGAACTTGTAGTGTGTCTAACTGAACATGAATTAGAGCCTGTTTTAAGGCCTGCTCTGTAGCAGTGGTGGAAGCAACAACAGCTAGGGCCTTCTCTGTGATGGCACCACATTTATGGAACTCCTTCACTTTGGAACGGAGAACTTCACCCTCTGTGTCTGCCTTCTAATATGGTATCAAAAACTTTTTATACCAACTTACTTACGTTCAGTTTTTTGTTGGCGGTTCCTTTGCTCTTTTGTTCTTTCTGCTTTTGGTTCCATTTGGGGTTTTTTTTTGTTCTAGGTTTTTAAAAACAGGATACTGCTTAATATCACTTTTATGACTATGCTACTATTTTTTTTAACCTGCTGATTTTATGGTGTTTTTTGTTAATGGTGTTTTTTTATATTTTGTATTTCATTGTATTTTTTATATGGAATGTTTTTTCACCACCTTGGGCTCCTTGTTCACAAGGTGAGAAGCACAAAATAAATAAATAAATAAATAAATAAATAAATAAATAAATAAATAGATGGAAATGGCTAGGCTAGAATCCTTCTCCCTGATGTCTCATATTCTAAGAGGTGTCAAACTCATTCATACAGTGGGCAGAATAACATTCATGATGCCTGCTGAGGGCCAGAAGTGATGTCATTAAGCAGGAAGTGATGCCATTAAGCATGCTGTGACCAGAAATAAGCATTTTTTCCCTCACTTCTTACTCATTAGCTGTAAATGACCAATGAGAAAATATGCAAATCTTGATCATATTTTCAAAATATGAGAGAGCCTAATTATCATGTGGCCTTCTCTTTCAGCAATGACACCTCAGCACAGCTCAGCAGCTGAGAGCAGCTGATGGTGGTGCTGGGAGAGCCTGAGGACAGAATAAAGATGTTCCAGGGGCCGCATCTGGCCCACGGACCTTATGTTTGACACCCCTGATCTGGAGGGCATCTTTTGTATAGAAGACTATTCAGTCATGTGATTCCCCACCTACAGTGTGAAGTGGTACAGTCCAGACAGAGGCTTGCCACTTCATTCAGAACTAGGCCTTGGTGACTAGGAGCAGATGGTGGAGTTTGCTTGATAATGAGTCAAATAAAAAAGTACTCGTTGTCCAGTACATTACTTGAATCATAAACAAGGAAAGGAGGCAATGCGTTAACACAGAATGCTTAGCAGACATGTTTATATTTACTCTGCCCACAAATATATGGAGTACAGTGAGCATGTATGACAAAATGTTCTGTATACATAATATGATGGAAAGCTGAGAATTGAGAATATGGAAAAGAACAATTGCTCCTGGCCTTTAAGGCGATGGATTAGAATGATTAAAATTCCTGTCTGATTGGAAAGAAGTGCTCTCCACTGTGAAACACATCTTGCGCTGGACAAACTGCTCTCTGACTGTGGAAAGGCTGGCTTGTGACTGACAAAACTTTCTCCAGAGAGTTGAAAGTTCCATGATAGAGCTGCAGTTGCTCTTGTACTCATTTTTTTTCTGTCCTAACATTTTCTCTGGTCAATCAGATCTAACACGTTTTCCCTAACATTTCAAAAATGGCTTGGTCAGAGCCAACAGTGACAAAAGATATGAGTGTACTCTCTCTCAGCAATGAGGGCTTGATCTTAGAATTTTTTCAATTATGCTTTAAAAAAAAATGCAAACACCATTGTCTTGTCTCCTATCAATGTTGTGGATCTGGACTTGAACAAAAGGGTGAACCTGGGGGACAGAAGTGAAAACAAATTAAGGAATGCCCACTGTGTACGAAGGAAAAGGACAACGCTAACATTGCTTCATTAATGAAAAGCAGTCACAGTATGATTACTGCATCCTCACAGCTAGTCTATAGCAGTTTGAGGAGATTGTTATATCATTAGCATGCACCGCTATTATTCCAACGCACATTGCTATCACAAGCCACTTTATCAGCCTGACAATGCAAAACATCAACACCCAAACACAGTTTAAGCTCTGGGTCCTACCATTCCAGTCCGGCTCTGTTGATCTCTTCCCACCAGCACTCTGTTGGCTCACCCAGGGTATGTGGGGTTGGCATGCACGCATAATTCCATAGCCTGTCAGAGCCTTCTTTTTTGCTGAAGGTGCTCCTCACAGCTACTATCACTTGTCCATGGGGGCACTGGAAGTTGAACCCCTGCCGATACACATTGACCCAGGCATCATCGACCCCGTAGTCACTGTGAGAGTAGTAGTAGTCCCCGTATTGGCCCCAAGCCACTGTCAGCAGTGGCAGGAACATGCAGAGAAGAACAAGGTCCATGTTGCTTGTCTTCCTGGCTATAAAACGCCCCACTGGGTTGTTGTGCTGGCTTTTTTGTATCACGTCTAACATTTGGATTCCAGATGTGAAACATCTGGCTCCAGATGCGATGTGTCACTGTTTAGCAAAACTGTCTCGGCACCAGAGAACCAGCAGCAGACATTCAATTAGTTTTAAGGTGGAATTTTACAAGCCTGTTCATTCCTCACATTGTCAGAAAAGAGACTTTGTAGGACTGTAAATGATTTATGATCTCATGGGTTCATATATAAAAGAGGTGTGCATATACCACGGACGTGCACACAGTAGCTCATCTGGGAGGGGAGGAACATTTTCTTTTCTTTTTAAGCACTACTGCTCCAGGCAATTGCAATTTTGTGAAACAACTGGAATCCGAGGAATCTCCTGGAAATAATATAAGGTCGCAATTAATTGTCCATCCCTGCAGTCTTTTATTTTCCTTTGTAAAAAAGAGATGAACATTCTTTTTGCCCATCTTTATTGGAAAAAGCATATTTAATAGACTAACAACCCAATCCTATCCGCCTCTGCCACTGGCAGTACATGCATCCCATTGGGGCAAGGTGGAAGATGCCGGCAGAATATCATTTTTGCCAGAATGCGCAGCAAAGCTGTCAGGGCAGTCACTGGCAGCCAGGGGCGCTAACTGGCAGAGAAGATTTGATCTACTGGTGTGAGATGAGTGGCAGCTGGGGGCGGGAGGTGGGAGCAACAGGCTGGGAAGGAGAGAAACAGTGAGTTCCTGGGTGGAGTAGGAGACAGAATGGAGGAGGAAGGGGCAGGACTGGCAGTCCTTGTGTGTTGCCAGATCCTATCCCTCTCCCTTTTGACTACTGTTACACTCTTTGGTTCTGTGCCAACAAAATAGTTGGCCCAAGACTGAGTAGACTGAAAAGGAAAGCAGAGGCTCTCTGAATGGCAAGGGAACAAAAGTTCCCTTACCCTGAGCAGACTTCTGCAACTGTCCCCCACCCTAGCATCCAGCATATACTCCATTGGTGCACCTGTACTGGTATGAGGGGGGTTAGGTAGGATTGGGCTCCCCAATACAAGTTCTGAAACAACTGTGTACGCATGGCTGCCTGCATGTAGCCCTATCACAAAATCAGCTGTTCAGTTGGGAGAAGGGAATGGGGTGGGTATAAATGTGGCTACCCCGTTGAAAGGCTGATTGATGTAACTGCTAATGTGTGCATGTGAGTGTGTTCAAATCAAGACTGCAAGCAACCCCATAATCTTGCACATAGCACTATTTCCACGCAGTGCTAACTTTTTTGAATGTTTTATAATTTTTTAATGTATTTTATGGCTGAGGAATTTTTATACACGGAACAGGTGGACAAAAATGTAAAATAAATTAATGAAATAAAGAAGTACCTCACCTTCACTGAAAAACAAAATATGCATTCTCAGTAGGTCTCTGTAAATACCATACTTATTTGTTCTATAACCTCATGACAGTATTCTTGACAGCAGAACTGTAGAGGGTGATTCGGTGGAAAAATGGTGTTGCAGTTGATGCAACCAGTGTTATGTGGGAAGAATTGCTGAAATCAGGTTTTAGAGTTGTTTGTTTATAAACAACTGCCTTATATGCCATCAGATCACTGGGCCTTCCAGCATTGCCTGCATAATCTACATATTGGCAGCAACTCTCCAGGATTTCAGATGAGGGATTCTCTGAGCTCTATCTGGAGAATCCAGAGGAAAGGGAAAGGGATGAACTTGGGAAAGGGACTCGCAGGAGAAGGCTGGCAGAACAAAGGGAGTAGGGTCTAGCGGTTAGGCCCCTTCCTGCTCCCTGATTTGCCTCTACTGGACCAGCAGCTGAATGGAGAAAAAGTTTGTTCTTCTTCAACCATCTCAGGTTACAGAGACCAAGCAGAACATTGAACTCTAGTGGTACTTATTAAAAAATCAAAGTCACAGTAGCATCTGCAGGCACTGAATTACCCACTAACATGGACTAGGCAGACAAAGTGTTAATATGTAACTAGTTTATTAAGGGCCCAATCCAACTTTCAGCACTGATGCAGCTGTAGCAATGGGGCATGTGTTTGGGGGCAGTCACAGAAGCCTCCTCAAGTTAAGGGGACTTTTTTTCCTTTACCTTGGGGCTGCATTGCGGCTGCATTGGTGCTGGAAAGTTGGATAGTATTGGGTCCTAAAAGTCTAAATGAAAAGGAAATTAGGGAGGGAAGATGGTTAGTAAAAGTACAAGCAAGCTGATGGAAAATGTCTGAGCTTGGTTGGAAAAAACAAAGAAATGTTTTCATTAAATGGATGCAGTAACCATCAATACCCAGCAGATGGAGTTGGGACGCTACTCAACATCCCCCACCCCCTGTATCTCTGTGTTAAATGAGGACGTTTGCACACCGGCTGGCTTCAGAGAAAGCAACAAAAAGTCCCTAAACGGGATCTAGCTGGATGGTTACTAGCTTAAGCTACTTACATTATTCAGGAAATCCCCAGTCCTTGCACTTGCAGGTGAGGAAGTGGGAGCTCCTCTATGACCCCCCAACAAATGGGTCACTCAGGTAACTAACAGAGAACAACAAGTACTTCCTGCAGACTGGGGCATACATGTTTAACTTTGCATTGATGATGTCATCAAGTTACCTAATCCACAAATTAGGTAACTCTCCTTCTAATAATGGACTTTCACACAGACAAAGCCTACTTGCAAAATGATGCTTCAGCAACTTTTAGCTGCTTTACACAGGGGCTTCTAGAAGGTTAAAAGTACCTAAAAATACAGAAAAATAGGCCCAAGAGCGGAACAGAGTACTCTTCACATTCTACGTGGATATGAACAAGCCAAAACTGGGTTCAAAAGGGCAGAATATGTCCCCTAAGCATAAACAGGGGAAGGAAGAGTGCTGTATGTAATCATACAAGAAAAAGAGGTCAGGGCTACATTTATATGAAGATATTTGAATATATGAAGACATTGAATGAAGATTTGGAAAGGTGTTGTGCCAATAAAATTGGATCCAGAAGGAGGAACAACTGGGAGGACAACCTTAAAAAAATGAAGTTGGCTGAGATGTCCTCCATGTAAAATGGATCAAGCTACCTGAACTAAGCTAAGCTGGAATATATATCTGATCCTGCACATTTACTGATATAACTGCAATTTCCAGCAGTGTTTTGTGTTAAGTTGATGGCAAACCTTTCAGCAACTGTGCTCACGGAAGTGACTGCTGAGAAGTTTGGCTTTGTATTATAGTAGAAATGTAAACATAACCTCCTCAGACATTACTTCATATAGCTGTGTCCTCAAGAATGCCTGAAACTGTTACATCCTGTTGCTGCTGTTCCAGGCTCAAGTTTCTTACCACATTGTCCTTTTAACTCCTTCTTCTGTGAAGTTACTCATCATCCAGTATAGACACATAATAGCAGACCATGTGCCATCTGGGGAAGGTATTGCCGTTCTTAAGGTACAAAATACAGTGCTATGAGAACATGAAAAATGTGAGGTCCCTGCGGCAAGAGCAGTCTTAAAGGAAGACACACGGACTGTTGAGAAATGAATAAGAAACAAATGCATATTTTTTGTGCAAAAGTATAATTGGAATTTTGTATGCCCATATATGATGTAGGGCAGGCTATAGTAGATACTGGATTATCCTGCCTGGTCTTTGGCTCCTGAAAGCTCCATAATTATCATTGGATGCGAGGATGAACTCACATGACTGCAAGGGGGTGTGTGCGACCCTGTAGGCATACATGTTGATGAGAGTGAAAAAGGAAAAAAATGGAATAATTAAGTTCCATTTCTTCAGATCCAGATGGCTCCTCCTCCTGTATCTTTGTCCTTAGTCCTCTGTAAAGGCCTGAACACTCTAAGAGGGCTACTGGATTCCAACACGTCCAAGGGGGAAAGAAAAGTTTAGGGCAAGTGCTAGTAGCTGATATTTATACGATAGATGTGGCTAGAGCTCAAAGACTTGTATAAAGGATTTAGACAAAATTTGGTTGAGAATATTTGGTGCATTCCTGACTATCGATCAACTCACATGTTATCTTACCCATGAGGCAGAAGGCTTCCCTGTGGTGATTCACCACATTGCCTGTGGCAATCCCATGTTGCTTTAAAGAAAACATTCAACTATCTGGAGATCTTATCACAGATCTCCTGCCCATGTAGCTTGGCACTAACACCTATACTCAAGCAAGACTGCTTAGTTATGAACATAACTTGCATGCCCATCTATGCTATGTAAAAAGCTATAAGCAAGAATGCGTAAGTGGGGTTGCTTTCAATCCCGCAAGAACCACTGACTTCCTTCTGCATGCCTTGGCCATCACTTACCTTCCTTCTACAACTCCCTGCTTACTACTCTCCCCTCTTGTAATTTGCCTCCTCTTCCATCTGTTGCATGTTTCAGCTAATATAATGTTTCTCTTCTGCTGCTGCAATCATGTCACACCTGTCTTTTAAGTGTCTGTATTGCCTGCCACTTCCCACATGTGCTTCATGCTCTTGCTGCTTCCCTTTTAAGGTCCTGCCTGTACCCATATCTCTTTCCATGTTTTGATATCTCATTCCCTGTCCTCCCTATCTCCCTTCCTAGTCCCTTTATTCTGCATAACCTCATCTGGTATTGGACACATTTGTTCCGTTCCCCCTCCCTGCCATTGTGCCTTCTCTCAAGCTGTTTCCTAGGTTTGGAGAAGTTTGCCCTTCTGCATTCATCAAACTAATTTCCACTTTCTTTAACTCCCTGCTCAAAATCAATTTCTTATGTTTCCTAGACCCTCCTGCTTCATCTGGTGGTGGTGGTTATTCTATGTAGAAATTGGGTCTAATTATCGGTCACATTGTAGAAACAGAATCCATACTGGGGTGATACAGATAGAAGCAGGATTGATTCCTAATAGATGTGATTAGGAACGTGTTGAATAACCTCAGTGATGTCCCCAAAAGCACCCCTCTGCTATGTTACAATTCAGTTTCTGGATGATTGTGCCCAAGCCCACAGTGGCTGGTGCCTTTCTGGCCCAAGATGGCACATGATCCTTCCAGCAGGGACAACACCAACACTGGGAACCACCATCACTAGATGGTCAAAGGACTCTGTGGGAACCACAGCTGAAGCAAATGACTGTTCTGAACCCCTTCACAAGGAGTTTCTTATTTCTACCCCTCCCTTGTCACCAGGGAGCTAGCAGACAAGAAGGGTGGGAAAACAGGACACAGCTGAGAGTGGATTAGTATGACAAATCAGTCAATAATGTGCTGATGAAGAGAGAGGAAGGACAGTCTAGTAGAGAGCTCCAGGATCCGCCTAAGAAATGGAAGCTCTATGAAGCTGCCTTATGAAGGGGAGGATGAGGACAAGGGCAGGTCAACTCCCTTCCCTTTCTGGGAATCTGAGGTGCCAAAATAGGATGCCTTTGCACTTGTTACATACTGGTATTCATTCCTTTGGAGAAAAGCAAAAAATATATGAAATGCTGCACTTATAACTTTGTGGTTGTGCGAGAAAAGCTTACCATTTGGCCACTGACTCTCAGTGAGTAGAGACCCCACAACAGGTTTCATCATTCCCTCCCGGCCGCAAAGATCACAAAGATTCTTGCAATATACATTCCCTCCCTCTGCACCTACCAATCTCACTGATGATTATTTTGTCAGGTATTGTCAGGTCTCCAATACTAGGTTAACTTTCCCAAACCTATCCTATTCTTCCTAATCTTTTACCAGATCCAAATCTATTCTCTGTAAACAACATTCACATGATACATCCCTGACTAAAATGCTTTCACTCTTGTAATTAGTCAGCCTAATTACTAGCTATGAAGTCAGAAAGGCAAATTTTAAGGTCTTTAATTTTACTTCACTAACATTTACCTCAGAATAGCTCATTGGTCTGAGGCAGAGTATGCACTTTGCCTTAAAAAGATCCCATGCTCGGTTTCTAGGATCTCCAGTTAAATGGAGCTGAGACAGAAAGGTTTGGAAATGATTTTGTCTGAGAGAGATTGTAAAAGCAGATGGTAATACCAGGCTAAACAGACTAGTGATCTGACTTCATGTGTTCCATGATTTCCAGGCATCTCTGTGTGTTTTTATCAAAAGGTCCTTTTGAAATGCGTTGCCTTTTTATTTTGCAATCCTAAACATACGTTGGTTCCCACATAATGTGGTGGTCTCACACTAACAACCTGACACAGCAGTACTATTTGTTTGCTAGTTTTGTAAAGTTGGAGAATGTTAATCTTCTCTTAAAAGCACATCACATCATGGAGTTATCCAGTTTAATGGCACTCAGGGAAAGCCCATCCATGAGACCAACTGAAGCTGGTTGCCTCTGGCAGCAGATTAGTGGGAAGCATCCATCTCTGTCTACATGCCTCCACCTTTTCTTCTGAGTGAGAGCGGAAAAGGAAATGTGGAGGTGAGGATAGTACTGAGCTAGAATATTGGGGAGTGGGAGGAGCAGAGGCTGGGTAAGGGGAGGGCAGCGTTTGGTATCTTATCTCAGATGTCAGGAGGCCCACATGGCAATTCTCTGTCAATCCCATAAACCGCACTGCATAAGTACCTCACATTTACAGGCATTCTTCATAATAGCTAGAATATTGTTATCTTACTGTTTTCGCATTTTAACCCAATGCTACACATTTTAAGACTGATAAAAAAGTTACAGAAGAAAAATTGAATATATATAAAAACAAGTATTACTGTCGCTCACAATAACTGTACAATCCGTGTTTGTTGGGGTAGGGAGGGAAATGCCAGTTTTTTCCATGCTTAAGACTGCCAAGAGTTTGAATTCCTTGTTAGTATGAAGTGTTTGCATTTTAGATTTCTGAGGTTGGAAACAAACAGTAGACTTTTCAAAAGGCAGAAAATGTTGTGAGAGTGGCACTGCTTCCCATGATGAATGTACACATGGGCATTTGAGCAACTGTCATATTGGTCAAACAGGTTTTGCTGGATTTTGAAAGAATACCAAACACCATCATCCCACAACATGTATACAAAACATGACACTGGAATAGTTATATAGACACAATGAATAGTTATCATCCTTTCAATTAGACCACTTTCAACAGGGGTGGGGGGGAATGGTTTTGTGTAAGGACCACATTAGACATGAATGTAAATGGATGCTTCTTGCCAGGGCTCTTTTAGGGCACAATTCTAACCAGGTCTACTCAGAAGTAAGTCCTATTGTGTTTAATGGGACTTACTCCCAGGAAAGTGATGTTAGGATTGCTGCCAAAGTCTGTTAAGCCTGGCCAAGCTGATTTGGGCTAGGATACATAGGGATGTTCACTCTTCCCCTGCCCCCATACAGCTTCAGAGGCCAGTCACTGTTTCAGGTAAGCAATTTTCATCTTTAAAAAGTTGCGAGGAAAAATGAATTTCCCACACTGCATACATCCCAGTCTCAACCAGGGTTGTTCCCTGATTGGCTCATGTCCCTGTATCTTTGTTCCCTGATTGGCTTATGAAGTGGAGGATGAGGACAAGGGCAGGTCAAATCCCTTCCCTTGATGTTCCCTGATTGGCTCATGTCTCCTGCTTCATTTTCTGTCAGGGAAGTTGGAAGACGTGGAGCAATGTACTGGTACCATGCGCTCAGCTGAATGGAGAAGAGCAGCAGCAGAGGTGGCAGGCCACTGGAGGCTAAACATAGCCCTTAAAAAGCTGTCAGGTCAAAAACCTGAGATCCGGCGACCACAGAAGGAGTTAGATTGTTTACCAAAGAGGAAGAAGCAAAGTATAGGGAGTAGGCCTCCCCTCCCTTCCTGAAGAACGAAGTCTTTGAGCCCAGTTCTATCCCCGATCATGCTGTAGCTTGCAGCTGGATCAAAAAGGCATGTGCTGCATGTTATGGTAGGGAGTAACCTAAAGGCAAACAGGAGGTAAGAAAAAAAATTGTACTTACATCCATGTAAACCCTCAGGCCGCCTATGGGTATCCTCACACACGCCACCCATTTTGTTGGCATACGACCAAGGAGGGAAAAGGGGTGGGGAGGTTTTAAAAAGAGGGATAAGATCAAGCACACTACGACTGCTGCCAGATGCACCCCTTCCTTCCTGCCCCCCATTCCTCCCCCCAAATGCCCAGTTCCTCCCCCTCCCTGCCGATGACCCAGCCCTACCAATGACGTACCAACACTGGGAGATATGGGAGAGTCACTGCTCCATGTCCAGCAGCGGCTAGGTAGTCAAGCTGCACAGCTGAAACATGAGTTCTGGCAGCACAGCCCAATGATCGAATTAGGCCATTTAAATTCCCTCAGTGTTACACAGTAACAACAATCACACAATAACTTTTTTTCTGATAATATGAATTCTCCATGCTGCTAACAGTCCCATCATGGTTAACCGTCCCTACTGTGAACACATTCTAGGCTTTCATTAAGTCCTTGTGGTTTACTCCCAACACAAAAGAGGCCAAACATGAAGTGAGAGCTTCTTGCTCAGCTCTAATAATAAAGATGATATCATCATACTTAAGAGGTTTTTGCATCCTGGAGGACCTAGTAACAATTACCATAGCAATGACTTTTTTTGTATGAACAGCAATGCAAATGCCACATCACAGGCTATAAAAGTTGCTGTACCTCAATTTCTTGTAAGGTTAACACATTAAAAGCTAATGGAATTATAAGGATCACTGGTTTGCTCTTAAAGAAGTCTATGTTGGTAGGAATTCACAATTAAGGTATCAGATGTCCAGCACAGTAAAGTACATTTTCTTTGTTCCGTGTCCTTGTTGGGAACTAAGGTTTCATCTGGGTTTTAAAAAAAAATTAAGTCTATGATTTTCATGTATTTGACTACAGGAGCAGGCTATGTACAGTAGCATGCTGGAGAGATTGCAGAAAATGCCTAGGATGCATCTGTAAGTCATGTTACATGTAGAGATTTTGCATCACCATGGTCAAGATGCCCATTGTGGTGGTGAAGTTTTCAGAGGCACTGAGGAAACAAGGACTGCATTCATAAAATAGTCCAGTGACTGAGCCCTATCAGTTTGCTTTAAAAAAAAAAAAAAATTCTGCAAGGCAACAGCTGTAGCAAATGTGCCAAAAGGCAAGCTGTGGTGGCTGGGAGAGAAAAGGCAGTGGCAGGGAACTCAGCACCAATTGGTGCTGGGCCTCTGCGCAATTTGGCAGCCTGTCTACACTCAGGAGCAGAACTCAGGACCTCCTTCCTGGGCAGGAGGAGACAGTGGTATCGCTAGGGGTTGCAGGGGGTGCGGGCTGCACTGGGTGACGTGCAAGGGGAGAGTAATGCGCACTGGGGGATGACGTGCTAAAATTGCGGTTTTTAGGAGCAACCCCATCATGCCATATACCTTTGGATGTGGAATTTGCAGTGGAATGCAATGTAAAAAATCCAGAGTGAAATAGCTCCTTTCCTTCAAAGGTTATGGCCAAAAAACTGGAAACCAAAAAATGCATGGAGCCCTATAGAAAGAGAAACCGAGCCGTATCGTGCATTTACTCGCAAGTAGGCAAATTTGCTTTAGTGCATCGGAAAGGGCAGGCTGAGAGGAATCCAAGGACACCAGAACGGTCCCTATCCAATGAATGCAGCCCCCCCAAAACACCCAAGAAGGAAGTTCCTCCCTCCCAGCTGCGAGTGTATTGAGCCTTATGGAATGTGAAACTAAGCCACGCGGCCGTGTTTACTCGTGAGTAGGTGGAATTGCCTTAGTCTGTCGGAAAGGGCAGGCTGAGAGGAATCCAACAACGTCAGAATGGTCCTGATCCAATGAATGCAGCCCCCCAAAAACACCCGAGAAGGAGGTCCCTCCCCCCCAGCTGCAAATGTACTGAGCCCTATAGAAAGCGAAACTAAGCCACATGGTCACATTTACTCGCGAGTAGGCAGACATGCCTTGGCTTGTGATCAGGCCAGGCAAAGGGGAATGTGAGGACACCAGAATGGTCCCAATCTGATGGAACTGGAACACAACAAATGCTCCAGAAGGCAGCCTTCCCTTCAACTAAAAAGGACAAAAAAAAAAGAGGCTTGAACTAGTAAGGGGAATATTTTCTATTTTTCGCTTGTAAAGCCAGGTGGGTCTTTATCTTGATATGCTTGAAATAGAAGAACTTTAAACTGGGCACTGGGGAGGGCTGGAAATCTCACTGATTCTTTTGGGGGGGGGTGTTATTGCAGGCAGGCTACAGAGAAAATTTGCTTGCTGGAACAGGACTGGCTCCCCCTTATTTAATTATTTCTTTTATTTTAATTTAATTATTTATAATTATTTATTTTAATTTGCTTGATGATGTCACTTCTGACCATGACATCACTTCCAATGGGTCCTGGACAGATTGTCATTCTAAAAAGTGGGTTCCGGAGTTGAAAGTTTGAGAACTGCTGCAATAAGGTGTTAGTAAGTTGACATGGGGTGTGTGTGACTCTACAAGTGTTCAAAATCACTAAAATCAGAATTTGGAGGAATAATACCATCAGGTTATATATCAATCAATGCGTAATTTCATGCAGAATGAAATGAAACAAACCACATTGAAATATCTGTGTTCTATCAAAAGGTACAGCCAAAAAACCAGTGGGGGCGGGGCGATGGTACATCACCATGCCCACCTACTGGAGTGTTGCCCCGCCCACTCCATGGGGTGATGCGCAGGCCTCCTGCACTGGGTTATGGAAATCCTAGTGATGCCACTGAGTGGGAAGGTGGGGAGGCGAGGGTCCAGGGGTGGCTTAGGCCTGGGAGAGGGGCAGGTACAGCAACCTTGGCTGCCACTGAATCCTATCCCCCCTCCTGGGCCTTGGAACCCAACATGGGTCTCCTTGGTTCTGCGCCTGCGAAATAGCTGTCACAGCTCTGAGTAGACCCATAGGGGCTACTACAGCCTGACACGGGATAAGGGAACCGAAGTTCCCTTACCTCCAGGAGACCTACAGCGGCTTCCCTGGCTCTGCAAGATACAGCAGCGGCTGTTTTGGCACTGCTGTACTGCAGGGCAGCGGCCCTGATAGAATTGGCCTGTCAGTTGTGTTACAAATGCCTTTCCTCGCTTTCTCTTCCTCATGAGCAATATCCAGGCCAAACATTAACATAAATGACAGGAAGGTAATTCAAAGCTAATGTGTGAAAATGCTTTCAGAATTAATGTTTGACCTTGCTGAACTTGCTTTCACACAAAACCAACTGAATCATTCCGCTAATTTATGAAAAATTGAGTTTTATAATTACATCAGAAAAATTAGATTTGTATGTTTAATTTTTTTAATTAATGTGATTGGCCTGGCAAAATTTCATCCTAAACCTTTTATTCTGAAAGAAAGCACCAAAGTAAAGAATGTCCAAGGCATATGCACATATACAACCCACATGAAAAACCCAAAAAACTTTAAGCCTATAAGAAAGGAAAAAGTGCACTTGAGTCCATTGTATTCAGTAGGCTCCATTTTCTGAGGTAAATGGTAAGAAAAGTTTTCTGAGGAAATTGCTGACAAAAAGTGATTTTTGTCAAGTACAGGCCCTGAACTGATACAGGTCAATGGGAAATAAAAGAATGATCATTAAAGTTTGTTTCGGAGATGTACATGTTGTTGCGTTCTGCATGTGTATTACTTTGTGGTAGGTTTTTGCACTTTTCTTGGCATTCCAGGGGAAAAAAATAACTTAGAATGGTAGCTGTATTTGTAGAAGGGAACATAACAAAAGGTCTTATGGCACCTTTAAAGACCAATAAATCTATTTATGCTATAAAAAAAGGTTTCTTTTGTATAGCCTTTGTTATCTAATATATACACCTTAGTATTAATTTACTTCCATATAATGTATAAGTAGATACATGTTTGTCAATAAGCAATACTTTGATATCTTGGGTAGAATCAATAAAAGTTATCTCTTATATTGCTAGATCACCCAACTATGTCACTGTCTGTGAGGAGTGCTGAAATACAACACATACAAAGTGTGACATTAATTGTATATTGATGGTTTCTACACATGTTATTGATAGACATGAGATTCACCACACAATCCCATGCAAGTCTATTCAGAAGTAAGTTACGTTGTGTTCAGTGGCGTTTACTCTCGGGAAATTATTATAGGATTGCAGCCTCAATGAAGTTTGGGCTCCCTTTTGGAAGAAAAGTTATTAAACGATGGAAATTAGCCAAGAAATATTATCAACTGTACCATATTGCTCATGTCAGGCCTCTTATCAACAGTTGTTTGAAAACTGGCTAATATTAAAGATGCATAAGTTGACATAAATATAAAAACAAACTGAAACTGAAAAAAAGTCTGGACTTTCTCTTGTTGTAGGAAAATGGCTTTTAAATACAACCATTTCAAACTGTACAATAAGAATTCTTGACATATGAATATCTAATATAATAACTGCATTATAAGAAACATAATTCTCAGAAGGATCCAGACTTTCACATTTTATGTACTGCACTGAGCACTGATAATATTAAACACAACATTTTTCTAAATTATGATGGACCTTCCAGATCCATCCCAATGTGCATCAGAGAATGACAGATTATGTACATGAGCAAATGAAATATTCAAAAGCATCTCCAAATTGCAGACTAAGGATAGCAAGTTACCTCCACATAAGCCAACACTGAAAAAGGGAGCTATTGTAATACTACTTTCAGAAACCAAATTAATACCTTTGGAGACTTCATTTCCTTTCAAAATGCAAAGAAGACCATTTCCAGTTAGATTTGCCATTGCTATAGCAATCAACAAAAGTCAGGGACAAACACTGAATACTGTTAAAATTAGATTACATGTGTAAGAACCAATTGTTAATCATGGACAGAGGTTCACTGCATGTAGAAATGAGTGTATGGAAGGGGAATTGGGATCATGCCTGCAGGTCCCACTTTCTATGGATTCGAAGTCCTGTTTGCAAAGGGAAACATGGGAAGCTGCCTTATACCGAGTCAGTTCATTGAACCATCTAGCTCAGTATTGCTAACACTAACTAGCAGTGGTTCGCCAGGTTTCAGACAGGAATTTTCTTTGCCCACCTAGAGATGCTGGAAATTGCAAAGCATGTGCTCTCTCATTGAACTATTGCCCCCCCCCCAACTGAGCTATTCCCCCTCTTATGTACATACAGTTGGACCTGGTATCCACAGAGATCTGTTCCTGGACCCGCTGTGGATATGGAAACAAATCTGCTGATCCAATCCATAGGACCTGTTGAGGTCCTACAAATACTTCTACGGGCTTCAGAAAGGCCTCTCAAGGTGCCAGAAAGGCACTTCTAGTTTTCAGAAAAAAATCACTGGAGGCCTTTCTGAGAGGCTTTCATGTCTGGGAGCTCAGGTCTGGCCTCCCATTAGTTAAAACTGTGGGTCCTGAATTCACAGATACTGAGGCAGGACCTTTATTTCCAAATATTCATTAGGTTCCCTGTCCACAATCCATATCTGGCAACAATGCAGGATGTGGATACTGGGATGGCCTAAGACCTCCTGATGCCTGAGGGATTATGCCAAATGCTGCCCACTCTTACCCAATATGCCAGCCTCTGCTCTTCCAACTTCCCAATATTCTACCTCATTCATGTTCTATGTAGTTCATTCCAAGCTGAGAACAAGTCCTTGCAATATGCAGGTCCTTCCTCACATGCCCTATGTGTCACTATGATGAGCATTTCACTCATTTGCAATATCTACAGTAGCGATTTTCAACGTTTTTGGTCTCATGACACACTGATAAGGCACTAAAATGGTCAAGGCACATCATTGGTTTATTGATGATTGGCAAGGCACACTGCACTGCTGGTGGGGGGGGGCTCAAATCTCCCAATGGCCCAACTAATAAATGCCCCTCTCCCAAGCTCCAGCAGCACCCCATGGACCATTCGCGGCACACCAATGTGCTGCAACACACAGGCTGAAAATCGCTGATCTACAGCCATTGGAGTATTAACCAGGCCATTATAGTATACTATAATTCCAGTTGTTGGCAACCTTCAGTCTCGAAAGACTATGGTATCGCACTCTGATACCATATAATACTATATACTATAATTCCAATAGTATAAATATGTGAACAAACTCTGATGTCTGTCACAGGAACAAATCTACAGAGACTATCCACTGAACTGGGTTGTTTCCAGCATAAGGGTTTCACTGGAAACTTTTCACATTGTTCTCTCCAGTGCATGACACAATGGAAAGATCATAATATCACTGCACAGTGCTGTGGGGTAATTCTGAAGTAATCACTCTTAATAACTCTCCACAAATCCCGGGGGTAAAGCAGAGGTCAGGGCGTGATTGATCTTCAAAGTGAAAACATCAGTCCCTGACTGTAATACTCAGGCCTGGTCATGGGAATGAGATTCCCATGCGCTGAGCATTTCTCAGGGAAGCACAGTCATTACTTCAGTTTTTGAAAGCACTTCTGAAGGGTTTCATTCTTTTAGGTAGCAGTTATTTATGCTGGTGCAAAGCAAGCACAGAATGAGCCTGTTTGATCTGTGAGAGTATTTGTGTTGCTGAGGAGGGAAAGTTCATTCCTTCTTTAGCTGAACTTTTTTTCTTCCTGAGAAAATTTAGCCTTGACTTGCTGAAAAGTCAAGGTTTAAAACAATCATACACACAGCAAAGGAATTAATTGTCTTTTAACTGTTTAGCATAATGTTCCAATAATAAAAGTTACTTGTTTGCCCAGTTAATAGGGGCCTATAACAGTGAAGGAGAAATTGCTTGAAATGACAGGGGTGGGGGATCCCTTAAAATGGTTTGCAGAGAAAAGAGGCCCTGAATGAGTGAAACAGTGGAGACAAAAGAGTGAGCATCAAAGTCTCCTGTCTGCTAAGGACTCACTGAAGAACCTTAGACAAGCCACTTTCTTTTGCTCTCAGTACCCCATCTATGATATGGGGGTAATGTTGCTGATCTATATGACAACACTGGTATTATTTTTATTTTCACATTTTTATACACCCTTCCTCCGAGGAGCACAGGGTGGTGTGCATGGTTCCTTCTATCCTCACAACAACCCTCTCAGGTAGAACATAAGAACATTAGTCAAGCCCTGCTGGATCAGGTCAAAGGCCCATCTAGTCCAGCTTCCTTTATCTCACAGTGGCCCCCTAGATGCCTCAGAGAGCACATAAGACAACAAGATACCTGCCTCCTGTTGCCACACTCTTGCACTTGGCATTCAGAGGTAGGAAGCTGCACATACTCCTCACTGTTTGTAACCTGTGATGGACTTTTCTTCTACAAATCAGTGCAATTCCATTTTAAAGGCATCTAGGTGCCTTTACCACATCCTGTGGCAAGGAGTTCCATAGACTAATTACACGCTGGGTAAAGAAATATTTTCTTTTGGTTAGGCTAAGTGATAGTGACTGGCCCAAGGACACCCAGGAAGCTTTATGGCTGAGCAAGGATCTGAACCTGCATCTTGCATGTCTAACACCAAAAACCCCTACAGCATATAATAGCCATTTTATTTAGCAAGGCAAGATGAAGACCTATCCCCATTCATCCCAGCACAGCCCCTTTTCCAGTGGCTGTTTCCCTTTTGTGAGGGTGTGATTAGATTGTGAGCCCTTTTGGAACACAATCTTACTCCCCTGCCACATAAATTGCATTGAGAACTTTTTTTTGTTAGAAAGTGGTACAGTGTATTATTGTTATTTAGAATATTAATATTCTAAATAACAATAATAATGTGTTTAAATATATCCTTGAAAACCTTGACAAAAAAATTGTGCGGCAAGGCTGTTGCTACCGTGCCTGGCATGACCAAAGTAGCAAGTTTTCAAAAGAGACATGGAAATCTTCATGTTCTCCATTTGCATAGCCCAACACTTTGCCCTTTCCTGTTTTGTTCTTCCCATTTCCTATCAGTTACTGCTGCTGTTCCTTGTGCACACCTCAAGCATCCTATTGACTTCTGTGACACAGGAAAACATAATTTATGAGCATAATTGGATTTGCATTCCTTTGGTTTGTGCAGGCAGATGGCAAACCTGGCTTTACGAACCACCATCAAATTAGCTCCATCTGCCTAAAGTGGGCAAAGTTCCTGCAGCTCATTAATTGTGTATTTTCCTGTCTTTCTCTTGCTTCTCATCTCCCCCCCCCCCCCCAACACATCTAGAAACCACAACATCAGCTTTGGTTAGAACTTAGAGCACCAGAAGCCAAATCAGTAAACGTGGGGTGTATAATTATAATAATAATATAAGCGTGGGGTAGGTTGTAATATAAGAAAAAGAAAGAAAGAAAGGTAAGAAAATCCAGTCTTGCAAACTCTGAAGCACATTCAACAACCTATCCTCTCATGTTATTCTTACATGCTCAGTATTCTTGCATGTCCAGTATCAAAACCTGCCAAATCTAAGGTCAGTCTTATGGTAAAATGGTTAGAGCAAAGTAGGAAAAGGTAACAAAAAGGGAGACCAAATGTTCTGAGGATTTCCTTACTAGAAGATGTTACAATGTTTGAAACATTTTAGCTTGGAAAAAGGCAGTTAAAGAGAGAACATGATGGGGTCAGATAAAATTATGTATGGTATGGAGAGAGTGGAGAGAGATGTTTTTCTCTCATACACATAACTCTAGAACTGGGGTCATCCAATGAAACTGTGGGACAGTTGGGACAAAGGGAAGTACTTGTTCATATACTGCCTGACTACCTGTGGAATTCATTGCCACAAGATGTGGTAATGGCCACTAATTTAGATGGCATTAAAGGGGTTTGAACAAATTCACGGAGGACACATCCATTAATGGCTACTAGTCCTGAAGGCTATGTGCTCTCCTGATCCAGAAGCAGCATGAACCTTCAGAAGATGGGGGGGGGGATTGGAGCACAGAAGGCTTTTGTCTTCATGTTCTGCTTCTCAGATTCACAGATGCATCTGACTGGTCACTGTGAGCAATAGGATGCTAGACTGGGTAGGACTTTGGTCTGATCCAAGAGGGCTGTTACGTTCTTACCATCAGTGTTTATACTGTCCAATCCAGAAGCACATTTTATTTGTATCTGCCACACTGGAAAAGAATAATAATGATAAACCAACTTTTTACATACATGCATTCTGAAAACATTGCTTTGAGATATATATAGTGCTACAGGGTTTGGATTTTCACAGAGGGGAGAGAGAGCAGTTGAGACATACGGTGCATGTATAATAAATGTTTATTTAAAATTATACAGGCAGGTTCTATTGGAAACAGACTCCTGAAATCAGGTAGGACAGCCACTAATCCTGCATCAGGTTCCCAAAGATAGTAACTGCACAAAAGGTGCTTCACCTTCAGGCAACTCACAGATAATCTCTCTGCCTTCCCTCAAATTTAAATTGCAAAAAAAGTCATTCTAGCTGTCCTTCTGTCTCTCTCCTATATTCTGATTTGTAGTGCAGGTCAAGGCTGTATAGAGACTGCTGTCAATAAAGAACCATCTACTTCTTTTGTTCAGCCCTTGGTCACACATCAGGATAGTCAGGTAGAATGGTAGTAATTGGCCAGATGAGAAGGACAAAAATAACTTAATTCGTAATGGTAAATACAGACATTTATGTTACAGCAGAACAAGTGTGTGAGGGGACAGCAATTGTTCCCTTAGGGACAAGAATGTATGGTACAATAATATTCTACATAACAATAATAATGTGTTTGAATATATTCTTATATACTGCAGGGGAGGTCTACTTGGATCTGAGCTAGCTAAATATCTGATGCAGGTCCATGTGGACCCATACCCTGGGCAGGGGTTAGAGTTCGGCAGCTGCCGCCGCCACCACACTGACCTCCTTCCCACACTCGGTCTGCCCATCCTTCATCCCCATCACCATCACCATGCCATTCTTCCCTCCCTACCCCATTCTGCCCCCCCACCTCTTCTTCCCTCCCCTGCCATCTTACCTGGATCAGAAGGTGGATCCTGATCAGTTGGTGCCAGCAGGAAGGCTCTGGCCTTCCCTCCAGTGTCCCCGGCAGCACACTGAGTAGCACGCTGCTGGAGCACTTTTACGACTGGCACTGGTTGCTTTACAGTCAGCACCAGCAAAAGAGATGCTGCAGTGATGGCCGGAGAAGGTAGGATTGGTCCAAAAGACTGTTTCCAGAAAGATTATGTGGATAACCCATTCTGATCTACCTTTATTGCATAGCTACTTAGTAGAGCACTTCAAGAAATCATTGTGTGGATGTTTGGTGTCACACTAGCATCAAACCTTCATATCATCAGAGTTTCTTCAGTAGGCCTCAATAATTCAACTGGGAGTTCAAAAATTAACAAAAGCTTTCATGTGCCTCATGTCTGAAGTTGAACTTCAAACCATATATGCATTTGTAGTAACCCTATGTTAAAGGCAAAGCTACTGCTGTTGATTAACCAATGATTAACCAATCAATCAACCAATTATTAACCAAGAATTATTAACCAAGAATTATTAACCAAGAATTAACCAATTAACCAGATGATTAACCAATACCCATGCCAGAATTGTCCTATTTTACTTCTTATTCTCAAAACTCCCCCCTGCTTCACTGTGCCCCTGTCTCTGTATCTTGGCTAACAGGAGGTGAACACTGGGGGATGCTTCTTCTCACTGCCCCCTCTGGAGGCAGTGGGTCAGTAGCCATGAAAATACGTAGCATCATCGGACAACGGTAGCATCCAGTCCTTCCCAGCCCCCAGCTCTCAGCAGTTGAAACTTGTCAGTTGCCCTTGGCTGCCATGTGCTGACATTGGCCCTGATTTTAGCAATGAAATAAGCTGGCTGGGTAGGGCTGTAGAATCTCTTTCATATCATGTTTCCAGGGGACAGATATGAGATTTAACAAAAAATTATAAATTAGGTAATACAAGCAACCACCCAGTTCTGAGGGCTGAGTACAAATCCATGCCAGTTAGACATTAGCTCCATATGGACTCCAGCAGACCTGTGTGAACCGTACCTGGCAGCAAAGCATCTGTGCTTTGAATAGACTCTGTTGTGCATTCATGCCTGTTGAGAGATATGCTTGACCTCAGGGCTAGTGTGCACTTGCAACTAACCATGGGCTGGTGCCAGATAGTTGTAACTCTAAAGAATGTCTCCGTGCCACATTTCTGCTGAAAACATCTGGACATTAGCCCAGCTGTGGTTGTTGCACATAGGTGGAAATGTCTTCTCATTATGCCTTCTGCTGCCTGTATTCCTACTACCATTTCCTCCCAGATCTAAGTGGTGATGAATTGTTCCAGGTGATGATATTTTCCCCTCACCTCAGTATTTGTCCCCAAAGGTGGGGGAGTTTATTCCTTGACTGAGTGGGCAGATTTCACAGGCCTACAAAACGAGGGTCAGAAAAGTTTTTTCCAAACTTTATGGTGGTTTGATATGAATTTGGGGTGCTGATTCCAAAAATGGTATCCATTTTGCCCTATCACGTCTAGTTTTGGAAATATAGTATAGCCTCTTTAGTGAATGGTTCAAGCAGCTTCCTCATGAGGAAGCTATGGTGTAGGCTTCCTCATGAGGAAGCTGCTTGAACCATTCACTAAAGAGGCTATGCCGTGTCTCCAAAACTAGACGAGATAGGGCAAAACAGATGCCATTTTTGGAATCAGCACCCCAAATATACCCAAGAATTGGTGTAACGTTTAAGGAAGCAAAATGTGTGTTGGCCTGCGTTTTCAGCATGCCTTGAAAGTTGTTTCATTACGGTAAGAGTGTGAAATTATTCATTCTGCCCAAAAGGTTGGGGAGGGGGGAGAGAGATTATGTGGATAACCCATTCTGATCTACCTTTACTGTACATGTGCTTAGTGGAGCACTGAGAGAGAGAGAGAGAGAGAGAGAGAGAGAGAGAGAGAGAGAGAGAGAGAGAGAGAGAGAGATTGCCAGGTAAGCAACTATCATCTATGAATCCCCCAAGGACAACTCAGCTTTCTCCAGTGTTGCTTGGAACAAGTTTAAAAAGTTGATGAGCATTATATTTGAGAGCACTGGATGAACAGATGAGCAAAAGGAAAAGCACTGGTAACTGAGTGTACCAAAACTGCAGTAGGAAGAAGTAAGGTGAAATAGAGATATACCTTTGTCTCCATTCTAGAGTGAGCAAAAAGATATGGGTGGAGAGTGAGATATGCATATACAGTCAGTTCTTGTAATTTGCTAGAGTTAAATTTCTGGAAAACCTAATGGATACCAAATTAATGGATATTGAATTGTTGAGCCTATGGGAAAAACGGGGTTAGGTTCCAGGAGACACTCTTCACTACACACCCTATGAACTTTATGAACCTGAATCTTAACTTGAAGTCTATGGGGCTGGGTGATAGCAAGGGCTCAACATGTCCAACATCTGATGCTTCCTTCTCCATGCTGGTATCCCTTAATGAGTTGAAGGTTGTGGTCATGGCAATTTCTCGGTGCTGACTATCCCTCGACTCACTGAAGATTGCTGGCCTAACAAGGTCTCAAAGTTCAGCAGTGAAGAGGGAATTGCTCTACCCCAGTGGCGTAGCTAAGGAGGTGCAGGGGGTAGCAGCTGTACTGGGCATCAAGTTTTAGGAGGGCAACAAGCTGAGCTTGACACTAGTGACCAAAATTGTGAAAATCTTGGTGCGTATGAATAATATCATCATTGGAAAGGTAATTTAATGCAGAATGCAATGAAACAAACTGCACTGAAATATCTGTATTCTATCAAAAGTTATGGCCAATTAACCAGAAAATGAAAACACAACTGCCTTATGGAACAAAAAGTAGATTTCTTTAACTCAAAACTGACCTATAAGACAGATTATTCTGAGAGCCAATGACATGTTATTATGTTATTGACATGTTGCAATGACATGTTATTATGATACAGCATGGAACCAATTATTTGTTAATTGGGTCAGCTCTCATTTCCATATAGAGGTTGAGTCTCATTATTCGCGAGGGTTCCGTTCCCAGAACTCACAGGAATGATAAAAATTGCACTATAGCAAATCAATTTAAAAAACAAAGTCCCTTTGCTCAGGTGATTTAAAAATAGCCTTGAGTCCTCTCTTTCCAGGCCCTCCGACGCATCCTCGGCATCACCTGGCAGGACAAAGTTCCAAACAACACAGTCCTGGAACGTGCTGGAATCCCTAGCATGTATTCACTGCTGAAACAGAGACGCCTGCGTTGGCTTGGTCATGTCGTGAGAATGGATGATGGCCGGATCCCAAAGGATCTCCTCTATGGAGAACTCGTGCAAGGAAAGCGCCCTACAGGTAGACCACAGCTGCGATACAAGGACATCTGCAAGAGGGATCTGAAGGCCTTAGGGATGGACCTCAACAAGTGGGAAACCCTGGCCTCTGAGCGGCCCGCTTGGAGGCAGGCTGTGCAGCATGGCCTTTCCCAGTTTGAAGAGACACTTTGCCAACAGTCTGAGGCTAAGAGGCAAAGAAGGAAGGCCCATAGCCAGGGAGACAGACCAGGGACAGACTGCACTTGCTCCCGGTGTGGAAGGGATTGTCACTCCCGGATTGGCCTTTTCAGCCACACTAGACGCTGTGCCAGAACCACCTTTCAGAGCGCGATACCATAGTCTTTCGAGACTGAAGGTTGCCAATACAAGAAAGGATTGTCTTTCTTTCACATGTTCAGGGGAAGGGAGGGGGGTCAGATGGAGAGCGAATGATTGATGGGATTGTCAGCTGGCTGCCCTCTAACTATTGTAAAGGGCTGTTTTCCTTTAATTTAAAGGGCCCTTCTCCTCATGTTGAGATAAAAATCTCTACAAGAGTAAGAAAAGCATTTTAAAGGGGTGCATTTTTCCCCTTCTCCAGGGATCATTACATTCCTTCTCATTTGCAGTGGCCATTTGTGTTGAGTCAAATCTGTGTACAAAAATCTGTGTATAACAAGGTTGGACCTGTATCATAATACAGTTACCCCTGTTAACTAGATAAGGATGCAATTATTCAAGTGGTGCTCTTCTTATATTTAGCAGGGGAAGAATATCCTCTTCACAACAGTACAGTGTCTCAAACCAATCGGGGCACACTTTTTATTTGTTTACTTAAATTGGATTTTGTCTGGTGTGGGGGGCTACAAATCTTCTTTGACCCCAGGTGGTAGATAGATGCCTTAGCTATGCTACTGGCTGGGGAGAGGTGGCAGAGCAAGTGGGAGGCAAACTGCTGGGTGGAGAAGGCATGTTTCCCCCCAATTTTCACTTTTTAAAAGCCTGGGCATGACATCACTTCCAGTTGTGACATCACTTCTGGGGCATCATTTTGAGCTTGGCACAGGGCTACACGATCATTAGCTATGCCACTGCTCCACCCATCCTGCTCCTCCACCTGTCTCTTGGTTCTTTCCATGGGCTTGCCTCAGAGCAGCCCCTGGTAACCTTCCAGAGACCTCTCATCATCAACGTCTCATCATCTCTAGGGTTGTATTCATGGATAACAAGAACAGAGTCACAGGTAATAAATAGGTGGCAATTCTGCCTCTCCAGGATAAGCGAATTTGCAGATAGCAAATTCATACATAAAGATAACTGACTGTACCTCATATACAGAACAAGCCATAGTGGGTACATGCAAACTCCTGGTTTTTAGAAGTATCCTCAGAATGCCAGATACAAGGAAGTGGCAACAGGATGCAGGTATCTTGTTGTCTGGTGCGCTCCCTGAGATATGTGGTAGGCCATTGTCAGATACAGGATGCTGGACTAGAGGGGCTGATCCAGCAGGGCTCTTCTCATGTTCTTATGTTCTTACCAAAAATGAAAATTCCAGTGCCATTCCATGAAAATTAGCTTCAGGGTCAACACTGTATGTTCAACGGTTTTGTAAACTTATTCAGCCTGGCTGCAAAACAACAACAAAAAACTATTTAGTAGCACATGGAGGTAGCTAGTATATGCAACAAAAGGCAAGGATTTGCTTCTGCAATGTAGATTGATAGATGTCCTAGCATTGGCAGATGTCATTGGCAGATGTGCATATTGGCACAGATGTGCAGATTGGCAGATGTGCATTGGCAGATGTCCTAGCATATCCTGTCTATTTGCATTCTGGAGAGCTCGGGCAGTAGCTGAGGAGAATTAAAATACATTACAGTGACACCATCATATGAATTTTATGTTGCACCAAGAGCATTTTGACCAATGCCTCTCTCTCTCTCTCTCTCTCTCTCTCTCTCTCTCTCTCTCTCTCTGAAGTTCTCACCAAATCACTAACCTTTGTCTAAATCAGTCATTAAACTTTTGCATTCTCAGAAATAATACTTAGGTTTAAAAAGATGGGAAAGAAAACTTCATAATGATAAGAGGAATTCAGCTCTTCAGGAACAGATTACAAAGGAAGGAAATAGGACGGCTCCCTTTGAAGGTTCCAAGGGAACTGTTGGAGATGCTTAGGCCTAAAATATTATTTTCGGGGAAGAACAATATGGACTATTAAATAATTCACAGGTTTTATTTATTGGTTCAATGCATTTTTATCTCACCTTACCTTCAGTGGTGAATGCCCAAGGTGGCTAACATTCATAAAACAGCAATATCCACATAATAAATATGAATAAAATATTACACAATAAAAAAAAACAAAACCACTGCACTGAGGGTTGTTCTCAATGCCAAAAATCTACAACACAGGCACAATGCAAAACAGTTTTGTTTACATTATAAACTCAAAGTTATTTGAATTTATAATCTGACTACGTAAGCCTTGTATTTAAATACTCACCTGGTTGCTATTGGCAACCAGGAATTATGTCCCAGTGAGAATGACGTATTTCCCATGTCTTATTTTGACAAGAGCTTAGAGTTGGTGCCTCCTCACTCCCTGGCAAACTATTCGTGACTAAATGGTACAAGGCCTTTGTGGGAGTGAGTGTGCAGAGGAGCTGAGGTTAGCCTAGTTAAGTGACTCCTTTCTTATAACTCTCTCAACCAGCTTCAGTGCTGAGAGAAGCCCAGGTTAAAATGGGCTTTCCTTTCAGACTGGAGAAAAGTCGAGAAGAAGGCTTTACAAAACTCCTCTGTAGCAGCAGTGAATCTGCTCCCAGGGGTTAAGTTGGGATAGGACAACAACCAGTAGCATAGCTAGAGGAGTATAATGGGGGGAGTATAGAGGGGTAGTATAATGGTAAGCACTGCAGGCACCATAACACACTGTGTAAGCGGCCCCTTCATTCCGGCCAGCGACGGCAATGCACAGGTGCTTGCCAAGCCAAACAGCATCCCCTGTGCATTGCCAATTCTACCTGGAATTGCTCTGACAGTGAGTGGGGGCAGGCTGCTTACATAGCACATTGTGGTACCTGCAATATTTACCATTCACCCCCCAGCTATGCTACTGGCAACAACCACCAAGGCAGGTTCTCATGGCCTGCCTTTGATGAATTCAGAGTGCTTGGGGGTCGGGGGGCGGAGTCGGGTCTGGGTGCAGTGGATATGGGTCTGGCTACTCCCCCACCATCATCACATTTGGTAACAGGGACTTCTTGTCTTTTGGATGCATGAAACTGTTCTCTGTTTGCACCACTGGGGGAAGAGAGAATCCATCCACCATCACTTCAGATATGACAGAACAAATCACTCAGCTGAGCAAGTCTCTCTATCACCATCTTCTCCTGCTTCCCACAGCCATCTGCAAATGGATTTTCTGTCTATTTGCAGATGGAGGCAGGGACAGAGCAATGTACTCAGTTGAGTGTGTTGCTCCACCACTGCCCCACATAACTAGGGAGGGGGGCTTCAGCCCTCAGGGCTCATGGGCAATATAGAGATAAGTAGTTCCATTGACCTGGTTTTTCCACTTAAAATCACTACTCCCTTGAAAAGAAAAAAAAGCTACCTTGATTCAGATACACACATTCACATGTCATGTGTAGTTCAGCCTGCATTGGACATGAGCCACTATGAGTGAGGAGGGACTAGCCAGAGTAGTTTTTTTGAGGTTCTGTGCCCTTCTGAGTTCATGACAACAAATGAAATTTGCACAGAACAATTGACTTGCATGGAGTTTTCGTCTCCCCTCTGTCCACAGTGTTTCAGGGCTAACCTGGTTGCCATGCAGGTGATAGGGCAGACATCCCTTGTAGACATGCCAGGAGTTGATCATTTACAAGGGAAAATCCAGCTTCTAAGCATTCCACTTCACCGCTCCATTGAGCTGCTGCCATCATGGTGGTTTTTGTACTGAGATCTTTGGTGCTTTGCACCTTGATTACATTCCATTTTTTAAATAAAACAGAACCCAAGTCAACCATTATGCTTGAATATGTTTTTGTAGTCTGCTGAGCTCAGTTTTCTTAGAACATTTATTTATTTATTACATTTGTATCTGACCCTTCATCCAAGGAGCTCAAGACAGCATAGATTTATTTATTTCAGAAGTGTATTGGTTTCCCTGTCCATTCAACAGAGGTCAGTGAAGCTGGGAGAGTGTGTGACTGACCCACAGTCATTCAATGAGCTACACAACTGGGTGGGCATATGAACCTGGGTTTTCTCAATCCAAGTGGACACTAAACTAGTACATCATACTAGATCTCCATAACATGTTACAGGCTAGGGCAGATACGACTTAAACTAGAGAGAGGTAACCATAATTTGGATGATGCAGGGGAGATGGCATTGGGGAGAGAAAAGGCAGAACCCTTCTCATAGCCCCATTCTATCCTTTCCTCTTCCTTTCTGATAAAGCAGCACCAAAAGTGCCCACCTTCCGCCCACCTTGCCTCATTCAATCTCATCCTTACCTCACTCCAACCCCCCTGCATGGGCTTACTTGCTCTGGCATGTCTCTGTAGATCCACTAGCACATAGCAGGCCATTCAGGCCTCCCCATCAGTGGGCCTGCAATGTATGTCAGTGGAGGCTGCTTTGCAATTGCTGTAAAACAGCCTTTGTCAACACAATGCTAGTTACACAAGTGGGGGAGGGGGATAAGATTGGACCATTTATCTGCTGCAAATTGTGTAACCGGCCAGAGAGTAACCAGCTCTTCTCACCCCAGCAATGTCTTTTCTAGTGGCTGTCTGCTGGTGTTCTTTTGCATCTTTTTAGATTGTGAGTCATTTTGGGCCAGGGCAGCATTAGTTATTTGATTTTCTCTGGAAACTGCTTTGTGAACTTTTCACTGAAAAGCTGTATTTAAATACTGTTAATAGCAACAACAATAATAAACAACATTTTCTATTATTTATATTCTGTAACAAACTAGGTTGCTCTCAGAGGTGGCAAACCAAATCTGTACTATAGCACATCAACAGCTCATGTGATGAATGCTTCTCTCCATGGACAAAAATAATAATCATGCACACTGAAAAACAGATGGTATGGTTAGCCTAGCCTTTCTCCCTGATATGCCACTTTTCAATATGTGGGATTATTTTTTCCACTGGGGAGCATTCTATCATGTGAAGTCTCACCTAGCCATCTGAAGTACTGACACAGGTTTAACCTCTCATCTGTGAGAACTAAGCCACAGTGATTTATTGATAAATAATTTGTGAAATCTTTTTTTCTTGTTCCCCCTTAAAGTTTTAGTACGCATTAACTTTTGACTCCAAATCATTCTGTTGGAGGGCAGCTGAGATTTACTTTGGCTACCTTTGTGCACTGGATTGCTGCCACATTAAACATGTTCGCCACTTCTGTTGTTGCATTAGAGACATGGAAAATGTAGCTCACATAAGATCATGTCAAAGCTTACAGTGGTCTTCAGTCTAGTCCTTTGTACTTGTGCCCTGTGTCCCTTCAACAAAGGCAGCTTTTCTACTTGGACAAATATCACCCAATTGCCTGCCTCCCAAGTCACTTTGAAATGGGGTGAATTTAAAGATAGCATAGGAAACTTACCCCTGGGGGCTGGGGGATAAAAATAGGCCCTCAGTTTGGCTGTACTTGTCCTAAGAAGCGATTAAACAGCCATCGGGTAGATGGGACTCCTTTGCCTGGGAAGGCAGCTCATCTGAAAGAAGGAAAACTATGATCCCAAACCTCCACTGCCTTGTGGCTACATCCAGTTCTGGAAAAGGCTTCAGGAGTCAACCTCGAGGCAAAATCTAGAGCCAGAGTCCCTGAGGCAGTTCATGGCTGAACACAGTCACGTTCTGGCAACTCCTACGACGCTGCTGGAAACAACCGTATTGGCCTCTGCCTTTCCATTGGACCATTTCAGCGAAGTGGAGAGGGGGAATTTGCTGCATGGGTAACAGTCGATCCTCCATATCTACTTTACCCAAGCTTCACGCACTGGAGAGGACACTCTGTTCCAGAACGACAATTCAGAACGCAATACCATAGTCTTCCGAGACTGAAGGATGCCAACAACCCATAGGAAACTATCACAGTGGCCAGATTCAAATATTCCGATGAGCCTCACTGGCTCTCTGATCAGGATTTTTCCCTGCCACTAATGTCTCTATTGATGTCTCTTTCCACTATGCTTTTAGCTAAGCCTCTTACTGCACATGCATCAATAAATGTGCTTGTGACTTAGGACACACCAACAATATAGAAACAGTTTGACTTAGGGCACAAGACTAATTGCGCCCTGGGATGGTGCAAGACTCTTGCGCCTGCCTGGGAGGGTTACAAACATGCCATAAAACACATATGTGCCTCCGTACAAGTAAGCTGTGCCAGTGCACAGAGGTACGCTAGTCCATGGAGGCCAGATCCAGCCTCTACAGTGGCAGCAGCGGGTGAGTATGTGTCGGCCAAGCTCAACTGATGCAAGGGTATGGGGAGGGTGGGGAGGAGCCAGAAGGGAGGCATTTGGGGGCAGGGGAGGGTGGGCAACAGGCATTTCTGGGGGTGACTGAGTGGGGAGCAGGAAGCTGGGCCAGGGCATGGCAGTTATACTGGATCCTAGCCCCATTCCCTGGACAGCAAGGAGCAGCTCCAGGCTGCTTTGTTCTGCTCGGTTCGATGACACCTCCTGAGGTGGTGCAGATCTGAGTAGACACATTGGGGCCACTGTGGCTCTCCCCAGGGTACAGGGAAAAGTTTTCCCTTGACTGATCCACAGATAGCCCCAAACTTGCACTGGATACTAGCCTGCCTGTTTCAGCACAAGTTAGGATTGCACTGCCCAGAACACAACTCAAGCAAAAATATATATCGAATACAGCATATTTCTTTATCGATATCTAGAGGTGTCTGTTTCTTGTAAGATAGCTTTACAGCCATGCAGCCCAATCCTATCAGGCTGGAACAGGCAGAACAAGTGGCCTGTGCTGTATCCAGTGCAGGTTTGGGACTGGCTGCGGCACAACTCAGAGTAAGGGGAATCATTTCGCCTTCTCCTTGTCGCACAGCAGCTGCCCCAATGGGGCTAACTGAACCTGCGCTACTAAAATCGATGGTGCAGATCTGAGCAGGTAGGTGTAAAGCCAGGCTGCTCAGGAGGATGATTAGGATCCAGCCTAAGTCTTGGATTCAGGCACCCCCCTGGGCCCAGCCCAATGCTCCCCACCTTCCCCCTGCTCTGCTATGCCCCCGTTCCACCCTCCTCCACCCTTTCCAGACCCCTGTGCTGGCGGCCTGCCACTGGTGTGAACTAACCTTCCGCTGGTGCCACAGAGGTCGTATTTGGCCTCTGGAGGTCAATGCACAGACATGCGCTGGCCCGCCGGCTCCTGAATCATCGTAAATGTGCCTTATGGCACATTTGCAACACCCCCAGGCTGGCACAAAGGATTTGCCCTGGCCTAAACGAGCCCTTACTGAACCGAATGGGCTTACTTCTAAGTACAGTAAATCACACCATTTTCAAATCCCTCTATCTATCTATCAAAGACACATCCAAGTACAGTGATGCTAACAGGCAATAATATGCATTCCTGTGGTGAACATTCCTGATTTCCCCCTTTGGAGGCAAATTTTCTCATGTTTTTGGACCTTTCCACCACCTCAGGGGCTTCTGTGGGGACTCAGCATCGCAAAAGGGCTGCTAAGTCATCTGGCTGCAGTAACCATTGTTCCTTTTTTGTTGTTGACCTTCTCCTTCTTCTCCCATTGTCAGGTGGATGAGTCAGGTGGCTTTGAGTCAGCATATTGGACTATGAAACCCACCTGATTTTCAGGAGCAGGAAATTCAAGGGCGCAGCTGACTGTCCCCAGTATCAAAACTCATAGGTGAAATCTGGTTAATGCTCAGACAGTTGTAAAAGCAGGGCCAGACACATATCCTTTGCACATTTGCCCAGATCTGACATTGGGAATATTGGGTGCTTCATTGGGGCTTTCTCATCCACCTTGCTAAATGTGGTGTAAGGAACCTAAAATAAACTAAAGTGTGAGTAAAGAGGATAGAGAAAAGACCCAGAAAAGTTGCATCAGGTTTTGTTTGTCACTTGCATTTTAACATCTATACCAACCTTTAGAGACCCCCTTGTTCTTTTTTGCTTGAATCATCAGTGCCTTGCTTTTACCTTAGCAGATATTGTTTTCTCTTGTATATCTTTTCCAGTTTTTTTTTTTAAATAAACAACCTGTAGTTTTTTTGTTTTAGTTGCCTAGTTTTCGTTCTCTTGGGAAGGAGCAGCTTGACACATTTCCCAGACTACCCTGTTGCACTACAGTCTGATTTTCAGGGAGCCCCTGGCTGTTGGGTCCTCTGTCCTACAGGCCTCCTTCTGTTTGCACTCTCCAGCCCTGTCTGGTGGCAGCTCTACCATTTCTAGTTCAAGGCCTTCCTGGCTGTTCATTTACCCTGCAAGAGAAATAAATAATCTTCTAATAATTTAAAACCCAAGGACAATTATTCTTCTGGCTAGAGAAACACTAGCAAAACATCACTGTCATATTCGTAATATTTTATCCACAGGTCAACACTGAACTACAGCATTAGCTGCTGTGTGTAAAACAGCAGGCTGTGAGCTGCATAGAGTCTGGCTATTTACATGCCTGCACTAGTGCAGCTGTATGTGCACGAGACAAGAAGCATTCATTGGCCACTTAGGCTGCCATCCTGTGTACACTTACATGGGAGTAAATCCCATTGTCATCTCTTCTGAATAAGCAAGTATAGGATTGCATTGTCAGAGGTTTATTGACAGCTAAACCCTAAAATACCACTATGAGCAACAAAAACAACAACATTTTAACAAGGTGCCCTCTAAAAGCAAGAACAGAGGCAAAAGAAGGGCAGTGATTTTCCAGGGAACAGCTGGAGTGTATGCTCTGATGTATGCTCTGATGATACTACTATAAATGAAAACAACTTTGAGGCTGCAATTCTATACACATTTACTAGGACGTAACTTCCATTGGACACACTGGGACTTACTTCTGAGTAGCTCTGCATAGGCTTGCACTGTAAATTACTAAATTCAAACCCTCTACCCACTTCTACAACAAAATATTAGTTCTTCATACACTGTACTTTAGGATCGGGGGCAGTGGAAAAGAGTGGGTTTAATCACAGATTTGTAATAACTAGGCTCACAGATTCTTGATTCTTTGGAAGCTTTTTCCCCTCTACCTTCCTACAGGAAAAGAGAAGCAAATTTAGGAGTTCCTGCTTTTGAAACTATTTGTTTTCACGCTGGAAACATATGTGAGAATGTTCCATAGAACACAATGGAGAAAACCAAAACTTTTAGCATACTGTAGTTTTAATTCGGCAACAGTATCTCCCCTCCCCCCACACGAAGGTAGGAGCAAAGACAAGGAGTAAACAGTTTGTGCTATTTCAAATTCAAATCTTATTTCATATTTTAATTTTTTAAAAAACTTTTAACCATTTTTATAAAGGAATTGCAATATATTCCTGTACGGTGTAAAACCATCCATTTTGGTCATTATTGCAGTTTGGGGAACCTGTGGTTAAAAGACAGTGGCTTACAACAGCCCTGCAATGTGGACATTTTTAAACTGACAGATAGAACTGAGGCTGTTTTAAATTTCTGACCAAAAAACCCACAGAACACCTTTCAGGTTGCAGCAAATCTGAACAGCCTCCTCACACTCTTTCCTTGGAGAAATCTAGCACTCTGCTGCATGCAGAAACCTTGCACTCCACTGACTTTGTGAGCACTCATTGCACTTTTAAATGTTTAAAAATGAATGTACAGTATAACATTTAAAAACATGACGTGAGACTTGAATTAGAAAGAGCAAACACTCCTGTCTCTGCTCTCTAATTGGTTTGTTTGCAGGGGAGGGCAACATTGTTACCCCATCACTGCTGCTGCTAAAAATCCTGGATTTTTCTATTGTATTCTATGGGCAGCTGTCATTTCTGCCCCAAGGGAGGAAAATACTCCAATAGCTTTGAAAAGGAATCAGTACGTTCAGTCAAATGAACTGTGATTGCCGTCTTGGTTCCTAGTTTTGTGGGTCACATGGGGGGGGGGAGCACAGCATCACTGCTTCCCTTACATGTCAATCCCAGCTTTACTTTCCCTTATTGGGCAGAAACATGAAGGCAGGAGCATATTCTCATTGTGCTGTCACAAAGAGTGCTGCCAGCATGTTCTTACTTGTATCTCAGCTTCCAGAGCACCTAGAAACTTGCGTACAACAAACAACAAAACACTTGCAATCTGGGCTAGCTGATGGGCAAAACAAGCACCGCATGGAAAGTCTAAAATTGAAAAGCCACCAGTGCAGGTGATCTGGCGACCCCCTTTAAAATGCCAGTACTCCATAACCAAATTTTCATATTTTTCCACAGTGACAGTGTTGGCACAATCCTATCCCCCTTCTGTGCCAGTGGAGGTACTGACTGTCCACCAGTGCAGATGTTGCAAACGTGCCATAAAGCACGTTACAATAGCGCAGGTTCCAGCCCCACTGGTGAGAAGGCCTGTGCCATCCTGCCAATGTCAGTGCAGGGAGTAGGTAAGCTCCCGCTGGGCAAACAAGAGTGGGGGAAGGTTGGGGAGGGTAGGGAGGGGGTGAAAGAGGGTGTGGATGGTGACGAAAGAGGCAGGGGATGGGTAAATTGAGCCCAGGAGGGGCAGGACTGTCAGCACTTGTGTGCACCATATCCTATTCCCCTTCCCAGGCCTCATTCACTGATATGGAGCAAACAGACTTGTGCCAGCGATTTCACTGGTTCAGGCCTGAGTGACTCTAAGGCTTACCCCAGGACAAGGGGATGAATGTCCCCTTAACTTGAGTAGACCTCCAGCAGCTGAAATTCTTTCAGGATGCAATGGAAGCCACGCTGGCACCACTGCATCATTGTGGGGCCACTTAGTTAGGATTGGGCTGTGTATGAAGGTGATAGGAGTCACGTGAAATAATCTTTGACCTTAGATGTGTGCAGAGGCAAAACTCATTTTTAAGAAATATAAGAGACTAGCTATCTTAATATAAAGAAAAGTTTGACAGAGTAACAAGAATTTGTATCCTGTGGTAAGAACCTGGGTTACGTTATATTTATTGAGGTGTTTGCTGTTTTCTCTTTGAACTCTAAACCCATCTCAGTTCAGGATTTACTCATAAGTTTGGAAATTTGTGGTTTGGCAAATCATATTTTGTTCACTCCACTCCAGCAAGGCAATTCAGCTAACGAGAGGGAAACGTGTCACTTTTCCCAACATACCAAGGATTGTTTCCCAAAATGTAGTGCTCCACAAGACTACAAAATTCAAAGATTTGAATCAAAGATTGATGATTCATATGGGAAAGCTCTCACTGAAGGAAGATTCTCACAGTAAAAACTGCAACATGGGTACCAGCCATGGCCAGCTGTCCTTCAGGATGTGATGCAAAATATATTAATGGCATGTAGCAACACCCTGCAAAGTCAGACATAGTTGTCAGCTAATGCAGGTTATAATGTGGAAGTCATTGCCCATTTTGTTTTGTTTTTTAAAATCCTTATTTGTGTAACAATCATGTATACTGTGAACATGTAGGGAGGGAGAGTAAGACCTTAGCAGCAGGTCCCATTCCTAACCTACCCGCATTTATTTATTTATTACATTTTTATACTGCTCTTTTCCCAAGGAGCTCTTCATTCCTAATTTTGTCCTGACAACAACCCTGTGAGGTAGGTGAGGCTGATAGTGACTGGCCCAAGATCACCCAGGAAGCTTCATGGCTGAACTTGGATTTGAACCTTGCTCTTCCAGGTCTAAGTCCAACTCCTGGACAGGGGCGTGTGGTGGGTGGGGAGGCAGGTGAGGCAAAGCCTCCCCACTGGAGTCCTTTGATAAGCACCACTGCCCTGTGAGGTGCCTAAGCACCTATTGCTTGGGTGCCTCACACAGTAGCAGCACTTTTCAAAGGACTCCAGTGGGGAGGCTCTGCCTCACCTGCCTCCCCACCCACCACATGTCCCTGCTCCCAAACCACTACACTATTCAAGCTTATGAGACTGTCTCTATGGCATGTACACATACATAAACTGTATGCACACACCAGTGTCAGTGTCAGGGGGAAAGCCTATTCAGAGATGTGCTAGGAGCCCACATTGTCCCAATGGTCTCACTTGTCCGCCCCATTTGGCTGCTGTTGGACTCACAGCAGTCAGAAAGTTTGGTTCTGAAATCTGGAGTCACAGGGTCAACAGTCTCCTCACATAGTCAATAGCTTCAGTGGTGCTCTCTTGTGCAAATTTGTTCCTGAAGAGAGCATGCTATTCCTTTGCATACAAGCACAGGAGCATTTTGGCCCTCGCTACCTCTAGTGTGAACTTGGGGATCATATGCAGCTATCTTGAGTCCTTCCACTCACCTGGTGAGTTCCTCAGTCATTTCTCCATGTCCACAATATTGATTTAGGCCTACGTCAAATGGGGCTATCATAGTCATTGTTGCTCTTGCCTGCAAGAGTGAAATTGGGCCCATGCAAAAATTATAGTGCAGCACAGTAAAAAGTGTTTAACTCGTTCCCTTTTGACTGCTTTGAACTGTTTGATCTGCACTCCTGTGATGCTTTAGAGAGGCATATGTGGGGGTATTCATTTTTCTTCTGGCTGCTGATCCATTTTCTGGCTGCTGCATTTGACAGAACCTTTTGAATCTGCTTGTCAATAGCAGCTTTCAAAGTGCTGGAAACCACATTTTGTTGAGACTTCTACTTGGGTGCAGTGACTGCAAAGTATTTAACAGGTGTTCGGACTCTAATTCTGTGCCTGTGCTGCTCTTTCACACCTAGGCCTTTCCTTTGTCTGGTGCTACAGCAATTTATCCTTCAGGGATTCCTTGTGCTTTTATCCTTCTTCTCCTGACTGTCTTGTTAAGTTATACCCTAAGGTCTGATTAGACTCCACACTTCATCATCCTGCGTTGACAGTCTAGACACCAACAACTGTTTTCTTTGCATAGTGCCACCTAGTGGCTGCAGTGCTTAAACAGCTAGCACCACAAATGCTGTAGAAGAGGTTCACGCATTTCAGTGTCAAATAAGTAATGCCTTACTCAAATTATCATAGAAATTCACCTGTGTTTCCTGTTTCAGTCTTATAAAGTTTGGTTGTGTCAGATACTCTTATTTAAAAGGTAGAAAAGTTACCCTTTCTTTAAAAACTCAAATCCCTTGGCAAATATTTACATTACTTCAACTCTTACAACTCTTACAACTCTCACAAATGAAACTTGGGATAGAAGGGTCTGGTCTAGAGGGTAGAGCCTCCTTCTGCCTGAAGATAACATCCACAAGGTTGCCAGTTCGAGGCCACCGGCACCGTGCGACCTTGAAGCAGCTGACAAGCTGAAGCCGAGCAATTCCATCTGCTCTGAGCGTGGGAGGATGGAGGCCAGAATGTGAAGCCAGATCGGAATGAAACACCTGAATGTCGTGGTTCTTGAAAGATAGAACCTTCTTTCAATTGTAAAAATCCCTATGGGGATTTAAATAGCCTGCCTATGTAAACCGCCTTGAATAAAGTCTTGAATAAAGCCCAAGAAAGGCAGTATATAAATACCTGTATTATTATTATTATTATTATTATTATTATTATTATTAAGGGTCTTAGTACATGCAGAGTTTAAGCTTTAGATTCGTTCCCTGGAGGCTTCATCAACAAAACAACAATCTTCCTTTCTGGAAATTCCCTTCACTTCCTGGTCCAATGTATATCCTGGGATGGAGTAACCTGTGATTATGCTAGTCTGGGTCAAGAAATGCAACACAGGTGGCCCTCCTTATCTGCTGGTTCAAGACCTGTGGATTTGATTTACCACAGGTGCTGAACCACATCTGCAGGGCCTCACCAAAACCTCCTGGACACAACCATAAGTGCTTTCTGGTCACATCCACAATTTATCAAACCAGAAGCGGCTCTCAGAAGCCTTCTGAGGTGCGGCGAGGCAGCACATGATGAATTCCCTCACAGCACAGCCCAGGCAGTACTGCATCCCATGAGGGAATTTTGGTTGCTAGAGGTCTCCTTGATATTAGGGAACATTTGTCCCCTTGCCCTGGAATAAACCCCAGTAGCTACAATGGGTCAACATGGACCTGCACCAGTGATATCACTGGTGCAAGTCCACATTGATCCATGTTGCCAGATCAGGCTCAGGACGGGGGATAGGATATAGTGCACGCTGATGCGGCCAATCTCGCCCCCCCCCCCGCCGCCCGCCCGCCCACCCACCCAATCCACCCACCCTCCACCTCGATTACTAGAGAGCAATGAGTTTTATCAGGATGGGCACAAACACAGACTCTCTCTCTCACACACACAGAACCTTTTCTAGGTATCAGACTAGACCATCAGAATCCCAAATTATTATTATTATAATTATTATTATTAATATGTTATTAATAATATAATATTATAATAATTATATTATAATATAATATAATATTATATTATATTATTATATATTATATTATAATATTATATAATATTATAATAATTATAATATTATAATAATATAATATAATATAATATTATTAATATGTTATTATTAACAGTATTTATATACCACTTTTCAACTAAAAGTTCACAAAGCGGTTTACAGAGAAAATCTGGTGAACCAGAAACACAGCAGGTTTCCTTGCCAAAGACAAAGGTGGATCTGGCAATGCAAGCCGAAATGCCTTATCTTCCATAGCCTATAGGGCCCAATAGGGCCCAAAATTTCTCTCAAGGGGCCTGCAGATAATAATTAACCATAGCAAATGGGCTAATCAGCTTTTCGGCTGCTGCTTATAGACAATACCACAATGCTTATTATTTATAGTAGAGGCTACCAGCTTAGTTTTCGTAGCAAAAGTGACTCAAATGCTTGCTATGCTGAACTAGTGCCCTCTTTAGTATGTCTCCATGTCCATGCATATGTCTGTCTATATGGAAAGTGATGCTGAAAGAACAGCAGAGTGTGAGAGTGAAATTGCAGTATCACTGACACTACACAGTCCTCCTCTATGCCACGCAAGTCAGTGACTCATCACAGATACATTTCAAGATGCTGTCCTCTTGCTTCTTTTACCATTTTTATTTAGTAGAAGAGGCTAAAAGGCATACAGCTGAATTACTGGGCTGCCATTCAGCTGTGCGCAAATATATCAATAACATTAGAATGGGGCAAAGAGATTGTCTCTTTATTCTCTCTGTCTGATCACAGCCACTCACTCTGGCTTCCTTTGGAAGGAGTAGTGGAAACTTTTGGCTTTCTTGTAGTATTTGCTTTATTTACAAATATACAAGGAGAGCATAAGGAGAAGAAAGGAGTATGCAAATGCCTACCAACCGTAAATCCTCTACCTTATATTAGAGGTGCTCTTGCATTATAAGGTGCTTCTACCTCTCTAAGGGTCCAGTCCTATCCAATTTTCTACTGCTGGTGCAGCCATGCCAATGGGGCATGCACTGCATCCTGTGGTAGGGAGGTAGTCACCAAGGCCTCCTCAAGGTATGGGAACATTTGTTCCCTTATCTTGGGGTTGCAGTGTGGCTGCACTGATGCTGGAAAGTTGGATAGGATTGGGCCCTAATTCTGTTCCATCACATATACCTCTGATGTCAGCCTTAGGTGGGTGAGGCGGGGTGTGTCATCTTCACCATGTTCTGACAACTCTCCCATTCCAAACATTCAGAACTATTACCAGCTATCTCCCAACCATTAGTTCCCATTAAGGAAATATCAATCAACCAGACTGGACCAATAACCTATGATCTGCCTAACAAAACAGGCTGACCTGCAAAGGTAACACAATGATCACCTTTATATAGTAGTCAAGTCTAAAATAATCCAAGCATGATAGCAGCATGACATCTGTAATGGAAATGCGCAAAATCCCTTGAGGAGATAGGATGTGTTGTCAATAGTGGCCCCTTGCTCTGGCAGGCAAACATGGGATTAACACCAGGGACTTAGATTGCAGTGCATGTGCTGAACAGCTGCAGCTACTTGAAGGCAATAGGGCCTTTGGAGACTGCTGGAAACACTGGAGATTGGTATGTGGCTGCCACACCCAAGGCTTGCTGTGGGCCAAGGTGTTGCTGTGGTGGCTGGAGTAGCTGCTGGCAGGAGAGAGGAGGAAGCAGGACTGCTGCAGGTTGAACAGGCAAGCTACCCTGCAGGTTGAGCTACCCTGGTGGTGGAGTGCTGCAGTGGAGAACTGAGGCCATTGGGGAACTAATTAGCTTAGACTGGGCATAAATTCTCTAAGTGAAGTTTGGATTGGGAATCTGGCAAAACAACATCTTTATTGGAGACCAACAAAAAAATTGGGAGCTGGTTTTAAGTTTTCACCAGAATTTTTATTCAGGCTGGATATTATGCAAAAAATAAAATATAAAAAACCAGCAACAACCTAAACCAGACGTTTTGTGGAGTTTGGTCAACACACCATCTGAAGATGTTTTGTGAATTTGACAACTTGCTTAAGTGACTGTGTAACTTCTAAGATTTTGTTTTAATGGACCAGGATGCCTGCCTTATCAAACAAAAGATTTACATAGTCAAACAAAACACACACAGAGTTTGATAAGGCAAAAGAAGATATCCTGGCTCTCCATGGAGAGAAATAAACTTTGTGGATTCCTTATCCAGTGGTTCCTAGACTGTGGGTTGGGACCCATGGATGGGTTGCAACCTGATTTTCGGTAGGTCACCAAAGTGTGATGGAAAGATCAGAATTAATTGCCCCATGCTTTGAGCCTATTCAAAAATCAGGTAGTGTAGCTGCTAATTACCCTGCAAAGAGCACAACTCCTGCAGTTTGCAAGCAGGTGTAATTATAGGGAGATAAATGTTTGAGGTCTTTTTTCTAGTTATTATTACTTTAAGTCTGGTAAACCCAGGTGTCCTGAGACAGCGTCATTTTAAAAAGTGGGTCCTGGTGCTAAAAGGACCACCGCTTTATACCTTTCATTATCTGATGCAACTTTAAAACGTTGAGAAAGGGAATATTTATGAAGTCTGCTTACCACATTTGGCAGCATGTCAAGGTCAACTGATGATGCATGAAGAAATCAGTGGGAAAATATTGTTTGCAGACAAAAAGGTTGTAAGCAGGAACTTAATGCAGTGTCTAAGGCTTGCCAAATGATCCAGTGGCTATTCCTGCCATTCTGAAACTTGGTTTACAAAGTATTCTGAAGGAAAGTTGTTCTAAACTTTATCATCATCCTCATCATCATAGCTGTGAGAACATGATGATAGTAACTCTAATCCTTCTGGAGATTGAGCCAAGGCTCAGTTCATTTCACAGGAAAACTAGCTTTTGACAAGATTTTTATTGCATTTTGTTACTGACATGTTTGCACATGTACCTGGTGCTGGGGGCTGGGCAGGAGAGCATGATCCAAGTCAGTGTTGTGGCATTTGAACTGGGTTGATGGCAAGAGGCCTCAAGCAAGGCCACCAATATGGTCAGCTCAATCCCACCTCCCCCCTCAGCTGGCTGGCTTGAGAGAAGTCTCACCTCTCGTTTGTTTCTTCAGTAATTCCATGTCTGGCTACACCTTGCTTGCATAATAAATCTAAACATATAAACAAAAGCTGCATCCTAGGAGCTTCCTTTATCGTTAGCAAGACAAATGGCCCAATCCTATCCTGGGCTGGCCCAGAGCGTGCAGTGGCAGCACAGCCTCTGCTGCCTCTTGTGGTCCGATCAGGAACCAGACAACAACAGATTGGTATGAAAAACCAAGTCACAGACCCTTCATGTCATTATGTAGTCACACAGACTCCGCAAACTGGTGATCAATAAAGTGCAGTAGACCTAATTCATGCAAATTAATAAATGTTTGCCTCCAGCTTGTTGATGAAAAATCAGCCAAACCCTGAAAGTAACTTTTTAAAAGAGTCAGCTGAGAATTGGAACATGGTCCAAGAAGGAAGAATTACTATCCTCCCTGGTACCCTCAAGGTTAACAGCTTTCTTTCTGGTGAAAAGGAACACAATAAAATTTAAGGGCATTTTTTCTTAATATGTAACACAGCTGATTTGAGGCATCTATCATTTATCTTATTTTTCTGTGATGCCTATGAGATCTCTCTGGTCTGTACTGTACCAATGACACTCATTTGCCTTTCATAATCTGCATGTATGTATTGGCAACATAAGGCCATTAATAACCTTGAAGTGTCACTGTCATGCCAACAGAACATGAAACTCCTCATTAACCCAGCTCACTAGGGCATGGGGTAGGATGAAGATCAACAACTGAGAATCTGACAGCAGACAGAATCTGACAGAAGACAGTGATATATAATAGCAGGCAAGTCCAGTTCAAAATAGATACAAAAGGATCCTGGAATCCAGGAACTGAGAAGTAAAAGCCTCTGCATTTTAAGCAGAGGTGGTGTCTGGGGTTGACCAAGTTAGACAGTTTGAGTCCCTCCATTTAAGGACCCACTCCTAAACTGGTGGCAGTAGCAGTACTTGAGGCACCTGTGGGTAAGTGGGGAATGCCAAGAGAGCACACTGCAGGGCTTTGCCCCAAGGCCCCCAGCAACCTGGCACCAACACTGATCTTAGGAGATGAAGAAAGTTATAGAAAATTCTACTTCAAAGGCCCCAATCCTACCCACCACCACAAGAGCTGAGACAGCCATTCCAAAAAGGTATGTGCTGCATCCTATGCTGCGGGAGGGAGCAACGAGAAGGTAAAATATTTTTTCCTTACCTCTGTATAAGCCCTGGGGCTGCCAATGGGTCTCCTTGGATATACGCCACCTATTTTGGTGGCATATATCCAAGGAGGGAAGAGGGTCAGGGAGTTTCTGAAAGAGGGGATAAGATCCAGCTTGTACCATTGCCATTGGATCCACTCACTCCCACCTCTGCCTGTCCCCAATTCCTGCCCTGGAACTCCCAGTTCCACCCCCTCATGGCCCATAATCTGCCCCTTTGCCAATTTACCAGCTCTGGAGCAGGTTGCCAACTGTGACAGCGGGCCACTACCATTTGCAGTAGTGGATCCAAAATGGCCACAGGTGGCACCCTGTGTGCATTGCTATATGGCCTGTTACAACAGTGGAACTCTGTTACTATAACTATACTATACAGTCCTATAACTAGCTTAATAGGATTGGGCTGAATGTGTGATAATATGGCAACAGGTCCTGACTTGATTTCATCTTGGACTTCTTGGCTTAAAAGAATTCCTTCCTGCCACAGACAAATTCTCTGTGCTGAACATTGAGACCATAACCTCGTGGCCTTTTGCCTAACAACACCTTTTCTTGGTGGATATGGTCTCTGGCCTTGCTTTCCCTGCCACCTCTGATCAACCTTCTGTCCTCTTGCCCTGTACACTAGATTGCTTCTCTCCATACTGATTCCTGCTGGAGACATTTGACTATGGTAACTTGTGGGAAACCTTAACATTTTTGCAAAGATCTGTCCCAGCCTGACTCAAAAACTAGTTTCAGACCCACCCTTAGGTGTATTCCTGCCTAGTGGCCAGACTTCTGATAGATAGACCAAGTAAGTAAGATGATTTATTTAAGAAATGGATAGATAGATGTAGGACATAATTATGGTTAAGAGAAATTCATGAAGAAAACAGAACTGACACTGACAAAGGGCAATAAATTTAAAGGGCGTATAAGTTCCAAGGCCCTCAGATAACATGCATGCAACTGAACACCCTGAAGAGGACTGCCACTGAAGCTACAGTTAATACACTTGGCATCCTCGGGGATTAGGAGGATATTTTTCAAGGGCTAAGTTTCCTTGGAAAGGCTGTCCCTGGCATATGAAGGTGAATCCTGCACAGTAATGCAATAAAAGTCTAAAGTTTGAATCAGTTCAGCTTCTGTCTGATACAGAGATAATAAATGCAACCCAGACTATCCCTGGGAACACTCATGTGGACATAAATTGTGAGCTGAAGGACATTTTGAAATTACTTTTGAGTCATATCCCAAAGATGTCCATCCATAGAAAAATGAAGGGTACATCACCATTTGATAAGGGTAACTTAGGACAGGACTCTTCCTTCTAAATGTTTGGGATATGGATAGGAAGGGTAATAGTTGACTAGATGCAGTCCTTTTTCCCAAATAGATGATCTGTGCAATTGCCAGCAATGGGGGTTGCTGCCTTTCATTCCCAGGCACCATGCAGGCAGTTGGTGGATTCTTGTATGTACGGTTCCTCATTTGAAGAAGCATTCAGATCTTCTGCTGTGTATGCATCTCCTGATTTGGATGTGCATCAAATCATATAATATTAGCTGATTTTAAAACATTGGCTCATTTCATCAAAAACAAAAAAATTTAGACCTAAGGATGTGTGCATGGGTCATTCAGTGTTCTCAGGTGCTATCATGGATGTCTTCAGATTTTTACAAGGCATGCCCATGACTGACATTTCTCCGATATATTTAAAGCATGTGAGTCTAAAGTTACTCTTCTTGTAAAAGGCATAATGGAAGAAAAGAACTGCTGAAGTCTAGGATTTTGCAGTTTGGGCCTTGATTTAATGTTCGAGCTTTGCGCAATCTTATTTAGCCTTGATGGCCAGCCCAATGCTGAGCTGACCAGAGCGCCAGGCTGCCAAAATGGCTTCTGTGGCATCCAACACACCCCAGGCAGCCACCGCCATCTCCTTGGGAGAAGGGGACTTATGTCCCCTTCCCCCAAGTAAGGGAAGTAGCCCCACAGTGGGACTACTCAGTTCTGCAGCGGCTCTTTATCTAGTGCAGAATTTGAGAGTCCCATGTTGAACTTCACGGTCCAACACAGGGCTTGGGATCTGGTGGAGCATAGCTCCACCAGTCCTGCCCTGTACCCATCCCCCACCACGTCTCTTCTCCTCCCACCTTCCCCCCTGCCTCGGAATGCCTCCTCCCTACCACACCCTCACTCACCTCTCTGCTGCCAGGCGCTCCAAGCGACTGCCGGGCAGCAGAACACAGAGTGAGCGCAGGAGCTGACCCTGCGCAGGTGTGCTGGGCCTGTGGCAAGGGCTTGCAAACATTTGTGACAGTGTGAGCCAGTAGTGAGCCAGTGTGCACTGTTCAGGATCAGGCCCTAAGCTTCTTTTGAGTCCATCATTCTTCACGACTTCCAATAACAATTTCCATCACAGTCCTTTTTTTAACAAGCCAGCACACTGCGTTTGTTCACAATTGCTCCAGATTGAGGTCCTCGGTGATTCCCACAAGAGAAAGAATCATAATGATAAATCATGCTCTCTCTTCTGAGCTTTCCAAACTAGTCTACTTGCTAGTTTACCAGACTGTGCTTCTAGGCAAAATCGTTTGTTTGTTTAATGCTATAGCTTGAGAGCCTGCTCACAGCAAGAATTGATTAATAGCAGCATTTGAGTTGCCTTATGACACTGGTTGCGTAGCAGCCAAAAGACCCTCGATGGCAATCAATGCTTTTAGGGTAAGGCTGTGAACATGAGACTTCACAGCACGACTAGGGATAAATTGCTGAGGGAGTACTGCCATTTGTATTAAAATTCCAATCTTGTGCTAACCCCAACATGGAGAGGATATTCAACTTTGAATTGCTGGCCTAGAAATCAATGCTCTGATTATCTGGGCTGTAGAAGAGGCACCCTCAAAATGACTGAATATGTTTTCCTCTCATTTCAGCCACACTCCAGGACATAAACAGAGCTAGTCAAAGGCAGGCATGAACACCTGTACTATTTAAACCAGTGTTTCTTCAACTGTGGGTCAGGACCCACTAGGTGGGCTGCGAGCCAATTTCAGGTGAGTTCCCATTCATTTCAATATTTTATTTTTAATATATTAGACTTGATAATTGGTATGTGACTGCATTTGAGGAAATGTTACAGACTTGTACTTTTAACAAGCTACTGTGTATATTCTTTTGACAATGATAGTAAATGGGACTAACTCCTGGGTAAGTGTGGGTAGGACTGCTGCCTAGAAAAATTTTTCCTACTTGATGTCACTTCTGGTCATGACATCACTTCCAGTGGGTTCTGACAGATTCTCAATCTAAGAAGTGGGTCCTGGTGCTAAATATGTGAGAACCACTGATTTAAACTAATTTTTTTCTCTGTCTTTGGGGGGGGGGGGAACAACAACAAAAAATTAGCACAAGTCAATCATGAATACTATGTGGACCTAGTGAATAAGTTAAGCAGAAGGACAAATCACAGCAGTGGTAAGCAATGTAACATGATGCTCCCAGCCATGAGTTAATTAATCCTGTAATGTGAAAGGAAACCACTGTCTTGCTTCAGGCCTGAGCTAATAGGATCATTCTTCTTGATAAATTCTGCCTCAGGAGTTTCATACTGGAAACTTCCTAAAGTATTTTGGGGATTGAAGCTGCTGTTTCCTCAGTCATCTCAGTTCCTGCATGTCTCTTGTACTGTGCTTTTAGTTCTTAAAGAGACAGTACACGTTTGTTGGATTTAAGGAAGTTTCACCTATACATGATTTTGGTTTTCTGTGCTGACCATGGAGCATAACCGTTGTGTAAGATGTCAGCTGACTGTATACATTTAAGCTTCATATAGAACTGTCACAAGCTATCTCCAGTTGCGTGCCTGCCATTGACTGCGCTGGGGCAAATGCCCCAGGCACCAGCCTCTGGGACCCCGCAGAAGCCTCTCTGAGGCTCCCGATGGGGATGGAAACTGTGCTTCCAGTTCGCTGGAAGCACAGTTTATAGTGCCCGGGAACCTCACAGAGGTTTTCCCGGTGTGAGAGGAGGTCACATGAGGCTCAGTGAGCCTCTAGTGAGTGGGGGGGGGGGTGGATTTCTGTGCGGGAGGGTGGAGATAGCCCGTGGGGGAGCGCCTTCGCAGAGCTTTGCCCCGCATGCGGGGCTGCGGAGGTCCGCAGCTGGCTATCTCTTGTATTTCAAGGCTGTTTCTTTGGCTTTTTGATTTATATTTTTTCCTATATATCCATCTGTACACAGACCTCCAACTGAGTGCAATACTGCACTGCATGCATCTCGTGTAGTGGACTGTAGTCCACAAAAACTTGTGGTACCACAAATTTATTAGGTTTCTAAGTGCCATAAGACTTTCTGTTGTTTTTGTTGCAACAAACTAATGTGGCTACCCCTCTGGAATTGATTACCGTGGGGGGGGGGCAGGCTCATGTCTCCCAGGAGCTAAGCATTTGACATTCTTGAGAAAAGGCCCATGCACCAGTATTCACCAGCCTGGTGAGAACCTAAATGATCAAGATGATGTACCTGGGGGGGGGGGCACTGTCAATGGAATGGCAGGCCAGAGTCAGCAGGCACAGTCGCCTTTCCCACATTTGGGAATGGATGGTTTATACCCACTTAGGTTTTATAATACAGCAGTTAGTTCTTGTAACTTTCTTCTTGGTGTTTGCAGCTCTTTCCAATGCATGTTAATGATCCTGACCTTTGGGGTAATTTGATTTTGACAAGAGCAACATGTCAGCTGAGCTCCAGGCTGACATTTTGATAAGCACAAGGAGTCCAAAAGTTATTACAGTTTGGAGACTGAAGCAGTTTGGATACTGAAAGGAGCTTTCCGTATGGTGGCAATTCAGCATACTTCAGTATGGTTGGCATGCCATTCTCTATGTCCAGCAGAATACCACTCTGTATCTTCACCTTTTCTGAGGTCCTGAACCTCACATGCAGAGGCTGTAATGCAGTTAGAATGCAGTGAATTTCAGCCTTTTTTATCTCGCAGCACACTGATAAGGTGCTAAAACTGTTGAGTTTTTTGACAATTGATAAGGCACACCTCAATGACACTGGGAGGCTCTCATCCCCCAATGACCGTACTAATAAAAGACCCTTCCCCAAAACTCCCATGGCACAGCTGTGATCCATTCGTGGCACACCAATGTGCCACAGTGCACTGGCTGAAAATTGCAGCTCTAGGGTCTCCAACAAAAGCTAAAAAATAGAGAAAGCTCTTGCGCGTGCACACACACACACACACACACACACACACACAACAGCACTCACTAAAGGAATGAAAAACTTTGCACAAGACAAAGAAAATAGCATTTGTGTAGGTCAGGGGTGTCCAAAGTTTTTGGCAGGAGGGCCACATCATCCCTCTCTGTGCCGGGGGCCGGGGGGGGGGAAAGAATTAATTTACATTTAAAATTTGAATAAATTTACATAAGTTTACCTAAATTAATATACTAGAGGTGGAACTTATATGAATGAATGAAGGTCTTGCAATTGCTCAAGGCCTATAAAAGGCCTTGCACAAAGCAAGGCTGGCCTTTCCTTTGCTGCCGCTACTGCATCACAGACGTGAAACAGCAGGTAGTGGAGGAAGCCCTCATTCCACAGCTCACACGAGAGGTCAAACAGTCACCCTCACACTGAGAGCAGCTATGTCGGGCCAGTGCGGGCTCCAACAAATCTCTGGAGGGCCAGAGGCTCATTGGAGACTGGGGAATCCCTGAGGGCTGCATTGAGAGGCCTCGAGGGCCGCATGTGGCCCCAGGGCCGGGGTTTGGGCACCCCTGGTGTAGGTCTTTGGCAAGGGTTTGTGACATGGACCAAGGTTACCTGCTAACTGGGTAAGAGGCACTCTTTCAAGAGGGTGATCCTCTTTTTAGCAGGGGGAGAGTAACTAGCCCACCTCACCCCAGCATTGTCTTTTCTGGTGGCTGTCTGCTGGTGTTCTTTTGCATCTTTTTAGATTGTGAGCTCTTTTGGGACAGGGAGCCATTTAGTTATTTGATTTTTCTCTGTAAACCGCTTTGTGAACTTTTAGTAGAAAAGCGGTATATAAATACTGTTAATAATAATAATAATAAGTTTTGCCTGCAGAACTTGAGAAGATTGCATTGCAGGGACTGCAGTGACAAGGCTGCTTGTTCACTCATTCAAAGAGGAGTCACAAAGACAGAAAGAGGGCTGGGAAGCAAGCCCTTAACATGTACAAAGACAGTAGCCTTGAAAGGAGCAGGGCAAGAAAGCCAAGCTGCCTTTTGCTGGGGGGTGGGGGTGGGGTTTACTTGCAGAGAGAGAATGACCAAAACGTTGGCTGCTGTGCTGTCTCCAATAGTCCAGTAGTACCTGGAGAGTGGAAAGGAGAACAGCCAGAAAAGAAAGGGGTATGTGGAGGTTTACCAATCCTGATTGCCAGGGGGCATGGTAGTTCTCAAATGGAGACTGGAATGGGGGTGAATAACAGCCCAAGCCTAACTAAATCCCCCCATAAATGCAAGTGCAGTACTGGAGTATGTGCTGCATCCTGTTGGGGGGGGGGGAGGATTGTCCCATACGTCTCCTCTGGCTAAGGAAACATTTGTAATTAAAATGTGGCAAGGGGAAAAACAGAGATCAAGTTTTTCTTGAGATCAAGAGGCAAAGTTCAAAATAAAGTAAAAACAGATTCTAACTTTGCTACAGGGAGTGGTGATGTCATCTTGCCTGGATGCCTTTAAGAGGGGATTGGACAAATATCTGGAGGAAATGTTCATTATGGGTTATGGGTTCATTATGGGTTACAAGTTACAAGTAGGTATGTGCAAGCTCTTGGTTTTAGAGGCAAGTTGCCTCTGATTGCCAGATGCAGGGGAGGGCACAGGGACACAGGTTGTGCCTGTTGTCTTGTGTGCTCCCTGGGGCATTTGGTGGGCCACTATGAGATACAGGAAGCTGGACTAGATGGGCCTTTACCCTGATCCAGCAAGGCTCTTCTTATGACTGAAATGGTCCACATTCCTTTCAGCAGCTTTATGGCCCTGGAAGAAAAGATCTTCCTCAGTTTACTCCTTCCTAGCTGAACAGCATCATGGTTTTCATCTTGGCTGGCATTTTACAATGCACAACTTACATCTTGCACCCCTGCACATCTTGTTGTCTCTAACCCAGTTGGGCAGTTCTCTTTTATCAGATTTAAGGAGCCAAGCCCCAAGGTCAGATAAGCAGGTTCCCATTAAGTTGTGCAGCCACATGGCCATCCAGCTTGAAGCTGAGCTGCTTGTAGCTCAGTGTTCCTGGGAGTCTAGTGATGATGCTAGATGTCATCACTGTGCATCTGGAAATTCTGGTGAGCTGCTGTGCAACTGGCAAAGGGAATATAGCTGATAGGCTGATTTAATATTAACATATATTCAAATTTCCTGCCCCCAAGTCAGATGGGCAAGCTGGACCAATGTCAAGGTGTTTGCTAAACCTAGCAGGGATTCAGGAACATTTGGGATGAAGCTGTTGTTCTCTAGGGAGTCAAGACAATCTCTGGGACTCCAATACACATTTGAGGGGGGAATGCTGTGTGTCACACATGATCCAGAGCTTTGGATACAATGGACAGGTTAATTCCTAGGTCAGTCTTTATATACACAGAATGTATACTGTGCATACAGAATGTGTATACTAAATTGCATTTGGGGGGGGAAGGGGGATCCTTTTGTGCTTACTCATGACATTAGCCACTGAATTTTACATAGCGCAGGAATAATAAATATAACATAGGACAGCCTAGCATACCTCATTATTTTCCCGCCTCAAACAATTCCTTTTTGCAGACGAAGACTCTGAGGCTGAGAGCTGGTCACGAAGCAGCACAGCAAGTCCAGTTCGAACCCATTTCTCTAGTCCCAGAAGAACAGCACTTTGGAAATGCTCTAAGGCAGCAGGAGGCTTTTAGCTGACTGTCCATATGCTCTCACAGTGGCATTCTTGGTTCTGTTATTTCTTCTTCCAGAGGATAGTTATTGCCGACGAAATGATCCTTCTCTTTTCAAAGCAGGACAATCTCATCAATTTAAAATGACCCTTCTGGGGGTTGTTCGGATGTGCTACATCCTTTGCTGGGCATGGAGAATGTTGTGTCTTGAGAGGCATGAATAATCCATAGATGCCACCTGGCAGGAACAGACCTGATAATGCTGAGATGTAATCTAGACCCTTTTGCTCCAGTGACTCGCTAGCCCTGTTCAGACATTCAGCAACACATCAGAATAGGACTGCCAGGGTCAAAGCAGACATGATGTTACTGGTGTCTATGCTTGCAGGAATTTTTTTCTTCATTAAACAGCATTATTTCATTAAACATGCTGGCCCTGATCAGAGTAGGATCTCTACATGTGAAGAGGCATGTGAAAGAGGGGTTATTTAATCTTTTCCTAACAAGCCCTGAAACTGCAGTCAGCCCTGACAGTATTTACAGCAGCTGGGGGGAAGGGGACATTTTTGTTGGAACCTCAGTGTCAGGCAGAAGAGCCAGGGTATTAGTCTCAAGAAGTAGATAGAGGGCGCAATCCTAACCCCTTATGTCAGTGCTTTCCAGCACTGGCATAGCAGTGCCAATGGGACATGTCCTGCATCCTGCAGTTGGGTGTCACTCACGGAGGCCTCCTTAAAGTAAGGGAATGTTTGTTCCCTTACCTCAGAGCTGCATTGCCCTTATGTCAGTGTTGGAAAGCACTGACATAAGGGGTTAGGATTATGCCCTTAGGGTATTAGTCTCAATCCTAATACACGCCCCCCAAAACGTGGCTGCCATTTTAACAAAGAAAAATTGCAGGCCCAAATGTCACCTTTAGTAGTACAGGGCATCTCAAGGAAATGTACACACACTTTATAGTGTCAAATTTACTACACATGCCACCATTTCCCCCCTTTTCTTCTCTTTTCATTTCAAATTGGTCGAAGTGACGCAACCCATCGTAAGACCTAGAATTCAGATCCCACCAATTAAAAAAAAAAATCCTCACCAGTGCATAACTCAGTAAAACAGTTTGCTTTTGACTGAAATTGGAATAATTGACCTTGATAAGAAAACTTACTTAAAATGGTACTTATTTATACAGGTGTGTTCCACTTAACGACAGGGATACGTTCTCTGATCCCTGTTATGTGATTTGGTCATTAAGTGAACATTCAGTCCAATCTATTGCCTTTGTTGTGTAAACAGACACTCCCTGCCAGACACCCACTGGCTTCACAGGCTGCCGGAGTTAGATTACCTCTTCTTTGCATTAAGAACCTCTTTGTTGTGTAACAGACAATCTGCTGCAGGCTATGGGAAACCAAATCGGCTCATTAAAAGCATCTTTGTTGTGCTTTGACCACCATCATTTTTGTGGTCCGTTGTTAAGCAAATGGTTGTTAAGTTATGCAAACCTGAAATTGAAAAATATTTCACCTCAGGTGATTCATTTCAGGCACAATGTAGGAATGTGGAAAATGAACAATAACTTCATGAGGTAATATGTGTTGCCTATCCACAGTTTGTGGAGCAGGGATGACCAAAACCTCAGAACTCCTCACCTCAGACCCAGTTCTAGGGGCATCAGTAGATCAAATGGGTGCAAACCGCAAGGGAGGAGATTCCAGTTGGTCACCAGGAAGAAATTCTTGATGGTAAAGTCAGATTGGCAGTGGAACAGAGTACTGAGGGAAGTGGTGGATTCTCTCTCACCGGAGATCTTCAAGCGGAGGCTTGACAGGAACCTGCTGGAATTAATTGTGGAGGATTGCTTGTTTCTGGCAGGGGGTTGACTAGATGACCTTGTGATTGTGAGTACCTTCCAGCTCTATGGTTATCCCATGCTGCGTGCATTCACACAACATTAGCTACAGCAGGTGCTGCAAAAGAATAAATGCTAGGAGAACTAATGCATATTTTTCCTCAGCCACATCATGGGATCTGTCCAACATGATTATAAAAACCCTGTTCAGAAGAGGTGCAGGAGGAAGCAACTACAGCCAGATTACCATTGGTTCTGGCATCTCAAATAAAATTTTTCTTCAGTGTTAACAATGACTACAGGCAGCCCAGTTCAGATTCAAAAAGTGGCATGGGCAGAGGAGAAAACCCCTTCCTCACATCATGGCCTGATCTACAACGGGCCTGATCCAGCTGCCATTTACCCAAAAAACCAAACATGCTAGTCTCAAGTACTGTGTATGCTAAAGTAACAGGTACTTTGATCCAAATTCTCTCTACTAGTTAAATGATTATGCCATCAGCAATAACCACACTTCGCTAGAATTCAGTCTAAAGCACTGGTTCTCAACCTGTGGTCTGTGGACCACAAGTGGTCCGTGAGACCCTGAGGAGTGGTCCATGAGGTCACAGGAAAAAAAAATCACCTTTGATCACTTCTAGTGTCTCACCGAGCAAGTCATCTCCCACTGTCCCACAATGAGGGCAAAGAATGGACTGCCCACAGTCATAACCAATGAAGTGTTAGCTGTGACTGTGGTCCAACTATCAGTCCTCTCTGATAGTCTGTGGGGGAGTACTGGGGGACAGATCACCAGAGCGGGCAAAGACCAGACTCTCCCCAGTCACATGTGGTCCATGATTATTCCAGTTTTTGCCCCAGTGGTCCACAGATTCCTAAAGGTTGGGAACCACCTGGTCTAAAGAATGTTTATCAGACACATTGACAAACAAGGCCTTATTATTTGTGATCAACTCTATTTACCAGGTAATGTAATAGAAAGGAAGATATGAACACTTTTTGCTTTCATTCTGTGCATTGGTTGCCATATGTCTGCCATATTTGTTCTGAATTTGGTTAGAGCCAACTGAATGGCTGTCAGCAGACTCAGTGCACTGAAGTCCTCTTTTTTTTGTTTTAAAAGGCCAGCCTAAAACTCTGCTCATCTGATCTGCATAATCTGCTTGATCTTCCCATTTCATTAAACAATGGAAAATTGCCCGAATATTTAAATGTGTATTGTTCTTAGGGAAACATAATGTTCAGCTACTTTTGTTGCCTTAGCAACACCCACTTCTAAAAATACAGAAGACACTATCTACAAAGTAAATGACTGTGCAATAAAATAAGCTACAGGAGAAAAAGCTTCCCTGTCCCTGACCCTTTGCCACTGTTAAGTTATTGACTTCAGGCACTTCATTTGCACAGCTATAAAAGGCCTGGGAACCATAGCTCAGTGCTGTGTAGTGAGGCTATAATGAGCCAGACCTTGGAGGAACATGTGGGGCATCTGCAACACGAAAGACTATCTGTGCTTGCAAAGTCTCACTAGAATCTCTGGAGTCAAAACAGCCACTTCAGGACCAGAAACAGCTTTGAGGAGGTGGAACTTCAATGGGAAAAAGTACACACGGAAAGAACTGATGTCCCTTTCCTCATGCACTGCAATGTCAATGAGGATCAAGAATCTGTAGTTATTTTGGAGAAAGTCATTTTGGTTAGAAGCACATTTCTTAAAAGCATGTCTGGTTGAACGCATCTGGGTTGAACGCAGGTTTCATTATTTAAAAATAATCTTCTAGTCCTCATGCTTACTAGGTAGGTTTGAAAAAAATGTGATGAAAAAAGTAGCTCTGCATAAAGGAAATTAGCTTTAAAAAGCCCTGAATTCATTTTTTTTCTACATTCACAATTTCTACATTAAGATTTTGCAAGAGTAGATTCATGTTTTCCACATTTGAGGAAGGCAATTTTCAGATAAATGCAACATGCCTGCCAATTTTAATTTGGCATCTGCCATGTACTTGTAAACCATACACAAATGAGCTTACTTTCATGTAACTAAAGTATTTCAAGCTTCCCACTCCTGGCATAGTTCTATGGTCTCCACTCAAAAGTTGCCCAGTGAAAATCTAATACAAACTAGAAATATCTTTCCATAGATTCAAAACCACCACCACCACCACCCCCCAATGATTATTTGAGGGGCATATAATGCAAGAAAAAAATGACAATTTATCAATTTCATGCAGAGGGACCATATGTTTTTGTAGCTACCATGGCAGGTCTAGCCCAGTCATGTAATTCAAAAGGGAGGATTGCTGTGGTGTTCAGGGGGTCTGGATTCACCCTTAAGGAATCCTTTTTGAGTGGAGGTTGCATGAAGAGCAACTTACTGTACTTATTTACTTACAGAGTTAACAAGAAAACCATTTACAACAAATAATGTTTTTAAATACTCAGGATTCCTAACATTCCTGTGAGTGGTAAATAACTTGATTGAACTCCTCTTACAAGTATACAGGGCATCTCAAGAAAATGTGCACACACTTTTTAGCAGCAGAGCCAGGTCTGATTTATGGAGCATAATTCAGCCCAGAGTTCACCTGCACAAGCTACACTAAAATAAGCAGGGTTGTACCAACTTGCATTGGGTGGCCCTGAACATGTCATCACCTTGCCAGGACACAACTTTTGGAGCAAACAAATTGAGAATGGTGCCCTAGCATGCAGATCATGAAGGAAACCTGTTGGGGAGCAAATGTTTTAGGCTGGCTGGCAATGCGTGGGCTGAGCACAGGCATCAGCTGGCACATGGATTGCACATTCCAAATATGCATAGTCCATCTCCTGAAAATGCTCTGTGCAGAGGCACTATGGGTGAGATGAAAGGGAAGAAATGCGATGCAATGCATGCAGAAAGTCCCAGTTTGAGTTTCTGGCATCTCCAGGTAGAGTTGGGAAAGAATCCCTTGTCTGAATCCATAGAAAGCTGCTGCCAATCTGTGCAGACAATTGAACCAAAGCTCTTACTCTGTATAAGACTGGTTCATATGCATAGATATACTCTGTGTGTTTTTATATGACACATATGCAAAGCAGTAGAACTGGCTGAGAAAGGAGCTACTTGTGAGAAGACTGGCAGCCCAATACTATCCAGGGCCTATGGCAGTGGATCTTGTGTTCTTGTGATCCACTGCCATAAATCCTAGTCCAGCACCATAAAAGCCACACTGCACAAGATCTTTCCCAGGTCCATCATGCCCTTGAGGGTCCTTGGACATGCCAGCTAAAATACTTTCACTACCTTTCCCAGGCTGTCTGGTTTCCTTTCACCACCATAGTGTGCAGTGCACACTCCATCAGTGCCACTGCATCAAACAGGCTGGTGGGGATAGGATTGGTCAGTCCCACTTAGTTCTGATTTCCTTGTTCCCTTTACTCCCTCCCACTGGGAACACTAACCCATTAATCTTGAGAGCGGGAAGAAGTAAGCCAGCAGCACTGTCACTGGAGACTGATTCTCATTCATTGCTCTGCCTTGTAGATGATCCAAGATACATACCTATATAATCTCATGCTCTCTTCTCTTATTAGCTTCCATGTTGTGGAGGAGATTGTAGGAAAGCAAACAGACCTGCAAGAGCCATCAAAAAGCTGTAGCAAGTCATGTGACACGCCTTGCCTCTATAGCCAGGTCAGGCTTAATTCATACACTCAAAGCAGGGCTGGCCAGAGGAGCTGCAGGGCTGTCATGAATATGTACAGTTTAGGCCTAGTAACATGTAAAGCCTGAACCAAGCTAAAACAGTAACACAGAAGTGGCTTGCAGTCCTAGCTTCTAAGAATTTACAACTCAATGGAAGGTGATAATGTAGCACCTAGGCAGCCAGAAAGACGCCCATCAAGGAGGGAATGCAGCTGTAGATCTCCAGGGGGGAGGGAAGAGCTGAGAGGGCTAGCATCCAGCCCCACTTCCCTAGGACAGGGTCTTTGGTCTTTGTCTCTTGGTGAGATAGGTGGTGGGTGCACATCCTGCCCCGCCAGGACCATGTGGCTTCTTAGGTAACTGACCTGAGGATCTACAAAAGAAGCTGACCCAGGTGAGAGTTAGAGAATAATAGAGTTAGCCAGTTAGCTTTGTTGTTTTATGCTGATATGTTTCCTAGAAGTTTTTATGCCTCTAGCATTTGCTGCCTTGTAACTTTTTGTAACCCTATGTACTTAATAAAGTAAAAATCTTTTTACCATGTTGGTTCATTGTCTGTTGGGGACAAAGGTTCAGAATCCTGCCTAGCCGTTCAGCAAGCTACCAAATTCTCATTGAGGACTAGTAACTTGAGGACTGAGACTTTAAGAAAGTGCTCAGTGCCTACAAGGGATATAGTTAAGCCTAGAGGGTCTCAGTATCCCTGGACTGAGACACTGGCTCTTACAGGGTGGTGGCAGTACTACCAAACAGGGATCTTTGAGGGCTCTAGGGTTCAGAACCAACAACTCTGAGCACCCCAAAACCCTGGGAGAGTAAGACAAGTATACAACAAGGGCCCAATTCAAAAACTTTTTGCAGGGCCCTGAGGGGTGGGCATCACCCCAGCACTTCATGCCCCTCCTACTCACAAGGATGAGCGGTGGGCCAGGGCTATTGACGGCTGGCACATGTTCTCCCAGACGTAGGCAACTGTGATATGATGACCCTGTCAGATCACTGCCAACTGCTTCTGGGGGGCTGATTTGGGGCTAATCTGGAGTGGACGGGAGGGCCCTCCAAGGGCGAAGGTCCACTCACCACGCCAGCTTCGCAGTGACTTGATATGGAGAATTCCATACAAGAGGGTGAGCGGAAAAGTGATCTGCTAGCTGCCCTAGCACAGGCCCCCCCAGGTGTGCCCAATCGCCCTAAAGCTGGCTTGTTGAAAGAGTCAATGGAGTTTCTGCTGTTCTTCATAGGCCAGCTCTCTTTGCCCATCAGACTCCACAACAAATGAGTCATCATCATACTCCTGCTCATATGGCAGGAGCTCAGTTTCAGACACGTGAAAAAAAAACCCATCACCATTATTCATAGATCACGACCCCTAAAATCTCTACTAGTTAAACATCATTAATTTCTATGGCGCATATGCTGGTGCAGTTGATTGTGGGCTGATGTTGAAAATAAATACGAAAGGGAAGCTGCATCATGCAAGCTGAAAAAGGGAAAGACTAGAATAAAATTGATTTTTAAAAAATTTATTATAAAAAACAAATTCATTTTAAGATGCTCTATTATGAAAAGGGGAGAACGTAAGAAATATTGGTATATTAGCTAAAGGCTGATTGTATGACTAAAGTAATTAAAAAGATCCATATGGAATCTCAGGGCTCCCACCCACCCAACTCTTAGTCAAATCAAAACAAAAAAAATCATACTCTTGAACAGCAGCAGCTATGGAAAAACATAGGCCTCTGTAAAGCCTGTTACTAGACACTGCCAAGCGAATTTTTGCTTAACGCTCCCCTCAATTTGGCAACACACATAAAGCACCAGCAATTTCAGGTTGATGTGGAATGTAAGCTGGAGTTGGAAACTCATCTTTTTAGGTCCTTCCTTCCAAGAGCTGTTTGTCACACATTGGAGACACCGTGAATGTGACATGTCCCTTATGCCAAGTCTGATCTCATAGCATATAACTTCATAAAAATCTATGGTGTCAGAATGACACCACAAGGAGGTCCTTCAGTCAGAACTCATGTGAGGTCTGCAATGCTTACATAGACCTCCTTGAAGACAAAGCAAACTGGATCAGAGGCCCTGTGCAGGATGGCCTCTAAAACAGATTCCCAGAATCTGCAGCTCATATTGTCCAGACCAAACAACAACTCTGGCCTACCTCTTAGATCTGCCCTCTAGTTTTGCTCCATCACAGCTCCAACCTTGTAGGACACTTGTGTGGAAACAGGACAGTGCTCCTCAAGGAAGGCAAGTCCTTGCCTATTTGAACAAAGGGTTCTTCACAAGAGGATTCATCTCTGATTTTACATGTGGCTCTTCCCTTGTAGTTATTAGTCAATTGACTGTAACTGATTGAGACACAGGCAACAAGATCAGTGACTAGAGGAAAGTGACTGGAGGAAAGACACAAGACTGTAAAGACTGGAGAGCAGGTCAGTCAAATAAAAATTTGCTACCCAAGTTGGTCTCTATTATTTATTTATTTACTGTATTTCTATCCTGCCTTTCTTCCCCAAGGGACCCAGGACAGCTTACAAAAATGACTAGAAATTTAAAACATAAAATCACAATTAAAAACACAAATTAAAACATTAAAACCCTTCACAATAAAGAGCTGTCTTAAAAACAGCAATCAGACATTTACATGTGTGCACCTCTTAACAACTGCATATATGAACTGCATATATGTCTGTGGTCAATACAATAAAGATGCTCTTAATGAGGCAATAACGTCTCCCATAACCTGCAGCACAGTGTCTGTTTACACAACAAAGAGGCTCTTAATGCAAAGAACAGGCAATCTACCTCCAGTAGTCTGTGCAGCCAACTTGTGTCTGGCAGGGAGTCTCTGTTTACACAACAAAGGCAAAAGATTGGACTGACTGTTCACTTAATGACCTAATTGCATAACAATGGAGATAGGAGAACATATCCCTGTCACTAAGTGGCACACACCTGTACAAGAAAAAGTACAGCAGCAATTTTATAAAAGCCCTAAGCCTGTAAAAAAACTAGGTGTTTAAAAAGATATTGAAAGGACAGAGAAATAAATCCTTCTCCCTCCTTTGTTGTTTAGTGCTTTGGTCCTGGCAGTTCTGGGAGGCCAGCCCTGATTACAGTAACATCAATTGCATTTCCCAGCAATAGAATGTTGTTGCTTGAGTCCTGGGAAAAAGTGATAACCCCCCTAGCAGAAGTACTAAATCACCAGAAGAGACTGGCTTCCATTGCAACAAAGAGTAACAATTGCACAGCCATTGCATAACAAGTTTGCAAGACCTATAATTCTTCTTCCCTCAACTATACATTTATTGCACAAAAACTGGATACGATTATTGTATTGTCGTGATCTAACTTCTCATGAAAAGAATGATCAGTTCTTATTTTAAGGACCTCCACAAAGCTAAGAGCATGAAAATCCATCAGGAGCAGGTAGGGCGTACAGTCTTCAGTTAAACTTGTAACTGCACAGGAAATCATTGCACTTCTCTGCTTTTTATTTATCTTTTTCCCATTTTCTTGACATAAAGGTTTTTTAATATGGTTTCATGACCAACGAGGGAAGAAGAATCATAGGTCTTGCAAACTTATTTTGGCTGGTTCAGTAAACAATTGTTGCCTTTTTCCCCACCCTTGTATTGTTTTTAAAGGGCAACGTTTCAATAAACTGGGGAACTTTAAGTGAATCAGTCAGATGAGGATCCAACAGCCATAGATCGGCATGGTCATTTTTGCATTTGGAGCTTGTGTTTTTATGTGAACATGTTATCAATGCAAACATTTTCTCCTCTTAGAATTCCTCTAAAATCCTAGAAAACCCTTTAAAAAATTTTCCTGAAGGACATGTCTGCAGTAGTTGTTAACCTGATTTTAAGCCGAGGCCCACTCTTGACCTACATTGTGTGAACCAATAACCTCAGAATGTTAGCATGTTACCCTGCTGCTGATGTATGCTGCTGTCACCATTTTTCAACAGAAGAACTTCAAAAGGAAATGCCAGCATGAAATTGATGAACCAAGAGTCCCCAATCATGTGGAACTTGTGGGTATCTCAGGAATTCAAAGAAGGAATGCTCAGTGCACTGCTTGCATGCTTGTGTTTTGAGGGGAGGAAGTGAGAGTGAAAGCAGAGGGAAACCTTTTCACTCTCCTCTGATCTCTACTTTTTCTCTTCTACAATATCCCCTGCCAGCCCATAGCAAGCAGCCCTGCTGATGGAACACAAACTGCATGCGGGGGAGGGGACAGGAAACAGATGGCCCAGGAGAGGCAAGTAAAAAATTTTCTTTCTCCCCATAGGTTGCCTGTCCCCCAGTCAGTCTCCTCTGACCTACATGAGTTATGTTGCTGCATAAATCTGAGGAGGCTCAGGGGATGGTTTGGGGTGGGAAAGGGGATCACATCCCTGTAAGAGGTGCTGCCTCCAAGATCCTCCCACTTCTGCCACTGAACCTAGCCCTGCTAGAGATTAATTAATCTGTATAGTATAGCAGATGTCAGCCTCAAATGAAAAAAAAAAAAATAAGGTAGCATTCAGAAGTTCATAGTCTATCAACAAGATGGTTAGCCATTTTGAATGGCAAAGAGGAAATGAGGGAGAAGATGGAACTTCAGGGCTACAGTGGCTGCTTCTGCTTTTCCTCCCCTACCCTCTGCCTTTTAAAAATTCAAACAGGGATGCAGAAGGAGGTTGGCAGCGGTAGTGGTATGAACAGGCCATAGAGGTGGTGGCCGCCCTAGCTAAGATGCTACCTAACAGGCCAGCCCTGATAGTTTATAGGGTTTCCCCCCATTGTTCTACATTGCTTCATTGTTCCACCAGGCACAGCAGCATCAGTGCAATGAACTCTGTCCCCCTAACCTACCTTTAGGGTAGATAAATAAAACAATTATGTGAAGATCAGGACAGAGCCTGCCACCTTCCCCCTCATGGTGGCATGACTGAAAAGGTATTATATGCTACAGCAGAATCAAATGGTAAAGATTTTCTGGAATGGTAACACTTCCGGTTGCCAGATGGGAGGGCAGTATCAAGTTTGCCACATGGATGAAAAGAATCCTTGCAAACAATGTCCTAGAAGTGTGAGAACATAATATCTACATTTTACCTTTCAAGTACAAAGAGGCAGAAAGTTTTTTCCAATTCCTGATGCTCTGCCTGAACGCACTGAGGAAATGAGTGTGAAGCTAGCAGAATTAATGTCCTGTCCTCAAATGAAGAAAGCATAGAAATCACAGTTAAGGAGGTGGGCGTAGAAGCATAATTTAAGCACAACTTTAAGCCCAGTTAAATGCGACTGTGGTGCTGCTGCTCCACATATTAGCTGAAGTGTATTGCAGAGTGAAAATCAATAGTCAAACCGTATTAGGACAATCTCATTATCGCAAAATAAATGAAACCACACTCATTAAATCATATGAATTAGTAGAGCTCGCTCTCTCCAAACAGTGCATGACTTGTAGAATTTGCATCATATACCGTATTTTTCGCTCCATAAGACACACTTTTTCCCCTCAAAAAAGTGGGGGGAAAAGTGTGTGCGTCTTATGGAGCGAATACTGCAAAAAACAAACAAACAATAACAACAACCTCTGCCCCAGCCCTGGCCCCGCCCTCTGCCCACTCGCTCTGCTCTGCTCTGCTTCCCCCGGCAGTCAGAGGCTACTCAGAAGTAAGTCTCAGAGTCAGTGGGGCTCATTCCCAGGAAAGTGTGGGTGGGGTAGCAATCTCGCTGCCCAATCCTGTGCATGCCTACTCTGAAGTAAGTCCCATTAGAATCAGGGGGGCTTACTCCCAGGAAAGCCTCTCTCTCCCCCCACCCCAAGCCTGGAGCATCACATCCTCTCCCCCCCCCCAGCCTGGAGCATCACAGCTTCTCTCTTCTGCCCCCCAAACCTGGAGCATCACAGCTTCTCTCCCCCCCCCCAAAGCCTGGAGCATCACAGCTTCTCTTTCCCCCTTCCCCAAGCCTGGAGCATCACAAGTTCTCTGCAACACAAACACTTTCCCTCCTCTCTCACACACACAGGCTGCCCCCTTCTCTTACACACACAGATGCTCTGCCCCCCCCACACACACTCACACAGCAGGGGAGGGGCGCTTTCACTCACCTCATCCAGCATCTGAATGTAAGGGCCCCCCCCCCCATATTACAAAGAGAAAACTGTCTCCTTGGTCAGAATGCCAGTGTTTGCTTATTGCACAAGTCCCAGGTAAGGCTTGGTTCTCACCATAAATCCAGAGGTTTGTTGTGTCTTGAGAATTCAAGTTGTGGTTGGACTTTCCACTTGTTCATTTGTATTGTAATCACGGAAGAACTGGCGAGGAGGTAGATGTGGTGTCAGCAGCGGCCCCTTTAAGGGTAAGGCCTGGGCATTCAGCAGAGTGTGCTGCACAGCTGCAGCCACTGGAAGGCAATAGGGCCCTCAGGGATATAAAGAGTACCTGAGGCAGGAAGGGTTTGTGGGTTTTGAAGGAGTGTAGGTTGGAGGCACGAGACGAGACTGACTGGGTTTATTGAATTTGGAATCTGACTGACCCTGGACTGTAATTTGGCTTATTGGTTCTGGACTCTGATTTGGCAACTCTGATTGATGGGACTGATTTACTTGGCATCTGTGGACTGGAACTGGACTCACTTTTGCTTGCTGCACTGGTGAGTTGCACAAGGGGGACTGATCAGCCTTAAGCGGACATAAAGCCCAGTGGATTGGGATTTGGCAGAACATCATTGTAGCAGAAAGATAATGTGATCCCCTATTTGTGTGCACCTGCTTTTGTGAGCTTCATAAATTCTGACTCTAGCGATGATGAGTTCTTGGGGTTTCCAGAAAACTAGAGTACTCAAACCTTTAAGTCTCTCCATTTGTCAACGACAGTGATAATGGTTCTTAATGCCATTGTTGACTGCTGTTCACTTTACATGGTTCAAATGTTGTTCTGTTACAGTTTATTAAATATTTTATTACACTGTTTGGTTCAGAATATTTTTTCCTGTTTTCCTCCTCTAAAAACTAGGTGCGTCTTATGGTCAGGTGTGTCTTATGGAGCGAAAAATACGGTACTCCCAGTGCAGCGTGTGGAAATGAAAGATGCTGTTGTTACGAAAGCCGATGTGGTTACCACTCTTACCTTTCACTAAATCACCATCTTTAACTGAAAAATGAAACTTCTGGCTGCACTGACCCCTAGTATAATAAGAGTATATGGAGTGGATAATAAAAGCTTGAACTTAAATCTATCATCTTCCCTAGATTTTCTTTGCCATAACTGTGGATTTATTTTGCCTTATGTGCAGGCACATTGGTGTTACATCAGCAGTATAATATCCTCCTGGCTAGAAAAAAATTTCTAGGATTATAAAAGGGCTGTAGTTCTGTTTAATGGCTATGACCAACTTATCTTCCAACTGTTGCTGTTGAGAATATTTATATACCACTTTTCAGCCGAAATTACTTTACAAAGCAGTTTACACAGCAAAATAAATCAATACATGGCTCTCTGTTCCCAAAGGGCTTACAATCTAAAAAAGAGACACCATCCAGAGTCACAGGAAAAGATGTCCTGCTGGGGTGGACAGTTGCTCTTCCTCTGCTAAATATAAGACACCATTTCAAAAGATGCCTCAGGGGTTGTGCTTTTCACTTGCAAGTTCCAAGATCAAATGTTACCCCGTTAGTGGAAATCAATGGCAGTGGCATTTTGGATACAATTTAATAAACATTTAATGTATATGAAATCAAAAGTCCCACCCTATAAACATAAGGAGGGGCAGGAGGTGTGGTCTGGAGGCTGAGCTGTCACCTCTGCCTGAAGAAGCTTTGGATGGGAGACTGGAAGCTACTGACAAGCCACTGTGAGAGAACGGAGCTGACAAGCCACTGTGAGAGGGCGAGGGAGTATGGAGGCAAAGAGAGCAATCCTGAGATTGCACTGGATCAGCGTAAGCATCTTATGCTGGTCCAGGAGTGTTGCAAATGTGCCATAAGGCACATTTGTGCTCCTCAATCAGCTGGACTGGTGCATGGATGCCCAGTTCAGCCTCTACTCCAATAGGAAGGGGTAAATTTGTGCCGGCTGAGTCAGGCCAGCACAGAGTGGGGGGGGGGTATGTGGGGAGGGCGAGAAGGAGGCATTCTGGGACAGGTGGAAGGCAGGTGGTGGGCAGGCTGCAGGAGAGCAGGGATGGGGCCACTTGTGCTGAATCCTAACCCCAGGCTGCTTGGATTAGTGCCAAAGAGGTGGCGCAGATCCAAGTAGCCCCATTGGGGCTGCTGCATCTTTACTCAGAGTAAGGGGAAGGAATTCCCCTTGCTGAGTCGCAAATGGCCCATAAATGGCTGGATGTGGGGTAAGCCAGCCTGCCTGCCTGCTCCAGAGCAGGTTAGGATTGGGCTGAAAAATGGATAACAGCCTGAGAACCTGTATGGGCTTGATTTGTAGCTGCTGCCCCAGAAGGCATGAGAGCTATGCAGCCAGGAAGATGGCTGCCCTGTGTAAAGGGAAACATCTGGAGTAACAAAGGGTTGTTATGAGTTTCCTCATAGAACATTCCTTGTTTCCAAAAATGGAGTTTATGGCCAGCCTGCTGACGTAAACCACCTTGAATATATGAGAAAGGCAGTATATAAACACTGAAATAAATAACTATTCTATGTCATCCTCACAACTCCAAGCATTAAGATAAAAGACTGAGAGTAAGCATTACAAAGTACCTGGTAATCTGATCCCAGCATAAATTCCACCATAGAAAGCTCATGGGAGTTGTTCATGTATAGCATCCCTTGCACACAGTGCCCTGTAACCTAATGCCTAAGAGCACTGCAACACCCACATCACAGGAACTGGGCCCTGTCCCCCTTTCTTGACTGGTGCTTAGAGTTGGCACTGGTGGCTGAGAAAAGGATGTTGTACTGCAGTGATGGCAAGGAGAGAAGTGGGCAGGAATGCCCTAGAACAGGGATGACCAACCCCTGTTGGGTGGCTACTAGTGGCACACAAATGTTTTATAAGTGGGACGCACTAAGTCACCATGTATTTTGAAAAACCGATAAACAATAACAAAAAAAAGCACTGCAGCAGTTTATGGTTTGCTTGATTTATTTGTACTTCTTACACAGAATTCCCCTAGTTTCTAATGCTGCAAGGGGTAGGTTCAGGGCAGCCATACCTATTCTGCTTTATTTGCTGTGGTTGGAAAATGGGGAGAAAGACAGGAAAAGAATGATGGTTAGGAGAGAGACAATACGATGGATGCTAGTGAGCCAGAGATGGCCAATGAGATCAGCAAAACCCAGGTGGGTCCGATGGAGGAGATACCATCTTCAGGAAAATCATCCACAAAGATCCTAATTTTTGAGTCTGGGAAGATGAGCAGGCAGGGCGGAACTGGGCTGTGCAGAATGGCAGTGAATGCACCTTATACAGAACGTGAAACAAGTCCTGCTGGACTGGTCTAAAGGTTCATGCAGGCAACCTTTCTGGCCTTGTCATCAGCCAGCCAGATGTCTTTGGAAGGCTCCAAATAGGGAACAGCACCCCCATGTTTCTTGCTGTCTACCTTCTGGCACTCAAAGTTATATTGCCCTTTAACTTAGAGGCTCTATTTAGCTACTGTGGCAATCACTAAAAGTGATGTTAATGTGGAGTGGCACGTTCTAAGTTCAAAATTCTCTACATAAAAAGTGGCACATGGCGTGCTGTGGGTTGGCTACTCCTACCCTAGAACATAATGTCAAAGTGAACAGGAAAGGAGGTTACTATCTCTGCAGCAACATGTTGACTCTTGTGCAATTGCTTGGGCTTCTTAAGGAGTGGAAAGTGTTCTGTTTACTAAGTGTCCTTTTAAACCCATTTGTACTGAGATACCATAACATTTATTTTGATGTCGCAAATCAGTTAAAAGTACGTATAACAGTTCATTGGCAGCCTCAGTTGTAATCTAATGTCACTGCTCACATGTTGATGATGTGACCTTTTGTTGAAACAGGAATATAAGAAGGACCCTTAGAATCCTAAAGGATGTAGACCAGTATTCTGATTTTCAGAGTGACCAGTTAAATGTCAGCCTACATATCCTGCTCCTGGACTTCCCACTGACAGCCCTCTCCCACTGTTGCTTTCCAGTGACTGGCATCCAAATGCACTCTGCCTCTGAACTGGAAGATAGCCATCATGACCAATAGTCATTGAAAGTCATTGAAATACACTACTGGTCTGCTGTGCTGGTGGAACTAGAGTTCCACCAGCACTGGCTGATGTAAAGCAGCCATAAAGCACACCAGAGCCTTCCCTTGTCAGAGTCCTGGCTACCTGCTGGAGCAGGTAAACCAGCATGGAAGGCAGGAGGGGGTGGGGGAGGGCCAAACAGGGCAGAAAAGGGGTGAAACTGGGAGGGGGAGGAATAAAGTGCAGGGAGGCTCCGGGACAGATGTAACTGACAGTGATGGCACATTCTATCAATCTGGCAATGATAGTCCACACCGGATCTTTTCCCCTCTGGTAGCAACCTCCGGCTCCCTTTCCCTCCTTGGACTAGCTCCAGTTAAACAGCTATCATAGGCCTAAGGAGACCCATTGCAGAGCAGGAGGCTTATGGAAAGGGATTTAAATCCCCTTTCCCTTCCAGAGCCTTCCATTTCATGCCCCCCCCCCTTGCTGTATACAGTATGCACCTTTTCAGCATGGCTGCACCAGCAGGGGGAAGAAGGATAGGATTGGCCATTAACCGTTAAGGACACATGCAAAGTGCATATGGACTTGGCCACCTTTATAAAACAGGAATTTTACCCAACCAGATTCTACAGGTAAAACAGAAATGTCAGAGTGGGACATAGTACATAAGAAAACTCATACTGGATCAGGCCAATGGCTCATTCGTCCAGTATTTTGTTTCCCAAAGTCTCTCCCACAAAGCACATTCTGAGCTGAATCTTATGCATGTCTATGCAGAAGTAAGTCCCATAATAGTCAATGGGGTTTACTCCCAGGAAAGTGAGGATAGGATTGCTGCCCCTGTCTCTCCACATTCTGTCCACAGGCTGATGGATAAAATCCTTTTATCCCCTAATCATCTATCCAACTGCCTCCCTGGCAGGTTCCCTGCTTTTCAAGAACTGGATAGCATTATGAGCACTGTTCTGTGATAGTTAAGCAGCACTTACATCTTGCACTAAGTCTTGGGTGTGACATCAGATTAAATCCAGAGTTCAGGTTAGTTTCAAGTTCAACTGTTCTAGACAGCACAGTCCTAGGCATGTCTACTCAGAAGTAATTCTTATTTAATTCAATGGCACTTACTCACAGGTAAGTCTGTATAGGATTGCATTATTACTGACCAATCCTATGCTCTGCCATTGACGACAATGCAGCTCTGCTGAAAGAGCAGGCACTGCATCTGATTGGAGGGGGTAATCAGACAGACAGCAGAAAGCATTTAATAGTACATATTTTGTGCTTACTCTCTGGTAGGCTACCTGATCACCTATGGGTCTCCTCAGACCTACACCAGCCATTTTCCTGGCATATGTCCAAAGAGAAAAAGAGAGTGTGACAGTCTGGAGAAGAGGGGACAGGATCTGGTGGCCTGAGAGATCTTCTCTTAAAAGGCCAAATCTGTTACAACTGCTTGTGGAAGTAGGAAGGACCCAATAATATCTATGTTATTTGTTACTTGTGACAAATACATTTCAGAGTACAAGAGGAAATGACCTGATTAAACTAAGCATAACATAATTCAAGCCTGTCATTCTGATCTGATTGCAAATATTTAAATAAGCCCACAGAGGTTTTCATAAACTTACTTTGAAAAGGAAAAGTTTTGCTTGTTGGCCTTTGTCATTGTACCACTCACACAAACCAGTTTGAGAAGACCTGTTATCTGCCATTTGCTAATCCTCTGTCTTCCTTAAACCTTAAAACTTCATGGGAACATTGCAATGGGGGTGTGTGCACCATTCATGACAAGATGAGGAGAGCTGGCCCTGTCCTATTGTATTGGAAGATCTGGCAAGGAGGTAGATGTGGTGTCAGCAGTGGCCCCTTTAAGGGTAAGGCCTGGGCATCTAGCTGAGTGTGCTGCACAGCTGCAGCCACTTGAAGGCAATAGGACCCTCAGGGATATAAGGATCACCTGAGGCAGGAAGGGTTTGTGGGTTGTAGGAGGAGTACAGGTTGGAGAGGGGACTGTGACTTGGCTTATTGACTTTGGACTCTGCCCTGGATACTCTGACTGACTTTGTGACTAAAGGACTGCTGGAGACACTGGAGTTTGGTGTGTGGCTGCTGTGCCCAAGACCTGCTGAGGACCAAGAGTCTGCTGTAGTGGCAGGAGGCTGCTGGCAGGAGAGAGGACCTCTGCAGGTTGAACAGCTGAGCTACCCTGGAGGTGGGGTCCAGCAGGACTGCAGGGCAGAACAAGGGTCATTTGTTGGGGGAAAGAAGGGGAGCTAATTTGCTTAAAGTGTGCATAATTCTCCAGGCAGAGCTTGGCCTTGGAATCTGGCAGAACACCTATGCAGAATGCACTGCTCCCATTGTCTTCAGTGGTTGACAATGAACCCAAGATGAAGAGAGCTGTAGCTAATCAAAACTAGAGGATTCAACATTGTTACTGTACCTGTATTCAGAACAACCATCCTTAACCTTATTTTATCTATGGCCCCTTAGGAGCTCTTCTCAAGTTGAGTCCCACCCATCAAACAAGGATGCCACACGAACAGATAAACATAGCATCATTTATTATTGAACACCAGTCTATGCCCCCCTTCACGTGTGCCAGGACTTCCCAGGAGGACATATAGCCCCCACTGAGAATGCCTGATTTAGACCCTAATCTGGATATTAATCTAAAGGTTGTCTCCAAATAGAGATGGGGTGGAGAGAAAGATCATGTTAATAACAAAAGCAAAAGTAGCTGGGGGCTATGCAGATGCTTTGAAGAAGCAAGATAGTTGCCCAGTTACTTGAAACACTTCCACAGCTTGCACCTATAGGCTGCCACATCTAAGGGAACACCGCTCATGTAGGAAGAAGGAACAGTGCTGGCAGAATATCACTTCCAGCGCGGAGGAAAAAGAAACTTCTTTTACTGCACACAATGGGGCCATGTTAAGGGTAGTCCTGAACACCTCCTAGCCATTAATTGATTCTCTTAGCACTTTTTGAACATTTTGAAGATTCCATAGTTTAGAATCTACAAATCCAAAAATAATTTGATTGGAGACAGTTTTAAAACCTGAATTGTACACCATTTAGTTCTAGCAATATTTTATAAAACAGACAGGGCAATGCCCCTGTCACCAATGCAGCCATGCCAACTGCATCACACACTGCATCCCAAGGGGGTGTTTTGAGCCCCAAAGGACTCCTTCAGGTTCTCTTGCCCTGGAATAAGCCTTTGCTACTCTGCTGCAGTTTGGACTTATGCCATGTCCGAGTGGATCCGGGTAGGCAGATCAAGGCAAGGAAGGGGGGTAGGATGAAGCAGCGGCTGCAGATATTGCACCCTTCCTGATCATGACACACACCCCTCCCCATCTAGTCTCTTCCCCATTCCTCTCTCTCCCCTCCCCCTTTCTCCCACCCCCACCACCCTCACTCAGCACCCCTCCACACTGACTTACCAGTGACAAGGCTTCTCCAGAGGTACAGGTCCATGGCCACAGCTGACTCTTGCAGCAGCAGCAAGGCTATGCAGAATAGGTCTGCATAGGTCACGTTCTGTGACTGCCATAAAGCACACTGTGCCACCGGAATACATGTTCTGTTGGCACAGTGGCTCAATAGAAGTGGGCCCTAAGAGATTGAATATTCATCTTTTGCATGTACAGTGGGCCTGCAGTATCCATAGTTGATCTGTTCTAGGACACTCCCCCCCCCCCCCCGATACTGATTTCTGCAGATAATGAAATCTGTGGAAGGACCTCACAGGAGCTCCCAGATACAACCAGAAGTGACTTCCGATCATGTCCAGGAGATCCTTGAGGCCCTCCAGATGTGGGCTCAGCATGTACATTGAGTCAAATCTGCTGGTGCCAAACCCACAGATAAGGAGGGTTAACTATAAACAATCTGGTGTTCTATCATTTGGCACTCACAAAGGTCAAACAAGAACAGGATACCTATCTATTTGATTTTGTAGCATTAAGCATGTTGCTGGCTGGAGCAGGACTTCCAGTTAAGATATTTATTGGTTTTTCTGGAGGATATAATTAGTAGGTCTCTGTTCCCATTTTCTATATCCAGGACCTTCTACCTATACATAGAAAACTAATGTAATCAACTAATGTTTCTTAATGGAAGATCAGAGCCATGATCAAAGGACATGACTTATGAATATATAAACCTAAGTATTCATCATTTTAATGGATTTGGTATAAATAATGTAAACAATGATTAGGCATTCATCTCTTCAGTTTTAGGAGAAAACTGCAATTTAAAAACTCCAAAAAGGAGAGGCAATCTTATGGCCCAATCCTTCAGGGCAATGTAGCAGTGCAGGCACAGCTTCCAATGCATCCCGCAGGGGGGTTTGGGTGGTGAAGGTCTCCTCAGGATAAGGGCGCATTTGTCCCCTTGCCCCATGGTAAGCCCCAGTAGCTGCTGTGGGTTAACTTGGACATGGTTAGTTGGCAACCTTTAGTCTCGAAAGACTATGGTATCGCGCTCTGAAAGGTGATTCTGGAACAGCGTCTAGTGTGGCTGAAAAGGCCGATTCGGGAGTGACAATCCCTTCCATACTGGGAGCAAGTGCAGTCTGTCCCTGGCCTGTCTTCCTGGCTATGGGCCTTCCTTCTTTGCCTCTTAGCCTCAGACTGTTGGCCAGGTGTCTCTTCAAACTGGGAAAGGCCATGTTGCACAGCTTGCCTCCAAGCGGGCCGTTCAGAGGCCAGGGTTTCCCACTTGTTGAGGTCCACTCCTAAGGCCTTCAGATCCCTCTTGAAGATGTCCTTGTATCGCAGCTGTGGTCTACCCGTAGGGCGCTTTCCTTGCACAAGTTCTCCATAGAGGAGATCCTTTGGGATCCGGCCATCATCCATTCTCACGACATGACCGAGCCAACGCAGGCGTCTCTGTTTCAGTAGTGCATACATGCTAGGGATTCCAGCACGTTCCAGGACTGTGTTGTTTGGAACTTTGTCCTGCCAGGTGATGCCGAGAATACGTCGGAGGCAGCGCATGTGGAAAGCATTCAGTTTCCTCTCCTGTTGTGAGTGAAGAGTCCATGACTCGCTGCAGTACAGAAGTGTACTCAGGACGCAAGCTCTGTAGACCTGGATCTTGGTATGTTCCGTCAGCTTCTTGTTGGACCAGCCTCTCTTTGTGAGTCTGGAAAACGTGGTAGCTGCTTTACCGATGCATTTGTTTAGCTTGGTATTGAGAGAAAGAGTGTTGGAGATCGTTGAGCCAAGGTACACAAAGTCATGCACAACCTCCAGTTCATGCGCAGAGACATATACCAGCGTGATCGTGGATCAAGCCTGGGAAGGGGCTTAGGATTTGGCATGTATCACCGCCACTGAATCCTCCCCACTCCTAGGCCTGATCTGCCATCCTCCCTACCACTGTCACTGCCACATTCCACCCGCCCTCTACCTGTTCCACCCACCCCTGCCCCATTCAACCCCCTATCCGCCTCCCTACCCACCTCTTGTGCTGGGTTACCTCCCCCAGTGGGTCTCTGTAGATGTAGAGCACAGTTTATTATTGCTTTACAGCAGACAACAGTGCCATAAGAACATAAGAAGAGCCCTGCTGGATCAGGCCATAGGCCCGTCTAGCCCAGCTTCCTGTATCTCACAGTGGCCCACCAAATGCCTCAGGGAGCACACAAGACAACAAGAGACCTGCATCTAGGTGACCCTTGCATCTGGCATTCTGAGGTAGCCCATTTCTAAAAGAACACACATTCTGCTGGCACACAGCCTGACTGGATTGGGCTGCCAGTCTTTCCATTTAAGTTTCACTGCTGGGGACAGCTGTGTCCATAGCCCAGGGGGGTGGTCAATGGTTGTGCACACATTATTATACCCCCTCCCTTTAAAATGCTCTCACACCCTACTCCACATTTGGTTTTTAAACTGAAGGGAGTCATTGGGGAGTCACTAAGGATAGTTGAAAAGCACTCTTTTAGAAACATTTGGGTGTATTATTCATACGAAGACGGGCTGGAGGGAAGTGCTACCCCACCCTAGCCACATGGTCATGGCATCCTGGTGAGAACTAAAGGTGCAACCGTCATTCACTCTATTAGCCTTATCACTGTGGAAGCAGAAAGGCAAAACACTCAAAGCATGGCTCATGCAAGTCACTTTGAAATGATTTTCACACTGCAAACGTTTTAAGAAAAACCAACAGCATCAAATCCCTTGAGCAATATTTTCTGATTCATGTCAGCTTATTTGGGAGACAGGGAAAATTGCTTAATTTTGTATAATTCCACATCTGCATTTTTGTTCTCTCTGTATAGCTGTGATTTTAGGTCTGCAGATCTTCCATTTGTTTGTCCATCTGCTTTCACCTCTGGACATAACAAAGACATAAGTGTCATTAGCCAGGTTGGCAGCCAAAGGGAAAAGTCAAGCACTTCCTGCCAGCACAGGTGGCAAAGTACGGCCTTGGCAGGAGCAGGAGGGATTTGAAGGTGGCCCTGGGGGCAGTGGGTCTGAGCAAGAGTCAACAAACATTCGGTCAAAACAGAAGCAACACACTACTCCACCAGCCATCTGGCCTCCTTTAAATTCTCAGCAAGGTATCATAAGGAATACTGTCCTCTTTCAGGTATCTGTTATCTTATTAAAGGCATGTTCACCTTTGTTAATGTATATTACTTGTTTTTATATTACAGGTTTTTTCTTCTGTACCTCACAGCAAAATATATATAACTAGAATTTTATACATGTTGTTCCTGGGAAGATATTTGATGCAATGACTTTAACCACATGAAACTGCATTTGATCACATCAGGGTTGGTGCCAGTGGCATAGCTAGAGTGGGTGCAAAGCACTAAGTTTTGCAGGGAGACTCATTGCGGCATGCAAGCAGCCCTTCCCTTTGGAGCCCTTCTGGGTGGTGGGAGCAAAACAGAGGCATATGTTTCATTGTAGCTTGCTTTGGTGGCAGATTGAAGGGAAACAGTGACAGCTGCAGTCGGGTTAAAAATAATCCCCAATCCACCATCCCTTGGATCTCTCACAATCTGTCACAAATGTGACCCATATCAGGTGGCCTCATGTATGGGCTGGCTGTGGATCGCATGCATTCCATGCACCAGAACCGTTTTGCTGTTGGCATCTATACCATGCACCTCTAGATGTACTTGTCAGTTTCATGCTAGCTCTTCAGTGCCCATATCTAAATCTGTTTGCTTGTCCATGTGTGTGGAAAGCTCCAAGGCCAGAGCTGTGAGTGCAACAAGCAGAAGGAACTACCTTGTTTTTTCCTCTCATTATTTAATCCGGCAGATCCTCCAAAAAGCTCAGGGCAGCATACATGCCCACCACACTGCTTTATATTCACAACTTTGTGAGGTACCTTAGGCTGAGGGATAGGGACTGGCTAAAGCTCAGCCAGCTACCTTTGTAGTTCAGTGGGAATTTGGACCTTGGTCTCCCAGATTGACATCCAACATTCAAGACACTACCCAAGGCAGAAGACCTGGTTTCAAGTACAGCAATATCTTCCATGATGCTGCTTCCTAGAATTCTGTGTCATCATAGCACTCTTTGTTCTGAATGTAATCTACAATACTATAAAATGAAATTAAATGCTTGCTACCAGTAAATGAGAGGAAACAGCATGCAAGGCAATCTACCCTAGGTGCTTCCTTCCAAAAAAAGTACTGTAGTTCCCAAGAATGAGTTGCAAGGAGGTTCAAACTCCTGGGAGTAGTAGTAGTAATAATAATAATAAATAATAATAATAATAATAATAATAATAGGTATTTATATACCGCCTTTCTTGGTCTTTATTCAAGATTTTATTCAAGGCGGTTTACATAGGCAGGCTTTTTATTTAAATCCCTTATTAAATAGGGATTTTTACAATTTGAAAGAAGGTTCTTTCTTTCAAGAACCACTACATTCAAGGTGTTTCGTTCCGATCTGGCTTCACATTCTGGCCTCCATCCTCCCACGCTCAGAGCAGATGGAATGGCTCGGCTTCAGCTTGTCAGCTGCTTCAAGGTCGCACGGTGCCGGTGGCCTCGAACTGGCAACCTTGTGGATGTTATCTTCAGGCAGACGGAGGCTCTACCCTCTAGACCAGACCTCCTGCCCCTCCCATCACTCATACTGGGAGTAGCTCCTCCCATCACTCCCTTTACCACTCCTGCGCGTGCGCTCTCTATCTCTGTGTGTGTGTCAGGCATTAGCCTTTACCCACAAGTCTCATCCTTCTGACTCTCAGGAAATCAGGCTCTGGTGACCTGGCGACTTCAAGCACACATAACACTTCACAGTAACTATATATTACATAAGACAGTAAATGGCAAGGACTTTATTCACAATCCCAGGACTAATTCCTTGGGTCACCTGGTCCTGAAGAGCAGGAACATCTCTGGCCAGTACTGGCGTGGCACTGCAAATCAGGAGAAATCAGTCCAGCAATTCCTTTGGCCTGCCAGTTGCCTAATGGCCCAGGAAGTAAAGCACCTGGGGTCTACTGCCCAAATTCATGATTCACTCTCCCTGGTGCCTGATCCTCTCAGCCTAAACAACCTCATAGGAGGTTTTTAAAAAAAAAATTTATAAAAATTATAGACTATCCTTCATCCTTGAATTCCACAGGGAGAGGGGTACAAAATAAATAGCCATTTGCCTCTAGAGGTGGCTACAATTACTGAATGTTGATGTTCCCTCCAGTGGGAGCAAATCTGGCATTCTGGGCATCTCAAAGCTCCATTGCTGTCAGCTAACTCCTAATGGTGGCAATAATCTTGGGGAGGCAGCACGACAGAACCCTCCCAAATAGGGCTGCCTGCCCATGGTCTGACTTGAAAATGTTGCATTGAGTGGCAAGTTGGACCAAAGAAATACCAAAGAAAATGTGGCTCAAACACATTGAGGAAGATCTAAGGAACCAGCAACTGACCATCAACAAAGCTAGAAATATTGCCAATAATAGTAGAGAGTAGAAGCATGTCCTGAATGACACGTGGATCCCAGCAGCACCTACAGTAGTGTATTGGTTGAGAGGACAACCTGTTCCCCAAGTGCCAGCTAAGGACTAAAGAAGAAGGAGGAGGTGGCAAGTTGGCAAGTAGCCGCTTGGGTGCCCTTTGGGGAGAAAGGCAGAATATAAATCTAATAAACAAATCTAATAAATAAATACAAGAACAGCAAATTGATATGGAGTGACTCTACCCCACAACTTTTCACCATCCCTTCACCCTACCACAGAGCAGCCACTTGAATTAGCTCTCCAATCCACTACCATCAGAGGGGGATGTCATGCACATTAGCATATCTGCTTTTAAAAAAAGTGCTTATTAGTATATCCACAGGCTATAATGATACCTTGTGCCTGTACCCAGCAGCAAAAGCAGAAATGTGAAACTGTAGATAATGTCTTGCCTCATGAACTGCCCTGTTCACACAGCAATCTGGAGTCTGGGCAGCTCTTTATGAGTCAGTTCAGGGAAAAAAATCCCATTGGCTTGGAGTATTGAGCCAGCCAACTAATGGAACCATTTGTAGCCTCCAGCATAAATTACTCCAACATAATATTTTTGCCTTGCATGAACAGGTCCTTAAAAGTCACTTTGCAAAGCTTGGCAACTCCTCAGGTGGAGAGGCATTGTTAAACCTCTGGCTGGTATTAAGCCTCAGGGAGGAGAAGAAAGAATTGATTCATGCTTGAATTTTGGCTGCAGGGTTATGGTTTAAAAAAATCTTGCAATTTGGACAGACACACTTAGGAGTGCAAAGGAGGAAAAAGAGACTGGAAAAACTCCAGATAAGAAAATGTTGCTTCTGTCCTTGGGCCTCCTTCAAATTCTTGTTTTGTTTTACAACAAATGCTCAAATGCATTTCTTTCCCTGTTTGAATAACCCTAGAAAAAGCACCACTTATCTAGCCACAAGTTCTGGGGCCTTCCATAGCAACACTATTGTGCAGTTCAGATAATTTAAATGTTAGTTAGACAGAATCCTGAAAGGTCTCAAATTGAAAAGTGAACAATTAACAGATATGAAGTGGCAGGTTCAGAAAAGTATTGTACAAATCCTTACTCAACAAACTCAAAGGGGCTTTCCCTCACCTACTCCAATCCAATTATAATGGTTGAGTTAGTAGCATCCATGCTGGATCCATTTTGACTAGTACAGGCAGTGTCTCATCCACTGGGATTCTGTTCCAGTAGGCTCCATGGATTAAAAAAATCAATGGATACCAGATCAGTGGAAAAATAGCTTTAAAGACCCACTTCCAGGTTTCTTGCTCCTCCATTGGCATCCCAGAATGCATTGGTATAGATGCTATACCACATTTATACCAGTGTCTATACCCATTTATACCAGTGTCTATACCAATGCATTCTGGGGCAGCAACAGAGGAGCAAGAAACCCAGAAGTGGTTCTTTAAAGCTATCTGTAACCCCCAAGAAGCTTGCAACCAGATTGGTTTTACAGTGCAAAGATAGGAAGTGGGATTTTGGCACTTTTTTCCCTTGTTACAAGGCATTTAAAGCGGACCCTGGTATCAGTGGTGAGTCAGATCAGTGGATGCCAAATCAGTGGATAACGAGGTATATAAGTGGATATACCACCTTGTCAACTCAATTGTGTGAAACTGGTATGTATAGATGGGAGTGCAGGAAATCCAGGCATTCCCAGAACTTGATGTGATCAGCGCCCATCCTAGGAGGGAGAAAATGGAGTGATCTGGATCAGATCTACTGTAGATACTCGCCTATAGTACATGAAATTTTTGCCAAGTAATCAAGCTCAAATTATCACTTTGCCTTATCTCCGTGTCAATCAGAGGGCAAAGCCTTTCAACTCTGAAAAGTTTCCTTTCTCAAGCGGCAGACAAGCGCCAAGTTTCTCAAGCAGCAGGCAGCTCCTTAGAAGCAATTTGTTAACCTTTTTTTCTCCTTCCTTCTGCTGCAGCCTGGTTCTGCTTTGCAAATGCTTGCAAAACAGATCTGTTTTTTGAAACACCAGGATTGGAATCCTCCTTTCCATCTGAAGCAGGCTACAATTCAATGCACCCTTACTTAAGAATAACACCCATGGAAAGCAGTGGGTCTACTTCTGAGTAAAAAGGGTTGCAAATATATGCAGTTGCATCTCTCTGCTGTGAATTGAATTGCACGCTCCCAGTTATGTGTTATGGGTTGTATGTTGTACGTAGAGCTTCTGGCTTAACACACCAGACATCTTAAAGGTGGATTTGATTCATGGTTCTCCTGCAGTGGTTCAGAACCTTTTTCACTTGTATATCCCTTGGCAGCCTGTTTCCATAAATTGTACCCTTCATATTAGCAAAATGTTTGTAATTAATAATATAAGCCCTCATCTCCTCTATATGAAAGCCCAGACTTCATGTATTTATCACAGTGTTTTCTCTTTTTATCTGTTTGAAGAACAGAAGACTCTGCCTTTGCACTGTTTTGCACCAGAAGTGTGCTGAGAAATTCTGGGTGATTGATCACTTTCCATATTATGTTTCAGGTTTTTTACTGTGCTGGTTTTCAATCACTGTTTCATAGATGGATGACCAAAAACTAGCTATTGGTGGGGCTTTCACAGCCAACTAGCTACCTCCCTTCCTGCCTTGCTGGTCCTTACAAGGCATTCCTGTCTTGCAAGGCATTCTGGAGCATGACCTGCCTTTTTCTACCATTATGCCATTCTTTTTTAAGTACCCCTAAAGGTCCTGTTGAGTGTCCCTGGGAGTACATGAATACCAGGTTGGGAACCACTGTTTTACTGGTATCTTGTTTACAGTGCACTTACTCTGATAGAGCTTACAAAAAGGTGATGAAGACCAGACTTTAAAAAGAATAAAAATGTATCTTATGATCTTTTACTATGTTTTTAATAAATTAGAGACTACAGTTCTTAGGTAACAGTTAGTGGTGGGTTATTTTTCAGGATCTGGCCTCGAGTAAAATCAAACAAAACTATACTGAGACACCCCCCTAAGGGGGGATTAACTTCTTGTGGATGATCTGGTTGACTAATGAAACTGGTGCCATTTACAGTCAGAGTTTTACCTTTATGGATCAACTCTGGCACAGTGAGGTGATTTACATATACCAGTACCTCTCAAACCTTTAGCACAAGGACCCACTTTTGATAATGAGAATCTGTCAGGACCCACCGGAAGTGATGTCATGACCAGAAGTGACATCATCAAGCAGGAAAATTTTAACTATCCTAGGCTGCAATTCTACCCACGAGAGGTAGGTGGAGGCATGGGGGGAGGTGTTCGTGGAGGGGGGAGGCAGAGGGATGGCAGGGAGACAGCCAGGAGGAGGCGTTCCAGGGGAGGGAGGGGGCAGGTGGGACTGGTGGAGCGAAGCTGGTCACCCAACATGGAGACTCTTGATTCTAAGGTGACCTTTGGGTCAGGGCTATTTTTGGGTCAGGGCAATTGCAAGGCTACTCGCTTTACCCGGGGGGGGGGAAGGGGACGAAAGCCGCTGGTGGTTGCCGGGAGTGTGTTGGATGCGGCAGCAGCCATTTTCAGCGCCTCTGCAGCCCAGGGCAGCTCAGGATTGGGCTGTCAGACCTTAAAAGAAACAAAGAGTATTGCATTGTCAACCATTCCCTTAATCCTTTTAAAGGCATTATTCACAGTGCAGATTACCACCATTTTTCTCTGGAGACCTTTGAGTTATCTCCTTTATTCATCAAAAATACACAAAGTCTAATTATCTGGGCAATGTCACTAGATTAACATTCAAAAGGTATGATCTGCAATTCACAAGCCTGCATTAGCCATTCACTAGGTCGTTTGTGGTGAGTGAGCATGATCTCAAGGTCACTTAAAAAGCTGCCTGCCAATGATTTATGATCATTCTCCCCTCCCCCCTTCCCAACATATACAGCACACAGCTGTTGATGTGCTATTGCTAACATAGGCGTGTGTGGGCAGGTGGACTAATGATTTTTGTGGTGATGAACCTCTCTAAATTTGTGGTGAAAAGGAGGCAGAACCTGTCATTATTCTTGTTCCTAGAATGTGGTGGTCATACAAGTGTTCATCTTGTCATTACCTCTCCAGTAAGCCCTGTTCATAAGATATTCCTATTAACCTTTTGCTTACTTGCTGTTAGGGCTGAGCCACCCAAATAAATATATGCCAAATAAATAAATATATGTCAAATTGTTGGGTTATTGCTGACCATGAATACCTACGAACATATAGAAGGAGCACTCTTCACACAAACTTTCAGCTGCTCTGCAAAGTGCCTTCTTGTGGTGACTTTGGGAGGGTGCTTTAAAAATGTTGAAAATGAGGGGAGGAATCATTGTCCTCACTCTGAACTGACTTCATGGCATCATCATACCATCCAGTGAGATTGGTTGTGGAACACCTATTGGCAGACATCACTTGAGGAGGGACAGGGATCATGCCAAGGCAACAGCAGAAAGGGGAAATAATATTAGGGGGGTTTAGGGGACAGTTCAGACCCCTGTCGTTGTCGTCGTTGTCCCAAAAACCTTCCTTTTGCCTTGAAAACACCAATGAATGAAAAATTCAGTACATCAATATGTGTATGTAATGTGGTGCAGTAGAACAACTCCGCACAGATTTGCACGGGAAATTCCCTGGACTTGAAGCTGTGTGCCACCATCTGTGTGAGCGCCCTCTCAACTGTACAAATCATGAGCTGATAAGTAGAGCAGCTGTAGCACAGGACACCAAGCAGCTATGGTTATGGTGTAATTAAGTATATTAGATGCATTATAATACACTATAATCTTTTCCTGAGCATTGTTTTCTGTCCCTTTCTATCTTGATATGCACTTCTTTCCTCTGTGTCTACGAATGCCCATTGCAGGACCACTGCTTCTGTTCCATTTTGTTATCTAAAGGCGTCAGTGCTGCCGTAGAACAAAGTCGCCTACGACACTATTGCCTGAGCTTCCCCAACAACGTAGCAAAATGTTGGCAGCAACAAGCAGGTGAAAACAGGGCCTCTTTTGTGAAGAATTTCTACAGGGAAATTCCTTTAGTCTCATATAATTTTTTTTTCCTCCTTAATCTTGGGACTTGCCACTTAGCATCCCAGCCAATCTTTTTTCCTTTTGTCTTTCAACAAATTAATAAGAAACAGCAGAAGGAGCCAAACTGTGTATTTAAATTTTAGTGCTTCACTTTCCACTCACTGAGATTCAATTACGTATTGGATAGATTGTCAGCTGGTGTAGTCTGGAGCAGAGGTTCTCACACATGCAGCACTGGGACCCACTTTTTAAGAATGAGAATCTCTCAAGACACGCCGGAAGTGATGTCATGACCAGAAGTGACATCAACAAGCAGGAAAATTTTTAACAATCCTAGGCTGCAATCCTACCCACACTTACCCAGGAGTAAGTTCCATTTACTATCATAGTTAAAAGCATATAAGTAGTAGCCTATTAAAAGTACAAGTCTGTACAGGTTCCCAAATGCAGTCACATACCACAGTAGCATCAAGCCTAATATATTAAAATTAAAATATTGAAATGAATGGGAACCCACCTGAAATTGGCTCATGACCCATGGGCGGGTTAGGACAGACAAAAGAAAATATTTCTTTACTCAGCGTGTGGTCGGTCTGTGGAACTCCTTGCCACAGGATGTGGTGCTGGTGTCTAGCCTAGACGCCTTTAAAAGGGGATTGGACGAGTTTCTGGAGGAAAAATCCATTATGGGGTACAAGCCATGATGTGTATGCGCAACCTCCTGATTTTAGAAATGGGTTAAGTCAGAATGCCAGATGTAGGGGAGGGCACCAGGATGAGGTCTCTTGTTATCTGGTGTGCTCCCTGGGGCATTTGGTGGGCCGCTGTGAGATACAGGAAGCTGGACTAGATGGGCCTATGGCCTGATCCAGTGGGGCTGTTCTTATGTTCTTATCTAGTTGGTCCCGACCCTCCTTGTTGGCATCCTTCAGTCTCGGAAGACTATGGTATTGCACTCTGAATAGTGTTCTGGAACAGAGTGTCCTCTCCAGTGCGCGAAGCCTGGGTAAAGTAGATATGGAGGTTAGACTGTTACCCATGCAGCAAATCCCCCCTCTCCACGTCGCTGAAATGGTCCAATGGAAAGGCAGAAGCCAATATGGTTGGTTCCAGCAGCGTCGCAGGAGTTGCCAGAATGTGACTGTGTTCAGCCATGAACTGCCTCAGGGACTCCGGCTCCGGATTTTGCCTCCAGGTTGACTCCTGAAGCCTTTTCCATAACTGGATGTAGCCACAAAGCAGTGGAGGTTTGGGATCAGAGTTTTCCTTTTCTCAGATGAGCTGCCTTCCCAGGCTAACGAGTCCCATCTACCCGGTGGCTGTTCAGTCGCCTCTTACGACAAGTACAGCCAAACTGAGGGCCTATTCTTATCCCCAGCCCTCAGAGGAAACAGGGGAAATAGGGGAATCCCCGACCCACAGTTTGAGAAACACTGGTCTGGAGGGTAGTGGCGCAGAGGCTAAGTTGTGAGGCGGGGCTTCCTTGATTTGAAACTCGCCTCTGCCATTAACTTCGTAGGTGGTCTTAAGCAAGCTACTCCCTCTTAGCCTCCACTGCAAAGTGGGGATAATGGTGGTTACTGACCTTACAGGGTTGTTGTGGAGACATCACCTCCCCCACTGATTTGCTCTGTTTCTGAGGACAGCTGCCTATCTGACCCTCTGCTTGAAATCACAGCAGAGACATGACAAGACTCTTTCACTCCCTTTGCCTGCAATCCTTTGCATACTTAGGGCCCAATTCAGAGCCCAGTGTGCTGGCTTACCGCCTGGACACACTGTCACAAACATGCCATAAGGCATGTTTGTGAGCCTTACCATGGCCCCAAAACTGGAACTAGCCCAGCACAAGCCTGCACTGGATCAGCTCCGATACTGGGCCCGCGTTCCGTCGCCCAGAGCTCGCCCAGATCAGAGGTGGCAGAGAGGTGAGTGGGGGCATGGGAGGCGGGGAGGTACATTTCGGGGTGGGGGAGGTGGGGGATGGGAAGAGGGCAGGGAAGAGGTGTGGTGGGGGAGGGAGTGGGATGGGAGGGGACGGGACCAGCCGGGCTCAGCTCCACCGGATCCTGAGCCCCATGTTGGACTTCGCAGCTGGACTCAGGACTCCTAGATTCTGTGCCGGCTCAAGAGCCACTGCAGAATTGAGTAGCCCCATTGTGGGGCTACTTCCCTTACCTGGGGGAAGGGGATGAATGTCCCCTTCCCCTGAGGAGCCACTGTGGGCTGCCCAGCATGCATTGGATGCCATGATAGCCCTTTTGGTAGCTTGGGATTGGGCTGTTACCTAGGAATAAACTCCATTGACTATTATGGAACTTGCTTCTGAGTAGACATGGCTAGGTTCTGTTAGTTCAAAGCACTCAAAACCCTGAGATGACATCAGAACCAAAAATGGATACAGTTTAGCCCCAGAATGACATGGGAGAACCCCCCTCCCCCAAGGCCTCCTCTGTCTTAAGCTAGCTGTATAGTGGCCAGAGAAGTTGAGAAAGTGATGGAGGTGGCAGGAAATGCTGTAGTATTAGTAATTTTAGACAGGCTTTCAACTCAGAGACATTCTAGGCTTAAGCTGTTCTGGAGCTGCTCAGTTCTGGAGCTGTCTGAAAAAAAGCTGATGCAGAGGACACTCCAAAAAGTAAACAAGGCAATTTTGATAAGATTCTGTATGGTACCATACTGCTTGAGATCTTTATCCAACATAAGCTGTTGGCAGGCATGACTCATGTCCTACTTTGTGAAATTGCTAATCCTCCTGCAAGTGCTGCAAAATAATTCTCAACTGCTGAGAGAGTACTGATCCCGTTGTGATAACCTACTTACAGTCAATCCAGAGTCACCATATATGCATACAAAGCTGTCTAGCTTTGGCAAAGGACCCCTTGGAGTTGCCCAGAGGCATCACTAGGGTTTGCATCACCCAGTACGAGAGCTTATTGTGTCACCTTCACCTGGTATGGGAGGATGGACCTCCTCCCATATCAGACCATACAGAATAAATTAAAGTATCATATGCACAGCCTAAATGCAGTTGCATCACTAGGGTTGGCATAACTCCCATTTATTTTAATATAAATCAGTACAGGTCACCCAATAAATCAGTAACCAACAAAAAAAATTTGATGACTCTCACACAACTAAATAAGAGTTCTAGTTTAAGCTCTGATCCATGGAAATGAGAGCTGACTCACACCTTATTAGTTCCCTGCTGTGCCATGCCAACACCTCATTGGCTTTTGGAACAATCAATTAGTCAGTTCTGAGTTGAGGGAATCCACTTTTTGTTACACAAGGCCACTGTATTTTCCTTTTCTGGTTATTTGGCTGTAATGCTTGATAGGATACAGATATTTCAACACCATTTGTTTCATTGCATTAAATTACCCATCGAATGATATAGCATGATGGTTTTATTCAAAAATACCAAGATTTTCACAATTTTGGCCAGTAGTGGTATCATCCCCCCCAGGGTGTCACCTGATACCTTCCACACACCCTAGGGATGGTGCCTTCTGCAAACTTCACAAGTTCAATAATATCCACTTCCCTCAGCCTTATGCACTCCAACCTCCATTCTTGGTTTCGTTGAACGTTCAGATCTGGGCTTTTAACAAAAGGGTACACTGTTTGGTATAACTTAATTCCACAGTAGCTCTTTCAGAGTATATAAACCTTCCTTGAGCAATTTAGGGCACAATCCTAATCAGGTCTACTCAGAAGTAAGTTCTATTTTGTTCAATGGGGCTTACTGTCAGGAAAGTGTGGTTAGGATTGCAGCCTTAAATGATTCCAATGTTTCTCAGGAAGCCATGATTTAAAAATGTGTCTTCAATCAATTTATAAACTTCTCAAAAGTTCAGACTCCTGACTGTATAAAGGTTAAGAGATTTCTCATTAAATGGCAGGTGGAAGCCCTACACGTCTGAGGAGCTCAGCTTTTAAAAAATCTTCATCTATTGTTAATGAAAAAGAGAGGCAGGATTTCATAGTTCTTTTCCCAGGTATTCCGCTGCAGATTAAACAGTGAAAGTCTCCCTATTATGGCAGCTTTCTCTCTCTGTGGCTTTAAGTGCGGACAAAATATAACTACAGCACTACTTTGTTCCCTTCTTTGAACAGGCTTTGGAATTCATTGTAACATATTATAATATAGAAACATTTTCATCTTCAACAAGAAAGCATACTTTACTCAGCCTGATCCCAAATAAGGCATAACTACAGTATACTGTCCTGTTTTAGAAAGACTGTACAGGAACATAGGCAGGGCTAACGTAAAACTAATCCTATTGGCTGCTTATAAAAGCAACAATCCTTTACTTCAAAGAGCAGTGGGGTAGAATAAAATAAAAGATCACAGACTTGTGAAAAACTAGAGTTACATGGCCTGCCCAACTTCCAGGTTGACTTGAAATGTTCGTTTTACATTTTGCTACAGAGCACAACCCATCTGCATTCCTATTGATGGAGTACAAATCTTCTGAATGTAACAGCACCAGGAGTTGTGGGGGCCATTTCACTAGATTGACTTTTGATGCAACTTAAGGCATGGCTCAGGGGAGGTGACCTTTGAGAGAGGTGAGGTGACCCTTATTGAAGAACATAAAATGAGCTCAATTGGATCAGGACACAGGCCCATCTAGTCCAGCTTCCCATGATCCACCAGATGCCTCAGGGAGCAAGATACCTGCATCCTGTTGCCACTCCCTTGCCTCTGGCATTCAGAGACAGGCTACCTCTAAAACCTGGAGGTTGCATATAGTCATCATGGCTTCTAACTTGTGATAGACTTTTCCTCCATAAATCTCTCCAATCCGCCTTTAAAGGCATCTACACATTGGGAGAGTCAGGGCGTGTTGTATGTGCAAGGGGGTGACACCCAACACAGGTAACTTGCACCAGATGCTATCACTTCCAGAGCAAGCCAACATTTCCCCCTTGTTTCCTCAGACTTATGCCAGCTAAGGAGCTGGTACAGGTTTGAGTAGACCCACTGGCAGTTGAGGGGCTTATGCGGAGGGGTGAGGGACAATATTTTCTCTTTCCCCTCCCAAACCTCTTGATTGGGACCTCCACCATAGCATGAACTGCAGCCTGTTTTGGTGCAGCTGCATGCTATAGTGGGGGGGAAGGTAGGATTGGGCTCTACGTTTTATAAATCTATAGACTAAGTTTATGATGCCCTGAAACAGGAGGAGGGAATCAGCTATAAATCTGATCTACATGAAAGGAGTCAGCCTAATCTACTTCAGATAGTTGTTGGGAGGCTAAAATTGGATCTATCTAATGTTCCTTGGAGTTAGGGTGGAGTACAAATGTGAGTGATAGATTAAATAAACAGTGCTGATTCAAAAAGCAGCTTGACAGCTGCTTTTCAGAGACATCCAGCATGATTGACATGCAACATAAGTAGCTCAAGTACAAGTGTGCAGGGCCATATTATTTGGAAGTCATTTTTCCCAGAGGAGAAAAAGACATGTCTAGTAGTTATTATTATTTTTTTCTGCCCGGGCCTCTGATCCTGAAAATTAGTTTGTCATAGCAGCCTAAGGAAATAACAAGGGAGAAAAGTGCAAAGGGAGTGTGCACAAACAACCTGTAGAGCAAGATTATATTTACGGTCTACAATACTGAACCAACTCAGACCTCTTACAATGACTTCTTTGATGCCACAGAGAATTAATTCATTTCTACTGTTTGTGGCCCATCAAGGATTAGCTCATGAAAAAGCATTCTGAAACTAGAATGGAAGCAACAACAAGACTTTATAATTAGGGGAACATGCCTTGGGTGAAGAGAGATGCAAGAAGAAAAGGGAATTTGGCTGCCTTCTCCGGTCCACTCCAAGCTTTGGAGAGAGTGCCTTGTTTATAAGTGCTATATGAGCACTTATCCATTCATTTGTCACTATTTTTTTAAATCAAACTTTGCTTTTTTGCATTTCAAAACTCTTCCAAAGATGGAGAGTTCATGGTCACAGCTTCCTGGGAGACCATTAGTCAGTATCATGCACAGAACCTTTATGCACACTTGCAAGTCCACCCACCATCTCCCACCCCCACACACAGTTTGATTCTGGAAGAGAATGGTTACATTTGAACTAGAGGGGCTGCTTCTCCAGCCCAGGTCCATTCCCCCTTGTACATATTATATCTGTCTTTTTCTATTCTTCTCTTAAAATAAGGCATATCTGACATCTATAGGAACAAGCCACCCAACCAACCAAGCAGGCCACGTCAGTCTGGAACAAGATATGTTACCAAACAGTTGTGAAATGGGAAGAGTTCTAATATTTACTAGCAAACCGATTGGTTAGGATGGCAAATCTGCATGAGGAATGTCTAAATGGGATTGAATGTGTTCCCTTGAATCTTCGCACAACTGACCTCTTCTTCCAGTCCATAAATAAGAGTGACTTCAGGCTTTTCCGTCTGTACTCTTGCCTCTCCTCAGTTATTCGAAGTGGGATAAGGATGACAGTGAGAAGAGAACTGCAACTATTGATACAAACAGTAAATTCACTGTCTAAATTCTATACAATGCCTTGAAACACTTCAGAATGTGTCTGCATGTGGGATCAGCAACATCTAAAAGATCTGAAAAAATCCACACTGTAAAAATACTCCTTGATTATTTACACATTTTACGGAGTTACACAAGTTATGCGTAACTTGTGTAACTCCTAAAAATGCATAAATAATCAAAGAAGTTCAAACATAAAAAATAATTCTTTCTTAAAACACTTTGAAATTCTTGCATAAAACACATAATGGGTCGATGTGGATGATATGTTAAAGGTCCAACTGGCCACACTTGGCAAATATATGTACATTCACAGAATGAACATCCCTGGCTACTCCAAGGGCTAACCAAGGGAATTTGAGCCTTTTTCTTTAATCACATGGAGAGTGATATATATCAGAATCAATTGTAGGATGGTGCAGTGGTTCTGGAGTTGGAATTAAACCTGAAAAATCCAGGTTTAAATCCTCACTCTCAATCAGGAAGCTTCCTGGATAACCTTGGGCCAGTCACTATCAGCTTCACCAACCTCAAAAGATGTTGTGAGAACAAAAGAAGGGGAGAAACTACGTACTATGGTGAGAAAGTTGTGGAAAAGATTTAAGAATTCCCTCTCTTTTTCACCATTGTGTGGGTTGTCCATTCCAATCAATGTGCCTCCTTTTGAAGCTGTTTGTCCTTGGCAAAGCAGGCCATAAGGCTCATAGCACATATTACTGAGAAACGTAGGGTTTGCATTGGTTTCAAAATGGATCAACACATGAACATAGAGGGGTTCGTTAAATTCACTTTTCATGCATTCCTAAACAAATCCAGAAAATTCCCCCTTAGTTTTCATGAGGGTTTCTAACCTGTAACCTGTGTAACTTAGTAGTGAGCTCTTCCATATTTAAACTATGTTTAAAGGTTAAAAGAAACAGCAGAGCTCTGTTAAGCAAATGACTCCTACTGACTGCCATTTTTTTCCCCACAATGCCTGGAATATTACATCATTGATCATTCCAAGGTATTTTAGGAAAAAAAATGGGGGCTGTCAATTGGTACCATCATACTTTTGTGGCAGCAGTTATTTTTTCTCCTGAATATTTCAGAACAATACAAAACCAAATCACAATCTAGGCACAGGTTTCATAGTAGCCCTGCAAAGAAAGTGCTTCATAGAGAATTGTGCAAAGTATAATCCAGTTGCTAATCCACAAATGCTTATAGGTTGCCAGTAGTAGAACTGGTATGATCTGTGCAACAGCACATCAAGATTTCCAGCGCAGGAGAGTGTTGTTTGAGTTTTCAGGTACTTGGTTTGTCCTCTTACTTTCAATTATCTCCGAATCCACCAGAATAACAGGACGGTAGACATCCAGACCGGTGTAAAGCAAAAGCACAGAGTAGCAGGGAAGGCCCTGCCACTTTGGGCTCATTTGAGATGCTTTTCCATTATGGCTGTGCTATCTATAAACTTATGGCTGTATGCCCAAACTCTAACAATGCAGCTATACTACAGCAAACAGCAGAGGCAGAAATCTGCTTAAGTCACAACTGGGGCTGCAAGAAGGGAAAGAATTTTCCCAAAGCTGGGTCCTGATTTGTAAACAGCAGTGAGCCAGCATGCCATCTATAACAGCCCAGTGAGGCCTGGAGGATATAAAGGTTGTAGAGCTGTGTCCCTTTAATTCACATTATTTGCTCACAATATCACCACCCCAGGCTGGCTGATCGGCTGACTGCTTTCCTTTCAGGCATGCTGCCAGTTCAATTCTTTGGAGCTCTTGAATCTATTTGAATTGTGCTTTTTGTGTTTGGCACAGCTTTAAACACCAGGGTGGGGGTGTGTGTGCCTTTTTGTTTAAAAAAAAAATTGCCCTTTGGTTTTACATTGCCTTTTGTTTCCATCACCATATTGTTCATTTATCTGCACTTCCTTTGTTCCTTGTGTCAGGGCTGGGTACAGTGAATGTGGTTAACAGGAGAAAAGACATTCTCAGGAAACAGAATGACTTTTTAAAGAGATATACATTTTTACCACCACCCCTCCCCCAACCTTTTCCACAAATTGCATTGTCAAAAATTGAAAAGGATAGCTAGAATAACAGACAAATATAGTAAATCAGGTAAGGGAGCATAGAAATGAGCATTGGTGAGGAGGAGAGATATGGGGAAGTGGTTCCAGGTGGTGAACCCCCTGGGGGCTGGGGATAAGAATAGGCCCTCAGTTTGGCTGTACTTTTCGTAAGAGGTGACTAAACAGCCACCAGGTAGATGGGACTCAGCCTGGGAAGGCAGCTCATCTGAGAGAAGGAAAACTCTGATCCCAAACCTCCACTGCCTTGTGGCTACATCCAGTTATGGAAAAGGCTTCAGGAGTCAACCTCGAGGCAAAATCCGGAGCCGGAGTCCCTGAGGCAGTTCATGGCTGAACACAGTCACGTTCTGGCAACTCCTGCGACGCTGCTGGAACCAACCACATTGGCTTCTGCCTTTCCATTGGACCATTTCAGCGACATGGAGAGAGGGGATTTGCTGCATGGGTAACAGTCTATCCTCCATATCTACTTTACCCAAGCTTCGCACACTGAAGAGGACACTCTGTTCCAGAACCACCATTCACAGCGTGATACCATAGTCTTCCGAGACTGAAGGATGCCAACATATGCTTTGTTTCATGATCATGGTGCACCTCTTCCAGCCATGACAGCACAACCTAGGTTCAGATGACCTTTGGAGAAGAAATCACTGGAGGCTTATTATAGTGTTGTAAGATTTGCTTTATTTACAAATATACAGGTTTGAGCATTGAATGGAATGGGATTCATGCTCCTGCAAGCCACATTATGCAAATGGCATGGATGTACTAAGCATGTTAGATGCCAGCTCTTCCACTTGCCTTCCACTGCATCCTCTCCCAGGTCAAATCATAACCCTTTCTCTGCTGTTTCCAAAATCTGCCAGCTCACTCTTCATTCTCAGGAACTGGTTGAAGGCCTAGGGGAGGAAACACCTTACACCTTACCTCCTCCTCTCAGGTAGATGTATTTGAGCCACTGGAGTTCCTGGTCCCTGTGCTGCCCAGGACCAGGGTGGCATTCGGCTGTTCTGGTCCCTTTCTGGGGCCTCCGGGGGGCGGCCTTTAAAAACTTCTGGTTTTGGGGTGAAAATAGGAAGTGACATTTTTAAGGCCCTTAGAAAGACTTTTAAGGGTGAGGGAGGCCCTTGAGGGTGCTGACTCCACAGGTGTTGCACCCTGTGGTATTTGCCCCCATAACCCTCACCCAGGTATGTGAGTGACTTGAGGGCCCCTGATTCCCATTCAAGCCATCTCTTAGGCTATTAACAGTTGTTAATGCTTTTTGCCTGCTGCAGGCAACTGTTTAAGCACTGCCTCAGGTCCTGGCTCTAGGATTACACTCTTTCGCAATATCTTGAGAGCTGCGATGGTATAGTGCAGTGGTTCCCAAACTGTGGGTTGGGACCCACTGGTGGGTCACAACGTGGTTTTTGGTGGGTCGCCAAAGGGTGATCAGATAAGTACAATGGCCTCAAGCCCTGAGGCTAAAATCAGATACTGTAGCTGCTAATTACCCTGCAAAGAGCTCAGGATGCAAGCCTCACAGGTCTACTTAGAAGTAAGTCCTATTTTGTTCAATGGGGCTTACTCTCAGGAAAGTGTGGTTAGGACAGCCCGAGCGTGCGCTCTCTCTCTCTCCCTCTCTCTCTCTCTCTATTTATATATATTTATATATATAAAAGAAATAAATAATTTCTCCCTATTTAAAAGTCTGGTAAAACTAACTGGGTTCCAAGAGCATGTTGTTTTAAAAAGTGGGTCCTGGTGGTAAAAAGTTTGGGAACCACTGGTGTAGTGGTTTGGGAGTTGGACTTAGACCTGAAGGTCCAGGTTCAAATCCCCACTCAGCCAGTAAGCTTCCTGGGTTACCTTGGGCCAGTCACTATCTCTCAGCTTCACCTGCCTCACAGGGAAGTTGTGAGGACAAAAGCAGGGGAGGAACAATGTACACTACCGTGAGCTACTTGGAGGAAGGGTGGTATAAAAATGTGATAAACATTGAATTCCAATCTCACAACAATATCAAGGACTCTGTTTAAACTCATGCATGCCACTTTGCTGGTTGAAATAGCTTTTTTAATCCCCCTTTACTGAAGTGGATAGTGTAAAAAGGCTTAAACCTGGATATCTGTGTTTTCTCACTCTATTCTTGACTTTGGATATCAAGGCTGGGAGCTGTTTTTAGGCTTGTTGCCAGCCCTGTTGTACCTTTGTACTTTTGGCAGCCTCCAACCCAAGGGTGGCATCTAGGGTCAAACAGTCTGGGCAGTGGCCAAGGACCCACACCCACACCCACCCACACCCAGAATGCCCACTTTGCCAGGTCAAACCTTGAATTCTCAGTATCTGTGGCAGCGGTAGCACCCAGCGCACCAGACAGGGCGTACCATGGGGGAACCAGGCTTTGCTCCGGACAACCTGCTACTGTCCAGCACAGCTCTCACCTCCCAAGATATTTGCTTGGACCTTGGAAAGTGGGAATTACCCTGTTCAGTGAACTAGAGTAGTAAAACAAGCCCATTCAGTCATACAGTCAACAGCCCACCCTTCCAAGTGTTGGTGTGGGATCTTGGCTAGAATTTTGAGTTTCAGCATAGGAAAGCCTGGTTAAAACCTCTCCTCTATCATGGAGCTGATTGGGTGGCCCTGGGCAAATTGCTGACTCATGGCCATACTAGTTGTGACACAGGAGTTTCAGGATTGGAACTCTTGAGAACTTTTTCAAAAGCAGTTGGGGGACAATATTTGGATTGGGGTCATTGTGCAGGGGATAACTCTTTGCCTACCTGCATGATAATTCTGTGACGTACATCCAGAGCCATTGCTGGAGACTGTGGTGCCCGGGCAATGATGTCATGACATCACTTCTGGGTTTGCTTCCTAGAAGGAGGTACTGGCAATGGCAGCAACCCTGCAATCAGGCTGCCTCCTTCATTCCTTCTCTTTTGGATACTCTTGTTGAGCCTCCAAAGGAGAAGGAATGGAGGGGGCAGCTGGATCATAGGGTTGCTGCTGCTGCCCACACCTCCTGTTTGGGCTGGTTTTTTGAGCCCCCCCCCTTAGCAGGTACCCCTCAGGCTCTGCCCCTGTTATACCTCTGCTTACATCTCACACACCCCATGGTTGCTCTCAATTGCAGAAGAGAAAACATACAGGCAAAGAGGGAAGAGGCTGTAGCAGGCAAGGGAGTGAGTGGGTAAAGGCAAGACTGAGGAGTTTGACCCAGTCAGGGCTGGCATCACTGCAAGACACTCCTAAGCAGTTGTCAAGGAGCCAATACCACAGAGGCCCACTTGTGACACTTGCCCTGGCCCCATAACAAAATGTGCCTCCCCAGCCAACAAGCAGTGGCAGCTGGCTGTCTGCCTCCCCCCTAGGAGACATGAGTTACTTCCATTCTTGATGGGCTAGAAGCTGTAGCAACAGCATTCCAGCCAGCTGCTAGAATGCCATTTCTATCCCCATCACTGTCCCATGTCATGTTGCTGCTGCTGCTATCGGCCCAGAATGGAGAAACCCAGTTTTGCCACTGTGGTGAGAGGAACAGGGCTCCATGAGTAGGAGGTCACCTTACTGAGAACTGTGAATGGAAGTTGAGATTCCAGGAGGTGACACAGTAATCCTAAGATTCTGGCACCAGCCCTGTGAATTGTTTCATTAGCAAAGGAGTTCACATGATTTGGCCACGGGACCAGCAGTGCAATCCTAGACATGTTTACTTGGAAGTAAATCCCACTGCCCTCCACTTACTCTAAAGTAAGTGGTTATTAGATTGCAGTCCAAGACTGTCTTCTTTCACAGAAAACTTTTGATTCCCTGTTGGTGTGAGCATTTGATCCATGCCTCATCCAGAAGAGAAAGCTGGGGAGAGGCATTTGCATTACTCATGAGCATTCTGACCAATGTAGGTTTTTCATTCATATTACCAAATGGATTGAAGTTTTAAAGGAAAAGTCCTATAGGACTGGTATATTGTGGTAAGTACTTTTGTAGCTGACAATCTGCTTCATCAGACACTTAAGAATTAGTGTAATTATTTTACAGTTACCGGACTTCACCAGGGAGATCTTGTGACGCAATAAAAATTCTTGTCTTTGATTTCATAGATAACCAAGTCAGTGAAGCACTTCCAGGAAAGAAATGCCTATACTTGGTTGGGCTAAAGTCTACATTAGGAAAAGAACTGGCTCAGGATCACTTCCTTTGTTAATTATTTTTCAAACAGTCTTGGTAGATAGACCTCAGTTCATATGGTTATAGAAAAGTAAATGTTCAACTTGGTACTTGGAATTCTTTACAGTCTTGTTGGCTACCTGACCAAAGACCCAGTATGGTGAGAATCCGGGTATGTTCTCATTATTGCCTTCTTAAGTTCACAGTGAATCTCTTCAGAAGTTATCCTCAGTGTGAGTATATTCATTGAACAAGTAGAGGGGGAAGCTGGAGTGCACAAGCTTGCTACACTCTCCACACCAATGGGCCTATCAATCATGTCCCCTCAACACCTGCATATTCACCATTGGGTTTTTGTGTTTTATTTAGAGCTCACATTTTTGAAAAAGGTGTGTGCTGAGCTAATTTTGAATTGAACCAAGGAGAGTTGACCCACCATGAACTAAAACAGGTATGCAATGCCATGCCATGCCTCCTAATTGCCAGAAGAGAAGATACAAGACAGATCTCCTGCAAACAAAGGTTCCAAAGATCTCCTGCAAACAAAGGTTCTGGGGGATGCCACCAAGAAGGTCCTGTTGGGTACAGTTCCTGGGGGTCGTGGTGCCCAGGGCAAGCCCCACTTTTCTGCCCCCCCACCCCTTGCCCCCCACCCATGACCTGGGCAACCCCCGTCTCCACCCCCACCTGTGACCCGGAAGTAATAGCGGTGATGTCATCGTCACCGCAATTACTTCCATGTGGCTACCTCCTCCATTCCCCCTTTTTTCCAAAGGGAGAACAAAGGAGGCAGCCCAGATCCCGACAGAGTCTTCCACGCCACTTGTAAGCAGCACAGAGTTTTCCGTTGGAGCACTCTGGGGCTGCTGCAAGCTCGCCTGTCTGGGGCGCTGCTTCCAGCAGCCCCAGACTGCTCCAAAAGAGACCCCCGCACTGCTTACAAGCAGCATGGAAGCCTCTGTTGGGGCCGGGGAAGCCCAGAGCGTTAGCACGACAGGAGGCCTCCAGAGGCAGAGAGAAGGCGAGGTGCCTGAGCTGCCTTCTCACTGTCTCTGGAGACCTCCAGAGGCAGCGAGAAGGCGAGGCACCTGGGCCAGAGCGTCAGCACTGACACTCTAGGCTACTCTCTCGATGTCTCCAGAGGCAGTGAGAGGGAAAGGTACCCGGGCCAGAGCGTCAGCGCAATAGGAGTCTCGACGATGCTCTAGGGCGCCCCTGCCCTGTCCTCCTATAAAGGATGGGGGGGCGGCCCAGTCCGGTGCTGAGTCGCTGCCAGAGAGGCAGCTTCTTGCTGCCTCTTTAAGAGCACTCCTGGATGCCCCTCCTCCGTTGGGAGGAGGCTTTCTTAAAGGGACAGAACTGGCTGAGCTGCCAGCTTCTCTCCCTTTAAAGGAAAAAATGGCGGGCAGGCAGCGGGGGAGGGGAGGCTTTAGGCGGCGCCCCTAGATGGTCGACACTTGGGGTATTTGCCCCGTTTGCCCCCTCTAGGTACGCCAGTGGTTGGGTATGCATGACAACTGAGCCTTAGCAGACTGGAAACCCTATCTCCTACTGTAACTGCATGGGACAAGCATATATTTATAGCAGGGTTGGCCAACCTTTTGACTTTAGGGTTCTTGAACCTTAACAATTATGTAGACTAGAGGAGGGAAGTCCAGCAGGTGGAGCTTGTCATCTGTGAGATGATAAGCTGCACCTGCTGAAATGCCCTATTCTACCCAATTGTTTAAAGTTCAGGAGCCCTAAAGTTGAAAAGTTGGCCACTCTGGCATAAAATAAGCTTCTGTCTTTGCTAGGTTTCTAGCTACAACCTTGTTTAACCAATCAATATTATAATTTGACTAGATACTCTTATTCGTCTTTGGAGAATTTATTTTCTCCTGCCACACCAAAAGATGTTCCCATATAACCAAACAAGATAAATTCCAGATTGGTTAACATCTACACTGAAAATAAATTCTTCTTCAGTGAAAATGAAGCAATGATTGTTGAAGCAATCACCACTTCACACTGTGAGAGCAATTTTGGAGGAAGTCATCTAAGGCCCTACAGTTTCAGAATACCTTGGCAACACCTTCTCTGTGCTAGAGTTTACAACTCTGTTTCATTGTCTTTTTCTCACTTTTCTTTTCTCCAAAGACAAAAAAATGTAATGCCCACAGAGGGGTTAACATCTCTGAAAAGCTCAATAATTAGTGTTGGAATGAACAGTAAGACTTAAAGAGAAAAGTCATTATCCCCTTGAGCATGAGTTTAACTCTTACACAACAGGGGGGAAAAACTTTCCAAACCAGTTGGCAACCGTTATGGTTGTATCTATCAGGTTATTGATTAACTTTACTACTACTTTCATTAATTCATGCAGTCAGCTGTACTTTTCTATCTGGGTTTAGAACCTAAGTGAGAAGAGCGATATTATGTATCAGATTATTTCAGGGAAATAAAGTCCTTTTAGTTTCTAGTGTGGAAATTTCCAAGAACTGACATCCTGTGTCTTTGGAGAAAGACATTCTTTTTGCAAGTATTAATTTAGATCCAGCTTTCAGACCCAAACGTGAAGGATATGTGTATCTAAGATAAATTATTATTGTCCATTGATTTATAACACAATCCTATGCATGTCAACTTTAAGTCAGTTCCATTGAGTTGCATGGGCCTTCCTTCCAGGTGAGTGTGCATAAGATTGCAGCCTCAAACTCTTTATTAGATATGGTATTCATCCAGAACAGTTCAGTGCAGTGGATTGAGTTCAAGATCTGGAGTAGGAAAAGTCAGGTCAAAGTTAAAACCTTGCTTAGCTATAAAGTTTTCAGAATGGCAGTTGGCAAATCACTGCTTCTTAGGTGGATATATTTCAGAAGGCTGCTTCACCATTCCTGGGATTCCTTGGGTTTTTTACCTCTCTCTTTTCTAACCCAAAATCAGCCTGCACAAGCTGTGAAAGGAGAAGAAGGAAAGGCAGGTAGAGACTGCTTAGTTCTCTTCCAGTAATTTTTCAGCTTAAAATCATTGCCTCCAAGTGAAATTTTTTTACTCACAGAAGGAGTTATATAGGGAAGTGAGTGGAGGGTTGTAGCTCTGTGCATTCCATTCGGGTTTAAATGAGAGTGGGTTTTCTTGGTGCTATTTTTTGTTGTTGATGTTTATTTGCTGTTCTGTTGTGTGTTGGTATTGTTTTTAATTATTGGCCTGTTGGTGGTTTTAAAGAATTTTCCTAGACAGAAAAATAGGACCCTTAAAAAAAAAAATTAAGGGGAATTATAACACAGTTTGCACATGAAAAAGTGCAACAGGAAAGCAACAAAAATCTGGACCAAACTATTTACAGGTGCTATAAAATAAACATGGCCATGGGATGCTTCTCTCATCTGCATTCCCAAGTGTATTCTGGGTATTGGATAAAGGCAGATGTAATGTTTAAAGAGCAGTCACAGAAGATTCTTATGGTGTGGACCCAACTCATACTGGCATTTCAAGACACATTTATTTATTTTAAAGTTAATTTATTAACTTTATTTTATTTTATTTATTTATTTACTGTTTCCCCTGACCTCAGAGTAGTGCACTATATATATATATATATATATATATATATATATATATATATATATATATATAATCTCTCTCTCTCTCTCTCTCTCTCTCTCTCTCTCTCTCTGAAAGAAAGAAGGTACGTACATGTACAAGTGTTGTGGGATTCAGAGGGGAGTAGGTAAATTTGCATGTACGCTAGCCAATAGGTGCAGAAATTGAAACATATAGCTGAGAAATTGTGTGTGTACACTTTAAAAGTTCTGAAAAATACTGTATGTTTATGTGTCTATTTTAAATAAAATAGCAGTTTTCATACTTTCAGCACTTTTGCAGAATATTTGACCTACAAAGTAACCTGACCAGAACAAGCAGTACTAGAGCCAAAATCAAGTCACAACTTATTCTTGCAAACTTTCCAACTGGAGATCACACACATTTAGAATATTCAGGTCAGGGGGGGAAAATATTTTTCTTTATGTTTCTCATCCAGCCATCCAAAAATGGTTTTAAATAAAAGCTGCTTTATATGTTTTCACATGGTTAGTATGTGAGCGGGCTTCATAGTTCATATGTGATACAGATATAAGTGCAGGACCTACAAAATGTGTGTCAAAAACCTTTTCATGTGGTGTTTTCTATATGCTTTGGAAGTTTTACAGAAAAAAAAATATTTTAGGTAGGTTGTAAAGAGCAATCATATTTTAAAAGACTTTCTGGATTTTTGAGAGAGAAACTGAGATTAATTCAGACTGAAAAGAGAAAATGTTTTAGGGCACAGTTACACAGGCAGCTTTGAAGTCCACACTCGGATGCAACAAAAGTGGTAAGTGTGCAGGTGCAGACTCCAGTACATGGAAATGTGGTGCATGTGCTTGCTTGCTTGAAGCCTGATCACAAATTAGAGTGGGTTTAGCCATTCCACAAAAGCAGGTACTGAAAGATGTGCAGTTAACTCTTATTTCTCTCCTAGTTTCTCCTATAAGGTGTAAGGTCAAACTTAATGTATTAATCACACCATCATGAGATCCCCGAGAATCAGAGATTGTCTGAAGTTGAAAGCTCAATGTAATTTACTACACTGTTTTGGCACCAGGCTTTAGAGATCCCTCAAGCAAAGGGCCCAAGGTCTCCTGATTCTGGAGGGAATACACCAAATTCTTGCATGAGCGTTGTGAAGCAGATGAAGATGGAGCTGCTCAGTGGGTTTCAGTCTGCAAGGCCCATCACCCATCCCTCACATTCTGAGTCACAATTTCTCTTTCAAAGTAGTACATAGCTGACTTTTTTCTTAATACTCCATTGGAATAAGCAAACAAGTATACTTTATCTCTTCAACATTTTCCTCAGTGTCTTTGTTTCTGTTTGCAACTTAGGCTGCAACCTTAAACCTGTTTGAGAGCTCTGAAGGTTAATTGGATTTGGGAGCTCAAAACAAAATTTCATAATAACACTCTTTGGTTCAAACAAATACAAGGCAGCCTTTCCATGTCCAAGAGGAGAGCGCTAAGGCCTTGTGGTGTCTCTGTGAAACTGAAATACAATGAACCCTCAATTTCATGATGTAATGAGGGAAGGAGTGTCTGTAAATGCAGAAAATCCTTTAAATCCAGACATCTCTTGCCAGACATCCCAGTACAGCACAATCTCATGCCTGTCTATTCAAAAGTAAGTTCCGTTGTGTTCAATGGGGCTGCCTCCCAGGAAAGTGTGCACAGGGTTGCAGCCTTAGGATCCAATCCTATCCTCTTCTCCTCGACTGATGCAGCTGTGCCAAAAAGGTACATGCTGCATCCAGTGGGGGGGGGGCAAACTTGGGGCAAACAGGAGGTCAATATAAACATTTTAAGCCCTGGGATTGCTTGTGGGCCTTTTTGGACACATGCCACCAATTGTGGTGGTTTATGTTCACAGAGATAGAAGGGGCAGAGAGCTTTGCAATGAAAGGGATAAGATCCAGAACATGTCATTGCTGCCAGATTGACCCTCTCCTTCCACCTTCCCATCCCTGCTCCTCCCTCCTTCCTTGCCCAGTTACACTCCCAGAACCAGGGTACTTGAGAGACTGCCTTCTTTCATACATTCCAGCCCTACCATCTTTCAGGTGCTGTCCCTGACCGAAGTTGGGGATTGATGAAAAGAGGCAGGGTCTTCTCAATGGTGTCACCACAGCTGTGGAACTTCCTTCCTGGAGATTTGAGAACTTTTCCCTTCCTTGATAGGTCAATGGGAACTGAAAACATTGTTTCAGTTGGCTTTGGGGTAGCTAGGGTTTTAGGAGGGTATTTTGTTCATTTAATACTGTTAGGGCGCAATCCTAACCAACTTTTCTGAGTGGTGAAGACCAGACATGATTGTGAAGAGCTCCAGAAGGATCTCTCCAAACTGGCAAAATGGCAGATGCGTTTCAATGTAAGTAAGTGTAAAGTCATGCACAATGGGGCAAAAAATCAAAACTTCACATATAGGCTAATGGGTTCTGAACTGTCTGTGACAGATCAAGAGAGAGATCTTGGGGTGGTGGTGGACAGGTCAATGCAAGCATCGACCCAATGTGCGGCGACAGTAAAGAAGGTCAATTCTATGCTTGGGATCATTAGGAAAGGTATTGAGAACAAAACGGCTAATATTATAATGCCGTTGTACAAATCGATGGTAAGGTCACACCTGGAGTATTGTGTCCAGTTTCGGTCGCCACATCTCAAAAAGGACATAGTGGAAATGGAAAAGGTGCAAAAGAGAGCGACTAAGATGATTTCTGGGCTGGGGCACCTTCCTTATGAGGAAAGGCTATGGCGCTTGGGCCTCTTCAGCCTAGAAAAGAGATGCCTGAGGAGGGACATGATTAAGACATACAAAATTATGCATGGGAAGGATTGAGAGATGTTCTTTACACTCTCACATAACACCAGAACCAGGGGACATTCACTAAATTTGAGTGTTGGGAGGGTTAGGACAGACAAAAGAAAATATTTCTTTACTCAGCGTGTGGTCGGTCTGTGGAACTCCTTGCCACAGGATGTGGTGACGGCATCTGGCCTGGACACCTTTAAAAGGGGATTGGACAAGTTTCTGGAGGAAAAATCCATTACGGGGTACAAGCCATGATGTGTATGTGCAACCTCCTGATTTTAGAAATGGGCTATGTCAGAATGCCAATGCAAGGGAGGGCACCAGGATGCAGGTCCCTTGTTATCTGGTGTGCTCCCTGGGGCATCTGTGGGCCGCTGTGAGATACAGGAAGCTGGACTAGATGGGCCTATGGCCTGATCCAGTGGGGCTGTTCTTATGTTCTTATGAGAATGCAGGAGTAGCAGCATGCCCAGGAGAAACCCTAAGGAGGCATTATTATATGCCTATTTTTGTGTTAATTAATGTTAACTGTTTTGGGCATTCATCCTGTTAAAGAAAGGTGGGATGAACATTCACTCATTAAATAAATACATTCAGGATGGCCACAAAGTCCCAATGCATGACACTGTGTAGATACTGGAATTGAAGGCATTTGGGATCAAAGCCATTTAAGCTTGCATAGAGATTTTGTGGCTACCCTGTACATATGTACAGTGAAGACATGGGACACATAAGAACAGCCCCACTGGATCAGGCCATAGGCCCATCTAGTCCAGCTTCCTGTATCTCACAGCGGCCCACCAAATGCCCCAGGGAGCACACCAGATAACAAGAGACCTCATCCTGGTGCCCTCCCCTACATCTGGCATTCTGACTTAACCCATTCCTAAAATCAGGAGGTTGTGCATACACATCATGGCTTGTACCCCATAATGGATTTTTCCTCCAGAAACTTGTCCAATCCCCTTTTAAAGGCGTCTAGGCTAGACGCCAGCACCACATCCTGTGGCAAGGAGTTCCACAGACCGACCACACGCTGAGTAAAGAAATATTTTCTTTTGTCTGTCCTAACCCGCCCAACACTCAATTTTAGTGGATGTCCCCTGGTTCTGGTATTATGTGAGAGTGTAAAGAGCATCTCCCTATCCACTCTGCCCATCCCCTGCATAATTTTGTATGTCTCAATCATGTCCCCCCTCAAGCGTCTCTTTTCTAGGCTGAAGAGGCCCAAACGCCGTAGCCTTTCCTCATAAGGAAGGTGCCCCAGCCCCGTAATCATCTCAGTCGCTCTCTTTTGCACCTTTTCCATTTCCACTATGTCTTTTTTGAGATGCGGCAACCAGAACTGGACACAATACTCCAGGTGTGGCCTTACCATAGATTTGTACAACGGCATTAGAATACTAGCCATTTTGTTCTCAATACCCTTCCTAATGATCCCAAGCATAGAATTGGCCTTCTTCACTGCCGCCGCACATTGGGTCAACACTTTCATCGACCTGTCCACCACCACCCCAAGATCTCTCTCTGATCTGTCACAGACAGCTCAGAACGCATCAGCCTATATCTAAAGTTTTGATTTTTTGCCCCAATGTGCATGACTTTACACTTACTGACATTGAAGCGCATCTGCCATTTTGCTGCCCATTCTGCCAGTCTGGAGAGATCCTTCTGGAGCTCCTCACAATCACTTCTGGTCTTTACCACTTGGAAAAGTTTGGTGTCATCTGCAAACTTAGCCACTTCACTGCTCAACCCTGTCTCCAGATCATTTATGAAGAGGTTGAAAAGCACCGGTCCCAGGACAGATCCTTGGGGCACACCGCTTTTCACCTCTCTCCATTGTGAAAATTGCCCATTGACACCCACTCTCTGCTTCCTGGCCTCCAACCAGTTCTCAATCCACGAGAGGACCTGTCCTCTAATTCCCTGATTGTGGAGTTTTTTCAGTAGCCTTTGGTGAGGGACCGTGTCAAACGCCTTCTGAAAGACCAGATATATAATGTCCACGGGTTCTCCCGCATCCACATGCCTGTTGACCTTTTCAAAGAATTCTATAAGGTTCGTGAGGCAAGACTTACCCTTACAGAAGCCATGCTGACTCTCCCTCAGCAAGGCCTGTTCGTCTATGTGTTTTGAGATCTATCTTTGATGAGGCATTCCACCATCTTACCCGGTATGGATGTTAGGCTGACCGGCCTATAGTTTCCCGGGTCCCCCCTCTTTCCCTTTTTAAAAATAGGCGTGACATTTGCTATCCTCCAATCTTCTGGCACCGTGGCTGTTTTGAGGGACAAGTTGCATACCTTAGTCAAGAGATCTGCAACTTCATTCTTCAATTCCTTAATAACCATTGGGTGGATGCCATCAGGGCCCGGTGACTTATTGATCTTTAATTTATCAATGAGGTCTGAAACATCTTCTCTTTTAACCTCTATCTGACTTAACTCCTCGGTTAGGAGGGGCCGTTCGGGCAGCGGTATCTGCCCGAGGTCTTCTGCCGTGAAGACAGATGCAAAGAACTCATTTAATTTCTCTGCCATCTCTAAGTCTCCTTTTATCTCCCCTTTCCCTCCCTCACCACCCAGAGGGCCAACCGCTTCTCTGGCGGGTTTCCTGCTTCTAACATATTTGAAGAAGCTTTTATTATTCCCCTTAATGTTGCTGGCCATGCGTTCCTCATAGTCTCGCTTGGCCTCCCATATCACCTTCTTACATTTCTTTTGCCACAGTTTATGTTCCTTTTTATTCTCCTCATTAGGGCAAGACTTCCATTTACGGAAGGAAGCTTCCTTGCCCTTCACAGCCTCTCTAACTTGGCTGGTTAGCCATGCGGGCACCCTCCTGGATTTAGTGGAACCCTTCTTTCTTTGCGGTATACACCTCTGCTGGGCCTCTATTACTGTTGTTTTAAGCAGCCTCCATGCACTCTGGAGAGATTGGACTCTTTTTACCCTCCCTTTCAACCTCCTTCTAACCAGCCTCCTCATTTGAGGGAAGTCCGCCTTCAAGGGAAGTTGACTTCAAGGGAAGTCAAGGGTTTTTGTTAGAGATTTGCCTGGTATTCTTCCCCCAACGTGCACGTCAAAACGGATCGCAGCATGATCACTGTTCCCCAATGGCTCAGTAACGTTTACATCTCTAACCAGGTCCTGCGTACCACACAAAATTAAATCCAGAGTCACCTGTCCTCTGGTGGGCTCCATGACTAGCTGATCTAAGCCACAGTCATTTAGCACGTCAAGAAATCCGGTTTCCTTATCGTGACCAGAACACAAATTGACCCAGTCAATATGAGGATAATTGAAGTCCCCCATGATTACAACCCTGTCCCTCCTTGTCACCTCCCTGATCTGTTTCCTCATTTCAAGGTCCCCATCAGATTTCTGGTCTGGAGGATGATAGCACGCCCCCAGTATTACATCGCTGCACAAGCCTGGTAATTTAACCCACAGAGATTCTACGGTGGAGTCGGACCCACCTTCAATCTCTACTTTGCTGGATTCTATCCCTTCCTTAACATAAAGGGCCACCCCACCTCCAACACGCCCCTGCCTGTCCCTCCTGTAGAGTTTATAGCCCGGGATTGCGGTATTCCACTGATTCTCCGCATTCCACCAGGTTTCCGTTATGCCCACTATGTCAATATTTTCCCTTGTCACCAGACATTCCAGTTCTCCCACCTTTGCTCGTAGACTTCGGGCATTCGCATAAAAGCATTTATACACGGAATGCCCCAGGATGGGCTGCTTATTCGCTCCTTTGTCCCCGCATCCTCTCATTGTGCCAAACCGTCTATCACATCCCATCACCCTACCTTTCCCAATTTCTTCTCCTACCCTGCCTTTGTCTTGTTGTTCTCTAACCTCCCCATCCTCATCCCATAGGGATGAGGAGTCCCGAACCGGATGCCCCTCGGCTCCTGTCGGCCTTCCCCCAGGGATCAGTTTAAAAGCTGCTCTGCCACCTTTTTAATGTTATGCGCCAGCAGTCTGGTTCCATTCTGGTTCAAATGGAGCCCGTCCCTCTTGTACAGGCCCCGCTTGTCCCAAAACGTTCCCCAGTGCCTAACGAATCTAAACCCCTCCTCCCTATACCACCGTCTCATCCACGCATTGAGACCCCTGATCTCCGCCTGCCTAGCTGGCCCTGCGCGTGGAACAGGTAGCACTTCAGAGAATGCTACCTTTGAGGTCCTGGCTTTCAGCTTCCTGCCTAAAAGCCTAAATTTGGCCTCCAGGACCTCCCAGCTACACTTGCCAAACCTTGACTCAAACCTCCAGGAGTTGATTGAACACATCAGAGCAGTGCAGCATGCCATCAACAGAAAACAGCAACTGAATTATGCAGTCCCAAATGACAGAATGAGAGAAAGGGCCCAATTCTATCCAACTTGCATGCACTACATCCTGCAGTGGGGGGGGGGCAGTCACAGAGGCCTCCTCAAGGTAAGGGAACACACCTTGAGGTTGTGTTGAAGCTGCATCAGCAAAGGGAAGTCGGATAGGACTAGGAATGGAACATACTCTCAGGTAAGGACTGCAGAGTTAGAAGAGCAACAATTCCTTATAATTGTTTATTAACAAGTTATTTTTTAATGTGAACTAGTGAACTGGCCAGAGGTAATAATAATAATAATAACAGGTATTTATATACCGCCTTTCTTGGTCTTTATTCAAGACTTTATTCAAGGCGGTTTACATAGGCAGGCTTTTTTTATTTAAATCCCTTATTAAATAGGGATTTTTACAATTTGAAAGAAGGTTCTTTCTTTCAAGAACCACTACATTCAAGGTGTTTCGTTCCAATCTGGCTTCACATCCTGGCCTCCATCCTCCCATGCTCAGAGCAGATAGAATGGCTCGGCTTCAGCTTGTCAGCTGCTTCAAGTTCACACGGTGCCGGTGGCCTCGAACTGGCGACCTTGTGGATGTTATCTTCAGGCAGACGGAGGCTCTACCCTCTAGACCAGACCTCCTGCCCATATAGATAGATGCTCCTGAGGCCCAACACATGACAATAGGAGGAGGGAGCAAATGCCATGACCTTCTTCACTTGTGCCCCTGCTCCCTGTTTGCATCCCAGAAGCTGTTCCCACCCTGATGTTTCAGTCCTCCAGCTCAGGTCCGTACACCTGCTGTTCTTGGAGTTCCAGGGAGGCAAATGCGATTGCACACATGCAAATAGATATGCCCACTGCTGTATCTACTGCTGGAGTAGAAGGTGATTTCTGCTGGAATGTCAGAAACAAGTCTCTGGCTGACAGAGTTCTGCAGACCTCATTAATCTCTGCCACAAGAAGCAAGGGCAGCAGATCTTCACGTTAACAAACTTTTGAACTCACAGAGTTTTATTCGCCTTCGCTTGCACTCAGAAACACCTCCATGGTTACGTAAGGACAACTCTGAACTCATTTGCAGGGTGCTTGACACATTTTGTAGCTCTTACATGTGTATGACTTCAAGGAGGAGCACCGAGGCAGAAGTCTCCCAGGGGAGAGAAGGAAATTCATTGCAAGGAAGACTTTGGCAGTGTCACGCTTTGATTTTGAAGCATGAACCGCAAGTAGGAGGAATTCAAATGAGCAGAATATGAGCATGTAGTGGGCGATGCCACTGTTGAGGAAGATCATCGTGACACTGAATCAATTAATGCACCACTTTGTTCTGGCCTTGCCTCTTCCTTCCCCCTCCTCTACCTCTTTCTTCCACTTTTCTGTCTTGTCTCCTGGACTGCAAGCCTGAGGGCAGGACCTATGTCTTATCTGGATTTGTATACAGAGCCTAATTAACGTAGGCACTGTAAAAACAAGCAGGCATGCAAACCAGCAAAGGTGGTGGTGATGGTTTCAGAAAACAAGTAAGGCAGTGGTTCCCAGACTGTGGGTTGCAACCCACATTGTAAGCCGAGTTTTTGGGTCTTGATGGCCCAGGACTCACGGCTAGCTGCTGCTGTCATTGCTGCCTGAGCCTCTGCTCAGCGTCTTTGGCCCACTCTGGGTCACATCATGCTTTCATGGCTTCAGCCAGCATGAGGTCCTGGACTCCTGCTGCTGTTCTCACTGATAAGAGCTTCAAATCTCTACAGACACTCATCTCAATGGGAACTACTATTGCCATATATCCCTTATTTTAAGTGACTTCCAATTTTTTTGTACAGGAATGTGTCTTTATTTTACAACATCAGCTCTGTAGATCATTGCCATGCCTTATTTCAACAACCGGCAACAATAGTGGCAGCTGGCAGTGAGTCCTGAGCATCGCACCAGCCACAATATGTGGGTCGCAAGACACTGAAGTGTTAAAAATTGGGTCACAGTGCTAAAACGTTTGGGAAGCACTGACATAAGGCATAGCAAGTATATTTGTGTAGCATCTGAAAACAGCTGATGTGAAATTTTTCCTACAGGGAAATTAGATTGTAAATCTATTTACGTCAGAACACTGTGATCCATAGGGGAATCTCTGCTTGACTAAAAATGGAACAAGATGGAATGGAACAAGGCTTTCCATTTATTAGAGTGAGGGTTGTTTTTTTTTCTCCCTTCCTACTACGTCAGCTTGAAAAATTTCACCTGCCTTAAGCTGCTGAATAAAGTCTATTGAAGAAGGACAGATGGAAATTTGTACTGTCAGCAGAGTAAAGAATGCTACCCAATCTAGATTAGATCACAAACTGCAGATACACTTTGAGTCATTGTTTCACTTTCTCTATTTTGATAGCAATGAGAAAAAAGCACCTGTGACTCATCGGTCAGGTTGTACAATGTGCCATGATCGACCATTTTTGAAAAGGGCAAAACAAAAAACGAAACAAAAAATTCTCCTTAAAATCAACTCACGTACAACCAAACAGCTTTTTCCAAAATCTTTTTAAATATTATTTTGAGCCGATCTTCTCTGAACTACATTCATTGTATTTGGACACACAGGCACCCCACCATATCCGCAGGGCAGTGTTTCCCAAACTAGGTGGGTTTTCCACCCACTAGGTGGGTTGCGAGCCAATTTCAGGTAGGTTCCAATTCAATTTCAATATTTTATTTTTAATATATTAGGCTTGATGCTACCATGGCATGTGACTGCATTTGGGGAAATGTTACAGACCTGTGCTTTTAACAAGCTACTATGTATATTCTTTTGACAATTAAAGTAAATGGGACTTACTCCTGGGTAAGTGTGAGTAGGATTGCATCCTAGGATTGTTAAAAATTTTAATGATGGTGATGATGATGATGTCACTTCTAGTCACGACATCACTTCCGGTGGGTCCTGACAGTTTCTCAGTCTCAAAAGTGGGTCCTGGTGCTAAATGTGTGAGAACCACTGCCACGGGGGATAGATTCCTGCTGCTACCATTGCATTGTTTTCAGCTGTCCAACCTGCTTCTTGATTGCTTTTCCTGCTTCCTGTTAGTGTCTGCAGGTAGCACAAAGACAGTGACATGAGGTAATTTTCATGATAGGGGAGAATTTGTGAACCATGGATAAGTGAAACTGTGGATGCCGGAGAGGAGGCACCTGTATACATGTCCCGCACATGAAAAAAGAAGGTTCTGCAGTATCCCTTTCTTCTGATTGTGACACAGTTGTAATCTGGATCATGATAGGTTGATCTGTGGGGGAGGAAATCTCATGTACACTGGAGACTTGTAAGCATGTACAATAACTGTATACTTTTAATGAGCAGAGTGCTTCATGTGGACTGCCTTCCCCTCCCCCTCCAGGCACCACCTCTTGACCCTTGTTATGGCAGTATCCACTTCTTGTCTTTGATGCAGCTGGGTCCCACCTATTGGTGGAAGCAGCTTGGCATTTTCAATGGAATTCTAGTGTCCCTATTTTTTAGATGCACAAGTTGCCACTGGAGAAAAGATATCTCAGCTGCAACCTAAGTCTTGTTCCTTTATTCCACAAAAAAGGGGGGCACTCACTATGTTTTCATAATAACATCAGCTGTGAGGAGCATGGAGATGAGAGTTCCACATCCCGGCAAAGAACCAAGCATTGGCTTACACTTCCCTTTAGTTAACACAACACCACAAAGATTTCATTCAAACCCCCCCCCCCAAGTTTTCCTCCTTCAGTCACAAAAGGCACAAAGCAAGTAAAGTGATAACATTTCATTAAATCAACACCTGTGAGTAACAGAATGCAGTCTTTAGGGTTTCAGTGCTGGTAATCCCATGTCTACACTAGTGTTTGGGGGAAAATCTTTTGAGCTATGTAATCAACACCTACCTACCCAGTTTATATGCCCATCATTTCTGTGGGGGTGAGGAAGGGGTGAAACTGGACAACAGGAGGCAGGGAGGCTGCTGGAGGGGGGTGGATCCAGCATTGATGGTGTGTACTGGACCTATTCTTTTTTCTCATAGAGTTTATCATTTGATAAACATATAAATAAGTATTTTTCACAATACAAGTAATATAGAGGTAGTGGGCAGGAGGTCTGGTATAGAGGGTAGAGCCTCCGCTTGCCTGAAGATAACATCCAAAGGTCGCCGGTTCGAGGCCACCAGCACTGTGAAAGGCGAGACCTTGAAGCAGCTGACAAGCCTAGCTGAGTTATGCTGAGTTATTCCTGCTCTTTGGCCACTGTCAGCCTGTGTGGGAGGATGGAGGCCAGAATGCGATACCAGATCATAAAAGATCCATCTGAAATGTTTGGTTCTTGAAAGACAGAATCTTCTTCAATTGTAAAAATCCCTATAGGGATTTAGTATAGCCTGCCTATGTAAACCGCCTTGAATTAAAGTCTGAGGAGAAATCTGACGACCAAGAAAGGCGGTATATAAATATCTGTATTATTATTATTATTATTATTATTATTTTATTAGATGTGATCAATGTTAATTTTTAAAAAGCCCTGGAGCTGGTAATGAACATTTAAAATATTATTTCTGTATGCTATCATTGTGCATGATATTTTACAAAGTATAAAGAGACAGGTCTTTACCCCAAGAAACTTACCATGTGAAATTCATCATAGGGAGCTAAGGGAGAAAATAGAGAGATTTCTCTACTGAGGCGGGGTTGATTGTGCATTTCTTCCAGTGATATGTATTTAGCTACAGCAGGGTACAAGAATTAAAGGTACAAGAATTAAAGGGTTGTGTCAAAGGCTTCACAGCGCACAAGTCAATTGTGTCTAAGCCTTAGGACTCTAATCTAGCCAATTTATCTCTTTTAAGACCAATTCTTACTTCACATTTTTAGACTCATTTAAAAAGTACCTGAGCTTAAATGGCAAAATATATGCATAGCACAATCTGTTGTGAATAGCACCCATGTGTTTAAAATGATAGCTTTATCCTGCTACAAATACAGGGGGGGAAAACTCAGTTCTTTCCTGAATACTGCGTCTATGATTAATGCACCTGTTCATTTAAAATGCAGGTGCCATTTCTATTGATGGCTTCTTACACTTATGTACTTCGCATACCTAGGTTTAAGACATACATTGGCCAATGTCTCAAATAAACAAGTAATAAATGGAGAGGAAACAGTGATTTAAAAAAAAAAAATCCCCTTTCCCCTCTTTCATCAAGGCCTACTCTTAACATGCAGGCACATATTCACACACACTAATGGATATCATTTCCGTATAAGAAATCCACATATACACTGTGTGCAAAAGCATTTGTTGTGCTGTGGGGTGCACATGATGTTGACAAAGTTGGGAAGCCATAACTATTAGGAGAGTTCTATCACTGTACATGTAGTGAAATAGACATGTGCACATGTCACATGTGATGGTGAACACATATGCTTTTCCTCTACATGCATCATATCTGTGCAGGAAATGATCAAATGTGAATGAGCCCTGAGAAGGGCAGAAGAAAAAAGGAATGCAAAAAAGATTGTTCCTGCTGTCCCTGTGGGGGAGGGGGAAATCACACAGAGGGCAGGAAGACTGGGGTACACATGGTGAAGGAAGGGTGCCCATATGCTTTAACAGTGTGGAAAACGACCAAATTAATGAGCTGGAATGACTTTGGAAAAAGAGGTCCTTTATTATGAAAAGCAGACAAAAGAAAGTCTCAATCTTTGGGAGACACAAAGAGAATGGCACATAAACAGTTCCAGTTCCCCTTTCTTATTCTGCAATCTAATTAGCCAATAAAATGCTTAAAACTTTTCATAGTCTATTTATTTGAAGCTTTAAAGAGAACGTAAAACCAATTGGCAGTATGACTAGCCCAAGAGGTGCCTTGTGTGCTTATAGCCACATACAGCCAAAATCAAATTGGTGAGTCATAGTTCAGTGTCAACACTGTTAAAGTCTCAAATTGACATGCGTCTCCATCTCCGTCTCTGTCTGTCTGTCTGTCTGTCTCTCTCTCTCTACAAAATATTTGTCATATATCTGGGTTTTTTCCCATAGTCACTTCAGGTGGTTGCAGCTCATATCATCCACTGTGTCTGTTCTGCAATTCAGCAACTGGACAGCACAAGCACAAAAAATGGTATCATCGCAGAATTCAGTATCCTGAGAATATTATCTTTCATTCAAGACTTCTGTATTATATTTCATTTAACAAAGTATTGTGTTGATATAGTACTATTGTTGTACATGGTGCTTTACAAAAAAAAAGTTAAAAGAAAACCCTAGTCCCTGCCCAAGGAGTATACAATCTTTACACAGCAGAGGAGCTGACAGAGAGAAGGTGGAGACAGAGATAACCAAAGATTAATTTGAGCACATAAATTAAGTTTTCTGCCCTTAAGGGCCCAATCCCATCCTCTACCTGCAACCGATGTAGCCACACCAAAAAGGCATAAGTGCTGTATCCAGTAGGGGGTGGATTCGGAGACTTTAGAAGGGAAAAGGGAATTATTTTCCTTTACCCCTCCATAAGCCTCTCACTCTGCAATGGTCTTCTCAGACCTGAGCTACCTCAATAGCTGGCACAAGTCTGAGGAGAAAAAAGGGGCAGTCAGCCTCAGAAATGATGGAACAGGACCCAGCGTGTGCCATTCTTACTCCTCCCACCACTTCCCCATTCCCTGGGTGTCCCGCTCCCTGCCCCCGTTCCTCCCCCTCCCCACCCAATTTCAACACCACTGCTTACCTGCAGGCAGCTGCAAAAGCTGCCACTAATTCCACCATTGCACGCAACACCTCTGCAGCCTCCCCAGCTGTGGAAAAGAAGCATGTGACTCCACGTGCTTCTATAAGGGGTTTACTGTGTGGCAGGGATTCTGCAAGCCTGGACTCCTCTGCCTGAAAAGGTTGTCAACCTCTGGTTTAAAGGGATTGTCCTGTTGGGGGAAGGGATAGAAGCTGGCAGAACAAAAACCAAAATGTCAGTTGGCAACCTTCAGTCTCGAAAGATTATGGTATCGCGCTCTGAACGGTAGTTCTGGAATAGCCTCTAGTGTGGCTGAAAAGGCTGATTCGGGAGTGACAATCCCTTCCACACTGGGAGCAAGTGTAGTCCATCCCTGGTCTGTCTCCCTGGTTGTGGGCCTTCCTTCTTTGCCTCTTTGCCTCAATCTGTTGGCCAAGTGTCTCTTCAAACTGGGAGAGGCCATGCTGCACAGCCTGCCTCCAAGCAGGAGGCCAAGGTTTCCCATCTGTTGAGGTCCAATCCTAAGGTCTTCAAATCCCTCTTGCAGATATTCTTGTATTGCAGTTGTGGTCTACCTGTAGGGCGCTTTCCCTGCATGAGTTCTCCATAGAAGAGATCCTTTGGGATCCAGTCATCGTCCATTCTCACAACATGATCAAGCCAACGCAGTCGTCTCTGTTTCAGCAGTGCATACATGGAAGGCAGTTCTGACACAGAGTCATTGCATATTTCTCATGAGATTTCTGGGGCCCTCCCCATTCATCCCAGAATTCCACTGCTCCCTGGGACCTCTCATTTTTGGACTGGCACTTCTGTAATTCAGCAAAAACAGGAGCAGGATTTTTATCACAAGATACCTGAAGGGGGAATCTTTTCATGGTCAAAATGGGATTCAGGAGCTTTCTTTCCTTTCACAACCCTGCCATTGACTGACTGTTTACTCATCTGTTATGCTGAGATAATAATACTGACCTGCCAGTATTATTGGGTTGTGCCAATTAATGTCTCATAAAGTGCTTCGATATGCCCTTGGAGGAAAGACACAAAAGCCTATTGTTATCTACTGAAAGTTCCAGTTGGAATCAATTGTTTCCTCCTTTATAGGTGTAGCTAGCTTGGATTCTCTTAAGTGGCTACAGTGCTACAAAAGGAGGGGGGTGTACAGTTGTCAGCTTGTGCCAAGCCCTGGAGACAGGAGTAACTTGATAATTACTAGCATGAAATACCTGGTGGATTAATGACGACAAATGGTTCCACAAACCCCAGGCAGCAAGCTGTAGAGGCTCTGTGCTCTTCAGCAAGAAAGAGCAAGCAGTTTATGCCCTGATCCAAAGGACCTCCATTGGAAAGCAAGAGCTGCTTCTCATGTTACAGAATTTCTTCACAGAAGGCACTTGCATGCAGCCCATATGGGGACTCTCACATGCATTTGTGCACGCAGCAGAAGAGCTGCACATGCAATTGTCAAACATGGCACAGGTTGTATGTTATTTCTTCCAAGAAAATCGCATCGCTCGGGGAGGGTTGCAGGGTCTGGGATGCAGTCACCAGTCCCTGCAACAGGCGTCCTGGGGTGCGGGGAGCCCTGTGCGAGTGTCTGCAGGGCTCCCCAGCTCCTTAGAAGTGAAAGTGGAGCGATCGTGTGCCACTTCTGGTTTTGCAGCAGTGGACCTCCAGGATCGTGTCACTGCCTTCCCCCCGTCCCCACTGCTCCCCCCCCCCCGCCTCCAGAAGAACTTACAGCAGTGCAAACTCTCCAAGAGAGTTTGAAAACCACTGGGATATGGCACCTTGTGTCTTGTGTGGTTCTAGTTGTATCTGGTTGGCCTCTGTGAGATACAGGAAGCTGGACTAGACGGGCCCCTTGAGCGGATCCAGCAGGGCTGTGGTTGGCCACTGTTCTTAAGAAAATTGACTGGATTTGCATCCTGTATTCAGGTTCCTGAATTCAGCTGTTTTTAGTGCAGAACTTAATACACAGAGAGAAAATACGTACATTTCATGTACATACGTACATTGAATCTGAATACAAGAGCTCAGGAGGGAACCTTTAGGTCAGCATCAGTGCTCCAGGTTGAGGCATGGAAGAGCATTTCTTTCAAATAATTCCCACAACCTGGAACACATTTCAGTGGCAGGCACATGTCATACTTGCATTTTGTACAATGTGTGGTCATTACAGCCAGCGCCTCTGGAAGAGAAGCTCTTAAGGCAGGGACACAGTCATTTTTCTGGCACAGTTCTGCTGCAGTACTGTGCACACCTTTCTGCACCTCACAGCTGTGTTTTTCCATTGCCATTACCTGAATTACAAGCGCTCTTTATTGCTTTGGATGCTTCCCAGAAAGAACGTTACCTCAGAAATGCAGCCACAGAAACCACTGTGTGGAAAACAGTTAGATCACCATTGCCATGGCTAGATGTGTAAAATAGTTGTTCCTTGCCATGTATCTGATCAGCTGCCCATCACCGCCACACATGATTTTATCACACAGCATTGATATTTTCACTGGACAAATGCATTTGCATTCAGAATAGGGGGTGGATAAAGAATAATGGGACAGATATACAATGCTACAAATGTAAATATATGGCCAAAACCAGCCCTAAGCGCTACCACAAACAAAGTCCCATTAACACAAAAAATAGATTTTCCAATGCCTCTGCTTGACAACCCAGTAATTTTCCTTGCTTATGATGGATTTAAAATGCTTCCCACATTTACACATTTCAGCAAAGCAATCTGACCCATTTTATATGTTTTTATGCATGGCCTTTAATTTCTATTGATAAAGAAAGCAATTTGAGCACAATAGATGGGTTTAAATAGTCAAGGCAGTACAGTACATTATAACCCAAGCATATATTATCCACGTTTCCTAACAGCTCAGTTCTATCTAAATCCCCGGGCAGTGATGCAGCGGTGCCAGCACAGCTACCACTGTATCCCAAAGGAGACAACCCGCTGCTGGAAGTCTCCTCAGGGTAATAGGAAATTTGTCCCCTTGTCCTGGTTTCAGCTCCAGCAGCAGCTATTTGTCATCTCAGATCTGCACCGAGTTCAATTGCTGGCACAAGTCCAAGTTGACCCAGGAAGGTAAATCAAGCCCTGGAAGCTGGGCAGGAGTCAACATGCACCACTGAAGATCCCGCCTCCCTCCCAGACCTGATCTACCGTCCTCTCATACCCCATCTCTGCCCTGTTCTGCCAGCTGGCAACCACAAGTACTCCATCCTGAGAGTCATGATGGAAAGCACCATGAATACTGCCCTAAACCCCTGGGATGAAGGGACAGTTGTAAATGTAACAAATGAAATGCAAATATCGTTAATTTCATAAGAGATGCTGGAAGTGTCTAACACAATCACTTTGTCTGCCTTCCTTGCAGTAAGACATTGTCCAGCTGGGAGTAACATACTGTTATAAGAAACACTCCAATCCACCTGTTGGCCTCTGCATTCCACCAGTCTTTTCATTCTCTGACACACCTTTCAAAGGCAGCTTGTTGCACAGGTTTGCTCTGAGGATAAAGTCAGACAGGTCAGCAGAAGGTTGGTCATGCTTCTACTTACCCAGGGGGACAAGCTGTTCTTGTCTATGTTTCATCTTTTCCACGAAAGCAAATTTAAGAATAACACTGCTTGGTTTCACCTACAGGACAGCCCCTCTAACATGCTGTACTGAGCATGTATAGGTCTCCTGTACCTTTAACTGTTGTGTTGCATGGGGAAATCTCAGCAGGTGCAGCTTGTTTCACCCCTGTATAATAAGCTGCAGCAACTCAATTTCCCTTGTGTGTACAAGCAGTAAAGTCATATGAATCCTGTGCCCAATGCAGTGTAGTAGACAGATTGCCTGGAATGATGTGGGCAAATGCTGGCACAGCACGTGTCAAGCTTGATTCCTGGTTTAGAAGGGTAATTTGCATATGTCTTTGAAGGCTTCTTATTGTCCAGGCTGTGATAGGAAATTGAATAGTCCCTGCTGTGTCTGGTGATAAAAGGGCACACTGAGTACATGGTGTGAAGAAAATATGCATTACAAAGAAAGTGAAGAAACCAGTTACAGGAATTTGGTAATGCTACAGTGAGAAAGCTTTTGCAATTGCAATATAAAGCACTGATTCTCAAACTGTGAGTCTAGTACTGTGGGTACCCCTAGGTACTGTAAGAAACCCTTTGGTTGCTAAGGCACCATTGCTGTAGGGCAACTCCCCTTAATGGGGAATGCCCTGCTTCTGGTTCTCTGGTGGGTTTTGACTCACCAGTTTGGGAACCACTGTTCTAGCAGCATCATGAAGTGGACAGAGGTGGAGACAATACCTGCTTGGCAGAACTTGTGAACAAGGTTACCCTTTTGCAGAGATGTTCTGCTTGTTGTTTTCTGTGACCAGGGAACATATACATATATATGTATGTGTATGTTCATATATTGAGGCATGTGAGTACGCAGAAAAAAAGATGTTCATACAGGGACATATGAACTTCTGGAAAAGAGCTGCCTTTCAATATGTATTATCATACATTGAGGGTGGGGAAGATGACTTTGTAGCACTTCTGAGCATGTAAAGTCCTTCACTTGTATTATCTTGATAGAATCCTTTCTACTACTGCTTAATAAAGTAGGTATTATCTCCATACTGCAGCTGATGCCAAGTGGCTTGCCAATGGCTACTGTGTGAGCTTATGTTAGCCGTGAGCTTTTAATTACATAAGTCCAGATTTGTAAATTGTCTGGGAGGCCCACAGCCCCCTCTGTGGGTCTCCCCCAAGCATCTTACCACTCTGACCTGCAGATTGGAGAGAAAAATTGCTTTGGGGAGACCAGCAGAGAGGGTTGCAGGCCTCCTAGACCTTCTCTGAGGCTTGCTGCCCCCCCCCCCGTAGGGGGACAAGTCTCTGGGTGCCTCCAGTGCCATGATCACTGCGGTGTTGCCAGGGCACATACCCCCCTCTCAGTCCCCGCCCCTGCCTTCACTTACCAGTGGTTCTTGAATTCCTGAAGAATTTGAGAACTGCTGCACTAGGCGCTATTACCCTAGACCAGCATATAGGAGCTGATGGCCCCCTCCATCCACTGTGACAAGTATGCTAATGAGATTGCAGTCTTTGTGAGGTCTGTTTCCATTGCAGTAGCCATCACAAAGACTGCCTTCATTTTCCTGTTTGGAAAAAGGGGTGAAAAAAAATTAAAGTGTGCAGCACATCTTAGTCGTAGCATGTTAAGTCCAGAGCAATATAAGAGGGCCCCCCCCCCCACAGCCATTGCATGAAATAAAGCATGTCTTTGAGGGATAGGAGAGTTGACAGGCATTTTCCATGTCCTGAAATGGTCTGGTAAATAATCTGATTTGATCCCCCTCCACTTTTTTAAAGATTGGATCATTTACTAATTTTGAGGTGAACCTGAACCAGCTTGCCCTTCTCTATTTGGCATGCTTGCTTTTTGGAAGGGGATGTGTGAACTGGATTAAGACCACAGGGTGCAAGAGGCTGAATACTATCCACATACCTATGCTGTGGTCCCAATCCAGAGGAGCATGTGTTTTTCCTGTGCAAGTTATTCACAGCGGAAACAAGCAGACATGCCAGGGTCAGTGATGGGATGAAAGACACACCTAGTATGGCCTGCAGGAGCGATTACCCAGAACAGCAGCAGCACCTGGATCAGATTTCTCTTTCTTTGTTTGCCTTCTGCCACTCATCCCTACTCCCAAACTGAGACTCTAAAGCTCCAGAAGCTTCAAGACTCTGAAGTGTTCCAGAAGCTCCGCTCATCCAGGTCCACTAATCGAGCCCCACTGTTGGTTACTATTGCATTTCAAGTCACAGGGAAACCTGGGGAGAGAACAGGTTATTTTGCATGACAGAAGCACAAACATATATTGGTTTAGATGCAAATCTAAACACACCCAGTTAGGAACACTGAGACAGAAGTGAAGGAGACAATCTACATGTTTCATGCACATATGCACGCACATCAGTTTCTAGGGCAGTGGTATAGCTGGAAGGAGTGCTGCCCTGGGGCACACCATCCAGGGTTGCCCCCTCTTGCTAGCCCCCATTAAATGCAACTGGAGCGCATCGAAGGGGTGTTCTGAGGCCTTCAGGAGGCCTTAGAACCTCACTTTAGGTTTTGGAGGGAAAACCGGAAGTGACGTTTTTATGCTTTTAGAAAGCCTTCTGAGGCCCAGGGAAGCCACGTGTCATCAGAACACCCTCCAGATGCAACCAGAGTTTGGAAGGGGTGTGGTGGTGAGCAAGGGAGCAGGACCTGGAAGAGTGCTGCCCAGGGTCCTCTGACCCTTGCGACCCCCCTCAGCTATACAACTGTGCCAGAGTGCAACAGATGACATTGCACAAGTCTTTGGTCTAGCACGGCCTGAGTCCCAAGGAATAATTCAAGGAATAATCATGCATATCACAAAAGTACTTGTACTTTGCTGACGCATGATGCTTCGTTCTCTGAAAATACAGGCAAAGCACCCTTCAGAGAACAGTTTAGTATACTGTAGGACCTTCATGTGCTCCAGGGCTTTCCCATTTTTCCAGGAAGGTGTTTATTTTCTCTTTTCTCATTTTCACTCTGGGACGGGCTGGAAGGGAGGAGGCTGGTTTGCCAGACACATTTTAATGACAGCTTAGCTTACACTGAGACAGTCTAAATTGGGGGAACTGAATTGGGGGAACTGTACAATCAGAGGATGACAGTGTTGGCTTATTCTAGCTTCTCAAGTTCCCACGCCTGAAGCTAAAGAGGAAGTAGTATTGGTCCAAAACCCAGCAGAGGGTTTTGCTCCTTCTCCCCATTCATAAAATGTATATAAAACCTTTCCGAACAACCAAGAAAAGGTTCTTGGCCTACCCATGTGCACCAAGGGCTTTTGGGATGAATAAAATATTTACAGAAGTTCAGAATCCAGTGGGAAATCATGGTGGTTGTAGAAATGAGATGGAGAGTAGATCCCCAGTCATTAGTAGTCTGGGAGTCTAGACTGGAGAAAGTTTTGCTATTTTGATGTATAGATGGTGTCTAGGAGAGCTCTTTACTACCTTCAGCTTGCCCAATACAATTGTATCCTTTCCCAGAGGATAATTTCCCCTTTGAGGCTGGCCTCACAGACCAGATACTATGGTGTCCAGAGGGGTAGCCATGTTGATTTGTTGCAGTCAAAAAAATAGCTTAGAGCCCTATGACAACTTAAAGACAACTGAAATGACAACTTAAATGTATTGTAGCATAATTTTTTGTGGCCTAGAATCTACTTCATCAAATGCATAAAGTAGCCTCAGTTGTCAAGGACCCAATACGTGGGCGTATATACAATTTATGACATGGTATCAAGTCTTTTGGCTGACCAGTGCTTTGTTAGGTAGAAAGTTAATTAATAGCCTGGAATAGTTGGCTGATGACAGGAGCTAATGCCAAGGAAATAAGGAATCTTTCTGTGTTTGACTATCCATCAGACTTTGGGGAAGGTGAAGCCCCTTCCAGTTGAGAAGGGCTGCATGAGAGGAGACAGGCTCTTTTCAGGAAAGAGATATGGGGTAGCAGCTTGGCTACCTCGGAGGAGTATCTGCTGTTTGTCTCCACTTATGATCTGCTTTTAGATGGGTAAATAAAACAAATCCTAAATTTCATTTATCACTAGACCTTTCTCATCCAAAGGAAGCCAAGCTCGGAAATCCTGCTCCTGGAAGCTCTGGCATTTGGAAGCAGGGAGCATGCTATAATACAGTATTTTGAGCCACTCTAGACGTCTTTGGACTGAAGAGTGGGACATTAATTTCTTGTAGTAAAGAAACACAATATATTCTACTACACGGAGGCTGCCAAAGAGCTTCAGCCAGTGCTGAATGCTGCAACCTGTCATAGTGGGAGCAGACAGAACCTGGTCTGAAGCAATTGCGCTGGCTAGTGGTGTGCTTCAAGGAACAAATCAAGGTGCTGCTTTTGACTTCAGAAGCCTTGTATAGCCTGAGCCCAGCACACCTACAGAATGGCTTTTCCCTACAACTCCTCCTCCTGTTAAGAATATCAGAAAATATCAGGTTTCAAATACCAGCTTTATGTCTTGTAAAATCAGCAAGGTTCTAGGTATGGCTGTCTTCATTGTGGCCATCTCAGAGTCACTGTGGAATGATCTTATCAGGGAAGAAGACTGTCATTCAGTGGCGTCACTAGGGTTTGCGTCACCCGGTGTGGGATGCCAGCGCGTCACCCAGTGTGGGATGCCAGCGCGTCACCCCCATGCAGTGGGTGGGGCAACACCCTGGGTGGTGGGTGTGATGATGTACTATCGCTCCGGCCCCACTGGTTTTTTGGCTATACCTTTTGTAAGAACAAAGATAGAACACATTCTGCATGAAATTACGCATTGATTGTTATATAACATGATGGTATTATTCCTCCAAATTATGATTTTAGTGATTTTGGTCACTAGGGGTGTCACACACCCCCAGGATGTCAACTTACTAACACCTTATTGAAGCAATCCTCAAACTTTTAGCAATGGGACCCACTTTTTAGAATGACAATCTGTCCAAGACCCACGAGAAATGATGTCATGGTGGAAGTGACATCATCAGGCAAATTAAAATAAATAAGTATAAATAATTAAAGTAAAACAAATAATTAAATAAGCAGAAGCCAGCCCTGTTCCACCAAGTGAATGTCCTCTGTAGCCTGCCCGTAATAACAACCCTCCTCCAAAATCAGTAAGGTTTTCAGCCCTACCCAGTGCAAAGTTCAATTTAAGAACTTCTGTTTAAACCAGATCACTGTCAGGATCCACCTGGCTTTGCAAGTCTCAAAAAAGTTCACCTTATCAGCTGAAGCCTCTGTTTTGATCCTTTTTAGTGGGGGGGGGGGAGGCTGCCTTCTGGAGCACTTGTTTAGCTGCAGGTGCATAGGATCAGGACCATTCTGGTAGCCTTGCACTCTCCTTCACCTGATCTTCCACACCAGCCAAGGCACGTTTGCTTACTTGCAAGTAAACACGATTGTGAAGCTTAGTTTCGCTTTCTGTAGGGCTCAATACATTCATCTGCTTGGAGGAAGGGACTTCCTTCTCAGGTGTTTTTGGGGTCTGCTTTCATTGGATCAGGACCATTCTGGTGTTGTTGGATTCCTCTCAGCCTGCCCTTAACGAAGGACTAAGGCAAGTTTGCCTACTCATGAGTAAAAGTGCGAGACAGCTCACTTTCACTTTCCATAGGGATCCATGCATTTTTTTGTTCTCCAGTTTTTTGGCCATAATTTTTGATAGAAAGGAGAGACTTCACCCTGGATTTTTTCATTGCATTCTGCTCAAAATTCTACATCCAACAGTAAATAATATGATAGGGTTACTCCTGACCACCGTGATTTTAGCGTGTCATCCCCCCATGTGCGTCATCCCCCTGTGCACATCACCTGGTGCGGCCCGCACCCCCCCATATCCCCTAACGACGCCACTGCTCTCATTAATGTCAGTCCTCAAGTCTTGGTTGTAGTCTATATCTATGGCATTTGAAGATTTTGTAAAGCTGTAAGCTGTTTTGCGTGATGGGTTGAAATATTTGGCTTTTGCTTAGAGATTTTGAAGTTGCAGTTTGCAGGTTTGCAGCTGAATTCAGTGAGTTGCTTTTAAGAAAATATTTAATTTTATAAAAACCAAGCACTTTAATAAAAAATAAATAAATGCTGTTTCCAGGAGTTGTAGCTTGCAACAGGTGAGGTCAGTGCCATCACTAAATTTGTTCAGTGCTGGCTGAAGATGTCACTATTTCAGTGGCCTAATTTGGTGGCGGTTGCTCTGTTTTGGTATATTCATTGCTCCTCTCCATTATGTTCTGGCACTACTTGGTCAAGGGTGGTTTTTGTGTGTTCAACTTTTATATTGTTAGCTGCCCTTGAGCACCTCCAAAATGAGAAGGGAAAGCTCATTACATACATTTTATTTTTAAAATAAAGCTTAAAATAAAGCCAGCCAACTGTAATTAAGCAAACAAACAAACTGGATAATGATCTCTTGGAATTCCTTTCCCAAGACTGCAATCCTATATAGGTAGTCCCCTATTTAAGTATAGGTTAGGTTCTGATGGTCTTTATGCAAGCCAAAACATTTATTTATTTGTTTGTTTGTTTATGCATGCATGCTTGCATGCTTGCATGCATAAATATTTAAAATTTATGCATGCATGCAGCATGAACAGCACTGTTCTATAGTTTCTATAGTAGTTACAAAAAATCAAATATAAATATTTCCATGAATTTATCTCCCCAGTAAATGTACACTCTGTGGTAACCCTGCTTTTTTTTGTTGTACAATGTACAAAATGGGCCTTAGAACAGCTAAGATGGTGTTGCTGCATTTATGTTAGCTGCATTTTACAAGCAAGTACCATTTGAAATGACTATTTGCATTTGTATTAGTTGGAGAGAAACATAAATATAGTTCTATCAAGTACTGAACTGATGGGTTAAGGAGAGCCATTTCTGTGTGTCCAAAACAGGGGTGTCCAAACATTTTGGCAGTAGGGCCACATCATCTCTCTAACACTGTGTCAGGGGCCAGGACAAAAAAAAGAATTTACATTTAAAATTTGAATAAATTTACATAAATGAATTTATTAGCGATGGAGCTTATATGAATGAATGAAGGCCTTGCAATAGCTCAAGGTCTATAAAAAGACCTTTGCTTCGGTGCCACTGCTGCATCACAGATATGAAACAGCAAGCAGTGGAGGGAACCCTCGTCCCACCCTCAAGCAAGTGTCAAACAGTCGCCCTCAGAGTGAGAGCAGCTGTGTCAGGCCAGCATGGGCTCCAGCAAGTCTCCAGAGGGCCTGAGGCTCATTGGAGACTGAGGGCTCTCTGTAGGTTGGATTGGGAGCCCCCAAGGGCCGCAAGTGGCCCCAGGGCTGGGGTTTGGGCACCCTGGTCCAAAACACCGCATCCTTCTCCCTCTCACAAACCAGCAGCTCTCGCCATCTACAAAACCAGTGCTATTGTGCCTGCATGAAAACTTTGGAGCAGACAGACTGTGTCTGCAGGAAAGCGGAGCTGTCCTTAAGTTGGGATGTTTGTAAGTCAGGGGACTGACTGTACACACTTTTGTGGGAGTAAGCCTCACTGAACACAATTGGACTTACTCCTGAGTAGACATGCCTAGGATTATGCTCTAATTATTTCCCTCCTTCAAATCTTTCTTATAAGTACATTCTTTTTGCAATATGCCCCTACTCCCCAGCCTTTAACTCCCTGTACTGAGAAAAAAATGTCCAATTTATTGCTCTTTCAATTCTGCTGGAGCCATAGATTGTCTTATTGTTATACTGCTGCTGAGTTGGCTGTATTGTCCTGAAGGACAGCTAGACTTCAAAGTCAGACAAAGTTATTCTAGATCAAGGGCCATGCTGATAGGGGTGGATCGAAGTGTCTGCCTTTAGGGTAGGCTTCTCATTCATTCGGGGATTTCATATGTTAAGACCTCATTGCATGGCGGAAAGCCTTTCACCCCTTCTGTTTTCATTTATAGCCACTGCAGACAGTTCTCTGCAAAGCTGATTTAGCTAGACGTCAACACATCTGTTTACATAGTGGAGTCTGACTATGCAAGGAAAAAGACAAGGGAAAGGGGGGTCATTTATTCAACAGAGTTTACACTGTATAGAAAGCATGCACAGAAATAATTCTAGAATTACACTGCAGCCAGGGATGGCCTGTGGAAGATGTGGGGCCTGCACAAGTAGACAATAGAAGGGCAGGGCACTTCCTTTTCAACCTCTGTGCTGTATTCATGATAGACATCAGATGTACATAGGCCAGGGGTCTCCAAACCCTGACCCAGGGGCCAGATGTGGCCCAGCCTCTATCCGGCCCATGGCCAACCTCTGAACCCCTGAGAGCCTCTGGCCCAGTTGACCAAACACAACCAGAGTTGTGCTTGTGGGGTGGGGGAATGGGGGTCCATTTAAGGGTGTGCTTTATTTCTTGGGCTGTGTTCGTTCTTGGAGAAGTCCTGGACATTTGAGCCCATTCATTTATTCATTCATCTAAGTTCCATCTCTAATGTGTTTATTTAAATTTTATATTTAATTTTTTTCCCAGCCCTCGACAGTGTTCCAGATATTTGATGCGGTCCTTTGGCCAAAAAGTTTAGAGACCCCTGGGCTAGGGCATGGGAGACACTCTAACCTCTCTCTCTCTCCCCCCCACTTCCTCTTCCATGGGGGATGGAAAAAGGATGGGGAACAGTGAGGCAAGTGGGTGAACTTGCATTTTTTAAAATCGTTTTAAAACAAAAAAAAAGCATGACTGGTCAGGCACCAGGATGTTCACATGTATTTACAGTATGTCTGACTGTATGTCTTACTTTCCATTACCTCATCCATACACCCAGTGACAGGAAACATACAGATCTCTGATCCTTTCTTTCCAAGGTGTGGCTAACGATGGCTTGTTGCTCTTTACAATGATCAGAGTCCTTTTGCTCAATAGGCAACCAGTTTGACTTTCACCTTTTGGTGGAAAGGCTTTTACTGAATCAAAAGTAATTCTTAAAATAATGCTTGCTGGTTGTGTGCACTGCATAGTCCATGTTCTTTCTCTTTCACTGCAGTGTCCACGTTCTCCCCTGTGAAGATGCCCACCCTCACACTACACACCCTGAAAATGTCTAATAGCTGAAAGAGCACCATGCTCTAATACTGATGATGAGGAAGCAATAACTCCCCCTGAAATAGAGCAGTTGGAGTTGATCACTACATCCTCCTTCCATAGCACAATTGGTGCAAGAAGCATTGCTGCTGCTATGTGAAAATGGCATGACACTTATGGCCACTTTGCCACAGTCTTGAGCAGTACATAAATGTGGAAAACCTTAAAGACTAATCTCTGGCTGTGTCCTTGAAGACACAATAAATAAATAAAGCCATGGTCCTTGGGATATTTATTACCTGCTTTTCATGTCAAACTCCTGTAGTTTTAACATCTGCATACTGGATAAAAATTCAGCCAGAGGAACATTTCTCATCATTACATATTGATACCAGGATAAGACTCAGCTATTGAACAAGATCCCTATGAGAAAAACAGTTGTTTGTTGTTATAATTGTTAACAAGAATATTTATATGCCACAATGGAACCAGAAAGTTTCAATTTACATAGCAAATATATTGGCAACCTTCAGTCTCGAAAGACTATGGTATCACGCTCTGAAAGGTGGTTCTGGCACAGCGTCTAGTGTGGCTGAAAAGGCCGATTCAGGAGTGACAATCCCTTCCACACTGGGAGCAAGTGCAGTCTGTCCCTGGTCTGTCTCCCTGGCTATGGGCCTTCCTTCTTTGCCTCTTTGCCTCAGACTGTTGGCCAAGTGTCTCTTCAGACTGGGAAAGGCCATGCTGCACAGCCTGCCTCCAAGCAGGCCGCTCAGAGGCCAGCGTTTCCCACCTGTTAAGGTCCATTCCTAAGGCCGCCAGATCCCTCTTGCAGATGTATCGCAGCTATGGTCTACCTGTAGGGCGCTTTCCTTGCACAAGTTCTCCATAGAGGAGATCCTTTGGGATCCAGCCATCATCCATTCTCATGACATGACCGAGCCAACGCAGGCGTCTCTGTTTCAGCAGTGCATACATGCTAGGGATTCCAGCACATTCCAGGATTGTGTTGTTAGGAACTTTGTCCTGCCAGGTGATGCCGAGAATGCGTCGGAGGCAGCGCATGTGGAAAGCATTCGGTTTCCTCTCCTGTTGTGAGCGGAGAGTCCATGACTCGCTGCAGTACAGAAGTGTACTCAGGACGCAAGCTCTGTAGACCTGGATCTTGGTATGTTCCGTCAGCTTCTTGTTGGACCAGACTCTCTTTGTGAGTCTGGAAAACGTGGTAGCTGCTTTACCGACGCGTTTGTTTAGCTCGGTATCGAGAGAAAGAGTGTCGGAGATCGTTGAGCCAAGGTACACAAAGTCATGGACAACCTCCAGTTCATGCGCAGAGATTGTAATGCAGGGAGGTGAGTCCACATCCTGAACCATGACCTCTGTTTTCTTTAAGCTGATCGTCAGTCCAAAATCTTGGCAGGCCTTGCTAAAACGATCCATGAGCTGCTGGAGATCTTTGGCAGAGTGGGCAGTGACAGCTGCATAGTCGGCAAAGAGGAAGTCACGCAGACATTTCTGCTGGACTTTGGACTTTGCTCTCAGTCTGGAGAGGTTGAAGAGCTTTCCATCTGATCTGGTCCGGAGATAGATGCCTTCTGTTGCAGTTCCAAAGGCCTGCTTCAGCATGACAGCGAAGAAAATCCCAAACAAGGTTGGTGCAAGAACACAGCCCTGCTTCACGCCACTTCGGATGTCAAAGGGGTCTGATGTGGAGCTATCGAAGACAACAGTGCCCTTCATGTCCTTGTGGAAGGATCTGATGATGCTGAGGAACCTGGGTGGACATCCGATCTTGGGGAGAATCTTGAAGAGGCCGTCCCTGCTGACCAGGTCGAAAGCCTTCGTGAGATCTATGAAGGCTATAAAGAGTGGCTGTCATTGTTTCCTGCATTTCTCCTGCAGTTGTCTAAGGGAGAATACCATGTCGGTGGTGGACCTGTTGGCTCGGAATCCGCACTGCAATTCTGGATAGACGCTCTCTGCAAGTACCTGGAGCCTCTTTAGTGCAACTCGGGCAAACAGCTTTCCTACAACGCTAAGGAGAGAGATGCCACGGTAGTTGTTGCAGTCACCCCTGTCACCTTTGTTCTTGTACAGCGTGATGATGTTTGCAATCCTCATGTCTTGAGGTACTCCACCTTCTCTCCAGCAGAGACAGAGGATTTCATGCTGCTCAGTGACGATGATCTCTTTGCAGCACTTTAGGACTTCAGCAGGGATGCTGTCTTTTCCAGGTGCCTTGCCAAAGGCAAGGGAGTCCAGGGCCATGTGAAGTTCTTCTAGGGTTGCTTCACTGTCAAGCTCCTCCAACACAGGCAGACACTCAATGTTGTTCAGCACTTCTTCGGTGACTACATTATCTCTGGAATATAGCTCAGAGTAGTGCTGCACCCAGCTTTCCATCTGCTGTGCCCGATCCTGGATGACCTCACCTTTGGCAGACTTCAGAGGGGCAATTTTCTTCTGTGTTGGACCTAGGGCCTGCTTGATACCATCATACATCCCCTTGATGTTGCCCGTGTCAGCTGCTATCTGTATCTCAGAACAGAGCTGGAGCCAGTAGTCGTTAGCACATCTCCTGGCAGTCTGCTGGACTTTGCTGCGAGCAGCTCGGAGGACCTGCATGTTGCACTCACTGGGACAGGCCTTGTATGCTGCTTGAGCTCTCCTCTTTTCCTCAATGACTGGTGTCAACTCCTCAGAGTGGGCTTCAAACCAGTCTGCCGTCTTGTTGGTCCTCTTGCCGAATATGGACAAGGTGGTGTTGTAAACGGTATTCTTGAAATGTTCCCATCGTTGGATGTGTTTGCATCGGCCGGACCTGGAAGAGATTCCTCAAGTGCTTGTGCAAATTCCTCCACTTTTCTCTGATCCTGGGTCTTGCTGGTATCAATGCGAGGTCTTCCTTCCTTTTTTGTGTGATACAGTCACTTTGTTTGCAGTTTCACTCTGCTGTACACCAGGGAGTGGTCAGTGTCGCAGGCAGCACCGTGATAACTGCGTGTGATCTTGATGCTGGGAAGGCTGGAGCGTCTGGAGAGAATCAGGTCGAGCTGGTGCCAGTGCTTAGATCTTGGGTGTCTCCAAGAGACTCTATGTTGGGGCTTCGTGTTGAAGAATGTGTTGCTGACACAGAGACCGTGATGACAGCAAAACTCTAGCAGGCGTTGGCCATTTTCGTTCATCTTCCCAGTGCCAAACTGATCTAAGCAAGTGGGCCACGAACTGTTATCAGCACCAACTCTAGCATTGAAATCGCTGAGGATGAACAATAGCTCTTTTACAGGGATCTTCTTGAAAGTGGTGGCTAGGTCATCGTAGAATTTGTCTTTGGCTTCTGCTGGAGATGACAGAGTCGGTGCATAAGCACTGATGAGTGTGACAGGTCCTGCTGATGACTGGAGCTGCAGGGACAAAATTCTTTCACTTCCCACAGTAGGTGGGATGATGGATTCCAGCAGGGTATTTCTGACCGCAAAGCCAACGCCATGTTCCCTGGTTTCGTTTGGTGGTTTTCCCTGCCAGAAAAATGAGAAATTTCTCTCCTTGACAGATCCGGAATCTGGTAGCCTTGTCTCTTGAAGGGCGATGATGTCCATCTGCAGTTTGCTCAGCTCCATGACGATGACAGCTGTTTTGCGTGCATCGTCTATTTCTTGCAGGTCATCAGAGAAGCCAGGTGTCATTGTCCTTACGTTCCAGGTGCCCAGTTTTAGGGCAGGAGTTTTCTGTTTTCTGTTGCATCGTGCAGAGTTGTCGATCCACTTGTCGGTTTTCACCCTAAACCCCATGCACCCCATGAGGTTAACGGACCGTGGCGAGGCAACACCTTACTGGCTGGGGACTGCCCAGCTTAAGGTGGGCGGTAGCTGCCAAATGAGATGCAATGATCTCTCCCACCGTCGGAAGCAGCCCCTGGCGTCACACTCTACGCCAATCGAGCGAAGACTTATAACTGGTAAACTGCTGCTTCCCGTGTTGTGCCAATGCCGTATGGCGAAGTTGGAGTGTCCTCTCCAGTGCGCGAAGCCTGGGTAAAGAAGGTATGGAGGATATGCTGTTACCCACGCAGCAAATCCCCCCTCTCCACTTCGCTGGAATGGTCCAATGGAAAGGCAGAAGCCAATACGGTTGGTTCCAGCGGCGTCACAGGAGTTGCCAGAACGTGACTGTGTTCAGCCATGAACTGCCTAAGGGACTCCGGCTCCGGATTTTGCCTCGAGGTTGACTCCTGAAGCCTTTTCCATAACTGGATGTAGCCACAAGGCAGTGGAGGTTTGGGATCAGAGTTTTTCTTCTCTCAGATGAGCTGCCTTCCCAGGCTGACCAGTCCCATCTACCCGGTGGCATCTATCTACGTAGCAAAAGGTATAAAAAAAGTCCCGCTGTCCCAAAGGAGCTTACAATCTGGGAACACAAAGAAGACACCAGCAAACAGCCAGTGCTGTTTGGAATACAGTGCTGGAATGGAAAGGACAGCTGCTCTCCCTCTGCTAAATATAAGGCAGGTGCCACTTTAAAAAGTGCCTCTTTGCCCAGTTTGCAGGAGACTGCTCCTAAGTAAGTGTGCATAATTTGACACGGAAATAGATCCTATTATATTCAGTTACTGGACCTACTTCTGTGCAACATATATTTAAGACTTCAATTTTATTCTCACTTACTCAGAAGTAATCCCCACTGAATTCCATAGGTCTTGCTCCTTAGTCATGATAGAGAGCATCAGGTTGCATAATTGGCCTACAGCTTGCATTGGCTTTCATCCCAGTTAGTTTTGGGTTTCACCATTAGTAAAATAAAAGAGAACAGATTCCTTCTCCTGAAACAATCCCAATTATGTGGGCTTGTTTGTTTAAATGATTTATAAACCACCTTTCCAATATTCTGATTATCCAAACCTTTTGGATTTGGAAAGGTGAATATTATAAACCACCTTTCCAATATTCTGATTATCCAAACCTCGAAACAATTCCAATTATGTGGGCTTGTTTGCTTAAATGATTTATAAACCACCTTTTCCAATATTCTGATTATCCAAATATTGTTTATATACAGTCAGTTCTCTTATATGTGCATTTGCTATCTGTGAATTCGCTTATCTGTAAGGGGCAGAATTGTCACCTTCCTCTAGTTATCTTCGACTCTGTTCTTTTCTGCTAAAACTGTGCCGGCGCACTTGGAGTGGGAGGGGCCTCAGTGCAGCCACAATCAGGCAAGTGGAAGAGAGAGGCTGCAGGAGAAAGAAGAGACAGTAACCTACTCGTGAGCAGAAGGCAGCATCGGCGCCATGCAAGGGGTAAAAGAAGAGACACCCCTATACAGTATACAACCGATGGGAGAGGGGTTGCAATAATCGTATCCTGCCAATTATACTCGTTTTTTAGAAATTTGTCTGAATTGGGTCCATTTTCCACCTCAAACAGGTATTGATATTGGTCCATGGAGAATCCTCAGACACATTTGTGTCTGCTTCTGGTCCAACCCCATGGAACTCAAGTTAAGATTCAGAAAGTTCATTGAATGTATGGCAAAGAGGATTCCCTGGAACCTAACCCCATTGTTCCCTTAGGCTCAGTGAACCGCTAATTTGGTATTCACTAGGTTTTCCAGGAACCTAATCCTAGCAGATAATGACTATATTCTCCACATCATTCTGCTAAACAAACTGTAGTACCCTTACATCTTTCTTTCCAGGGGAAAGTGTGAAAGCTTTGATGTGCTCATTATCCTATTAAAACAAAGCCCTTAAGTTTTGCTACGATACCTAACTTTGAAGTCTGTGAAAGAGATGAGGCTGACTATATTCCATCAGGGGCAGGTGTTAGCAAACCTGCTCAGAAATGTGCAGGAATGGACCTACACTTGTACCCCAAACAAGTACATTAAAGGATCTTTGTCAGACATGATGCACTTAGGGGCAGTTGGTGTTTTTGAGGGTGAAATGAAGGAGGGGAGTGTCCAAAAGATTCAAATCACATATAGTACACAGTTTATTAAAGATTGTTTCATAACAATAGGAGGGGAAATGAACACAGTGCGAGAGTCAAAATGATAGTACAAATGAGACACAAATAAATAAGCAAAATCAACACAAACTATGCCACTGGCGTCGCTAGGAGGTGTGGGCCACACCAGGTGATGCATGGGGGGTATGTGACGCGCCCTGGGGGAGGACGCACTAACTTCGCGGGGTTAGGAACTACCACGTCATGCCATATACCGCTGGATGTGAAATTGCCAGCGGAGTGTGGTGCAAAAAACAGAATTGAAATCGCTCCTTTCGTTCAAAAGTTATGGCCAAAAAACCAGAAGGAAAAAATGCATGGCGCCCTATGGAAAGTGAGCCGTATCGCGCGTTTACTCGCGAGTAGGCGTACTTACCATAGTCCGTTGGAAAGGGCAGGCTGAGAGGAATCCAACAACACCAGAATGGTCCCAATCCAATGAATGCAGCCCCCAGAAAACACCCAAGAAGGTTCCCCCTCCCAGCTGCGAGTCTGAGCAGGAAACGAAGGCATGTGGCCATGTTTACTCGCGAGTAGGCGGACTTGCCTTAGTTGAGGCAGGCTGAGAGGCTCCAAGGACATCAGAATGGTCCTCATCCAATGAGTGCAGCCCCCAAAAACACCGGAGAAGGAGGTTCCTCCCTCCCAGCTGCCTCCCTCCCAGTCTATGGAGCCCTATGGAAAGCAAAGCAGGCTCACAGTTGTGTTTACTCGTGAGTAGGCAGATGTGCCTTGGCTGGTGGTCAGGTCAGGCCAGGGGAATGTGAGTACACCAGAAGGGTCCTGATCCAATAGAGCTGGAGTGTAACAGAAGGCAGTGTGTCCCGTCCCCCCCACTAAAAAGGACAAAAAAGAGGCTTGAGCAGGTAAGGGGAAGTTTTCTATTTTGCACTTGCAAAGCCAGGAGGGTCTTTGTATTGATAGACCTGAAATAGAAGAACTTTAAACTGGACACTGGGGAGGGCTGAAGAGTTCACTGATTATTTTTGGGGGGTTGTTATTGCAGGCAGGCTACAGAGTAAGCCCCATTGACCACTATGGGACTTACTTCAGAGTAGGCATGCATAGGATTGGGCTCACAGGTTGCAATCCTACCCACACTTTCCTGAGAGTAAGCCCCATTGACCACAATAGGACTTACTTCAGAGTAGATTCACTTGGTGGAACAGGACTTGCTCCCCCTTATTTAATTATTTCTTTTATTTCAATTTAATTATTTATAATTATTTATTTTAATTCGCTTGATGACGTCACTTCTGGCCATGACATCAATTCCAATGGGTCCTGTACAGATTGTCATTCTAAAAAGTGGGTCCCAGTGCTAAAAGTTTGAGAACTGCTGCAATAAGGTGTTAGTAAGTTCACACGGGTGTAGGTGTGGGAGAGACTCTACAAGTTTTCAAAATCACTAAAATCAGAGTTTGGAGGAATAAGACCATCATGTTATACATCAATCAATGTGTAATTTCATGCAGAATGCAATGAAACAAACCACATTGAAATATCTGTGTTATAACAAAACATACAGCCAAAAAACTGGTGGGGGTGGGGCGATGGTACATCACCACGCCCACCTGGGGAATTGCCCAGCCCACTACATGGGGTGATTCACAGGCCTCCCACACCGGGTGACGCAAATCCTAGTGAACTGAACTATGCAACTTAAAACGTGTGTGTGTTTGTGCCTGAGTGGCTGTCGTTCTTCCCTGCATTTCTCCTGCAGTTGTCTAAGAGAGAATACTATATCAGTGGTAGACCTGCTGGTTAGGAATCCACACTGCGATTCTGGATAGACGCTCTCTGCAAGTACCTGGAGCCTCTTTAGTGCAACTCGGGCAAACAGCTCTCCTACAAAGCTAAAGAGAGAGATGCCACGGTAGTTGTTGCAGTCACCCCTGTCACCTTTGTCCTTGTACAGCGTGATGATGTTTGCATCCCTCGTGTCTTGAGGTATGTCACCTTCTCTCCAGCAAAGACAGAGGATTTCATGCTGCTCAGTGACGATGATCTCTTTGCAGCATTTTAGGACCTCAGCAGGGATGCTGTCTTTTCCAGGTGCCTTGCCAAAGGCAAGGGAGTCCAGGGCCACGTGAAGTTCTTCTAGGGTTGGTTCACTGTCAAGCTCTTCCAGCACAGGCAGGCACTCAAAGTTGTTCAGCGCTTCTTCGGTGACTACATTTTCTCTGGAATATAGCTCAGAGTAGTGCTGCACCCAGCATTCCATCTGCTGCGCCCGATCCTGGATGACCTCGCCTGTGGCAGACTTCAGAGGGGCAATTTTCTTCTGTGTTGGACCTAGGGCCTGCTTGATACCATCATACATCCCCTTGATGTTGCCCGTGTCAGCTGCTATCTGTATCTCAGAACAGAGCTGGAGCCAGTAGTCGTTAGCACATCTCCTGGCAGTCTGCTGGACTTTGCTGCGAGCAGCTCAGAGGACCTGCAGGTTGCACTCACTGGGACAGGCCTTGTATGCTGCTTGAGCTCTCCTCTTTTCCTCAATGACTGGTGTCAACTCCTCAGAGTAGGCTTCAAACCAGCCTGCTGTCTTGTTGGTCTTCTTGCCGAATATGGACAAGGCGGTGTTGTAAATGGTATTCTTGAAATGTTCCCATCTGTTGGATGCATTTGCGTCGGCCGGACCTGGAAGAGATTCCTCAAGTGCTTGTGCAAATTCCTCCACTTTTCTCTGATCCTGGGTCTTGCTGGTATCAATGCGAGGTCTTCCTTCCTTTTTTGTGTGATACAGTCGCTTTGTTTGCAGTTTCACTCTGCTGCACACCAGCGAGTGGTCAGTGTCGCAGGCAGCACCATGATAACTGCATGTGATCTTGATGCTGGGAAGGCTGGAGCGTCTGGTGAGGATTAGGTCGAGCTGGTGCCAGTGATTTGACCTGGGATGTCTCCAAGAGACTCTATGTTGGGGCTTTGTGTTGAGAGACAACAAAGAGAGTCTGGTCCAACAAGAAGCTGACAGAACATACCAAGATCCAGGTCTACAGAGCTTGCGTCCTGAGTACACTTCTGTACTGCAGCGAGTCATGGACTCTTCGCTCACAACAGGAGAGGAAACTGAGCGCTTTCCACATGCGCTGCCTCCGACGCATCCTCGGCATCACCTGGCAGGACAAAGTTCCAAACAACACAGTCCTGGAATGTGCTGGAATCCCTAGCATGTATGCACTACTGAAACAGAGACGCCTGCGTTGGCTTGGTCATGTCGTGAGAATGGATGATGGCCGGATCCCAAAGGATCTCCTCTATGGAGAACTCGTGCAAGGAAAGCGCCCTACAGGTAGACCATAGCTGCGATACACGGACATCTGCAAGAAGGATCTGGCGGCCTTAGGAGTGCACCTCAACAGGTGGGAAACCCTGGCCTCTGAGCGGCCCGCTTGGAGGCAGGCTGTGCAGCATGGCCTTTCCCAGTTTGAAGAGACACTTGGCCAACAGTCTGAGGCAAAGAGGCAAAGAAGGAAGGCCCATAGCCAGGGAGACAGACCAGGGACAGACTGCACTTGCTCCCAGTGTGGAAGGGATTGTCACTCCTGAATCGGCCTTTTCAGCCACACTAGACGCTGTTCCAGAACCACCATTCAGAGCGCGATACCATAGTCTTTCGAGACTGAAGGTTGCCAACATGAGTTGTGCCTGTGAACCCAAAAAACTTTTTAAAGGAGGCTTGCTACTTAGAGTGGAAAGAGAGGAGGTGGTGGGTGGTGCTTTGTTCCTATGGAGGAAGGAGGAAGAAAAGAAGATGGGGGTCTAAGATCAGGTTGAGCCCAGAGAGGCAAGAGTGTTATTAGGTTACTAGATGCTATGGTTACTAGGAGGGCAAGTAGTACATTAGGAAAAACAGGCTCTAGGGTGAGAGATAGCGGGAGAGAGCTTTGAGGCACAAATAAATGAAGACTGTGGCCAAAGTGCAACTCTGTATTAATCGCCTTCTAACTTATGAGATGAATAGGGAGGAGGCAGGGTCCAGAGTTGTTCTCTGCACTTCCTTAGTGTGGGTGCTTACTCTTCACTGCAAGGCCTCTTAACTAACTTTCCAATGCCTCAGAGGGACTGGAGAGGGATGGCCTCTTCATCTTTTGGATACAAAGGTTGTTCGGTGCCCTGCACTTGTTCATGACAAGGGAAGGCCAAACTTCATCCGGAGTTTGGTGGGGCAAATGGGCAGTCTTGTGTCCATTCATTACTCCGCTATGGCATGAAAGGGCCTTACCTTTGACTTGCACAGAGTTTCGTAGGCCCAAATCCTGACCCACTTTCCAGCACTGGCATAGCGGTGCCAATGGAATGTGTGCTGCATCCTGCAGTTGGGAGGCACTCACAGAGGCCTCCTCAAAGTAAGGGAATGTTTGTTCCTTTACTTATGAGCTGCATTGCTCTTATGTTGGTGCTGGAAAGTGGGTTAGGATTGTGCCATCAGTGTCTTAACAGCTGACAGGCCGCTCTGGGTGTGTTCTGGACATTACAGCCACTTTGAAGAAATTTGCATACTGGCTCCTGTTCAGACTTTGCTCATAATAAGGAAAGGAGGAGGGGAGGAATCTTAGAGAAAACAGGAGACTGGCCTTGACTTCTAGTCACCCCACCACCGTGGGTGCTGGTTTGTAGCACAGAGTAGTTCTCCCTTGAAAAGCTGTGAACCAGGAAAACATTTTTAAAAAAACAGCTTTCCTTGTCTTTGCAGGATCTCCTGGGGAGAAGCTGCAGTTGTAACTCTTCTGGATTCCTTAAAACTCTAGTTTGGTTACATCTGGGGCTAAGGTACCTCAATGACTACCCTCACCCATACTCTATTCACTCACTTAGATTGATTTCCAGCTCCATATCCCCCCTGTCTTCTGAGGATCAATGAGGAGCTACATGACAGGGCCTTTTCAGCATTAGCACCTAAATTGTGAAACCGTTTTTTCTATTGGGGACTCACCCAGGCCCCTCAGTAATGGGGTTCAAGTGGCAGTGTAAGATACTGCTATTTCAGAGAACATTTGCAGGCAGTAGAGGAACAGTTGTTCAGCCGTTCCGGATACTTTGTGTTTTTTTAAATTGAATTCTTTATATTGCTATTAAGCCATCTTAGGATCCCAGTAGACATATTTCAGTTGGGTAGACATATTTTAAACTCATCAGTAAAGCAGCACAGCATTGCTGTCTCCCTTGCAAGATTCACTGTCATCAGTGATACCTGAGCTCCAGTTAGTGGCTGGTGTAATTCCACTGAAGGTACACGTTTTCTTGTTTTTCAGTGTAGCTATTTCCTTGGCTGCAGTGGAAAATAACTATGCTCCTGAATGCATATGCCCCTAGCTTCCTACGCTCCTTATCTCTCTCTGTGCTTGTGTTATCAGTCTGTATGCTTTGTTCAGAGAACTAAGGAGCACTGAAATTTGCAGGCTTGCTTTTATTCAAACTAGTTTATTTCACTGCTGTGCAGGTGCTGAGGGTAGAATGACTTGTGATGGCAGCAGAGTTGTGAATGTGGGTCACTAGCAAATGTTGGTAAAGTAAGGGCTGAAGAGATATATAGTAGAGATGTGTCAGAGGGAGGTGCAGAACCCTTTCCCCATCCCATTCTGCACCGATGGGTGCAGAAGCCAGTTTCTCCCTCACAGGCCTTCCCAAATGTTTCCCCTCCTCACTGGCCAGGCTCATTTCAGGTCCTGGAAGTCAGCTGGAAGAGAAGCAGCTGCAGGGAGTAGTAGCAGGGGGAAAGCAGTGGGAGGGGAAGGGTTCAGCCCCCCCTTCTCTCCTACCATTTCTCTGCTCCTCCACTCCTGCCATGGTTTTACTGCAGTTTAATGGCAGCAGGGCTGGCCTTAGAACAATTTGACCATTTTGGCCACATTGGCTCTGCTCCTGGAGGGGCCCTACACTGGGGCGGTGAGCAGAGCACCACAGCCAGCACCTTGCTCTGTAGCTGATGTTCCAGCATGGAACCCTCCATGCTAAGGCATCATAAGGAGAACATACTGAGCAGAGCATTGCTGCTGGGCAACCCTCCCTCCCACCTGCCCCTGGGTCCAATTGGCTTGAAATGCCCCCTCCCCCCAGCAGTTGGTGGTGATGTTGCTGATGGGTGCCTTGCCACTGCTACATATCCTGGTGAATGGAGGGTTCCCCCCCCCCCACAAAAATGTTTTGCATTGGGCCCCTGCAGCTCCTGTGTCAGGCCCTGAGTGGCAGTCACTGTTCAAAGACACAGACCTCTCATCACCATCTGCAGAGATTCAAGGACAGCCTCCTTGCAACAAAAGCACCAAAGAATGTCATTAACACACTTCCTGAAGACTATTTGCTAAATTGGAAGTAGAACAGGGAAGTCACCCTGCCACCCTGCTGTGTAAAGTTCTCAGGCCTGTTTGTTCTGCATGGCCCAGAAGAATTAGAAGACAGTTACAAAGGAGCTATTTCATTATGGTATTTTCAAAAGACTAATGATCTCAAAAGCTCACTGAGAAAACCACATGCCCAGTCCTTAACTTAAATTTACGTGGGAAATAGTGCAGGCTACAATTTGTTACAACAATGTAATTCTCTGCTACTTAACTTGCTAAATATTTACCAGATGATTAATCTTTCTTCCAGAAAAAATTGAAAAGCACACTAAAGGCTTAGTATTTGCTCTCCAATACAGTCAGGGAAAGTTAAGAACATAAGAAGAGTCCGGCAGGGTGTGACCACAAGTCCATTTAGTCCAACATCCTGTTCTCTAAATGACCAGCCAGAAGCTTCTGGAAGCTCTGCAGGGAGAACGAGAGCCTTCCCCATTATAATCCCCCTTTCAGCAACAAGTATACAGAGAATCTGGAAGTTCCATGTAGCTATCATGGCTCAGCAGTGATAGGAGTTTGTCTAATTCCCTTTTCAAGCTGTCAGAGATTGTATCAGCATCCTACTCCTGAGCCAACAAATTCCAGCAATTATGTGGTGTGTTATGGTCATTGTATCATAATATTATAGGAAAATGTTGATCAGATAGATTTACATTGGTCTTACCCCTGAACTATTGTGGATATTGGCCTTACCCCTGAACTATTGTGGATATTGGCCTTACTGCTGAACTATTTCTGCATTTATTTTAGAAATGCCTTCTTGCTAAAGTTAGTGCTTGAATTGCAATGTGGTGGGGGGGCAGCCCCCCTTTTTGTGTCAGCCTCCTTAGCCACTGCCTTTAGAAGGCAAACAGCACAATTGTAGGCATGTAAGAAGTAAGAGTACAATCCTAAGCAGGTCTACTCAGAAGTAAGTCCTATTGGACTAAGTCAATAGGACTTACTCCCAGGAAAGTGAGGTTAGACTTGCAGCCTAAATCTGAGTTCAGTGGGACTTACACGTAAATACGTATAGGATTGTAGCCTAAGATTTGGCTAAAGTTGAGGAATCACAAGGTGGAGTTTGTGGATTTCATTTATTCCCCTTCTCTCTCCCCCATTTGAGCACTACTAACAAGTAATATTTGAAACAATAAAATCATTTAAGAAGACACATGAACAGCAGATTTTTAAAAATCACACAACCCAATAATAACCCCAGCCTAAACACTGTAAAATGATTATGCCATTTTAAAATGTGGGGGAAGAGTCCTTAATGACATAAAAGCAAGCAAATGCCATTAAAAGCCCAAGAGAACAAGACAGACTTTCCCTATTATTAAAAAAAAAAAAAATCAATGAAGGTGCCAGGTGGATATGCTTAAGAAGGGCTTTCCATAGTTTGAGCACCACCACTGAAATGGCCCTGTGTCAGGTGGTCAACCTCAAAAGGTAGGAACATTCAGATGAAGATCTTGTGTGTTGAGAAGGTTCATGCAGGAGGAAAAGTTGTTTGGGTCTATACAGTATATGACCATGTAGATTGCACAATGAAACCATGTTTATCTCTCAGTCCAATAAAACAAAGCAAAAGTATTCAAAAGCTTCCTTTGCATTACCCTAATGGAATTCTTACAGCAATGTAAGGTTGTTATGATGATGATGATGATGATCATCCCCATATTACAGCTGAGGCTGAGAGAGAGCAGCTTGCCTAACACCACCTTGGTGAGTTCATGGCAAAGATAAGATTTGAACCAGGTAAATCCTGCATCATAGTTGTCTCTTAATCATAGATGCTACACCAACTCTCCTGGCTAACAGCCTAATCCCGAGCTGCCCAGCGCACGAAGCTGCAAGGGTGCCAAAAATGGCTGCCGCTGCATCCAGTGCAACCCAGGCAGCAGCCACTGCCACCTCCTCAGGAGAAGGGGACTGTCATTCCCTTCCCCTTGGTAAAGCGAGTAGCCCTACAATGGGGCTATTCAATTCTACGATGACCCTTGGGTCATCATAGAATTCAGAGCCTCCGTGTCGGGCAGACAGTCCGACTTGGAGTTTCAGGATTCAGTACCGCCTCCCTCCTATCCTGCTCCCTCCCCCCACCTTCTCCCACCCCAGAATTTCTCCCCCTAGCCTCTCCCCACACTCCCACCTACCTCTCCACTGCCCAGCGGTCCATGCGACCACCAAGCAAAAGAGCTCCACTGCTCTGCCTGAGCTAGCCCAGTGCTCGGCACTGGTGCTCGGGCCTGCAAATGTGCCTTGTGGCATACTTGTGACAATGTGTACTGGCAGTGAGCCGGCGCACACTGGTTAGGATTGGGCCCTAAGTTTCTTAGCAGTTTGTGATATAAATGTATGGTTATGCTTCGGCTTGATATGAACTTTATAAAAGAAAATATTTGTGGTTACAGTATATTATTTGTAACAATCATTCAAATGTGTTTTTCATATTAAGAATATAAGAATGCACTTTCACCTCAGAATCATTCTGTTTGGCCCAATATGATAGTACCCTGGGTTGATACATGGGGAAGGTGGCAAACTTGCAATGAGACTGCAAGTCCGCAAGTCCATTTGGCATAGTTAGTATATACACGAGTAAAGTAGTTGCTCTGTTCTCAGAGCATGCCCAGAAATGATGGCAAGAATGCCTTTTATGTTATGGAATTTGGCTATGTGAATACCAGTGAGCACAGTATTTGATGCTGGGTGTTCAAATAATACATGCAGGTTACCTGTATATGTCTTTAATGTGCTAAATGAATTTAAGCTGCTGAAATCTATTAATGAAATGGGGTGTTGCAGGATTCTGCTATCTGGTAACTAGATGCTGGCACAGGAACATGGATTCTTCTTGGCCGACAAGCAGGTCGCTTTTAGATGTCTTAAAGCCAGCTCGAGTGACTGACCCTTTCAGAACTCATCTGGACTGATATGCTGTTGTCAAACACTGGCACTTAACAGTCTTGCTGGAAAGAAGTGGCACACAGGCAACTGAGTAGCCTCTGGACTTATCAGGGAGGCTGTGAAAGCTTCTGCCCAATAGCTTAGTGGGTCAAATGTTGTGGGAACAATGGAAAAAACCAGTTAACAGGCCTGGTTAAAGCACACCTTCTGTTTGGCAAATCTCCCAAAGTTCACAAAGCAAGAGCTCAAAGTGCTCTGGGACAAAAATTGATTTTTAAATGCTGGAAGCCTGGAAAAAAAATGTAACAGTCTCTTTATATTCTAAAGTTTGGTAAATTTTGTTAGAGTATTCTGAATGACATCTCCCCAGTTTTATTAAACTGTCTACCTTTTAGTCTAATTCAGTGTAAAATTCCCTTGGGGAAACACACACAATATGGCCTGGAGAGTGAACAATGGACAAGAATTGCAAAATGTTACCAATCACGTTGAAAGATGTGATGTTCAGCCATAGACTAATACACTAGTCTAGCACACACAAAGTCATACCACTTGGATAACTGTCTCAAAGTTTTCCTGTTCTTGCAAGTTCTTCAACTGTTATAACATTCCTACTCAGAAATATGTGCTCTGTGGAACCACAGTCGCCTGCAGTTTCTCAGTATTTGCAGGACTGACTCAAGAACTCCTGGTGCCTGAGGCACTGGGACAAATGCTGCCTCCTCCTAGTGTTGCTCCAGCCTCCTGCTCCCTGGATTGGAAGAGAAAGAGGAGAATGGAGCAGAAGAAGAAACATGGAGGAGAAAAAAGTGGTAGGTTAAAGTCTAACCCACCACTTTTTTAGACGGTCAGAGTGTCCAGGGAGTTGGGAAGGAGGAGGAGCAGCAGCAATGGAGGTGAATAGGCAGATGGAAGTGGATGTCCCCCTACCAGTCTGCTGCCTGAGAGGACTCCTCAATTGATGGGTCAGCCCTGAGTATACATACATAATACATCAATTTGTAAGGGCCCAACACCATCTGAAACAAATGCTGTAGTCAGTAAGAGGTCAGGTTCCAGAGTCAATAAAAAGGAATACACAGTCAGAGAACTTTCTCTCATAGACATGTTCCCCAAAATGGGTAGCCAAGTCAGGAAGCATTCTTACAGAGGGTCAGGAGAAATGCTATTAGGAGGGCTGCAGTCTCTCTACTACTGTCATGACACAGTAAGGCTGAGACAGTTCTACTGTGTCCATGGTATTTTTCAGGGTACTTTCAAGCTCCTAAGATTGAGCTTATAGGGACAGAGATGCTCTCCCCCATTCAGTTACCAGCACAGATTGCCAACTAAGGCCCAAATCCTAACCCACTTTCTAGCACTGGCATAGCTGTGCCAATGGGACGTGCGCTGCATTCGGTAGCTGGGTGGCACTCACAGAGGCCTCATTAAAGTAAAGGAATGTCTCTTCCCTTACCTAGGAGCTGCATTGCTGTACATCAGTGCTGGAAATTGGGTTAGGATTATGCTGTAAAACAACTAAGGTTGTTTCAGTCCCCAAACATGATGGAAACTAGACTGATAATGAGTCTAGGCAATCACTTTCATCCAGGAAAACCTGGAGCCCAATCACCAGCACACTCTCAAGCATGTTGTCTCCCAAAATGGGAGACGGACTAGCCTGTAATAATTGAACACAGTGGGATCAAGAGAAGGCTTCTTAAGCAGGAATGTAACCACAACAATGCTTGAACCGGCTGGAACAGATCCTTTGCAAAAGGAAGCATTATTACCCTCCCAGCCCACTCAAACCTCCTCTGCTGCTTTAAGCAACTAGGATGGAGAAGAATTGTGCAGAGACCGATGACCTCACACCACTGAGAGTCCCATGCATATCCCAGACTGGACAAGCTGAAAAGAATCCATAACTGAATTCATAGTTGCTCAGATGCTTAGCCGCAGACCTCTGCAGCCCCACACCTGGGGCAAAGCTCCGTGATGGTGCCCCCTGTGGGCTATCACCACCACCACCACCCCCAGGCAGAAATCCACCCCCCCTACTTGCCAGAGGCTCACAGGGCCTCACATAACCTCCTCCCATGCCAGGGAAACCTCTGTGAGGTTCCCTAGCACCATAAACTGTGTTTCTGGCAAACCAGAAGCACAGTCTCTGCCCCTGTCGGGAGCTTCAGAGAGGCTTCCGCAGGGTCCCAGCAACTGGCACTTGTGGCATTTGCCCCAGGCAGGTCTATGGTAGGCATACAACTGCAGATGCTCAAGGTTTATCTCCTGACTCCACATGCAGTGTGGAGTCCAAGTCAGAACAGATGCAAGTAATTTATCTGTGGAGTGTCTGGCACCAATCACAGTAGGCCATCAATCACCTCCACCCCCTTTAGAAGACCTTGATATAAAAGCCATTTTTTCATTCAAGTCTTTGATTGACCTCTGGAATGGAGAAATGATCCAGGCCAGCACCACAATTGCACCTGTGTGCCCTCTCATATACTGGTGGTAAGTTGGTTCCCTGTGTTTAAAGGTACAGGTCTGTCACCACTATGTGTCTCTTTAGGCTGCATATGACTTAGTTTTCCCCTTAATATTTCTTTCTGACTCCTGCTCATGCCAGTGAAGCAGTTCAGAAAAACAAGGCAACTTCCCATAGGTATACTCACAGAGCATCTGGAATGTTATTACAAAGATGTTATAGTAGAAGGACATCACAGTACATTGACAGTTAGGAAAAGTAGCCATTGATGAATGCCCTTGGAGGTTATACATCTTTGATGGTTAGAAAAGGTGGATCAGAGAGGGCCTAGATGAGTGCAGAGTTCTCTCTGTGTCTATTCTTGTATGAGAGGCCATGCAGTAACAGCCTGCTGCCTGTATACTCCTGTAATAAATGGCTTCCTGCATATGATGGACTCTCAGGTGCAGGGTTCAACACGATTTTGAAAAAGAAAGAAAAATTGTAATTAGAATCAGTAGCTGTGGACAGCATAGGCATAACTTGGGCCAAGCCTGAGGAGTACCTGCCCCAGGTGCTACACCAAGAGGGGGCAAATGACTGACCCACAGGCTCCACCCTTGTTACGGAGGAGGCACTGGAGACTTCATGCCCCTGTTCCCCATGCCCCTGAAAAGGAAGCTTTCATGGGTAGAGTGACCAGATACAGTGGAGGGCAGAGTGCCTATACCTTTAACCATTGCATAGAAGACGTAACTTTGGCAGGTGCAGCTAAACATGGAAGGGTTTAAAAAACTGCACCTGCCAAAATTCCCTCTTCTATGCAATGCTTAAAGGTATAGGCACTCTGTCCTCCAACGTACCTGGTCACCCTGTTCAGGGGTGAAGGAATGAGGGGGGTGTGCTTGCAAAGCAGAAGCAGCAAGCACTCCTTTTTCTGGGGAAAACCCAGAAGTGACATCATGATGTCATGTGACACTGATGTCACCGCCCCGGGCCCCAAAGCAGTGCCTTGCACCTTTGGTGGGTAGCATTTTCTCACTGCCCTTAGTTTAACCAGTGTGCTCTGTCTGTGTCACTTCAGGACTTGGGAGTAGTGAAATGATGCATACATTCTTCAAGGTCAAACCGAGAAGTTAATCCTGCTCCTTACACCTTGATCTCTCCTCCCTCCCTTGGTTATCCATTTTCCTGCCACTCCTCCCGAAACGATCACTGCCTTGCTAGATCTCTGTAGCCTGAATCACTGTGCACTGATCGCTTGCAGCTACTTCAGCACAGCCTCTGTCGGTTTCCCACTGCCAGACTGTTTGTCTTCAAATACCTACAGGTGCTCCAAAGCAAACACAGCAGAGGACCAGTTGCCCCTGCTAACTGGTTAAGAGGCACTTTTTCAAGTGGGTGCTCCTCTTTTATTTAGCAGGGGGGAGAGTAACTGGCCCATCTCACCCCAGCAGTGGCTTTTCTAGTGGCTGTCTGCTGGTGTTGTATCTTTTTAGATTGCAAGCCCTTTTGGGACAGGGAGCCATTAGATATTTGATTTTCTCTGTAAACTCTCTGTAAAGCTCTTTGTGAACTTGTTGAAAATTGGTATATAAATACTGTTGTTGTTGTTGTTGTCTGCTGGCACGGTTGGGATGTCCTCTTGCCATGAAGTGTTTCCTTGTCATCTTTACTTGTGACCAAGGTGGAGTACAGTGGAAACTGGAGAGGGCAGAAAGGCTATGTGGGAAAGAACAGTGCACACTGAGAGGAGCATCCTCTTTGTATACCTTTCCCCAACAGCTCCAAAGACCCTGCAGGCACCTGGGCATAAGGAGAGAGGGGAGAATGCAAAGGGGAAATGACCTGGCATGAAGGAAGCCTATTCAGGGAACCTACTGACTCAGCTGCTGAGAATGGGTTGTACTGACTCAATGCCTGCTAAACCGTCTGCCCTTCATTTTCATGCCTGTGGCAGCGTTTAGATTCTGCAAGATAAGAGGAACCCTACAGCAAATGCAAAGCCCTGCATTCCAGAGTGACACTGGTGAGTATCTTACATGCCCTGCTCAGTTGCTGGCACCTGAAACCCTTCAGGTGACGCCAGTGGCATAGCTAGAGGGGGGTGCAAAGCACTAAGTTCTGCAGGGAGCCTTACTGCAGCATGCAAGGAACCCCCATTCTGGGCAGGGGGGTGAGCAAAACCGAGGCTCCCTGCCCGGAATGGCTCCGAAGGGGGGGCCCTTGCACGCTGGAGTGAGGCTCCCTGCAAAACTTAGTGCTTTGTACCCCCTCTAGCTACGCCACAGGGTGGAAGCAGTCTAGTCCTCATCGACGACTAGAAAGGGCCAGGTGGCTGCAGGTGCGAAACACACCGGTGTGGAGCTGGTCTCGGGAAGGGCATTCCCAGAGCAGAGGGCTGCGGCAGGGATGACGTTGCAGCCGGCAGACAGGCGAGCTTCACCTTCCGTGGGCAGCATCCGTGAACGAGGGAGGGGGCGGCCTCTGCATCGGGCCTGAAGGACGTCTCTAGGCAAGCGCCACCTTCTTCCCCGCATCTCAATCCCAGCCGATCCGTCCAAGTGCCAGCGGGCAGCGTGGGTCGCAGAGGAAGGTCAAGGCAGCGGCCGTCGCTTCTGGCAGTGCGAGGGGGGCTCCTGCCCGTGTTCTGCCCACCCTCGACCAGTGCCTGAGCCCCGAGTGGGCACTTCTTGCCTCGGAGCCTGGCTTTGGGTTCTCGGGGCCAACACAACCACCACAGACCCCCGATCGGGACCTCCGCCTGGCGTCACCCCTCCCTTGTACATGCCAAGCACGGGGCCTCCGCCGCGTCCCGGGTTTTCTGTGCCCGGGTCCAGCAGGCGAGGTGTGCTGCGCCCTGGTCGCCCTCGCTTTCCTGCCAACTCGGGCCGCAATCCTACCCGCACTTACCTGCGAGTAAGCCCCACTGACTATAATGGGACTTACTTCTGAGCAGACATGCCTAGAATTGGGCTCTGAGGCTGCAATCCTATCCACACTACCCGGGAGTAAGCCCCACTGACTCCAATGGGACTGACTTCTGAGTAGACGTGCATAGGCTTGGGCTCTGAGGCTACAGTCCTAGCCCCCCTTTCCAGGAAGTAAGCCCCACTGACTATAATGGGACTTACTTCTGAGTAGACATGCCTAGGCTCGGGCACTCGATTTCCTTCCTAGCCACCCCGACAGCTTATCTGGGCAGGCTGGCCGCCTTCCCGGCTATCTGCAGGGCTCAGCCCGGCCGCTGCTGCTGCTGCCGCCCTATCTACCTACCCTCCGTTTCTCCGCTGCAGGGCCCCCGCCCCCCCTTTTCTCTGCAGGGCTGGGCTGGGCTGGGCTCTGCTCCCGCTCGGAGCTCAGGCAATCACAGGTGGTGTGGAGGAGACGCGCCTCCTCCCCGCTGGCTGCACACACGAGAGCGCGCCTGGCAGGCGAGAGGGGCGGCAGGTGCCGGGAGCGCCCGACGCAGCGCCTCCTGCAGCGCGTGCACTTGCCCTGCTCCCCGCCTCCCCCAAGCCACGCTCCCTCTCCCTGCCTCCTCATTGGTTACCGGCATTTGGGTGGGCAGGGCTGGCCCCAGGAGTAGGGCCATATATCCCACGCTGGGGGGAGGCGAGAGCGCTGTTTGTTCTGCTCGAGCTGCTGTCGGTGCCTCTTGCGCGCTGCCCCCCCCCCCGGCTCTGCCTCCACCAGCATCCTTCTGGCTGCTGGGATCGGGGCATCCCCGTGTCTGCCGAGGCTCTCCTGGCCAGGATTATCTCACCCGCACGCACACACCCTCGCCGGGGGGGGGACGCACCAAGGACCCACCTTCCTTCTCTCCGCCTCGGGAAGCCGGGCGCGCCTGGCGCTGGGCAGGACTAGCAGCGGAGGGCTGTGATCCTCGCAGGGCAAGGAGGACTTCTCCGCATCGCTCCGCTCATGGCTCGCGGCAAAGCCAAGGAAGGCGATGGCAACTGGAAGAAATTCATCTGGAACTCCGAAAAGAAGGAGTTCCTGGGCAGGACCGGAGGCAGCTGGTGTAAGTAGCCGCCTGCCCCCCTCTGCCCCTTTTGCGCTTGCAAAGGAGAACCAGCAGGTGGTGGTCCACGCAGGAACAGCAGTCGCGCGTGGGTGGGAAGTGTCTTGGATGCCTTGAAGGGCAGGGCCGCCCCTTGGCAGTGACCTTGCTGGCGACGATCACCACTCTTCAGTAGAGGGCCAGATCTGATACCTCCAAAGCTTGAGAGTCCCTTTATTCCTCCACTGGCGGGCTTTTTATGTCTGATTTATTTATTTTGCTCCTGCCAGGCTTAAAAATGCACGCCCAGCCAGCTTCCTTGGCAGCTGAAGGCGATCCAGTGCTGGAAGCGTCAGGCGAGAGCACCGAACATGGTTCAAGGCAGTGGTGTAACTAGAGGGGGGGCAAAGCACCAAGTTTTGCAGGGAGCCTCACCTTGGCGTGCAGGCGACCCCCCCTCTCCCCTTTGGAACCATTCTTGGTGGTGGGAGCGCAAAGGAGGCATTGCAGTAAGGCTTCCTGCAAGACTGAGTGCCTTGCCCCCCAGCTACGCCACTGGTTCAAAGACCTTATTCTGAGCTCTTCACCATAATAAGACTTCAACACCTCCCCCTCCATCCGAAGTGTGTGGCTGGATTGTATATTATTGGTTGGTCTGGTTCCAGTTTTGTGTGGTTGAATGGGAAGCAATCCTTTGGAGATGCCCAGGTGGACTGCCTGGCTTGGCTAGGGTGCTGCTTCTTTCTGGCTTTCCTGGAGGTGGAAGAAGAGGCTGGCCAGTTGCCTCTGCGCTAGAGAGCGGCTGGGCTTTCTGTGCTTTGGTTTGGTTTTTTCCCCTGCTGCCCACAAAGGTGCTGAAGGGCATTGATGTCCTCCAAACCTGAGTCGTGACTGTAGGCTGGGTGGAGTGGGATGGATGCAGTGGGGAGAGGGGGAGCCCTCCACACCCCTTCCTCCTCCTCCTCTCCTCCTACCTCCATGCTCTTCATCAGTGGAGCACCCACTGCAGTGCTTTCTTGTCAATCAGGAAGGACACCACACTGAGTAAAGGGCACTCTGTCACTGAGCATGGCGTGGGGTGTGTGTGTGGGTTCCCAAAAATGGCCAGGACATCACCACAAACAGGAAGGAGTAAGAGAGGCTTAGGGTTCGTTTCCCGTCTGCCACCTCCAAAGGGTTAATAATGCATCACAGCTCAAGGTTAGTCAAGGTGACACCTTCCAGGCAGGAGGTAATGGGAGACTTGGTTGGATCCCTGGGGAAGCTGAGGTGCCCCATACAGGAGGAACATCACTTGCCCTCATGCATCTTTTTGAATTGACTGCTAATGGCCGGATGTCTTGATTTCTTCTTTTTCCACATACACCTTCCTTTAGTCTGGGGAGGCCTGTGCTGCAGGGCTAGACAGAGAGAAAGGTCAGGTAGGAGGGAAAAAAAACAGCCCAAGGGAGATTTAGGAATAACAAAGTCCTTGAAGGCTGTCTCCTAGCAACTAAACCCAAGTTGAAGGAGATTGAGGTTTGGAAGGCGGTGAATGAAGGTTCTCATTGCTACCCTCTACCTCTTTGGTCTTGGCATCCATCTCCACCCCAGGACAGAGGCTCTTGTCTGGATTCATCATACTCTGCAATGCACAAGTCAGCACAAATCCACAAGATTTTCAGTTGCCTGCAGTCCATTGTGTCCTCCTTTCACATTGGCTCTGGCTTCTAAGTCCAGAAGAGGGGTCCTTGATTAGGATGTATGAGCAGCAAAAACCTTTTTTTTTTTTTTTTTTAAAGAGTCCTCTACAGTGTTATGTGGGCTCCAGTGCAGGTGGCCTTTGACTCTTATCTCCTAGCCTGTCTGAGGAGTTGCATTACTTTGTAGGGGCGCCTTTTGTGCCAACCAGCAAATATTGCAGTCTCTTTGATAATGGAAGGAAAGTCTGACAGAACCCATGAGGTGGGAGAGTGTAGAGCACGCCCAGGGCCTTTCACATTTATGGTTCGGATATGGCTGCCCTTGAAAGAAAGAAAGGATAGGGTGCCCTGAGTCTCCTCCTACTTCTGCTGGGGCTTGAGCAGACAGACCCGAGTGTCTCTGTTGTCTCCCTGCATCAGACAAGCTTGCCTGTTATCTGGAACTTTCCATTCCTTTGGAAACTCTGTGCAAATTTAGAATCATCCATGATACCCAAGGTCAGAGCAGCAAATGACTCCTATAAACATGAACTTTCATGAATGAGAATGGGAAGAGCTGGTTTATAAATAGCATATCCGGGGATGACAGGAGAGGAAAAGTTGAGGTATATTTAAAATGACTCACATTTTGGTCCAGGACCTTTCTTAGAGCCTCTGCCAACTGCAGCTGCCAACCTGGCACCTTCACTAGCCTGAGTCCAGCCAATGTCCTGTTGGAGGTGACACATTCAGAGCTTCCTGGTTTAAATCCTTGCCTGGCATCTGCATAAAGAGTAGATGCAAAGGACATGCTTGGCGGACAGATCATTGCTGTGAGATGAACCAGAACCTATGGAGAGAGTTGTCATAGAGCAAGCGGGTGGAAGAGAGAAGATTCATTGCATGTAGAGTCTGGGAAGCTCGTACTGAGTCAGACCTTTGGCCGTTGTAGCTCAGTGTTCACTACTACACAAACTGGCAGAAGGTCACCTAAAATCTCCTAGATGAGACATCTCCTTGCTGGAAGGGCGGTGGCATGGCATTGATTCTTTTTCAAGAACAGCTGCAGCAGCTGTACTATTGGATTATTTATTTTCCTGATATATTGCCTACCTTTTAAGGTAAAAACACACACACACACACACACACACACACACACACACACACACACAGAGAGCCATTCACAAGGCAGCTTCTAGACGCCCACTGGTTCAGTGTGTTTGTTTTTTAAAGTTGCCATGTGCTGTCCTGTTGGTCTGACTGCCTTCTATAGTAGAGGTGAGGCTGTGTCCTTTAAGATTGTCCTGGCTAAACATTTGGCAAAATTCATAGAGTCCTCTTACAATCCAGAGCTCTTTGAATTTCCTTTTTATTTTTCTTCCAACCCCAAAGTAACTTGCTGTCAGCCGGTTCCTCTTTTGCTCATTACAACAGCACCACCTATGACTGTGCTCTGGAAAAAATGTCCAAATCTCTGTGACGTCACACAACTCTTTGCCTACCGCTGCCTGGTTACCAGAGAATGTGTTAACCCTGAGAGTGCAAAACTGTCATGCTGCTGGTCCTCTTTCCCTCTGGGGAAAACGAACCTTATTTGAGTAGGGTTTGCTCTTTCACTGACACATCACCAATGGGGAAAAAACTCTTCTGCATGGTGCAATTCCCCCCCCCCCCCAATATTTGTTCTAAGGGTTACCACGAGACCTTTAGACTTCGTGGGTAATTTTGCACTTGGGCTCTCAACTCCTTTAAAAGGCGTTGTGTTGCTGTGATTTCCTTAGTGTAGAGGAGCCGGGTCTGGGGTAGTGCTTCCTTCCTGCGGTGTCTAGGAGACCATGTTAGAACTCAGCAGAGAGATTCCCCTGTAAACCAGTAAGGAGCAGGTCTAGCTAGAAACAAATGCCTTTATTATTATTTTTTTCCTGCCTTCCCCTCCTTTAAACAAATAGATAGCACAGTTTATGTAATTTGTAATGTCACAGTTCATACATAGTTAATTTGTATATTAACCTGACTGATATCGGCTAAATGCAGATGGTGCAGCTTGTGCAGGACTCTTTCAGAGAGAAAAATGTGTTCTTGGAAACAGTGCCAATAGGAACTGGATGCCAGAATTCAAATATACATATCTATGCTAGGGAAGGGCATCAAAACTCTGGAGCTGTGCCATAAATCGTGTTTGAGATGTATCCCATCTTGAGACGTGGGTGCAACTCTCAAGAGCTCACCGGTGTGTGTCTCTCACCCCATTTGTAAGCTTTACTTGATAGTGAGGATCATTTCACACCGGCGCATAAAGGTGGTGCAAGAAATTCTATTCATCGCACCTTGTAGAACACCACAAGAGACTCAGAAGTTTGTGTATACACCTGCACTCCTTCCTGCCTGCACAATCCACTTATCTCTCTTTCTGTGCAGAAGGGTCACTTGTGATGGGCACGCAAATTCAAGTGTGTAGGTTCTGGGTCTCCTGTGCTGATCTACACCCAAAGAGACGGGCAGGGCAGGGCTGCGTTTAAAGACTATATTTTGGGACAAAGGGTGAAGTCGCCCTGAGGGCTATTGATCCAGCATTTTGTTTCCAACTGGATACTGTCGGAAGCTTGCAATCAAGGCATGTCTTTCTTGGTTGTGTGCCTCTCCACTTCCAGCTCCTAGTATGTAGAGATATAAAGCCTTTCAACTTAGAAGTTTTGCATATCAATCATGGCTAATAGTCACTGATAGACCTGTTCTCCATGATTATCAACCACCTTTAATAAAGAAATAAAGCATACATTTCTATAGAAGGTATAGTATGTATGTGTGCATGCCTGTGTGCATGAGAGATGTGAGATGATGTTGGCATCCTTCAGTCTCGGAAGACTATGGTATCACGCTCTGAATAGTGGTTCTGGAACAGAGTGTCCTCTCCAATGCTCAAAGCCTGGATAAAGTAGATATGGAGGATAGACTGTTTCCCATGCAGCAAATCCCCCCATCTTCACGTCACTGAAATGATCCAATGGAAAGGCAGAAGCCAATACGGTTGGTTCTAGAGGCGTCGCAGGAGTTGCCAGAACGTGACTGTGTTCAGCCATGAACTGCCTCAGGGACTCTGGCTCTGGATTTTTCCTCAAGGTTGACTCCTGAAGCCTTTTCCTTAACTGGATGTAGCCACAAGGCAGTGGAGGTTTGGAATCAGAGTTTTCCTTTTCTCAGATAAGCTGCCTTCCCAGGCTATCAAGTCCCACCTACCTGGTGGCTGTTTAGTTGTCTCTTAGGACAAGTACAGCCAAACTGAGGGCTTATTCTTATCCCCCAGCCCCCAGGGGAATGTACAATGTGTGTGCAATGCACACCTGTAATTATGCTGAGAATTGTATCCCCTGGTCTACAGTGAGCTTACAGCTTACTAGGCAAAGATGCACCTTTATCATGGGGGTTGTCGTGTATTTAGCAGGGGAAGATCTTGCAACCCCCTTAGTGGCTATTACTGTTGTCTCCCCTTCTAGATTTTTTTATTATTTTTGCTTTGTAAACTGTATTGTGAACTTTTTTGTTGAAAAATGGTGTATAAATATTTGTAATGATAAAATATGCAACAAGTTATAAGTTTCCTAACTTATGGCTATTTGTTACTACAATTACTATTACTGCTACTAATATTTTCAGGTTTGTTCTGCTTATTTGAGGTAGAGTGTCACCTCTTGAGATAATTACTTTTCCTTCCCCCTCCCTCCTTCATTGCAAGCAGCTTCTGTTTCTGACTTGATGCAATCTGTGCTTATTTAGAAGCTACTATGCACCCAGATGACTCATTAGCAACTTATAGTAGATGGTTGTATGTTTTCTTTTTGTCAACAGTTAAGATCTTGCTCTTCTACCTGATCTTCTACGGCTGTCTGGCAGGTATCTTCATCGGGACCATTCAAGTCTTGCTGCTCACCATCAGTGAATTCCAGCCCAAGTATCAGGACCGTGTAGCACATCCAGGTAACCATGAGGACTGAGGGGACAATCAAGCCCCATTAGAGCAAGAGTGACATGTGTTGCCTCTTGGGTTGTGATGCATTCTAGAGTTATAGCAATCAACATTTGCCTGCTTCTTTCAACAGTTGTCTGGCTTCTACTTTCTCAAGTCTTCTAAAGTGAGCAGGAGATGCATTAGTCAGTGGCAGAAAGATTATTTGTTGCTTATTACATCATAAGTGAAGAAATACCTTTTGTTCTTTATGTTCATTGTTACCCCATTCTTACTCCCAAGGAACTTGGATCAATAACCCCTGTGACCTTGGTTAGTCTGAGATGGCTTCGCTCAAAGCTATTTGGCAACCTTCTTAACTTAGTAGGAATTTGAGCCTTGGCTTCAAAACCAGCTCCTCTATAGCACAAGTCTACACTACTTGGAGTGTCAATTCCAAAAGTACTTTTCATTAAATTCAGTGGAACTTACTGCCCAGTAAGTGTGAACAGCTCTAGTCTATTGATCTTCAACCAGTAGGTTGAAGTGCATCACACCTTACCCTTAGATGCATTTCACTAATGGCACCACCACATTTTAATTTTGTTGGGTTTAAAAAAAAGTTCTTTATAAAACCAGAATGAGAATTACCAAATACAAAGTAGAAGTGTTTCAATAATGAGATCTTACTAGCAAAGCAGGCTTCCTCCATTCTGATAGCTGAAGTCAAGGCTGCTGTGGAAGAAGAGAGTATTTTAATTATCTCCGCACTGCTTTTCCCCCTGAAAACTGCCCCTCTGAAGAAGTTGTTCAACCTTAAAAATGTCATGTGCTATATTTTTGGAGGGTTAAGTAACTTCTTGAATGCACAATTTTTCTGCCAAATGGCCAAAGATTGAAATCCCTTCCAGTCTGACCCTGTGGTCCTGATCCACACTTTGTGTAGCTTGATCCAAAGGTTGGCATAGTTGAGAAAGGCTTTGTTCTTAGAAAAAATATCTAAATTCAGGAATTATTTGTTCATACAAAACCAAGGAACAAAATCTATCTGTGCACACCCTAAGAGCAAATGTTAGGAGGTGGGGGGAGGAGGGTGGGTCTAACATGTTGCGTTAAAGTCAGAAAACATTGTCACAGCTGATGCCTGCATATGGCACAAAGGTTTGTTTTTCAAAAGCAGCCTGGACAAGTGAAGCTGTTTCCTACAAGTGGGTGAAAGATTTCAGTGCTGTCATTGATGGTCCCCAGGGAACTTTTCAAATCCTTATTTTAAAGTAATGCCTAGCTGTACCAAAATGAGGATTTGGAATGTCACAGGGCATGTGACCAGCCCCGATTGTGTTTTGGCACATTTTGCTGGTATTGACCCAAAGAGAGTAAGGGAGAGGGAGGGGATAAGATACAGCTGCTCATGAATGCAACCAATCCTGCTCCTTACTCACCTGTTCTGCCTCCCTCTCCACCCCCTTTCTGTCCAGAAACAGCCTGGCCCTGCCACTCCTCACCCCCATAGCTGCCCCATTCCTCCCCCTCCCTTCCCTTTCTTTCACACCACTAGCCCGATAGCCACCAGTGATTGCAGGAGGTCCCTAGCTCAATCTCTGGCACCTCCAGGTAGGATCAGGAAAGTTCCTTGTCTGAAAACCTACAGAGACTCTAGTATTAACCTAGTTAGATCTAAGGCCTGGTGCAGTAAAGGACAGTTTCCGTTGTTCCAGTAGTGGCTTCTTTTCTGTCTTGGACTGTAATCCCTAAAATGCTTACTTGGAAGTCAGGTTTACTGAAACAAAGAAGATCTTATTCCATGTAAATGTGTTCAGGGTAGGGATGCCACTGTGTTGTGGGAATAATCTGTGATACGTCAGGGTAGCATTAGCAGTGCAAATGTCTTGCAGTTTGATTGCATTATTGTCATGTATGAAATTCATGTAGTTCTTGGTGGTTTTGCATAGGTGAAATCCATCTCAGTATTTTAGTTCCACCCAAGTTTGTCCCTATGAGGCATTGTGATACCGCAGTATAAAGACAAGATGATCAGTTAGCCAGCGTATGTGAGTTGGCCTGCCTTGTATGTGGACAGACAGAATGACTTGGCAATGTAGCTGTTTCCCTCTTTGTTTCTTAAGAAGAATATAAGAGAAGCACTGTTGGATCAGGCCAAAGGTCCATCTCGTCCAGCCTCCTGTTTCCTACAGTGACCCACTGGCTGCCTCTGGAAAGCCCACAAGCATTGGGGTTCTTTCTTGCATTGCTCCTGTGCAACTGATGGTTGCTGAACCTGGTGGTAGTGCAGTCATTGTAATTAGCAGTCCTCCATGAATTTGTCCAATTCCTCCTTTAAAGCCACCCAAGCAAGTGTTTATCACCACTTCTTGTGGCAACAAGTTCCACAGACTAATTTTGTGAAATACCTCCTTTTGCCTATCTGCCTAAATGTTTCGTTAATCAGTTTCATTGGATGGCTCCTGGTTATACTGCTGTGAAAGAGGGTGAAAACCTTATCTCTATGCACTCCCTCTACACCATGCACGCTTTCCACATGCGCTGCCTCCAACGCATCCTCGGCATCACCTGGCAGGATAAAGTTCCAAACAACACAGTCCTGGAATGAGTTGGAATCCCTAGCATGTATGCACTGCTGAAACAGAGACGCCTGCGTTGGCTCGGTCATGTCGTGAGAATGCATGATGGCCGGATCCCAAAGGATCTCCTCTATGGAGAACTTGTGCAAGGAAAGCGCCCTACAGGTAGACCACAGCTGCGATACAAGGACATCTGCAAGAGGGATCTGAAGGCCTTAGGAGTGGACCTCAACAAGTGGGAAACCCTGGCCTCTGAGCAGTCCACTTGGAGGCAGGCTGTGCAGCATGGCCTCTTCCAGTTTGAAGAGACACTTGGCCAACAGACTGAGGCAAAGAGGCAAAGAAGGAAGGCCCACAGCCAGGGAGACAGACCAGGGACAGACTGCACTTGCTCCCAGTGCGGAAGGGATTGTCACTCCCAAATTGGCCTTTTCAGACACACTAGAGGCTGCGCCAGAACCACCATTCAGAGCGCGATACCATAGTCTTTTGAGACTGAAGGTTGCCAGCTAAAAAAAACACCATGCAGAATTTGATAACTCAATCCTGTCCCCTTAATAATCTTTTTTCCTGGTTTAAAAGCCCTAACATTATAGCCTTTCCCTGCTTTAGCCCTCTGATCACTTGGTTGGGAGGAACTGGGTGGCTGTCTTGCTGTTTATGGCTTTACTCCAGCTCATTTATGAACAAATTAAAAACCACTGGTTTTATTACAGATAACTTCTAACTTCCTTCCACTGTGAAAATGGTCCTATTATTATTATTATTATTATTATTATTATTATTATTATTATTATTATTATTAATAATAATAATAATAATAATAATAATAATACCGTTTTTCAATAAAAAGCAGTTCACAAAGGGGTTTACATAGCTAAATAAATCAGTAAATGGCTCCCTGTCCCCAAAGGGCTCAGAGTCTAAAAAGAGACACCAGCAACAGCCACTGGAAAAGATGCCATGTTGGGGTGAAGAGGGACAGTTGATCTCTGGCTGCTAAATATAAGAGGACATCACTTTAAAAGGTGCCTCTTTGCTCAACTAGCAGGGGTATTCCTACTCTTTGCCTCCTTTAATCAGTTACCAATCTGTCAAATGACCTGACCATGGAATGCCTGCTAAGTTGGCAGGCATGGAACTTTTGATGAGGGATTTTGTCAAAAGCTTTTTGAAGTCAGATGTGTTTGTGTTAAGACTTCCTAGAAAACTTTCCACTTGCTTCCAGTCTCCAGGCATCTTCTCTTTTGTTATCTGGTCTGAGCAGCTGGTAGGAACCAGCAGGGAGGAAGTGCAGGGAGGAGTCTTCCAGGAATCCCACTTTTCCAATTTGCAGATGACCCTGAAGCGAATGTGTGCTGTGGATGGTTAGGACTGATTTATGCCTGTCTTGCTCGCCAGAGGAATTCAGAAGCTTTCAATAACAGTGTAGTATCCAAATGACGGCAGTAGCGCTTCCAGAAAGCTGCTAGATGAGGCAGCATTCTAGAAGTGTAACAAGATGCAGCTCCTGTGCTAGCTTACTATTTGTAGAGCAAGCCTACACAGCTGGGTTAATGGCCAGGTGAGCCACTACATTTCGGTGCTGACTGCCCCCATTTTAAGTGATGTTGTTACTCAAAGATGAAGCTTGGAACAAGTGCTGCAAATGGTGTTTTGTGCTGCTGTAGAGATCAAATTGTTCTTGTGAGTACACATCTAATAAATCCTCTTTCTGCTGATGCAGCTGTACCAACAGAGTGGATGCTGCATTGTGTGTGTGTGGGGGAGCAGTCATGGAGGCCTCCTCAAGGTAAGGGGGCACTTGTTCCTTTATCCTGGGACAAGCCACCTCTTCCCCAATGGGCCTCCTTGGATCAGCACCAGTCATTTGCTGGCACAGAACCAGGAGAGTAAGGGAGACAGATGGGGGGGACACACAGTGAAAGGATCCTGGCACAAATTGGTGCTGCTAGGATCCATCCCCTCCCTCCCCTATTCCGTATCTTGCTTGTCCCTCTCCCTGCCCAGACGCTCCTCTGTTCCTCCCCTTCCACACCCTGTTGCTCCCACTTTCCCCATTTGGTCCCGCATGCAGCCAGTTGTGGCAGTGGACCTCTGACGCCGCCACTGTTTGCAGTGGCTGCTCCAGAATGGCTGCCAACAGCATGCTGAACACGCCGCTATATAGCCATTTACAGCAACAGAATGCCTGTTCCACTGTCAAAGTCCAGTTAGGATTGGGCAGTTAATTGCCCTGTTTCATTTGGTGTTCCTTTTTGTGGAATGGATAGCCTGTGTTATGAGAGCTATTACTGTCCTGGAGTATTACAACTTTACTGAACTTCTCAGAATTCCACAAACCCCTCCATGTGGCAATTTCTTAAGAACATAAGAACAGCCCCACTGGATCAGGCCATAGGCCCATCTAGTCCAGCTTCCTGTATGTCACAGCAGCCCACTAAATGCCCCAGGGAGCACACCAGATAACAAGAGACCTCATTCTGGCACCCTCCCTTGCATTTGGCATTCTGACATAACCCATTTCTAAAATCAGGAGGTTGTACATGCACATCATGGCTCGTAACCCGTAATGGATTTTTCCTCCAGAAGCTTGTCCAATCCCCTTTTAAAGGCATCCAGGCGCCGTCACCACATCCTGTGGCAAGGAGTTCCACAGACCGACCACACGCTGAGTAAAGAAATATTTTCTTTTGTCTGTCCTAACTCTCCCAACACTCAATTTTAGTGGATGTCCCCTGGTTCTAGTGTTATGTGAGAGTGTAAAGAGCATCCCTCTGTCCATCCCCTGCATAATTTTGTATGTCTCAGTCATGTCCCCCCGCAGGCACCTCTTTTCTAGGCTGAAGAGGCCCAAACGCCATAGCCTTTCCTCATAAGGAAGGTGCCCCAGCCCGGAATCATCTTCTCCTGCTTAAAACTTTGATTTGGCAAACTAAGTTGTGATTCCACTTAATTGTAGTTCTTTCACTCCCAACAGGATGACTGTTCACTTCCTTTGTGATTTGAAGTGATCACTTTGATTTGGCAAACCAAGTTTTGATTCCACTTAATTGTAGTTCTTTCAATCCCAACAGGATGACTATTCACTTCCTTTGTGATTTGAAGTGACTTTGATTATAAGTAGGAACCTCTATTATAGTTAGAAGTGTCAAGGACTATGAACCTGAGCCAGAATGTAAACTTCAAATCATCCTCATGTTTCATCCTCATCCTCTTTTGCCCAGATGCACAATTCTTATGATTCTTAATTTTTAAATCACCCCTAAATTTAGAACTAGGGTTGACTGGCTCCTTAAATATCTAGTAGGGGAAACTTACAAATGCTTACATTTCAAGGAGTTTCATGACATCAAGTGCAAGATTCTAGAAATGTGTGCCATTAGTAAGTGCTACATTGCCACCTCATGTAACATTTCTTAGGGAGTATACTGATGGATGTCAGCATTGTGAAATCGCTGGACACTTTTCAATTTAACAAAAAAGGAAGGTTCACTTTGCATTTGCAAAAAACTTCCTTCTTTTTATTTAAGTATAGATAAGGTCTTGCATAATGGTGCAAGAGTGGAATTTCCACTGAAGAATCAGTGTGTGATGTAGTGAATGATGTATGATGCAGGGGTGCATCACATGTAGTGCATCACACTACATGATGTAGTGCATCACACTACATGAAGATGTATGTATATATGTATGTATGATTAAATGATGTAGTGCAGGGGTGTCAAACTCATTTCATAGAGGGCCAAAGTTAGCATTCAGGGCTCCTGCTGAGGGCCAGAAGTGATTAAGCAGAAAGTGACATCATTAAGCAGTTAATGGCCAGAAATCAGACCTTGTTCTCATATAGAAACTCATTAACTGCAAATGACAGAAGAGAAAATACCCAAATCTTGTTCATCTTTCAAGATTTTGGAGAGCCCAATTTTCATGTTGGTTGCCGTTTCAGCAGTAACATCTTAGCAGCTGAGAGCCTGAGGGCCAGATAAAAAGCTTCTGGGGGCCGCATCTGACCTCCAGGCCTTATGTGTGACACCCCTGATGTAGTGGGTACAAACCAAACTGGTAGTTAGGCTGGTGCAAGTTCCTTGTGCCAGCCCAGGAGTGTTGTGAAAGTGCCATAAAGCAGTTTTGCGCCACTCTGAGGGCGGTTAGGCCATTGCTAGAGATTCGCGCTGGCCCTCTGCACTGTTGCGGGCCCCGGGGAAGGTGAGTTTGTGTAGGCCGAGCTCAGCTGACGCAGGGTCTGTGGAAGGCAGGGAAGAGGTGGGAGGGAGGCATTTCAGAATGGGGGAAGGCATTTCTGTGGGCAGCAGGTGGGGAGCAGGAGGCGGGGCCAGGATCCAGCAGTTCTGCTGGATCCTAACCCCTTTCCCAGGTGGGCTGGGCCAGCCTTGGGCTGCTTGGATTTGTGCCACTGATTTTGGTGGCGCAGATCTGAGTAGCCCCGTGGGGCTGCAGTGACTCTCCCTGGGGTATGGGGAAGCAATTTCTCTTGCCCCTGCTGAGTCACTAAGTGCCCAAACCTTGCACTGGATACAGCACAGGCCCACTGGCCTGCCTGTTCCAGCGAAAGTTAGGATTGCACTGAGTATATCATGTAACAGTTGTAACAAAGTGTTCATAATCAGGACAGTGCTGAGTTAAAGAATGTTGGTGTCTAGTAAACCCTATTTGTTGGTTGCACTTTTCTTTTGACCATGGAACCACATCCCTTCCTAGTTACTTCCATGCACCAGGAGTTTGACACTAAGGAAGTCTCATATTCTCTAGGGCTGCAATCCTATATACTTGGGAATAATTCTCCCAAATATTGAGTAATATACTGCGTATTAGTAATATATATTATATAATTGTGTATACTATACAGTACAGTGTATATACAGTGTTTCTCAAACTGTGGGTCAGGACCCACTAGGTGGGTCTTGAGCCAGTTGCAGGTGGGTCCCCATTCATTTCAATGTTTTATTTTTAATATATTAGACTTGATAATATGTGACTGCATCTGGGGAAATGTTGCAGATCTGTACTTTTAACAGGCTACTATGTACAGTGGTGCCTCGCATAATGAAATTAATCCGTTCCGCGAGTCCTTTCGTTATGCGAGTTTTTCGTTTTGCGAAGCGCGTTTTCCCATAGGAATGCATTGAAATTTAATTAATGCGTTCCTATGGGCAAGAAAAGTCAGAACAAAGTCAAATTTGGTTTACAAAGTGTTTATTAAGTGCTCTTTAAAGGCATACATACTGTACAGAGGATTTCAAAAACAGGGGGGGGATACTGAGTGGGGAACTTGAAGGCTGTATTCCTGTGCACACTTTCCTGGGAGTAAGCACAATGGGACTTACTTCTGAGGAGACAGGCACAGGATTGTGCTCTAAGCTGGGGAGGACAGAGCAGCTGCACTCAATTGCTTGCTTTTGCCGTGATCATGGGGGGAAACGTGAAGGAAATGGGGCAGTGAGAGGGTGAATGAGCGGTGGGGGGGGATGCTGAGTGGGGAGTTTGAAGGCTGTAATCCTGTGCAAACTTTCCTGGGAGCAAGCACAATGGGACTTACTTACATAAAGATCCGCCCCTTACTAGGGTGAACGGGATCATAAACTGACATGAAGATCCTCCCCTTACTAGGGTGAACGGGATCATAAACTGGCATGAAGATTCCCCCCTTAAGTCAAACCAAAACAAAACAAAAAAAAATTCGTCTTGCAAAGCACGGGTCATAAAAATTCGTTGTGCGAGTTACCAAACTTCGCAAAACGCTTTCGTTCTGCGAGTTTTTTGCTGCGCGGGGCATTCGTTATGCGAGGTACCACTGTATATTCTTTTAATAATGATAATAAAAGGGACTTACTCCTGGGTAAGTGTGAGTAAGATTGCAGCCTAGGATAGTTAAAAATTTTCGTGCTTGATGATGTCACTTCCGGTCATGACATCACTTCTGGTGGGTCCTGACAGATTCTCAATCTAAAAAGTGGGTCCTGGTGCTAAAGGTTTGAGAATCACTGTTGTATAGTATATTCCTGCTTGGGTGTATTCCCCATTAAACTTAGTGAAATTTGCTTCTGAGTAGACATGCATAGGCTTTTGCTGTAGAATAGGTGACCTTTCTAGACAGCTGTTGTTTAAAAGGTATTGGTGCAATAGTGGTGGCATGGTAACATCTGACAGGGCTTTTGTAAATCATCTGTGGGTAAAGGTCAGGAGGCATCTGGATGTATGGTATAAGCAGTTTTGGAGCTCCGGATCCAAGGCACATTCAGAACTGTTTGCACCCTGCTGGACCTTACGTTTTGTGGCAATAGAAGGCTGCTGAAATGACTGCTTGTCATTACTCTTTGCTGGATGTTGTAATATCTAAAAAGGGAATGTGTATCATCTGGAAGGGAGAGGTACTTTGTTCCTTTTCGGGACATTTCCACTGCTTGTTTTAGTGAGGACACTTTCTTGTCTGCTTCTTGGCGCATTTTATAATGTTAAACTTTCCTGAGACTGGCTGCACCATACCACTCCTGCATGCAGTACAATACTGTGCATGATTTTCTTCCCTTCTTTGATAGGGTGGGGCTGGAACTCAGTAATAGAATCAATAAGTATATGAATTACCTTGTCTTTTTGATACAAACAGGCTTGTCTAACGCAATAGCAATAGTTCTTTCTTTTTCGTTTCTTTTCCCCCTTGAAGGGAATGCTACAGCACATCAGTTTGGAATGCCTTTTCTGATTTCATCACTTTTCTTTGTACTGAGTTCCTTAAAATACAGTAGTAACTAATGAGCAAAACTGACATCTGAAATGTGCTCAGTTGTGATCCATGGGAATTTTCATCTGTATTTGAGAGCTCAGCCGTGGAAGGCATACAATATCCTCACTATTTGCTTCAGCCATCACCATGTTAAGTCCTATTTTATTAACTTGGTGGAATTACACTGATTTCTGGATCTAAAAAAAATCTGTACCCCTTTAATTAGCTCCATCATTAGTGATCTTGCCTTAATCATGGGGAAAACTCTTCTATCTTGCATTGATTGTACACTTGCTAACTGTTTGAGTTATCTGAGTTTAGGACTCTGGTCTAGGCTTGAAACTGTGGGCTGGAGACATTGTCTCAGGATTTGTGCCTAGGGATCACCTGGAAAAACTGGTTAATAATGGATGTTGCATTATGCTAGCAAAGTTGAAAGTTAGTTTTGGCATCTTCAGTGTTTACTCTCCCTGCTTCTTTTTCCTCTTCCTGCTCTTAAAGATTGGTTCGCATTTGGAAATGGTGGTTGTGATGGCAGCTCTGTTTGTTCTCTATTTTTTGCCTGTTTTTATATATAATCGCCCCTCTGTATCTTCATGGGTTCTATTACTGGAACCCCTGGGAATGCTGAAACCTGAAGATAACTAAATCCATGAGATGGGCTCTCACCTGACCTCTGAATGTGACCAGAAGCACATGTGTGGCCTCTCTGGGCCTCAGAAAGACCCTCCCCCCAGGGTGTTGGAAAGGCACCTCCAGTTTTTTGAAAACCGGAAGTACCGTTTCAACCAGAAGGTGTTCTGAGTCCCCACCACCATAGATTGTGATCCTAGCTAGATGTTTCATTTGCCCTTTCTCACTCCAAACCTGTCTGAAAACTATACCGGTTGGGGTGTTGTGTGCTTTGTTCTTGATTGAGCATCCCAGCTCAATCTGCTGAGCACGAAGGGGTGTGTTGAGTACTAACCACTAGGCAATACTTTCTTCGGTCAACCTGTCTTCTCCTAGTACTTTCCTTGACAGTTATATAATAATTAAGTACACAGAAATTAGGCCCTGCATCTGCTGGTGCAAATGAGTATCAACTCCCAGAATAGAGCTGATTCTCCCTCTTAATCTCTTTGGTGTTGGCTAATTTTGGTACATGGATGTAGGATTCCATAGCAATATTTTCGCTCCCTGTCTTTTTTTCCAGGCCTCACTCAATTACCAGGGTTGCGCATGTACCGTTCTCCCTTATGACCTAGTCCAAATCATGTTGCTTTTTCTCTTGGATTAGAATGTGGTAGTCATGGGAGAATGTTTATGGGGCAGGAGGGGGTGTCAGAATGAGCTGGGTCACTTCCACTCCCCCCCCCCAACAGGTTATCAACCATCTACCAGTGCTCCTCCCCTACCCAGGGAGAAGAAGCAGTCAAACCCAGTACAGACACCTCCTCCCATCCCCAACAGCCAAAGTCGAGGGACTAGAATTTTCAAAATGTGATCTGCCTCGAAGCAGCCATTTGGAATTCAGAGCCCTATTTGCAACAGATAAGGGAGTCAGAATTTTAAAATGTGTGGTCCATCTGTTACTGTTCAGAAAGAGAGAAGTGGTTGTTCTAAATCTCAGAACTGTTTGCACTATGTCTCCAATGCCAATCCCCCCCCCCCCCCAATGCCTGGAAGCTTTGTTAGTTTCTACATAACTAATTGCCCCAATAAATATTAGCAGTAATAATTAAGCTGGTGAAAGGGACAGTGTTTGCACACTACATTTGGGAAGATGTTGATAGCATGTGTGTAACAAGTACTGCTGATTTTTATCGTCTACTGTTATTAACCGTGACCTGTAAAGAGAACCATCCATACCTGACTCTTCGTTATCATTGAGATATACAAACAGTGGTAACCTTTCAGCTTTGTTTCATGTGAGTCATAAATGCCTCGCTGACTTTTGGAAGCATGTAGAGAATCAATGAAAAGACTACTCACACCTGCCATTCCCTGACTTCTGGTGATTCTGTCATGAGTTTAGCCCCTGACACAATCATAGATATCCCACCAGCAACAGGAGGTGTTCATTGATATATGCATCCAAATGTTAATACCAGTGGTGATACAATGGAAGCTGGAGCTATCACTGCTACCATCGGAGCAATCAAATGTACCTTTGATGATGGAACGCACTAATGTGTGCCACAGTAGTTATGTGATGGCGTCTGATTCTATAACTGATCAGAGGAGTTCATAACTGATGGCATTATTATAAATGGTCATGTAAATGAGGGTCCTAATTACAGCCCCACAAAATGATGCCTTCATGCTAGACACATTGTTCTCAATCCAGATAAAGACTTGTGCCAGCCATGACTCCATTGATTTTCATTGGGATTTAATCACAACAAACTTGAACTGCATAAGGATCCCTATGCCTTTGTGGTGACCCTACACCTTAATTTCATGCATCCTGAGGAACTAGACCAGGTCTCTCCAAACCCCGGGCCAGATCCGGGTGATCTGAACCCCATGAGCGGCACTTACTGTTTTGCTATGTCGCCACATGTATCCCAAATTGATCGGGACATAGGGACGCTCTGGGCAGTCACATCTGCCCAGACATCCCATTGCACAGCCTTCTGGGAAGCTGGGCAATAGATGTGACTGCCCAGAGCATCCCAGTGCCCCAATACACATAGCAATGTGGCAGAACAGTAAGCTTCAGTCTGAATGGGGACCAGTTTTTTGGAGCACAGTGGCCGCAAATTTGGTGACCACTGGTCTAGACAATGTGACTTGATATGGGTTGTGCAGTTGCTGTTATAATGCATTTGTAACCCCTTTTTTTGGTACATAACACTGAACCCCTGTACTTCTCAAATTCCCATGGGAGTTGTTCGTAAAGATATACAGTAGCTACCTAGTGCAAAAATGGCTAGACAGTAGCTCTTGGGGGCCTGTCTGAATTTCATGAAATCCTCCTTTCTCCTTTAATGCATCTCTGTATCAAAGTATTGGCTTAAAAAGCAAGCTTTGTTAGAGAACAAAGTGGATTGTCTTCAGTAAGTAAAAATATTTTTGCTTACCTCCTGCAGGCTATCCAGTTATCCCTCTACCATATCATACAGCACATACCTAATTGGCATGTCTTGTCTTGTTGGCAACTTTCAGTCTCGAAAGACTATGGTATCGCGCTCTGAATGGAGGTTCTGGAACAGCGTCTAGTGTGGCTGAAAAGGCCGATTCGGGAGTGACAATTCCTTCCACACAGGGAGCAAGTGCAGTCTGTCCCTGGTCTGTCTCCCTGGCTATGGGCCTTCCTTCTTTGCCTCTTTGCCTCAGACTGTTGGCCAAGTATCTCTTCAAACTGGGAAAGGCCATGCTGCACAGCCTGCCTCCAAGCGGACCGCTCAGAGGCCAGCGTTTCCCACCTGTTGAGGTCCACTCCTAAGGCCTTCAGATCCCTCTTGCAGATGTCCTTGTATCGCAGCTGTGGTCTACCTGTAGGGTGCTTTCCTTGCATGAGTTCTCCATAGAGGAGATCCTTTGGGATCCAGCCATCATCCATTCTCACGACATGACCGAGCCAACGCAGGCGTCTCTGTTTCAGCAGTGAATACATGCTAGGGATTCCAGCACGTTCCAGGACTGTGTTGTTTGGAACTTTGTCCTGCCAGGTGATGCCGACGATGCGTCGGAGGCAGCGCATGTGGAAAGCGCTTAGTTTCCTCTCCTGTTGTGAGCGAAGAGTCCATGACTCGCTGCAGTACAGAAGTGTACTCAGGACACAAGCTCTTTAGACCTGGATCTTGGCATGTTCCGTCAGCTTCTTGTTGGACCAGACTCTCTTTGTGAGTCTGGAAAACGTGGTAGCTGCTTTAATTGGCATGGCATGGCATGGTAATGGCATGGTAATTGGCATGGCTGCATTCTATAGTGTGGCAGGGGAGAGGATTAGGCTCTTGAATGAATTTCATCATAAGTTTGCTTTGTGGTACTTGGTATCTGCTTGTGTTATTTGTAACCAAACATTTCATGCTTTGAGTTATTCTATTCAGGTCATAGAAAGCGCATTAGTTTCTGTTGTGCTGGAGTTAGGATTCTGATAGTGCTGAGATCAACTGGTACACTGGATCCCACTGGGAAGTAGGGACATACTTTGAATCTAAAGGGGAAATGCAAATGACAGTCCATGGAGTACTAGTTCCAGCGCGTGCATGGAGAAGCTATCACAGCAGGGATAAGATTAGACTAGAAACCTCTACCCAAACCCTAGAACCCCTTATTGCATCTACAGGAAGTTTTTACGTGGGAGAACATTGAAATTACTGTAGGATTCCTTCTGACCTGATACCTGAAGTTATACAAATCCAAGGAGAAATGCATCACATTCCTAATGAGTCTGCTCTCAGCAAACCAGGTTATTGGCTTTCATCATGGGGGGGGGGGGGACTACAATGCCTCATGTGGAAGCCTCAGAACCATTTAGGCCAGTGGTTTTCAAACTTGGGGGGGGGGGGCGTTTTACTCCCTACATAAGTTTTTGCAGGGGCAGGTTTAGGGCAGTGACATGATCCCAATGTCGCATTGCTAATGGAGATGAAAGGAGGCTATTTTTACTTACTGAGGGCTGCTGGCGGCTGCAAGCATTGCGGGAAGCCCCACGCAGCCCTCCGCAGGGCTCCCTGATGCTTAAAATGTTGACTTAGAATAGCCATTTTCAACCACTGTGTCATGGCACACTGATGTGCCGTGAATGGTCTGCAGGTGTGCCACGGGAGTTTGGGGGAGGATCATATATTAGTAGGGCCACTGGGGGGTGTGAGCCTCCAGCCAGCAGTGTGGTGTGCCTTGTCAGTTGTCAAAAAACTGATGATGTGCCTTGACAATTTTAGTACCTTTTCAGTGCGCCATGTGACAAAAAAGGTTGAAAATAATTGACTTAAAATGTTGAGAAAAACTGGACGCTAAGCACTTCCTGGTTATTTGGTGACTGATTTTTCTCAACATTCTAAGCATCAGAGAGCCCTGCAGAGGTATCCTACTTTCCCCGCCCCTTAAAGGGATGTGGGAAGCTTTACACAAGCTGGAGGGTCATGACCCACCAGTTTGAGAATCACTGCTTTAGGTTGTTTGAGTTTCTGGCAGAGCATTTATTTCTTGTTTCACAGCCTTTGAGTAGCTTTCTCGTATTGCTACTTGTCCCACATGCCCACATTGCATTGTAGGTCTAAGATTTCTGAAAAGGGTCGGGCTGCTGGCAGGAGTTATTCTTGTTTGCCCTTTAGGAAGAGCCAGGAATTCATTTATTTATTTTGGCGAGATAGGACAGAGGCAGAAACAACCCCAGCTTTGCATGTTGAATTTTATTTTAAGAGTTCTCTGTTTTCGTCTTCAAATCACCCACAGAGATGAACGTTCTGTGTTCAGAATAAGTAAGACAAGGCGACTTTCTTGTTCCATGATTGCTTGAAGGCTTTTTCAGGTATTAAGAAATCCCTTCACAGAAATAATCTGTGGAAAATAGGAAGACGTGTGTGACTGTCATGTTTGAAGTTCGGTGCAAGTGATTTTCATGTTTTGAGTGCCAGGAAGAGGCACTTAAATGCTTCCTGGGCATTATGGTGCACATGCCATGTGACCAGCTCAGGCATAGCAAAAAAATTTAATGTGTCAAGCAGCTGTGCATGACAAGCTTGGGTAGCTGGAGAATTCACCAATTTTCTGTTATAGCTCCTTGTCTACAGATCTAGCCAAAGTTGAATGGCTACCTTAGGTAGCCCAATTCTGCCACTCCTTTGGTTTTTTTTTTTTTAAGGTGGGCCCCACTGCCCCCTTCTTACCTCCTCTCCCACTGGCAGTTACCAGCATGAGGGGATCATGAGAAAGATCTTCCCTGTGCTGACTTGTTTTAAAGAAACTTTGGCAAGAGAGAAGTGGGAGGGAGCAATCTTACTGATTGTTCAGCCTTTATCTACCTTTTCCAGATCTGTGAGCATGATTCTTGGCAGTGACATTGAAGGAGAAAGCAAGCTGCTCCTTCAGTCTTCTCCTTTGTTTTTGAAGGCGAGTAGGTGGGGCAGCTGCAGGGTGGGGTGGCTGAACAGGTGGTGGGCTGGGAGAGGTAGGGGTGAGCATGGGGTACAGAGTGCCCCCCACCAGTTGCCACCTCACCCAGCCTCCCACTTGAAGCAAGTGCTGCGGTCAGCCTTTTGGTTGTGTTCCTCCTGCTTGGCTACTAAACCTCAAAGATGAAGGCAGAAGAAGTGACAGCCTAATGGCACCTAATTTAAAATAGCTACAAATTAGTATGTGTATTGTAGTCTCTTTCCTGTTAAAAAATAATTAAACTAGTTGAACAGAGGCATTTAACCCAAGTTTGGATTCCTACATTCTCCCTCACCATCTTAAAAAATGAACTTAACTCCTAGTTCTCTAGGGAGATGAGTAAGAGGGAGAGGTTTCAGATCTACTTGTAATATTTTAGCTTCTTGTTAATAAAGTTTTTGTGACCATAGGGCATTTTGTAGCTTTACTGCAGTTTTAAAAAGTGAGTGTTCTAGACTTGAGTGACTGCTGTACAACTCTAAATAACAAACCCAAGTTGCCAATGAATAAATGAGTCCTGAGAAGAAAAATAGAGCATGTTCTAGAAACAACACCTTGAAGCCTTCAGATACTACTTGTGTGCTTGGCTTATCTGGCTACTGAGACTGATGATGGAACAAAGGAAAGCTTTGCCCTGACTGCCGTAGCACACAATTTGGGAGATGGGGTGGGGGGCGATTGCTGGGCAGAATGTGGGGACACCCTTTGTTCAAAAAGACCTGCTGTCTCAAGGCCCAGTTACACTTCACAGGGGCTGCTGCTGATTGGCATTCTTCTCCATGCCTCACACTGACACTGACTGGTGAAAGAAATGTGTGATGCAATGTCACTATGTCCCCTGTTCCTGCTTTACTTCAATGGCTGTTGTTCGTAGGGGGTAAAACAAACCAACAAAAATGACATTGTATCATGTGTTTCTTTTGCCATACATTACAAGAAAGAGGTAGGTGTGTGTGTGTGTGTGTGTGTTTGTGTGTGCAGGTGGTGGGGAGAGTAGTCATTGGAAGCCCAGTATCTCCCATGCCGTGTAGGTCCCTGCAAATAGGCAAGATAATCTGAGCACCCTTCATTTGGCATGGGACAAAAAGATGCTTATGGGCAAATTGTCTGGAAAAAATAGTAGTGCAGTTAGGGCTGTAATCCTAAGCATACATGCCTGGGAGTTAGCTCCATTGAACAACATAGGACTTCCTTTTGAGTAAATTGAGTTGAGGTTGGGATACAGGAAGCTGGACTAGATGGGCCTTTGGCCTGATCCAGCAGGGCTCTTCTAATGTTCTTATGTTCTTAAATGTGGATAGGATTGTGCTATAGGTGTTCCGATAGGTGTATCTGCCCCAAATGTAAACTTGAGGGCACCGGGACGCAGTCTTGTGTCTGTGTGCTCCCAGAAGCATTTGGTGGGCCACTGTGAGATACAGGAAGCTGGACTAGATGGGTCTTTGGCCTGATCCAGCAGGGCTCTTATGTTCTTATGGAGCAAGATTATCATCAAAGAGCCTGTAATCTACTGATAGTTATCACAGTAGCATAGTGGGCTTTGTTTAAACTTTTACCGGTGAATAAAAAGTCAGAGCTTGCTCAGAGGCTTATGGAGTGTTGGATTGGGAGCTGGGATCAGGGTTTGGCCAGACTGGCTGACCAAGCTGGGATGAACCCTTAACTCTTGGTACTGGAGGCAATGGTACTGCCTAATGCACCATCTGTGGGTAGCTGGGTGGGTGGTGTCATGGGAAGCCCAGGTTTACTCCAAGGCCCCCAGCAGGCTAATGCGGATGCTGCTAGGGAGACACGAGTTGAACTCTTCACATGGCTGTGAGGCTTGGGCCAATTATTAAATCTCAACCTAACCTACCTTGCAGGATTGCTATCAGGAGAAGGAGACAAGCATGTAACACATTTTTTTTAAGCAAGTAAAATATATACTATTGAAAAAGTATTTATATCCCAAATGGTTATGTTAAACTTTTTGGATTTTTTTGTGTGTGAGAAAGATTGCGATCCTAGAAAGAACTAATTACAGCATTGTCTGAGAAGTTTCTGTTGCGAAGTCCCCCTCCTTTGCCTGTCTGCTTTAAAACTGTGTGCCTTAATAAACATGGTGTGTGGCAGAAAGTAACACAGCAGCAGCAACAGCATGAATTTCATCTCCCATTACTTTCATTGTCAGTGTTAATCACGCATCAAGTGATTCAATTAAAATGTGACCTGAAACTCATGGGAGAGGAAACATGAGGAACGCCTTGTTGTAATGACTGTGGGACGCTTTTCTCTTGCATTTACATGCAATGCTTTCCTGTATCCCTCCCATCCTGAAATCACCTGCCTCTTCTCCTTGTCTCTGGCCAAAAAGGCAGAGCTAGTCTAGGAATTAAACAAAAGTGTACTGTGTTCAATTACTGCTATGCCTAGACTAGGCTCCCCTGACTCCATGAGGCACACAGAGGGCTATTAAGGCAAAACAAATGATTGTGAGATGGTAGCTCAGCATATTGCCGTCAAATAATTTGGGCCTGATCAGATTGCCCTTGGTCCCGTCCCCCCATCTCCCCGCTTGCTAGTCGAAAGCTGTGCTCACAGGTGCTCCTGATGGGGCTCATGGCTCCCACTGTACTGGGCACTTTATGTAAAGCAATATATTAATGATTCATCAGGGGCAAAGTCAATGGGTTGTATCTTGATGTGTGTGTGCAAGTGTTAAGTTTCTGAACTAAACTGCAAAAGAGTGGCAGAGGAAATCAGAAATGTCTTGGCGGAAAATTTATTTACTTTATTTATATCCCGCCTTTTTCCCCCGAAGGAACCCAAAATCAGAGTGTCAGGACAGGACGTAATCTTGTTCTTGAATACGGGAGCTTTCTGTGTGATCTTTCAAACTGGGAGCTGAGCCTCATCAATCCATACTCTGCACCGGACAATTGTGTGTCCAGTGAACTGTGAAAGATGGCCTGCCATGGGCAAGTGGCACTACTTTTTTATGATTGGCTGCAATCCCCACTAATGAGGATGTGTGTGTGGCCTGGGCTTAGCACGTAAATTGCATTTTATTATTTTTTCTTTTCTGCACAGGTGCAACCCTTAGCAGGCAAAACTCTGACCCGTCTCACAAACCACACAGGGCCCTATTCCTCACAGTGTGGGAAGCTGGGCAAAGAGGCAGTTTGACAGTGGCACCTCTCTTCTGTTCAGCAGGGGAAAAGCAATGGCCACTATTCAATCTAGCGTAGTGTTCCTCCCAGTGGCTGTTTATTCACGTCTCCCTTGTGAGCCCTTTGGGATTGGTAACCATCTTCTTTTTCCTTTGTTAGGTCCTCCTCTTTGATAACTATTTTTGTTGCTGAAAAACTGTATTAAAAAGTACTCTAAATAATAATAATGCTCCCATATGAATATGCCATTCAGGGTCACACTCACAACCCCAGAAGTGCACAACTCCAGGTCATTGTGCATCTTACAATACAGTTAGTTCTCTGCAACAACTGGGAATGTGCCCCAGAGTCCTCTGGAGTAGGGAATTCTGGGGCACACTGTATTCATATGGGAATGTTCCTTTCTCATTCTGGACAAGAAGAAAAAATTAAACAGGTTGTAATGCTTTTCCAGTAGCGGTGGCAGAAAATAGGTTGTTCTATCCATGGCCCATTGGCAGTGGCGTACCTGGGGGCTGTGGAGTCCCAGAAAGCAATAGTGTGACATCATATGATGTTGTGCAATGTAATTATGTCACATGACATCATTTCTGGGGAAGGGCCAGGCATGCAAGCGCACTCACATGAGCGGCTAGGGTGATTTTGCTGCAGCTGCTGCTGTGAAAATCTCCCCAACTGCTGCTGTGACTGCCCCTACACTGCAGTCACTTCCTGACTATCTGGGCCAGCTGGTGCCCATCTTCAAATGGCCCCCAGAGTTTGTGCCCTGGCTTGCCATACCCTGGATATGCCACTGCCTGTTGGTCAACTTCTGATGGATCATCACGTTACTGCTGGCTGCTGGGATTCTTGCAAGGAATGTTCGGCCGGGGGGGCCGGGGGGCGGCGGGTGTGGTATTGGTTCAGTTCATGTATACAGAGGTTTAAATATGGTCCAAAATACTTACACATACACAATCCACCCCACCTTACTTACCAATCAGTAGACTGTGGGCCATTTATCTCTCTCGCTGTCTTTCCTCTGACATATGTGATGTTTGCAGCAAAATGTCACTGCCACAAACCCAGTGCAGCATAAAGTCCCTGGGTAGATTATTGCTTTTTTTCCTGTTTCAGGACTGACCAATCTTCCCCAGGTCGAGAAAATGGAGATTTCCTTCAGGCTCTCTGATCCAGATTCACACCAGAAGTACATCAATCCCATCAACAACTTCCTGAAAGCTTATGATATGGAGATGCAGAAAGAAACAGATATGGATTTTGAGAATTGTTTGAGTGAGTACACCTGATTTTGTTTGCGCATCATGTTACTTTGCACTGATATTTTTTCATTGGAGGGGCAGGTGGTGGTGTTGGTAAGTAAATCTCTATGTGCCTGTCTAAAATGATGCTTATCTGCAGTGAGACTAGCCAGGCTTTTTCTCATCCCATTAGGAAACAGAAGAGACTCAAGTCTGAAGGACATTAATTTTAAAGCATAATTTAACTAACATCTAGAACAAAGTGTCTCAGGAATTCATGGAAAGAATTGTGAGTCGAATAAACAGAAGCGAGAATTTTTTATTAATTTTTTTAAATGTCCAAATTAATAACAAAGAAACAATACATATATAATACACAGACATAAACTATCTAAAGCAGTGGTTCCCAATTTGATGGGTCACGACCCACCACTCAGGAAAATACTTGTCCCTGCCTCTTTAAGGGGCTGGGAGGGAGGGAGGCAGCAACATGATCCTCAGGATTGCACTGCTCCCAGGGATGGGAGGGTTTTTTTACTTACCTCTAACCAGTGCTGCAGTCCTGGGGGATGTAGGGAATCCTCTGCAGGACTCCCTGAGCCTGCAACAGTTTTTTAAAAAGGAAAAATGGGAGTACTTTCAGTTTTTGTGACAAAACTGGAAGTGCCCGTTCTGGAAATGCCTGGTTGTTTTTTTTGAAGACTGTTACAGGCTCGGGGAGCCCTGTGGAGGGTTTCCCGAATCCCCCAGAACTGCAGCGCTGGCTGGAGCTAAGTGTAAAACCTTCTCCCATCTTCTGCAGGAGCGCAATCCTGGGGATCGCATTGCTGCCTTACCCCCTCCTCTGCTTCTCTGCCTTACTCCTCCATATACACTCACAGTCATGTCATGTCGTGAGAATGGATGATGGGCGGATCCCAAAGGATCTCCTCTATGGAGAACTTGTGCAAGGAAAGCGCCCTACAGGTAGACCACAGCTGCGATACAAGGACATCTGCAAGAGGGATCTGAAGGCCTTAGGAATGGACCTCAAGTGGGAAACCCTGGCCTCTGAGCGGCCTGCTTGGAGGCAGGCTGTGCAGCATGGCCTTTCCCAGTTTGAAGAGACACTTGGCCAACAGTCTGAGGCTAAGAGGCAAAGAAGGAAGGCCCATAGCCAGGGAGACAGACCAGGACAGACTGCACTTGCTCCCGGTGTGGAAGGGATTGTCACTCCCGGATTGGCCTTTTCAGCCACACTAGACGCTGTGCCAGAACCACCTTTCAGAGCGCGATACCATAGTCTTTCGAGACTGAAGGTTGCCAATACAAAAAATACACTCACAGTGCTTCCAACTTCCTGTTAGTAGTTTGGGAAACACTGATCTAAAGGTAAAATATAGCAGGTATGGAGCAATATGTCCTGTTTACTTATATTCCTACTCTATTTCTTCTGTACTTCAGATTACATAATTCTGATCTCCATCATAACTTTTTATACTTGTCATTGTCACTCATTGTTTATAATTTGTTCCACTATTCTTATTCCTCAAATCTGCAAATCATTGTCTTTTTTCCTTCATATACCGAAAGTCAATGGGTGGTTACCAATTTTCTACAAATGAAATTACTGATTTTTCTTTAAGCATTGTCAGTTTGTCCATTTCTGCTAAGTCCAAAATGTTTATCCACCATTCTTCCACTGAGGGTACTTCTGATGTTGTTCATTGTTGCTTGGAAAGATTCTCACTGCATGAGTCATATATTCAACTTTTTTCTCTGCACATTCCTCTGTCAATCCCAATAAAAAGGCTTCTGGTTTCATTTGTATATTTGCTTTTAGAATCTGTTTCATCCGAGTACCTGACGCCAGTACCTTCTGCTTTTTTCACATGTGCACCACATGATAAATTGAACCTTCTTGTTTTTTACATTTCCAACATCACTTGACACATTTACACACATTTTTGCAAGTTTACTAGGCATCGTGTACCACCTATATATCATTTTATAGGAATTTAATATTCATATTTAAGGGTAACTTCAAACTTTTGGTCCATAGTCTTTCCCATTGTTCCATTAAGATATCATGCCCCACCTTTTTCACCCATTGGGTCATACGTGATTTAACCTGTTCATCTTCTGTCTTGTATTTCAATAACCATTTATACATTTTGGCAATGATCTGAATTTCTTCCCCACCTAATTGTATTTCTAGTTGGGTTTCTCTCTCTTCAAAACCATATATATTTTTATCTACCTGAAATCTTTCCAATAATTGTACATATAAAAGCCATTGACAATTGAGACCTGTGGAAGGAAGAATTTTGGTGGAAAAGGCAAGGGAACCCCAGCCTGATTAGGATTTGTTAGTGCTAAAGAGGGACATGTGACACACCTCTTCGAAATGAGATGAGCTCATGTGACCCAAAGGCATACATGCAACGATTTTTAAATACACATGATCTAGAAAAATGGCACAATCAATATTGCTCGTGTCAGATGGACCCGATGCCCATCTATGTGAAACTGTAAAACTGTGTATTCTGGGACCTCCCGTAAGGAATTGATCAGAGTAAAAAATAAATCCTTTTAAGATGATAATGTGAGAGCCTATTTTTCATAATCAGAAGTTTTCCTTTAACTTAATTTTAGGCTGGTATAACATATGTTATCAGATAAATGTTCCAAATTATGAAAGGGGTTCAGAATTCATTTTTGTACATGCTCAGTTTCAGCTCTTAAGGCAGCTGTGAGCATCATTCAGGTTACAGGTTCTAATCATTTTTTTTAAACTTCTCCACCAACTGAAGTCAGTAAATGTAAAACAGTGGCCGGGGAGCGTAGTATGACACCGAATGGTGGCTCAGGAAGCAGAGCCAATTACTTGTTGCACCCCATGAGTTACACACTGGGTTGCCCTGCACATAAAAGGTCAAGTATATATACAGGTGAGGGATTCTGATTCCTAATAGTTTCTCTGTAGCCCACTAGGGGGACTAGGTCTGTCTTCATCCCATATCCTGGTTGGAAACCAGGCTGGAAAGGATCTAAATACTTGTATCTCAACCAGAACCTCCTGGAGTTGAGAGGCCATGGCCTACTCTAGGATCTTGCTCAAAAAGGGCAAATTTGAAACTGCCTGATATTGGTTTAATGTGCTGAACAGCAGGGAAGCTTTCAGTTTTTTAACACACACCACTGTCGCCTTCAAATGGAGGGAACACCACCATCCCCAAAGGAGGCATTTATAACCTTCCAAACCTACACCCAGCCCAGCCCTGGCAGTTAGCTAATTAATAGTTAAGACAGGGAAAAATCCAGGATTTAGGTAGTAGGTAGTAAAACCTTGCCAATTTTACTACAGATAGCCAATGGATCTGTCAGTAAATCCCAATCTACTTTCTGTCTGCTCCTGGTGAATTCTAGTCTGTCTGAGACTACTAGAAGCCATTCTGTAGATGGAAAGTAAAAACCCCATGACAACAAGGCAATGGGCACCTTGAAACATTTCAAACATATTTGTGCAAATTGATCAAAATGCTTATGTCTTTCTCCCCCTCCCCTTGTCTCTCTATTGCTCCCCTCCTCCAGCCATCCCTAGCGGCCCCAAAAACAGAGGTTCTTATGACAACAGCCGAGGCAGGCTGTCTGTTTGCAAGTTCTATCGCAGCTGGCTGGAAAACTGCTCTGGGTTAAACGATATGACCTATGGCTACAAAGAAGGCAAGCCATGTGTCATCATCAAGCTCAACAGAATTCTGGGCTTCATACCAAAGGCAAGTGCTGCTTTTCCTATCTAGGTATGCAGACAAGGTTGAAGTGAAGGTGGGAAGACATAGCATGGCCTCCTGTGATGAGGAGATTTGGATGTCTCACCTTGAACACACTGTGTTCTCATCTCTGGGACTGATATGAGATAAACACTGGATGGCTGCTTGAACTCAGAATTCTTAGTGGGGGAAAGCTCTACTCTTCATCCTCTGATCACAGGGAGGTGAACATTAGCATTCTGTTGTAACTACCTGCAACCACTGGCTGGTGGTTCTGACATTTCAGTTCTTGTCATATATCATGTATTGTATTGGTAAAGGGTCTTTCTTCAGCCTTGCAAGCATGTGCATAGGTTCCTAGCCCAGAAATATTTTAGCTACCTCTGGCTGTAATCCTGTGTATATTTGCCTGGGAGAAAGCCCCACGGAACCTAGCGATACTTGCTTCTGAATAAACATGCCTCATATTACACTGTTAATTACATGTGGACCAAAAGAGCCAACTTTTGTACTACTTCTGGACCTCTTTACCTAGATGCACTTATTTCCTTAGCTAAGTGACCAGGCAAGCAGCTACTGGTAGTCTGACCATATAGAGTAGAAGGACTCTCACAGATTTTCTGTAGACTTTAGTTGGCTCCTCTTCTGGTCTTCAAGTGATACCTGGGGACTACTTTATGGTTGCTGAGAGCGTTGTCTGAAAACCACACAGATTCTTGCTGAGTTCAGACTGTAACTCCAGCCTCTTTCTCACAAATCTACTTCATCTCCTCATCTGTGGGTATAAAACAGTTTTGGAAAGAGCGGATTTAGGAAATACACTTCTTGGAAATGGACTTCTTCATCTATTAACAAAGATTGTGATGGCTGTTTTAAACCATTTGTAATGTGTTTCTTTTTCTTAGCCTCCACAAAATGACAGTCTACCACCTGAGATGCTGGCAAAATATAACCCTAATATCATTCCTGTTCACTGCACTGCTAAGGTAAAGTAGTTCAAGCTTTTTGGGGAGGGAGGGACAGACCAGAAGCTAACAAATAGCCTTTGATGATGTTCACAAGCGATAAAGATGCCTATGTTATTTTTTCCCTGTGCCGCAACTAAAAGGGCATTTTCCACTGTTGCCTGGCACCTGGAATTCAGTCCAGCATGAAAGTGGAAGCAGACCTTGAGTTCACTCAATTCACCCTCTACACATACCTGTTTCTCTCACTATGGGACAAAGGTAATGACCACAACTGGAGTTTCTGTTTAAATGCAAGGTTTCCCTGACCCAAATAGACAGAACCTGCTTTTTGAGCAAGGGTCTATTTTGCAGCCTCAAGGAGATCTTGCATTCAAACACAGAAACTCCTGCTGGCACCCATTAAGCTTTGCCCTGCAGTGAGAGAGGGAGCCAATGGGGACTGTATCTCAGTGGTAAGCTACACTTCAATTCCTAATCAACATCCTATTCCGTGGACATGTGGAGAAAAGAAGTGGGATTTCACCTGCTGGCCCTGTGCCAGCCTTATGCATTGCTCTGAATGTCTGTATAGAATGTAGGCATGTTGGGTTCTTGACTGTGCAGACCATGTAGAGCTGTGAGTGAGTGAGCTCCATGCATTCAACTGAATGTGTGGATGTTGGGAGTGGAAATGATCTACAGGTTGAGTCTCATTATTGGAAAAGGTTCCTTCCCAGAACTCAGGGGAATGACAAAAATCTATAGCAAATCAATTTAAAAAACAGTTCCCTTGCTCTGGTGATTTAAAAACAGCCTTGCTGACCTTTGTGATGTTAAAATAGTCATTAAGACAGCAATCCAACCATCCATCTCTCTCCAGGCCCTCCAACAATCAGTCTCTCTCCAGACCCTTAGAAAGGATTATCTTTCTTTCAGGGGGAAGGGAGTGGGGGTTGCTTGGAGAGAGAATATGATTGATGGATTGTCAGCTGGCTGCCCTTTCTCTAACTATTGTAAAGGACTGTTTTCCTTTAATTTAAAGGGCCCTTCTCATCATGTTGAGATAAAAATCTCTACAAGAGTAAGAAAAGCATTTTAAAGGGGTGCGTTCTTCCCCTTCTCCAGGGTTCAGCACATTCATTCTCATGTGGCCATTCATGTTGAGTAAATTTGTGTATAAAAAATCTGTGTATAACAAGGTTGGACCTGTATCTCCATGCATTCATCAAACTTGCAAAATAGATATTCAAGTGGGTACAAAGCAGTTGAAATCTATAGAAGTGTCTGGGCAGGCAGATTAATGGAGTGTCTTTTCAAGGGGATAGCTTTGTTTCAATTGTGAGGTTTAAAAATGACAATAGAATAGGAAATGAGGAAAATGAGCTTACAAAAGGCAATATGTGCAAGTGTTTGTCTCATTCATTCCTCCAGAAAGAAGAAGATGCTGACAAAATTGGCACTGTGGAATACTATGGCATGGGTGGTTATCCTGGCTTTCCTCTACAATACTACCCGTATTACGGCAAGCTCCTTCAGCCCCAATACCTACAGCCCCTTTTAGCAGTGCAGTTCACCAACCTGACCTTTGACACGGAGGTGCGTGTTGAGTGCAGGGCCTATGGCGAGAATATCTACTACAGTGACAAAGATCGTTTCCTGGGACGTTTCGAAATGAAATTCCACATTAAAAGCAGCTGATCACAAGCAGAGTTTTTTCTTCTTTTCCTCCTAGCCATTTAAAAAGTATATATATAAAAAAAGACAAAACCTACTAGTCTTGAACAAAACTGTCATACGTATGGGACCTACACGTAATCTATATGCTTTACACTAGCTTTCTGCATTTAACTAGGTTAGAATGTAAACTTAAAAGTGTAGCAATAGCAACAAAGATATTTATTCTACTGTAAATGACAAAAAAAAGAGAATTGAGCCTTGGGACATGCCCATTTCTACTGTAAATTATGATTCCATAACTGACTTGTAGTAAGCAGTGTTTCTGCCCCCTAAGTATTGCTGCCTTGTGAATTTAATTTAGTGTACAGTACTATAGGTGCATTACTCTGGTCATTTTTCAAGCCATGTATTATTGTACCTGTTTTCTACTTTCTGTGAGCAAAGATTTGCTGTCCAAGGTGTAAATACTCAGTGGGACTAAAACTGGCATGGTACTTTTAATTATTGTTTTTGTTCCTTTTTCCAAAAGGCCCAACTATGAGATTATTCAACAGCACTCCATAGAGCCTTTTTCTTCTGTGGTCTTAGGACTTATTTAGTATGGTGGCAGGGAAAATTAACTTTGAAGCCAAGCTGAAGAGAATAGGTGATTGCGTACTGTGCTTTGTAGCGACTGCTGCCTTTCTGCCCCTCATCCTCCAGTATGTTCTGAAGTTGTGTAAGAGATGTGAGTCAGCCCATCACTCTCCTAAGTGATGGGAATAATTATTTTGCTTTGTATATTTTCTTCTTTTCCTGCTAGAGGCATCATATGCTGTGGTGCTGTCTTTATTGAATGTTTTTAACCATTTTCATGGTGGAAGAATTTTATATTTATGCAGTTGTACAATTTTATTTTTTTCTGCAAGAAAAAAGTGTAATGTATAAAAATAAACCAAAGCCACATGTCTGAAAATAAATCTTTATTTTGAACTTTATGAAAAGCAATGCAGATACCCCATCAACTGGTGTTAAATGTTGTCTAAAGTGCAAAACTCTATGTTCTAACATATGTAATAGCCAGGAGTACAGTGCTCTTGTTGATCTTGTATTTCAGTCAGGTTAAAACATTGGACAATAAATGAATAAACACACATCTTCCATCCTGTGGCCTGCTTTTTTGCAAGTGGGTTCTGTCCCATAGTTAACACAATCGTCTGCTTAGAGGTCCAAGATATTGAAAAAGTACTGGACCTGCAAAAGAAACATGTTACAGAGCAACTTTAGTGGCATTGTATTCTGAAGAACTTGCTCAAACATCTCCAGTACCTCATGCGTAGAGTTCTGAAGGCAGCTTTGATAGGCACAGGCCACATTTTAGCAGGCTTCAGAACACACAGTTTGGTTGGACTGGTTAGTCTCCGCCTCGTTGCATAGACCCCCCTCCCCCGTTTTCCCCAAAAAGTATTTTATAAGTAGAAACTAGCTAATCATTGGGCAAATCCCTCCCTCTCGATCATCTCACAATTAGTTTATCTTTTTCAACCTTTCCTGAGAGTACTTAGAAAAGAGTTTTTTTTACCAAAAGTTTGGAATGTTGGCACACCTGAGAAGACTCCCTCCAGGTCTTTTCTGCCGCTACTTCTTTCTCAAATTTACCTTTGCAGAGGGATTAAAACCAATGGTTGGTTATGACAGAGGCTGTGTAGATCTTTTTAAAACCTGGATGCCTCTGAGCATGCTTAATGAGTTTTCATATGAGCTCTGATGCACAGAAACTACAGTGCCCAGTGGACACTTCAGCATAACTAAGGCCGAGGCCTATGGAACCTCCATCACTAGCCAGACTTTGCCCTGCTGATTTCCTGCATCTCTTTGCAAGGGCAAGTTTGCTTGGAAACCTGGGAGGACTGGTTGGCTGTTAGCCCATTATAATCCAGGCCTGCACCTAAATAATCATGTTGATTCTTCAAGGAAGAAAAATGGAGCAGGGGTAACTACCCTTGCTCCATTTTTCTTTCTTGTAGAATCAACATGGTTAGGTATTGTTGGGTGGCAGACTGAACCAACCAGCTGTTTGGCTTTTGAACCATATTCTTAATCAGGTGCAGGCTATCAGGGAGTGGGGGGAGAAACCCTCATAATCTTGTATGCTGTGCCTGATTCAGTCTGATACCAATATCAGCTATAGACTTATCTGTAATTTTGCTTTATATTAAGACAACAATATGCTTCAAGAACAACATGGAGTTCCAACCTGTTTTTTTTTCTTGTAAGACTAGTGGGAAAGAATGCATTCTTAACCTTTATTCTGCAAATGCCACCATTTAAAAATCTTATTTGTCACCTGCTAGGCTCTTAAACTAGAAGCAAGTCCATGGGGGGGGGGGGGAGAAGGGGACAGAATCAACAGTTGGCAGGAGAGGTTTATCATCCTTCTAAGCCATTTTCCCTTCCACTGCTCCCTCATTACCTCAAAATCACTTACAGGGACCTAATGTTCCTGACAGAGAAGCAAAATCTCAAGCTCTGATTTCAGAAGAATTGACAGATCAACATTCAGAAGCCATGAATCTACTAGGACTGCTGGGGATGATGGTCTCAGGCCCCTGCTTTAGGCCAGACTATATTGCAGTGAAAACCTCTCCAGCAATTTCTCCTACAATTCCAGGGTACAACTGCATCTCAATCAAGTCTCACTATGAGGTTGCATCAGTAGTGAAGTCATTTTTCTGGTAATCTCACCTGAACAGGTTTCTCAAGGGGTTTCCCTTGAAGAAAGCTCAAAGGATGGGTATGATGATGATGGATGTTAGCCTATGGAGTGTATACTGCATGGAATTGACAACTCAGTCAATGGTTCCCTGCAGTGGAAGAAGAGTATCAACTGGCTGCCACAGACTAGCTACCCTAGCTAAGATGGCAGTCTTCCCTCCCCTATTGTTCTTGTTAAGGAATGTTCTTGTTAAAGGTCTCTAACCTGTGAAGCAGAGCCAGAAGAAACGTGCTACTTCAGATGAACTCTGCCTCTTCACACTGTGAGGGAGAGACATCTCAAAAGTCTACAAATTATCTCTGGGGAATTAGGTTTAATTGCTGGCATTTAGGCTGTAATCTTATACACTCTTTTCTGGGAGTAAGACCTATTGACCACAGTGGGTCTCAGTAGACATGCATAGGATTGCACTGTTAAGGAACTAGAATTCTTGGTCATTAGCATTCTACAGAAGCAAGAAGTTTCCCAAAACTCTACCCACTTGTGAAAGATTCAAAATGAAAGCTTCTCATCAATGACTTACATAGTATATAAATATCACCACAGAACTTTTATTGAAAACAAGTTGCTATGACTTTAGTTGCATGCTGTTGACAGGGTGACTAAGTTTAAGACTTGTTGCAGTTGCCTTTGTGCACTTAAATGTGAAAAAGATCTGACTAGCTTTGTTTGATCAAAACCTGTTCCCATATTTCCCCAAAATACAGTTCTTCAGATTTTAGGGCTATGCTTATGGGAGTTGTATCAGTTCAAATGCCAATCCTTATCTGAAAGACTGCTGGCAGCCTGCTATATTATGCCTGCAAAAATTACACCCTCACTCTAAGTCAGGGGTGTCCAAACTTCTTGGGAGGAGGGCCACATCATCTCTCTGACACTGGGTGGGGGGGAGGGCAGGAAAAAAGAATTAATTTACATTTCAAATTTGAATAAATTTACATAAATGAATATATTAGAGATGGAACTTGTATGAATGAATGAAGGTTTTGCAATAGCTCAAGGCCTTGCACAAAGCAAGGCCGGCCTTTCCTTCACTGCCGCATCACAGGCATGAAACAGCAAGCAGTGGGGGGAGCCCTCATCCCACAGCACATGCAAGAGGTCAAACAGTTGGCTGTCATGCTGAGAGCAGTTGCATCAGGCCAGCCTGGGCTCCAGCAAGTGAGGCTCATTGGAGTCTGGGGGCTCCCCGTGGGCCAGATTGGGAGTCCTTAGGGTCTGCAAGTGGCCCCAGGTGGCCTCAGGGCCAGGGTTTGGGCACCCCTGCTCTAAGTATTCCCTTCTTGCCCCATAATGTGCAGGACAACACATCCTGCATCTGAATACAATCATATTTCTATATCCCACCAGCAACAGCTAATGATGTAGAGTAGGAGACACGGAAACACATGACAATGTGGATAAGAATTCAACTCAACCATAGATATATGTGGTAAAAAATTAAAAGTGGTTCCCCATAATGTGGGTTGGGGTTACAAGTCAGTCCCACAACTGCAAAAATTGAAGACCACAGTATTAAATCATTCATAGAATTGTCACATTTATATACTTCCAGCTCATTCAAAGATGCCCAGTTTACAAGTCATCTCTCAGTAATCTCTGTATGGCTTATGGGTGTTGTGGGCTTACAAATAAATCCTAAGAGTGAGTTACATACAAACATTATGTTTGGACAGGATAGTTGCAGAGAGGACAGTGGCACAATTTACAAACCTCCAACCAGCAGGATTCCTCTGGAAAAGAAGTATGGCTAACACCGCATTCTAGCTTTAAAGCTGATTTCTTAATTGCACTGTCCGAAGCATCACAAACATGCTAAGGAACCCCAAAGACCAAAATAAGGAGGATTTAAAAATGCACAAAATTATCAGTTTTTCATTTCAACATACGACTACTTGAAGCAACTTAGCTGCCAGTGAGCACACAAACCTTTTAAAGAATTAACACATACAAGGCAGGAAGGAGGACTGACTCCATAACTATAATCTCAAGCAGTAAGAACTGATTTGGTCAGCCACTACAGTGATAAAAATTGCATATGGCCAACCAGTAGTCCACACAATGTTTCTGCCTTTCCTCCAGAAACCTCAGAGTATAGCTAAGAGTGGGTCCAAATGATCTCAATCCCAGCCTGGGTCAATTCTGGAGATGGAAGTTCAAAGTTGATGGAATCTGGCACTTGTCAATCTTCCATTGGGCAGAGAAAGTACTTCAGCATTGAAGGGCGAGTTGGATTTGGTCCTGGAATTTTTCCAGTGCTGATCAGCCAGTCCTGCTTAGTATGACCCACCTGACAGAAGACTAGAACATGAAACTGAATTCAGTAGAGAATTTCCAGTCTTATACTATGGATTCTGATAGCCTCTTTCTACATTTTGAAAGATTACCTAACTATAAGCCTATAGCTCTAAATGTGCAACTTCTGTGCTGACTTGCTCCCAAATGGTTCCCCATTAGTAGAGTCCCTATACCTCCAAATAGCTCCCCCAGGGCAGTGGTTCTTTACCTTGGTTGGGTCACAGATCCTGTCACGGGGTGGGGCAAGTGCCTTTCCCTTTAAGATGGATTAAGTTGGGTGTTTGCTGCCCAGGTGTAGTGCATCAGTAATTTAGAGAATAAATCGTGGGCTTGGGTGCCTGAAAATACACACACAGCAGGAGGAAGAGAGCTGAGGGTTAACATCTTTTATACTGAAAATGCTGAGACCTGCATGGTGGTAATTTTAGCCTCTTTTTAGTTTCTTGCTTTTAGCTACTGTAATGCATGTAACTATGTCTTTTGGAGCAATTGAAACTCCCTTAAAATAAAAATATTTTACATGAAAAATTGGGTGCAATTATTGACCAAGGAATTGTATGTTAATAGGACCTTGGGCTTGGAGTAAGCTAATTAAAAAAACATTGCTCTTGGGGGTTTGTGGAGGATGGTGTAAGATTGGAGGAGGGTTAAATCCTGCTTGGCTTGGGAATCTCCCCTGGTCCTTCCCTACCCCAAGGGTGATGTTTGTGACAGACCCCTTTGAGAATCTCAGGAAAGCTTAAGATTCCCCTTCTCAGAAACACACACACACATAAACACATATACACAATTTGTATGCACCTGGTTCACAGACAAGCCCCCTCCCCCAGTTCAAGAATTCCTGCTCTAGGGGGAAAAGCAAAATAGGTCCTGCTTGACAATTAGGAATACAGTATTAAAAGGCCAAATTCTAGGAAGGTAATTCTGTAATAAATAAGCTGAAATCTGGAAATTCCACAGATCACAGCCCATGTCCTGTTTGTTCTCAAACCTTGTAATACAAACACAAGTTCACAGAGCTACTTGATTGGCATTTCACAGCAGAATGTGCATTAGTGTCACTTCCATACTTTCCACCTTCAAGAGTGCAATCGGTGCATGACTTCTCAGACATTTCACTGAGTTCAACAGGGCTTACTCTCACATGTGTGTGTACAGGGATTGCAGTCCTAATCACCTAGGGAGTTTACATACTTGTGCAACCCATGATAAAAGCTATTACAAAAGTCCTGACTGTACCATTTGTATAGAGAATGATCTTTTGAACACTGTGTGCCCTGAAAGCAGTGAGAGGTTGGATGAGGGATTCAAAGCAAAGCAAACACTTGGGAGAAGTGGAAACACTGTTTTAGGGAAGTAGGGGATTAATCCAGGAAGCATTACTGAGTGATGTTGATACTGAAGTGGGGAAATTTCACTGTTTGCAGTTCTCCCCAAGAGTGAAAACTCCTGTGCAAAATTCAAATAGGGAGCAGATGTTGAAGCCAATCTAGAACAGCACTTTTTAATGAACATAAGAAGAGCCCTGCTAGATCAGGCCAAGGTCCCATATAGTCCATCTTCCTTAAATCACAGCAGTCCACCAGATGTCTTTGGGAGCACTCAAAACAACAAGACAGTGTATCCTGATTCTTTTCCACTTCAACAGGGATATGATAGCACTCTTCAAAATACCTGAAGGGCTGGAACAAATTTTTTCTCAGCTGCCTCTGGGGGTAGAACTAGATTCAATGGATACAGACAGTAAGGGAGGAGATTTGGCTGAACATCAGGAAAAAATTCTTGACAGTCAGAATTTGGCAATGGAACAGATTGCAAACAGAGGTTTGGAAGGCACCTGCTGGAGAAAATCTAGAAGGATTTCCTGCTACAGGCAGGGGGTTGGTCTAGATGACCCTGTGGGTTTCTCTATGATTCTATAAATAAACAAATTCACCCACCCATTCCAAATTGCTTCTTTCTCGACAAGATCAAACATCAGACACCTTTGGTTCAAATATGGACAAATGGGGTGGAACCAATTGTATACAATTATAAAAATTCTAATCTTGGTTTTTAGGTTGGTGTTCCATCACCATTTGTGGAGTGAGCCTCCTAACATGGCCATGCTTCATTTGAAGTTATTTCCTTTTGGATTTTTTAACCCAGAAAATATGAAGACTAAGCATTTTATGGGGAGTACCTTAATAGAAGATGGGAGTTATGCTGGTACAGCATAGTGGTTAAAAACATAAGATCTGAACTGGAAGTCAGATCAAGTCTCAGCTAAGTTGGAAATGTAACTAGATGGTCTTAGACTAGCCATGCTCAAGACATCATGTGTAATATAGGGATTATAATATGGAGCTATTATAAGGATTAAAGAGAATTACTTTCAGCATTTAGGAAAAGATTTGTTTTTCTTTGTTTAAGTTCATTTAAGTTCATCTTTGCAGCCATAAGGGGAAGAAATTTACTATAAAACAGAAACAGAGGGATAGGATTCTAACAAGAGTTCAGGAACTGCTCAAATGCATCTCATGTGTTGCATGAAGTCTGTGTCAGTCATGGAGGTTTGGGTGTTCAGACAGAATATCCAGGAGGCTTTCATTTGCAAGAATAAATCAAACCAATACTTTCCAAATTTTTAAAAACTCTGTTTTGTATAGCTTGTGAAGAAGAGGGTTTTCAGTACTACATGCTCCGACTATGGCACAATTTGATAAAGTGCAAAGAAAGAAATTTCCTGCATTAACAAACATTTTCTTATGAACATAAATATGGCTACACTATTATCCTTAATCATACTGTCAGTTCTCTTTATATGCAAATTTGCTGTCTGTGAATTCACTTATCCACAAAGGGTAGACTTGCTACTTTCATTGTTCACTGCTCTGTTCTGGTCATCTGTTATGCAGAGCTCTTCCACAGCCTGCAGGGACCTACAGGATGGCGCTTGTGACCATCATGGACCCCTTTAAAATGGCCAGTGGAAGCTTCTGTCTGTCCTTGCAGCCTCCAGAAGGTCTCTACAGTATTCAAAAATATTTTGTTACTTCCTGCTGCACTCTACTGGCTTCCTGTAGGGTCTCTGCTGGATTCTTCTGATGGCAGGAAAGGTACCTGAAAGATACCCAGGGTGCCCATTGTACCTAACCTCATTGATCCTATAGGATCACTGGTTCGTCATCTGCAAATTCACTATCTGCTAGGATTATGAGAATTGACTGTATGTCTGATTTTTGCCAATTCAAATACTTCAAAGTTGCTCACAAAAATAAAACAAAACAGCAGAAATCAACAGAAGGAGCAAGAGCTAACAGTAAGAGAACAAAGCAATAAATAGGAATTAGGTTATCTAGCAGTTCTGCAGGCCAAGATAATTTTACAAATTAAAAAAAAAAATCTAAAAAACAAATACAATACAACAGGAATATCTTTCAAAAATTAATTGGAACTGACATAGGAGATTTTGCCCATTGTCTATAGCCTTTACTGGATGGAGTTCAAAATGCTTTCCCTTTTCAGTGAAAATTTAAAGCATCTTACATGGGATTATGTCACTTGGTATGGGCCCCTAATGAAAAGCAGTGTTGCAAAATCACCATATGACTGGGAGAAACAATGGCCCCTTTAAGTAATTATTTAAATGCTACCAAGGGAGGGAATGCAGCAAGGAAGAGCCTGTGAAAAAAGGGTCAGTCCTGCCTTTGATGATCAGTTCTCCCATCAACTATTTTACAACCCAGACTGTCCTGAGAAAATAAGAGTTAAATTCCAAACTGCTTAAAGGCTGGTTGCATGGTAGGTTGAAAGTTAATATGTAACACTGTAAGAGACCTTTGTTCAGAAGGTGACACAAGTGAGTGCTGGGCAAAGAAAGTGTCTGTTTTTAGCAGTTTGATGCTTTACAGAGTTATCCATTTACCCGCTTTACAGTTTCCAATATCAAATTATAGCATAAAGTTTGGTACAAAGGGGAAAAATCAAAATTGTTTAAACATGCTTATGTTTTAAGAAGTTTGCATTCTGTAATTCTGCAAATTTACTTCTAAGGAAAATCAATCATCTATAGCTGGTGCTGTCCATGATTTTATTATGATTAGATTATGCCATCTTTTACATAGATTACAACATCTTTTACAGAGTTGTACAGGCAACACAGAGAGGACTGCAGATGAATAAACACTACAAAGACGAGCATGCAACATCTTAGTCTAGTTTTCATTCAGAAAACATCTTGCCTGTTCTACACATAGATGACACTATAAAAATATCTATATAAATATGGAGGGAAGCTGCTAGAGATTTCCCCCATCCCACCTATGACCACATGTCTCTTCACTAAAAATGAACAGAGAGAAAAGAGTAAGTGCGAAGCACAGTGAACAGAAGAGCCACATAGCTAACACCAGGTCATCACAAATTTCAGTGGACTGGCTTGTGTTGGTGCAGATGGAGGGAAAGCAGCAGCCCATTTGGCAGGTGTCCAGAGGTTGGGGCTGCACCCAACAGAATTCTAAAGAGTAAAACATCTCCATTCAAGCACTACTTTTAACTACACCAGGGGTGCTCAATAGGTGGATCGCGATCTACCGGTAGATCGCGAGGCAAAATGAGTAGATCGCGGAGTGCCGACCCCCCCCCCCTTCAGGTGCCTCTGGGAGGAAACGCCGGGAGTAAGGCCCATTGTACTCAATGGAGCTTACTCCCAGGTAAGTGTGGCTAGGATTGCAGCCTCACAGCCTAATCCTAGGCATGTCTACTCAGGAGTAAGTCCTGTTATACTCAGTGGGGCTCAAGGTACACCAACATACATTGTACACATAAATGTTATATGTTATGATGGTGCGAACATTGTAAAAAAAACTCTGGTAGATCTCCGGGCCTTGCTAGGTTTCAAAGTAGCTCTTGAGCCAAAAAAGTGTGAGCACCCCTGAACTACACCATTTAATCCCTTGGAAGTTCACAACTCCTGTGCATCAGGTTGTGACATTTAAAATGGTAATGAACTCAACACAGTACACAGCCACTTTTCCTCCCCTCTCCACTTCCTCTTAGCATGGGCCCCTGAAGGCCTGACAGGTTGAGTAAAATACATCATCTCAATCCACTTGTATACTTCTGATATTTAGGGAGGTGAACTATAATGGAGTGGGCACTGGGCCACACACCCTCTCCTTTGCAAACTTCTTATGCCCTGGCACTGTATGGTGTGCCAAATGCAACTGAGCATGCTTTTATTCTAAATTACTTCTTCTAAATTGAAAGTAAATACCAGACAAGAACAAGAAGTTCCTGTGAGAGAGCAAAGCATATGTTTCTTCATGGTGAGCTGTAAAAACTACACATTCAGTACTTAGCAGAAATTTAACAACTGCACTCATCACTGAACCAGCTTATAACCTGCCGAAAACAAAGCACCTCCAGAACATTATAACCCCATGAATGGGGTGGGGCATTCCTCCTTGGAAATGCAAGTGTGACAACATAAAGAACATCAAGTGCTGAGCAGGCCAATACTAGGTTGCTCTACAGCAGAGATGCCAATAAGCAGCATTTTCCATTTCAATACAGGGGGGTATTAATTCATTTGTTTTGGCATCACTGCCCTTTCACATTTCTTTCCAGTGCCCCTCTAATCCTCAAGCATCCCCCAAATATATGGCATTAATCAGGGACCATTAGTGACCCAGAATAAGATGAGGTGCAGACGGCATCAGTTCATCATGCAAGGTTACCGGACCAATAATATGAAAATGAACATACCCCCCAAGCTTCTAGACTCTAAGCTTCACAATGATTCTGCCAGATCCCTCTTATATATTTCAGCAAACTGTAAAACAGTTAGAAAATGACACTACGCTCTTTGCTGGGCCACTTCTTTAACATCCCAATCCTGATTAGCACCAGTGCAGTGGGGCCGCAGGGCCTCTGCTTTATCCAGCACCGACTGGGGGCTTGCTGGAGGTCTCCTTGGAGTAAAGGGATATTCTCCCCCTTACCCTGGGTAACACTTCGGCCTGCCCAATGGGGCTACTCAGATCTGCAGCAGATAATTCGCTGGCAGATGTCCAAGCATTGCCCCATGTAGGGCGTTCAGTTTTTCAAAACCTTGCTTCCTCTTAAATGTAGCTGAGTCATATCTACTGCAGAGCTTTTGGCATGGAACCCAAATATTCAAGAGCACACACTGCTCTCTCTCCCACCAGCGTCGGCCTACACGATCAACGTAAGTATATTACAACTATCTGTCCTTGTGCCACAACAGCTGTGCCAAAATAGCAACAGTTTCAACTGCTAGTTCAGGGATAGCAAACTTCGTTCTCCTTCCATATATGTTGGAGACACCCTGCCACTCCTCACTCCAACAAAAACTTAGATAGTTATGTAGCAAAATGTTTGAACCACACTTCATCTGTCACAGAGCAGTTGGAGCAGGTAGGATGAAAAAAATAACGCTGTATGTATGGTCTTGCTGAAGGCACCCTAATGGTATCACCCACCCTGTGAAACTATATAAGATTATTTTAGTTCCACCATGATTTTTTTTAACATGGAAATTTCTTTAAGTAGTTTTCCATTTCATTTATGTTTTTCTAGCAAACCATGAAATCCAACCTCGCTGATTACTTGCTACAACTATTGCCCTTACAAGAATCACAGCTTTTCGACTTTCATTCATACCCTGGGACATGAATAATTTAAACTCCAATCATACAAGTCTTCTCTTTAGAAGAGTTTGCAGAAATATATACTGTTGACTTTCTGACAAAAATTAAAGCCTAAAGAGTACTCTGAGTTACCCCATCCCTTCTAGGACAGGGATGTCAAACTTGTTTCATACAGAGAGCTGAAGTTAGCATTCATGGTGCCTACAAGGGCCAGAAGTGACATCATTAAGTGAAAGTGACTTCAGTAAGCAGATGACAGTCAGAAATAAGCAATTTGGTCTCACATAGAAATTCATTAGCTGCAAATGACAGAAGAGAAAATGTGCAAATCTTTCTCAGGTTTTCAAGATATAAGAGAACCCAATTATCAAGCTAAGAGAGCCCAATTATGATGGGAATAACAGAAAGCACTTTCCCACCACTGGGACAGCAGGGAGGCCAGTCCAAGCCCTGTTGGGCTGGCAGACAGGGAAGCCCACACCAGCTGTCAGAGCAGTGCAGGGGGCGTGGGAGGGCATGGGGAGGGCAGGGAGGAGGCATTTCGGGGTGGGGGGAGGATGGGTAGCGGGCGGACCTGTGAACAGATGGTGAGTGAGTGGGATGTGGGTTCAGGATCCTGCACTTATGCCGGATCCTAGCCCCGGTCCCGGGCATCCCAGAGCAGCTCTGGGCTGCTTGGATCTCTGCCACCTCTTGAGGCTCAGCCCAGGGCAAGGGGAATCACTTCCCTTTCCCCATGTTCCTCAAGAGGTGGCGGAGATCCGAGTAGCCCCATAGGGGCTGCTGCAGCACAACATGGAGAAAGGGGAAGCGATTCCCCTTGCCCTGGGCTGAGCTACTTTCAGCCCCAGTCCTGCTCTGGATGCAGGGCAGGCCAGCCAGCCCACCTTCTCCAGGGCAGGTTAGGATTGGGCTGTAAGAGACTGCACTGAGCTCAGAATTCAATTAAATGCCTCAAAAATCACAGGAAGGAATGGCTCAAAAATGTTATTACAGGCACTGACATTTTCTGATGTACAATTATAGCCTTCGATTCAATTAGGTGAAGAGGATTTTGCAACTGGCATGCTAACACTTACTCTTCCCTAAAGCAACAGAAATATCGCAGTACTTTACATTTTATGAATGAAAATGGGCTTATTCATGTTATGGCCAATGGCATTTTAAATTCCTCTCTCGACTACCTGGCTCCAATCAGTCATGTGAGGGTTACTTATTAACTTCACTGTGCTTGGTGAAGTCATTTACAGAAAAAAAAGTCAAGAGTTCAGGGTCAAACTATGAGTTACAATGAACTTTTAAAAGAAAAAGGCAGCTACCTCCTCTGTCCCAGTGGCATAGCTAGAGGGAGGTCAAAGTATTGATGGCTCCGCAATGGGCTATGTAAGCGTCCCCTCTCGCTCACCACCGGAGCCAAACCAAGCAGCAAAAACAACACAGAGGTGTCTCCTCTGTCTGACTAAGGCTGCAATCCCAACCACACTTTCCTAAGAGTAAGACCCATTGAACAAAATAGAACTTACTTCTGAGTAGACCTGATTAGGATTGTGCCCTATATTATATAAATGTATTTTTTTAAATACAGGTTATAAAGGGCCAGGTTGGCCCTTATTCTTCCATTATTTATCATATAGTACCTTTCTCCTCTTCCAAAAGTGGGTAACCAATATTCTAATGGCAATTTAAAAATTAAAAATTAATTCAACTGCTTAACTTGACCAAAGTTATTTTAGTTATCCCAGTAATACTTTACTGAGTTCATAATGATGATACCCTTTTCCTTTCCCTCCCCTACCTTTATTTCCAAAAGTATTTTTTACCGAAGTATACAGATAAGTTTTTGAATCAAACTTCACATTTTAACTTCAGAGTTCTAAAGTTGTTTTTTTCCCCTTTCGTGAGAACACCTTTTTAGGTATCTTCACAAGGAACACTGAGGCAGCAATCTCTATTCATACTGAGAATTAAGTCCCATTGACCTCGGAGAGATTCACGAGCATCCCAATCCTGAACTGCCTGACATGCAGGTCTGCAACGGTGCCAAAAATGGCTGCTGCCGCATCTGACACGCTCCATTCAGCCGCCACCACCTCCTCAGGAGAAGGGAAACTTTCATTCCCTTCCCCCAGGTAAACTGAGTAGCCCCACAGTGGGGCTACTTGATTCTACAGCAACTCGAAGGCGAAGGTGTAGACTCAAGAGCTTCCATGTCAACACGGAGGCTCTGGATCCAGTGGAGCAAGGCTGCACCAGTCCGGCCTCCCTCCCCCCCCCCGCTCCCTCCCTCCTTCCACCTCCCAGGAATACCTCCTCCCTGCCTCCTCCCACGCCCCCACCTACCTCTCCACTGCTCATCAGTCTGCGTGACTGCCGAGTGGCAGCGCTCCAGTGCTCCACCAGCACTAGCCCAGCACCGGCCAGTGCTGAGCTAACACTGGTGCTAGGGCCTGCAAACATGCCTTATAGCACATTTGTGACAGTCAGCACCGGCAGGGAGCCGGTGCACAAAGCTTAGGATTGGATCCTTAGTGAGTATTAGGACTGCAACATTAGAGTACATGGTAGCCTGCAAGTTGCCTGCAAGTTGTCATTCTGAATTAATGTTCAGAATCTGATGGGACAGTGTTCAGACCAACTATATTGGCACCAACATTATGGAACTCCCTTCCCCTTGACTTGAGAATGGCTCCCTCTCTTGAGAGCTTTCGGCGAGGCCTGAAAACACTGTTGTTTAAACAAGCCTTCTGATTTCTGGCCTTCTTAACTTTTTATACATCTTTTAGTTTTACAGGCTTGATTCCTCGGTGATCTGCTCTTTTACTCTTTTAATCTGACTACTGTTTTTATGGCCCTGTAGTGTGTTTTTAAATGTTTTTATCTGTTTGTATTAATGTTTTTTAAATTCTATTGTTTTTTAATATGTTGTTAGCCGCCCTGGGTCCCGTTAGGGAGAAGGGCGGGATAAAAATAAAGTTTTATTTTTATTTATTTATTATATCCAGTCCAATTATATCCATTTCAACTATAACCCACATGTATCCAGTTTTTTTTCTCTCTGCAATCATCAAGAGCTAAAAACTTGATTTTTAAAAATTAAAATAGAATGTAAGTTGAAGTTCTCAGAAGGAACGTTTGTACTAGATGCCAGATTCAGTGCTTTCACACTGAACATGTGGGAGGGCCATATAAAACAGAAACGGATCCCAAGATCTCCTGACCCAAAAACAATATGGATAAAATAGACAAAACATATAGCTTCACTGGCACTGCAGACAGAGATGTTGGTGCAAGTATTTAGGTTTGGGATGCCAGTCTCTTTCAAATTAATTTAAGTAGACAGTCATTATTACCAGTATGCCCATTTATGCGGTTGGTTAAATTTAACTTCAGCAGGTCCCATATCTGTGACCCTTGCATACATTTACTGCTGTTCAGGGGAAGTAAAACAGTTCCCTGAAATGACTGTGGTCTGTATAGGAGTGACATTGAGCAAAACCCCTGCAATTTTTCTGTGGTCAGTGATTGCCTAACTGTTTCCACACATGGTGTGATTGTAAAACTGTCAATCAGGGTGGCTGAAATTTGTGGTTGCTGAACCTCTTCTTCCTCTCACAGGGTGCATTTACTAACTGCAACAGAATGTCAGACAACTCAAAATTCACCACCTGAAAAATCTATGTAAACCCACCATAACCTGCCTTACCATTCACTTTTGCAGCATGTATTTGATTACAAGCAAGGGGATGTTTTCAGATGTGTGGCTGATATTGGTTGGATCACAGGACACAGCTATATTGTATATGGACCACTCTGCAATGGAGCCACCACAGTTCTGTTTGAAAGCACTCCAATATATCCCCCCTCTCTCCTCCCTCTGCAATCCTCCATTACCCTCATTCCTTCTCTCCCTCTGCAATCCCCCATTACCCACAATCCCCCCTCTCCTCCCTCCCCCTGCAATCCTCCCTTACCCTCATCCCCTCTCTCCCTCTGCAATCCTCCATTACCCTCAACCCCCCTCTATCCCCCTGCAGTCCTCCGCTACCCACAACCCTCCTCTCTCGCCCTGCAATCCTCTATCCCCCACAATCTCCCTTTCTGCCCCTCCACTCCTGCATCATCCCCTGGGGGCTGGGGATAAGAACAGGCCCTCAGTTTGGCTGTACCTGTCGTAACAGGTGACCAAACAGCCACCGGGTAGATGGGACTCGTCAGCCTGGGAAGGCAGCTCATCTAAGAGAAGGAAACTCTGACCTCAAACCTCCACTGCCTTGTGGCTACATCCAGTTGTGGAAAAGGCTTCAGGAGTCAACCTCAAGGCAAAATCCGGAGCCGGAGTCACCGAGGCAGTTCACGGCTGTACACAGTCACACTCTGGCAACTCCTGTGACGCCGCTGGAACCAACTGTATTGGCTTCTGCCTTTCCATTGGACCATTCCAGCGATGTGGAGAGGGGGGATTTGCTGCGTGGGTAACAGCCTATCCTCCATACCTTCTTTACCCAGGCTTCGCGCACTGCAGAGGACACTCCAACTTCGCCATACGGCATCGGCACAACACGGGAAGCAGCAGTTTACCAGTTATAAGTCTTCGCTCGATTGGCGTAGAGCGTGATGCGAGGGGCTGCTTCCAACGGTGGGAGAGATCATTGCATCTCATTGGGCAGCTACTGCCCGCCTTAAGCTGGGCAGTCCCCAGCCAGTAAGGTGTTGCCTCACCACAGTCCGTTAACCTCACGGGGTGAGTGGGGTTTAGGGAGAAAACCGACAAGCGGATCAACAACTCTGCACCATGCAACAGAAAACAGAAAACTCCTGCCCTAAAGCTGGGCACCTGAAATGTAAGGACAATGACACCTGGCTTCTCTGATGACCTGCAAGAAATAGACAACGCACGCAAAACAGCTGTCATCAACATGGAGCTGAACAGATTGCAGATCGACATTGTCGCCCTTCAAGAGATGAGGCTGCCGGATTCAGGATCTGTCAAGGAGAGAAATTTCTCATTTTTCTGGCAGGGAAAACCACCAAACGAAACCAGGGAACATGGCGTTGGCTTTGCGGTCAGAAATATCCTGCTGGAATCCATCATCCCACCTACTGTGGGAAGTGAAATAATTTTGTCCCTGCAGCTCCAGGCATCAGCAGGACCTGTCACTCTCATCAGTGCTTATGCACCGACTCTGTTATCTCCAGCAGAAGCCAAAGACAAATTCTACGATGACCTGGCCACCACTATCAAGAAGATCCCCGTAAAAGAGCCATTATTCATCCTCGGCGATTTCAATGCTAGAGTTGGTGCTGATAACAGTTCGTGGCCCACTTGCTTAGGTCAGTTCGGCACTGGGAAGATGAACGAAAATGGCCAACGCCTGCTAGAGTTTTGCTGTGATCACAGTCTCTGTGTCAGCAACAGGCTATGGCGTTTGGGCCTCTTCAGCCTAGAAAAGAGGCGGCTGAGGGGGGACATGATTGAGACATACAAAATTATGCAGGGGATGGACAGATAGGGAGATGCTCTTTACAGTCTCACATAATACCAGAACCAGGGGACATCCACTAAAATTGAGTGTTGGGCGGGTTAGGACAGACAAAAGAAAATATTTCTTTACTCAGTGTGTGGTTGGTCTGTGGAACTCCTTGCCACAGGATGTGGTAATGGCATCTGGCCTGGACGCCTTTAAAAGGGGATTGGACAAGTTTCTGGAGGAAAAATCCATTATGGGTTACAAGCCATGATGTGTATGTGCAACCTCCTAATTTTAGAAATGGGCTATGTCAGAATGCCAGATGCAAGGGAGGGCACCAGGATGAGGTCTCTTGTTATCTGGTGTGCTCCCTGGGGCATTTGGTGGGCAGCTGTGAGATACAGGAAGCTGGACTAGATGGGCCTATGGCCTGATCCAGTGGGGCTGTTTTTATGTTCTTAACATGAAGCCCCAACATAGAGTCTCTTGGAGACACCCACAACCAAAGCACTGGCACCAGCTCAACCTGATTCTCACCAGACGCTCCAGCCTTCCCAGCATCAAGATCACATGCAGTTATCAGTGTGCTGTGTGCGACACTGACCACTCCCTGGTGTGCAGCAGAGTGAAACTGCAAACAAAGCGACTGTATCACACAGAAGATAAAAGAAAGGAAGACCTTGTATTGATACCAGCAAGACCCGGGATCAGAGAAAAGTGGAGGAATTTGCACTAGCACTTGAGGAATCTCTTCCAGGCCCGGCCAACGCAAACGCATCCAACAGATGGGAACATTTCAAGAACACCGTTTACAACACCGCCTTGTCCATATTCGGCAAGAAGACCAACAAGGCAGCAGACTGGTTTGAAGCCCACTCTGAGGAGTTGACACCAGTCATTGAAGAAAAGAGGAGAGCTCAAGCAGCATGCAAGACCTGTCCCAGTGAGCGCAACCTGCAGGTCCTCGGAGCTGCTCACAGCAAAGTCCAGCAGACTGCCAGGTGATGTGCTTACGACTACTGGCTCCAGCTCTGTTCCTAGATACAGATAGCAGCTGACACAGGCAACATCAAGGGGATGCATGATGGTATCAAGCAGGCCCTAGGTCCAACGCAGAAGAAAATTGCCCCTCTGAAGTCTGCTGCAGGTGAGGTCATCCAGGATTGGGCGCAGCAGATGGAACGCTGGGTGCAGCACTACTCTGAGCTATATTCCAGAGAAAATGTAGTCACCGAAGAAGCACTGAACAACATTGAGTGCCTGCCTGTGCTGGAGGAGCTTGACAGTGAACCAACCCTAGAAGAACTTCACATGGCCCTGGACTCCCTTGCCTTTGGCAAGGCACCTGGAAAAGACAGCATCCCTGCTGAAGTCCTAAAGTGCTGCAAAGAGATCATCGTCACTGAGCTGCATGAAATCCTTTGTCTCTGCTGGAGAGAAGGTGGAGTACCTCAAGACATGAGGGATGCAAACATCATCACGCTGTACAAGAACAAAGGAGACAGGGGTGACTGCAACAACTACCGCGGCATCTCTCTCCTTAGTGTTGTAGGAAAGCTGTTTGCCTGGGTTGCACTAAAGAGGCTCCAGGTACTTGCAGAGAGCGTCTATCCAGAATCAAAGTGTGGATTCCGAGCCAACAGGTCCACCAGACAACTTAGACAACTTAGACAACAACTTAGACAACAACAGGTCCAACCAGTCCCCTTAGACAACTGCAGAAGAAATGCAGGGAACGACAGCCACTCTTCATAGCCTTCATAGATCTCACGAAGGCTTTCGACCTGGTCAGCAGGAATGGCCTCTTCAAGATTCTCCCCAAGATCGGATGTCCACCCAGGTTCTTCAGCATCATCAGGTCTTTCCACAAGGACATGAAGGGCACTGTTGTCTTTGATGGATCCACATCAGACCCCTTTGACATCCGAAGCGGAGTGAAACAGGGCTGTGTTCTTGCGCCAACCTTGTTTGGGATTTTCTTTGCTGTCCTGCTGAAGCATGCCTTTGGAACTGCAACAGAAGGCATCTATCTCCGGACCAGATCAGACGGAAAGCTCCTCAACCTCTCCAGACTGAGAGCAAAGTCCAAAGTCCAGCTGAAATGTCTGCGTGACTTCCTCTTTGCTGACAATGCAGCTGTCACTTCCCCACTCTGCCAAAGATCTCCAGCAGCTCATGGATCGTTTTAGCAAGGCCTGCCAAGTTTTTGGACTGACGATCAGCCTTAAGAAAACACAGGTCATGGTTCAGGATGTGGACTCACCTCCCTGCATCACAATCTCTGCGCATGAACTGGAGGTTGTCCATGACTTTGTGTACCTTGGCTCAACAATCTCCAACACTCTTTCTCTGGATACCGAGCTAAACAAACGCATCGGTAAAGCAGCTACCGCATTTTCCAGACTCACAAAGAGAGTCTGGTCCAACAAGAAGCTGACAGAACATACCACAATTCAGGTCTACAGAGCTTGCGTCCTGAGTACACTTCTGTACTGCAGCGAGTCATGGACTCTTTGCTCACAACAGGAGAGGAAACTGAACTCTTTCCACATGCGTTGCATCCGACGCATCCTCGGCATCACCTGGCAGGACAAAGTTCCTAACAACACAGTCCTGGAACGAGCTGGAATCCCCAGTGTGTATACACTGCTGAAATAGAGACGCCTGAGTTGGCTTGGCCATGTCGTGAGAATGGGCAATGGCCAGATCCCAAAGGATCTCCTCTATGGAGAACTTGTGCAGGGAAAGCGCCCTACAGGTAGACCACAGCTGCGATACAAGGACATCTGCAAGAGGGATCTGAAGGCCTTAGGAGTGGACCTCAACAAGTGGGAAACCCTGGCCTCTGAGTGGCCCGCTTGGAGGCAGGCTGTGCAGCATGGCCTTTCCCAGTTTGAAGAGACACTTGGCCAACAGACTGAGGCAAAGAGGCAAAGAAGAAAGGCCCATAGCCAGGGAGACAGACCAGGGACAGACTGCACTTGCTCCTGGTGTGGAAGGGATTGTCACTCCCGAATCGGCCTTTTCAGCCACACTAGACGCTGTTCCAGAACCACCATTCAAAGTGCGATACCATAGTCTTTCGAGACTGAAGGTTGCCAACTAAAATTTTTTTTTTAATGTTGTGAAAATCCACCCCTGGGATAGGTCTGTACTACATAGGTACATATACAGGTGCAGCCTATTTATCCACAGATTTTTTATCTGCGGATTGGTCTCTACGCTAATGGGGTTGGGGGTACTGAAAGTCACACACACCTTTGCCTCCTTTGCCCTGCACTGACATTTGATAATGTCCAAATCGACTTTCCTAATTAGAGGCAGGAAGACTGCAAGGCTAGGAACCACACCAACAATGGTGCAGATTTCTGGTGGCCACCATGCCTGCAGTGACATCTGAATTAGGGCAGAATGAATGCCTCAATCTGGAGGCACTTCTTGATTTAATTGCTACAAAAAAATTATCACTGTATTTATATTTAAATATCTCAATATATTTAATACCTACTAAAATAGCCATTTTATGCAATCTTCAAATCCCACTCACATCCCAATCTTAAAATCTTCAATAAAGGGTGAAAACTTTACATGGAACATCTCTTAAGTATAGTGGTTAACATCAATATTTCCATTTGCCAGATATTTCTCCTGTGACATATTCCTTAGTTCAGTTTTAGAGGAACTCTATGCATCTGTACTCCAAGTAAGCTTCCGCCCCCCCTCCCGAGTTTGATGGAACGTACTCCCAGGTAAGTGTGTATAAGTCTGATCCTATACACACCTGGGAGTAGGTTCCATTGAACTCAATGGGGTTTACTTCTGAGCAGATATGCATGAGATTGTGCTTTCAATCAATTCACAATATACATATAAAGGGTGAAGTACTCCGACTGCAATCCTAAACCCAATTACTGGGAAGAAATTGAAGGGGAACTTGCTTGTGAATAAATGCACACTGTCAGGGGCTACTTCAGTGGCCCTAGTACAACAGCTATAACTTTATGTAAAGTAAAGAAGGTACTTATGTGGAAACATTCTAAATCTCCAATAAATTATCCTGTACAGTACCTCCCAAAGATTAACAGTTGATGATATTGACTATCTAGTTTTTGTACCTAGTTGGATCATTAACTCTTCTAAAGTTTCTTGAATTTGGTTAGCAGTGTATGTTTTCCAATAGAACTAGCTTAACTGAAATATAATATTGCTTCCTCTTACATACGACACATATGTTCGAGAATTCATTATGTCTCGCATAAAAGAGATGAGCTGTATGGTAGCTTTAGGACTATCCAACCAAGGTAGAAACTAAATATTATGGGTAGAGGTGTTTGTTTCAGGTGAATAAGATAGGATTACAGCCCAAGTCTTACAGAACACAATGGGCTTACTTCTGAGTAAGATAAATAACACTGGGCCCAATCCTATCCAGTTTTGTAGTGCCAGTGCAGCCATACCAATGGGATGTGCACTGCATCCCGTGGTGAGGAGGCAGTCACAGAGGCCTCCTCAAGGTATGGGAATATTTATTCCCTTACCTCAGAGCTTCACTGTGGCTGAACCAGAGCTGGCAAGTTAGATAGGATTGGGCCCACTGTCTTCAAATTACTGGAGCCACATCATTACAATACAAGTTTCCCAACCCAGTCCCACTTGACTGGCCGCCACTTGTTGGGATAAGGAGACTCAAAATGCTGTGAAATTCCACCATAAATCCTGCACTAATGGTTATTACTGGGGAAGAGAGGAAGGCAAGGAGATGTGTGGCTGCAGTAATTCCCTGAGGCAACCAGCAACCCATTTTTACTAGGGTAGAAGTAACACGAGCATTTTATTGTTGAAACCAATACCCCTTCATTTTGCAATGACAGAACAGTCCATAACAACCCTGCAAGAATTCATCAATGGCCTTCACTATATTGCCAGAATCTTGAGGTAGGTGGAGAGTCCTGAAGATGCATTGTGGCAAAGGGTTTCAAATAATACACTGCTTGCCAGGGAACTCCCAAGACAGTATTCAGTGCTTCAGTACATTATTAATGTGACACTGATAAGACATCGGTTGCCAGTGCTGGGTGAGTGCCAACCGCTAAATGAGAAGTAAGCAGCACTTAAAGCGTTCTGTTGGCATTAAAGCTAAATCTACAGCTGAATTAACTTCAGAAAGGCAACACCACAATTGGCCTACATTATTAAAAGAATGTAAAGCAAAGGAACAGGTTGTCTGCAAGTGGTTGACTGCCATCACTCTACCCACATAAGAAAGGTTTACAGTTCAGCACCAAAACATAGTTTCACTTAGGATGACTTATCCAGACAACCCCTCAGTTACATGCAAAGCAAAACTTGGACGAATGGGGGAAAAGTGGCCAACACACCCCAAAATAATCACACAAATAGATACTGATGGTGTCAACCAAGAAATAATTTACTTTGAAGCTCTAGCACATATTAAGTAGTAGTCTGGTAACAAAATTGTTGCTAGAAAAGATCTTTGGATACTGTCAGAATCAATTGCAAACCTGGCCTCAGTGCCACCTGGGGGTACAGGACTGCAAAATGCCACCCCCGTCTGAAAAATGACATTTCTGGTTTACATGGAAAACCAAAATTGCTGGGTTTTTTGCATTCTGAAGGTCTTAGAAGGCCTTCGGGGGGCTGGGGAAGCTGTAGGCAGCCTCCCTGGCCCTTAAAAGGCCTGCTAAAGCCTAAATAAAGGGCAAAAAATGGGCCTGAAAAAAGAAAAAAATGGTGGCAGGGTGGAAAGGTCATAGTGTCATGCCCTGCAGGGTGCCGCATGGGGCACTCCCCCCCCGATCCTCCCCCAGGCATGCTAGTAGTCAGAATTCAGAATTCCTTTCAACTGGTTTCAATTCACTGTTGTCTGTCCAATAAAATTACAGCAAAAAGTTGTACAGGTGAAATGTATAAGGTGCCAATTTCAACTAGCATTTCTTAGATGTTCCTAGGTGACAGCAAACATGTACTTAAATCAAAACAAAAAAAACCACTCTTCACATGTATCATCAGATTCTAATCAAAATAAATTTACTTTTGCAAAATAAATTTACTACCGTCACTTTTTTTTTTTTAACTTATAACCTAATATCCAGCCTCACCTCCAAAAGACCATCCTCTGGAAGATCAGTGCAGTGAACAGCATTCTGGATCTTGTTCTTACCATATCTAGCACGGAGTGTGCCAGGGCGGAGGTAACGGGCTATTTCCTGTGAATATAAAAATAATATAAATACACACAGAGAAGTCATTTGTATCATGAAGAGTCATTTATGCAAGGATTACTGCATACATTCCCCTGGGGGCTGGGGATAAAAATAGGCCCTCAGTTTGGCTGTACTTGTCGTAAGAGGCAACTAAACAGCCACCGGGTAGATGGGACTCGTCAGCCTGGGAAGGCAGCTCATCTGAGAGAAGGAAAACTCTGATCCCAAACCTCCACTGCCTTGTGGCTACATCCAGTTATGGAAAAGGCTTCAGGAGTCAACCTCAAGGCAAAATCCGGAGCCGGAGTCCCTGAGGCAGTTCATGGCTGAACACAGTCACGTTCTGGCAACTCCTGCGACGCCGCTGGAACCAACCGTATTGGCCTCTGCCTTTCCATTGGACCATTTCAGCAACGTGGAGAGGGGGGATTTGCTGCGTGGGTAACAGCCTATCCTCCATACCTACTTTACCCAGGCTTCGCGCACTGGAGAGGACACTCTGTTCCAGAACCACCATTCAGAGCGTGACACCATAGTCTTCCGAGACTGAAGGATGCCAACAAGAGAGACTGCATACACCACATTTACTCTGAGCAGCCCATTGCTTTGAGCACTGGCAAACGAGGGGTATCTTGCTATAAGGACTCAATTCTCAGGTCTCAAGCTACCAGTACTTGTAGCTATTTGAAGCGCACCACTGATTTCCTGAGCAAACTTCAGTACACTGACAAATCTCCCAGAGAATATAACCTTGTGCAACCATGGCTGTGGAGGCTTCATCAGGCATGGCCCAAGCCCAGTTGATTACTTAAGCAGGGGGCGATATGTTGCTCCCCCACCCCAGGCACACAGAGCATATCCCACTCACATGGTTTTTCCCTCCTCCACCAACACTCTCCCCCAACGGAAGCCCTTCCCCAGAGATTTCCCTCATCCCGATTCCTCCCCCTCTAGACTCTAGAGCAGTGGTTCTCACACGTTAAGCACCAGGACCCACTTTTTAGAATGAGAATCTGTTGAGACCCACCAGAAGTGATGTCATGACTGGAAGTGACATCATCAAGCAGGAAAATTTTTCACAATCCTGGGCTGCAATCCTACCCACACTTATCTAGGAGTAAGTCCCATTTACTGTCATTGTTAAAAGCACATACATAGTAGCCTGTTAAAAGTACAGATCTGTAACATGTTCCCAAATGCAGTCACACAGAATGGTAGTATCAAGTCTATATTAAAAATAAAATATTGCAATGAATGGGGACCCACCTGAAATTGGTTTGTGACCCACCTAGTGGGTCCCAACTCATAGTTTGAGAAACACTGCTCTAGAGCAGGGGTGCCCAAACCCCGGCCTGGGGGCCACTTGCGGCCCTCAGGGGCTCCCAATCAGGCCCTTGGGGAGCCCCCAGTCTCCAATGAGCCTCTGGAGACCTGCTGGAGCCCATGCTGGCCCAATGCAACTGCTCTCAGTATGAGGATGACTGTTTGACTTCTCATCTGAGCTGTGGGACAAGGGCTCCCTCCACTACTTGCTGTTTCACAACTGTGATGCAGCAGCGGCAGAGAAGTAAAGGCAGGCCTTGCATTGTGCAAGGCCTTTTAGAGGCCTTGAGCTACTCTAAGACTTTAATTCATTCATATAAGTACCATCTCTAATAAATTCATTTATGTAAATTTATTCAAATTTGAAATGTAAATTAATTCTCCCCCCCCCGGCCCCCAACACAGTGTCAGAGAGATGATGTGGCCCTCCTGCCAAAATGTTTGGACACCCCTGCTCTAGAGTATCTGTTAGTAGAACAAGACAGCACTTCCCATGGAAGTCCCTTGGGCAAGAGACCCGGGGAGGCAGATTTTTCCCTTGCAGGCAGTTGCCTGGCAGCAACTTCCACTGAGGACCTCTCAGGCAAGGGAGTGGGTCTACGCAGGTGGAATTCACTCAGTCCACGACAGAGGTAGATCTTTGTTGCTTAGGGTTAGGCAGTTGCCTTTTCCAAGTGCAGGGGGCAGGTTTCCATCTTATATTGAACACTGATCAATAAAACCGATTTCCACCCCTTATTGCCAGTATCTGTTTTCTCTATTATTACACAAACCCAATATTGTAAATAAAAGTTAGTTTTGGAGCTTGCTTTTGAGAACTACGGGTTGTATCCAGAGTTGTGTGAGCAGAAAGCTCTTCGAAGGTGAAGGGAATGGGGAACTGATGAAAATTGGATGAATGCACTTTCGGTGAGTAGAACACCTAACCCATCTCCTGAAATTTTGCTAAAAGCAGCTGCAGTTGGAGTATGTGTTTAATTTAAAAAGGGGTCATTGTGCTGGGGGAGGGGTGACTTCCCCAACTTAAAATCACTCACTCACCCGAAGCCGCTGTTAGCTGTAATGGGGAAAGGAGAGAGAGAGAGGTTGTATTGTGCCTGCACACTTTCCTCTCTGGAGCTGCATGCAGCTTCAGTGCAGTCACGTGGATACGGGCTGTGGTTCAAGAGGTCATGGAAGAAGATTCTTTTCCCTTAGCCGCATGTCCAAATCAGGCCTCCGCTATGGCTGCTTTTAGCAAAATGTTGGTAGATGCAGTCTAGCATCAAATCTAGTTCTTCAGTAGCACACTACTGTCAAATTATTCACACAGAAACACATATTCATTTAGTTCTTACAGAATCACACAAAATGGGTTGCTATGCCACTTCCATATTGCTTTTCTTTTCTTAGGGTACAATCCAGCCCTTGACTTGGGCCGGCGAATGGCTGACTTGGGCCAGCCCAGGAGGGTTGCAAATGTGCCACAAGGCATGTTTGCACCTCCTCAGGAGGAAGCCGGGTCATTGCTCAGAGAAGCGCCAGCCTGCGGAGGCGGATGCAAGCCTCCGCGCCGGCTTCCTCCACACGGGTCCCATCGGCCCACCTGGGCCAAGGCAAGAAGCAAAGGTAGGCAGGTAGGGGGGAGGGAGGTGTTCCTGGGCGGGGGGAGGGCGGGCAGTGAGCAGCCCGGTGGGCAGGCGGTGGGGAGCAGGAGGCAGGGCTGGGATCCAGTAGTTATGCCGGATCACAACCCCCATTCCCGGGGAGAACGGAGCTGCTTCAAGTTGCTCCGCTCTCCTCAAACTTGTGCCACCTCAAGAGGTGGCGCAAGTCCGAGGAGACCCATAGGGGCCAGCAGCGCATAGCTGGAGGTAAGAGGAAATGATTCCCCTTGCCTCTGGCTGAGCCTCTTGGCTTGCCTGTTCCAGCGCAGGATAGGATTATGCCCTCAACCTCCTAATCTAAGGTTGCAATCCTAATTATTTAGAAGTAAGCCCTACTAAATCTATTGGTATTTATTTCTGAGTAAACATGCACAGGATTGCACCTTAAGTTTCTAAAATAGCACACAAATAATGGTTTGAGTTACTAATTAAATTGCTTGCTTCTGGCAGCAGCACTGCAGACAAAATTGCAACTAAAAATCTGTAAAAATTTATTGGAATGGTATAGGAGTTGGCATCCTTCAGTCTCAGAAGAATATGGTATCACACTCTGAATGGTGGTTCTGGAACAGTATAAACTCATTCAAAATGAATAAACTATTTTTAAAAAAACAAGTAATTGATTTGAAATGTGGTGTAATAGAAAGCACTTCAAACTCAAGTAACAAAATGAGCCAGCTCTTACCTTTTTTGTAAAGTTAATAGCACTTGATTTATATAGGACAGCAACTACTCACTTGTAGGCTTTTTCTTAGGGTATAAAATTGAAGAGTTAGGGCCAGGTTTATGAATCTGCAGCACTGGTGCAACTAACCTGAATGTATGGAGATGGTGGAATGGAATGGATGAGCTGATCCAGTTAATCAGTGTGAATGAAATTAATATAGCCAATGCAAAAGAGTATTTAATCAGTGCTATACTAACTAAAAAACAGTGGAAGCAATAGATGAAATCATAGGATATTCTTATTAAGAATACATTTGTGTGCAGGAAGTGAAGAAGAACTGGGGAGAGTGAATGGGATAACAGTAAACTCTTGCTTTTAAACTGAAATCATAAGACAGGAAACTACCTTACATCAGTGTTTCTCACTGTGGGTCAGAACCCACTAGGTAGGTCACAAATCAACTTCACGTGGGTCCCCATTCATTGCAATATTTTATTTTTAATATATTAGACTTGATGCTCCCATGGTATGTGACTACATTTGGGAAAATGCTACAGACCTGTACTTTTAACAAGCTACTAAGTATATTCTTTTAACAATGATAGCAAATGGGACTTACTCCTGGGTAGGATTGCAGCCTAGGATTGTGAAAAATTTTCCTGCTTGATGATGTCACTTCTGGTCATGACATCACTTCATGTGGGTCCTGACAGATTCTCATTCTAAAAAGTGGGTCCTGGTGCTAAATGTGTGAGAACCAATGCCTTAAGTAACCTAACCCAATCTCTGTAATAGCAGAAGAGCCACTTTACAGAAATATTTATTCTTTGTAATCAAGGATCATACATCAAAGAGTAAAGTAGAGTGACACTACCAGGATGAGAGATCAAGTGAAAAGCACATGTAAAAATGTTAAGGACTGTTAGCTCTTTATACTCATTTATTGTCTGCAGGTTAGCTGGTATCTGAGTGACCTAATTTTAGGGGCATGTTGAAGACAAACATACTACAGAGCAGGGAAATATTTTTGTGCATGATTGCATGATGCAAAGTTCATTTGCCATTATAGAACACAATCAAAAAGACTCATTTATTACAATTATCATATTGGTGTATGTATTTAAAAATCAGTAGACCTAGCCATGTCCATCCATTAGAGTAAAATTCAAGAACAGTAAAGCATCTCTTTAAATTAAGACCAATCAGTGTTCAAAATGCTGTCCACTAGTTACCCAGAACTCTTCTGCAGGAACCATTTTCACTAGGCTTGTGACTTTGGCAGCAGCCTGACACTTAGAAAGTTAACAGATGAAGATTTTTTGGACTATAGGAATAGCTGTGAAAGTTCCACCTACTACATTTTTGTATCAGGTTGCTGGCACAGAAGCAGAGTCAATTTTTAAACTGTGGCAACTCTGCTCAGGCTTGATGTTCCAGTGTAGGATGAGGATTTAATGTGAACACATGGGGTTCAGTAGCTCACAAGGACAGGGAGCCTAGACCTGAGGTGGCTGAAGGAGAGATTCAGCACAGGAAAAGACTGAGAGACAACAGGAAAGGGGACTTGAGGACAATGACCGAAGAGACCTACAGCTATTAAGAGAAAGATAAACATAAGCTGAATTTCACATACTGCTCTGATCAGCCAAATCTTTGGCTGTAGCCTTCTAGTTCAATTAACTGTTGAAATGTAACTTTTGGGAGGAAAAAACTGACATGGTGACAAGGAGTTTCACAGAAGGACTGTTTATTAGAGAAGCATAGTGAGGACTGAAACTGACATAGCTGCTTCCTGTAAAGTACAAGGTGCTATTTGTGTATGAAAGGTACCCAGGGTGAGCTATAGTACACAGAATGTAGTAGGCCTTTAAACTCTGTTCTCTTCAGATTGCTTGCTCTGTGTTTTGTTGCATGCAAAAAGATTTGAATGGTACATTTTTGTCAGCTAGGGCGGCAAAATACCACCCAGTCGGTGCTCTTCTCCTGAAAGGTGGCAAGGATCCAAGCCATGGGACTGACCCATGTGGATCTGGGTTTGTAAAAGTCACCACAGAGGCATGGAAAGAAACCAGAGGGAAGCAACAGCTTCCATACTGCTACAGTAAAGCATGAAAGGGCTCTCAAAACGTATATACATATTATTGGCCCAATCCTATCAAGCACAGGAGTGGAGGTGCTAAACAGTGACTGCTGGATCCAAGCAAGCTGAAGGTCTCTTCGAAGGAAGGAGACATTTGTCCCCTTACCCCAAGTAATGCCTCAGCCTGCTCAATGGGGTTACTTGAGTCTGTGCCAGCTATTTTACTAGCACAGACTTCAGAAGCCCTATGTCAAGCTTCCAAGTCCGACATGGGGGATAGGATTTGGCAGAGGAGGCCTCCACTAGTCCCACCTCCCCCCGGCCTGGTCCTCCCCTGGTTTTACTCTACCCCATCCAGAAATGCCCTCCAACCATCCTCCCCACAACCCCATGCTGCTTGGTGCTTACCTCCTCCAACAGCAACCAGGGCTCCCACTCTGCTATCAACAGGGCGGTGCAGGCCTTTCCGCCAGCACTGTTTACTTCCTTATGGCACATCTGCAACACCCAGCACTGGCACTACTGGCTGTAGTGCTGAGGCCCCATAGGATCATGCTGCCTGTCTCTGCAGCTTGACCAACATCCCAAATATGTAAATACTTGAATATACCTTTTAGGTGGAATAAAATTTTGCAGCTCCTCAATCTCATTGCACACTTCTAGAGAACAAATCCTTTCTATGCTGTCTGGATAGATAAGTGTGAGGGGATACCCCCTAGCATTCTCACAGAGTTCTGAACATCCAAGAGTGTTAGGTAGAGAAAGTCCACTGCTTTTTCCAGTCACAAAGCCTGAAAGAGATGTTGCAGCTGGCAACCTCCAAGCCAGTCAGGTGTGGTGAAGAAGCAAAAGCCCACATACCGATGATGGGGCCCCTCAGCACAAAAGCAGGAAACGGTCCAGCAAAATAGCAGAGAGAGAATGCATGCGTTGTGTGTGCTGTCTGTCTACCCCCTAACCCAGTGCTGGCTTCTTCCTAACCTCAAAGCAGTCTGAAATTGCTACTCCCTTCCCTTTCCTACCCATGTTAATTCACTGTGTGTTTATTCTTGTACATTGGAAACAAAAGATCAAAAGAAAGGAAAATTAACACTGTTTTTTTTCCTCTTTTTTAAAAATACTATATTTAGTTAATCAGTGATGTTTGCAATACTGCAAGGAAATAAACTCATCAAAATTCTGCTCAGGTTGCCCTGCAGTAGAAAAAAGAAGCATGCTGAACAGACCAGTGAGGAAACCTTAAATTATTCATCTACCAAACATTTCATTTTGTTACCCACATTTTGCGTGTGTGTGTGTGTGTGTGTGTGTGTGTGTTAAAAAGGCTTTGTTTAATTAATGGTTCATAAGACAATGAAACAGGAGCCAGAGAGTAAAGCTTCACACTGCAGCTGCTCTAGCTACTGTCAGCTACTGCAAAGGGCTTTAACTATGTTTCCTCTAGCACAGAATCCATGGCATACATTTGCCCTTTAGAGATCTTTTACAATATAAGTTCAGCAGAGATATAAAAGGAACATTTTACCAATAAACAATCATGTGAGCTCACCTGATTCTACAACAGAGAAAATTCCATAAAGTCCCAAAGGCCCACTCTGCAATGATGATAGTCAACCCCAGCATTCAGTACTCACAGCTAAGCTTTGTGCTGCTTCTGAAAATGGAGGTTCTAACTATTATGGCTAATAAAACTATGTCAAATCGTACCTGTTGTTGAAAAACTCACCACTGTGTTTTTAAAAGTGTCTGCCTTGCTTAAATGCAAGCATCCTTTATAGGTTAGGTGCAGAGATGACTGCTGCAGTACATGATATAATCCTGTAAACTCCAGGGATAGTCTTGAGAAGTTTTCATGGTTTGGTATTCAACTCAATTCTAGATCTGTAGATCTCTTATGTTCCAATTTATACCCAGGCATGTGCAAAGCACAATAAAGATTCTCTTAATGAAGCAATCCCATCTCCTATAGCCTGCAGCAAAGTGTCTATTTACACGACACAGAGGCTCTTAATGCAAAGGAGGAAATCTATCTCCAGTAGCCTTTGCAGCCAGCTAGTGTCTGGCAGGGAGTGTCCGTTTAGACAACAAAGGCAACAGATTGGACTGAATGTTCACTTAATGACCTAATCATATAACAATGGAGATAGGAGAATGTATCCCCCTCATTAAGTGGCGAACACCTGCATCTATTTCTGAGGTGGTGGTGGTCCACAGCCAGTAGCTTGATTAATCCATGTTTCCAAATTTCATGTGGAAAAGTGAGCAACTGAAAACAGCTCTGTGGAAAAAATTTCATTCCCACCATGCAAGAGAATAAGTTTAGACGTTTGCTATAATTGGTGTGGTAATTTGAAGTTATTCATTGGGAGAACATTCACCACATTTTTGTCATATTTTAACTGCACCCCCAAGCAGAAAAGGGGGGAAGAAGTTACATTCACCTCAGTATGTGGGCAGAGCTGACAAATGACCAGTTTCTCACATGAACAACTATGACTACTTGGTGAATGGTTATCTGTAGCTATCCATATGCAGGCTCAGAGTACTATTTATTTCTTCAACAGGCAGAACCATTCCTCTCTAAGTTAAATTATTCAACCAGTTAAGGTTTGTACACATCTTACCAACTTAAGGTGTGAAATAAAAACAATCTTTAAAGCCTGAGGAAATGAAAGACAGAAACAAATAACTCACAGTTCAGTAAGATCAACATTTTCTTCATCTTATGCACAGTGCTACTCTTTCTGTTTATGATTGAAACGAGATAGTTTTTAATGTTGTTTTGACAAAATGCTCTTTTTTCAAGGTTTGTGCCACCTAAACTCAATTGCTGCTTTCATAAATACTACGTCCTTATGCACAGAACCCATTCTCCCCGATACTTATTGAAAAGTAAAAAAAAAATAAAAAATCAGCATCTCAAACTAGAAATTAAGTTAGATGCATACTTCTGTAGCAGATACAACAGAATGTCCCCAAATGTAAATGCAGGATGTATGTAACTCATGACAGCACACCTAGCCCCATAATATCTTTGCAGACACACCAAGAGCACAAGAGGAAATTAAAAAAAAAATACAGACCATTTTGTTGAACAAACAAATCCTCAAAAAAAATCCTTTTAAAAGGTTTTCCTTGTTGTGATAAGACATATACAGACTGAGCTCTGGAAAACTTACATATGCCTCTGGAGGATAAAGGCAACAGGACAGTATATCGGGCCTGCAGGCAGTCATGAAGCAGTGAGGAAACAGCTATGGCGCATTATCACCGGGCTGTACATATACCGCAAGTTCATGCAAGCACAGGAAAAGCGTGAAGTGTGGCATTGAATGCAGATTTTTAGAACTTGAGAATCTTAGTATTCATAGTTTAAAAATCAGGTTTCTTACTCCTTATGGCTGCAAATACAGGCTTGGCAGTGCATCAGCAGTATCTTGTGAAATTGTCAGGCAGACTTTCCATTAGCTGCAACAGCTTGTATTATATTTTAAAAACATGAAAAGCTAGAATCAGATGTTTGACCCTAAATAACATTTAAAACAATTCAATCATGTCCTTTCCACTAGAGACATCCACAGACAGCATGACATACTAATTGCAGCCTCTCATTGATCTGTTTTCTACTCTGGCCGATAATGGTCTGTCATTGAATGAAAATCTGTTTTCTCTCCCTTTGCTTGACTTATGGTGCAATTCTATGCTTGTCCACTCAGATGCAAGTGCCAATGTGCTCAACTGAGTTTACTCCCAAGAAAGAATGTCTACAGGACTGCAGCCTTAGCTATGGGAAGAGCCACAGAATTATTTGTAATCATAAATAACTAGGGAAAAACTAATCTGCCATTAAATATGCTCTATTTGTTTCACTGTAGCAGTTAGTGAAGCTATATTAATTCTTTGCTGCTCAGAGAACTGCACAAAGAACTAAAAAGAAGCAATGTATTTGTACTATTGTGAACATAGTTGTGTCTCTCCTGTATGATTTTTGCACTTTGTCAACAATGCTGCATATTTTGTTGTCAAATGCTTCACATTGATTCAGCACACTTGCAACAACCCAGCTATAGACCCGGCCCCTGTACCGTCCAGGGCCAGGTCCACAACATGCTGCTCCCCCCCCCCCAAACATGCCGGCCTGTACATACTTATTGGTCGCACAGAGCCTTGCACAACCTTCCCCTTGGAGCTCCAAAAGCATTCCAGAAGCCTCAGACAACTTTTAGAGAGCCAAGGGGGAAGGACGCATTGGGCTTCGCCTGTCCCCTGGAACAGCTCCAGAGGGTGGGCGGAGGCAGCAGCGGTGGTATGTGGGAGGAGGTGGTGTCATGGCAGGCATGGGGGTGCCACCCCCCATAGGGCCCACAGACATGGAGCCCATCCCCAAGCCCGTCACTGCAACAACCCTGTAAGATAAAACATGGACATTCTTGCTGTTCTCCAAAACTCCTAGAGGGCTTTTTAGACCCTTATTCCAGACTCCTTATCCTGTTGGAGAGCAAGCAGGCCTCAGCTTTGCAACAGGCCCTTCAGGGAGAGGAGCGATGCTGCCTTCCCAGAAACTGATGAAAAGCAGGACTGGGACAGTCATCTGTAGACTGCTGAAATGCAGTTCTTACATTTACATTGGCGCAGTCTTGTTGCAACTACAAGGAAGTACTCCTCATTTAGGTAATTTACAACCCACAGCCCACATCTTGCCTCAAACAATCAATGACAAATGACAATGAAAACAGACACATCTCCTTAGTTCTCAATTATATTAAAAACCAACCTATTCCGGGGGGGGGCGGAGCTAACTTTCAGCAAAGTTGCAGTGAACTTTGGGGGTTCCCGAAGAGACTGCGAAATAGATATGTTTTCATGTGCCTAAACAACTAAGGCACGCTTCGGTGCCAGGAAGACGGTACAAAGAGCTGAGAGCTTGAACGGGGGGTCCTTAGAAACAGGCAATTTCAAGGATTTCTCTCTGTTTTGCTCTGTGCTGAAGCATATCTATCCCAGGCGACATCTTTGAGAAGCTCGGAGAGCTGAAAACCCGTCCTCCCACGGCCTAGATACAACAACATTGCAGCGAAAAAAGCTATTAAGAGTGAGTGAACTTGGCTCGTTAAAAAGTTTTACTGAGAACTGTAAGTAAGAAGTCTGGAGGAGGAGGAGATAATTCAAGATTATTCACGCTGGCCATTAGCCACCCAGGGGGGGGAATAGGTGAATTGGTATTTCCCCTGCTGGAGTAAGTACAAGATTATATATATATTTTTAATGGTATGTACCGAAGAGAAATAAATAAGTAATCTTCAACGAAGGAAATAAAGTCTACCTTCATTTTCCCAGCAAAAAGCCTTTATTTAAGCCTGGACACTGCTGGTTTCGGTTTCTCAGCAAGAGGCTTGAATTATTTTTCTTTCTTTTGGTCATTTAAAGGCATACTAACCTAATTTGACTGTTGATTTGATTGACTTTTTTTGGATATAAAAATTTGGAAAGTAGCCCTGGATACAAAATTAGAAAGTAGCCCTGCAGGAAGTGGCTCGAGTTGGTGTTGATAAAAATGGCTTTTGAAAATCTAAAAGATGATCATGAAAGCCAGGCCTTGTTGGTGGACTTTCTGATGAATTTTAGAAGAGAAATGGAGCAACAAGTCAGAGAACTCTCTGAACAAATTGGGCAAATAAGCTCCTCCCTTGTAAACTCGCGGGAACAGATTATAAACAATAGAGAAGAAAAAAGAATGGATCAGATGTCAGGTGAAGTTAAAGAAGTGGAGTATTTTGAAATGGGACACGAGATGGAAGAAGCAATTGTTATAATAACTGGGAATCTTAAGGAAGAAAAAAGACGAAATGTTCAGAGAGCAAGCTGTCTCAAGAAGAGGAAGAATTTATGGATTGAATTCAAGAATAACAGAATGAAAAAGAAGAAAGAAAAACAGAGGGGGGGGGGACTTAAGAAGAAAAAGAAGAAAAAGAAGAAGTGGAAGAACCAGTAGGAGGACTAAGAGGGAACACCAATAAGATAGAGTACAAAGTAAACAATAAGAAGAAGGGCGAAATGGTTGAATAATAAATAGAATTTTTTTTAAACATATTAAATTAAAATAGATGTAAATGAAAATTTGAAATATAAATATTGTGGAAATTAAGTGGTATTAAGATAAATATTTTATTAATTAGATTAAACTAAAGTGGATGAAAAAGGGAATTTGGAATATAAGTATTGTGAAAATTAAAGTGGTAAATATATGAAATAAATTAGATGGAACTGCAATTTTGGAATATAAGTATTGTGAAAAATATAGTGGTATTAAGACAAATAAAAGGGTTATTTTATAAAAAAGAAGGTAAATAAAATAAATTATAGATGTCAATTTATTTTGGAGAAAATATTAAACCTGTATTTTGGGTTAATAAATATGTGGTGGATAAGCGAAGTATAATATTATTGTAATTGGAGATATTTGTTTTTAGATGTGATATTAGAAATTAAGAATCAGATAAGAGATTGTATTTTAGAGGTTAGTTTAGTGGTAAGAAGAGTCTATAAGTAAAAATTTGAAGCCTTTTTTGATTGGATAGTTATGGAAAATGATGTATAACATGTTATAAGAGATATTGAAGGAGGTAATACCATGGTAATCGGAGACTTCTTTTTTAGATGTCATATTAGAAATTAAGAATCAGATAAGAAAGATTTTATTTTAGAGACTAGTTTAGTGGTAAGAAAAGTGTATAAGTAAAAGTTTGAAGTGTTTTTTTTATGATGGGATAGATAAGGTTAGAGGAAAAATATGGAATGTTAAAATATTAACCAGTTGGGTTAAAGAATATGATAATTTTTGTATTGATTATTAATTTCGTTTGGATTAATGTTTGTTGTAATCGATGGCCACCACCCTCGTGTGTAACCTGTGTAGTCCTAGCCCTAAGTCTATCCAATTTTCCTTACCTGTATCTGTAATAAATAAATAAAGCATTATATAAAAAAAAAAACCAACCTATTCCTTCTTTCTATTTATTGCTTATCTGCTTATGTGCTTATCTGCACATTAACTGCAAACAGCCACATTCTAAACCACAAGGTATAAGTTGCTTTCTTCCAGGGACAGGCGACTCAACTTGAAAGACTCTGCCTCGAGTCTCAAAACACGTTTTCCCTGACTTGTGTGAACTCGAGTTATGTGTGTTTTGAGACCAAAAGTGACTGGGGAATTTCTTGAAAACAATGAATGCATAGTCCTCGTATCCTCCTCCACAGTCACCTGGGAGGAAGCCCCATTGACAGCAGTGAGACTCAGACAGAATGGGTCACAAGCCTCCTGGCTCCTGCAGGCAACACAAGAGCATAAGAACATAAGAACAGCCCCACTGGATCAGGCCATAGGCCCATCTAGTCCAGCTTCCTGTATCTCACAGCGGCCCACCAAATGCCCCAGGGAGCACACCACATAACAAGAGACCTGCATCCTGGTGCCCTCCCTTGCATCTGGCATTCTGACATAACCCATTTCTAAAATCAGGAGGTTGCACATACACATCATGGCTTGTAATCCGTAATGGATTTTTCCTCCAGAAACTTGTCCAATCCCATTTTAAAGGCGTCCAGGCCAGACGCCATCACCACATCCTGTGGCAAGGAGTTCCACAGACCAATTACATGATGACTAAAGAAATATTTTCTTTTGTCTGTTCTAACTCTCCCAACACTCAATTTTAGTGGATGTCCCCTGGTTCTGGTGTTATGTGAGGGTGTAAAGAGCATCTCTCTATCCACTCTGTCAATCCCCTGCATAATTTTGTATGTCTCAATCATGTCCCCCCTCAGGTGCCTCTTTTCTAGGCTGAAGAGGCCCAAACGCCGTAGCCTTTCCTCATAAGGGAGGTGCCCCAGCCCAGTAATCATCTTAGTCGCTCTCTTTTGCACCTTTTCCATTTCCACTATGTCTTTTTTGAGATGTGGCAACCAGAACTGGACACAATACTCCAGGTGTGGCCTGAATTTGTACAACGGTATTATAATATTAGCCGTTTTGTTCTCAATAATTTTCCTAATGATTCCAAGCACAGAATTCGCCTTCTTCACTGCTGCCGCACATTGGGTCGACACTTTCATCGACCTGTCCACCACCACCCCAAGATCTCTCTCCTGATCTGTCACAGACAGCTCAGAACCCATCAGCCTATATCTAAAGTTTTGATTTTTTGCCCCAATGTGCATGACTTTACACTTACTGACATTGAAGTGCACCTGCCATTTTGCTGCCCATTCTGCCAGTCTGGAGAGATCCTTCTGGAGCTCCTCACAATCACTTCTGGTCTTCACCACTTGGAAATGTTTGGTGTCGTCCGCAAACTTTGCAACCTCACTGCTCAACCCTGTCTCCAGGTCATTTATGAAGAGGTTGAAAAGCACCGGTCCCAGGACAGATCCTTGGGGCACACCGCTTTTCACCTCTCTCCATTGTGAAAATTGCCCATTGACACCAACTCTTTGTTTCCTAGTCTTCAACCAGTTCTCAATCCATGAGAGGACCTGCCCTCTAATTCCCTGACTGTGGAGTTTTTTCAGTAGCCTTTGATGAGGGACCGTGTCGAACACCTTCTGAAAGTCCAGATATACGTATCCACATGCCTGTTGATCTTTTCAAAGAATTCTATAAGGTTCATGAAGCAAGACTTACCCTTACAGAAGCTATGCTGATTCTCTTTCAGCAAGATTTGTTCGTCTATGTGTTTTGAGATTCTATCTTTAATGAGGCATTCCACCATCTTACCCGGTATAGACGTTAGGCCGACCAGCCTATAGTTTCCCGGGGCCCCCCTCCTCCCCTTTTTAAAAATTGGCATGACATTTGCTATCCTCCAATCCTCTGGCACTGTGGCCATTTTGAGGGACAAGTTGCATATTTTAGTCAAGAGAACAGCAACTTCATTCTTCAATTCCTTAATAACTCTAGGGTGGATGCCATCAGGGCCTGGTGACTTATTGATCTTTAATTTATCAATGAGGTCTGAAACATCTTCTCTTTTAACCTCTATCTGATTTAATTCCTTGGTCAGGAGGGGCTGTACGGGCAGCGGTATCTGCCTGAGGTCTTCTGTCGTGAAGACAGATGAAAAGAACTCATTTAATTTCTCTGCCATCTCTAAGTCTCCTTTTATCTCCCTTCCCTCCCTCACCATTCATAGGGCCAACCGCTTCTCTGGTGGGTTTCCTGCTTCTAACATATTTGAAGAAGATTTTATTATTCCCCTTAATGTTGCTGGCCATGTGTTCCTCATAGTCTCTCTTGGCCTCCCGTAACAACTTCTTACATTTCTTTTGCCACAGTTTATGTTCCTTTTTATTCTCCTCATTACAGCAAGACTTCCATTTATGGAAGGAAGCTTCCTTGCCCTTTACGGCCTCTCTAACTTGGCCCATTAGCCATAAGGGCACCCTCCTGGTCGAGCCCTTCTTCCTTTGCAGTATACACTTCCGCTGGGCCTCTGTTACTGTAGTTTTAAGCAGCCTCCATGCACCCTGGAGAGATTGGACTCTTTTCACCTTCCCTTTCAACCCCCTTCTAACCAGGCTTCTCATTTGAGGGAAGTCAGCTTGTTAGAAGTCAAGGCAGCATGCTCGCCTGATGCTTCTGTCCCCTCGTTCATGCTGCTGTCTCCTACCACCTTGCCAAGCTAGAACACCTTCTCTCTCCCTCCCTGTTGGTCCATCTGTAGGCATGCTGCTTGGCTCTCCTTCTGAGGGTGGAATTGGAAGTTTTGATGTGAATGGAGGTAGACTGGTTCCTTCTGAACCCCAGCAACAAACCTATCAGCGCTTTCTGCACTACCGCACTCACTCTAAGAACAGTAGAGTTTTTGTTTACAGATGGGATGGGGAGTGTTAAATCAGAATTCCCCCCCACACACACCCCGCCAGCAGCTCTGTTTTTTCTGAGGAGCCACGTCGAACTAGTTTACTGAAAAGATTCTAACTCAAGTCAAATCGAGTTACAAAAAGTCTCCTGCTGAAGGCCACAATTAAGACGCAAAGGTTGAGTCTAAAGGGGCAGGGCCAGACTCAAACCTCACTGAGGTCTCCCAGGTTCAGCTTCTTTTCTCCCTTCCAGTACACTATGGATATCTTCATGGGTGTAGCTAAGCTACATCATATTGTGATACACGTTGCTCTGAGCTCCTTAGAGGAAGCTTGGGAACCAATTAACATAGTATACAAACATTGCTTGTCTTCACTGTGGCCCAGAAAACCCTTGCTTACATCAATCTGAGTTTACATTTTCCAAATGAACTCAATTGAAAGAGAGATGTAGGATTCTCAGTTCTGGATTTTCTGTGACTTTACTGCTGTCTGAGTGACACATCAGTAGTGCTATACATATGGAAATGATAGAGTATAAACCGAGACCAGTTAAAAGCATATAGTTAAGTATAGTGAAGATGCGCTGACAAGCTTGACATGCTACAAAGCCTCAGATTCAGTTTCTAGCTACAAATAAGTACGGTCCAGCAAAGTTCTTTGCTTGTGTGCAGTTTTAACTATTTTTAATGAGAGATATGGGTACCCCAATAATCTCTGGGATGCAGCTGGTTCAGGTAACTCTTGTCACTATTTCACCTCAGCCAGACAGGGGTTCAAGGTCCCTGGTTTAACAGAATTTTCCTTCTAGTTAGGATAGTTCTTACATTTTCATGAAATCAGCATGAGTTAGCAGAGGTTCTCAAACTGGGACACCACAGTTTGGGACAGGGACGCCCCAGCCTGAGAAGCTCTGCCTTTGCCCATATAAGGAGTGGAGGGATGGCACTGACATGATTGGAACAATCGTATCACAACTGGAGTCCCAGCAGCTTGGTTTTTAAACAGGTTAGCCAGATTTTCACACACACCCCCTGCTGTGGCGTACCGGGGTGTGAACCAGAAGTAAGTCGCAATCACATTTCTTCAACATTTTGAGGCGTAGGGAGCCCTGCAGAGGACTCCATGGGCTCCCTGCACCACCAGACACCACAGCAGCCAGGGGTGAGTAAAAACCAGGTCCCCACTGGTGGTGTGATCATTCTGATCACATTGCCACCATCCCCCTGCTCCCGCAAACACTCAGAACAGCTCAACTCTACATAAGAGTTTGAGAACTGCTGTGTTAAGGTCACAGGTTCTGGGTTCTGTAATATTCGCAACGGTTGCATTGTGAAGGATAATTACATTCCCTGTAACCCATGCCCATGTGATTATTAGGCTCTTAGGTTTTGTTTGTGTTATTTTCTCTTTAGAAAGATCTTTGCAGAGTAAGAACATCCCACTACATCGCATGAGCATTCAAACCCTGCTGAATGGATATATGCCCATGTTCTGCCTGAATTGGAACTATAAGTCAGGGTAATGGTCAAAGTGAACTTGATTACTGAAATATGCCACAACCGAGCAACTGCTGCTAACCCAATTATCAAAGGGATAGGTTGCAACACAATCAATCTGCAAAATTATCCCTTAAAAGTGATCCGTATATTAGAGCAGCACTTCTTAAAGTGTCCACTCTTGCATTTTTTAAAAAGGAATGCTGACAACTTTGCTTCTCGTTCATTATCTGATCAATATTTCTCCTCTCTCAGATACTCAAAAGCCAAGCAAGCATGCGTAAAAGAGTACACCTTGTATACCTTGCTATTGCCATCATGGTTTGTCTAGTCTCTGCTGACTTAGGGAACAAGAATGAAGTACAGCCTGTCAGTTCAGCCATGCCAGCAGCAGCAGCAAGAAAAAGAGCAAGTGGATATTTCACAAAAGTCTTCACAGTGGAACTGCAGCTCAGTATGAACTGCATAGTAGACACCTGTGGTACAGTAGCAAGTGGCAAACATTCTAAAGTGTTGCCCTTTGAGAAACTAATGCTGCGTGGCATAGATTGGGGCATGATGGATTAAAGTTAGTTTAAACAGCACTCCAGGAACACTTGGATTTAGTATTAAATGGAAAAGAGGCCAGGGAAGGGTCATGGCTGCAGAGTCAGCCATCTATGCTCACAACAGAAAAAAGGATAAATGTTGAAACCTAGCTGCCTTTTTGCAGCGCAGGATGCGTGCTGCCTCAATATCCACATAAGCAGGAAATCTGAAAAGAGTATTTTTCAAATTCAGTTTCCAAAGAGGCATTTATAGTTGGAATTTTGAAAAACTTGTTCTGGGGACAGGGTACTATGACAGCCTGAGGTAAGAAAATCATTATAATTGAAACTTTTGGGATATTCAGTAACACACAAATGCTCCTTTTTCTTATTATCGTTAACTGCTTTTCTATACTGTGGGTTGGGATTTACCAGGTGGGCATGAGCCAATTTCAGGTGAGTTCCCATTTATTTTTATATTTTATTTTTAATATTTGATGCTAACCATGATATATGACTGCATTTGGAGAAATGTGACAGACGTACTTTTAACAGGCTACTATGTATATGTTTTTGACAATGATAGTAAATGGGACTTACTCCTGGTTAAGTGTGGGTAGGATTGCAGCCTAGGATTATGAAAAAATTTTCCTGCTTGATGATGCAACTTCTGGTCATTACATCACTTCCGTTGGGTCCTGACAGATTCTCATTCTATAAAGTGGGTCCTGCTGCTAAAAGGTTGAGAACCACTGCTGTGTATGGTTATATACTGGTACTACGGTATGTATAACTATTTTTTAAACTCAGTTTTATACCATAATTCTAGGCAACACAGTTTAAGGTACTGGTTACCTTAAGCCCCACATGGCTAGGGCCTTGGGTACCTTTAGGACTGCCTTCTTCAGTATATAACCACCACCACTACCACACACACATACTGTCCATTCTGCGCAACAACTAAGGCCATATTTCTCCACCACATGAAGTTTGGTAGGGGGCTACAAGAAACAAGTCCTTTTCTGTAGTGGCATCTTAGTGGCACTACCACTACTACCTCCTGTAGTGGCAACTTAGAAATCTCCCTTCCCTAAAGAAATCCATTTTGCGCCTTAATTAAATGTCTTATGTACTTTGGAACATTTGTCCAAGTGTATTATAAAAGCATATAATTAAGAGCAAGCCATGCATAAAAGATGTTAGCTTTCATATGTACGACCAACTCCTTCAAACAAGTTAGTACTAGAACTCAAAAGTCAATCTGAACCCTTCTGTTGCAACATCTTTATTGTTTTGGATAGAACAGATGCATTCTCCTGAACTGAAAATTAACGGAGAGTTTAAATTTAATCATCTTACTCAATGGGACCATCTTGACTTAACAAAATTTCTGGTATGCAATCATGTTAACATTGAATTGTCAAGAAACACAAGAGCAACAGTACAGCACCAGCATCTAAACCTGAGTCTCGGATTCATGCTGCAGATATGTGTAAAAAGGATGCTCAGTTTAACATCACAGTCAGAGCTCCTTCTCAGAGGAGTGAGTATGGAATGAATAGAATATTTACACATTCACAATACTATACACACTCCAAGGCTACAAACCTAAATGATGAGGGGAAGCTGAATTCCAGTTGGGAGGGGCTCTCCAAGTATGACTGGAACAGCAGCACTGAAATAATGCCCAATCTAAAGTACATTTCTACTTTTATTCAAGGACGTTATCCCACCTTTTTGTCTCATGAATGAGGTGCTTGATTAGATTGGCTCAATCTATTTCTGCATGTTGACAGTGGTCTCAGTCATGGAGGGCAGAAAATACAGGTTCCTATATCCTATCTGTATCTCTAAACCTATGGTATATTCTATCCACGAGTACTGCTCCCTGATCACAGGACAAGGAATTTCAATGGGGGGAAAATTTAGAGAAGGAAAACAGTGCGGGGGGGGGGGAAGGGGTGTTCAAAGTTTACATCCCTATGTTTTGTCATCCCTATGATTAAAAAAAATGTGCTACTTCAAAAGTAAGGCAGTCTCAAGTTCGTCACATCACCTCTATTTAGCCCACATGTAAACTTCTCATGAATGTTACTTACAGGATCAGAAGGCCCACAGAGATCTCTGAATGGTTTTTCAGGATCTATTTGTCTAATCTCTAGAGCTATACAAGGTCCTGAGCAGAGTTCTACAACCATCTCCTGTTAAAAGGAAAAATATAGCAGATTTTAAAGTAACTGTAAATATTGTATATCCCTTTACACTGCTTGCTTTCTAAGGAAATCTATGTAATTTCTGACAGCTATGCAGGCTATGTTTTTCAAGGTAGTTCTATTAATACCAATAGAGAAATTCCTTATGAAATGCATGCATTATCTTTCTCTTTTCATACAATCTGGAACTGATCTGCTTTCTTCAGCTTTGACATCATACCTAGACTTCTTTCACACCTAATAAAGGACCCAGGAAAACTCTCCAAGTTCCAATACAGTTTCATGAACTGCAATCACAGGAGACAAATGATGAACATTGTTATTTTCCACTTGCATTTTAACACTCTTGCCAACCTATCTTTTTTTCCCTTTGCTAATTGATTAGTGCCTAGTTTTTCTCCAGGGCATCCCCCCTTCCACTTTTTTTCAGTTTTACTTTTCTTATCTACCTGCCTGGTCTCCATTCACTGGGAAGGAATAGATTGCCACATCCACCAGACAGTCCAATAGCTGATTTTAAGGGACCCCTCCATCTCAGATTTTGAGGCTCTTTGTTAACTTGAGAGGGCAGTTTTCACAAGGTGGTCTTGTTCTGTCTGGGTTTTGAGTGATGAAAACTGCTTTTCCCCAGTCCAATTTCAGTTTACCCAGTAAAAGAGGTGAAGCACTGGCATACCTGGAGGGGGCAAATGGGGCAAATCCCCCAGTTGCGAACCCTCCAGAGGCGTCACCTCAAGCCTCCCCCTCCGCTAACTGCCCGCCCGCTTTTTTCTTTAAAAGAAGAGAAGTCAGCAGCTCTGCCAGCTTCTGTCCCTTTAAGAAAAGCCTCCTCCCGACAGAGGAGGGGCGCCCAGGAGTGCTACTGGAGAGGCAGTAAGAAGCTGCCTCTCTGGTAGAGGTTCAGCACCGGACTGGGCCACCACCCCAACCTCCTTTTATAGGAGGAGAGGGAAGGGGCGCTCTAGTGCATCAGCGTGACAGGAGTGGCCCGGGTGTCCCACCCTCTCGCTGCCTCCGGAGAGGCCTCCGGGGGTGAGAGGGCATCCTAGAGAGTCAGTGCTGACGCTCTGGCAAGGGTGCCCCTGCCCTCTTGCTTCCTCAGAGACACCTCCAGAAGTGAGAGGGCGGCCTAGAGCGTCAGCGCTCACGCTCTAGCCTGGGCGCCCCTGTCCTCTTGCTTCCTCAGAGAGGCCTCAGAAAGGCCAAAGGGGGAACGGAGGAGGTAGCCGCATGGAAGTCATTGCGGTGACAACGGGTCATGGGTGAGGGGGCAGAAAAGCGGTGGAAGGCAGGGGGGGTGGAAAACTGGGGGTTGCCCCAGGGGCCGGGACCCCCAGGTACGCCACTGAAGTGAAGTAGAGAGCTGATCACTATTGCCCTTTGTCTTCCTTCACATGTGCAAAACTAGGTTAGAAACCCAAGAAATCAAGTACATTCAGGCTGAAAGCATGTGATGAATGGATGCCACTGAAACTACATTTCAGTATAAAGTTCTCTTTTTCCAAAATGTCGAAGTCTTGCCTGGGGTCATCATCCTCTTGCAAGTTTCTCAACTCCTTCTCCACCTTACTCACTGACACTGACATACCTGCCTAACCAACTTTCCAGCAACAATGCAGTTGCAATTAAGGGAACAAACATTCCCTTACCTTGAGGAGGCTTCTGTGATTGCCCTCTCACTGCAGGATGAAGTGAACATCTACATCAGTGCTGGAAAGTTGGATAAGAGTCAGTCCTCAGTCTATCACTACAGCAACATTTAAGAATGCATTTCCCATCAAAATTTTGAAAAACAGACATATTTTGCACATTTCAAAATATTGAGTATAATTATCACTTGTGTAGTTTACTTGATCTGTTCAAAAATTTCTAGGCTGTTTCTAGGCTGACCTTTGCGCTTTGGACAAAATTCAATACAAACAAGTGAAATTACATTCTCTGTGATTTATGACTTGCCCACTGTACCTAAAAACATTTAAGATGTGCCAAGTTAGGATAAAATTTAAAAAAAAACCCAAAGAGATTGCAAAAGGAAAGACCTTAAGGAATTTGACCATCTATTTTTAAAGGAACAATTAAACACATTCTATACTTACCGAATACTCCGCAACAACACCCTTGTAAATTGCATAGAATTCTTCCGCGTTTGCACGGTCCATGTAGAACTGCATATAAGAAAGAATTAAGAAGAAATGGGTCTATGATTATGGCATGAACAAGAACACACTCCTCAAGCTTTATACTTGCACTTTCCTACACACAGACAATCCAGATAACTTCATATTATTTCTCAATTAGTCCCTCCCAGGCTATTAGGAGTGCACGTCATGCCAAAGAAGCTGATACAGATAGGAACTAGAGACTAAAAGTTCATATGCTATGGCTGCATGTCTTTAATCTGATGTTTTATTCGGTAATATAGGGCTCAAGGCAGCTCACAAGAATGCAAAAACTACTAATACCACCAACAAACAGCAGAAAGAAACTGCGCTTGGAATGGAGTTGAAAAGCTCGAGATTGTTTTATTTTGGAAGAGAGAAGATGGGGGAGACAAAGGGGAGAGAGCAAAAAAAGGGATAATACTACAACTCCTTTAAAAACTGTGTTAGGTTTGACAGGCAGCCAATGAATTTGGGATTGCTGTTGAGTGAGCTGAGTAGGGGAGGAAAAAAGAAACCACTGAAAATTTTCCAAGTGAAGTGGATTGAGGTACTACTGTAGGTTGGAGTTCTCTACCACCTATATTCAGGACTTTGTTCAGAGTTTAAATAAAAATGAACAAAAAACGTGAATAAAAATGTACCATCTGCAAGGCTGAGATTTCAAATCCTCCATCCATTACTGCTTTTATAATCTTCCCTGTTAGACCTGTGAATTTTTAAGAGAATAAAGGGAAAGACATTTTGAGTCTAAATTGAGCACTCCATGTTTATCAAAGTTCTTCAAACATTTATACACTTATTTTTATGAACACTTGTGGTTGCTTTCCCATAAGGGAATATGAAGAAGAGAGATTATGAAAATTTACCAAAAATTAACCATGAATATTTGTGATAGAACTCAAGAGAGAATGTCACCGTTTGAAGTTCATGCAACCCAATGCTAACTATGTGTACACAGAAATGAATCCCACTGATATAAATGGGCCTTATATCCAAATAAACACAGCTAGGATCAGAGTGTAAAACTGATTTTTTCACCTGATGGCCATAAGGGTATCAAGTAAGAAATTCAAATTCTGCAAACCACTTGCCCCACTTTCATAATCATCCCCAACAAGGAGTTTTAGGAATTCAGTCTACAAAGCCTTTCCACTTGAACTAAATATACGAGTTTTCACAGAAATTGAATCTTTGGAGGAAATTGAAGAACAGGGAAGGAAAAGTTACAGATGTAAGGAGTAGGTGGATTTTATGGTTTGGGGGCACTTGATCAAAAGACAGAAGGAAAGGTCAAATCTCCATGCAAATGTCTTTCAACACTGAATTAATAGCAGACTATAACTTTTTCCAAACATATACTAAGCTATAAAGGCTGGCTATTTTTGCTCTTTAAAATGAAAGCTAAGGTAGCAATTTCTGCACCAGAAACAAGATCATGCTTATACCTAAATTTGGAAGAGGAAGAAAACTGACTATAAGGTCATGTCAGTGGCCTACAACAAACTTCAGCTTTATTAATTTCAAGACATTCGGATCTCACTAAATAGGGAAATTGGCTATTTAAGAACTTCTCAAACCAGGAAGAGTACATCTTTTAAAATGTGATTATGCTAAGAAGCCAAAGCAGAGCAGCAGATTAGGTGTTAGGTTAGGATTTACTTTTTAGTGACAAAGTACAAAAGAAATCACAGGCATTACTAAATGCAACTGAAGGAATGTAATACTAATCCTAGCAAAAATGCATAACAAATAACTTTGGGAATGAAAAAAAAATAAGAGAGGGAAGGTTTTATGTCTCCAAGACAGCATTAGGTTACTAGGCACTAACACAGGATAGATAATCTTCAAGCACATTTTAATCAGATGAAGTGATAAGGTACAACATCTACTTTTTGCTTTAACAGTGCAGTGCCTTGTGACACTTTAAAGAAAGCAGATCTTAAAACTCAAAGTAAACAGTGTGTTGTGCTTGGCAAGAATTGCATATGTATGTAAAGCTGTGGGTTGGCATAATATGCACATTCAGTGAGATCCAAAGTTCAATTTGAATTCCCATTATACATATGTCAGAATCAGTCAGTGGGTTCAAAAAAAGCATTGCTAGATCACACTTTCTTTTGCTGCTTCTTCCATTTCTTCTGGCTAGAATCCAAAGGGTTAAGAATACAATGACATTTTTCTAGTCTCCCTGCCCATTGCAGTCCCTTACACGTCCTGAAAACAGCTTCTGGCTTCCAAGAGAGGAGGATTCAGTTCCACATGAGAAGTAGCCAGAAGTTTAAAAAAAACAAACACACAGCGCAATTCTATCTTGGCTTGCCTGTATCCAGCACAAGATAGGGCAGCAAAGTGGCTCAGCCGAAGGTAGGGGAAACTTTTCCCTTACCCCTGGGTAAGCCACTGCAGCCCCTATGGGTTTCCTCAGACTTGCGACACCTTCTGAGGTGGCACAAGTCCAAGAAGAGTGGAATGGCTTGAAGCCACTCCGTGCTGCTCGGGGAGTGGGGGTTGGGATCTGGCATAACTGCCGGGTCCTAGCCTCGCCTCCCACTCCCTGCCTGCTTACCCCCGGGACAGCCCTTCGCCCGCTTCCCCCCACCCCAGAATGCCTCCCTCCCGCCTCCTCCCCATCCACCTCAGAGCCTTATGTCAGCCGAGGTCAGCCAACGCAAGGCTTGGTCCCTCCGTCAGTGCAGAGGCTGTATTCAGCCTCTGCGGGGCAGCCTAGCCAACTCTCAAGGAGGTGCAAACATTGCCAGTCCAAGGGCAACCTATGATTGTGCCCACATATGTATACGTGGTGGAAGGGCTCTCCACTCACCCATTCTCTAAAGAAGTTGGCTCACCTTTGTCATCAAATCACTGAATAATGTTGTCCAGTCAAGGCAAACCAAGGTAGACTCCATTGAACACAGCAAAACTGACTTCTGAGTGAATTTGCAAAGGACTCTGCTCAAGGGCAGAGGCAGGGCCAGCCACTAAAGCCAGTCAACATGTGTGGAACTTTGGATGGGAGACGACTCAAAAAGCACAGCCTTGGCTAACCAAAGGTTGCAGAAACACACTGCTGGGCACTGGCAGAGATTTTACTCTCCTCTGCAAACTACAGCAGCTGCTGCACAGCCAAAGAACGGAAAAAGTTGGAATATATCTTTCCCGTAGTGTGAAATGGCACAAAGGGCCACATGAGATAGGTGTGTGAAAACATACCTCTGGCTTGGTGACAGGCTTGGAAAACAGAAAAAGAGATAAAGGATTCTCATCCATCCAATAAGGACATCATGATAGATGTCTTGATTCTGAGCTCACACTTTATACTTGTTTAAATGTTTTATTTAGCTTTACAAGCTGTGAAATCATATTATAATCACAAAGCCATTGGGTAGCATCCTGACTAGTGTGAGTGAAGTGTACTTCCAACAGCAGAAGCACTAGTTGGAATGTCATTCCTTGTGTTTTGCTTCACTCATTTGGGCTGAAATAAAAAGTTTCCTCTCTATGCTCTGAGAAACTCATATCTTTCTTAGGCAACTGTTTTGTTTTTCCTTCCAGCTTCAATACAAAAATCCAAGCATGAGAGAAAAAGAACAGCTGGAGGGAGGGAGATGGGGGTGAGAAAGAAGTAGAATGGTCCTCTCCATCAACCATGAATGCTGGAGGTGGGGGGGAGAGTCCCTGGTAAATCCCAGAGTTCCTTTGTCAGGGCTTCTACCTACCTGGCAAAAGGCCTGATAATGACATACATCTTGAGGCTGTTCTTAGATTTTTGAGATAAGGACTGGAAAAGGCTTTGTACTCTAACTATGCTGATAATCATTCATACATAATTTGTGGACTTGGAACTCTCACTTCTCGGTGTGGGTTGAACTGATAGCTGTACTTTTGATTACTGACTTTCTTGTGAAATGCTGCAAAGATCTCTCCCTCTCTCTCCCCCCCAAATCATCTTGCATTTTGCCCTTGACATTCTACCTGTTCTCAATTACATTTCTCTACAACTGCTTTCAAAGCATAAAAAGAGACATGCTAGACAAATCTGATCAATCTGGATAAGGAACTGTCTCACCTGTGATTAAGTTCTGAGGAGAAGAGGAAGAACACAGGTCAGGGGGGGGGAAGAGAAAACTGATTATTCAGTGCAGAAACACATTAAGAGCACAATCATATGAATTATCTCACATTTACAGGTTACAGGGTTCAACCCATAACACCAACTTTTGCTTCTGTACCACATGAGATTGAATTTGGGCCAATTTCAAGAAACCACTATAGTATTTTATTTTATTTTTTGCAGATGTACACGTGAAGCTGACTTATACTAGGTCAGGCCTTTGATCCAACACTTGAAATTTTTGAACCTGAAACTTCTCAGGTAGTAGGGTTGAATACTCAGGTGTTCATATATCGAGCTAGAAGGTTAGCCATAAAAGTTGAACGATGAGATAGAAATGAAACATGTGGGAAACATCTACTAGATTTAAAAAAATTTTAAACGTCTACCATAGGCAATAAGATCAACCAAGCCAATAGATCTAAATCATTATTTCTATAAAACATGACAGGAGTTAAAGCAGACAACAGCACTAAGGCTAGCTCACTCTATTAAAGATGTTGCAGCTATCTGAAATCAGCATTCCACAGGAAACATGAGATCCTCAGGAGTATTAAGAGCCTCAAAAGGCAAAGCTTGCATCAGCTTTGTCAGGTGGATTCATATTCCATTACACTAGAAGCTTTCAACTAAGAGACTGGGAATAGCATCAGTCTCTCCCTTTCCTATTCTTGAGTTTGAAATCTACAAGACAATAAGGACAGGGGAAAAGGGAAGTGTGTTTAATCTCAACTTTAAACCATACTCTGGAAGTCAACCCAGAAGATATCATCTCTGAAACTCACTTCTTTGTAGCTTATCTACCACAGCTTCCCCACAAGAACACTACGTTTCCTACTCCTTTTCTCCTTACTCCACTAGCCAGCCAAAAGGATGCAAAGCAATTCTAGAATACTCCAAGCCCTCCTCTTCAATATCAAAAGTCCAAACAGTATTGTTCAAAAAACCAGCTACTTCCCATATAGTTCAACCAGATTTTCTAATGCCTTTTTCTGTATCAGCCAAAGGGGAGCTCAAAGAATTCAAGGCCTTTTCCTATTCCCTACAAGCAGAATATCCTGCCCATGCCTTTTCCCAGAATCCAGGACTCAGAGCTCAGATCCCCTGTGAAAGCATCCTGCTACTAGACTGTCAAAAACACGTTTCCTTCCAACCAAACAAGCTCTCCCTCTTCTAGCCTCTTCACTCAGCGTTGCAGTTTTGATGGATGAAATTTAAGCCAGACCCCAGTTCCACACTTTATCTGGCCACTAGGATTTCCCTGCATCCTGGCACAGCTTAACAGAGTTCTCACTTGTGCTGCATATCAAATGTCTTTGATGGCTGCGTCATGTTCCTGTGACAAGTACTACGGTTGCTAGGTTCTGGTGCTGTGGCTCCCTAGCAACAGATATTTCTTTATTCTACTCAGGAGTGATCAACAAGCCCAGAGATAAAACCGTTCCCACTGCTTTATTATTAGACAAGAATCCTATACATGATCTAGTGCAATTCTAAGTAAGCTTCTGAAAGGACTTTGTTATAAAATTGTTATCTAAAAGATTAAGGAGTTTGATCACCACACAGGTCTGTTCCCGCAGAGATATGTGGCACATAGACAGGAGAAAAGCAATTTCAAATAGTAAATACAAACAAGAAGTTCCAGTTAAGGTGCTGAAAAGCTCTAAGAAGCAAAGCATTTAAGTGTCTGAGAACTATTTCGCATAATCTAATAAACTGACCATATTGGCAAAAGTCAGACTCATTTTAATGCACAGAAGCACTGGAAGAAGTGAGATGGTCTGTGTGTTTAAGGGCGCAATCCCATCTCGCACTGGAACAGGCAAGTCAGGAGGCTTATACTGTATCCAGCACGAGATAGGGTTGCAAAGTGGCTCAGCCAAAGGTAAGGGGAAACTCTTCCTCTTATCTCTGGGTAAACCACTGCAGCCCCTATGGGTCTCCTTGGACTTGCGCAAAAGGTGGCACAAGTCCAAGGAGAGCAGGGCAACTTGAAGCCGCTCTGCGCTGCTCGGGAATGAGGGTTGGGAACCGGTATAATGGCCAGATCCCAGCCCTGCCTCCCACTCCTTGCCCGCCCTGAGCCACCCACCCTCCCTCTGCCCCAGAATGCCTCCTTCTGTCTCCGCCCTGCCCACCCCAGAGCCTTGTGTCAGCTGAGCTCGGCCAACACAAGACTCGCTCCACAAGCCACCATGGAGGCAGGATTCAGCCTCCATGTGCCAGCACACCTCCGTGCACTTGCATGGGCTGCTGCCGAGGAGGCACAAATGTGCTTTATGGCATGTTTGCGACCCTCCTAGGATGGCACAAGGAACTTGCGGCAGCCTAACTCATTGTTAGGATTGTGCTGCCAGATGTTTAAAAGTTATGCAAGTTAAACAAAAACAATAAACAGCTCTTTCCCTGTAGACTAAAAGCATCTGCTATTGCATCATTTGGTCTGGGGTCACCTTTTATACCAACTGTCAATAAACTGGGGGGGGGGGTGTTACAACTGTCATATTTCTGTCATAATCATGCTGTCCTGTGAAGAACTCTGGAGATGGCTCCAAAAGCGAAGGTCAAAGTGGTGTAGTATTTTATGCAATGATCCCTTGTCAATCCCTTAGCTGACCTGCACCAACCCTGATAATCCCTAGCTCTGCTGTGTGAACTAGCAGGGATCAGCAATCTCTAATGGGCTTGTCCAATGTGCATTCAACAGGTTGAGTAAATGCACTCCACAAAACTGCCTGTCCCCTAGCCAGGGGTCTTCATACGCCTGCCCAGGGGCAAGATGTGGCCCACAGCAAGCCTCTATCCGGCCCGCGGCCAGCCTCTGATCCCCTGAGAGCCTCTGGCCCAGCTAACTAAACACAACCAGAGTTGTGCTTGAGGAGTGGAGGAATGGGGATCCATTTAAGTGTGAGCTTTATCTTTTGGACTGTGCTGGTGCTTGGAGAAATCCTGGACATTTGACCACATTCATTCATCTAAATTCCATTCATTCATCTAAATTTCATCTCTAATGTATTTATATAAATTTTATATTTAATTTTTTCCCCGGCCCTTGACACTGTGCCAGATATTTGATGCAGCCCTTCAACCAAAAAGTTTAGAGACCCCTGCCCTAGACCATTGGACAGAGTTCTTTTACATGTCCCAGTGTCCACAGAAGTGCATAGCATGGGGACCAATAAAAGGGCATTATCTGTGGTAGTGCCCAGGCTCCTCTCCTCAAGAGGCAAGCTCTATGCCTTTCACTACTGCAATTCCAACACTGACTGAAAACCTTTGTTTTATTTGGCCTTCCCCTGTTGATTAATTGCCACTTAATGTTTGTTTTCATGCTGCTCTCACAATTCTGGTCGCTTTTTGTGGCTTTCATTTTTATTAATTTCTTTTTATTTTTTCATTTAGCATTTGTTTTATTGTATTTTAGTCCAATTTATAAATCAACTACTAGCAAGTCAATACCTGCTAGCAGGAGAGGAATGTGTTCAATAATCAGGCATTCCAAAGATCTCTCTCTGATTCTGAAAGCACCTCAGCTGGAAAGTGATCTCATCTCAATCTGTTGATAGCAAATTGCACAGGATATTAAGTTGGGGGGGGGGATCAGCATTGTGAACAGGAAGCATTGTGAACAGCATTGTGACCATGTGAGACCTGTGTGCATAGATATCAGACAGGTATCTCAAATCGATATTTCAGTGACATGAGAATCATTTCATCATAAGCAATGTATATATTTACAAGTGTCCTGTCACCAAATGCCAGGCAATGTTGATGTTTAAGCCTTGTTAGGGGTGTGCTGAGCCAATTATATGTGGATGCCAATGACAAGGAAGCTTCTAATGGAGATGTGGGGGAGACAGGGGCATAGCAAGTGGGGTGCAAGGGGGCGGTCCCCCTTGGGTTTCAGGTTGGAAGAGGGTGTTGCGAAGTGTGAGAGTGCACACAGTCCAGCAGCTTCTCAAGTCAGAATATTGGCTGGAGTGCACGTGCACTCACAGCACTGGCTTTGGCTATTTTTAGGCATTGCGGCAGCCACCATTTTTAGAGTGCACATGCTCCAGCAAATGTTCTAACTCAGGAAGTGGCTGGAGCATGTGCACACGCCCGGTCTGAGTACTGCACTCCTTCCTCTGCCTTTGGAGGTTCTCAAGCCTCATGGGGAAGGGGGGCCCATTAGCCAGATTGAGAAGCAGCCACCTCCTCCTCCTCTGAGAGAACCAGGAAGCAACGTTGTGACATTACGTGACATCACGACATCACTGCCCCAAGAGCCACAACCCCTGACAACACCACTGCTAGGAGATTACCACTGAAGACATCCCTCCTATTCCCATTTCAATTTTTTTAAAGAGAAGCTAAAACTCACAGTGCCCTAAAGATTGCTTGGGTAACCATACACAATAGAGTTTTGATTATTATTTACTTTCTATATAAATTTGTTTGAGAAAATGTAGACAGCTGTATCAAAACATATAATCATACTATAAACACTCTGATCTTATTCATCTTCCTATAGCCAATGCTAAGAGAGGAAAATGTAATTGTCTATATAAGGTTATGTTCAGACAACAACTGTTTCAGCTAAGAAGTTAAGAAAATGATCCAAAGCTCCCCACCAAAAGAAAGATAATGTTTTCAGTAAAGCACAAGGAATAGATTTAATCTTGTCACATACAATGATGGCTTTTCATTTCATATTCTGGAGTGCAACCTGTAGACATATGTGCAGAATTTCACACATAATTAGGCCAAAGGGAGGCTAACACTTCCAGATGACCTGGAAAGAAACCGAATGTATCTCCTCTAATGTAGATTCAAGCCTTCCCTACCTGAACCCCAGTCACTCATATCTGTGGTTCCTTCATGTTTTGTTTTTTTTAAAGGGGAGCAATACCTACATGATCTTTCCAAGTCCGGTGGAAAGGGTGATGATAGTGTTGAAGACAAGTACACTGAGGCTATCTTGCATCCTTTTTGTGTTGGCAGGTTATCATAGAATGCATCCACGCCTCCTTAGACCAATGGAATGGAATGGGGCTACTACTCAGGAGAAGAGCACATGCTATGATTCAATTAATGGCATCTCCAGTAAGCTGGGAAATACACCTGTTTGAAACCCCGGAGAATTGCAGCTAGTCAATGCAGATGAGCTAGGTCAGCGATTTTCAACCTTTTCCATCTCATGGCAGAGTGAGAAGGCACTAAAATTGCCAAGGCACAGAGCATTGTCGGCCAGGGGCACACATACCCCTATGACCCTACGAATATATGACCCTCCCCCAAACTCCCACGGCACACAATGTGCTGTGGCACAGTGGATGAAAATCGCTGGGCGAATCAACCTTGTGGGTACAAGGCAGTTTCTTGTGCTCCCATTAAAAGTTACCAAGAAGGAAGACTGGAATCAGGGGAACTCAGTAGCTGGCTTAACATTATTTATACCACAGTATCTCATATACAAAAAGTGAACCATTGCTAGGTGTCATTTCTGTTTGCTTTAACTTTTATTTACAGTCAACCTCAAATAAAAAGCTAAGTTGAGGTGGAAATTGATGTGCTGAAATTGCTGTTAAGTGTGCTTGTACAGGGCAGCTGCAATTATTGCATTTACATGGTCGTTTGAAATTTTCTACTGTTAGCTTTTTCCACCATAGCATTTAAAGAAATGTGTAAGCTGTAAAATTCAAAATGAAAAGTGATACACATTTCTTGATGCCTAAACTCCACAAAATAAACTATATCAGCACAAATTGTCCAGCTGACAAGAGATGCCAGAATGCACTTTCTGCAGAGATTGAGCCACTCACCTTCTTTAATTGCATGAGGTTTAATAACACAACAGGTACAGTGTGTATATTTTGCAGTGTTTGCAGGTCCACGGCCTCCACTGGAGGGAAAGAACAACTCCAGTTCCTGAAAAAATTGAAATTATAGATATTTAATATATTATCACTGCATGCCTCAGAGCTATAATACACTCATTGGTCTGGTTCAAATGGAACAGGAACTCATGATTTTCTACTATGAGAAGCAGAAGGTGCAAACAAGCCTTGGGTGTTCATGCTCCGCTTTGGTCTTTTCTGCATGATTAAAGCTTCCTCGTTCAGTTTGCAGTAAACCACAGTTTCCTTTAATCCAGGGAGCTGTGGTTTCTTCAAACCATCTCTGGGAAACCAGGTTCTCACACTATCATTTGGTCCAGGTTTGTTTTACCAGGTTTGCTTTACCACAGTTCAAAGTATGTAATATAGAACGGTGTTTATTACAAACCAAAGTGGAAGCTCTCACATGGGAAGGGGCATACGTAAGCCCAAGGCTCACACCTCCTAACCTTTATAGTGGGAAAACAATTTCCTGTTGCATCTGAACCAGGCCATTATATCTGTGATGGTCACAGCCATAAGAATCTGTTAGTTGTTGGCAACCTTCAGTCTTGAAAGACTATAGTATCGCGCTCTGAATGGTGGTTCTGGAACAGCGTCTAGTGTGGCTGAAAAGGCCGATTTGGGAGTGACAATCCCTTCCACACTGGGAGCAAGTGCAGTCTGTCTCTGGTCTGTCTCCCTGGCTATGGGCCTTCCTTCTTTGCCTCTTTGCCTCAGACTGTTGGCCAGGTGTCTCTTCAAACTGGAAGAGGCCATGCTGCACAGCCTGCCTCCAAGCGGGCCGCTCAGAGGCCAGGGTTTCCCACCTGTTGAGGTCCACTCCTAAGGCCTTCAGATCCCTCTTGCAGATGCCCTTGTATCGCAGCTGTGGTCTACCTGTAGGACACTTTCCTTGCACGAGTTCTCCATAGAGGAGATCCTTTGGGATGATACACTTGGTTTTCCCCCCAAAGATACACTGAAATTTAATTTTTTCCCCCTGCATTGGTTTCCTTTATTTCTAGTTAAAGATTTCCTTCAAGTGCTCTGTGTCTTTTATCCCAAAGCATGCTTTTGTTCCCAGTTATGCTTACACTCTTTTAAATCTCATAAACAGAAAGAGAGTGGAACATTCAAATTTGATCAGGATACAACCCACGTCGTAGACAGAATATTTTACCCAGCAATCAAACATCATAAGGCTGTCACAGACTGAATTTCCAGGGTTGCTTTTTTTAAGATAATCTCTTGTCTTTGTCACATCCATCTTTTATTCGCCCATTAATACTGAAGCCAATAAAACCTATCACTTCTGCCAGCACAAAGGGAAATTAAAACAGCCATATTTGCCTTATGAAGTCTTAGATATCAGAACAGCACATTAAGTTTCTTTGCTATCTGGTGCTTTTATGTTATGACTGCCATACCGACATGTTGTTATATAGCAGGGGTGCCCAAACCCCAGCCCGGGGGCCACTTGTGGCCCTCGGGGGGCTCCCAATCTAGCCCGCAGGAAGCCCCCAGTCTCCAGTGAGCCTCTGGCCCTCCGGAGACTTGTTGGAGCCCGTGCTGGCCCAACGCAACTACTTTCAGTGTGAGGACAACTGTTGCACCTCTCACCTGAGCTGTGGGACGAGGGCTCCCTCCACTACTTGCTGTTTCTCGTCTGTGATGAAACAGTGGCAGTGAAGGAAAGGCTGGCCTTGCTTTGTGCAAGGCCTTTTATAGGCCTTGAGCTACTGCAAGACCTTCATTCATTCATATAAGTTTCATCTCTAATATATTCATTTATGTAAATTTATTTAAATTTAAAATGTAAATTAATTCTTTTTTTTCCCCAGGCCCCTGACACAGTGTCAGAGAAATGATGTGACCCTCATGTCAAAATGTTTGGATACCCCTGTTATATAGGATGCCTTTAGGATGCTTGGGAAGAAAAGTTAAAAGGAAAAATTACATTTCTTTTTACAGGATTCCCATCAAGTGCATCATGAAACTCAATGAAAACCATCAAGAACACTTACAACACTTGTTGTAAGACATACTGATGTCCAAGTTTCCTGAAATTAGATGTACAGCCTAATCCTATCCACAGTTTCCTGGGAGTAAGCCCCATTGACACTAATGGAACTTACAGCCCAATCCTATGCATGTCTGCTCAGAAGTAAGTCATAGCAACCAGGGAAGGGGAGGCTTCTTCACCTTTCCAGTTGATTTAGACCAAGGAGGGCTTGGGAAGGGGCTGCTTCTAGATACTCAGCAAGCCTGACTCACTTCCCTCGGTTGAACTCTGAGATGCCCCCTTCCCCTCCACTGATTCAATGCAAGAATAGTACTGATGTTTCCCTACCCTGTACTATATACATACATTTCTATAGTAAAACCACTCTTAATTTACACATTTCTGAGATATGTGCTGCTTTTCAAAAAAACATAACCCTTGCATAAAACGGGAGGTGACTCATCAAGAGACAAATCAGCCTTTAGTTATACAAAACTGAACAGCTATCAGATAATACCAGCATCTGTATAAATTACAAAGGAAATTATTCCAAATCTACTTTAATAGCCATTTCTTTCTTCCCATGAGAAGCTGTAGATGCTGCTCCCTACAAGTTTCCTTGGCAACTGATATGAGGCTACATAACACTTTGTGCTACCTGCTTATTCAACACGGTATTGCAACTACTCTGTCAAATTCCAGCAATTACAAATTAAAATAAGAACAGTAGCATCATGAAAGTTGTTTGCAAGTCTTTGCAACTGTACAACTAAATATTTGTCATAGGAGTAAAGATGAACTATATTTTAAAAAGAAATTGCTGCAATCTTCCTAAATGAAGTCTTTTCAAGATTATTCTTCCCTAAAAATAGTGAACAGAAGACACATCTTTCATCTGCCAAGTGGGGTTCAAGACCCCTAAACAACTTTTCATTCATTCACACCTTACAACGCAACTGATCCTGTTGTACATCAGTGCAAAGAAACTCTCTTGACTCTTAAGTTTACAATCACATCTCTCACAGCCCAATCCTAAACTGGCTACCACCATCAGAACAGGTGTGTGTACCATTTCAAATGTGCCGTAAGGCATGTTGCAGCAGTGCAGAGGATCCCGGCGCTGGTGAACAAGTCTGCACCCACCTACCGGTGCCAGTTGGAGGCAAGCACCTGCCAGAGCATGGCAGTGAAGGGGCAGGGGAAGGGCGGAACAGAGGTGGGGAGGAGGTGTAATGGAGCAGGCGAGGGTTGGGGAAGGATGAATCAGGCCTGGGAGGAAGTGGAAATGGCAGCAGGCACTACCGCCATATCCATCCCTCTTCCAAGGCTTGATTTCCCGACATGAAGCTGCTTGGACTTGAGGCAGTGATTTTACTGGTGTGAGCCTGGGTAGCCCTGTAGGTGGCTGCTGGAGCATACTCCAGGAGAAGGAGACCAATGTCCCCTTCCTCAGGTAGACCTCCAGCAGCCTCTGTTCCCATCCTGGATGCAGCAGAGGCTGCACCAGCAGCACTATAACACAGTGCAGGACTTTGGTTAAGATTGGGCTGCTGGAGTTGTGATTTTAAATACAGTCTATAGCCATAGATGTTAAAACTCAACTACTTCCTCCAAAATCTTCTTTCTCTTCCAGAACCAAGTATTTTCCTTGTTGCTTTATGCTCAAGTATCTTTCATATGCAGTCCCCTTGCCCATACGTATCATTTTTATTTCAGAGACCTCACTTTCTCCCATGGCTGGCCTGCCCACTGGACAGAGGACACTGGCACATAACATCAGGCCTGCAAGGACACAGATTATCCCCTACTTCCTGAGCTGTTTCCCCAATTGTACTACTGCCTGGATTCAGACCTGGCAGCAATTTTTTAACCCCATCAGCAAGAAGAAGAACATTGCTGCTGCCTAGCAATACAATGACCTCACCCTTGAAAAGGGCTGTGTACATGACCTGGGTTGTTCAGTCTACTTTCCTTCTTCAGTGCAGCCTAAGAAAATAAGAAGGAAGAAAGGATGGGAAGTATAGATGAGAAAAAAAGGGGGGAAAGTCTTCTCTAGAACAAATGCAAACAAGGAAAATGTATCAAAACACCTGGGGCTGGCCCAGCTTTCTTCTGCCACCATACTTTGCATCTCTTAGTAAATGCAGCTTATTAACAATTGTAAAGACATGTATGGAACACAACAAAAAGAAATATAAAATGTTAATTCTTCTGTATTGATTTCTTTATGTTAATACTTGTTCATACCATATACTGGAGGAGGGTGTACACTGGTGGAAGCAAAAATAAGAAAGGCCTCAAAAATATCAGTGCTTCTAAAATGTTGCTATTTCACAGGAAACAAAGAGCGAGTAATGAAGGTGCCAGGAGCACTATTCTTAGCTCTTCGAGTCAGCCACAAGAAACATGTTTCCATGGAAAGCAAAACAAAGCACAGGTATCAAAAAGGTAAAATGCACCAGCACTTTTTTGTTCAGCCTATTTTCTTATGGCTTGGAAAGATATACAGTATATTAGAAGCAAGCAAGTCTCAGTTCCAACAGTCAATGGTTACAGAGGGGCTTCCTAATCTATCACAACAACCGGGATACAAAAGTTTGATTTTATTGATTTTATTGGAACACACAACTATTTTTAGCACAACTTTACAATGTGCATTGTACTTTACTACTTGCCTCGTATAAAAGAGGCACCTTGTAAAGTGGTATCCTTTTATATTTACAGTTGGCAACCTTCAGTCTTGAAAGACTATGGTATCGCGCTCTGAATGGTGGTTCTGGAACAGCGTCTAGTGTGGCTGAAAAGGCCGATTCAGGAGTAACAATCCCTTCCAAACTGGGAGCAAGTGCAGTCTGTCTCTGATGTGTCTCCCTGGCTATGGGCCTTCCTTATATTTAAGCAGCTAAGAAGCGGCTTAGTCAGAGACAAGGGGAAACTTTTCCCATTACCCCTGGGTAAGGGCTGCTGGTGCCTATGGGTCTCCTCGGACTTGCACCACCTCCTGAGGTGGCACAAGTCCAAAGACAGCGGAGCGACTTGAAGCTGCTCCAAACTCCCCAGAAAAGGGGGTTGGAATCCGGCATAACTGTTGGATCCTAGCCCCGCCTCCTGGTTCCTGCCTGCCCACCCCCAGGGCCGCCCATCGCCCTCTCTCCCCCCCGTTGAATGGCTCCCTCCCTCCTCATCCCCTCCCCCCCACGCCTACCTTTCGTCCTTGCGTTGGCTCATCCAAGTCGATACAAGGAGCTGGGGGGAAGCTGGTGCAGAGGCTTCCGTCAGCCTCCGCAGGCCAGCACTTCTTAGAGCACTGGCCTGGCTTTCTCCCGAGAGGTGCAAACATGCTTTAGGGCATGTTTGCGACCATCCCAGGCAGGCCCAAAGGGCTTGGGCCAGCATCGGGCACAGTTTGGATTGTGCCCTTATTTGTTCAGTGATATACACCGCTTTGCAAACTACTTTTTGTTGAAAAGCAGTATATAAACATTCAATAATAATGATTATATGTGGAAGTGGAACCCTCATATTACCGTTCACATGACGCTGATACTAATTTTATCAATTCACATTGCTTTTCTGGAAAATTTAAGAACAAACAAGAGCGGCCTGAAACAAAATGATGCATTTCTTCCACCTACAGCTGTTAAATGTCCATGTACAACTGTAAAAGAGTCAAGCAGGCCAATTCCCATTTCCCAGTTCAGCTGCTGGGTTCCCCTCGCCCCCCCCCCTCCCCAGTTACCACTTCAACATTCTGTGGTTCATGGGAGCCACTGAACATGCTCAGCCTGTAACAGGCTGTTATAGTTTTGCCATCTTTTTCCTTTTATATCTTCTTTTAATTTTATATCTTCGGCACCCCCAGTGAGTTCCCAGAGTATGTAGAATAATAATAAATAATAATAATAAAACTTTATTTTTATCCCGCCCTTCTCCCTAACGGGACCCAGGGCGGCTAACAACATATTAAAAAAAACAGATTTTAAAAACATTAATACATAGCAGATAAAAACATTTAAAAACACATTACAGAGGCCATAAAAACAGTAGTCAGATTAAAAGACAGAATAAAAGAGCAAGTCACCGAGGAATCAAGCCTGTAAAAAACTAAAAGATGTATAAAAATGTTAAGGCCAGAAATCAGAAGGCTTGTTTAAACAACAGTGTTTTCAGGCCTCGCCGAAAACTCTCAAGAGAGGGAGCCATTCTCAAATCAAGGGGAAGGGAGTTCCATAATGTTGGTGCCACTACCGAGAAGGCCCTATTTCTTGCAGCCGCCCCCCGGACCTCCTTGGGTGGCGGCACTTGCAAAAAGGCCTTCTCTGATGACCTGAGATGGCGAGCCAGATTGTACAGGAGTAGGCGGTCTCTAAGATATCCTGGCCCAGAGCAGTATAGGGCTTTAAAGGTCAAAACCAGCACCTTGAATTGGGCCCGGAAACGAATGGGCAGCCAATGTAGCCCCCGGAGAAGCAGACTGACAGAGTCAAACCACCTGGCTCCGGTGACCACACGGGCCGCCGCATTCTGTACTAATTGTAGTTTCTGAACCGTCTTCAGGGGCAGCCCCACATAGAGCGCGTTACAGTAATCTAACCTTGATGTCACCGTGGCATGGATCACCGTGGCCAGGTCTGCACGATCCAAGTACGGTCGCAGCTGGCGCACCAGCCAAAGCTGAGCAAAGGCCCCCCTAGCCACAGCCGCCACCTGGGAATCCAGGAGCAGCTGCGAGTCCAGGAGGACCCCCAAGCTGCGAACCTGCTCCTTCAGAGGGAGTGCAACCCCATTCAGAGCAAGCCGATAATCCAGCACCTGCATCGAGGATTTCCGAACCAGGAGAGCCTCTGTCTTATCCAGATTTAATTTCAGCTTGTTAGCCCCCATCCAGATCCTCACTGCTTCCAGACAGCGCTCCAGGCCCTCAACTGCCATCCTGGAGTCTGGAGGAAAGGAGAGATAGAGCTGGGTGTCATCAGCATATTGATGGCACCTCACTCCAAACCCCCGGATGACCTCTCCCAGCGGTTTCATGTAGATATTAAATAGCATGGGGGACAGAATTGAACCCTGCGGCACCCCGCACCTCAAGGGCCAGGGTGTCGAACAGGCATCCCCCAGCACCACTATCTGGGACCGACCCTCCAAGTAGGAGCGGAACCACTGCAAAACAGTGCCTCCAACTCCCAACTCGGCCAATTGGCCCAGAAGGATACCATGGTCGATGGTATCGAAAGCCGCCGAGAGGTCCAGCAGGACCAACAGGGATGCACTCCTCCTGTCCAGTCCCCGGCGTAGGTCATCCACCAAGGCGACCAAGGCAGTTTCCGTCCCAAAGCCCGGTCTGAAATCAGATTGAAAAGGATCCAGATAATCCACTTCATCCAAGACCCTCTGGAGTTGGGCCGCCACCACCCGCTCAATTACCTTGCCCAGAAACGGGATGTTGGAGACTGGCCGATAGTTATTCAACACAGTGGAATCCAGGGAGGGCTTCTTCAGGAGGGGGCGAACCACCGCCCGCTTCAAGGCAAGCGGCAACGTCCCCTCCATCAAAGAAGAGTTGACCACCCTCCCCGTCCACTCAGCCAGTCCCCCCCGGGCCGCTCTAATCAGCCAAGCTGGGCAAGGGTCAAACAGGCAGGCAGACGGCCTCACACTCCAAAGGAGTCTGTCCACATCCTCAGGCTGCACAAGCTGAAAAGAATCCCACAATACTGGACAAGCAGTTGCCAAGGGGACATCATCAGACATTGTCAATGTGGCATCCAAGTCGCGACGAATACGATCGATTTTATCTGCAAAGCGTTGGGCAAACACGTCACAGCGGCTGACCGTGTATTCCTCCTGGACTACCGAAGGGGCCTGATGAAGGAGGCCCCGCACCACATGGAACAGCTCTGCCGGACGGCTATCAGCAGACGCAATGGTAGCAGAGAAGAACGATCTCTTCGCTGCTACCACCGCCACGGAGTAGGCTCTATAATGAGCTCTACTCCGTGTCCGATCGGATTCATCACGAGTTTTCTGCCACTATCGCTCTAGACGCCTGCCCTGCCGCTTCATCATTCGCAGCTCCTCAGTAAACCAAGGAGCCGCTCCGAGACTGCGGCGTGGCAGAGGTCGCTCCGGAGCAATCTCATCCACAGCCCTGGACATTTCCCCATTCCAGAGGTCGACCAGGGTCACAGATGAGGCACCAGTCTTGGCAGTGGGAAAGTCCCCCAGGGCCCTCAGGAAGCCTTCAGGATCCATTAGCCTCCGGGGGCGGACCATAGAAAACGGTCCCCCTACCTCTGTGGAGGTAGGAAGTCGCAACAAGCCTAAACCCTACCAGGAAGTGATCTGTCCATGACAACAGAGTGATGTTGATCTCCTCTACCTCCAGATCATTGCCCCCATGCCCAGCTGTAAACACCAGGTCCAACACGTGTCCTGCTGTATGTGTCGGGGCCCAGATCTTCTGGGACAGGCCCATGGTTGTCATGGCAGCCATGAAATCCTGAGCTGCACCTGCCACAGGGGCCTCGGCATGAACACTGAAGTCCCCCAGCACTAACAGCACTAACTAACCTCCTCAATGCCACCCCCGAGATCACCCCAGTCAGCTCAGGCAGAGAGACTGTTGGGCAGCAGGGCGGGCGGTACACCAACAGAATCCCAATCCTGTCTGGCCCTCTCAACACCACATGCAAGCACTCGACTGCTGGACAAGGCATCTGGTAAGGGAGATGGACTCACAATAGACCATTGCAACTCCCCCTCCCCATCCCTGCAATCTTGGCTGCTGCAACACCTGGAAACCTGGTGGACACAGTTCAGAGAGACTAACGCCTCCCTCCCCGTCCAACCAGGTCTCCGTAATGCACACGCGGTCGACTTTCTCATCCAGGATCACATCACATGTAGAAAGCACTACCATGCTTGGGAGTGGTCAATTTTGCTTGCAAACCAGACAGACCTTCAGGCACCCAAGTTCATTATGATGATACAGATAGGATATAATTTGTAATCACCATTTACAACTTGACGATACCCTGCAAGCCATTAGAAAGTTCCATATAGTGAAGGGGGGAAAGACAATTTGGTGGGATGGAGGCACTCCATCAACCACCCGCCACTATCAAACTGCAAGACTGGAACTGGATTGACCAACACACTGAGGCTGGGGGGAAGACTCCCGAGTTCTTCTGGTGTAAGAGGTGGGAAGTTTTTGTAAAGGGGAAAGAGACACCTTGGTAGTACTCCATTAGCCACCTCTACTGACCCATCTGTAAGATAAGAAAATTCTTGCTCTCTTAGAGAACAACAACAAGAGAAGAATGTGAAAAAGAACTGAAGGAAAGAAGCTGAATTTGGGGGAAGGCCGACAGGAGCCGAGGGGCATCCGGTTCGGGACTCCTCATCCCTATGGGATGAGGATGGGGAGGTTAGAGAACAACAAGACAAAGGCAGGGTAGGAGAAGAAATTGGGAAAGGTAGGGTGATGGGATGTGATAGACGGTTTGGCACAATGAGAGGATGCGGGGACAAAGGAGCGAATAAGCAGCCCATCCTGGGGCATTCCGTGTATAAATGCTTTTATGCGAATGCCCGAAGTCTACGAGCAAAGGTGGGAGAACTGGAATGTCTGGTGACAAGGGAAAATATTGACATAGTGGGCATAACGGAAACCTGGTGGAATGTGGAATGTGGAGAATCAGTGGGATGCAGATCTCTTGACTAAGGTATGCAACTTGTCCCTCAAAACGGCCACGGTGCCAGAAGATTGGAGGATAGCAAATGTCACGCCTATTTTTAAAAAGGGAAAGAGGGGGGACCCGGGAAACTATAGGCCGGTCAGCCTAACATCCATACCGGGTAAGATGGTGGAATGCCTCATCAAAGATAGGACCTCAAAACACATAGGCGAACAGGCCTTGCTGAGGGAGAGTCAGCATGGCTTCTGTAAGGGTAAGTCTTGCCTCACAAACCTTATAGAATTCTTTGAAAAGGTCAACAGGCATGTGGATGCGGGAGAACCCGTGGACATTATATATCTGGACTTTCAGAAGGCGTTTGACACGGTCCCTCACCAAAGGCTACTGAAAAAACTCCACAGTCAGGGAATTAGAGGACAGGTCCTCTCGTGGATTGAGAACTGGTTGGAGGCCAGGAAGCAGAGAGTGGGTGTCAATGGGCAATTTTCACAATGGAGAGAGGTGAAAAGCGGTGTGCCCCAAGGATCTGTCCTGGGACCGGTGCTTTTCAACCTCTTCATAAATGACCTGGAGACAGGGTTGAGCAGTGAAGTGGCTAAGTTTGCAGACGACACCAAACTTTTCCGAGTGGTAAAGACCAGAAGTGATTGTGAGGAGCTCCAGAAGGATCTCTCCAGACTGGCAGAATGGGCAGCAAAATGGCAGATGCGCTTCAATGTCAGTAAGTGTAAAGTCATGCACATTGGGGCAAAAAATCAAAACTTTAGATATAGGCTGATGGGTTCTGAGCTGTCTGTGACAGATCAGGAGAGAGATCTTGGGGTGGTGGTGGACAGGTCGATGAAAGTGTCGACCCAATGTGCGGTGGCAGTGAAGAAGGCCAATTCTATGCTTGGGATCATTAGGAAGGGTATTGAGAACAAAATGGCTAGTATTATAATGCCGTTGTACAAATCGATGGTAAGGCCACACCTGGAGTATTGTGTCCAGTTCTGGTCGCCGCATCTCAAAAAAGACATAGTGGAAATGGAAAAGGTGCAAAAGAGAGCGACTAAGATGATTACGGGGCTGGGGCACCTTCCTTATGAGGAAAGGCTACGGCGTTTGGGCCTCTTCAGCCTAGAAAAGAGACGCTTGAGGGGGGACATGATTGAGACATACAAAATTATGCAGGGGATGGACAGAGTGGATAGGGAGATGCTCTTTACACTCTCACATAATACCAGAACCAGGGGACATCCACTAAAATTGAGTGTTGGGCGGGTTAGGACAGACAAAAGAAAATATTTCTTTACTCAGCGCGTGGTCGGTCTGTGGAACTCCTTGCCACAGGATGTGGTGCTGGCGTCTAGCCTAGACGCCTTTAAAAGGGGATTGGACGAGTTTCTGGAGGAAAAATCCATTATGGTGTACAAGCCATTATGTGTATGCGCAACCTCCTGATTTTAGGAATGGGTTAAGTCAGAATGCCAGATGTAGGGGAGAGCACCAGGATGAGGTCTCTTGTTATCTGGCGTGCTCCCTGGGGCATTTGGTGGGCCGCTGTGGGATACAGGAAGCTGGACTAGATGGGCCTATGGCCTGATCCAGTGGGGCTGTTCTTATGTTCTTATGTTCTTATGAATTTATGAACTATATCTTATTCTTGAATTTGGCAAGTACTATAGCATTATTGCTTTACTCAACTACTTAATAAGAAGCATTATAGCAGGGGTGTCAAACTCATTTCATACAGAGGGCCACATAGCATTCATGATACCTACTGAGGGCCGGAAGTGATGTCATTAGGCAAGAAGTGATGTCATTAAACAGGTCATAACCAAAAATAAACACTTTTTCTCACTTAGGAACTCATTAGCTGCAAATAACAAAAGAGAAAATATATGAATCTTGATCATATTTCAAGTTATGGGAGAGGCCAATTTTCATGTGGGCTGCCCTTTCAGCAGTAGCACCTCAGCACTACTCAGCAGCTGAAAACCCGAGGGCCATATAAAAAGCTTCCGTGGGCCACATCCGGCCCCCAGGCCTTATATTTGACACCCCTGCATTATAGCAACAAGCTGCCCACCTTGAGATTTAATATGCAATATTTTAGCAATTTCTAAGCCTTCTTAATGTAATCTGTCAAAAAAAATTGATATTTTATGTTGAATTATAAATGCATTATTAGTAATTTAGTAACTTAACTCCGTTTTTGATCAACGGGATTAGGACTATGTTTGCTTTTATGGTTTCTTTATCTATGACTAATAAAGGTTTATTCATTCCATATGCAATAAAAATTAGGAACTATAGATTAAAAATACATTACGACATATCAAAAGTCCTTCCTTCTTGCCCCCATGCAATATTGCAGTGGTTCCCAGACTGGTGGGTCACGACTCACCAGGAGAACCAGAAGAGGGCAATTCCCCTTATGGTGAGTGGCCTAAAAATGGGCTCCCTGACAGATTTCAGTGCTGCCAAGAGCAAGGTGTTTTTTTTTAAACTTGCCTGAGGGGTCATGCTAGCCTCTGGGAGGCTCACAGCTCCTCTGCAGACCTCCCTGCTACTTCAAATAACTCTGATTAGCAATCAGAGCCCACTTCCACTATTCGTGTGAAAACCAGAAGTGGGCTCCAATCACCGACTGGAACTACTTGCAGCAGCAGGGAGACCTGAAGAGGGAGCTGCAAGCTTCCCATTGGCCAGCACAACCACCCAGGTAAGTTAAAAAAAAAACCCTTGCTTCCAGAAATGTCGGGAACTCCCCCGCCCCTCTGCCCATATTTACCACAGTTCTAAAGTCCAAGTCAGATTTTGGGAACTGCTGCAGTAGTGGAAAAGTAACTCTGTCCGTACCTCCACCAATCAATCAAAGCAATCAATAAGAATAAAAGGATTTTGTGTCCATATCTTGTCATTCTCTCATCTCTTCTTAAAGTAACAACAGGAATGTTTCGTAACAGAAAGTTAATTTTAGAAAGAGTAATTTTTACAAATGCAATTTTTCCAGACAACAAAAGGCTAGGGAGTGATCAGTTCTATCTGGATTTTCCCTTCCATTGTACCAAAGCTAAGTGTATTCAAATCCTTACTGGGACTAGTAATACCCAATAGAATACAGTTAAATCTTAATTGAAATTTTTTTATAAGGTTTCTAAATTAGCAATTTCCTCTTTAGATAACGCAGAGGACAATAGTTCTAATAATATTTCTTTTGTATTCAGTAGCTTGTAAAATTCAAATAAATGCAAACAAAATAAGCATTCTTAATAATAACTCATGTATAAACCTCTGTTTGGTTCAGAGACAATCAAGGCCACATCATCTACATGGCTAATTAGAATCCTATGCATTTCTACTGAGAATTAAGTCCCATTGTACTCGATGTTACTTCCATGCAAGTATGTATCAGATTTCAGCCCTAAAGCCCAATCCTATCCTCCCCCCTCCATGCAGATGCTAAAAATGAGCATCCAATGGGGGAGTAGATCAGGATGCTTCAGAGGGAAGAGTGGAATCTCTCTAAGCCACCCACTCCACAATGGATTTCCATGGACTTGCCTCAGCTCTGCAGCTAACCCAAGTACAAGGAAAAGAAAGGCAGAGGCTACTAAAACAGAGGATAGGATGGAGCATGCCATGGCTGCCAGATCCAACCCCCATAGCCTCCTTGATCCCCATTCCTCTCCCCTCCCTGCCAGTTTTGCCCCCTCCCTGCCTACCCCCCCCCCCACTGCCTTTCTTGGTCCTGCAGGAATGGTGACAACTGGCAACTAATTCGGAGGGCTGCTGCCTCTTGCAGCAGCGCTCCCAAAATGGCCTCTGATGGAGCACTGGTGCTCAATTGGCAGTCATTTTATGACACTGGAAGCCCATTTCACTGTGGTAAGTCTCCTCCCCCCACAAAAGACCAAAACCGGGCTGTTAATTTCATAATCCCACGCTCACACCTTGAATTCTAGGATTGTCTTTAACAACAGAGACCAAAAGAGGGAAAGGTGAGATCCCTTTCTGGTTCCTCTTGCCAGACTAAAACATGAAGAAAGTAGCCCATGAACTATCACCTTAATACAGGGTTCAAAGCATTAAAAACTATTCTACTGAGAGAAGACTGCACCAATACTACACCTGAAACATAAAGAACCATTCAACTTGATCATAAGCTTTCTCAGCATTGATGAACGTAGTAATGGATTTTTACATAATTTGTTCAATCAATCACCTTTTGAATGTTATAAATCAATATCCTATCAAGAAGGGTCACCTGCTGGGCCATTTGAATAATAACTTCATCTTATTCGGTCTTTCTGAAAAGTCAGATGCAAACATTCTATAAAATCACAATTTGAAAGTGAAATATGGTGATACGTAGAGTAATGTGGCCAATTCTGTTCATAAACACGTTATTGAAACATTTAAAATGCATTTATTTATCAATTTTATATTCCACCTTTCCTCCAAAGAGCTCAGTCAAATGTAGATAGCTTTTCCTTCTTCCAGAGCCACATTTTGAGGTTGGTTAGGCTGAGATATAGTGATTAGTCAAAGGTCACTCAAGTAAGCTTCCTGGACAAATGAGGATTTGAACCCAGGTATTCCTGATCCAAGTACAACATTCTAACCACTACACAAATTCAGGACACAATTTTTACTACATATATGCAGACGAAAACAGAGTCACCCAGCACAGTAAGATTCAGAATATCAACTACTATATTGATTTTAAAACAACAACTTACTCTAGCAGCAGAAGCAAAGGAATCAGGACCATGAGCCACATTTCTTATGCCATCAGATCCAAAATGCGCTCTAACGCTTTCTGGAGCATCAGTCCTGGCCACAGCTGAGTTTGCAGGTCCTAGGAAATTTTTCCATTTAGATATGGCATCGTCTCCCAAGATTTCCATGGCAACAACAGGACCACTTGTAATAAACTCAAGAAGTTCACTGCAAGCAAAAAAATCCAGCAGTCAGAATTCACAGGGAACAAAAACGTTTGATTGGATTCAACTCTTCAAAATAAAACTAACCACAGGCAAAGAACTATCATCACCACCTCTACTTGCTGATGCCTCTTTAAGCCATTTCTGCCCAATGTTGCATATATTCCACAGGGACTAAATGTGTACACCTGTGGGCCAGGCAAAAATGGGTTAAGCTTGAACTGTGTCTCTCCCCTTTCACAGGATCCACAGAAGCACCAACTGTCCTGTGAAGAGGAGTAGAGACATACTTCCCCCACCCACAACTATTTTCTGTTGTAATGATTTTCCATAGTTTGATTTTATGTAAGCTACTCTGGGAACCTGAAAGGCAGGTTACAAACACTTTAAACAAAAATAAGCAACCCCAATCTAAGATGGTCGCAGAAGTCATATACTTAAGTAATTACATTTTGTAAAGAGAAGTCACACATAAAACCATAGTTCCATATGGGACATTGGTGCCTCCAAAAGATCTAAGGACCTCACTCTGCTATTCCAAACCAATGACATCTGAAAACATTTCTAACAGCCCAATCTTGAGCTTCCCAGAGCCTGATGGAGCAGCAGTTCCAAAATGACTACCACTGTACCAGTGGGCGCTAGAAAGCAGCCAGAAGTCTCTTCCGGGAAGCCCCAAGCCCTGCAATGGGGCTTCTCAAGTCTGCGCCAGCTTCTCAAGCTAGAGCTTCACTGATCTCACCCCTTCCCATCCTGGTTCCTAGCTACTCCTCTTTCTACCTCCTCCTTTACCTTTTCTTCAACCTCTCCCTCTGCTTTGTCTTCCCCCCCTTAACTCTCCCCTTGCTGTGCCTGTCTCTTGCCCTTTTGAATTCTCCTGCTCCCCAACTGAGTCCCAACCAGGGAGACATCAGCCAGCTACGTTGCTGTAGCATGGTATCACAAATTGGACAAAGACTATTTTTAGAACTTCCAGGTTGCAGCCACAACAGAAGCCCTCCCCAAGAAGCCTATACATCATAGGACACCGCACACATCCTAAGGACCACACTTGGAGCTAAAATGGAGGAGGAAAGTCAAGGAGGAGGTGCACATTTGGGTAATATCAGGGTTATTTGATCTTTTGTGGAATGCGGTAATATTGTAATATTCTGCATTAACCCCCCCCCCAAACCACCTCTACCTATAGACAACATACAGCCTCGTAAGTTTATTTGGACATTTGTAAACCCCCACCTACTGTTGCTCATATATGAGCCATCATTTTAGCTGTGTTGGAGCCCTTTCTGAAAAAAACAAAATGCACATGAATGGAATTGACTGTACATGCACAGCAAGAAAAGATCAGTACTGGGTGGACTGCTGCATCCGAAGCCACAGGTGGGTGGCTAAACCTACGGGTGGTGGGGAAGAATAAGCTTGTACACCTACTCAGGCAGCTGCAACCTTTGCCTAACAGCACTGGAAGATAATATGCTGCCAGACAGGCATCTGAGAATCCACTTTCTCATGTGCTACGAGGTCCTATTTCTCAATCTTGAATCTCCTGACAATTTCCAGTGATGATCCCTGATTCTAGTGTTGTGAGAGGGGGAGAAAAAACTTCAAATCATGTTATATGCTGGCATGTATATACAACAGAATCATGCTGTACAATGAAACATGTACCTACTTGTAATAAGGTTTAGCCTGGTGTTCTGCGTGCAAATCCACTGCTTCTTTCCTGTTAAAGAAAGAAAACCTCTTTAAGGTTTCTGTGAAAAAAGATAGTCTAATGACAATGGCTTAGTTGTGCTCATTCAATGGGGCTTTCCCATACTCTCTTCCCACTACTGTCCTTGCCCAGTGCTACTCAGGTTTGCTTTCTCTCTCAGGATCCTGCCTCTTTACTCCCCTAGGATCTGCTGCCTACATGCACCTGTCTAGGGTCAGAGAAGGCAGCTGCTCCTTGCATAAGTAGTCAAGTCTGCCCACCTGTTCTTCCTGTGTGCTTTGGTCCAATCCTCTCTGCATCCCCACCCAGAGAGTGAGGGCAATTAAGTAGGCAGAAGCAGTGGCTCACACTCTTTCTCCATTTCTGGGTGGCGTAAGAAAGAGACAGAAACCTGCCACCTCTGTCCACTTGCTTGTCCTCTCTCTTGGCAGCAAGGTGGGGAGGCTTGTTTTATTTGTCAAATAACAGAAAGGGGACGCTGTTGAAGAGAAATGTACAAGGGAACCAGAGGAAGCCCAGGACTACAGTCTCAATTATCCTGCTGGGGCAAAAACTATACCCACACAACTACTCAATCAAATGGCAAGGCAAACATGGAAGGAGGTAAACCAAACATACTGAGCAGAAGGAGACACGCACACACCAAGATCACCAGCTGGTTATGCACCAATCCCATAGTCTGCAAGTTTTTATGCACATAAAACATGTAGTTTGACCCACAGTACTTTCTTTCTATGAGTTCTGAGTTGCTTATGAAACCTAGTTTGTTTCCTTCCATTTCATATCTTCATGGTTCTTATCTTATTGCTCCATATTTCCACCATAAGCTGCAAGCTGATACTCATTTAATTAATTCTCTTCCCAGATTAAAATAAGTCTTGTCTGGAGACTCATCTGTTTCAGCTAGCCCAGTGTTTCTCAAACGTTTTAGCACTAGGACCCACTTTTCGAAATTACAATCTGTTAGGACACACCAGAAGTGAAATCATTAATTTGGAAGTGATGTCATGGCTGGAAGTGACATCATCCTCTTAGGGTGCAATCCTAACCAACTTTCCAGCACTGATACAGCAGTACCAATGTGGCATGCACTGCATCCTGCAGTGGGGAGGCCTCTTCAAGGTAAGGGCATGTTTGTTACCTTACCTTGGGGTTGCATTATGGTTAGGTCAGTGCTAGAAAGTTGGTTAGGATTGCACCCTTAGGGCCCAATCCTATCCAACTTTCTAGCTCTGGTGCAGCCGCAATGCAGCCCCGAGGCAAGGGAACAAATGCTCCCGTACCTTGAGGAGGCCTATGTGACTGTCCCCCCACCACAGGATGCAGTGCATGCCCCATTGGTACAGTTGCACCAGCACTGGAAAACCGGATAGGATTGGGCTCTTAGGCTTCAAACCTAAGCTGCAATCAGGTAAATGTCCCACTACACAGTGTGCTTGTGCTGTTATTTTGCATAGCTCAGAATTCAAACATTCCTGCTTGGAAGTCCAAGCAGAACACATACTTGGATCATTCTCCAACCACAGAGCTCTCTCTTTCTTTCCAGCGTCCCATCTTCCCATCTATTGAGGACAAAGCATCATGCCTCTTTCCCACTGGAGCCCACCCTGCCCAGTGGCTCTGCAACCTGTATTTTCAGCTCTGCATTCTCAATGGCAACTAAACTAGGTGCCACATGACCCAGCTAAAATTGGCTCATGACCCATCTAGTAAGTTTGACTCACAGTTTGAGAAACGCTGAGCTACCCTATTACTACAATGCTATATTTTAAAATTTCAGAGTTCTCTTCCTAGAGCTTTTACATTATGTTGGTTTTGTTGTTTGTAATAGACTGTAAGCCCATTTAGATAGGGCCTGCCTTTCTACTGCTGACAAATCAAGACTGAATCTTTTCATTTACTTCCCATCAACTGTGTGGCTATATAAGGATAATTTGTTTTAATGGTGCATGCGTCAAAGGTATCTGCACTTGTTGTGGACAATAATTGTTTTACATAATGAATATTTATTTTCAAAATTAAAGCAAAAAAATCTGCAAGGTCATTTCTAGGGCTATCTTTCAAACTGAAGTTAATTAAACAACAAGACATTTTAAATATCTCATTCACATTCTAGGCATTCAAATATTAAAATGACTATTTTGAGGCTGAATCAATTCAGAAGTGCATCATCATCCCACTCTGAAATGCATGCTAAACATGAAGGAACCATTCCAGAGAACTTATTTAAAGTTTAGAAGTAAACAAAAATCAGATGGACATAAACATTGATTAGTATAGAATGGAACATGTGGTGCAATCCTAGGTGGGCTTACTTAGAAGAAAGTCCTGTTGGGACCAGTATGCTCACACCCAGGAAAGGGTGGGTAGATTGCACTGTAAAAGAGCGAGGTGAGAACCAGAATGTCACCTATTCAAATCTTGCCACAAAAAAGGTTATTTGGTGGTTGACACTCTGTTCTCTTAGCCACAGCAGCCCCTGCCCCCTCCATATTCCCATATGTGAAATATGGGAATAATAATACTTTGTCTTAAAGAGCTGTTGTACTGAAATAATGTACATGAAGCACTGTGAACAGTCCAAAAATACTACACTAATACCAAATATTATCATCATGTAAAACCCTTTACAAATTGACAAGTAATTTTGGACATTTGGTGCCATTTTTAAAAACTCTTATTATCAGAGCCTTACCTGGAAAGTGTTGTCATTTTGGCTTTAGTTATTGTAAAACCGGCATTAACAATCATATCAATGACTTCCCCAAGTTTGAGTGCTGCATCAGGTTTTAACAGAGCCAAGGTCCTGGGTGGGAAAAAGCCAACATATTGCAAGAAAGGAAGGCATAAGGTATTGAAATACAGCCTTAAGCAAACCTCTTCCACTCACAAGTACCAGGGCAAAAAATTATAAGCATGCAGACTATAGTAACAGAAATCTTTACAACCGTCATTCACACCCTTGATCCAGGATCTCACATGCAATGGAGGCATCTGGATCAAAACTTTGCAGTCAGTTTCAGGGATGTTTTGTGTCTGAGAAAGCCATGCGCTTCCAGTCACTATGACACAGTAGAAACTGTACTGTATTGGCAACCTTCAGTCTCGAAAGACTATGGTATCGCGCTCTGAAAGGTGGTTCTGGCACAGCGTCTAGTGTGGCTGAAAAGGCCAATCCGAGAGTGACAATCCCTTCCACACCGGGAGCAAGTGCAGTCTGTCCCTGGTCTGTCTCCCTGGCTATGGGCCTTCCTTCTTTGCCTCTTAGCCTCAGACTGTTGGCAAAGTGTCTCTTCAAACTGGGAAAGGCCATGCTGCACAGCCTGCCTCCAAGCGGGCCGCTCAGAGGCCAGGGTTTCCCACTTGTTGAGGTCCATCCCTAAGGCCTTCAGATCCCTCTTGCAGAAACTGTAACAGCTCCAGGTATGATTGAGCCTGTAAGATGACTAGGAACTAATTTTCACGTTGCAGCTTCTACCTTGTTACAAAAAAAAAAAAAAATCACTCTATTACCATAGTGGGAAGGGCTGTAGGAATGCAGCTAAACTACCAAATGATCACAAGAACTGCCTTTAGGTCAGCATTCAAGTGCTAACCTTATCTTTTCCTGATTCTATATACCTTAGTTTCTCGGACCAATGCAAGCCAACATTCTTCAGCCACATAACTATCTATGCATATAAATGCACAAGCACATTTAAACACACCGAATACATTTCCAATCGCCTTCTATAATGAAGTTAAGCTATTATTTCAGATCCCTCTGATAGAAAACAGTTGTCAGTGTATTTGTGAAATTGAAAACCTATCAGAATTTCAAAGATTGCATCATCTCACCTTTCTTTGCGACTGCCCAACATGCGGGAAGTGTATTGATCCCCGTAGTCGACCAAATTAAGATGGCGTGAAAAGACAGTAATTTTGTTGCCCACAAACAAATCTTTAAAGTGCAGGTCTTCGTATTTGGTACGATTCAGGAATTTGCAACGGTTTTTCATATCATACTGCAGGGGGGAAAAAGACTAAATCATCTATATGCAGACCTAAAATGCAATGCAACAATTCAAACTTATAGCACAACATGAGCAGGCTGCCAGCAGTCTGAATGCTTGAAGAGAATAGATCAAAAGTTAACAGGAAGAAGTTAGTTTCTGCTACCTGTTAACATTTAATCTATTCAGGCTGCCAGCAGTTTGTTCATGTAACACAATAATGCATATAGCGACTTGTTAAAGCAAGAAACACTTGCCGGTAAGCTTTTAAACAATGCTAACGGGAGTACAGGAAGACCCCCAGATTGGCAGATAACTGAGGGCCCAATCCTAGCCAACTGTCCAGCACTGATGCAGTTGCAATGCAGCCCCAAGGTAAGGAACAAATGCTCCCATACCTTGAGAAGGCCTCTGTGACTGCCTCCCCACCACAGGATGCAGTGCACACCGCATTGGCACGGTTCCACTGGCACTGGAAAATTGGATAGGATTGGGCCCTGTAACTGTGGATACCAGAACCACGGATATGGTGGCCCGCCTATATATTCAGACTCTGAGATGTCTTACCATTTCTTAGTTCCAAAATAACAAACTGGATGGTCCTCAAAACAGCTGAAGACGATTTTCATTTTTTCACTTCCAATTTCTTCTCCAAAGGTTCAGAAGTCTTTTGTGGCAGCTTAGTTTTCATCCCAATGCTATTTATTTCAAACAAATACTTCTAAGAGTTAACCCAAGTTGCAGGGACAAGGACAGAGGGAAAGAGGAACCAAAATTCTGTGTCTCAATTCAGTATTGAGCATAAATCTTCTCTTTTCCATAGCTTCTTTGGCATTCATGATGCATAGGATTTTTTTAAAATTGTGGTTAAATAATAAAATAATCATATTCCCTTGGGGGCCTGATGAGAAATATTCAAAGCACTGATTCCTGGTTTCTTCCAACAATATTTATCAAATCTACTTATATTTTCTGCAAAGAATTTTTTTTCCTCTGTGACAAAATGAAAGAGGAAAATCAATTTCCCATCCTCTGAGATTTTGTGGGCTTTGTTCACCTTGAGTTAATTATAATTCCAATTAAAACAAAGATGCAGGTGCACAACATAGTGGGTAAACAAGAAAATTGACAATCTTTTTGGTAAATACAGATTGCAGATTTATTCTTTTCCCTCTTGTACTCTTTATAACCACAAGTAAATGAAGCATGATGGCTTGGAGACAAATTGCCCCTTAGCCACATGCCTGCATCTCTGCAGGCAGACTAGAATGTATCTTTTTCTTCATATGGCAGGTGATGTTGAATGTGAAGCATCTACCTACATTTCCCCAGTGTCAGCACTAGCTTGTCTGCAGTTGAATGGGGAGCTTCCCAACTCCCAGCTCCGAATGTTGATCTCCCTACATCTCTCAGTGGGCTCCAGATATTGTCTACTAGCAGTGAAACATTAGAATTAGTAATCTAGGAAGCAGGTTAGCATTCTTTAATGTTATTTAAAGATCGTTGGTTTTTTTCACTGAAAGATAATGAATTAGCCCACCATACAACAAAGGATGAGCTGTCTTCATAGAGGTCCTTAAGTTATGTTCTTGTTCCATTCCAGAGCTTTGTCTGGAAGTTGGAACACACAGAAGTTGAATCAGCTGGCTCATGCTGGACCAGTGCTATTGCACCTGTGCAAAAAGCACTGTACCTGCGCTAAAGCACTGCCATGGCCGTTTGTAACTCGGGGACCCAGGGCCCAGTCCTATCCAACTTTCCAGCACTGATGCAGCTGTGCCAATGGAGCATGCACTGCATCCTGCGGTTGTGGGGCAGTCATGGAGGTCTTCTCAAGGTAAGGGAATATTTGTTCCTTTCCTTTGGGGCTTCATTGCAGCTGCATCAGTGCTGGAAAGTTGGATAGGACTGGCCCTCCAGTGTATTTCTTACTTTCCTTAGTCACTTGGTACAGATCAACATTGCCATGCTGACCTTAGAGATGATAAACAGATGGTAACCCTTTGATGAACCAACTTCTTTTTGCAGAGGAAAGAGGAAAAGCCTCACCAAAGGCTACTGAAAAAACTCCACAGTCAGGGAATTAGAGGACAGGTCCTCTCGTGGATTGAGAACTGGTTGGAGGCAAGGAAGCAGAGAGTGGGTGTCAATGGGCAATTTTCACAATGGAGAGAGGTGAAAAGCGGTGTGCCCCAAGGATCTATCCTGGGACCGGTGCTTTTCAACCTCTTCATAAATGACCTGGAGACAGGGTTGAGCAGTGAAGTGGCTAAGTTTGCAGACGACACCAAACTTTTCCGAGTGGTAAAGACCAGAAGTGATTGTGAGGAGCTCCAGAAGGATCTCTCCAGACTGGCAGAATGGGCAGGAAAATGGCAGATGCGCTTCAATGTCAGTAAGTGTAAAGTCATGCACATTGGGGCAAAAAATCAAAACTTTAGATATAGGCTGATGGGTTCTAAGCTGTCTGTGACAGATCAGGAGAGAGATCTTGGGGTGGTGGTGGACAGGTCGATGAAAATGTCGACCCAATGTGCGGCGGCAGTGAAGAAGGCCAATTCTATGCTTGGGATCATTAGGAAGGGTATTGAGAACAAAACGGCTAGTATTATAATGCCGTTGTACAAATCTATGGTAAGGCCACACCTGGAGTATTGTGTCCAGTTCTGGTCACCACATCTCAAAAAAGACATAGTGGAAATGGAAAAGGTGCAAAAGAGAGCGACTAAGATGATTACGGGGCTGGGGCACCTTCCTTATGAGGAAAGGCTACCGCGTTTGGGCCTCTTCAGCCTAGAAAAGAGACGCTTGAGGGGGGACATGATTGAGACATACAAAATTATGCAGGGGATGGACAGAGTGGATAGGGAGATGCTCTTTACACTCTCACATAATACCAGAACCAGGGGACATCCACTAAAATTGAGTGTTGGGAGAGTTAGGACAGACAAAAGAAAATATTTCTTTACTCAGCACGTGGTCGGTCTGTGGAACTCGTTGCCACAGGATGTGGTGCTGGCGTCTAGCCTAGACGCCTTTAAAAGGGGATTGGACGAGTTTCTGGAGGAAAAATCCATTACGGGGTACAAGCCATGATGTGTATGCGCAACCTCCTGATTTTAGGAATGGGTTAAGTCAGAATGCCAGATGTAGGGGAGGGCACCAGAATGAGGTCTCTTGTTATCTGGTGTGCTCCCTGGTGCATTTGGTGGGCCGCTGTGAGATACAGGAAGCTGGACTAGATGGGCCTATGGCCTGATCCAGTGGGGCTGTTCTTATGTTCTTATGAAAAGCAAGTTTCAGATTATCCAGAATTAACACGCCCCGCTATCAGCCAAAGAAACACATTTTAGGCATGTGAAGTGCATTTGTTTACAGAAGCTAATCTTTCTCATAGGCAGAATCTATTTTTGGTTTTTGCTTCCAACTCCAGAGGCAATTACAGCAATCATCAGACTCATTGATGGAAAATATGAAGGAAAGCACAGAGTCCAAAAGGCCACCTTATTCATTCTTTAGGTTGCATGGCCAGGGCTATACAAAGCCAGCCACCATCTTGGCCCTGAACCACACCAACCATGAAGATAACCTGAGCCACTGCTGCCAAAACACCTCTCCCTTATTTTCCCTGCAACTGGTGCTCCCCATGTTCCTATTTCCTCCCTCCCACAACAGCTTCAGTTCTGTGCCACCAATCAAGTTCACAGGATAGGTTCAGCACTGATGCCCAAAATAAGTCTTCCACTTACCTGGAGAACAGGTGAGGTCCAGGGAGACTGCTCAATCAGTCCTAATTTGAGGGTACCTCTTCCACCCCCTCCCCCCCTCCCCTCCCCATACTATATAACACTGTCAAAACACCCTAGAAAAGTTAAGGTAAATTATTTTTATAATAGCAAAGGATCTTACCATCTCAATTGACCCATCGTTGGGGTAATACAGAAGTTCATAACGTCGAAATAGTGAAGCATTTGGATCGTACCACTCGGCAATGAAAACAAATCTTTCATCCTGACTCTGAAAAACAGAAATATAAGAATTCAGTAATAATCTCATAACAAACAATCCACTAAACTTTGCTGTTTCATACAAATGAGAAGCAGTGATGTGTCAGCAAATACATCTAAGTTCAGTGCATAGCAGCCACATTGCTTAGTCATCTAGGGCAGCAGCATCTTTTACCATGCAATCCTATGCATGTTGACTCAAAAATAGGTCTTACTGTATTCAGCGGGACTAAGGGCCCAATCCTATCCCACTTTCCAGTGCTGGTGCAGTTGAGCCAGTGGGGTGTACACTGCATCCTGTTGTGGAGGGGCAGTCACTGGGGCCTCCTCAAGGTATGGGAACATGTGTTCCCTTACCACAGGGCTGCATTGTGGCTACACTGGAGCTGCAAAGTTGGATAGGATTGGGCTCTTACTCCCCAGAAGGTGTGTATAGGATTGCACCCTTAGTCAATGTAATCTCTCAATTTACTTGTTATTTTAATTAAATACTATCAATTGTCAAGTTCATCTGGTACAGTGGCGTAGCTGGAGGGGGGGCCATACGGCTCCGTTTTGCCCCCCCCCCCACTGGGAATGGCTCCGAAGGAAGGGGACGCTCGCCCACCCCCATGCCAGACTGAGTGCTCCACCCCCCTCCAGCTACACCACCAATCTGGTACATAGTTTCTAACAAATATAAACACACTTTCCCCACCCAAGTGAAAAACAGGAGTCTGCCCCCCTCACAATTTAAAAACTTTACTGTCGATCCTACTGAAAACCTGAGAGTAAAAGAATCTTTATTTAAATGTGTTTTTAATTATCATTAGACCAATTCAACTCTAGTTGTTTAAAGGTCTCTAACAAGCCATATGAAGCACTTCATCGGGCAGTCATTCACAGCATTAGTTTAAAAAGTGTATTTGAATCCGAGAGCTTCCAAATTGATAGCAAGCAACCTGGCTGCTCAAAGAACAAAGAAAATTCCCAGGCAGAACAGACCATTTATTGATTTATTTTATTATGTTAACCACTTTGTGAACAACTCCTGTTGAAAAGCAATATATAAATATTCTTATTAATCATGTCTACAGAATCCTTCTCATAAGGGCTTGTAGAGATAACTTGGGGCTTAGGTGGCAAGTAAATTTTGGGACAGTCTTATAAAGAAAGCCTAGGTTTATGGTTAACAGTAGATGGGGGAGGAGACAATGTAATGCAATGCACTTAATTCTGCAAGAGGGCATTTCTAGAGAGTTTTGTTTCCAAAATGGTGTGCCATCAACATGGCTGGTGCCAGAATGTGCCAGGACCTGGGGCTCAGTTCTGTAAGCATGTGTTACCCTGCCCTTGACTCATTCCCTCATACTTGGGATTACCTGGGACTAGCATGCAGTGGGCAGGGGCAGTTCCTCCCTCTCCCCCAACCTTCTCACACTGGATGTATGCTGGTAACCAGGGAGGAGAGGGAGGAGTAAGTGCCTACGTATACACTTTCTTCTCTCTCTCTTCCTTGGGGTCTAACAGGGATTGCTAGAGGGCTCCTGGACTAATGACTCAAATTTTTCATAAGTCAACTTCTAGGCTGCTGCAAGTCCCACAGTAGCCAATACTGGGGTGAGCAGATCAGCCAAGGTCCTCAAAATAACATGAGCCCCTGACATGTGCCCTTGTAAGCCCACCCTCTGAATCTGCCCGTCCACCAAAAACATATTACATAGACTACATTCACTGAAATATGCAAAAGTCATTCAAGTGGTAAAGCTCTGCCACAATGATGTTCTAGTTTGGCAATCTTAACCCTCTCTTCAAATATTCTTTTAGAGAGTTTGAGTGCTGGCTACATGAGAGTTGTGAATCCTTACCTCAACCATGATCTTAATAATCCTGGGGGGGGGGGGGGTACGTGTGTGTGTGTGTGTGTGTGTGTGTGTGTGTGTGTGTGTGTGTGCGCGCGCGCGCACACCATATCCATGAATCCCGTATCTGCAGATTCATTTATCCGCAGATCAGGTCCTCTGAGCCCAGTAAAGGAGACATATGGATGCTAAGTACTACAACTATATATCCTTACTATATTCTAAACCAGGTTTTCTTACGGAGATTATTCCACCTCTTCCAGCCAAACATGTCTCCCTGGAGAAGAAGTCTCAGCATCTGAGCTTCAGCTCTACCACTGCTACCAACACACTACTCACACTGAGTTCCTACCCATGTTCATAGCCTTCAATATTATGGTTAAGCCATGAACATTTAAAGTGGCAGGTCAGTCATCACATTATAGCACACCTACCTTTTTGCAGCAACCCCTTCCCACACTCCATTGAACAATATTATTGTGTCCAAAAAGCAGACATAATAAGAAAAACGGGGAAAGCTACAGGAGCACATTGGTACACAGTTGAGGTTTTGTATTTTCTCCCCTAATCAGCAGCCTTGCTTCTCCCCTTTCATAAGTAGCTTTTTGAGTGCCCTAAGTAGGATTTCAATCAGCACTGCTATATTTCAATATTATTGATCTCAGGAAATGCTGCTCTGGAATTTGAGGATATAGCCATGCTCTGTAACCAAACACTCACAGCTCCTGCAGTGAGATAAGAATTATTACTATTATTTAAACACTTCTTTAGAGCTAATTGTGTTAGATACTGCATGTTCAAAGGTGACACAGTCCCTAGTAGATAGGCTTACGACACACAGCGCAAACATGAAAGACAAGAACAAGCTCTGATAAGGACAAGCAGGAATGGGGTAGGGAAGGGACTGGTTCAACCTGGTCTGAACAGAACATTTATTTACAGTCCTCAAGGAGTGAGAAGTTCCAGGGGCAATGCTACAGGATCCTTTGAATGAGAGAGGACTGGACAGTTTTGGGGTCTTTTTCATATTTACTTTATGTAAATAAAGCAGATCATGGAATAGGATACATTTCTATTAGCAGAAAGCACAGCTGCTAATCCTGCACCAGATTCCCAAGGATCCATTGTTCCAGCCAGCTCCAAAGTTGCACCCTGATTAAGCTAATTGTAGTTGAATTTCTCTCTCATCAAACCCCCCCCCCCCGCTTCCCCTTTACACAGCCCTCCTTTTGGTCAGCATCCTCTTTTGAAATTTGGACCATGGCCACCAGAAGAACATACTTGAGCCATTACAGGAATATTAGGCTCCTTTTGTTAAAACACCTGGCACACACAGCCACCCATCCACAGTGACTGAGGCAGCTGAACTCACAACACTACTAAAGAGGCTTTTGCTGCTGCATTTCCTAGAGCTGACATCTATTTGCCTATCCTTACACCCATCAGCTGAGCTCAAACACCCCTTCCCTCCCACCCAACAGATTTCAATATTGGGGGTTAGTCAAAGATGTTGTCCAGCAAACAATCACCATTCCAAAACAGCTGATGGCATTCAAAGGAAACAATCTGGGAGCTGTCATTTCCCCAGGCTTTATAATGATACTGCTGTAACACCACTGTAATGAAATGCTGCCAAGAACACTTTCCCCGACTCTCTTACAAAAGGCAACAGGTTATTACAACCTGAAATGGCAGAAGTCCCCATGAAAGATGTCAGAAAATGGAAGTCATCATCTTTCATCCTCTACATCAGCAATTTTCAATCTTTTTCATTTCATGGCACACTGACAAAATTGTCAAGGCACACCCATTGACAGCAGAGGCTCGCATCACCCAGTGGCCCTACTAACAAATGATCCTCCCCCAAACTCTCGCAGCAAACCTGCAGACCATCTGTGGCACACCAGTGTGCCATGGCACAGTGGTTGAAAATGACTGCTCTACATTGTCTATCTACGTAAGATCAGGTGGCAATGCAGTGTTAACCCATAAAGGCGTTTGACACGGTCCCTCACCAAAGGCTACTGAAAAAACTCCACAGTCAGGGAATTAGAGGACAGGTCCTCTCATGGACTGAGACCTGGTTGGAGGCAAGGAAGCAGAGAGTGGGTGTCAATGGGCAATTTTCACAATGGAGAGAGGTGAAAAGCGGTGTGCCCCAAGGATCTGTCCTGGGACCGGTGCTTTTCAACCTCTTCATAAATGACCTGGAGACAGGGTTGAGCAGTGAGTTGGCAAAGTTTGCGAATGACACCAAACGTTTCCGAGTGGTGAAGACCAGAAGTGATTGTGAGGAGCTCCAGAAGGATCTCTCCAGACTGGCAGAATGGGCAGCAAAATGGCAGATGCACTTCAATGTCAGTAAGTGTAAAGTCATGCACATTGGGGCAAAAAATCAAAACTTTAGATATAGGCTGATGGGTTCTGAGCTGTCTGTGACAGATCAGGAGAGAGATCTTGGGGTGGTGGAGGACAGGTCGATGAAAGTGTCGACCCAATGTGCGACGGCAGTGAAGAAGGCCAATTCTATGCTTGGGATCATTAGGAAGGGTATATTGGCAACCTTCAGTCTCGAAAGACTATGGTATCGCGCTCTGAAAGGTGGTTCTGGCACAGCGTCTAGTGTGGCTGAAAAGGCCAATCCGGGAGTGACAATCCCTTCCACACCAGGAGCAAGTGCAGTCTGTCCCTGGTCTGTCTCCCTGGCTATGGGCCTTCCTTCTTTGCCTCTTTGCCTCAGACTGCTGGCAAAGTGTCTCTTCAAACTGGGAAAGGCCATGCTGCACAGCCTGCCTCCAAGTGGACCGCTCAGAGGCCAGGGTTTCCCACTTGTTGAGGTCCACCCCTAAGGCAACAAAACTAAGGCTATTATTATAATGCCATTGTACAAATCTATGGTAAGGCCACACCTGGAGTATTGTGTCCAGTTCTGGTCGCCACATCTCAAAAAAGACATAGTCGAAATGGAAAAGGTGCAAAAGAGAGCGACTAAGATGATTACGGGGCTGGGGCACCTTCCTTATGAGGAAAGGCTACGGCGTTTGGGCCTCTTCAGCCTAGAAAAGAGATGCCTGAGGGGGGACATGATTGAGACATACAAAATTATGCGGGAGATGGACAGAGTGGATGGGGAGATGCTCTTTACACTCTCACATAATACCAGAACCAGGGGACATCCACTAAAATTGAGTGTTGGGTTAGGACAGACAAAAGAAAATATTTCTTTACTCAGCGTGTGGTTGGTCTGTGGTACTCCTTGCCACAGGATGTGGTGCTGGCGTCCAGCCTAGACACCTTTAAAAGGGGACTGGACAAGTTTCTGGAGGAAAAATCCATTACGGGGTACAAGCCATGATGTGTATGTGCAACCTCCTGATTTTAGAAATGGATTATGTCAGAATGCCAGATGCAAGGGAGGCCACCAGGATGAGGTCTCTTGTTACCTGGTGTGCTCCCTGGGGCATTTGGTGGGCCGCTGTGAGATACAGGAAGCTGGACTAGATGGGCCTATGGCCTGATCCAGTGGGGCTGTTCTTATGTTCTTAAAGATTCTGCTATCCTTGTCAGCAGTCTATTTTCTGGGGAAGATCATTTCAATGTTCAAAGCTGCCATTCCCTCATTTTAACACCAGCTCCCTCCTAAACCAGCAAAATTGGCTCCTACTTCTTTGTACACCTCCTTGTTATTTCAGGATTTAAGGGCATTAAATTTTCCAGAATATCATTTTTTCCAAGATTCCTATTTACTGTAGGTGTCACAGAAGAAGTCCTTTAGCTGCACTCCGAATGTTTGTTAAGGAGAGCTTTTAAAATTAGAATGAAAAGAATTAATTCGACATTTTGAAATCACAACAGAATTCTCAGGTTGGGCTTTCCATTATGCATTGCAAAGATTTCCTGGACAAGGAAAAACCATTTCTTAAGAAGAAATAATCACTAACGAGTAATAGAAAGGGCAAGATCCTTAAATAACCCTGAATGAACAAAATACAATGAATGCAGGTAGAAAAAATAGTTACATTAATTACCTATCCACTTTTAAAAATATGGCTACTGTACTACTCTAATAGTGTGCAACAGTCAAGCTGAAAAGAGAGCAGGTTACTTGGATTCATCACTTAGCAACTAGAATTTAAGATTGCTATTTCAACCAAAGGGGCATATGCCAATTTATTTAAATCTGTGCTATGTTAGTGGTATCAAAAGTCACTGAAAGATCTAAAAGAGAGCCAGGGTGGTGTAGTGGTTTGGAAGGTGAACTTAGACCTGGAATATCCAGGTTCAAATCCCCCCTTAGCCACGAAGCTTCCTGGGTGACCTTGGGCCAGTCACTTTCTCTCAGCCTCACCTACCTCACAGTGTTGTTGTGAGAACCAAAAGGAAATGTGATAAATAAATAAAAGGAAATAGGCCTCTCTCTCTTTCAATACAGGTGATTCACAAAAGCAGACTCAGTTTTAAGTCTTGGTCAGAAGCTAAACTGAAAGGGATCTAACCCACCCATTGCATCCAAATGTTCTGGAGCTCTTAAGTCACTGCCTGACTAGCACCTTGAATTAAAAAAAGAAAAAAAAGAAACAGGTGTTCAGCCCAAGGGGTTCAAGAATAGGGTTTGTTTTTCCAACAATGGCCTTAACAAGTGCTTCTAATAAAGTGGCAGGCATCATTTCTTTGACCATTGTTGTATTGCTAATTATAAAATATAAATTCAATAACATTCCAGTACAACAGACATAATTACAGGGGCAGGAGGTGTGGTCTGATGGTTGCACTGCCACTACTGCCTGAAGTTAAGCAGGAGATCCCATGGTTGTATTTCTGGATGGGAGACAGATGCCAGGCTGTACCAAGACAGAGTTGCTAAAGAGCTCCAGCTGGAGTTTGAGAAGTCCAGGCTTATGATCTACGTTTCCTGCTGAAGTTGGCACACCGCCAGAAAGATAACCACACTATGAAAGCAAGAGGGGTGGGAACATACTGTAAAAACCCCACTGAAAAAATGGTGGTTTAGACTAGCCTGACCAGGTAAACTGCCTTGAGTGCTGTCTTTAAAGAGAGAAGCAGTATATAAATGACAACAAAAGAAGCTCTTTGTCCAGATGTCAAGGACAAACTCATCTCATACAATAGGAAGCTCTTAAAACCTCAGCAAAGGACTCCATATTCAACAAGGCATTTCAATCTGAAACAGATGTTAGCTCTTTGATTCCATCCCAGGATGCTTTCAAGGGCCCCCAACAACCGCCACGTTCAGTTGTTTTCTTTTTGACAATCATCCCAGCTGCCTCACTGCTTGCAGCTCACCCTTATCCTATGGAGAGTTTGAGCACCTAGGGGCTACTGAGTCAGCTATTCAACCAACATCCCTATACTAGATGTCTACAAGGGTTTCAATGGAGGAGCTGGCAAAGTCAATGGCAACCCTATGGCCATTGTATATACTAGTGCAGGGGTGCTCAAACATTTTGCAGGAGGGCCACATCGTCTCTTTTTTCTGTGTCAAAAAGAAAAAAAAAATTAATTTGCATTTCAGATTTGCATAATTTACATAAATGAATATATTAGAGGCGGAACTTATATGAATGAATGAATTCAAGCCAGTTCTTAAGCACTTTCACACACAGGAAGGGTGGGTCACCCCCCAGCCAGTTCTTAAGCACTTTCACGCACACTCGCCAGCTCGCCTATCTCCTTGTCCTCCCTCCTTCCCTCACTCAGGTGGCATGTCCACTCATCCACTCACCCGCTCGGCTGCCTGCCCACCCTCTCTCCCTCCCTTGCGTGGCTTGTGCTGCAGCCTGGCCACCCACTGACCCACCTGGCTGCCTGCCTGCTCATCCGCTTGGCTGCCTGGCCACCCTCCCTCCCACAGCTTGTGCTGCAGCCAGCCAGCTTGCTGGCCGGCTGGTCACACAGTCGCCCACTTGCTCGTTCACTTGCTCAGCTGCCTGCCCATCCAGTTGCCCTTCCCCCCACTCGCTGGCTCAGGTGGCTTGTGCAGCAGGCGCCCGCCCACTCAATCGCTCACTTGGCTGCCTGCCTGCCTGCCTGCCCACCCAGCCGCCCTCCCCGCCCACCTGCTCGCTCACTCGCTCAGGTGGCTTGTGCTGCCGCCCGCCCACCTGGCCGTCCAGCCACCTGCCTGGCCTCAACCGGCCAGGCAGGGAATGACAGGCCCAGTGTGCACACAGGGCTTTGATAATGGGAAGTAACGCGACACTTGCAAGGCTTGAACTAATGCAAGACCTGCAAGTCTCGTGTTACCTTCCCACTATAAAAGGCCCTGCGTGCGCAGTTGGCTGGTCTTTCCTTTGCTGATAGTGGCAGCGAGGGAAAACCAGAGCCGGAGCTCGCGCATGGGGCCAGCGCAGGCTGTGGTGAGGGCCGGATGCCCATTGAAGATGGGGGGACCCCATGGGGGCCAGACGGGGACCCACCGCAGGCCACAAGTGGCCCGCGGGCCGGGGTTTGAGCACCCCTGCACTAGTGTGATGAGGCAGACCATTCTATCTGATCCATTACTGACACTGAAAGTCCAACTTGAATCAGCTAATGATCCATACATGTCAAACCTACTGCCGCAGGCTCACACTCCCCAAGATTATTATTAATAATAATAATAATATCCAAATTCAAAGGGATACAATCTTTCTTTACTAGGCACAACAACAAAGAGAGATATCATCATTTGGATATGGAACTCCCTTCCCCTTGACTTAAGAATGGCTCCCTCTCTTGAGACCTTTCTGCAAGGCCTGAAGACCCTTCTGTTTAAACAGGCCTTATGAGTTCTCAGCCTTTTAACATCTTTTTAACATCTTTTAATATTTTTTACAGGCCTGATTCTTTTATGACTTGCTGCTGCTCTATGCTCTTTTTACCTATTTTTTTACTCTGACTGCTGTTTTTTATGATGTGTTAATATGTTTTTATTTGTTTTTAAATTGTTTTTAATATGTTGTAAGCTGCCTTGAGTCCCTTCGGGGAGAAAGGCGGGGTAAAAATAAAGTTGTTATTTATTATTATTATTATTTATTATATGGCTCAACAGTGACCACTATCTTCCCCTCTCTCCTTGGCATGTTTGCAGGCAGCACATCAACTTACTTTCAAGCTCATTCAGTACTTAGCCTCCTTTACAGCAACTTATGTGGGCTCAGGATCAGACACACATTGACCAAATAGAAGGAAACTGATGGATGGAGTCATGGGAAGTGAGGACTGACCTCCCATTCCTCATTTCGCTTTCTGGGCATCTGCTGGGCATACACCAAAGTGGGGGTGGAAGAGAAAGAGTGGTTTGTTGAGCTCAATTCGGACCCCTCTGTATGTAGGCACTGCACTCGAAAAGAAAGATCATACCCCAACTGGTTTAATGTCCAAGGATGAAATTTATATACACAATTTTTTCCCAAAACATAAAATGCCTTTTATACAAAATGTTCAGAGGGCAATAAAAATAAAAGAATCCAACTGGCACATTAAACTGCATTTGTTAACAGCACTGGATCAAGCCTTCCTCTTGTACTCCATCATATACTTACAGAACTAAAAAGAAAAACTTCATAAGGCTCTTCCTGCTGAGCAAAAAGAAAGGTTACTGACAGGCAGCAGAATGCAAGGCAGAGCACCAGCACTCCCAAGTAGTGTTCCTAGCTTTGTTCTTGGTATGCTGTGTAATTGTGGACAAAACCGATGAGCCACCTACACACCACGAGGACCCCAAAATTAAAATGACGGCCGTGTACTTTCCAGAAGGTTTAGGGAAAAGGCAGAATTCATATAATGCAAGAAAGTGGCACCCTTGGGAGTGTAATCCCCTTCAGTGCTACTTTGTTTAGCAACAAAAGCAGCAGCTTCAAAACCAAATGGAGAAAACTGAAATAAACAAGATTTTAAGGAAAGCTACATCTAGCCTCCACAGGCAAATTGCATTGTAAAGTTCGGAAAACATATGATGAACAGGATGATGCTCTGATGAAACTTCAGGAAGGAGGAACATTTTAGAAGCAGCTACATTCTGCAAGAATTCAGCTTTGGAGGCTGTTCTAGTAAACTTGTGCTTTCTCATCCACATAGAAAAGGGGAACACATCATGAAGTCATCATTTCCTCTACAGCTATTTGGTGTAGTATGTTGGACCATGATGATGATTTTAGCATCAAATGAAGGTTTAGTTCACTGTGATCCAACATGTGGCCCTCAGGTGGCATGAAGTCCCCATTCCTCCCCCCCCCCCCAGTCCGGTGCTGCATGTGAGCAGACAGGCAAAGGTACACCACAATGCCTTCGAATTTGTCAGTTGGACTGGTGTAGGGCCATGCTGGGGAAGGGAGTTCTTGCAAGGCCGGCCAGCCACAGCACCTTAAAACTTCTCAGCTGGAGTAGGGTGGGGCATACTGGAGTCTTTTCGGTCTCCCTGCCATGCCATGCCTGATTCTCCTTGGAGAAGGAGAAGGCGGAACAGTGCAGCAGGAAGACTGTGCCCCACTGCTCCTGTCTCTACTTTGAGCCTGCCGAACGACTTCGGCAGTTCAGTACGCAGAAATAATTGGTGATGACATCATCACATCACCGACAATTACTTCTGGGTCTGCCCGTGTCAGCCCAGCCAGGGGTCACACAAAGGTCATGCAGCCCCCCAGCTGCCCAAGGTTGGACCATCCTGGTCTAGCTGATACTCTAAAATGCCAACAGTGTGATTTCAGCAAGGTATCAATGAAAGCCAGACAATTCATCCAGTGAAAGCATGGATACTCAAGCTATTTCAGACAAACTCACTGCCCAGCACTGACCCCTTGTGCCCAGGCCCAGATGGAGGAAGTTGTGCCCAGGAAATCCCAAATTCCATCCATCTTTTCTGTAAAGGACTCATTATTCTCACAATATTGAGAGCACTGATGCAAGCAATATTGACATTCTTCACATAACAAAAGACTCTTAATAGAACTTTAGATCTTGATAGACATCACTGGCACAGTTGCAAGATCTCAGCATCCAGTAGTTTAAACCTACCAACAGAAAACAAAGACGGTATATTTACAGAATAAGGAGAAATGATAAAAGGCGAGACCTTGCAATGTGGCTCTGTTAGTGTATCTTTCCACATATGAATCTCACAGCCCAGTTCTAACCTTTACTAGTGCTGACGCAGTGGCTGCTGCACTGGTGCTAGCCATCACAAACATGCCATAAAGCACATTTGCAATGAGTAATGAGCACTGGCAGGAAGGCCTGTGCTGTCCCACCAGCACTGAATTCTGACCTGCAGCTGCTGGAGCTGGTAAAAGCAGTGCCAAGTAGTGCAGGGGCAGGGGGAGGGCAGAATGGAGGCAGGGAAGGGGAGTTTCAGATTGGTGGTTCAGGCTCAGGAAGGGGTGGAGGAGGAGGAGGAGGAGGAGGAGGAGGAGGAGGCCTCTGCCATATCCTAACCCCCATTCTGAGCCTGAAAGCCCTACAAGGGGCTACTTGGACTTGTGCCAGCAATTTTGCTGTGGCAGATCTGAGTAGTTCCATTGGGCAGGTATAAGGGAACGAATGAGCAGGGAACCTCCAGCCTGCCCAGTTTCAGCACTGGATATGGTGTGGGCCATGCAGTCCCGCTGCACCGGCACTGACTAGGATTGGGATTGGGATGCTCTACTGTGATCTGAAGAGGGGCTCTGCCATGGGTCCTTCTAATTAGGAGAGCAGATGGGCAGAACTGTAATGACTTTCCCACTGTGACCAAACCAACTGAGCTTCCCCAGTGAGGTCCTATAAAGTCTTCTTTGCAGAACTTTAGATAGAAGACCTTCTTTCTTTAGCTTGGCTACCATGGCTCCTTAGCAACTACCCTACTCTTGAAAGTTAATGAGATGGGGGGCAGGTTAGCCAGTCCTTCTCGCTGTGAGCTGCCTCAACAGCACAGTCTGAGCCCTACTGCCAGAAATCACCCAGTTTGAGATCCCTGTCACCCAACACTTAGATTGAGAAATTAAACTAGCTATAAGCCACATATATGAAGGCATGTCTATTTCAGTGATGCAATCTCCTGCTCCCTTATTTAGGCATATTCCTGGATGAGCAATTCAGTCACCTCCCAAGACATCCTTTCCCAAGACTTGACCATAATTTTGCAAGTCTGGTGACATCTTGAAAATTATGCAAGCAACCTTGCCTACCCTGTCTGAGCGAGCAGTGCTGTAGCACAGAGAACAGATATAGAGTAAAAGAAAGGGAACTATGGAATGGCAATATCTCTGGTCAACCCACACAGGCATGAGCAATGCAAGTAACATGACTATGGCACTACCATGCTCAGCAAGGTCACATTTCTCCACAAGTTGCACTTGCCCTATAGACAAAGGCCACCTTCCAGGAAAGTGCACAGCAAGGCTGCAGAAAAGAGATAATTGAGCTTGAGAACCATGGAATATTGTAATTATGGGCAAGGAGGCAGTGCTAAAATTGGCTTCTTGCTGCTCTCACTGAATACAGAACAAGTTCTAATTGTTACCTTTAATGAGAACAGTGAGCTCCAATACAGTAATGCATTGCATTTCTAATAATTAGAACTTGGGAGGGGGAAAGGGGGTAGAACTTGTTACTAGTAGGAGGCTGCCATGACATGCAGGCAAGAAAGATCATGTCTCCACACGTGGGCAGCACAAGAATCAGAGCAGCTGCACAAAAATGAACTGGAACTGTACAGAAAATACAGCTTGGGGGAAAAAACAGTCCCTCAACGAAAAAGAATCGATCATTTGGATCCTGGCATTCCAGGAACAGTTCAGCTCTCCTCTACCGCCCTATGGGCACCAACATGGTCTCCTTCACCATCCAATGCAGTTTCTTCATCTACACCAGGGGTGCCCAAACCCCGGCCCTGGGGCCACTTGCGGCCCTCAAGGACTCCCAATGCGGCCCTCAGGGAGCCCCTAGTCTCCAATGAGCCTCTGGCTCGCCAGAGACTTGCTGGAGCCCACACTGGCCCAACGCAACTGCTCTCAGCGTGAGGGCAATTGTTTGACCTCTCACGTAAGCTGTGGGGTGAGGGCTCGCTCCACTGCTTCCTGTTTCACATCTGTGATGCAGTAGTGGCAGCAAAGGAAAGGCCAGCCTTGCTTGTGCAAGGCCTTTTATAGGCCTTGAGCTATTGCAAGACCTTCATTCATTCATAGAAGTTCATCTTTAATATATTCATTTATGTAAACTTATGTAAATTTATTCAAATTTCAAATTTAAATTAATTTTCCCCCCGCCCCCGACACAGTGTCAGAGAGACGATGTGGCCCTCCTGCGAAAAACTTTGGACACCCCTGATCTACTTGCACCTGCCAGCTGTCCCCCTCCTCTCTGCTGTCCCACTCCGCTTCAACCCAACAGATTATTGCTTATTACACAGTCCTCTTCTTGCATTCCCCAAGTATCAGCCTCAGTTGTTTTTTTTTCACCCTTGGCTATACCTAAACAACAGAAATCCATGCAGAAAAACATCAAGGTATTTTTCACCAACTCCTACTGACAATCTCCAATTGATGCTGCTCGTCTTTGGACAAAATCATCACCAAATTTCACCTCTCAGTGCCCTTCACCTTATTCTCCTGCTCTGTGGCATCACTAGGACTACTTAAACATTTCAATTTTCCAAAATACAAATTTGGATATATCCAAAATACAAAATAAATATGAAGACATTTTCCAAAATACAAATACTGTACAAATGCAACCGTAAAAAAAAAAATGCTCATTTTGTCCCAGCTAGCATTAAGCCTTTACCGTCTAACAGTCACATCCTAGGAGTGTAGAACTGGCCCCATGCAAAACATAACCAGGATGGCACTGCAGGCTGATATACTGGCTCAAATGTTTACTAGGAGAAAAATGGAGAGCAATAGAAAAAGCATTTTTTAAAAACAAGTGCCAGGTTTATTGAAGTGAACTCAAACAACTGTTACCTGGGGGATACGGAGGACTGAAATTTACAGGTTGAACGTTCATCTACTTATGAACATATGAGCACCATGTGTGTGAAAGGCAGTGCCCATGAATTATCCATCACAACTTCCAACACTGTTCTCCCTTCCATAATGTTTGCCGCTTCGGTTAATCTCATTTCACTAGATTTGCCTCCCAACCTTCCTTGAATGAGCTCAAGGTCCATGGAGGATACATGAATGAACTCAGGAGTCTGAGGTTCATGTCTGACACTCTGGCCACTACACTACACTACACCCTGTGCTTTTTGGAGCAGTTCTTTCCTACACTCATGAACTCTCCTGGAGTAGCAAAGGCAAAGAGTGACCTTCAACCAGCTGACACCAGTGTGTGTTAGCACCAAATAGTTTGAAAGGCGGTTCCAAAGAGCAGCTGCTTGGCATTTACCTTGAGCATTCTGAGACTATCATGGCCTATTACAAATTTATTACCTTGCGGCACAGAAAGCACGCAGCCAATTCCTTTCTTACTCACTACTGGGAACATTTTGAGCTAGTATTCACTGTGTACTATCGTTTAACCAAACAGTCTCCTGCCAAGGCTGTCATTAAAGTTAAAATCCTTCTTTTACCTCGTGTTGTGTAAAATATTAACTGTTGGGCAATTCAGCTGAATACAGATTTCAAGACTATGTTCCACTGCACACTCAAATCTTTTATCATAAAGACAGATATCGAGTTAATATTGAACAGAGATTTTTTTTAGTCCTTATCCAAAAGTCATATAATGAACAGAGACGGATAAAACAAGGGGGTTCCAAATGAAATGTAGAAAATGAATTCCAGAAATAAATGCATAGGTACAAAAAGAAGATTGATCCTTGCTAATTCAGAACAGTTAATAAAACTAGGTTTCAATTAAAATGCTTCCTTTGAAAATTATATAATAAATTTAATTTTGGGCAGAAACTTAGGATACCAATCTGCATGAATTATAACACAATTTCTTCCCCACGCATGAACATTTCTATTTGTATTAATTTACCTAGGCCTTACATATGATTCTGGGAAATTAATTAATTTCACTTTAGTTTAATTTAATTAATTAATTAGCACTTTAATTTCACAGTGCAATCAGTTGGAGTACACGGAAACAGATGTTTTGAATTTCTACTAAAATATACTTGCCTGAACGGAAATACAATTGTAAATAGACACTCTGCTTACATTTCATTGGTGAGGTTTGAATGCATGGCCACCACATAACCATGCAGTGTGTGCAGTTGGCTTTCCAGGAGAAGCTGGTAGCCACTATAGCAAGTACATGGGGGAAAATCCTTGCTGGCAAGGAGCTACTCTTCATTTGACATTAACTGGATTTCCAGTTGTCCAACAGCTCTGAGAAAAGGCTCCGCATACCTTAGTTATCCCCACAGTGAATAGGGGTATTTATACCAATTCAGTTTACAGAAGGGTTGTACAACGTGAATAGAAATCCTGTCATGCAACTGAAACCCTGGTACAGGCAGGCGCTTAGGTTGGCTCACTCTGCAGGTCTCCACCGCAGCACATCAGCTACAATGTTCTAGTTGGTAACCTTCAGTCTCAAAGGACTATGGTATCGCGCTTTGAATGGTGGTTCTGGAACAGTGTCTAGTGTGGCTGAAAAGGCCGATTCGGGAGTGACAATCCCTTCCACACTGGGAGCAAGTGTAGTCTGTCCCTGGTCTGTCTCCCTGGCTAAGGGCTTTCCTTCTTTGCCTCAGTCTGTTGCCCAAGTGTCTCTTCAAACTGGAAGAGGCCATGCTGCGCAGCCTGCTTCCAAGTGGGACGCTAAGAGGCTAGGGTTTCCTACCTGTAGAGGTTCATTCCTAAGGCCTTCAGATCCCTCTTGAAGATGTCCTTGTATCACAGCTGTGGTCTACCTGTAGGGCGCTTTCCTTGCACAAGTTCTCCATAGAGGAGATCCTTTGGGATCCAGCCATCATCCATTCTCACAACATGACCAAGCCAACGCAGACGTCTCTGTTTCAACAGTGCATACATGCTAGGGATTCCAGCCGGTTCCAGGACTGTGTTGTTTGGAACTTTGTCCTGCCAGGTGATGCCGAGGATGTGTTGGAGGCAGTGCATGTGAAAAGCATTCAGTTTCCTCTCCTGTTGTGAGTGAAGAGTCCATGACTCGCTGCAGTACAGAAGTGTACTCAAGACGCAATCTCTGTAGACCTTGATCTTGGTATGTTCCGTCAGCTTCTTGTTGGACCAGCCTCTCTTTGTGAGTCTGGAAAACGTGGTAGCTGCTTTACCGATGCGTTTGTTTAGCTCGGTATCGAGAGAAAGAGTGTCGGAGATCGTTGAGCCAAGGTACACAAAGTCATGGACAACCTCCAGTTCATGCTCAGAGATTGTAATGCAGGGAGGTGAGTCCACATCCTGAACCATGACCTGTGTTTTCTTAAGGCTGATCATCAGTCCAAAGTCTTGGCAGGCCTTGCCAAAACAATTCCGGAGCTGCTGGAGATCTTTGGCAGAGTGGGCGATGACAGCTGCATCATCAAAAAGAGGAAGTCACGCAGACATTTCAGCTGGACTTTGGACTTTGCTCTCAGTCTGGAGAGGTTGAAGAGCTTTCCATATGATCTGGTCCAGAGATAGATGCCTTCTGTTGCAGTTCCAAAGGCATGCTTCAGCAGGACAGCGAAGAAAATCCCAAACAAGGTTGGCACAAGAACACAGCCCTGCTTCACTCCGCTTCGGATGTCAAAGGGGTCTGATGCGGATCCATCAAAGAGTACAGTGCCCTTCATGTCCTCGTGGAAAGACCTGATGATGCTGAGGAGCCTGGGTGGACATCCGATCTTGGGGAGAATCTTGAACAGGCCATCCCTGCTGACCAGGTCGAAATCCTTCGTGAGATCTATGAAGCTACAATGATGTTAAACACAATTCCATTATAGCAATTTCCTGTGCCAAGAGGACAGGAGTAGAAGCTCTTTGCCCAAAGAAAAGGTAAGGAGAAGCTGGTGAACATCTACTCTTAAGCAACAGCTCCAGAAGCATCTTTGTCAACTAAAGGGCTCCACCTAGTGTTCTCAAGAGGTCAGATCATTTCATTCTAAGCAGGTATGTCATTCGCTCTACATACACTTACCTGGGAGCTGGTCCATGGAACCCAGTGGAATTTACTTCTATGTAAACATGCATAGGATTGCAATGAAAATCTGTCATCTTTGTTAACCTATGGGCAATATGTGGAAAGAACGACGTTTCATAACAATCTATATAAATTAAACATACGTAGTAAGCAATTAGAAAATGCCAAGGTAAATGACCCACAAACATATTCTAAAAGCAAATACATGCAGATATTTAAACACTGGGGCAGGAGCTACCTTTTTCTGTGCTTGAGATATAAGGGAGGATCCAGCTCCTTTAAAATGACTGAGCACACTGCAGTGCTTCTGCCACAGCATCAGCATAACCAGCACAAGGTCGACATGAGCAGGAGATGGGGGGGCAGGTTACTTCTCCTGGGAAGAGGTCCTCTGCTGCATGCTGCTCTCCAAAACAGACTAGACTATATACTAACAACCTATTTTTACTTGGCAATTCTAGAAATGATGCCTTCCTGGAATAAGGATTGCAAATTGGTGAACAGCAGGGAGAGAGAGAGAGAGAGAGGTACAGAGGTCATGTCCCATAGGTAGCATAAACAACAAAGTCCTGTGGCACCTTAAACAAATATGATCTAGTCCAATGGGCCCTTGGTATCAAGTGCAGATTCCGTGACACACACACACCCATAGATACCTGAACCTATGGAAGCTGGTGTCCCAAGGTGGAGGCAGGGTCGAAATGCTGCAATAACTTGAAGGTCATGCCGGGCCCATAGCACACTCCATTGGCCTCTCCACCTCCTAGAAGGCCTCTAAGGCACAACCGCAAGTGAATTCCAATTTGCGCAAGTTTGTGACTTCCAATTGCTTCCAGGGCATTCTGAGGAAGGCCAATAGAGTTAGCCACAAGCCTCCCCACACCTCAGAACACTTCCTGAAAGCAACCAGAGGTAATGAATGAGAACCAGAAGTCACTTCCAGTCACATCCTGGAGGCCTTTGAGGTGTAGGGAGGCATCTGCGACTGTTCAATAACTACTGATACCAAGTCCATGGATAAGGAGGGCCCATTGTATTGTCTGCTCTGATAGTAGCTCCCCAGGATCTCATTCAGGAACCTTTCCACCTCTGCTACGAGAGACTCCTTAATTCAGGGGTGTCAAACATAAGGCCCGCGGGCCAAATGTAGTCCCCAGAAGTGCAATGAATCAGAAGTGCAGCCTCCAGAAGTGTAACTTATAAAGCTCCCAGAAGTGCAATTCATCCAGCCCTCATTATAATTGGGCTTTTCCAGTTTTATCATTGGGCTCTCTCATATTTTGAAAATATGAACAAGATTTGCACACTTTCTTTTCTGTCATTTGCAGCTGACGAGTTTAATAATGTCATTTTCTGCTTCATGATGTCACTTCCAGAACCCAGCAGGCACCATGAATGCTAACTTCAACCCTATGTGAGAATAAAGTGTTTATTTCTGGCCATCATCTGCTTCATGATGTCACTTTCTGCTTAATGATATCATTTCTGGCCATCAACAGGCACCATGAATGCTAACTTTGGTCCTCTATATGGAACGGGTTTGACATTCCTGCCTAAATTGGTGTCTAGCAGCATGCAAAACATATATGCTACTGATGTATACGTGCTGCTATATGCTTAAAACATATATAGACCTGATGAAAGCAAAACATGTGCTTTTCTACTGATCTATGAAGTCTATATGACTGAGGGGCAAACTGCATTGCTAGAATGGTAAACAGATATTGGACTATCAACTTGTTCAGAATAGATTTACACTCCCTCTGCAGAAGTAGGTTCTCAGTTTGGGGCTCCTGCTTGGTTCACTGCTCCTGGCTAACTAGGTATCAGCAACAGAGGGGCAGCTCGGGCAAGTGCACCAACTTTGACCTTACCTGTAGTCATTCAAATCCGACTACAGTAGTCCACACATTGGTGACATCAAGACTAGATTACTGTAATGTGTCCCTCAAGAAGCTGCCCTTGAAGACTGTTTTGAAACTACAATGAGTGAAGAACATGGTGGCCTGTGTAGTCAGCAGGGCTCAGCTGTTTGACTCTGTCAGGCCACTGCTCTTGAGGATGCACTATTTGCTAGTTTATTTCTGGATGCAGTTCACAATACTGCTTCTGGGGAGAGGGGGGAGAGTCCATAAGCAGTTTGTGATGCACTGGTGTTCCTTGAGGGAGGGAAGCAGTAAGTTTCTTTAGGTGCCAGGACTGAAAGCAGCCCATCTCCCTTGATTTCTGAGCCAGTCGCACCTGCAAAAGCAAAATGGAGGCATCTCCTCCACTTTATTCTCGCCATCCCAAACAGCTCGGAAGCAGAGGGCGAGCGGCCGCTTTACATGGACGTACTGGCACCTGAAGAAACTTACTGCTCCCCCCCCCCCCCGTCCAGGAACATCAGTGTTGTGATGTAATAAAAATAATCAGCTGTTGGGGGAGGCAACAATTCTATTGGGCTAGTGCAAGGATTGTTGACATGAGCCCAAGTAGGTCCTATGATTTCAGCGGAAGACTGAACAATCTGAATATGTGGGGCTGTGGGCCCTCTTTGATGGCACAGGCAGAGACCTTGAATGGATGTGCTCAGTGTCTGAGCAGATGCTTTGCATGCAGGGAGCTCTAGGTTCAACCTGTGTCTCTGTGTGGGACTGGGAAACTTCCGTGTCTGTCACTCTGGGGCAATACTGTACTAGTTGGGCCACAGGTCTGACTTAGGGTCCAATCCTATCCAATTTTCCAGTGCTGGTGCTGCTGTGTCAATGGGGTATGCACTGCTTCCTGTGTTGGGGAAGCAGTCACAGAGGCCTCCTCAAGGTATGGGAACATTTGTTCCTTTACCTCAGGGCTGCATTGCAGCTGCACCAGTGCTGGAAAGTTGGATAGGATTGGCCCCTTAGAAAGAAACAGCTTCATACATTCCTATTTCAAGGTGAGAATGCATCATTTCTTGTTGTTTTTTCTTCCAGAAATAATGTTTCTAGTCCTTACACAACTGCATAGGTGGGTAGACTTGAGAAAGTCATCCAGTACACGTCAAAAACCTGCCCCCCCCCATATCAGATACATACCAATCTCTTGGCGACACCATTTTCAGTCTTCAGCAGCTACTTAAGTATCAAATGCTGAAAGTCAGAAAAATACCAGAAGAAACAGAAGCATATCCTAGAGATTTATGCCCTCAGCTGAATAATGCCAAAACCATGCAATAAGCCAATTTATCTTCTAACTGCAGAAGATTGCTTGGTGGACCCCAAAGGGAATGGCTTAACAGAATGGAAGCATGCTATTACAGCAAAGGGTTATATTGTACTGTCACATCTTGGTTGCTTACCAAGTAATCATCCGTTTCTCCACCAACTGATACGAATACTTTTAATCTGATTTTTATCTATAACGCAGTCCTGCAGTCAAACGTAATTTCACTCTTGCTGAGATCAGGAACATTCTCACAGTTGCTTTTGCTATAGAAATTCAACTAGAGATTTGAAGAACGTGACTTATAATCTCATCAGCTATGAAATTCTTCAAAACCATCTTGCAGGGAGGAAGTCAGTAGGAGGAGAGAGAGGTTGCCCATTGTCCACTTTCATACATAAATTCATTTTAGTGACTGCTAATTTAAACTGCACACTGGTCAGCATAGAGGCTGAACTTCAAAGGGGAAAGGGAAAAAAAGACCCAGTTTTTTTTTTTACTAGACCAGCTGGCAATTCTCTGTCTGCTGCTGCTAATAATTCTAGAACTGATTTTTCTATTATATGGCAGCTAAAACATGAAATAATGTTGAGCCTACTTTGGAAAATCACTAAATGAGATAAAAATAATTCCTATGTCTAATCACACTTGTGTGCAATTAGATGGAAGTGTGAAGTCTATTTTTAAAATGGTAAACAAATGAGTAAACATTCCACACTGCTCAGTCTCCTTTTAAATCAATTCACCAAAGACTGCAACAGATGCAATTTATGCCCCACTAAAATCTCTACATTGGAGGTCCAATCCTATCCAACTTTCCAGCACCGATGCAGCTGCAATGCAGGCCTGAGGTAAGAGAACAAACATTGCCTTACTTTCAGGGAGCTTCTGTGACTCCTTTTTCACTACAGGATGCAGCACATACCCCTTTGGCATGACTGCAACAGTGCTAGAAAGTTGGGTAGGATTGGAACCTTAATCAATGTATTATCCAGTTGTCAACATCTTCAATACTCTCCTTCACTCAGAGATATCTAACTAGTGCTCTAGGTAAAAAGACAAGTGGTATGGGCTATATTAAGCTATATCTGCCCAACATATGTGTGGCATATACACAACAGGGACCAAATGTGCACACCTGTGGGCTAGGCAAAAATGGGTTAAAGAGCTTTCTGCTGTCAAATTCTTCAATGTATACACATGCAACTGTGAGAAATTCTGCTACCACAGCATAAACATAATGTGATTATTTCAACAGCACATAAAAGACTGCTATAAAAATAAATGCAGGCATGAAGAGTTCTCCTCTAAGATCACACTGTAAGTTGGAGAAAAATCCTCTAAGAACATTCTATGAATGTTTAAACAGATACTGTCATAATTCTCAGTTTATGTAGCTACCTGTTGGGAACAATGACATTAATGGAAAATGCCTGCATTTCTTTCACAAAAGTACTTATTTGTAGGATAATGTACTTTGAAGCTACGATTTGCTATATTTGGAGATAATAATCTAGAGGAATTAATGCTTTTGATTTATTATTTCTTAGGACAAAATTAGAGAGAAATGACTACCAAAAAGATTAGCATGATTGTCACATAATACAGACCCTGAAACTGGATCTTGAATATAAAGTATCAAAAGGGGCTCTTTCAAACTGAAGCACTTTTCCACCACGAGGCTGCATTACCTAGGAGGGGCACAGACTATTTCCTTCAAATGAAAAGGAACCATCAAAAGTTCAGTTCATGACTTAAGTTTCTGAAAGGGTTAAGAATCACTGCCCAAAAGGGAAATATCAACTTATAAATCTACGATCAAGTTAACCATACAGCTTAAAAAAAATAGGCTGTGCTTTTGCTAGGTTTTCTGAAACTATCAAGTTAACCATACAGCTTAAAAAAAATAGGCTGTGCTTTTGCTAGGTTTTCTGAAACTAACAGCCCAATCCTATGCCAGTCTACTCAGACAAACATTCCATTATGTTCAATAGGGCTTACTCCTAAGAAAGTGTACATAGGATTGTAGCCTTATAGCCCAATCCTAACCAACTTTCCAGTGCCAATGCAGTCGTGCTATGCTACATTCTGCACTGGGGGTGCGGTCACAGATATCTCCTTGAATGCTACCTTATCTTGGAGTTGCACTGTAGCTGCATAAGTGCTGAAAAGTTGGTTAGGAATGGGCTGTTTGTCTTCCAGAGGCCAGGGCTGCAACAGACTGAAAGACAATCTAGCTCAGCAGTCTCCACATTGGAGACCGCTGTGCCCTGCAAACAGCCTCCCTGTAGCAACTGGAGCTTACCGTTCTGCCAGGGAGGCTGCCATTGTTGCCACTGATCTTCCCTGCTGTGTCTGCCAGGAAATCTTGGCGCAGAGCCTGCTTGGGCAGCAAAACACAGAAGCTGCGGGGCGGAATGAACTTGGGGGGAGATGAACAATGACAATGGCAGTCTCCCCCATGTAATGGTAAGCTCTGTTCACACGAGAGAAGGAAAAGGCAGGGCACTGGATCCGGATCTGGTCCACAGGCTCTGGTTTGGAGTGCCCTGATCTAACTAATCAAACTATTCTACACAGTGTCTACTGGGAAGTCCACAGCAGGACATGAAGGCAATAGTCATCCCTTCTCCGATGACCAGCAGCAACTGGCATTCAGTGGTAATCATTTTTATGCATAGCTCTTACATCTCTCCCATGGCAAGCCTACACTACTGCTCATCTATCCACTACATTTCTGTTTCCCTCTAGCACTAGCAGCATTTACTTTTAAGAACATAAGAAGAGCCCCACTGAATCAGGCCAAAGTCCATCTAGTCCAGCTTCCTGTATTTCACAGTAGCCCACCAAATGCCTCAAGGAGTACACAAGAAAACAAAATACCTTCATTCTATTGCCACTTACTTGCACCTGGCATTCTGAGGTTGCCTACTTCTAAAACCAGGAAGCTGCACATACCCATCATGGCTTGTAACCTATGAAGGACTTTTCTTCCAGAAATCTGTGCAATCCCCTTTTAAAGACATCTAGGCCAGTTGCCATCACCACATCCTGTGGCAAGAAGTTCCACGGATTAATTACACACGGGATAAAGAAATACGTTCTTTTGTCTGTTCTAACTCTCCCAACCCGCAATTTTAGTGGATGTCCCTTGGTTCTGGTGTTGTGTGAGAGGTAAAAGAACATCCGTCTATCCACTCTATCCATTCCATGCATAATTTTATATGTCTCAATAACATCCCTCCTCAGGTGCTTTTTTTCTACACTGAAGAACCCCTAACACTTTCCTCATAAGGGAGGTGTCCCAGCTCAGTAATCATTTTGATCAATCTCTTCTGCAGCTTTTCAGGGACCACTATATTCTTTTTACTTTCTCTTTAGCTTAACCTTAGCCATTTTCAAAAATGCTGCTAGAAGCTTTCTGAAGAGTTAGTAGCACTTGTAATCAGAAATTCACTCAGTTGGTGTTGAGTACATCATTACAGTGCAAAGAAGGGGAAGAAACAGCAAGAGAGATGAACATCATAACTCCCAAGGCATCCACCAACTTGTGTCAGGATTGGATTCTAATCCTATCCAAGAGGTTTAAAAATTAAGCCCTGCTCCTATTCCATGTCAGAAATTCTATTCATCCAATTGCTCACTACCACTACCATGAAAGCTGCTTAAACACTCTCATTTTCTTTCCACTTTTAGGGCTGGCAATTGGAGGGGAGCAGGAGCCATCTTGTAACCCAGATTCTTCCATTTCCTTTTTCTCCTGTAACCACGAGTGTTTGCCACATGCTTTTCTTTGCATGAAACACACCACATTCTGTTCAGCATCACATTCGGGAGGGAATTTTCTGAATTTATTACTGACATTTTCATCTCACCTCTTCTCTGAGGATCTCAGAGTGAAGTTCATGGCTCCCCCTGACTCACAACAACCCTGCGAGGCAAGTTCAGGCAATAGTGACTGAGGGCCCAATTCTATACAACTGTGCAGCATGGATGCAGCCGCTATGCAGTCCTAAGGTAAGAGAACAAATGTTCTTTTACCTTGAGGAGGCCTCCATGACTGCCACCCCACTGCAGGATTCAGTGCATGCTCCATTGGCATGGCTACATCAGGGCTGGAAAGTTGAATAGGATTGGGCCCCGATTCAAGATCACCCACTATGCTTCATGGCTGTTATGATTTGAACCTGAATCAGTACCCTAACAATTTCCTTATACTTAATGGTCCAAGGAGGAAAACCTACGTAATATGTTTTAAATTTATTGTAAGCTACTTTGATTTGTCTATAAGTAAGAAAAGGGGGATGTAAACATTTTACATAAATAGACATAAGCAGGGTAAAGGTAATTAATACAGCTACCACAACCTGTGTTGCACTTTTATTGTTATAACAGTTTGGCCAAATGACACCCATAAATTTAAATGACTGATGTATAATATTACTATTAAAGATTTGTTTAGCTGCAAGAACGTACTGAATGTCTACAAAATACTGACGCTGCAATCCTATCCACACTTACCAGGAGTAAGCCCCTCTGACTTTAATGGGACTTACTTTTGAGTAGATATGCATAGGCTTGGGCTCTGAATGAAATAGCCCTGAAAGAACATCCCCAGGCTTTTTTTTTTTGCACAACATACTGTCATTATTATTAAAATGCATGGGGCTGACAGTGCTTGCAAGAGTAACCTACCTGCTCTATCCAGTGTTCAAAGAAAAATAGTTTTCTTCACTTTCTAAAAAATAAATTTATTATCCATTCTTTTTTGCTTCTGCATATTTTCATTCAGATATTGCAAGTTGCTTTCCCCCTCACCCAGAATGGCATTCGCCTCTGTTTTGCTCCCCAGACTCAGAATGGCTCGGAAGGGGAGGGACCGCTTGCACGTGGCAGTGAGGCTCCCTGCAAAACTTAGTGCTTTGGCCACCCTCTGGTTACACCACTGACACAAAGCAACATAGGCAACCACTGGAGAAAGACTTTCTCCCCCAGAGCTGACCCACCTATGAAGCCAGCTGAGACAGCTGCCTCAGGCAACAAACCAGTGGAGGGTATCTGCCTTCATCTACCCACTTGCTTCATTTGGCCTGATCTTGCTGTTGATCCTCCTTCCACTCTCTGCATTAGAAGAGGAACAGAAGGAGGGGACAGAAAAGGAAGCATGGAGGACAGGAGAGTGGTGGGCTGGAGAGTCTTGCCAATCCAAGGGCTAGCAGGAGAAGTATCAAGGGGGGGGGGAGGAAGGGACAGAAGAGGAAGCGTGGAGGAGAGGAGAGTGGTGGGCTAGAGAGTCTTGCCAATCCAAGGCCTAGCAGGAGAAGCATCAGCAGTAGGGGGGAGGGACAGAAGAGGAAGCGTGGAGGACAGGAGAGCAGAGTGGTGGGCTAGAGAGTCCATCACCAGGCTGGGGGGAGAGTGCTGCATTTGGCACCCTGCTTCATGATCACCAGCGACTAGACTCACGAAACACCCCCTCCCAGCCCTTACCATGGTGCTGATGACGCAGCCTCAGCCTCTTTCTCCTCCGAGCGGCGCTGTCAACGTCAGCCGCGCAGCACAGCAGCTACACACGCCGGTCGCTTCACGGAGCGGCACCTTAGCAACCGAAGCCACGCCCCGTCCCCGCCTCTCGCCCGCAGAAAAAGATCTACGAAGCGTAGAGTGACACAAAGGGCCGACTTCCGGTTTCAGAGCCGTTGGCCTCAGTTGGCCCTATTCACAGGGTGCTGTGGGCCTTGGCGGCTCTCCGCAGGCAGGCAGGGAGGGACCAGAGGCCGTGTCGGTCTCCCGGGCGGGACTGGCTGCTGCCCATCTTGGTCTATGGGAGACTAGCCTGGGAGTCCCCCTGGGCCAGCCACAGGCCCATCTAGTCCAGCCTTCTGTGTCTCCCAGAGGCCACGAGGTGCCGCAGGGCACCCAAGACACCCGCACCCTCCTGCACCTGGCACTGGAGGGAGCCCACTGTGGAACCAGGAGGCTGCCAGACACGCCAGGGCCTGCAGCCCCCCCCCCCGGTGGCCTCTTCCTCCAGCACTCTGTCCACTCCCCTCTTAGAGGCATCCAGGCCAGGTGCCACCGCCACAGTTCCACAGACTACCTCTGAAACCAGGAGGTTGCACATGCCCACCATGGCTTGTAGCCCGTGATGGCCTCTTCCTCCAGAAATCTGTCCAATCCCTTTGAAAGGCATCCAGGCCAGGCACTATCACCGCATCCTGTGGCAAAGAGTTCCACAGACTTGTAACTCGCAATGGCGTCTTCCTCCAGCACTCTGTCCACTCCCCTCTTAGAGGCATCCAGGCCAGGAGCCACGGCCACATCCTGTGGCAGGGAGTTCCACAGACTACTTCTGGAACCAGGAGGCTGCACAGACACGCCATGGCTTGTAACACATGATGGACTTGTCCTCCAGTCCAATCTTTCCCTCCAATCCCTTTGAAAGGCATCCAGGCCAGATGCCATCACCATGTCCTGTGGCAGGGAGTTCCACAGGCCAATGGGCAAAGAAACTAGGTGGTTGTGATGGAACTGCAGAATCTCTTTCCCCAGAAGATGGAACATATTGGCAAAGGCCTGGGTTCGTTCTCTTTCTAAAGCAGGTCTGGGAGCCCCATCCTATGCATGTCTGCACAGAAGTAAGCCCATTATAGTCAATGGGGTTACTCCCAGGAAAGTGTGGGCAGGACTGCAGCCTCAGAGCCCCATCCCATGCAGGTCTACTCAGAAGCAAGCCCATTAGAGTCAATAGGGCTACTCCCAGGAAAGTGTGGACGGGACTGCAGCCTGAGCTCATCTGGGAGAGAAGAAGCGAGTGTCTAAAATGAGGTCCGTGTGGCGCGCAGAGCCTTTCAGGGTTTCCACTTTCCCCGCTTGCTGAGGGTGTTGCGTGACTCTCGCTTCTTTTAGCTCTACGGGGCAGCGCCTTCAAAACTATGTTGGAGCGGAAGTTCCGCCCTTCGCTCACGTGGGAGAGGAGCGAGTGGGAAAAGCCGACGTCATTCTAAGGGGAAGCCGGGACCGGATGTTGTGCGGAGGAGGGTCATCGCCGCTGCCCGCAGGAAGGGAGCGCAGAGGCGGCGGGCTGCGTGTCAGGGAGATGCCCCCTCGCGGAGTCTCCGGCGGGCCTCTGCCCTGAAGGGACGTCGAGGCTGAGCAGCGAGTCCCGCCCAAGTGAGTCCTGCAGCCTCCTCACTGCTGGCTTCGGGGGACTCTGCCCTGGTGTGCCCCGCACGTCGAGCCTGTGCGAGTGTTCTGCGGAACTCCCTGGCACTGGACGTGGGGAAGGCACTTAGCTTGGATGCCTTTGAAAGGGGGCTGAACAGAGTCCTGGAGGAAGAGGCCATCACGGGTTACAAGCCTGTGGAACTCCTTGCCACAGGATGTGGGGGAAGGCGTCTGTCTTCGATGCCTTTGAAAGGGGGCTGGACAGAGTCCTGGAGGAAGAGGCCATCACGGGTTACAAGCCATGATGGGTCTGTGCAACTTCCTGGTTTTAGAAGTAGGTAACCTCAGAATGCCAGGTGCAAGGAAGTGGCAATAGGGTGAAGGTATCTTGTTTTCTTGTGTGCTTCTTGAGGCATTTGGTGGATTACTGGTGAGATGCAGGAAGCTGGACTAGATGGGCCTGTGGCCTGATCCAGCAGGGCTCTTATTCAGATCAAAGTTGCAGTTATTTCTGGGGGCTGTGTCTTACACAAGCATGCATTGGATTGCAGCTGTAGGGTGAGAGGAGGAGGGCTATCCAACATGATTGTAGGGTGCTTAATGTACATAAGCAGAGATCCAGTAATAGGGACCACTGTTCCTTACTTTTTGGTTTTTGAACTGTGAGTGTTGGCTTCCTGGGGAGCACAGAAACCAGCAAGGGGAGTCACAGAATCCTCATGAAAAACTTGCCATGCCGTACAGTTTACAGCAGCTGTTTTCCACCTTTTTCATCTCATGGCACACTGACAAGGTGCTAAAATTTCAAAGTCCAGCTGAAATGTCTGCGTGACTTCCTCTTTGCCGACGACGCAGCTGTCACTACCCACTCTGCCAAAGATCTCCAGCAGCTCATGGATCGTTTTAGCAAGGCCTGCCAAGATTTTGGACTGACAATCAGCCTGAAGAAAACACAGGTCATGGTTCAGGATGTGGACTCACCTCCCTGCATTACAATCTCTGAGCATGAACTGGAGGTTGTCCATGACTTTGTGTACCTTGGCTCAACGATCTCCGACACTCATTCTCTCGATGCCGAGCTAAACAGGCGCATCGGTAAAGCAGCTACCACGTTTTCCAGACTCACAAAGAGAGTCTGGTCCAACAAGAAGCTGACGGAACATACCAAGATCCAGGTCTACAGAGCTTGCGTCCTGAGTACACTTCTGTACTGCAGCGAGTCATGGACTCTTCGCCCACAACAGGAGAGGAAACTGAGCGCTTTCCACATGCGCTGCCTCCGACGCATCCTCGGCATCACCTGGCAGGACAAAGTTCCAAACAACACAGTCCTGGAACGTGCTGGAATCCCTAGCATGTATTCACTGCTGAAACAGAGACGCCTGCGTTGGCTTGGTCATGTCGTGAGAATGGATGATGGCCGGATCCCAAAGGATCTCCTCTATGGAGAACTCATGCAAGGAAAGCGCCCTACAGGTAGACCACAGCTGCGATACAAGGACATCTGCAAGAGGGATCTGAAGGCCTTAGGGATGGACCTCAACAAGTGGGAAACCCTGGCCTCTGAGCGGCCCGCTTGGAGGCAGGCTGTGCAGCATGGCCTTTCCCAGTTTGAAGAGACACTTTGCCAACAGTCTGAGGCTAAGAGGCAAAGAAGGAAGGCCCATAGCCAGGGAGACAGACCAGGGACAGACTGCACTTGCTCCCGGTGTGGAAGGGATTGTCACTCCCGGATTGGCCTTTTCAGCCACACTAGACGCTGTGCCAGAACCACCTTTCAGAGCGCGATACCATAGTCTTTCGAGACTGAAGGTTGCCAATACATACTGCTTTTTGACAGTTGACAACACACACCACACTGCTGCTGCTGGACTCAAATCCCCCAATGGCCCTACGAATAAATTACCCTTCCCCCAAATTCCCATGGCACACCTGTGGATCATTTGCAGCACACTAATGTGCTATGGCACACTGGTTGAAAATCACTGGTTTGCAGCCTGTATCACCCTGTACAATGTATAGGATTGTAGCCCTAATTGGAAGGCGCAGCTTTTGGAGCTTCCAGTCCAAAAAAGTTTGGAAATCCCCTGCCTTAAATGCATACTCTTCTATTTACCTCTTCTATCTGTTATCTTCCTTGTATTGGTGTTTGGGGAAGTGCCTAGTCTCACATTCTTTGTGTGTGTTCATGTGTGTGTACATGTACATGGATAGATGTACTATATACAGGTGTGTGAATAAGAAGGTGGAAGGATGTGCCTCTTGTCTCTTTGCAGATTACTTGTTAGGTTTTTATCTTTGTTACTGGCTATTTAAAGTGTAGATTAATTTCTTGTGCTTTGCATTGGCTAGTAGCTGATAAGCCTTAAATGTAATTCTTAAGAGCAGGGGTGCCCAAACCCTGGCCCTGGGGCCACTTGCAGCCCTCAAGGACTCCCAATCCAGCCCACAGGGGCCCCCCAGTCTCCAATAAGCCTCTGGCCCTCCAGAGACTTGCTGGAGCCCACGCTGGCCCGACACAACTGCTCTCAGCATGATGGCCAACTGTTGGCCGACCTCTTGTGTGAGCTGTGGGATGAGGGCTCCCTCCATTGCTTGCTGTTTACGTCTGTGATGCAGCAGCGGCAGCAAAGGGAAGGCCAGCCTTGCTTTGTGAAAGGTCTTTTATAGGCCTTGAGCTATTGCAAGACCTTCATTCATGCATACAAGTTCCATCTCTAATATATTCATTTATGTAAATTTATTCAAATTTGAAATGTAAATTAATTCTTTTTTTCCCTGGCCCCTGACACAGTGTCAGAGAGATGATGTGGCCCTCCTGCCAAAAAGTTTGGACACCACTGCTCCAGAGAACTAACAACTAGTTTCCTGATGGGTAAAATATGCGGGTATGAATTGTTATGAGGTGGAGTGGTAAAAACGTAGGAAAAATTATAAGCAACCTAGTAACATGAACCTTAACACGTTTGTTTAAATTACATTTGAACTGAATTCAGTTGGTGTTAATGTCTAAATATCATTACTAAGGGAGTTAAGACTTTTGTCCTGTGCACACTTTCCTGAAGGCAAGCCCCATTAGTGGGGCTTACATCTGAATAGACATAGTTAGGTTTGTGGTGTTAACTTTCTATTTCAGATTAAGTTTGTGTTCTTTGGTTTTGCATCTCATAGAGGCCTGATGGTAGGTCAGTGTGAATCTGATTCTGTGATGTGTGCAAGCAACCATTTTGTTTCTATTTGCTGTTATTATGCTTTTCTGTAAAAAAAAAAACAAAAACTTGTGGTTTACAAAATATTAGAACTTTAAAATACTAGTAGCAGCAATAAAATCAACCAATGATCCGTAAGAGTAACAGATTACAATACAGAAATGGCTATGCATATAAAACTAAGTTACAAATTACTAAAATAGAAGAATCTTTTAAAAGATGTCTGAAAATGTATTGTTGTATTTGTAATTCACCTTGAGTGCCCTTTGCAGGGTAGAAAGGCGGGGTATAAATAAATAAATTAAATGCTCAGAGATGAACCAGGCAGATATGCATGGGGAGGGCATTCCATAATCTCGGCACCATCACTGAGAAGGTTCTGCCTTGTCACATACTAGATCGACAAGTATACATGAGTGGGTGGAGAGCAAGTCCTTGCTGATCTTGATTTTCAGGCAAGTTCACATGGAGCAGCTGGTTCCTGAAGTTTCCTGGTCCCAATCAGTTTAGGATTTTGAAGTCTAAAACCAGCTCAAAAAGGCAGCTGATATAGTCCATGATTAAGCTACATATTCTGGTCTTTGAGCCCCAAACAAAAGATTGGCAGTTGCATGTAGGACCAATTGAATTTTCCAGACTTTTTTCAAAGGCAGCAATATGTTGAGAACAATGAAGGAATTGTTTAAACTCTTTAGAGCATGGAAAGCTGTAACCTGATCCACTTTTCCAGGAAATGCCACATCTAGCAAACTAGTCAAGCTAGTAAAAGTCACCTCCCACCAGTTTTGTAAACAGCTTTGAATATATTTTTGGAAAAGCAGAATAAGCATTTGAAAAATGCTATTGGCCTTGGTTGGGGTTGCATATCCACATCTATAGATGTGCTCAAATGGCTCCTGGGTTAATGGCATAACCATGCTTAGGGAAGGTCGCTTGCATGGTGTCCCTTCCTGGATTAGCGAAATATACCTAACGTACCATATATTATACACTCTTGGGTGCATTATACTATAGAACAACAGTACTATCTCTTGTACTATACCAGAGATTGAGCAATAAAAACATGTATAATGTGATGTGTCTTTCTTTTTTAGGTATAGTGTTTTTGTCTTGTGTGCTGCTCCATCAGCAAAATGACAACACTGCAGACTATAGAAAGCAGTAAGTGTTCATCCTTCTGGGGAGGAAATGGAATGTTGCATTGAAAGAGATTTCCTGCAGGTGAAGGATACATTACAGTCTGGTAAAAGTGTCTTGAAGGTCTCTTAGGCAAAGTGGAAGTTGAGTGAGAGGGCAGAATTTGGTTATTATGTGAGATGTAAACAGAACCTGGATTGATTACATATTACTTTCTGTTGCACACATGTGTATGAATGCACTTAACATCACTTAGCAAACCTCTACTTTTCTAGTTCTACAGTTGATGTTCTTTGTGGTTGATACCTGATTTGGTATTTAAAAAAACAGCAGCTTGTATCTTAGTAATATAGGTATGATGACACTTGATCTCCCCCATCCCCAACAGCTCCCTGAGTTACACAAAAAGCCAGTTCTGAGAGTCAGAGGAGCCTCAGGGGTGAGATTTGAGGCTGGAATGGGAGTGTGGATTTCTCCAAATTGGGTGCAGGTACTTTCTGCCATTGTGCTCATGCTTTTTGGAATATAAAGCAATGAGAAATTAGCACCCTTCCAAAATGTTGTAGCCTTTCTTCTAAAGAGAAACAGTGATGCTTTTGTCACTTGCATATCTTTTTCCCTTTGTCTCCAAGCTTCATCTGACTGTGTCACTTCACCCATCCGTGGATCTGGAGATGGCATGGAAACAGAATCCCCACCAAAATCGGTGGAAGTGGTCCATACTTCAACCAGTCATGCCCATCACAGCCCACGTAAGAAAGTTCTTCCTTCACCTAGCCCTGGAGTGCTTCAGCTAGGGAAGATACACGGTGATAAGGCAGTGGAAATTGAAGCTGTACGAATACTGATTCCCAAAGCTGCTATAAGCCGTGTGCTTCCTGCCAAAAGTGCCAAGACATCCAAATCTCTTGGGCACCAAAGAGACACACTCACTCTATCAGATGGCATTTCAGATACAAAGAAAGAACTCCAGGAGCTAAAAAGTGAAATAGGAAAACTTAAGAACTCGGAGAGACGGCTGCTGCAGGATAAAAAAGGTCTTTGCAACCAGCTCCATGTGCAAACAGAGGTAGGACGCCAAGAAGTGGGTTTGATCCATTGCTCTTTTTTATTCTTATAGATCTTTCTATATCAGATGTGTAGATAACAACTGCAGTATAAATAACCATGGGGAATTTCTTCTTTGTTTCTGTATGGCTATGCAAATTTTTGTGGAAACAACTAAAATCAGCCTTTTATATTAGGAGATTTAATGCTCCTTTCAGGAACTGTATTGGCTTGACAACAACCACTATTAAGTAAACCTATTCAGTAACTTGTTTGGACAAAGTTCCAAACAACACAGTCCTGGAACGTGCTGGAATCCCTAGCATGTATTCACTGCTGAAACAGAGACGCCTGCGTTGGCTTGGTCATGTCGTGAGAATGGATGATGGCCGGATCCCAAAGGATCTCCTCTATGGAGAACTCGTGCAAGGAAAGCGCCCTACAGGTAGACCACAGCTGCGATACAAGGACATCTGCAAGAGGGATCTGAAGGCCTTAGGGATGGACCTCAACAAGTGGGAAACCCTGGCCTCTGAGCGGCCCGCTTGGAGGCAGGCTGTGCAGCATGGCCTTTCCCAGTTTGAAGAGACACTTTGCCAACAGTCTGAGGCTAAGAGGCAAAGAAGGAAGGCCCATAGCCAGGGAGACAGACCAGGGTCAGACTGCACTTGCTCCCGGTGTGGAAGGGATTGTCACTCCCGGATTGGCCTTTTCAGCCACACTAGACGCTGTGCCAGAACCACCTTTCAGAGCGCGATACCATAGTCTTTCGAGACTGAAGGTTGCCAATACAATTCAGTAACTTATTTATGAGAAACAGTTTTTTCCATCCTCAGGTCACTGTGCCATGAAACATGAGAACCACTGAGCAGAATATCATGCTGCCCAAGCCAGCGAGTGGTGCATCCAGTCAGTTGCATCTAAATTGGCTCCAAGTTTGTCTCATTGGGTTGTTTACAGCCATGTTAATCATATGCAATTAATAAAGCAGAGGGGATGGTAGTTTTTACTAGTTTCTCTTGCAGTAATTCACAGCATAGTGGTTTTGAATTATGCATACAGAATCCAACACAGTGCAGGTCGAGAAAAAGGTATTGGATTACCTTTGCTGTTTGCCAGTTAGTAAGGGTTATTAATAATACCTCACATTGCTAGTCTATATCAAGGACCAGTTCCACCAGTTAGTCGTTCATTTGGTTTTCTTTTGTTCCTTTGCTGTATTTTAAACAGAACATTTAAAAATGCTAAAGCATTTAACAAAACATTAAAACCACAACTTAAATATACAAAAAACCATTCAAAATAATAGCTAAATGGCAATTAAGAGTAGCAAATTACTTAAAGCAGTGTTTCTCAAACTATGGGTCAGGACCGACTAGGTGGGTTGCGAGCCAATTTCAGGTGGGTCCCCATTCATTTCAATATTTTATTTTTAATAGATTAGACTTGATGCTACCATGGTATATGATTGCATTTGGGGAAATGTGACAGACCTGTACATTTAACAAGCTACTATGTATATTCTTTTAACAATGATAGTCAATGGGACTTACTCCTGGGTAAGTACGGGTAAGATTGTTAAAAATTTTCTTGCTTGATGATGTCACTTCCGGTGGGTCCCAACAGATTGTCATTCTAAAAAGTGGGTCCTGGTGCTAAATGTGTGAGAACCACTGACTTAAAGTATTTAAAACTAAACTCAGACAACTTAGTGAATTTATGATGCAAATTTGATGTACTCCTGACATGCATTTTTTTTTGCATACTTTACAAATAGAGTACTTCAGGGCAAAGAGTTGACACAGATATTCCACAGTTATTTATCCAGTTAATAGCAGTCTTTGGGGTGGGAGGAATCGGACTAAAGCCTGAGGAAGAGGTGGCAGATTAACCTCTTTTCCACCTTCTGCTGTTCTCCTAATTTAAAAATTCACACCAGCTATTTTTGTTCCATGAATGAAAACTTGCACAAATGCGTATGCTACTTGCACCTGAATGATTCTGTGTGATTGTGCTGTGGAACCATCTGACTCTGAGAGGTATTATGGCTTATGGGAGGTGTGGCTGTGGTGATGTGAAGAGATGCTCACTTATTGGCTATACCATTTTGGATGCATTTCATGGAAAACAGGAACATAACGGTTCTTGCTTTCAGCATGTTGAAACTATCAACTATCATGCTATAAGCAGCCCTAAGCATTTGTGGTAGTTTTTATTCTCTTGCAAATGATACCTAAGTAAATATTTGTTTATGCAGTTGCCATATGATATAAAATATTATGGACATATTAATAAACTTGTGCTGGGCATCTTACTTCAGAATTCACAGCTGTCTGCTTCATCTTTTTCATGTGTCCTGAAAGTATTTTACTATCAATGTCTGATAACCTTGAATTAGTTCTCCTGACCTCTTAGCTATCTACACTGTGAATCTGGATCATATTACTTGTTGATGTTGTGATTTGATTGCTTAAGTAACTGTTTTGGCTTAGGTCAATCGGGAGCTGAAGAAATTGCTTGTTGCTTCGGTTGGGGATGACCTGCAATATCACTTTGAGCGCATGGCACGTGAAAAAAATCAGCTGATCCTTGAAAATGAGGCCCTGGGGCGGAATGTATCCCAGTTGTCTGAACAGTTAGAACGGATGTCGATACAGTGTGATGTTTGGCGGAGCAAGTTCCTTGCAAGCAGGTATTATGGTGTTGGTGTGACTCTTAAAAGAATACTTTAACAAAACATTGTGTACCTATATAAAATCTAAGTGCACTTTTGGTGGAAAAGAGACTGATAAATAAGTGCCCATGAAGTCAGGGCTGTCTACTTAGAAATTATGCTTTTCCATTTACCATGGTTGTTTCAACCTTCAAGGTTATCAGTCTGAAAATAATATTGAGCCCAATATAGCTCTTTGAGTGCGCAAAGCACTTCATATATATTATCCTGATGTTATCCTTGCAATAGCTCTGTTGGGTAGGTTAGTATTGTTTTCCCCACATTTCAGCTGGAGAGCTGAAGTTGAAAAGTAGTTCTCTTATCTGAGAACATCTAGTGTGTTCATGGCAGAGATGAAGACTTGATTTGCATCTTAGAGGGCAATGCAGACCAGTTGTTTGGCTGGCGCAAGTTCCTTGTGCTGACCTATGGTTGTTGTGAAAGTCCCACAAAACGCATTTGTAATGACTTGTGAGCTGGCTAGGCTAGTGATGGATCCACCAGCAAAGAGGGTGAGTTTGCAACAGCTAGCACCAAGGGTGTGTGGGAGAGGGTGGTGGGAGGGTGGGATGGGGGCATTTTGGCAGGTAAGGGTGGGCCAGAGGGCAGCCTGGGAGGTGCTAGGACTGGCCTGGGCATCTTAGGCTGGTTGCTAATGCCCCTCCCAGCCAGCCTGACATTACACCAGGCTGCTCGGATTTGTATCAGCAGATTCGCTGAGGCAGATCTGAGTAACCCAATATGAGTGGCTGGTGCGCTACATGGGGTGAGGTGATAAATATCCTCTTACTCAGAGTTGCACACTAATCGGGACCTGCTTGTGCTGGATACAGCACAGGCTATTCGGCCTGCCTGTTACAGCACAAGTTAGGATTGGGCTCTTAGTCTTTTGGCCATTTCATATTTATTGTTCACATCTATGTGGAATGTACATTAAGTAAATTTACGTTGATTACATTTTTCCTGACCAATTCTCCCCTTTACTGAATAAGGGGGCCGGAGATGGTTCATAGTATGACCCTGTCTGACTATTACTATAGTAGGAGTAAGTGTTAATCTGATACCTGAGAAAGAATCTTGAGTTTAGCACCAAGTTACAATCTCTTGGAATTTACAAGGGTTCCTTTTATAGGATAATAGAAGGATCTTAGTGGAATTAGTGGTTTTTAAGATTTTTTTTCTTAGAGCCTAGGTACTATGAGTGAAAGAAGAATTTCAGGGCAGAGACTATTAATGGTGGGTGTGACACTATGGCTAAATATGCTTCTGATAGTAGAATCCAGCCAAGAGAAAGAGGTTGCCCCTGTTGCTGTAACACCTCCTCCCAACAGTTGAGTCAGGGTCCTTATAAGGTGGAGTGTCTTACAGCATGGGCACACCCTGATGAAATCAGGCTGTTTCCAGTTCTTCCCTTTTTCACTTGCTTAATGAGGCTGAATAAACAGTATGCTCTGTGCAGCTGATTCACATTCCTGACAGGCTGGGCATCTGACGTTCTCATAGACTTGTATTAGCTTGTTTTGTAATGCTGAATACCAGCTATGATCTGGAGATGGCTATGCACTTGGATTTTTATTTCTTATCAGTATTGTCACCATAGCTGCAAAACTAGAAAGCAGTAGAGACCTGGCCCAAGAATCCCTGAAAAATGGATCAAAAAGTGCACCTTGTGGGGTTGTAGATATTCCACAATAGGAGAGTGAGTACATTGTACTGGATTGGGTGTCAGGCTGGGGTGATGCTGGTTCAGATCCCCACTCAGTCATGGTTATTGCATAACTGGTCTATGGATTCCATCTCTCAACTTAAGCTTCAACACAGAGTAGTGGTTGACTAAGGATATAGTAACTCCCTGTATGCTGCCTTGACTGAGCTCCTTAGGGAAGAAAAGTGGAATGACGGTGCCAATAATACACATAATGTATTTAGGACCAAAGTCTAAGAAATTTAGGATGTAAAGTTAGCCTGTCATCTTAATTTTCAATTACCTGCATCAGTTTGAGATGTTGGGAACAGTCAGTTACCTGCTGTTGTCCTATATGCAATATAATTTTAATTACCGTATTTTTCGCTCCATAAGACGCACCTAGTTTTTAGAGGAGGAAAACAGGAAAAAATATTCTGAACCAAACAGTGTAATAAAATATTTAATAAACTATAACAGAATAACATTTGAACCATGTAAAGTGAACAGCAGTCAACAGTGGCATTAAGAACCATTATCACTGTCATTAACAAATAGAGAGACTTAAATGTTTGAGTACTCTAGTTTTCTGGAAACCCCAAGAACTCATCATCGCTAGAGTCAGAATTTATGAAGCTCACAAAAGCAGGTGCGCCCAAATAGGGGATCACATTATTTTTCTGCTACAATGATGTTCTGCCAAATTCCAATCCACTGGGCCTCGTGCCCGCTTAAGGCTGATCAGTCCCCCTTGTGCAACTCACCAGTGCAGCAAGCAAAAGTGAGTCCAGTTCCAGTCCACAGGTGCCAAGTAAATCAGTCCCATCAATTAGAGTTGCCAAATCAGAGTCCAGAGCCAATAAGCCAAATTACAGTCCAAGGTCAGGTTCCAGGTAGGTTAGTCAAATCCGTCAGGGTATCCAAGTCCAGTCACAATCCAGTCAGATTCCAAATTCAATAAAGTCAGTCTCCTCTCCTACCTCCAACCTGCACTCCTTCAAAACCCTTTCTGCCTCAGGTACTCCTTATATCCCTGAGGGCCCTATTGCCTTCCAGTGGCTGCAGCTGTGCAGCACACTGCTGGATGCTCAGGCCTTACCCTTAAAGGGGCCACTGCTGACACCACATCTACCTCCTCGCCAGTTCTTCCGTGATTCCAATACAAATGAACAAGTGGAAAGTCCAACCACAACTTGAATTCTCAAGACACAACAAACCTCTGGATTTATGGTGGGAACCTAGCCTTACCTGGGGCTTGTGCAATAAGCAAACACTGGCATTCTGACCAAGGAGACAGTTTTTTCTTTGTGATGGGGGGGGGGGGGGGCTTACATTCAGATGCTGGATGAGGTGAGTGAAAGCGCCCCTCCCCTGCTGTGTGAGTGAGGGGGCAGAGCATCTGTGTGTGTAAGAGAAGGGGGCAGCCTGTGTGTGAGAGAGAGAGGGGGGGAAAGTGTTTGTGTTGCAGAGAAGTTGTGATGCTCCAGGCTTGGGGTGGGGGGAAAGAGAGACTGTGATGCTCCAGGCTTGGGGGAGGGGAAGTCTGTGATGCTCTAGGCTTGGGGGAGGGAAGCAAGAGTCTGTGATGCTCCAGGCTTTGGGGGGGGGGAAGAGAGAAGCTGTGATGCTCCAGGCTTGGGGGGGGGAAGAGTCTGTGATGCTCTAGGCTTGGGGGAGGGAAGCAAGAGTCTGTGATGCTCCAGGCTGGGGGGGGGGAGAGAAGCTGTGATGCTCCAGGTTTGGGGGGGGGAGAGAGGCTGTGATGTTCCAGGTTTGGGGGGCGGAAGAGAGAAGCTGTGATGCTCCAGACTTGGGGGGAGAGAGGATGTGATGCTCCAGGCTTGGGGTGGGGGGAAAGAGAGGCTGTGATGCTCCAGGCTTGGGGGGGGCAGAGAGGCTTTCCTGGGAGTAAGCCCCCCTGACTCTAATGGGACTTACTTCAGAGTAGGCATGCACAGGATTGGGCATCGATACTGCCACCCCACCCACGCTTTCCTGGGAGTGAGCCCCACTGACTCTTGAGACTTACTTCTGAGTAGACATGCGGGCTTGGGCTCCGTCCGGCGCTGCCACAGTCCGCGCGGGCGTTGAGGGAAGGCAGGAGCCCCCCCCCCCCCCCGGCCAGCTCAGCCTCTGACTGCCCGGGGAAGCCGAGCAGAGCGAGTGGGCAGGGGGCAGGTCCAGGGCCGGGGGGGGGGCGAAGTTGTTGGTTTTTTTGCAGTATTCGCTCCGTAAGACGCACACACTTCCCCCCCACTTTTTGGGGGGGGAAAGTGCATCTTATGGAGCGAAAAATACGTTATATAGAATTGCCTTATCTCTCTAAAATCTGGAATTCTTCTTTTACAGAGTCATGAGTGATGAACTGACAAACTCCAGAGCAATTCTCCAACGTCAAACAAGGGATGCACAAAGTGCAATTCAGGATCTATTAAGTGAACGTGACCAGTTTCGCCAAGAAATGATTGGAACACAAAAGTATGAATGCTTGTGTGTGATGTTTCTGTGTCTTGTAACGTAGCAATTTGTGCCCAGATCCCATCATGGAATTCCACTTGCATCTGTGGAACCTGACTAAGTACACACTTAATGAGTCTTACTGTGGCACAAGCTTTCATGGTCCAGACCATCAAATGCAGGAAATGCTGTCTTAAACTGTAATTAAGTCTGTTGCAAAGAAAATAGAAGATGGCATTCAACTAGCTCTTCTGCCATTGGAATTAGTTTGCAGAAGGATCAGATAATAATTAACCCAATGTGTCATGATTTGGCAGAAACTTCCATTAAATAATAGCTTAAAAACTAATTTTTTATAGTTTATATCGTTGTAGTGTCTGTTGGATTATCAGTGTTAATCTCTGTGGCTGAGAAGGTTTGAAAAAGGAGAGCATGCCTACCTTTATTTATAATGAGCATGCCTACTTGCATGGTGCATTCTTGTCATGTTGCATATAGGGTCACATCATCCACCAAGTTGATCCCCTTTTGAAAATTCCAAGGGACGCTTGGGACTCTTCTGGCCTCCTCCATGATCTCTCCTTTTCACTCAAGAGTTGTGGAGGCTCTGTAGGTCACACTCCAACTCTTATCCTCTCAAAGTTTCCAGTCAATAAACTGGGCTAAAACACACACAGCTGTTTCCTTGCATCAACAAGATTGTAGCCTATGAATGCTGACCATCTTTTGTTTTTTACCACCTCTATGGTATAGTAAATTTTCTTACCAGAATGTTCAACATCAATTGTGTTTGTTATAATTTCCTATATAGGTTGCTGGAGGAGCTGCTGGTTTCTTTGCAGTGGGGGAGGCAGCAGACTTACTATCCTAGTGCACAGCCTCATAGTACAGCAGAACTAGCAGCTGTGAATCTTAAGCTGGCTACAGCAGTGACCTCGCACCTTCTTGGAAACAGGGATAGCACCAACAGTCCAAAAAAGGGTTCTTCACCTACAGAACTCTGCAATACTCCTGCTGAAAAAATGGCTGAAATGGTAAAAACCCTTGATACCACAACCACTTTACCTTTCTTTAAGCTGTCCCAAGCTTCACCTTCTGGAAACACGAAGCCACTTATTTTTATTGAATCACAGCCAGTGCCTTGCTCTCAATACAAAAATTGAATATTTGTGTATTTTTGTATATTCAAGAAATCCCAGCTTACTGAGAATCTTACTTCACTGGAAGATGACAGTTGCCCTGGCCCTTAGCAGTCAGTTAATAAAGATGGTTTTTTCTGATCTTAGCTGGTACTGTCTGACAGCAAATTGTCTTTATCTGCACACTTTTAAGCTTTCTGCTAAGCACACATTCTCTGCCTAGCTAGTATCAGAAGGTGCATCTTATTCCAGTTCAAATCAAGTTTGAACTCCATTTTACTCCCTTAGATCTATGAAGTTTTGTTTTCTAATTATTAATTTCTTCTATCTCAGTTTTGTAATGGCAGAAAAGCTTTCATAGATAGGGATTTATTTCTATGAGCATCTGATAAACGTAAATTCAGTTGAAAGTAAAGCCTGGCCCACAACAGCTTAGCTTGAGGCATCAAGAAGTGATCAAGAGGCATCAGGTTTTAAAGGAAAAATACAGTCTATGAAATTGTGTGTGTTTGTATTTTTCCTTTAAAACTTGGTGCTCCATCCATTTCCAAGGATTATTCCATAGCCCACTAGGCTGCTGTGTAGCTTGGCAGAGCATAAGCCTTCTCTTGTCCCTTTGCAAAAGAAGCTGCAACCTTAAATGGGTTAGCTGGGCAGCTTTGCTGATAGAAGTGGAACTATATCTCTCTACCAACCAGCTATGGATAAAATTCTCCCCCATCTCTGATGCTGTTGCTGTGAGCAGACCTCTTATCCATCCCTTATGATAGGCATTGAACAAGCTCTGGATATGACTTTTCACTATTGTGATTATCTTCTTCCAGGTACTAAGGATGCTTGATCCTGCCAAGTGTACGGAACCATCACCAGAACTTCCTTTTTCAGAACCTTCCCCATCCTCTTACCTTTCCCCAAAGAAGAACATTGGACGGTTTCATCCATATACCCGATATGAAAACATCACTTTCAACTGCTGCAATCACTGCCAGGGAGAACTGATAGCTCTTTAAAAATGAGTCGCTTCTTAACAGAACAGTTGTATCTCAGTATGCTTATTTTCTGTGGTGGATATTTTCTATGCTTTTTCTATGGGATGTCCTAGAATTCAGGTGGTTTTATCAGACTGTGATTACAACACAGTAGTAAGGAACAGCATAATTTGCTTTCCTAGCCAATCAAGAAAATGTTACTATTGTATAATACACTCTCTGGTGTGCATAAGGCTACTAAAGGTAGAATTCTCACACAAATTATTGTGAGTTTTTTTATTTTGCTGCAAAGTCAGCCCTTTTGAATCCTACTTCCCTGAAGAGGGTCAAACGCTTATTTCTGACAACTAAAGTCAGTTTAGCATGAGGGCAGGACTAAGTGTTCTTACAGTCTTTTTCCAGTGTTCTAAAAGTTCTTAGAATGGGCAGGTACAAACATTTATGAGAAGAGATCAGAATGCTTATGCTGTTAGAAACTGATTTTTTAGATCTTGAATGAATTTAAGCATTATGACTGAGGCTAAGTGAATTGTAGAGATCATTAGATGTTTACAGCTGTGTGTACACAGTATTGAAGCCAAAGAGTAGCAACATAAGCTAAGACAAACTGTTGGTAATTCTCAGTTGATTTTGCACCTCGACAGCATAGACCTGGCAGCCCTTGAATAAATGTATGTGGTGAACCTTGTATATGGAAATTTTTCACTGGTGCTATTAGATGTGGAAAGCCCACTCTTCCACCTGTACCTCCAAGGACTGTGGCATGTGATTTCCTCTCTCTTCCTATTTCCACAAGAAAGTTGAGAGTGTGCTGCCAGATGCACAAGAAGAAGCTTTTTCCTTTATACAGTCTTCATTTCTAGGACAATCATGGTGATATTTCAAAAGATTTTTGGACTGAAATATCCTAGAAGACTGACCTACACTATGTAGGCAAATTTATTTCATATCATGTGTGGATAGAAATGTGCTGCCATATAGGCTACTCTGATCATTGACAATTTCACAATAAATGCTAACTGCATACTTCTCAGAGGTGGTAAGCTTGAATATCATTCCCTTGCAAGTAACTAAAAAGTTAGAAATGTTTGTATGTTAAGTGTTCTGCACTTCAAAAACACTTCTGTGATAGTGAACCAGTTACCCATGTTCAGGCTTTAAAACTGTCCAAATGAGGACATTTCAGAAGCATAAGGAGTTAATGATCAATGTCTTTCACTTTTCTATTTTAGCAAATCTGAGTAGATGAACATGTACACTTTTTATTCACCATTTCCTCGACACAGAAGCAGTCCTTGTGTTTATGTACTCTCAACAAAAGGCAGCCTCCATTACAGCCACCCCCTGTTCCCTAATTACCTACCTATGGTAGAATATTACACTAGTTCTTTGACTTTACAGTCTACATGCTTGCTTTAGTTCTGCATTGGTATGTAATTGATTTTTGTCTTATAAATAGTTGCTGCTCTAAAAAGCAGAAAATGTATCTTGAAAAATGAGTATTTTTGAGATTCATTTTTGGGAGTGGTGCAGTTTCTTGTGCTTTGTGGGAGAATAAGATGATGCCCTAGGACAGAAGTCTGTATTAGCATATCAGTGCATCAGTGTGAGAACTGGACTAAACATTGAAAGTAGTAGCTATTTAAGCTGTGTACCAATCCTTAGTGCCACAGCAGTGGAAGTTGGATATCTCAACCTTTTACACAAAATACTTGCCTTAAAGATAATTGTATCCTAAGACAAATTATTTACACAGCAATTGCTGAGAGGCTTTTATTTTATCCTTTATATGTCTAAGAACTTCCCCAACCCATTTACAATGAGAATTATTCCATGTTTAGGGAGGAAAAAGTTAGTAAAATCACTGAAGAAAATTTCAGCCATTATTGAAGGATTGTAGAACATACCACAACAGAAACTGTTTCCAAGAGGTAGCTACACAAGGTACTGTGTGAGACATATTCCAGACATCTGGTGACCTTAAACCTCAGCTGTATTGGTCTGTGAAGCGAAGGGATTTGGGTTCAGAAATAGAACAGATGATATTCTCTATTTGTTTCGCTCTTCTTGCTTCCTGCCTCAACTGCTTCGATCGTTCTTTAGCAGCCAATTGCTCGGCTCGCCTCTCCCGTCTCTTCTTTCTTAGCCATCTGCAAATAAAACCACATTTTGGCTCCTTGTTCAGTTCTTCAGAGCAAGTTACCCACTTCCAGCATATGTGGATTTGGTAAATGAAACAATCCTGTCTGTATTAAAAATATACTCCATTCTAGAACTGAAGTGCAGAGATACATAGGAATGTTTACTACATGAGGCAGGAGGCACTTGTGATTAATACTATCTGAGATCAATATGTATCTTTTAAATTTCTGGTATAAGAATGAACCTGTTGGTCTTACTGAAGTGGGCTGTGGACTATTATGAGGTTAACCTATATATACAGCAAGCAGAAAAGAAACTGGGCAAATTAAACACAAACAAAGGCACTGTTCTCTATTGGAGTTACTGTATTTACACTAAGGTATACAGAGAGAAGACCTGATTGTAGTATGTAATGTTTTACTATGGCAACTCAGTCTCGCTAAGTTCTTGCTGTTGGGGCAGGGGGTAAAAAGAGACCAATTTTAGCAACTTCAACATATGAAGAACACACAGACCTGGTAACCACTAAAGCAGGGATACATAACTGCTAACTTAATTAGCCAAGTGGTATTCAATTTGAAAACTTGAGTAATTCCATTCCTCCCAGATGCTGCTTCTCCCCTTTTCCTAAAAATAACATCCTTACTGGGGGAGGCTATAGAAGGCACAATTGTCATATGTAGCCGAAAACTGGCCATTTACAAGTCTCACAATCTCCAGGTGCAAAATGGTAGATATGAGATGTGAGCCCCAATCCAAGTAGCAGAAATGGGGTTTGCTAGCCTTGAAGTAGGGTTGACCAAATAATTTGAGCAGGAGTGCTTACCTTTTGGAATTCCCTTATTCTGAATAGTTGCCCCATCACTGGTCTAGAGCAGTGGTTCTCAAACTTTGAAGGAGCTTTACTCCCTCAGTAAGTCTTTGCAGGGCAGGTGCAAGAAAGCAATCCTTAGGCTCACATCCCCTAAGGGGGGGTGCTTTCACTTTGGTAAGGCTGCAGGAGGTGCAGGGAGCCCAGCACAGCCCTCCACAGGGCTCCCTGAGGCTTGGAATCTTGAAATGGAGTGATCACAAAGCACTGGAGGTGCATATCTATTTCTGAACCCAAAGCACTAGAGGTTCATTGCAATTGCTCTGTTTCAAGATTCCATGCCTCAGGGAGCCCTGTGGAGGGCTGTGCTGGGCTCCCTGCACCTCTTAGGAAAACAATCCTGGGGAAGCATTACAGGAACTGGTGACCCACCAGTTTGAGAACTACTGGTCTAGAGTGTCTGAACTCCGAAAATGTGGATTTGTCGGGCCTATACTTGACTCCCTGCTTCAACATCACACATCCTGTTGTATAGGGAAGAAAATCTCATCCCTGTCCCAATTGGCCACAAAGGATGAAGAAAATGTGGAACGTTCCTGGATGGAGAAAAAAAGCTTCCATCTCCAGATTCCAATGAAAATATTCACAACTGGTAGAGGTGGAATTGCTCTAAGAGAACTTACTGTTTATAAGCTTTATCATTTTCCACTGTTCTTGGAAGGAATAATGTGCACTCTTCCCGCTCTTTCAGGTTCTGTATTTGTTTTTCTTTCACCTGTTCCTCTTGTTTCTTTTTAAGCCATGACCTGAAAGCTTCATCTGGATTTCTGCTCTCTTGCTAAAATGCACATACACACAAATCTACTTCATTTTCAAAATCAGGAAAATGTACAGTATTGCAGTAATTTATTTACATTAATAAAATGTTGCAAACTTAATAAGGATCATTAACTTGCAGGTAAATACAAATAGCAATTATTTGACAAGTGGTTATGGTCAATACCATAACTCAATAATGGCCAAAATGTTGATTACAGCTGCAGTTCTAAAACAGGGCTAGTTGATGCTGTGCATCCCTATCAAGAAAATGAGAGTAATCTCTTTTTCCACATTTTGTAATTAAACAGGCTTGTAACTGTCCAATCCTGAAGGCAGTGGCACTGTCAGGTGCAGTGGTGCCAAAACGGCCACCACTGCATCAGCGGCACCGCTGGAGGTCTCCACAGGGGAAAGGGACTTTTGTCTATTTTGCCAGCACAGACTTGAGAAACTATGTCCAGCGTTCCAGCCCAACACAAGAGTTCAGGAACCAGCAGAGCTCTGCTCCGCTGGTTTGTCCCTTTCCCCTGCCCTGGAACACACACCCCCCAAGCCCTCACTGCCGCCCAGAATTCTTACCTAGCTATGGGCAGCATCTGGCCGGTGCTGGGCTCAGCACCAGCATTGACTCCACATAGGGTGTTGCAGACGTGCCTTATGACACATTTGCAACACACAGTGCCAGTGCTGGTCCAGTTCCACATTGGGCCCTAACAAAGGAGAACGACAGTATGGAGACTTCAACTTACTCTGGTATTCAAGTCTTCCAGCTCTTTTGCACGCTGAATCCGCTTCTCTTCTTGCATTTGTCCTTTTTTCTTCTGCAGCCAAGCTCTGAATACCATCTCATTCTCTCTCTTTTTCTCCTCCTCTTGTATTCTCTTCAGAGCTTCTTCCTTACATTACAATGTTAGCAAATAATGAGATTTTGTAAGGGCTATTCAAAATTTAACAAGAGATACATGTTTCAGAGTAAATGAAGTAATTCAATGTTGTGATATTATACTACACTACTATACCATTATTTTGTAAGCATGAATATACTTATCTAATAATAACAGGGGCAGCCTATGCTTCCCCACCACCTGCATCTGCCCCAATTTTGCAACCCCCTGGAGCATGCCTGCCAGCCCTCCAAATGGATGAAGAGAGGTAGTGAGTAAGCATGCACCCCCCCCCCCAATTGATAAGGAAAAAGAGAGATGCTACCATCCCTTCCCTGGAGCTCAGCACACATCTTTTCCTTCTCTGTGCTGCTCCATTCCAAATAAACAGAGCGGAGCATGCTCTGCTTCTGTCTGTTCAAAACAGAAGCAGTGCAGAGGAGAAAGGGTGTGCACCAAATTCAGAGAAGTGTATTCTGGTTACATATGCACACATCTGCTTAAGGTTTCTCTCCATGTCATGCATGTCTAAAAAAGCTTTTAAAATGCACAATACTGATGGGTTTCGACCCACAACCTCTCTTCAGTGTTTGCAGTACCTTATAGAAATTTGAAAAAATATAAATAATTGAAATTCACAACAAGAACAACAGACACAAATAAAAACTGCCCAACACATAATTATGGAATGTGCTGCCAGTGGCTTAAAGAGATTAGACAAGTTCCTCGAGCCTATCAGTGGTTTATTAGTAGCACTGCAGTTTGTTTTGAGGTTTGATTTAATGATGGTTTTGTATTTTAAAATGTTTTTATTGCTTTTCATCACTCCATGTTGCTGTAGGCTTCTCAAATGTGAAGGCAGACTATAAATGTTATAAATAAACTGACAGTGCAATTGTATGCATTGCTACTCAAAAGTAAGCCCTATTGTCTTGGATGTGTTCTACTCCCAGGGAAGTGTGTATATACACTTTCCATTATACAGCCCCTATTATACAGAACCTCCATGTTCAAAAGCAGTGTACCTCCAAATGTTGACTGATGAGAAGACAAACAATGGGAAAAGGCTACTGCAGGCTTCTCAGAGTTATCTGACTGACCACAGTTGGAAACAAACTGCTGGAGTAGATGACCGAACCCCTGATCCCATGGATCTTCCTATATTCTTATGCTAAATGAAACACATAGGAATAGTTCAGCTGGATCAGACCGAGGACCCATCTAGTCCAGTTTCCAGCACCTCTGTGAGTGGTCCACCAGATACTCCAAGGAGCACTCAAGACAACAAGATACCTATAACTTGTTGCTACTTCCTTGCATCTGGCATTCAGAGACAGACTACCTTGAAAACCCAGAGATTGCATAGTCATTAGGCTTGTAATCAGATGGACATTTTCTCCATAAATCTGCCCAACCCCCATTTAAAGACATCTAGGACAGGTGCCATCATAATTTCCTGTGGAAAGAAGTTCCACAGATTAATTACATGCTGGGTAAATAATATTTCTCCATAAAAGCCAGTTTTATAAGATGGAACTCACTTTTAGTTCTGAAAGTTGACTATTGCTAGGCAGCTCATTCCAAAACTTAGGGACCCTGATGCAAAAGGCCTTACTCCTACCCTCTTAATGTGGTGTATGCGTGTTTGTATTTCCAACTCTTGCTTATCTGAATCTATTTAAATTTTCCTTGTGCTTAACTATGGAACGTGGCGCAAGACCTTGCTTACCAACTCCAAGATATGCGGATGCTAGTCTCAATTTAGCGCACTAATTTGTCTCTGCACTCTCACCTCTTTCTTTAATTTCTCTTTCTTTTGCTCCATTTGTTTTTGCAGTTCTTTCTGCCTGGGTGATAGACAGTATGTAGAGCTTCTTATACCTATGTTTGCCGACTGCACTCTGCGTGGACTTTTCCCTCTTTCCACATTCCTTGTAATGTTGATGGCAGAGCTTGGCCGAATAGTTGGGGGCTGAGGGAAAAAAAAACACCCTTCTCTAGAAGAAGAGCAAGATGGTTGTATATGGTTCTCTTCTTTTGTTCGACAAACACTGCCAAAAGCTGTAGTGTAGGATGTTTTAGGAGAAATGTGTTGAGCTTCAATGTCACTAAAAGAAACACTTAGTGGAGGGAAGAAGCCTTGGCTTTCAATGTCATGGATACTCAAGAGTTCAAACTTCCCATCTCTTTCTACTAGAATCTTGCCATCCTTGTGCTCATCATCTGTCCCACCATTAACAGAAAGAGAGAGATCTTCTGATCTATTAGAAAGGCGCAACTGAGAAAGCCTACCCGAAATGTCCCTTTCCCCAAAAGGATAATTTTTATCACCTTCTATCGTTTTCAGAGGGGGAACTTCAAGATCTACTAAATCATCTTTGAATTTTAGTTTCCTTTCTTTTGTTTCATCCAAAGGTTCTTGACACAACAGCAGTTTGTTGGCTTCTTCTATTTTTTCCAAGATGTAACGCTTTATAGCTTCATCATCCTCATCCAAGTCCTGATCTTCTTGCTTAGATTCCTCTTCACTGTCAGTATCAGATGCCTGTTTCAGAACTTTCTCAGGCTCAGGAAGTTCTTGTGAAGAATTTCTTCTCCCATCCTTCAGAACTTCCTCATATTTGAGAGGCTCTTGTGGAGAATCTCTTCCTCCTAGTACTTTATAAACAGTTGTTTCAACATCCTCTTCACTTTCATCATGATTCTACAAAAAAATTAGACATCTATTTTATCTATTTATATCATAAGCAGAAATGTGTATGTTAAAAACCCAAAATTCATTATGCCTGTAACTAGTTTTAACTAGTAAAATCTGGAAGCTCCAAACTGTATTCAGAAATCCTATTATTGCCTAGTAAGAACTACAAACTACTTTGTTCATTGACTGAAAATAGCACTAAATACTAAAAATTTTATTTTAGATGCAGTTTTTTACCAACAGACACAGTCATTTCTAGTTGCCTTTAGGTATAAAGTAATTTCAGGTTTATATACTGCTACATAGCTGTACAGTCATAGTGGATCCCGCCACCACACGGAACAAACGCTAAAGAAAAGGATATTGCAACATATACATACATTTCCTATATGATGTTTAATTAGCAATTACATACAAATCCCCCAAAACAATTTAAAAGGTTCACCAAAGCAATTTTCCTTTATCAAGTAGCCAAATGAAAAATCTATGAAGATGAACTTCATCTATGAAACAACATTCTACAAAAATAACATTCTACAGGATCAGCCAGTAAGATACAATGACAAGTTCAGATTTCTATGCATCCCTGTGATGGTTGCTGAATGGTGTTGGGCAAATTACTATGTGTCAGCAGAACTCACTGGATCACCCCCTTCCTCTATGTTCATTAAAAACTATTCAGGTACTTTCTAATCAAACTATTTCCCAAGCAATTCATTCTGTGTGCTATTAGATATTGGCAGAAGATGATAACATAGTTCTTCATTACTACCTGTGCATCACTAGGGATTCCTTTTTCCTCTTCATTAATCAGCCATTCAAGGTCTTTTTCAAAATCATCATCATAGTCGCCACTTTCTATGGAACCTCCTGTGTCTGCAGATTCACTAGTGTCTTTCTTGTCACTCATTGTGGATGTTCCTTAAAGAATAGCTACAAAAACGGGAAAAATTTCATTATGCATATACATTAAGACGGGCTAAAAGTTGTTTAACCCACCAAGTATGTTAGTTCTTGATGCATTTCATGGACATGTATATGAACAGGTCAAGAATAAGCTCACAGAAAAAGTGTAGTGATTTGATTGTTATTCTAGGTGGCATGACGGGACAACTGCAACCTCTCAATGTTGCAGTCAACATTTAAGGAAGAAATATGAGTCCTGGTTGTTGTCTGAAAATCTTCTATTGACACCTTCAGGTATGATCAAGAAAATGCCAGCATCAAAACTTGCAGAATAGGTGTCAGCAGCTTGGAAAAAAATCCCAGAGACAGTGGTGGAGCACTCTTTTAAGAAATGCTGCATCACCATACCCTTGGTGGCAGAGAGGCTGATATTGTGTGGATAAACATGGACATTGATGACTCTGCATTGAAAAGTGAGTGAGAAGAACCAGACTCTGAATGTGAAGCAGTTGAATTGGCAGCGTTTTTTCTTTCTTAGCAGTACATAAAGAAATGGTGCATCTTACAATCGATTTCATCTTAGATTCAATGAAATTTGGTAGTGCTTGGCCCCACTGCCACTGTGGCCATGTGTCACTGGTCTGCCTGGTTCAACTCCATTTGAAGTAGAAGTCGCAAAACCTTTTCAAGCAGCAAATCACCAAGCTTAAGAGTCTCCTTAAGGTAGGAAAATCATAGATTTGGAAGACACATTGCATACAAAGTCAGTTCAATTCATAATTGAAGGCATTGCCTATACAGTATATACATCTATGGTGCAGCCACATTTGGAATAGTGTGAGGTTTAATGTTATAGTCTTCCATTCCTATTCCTATAAGTAACCTAGTGTAAAATGCGTAACACATATGAACTGGATGTTAACACTGCACAGTCCAAGAACCTTTAGCATTAGATCCTCCACCAAATAGCTTACACAGTTACATGTCACTTATAAACATATTAACTAAATGGTAAATCCCACTTTGTTCAATAAGACTGAGGGCACAATCCCAACCAGGTCTACTCAGAAGTAACTCCTATTTTGTTCAATGGGACTTACTCTCAGGAAAGTGTGGTTAGGATTGCAGCCTGACTCTCCAACTAAGACTGGATTTAGTGTCACATGTACTGTATTTTAGAAAAGAAAAATGGAGGTAGAGTAGAATTCAAGGATTTGCCTGATCGGATAAAGTAGACAAATGTGTTATTTCTTGCTTCCACAGAGGATTAGAGAGGCATGCTCCACCTTTTTTTCTCAAGCAAGTGCCCTATGGCAAGGCTCTGAACAGATTCATATGAAGCTACCTTTACACCCAGTCAGGCCTTGGGCCCATCTAGCTCAGTAATGTCTACTCCACTGGTCCCCAAACCATGGTCCGTGGACCAGGGCCTAGGAGAGGGGGGTAAAGGGGGTAATTTGTACCCAGGCTCAGGACAAAAAGGGGGGCCCAGGAGCCAAAGGATGGGGTCCAGAAATTTCCTGGGGTCTGACATTTTCCTATCTACTCAGATTTGTTGCACGTATGGGATGCTGTGGACATTACCAAGACTGGGGGTGCTGCAGACATGACTGATGCCATATGGGTGGGTAGACCTGAGCTCCAAAGACTTTTCCAGTTTTCTCTACCCTCCTCTCACCATGCTTTGCCCCTCCCTGCCCCTGTTCTGCTCACCCGTCACCACCCTCCCCTGCTCTGTTTCAACCCCCCCTTTGCAAAGGGACCCAAAAGAAATTTTGTAGCCCCTGATAAAATTCCTCTCAGAGGCCCAGCCATGGACCACTGGTGGTCCACAAATCCCTGAGAAGTGGTCTGTGATGTCTCAGAAAAAAAAAAATCGCCTTCAGTCACTTCCAGCATCTTGTTGAGCAAGCACTCCGTCCATGGACCACCAGAGAGGGCAAAGAATGGACCAGCAGCAGCCACAGCCAGCACTGAAGTGTTGGCTGCCATTGTGGGTGGTCTGTTCTTTGCCTTCTCTGGCAGTCTGTGAGGGAGCTCTCACTTGGGAAATGCTTCCCCACAGACCACCAGAGTGGACCCACAGTTGGCAACAAAAAGGAGCAACCCACAAATCCTATGCAGGCTAAGTGTGTGCTCTACGACCGAGCTACTTCCACTAGTACCATACATTTTTACAAGTATCCATTTGCCAGATCCATGGCAGGCGGGAGGGGGAGGAAGCAGGCAGGAATAACGCTCTCCCACCATGAGTCTCCCATCCAATATCTAAGCCAGGGGTGCCCAAACCCCGGCCCAAGGGCCACTTGTGGCCGTCAGGAGCTCCCAATCCGGCCAGCAGGAAGCCCCCAATCTCCAGTGAGCCTCTGGCCCTCCGGAGACTTGTTGGAGCTCGTGCTGGCCCGACGCAACTGCTCTCAGTGTGAGGACAAGTGTTGCACTTCTCACCTGGGCTGTGGGACGAGGGCTCCCTCCACTACTTGCTGTTTCACGTCTGTGATGCGGCAGTGGCACAGAAGGAAAGGCCGGCCTTGCTTTGTGCAAGGCCTTTTACAGGAGCTACTGCAAGACCTTCATTCATTCATATAAGTTCCATCTTTATACATTCATTTAAATTCATTTAATATATTCATTAAAATATTCATGTTTGAAGTGTAAATTAATTCTTTTTTCTAATTCTGCTTAATTCTTTGGCCCTCCTGCCAAAAGGTTTGGACACTCCTGATCTAAGCAAACCACCTCCAGGTTGGTCAGTCTGTCTAAGGAGGTGGATTCAGGCCTCTCTCCACCCACATGAAAGCTGCTTATCAGCTCACTGCGGCTGCAATCCTGTCTTCACTTACCTGGGAGTAACCCCATTGACTATAATGGGACTTACTTCTGTGTAGACATGCATAGGGCTGGGCTGTTATTCCCTCTGGATGAGCCTGGGACTGGACACTGAGGCTGCAGTGCTGTCCACACTTTCCTGGGAGTAAGCCCCATTCACCATCATGAGACTTACTTCTGAGGAGACACGCCTAAGACTGGGCTCTCGCCCCCCTGGAAGCGCCTGGCCCAAAGGCGGGCGAACCCTGACCCCGTCACCATGGCAGCCGCCGTGACTCCTTCCCGTCCCGGGCCAGGCGCCTCTCCTCCCCGCGGGCACCTCCGCCGCCTGGCGCTCTCCACGCTGCCGCCTCTGGGACCTCAGTGACACGCCGTCCTCCTCCTCCCCGCGGAGGCCCGGCCGGACCTCGGTCCGCCTCGAGCCCTCCAGGACCAGCTCATCCTCGGGATAACCCACTCGCCTCAGTTCGACTGCGCCTGCTCGCTCAGCCCTCCCCCCCTCCTGTCATACCCACCTGTGAACAGCGCCGGGCCGCAACCCGCCCTCCATCGCGTTGTCATGGTAACCGCTGCACCCCCCCCCCTTCGTGTCATGCCTCTGCATTTCTCCCCTCCCCAACACTCACCAGGCAAGAGGACGGCGGCTGTAAAGGACCAAACTCTCGCGCGACGCTCCCGATCCCCATAGCAACCTGGATGCACCGTGATCTCGCGACAGGACAAACGCGAGACTTCCTCCGAGTGCTTGTCATCAGGCGGGTACCATGGAGACGCCTGAAGTGGCGCGCGGGCGAGAGGCCTGTTTTGATTGGTCGGTACGACTCAGGCCGATTTGCATAAACAGGTTCCACGTGATAAAGAGCTTTGGGGGATGCTCAGGAAAGGGAAGGGGGCAGCTGCTGGTCCTGGAAGCAGGAATGGCGGAGGATTGAGCCTAGGCATGTCTACTAAGAAGTAACTCCTATTGTTGTCAATGGTGCTTACTCCCAGGTAAGGGTGGCTAGGACTGCAGGCTTAGAGCCAATCCTGTGCCTCTCTACTCAGAAGTCAGTCCTATTATAGTCAATGGGGCTTACTCCCAGGTAAGTGATTGGATTGCAGCCATAGTAACATATCCAGTTATTTTTTCTCTAGTTGTTTCAGAATTCCACGTGGAAGAAATTCACAGGAAACTAAGACTGCAATCCTAGGCACACTTTCCTGAGAGTAAGCCCCATTGAAGGCTGTGGGACTTACTTCTGAGTAGGCAAGCATAGGACTGTGCTGTAAAATATGCTAGGAAGACAAGCAGTCTGCAAGTGCTTGGTGGACATTGTGCTCTCCTGACAATTTACCAACTAAAGCCACTTTGTATGAAAGTAATTTTCCTCACTTTGTATAGGCTTTATGTATAGGCATACCATAGTCTTTCGAGACTGAAGGTTGCCAATACATAGGCTTTAAATATTAAACTTTCTTGTAACTGAAAAGCCTTGCTGCTAGCTTAAGCTACAGCCACACCAGGCTGTATAAAAGCTGGCAAGCTACATTTTTGAATTCAGCTTTTCCCCCACTAAAGAATACCAGATTACTTCCAGTTAACCCCCAAGTACCAGCAACTTGAATTGCAGTTAATGAAAATGGTGGCCATTTTTCAAGATGGTGGCCAAATGGCCAGTTATAAAAATTAGCGACATAAGAACAGCCCCGCTGGATCAGGCCATAGGCCCATCTAGTCCAGCTTCCTGTATCTCACAGCGGCCCACCAAGGGCCCCAGGGAGCACACCAGATAACAAGAGACCTCATCCTGGTGCCCTCCCTTGCATCTGGCATTCTGACATAGCCCATTTCTAAATCAGGAGGTTGCACATACACATCATGGCTTGTAACCCATAATGGATTTTTCCTCCAGAAACTTGTCCAATCCACTTTTAAAGGCCTCCAGGCCAGATGCCGTCACCACATCCTGCGGCAAGGAGTTCCACAGACCAACCACACGCTGAGTAAAGAAATATTTTGTCTGTCCTAACCCGCCCAACACTCAATTTTAGTGGATGTCCCCTGGTTCTGGTGTTATGTGAGAGTGTAAAGAGCATCTCTATCCACTTTATCCTTCCCATGCATAATTTTGTATGTCTCAATCATGTCCCCCCTCAGGTGTCTCTTTTCTAGACTGAAGAGGCCCAAACGCCATAGCCTTTCCTCATAAGGAAGGTGCCCCAGTCCAGTAATCATCTTAGTTGCTCTCTTTTGCACCTTTTCCATTTCCACTATGTCCTTTTTGAGATGTGGCGACCAGAACTGGACACAATACTCCAGGTGTGGCCTTACCATCGATTTGTACAACAGCATTATATTAGCCATTTTGTTCTCAATACCTCTTCTAATGATCCCAAGCATAGGATTGGCCTTCTTTACTGCTGCCGCACATAGGGTCAACACTTTCATCGTCCACCACCCCCCAAGGTCTCTCTCCTGATCCGTCACAGACAGCTCAGAACCCATTAGCCTATATGTGAAGCTTTGATTTTTTGCCCCAATGTGCATGACTTTACACTTACAGGTTGAGTCTAATTATTCGCATGGGTTCTGTTCCAAGCACTCAGGTGGATAAAAAAAACTATAGCAAATCAATTTAAAAAACAAAGTTTCTTTGCACCAGTGATTGAAAAACAGCCTTGCTGACCTTTTGACTATAAGATAAGAGTCATTAAGAAGACAATCCATCAGCACTTCACTCAGCCCCTCCCTTCACCAATGCAAAATGCTCAACTTTCTTTCACCTGCTGGGGGAAGGGAGGGGTCTGAAGGAGAGAGAAGGATTGATGGATTGTTAGCCTGCTGCCCTCTCTCTCATTAAGGAAGCTGTTGTTAAAGGACTATTCAGTTTTCAAAACCGATTTTAAAGGGATGCATTTTTCCCCTTCTCCAGGGATCAGCACATTCTTTCTCATTTGCAGGGGTCATTCGTGTTGAGTGAAATCCATGTATAAAAAAAATCAGTGTATAAATAGGCTGGACCTGTACTTACATTTACACTTACAACCTGGACTTTGAACTCAGCATGTGTTTTCATTAAGAAATATTTGGTTGCCAGTTATAATCCCAAAATGTCTTCAAGTTTTCTAGAGACTTTTTATGGATTTCTGATTAGTCTAGTACAGGGGTGTCCAAAGTTTTTGGCAGGAGGGCCACATCATCTTTCTGACACTGTGTCAGGGGCCAGGGGAAAAAGAATTAACTTACATTTAAAATTTGAATACGTTTACATAAATGAATATATTGGAGATGGAACTTATATGAATGAATGAAGGTCTTGCAATAGCTCAAAGCCTATAAAAGGCCTTGCACAAAGCATCACAAAGGTGAAACAGCAAGCAGTGGAGGAAGCCCTCATCCTACAGCTCATGCGAGAGGTCAAACAGTCGCCCTCACGCTGAGAGCAGTTGTGTCGGACCAGTGTGGGCTCCAACAAATCTCTGGAGGGCCAGAGGCTCATTGGAGACTGGGGGCTCCCTGAGGGCCGCATTGAGGCCTCGAGGGCCGCATGCGGCCCTAGTGCCAGGGTTTGGGCACCCCTGGTCTAGCAGTTCAATAGTTTTCATAATGGAAGGAATTCTTTATCTGTATCTGTGATTATGAATTCAAAGCAGGTGATAACATGGTTATGGTGTTCAGTTTAGTTATATTTTAAATATATTTGTATTTGCTTCCTCAGTGATTTCCCAACTAATGAGACAGAAGTTAGAAAAAAACTGAGTGGAATCCTAACTGGTCAGTACAGCAGCATAGCCACTGTCAGGCTAGCAGAAGGTGTCACAGATGTGCCATAAGGCACATCACGATGCCCTGTGAGTAAGAAGCACCAACCTGCGCTGTCATGCCAATGCTACATCCAAAGGCAGCAGAGATACAATTTGTGCCAGGCAGCAGAGGAGCAGTGAGAGAGTAAAATGGAGGCAGAGAGGGGGCGTTTCAGGGCAGGGAAAGCAGAACAGGGGTGTATCAGGCCCAGGAAGGGGGAAGAATGGATGGAGCAGGCCTCTGCCATATCCTAATCCCCATCCTGGGAGCCTTACGCAGTGCTTCTTGTTCTTTTGCTAGCTAAATAGTTGGTGAAGATCTGAGTAGCCCCATAGTTCAGAATGGGGCATTACTCAGGATAAGGGGAAAAATACCCCAAGGACACTTCCAGCCTTCTTCTGACAAGCACTGGATACAGCAGAGGCCATGGGGCCCCAGTGCATCAACACTTCTTAGGATTGGGCTGCCCATCTTTTTCCATCTATTTATTGTTCACATTTTATACTGCCCTTCCTCCAAGGAGTTCAGGGTGGTATACATGGTTCCTTCCCTCCTTTTCTTCTCATAGCCTGTGGATTAGGTTATGCTGAGAGATCACAACTGGCCCGAGGTCATAACAGAAAGCTTCATAGCTGAACAAGGAATCTGAACCTGGATCTTTGAGGTCTACATCCAACTCCAGAACCACTACACCATTCTGCTTTCACTAAGCATAGCATCCTTTTCCGTGGCTGTTGCCACTTCTGTTGCTTATCTTTTTAGACTGTGGGGACAGGGAATCATCTTATTCCCTTTTCTATGGAACCTGGTTTAAGAACTCTTTTGTTGTTGTTGAAACAGTATGTAAATAGCCCTAATAACTTCATACTACTTTGGGCAGTCATAGTCTATAATTCATCTACACACCAAGACAGTACACACAAACCCACATAGATGTTATGTATATAGCATGTGTGTGTGGTTTGCAGTGACGAATCTTACATGCAACCTGTGTGTTCAGTACAACATTTGCAGGAAGCTTAGTATAAATGTATTAGCATTGATATACCACTTTTCAACCCCCACAAATTTAACAAAGCACTGTCCAGGCAAAAGAAGTGAAAAGGTGGTTTCCCATCTTAAAGGGGCTGAAAATGTAAAAAGACAGGAGACATTCCAGGAAACAACCACTGGAAAAGGGATGGATAGAGGGATATGGGGATGAAGAGACACTTACTGCCCCCCTTAATATAAGAGAATATATTATGAATATAGGAGAACCATCATTTAAAAGGTCATCTTTTGTCTTGTTTGCACAGTACAGGGACAAATGTTTTTCTGTGCAACTCAGCAATTGTAGATGATTTGAGGTTACCCAAAGTGACTGAAGGGGGACATGATGGAGATGTATAAAATTATGCATGGAATGGATAGAGGGATGTTCTTTTCTCTCTGGCACAACATCAGAACCAGAGGACATCCACTAAAATTAAGTGTTGAGTTAGAGCAGACAAAACAGTAGTGTAGCTGGAGGGGACAACACAGTACATACTGCAGGTGCCACAACACATCATGTAAATGGCCCTACCCACTCACATTCAGAACCATTTCAGGCAGCAATGGCAATACACAGGAGACACCATTTGATTTGGCAAGTGCCTGCATGTTGCCATCACTGCCCAGAATGGCTGTTGGCAAGTGGGAGGAGCTGTTTACATGGTGCATTGTGGCACCTGCAGAACTTACCATTTTGTCCCCCTTTAGCTATGCTATTGAGACCAAGGAAAATTTCTTTACACAGTGTGTAATGAATCTATGGAACTCCTTGCCACAGGAAGTGGTGATGGCATCTAGCTTAGACATCTTTCAAAGGGGATTGGACAGATTTATGGAGGAAAAGTCCATCACAGGTTATAGCCATGATGGGAATGTGCAACCTCCTGGTTTTAGAAGTAGGCTCTCCCTGAATGCCAGATGCAAGGGAGTAGCAAAAGGATACCAGCATCTTGTTGTCTTGTGCTCTCGGAGGCATCTGGTGGGCCACTATGAGATGTAGAAAGCTGGACTGGTTTTAGCCTCACCCGTCAGGGCTCTTATGTTCTAAAGTTTATTATAGCATTAATTACAGATAATGCTTATCATTTACAGATAATGAGAAGTCAGATCCCTGTTCCAACAGGCTTGCAATCTTTATGGATACAAGACAGACAACAGAGGAAGGGGAGGGAACTAGATATATGAATAAACTGGAGAAGAACCATCCTAAGCAGGTGTGGGTTGCGCCTTGGAGTTACCCTCATGTCTCATTTATGTCAGTTGCTGATCCCAACATGCAGTTCTTTCTAGACACAGCTGGTTCAATAGCAGCAGAGCTGTTTAGATATCAGTTCCTTATGTAGGCTACATTTACAGTTCTAAGATGAATAAGAAATGGGAAACCTCAAACCAATTTCAGTCTCATGTATATGGCTGGTATCAAATGGCAGCACTGCTAAAAGCATTTGTTGTAACATTATGATCAGTTGATCACTACTATGGATTCTGATCAAAGTTGTAGTAGCAGCATCATTTAAACAATGTTTTAACATGTTATACATTTCTGCACCTGAAATAGTTGTGCAATGAATGTATAGTTAAGATTTCAAAATTAAAATTGCTGTGTAAAATTAAAAACCACAAAGCAACCCCATTAACTAGAGTTGGTGAGGCTGAAAGCAAATGCCTCACGCTCCAAGCATCAATAGACAATCATATTCATGTTTACAAGGCAGCTCACTTTACATTATTTAACACTGAGCTCAATGTATTTCCGGTGCCCACAACACTCCCAGTCAGGACTTGCTGAACAGCACAAGCAACCTATGTGGTCACTACAGTGGCAAAATTTTTAAGAACATTCCAATGCTTCATCTAAGAAGCATGTCTTAACCTTACTAGAGAATGCTTGAGCATAACTCTGGGCACTTGTACAGACACACAACCCTGCAGTGGCATGCCAGCATCCTCGGCAAGCCATCCTGGGACACTCCTCTCAAATTACACGGTGCATCCATGTGGGTCACCATGTCTTAGCCAAACCCTAAAAACAGATGTGAAAGCTACGAATTCCTTTAGATGCCAGTTTTGCAAGTGATTTGTGTGCATAACATAGACCTTATGATGCATTCTATTTGAACCAGCTTTTGTAACCATAGGACAGAGGTGAGGCAGGCAAATACAGCCCCCATCCCAGAAGCTCTTTATCCTGCCCACATTATAATTGGGTTCTCCCAATGCCACCTTTTCAGCAGTGCTACTTTTTGGAGGCTCTGGGAAAGGAGATGGAAGGAAGCCTCCAAAGGCAAGGAATGCTACAGGGGATGGGGTAGATCAGGGGTCTCCAAACTTTTTGGCCAGAGGGCCGCATCAAATATCTGGTGTGGTGTTGTCGGCCAGAAAAAAAAAATATAAAATTTAAATAAATAAATTAGAGATGGAACTTAGATGAGTGAATAAATGGGCTCATTCATTCAACCTCTCTGGCCCTCAGAACACCCTCCAGACACAATCAGAGCACAGTTCTGGTCATGTTCAGTTGAATGGACCAGAGGCTTTCAAGGAACAAGAGGTTGGCCGTGGGTCGGAAAGAGGCTTGCTGCGGGCCGCATCTGGCCCCCGGGCTGGGGTTTGGAGACCCCTGGGGTAGATCAATGCTACTGAGGTGGTGGAAGATCCCAGTTTTCATACAGACCACCCCTTCAGCAGGGCTGCCTCTGCCAAGGCAACACTTCACAGAGAACATCTTAGCTGCTGCACTGCAAAGTGTGGACTTGGCAGAAGTGGCACTGCTGAAGGGCAGCCCACATGATGATTAGGCTCCCTCAACTTGATATGAGCTCTCTCATACCTTGAAAATATGATCAAAATTTGCCTATTTTATTTCATTTGCAGCTAATTTGCAGTGTGGAAGGGACTGTCACTCCCGAATTGGCCTTTTCAGCCACACTAGACGCTGTTCCAGAACCACCTTCCAGAGCGCGATACCATAGTCTTTCGAGACTGAAGGTTGCCAACAATAAACCACTAATGAGTTCCTACATGGAAACAAAGTGCTTATCTGCTTAATGTCGTCATTTCCAGGCCTTAGCAGGCACCATGAATGCTATTCAGCCACTATATGAAAGGATTTTGACACCCTGGCCATAGGAAATTAGGCAGACCTCTTCAACAGGCAGTCTGATTACCTCTGTCAAGGGCAGCAAGTTTTTTTTATTAAAGGCAAACAAATGAACTTAATTAGCAAAAACTGGGGCTCACTGATTCAGAATCTGGATTTTCTTTTCCGCATGGGATATATACTGCAGTTAAGAATTTAAGACTGTAACCCAAAATGCTTAGCATTACATCATCAACGGATGATTGTCCGGATCCCAAAGGATCTCCTCTATGGAGAACTCGTGCAAGGAAAGCGCCCTACAGGTAGACCACAGCTGCGATACAAGGACATCTGCAAGAGGGATCTGAAGACCTTAGGAGTGGACCTCAACAAGTGGGAAACCCTGGCCTCTGAGCGGCCCGCTTGGAGGCAGGCTGTGCAGCATGGCCTCTTCCAGTTTGAAGAGACACTTGGCCAACAGTCTGAGGCTAAGAGGCAAAGAAGGAAGGCCCACAGCCAGGGAGACAGACCAGGGACAGACTGCACTTGCTCCCAGTGTGGAAGGGATTGTCACTCCCAAATTGGCCTTTTCAGCCACACTAGACGCTGTTCCAGAACCACCATTCAGAGCGCGATACCATAGCCTTTTGAGACTGAAGGTTGCCAACACTTCACATCATCACAGAACAAGCCTGTAAAAATACTTAAAAATATACTTTTATTTGATTAAAAAATAGTTTTATAACTTGGACAGAATAAAATACTGACCCACAATCAAGCTGTCCTCACATTCTGCTTTTGAGTCTGCAAATCATTTTTCTGACAAGTTATTCTAACTTTAAAGTCCTTCAGTAACACCACCTTGATATCTTGACAGCAATGCAAAATAACCTGAAACTGTATTTGGGCACACATTCATTAAATTGGATTAGTTAAGTAATCATACCAGCAATACAACTATAAGGCAAGTCTTGGGCAAGGAATATATCTGCCCACCTTCTAGTATCAATATTCGCCCATATATGAGGTGTTTTGTTTCTATAGTTTAGTTATAGTTAATATTCCCCACAGGAGAAACACAAAGGAAAGAAATATTCTTTACTACAAGTCATTTAGAGCTTGCAAATACATATGGGTTCTTGCCTTTTCCTTTTAATGCAGTGTTTCTGGGTTCTCTATAGAAAATGTTAAACAGATTGAGACAGCTTCTTAATTCCTCACGAGACAATTATAAACATTATTGTATGATGTAATCTGGATGAAGCATGGTCTTGTGACCAGTGTTCCCTCTAATTTTTAGCTTGAGAATGCAGAGCCCTGCAGTGGCTGTGTGGGGGCAACTCTTGCCATCTAGAGCAATGATGTCATCACTGAGCTCTGGAGCACCTTGAAGGAAGCTGTTCAATAAAAGCTGTGCAACTTACTGGGAAGGCTGCTTGTGACTAGATCTAGCTTATCCCTCAACCAGTGGAGGAGGCCTCTGTTATGGCCATGTGAGTTTAAACTCCCAAGCAGGTCACATGTGGAGCCTTGCTGCTCCATGCAGCTGGAAGGTGCTGCTGGCTCCGTTGTCCTCTTGTCTCCACCCTTGTGGAGGGGGAGATGGACAGGGGGGCTCTTTGGTACTGGGTTCAGCTCAGCTGCCTAAGATGCAAAATGAACATCTTTGGTTAGCCAACTGCCAGGCAAGGCAATTCAGAGCTCTCCACTAAGCAATTTAAAGGGGAAAGGGCAACTCAGAACACATGCTCCAAGCCTGCAGCCTACGGTGACAACCCCAGGTGCCCTCCCCAAGTGACAAGCCTGTCTGTCAGCTTATATGCAAGAGTCCAAAGTTGGAATTGTTTGCAAAGATGGACTTCCAAAGGTGATTTTAAAACAGAAGCAAATGTGAAGAAATTATGTAAATCCTTCCTAAGGAAGCCATTTCAAGGAATTTCTTCCTCCATCTTCAAACCCTCTGAAAGCATTCATATTGAAATGCTGTTTTAAAGTCTTTTTAGTTAATAGCAAGTTTCCTTACATTGTTTTTGCCCACTTAGATCACTATAACATCTTTATTCTTCCTACTTTTCTCACTGGATTGTGTAGCAAGGGGAGCACTGGATAGGCACATCTCACATGCTACAAACAAGACTTGTAAGGGCTTCTTCAAAGAGGATACAACATTTTTCAAACATTCAGCTTTTCCTACATGGAAATTTCCATATGAAATTCACATGTAGATTAAATGCATCCACCCACATATATGTGCATGGGTCTTATTTTCTACATATACATAAACTGGCAAGCACAAGTGGCAGTGGTTTCCCAAAGCATATTAAGTTCCCCATCATCACATGTGATGCCATACATGCAATTCTCAGCCACATAAAAGTGCTTCTCCATGTTCTCCGCTGAGCAATTTGATGGGAAAATGGCATCCCATCATACAGGCATGTTTAACACCCTCAGCAACACTAGCAAACACCACTGCAAGCCTGAGGCAAGGCCACCCTGTTAAGATTTATTCAACCCTAATTTGCAATTATTTTGTAAGTCACAGGAAATATATGTAGTCAAAGTGACTAGATGTGGAAGAGAAGGGAAGCAAGACATGTAATTTAGCAGCAGCTTCCCAATTTGCAAGATGCCCAACAGTGTGAAATCCCACCCTTGCCTATAAATGCAGGGATGGATGGAATCTAGGGAGTACTGCACTTACACACTTTTTCTATAAGCACACATGCTTCTGAGCTGTCTTTCTTAGAGTAGGAAAGCCCCATGTAGTTAATACTAAACAAAACCACCCAGTGGAACCATCCAGTTCCACAAATACATTTGTGCCTTAGTTAGAAGAACATTACAGCTACTGGTAGTTATGGTATTATTACCATGTTATTTGAACTATACAAAACAATATTGGTGTTACTTCATTCTTGCAAAGACTGTGAAAATCAGTCTTGTAAACAGCTTAATTCCTTGACCTCAAAGAGGCAGATTTCTTTGAAGGACTGAATGAAGACTAGAAGGGACAACTGACATTCTCAGGATGCCAAATTCAAATGGACAGTATTTCTTGTGTCATATACTCTATGACTTAAGATGTACTACTGATATTTCACAGGGTTAGCAGGTTACTCCAACTACTTCAATTTGATGGGTAGCAGTAACAAAAATAGTAAGCCTTTTTGGACAGCAAAATGCAGAGAAGACAGGACATGTAACAATGTGGAAAATGTTTGTGCATCTCGGTGTGCAGACCCCTTCAGCAGCTGTGAAGCATCACAACAAGTTTTGATGCCACCTCTGGTGATGACATCACCACATCATCCCCAAACTTCTGCGTTGCTGAGCTCTGTGCTATGCACAGCTCAGCTGGGAGGTATGCAGCCGCACAACTGCACACCTTTGAGACAACACTGCTTGCAGGTCTATCACCAATTCTAATTCTTGGCTTACCACCCCAAGTTCCTCCAATGCACCCAAGGACTAGCCTCCCAACTGCACACACTGTAACAGCAAATACTAGGCTCATTGGTCTCAGGAGGGCAACAGACCAAATAAGCCTGCAGCATACATTTGGCTTTCCCAAGATACGCAACTCTGACCAATAAGGCATATTTTCAACTATATACAGGATATTCTTACTAATGTAAGATACAGTCTGTTCCAAGTTATTCAACTAATATAGTAAAAATATTGACTAAATACAATTCAGGTAACAGTTGTGCGATATCATCTGAATACATAATAAATAAAAACCAGCACATTTAAAATAGAGCTCCCTTCCCCAACACCAATGCTGAACAAGTCCATATTCTGCATTCTATGCAACATTTGCTGCCATTTCATTTCTCCTCTCATTCCTCTTCTGGTAATTCCTGATAATCCTGTATGTACCGCTGATGAGGAATACTACCGATATAGCAGCAAAGTACACAGCATAGATCATGAACTGCAGAAAAGAGAAGGAGGAAGGGGAGAAGGTGGTAAACTGAGATGATAAATCCTATTAAGCTTTTTCAGGACCAACCCTACCATTAGGCAGAGAGAGTGGCCTCTGCCACTGATACTTCAGTTTGGGCTCTCATTAAAGGGCAACAAATTGTCCATTATTTACTCCATTTCATTTATTGTGTTGCCGTTCTGATTTCTGCCACAGGCACCAGGATGTTTTGTACCTGACTTTATAATAATGCATGATACAAGTCACATTTTGCTACACCATCCACTTAGGCATATTCAAATAGGAAGAGCTCTTCAAGCCAAAACAGGAAGTTCACTTTCATTCAAAAGTGTCAGCACCAAATTTCTCACACCTCGCCCCAGGTAGCAGCTCAGTCTAGGATAAACATTCCCACTGTCAGACAAAGGTCATCTAGTCCCCACTAAACAAAGGACATGCGAGTATTATTGCCCATCTAAATAGTCAACATGTTGAAATCAGAACAGCTATATCACACCTGGAAGGGAAACAAAGAGGCTTTACATACTTTCTTTCCTACTAGAGATAAAGCACAGCCTTACCTGTGTGAATATGTCCAGTCCAAGCCCTTTAGCATCAACAACAATGAACGTGAGTAATGTCTGCAGTGCCAGGGCAATGAAAGTATTGACACCAAACACAAGGCCATAACGCTCTACACTTAAATTGGCAGCAATCTGGAACCTTCACAAAAAAACAAAAGAAGGCATAGAAGATGAAGAAGGAGGAGATCACACTACTTTTAGGGCAGAGCCACACCTCTAAGTTAATTTTCAAATGTATTAGGGCCAAACTAAATGCTGTGATAACACTTCTGGTAGACTCAGAAATGCCTCAATTAAGTAGAATGAAGTGGGTGGAGAAACAGATTTTAAAAACAAGAGGCATATGAAGGCAGAGAAGTATAATTCTTCTCCTTCCTGTGGCTCATTTTACCATAGCCTCCCACATTCACCTCAGTTTTGAGTTACTTTTACTCCTGAAGTCCTACTTGGAAGAAAAGAGCCTGTAGAGGGGGGCTGAGAGGGAGATTAACACACTGTTGACATATTCCAGTCAAGCATCAAAGCAAAATTCAAAGCAGTTTGGCTGGTTCCACTATTCTAGCTCAATCATCTTAGGCATGTCACTATGTACATAAGAACATAAGAACAGCCCCACTGGATCAGGCCATAGGCCCATCTAGTCCAGCTTCCTGTATCTCACAGCGGCCCAGCAAATGCCCCAGGGAGCACACCAGATAACAAGAGACCTCATTCTGGTGCCCTGCCTTGCATCTGGCCTTCTGACATAGCCCATTTCTAAAATCAGGAGGTTGTACATGCACATCATGGCTTGTAACCCGTAATGGATTTTTCCTCCAGAAACTTGTCCAATCCCCTTTTAAAGGCATCCAGGCCAGGCGCCTTTAAAATGTCAATCTCAGTTTACTATCTACAAAATTGGAACCATGACCTAGTTCAGTGTTGGGAGTAAGAAAGATGCAGAAATATTACTTCCTAGGCACTTTATAAGTCATGTGCGCTTTGATCTTAAACAGTGGAGTGGAGGAGCTAACATGCAGAACTACAAGAATGGGAGCAAGGAAACTGACTGAAGGACTGAACACAACTGAGAAGAATCTAATGCTTTTTACCAAGTAAAATTTACTTGCAGAGACAAATGCCATTCTAGGTTGGATTAACCAAGCCATTAGATGAGGAAATTATAATGCTTTAACAAACCATGCCTCTATTAGGCACCGGTGCAGAAAGGACAGTCAGTCAATGAACAAGAGATAATTCAGTTTGAAACAAAGATTACTAGAGGTTGAAAACATGGGAAGGAATAGCTGAAGAAACTGTTTATTTTTAGTCAATATTCTAAGCATTTTAAGGCAATTATGGACTGCATCTACCAGGCAGCTGAGTGTGCAGAGGCAGAGTGTGCTGAGGCAGTAGAGTGCATGGTGCAGCAGCATCTAAGCTATTATACACACCACATGGCAGTAGAATCAGCCACCTCTCCTTGCAGCAGTTCTCAAGTTGCCAAGAGAGGGACAAGCTGCAATGGCTTCCAGTTAAAGCCCAATCCCCTGAAGGAGTTTTGATTGGGTCCAATAGACCCTAGGAAACATGAACAGGATTGCAACTTTAAATCAAAACTCTGGACTTTCCCCAGATCCTAGGACAGAACGCACTGGCAGAAATTAAGACAAGGCATAGGAAAAGCCTTTTCTGGAAGTTTTTTTGGGGGGTGGGGTGGGGGAGTACACATCAGTCATGATTGATGCCATTATAAATGTTAGCATAGAAACATCTAGCATTTGACTCAACTTCCAAATCCAAATTCCTCAAGCAAGAGATTCCATGTGAAGGAAATTACCTGTTCTGTAGATGAATGAATGGGAACCTCTTGAAAATATAATTTTCCACCCAGTAATTTAAATATGTCCTTGCTATTCTCATTTATAAAGCATGCTAAACATCAATACCAAGTTTAAATCAATCAGCTAAAATGCTCCTGGAGACAGGGGTGAGCAGTGAGGTTGCAAAGTTTGCAGACGACACCAAACTTTTCCTTGTGGTGAAGACCAGAAGTGATTGTGAGGAGCTCCAGAAGGAGCTCTCCAGACTGGCAGAATGGGCAACAAAATGGCAGATGCGCTTCAGTGTCAGTAAGTGTAAGGTCATGCACATTGGGGCAAAAAATCAAAACTTTAGATATAAGATGATGGGTTCTGAGCTGTCTGTGACAGATCAGGAGAGAGATCTTGGGGTGGTGGTGGACAGGTTGATGAAAGTGTCGACCCAATGTGCGGCGGCAGTGAAGAAGGCCAATTCTATGCTTGGGATCATTAGGAAAGGTATTGAGAACAAAACGGCTAATATTATAATGCCGTTGTACAAATCGATGGTAAGGCCACACCTGGAGCATTGTGTCCAGTTCTGGTCGCCGCATCTCAAAAAAGACATAGTGGAAATGGAAAAGGTGCAAAAGAGAGCGACTAAGATGATTACGGGGCTGGGGCACCTTCCTTATGAGGAAAGGCTATGGCGTTTGGGCCTCTTCAGCCTAGAAAAGAGACGCCTGAGGGGGGACATGATTGAGACATACAAAATTTTGCAGGGGATGGACAGAGTGGATAGGGAGATGCTCTTTACACTCTCACATAACATCAGAACCAGGGGACATCCACTAAAATTGAGTGTTGGGAGAGTTAGAACAGACAAGAGAAAATATTTCTTTACTCAGCGTGTGGTTGGTCTGTGGAACTCCTTGCCACAGGATGTGGTGATGGCATCTGGCCTGGACGCCTTTAAAAAGGGATTGGACAAGTTTCTGGAGGAAAAATCCATTACAGGTTACAAGCCATGATGTGTATGCGCAACCTCCTGATTTTAGAAATGGGCTATGTCAGAAGGCCAGATGCAAGGGAGGGCACCAGAATGAGGTCTCTTGTTATCTGGTGTGCTCCCTGGGGCATTTGCTGGGCCGCTGTGAGATACAGGAAGCTGGACTAGATGGGCCTATGGACTGATCCAGTGGGGCTGTTCTTATGTTATGTTCTTATGCTCTGCCCAAAAGGCTTCTTCCCAGGAAAGTGATCTTACTTTCTCTATGCTTTTTACCTATACATGTTTCTGTGGAGAGACTGAAGTCTTCAGACATCAGCCATAGCCTACACACCCCCAATGTCAGTTTTGGTTAATTTCATTTCATTTATAGGCTCCTTTTCTGCTCAAACAGTAATACAAATAATACAGTGAGGACACCTATGAATGATTACAAAGAAATAGTTACGTTGCAACTGTGATGAGCAGCATGTAGATGATTCGGAATACAATGTACGATACGTAGCACACCCAGATGTTACGAACAGTGTCCATGACAAACACAGCCGCAGCAATGAAGAAGGAAAACAGGGCTAAGGCTATCTCACCCCAAGTAGCCCAAGATGTTTTTACATGACCCACAACAAACACAGCCACAGCTCCTATAAATACAAAACCCACAGAGTTAGTATCTGAAAATATCTTTGGCACATATTTTGAAAACATTTTTAGAAGAAATCTGCTAGCCATGAACAAGTTTGACAGACAAACCAGTAACAGCTTCATTAAATATTTCATCAAATACAGTTTCTTGATTTTCACAGAGGAAGCAGAAAGGAGGCAGAGATTAACACTTTGGCAAATCGACACCAGCATTTCCAAAATAAGAATTTTGATGCCCAACATTAAGTCATTCACAAGTTATTTTCCAATTATCTAACTTTTAACATTTTAAAGATGCATCCCTGTCATGGTACTCAAAGAATCGTACAACAATCTAAATGACAAAGCAAAAATCCAAAACAAAACTCAAAAAATAGTACAAATTTTAAAAAAATCATGATGTTCAAAATTACAGCTGACATGACATTTCCATTTCAGCCCAAGACAGACATCAAAGCCTGCTAAAACAGCCAAGTATTTGCTTCCCAGCAGATATGAATACAGAGATGGTCAGGCAGTTTTCCCTGGGCAGGGGATTCCACAGCATCAGTCAAGAAGGCCCCGTTTCAAGCCTTCATTATTCCAATTTCTTGGAAGGACAGTATCCACTCTCCATCTGAACTCATTGGAGAGGAATATGTGCATCATAGCACCCCTCTAAATGATCTGGATTCTGAATACTTCAAGCTTTTAAAATTTAAAACCAGCACAACCTGGGGGCCCACAAGAGTGTTTCCAATTGGGCTTCACAGTTCCTAAGGTCGACCCTGCAGCCCATCTCTGATATCGGTCTACATAAAAGGACTACTCAAAATGCCTTAGGCGTTTTTCCCCCAAAGAACAGACAGCTTTCCATCATCTTTTGCATCTGTAGTAACAGAGTCAAGTGAATGTAGTCATCCTAATTGGATGCATTTCACACAGGTTTACTGATAATTCAGTCTAAGTGAATTTAGATAGCCACCATAAAGGGATTATTGGCAGTCACCTCAAGTTCCACATATCACTTTAATTTCCACTGTGAAGATCCACAAGGAGAGTTTTGGCTTGTTAATGGATCAATCAAGCATTTTCCTGTGCTACCACCACACAATTTAAGTGGTGTTTCACTTGCTCTCTGCTTAAGGCACATTATAGTTCAGACTGCTCAGCTTCATCCAGGAAGGATCAAGTGGGTGTTAGATGATCAGTCTTGTTTTGTGGAAAGGATTGAACTTTAAGTGTCCAGTTTAGAATTCCAAAACAATATAAATTTATAAGCACTCCTATAGCAATTATAAAAAAATCTATTTACAGCAGTGATGGAAGAATCAAAGTGGTTTCAAACTGTATTTTTTTTTTGGGGGGGGGGGGGAGAGAAACTGGGAGTTCCTTGTAAGCTTCCCAGAGCTCCTTAATAAAGAGATCCAGATGACAAGCATCCCTGAAAGATAGTTCAATTACCATTCACAGTCACAAGACAGCATTATTCTAACATACAAAATTCATGTGTGTCAGCAATGAGGCCCAATAGGCTTGATAGGTGCTCTGTGTGAATTAACCATGCAGACCATGACCCCAGGACAACTGGCAATGCACAAGAGTTTGAGAATAGACTTGCCCAAGGGGGATTTTCTTGGTAGGCAAGTCAAGTAAAAGATTTTGGAAAATACTAGTTTACCACATAGCCGGATGGATAAGAGGCTCACCCCTATGGCTTTGCCTACTAAAAGCATCACTTGTGGGTTTATCATCTTTATCATCAAAAGCATCATCTTTAGGTTTCTAAAATTAAATGGTACGAAATAGCCCTTGAGGATATGGGGGATAGGAAGAAAACAGGTGGAAGGATATGTAGAATGTTTCTCAATCAAGACATTAGGAACATTACTCAATTATGGTTGTGCAGTAGGAATGTGTAACCAGAGCCATTTTGTTCCAAGTGACATTACATCAGACATACTCATGCGTTTAACAAACATTTCTACATATGCTGAGCACGTCTGCTTGTATGACTTTTCCAGGATGCTCCTGTAAGCATCATCTCCAAACAATTTCAAAACAGCAGGAAGCAGAAGTAATTGAGTCATCAGCACATCACATGAAACTCCCCAAACAATCGGATAGAGGTGTTTAGGCACTCGGATTTCTCCGCTGCATTACAAAACATCCATTCTGACAACTTACCCAAAAGCGTGGAAGCAGCCTCTACACCACCATTGTAGATATCAGAGCTCCGAGACGGTAGCACCATTTCCCACAAGCCTTGAGCGTAGTTTATGACCTGGAAGTAGCCACATGTTGACAGTGCCCACCACACAGACCAGCACAGCAGTAGTCGGGAAGAATAACATCGCAAGAAATCCGCCCAGAGCTCTCTGATTACCTTCACAATATTCACTTTCAGCTCCTGTATAGATTAGCAACACAAGCATTCAACTAATCTTCTGTCCAACATCACTTGCAGCTACACGGTGTTGGTGGATGAGTATAAATTCAAATAACCTTGAAGAAAAATCTTCAGGAGAAATAAGCTGCAATGCCTCTAATTTTCTTCATTAGAAAGCTGGACCATTTGTGCAACATGCTACATTTCTGGGACAATATTACATATGGTAAGCCATCCTGGACAGCACCATTCCTATAGCAAAAAGACTGCCCAATTTACTGATCCTAAGTACAAACCACAGTAATGCATGATACCACAATTCTTTTTGATAATTCTGATAAATGATCTGCAAAAGCCACAACTTTTGCTAACTGAAAGATTCAGACTAGTCATTTGGATCTTAAGGTTTGGACAGCAAATACAACAGGCCACAAACCTATTATATGAATTGTCATCCCAAGTCTCTCTACTGCAAGACACAAGTGTTCAATTTGTTTGCTATATTACAGAACAGTATATATTTAACCCAGCCCAAAATAAACCATATTCCTGTTTAGAAGAGCCTCCAGTCCCCAAAGTCTTTTAACTTACACTCCTTTTGATTTTGGGCTTGGGCTCATATTGACAAAATGATGGAATGGCAGGGTGGAGGAAACAGAATTCCCTACAGAAATGTGTATCTAGTGTGAAGATAGACAATAGTAGTTGCTACTATCCAACAAGAACATCATCAGGGTCACCCAACACCTCTTACATTGTCAGAGAACACCAGACATGATAGGCTAATCTAAATACTAGAGAATTAAAGCAAGTTCCAAGACTGATGATTTTCTCAGGTATTAAGGCAGCAATAGGATTCTCCATCCTAAACAACAACTTCACATTCCACATCAGAATAAATTCAACAGTATTAAGCCATTTCTGCCTACATTGTATATACGTAACAGGGACCAAATGTGTACACCTGTGGGCCAGGCAAAAATGGATTAAACATGCTGTTTACTTTAAGTTGATCAGAAAGACAGAACTATTAACAGTATTTATATACCACTTTTCACCAAAAAGTTCATAGATGTTAGGGGCTGTATAACGAATGGCTCTTGCATTCTCAAAATAGTAAAGGAAGGAGGGTTAATAAAGTGTTCCCTTTCAGTTAGCTATCACAGAACAGCTTTGGCCAAAATACTGCTTCAAACAGACCTGAAGCTGGAAACAGTGGCTCTTGTGCCAAGGCTTAGAAAACAGTAAAACATATATGGACAAACACAACATAACCAAATCAAATTATATCAAGAGCTGATGACAATCAGATGTGCTGTTTTTCCCACTGGATAGGATGAATCATGATGCATGAATCACCATGAACCAGGGATTGCAAAACTGTTGCTATGTTATTAAATGGACATCATTCTGCTTAATGTTTGTTTATTTTAAAAAGAATGAATTCCTTCTCAATCATATATCCAGAATCATGTATTATACCTAAAGATTGTCTGCAGGACAACTCCAACAAGGAGGAGTTGGTAATCTATACCATTCTGGATTTTTAAGAATTAAAATATATATTCTAAGGCAAAAGTACTAGATGCTGCGTGTTACCACAGAAGTAAGAAGTGCTTGCTAGCTATTAGCTAGCAATTTTCTAATCACATCAATTCTGTGTATGTCCCCCATGCTGTTTAACATCTACATTAAACCACTGGGAGAGGTTATCTGGGGATACAGAGTTGAGTGTCTTCAGCATGCAGAGGACACTTGGCTCTATCTCATTTCCATCATTAGTCAAGGAAGCTATGGAAGTCCTGAATCACTGACTCAAGTGGTTGATGGCCTGGATTAAGGTGAACAAGATAAAATTGGAACTGGAAAAGATAAAGGTGCTCCTAGAGAAGAGATTTTCAGCCCAGGAACTGGATTGTCATCATTTTGGATGTAGCTGCACTCTCCTTGACAAATCAGGCTCACAGTTTAGGTGTGCTCCTGAACTTAACCTTAAGTCTAAATCCCCAAGTAAGGGCTGTGCCCCAAACCACTTTCAGCCGGTTTTGGCTAGTACACCAACTATCGTCCTTTCTTGGATTGGGTGGACCTGGTTATGTTTACCCACACACTAGTGACAACTGGGTTGGACTACTGTAACGTTTTGTTTGAGACTGCCTCTGAAGACTGTTTAGAAACTAGCATTAATATAAATGCAGCCACCAGGATCTTGATTGGAGCAAGGGGTCGTGATCTCACACTCCTGTGAATTCATCTGCTTTGGCTGCCTGTATGTTTCAGAGTACAATTCAAAGTGTCGACAACGTGGCCTATAAAACCCTTAATGGTTTGGGGCTGAGGGATCATCTCTCCTCATACAAGGCTACCTGTGAGGTCACTGCCAATATCCTGTTGCAGGCACCATCACCAGTGAATATATGGTTGGTGTGATAGGGTCTTTCTTCTGTGGTACCCGACTTGAAATTCACTCCTAGTCAAGTTTCAATTGCTCCTTTAGTGACTTTTCAAAAGCAAGTCAAAGTGTGTTTTTGTGAAGCCTTTGGTTGATCTTTGCAGAAACGTGCATCGGGCAGCTGCTTCCACTCTACATGGGGCTGACTCTGAAGATGGTTCGGAAACTTCAACTAGTGCAGAATGTGGCTGCCTGTGTGATTGCTGGGGCTCATTGGTTTGACTTAGTCGGGCCACTGCTTTGGCAGCTACATTGGCTACCAGTTTGTCTCTGGGTTGAATTCAAAGTGCTAGTTTTACTTTTAAAGCCCTATACAATTTGAGTCCAGGGTATTTGAGACACCGCCTTTGTCCATATAATCCTACCCATCCTCTCAGGTCATCTGAGGGGGCCCTTCTGACTGTGCCACCACCAGTACAGGTAAGGGGGTAGCAGCTAGGAATAGGACCTTCTCAGTGGTGGTGCCCCATTTATGGAATTCCCTTCCCCTGGAATTGAAATCCGCTCCCTCTCTGGAGACCTTTCAGCAGGGCCTCAAAACCTTATTTATGAAGGCTTTTAAATGACACTGGGGGCTGACATATATGACATATATATGTATATGTATATGTATATGTATATGTATATGTATATGTATATGTATATGTATATGTATATGTATATGTATATGTATATGTATATGTATATGTGGTGATCCTGGGGTTTTAATTGTTTTTAATATATATTGTTTTATTTTATGTTGATATTGTTATCCCGCACCAAAGGTGACTCAAGGCAGCTCTATATACAAATGGAAGCCTGTAGTAAATAGATCAGCATATCCCACTGGCATATTCCATTTGCACAAACCTTTACTCTAAAATTGTATGGTGCGTCTCACTATAGAGCATCTCACTTGGAGGAAGGAACTCTGAATTCAAATGTCACTCAGCAACTTTGGGTCACTCACCATCTCTCAGTCTAACACACTTCACAGGGGTAGGGGTGGTGGTGATAAACCTCATATGCCACACTGTGGCCCTTTAAGGAAAGATGGTATAGCAATATTTCTTCTTGGTCATTACAATAAATTTTAGCTTGCAATGGGGTTCCTCAGACATTAAAACAATCAGATACCTGAAAATCCCCAGAATTACCCAGGAGTGCCACAAGCAACAGAAGCACAGCAGGTTGCCATTGTTAACTAAGCTGACAGACAGTTCTCTATACCACTACAGACCTGTACCTTTCACTCCCCCTGAACAGCATAATGCTTACCTGATGCTCTTCAGGATGCTCTTCTACATTTAGAGGCACCTTTGACTCAACATCTTCCCACCCAGGAACCCTCTTTAAGGCAGGGCCATCCTGGATGATTGGTCCGTTTTTACAATCAACACCATTCCTTTCCTTACTGACCTGGCTGCTCGAGACGTGGTGAAAGAAAAGGCTTTTCTGTGGCATGGGCAGAAACCAGGCCACAGCAAAGGCAACTGATGCGGAGGTGAGAGATATCACATTCAAGTAAAACAGAGGCCAGCCAGCAACAGACACCAAGATCTGTCCAGCGATGGAGCCCACAGTATAACCCACAAGGGTAGCGCTTCGACAGTAGCTTGTGACTTTTTGGTACAAGGTCAGGTCCACAACACTATAGAGGTAGGAATAATAGGCGATTTCTGTTGCAGTTACCAATCCATAGAAGAATTCTAAGAACTGAAGGGCCAGCAGTTCTTTGGCATAAAGCAGCATAAACCATGTCACTATAAGAGTCAGTCCTTGTAGGAGGATTACTGGCTTGTAGCGGAGATAGTCTGTTAGCAGGAAGACGGGCAACAGCAGCACCAAGTACGAGTAAGTCCATACTGGATAAATTTCATTGAAGACCTGAAAGAGGAAGTGACCATGAACTTTTAAAAACTGAAAATCAGCATTCTGAACACAGATATTTATTTTTTTAATCCCACATTTTGTTTCCAGATGTGGGACTCAGGATGTGGCACCTTGACTGTAGCAGTTAAATAACAATCTTTGAAAAAAAAGAACAGTAGAACAATCCTCAAGCTACCCAACATTAAAAGTTTGTTCAAACGCAATAGCTTTGACATACCAATAAGTTGGGAAAAAGACTAGTGCCTAGCAAATATTTCTACAGAGGCTATTTCACAGCTTGCACAATCATGAAGGGCATGATGGAAGTCTGGGGGGGGCACAAAGTGTCATGTAGAGATAAAATCCTTAGGCCAAGTGATGCATCCTGCTTCTGCTCAAACCAGAATCTGGGGGGGGGGGGGAAGGTAGCTACACCTTGAATGTCCCATCAACCTAACCAAGACCCTCAAAAAGAGCTCCTGCTTAGTCCTTATACTGTTCCCCTCTGCATGGTTTAGAAGAGCATTACAGAGATGTAATGCTATGTACCTTTAAAATGCTGGTGTTAGAATTTATGTCCCATCAATCCACAGACCATTCTCTGCAAGAGCAGCTGACAGCTGGGATCAAGGATCTTTGCATGTTCACTTGCTGAAGAGATAATTGGTGCTGGATTGAAAGAACCAGAAAGTGAAGTTTAAAGTGCTTGAGAAACATTGTCTTAAAGAGTTAGCTGCTCTGGCAATGCCCATTTAGAAACTGAAGTGGTGGGTGTGGGATTCATGTGTGAGCACATTCTGCCTTTCTAGTTTAAAGACTGACTCACTCAGGTGTATCCCATCCCAATGCATTTCAATGGTCATTTGAATGAAAATGCTTTTAAGAATAGCCAACATGTGTTGCCAGACATGTGTTGCTTCCTAATAGTAGGCTTTTATTCTTTTTTTGGATTTGTTTAGCCATTTGTAGACATTCCCTAAAGACAAAGGTATACTACAGGCAACCAATCACCCTGCATTTAATGATTTCCACTACTCATTTGGAAATGCAATGCATTCCAATAGGCTCAGAAAGAACCAATGCATTTCAATGGCCGTTCCTCATCATTTGTTTTAGTATGTTCCCAGTAAGATACCAGGACAGAATTCCACAAAGTTGTGGGGGAGAGGTGCAGTTACTCAGGGCATCCTGAACATTGCTACTGCATTCACAAGCCTGGTTAACACGAAAAGGATTTTTAGAGACTTCACTCCAGAAAACAAGCATACATATCTGGAAGAATAAGAATTATAATATGAGGTCAATCACAGATAATTAAAACAAGAGCAACAGTCATGGTAGCTGAGTGTTTTAATTTTCAGTTTTCTTAGATCTTCGCATTATTTGGAAGATCAAGGACATGGATAAAAGAAACAATGAACAGACTGAAAAACTTGTGGGACTGGATGTGGTAGAACCTTATCAAGAATCTCCACTATATACTGCTTCGATCTGTACCAACTAAGATAATATCATTCACATGAACTGTACTTCATCCACAGAGTGAACAGTTACTTAAGGTCAAGACAGCAGGTTGCATAACTCACTAACAGTATTTATGAAAGGTAATAACTATTCAACTAAAGAATGACACAAGCCATGACACTTGTTTAAGTTCTGCTTCTCAAATGTCTGATGACCAAACTGCATTACATGAAGCATGTCGTCACAGTTTTTGGGACTACTGCAGCAGAGAGGGGCTTTAACCCACAGTTATTTATAAATATGTCTCATTCCACAACTTCCCTCAAGCAGCTATCATTGGACCACTCATAGACAAAATTCCTTCTCACACTAGAGACTTTTAGCATTGCACAGGAGCAGCGCATCACCTGGAAGAGAATCCATCACTGGAGTCCCAGCATGGCACTTATTCTCTATTACAGCCTTGCAATGCTTACCCCCATAGGCAAGATTTTTAAGAACTTTACTTTGAAGGAAGCCCCATTTGTGGAATGGGACTTGCTCCCTAGAAAGCACGTTTATGGCTGGTCTTCAATTTGTTGCGACCTTCCCATTTGTTGAGATTTAGAGAGATTCCTACATCCATCTCACAGGAGTATTGAAATTGGCACTTTAATTGTTTCCTCAACTGGTTTCCTCCTACCCATCAACAGCCACCTTTAATTAGTGGTTTCTTGAATTCAAATACCATTTTTCCTCAGTATGTGAGGAAAACCAGAAACAAAAATGATTTTTTAAAAACTACACTAGTGCTTTGGCACTCCACAGGGGTGCTGCAACTGTATTTATAGCGGTAAGCGCACACACACACACACCCAAGTCTTTAAGACAAACACAAATTATAACGCATTGCAGCTATTGGATCCTCCATACTGAATGACTGGAAGATGGCAATTCCAGAGAAAATAGCTTCCCTGGAAGGAACCTGAACCTAGGTTGCACTGATCCCAGAGCATAATGCAATACAACAGTTAATAATGTTGCAGACTTAAGAAATGTTATTGTACTTTTAGGAGTAGTCTAACAAGTAGAAATCCACAAACCTACCTGTTACTGCCAGCGGTGTAGTGGCCAATTTTGAAATACAAGACCTCACCCCCCCCCCACACACACACCACTAAGACAACAACAAAATCAAATAAAATGATTTAAAGTATTTTCTTCTATCACTTATTCCTGCTTTAAAAATTTACAGACCTAGCTCATTTCATCTGAAGTACTTTGAGTGGGTTAAATTACTTTTAACACAGACATAAAATTGGAAAAAATGGAATTTAAATATCTCAGAATCATATAAAATATATGTTAGAGTGCTAACCTACATGTTTACTCAGAAGCAACTGTGTTCAATTGAACTTATTCCCAATTAAATTTGCATAGAATTGTAGCCCAAATGTAACATGAACTATATAAAGTACTGGAAAGAGGACAACAGCAATCACCCTAAGAAAATTTCAGTTTGCCTCCTGCCGAGTCTGATGCTTCTACTTGGCTAAGGTCTTTCGGAAAAAAGTTTTAGAAGCCAGCACTAGAGCACTCCCTCTGATGACATCACCTTTCATACTGTAGGAAAAGTCCCCAAGTTCAGCTCCCCCCCTTCCGCTACACCCTTGGTTACTGAGCAGCACTTGTGCCGGTCCCTTAAGTTACGCTCTTTTCTTCTCCCTTTCCTACAACCAGCTAATGCCCTCATCCAACATTCCAAGGATTATAGTGGGACTCCACTCCAGACTTCTTGGCTACATCCCATATAATGCGCTACTCTATACCAGTACTCTTCAACCTTGAGGTTGGGATCACAATGGGGTCACCAATAGTCAGTTGTGGGGTCATGGCAACTTAATGGGAACAAAAGAGGTCAAAGACCACTGGACTAGAGCTCCACCAGGTAAGGGGCAGGCATCTGGTGCACCCCTTCAGATACCAGGAGACTGTGTCCCAGTCCTGCTGAGATTCTTAGCAATTGGGCTAAAATGGCTTTCACAAGTGCCAGGTAACTTTTTATGGTTACAGTGCTGGAAGGGCATTACAAGGGTAGTGAGGGGGAGGGGATGGATGGGTGCTTATGGTCCTGGGAGGAGGCTGGATCTATGGTGTGGCCCCCAGTTCATGCTTTATGAGACTCATACTTTATTTATGAGACTACTGGGGTCATGGCACAAAAAGGGTTGAAGATCACTGTTCCTGACCAGAAGCAAACCTACCCACCACGAGGAGTCTCAGATCTCAAATTAAGAACATAAGAGCCCTGCTAGATCGGGCCACAATCCCATTTAGTCCAGCGTCCTGTATTTTATAGTGGCCCACCAGAAGCCTCAAGGAGCACACAAGACAAAAAGAGACTGGCATCCTGATGCCATCCCTGGCATCTGGCATTCTGAGAGAGCCACCTTCAATAATCAGGAGATTGCACATACCCATTATGGCTTGTAACCCGTGATGCACTTTTCCTCCAGAAGTCTGCCCAAGCCCCTTTTAAAGGTATCGAGGCCAGATACCATCCCAACATCCTGTGGCAAGGAGCTCCACAGACTAATGACATGCTGCATAAGAACATTTTGTGTGTCCTAAGTCTTCCCCAACTCTCAATTTTAGTGTGAATTCTTGAATTCACAGTGTTAGAATCAGAGGCTGGGACCAAAACCTGACCTCAAACTTGATAAAGGGCTGAGTTTTAGGGCACCTTCCTATTCAGGTCTACTCAGAAGTAAGTCGTATTGTGCTTGATGGAGCTTACTCTCAGGAAAGTGTGGACAGGACAGAAGCCTCAGGGGCATGCCCACCCACACCTGTGCTAAGAGAAACGCGCTCTTTCCCGCTCGAAGACACGTGTCTTACTATTCACACGTGCAGGAGCCAAGCCCTGCAAGAGGGACAAGGTGGGGCTGGGAGCGAGGAGGCTCACCTGGGTCTCGGTAAGGTTCTTGTCCGGCCCCAGGAGGAACGCCGTGAGGAAGGGCTCCGAGGGCCGCAGGCTGTAGAAGAAGCCGTAGGCGCAGAGCACGGCGGTGGGTAGCAGCCAGCACACGCTCTCGGCAGCCCGCCCGCCGCGACAGGGCAGCACCCGGGACCGAAGCCCGCTCAGGACATCCTGTGCTTCCATCCACCGAGCCCCGCAGCGGGGCGCCTCTGTCGGAGCCTCCCTGCCTCAGCAGCAGCTCCACTCCGCTCCAAGCACGTGAGCCTCACTGCAGCCACCGCGCGAGCCACACGCAGCCAAAGGCACCTTGGCCCCACACGGGGGAGGCGCCTCGGCCCCCGCCCCCACTTCCGGTTTCCAGGCGCTGCACCTGCAGTCAGAGCGGAAGCGGCGCGAGGGGAGTGTGTTGCTGGGGGCGTGGCTAAGGCGCGGTCCGTTGGAGGGCGGGGCCCTCAGACAGCTCAACGGCCGGAGGTGTGGTGGGGGCGTGGTTTCGGCTGTGCAGGTTTCTGAGAGGATGACTAGGAGGGTCGAAGGCTGCAGTCCTGTCCACACTTTCCTGGGAGTAAGCCCCAATGACTCTAATGGGACTTGTGAAAGAAATCAGACCTCCCTCCTTTATAGCCGGGTAATCTTTTTATTATCCCCTGGGGGCTGGGGATAAGAATAGGCCCTCAGTTTGGCTGTACTTGTTGTAAGAGGCGACTAAACAGCCACCGGGTAGATGGGGCTCGTCAGCCTGGGAAGGCATCTCATCTGAGAGAAGGAAAACTCTGATCCCAAACCTCCACTGCCTTGTGGCTACATCCAGTTATGGAAAAGGCTTCAGGAGTCAACCTCAAGGCAAAAGCCGGAGCTGGAGTCCCTGAGGCAGTTCATGGCTGAACACAGTCACGTTCTGGCAACTCCTGCGACGCCGCTGGAACCAACCGTATTGGCCTCTGCCTTTCCATTGGACCATTCCAGCGACGTGGAGAGGGGGGATTTGCTGCATGGGTAACAGCCTATCCTCCATACCTACTTTACCCAGGCTTCGCGCACTGGAGAGGACACTCTGTTCCAGAACCACCATTCAGAGCGTGACACCATAGTCTTCCGAGACTGAAGGATGCCAACACACATAATCTTTTTATTACCCTCAGGGTGATCGAGTAGCCATAAACCCTTATGGTCACTGAGCACCCGCAGATCTCTCCAAGACAGATTGCCAAATAGCTCTTAAACCGCAGAGCTTCCACTCCTGATAGCCAGGATAAATTCGGGGAACCCTCCCCTTGAGTCGTACTCCAGCTTACACCCCCTTGGGCTCAGCTTAACAAAAGGAGTAGGCTCCCGTACAGGGTCTCCAGGGTCCACCCCGGTCACACTGGATTGCCTCCCACAACCAGTCCCTGTACTCTCTTCCAATCCCAATAATCCAGTCAGTTGTAATAAGTAGGATTTATTGCATAAAGGCTTAAAACTGGGTTATACAGACAGCACTGCATAGTGAAAAATTTAAGAATTTAGGCAAAGAGTACAGCGATACAATACAACACTCAGTCTAATAAAACAATAACAACTACCTCCTAACTCTACCTATCACTCACCAAAGTCTTAGCATTCCAAAATCCGATCTAGCCCATCTTGCTGCAGTCAAGTTGGGTTCACGCCTGCCAAGGTGGTCAAGGAACTCAGGCCCCCTCAGCCAGAGACAAAGTCAGCCCAGCATAAGCGTCCCTCCCTCACCTTTATAGGTCTCCTGACCCATCCACCAATCAGAACTTGGTGCCAGCCGAACATTCTAGGGGTGAACATGCCACAAGCCTCCTTACTCATGATGGAATCCCCCCTCCCATCCCGAGACACTCACAGCTGAACCCTGTTGTAAATCAAGCTGGCCTTGGAGCCCACTTGGTAGCTTGGTACGATATCAGAGGGCCCTGTGAAGCAACCTCCTCCACAGTTCTCCCAGGCTTGGTATGCACTAATTAAGGTTGGATACAGCTGAGGTCTGACACTGGGGCCTACCAGCATGGCTGCAAGCAGATCTTTCTTTATTCAGATATTACCTGGTCCTTGATTTCCCTTTTTTGTCACAGGACTGACTTCTGAGTAGACATGCATAGGATGGGGCTCACAGTCTTGTGCCTGCTGCCTCCAGGCGAGGAGGTGGTCCTGTGGGGCATCCTGTGGGGCCAAGGTGACCATGTACAGTGGACAGAGTGCTTGTATGGAAGAGCAGGGACTGTGGAGGGTGGAGAGGCAGGTGAGGCAGAGCCTCCCCACTGGAGCCTATTGAAAAGCATTGCTCCGTGGGCCACGCCCAAGTCCCCACCACCCACGCACTCTGCCATGGGAAGTACCCAAGCACCCACCACTCACGAACACTGCTTGGGTGCTTCCCATAGTGGCTGCATTTTTCAAAGGACTCTGGTGGGGAGGGTCTGCCTCCCCTGCGTCCCCACCCACCCACCACACACTCCCTTCTACGAATGGCGTTGCACTCTCCATGCAGATGCTGTGAGCGAAATGAGGCGTGCATGTTATCCAAAGTCAGTGCCAGCCAAGGACCTCTGGATGCCTGGCATGGCATACCCAATGATGTGCATTGACCGGATAATGTGTCAACTTCTGCTCCTCCCACTCCCCAATGCTCTAGCTCAGTGTTTCTAAATCAGTGGTATGGGTGCCGCCAGTGGCACTTGAAGTGGTGTCTGGTGGAACTCACGGGACCCTTGGACACCTGCCTCCTGGCAAGGAGACCAAGAACACGATGCAACAAACAGCAGTAGGAGGTCAGCCAGGTAGACAGAGCTCCAAAGCATGCTTTTCCAGGGTTGAAAAAATTCTCCAACCTGAGCCTCTAACTGGTGTTTGTTGTGTTGCATCTGGCCTCCTAACTGGCAATAATGTCATCACCAGTTACTTCCGATGGTACTTCAAATAGGTGGACCATGTGATGTGGTACAGCAGAGGACAATCTTTGAGAAACAGTGTGGTTTTCAACCTTTGACACGCTACAACCCGAAAGAAAGAAAGAAAGAAAGAAAGAAAGAAAGAAAGAAAGAAAGAAAGAAAGAAAGAACTATCGATCCCTCCTCCCCTCTTGGGACCCTATCTGCCCACCCTCACCCAGTGGCGTCGCTAGGGGGGTGCAGGGGGTGCAAGCCACACCAGATGACACACACGGGGTGACGCACGGGGGGGGTGACATGCTAAAATTGCAGTGGTTAGGAGTAACCCGATCATATATACGGTTGGATGCAGAATTTCGAGCGGAATGCAATGCAAACAACTAGAGTGAAATATCTCTTTTCTATCAAAAGTTATGGCCAAAAAACTGGAGAACAAAAAATGCATGGAGCCCTATGGAAAGTGAAAGTGAGCTGTATCATGCGTTTACTTGCGAGTAGGTAAACTTGCCTTAGTCCGTCGGAAAGGGCAGGCTGAGCGGAATCCAACAACACCAGAATGGTCCTGATCCAATGAATGCAGCCCCCAAAATCAGTCCCTCCCTCTAAGCAGATTAATGTATTGAGCCCTATGGAAAGCTAAACTAAGCCTCACGGTTGCATTTACTTGCACATAAGCAAACATGCCCTGGCTGGTGTGGAAGATCAGGTGAAGTAGAGTGCAAGGCTACCAGAATGGTCCTGATGCTATGCACCTCGAGCTAAACAAGTGCTCCAGAAGGCAGCCTTCCCCCCCCCCCCCACTAAAAAGGATCAAAACAGAGGCTTCAGCTGATAAGGTGAACCTTTTTGAGACTTGCAAAGCCAGGTGGATCCTGACAGTGATCTGGTTTAAACAGAAGTTCTTAAATTGAACTGGGCACTGGGTAGGGCTGAAAACCTTTCTGATTTTGGAGGGGGGGGGGTGTTATTGCAGACAGTCTACAGAGGAAATTCACTTGGTGGCCCAGCGTTGGCTTCTGCTTATTTAATTTGTTTTACTTTATTTATACTTATTTTAATTTGCCTGATGATGTCACTTCCACCATGACATCACTTCTGGTGGGTCTTGGACAGATTCTAAAAAGTGGGTGCCAGTGCTAAAAGTTTGAGAACTGCTGCAATAAGGTGTTAGTAAGTTGACACCCAGAGGTGTGTGTGACACCCCTAGTGACCAAAATCACTAAAATCATAATTTGGAAGAATAATACCATCATGTTATATATCAATCAATGCGTAATTTCATACAGAATGTGTTCTGTCTTTGTTCTATCAAAAGGTACTGCCAAAAAACCAGTGGGGGCGGCGTGATGGTACATCACCACGCCCACCACCTGGTGTGTTGCCCCACCCACTGCATGGGGGGTGAAGTGCATCACGCACTAGGTGACACAAACCCTAATGACGCCACTGTCCTCACCGCATCACTGCCCACTCCCCACCCCCATTATGCCCTCCCAGAACTGTTCACTGTAGCAAAATTTTCTTGTTAGAAAGAGCAGAAAAAGTTACCACAAAGCCTTGCACTGGTGAAAGCTGTATTAGTACAATTGCTAAGAACCTGAGCAGGACTGGGACACAATCTCCTGGGGCCTGAAAGGGCACTACAGATGCCTCTCCCTTTACCTGGTGATGCTCTAGTCCAGTGGTCTTCAACATTTTCATTCCCTTAAGTTGCTGCAATCCCACAACTGAGGTTTTGCAACCCCATTGGGGTCCTGACCCCAAGGTTGAAGAACACTTCTTTAGCTCAGCAGTCTCATCCCTCTACATTTCCATTTTCTCTCTGGCCCCTCTTCATTTTTTAATCCAGAGTGTGGAAGGAGGAGGAGAAGCACTGGAAGCATATTGGGAGACAGAGACCGGCAAACACCCCCCTCATCGGTCTGCTGTCTGAGGTGACCAGTTGGCCTCAAAGATGAGCTGATCATGTCCAAGGTGACAGTTCTGCTGCCCCTTTCATCGTGATAGCAACATGTATGTCCCATTCAGTAGTGCAACGCAGGCCTGCACCTGTGCCACCGCTTTTTGTTCCCAGATTGAATTGGTGGAAGTTTTAAAAGCCCTTATTATAGAGTGGATGTCATCCTCCAACCTCAGCCAAAGTGCATGATAGTAATCGTTTTTTAATCTCTCTGTGTATGTATACCTTGAAGTGACATTCTTTTTCAATAGTCTTATATTTTAACTATTCTGACTTGTTTGTCATAAGTCGCTTTATTACAGTAAAATGACTAATTGCATTTTCATATAAATGAATTTTTTTTTGCAGTCCTGGACACACTTACCTGGAAGTTAGTTCAATTGGCTTATTCCTGAGTAAACATCCCTAGGATTGCATTGACACCATTGACTGCATTTGAAACCATGCCTCCCCAGTCTCCACCAGAGACAGTAACAGTGGACTGTATCTCAGAAGTGTTATCCTATCCATCCCCATCGATTTTCACATACTTATTTCAATAATTTATAACCCTCTTTTTTATGATATCTTTTTTAGATGACAGAGGGCAAGAATGCTGTATAGACACTATCCTGGGATATTTTCCAGCTGGGGTGTCCTCAGAAGAGTATCCTGACCCCTCATGAACATTTTTGTACTTGGCCTAAAGACTAAAGGGATCTATGCCTTAAGTTTGGGGTGTGTTTTGAACTATTGCTGGCCTTTTATCATGTGTATAACTGGAGTTTTAGCTGATTTTTTTTTGGGGGGGGGGGAACAAAAGTTATTATTCCTTTTCTTAGATTTTAAACAAAAGAACATTTCAGTTCTAGCCTGTGAGCAGGAAAACAACTGCCTTGTGACCACCAGCAGATACTAAAACTTGGCCTTTCACATTGTCAGGAATCAAACAAGAGGATTGTAATAACAATTCTTTTAAAAAAGCATTGGAGGTCAAACCAAATACAAGTACAGGCATACTTTGACTTTCATCCACTTGACCTTCATCGTGTTGCACTTTCAACTGCTTTCAAATATAACCACTTTTCAAATTTTGTTTACATTTTTCCTCTTTCGTGTGGTTTCATACAACCTTCCACAACATTCATTAATGTTCTTATACATATATTTTTTATTTCTGTTATTTAGGTTTTACATGTATTTGCATGTGTTATATAGAGAGTTATTTATGTTTTTCACTGACCAAAATAAATTTGCAAGCTAAATAAGGCTATGCTTTGACATTCATCCATTTTTGACTTTCATCCTTGCTCTGGTCCCCAACTGGACAAAAGTGCAAGGTATTGCAGTAACAGAAAGGTAGCCATGTAACATGTCAAGTTTATTATGTTTACTAGCAGGATTGATGCCAGATTAAATGAAACAATGAGGATCATAAGCGGCTGTATAAGACCCACTCCTATCTCTTGGCTCCCCATCTTGAGCCACATAGCACCACCAACCCTACAGAGACAAGAGGCTTTAGTGAAAGAATATAGAAAAATCACCAACAACCCTCTTTTATCAGTACATGCCAATCTTCCTCTTCTATCAATTGGTAGGCTTAAATCCAGGAAGCTGTCTCTGGCATTCGCACAACATCTGCACAACAATTTTAACACCAATGCCCAATGGAAAGCTCAATGGACATTTGAATGCCCAGAAACGGGTAGATACATAGACAGTCCTACACTTAAGATGTCAGGTTTCGACTTACCTCACCGGCACTGGAAAACTTTGAACAGGATCCATACCCTACATGGTGTTAGTCAGGACTCAATGTTTAAATGGGGGCTAGTATCTACCCCACAGTGTGATTGCAGGTTCTTCCACCAAACCATATACCACATTGTGTCTGGCTGAAAACTGAGGGCATATACTGGCCCATGGTCTGACTTTTTCAAAGAAGGCAACTCTGTCCTTGAATGGCAGGTCAAACTGGACATTGACATTTGACCTAGTCTAATTGATATCTAAGTCCATGTATTATATGCCAAACGCTATATAAATAAATGAATGAATGAATGAATGAATAAATAAATAAATAAATAAATAAATTCAGAACTATTATTCTGTTCTATGGGGTTTACTACCAGATAAATGTGAATAGGATTGACACTTAACAACATAGTCCTGTGCGTGTCTACTTGGAAGTAAGACTCATTGAGCTTTCAATGAGACTTGCTCTCAGCTAAGCATGTATAGCAGGGGTGCCCAAACCCTGGCCCTGGGGCCACTTGCAGCCCTCAAGGATTCCCAATGCAGCCCTCAGGGAGCCCTCCGTCTCCAATGAGCCTCTGGTCCTCCAGAGACTTGCAGGAGCCCACACTGGCCTGACACAACTGCTCTCAGTGTGAGGGCGACTGTTTGACCTCTCACGTGAGCTGTGGGATGAGGGCTCCCTCCACTGCTTGCTGTTTCGTGTCTGTGATGCAGTAGCTGCCTTTTATAGGCCTTGAGCTATTGCAAGACCTTCATTCATTCATATAAACTCATCTTTTAATATATTCATTTATGTAAACTTATGTAAATTTATTCAAATTTTAAATGTAAATTAATTATTTTCTTCCCCGGCCTCCAACTCAGTGTCAGAGAGATGATGTGGCCCTCCTGCCAGAAACTTTGAACACCCCTGGCATATAGGATTGCAGCCTCACAGCCCAATCCAAACTAAATTCCCCCAAGATGAGGTAGCAGTGCCAGCATGGCTTGCACTACATTCTGTGAGGGAATCTTGCATGTCAGAGGTCTCCCCTAGGTAAGAGGACATTCACATTTGTCCGTTTGACCCAGGGAAAGCCCCAGCAGCTGCAATGGGGCAACTCAGACCTAAGATTCTACAGACCTTGGCTATGAAGCTGGGGCCCCACAAAAATTGTTTCCAATTGGACCAAGCAGCTCCTAAGGCCAGCCCTTTTTATTCCACCCTTCCCCTTGAACATCAGGGCATCCATGGCAGCTTACAACCATAAAACAAATACACAGAAACAAATTACACTAAAATCAGCATTAAGAAAATACATAAAGGTATAATAAATAAAAAATTAAAAGTCATTGACAGCAGCAATTACTGAGCAAAAAGAGTAACCAAGAGAAACAAAGTTAGGAGGGGGGAGATAACTGAAATAAATATGTTTACTCAGAAGTAAGTCCCATTCTATTCAATGTAACCTGCCCCCAAGTAAGTATGTATATAGGATTGCAGCCTAAAGGTGGTGTTTTCGCAGCTATTTTCTTTTTTAGCCTTTTGGTGTCTTTAAGTGGCAGCAGAGCAACTATTTTTGTTTGCTTTCTCTGTAAGTTCAATAAAGGGACTTTTAAAAGATGATGTTAGAGTTTTTTTTTTCCTCCCAAATCTTATGACTATTTTTCCTGTTTGGAGCCTGCTACTCACTTTTTCTGAATCTGTGCTGTCCATCAGGAAAACATGGGAGTCACAAGGTAGTCCTTGATAATCACAAGGTCTCCTTTAGGATTGAGTAACAAAGACATCTTTTAAACATTTTTTAATGGAACTTTGGTTGAACTTCAGCTGCTGATACATGTTTCTTCAACGTAGATCTCACTGGATTCAATAGGGCATATCCCCTAGTAAATGTGTTTAGGATAGTTGATCCTGAATGGTCTGAATGTGTCTGAATGGTTGAAAAAGAGGGACAGAATACATAGCAGAATAAGGACCAGAGAGAGGTGGGGGGGGGTAATGACCTCAAAGCTGCAAGTGGACATGGCAATGGGGCAAAGGAAGCTGAGGAGTGAAGAGGATCCAATAAGCATGGATGCTCCTGTGTCTTGCCAAGGCTATAGATCTCCAATCCTCTCTACTATAATAAGAATTTAGATTATGGAGAACTGATCTGCCTTAATCGTGTAGGCAGTTTCCCATCTGAAGTTTCAGGGATTCATGAGTATTTTCATCATCTCACCTACGCAATATAGATCTCTCTGCCAGCTGAATATTTTGCATGAAGTATAAAAGCAGAATGAGATCACCTTGGAACTTGTCTGACTTGTGTAGTTCGCAAGAGAATAAATCTGTTTCAGTGCTTGCTGCAGGCACTCTCAAAAGCATCATGCACAAAACTATGTTTGCCTTGCCTGTTTGCTACAGATAACTGTAGATAACTGCCCATCCGAAATGTCATGTGTGATGTCATGAAATCACTATATGTTGTGTGTTCTATTACCTTTTCTGCTCTTTTGCCTGTTTCTCTGGAATTCTGTGTGTGTCTCATAGTTTGGGACAGAGGTTCCCAAAGTGAGTGTCAAGACAAGCCCCCAGGGGCGTCGTGGGACGTGCACCAGCGGAGCCCCTCAGCAACACAATTGCAAAGCAATGTGACAGACTACGGAGCAGAGACTCCCTGGTAAGTTGTGTGATCAAACAGGGAAGACAGGAATGGGAAGGAATTGCACGTGCTAACCACTTGGTGCTATTGCCTTGGACCAGCGTGCAGTCAATAGCAGCCCCTCTCTGGACTCTAACATGTGGTTTCCCCAGGAATTACAGTACTTCATTCAGCATAAGGTAAATTACCTGAATATATACCAAAAGCAGAGGATCAACAACCAAAGGAAAAACAATATTTCTAGATTACATTTTACTTGTAGTGCAAATTGCTTTAGTTTTAATCATGGCACGTAACAAAGCAGACACTTTGAAAGTTTAAGCCCCTAGTTTAAGCTAAGAATTTACAAGACACCTCATGTGTTGAAATACCTCTGTACAAAATTGCAACAAAATAATAACGTAGTTAAACATTTCTATGAAATACAGTTCCATCTGTAACTGCCCTTAATGGACAGAAATATGAAAATCACTCTTCAACATGTCAGACCCCATTGTCCACCTAGTAATGAGAGTATTTCTACCCAAACCACAATCTTCGTCATGAGAAGGAATAAAATAAGGAATATAGCAATGCACACTCCAATGAGTACTCTATGGTGCCCTCTTGAGCATGCAAGGGAAGAGGGAAGGCATGGACTCAGAATCACTATGCCAGTGATTTTCAACCCTTTTCATCTCATGGCACACTGACAAGGCATTAAAATGGTCAAGGCACACCACCAGGTTTTTGACAATTGACAAGGCACACCATGCTGCCAGTGGAGGCTCACATCTCCCATTAGCCCTATTAATAAATGACCTTCCCCCAAATTCCTGTTGCACACCTGTGGACCACTCATGGCACACCAGTTGAAAATGGCTGCACTATGCAATGGAGATCTAGCAGTGTCCTCTCTTTTCATATGCCACTATTGTTCAAGCTCCTCTCTTTACTTGCCTTCTTGCATATCCCTTCCACACTTCTGTTTCAGCATTAAAATCTACAGTATACTGGTAAAAACTATGGAACTATCCAAGAACATGCAGATGTGCAGCACCCCTAACAATTCAGGATTGCCCTGGAGATCAGAATGTTAACAGAGATGTTAACAGTGACATTATGTCATGTTGGGGGGGAAAAAAATCCCCAAGAATGGCATCAGTAAGAATTGCTTCTTGGTATTGAAATGCAGAATCTTTGCAATGCAGCAAATAGAGCATATTCCTCATTAAGCTTGCAGATCACTGCACTGCTACAAAAAAAGGAGAGCCTTTGCTCTTGCTAGATTTAGGCCCAAATCCTAACCAACTTTCCGCTATGCTACAGGCATAGCGGTGCCAATGGGATGTGTGCTGCATCCTGCAGTTGGGTGTCACTCACGGAGGCCTCCTCAAAGTAAGGGAGTGCTTACTCCCTTTCCTCAAAGCTGCATTGCCCTTATGTCAGTGCTGGAAAGTGGATTAGGATGGTGCCTTTAATGTCCTCCCATCTGTAGTCACTTGGAAAATTTAATAAGATAACCTGTGCTGACAGGTGCTGCCCTTGTGGGCAGGGTTGCATTGAGACCATTGTCCACCCTTTTCTTTACTGACCCTTTTACAATGAGATCTGTCAAAGATATCTGGACCCCATCTTGAGAACAAGAGGAGGACTTACTGATGTGGCAAAAATTCATTATCTCTTAACTGACTCTTCTGCTGAAATAACTAATATGATGGCAACCTTCCTGTATCAAGCTTACCAAGCTGTGCAACAGAGAAGCTGAATTGCTTCCTAGCTGGTCTAATGTATATAGTTTGCAGATTTGTTTGTTATATATGCTAATGAAGGATTCTATTCAGTCAGAGTTGGCAGTTCTACCTAGAAATATCTGGATCTCAGGGACTGAAAGCCAAACTATCAATCTGAACACATTTTGAAGATGTGTATTTAGGGCATAATCCTAACCCCTTATGTCAGTGCTTTCCAGCACTGACATAAGGGCAATGCAGCTCTGAGGGAAGGGAACAAACATTCCCTTACCTTGAGGAGGCCTCCGTGAGTGACACCCAACTGCAGGATGTAGCACATGTCCCACTGGCATTGCTATGCCAGTGCTGGAAAGTACTGACATAAGGGGTTGGGATTGCGCCCTTAATAACAGAACAGCCTTATTAAGTGAAAAGCAGCCATTAAGTGGGGGTCCATCCTGACCAGGATCATAGTGCACAGTGAGGGGGTGGTGAACCCTTTTCCTTCAATGCTATTTCTCCTACTTAAAATCTCACCTCCCATTTCTCTGTATTTCTTGGATGTAGGATAGGGAGAATATAAACACATTTTTTTTTGTAGGGTACTGGCTCAGATTATGCCCTTCCCACACAGAGGTGCATCTATGTCCATCACTTTCATCAGAAACTTTGTAAGGTTTTCCAGATGCTGTGCCTCCCTTCTCCCCACCCAGGATAAGCAAGAGGATAGGAAGAAGAAATTCATTTCTTCAAGTGTGAAGGTCTATTCCTGCTGTCATGCTTGATTTCCAATGCAATATCACATCTGAAACAAAGTGCCAGATTTGATGCGATGCAGGAGATTGGTAATCTACTGATGCCTTCTTTACAGTACATGGGGAGGGTTTTTAAACCTCATTTATTTCATATATGTAAGGGAAGGAAACTAACCTGATGATAAATTGTTGAAATGTGTTGCATATTCATCATATATTGGAAATACTGAGCACTATTATGATCTATTTCTTACTGAGTTATTAATAAATGGATGCATAAAGTATTCCAAGTTAGGGACAATTCCAATATATTTCACTTTTCAACAAAAGCACTATTGAAAGGTTTAATTGTGCTCAAAATATCCAAATATAGTAAACACATACAATTTTTAGAAAACATTATGTGTAAAAAGAACAATAAGAAAGTTTGCTGGTTACATTGGTGCAGGTCATTTTCTTGGCATATATGGGCATTTCAAGTTTGGGCTTCTTACACATCAGAGATCAGTGTAGCCTAGAAGCCCACTGTAATCAGATTAGATGCTTCAGAAGGTGTAGGATTTGGGCAAGGTTTACAGATTATGAAAGTCTTAGGGCGCAATCCTAACCCCTCATGTCAGTGCTTTCCTGCACTGACATAAGGGCAATGAAGTTCTGAGGTAAGGGAAAAAACATTCCCTTACTTCGAGGAGGCCTTTATGAGTGACACCCAACTGCAGGATGCAGTACATGTCCCATTGGTATTGCTATGCCAGTGCTGGAAAGCACTGACATAAAGGGTTAGGATTGTGCCCTTAGTGATTCACTATAAGATTACAGTATGAGACCCATGGCATCAGGTTTCATGTCCCCAATCTAGTTGAGATCTCTATCATAGGTTCAACTTACTATAGATCCATAGGCAAGCTAACTGTAACAAAAGTATAAAACCAGCTGGTGATTTACATTGGGAAGAAAATCTAGCAATAGATAAAGTTGGATGATAGACATAAGACATATGTTTTTCAAGAATATGGTACAGAGTTTATTATTTTTCTTTCTTACATAATCACATAATTTAAATAGTTGTGAAATGTCTTTTAATTGATATTTACAAGTTATGGCCAATGCACAGCCAAAATGCCTTGGATAGGTTACAGTAAAAAACCCAAAACTATTATTATTATTTCCAATAAAAACTAGATGCTCCAGACAGCATTAGAGGTTTCCAGTATTTCCTAGGAAGAACTAGAAAGTACAGCATCTGTTGGGAGAAACTATGAAGTTCTGACTGGTCAAAACTAGAAGGTTCAAGCAATGTTCAAGGTTTCTAGTAGCACCTAGTCAGAATTAGAAACTACCCTGTCTAATGGAAACATCTAGTTCCAACTAGGAAGAATGAGACACTCCAGATGTTTTAAAGGTAGTGAAAATAGTTTTTCCCTAGTTTTTACACCATCCGGAGTGTCTAGTTTTCATTAGATAGAACAGATTTCAGGTTTTTATAGTAACAGATATACACAACACCAGTGCTTTTTTTTGTAAAAGAAAAGGTGCAGGAACTCACAACTTGTTAATCTTTTATTTATTTATTTTTGAACCATTTTTTATTGGAGAAATAAAATATTTTTTATGTGCTTTCCCCCTAAAGATGAACTTACTTCTGAGTAGACATGCATAGGATTGGGCTGTCAATCTCCACATCCCCTTCCCCCTAGCTACTTTTTCTACACATGGGGAAAAATACTGTACAGGTGCACTTGTAGCGTGTAGTATGTAGTGTGGCACTACTTCGCGGAGAGGAAGCAGTGAATGGATTCCGAAAAATGGCTTACATGAGTTCCATGTAGTAAAATTACTCTAAGCAACTGTGGGAATAAGAACAAAAAAGGAATTCTTACACGAGAGGGGTCCTTAGGTGCACATAGAAACTGCTATGTTTGCAAACAAGGGATTAAATATGGTTTAATTCAGGTATCAGAATATTCTGTGTCTTTGGGAAGGTGCTTGGCATGCAATTGTATGTTCTCTGCTGCCCTGAGCAGCTGCTGTGCATTGCTGGAGAGGAGCTGCAAACGCTGGCTGGCGGAGGGCATGCTTGTGGGGAAAGGATGAGGAGAATCTCTGGCAAGGCTGGACAGCATGTTGTACACATGTAGAATCCCTTTTCACCTGCCCTTAGCATGTGAAAACAGGTGCAGATATATATCTCTGCCAGGATTAAGAGCCCAATCCTAGGTATGTCTACTCTGAAGTAAGTCTTGTTCTAGTCAATGGAGCTTGCTCGCAGGAAAGTGCCTAGGATTGCGGCCTAAGAGCCCAATCCTATGCATGTCTACTCAGAAGTCCACTTTAGTGAATGGGGCTTACTGTGGATAGGATGGCAGCCTTAGAGTCCAACCCTGTGCCTGTCTACTCAGAAGTAAGTTCCATTATAGTGAATGGGGCTTACTGTGGATAGGATGGCAGCCTCAGGGCCCAATCCTGTGCCTGCCTACTCAGCAGTCAGTCCCATTAGAGTCAATGGGGCTTCCTCCCAGGAAAGTGTGGAGAGGACTGCAGCCTCAGAGCCAAAGCCTATGGCTACTCAGAAGTCAGTCCCATTAGAGGCAGTGGGGCTTTCTCCCAGGAAAGTGCGGACAGAACTGCAGCGAGCCCCTCCTGTGCCTGTCTACTCAGAAGTCAGTCCCACTAGAGGCAGTGGGGCTTCCTCCCAGGAAGGTGTGGAGAGGACTGCAGCGAGCCCCTCCTGTGCCTGTCTCCTCAGAAGTCAGTCCCATTAGAGGCAGTGGGGCTTCCTCCCAGGAAAGTGTGGAGAGGACTGCAGCCTCAGAGCCAAAGCCTATGGCTGTCTACTCAGAAGTCAGTCCCAGTAGAGGCAGTGGGGCTCACTCCCAGGAAGGTGTGGAGAGGACTGCAGCCTCAGAGCTCTTCCTCTGCCTGCAAGGCTGCAGTCTATGGGCTGCAAGGCTATGACAAGGCTATGACTCAGGCTGCAAGGCTATGACACTTTCCCAGGAATAAGCCCCATTGAACTCAATGGAACTTACTTCTGAGTGGACATGCATAGGCTTGGGCTTTCAGGCTGCAAGGCTATGCACCCTTCCCAGGAGCAAGCCCCATTGAGCACAATGAGACTTACTTCTGAGTAGACATGCCTAGGCTCGTGCTGCAGATTGGCATGGGGGATGTACCAGCCAGCTTTCTTCCCCTCCTCCTCCGCCAAGCCAGTACCTGGGTGTTCCGTGGGTGCTGCAGCCCGTCTCCCTGGCTGGCTAGCTGGCTGTCCGTCCATCCATCCTCCTCCTCAGCATTGGTGCGTGTCTCCCGTGCCCTCCACCAGCTTGGAAGCTGCGCGGGGAAGCAGAGTGCAGGGGGAGGGGAGGCGGGCTGGGCTCAGGCGAGAGCTTGGAGATGGGGGTAGGAGGGGGTTGTTGTGCGGTCAGGCAGGGGCCAGGCACCCGCCCACCCTGCACCCCCCAGCACCCACCCAGCAAATGCCTCTGTTTTGCTCCCCCCTCCTGGAATGCCTCCAAAGGGGAGGAGCCCGTGAAAAAGGTGCCGGAACTCCGTCCCTCCGCGTTCCATTAGAAAAAAAGCCCTGCACAACATAATCATGCTATAAAGCTCCCTCCCCAATGCCAACTTTAAAAGAGCTGGTTTGAGAAGTAGGCTTAAAGATTTGGGGATTCTTGATTGGACATCCCACTATCCAGCTCCGAGAAAACATCACAGCCAAATAGTTCTATCCGAAGAACAATTCTCTCATTCCATGTTTTAGGTATGACGCGAATGAATCTGGAAAATATGGGTGGGCTGAAGAATTGCTTGGTTTGGCTGCTGCTGTTGATGTTCCCTGTGAATACCTAGAAAACACATAAAAGTTTCATTTAATTTATGAAACTGCACGATTAATGTTTGCATGTATTTTAGATAATTGCCTAAGAATCCTTGCAGTAGTAGATCATTTGGAGAAGAAACATCTGATCTGCATGCAATATCTGAGTTAAGCCTATGAAGTTCCCTTATGGTGAAGCGGATCTTTGGTCTACCCTTTGATCCAGTATTGCTTCCCAATTGGCAACAGCTCTCTAAGGTCATGGTTAGAGATCTTTCCCAGATGCCAACCCCTAAAGTGTACTGCCTACCAGCCTGCCTCATTCTTACATCCACAATTCCCCTCACATACATTCCCTCTGAATTGACAACTGGGACCACCCAGTGCTGAGGTTTCTAACTGTTGATCTATTTTGTATATTGTCTATATGTCAAAACACAGCCCAGAGATTTAGCTCAAGTGTTCAGATGCCTCTGTTTTAGTTCACATCAGAGGAATGTACCCTGATCCTAATACAGGCATCAGTTAGCTCCATGGTTGAGCAAACCCATTAGGAAGTATATAGTTACTGGCTCCCTGCTGGCAGACTGATATCCAGTATGAAAAAAAAGAGCAACATGTTGGAAACTTAATATGTTCCCATGGTTAAACTAAGACAATTAAGAAAAAAATTTACCTTGTCCATAGAAGTTGAGGTATCTAAATAAGACTTCCATACAGAGCCATCATCACTGAAAGCAATGGAAAATGACTTCACATACATTTCAGTAGACAACGATTTAGCACCTTGTGTTGTGATGGCTGAAATCTTTTTTGTCTGAAGGAGGTCGACCTGAAGCCACTGATAGTTGTTGTTTGACTGTAGGATTAACAAGTGCAGTTTAACCTTTGATCTGGTAAGCATTTCTAACATGCATCTAAAGTATGCAAATAATCCTTGAAGATCTACACAAGAGTCATGAACAAGGAGCTAGAATGAAAGGGTGGGAAATGGCACCCACCAATAAATGCAGGTATGTCCCCAACTTAAGGATGTCCTGAGTAATGGATTTCCATGTCTGTCCTTTTGCCCCAGGTGCAGTCTTCCAGTTTTGAGCTTAGATAATGCCATTCAGACTTACATTGGTTCCGACTTCCAGACAAATATCTGGAATGGAATCTGTACATAAGTTGGGGACTACCTGTACTGCCTGCATTTACACTGCAATCCTATGCATATTTACACAGAATTAAATCCCACTGAAATCAGTGGGGCATGCTGGAGCCTTAATGTTTGGTTTCAAACATCTCAAGAGGGTAGTATTAAATGCTATATAAGTAACACTTACTCTGGAACAGGCCCACTGACTTCAATTGAAGTGATAGAATCATTAAAAAGGAGCTAATTCACTATCAGCAGCAAAACTTCAGTTTTGTATCTTCTTTTACCTTTGCTTGCCAGGCATTGACTCTCCCTTTTAGATTGAGGCGGGCAAGAGATGGTTCCCATGAACTGACCCAATTCTTCTTATAGGAAGAAGCTGTTATCTGTGCATTCTTGATAGCTCCACTTTCCATTCCCAGCGGCATAAAGCAGCCTGTCATGAAAACAGTAGCACATCCTCATTAGATCTCCTAAACTTGGGCACTCCAAACCCTGGCCCATGGACCAGATCTGGGGTTTGGACACCCCCCCCCCTGCAGAGGGCAGCGCTTATCATTCTGCATCCCTGCATGGGTTTGAAAGAAATGCAGTACTGCAGCAGAACAGCAAGCACCATTCGGAACGGGGAGGGCTTTTTGGGGACTCAGGGGTTTCCAGTTTGGAGACCTCTGTAAAGTAGTAGAATGATCTACAAAGCAATAGATTCCAGATTGGGAGTTACATTTTTGCGGTTGATTTGTTCTCGTGCTTCTGTTTTTTTCCCCAGTCTTGTAAAATATCTTCCCTCAGTGATGTAACAAGGGCAGAGCCTGAGGGGCACCTGCATTGGGCACTATGCCAAGGGAGGCACAATTTTTTTAAAAAAGGAAAAAAAGTCAGGTGCTTTTGCCTCCCAGAGCAGTAACTGTGGGATAGGTAGCCAATGAGCTGGTGACCAATGACCACCTCTTGTGGTCATTTTTCTGGCACACCTGCAACACTGGCCTTACTGGAGCTGGGCAAGTCAACTATTTTCTTGGGCAGAGTGGCAACACAGATGGAAGCAGAAGTGATGTCATGACATCATGATGTCACCACCCCAGGCACTGCAGCCCCTGGGAACGCTTTTGTCTTCCCTCCACCCTGGTGTTTTCTGGGAAGAGAAAAGGAGCAGAAAGAATTGTAGGTCCATACTGTGTAGAACCAACTTGTGCTACTAGATAGCAGGCCAACATGTCTGTAGTTTCCTTTGTTCTCTCCACTGCATATTCCAGATAGATGTTTCAGACAATGGACACAGGAAAGAGGCATGCAGAGTGTGGGCAAGCAGGTGAAAGGAGAAACAGGCAGTACCAGTATAGCATCAGAATCTATCCTGCAGATTTTCTTGGGTGACATTTTGGAGCCTGTTCAATAAGAACAGTCTGGAAGAGAGATTTTCAACCTTTTTCATCTCATGGCACACTGACAAAGTACTAAAATTGTCAAGGCACACTCTCAGTTCTTGGACAATTTACAAGGCACACCATGCTGTTGGTGGGGGGCTCATATCCCCCAATGGTCCTCTTAATAAATGACTCTCCACTAAATTCCTGCGGCACACCTGGGGACCATTCGCAGCACACCAATGTGCTATGGCACAGTGGTTAAAAATGGCTGGTCTGGAAAATACTTTATGTTGGAGAAGTGATGTTTAAGTATTGCAAAACCTGGCTGCAAGAAGAAAAACTGCCAGGTTATGCTACCTGTTTAAATCAGAAGAGAGCAAAATGAGGCAGAGACTTTGAATTCAATCCTGAATTTGACAGTACGCACTGTCGCAAATATGCCATAAGTCACGTTTGCAAGCCCTAGCACCGATGCTCCGCTGGTGGTAGCCTAGCAGCAGTAGGGCTGGTTGGTGCCATAACCAACCAAGGTTCAAGTTGGTGCCATAATGCACATTCGCAAGCCCTAGTACCAGTGCTCCACCAGTGGTAGCCCAATGCCAGCTGCGCTGGGCTACTTCCAGGTGAACACCAGAGCTCTGCCACTTAGCAGTTGTACAGAATGCCTAGCAGCAGTGAGGTGGGAGGAGGCAGGGAGGAGGTGTTCTGGGATGGGGAGAGGTTAGAGGGAGGGCAGGGAGGAGGCATTCTGGGGGAGGGAACAGGGAGGGAGGGAGGTGGACCAGTTGAGCTTTGCTCTGTGTCAGGCTCACCACCAGACACGGAGCCTCTTGATTCTCCGCCGACCTTTGAGTCGTGAGGCTACTCACTTTACCTGGGGGAAGGATGAAAGTCCCCTTCTCCCGAGGAGCTACCAGCAGTTGCCTGAAGCGTGCTGGATGCAGCGGCTGCCATTTTCAGCGCCACTGCAACCTGCACCCTGGGCAGCTCAGGATTGGGTTGTGAGTCTCAAGAATTTGAATAGTTTGTCAGAGTAATGTTTTGGACTACAGAATGGTCAACTGATTTTCCTCATCTGGTGATTGTATATAAGAGCCATATATCTTCATACCTTACCTTCTATTTCACAACCAAGGAGTTCCATACGAAGAACAGGTCTGTAAAAGAATTTGGTTGGATATACTCTAATATATCTGGCAATGATAGGAGGATCAAAGTAATTTTCTTTCACTCCACGAGAATCTGAATTTCCTTTAAAAAGCTAAGGAAAAAAGAAAGCTTTGTAATTAATTACACAATACTTTTTCGTTTGGTTACAAGAATAACCTTCAAAATAGTGATCATGCACATAAGGTACTTTTTATAAGCAGATGCATATACTTTCTTGTGTAGGTTCTGCTAATTTCTGTGCAGTTGCTGACATGAAGAAGTTAACATTATCAGCCTTGATCCAGTCAAAAGCAACAAGCTGTAGGTGTACCAACTGGTAGCTCTGAATGAGGATGTGAATCAGATGTTCCAAGTTAGTTCAATGAGGATAGTAATGAGCATCACTATATAAATGGCAATGCATATCAGCATATCTAAGTTCAGCTGCTGCTTTCACATACAGATCACCCTGATTGATTAATTCTTTTTGGGTCTGGGAGCCTCTGGATGCAACCAGAGAACACCTCCAGTCACATCCAGAGGTAATAATGGAATGACCAGCAGATTCACTTATCCATTGGTTTTGGTATCAGCGGGGGGGAGGGGTGTCTGGGAAAGGATCCCCTACACATACTGAGGTCCAACTCAGAAGTAACCCCATTAGGCTTAGGCTGCAATTCTAACCATACTTTCCTGAGAGTAAGCCCCATTGAACAAAATAGGACTTACTTCTGAGTAGACCAGGTTAGGATTGTGCCCTTAGGCTGTAATCCTATCTAACTAATCAGAAACAAGCACCTCTACTTATGAGAGTAATGTGAACCTCATGCCTGGAAGATTTCCTTCTCTCTTCTCTCACTGCTCTCTTCAAATACTACCCCTTGAACTCAAACTGTCAGTGCCTGCCTGTATTTATTTTTGTCCTGCTGAGTTATTTTATGTCAAAAACAAGTGCAAATTCCCAAGCATACTCACCTTCTGTGTCCCTGTGTGGTTCCCTTTGAAAGCATTCCATTTTCTCCCATCTTTGCTGTAGGTAATAACATATTCTTTCGTATACAAGGCTTTCGTTAACTGCATGGCTCCCTGAGTCTGAATACCTGTTATTACAGCTTGTCTTTCTAGGTCCACCTATACAACAAACACAATAAGCCAAATTTCACTCTCTGGTGGCAGGATAAGAAAAGGCTGCTGTGACTATCCTACACGTACAGATATGAAAACTCAATGGAGAATTTATTACCATATTGTACAGTATTTTATTCTTGTATGTTGTGACTGGGTCAACTTTACAGCTACTTGCAAAGACAAGATGAGTAAAACAAAAGGCGAAGGTGAGGAATCCATGGAACCCAGAATAGTAACACTATGCATTAAATGTAAATGACCAGGTGTAAAATTGGACAAGAATATTGATCAAATCCGGTTCAGAACCTAAATCTTTGTACTACTTAGCTCTCCCTTCCATAGAAAAAGACAGAAGCAATGTATTACAGTGCACAGAGGGTGTAAGAGATGAGCTTAAAGAGTTTCCTAGTTATTTTAATTTTATTCTGAGTTTCCAAAGTTATTTTAATTTTATTCAGAATATTTATACACTATTTTCAATCAAATAAAAGTTCTCAGGTTTAACAGAGGTATAAGAACAAAGTTCCTTGTCCCAAAAAGGCACACAATCTCCAGAATACACAGGCATATCCCTGTGTCTGTGGGGGTTCCATTCCAGAACCCCCCCCCCCCCCATGGATATGTGAATCCACAGATATGGGGGATGCTTCTCCCACCCTCCAGAGGTGAGAGGAGAAGGGGCGGGGGAGCATCCCCCATCCACAGATAAGTGCAGATACGGGATCCATGGATATGGGGCCCCCTTGTACAAGGGAAATATCAGCGAACAGCAACTGGAGGGAAACTATGATAGAACGAACCAGGGATTTTTCTTAGGCCTTCAGTGTTTGAGATTGCTGTTAGCTGCTGGACACTATCCCACTTTGTAGTCATTTGTTCTTGTATCCACAACCTATCATATCACCTTCTCAATATTCCCTTTTCTAAGTCATAAAAAGACAAGCTACTTTTAAATACATGCTCACAAAGTGTTCTTGTTTTTGTGATCATGCTATACCTGGATCCAGGGAAATTCATTTTCTTTTTTCTCAACGCTCCAAGCATTATATTTTCCAGCATTGTTTAATCTTGCTAGTTTAGGTTCCCAGTAGGCTAATTAGGAACAAAAGGAAGATTTCTTATAAATGAAAATGGAAAAGCTAAGGTCTTTTTGCATTCTGGTTTTTAAGAAAAACAAGAGCTTGGCATTCATTATTCCTTCCCAGCATGAATAATGGATTATACTTTGGTACATTACACACTATGTTATGAACAATTGTCAATTATAAATCAATAGTTTATCAGAAAAAAAATGTTCTTGAGTGCCATTGAGAACACATTCAAGATGTTTATCATCTTGAATTCTGTATGCTAGTTTGACGTTCTAGTAATTGATGCGCTGACTGTGTGCTCTGTCAGCTGGCACTGAGGAAGGGAGCTCACACCTACCACAGTGAAAGTATTGGACCAGATTTACTGCACATTATAGAAAGTATAGACGTTAAAGTAAGGGTACATAGTATAGTAAATCATAAAGTTGGAAGAAGACATCTACTCCAGTCCCCTGCTAAAAGCAGGAAAATAGTCTCTGGAGCATCTCCAAAAGGTGCCTGTCAAGCCTCTGTTTGAAGACCTCCAGCAATGGAGAACCCACCACTTCCTTCAGTAACTGGTTCCAATTTTGAACTGCTCTTACCATTTTCTTCCTGATAGCCATCCAAAATCTCCCTCCCTGCAGGTTTAAGCCCTATGCTAGAGACTACAATTAAGTCACCTCTTGCCAAGTGACAAGACAGAAGACACCATATCTTATGGTCCCTTAAGAGGTGAAATTCAACTTACATACATGACCGGAAGCCCTAATTTGTGAATCTTGTATAATGCCACTTTCCAAACCCAGGGGTAACTTGCACCCTGCAGAGGGAATCAGAAACATTTCATTAGACATATACTTAAGGTTGGGGAATTGCATCTTTTTTCTCTTTTTCTTTTTTAATCTATCTCACACTGTCTTCTGACAGCTTTGAATACAGAAATCTAACGGAAATCTTGTTTGTACAGCCTCCACATAAACTGATTTGTGCAAGAAGAGCACATCTGGAAAGGTAAACAGAATTTATCAAGCATAGTCCACATTTTCTGTGACTTCTGTGACTATGTCACCTGTGAAAAAGCTATGTGAAATTAATGGGAGCTTTGCACATTTGCATTCTTCCATAGCTCCCTGCGTTCTTTTCAGTGTGGCCAAAACGGGAAAAATTCCTGCCATACTATTCCTAACAGGTTCTCCTGGCATACCAAGTGCACTCATACACATCAACTTCTGTGGTGCCTATACAGGAGTTCTGTAACCAGGTATATAACAATTTCTGCTGAAAAGAAAAGAAGTCTAATTGAAACTTCCAGTGATCAGAAGGAGAAACTTCTTGGAGCGCAATCCTAACTTGTGCTGGAGCTGGAAGGCCAGGGGGCCTGCGCTGCATCTAGCACAAATTTGGGGCCAGAATCAGCACAACCTAAGGCAAAGGGAAAACTCTCCCCTTACCACATGTTGCGCAGCACTGGCCCCAATGGGTCTACTCAGATCTGAGCCACCTCAGGGGATGGCGCAAATCTGAGTAGACCAGAACAGCCAGAGGCTGCTCCGCCCCACTTGGGAACGGGGTCAGGATCCGGCATAACTGCTGGATCCTGGCCCTGTCTCCCGCTCCCTGCCCACCTGTCCCCAGGATTGCCCGTCCTTCCCCCACCCTTCCCCCACCCCAAAATGCCTCTTCCCCACCATCCCCATCCCCCCCCCCGACCCCTGTGTCAGTTGAACTCAGCCAACACAAACTTACCCCACCAAGTCCAGATCCAGTTCAGGGAGGTCAGTGCAACTCCTTGCGCTGGCCTCCCCAACTCTACAGTCAGTGCAAATGTGTCTTACAGTACATTTGCAACACCCCCAGGTTGGCACAAGTGACTTGTACCAGCCTAACCTGGGAGTTAGGATTGCACTCCCAATTACATGGCCATTCCCATTGCTGCCAAACCTTGTTCCTCCTTCCTATGAGCTCTTACTGCTAATTCCTCTTCCAAACATCTAATTTCTTCCTCTCTTTTATCCATTTCCATTGTAAGTTCATCTGGATGGCACTTAGTCATGACTAATTTTCTTTGGCAGGTACACATCACTTGCAGGTTTTGGTGAAGGGGACACAGTATCCCTGAAGTAATGTGCTTGTCAATGCACAATGTAATGCACATGTGTTACCTGTATCTATCACAGTGAAGGAGGCCTGCATTCCGGCTTCTTGATATTCACCAACTTCTGTATCCACAAGCCATATACCAACTTTTGGTGGCTTCATTTCAATTGTACGGAATGAACCTCGAAAGCAAAGAGGCAGTAGAGGTGTGTTTTTTGTTTGACATAAGGCACCTCTCAATTTATGCATTTTTGAAATAGACTAATTTGCACATTAATACTTGAAGCCTAATTTATGCTGGCAATTTTTGAAATAACATGATCACAGTAGTGGACTTCCTCCTCCTCGCTCCCAGAGCAAAGTTCCGCAAAGCTGCCCCCTGCGAAAGAGCAGGCTGCCCCGCACACAAAGCAGCCCTCCTACCTTTTAGTGTGACTTTAGAGCCAAATGGAGAAGCCTTGTGAGGCTTCCCTGCAGTCTTAAACTGCACATCTGGAAAACTGGAAGTGCAGTTTTTGACCACATCGGGAGTCTCAGGGAAGCTTCCTGCATGGTCCTAGAGGCATGCTGGCTCAGCGTCCAGGGAATTTGTCCCATTTGCCCAGCACTAGATCCGCTGCTGTATGGTCAGTTAGCTGCTAATGAGCTAGCAACTTCTTGTGGGTGGAGAAGTCTCCTCTAATTTTTGTTACTGTCTTCCAGGAGTAGCCACGTTGGACTTCTCTATCTGTGTGTGTGTGTACCTGCTCAGTGAAGATTTTACTTCACACTTAAAGTCCATGAAAGGTTATGCTGAAATTAATTGGTGGTCTTTAAAACACTACAAGACACTGTTGTTAGTATCCTTTGTTAGCAGGAATTAGAAACCATGATCCAAACACCCTCATATTGGAAAGCGCTAGTTAATATGAGTAGAGGCATGGTTGAAAGGTGCATGATACAGCAAACTTGTATCAGTGTCAGTGCTATATTTGGCCAACATGCATTGGGATTTGTGAACGATACACTTTCTACACACCAATCAAATTTTTATATTGCTCATTGTGAGATTAATAGTCTATTTGGTTGTTGGTGTTTTTTTTCCCTGCAGTTTAAAACCAGGTTTTTAAAAAAAATATCAGTTCAATGCTATGATCAGTTCTGCTATTACTAATAGATAATTAAATGCTCTTGTCTACAATGCTGAAGTGACTTCAGATCATTCTAATAACATCTAGTAATATTTACCAGGGAAAAGAGGGTAGACACCAAGCTGATGTTCTTCTATTTCCTGCTCTACAAATGTTTGACCATGAAAATTAATGGCATGGATATCTTTTGGCCCACCCATGTTCAGCATATGCCAATGAACTTCCTCATTCTTATACATCAACAATCCTGGCAAGTCATATGAGATCCCATTAATAGCTGAAAGGGAAAAACACAACTATCAGAGATCAAAGAAACACAGCATGTCCTTTGGTAATCAAAACATTTTTTATGCAGAAAGTTTCACTATAGTTGTCTAAAAATGGTTAAATGCTTCATGGCCTTTAGCATTTAAGATGCATCTCTGAAGGAAAAGGAGAATGGACACAGCACCTAGTGCTTAGCATTGAGCAAACATGCCTGCCATTGTCTCATTAAACTTGTAGTTATTTTCACTACTGGTAGCACACTTCTATCATAGAGGAAGGAAGGAATTCATCTATACCAGGATATGTATGGCGTCTTTGGGGTCCTGAGATTTTCTGAGTGCGAGTCTTCTTGGCATGTTTATCAAAATACCAACTTTTCTCCTCATTAAAGACCATAAAAAGCAGGATAAATGCCCGTGTATCTATTGGTCTGTCGAACATGTCAAGCATTCCTTTTTGACAAACCAAGATTGGCCCAATCAAGCCAGAGTGTATGTCTTTTTCCTGAAAAATAATGAATGACAGAAGAGGGTCTCAAAATCAGTGTTTACTAGAAACAAAGTGCTAAGGTTAAAAGTGACTGTTTTGAAAATATTGGTCTGATTCATTCTGATGCGAAGACACACCAATAAAGTTCATGAAACTTATAGCATGGTCATGGACTCCTCATGCAGGACATCTCAAATTCAAGAAATAGCTGTAAGGCTGAATGCATATGAAACAGGGAGACAAATCAGTAAACATGGTCTTCATTGAGGCTGAAGCAAGAATCAGTTTCCAGAAGGCCACAGAATTATATTTATACCCCACTTTATCTCCCACTATTCAAAGTGGCTAACAAACAGCCCAATCCTGAGCTGCCCGGAGCTGCGGAAACCAGCAGCTTCCTGGCGGGCTCCTGCCAGATCCAGAGCCTCCCGTGCTACCGCGGGATATGTATTATTATTATTAACAGTATTTCTATACCGCTTTTCAACTAAAGTTCACAAAGCGGTTTACAGAGAAAAATCAAATAACTAAATGGCTCCCTGTCCCAAAAGGGCTCACAATCTAAAAAGATGCAAAAGAATACCAGCAGACAGCCACCATAACAGACACTGCTGGGGTGAGATGGGCCAGTTACTCTCCCCCTGCTAAAAAAGGAGCACCCACTTCAAAAAGTGCCTCTTACCCAATTAGCAGGGGTTATGTATGGCGTACATATGGCGTATGTATGTATGCCATATCCTTACGGCACGTTTGCAACTGTAGTCCGCGCTGCAGAGGCGCGGTGCAGACCACAGGATTGGGCCCAAAGTCACAGTAAAACACTATAAACATAAAAAAAAATCTTTAATTAAAATCTCCTAAAAATCTACATTAGAATATCATATTAAAGACCAAAAACAAAAATCACATACCAGCTGCAATTAGTAACAACAGGGAGTGGGGGCAGACACATAAATCTAACCAGTATATCCAATATGAAAAAGGCCTTGACCTGGATGTCTTTAGGCCCCACCAAAAACCCTCTAAGGAGGGAGCAGTTTGTTATAAGATTGCCTTACCGGGTTTACAGCTGAGTAATAAGCCCACAACCTACATATTCTCCGATCTTGCTTACTAGGTCCAGACCGTTTGGTTGCGTGCCAGACATATGTATAGCTGCTATTTGGTTTGATTGCATCATCTGTTTTGAACCATTCTGGAGATCCATCATTATAGCTCCTCCCTTCAGAAGACTTCTCATAAGACAGTCCGTGGGCATGGAGAGAATATGGCCTGGAGGCTTTGTTTTTAAACAGAACCTAGAAGGTTAAACAGATGGTGACAGAGGTGAGGAAACACCCTTCCCCCAAACAGCTAAAAGTTCTATGAAGTTCCCTTGGATTCACGTTTTGTAGAGTACTATGTCAGATGCTGGAGACCTTTGTCATATGGAATCTTCACATATTATTTTTAAGCAGAAGATAAGAGTAGAGTATAATTCTTGAAATGACATTTTTTGATGCACTCATTTGTGTACAGCTGGCTGGCTGGCTGGCGTGGTTAAAATAATGAGCTATGAATCAAGGTTTCTATTATTTGAACCTCACTTCTGCCATGACCTCATAAGATGGCCTTAAAGTAAACTGCTCCCTTCTCCATTCCCCAACAGCAATATGGGAATAATACTTTTTTGCCTTATAAGGTTGCTTGCAAGAAAATGTCACATCAGAGGTATCACTAGGGTTTATGTCACCTGGTGCGAGAACTCATTGTGTCACCCCCATGATAGATCTCCTCCTCTACCAGACTGTACAGAATAAATTACAATATCATATGCACAGCCCAAATGCGGTGGCATCTCTAGGGTTGGTGTAACTCCCTATTAGCTAGCTGGGAGTTGAACAATTTAAAATTTGGGTTCAGTTCCAGTCCAGTCATGTTTTTTATTTGGAGATTCAGTTCCAGTTCAGACACTTTGACCTGGTTTTGAATCAATTTTGATACATTTCAAGCAGGATAATTTCAGACTCTTTTGCTTGCAGTGCCATTGTATAGAATGAATGCCATGATAACTGCTTAACCTAGGAAAAAATATTAATTTTTAAAACTATTTTTGAATTTTAAACTTTTTTTTACAAACAAATTACATACATCAGGATAAAAACCAGGAAAATAAACCAATAACACAGTGGTAAATTAAATGCTTCATTATCAAGACACTTATTTGGACCTGGTTACTACTTTTTTGGATATAGGAGTTCGACTGGAAAAGTCAACTTTTCCATTCAAGTTGAATTCTGCTCCATTGGAAAAAAATGTCCTGAACTGATTTTTGTGTTCAGGTTTATCTGGACACCCTGTTAGAGGGTCATAAAAGATTGTTTCATTCAAAACACACTAATGACGATTGTCCAGGTTGTCTTCAAAACAATGATATAATTATAACTTTACCTAATTCCATTTTAAAATGTAATTAAAAGACACAGAACCTTTTAATGAAACTCATTATTTGCTTCATATTCAAACCAAAATAAATCCATCCTTAAAAGTTAACACATTTTCACCTTATTCAAAAACAAAAAACCAATCCCCATTATTCAAACACTGGAAATGTGAATTTACCTGGATTACATCATCCACCTCAGCTCTAATTACAGGACCTAGAATGCCCAGATGTTCTTCATATTCTCCTCCAACGTCAGGTGTCCTAAAAGTATCATCTTGGTAACTTCGGAAAATCACTTTAGTATAGCGTGTACTTGCTGGATCGGTTTTCATTGTACTGAGAAGATGTAAAACAACAAACTGTAAATTAAGCTATTACTTTCGGTAGGGGTAAAATTTTATACCATTTCCCCATACTACCACCTACTGAAAATTGTCCTCTAAAGCTATAGATAATCCCAATTCTAAAATTTATACAAAATTTGTTGTTTATTTGTTCAAATAAAAGTTAGGGGAGAGCACGAAAATTGTCAGCACGAAAATGGCATAGAGGGAAAGGTTTAAAAAACTCCTCTTCCCTGCACCATGATCCCTACTCAGATTGGGGTCCCGGTTACTGCTCTCTGTACAGAAGGAGACATGGCCAGTCCCAAGGAGGCTATTCAAAAATATGATTAATGTCATGCCTAGTCTGGATCTTCTGCATTTATACAGTAGGAACCAGAAAACTTGTTTCAGTGCAGTTACAGATGAAAAATGGAAATTGTGAAGACATGTAGTAGTGTGACTAGAGGTAGGGCTAAACAGTAAGTTCTGCAGGCGCTGCAATGCTTCATGTAAATGGCCCCTCCCACTCACAGATTCATTCTGGGCAGTGACAGCAATGCACAGGCACTTGCTGAACCAAACAGCATCTCCTGTGCATTGCTGTCACTGCCTGGAATGGCTCCAATGGTGAGTGGGAGGGGTCACTTATATAGCACATTGTGGCACCTGCAGCACTTACTGTTTTGCCCCCCTCTAGATACGTGACTGAAGCTAAGGGGGGAAAAACTGGGTAACTAGCAGGGGAGGGAGGAAGAGACAATGGAATTTCATCCATAAAATGAAGGAAGTTTAAGAAGCCCTGCTTCTGCAGCATTGCCTGGATTTAAATCTATCCCACCCAGTGGCTGCTATTTACAAAATTCAAAGGGAGGGACAAGTGATCCAACCACCATCTCCAACTGCTTTTCTAGTTTGGTCCCAGTATTATTTCAATTAAGCCAGCCACATGGAATTAGGAGGTGATCAAAGTGCAATAACTCACTGCCAAAAAGATTACAAAATTTAAACTTTTATCCCAACAATGGATCTCATGCCTGCATTCCTTGGCCCTATTTGGATCAATTCAGTATAAAAAGATGAGCAAGAAAAGGCCTTCATCGATATATGGTTGGCCTTCACAGAAACATGCACATTGTTTGTTGGAGACTGACCTACTGTGAAATCCTATGCATTTCTACTCAATCCCCGCAGTGTTTGATAGGATTTACTCCCAGATAAGTTTGTACAGGATTGCAGCCTTATAGCCTTACAGCCCAATTCTATCTAAATCCCTGTGCACGATGCAGCAGTGCCAGCACCATTACCATTGAATCTCACTGGGGACTTTTGTCTCCTTGCTCTGGGATAAGGCCCAGTAGCCACTGTAGGTCAACTCAGACTATTGCTGCTTGATCACACTGCCACAAGTACACATTGATCTTGCAAGGTGGATCAGGCCCAAGAAGGTCAAGATGTGGCATGCGCTGCTGCCACCAATCCTACCCCTCTCCGAGGCCTGATCTACCCTCTTCCCTGCCCCTGTCACCGGTCCGTTCTGCCTACCCTCACCCCCATTCCACCCAACCCTGCGCAGTTCAACCCCCTCCCCACCTCCCTTCAACCCCCTGCATGGGCTTACCTGCTCTAGTGGGTCTCCATGGGTCCGCCAGCATGCAGCAGTGGAAGCTGCTCTGCGACTGCCATAAAGTAGCCTCTACCAGCACATGCTAGTTACACCAGCAGGGGAGGAGGTTAGGATTGGGCTGCTAGACTTGTAGTCCTATGCATTCTTTTCTTGGAGTAAGCTTCATTGAACATGGTAGAACTTTCTTTTGAGTAAGTATGATTCGAATTCTGTTGTTTATCACCATTTTTGGTCTTTAATTCATGGTCCCTGTGGAAATCCCTCTATATCCACCCCAACTCCCTATTCTTTTGTTAACTTGTATCAAAATACATGAAAACTGAAAAACAAATAAGAGAAATTATGCAATCAAACCTTTTTCGAAGTGCTGCATAGTCCCACAAAACTTCTTCAGCTGCAATATAGTATCTCCTTAAGTTTCCTTTGCTGAAAGTGCGCAGGTAGCGCACCGCAATGTCATCAGGGTTACGCAAGGTAGTAACATCTAGTCGGGAATCTGTTGTGTATGGGTTGTCATAGTGCACTTTCTGATATTCAAATGAACCACTGGAAGTCTGTTCACTGTCCAAGTTTTCTATGTCATATTCATGAAAGACCCCATTTTCAATGGGAAGGCCTATCCGGACAAATGGTTCATGCTGGTTTTGTGTCAGACTGTGACTGGTCTTATTCAGCAGCATTGTGTAGTTGGCTTTAACAGAGTCTTCGGTATGTTTGAGCTCTTTAGGTGTTTCTAAAGGCCTATGTGTTCTGGGTGCCAAGGCACCTGTTTTCTTCTTGCGTTTGATCTTCAAGAACACCCCAGATGAACTAATAGTGCAATTCTCATTCAGGACTTCTTGGTTGTTGTTCACTTCCGGCTTGTCAAGCTCAAGCTGGGAGTCACCTTTATATGTTCTATGGTTTCTTTTATTAGTGGGCATGGTATCTTCTGGATACATTGTGGCATTTTTGGAGTTGTTCTGTAATTCATTGTCAACAGTCCAAGAAAGATCTGCTCCTTTGATATCACTTTCCTCAGAGACAACATTCCATTCAAGATCTGTTTTTGCAGAGAGACATTTTTGTCTCTTGCGAAGGGAAGCTTTCCAAGTCTTTTTTTCTCTCTTTGGAATGAGAGTAGGTATTAAAACACCTCTCAGCATCATATTGTCATGTTGCTGAACTTCTGATGACTCTTGTTCAGAAGCGTTGAGTGGTTTTGAACTACTGTTTTCTGCTGTCTCTCCTGTTGTCAAAGTTAAATTGGTCAAAAGCATGGGAAGCTCAGTACTTGCTTGCTCTTCTGTCTCATCATAGTAATATGCAAAGATATCTGTTTCTAAGTTATCTAAGCTGGAGATGTTTTCTACACGAGGAATGGCAAGAAAGGCAAGGTTTGAAGTGGTGTTGCCTAGACAAGAAAGATTTCTCTTTTGCTGTACATGAAACAAAAGGGCAAATATCTCTCTAAGGGCATGCAATTTTGCCTCCAGCAGAGCTCGGCGTTCACGGTTTCCATCCAAAGTGCCATCCATTCCACCTTCTCCAACTGCATCTTCTGCTTGACCCTCTTCTTCATAGGGCACTACAGAAGTGGGCCCTTCTACTCTGGCACCCACCAGTTCTGCTGTATCGTTACTCTGTCTTCTCTCATCACTTCTCAGAGATTTAGCTTCAAGCGTTTGGTTATAATTATCTGAGATATAGGTAGCATTCTCTTCATGGTCACTCTGGCCTTGTTCAAATAATAAGGTAGTAGCTGCTGTTATATCTGAAAAAGTCAGCTCTCCTGCCAGAGATGTGTAATTGGGAAGGAGTGACTCAACTGCAATGGGGACAGTAGTGGTAGCTTGAGTTTCCAGCAGTTTAACGCTATGCAAGGTTTCACTGACATTTGTGAACTTAAGAACTGGGATCACTGTTACATCAACGCCACTCAAGGAGCTTATGTTGTAAGTATCTTGTAAGGCAAGAGCAGTGAGATTTTGCTCTTCTTCCACAGCAGCTGACCCATTAAATGTTCGAAGTCCCAGCATTGTAGCCATAGTATCTTGGTAATCATCATCCTCATTCCTTGTAACATCTTTGCTACCTGCTGGGTCCTGAAACCCCAAACTTGCTGCCATGGAATCCTGATAATCATAGTCTTCCATTCCACTGTCTGGGCTTACGGCCCTTTCATTTTTCTGTTGCTCTGCTTTCAATGGCACAGCTTTAGGTTTCTCAGTGGTAATCCTGACATAATGGTAAAGTACACCATCATAATCCACATCATCATATTGCTGGTAATCATGATCACATTGGACATCTCTAAACTTCAGTCTCATGCCATTGCTCATCTCACGGGAGTCCCAGGTTCCTAGAAGCCAGGTTCCTGTAATTGAAGAACAATGCATACTATATACTCATTGTCAAACAAAGACAAACCCTGTCTGTACACCTGAACTGTACATTCCATGGCTCTCAAATGGTGGGAGTAGAGGTATATAGTAGTTGAGGGACAGCTGAGGGAGGGGAGAACTAAGCTCTGGGACTTCTCCTACAGTTGGAATGCTCAGATGTTGTTTTTGATACTTTTTTAAAAGAACCTTAGCCAAGAAGCAACAGGCTCAGCAAGAGACAAGCTGAGAAATGTGCATAGACACATATGTTATCTAGGCCAGGGTTTCCCAAAGTGTGGGCTGGAGTCACAAATGTTGGAGTCACACAATTTTCTGCTTAGGCTTCTTCTTTGCCCTGGTATCAGTCCCATTGGGCACTAATCTGTGTGTGTGTGTGTGTGTGTGTGTGTGTGTGTGCGTTTGAAAAGAATTAATAACCTGCAATTTTCTTTCTCTTAGTCCAGAAACATAAAGACTTGTTTCAAAAACTGTTGACTATAGAAAACCATTAGTTTAAGGTCTAAACTAACAGCCCGATCCTGAGCTCAGGTAGTGCCACTCATGCACACTGCCCAGGCAATAGCTGTTGCAAATGTGCCATAAAGTACATTGTGGTGGCAGCCAGATGAGTGGCACTGGGCAGGGAGGCTTGTGCCACTAAGCACTGGGCTTCCCCACTGGCGGCAGGAACAGCGAGGCAGCACACAGTAAGCTCCCCACTTGGGAGGTGTTTTCTGAGCAGGAGGAAGGTGGGGAGGGGGTGAAATTGAGTAGAGGAAGGGAGGGCCGGAAGGCAGATCGGGCCCAAGAGGGGGTGGGGACTGCCAGTAGATCCTATCCCACCTCCGGAACCTCAGAGCCCGAAACAGGTCTCCTAGGTTCTACACCAGCAATTGAACTGGCACAGATCCGAGTAGAACCATCAGGGTTATGAAGGCAATACACGGGGTAAGGGAACCAATGTTCCCTTACCCTGTCCCTGAGAAGACCTCTGGCTGCTTCTCCTTCCCCGCAAGATACAGTGGCAGCCATTTCAGTGCTGCTGTGCCATGGGGCAGGCAAGGAGCATAGGATTAGTTCCTTAGTATCATAGGGCTTACTCCCAGAAAAGTGTGCCAGCCTTACTTGCTCTAGCCTACAGAGTTATTATAAGGATTCCATCAAGGTAATACACATGAAGCAGTTTGTACACTCAAAATGCTATGCAAATATTAAATATACTTGAAGGACATCTTCTCTGTAAAGATAAAAATAGCCAGATCAAGCCACTATCCCTTCCCATTCTACCCTAGCAACAGGGACAAACACCTTATCAGAAATCATCCATGGTGTCAGTAAAATATATCTTTGTAGGTAAATGGTTCTTTTACTCACCAATATTGTCCATGGTTACACTAGCTGATTCACCACTCATGGGGAAAAGATTTAAGATATCTTGATGTTTTCCTCTGTTCAGAAAAGTATGACCAGAAATATGTACAGGGATGATCTCATCCTGTGCACCTACACTGGTGAGGTGCCATTCAACAATTTCTTCTTGACAAAATCCCAAGATCTGTGTTCCTTCAGATACATAGCCATTGAGAGCTGAAGTTAAAACAAACCAAATTAAAAATGCATTTATCTTCATTGGCACCACAAGGAGCATATTACATTTGTTGACTCATTGATGTTACATGAAGAATGAAATTGACCCATCTTTGCTCACAGGGCAAAAGCTACAAAGAGAGATGTAGCTTTTAGAGGTGTAGGACAGCCAAGAGAGGTGCTAGAATTCCAGACTGTGCCACTTTAGAGAAGGTGCACAGAAGGTCATGTTTCTAAATGCTGCCAAATGCAAAGTACTCCCTGCATGTGGTAAATTAACACATTAAGGAAAGAGCAATGCTAAAATTCTCTCTCTTATTTGCTAATTCACTCTATTCATTTTTTATTTGGGAGGAAGCATTCAAAAATATGGTCTCTGCTGCAGTCTGAAAGGTTCAGTCCAGAATTCTATCACTCATTCTATGCAACCGTTAGATTTTGATCTCTGTCTAAGACAGTAGTGAACAACATCATCAAGCTTACAAGTATTATGAACAACTATCCTTAAAATAAGTATTGCACTGTTTATTGTACTGAGAAATGCTGATGTTGGGCTCTTGCAAACATAACAAAATGTTGGCTCAAATCTCCTACTTACTGTGCATGATGTTAGACTTGTAGAATTTGGGGTCCTCTCTCTTCACAGCAGAGGGATTGCTGCAGTACTCCTTGATGTTATCCTCCAAGTACCAGCTCTTGTTCTCATCAAACACTGCAAAGACTGCATGCTGCTCTACATCAGCCATATTCTGCAAAACATCAAGGCATGTGTGAAGGAAGGTACTTGCTTTTCTCCATTTTTTTGGTTCAGTAAATATTTTATATGTTGCATTCTAAATGGTTGGAGGGGAAAGAAATGAGAATTTTAGCCTGCACCAGACATGTAGTTGTTCTGGGCCAAAACACATAAGTAAGTGACATCTGTGGAATTTGCAATCATAATCTTATCACAATTTGGGGGTTTCTTTGTGGCAAAAGCTGTGGTAGGTCTTCCTTGCGTACTGCCAATCATCCTTCAGCAGGCTTCTTGTATCCCAGCAGGAACCACAGATGCTTAAAGGGGTGAGATATTCCTCCTGAGGGCTTTCCCTTTTGAGGGAAAAAAGGGCCTGATTCAGAAGCATTATATGATTCACTGCTGCCAACTTTCACCAGGACATTTTTTCCCCTCATTCTTATATTCTTTTAACCATGAAAATAGGTTTCCCCCAAGCTGGGAAACCCTCTACAAAAATGTTGGCTCCCCTTCCCAGCTCCAACAGGGAGGACACCCATGGATTGATTGACAGCAGCACCAATTGATTCCAGTCACCAAGAGCAACCAACCAACCTTGGCTAGAGCCAGGGAGGGGAGCCATCAGGTTACATGCAATACAATCAAGAGGAATCATTCCATGAATCCAAATTGCGGTTGACCAAGCATCCCCTATGTTTTTATCACATGCTTCAAAGTATGGTGACTACAATAAGTAAGGCTGTTTTCAGTGAGGGGGAGACATGGGCAAAAAAGAGGAAACTGAGGGGGAAATCTCAGAGTCTACATTTTTGCAAATTTTAAAAGCGAAACTTTCCAAGAAGCTATCCTCTAAGATGCTTCAGCACAAACATTTACACAATGAAATTGACAAAAAACATCTTATTGAGCAACTAGGTAACTCCCAAATGGGCAGTGCTCACCCCATCAACTTGTGTGTCATTGGGTGAAAAATTACTATTGTACAGCTTTAGAGACCAATCCTAAACAGTGCACAGCAGCTCATCGTCGGCGCGCACTGTTGCAAATGTGCCATAAAGCATGCTGTGGAGAGGCAGGTAGATACATGGGAGAGGCAAGGAGGAGGCATTCTGGGGTGGGGGGAGATGAAGGTAGAGCGGGGAGAGGGCAGAGAGGAGGCATGCTGGGGGAAGGGAGCCGGGGGGAGGACGATGGGACCAGTGGAGTTCAGTGTGGCCTGACATGGAGGCTCTTGATTCTGCAGCAGCCCAAGTCTTGCTGCAGAATCGCATAGCCCCATTGCGCTTCTTCTGGGGAGCCACTAGTGGCTGCCCAGTTGTGCTCAGGAAGCCGTGGCCGCCATTTTCAACACTGCGGCAGCCCCGTGCACCAGGCAGCTTAGAATTGGGCTGTTAGTTTGGTGACTCCATCCAGCAGCAGAGGAACCAACCACAGGCATATTAACAATTGGCCATCCCAAGAAGGTGGGGTTCTCCCCAAGCCTATTGGTTGCAGGCCACCCTAGCTGGAATCAGGGAAGAGACCCAGTGGGAGCCGATGTGATTTCAGCCAAAAAGGTCAGGGACACTCTCTGTAGCTCAAGGAGCAGTAAGGACTGGATCAATCAGGAGCTCAAATAAAGATATGAGATAGGGGTTTTGATACGGGTTTTGGGAATAGACACACCTTTATTTTTAAATAAGTTCACTGCCTTGCTACCTGCTACAAACACTCTGAAATAACTTTTTGACAGTGCATTTACTATGTCTATGCTGTGTATTTTAAAGAAGCACTAGATGGTAGAGGAGACAAGGAGGCAACGATCCTCTTGCTGATGGCTCTCCTGCTTTGTAGCAGCCCTTATTTCCTCCTTCAGCACTGCTACTGCAATTTTTGGAATTAGCACTGGAGGAGAAAATAAGCCACCCTTCCCCCATCCTCCACTTGCTTGCTTGAGCAAAAAAGAGGGGCAGGCCAGGGTGATCCACTTGCCTCCTCCCTCACACCGCTGCTACTGCTTGAAGCCACAGCCTCAGTGGGCTGCACCTGCCAGGAAGAGAGGAGATGAATATTCAGAGAGAAGTGACACTACCTGGACATAGATCCTAAGTACTGGACTCAGACCTGGATGGACTTTGCATCAGTCTGAATCTTGGCTGGTAGGGAAACAAGTCTAGTTAGGGCCAGCTGGATGAGATTGTCTTCTATCCCCTCATGTTGTTTTAGGGTTTTTGTCCTAGTTTGAACTTTGCTTTTTATTTGTTTATTGGATCCTAATCTAAATTAACTAGAAAAAGTTTATTCTTGCTGTTGACCTACATCAGCTTCTGAGTAACTTCTTTTCTGGCATTTCCCACCCATGCCAGTAGCACTTCCATACTAGGGGCTGTTGTTCCACTCACTTACATACTCACAAATTGCATAGTATTCTTACATATATAGACAGAGAGAAACAAATGGAAATGTTTATCTGCTCCCCTAGGCAGATGTAAAGATATATAGGAAGATATAAAGGAAGAGGCAATGATTTCATGGAAAGTGAAAGAAAGGGGAGAGATTTGGAAGAAAGAAAACAATGGCAGCGTGATTTTAACAGAAAGAAAGGAAAAGGAGAAGGAAGAAAGGAGCATGAGGTGTAGTTTCAGGCAGCAAAATGTGCTAGGATGACCCTGGACTTAATTGTACGTGGCAGTGTTTCTCAAACTGTGGCTTGGGACCCACTAGGTGGGTCGCAAGCCAATTTCAGGTGGGTCCCCATTCATTTCAATATTTATTTTTAATATATTAGACTTGATGCTACCATGGTATGTGACTGTATTTGGGTACCTGTACAGACTTATACTTTTAACAAGCTACTACGTATAATCTTTTTACAATGATAGCCAGTGGGACTTACTCCTGGTTAAGTGTCGGTAGGATTGCAGCCTAGGATTGTTAAAAATTTTCCTGCCTGATGATGTCACTTCCGGTCATGACATCACATCCAGCGGGTCCTGACAGATACTCATTTTTTAAAAGTGGGTCTGTTACCTTGTAGATGCCCGCTCTCATCTGAACTCGGAAACTAAGCAGGGTCAGGCCTGGTTAGTACTTGGATGGGAGACTGCCTGGGAATACCGGGTGCTGTAGGCTTATACTGCACTTGCTCCCAGTGTGGAAGGGATTGTCGCTCCCGAATTGGCCTTTTCAGCCACACTAGACGCTGTTCCAGAACCACCATTCAGACCGCGATACCATAGTCTTTCGAGACTGAAGGCTGCCAACAAGGGAAGGCTTATATACCATAGTCTTTCGAAACTGAAGGTTGCCAACCAACCAAAAGTGGGTCCCAGTGCTGAATGTATGAGAACCTCTGCTATGTAGTGGCCAGAACACAGGAGATGGTATAGATGTTACTGAACCAACAGAGAACATTGACTATAGCATTTTACAACTCAGCACATATGTAAGTGGGAAATTGCCAAGGAAGTTCATCACAAATACTTTTGACTTCAAAAGACAGAACTTCTTCTGTGGAGGACATTGAATGACTATTCAACAAAGGGTAGGCAGTGGAGGAAGACTAAATGCATGCAGGCTCACCACCACAACCAGTTTACTGCACCCCCCAATCCACTACCTGTACATCTTTGTCCCTGAAACCCTACATGCATTCTGAAATCATTAGCTTACATCTGGTGGTGCTAAGCAGTTTTAGTCTGCAGGTGTAGCAACTTCTGCACTACATCTTAAGACTGTTGGACTTTAAGATTATAACACCATGGCCAATCCCCCTCCCCCGGCCTCACACTTTTGCTTTGCTTAACATCCAGCCTGACAAAGAATTATGGAAATTTGAAAGCGTGCTGCTCTAATAAAGGTATTACTAGACGGTGGTTTTTGAATTACTGATAGTACCTGTATCCCCTTCTTGTCGAGTGCCTTGCGCTTACAAATCAGAAGGGGTCCAATCAGTCCAGAGGCAATATCTCTTGTAACATCCACAGCACTATGGTAAGATCTGGTGACACACTCAGCATCCTCTGTCGTGGGTTCATCAGTGTCAAGTACAGACCACTTATACGTGTAGGTTTCTCCGGGTTGGACTGCTTTACCATGAGTGCTGTTCTCTGAAGTTAACATAAAAGGAATAAGATCATACAGAAAATGGAAGCCAGTTACTCTATAGAGTGAGAAGACTTTGGATGAATCTAACTTGCAACCCAATCTACTGCCATTCCCTGTGTGACGATGCAGTGCTGCCAAAACTGCGTCTGCAGAATCCTACAGGGGAGTTTCAGCCTCAGGAGGTCTCCTTGGGGTAAGGGAGCAGTTATTATCTTCCCACAGGATAAGTCCTACTGGCTTGGCGCATCAACCTGAACCTGCACCAGTGATATGAAAGGCACGAGTTTGCGTTGACCTATGAAGGCGATCAGGCCCAACAAGGAGGGGGTCAGGATTTGGTGAGTGTGGCTGCTGCCAAACCCGCCCCCTTCCCAGGCCTGATCTGCTCTCCTCCCAGCTACTTTTGCACACTAGAATAATTTATTGAACAACATCTGTATTCATACAACGCATGACCCTCAGTTTGTCATTTAGCAGATGAGCAATAGAACGGAAACTCTCATCAGGGCCCAATCTTATCCAACTTTCTAGTACCAATGAGCTGCAATGCAGCACCCAAATTAACATTTGCTCCCTTCCCTTGAGGAGGCCTCTGTGACTGCTCCCTCACCACCAGATGCAGCACATGCCCCGTTTGCATGGCTGCATCAGTGCTGAAAAGTGGGATAGGATTGGGCCCTCAGGCTCACTTCCATGCCCTCTCCCACTGTTAACTGTCCTGCTAATTCTGCCTGCTTTCCATGCATGTTCGTAGTATGTCTGGCTGCTACATGCTCTGTAATTATCTTAGAAGCCCGCCTAGAAGGATTATCGTTTTATTAAAGCCACTCAAGAAAGATAAATATGCATAAGGTTGCAATCCTATGCAGTTTCCTGGGAGTAAGCCCCATTGAACGCAATGTGACTTATTTTTGAGTAGACATGCATAGGAATGAGCAGTAAGAACAGCAGAAAAAGAATCTAAGTAAGAAATATTAATAACTGACCTTTGGAATCTGAAGGATAAACAGCTCCTTCTGCTGCCTTTGAAAGTGTTACTCCATGCACATAAATACTATAGGGTCGACCGGCCATATTTTTGAAGGTGATCTGTTTGAAATGCAAATAGCCATGAGCTCAACAACAATGCTAGTTTTTATACCAGGATTTTAGAATTATGTTGCAGCACTTTTAAACACAAGCAGACTGTTATCAAGGAAAGCACCATTGCTGTTATCACATTTGTTTCGGTAAAAGACCTTCAATGCTCTTGGAGAGACCAAGGGCCCAATCCTATCTGACTTTCCAGCTCCAGTGTAGCCACAGTGCAGCTCTGTGGTAAGGGAACACATGTTCCCATACCTTGAGAAGGTGCCAGTGACTGCCGCTCCACCACAGCCTGCAGTCCTATCCATACTTACCAGGGAGTAATCCCCATTGAATATAATGGAGCTTATTTCTGAGTAAACATGCATAGGATTGGGTTCTTGTGCACTTTAATTAGCGCTGGGAATGTAAAGAGTACCTGTTTTTCTATTTTAGATTTTACTGTATATTGTCTAAAAAAGGGGAACAGCCATTATTCTTTGTTGGAGAAGCTTAGCATGCATCCTGAATCAGTGTGTAGCAGTTGTGAATATGCCAGTAATTAAGTTTGTAATACTCTTCCTAAACTTCATTTTCAACTCCAAACTTCTGGGCTCTTACAATATGTCTAGCTCAGTGTTTCTCAATCTTTTTGGAGACCATAGAGGCTGCTGCCTGGTTTATAGATGCCAAGGGGTATGGCTATAATGGTGATTGGGCAGCAGTGCTCTTCCTCCACATAGCAGCTTGTTTAACCCTTGATGGACATAGCCTCACCTGCTCTGCCAGTTTCACAATGCAAGTTCTGGAGAATTCAAAAGCTTGCCTGAAACTGTGGGCCAAATTACATGTTTATTATTTATTTATTTGTGAATTTATATATTGTACCACCTTTCTCATCCTCAGATTTATCTTCACGTATTACATGCTATGATTAATGTGTGTATGAGAGAGATCCTCTTCCCCTTTCTTTCTGAACAAATAGCATGAGGGCATACAAAGCCCAAAATCTAGCAGAGAGTAGGGCATCTTGAGAACTTAGAATCTTGAGAATCCTATCCCCTGTGAAATATTTATAGCTTTGAGGGGAAAAAAAAAGCCAGCTTTTTGGTCTTTGGAACTACATTTGGATCATATAAGATAGCAATATTGTTTGTACCTATCCTATCCTACTGTCTCCCTATTCTACTGCCCCTAGAGCTGTTTTTACTTTAAAAATCACAGGTGTGACCTAGCTTAACTTGCAACAGCTGAAATCTAATAGCACAATAAAGAGTTTCAAAGGGCTCTAGATTATTAAAGGTAGGAAATAGGAATGCTGTGCTATGGCACATCCAGGGAAAACAATTACACATCAGGCAAAGTTTCTATTTTCTTTATTAAAAACAGCATGCCAAGTAAATACAATCCAGCACAACTTCAAAGCCTCCCATCCTTTACAGTGGCGTCACTGGGGGGAGGGGCAGGCTGCACTGGGCAATGCACATGGGGCGGGGTGACACACAAAAAAAATTTTAAATTTTTAAAATCTTGGTATTTTTGAATAATACTATCATCTTATATGTCATTAGAAGTATGATTTCATGCGGAATGCAATGAAACAAACCACATTGAAATATCTCTAGTCTATCAAAAGTTATAGCTAAAAAACCAGCTGGGTGGGGTAATGGTGCATTGTCACACCTGCCCACGGCATTGCCCTGCCCACTGCATGGGAGAAGGTCCATCATGGGGCTGACGCGCCAGCCTCCTGTACCAGGAGATGCAAAACCAAGTGATGCCACTGATCCTTTATAAAAATAATGGTCCAAGAATTACACATGTGGAACTTCTAAATATTTGGTCAATTAGATCAATAGTTGCACAGGAAAATTATGTGCATAGGCTTATACAGGGCTTTTTTTCTAATGGAACGCGGGGGGGGACGGAGTTCCGGCACCTTTTTGCAGGGGCCCCTCCCCTTTGGAGGCATTCCAGGAGGGGGGGAGCAAAATAGAGGCATTCGCTGGGTGGGTGCTGGGGGGTGCAGGGTGGGTGGGTGCCTGGCCCCTGCCTGACCACACAACGACCCCCTCCTGCCCCGATCTCCAAGCTCTCGCCTGAGCCCAGCCCGCCTCCCCTCCCCACGCGCTCTGCTTCCCCGCGCAACTTCCAAGCCGGTGGAGGGCGTGGGGGACACGCGCCGATGCCGAGGAGGAGGATGGACAGCCAGGGAGACGGGCTGCGGCACCCACGGAACGCCCAGGTACTGGCTTGGCGGAGGAGGAGGGGAAGGAAGCTGGCTGGTGCAGCACCCGTGCCAATCTGCAGCGCAAGCCTAGACATGTCTACTCAGAAGAATGTCTCATTGTGCTCAATGGGGCTTGCTCCTGGGAAAGGGTGCATAGCCTTGCAGCCTGAGAGCCCAAGCATGTCTACTCAGAAGTAAGTTTCTTTGTGTTCAATGAGGCTTACTCCCAGGAAAGTGTCATAGCCTTGCAGCCTGAGTAGACAGGCAGAAGAAGGGCTCTGTGGCTGCAGTCCTCTCCACACTTTCCTGGGAGGAAGCTCCACTGCCTCTAATGGGACTGACTTCTGAGTAGACAGGCACAGGAGGGGTTCTGAGGCTGCAGTCCTCTCCACACTTTCCTGGGAGGAAGCCCCATTGACTCTAATGGGACTGACTTCTGAGTAGACAGGCACAGGATTGGGCCCTGAGGCTGCCATCCTATCCACAGTAAGCCCCATTCACTAAAGTGGACTTCTGAGTAGACATGCATAGAACTGGGCTCTTAGGCTGCAATCCTAGGCACTTTCCTGGGAGTTAGCTCCATTGACTAGAATGAGAGTTACTTCAGAGTAGACATACCTAGGATTGGGCTCTTAATCCTGACAGATATATATCTGCACCGTTTTCACATGCTAAGGGCAGGTGAAAAGGGATTCTCTGTGTGTACAACGTGCTGCCCAGCCTTGCCAGAGATCCTCCTCATCCTTCCCCTACAAGCATGCCCTCCGCCAGCCAGCATTTGCAGCTCCTCTCCAGCAATGCACAGCAGCTGCTCAGGGCAGCAGAGAACATGCAATTGCATGCCAAGTGCCTTCCCAAAGACACAGAGTATTCTGACACCTGAATTAAACCATATTTAATCGCTTGTTTGCAAACGTAGCTGTTTCTGTGTGCACCTAAGGACCCCTCTCGTGTAAGACTTCCTTTTTTGTCCTTACTCCCACAGTTGCTTAGAGTAATTTTATTACATGGAACTCATGTAAGCCATTTTTCGGAATCCATTCACTGCTTCCTCTCCGCGAAGTAGTGCCACACTACATACTACACGCTACAAGTGCACCTGTACAGTATTTTTCCCCATGTGTAGAAAAAGTAGCTAGGGGGAAGGGGATGTGGAGATTGACAGCCCAATCCTATGCATGTCTACTCAGAAGTAAGTTCATCTTTAGGGGGGAAGCACATAAAAAATATTTTATTTCTCCAATAAAAAATGGTTTATTAATAAATAAATAAATAAATAAATAAATAAATAAATAAGTTGTTAGTTCCTGCACCTTTTTATTTACAAAAAAAGCACTGGGCTTATATCAACATAGAGCTACACTAGAGACATATAGTAAATATGAATAATGAGTAATTCTGGTTACCCAACAGTATATCAAATAGAAGCCCTACTATTATACCTGAAAGCACTAGCAGAATATTGCAATACGTACATTTAAAAGTCTCTTAATTTGATCCTTATCACTTACCGTAACCGTATCCATGACTTCAGCTCTGATAACAGGTCCAAGAATTCCAACTTCTTTGGGACGAGTGATTTCTGCACGTTTGCTGAAGGTGGCATCTTTATACTGCTTGAAGACAGCTTTTTTATACTTCTTGCCAATGATATTTGAAAAACTGTCCAGATGCTGAACTCTATATTCTCTTTAAAGACAAGGAAAGAAAACATAAAGTAGGCCTCAGTAAAATCTACTCTGTAGGGAGATGTGCTCCCAAAAACCATAAAAGCCTCTGTAGCTGAAAACAAATCTTTTTACTCCATAAAACAAAATGATTTATATGCACTGTGGTAATCTGAAGAAACCACAAAGACAGGGTTGTGCAAAATCTTTCATGTGAGCATATGTATAGAGAAGCAAAAAGAGTTCTGTACATGTTACCAAGCTGCTGGGAAGCTGGCATTCCAGCCCCCCCATTTTTTGTAAAGCCATTTCAGTTTGGAATGGGTCTCAAAATGGAGAGTCTGGATAAGTTTTGCAGCTCATTCTGTCGCTTCCACCTAGTGTGCGAGTGTGACTTTGTTTGATGCCTTAGGACAGGTCATCCCCATCTCTGTTAAAAACACACTGACTGGGAAGGTTTAATAAAACAGCAATACTGCACAAGTATTTCCAAAATATTGTTCTCATGCATCCCTAAAACTTCTCATTATTATTTGTACAATCCTGAGTTATTGGGTATCTCTTCTGGCCTGTTCCAGATGAATTTTGTCTGGGACATTCTGGGTTGTGTCACTCTTGCACAAGAGGTACATTAAAACAACGCAAACCGTCAATCTCAAAACAAAAATGACATCAAGTTCAATTTATTGTACTCATTCAGCATAGCAGAACCACAGCATTTATGGAGAAACTGAACTGATAAGAGCTTGAAAGAAAGAAAGAAAGAAAGAAAGAAAGAAAGAAAGAAAGAAAGAAAGAAAGAAAGAAAGAAAGAAAGAAAGAAAGTTTCAGTAGTTATACGCAGTTCTGCCATACCTGGGACATTTCCTAAGTATCCAATACTTCTGTCCCTACTTTGTTTTCCTTGTCTCACAGAGAAGGAGTATTTTTTCCTTTCCATAGAGATATGGAGATTTAAAGAACCAAGAATGTAGACTGCACTGCTTGCTCCTGAAGGTAGGGGGACTACAGACCATGTTTCTAATGCAGAGCCAAGGCCTGAAATTAATTAAGCAGGGCAGAGTTGCAATGTTTTAACAGCATACTCCTATGCATATTTACTCAAAAGTAAGTCCCACTAAGCTCAATCAAACTCATTTCCAAGTAAGTGAGTGTAAAATCATGAGAGCCAGGCTCACTACAACTCTCAGCCAAAATACTGTCTTACCGATCAATGTTCTCAGGAATTTCTGGTGCATAATCCCAAACAATTTCTTCTGCAGCTATGAAATAATCCCAGTTATTAATCATTCGCTGTTCTTTTAGTCTTAATTTACTTGTTAAGGTGTCTGTATTTCCACAGTCTTCTATGTTGAGATAACCATACATTCCAGCTAATTTGAAAACACAAGGCAGAAGAAAGAAAATGACTGTTAAGAAACAGAATGAGAAAGTGTCATGCTATCTTTCAGACCGGCCAGATGAAAATTAAGGTGTTCATTTTAAATTTTAAATACTCAAAGAGGCCTACAAAAGACGTCAATCTTTCTTCTGTCCATCTGGCGTTCACAGTCCTTCCATCAAGTCCACTAGAAAGTAATCCATGAAGCATTTGCTACCGTTCTAGGCAAGGCCAGCCCAGTACTTCACACAAGGGTTCCCTGCTGATGATGGGCCATTTATAGTTCGGCACCAGCACACACAGGATCATATTTCAGGTTGGCTCATGCCACCAACCCACAAAAAACATGATTGTAGTTGCAGATATTTCTTATTGCTCTATGGTCACTTTGCAAACTGCAGTTTTAACCTATGTGTTATTCTTTTCTCCTAGTGCTTCTTTCACAGCTGTGGGTGCAATCCTAACCAACTCTCCAGCACTGAGCTAGCCACAATGCAGGCACAAGGTAAGGTAACAAGCATGCCCTTACCTTGAGGAGGCTCCCTTGACTGCCTCCCCACTGCAGGGTGCCGTGCATGCCACATTGGCACAGCTATCTCAGAGCTGGAAAGTTGTTTAGGATTGCACCCTAAGATGATTTTGGGAATTCTGTACGTTTCCTTATAAGAGAAAAAGCCTTGTCTGCATAAATGCTTGCAAAATAACGATTGCCTTGCCTTGCAGATGCTTTTGGACCAGAGAAGATATCAGCCACTTTCCCGTCTGGCTCACGGTCATGTTTGCTGTTGCAGATGCACCTCCCACAAGGCTGACCGTTGATATTCTCTGGCGGTTTTGCTCCAGAGTTTGTCCATTGAAATGAATGGAGAAGATCTCTGGTGTAGAGCTCATCCCTATCAAATGCCAGCTTATGTGTTCATAAGCACAGGCCTGAACATCTGAAAAAAGAACAGCAGGATCAGAGTGTTGTTGAACAGTCTTTAAAAAAAAATCACAAAGTGTTTGTTGAAGAAAGCAGTGCAATTGCAAGCCAAATATGATTCCTTTTTTTTTTAAATCACCCAGGGTGGAATGAAGTAGAAGGACCTTATTCATGGAGTCTTTCTCTTTTCTTTAACAGATGGCCTTGAGAGAGATAGAATTCATAATATGGAATTTATGACTTATGATTTGAAGCAGAACCTGTAGCCTTAAGTTAGAAAGCACTTAGCTTGGCCAAAGCTATTACTCTTAGAGATGGTTGGCATTGCAAATATTCTTTATGTAAACAGAGCACTGAGAGACTGAAAATATAGTTAAGGGATAGGGAAGACTAGATAAAGTTAGATGCTTCAAATGCCACCCAATTAAACCTAAATGTAAACAAAGTACAGGTGGAGCCTATTTATCTGCATTAGTTCCATTCCATGACTCGGTGCAATTAACAAAAAACATGCTGTGCTAAATTCCATAGGGATATGCAAGTACACTGCAGCCTGACACTTCCTGATGGAAGGAAACTAAGGCAGCTGTTATCAATCCCCTCCCCTCAATTCTCAGCCCTCCCAGCTGCCTGGCTTCTTTCACATGGGATGCTGATCTTTTAAGAGTCCAGCCCTATGCATTTCTACTCAGAAATAAGCCCCATTCCAGTCAATGGGGCTTAGTCCCAGGAAAGTGTGGAAAGGATTGTAGGCTATATCTCATGCTTTGCTTGGTGGGAAGGCTTGCTTGTGTCTGTGATAGCCTGCACCATTGGGGGGGGGGGGGTTGCTTGTGTCTGTGATTGCCTGCACCATCGCAATGGGGGAGGAATTTGGCAAACACTCCCTGGGTTTGTTAAAGCAATCCCCTCTGTTGCTACCACACCTGTCCCTGTGTGAGTGAGAGTGAGTAAGTGAGCTCCACCTTGCTGCGCGTGTTCTGGCTACAGAGATTTTCAGCCCCCCCCCCTTTCCCTCTTCAGCCTCTTTGCTGGCTCAGGGGCTCCAGGAGTGTTACTGTTCCTTTACAAGGGGAACCTCTTCCAGGGCTATTTCCCTGCCTGGGCGAGGCAGAGCCTTTTTGCAGTGTTTTGGGCTGTCTGGAAACGGAGCAGAGGCCAGTGCAGGGCAGAGGTGTGTGTGACTTTTGGTTCCCCCACCCCATTCGAGTTGAGAGAAATCTGCAGATAAAAAATCCATGGATAAATAGGCTGCACTTCCAGTAAAGAATGGTAAAAGTTCACACTTTAAAGTGCATGCTTAGTTAGCACATTAATAGTAACTGACATGCCTTACATAGTTAATACACTCTTTTGCATGTACATGGGATGCATGTATAGAGTGGGGGAACATCAAAGACTAATATGTTGTAGGTGGTTGGGTAAGAAAGTAACCCCCTAGTAATTCAGTCAGTGATGAACGGGGTAGGGATTTTGACCGGAAAAGGACTATAAATTATGTACTCTGTTGTAGCTTCAAGGAGCTGGTCGTAACTAGCATTGTTGTCTGGATCACTCCCTTTACTGCAGTAAAGATTCAAATTATTATTGGCAATAAGGCTTGTGTGGTTTATATCATTTTGCTCTGAGCTGTTTCTAACAGCCTACAGTGGTTACCTATTATTTTCACAAAAACGTAATTATTATCAAATGACAATAACAAATAACAGCCTTGAGACTCAGTACCCCAGGGTACTGAGGTATCCACCTCACCAAAAGGAAATTATTTACAATTCTAAATGGTCAAAGCCAATTGACAGAAGCAAATTGGTATTCTGAGAATGCACATGAAAGGGATCAGTGGTGTAGGGCAGGTGATTAAAATCATTCTCTTTTGCTTAGTCAGATATCCAGCTCAGCTCATATTTACAGCTTCATTCTTCAGTACCCAAAATACAGTCATTACAACTAAACTCAGAAGATATGTATATTTCAAGCAGGAGAGATCTAGTAATGGCTATTAGCCATGTTATAGCTCAATGAAATCTCTAAAGTTAAATATTTCTTTAGAGACAATATACTTATGATTACTAGATGCTAGAGACAAACAGCATTGAATGATGATGACTTTCATGCATGCTTGTGAGTTTGCATTTGGCTAGTTCATGCTAGAAACAGTATGCTGAGTTAGATGGATCTTGAGCTGATTTAGCAAGGCAATCCCATGTTCTTAAAGCATTCAGATTAAATTAAGAATTTAATTTGGCACTTTTACATGCAAATTGAACTGCAAACTGGGTTCATGTAAAGAAAACCCCATGACCACTTCATGTCAAGTTCAGCTCATATTCTCACAACCCACATTTTTGATATGTCAGTTTGGCCCTCTGATTTGATTCTAACTATCCAGAATATGAATCTACTTTAAAAAAACTTTCCTATCCTCGGCAGCAGTGTGACCCTGGGGATCGTGTTGCTGCCTTCCCCCCTTCCCCATCTCTTGAAAGGGGCAGGGAGAAGTGCTTCCCTGGCTGGTGGGTCATGACGCACCAGTTTGGGAACCACTGGTGTAGTGGTTTGGGCGATGGACTTGGGCCTGGGAGATTCAGGATCAAAGCCTTGCTCAGCCATGAAGCTTCCTTGGTGACCTTGAGCTAGTCGCTATCTCTCAGCCTAACCTACCTCACAGGGTTGTTGTGAGGACATAAGGACGGAAGGAATTATAGACACTAGTCTACCCTGAGCTCCTTCGATGAAGAACAGTATAAAATGTAAAAAAATAAATACACCACCATGACTGATCCACATAGTGTGGTTTGCAGTAAAGTGTATAAACCCCAATGTTGTGCATAGTGATGCGTGTGCATAGTTCAATCATTAGAAAGCAAAGAAAGGAGTGCAATGTGAGTTTCAGCTCAATGTGCAAATCAGGGACTTCTGGATCCCCTCTCTGGCAAGACCTTGACTTCCATGATCACTAGAACTAATGAAGGTGCATAAATCTCATTTCGCACAAGTTAGTAGAAGTAGGAAAAGCAGGTGTATGAGCCAGTCTTTGTAACTATGGGGATTTGTTCTTGATACATGTTACACAAGCATATGTAGTACCTGGTAGTGTTCCATTAGCATAACCATTAATTGCGTACATGAGGGAGGTATCTTTTTTCCAGCTTTTGCTTTCATCAAACACAGCAAACATCAACACGTATTCCCTGTCAAACAACTTCTGTGTCCCATTTTCATTCAAGCTTCCTGAAAAGAAGAATAGGATATTTCAGACATCAGCAAAAAATAAAGCTGTTAATCAAAAAAGACGCAAACAATGACTGCAGTAAGTTCCTTTGCTTGGAAACATACTTTAAGTTTTTACTTTCTAATGTCTTTCCCACAATTTCTTTACTGTATTACCTTTTTTACATATCAGCAAGGCACCAATAAGGCCAGAATTAAAGTCCTGCACCATGTTTACATGGGAGTAGTAGGCATAGGTGAGGCAGGGAGGATCTGCCTTTCTAGGCCCACTTTCTTCAGTGATCTCCCACACATATGTGTACATTTGGCCTGAAGGCACAGCATCATCCAGTTTTTCCACAGGCGATGTCCTGTCAGAATATGAGGAACCTTCAGTAGCAGAAATCAGAACAGAGAGAGGAAATTGTAAGAATTTATTATTGATAAACAAATATCACATGCGCCCAGTGCCTTTTTTTTCATGATGCTTCAGCACAGTGATTTTCAACCTTTTTCATCTCACAGCACACTGGCAAGGCACTGGTCAAAGCACACCAGCAGTTTTTTGACAATTGACAAGGCACACTGTGCTGTCAACGGGGGGGGGGGGGGGGGCTCACATCCCCCAATGGCCCTACTAATAAATGACCCTCTCCCAAATTCCCACGGCACACCTGGGGACCATTTGCGGCACACCAGTGTGCCACGGAGCAATGGTTGAAAATGGCTGCTTCAGCAGGAGGGAATTGAAAGGGGAGAAATGGCTGGAGAACTCTTCTTGGCCTACTATTTCACTGCTCCAGATCATCCCCAAATGGCTTTTCTTCCAACAGGGTTTCAAGGAGAAAATGCACTCCCTAAACCCTGCACCCTGCAGAAGAAAAGCTGTATTGGGGGAGGGCTTCAAGTCAAGCAGAGAAAGAGTTCCTGCCCTTTCACTCCTCCAAGTCTCAATTCCCCTTTTAGATTGTGAGGATGAGGATGGTGACTAAAAACATTTTATCCTCCCATTACTGGAAAATATGAATTGACTAAAAGTTGATTCATGGTCTTGTCAGGGTGTGGGAAGCTTACAATACTGAAGCACTTAGCCAAGTTCTTTGCTGTTTTGCCTGAGTTGGATTGTGTCACCAGAGTCACCATGTTAACCTAAACTTTGTGAAATTAGGTAGCTGTGGGCACAATCCAGCCCTTGACTTGGGCCAGTGCAACACGTTTGCGCCTCCTCAGGCAGACGCACATGGACTCTGCAGCCTTCAGAAGAGCTTCCAGAGGTGAGAGGAGCATAGCTCCCCTTGCCTCCAGAGGCTTCAGGTTGGCTCGCACCATGGGTTCAGGGACCCATGGATGAAGAAATCCACAGGTACCAAACCCACGGATAACGAAGGCCGCCTGTAATTAGCAAAAATTTATTAAATATTTATTATTTATTGGGAAGATTTGTGGTTTGATGCTTTTGCTGCCAGGTGCAGATGGTCAGTTCTCTGCCCTCTCTGGTGGTCCCTGAGGGAGTGCTCGCTCAGTGAGATGCTGGAAGTGATCAAAAGCTTGTTTTTTTCCTGAGACTTTGCGAACCCCTTCTCAGGGTTGTCCCCAGACCATGGATTGGGAACCAGTGCTTTAGATCTACTGAAGTGGCAAATAACCAGGATATCTAAACATTTTCATAGCACTTACCCTCTGACTGTTTGTTATATGCTATGCCTTGCGGATGAATGCTCAGTGGTTTGTTTGCCAAGTTCTTAAAATGAACTATGAGTTTGTCTCCTACTTCAGCACGTAGTGTTGGCCCCAGAAGTCCTGAAAGGAGAAAACTTGAATATACAAAACAGTAATTCTTTGACAAAGGAGACTTGTTTTCTCCTGAGTAGGACTAGGTTTATAACATAGGTATCAAAAACAAAAAAGGAGAAACTTGCAAATTTTGCTATTAGGATACACCACCATTCTTCAAAATAGAGCTTTATTTGCTACATACACACACACACACACACACACACACACACACACATATTGCCCTTTCTCCATCAAGCTGGACCTGGCATTTTAATGCTGTAAAATAAATTGGCCAGATGGAGGGAAGCAGTGATTTGCCCAAGGTCACTTCATGAACACAGTTCATCACTGCATCAGGTAGGATGGATGAAATGGGAACCTTGTTCACCCTTTGAATATTTGTTGTGTGATAGGTTCAGGTGTTTTAAACAACATGCTTAAGAAGTACAACAAATTGGTTGTTGGTAGTGTAGCAAGCTCTTTTTCTTTAGCAGACCAGGCTGGGTGCCTGAAAATAAACCAGATTGACAAAAACCCCAGACAGATGTCCTAACCAGGTAGAATGATCATGGGGGGAGAAGCATAATGGCATCAGGTTCTGCCTATATGTGCTATACACATTCATTCAAATGACCAAAGTGAAGGACAGAATCTCAGTGTGTGCAGCTGCCACAGAGATCCTCCCCTGCCCACCCCTGGCATAGCCTGCTCTCTGCCCAATCGACTCCTGACTTACCAGCAGCAGCTGAGGACAATTGCATTGGCAGTTGCAGCTCAATAAGCAATGGAGCAGTTATTGCACTGTCGGCCTGGGCCTTATGGTGGCGGATCACAAATTCCACCACCATAAGGTGGGCATAGGATTGGGCCATAAAGCTGCAGTCCTAAACAGACTCAAGAGCCCAATCCTAACCAGCTTTCCAGCACTGATGTATCCACAATGCAGCTCTAAGGTAAGGGAACAAACATTCCCTTACCTTGAGGAGGCCTCTGTGACTGTCCCCTTACCTCAGGATGCAGCACTTGATGCAGGTGCAATGCAACCCCAAGATAAGGGAACAAACGTTCCCTTACCTTGAGGAGTCCTCAGTGACTACCCCCCCTACCATAGGACACAGTGAACGCCCTATTGGCACAGCTGCATTGGTGCTGGAAATCTGGATAGGATCGGAGCCTCTCAAGGGCCTGATTCTATCCAACTTTCCAGTGCTGATGCAGTCATGCCAACAGGGCATTCACTGCGTCCTGAGTGCTACAAGTGCTGCATCCTGAGGTAAGGGGACAATCACATTCCCTTATCTTGGGGTTGCATTGCACCTGCATCAGTGCTGGCAAGTTGGATAGGATGGGGCCCTAAGTCCTATTTAGCTCAGTGAAACTTACTTCTGAGTAAACACATTTAGGATTGAACTGCAAAACTTTTTGGGTTTTTTTTCCAACTGTTAAAAGCTACCATTATGACCTGTCATTATTCATTCTATTTTACTCTATCAGCCTATCATCTAAAAAGAAAAGACACACTGGGGTGTGACAGGGTCATGTGTGTTGCAACTCCCCTTTCCCCACTGAAACTGTATTTTATGAAACAGCTGTTTCAGAGGGAGTTGATTTGCAAAAGGTACTGCCGCTTCTCACTCACACTTCTCCACGCACCAAGCCTTGCAACAAATGGGATGTGATGATTTTTATGGAAGCACTTACAAATACTCCTCTGCACTCACACACCGCTGTGAAACTTCAAGGAGATCATGCATGCAGGAAATTCAGAAACAAAGTAGAGGTGAAAAGAGGAAGCCAAAGTTCCATCTGTTTGGCAATATGTTAAACCACTGGTGCTCAAATTAGTGGGTCATGACCTACCATAGGGACAAAAAATGGGCCACTCCCCCTAAAGGAAAGTGACCCAGGAAAGGGTACCCTGGCAGTGCAGCAGTGACTGCGGTGCTGCGGGCACCCAGAGGTTTGACTCCCTACCTGGGGAGGTCAGCAAGCCTCAGAGAGGGTCTGGGAGGCCCGCAGTTCCCTCTTTACCCAGGCACTTTACCCCAAGCGTCTCCCTGTGAACCAGAAGTTACTCTCACCTGCAGATCGGAGCAGTAAATCACTTGAGGGAGACCCACAGAAGGAGCTGCGGGCCTCCCAGACCCTCTCCGAGACTTGCAGACCTCCCCCATGTTGGGAGACAAGCCTCTGGGTGCTTGTGGTACCATGATTGCTGCAATGCTGCTGGGGCATCCATTCCTGGGTCACTCCTCTTAAGGGGGAATGAGCCTTTTTTGTCTCTATGGTGGATTGCAACTTTGAGCACCAGTGTGTTAAAACTCATGGACTTTATTTACCACATATGACTAATTCTAAAGCTAAGGGCATGTTTAGTGGTTGCCATGGAGACATGTTTTGGACAATGGAAAAGTCTCCTTTCTGAGAAACTCTAAAGCTAAGGGCCATTCCCCTCCACACGTTGTAGTGTTTGCCACAGATATGTGTTTTGGACAATGGAAAGTCACTTTTCTGAGAAAGTGTGGAGTGGTCTTAAGATCTTGGAAATCATCAGCCTCCATTGAAAATTTTGATTGGTATCTGCCGACTGGTTGCCATGCTAGTATGAAGAATGGCCATGGTCACTTTGCACCCTTTGAATTGTCTTTCACTAACCAAGGGCAAAAAAGCCATCTCTCCAAGGAAGGCACCCACAGCACTAGCCCCAGCCAGCAACCAGGGAATGAATGAGCAGTTGTAGGGATCTTAGGCCCCAATCCTATCCAATTTTCCACTGCCAGTGCAGCTGTGCCAATGGGGCATGCACTGCATCCTGTGGTGGGGAGGCAGTCACAGAGGCCTCCTTAAGGGATGGGAACATTTGTTCCCTTACCTTGGGGCTGCATTGTGGCTGCCCCACTGCTGGAAAATTGGATAGGATTGGGCCCTTAGTTCCCTGCTCCCTGCAAAAAGTAACTAGAGCTGCTGTTTTGCCTAAAATGACCCAATTTCTCCAGCATTTTCCTTTTGCTCTCAGGCAGACAGCCAACAACATATTGGGGCCATATTGGAGTTGCCACAGTACTCTGTTCCACGCCAGACTTTTTTCTCCCAATTTTCCAGGGTTGGCAATCTTGTGACATGACCAGGTACTTCCTCGTAATGCTCAGGTTTTGGGGAGTATCTGACCTGTGGAAGCTCTTCTTTAGTGGTCAGTTGCCCCTAGGGGAAGACTATTGGATGGAATAAATTTTCTCCCTCCAAATAAGAGCAGAACAGCAAGGGAAAGAGACATGCCTCAGTCAGATGTAAATGCCTGTTTATAACTCATCCTCCTTCCTTCTGCTCCTGTAAATCCGACTCCTATTCTACCTTTACCTTTTTCTCTCTCTCTTGTCCATCTTTCACTTGGTACACCTAAAATAAGACACTGGTATCTTATTCTCGTTGATGTACAGTACCCCATTACCTGCACTGGGTATTTAATTTTAATTAATGTGAGTCATTTGGGAGACCATTTTTGTGTGAAAAGTGGGATCAAACTGTACAAAAATAAATAGCTAAATAAATGCATTTGTTTAGCTCTTGCAAATTCATTAGCACATGGAGATTATTCAAAGGCTTGATCACCTTCTGAAAATAATGCTGTTCCTACCTGATAAAGCATTGATTGGTTTTTCATTTCTGAAATCTGCTTCATATTCTCTGTAGATAATTTTCTGAAATAGAGGTTCTGAATTTGGAGATCTAGAATAGAAATAAATGTAAACACATAAAATAACTTTATAGTGTAGAAAGAGATGATGCAAATGAGGAACAATGAGACCACTTTGTGGTCTGAAGAGCTGTAAAGCTAAAATGGACTCCTTGGATCAGTGTGACCATAGTGGGACGGGTTGTATGCTCCCACCTGCAGATAGCTGGCAGAACTGTTTTGCACCAGGCGAAGCTTTCCAAGTATCTCAAGACATGCCCCATGAACGATACATTGCAATAGTCCTCAATTCATAGAGGTAATACTTCAAAGGGAGGGCAGCATTTGGTGCACTTTCTCACAAGCTAGGAGGTCTCAGTCCTAAGAGGCCAACTCCACAGGCAGCACATTGGCAGAAGGTGCCCACTTCTGTCTGCCCACTTGCCTCCACTGCCTGAAAAGAAAAAAAGAGGGGGGACAAAACAGAACTGGGGAGGGGAGTGGTGGGCTCAAGTGTGATACTCTAGTTCACCTTCCTTCACTCCTCCACACTTCTGTTCTGTCCTTCTTTTTCCAGTAATGAGAATGAACATAAGAACAGCCCCACTGGATCAGGCCATTCCTGTATCTCACAGCGGCCCACCAAATGCCCCAGGGAGCACACCAGATAACAAGAGACCTGCATCCTGGTGCCCTCCCTTGCATCTGGTATTCTGACATAGACCATTTCTAAAATCAGGAGGTTGCAGATACACCTCATGTCTTGTAACCCACAATGGATTTTTCCTCCAGAAACTTGTCCAATCCCCTTTTAAAGGCATCCAGGCCAGATGCCATCACCACATCCTGTGGCAAGGAGTTCCACAGACTGACCACATGCTGAGTAAAGAAATATTTTCTTTTGTCTGTCCTAACCCTCCCAACACTCAATTTTAGTGGATGTCCCCTGGTTCTGGTGTTATGTGAGAGTGTAAAGAGCATCTCTCTATCCACATAATCCTTCCCATTCATAATTTTGTATGTCTCAATCATGTCACCCCTCAGGTGGCTCTTTTCTAGGCTGAAGAGGCCCAAATGCTGTAGCCTTTCCTCATAAGGAAGGTGCCCCAGCCTAGTAATCATCTTAGTCGCTCTCTTTTGCACCTTTTCCATTTCCACTATGTCTTTTTTGAGATGCGGCGACCAGAACTGGACACAATACTCCAGGTGTGGCCTTACCATCAATTTGTACAACGGCATTATAATATTAACCATTTTGTTCTCAATACCTTTTCTAATGATCCCAAGCATAGAATTGGCCTTCTTCACTGCCGCCGCACATTGGGTCGACACTTTCATCAACCTGTCCACCACCACCCCAAGATCTCTCTCCTGATCTGTCACAGACAGCTCAGAACCCATTAGTCTATATGTGAAGTTTTGATTTTTTGCCCTAATGTGCATGACTTTATGCTTACATTGAAACGCATCTGCCATTTTGCTGCCCATTCTGCCAGTTTGGAGAGATCCTTCTGGAGCTCCTCACAATCACTTCTGGTCTTCACCACTCAGAAAAGTTTGGTGTCATCTGCAAACTTAGCCACCTCACTGCTCACCCCTGTCTCCAGGTCATTTATGAAGAGGTTGAAAAGCACCGGTCCCAGGACAGATCCTTGGGGCACACTGCTTTTCACCTCTCTCCATTGTGAAAATTGCCTACTGACACCCGCTCTCTGTTTCCTGGTCTTCAACCAGGTCTCAATCCAGGAGAGGAGCTGTCCTCTAATTCCCTGACTGTACAGTTTTTTCAGTAGCCTTTGGTGAGGGATATAATGTCCACAGATTCTCCCACATCCGCATGCCTGCTGACCTTTTCAAAGAATTCTAAAAGGTTTGTGAGGCAAGACTTATCCTTACAGAAGCCATGCTGATTCTCCCTCAGCAAGGCCTGTTCGTCTATGTGTTTTGAGATTCTATCTTTTATGAGGCATTTGGTGCACTTTCTCACAAGCTAGGAGGCCTCAGATTGACCCTGATAGTACTTCTACTCTAGATAGGGATGTAGCTTACACAATAGATATAAAAAATTTAAAAGTGTCCTTGGTCACAGCCATTATCTGTGCCTCCAAACACAGCACTGGGTCCAGGAGGACTCCAATGTGATGAACTTACTCTGATGGGCTAACTATAAACTTATCAACCACAGATAAAATAGACCCTCCTTAGATCATCTTCTTTCTGGTCCACCAGCATCACCAATCTTGTGTGGATTCAAGCTCAGCCTACTCAACCTCATCCATTTATAAACTGCCTCAAAATGGTAATATAGCTCCTGGCTGCTTAGTGAATGAAATGTAGTGCTGGGTGCCATCAGCATATTACTTAAGTGTATTTTATTTATATTAAAATTGTTATCCTGCTCTTCCACTCCATAGCTGGAGATGTTCAAAGCAGCTACAAACAAATCAATCCAATACAAAGCAATAAAACAATGAAAAATGGAACATACAGAAAGTTTGAGAAAAAAATGCCTTCTGTAACAGAAAGATTTTTTATATGGTGACAGAACCTGACTAGGAGGAAGCTACTCCTGGTACAGGGAGTTTCACATATTGACCCTCAGTTCCAAAGCTCTGGCCAATCTCATCCAGGACCTTGATGGGAAAAATGAAAATACAGGCGCAACCTATACAAATTTTTTATCTGTGGATTTGTCTCAAATCCGTTTCCAGGCAGCCCAAAACACTGCAAAAAGGCTGCGCCTGGCACAGGCAGGGAATAGCTCTGGAGCCATGGAAGAGGGAACAGTAACACTCCTGGAGCCCCTGAGGCAGCAGAGAGGCTGAAGAGGGGAAGGGGGGGCAGAAAACCTCCGTAGCCAGAGCACATGCAGCAAGGTGGAGTGCACACTCACTCTCACTCTCACTCTCACTCTCACACACACATACACACACAGGGGCAGGTGTGGTAGCAACAGAGGGGATTGCTTTAAAAAACCCAGTGAGTGTTTGTCGAATTCCCCCCCCCCCATCAGACTGAGATGGTGCAGGCTCTCCATGCTCCAGCCTAAAACAGCTGGAACAAAACAGCCCAGCAAGCAAGTTTTCCCAGCAAGCAAAGCATGAGATTTAGGCTACAATCCGATCCACACTTTCCTGGGAGTAAGCCCCATTGACTAGAATGGGACTTACTTCTAAGTAGGCAAACATAAGACTAGGCTCTCAGGTTACAATCCAATCCACACTTTCCTGGGAGTAAGCCTCATTGACTACAATGGGGCTTATGTCTGCATAGAAATGCATAGGACTGGACTCTTAAAAGCTCAGCATCCCACCTGTGAAAGAATCTGGGACAGCTGGCAACAGAGAGGGCTGAGCATGGAGCTGAGCTGAGGGCTGAGCGGAGGAGGGGGAGCGGAGGGGAGGGGATTGATAACAGCTGCCTTAGTTTCCTTCCAGCCCCAAGTGTCAGGCTGCAGCGTATTTGTGTAACTCTATGGAATTTAGCACAATGCGTATTTCTTAATCAGGATGGGTCAGGGAACAAAACTCAGGCATATAAATAGGCTCCACCTGTATTGACTTCAGTTAAATGTCTCAGGGAAGACCCTCAGGTCTAAGCTTGCCTTGCAACTTCCAGCTAGAACCAGAACCACCAAAGAATTAGCTCAAGCTCTGAAGAGGCTTCATTTGTGCATCAGAATGCTCTTGATGTTCTTATCCAGACTACCAGGCAAATTACAGGAAAAGACTGAACTGCCCCATTTAGTATACAGAGTGGAGAATCAAGGCTGATGGCTGCAAATATTTGCAAGGACATCAGAGGCCAGAGGAAACCTTTGTTTACTATCCTTTCTGAAGTCAGAATGAATCAGTGGGTAGAAGCTACCAGAACAAAATTTTGGTTAAATATTAAGCAAAACATCCTAACTGTAAGAACAATTGTTCATTATGATACCTGGAAAGAGGGAACATGCTTTTTTGGGTGTGTGGAGATTTCCAGTCAAAGAAAGGTTTGGGGAAGTCATGAAATTTTTTTCACACAAGATGCACTTGTGTGATTTCACACAGGATTTCACACAGTCAGCCACTCTCTTCATTTGTTGCTGTAATGGGGTCAAGAATGAATGTTCTCACCAATATAAGTTTTATATTTGCATTATAAACTAATCTAACCAAAGCCTGCAGAAGAGTGTGATCAGAGGTGCATAATTGCTGCCAAAACCAGCAGCTCCACATCTCCTCCTCTCCAGTGTACAGTCCCACAAAGCTTCAGGTGTGTCTCCATTTTCTCCCCCCCCCCCACACACACCCTTTATATACTGCTGTACATGCGGTGGGAAAACAAGTGGAACACATCACATTTTCTACTTTGTAGTGTCAGTATTACAGGATACCATAGCAGGGAGAGAACTGTGCTAAAATGGTATCTCCACCATCACCATCAGCATAGGTGATACAGCCTGTTCTGTCCCCCTCAGCCTGCTGCCTGTGTAAATCTGGTTGGGGTCTGGAACGGAGAACTCTCCCCACATGCTAAAAGCTGACACTGACAATACATAACACCCCCCCCCCCTACTTCTACAGTATGTATCACCAGTGTGCTAGGCTCTGCACACAAAACAGGAATGGCAGGGGGACAAGGATGGGAGGTGGGGGGATGAGATGAAGCACTGAGGGGAGAAGAGGAAGGAGAGCTTCAAAGTGGCAAAGAAGGAAGCAGATACAGGGAAGTTTAGTAAGGATAAGAAAATACATTGCTGAAGGAATGAATCTGGCGTGAGGAGGAGGAGAAGGAAGTCAATCTTAAGCATAAAGTGTAGGCTGGTCAATGGTATACAAGCCTCTTATACAACTGTGTAACAAGTAGGAATTAAACAGATTTTACTTCCAGCATGAAGATGTAGAGAAAGGAAAAGCATCTGCCAGTAGCTTACCATCTGTCACGCAAATGCTAAAAGTTCAGAAGCCTGGCCTGGAAAACAGCTGGCAACTCAACAGCAGTACAACATCAGGAAAGGAGAGAGAGAGAGAGAGAGAGAGAGAGAGAGAGAGAGATGACAAAGTGGGAGATGAGTATGAGTGGAACGGAGGAAGCAAGGAAAGGTGTGAGGGAAGATGACACAGAGGTGTGGAGCTTTAAAAGTGAAACCTTGAAAGCAAAAGTGCACCAGTGCAGGGACTTAAATAAAGGGGTGACATGATAAAAGCAATGGTAGGAAAAGATTAACATTGTAGGGATGTTTAAAATCAGTTGGAGAGGGCAGAGGTTAACCTTCAGCAAGTGGCTTGTAGGAGGTGCAAGGTGACCAGCACAGGAAATGATGCATCAGCAGTTAGTACAAAGAATCAAGGGCAAATATTGGAGAAACTGAAAACAAAAAGTTAGAGGTTTTTGGCAACAGTTTGTATATGGGAAGAGTAGGCAAGGAGGAATCAAAGAGGACTTGGGTTGAGTGCCCGTCAAGAATATCAAGAGGTTAAGGTCTTCCTGAACTGAACCACTTTATTGATTTTAAAAAAGTTTTCCTTTCATCATCCAGTATAAATTCCCAATGTGGTATAACTGCATCCCAGTAGTTGTCAAAAACCTCTACATTTTGTTTTTCCAGCACTTGCTGTTTACTCTTGTATCACTGTAACTGTTGACACCTCATTTATTGTCCTGGTCACCGTGCACATAGAAGCTCCTTGCTGGGGGTTCACCTCTCCCCTCTCCAGTTGTTTTCTTCCCATCACTATAACCATGTCACCTTAAAGCACATACATTAGAAATCATAAAATAAAACATACAGTTAAGCTCCAAATTCAAGAATGGCACTGCTGAGGAGCATTTTTGGGAGACTGAACTGGACATTTGAATGCCCATTAAAACAATGCTTTGCACATACAAAACTAACATCAGAAAGAAGGGACCCTCTGTGACTAATTTTCATGGTGGGGGAAAAATGAGCCAGCAGGAAATGAAAAAGCCAAACTAAAAAAATATATAAGCATATTGAATTAAGAAAACAACAAAAGAAGAAAAATTTCAAAATCATTGTGACTTAAGGCGATTGTTCATCCCCACTGAAGTTAATTTAAGACTTACATTAACTTTGGTTAACCAAGTAGCCTGTTCCTCTCCTTCCTAAATGATAGTTTTTTGTTTTGCTTGGTTTGTTTTAATTTTCTGTAAAATGCCTTCATCACATTTTGGGGTGAAGGCAATCATCATCATCATCTCAGAAGGCAGACATATAACAGACCCCAAGATTTTGTTACCTGGATTGATCTGCAGGCTGGGTTCTATAGTTCCAGCTAGTGACCTGAGCAACAATGAAATGTTCTCTGAGTTGAGTTGCTTTCACAATTAGACTCTCCAGGCCAGGTCCCCTCAAGCCCAAGAGCAGCAAAAGAAGACATCTGCAGGTAAAGGCCATGGTATAAATTCCCATTGATGTCGATGTGCATGAGGCATAGATAATTCTTGCTTCTGTGCCTTGCAACTTCCGCAGGAAAATACATTCTCTGTGCTGGTGTTGCAAGGGATAGTGGTGTTTGTGACGCTTGGGTCATTGCTCTTTTCCTCCTCCACCTCCTCATACTGTTAGGATTATAGATTAGATCACCAATTGCTGAATTGGCCTCAGTCACTTCCTCTTCCTACAGCACCTTCCCTAGTGAGGGCCAAACATTAGGAAACAGGTGGTTTATTTGGGCCAATGCCCAGGAAAGGAGGGTATTAAAAGTAGTGGCAAAAGCTTCTTTTGGTCTCATAGGTTAAAAAGCCACAACAGCATATGCTTTCCAACATCATGGAATATACCTGGATGAAAACTTTTGGTCATTTCTCTTATTTTGTCACCTAAAGATGGCCTGTATGCAGGCATGAGAAGACACTCCACACTGCTGCTGATGAGTTGGAGGCCAGAAGTGTCTTTTGCTGCACAAATTGTATTTATGCATTTCCCACAAGGTGCTCAAAATACCTTGCATGGCTCCACTCTTCCCATTTTGTCCTCACAACAACATTATGAAGTAGGTTAGGCTAGGAGATCAGAAACTGATTCAACTCCACCCAGTGGGCTTCATGACTTAAGTGAGGGCTTGAACCCAGGTTTTTCCCATCCTCATCTGACACTCTCATCACATTTCTTCTCAGTTGATGAGGCTACAAATTTAAAATGGAGTACCCTCCCAATTATAGAGCACATGTAGTCAGGCATAGTATTATACACAGACAAGAACAGGTATATGTTACACACAAAATAAGAGATGTAGCATGAAAGAATGCAATATACCCATTTTACAACTTGATAACATTTTTCCTTTTCTTATGAACAAAATTATGGGTAAATATTTTTCTGTAATTTGGTCAGCATGCCTGAATAGGTAAGATTGATCCAGGGCCTGGACTGAATTGTGCTTAAGTGCAGTGGATGGAAGCAATCATTAGCTCCTGTAGTGAGATCTCTGCACACTGTCTCATAGCAATAGAAAGAGATGGCCAATTGTGGCACTTGCTAGTATCAGTAAGTTCATGAGACTAGGCTCTCTCAAACCAGCTATGAAGCTGCTGAACATGGCCTGACTCCTGAACTTATTTAGAGAATGAAGCTTGCCTTAGCTTTAGTGACCTTTCGGCTCAGATATTTCATTATTGCTAATCTAAAGTGAAAGTTAAAAGGAAGCATAGATAGAAAAACCAACCAGCAACATGAAGTTCCAGAGAAGTAGTTGTAGGAAGTCTGTTGCAGCCACATTACACACTTTAAGGATGTGTGCCTTACACATAAAATAGAGCCTTACTCTAAGGCTGGAATCACATGCAAATCTACTTGGGAGTAAGGAATTAGCATACATGGAGTTGGACTTCAACAAATGGCATGAGCTTCTGAGAGCTACACCTTATCAAGGACTTAAAGTGGAATCTAAATGCAGGGGTGTTCACCACATAAACACCACCAAGGAAGAGGTATACCTGAAGCAAGAATATTTATTGTTGGCGGTGAGAAAGCTGAGGACCCCCACAGGTGCTTTTTCCCTCTTCCCATGAACTCCTCCTCTGGCTCAGCAGCAATAAAGGGCTACTACTTATCTTAAAAGGTTGTGGGAAAGATAAACTCAAGATCACATATGTGAAATGCTTTGCACACTCAGAATGCACTACACAAATACAAAATAGTAAGAATCCAATCTTTTGATAAAATATATTCTATGAGAAAAAGGGCTTATTTCTGCCATCACCTGCTTATTAATGATGTCACTTCCTGCTTCATGAGGACACTTCCAGCCCTCAGCAGGCAGCATGAATGCTAACTGCAGCCCTTTGTATGAAACAAATTTGACACCCCTAATCTCAAGGGTGAAGTGAACACAGCACAGTAGGAGATACCAGTTTCCACAGAAACCTTAGTCTGCTCATTCCACAACTGACAGAGAAAGCAACTGTTGCTTCTCCCCTCTCCTCTTCTAGTTGTGCTTATACAATTTGGCATGTATGGTACAAGTTTAAAACGTCTATCCCACTGCTAATGAAGTTCTGCTTCTGGAATTGAATTCAACAGTGTAAGGGAAAAAAATTTAAAGTGCTTAATGGTTTGTCTCTACTTAAGTATGTGTAAGAATTCCTCTTGTACATCGACAAATTATACATCTCATCGAAAATTCGTTCTTATAGCACACCGGTAACACAATAGGTTGCTATCGTGGCATGATTTTTCAGTTTTACATTTTTGCCACAGATTTTGTATTGACAAAATGAGAAGTGCAGAAAGCAGTGTTCCATTAGTCTGTGTTCCATTAGATAATGTTCCATTATCACAAAAAAGTCACACCACTACCTCCTATAAAGAACACTCTTCATTTAGTGAGTTGTACAGCATGCAGTGGTCCTGGTTCCTCTTGCAGTTACCTGACCTTCTGGCTGAAGACTCAAAATCTTTTAAGCACAAAACCCCATAAAACAAACCCCAAACAAAGCAACTGAAGCATCATGGTGTAGGTCCAGTGGGCCTGGGTTGGTTGACCCAAACAGAGGGCATCCCACCTTCACTGTCCACTTGCCTCCACTGCTGCCCATTCTTCAACTGGAAAAAGAAGTGTGGAGAGGAAGGAGATGGGCTACAGCATAAGGGCACCTACTGAGCTGAACCCAAAGGAGAGTTTCAAACCAGGGAAATCTTGTGTCACCACCACTTACTCCTGGTTTTTCAGGGCGTTAGACCTGTAAATTTAGGAACCACCGGGCTAAATGCTTCCCATATAGGCAGAATTCCCTTCCAAACATATGAACAAATCAGGAACTGAAAAAGTTGCTGTTTAAAAAAAAAATCAGTTGATTCAAGATCATAATCTAACCTGCACCCTATGTAAGGTACAACTTTGGAAGCTGAGGTTATCTGAAGCATTTCTTGAATCATATTCAAAATATGAGGCGTGGCAGCCGAGCAGTTAAAGACACGGGAACGTCTGCAGCCCAGGAGTTCGAGACCCCAGTGCTGCAGAACAGGGTGAGCTTCTGTTACTTGCCTCAGCTCCTGCCAACCTAGCAGTTCGAAAGCATGTAAATGCAAGTAGATAAATAGGTACCACTTCGGTTGGAAGGTAACAGAGTTCCATGCACTTCAGTGTCAAGTCATGCTGGCCACATGACCACAGAAGATGTCTTTAGACAACACTGGCTTGCTGGGCTTAGAGATGGAGATGAGCACAGCCCTCTAGAGTTGGACATGACAGTGCAGGGGAAACCTTTACCTTCTTTATTCAAAATTAAATTTTTCCTCATACTGTTCCTCATACTGTACAATTATAATGCTACAGTGTATTATAATCCAATATGCATCTATTAGTGTTAATACTAATTCATAAATCACGTTTATATCAAAATTCTGGCAGCACTGGGAATGCAGGTTAGCAAACTTGCATAGAAAGATACAGATTTGAAACACAGAATTAAAAAAAAGCCTTTAGTAACTGCTTCCATGTTATGTCCAATTTATGGTGCTAATATTTTCATTCCACAGTAGCAATAGGTTTTCCCTTACAGAAGGCTTTCAAAAGAGATCAGATTTCCACTTATAACAACACATATTCTGTTGATGCAAATTGGATATAGAGGACAGCTGCTTCCTCTTCCTTCCAGCTGTAAGAATGGGGAGAAAGTGGCGGTTTCCTGAAATCTTCTTAGCACTCAACATTCCTTTAGGCAATTTCATTTCCTAGTTTAGAGAAAGCTAGGGCTGTGTCTTCACAGACTTCCCATGCTCTTCGTCAGTGCACTATCAAGAAACTGAGAAGAGATGCTAGAAACTTATCTGCAGTATACACAGAAAACTTTCATTTCTATCAAAAATGCAGGCACAATAGGACGGGGTGATCAGAACAGACCAAGGACCCAGGGCAACATGCACTATGCACAGATAATGCATATCTGACTGCAAATAAGGATTAGATTAGAAAAATGGAATTTTTACACATAAAGGTCTTTATTAAAAAGTAAGGCTGGTAGTGGAATTTTATTTTGATGCATAAACTTGATAGAAGTGATACATTACAGAAATTGTATACAATGGTGGATAAACAAGTCTGTCACATGAACGGGTTATTTTAAAAATCAGGATCAATAATTAGCATAAACATTTTCTCTTCTAATTACATTGTAAAGTGTCTTGTGTAGTCATATTCTATTGTTGGAATGACTGCCTGTACAAATTTCAAAAAAATTAGAAGATACCTGAATATTTAATTAAGGAAAAAACACAAACACACAACCACAAATCAGTTTTGAAGACTGAAGCTAAGAAGCACACACTCTCCCACCCCACACTTTTAATCTCATCTGTCCATCTCTATGAAAGGAAAAGAGAAGAATAGACAAGAAGGCGAGGATACATGTCTTATATTTTACCTGGACAAGATCTTTGGGCAAGTGGGTGAAGACAAGAATGTGTAGTAGAGCCCTTATGAGTAGAGCTCATAATACCATAATACCAAATTGCCAACAAATTGCTCATAATACCAAATTGCCAACAATTCAAAGGATACATATGGACTCCAAGTTCTCCCCCACCTTCTGCCACAGTTTCAATTATTTTCTTCATAACTTCAGCATGCCTGAAAGGAAATGGTGAATATTTTAAAATCAATATAAGCATTCTTCTATAGGTTAGAAAGACTAAGTTACTTATATACATTATGATAAGTACTAAATACCTTCCTACAGACAGACACAAGCAATGATTTAAAGAAAACACAGAAGTTTCCGCTGTTGCTTCAAGTGAGCTTTAGTTATTTCAAGCTAAACCTGCCCCAATGCTTTCTCTGCTCCAGTTTTATCTCTAGAAGCAAGATTGTGAGGAATCCAAAATAATGTGACAGTAGCAAAGAATTCCATGCCAATAAAATTTCTGTTACTTTCAGACAGCACTCACCAGGCTTTAATTACAAGCATTCCACTTGCAAACCGCACTGGGTGATATTGGGTATGTGCGCGTGTGACACCACTACTAGCCAAAATAGTGAAAATCGCGGTATTTTCAAATACCATGATGTTATACACCAGGGGTCTCCAAACCCTGGCCTGGGGGCCAGATGTGGCCCGTAGCGAGCCTCTCTCCGGCCCATGGCCACCCTCTGATCTCCTTAGAGCCTCTGGTCCAGTTGACCAAACACAACCAGAGTTGTGCTTGTGGGGTGGGTGAATGGGGGTCCATTTAAGTGTGTGCTTTCTTTTTTAGCCTATGTTTATACTTGGAGAAGTCCTGGACATTTGAGGCCATTCAATTATTCATTCATCTAAATTCCATCTCTAATGTATTTACTTAAATTTTATATTTAATTTTTTTCCCTGGCCCTCGACACTGTGCCAGATATTTGATGTGGCCCTTCAGCCAAAAAGTTTAGAGACCTCTATTATATACAATTAGATGGGCAATTTAATGCAGTGAAACCGTATTGAAATATCTGTGCTCTATCAAATGTTACAGCTGAATAACCAGAAAAGGAAGACAGAACTGCCTTATATAACAAAAAGTGAATTGCTTTAACTGAAAACTGATCAATGAGACAGACTGTTCTGAGAGCCAATGAGGTGGTGTTATAATACAGCAAGAAACCAATAAAGTGTTAGTATGAGCCAGCTCTCATTTCCATGAATCAGAGCAAAAGTAGAACTCTTATTCAGCTGTGAGTGACCAGTTGGCCCCTGGTTTTTTGTTGGTTACTGATTTGTTGGCTGACCTGTACTGTTCTACATTAAAACAATAAAATAAAGTTAATGGCAGTTACACCAACTCTAGTTATGCTACAACATTTAGGTTGTGCATATGATATTGTAATTTATTCTGTATGGGAGTGTTTCTCAAACTGTGGGTTGGGACCCACTTAGGGGGTCACGAGCCAATTTCAGGTGAATCCCCATTCATTTCAATATTTTATTTTTAATATAATAGACTTGATGCAACCATGGAATGTGACTGCATTTGGGAAAATGTGACAGATCTGCACTTTTAAGGGGCTACTATGTAAATGCTTTTAACAATGACAGTTAATGGGGCTTCCTCCTGGGTCAGTGAGGGTAGGATTGCAGCCTAGGATTGTTTAAACTCTCCCTGCTTGATGGCATCACTTTTGGAGGATCCTGACAGATTCTTGTTCTAAAAAGTGGGTCTGGGTGCTAAATGTTTGAGAACCACTGCTGTATGGTGTGGTACTGGAGGAGGTCCATCATGGGGGTAACACAATGAGCTCCCACACCAGGTGATGCAAACCCTAGTGGTGCCTGTGCCAGCATTAGGCACAAAACCGCAGAAATTGAAAACTACTGAACTATCAGAAGAATTGATTCAGAAGGCAGCATAAGAATCCAGATAGTCATCAGATTTCATTTCAGTTTAGACTGGCACAATCTCTGGTTGTTAATTAACCCTGCCAAATTTTTGGTGAATGACATTGTGTTGTAGAACAAGTAAACATAACGAAACAAAACTTGGTATTTCGCAAGTCTAAGTAAACTTTTTTCCCCACAGCCTTGTGATCTTACTGGGCTGCCTTTGTCCATTACCCTCATGTGAAAAGTCCATGGTACATGCAATACTGAGCATGGTAGATATTCTTATGTGCATTAGAGTCCCAGTAGTTTGCTCTCAAGACATTACCTTCAATTTAACCTAGTCAAGGGAAGAATAAAAGAAAGGGAGTCTGAAAGACAGTGCCCTTCAGTAGTTACTTTGTGTTAAAGACTTCCTTTTTCTGGAGGGATTCAACCTTTCTAATACAGGAAAGTTATGAAACAAATACAGGCCTCGCTTTCAGTTGCTGACAGAGATGGATGTGGGTTGCTGGTGTTCAACAGCTGCCTATAAGAATGTTGGTTTGTTTTTTTTTACTACTGTTATTGTAGTTCTCTATTGAATTTCAATCACCTTGACAAGAGATGCTCAATTACCATTTTAACTCCAGAGTGTGTAAAAACCTGCCAGCACTACCACAGTGATTTCAATGCCACCTACTTCTGAGTAACCATGCTTAGGATGCTCTGTCAGTACAAACCTTGCTGATGGGAGAGGGGGCGAGAGACTAAGAACTAAACTTTTCCAGGGCAAAGTACAAAGAAACTGCTCCTGAAAGAGTTCCAGGTGCTTTCAAGGATCACTGTAGATCCCGACAAGGAAAACAAACTTTGATAGCAAAGCAAAGCAAGGCTAAGAAGAAGCAGGAAGCATGTACATTAATTGGCTTCCTTGCTCTCTTCCCTTTTATGGCCCAGAGTGGTCAGGGGGCAATGCCAACTCCAATGTCATAGTGGCACTCATTGCTACTTCCAGGGATTTGTCAAAATTATGGCACAAATTCTGAGCACTGTGGTTGCCAGGTCTGAGGTGAGTTCTGATAGCCAAGAAGCAAAACAAGCTTTAGAGTAGGAATTGGGAATGTAGGTCAAAATAATTGACACGCTATATATCGTGATTACTTAGTCTTCAAGACTGCTACCAAGCACAAATGATTGTGTAAAGTTAACAGAAAAAAAAACTACCAAGGTGATGTGCAAGGAGTTCACATGCAGCCTGAAACTACCACCACCATTTCAGCTCCTCCTTCAGAACAAAATATAGTAAACATACCACAATAAGAACCCTGAACTAAAAAGCTCACAGCTGTTTGGTCCAAATTGTCTCTTCATATGGCACACAGGACTATTTTATGTAGTGGATGGAGAAAGGACAGAAATCATGATTTACCTCAATCACCTCATCTTTTTTAGGGATGCAAGAACCATTCTCTGCAAGGCAGGTAGGATAGAACTGCCCAACCCTTCCTCCTGCTCTACTCAACTAATTTAAGAAGCTAGCACTAGCACAAGGCTATTATCATGATTCTTAGGCTGTTGTACTAGGGGGCATATGGGTGGTGATCTCTCATCCCAACCATCAGGAAACTGGGGCCCTGTCCAACACAAGGATTCTTTTTCAGCACTAGGGTAGCAGCAGCAGCAGCGGCTCCTGCTAGCTTAGGAAATCGACAGGATCAACTCCCAATGCCAAAGATTAAGAAATACATTATCTTGTGCTGGCAACTGGAAAATCCCCAGAACACAGAACTGGACTCTTAAGTGAGGAAAAAGGTAGCAAACTCCTAGCTAGGCCTTTTTCTGCTAAAAAGGGCAGAAAAACTTGGAATCTCACGGACCATTAAAAGCTACTTCTGCCCAGCGTTGCATACACGTAACAGGAATCAAATGTGTACATCTATGGGTTGGGCAAAAATGGGTTAACAAAAATGGTAAAGGGCAAAAAAAGAAGTTGAACTGTCTTAAGTCCAACATTCAATTAATTCAGACAACATTTGATATGTTAAAGCATTGCACTCTCTCAGAAAAGCATCAGAGAGTGTAGACCAGGGGTGTCAAACTCATTTCATACAGAGGGCCGAATAGCATTCATGATGCCAGCTGAGGGCTGGAAGTGATTAGGCAGGAAGTGATGTCATTAAACAGGTCTTAACCAAAAATAAGCACTTTTTCTCACTTAGGAACTCATTAGCTGCAAATGACAGAAGAGAAAATACACAAATCTTTATCATATTTCAAGATATGAGACAGCCCAATTTTTATGTGGGCTGCACTTTCAGCAATGACACCTCAGCAGCCGAGAGCCTGAGGGCCAGATAAAAAGCTTCTACGGGCCGCATCCGGCCCCCGGGCCTTGTTTGACACCCCTGGTGTAGACTGTAGAATATACAGGATAGTAGAAGGAAGACAAATGCATGTACTGTCATGACAAATTGCAACACACTGTTTGGAAAGACTTGGAGTGCAAGATAACTTTTTAAAAGAGCTGGAACCTTTGCTCTTCCAGCAGTTGGAACAGAGCAGCTGTTCCCACTTCCAGGATGTTGACTGCCACCTCCTGGAGAATTTAAGTGGAAGAAAATAGGGAAAAAAAGGTTTGATTGGTTAAGATCCCCAGAGATCTAACCTCACAGAGGCTTTCAAAATAATCAGTGTTAAGGGTTTTAAAAGTGTCACTCTCTGCCTTCAGACAGGGCTTTTCTGAAAATAAATCAAAGCAGCTTACATTAGATGCTGGAAGAAAGATTTTCAGAGACAAGGCTTGGTATGAAGAATGCAAGGTTGCAAAGCTGCTCTGGTTGCTAACAAGTTACCAACATATACTCCAATCCTTCATCAAGTCCAATCAAGCATTTTTTATGAACTTCATATTTTTTTTTAAGTGTACAGACTTAAAAAATACCTGCATGGATGAACGGAACACATTGGAGGAGGAGGAAGATTGGGGTGGTTTTCAATTGTCACAGTTTTTTTAACATGATCTTGACTGATATCTTCATACATGTGATCTACGGTTAATGGCTGCCGTTGCTGAAAGAAGAGGAGCAAGTGAAAACATGAGAGCACATTTTTCTGCTTTAAACAGAAGTGTCAGGAAAAGCTTTTATACAGAACTTACACTGCAAACCTCATACATTTTTTATAGACCAGACAGATTCATTTCAACTTGTTTTACAGAAGGGATGCTGGTGTGCCCAAAATCATTCTGAGTTCACTCTTGTGCACTGCCCCTTTCCCTCACCCAGTCTACAGACCAACCTTGGGGCTATGTGTAACCCATGACATTATACAAGTACTGCATAAAGACAGAATTGGCTTTGGGCATGAAAGTCAGCATCCTGAGAACTAAACTTTCATGGAAGAAAGAATGGGAGCAAGCTTCTAGCCATGACGATCATGATGTTTGGTTTGAAAGTGTATGGACAAAGCTCCATGAGATCACAAGAGAAAAGGGGACCCAGAGAAAATACGTGTCCAGGCTTTCAGTGTCCCCTTGCATTTCCACACGACTTATAAGTAGCAAAATTATGCAAGATAACCAATTGGTAGATGTGTTTTTGTAGCACACAAACCAACACATTTTAGTGTTAAGATACTTTTTAAAAAAATACTTTTCCAGTTAGAAATACTGTGGTTATATTTGCCGACACTATTATCACATAAGTCACCCACCTAGTACACTTAATAAAAATGACAATTTAGAAGTACAACTTGGAATAAAAACACATAACACCACTTTCTGCCCTTCTTTTTTTGAAATAATGAAATCTGCAAAAAAAAAATTTCAAGCACATGAACAAATTGCACGAAAATCTGATCAATCTGCAAAATGTATACAGATTACAGGGTGCTCCTTTGTTGTAAAATTTAGATTAAATACTTTAATGCCAACTATCCATTACAATAATCCCCAAAACAGCTTATACCACAATAAAGTTGTACAAACCATTAACACCAGCCTAGAATACATAACAAGTAGAGCTAAATTAAAAATTTCCATAGCACAGATTTGAAAGAAATAAAAACATAGCATGTGAATAAAAAGCATAGCATATGCTAATGGTCAACGATTTCGCTTTATCTCCAATAATTCTGCATCGAAATAGGTAGCAAAGGCTTTAATAGCATGTTTTAAGCCCATCCGAGTTCTTGAAAGCAGGTCAAGGTCATCAGCATATAATTGAGCAGGGATCGGTCGATTTCCTTGGCATGGTACATGAGTGCTAGTCTCAAATTTGAGACAACGTATGATTGCATGATGCAATGACAATGCCATTGTTTGCCAGAACCTGATAAAAATTTCAAATTCTCTTTTATTGCCAGAACCAGATACAAATTTCATATTTTACTGCCCAAAATATGAAATAGCAAGAGAAATGGCTGTCAAAATATTCAACCCTTCATGAGTCTGCAACATTAAAATTACTTTTGAGCAGTCTTTGTAAAAACTGCATTGAATATGTGGCAAACTTCTGTTATAATCTTACGTTATGGTGTATGACCTGTGGCTATTAAACTAAATGAACTTGGTAATAAGTCACTGAAGAGCAGTCATATATGTAGAGGAGAGTACTGACAGAGGCATTTGAAACCTACTCTGCTAGAAAAGAAATGAGAAGTACTGTAAAGACAACAGAAGCAGTGTAGAAAAAACCGGATCCATTATATCTTTTATTACTTTGCAACTTTCCACAAAGGTGTCATTCAAGAGTGGAGCTACAGAAGGAACATTTCCAGAAGTCTCCATGATTGTTCTACAAACCATCTTGGTCTGTTACCCAAGACTCCTTACTACAACATTGCTAATCCCCAGGTCCCTAACATTGTTTGAAGGTACACGTTGCAGCAAACTTGCTGAAATTAAGCAGGTCTAGATCTGGTCAGTGCCTGGATAAAGCATCTGGAAACGCAACACATACTACCTTATTAATTAAGCATTATTAATAATGCTTTATTATTAAAAATAATGAGCATTATTATGCAATAATATGAACATAATAATGGGCATTATTAATAATGAGAGGAAATTTTAATTGCTACTCGTTTGTTTGCAATACAATGGCTATTTTATTGTATTTTAATGTTGCATTTTAATGTTGAATGTATTTTAATGTTGAAATTTTAAATTCCGCCAGTTGTAGGGCGGTATTGTGTGTTTGTTTTTGCTGTTCTTTGACCATAATAATAAATATTTACCTACCTACCTACTACCTTGGTTTTCATGATAGAAAAAACTGAACTATAGGAAGATGCAATTTAAAAAAGTTGTACCTCATCATAGCCAAATAACCAAAGTCTTGGTGTTTGGTAGTATTTGTCATATGTGATGTATAGGTCATAAGTTCTGGTCTGTAGAATAGCTTCTTCTCCTCCGCCAACATCTACTTTAGCCTTGGCAGCTTCAACTATTTTTCTTGTATCCAACGTTGCCTGCTCAAGATTAAAGAAGCAAGTTAGTAGCTTCGAATTGTCATCAGGTATCCATGCCACCCTCCCTCCCTAGTTCAATGTTCAGGCATTAGATCACTATTTAAACTTCATCCAATTACTATTTCAAGGAGTTTTCTACTGAACCCAGAACAAAATCAAATGCACCATGACTGGTACCAAAGAAAGAATGCACTCACGTCATCTGTCTCCAACAGCCCACTCTCTTCATATTCTAAGAGAACAAAAAATATAGGAGACTATTTCACTATTTAGCATTTTCATTAACCTGCATCTTTCCAGAATACTCAGGGCATACATAAGAACAAACAGTTACAAAACGACATGAGGCAGCACCTTGACTATCCATTCCCAACCACTGTGCAAGGTGCCAGACTGTTTAAACATTGTGTAGTGGCAATGTTAGGAAAAAGTACAAGCAAAAGGATGAGAAGAGAAAGCAAGTGACAAAAATTGTTGGGGTAGATGACAGACGGGACAGAATAGACCACGATGGATAAGCCTGAGTAAAGAATGGGTGAGGGAGGCAGGATAAGTGCAGCAAGGTTTGTGAGGCAACTGTCCCATAGGAGGATAGTACAAAACAGACTGTCTATCTGTTTTAAAATATTCTGTGACAAAGGAAGCAAAAGTGTTTTCTTTGAGACATAACCCATAAAGTGAACTAGGAAAGGGTGCCTCATCCAAACAAGTGTTTATTACCTTCCATATCAGCTGCCTCTCCATCATCATCGTCATCTTCACAAGATCCTGAGCAATCTGGTAACTTTGTATTGTCCTTCCAAGACAAGAAAAACCAGTCTTCAGTGCTGAACAGAAATTCTAAGCCAGGACAATCGTGCACCATATTTGAAGATCACATAGCTATGCAACACGTCACATAGAAACTAATGAGAAAACAGCAGTTTTGGAGTGAATTAACCTAGCCGTTCACTGTAGTTCTAAAAGAACACAGATGTTTTCTGGACCTCCGTGCTGCTCTAGCTGACTATATTTCAGCTAGCCACCCATAATATTCAAGCAGCAGGCATCTAATAATCTTTTTTTAGTCAACTGGTTCAAGATGTTACTTCAAAAGTGGAATTCTACTTTATGTAATAAAACTGGCACTACTAGTCACCTTCCGAACAGAATCTCAGTCATCCATACTGCTAAACTGTGTGGCATTTACAATACTTCATATTTAATCACTGAAGCTATCCAGTGAAAGCAGCAACTAATAAGTTTGCATGCATTCCCATTCTTAAGTTCATTTTCTGTCTTGAAGATTAGCCATTTTTGCATTCAACAAGACTGAACAAGCAACACAAATTGTTATGAGGTAAATAAACAACCCCCTCTCTGGAGAACTCTGGGTAATCAGCAGTTTGAGACAGTGGCCTAAACACAAGTTACGGTATGACTTGCATAAGCCATGGGAATGTGACTATACCACCAAACATAAGGACCAAAAATATATTTGGACCTCTGAGTCCCCTTTGTTTCCTAGCTGAGAAATTTCCTCCTCCAATAACCATGGTCCATGTGCTTCAAAACTTAAGACTTCTTCTATCATGCTGCAATGGATACAGCATAACTGCATAGACAATGCAAGAGAACTTCAGTTAGCCAGACCCCCGGCATCAACATCTTCCTTTCTCTCTGCAGCTTGGGGCCCCGATTTATCAGCTGCAGATTCAAATATATTAATAGCAGACTTTCCTCAGTTCGCAGGCATACTGTGGATTTAATACTGCACCTCAGCTGGTCCTCGCAAAAAACTCACCACTCAACAAAATGTATAGGATGGTAGCCCTAATGCGGAGCCATGGCCAACAGCCCAGTAGGTTGAGGGAGCCAGCAGACAAAAGAAGTTTGGGAACTGCTGTAGCTCATAGCAGACATCTACCTACTGTCCCAATCCACATGGACACCTAAAAAGGTACACTCTTAGTTTTTAAAAAGAAAGGCAAGCCCAACAAGCACAGTAAATTGCCAGGTATCTATGCCACTAGTCTTCTAGGTACTACTCACAAAACATATAATACCTTACTCTCCAGGGTGATCTCCTTAATGGATTCTGTAACTCCCATAACACCTATGGAGATAGCACAGATACAGTAAGAACTAGAAAGAAATTTAACAGCTCTTTATGACCGTACAGATAGTTGCTCCACATGTACACTCTCCTTTCCATGCAAATTAGACTCTACATTTTCAATAGCTACTTCTTAAAATGGTTAAGAATCAGCATCATTGAAAGAAAATTAATATTTGAAAGTGGACTTGAGCATTAAATACTTTGGAGCATTTTTTAAAAGTTCATGTGTGGGGAGTTCTGACAGGAACCAAAATCTGAGCATTTAAATTCAAGAATAAGAGAAATACGGTACCAGAAAGAAGTTCAATACCTGCATGGTGAAATGTGTCCACCCATCCTCCATCACCATCATCTTCTTCTATAATGGCTTCTAGTTCATCTGAATACTCCATCTGTTTACATCGCTTGTAACATGGCACTGCAAAGAGCAGCACAGCGTTCATGGCACAATCAACACAGGAAAATTTCTCCGTGTTTGGAACTGGAAGTTTTCAGAGTATGTTTTCTAGAGTGCTGATGTATATACTTAAGGTTGTGGACACATTTTGCAGTATGCATTTGGTCTTAATCAACTGAAGCTTACTGCTCTGGAAATACAAGATTTTTCCTATATTTGAATCTGCCACCGATAAGTACAGAGTTGGAAGTAATTTATGTAGTCACCGATTAAAGCCTACTGAAAGCACCTAGGATTCTGAGTAGATGTCACTGGAAGCTGTGCTTGCATAAGTCACACAGTACCAAAGGACAAATGTCTATTTGCACTTCAGTAAAGAATATCATTCAGTGTCATGAAGGAATTGCTACCTAAAGCAGAAAACATATCACTTGCTGTTGCAAGATGGATAAAGCACTGGTTCGTGGGAAGATGCAAACACCAACTTTGGAGAGATCTATCTCACAACTTCCTTATGGAAACTTATTTGAATTGAAGTTTCCATTATTTAAGCCATTTATGCCCTATGTTGCATATATGCAACAGGAACCAAATGTGTACATCTGTGGGCTGGGCAGAAATGGTTTGTAACTGATGAATTTTACAGACTATACCAATTTAGACAACTTTATTATGAAAAAGAATTGGGAAGTTATATAGAGTGAACTTGATCTCATAAAGTGAAGTAAATATGAAAAGAAAATATTTGATAGTACAAAAGCAGGGCCTTGCATTTGAGGATAAAACATTTGTTACCAGCTGGTGCAAACCAGCTAAAAAAATAGAAAGGGCAAGATCTAATTTGGTTGTTCAATCATAAGCAGAATGACCTTCTGCCAAGAAGGTCATTAACTTTTGAATATATTTCTTGTGAGCTCAGGACAAGTTATCACTTGGATCCAATTTGCTTCTGGAAAGAGGAATACCTATCTCATCCCAGTTCAACCTAGACCAGCAATTCTCAAACTTTTTAGCACCAAAATCCACTTTGTAGAATGAGAATCTGTCAGTACCCACCAGAAGGGAAAACATTAACCTGGAAGTGATGTCATAGCCAGAAGTGACATCATCAATTTAGGCTTCAAATCTAAGCTATGATCAATCAAAGGCCCCATTACACAATGTGCTCATGCTGTTATCTTGCATAGCTCAGAATTCAAACATTCCACCTCAAATTGGCTTACGAACCACTTAGTGGGTCCTGACACACAGTTGGAGAAACACTGACCTGGAAAAAAATAAAAAGCAAGTCACTAGTAATAAAAACTTACCATTTTTAGTGACCAAAAACTGTTTGTCTGGTGGGAGGTAAGCCTTGACCTTTAATTCTTCTCCTGCAGCCCTTAAAGATACAATGCAAGCCTGTAACACTCTAAAGGCAAGAGATGAATTCTACTTCCTCTACAGCAATACTTTCAATAAGGGAAAACAAAAATACTGCAGCTGGAATTCAGAGCTACATGTTTGTACTCAAAAGTCTGGCATGTCCACTGGGTCTGCTTTTAAAACTGGATCTTTTAACTTTTTTTTTGGAACAGCAGACCACTCCCCCCATGCCACAGCATAATCTGCTTTAAAACTCTTGTCAGGTTCAAGAGTTGTTTGCCATGTGTCTCTGAGGACAGGTCTAAAAACACACTACCATCACATAAGCTCTCTTTTGGCCACTCAGAACTAGTTGAATGAATGCTTTGGATCCAGCTTTCATTTTCACTTCTCTTTAACCACAACATGCTCAGAATGTTTTTCATCTGGACTATTATCTTTGGCAAGCCACAGCATATCAAGCTCACTGGCAACTAAATCTGGAGAGCAACATAGGAAGGAGGTGTTCTTTTTGCTGCAAGCTCATGAAACGTGCAAATTTTGGTACTTTTCAATTCTGTAATAATCCAAAAAATTCTCAAGACAGAAAATTGACGCCCAAGAGATACCCAATATTGTTAGCCTTTTTCTCTCAATTAACACTTTTTTCTGATACATTTAATACTTGCTTTTGAACACTTGTTGCTATATTTGCAAATAGAAAAAAAACCTTCTTAATGAAACTCCTAGAGAAAAACAGCCATGGATCTATTTTTACTAGCTTCTAAATACATACATTTCATAATAGCAGTTCCTGTGAAGATATTTAGTATTGGGTTATCTCTTCCTGTATCATAACCAGAAAACTTGCTTCTAATATCACAGAAGCCAATTCAAGTTCCCATACAAGATGACAATAGCACAAACCATTTCAAGTACCCAAGGCATCAATGCAGATTATCATAACACCAAAATGTAATGACCACAACATTTGACTAACTAGCCTAGGAGGCCCTTTAAGATTGTTTGCCAAGATGCAGAACTGGTAGAGTTCATGCACAGAATTAGGCCAAGACTATTACATGTCACCATAGATAAGCCTATTGTACTAGGCCAGTGTTTCTTAAGCACTAGTATGGGTACCACCAGTGGTACTTGAGGCGGTGTCTGGTGGTACTCATGGAACCGCTGGAGACCTGCCAATCAGCAGTGAGACCAGGAATGTGACATGACAAACAGCGTTAGGAGGCTTGGCAAACAGAGTTGCAAAGCATGCTTTTCCACACTTGAAAAAGCCCTCCTGTCCACCCTGAGCCTCTTACTGGTATTTGTCACAACACATCTGGCTTTCCAACCCAGAAGTGACTGGCAATGATGTCATCACCAGTTACTTCTGATGGTACTTCAAATAGGTGGACCATGTGAAGTGGTACAGTGGTGGACAAACATAGAAACATTGTACCTCTTTGACTAATCACACAACTCTCCAGCCATGATTCCTATATTTAATGTAGAAAAGCAGGAGCCACATTGTGTTCAAATAGTAATGTGTGACTTGAATGGTACATGTGCACCTCAATACATGCAGAAGCCTGTTCTGCAACATTTGTCCCCCTTTAAAGGGTGGGAGCACCATACAAGTCAGGTGTGCACACATATTGGAGACACCATACAAGTCAGGTGTGCTCACCTTGTTGGAGACATGAATGCATGTTTTCCACTATGCCTAGTACCTGCAAATGGTAAATATACTTGCCATGCCTTAGTGTTCTTAATATGCATTTCCTATAGAATTTTACTTACCATTGCCAAGTAGGACAGTGGTGAACTAAATGATCTCCAGCTGCCACAAACTGTCAAAAGCAAAAGAGTAGAACTTTGCCATAAACAGCCTTTCATCAACTTGAGCAACCTTAACATCACTGTTTCTATATAGATTTCACACTCTTAATCGAGGAACTCTTAGTGCTGGTTCAGTACTTGATCTAATCCAGCTCACAGAGATTGGCTTCTGGAATGATTCTAGCAGATGTATCTGCACATGAGACATGTGAATGCCCAAAAAAGACATCCACACAATTTGCTTACATATGATTCCGTGAGCCAAGGCTTGACTCCTGGATATATGCCATTAATGGGATCATCTAAATAAGTTATAGTAGTGGTCAATGCATATCAAACATTTTCAAGGCCTGAAGGATCTGTTTGAAAAATCAACTATGGATACCAATGGAATCATGTATTAAATAATCACCCATGAACACTGTCATTTCTAACTAGATCTTTTCTTATGCCTCTCTTTTTTCCTTGTTCACTTCAAGGTCAACCAACTTATTTCTATTCCAAATCAACAACTATTTCTGTTAAGACTATTTATATATTGCTTTCTAACATACATTTTGCTGTGGTTTACACAGCAAAATAAATCAATGAATGATTCCCTGTCCCCAGAGCAATCACAATCCTAAAAAAAGATGCAGCAGAGACACCCAGCAACAGCTACTGGAAAATATGTCATGCTGGGGTAAAAAAGGACAGTTGCTCTCCCCTTGCTAAATCTAATGCGGAGGCTAGAAGAAATGCAAGATCTTGCCATTTCTGAAAAAGAAAAAAGCAGCACACAAGCAAACCACACTACCAAATTTTGTATATAAGCCTAAGGTTTAAAAGTTTCAAGGATGAAAGGAAAAACGACAAGTAATGATGAAAGAGAAGTCAGCAAATCAATAAAAAAGCTTGCTGGCTAGAAAAGAACAGAGTAGGAAAAGTTAAGTGATCCACTGGCTCCAGAAAAGCCATTTGTAGACCGATTAGAAGGAACCGGCATGGATCAATTGCCATTAATTATAAAATTCTCATTTGTGAATATTACACAGTAAACTGTTGCTCTTTCAGTTTTATGAAAGAACTGCAAATCTGGTCATGGCGCATTTAGTTTCTGATTCAAGAGCAGCTATTCAGGGTGACAAAAATATTTGTAAAAACTTCTCAGATTTGTTGCAACTGTACTTGATCACTGTTACCCAAATCTTCTGCTGACTGGGGTGGGAGAAGAGAACTTGAGCTTAATGCCAAGGAAGCCAGGCTAACGCTTCCTTGCACTGGAATATGCATTCCATGTGAGTTTTGCTTTGCAAGGGGGACCTGTTCCCACTTCTCCTGACATCTTGCCCATTGCAAATACCTTTGACAATGCATGGGAAAATTGCCAACAAGAGAGGGATTTATTATGAAAGGAGCAAGACTGTTGCTCATTTCAATCTAGTACAATTAACTATTTCTGTAACACCTTACTAAAGAATCTTCAGTTCCCCCAAAAGAAAGCTTTAAGTTGGTTTCTGCTGGTGACAGTTCTAGTAGAGTTCACATTCCTTCAACTTTCTACAATTACCACCATATGTTTGATATTACTCTGATCATCATATAAATGCAAATTAAACGTAGATTGAAAAGACTTAAAAAAAGCAGGATTGAAGGAAGTAACAAATAAACAAAGATAACAGGTAAACAAAGGCAGAGGAACATATGACATCCCTATCCTGATTTCTGGCATCAGTCCTAATGTTTGCATCCTTTCTTTATATTTATTCAACATCACTAGAACAGTGATCTCCAAAGTGGAGACCACTGTACAGCCGCAAAGTCTTCCCTGGCACGGACAGCGTTTACCATTCCACTGGCGGAATATTGCCACATTCCTCTTACAAACCTGCCTTTTCACCAGTATAGTCCAAGGCAGCTTAATGCCATTAAACAAAGTATTACTTTAAGCACCCATTAAAACAGATCAAAGTGTTTACTGTACAAACCTATGCATATTTCCTCAAAAATAAATCCAACCACATTTACTCCTGAATAAGTGTGCCAAGATCTGCAGCCTATGGCTGCAATCCTATGCACACTTATCTGGGAGTACAGTCCTTTGAACAAAGTGGGTCTTCCTTCCAAGAAAGATGCAGTGTTAGTAATTCAAAGATGCTGAAAGTGGCAGTCAAAATTACAGCAACATACTTGCTTAATTAACCCCTTCCTTACAAGAGCATCTGGTGTCAGCCCTGCTTTGAAATAACAGAAAGTAGCAAACCCAATGGTGCAACAGAAACATGTCTTTGAGCCGCTTTGAGTGCTTTTGGGAGAAAAGTGGGATAATAAATAAATTTTTACTATTTTCAAATATTACTTGGAAAAAGGGAACAATTGCATACATACCTCTTCAGGTGTAATAACTCCAGTTTCTTTAAATTTTGATTCCTGCAAAGAAAATTCACACATTAGGATACCTGCAAACATTTGATATTACAAGTCTCAGGATAAAGGAAAGATTATATTAGTTCCCACTCAAGCTTTCTGGCCTGATGAGTCTTTATTGTAGACCTTAGTTCAGAAGAACATAAGACCTACCTCAATGACAGCACAGCTTGTTTCACTACATAGCCAAACCACCACCACTACCAGTACAGTGTCTCTATCGCTCATACACCAAAAAGGTGCTAATCAGAACTACTGCAGGTTTTCAGAACTCCTAGAAAACTGCTCATTCAAAGGTCTCAAGTTCCTTCTACAGGCTGTTACAGTACTTGGGCTTGGTTTTTCAATTTAACTCAGCAGGACAAGGTTAAGTGCACTTCCAACTGTGCTCAGCATCATGCATTATCTCTAGTATGCTATGCTTTTTCCCCTGACTAAAGTACTCCTAACATGCGTCTTACCCTCAGTCATTAGCCAGGAAGTTTCATACTGACCAGTAGATACGCCACAAACATACAGTATCTTCTCCCTCAAAAAAACTGATTTCTTTAGTTCTGTAAGTATTTTTTTGAGGGAGAAGACACTGTATATTTGTGGCGTATCTACTGGTCAGTATGAAACTTCCTGACTAATAATTGCTTTGATATCTGAGAGCATAACCAGATAATATGTCACTTTGTTTTTGTCATGTGACTGCAAGCTTTGCCCAATGATACATTCAGCAATTTTTGCTTTCTTACCCACATTTCAAATTCCTCAAACTTTTTAAAACAAGCCTAAACTATAAAATAAAATCAGTAGTGACATTAGAGTGTCATAGTCAGGATGCCTGTATTTCTCTCTCAATTTTAAACCTCTTCAGTTTCATGAGATACAGAAATGCAAGGTATGCAGCCATTATCTTTTTCAGGGGTGCCCAAACCCCAGCCCTGGGGCCACTTGCGGCCCTCAAGAACTCCCAAACTGGCCCTCAGGGAACTCCTAGTCTCAAATAAGCCTCTGGCCCTCCGGAGATTTGCTGGACCCCACACTGGCCTGATGCAACTGCTCTCAGTGTGACAGCCAACTGTCTGAATTTTTTGCATGAGCTATGGCAGTGGTTTTCAAACTCTCATGGAGAGTCTGAACCACTGTAAGTGCTTGTGGGGGCGGGGGGAGGCAGCAGGGGCAGGTGGAAGGCAGCAGCATGATCCCCAAGATCATGCCTCTCAGGGGGCTGCAGGGGCTTGGGTGCACTTACCCAAGCCTCCTGCAGCTTCCCCAGGGTGCGGGGAGCCCGGTGCGAACCTTTGGCAGGGCTCCCCGCAGCAGTGAATGTAAAAGCGGAGTGATCATGCCCCACCTCCGCTAAAGCGGAAATGCCTCCCTGCCCCCTCCCTTAAGGGGGCAGAGGCCAGGGCCCACAGGCTGGGGCATTGTGATGCCCCAGTTTGAAAAGCCCTGAACTATGGGATAAGGGCTCCTCCCTCCACTGCTTGCTGTTTCACATCTGTGATACAGCAGTAGCAGCAAAGGAAAGGCTGGCTTTGCTTTGTGCAAGGCCTTTTATAGGCCTTGAGCTATTGCAAGACCTTCATTCATTCATATAAGTTCCATCTCTAAGGTATTCATTTATTCAAATTTTAAATGTAAATTCTTCCCCCCCCCCCCGACACAGTGTCAAAAAGATTGGACACCCCTGTTTTAGATTAATAAAATAGAAGGATTAGGTATGCATAGCTGAAGGACACCAGAGGCAGTGTTTATTTCTGTTCCTGCTAATAAAAGCCACAGACTTGGGTTATATAGATTTACATTGCTATTCCTAAGAGTGCTTTCCACACTGCATAGGACTATCACGTTTCCGTCAGTCTCAAACTAACATTTTAAACATATTTATATTCTATAGGAACTGCTAACTTCTATAGACCTGTAATGTCTGGTATAGTCAAAACAAGTGCAGGAACAGTAGTTTTCAGAGGAATGCGATCTGTTTATGCAATGTTTGAGCTTTGATAGTATCACTTCCCACTTGGCAACAATTAAGTTCTTGAATTTAGAAAATGCATGAAGTTATGGGAGAGGCATAGTCTATTTCTAACACCTGACATGAAGCAAGAGACTACCCCACAATCTCTGCAATACACCAAACATTTGGGAAATGGGAGAAGTCTCAGGGCCCAATTATATCCAATTTTCCAGTACAGCCACAATGCAGCCACAATGCAGCCCCAAGGTAAGGAGACAAATGTTCCCATACCTTAACAGGCCTCTGTGACTGCTGCCCCACCACAAGATGCAGTGCACGCCCCATTAGCACAGATGCACTGGCATTGGAAAATTGGATAGGATTGGGCCTTCAGAAGACAAGAAAAAGACTGAAGATCAGAAAGCAGATTTTTAGAAAAACTGTTAGTATGAAAACCCAGCATTTAAAAATCTCAGTAGTAATTTAAGTTACAAAAGAAGATACTATAGATCACTGAGGCTTGCAAATCAAAACTATACCCGAATAATTAGCTGAGTTAAGTTTTTGGATTTTTCATTTATTTGTGTTTATTTTATTGTTTTTATTACTAAGGGATGCTGGAATTTTAATTATTATTGTAAGCTGTCTCAAGCATAGGATAAGGCTGAATATTAATATTTTAAAATAAATGAGTATGACACAGTAAAGCTCACATTAAATTACATATGTAAGTATGCTATGTCATAGATTCACTCTGGGTTCATAATACAGTAGTATGCCCTAGCCATATTCTGATAAATTTATGAAATAACAGAAGCAGTTTAAGATAACAGTCAAAACTACAAATTCTTCACATCTGAATCCTTCCAGCAGCAATGGAACTTCACTTTCCAGCTCAGTTTTCTTGGTCTGTTCCCTAGTCAGGGATCAACTTCCTGCCTGTTTATTTCTCCCTCACCTTCAGATATTGGTTTAGCTCAACTGGGCTCCCAATACCATAAGAAATCTCCTTATTACACTACAGGCCAGTCATTCAACTTCACCACATTCCACAACAAAGCCCATCAATATGTCCGATTCTTCAACTCTGCCTAGCCCTGCACATTTTTTCCACCTACACTACCACTGCCAAATGCCTCTGCAAAATTATCCAAGAGTAGCAACACTAAAGAAGTGGTGATACTCATTCTCTGAGATTGTAAACAAGTTGCAATTCCATGCATTCTATGTTATACCTTGTAAATATGAAGCCCAAGTCTGGCAAAATATTTCAAAGTTCCTAGAATCCAGAAATATGCATGATTGTTTTAAAACTGTCAGCTATAGACAGGATGGCAAACATGTTCCTGTATATATATACATGTGCACACTTTTTTAAACTACTGCAACTCTTAAGCTAGTGGTCCACAAGCTGTGAGCTGTGGCTCCCCAGGGTGTCATGGAAACCAGCCTGGGAACCTCTGAATCCTCATGAAAAACCTGCCAACCTATACAATTATAGCATTATAGCCCTAATGGGGAGCAATGGCCAATGGCCCAGTAGGTCAAGGAAGCCACCAATCAAAAGTGTTTGGAACCAATGTCTTAAATGAATGTGATCCAAGAGAGCATAATGGAGTTAAGGAAATCTTGCAAGAAGAGGAGAAAGAAAACTTAACTTCCTGTTGAATGAATTCTATGCCGTCCCTACTTTATTAGTATCTATGGTGTCTCTTCCAATTAAAGAGATGTATCCCTGTAAATACAACAGTGTGGAACAGCATTATATTTGTATCATAGAGCCCAATAGGAGAATAGACAACGTACATGTACCATGCCATTTCTCCAGGGAAGCATTCATTTTGCGCATCTTAAGAAAGTACAAGTTACATGCCTCCTATAAAACTCTGAAGCAGTGAAGAAAGACCAGACAAAAGCTCTATGGGGCATGGTGGTGACAATCATGGCAGGTGTGATGAGCAAATAAAGAACTATACAAAGTAAAATTCAGCAGGGTAACCACATTAATCCGTTCATGCACACACACCAAGTGTCTCTAGGAAATACTTTACAGACTACACCAGTGTTTCTCAACGTTTGTCCCTTGCCATGCCACCTCACATGATCTACCTATTGGAAGCAGAACTGTAGGTAACTGACAATGATGTCAGCACCAGTTACTTCCAGATTGGGAGACCAGACACAACATGACAAACACCAGCAAGAGGCTCAGGGCAGAAAGGAGTGCTTTTTGGAGTATGTGAGAAATGCATGCTGGAGCTCTGCCCACCGAACCTCCTACTGCTGCTGCTTGCCACATTGCATTGCACTGCCAGGTGGCGGGGGTCTGGCGGTCCTATGTGTACCACTAGAACCATCTCAGGTACCACGTCCCACTGGACTACACAGTTGCATTAGCTTACTTGCATTAGAACTCATTTCATCACATGCATGAAGCGAAAGAGGTATTAACTGACAGAGTTTACATATACTTCAAGCAGCAGTGCCACAAGAGAGACAGACCATGGAGGTGCAGCCTCTGACATATGGAGCAAGACTGTGTGTCACCTTTACACACTTCTGGGGAAGCCAAGGTGCAACTTTCCTCAGGATCTCTGTGAAGCAGCTGTAAAGAACAACAGTCCAGAGCAAGCTGGCAGAAGAGAACTCCCTGGTTGTCTCTGGGGCCAGTACCATAGCTAAGGGGTACAGGGAGTAGCAACTGCACCAGGCAACAGGCTTTTGGGTGGGGTGGGCGGACGGAAACAAGCTGAGCTTGACACTAGTGGCCAAAATTTGGAAAACCTTAGTATGTATGAATAATACCATCGTGTTATATATGTCTGGAAAGGTAAGTTAATGCTGAGTGTAACTAAACAAACCATGCTGGAATATCTGTCTTCCATCAGAAGTTATGGCTAATCAACCAGAAAACATTTTCATTGTGAAAACCTTGGTGAAGTACAAATAATACCATCATGTTATCATTGGAAAGGTAATTTAATGCAGAATGCAACGGAACAAACCATGCTGGAATATCTGTATTCCATCAGAAGTTATGGCCAACTAACCAGAAAATATTTCCATTGTGAAAATCCTGGTTAAGTGTGAATAACACCATCATGTTATATATCATTGGAAAGGCAATCTAAAGCTGAACGCAAAGAAACAAGCCGTTTTGGAATATCTGTACGCAATCAAAAGTTATGGCTAATTAACCAGAAACCATTTTCATTATGAAAACCTTGGTGAAGTACAAATCGCACCATCGTGTTATATATTGCTGGAAGGGTAATTTGCAGCAGAATGCAATGGAACAAACCACTCTGGAGTACATCTGTTCTGTCAAGTCTATCTCCGGACCAGATCAGACGGAAAGCTCTTCAACCTCTCCAGACTGAGAGCAAAATACAAAGTCCAGCTGAAATGTCTGCGTGACTTCCTCTTTGCCGACGATGCAGCTGTCACTACCCACTCTGCCAAAGATCTCCAGCAGCTCATGGATCGTTTTAGCAAGGCTGCCAAGATTTTGGACTGACAATCAGCCTGAAGAAAACACAGGTCATGGTTTAGGATGTGGACTCACCTCCCTGCATTACAATCTCTGAGCATGAACTGGAGGTTGTCCATGACTTTGTGTACCTTGGCTCAACGATCTCCGACACTCTTTCTCTCGATACCAAGCTAAACAAGCGCATCGGTAAAGCAGCTCCCACGTTTTCCAGACTCACAAAGAGAGTCCGGTCCAACAAGAAGCTGACGGAACATACCAAGATCCAGGTCTACAGAGCTTGCGTCCTGAGTACACTTCTGTACTGCAGTGAGTCATGGACTCTTTGCTCACAACAGGAGAGGAAACTGAGCGCTTTCCACATGCGCTGCCTCCGACGCATCCTCGGCATCACCTGGCAGGACAAAGTTCCAAACAACACAGTCCTGGAACGTGCTGGAATCCCTAGCATGTATTCACTGCTAAAATAGAGACGCCTGCGTTGGCTTGGTCATGTCATGAGAATGGATGATGGCCGGATCCCAAAGGATCTCCTCTATGGAGAACTCGTGCAAGGAAAGCGCCCTACAGGTAGACCACAGCTGCGATACAAGAACATCTGCAAGAGGGATCTGAAGGCCTTAGGGATGGACCTCAACAAGTGGGAAACCCTGGCCTCTGAGCGGCCCGCTTGGAGGCAGGCTGTGCAGCATGGCCTTTCCCAGTTTGAAGAGACACTTTGCCAACAGTCTGAGGCTAAGAGGCAAAGAAGGAAGGCCCATAGCCAGGGAGACAGACCAGGGACAGACTGCACTTGCTCCCGGTGTGGAAGGGACTGTCACTCCCGGACTGGCCTTTTCAGCCACACTAGACGCTGTGGCAGAACCACCTTTCAGAGCGCGATACCATAGTCTTTCGAGACTGAAGGTTGCCAATACAATACGGCCAGCTTATTGACTCCATAAATGACATCTGACTTCGTAGAGGGGGCTCTACAGTTTCTTTGACGCCCCCTCCCCGGGTAGAGCTGCTGCTTCACCTGCAGCCCGAGTGCGCGTGAGGGGGGCACAGGGCTGTATGAGGGGCGGGAAGACTCTACCCCTCCCCCGCTCCCGTCAGCAGCCGCCGCGGCGCGCACCCACTGAGGCGGGTGGGCGGAGCCTCACCTTGAGCACCGGCGTCAGGTACTCGGCCACCTCCAGAGCCTTCCCCTTCACGGTGTTGATGACGTTCTGCATCCTGCCTAGCGGGGGGGGACGGGGAGCGACTCCTCTCCCCGCACCAAGCAACCCAACCGCTTCCCCTCGCTCCTTCCCTCCGGAAGACCACCAATGGCCTGGGTGGGGAATCACGTGAGCCGCTGCCCCGGCACGTGACCCGAAGGACACGCCCACGCAGCCGGCAGCCGCAAAGCCCTCCCCTTCTAACTGTTCCCATAGAGTCAGGAAAGGGCTAGAGTCACACTCCATGGCCGTCCTGTTATGCACTTCCGTTATGTTCTAGCTGTTCCCCATAGAGTCAGAAAAGAGCTAGAGTCACAGTCCATGGCTGTCCTGTTATGCACTTCCGGTCTCTTCTAACTGTTCCCCATAGAGTCAGAAAAGGGCTAGAGTCGCACTCCATGGCTGACCTGATATGCACTTCCGTTATGTTCTAGCTGTTCCCCATAGAGTCAGAAAAGAGTCACACCACATGGCTGACCTGATATGCACTTCCGGTGTCCACTTCCAACGGGCCTTCTAGGCGCTATATCTCCATGTTTTTAAAATGATTTTTCACCATAGAGATGGTGCGGTGTAGAGCGTCACCTCCAAGGCCGGAAGTTGTCTGCTCGTGGCTGCGGGCTGAGTGGCTGAAGGCTAATGGGGGGAGGACGGTAGTGGGCGCAGAGAGGGCGGAGAGGCTGGCAGGTGAGCGAGGTTGCCTCGTCGCTGGCACCGGTCCTTACACGCCTTGGGGAGTGACAGCCCCGCCCTAGGCAGGCCTACTCAGAAGCATGCCCCACGAGAGTGAACGGGGCTTCCTCCCGGGAAAGCGTGGACGGGACTGCAGCCTCAGAGCCCATCCCGGGCAGGTCTACTCAGAAGTCAGTCGCGTTCTGCTCCATGAGGTGGCAGTCCGGTGCACACTTCCTGGGAGGAGGCCCGTTGAACTCGGTGGAGCTTCCTTCTGAGCCCTAGTGTCCAGCAGGACCTGGGCTGCCTCCTGCTGAGTCCCCTCCGTGTGAGGGAGGAGCACTGAGGCCCCCACCGCCTTCCCCTCTTCAGCTGCGGACCAGACCGTGGGGCCCAAACTCTTGAGCCCCAGGACCCACTTTTCAGAACAACACTCTGCGGGGACCTACCTGGGCTGCCAGACTTTTAAAAGAGGAGATGTAATAACCAGGAAAAAAGGCCTCTACTTCAAATTGCGTGTTGGGAGAGTAAGGACGACAATGGAACTTATTCCCTTAGCCAGCTGTGGAACTCCCTGCCACTTGAAGTGGTGATGGCAGCTCCTCTAGATGCCTTTCAGAGGGGATTGTACAGATTTCTGCAGGAAGAGTCCATCATGGGTTATAAGCCCTGATGTGCACGTGCCACTTCCTGGCTTCGGAAGGAGGCCACCTCAGAATGCCGGAAGCTGGGGAGGGCGCCAGGATGTGGGTCTCTTGTTGTCCTGGGGCTCCCTGAAGCACCTGCTGGGCCTTTGGCCTGATCCAGCAGAGCTCCTCTTAGGTTCTCGTTACCATCAAACCTTATCTCTCTGTGTTTACACCTGCTTGCAAACTGCAGGAGCTGAGCTCTTTGCAGGTTAATCAGCAGCTACAGTATCTGATTTTTCAGTAGCCTCAGGGCTTGAGGCAATTAGTCACCTGGTCTTTCTGTCACCCTTTGGTGGCCCACCAAAAGTCAGGTCACAACCCACAGTTTGGGAACTACTGCTGTATACTGTATTTTGGAAGAAACTATCCCAAACAGAGGCAAGGTTGGGTGATTCTCCCATTTGTATAGCTCGGTTCATGGGACATTGATCTGCTGTAGCAATTAAGGGTCCTGAGCTGGAGAGCCGGAGGTGCAAATATCACCAAAGCTACAAATTCATCAGAAGGCTTAATACCGGCCACAGTTCTCTCAACTTGCTTTTTAAGGGATTGTCATATCATTTGTTATCTGTTAACTCTCTTTCTGTGCCTTTATTAAGGGTATAAGGTGCCAAACAATAACTGAAGAAGCTTTTCCTTTGTGGATTTGAAGTGATGGGATAGCTGTGTCATGGGATTGCTTCTAAAAGCCTCAAAGCAGAACTAGTGAAAAGGTAGGAGCAGTATGTTAACATTGGCCTACCATTGAGGGGTGTTGTAAATATTAATGGGATAATGTTGTCATCATTAAAGAATGTTTGTATTCCGCTTTGCGACAAAACGTCAGAATGAACTTTACGTAGCAAAAAACAGAATTATTCTCAAAGGCTCAAATTCTAAAAAGACTCTGAATATAGAGTTTGTGACGTTTTAAACACCTGAAATGTGCTAATTGTGAATTATCTGTGTTATTTGTATGAATGCAGATGCATTTATACATCTGTACTGAGACAAAAGTGTTGTTCTGTGGCCATTTATGCTGTTTCACCACCATGTTAGCATGAGGTCTCCAGAACAACATTTTAGCAGTAATTGCTATGAGTTTCCATCCACTTCTCTTTTTTTCTCCCATAATTCTAAAGATTTGTAGTGATGGTTAGGAATTTTGTTTCTGTTTTTATGGAGGAATTCTGATGTCTTCCCTTCTTTTCTGTTTTCTATTGTAAAACTGGAAATGGTTTCCGATAGCTATTTTTAATTTTTCTAAGGCTTGGGGAGCCCTGCAGAGGTGTCTGCATGGGGGAGGTAAGTGATAAAACCTTCCGGGGCTCTCGTTGCTGCCTTCCCCGCCCCTTAAAGGGACAAGTGTTTCACAGGCTGGTGGGTTGCAACCCACCAGTTTGGGAACACTGCTTTAAATAGATGTTGGGATGTTTTTTGGGTTCAGTCCTAAACATGCTTACCTGGGAGTAAGATCCATTGATCACAGTGGGACACCTGAGTAGACATGTATAAGCTTGTGCTGTTAGGGCAGCGGTTCTCAAACTTTCAGGGAGTTTGAGCCCTGCTGTCTTGTGGGAGAGGGGGGAGGCAACAATGCGATCGCCAGGATCGTGTTCCTTTGGAGGGGTTGCTGAGACTTACCAGAGCCTGCGCCAGCCTCCTGGGGGTGCAGGGAGCCCTGCGCCAGCCTCCACAGGGCTCCCCAACATGCAGAGACAGGCATAATGATTGCAATCCACTTTCAGTTTTGTGATTACAAACCAGAAGTGGCTTGCAATGTTATTTGTACATTCTCCACTTGTTGGGGAGTGCTGCCGAGGCTGGTGCAGGGCTCCCCGCACCCCTGGGAGGCTACTGCAGGCTCTGGTACGTCTCAGCAAGCCCCTGTGCCCCTCCAAATCAACGCAATCCTGGCAATCGCATCACTGCCTCCCCCCTCCCCACCCCTTAAAGGGGCAGAGGCCAGGGCTATCTGGCTGGGGTGTCACGATGCCCCAGTTTGAGAACCACTGTATTAGGGTTATACTTTGAGAGAATAAAATCAAGCTTCCCACGATAATTTTATGCGTTGTATAACTATCTCAGATGATTTCTTAATAGCTGCAAGCATTGAACTGAAATAGAATTCAATAAATATTCAAATTCAAAAACATTCAATAAAATCACATGATTTAAACATTAGGTTTCAGTGTCTTTTAAGCATTACACGCAGTGGTGGGATTCAGCCGGTTTGCACCGGTTCTGCAGAACCGTTACCTAATGTAGGTATTGGTTCTGAGAACTGTTTACTGGAAGGGTCTCCCCGGACAGCCTAGGCTGGGGCACAACTGGGAGAGGAAAGTGCGTGAGAGGGGAACCCTGCTGCTGCTGCGCCAGCGCCTCACCCTCCTTCTCCGCCCCGTCCGTCCCTCGGCGCTCTGCAGGGCGGTCATAGGTCCCAAGTGGCGAGCTCTGCATCAGCTGTCCCATCTCAACCCTTGTCGCGCCTCCAGGGCAGGCAGACTCATCATCGCCAGGCTGCTGCTGGTGCTGTCCAGGGTTCCCTTCTCACTCCCTTTGCGCGATACACTGTGAGTGAGGCAGGGAGGGGGCTGCTTGGTGAGGAGGGCACGCGCGGGGGACCTGCTCAGCGAGGAGGAGACTGGAGGGGAGCAGCAGTGCGTCTCTGTTTCTGCTTGGATGAGGGCGCAGTGTGCACACGGCGCAGGCAGGCAGGCAGGCGCCCTGGGAGGCTTCTTGGCTGGCAGAGGTGACTGGAAGCTTCAGGAGTGCAACCAGCCCTGTGGATGCTCTTTACACCTGGGGCATGTGGTGGGTGGGGAGGCAGGTGAGGCAGAGCCTCCCCTCCAGAATCCTTCAAAAAGCACCACAACCATGTCAGGTGAGGCAGAGCCTCCCCTCCAGAATCCTTCAAAAAGCACCACTGCCATGTGTGAGGTGCCGAAGCACCCAAAACCCACACACAGAGCAGGGAGGGCAAAGGACCAGGCAGGCAGAGCATGTGGGTTGTGGGTGCTTGGGCACCTACACAGCTGCAACACTTTTGAAGGACTGTGGTGGGGAGGTTCTGCTTCACCTGCCTCCCCACCCACTGCAGGCCCCTGCTTTGCACTCCCTGGTCAGTAGCAGCCCTCAAACTTGTGGGAGACATGCCACTAGAGTAGACCAAAGTGATGGGTAACTGCTGTTGCCTGTTGGAAAGCAACCTAGAAGAACAGTCCCCTTATAGTACTTTTTTGCTCATTAGCGAAACTGTCCTTTAAGGCTGCCATTCTCTCTCAAACCCTGGAAGTCAACAACTCCCTTTGAACTTGTTGGGCTTCTGAGTAGACGTGCATTGGATTGCAGAGTTGGAAGTTGGAGGGGGAAGCTTTAGAGTTCACTGGAATTCTTTTTGGGGCTGGGTGGTAAAAGTAATAGAGCAGTGTTTCTCAACCAGTGGTACTCATACCACCAGTGGTACTTGAGGTGGTGCCCATTGGTACTCATGGCAGGACCCCCCCCCCCCAGACCTCCATTGCCTGGCAGTGAGACCAGCAATACAATGCAACAAACAGTGGTAGGAGGCTCAGTTCTGCTTTTCTTGCACTCAAAAAAGCCCTCCCATCTACCCTGGAGCCCAATCCTATGCATGTCTACTCAGAAGTAAGTTCCATTATAGTCAATGGGACTTACTACCAGGAAAAAGTGGATAGGATTATAGCCTGAGCCTCTTACTGTTGTTTGTTGCATTATGTCTGGCCTCTTAGTATGGAAATAACTGGTGATAAAGTCATTCCAGTTACTTCCAGTTGTACTTCCCAGAGGTGGGCCATGCAAAATGGTACAGCAGGCGAGAGGCAGATGCTGAGGAATGCTGTAATAGAACAAAAAAGAAGGGGAGATGTAAAGATGTTACTATGCTGTTGTTGCTTTTGGTTGATGATGGTCAGACTATGTGCTCAGTGCTCTTTTGCTGACCAGATGTTCACCACTAAAAGTGAACCAGATCCTTGAGAGGATTGACTGCTCTGGTAAAAATCACCAAGTTCCCACTGAGAAGGAAGGTGGCCCAGCTCAAAGCCCAGTGCAGCAAGTTGGTTTGTGCAGATGTGAAGGTGCTATGCTGCTGTGGTGTCTCCAGAGGTTGGTAACCTGGAGCCTTGGCAGTTCCCGCCTCCTTTTCTTGGTGCTTTCCTGATTTCATTATACAACTGCCTTGAGAATTCAAGAAAAAATGTCCATTTGAAGTGTGCATTTCAGCCGCATGTTTATCCTACTTGGAAACTAGTGACCAGAGGCCTGTAAGTGTGACTATAGGGGACAGAATTGCAGCCTCACAATTTGGATTTAGACATTGGGTGCGTGTTAAAGTTACAGTGCAAACCTATGACTGTCTACTCAGAAGTAAGTCTCATTATGTTCAATGGGACTTACTCCCAGGAAAGTGTGTACTGTACAGTATAGGAGTGCAGCCGTAGTCTTTCAGCTTCCTTTGCGGCAGACAACTGAAGCTGAGTTGCTCATTGCTCATTAGGACATAGAACCTGTTGTTAATTTATTTGAATCCCACCACTGATTACGCTCAAAACTTGGTTGAAAGTATTTGGGCAGGGAGTGGATACTTGTAAAAGTTTAAAGAATGTATAATTATATGCATTTTCCTTGCTTTTTTAAGATTAAGAACCGACAAACAGCATTCTGTGTTACAGTGAAACACATATAGCAAAGTACATTTTTTGTGCAACTTTACTGTGGGAAAATCACGAGTAGCCTATTGAGAACTTCGGACGGTAATAAAGCCTATATTGTTTTTCTGAAAGGACTTGCTTGATACATATTTTACTTTGCTGTTCAAAGATCACTGTCAACAAGCCAACAAAATGGAGTCCAAGTGCTGCAGTCAGCCTGTCCGATGTTCCAAGTCAGCAATATACACATTCCTTCTAGGAGGTGCCTTTGTTACCTTGGGATCAAGTCGTATCCTCCTGATGAAATACTCTGCCAATGAAGGTATGTTAGACTTACAGTGATTGTTTATCAGAGTCCTGTCTCTTTTCAAGTTCTCTGCCAATTCTTTTGTTTTTGTATAGCAGTCTGGATTCCTTTCCCAGAGCCACTTAACAAAAAGAAGAAAGAAAGAAATCCTCTTGGTAACGTAAAAATCTTTTGTGGTATCAAGCACAACCACAACATCTTGGTTTCTGTAACTTTATTTAATATATTTCTATTCCACTTTTTTATAGAAAATTATATTCAAAGTGCCATATAAAATTCAAAACATCAACATTGCTAATTTTATTTACATATTTTGCTACTAGTGGGGACAAGGGTGAAAGAGCAGAAGATGTGTGATCTAAGAGTAATATGTGTGGGGAATATAGGAAAAATCTGTAGAACTCATAAGTCTCACCTTTTTGAATTCTGAGAGAGCTGTTTGATCTCTTACCTGCTGAGATTTCTATGGAAATAGCATGTACGTTTTCATATATTTTTTCACAACCTTATGGTTTAGAAGCTTGTTTTTTCTAGAATTAAAAAGAAAAAAGGAAAGCTAAGTTTTTCAGTGATCAGAATTCCACATCTCCATCTGTGTTGTATATACATGAGTTCACAGACTAGGCCATGACCCACCTCTTGTACATATTTTGCTTGTCGGCCTGAATAGTTGTGACAATTCTGGATAAGACCTGTTCTGTCTTTTCTCAGATAACAAGTATGATTATCTGCCTGCAACTGTGAATGTGTGCTCAGAATTAGTTAAGTTGGTCCTCTGTCTGATAATGGCACTCTGGGTAACCAGGAAAGGTAAGCATGGCTAGACTCTTCCACATTGTTTAGCTAAGGACATGTCTTCTCTGGCTGTTTGCTATATGACAGTACAGTTTTGGACCTTCTGACTCAAACATCTGGCTTGCATTATCTCCAGTGGCACAATACAGGAGGTGTCATTACGATATTGAACACTGGCATGAAGACAGAAATGTTTCTCTCCTGCAGCTTTCTGTGCTTCATGAAACTTTAGGCTCTGAAGAAATCCTACTGATCTGGTATCCTGTTTGTCGTCCTCGCCTGTTTCCCTGGGCTAAAAAAAGTCTTTATTTTTTGTAGTTTTAAAAATAAAGGATAGACTTTATGGAACTGGACAGATTCAAATAAGTCATGATCCAGTAAAGAAGGTCTATTATTTGATTTTCTCCGTCATTATGCCTCTTAGATTATGTCCTTATAACACTTAATTCTCCCTCTTGGTCTTCCATCTTGCCACCAATATTTGTCAAATGTGTTCCAGTGATCTTTTGAACAGTAATTCTTTGTAACATATAACCTGTTTTTTAAACTACTCTTGTTGAAAAGTGGTATATCAATCTAAATAATAATAATATTCTGCGTGTTTTGTGGCTCTTGTCAGCTTCTTCACAGTACATCCGTACTGTAAGGTGGGTCATTGGGTCGTCTAAGAAAAGAGGAATCAGTAGCCCTGTGCTTGGTATCAGTGAAAATGCTGGAACTTCTCTTTCTGCTTCTGGCTCCGTTGCTTGTGTATATCTGGGACACTTTGGTTCCAAATAGAAGTGCATTAGCGAAGCTCTTTGAGAACATGGTTCTGGTCTCACTCTTTTAATTAATAAAACATGAATGGTAATTCCTTTGAATCATTTAATGCTTATGAAGAAAGCTCAATAGATTCATGGCGGCATTAAAGAAGAGCACATGGATGCTTTTTGTTCCTTCATGGAGTGAAAAGCCTTGCTAGTCAATTTTGCTATTTCATAAATCAAGTACTGTACCTGCAAACTGTTTTCCCCAAAATGGCCAGAATCCAAAGAGCCACAGCTAGTTCCATGCATCCAGAAAGTCTTTGTGGCATCATTTCTTGAACAGCTGCCACTGGGGAGGTATGGCAAAATGAGACAGTTGGAAAAGCCATTTGTGGTCAGGCATGGGGGTCTGCTGCTCAAAGGGGGATGAAAAACTCTCAACAATCGTACTGGGTGAATACAAATTCTCAGGTTAGTGTAAAGTAACTATTTGGATCCTAGCCTATTGGTGCTATTAGGGGAAAAATGCCAAGGGTGCATTAAGTCCGTTGCTTCTCTCTCTCTCTCTCTCTCTCTCTCTCTCTCTCTGTGTATATACTTGCCACACCTTTTTCCTTGTTATTTTGGACCCATTCCACCTTGTCTGGGGTTACTATGCTTTAGAACTAGGGTTCCCAACCCATGGTCTGCTGACCACTGGTGGCCTGCAGCGCTCTCCCTGGTGGTCTGTGACCTCTCTGGTGGAAAAAGAATGCCCTTCCAGGAAGAAAAAAGCCTCTGCAGCGCCAGCAGCCAATCAGAGCATAGCCTTTCTCAGTCTCCTGCCTCCCCCCTCCACCTCCCTTCCCTCCTTGTCTGTGAGTGCCCAGACAAGCGAAAAAGTGAAGCGCAGGCGCCTTATAAGGTGTGTGCGTTTGTGCAGCCTCCTGGCTTAGTTGCATGCAGAGGAGAGGTGCCCTGCCGCTGCTGCCTCCATTCCTTGACCCTGTGTCTTGAGGTGAGCCCTCGCAGCCTGGTTTTTCAGGCGTCAAATCAGGACTGCAGCCAGCCTGGGAAGTCTCTTGGGCGGGCGGGCAGGCCACCGCAGGAGGAGGAGGAGGTGGGGGGGGCCTGAGGAGGGGAGGAATGGGAGTAATGAGGAGAAGGAACAGGCTCCCAAAGGCATCGCAGGCTAACTGGCTGGGGGGTTTCCCTGGGAGTGGGTTTCTCTGGATGTGATTTCCCTGGGAGTCTGGACTCCAGCTGGCCAGGGAACACAGAGGAAGGGGGTTGGAGGCAGTGTGGCAGCAGGAGAGGGGAGAAACAGTATGCTCAACCCCCAGCCCTGGTACCCCCTCCCCAGTTGGCAGGAATGGGCCCCTGGATGTGTTCTTCTAATGCCCAGGGGTGGAGCAAGGGATCCAGGCAACCAGGTTTTGGCACCCCTTTTGGAGAGGGAAACAGGCAGCACCTCTGCTGTCTTACTGCAAAGTACAGCAGGTGCAACCCCTGACTCTTCCTCCTCAGAGAGCAGCAGCAGCTTTGTCCATGGGGAGCCCACCCCACACTTGGCCAGTTCCCCTATTTCCTCAGATTGCAATCCTATGCATGCTTACCATGGAGTTAGCCCCATTGACTATAATGGGACTTACTTCTGAGTAGACATGCCTAGAATGGGGCTGTTAGTCACACTGTGGCTGTGATGAACTTCTCCAGAAATTTCTCCAATCCCCTTTTAAAGGCATCTAGCCTAGACACCATCATTACATCTTGGGGCAAGGAGTTCCACAGACTAATGGCAGAGTAGGCAGCTGTTGTTTTGTGGCTGCAGCCTACCTATAGGCTTGCTCACACTCTTAGCTCCAACCAAAGTAGTCCACAGCTAGAACATGACAGCAATTAGAATAGGAAGTGGCTTTTTTCCCCCTAAAGACCTTGCAGTGCACACCAAAAGGACTTTTCTTCCTGAGACTTGCAGCAGCCATTCTGAGATGTCTCTCTGAGCTGGTGCTTCCTTCACACGTCTCTTCTCCTTCAGGACCCACCTGCCTAAATTGTGTTGAACACTTTCCTAAGGACTCTGGACTCACAAGGGGGGGGGGGAGCAGGGCCAGGGCTGTGTAACAAAAGGAACTGTGGAGGGATGTGTGTGCTTTTTGTTGGCTTATTTAACTACCTTGCATGGCTTTTCTATAGTCCCCTTGTGCTTACCCTCTCCCTTTTTGAGGTGTTTTTCTACACTTAAAAGAGGCAAGGGCTGTGCCTAATGTGGTCTGGTGTGGAGGAAAAGAGACTGGATTGAATTGGGTGGGTGTGAAAACCTCTGAGTTGCGGGGGGGGGGGGGGAATTGTTTTGTGTTCCATGTATTCCATGTAAACCCAAGACTTTCCCAGCTAGTGAAGCAAATGCAAGCACAACCACCACATTAATTATTAAATAATCTTCATATGTATTACAAATTTAATTGTATTTTTTGTGTGTGAGGGTGGGGGGTTGCATGTGGTCCCCGCCATCTCCAAATTTTGCCTTAGTGGTCCCTGAGCTCCTAAAGGTTGAGAACCGCTGCTTTAGAAAAAGCACTGGCTTATTGTGCTAAAAAGTCACTATAACTTTTTAGTAACGTGTTATAACCAAGCAGCCTTTTAAAATTTTTTAATTTGGGCTAGCTTTTAACCTGTAGATGAAATGTTTTACGGGCTTTTAATCCTTTCTTTTCATTATGCTCTAGTTTTATTGCCGCGTCAATGCTCCTTTATTGCTTGTTTGTTTTATGTGCTGTTTGTATATGATTTTATGGTTTTATATCTTTATTATAAGCTACTTTGGACATCATTTTATGATCAAAAGGTGGGTTGTAAATATCCACAAAAAGTACGTAACATAAGCCAGTAAAAATTGTTCAGTGGACCTAAGAACATAAGACAAGTTCTCCTGGATCAGACTGAAGGTTTCCACACTGCCAAAACAAATGTCTCTTGGAAGTCTGCAAGCATAGCTTGAAGGGCTATTACCTTCTCCCTGGTATGCAGGGCTTGAGTGCCTCTGATACTGGAGGTTCCCTATAGGAAGCATTACAAATAACCACTGATAGATCCTCTCCTTCAAGAATTCGTCGAATCTCATTTTAAAGCCATGCATCATTCAAAGCAACCACTTGCTTTGAAGGTCCATTTGATCCTCCTTCACGTGATAGAAGTCCTTACACTGACTTTACCCTTTTCATGCATTTTCATGCAGTAGTTGTCTCAGTCAGACTCAAGTTAGTAAAACTGAGGTCACCACAATAGAGAACATTTGAAAGCAACCTCTTTCTCTGATATGTTGGCTTTCATTTTTCCCACATAGGGACAATCTTACAGAAATGCCTCAACATATATAAAAGACATGGAGAAGTGGCCACATAAGCACCTTCAACTCACTGGGAAGAAAATTTAAATTGATCTGAATGGGAAGGCCAGCAACCTAGAAACTATGGAGATTAGATTTTAGAAATTGTGGCTCAAAGTGTGTAGCTGAGTTCCAGAAAATATGGAAGAATTTCCTGTTTGAGTCTGCCCAGGAGATTCTCGATTGTATTTTTTGTGCTTTGCATTTCTTTAAAACTTTAATAATTGCATCCATTAAGCAAACAGTAGATATAGCAAATGGTTAAGCCAGGGGTGTCAAACTCATTTCATGCAGAGCGCCAAATAGCATTCATGATGCCTTTTGAGGGCCGGAAGTGATGTCATTAGGCAAGAAGTGATGTCAGTAAACTGGTCATAACCAAAAATATGCACCACTTTTTCTCACTTAGGAACTCATTAGTTGCAAACGACAGAAGAGAAAATACACAAGTCTTGATTATCTTTCAAGATATGGGAGAGCCTAATTTTCATGTGGGTTGCCCTTTCAGCAGTAACAGCTCAGCACTACTCAGCAGCTGAGAGCCTAAGGGCCAGATAAAAAGCTTCTGCAGGCCGCATCCAGCCCCCGGGCCTTACATTTGACACCCCTGGGTTAAGCAAACAGTTCCTATGTGTACATATATGTTGGTAATTAAATGCATTTAACTAACTTTTTTGCCCTCCTTCCCAAATTTGTTTCCTTTCTCAGGAGGATATTCTCATAGTGGATTTGGCTGCAGCTCATGGAGGCAGTTCTGTAGCTACATTAAGTGGTCAATTCCAGCCTTTCTTTATTTTTTGGATAATCTGATTGTCTTCTATGTGCTCTCCTACCTCCAGCCAGTAAGTAATGCTTTGGAAATACAGGATGTTTTCTTTACTCTGAGGCCTCATGTAAGTTTTGGTTGCAGACAGATGTCCAAGGTATTTTATACTTAGACAGGGTGAAACCAGGAGACCTTAGATGAGTCAGCTTTCCTACTTCTTTAATTGTTCAGATGTCAGGAGAGCAATGGCAAAAACAGCTAAATTGGATACTTTGGCCAGAGCAATATTGCAACGACTAGGGGATGGGTAAGGCCAAAGTAGTTTTAAAAAATTATTTCAACAGAGGTTAGTTGTGCAAGATGTATTTGGTAGTATGTATTGGCAACCTTCAGTCTCGAAAGACTATGGTATCGTGCTCTGAAAGGTGGTTCTGGCACAGCGTCTAGTGTGGCTGAAAAGGCCAATCCGGGAGTGACAATCCCTTCCACACCGGGAGCAAGTGCAGTCTGTCCCTGGTCTGTCTCCCTGGCTATGGGCCTTCCTTCTTTGCCTCTTAGCCTCAGACTGTTGGCAAAGTGTCTCTTCAAACTGGGAAAGGCCATGCTGCACAGCCTGCCTCCAAGCGGGCCGCTCAGAGGCCAGGGTTTCCCACTTGTTGAGGTCCATCCCTAAGGCCTTCAGATCCCTCTTGCAGATGTCCTTGTATCGCAGCTGTGGTCTGCCTGTAGGGCGCTTTCCTTGCACGAGTTCTCCATAGAGGAGATCCTTTGGGATCCGGCCATCATCCATTCTCACGACATGACCAAGCCAACGCAGGCGTCTCTGTTTCAGCAGTGAATACATGCTAGGGATTCCAGCACGTTCCAGGACTGTGTTGTTTGGAACTTTGTCCTGCCAGGTGATGCCAAGGATGCGTCGGAGGCAGCGCATGTGGAAAGCGCTCAGTTTCCTCTCCTGTTGTGAGCAAAGAGTCCATGACTCGCTGCAGTACAGAAGTGTACTCAGGACGCAAGCTCTGTAGACCTGGATCTTGGTATGTTCCGTCAGCTTCTTGTTGGACCAGACTCTCTTTGTGAGTCTGGAAAACGTGGTAGCTGCTTTACCGATGCGCTTGTTTAGCTCGGTATCGAGAGAATGAGTGTCGGAGATTGTTGAGCCAAGGTACACAAAGTCATGGACAACCTCCAGTTCATGCTCAGAGATTGTAATGCAGGGAGGTGAGTCCACATCCTGAACCATGACCTGTGTTTTCTTCAGGCTGATTGTCAGTCCAAAATCTTGGCAGGCCTTGCTAAAACGATCCATGAGCTGCTGGAGATCTTTGGCAGAGTGGGTAGTGACAGCTGCATCGTCGGCAAAGAGGAAGTCACGCAGACATTTCAGCTGGACTTTGGTAGTAAAGCCAAAGGAACTAAGAAGCTTCCTCTGGACTCTTAGGGCACAATCCTAACCACTTTACTTTCCAGCACTGGCATAGCAATGCCAATGGGACGTGTGCTGCATCCTGCAGTTGGGTGTCACTCATGGAGGCCTCCTCAAAGTAAGGGAATATTTGTTCCTTAACCTCAGAGGTGCATTACCCTTATGTCAGTGCTGGAAAGCACTGACATAAGGGGTTAGGATTGTGCCCTTATTTATTTAAACAAGCTATGTGTCACCCTTCTGTGAAATGACACTCATGACTTTAAAGTCTGGTTATTTTACACTTCAATGGATAAACTGAACCAGTGGAAAAGATCACAAATCCCAAATTGTAACTGAAACACATCAAATGGTTTATTGACTTATGGGAGAGACAGCAAAGCGCATGCGATTATAGAGCATATAAAAACATGAAATAAAAGTGAAATTGTTAAAGCAACCAACCAAAGATAATATCAAAATTGTAAATGTAAATCAAGCTACAGAATACAGCAGAACCAAATAATACCATTTTGCAGTAGTCCACCTAAACTCTTCCTGCCAGATACTTAAAGCCTAAAGCCTGCTAGATAAGTTTCAGGTTGCAATCCCAAATGCAAACTCCAGAAAGCAAGTCTCAGTAAATACAATGAGTTTCAGCCTATACAAGACCGCATCAGAACTTCCCTAACTGAACCCAATAAATAATCCCCATAAGTTAAAGGAAAATACTCAAATTCATAACTGCCATGCTTGCTTGAATCTCTCACTACTAATGGGCGAAGTTGGAGAAAGATTCTTTAGGAAAAGGATTGTTAGTCTACAAAAATAACCCAAAAATGAAAGTAAGTTCACAAACTTGAGGAAAATCTATGGGCAAAATAAAACCATAAAGCAGAGGTTCCCAGGCTGGGTCATGACCAACCAGTGTGTCTAGCCCATCTTGCTCATGACTTCTAAATGACTTCTGAAGCTTGAGGAAAGCAGCATGGATAAAAGTCATGAGTTCTGCATTGGGTATTGCAGTAGAAATGGGAAAAGGAGAGGTGTCAACTTCTGTTTCTTTCCTTGCTTTTTTGCAATGGATGAATATTAATTTCTTAGGGCCTTTCCAGGAAATCAGTGCAGTGGTGTCCAGTACTTAGCCATTTTTTTCATTTGAAGGCAAGGCTGTGGGACTTCTCATTGCAATTTCCTTAACTACAGTATTAGGGCTTCCTGTTAACCACAGCTAATGGGTATTCTGTTACTAGGGTACATTTTGTTTGTAACTGTATTCTGTTTTTCCCCCTAGGCCATGGCTGTGCTCTTCTCAAATTTTGTCATCATAACAACAGCTCTCCTCTTTAGAATAGTGCTGAAGTAAGTAGCGAAGGAAAAATATTCTTGTCACTTCTCAGTTTCTTCTATTGATATTAAAATTTGCCAAGATCTCTTTAAGTAAACAAGAATCCAAGGGGATTTGAAAAAAGTAGCAAGCTAAAATAAGTTTAGTAGTGTAATCACTAAGGTTTCTGTTGCCAGAGTTGCTACCTAAGGGAAGATTCATTTCCGGGCTCTAAGGCTACAATCATGAAGTCTTGATCCTATCCCTAACATTTTGCCCTAGCCCTGTAGAGCTTTCTCAAGGGAATAAAATAAAACTAAAATGTAGTTAGTTGATACCTAAAACAACTGAAACTTGGAACAGAATATCATGCTCTCCTGCCTAAAGCTCAAGGAGCTAAGGCATTTTCTTAGCTTAGAGCTCCAAGTGAATTTCAGTAGTTTTAGGTGTCAGCTAACTACTTTTTAGTTTTATTTTATTCCCTTGAGAAAGCTCTACAGAGTTAGGGTGAAATGTTGGGATAGGATCTAGACTTTGTGATCGTAGCTTTAGAGCTTGAAAACGAATCTTTGCTTAGTCCACAGTAGTATAGCCTTTTGTGCACTGGCCTACAAGCTGTAGCTGCTGATGGATCCTGATTCTCTTGCTGTGCTGTCTGTTGATGACTAAGGCTGCAGTCTAAATAAACACGGGTGTAAGTCCCACTGAACTTTCCAGGACTTAATGTGAATAAACATGCAGAGGATCCTGTTGCAAATAAACCAATGCAGGGGAAAGCAAATTCCCCTGGCAATGCAGATGAATTCGGAACCAGGCACTGATAGGCCCTCCCAGTGTATTCTGTTTTCTTTGGCATCTTGCACTAGGTTGTCTCATTTACTCAATTTCCAACTTTGGGCCACCTAGGTTGCAAGACAGACAGCCCAATTCAGCGCAGATCTCCATGCAGCGGGGCCAGCACAGGCTGCACTGCATCCTACGAAGGGTTTTCGGCTGCTAGAGGTCTCCTTAATGTAAAGGAATATTTACTGTGGGGTAAGAGACATTTGTCCCCTTGCCCTGGGGTAAGTCCCAGCAGCCGCAGTGGGGCAACTTGCACCTGTGCAAATTCAATTGCTGGCGAAAGTCCATGTTACCCATGTCAATGGAACAAGTCTGGGAACGGGATAGGATAAGGCGCACACCAGTGCTGCTAATCCCGTCCCCCTCCTGGGACCAAGTGTGACCCCCCAATCCCTGCTAGTTTCAATTACTCCTCTTCCTCAGCATTCAGCGTCACAATTGCCTCATCTTCTAATGACTGTGGAGGGAGAGCTGAATTCCTAGCATTCCCTCCAGCAGCCATTAGAGGAGATGACATTGGATGCTGAGAGAGAATGAAAGCCCCCCCCCCTTGCCCACTTATCTCTCTCATCGGTATCCAGCACTGTTGTTTCTGCTGCTTTCTCAAATGGCCATCAGCCATTAAAGGAGGAGGTGGTGGTGAGAGCAGCAAGGCAACTGAATGCTAAGGGAGATGGGTAAGCCCTCTAAATCCTCCTCTTGGCATCAAGCACTGCCATCACCTCAGACTCTGCCTCCTCCAATGGCAGGACTGTTGAGAGCCCAGGATTCACTCCTTGGTCATCAGTCGTAGTGGTGATGGCAGCAGTCCAGGTTGCTGGGAGAGAGGTAAAGCCCCAACCCCTGCCCATTTATGTCTACAAGGTAGACGTGAGACTTTGCTTACGTCTCCGTTGGTGTCCAGTGCCACTGCTTCTTTTGATGGCTGTGGAGGGAATGGTAGACTCCCAGCATTTCCTCCACCTGCCATTAGAAAAGGCAGTGGCTATGCTGGACATGGGGGGGGGGGGGAGGTAAGCCCTCCCAATCTTCCTCCTGATTCCTTATATATGTTCTGTTCTTGGTTTTATGTATCATAGCATGAGTCATTTATCACATTTTCCAGGTGTTGTAGGAAGCTGAGAGAGGTTCTTGGTCCCCCAGGTGCCTTTCTGAAGAAGATGGGCAGCCATTGGCAGGGGTCTGTGCTTTAGGCACTTAGATTCCTGGGGAGTGCTGTCTGCTGAGCCAGAACATAAGAACATAAGAACAGCCCCACTGGATCAGGCCATAGGCCCATCTAGTCCAGCTTCCTGTATCCCACAGCGGCCCACCAAACGCCCCAGGGAGCACACCAGACAACAAGAGACCTCATCCTGGTGCCCTCCCCTACATCTGGCATTCTGACTTAACCCATTCCTAAAATCAGGAGGTTGCGCATACCCATCATGGCTTGTACCCCATAATGGATTTTTCCTCCAGAAACTCGTCTAATCCCCTTTTAAAGGCGTCTAGGCTAGACGCCAGCACCACATCCTGTGGCAAGGAGTTCCACAGACCGACCACGCGCTGAGTAAAGAAATATTTTCTTTTGTCTGTCCTAACCCGCCCAACACTCAATTTTAGTGGATGTCCCCTGGTTCTGGTATTATGTGAGAGTGTAAAGAGCATCTCCCTATCCACTCTGTCCATCCCCTGCATAATTTTGTATGTCTCAATCATGTCCCCCCTCAAGCGTCTCTTTTCTAGGCTGAAGAGGCCCAAACGCCGTAGCCTTTCCTCATAAGGAAGGTGCCCCAGCCCCGTAATCATTTTAGTCGCTCTCTTTTGCACCTTTTCCATTTCCACTATGTCTTTTTTGAGATGCGGCGACCAGAACTGGACACAATACTCCAGGTGTGGCCTTACCATAGATTTGTACAACGGCATTATAATACTAGCCGTTTTGTTCTCAATACCCTTCCTAATGATCCCAAGCATAGAATTGGCCTTCTTCACTGCCGCCGCACATTGGGTCGACACTTTCATCGACCTGTCCACCACCACCCCAAGATCTCTCTCCTGATCTGTCACAGACAGCTCAGAACCCATCAGCCTATATCTAAAGTTTTGATTTTTTGCCCCAATGTGCATGACTTTACACTTACTGACATTGAAGCGCATCTACCATTTTGCTGCCCATTCTGCCAGTCTGGAGAGATCCTTCTGGAGCTCCTCACAATCACTTCTGGTCTTTACCACTCAGAAAAGTTTGGTGTCGTCTGCAAACTTAGCCACTTCACTGCTCAACCCTGTCTCCAGGTCATTTATGAAGAGGTTGAAAAGCACCGGTCCCAGGACAGATCCTTGGGGCACACCGCTTTTCACCTCTCTCCATTGTGAAAATTGCCCATTGACACCCGCTCTCTGCTTCCTGGCCTCCAACCAGTTCTCAATCCACGAGAGGACCTGTCCTCTAATTCCCTGACTGTGGAGTTTTTTCAGTAGCCTTTGGTGAGGGACCGTGTCAAACGCCTTCTGAAAGTCCAGATATATAATGTCCACGGGTTCTCCCGCATCCACATGCCTGTTGACCTTTTCAAAGAATTCTATAAGGTTTGTGAGGCAAGACTTACCCTTACAGAAGCCATGCTGACTCTCCCTCAGCAAGGCCTGTTCGTCTATGTGTTTTGAGATCCTATCTTTGATGAGGCATTCCACCATCTTACCCGGTATGGATGTTAGGCTGACCGGCCTATAGTTTCCCGGGTCCCCCCTCTTTCCCTTTTTAAAAATAGGCGTGACATTTGCTATCCTCCAATCTTCTGGCACCGTGGCCATTTTGAGGGACAAGTTGCATACCTTAGTCAAGAGATCTGCAACTTCATTCTTCAATTCCTTAATAACCCTTGGGTGGATGCCATCAGGGCCCGGTGACTTATTGATCTTTAATTTATCAATGAGGTCTGAAACATCTTCTCTTTTAACCTCTATCTGACTTAACTCCTCAGTCAGGAGGGGCCGTTCGGGCAGCGGTATCTGCCCGAGGTCTTCTGCCGTGAAGACAGATGCAAAGAACTCATTTAATTTCTCTGCCATCTCTAAGTCTCCTTTTATCTCCCCTTTCCCTCCCTCACCATCCAGAGGGCCAACCGCTTCTCTGGCGGGTTTCCTGCTTCTAACATATTTGAAGAAGCTTTTATTGTTCCCCTTAATGTTGCTGGCCATGCGTTCCTCATAGTCTCGCTTGGCCTCCCATATCACCTTCTTACATTTCTTTTGCCACAGTTTATGTTCCTTTTTATTCTCCTCATTAGGGCAAGACTTCCATTTACGGAAGGAAGCCTCCTTGCCCTTCACAGCCTCTCTAACTTGGCTGGTTAGCCATGCGGGCACCCTCCTGGATTTAGTGGAACCCTTCTTTCTTTGCAGTATACACCTCTGCTGGGCCTCTATTACTGTTGTTTTAAGCAGCCTCCATGCACTCTGGAGAGACTGGACTCTTTTTACCCTCCCTTTCAACCTCCTTCTAACCAGCCTCCTCATTTGAGGGAATTCCGCCCGTCGGAAGTCAAGGGTTTTTGTTAGAGATTTGCCTGGTATTCTTCCCCCAACGTGCACGTCAAAACGGATTGCAGCATGATCACTGTTCCCCAATGGCTCAGTAACGTTTACATCTCTAACCAGGTCCTGCGTACCGCACAAAATTAAATCCAGAGTCACCTGTCCTCTGGTGGGCTCCGTGACTAGCTGATCTAAGCCACAGTCATTTAGCACGTCAAGAAATCCGGTTTCCTTATCGTGACCAGAACACAAGAAGAGAACAGAAGAGAAGTGTTGAATGCCAGTGCAGCAATAGAGGGCCAAGAGGACCAGAAGCAGATGTGTTTCTGCTTCTGGCAGGGATCAAGATCCAAGGGAGCAGGAACTTGAGCTGGGTCCTCATGCATAAGATGACTTGCTGGGGCTCTGAAGTCGGCTCTCTGAATGTTCAGGCAGGCTGGTGCTAGAGACTATATGGCCGTCTTGAAGGACAGAGCTTAGTCTGGTGGGCTTGCAGTGGAGTGCCAGTGGTTCAGGAAGTAAAGTACTAGCACTCGGAAGCCTGGTTCAAGACATAGGCACCAAGCACCTTATGCTTTGCTCTTTGAGATTCCCGTGTGGAGTGGTTTCATGCCTGTCAGTGTATGTTTCAAAAGTCTTTCTTATCTCCCTGCAGACGGCGGCTCTCATGGGTACAGTGGGCATCTCTGCTGATTTTGTTTCTATCTATTGTTGCCCTCACTGCTGGGACAGGAAGCAACCAACACAGCTTGACTGTACATGGATTTCACCATGATGCCTTTTTCAACCATTCAAACAGTTGCCTGCAGTACACCAAGCCAGAGGAGGAGTGCTGGGGAAGGGAGAACTGCACGACCGCCTGGCTGTTCAGCTTCAGGTGGAACGTCACCACGAGCACCACGGGGGCCTTGAGACACCTTCGACTGGGTATAGGACACCTACTCATAGTACTGCAGTGCTTTATCTCTGCCCTGGCCAACATCTACAATGAAAAGATATTGAAAGAAGGAGGCCAATTCAGCGAGAACATCTTTGTACAGAACACCAAGCTGTACCTCTTCGGAGCGATGTTCAATGGCCTGATGCTGAGCCTCCGCTCTGAACGCCGCCGCCAAATAGAATACTGTGGGTTCTTCTATGGCCACAACATGTTCTCTGTGGCCCTTATTTTTGTCACTGCCTTCCTGGGGCTTTCAGTGGCTTTCATTCTGAAGTTCCGAGACAACATGTTTCATGTCCTGACTGCACAGGTCACTACGGTGATCATCACCACTGTTTCTGTCTTCGTTTTTGACTTCAAGCCTTCTCTGGAGTTCTTCTTGGAAGCTCCAGTGGTACTTTTGTCCATTTTTATCTACCATTCCAGCAGCCCTGGTAGCGTGGAACACACTGTCCAATGGGAGAGGAGCAAACTTGGCGGAGGTGCATGGGAGCGCTCCAGCGGGGTAAGGCTTTGAACTCATTCCCTGTAAGACCATTGCATTGGCAATCTGACCTGGCCTACCACTGCACTGCTGCAACGCAAGCTGAATCTTTCCTTGCAATGCCAAAAGCACCTTCTTATTCCTGGCAAATGTATGATTCTGCTCTACTAAATCTTTCAACCTCTTCAATAAAGAAACTTCCTTGTAAGACCCTGGCAGCTCAGGGCCATGGGTTTGCTCATGCTGCATCCTGTTACAGTGTGGTACAACTCCCTGCACTCTCCTCCTGCTTTGAAAAAGCCCCCTGTGCTGTTAACCTCTGTGAAGTGTAGCCACACCACATAGCACCTTTCTGGATGGAATACTGGCCCAATGGTGCTGATGTGGTGCTCTTGCTTCATTGCAGGGAATAAAGTTAGCTTCCATCACTGGAGCAAAAGTGTCATATTCTCTTGGGCCAGTGCTGGGAACTTCCCACCTGATCCTTCTACCTCCCCACCAATATAAGCCTCTTCCTTCCTTTTCATGGTCTGCTTTGCTATTGTGCTTTTAAGAAGTTTGGACAATGTGCCTTTTCTAGGACATTATTCCAAATAGCCACCACCTTTCTCAACAGTGAAAAGTTTCTAGCAGCACATTCTGGTGATGTGATGGAATCATGTCTTAATTGTCAAAACATCTACTTTTTTGAATTGTCGGCATAGTTTAATCTGGTCGCTGTGGGCCCAAATCCAATTTTCACTCTCTCTTCAGCTGTTGCCTCCCCCTATTTTTCTTCTTCTTTTTTATAAATGTTAATTGCAGATTCCTTGTGTCATGTTTAGTTTGATCCTCTGATTGCCACATGAAATCAGCTTAAGTACACTTTTAACTCTGCTAAAAAGTGGCTGCTGCTACAGGTAACAGACAGCAGAGGGCGCTGCCCACAATTAGATCTGCTCCTTAGAAATGTGTTGGTACTAGTGGACCCAGACTCTTAAAATCATGGCATCAGTGCCAGGAGGAGTGTGTAGGAGGAATTGTAGCATTTCTTACAAACATCCATGAGGAGGATTTAATTTCTGTCGCATCTAGTTCCCAAGTACAGCTCTCGAAATTGCACAGCTGGTATAACAATTCCATGGCAACTGTGGTCAGCATACAGTCTCAGACGTTGCCCTGGCTGCTTTTTAAATTTATATCCACTTCTGCAAGGTGCTGTTACAAATAGATGTGCAACATACTTGAATTGACTGACCCTGTTGTTGAAATCAAAATCTGTCAGAGAAAGGAAATAATGAGCAGTAGCATATAAAATACTGACTGTATGCTTATCCAAAAGAGAGGAATAGATGGTCCCACCAACTCACTTCAAAGTTAGGTTGATGACAGAGCAGTGAGACAAACGGTAAATAACGTGGGATCCATCGGAGTTATTGTACCTTACGAAGCATCCAAAAGAGAGTAAAAATGTAGTTCCTCAGTTGTATGGTTTTGGCTGAGTTGTCTTAAAGTGACCATTTATTATGGCCAAGCAGAACATTTGTACAATCTTTACAATAATTATTTGCTGTGAAGGCACAGTGAAGTGATAATATTCCTTCATACATTTAAAAAAGAAACAGTAGATCAGGCTAAAAAATATATGGTGGAGTCTTGGTATCCACGGGAAATCCGTTTCTGGACTTTCCGCAGATAATGAAATCAGCTGGTTCCAACCCATAGGGACTCCAAACGCGAGTTCCGGTTGTGTTAGAAGCATTTTGGAGGGCCATGTATCCAGCACATGACCTCTACGGGCCTCAGAATACTGTCCAGAGCAGTTTAAAGGGTACTTCTGTTTTTTGCTGTGTTATAGCTGCATGTGGCCTCAGAAAAGGTCCCACCGGAGAGTATCTCTGGTGGCATCCGGGAGCCCAGATCCAGCTTCCAGCATGGATTCGGAACCCGTGGTTATTTAAAACCGTGGGTTCCGAATCCACGATTAGGGAGTCTGAACCTGTATTTCAAATGTGCTGCACTAGTATAAGGGACGTGATGTCAGCTTTTAGGTAGCTTTTGAAGATGCTTTATATGGTGTCAGACTCTTGGCTTTTCTTGTATGTTTTTATTGTCAGCCACAGTGGACATCATTTTATGATATAATGGTGGGGTGTAAATGTCTACATAAATAGATGCAACCATTTAGTTTGTTGTTGTCTTCACTGACTGCCAGGGTTTCAGAGAGGGATCTTTCCAAGCCCTGCCTGGAGAAACCAGGAGTGTTCAGATTTCTGTGTTCAAGTGTTGCCTTTTTACTCTTGTTTTCTATAGGATGGAGAAGAACTTGAGAGACTTACCAAGCCAGACAGTGATCATGATTCAGAGGATGAGGCCATATAGGAGGGGTTTGATTCATTGAATTCCAGGCACCTCTTCTCAAGAGAATGGAGTTTCAAGAGCGGAGATTCTTGTTCATAAGAAATGTGTGGTGAGATTTTCTTTTTTCATGAAGGAGGAATTTAAATTATGTGTGTTTCACCAAGTTGTGCAAGAAGGTATGAATGACTCAGTACCACCAAAGTGAAGATTTTGCAACAGTAGAGCAGTGAGCTTGGCATGAAGCCGAAGATGCTGTGTGGATGCAGACAGCTCGCATTGGAAGCATCACTTCTGGCCCACGTACTGTATGCGAAGACTGCTGATTGTTTCCCAGCTTTCTGAAGTGAGGTGAAGCTGAGCAAGGCTCCTCTGTACAAAGCTGATTGGCAACTGGGGGTTAAATCAGATTCTGGTGGAGCCATAGAAGCTGCCTGTCTTGGTACATTCCAAAGGTGCATTTTGTGTCCACAGACTGTATTTGAGATTATTGTATATGCTGCAGTTGTGCTGGGATGCCTACTGACTACTGACTTTCCTCACGTGTCAGATGTGTTTTATACATTAAGCTTTGGTGAATTCCTGATATGTATATACTGCAGAGAACCATAGCTATTCCTGGCTCCTGATACATCTGTGATAAGTGTTGAAAATGGGCATTTGTGATGTGCACAGTTATGTTTTTAGATTTCCATATAAAATATTCTACAGGAGCAGCTTAAAAATGTGATGTGAGAAGCAGCCCTCTGTGGTGGATGCACAATATAGTAAGGCCCTGCACAAACCTTACAGGTTGCTCATTGCAACTGGGTGTGCTGTATCATCATATCTGTGAGTAGAAGACTCACCATTTGTGTGTGTAGTGCCTTCTGTAAAAGCGCAAAACCATTTTCTTCCTATAATCACAAACCGTGAAAGCCATTCAGCTGATGGAAATGTTATGTCTAAGTATATATTTTAGTACAGCAGTGGTGAAAGCTTTGAGAATCGGATTCCAAGATGAAGATGTGGATAGTGAACAAATGATGCTTTTCGGTCAGATGTTGCTTGTGCATCTCAGTGCCAGTGAGATTCTAATTTCATTTGCTATAAAGATGTATTATGGTGCACTCCCAGTCTTTAAACACAAAGTCCTCAAAATGTACTGTGTTGAAAAGTGCACTGTCAAGGTCATCTGTGCAGGTTAGTATAAAGTAGTCCACAAAACATTTTCCAAAGCTGCATCAGAAAGTGATTTGAGTTGTATGCTGAAGTGATGGCAAATTACACTTCTGGAATGAATTACTACTTTTCCTGGGTGATTAACAGCAGGCTGGTCAGTGATGTTTTAAACCAGTGAGTCTTCAACTTGTGAGTCATGATGCCATGACTTGTGAGCCTCACAACTTGTGAGTCATGATGCCAGTGGGGTCGCAAAGCCTCATTTGGGGGAGTCACAGCTACCTTTCAAAGCCGGAGCAGGAGAGGGCTTGGATCCAGTCTCATAGTGGTACTGCCTGATCAGAACGGAGTTCTTGATTTAATCCCGCACAGCCTCTTCTCACTGTCTTGTCCCACAGCTCCTAAGGCCAGTCCTGCTCTGGCTGCTACCTCACAGGGTTGTTATGAAGACACAAGAGGTGTGGAAATGGGGTGTGTGGGGTAGGCTGATCGGGTCCTGGAAGAGAGGTGGAAACAGTGATGGGTCCCTGGTCTCATTATTTATTGGGCTGTGGCACGAAAAGGTTGAAGACCACTGTTCTAAACCCACATGTTGTATATCCAGTGAATGCAATTACCCTCTTTTCTTAAGTTGTAAGAGATATTACTTAAAACAGAGATATTACTTAAAACAACCAGTGTGGACTGTACTTCATCCCAAGTGGTGTCCTGATTAAGGGCCAAATTCTATCCAATTTTTCCAGTGCCAGTGCAGATATGCCAATGGGGAATGCACTGCATCCTGTGGTGGGGAGGCAGTCACAAAGGCCTCCTCAAGGTATGGGCACATTTGTTCCCTTAACTCAGGGCTGCATTGCAACTGCACCAGTGCTGGAAAATTGGATAAGATTGGGCCCTAAGTCTCCTCCTAGGTACTAACATTGTTCATTGCATTGATACTCAATTGCCTGCAAAGTTCTCACATGACTCAAGGGGGAGGCATCACAAAGAACATTGTCCCCTTAACTTGCCTGTTAAAATGGCAAATTGACATGCCTCTCTGTGACTGAACCAACTTGGGAATAGACACCCTCATCTGTGATTTGTCTGTTGTTGTGTAGTCTGTCACCTGCAATTCCTGTGTGTGTAGTGCAACTGTGCATAGTGTAGCACAAGGGCCAAAGACACAAGGGGATTAAATATTTATCAGTTGTAAAGGCATATCCTCAAAATTTGAAATTTAACGTATAAAAAGCAAACAGTGCAAATGGAGCAAAGGGGATTGAACGATTCTGACATTGTATGTATATTACCCTTGCTAACTGGTCAAAAAGGTCCTTTTTCAAGTGGGGCTCATCTTTTATTTAGCAGGGGGAGTAACTGTCCTTCAGCACAGTGTCTTTTCTAGTGGCTAGTGCTGGTGTTCATCTTTTTAGATTGTGAGCTCTTTTGGGACAGGGAGCCCTTTATGTGGATTTTTCTGCATTCTGTTGAAAAACAGTATATAAATATTCTTAATAATAATATTTTGCACGGTAGTATTTTGTGATTATTTTTGATGACACTTGAATTGTTATGTGGGCCTTTCACTACTTCCATTTCGCACTTTCAGCCCGAGTTCTTACATGTAAGAAGGAGGCAGAAGTATTGTCAGCTGGAATGCATGGAAGTGTTAGACAAAGTGCTACTGCACTGGGTGGTCTTGTGAGCAGCTACGAATTGCTAATGTAACTGTGTTTTGACAGAAAAGTCTAATGTCATTGGGTAGCCTTGGGGTTTTAAAAAAAAATTAAATGACATTCCTAAAGTGCAGAATATCTTGAGAAATGTCTTAATGGTGCCTCCCTTTGAACCTGGCATATGACTTACCTTGACAGGGTTTCTTTGGAATTGCCATTTGAGCTAAAGATTGGTCCTTATATAAGAGCAGCATTAGAGTGTGGTTTATACCAGGGGTGTCCAAAGTTTTTGGCAGGAGGGCCACATTGTCTCTCTGCCACTGTGTCGGGGGCCAGGGGAAAAAAAGAATTAATTTACATTTAAATTTGAATAAATTTACATATGTTTTCATAAATGAATATATTAAAGATGAACTTATATGAATGAATGAAGGTCTTGCAATAGCTCAAGGCCTATAAAAGACCTTGCACAAAGCAAGGCTGGCCTTTCCTTTTCTGCTACTACTGCATCACAGATGTGAAACAGCAACCAATGGAGGGAGCCGTCATCCCGCAGCTCATGTGAGAGGTCAAACAGTTGCCCTCACGTTGAGAGCAGTTGCATTGGGCCAGTGTGGGCTCCAGCAAAACACCAGAGGCTCATTGAAGACTGGGAGCTCCCTGAGGGTCGCATTGAGAGGCCTCAAGGGCTGCAAGTGGCCCCAGGGCCGGGATTTGGGCACCCCTGGTTTATACTGACAGTGAGCAGAATTCTGCTTTGGCTATTGTTTTACTATTGTACTAGCCTTGCTGGTTTCTGACTGGATCTCTTCCATTGTTTGCCAATGTAACTGAGGATATGGGCTCCCTATCAGTGGCTTTTTAAAAATTCAAATACATTCTTTGAGAGACTTGGCCTGGCTACCTAACAGTGCCTGGGGTTTATGTGGTGCTCATTTGTTTTGAGTTTTAAGTGTTTTACAGTCAAAACTTCTGGCCCAAAAGGCCAAATAAACCTAATAGCCCAAAGCGTTGGAATAGGCAGGCTGGCCGGCCTGCGGCATAACCCAGGGCAAGGGGAATCACTTCCCCTTACCCCATGTTGTGTGGCAGTAGCCCACATGAGGATACTCGGATCTGCACCACCTCTTTAGGTGGCACAAGCAGCCTAGTGCTGCTGGGCAGCCTAGGAGGGGGATTAGGATCCAGCCTAGGTGCTGGAACCTGGCACCACTCCCCTCCCAGAACCTGGCCCAATCATGGGCTTACCCACTGCCTGCCCTCCCCCCTGCTCCAGCACTCCCCCCCCATTCTGCCCTCCCCAACCCCTGCACTAGCCTAGGGAGGCCAGTGTGAATTTATCTTTCTGTGTCTGGGCAGAGGCCAAATCTGGCTTCCCTGGGCCAGTGCACAGATGTGCGCCAGCCCAGCCAACTCACAAATCTGTGCAAACATGATTTATGATACATTTGCAACAGTACTGGACCAGTGCAAGGGACCTGTGAAGGCCCAGCACAATCCTAGGATTGCACTCAAAATATATTAACAAAATCAATGTATTTTGCATTTTTTTCTTCATAAAGGAGAGAGGTATGAGGAAAGAATGTTTTTGTGATTAATTGTTTTACAGTCAAGTCTTCTAGCCCAAAAGGCCAAATAAACCTGTGAGTAATAAAGTTTGACTTTGAATTGTACTGTCAGTGGAGTCTTGTGAGCCGTGTTAAAACTGTTCCATACAAGTCATGTGCAGCTTTCAAGCCTGGCAGCATCCACCACAATCTCTGTATTAATAGCTTGGATACTATGAAGTCTCCTTGAGGTAAAGGAAGAACAAAGCTTGTCGTAACATTGTCACTTCAACAAGCTCTTACTTCCTTCTTACGTCTCAATTCAAGATGTCCTAAAGAAGCCAAATTATTTTAAAATTTTCAGTTCACTGCTAATCTGTTCACCTACTTACATTTATTCTGTATTTTAAAGGAACCACACAATTAAAATGCAAGCATTTCTGTCTCCCATACTAATGTATGAGCAGAGGCATTTATAGGTGGAAGGCAGTGGGATGCTTAATTCTTTCCACGCCCGTCAATTTTCCTCTGCAAATGTCTACACAGCAGTTTTGTGTGTTTAACTGCTTTTCTACCACCCAAGCTGAAGAACTGGAAGCTGTGGGGAAAAATAAGCAGAGAATGGCATGAATCACTCTCCTGCCTGCTAATTTTCACCTATAAATGCCCCCTTCCCTTGCGTTCCCATGAATTAGCAGTCACATGTATAGGGAGTGAATCTTTGCTGGGATAATGTATGGAGGCAGAATTCCGCTTTGCTTGGCTAATGCAAAAATAGGAAGTTACTTTCCAATGAATATTCCAGATGTTTGTTTTCATTTATGAGGGACAGTTTGCTTTTGTAAAGGAAACGCCCAGAGCAGCAATTCCTAAATGTTTTTGACAGGTGGCTCCCTTGGCTGTGGCTCCCCATTAGGGCTACAATCTTGTTTAAGGTGGTGGGGTTTTGCAAGGATCCAACTGCTCCGTTGGCTGATTTCCACAGCTCCCCAGGGTGCCACGGCTCACAGTTTGGGAACCACTGGCCTAGAGGACAAAATTTCTAGAAGGTGCTGATCTTCTAGAAACCTACTGTCCTGTCACAGAAGTGATGGGCCTTGTAATGCAGCTGAGATGAGCCTTAAAGCCCTTCTGTTCTCTATCCAATCTTCTGCTTGTTTTTTTATATGCATTTCTCATATGAGTGTATAGTATATGAGAAAGAAGTTCTGTCTTCCCTAACCAAGGCAGGATGATGAATGGGGATCTGGAAGGGGGTCCTGCCTCCTCAGGAGTGGCTCGTTAGCCCTACCTTCTGCCTTGAGTTCAGTGCCTTCCTGCCTACAGAGGGAGGAAAAACATTTGGAAGACAAGAGCACAGAGCCAAAAGCAGCAGCATGTAAGGTTTGCACCTTTATGTTATTGGAGACATAAAGCAATCTTCACCTTCCATATTGGTCATTCATAGGTGAAACCAGCAGATTACAGAGCTGTTTTATTCTGTTTTATTACAGAAGAGAAGTTCTTTCAGTTGGGAAAAAAATACTTTAAAAGGACTTTCTTTAGCATTCAGTTCTTCTAAAATAATCCATTCTGTGTTCCTTTCCCAAAAACTACCTTTTTGTTTTGCAATATGCTTCACCATTCTTCAACATAAATTCACAACACTTTCCAATAAATACTCAGTTCCTTTGGTGGTGGTGGGGGGGCACCCAGGAGGAGAGAATTTATACGAGAGTTAAGAGTCTGTTGTAGTTTGTGTCCTGCCTACAGAACAATGTCCATGGCTGGAGAAGGAGAAGGGAGTGTTATATGCATACATAGCACTTGGTAATACCCTCAGACTGGAAGGGCTTGGAAATACAAAGAAGTCTTTATTCCATAAGGCATCAATGACATTGGTTTGATCTATTTCATTTCATTGACATGTGTGTAAAAAAAAAAAAGGACAAAAGTCCAATACTCATGTAGTCCCCTTGACTGAACAAAGGAAGAAAGAAAAGCGTTCAGGCAGCTGTGAAATAATTTCCATGTCTGGCACCTTGTGGTCTGAACACCTATTAGGATGCAAGCAGGGTACAAACAAAGGTTAACTTGCTAGCCCTCAGTAGGGGTATCCATGGTGGTAGCCTTCATGGTGACGGTAGTCATCTTGATAACCTTCTTGGTACTCTTGGTGATAACCATGGTATCCATACCCCGCATATTCATCTTCTGGACACCGCATGCCGAGTGACTGCTGGATGGCCATCTCCTGGCGTCGAAGTTGCATAGAATCAATTAAATCATATACAATCACCATGGACCACATAGGAGAAGGGTACCAGGATTTGACATTTCCATCTTTTCCAACCAGAAGCATGGAGAAATATTCAGGGCTGATCTGGAAGTAATTGCGGATGTCTTTCACCAAATGACCAGGGAGATCTTCTCTGTCCACAGTGGAACTTCCTGGGAAAGGTGAGAACCAGGAAGGCTGTCAGCATTAACATATTTTTTAGTGCATGCACTTGACATTTTTCCTCCATCTGAAACAGCTCTCAAATGCAGGGAATTCTGGACTCTGAAAGGATCATATAGGCCACAGAGGGGAAGCTGAGGGGCATGCAATCTCACTTATCATGTCATATCTGATCAGGTAATGATCCTCATAGTTCTGCTTGACAACTAAGGGCCCAATCCTATCCAATTTTCCAGTGCCACTGTGCCAATGGGGTTTGTACTGCTTCCTGTGTTGGGGAGGCAGTTAAAGAGGTCTCCTCAAGGTATGGGAACATTTGTTCCTTTACCTCGGGGCTGCATTGCAGATGCACCGGTGCTGGAAAATTGGATAGGATTGGGCCCTAAGGCATGAAATCAGGACCATGGACCATGGTGGATAATCCTTCAGAATACAGTTCCTCAAATGTGTCTGCTGAGGTGTTTTGCTCCATGAATGTGGCCACATGTGTAGCTATTGTGCATGTTCTGTGGTCACAGCTAAACACCAGTTTGGGCTTACTGATTCAGAACAGATACTGCCTTGGGGGTCTCTTTGAGGGTAGAAAGGCAGTATATAAATCACTATAAAATAATAAAAGTATTCATGCCTCTTTAAAAAAAGTTATACATTTCAGGAATATACCTTAATCAAGAAAGTGACATACACAAGTACAATATGTTCTACGATTAGGAATCAGAAAAACTGAAAATCATTTCTCACCATTGATTGGATACAATTCGAGCACTCCACCAATCTCATCCCCTAGGCCTAACAGCTTGAGGATAGTTATGTGACGCAGACCTGTAAAGGAATAAGGAAATTTCAACACAGATGAATTTTTCCACAATGCAAAAGAAAAAACACACACTCAAAAGGCCTGCATTCTAAGGGTAAAGGGCAATTTATTTCGGAGTTCTGCATAAGAGATTTAGATCAAATCACCATTTTAGACTGGGTGAATTATATGCTACGTGGACCATTCAGTATGGGCTCAGATGGTATGCAAAGAGTAGAAACTGTAACTCTGCAAGGATTAAGGACGCTTGGATATCCACCACTTGACTGAATCTACTGACAAAAACGAATAAGAAAAAGGATGATCTTGTCTTTTTAACTTGCTACTACAGAAGTGCGTCACTTAAAGGCGGGGATACATTTTCTCATCCCTGTTCTGTGATTAGGTTGTTAAGTGAACATTCAGCCCAATCTAGTGCCTTTGCGGAGTAAACAGACACTCGCTGGCTGCACAGACCACTGGAGATAAATTGCCTCTTCTTGCATGAACAGCCTCTTCTTTGTTCTTTAACAGACACTCTGCTGCAGACTATGGGACTTCTGACTGCCTCATTAAGAGTGTCTTCGTTGTGCTTTGACCACCATCGTATATGCAATCCATCATTAAGCAGAAGGTTGTTAAGCAACACATGCTTGTATTTCTTAGAGTGCAATCCTAACCAATTTTCCAGCAGTGAGGTAAGGGCAATGTAGCTCCGAGGCAAGGGAACAAACATTCCCTGACTTCGAAGAGGCCTCTGTGACTGCCCCCCAACTGCAGAATGCAGCACATGCCCCATTGGCATAGCTGTGTCGGTGTGGAAAAGTTGGTTAGGATTTTGGCCTTAGTGGTATAGATAAAAGACAACCAAATGTCAAAGACTGCTGAATGAAATACGCAACCAAAGGCCCAATCCTTGTCCTAACGCTATTGTACACTAATGCCCATATGTGGAGGCTACTGAAATTCAGTTCTACACAGCAGTGCTTCTTGTGGGGATCAAAATGATCATTAGTTGCTTACTGTATGCACTGACACTATCACATATGGTTGTGTGGTTTCCATGCTATCACTGCTCCTTACTGCTGAGAGCCGATGTAATGTGTTGTGCATGCCTGCCTAGACCCTAGGAAACTAAACTGCAAATCAGAAAGTCCCTGGTTCGAAGCTTGCCACTTCCATGAACACACTGGGCAAGCCACTCCCTCTCATCTTCAGCCCCCTGCCTTCCACCACCAATAGAGGGATTCCACCACCAACAAAATTTTGCCACCTGCCTTCCACCAACAATAGAGGGATTCCAGAACCACCATTCAGAGCGCGATACCATAGTCTTTCGAGACTGAAGGTTGCCAACACTTTTTAGAGGGATAATAATGCTTACTATGTAGAACTGTTGAAAGAATTACATCAAGATAATATATGCGAAATGCACTGCATACTAAAAGAACACAACAGCTAAGTAGTATACAATACATCCCTTACACAAAGCATGCAAAGCTTTTTTTTTTAAGCAGTCTCCATGTGCATGCTGTAAGCGAGCTCTCCATTTGCTCCCATAGTTCACGCCCTACGAGAGCAATGGCAGTGCTTTAGCTTGGCAGATATATAGTGGGCCCTTGTTTTCTGTGGTGGTTCCATTCTGAACCCCCCCCCCCCCAGATAACAAATTCTGCAAATGATGAAGCTCAGCACCCAATGCCTCAGTGACTTACCTAGGGGCCGTGCCAGTCCCTCCAGAGGTCATGCCAACTGCAGCTCACTCCACGGGCCTTCCCACCTCTTCGGAAGGCCTCCACTTCCAGTTTGTGTCCACAACTTCCAGTCGTGTCCAGGAGGTGTTCTGAGGCATGCTTCTGGAGTGAGCCATGGACCTCCCTGCAACTGAGAACACCTCCTGGGTGTGACTGGAAGTGGCTTCTGGTCATACCCTGGAGACCCTCTGAGATGCAGAGAGGCATCCATGGGTGGTGGAATCCATAGGTGCTGAGCCCGTGCATTTTGAGGGCACACTGTACTATAGGGTTATGGCAATTAGGAGGCCAGATCTGGCCCACAGGCTTGTGATTTCCCATACTGATGTAGAGGAATTTAGCTAATGGTTAGACGGAAAGGGAATTGTGTCTTTATTTACCAAAATTACAGGCTTGGCCTCTGAGGGCAGCAAGCTGCTGTGAGTAGGCCCAGTCTTCATCATTGGGAGCAGATATCACCAACAGCCTCCTCCGCCATCGGAATCTGGAATGAAAAGAAAGCATTATAAGACAGTATCTTCCCCAAATTAAGTGTAAGTACCCACTGGTGAGTCACTATTTCTTTGAGAAGCACATGAAGCTGCTGCATACTCAGTCAGGCCAATGATCCATCTGCGTATTGTTTAAACTGGCTGGCATTGTTTCTCCAATGTTTCACAAGGGTGTCTTTTCAAATCCTGCTTAGAGGTTGAACGAGACCTTCTGCACCCAGAACTCTACCTTCCCTTAGCTCATTTGACTGCTAACAGTGAATGTCAGATATTCAGTAGAAGAGAATAAAGTGGGGTAGGCCTACTTTACTCTTTTGTGAAGAGTGGCAAACCCGCTTTGGAATCTGAGAAAACGGACCACTGTTTGAGGAATACTGGTAGGTAGGTGGGCTACCAAGGAGGGAAGAGAAGGTATCCTTTAACTGTTTCCCCTTAGAAATATGAAAACTATTTTTTTTACCACAACCACATCTTTCTTCAAGGAGCTCACTGCAGTTCATCTGCTGACGATCAAGAAGAAGCATCTGCCAAGTTAACCATCAGCAAAGGCACCATTCATCTCTAGCTAGAAAATAATATCTCTATGTAGAGACTTAAGGCGCAATCCTAACCCACTTTCCAGCATTGACATAAGGGCAGTGCAGCTCTGAGGTAAGGGAACAAACATTCCCTTACTTTAAGGAGGCGTCCCTGAATGCCACCCGACTGTAGGATGCAGCACAAGTCCCATTGGCACTGCTATGCCAGTGCTGGAAAATTGGTTATGATTTGGATCTTAGAAGCACAATTCAACACTGGAGGCCTAGACCTGAACTCCCTACAAATATTATAACCTGACCTGGGTCCAGAATTTCTTTTAAATATTTCTAATTGTCTGATCCATACTTATTGCCATATGATGCTGCTACAACACAGCTAAAGACTGTGCAAAATATTCAGTCCAGTCCAACTAGATTGAAGGAAAAACATTTAAACTGATTTTAGTGCCATTAGTTCTAATGGAAATAAAGTTGGATACAGTTCATCTGGGTTGTTGATCAGGCTAAATGTGAACACGAGGAAGCAATATGACACAAATGATTTTCAAGTACCACTTTAGGTTTCAGGTTATCCTGTTTGCTATAAAAAGTACAAGTTTCTCTAGACCAGCAGACATAATGTGAATGAAATATACTTATCCCAGTTATTCCCCCCGCCTTGGAGACCACCTTCTGTTGCCTTATTCAGGAAAATGAGTTGGGGGGTTACACATGTAGCAATGAACTTGGAAAGCGTCAATGAAGCTCTATTTTATACTTTCAAAACAATATTCTATTTCCACAGAAGCACCTAGTCTAACTAGGTTTAGAGGAATGTACAGAGTTACACGAGTATTTCTGTAGCAGGAAATGATATTTTAAATGGCTACAGATGTTGCTGTCTTGCAGACAGTGCCTCAGCGCTCCTGGATGTATCAGTTTTCTAGAACCTTCTTTTTTCAGTGCTTTCACTGACAGGCTGATTTACATTTTATGTGGCAGATACATTTGCATTTTGTCTACTGCATGTTTTCCAATGAAACCTATACTGTTTTAAGGGGAGATGATGGTAAGGACCTGAAGATATACATTAGGCATATGTATGGAAAATAGCAGTGGCATATCTGGAGTGTGGCAAGTGGGGACATCTGTCCTGGGTGCTACTTGAAGGGGGTGCTGGGCACAGACCTACCCACATTCTACTGATTATGTGTTTCTGCACCACAGCCAATGGTGCATTTTCAGGGGACCTCCAAAAAGAGGTAAAAGAACACTATTTTTAATTTCTTTTTAAACAAGTGCAAAAATCCATGGATTTTTGCAAAAATTCAATTGGTGGATCAGGGCTGGCTTCTTCCCCATCTCCCCTTCTCTGTGGCTTCTTCCCCCATCTTCCCTTCTTTGTGAATTCAGCCTGCTGAATAAATTCACTTGGTGACATGAGCAGAACTGGGTTCCCATTCCAGCAGTAACATCTGCGTATTGCTGCCTGAATGGCACCAAGGGCAAATAGGAGGGGCTACTTAGACTCGCATTTGGGGCCTGCACCATCCAGACAGTCACGTCTCAGGAAGAGAGCCAATGATCATAGAAAAGAATAGACAATGCTGTAGCCCTTGATAAAATTTAGTCTGGGCCCGCAAAATGGAGACAAATTAGCAGCCTGCCCCGACATCAGTCTGGATTGTTCTCAACACTGATCCTTTTACTAGAACTCAACATACAAATTAAGAACAATCAACATCATTCTTTTGACTACCTTTCTCAGAGAGGCAATGGCAGAGAAATGATGATGCCTCCCTGCTGTTTCATTCAAGGGGAGAGGTAATTATGGAAAGCAAATTAGTACTGCCAGCATTCAGATATGAGGGAGGTCTCTTCAATACATAAAATCTACTGATTCCCCCTTTGGAGAAAATAAAATTATATTTGAAGACATTTCCACTTACACACATTCTATTTTTGTGTTCCCCTCTATGCTTTATTTGAATTATTAGGGTTGTTTAAAAGCCAACAATATCATGCAGTTTCCCTAAGCAGAAATGCAGACTCTTTATTGACAGTCTTTACTGGTGGACATCTGTTCCCAATTATGGCTCGTCCTCATGCTCTATAGGAAGATTAGTCTGATGGCAGAAAGTAAGAGCCAAAACTGTGCTGCAATTTTTTAAAGAATCTCCACACCAGGAAGATGTTCTAGAACAATTCCATTCATTGATCAAATCAGTGGCCCATCTACTATATGGTATCTATATGAGGAACTTCTTGTATGTTTCAGAAGAAATCAACAGTCACCCCAAGGGCAGGACGGTGTTTACCATATTTTAATGCAGCCATTGAATGCCTCAATTAGAGCAGCAGTAACTTTGCAGGAGTTTTACACAATAGCAAATTGTGCTGTTCTGTCCCTGTGACCTCTTGCTTGCTATCTTCTTATCATAGCTCTCAGAACTTCAGTTGTTTTCATGGCCATAGCAAAGATCTGATTTGGAAATGCATGTATATCACGTGATATTTTGTCTGCTGGTTATTGAGCAAAGCCTGAGAACCACAAGCTCACAGCTGCTGTTTAGAGCTATGCCTAGTTAGCTCACTGAATACCTTAGATAAGGCAAGGCCCAAATGGGGGGAGACCTGCTTGTATGGGAAAGATGATGCTTCAAGACATTTTGTATTAGAGGCAGGAATTTAAGCTCCAAGCTGCTTCCAAGCTGCTTCTAGTAGCTTTTCTAGGAGTGGGTGTATAAATCCAAATGCCCCCTTGAATTTCACCAATGGACAAGCCCCACAGCTTGCCCCCCCAACCCATCTGCTGTAGCGTGAAATCTCCAGCAAATTCAAAGGATGTTGTTGTAAGCTTTTGTTTGTCCACTGCCTATCCTTAAGTATATTTTTACCTATTGCATCTTCTGTATATAATCTCTCTCTCTCTCTCACTTCTGTATATCAATAAATCTTATTATTTCTAACACACACTGTGCTCTGGCTCTCCTTGGGCATGCTCCAAATGTGGGAAAAGTAGAGTCTGGCAGGACCATCCTTGGATGTTAAGACACAGGAGCCAGGATTTCTGTGCCTACTTTCAAGACAGTCTCCAACACCTCTCTGTTTTTAAGGAATTAACTACTGAGACAGTTGCAAGTTTTGGGCCAGAATCCTCAACAAATGCCAACCAATTTACCAATTTTAAACCAATTTACACGATTCAGAGAAATTAAAACGAGCTCCAAGAAATACCTGGATAAAAAGTTTTCCAGGGACTGTTTCTTGTCATCTTTGCAGACAATTCCGTCACGTTTCTGCTTTTCCATATCTTTGATACGTGACTGGAAGGTATCAATCAGATCAAACACAGACTTCATTGCGATGGGCACTTCATAGTATTGCTGTAAAAGGAAGTATTGAGAAGGTGTTTAAGTCACAGATAAATCCTTTGGCATTCACATTTCCACTGCAACTTAACAGTAATGCATATTTCATTTCTTTATTACATTTTAATCCTTCCTCCATAGGATCCCGCAAGGCACGTTCTCCGACCCCTTTATTGTGGCAATAATAATCTAGTAGGTTAGGCTGAGAAAAAGTGACTTTCCTGAGGTCAGCTGGAGAGTTTCATAGGTGAGTGACTAGCTCACTTGTGTCTCCCTGGTCTGGATCTAACATTTTTAACTGGTACACTATACTGGCTCATTCTATTCATCAGTTATTATCATAAATAAATACTTATTTATTTTTCCCAGGGCACAGTGGCGTTGCTAGGAGGGTGCAGGCTGCACCAGGTGACGCGCACAGTGGTGTGTGTGTGTGTGACACCACTACTGGCCAAAATTTTTTAAATCTTGGTATTTTTGAATAATACTATCATGTTATATAACAATCAATGCGTAATTTCATGCAGAATGCAATGAAACAAACCACTGCATGGGAGGAGGTCCATCATAGGGGTGACATGCTGGCTTCCCACACCTGGTGATGCAAACTCTAGTGACGCCACTGCCAGAGCATGACCTGAAAGCACGTGCAGCAGGAATCTTGATAATGCAAAACAGATCTAGATGTGGTCAACGGCTGGATGAGAGACTGCCTGAAAATCCCATGTACACTGTCCATGTTCCATCATGGAAGAAAAGCAAGATAGCAATATAATAAATAAAGTCATAACACTGACTAATGCCAGAAGCGTCTTTGGCCATTTTGTAGGATAGTTCGGTGATATAAGTAAAAGCCATGACCTAAGAGTGAACCATATCTATTAAAAACAATTCTCCACTGAAATCCCTTATCTTGCCAAAAAAAAAAAAAAAAAAGTTTCTCAGACTTTGCTGCTACTCTATCTACCTCTTCAAGTATTAGCATAGTTTTTGGGTTCCACTCAGTCCTGAGTAATCCTCATGTGTACTCATGTACCCCTGTTCTGCTCTTCTCCCATTTCCATTCTTAAACACGGTGTAGTTCCTTATTCCAATATGCGTGCTAATACATGTCTCCCCACCTTAGCCCTCATATCGGTGTCTGTAAGCACCATGAAGAAATCATTGTATGTCATTCCATATTCTCTCCTCAGTTCGTTGATGAGATGCTGGTCTACAAGATCTTCATCCTCTATTACCTTCATTGGCTTCTCATTGTCTTAAAAGAAAACAGAGAAACCCAAATCAGCCTTTACTCTCTTAATGGGGGTAAACACCTTCACTTCTCCCTTTGTTCATAGGTTATGAACAAAACATAGGTATACATAGGTATATGTAAAAAACAACAACATAGGTATACATAGGTTAAGATTGACCATTGCACCGATTCAGTCTTTTTGCCAATGCACCAGCTTAAAAACAGTACAATTTTGTAAACAAGTATCAGAGGACCATTCTTAGGCTACAATCCTATACATTTTCCTGGAAGTAAGCCCCATTGAACATAATATGGGACTTACTTCTGAGGAGACAGGCATAGGATTGTACTGTAAGAATGCTACTAATAGGAAACCCTAAAGCCTAAATAACAGATGGGAGATGAATCAGATATGAATTCTGACTGCATCAAACAAAACAGAGACAACTTGACCTCAGGCTTTAGAGCAGTGATTTTCAACCTTTTTCATCTCACGGCACACTGACAAGGCACTAAAATGGTCAAGGCACACCATCAGTTTTTTAACAACTGACAGGGCACACCATCCCCCATTGGCCCTACTAATAAATGGCCCTCTCCCAAATTCTCATGGCACACCTGGGGACACTGGTTGAAAATGGCTGCTTTAGAGTGTAGTTACTGGTTTTAATTATCATGATGTTTTTGTAATTATAAATTACATGTTTTAAAATGTAAACTGCTTTGAATTTTTTTATTGAAAGATGGTATCTTAAATAAAATAAATAAAACTAATATTAATGATAGCTGTGTAATCCTGGTATTGTCTTTCTCTTCTCCATCAAGGGTTTCAGAACTTTTGAGACTTGTTTTTCAGTGAAGGCCACATTTTCATTAGTCATCTGCTAAGAACTTAATTAACCAATGTATGAGAATGCTCATGTGTAAGCCTAGAAGAGCGCCTAGAAGTCTACCAGAATGGTATTTTAGAAGACAGGAGACTGATTACTGATTACTGAGCAGTGCTAAATTCCAAGATCAATTAAAAATTGATCAATTAAAAATGCCTTCTGATTAATGTTGGTACTTATATACTTTAAATTAACGCTTTAAGGGTGCAATCCTACCCTGTGCTGGAACAGGCAAGCCAAGAGGCTTGTGCTGTATCCAGCGTGGGATAGGGGCCCAAAGCGGCTCAGCCAGAGGCAAGGAGAAACTTTCCCCCCTACCTCCAGGTAAGGTACCTTTGCCCCTATGGGTCTCCTCGGACTTGCACCACCTTTGGAGGTGGCACAAATCCTAGGAGAGTGGAGCGGCTTGAAGCCACTCTGAGCTTCCTGGGAACGGGGGTTGGGATCCATCATAAGTGCTGGATCCCAGCCCCACCTCCCACTCCCCACCCGCCTACCCCTCAGGACCGCCCACTGCGCGCCCAGGAATGCCTCCCTCCCACCTCCTCCTGCCCTCCCCAAAGCCTTGCATTGGACCACCCGGGCCAACGCAAGGCTTGCCACAGAAACCGCCACGGAGGCTGAATTCAGCCTCCGTGTGCTGGCATATCACTGAGTAAGCACGGCTTACTCCTGAGGAGGCACAAACATGCTTCACGGCATGTTTGTGACCCTCCTGGGTCAGCGCAAGGGACTTGCGTCAGCCCAAGTGAAAGGCAGGATTGCCCCCTAAATTAGTGCTCCCTGAGGCATTTGGGAGCTGAGCTCCCTCAGTGCTCCCTGAGGCATTTGGTGGGCCACTGTGAGATACAGGAAGCTGGACGAGATGGGCCTATGGCCTGATCCAGTGGGGCTGTTCTTATGTAAATAGAACAACTTCTGATGACATCTCTAGACCACAGAAAACTGAGATTATAACAATTTCTAACGTTTCAATGACAATATAATTAAATCTGCACTGAACAGACCTTGCAAGCCGTCGCCAAATCTGTGTATCATCTAGATGAATTGTTTCTAAACGTTATCAATCGCCTTTTTCCACCTAAGGCCCTGTACAATTTTGGTATACAATTTTCAAAAGAAGCCAACAAAGATATTGCCCTCCTAAGGCACAAAGGTTTTGCAATCCCATTCCCTGCATCTACTACAACAAGCCTGTGTGACTGGTCAGAATTTAAAGGACTACATTTTCAACATGCCCACTGGGATTCATGGCATACCAATGTGCTATGGCACACTGGTTGAAAACTGCTGCTCAAGAACTATTTTTAGTCCTGAAAGACCCACTTCCAGGTCATGCAGAAATTCCTTGCTCCTTGCAACCTTGCACCAGAACGTGGCACGATACATTCTGGGGCAAGGCTGGGAGGAGCAAGGAACCTCTGTGTGACCCAAACATGGATCTTTAAGTTCTAAAAAGAGCTAGAAGCTTGAAAGCAGAATTGTTTGACTGCTAAGAGGTAGGAAACATGATTTTGGCTTTGTGTTTATGACTCTTAACTCCATCATTACAAGACTCTACAGGCGCCCCTCCCCCCATCCATATGGTAGCTCTCACCTCTATCTTATTGCCTGCATTCATTCATCCCCTTTCTTTTCTACAAGGCAATTCACCAGGATCAGTGAAGGCCTGCTCCTCCTTTATCACTTCATACTGAGTGCAAAATTTCCATAAGCCCTGATTGTGCTCTAGTAGCTTATTTCATTCATATATAATGGAGGGTAGGAGAATAGCTTGGCTGCTGTTTGCAACTTTTAGAAATAACTTGAAAACTTCAGTGCTGCTGAGTAGGAAGCTAGCAACGAAATACTTACACGCACGGGGGGGGGGGGGGGTTCTGAAATATCAGGCCAAGCAGGGGAAGAATGGAAATGTTACTGTTATGACAACACATGCAATGTGTTAACCACAAAAATGGCTCAGCTAAAACCATATCAAGTTGCATCATCCAAATTGGGCACTCAGTCAGAGGGTAAAGATCTGGTTGGATTTGTAAAATTTGGGCCTCCTTAATGGAGTGCAAGCTACTGTTGGGTAGTGGCAGAAAACTAAGGAGCTAGCTGATCCCAGGAGGATTCTGGAGAAGTAAGTCAAGGAATGAAAATAGCGGGGGAGGCACAATTGGGAGGGGCAGTCAGAGCTGGCCCATCCATGAGATCAACTGAGGCTACTGCCTCAGGCAGAAGATTGGTGGGGAGACGCTCTTCTCTGTTCACCTTCTTGCCTCCACAGCTCCTACTACTCCTTCCACTCCTTGTATCCGAAAAGGAAGAGGAAGACAGAGAAGAGAAGGAAATATGGAGGGGAGGAGAGTGCTGGGCCAGAACATTGGAGAGTGGCTGGCACATCATTGGGTAAGGGATCAGCACTGGGTAAGGAATCAGGCACCAGCAAGTCTTGGGGCAGTGCTGAAGGCAGCTCTATCTAGACTTGCCTACCTCTGGGCTGTGAGAAAGCAGAAGCTCTAAGGCTGTGCAGAACCCGCAAGGGTTAACCACAGTCCAAGTCTAACATTCTAGACACCAGATCACTCTTGATTTGAATATTTACCGCAAATGCTATGGTTATTGTGAAAGTGAGAAAAAAGGCTACATTGCTTTTTGTTTTAGCACTTGCCAGTCATTTTGGGGTGAATAGGTGAGGTGTTAGAAGATAACAGCCTGCAGCTATATATTTGCAGAATAAGCAAAAAACTAATCATGTAAGTATAACCACACAAGCCCACACGCAGCAAACATGAAAAGGCTTTCCCATGAATATACTGTGCTAGTTTAAGCCCTGGCTCATGATGGGCACACTTAGCTCCACAGAAACATTTTGTCTGTGTCTAGCATTTGTCTACAGCAGGGGTCAGCAACGCATGGTTCATGGGCCAGATCCAACCTGCCACCCAATATCATCTGGTCTGCACAGAGTTGGGTGGGAGACAAAGCCTCCCAAGCTGAATTTGCAACATGCTAGCCAGGGAATAGTAGATCCACCAGCTGAGAAGCCATGCAGTGGCACAGGGACTCCGTGAGCCTGGGCAAGTGCCAGAGAGCAAACATTAACAGGAAGCAGGAAGTTAATATTCACTCTTAGGGCCTGATCCTGAACTGTGTGTGCTGGCTCAGCACCAGTGCGCAGTGTTGCAAACGTGCTATAAGACATGCCTGCGACACATACCACCCGGCCAGTACGGGCACTGGCTCAGCGCATGTCCGCACTGAGCCAGTGCCAGGTGGAGGATGGGCGATCACTGCTCTGGGTGAGCACCGGGCAATAGAGAGGTAGGTAGAGGCATGGTGGGAGGCGTTCCAGGGTGGGGGGAGGATGGGGAGAAGGCATAATGGGAGAGGGAGCTGGGTGGGAGGGGGGCAGGACCAGCAGAGCCCTGCTCTGCTGGATCCAAAGCCCTACAGGCCTCCCGTCCCAACAGGGGACTCCCTTAGTCAGCAGCTAAATTTTGGTGCCGCAGCAGCCCCACGCACTGGGCAGTTCAGGATTGGGCTGTTACTCTCCCTTCTAGCCTGCCTGCTTGTCTGATAAAGCAAGATACATAAAATAATTGCAAGAGGATGCCTGCCTGTTTATTTGGTTAAACCAAATAAACCCAACTTTGGTTAAAGCAAGAGACATTTTGCACAACTGAAATAAAGATAAACAAAGGGAATGGGTGCAGGGAACAGCAGATAAGCGGATCCAAGGATCCCAGGGGATGTCTGGCCCTGTTGCCTGGAAAAGTAAACACTACAGTCAGGTATGCAAATAGAAAGGAACTACAATAAAGTGACTTGAAATAAGTATTTTAACTCTTATTGTATGGCCCCATTCCACACTCCCCCAACCCCCCCCCCCCCAAAAAAAAAGAAAAATACTGTGCTAAAAAAATCAACCTAGCTGGAAGTGGTCAATCTTCATGTGGCTGTTGTTCATGGTGCCAAAGATGGTGATGACAGAGATTTTTCTAGTTGCCATTTTGCAAAAGCTCTCCAGATACTCATCTCTCTGTTGCACATACATGTTGTTGTCAATCTTGGGAGTTGTGATCAGCTAGTAGATAACAGAGACCAAGATTTAAATAGTTTGCATAAGGCATTAATATCAGAAGTAATACACAGGGGGTTGTTAACCCAGGAGCATCAGGCATATCTAAACACAACTGAAATAATATAATAATAATATATATATACAGTATTTATATACCGCCTTTCTTGGTCTTTATTCAAGACTTTATTCAAGGCGGTTTACACAGGCAGGCTTATTAAATCCACGCAGGGATTTTTACAAATTGAAAGAAGGTTCTCTCTTTCAAGAACCACCACATTCAAGGTGTTACACTCCGATCTGGTTTAACATTCTGGCCTCCATCCTCCCACGCTCCGAGCAGATGGAACAGCTCAGCTGCAGCTTGCCAGCTGCTTCAAGGTCGCACGGTGCCGGTGGCCTCGAACTGGCGACCTTGTGGATGTTAATCTTCAGGCAAATGGAGGCTCTACCCTCTAGACCAGACCTCCTGCCCAATGACTAATGTACAATGAAGGTAAATGGAATTAAGAATACTAACTTTTAAAGGCTACAATCCATTCATTATTCATAGGACATCAACATTAGCTTCTTGGCAACATACCACAGATTGGAGTACACAGTATATTTGTCTTGAAGACAATGCACAGCAGTCTACAGCACTCTTACCCAGTGGCATCGCTGGGGGTAAGAGAAATGCAGGCCGCATCTAGTGATGTGCATGGGGTTGACACCACTACTGGTCAAAAATTTTTAAATTTTGGTACTTTTGAATAATACCATCATGTTATATAACACTCAGGGCGCAATCCTAACCCCTTATGTCAGTGCTTTCCAGCACTGGCATAGCTGTGCCAATGGGGTGTGTGCGGCATCCTGCAGTTGGGTGTCACTCACGGAGGCCTCCTCAAAGTAAGGGAATGTTTGTTCCCTTACCTCAGAGCTGTATTGCCCTTACATCAGTGCTGATATAAGGGGTTAGGATTGCGCTCTCAATGTATAATTTCATGCAGTGAAACAAACCACGTTGAAATATCTCTATTCTGTCAAAAGTTATAGCCAAAAAATCAGTGGGGCAGGGCAATGGTGCATCATCAACCACTGCATGGAAGGTCCATCATGGGGTGACGTGCTGGCCTCCCACACCAGTTGATACAAGCCCTAGTAAGAGCTACTGCTCTTACCTTTTCACTGCTGCTACAAGAAAATACTATGTTCAGTTATTAAAAAACAGTCATTTTTGCAAACTATCAAGTGCCAGGTTGTACCATAAGGTCCAGATTAATGATATTTGGTGGTTAGTAGTGAATATAACCGGGTAGAATCACTGGGTAGATGGGACTCGTCAGCCTGGGAAGGCAGCTCATCTAAGAGAAGGAAAACTTTGATCCCAAACCTCCACTGCCTTGTGGCTACATCCAGTTATGGAAAAGGCTTCAGGAGTCAACCTCAAGGCAAAATCTGGAGCCGGAGTCCCTGAGGCAGTTCATGGCTGAACACAGTCACGTTCTGGCAACTCCTGCGACGCCGCTGGAACCAACCGTATTGGCCTCTGCCTTCCATTGGACCATTTCAGCGACGTGGAGAGGGGGGATTTGCTGCATGGGTAACAGCTTATCCTCCATACCTACTTTACCCAGGCTTCGTGCACTGGAGAGGACACTCTGTTCCAGTGCCACCATTCAGAGCGTGACACCATAGTCTTCCGAGACTGAAGGATGCCAACATCAGTGAATATAATTTTCTGGAATGTGTGTCATATGCCCCAGAGTAACAGTTCTGCAGTTTGAACATGCGCAGAGAACACAGCCTGAATCTGGATTTTGCTAAAAAAGGGATTTTGCTGAAAAAACAAAGGTGTTTTAGGCTCCCAGAATCAGCATGATCTTGGTCAGAGACTGGCCTTTCATGAGCACTAGCATTGCCAGCATGTTTCTCACCTGTTTAACCTGTACATCTGTAAACAAATAGTTTATTACAAAAGGTACCAATACTTTCTTCTCACAGGGAAAATGTTGGCCTGTGGGCCCGACTGGCTGGCCCACCACTTCCAAGTGCTCAGGCAAGTGGAAAATGCAATACAATATTTATGAGTCTTCCACCAGCCAGGAAAGACCTGGCCCCTTAAGGGGTGGAGTGGGGGTATGGCAGCGATGCAATCTCCAGGACTGTGCCACTGCAGGGGACAAAAGGGGGGTTACTTACCTACAGTTAGCGCTGGCCTCCACGGTGAGTGCCAAAAGCCCTGCAGACATTTCTGCAGTGCTTCCCAAGCTTCCAATTAACTAAAAATAGCGATCGGAAACCACTTCTGGTTTCTGATGGCGAAACCAGAAGTGGTTTCAGACTGCAAAACCGGAACTGGTTTCCAATCACTGTTTTTAGTTAGAGGGTTGGGGAGCTCTGTGGAGGCTTCTGTGGGGCTCCCTGCACCCTGCCCCTGGAGGCTGACACTGGTTGCAGGTAAATAAGAAAAACCCTTCTGTCCCCAGCAGTGGCGCAATCCTAGGGATTGTGTCACTATGATAGCCCTTCCCCCACAAAGACAAGTGGTTCCCAACTCTTCTGTAGGAGCTTGGGAACCACAGGTCTAATCTGTTTTAACACTTCTTTTATCATTATCAAATTGGTATCTTGCCCTGTCTCCGAGGAGCTCAGGACGTTTACATCCTGGTTATCCCATTTTACTCTCAAATTCCTGTAAGGTAGGTTAGGTTGAGTGTGTTGGCTCTTGAAGTTTGATTACTCATACAGGCTCCACTCAGGTGCTTAACAGAGTTATACACAACTCCCTTGCACAGCTCTTAACACAGGCCTGCAGCAGGATTTATTTTCATTCAAAGGAAAAGAGGGAAAGAAGCTTAGTGGCTGGGTTATGCTTCCAAGAACACAGTATGGCTAATTCATTGTGCCTGAATTCATCAGAGGGTGTGAGAAGTGTTTTTTTCTTTTCTCTTTTGCCACATACTAGCCATAAAGAGGTAAAAAATTTAACTGGGCTTGTGTCTCAGTCCTATTTCTGGGCGCACAAACTAAATCCTAAACCCTAGCTATTCATCACATCCCACCACACCTAGTTTCAGCTTCACATTGCTTATGTAGCAGTTTCAAGCTAAATGGGATCTGAATTTATGGGTATAAACAAAAATTTACATATCAGAATGTACTGGTGCCTTTCAACCAATCCGAATGCTCCTGATTTTTCTGTTCTTGCAGTAAACAGAGACATACAAACAGTTCTTAAAATGAACTGGAAAAAAGTGAGAAGCTGAATTGGTAAGAAACAGTCCTGTTACAGTTCTATTTTGGCTTCAGGCTACAAAATCAATGGGGGAGCACACACAAGCCTTCAGTCTATCCTTCACCACCACAGAATAGCAAACAAAAGCAATGTAACTAAACCTTAAACCAGTTGGGCCTGAAGAAAAACCACAGACATAAACAATAAGTAGAGGCCAGACATTCATGCCAATCAGGAATCCAGATTTGAGACCTGGCTTCAGAGTTGATGTTGCCAACTTTTTCATCAGCCCCTACTCTTGTGTCTGGAACAGCACCTTGATTGGCAACATGAGCAGGTGAGAAGTTTTGTCATAAAAAGTTTAGGTTGCTAATTTCTGCAAGTCCTAGGCAGAGGAGCAAGCCAGGCTAAGTTTCCTATGGTTAGTTGGCAGTTCTCTGTTTTCATCAAGGACTTAGCCAAATCCTAGATCTGAACTTCTCTCCTAATTGCTGGGACTTCACATTTAAATTCAAAACTTGAGATTGTTTTGTTTTTTCACATGTTGAAAACAGAGACTGAATTGGCTGAGTGAAGCATTATGAGAAACAAGGTTTTCTGTTCTCAAAAAGGGCAATTATCAGGAAACAACAAGGTTGGATTTCTAACCAAGGTTTTGCATCTTTGAAGTTTGCTGAAAGGAACAAATTCAGTATGTGCAGCTTCCATTACCACTTCATTTCAAAATCAGGAAAGGACAACACCTATTGAACTTCTACCTGTCACACATCTAGTAAAGATCTGGAAGCTTTGCCTGGGGAAAAGGTGGCAGCCCTGACAAACTAGGCATATGTACCCAGGAAAGAGTCTGAGAGTAAGACTGCTAATATCATAATGGCCACATAAAAATCTATGGTGTGCAGTAGAGTAGCTGGAGGGGGGCAGGCAAAATAAGTACTGCAGACTACACAAGTAGCCCCTCCCACTTGCCATCAGAGCCATTTGGTTCTGTGAGCACCTGTGTTTTGCCTGGAATTGCTTCCCCTCTAGCTATGTAACTGATGGTGTGGCAACTCACCAAAGGCTACTGAAAAAACTCCACAATCAGGGAATTAGAGGACAGGTCCTCTCGTGGATTGAGAACTGGTTGGAGGCCAGGAAGCAGAGAGTGGGTGTCAATGGGCAATTTTCACAATGGAGAGAGGTGAAAAGCGGTGTGCCCCAAGGATCTGTCCTGGGACCGGTGCTTTTCAACCTCTTCATAAATGACCTGGAGACAGGGTTGAGCAGTGAAGTGGCTAAGTCTGCAGACGACACCAAACTTTTCCGAGTGGTAAAGACCAGAAGTGATTGTGAGGAGCTCCAGAAGGATCTCTCCAGACTGGCAGAATGGGCAGCAAAATGGCAGATGCGCTTCAATGTCAGTAAGTGTAAAGTCATGCACATTGGGGCAAAAAATCAAAACTTTAGATATAGGCTGATGGGTTCTGAGCTGTCTGTGACAGATCAGGAGAGAGATCTTGGGGTGGTGGTGGACAGGTCGATGAAAGTGTCGACCCAATGTGCGGCGGCAGTGAAGAAGGCCAATTCTATGCTTGGGATCATTAGGAAGGGTATTGAGAACAAAATGGCTAGTATTATAATGCCGTTGTACAAATCTATGGTAAGGCCACACCTGGAGTATTGTGTCCAGTTCTGGTCGCCGCATCTCAAAAAAGACATAGTGGAAATGGAAAAGGTGCAAAAGAGAGCGACTAAGATGATTACGGGGCTGGGGCACCTTCCTTATGAGGAAAGGCTACGGCGTTTGGGCCTCTTCAGCCTAGAAAAGAGACGCCTGAGGGGGGACATGATTGAGACATACAAAATTATGCAGGGGATGGACAGAGTGGATAGGGAGATGCTCTTTACACTCTCACATAATACCAGAACCAGGGGACATCCACTAAAATTGAGTGTTGGGCGGGTTAGGACAGACAAAAGAAAATATTTCTTTACTTAGCTTGTGGTCGGTCTGTGGAACTCCTTGCCACAGGATGTGGTGCTGGCGTCTAGCCTAGATGCCTTTAAAAGGGGATTGGACAAGTTTCTGGAGGAAAAATTCATTATGGGGTACAAGCCATGATGTGTATGCGCAACCTCCTGATTTTAGAAATGGGTTAAGTCAGAATGCCAGATGTAGGGGAGGGCACCAGGATGAGGTCTCTTGTTATCTGGTGTGCTCCCTGGGGCATTTGGTGGGCCGCTGTGAGATACAGGAAGCTGGACTAGATGGGCCTATGGCCTGATCCAGTGGGGCTGTTCTTATGTTCTTATGTAACACTGGTCTATAGTTGTCGTTGCCACACCTCAGAAGGATTTTGAAGAGCTGAAAAATGTGCAAAAGAGTGCAAACAAAATGATCAAAGGACTGGTGGCAATGTGCACAACTGCTGTCTCCTCCTCAGCACTGTCTACTAACTTATCTTGATGACACTGGATGTGTGCAACCTTTGCACTTGGAAGGCAAGCCAGCTGTCAGTCCAGAAGTGAGATGCCTCTATTCCTGAAGGTCTCATCCACATACATCTCTGACTTGCCCAGGACAGCCCACCCATGGATTGCCCACTTCGAGTAGCAGGCTGGAGAAGGCAGAGTACTGGCAGTGTCAACCTGAACCTGCCAGCTCCACCTAGCCTCTGCCCCATCTTCCTCACTCTCTCTGAAGAGTGAGCAAGGAGAGAACATAAGAACAGCCTCACTGGATCAGGCCATGGGCCCATCTAGTCCAGCTTCCTGTATCTCACAGCGGCACACCAAATGCCCCAGGGAGCACACCAGATAACAAGAGACCTCATCCTGGTGCCCTCCCTTGCATCTGGCATTCTGACATAACCCATTTCTAAAATCAGGAGGTGGCGCATACACATCATGGCTTGTACCCCATAATGGATTTTTCCTCCAGAAACTTGTCCAATCCCCTTTTAAAGTCGTCTAGGCTAGACGCCAGCACCACATCCTGTGGCAAGGAGTTCCACAGACCGACCACACACTGAGTAAAGAAATATTTTCTTTTGTCTGTCCTAACCCGCCCAACACTCAATTTTAGTGGATGTCCCCTGGTTCTGGTATTATGTGAGAGTGTAAAGAGCATCTCCCTATCCACTCTGTCCATCCCCTGCATAATTTTGTATGTCTCAATCATGTCCCCCCTCAGGCGTCTCTTTTCTAGGCTGAAGAGGCCCAAACGCCGTAGTCTTTCCTCATAAGGAAGGTGCCCCAGCCCCGTAATCATCTTAGAGAGGGTGCGAAGCGCCTTACCTCTTTCTCCAGCACTGCCACTGAAGAGCAGGAGGACACACTCAAAAATTCCCAGCAGGCACAGTCATACATTTTGCACTGTCTGCAATACACTGGAAAGTATCCTGCTGGCTTTCAACCTTCATAACTAGCCAATTGCTTGTTTGAGTTTTCTTTGGGTTTTTAAAAGCTTGTTTACTTGGAAAGCAAAGTCTTACTTTACATTTTATTTCTGTACTTTATTTTAGGGAGCTTGGTTTTGAGGACAGAGGATTTCAGTGACCAGGCTTCGGCTGCTCACCTCACACTTCCTGTTTACCTCAGTGCTTTCTTGACAGGATGCTTTATGAAGAGACTCTCCTCTAATTAAGTCTGCACTGTGACCATTCTCAATATATATCTTCTATATACTAACTTCCCCCTCTTCAAGTTTGGAATTAGTCTGGCCACACACAATTGCATGGCTTCCAGACCTGTGTTCTTGGAGTAACCATTCTACAGTTAAGGGGTGCAATGCAAAGTGGTATTCCCAGGGGGAGAACAAAGCACTAAGTTTTGCAAGGTGCCTCAACGTGCCCTGTAAGCTGCTCCTCCCCCTCACCATCAGAACCATTCAGAGCAGTGAGAGCAACGCAGAAGAGACCTCCGCTTTGCTCTCACCACTTGGAAGGCGTCCGATGGCAGGGGGCAGCTTACAGGGCACACTGAGGCACCTTGCAAAACTTAGTGCTTTGCTCCTCCTCTGGGAATGCCACTGGCAATGCGGATGCCTTTTCCTACATGGAGATTACGCTCCACAGGGAAGTGTAAAGCCCTGAAGCAGGCTTGAAATGTCACAGTGTGCCTTTAAGATGAATTCCATTTTGCCAAGGGAAACATCTGAGTATACTGCCTTACATCTTTTGTAAAATGATTTTGATGAAACTCATGCTGAGATACATGCTGTTATTCAAAGGTGAGAGAGACTAAGCCAGATTGTGCTGCTCTTACGGTGTACAAGCCCACTGTAATGACATGATATGCTATTTAGTAGCACTCTGTGCATCAAACCAACAGTGTTCTACGACAGGATCTTCAACTTTTTTGTGCCACAACTCCAACAAACAAACAAACAAAGTATGAGACTGGGGATCCTACTGTTGAGTCCACCCCCCTCCCAGGATCCTAGCTACCCACACCCATTGCCATCCATTCCCCACCCCCATAATGCCCTCCCAGCACTGTTCACTGCAATCAAATATTAAAGACAACAGAAAAAGTTACCATGAAGCCTGGCACTAGTGAAAGCTATTTTAGCACAACTGCTAGGAACCTGAGTAGGACTGGGTCACAAATTTCTGGTACCTGAAGGGGTACACCAGATACTTCCCCCTTTACCTGGTAGTGCTCTAATCCAGTGGTTTTCAAACTTTTTCATTCCCATAAGTTGCTGCAACCCCACAACTGAGGTTTTGTGATCCCATTGGAGACCCGAAGGTTGAAGAACACTGCTTTAGCTCAGCAGTCTCAGCCCTTTACATTTCCATTTGCAATATGTTTGCAAATGCTTATGTTCGTGTGCCTGGAAGTAATACCCAAAATAGTTGGTTTAACTTCAGAAGCTATCAACATTCCTGTGAACAGATGTCAAATGAAAGAGGTGGAAGTTTGAATGTACCTGCAAACAGTGATGGAATAACTATTATCCCTAAGTTGCTTAACATACAAAATCATCTTTTAAATGTAATTGAAGTCTTTGTCTTGTATTAGGGAGTTATGGCTCCTACAGGTTATGTTAGTTTTTTGGTAGCCTGTACAAATGATTGAGGGAGGTTTCATCACATGTCCTATGATGAGACTTAGGCCATGTGCCTTTAGCATATGCCAAGGAAAGACAACAGGCAATAAGGTGTCTATGGGGGACAAGGTAACAGACTCCCTACTTTTCCAACCATCCCTTGCCAGTCAACAAAAATGCATGCAGGCAATCTTCCTTCCTACTACCCATACCTGAAACAGAAAGTTTGGATTATACACTCATCAAACTGAATTGTGTCCTGTTAGTTTAATATGCCTGACACCTGGGCACATGACTCCTGTTAACTTAAGTCAGGGGTGTCCAAACTTTTTGGCAGGAGGGCCACATCATCTCTCTGACACTGTGTTGGGGGCCGGGGAAAAAAAAGAATTAATTTACATTTCAAATTTGAATAAATTTACATAAATGAATATATTAGAGATGGCACTTATATGAATGAATACAGGTCTTGCAATAGCTCAAGGCCTATAAAAGGCCTTGCAGCAAGCAGTGGAGGGAGCCCTCGTCCCACAGCTCACATAAGCTGTGGCTATCCTGCTGAGAGCAGTTGCACCAGGCCAGGACGGGCTCCAGCAAGTATCCAGAGGGCCAGAGGCTCATTGGAGACTGGGGGCTCCCTGAGGGCTGGACTGGGAGTCCTCGAGGGCCGCAAGTGGCCCCCAAGGCCGTGGTTTGGGCACCCAGGACTTAAGTCAACGGTTGCTATCTCTCAGTTGGATTTTACATTTAAAAAACTGAGGCCACGATCCTAACCAACTCCAAGGTAACATTCGCTAAAAGCAGGTGCAAAGCACCTCCTGCAAAATGGAAGTGCTTTGCGCCCGCTTTCAGTGAAAGTCCCAAGCTGCAAGGAGCATTGTGCAGAGCTGCACAGGGCTCCCTGCATCTCCTGTAGCCTGCGGCAGCTCTGCCTTCTGAAAGAAAGTGCAAAGCACCTCCCTTGCCCCCCTTAGCGATGCGATCCCCAGGATCCCTCCCTCCCGTTCCTCTGCCCCTTAAAGGGACAGGGGAAGTGTTACACAAACTGGTGGGTTGTGACCCACCAGTTTGAGATCCACTGCAGTATACTTAACATTATGGTTAACCCAGCCCTAGGTATGCCAACAGACCAGAGCATGGAAAGTCTCCCCAGATACAGACTATGAGACATCTATAAGAGGAAAAAAAGAATAACAAGCCCTCCTTTATGCAATGCTGAGATTTTGAGAATCGGGACCTCAAATTTTTTGAGACTTTGCATTAAAGAACCATTCTTGTTTCACCAAAACCTCACATTAGACTTCTCTGGACTGACCTGTTTCTATAATGTTGAGAAAGCATAATAATGAAGTACTTTTAATGACACCATCACTGTACTCAGAGTTTATCTTTGCTGTTGTTGTTTTGCCTTTGTTCGTTCTTCCTAAACAGCAGCACCAGCACACCTGTGACTAGTGGGTTGCATTCTGTAATGGGGAGCTGCACTTTTATGAACTTTTGGAATGAACTTTCAACATTCCAAAGATGAAACCAGCAGGCTGAGGCTGCCTGAGGTTGGATAGGGGAATCCAGGGAGGGACAGGGTGACCAGATACAATGGAGGACACAGTGCCTGTGCCTTTAACCACTGTATAGAAGAGGGAATTTTGGCAGGAGCAGTTTTTTAAACCCTTCCATGTTGAGCTGCACCTGACAAAATTCCTTCTTCTATATAATGGTTTAAGGCACTCTGTCCTCCATTGTATCTGGTCACCCTGAGGAGAGGTTCCCCTTTGCCTATGGTCCAAGAAGCCAAAGAAGAGTTTTGCTATTCCAGCTTGCAGAACTGGACTAGGGGTTCCAACTTCTCAGTCAAAACACTAGGCCTGAATAATAAACTACCAAGTTCCTCCCAAAATCCTTCTTTTCCTCCAGCAATACAAAAGTGGAGCCTTACCTGAAAAAAAAAGAACACCTCTATTTGAGTCCGAATACAAATACTATGAGACTGCTGAATACTGTTTTTCCCCGAAAATAAGACACTGTCTTATATTTTTTTTGGCTCAAAAAAACACACTAGGTCTTATTTTGGGGGTAGGGTCTTATTATTTTTTTTTTTTTTAATGTACAACAATCCAGTCATTCATGCTCAAAAATATACCTTACAAAATATCCCCTCAGCACCCAGGAGGATGCCTGTCTACTCAGAAGTCAGTCCCTTTATAGTTAATGGGACTTTTATCTGTTTATCTGTTAATATGCTTTTATCTGTTTTAAATTATGTTTTTAATCTGTTTTAACCTGTTGTAAGCCGCCGTGAGTCCCTTCAGGGAGAAAGGCGGGGTAAAATAAAGTTATTAATTATTATTATTATTATTATTACTTCTTGGAATGTGTGGAGAGCCTCAGAGCCCAGTAGGCAGGGTTGCCTTGCTTGCTGCTTCCCGCCTCAGCTCTTCCTCAGTGTCCTCTGCCCAAGGCAGCACAGCAGGTGCTTTCTAGGTGGCGCACGGGAGTGAATTGTTCCTGGTCATGTTGTCCACCCGCCCTGCCTGAGGACTCCTCCTGCCCCCCCCCCGGCCCTGATCACAACTAGGTCTTATTTTGGGGGGTAGGTCTTATATTTTAGCAATTCTCAAAAAACACACTTGGTCTTATTTTCGGGGTAGGTCTTATTTTTGGGGAAACATGGTAGGTTGTGAGACTCAAAACTTTTTAAAAATCACGTCATTCATACTTGTAACATATCATCTATGTTTCATTTAACATCTTTTTAGTTAAGCCATTTCTGCCCAACATTACCTATATGCAACAGGGACCAAATACATACACCTGTAGGCCAGGCAAAGATGGGTTAAAGGATATCAAAAGTTTTCGTTTTTCCTGTTTGTTTTTTTTCAGAAGAGGAAAATATGATACATGGTGTAGATTTATTGGAAAGAAAAAACACCCTGAAAGGCTGGTTTCCATGTTAGCCTTGGGATAAGGTACAGCTGTGCAGAACCCCTTCTTTACATCTACCAGCCTCCAGAAGGAAAGAATGAACTCCTTTTCCAAGAGACTAAAACAGGTACCTATTGTGTGAGATCACTTCTAGTGTCTCTGACCTCTTTTGTCATGCTTGTACTTATGATTGGCTGGTGCCACATATATAGTACAGGGGCTTCCTCCCTAGTGGTTAATGGAAACCATGCATACAGGGAACCCTTCACCCACGTGCCCATGTAGTAATTTAAAAACTTCCCGTGTGGCGAGTTTCTTCCTTAAGCCCAACACTGTAAGCCTACAGGCTTACCATGCTTTTCAAACTGCCTTCCAGAAGCCAGAACACTTAAAAAAAACTTGAACGAGGTCAAGAAGAAGCGCTAATGTCACTTCCTGTTGACCTCCTTTGAGTTTTCGTTAAGTGTTCTGGCTGCCAGGAGGCAGTTAAAAGCATTTGTAGGCCTGCAGTGCTGGGTTTAAAGAAGAAACTCACCATGTGATAAGATTTTAAAATACTAAATGGGCGCGCATTGGGGGGGGGTTGTGTGCAGGGGGGCATTTGCCCATATTTGTGGAAAGCAGATGCCACCAGATCAAACATGTTCATATTGGGAAAAATGTGGAGCTACAAGCTGCATCTTAAATCTGTCAGAAGACAGTACAGGGGGCCCTCCCATATCTGCAGATCCCATGGCAGATATGGGATCTGTCAGTACAGGGGCCCCTTGTACTGCCTTCTGACAAATTTAAGACACAGCTTGTACCTCCACATTTTTCCCCAATATGAACATGATTAATCTGGTGGCATCTGCTTTCCCTGAGAGCACTGAAAGGAAAACAGATGCTAACAGATAAGCCAAGTATTTTCAAGAAAGAAAACAGTATAAAAAACTCAACCAAAAATATCTAGAAGCCAGAATCACACAATGGTTGCCTTTAAGAAAGTGGTTCCCAAGACGCCCCCCGCTCGTTGCATTCGCCACACACAGCTCCAGGAAGTGACTGACAATAATGTCATCACTAGCTGCCTCCTGGTGAAGCCAGAACACTTTAAAAAAACTGAAAGTAAGTCAAAAAGAATTGCTGGGTTTGGTGCGCTGAAACACCTTCACAAACAGCAATAAGTGGGCCAGGGCAGATGGAAGGGCTTTTCCCAGTGCACATTTTCCATGTGCTGGAGCTCTTCCACAGCGCTGAGTCTCCAACCACTGTTGGGAGCAGTGCAGCATGGTCTCCTGTCAGGCAGTCCGTGGCACTCCAGCAAGTGCCTCGCATTGCTTTAGGATGTCACAATGCACAGTGGGGATACGGTTGCTTTTGGGGTTGGTACAGTTAGAGAGAGGGTTCTGTAACTATGGGGCTCTGTTAATAGGCCAGCTTGTGAACCAAAGTTAAGTGACAGATGATGGGAAACACTTACTTACCAGAAGTCGCCTTTTGCTTTCAAAGAAATCCAAAAGATTTGTGACGGATTTCCTGGGGGGCTGCAAGAAAGACTTGGCATTGGATTTTGAGATTCCTTCATTATCAGTCTTGCTTCCTTTCTTGTTCTTCTTGCTGCGCTCTTTCTCTTGCTTACTTTTCTTTTCAGTTTTGTCCTTCTTGGCCTGCTTCTCACTTTTCTTCTCAGATTTGTCTTTCTTCTTCTTTTCAGATTTACCAAAACGGCCGTGCTTCTTTGCATCTTTCCCTTTCTTTAGTGGGACATTTCCCACAGGAACATCTTCCCCTAAACGCGCAACAGCAGGCTGCCCAGAGTCATATTTGTCCTCATACTCATTGCTCAGTATTTTGTCTTGGGCCTTCTTTTTAGGTGGTTTGGTTTTAGCAGGCTTGTGTTGGCTGGCTGTTGCGCTGGGATCCCTGTTGTTGTAGTCCTTCCTGTCTGTGCGGTTGTCTCGGTATCTACCTGCGCTTGCCCTTGTGTACTGCTCTGAGGTGGCTGTTGGGATCTCTGTGTAAGTGTCATAATGAGTGGCTTTGCTAGGTCTCCTAGTAGCAGTTGGTTGTCTATGTGGATGACTCGGATGTTTTTCTCTGCGGTTCTCTTTCCACCCAGCAGAGTAGAAATCCTCTGCAACCTGAGCAGCAGTTGTCGCAGGTGCTGTAGGAAGTGACGTTTGTGACTTTGTGGTCCAAGGTCTTTGTGTGGTAGGAGCAGTGGTGGTGGTGGTTGCAGGCCTGCTTGCTACTGTTGTGATTCTGGTGGCTGGCCTGGGAGTTGTGGTTATAGGCGGGACGGTGGTGGCTCTAGTTGTAGGGGGAGGGGGAGGAGGAGGCGCTGTGGTTGTTGAAACTTTCTTCACAGTTTTAACCCTTGTTGGCTGAACACTGCTTTTCCGAGTTTCTTCTTTCCTTGGTGGTGACTGGACATGTCCACTGCTTGGCACTGCTCTAGTGGTGCCGCTGCCATTGTTGCCTTCTTCAACCACTTGGCCCTCTACTCCAGCTGCTTTGCATTTCTGGATGAAGCCCTTTTGCCTGATCTTCTCAATTTTCCTGATGGGGCTCTGGTCAATGACTTCATATAAGGCCTCCAACCTGACTGGGTAGGGGTACCTTTCCTCTACTTGCAGTGTCTTCTTCAGCAGCACCATGCCAAATTTCCCCTTCTCTAGCTTCAGAAAGGTCATGAGCTTGGGAATCAGGGTGGGGTCTAAAGGCTGCTCTAAGATTTTCCCTTCAGTGGTTATCTTCCGAACTTTCCCTCCCTCTTCATGTTCCTCATGGAATAAGATAATCTGCTGGACGTGCCTCTCAGCCAGTTCACAATAAACGTCATTCTTCAGCAGGCTCATCATAAGCCGATAGTAACCATCAGAGGCATGAGGGGCAGAGATGATCCAGACCCTGTTCTTCCCAGCAAAGCTAGCCAGAATATTGGGAGAACTGGATCCGGATGGGAAACGTACGGCGCGTGATCGATACACAGTTGATGTGCCCTCATCCTTAACCATTTCTGGCTGAGGTCTTTGCGTCCGCCATACTCTGGTCCCAACATTCTTCACCTGACCCCGAGCCTCATCTTCCAGTGGGGCTGCATGTAATTGCTTTGGCTCCAGAGAATCCCTTTTGACAAGAGGACGTTGACGAAACCTTCCAGACGGGTTTAAAAGTCTGTGAGACACCTCAGCTCTCTTCAGCTGTGAGGATGACCTGCTGCTGCCCCTCTGGGCCAATGGCATTTTTCTGACTCCATGGCTCCCTCGTTCTGCTTGTCTCAGTGACTTCTCAGAGCTACACATTAACCATGTGGCCCACAACACAGTTAAGCTCACAACAGGCGTCCAGTTCATGGTGAGATTGACTTTAAAAAAAAAAGGTGGGAGAGGAGCCTTAATGACAATACCAGATATTCATACAAAGTCTATATGTGTAACCCCCACATCCTGCTGCTACCACAAGTTAAACTTGACTAAACTTAGGCTGCAATCTCATTCACCCCTACCTGGGAGCAAGCCTTATTGATTATAATGGAATTTACTTCTGAGCAGACATGCATAGGATTGGGCAGCTAGTGAACTGCTTTCAATTACCTTCAGCGTTTCTACAGATGTTTCACCTGATTCCACCCCCGGAAATGTGCCTGGCTTTTTTTCTTTAGATGAAATCCAGATCAACATAGGTATGTGTTATCAGAGAAGCAGTAACGACAAAGGAGACTGCCTAGGATTGGCTAAAGGATAGGGGTCTTGGCGTGAGGGTGGAAATCTTGTCTCAGGACGCACACCCTTCCACAACAGAGACCGAGGCCGTGATCAGAGGACATCTGGGATCCGCTGATCCAGAAAAGCCTAGAAGAGCTATGCAGTGGCATAGCTATAGGGGGTGCAAAGCAGTAAGTTTTGCAGGGAGCCTCACCATGGCATGCCAGCAGCCCCTCCCCTTCAGAGCCCTTCTGGGTGGAGGGGGGGAGCAAAACGGAGGAGGCGTACTCCCCCACCCAGAATGGCTCTGAAGGGGAGGAGCCGCTTGCATGCCTTGGTGACGGTCCCTGCAAAACGTAGTGCCTTGCAGGCTGCGGTGAGGCTCCCTGCAAAACTTAGCGCCTTGCACCGCCTCTAGCTGTGCCACCGGCACTAGGCATCTGTCTCACACACACAGCGGCTGAAATGCAGCTAGTTTGTGCCTCGCTCCCCACCGTGGCCCCGACACTCACCCGCAGGGCAAAGCCCCCCTTCAGAAGTGTGTTCCTGCCCAGCCCTCAGGCGGAGATCTCGGCCATGGGGGTCCGCTGCAAGCACTTCTGCTCCGATCCAGACTGCAGGAGGAGCGCCCGGTGCCGATGGCTCCTCGCCCCCTTCACCACTCCGGCTCCACTGGAAGGGGCTTCCCGAAAGGAGCTCCGCTGCTTCTCCTCCCCATCTAGCCGAGGCGCTGCCTTTCCCCGGGAGCAGCCCGAGAGCGGGGCATTCCTTGGCGCGCCCGTCCCTGCTCTCTTCAAAGTCCGACGGTCCTCCCCATCAGTGCCGTCCTCCTCCTCCTCCGCGGAGCGCGGCTCCTTTGTCTGCAGACGGCCAAAGCATCAAGGCTGATACATTTCCCAGGCAGGAGGCAAGCCCTGCTGGCGCGCACAACGTGGTCCTGAGCAGAGGCGCCCTCCTTACCTTACCTTGCCTTGCCTTCCCTCCCCTGCCTGCCCCCTTTTTCCTCCAGCCCCCCTTTTGGATCTCCTCCCAGAAATGTCAGGGTCACTTCAGCCCACCTCTGTCTCTCCCACCCAAACTGAAACAGCAGCAGCAGCAAAAGCCACTGGGAACGGGGCGGGGGCGCTTCGATGGAGCAGCAGCAGCACATCCCCTCCCTCCGGCTTCCACGCACTGTGGAGGGAGAGAGGAGGATGCTTGGGGGGCTGATCTGTTCACACATCCTCATCAGCTGAGCTGAGACACCTTCACTCTCTCAGCCACTCTCTTCTTTGCCAAATCTCCCCCCCCCCTTTCATTTCATTTTGTTAAAGTGGGGCCCAAACTTAAGCCATTTCTTCCAACGTTGCATATACGCAACAGGGATAAAATGTGTACACCTGAGAACTTACGTTAGGAGACAGGGTTGAGCAGTGAAGTGGCTAAGTTTGCAGACGACACCAAACTTTTCCGAGTGGTAAAGACCAGAAGTGATTGTGAGGAGCTCCAGAAGGATCTCTCCAGACTGGCAGAATGGGCAGCAAAATGGCAGATGCGCTTCAATGTCAGTAAGTGTAAAGTCATGCACATTGGGGCAAAAAATCAAAACTTTAGATATAGGCTGATGGGTTCTGAGCTGTCTGTGACAGATCAGGAGAGAGATCTTGGGGTGGTGGTGGACAGGTCGATGAAAGTGTCGACCCAATGTGCGGCGGCAGTGAAGAAGGCCAATTCTATGCTTGGGATCATTAGGAAGGGTATTGAGAACAAAACGACTAGTATTATAATGCCGTTGTACAAATCTATGGTAAGGCCACACCTGGAATATTGTGTCCAGTTCTGGTCGCCGCATCTCAAAAAAGACATAGTGGAAATGGAAAAGGTGCAAAAGAGAGCGACTAAGATGATTACGGGGCTGGGGCACCTTCCTTATGAGGAAAGGCTACGGCGTTTGGGCCTCTTCAGCCTAGAAAAGAGACGCTTGAGGGGGGACATGATTGAGACATACAAAATTATGCAGGGGATGGACAGAGTGGATAGGGAGATGCTCTTTACACTCTCACATAATACCAGAACCAGGGGACATCCACTAAAATTGAGTGTTGGGCGGGTTAGGACAGACAAAAGAAAATATTTCTTTACTCAGCGCGTGGTCGGTCTGTGGAACTCCTTGCCACAGGATGTGGTGCTGGCGTCTAGCCTAGACGCCTTTAAAAGGGGATTGGACGAGTTTCTGGAGGAAAAATCCATTATGGGGTACAAGCCATGATGTGTATGCGCAACCTCCTGATTTTAGGAATGGGTTAAGTCAGAATGCCAGATGTAGGGGAGAGCACCAGGATGAGGTCTCTTGTTATCTGGTGTGCTCCCTGGGGCATTTGGTGGGCCGCTGTGAGATACAGGAAGCTGGACTAGATGGGCCTATGGCCTGATCCAGTGGGGCTGTTCTTATGTTCTTATGTTCTTAACACAAGCCAATGCACTTCTGCTCAGCAGACAGCCCAATGGGGCTTGCCCCCAGGAAAGTGGGTATAGAGTTGTACCCTAGTGTTGTTGCTTCTCCAATATTTTCTATTACTATTGCTTCTGCTGCAATGTATGTATTTTAATCAGGGACATGCGGTGGGTGAGGCAAGGTGTGCGGGGCAGGTGAGGCAACGCCTTCCCACCAGAGTCCTTCCCAAAACACCTTTGCCATCTGAGGCAAGTAGTGGGGAGGCAAGTGAGGCAGAGCCTCCCCACCAGAGTCCTGCTTCCTGTGGACTCCAAAGGACTTTGGTGGGGAGGCTCTGCCTCACCTGCCTCCCCACCCACCGCATGTCCCTGATTTTAATGATACTGTGTATTGGCCATTGCCTTTTACTTTTGTTTTTTTATGAGCTGAGTGCCCTGTTATCAGTTTGAGGAATGGGGGGGGGGGAGGTATAAATCTATATGGCAACTGCTTAAAAGACTGCCAGGCAGTGCCTGTAACTACAAAGGGGTTTTTTCACTGCTGTTCATTGCAACTACTTGTGAAGCGCAGGGCGGAATGCTGGGCTTAACTGGGTGGCCAGGGACCACAGAGGGCTTCCTGCTCCTGTGGCTGCAGAACAATCTTTTTAATAGCTTTTGTATGGTTTTGGCTGTCTGACTCCACATATGGTGATATGCTGAAGGCAAAATCCATCATTCACCACATCATGCTGCATGCATGCATGGTTAGCTTTGCTTTAGTTCACAAACGGATTAAAGGAAGGTGGAATGCTGGCTTTCTTCATTGTTCTCTGCATGCATATGTAACTGTCAGCCCAATCCTATCAGCTGGGCCCTGATGGTAGTATGTATTATGTATTGTATTGGCAACCTTCAGTCTCGAAAGACTATGGTATCGCGCTCTGAAAGGTGGTTCTGGCACAGCGTCTAGTGTGGCTGAAAAGGCCAATTCGGGAGTGACAATCCCTTCCACACCAGGAGCAAGTGCAGTCTGTCCCTGGTCTGTCTCCCTGGCTATGGGCCTTCCTTCTTTGCCTCTTAGCCTCAGACTGTTGGCAAAGTGTCTCTTCAAACTGGGAAAGGCCATGCTGCACAGCCTGCCTCCAAGCGGGCCGCTCAGAGGCCAGGGTTTCCCACTTGTTGAGGTCCATCCCTAAGGCCTTCAGATCCCTCTTGCAGATGTCCTTGTATCGCAGCTGTGGTCTACCTGTAGGGCGCTTTCCTTGCACGAGTTCTCCATAGAGGAGATCCTTTGGGATCCGGCCATCATCCATTCTCACGACGTGACCAAGCCAACGCAGGCGTCTCTGTTTCAGCAGTGAATACATGCTAGGGATTCCAGCACGTTCCAGGACTGTGTTGTTAGGAACTTTGTCCTGCCAGGTGATGCCGAGGATGCGTCGGAGGCAGCGCATGTGGAAAGCGCTCAGTTTCCTCTCCTGTTGTGAGCGAAGAGTCCATGACTCGCTGCAGTACAGAAGTGTACTCAGGACGCAAGCTCTGTAGACCTGGATCTTGGTATGTTCCGTCAGCTTCTTGTTGGACCAGACTCTCTTTGTGAGTCTGGAAAACGTGGTAGCTGCTTTACCGATGCGCTTGTTTAGCTCGGTATCGAGAGAATGAGTGTCGGAGATCGTTGAGCCAAGGTACACAAAGTCATGGACAACCTCCAGTTCATGCTCAGAGATTGTAATGCAGGGAGGTGAGTCCACATCCTGAACCATGACCTGATGGTAGAATATGGGTATAATATGTATTCCTCTGTAATTGAGGTGGAAGTGCCTGGATCCTGACTCACTCACTCGAGTTGTCGAACTCACTAGGTGCCAGTGAGCACAAAGAGGCCTGCCAGAGAGAGGTGTTAATCAGTGGTGAGGACAAGTGGTGGGAGAAACAGGGAGGGAGTGGGAAGATCAAGGGCATTTCTGGGCTGGGAGGAGAGAGGAACTGGGGGCAGGGAGCAGGTGGAAGGGGTGGATCAGGCAACAATGGTGCACATTGGAACTTGTTTCTTCAACCTTCCTGCCCCTGCCAAGAGGTTAATACTAAATATTTTTACTTCCTGCTGGCTATCCGATCCCTTCCATTACTGCTGGATCCACCCCTTCCCTGCCCCCATTCATTCCCCCTTCCCACTCAGTTATGCCTCAGCCCACCCCCAGTCTGCCCACCCCCTGACCCACCTCTGACTTCCCATTAGCAATAGCTGCTCCTGACTCCAATCAGTGTGCCTGAGGCTTCTGCAGCCTCTCCAGCATGGAAGCATGCAACTCCGGAGACTTCTGTAAGGCCATTTATAGCAGCCAGAGAGGATAGGGATTGGGCCATGAGATTCTTTTCACACATCCTACTTTAAAATCACATTTGAGCGAAGCATGAGTCTTTATAAAAATATGCATTTCCTTTATTTCTCTCTTCTCTCAGTCTTCTGCTTTGGCTTTTTTGTGTGGTTTTGTCTTCTCTCTATGTTTGTTTTTTTTCTTTCAATTGGCAAATACTGTGGAAAAAAATACACATTCCTGATGTTCTCACTTAACATGAGTTTGGATGTTGTGTCTTCCCATAGGGCTTAATTCTGTAAAACGTGATGATCTCTGACCCCATTGTTTACTTTTCTTATTCTCTTATACCCACGTGTCTATGCATGTGTGTGTCTATCTGTATGCATGTGTGTACATTTATATCTGCCAAAGCAGGAGACCACTGTGTATCTGATGAAGTGGACTGTAATTCACAGACACTTATACAGTACTACAATAAATATGCTAGTCTTCATGTTGCCTTAAAACTTATTTTTATTATAATAAAGCAATGGAAGCCTTCTTAGGCCATTTTTGGGAATGGGGAAATGTAATTTATGATCAGGCTAGATTTAGCCTCTGTAGTCAGTCTCTTAGAATCCACAATTTTATGATGTGTTTGCATAAACTCTCAGATCCTGTAGAACAGTGTTTCTCAAACTGTAGGTTGGGACCCAATAGGTTGGTCACAAGCAGGTCACCTCAATTTCAGGTGAGTCCCCATTCATTTTAAGTTGCATTTTATTTTTAATATATTAGACTTGACATAGTATGTGACTGCATTGGGGGAAATGTTACAGATCTGTACTTTTAACAGGCTTTTAACAATGATAGTCACTTACTCCCAGGTAAGTGTGGATAGAATTGCAGCCTTTGGGATGTTTGGGGACTTTTAAAGAAACTGATCAGCAATTGCTTGGGAGGGTTAGGATGGCTCTTCTTTATTTTAATTTTTTTTTTAACTTATTGTAAACTTTTAATTAATTGATCTGATCAATTTTATCCTATGGGGGTGTTAAAAATTTCCTGCCTGATTATGTCACTTCCCACCATGATATAACTTCCAAGTTAATGACATCACTTCCAGTGGGTCCTGACAGATTGGAATTCTAAAAAGTGGTCCTAAAAAGTTCTTCTAAAAACCACTTCTGTAGAGCATGATTTCCTCAAAGGTGCCTGATCAGGGACCTCCTTGAAGAAGGTCTTCATGATGATAAAGATTGATGGCACAGGGATTTCAACAAGTTTATCAGTCTGAATTGGTGAAGCAACAACCAGAGCAATCAAGAATACTCTCAAAACCTGATAACTGCTTTAGATTGTATGCATATTCCATCAAGAAAGCAACAGCAAGCAAAAGTCAGGGTCACATATAACAAACACATGCGACTTCAGCAAGATGCCTCTCCATTAGCGAGCCATAACAGTGGCCAATGTAGACAATGCCATAAAAGTCCAGGATATTACTGCAATTCTGCTGGAGAAGAAGAATGGCAAAGATGCACACAGAATGCATTATGAATTATGGGAGTTCATAAAATTATAGAACAATCTTCAGCTAATTATGAAGTTTCATTGTTGGACAAAGTAATAGAGACTTCATCCAAAATGATAGAAACATCAATGGTTGACCAAGTGCTTTTCAAAGAGATAGAATGGCAGCAGTTACAATTATGTCCGCTATGCAAAGATATGGAAATTTCAGTCGTTCTGCCAAAAGGTTGCAGATGATACTGCAATCAAAATTTTGTGAATCTTTTATTGGTAAAAGTGATAACATAAAAAGAACAAAAGCTAGAACAAGAGACTTGTGTGTTCCGGAATCTTGTGTGCTACAGCTAAGATTACCAGAAGTTAGGGCACTACTACAGTTTATCCTGAGACTGAATGAAATACTTGATCAGATTATTTGGTAACATATTATTGGGTAACATACCCTGTTGCTTTTATTGATTTCTGCAACATGTCAGCCGAATGTAAGGCTGTTCAAAAGTGAATCTACTGTGATATGTCATAATTAAAGAAAAACTGGCAAGAATGAAAGAAATGAGAATTATTACAAGAACCAAAGACCCCAAAACTTGGTGTGTGTGGAGATAGTTGTTGTGCCAAAACCCTGTGGCAACCCAAGGATTTGAGTTGACACAGTTTATTAAATGTCTGTTGAAAAAGACATCTCTGTCTCTCAGTGGGGTACACTTTAGCACATAAGAACATAAGAACAGCCCCACTGGATCAGGCCATAGGCCCATCTAGTCCAGCTTCCTGTATCTCACAGCGGCACACCAAATGCCCCAGGGAGAACACCAGATAACAAGAGACCTCATCCTGGTGCCCTCCCCTGCATCTGGCATTCTGACATAACCCATTTCTAAAATCAGGAGGTTGCGCATACACATCATGGCTTGTACCCCATAATGGATTTTTCCTCCAGAAGCTTGTCCAATCCCCTTTTAAAGGCGTCTAGACGCCAGCACCACATCCTGTGGCAAGGAGTTCCACAGACCGACCACACGCTGAGTAAAGAAATATTTTCTTAACCCGCCCAACACTCAATTTTAGTGGATGTCCCCTGGTTCTGGTATTATGTGAGAGTGTAAAGAGCATCTCCCTATCCACTCTGTTCATCCCCTGCATAATTTTGTATGTCTCAATCATGTCCCCCCTCAAGCGTCTCTTTTCTAGGCTGAAGAGGCCCAAACGCCGTAGCCTTTCCTCATAAGGAAGGTGCCCCAGCCCCGTAATCATCTTAGTCGCTCTCTTTTGCACCTTTTCCATTTCCACTATGTCTTTTTTGAGATGTGGCGACCAGAACTGGACACAATATTCCAGGTGTGGCCTTACCATCGATTTGTACAACGGCATTATAATACTAGCCGTTTTGTTCTCAATACCCTTCCTAATGATCCCAAGCATAGAATTGGCCTTCTTCACTGCCGCCGCACATTGGGTCGACACTTTCATCGACCTGTCCACCACCACCCCAAGATCTCTCTCCTGATCTGTCACAGACAGCTCAGAACCCATCAGCCTATATCTAAAGTTTTGATTTTTTGCCCCAATGTGCATGACTTTACACTTACTGACATTGAAGCGCATCTGCCATTTTGCTGCCCATTCTGCCAGTCTGGAGAGATCCTTCTGGAGCTCCTCACAATCACTTCTGGTCTTTACCACTCGGAAAAGTTTGGTGTCATCTGCAAACTTAGCCACTTCACTGCTCAACCCTGTCTCCAGGTCATTTATGAAGAGGTTGAAAAGCACCGGTCCCAGGACAGATCCTTGGGGCACACCGCTTTTCACCTCTCTCCATTGTGAAAATTGCCCATTGACACCCACTCTCTACTTCCTGGCCTCCAACCAGTTCTCAATCCACGAGAGGACCTGTCCTCTAATTCCCTGACTGTTTTTTCAGTAGCCTTTGGTGAGGGACCGTGTCAAACGCCTTCTGAAAGTCCAGATATATAATGTCCACAGGTTCTCCTGCATCAACACGCCTGTTGACCTTTTCAAAGAATTCTATAAGGTTTGTGAGGCAAGACTTACCCTTACAGACGCCATGCTGACTCTTCCTCAGCAAGGCCTGTTCGTCTATGTGTTTTGAGATCCTATCTTTGATGAGGCATTCCACCATCTTACCCGGTATGGATGTTAGGCTGACCGGCCTATAGTTTCCCGGGTCCCCCCTCTTTCCCTTTTTAAAAATAGGCGTGACATTTGCTATCCTCCAATCTTCTGGCACCATGGCCGTTTTGAGGGACAAGTTGCATACCTTAGTCAAGAGATCTGCAACTTCATTCTTCAATTCCTTAATAACTCTTGGGTGGATGCCATCAGGGCCCGGTGACTTATTGATCTTTAATCTATCAATGAGGTCTGAAACATCTTCTCTTTTAACCTCTATCTGACTTAACTCCTCGGTCAGGAGGGGCACAATTAGCTAGAGCCACTTTCCACAAAATTGGATACCAGGATCAATTTCTGGTAGATTCCCTTAGCTGAGGAAATGTCCACATTATGAACCTTTATCATCCCATTTGGGAGGGATTGATTTAAAAGATCATCATTAGGTATTTTCTCCATGCTAGAGTTTTTCAACTGTGGCTGTCATAACCATTAGGCAGTCTGCAGTGATTTTATTTTATTCAAAAGAATCTTCTCTGACCTAACTGTACCTACAGCCATGAAGAATCCTTCCATCTAAAGAATAATGGTATCTACTCTATCAGGAATTGGACTTACCCATGGGAGATCGAGGTTCAAATCCCTGCTCATCCATGAAATTTCCTGCGTGGCCTTGGGCCAATCACTATCTCTCAGCCTAAACTACCTTACAGGATTGTTGTGAGGACAAAAGGAGAGAAGGAACTATGTACACCACCCTGAGCTCCTTGGAGGAATGGTGGTATAAAAATGTGATAAACAGTTATAGCTCTTTGATGTCATTGTTTGGGTTTTTTAAAAATAAAAAAATCCAATTTCTTGGCTAGATGGTATCTAAAAAAATAGCACCTTTATGTTGAATAGCTTGTGACTACAGGCCCAATCCTATCCAACTTTCCAGCACTGGTGCAGCTACAATGCAGTCCTGAGGTAAGGGAACAAATGTTCCCATACCTTGAGGAGGCCTATGTGACTGCCTCCTCACCGCAGGATGCAGTGTTCACCACATTGGCTCTGCTGTACCAGCACTGGAAAATTGGATAGGATTGGGCCCTACAATGCCTGGACATTATTCTTGCACACATTCAGGCTAAGCATCTGATCTCAGCACTCTTCTTGGTCAATATTGCTCCACTCACTGCATGGAGTTTGCACATGCACATAGTTCTTCCTTAGCGTCTGTTTGACATCTGGAAGTGTGATGTCAGCCAAGGAGAACAAAATGTCTCTTGGCCAGGGCTGTTACAGACTTCCATCACACATTGAACATGTTCTCTGTGAAGCAGACACAATCACATAAATATTTATTTATGTAGCGGGAACCCTTACATAATGCAACCAAAAGTGTTGGAAAAGTAAATAAACACAGGTTACCTCTTTCTCATTGAAGTAATATAGTTATGATTCACAAATCAATTAAACGGGGTTACCTGAATTTAACATAGCCAATGCCCCTTGAGTAGTAGGTAAAGTATCTGCTTTGCACGCAAAGCCCCCTTGCTTCATTCAATCCAGTTATGGCTGGGAACAATCCATGTCTGAAAACCTGGAGAGCCTCTGCCAGGCAGTGTGCTTCCAAAATACAATCCAGTTGAATAAACACAAATGCCTCTGACTCTATATAAGGCACTTCTTATGTTCCAGCAGTCAACATGGATAGAATGAAGGTCTGATGAAGAGCTTTAATAGAGTGAGTAGATAAAAACAGATGGGTTTTGGACAAGTTACAGTGAGAAAACCAACAGAGTTCATCTAGAACAAAAATGAGAGCTGAAAAAGCAACAGAAGGATCAAAGATAACAACTCTTAACCTGTTGAGCAGATTGGAAATGATGTGGCCAATTGGAAGAGAAGCCAGAAGTGAAGGGTTCATTCATCCTTTCCAAGGTGAGGAGGGTTTTTACTCCATCCCACAGTTTGAGAACCACACTGCCTTACAGAGTAGGAAGATCAAGCACATAAATTATCTGGTTTCATCTTTGGACTTATGAGAGGTGTTTTTCATAGTAATGTGCAACAGACATTCTGTCAACTGCAAAGATCTGGATTTCATCCTGAATCATGGCTGAAAGCTTGAAAAGACTTTCTGCCAAAGAAAATGTAGTCAAAAAAGAATTTATTAATCAATCACTCTGTTCTTGGATTGCATGCTTGTATGTAGAAAGATTTGCATTGTAAATGAGAGATCTGTGAGTGTTCATGCTATCTGTCACTGCAGAGTTTCTATGCTTAAGAGCTGTGGTATAAGGTGGCAGCTCAATTGCTGCTCCTCCAATTTTCACTTGGAGAGTAAGGTACCCAGAAATTATAGTTTGTATAACTCTTTAATATGGATGAGTGTAAAAGGTGCAAGCACCCAGTCTCCAACACTAATGAACACTTCTCTGCACCACAGGGACTGGGGCTTCTTCTCATGATTATCTGAGTGTGGGATACACATAATTCAGCTTTTCACAACTCCTGCTAAATAGTGGTTTCCAGATCTTGCTGGAATGGTCATTTTCCTTGCATGCTGGTTCATGATGTACCATGTACAGGGACTGTGGGGAGAGGTGTTGCTGACATCACAAGTGTTAACCAACTGGCACCTTCCCTAGCCACCTTTCAGCCTTGTCCTGGAAAGGAAAAAAGTAAGTTTGTACTGAATGCAGTGAGGACACTTTCAAGCTAGCTCCACTGTTCTAAAAATGTTACATTTGTCTTCACTGTAAGTACTTTAGGGAAGAAATAGAGAAGTTAATCTGAGAGCATGAGTGAAGATACTGTGTAAGAAATTGCAGGTGAGACCATTGGAAGAGTTCATATTCTTCATGTTTGAATTTTGTTATGTTTCCACAAACTCTTGCATCCATTAAATGGAGTGGAATTATCTGGGAGCTCCCCAGTAAAAATTGACATTTTGATACCTGCTATGTACGTGTTTTTTGCTGATGGTCAGCAATGTGTGAAGCAAATACAAGCCCACAGTAGATACAATCTATTAGGTATGAAATAGGAAAATAAAAAAAACCCAAACCAATAGACTGCAGCTATCTACCAATAAAGAACTTTTATTATCAAACTAGTAAATATGAAAGTGCAGATGGAATTTATTGGCAATGCTTGACACACATGGAGCACACTAGATATGATGGCACAGACCCACAGAGCAGAATCAGATTGCCACAGAATTTTTATTTTTGGCCACTGATTTTTTAGCAGTACAGGTCCAGCCTATTTATACACGGAATTTTTATACAAGGATTTGACTCAACACAAATGGCCCCTGCAAATGAGAAAGAATGTGCTGATCCCTGGAGAAGGGGAAAAATGCGTCCCTTTAAAATCAGTTTTAAAAACTGAACAGTCCTTTAACAACAGCCTCCTTAATGAGAGAGAGAGAGGGCAGCAGGCTAACAATCCATCAATCCTTCTCTCTCCTGCGGACCCCTCCCTTCCCCCAGCACTTGAAAGAAAGGTGATCATTTTGCATTGGTGAAGGGAGGGGCTGAGTGAAGTGCTGATGGACTGTCTTTTTAATGACTCTTATCTTAGAGTCAAAAGGTCAGCAAGGCTGTTTTTCAATCACTGGGGCAAAGAAACTTTGTTTTTTAAATTGATTTGCTATAGTGTGTTTTTTTTATCCACCTGAGTGCTTGGAACCCACTCGAATAATTAGTCTCAATCTGTACTCCTTTGCCCCAGTTGCTTTGCTCTGGTGCAACTTTGAGACAGGACATAATCCCAGACAAGAATAAAGTTACAGAGAGATGCTTGGGAGGGGAAAAGCCACAGGCAAGGAGCTCCTACGGCCCATGTATGCTGTCCTCTGAATTGCTCTTTCCCTGCTTTATAGTACTTTGGCATGACCTGCATTCTGACACATAGGTCATGCCTCTATGATGTCTCATTTGCTCCACAAAAGGAAAGAGTATGAGCAAGGTAAGCCTTGTAAGTATCTGTCAGCTCACTCCCTTCAGTCAACACTTGCCCTTAGTACATAGGAAACTGAACCATTGTGCTCTGATTCAGAGGGAGCAGGCAAACATCACGGAAAAGAGACACAAAACATCTATATGGTCATAATGGGAAATTTATAGTATCTAGCTGGTTTGTGTTCGGATGTCACATATCACAGTGTCCATATTGTCTACTGGTAAATTCAGGTAAAGGACTTTGGGCAGCTAATAGTACAACTGAATGCATGTCTACTCAGAAGTAAGTCTCACTGAGTTATTGAACTCTGCAATCTGCTGCAACCCTATGCACACTTTCCTGGGAGAAAGTCCCATTGAACACAATGGGACTTACTTCTGAGTAAGCATGCTTAGGCTTGTGTCTGAGTTACTTTGATGTTGTCTATGCAAATAGCTCCCCAGCATTCACTGTATCAGATGGTCGCCTAGTTCAGTTTGTTGTCACCTATGGAGCTACAGACTTCTCTAAAATCACACATGAAAATATCCAATTGCACTTCCAATGTCACATAATGAGCAGGCACACCTGTATACTCCATGTACCCATAATGTAACCAGTGGCAGAGCCAGTCCCAGCAATGAGAGCAAAACAGAGGCAAATGGCTCTAAAGGAGAGGGGGAGGGGCCGCTTGCACACCATGGTGAAGCTCCCTGCAAAACGTAGTGCTTTGTACCCGCTCTAGCAACACCACTGAGTGTAACATTTAAGAGTGCTACACATTTCATTATTTTTTTTAACTGTGTGTACATGTCATGACAGGCTAAGCGGGCGCCTGAGCTCCGCAGCATAGACAGACATTGTGCTCATTGTAAAGAGCTCATTGTGCTTATTGAAAAAAGTGTCATGTTCACATTTTAAGGTGCATGCAGTGCACTTACTAATTCTGTAATGTGTTACATGGCACTTAGAGGATCAAGGATGGAAGATCTATCACTGAAAGCCATACTCTATCTGAAGGAAATGCAATTATAGAAATAAATACTTTTTCCACTTATTTTGGTGGTAAACTATGGGCACAATGCTGGTCTTTACACATTGCATCTCATGCTTAATGGCACATTTTTCACAGCCAAAGCACTAATGCAGAAACAGAAATATTCATCATTAGGAAAAGGAAATTCCAAATGGCTGATAACATTCCCCTTCTTTCAGCACAAAATAAGGAAAAGAGGACAGAACTTCCTCTTGAAACAGAAAAGCAACAGTCACGGTCCATTTGAAGTTGCCTACATGATTCCCAGTCACTGCCTCTGCACATACATTTACCATAATTGCTGAGGAAAGTCTCCACAAAGGAAAAATTCCATGGGTGAGCACTCTTGCAAGATCATGCAGATAAGCCCAATGTCTTTAAAACCATGTCTACAAAAGCTAGATTTGTAAGAAGCATTTTTTGTGATAGTAGCTTAAAAATTTTATCATCTGGAGTCTCCAAATGGTATAGTATTTTGGGGAATGAAGTATATGACGATCATGGCAGAAACTTTGGGTATGGATGAAAAACAACAGCCAGACCAGTTTAAAGTGGTGGATTTGGCTTATTTTGTAAAAAGCTATACAAATAATTAAAGGGCTTGAGGACTGACTTATGAGAGATGAAAAGAATTAAATATGCTTATTTTGGCTCCTTGACAAGTAAGTGAGAGATGCGGTCTAAATCCAAGAAGGTAGAGAAATTCTTTTTATAGGTTGAGCCAAAGGTTATTGGGATGGAGCTGAACAAAGGCAAGCACAGGTTGAGGAGAATTTCCTTAACACTGAAGCTACATCAGCCTACGCATGGCTGTTTCAAGAGACAGGACAGGTCCAGTTGGTAAAATTATTAAGAAGTACATCTGCCAAAGTGTTCATGCCATGACCTCATAAGGGATGCTTTCCCCACTGTCATTTACTTCTCACTCTAGTCTAGCAGATGCATCTATTATGTGTAGATATGATCTTCTAATATAGCACTTCCTGACCAGCTGCTTCTGGACTTCTGGAAAAAGCTGACTGGCTGCTGTTAAGAGCAGAAGGCTGCACTACAGTGACTATGAGCCTATGCTAGTTTGTGCTTATGTCCTGTGTTGAAGAATAATTGCTTCCAGGTGGCCACCAGGATCACAACTTCAGTATAACAGAGGCACATACGTAGCCACCATATTGCTGCCCTCAGCTATGCTGATTGCCTGCTGTGCTCTTTTATTCTCCCTTCTGGCCTTTGGGTGCAGTTCGTCCTTTAAGGCTAAAAAGGAGACAGAAGACCCTTGCAGTCAACCTTCGTAGCACTGGCCTGCTTAATGACACATGACTTTCTCTATCTCATTTCATGCCTTACAGTTTTAGGCTCATAGGAGAGGTACAATGACAGACATAGACCAGCTTGCATGGTGCAGTTCTCTAGGCAGAGGCTGCACAGAGGAAAAGAACTGTGCATGTGGCACATAGGGAGGGAGGCCCACCACGTTCTGATCTGTACACCACCCCGTACCATTTGTGGTTGAAGTGCTGCTTCACATTAACCATCCTGTCAAATTGTTCTTGATCTTGCTATTGAAGTTTGAGAGATGAAGTATGCAGTCACTCAAGCCCTTGCCCGCTGCCTGATCCCACTGTTCAGGGTTGGCTCTAGGTTTTAAGGGACCCTTACAACTTCTGTCCATGGACCCCCTTGTCCCCAGGTTCACTTCCAGAAGAGTTTCTCTGCCACACAGCACAACTGCTATGGGCACAGAAATAGGTTTCAGGAATCAGCACTGGGTCCTGAGCTCGTGACAGCTGCCCAGCCATGCCCAGCCAAACACTGATGTTGGTTCTGCTAGTGCTATCCAATCACACCCCCTACACCTGCCCCACACTCCATTTCCATCTGCCAGTCCACTAAAGCTCTTGACAACCCTGAGACTCATAGGACTGGAAAGTCCAGAGAAGGAGCCAAGTGGAGGTGGGGCGTGAAGTAACTCCCTCCCACTGCTGAACTCCAAGGCCTGGTTGGGGGATCATGGTCGTTGGGCCAGTAAACCCCCCCCCTTGGTTTCTACCCATCTTTCCCTGGGGCCAAGAAGGATGCAGACACTAAGTGGAGTGTATCCCTCTCATGGCAAACCCTGCTGAGGGCAGAGGATGGAGAAATGTACATTTTCTTTTGCATTAGTGGGCACCTGGCTGTAAATTATGGGACTTTAGAAGGCAATACATACTCAGTGCTGAATTTACTCTCCTCCTGGGACCATAACCGCTTTGGTCAATCAGTCCTCTCAGCCCACTGGTCTGGCATCTGCGCTATAAAGACCATTACTGAATAGAGTCTTGGTTAACATCAAAAGTGAGCGTCAAATGATTTTATTTTTAACCTACTTTTTTATTCTGAAAACCAAGTATACTTTGGGTTTAATTGTCAGCATTTAAATATGATAGGATTTTTATCATGTGAATATGAGACCACGCACATGCTTAGCACAGTCAGAAAACAAAGTTGGCGCTGGTGGGCCTGTTGTGATTTAACAACATAGTTACATAAGATGTTGATGGAACAGAAACAAAGAATAGAAAAGAAATCTTCAAAGAGCTTGTCATGCCCTCAGTCTCTCCTCAGTCCCGCCCCAATCCCCATACACCCACACAAATATATAGTTGCTTGGCCAGACACAAATCAAACATGCCAGACCTTTTGTTTTGTTTTAATATTTGGAAAATGTTGAATTATTATTCATTACGCATTTCATTTTTAACACTGTCACCTTTTTTTCTGTGCTTGTGCTTTATTTAAGGGATAATGAAAACCTTCTGTCTGAAAGAAATGCGGTAATTTCTGGGCAGAAACAGAAAAGCTCCTAATATCCTGTGGCAAGATTGTAACGTAACTCTCCTCCTTTCTGAAGGGGTTTCTTCTCATTTAGGTCCTTTATACTGGCAAGACATTGCTATATCTGTACAAAATTCTTCCTGACCCCAACTCTTTGAAAGGAGTTCAGGCACTGAATAAATGCAATTTTCTTTTCCTATTCTCTTTGTGAAGGTGAAAGAGTTTGTGTGGCTGTGGCTGTGTTTTTCATTTGTTTGTTAAGAAGGCATCAAGCATGAGCCTTCAAAAATATCCCCTAATCTCAAACAGGTCAGGCTTTCCAAATTCAAATTATGGCTGATTCTGCAACTGTGGAATCTCGAAGGGATTTGTAATATTTCTTCTTTAGCTCTGCTCAAAAGACTGGCTTCATCAAAAGTGGCTACTGACCCTAATCTTAGATCTCAAAAACCTCTCACTTCAGCTTTTTAAGGACACAAAAGATGGCTTAGAACCCTTTAAACCTCCAAAAGACATGTGTTAACAGTTATTAGACATTAAACCCAATCCTATTCATGTCTACTCAGAAGTAAATCACATTATAATCAATGGAGCTTACTCCCAGGTAAGTATGGATAGGACTGCAGCCATTAGGGCTTTCAAATCTTGGGTGAGGTGCTGGTTGAGTCTTAGTCCCACAGCATCCATGGATACCCCAATCTGGCTGCTATTACTTAAAGGAAAACTCGTGGGGCTAATAATGTTTTAAGCATCTCATGTAGTGTGACTCTCATTATCACATGCAGTAGTGAAAGTTTCCTTTGAGTCTCTTTTGTGCTATTATTAATGTTGAATGGAAAACAGAAGAAAAACAGCATGTACATTCTGACCGGTGGAGGTTTTAAATTTCCATGGCAAAAAGATTGGAAAAGCCAGGTTAAGCCTCACATATGGAAATGACTTGATTGCATTTTCAGACATCACACGCACACCTAACAGAGGATAGTTGCTGGAGTTGCAGCCCCTCTTGATGTCATCTATGCTCCAGTTTTTGTGGTCTTAATGGCTGCATATTTATTGGCTGCATATTTATTATCGCTCAGCTTTGGCTGGTGTGCCAGCTGTGGCCATACTTGGATCGTGCAGACCTGGCCACAGTGATCCATGCCACGGTGACATCGAGGTTGGATTATTGTAACGCGCTCTATGTGGGGCTGCCCTTGAAGACGGTTCGGAAACTGCAATTAGTGCAGAATGCGGCGGCCCATGTGGTTACTGGAGGTAGGCGGTTTGACTCTGTCAGTCCGCTTCTCCAGCGGCTACATTGGCTGCCCATTCGTTTCCGGGCCCAATTCAAGGTGCTGGTTTTGACCTTTAAAGCCCTATACTGCTCTGGGCCAGGGTATCTTAGAGATCGCCTACTTCCGTACAATCCGGCTCGTCCTCTTAGGTAAACAGAGAAGGCCTTTTTACAAGTGCCGCCGCCTAGGGAGGTACGTGGCGCGGCAGCTAGAAATAGGACCTTCTCAGTAGTGGCACCAACGCTATGGAATTCCCTTCCCCTTCACTTAAGAATGGCTCCCTCTCTTGAGACTTTTCGGCGAGGCCTGAAGTTCCTTCTGTTTAAACAAGCCTTCTGAGTTCTCGGCCTTTTTAGCATCTTTTCAACATCTTTTAATTTTTTACAGGCCTGATTCTTTTATGACTTGCTGCTCTATAGTCTTTTTACCTTTTTACTACTTTTTATCTGACTACTGTTTTTATGATATGTGTTAAAATGCTTTTATCTGTTTTTAAATTATGTTTTTAATCTGTTTTAACCTGTTGTAAGCCTCCTTGAGTCCCTTCGGGGAGAAAATGGGGTAAAAATAAAGTTATTATTATTTATTATTATTATTTATTGAATGAGTGCTGCCATGCTTGGATATTTCTCATCTCCAGGTCATCTCCCATGGTACAGCATGTTGCAACATGGTCAATATTTTATTTTTCGTTTGTTTCCTTAGTTAAAGGCAAGCAAGGGACACATGCATGAACTGCAGAAGAGTCAGTACAGTACAGACAATGCTGACCAAAATGGACCAATGTCTGCCTCAGGATAAAGCAACCTGCCATGTTCAGGACTCAGCACAGTGGAGAGCAGTCAGGAGTCAGGTCAGCATGGGACTGTCATGTGCCGCATAATTCCTACTCAAATTCATCATGTTCTTGCTTTTCTCCGTGATTGGAGTTAGGACACACGCATGGCCTTTGTGACCTTGCACCATACTTTATAGCTCACAAAGCACAAGCCCAAATCCAGATAAATGTGCAAGGAGCCAACGTGTTCTCAGATAATCAAAAGTATCAGAATTTTAAAATGCCTTAAAATATCATTTAAAAATTAGACCTTCTCTGGTTATTAGCAAATTCCTCTTCATTTCAGCACAAAGTAGCACACATCATTATGCAGCGCAATCCTATCTTGCACTGGAACAAGCAGGCCAGGAGGCGTGCGCTGTATCCAGTGCAAGATTGGGACCAGAAGTGGCTCAGCTGGAGTCAAGGGGAAACTCTTCCCCTTACCCCTGGGTAAGTCACCATGGCCCCAATGGGTCCCCTCTGACTTGCGCCACCTCAGGAAGTGGCACAGGTCTGAGGAGAACGGAGCAGCTTGAAGTCGTTCTGTGCTGCTCAGGGAATGGGTTGGGATCTGGCGTAACAGACACCTCGACAGCACTCTATCCTTAGGATGAACGTTCCTATCTGTTTATTCCCAAGCAACTTTTACAATTCCCATTCACTCTGGCCCTGTCCTCACCACAAACTCTACAACACATGCTGCTCCATGGAATCAAGTGTTTATAGAGGGGACGGTATGGGTCAGTCTCAAAATAAGCCATTCTCATCCATGATATATGGAAGAGCAATGACCGTATAAAGCAGATAGCAAAATAATTTGCAGAGTTCAGCACTGCTGGCAGGAAGCCATGTGGATGAAAGGGAGCAAAACTCTAAGAACACCCACCAAAGAAGTCTGCAAAAGGGTACAGAGGAAGCAGCGGGCAAGCTGGGAAGCTAACAAAAACCACTTCTGGTGGGACACCAAGGAAGCCGCCTCACAATGCTGCCAAACATGCAGCTCTCAGAGGTCTCCAACCTTTTCCCTCTCCCCCATCAAGAGCCGGCTGAGCAACTGATGTAATGTTTTTCTGTCTCTGCGCTCGCTGCTATGTGGTCTGAGTTACAAGCAGTTTTATGTTACTTGACAGCTTTGTAGGTAATGATAACAAGGCTTTAAGTGAGCCAGGCCAGAGTATTTTTCTTCTCCTTCTGGTCCTAGCAATGGGACCTTATCTATTCCCTGTTGAACATGAGCCACTATTTACTGCCTTCACATCTGGATGTTTCTGTGGTTTCACCCTTGGTGTCCACCCTTGGTGTGCAGAACAGAGGGGCAAAAGCTTGGGATGGTAAGAGAAGGTTAACTGTCCTTCCACATTTTTCTGTCAAGGTAACGTACATTGCTATAGCCCCTCCTAAAAGCCTACATCATAAACTACTCCTTCCCTTTTTCTCTACATAACCTAGCCTTTGTCAAATGAAAAGGGAAATAAATAGATAATTTTAGTCATTTAAAATACAATTTGGCAGGCCTGACCACCTGACATATTTTCTTTGCAGTTATTGATTACCAAGGTTGGGAACTTGACTCAAATGACTAGGACTCAAGTGGAGCAAATGCGATTTTTCACTGTCGTGTGGACTCGTGAGTCACGTGCATGGAAGACTAGGAAAAACACTTGAGTCAAGGGCCCCCTGACTCGGCACTTGTCCCCATACATGCAGACTCAAGTCTGTGTCTGGGGATGCTTGCTTACTGTTTTCGCAGTGTGAAAAACCTCATGGGTCCAGCATTCATACCAGGTGAGCAGCAGGGAAGTTCCAGCAAGGAGGCAGGGAAGTTTAATGTTTTCCTTTTGCATGGAGCAGGAGGTGGGAGGCAGGAGTGAGCTCTTTTGCCCATCTCTGATAGGAAGGAAGGAAGGAAGGATCATTGGATGCAGGATGGGAGGTTTGATATTTTCTTTGACTGAGGGAGGGCAGGAGGAGGAGCACAAGGGGGTTCTTGCCTTAGAATTGGTTGGAGAAGCCCAGGGAGGGAGAGGAGGCAGGGAAGGGGAGAAAGCAGTTCATAGCAATCACGCTTTCCACCGCATGGCATGGCTTCATGCCACTTGGGGGGAGGAACCTGAATGACCAGCTACAGTGGGACTACTTCTGAGTAGAGTTGCCAAGGATTGGGTCATCCTGTTAAGCCTTGCAGCAGCTGTGCATGACCCTCCTCCCTCTTGCTCTCATGCAGTCCCTCTCACCCCTCCCACCTTGTTTACAGATGGGATGGGGTATCAGGGAGTATTAAAGAGTACTCCCCCCCCACACACACACACACCCTGGCAGCAGCCCTGTTTTTTCCACAGCTGTGTTTCTAAAGGAGGCGACTCAACTGGAGTCCTTTAGAGTCATGAAAGGGTGACTCAGCGACTTGGAAAGTGCTCCTGTTATAACTTGTTTTCGAGTCGAGGCGCAGGGGGGCAGTGACTCTAGACTTGACTCGAGTCATGCTGCGATGGACTTTTCCATCCCTGTTGATTATTATTTTACTACTTCATCATAGCCTAAGTTGGACTGCTTGTAGTCTGCAGTTCGGGATCCAGCCAAGATCCTGGGAATCAGAGATATCATTGTAGAATTCTTGCTGTTATTTATTTGTTTGTTCTTCACATTTTTTAAATACTGCCCATCCTCCAAGGAGCTCAGGGTGGTGAACATAGTTCACAATGGCAATGGCAATTCTATTCACCCATTATAAACAAGCTTATCAGCATGCATTTTGACATTTCTCCTTCTCTTCATTTTCCAGCCACAGTGGCTTGTTTGTTCTCTGTTTCTAAAAGCACTAGTGCAAGCGAGCAAATGGGACTGGAATGCATTTACTATTTTCAGATTTTCATGGTCTGCTTTTCAAACACCTGGACGATGAAGTGTCATATGGACGCATCTATTTAATCTCATGGCTGGAGGCAGCATTGCCCTGCTCCAGTCTCCACGGACTTTTTAAAAAAGAGTCATTTCATTTTCATCTTGTTGCTATTGGCAGGAGGTGAAGGGCAGAGCTACAGAAGAATTTGTTCCTGATTGACTTCAAAACCCAACGGGTCCTATTTGTTTTTTCAAGGTTCTTTATAAGGGAGAGTTGGGTTGCTGTTGTTTTTTGGAGGATTTGCACTGGAGTTTGTTTTCTGTCTAGCCACAGCCGTTTGCTATCATTATACAAGTTGCCTCCATGTGACCTGAGGCTGAGGGTACACTCTCAGACCTGTATCCATTCCTTGTTGATCTAAAGGAGTTCTTTCAACATTCAATGAGCCCCATGGGTATTTTCTTCAGCCAGGTCTGGCTTGGGTAAGGAGGCAGAGAGAAACATAAGAATGAGCTGAGTCCAGAATGTACTTTGATTTTGCATGGGCTATATTTAGCATCGAAATAGCCCTTATCTTCATAACAACCTGAACTCAAGCTTCTTTGTCTTTGGAATGATCAGCATCTGAATGCTGGTGCACTGCTTGTTGCTGATGCCTTTACATAAGAGCCTTTATCATTTTTTGATTGGGCTTCTTCTGGCATTCAGACTTGAGCTCTTATCAGTAGTTCCACTTTTTAACTGCTTGGGTTCAGCTGCCTGCGATCACGCTGTTTCAAGGTTTTCCTGTCCTGTAGATCTCACACACTACAATGAACTGGCAAAGGAGTGTCAAACATAAGACTCACAGGCTGGATGTGACCCCCCAGAAGCTCTCTATTCAGCCACCATGATAATTGGGCTGTCCCAGCGTTATCCTTTTAGCAGCACTGCTACTGCCAAGGCTCTGGGAGGGAGAGATGGAAGGAGGCCTCCAAGGGCAAGGAACACCATAGGTTAAGGGGCAGACCAAGTGGGTTGAGAGAGCGAGACACTGCCGAGATGCTGGGAGAGCCCAATTATCATGCAGGTCACCCAAGCTGCAACTGTTTTGGTTCTGCAATGGTTGCAATCAATTCCAAAGGAATTCCAGCACCAGATGAACCATGAGGTCAATGGCCAGATAGTGCAGGAATTGTGCAGAAATAATTTGTGTTCATCACAGTTTGCTCTTCATCAGCCAGTTAAGCAACAACCCTGCAAAATATAACTCTTTTAGTGTGAACCTCTGACTGTTCCAAAGGCACTGGTTAGCCTCATGTTCAAGGGCTGAAAGGGACAATGGTTTATTTATTTAAAAGATTTTAATATATGATTACAGTTAGCAGTTCCTGTCCACTGAAGACATAACCAAGAGCGATCTCCTCAAGAAACAGAGCATAGAACTACTTTTGCTAATTACAGGGACTGTGAACATAAATGTGTATGAATTTTCATATCTAAGTGATGAGTTGTCAGTTGTCAATCTGTTGGGGCCTAATGCCATGATGATGATGATGATGATGATGATGATGATGATGAAAAGAATTTAGAGAGGAATAAATGGGAAGGAGGAACATTTTAGATTCCTAAAGTTTAACATCCTTTAAAGCCCCAGTGGCACTTACTTGAAAGGAAGACATACTGCCACAAAACACCATTTAGACACTGTCTTACTGAGATTTCTTTTCCTTAAGAAAGTATCTAATTTAAGGCAACCTTCTTTATTACCATGGTACTTCTGATTCATGACATCCCAACAGAATCAAAGCTGAGTTTCAGACCTGAAACAAGATACACTTTTTCCGTCTTTTTTTTTCTTCAGAGAGCGCTGTTGCTTTTGGAGTTGACTGAACAACAACCTTTTCCCCTCCTTCACTCTTCCTGGCACCAGCTAAGAGAGAAGTAGAGACTGAGATTCTCAGTAGTCAACAGAGGACATGCCAAGCCACTGAAGATTGCCAAGCCAGCAAGCAGAAATCAGAACACTGCAATCAGTGAACCTTACTACCCAACAACGAAGCAGTGGAAACAGAAATGGAAATAAGAATTGTATGCATCTTTACGAGACTTTGTGGTCTTTCTCCGAGCAAAATTCTCCTTGTTATGTCTGAGAAAGAACAGTACAGCGTATCTACACCTCAGATCCCTGCCAGGGGTCACTGTGCAACATGTTTTGACCCACTAGTAGTCTACCTGCCTGGAAGAGGCGGTTCAGGTATGGGAGCCTAAATCTACCTGACAGGTAGATCTGGGCTCCAAGTTCAGGTACCCGCCCAGCAAACCTTAACCACAGAGGCCACAAGTTCAACCAGGAGCCCAGGTCTACCTGCATAGTTGACCTTGGCTCTGGAGTTAAGATAGTGCTCATGCTCTCCCCTCCAAATACAAACACAGGATCCACCACTGCATAAGTCTGAGTGAGTAGGCTACAAGCCACCTCCTTATGCAGAAGATGAGTGCTCCTTTATCGGTGGAGTAAGGGGATCAAGTGAATACCCCTCCAACCTGAGCCTTTGACCATCAGGATCATCACAAGCAAAGTGCTGTACTCAGGTTTCAGCATTCCAGAAGCTTCTATAGGTTCAGGCAAATGCTTAATAAAATAAACCCAAGAAGAGCACAAAACCGCTAAAGCAGGTAGTAATCTACAACATATGCTATTTCAGCATTGTGCACTATGGACTATACGTGTATTTATAATCTATTAAGGAATAAATTTTTTTTCTTTTTTTCTTTTTAACTGAAACCAGTCAGCAGCTGTAGTTTGAAGCACAGGATACACTCTGTTTTTTTTTTGGAGAAGACCTCTCTTGGGAATGATGATGAATGAAGTTTTCTCAGTGGCAAATCACATGGAAAAGTCATAAGTTCTAACTACCAGCATTATTCATCTGGAGTACATTTATCAGTTAATGGATGTAATGTTTTGAACAGAAGATGAAAATAAGCTGGAGAGTTTCAGAGGAAGGACATTCCTGGCCTTACTGAATCAAGGGAAGTGGTTTAGGATTGCTGTTTTGGACTGATAAACCACACATACTGCTAAATACACGGGGAGTAATCGATGGCTAGCATGACAGGAAAAAATTCATTCACCTCAAATAAGCACTTACAGAAAATTATTCTTTTGCATTCATGACTTGTCATATTCCTCTTTCATAACAGTGGTTATTTCTACCCCACTAATCATGGCACAACTCTACTTGAGGAGATGAGAAGACTCCTAAGACTAGTATTAGAGCTTAGAGTTAACCACAATTTTTTTTTTCCATTGCGCATTTTGGGAAATGTTTTCTGAACATGCAACTTTTATATAGCAGCTCATATTTATTTAGCTTTATTGAATTTGGGGAAAAGCTAAGCCATAGATGTATTTGAACAGAAGCTTTTTCTTTTGCAAAAAAAGTTATATTACACACTTTAATAGACATTGGTTGGGACAGCTTTCAAAGAAGTAGTGAATTTATCAATGTTATACTGAAGAATAAAAAGAAACAAGTGCAAAAGTGCCTAGAGTTGAAGAGTAGAAATGAATGTTTATTCACAGGTTGCTGCCATCTTGAAATCTACTAAAAGTAAGGGGGAAGGAGTAAGACACTTTTTACTCCTGGTCCTAGCCCACTTTCCAGCACCAACATGAGGGTAATGCAGCTCTGAGGTAAGGGAACAAACATTCCCTTACTTTGAGGAGGCCTCTGTGAGTGCCACCCAACTGTAGGACGCAGCACATGTCCCATTGGCACAGCTATGCCAGTGTTGGAAAGTTGGTTAGGATTTGGGCCTTTTTTAATTAACCAGAAATGAGAAACATTTGCAATTTTGATCTTAGGGCATGATCAGAAAGCACCTGAAACTGCAACACTGCTGAAGCTAAGCAAGTTCCTAGAATTCTGTGTACACCCTTGAACTATAATATGGAAGAAAGACAGAATATCATTGTAATAACTAAACAGATGTGATGACTTTGAAAGTTTCCAAATGTTTAAAGTTTAAAGACAAAATCACCCTGTTGGTTCATTAGAAGAAAAACATTCGTCAATCCAAAGTAGGATGCCTTTTATGGGACCCATGAAAAAATTACACAATTATACAGCACGTTTTTGAGTCCAGCAGGACTCTTCATCAACCAGATGGTCAGCAAAAGAACAGGAGAGGAAACAGGGACATGTTGTAGAAGCACCAAGAGTCTGCAACTTGTAAAACCTAAAGATGGAGTTGTGCGGCTTTCTTGAAGCCTTAAATCAGCCTTTGGAACATGTGATATGATTTTACTACATACACAGTATGCGTTTCAAACAGAATTGAGTTAACTTACAAAGTGTGTATTTACAGAATTGGGGTTACAACCTTTGCTTTTGCTTCATGTGTCTAAACAGCTTTGTGTGTGTGTTGAAACTTCCTCACACCTTAACAGATTTGCAAACCTCAAGAAAGCCCCCAAACTCCATCTTTAGAAGTTATGAGCGGAAGCCTGTTGGAGCTCCTAATGCACCTCCCCCTTTTCTGCTTTGTGCCTCTTGCTTACCATCTACTTGATGAAGAGTTCTGCAGGGCTCAAAAACTTACTGTTGGATAATGTGTTACCTTTTGGTTGCCTCTAATAAAGGCGTTATTTAAAATTAGTTTCTTATTAAATAACAGTCAATTATTAATGTTGTACAGCGTTTAAAAAAGGACTGTGAAATAAAGCTGACAGCTATTTTGGTTCCATTGTACCTTCCAGGGAGTCACTTTACCTGATAAAGGACAGATCATAGATCAGGCCAATCCCCAGCAGGCCATGTGTCACTTTTTATGTACATAATCTTGAATTATTACTATTACTATTACTATTACTATTACTATTACTATTATTATTATTATTATTATTATTATTATTATTAATTTATACCCCGCCTTTTTGCCCAATGGGCACACAAGGCGGCTTACAACACTTTAAAAATACAACATTAAAAACAATCATTAAAAACAATTTACAATAATTAAAAAATCTAAAAACAAACAAACAAACCCCGTGGATTTTCATATAAAAAGCAAGAACGCCAGCCAGCCTGTCAACAATTAAAAACTTTTTGAAATAATAAGGTCCTCAGTCCATGCCGAAACGTTAGCAACGAGGGAGCAGTTCTCAGTTCTAAGGGGAGGGTATTCCACAGTTCGGGGGCCACCACTGAGAAGGCCCTCTTCCTGGCCGCCACCCCCTCACATCTCTTAGTGGCGGCACAGTCAAAAGGGCCCCCCCAGATGATCTAAGAGCAAGGGCAGGATTGTAGGGAAGGAGGCGGTCCCTCAAATACCCCAGACCCGAGCCACTCCACCTTATTTTGGCCCTTTCAAGACATTCTCAGGTGATTTTGCCAGCCCATGTGATCTGCTGAGCCTTTGCTCTATTATCTTTGCCCTGCCCCCACCCTTGTCACTCCCTTTCTGGGCTTCAAGCCAGAAGGAGCACTATGCACTCATGACCGTGGAGCCATGTGTCAACTGGTATGGCCATACAGTTAACTTTGTGAGTACCACTTTGAAAGCGTCTGTGTGTCACTAGTGGCAAACATGCTGTGGGTTGGCCACCCCTGCCATATTTGAATTTCACTTGGCCTCAACTTCCATTTAAGTTTGTTTTTTTCTCATTAATGCTGCAAGTTTTCCAGTTTTAAGCTGCCTGTTTATGCTTCAGTTACACTTTTAAAAATCATCTCCTCCTTTGTGTGAATGCCATTACAAGCTCCAGAGTGGCAGCTGTGTTGATCGCTTGCAGCAGAAACAGTGACTCTTGTGACACCTTAACAAATACATTTAGGAAGTTAGGATTCCGCCCTTACAATAAGATTCTGTTGTTTTCATTCTGAATCAGATTCAAGATCCAATCTTCATAGAATTGCAGAGGGAAAAGGCAACTGGCCATGTCCAAAGGTTAGGGCTGGCCCCAAAATGAGGCCAACTGAAGCAGTTGCCTCAGGCAGCAAATGGGTCAGGGTGCCCATCTCTACCTTCTTGCCTCCACTGCTTCTGCTCACTGGATTGAAAAGGAAGAGAGAGACATAAAGAAAGAGAAACCATGACAGGGAAGAGAGCACTGTGGGAATATTGGGTAGTGGAAGGAGCAGAGGCTCACCCATTATTGGGTACAGGGGAGCAGCATTTTGGCATGCCACCTAAGGCATCAGGAGACCTTGGGCTGGCTCTGCCAATGGGGTTGTGTGGATTTAGGGCCCAACCAATGGGCTTCCAGCCCTGGTGCTGAACTCCAGCACCAGTGCTGGATGTCACAAATGTGCCATAACATACCATAACATGTCCATGACACTCCAAGAAGATAGACTGCAGGCACTGGGCCAACACCAGCTGGCGCCTGGCCTCCTGTGCTGATGACTTGCAGCGTTGGCAGCAGTAAGTTCACCCACCATGCCACAGCTTGCAGGGTGGGGGGCAGGCATTCCAGGGCAGGGGTGGGTGGGGCAGGGCAGGGGGAGGAACCAGCCCAGGAGGTTCCTGAACAACCTGACACGGAGGGTCTCCTACCTGCGCCAGCAAACCAGCCTGCACAGATGCAAGGAGGCCCATTGCGTGACTGATATCTTTCCCTGGGGGAAGGAGATGAAAGTTCCCTTCCCCTGAGGAGACCTCTGGCCGTCCCAGAGGGGCCACTTGATACAGCAGTAGCCGTTTTGGCAACACCAGCAGAATTGCCAAGGATAGGATTGGGCTGTCCCAGTCCAATCCTAACTAACTTTCCGGAGTAGGTGCAGCAGTGCCAACAGGGCACACTCTACACCTGAAGTTGAGTACATCATGGAGGCCTCTTCAAGCTAGGGGAACATTTGTTCCATTATCTTGAGGCTGCATTGCAGCTGCATCAGCACTGGAAAGTTGGGTAGAATTGGAGTGTGAATCAGCTTAAAACTAATCCTGTTTGCTTAGCTGTTAGGTTTCTACCCTATCTGTGTAGACAGAGCTAATGTGGGAAATCAAGAGTCATGGTAGCCTGGGATTTAACTGAAGACCAAATTGTGTCTAACGGAAGAATCCAAATCTAGGCCAGGCCTTCTATACCTCCGATTTACAGTTTGGCTTTGCTGCCAATTCACATAGCTCTGATAGTTTCTTCTGAACAACTATGGCAGAAGCTTTTTCAAAGAATTAATGAGCTTGCGTGAGGATGGAAGAATGGAAGGGACTCAGCCAAGAAAAAAGATTACAGATACCATGTATGAGAATGCAGGCATGCTTTTCACATCAGCATAGAGAATTCCAATTCATGTGTCGTTTTTTGGTTGTGAACTTATTCCACTGTTGCCCAGAAGGGTTTCATTTAAGCACTTATATTGGAGGAAAAGTTAGATCTGCATTTCAAAAGTCTGTTTCAAACAAAAAACATATTGGCACGTTCTTAATCCCAAATGTATGGCAGTTCCAGACTACAGTACATTTCGGTGACATGAAATATCATGGTGGTGGTGGTGGTGGGGGGTTGAGGAAAAGAATGGAGAACCACGTGGATCTGGAGTCATACCAGAAAGCACTGAATTGCCATACACTCTAAAGTTTGCTTATGTATTGGCAATGCGTTGACTACCACACAGGTCACAGTATTAGCAACAAGCTTGAAAAAGACTGCCGTCGCTTTTTTCCCATTGTTGCATGGGAGGATCCCACACAGAGGATTCAGAAAATGGATCCGTAAGGTAGCATCCATTCACTGCCAGCTGATTCTGGCAGTGAATGATCTTCCACAGGAAACACATTTGTTCCAGCTTTATGCACTCATCTCATTAGCTCTATTTCTCTAGGAAAATAAGACAACATCATTTGTTGTTAGTGACACGAGGCCAAGAGATGACAACACACACCTTTTATAGAGAGGAAAAAAATGACCCTCGACTTTAACCAATCACCCTTCTCCTGCCCCATCCCTATATATCTATTGCATGGCGATTTGCTTTATCAAACTGGATTCTTTTGTGGAGCATAGCTCTGCACTTTCGGCTACCATGGTTACAGGCTGACTTCACTGGCTAGGAATTGCACTACCACACCGTCTCTTGAGTCTTACAGGCATTTAAGGGCAATGGCTTTGGAAGACAGAGTGCCTGCATCACGTGGAGGTGGGAGAAACCCTTTCGGCTTGACTTGGGCAATAGCTGCAGAGTCCTTTTGTAAGTAGCCAGAGAAGTCGTGGAAGCAGAATTGCTCCTTATCTGAGGTTACAGCTGAAAATACCACAGCAGTCAGCAGCTGGATTGTTTGGGGTGAAGGGGCCTAAAGTGTTGGGGAAGCATTGAAAAACAGTCACAACAGGAAGCCAACATACTTAAAGTTATTTAACTGTAACAGAATATGAATAAAACCAATAAATGAAGTAAAAAAAATAAAACAAAGTAAAAACAATGAAGTAAATAGAACATAAACAATACAACTTGGTTCTATAAAACTTAAAATAAGGCCTCAGTACCGACAATATTGGACTTCATTTTCAACAAAATTTAAAGGTGAAAACACTTCCAGGGTGCAGTTTATATGTGTTTGATTATAAATGGAATCCCTTCATCTGTAGTCTGAAGTGCTACACTTCAGGATGGCTCCTATCATGTCACTGAATGTGTGGATTGCCATTATAGTAAATAGAATGTAATGAATTCAGGTAAACCTGTGCATGAACCATTGTGACGGGCAGGCACCCAGGAAGCTGCCAGGAGTCTCCTTTGGGAAAGAGGACTTTCGTCCCCCTGAGGAAAGCCCTGGCCCCAGCAAGAGGTCTCCTTGCATCTGCGCCAGCTATTTTGCTGGCGCAGACACAAGACCCTCTGTTTTGGGCCATCCATCCCAACACAGAGTTCAGGATCTGATGGAGCAGGGCTCCGCTGCTCTTGCCCCCCCTCTGATCCTGGCTCCTCCCCCTGCCCTGCCCTGCCCTTGTTCCACCCTCCCCTTGCCCCTCAGAGGCCACACTGCCACTCGATGGTTTCATTTACCCCGGCAGCGGCCAATCCTCCTCCTGCCGGCACTGGGCCCGGCACCTGATTGTCACTGGCTCAGCGCCAGTGCTCCCTACTCTCCAGGTACTGTAAGCATGCTTATTGGCACATTTATGGCACCCAGTGCTGGCGCTAGGGCTCGGCACAGGTGCTAGGTATAGGATTGGTCTCTAAGAAAGTAATCAACCCTGACTGTTCATTTGAAGGTCAGATACTGAAGCTGAAGCTTAAATACTTTGGTCACCTCATGAGAAGGGAAGACTCTTTAGAAAAGACCCTGATGTTGAGGAAAATTGAAGGCAAAAAGGGAAGGGGACGGCAGAGGATGAGATGGCTAGATAGTGTCACTGAAGCAATGAGCAAGAATTTGAATAAACTCTGGGAGTTAGTGGTAGACAGGGAAGCCTGGCGTGCTGTGATCCATGGGGTCACAAAGAGTCAGACACAACAACTGAACAATAACTAAGAAAGTAAAAGAAGTTTTTACTGCTGTTGCCCATAGTGTCAGTGCATGGGATTGCAGCTTCCAACAATTATTATGAGTTAGAGACTATAATGGCAGTCTAAAGAACTCTACCCAGCCTCCTTACATCATGCCTCAGAAATCTGGCTTAAGGTTGAATTCCACCAGGGCTCAGTGAGTTTCACTTTCCTCTCCACCTCTCTAGGGGATAGTATGTCTTAATTATAGTAGACGCTAGTCATACCTGTTGCCGTCTCTGAGCTGATTCAGTCCTGTGGCAAAAAATTCGCTGAATGAGCTGACACATGAAATGATTTTAAAAGAAGTGGGGAATGAGTTAACCTCTGGAGTGATTGAAGTTAGTCAGAGGGCTAAATGGAAAATGAGAGAAATCAATGAAAACAGTACTGGCTCTCCTACTTTTTGCAGAAGTGCAACTGTCCCTGTTCATCCCAACATAGCTTCCCTCACAGGGGCTATTGTTGGTGACTCTCTTGTGTCTATTGTTAGACTTTGATTCTCTTTGAGACAGGGATGCTCCTTCATATTCATCTGCTATCTAGACTACTTTTTAAAACGATAATTTTACTAAAAAGAAAGTAATTTTCATACAATTTTTTATGAGAAAAGGATTTAACAAAATATAAGAATATTAGTAAGACAAAATCCTTGTAATAATGAGATTTCTTTTGAACCTCAATCATATAATATGTATAGAATTATAATTATATCATTATAATGTGGTGCGCTGTAATCAAATCTGACCAAAGTGACACATGCCTTTCAGGAAAACATTTTGCTGATGGTTTATTATTCACAAATGAGATGACTGGGTACTACTCATTGATGAAAGTGTCCAAGTCAGCAAATTTCAACCATTGTGCTGTGGCACACTGGTGTGCCTCATATGGTCTGCAGGTGTGCTGCTGAAGTTTGGGGGAGGATCATTTATTTGTAGGGCCATTATGGGATGTGAGCCCCCCCCCCCCCACTGGCAGTGTGGTGTGCCTTGTCAATTGTCAAAAAAGTGATGGTGTGTCTTGACAATTTTAGCACCTTGTCAGTGTGCCATAAGATGAAAAAGTTTGAAAATCGCTAGTCTAAATCATGCTGCTTATTATAAGCATGACAGTGTTTAATTTTTCCATTAATACAAAGGACCATATCTGTTGATACCATAGCTCTGCTGTAGAACAGAAACTGTATAAACTACTTTGGAAACTTTTTTGTTGAAAAGAGGTGTGTGTGTGTGTGTGTGTGTGTGTATTCTAAATAATAATAAACATAGTTTAGAATATTGTTGGCATCCTTTAGTCTTGGAAGACTATGGTATCACGCTCTGAATGGTGGCTCTGGAACAGTGTCCTCTCCAGTACGCAAAGCCTGGGTAAAGTAGGTATGGAGGATAGGCTGTTACCCATGCAGCAAATCCCCCCTCTCCACGTCGCTGAAATGGTCCAATGGAAAGGCAGAGGCCAATATGGTTGGTTCCAGCGGCGTCGCAGGAGTTGCCAGAACGTGACTGTGTTCAGCCATGAACTGCCTCAGGGACTCCGGCTCCAGATTTTGCCTCGAGGTTGACTCCTGATGCCTTTTCCATAACTGGATGTAGCCACAAGGCAGTGGAGGTTTGGGATCAGAGTTTTCCTTCTCTCAGATGAGCTGCCTTCCCAGGCTGACGAGCCCCATCTTCCCAATGGCTGTTTAGTCGCCTCTTACGACAAGTACAGCCAAACTGAGGGCCTATTCTTATCCCCAGCCCCCAGGGGAGTTTAGAATATTAATATATTTATTATCAAGCATTTTAAAAAATCCCATCACTTTCAATGAGCGCAGTTAAGCATGTTCTTAATATGTTTCCATTGAAATAAGAGGAACCTAAAAATCGTTAAGGGTGCTGGGTCATGTCCATTGTTAGTGCTGCATCATGACTTTCTGAGAACTACAGCATTTGGACACACAGGCTGCAATCCATACTTACCTGGGAGTGAGCCCCCTTGACTGTAATGGCACTTACTTCAGAGTAGACATGTCTAGGATTGGGCTCTGAGTGTGGATGAAATACACAAACTCACAAATCCAAAATAACTGCACAGTTTTGAGAATATTTTGATTAGGCCAAAGCAAGCAAGCAAGCAAGCAAGCAAGAAAGAAAGAAAGAAAGAAAGGAAAGAAAGAAAGAAAGAAAGAAAGAAAGAAAGAAAGAAAGAAAGAAAGAAAGAAAGAAAGAAAGAAAGAAAGAAAGAAAGAAAAAGGGAGACACATTACAGAATGGCCAAGAATATAATTGGGCTCTGAACATTCATAACTGTAAACACTTAATGGGGTCATGCTTGTGAGAGATACTAGAGGAAACCAGAAATTTTTTACCAATATCTTTCAGCCAACAGCACTTAAAATTAAAAAAATACACATAAAAGTGGTTCTCTCTTATCACTGGGAATTACAACACTCCAAATGGGCAATGTTTTACTTTTCTGGCAATTTGAAGTTATTACTTCAACTTACTCTCAAGAGATTTCTTTTCCATTCTTCTTCATGACCCCGAACTTGTTCCATAGCTACTCCTGCAACTAAAGCAGTGTATCCCAAACTGTGGGTCAGGACCCACCAATGGGTCGGGAGCCGATTTTTGGTGGGTCGCAAAAGTTTCTGAAATATATTTTTCAAAAACTTTGCAAGCACCCTTACCCAGTTTGTAGAAGAAAATTGCAATCTAGATGGAGCGACCATTTTTGTGGCTGGAATGCTAACCCGTGGTATGAAGGAATCTTCATACCCCCAAATTAAAAGGTCACATTTTCCAATTTTCTCTAGTAATTGGCATGCTGTAGATCACTTGTGAACCCATTTTCAGCATTTTAACTTGCCTGGAAGTCCCTAACTGCACATTTTGCTCTCCAGCCTTCTGGGTACCCTGGTATGACTGTGAAGGTTTGGGGGAATAGTCCTTGAACTCAATTTCTAGGGAGATAATATCAAAATGACTACACATACACACTATATTTAAGGTCTCTGGCAGCCTCAGGAGCTGACGGCACAGGAGCACACCTTGATTATTATTAATTTTAAATAAATAAATAAATAAATAAATAAATAAAGTTATTTCTTTCTGGATCTCTTTTGTTGTCTAGTAAAGCTACATGGGTCACAACAGACTGTCATTTTAAAAAGTGGATCCCAGTGCTAAAAAGTTTGAGAAGCACTGCCTTAAAAACTAACACATTTATTTTGGCATAAGCTTTTGTGTACTAGACTCCACTCCACCAGATGTCTCAGAAGTGTCATTACAGCTTATAGTGATTCAAATTATTTAGTCTTTAAGGTGCTACAAGACTCTTTGTTGCTCACTCTTTTTTTTGCCTTTCCTTTGCACTCTTTTTAAAATCCAAGTGATTTCAATTTAATTACCATAAGTCATTCCAGCTCTCTGATGTGTTATGTGGCAAATACACCCAATAAGGCATGTTGCAATTTCCCTAATAGCTCATCAGAGTTCCATTTCTGCATTTGGTTGTTGTTGTTTTTTCAAATTGCTTACCAGATGCATAGAGCAGCTGGATTTTATGCAAACTGAATATATGAAAGGTACAAGAGGTGTTGTCATTTGTCCCCCCAGTCATTATTTTATTAGTGAGCTCTTTAGTCCCATAGATCAAAAGAATTTCAGATCCCAAGCTCTTGACATGTGTGTAAGAAACTTAAAATCCAGACATGCACTCATATTTACAAGCACAGGTTGGGAACAAGCTAATTGCTTGTAAAATCTCTCAGAATTCCTGTAATTCTGGGAACTGTCCAGTTTGAATGAATGAATAATTTAGAGACCACAGCTCAATAGCAGAGCACATGCTTTCCATGCAGACAAGTCCCAGGTTCAATCCCTGGTATCTCCAGGCAGGGTGGAGAAAGACCTCCACTCTGAAACCCCAGAGAGCTACTGTCAGACATTCATCACCTTCCCCCAAGTAAGGGTGCAGGCCCCACAATGAGGCTACTCAAGTCTGTGCTGGCTACTTTGCCAGTGCAGAGTTGAGAGTCCACACATTGGGCTGGAAGAGCTGATGCAGCATTCAGGATATGGTGGAGCAAGAGCTCTGCTGGTCCCACCCCCCTTCTGCCCTGTCCCTACCCCTGCCCCAGAACTTCCCCCACCCCAAAATAACTTCCCTTGCTCTGGATGGTGTACAGTGGGCTCAGTGCCAGGTCAGTGCTGGCACTGGTTCAACGCCAGTCTACACTGAGCCCAGCTCCAGCTGGAAGCCCACTGTACACCAGTGGGCTTCCAGCTGGAGCTGGGCTCAGTGTAGACTGGCGTTGAACCAGTGCCAGCACTGACCTGGCACTGAGTGCCGCAAGTGTGCCTTAAGGCAAGTTTGCAACACTCAGCGCCAGCATAAGGCCAGTGCCAGGTATCTCAGGATTGGGCTGTAATGTGGCTGACTCTCTAGAAAAAGGACAAAGTGCTTCTACATATTTTATGAAAGCAGTAGACTGTAAAACTGACGAAGTACCCCTTTTCATCATTTCCCCCCCCCCCATCCTTTGTTACAGTGGTTTCCAATCTTTTGAGTGCCAGGACCCATCTCATCCTCTGCAGTGGGTTGTAACCCAATGCTCAATGCTTCACCCACAAAGCCTTTCTGTTAGCCCCTGGAGGCCGCTTCCAAGTCGTGACCCCCTCCATTGGCCTCCGCATGTCCAGAATACCTCCTAGATGCAATCAGAAGTTGCGGGCACAAACAGAGAAGCTTTCCAAGACCCACCAAGGCTAATGGACTGCATTGCAGGTCTGGCGTGACCGGAAGCAGCCTCTGGGGGTTCCCAGAAAGGCTTTGCCGGCAAAGCTTTCAGCACTCTGTCACTAGGGTTGCAACCGTTTTGGGAAATGCTACTTTATTAGGATCCTATCTCCTCCTTTTCAACCTGCTCCACCCCTTTTCTGTCCTCAGATTTATGCCAGCTAGATAACTTAAATCTTTTTACTTACTTCTGATAGACCTCTTGATTGCCACCCCATCCCTGGATGCAGTGTGTGCTCTGTCAGCTTGGCTGCATGTTGTCAATGGCAGGATTAGGATTGGGTCCTCAGGCATATTCAATATACAAAACATGCATCTCTTCTTTTATGTGTCTTGTCATCTAAATGGCAAGCCTGAGGACAAAACCTGTATCTTATTTTCATGTGTCTACAGTGTCCTCCACCAGCTGTGTACAGAATTGAATTTTAATTGTTGCAAGATGCTAATTTTTGTCCGAAAAGTGGGATAAAAATATAATAAATAAATGTGCAAGACTTTGCTTAATCCACCACAAGAAATGGAAGGCTATCCATTTGAAAACATTGGTGTTGTCTAGAGTCTAAAATTATCTGTGAGGGAGGTTCTTGTCTGGCCTGGTATATGGCCAGAGGAACAATAATGTCCACTTCCTCTATCTTTGTTCTCAGAACAGATTGTATGTATTTCTGGACTGTGGAAACTGTAGTGGTTTTGCTTCTGACTTGTCCAAACCCGTTCATGACTTTGTGGTGAAAATCTCCAATTTTCCCCTATTCTGCTGATATTATTCATGACTTTCCTATCAACTAGGGAGATTCCTAGAGTGCATCAATAACCTTTAGGGTTACTGAGTCACTCAGATGCAGTCGCCATTGTTCCTTTGTTGTTGTCTACCTTAAGGTGTTACAAGATGTTGTGTTGTTTTTACTGCAACAGACTAACAGCTCAATCCTCAGCTGCCTATAGCCCAGAGGAGCAGCACCACCAAAATGGCTGCAGCAGCATCCTATGTGCGCTGGGCAGTGGTCTGCATTTCCTCCCCTGGGCCATTCACCACTGTTTTGCTCCCCCACCTGGAATGGCTCTGAAGTGGAGGGGGAGCACACTGTGGTGATGCTCCCTGCAAAACTTGGTGCTTTGCACCCCCTCTAGCTACACCACTGCTTTGGGGCATTACTTTGTCTACGTCTTGCCTGACTGGTCCACGTGAAGAGCAAAAGAGAACAGGAAAGGGAAACCTGAATAAATTCCTCTGATCAGTAGGGACTGGCAGATATATGTCAGTTCTGCCCCTGGGCTCCCAAAGTGCCTTCTCTGAGAAGCAATCCTACCTGTTACATTGGCAAACGGAGAAACAGTGATCAGTCCTTAAATCCAAGGTAGACTCTGTTATCCACACCATTCCTCTTGACTTGCTGAAACCAGTTCATGCCCCTTGAATCCTGCCAATTTCAGTTCCACTGTCTATTGCCAGCATTGCTGTAAATGGATTTTAGCACAAACTCATTGGATTTTAGCACAGACTCATAATAAAGATTAGTGACCCTCCTAAATCTTTGGAGTTTGCAGATTACCTGAACACTGGGCTGACCGACCCCTAGTTTTGAAAAGCTGCAATATAAGGGGCCAAATTCTTCTCTGAAGTTGAAATGGCATGTAAAGAATGAATAAACCACCACATAATCTCCCTGCTATTTTGTATAGTTTTAGCACATTCCAGACAGGCCAGTGGTATTACTCCTCAGTACAAGGCCACATACAGGGATTTCAGATTATTGGTATCAATGAAACTCTCTCCTTCTACCAACCCTCAAGGAGTATATAAACAAAAATTTATTAGGCTAGAAAGAACTTATGAAAAAATAGTTTGGTGGTGACTCACCCAGATTTCATAACTACAGCTATCACCATTTCCATCCTGTAGCATTCTCTTATTGCTTATGAATCCCATGTTGGGTTTTCAGCCACAAGCATTTGGGGTGAAAGTACGAAGACTTTTAAAAAATACAATTCTGGTCTAGGCAGTGGGTGATTATGAGCTAAAAATTCTGATCAGTTCTCCCTTAGACTTATAAATATAAAATTACTATGAGTCAACAATAAAGAAACCCAGCTGAGTTGGCTAGCTGAAAAACAATACTCCACTAGGAATGTGGGGAAACATTAGGAAGGAAGTGTGTACGTAAGTGTGATGAAATGAAACACTGGCTGTAGAAGGAGCCCTGTGTTAACAGGGTCTAGAGGGCAAGTAACAATGATGCTTGGCTCAACTTCTGGATATACTGGAATGAGCCAAGGTTGGGGAAGCCCCAAGGACTTTCAGGAGAATTCTTAGTTTGCCTTTATCTTTCATAGTTTACTCATTCAACTTAGCGAAACTGTGGCATTCTTAGCAGGCACGGAATCAATGATGATGTATCCAGATCTCTCCGATGTCACAAAAAACCCAGATCCCTATGACATGGGTGCTAAAAGTGAGCTAGAGCTCAGTCCTTTTCTTCAGTGTCCAGGAACTGGTTGGAATGTTGCACGGTCAATGTTTTATTCCTGTTTATTCCCTTTAATTCAAAGCATGCAGGAGACATGCCTTTATATATCAGTACTTGGTGCTTGCTGCCTGTCTGGAGAGTAAAGGGCCAGACCAGCAACATGGTGATTAAAAGGACTGATGTCAAGTGGTCACAGATCCAGTGGAGGACTTACCCCTTCTGGGGCAAAGGTCTGTGATGCTGCCCCCTGCGTGATGTCAACTCCATGTGATGCTGCCTCCACCTTCAAAACACGGAGCCTCACACAACTCTAAGACAGAATGGAGAAGCCTTCTGAGGCTTCCCTGCAGTCTTAAATTATACCTCCAGAAAACCGGAAGTACAGTTTCCAACCGCGTCTGGAGCCTCAGTAAGGCTTCGGGCACAGTCCCAGCACTGCGTGGGCTCAGCCCCCAGAGCATTTGCCCCATTTTACCAGTGCTAGGTCCACTGCTGCACAGATGCACCGACCAGGAGAGCCACACTTTTCATTCAAAGGCTATATAATTATGCCGGTCCTCCTTAATTGATCAATGGAGCTCAGTGCTTTATAGAGCAGCATATTTGATGGTTTACGGCCCTGGCTTCTTCCTTGGCCTTCTGTGTTTGGGAAAAACAGCTTTTGTAAAAGATTTCACACCTCCCTCAAAACAGCCACAGTGCCAGAGGATTGGAGGATAGCAAATGTCATACCAATCTTTAAAAAGGGAACGAGGGGGGACCCAGGAAACTATAGGCCGGTCAGCCTAACATCTGTACTGGGTAAGATGGTGGAATGCCTCATCAAAGATAGAATCTCAAAACACATCGACGAACAGGCCTTGCTGAGGGAGAATCAGCATGGCTTCTGTAAGGGTAAGTCTTGCCTCACAAACCTTATAGAATTCTTTGAAAAGGTCAACAGGCATGTGGATGCGGGAGAACCCGTAGACATTATATATCTGGACTTTCAGAAGGCGTTCGACATGGTCCCTCACCAAGGGTACTGAAAAAACTACACAGTCAGGGAATTAGAGGGCAGGTCCTCTCCTGGATTGAGACCTGGCTGAATACCAGGAAACAGAGAGTGGGTGTCAATGGGCAATATTCACAATGGAGAGAGGTGAAAAGCGGTGTGCTCCAAGGATCTGTCCTGGGACTGGTGCTTTTCAACCTCTTCATAAATGACCTGGAGAAAGGGTTGAGCAGTGAGGTGGTTAAGTTTGCAGACAACACCAAACTTTTCTGAGTGGTGAAGACCAGAAGTGATTGTGAGGAGCTTCAGAAGGATCTCTCCAAACTGGCAGAATGGGCAGCAAAATGGCAGATGCATTTCAATGTAAGTAAGTGTAAAGTCAAGCACATTGGGGCAAAAAAATCAAAACTTCACATATAGGCTGATGGGTTCTGAGCTGTCTGTGACAGATCAGGAGAGAGATCTTGGGGTGGACAGGTTGATGAAAGTGTTGACCCAATGTGCGGCGGCAGTAAAGAAGGCCAATTCTATGCTTGGGATCATTAGGAAGGGTATTGAGAACAAAACGGCTAGTATTATAATGCCGTTGTACAAATCGATGGTAAGGCCACACCTGGAGTATTGTGTCCAGTTCTGGTCGCCGCATCTCAAAAAAGACATAGTGGAAATGGAAAAGGTGCAAAAGAGAGCGACTAAAATGATTACGGGGCTGGGGCACCTTCCTTATGAGGAAAGGCTACGGCGTTTGGGCCTCTTCAGCCTAGAAAAGAGATGCCTGAGGGGGGACATGATTGAGACATACAAAATTATGCATGGGAAGGATAAAGTGGATAGAGAGATGCTCTTTACACTCTCACATAACACCAGAACCAGGGGACATCCACTAAAATTGAGTGTTGGGAGGGTTAGGACAGACAAAAGAAAATATCTCTTTACTCAGCGTGTGGTCAGTCTGTGGAACTCCTTGCTGCAGGATGTGGTGACGGCATCTGGTCTGGATGCCTTTAAAAGGAGATTGGACAAGTTTCTGGAGGAAAAATCCATTACGGGTTACAAGCCATGATGTGTATGTGCAACCTCCTGATTTTAGAAATGGACTATGTCAGAATGCCAGATGCAAGGGAGGGCACCAGGATGAGGTCTCCTGTTATGTGGTGTGCTCCCTGGGGCATTTGGTGGGCCGCTGTGAGATACAGGAAGCTGGATTAGATGGGCCTATGGCCTGATCAGTGGGGCTGTTCTTATGTTCTTTTGCTCTCCAAGGGTACTTACCAACCCTATAATTAAGTTCAGTCTTCATAACTATACCTGGCAGGAGACTTACGACCACATTAACAGCCATTTCCATCGCCTTCAGATTCACTCAGATTACACATCATTCAAAATGTTTTAGAATTACGTGAATTCTGTTAAAATGTATTGGAGTAACACAAATTCTGTATTATTTCTTTTAGGATAAGCACGTGGATCTTAAGTCTTCTGTGCAGAACACTCTGATAAGCAGCCAAATCCTGTGCCAAAATGGCTACTGCTGCATCTGGTGGTACTGCCAGGGCCGCTGGAAGTCTCCTTGGGGGAAGTCCCAAGCCCCGCAACAGGGCTTCTCAATTCTGTGCCAGCCATTTTGCCAGTGCAGATTTCAGAGCCTTCATGTTGGGTTTTGCAGAGTTCTGCTGGTCCTTTGCCCCCTCACCCTGGTTCCTCCCCTGCCCCATCCTCCCTTGTCCTCTCCCCATCTTGGAACGTCTCCTTCCCACCCCTGAGCCCCTTACTGGCACCTGGAGCTTTTACTGTTTTACTGGACTCAGCGCCAACTGGCACTGGGCCGGCACTGACTACTCTCTCAGTGTTGCAGACATGCCTTACAGCATGTTTGCAACACTCAGTGCCAGTATTGGAGCTCAGCGCTGGTGCTGGCCCACAATATGATTGGGCCCTAACTAACCATGGTAGGAACCCCAAACATCACCAGGAACTAGAGAGGAATGGAATTACATCCGCCCTTCAACAGATCGTGAAATGTAGGATAAATTACATCATCTTTAAATGTGCTTCATTTGGGGGGGGGGTTACTTTGAGTTCGACGAAAAGCAAATGTTTATATCTGTGGAGTACCATCTCCTACTTCACATGACACATTTTATTAACTTTTCCCTGAGTCTTAAACTGAATCAAGGCTAAGCCAACAAAGAGATTATAAACATATCAAGAGTTTATTTTGCGTGCTTGCCATATAGATTCTGCCAGATACAGTCTCCCATTTTCCTTTTCTCCTCTGCTTAGAAATCACATCACATTAATACAAGATTCCCAGCTACAAAGAAAGAGGAAAAAAGAAAGTTGTCACATTTAGTTTCAAATGGTTTTTAATGTCACAAAGAATTCAACTATGCTGCTGATTCACTACTCTCACATTGTCATGCGAAACAGTAAACAAGTTTTCAATCTTGTTCATAGCTCAAACAACCAATAACTAAAAAAATTCATTCTATTCATGCATTTTTTTGTTTTTAAAGAAAAATGTAAACATGTGACTGATGGTCCAATCCTATCCACACTTCCCTGGGAGCAAGCCCCATTGACTCTAATGGACCTTACTTCTGAGTAGACATACATAGGATTGGACTGTAAAGCTGCAATCCTATACACACTTTCCTGGGAGTAAGCCTCATTGAACACCTCATTCTGAGTAGATGTGCATAGGATTGCACTGTCAGTACATCAATTTTTAATGCAAATGCTTCAAGTCAACGGATGGTAACTATTATCCTATCCATTTTTATGTTTTAAAATTTTTCTGATCCTAGGACACCTGTGGGAATATTGGAGGCAGAAAAGTTTAAGTGGAAAACAGAAGAAACAAAAAGATTGGGATATGAGGAAACTATACAAAGAAAAAAATGAGAAACAATTATAGCTAATTATATTTTTAAAAATACACTGAAAACAAATTCATAGATCACCTACAATAATGTTCCATTCTTTATTAATGCAGACTGAACCCTTTAATATACAGAAATCATTTAAGAATTATTTTCCAAGTCTTTGTGCTTCATCTGCAGCTCCTTCTGCATGAAATAGACATTAGCAACAACTAAGTAAAAAATAATAATCTTGTGGTTTAGTTTCTCCTGAGGTTGCCCATGATGCAGAATATACTTCCTGAACAAAAATCTAAGCCTGGTAAGACTATTGAAGAGCCTCATCTGAAGGCATATAAAGCAGCCCCTTTGCTGAAGCTAAGCAGCTCAGGTTTTGGTCAATGCCTGCATGGGAGACTCCCCTGCATTCCAACTTTTTATATATACAGTACTCTCTCTCTCTCTCTGTGTTATACCGTGTAAAGACAGCATTATTCATTTAAACATAGAATTTTCCTGATCATGTTGCCTGCCTGTAGACTTAGGGAGACCGTACATTCAAATAAAATGTACAGTTACTTGTTACTTTCTCTTCATGATAATTCTGGGGGAGATGTGAGAGCTAGGTTAAGATTTCTCCCTAGAAAAGATAGTCTAGATGGCTGGTGTGGTGTTTAATTGTTTTTCCAGTGCTATGATAACCCACATCTTGCTAAACTGTCGTCCTGGATGTTGTGCTTGCTTGTTTTCATTTCTTTGCCACTTGCATTACAATCCTATGCCTGTGTACTCAGAAGTAAGTCCCATTGTGTTCAGTGGGGCTTACTCTCAGGGAAGTGTGCATAGAATTGCAGCCCTAGTTGCTGCTATGTGTAGAAAGCTAATTTTTGAAACATAAAAGGGCAAGCTCACTTTCCCCCTCTCTGCACTCACAGACAGAATGCCCTAACAGAGTCCAAACTATAGCTTTGGATTACATGGGACTTGCTACAAAAATTCACGGTTTTCACTATGAAAAAGTCCTGGAAGTGTAATTCAGACAAGATTACGTGAGCTGTACAGCATAGTTCTATATACGCTTACTTGGATGTAAGCCTCAACTCTCCTCTAGGTGGGATGGAGTCTTGTCTAAATAATCAGCTGAAATGGCAGCAAAAGTCATTGTAAAAGATTTAAGCAGCATGAAGTCCAGTCCTAACTTGCCCTAGAGCAGGCAGGCCAACTGGCCTGCCCCTTATGCAGAGCAGGGTTGGGGCCAAATGCAGGTCAGCACAGGTCAAGGGGAATTGTTTCCCCTTACCCTGAGTAAAGCTGCAGCAGCCCCAATGGGGCTACTCGGATCTGTGCCACCTGAAAAGGTGCTGCAGATTTGAACAGCCCCGGCCCAGGTTTAGGATCCAGCACAAGTGCCGGATCCTGGCTTCGCCCCTACTCACCCACTGCCCACCCATGGGTCCGCCCACTGCCTGCCCTCCCCTGCCCTGAAACACCTCTGCCCCACCCTCCTCATGCCCCCCCAAGACCCCCCTTGCAGACCCCCAAGCCAGCCTGACTCAGCTGGCAAAGGCTTACCTGATCCGCCAGGCATGGGGCTTGGGCTGGCCTCTTTCCTCAGAAGGTGGCGCAAAAGCGCCTCACAGCACTTTTGCGACACCCTTCAACTGGCGGAAGGGCCTTATGGCAGTGCACTCGAGTGCACACACTGAGTTGTGCCCATGGTAGCTTCTTTCTGCACCTCCCAAGCCTGAATTAAATATTGGAACAGAGAGTGCTTCACTGTAGAAGAGAACCTCTATTTCTTCTTTTTTATGAACAGTGAATTTCTGTAAAAAGGTCCACGGAAATTTCAGATGTTTCTGTTTGTGCTGCTCATTTTTCAGCAGGGCCAAGTTTCTCTTATAGTCCCACAGCATCATTGGTTTTTCATTCCTCATTCTCAAATGCATGTGTTTTGCCCACAAGAATGGAGATGTTCTGGCACAAAAAAGGTTGAAACATCATGAGAATTCAGATTCCTTGGCTGTCACGCCTGGTTTGGCTGCAAGAATGAAGCTGATTTGGCACCAGTTGATTAAAATATGAAAATACAGATGGATTAACACAAAAAAGTTTAAAATATTGTGAGAATGGAGATAGTTTGACATGAGAATGTTGCAAGAATGCTGATGTGGCAAAAGTGCATACTGCTTGTTCATTTAAGTGTGACTTGTAAACATATTTGTCAAAAGCATAAGGGTTTTAGAATGACTGCCAGAAATTGAAGATGAGGATTCAAAAGTGACAGAGCAGAACCATGAATATTCTGCACAGATGTAATTAATTTTTCAAATTAATGGCATGTCTCATCTTTTCCTATCCCTCAGAGCAGTGTTTCTCAAACTGTGGGTTACGAACCAATTTCAGGTGGGTCCCCATTCATTTCAATATTTTATTGTTAATATATTAGACTTGATGGTTGGCAACCTTCAGTCTTGAAAGACTATGGTATAAGCCTACAGCACCCGGTATTCCCAGGCAGTCTCCCATCCAAGTACTAACCAGGCCTGACCTTGCTTAGCTTCTGAGATCAGCCAAGATCAAGCATGTGCAGGGTAACAGTTGCTGCTCCCATGGTATTTGACTGCATCTGGGGAAATGCTACAGGTCTGTACTTCTAACAGGCTACTATGTATATGCTTTTAACAACGATACAGACTGCACTTGCTCCCGGTGTGGAAGGGATTGTCACTCCCGGATTGGCCTTTTCAGCCACACTAGACACTGTGCCAGAACCACCTTTCAGAGCGCGATACCATAGTCTTTCGAGACTGAAGGTTGCCAATACAAGTAAATGGGACTTGCTTCTGGGTAAGTTTGGGTAGGACTGCAGCCTAGAATTGTTAAAAATTTTCCTGTTTGATGACGTCACTTCCGGTCATGACATCACTTCCAGTGGGTCCTGATAGATTCTCATTCTAAAAAGTGGGTCCCAGTGCTAAATGTGTGAGAACCACTGCCTCAGAGGGTGAAGACATAGGGCCAGTCCAGATTTTTTTAACCACTCCCCATAAGCACAGTGAGGAGAGGGAGCAAGTGCAAGACTCTCACAGAGTACACCTGCCCTTCCACCAATTCTGCCAGCCATTCAGATCAGCATCACACTAGCAAATAAGCCCTTTGCACAGGTAAATGTGCAAATAACAGTCCCAAATAAAATGGGATTTTTTTTTATAGTGCTCAGATTGTAGATTTACCTGTGTTTGCAGAATGGCAAAACTACATCCTCCACTCTCAAAACGACATGTTTGTATGCACTCTTCTGGACACTGTCATGGTTTCTTCTCATCTATAGTATGCTTCCCCTGCATTCAGGGTGACCAGATGTCCTCTTTTTCCAGAACATGTCGAATTTTGTAGCCTTGTATCCTGGAAAAGAACTTAAATGTCCTCCTTTTCCCTGTGAGCAGGCACATCCCTGCAAGCAGCACATATGCTTCTTGTAATTAATAAATTATATAGTAATATATAGTAAATTATAAATTCAAAAATTATAAATTATACAGTAATATAGTTTTAAATTTAATAATAAGTAATATAGTGTTTAAATTAACCACATTAAATCAATATGCAAATGTTTTTAGTTTTTATTTTGTTATGGCTTGGATTTTTCTTGGATGTCCTACATTTTGGGGTGCCTTGTACACTTTTGCAGTTATGAGATCTGGTCACCCTACTTTATTCCACACCCACTTTTGGCTCTTGTAGTTTTACAAACAGAAATTTTTCTTCTAGTTAGGGGCTTCTCTCCCACCTTAACCTAAAGGGAATCTCAAAAAGAAATGCTTGAGAAATTCACTCTAATTATTGTCCTGCATTAATTTTAAGAGACTCACTATACCTACAGTCATATATGATTGTTAACATAAATAGGTTCACTATTTCACCTCAATCATTTATTACTATCATGTGAATCAGTGGCATAGCAAAAGATTGTGTAACCCAGTGATGATCTCAAAATGATGCCCTGGAAGGGGTATCACAACCAGAAGTGACATCACACCTGGACATTTAGGAAAAGTGAAAATTGGGGGAAAACGCACCTCCTCCCCCCAACAACTCACCACCCACATAGTCTGCAGCCTCCCCCCCAGTTAATGACATAGTTTAGACATCTATCTGCTGCCAGGGGTCGAAGAATATTTTGTAAACCCCCTCCATGACAAAATCAAATTTAATTAAGTAAATAAAAAAGAAGTGTGCCCCTTATTGGTTAGAGACACTGTACTGGGATGAAGAAGGATGGTTCTTCTCCCCTTGCTAAATATACCATTTGAAAAATAATAATAATACAATAATACAGGTATTTATATACCGCCTTTCTTGGTCGTTAGATTTCTCCTCAGACTTTAATTCAAGGCGGTTTACATAGGCAGGCTAAACTAAATCCCAATAGGGATTTTTACAATTGAAGAAGGTTCTGTCTTTCAAGAACCACAACATTTCAGATGGATCTTTAATGATCTGGTATCACATTCTGGCCTCCATTTTCCTCCCACACAGGCTGATAGCGGCCAAAGAGCAGGTGGAATAACTCAGCATAACTCTGCTAGGCTTGTCAGTTGCTTCAAGGTCTTGGCATTCACGGTGCCAGTGGCCTCGAACTGGCAACCTTCGGATGTTATCGGAGGCAAACGGAGGCTCTACCCTCTAGACCAGACCTCCTGTCCTTTAAAAAAGTGCTTCTTTACCCAGTTAGCAGGGGTAACTGTATTAAGATACATGGAAATGAGAGCTGACTCAGTTGGTCTCATGCTGTATCATAATAACATCTCATTGGCTCTCAGAACAATCAGTCTTATAGGTCTGTTTTGAGTTAAAGAAATCCACTTTTTGTTCCATAAGGGAGTTGCATTTTCATTTTCTGGTTAATTGGCCATAACTTTTGATAGAATACAGACATTCCAAAGCTGTTTGATTCATTGAAATCTGAATTAAATTACCTTTCCAACTATCTATACATAGTTGGCAACCTTCAGTCTCGAAAGACTATGGTATCGCGTTCTGAAAGGTGGTTCTGGAACAGCGTCTAGTGTGGCTGAAAAGGCCGATTCGGGAGTGACAATCCCTTCCACACTGGGAGCAAGTGCAGTCTGTCCCTGGCCTGTCTCCCTGGCTATGGGCCTTTGCCTCTTAGCCTCAGACTGTTGGCCAAGTGTCTCTTGAAACTGGGAAAGGCCATGTTGCACAGCCTGCCTCCAAGCGGGCCGCTCAGAGGCCAGGGTTTCCCACTTGTTGAGGTCCACTCCTAAGGCCTTCAGATCCCTCTTGCAGATGTCCTTGTATCGCAGCTGTGGTCTACCTGTAGGGCGCTTTCCCTGCAAGAGTTCTCCATAGAGGAGATCCTTTGGGATCTGGCCATCATCCATTCTCACGACATGACCGAGCCAACGCAGGCGTCTCTGTTTCAGTAGTGCATACATGCTAGGGATTCCAGCACGTTCCAGGACTGTGTTGTTTGGAACTTTGTCCTGCCAGGTGATGCCGAGAATACGTCTGAGGCAGCGCATGTGGAAAGCATTCAGTTTCCTCTCCTGTTGTGAGTGAAGAGCCCATGACTTGCTGCAGTACAGAAGTGTACTCAGGACGCAAGCTCTGTAGACCTGGATCTTGGTATGTTCCGTCAGCTTCTTGTTGGACCAGACTCTCTTTGTGAGTCTGGAAAACGTGGTAGCTGCTTTACCGATGCATTTGTTTAGCTCGGTATCGAGAGAAAGAGTGTCGGAGATCGTTTAGCCAAGGTACACAAAGTCATGGACAACCTCCAGTTCATGTGCAGAGATTGTAATGCAGGGAGGTGAGTCCACATCCTGAACCATGACCTGTGTTTTCTTCAGGCTGATTGTCAGTCCAAAATCTTGGCAGGCCTTGCTAAAACGATCCATGAGCTGCTGGAGATCTTTGGCAGAGTGGGTAGTGATAGCTGCATCGTCGGCAAAGAGGAAGTCACGCAGACATTTCAGCTGGACTTTGGACTTTGCTCTCAGTGTGGAGAGGTTGAAGAGCTTTCCATCTGATCTGGTCCGGAGATAGATGCCTTCTGTTGTAGTTCCAAAGGCCTGCTTCAGCAGGACAGCGAAGAAGATCCCAAACAAGGTTGGTGCAAGAACACAGCCCTGCTTCACGCCGCTTTGGATGTCAAAGGGGTCTGATGTGGAGCCATCAAAGACAACAGTGCCCTTCATGTCCTTGTGGAAGGATCTGATGATGCTGAGGAGCCTGGGTGGACATCCAATCTTTGGGAGAATCTTGAAGAGGCCATCCCTGCTGACCAGGTCGAAAGCCTTCGTGAGATCTATGAAGGCTATAAAGAGTGGCTGTCGTTGTTCCCTGCATTTCTCCTGCAGTTGTCTAAGGGAGAATACCATATCAGTGGTGGACCTGTTGGCTCGGAATCCGCACTGTGATTCTGGATAAACGCTCTCTGCAAGTACCTGGAGCCTCTTTAGTGCAACTCGGGCAAACAACTTTCCTACAACGCTAAGGAAAGAGATGCCACGGTAGTTGTTGCAGTCACCCCTGTCGCCTTTGTTCTTGTACAGCGTGATGATGTTTGCATCCCTCATGTCTTGAGGTACTCCACCTTCTCTCCAGCAGAGACAAAGGATTTCATGCAGCTCAGTGATGATGATCTCTTTGCAGCACTTTAGGACTTCAGCAGGGATGCTGTCTTTTCCAGGTGCCTTGCCAAAGGCAAGGGAGTCCAGGGCCACATGAAGTTCTTCTAGGGTTGGTTCACTGTCAAGCTCCTCCAGCACAGGCAGGCAGTCACTGTTGTTCAGCGCTTCTTCGGTGACTACATGTTCTCTGGAATATAGCTCAGAGTAGTGCTGCACCCAGCGTTCCATCTGCTGCACCCGATCCTGGATGACCTCGCCTGCGGCAGACTTCAGAGGGGCAATTCTCTTCTGTGTTGGACCTAGGGCCTGCTTGATACCATCATACATCCCCTTAATGTTGCCTGTGTCAGCTGCTATCTGTATCTCGGAACAGAGCTGGAGCCAGTAGTCGTTAGCACATCTCCTGGCAGTCTGCTGGACTTTGCTGCGAGCAGCTCGGAGGACCTGCAGGTTGTGCTCACTGGGACAGGCCTTGTATGCTGCTTGAGCTCTCCTCTTTTCCTCAATGACTGGTGTCAACTCCTCAGAGTGGGCTTCAAACCAGTCTGCCGTCTTGTTGGTCTTCTTGCCAAATATGGACAAGGCGTTGTTGTAAACGGCATTCTTGAAATGTTCCCAACTATCTATAACTTGATGGAATTATTCATACATACCAAGGTTTCCACTGTTTTGGCCACTTGTGTCAAGTTCAGTTCGTTTCCCCTGTAAAGCTTGTTGCCCGGTGCAAATGCTACTCCCTGCACCACTTTAGCTCCACCACTGATGTGAATCCACTTTTGTTAGTGAGGTTGTAAATGATTTTCAGGTTCGACTATTATTTTCTCAGGTAGAAAAGCTGGTCTGATAAAACATAGCCCTTTTCTATTTTTTTTTTTTTAAACTATGGAAATACAGGCCCTCAGTTTCCAGGGCTGTTAGAGCAAATCTAAGTTCATGAAAGAAAGAAAAAACAGACACCTCAATTTCCTTTCAAGAAATGTTCATATTAGTGAAAAAGTTTATGGGAAATCGCAGTTTCTCCGCATGCAGCCCTTGCAATAACACAATAAATATTTCATTCTACATCACAACATTGGTTACCCACACTTAATATAGAAGTGTCATTAATTCCCAGTTGCTGGGATAGGAGTGCTTGTCTGGCAACTGCCTGAGCTCATTACTGGAAGACCTTCTGAAATGCAGCATGTAGCATGCTAGTCATAAAACAGAAGTCCTCTGGTTTCCCTTTTAAGCACAAGACAATTATTAGCACCAATTCTTTCCTGGCTGGTGTTGCAAAGCCTCCCTTTCATCTGTTTTCCTGCCCCCTTTATTCATGTTGGGTTTGAGTAAGGCTTCTAATTACTAGCTCACAGACATGGGCTGAGCTTCCCTTTGAAATCTCAATTTTCTTAAGTAGTTTGTGGATGCAGGCTGGATATGTGTTGCCAACTTGCTCAGTAATATTATCTATTTTAGGCAAGGACATAACCAGAGAAGAATGAATGTCTTCTTCTTGCAGATCATAAGAGACAGACAAGCACTGACATTTACAAATACATCTGTTTGTACAAATGACTGAGCACATACATGCAGATGACAAGGTACACTTGGCACACATGCTTAAAACTGTATCTGTTCTTTAATCCCAGTTCTTTATGCCCAATCCTGAGCTGCCCGGCATGCAAGGCTGCCGTGGTGCCAAAACGGCTACCGCAACATCCAATGCCCATCAGGCACCAGACATTTGTCCCCATCCCCTGGGAAAAGGAAATAGCCCCGCAACAGGGCTACTCAGCTCTACAGCAGCTCTTGCAGAGCCCAACATGGGGCTCAGGATCCGGTGCAGCTGATCAGTACTTTTCCTTAAACTATCAGTTACAGTTTGATCAATCTTGTTTAAAAATATGGAAGCCGGATATTTCTTCTGATAGGAGAAAAATCTAGTGCAATTCAGTCTCTGACAGTAAAGTGAAAGTCTTCTGTTATTAAACTTACTTACCAGAAGAAGTAGGTCACAAAAATTAGGTCAAGAACCCACCCTTTCTGTGCTGGCCCAACCAGATGCAGGAAACCAATACCAAATAATCCTCTGTCCCAGAGTAGTAAAAAGAAAATGCTCTTTCAACATTCAGCTGTGCAATAGGAGCTGAACACGCAACTCAAAGTGGGCTCACTTCATTCTTTTTTTTTTTTCCAGTCACGGAATGTCTTTAACTGAAATGCATGTTTGTCAAACCTTTGAGTGCAAACCACCCCTGCTTTAATAGGTTTGGATTTTACACCAGGAGCTGCTCTCACTCTTAACATTTCTCTTGGTAAAACACAGTGGAGTTCAGTCTGGCTTGAGCAACCTAAGCCTTGAAAACTGAGTCTGAGAGGAGCGCCCTGAGAGACCAGGTTGTGACTTGTTTGTTTTTAAAGAGCAAGTTGCCAGCTCTCCTTAGTACACACTAAAATCTGAAAATGTCTTCAATTTTCACTAAAGGCTTAGAATTGATTCTCACATTAGTTTTTCTGACACAGAGATTAACGTTCATGTCAGGAAAGCACATATCATGCAATATAAGAACAGCCAAGTGAATTCTCTTGGCGTCCCATGAGGAAAGAACCAGTGGCGTCACTTGGGTTGGCGTCACACAGTGCGGGAGGCCAGTGCTTCACCCCCCTGCAGTGGGCGGGGCAACACTTTAGGTGGTGGGCATGGTGATCTACCATCCCCCCGCCCCCACAGGTTTTTTTGGCTGTACCTTTTGATAGAATAAAGATATTTCAACATAGTTTGTTTCATCACATTCTGCATGACATGCAGCAAGGTCCAAGCCTGGGGAGGCAATACACACTCTCTCTCCCCCCTCAAGCTTAAACAGACTGCCCACCCTCCAGAAGTCAATTTTTAAAAACTCACCTCTTCTTCCCCCAGTCAGAGCTAGGGAGAGCTCAGCACAGATCCCCTGAATAAACCAAAAAGCTGCTTCTGGTGCTATACAGAGTGGTCACTTGCACAGGCTCCCTGCTTTTCTTTTTTTCAACAGAAGAGAAGCAACTCTTCCCGTTGCCTCCCCAGAACTTGCTGATGCAGGCACCCTACTATTTTTTGATTGGACACCAGCTGCCCTGCTTAAATTTATTGGAAGACACCCATGATTACAGACTAACCTGCTGAAGGCAACTCTTCTTGTGGCCAGTTGAAGACACAAGCACTGTCTTTTATTATTGGGCAAACAGAGGTAGCTCTCCCTGGTGGCTTTAATTACTCAGGCGTCCCTGCCTGTTTGGTCCCTTGCAAGCCACCACATTGACTGAGCTGATTGGCAGCTCTCCTTGTTTCCTCCATGTTTGTGTGTGTACTGCTTTAAGTGAACTGTGTGCTGGAGCAGAGAGAAGCAGCTTCAGAAAAGCAAAAGGTACATTTCAAAAACTTGTTGAGTCCTTTCCTTTTCTTTTTTTTTTAACTTGCTGGGTTAAGTGAGGTGCTACCTCTCTGACGGCATGTCACTAAGAACAGTTCATGGAACCATCTTACAGTATTTGCATCCCAGATACGGCCATTGAATGCTAGAGAATCTGATGTGTTATGGGATCAGAACCTTGAAGCATATCACAGTTTATCTGCTACAAATAATCAGCTTCATGTCATAATTCAACTAGGGAATCTGAGTAGTATAACAGCCCAATCCTATCCACACTTTCCTGGGAGTAAGCCCCACTGAATCTAATGGGACTTCTGACTAGATGTGCATAGGATTGGGCTGTAAGTTATGATGATGATGACCACATAATGAAAGTTCTATTACTGGCAGTCAAATCCTATCTAAATCCCGGTGTGACGATGCAGCTGTGTCGGTGCTACCACTGCTGTTTCCTGTGGGGGATTTTCAGCTGCTGGAGGTCTCTCTAGTGTAAGAGGACATTTGTCCCCTTGCCCTTGGGTAACCACTATGGGTCAACTCAGATCTGTGCCAGTGCACTCACTGGCACAAGTCCATGTTGACCCAGGAAGGAGGATCAGGCCCAGGAAGGGGGTTGGGATTTATTGTGCATCACCTCCACCAATCCCACCCCTCTCCCAGGCCAATCCGCCTTCCTGAAACACCCCATCAATGCTTCTGTTCATCTCACCTCCTACCTCTTCCACCCACCCCCTGCCCTGCAGAGGCTCACTTGCTCCGGTGGGTTTCTGTGGGTCTGCCATCACATGGAAGACCACTTTGGACTCCCCACCAGCAGAGCCAGATACCTTTTGCCAACTGACAATAAAATTAGGGCTAGGAGCCTAGTCTGTCAAATGGTTGAAGGAAGCATCTCAGCAAGAATGGCTTCTTTTGCCATAATGCTGAGATATTCAATCTGTGCGTCGGGGCTCCCTGGGGAGGCGTGGCTAGCCAGAGGTGTCGTGAAGCATGGGGGGGAGAGAGGTGGCCACAGCTGCTCAGCTCAGTTGCACCTGCTGCCTCCCGACTTGCTGCTTTTATGTGACTGTGAACGAGGTGGGTGGGGCAGTGTGAGGTGGGGAGGGTGTGTGAAACATATTGGGGGGAGGTGTCCCATCTCAGCACAGGGCGCACAGCTGGCAGGCTTCAAATTGGGAGGGAAGCCTGACCTAGAGAGAGCAGTGCAGGAGGGAGCCCAGCCTGCTCTGGGGGGGGGTGTCCAAATGCCACAGCCTGCATTCCTCTGTCTTGCCTGGGGGGAATAGGGGTGGCATCTCCATGTTGGGGTGTGTGTATGTGAGCATGCCCCCATTTACTTTGGGGGTGAGTTGTAATCTTGCTCTGTGTTGCTGCAATCCTATCCACACTTTCCTGGGAATAAGTCCCATTGACTCAAATGGGACTTACTTCTGAGTAAACTTACCTAGGCTTGGGGTCTGTGTCAGCTTAACCAAGGATCTTCACCTTTCTCTTTTTCCTCCCCCTTCAAAAAAGAAAAAAAAGCCAGTCTTAATGACTTTGTCTCAAAAAACTAATTAAAAAATAAAAATATCCTTTCCTTTTCAGTCATCCCCCTTTTTCCTCCTGCCTCCTGGGGGGGGGGGTACTTCCCATGTTGGCTGCTATTGTAAGACAATCCTAGCTAGGTCTACTCAGAAGTAAGTCCTATTGTGTTCTATGGGACTTACTCCAAGGAAAGTGAGGTTAGGATTGCAGCCAAACAGTTTCTGGGTCTCAGTTTCACATCTGTTTGCAATTAGCAGATACACACAAAAATGTCTTCCCCTCCCCCAGCAAATTCATCACTTCTCCCCCCCTTTCCAGAACCCTCCAGGTGTGCTGCTAACTCCAGGCACAATCCTAACCAGGCCTACTCAGAAGAAAGTCCTATTTTGTTCATTTTTGTTCATTTTGTTCATTTTGTCCTATTTTGGGGGCTTACTCTCAGGTAAGTGTGGTTAGGATTGCAGCCTCAGAGTGCTGGCAGCTGTTTTTTTGTTTCTAGTGTATAATTATAACACCTTCATCCCCATTTGGGGGTAACTGAGGTGAGGTGATGTAATGGGGAGCTGTGGCCAATGGCCACAAGGATCAGGAGAGCCGGAAAAAGAGAACCACTGACATAATGATACAGTGGTACATGGAGCTCCACCTACCAAAATTCTTATCCACCACAAAAAGTACAGGAGCTCTGCTGCCCATTTGCTTTGGTGATCGAAGGTCACTCAATGTCACCAAGTGAGTTTAACCAGCAAATTGGAGCTCTTCGTGGTAGGATCAAAATTCTACTCCTGGAATTGGACCTCATGTTGCATATTAGTCTGAACATGAAGAAGTTGTTTTGGGAGAATGTGGCTTACCAGGAAATTTAGCACCAGTGCAGAGTAAGAGGGGAACATTCCATCAGCACCATTTTTCTAAAAACAGTGCTGCTCTAGGAGTCATATTAAGTGGCTCATAACAGCAGACTCCAAATTCCAAACCCAACCTCCAAACTCATTTTTAAAATGAATGAGGTTTTCTGAGCTGTATAAGCAAACATTGTATTAGGCAAAGCCTCAAAGACCAGAGAAACTTGATTATAACCAGCATATTCACAGTCCTCTGAAAAACAGTTAACCAATATTGCCACTGGCAGGACATCTTGTTTGGCCACAGTGTTCCTCAGAATGAAACGGAAAAGGAAAAATGCTAATTGCTACATTTTATATAACATCTATATTCTTTTTTACCTAAAAGTTTCTGAACGAACGAAGACCCCTTTCCTCAAGAACTTCCTCAAAGCTATATGAACAGAACTACTTATTATAGTCTTATTCACTGCCAAATTTAGAGGGTGGGTGGTCCAGCTCTTTACCATGCCATTCTTCTCAAAACCAAACTCCCCCCTTCCCTCCTAAATTCCTTCCAATACCTCACTGCCCTAAGAGAATGTACAGATGCATTCAAAGTTCAGTTGACCAAGAGACGGAAATTCTACGTTGCCTTCTTATAAACATGTATTGAAGGCCACGTGACTCTTGACCCTGATAATACAGGCCTTGATAATACAGGTGCCTAAATGCTGGTTGCCCTGCATCTTCTGACTCAGCCAGGAGATTTCAAAGGCCTTCTTCTCTACAAAAGAGAAGATGGAGAGAAGCTGCAGGAAGAGCCTGCTTTGCCTCCAAATAGGAAGGAAGCTGGGGCATGATCCCTGGGGTCCAGTGAGGATAGGCAAGACCTGGCACAGACAGTGGCATAGCTAAGGGGGTGCAGGGGGTAGTAGTTGCACTGGGCATAAAGCTTTAGGGGGGCAACAAGCTGAGCTTGACACTAGCAACCAAAATTGTGAAAATCTTGGTATGTATGAATAATACCATCATGTTAGATATCATTGGAAAGGTAATTTAATGCTGAACACAATGCAATAAACAGCACTTGAATATCTGTATTCTATCAAAAGTTATGGCCAATTAATCAGAAAATGAAAACACAACTGCCTTGTGGAACAGGCCTATGAGACTGAGTGTTCTGAGTGCCAATGAGATATTATGATACAGCATGGAACCAATAACTTTTTATTTATTTACTTAGTTAAATTTGATTTTATCATGCAGGGGGGCTACAAAATCTTCTTTGGCCTCGGGTAGCAGATAGATGACTTAGCTATGTCACTGACTGGGGGGAGGAGGTGGGTTCCCCCAATTTTCACATTTTAAAAAGCCTGGTTGTGACATCACTTCCTGTTGTGACATCACTTCCAGGGCAACATTTTGAGCTTTGCACCGGGCTACATGATCATTAGCTACGCCACTGGGCACAAACACTCCTTTCTTCAATCAGTAGGCCAGATTGTCAGCCCGGCTTAAGGCCGTGATGAGGGAATTCTGCCAACTCAAGGACTCATAAGTAGGGAATCAAAATAGACCATTCCAGGCCTTAAAGGCCCAGACTGTTATTTTATATGACCAGGAATGAATGACGGATGCCATTGACAGATCCAAGCCAGTGCTCAAGAGAGAAGGGAAGCACAGACTCTAATTACGATTAGCTAATTGGCCATGAAATTTAATGAAAGGGATTGGGTGCCCTGGGTGTGCTGGGGGAGGGGAGCTCTACCCTCTTGTCAGTATTACCAGATTTGTATTTGAAATTCTCACAGGAAACCTCAGAATCCTCAGTTTTTGCTTAAAATGCTCTCTCACACACTGTACTTGGCTAGAATTTGCTAAGAATATTACATGCAAACCGTTTTTTTTGGTTTGTATTTGTGTTTAATAAAATAAAGGCTGCTAGCGTGCCTCCCTGGCGCGCTAGCAAGTATTGCCAGGGCTTTCCCCCCTTTCAACTGGCAGCAGGTATTTGCTGCCAGCTGATTGACTAGCTAGCCAAAAGGGGGTCGGAGAGCTGCTCAGGCAAGTGTGCGCCTGAAGAGCTCAGTCCATTCCTAGCAAGCGACGTGAGCAGACGCTTAGCCAGGAGCAGGAGGAGGCTGCCCTTGGGATGGGGCTAGAGCGATGCGAGGCGTGCTTTCAAGCCCCATCTCTGCCCCAAGCCCCGTGTGAGGGCTGCGGCTGCCCCACAGAGCTGAGTGGGTGGTGGGAGCCTCTTGCAGCCTAGGCTGCAGGCTCAGCAAGCCATGCTCACAGTGGCAGTGATGGTGGGAGCCTCCTTCAGGCGGCGGGGCATTTGGGGGCAATTAGGCGAGGTTGTGGTGGCCATTTTGAGGGCCGTGTGGCACAGCATGGCTGGGACAGCCCGGCGCCATTTTCATCCTCATGCTCTGCCCCCCCCCGCTGCCAGGGATCTGCTGCCAGGGCCCAGCAGGCAGGCGGCCTTCCTGATTGGGGGCTGCTAAGGGGGGCTTTTGGAGGGTGCTAATTTCAGCCCCCCTCCCCCCCATGCCTTATCAACTGTGGCTGACTGTCCCCCTGCTGTTGTTTTTAAGGGTGCTTTTGGAGGGACTATCTTCACCTCCCCCAGTGCCTTATCAGTTGCTATGGACTGCGCTCCCCACGTTGTTTTTTCAGGCTTGGCATCCTCATTGGGGGCATCTCTGTGGGGCAGGATAGGCACCCCTCACCCCTCCCCTGCCCTGCTCAGGTGCTCTGCTCAGATGTAACCCCTTGAGCAGACACAAGAAGGCGGCAGCAGGGCGATCCGAGCGTCAGTGACAACAGAGAGATCCAGTCGTCAAGGCTATCGTGCCCCTCTCCTGGAGCTGCTGAATCCTACTGGTTAAAACAAGAACATAGGGGTGGTGGGCCCCTGTCTCATACACTATCCTGGGGGGTGGAAACATGGGTAAAAAGACACAGAAGTCAGGTGGTAAGGCCGCCAAAAGCCCTACCCCAGTGCGGCCACCCACATCCCCCCTTCTTCTTTGGATGAGGAGGATCAGATGGCGGAGTTTTGTGCCTTTATGGCCCGTTACGAAGCCAGACAAAAAGAAAAAGCACTCAGGAGAGCTGGTCAGAGTGATGGGGCTTGAGTTCCGGTCTGGCCCCTGGTCCATGCAGGTCCGCCAGAAAAAATAAAGGTGCATTGATGGGTGCCTCTCTCTCCCCCCTAAGCAGGTTGCTGCCTCAGCTGGTGAGCTGGTCACTGCCGAGGAGGGTAACCCACAAGATGACAGCTCCCCTGAAGTTGAGGCAGTCAGCCCACTTAAGAAACCACGACTGCAGGCCTATAGAGGCAGCGGGGGGGGGGGGGGCAAGGTGAGCCAGTGTTTGACTTTGACCAGAAGCTGGAACTGATTTGGGATGAGTGGTAGGAGCTTAACTGGCCTTCTGGCCGGACTGTCTCAGAGCAACCATGGTCCTCATGGGGGCCTCCTACTTTCTGGCATGGTCCTAGCTATCCACAGTACCCTTGGGCTTTGGGCTGGGCACATCCATACACCAAAGTTAGACCCAAGGCTGGGAGAGCACCCCCCCCACCTTATTGGCACTACCTGGCTGTGCACGAGCCCAATTTTGATCAACAGGATTTGGATGGGAGGGTGATTCTCTGGGTCTGGTGGAAGAGCAGGAAAAGCCTAAGATTTCGTATGGCACTATAGCCATCCCTCTGGGTGGGCATCTCCCCTTGGCGGTCAAGGAAAAAATATGGCGAGGTGACTTTATAAACATGTTTAGCCTTTTACACATTGAGCCTGAGCCGACCCCCAAAGTGGGTGACCCTGTACAAGATGTTGAAACCATTAAGCAAAGAAAAATTGGACCAATTGGCTCAATGGTTTCATCATATATTCTGGGGTCACTGTCCAGATGTACCCCAAGAAGGTGGGGAAACTTTTTAAATACCTGGACATTATTCATCGCGCTTTCCGTGACCATACTGGGGCAGTTTGGATGGCCTATGACCACCATTTCTGTATCAGGGCTTCTCATGACCCTGCTCTGGATTGGACTGTATCCCAGTGGGAACTCTGGGTGCAGTTGGTTCTGCCTGCCAGGGCAACGTTTGGCAATAGGGCCGACAGCAGGCATTTAATTACACGCAACAAAATTCAGCAGCATAAAGCACCGGGCGGTGCGCAGTGGGTTCAAAACTCTCGCGCATGCTTCGAGTTTAACGCCACTGGGAAATGTAATAGGCAGGGATGCTCCTATTCCCACAGCTGTGGCATGTGGGGAGCCAAGCACCCGGTTGTGAAATGCCCCAGAATCAGTGGTCCCCAGTCGGGTTTATGACACTTTACCCAGGGTGGGAAAAAGTCCAGCAGCGAACCCGCGGCAGGTGTTAATAAGGGGCCCAATGCTGATTAGGATTTTTGCCTTGGGCTACTGGCTGCAATTTTATAATGATCAACCTGCAGCTCAGTTGTTGTTTTAAGTTTGGCTTTAGGATTCCTGCGCCTCCAGCTGCCAGCCACACTTTTGCTCATAACCTCCGGTCCGTTAAAGGCACGGAGGATGTGGTGAGGCGTAAGATAGCCAAGGAGGCAGGCAGGGTAGTTGGACCATTTATTGTTCCTCCAGTAACCTGCAGGTGTCACCTTTGGGAGGGTTACCCAAAAAAGCCCTGGGTCAATTCAGGCTGATTCACCACCTGTTTTTTCCAGAAGGTTCTTCTGTAAATGACAGGATACCCGCCCACCTGGCTCAGTCAGATACATTTCCTTAGATGAGGCTGTTAGCCACCTCAGGAAGTGTGGCTCTGGGGCTTTGATGGCCCCAGATATTGAATCTGCCTTCAGACTATTGCCAGTGCACCCCCGGGACTTTTGCCAGTTGGGTTTTCATTTTGAAGGGGGTTATTACTTAGATCGGGCACTGCCAATGGGATGTTCAATTTCCTGTGTGGTTTTTGAGGTGTTTAGTTCATTTCTGGAATGGACTGTACGCTTTAGAATGGGGCTGCAATCCACTGCCCACTAACTTGATGATTTCCTTTTCATGGGGCCTCTGTTGAATGGCGACTGTGCTCGGCTTCTGGGTGATTTTACAGCTCTGTGTGGACACCTGGGGGTCCCTTTGGCGCATGACAAGACAGAGGGCCCAGTCAATAAGCTCACCTTTTTAGGTATCAAGTTAGACTCGGTGGCACAGACCAGTCGCCTGCCCAGGGATAAATTGGACAAATTGACTGGGATGTTAGCCAGTGCCCTGAGGTTCCATAAGTTAATGTTAAAAGAATTACAAAGGCTGGTTGGACACCTTAACTTTGCTTGTAAGGTCATTGCCCCTGGCAGGGCCTTTGCCTGGCGATTATGCGATGCTATGGTTGGGCTTAGGTACCCGTCCCACAGACTTCGGGTATCCTTGGGTATGAGGGAAGATTTGAAACTGCTGTTGGAATTTTTGAAAGAATTTAATGGGATCTCATTTTGGAGATCTTCACAGTTAATTGAAGCTGAACTCCAAGTTCACTTGGATGCTGTGGGAGGTATGGGATTTGGAGTGTTCTTTAGAGGGCGTTGGTGCACGGCTCCTTGGCCACAGGTTTGGGTTCAAGAAGGGATCACCAGGGATTTGACCATTTTAGAACTTTTTCCAATTGTTGTGGCAGTCCATTTGTGGGTGGGGGAGTTTGCTAACTCTTCTGTTCGCTTTTGGTGCGATAATCAGGCTGTGGTCCACATAATTAACCTGCAGACCTCCAAATCCCCCTGGGTTATGAATTTGGTTAGAGTCTTTGTTAAGCAGTGCCTAGCTATCAACACTGTTTTGTCAGCCAGGCATGTCCCTGGGATTGAAAATAGCACAGCCGATGCTCTCTCTCAATTCCAGGAGGAGAGTTTTCGGCAGCTAGCGCCTGAAGCCAATCAGGATCCTGAGCCCATGCCCCAATGGCTGTGGGACATTGGTATGATGAGGTCCAGGAAGCCATCTGGGCATTGCTGGCTTCATCTGCCTGAGCCAGCTACATGAGTAAGATCCATGAGTTTTGCGATTTTTTTAGGTTAACTTCGGTGCCAGAACAGGGACCATTCACACCACATACTCTTATGCAGTTCCTTTTAGGACTACGTGACAGGGGTATATCCTGCAAGTCAATGTCCATTTATCTGGTGGCCATTTCTTTTCAGTCAAGGGCTGGGGAGTTCAGGACTTCACCAAAGAGTTCAGGGTGCATAAAATGGTAGCGGGGCTCAGAAGGAGATTCCCAGTGGGACCAGATAAGCATTGACCAATTACACCTACTATATTAAATGGGCTGAGTATGGAGTTTCGTGCCATGTGTTCCTCAGCCTTTGAGTCTCTGTTGTTTAGAACAGTGACTCTTGTAATGTTTTATGGGGCGTTTTGCCCAGGTAAGGTGTTGGTTAGATCAAAACAGGCCTCCCCTGATAGAGTACTTCAATGGGGTGACTGTATTTTGGAACACAGGATTTTGTCCCTTCACTTGAGGGTGTCCAAGACTGACCAGATGGGGCGTGGGCAGTGGATACAGCTTAAACAGGTTCCTATGTGGTACCTTTGCCCAGTATCTGCCATGGAGCATATTTCTTGTTGGCTCCTCCCGGAGCGGGCGCTCTTTCGGCATGTGGATCATTCCCCCCTCACGATTTATCAGTTTGGGTCACTCTTAAAAGGGTATTGGCGCACCTGGGTTTGAGGCCAGAACTATACATGCTTCATTTGTTTAGAATTGGGGCACCCTCAGCAGCGGCTCGCATCAGTTTCTCATCCCAGGACATCAAGCACATCAGCAGATGGCGCTCTGGTGCATTTAAATACTACTTTCGTGAATGTTAGGCCTTGTTAGTAAGGCTGTGACTCCCGGGGTGAGCTTGGGGAGTAGTTATTTGCCAGCTTTACATTTACCCCAAGGTGCTGCGCCACATTGGTGCAGGCTTTGGTCCATGAGGACCACGGACGTTCAGGCTCCAGCCAGGATTGTGTTTTCCCCTAGCCCTGTTTCGGAGGGGGCAATGTGTTTGTCATGACCATGTTACTGGCCATGCATGTCTTTGCCCAGACCCATTTGGAGTGGGCGATGTGCATTCCTCATAAGGTTGGGGGAATTTGTTATACCTCTTTAACCTTGATCTATTCTCGGTAGGTGTTAAGTGAGTTTTCCTCACGACGTGTTTTTCTTTCAACAGGTCTGTGAGGGAGGTGCCCAGCCAGGGTCCTGATCTGCGGACATTCCATAGTTTTTTAGGCCCAGAAGCACACCATGTCATTCAGTTTTGGCTCTCAGCTGGAGCTGGGTGATGTTGCGCACATTGATTGGCTGGCCAAGAGGGGCATGTGTTGGGGTCAGTTTTTCCCAGCCTTTTTGGATTTTATTGCACTCAACCCCCTGCCCTAGGTTATCATTGTCCACTTAGGCAAGAATGACTTGGGCCAGAGGATGTCTATGTCCTTGAGGCTCCAGGCCCACAGGGATTTTACAACGCTCATTAGTCAGTTCCCCAGGATTACTATCCTGTGATATGCTGCCTCGGAGGGTTTGGAGGTGGGTGCAAAGCATTAGAAGAATAGATGTTGCCCACAAAAGAGTTAATGCTTACCTGGGCAGGGTCATCACAGAACTCGGGGGAGCGGCTAGCCATCATCCTGGAATTTGTTTTGGGCAGCCTGCTCTTTACTGTGGCGATGGAGTGCATCTTTCCCCTATGGGTTATAGCCTCTTTTTAACAGACTTGCAACAGGGCTTGAAAACCCTTTTGGGTGCAAGAAAGGCCAAGCACTAAGCTGACCTCCCCTTGTGGCAACAGAAGTGCAGGCTGGGTAGGCAGAAGACCTTCTCGGTGTCCAATCTAAGTCAGCAAGGACAGGGGGTGAACCAGAACCGCTCCCGTGATGCCTGACCGGCTTAAGGAGGCAGGCTGGCTAGCCCCTTGTCCAAACTTGGGGGTTTTGCAGGGGTGACTTGAAGGCATAGCAGTTTGGCTGACTTACCCTCTTTGGGCAACACTGAGAGGTGGGCTTAATAACAATTGAGTTACGCCTGGAGTTGGGTGGACGCCCTATGAGATTGGGGGACAAAGACGGCTAGGGCTGTTTCCCCCACGTAGAACCCTGCACTTGGGATGGTTTTGTTGCCCTTTTTTTTTTTGCCTTTCCCTTTTGTTGCCCTGTTGCAATGTTTTGTATTCAATACAGTGGCCCATTTTAATTCCATACCTGTTGTTGGCTGGATTTATTTGGGAAATGCATGGTAAAAACATGGAAAAAACGAATATTACATGCAAACCGCTAATGAACAAAGGCAGAGAGATATGAATAAATCTCAAATATTCAGGGCAGGAGGTCTGGTCTAGAGGGTTGAGCCTCCATTTGCCTGAAGATAACATCCGAAGGTCGCCAGTTCGAGGCCACCGGCACCGTGAATGGTGAGACCTTGAAGCAGCTGACAAGCTGAGCCGAGTTATTCCACCTGCTCTGAGCATGGGAGGATGGAGGCCAGAATGTGCGACCAGATCAAAGAAAGAAACATCTGAATGTTGTGGTTTCTTGAAAGATAGAACCTTCTTTCAATTGTAAAAATCCCTACGGGGATTTAAATTTGCCTGCCTATGTAAATCACCTTGAATAAAGTCTGAGGAGAAATCTGAGGATCAAGAAAGGCGGTATAGAAATATGTGTATTATTATTATTATTATTATTATTATTATTATTATTATTATTATTATTATTATTATTATTAAAATATGCATAAGGACTTTACAAGTTTTCAGTCCCCACCCATAATTTGTAAAAAAGAAAAAAGAAAAAAAAGGTGTAATTTTGGAGTAACCCACAGAGTTGTTTTTGGTCTTATTGAGATGAGATAACATATGGAGAGTGCTGTGAGTAAGCAAAGAAAGGAGAAACAGGATGTTTTGTGTAGTTTGTCATTGGAAGACTTCACCACTGTATCAACCTGTATCAAGATCACAAACTCTGTAGTGATGTTTGCTGCAAGACTATTTCTCAGCCCTCTCTCATGCCCTCTACACAGAATGTCTCTGTTACCAATGTGCACTTACCTGTGGGTTCCTCCTCTCCAAATGGCACCACCAGGAAGGAGGAGAAGAAGCTACTATCTGTGCACACCTATTTTATTGCAGCTCAGGCTATCAACTAGTGATGGATGAACCTGTCCTATCATGAACAGCATATCTGTTTGTGTGGGCGGAGGAACATGGACCATGAGAGATGAATAAATGAGCCACCCTTCTTCCTCCTGATCACTTTATCCTTTCTCCCTTGCTCCAACTCCTTCATTCCCTCATCTACTCTTCACAAGCCCCCACTACAGCCCCTCCTGTTGATCCAGCTACTTATGGTTCAGCTGCTCCTTACAATGGCAGAGACTTCTGCGCCTTGGGTTCACCTCTTTATCTCCTTGGGATGGTTTCTCCTGAAAGAGCTTGCCTTCTTTGTTGGCTCCTCTCTCCTTTGTGTCTTGGATTTCAGCTTGCTGGGGGGGGGGGGCAAGACTTATGCAGAACTCTGTCCATGCCACATTCCTGCTACTCCCTTAACCCAGCCTTGAGTTAAATTATTGTTCTTTGAATCCTGGTATGCCTACTACTTTCTCCTGCCTCCCTGTCTCTTTGCCTTGACAAAGTACATCTGGTTGCAGTAGGGCTCACTAATGCTAGACTGATAAGAAACTGTTCATCTATCTCATCCACACTCATCTCACACCCTTTGTTCTAATCCCTAACAATGTGCTACATGAAAGGAGTGGAGTGGGGGGTGGAGAAATAACAAGGAAGTCTTTTCTAGCATTCAATAAGCAATATGTGTTAATGGCAGCATGTTAAAAACATGTCTCAACACACTGTCACAAATGAAAACATGGAGACTGAAAGCTGTCTCTTACACTAGCGGCACTTTGGTTCTAATGCTGATATGTTGAACAATCCATTGCGCATAGTCTTCCTGCATCCCTAGCTGCATTACTTTACTCCTCCTTTCCCCAAATCCAGCCTCTGGTTGTAAGGGAGGCAATGTGTACCCAGTGCATTGCCATTTCCCAACCTCCCCAAAATTTCTGTGTTTTCTCTTATATTCTACTATGGCACCTTCCCCCCCCCCTTGATGTACAATTCAACAGATGATGACAGTTCCTTGCTTCTTTACCATGAATGGACATGACACTGCTGTAGAAACCAAGTACTATCCTCACTCTGATTAACATTGTCTTGGGCTATATGACAGCTATAGACATATGACAACTACTATGTGACAATGGCTTTCAGTTACTTCATTCTGATACCTTTACATATAATTTGCATATAATTTGCAGTCACTTTATCACAGACCATCTATGCTTATAACCCTTCTTGCCTTTAAATCTCAGTATTGCGTTATGTTGAACTGGGGGGGGAGTATGTGTACACATTATGTACTAGTGGAGAGGTACAAAATACAAGTGTTCTTCAAAAAAGGCAAGCAGATAGAAATGAGTTGTTATATACAGGGCCTAAAATACATGTTCAGTGTGGGGATCATTCTAACCCCCCACAATATGTACCAGAAGGTTTTACCACTGACTGTCTATTCTTGGAGACAGAATGCTGGACTAGACAGACTTTTGATCTGAACCAGCAAAGTTCTTAGACCAAAGCATATACTGTACAGTAGGTAATCTCCATTCTGGAAGGCATATTTCTTCTTTCATAGTTCTTCCATATTCCTTCATTAATGTTATGTGATTCCTCCCTACATTTGGTGAGATCAACTCTTGCTTTATGAATGTTCATATCACAATATTCTTTTGCAACTACAGATATGGGGCCAAATCCTATCCAATTTTCCAGTGTCGGTGCAGTCGTACCAATGGGGCATGCACTGCATCCTGTGGTGGGGAAGCAGTCACAGAGGCCTCCTCAAGATATGGGAACACTTGTTCCCTTACCTTGGAGCTGCGTTGTGGTTACACCAATGCTGGAAAGTTGGATAGGATTGGGCCCTCGATGGCTATTTTTTTAGCGCACACATTCCTATGGCTTCTATGAAGTTGCACACAGTGTTATCAGAACTGGCTGCTAAAGCCATCAACTGTAGTCTTGTGAGCTGACCTTTTCTGCAATAATACTGAATAAGCATGAGATTTCACAATACCATTTGTACAGGCTCTTTTCAGATTGAAACGACCCTTTAAAGAAAAATAAGCCTTCTCAAACTGTGAATTCCTTTCCTGAGAAACATGATTAGGCATCCTATTACCTCAGTGTGTACTTAGACACTATTAAAACAAATTACTCTCTTGCAGTATAACTAAGCCTTATTCATTCACAAATAATGATGGAAGAGTGGGAGACGTCCCGAAGGAGTGCAAGAAAGAAATGGCCTGTTGTTAACTTCAGGCACAAACTCATTTAAAATTGATTTATTTTGCTAATATCACAAAATGGTTCCCAGGAGAAAATAAAATAATGAACCACACAATGTTGGTTTCACTTGCAGGCTGTTTCCGTAGATGAAGCAATTGTGTGTATAAGCTGCTGCTGATGGAATGATGTTGCCTTGTCCATTGTTTATTGCAAAGACCTTGTAGAATTCAGGTAATTAACAGTCCATTCCTATGCATGTTGACTGAGAATTTAGTTTCACTGAGGTCAATGGGACCTACTCCCAGGTAAATGTATATAGAATTCCAGCCTTAGGCTGTTCCTGGTTAAAAACTGTGTAGCAGTTAAATAATGCAACAAAGATTCTTTAGCCAACAAAATTGCATGAAGCCTGGAAAAGATAAGAATATCCTGTATGTACGTCCCTAAAATTGTCTAAAAACTGCTGTTGTGTCATATATAAATGATGTTCATAGATTATGATGTTAATAGACCACAGATTAGCAATCCAATGTATGTCCATGGACTGCCCCGTCAGAACTTCCAGCTGTACTTCCTGCTATACAGTTTCCCATTCCTGCCACTCAAGGCTTCATTAGAAATCCAGCTCACAGTTGTACATTTCTTGTTCTTTACTTCAGTGTGAAGGAGATTTGATACTGTTTACTTATGAAGAGCTTCCTAATTAGTGCACATAATTTATTCCTATGCCTTACATAATCTACATGTTCTAAAATGTTTTCTTTGCAATGTGTTAACTGTCCTATATTACATTACAATTCATCCACACAAAACTGATGAATGTAGGCTGTTTAGACCTTAGATAATCTCATGTCCCCAGAACAACAATCCTTTGCATTCATCTAACAAAAAGACCAGTACAGGGCAAAACAACCTTAAATGGACTCCAAGGACAAAACCTGGATGTGTGATGTATATGTATCAAAACACTTCTTTCATTTAGAACAGTGTCAATTGTCATGTATTAAATTCAATCTACTGTCTTGCAGAGGGACTTGGACGGCAAGTTTGCTATGATTGCACAGTCCTCTGGACAGATTGCCTCTGTAAGCATGTTTGGGACGGAAATCTATCTCAGGGCTGAGGGGGAGCTTGGCATCACTGAAAGGTTTTACATTCGTTGCCTTCTTGACTTCATTTCTTTTCATGCTTTGCCAAAGCACAGCCTGCTACCATTAAAAGCAATTAAGCAAGCACACGACAGGCTCCAGGTGACTTGAGATTTGCAGTCCTAATGGAGTGAATGAATGGTATCTGCAAGCAAGCCGAACAGCAGAATGGAAAAAAGCTGTAGATGTCCTGGTTTCCACAGTGGTGCTAACTGAATTGCCTAAATGGGACAGACAGAGGCCTGATTACTCACATGTAATCAAGCCCTAAGGACTGATTTTTAAAGATTTTGTAAAGAAAAACAGGTCCAAGAGGAGGTGAACAGAGAAATGATGGTGGATAGGTGATAAATTCTTTCCCTCCCACTGCTTCTCTGCTCCTAGTTGCCTTCAAAACTGTTTTTCCCTTGCTGGATTCCAAATGTATGCTTACCTTCAGGTCCTTCTGCCTGTGGAGTGCACTTCTTGGGTCACACAGTGCATTCTCTCAGATTTATAAACCACCTTGGGTCAGTCCTAGTGGCTGCTGCTCTTACTTTATCTTTTTCTTACCCTGGACTACTCATTCAATTATTGTGCTTTAACCTTATTTTTCATGTCAGATGATGGTTTTACCCCACCCCCTGTTTTGACTTGGCTGGACTAAATTTACTCCCCAGATTGAGACTCCAACCATGGACTGTAAAATAGAAACTAACTTATCACCTTGAATTCAGTGCTGATTTACAAAAGTATTATCTTTGGCCTGCCATTACCAAGCTTGCAAGAAATGAAATCTCTAGCCAGCATTCCTAATTCTGCAGGGCAAGCGTATTTGCCACCTTTTTGCCTGACAAAAGGCCAAGAAAATTAAGAAGTAATAACCATAATAAGATTCAAAATAAGATTCAAAATCAGTCAGGAGTGACTGATGGGGGGAAGGGGAGGGATGACAATAACAGAGGATGTCCTCTCTCCAGTCCTTAGATTGGTGTTTCTCAAATTGTGGGTCTGGACTAGGTAGGTCACAAACCAATTTCAGGTGTGTCCCCATTCATTTCAATATTTTATTTTTAATATATTAGACTTGATGCTACCATGGTATGTGACTGCATTTGGGGAAAGGTGACAGATCAATGTATACGCTTTTAACAATGATAGTAAATGGGACTTACTCCTGAGTATGTGTTGGTAGGATTGCAACCTATGATTGTTAAAATTTTCCTGCCTGAGGATGTCGCTTCCAGTCATGACATCACTTCCGGTGGGTCCCAACAGATTCTCATTCTAAAAAGTGGGTGCTAAAAGTTTGAGAACCACTGCCTTAGATTGTGGTGGTCCAACATGCAGCCCACGAGGCCATTTTTGGTGGACCCCCCAAAACCCAGTGGCAGCTCCCCCATCACCTCCTCTTGCTTCAGAGGCTTTTTGGCCTCCCCGCTGCACTGTTCCAGCGTCTCCTTTGGAGAAAGAAAAGCCAGAGCAGTGGGACAAGGAGATCAAATATTGGTCAGTGGGTAAAGAAGCCCACCAGAATGGGGAGTGAAATCGAGCGCCAGTTGGAATGGGAGCATAGGTCTACCTGGCAGATAGATCTGGGCTCCAGGTCTGGATGGGACCCCAGGTCTACTTGCTCAGCAAAGCCACAGAAGCTAAACTTCCACCAGGAGCCCAGGTCTACCAGCCTGGTTGACCTGGGCTCTGGAGCTAAGGTAGTGCTCATGCCCCCAATATAAACACTGGATCCACCCCTGATGTCACCCCCCCCCCAGGGTGTCACACCTTATTAGTGTCCATGCTGTGTCATAATAACATCTCATTGGCTCTTTGAACAGTCAGTCTCATTGATCCATTTTGAGTTAAGGAAATGGTATGTTTTGTTACATAAAGGCAACTGCATTTTTCCTGGTGTTTTGGCCTTAACTGTTGATAGAATTGAGGTATTTCACTCCAGTTTGTTTCATTGCATTTTGCTGTAAATTACACATAGAATGATATATAACATGATGGTATTACTTCTAACAACCACGATTTTAGTGATTGTAGTCACTGGTGGTGTCATGGCCCTGAGGGTGGCACCCAGGGTGTACCGCCCCCACTAGCTACGCCACTGCCTGTTGCTCTACCTGCTGCTCTTCAAGGGATCCATGATGGTCACAAGGGAAATAGTGCCTCTCAAGGTGTGCTCCCAGTTTTTCCCCAGTGTCAGTGGCAATGAATGTTTACTTATACACAATTGGGCATTCTTGGCCCAAAATATTCTTTTATTTTTAGATGATGGGCAGGCCAATCCTAACCTACGCTGGAACAAATCCAATCACTGGTACAGATCCAAGCAGCCTGGTGTAAGGCCAGGCTGCTTAGGAGGGGGGTTAGGATGTAGCCTAAGTGCCAGAGTCCAGTCCCATCCCCCTTCCAGGCCCAGTCCACCCACCAGCCCTCCCACTGCCCCCAAACACCCAAATCCACCCTTCCAAATCCCCAAGCTGGTGGCATAAATTTATGGACACAGGTCTGGATTCAGCACGGGAAGGCTTGCACATGTCCTTGCACTGGCATCCCTGACTCCCGCGGTGGCACGAACTTGCTTTATAGCACGTTTGCAACACTCGGAAGCCGGTGCTGGCTTAAGCCCAGTCCTATCCAACTTTCTAATGCGGGTGCAACCATGCTAACAGGGAAGGAGCTGCACCCTGCCAGGTGAGGCCTTCTCAAGGTGGGGCGGCATTGTGGCTGCATTGGCACTAAAAAGTTGGATAAGATTTGGCCCTAAATCAGTATTGCCCCATCACACCTAGACCTAAGTGTTGCTAAATCACACATGCAAAGAAGATACAAAGCCTAGTCAGCACTTGGATGGGAGGCCTTAAAAGGAAGTTCAGAAAATAACCAACAGCCCTCTTCAAAGCTCCACACATCTCCTTCCCTCTGTTGCTGCTGAGTGCTATGGCACTGATCAGCACAAGAGTTCTCCAGGAAATGTAACTAATTCTGTGGGTCCATTAAAATTCTGTATCTTTCTTTGTGAAGCTGTAACCCGCAGCTTCCTGATTAAATGCAAACTGTGTGTAGGGCATTTTGCCCACCTGAATTTTCTCCCAGCCTGAAATAACTGCTTCATTTCCTGCTCTCAATAGTCGTGTTGCTTACCAATTTAAACCCAGGCTGGGTTCAGCCACAAAGATGGCTGCTGTTCAGTGGTGAATGAAGTCACGCAAGCATTAGTCGAACAGCAGGAGGGGTCTGGTAGGATGAGCCATGCTGTATAAATGTGTAGTGGGATCTGGTATTCTCATATTGCTGTTGAATTCCATTTACCCTTTAAAAAGCATATTTTTAGAGCTGTGTAAAGTATTCTTTTTTAAACACATGACTAGATAAAACTGGCCTTCATTATAAGCAGGAGCCAGACAATTTCATGCCTAGATGTGTATGTGGTGTGGTGTAGGCTAAGATCCAAATCATAGGCTATGATTAATGCATGTGCTTTATTCCACATTTATTAACACAAGCACAAAAAGGATGCACAAAAAGGACTCAAACTGGGATAGACTTACAGTTTGTGTCCTAATGGTGTGCACACACACACACACACACACCTGTGTTGTACTATGTATACCTTTAAAAAAAGCTTCTGTTGAAAGTCATCTCTCTCTCTCCCCCCCCCCTCCAATAAAGAGTGCGTGGAAGGGGCATGTAATAGAAAGAAAGAAAGAAAGAAAGAAAGAAAGAAAGAAAGAAAGAAAGAGGGTAAACACATGCATGAATCATGACATATAGTTTGGCCCTTAGAGACTGAGATACAAATCAGGAAGTCGCCAGTTCAAATCTCTTTCCTACCATGAATGCATGAGGTTCTTTAAGGGTGTGGGCCCTTGCTCAGCATTAGAGCTCATATTTGATATGCAGAAGGTCCAAAGTTGGTAACTTCATAAGGCTGGAGAAGAGCTCTATTGTCTGAAGCCCTGGAGAACTGCTGTCAATCAATGTACACAATCCTGAGCAAGATGGACCAATGGTCTGGTTCCATATAAAGCAGCTTCATACAATCATCAGAGGACAGTAAATGAGGCTTATTGCCTGGCCAGGGGCTAAATGACCGCCTCCCCAGATGCTGACAGTTGCAGATGCCATGCAGGAAGCTTTGCCATGGTTCTGATGTGGTGCTTGCTTATTTGTTTCTACCCTGTGACAACTGTTCTCTTTGCATCTTTGGTGCCTGGGGACCAGCAGATGTGGTTGGATCCTCACTGTCCCAAATCAACGAAAATGCCAGCATTTAACTTTAAACACTCCAAAACTTATTGGATATTGTGTTGATGAAGCCAAAGTCGGGCAGCGGCAAGGGAGCTTAGTTTGCAGTCAAAATGCTATACAGCTGGATCTGACCTAGAGCAGGGGCTCACCATGGAATCCTGTGTAACTGTTGCTGGGGTGTTTGAAAGGTTCTTTGGCACTGCTTATTCTGAGCAATACACCCATACAGCTTAAAAATACTAAATTTCTTTTGTATGACTTCTACCAAAGATATCTCTAGCAAGGGTCTTAGCTTTTTGTCTACTTTGGAACCTCTGTTGTCATATTTGCAGTGTCATGCTTATGTCTTCAGCTCCATAATTAGAAAGTATCTTCTGCAGTGAGGATGGGAGGAGTTACACATGTCAACTGCGGTTTAGTGGCCAACTCAATTTTCCCATTCCAAAGTAAAAGTGCCAGCTGTGGCAGTGGTTCTCAAACTTTTAGCTCCGAGACCCACTTTTTAGAATGACAGTCTTCCAGGACCCACCGGGAGTGATGTCATGGCCGGAAGTGACATCGCCAAGCAAATTAAAATAAATAATTATAAATAATTAAATTAAAGTAAAGCAAATAGTTAAATAAGGGAAAGCCAGCCCTGTTCCACCAAGTGAATTTTCTCTGTAACCTGCCTGGAATAAAGTCCCCCCCCCCACACACACACACAAAATAATCAGTAAGATTTTCAGCCTTACCCAATGACCAGTTCAGTTGAAGTTCTTATATTTAAACCATATCACTATCAGGACCCAACTAGCTGTACAGGTCTAAAAAAGAAAAAAAAATTCACTTTACTAGCTCAAGCCTCTGTTTAATCCTTTTTGGGGGGGGGGGGAGGAAGCTGCCTTCTCCAGCATTTGTTGAGCTCCATTTTCATCAGATCATGACCATTCTGATGGCCTTGCATTCCTCTTCGCCTGACCTGACCATGAGCCAAGGAATGTTTCCTTACTTACGCGTAAACATGAACATGAGGTTAAAGGTGCAATCCAGAGAACTACTTGGGCCGGCCCAGTCCTTTTCTCTGGCCCAGGAGGGTTGCAAACGTGCCGTAAGACACATTTGCGCCACCTTGTGAGTTGGCAAGGCTGGTGCGTGGAGGCACGCCAGCCTGTGGAGGCTGACACAAGCCTCCACGCCGACTCTTTGGAGGAGCCTTGTGTCGGCTGAGCTGGGTCGATGCAAGGCTCTAGGGTGCGCGGGGAGGAGGTGGGGAGAAGGCAAGAGGGAGGCATTCCTGGGTGGGGGGAGGGTGGGCATTGGGCGGCCACGGAGGTGGGCGGGAGGGGAGCGGGAGGTGGGGCTGGGATCCAGCACTTGTGCTGGATCCCAACCCCCATTCCTGGGGAGCTCGGAGCAGCTTGAAGCTGCTCCACTCTCCAAGGACCTGTGCCACCTCAGGAGGTGGCGCAAGTGTGAGGAGACCCATAGGGGCCAGCGTGCCTTACCCGGAGGTAAGCGGAAGAGTTTCCCCTTACCTCTGGCTGAGCCACTTTGGGCTGCTATCCTGCACTGGATACAGTGCAAGCCTCTTGGAACAGTGCAATCCTGTTCCATTGCAGGATAGGATTGCACCCTTAGTTTCGCTTTTCATAGGGCTCAATATTCTTGGAGGGAGGGACTTCCTTGTTGAGTGTTTTTGGGGGGCTGTGTTCCTTGAATTGGGACCATTCTGGTGTCGTTGGATTCCTCTCAGCCTGCCCTTTCCAATGAACTAAGGCAAATTTGTCCACTTATGAGTAAACATGCGATATGGCTCAGTTTCACATTCCATAGTGCTCCATGCATTTGCCTTCTCAGCTATCAGCTTATCAGCTAAAGCTTCAAGTACCACCAACAATCACGTCATGCCCCACCAAGTGGGTCACAACCCATAGATTGAGAAACCTTGAGCGAAGGAGTTTCACTTCTCAAAAAAGCTGGGCTATTTTAGCATGGTGATGATGTCCACCTCCGTTTCAGCTATTTGTTGACATTTTCATTTCAGCAACCTATGCTTAGAATCTTGTTCTCAACACATTTTTCAAAACACAAGGAAATATTACAACTGGTGACTTGTAAGCCCAATCCTGAGCGCACCAGGCCAATGGCCACAATGACCACCACCAATTTTCTGTCCTATCCTGCAGGGAGTGCTGATGCTTGGGAGTGCCCAAGCCATGCTTACTTGGTGACAACTTGAAGCAGAGGAGAATCCTGAAGTCTGCTATCTGTGAATTAGTTATGGGGTGTTCCCTCCCTCTGTGGAGAAGCCGGAATTTTGATGCTTCTGCTGGGTACTCGATCCTCGTTGTAGAGACATCAACCACAAGATGGTTGGCAGTGAAATAGACAAACTGTACTCAGTGGCTAGGGCTGAAGTCTGCAACCTTCTGGCCCAGGCAGGCAACGTGTGTCTCACTCTTGACATCTGGTCAGACCAGATATCATATGGCTTCCTCAGGGTGACGGCGCACATGATCCTGGACTTTGAGCTGAAGACCAGACTGCTTGCTTCCCAACAATTTCTGATGAAGCATTCCAGCAAGAACATCAACCAGGGTCTTTGATCTGGTGTGCGCCTCTTTCAAGATTGGGAAGAAGGTGCGCTACGTAGTGACAGACAACACAGCCAACACGGTGAAAGCGTTTGAGACACAATTCCCCCCCCTCAGTACTGGCAAGTCAGCCCGGAGGATGAGTGGGATGAGGAGGAGATTCCCAAGGAGGAGGAGGGCGCCAGCATGGACAACGCAAACCTCTGGCACGATTTGGAGGAGGACGTGGTTCCTTACCTCATGCAGCAGATGGAATTGGGATAGCGGATCATCCCTTTGAAGAAGCTGTCGTGCTTCATGCACAGCCTCCAGCTGTGTGTCGGCGATGGCCTGAAGGAGGCCAAGGTCCAGACCGCCCTGGCCAAGGTGCCCAAACTGTGTAGTCTGTTTCACACCAGCACCATGTTCAAAGACACGTTTGAGAGGAGCTTTGGTGCCAATATCAGCATTCCGCAGATCTGCAGCACGCGTTGGAACAGCACCCTGCACCATGTCAATTCCTTCCTGGCTTTGGACGAAGAGCAGCTGAAGTTGGTGCTGGACCAAGCAAGCCACTCCAACTTGTTCCTTTCCCCCAGGGAGTACAGGCAACTGAAAGAACTGAGCCTAGTTCTGCAACCCTTTCTAGAGGCCACCCAGGCCATGCAGTCTGAGAGTGAGGTGACCATCTCCATGGTGGTGCCCTCGGTGACTGGAATCTATCAGGAGCTGTGCAGTCTGCAAGCCGCCCACCTGGTGCAGATGGTGGCCGCTCTGAAGAGGAGCATGGAGGTCCACTTTGGAGGCATTCTGGTGCTTTCCAGAATGACCACGCCACAGGGTCCAGGGGAGAAGCCACTCAGGTTTGATGGCTACCTGTACCTCGTGGCTATGGTGTTGGACCCCAACGTCCACTTCCTGTGGCTGCGCAGGATCTTTGAATGAGAGGAAGACATACTCCTGGTGAGGGAGAGGATGGTCTCTGAACTCCAGCCGTTCTTGTTAATCAAAGCGATCAAAAGAGGTTTATGCAGCCCACCATGACTGGCAAGGGAGGCCGTGACACTCACATTCCAGCTTCTGCAAAGAGAATCTGCAAGTCCTCTTCTTCCTCTACCTATAACTTTGCAGACTTCTATGACTATGACAATCCCACAGCTGCCACCACCGCTACCACCACCATCTCCTTCATCACTGTCTCTTTTGAGCGTGAGATGAACCTGTACACTGATCTCGTCCACAGAAGGCAATCCCATCCCAGTGTTGCCTTTCTGGAAAAGTCACTGCAGGCAGCTGCGCCTGCTCAGTATGGCTGCTAGAATCTTATCCTATCACATTGTGTCAGATGCTATCGTGGGCAGCATGGCTGCCCCCTGCCTCCAGTTCTGACTACAGGTACCTCACCATTTCCAGAGGACAGGAGGCATGTCTAACTGGCACTGGGGAGGGAGTATTGGCTCCCCTCTGCCTCTGGTCCTGACTACAGGTACCCCACCGTTTCAAGAAGACAGAAGGCGTGTCTGACTGGTACTGGGAGGACATTGGCTTCCCCCACCTCCCGTTCTGACTAGAGGAACCCCACCATTTCCAGAAGACCAGAGGTGTGTCTGACTGGTACCCACCCCTGCCTCCAGTCCTGACTACAGGTGCCCCACCGTTTCAAGAAGACAGAAGACATGTCTGACTGGCATTGGGGGGATGTTGGCTCCCCCCAGTCTCTAGTCCTGACTACAGGTACATCGCCATTTATTTCCAGAGGACCAGAGGTGTGTCTGACTGGCACCAGGGGGACAATGCCTCCCCCCCCCCCGCCTCTGGTCCTGACTACAGGCACCCCACTGTTTCAAGAAGATTGAAGGTATGCCTAAGTGGCACCAGGGGGATGTTGACTCCCTCCCTCTGCCTCCAGTCCGGATGACAAGTAGACTGGTGTTTCTGGCTCTCCTGCCTTCATTCGTGATTACAGGTCAGTGGACCATTCGCTCAGACTGGAGCACACAGGCTGGCCAGACAGCTCATATTATTCTGAAAAAGCAGGCCTCAGACCTGATCCCAGGCACTTATGCTTTATTGGTAGATGTATTGTTGGTAAATGTATTCCCATGGAAGGTGGCCTCCCTGCTAAGTCTCTGGAGCATCTGCATCTGTGCCTGAATTGGTCCTGCTGACATTCAAACTTCCCATTTTCAAAGAGAACACCCCTGCCGTGTTCTGGAAGCTCCACGCATATATGTGTTGTGTTTCCAACCTGCCTCCCCTGGTTCAGCCTGCCTACCTGCCTGAAGGGGTCTGTGGAGCTCCTCCTGTTGCTGCCAGCCAGACTAGGCAGCATTTGGTGCCAGTAGCAGACATTGCCACCACCACTGCCCTCTCCACCCATGCTGGTCTGACCACGCTGGTGGCAGGCAAGCAGGTACGCAGGCATGGAAGCAAGTTCTCTCCCTTGGGCTGCTGCTGATTGTGGGGTTGCCTGAGGTGATTGTATGCAGCTCTTTTACTTACAGGACAGTTGTAGTAAAGATGGCACATAAGAACATAAGAAGAGCCCTGCTGGATCAGGCCAAAGGCATATCTAGTCCAGCTTCTTGTATCTCACGGTGGCCCACCAAATGCCCAGGGAGCACACAAGACAACAGCCCGGTGCCCTCCCCTGCATCTGGCAATCAGAGGCAGCCTGCCTCTAAAACCAAGAGCTTGCACATACCTACTAGGACTTGTAAGCCATAATGAACTTTTCCTCCAGAAATTTGTCCAATCCCCTCTTAAAGGCATCCAAGCAAGATGCCATCACTACTTCTTGTGGCAAAGAGTTCCACAAACCAACCACACGCAGAGTAAATATATATATATAATAATAATATACAGTATTTATATACCGCCTCTCTTGGTCTTTATTCAAGACTTTATTCAAGGTGGTTTACATAGGCAGGCTTATTAAATCCACGCAGGGATTTTTACAAATTGAAAGAAGGTTCTTTCTTTCAAGAACCACTACATTCAAGGTGTTACACTCCGATCTGGTTTAACATTCTGGCCTCCATCCTCCCACGCTCTGAGCAGATGGAACAGCTCAGCTGCAGCTTGCCAGCTGCTTCAAGGTCGCACGGTGCCGGTGGCCTCGAACTGGCAACCTTGTGGATGTTAATCTTCAGGCAAATGGAGGCTCTACCCTCTAGACCAGACCTCCTGCCCCTTGAATATTCACATCTTGTATGTGAGACCTTGTGTATGATCTGGCTTGAATATTCACATCTTGTATGTGAGACATTGTGTATGATCTGGCTTGAATCCATTTTCATGAACCATGTTGTAATATGATGGGTTTGCAGTCCCCTTGCGAGCATATTGGCTACTTAAAGAGAAGTCATACCTTCTTTATGACTGTGGCCCCTTAGCTCAGACCTCCCTTCTGTCTTCTGGAAACATGGCTGCAAAGGAACTGGCTACCGGTTACTGTGTGTAGCACAGCATGTTGCTCTCCCTCCAGGCACCTGAATTGAGCCTGCCTGTGCCATGGCTGAGGGGCTTACCCATGACAGGAGCTTACCTGTGGGCTTTCATCCCACTCCCTCCTGCCTCGCCATGCCCAGGGGAGGGGAAGTAGGTTTAATCACAGCTGGTTCAGGGTCGCGGGTTCGGGGTCGCCCGGGTTCGGGGTCGCGGCACGGATGAAGGGGTTGGGCGGCCATGTTCCACACTGCTTCCTGACTGATGGCATGGAGGTGGCCATAGCAGGGGGGCAACTTCTTATCACCCACATGTTTGGCCAAGCTTGTCTGGGCAGAGTTTCCCTTTTGTCCTCTTGCTAGATTTTCAGCGGCATTTTCTTTTGCAGAAGGGGTAGGTGTGTTCCACACTGCTACCTGACAGGTAGGGTGGGGGGCACAGCGGGGGAATGTTAAAAAGGAACGGCAAGGCATGCCTACAGCCCGGCGCAGCCCTGTTTCCCTCCGCAGAGCCACGGTGGGCTTTTCTCGCTCACCTGCTCGCCTGGCTCGCGCTGCCCCTGCTCCGCACCCACCTGTCTGGCCGAGCCAGATGCACACTCGCCCTGCCATGCCTGTGGAGTGGTGGTGGGGGTGTTTCCTTTATCGCAGCTGGGACAAGATCATGCGGGGGAAGGCAAGGGAAGAGGTGGGTGCGTTCTGCACTGGTGCCAGGCGTTGGGGTGGATGGAGACGGCGGAGGAGAGTTGTAAGGGAACTCTGAAGCATGCACACCGCCTGGCAGCAGCCCTTTTTTCCGTTGAGCAGCGGCTGTCCTTTTAAAGGGGGGGCTACTTGTCTTGAGTCCTATCAAGTTGCAAGGGGGTGACTCAGCAACTTTGAACATGCCTCCGTTATGACTCGTTTTTGAGTCGAGTCGCGGGGGGGCAGTGACTCGATTCAAGTGAAGCCCTGCTCAATTTTCCCAACACTGAGAAATAGTACCTCTAAATGTGCTCCCAGTTTTTCCCAGTGTTGGTGGCAATGAATGTTCACTTATACACGACTGAGCATTCTTATTTGGCCCAAAGTATTATTTTATTTTTAGATGACAGGTAGCCCTATCCTAATCTGTGCTGGAACAGATCCAATCAGTGGTGCAGATCCAAGCAGCCTGGTGTAAGGCCAAGCTGCTCGGGAGAGGTGGAGTTAAAATCCAGTCTAAGTGCTGGTGTCCAGTCCCACCCTCCTTCCAGGCCCAATCCACCCACTGGCCCTCCCTCTTCCCCCAAACACCCTCCCCCACACTTCCCAAACCTCCATGCTGGTGGCCCACCAGTGGCACAAACATATCGGTGCAGGTCTGAATCCTGCGCGGGGAGGCTGGCATGTGTCCTTGCGCCAGCCTCCCCAGCTCCCGTGGTGGCGTGAAAGCACTTTACGGCACATTCTCAACACCCAGAAGGTGGTGTCAGTTTAAGCACAACTCAGGATTGTGCTCTACGGCTTAATCCTATCCAGCTTTCTGATGCAGGCCAAGCCATGCAAACAGAGTGGGAGCTGCATCCTGCAATGGGGGGGGGGGCAGTCACAAAGGCCTTCTCAAGGTGGGGCTGCATTGCGGCTGCATTAGCACTAAAAAGTTGGATTAGATTTGGCCCTAAATTGATGTTGTCCCCTCACACTTCGGCCCAAGCGTTGCCAATCACACAAGCAGAGAAGATACAAAGCCTACTCAGCACTTATATGGAGGCCTTAAAAGGAAGCTCAGAAAATAACCAACAGCCCTCTTCAAAGCTCCACACATCTCCTTCCCTCTGAGTCTGCTGAGTGCTATGACACTGATTAGCACAAGAGTTCTCCAGGAAATGTAACTGTAATTCTGTGGGTCCATTAAAATTCTGTATCTTTCTTTGCGAAGTTGTAATCCGCAGCTTCCTGATTAAATGCAAATTGTGTGTAGGGCATTTTGCCCACCTGAATTTTCTCCCAGCCTGAAATAACTCGGCTTCATTTCCTGCTCTCAATAGTCATGTTGCTTACCAATTTAAACCCAGGCTGGGTTCAGCCACAAAGATGGCTGCTGTTCAGTGGTGAATGAAGTCACGCAAGCATTAGTAGAACAGCAGGAGGGGTCTGGTAGGATGAGCCATGCTGTATAAATGTGTAGTGGGATCTGGTATTCTCATATTGCTGTTGAATTCCATTTACCCTTTAAAAAGCGTATTTTTAGAGCTGTGTAAAGTATTCTTTTTTAAACACATGACTAGATAAAACTGGCCTTCATTATAAGCAGGAGCCAGACAATTTCATGCCTAGATGTTTATGAAAATAATCCAAATGGAGATATTGCAACTGTAAAGCTGGGGGTGGGTGTTGAGAGACCTCCAATGATATTTTCTAAACCAGCCCTTAATCACATCAGGGCTTTAATTGTTCTGTTTGTATGGGTTCCTTAGCATTGCCAGTGCAACCCTAGATGCCCTCTGGTGGATTATTGTGAGATACATCTGGAGGCACCTGGTGCGCCACTGGGAGATACAGGAAGCTGGACTAGATTGGCCCTTGGCCTATCAAGTAGAGCTCTTCTTACCCAACCCCACTACAGCACTAAGATTTCTGGAACTTCAGACCCCACCACTGCTACCCCACAACAACCAACAAGCCACATTCTCTGTCCTCCCAAGGACATCATGCCCTGAGCAACAATCCCCCCCCCCCAATCAGGAAAAAGGAGTGGCATGAGAGGTGCACTGGAACTGAAAGGCTGTGCAAGAAACCCTTGTCTCTCTGAAGGTGCTTGAAGCTGGCTGCTCTTTTGCTACGGCAACAGAGACACTGAGATGGGGGGCAGAAAAGAGGAAAGGCGCCCAGAACACATGTGATGGCAGTCGGGGGGGGGGGATTTAAAGGCAGCCTGTCCCTTTGATGTAAAAGAGGAGAATGCAGAGCTGAGGGTTCCCCAGAAGCCTGAAGAGGCAGAGGCCCTGGGAAGCCAGCCCTAAGGAGAAGAGCAGGAAGTGGGTGCAGTATACACCCTACACCCTCCCTACATCTGACTGAGGCACAAAAGAGAGAGGAGCAACCACCCCTAACAGGGTTAAGGGACCAGCCCCACCATAGCCCTCAGGTGCAAAACAGGCACTACAGCGAATGGCAGGCTCTACCCAGTGTTTCTCAAACTGTTGGTTGGGACCCACTAGGTGGGTCGTGAACCAATTTCAGGTGGGTCACTGTTCATTTCAATATTTTATTTTTAATATATTAGACTTGTTGCTATCATGGTATGTGACTGTATTTGGGGAAATGTTACAGAGCTATACTTTTAACAAGCTCCTGTGTATATTCTTTTAACAATGATAGTCAATGGGACTTACTCCTGGGTAAGCGTGGGTAGGATTGCAGCCTAGGATAGTTACAATTTTTCCTGCTTGACAATGTCACTTCTGGTCATGAAATCACTTCTGGTGGGTCCTGACAGACTTTCATTCTAAAAAGTGGGTCCTGGTGCTAAATGTGTGAGAACCACTGCTCTACACTGTTCCAGCTTTTTCAAAAATAATATTTTCCTGCTACATGGAGAGGTCTTTTTTAATGCAGAAACTCTTGCCTTGCCAGTGGGTGGCCCTATTTCCCTGCCCTACTGGCTGGTAGGGCCAGCAGGCCCAGCAGGTTATGCCGAGCAATATGCCAAGACAGCTATCTCTGGAGTCCCCTCCATAAGTCTACGCCTACCAGTCCTATCTCTGGTACAGACATCCTGTGTGTGTGTGTGTGTGTGTGTGTGTGTGTGAGGAAACCACTCAGCATTTCTCTGCTTTGTTTCCCCGAATGTGTTAAAAAAGATCTTGCTTCACTGTTTAGCTACAGTGACACATCACACTGCTTGGCAATATACAGAGTGGTTTTGAAACTCATCAAGTATCACCATGTGAGAACCAAGCCGAGTTCTTATATACTCTTGTGTATTCTTGTTTCCAGGATAGTTTATTTTAAAACATTTATAGCCTGCCTTACTGAAGCAACATATCTTGTAACCAACCAACCAACCAACCACCAACCAAACCAGTAAAATAGATGCAGAATCCAAAGCAACTACAAAAACTCAGCAGCAGCAACATGGCTTATTACAATATCAGCCCCCTCCAAAAGGCGTAAGGAAAAAAGCGCCTTCGAAACTTGTGGCCTGAAGAGTGTGGAGGCCGCATGTACAGGGCTGGCTGAAGTTATTGGGTTACCTGAGGCAGCACATGGTTCCACCCCAGAAGCACACCCAGGGCAGCAATGCTGTGACGTCATGATGCCAAACAGCGTCATGATGTCATTTTCAGGGTCTCTGTGCGATCTCAGCAGCTGGTTGGGCAATTTTGCCTGACTGGCTGCTGAAAGGGCACACATGCTCCAATTGCTTCCCCAGTTGGAAAGCAGTTGGAGCATTAGCATGCTCTCAGCAGCAGGACAAATGATTTAGCCCAACTGGTTGCTGAGAGGGTGCATGTGCTCCAATTGCTTCCCCAGTCAGGAAGCAGTTGGAGTGCAAGTGAGCTCTCCGCAGCAGGTTCGGCAGTTTAACCCGACAGCTGCTGAGAGGGTGCATATGCTCCAATTGTTTACCAACTGGGGAAGCAATTGGAGCCGTGTGCTGGTACCCCCTCCAGTTGGCGCCCAGGGCATTTGCCCTGTTTGGCCCCAGGGGATATATTCCACTGCTCCACCCTCTTCCATTATCTGGCTCCTCCTTATGTGCGGACTCCTGAAGCAAAGTCAGGATCACTCCTAGAGCATTCTACATTTCTTTCCATTGCTTAAAGAGTCTGCTCAGAGGACAGACTGATCTTGCTCCTTCCTCCACTGGGTTCTTTAAAGCACCTGGTGGAGGAAGTTGAGGGAGCCAGATCGTTGCATGACAAGAATTGGAACTCAGTGAACTCATTACTTCCTTTGTATGGACACTACACAAAGCAGACAATACAATGTACATTGAGAGTGCACTCTGCATTCCCTACTTTGATTAAAGAGTGATGTAGAAGAAGGGGCCAGTAAGGAGGCTGGCTCCATCTGCAATGGTAGAATGGGGGAGAGGTAGTAGGCATATGCTGACCACCCCTCTGCTCAGACCCCAGTCCTCCACCTGATGTGAATGGGGTCATTCGCACCATGGATGAGCCGGCTGTGCACAAGAGGCTTCCGAGGGAAGGAGTGCCATAACAGTATGTGTGGAGATTACTCATAGGGACGTAAGGTCTACACAGGGCTCGTGAGTGTGCAATAAGCCGTGTTGTGCTGGCACCTTGCTCTCTATGTACAGCATTTTTTTGCATCAGCCACATGCTGTAAGCATAGAAAAAGGGGGCATAGTTTTGAAGCATGGGAGTAGTTTTCAAGTGTACTTGTGAACTTTCTCTAACTGGGGAGACATGGTTCACAGTTAGGCAACATCCAAACAAGTCTACAGAGATTGGTAACTTACAACAAACACTCTCAAGGACATGGAGGTTGCAACCGGTATCATCTACCTCTCCCCAAAACTTGTATTGCCTCCCTCCATTACCCCCCTCCCCCCACAAACCTACCTTGCCTACGCCACCTTCCCTCCTGCAGTTCCTTTGTCCCCAGGTCACCATTTGCTTCCTTTGTACTTATATTGCTAACAGTATGTTTTTAGGACATGAGGAAAATGGTTCAAAAAGAAAAATTACTGGTTACTTTACGTACCCAGCATTCAGTGGTGTGCAGGGTGCCATAGGAAGCAATGAAGACAGCACGCACCATGCTTCCATTATTTTTAATGTGCAATTGTCAATAAATACTTCTACATAATCTATAGTGTGGTTGGGATCAAGACGTCTTCATGTGGGTTCTCCAGGAATTACAAAAATTTGAAATGTAAAGGATACCAGAGGTGTCAGGGAAACCTATAAGAAATGGTTTTCCTCCATGAAGTCAAAATGCCATCTAGTGGCTCTTGACAAGCATAAAGGTCAACATGAATGACCATTTTTGTTCAAGTAATATCTGGGCATACCTTCACTGCTCTAGCTTAAGTGATTTAGGCTGCAATCCTAACCACACTTTCCTGAGAGTAAGCCCCATTGAACAAAATAGGACTTACTTCTGAGTAGACCTGGTTAGGCTTGTGCCCTTCATTTTAATGTTAATTACATTTGCATCTGCACCTGCTCCAAACGACTCAGAGAACAGCATACATGAAATTTCCACCACGCATTCTACCATCCAAGTACCACTCAGACCTAGATCTTCCAGCTCCATTTCAGAGACAGGAATACATCAGGCATCAGCTTCAGTGCTGAATCAGGACAACAAGAAGCGGTCATACAGGCATAACCTCAAAAAACCCCTTGACCCATAATGGGTCATTTACATTCTTGAAACAACATTAATTTATTTTTCATGTATTAAAACTAAGCTTGAATTTTTTTGGAAGGTTTCATGTGACTATAGGCATCGTTTTCTTAAGATTCCTTAGTGCTCTTATGATGATGTATTACATTTCTGTTCCATCCTTTCCCCAAGGGAAGAATACTTAGACTTACCATTTTATCCTCACAACAACCCTGCGAGGTAGGTTAGGCTCAGTGAGGGTGACTGTCCCAAAGTCAACCATGAGCTTTATGACACAGCAATGATTCGAGCCTGGGTCTTTCTGCAGCCCAAGTCTGAGATTGTATTTGCTACACTGTCCTGGTGGGTGGAATACAATCTGATGGACCTTAGAAAGAAGCCATCATTCTTCAAGATGTGGCCCAAAACCACAACTAATTGGAGCAGAATCAGTTCTTGCTTTCCATGGTAAAGGTTCCTGGGACCTTAGGTGATACTGTCTGCAGTCTGGTAATAATCCCCTTGTAGAATGACTTGCCTCTGAGATCCCTTCCGTTTGTCCTTTCACAGTGCCATATTTGAAAGTGGGTGCTGTGCTTGGATTAAACGGAACAAATGTGGCAGAAATCAGCTCTCAAAACATCTTTCTGAATGCCAAAGGGTGAGAAAATGATAGTATGTATCATCTATCTGTCAGGCTTCTGGTCCAGGGCACTGTTCAATGTTGCTGGGCTGGCATATGGTCCTACAGGCATGGCTCGCCATAACCTTCAGCGGGTCTGGAGTTTGTAGGGGAAGCTCAGGGAGGCCTCAAACTATTCCCATGGGAAGGGGGGTTGACTGCACCCTGATCCCCTGCCTGGGTCCTGAGGCAAGCCAGTTGCTCCCAGGCAGGCAGCATTCCCTTGCACTGCCTGCCTCACCTCAGACTCCTCAACATCACTGGCCGGTCCAAACTTTATGGAGCTTATCAGCTCCACCCGACTCCTCCCCCTTCCTGCCAGACATCCTTAGTGACCCCAGTCTCCTTTCCACTTGTATATTCCCTGGTGTCTAATCAGATGGCAGGCAGTTGCCTGTCAGGTGGGGAGGGGGGGGTGCTTTGGCTCCTTGGACTTGCCTGGTGGAGAGGATTCCTGCCCCACTGCCATGGCACATGGCATCCTCGCCCAGAGGGTGGGGCCTGCTGCGGGCATCTCCAGTTGGCAAGGTCATTGCCACGGGCCATCCTGGGAAGCCACAAGGTTTCCTGGTGTCCTGGCAGCGGGCAGGGGGTGTGTGCAGCGGCCACTCCTCCTGCTGCCTGCCCTGGTTAAAGGGGGGCCTTGGTCAGCTGCGGGGGGCAGTTGGGGAGGCTACGCCTTGTCTGCCCTCCCTGCTGGGACTGCGGTTGGAGGCCCTGCCTTGGTGAGCGCTTGCTGCCTCCAGGTGGCCCTCCAGAGATGGCAGTAGCAGTGTGGGTCCGTCCGCGCTCTTGGAGGACAGCTGCCCCCTCATCCCCTGTAGGTAAGTTAGGGGCTCTTGGGTGGGCTGGCCCCTGACACTATCTATGAGGGGAAATTTTTTTAAAAAATGCAAAATAAAGTATTTAATTGCAGACAGAGTTCATGGAAAAATTTGACAGAGCCTGAAGAGGCCTGCTGAGTCACTTGGCTCTGTGTCTCTGTTGACGCTGAAAAATATGGCGTAAAGAGGCTATGGTAAGCTTTCTCACATCTTAGCCAATAGTCATTGCAAACAAAACATGCAGGCAATTGACTCTGGCTTTTCCACAAGTGACTGTGTGTGGCAGGGACACTGACAGGCAATAGGCTATTGGGCCTGTGGCAAAACTACAGAAAGTCAAAATGCATCTACATTCTTTGGGGGGGGGGGGCCGCTTTAAGAAGTTGACCTCCATTGCCGGTATGTGCTTCTCTTTCTTGCTTCCCCACAAAGCTAGCTAAGCAGTGTCTCATGTTGAAAGTGAGAACCCTGCTGGGAAGTGTTGTTCACCCACTGAAAAGTCACAAGCTTTGTCATAGATCACATTTTCCATTTGCACAAAGGTGGCATATGGCTCCAGCTCATTCTCCTACAAAACAAAAGCACAACTCTTGAGAAGGAGATATGGCTTGTCTTCCACATAAAATTCAGAAACATTTCTAAAAAGTGAAAGAGGCATGCACAATGAATTTCAGGGTTGGTCCATGGACGAGGCCAACTGGAGCGCTTGCTTCAGGCAACAGGTTAACCCAATTCTGTCTGCCCACTCACTTCCATTGCTCCTCTGCCACCCACTCTCAAGACTGGAAAAGGAAGAAGGGAAGAGAGCAGACGTATGGTAGGTACAGTTGGGGCCTTCATATTCAAGGATTGTGCATCCTGGTTCAATGCAGGTTCCTTGGACCTGTGTTGAGCCCGACTTGGCCCCACCTGAGCCCTCTGGAGGTGACTGGAATGCACCTTTGATTATCTGCAATTTTCAGTATCTGCGGGGTGTTTCGAGAACAAATTCCCCACAGATACCTGTTTCAAATACAGGCCCCACTTGTATTTAAAACCTTCATTGATCAACAGATGGGGAAAACTCCAACAATTTAATTGTTCTAAACAGAGGACAGAACTTGCTGTTCTGTCTTAATGTTTTATTTCCATTGCCGAGTGGAAGTATAACTCCTCTCAACTTACTAGTAAAGTAAACCTGTTTTATTTCCAAAAATTATACTTCAGTTATAACTCCCAGGATACAATACTACCCTTGGGGAAAACAGCCTTGCTCATTTTGTTACTTGTGCTCTTTGCTGCTGGTAGCTTTCTAGATTGTGGTGGCTAAACAAAAACAGGAAATGTATGTTAAAGAAGGCAGAAAACCTTTTGTGCAGTTTCACAGATGCTAAAAGACATGTATTTGCATTTTTTTTTAAAAAAAAGAAATGAAGAGCCATGGTGTTCTCTAGAAAAAAGAAAAAATGCAACTGTCTACTGTACTTCATAATAATGAGATTAAGGCTTTGGTTTTATTACTATGAATTTTCCAAGAATTTCCACCACCACCACCCTGGTGGAAATAGCTGCAGCCAGCTTGCCATCTAACTCCTGTGCCATGATACTTATGGATTTCATGTGGCAACTGAAAATCCAATGCACACATGCCTTAGGAGAATGGCTCTTTGCAACACCTGGGCTACAAGCTACAAGCCACTTTTGGGCAAAATCCTAATGTGCTCTTGGACTGGTGCAAGTCCTTTGCGCCAGCCCGGAAGGGTTGCAAACATGCCAAAATCATGTTTGCACCTCCATTTGTATCTGGGAGGCCGGTGCACTACCTGTGCTGACGTGGGCCCCAGACTGGGTAAATTTGCACTGGCCTTTCCAGGCCAGTGCAGAGGGTCTGGGGGGATGTGGGGAGGAGGCATTTCAGGGTGGGGGGAAGGCAGGCCCTTGGGCTGGCAGGCAGGGAGTGAGAGGTGGGGCCAGGATCCGGCACTTATACTGGATCCTATCCCTCTTCCTGGGCAGCCCAGGGCAGCTCTGGGCTGCTTGGATTTGTGCCACCTCTTGCACAACTGCTTGGGACTGCTGCAATGTTACCCGGGGTAAGGGAATTCTTTCACTTTGCCCTGGGCTGGCATGCAGTCAGCCCCAAACTTGCACAGAAAACAGCACAGGCCGGCTGGCCTACCTGTTCCAGCCTAAGAGGTAGGCTTACAAATAGCCTATTTTTTAATAAAAAGAAAACGGTGGGGGGGATGACTATCTAATTGGGGATTGTAGCATGCAGACAACTGTGCTTAACCCTTTCCCTTTGCACCATCTTCTCGCCAAAAATCACTCTTCAAAACTGCTATTTGCCCTTGAAATGGCTATTAGTAGCAAATAGCTATAATAGGGAGGGTAATTTTCAGAAGGAAAATGATGATGAGGGAAAGGGTCAACCCACGTCCCCACCTGCTGTAGTTTGGATCTGGATCCCTTGTCTCCCTGTGGCTGCATTTTTGCTTAAAAAAAGAGAAGTCAGTCTTAGCATACTTCTTGTGTTTAACGAAGTGTGTAGCTGGTCAGGCAGAAAGTAACACACTGGCATTCTCTCAAGGTGCTTGGGACTTTAAGATCAGAACATCAGTTACTTCAATTATACTGGGTAGTTTGAAGAGCTACTGTATTTGCTGTAGCTTTGTCCTTTGAAAACTCCTATCAAAGTAGTTGGCAAAATGTTAGGTGTGAACAGCTTTATTCGACAATGGCCGATCATCCCAAACATTGTTCATTTCAATGTCTTTGTTCTGATTTGTTTGTAGATAGACTATGCTAGACAAATTTGAGGGCCATTTCAGAAATCAATAAATAAGTAGGATCAACTATATCAATTTACTCCATGTCGACGGTCACATCCATTAAAAAGAGCTGCTGTCTCTCCGTATCTTGGTGTCCCATACAGCATCCCTACTTCTCTGTAGGTGGTACAACTGTAAGTAATACTTGCATGTCTGGCAGTCTGTACCCATCTACAGTGGTAAAAGTATTTTGACCCTTTTAAATGCAAATATTTTCACAGCTGTTTTAAGAACCAATCTGATTATTCCCAGGGTCTCACCTGAGTGCTTGGTCTTGAAGTTGTTTCAGGGCTTTTGGATGTGTTGACATCTCTGAGTCTGACATAAGGAAGATGGGGGTGCGGAGGAAAATATGGTTAGAATCCATCTTCAAGGAAGATATCATTCAAAATAATTTTGGATCAATCTGTCAGATGTATGACTAGCATAATTTCATATGCTATGTTTGGGGATGGGATATAACTCTCCTGTATCATTATTGAACAGCAGCTACCACTGCTATTCCTCACCTCCTGCAAGCTTCTCCCTACCTTGCTCCTGCCTCTTGAAAAGACAGAGTTGCTAGAAGGGGGCTGGAAAAAAAACTGAGGAAGTAAGCTGTGTTGACCATTCTAGCTGCAACAGTCATCACTAATCCTCCCAATGTTCTTCCCATTCTACTACACTGCCTTTTGGAAGATAAATGGGAGAGTTGGTTGTAATGCACTCTATCTACCAGAGAGGAAAGCAGAGGAGAAGCCCTGCCTTGAGCACAGGAAGTGATTAGGCCTGGCTTGAATTTTTCAGTAGGAAATTGTATTTAAGGGTAGAAACTCCTCAGCAGTATAGGGCTGTGAAAGAGGCTTACATTAGGACGGTCTCATCCATACCTTCTGAAGAGGAGTGTCCCAAGGTAGGTCAAAAGCAAAAGTAGGAGAATTCCAAAGAGACCAGCTAAGCCGCTAAGAATTATCACTGTAGAACTTTTTCTTGCTTCACTTTTTCTGCCTGAGGATTGCAAAATGCCACAAATACTAATTAGCAGAAATTACTGCTTTAAATGGGTTTGATTGATAAAACAAAAGGATAGTGTTGTGGATTTGAATTTGTTGCTAATTTTACAGTATAACTGAGACTGAGGCTCTCCCTTGACCCAAATCTGATAAATAAGAAAAGGTGGCCTTTCCTTTCATTTGGTGATTTTTCCTTTCACTTGGAGATATTTTGCAAGTCCATTATGGCTTTCCTTCTAACTCTCAGACCCCCTGGCAACTGCTGTTGATGGTGCTCAGTTGGGATCAATGTTGGTTTGTCCTTTACCCCTAGATCACCCAAAATGAATCAGATTTTATTTTGTGCCTTTTGGCTGTGCCATTTTAATGTAATGGGGGATATCCTAGACCCCTGAACCAATGGGAAGAGAAAATACAAAGTAGTATGTTTTTTCCTTTCAACATTGTTTAGAACAAAATTGTGTAATCTTCCACATATAAAATACTGTGATCTTTGTTAAATAGTTTCACAATCAATACTTTGAAAAACTGTATTGAGTGTTTTGTTAACAGGCACATATACTCCTTAATGGATTAAAACCCAGATGAATAATCAGGTGAGAACCATAACATTAATTAAAGCATCAGGAGGAGCAAGGGAAAGCAGTTCATTTTTAATGGCCCAATTCATTTTGTACCCTTTGCTAGAAGTAGCAGCAATTCTTGTATACCTCCAGCAGATCAAGATGGACCAAATTAACTATGGGAGCTTCCTAGCCATCAACTAACCCTGTAAACTATCCAAGCTTTCATTTAGGCACTATCAAGAATTTTTTCTAATGGAATATTTTCTAATAATGCTTTGGAAATTATTTCCATGGAGGAATATAGAGAACATTAGAAAACCTCCATAAGCGGATCTGACAGTACATGTAATTCAACATCCTATTTGGGAATTCTAAAGGCAAATTAGAGTGGACATCCAGTACTGCCCTAGGATTTTACATCCAGACTTTTTCATAGGAATAATTCAAAATATATTTGAGAAGGAAAATGATACTCTGAATTGGGGCCCTTGGAGGAGGAAATACCAGTGCGGAATATTTATTAAACCTATGAGTCACTTTTTGCACTAAAAAAGCTATTGATGTGAATAAAAAGGAAATGAAAAACAGAATTTGAAGACAACAGCACACAGAGAACAGAAGCAGCAGCATAAAATCAAACTAGTCATCATGATTTAAGTCAAGTTACCAGTGCCTGGGAGAAAAGGGAGTTTTCAGCTGACAATATAATGTGTTTGAGGAAGAAGCAGGGATGGGTAATTCCAGCAGGGCTTGACTTGAGTCAAGTTGCTGAGTCACTGACTCAAGTTTCCAACCCTGCGAAGAGGCTTCCTAAGACTCAGGAAAGCTTTTCAAAGAGTTGGTGCCGCATCTGAGTAGAGCAAAAGTATCCTTAATATTACCTGATGAGAGATCTAAAATGTGGGGCTCATTCCATGCCAGATGGGAGATGAAGCAAGTTACATTATTGTCCTTAACACTGGTAATATTGTATATACTGATGATGGTCTCTGTGCCATTAGGCAAAGTTTCATTCTCCGTTTTATACTCTCCTTGTGGCATCCATGAGATCTTTGCAGCTGGTTTTCCTGCAGCTGCCTTGCATTCAGCAGTTCCATTGTCGTCGTGATAAGTCAAGGACACCTTAGGGGGCACTGAAGGAAAGAGGTAATAGGGAAGAGGGGAAGCCATCACTTCAATTTATCAATATAGTGAGATGATGAGACCTGCTCTAGGAGAGAAGTAGGTAAAGGGGATAAAATCACATGTTCTAGTGATATCTTTGTAGTATGGAAATGAAGACACCTATAGGGTTTGCAAGAGAGGTGATCTTTACAAGACTGATGAGTAAACACATTTTCATACCTGCCAGCATTTAAAATTTAGAACGTGAATGCAAGCTCTTTCTCCTCCCCTTCCCTTCACCATCCCTTGAACTAGAAATCTCCATCCATGGGCAGCCTAATCCTATGCTTCCCGGTACCTGGAGGAAGAACAGTGCCAAAATGGCTATTGCTGTATACCACAGGTGCGGGGAACCCACTAGAGGTCTCCTTGGAGGAAGGGGACTTTTGTTCATCAAGGAAAGCTCCATGCCCTGCAATGGGGCTTCTCAAGTTTGTGCTGGCTATTTAGCCAGACTTGAGAACCTCCATGTCAGGCCTTTCAGCCCAACACGGAGGATAGGATCTGGCAGAGGAGGCAGAGGGGACTTAACCCCCTCCCACTCTGCCCCTCCCCCATTCTGTCCTCCTCCCCAGCCCAAAAAGCTGCACCAGTACCTGGTGGTGTTACTTTCAGGTTAACAGGAAAAAGGCTTCTAACTATAGAGACAGATTTCTTTTTTGTCTCCACAGAATGTATTCTAAGCACACAGGTTTCCTTACCTAATACGGTTAGATCATGTTCATGGCTGAAGGTCCCCAAAGAAGTCGCAATAGAACACTTATATATTCCTTCGCTGGAAATCTGCAGAGGCTTTATATGAAGGGCAAACTCCTGATCAGGTCTTGATACCCAATTCACATTCTTACTGCAATTGCTGACTGACACATTTGATGAACTCATATATGATAAATAGCAATATTTTCCATTTCTAAATGTTGCAGTCCAGGTTATGAGCCGATTTGTCCATTGAGGACAGTCCAGTTTAATCTCAGTCCCAATCACTTCAGACCTTCTGAAATGATCTGGAAGGATACAAAACAGGAAATGTTAGCTGAGAAAAGGGACTGGTTCAAGAGCCAAACAGGGTATTCAGCCACCAGCCATGCACACTCAGAGATTTTTTATCAAAATCCAGAAAGGTTCACAGAAAAAATTATTTTGCTACCATTCTGTCATGCACGTTAGGCATAAATCTGGTATTAAGATATAAGACAAAAGGATCCAAAGGCTGTTGGTTTGAGACCCCTTTTGGTATGTGTGCCTGATCATGAAGCTGTATGTGGCATAAAGGGACCAGCATATCGAGGGCAATTGGAAGTGTATGGAAATTGGAGAAAAATGCTTAGACTTACAAATGGAATTGATTTGATCTGACATTTTTGCTTCAATTTATGTATTTAAAATAATTACACCTACTTTTTTATTTAGCAATACTTCAAGATAGCTTACAAAAACTGAAACCATTAAACAAAATCAAATTCACATTAAGAATTCTATAAATATTCCTTGATCTCAGAGGATAAGCAACTGTATGTGAAAGCATAGAAGGGAAAAAGGAAAGTCTTGCAAATACACTTTAGATTTATTTTTCTCCATCAAACTGTGTTAATATACAACCGTACGATTAAAAGTTCTGTTTTTTATACTGGTAGTTGTCAGTACCTTTTGATATTTAATATTTTGATTAAAATATTGATCATGCCATCAGCTGAAAAGAACTGATGTGTGGTATCACACATGTGTGGTATCATCCAGTAGGAGTCCACTGCTGCTTTTTGCCAAGAGCTCTGAGCCCCCTGGTACCAGCTATTTTTATATAAAACAGCAGTACTATTCATATCTATGGTACTGATAAATCTGAGAAGGAATGTAGCATTACGTTCTGCCAGCAGAGTTGTAGCCTTGGTCCCCTTTGCTGTGTCAAATGAACTGTTGACGTGATGTTGCAGGGCATCGCTTTCCCTGGACCTTCTTTCTGGGAATGATCCTAAAACAAGTCAGAATACAAAACCACCAAATTAGGATATACCATCTTTTGTACATGAGTATATTTTGAAAAATTGACACAGTACATGTCGACACTAAGAAGTTGGGGAAGAATTGGGTTGGTGATAAAAAAGAAAAAGGAAAAAATGTATGTTTATGAACAAGGCGCACTTGCTTTTGACCATAGTCCCAATATGTTAATAAGAACAACCACTGAACATAGTCATCCTCAGGGAAGACTCCAATACTGAAGTGGTTTCCAGAGTAAGCCTCTTCTTTCTTTCACGGGCAGGGTGACCAGATGTCATAACTGCAAAAGAGGACTAGGTACCCCAAAATGTAGGCCAGCCAAGAAAAATGTAGGCCATGACAAAGTAAAAGCTAAAAACACTTGTATATTGATTTTATGTGGTTAATTTAAACACTATATTACTTACTGTTAAATTTAAAACTACATTACATGTAATTTATCACATATAATTTATTAATTACCAGAAGGCTATGCTCAGTCTGCAGGCGCTTGCTCACAGGGAAAAGGAGGACATTTAAGTTCTTTTCCAGGACACGAAGCTAAAAAAGAGGGCACGTCCTAGAAAAAGAGGACATCTGGTCACCCTGTTCATGGGCCTTTTCTTGAAAGTGAATACACATATGGTATAGTTCTCACATTACATTTACATGTATAAAAGATACATTTCTAGCTCATGAAAGCTGAACAAGTAATACAAAAGTATTGTGTTTTAAAAGGAATACAAAAGTGAATATTTGTATTACATATAGACTCATAGAATGGCAGCCTGACAACCCTTTTATGCTTTCACTTAAGCCAGAAGACTTTGGGAGCTGAGAAGCAGAGAGGGTGTATTTCATGAGTGCAAATGCACCTCTGTGGGGAAAAACAAAACTCTTTGAAAAGTAATTTGGAGTAGGGAATTTCAGAGTGGGGATAGGATTAAGCCGGCACTCTTGCCACCACTTGTCCTCACCTCCCAAAGTGACTTCTCAAGGGGGAAAAAAGGCTATTGGATTAACAGTACATAAATAATGTGTAGTTTGGTCGAGTAAGCTATATCCAGCTGATATCTAGGAGGATAAAGCCATTATTATTTGTGGAAATGTGTTGCATTGAAAGGGCTATGTTGGCTCAACTCCAGAAGTTTCCTTGTGGTAGGAAGCATGACCAGTTGACCAGTTCTCTTCTTCCTTCCCCTCCTCCTCCTTCATCATCTTTTCCTAGTTCTTTGTCTTCTCTAAATTCCTGGTTTAGTTCATCATAGCCTATCACAATAGATAAAAAGGAACCACAGCTGAGAGGTTGGGTTACTTTACAGGACCACATTTTTGTGCCCTTTACTGTTGCCCGAGAATGATCTTTTCAGGAAACATACAGCAATAAAGAATGTTTCAAAACATGCCACTATTACATCCAACCATGTCCTTTTGTGGTAGATTGCTAAGCAGATATCCTTAATGTGTGATATGTGCTGAAGTGCTAAGGAGATTCTGCTTCTTCACTGTCCTCCCCAAACGGTAGTGTCCAGGTCTTTAATTATGTCACATGCTAGATGGTTTAATAGAGTTAAGGAAGGACATTTCATCCAAGACATTTCAAGTTGCTGTATCATCATAAATCAACACCTTGCCTTTAAAAGAGAGGGTTAGAAATTGATCTATAACTGGTTATTAGGCTGTTCTTTCACAATATGTCTTCATCAGGGATAGGCAAGAATGCGGGCTGTGCAAGATAGCCTTTCCACTTCCAATCAGCTGAACTGGGGTGGTTTAAAATCTCTGAACATCTGTGAGGACTGCTGGCTGAAAGAGATCCAAGCAAAACCAACAAGCATTTATGTACAGAATTAAGTGAAAGTTTTCCCTAAGAGCATGCAAACTGCAGGCTTGTTTTTTGTGCATTAAGTGGAAAGGGATCTTCTGCCTTCATTCCTTGTTGTGTATTGAGCGATTGCCATGCCCCATTCCTTCCCTATCTCTTCACCATCAAAAATTTCCCCAGAAAAACTCAAATTTTGCAAGTGAAACATGTTTTAAAGTGACTTCCCATCATTTCTGCGAAATAAACAAGTTGCATTGTGACAGAAGACCGATGGCTTTTCTGCCCTTAGAAAAGTTTGGTTGGCTAAATGTGTGCTTCATATATGGTTGAAATCACCATAGCACTCAATATTACAGGCAAATCTTGAACATTCGACCCATGCCACCTAGTCCCTTGATTCTTTGCTAATGAACCTTTAATTATTGGTGACACAAAAAAGCAAAGAAGTTACCAAAAAAAAAAAAAAAGCATCTTCAGAAAAAGCTCAACTTACCATTTGTTGCCATGACCACTGCAAGAGCTAGCAAGATGTAGACATCCCAACCCTTCATGGCAAAATGAAGGGCAGTTTTTGCTTCCATGGCTCGCACAGTGCTTTCAACACCCCAGCCATTCTGTTGTATGTCTAGCCATTGCTATAATGGGCATCTTTCCATGCAAATGCATGCTTTCCAGGTCCCAGCTCTGCTCCTCTTCCACTTCCCTAGCTTTCTGCATGGACTGCGCGTGTTCCTAATTGATTAGCTTCTTAGGGCTGGAGAAGTTCCTCCTTCTGCGTTGTCACTGTGCAGTACTTGGCTTCCTGTGATCACTGTCAAAAGTGAATACTGAGGAATGAGATCACGTCACTTTGCTTACTGGTTCTTTACACAGAACTGGTGACACTACAGAGATGAGCTCTTCCAGCCAAATTTCAGACAAAGACAAAGTAGGTCATCAAGCTTAACCTGCATGTCCAAGAGAGAAGCTTATGAGAAGCTTTACGTTTGCATGTCAACATTTCACAAAAGCAGAAGCATTTAATAGAAGTTCATAGAAATATCTAAGCATTTCACAAAAGAAAAGAAAACTTCCGTTATAACTTGAAAATGTCTGTGGTATGATTCAAGTAGCTTCCACTGTCAGTGATTCCAAAATTCTCTTGAATTAAGAAAATGTTGTATAGTGAAAGTACAACTGATGTTTCTGCCATGGGGCTTCCCCAGTGCTGCTGCTTGTAGAACAGACCAGGTGGAACATTCTGGGAACAAGGTTTATTGTAGTGGGATTGGTTCCATTCACATTACTTTTCGTGGGTGTTGAGGGTTCACAGTTTGCTCACACAAAGCAAAACTTAAATAGCTCAACATTGCACAACATCCCCCGCTTAGTTTCAGAGTAAAAAGTGCATTAAAGAATAAAAATAAAAATCTTTGCCCTTTGAAAGAATAAAAAAGATTGACCTGATCATTAGTAGCTGGAATAAATTGAAAATTAGGATTGGTTTTACAGTGTCTAGTATATTACATCTAAGGCATCCTGTTATTGTCTATTCCTGTTATATATCTATCTTAATCTAAATTGTTTGTTCTTATTTTTTACTACAAAGTAATAACAAGTTGAAGATCTAACTGTACCATGAATCACTAACAATACAATATTTCTATTCATAATGATTTAACTACAAAATGGCTTGTGTTACATAAGACACATTGTTTTCTACTGTTGCAAGGAATACGAGATGCTGAAGATGAACCAAAAGGAACCACTGTGGTCCTCATGCTCAGGGCCAGCCCACCTATGACGGTTGGTGAAACGGTCACCTCAGATGGATGGGGGCAGCATCGTGTGCCAATCTGCCACCTACCCTCATAGAGGTTACTGCAGTTGCGCCTCACATCCTCCTTCTCTGAGGATACCACTCCAACTAGTCTAGCTTTGAAAAAGAAGAATACAGAAGTAAGACTGGGAAAAGAAAGTGAACAATATTAGAGAGGTAGACTGGGCTGACCAGCAGGAAAAGTTGGATGGCAGTGAAGTAGAGGAGGAATGAGATAGGCAAGGGAACAGATTTGGGGGGGGGGGACGACGCTGTGGGAGATTAGGAAGGTTCAGGGGAAATCTGCTGGGAGTTTGCACAGAGGAAAGAGGAAGAAGTTGTAAGTTGGATTTGGGGGAAGTCACAGGTCTGGATGGTCTGGTTGCAGCATATTCTGAGACAAAAAAAAGTGGGGCAAGGGAATTGTGCTTTCTAGCATCACCTAAAGTTCACAAAGGATTTTAGTCACGCTTGCTCATGCCCTGCTTGTAAGTTTTCAAGAGGCATCAGACTAACCATATTGGACTAGAATGGAGGCAAGCAACTTGCACAAAAGTACCAGGCAGAGGTGAGTTCTGAGTCCCAAATACATAACCACTACGCTCTCTCTCACACACACACTCTCTCTCTCTCTCTCTCTCTCACTCACACACACGCACACACACACACGCATGCATGTACACACACACAGTTGCATCCTTCTTGTCTGATATCTCTTGATGTTTCTGTTTGGGATCAAAAAGTCAGAGCCAAAGGGTGGATGGAAACAGATGACTCACAGCTATGCAAAAAGTTCATTAGATGTGGCTGTGATTATAACATCCAAGCAGAAGATAAGCCCATCATTAGAACACACATACCACACAAAATCCACCGTGGGAGGGGCGAGTGGGCTGAAGAGTTGGCATGGTGTAGGCAAAGATCCAAATGACAGGCTATGATTAATGCATACTGCTTGAACCTTTATTCCACCTTTGTCTGTTGTAAATATGTTTTTATCTTGTTTTTAAATCATGTTTTTAATTGTGTTTTTAATCATTGTTGTAAGTCATCTTGGGTCCTTTCAGGGAGAAAGGCGGGGTATAAATAAAGTAAATAAATACATAAATTAAAACACAGTTCAAGGGAGGCATGAAAAAGTCCCAAACTGGGACAGCCTGTTAGTTTGTGTCCCACACATCCCTGTGCTATGTATACCTTTAAACAAGCTTCAGTTGAAATTCAGTTCTCTGTCTCTCTCTCTCTCTTTCTCCCCCCCCCCATAAAGAGTGTGTGGAGCTGGCATGTAATCAGGGTAACAAAAGAATGAAAGAATAGAAAAAGAGCAAAGACATTCATGAATCATGACATATAGTTTGGCCCTTTAGAGCAGAAGGGCTCTAAATCTCTCTCCTGCCATGAATATATGAAGTTGTTCAAGGGGGTGAGCCCTAGCTTAGCAGTACAACACATATTTGGTATACAGAAGGTTCAAAGTTCAGTCCCTGGCATCTTCCCATAAGACGGAGGAGGGCTTTACTGTCTGAAGCCCTGGAGAACTGCTGTCAATCAATGTACACAATCCTGAGCAAGATGGACCAATGGTCTGGTTCCATATAAAGCAACTTCATGCATACATCAGATGACAGTAAATGAGGCTTATTGCCTGGTCAAGGGCTAGATGACCACCTCCCCAGATGCTAACAGCTGCAGATGCCATGCAGGAAGCTTTGCCTTGGTTCTGATGTGGTGCTTGCTTATTTGTTTCTACCCTGTGACCACTGTTCTCTATGCATTTTTGGTGCCTGGGGACCAGCAGATGTGGCTGGGTCCTTACTGTCCCAAATCATCACAAGAACAGAAAGAAATGCCAGCATTTAACTTTGAACACTCCAGAACTGATTGGACATTGTGTTGAAGCTGAAGTCAGGCAGCAGCAAGGGAGCTTAGTTTTGCAGACCGTTTTTCTATGAGATTCTGCCATGCAGTCGAAATCCTGTGCAGCTGGATCCTATTCTGGCCTGGAGCAGGGCTTGTGGTACAAGCTCACCACAGCATCCTGTGCAACTGTTGCTGGGGTGTTTAAAAGGTTCTTTGGCATTGCTTATTTTGAGAAACACCCACACAGCTTAAAAACACAATGAGAGGTTCCTTTTGTGTGACTTCTACCAAAGATAACTCTAGCAAGAGTCTCGGCTCTTTGTCTACTTTGTTATCATATTTGCAGTGTCATGCTTATGTCTTCAGCTCCATAATTAGAAAATATAATCTGCAGTGAGGGTGAAAAGAGTTACAAATGTCAACTGTGGTTTACTGGCCAACTCAATTTTCCCTTTCCAAAGTAAATGTGTCAGCTAAAGAGTTTCAGTTCTCAAAAATGCTGTGTTATTTCAGCCTGTCCAGCTCCCTCTCATCGACTTGTCCAGCTCCGTCTCAGCGACTTGTTGAATTTTCATTTGCTACTTGAAATTTTCATTTCAGCAACCCATGCTTAGAATCTTGTCCTCAACACACTTCCAAAACACAAGCGAACATTACTGATTGCTGATTAGCTTAGATAGCAAAATCAGAAAGAAAAGCCATGTGCAGCACAATCCTACCTTGCGCTGCATCCAGCGTGAGATAGGGCACCAAAGTGGCTCAGCCAGAGCTAAGGGGGAGCTCTTCACCTTACCCCCAGGAAAGCCACTGCAGCCCCTATGGGTCTCCTCGAACTTGCTCCACCTCCTGAGATGGCACAAGTCTGAGGAGAGTGGAGTAGCTTGCAGTTGCTCCACTTTGCTCAGGAACAGGGGTTGGGACTGGCATAACAGCCAGATCCCGGCCCGCCTCCCGCTCCCCATCCGCCCACCCCTGGGGCTGCCCTCCGTCCGACCTCCCCCTGCCCTGGAACGCCTCCTTTCCGCCTCCTCCCCACCCTCCCCAGACTCCTGTGTTGGCCGAGCTCAGCCAATACAACTTACCTGGGGGAAGCTGCTGTGGAGGCTGGATGCAGCCTCTGTGCGCTCGCGCAATTTCCTCCTGAGGAGGCTCAAATGTGCTTTACGGCATGTCCTTGCCTAATGTGAAGTTAGGATTGCGCCCTTAGGCCCAAATGCTAACCCACTTTCCAGCATTGGCATAGCTGTGCCAATGGGATGTGTGTTGCATCCTGCAGTTGGGTGGCACTCACAGAGGCTTCCTCAAAGTAGCGGAATGTTTGTTTCCTTACCTAGGAGCTGCGTTGTCCTTACGTCGGTGCTGGAAAGTGGTTAGGATTGCACCCTAATTCAGTTATTTTCAACTGCTGTGCCGTAACACATTTAATGTGCTGCTCTTGATCCGCAGGTGTGCGGCAGAAGTGTGGGGGAGGGTCATTTATTAGCAGGACCATTGGAATATGTTTCCCCATGCCGGCAGCATAGTGTGCCTTGTCAATACTGATGGGTGTGCCTTGACCATTTTAGTGACTTGTCAGTATGCTATTAGATAAAAAGATTGAAAATTGCTGCACTAATTGTTGGTTATAAGGTTATTTCAAAATGTCCTGACAAATGCTGCCCCCATTTAACTTCATGGTAAACCAGCCTTCACTCTTCCCATTCCTGGACAGGAAAAAGAAGAAAGTGATGGAGTGGAAGAGAGAGGGTGAAGGAAAGGAGAGTGGTGGGCTGGAGTATTAGACTTGCTCTAGGCCACCACTTTCCACACTGTTTTACAATCCAGGGAGTGGAGGGGTGGGGAAGGAGCAATCCAGCTAAGGGGGCAGACAAAGGTGGACAACCTTCCCCAATCTGCTGACTGCAGCAACCAGCCTTAGTCAGCTTTGTAGATGGGCTGACTCTTGTTGGCTAGGCTGGCATACTTACCAATCCTGAGCTGCCTTGCACACAGGCAGCCGAAAATGGCTGCTGCCACATCCAGTGCACTCTAGGCAGCCACTGCCTCCTCAACAGGAGAAGGGGACCTTCTTCTGGGTAAATAATAATAATAATAATAATAATAATAATAATACAGGTATTTATATACTGCCTTTCTTGGTCTTTATTCAAGACTTTATTCAAGGCGGTTTACATAGGCAGGCTATTTAAATCCCCATAGGGATTTTTACAATTGAACCACAATTTATCTTTCAAGAACCACAACATTCAGATGTTTCTTTCTGATCTGGTTTCACATTCTGGCCTCCATCCTCCCACGCTCAGAGCAGATGGAATAACTCGGCTCAGCTTGTCAGCTGCTTCACGGTCGCACGGTGCCAGTGGCCTCGAACTGGCAACCTGTGGATGTTATCTTCAGGCAAAGGGCTAGAGGGCAAAGGGCTAGAGGGCTCTACCCTCTAGACCAGACCTCCTGCTAAACTGAGTAGCCCCGGAATGGGTCTACTCGATTCTATGGCAACCCAAAGGTCGGCGTAGAATCAAGAGTCTCCATGTCCTGCGGCCAGCCTGACATGGAGGCTCTGGGTTTGGTGGAGCAAAGCTCCACCGGTCCCACCTCCCTTCTGCCCCACTCCCTCCTCCCAGAACTACTCCTCCCTGCCTTCTCCCCACCCTCCCTCCACCTAGTCTGCTTACATGAAGCCCCAACCCTCATGTCTCTGACATGGAATCAAAGATTTAATCCCAGTATAGTTTGGAAGAGTTACTGGAACCAAAGAATTGTCTATCCTGCATGCCCAAAGGAGAACAACACATTCCATTTACATAACTCTCTTTCTTCATATTGTCTAGACAGCATATTGTCTAGTCAGCCACCAAATGCTCACACACTAGGAACTTTTCTCTGACAGTCTTTTTCAGCAATGGGCCAACATTAGGTTTGCAGGATCAACCTGGCTTGTTTTACTAAAACCCCAGTTTATCAGCCAGAGCAATGGTAGTGGCTTAATAGAGGCCAAATGGTGGCAAAAGGGATAGAATCAATTCCCTTTTCACCCCATTAGCCATAAACTGAGATTACTTGCATGTCCAAGTACAAACTGAACCTGAGTCACCTCCAAACAGCTTAGCAGTAGAGGCCCAGCTAGTTCATTTCACCCACTGTATCATCCTGTGACTCTCCTAGGTGAAAGGTTTTGAGATCCAAGAGCAAAAGCATCCCAGCAATCGCTACAGGTAGGGGAAAGATAGTGATATATTTTGGTATTCCCATTTGAGACTTTCTTCTGAGAAAGGAATGGGACAGAAATTAACCTAAGAGAAAAATAAAGGAAAATAATACATTCTGTCAAAAAATATATATCTATTCTATGAGCCTTCACATTTCTCCTCAAAACCCATCTATTTTGCTAGGCCTTTGGCTAACCCCTTAATCCTTAATCCCAACTGTAAAACGAGATGAAGCAACTGCTTTTGCTCAGTTATCCCATCATGAGTCTCCCTCTCCACATCTTCCCCATTGCCTGTTTCAGGTTGCAAGTAAAAGTTGTTATATCTTCACTGCCACCTAATGGTGAAACTGGGAAGTGATTCTCTTCAATATAGCATTTTGCTTACACATGCAAAATGTCTTGAACCAACTGCTGAGAACACAAATTTACCACATCCTTTCACAGCAGTTGCTTCAAAGCAGGAAACAGCCAGTTTCCGTATTTAGGGAATCAGATGTAATCATCCTATATACAAACCTTATATAAATATGTGTGGACTTGCTGCAGTTGGCCATAACATTTCAAATTACTTAGATGGTGTAAGGCTGTTCACAGGTTACATACACTGCAAATATGTCCATCTGTCTATATACTCAGGAAGACCTGAATATATATCCCTTTGTTTTAAAAGTCAACCTCAGAACCCCTCTAAAGTATAGATCACATGTACTGCTGTCCACAAGTTGAACATACGTAATATGTGAATAACCGTGTGCATTGACAAATCAACACTACAGATTGTATGCATGTTGAAAGTAACATTTGAAAAAGTTTTTGTACACACAACAGTTCTTCATATTTGCAGGATTATCACGTGTTGATACAAACATAATGATGTTATTTCTTACACAGAAATGACTTATTGTATTTGTATGAACTTGGTAACATGAAAAGTCATTTTGGAAAGGTCTGAGAGTAGGGTTTCTTTTTGATCAAATTTATCAATTTCTTCATAGGCAAATCCTGTTCTATTTCAAGGAATTCCTCCCTTCCCCATAATAGTGACTTCATGACTGAGGGCAGGTCTGTGAGGGTGGTGCAGGGGGTAATCTGTACCCAAGAGCAGCGTTAAAAGGGGACCTGGGAGCCAAAGGAGGGGGCCTAGAAATTTCCTGGGAACTTACATTTTCCTACCTCACTAGGACTTGCTGCCCATACAGGATGCTGGAGATGCTACCAAAGGAACACAATATGACTGCCACAAGTCATATGCGCCAGACTGAGGAATGTATACATCTTAACACAGAGTCAAATCTGGGAGGAAACTGACCTGCTGCAGTAGCTCTTTGGTTTGTGGATCTGCTTATCATGGAGTGTATAGGAACTCAGGGACACAGTTGCAGGACTACAGCTGCTGCAGTAGGGCTGGGCTTCAAAGACTCATTCAACTATCAACACCCCCCCCGCCCTGTTTCGCCTCCTCCCCCATTCTGCCCACCCCTGTTGCCACCCTTTGCCACTCTGTTTCTCCTCTCTCTTCCTCCTTTGGGAAGGGGCCCAAAAGAAACTTTCTTTGTACCTCTTTATAAAATTCTTCTTGGAGGCCCTGACTGAGCGTGAGGATTTTAATCAGGGCCCTTCCAGATGACAGCTCATGCTTTTGGCCACTATATTAAGAGCTAGTCTCTTCCCATTTTGTTTAGTTTTTAGGCAGCCAGCCTGAGTAAGAGTTCAGTATATGCCACATATTAGTTTGTTTTAAAAAAAAAAAGTTGACAATTATTTTTTCAACCATGCATTTTAATAAAATAGTATTTTTTTACAGTGAGCCCTCCTTACCCACAGGATTGGCACCTGCAGTTTTGATTCAATGCGGGTGCCAACCCATGCTGGGGGGCCGCAAATGACCTCCCAGACACAACGAGGTGTGCCTTCCGGTCATGTCCAGAAGGTCCTTTGAGGGCTTTACATGGATTGAATTATCCTTTGAAATTAGTATCCATGGGAGGCCTGGAATGGATCCCCTCCATGGATACTGAAAGCCCACTGAACATCTGTCATCTGGCCAGTATACATGCTATCTTACATGTACACATGCCCCAAATCTGGTGGGGGGAAAAATCATGCAACTACAGTCTGCTTTCAGGACCCTGTTTTTGTAGGACAAACTGTAATAACCAATGTTTCCAAACCAGCTGTATGCTGCAATCTGCTGACCAAAATGTGGGATTACAACTTCATTACTTCAAGCCCTTCTGAGGAGAAAATGAGCCTCTTTTTGGCACCTGGTGGGCAAAGTTTGCAAGTGTTTCACATCTTGACTCTGTCTTGCCAATGTGTAACCAAATTGTGCAATCATAATTCATACACTTGCACCTTTTCCCCAGAGCTGAACATGTCTCTTCCCTCATTTCCAAGAAAATTAGCATAATTATAGTACCACACAGTCCTGTATCCTTTTTTTTTTTTGCTGCCATCTGGTGGAGAAATTGTATCCTACCACTATCATGTATAGCACTGTTGGCAACCTTCAGTCTCGAAAGACTATGGTATCGTGCTCTGAAAGGTGGTTCTGGAACAGCATCTAGTGTGGCTGAAAAGGCCGATTCGGGAGTGACAATCCCTTCCACACTGGGAGCAAGTGCAGTCTGTCCCTGGCCTGTCTCCCTGGCTATGGGCCTTCCTTCTTTGCCTCTTAGCCTCAGGCTGTTGGCCAAGTGTCTCTTCAAACTGGGAAAGGCCATGCTGCACAGCCTGCCTCCAAGCGGGCCGCTCAGAGGCCAGGGTTTCCCATTTGTTAAGGTCCACTCCTAAGGCCTTCAGATCCCTCTTGCAGATGTATAGCACTAAGTATACACTTAGTATACTAAGTAAGCACTAGTATAGCACTAAGATTTTGCAAAATACCTCCTTCCTTATACCTTATAGGTATATTTTACTTATAGCCTCTTACTGATGTTCATTATGTTGCATCTGGCCTTGCAATCTGGAATTAAATGGTGATGACATCAACCACAGGTGACCTGATGTCCTCTTTTTCCAGAAGAAAATGTTCTCTTTCTTAGCCTTGTGTCCTGGAAATGAACTTAAATGTACTCCTTTTCTTTGTGAGTAGCCTCTGCAGGCAGCGCAGAGCCTTCTTGTAATTAATTCTCAATAAATGTTGAGAAACACTGTCATACTTTGCTGTGGGTTGCTCAGTTTGCCTTTGCTAGCTCCTTGATGGCAAGTGGGGTGCTTTACAGAGGCCGGAGGAGGGCTTGGAATGGAAGCAGATTGTGTACAGAATTCTGAGCAGTCAGATTTCGAGTTATTCAGAAGAACATTTCATCAGGCTGGATGGCCAAGCAGAAAAGGCCAGGGTGACCAGATGTCGTAACCAGAAAAGAGGACAAGGCACCCCAAAGCATAGGACATTCAAGAAAAATGTAGGACATGACAAAATAAAAGCTGAAAACACTTGTATATTGATTTCATGTGGCTCATTTAAACACTATTTTACTTATTAAATTTAAAACTACTTTGCATATAATTTATTAATTACAAGAAGGCTATGCGCTGCCTGCAGGGGCCACACACAGGGAAAAGGAGGGCATTTAAGTTCTTTTCCAGAACAAGAGGCTAAAAAGAGGACATGTCCTGGAAAAAGAGGGTGCCTGGTCACCCTGAATGGGGCTGAGAGGAAAAAAGTTGGGCGTGATGGCAACGTTCAAAACTTTGTAGTGTATTTAGGAAGTCTCCAGGTGGACTGCACTGCCCACCGGCTTCTATGCAGACATGCGCTGGTGCTTCAAGCTTCAGGGTGCAGATTCCTAAGAACCCACGCGGTCTCACCATCCAGTGGCGTAGCTAGAGGGGGAGTGCAAACTAGCAGTAAGTTTTGCGGGGAGCCTGCCCGCGCTGTGCAAGGGGTCCCTCCCCTTCGGAGCCATTCCAGGAGGGGGGAGCCAAACGGAGCCTGTAATGGCTCCGAAGGGGAGGGACCCCTTGCACAGCGCGGGCAGGCTCCCCGCAAAACTTACTGCTAGTTTGCACCCCCCTTTAGCTACGCCACTGATCTCATCCCGCTGCGGCTGGACTGGGCTTTGCTCAGCCCTTTGCTCTCCGCCCTGCCCCTGCACCCGACTCCAGCTGAAAGCCTCGCCCGCTCTCTATGGTCCTTCTCCCGGGGACTTAGCCAGGAAGGGGGCGCGGCCAGGATGCCGCAGAGCTTCCGGGCTGCAGAGCTCCCAGCCTCGGCCGGAGAGCGAAGCGCGCGTTCCCCGGCTGCGCTGCGCTCAGTGGCGGCGCTTCTGCGTGCGCGACGTGGAGCAGAACCTCGCGAGCATCATCCACTGACCCCAGTAAGCGTGCGGACCAGTGGGTTGCACCCATCCGACCCTTCTTTCTCCCTCCACCTGCCTTGCTTTCCCGACCGGCATCCACACGTTCTCTCTACACGTATCACTCACTTGACACGTGTCAAGGCTCCTACGCACCCGCTCACCATCCCCTGGAAGCTTGCTTGACGTGCACAAGGTGGCTTTGGCTGCATGCATGTGTGAACTGGTTACACCCAGTCATTCACGTAACTTCTCCATAAATGATCCACCCCCCAAATGACCGACGCAGCCTTAAACTCTCCTGCAAAATAATTGTACTGAAATCTCCTTTTCCACCTTCTCCCAAGCATGCTTAGCTATCTCACCTAAGATCGGCCTAGCAGAATGGTGTAGTAGTCAGTTTGCACGAGGAAAATATGGACCCCTAATAGGGCTACTCAATGAGATGTCCTTAAGCAAGTCACTGTCTAGCAGCTGCCCTATTTTAGGCTATAGAGGGGTGGTGGTGGTATAGGGCTGACAAAGTGGTTCTATGCATGTTAACTGAAAAGTAAGCCATGGTCTTTACTGCTAAGAAGTGCCATAGCAGACAGTGCAGTACTAGGCAGGTTTAGAGCCCCATCTACTCTACCCCATCTACATCTACTATGCAGAAGTCTACTCTGAAGTCCCATTATAGTCAATGGAGCTTACTCCCAGGTAAGTGTGGATAGGATTGCAGCCTTAGAGCCCAATCCTATTCATGTCTGCTCAGAAGTAAGTACCATTATAGTCAATGGGGCTTACTCCCAGGTAAGTGTGGATAGGATTGTAGTCTCGATCAGAAGTAAATCTCAACTGTTTTCAGTGGGGCTCATTCCCAGGTAAGTGTGCATAGGATTGCACAGCATGGGCAATTATATAGGTTCTGTTTAGTGCAATGGGACTTACTCCCAGATAAGACTTTATAGGATCACAGCTTTAGTATTGCAGATTAAAGTGCTTCTCTTGCATTCTTTGGAGGATGAGTGGGGTATAAATAAAAGAAACAATAACAAACTTTAACCACCTGTGCTTTTTTGAAAAATCAGTTTGGTTAAAGATAGTTTTTTTTGTCTTCTCAATTTGTTCTAATGAGTGAAACGGGAATTTGAATTGACATAAGTGATTGTAAGGACAGAGTGATGAGATGGCCATAGCTGCAGATTTATCTGATGTAAATAAGTGGTTATTATGCAATACAGAGTTTCTGGGAGTTTAGCTTGCCATTTCAAGAAGCCTGCCTTTTCAAAATATCCCTTAGATTTTCATGAGCTCCTTAAAAAGGTTTACCTTTAATTATTTATTTTTCTGTTTGAAAAAACAATTGTCCTAATTTCTCAAGTCTTGTATTGACTGATTTCTTGTATTTTAAAATGTTATCTCTTGTTCTCTCCAGTTTTAGTTCTGCATGCTTTAGTATTCTGTGACAGTTATCTAAAAGTTTTGATATGACATATTAATGCAATAAGGGCTGTATTTGCAGGGCTTACATGTGAAATAACATGCCAAATGGTGCCCTGCTTTACCTAGTGACGTACCAGTCTCTGCTTCTCCAGCTCCTTGGAGAAAGAAAAGAAAGTACTTAAGGTCACCACTGTCCTCTCCTTCATACTTCCTCTTCTGCACTGTCCCGCTCTTCCTTTCCCAATCTAGGAAGCAGCAGCAGCAGTGGAGGCGATTGGTTGTCAGAGGTGGGTGCTCCCCACCAACTGGGTACCTATGGCAACTAAGGCCCAAATCCTAACCGACTTTCCAGCATTGGCATAGCAGTGCCAATGGGACGTGTGCTGCATCTTGCAGTTGAGTGGCACTCACAGAGCCCTCCTCAAAGTAAGGGAATTTTTGTTCCCTTACCTCAGAGCTGCACTGCCCTTATACCGGTGCTGGAAAGTTGGTTAGGATTGCGCCCTAACTGTCTCAATCAACCTTACAGATGGGCCTGTCTTACTAGCTATAACCCACCCTCTTTCTCCTCTTTGCTCAGCTCTCTGAACTTGAGAACGCTGCACAAAAGAAATTGAAAAGATATGAACGTGCTGAGCTAGCTGATGAAGGGTCTCATGGCTTTTGAAAGGTCATGGATGAGGATGGTCCAGTTACAAAAAGCAAGAAGGCTTCTGATGGGCAGGTGCCTGCTGCAGAGACACATTGCAACCAGAATCCCTACCAAATATGCTTCATTTTCTGAAGTTCTGCAGTTACATGAAAAGCAATTCACAAGCATCACCTTCCCTCTTCAAGATCTGGCCAGATATCTCGCCCCTAATGTGGACACATCATGCTTTCAGATTTTCAATCCTAACCGTGATGACATCGACAGAGCAGAAATGTTTTTCGTCCCATCACGCGAACATGTAATTGATTATTTCACTTCGGCTGTCCGGATGGGTCATGTCCCACAGATATCAAAACCTGAGGTGAGATCATTGGAAGTGTAGTTTATTTCTTACTCTTAGACAACTCTCTAGCAGCCCAATCTTAACCAACTTTCCAGCACCGATGCAGCTACAATGCAACCCTATGATAAGAGACAAATGTTTCCTTACCTTGAAAAGGTCTCTATGAGTGCCCCCCTCCCCCAGGATGCGGAGTGTCCCCTGTTGACACAGCTGCATCAGTGCTGGAAAGTTTAGTTAGAATTGGGTTGTTAACAATTATTTGTGTGCTAATGTGGAAGAAGAACCCAGTGTAGCTAAATTTTTACAGTTTGAAATTTGGTAGTGGGTCAAAGGGAAGGGATTAGCAAGAGGCATGGATTGTAGAAATGCACATGGCTTTGATTGTAGAATATGGATTTTAATACAGCTGATCAAAATAATCTTCTGGTCCTCGTCATTGAGAATACCACATGTGCAACTTTATGCCCCAAACATAAAGCTTGCAGGGGCAATGTGCTTTCAGTAGAGGTATTTGTTTCTGGTGAGTCTTACTGAACACAGTGGGCTAAGGAAAATAAAAAAAACAAAACACAGTTTTCAGACACCTCTAGCTTTCAGATATCTACCCAGGCATAGTAAACAGTAAGTAATGTTCTTGCAACATTATAAATTCCTGCAACATAATAAATTCCTAATAGGAGACACTATGTGGGATCAGGAGTGAATGTTAGCAACTGTCCTTGAAATGCATACTACAAAGACCAATTTTAGAATTAGGGGGATCAGAGCAGTCTTCTAATTAGGGAATAACCCTACTTCACTTACACCCCAATCCTATGCATGTCTACTCAGAAGTTGAGTCCGCATTGCGTTCAGTGGGGCTTACTCCGAGGTAAGTGTGCATACAATTGCAGCCTCAGTAGAGGCCCCTGTTCTTTAGAATTGTAATGTAGGCAAACTGAATAAATATGTACAGAGTTGTCCAATTTTCATAATTCATTCTAACAACAGAATTTGAGAGGCCTCCTAGGTGTTCTGAAATTTTGGAGACCTTGAGGTTTCCTAGTGACCTTGAGTGTTCACTGCGGAGAAAAGAGCTTCTCCAGGACTTCTATATCCTTTGGAGGCATGCATTCTTTGCTGACACTTGACTGATTTTGCAGTGTAATTGGGACTGTGCAATTGTCAGGATGACAAAGGAGATCACAGATGAATGGCTCCTTCCTTTATTTAACACTTGCCAGTAACTGAGAAAGATACTTGTGCAATAACCTGCTTTTTTTTTTTGCCAGGTTTGCTTTTTAGGAAGAAGCAATGTTGGAAAATCCTCCTTACTCAGAGCCTTGTTTTCACTGGCCCCTGATGTTGAAGTCCGAGTTTCGAAACGTCCAGTAAGTGGCTTTGGCAGACTTCTTACAGTTGCTTTGGAAGTCCATGTTAATTGACAATAATTGAGAGCAAGATTATTCTGTTCTGCGTCACATATTCTAAAATCAACAGATTTTTTACTGATAAGGGAAATTCAGCTGGGAGGGAAACTCAGTACAGGCGATGGAAACTGAGGCCTGGTTCACATATACATGTTCACAATAAGATGACTTAAGCATCAATTGATTGTTTTCATGTATGAGTGAACTATCACAGATGAAACAGAGAGAGAGAGAGAGTGTTCATATCACCTTTGACATAACGGTCACATTCAGATAATTCCCATCACGGTTCCAAACCGGGAACCAACAGCAAGCTTGAGCACTCCTCTCTGGTGCTGTAAATAGTATATCCTGGTTTCGTAAAACCACTGTTGGCTGTGATGGCTGAACTTGCAAACTGTGCATTGAGCAATCCCTCCAAACCAGAATAAACCATGGTTTATTTCCAGAGAAAAAAGCAAAAATCAGTCAGACTTTACAGAAAATTCAAAGAGTATAGCCTTGTTTTATCTCTCCATTCTGTCATAATTTTGGTTCTTATCTCCACTCAGATACGTAGAAATGAAAAACACATTTCTGATGAGCCCACAACCTCTTGTTGCTTTATTTATTATTCTAGCTGCTAACTAGGATAAGACAAAAATCTCTCAGTCTTTCTCTAGGGTCACACTAAGAAGATGAATTTCTTCCATGTGGGAAAACTCTTTACTTTGGTGGATATGCCAGGCTATGGTTACAGAGCACCCGAAGATTTTGCAGAGATGGTTGAGCCTTATTTAAATCAACGTCAAAAGTAAGAGAGCTATTTTGACTGTACAGTATACTATTGCAGTTGCATCGAAATCTTATCTGTTGGATGATGGAAGTGGGTTAAACAAATTGTATTTACCATTCCATTTTGTAGCAGTGGTAGTAATATGTTATCTTCAGTAGGAAGACATAATAGATAACATTAAATAGTTTTTATATACATTGTCTGTATGATCTTGGGCCAGCAACACTATTTGTAACTATAGTTTTATAAATAATCTTGCACCATTCTTGAAAGGGTGAACCGGAGCCCATACAAATAATGAAACTGCCCCAAGAGGGACCTTGGTTATCTATACTATTCTGACAATAAGATTTTACTATGCATTGGCTTGGTTCAAACATAAGGCAAAACCATGGTTTAACTTTTTTCTTTTTTTTTGCAGATGAGTATGTTTTCTGACCTCACTTATAAGGCTGAGCTAACAAACATGATATGTTTTAACATCTGAACCAAGCCAGTCCATAAACCTAGTTTGTTGGGGGCTAACAAACCAGGATCTTAAACTACAGTTTGAAGCAGATTTGTAAACCACACTATGTTCTAACTGTGGTTTGCTGTTTTGTCTGAATTCACATTGACAGGGCTATTTGTGCACCTCAAGAGGGCAGCTGCAACATGGAAATAGAAATTGCTCCACCTTCAAGAGGCTGCTCAGTCTTGAGCAGATAAGAAAAAAAGTTAAGCAGTTCTTAACCACTCTTTGCCTGTTGAATGTGTGGAACCTCATACCATGGTTTGGATTTTTAACTATAGTTAGCCCAAACCATGGCTTTGTGTGATGTCTGAACTCAACCATTGGGGAGACATTTTTGGTAAAATAGTCATCTTAAGTAAAGTCATCTCTTGGCTACAGTTTAAGATTTGAAAATGGAGAATATGTATCCCTCTTGCAGTAATCTCGATTATTATTTTTTGTTCCTGCTGCTGCTAAACCTTGTGTTTATTTTCTCTAGCTTGAAACGGACATTCTTATTGGTTGATGGCAAAACAGGAATTCAGAAAGAGGACAATATTGCTATTGAAATGTTGGAAGAATTTGGGATCCCTTATGTTGTGAGTCACAATCTGTTTAAAAAATTTGAGAAAGTGAAAATAGAATATGAAATTGGTTAGTCTCCAAATATAGCGAAACTTAAGACATATGCATTAATTCTACCCAAGGTTATGCTTTGTTTTGTTGATCTCAGTGGAATTATTATGCATCTTGTGTTTTATTTTTGCTAAAATTGCAGTTACTTCCCTTACATAAGGGAATAATGAATTACTTGCAAAAGGAAACTATTGAACTTGTGTTATATATCTGTTGCTAGGAGTCTTTAGAAGCCTTTGAAGAAGCAGCAAAAATAACAACAACAAAAAAACCCAACTCTTTATCATATACTATAATTATGCTGCTGTCAGCTTCCAGAGTTTTACAGAATAGTGCAGGGGTTCTCAAAGTGTGCATAGCAATACCTGAGGGTGTCCCAGCACATTCACAGTGTCACCACGGGCGCTGCCAGACACAGCCATGAAATCTCATGAGATCCAAGATGGTGGTGCCCAAATCTTGCAAGACTTGGGCACAGACATCTTGGATCTTGTAAAATTTTGTGAGATCCAAGATGGTGGCACCTGGCTGAGCTGGGAAGAAGAGGATGTGAGGTCATCATGACTCAGGGAACTTTGGGAACCACTGGAATAGTATATTGATTGATCCAGCTTTTATTTTTTCAATCATCATGTTTGGAGAGGTGAATTGGAAAACATGTGAAGTACATCTATCCAAAATTGCCCTTGGTGCCAACACAAATATGGAAAAACAAAGAATATGGGACATGATTGACAAGAAATGAAGAAACCTATTCATGTTCTGTACTCAGTTATGTGATTTGCTCTGTAAACCACATGGTGAACATGTTTGTTGAAAAGCAGTATATAAATATTCTTATTAATAATAAAATATTGCATGTAGTGTCTACTGCCTTGGAAATCATACTGGCTGGGTTTGAACAACCAAGAACTAACCATGGTCTGTTTAGCTTAAGCCATTTTTGCCCAATGTTGCATATATGCAACAGGGACCAAATGTGTACACCTGTGGGCTGGGCAGAAATGAGTTAAACCTTGATTTTGCATTCTATCTAAACCCAAGGTTGTCTGCAGACTGTGGTTTGTTTTGGGCTAACTAACAAGGCCCTGAAGCAACAGTTTGCGGCTGGTCTGCAAATCACAGCTTGGGGCCATTGCCCCTCCTCAAGAAACTACTGCACAATGGAGATGGGGGTGAATTTATGAAGCTAAGTCCTGAGCACATGTAATGGGGGAAAGCAGGCAAGAAGCTATGGTATGTACAGTATGTCTGAAAGTTTAAAAGGGGAGGTCAGTTCTTACTGTTTAGCACAGACTGTGGTTTTTCATTTTATGATAACTCAGCCACGGAATTAGAGGGATTGTTGGTCTGGCCCATTTAGGTTGTTCACAACTACATGCTTAATACTTAGGCATAATACTCTTTTGAGGGAGGACAAGAAATGTTGGGCTTTACCTATGACAAAAGCATGAAACTGGAGTGAGAAATAGTTGGGGGAGATATAAGAGTTGAGCGTTGAGTACAAGATATGTTCCTCTAAAGGTAGTTTAAAAAAAAATAGTAATAATAATAATCAGTAATTAAAAAGTTGCTCTGGGAGACTGCCTGTGACTTTTTTCCCCCACAGATTGTATTAACAAAAATTGATACAGCACCCAAAGGTGTGATGGCAAAAAATGTACTACAGATGCAAGACTTCATAAAGAAGAATACACAAGGGTGCTTTCCTCAGATCTTTCCAGTCAGGTAAAGTATATAAAAAAATCTTATTCAAGTAGAACAAGTAGAGTTGGGAAAAAATACTGGAATTATCATTTTCTCATCACATTAAGAAATAAAACTTTTCTTTGTTTCCACAGTTCTTTGTACTATTCTGGAATCCATGTGCTAAGATGCTTTATAGCACATGTTACTGGACATTTTCAATTATCCTCTTGATAACAACTTATGCTCCACATGATCATAACTTCATATTGTATGTTTCTCTACTACTAGAAGCAAGAAGTACTGCTCTGCACACTTTTCTACTTTGATATTTTTTCTTTGTAAATAATTTGTGTAAAATAAATGCCATTTAAACTATTCATATACAGTAACTTCAAATTCAGTGTTGTTTTACAGTATAATAATTTGAGTCAATTTATCAGATCTGAGATGTAACCCCAGAAGTATGTGTTTTAAGCCATTTCTGCCAATGTTGCATATATGCAATAGGGATCAAATGTGTACACCTGTGGGCTGGGCAGAAATGGGTTAAACATATGCTTCTTTCTAACCTAGATGGTTAGATTAATTGAAACCTTAGACTGTACCTGTGCAGTCTTGAATCAATGCTTGGCTTAACTTTGAATACCCATTGATGCACAACTGAGCTGCAATTTCTATTCAGCAGTTGGTCAGATTGCCAACTTCTCAACCAAACTGTACTTGTGACTTAATAAACTGATAGCTAGTAGCATGTGTTGTTGATGCTTTACCTTTAATTTCTAAGGTCAAGTTGCTGTTAAAGGCACACCTACAGAGGTCAGTTGAAAATCTGGCCAACTTTCACACTTCCGTTGCAGTCTCCCTTCATGCATCTTGGTGGCTTCAGCTCATCTCATGCTATGTGATGGAGCCATTGCTGAATTATAAAACCCACAGCATTCCTATCTTTATGTGCTTACATCATCTCTAAACTAAAAGGTACAGTTTATAGTGTGGTAATTCCGCTTTCTCTTTCATAGATTCTAGTTCATCTGAGCTGTAGGTCTGGATGGAGAATATAAAGTTGAAAAGAGAGTCTCACCCATAATAAAGGAATTGTATCATACAATGCTATCAAAGTATGAAGGGTGTGCAATTTATGGTATTTCAGGTTCCGGTATCAAAGAGATGCAACTATCACTTTTTAGAGTTTCAGGTATGATACAGCCTGGATCTCTTTGGGGATGACAAAGAATAATTTGCTCCTATCAGCTGCTGTACAAAAGTAAATAATTATAAAAAAAATGTTTTGATAACTACTTGGAAAGATCAAGAAATACATCCACTGGCATTATAGTAACTCAGTGAAACAGCATTGAGTTTGCATATGTAAAGATCACTCCCTAATCTCCAAAATCTCAGGTAGCAGGGCCAGGAAATCTTTCCATCTTCGAGAGCAGTAGGTCTGGTTGATGAAAATACTTGGGTTAGATGAACCTGGATGTCAGCAATATGGTTCCCCTCTACTTTCCCAGGGATTCCCCAGAACCCCTTAATGATGACTCTTCAGATAGAAGGGGCCTGCTCTTGAAGAACCGACCACCAACTCAGTTCTATCTTAGGGCCCAGTCCTATCCAATTTTCCAGTGCTGGTGCAGTCGTGCCATCAAGTTGTGTGCTGCATCCTATGGTGGAGGGGCAGTCACTGGGGCCTTCTCAAGGTATGGGAACATGTGTTCCCTTACCATGGGGCTGTATTGTGGTTACACCAGAGCAGGAAAGTTGGATAGGATTGGGCCTTTTGTTAGCAAAAGGTGTTATCAGCAAGTATCCCAGTAGCTGTTTTGTGTCTCTGCTGTCTCCTAGAAGCTCTCATGCCTTTTTTAGACTCACAGTGCAATCCTATGTATGGTCTACTCAGAAATAAACCGCTTTGGAGTCCAGTGGGACTTATTCCTAGCCAAGTGCATATATAGGACTCTAACCTCCATCAAGCAGCCTGTTTCTATATGTATCTGAAATTGCATACAATTGCTATCATGATCAGGGCGACCAGATGTCCTCTTTTTCCAGGTCATGTCCTCTTTTTTGCCTCATGTCCTGGAAAAGAACTTAAAGGTCCTCCTTTTCCCTGTGAGCAGGTTCCTGCAGGCAGCACATAGCCCTCTAGTAATGAATAAATTATCATCATTGGCAACCTTCAGTCTCGAAAGACTATGGTATCGCGCTCTGAAAGGTGGTTCTGGCACAGCGTCTAGTGTGGCTGAAAAGGCCAATCCGGGAGTGACAGTCCCTTCCACACCGGGAGCAAGTGCAGTCTGACCCTGGTCTGTCTCCCTGGCTACGGGCCTTCCTTCTTTGCCTCTTTGCCTCAGACTGTTGGCCAAGTGTCTCTTCAAACTGGGAAAGGCCATGCTGCACAGCCTGCCTCCGAGCAGGCCGCTCAGAGGCCAGGGTTTCCCACTTGTTGAGGTCCATCCCTAAGGCCTTCAGATGCCTCTTACAGATGTCCTTGTATCGCAGCTGTGGTCTACCTGTAGGGCGCTTTCCTTGCACGAGTTCACCATAGAGGAGATCCTTTGGGATCCGGCCATCATCCATTCTCACGACATGCCCGAGCCAACGCAGGCGGCTGTGTTTCAGCAGTGCATACATGCTAGGGATTCCAGCACCTTCCAGGACTGTGTTGTTAGGAACTTTGTCCTGCCAGGTGATGCCGAGAATGCACCGGAGGCAGCGCATGTGGAAAGTGTTCAGTTTCCTGTTGTGAGCGAAGAGTCCATGACTCGCTGCAGTACAGAAGTGTACTCAGGACGCAAGTTCTGTAGACCTGGATCTTGGTATGTTCTGTCAGCTTCTTGTTGGACCAGACTCTCTTTGTGAGTCTGGAAAACGTGGTAGCTGCTTTACCGATGCGTTTGTTTAGCTCAGTATCGAGAGAAAGAGTGTCGGAGATCGTTGAGCCAAGGTACACAAAGTCATGGACAACCTCCAGTTCATGCGCAGAGATTGTAATGCAGGGAGGTGGGTCCACATCCTGAACCATGACCTGTGTTTTCTTTAGGCTGATCGTCAGTCCAAAATCTTGGCAGGCCTTGCTAAAACGATCCATGAGCTGCTGGAGATCTTTGGCAGAGTGGGTAGTGACAGCTGCATCGTCGGCAAAGAGGAAGTCACGCAGACATTTCAGCTGGACTTTGGACTTTGCTCTCAGTCTGGAGAGGTTGAAGAGCTTTCCATCTGATCTGGTCCAGAGATAGATGCCTTCTGTTGCAGTTCCAAAGGCCTGCTTCAGCAGGACAGCGAAGAAGATCCCAAACAAGGTTGGTGCAAGAACACAGCCTTGCTTCACTCCGCTTCGGATGTCAAAGGGGTCTGATGTGGAGCCATCGAAGACAACAGTGCCCTTCATGTCCTTGTGGAAGGATCTGATGATGCTGAGGAGCCTGGGTGGACATCCGATCTTGGGGAGAATCTTGTAGAGGCCGTCCCTGCTGACCAGGTCGAAAGCCTTCGTGAGATCTATGAAGGCTATAAAGAGTGGCTGTCGTTGTTTCCTGCATTTCTCCTGCAGTTGTCTAAGGGAGAATACCATATCAGTGGTGGACCTGCTGGCTCGGAATCCGCACTGTGATTCTGGATAAACGCTCTCTGCAAGTACCTGGAGCCTCTTTAGTGCAACTCGGGCAAACAGCTTTCCTACAACGCTAAGGAGAGAGATGCCACGGTAGTTGTTGCAGTCACCCCTGTCACCTTTGTTCTTGTACAGCATGATGATGTTTGCATCCCTCATGTCTTGAGGAACTTCACCTTCTCTCCAGCAGAGACAGAGGATTTCATGCAGCTCAGTAGCGATGATCTCTTTGCAGCACTTTAGGACTTCAGCAGGGATGCTGTCTTTTCCAGGTGCCTTGCCAAAGGCAAGGGAGTCCAGAGCCACGTGAAGTTCTTCTAGGGTTGGTTCACTGTCAAGCTCCTCCAGCACAGGCAGGCACTCAATGTTGTTCAGCGCTTCTTCGGTGACTACATTTTCTCTGGAATATAGCTCAGAGTAGTGCTGCACCCAGCGTTCCATCTGCTGCGCCTGATCCTGGATGACCTCGCCTGCGGCGGACTTCAGAGGGGCAATTTTCTTCTGTGTTGGACCTAGGGCCTGCTTGATACCGTCATACATCCCCTTGATGTTGCCCGTGTCAGCTGCTATCTGTATCTCGGAACAGAGCTGGAGCCAGTAGTCATTAGCACATCTCCTGGCAGTCTGCTGGACTTTGCTGTGAGCAGCTCGGAGGACCTGCAGGTTACGCTCACTGGTACAGGCCTTGTGTGCTGCTTGAGCTCTCCTCTTTTCCTCAATGACTGGTGTCAACTCCTCAGAGTGGGCTTCAAACCAGTCTGCCTTTTTGTTGGTCTTCTTGCCAAATATGGACAAGGCGGTGTTGTAAACGGCATTCTTGAATGTTCCCATCTGTTGGATGCGTTTGCATCGACCGGGCCTGGAAGAGATTCCTCAAGCGCTCGTGCAAATTCCTCCACTTTTCTCTGATCCCGGGTCTTGCTGGTATCAATGCGAGGTCTTCCTTTCTTTTTCGTGTGATACAGTCGCTTTGTTTGCAGTTTCACTCTGCTGCACACCAGGGAGTGGTCAGTGTCACAGGCAGCACTGAATAAATTATATGTAATATGCACTGAATAAATTATATGTAATACAGTAGCACTGTACAGTATACAGTAGCACTGAATAAATTATATGTAATATGTAATACAGTTTTAAATTTAGTAATAAGGAATATAGTGTTTAACCACATAAAATCAATATATGTGTGTTTTTTTTCTTTTATTTTGTCATGTTCTACATTTTTCTTGGATGTCCTAAGTTTTGGGGTGCCTGGTCCTCTTTTGCGGTTATGACATCTGGTCACCCTGATCATGGTGTTACCCCAGCAGTGTGTCTTCCAGAGAACTGAGGTGCACTTAGAAACAAGCAATGTATATAATGGACCTGCAGTTTCCTCTGAATACTTAAAGTACCTGACTTCTGTATGCTATACCTACTTAAAAAAAAAAAATCTGGAATGATGTATTGCTTTCTGGATATTAGGGAAAGTCTTTCATTTAAAAATTGCAACAAACATTGAAAAAAATGATGGGATAGAATAATGGGATGTAGCATGCAGTTAAAATCAATAAAAATACTTAAAATAACAAACTCTAATAGCGAATAAACAGCAGTGACCATTAGGGGAATGAGAGCCCCATCCTATGCCTGTCTACTCAGAAGTAAGCCCCGTAGTAGTGAATGGGGCTTACTCCCAGGAAAGTGTGGACAGGACTGCAGCCTTATTCTACTGCCTAAACCACAGGAATCTCCAAGGCAGCCTCTGTAAGGGTCAGCTGCTAATGTTCACCGTGAACAGCGCAGCTTAAGCAGGCAGTGCGAGCCTCCAAAGCGCATCTCCATTGGAACAGGGTGGCTGGGATGGTCCCTAAGTAATGGCACAATGCTTCAGCCACCCTTCTGAGCATGCGCAGATACTTCCGTCCGAAAGGCGGGTAAGGGCACTGTGGTTACATCCGCAGTTAGGGAGCATGCGCACGGCGAGCTGCGCATGCTCAGTGCCACTTAGTGAAACTACCACTAGAGGGGGAAGGTGGCCGGGGGCAGTCGGACGGGCGTGCCTGGACCGGGAAGCCGAGGAGAGGCAGTGGTGGTCGCTGCCGGCATGGCGGACGAAGAGGAGGACCCTCCTGTGAGTGAACCTGGCAGAGCGCTGAGGGGCGGCCGCTGTGGGGCTTTGCGGGAGGAAGGAGGCTCCTGTGGGAGGCTCTGGGGGAATCTGGAGCCCCCGCCCTGGGGGCTAAGGGGAGAATCGGGCTGAGGAGTGCCCAGGCTGTGCAAGAGAGATTAACATATTGGTTCTTTACCCAGCATGTGGTTAGTCTGTGGAACTCCTTGCCACAGAATGTGGGGGTGGCACCTGGCCCAGATGCCTTTAAAAGGGGACTGGACAGAGTTCTGGAGGAAAAGTCCATCACGGGTTGCAAGTCTGTGGGACTCCTTGCCGCAGGATGTGTTGATGCCTTAGATGCCTTTAAAAGGGGATTGGACAGATTTCTGGAGGAAAAGTCCATCACGGGTTACAAGTCTGTGGAACCCCCTGCCACAGGATGTGGTGATGGCACCTGGCCCATATGCCTTTAAAAGGGGACTGGACAGAGTTCTGGAGGAAAAGTCCATCACGGGTTACAAGTCTGTGGGACTCCTTGCCACAGGATGTGGTGATGGCTTTGATGCCTTTAAAAGGGGATTGGACAGATTTCTGGAGGAAAAGTCCATCATGGGTTACAAGCTGTGATGGGTATGTGCAACCTCCTGATTTTAGGCTATCCCTGAATGCCAGATGAAAGGGAGGGCACCAGGATGCACATCTCTTGTTTTGTGTGCTCCCTGAGGCATCTGGTGGGTCACTGTGAGGTATGGAAGCTGGGACTAGATGGACCTTTGGTTTGATCCTGTGAGGCTGTTCTTATATATAGGTAGATTAACCCATTTTTGCCCAGCCCACAAATGTACACATTGATCCCTGTTGCATATATGCAATGTTGGGCAGAAATGGCTTTAAGACTGCAGCCCCAAACACACTTGGTGGGGGAGAAAGCCCCAATGACCACCATGGAAGTTACTTATCAGTCAACCACAGGCAGGGCCCATGGGGGGGGCAGTATCATAAAGGGGACCCAGGAGCCAAAGGAGGGGCCCAGAAATTTCCTGGGATCTTACATTTTCCAATCTCATCTGGACTCGCTGCCTATGCACTAGTGGCATGGTAGTGGCTGCTGCCGGAAGTCATATGCACTGGGCCAAGGAATGCACACATGACACTCCCCAACACAGTGTCAAATCTGTACTTAGCTGGTAGTGAGTCATATTGAATTCAGTGGGACTTGCCTATGGGTCAACATGCATAGGATTGGGCTGTTAAGTTTAGGCTTGCTTGGACTGCATTTCCATTCCATTCTTTTTCTTGATTTTTGTTCTCTTTTTAGTTTGAAGAGGACACTGAGGAGGCTGGAGGAGGCCCAGATGGTGGGCAGGGCAAAAGGAAGAGGCTATTCTCCAAAGAATGTAAGTTTCTGCTGTGAGGTTTGTACCCTCCACACTCCTTCTTCCCTTTCAAAGAATTTTCTCTTTCCCCATCATAAGGTTTTTTTGTTTTTTTAAATGCTAGTGTCTCTGTAGCCCTTCTGGATTCCGCATGTGTTCAGCAAACATTGTGGGGCAAGTGGACTGTAGCTGCCAGAACTGCCTCCAGCAGCAGTGCTCCTGCACATTCACCACTTGACCCCTGTGTGTTGGTTAGAAGGTCTGAGATGGGAACCTTCTTGCACTTGGGTGTCTCTATGCAATTGGAACCTTGTGCAGTTAGGGTTCCCGATTACATAGCTAAGGCTACATTAGAGTCCTGTTTTGAACCTTCTGCTGAATGCAGTCTGGGGGCAGGACCAGGGAGCACTTTTCTGTTCCCCCACCACAGGTTATCTAAATGCCTTGAGAAATAGGTGTGTGGCAAAAAGGCATTTTATTAGATATCTTCTGGAATGGCTAGTGTATCATTTTACATTAGTAAATAAATAGGAGGTTGCAGATGCCATGCCTCTCTTAGCACTGAGAGTTATATATAATTTAAAAAGTTGCTGCTTAGTTGCTCTTACTAAGAGATCAGTGAATAGTTTATAAATCTTTCAGACACAGCGGAAGATTCCCTTTCACTCTGCAGGTCTTTTGATTCCGCAGTGAGATGCATGATGTATGGATTTGGAGATGATCAGAACCCCTACACAGAGTCAGTGGATATTCTTGAAGACCTGGTCATAGAGTTTATCACAGAAATGGTAGGTCCTACTCTACCGGCATGCTTTTACATTATCCCAAACTGGGTGAGATCTGGAGACTCTCTTTTTGTGATGTAGTTTGTGTTCCTTGATTCTTAGAGTTCTAAAGGAGTGCACAAAATGCAACTGTTGATCGGGCCACTTTGTGCAGCAAGCATGGTGGAGACTGTGCTGACAATGTGGTTTCTTTCTTTCGAAGAATGCTTGGCAGGAAGAATTGCATCTACTGTATACTCTAGCAGTCTTCCACTAGAGGCCATTTGCTATGTGAGCCTTTCCTAAATGTTATCTTTTTTTTCTTGATACTAGTCATTAATTTGTGTTCAATATATAACAGATCGCTTAGTGAGAGAAGTAACATAAGCTGACTCTGCATATTTTCCTCAGTTCTGAGGCAGTGGGAAATGATTTTTGATGGGAAAAGTACATCTAGAAAAGAAGCATGTATCAGAAAAGGGATTTTACTTGATAATTAAGTAGTTGCATAGGGTGGTGGTAAACCTTGGAATTCATGAACTGGTAGAAACCGGCCAAGGCAGGTGACACTTTCAGTGAGACAGATACACACTGTGTACAGCTCACCAATAATTTTGTATCATGGTTTTTATCATCCTATCTAGAAATAGAGAATTGTTGACTTCTCTGTTGGATTGAACTTTTTTTCTCCTATCCCAATTCAAATTGATTTTGTTTGATGCTTCTAATAGACTCACAAAGCAATGTCAATTGGACGGCAAGGTCGAGTGCAGGTTGAAGATATTGTCTTCTTGATCCGCAAGGACCCACGGAAGTTTGCTCGGGTCAAAGACTTGCTAACGATGAATGAAGAGCTGAAGCGGGCCAGGAAGGCATTTGATGAAGCCAACTATGGATCTTGAGGTCTCTTGTGATGCAGACAGTTGATATGTACAGGACTACATGTATCATTTTTCTGATGTACTGGCCTTAATGAATCTATACTGCTGAATTCTGCAATGTGGACCTCAAATTTGAGACTTTGCTCAAATATAACTCTTGTTTCTTTTCATTAAAATATATCACTATCACTATATTTGTTACACTTGAAAATGTAAAAAGGTTAAAACAAGTAACTTTAGAAGAAAAGGTCAGGGCTAACTTTCTCCCGTTGGTTATATCAAAGGACTGACAACTTGACCTATAGTTTGTGTTACATAGCTATCTGAAACGCCAAACAAGAACTTAACTTTTCCACTCAAGTTCATTTGTTGATGTGTCCTTGACAGAAAGCTTATTCTTCTTGGATTATTTTATATACCAACTTTATGTAATAAGTTATTGCAAAATAGGCTGTCTATATATTCTGTATTTAAAAGTTTGTGTGATGTTTCAGGCCAAACATTTTGGTGTTTACAGCGGAGGGCAGGTGTGAATACAGCTGATACTAATAGCAGCAGTAAGTTCTACTGTAAAGTATTCAAGCCTTAGCAGAAGCAGATGTACTGAAACAATCAAGAGCCGTTTACATCTCACCATAGTGTACTATAGACAGTACTTCAATAAAAGTACTACTAGAAGTAACTCACTACAGTCAGAGGGTAGATATGAAGATACCTGGTGTCATTATGTTTGGACAAGTAATAGAAATACAGCTTAATTGATACTTTGGTAATCCTTGCCTCTGAACAGTGGGAAATACATTCTTATCTGGATCTGCAGTTTAACCTATCACTATGGTCAAGGACATCTTAGCACTTGTTACCTATTCTCCAGCAGAACTTCTGCTTTTCCTTGCAGCCATGGTCTTTGATAGACAATATTTAATACATACGTAGGGGAATTAATTGGTAACTTAAATACTTGCAGGACTGGTGACCTAATGAGACATAAAATTTTTGAAGTTAACCTGCCTAGGCCTGTGTCATTTACTCAATCTCTTGAGTTTCATTCTACTCAATATCCCCAAGACACAGGAGTGATAAACTTTGTACTTAAAACAATGGCTGTCTGATATTCTTTTCTCACCTTGCTAAAAGGTACCTGGTGTTTAAGGAAGTCAGCTCAAGCTTCAGTACCACTAAGGCAGGGGTGCTCACACTTTTTTGGCTCGAGAGCTGCTTTGAAACCCAACAAGGCCCAGAGATCTACCAGGGGGGAAGGAAGCGTCTGACAGACACCCCCTTTAATGTATGGAGCCCCTGCTGGAGACTAGTCAGTTTCGTCAGTTTTTTGCTGCATGCCTGAAGAACAGCTAAAGTGTCAGTTTAGTGTCAGCTAAATATGTCAGTTTCGTCTAGTCACTAGATGAAACTGACATATTAACAGTTTGGAGAGACAGGGCTCGTGATCTACTCATTTTGCCTCGTGATCTACCGGTAGATCGCGATCCACCTATTGAGCACCCCTGCACTAAGCCATATCCTGTTTTGCTTGAAAATGTTCTTACATCACCATATATGCTGCAATGCAGCACCATATGTAGCACTTGCTCTTGCTAGAATAGATAACTTCTTAGAGAAGATGGGGAGAGGGAATTTTCTTAATGGAAACACTTTGACATGATTTAAATCAAGTTTAATGAAATATAGCATTACAAACCTATTGCTCCAAAAATATCATCTATGTCATCTTTACTCTCACTCACTTCTTGCTGTATGAGGGCAGAAGTTGTTTCCAGCCCCAGAAGTGCAGAAGCATTTCCAGGGGCTTGTTCTTCAATATCTCTGCTGGACTCAGCATTTCCCACTTGAGGCAGGTGTTCAAAGAATCGTGCAAGAGAAAGGGCAAAGCTGCCATTCATGTCTTTGGTAGCATGAGTGCCTCTCTGATAAGGATGGGTGTAAAACAGTGTTCGCCGTGAACTACATCTTGGCTTCCTTGAGCGTCTGATGTGCCTCTGTAGACAGGAGCCTGCTCTAAGTATTTGGGTTGGTCTCTGTCTGCACCTTGAGACCATGAGGTATTTGCAGATAGTGGCTTTAACACAGCCCAGTTTTCTCTGCAAGCTGTAAAGGGAAAAAAAGTTCAGCTGTTGACACAAAAGGTAATAGAGGGATATATTGACATAGCTTGACCACTGGTGAGTCTTCTGTGCAACTAGGGATGCTATGCATAAGACAGTTCTAGGGAGCATAAAAGGGAAGCTTCATACAGAGCTTAACACCATACCCTCCATTAGAAATATATCCTGTATTTGTGAAGGAAGAGACATCAACACTGAGGAAGAGCTGTGTTTAAATGCTCCATTGTGAACACTGGTTGGTTTTAACCCATTTTTGCCCAGCCCACAGGTGCACACATTTGGTCCCTGTTGTGTATATGCAACACTGGACAGAAATGGCTGAATGAAGACTTTCCCTGTTGACCTGTTTAACTGTTCCCTGGTTGACCCTAATCGCCTACTTTGTCACATGTTTAGTAAGCATATCTACACAAGCAAGATTGAGTGCAAGCAGTACACAGGGATACAGGACTTCTACCAATAACAAGTCATAGAGGGTACTGACGTAACTATTCTACAATTCTTGTAGAAGCTCCTCTCAGTTAAATACTGCTTCACAGTCAAGAGTTCATCTGTCTTTTCCCTCCTGCACCACTTGTTGGCTTAAGCAGGAAGGCACTGTTGACAAACTTAGTGAAAGATGAAAATATTCTATGTATAGTCCCTATAGTTCTATTATAGTTCTATTATAGTTCTATTATAGTTCTATAATATTCTATGTATAGTCCCATATAGTTCTATGTATACTATGGAAGGTGAGGTAGAGACCAAGAAGATAGAAGACAAGGAGCCAAAGGGCAGAAAAGCTAAGCCAATGTGATTTTCTAAATACGAGACATAATACAAGACTGCATTTTTATGCCCTACTTCTTCCTTATTTGGTAAGGTTGTAATCTTTCGCAGTTAAGCATAGTTATGTAAATTATCGGTAGCCCAAACTGTAAACTGGTGTCTTAATATACGAACCTGCAACCCTGTGCTTCCACATGCTGCAAATGCCTACTTTTCAAGAGCTTCATGCCCAGGAAAAAAGCCTTGGATCCAAGTTTATTGCTTTTGCACCAGCTAATTGTTGATCTGAGTGTGTCAGACAGTTCTTCAAAGGAATGTGCTTCTCGAAAGTTGGACACAAAAGATGCAAGATGATCAGACTTCAGTGACTTAGATGCAGGAAGCTTTACTGTGAATTTGGTACCCTGTAATTAAAACAAAAGCAACAAGGAAATTAGTACCAGAAAACCCAAACAGATGAAGTTATCCTCTGTGGCAAAGATGCTCAAGTGCTTAAGATGACAGAAGGCAGGTAGGTCTCTAATCAGTTTTACCTGTGGCTTGAAAATGCACACAATCGTTGAAACTTACACTCTGATCCTAAACACATTAGTTGTAGGGAAAAAAGTAATGTGGAACCATTTATATAGGTATACATGTATTTTATAAATCAGCTTCATGCATCTGATAAAATGAGTGCTTGTCAACAAAAACCTATGCCACAAATGGGTTATACAAGGTGACACAAAGCTCTAGTGCAGAGGTTTTCAGACTGGGACATTGCGATGCCCCAGCCTGAGGGCCCTGGCCTCTTTGCCCTTAAGGGGTGGGGACAGCCAGGAGGCAGGGAAGAGGCAGTGGCATGATCCCCAGAATCATGCTGCTCAGGGGGCTGCACTTATCACAGCCTCCTGCAGCCTCCCAGGGGCTTCCAAAGTGGGGTGACTGCACCACGCCTCCGCTAAACCGGAAGCGGAGCACGATGGTTCCACTTTCACTTCTGATGGGGCTTCAGGGGCTGAGGTGCACTCACCAGTCCCTGCAGGAGCATCCTGGGGGTGCAGGGAGCCCTGCGCGAGCATCTGCAGGGCTCCCTGGTCAGCAGCAGTGAAAGTAGAGCGATCACGCTCCACTTCCGGTTTTGCGGAGGCAGAGTGTGATCGCTCACTTTCACTGCTGCTGACCTGGGGAGCCCTGCAGATGCTCGTGCAGGGCTCCCCAAACCTCCAGGACGCTGCCGCAGGGACTGGTGAGTGCACCCCAGTCCCTGAAGCCCCCCTGAGCAGTGCGATCCTGGGGATCGCGTCGCTGCCTTCCCCCTGCCCCTACTGTCTCCCCCCGCCCCCACGAGGGCTTACTGCGGTTTTCAAACTCCATGAGAGCTCTAGTGTTTCAATTGCCACTACATGTGCAGTTAGAGGAGATGGGAGGAACGAAGTTGTTTGTTTATGAAGCATTCCAAAGCACAACACAGAATTAGTTAATATCTCTAAAGCAAAAAAAAAATCACACTAATTGGCCCTAACAAAAATGAAGACTTGCCCGTTTGCAAGCTTGCAATGTAAAATTATTTATGCTTAAGCATATCTAACAACTTGAAAAGTTATAGTGAAAAGCATTACTATTGCAACCTATTAATGCAGCGACAGAAGTCCAACAGCAGCACTTTCTGATCAGAAGAAAAAGCTCTACCACACACACACAGACAGAGAGCAGTACAAACCTCTTCTGCTACAGGATTAGGATGCCTACATAAGCTTTTGACATCAAACTCCAACTCCTTTCCACGACCTAGAAGAGGGGTACAGAAGTCAATTTGAGAGGCCCAGCCATTACCAATAATGTCCTAAATGGCTTAGGACAGTGTTTCTCAAACTGTGGGTTGAACCCACTAGGTGGGTTGCAAGCCAATTTCAGGTAGGTCCCCATCCATTTCAATATCTTATTTTAAATATATTAGACTTGATGCCACCATGGTATGTGACTGCATTTGGGGAAATGTTACAGACATGTACTTTGAAAAAGGCTACTATGTATATGCTTTTAACAATGACAGTCAGTGGGATAAGTGTGGATAAGTGTGGGTAGGATTGCAGCCTAGGATTGTTAAAAATTTTCCTGCTTGATGATGTCACTTCTAGTCATGACATCACTTCCGGTGGGTCCCAACAGATTCTCCTTCTAAAAAAGTGGGTCCCAGTGCTAAAAGTGTGAGAATCACTGGCTTAGGATGAAGCATGAGGGGTTCACAGGAAAGCTTATATTATTTGAAGTGGTCTTTCAGGGGCCCGCTTCCTGGTGCCCCCATCATCCAAAGTTAGGTGAGTGCAGACCAGGTTCTGTCAGCAGTGGCAACCCACATATGCAACACACTTCTGGCAGGTGAGCTTGCACCAACTGAAAAAATATTCTCCTGAAAGAAAAGTATTGCATCTTATATTACACATATTTTTATTCGGTATGCATCTTTCAGAAATACATTTCCTGAGCAGAGTATTTTGATACTTTGATGTATTTTGATATTTGTGTCTTGGAACTGGAGTTTCTTCAAGTCATGAATGTGAGAAGATGCATAATGCAAATGGAGGAACTGATTCCCAGAGGAATCACATTCCTCATCCCACCAAGTTTAGGCTGCAATTCTATACAAGCTTATGTGGGAGTAAGTTCCACATAACTTCTAATTAGATGAACTTCTGAGTAGACATGCATAGGATTGCACTCTAAGTTACTGCAATCTCTTACCTTGGATAGTTCTTCTGAACACAACTGGCTTCCCAATATCAACACCGTCATCAGCATCCATCGCTTGCTTTCTGACTGTAGAAGGAACTGAGGCCTGAGTGCAAGATGCAGCCTTGCTTGCTTGGAATCGCTTATTCATCCATCCAATTCTGTCCTTTTTTTTAGCAAATGCTTTGGGGATTTTCTTTCCAATCCCTGAATAAGAGGTTCCCAGAAATTCATTTATTGCAGCAGGAAAGACAAATCCTTTAATATAAGGCTTTAGTTCAATCTTTGAAACCTCCTGGTGTAATGCAAACAGGCTCCCATATAAAACACTGAGACTTTTTAGCAGGCCTCTATAAAGAATCCTAAAATGATTTAAAAGAAGCAAAGAAAAAAGATGAAATGCTTGTATCTGTGAAACAGCAACCTGTTTTCCCAACTAAAACCTTCCAAAACTATTTCCACCATCACTAGATTGGTCTTGCACAATATGTTCTAAACCATCTTCTCCTAAAAAACTTGCCTGATCACTGCCTGGGTAAGTCTAGGAACGCACTGTGACAAACATTACAGCATGTGCCACTGCTTTGTAGTACAGAAGTGGCACATGCTGGCTATCTGACCCACTTCCAGAGAAAATGATGGAAGTCTTGACCAGTGTACTCAGTATACTGCTGTTAGCTGGGACAGAGAATCTGCTAGAGAAAACCAAGTGGCAACAAAAGAACAAAAATATTTTCCAAATATACACACCATAATCGGCTCAGCAATCCTGAAACAAGAGTATTAAACAGTATGTACTCTTCCAAACACAGATGTTTAACAGTCAAACTGAAGAGGAAGTTGATTAAGGGCAGACAACAATTGATCTAAGAATGCCAAGATAAAAAACTATGGCATGAAAACATGCTGGAATTCAATGACAGAGATTCTTAAGACAGCAAATATCCCTAACATTATTTTGAAGCTACATAAAGCTGTAAGTTATGACTAGAAAACTGAGGGCGCAATCCTAACCCGTTATGTCAGTGCTTTCCAGCACTGGCATAGCGGTGCCAATGGGACATGTGCTGCATCCTGCAGTTGGGTGTCACTCACGGAGGCCTCCATAAAGTAAGGGATTGTTTGTTCCCTTACCTCATAGCTGCATTGCCCTTATGTCAGTGCTGGAAAGCACTGACATAACGGGTTAGGATTGCGCCCTGACATATACAATAGGATGCTTCTTTGATAAATACACTATCAAATCTACTGAAAGATGTTCTAATGTTAAATCATAATAGTTTGAACTAGTAACAGACATAGGATGGGAGACAGTTTGCACTCACTTTATCAGTCGTCTTCTGACTTTGAGTCAGGCAAAATTGTAGGAATATTTGTTAGACTCTGAGCCTGCACTCCTTTACACAATTCCCTAGAAGTAAGCCCCACTGAACTCAGTGGGACATACTTCTGAGTCAACATGCATAGGATTGCACTGTAAGAATATTTTGTATGATACTCTCAAGAAAACAAATAAAGCTGACATTTGGTGAAAACAAGATGCCACAAAATCACAAATTAGAGTGTGGATCTCAACTGGGAGGATAAGAACATAAGAACATAAGAACAGCCCCACTGGATCAGGCCATAGGCCCATCTAGTCCAGCTTCCTGTATCTCACAGCGGCCCACCAAATGCCCCAGGGAGCACACCAGATAACAAGAGACCTCATCCTGGTGCTCTCCCCTACATCTGGCATTCTGACTTAACCCATTCCTAAAATCAGGAGGTTGCGCATACACATCATCGCTTGTATCCCATAATGGATTTTTCCTCCAGAAACTCGTCCAATCCCCTTTTAAAGGCGTCTAGGCTAGACGCCAGCACCACATCCTGTGGCAAGGAGTTCCACAGACCGACCACGCGCTGAGTAAAGAAATATTTTCTTTTGTCTGTCCTAACCCGCCCAACACTCAATTTTAGTGGATGTCTCCTGGTTCTGGTATTATGTGAGAGTGTAAAGAGCATCTCCCTATCCACTCTGTCCATCCCCTGCATAATTTTGTATGTCTCAATCATGTCCCCCCTCAAGCGTCTCTTTTCTAGGCTGAAGAGGCCCAAACGCCGTAGCCTTTCCTCATAAGGAAGGTGCCCCAGCCCCGTAATCATCTTAGTTGCTCTCTTTTGCACCTTTTCCATTTCCACTATGTCTTGAAATAATAAGCAGGATGAAATTAAGCAGGCTTCAGTATTAATAAAAAAGAGGAATGAGTCACTGAGTTTCTGGAAACTGGACAAGGAAAAAGAACTTATAAGATGCTTGTTCTCTAACAATTGGCTAAATGTATGTGCACCAAAATTTATCCTACATTAGTTCTCCCTAATAAGGTGGTGTCATTTTGCATTTTGAAACAAGAACTGCAAGAAATTACAGATTAGGTTCCAAACTTGGTTTTGGAAGGATACAGAAATGCATTGCAGCAACAGTCAAGTAAACGCAGCAAGAGTTTGCAGCCACCCAAAATCTTCACCAGCACCACTTCAATCACGGGTTGGCTGGGAACTAAGGACTCCTTAGGGTTTTCAGGTTTCTGTTTCTGACTAAAATGAAGAGAACAATGTTGAACATATAGATACACGATGGCATCTTGCCACATTTAATGCTGGTATGTCTTGGACCTGACAGAATCTCATGGTATCTCTGGTTCACTCACAGAATGATTTGCCAGGGACTGTTCCTGTAATAAATATTAACCATTTTATGGTTTGTTAACTCAGATTTACTTGAAGATTTTGCTTTTGAATTTTGAGTGTGTTTCAAAAATGCCTGCATCTTGCGATCTGTTATTAGTAGTTGCTGATAGTGTTGGATGTTGATCAGATAGAAGAAAACAAATGAGACAAGTCATACCTTCTATTCCAGTGGTTCTCACACATTTAGCAAGGGACCCAGTTTTTAGAAAAAGAATCTTGTCGGGACCCACCGGAAGTGACATCAACGAACAGGGAAATTTTTAACAATCCTAGGCTGCAATTCTACCTACACCTACCCAGGAGTAAGTCCTATTTACTATCAGTGTTAAAAGCATATACATAGTAGTCTGTTAAAAGTACAGGTCTGTAACATTTCCCAAATGCAGTCAGGTGCTATGGTAGCATCAAGTCTAACATACTAAAAATAAAATATTGAATGGGGACCCACCTGAAATTGGCTTGTGACCCACCTATAGGGTCACAACCCACAGTTTGAGAAACACTGTTCTATTCCATTAATGCAAGATTTTAAATTATACAATACTGAACAATTCAGCATTCAGGAGATGAAAGTTTCATAGCCTTACATCAGCACAGATGGATTATTGTCCCCAAAATGCCTGAATTTCTGCTGATTTAGGGCCCGATCTAGAGCCTGGCATGTAGAGACATAAGGCCCGTTTGCAAGCCTTACCTCGGGCCCTGCGCCAGACCTAGCCCAGCATGAGATCACGCTGAGCCAGCTCTGGTGCTGGGCCCTCTGTTGCCCAGCGGCCCTCCCAAACCGCCAAGCAGCAGAGAGGTGAGTGATGGCATGGGGAGAGGCATTCCGGAGTGGGGGGAGGTGAGGGAGCAGAACCGGCAGAGGTCAGCTCCACTGGATCTTGAGCCCTGTGTCAGGCTGCATAGCTTGACTTGGGACTCCTTGATTCTGCACTGGCTCTTGAGCCGGTGCAGAATTGAGTGGCCCCATTGCAGGTCTATTTCCCCTCTCCCAAGGAGCTGCTGCGGGCTGCCCAGCATGCTCAGGATGCCACAGTAGCCATTTTCAGTGCAGCTCAGAATTGGGCTGTTAGTCCTCTGGATTCCAAAATGACTAGAACAGTTTAAATCAAAGTATGTTCAATCTCCTAAGATTTTAGAAAAGCTGCAAAATATAGAACAATATAGCTATAAACATGGTAAGATATTCTGGCTTATGCTACTTACATGGGGTCCACATGAACAAGGTCTTCAATTGATTTCTTCAGGTTCATTACATTTAAACGCTTCAAACACTGTTCCACCTGCAAGGAAATACACATACAATAGTACTTGATGAGCACTACTACTCAAGTAGTAGTTTCACATAAAAACCTGTAACCCTGTGTGGTGAACTATTCACCTTAATAACCGGCAATCCAACACATACATATAATGTCTGTGTGAAACCTTTCTGTTCAACAGCAAAACAATCAGCATAAACAAACAAACATTTCAGAACATTTCCCTCCTACAATTAAATGCCATCATTATGAAGGAGGTGGGAAGGAGAGAAGAAGCGTGATATTACTGAAACATACTGGACTTTTTCAGGATACATTTCATGTGTTCTGACCTGTTTGAGAGTTCCATAGGGCCTGTGGTGACTCATCTGGTGGTGGAAACTATAAATGATTGAATGCAGGAGTCTCTGTTCTGTGAGCACAGTGGTGCTTGTTAACATGTTACTGACGGCTTGACACCCCTTCATAACAGTTGACAGGCAGCTCACTGGAAGAAAATTTACAGTATATGAAACCGTTCATTTCAACAAATCTGTAGCAAAAGAGTTGTGCCTCCTCAGATCCTATATTCCTGGTTGGTTCTCCCAAAGGTTGTTATAGAATTGGAGGAAGGTGTGCTGACTTCCAAGATGAAGACTATTGTAGTAATTATGCACAGGTGCTGGGCTTAGTTTTAGTATGTGGCAACCGCAGGCACACCTGCACGGAGCACACTCAGCTGGCCTTGGTAATATGCTGAGTCTGATCCCAGTGCCTGTAAACAACAGGATGTTATGAAGAAGTGTTCATATCTAGGAATGTGTATTGCGGTTAGCTAGAGTCAGTCAGTTCCAGTTAGTTGTAACTAGAAGTTTTATCTATATTGCTTCATGTGTTTTGAGACTCAATAAAAAGGGCTTGTTGGGAGCTAAGCAGGAGCTTCTTCAGTTCCAGCTCTCCCCCTGCATCTACCATTTGAATCCCTGTCTGCGTCTCATTCATTGCTCTGACTTCCTGCTGCTCCAGTTCTAACTTTCAACCCTTCAGTGCTCTCTGCACTCCCTCAAGCAACAAGGCCCTAAGCCTTGTGTGCTTCCCAAGTAGCATAAAACTGCTAGACTATAAAGGTTTGGGCAGTGGAAAAAGGAAGAAAAATATTAATTGTACATATTCTCAAACCACCATTCAGAATTTGAGGTTCACCTCACAACTTTGTTGCACAACCCCCAACTCCCTTTTCACACCTGGCTTCCTCAGCCCCAGAAAATCCCAGCAATATGCTAGGTCTACATTGACCACTATGGCCTCCTGTCAAGCTTCTCCAGGCAACCGCATGGGAAGGACAAATATTTCAACAGGTCCCAGCCACCATGAGGTTAGCAAATCAAACTGCACCCGGCAGCAAAACCTCACAAAGTAGGAGGCATTCATAGCTGCAGGGGCTGCTAAAACCACTCCTCCTCTCAACCATGCAGTTTTCTGGGGGGGGGGGGGAATGGTTTATGGGGACTTCAGCAAGTTACAGTATTTAATTGCACAAGTTAGTTATCAGGATGACATGTTGTCTAGACCAGTGTTTCTCAATGTTTGTCCTCTGCCATACCACTTCACATGGTTTATCTTTTCAAAGCACCACTGGAAGTAACTGGCAATGTCATCATTACCAGTTACTTTTGGGTTGGGAGACCAGATGCAAAGCAACAAAAACCAGTAAGAGGCTCAGGGTGGAAGGGAGGTTTTGAGAGCAGAAAAGCCTGCTTTGAAGCCTCCTAACACGGTTGTGTCACATTTCTGGTCTCCCTGCCATGCGGTAGGTGTCCAGGGATCCTGCAAGAACCACCAGACACCATCTCAAGTACCGCTGGTGGTACCCACACCACTGGTTGAGAAACACTAATCTAGATATCTTGATAAATTACTGCATAGTTCTATGCATATTTACTCAAAAGTAAATCCTGCAACTAGTTCTGCAGACGTGAAGCTTTGCTAAAGGCTTCAGGAAGTACAGGATTGCATCTTTTCTTTTTTCTCCAACCCATGTATTTACCAACAGGGTTCTCTCTCCTAAGGCCCAACCCTATGCCTGCCTGCTCAGAAGTAAGTTCCATTATAGTCAATGGGGTTTATTCCCAGAAAAGTGTGGCTAGGATTACAGCCTCACGGGCCCATCCTATGCATGTCTACTCAGAAGCAAGTCACATTGTAGTTAATGGAGCTTACTCCCAGAAAAGTGTGGATAAGCTTGTAGCCTTAGACCACAAACCTATGCATGTCTACTGAGAAGTAAGCCCCATTACAGCCAATGGGCCTCTCTCCCAGGAAAGTGCGCGCAAGGACTGCAGCCTTACAGCCTGTCTACTCAGAAGTAAGCCCCATTATAGCCAACGGGCCTTACTGCCAGCCGGAGGCAGCCCCGCCTGCGCGCCCTGCAGAGACCCTTCGGGCTGCCCAGCACTCACCTGCGGGATGCTCCGCCGGCACGGCGACCGTGGCGCTGCAGGCGGGCCGGGGCACGTCCAGCCGGTTCCACGCCGCCTCGCCGGCCCTGGGCGCCGCCATCATCCCTCCGAGACGCAGCCGGGAAGCAGGGCTGGGCTGGGCTGCGCTGGGCGGAGCGGCGGCGCTTCCCACCCCTGGGCCGCCCGGCGTCGCCGCCTCCTGGTTTCTCTCCAGCATCACGCGCGGCTTGGCCCTGCCAGGGCAGCCCCGCTCCCAGGAAAGTGTGCATGAGGACTGCAGCCCCACCTGTGCATGTCTTCTCAGAAGTCAGGCCCATTAGAGTCAATGGAGCTTACTCCCAAGTCATTGTGGACACGATTGCAGCCTTACAGCCCACTCCTATCCACACTTTCCTGGGAGTAAGCCCCATTGACTCTAATGGCACTGACTTCTGAGTAGACATGCTCTGAGTAGATGGGGCTCTGAGGCTGCCTTCCTATCCACACTTTCCTGGGAGTAAGCCCCATTGACTCTAATGGCACTGACTTCTGAGTAGGCACGCATAGGATGGGGCTGTGAGTCCTCCATCTACTATTTGTTGTCGACCAGTGGTTCCCAAACTGTGGGTCAGGACCCACTGGTGGGTCACAACCTGATTTTTGGTGGGTTGCCAGAGGGTGATGGGAAGATCAGATAACTAATTGCCTCAAGCCTTGAGGCTATTCAAAGCTCAGATACTGCAACTGCTAATTACCCTGCAAAGAGCTCAGCTCCTGCAGTTTGTAAGCATGTGTAAATATAGGGAGACAAATATTTGAGGGTCTTTTTCTGGTCATTATTACTTATAATAAATAAAATATTTCTTTCTAGATCTTTTTTAAAGTCTGGTAAACCTAGGTGGGTTCTGATAGAGTGTCATTTTAAAAAGTGGGTCCCAGTGCTGAAAACTTTGAGAAGACTGCTGTAGACATTACAGAATGGTTTTTTCTCCTTTTAGGGCCCAATCCTTTCCAGCACTGACATAAGGACAATGCAGCTCTGAGGTAAGGGAACAAACATTCCCTTACTTTGAGGAGGCCTCCATGAGTGACACCCAACTGCAGGATGCAGCACATGTCCCATTGGCACTGCTATACCAGTCCTGGAAAGCATTGACATAAGGGGTTAAGATTGTGCTCTGAATGTCATGTGTAATTTGGTCCCAAATACTATAGATTTCCTTGTGCTCTGCAGATGGAGCAAAGTAAATCAATTGTTTCCCAGAGAACTTGCCTTATGTTTGCACTAGTACATTTCTATTAATTGTGCTAATCAAACAAAATTCAGATCAGTACAGTAAGAGATAATTGTAATGATATTTTATTAATGCAAAGAAATTGAAAGACGGGATTGGGTAACCATATGAGATGAAGGAATTACTTTCCCCTTAAAAAGAGGCAGTCCAAGTCCCTTTAAACAGCCACACCTGAAGGAGACTGAAGAGTCACTCACATATAAAACAGTTCCAAAGACCACATTTCTTATTCATTTATGAAATATTCAAGGTGCTGCCTATAGGAAGAAAGTTAGCAAGTGCTGTACAATGATTAACACAAAAGGTCTTAATAAAGTCTCACTTGCTGAGTTTCTGAGATATTATGAGCAGCCTATAAGTGAAGAACAAGCATGGGCTATTTGTTTCCAATGCTGCTGTAAGATGAAGCAGATAGTAACTCAAGGCTTTGACTCTGCATTACAGATAGTCTTAGATCTTGACAATTTCTACATTCATTCTGATGGTAGTGTGTCCTTCACCATACTACATAATTTTGGTAAGGTTAAAGATGGCAGCTACTTGCATTTTTTGTTTGCATTTTTTTCCAGGTTTATGAGTGTGTGTTCTGTTCCTCAAATACCTTTGTTTCCTTTCTTTAAGACTAAACATACTTTGTAGAAAGTAAATCCCATTGACATTAACTGAATTTGTAAGATTTCTTTTTTTTTATTATTAAGATGTTAGTCTGAATGTGACATTGTGAAATTGACCATCATTGCAAGCTTCTATGTCTTAAGCTGCAATCCTAAGCATGCTTCTGAGGAAGTAAGTCCTCCTGTGTTCACAAAGACTTATTTCTGAGTAAACATGGCTCAATTATCAGGCTGCAATTCTAGGCATTCACGCTTAGAAATAAGCCCTACTGAACATTTGGACTTACTTCCAAGTAGTCATGTATGTGACTGCATTGTCAGACTCTTAATGAAAGGTCACAGATGACACTCTTGTTACAGAGAGTAACAGTGTGGTCTTTGTAGTGCACTTCACCTTGTCTGATCACACTTCTTTGGAAATAGTAATGTTTAACTACAAAACAAAACAAAAAATTGTGATGGCTTGCAGTTACTTCTTGTGGTATCTTGTGAAGAACCATAGGTTCTTCATACAAGATATTTTTTGCCTGCTTGTGTGTGGATATGGTGACATACTACTGAATGATTGAATGAAAACTCAGTGTAGAAACAGCAAGGAGAAGGGGATTAAAGGGTTGCAGGGAATGCTCAGTTTCCTTTCCTAAAATACACAATGCTTTCTGTGACAATTGGTAAGTCACTTATCTTTAGGAAGATAATTAGTATCAAACAACTCTTTCAGACTGCAACTTTATCAATGGGCAGGAATAGTATCCACTGGCTTTAGTGGTACCTGCAGCTCAATCCTAGGCATGTTTACTTTGGAATAAGTGGCAAATACTGACATCAAAACCACAAGCTTTTCAGAGGCCTGTTGAATTTCATGACATCTTGCATATTATAAAGGTAGCCAGGGACTAATGATGATCAGATTCTGGTGAGAAATTGGTGTTCCCGAGCAAGAAATGGAATTGTCCTTGGCTTTATGCTTCCAGAAAATGGAGTTTTAGTTATTTTTCCCAGGCCATTGGCATCTTATAACTAATATTTAAAACTATAGGAGCTAATACTTTACTTCTTCTTTCAGGTAGTTGCACAAATCCACAACAAAGTGATTGGTTGGAAGATAAGGTAAGACTTTGGCACTGTCTTGTCCTGTAGTGGTAAAACTGTGACGTGCTGGAGCTTGTTGTGACATCTCTTCTCCCACCCCCAGCTTCACCCCAAGTTTATGTGTTGTATAGGATATACTCCCAGGTAAATTTGTCTAGGGTTGTAGCCTTAGTATAGCATGAGTTCTGTTATGTCTTAGAGGCAGCCCTTGGAAAAGAGCATGCCAAAACATTAACTTCTGTCCCTAGGCAAATTTCTTAGTTTGCCCCTGCTGAGCATGGTGCATCTTCTCAGTTCAGGTCTGTTGACTAGAATTTCAAGGGTAGTGCTTGCGCACTCCTGCTGTAGGAGAAACCCCAGGGTTCTGCTCTTCCTCACCTATACTACTGGTCATGGCTTCTGCTTATTTGCTGCTTTTTATTATTCTGTTAACAGCTTTCAACTACTGGTATGAAAAGTTGGATATAAACATTTAAAATTGGCTTCCTCTAGGTAGACACTGTAGGCAGAGCTACTGTAGGCATTATAGACATTGCTTCTTAGATTGCTTGATGACAGTACAACAAATGGTAATCTTGTTGTTCTTGGAGGAATAATCTAAAAGTATGTGACAGCAAAGTCACATACTGATAGCTTGGGAAGAGTGAACAGGGGCTGCTGTCTGCAATTCTGTGTCCACCATGTACTAGCCCACTCATTTGAGTAAGACTATGTATGTGTAACTTGAGAGCAGGATTGTATCCACAAAGGATGGTTTGTGTGGAAGAAACCCCTGAGTGGGGAGGGAAGAGGAGTTGCTTATTTAAATGTGGGAAAGTGTTTTATGTGGGGATAAACAGCATAATTAATGTGCAGGACGCTTACTGACAAGCAGTTCTCTACTTATTAATTTCAAATAATTTTGAAATTACCCTGTTTTACCAATTGATGCTGCCTCCATGCAACTTTTTACACAAAGGAATCCATGAGAACAAGGCTGTATAGGACTATAAAGGACTTAGTTCTGTTCCATTCTATTTAGAAATGGCTGAGGCAACAACTTGCTTGTGGCTTATAACAAAACTGATATTGGTGTTCTGAGTTAAAATGATCTCCTGAATGTCTTTTGTAGCTGATGGCGCTACTGGGAAAGTTGATCTATACAGCTCTGGATTGGGGAATTGAGAGTCATATGGAGAGAGAGCTGAGTGAATCCTTGGAGAAGCTAATATCCTTTATGCTAAAACTGGACAGCGAGACCACAAAGCCAGTAGTTGCCATCCAGGATGTGATCAAGGTTTTGTGTTTCCTTTTTAAAACTTTTTCTGCACTCTACCTACACTATGAAACACTCATTCCTTGCCATGGTGCTGAAATTTCCATGCATTCTGAGGGTGAAGTGAAAAAATAGTTGTACAGTCTGCCTGTTCTTCCCCTTTGCTCTTCTGTAATCAAACTGGCTTCTGCTGGAGAATTGCAATAGTTCTTTCTGAAGAAAAACAGCATGTTAATCTATATGCTGGGGAAGTGAGTAAAGCATCATGGGATTTGGGCTACACTCAAGGTTCACCAGGAATGACAGCCATACCTATATCACTGCCAAAGACTACTGTCTTGTTAATGCTTATTGCAATCTGCATGCCAAGTTTGCCAAGTGATCACTTGGTGAACCAAAAAAAGTAACCTGGAAAGTAATGTGTTTAATATAAAATTGTCAGAATGTGATAACTTTTCTACTGCAGTTCAAACTAAATAGTCCATGTAGCCTTGGCAACAGCCACCTTTCTCTTTGTGTACTAAATACAGTATCTTATCTGAGGGCACAGATAATTCAGAGGGTATCTGGTAATTCAGGGTAGAATTAATTTTTTCAGTATTACTTGGACAAAGGATTGGGAAGGGGGGAGATACAGTTGTATGTGGCTGGAATGGTGAATTAAATTGTGTATGGCTAGATCCCTTCATTTAGTCCTAAATCATTATGAACTGATATCTTTAAGGCACAAAATAGCACTTCGAATATGACATGGAAAATACTTCAAGGTGGACCTTGGTATGGCTGATTTCTTTATTTGTACCTTTTATGTCTGTTTTGGGTAGGGTGTTACCTTCCTACCTGTTTCCCTGCAATCCTTATACTGTCCTTTCCCAACAGACAATGGTCTTCTGTTGCAATATTAAAACTCTCAAGTGTATCAGAACAAATTGCTCTCTCTCAATTTTAGATCTGTGAGGATCACCTCCTTAGGCCTTCTGAAGCTGCCAGCCATTACACAGTGATCTGCAGAGTGCTCTTTACTGAGTACATTGAGCTTCAGAAACTCATGTTCACCATTCAGAGTTGCAAAGAGGTATGGGGGGGGGGAAGAATGTTCAATTCTTACCCATTGGGGGAGGTTGGGAATAGACTTATATGGAGGAGACAAATGATGAAGCCGTTCCTTTCTATCTTTCAGTATTTGGGAAGAATGAATGTGAAAGACTGCTTGGCGAGGCAGAAGACTGATGACTGGGTATGAGTAGTTTTTTTGGCTTATTCCATTCAGATCTAGTTTCCTGTGCAAAAGATGGTATCTTATTGGCCAAAATCTGGGAATGTGCAAGATTTTAAGCTGAATAAAACACAGAAATCAGTATGCTTTCTTACATGCAGTAGTTAGCCCGATTAACCCATTTTTGCCTGGCCCATAGGTGTACACATTTGGTCCCTGTTGAGTATATGCAATGTTGAGCAGAAATGGCTTAAAGTTCCCTTATCTGTTTCCAGGGAGAATATGATGGGATGTGCAGACCAGTCTTATGCATGTTCATTTGGCAGTAGGTTCCAGTGAATTCAATGGAGTTGTGTGCATAATGGATGAAGGAGCATGCAGTGTCATTTCACGGCACATCTTAAGAAATAAACCTAGTGCCTATTTCAGATCAGGGCCCCTTTCTACCAGCCAGTAAGCCTATTCTTGTATGCATGGTAGTGCTGAACAACTTGGTCTATTTGGGAAGTGGAAATGGTAAGCAGGTGTTTTCTGAATTGACAAAATGTTGGTTTTAGTGGCTGTCTTATTAAATATAAGATACTTCTGCAAGATGCAATATTTTATTTAGTTTGGGCTTCTGTTTTTCAGGCTAGCTTGTGGCAGGGGGTACTTGGTGACTTTCAAAAGGGTGTGAAACTGCACAAGCTCACAGAGCAACCACAGCGCAAAACTCCAGAAGAGTGTACTGCCTTCCCTTATAACACAGTGGTGGATGATATTAAAAACAAGCGCTATACTCTCCGCAAGGTAAGAATGTTCACCAGCTGGCAGAACTTTGAACAACTGCTCAACTAAATCAAGGCTCTGCTCATCAACAATGTTTTAAACTCTGTGTCTACTCAATGGACTGATAATTTTTGACACTCCTCTTGTTCCTTGAGCACATTATACTCTGAAATAGCCTATATGCTATTGCTGTGTGAAGCTGTAAGTGTCTTGGCAACTTCCCAGTGCATCCTCGTAAAAGATGGTGTCTCTACACAAACCATATTGACTGTGTCCAAACTAATTAGCATCTTGTTTCCTCCAGATTCAGTTTTTTCAGATTTATGCTGCTTTCTTCTTTTGTCCCACCCTCAACCAGAAGACCCTAGCTTGTAACTTTGGTGTATGGTAACTAAGAAGATCAAAACCAAGACTGGAAATATCTGGACGATGGAATTAGTGGCCTTTGCTATGTGTACAAAATGTGAATGTTAACGTATAGGAATACAGGAGCACAATGATAAGCTAGGATAAGACATGTGATAGCCAATGGTAACACTGGATTTCTGTATTCCTCACAACCACACTTTCTCTTCTGTACTTGTCATATTGGTGGTGTTCACCAACGAGTTCAAGATATTCTCTTAAGTATGGGGGAACCGGGCCCCAGAATGCCCTGTGAAAGCAACTGGAAGCGACTTCTGGTTTGGTTCTGCAGGGAATTCTGGAGCCTGCAGAGGCCAATGGAGTGTGTTGTGGGCCCAGTGCAACCTGAAAGTAGCCTACTGATGTTCCCAGTAATGTTTTGTGGCATGACCAGGGAGTATTGCATCACAACGTAATGCAGAGGATTAGGTGGGTTGCAGCGCTAAAAAGTTTGAAAACACCACTGCACTACACTTTATACGAAAGTTAAGCAAAAGGTGGAGGCTGTTCCTTTAATATTCACATGAATCCCCAAACAGTCCAACCTCAAAATGATCCACATAAGCTGTTGTGTGAAGGGCTTCATCTTGTACTGAGATATGCAATTAACTCTTAAAGGTGTGAAGAGTTAAGTCTTGTTTCTCTTATCAATCCCATTTTGCTTGGTAGGTCTCATCACGGAAACTGAAAGAGAGAGTCTGTCAAGAGCCAAGTTTGCATGAGCAGCTTATGATGGAAGTGAAAAATCTGCCAAAGCTTCGACCTACCTCTGTAGAGAAAAGTAGGAACAGACACCAAGGTGTATTCCAGATGTTAAATAGGCTTTGGGCAATTTAATGGTTCAAAATGTCCATGGTTGAAAAACGTCCAACGGTTGAAATGTCATGGTTAGATGGCACAAAAAGGAACACTGGAAATCTGTTTTTAAGGATGTAGGACTGAGATCTGGCATATCTATTATGGCCAGTCATAGTCCTGGCTAGTTATTTACAGCTTAGGGACTGTAGAGGAGGAACAAAGGAAGCTGTCAACACCTACCTACCAATTCTATTTACAGTAGTTGTTGAATATCTTGTGATAATGGTTTCCTAAGCTTTCAATACCAAGGAGATGTGCTGTTGAAGGAACCAGTATTTTGTTTCTTCATCACCACAACTTGAAATGATGCATCCAAAGGGCTGCTGATGCACTTTTAACAAAGTGCATGCCCATCACTTGATGGCAGCATTCAGTGCTGATATGCATACTGCAGAGAACATTTCTCTCCTGAAATATGGTGCTGTTCAACAGTCCATTCATTCTTCTGGCAGAAATCAGATGAAGTTTATGCATATGTGAGCCATCCCAAACTACTTGGTATTCAGTGAAACCCAGTATCACATGTGATCTTGCAGTGGCTGACGTTGGCTTCTTGCATGTGCCAAAAGATGATTTTCAGTAAGCCTGAAGATGAGACACAGCTGGGAGGAGTTTTATGCATCTCATAGGGTTAGTATCTAAAAAGATTACTGAAAGTGATTTACCTATTCACAAACCAAATGTGCAATACTGCCAAAAATGCCTCAGAACAAAATGGCCGAGGCATTGTTCAAGGGGATTTTGGTGAAGACAAAGAAAGTTACAAAGAATAGTTGATACTATAGCACTTCAGTGGTATCTACCAACATGAACAAACATTAGGCTCCAAAATATGAGAGGTGATATTTCCTCAGCATGGTGTCTTGGGAGAAGCTTAAGGAAGAGAAAATGAATTTTAATTCAGACATGTATGTAACCTTGCATGTTCTACATTTGAGGAAGTTGGGGATCCAGTAACTGTGTGTCTTGGTATTATTATTGCTGGGAAAACACAACCAGTTTAATATTTTGTTTGGTTTTGCATGTGTGTCCTATCAGAAGACTTTCAATTCTCCTGGAATGCTCCATGTGACAGTATCTTCTTCTCTGATCATACTGATGTTTTGATGGACACTTCAAAAGCAAAAAAGCCACGGTTGAATTGCATCCAGTCAAGCCTAGAAGTTAAGGTAAGTAGGTAGAAAATCACAAGACAAAGTGACTAAATATAGTGACTTCTGAAGATATAACTTTTGAAATTTGTGCTGGTGGCCTCATTACTGCAGCACCAACTTGCCCAGACCTTTTGTAAATGGAACACAAGTTCTGTCAGCAGAAAGCCTGCATTGGATTGGGTCATCAGATACCTCTACATGTCAATAATAGCTTTGAATTGATTTTTTTAATGTTATAGTGGAAGATCCTAATAACTGCTCCTTGTGAGAAAACTGTAGAAGATACACTGCCTTCTTGCAAAATTTGTAATACTCCATTTGGTTCGCTAGTTAATTAATCTGAGCATAACCTAGTCAGTTTTGATATTTTTAACACCCGTTGTTCATACAGATTAATAGGCTACCTGCCAAGACCTGTATTTCAGCAGAAGGCCCACTGCCAGCAGTGTTGCCAGGGGGTTGCAGGCTGCACCGAGTGATGTGCATGGGGGGGGGTGACATCATTACTTGCCAAAATCTTTAAAATCTTGGTATTTTTGAATAATACCATCATGTTGTATATCAACTGATGTATAATTTCATGCAGAATGCAATGAAACTGTGTTGAAATATTTCTATTGTATCAAAAGTTATAGCCAAGAAACTAGCAGGAACAAGGCAACAGTATATCACCAAGGCTACCAATGGGGCATTGCCCATCCCACTGCATCAGAGGAGGTCCATCATAGGGATAACTCACTGACTTCCCCACTGGGTGACACAAACCCTAGTGATACCAGTGCCCTCTGCCAATCCCATTGGCCCCCATTCCTGGTTTAGCTTCTTATTCAGCTGCCCTCTAAGTAGACAAGCAGTAATGGGAGCAGAGAGCAGGTGCAGCAGTTATTTTCTCCTCTCTTGCTCGGAATAGCCTTGTGGATTGGGCCAAGAGAAAGAAGGCAAGCAACTGAGCACTCAAGAGGAGGGTTACCCTCATGGGCCAAAAACCCCCCCAAAACCAGAAGATAGCACTAAGGTTATGGTAGGAGAGAAATATGGAAGTTGATCTCTGGAGCTCTCCCTCCTGGGTTTACAGACAACATTAATCATAAATGCTCCAGAGTGACTTGCTAGGGATTCTGCACTTCAGCTACTCTAAACTTGTCACTCCTTGTTACAGTATTTTGAGGATGGAGTTCAATTATACTTCAGGATAACCATTGAAACAATGCCTTGGTATTTAATTCCTAGCCGTTGCCTACCTACAGTCAGAAGATGTTTACTAGATGGTCATTACCAACTATTGTGGATTTGATGAGAACAAGATATGCTGAGCATATGACTGAAACAAAGGATTCCTGCCAAAAAGATGGCTCTGGTGTACCTTCAAGGAACCAGGTATGCACAACTATGGACCAATGGAGAATCTTCTGTCTCCATTTTTCCTCCATGGAATTATTCCTTTGGTTTCATTTATCCTATAACTTGGTCATGTTCCAAGTTAACAAATGTTTTTGTTACCAAATGCTTTTGTTAACTCACTGGAAACTCGCTTTCCCTTTACAGGTTTGTGTCTCCTGCAATAATCAATATTTTATATGGCCTTACATGTGTCATCTCTGTAGCAGGTAAGCTGACTCAAGAACCTTATTGTTAGTGGGCTAGGGTATTAAAAATCACTGTGAACTGGAGACTACACTATCAAATCTGACATCTGGGATAGACTTCTAGGCCTGCTTTTTCCTTTATAACATAACATTTACTGAAATGTTAACTCATGTCTTTTTTCTTCTAATGAGTTATACTATAATCTGAAATGTTAATCCAAGTTAAAAAAAATCAACTTGTTGTGGCAGAAGTTGTGACCTCATCCTGTGAATCTATCTGAGAATAATTGGACTTTAGCTGCTATTAAAGCAGCCATATGACCTTAGTTCTTATATAGGGATGATCAGTTCAGAGAAATAAATCATGGTGGGTCTGGTCCATAATACATCCCATTATGATATACTTCAGTAAAAGCTAACAGGAATTGGCTACCTAACACTCCACTTTTACTGCTGAAGCAAAAGTGCAGTGTGCTCACCAAATTGAAGTAGCTAAATAGCTGCAGTGAAGAAAACAAAGGAGTAGTATGCCAAGGGCTTTTGCTTGCATCCCCATCTTAAAACCTTCATTGTCTTTGGAAGACTTTATTTTCAGGTGCATTATTCTCTAATAGTCTGTAAAAGGAAAGCTGTCTGGACATTATGCAGGGAGAAAATGCTCACAGTTCCTCCAAGTGAACCTTGCTTCCTGCAAGATTCACAACTGAAATGACAGGTGTTCATTCCATGTTCATTTTGGGGCATCCAAAATTTATCAGGGACCAACAAAAAAAATGCTAAGTAGTTGATTTGTTTGCCATAATCTAGGGAGGTGTTGGGTTTACTCTGGAGTAAAATGGCATGCAAATGTCACAGTTGAGGTATCTTACATGTTTGTTTGTTTTTAGTGTGATCTGCAAGGACTGCTGCATCAAGGTAAGTGCTTCATAAAGTGTGTGTGTGTACATAAAAACTCAAGTAACTAACCTATAAGAAATCCTATCATTTTGTTCCATAAGTGTTAAGCTTACATTGGAGCCTTTTTACTTTTAAAGACTTTTTAAAAACAAAGTATAAAATGTCTATTCAATTGTTTCTCGCTGATCCTTAAAATTTATTTCTTTAGCACAGTGGTTTCCAAACACTGTTGCAACCTGATTTTTGGTGGGTCGACAAAGGTTGATGGAGAGATCAGATAACTAATTGCCTCAAGTCCTGAGGTTATTGAAAAATCAGATACTGTATCTGCTAATTACCCTGTAAGGAGCTCAGCTCAGTTTGACAGCTGCTAACTGCTCTCACAAACGGTGGCTGAGCTCCTGCAGTTTGCAAGCATGTATAAATATGCTATAAAGAGAGATAGTTTGGGGATATTTTTTCTGGTTATTATTACTTATACATAAATATTTCTTTCTAGAACTCCTAATAAAAAAAAAAAGTCTGTTAAACCTAGGTGAGTGCTGACAGAGGGTTTTAAAAAGTGGGTCCTGGTGATGAAAAGTTTGGGAACCACTGCTCTAGCAGATTACTTCTCAAGTTCTTCTTTGCCTGCCTCATTGCAGCTTTACATTTGGTTTGCCAGTTTGTACCTTTCGAGTTCCTGTGTACAGCTGATTATAAATAACTTACAAACTCTTCTTAGAGCCCAATCCCATGGTTTCCCCCACCATAGCATGCAGCCCTGCCAAAACAGGCTGTGCTGCACGCTATGGTGGGAGGGCCAATCAAAAGGCTTGGGAGAGGAAAGAGAAATTATTTTCCCTTACTCATTTGTAAACCACCTGATCACCAGTGGATTCCCCTGGTCTTGTGCCAGCTCTTTATTTGGCACAAGCCTAAGAACACAAAGGGGGGTTTGGCAGCTCACTCCAGGGGCAATGGCATCTGGTGCAGTTAACCCATGCTGGGTGCCATCTCCTCCTGCATCTGTCACATCCCCAGCCCTCCCCCTATTGCACCCCTGCTGCCACCTCACTAAGGCCAGAGGAGCTTCTGCTGGTTGCTGTCATGCACAGGGTGCATCTGCCATTTCTGCTGGCAGCCCAAAAGCATGCACCTACATGCACTTCCACAATGGTTTCTGATGCTATAAGGTCCAGTCTGCTGCTGGAACTTTAGTTACAGCAGCAGACCCAGCCCATAGGGTTGGGCTGTTAGTCTGACTGTCTGTAAGAAAAAGCATTGTAGAAGGATCTCTTTCTCACAAATGTAAATGGGGATATTCAACACTGTTTTACTGGCAAAGGAGTCTACCAATGATTTCAAAGTCCTGCTTGTCCTGTCTAGATGTCCATGCCAGTCAGAGCCTGTGTACGTCTTCCACTTAGCTTCTTTAAGCTAGTAAAATTGGGCAAAGATGACTTAATCCTGCAGGATCAGAAAACTACACAGCTGTTATATGAAGTAGAACACTGGGATTCTTCAAGGTAAGGGTTCTAAACACTATTTCATCAGGCATCCAGGTGGTAGAAGTTGGAAGGGTATTAATGTATGTGCACTCTCATTTGTCTTCTTCCTGCCCCCCCCCCCATGAACTGACCCATAGTAATTTCAGAACAGGGTGGCTTAAGTATTTGTTACAGGTTCTATTCTCATTCACTCTTCTGTCTTGTACATTCTTGTATAAGAACCATGATCACAACATTGGATTCCTTTGTATCTTTTAAAACAACTCTTGAAAATGATTACTTATCTAATTCATAGGAGTTCAGCTTTTTGGTGAAAAGGTCAACATAATGATCCAAGTTTCAGGTTAGCAATTCATACTTCCAAATCTCTTCAGGTGATCAACTCCATCAAACATTTGAGTCATAGTTTATTATCAAAGATAGTTCCAATAAGGAACCACAATAAGTATGTCAAGATCACAATCATTTTAGCATGCAAGCATTTCCCAGTAATGCATCCACAGCCTTCTACTGTGGTAAAAAGTTGAAAGCCTTGTCTGTTTGCCCCAAAAATTTGTGAGTGAAGTTCAGTACCAATTTCTGGATGAAAATGAATGTAGTGCTGGGGATGGGGCATTATTTGTGCTCTTTAAATCAGCTTTGGAAATAGTTACTTGCCTGGGCAAGTATGATGTCTAGGCAACCAAAATGAGGAAACTTTGTAGAAATTTGATAGGCAACCAATAACATAGGTAGGGTAGTAATTTGTTTGGTACTGTTGCAGGGCTACTGAACAAAGACATGTTTTGGAACAAATTGTGTAAATAAGCCATGTTCTGTATGATACAGCTTCAATAGAGGGAGGTCTAGCTTGGAGGGTATCTATTAGCCAGTGCCTATGGCATCTCCAATCACCAAAGCAGTTTTGCAACATGTTCTTAAAACTCTTTGATAACTTTTGTAAAGTGTTGATCAGATAAGTGTTTCTAAAATTTAAAAAGTGGATAGCCTACCTGATTCATAGGGAGAGATCAATACTGAGGACTCCAGATGAGTAATGCAAGCTGCAGCATCAGGCTTGCACTATGCGTGAAGACCCCACTCTGACTTTAAACACAGCATCTGTCTTCCCTCTCTGCTTCAAGGATACCTCCCCCCCAATTAGAATTGTATGTACTATGCTTGTTGTGCAGCTGTTGCAGTACTTTCATTATTTCTAACCACCTGATGAGTGACCAAAGAGCAGTCCTCTGCAGAATGTTCAGCGCTTATTCTGTGTGAACTATCAGTGCTTCCAATGTGGAAGTCCTCATAGCAGTTCAAAAAGGCAATTTTCAAAGAAGCCCAAGGAAATACATTCTTGATAGTTGAGCTTCATCCTAGCAGACTTAATGCTTAAGGGTGAGGAAAGAGTGGCAGCTAGGAATGTTTAAGAATAAAGTTTGAATGGGTCCTTGTCTATTCCAGAGTACCTCTTGTGCTTGAACCCCACTGCTTATCATCATCTCTTGCCTGCCGCATAAAAAGCATGATGGATTGGCCCTCCATGGACATCTGTAACAAATGTGAGCAATATCTTCTGGAGATCTTCTCATCCACCTCCTTGCAACAAAAGACCCATTTCATGGACTGAACTTGAATAATGCCCATCCCCAAGTAAAGCAAAACAATTGGAAATCAAAAACTAAAAGGCCTCAATAGGAGAGGGGGGAAAAAAACCCCTGCTAGCTTTGTTTCTTTTCTACTGTTGAAGGGCCAGACACTACATACTTGATTTGGAAAGCAGCACAAAACAAAATCACTAATTTATTTCATGACACGAATAAATATTGAAGCATTTTCACAAGCCATGCCTCTAACATTCTGTCCTTCCACTTTGCCACTTGTAAGACAGAACTTGTCATTATCTTAAGCTCACCAAGTGATCACTATTATGTGCTTTTAGAATAATTGTGCACAGGCACTAGACAAATTACCTTTGCCCAAGGATAACTGTAAACCCTCACACTCACTGTCCTCTGCTCATTCCATGAGACCCAAGCTACCAGAGAAGACCTGTAGCAGTTCATCCTGTATCAAGTTCTAATTGGTAAATGTTGTAATGCCTTGTAATGTCGTAGTCTTTCACTGTTTTTTAATCAGTAGCTGGTAACCTCCATCACTAAGCCTAGGCAAGCTTATTTTATCTGGGCATTTTTATTTCTTGGCCTTAAAACAGATTTCTACCCCTATGTTAAGCATTAAAGTCCATTTATATCGCAAACATGAACTTAATATTTATTTTTTTAGTTAGTTAGTTAAAATGTGGTTGAAGTGGCTGAAAAAACTTAGACTAGAACATTGATACAGTTGCATTGCTGCATGTGGGCCCATTCAGCACTCATTTTCCCTATGCAGCCCCCAGCATGGGTGAGCAAAACCCTGCCAAGGTGCCAGTCCTCATGGTCACCAGTAAGGCATCTGTGTGTTCACAAGTTGTGAGATGATGCCAAATGGTAGTGACTTAGCAGGATTTATTAAGATGATTTTAAATGTATATGCACAATATAATCTCCTTCACCCTGTTTGCCTTCCTCCTCCCTTTTAGGCTCAAAAGAAACTTTGTACCCCTTAATAAAATTCCTTTCTGAGGCCCTGCTTGGAAAGGGAATATTTTTTGCAAATTTATTGAAGGGAACACTCTTGGTAAGAGTGTGTTTCTGCATGGAACAGTGCAGTGGAGAAAAGGCAGGCATTCTTCCAGGCGTCTAAGAAGGCTTCTTTTATTACTTAGTCTTAAGTAAAACTTTCAAAAAAACAAAAACCTAGCATTAAGTCTTATGCATGATACTGGAATACTTTTTATTGAACATAAAGTTTAAGAGAAATGTAAAGATTTCTTAGAATGCACAAGTGATTTTAAAAATGACTTTCTTCTATAGTGGGGTGGGCACACTTTCAACTTTAGGGATCCTGGACCTTTAACAATTTTATAGAAGAAGGAATTTCAGCAGCTGCAGCTTGTCATCTGAAATAAATTCTCTCCCCTGCACAATTGTTAAAGGTCCAGGATTCTTAAAGTTGAAAGTGTGCCCACCCCCTTCTATATGCTACAGTCTTACATAACAAAATTCTCCCATGCTACAAAAAAGGGATGCTTTTAGTACATCTATAAATGGTCTTAGAGTAAGATTGCCAAACAACCAAGTAAAACAATCACACCTGACTTGCCTGACTATTGCTTTGGAGCCAGTTCCCTAAAAAGCACAGACCAAGGTTGCCTCTTCCCTGTACAATTTATTTTAAGGTGCTCACTCTGGATAAATAGATCTCATGGTGTTCTCTACCCTTAGACCTTACTGGAAGCTGGTGGGCTCTATCTTAGCCCTACCCTGACTTCCAGAATTTTTTTTTCTTTTCAAGAATTGACAACTTGAGTTTACTTTCTTTTTGGAAAGGGGTATTATTGGGTAGAGGTTGGTAAAGCTCACCATAATTGGTTTTTCTCATAGGTAAGAAGCCAGAATCCAGCATCTCTATGGTATAAATAAACTGTTGTCATCTACCAAAACTTCAGTTACAGAATGCCTTTCCTTTCAGTAAGAAAGGAAATTTCCTTTCAGTAAGTCTCTTAAATCTAACCAAGATGGAGTTTTCCACAAGGTGGCAGCAAACACTGTTATATTCATATGAGCCTTTCAAGGTCTTAAAATTCTGTTGTACTTTTCCAAAACCCTGGACAGGCAGCAATTCTTGAATCAAGGAAATGTAGATTAGATTCAGTTATCAGGAAAATACAGGTTCCAAACTTTTTTTATAAAGATGTAGTGGAGGCACACTTCTGTTAAGAATGGCAAAAAACTGCATGACCACTGAAATACCTAGTTTTAATACATACACTTGCCTATGGCATTTTTGTATTATATAGGGCTTTTGCCTGTACTTCACTAATTTTTGGAACTCTTTCTAAAGCTCTGTGACCAGATGTCCTCTTTTCCAGGACATGTTCTCTTTTTTTAGCCTCGTGTCTTGGAAAAGAATCTAAATGTCCTCCTTTTCTCTGTGAGCAGGCCCCTGAAGGCAGCGAATAGTCTTCTTGTAGTTAATAAATTATATGTAATATAGTTTTAAATTTAATAAATAATATAGTGTTTAAATTAACCACATGAAATCAATATGATTTTAGCTTTTTAGCTTTTATTTTGTCAGGTCCTGCATTTTTCTTGGATGTCCTATTTTTGGGGTGCCTTGTCCTCCTTTCTGGTTATGACATCTAGTCACCCTGTCTGACCATTTGAGGTTTTTCCTCCAAAGAATATGAACTGTGTAAGGAAGACTGCTAACTATATTTCCTTCATCAAATATTTCTGTTTGCCAAGATTGCTAATGCAACCCTAAAAAATGGTCAATGCTAACTCCAGGTTGTGCGTGGTCCTGACCAAGACAGCCCTCTGGGACAGACACACAGAGTTCCTTCGCTCCTTTTTTCCTTGCAACAGCCTGGTGAGGCTGAGAATCAGTGACTGGCTCAAGCTTGCCCAGGAAGCTTATATAAAGATGCCACATTATTACATTTTCTTACTGTTGGTTCTCTATGCTCTGTAAATTTGATAGCAGCTCCTCCAGGGCCCAATGGAGGGCTAGGGGAGGTGTGTGTGTGTGGGGGGGGCCACACTGGGTGATGCAGTGTGATGCGCCCTGGAGGATGATATGCTAAAATTGTGGCTTTAGGAGCTACCTTGTCATGCCATACACCATTGGATGTGCAATTCCCAGCGGAATGCAATGCAAAAAACCAGAGTGAAAATGCTCCTTTCCTTCAAAAGTTATGGCCAAAAAACTGGAAAGAAAAAATGCATGGAGCCTTATGGAAAGTGAAAGTGAGCCGTATCTCGTGTTTACTCATGAGTAGGCGTACTTGCCATAGTCCTTCGAAAAGGGCAGGCTGAGAGGAATCCAACAAGGTCAGAATGTTCCCAATTCAATGAATGCAGCCCAAAAAAAACACCCAAAAAGGAGGTCCCTCTCTCCCTCCCAGCTGCAAGCCCTCTGGAAAGCAAAGCAGCCTCATGGTCCTGTTTACTTGTGAGTAGGCAGACGTGCCTTGGCTGATGGTCAGGCCAGGCAAAGGGGAATGTGAGGGCATTGCTGATTGGCTTAGCTATCACCCACTAGATCTTGCTGGCAGTAACAATGAACCCACTGTAAAGTGAATAGCATCATATAGTGAACCTTGTTTTACTGTGCAGAATCCATTGTACAGTGATTTGATTGTAAAGAGACCCCTTTGTAAAGTTGGGATCTATGGTACTAGAGTCTGTGAAGCGCATTAGTGTCGTATATTTGGGGCCAGTCTCCTCATGAGGCAGCTAAGGCAGTTGTCTCCAGCAGCAGGTTTTCAGGTGGTGCCCATTCCCTATGCTCCCCCACTTCTTCTCTTATTGCCTTGCTAATGGAAGAATGGTATAGAACTAGGTATAGAACTAGGAATTGGTATAGAACTAGGGTTCCCAACCCATGGTCCGCGGACTACTGGTGGTCTGTAGCATCCCCCCAGGTGGTCTGTGAGGTCTCTGGTGACAAAAGAGAAAAAAATGCCCTTCCAGGCAGAAAAAAAGCCTCTGGAGCACCAGCAGCCAATCAGAGCAGCTCAGAGTCAATCAGAGCATAGCCTTTCTCCATCTCCTGCCTCCCCCCTCCACCTCCTTCCCATCCTTGTCTGTGAGTGCCCAGACAAGTGAAAAAGTGAAGTGCAGGCGCCTTGTAAGGTGCGCACATGTCTGTGCAGCCTCGTGGCTCAGCTGTATGCAGAGAGAGATGCTATGCCGCCCACTGCCTCCAGCCTGCTGCCTCCATTACTTGACCAGGTGCCTTCAGGTGAGCCCTGCCAGCCTGGTTTCTCAGGAAGCAGATCAGGACTCCAGTCAGCCTGGGAAGTCCCTTTTGTGGGCAGGTGGGGAGGGAACTGAGGGGGGCGGAGAAGGGAGGGGGGGAGGGACCTGAGCAGGGGGAGGAATGGGAGTAATAAGGAGAAGGAGGAGCAGCAGGCCCCCAAAGGCATGGCTGGCTGGCTGGCTGGCTAGGGGGGTTTCCCTGGGAGTGGGTTTCTCTGGGTGTGATTTCCCTGGGAGTCTGGACTCCAGCTGGCCAGGGAACACAGAGGAAGGGGGTTGGAGGCAGTGTGGCAGCAGGAGAGGGGAGAAACAGTATGCTCAACCCCCAGCCCTGGTACCCCCTCCCCAGTTGGCAGAATTGGGCCCCCTGGATGTGCTTCTAACGCCCAGGGGTGGAGCAAGGGATCCAGGCAACCAGGTTTTGGCACCCCTTTTGGAGAAGGAAACAGGCAGCACCTCTGCTGTCTTACTGAAAGCTGCCCACCTGGGGAGAAGCAATCCCAGAAGTTGCAGAACAGGCACCACTGTAGCCAAGTACAGCAGGTGCAACCCCTGACTCTTCCTCCTCAGAGAGCAGCAGCAGAAGCTTTGTCTATGGGGAGCCCTCCCCCACACCACACTTGGCCAGTTCCCTATCTCCTCAGATTGCAATCCTATGCATGCTTACCTTGGAGTAAGCCCCATTGACTATAATGGAACTTACTTCTGAGTAGACATGCCTAGAATGGGGCTGTTAGTCACACTGTGGCTGTGATGAACTTCTCCAGAAATTTCTCCAATCCCCTTTTAAAGGCATCTAGTCTAGACACCATCATTACAACTTGGGGCAAGGAGATCCACAGACTAATGGCAGAGTAGGTAGCTGTTGTTTTGTGGCTGCAGCCTACCTATAGGCTTGCTCACACTTCCTTAGCTCCAACCAAAGCAGTCCACAGCTAGAGCATGACAGCAATTAGAACAGGAAGTGAAGAGAGGCTTTTCCCCCCCTAAAGACCTTGCAGTGCACACCAAAAGGACTTTTCTTCCTGAGACATGCAGCAGCCATTCTGAGATGTTGCTCTGAGCTGGTGCTTCTCCTTCAGGACTCACCTGCCTAAATTGTGTTGAACACTTTCCTAAGGACTCTGGACTCACAAGTGGGGGGAGCAGGGTCAGGGCTGTGTAACAAAAGGAACTGTGGAAGGATGTGTGTGCTTTTTTTTTGGCTCATTTAACTACCTTGCATGACTTGTCTATAGCATAATGTGGTCTGGTGTGGGGGAAAAGAGACTGGATTAAATTGGGTGGGTGTGAAAACCTCTATGTTGGGGGGGAATTGTTTTGTGTTCCATGTATTCCATGTAAACCCAAGACTTTCCCAGCTAGTGAAGCAAATGCAAGCACAACCATCACATTAATTATTAAATAATCTTCTTATGTATTACAAATTTAATTGTATTTTTTGTGTGCGAGGGTGGGGGGTTGCATGTGGCCCCTGCCATCTCCAAATTTTGCCTTAGTGGTCCCTGAGCTCCTAAAGTTTGGGAACCACTGGTATAGAAGGGGGGGGGGTTCTAGAAGGCTGAAGGGGATTCCCTCCAGGGCAGAGGGAAGAATGGTATCAGCTGGTACACTGCTGCATTCACAAGGCCAACAAATGGGTACTGCCTGAGGTCTCAGAAGATCCTGGACTGGCCCTAATGAAGTTAATAAGCCCCAAACATCTGGGGAGGAGAGGAAAAGAAAGCCCAGGATGCGACTGTCAGACAGGCGTCTGGCCCCTCTCCAGTTAGCACTAAGTAAGCCAAAAGGCAGCTTGGAGGCCTGTTAATAAACAACTGGAAACCCTTTTCTGTGATTTGAGTGGTGTTTGTTTTTATCTTCTTCCTGCATGCATAGAAATAGCAAATTTGTAACTAATTTTCCAACAAACTTTCTACAGGAAATGCCCTGTGTAACCTTTGGACAGAACTGCAAATTGGATGGTGTGATTTTTTTTTTTAATTAAATAATCATAGGCCCACCCCAGAAAGACAACCTTAACAGAAGATGTCTGATTAGGCTGCTGCAACCAGTGGCATCACTAGGTTCACGTCACCCCGTGCGGGATGCCAGCACACCACCCCCTCATGCAGTGGGCACAGCAACACCCCAGGTGGTGGGTGTGGTGATGTACCATCACTCCGCCCCCACTGGTTTTTTTGCTGTCCCTTTTGATAGAACAAAGATAGAACACATTCTGCATGAAATGATGCACTGATTGATATATAACATGATGGTGTATTTCCAAATTGTGATTTTGGTCACTAGTGGTGTCACCCCCCCCCAGGTGTCAACTTACTAACACCTTATAGCAGCAGTTCTCAAACTTTTAGCACTGGGATCCACTTTTTAGAATGACAGTCTGTCCAAGACCCACCAGAAGTGATGTCATGGTGGAAGTGACATCATCAGGCAAATTAAAATAAGAATAAATAATTAAAGTAAAACAAATAATTAAATAAGCAGAAGCCAACCCTGGTCCACCAAGTGAATTTCCTCTGTAGCCTGCATGCAATAACAACCCCCCTCCAAAATCAGTAAGGTTTTCAGCCCTACCCAGTGCCAAGTTCAATTTAAGAACTTCTTTAAACCAGATCACTGTTAGGATCCACCTGGCTTTGCAAGTCTCAAAAAAGTTCACCTTTTCAGCTGAAGCCTCTGTTTTGATCCTTTTTAGTGGGGGGGGGGGGGGAGGCTGCCTTCTGGAGCATTGTTGAGCTCCAATTCCACCAGATCAGGACCATTCTGTTGGCTTCGCATTCCCTTTTGCCTGGCCTGACCACCAGCCAAGGCATATTTGCTTACTTGTGAGTAAATGCGACCATGAGGCTTAGTTTCGCTTTCCAAAGGGCTCAATGCATTCCTCTGCTTGTAGGGAGGGACTACCTTCTCAGGTGTTTTGGGGGGCTGCATTCATTGGATCAGGACCATTCTGGTGTCATTGGATTCCTCTCGGCCTGCTCTTTCTGATGCACTAAGGCAGGGTTGCCTACTCACAAGTAAACACAATACAGCTCAGTTTCAATTTCCATAGGGGTCCATGCATTTTTTGTTCTCTGGTTTTTTGGCCATAACTTTTAATAGAAAGGAGATATTTCGCTCTGATTTTTTGCATTGCATTCTGCTGGAAGTTCCGCATCCAACGGTATACAACATGACAGTATTATGCCTAATCACCTCAATTTTAGCACGTCACCCGCACTGTGCATGTCACCTGGTGTAGCCCGCACTTCCCGCGCACCCCCCATAGTGATGCCACTGGCTACAACTGGATAACATATGTGCATTTATTGCTGTATGAGTGATAATCTAGAAAGGCCCATAGATGGCAAGATCAACATAAAAGGATTGTACGTCTCTGTGTCTAAGGGATCTTCTTGTAACTCTTGGCATGTCTGTAGTGTTTAAAATCTTCTGTATTAGCTTTTCTAAACGAAGGCAGTGCTATTGCAGCTGAAGAAGTTCTAGTATTTGTATGAGGTTGGGTTTTCTTAAATAAATATGCAGCAGCCAACTGTGCTTGTTAGATGTTCTGAGAAAAATAATCTCATTATTTGGTGTGTGTGTGTGTGTGTTTCAATGTAATGATTTGATCTTATGAACACATGCTTGTAGTTATTGACTGTTGGGGCTATGAATGCCATCAGTATAAAGGACCCTATCCATCTGTAAGGAAACACAATGTACTCCAAAGAGTACAAAGGGGGGCAAGAAGTGCAGCATCCTAAGGCAAACTATATCTAAATGCATGGTACCCTAAAGCCCTCCTTTTGCAGAGCATGGTCCCCGTGCCATGCAAAGCAGTGATTTCCTTGAAACTCTCTCCATCGATGGCTAAAAGCTCTATAACAGGGAGAGTTTCTGAGGACACATTCCACTCTCATCCCAGCAGTGCTTATAATTATTTAGCTCATAAAAAGCTCTCCTAGAACGGCAGTAGGTACTTTTGTTCTCGAGAGGTTTTATGAGGCATTATCTGTCAAGCTAATCCGGGGTGATAAATCAAACCCACACAGACCTGGCTGTTAAAAGCTATGAGTGGCTTCCTCCTGCCACCGTTTATTGAGACAAGTTATAAAAGAAGACAGGGCAATATGGGGTACCCTGTAGGCATAGAAGGGTTTCCAAAAACAATGAAAAGAAGCAATTTCTTCTTCACCAGCACCCATTGAAGAAGAGCAATTAAAAGCTGCTGAGTCAAGAAGATTTCAGTGACAGTGAAATGCTCTGTGTGTATGAAAATGGCTTCTTAGGGCAAAAATTCTAAATGTATTATCCATCTGCAACAGTTATTTGCAACACAGAGTTTTGAGCGGAGACTCTGCATGGTCAGTAGGCTGCTTCCCTTCCACTGGTAAAGGGAAGTTTATTGGAAGACATGGGGGGGTGGTTCCACTGGTACATGGACATGCATTGAAATGGGGGACTGCACTGTTGGGGGACCCTTAAAATCATGGCACTGCTTGTAGCAGAAGGGTATGGAACCATGTCTTCCATCTCAAATTTTAGCACGAGAGGAATTTCGTAACACTCCCATTCTGTGATAGTTCTTATTTTGACTTTTGGGGAATGCTTTCTTTAAAGCTTAGTATGAATTATTGCAAGTGCTAGTCTTCAAGTTTCAATCCTCTTTTTCTTCTGATCTTCAGAAATTTAGTTTCCTAAGGGTAGGAGGAGGTCTGTGTCTTGTCTCTAGATCACATGCATGGCAGTACACATATATGAACACTAAGTCACCATGCAGTACGCATCAGCTGCCCTTTTCCATGTTTTAGATGGTGTGGTTTATTGTGAACTGCTGGTACCATTGGACTGTTCCACTAGAAAACATATCTTTAACCAGCACAACCAATTTGCTTTGAAATAACTACAGGACAGACTTTATTGCAGAGTCAAACAATGTGAAATGATAAAGTCTGTGGAGAATAGTCTTCAATATTATGAGAGGCGCATTCAAGCAATGATCTTTGGCATTAAAATAGGAAGGCTGGAGTTCAACAAGTGTCCTTTTGGTTCATGAAGTATTAATGATGAGCTCAGAAAACTTCAGCGAGAGCATCACCATCTGGGGAGAACATTAGTGGCTCTGTGCACCTTTAACAGTGCAATCCTATGCATGCCTACTAAGATGTAAGTCACTGCATTCAATAGGGCTTACTTCCAGGTAAGTGTATATAGGGTTGCAAGGGAACAGAGGCAGAAAGGTTTGTGGACTGCTTTTGTGCAGTGCACCAGAGCTTTTTGGTCATCTTCCACATGCACAGATGGAGGCCCATTTCAGAAAAGAGGCCAGGGTCAGGAGGCCATCAATGAAATTGTAGATCAATTCAGCGAAATGTGATTCAGAGTATGATAGTAGCAAGCAAAACCCACAAGATCAGCTGGCCTGCAAAAGAATCCCTGAAACATTAACCTCAAAATCTGCATCCTACAGAATGTAATTTTTCAACATTTGTACTTTAATGTTTACATGACATATCAGGCCTAAAATGTTCAGACCTTCACAATTCAGTACACAGTGTCAAGGTTGCCAGATCCAATTTCCAAGGAAATTAGGCATGATTGTGAAAATAGGTGTAGCTGACCAGCAGACTGGTACACATTATACACTAAACTGCAAGGTGTACACATAAGAGAAAAAATTGATATGGACGTAGGCCCTGATAAACAACTCAAAAATAATCATAATAGTCAAAGGTAGAATTCTGAGTAAAAAAGGACTTCCTTTCCTGTGAGGGCTTTGTTTTTGTTAAATATAATGGATCAGGAACAGAGCACTCTGGAAAAACCCATAGCCTCTCTCATGAAGTGATATGTAGCAGCTGAACTTGAATAGATCAATTGTAGGCCCAATCCTATCCAACTTTCCAGCACTGATGCAGCTGTGCCAACAGGGCATGCACTGCATCCTGAGGTGATGGGGCAGTCACTGAAGCCTCTTCAAGATAAGGGAAAATAAGTTTGTTTATAGGATTGGGCCCTAATTTAGTGTACTCTCTTTTCTCCCACCTCAAAAGAAAATCCATGGCCTATATGCCCTAATTTGGATGTCTTTTGTACTCCTACAACATCTATTCAGTTCTTCCAAGGTGAGGGTGAAGAAGCTAAACCTTCTTCAGATAGTTGACTGTACCAAAACAAGTAATTTGGTTTCCATCCAGCTATTCACCAACCCATATCTTGTGTAAGAAAATACAAGCTTCCAGTCCTTGTGTGGTCACTGTATGCCTGTTTTTGAAGAGTTACCCAAATATGAAGGCTATTATGTTACTAACATTGTTATACAGCATCATTAACAATGACAAATGCAAGATAGATCAATATCTCCAGCAGCTACAATATCCAAGAAATGACTTTTTGACTCTGTACAGTAGAACCTCATTGCCCACTTAGCAAGCATTCATCACTCCACACTGATTTCGTCAACATCTCAGTGAATCTATGTGTTTACTGGAGAGATTGCAAAACAGAAGAAATGCCTGTTGGTTGACGCAGTGCAACACGATTCCAAAACAACAAATTTTGTCATACGTTTGCAAACCCTCTGTTCATTATGCCAAAATCTAAATGGGAAATTGTAAGACTATGCTATGTATACTCAACAGACACTCAGTTACAAAAGTGCTTTGACTTGTCTAGACCTATTAGTCCAGATCCTTAACAAGGTGTAAACCATGTTGTTTACACCCCAGAAGTGTTGTTACCATGATGGTGTCAAAGAAACAACTCAGGGAAAGTGACGCATCTTACTGGATGGTACAAAGAAACTTTCTAGCCACACTGAACAATTCTTGAGACACAGGTCAGATCTCAATAATGTCTTCACAATCTCTGTACTATAGGAGAGGGGCAGTATGGGCCCCATGCTCCTTGAATTCCATCCCATGTGCACACACACCCCTCTATGGATGAAGAGGGTGGGTGCATCCTTTTTCTTCCCTCCATTTATGACAAGCCACAAGCAGCCTCCTTGGTCCAAATGCTTGTCTTTGAAATGAGCAGAAGCTCCCAGCTAGTACAAAGAGAATCAGAGTAGCCAGTGGCAGGTAGGAGAGGGTGGACAGATATGCTAGGGCCTTGTCCATTTGCTGGCCCTCAAAGGGCATCACTCCATACAGCCATGTTGCTGCATGGCAAGAATGGTCTATAGGACTATTGGACTGTAATGGGTTCTCTGCGGGGCTGTCCTTGAAGAACATTTGTATACATCAGCTAGTAAACACAGCAAGCTCTGCCTGATATGCAAGATGGTCTCTGGAACCATGTTGTGCCCAGCTGCCATCATCTGTGTTCGCCAGTGACGTATCTAGAGAAAGTCGCGTCTATGGCAGGCACTGAAACTGCATCCCTGTCCAAACAGAGATTATGGGGTAGGAAGCCAGTCCTGTCCATCCTACCAAGTGAATTTGTTCAGCAGGCTACACAAAGAAGGAGAGATCATTGGGTAGGAAGCCAGTTCTGTTCCACCAAGTGAATTTGTGTGCTTAGTAAAACCATATGTTTTTTTTTTTGTTTTTGTTTTTAGCTTTTCTTAGGTGAGGTCAGCTTCTGACTATGATTTAGCGAAGGATCTATACGTCAGCACTCTGGACTGTACTGCAAAAAATGATTCTCTTTCCTACTAGTGTTGCGCATTTGCAATGCCTCTGTTTAAGGTATATGGAAATACCTTGAGAGCACAATCCTAGCACTTGTTGGGTCAGCACAACTCCCTTTCGCCAGCCCAGGAGAGTCAAAAACATTCGCACCCACTCTGGAGTCAGCTGGGCCAGTACGAAGACGTGTGCCAGCCCACGGAAGCTGCATCCAGTCTCTACTGTTCCAAAGTCCGGTAAGTCTGTGCCAGCCAAGCTTGGCCAGCATGGGGGTTGGGGAGGGGAGGGCAGGGAGGAGGTGTGGCGGAGGTGTTTTGGGGCAGGGGGAAGGTAAGCAGAAGGCCTGTCAGTGGGCAGGGAGTGGGAGGCGGGGCTGCGGTCTAGCATTTATGCAGGATCCTAGCCCCATTCCTGGACAGCCTGGAGCAGCTCTGGGGTGCTTGGTTATGCGGCATCTCTTCAGGTGGCATTGGGGCTGCTGTGGATCTACCTGGAGTAAGGGGAATTATTTCCCCTTGCCTTGGACCGAGCCACGTCCAGTGCCAAACTTGCACTGGATACAGCGCATGCCTGCTGCTTTCCCTATTCCAGCACGTTAGGATTTTGCTATGAATTTTACTGCAGGCATTTACCTCATTGTGAAGGTCCCCAGAAGCTGGTGTGGAGACACACCATTGGTAGAAGTCTGCACCCAGTGCCCCCTTTCAAGTAGTGCGAAGGAGAGATGTCTCCGCTTGCTACACCCTAGATAACCCACTGGTGTTCGCTACTCATATACTCAAACAGATAATTCAAGTTGCCAGTTTTAACCTAGAAAGCTCTAAACAGTTTGCATCCTGCTATCTTAGAGCTTGCTTCCCCGTGTCCAGTTCGTAGGCTTGTAGATCTTCTGAGATAGCCTCTTTGATTATTTTACTGGTGCTACCATGTTCAATGAATGCACACAAAGAGACATTCATGGTGGCTGCCCATCAGCTATGGAGTTAGCTTTCCAAAGTCAAGCTAACTTTTTGAAATGTTTATAAGTAGAGCTGCAGGGCTGCAATCCTCTTACCTAAGAGTAAGCCTCATTGAACTCATGTCTGAGCAGATATGCATAGGCTGCATTACATGTAAATAAGTAAGTACAACCTTTTGATCAATTAAAAAGATGAATTTGAAGAATTGGGAAACATGTGTTTTTGACTTGGCATGGTAGACAAAAGATTTAGGTGTGGCTGTTCCAGTTGGGAAAGGGTTTTTCTGTTTTCTTACATCTTCTCCCAGCACCAAGGCTCTGAGTCAAAATGACTGCTTTAACATCACACAAAAATTCAGACTGTCACATTGGGTTGTGTCTTTAGCAGCACCAGGTTACTGGGGGCGCTACAGCAAACCCCTGCACTGCAACCCCCATGGTGTCCTCATCCTCCACCACTGAGGCTCACTGAACGTTACCACTACCACCAGTACTGACTGTTCATCCTGAGCAAGCAGGCCTTCTCTTACATGTGGTCTTTGACCAGTGACCAATCTAGCTGACCTCCAATGTCACCCGTGCCCCGAGACGGTGCCTGCTGTAACACATGCATCCATTATCTCAAAACACAGTATGTTCAGTTCTCTTAAACTATTGTTTTAATATGCAAATGTATGCAATTTAACTGACTAACCAAACAGGCAATTAATTGAATTAGATACTATATTTTAAAGCTGGTGATGGGCCACTTCAACCGCTTTCTATTTAAGATGATTCATGTTTCCAGTCTTTTAAAGTCATGAGTTGGTTGAAGTTGATCAAAATTCTTGTATTTCATTGAGTTTTCATTTCTATATTTTATATATTTGCATAGTAATCAACCCTAAACTGTTGGGATACAAATTTAAAGGTCAAACAAGATATGGCTGGATCCTCAATCTGAATCTGGAACTAGTCAGGCAAGACTCATTGGAAGAGATAAGGGTTTCACATCTTACCAAAAGCCATCTTTGGAGAGGGTGAGGAATAGCAGGCAACAACACTGGCCATTTACAGTGGGACTTTTCTTATTGCCAGAATTCCACTCAGGGTTTCCCCTCCCCCCCATACATCTCAGCCATGTGATCAGACCATTCTTCCCCTGCTCAGTTCTCATATTGTTCCATCAGTTCTTATTTGTCACCCTGGCTACAGATATTTCCTTCACCAGGTATCTCTGATTGAAAAAGAATATCTCCAGACCGATGGGCTTGTGCTTTATTTTATTTCATATTGGTAGAATGAGTTTGTAACAGGTTGAGGACCACTAGAGTGTCACTACCAAAACAAAGTCCAGAGGTAAAGCCAACCCCTCAGGTGCCATAACCACACAGTATTAAGAATATAAGAAGAACTCTGCTGGATCAGGCCAAAGGCCCATCTAGTCCAGCTGTCTGTATCTCACAGGCCCACATGAGGTCTCATTGCTGATCTTGAGCTCTCCCAGAAGAACCCCATACAGCTCTGCCAGCACCCTCAGGGCTGGAGAGCTGCAACATCTATTTTCAACATATTCAAGAGTTGCTCCTCAATGCCACTCTGTGCTGCCTCCTGTTGTTCAAATCATGTTTTCCTCAACAGAGGTTATTACAGTATTTTATTTAAACCATAAAATACAAGATACTCCCCCTCCCCTTTCCCTACAGACTTCAGGCACAAAATATGTAGGCACAGTCTAGACACTTATCTCAAGCTATAGACTCCTATGCAATCTGACTTTGTTTGTTTGTTTGTTTGTTTGGGATGAAAGCTCCTCCAGTGAGCTCATGCTATCAAATCAGGTCTTTCCAAGGATAACAATGATGTTAGAATATATTTTCTACTGATGTGACTTTATGCTTCCAAAACATGCCTCCATGGTTGGCCAGATCAGGCCAAGAAGCTATGCCTATCAACGTGAGGAGCCATGCTCCTATCAGGAAAGGGCCATGCTTATACCTGGCCACATCAATCTCCAAATGCTCAGTGTTCATAGCAGTGGTAATGCCCACTGAGTCATGAGGGGGTAGAGGTGTCATGAGGGTCTCAGAGTACAGTGCTGCCCAAGTGCTACTAGCTGCCTGCAGTCAGCACTGCATCCCTTTGCCAAAGGTATTGTCCAAGTTTACTTCTTAAAATCAGGGACAGAAGGGGTCTTGGTAGGAAAAAATTGCTTGTTCACGACATACATTAAGCTTCATAATTCTTGAAAGCAAACTTGTCTAAGATCTCAAAGGCTGTCAGGGTTCACAGAAGTAGTTATGATTAGTTCTCACTGGATTATTTGAATTTATGGCAGAGGCCTCACTGAGGGAGAAGTCAGCATTCTTCTCTTGGGGGTGTTGCAATCTGATAGTTACCTGTTCCTTCCCACAGTTCTGAACGCCTCCAACAAACGCAAAAATGAAAGAGGTAAGCATGCATCTATTTAATGGTGTGCATATGTGTTTGTGTAGATAATGATGCCTTAAAAAGTCAGTTTATGAAGCGAGGTCCCCAAGCAACGAGAAAATAAAATAATTTTTGCAATAATATTTTTTTAGGATTTTTTTTTAACTTCAGTTAATCAAGAACTGAGCTGAATAAAAGCACCAGGATTATGCTCTCATTTTTTTCCTTGTCTCCTACAATGTCAAAAAGCCCATTAAATCCTATTTATACATATCGTTTTCAGCACTGTGTTTACATTGGGGTGGGGGAGGAATGGAAAAAAAAGAAATCTCCATCCAGAAAGTGTCTGGCAGAGGATGAAAAAGATTCCACTTTGGAAAAAGAACACTGCAGTACATATGTATACACACAGAATTGGGAGGGATCACCTAACAGGCAGCCCTTCTCCATCCTCTTGAGCTCTCAGTCTGGAACTTGGAAACTCTGTCAGAGGCAGTGCAAACAGCCAAGCAGAAAGATGTTTATTAAATTTGCAACTGCAACAGCAGCAGCAAAAGAGAGGAAAATTGTTCCTGGAGCCTGCATTTGTTTTGACCTTTCATTCCCTCAAGCAAAGCTCTTTCCACAGATCTCCATGTATGGCTAGGATTCCATGATGGGGAGACACCAGTGAATTAGTGGCAGACAATTCTTGGGGAGTTTTGACCCTTGCTGGAAGTTTCTGCAACAAAAAAAAATAAAAAATAAAACAAAAACTAAAATCTAAGTGGTCTCTTTCATTCCAAGACACAGACAAGGCACTTGGAGTTTGTCAACAAGCGACTGTGTTGGATGACAGGAGAATCAAGCTGGCCAATGGAGAGAGGAATGTATGGCTATGTGAGTTGAGATCATTAGATGGTGGGAAACCACATAAGCCAAGAATTTGAGTGGAAGCAGGGCCATTCATTATTACAGAGAAGTGTTAATATTGCATGACGCTTTACAGATGGCCGCGGCAACAACGGAATTCCTTAAAAATAGAGACTTCCAGTGATCTTAATAGCTTGCTGCTGGAAGCACTGATGAAATTATGGGAAAACATATGTTAGTAGACAATTCGCTGTTTTAGAGCGCAATCCCAAGTTGCCCTTAAGCTGCACAAGTCCCTTGCTATGGCAAACGTGTCATAAAGTATGTTCGCACCACCACAGGACTCGGGGGGGACGGGCGGGCGGGCGGACAGTGTAAGGACTATTCTAAAGCTAGTCTTTATTAAGTGTGCTTATTGATTTCATCAGCTATATTTAAATACTATGAGCTTTTTTTGGAATTCTCTACATTGGAAATATTTGCATATTTGAAATGAGAAAAAAAATTTAAAAACAAAGATTTCTTCACAAAAAGTGAATGCTATTACAGTGATCTTGCCTGAAGTATACATGTAGCAGGAGAACAAACATCATGAATTTGTTATAAGACCTGGCAGGTATTTCCTAGGTCTAATTTCTGAAATGTAATAAACATTCCACTCAGGGTAAATTCTTCTTGCCACCTGGGACTTAAGCAAACTCAGATTCATTAAACTTCCCTATCCAAACTATCTGGAAAGGAACCAGCCACCTAGTGAAGAACAAGGCAGGCATTTCTAGAAGCATGAACTATGAATACAATAGGGTGTACCTCGTCCTTGATTCTTCTCATATCTTCAGAACATACTATCATTAAAACCCAACCATGCAGAAAACACTTTATGCAAATCAAGACACGATTGTACAGAAAGCCCTGGTGGATCAGCTCAAAGGTCTACCTAGATCAGAATCTGGCTTCCCAACATGGCTATCAGGATGCTGCCAGGAAGCCCAAAGTGGGTCTAGAAGGAAAGCTTCTCCTGCTGTTGTTCCCCTGCAACTGGTATTCAGAGACATACTATCTCTGAACATGGAGGATCCATATAGCCATCATTATTGGGAGCCAGTGAAAGAGTCCTCCTCTTCCATGAATGGTTCTAAGTTCTCTCTTAACCCATTTTTGCCTAACCCACAGGTGTACACATTTGGTCCCTGTTGCATATATGCAATGTTGGGCAGAAATGACTTAAAGCCACCTAAGCTAGTGGCCATCATAACATGTTTCAGCAATGAATTCCATAGATTAACTAGGCATGGAGTGAAGAAGCACTTTCTGTACCTCTGCCATCTGCAGTGACTCTTGTTCTCATCCTGGGGCACACATGCTAACCTTAGCCTTCTTCACAAGTCTATTCAGGGCAAATTCACCTATTCTAGTAATCATGTAGTAATTGTGGCTATCAGTAACTTGTGATGAATGGTTAACATCCATCACCACAGCAGAGCATTCACAGCTCCCAAATAAGCAAATCCAGGAGCCCAGCCAACAAACATTTGGTTAAGGTGTTCAGACCAATAAATGACCTTCCAATCATATACAATAAACTCTTTGCCCTTCTTGGCTTCCAGAACAATTTGGTCATCTTTTTTTTTTTCTTTTTTTTTAAAGAGCAGCTGCAGGTGGCCCAGTGTACCTTTGAGCCAATGTACATGAGGGGGAGAGCTTAGACTTTTTTCCCCGGTATTGTTATCCCATGTTGCTCTCTCAGGTGCCAGAAGACTCTTTCGTGTGTCCACTTAAGAAAGACTTTGGGCAAGAAAACTTTTAACTGGCTTGCCAAGGGAGCATTCTCTCATCGAGCATGTAAAGGAATTCTGTATTCAGTACATATGAGGCAATGGAAGTCAGAGAATGACTTGATTTTTAGGAGACCAAAAGGAAGTGATTCTCTTGAGGTTAGGTCCCAGGATATGTCTTGTTTGTTTTAGCACAGAAGCCTCATAACCTCAAGCATCACAGAGAAAAGCAAAGCTCCATTTAATTTTGATGCAGTCCATTAACTAAGCTGGCCTTGTTCTCTTTTCTCTTGGGTCATCCCATGTATTGCCTTCCTTATCCCTTCCATTGCCTTGGGAAAGCCTCCTCCCCACGTCACCCCCACCCCATGCCCGCCCATCACAAGGCTGCTTTGCAGGCCAGCAGAGCTTCCCTTCAGCACATGGAAAGCAGCCAGGTGTAAAAAGAAAGTTGACTGCACTTGTCCAAAGTCTTACCAGTGAGATGTAAAAGAGAGTAATAAATAGGGGGGTGGGAGGCACCATATTTATTGTGCACACTTGTTAACTCAAGGGTCTCCCCCCCTCCACAAAAAATAGAGGAAGAAGGGAAGAGGCTGAAAATAGAAGGAGCAACAGCAGGGGCCATTGGGAAGGAGAGAGGGAGGGAGGGAGTCCTTCTGCAGGATCCATCAATTATATGGCTGGGGTTTTGTTGTGTTTTGTTTTGTGGGATCTGAACTGAAGCTCAGCTGATGAGGGCAAATTGGAGGAGGAGGTGAATAAGGGATTTTGCCCAATCCAGTGACTCTGAATGGAAGTTTCAAGCTAAATTGAGGGGCCTGAGGCTGTGCAAGCTTGGAAAAAGGAATTCTGGGACTTACAAGGGAAAATAGGGGTGGGGGTGGCAGGGCCCAGAGGGTGGAGAGGAAGAGTAAGGACCTGGAGGAGAAGGGGGGTGAATAGCACAATAATGGGAAAGGGGAGGCCAGGCTCTGGAGCTCTCATTTCAAACAATGATTCCCATGTGGTTCTCTTTATCTCTGCCATTCAGGAGTCAATAGAAGGGAGGTTTTTTATTTCAACTTTAAGTATGCAATCTCTTCTCCCCTCCCCCGCCCGCTTCAATACCCAACATCCCTTTCCCCCTCTCCTGTAATAAAGAGGGGGAGAGAGAGATTCTTAACAACATCCAAAAAAAACAACACACCAGTTTGAAAGAACTTGGAGAACAGTTCGGTCAACAAGTGTTTTCTTTGGTTTGAATTTATCTGGATTCAATGTGATCAGATGGAATTGAACTTAAGGGTGGCAGTCAGAGTTATTTCACTGCCACCCACATCCCTCCTCCTTCTCCTCCTCCTCCTCCTCCTCCTCGGCTGGTCACATACCAGGACAATTTTTCAACACTTTCCATTCCATACAATTCACCAGCACCAAGCCTGTCTTTCGCATTAGAACAGTTTTACCCCTCTGTAACACAAACGGTGTGTTCTTAGATTTGGTTTGAGCCTGCTTTCCAACAGTGGAAAGCAGTGCATTCGTCTCGAATCATGTCAACGGGTAGCTTCTTATACAGGGAATGGACAAAGCCCATGGGCAGGGGTCTGATGGTTGACCCACTCCATTAAGAGATTTGGAAATCTCATCAAGAATGTATGCATTCATACTGCAACAACATTTTTATACTGGGAAGTTTTCCAGGTGAATAAAAAAAAATACCCTGATTTTTTTCCCTTTTGCTTGCCCTGAATATATTAGCCAACTCCGTCTAAGGCAGTAGCATGAATGATACTCCATTTGCAACATAATGTATGGAAGAGTAGTCTTGTTGTAGGCAATAGGCATGCTCCTGTTTAGAACAGCCCCACTGGATCAGGCCATAGGCCCATCTAGTCCAGCTTCCTGTATCGCACAGCGGCCCACCAAATGCCCCAGGGAGCACACCTGATAACAAGAGACCTGCATCCTGGTGCCCTCCCTTGCATCTGGCATTCTGACACAGCCCATTTCTAAAACCAGGAGGTTGCACATATACATCATGGCTTGTAACCCATAATGGATTTTTCCTCCAGAAACTTGTCCAATCCCCTTTTAAAGGCATCCAGGCCAGATGCCATCACCACATCCTGCGGCAAGGAGTTCCACAGACCAACCACACGCTGAATAAAGAAATATGTTCTTTTTGTCTGTCCTAACCCAACACTCAACTTTAGTGGATGTCCCCTGCTTCTGTTGTTATGTGAGAGTGTAAAGAGCATCTCTCTATCCACTTTATCCTTCCCATGCATAATTTTGTATTTCTAAATCATGTCCCCCCTCAGGTGTCTCTTTTCTAGGCTGAAGAGGCCCAAAAGCCATAGCCTTTCCTCATAAGGAAGGTGCCCCAGCCCAGTAATCATCTTAGTCGCTCTCTTTTGCACCTTTTCCATTTCCACTATGTCTTTTTTGAGATGCGGCGACCAGAACTGGACACAATACTCCAGGTGTGGCCTTACCATCGATTTGTACAACGGCATTATAATACTAGCCGTTTTGTTCTCAATACCTTTTCTAATGATCCCAAGCACAGAATTGGCCTTCTTTACTGTGCCCGCACATTAGGTCGACACTTTCATCGACCTGTCCACCACCACCCCAAGATCTCTCTCCTGATCTGTCACAAACAGCTCAGAACCCATTAGCCTATATGTGAAGTTTTGATTTTTTGCCCCAATGTGGTTGACTTTACGCTTACATTGAAACGCATCTGCCATTTTGCTGCCCATTCTGCCAGTTTGGAGAGATCCTTCTGCAGCTCCTCACAATCACTTCTGGTCTTCACCACTCGGAAGAGTTTGGTGTTGTCTGCAAACTTTGCCACCTCACTGCTGACCCCTGTCTCCAGGTCATTTATGAAGAGGTTGAAAAGCACTGGTCCCAGGACAGATCCTTGGGGCACACCGCTTTTCACTTCTCTCCATTGTCCCAGGTCCCAGGACAGATCCCAGGACACACCCACACAGGAGGAATTTGTTTATGATATTTTAAGCCACCTTTCTTCAGAGGGATACCTCATAAAAAAAACTTGTGAAGTAGGTTAGACAGAGTGTCTTATGCACTAAAGAGGGATGGAGAACCTGACATTCCCAAGAACTGAAATTATTTTTTGCAGAAACAAAATGTTCACAAGATAGAGTGGCATTGCTGTAGAGGGAAGGGAATAATAGTTTATAGTTTCACTGTCCAAAGCAATGAGCAGCTTAGCTTTGTTTAAGGTAAAAGTTGAAGACATGGCATTTTGAGAATACGTCCTTGCTTACAAAGATACAGGTAGAGCATGGAGGAGCATTCAGGCACCCAGAAGGCACTAGTCTGTTCAGCAACAGTGGATTCCCCCAAAGCAAGCAACATGCACTTGGAGCCCTTCCTTTGCCTTCCTCTTGCTCCTTTTAAATTCTGATCTTGCTTGATGCATTGCATCTAGTGAAAGGTGCGTTTGGATTCTATAGCTATGTGAATAGTAATCGTTCCTGTTGCCAAATGCAGAATGAGCTAGGATAGGATCCAATACTTCATTCTGCTAAGTATGCTATTCTATTCTATTGCTTCATCCATTTAAAATCCCTAACATAGTTTGGCCCAGTGACATAGCTAGAGGGGTTCAAAGCACTAAGTTTTGCAGGGAACCTCACTGTAGCCCCTCTTCCTCTGGAGCCATAACAGATGGTAGGACGATTCCCTTTTGCTTCCATTGCCTGGAATGGCTCTGAAGAGGAGGGGTCCCTGCATGCTGCGGTAAGGCTCCCTGCAAAACAGTGCTTTGCACCCCCTCTAGCTACACCACTGCTTTGCCCAAGAGAAGTTGGAGGTATTACAAACCCTTCTATGTTGATACAGGGGAAGAGGAAGATTACAAAATGCATTTGGCTTTAATTCATGTCCAGTGTCATTATTAAAAGGTATACTGTAATTGTAATTAGAATTATAAAAAAAAACAGCTCTCTCCTCAATAGCTCCATGGTAAAACAGGTAAATTCATGACACTGAAACGTAATTACTGCTCAGCCTCATCTTCCTCACAGGGTTGTTGTGAGGATAAAAGGAGGAGGAGGAGGAGCCACGTGTGCCACTCCAAGCGTTTGTGTTAAATAAAGGAATAAGCTACTCATACAGTAAACCAGTGCTCTTTATTGCCAGTTCCATGCATTTGCAATCTATTGCACAAGCTCACAAAGCTGTAGGAAGGTAGCTGGATTGATGGCCCCATTTGTCCAACCCAGCCTCCCCACCCCCTCTTTCCTTGGGTTAGTAACACCTGTGTGGAGCCAGAATAATTTGGCAAGTTTTAACAAACAACACAGTTAATGCCAGGCAGCCCAATCCTAAGCTCCGATGCTGCCACAAGGTACAGTAGTGCCAAATGACCACCGCTGAACATTTGTTCCCTTACCCCAGGTAGAACTTTTTCTCTCAGCCCATGTTACAGTTTGCTTATGACACAAATCCAAACCCAGACTCTTCTTGAGCAAATTATAACTCAACCTTTCAAAAGAGTTATAGTGACTGCAGTTGGGCCTAGCAGCTTTTGAACAAGCTCTTTGGTGGGCATTTAACAGCTGTCTGATCAGCAGCACTTAGCCAGTGATCATGCTAGCTCCATGTTCTGCAAGGTGGGATGGCTCAAACCCCACTCCACCATGTCTGAGGTGGCACATTGTCACCGTTATTAAGTTGTTGCACATGCACACCCCTACCCTTGTCCCTCAGGGATGTGGCACAACCTGAGAAGTAGAAGTGAATAGAGTAGTTTGACAGTAGCCTAGACCATCTCCTGGTTGACACTCTTGGCCAGATAAGTCAACATAAGGCCTGCAGGCTAGATACAGCCCACAGAAACACTTTAACTGGTCCACATGATAATTGGGCTCTCCCAGCGCCACCCTTTCAGAAGCACCACTTCTACCAAGGCTTTGGGAGGGAGGGAGAGCAAGAGGCCTCAGAAGGCAAGGAACACTACAGGAAAAGGAGCAGGCCAAGAGGGGTGAAAGAGGGAGATCTACCACCGTGCTGGGAGAACCTAATTATCAAGCGGGCTGCTCTTTCAGCAGCACTGCTTCTGCCAAGGTGTCACTGCTGAGCTGTGAAGTTACACCTTGGCCAAAGCAGATTTGCTGCTAGAGTAGCCTGTGTGATAATTGGGCCCTCCTGGGATGACAACTAGGCTCTCCAATATCTTGAAAATATGATGATGATGATGATGATGATGATGATGATGATATTACAGGTATTTATATACCACCTTTCTTGGTCTTTATTCAAGACTTTATTCAAGGCGGTTTACATAGGTAGGCTATTTAAATCCCCGTAGGGATTTTTACAATTGAAAGAAGGTTCTATCTTTCCAGAACCACAACATTCAGATGTTTCTGATCTGGTTTCACATTCTGGCCTCCATCCTCCCACGCTCAGAGCAGATGGAATAACTCGGCTCAGCTTGTCAGCTGCTTCAAGGTCACACGGTGCCGGTGGCCTCGAACTGGCGACCTTCAGATGTTATCTTCAGGCAAATGGAGGCTCAACCCTCTAGACCAGACCTCCTGTCTCCTGATCAAGATTTGCATATTTTCTCTTAAGTCATTTGCAGCTAGTGATTTCCTACATGAAACAAAGTGCTTATTACTAACCATCATCTCCTTAACTACATCACTTCCTGCTTAATGATTACACTCCTGACCCTCAGTAGACACAGTGAGTACTATCCAGTCCACTGTCTGAAAGGAGTTTGATACCCCTGCTCAAGGCCACTGCTACTCCATTTTCCTCAACTACTGCCAGGCCCTTTGGCCACGACACCCAGGCCATACAGGTAGGCAGATGGGCAGCCAGGGGGGTGGTGGACAACTGCAGGGTGCACATGAACACCTGCCTTAACCAAGCCATTGTTCAAAATGGCTGCTTCACTTGGGCTCATCAGTGGACAAGATTCAATGCCCTGGAAAGACTCATCCAGGGATATCTGCCCCTCAAACTGATGTTAAAGGTACAGAAACTGCCCATGCAAACATTTTTTCTGGCCAGTTGGCAACTCTGTTCACACAGTCTATTAACCATACCAATCAGGTTGAAAGAAAATTGCAGCCAACCACATGTCGGAATGCCAGATGCAAGGGAGGGCACCAGAATGAGGTCTCTTGTTATCTGGTGTGCTCCCTGGGGCATTTGGTGGGCCGCTGTGAGATACAGGAAGCTGGACTAGATGGGCCTATGGCCTGATCCAGTGGGGCTGTTCTTATGTTCTTATGTGAATTGGCCCTCAAAGCCAAAGCACATGTACATGAAGTGTGCTTAAAACTTGAATTGTCTCTTTTTTACTGAAAAACTACTGTACAGGGAGCAACAATCCCAGTTTGAATGTGTGGGGATGTGTGGGGAGGAGGGAGACTCATTCTCTCCCATGCTGTTTTCATCCCCAAAACCATTCCTTTTGAAACAAGGATTGCTTTCAATTTAATTTGAAAAATGATGTGTCTGTGTGTAGCACAAAAAATGATGTCTTTTTTGTGAAGGGGTGAGTGGTTTCAGATGGCATACCAACAGCTCAAGTAAGCTCTAAGTCTTTAGCCCATGGAGTTAACAGATTTTGGTCAAGTTTGTACCAAAAGAATGCTTCAATTGTGTGTTTAAAAACAGGTTGACATTAATAAGTAAATGTGATATACTTTATTGGACTAAGTCTTCATCCAGATGTTCAGGTAAAATGAAAGAGTACAGTGTACTTCCTAATGGAGAGTGATACGTAACTCAAAATAATCATACTTAACTTTGTATAGACTTCCTGAACATGCAAAGTGCTTCACCTGTTTTATCTCAATGTTGTTCTAACAAAAACCCTTTAAGATAAATATTATCAATGTCATCACCATCCTCAACACCTGGGGAATGAGGCTGAGAGAAAGTGGCTTGTCTACGGCTACCTAGTGAGTTGATGATGGCAGAGGTGAGGTTCAAACTAGGCCAGTTTGCAGCTCACTCTCTCCACTTACATGTTCCTATAAAGAAATACATGTAGAAATATATAGGCTTCTCCTATACCACCAGAAGTACAGGTAAAACTGCTGCCCACTTTTGTTTTCTGAAGTCAACATGACAACTATTTTTGATATCAGGCAAGGAATTAACTTGATTATTGCAACAAGTTAAAGAAATTATAATTAATAAAGGCCAGATGTCAAGAGCCCTGGATCTGCTGAAAACAGACAGTCCTAGGGTGAAGAGCAGAAAGGAAGTTGCAAGAAACACCAGGTGCCTGGTTTACCTCAGTGAAGTGCAGTGAAAACTAGGTTTGGGGCCTAACTCATCAAAACCAAGGACAAAAGATACTAGGCATGTAAGACAATGGTTCTCACATTTTTAGCATAAGAATAGCCCTGCATAGGCCCATCTAGTCCAGCTTCCTGTATCTCACAGTTGCCCACCAAATGCCCCAGGGAGCACACAAGACAACAAGAGACCTGCATCCTGATGCCCTCCCTTGCATCTGGAATTCTGACATAGTCCATTTCCAAAATCAGGAAGTTGCACATGGCTTGTAACCCATGATGGATATTTCCTCCAGAAATTTGTCCAATTCCCTTTTAAAAGCATCTAAGGCCGGATGCCATCACCACATCCTGTGGCAAGGAGTTCCACAGATTAACTATACTGGGACCTACTTTTTAGAATTTGTCAGGACCCCCTGGAAGTGATTTCATGAATGGAAGTGACGTCATCAAGCTGGAATTTTTTTTTAAACAATCCTAGGCTGCAATCCTACCCACACTTACCCAGGAGTAAGTCCCACTGACTATCATTGTTAAAATAATATACATAGTAGCTTGTTAAAAGTACAGGTCTGTAACACTTCCCCAAATGCAGTCACAAACCATGGTAGAATCAAGTCTAATATATTAAAAATAAAATATTGAAATGAATGGGGTCCCACCTGAAATGGGCTTGCAACCCACCTAGTGAGTCCTGACCCACAGTTTGAGAAACACTGATATAGGAGAACCTTTTGCCATCATCAGTGTCAAATGTGTAGAAGCTATGTCATCACTTCAATTTATCACCTCAAAAGCCATTAAAACAGATGGTTGTGGAGGGACATTGAAATTCTTGTCCCAAAAGGGTTGATATTATTGGCCACTGAAAAGAGAAGGAAGAATTTCTCCCTAGAAGATTAAATTCATTCTCTCTGGGCCCCCTTCCTTCCCCCCTTCCTTCCCGCCTGTTCTTGGCACTGGTCCACACACAGAAACAAAGCTTGATGTATGATAGGGACACACATGTTAGTTACACTCTTGCCTTGAGAAGAAAAAAAGCACAATAGGTTGCTTGCACATTTCACACTACGTCATGTGCTAATGGCACCGGCAAATTGACACTGCTACTGTGGGAACATTTCACGCTAAATAATATCTTCCTTACCCCTCTCCTGCTCTTCTACAATTTGCCGGCTGTGTTTGCAGCCGGCAATCCCAGGCAATTAATTACCCACCCCAGTCCCAAAAGCAGGGAGAGCAAGAGCCCTTGACCCTGGGAGCGATATATTTATAATCAGCAATAAAAGTCTCTTATCCTATCCTTTTTTAAAGGAGCCTCTGGTATGAGGGAGAGGGGGTTATGACTGGATTGAGAAAAGAAGTGCTCGGCTTCTGTTCTAGATGGGTGAAAAGGAGTTAATTAAAGTGGCCATTTTGCCTTTTCATGCCATGACATTCCTATCAACTTTGTTTCAGCAGTATGGAAATCATGTGACTAGCTGTCATTCTCTCTGGCCCCCCTTGGCAAACATGCTGGGAGATAAGCAGTCCATCTTCTTGCTCCTTCCGCAGACAGAACCTCCCCCAAATATTTAACTTTTAGGGAGACCCATTCCAGGCAAGAGCCCTGAGAATGTATTCTTCCCTCTTCTGCTGGTTGCTGCTATTTTATTTCCCAGAAGTGGCAGAGAAACATTCAGCTTTGAAATAGAGAAAACCTTTATTTTACTGCTTGTCTTGTTGCCTTTGTGTTGTATGGCAGGTAAAAATTCAACAGATGAAGTTTCCCTGGTTATGCATCACTGTGCTGGGAAAAGCTTCATCTCTGAATTTCTTTCAGTAATGTGACTTTTAAAGCCCAATTCTATCTGCACTCTGGCACCAGCGCTGGATGCCAAAAAGCACATTTATGGCACCCGAGGAGTGCTGGCACTGGGTCCAAGCCAGTCAGGACACGCCGCTGCCAGGGGTGAGACCGCCAGGCAGGGGTGCGGCCTCTGGGAGGAGGGGGGGGGAGGATGGACCAGGAAGGGGGTGGAACTGGCAAAACAAAATAGCCTGTTGGCAACCTTCAGTCTCGAAAGACTATGGTATCGCGCTCTGAAAGGTGGTTCTGGAACAGCATCTAGTGTGGCTGAAAAGGCCGATTTGGGAGTGACAATCCCTTCCACACCGGGAGCAAGTGCAGTCTGTCCCTGGTCTGTCTCCCTGGCTATGGGCCTTCCTTCTTTGCCTCTTAGCCACAGACTGTTGGCCAAGTGTCTCTTCAAACTGGGAAAGGCCATGCTGCACAGCCTGCCTCCAAGCGGACCGCTCAGAGGCCAGGGTTTCCCACCTGTTGAGGTCCACTCCTAAGGCCTTCAGATCCCTCTTGCAGATGTCCTTGTATCGCAGCTGTGGTCTACCTGTAGGGCGCTTTCCTTGCACGAGTTCTCCATAGAGGAGATCCGGCCATCATCCATTCTCACGACATGACCGAGCCAACGCAGGTGTCTCTGTTTCAGCAGTGCATACATGCTAGGGATTCCAGCTCGTTCCAGGACGAAATAGCCTGTGCAGGCTTGAGAAGCCCCACTGCAGGACCTGGGGCTTTCCCCGAGAGAAGGGGACAAAAGACCCCTTTTCCGGAGGAGAGTCCCAGAGGCTTCCCAGCACCAGTTGGATACAGTGGTAGCTGCTTTGGCACTGCTGCTCCAGCAGGCACTGGGAAGCTTAGCACCAGGCTGTAAGTGCTAGAAAACCCTTCCTTTCTTTTCTTTTTTTAAACAATAGATTCATAATCATTTTGGGCATTTGATTTGAAAGTCAGCTTAAATATTTGTATGTGTGCATGCATGGGCTTTTCAAAAGAAATATCAGGGCCGATCACACACTCAGAGCCCAAGCCTAGGCGTACACAGAAGCAAATCCCATTATAGTCAATGGGGCTTACTCCCAGGTAAGTGTGGATAGAATTGCAGCCGAAAGGAGAATAGTGTGATGAGGGAATCCTATTAGGGTGTGAGCTCTTCAACAGCTCTCGGCAGCAAAGTATTTGACTTAAATGGTTTAAAACAGAGGTGTCAAACATAAGGCCCAGAGTCTGGGTGCAGCCCAAAAAAGCTCTTCATCTGGCCCTCCGCCTCTCCCAGCACCACCATCAGCTGCTCCCAGCTGCTGAGCTGTGCTGAGGTGTCACTGCTGAAAGGGCAGCCAGCATAATTGGGATCTCCCATATCCTGAAAATATGACCAAGATTTGTGTATTTTCTCCTCTGACGCTTGCAGCTAATTAGTTCCTAACTGAGAAAAACTGCTTATTTCTGGTCATAACCTGCTTAATGACATCATTCCTACTTAATAACATCACTTCAGACTGTCAGTAGGCATCATGAAAGGTACTGGCCTTGGTATGAAAAGAGTTTGACACCCATTGTTTAAAACTAATCTTCAGTTCTTTACAGTGTCCTGGAGAGAGGACAGGGTGGAAGGAACCTCCTAAACTCATAGCATCATCTTAGTTCTGATAATTCCTGCCAGATCTTGTAAAACCATACTGAGTGACAGCAAAGACCTATATTGGCTTTAGACTACTCAGGGTAGGGCTAAGGAATTGATTGCCTGGGTAAGGAAAGTATCCCAGTGGAGGTATTAAAACTGTGCAAAAAGGAAAGTGAGTGGGAGCTTTAGATAATCAAGAAAGAATCAGGGAGCAGTGGCGTCACTAGGGTTTGCATCACCTGGTGCAGGAGGTCAGCTCATCACCCTCATGATGGACGTCATCACATGCACCATTGCCGTGCCCCACTGGTTTTTTTGCTATAACTTTTGATAGAATAGAGATATTAACAGTTTGTTTCATTGCATTCTGCATGAAATTATGGACCAAATGATATATAAGATAATGGTATTGTTTGAAAGTACCAAAATTTTATAAAAATTTTGGCCAGTAGTGGTGTCACCACCACCCCCATGTACGTGTCACCCAGTGCAGCCCACACGCCCCATCCCGCACTCCCCTGGCGACTTCACTGTCAGGGAGTTTGGACCTGGTTGGAGGAGTCAAAAGAAGAGAGAGTGGTTGTCTTTTCGGATAGTGATGTACGAGAAAAACATAGCTGAACTATGATATGATCACACCATCTAAAGGGAACATCGCAAGATGTCAGGCTATCTGCCACAGGGTGTTACCAAAAAGGCTGTTTTGTTTAGGGGAATTATTTATATTAGCCTTCTGGAAACTTTTGGGACCATAGGCTGGATACAAGACAGCGTAGAGCAAAGAAATCCCTTGTTTAGCTTAATGAGGAGATTGGGAGGAAGGTAACTTTCAATCAAAGGATTATATTTTTATTGCAAAAATACACAAAGGTAAAACATAATACACATGGAGAATCGATAAGTATAGATTTCTAGTACTGGTCTGGTGTACCTAATTAGTGGTGGATGCGTGTGCTGTGTATTTTGGGTGCATCCGAAAAAGAATCAGAAATGGACAGGAAGTAGGGAGGTATTATAGGGGTTCCTTAATCTGCTAAACCCAATTGCTGACTAAAGATGGGGGAGCAGGGAGGAATAGGTAGGGAAGAAGGGGGGGGAAGTTTAGACGCAACGATATATTTACCTGTCCGGGGGGGGGAGTTGGAGGAAGAGTCTGGCCACTCCGGCCGGTGGGCAGTCAGAGAGAGACCGCATGTGCTCTGAGTTCTCTCTTATAAGATTTGTCTTGGACCTGGAAGTTGATCTAAACTGACCGGAAGTATCCCAGAGCTGTGGGCATGCTCAGTAACACACAATGGTACACATGGAGTATGTAAAGAAAAGGTGGAAGAGTCCAGAACTCAGTTATCAGCAAAACTTGGCTCTGGGGGAGGGGGAGTAGCTTACTTCCTGTTGCTACAGGATTTGAGGCTGGAGGTGGCTTAATGGCTGTAATTTAGTTAACAATAGGTGGTAGACTTTGCTGCCAAAGTCCTCCTCCTTTAAGGTGTTTGCATATTCAGTGATTGACTTAAACAATAAAGACATTTCCAGTGTCTCTGGAGAAAATGAATCTTCCCAGACTGACAATCAACATGAGAGATGAGTGAGCTTAAGATTTGACTCCTTTTGTGGCCTGAAAGAGAAGTTTTAGGCCTGCATTTTAGTCCAAAATACATAACTAGATATAAAAACATAACTTGGAAGGGAAAAAGGGGATTTTCACGTAACAGGGTGCCTTAGTGCTCATGAGTTTGTATTTATGTGGATGTGTGCAAGAGTCAAATAGCATTTTCCCCCTGACCCCAAAAGATTTAACTTTAAGAGAAGGGACAAAAGAATGGCAGTGCTTGCCATGTATGCACACTTAGAAATAGATCAAGAACCCAATTTTTCTTCCCCTCTGATAACATTAGAACTCAGAGTTGCTCAGATAAAGTAATTGTCAGGCAAAATAAAGCCATGACACAAAATTAACTTATGGAATTCATTGTCACAAGATGTGATGATGGAGAATAAATTTCAATAGGGAATACATCCTGATTAATTCAACTATAAAGAATTTAACTCCTTTCTAATGCCATGGCCCAAGATTCAGCCATCTCCCCCTAAGTGTTCTGAATTTGTAAAAAAAAAAAAACAAGCAAACAAACAAACCACAAGAGATCTCTCGTACCACATCTAACTTGGTCCACAAAGACAGTCACTTGTGATGAGAACATGGGGTGGGCTGCTCTGTGGGCAAGGAAGTTTATTCTCTCATACTCTTTTGGGGTGTATGATTGAAGCAGCCTCCAGTTTTAATACAACAAGATTCTGAGCCACTATCAGAAGTTTGGGAAACACTGCTTTGTTGCGTCAAATTGGACACTTTAGCAGGTGCAGCTAGCTTGTCATGGCAAGCAAAATTCTGGCAAAATTTGCTCTGCTATACCACTATTAAAAGTGCAAAAATCCTGTCTTCCTTTGCACCTTGTCATTATACACATTATCAGCTCTGACATTAGTTTGTCATGATTGCCCTCAAAACACTTAAGGGCCAATCTGCATCTGATGCAGGAGATTTATGATGAGATGATTTCCCATTTTTTAAAACAATAAAATGGGCAAAAGAGCTTTGAACTGCATCAGGGCAGCAGTTCTGGGGGAGGGGTGTTTAACACAACTCCCCTTCAATGTGATTGGCCTTGTGGATGGAAAAAATACAGGTACCTGCATGTTTCCCTTCTGGGACTTAATAGCTGCTGGGGGGGGGGCGGGGTTAGATCAGGGAAAGCATTAAACATACACAGAGTCACTGCTGTAATCACATTTGTAGTCCCCTGCACCTGTGTTTTTGTTTTATTTTTGAAATCCCTTGCATCCTGTGTGGTTTGGTCTTTAGTAACTGTTGTTTTGTGAGAGTGCTAAGAATTAAGCACTAACCAATGAAAGCCCTAACTGCCTCGTCGCAGCCCTAAACTTACAAGGATATAAGGGGCGGGTAACCAGGTTAAACTGGTCCACATTTGTGATGCAGACCATTCCCAAAACACAAGATAGCAAATGATGTATTCCAGATGTTAGAGTGCTAAAATCAGCACTGAGGGACTTTCCTTTAGCCAAAATAACACCTGAATGCTCCCAATACACTGGAGAGGAAGGTTCTTAGGAGGGCTCTGCAAATTCCTCCCAACAGAGGATGTGGGGCCTGTGTCTGCAAAACTCTTTCAATTCAAACAAAATATAGCAGCATACTATGTAAGGGGGGGGGGGCTTAAAAATAATAGAGAATATAATGGCACAAGGCAGGAAGCTGTTCACAGAGGTGGATCTATACCCCTCAGAAGGCCCATCTGCCCTGGCCCAACCCTCAGTATCAATGACTGTTGTAGCACTCAATGCACCATTGGGATTCACCAGGGGTGCTATACAGCAAGCTGGTGCCAGCACTGACTGTTCACATGAACCATAAGCTAAGCTAAAAGATGGCTGCAAATGCCAACTGTAGAAACCCTGGTGCATCATCATGACTTCAGCAGAGCTTTGGAGTTGCATTGTTACAGTGCACTCCTATGCATGTTTATTCAGAAGCAGGTCCTACTGTGTTCAACAGGGCTTACTCCCAGGAAAATGTGCATAGGATTGCAGCCTTAGGGAAAGGAAAGGCACTCAAAGAGTGTGCAGATTTGCAAGAGAGAAGGTGTGCTGTAGTCAGTACCTAAAAGCTTTCCTTTCCACCCCCAGATAACTTGTCACAGATCATTCTTTCTGTCCTTTTCTTTTGGAAAAGAGGCATGGAAGCTGAAACAGAGAAACGTTATACACCCATGTAGTTTAGGATGATGTATTTGTAACAAGAGCTCCTTACCAGGGTGGCCACAGAATAGAAAATGTCATCCTTTAATTTCAGCAGGTCAACTTTCTCAGAGTCTCCTGTACTAAGAGTTCTCACAATTTAGCACAATATGTGCATGCACGCACACACACACACACATGTATATGTATGGATGTGTGTAGATGGGGGGGCAGGGGAGGCCATTAAAAAGCCTTGCTGAGAAAGGTATTTCTTCTGGAAGAAAAAAAGCAGGCCCCTTGCTCCCTACTGAGCCCATTTCTCCTGCTTTGCCGGAGCTGTCAGGCATGAATCCCAGTAGCATTCCGTAACTAATTGACAGTAATGGGGGCCATTGGGAGTCTAAGAATACATGGCATTACCCAGCATGCACTGCAGCGAGGAGGAGGGAGGGGGGCTCAGAGGGCAGCTGTGAGGGAAATAAAGAATGTCTTTTAAACTTCTTTTTTTTTTTTTGGCAGTTTTGTTACAGAGATAGGGGACGAGAGAACTAAGAGGCAAATGATTTCTGGGAAACTTTATTCTCTAAAATTAAGGAACAATACATGATGCACACTCCCTGTCTCTCACCCGTATCGTCTCAGTGTGGGACTCTGGCACCCTAAGGAAGAAACAGATGGAATTTCCATTTAAAGTTTGTGAAATCTGAAGAAAACAGCTCTAGTTAGTTTCTCTCCCCGCCCCCACTCTCTCCCAGTTCAGAACACTTTATAATACAGACTATTCTGTAGGCAGGTCTGTTGAGGGTAATTTTCTAACAGACCTCACTGGTTGAACACCCACTCCAGGTGACAACCTTTTTCTTCAGATGTCCAAAAAGTAATAACTGAGATTTGGGCTGGGGAGCAGGGACACAAATTTTGCCTTGCTAATTATTTCAGTTTAATAGCTCCCCCTTTGCAAAGAACTTTTCTTGGCCTGATGTTTCATTTTATTCCCATTGTATGAGGGTGGAAGATTCTTCAAATTGAGAATAAAATGTGCTGAGATAGTTAACTCATTCAGAAAACAAACCTGCTTTTTCGGAAAAAAAAAAGAGAGATGGCTACCTGATTCTCACACGTTACAAACAGGTGCATCTCTCTGTCACTGTCCACCTGCCCAGAAGAGAGTTGGTTCACTCCTGACCTTTAGAATTCACCCCCAGAAATCCAGAGCTACCCCAAAATACCCCAATAATACTCCGGGGTGTTCACACATCAAAGAGGCACTTTTATCTATAATGTCAGGAGTCACCAGTTACCACTTGTATTCACTCACTGTAAGACTCTACATTGCAGAAAATAAACCCACCTGACATTTATATTGATGCCAAACAATTGTTCATAAACAAGGGCAGCTAAAACACTGGGTTTAGCATTGAAGGGAACAAGCAAGTACTCCGATTTTCCATGCTACTTCAGGGTTTAGTCACTAGGATACAGTAAGGGATGAACTCTGAAGTTCATGAACATCCTTTATTTGAACAGTTACACACCACTAGGGAGACAAGAGGAAAGGAAGCCAGGATCTTTATAACAGTTATTCAGGAAAGGGAATTTTGGTAGACATGGGTTGTTCTCTTACAAGGGTGAATAAAACTGCACCTGCTGAAATTCTTTCTTCTAGGTGACTATTAAAGGGACAGAAGCCCTATTCTTCTTCATATGTGGTAACCTTATGGGTCCCTGTCCACCCCTTCCCTTTTCCTCTTTGTTGTCTCCTTATTAGGGTGTTGTCTGTTACTGTGAGCTTAATTTGATATAGGTTGCAGCTGATCCCCCACGTCCACAATGAAAGCATCTGAAAGTCAGCAAACCTCTACAGACGTAGGGCCATGTTCTCATAAATAGCAGATAAGAGAGCTGAAACTGAACCTAGAATAGGTCATTTCAAACTGCAGTTGGGCTGGAAAATATATTATGGGAAAGAAAAAAAATAGAAAATCTGCTAGAATCAGGGTTCTAGCTAAACCTCCTTCTTGAAATATTAGTTTGTATGTGCAGAAAGAGTGAGAGATGTTTTTACTCCATAGGAAACATTCGATCATATACCACCCACAACCTGCAGACTGAAATGGTACAGTCCAGGAACAGTTTTGCCTCCTCATCTGCTATTTGTGTGAACAAGGTCACTGTGTTTTTTGTGGTGTTTGGACAGTGCTGATTTGGAACATACCCACGAAAACATCGTACTATATAATGAATGAATGCAAGTGCTATATGTGGGCCAAACTTACATCCCCTGTTACATGCTTTGCTAGATCTGTACTGTCTTGATCCAGGTCATGTGGTATAATAAGTGACTGCGGGCTATTTTTGCTTTGGTTTGAAAGGGTTGTTGTTATCTTGTATACAGGTGTACAGTATGAGTTTATGCAACTCAGGGCAAAGGAGCCATGTGGCACTTTAACAACAAACGAATATACTGTAGCATAGATACTGGGGACTTCAGTCCACTTCGTCAAATGTGTGAAGCATTATTGGCAGGTATGTGTATATATGGGTATATAGAAAGAAAAAATAAACAAACAGTGGAGCCAAAGGGCTATGGGATGAAAGAGGGAGAGGCCCAAATCCTAACCAACTTTCCCACACTACCATAGCCGTGCCAACGGGGCATGTGCTGCATCCTGCAGTTGGGTGGCAATCATGGAAGCCTCTTCAAGGTAAGGGAATGTTTGTTCCTTACCTCAGAGCTGCATTACCCTTACTTCGGTGCCAGAAAGTTGGTTAGGATTGCGCCCAGAGCCTGTGACCATTTTTATGTAAGCTTAAATGTAAGATACATACAACAGTGATCCACCACCATGGTCACTGCTGAAAACAATGTCTTCTTGTGGGATTTTTTTCTAGCCTAGTAGTAGTTAAAGAAGGAGCCCTCTGTTAGGGTAGTATCTTGTCTGAACAGCACCTGACACTGTCTAAATATTACATATTAGAACTGTAGGACTTTGAGGGGAGACAGATTCTTCTTCGGATACACACAACAAAACTGTGTTATGTGTCCATAATATTTAAGAAGATTCCCAGCATGTAAATCAGTAAAGTTGCTCTCACCGCTGCATCAAGCCTTCCTTTTAATTCTTATTTTGTATGGAGTTGCACCTTAAAGTGGGAGGCAACTCGTGGAGCCAAGGTTGGCCAGCAAGGGTGGGATGGGAAGCATCTTTTAAAATAAAAAATGATAAGTGATGAATAGAACGGCTAATCCTGGGGGACCCTGAGAATACAGGGCAATGCCTGTGGGGCCTCTCTTTTTTTCTTTTCTTTTAAAAATTTTTTTCTTTTCTTTAATTTTGCTGCAGCACATATAATCAATTATGGCCTGAATCGGGGATAAGGAGTGGAGAAGCACTTCAATTCATAAATCAATTTTATACGGTCATCAGTCAGGTTGTGAATGCAAATACCTCTGTCGGTTTAGGTTATTCAGAATTAATTGACTCCCACCAGGCTGGGCTGCAGATGGAGGAGCTTTCTCACAAAGTCTGCTAGGGCTCAGCATGGGGGTGGGTGGGCAGCCTTCCTCTTCTCCTTTCCCTGTTCCCTTGTATTATGTGATAGTATAGAAGATGGAGGGAGGTGAGTTGTGTGTGTGTGTGTGAGAGAGAGAGAGAGAGAGAGGAGGGGGAGAGATGCTTGGAGGAAGAAAGGGATATGCAAAGATTAAAGTGCTCATTGCCTCTTCAGCTCATAGACACTTTTATGTGATTAGAAATGCATTGCTTTCAAGGGTGAGCTTCTCAAGTAAGAAAACAAATAGAAATGCCAAAACTCAGTGTTCAGAGTGGAGCTGAGTCTCATGCCGTTAAAAGAGGTACTTTCTATTGGCGCTTTCACATCTGGGTTACTGTTTCAAAGTCAACCCAAGGTCAGGAGTGGCCATAAGTCACTGACATCTGGTGTTTGCAAGTGTGGTGGTGTTGGGATCAGATGAGGTAGACAGAAACCTGCCTTTGTGGAAAATACCACTTCTTTAGCATCTAATATCCATGTGCTGGAGTTATCAAGAGAGAGGCCTTAAAATGGAGTTGCACCTACCCTTTAGCACATCAAAGCTATTTATTTCCCTATAATATTTACTCATTCGCATGCAATAAAGTTCATACGTGTCACACAGTGCTGGGCGCAGTTAACAGGTCACCACTAATCATAGATGAAGCTGGTTTTAACTGCATAGCGTCCGTACCCAGCACTTTCAGCCAACGCATGCAGAAATGTGTGTCAGCGCATGGTATTGAGTGACATGGAGAGGGAAAAGAAACAGATTTGGTATTTTAATTGGAAAAGAGGTATTATATAAAGCTGCCAAGGTTGGAAGGAAAATTGAAAACAGCCCAAATTTAAAAAAACACTAAAGCAGAACTTTGTACCCAAATTTCAAGGAGACTAGCAGAAACTAAGTAAGAAATGAAGCTGTGTACTTCAGTCTCGTGCACTAGAGTATGTAGCAAGTTGGGTTTGGGGGGGGGGTTCCGCTCTTCTTAAAACTGTGTGTATATACCCATAGTTTGGATCAAGCCAGGGCCTAGGAGAGGGGGGGGAAGGGATAATTTGTACCCAGGCCCAAGGTCATAAAGGGGGCCCAGGATAGAGATAGACAGTAATAGAGGCTCAGCAGAGGTGTATACCACAAAGAAAAAAGGGTTCCACTAAATCCAGGAGGGTTGGATTCTAAATCCAGGAGGGTTGGCCACTAAATCCAGAGGCATGGCTAACCAGCCAAGTTAGAGAGGCTGTAAAGGGCAAGGAAGCTTCCTTCCATAAATGGAAGTCTTTCCCTAATGAGGAGAATAAAAAGGAACATAAACTGTGGCAAAAGAAATGTAAGAAGATGATACGGGAGGCCAAGCGAGACTATGAGGAACGCATGGCCAGCAACATTAAGGGGAATAATAAAAGCTTCTTCAAATATGTTAGAAGCAGGAAACCCGCCAGAGAAGCGGTTGGCCCTCTGGATGGTGAGGGAGGGAAAGGGGAGATAAAAGGAGACTTAGAGATGGCAGAGAAATAAAATGAGTTCTTTGCATCTGTCTTCATGGTAGAAGACCTCGGGCAGATACTGCTGCCCGAACGGCCCCTCCTGACTGAGGAGTTAAGTCAGATAGAGGTTAAAAGAGAAGATGTTTCAGACCTCATTGATAAATTAAAGATCAATAAGTCACTGGGCCCTAATGGCATCCACCCAAGAGTTATTAAGTAATTGAAGAATGAAGTTGCTGATCTCTTGACTAAGATATGCAACTTATCCCTCAAAACGGCCATGGTGCCAGAAGATTGGAGGATAGCAAATGTCACACCTATTTTTAAAAAGGGAAAGAGGGGGGACCCGGGAAACTATAGGCCGGCCAGCCTAACATCTATACCGGGTAAGATGGTGGAATGCCTCATCAAAGATAGGATCTCAAAACACAAAGACGAACAGGCCTTTCTGAGGGAGAATCAGCATGACTTCTGTAAGGGTAAGTCTTGCTTCACGAACCTTATAGAATTCTTTGAAAAGGGAGAACCTGTAGACATTATATATCTGAACTTTCAGAAAGCATTCGACACGGTCCCTCACCAAAGGCTACAAAAAAAACTCCACAGTCAGGGAATTAGAGGACAGGTCCTCTCATGGATTGAGAACTGGTTGAAGACCAGGAAACAGAGAGTGGGTGTCAATGGGCAATTTTCAGAATGGAGAGAAATGAAAAGCGGTGTGCCCCAAAGATCTGTCCTGGGACCAGTGCTTTTCAACCTCTTCATAAATGACCTGGAGACAGGGGTGAGCAGTGAGGTGGCAAAGTTTGCAGACGACAACAAACTCTTCCGAGTGGTAAAGACCAGAAGTGATTGTGAGGAGCTCCAGAAGGATCTCTCCAGACTGGCAGAATGGGCAGCAAAATGGCAGATGTGCTTCAATTTCAGTAAGTGTAAAGTCATGCACGTTGGGGCAAAAAATAAAAACTTTAGATATAGGCTGATGGGTTCTGAGCTGTCTGTGACAGCTCAGGAGAGAGATCTTGGGGTGGTGGTGGACAGGTCGATGAAAGTGTCGACCCAATGTGCGGCAGCAGTGAAGAAGGCCAATTCTATGCTTGGGATCATTAGGAAGGGTATTGAGAACAAAATGGCTAGTATTATAATACCATTGTACAAATCGATGGTAAGGCCACACCTGGAGTATTGTGTCCAGTTCTGGTCGCCGCATCTCAAAAAAGACATAGTGGAAATGGAAAAGGTGCAAAAGAGAGCGACTAAGATGATTACGGGGCTGGGGCACCTTCCTTATGAGGAAAGGCTACGGCGTTTGGGTCTCTTCAGCCTAGAAAAGAGGCGCTTGAGGGGGGACATGATTGAGACATACAAAATTATGCAGGGTATGGACAGAGTGGATAGGGAGATGCTCTTTACACTCTCACATAACACCAGAACCAGGGGACATTGACTAAAATTGAGTGTTGGGAGAGTTAGGACAGACAAAAGAAAATATTTCTTTACTCAGCGTGTGGTTGGTCTGTGGAACTCCTTGCCACAGGATGTGGTGCTGGCGTCTAGCCTAGACGCCTTTAAAAGGGGATTGGACAAGTTTCTGGAGGAAAAATCCATTATGGGGTACAAGCCATGATGTGTATGCACAACCTCCTGATTTTAGAAATGGGCTATGTCAGAATGCCAGATGCAAGGGAGGGCACCAGGATGAGGTCTCTTGTTATCTGGTGTGCTCCCTGGGGCATTTGGTGGGCCGCTGTGAGATACAGGAAGCTGGACTAGATGGGCCTATGGACTGATCCAGTGGGGCTGTTCTTATGTTCTTAAAAGAAGGGGGCCCAGAAATTTCTGGGATCTTCCATTTTCCAATCCCACCCAGAGTCATTGTCCATGCAGGATGCTGGGAGCATTACTGTGGGCACATGGCGGCGACTACTGCCACAAGCCAAACACACCAGGCCCAGGACTGCATACATTCCTTAACAGTGTCACATCTGGGAAGAAACTGACCTGCTACAGTTGCTCTTTGGCTTGTGGATCTGCTTACCATGAAGGAGTGTAGAGGAGCTCAGCAACACAGCTGTGGGACTGCAGCTGCTGCAGAAGTCCGTTTTTGTGTACACGGAACACTTTCCATTTTAGTGTGAGCCTCAATACAATGATACCAATCTCCTGCAATTATTTTCTATATTTGAAAGATTTTAGAGAGACTTAGGAGTGTGTTTGGTTTTCTGTATTATTGTATCTAGCCGCCAACGCTAGGCAGACAGATAGACCTGGGCTCTGCATCGGGAAGACAGGTAGATCTGGGCTCCAAAGACTATTCCAATTGTTACCACTTTCCCCCTGCCAGTTGTGCCCCCATTCTGCCCACCCTCATTGCCACCCCCACTCTTTCACCCCCTCTCACTATGGGAAGGGGCCCAAAAGAAACTTTGTACCCCCGATAAAGCCTCTGTCTCATTTCCTTTCCCACCCTGCATGTAGTGAACCACTGCCTCTTTCTCTCTCTCTCTCTACACGCATGCACATTTGTGCCAATGCCTATGTAAGAAGCTCCAGTTCACAGAGTCTTGTTCCTGGCCCCACCATGTTATAATGTATGAGCCTGGGTGGGTTGCTTGCATGTGAGCTCAGCACCTGCACAAACAGCAGCCCGTGCATGCACCACCCATACATTATGCGGGGCTAAGATGATGTCATGACTCAGTGAAAAGACATTGTGCAGAAGCGTTGTGCAAAGGTACAAGCCAAAATGTGCCAGACTCATATTTTGCCTGATCTTGCAGAAAGTCCTGCAGAGTGCAAAGAAAGCGTTTTGGCAGGTTCACGTTTGCAATGCTCAGGCCAGCCTGAAAACACCATATGTTGATTGGAAAGCCAGAAAATTAATATTGATGACCCTTTTATACCCAGTAAATAATCACACTTCTTGAATGCCCTAAGTGGGGAGATGGAAAACTGCCGCAAAACTCTTTTGAAGTGAGGTTTGGCGCTTGGCAAGTGAAAGCGAAGAGAGAACAAACGAGTCCTGTTGTCAAGAGTCCAATTTCTGGCTGACATGTACAGTGAGTTTGCTGTTCTAATTTGGGCCAGAGCGAAGCAGGTGTTGTGCAGGTCCCTCTCCAGCATGCAATCTGGCAAATGGCCATCACTGCTAGCCTTCTGAACACTTTGCTATTCCAGCCTTAGGCCCAGAGCACAGCTCTGTCAGGGCTAAATTAAATGGTGGCACAATAACCCCATTTCTGCCCAGCGCACATGGGTACGCTTTGATCCTTGTTGTGTATATGCAATGTTGGGCAGAAATGGCTTAAGACTAGGTAGGAAGGATCCAATCTGGAAGAGAGAAGCTACACGCACTGCCTGAATCCCTCCCCCAAATGCTTTCTCCGGGTGTTTATGCACTCATGCGCCCACAGCCCCCCATGGATGGGGGGGAAGGCAGATGGCCAAATGAGCAGGTATGCCCACTTTCCTTTACTTATATAAATAGCGCAGACATAAGAACATAAGAACAGCCCCACTGGATCAGGCCATAGGCCCATCTAGTCCAGCTTCTTGTATCTCACAGCGGCCCACCAAATGCCTCAGGGAGCACACCAGGTAACAAGGGACCTCATCCTGGTGCCCTCCCTTGCATCTGGCATTCTGACATAACCCATTTCTAAAATCAGGAGGTTGTGCATACACATCATGGCTTGTACCCCATAATGGATTTTTCCTCCAGAAACTTGTCCAATCCCCTTTTAAAGGCGTCTAGGCTAGACGCCAGCACCACATCCTGTGGCAAGGAGTTCCACAGACCAACCACACGCTGAGTAAAGAAATATTTTCTTTTGTCTGTCCTAACCCGCCCAACACTCAATTTTAGTGGATGTCCCCTGGTTCTGGTATTATATGAGAGTGTAAAGAGCATCTCCCTATCCACTCTGTCCATCCCCTGCATAATTTTGTATGTCTCAATCATGTCCCCCCTCAGGCGTCTCTTTTCTAGGCTGAAGAGGCCCAAACGCCGTAGCCTTTCCTCATAAGGAAGGTGCCCCAGCCCCATAATCATCTTAGTCGCTCTCTTTTGCACCTTTTCCATTTCCACTATGTCTTTTTTGAGATGCGGCGACCAGAACTGGACACAATACTCCAGGTGTGGCCTTACCATCGATTTGTACAACGGCATTATAATACTAACCGTTTTGTTCTCAATACCCTTCCTAATGATCCCAAGCATAGAATTGGCCTTCTTCACTGCCGCCGCACATTGGGTCCACACTTTCATCGACCTGTCCACCACCACCCCAAGATCTCTCTCCTGATCTGTCACAGACAGCTCAGAACCCATCAGCCTATATCTAAAGTTTTTATTTTTTGCCCCAATGTGCATGACTTTACACTTACTGACATTGAAGCGCATCTGTCATTTTGCCAGTCTGGAGAGATCCTTCTGGAGCTCCTCACAATCACTTCTGGTCTTCACCACTTGGAAAAGTTTGGTGTCGTCTGCAAACTTATCCACTTCACTGCTCAACCCTGTCTCCAGGTCATTTATGAAGAGGTTGAAAAGCACCGGTCCCAGTGCAGAGGTTGAAAAGCACCGGTCCCAAGACGGCAGCCTCCTTGTTCCATGCCACTTTTATTTGAAATGAATGGGAGATGGGAGTACTCATGCCTTTGCAAATGGAAGCAGATTGGAGTAGGGATGCTGCACTGTTGGAAAATAAAGGGAAAGGGGGCAGACTCCAAATGCCCTCTTTCTGGTTTACCAAGTAGGCAGGGAGAGATAACATGGAGTCATAGCAGCTTTCCCCCACACCTTCTCCTTCCAGCAGCCCTGGAATCGCTGCTACAGGCCTCTTTGGACTTGCGCTCAGCAAGTTGGAAGAGGATCAGAGCACCCAGGGGAGATTTAGCTCTGAAAGGGCGATGGACAGATGGGCTGGAGGCTTGTTCATTTGTTGCCCCTCCAAGGGTGCCACTTGCTCCGCACAAGGTCACTTCACAGCAGAGCCTCACCTGTCTACAGCAACCACTTGGTGGATGTGCGGTGCTAGTAGGAACCAACTTGTTACGTGAGTGGGTGCATGGAAGGAAGCAGTGCTGAGGACTCCAGCCAGAGACTGAAACCTAAGGCAGTATTATTAATTATTAACAGTATTTATATTTTCAACTCAAAGTTCACAAAGCGGTTTACAGAGAAAAATCAAATAACTAAATGGCTCCCTGTCCCAAAAGGGCTCACAATCTAAAAAGATGCAAATGAACACCAGCAGACAGCCACCAGAACAGACACTGCTGGGGTGGGATGGGCCAGTTACTCTCCCCCTGATAAAAAAAAGGAGCACCCACTTGAAAAAGTGCCTCTTACCCAGTTAGCAGGGGTTATTAGCAGTAGCCATTTTAAGATAACTCGTAAGAGCTGCATGGTGCTAAGGGAAGTTGTTCGAGCCTTTGGTCTCTTGTGATTTCATTTTACAAACTGCAGCTGCAAATATTACAATGGCCCTGTAAGTGAAGATGGGGGGGAGCATTGGCATGGCTTCTGTGCTGCAGAGACTTTTCTTCATCAAGACCTGACCGCTAGGGTTGCCAGTGACTAGGAAAAAAAAATCCTTGTCCAGACTACTGTTGTGCTTTTAACAGGAAATGGATGTGCATAAAAAAATCAGATCTTTTTCCAGCTTTTTTTAAATGAGACTACATTTTCTCATCTTTGTAACATAAATACTCGTATTAGACTAAGGGCGCAACCCTAACTTGCGCTGGAACAGGTAAGCCAGGAGGCTTGCGCTGTATTCAGAGCAGAATTGTTGCCAGCAGCGGCTTAGCCAGAGGCAAGGGGAAACTTTTCCCCTTACCTCTGGGTAAGGGCTGGTGGCGCCTATGGGTCTCCTCAGACTTGCACCACCTCCTGAGGTGGCACAAGTCAGAGGAGAGCGGAGCGTTTGCGACCCTCCCAGTCCCTTGGGCCAGCCTATCTGCAGGTTTGAACTGAGCCCTAAGGCTGCAATTCTAATCACACTTTTCTGAGAGTAAGCCCTATTGAACAAAATAGGACTTACTTCTGAGTAGACCTGGTTAGGATTGTGCTCTAATTCTTATTCTTGGGTACCTTAGTTGTCAATGATTATGAAATTGACAACAGACAACCCAAAAATTAAGGGTTGTGGCAATTTGTGTTACAAATGAGGGAAAGGATCAATAAAATCCATGTGTTCTATTAATTTGCACCATAATACTGTATCTTCATGGGCCTGGTAGCATTTGCTAGACCAAAAAGCAATTGCTTTAAGTAGCTGGTATTGCTGACATGTGCAAGCCCCCAAATTTATTGCAGAGCCTCTTTCATGGAGCCCCTGGAAAAGAAAGATTTAACACTCCTGGAGGGACTTCTGAAGAATTTACAGCCCTATTTCCCAGAGACACTCCTGTTTTTATAGCCTTGATAGCCATGATTTCAGTGCCCTATGAAACTCCAATCTCAGTGCATGCCAGGGGCCCAGTGCTTATACACTTCTGGAAGGTGGCCAGTCACATTTCATGGAGACGTTTATTTCCAAGAAGGGTGGAAGTTGGGGAGAGGCAAGAGACTAAGTACTCCAACAGGTGGAAGAATAACAGATTCTCCTCATAGGTAGAAGTCTCTGGTGAGAAAGACGGATATACAGCCTCTTACTGAACACAATGGGCTTATTTCTGAGTAAAACACCTCTACTCAAAGATGTACTGTTATTCATGCATATTCTCTCTTAGCCTCCTAATTCCATATCTGTAAAACAGCAGTTAGCTGATCCTCAAGAACTGTTATAAGGACAACTGCAATGTTAACATGCAATGCTAACAGCTACAATGATTAAAAACAGCTCGACTTCTCTAACAAATGACTGGAATGGCTATATTTCAAAGTCATCTATATATGTGAAATACAGACTTGCTCCTAGCTCTCTCCCCATGCCTCCCCAGCTTCCTTGGCCCTCCACCACCAGCACACAATCTTTCTATCCTTATCTGTTGCCCAAGCACCTGTCAACATGGCAATGCCTGAAAAACACCGGATAGTTCCAGGTGAGCACCTTCTTCTAAGAAAATCCAAAGAAAGAATCAGGTGTTAAATACCTGTAGGCCCAGACTCCTCCTTCCAGGTTCCATTTCTCTGCCTGGAGTAGGGAGTGATTTTAAAAGGACAGCCCTCTGACAGAGTCTTGTACTCCTGCTTTGCTCAGTTGCACTCCTCCAGGTCCATAGCTGGTGCTGATCAGTTGACATGGAGTGATCCTCTACCTTCAGAAGTTAGAAAGCTAGTGAACATTCCATGATACCCTGGAAGTTCAGCTAGTGGTGGGAAGAGTGCAACTTGCAGGCAAGCAAGTCTTGTTACACAAGTATAAAATGATTTAAACCATCTAATGAACATACTGTTTGTTGTATAAATGTTCTGTTCAAACACATAATCTCATTGTGTCTGCAAAGTTACGCGCACACTCTGCTGAAGGGAAGACTTTTTAAAAGTACAGTACATGTGCTTATTCTTGGTCTGAGGCCACCTTCCCACAATCATAAAAACAGATTTCCCAGACATGCATTTCAATACTTTTTCCCGGATTAGTTATAGTGGACAGACCCATTCAGCACAACAGGAACTTGCAAAATTTTTATGGGCATGAGAAGCACTGTGCCCAGTGATGTCTGCCTAAGCACCACTGATTTCAGAGATCTATGCAATTTTAAAAGTGACATTTCCTTATTTTTTTAAAAAAAGATCAATACCTGAGTGGCAACCACCACTTTCACCCAAACACACAACCTGTTTTGAAACTAGTTTGGTCCAACCCCAGGCAAAATTATGACTGATTGCTGGCCTGTCCTGTCCACCATGCTGAAACTATTTTTCTGATCCAGTGCAGATATAATGGTGGCTCCCGGCAAATCATGGGTTTGCAAATCAAGAATCAGCCTCAGGAATATGCAGTTTCCCCTGCAGGGGTGGTGTCAGGGATTGACCTCATCAGAGGGCCCAGATTCATCAGAGGGTCCACTTGGCTGGGCCAACCCCATAACTCTTGGTACTCTCAGCACTTTATTAAGAGTATTTATATACCATTTTTCAACAAAAAAATTTTTTACAGAGCATCTACAGAGAAAAATCAAATACACTGGCTCCCTGAATTATAGATGTAAGAGTTATGGATGGTTACACTGGCACTTTTGCACAGGTGCAGTATGTCCTTTGAGTATGCTTTCAGGCAGGCACAGTAACTGCGTTGACAAGAACTAGGTGTTTCATCTTGCACATGTTTCAATTTACATACAAATCTCCAGAATTGAGCTGGTATGGTAGGGCACTTAGAACCCAATCCTAAACTCACCAGCACAGGCAGTACGTGTGTACTTTGGGCACCCGGCAAGGAGGGAACGCTGGCATTGGGCCTTAGTGCTGGCAGGACACCTGTGACAAGCCACCGGGGTAAGTAGTACTGCTGCGTGTGATGCATCTTTTTGGGATGGGGAAAGGCATTCCTGGGTGGTGAGAGGGAGGTACTGGCCCCAGAAGGGAGTGGGACCAGCAGAGGCCTAGACTGCCACATCCTATGCCCCACATTGGGCTACAAAGCACCACATGAGGCCTTTCCAGTCTACACCAGCAAGACAGCTGATGCAAACTCAAGCAGCCCCACTGCAGGGCCTGGGACTTTCCTTGGGGGAAGGGGATGGAAGTCCCCTTCTCCCAAGGAGACCTCTGTAAGCATGGTGAATTAGGAGAATAATTAAAGAGCATATTGGCATTAGAGCAAGGTTGGGAGCCATTCTATGGTTGAGAGTTGCATGTGAATGACACTATGGTCAGTACTAACCCTGGCTCTCTCATGAACCAAAGATTGAAAAGGTAGTTTGAAAATTTTCAGCTTATCATTAACTATGGTTAGTGTAGGTGCATGTGTAACTCTAAGACACATTTAACACCTACAAGTGAACGGAGGTCGGTTCACTATGGAGAGAGAACGGGGGAGCTCATATGTCCCTCAGGCAAGCTAATAGTTTGCAAACCATGGTTTGCAGGTGGCTAGAGTTCTATCCCCATCAGCTTTTATTCAGGACTTGCCCCATTATTTCAGGCCCTTGAAAACAGACCCAAATCTGCATGCACATCACAACTGGAAACAGGGGTCATTCTCCAGCTCTTAGAGAAGTGAAAGGAAGTTGAGTGACTGATGGAGAAAAACTAGAATGAGAGTTGGAAAGAGCTACAAGTGGACACTCAATGAGACATTATTGCAAAAAATGGAAACCAAGAGGGTACATTATGCAGTGTTGAGAACAGATTATAGCATTCCCCCAGCTGCTTTCAGACCTACAAAACCAATGTTTCTACTGGTGTGTTGTTCAGCACCTGTTTCTTGAGTGCTTAGTCAATGCCTTTGAAGGCTGCAATGAGAACACAAGGACTTTCAGTGCTTTTCAGATGCCTTTGAAATGACAGCATGTCCTGCAAACAGCTCTAATATGGAGTGAACCAGAGAAGAATTAATAAAGAGTTGCCTGGAAAAAAAAGATGAAAAAGGTGTTGACGATATTTCATGGGGAAGGGAGAACTTTGTGTATAGAAACATGACATTTTCTTATTTTCCTCTTAAAGATCCAAAAGATTAAGACTGGCAAAGATCCACTAAATACTTTTTCTGTGATCACAAGCCCAATTAAAATAAATGGGGAGTGTGCAGAATAGGTGCTTGATCAGTACACAGTGCAATCCTACATATGTTTATTCAGAAACAGTTTCTGCTGTTCAGTGGGGTTCACTCTCAGGTTAATGGGTACAGGATTAGATCTCACTTAATGCAAATTCAGCTGCTGAGCAAGAGTCAAGGGATTAATGCCTCTTCTTGATGGGATGTCTAATTCATAGTAGAATTCATGACCAAGGAAGTGTCATCTTTGATACTCAGGATGCAGCATAATACTGGCTTCATTTTTGTCAGGCATGTGTGAGGTTATACTCCATGCCCACTAAGATCTTTCAGTTGGACCTTGCTGAAGACTGGCGAGAATATTTACTGGAAGATCAAGGCCTTTAGTGTAGCTGCTGCAATATTATAGTAATTCACCAAAACAGATCTGGCTTTCAGTGCCGTTTGGGAAAGCAATGCATTAGTAGTTCCTTCCTCCAAATTTCTAAAGAGAGATAACAGGGAGAAAATGTGGTCCTTCCACTCTCCTTTCCAGCATATGGCAAGACAGCACAGAGGGGAATGAATCAATGTATGTGTACACCCCTTTTCTGCACATAACCTTTACTGTGCTTTAAAATTAGCCAGTGCAGAATCAGGCCTACATTTTCTCCTCGTTAGACAGTCACTGTGTAACCAGTGGTGTAGCTAGCCACTGTGGCATTCGGGGCAAACTTCAAAATTACAACCCCCCACATCACACCTGGAATTGACACCACTTCCAGGTGTGATGTCAAACCCCACAACTCAGAATGCCTACCGGAGCCTTTAAACAGGAACCTTAAACTGGGCAGGAGGTCTGGTCTAGAGGGCAGAGCCTCCATTTGCCTGAAGATAACATCCACAAGGTCGCCAGTTCGAGGCACTGGCACCGTGCGACCTTGGAGCAGCTGACAAGCTGAAGCCGAGTTATTCCATCTGCTCTGAGCATGGGAGGATGGAGGCCAGGATGGAGGCCAGATCAGAACGAAACATCTGAATTGTTGTGACTCTTGAAAGATAGAGCCTTCTTTCAATTGTAAAAATCCCTACAGGGATTTAAATAAGACTGCCTATGTAACCGCCTTGAATAAAGTCTTGAATAAAGACCAAGAAAGGCGGTATATAAACACCTGTATTATTATTATTATTATTAATAATAATAAACTGTGTTTAAAGGCTCCAGTAGGCATTCTGAGTCACAGTGACACCCACCCCCACCCCCCGACATAGTGGAACCTGGGTAAATTGCCTCCCCGGGCTTCCCCTCAGCAACATCACTGTGTATAGCTAGTGATACTGTTACCAGGTTTTCTTTCCTGATATGTGTCCTGTGTTTTCAACCGCTGTACAATGGGCGTGAATTCAGTGGCTGCAGTTTTTCTTACATGGAGATGAACAGGTGAGAAAGAAGCAACTGTTGAATTTATGGTAGGCAGAGAAACCCTGCTAGGAAAAACAAAGCAGCAAGTCTCATGGGAGCAGGGTTAGAAGTGCTGGGAAGAGCCCTTCAGTCAAAGGCTACGCTCTCTACCCTGCATGGAAGATTGCCAGCTTTTCAACCACCTTCAGCAGTTGTGGCTGCATTTAAAAATGATTTCATCCCTAGACATTAGCAGGTGATAATGCCATGAAAATCTTCCCTCTGGGCACCCACTGAACAAAATGAGGCACCTGGAGTCTTGAGAAAAGGCCTTGTCAGTGGTGTGTCCCTTATGTGTAGTGCTGTCCCCATAGTGGCTCACTTGTGCTGCCAGGAATAGATACATTGCATTTTTCAGTTTGTTTTTACAATTTTACTTATTGTTTTAATGCTGCACCACACAAAGGCTAAGGGTCCAATCCTACCCAACTTTCCAGTGCTGATGCAGCTGTGCCAACAGGCTGCGCATCCTGTGGTGGAGAGGCAGCGAGGGTGGCCTCCTCAAGATAAGGGAACAAATGCTCCCTTACCTCAGGACTGCACTACAGCTGCATCAAAGCTAGAAAGTTGGATGGGATTGTGCCCTTAGAGTCTCAGCTGTGAGCAAATACTTCCCCAGTTTGATTCTTGCCTCTGTCCTATGCAGGAACACTCAAATACATGATGCACATGCACACATGTGTGCCCCAAAAGACATTCCCGGAACACAGACATGGCAGGTACATATACAGCTTCACCTTCACACAGTATGGAAATGATGTAAAATCAAATGTTATGCAAGTTGAATAATCACACTGAAAACCCATCTTGGCACTGGAGGTGACAGATGTTCCTTGCAGACCATTATTTCAGAGCCCCAGAAGAGCTCCATTAACACAGCCTCTTCAGTCCCTTTTGTTTGAAATGTACTTCTGGCAGTCCTGACTCCAGTCCAAAACTGTGGTAGGTTTATGAGGAGGATGGAAAGGGGATGAGAGGGTGCTGGACAAGTGTTCTAATATCAGTTTTATACACACTGAGCCAGGACTTCTCCCCCTATCCCACACACACACTTTCTTTTTTCAACATCTATTGACTCAGGAGTGCTCATTAAGGATGGGCCTAATTAGGCTGTCCTGCACACTACACAGGGCTCCAGACTTCCACAGTTCAGCAGTAACAGAAAACCTGTTATTTTACAACTCTAGTGGAGGAGGTGCTTTGTGATATGTTCCCTGCAAGGAAATGAATGATAAGAAACTTGGGAAGCAAGGAATGGAAAGAGATTTCCCCCTGTTAATTGGGCCTTTTCCACACACTATCTCTCTTGCCCCTCCCTGTGTTCATCAACCCCGCTGTGTACACAAGGAGTGTGGCTAAAAGGAAAGGGAGATTGTTTTCTCTGATTTTTCCCCCCTAAAGTCAAGGGTTTCATTTCTTTTAAATAAATTAGAGTTGAAGCTTTCAGAAGTTGAACCCCCTTGGGCAAACATGGTAGTTGCAAAGCTGATGTCATTCCAATCTCCCCAGTAAAGAAAAAGCAGACATTACAGAATATAGGGGGTTCTGTCATTTCGTCATTTAAACCACCTGCTCTGGAAAAAATTTTGTGGAAAACAGGACTGCCCTGTTAAAGCAAATTGGTAACAGACAGTGCTTTCTTTGTAGCAAGACATTCCAAGTTAAACCATGGCATGGTTTAGAAAGCAGAAGAAACACAAGTAGGTGTATTTAAAAACAAAACAAAACAATAACAACTATGTTTTTATTTATTTGCATCTTCCTTCTTGAAACATTTGCACTTGAGGGAAATAATTTCATTTGCTGTCACTTCAAATACTTCAAAGGCCAATATCTCCATCAAGCCCAAAATTCACCTCTTCTGAACACTGATCCTGCCAATTCTCCTAAATGGATCAGAAACATGGACTCTGCTCAAATCAGACATGCTGGAGGTCTTCCAAATGCAATGCTTGAGACAGAGCCTAGGTGTCTCTCTTGGGGGTCACCATCATAACGAGACAATTTGGACATGGTGTGATCATCAACCATCAGTCAAATCCAAAAACACAGACTACAGTGGTTGGACCACAGAATGAACACCAGTCAGCTACCAAACAGGCTCCTTTGGCATGAGTGATCTCCCTACTGAAGGATTCAACAGGCAGTACCAAAGAAAAGGTGGATGAAACACATGGAGAAAGACCTAAGGAACGAACAATTGACCACTAACAAGGTTAGGAACATCACCAATAATCACAAAGAGTGGAAGCATGTCATGAATGACACACAGATCCCAGTGGCACCTACAGCAGTGTATCGTTTGAGAGGACAAGCTGCTCCCCAAGCACTAGCTAAGGAATAAAGAAGAAAAAGTTACCTCAAGTAGAGACCTAAGGAAGGGGAAGCTGAGAGGGTTTTTTTGAGGAAAGAGGCTGAAAGAGGAAAGAGGTTTTGAGGGCTGTCTGCATAGAGACTTGCCCTCAGCTACTAGTTTCTTTGTTTGCAAAAACAGTCCAAACATGCAAACTGTGCATCTATGACACCCAACCTTTTTGGCAAGTGTGTCACAAATTAAATCCAAAGTATGGCACAGGGCTACTCTAGTGTACATGGTTGTATAAATGCAGCTCTCTCATCCCTTATCATGATCTGCTGATCAGAACCTCTAGTGCTCAGCTGCTTGGGTCAGCTGATAATAATAATAATAATAATAATAATAATAATAATACAGGTATTTCTATACCGCCTTTCTTGGTCCTCAGATTTCTCCTTAGACTTTATTCAAGGCGGTTTACATAGGCAGGCAATTTAAATCCCCTTAGGGATTTTTACAATTTGAAAGAAGGTTTCAATCTTTCAAGAAACCACAACATTCAGATGTTTCTTTCTTGATCTGGTCGCACATTCTGGCCTCCAAGGTCGCACGGTGGCCTTGAACTGGCGACCTTCAGATGTTATCTTCAGGCAAATTGGACAGGAGGTCTGGTCTAGAGGATTGAGCCTCCATTTGCCTGAAGATAACATCTGAAGGTCGCCAGTTCAAAGCCACCGGCACCGTGCGACCTTGAAGCAGCTGACAAGCTGAGCCGAGTTATTCCATCTGCTCTAAGCGTGGGAGGATGGAGGCCAGAATGTGTGGCCAGATCAAGAAAGAAACATCTGAATGTTGTGGTTTCTTGAAAGATAGAACCTTCTTTCAATTTGTAAAAATCCCTATGGGATTTGCCTGCCCATGTAAACTGCCTTGAATAAAGTGAGGAGAAATCTGAGGACCTAGTAAGGTGGTATAGAAATATCTGTATTATTATTAAATGGAGGCTCAACCCTCTAGACCAGACCTCCTGCCCAATGTGATCCAATGATCCATTGGATCATTGAGCCTCCTGATTCAATGTGCATGCAGTGGAGCCATGTAGGGAAGCCACAGGGATGCCAGTCTGACTCACTCATAGGCAGGCCTGCAAGTCCTGCTGCCCTTAACAAAATGTTGCTGTCTGTTCCACTTCAGGTGGCCATGCTGCAGGCTGACCATGCATGAAAAACACCTTTTCATCAATATATTATTTCTTTTTCTCTTTTCACACATCAAAATACAGTATCGTTTATTTCTTGCATTAACACCTTCCTTCAAGTAACTCCCAGACAGGTTTGAGTCTTGCAAAAGCCCTGGTGAATATCATAGGTAGGTAGGAATTTGAAGATGGGTTTCCATGTCCAAAAGTATAACCACTTTATTACAAATTGCTCTATTCCTCTGGAGGGGAACCTTCTAGCAAATCCCCTTTTATGACCTTGCACTGGGTAGATTTGTCTGGTCTGCAGACAAAGGATGGTCTCTGGGACTTTGCCTCATCACCAGCAGGCTAAAATCTCAAACCTGTGCTGTGGCAAGGGATGCAAATTGTCAGGTGGTAGTGGTCAATCTAACCATCACTTTGCAGTAAGGAAGGCAAAGTGAATGTTTTTTTGGGAGATGCTAGCATGTAAATATGAGACATAGATACACTGGCATGTTACCTATACTGAAATATCTTCATTGGTTATATTGGTTTATTCCTTTCTGTGCTTGGGCAGCCACACTTCTAAATATTACCATAAGTAAATAGGAGTTGTCTACTTTGTAGAAGTGCCAAGCAGCCGCAACCCATAAAATGGTTGACGTAACTGCCTCCCCAAGATGAGCATATAGGCAAAGACCAAGTGCCCACATTTATAAACACCTAATTTATTCTCTCCTGATCATAGGTACTTACTTGCAGCACGTACATCATATTTTCATTAGAGCAAACTCATGAGTTCTTCAGTGGTTCTCAAATGTTTTAGCACCAGGGTCCACTTTTTAGAATGACAATCTGTTGGGACCCAGCAGAAGTGATGTCATGGTAGGAAATGACATCATCAAGCAGGATCTTTTTTTACACCCCATGTGACCAAATGAAATCAAATCAATCAATTAATTAATTAAAAGTGAGATGGAGCTCATGCATAATGCTGCCGATTGGACATCAGCCATGCACCAGCAAGATACTGATCCTGTCGCTCCCTGCCCCCAAAGCTGCCATGTGATGGCAAATAGACACCTTCCACCTCTAGACCCATACCATACAATGACCAATAAAGACCTGATCAGTAAGGTCCTGATGGGCTCCTGGAATGTTTCACACTTTGTCCTGTCAGAGTGGGGCTAAAAGCACTCTGGCAAGAGCTTCGTATTGGGAGCTGGCATTATTAGGCTTAGGTGAGCTTACATTGCTTTGAAATTGATGCAGCATTGCAAAAAAAGTGCTGCTTGCTTACTCCCTGCCCACCCTGTATACTTGTAAACGTATAGTTTATTGTCAAATACTACCCAGGACTATAATATTTCAGGGCTCTCTCTTCCAAAAGCTAACTCAGGACTTTCCCAGGTCTTTTTACTACTAGGAGAATGTTTGGGGAACAAGAACTAGTACACAGGAGTGTCACGCACACACACAGAAACAAACAGGTGCAGACAGGTAGCCAGGAATGTAAGCTGCTCTTTAAAAAAAAGCCATCTCTGCTGGTTTCCAAATTTGCTGGTTAAAACTGGTTTCTGGAAATAAGCACAGTGCCAAGCAGAAATTTTTACAAGACAGTTCCAAACAGAGTCCTTTGAGAAAACAGCAGCTTTTCTGAAAGTGCTCAGAATACAGAGCCATTTGAACCTTTTTTTTTTTTTTCCTTTACCATTTGCCTTCACTATCCCTTGGGTACCACCTGTGGCTAAGGACAAAAATGTTGTTTTTATATTTGCTTGGCAAGTATCCTCTCTGATGGCAGTCTTCATAAGTCTGCAGAGCCAGAATTTCTCCCCTCTCTTCCAGTGTTTGGAAACACAAGTCTGCCAATTCACTGTGAAGGAGCCAGTCTCCTTCCCTCTCTTGCTGTGCTTTGGAGAGCCAGTTGGCCCTGAAATGTCTGGCAAATGTGACTGCATAATTGGACCAAGGAGAAGGCCATGCAGTGCCAACAGCAACACACATGCCCAAAGGCCATGAAGCAAGTGAATATGGAGGAATAAAAGAGTGAAGGAGAGATAAAAGAGTGGAAAGTCTGCTCATTTCTGACTTCAAGACCCAGATGCACCACCCAAAAATGTGTACAAATCTCCATAGTACTAATAAGCTACCTGACAAACTACTAGATGTGGGAGTGTTGTGGGGACTGTTGAAGAATATAGCATTTTTAAAATAAACCAGTGAGAATGTTGGGCTTCTGAAATGTGAACATAAATAGGAATTGCTACACAGCGTACTGTTTTTGTGGCACAGAAAGTGTGGGTCAAGTGTTAATCCAAAGATTGATACACCCGACTGAAAAATGGTCCTTTGATTACAAACCAAATCAAATGCACCTTACTGTGCGCTGTGCAATGAATTACATGATCAGGTCAGTGTTTTGCTTTGTTTACCATGCAGCAAAGTATACGGTAAAGGTGGCATACCTCATCAAGTGTAGAAAATCAGATTGGCAAAGAACTGTTAGCAGCCCATGCACCCAGGATTCAAGTCCCCTCATCTTACCGATATATACATACATCCAAGGAATGCTGTTGTAGGCAGAGTTGAACAAGGGTAAAAAGATGGCTCCCTTGGAAGAGGGCAACCATGTGAAACAAATACATAAGCCCCTCCATGGCAGAAATTTAAGTTCCGTGGGGGTGTCTTCCAGCTATAATGAACCCTTTTTTCAAGAGAGGTTCAGGGACAAAAGACAAGGGGAACCTCAACAGCACTCAGGCAGATGAGGCATCTGCTTCTGTTGGCAAGTTGGCTTCTACACTGGATGGGCTGTCATGTGCTGGTGTACATGGAGATACACTGGCATATCACATGGATAGGTTTGGGTCTTAATAGAACAATTATTAGAGTTCCAAAATACCCCACACTTAATTGAACTTGGTTGTATGCCGTGGTTGGCAGTAAGATGACCAGAAGCATAAGAGCACAGGGGCTCCTTTCACCTTTAATCATTTTGGAGGATTTTGGCAGGTGCATCTTGTCATGCAGGGATGACAAAAATGACTCCTACTGAAATTTGCTATAGGGATCCTGCCTTCTTTTGCATCTTGTAAACAAAGAACTCATTTCTTTGGGTAAGAGGCACTTTTTCAAGTGGGTGCTCCTTTTTTTTTTAGCAAGGGGAGAGTAACTGGCCCATCTCACCCCAGCAGTGTCTTTTCTGGTGGCTGTCTGCTGGTATTCTTTTGCATCTTTTTAGATTGTGAACCCTTTTGGGACAGGGAGCCATTTAGTTATTTGATTTTTCTCTGTAAACTGCTTTGTGAACTTTTAGTTGAAAAGCGGTATATAAATACTGTTAATAATAAATAATAATAATTCTACACATGAATTGGCCTCTGCATATGAATCTGCTCCACTTGGCCTGAGTCTGGTCAAGCTTAGAAGCAAGGGGTACCAAAAACAGAGTCCTGGTAGGCAGAAGAATCCTTGCCTCCAACATAAATGCTTCTCACCTGTGATTCAGTTAAGAGGTCCTCTGAATACTTGGCCCCCTAATTTCAATCACCAGTACTTTGCATCATCTCTGGACCAGCCCAAGGACACTTTTGGCTCTTAGGAAGTCTCTGAATAGAAACTACACCTTTTGACCATTGAGGATCAAGCCTAGAGACTTTTGTTTGAAACAAGAAATTCACTTATCAAGCTTTTTGTCTTAGCCAGAGGTGCTCTTACCCAGCCATTCTGGTCATTCAGCCCCAGAATTTTTGTTTTCCTTTACCTTGGAGAATATAATTAATCTACTGAAACCACTAGATGGTGGTTGCACTTGGTATCCCCTGCGTTTTAGAACAACATGCCCCTGCTTGACCTAAGCCTTCCTGGTGTTTGCTTGGATTGCTGTCCAGGCATTCTTTTCTTTGCTTAGACCTTTCCCCCTCCCATCTGGATTGCTCTGCCTTTTTGAATAAGAATTCCTATTAATCAAGCTTCTTACCTTGATTCTTAGTCTCTGGTCAAACCCTGCAGAACGTCAGCAGCCAACTTCAGCTCACAGAAATATGGCCAGTATACCCAGAGATTTTAACTATGAGCACTATTGTCTTTGACTATGATAATCTGAGAACCTATATCACATAAATATATTGGCATTAAGACCTTTCTATCTATATTTTTTCCTGGATGCAACCCCTTGGGGGTACAACATTCTGACTGTTGTTCTCAATCATCTGACTAACATCTCCACAATTCTATGCATACAAACTCTATACAAATCTCTATCTGTACACAGTTCTTACTTTGTGTTAAATTTGCTTTTTGAACCATTGCAGGCAAAAGCCCAAAGTCTTTTTACCAGTTCCCAATGCAATAGAGCACCTGATTAGTCTATCAAGAAGAACTTGGACCTTTTGATTTGATGGTGTTGGAGTACCAGTTAGGAGGCACTAGACACCAGGGAAAGGCAAACCTACCAAGGGCAGAGAAGGGATAATTGGCTCATTACAGCACCTATCCCAAGTTTCCAAAACAGCTTCTTTGTTATTGTGAGTCAAGTCACTGCTAAGTCTCCTCAGCTTGACTCTTCACTTTCTCTGCTCCTAGTCACAGAAGTCTGCTTTCCCTCTCTCTCTCTCTCTCCCCAAATGCTCTCTTGTGCCTGGGTAAACCATTAATCTGCATGGGACACCAATGTTCCTCTGCTGTATATTCTCCCTTCTCTCTCACAAAGCACCAGACATGTCTCCCACTGTCTACCTCCTACTTCCTCTGAAATGCTAGCGCAAGTGCTATTTAGAATGAAACTTTGATTCTACACAGCTGTATTTATTCAGTATAATTTATTGCTTTCTCATGCTTTGTATTTCCCCCTTCTTAATTTATCACCCCCCAATAAGTAACGTTGTTTTTGCACCTCTATCTGATTCCCATTTTTTATGAATGCCAACTTCCATTGGGGTGCTCTATGAGCCAACAATCAGAAGTTCCTTAAATGTATATATTTCAGTTCACATCTAAATACAAGTATACAACAAGTGGTAACAATTGGGTTACCCTACCAGCCTGTTGCTGATAACTCAATTGGATCTTGGCCAGGAATGAAAGGCATTGGTGGTACTGAATGAGGTTGAAGGGGTGCAAACCTGAAGAGGATTGGGTACTGGAGAACCAAGCTGGTGTAGATGTGTGGCAAGTAAGGGCTGGCATCCCTGATTAGCAACAGTTGGGGAGCAAAGTAGAAACATGCTGGGTAAATTTTTAGTTAAGGAGAATTGAGCTTTACTGAGAACAGTATAGAAAACAAAGCAAACTTCAGTTCTCAGAATCTAATTGAGGTCTACCTGAACTTGACTGGCCTCCTTTTCCCTTTGCATTCAGTGCTGCATTTTTGACAGGCATTGGAAGCTTTAACTTCTCAGTGAAATCCAGTAGAAGCTAAGAGGCTGCTGCCTGAATTATAAGTGCCAGGGGGTGTGGCTATAATGGTGATTAGGCAGCAGTTCTCCTCCCCAAGAAGCAATTTGTTTAACCTTTGATGCACAGGGCCTAATCTGTCTGGTCAGTTTTTCAAACCACCAAAAATTTGGTCATGACCCACTTGTGAGTCCCAGACCCACGGTTTGAGAACTACTGTAGTAGGATAAATCACACCATAGAAAAGTCTGGGCAGAGATCAGAAATAGCAAGAGATGGGTCAAACTTTATGGTATGAAATGGCAGGATGTGGTAAAGAGGGGGAAGAAAAGATGATAGGGAGGCAAGTGTCCCAGATCTATGAGAATTATTGGGGGAGAGGGGAAGGGGATGGAAAAGTGCAGGTTCATTTTCTGAGTTTAGTTAAAAGTCATTTTAGCCTTTCAAAAAGCACAAATAAGGTCATATGATATAATTAGCAGATCTCTGCAATGGCCTCTCATATGTCCTCCTGGGTCTGAGCTGCCTAAATAAATGGCATTATTTCAAGCAAGAGCGGTTGAGCATTTGCTTGATACCCTTCTCTCTCTGCTCCCTCCAATTCTTGCAGCTTCAGTTTCCCTTCCCATACCACTTTTCTTTATACAGTGGGATTAATCCATCAAGTCAAGTGGGGGGGGGTTGAAGGAGGGGTAATGATACTGCACTCCAGTGAGCATTGGAGAGGCCCCCATTCATGGGTCAACAAAACCAGGGAAGACGCTTGGACTTAATCAAGAAGGAGTGCTGTGGCGTGGTAGACAATTATCAAAGACAGATGAAGGAAGAACGTGAAAGAGTCTTTCCCCTCCCCCTTGGAAAGAAAGTTAGAGAAGGCAACTGAGAAAAAAGCAAGTGGATGTGTAAATAGAGAACACCTAGCTGAGTTAGAAAGAGCAAAAGAGAAAGACCAAAACAAACAAGTAAGTGACAAGGCAGGAATTTTGGGTTCCACCTGCCCATTTGGAAACTATAGCATAAATTGATTTTTCTTTCTATCTAGACCAGTGCTTCCTATAATTTTTAGCACCAGGACCCCCTTTTAAAAAGTATCATTTTAAACTCTATCAGGACCCACCTAGGTTTACCAGACTTTTAAAAAAGGAGATCTAGAAATAAATAATATTTCATTTATTCGTAAGTCATGGATCGTTTTAGCAAGGCCTGCCAAGATTTTGGACTGACAATCAGCCTGAAGAAAACACAGGTCATGGTTCAGGATGTGGACTCACCTCCCTGCATTACAATCTCTGAGCATGAACTGGAGGTTGTCCATGACTTTGTGTACCTTGGCTCAACGATCTCCGACACTCATTCTCTCGATACCGAGCTAAACAAGCGCATCGGTAAAGCAGCTACCACGTTTTCCAGACTCACAAAGAGAGTTGTGAGTCAAACAAGGGAAAACAAAGAGAGTCTGGTCCAACAAGAAGCTGACGGAACATACCAAGATCCAGGTCTACAGAGCTTGCGTCCTGAGTACACTTCTGTACTGCAGCGAGTCATGGACTCTTCGCTCACAACAGGAGAGGAAACTGAGCGCTTTCCACATGCGCTGCCTCCGACGCATCCTTGGCATCACCTGGCAGGACAAAGTTCCAAACAACACAGTCCTGGAACGTGCTGGAATCCCTAGCATGTATTCACTGCTGAAACAGAGACGCCTGCGTTGGCTTGGTCATGTCGCGAGAATGGATGATGGCCGGATCCCAAAGGATCTCCTCTATGGAGAACTCGTGCAAGGAAAGCGCCCTACAGGCAGACCACAGCTGCGATACAAGGACATCTGCAAGAGGGATCTGAAGGCCTTAGGGATGGACCTCAACAAGTGGGAAACCCTGGCCTCTGAGCGGCCCGCTTGGAGGCAGGCTGTGCAGCATGGCCTTTCCCAGTTTGAAGAGACACTTTGCCAACAGTCTGAGGCTAAGAGGCAAAGAAGGAAGGCCCATAGCCAGGGAGACAGACCAGGGACAGACTGCACTTGCTCCCGGTGTGGAAGGGATTGTCACTCCCGGATTGGCCTTTTCAGCCACACTAGACGCTGTGCCAGAACCACCTTTCAGAGCGCGATACCATAGTCTTTCGAGACTGAAGGTTGCCAATACATTCGTAAGTAATAAGAACCAGAAAAAACAACAACAACAGTATATACCACTTTTCAACAAGAAGTTCACAAAGCGGTTTACAGAGAAAATCAAATATCTAATGGCTCCCTGTCCCAAAAGGGCTCACAATCTAAAAAGATGCAACACCAGCAGACAGCCACTAGAAAAGACACTGCCGGGGTGAGGTGGGCCAGTTACTCTCCCCCTGCTAAATAAAAGAGGAGCACCCACTTGAAAAAGTGCCTCTTAACCAGTTAGCAGGGGTTAAAGACCCTCACATATTTATCTCCCTATTTTTACATATGCTTGCAATCTGCAGGAGCTCAACTCCTTGCAGGGCACTTAGCAGTTACTGTATCTTGCAAATTGCAAGAACTGTGCTCTTTGAAGAGTAATTAGCAGCTACAGTATCTGATTTTTGAATAACCTCACGCCTGAGGCAGTTACGGCCCAATCCTATGGAGTGCGCGCTGGCTCACTGCCAGCGTGCACTGTCGCAAACCTGCCATAAGGCACATTTGCAGGCCCTAGCGCCAGTGCTAGCCTGGCGCTGGGTTAGCACCAGTGGAGCACCGGAGCTCTGCTGCTTGGTGGTCAACAAGCAGCGGAGAGGTAGGTGGGGGCGTGGGGGGAAGGGAGTGGGGCAGGAGGGAGGCTGGACTGGTGGAACTTCACACCACCAGCTCCAGAGACTCCATGTTGGGCTGGTTGCCTGATGCAGAGGCTCTTCATTCTGTGCTGACCTTCTATGCCCTCTTCATTCTATGCCGATGAAAGTCCCCCTCTCCTGAGGAGGAGGTGGTGGCTACCTGGAGTGCACAGGATATAGCAGCAGCCATTTTCGGTGCCGCTGCAGCCCCGCACGCTGGGCAGCTCAGGCTTGGGCTGTTAGTTATTTGAGCTTTGGCGACCCACCAAAATCAGATCACGACCCACCAGTGGGTCTCGACCCACAGTTTGGGAACCACTAATCTAGATGGATACATTTTTTTTTTTTTGGAGCTAGCTCTGTATGATTTATCTTTTGCATATATTTGCACGGGTCAAAATATGCAAATGACTACCAAGCTCTATCCATCCACAGCAACTGAAACTTTTGAAAAATTTCCACTCCTAAAATGCTTTACCACTTGTCTGTGAACTGAGGGACAATCAACCTGTGTTTACCTACAGAGCAGAATTTTAAATTGAACTAGGGAAACTGGAGTCAAATACAGCACACTAACACAATCAGTACAGCACAATCCCATACATGTCTATTCAGAAGTAAGTCCTATTGAATCCAGTGGGGCTTGCTACCAGGGAAGACTATATAGGATTGCTGCTTAAAGGTTTTACAGTTGAAATCCACAAGAAAAAAGCCTTTCTGAAACCACCTGAGTGTTTAACTTTCCCCTGTTTTAAATCCTTGTGTGTATTGATGGCTTTTCATTCATCAGCCTGTTTCAAGTTAGCGCATCACGCAGGTGGCAGACTGCAGAGCCATAAATCTGGGTAGCCAGGCAGTAACTGCACAAAAGCCATCTCCATCTAAAGGGAGGTGGTTAATTTACAGCATGGCAAAATATGTGCAGACAGAAATCTCCCATTAATCCTAATGTATGTGGGTGGTTTTGGGCAGATCTCTGTGATTTCCATTGGCCCATCTGCTGCCTTTGTCCACTGTTGCACAAAATGTTTTCCACCTAGTCACTATTTAAGCAGGACATCTTTTATTGGGTGGTGAGGTCACATGTGAAGACAGGAGCAGCTTCCTGTTTATTCCAGTGCAGTCTGAATAAAAATTTGCATACACTTAAGCATTTAAACTTAACATAAACAGATAAATAGGACTTGAACCACATGTGTTTTCTTTGATCCATTTTATGTTTCTTGGATGTATATCCAGGCATTAAGTTTTGGCTCATTGATTGTGTTGGACAAGAGTGGAAGGTGCCACTTGCACAGAAGGTGACAAACTGGAACAAAAAAGTTACACTTTCATTGCAAGAAAAAAACACTAGGAAGCAAAGCACAATTTGTGGAATTTTTAACCAGGAGTCTTCTACCCCTTAACTGGCCTCACATAACTCCTCTATGCTGAGCTCTTTTATACACCTCTGGAGCACCACTAAGAAACATTATACTGTTTCTGCCATAATTTACACTACTCTGTGCTACAAGGGAATTGAACTAAAACATACCTGCAGTACAGTTCACTACTCCATTTCCCCATTTTTGACTTCATGCTGTTCTCTACTCTAGAGTAGGATTTCTTCAATGCTGCTGTATTGCAAGTATTTAGGGAGTCTGAAGCACTTCTCAATTGCAACACAGCAACTTTGAAGCAGAAAGAATTAAAAAGAGAAGGGCTAGATCAGAACCACATGGATCATGTCAATGTCCACAAGGGTAGGCCAATTAACTGAAATTAACTGAAATTGAAGACTGGCTGTGTTGTTGGCCAATAGGGCTATAGACATGATAACCCCATAGGTCTGACCATTCTGAACTGAATAGGAGGGACAAGACAAAGATGGAGAAGGTAAGACACTTTGAAAGAACAGTTGGAACCTTAATGGTATTTCATCACATTTTGGTTTGCTAAAAGGATTATGTGGAACAATATATGATGTTGTAATTTAAGTTCTTTGACTGGGAAATAACTGAGTATATGGTTATGGTCTCATTTGGAGCAATTTGTTCAGAAATCTTTTTACAAACTTGAAAAATATGAGCTATGAACATGCAGGCCAATGCTGGAGGCCTGGTCTAGAGGGTAGAGCCTCCATTTGCCTGAAGATTAACATCCACAAGGTTGCCAGTTCGAGGCCACCGGCACCGTGCGACCTTGAAGCAGCTGGCAAGCTGCAGCTGAGCTGTTCCATCTGCTCGGAGCGTGGGAGGATGGAGGCCAGAATGTTAAACCAGATCGGAGTGTAACACCTTGAATGTGGTGGTTCTTGAAAGAGAGAACCTTCTTTCAATTTGTAAAAATCCCTGCGTGGATTTAATAAGCCTGCCTGTGTAAACCGCCTTGAATAAAGTCTTGAATAAAGACCAAGAAAGGCGGTATATAAATACTGTATATTATTATATTATTATATTAATGCTCAAAGTGGGACTAGTCTTATTTGTACATTGCCATATGCATTTTCCTTCTCTATGGCATTGGTGTTCCTCTCCTGCTGTGAGAATCTGCTCTTGCTTGCTTCCTTCTTCCACAGACCTGACCCTTCACTTCTGATTTCAAAAAATTAACATCTGTTTGAGTTTTAAAGAATCTTTTCCCTGTCTATCATTTCTAGATGCTATGTGGCAGTAGTCCAAAGCATCATGGGATGGGGTGGGGTGGGGTGGAGGTATTATTGGATGTAACAGAACTCTTTGTAGCAGGGTTGGTCCAATACTTTTCAATGCCTGAGACTGCATGGCAAATACCCCCCCCCCCATCTGATGGTGTGCCAGCCTCTGCTCCTCCAGACTCCTGAACTGGAAAAGAAGGGGACAGAGCAGGAAAGGAAGTGTAGAGGAGAGGAAAGTGATAGGCCCACTTGGTGGGCAGTGAATGCTTATGATAGGCATAGGTAGGTCAAGACTAAGAATGGTCTGGGTAAATCCAAACCAGATGGGTTATACACAATAAATATATCCTCCAACAATTCACAGATGAAAACTGAAACGTTCTTTTATATAACAATCCTGTTGTCACAATAAGGATTATGGATAACTCTTCTTTACACATTCTTGAAGTCTTTTCTCCACCTGTTGCCTGTTAAACTGACCATTACTCTTTTTTAAAAAACCTTAAGACTATTTTATCTGAATAGGCAGTACAGGGGTGAGGGAATGGAAAGGAAGCCATTGTCCATGTGTGTGCCTTTACATGCGATAATCGACCATCAGTTGAAGAGCAAATGCAAAAACACAGACTGCAGTGGTTTGGCCACATCTGCAGAATGAACATCAGCTGGCTGCCACATAAGCTCCTCTGGTGAGAGTGACTTTCCTCCTGGAGGTTTCAATTTGCGGCACTAAAGAAAATGTGGCTCAAACACATTGAGGAAGACCTAAGGAACCAGCTTTTGACCATCAACGAGGCAAGAAATATCACCAAGAATCGCAAAGAGTGGAAGCATGTCATGAATGACACATGGATTCCAGTGGTACCTACAGCAGTGTATTGGCTGAGAGGACAACCTGCTCTCCAAGCACCAGCTAAATTTATTTATTTATGCATACCCTGTCTTGCTAACCCACTAGGGGCCACTACATGCAAGTTCACTAGAGTCAAGCAACATCTGGTTTTCACTCATAGACTGAACTTGTAAAAAATGTTACATTTTCCAAGAGATAAAGCAGTGTCTGGCCTCTAGTAGGATGTGGCAACATCCCATCAAAATGCCGAGAGAGAGCCCCATAATCCATGAAATCATACTGAAGAGCCTCTCTGGACACATTCAGAATGCATTTCCCTCACCACTGAAGAAACAGGCTTCCTGCCTACACACACAGACATCATTAGATGGGGAGGGAGATGTTATCAGTCAAAAAGTATGATTTGGTTCTAGGCAGGTTTGGGCTCCCTGCAGATAAGGGTGGGAGAAGGCTAGGAAGTAGAAGGAGTAAACCACTGGTAGAAAGAATGACAGCACCAGCATGGACCATATGTGTTTGTATTTAAACTTGGATCTCATCTTTAAAGCAGGTCATTAAAAAAAAAAAAAGCTTACTACAACTAAATTTTTTCAAAAGGAAAAAAAAACATGATTTAACCTTTAAAAAAATTATTGCTGCATTGGCATAAAAGAAAAACTACACTGTGTGTAACACAACTTTTAAAGACACAAGGGCCTTGTCAGAAAAAAGAAATTAGAACACCTACTCCTCCCTTTCTGGTTATATTATTATTATTGGCATCCTTCAGTCTCGGAAGACCATGGTGTCACGCTCTGAATGGTGGCTCTGGAACAGAGTGTCCTCTCCAGTGCGCGAAGCCTGAGTAAAGTAGGTATGGAGGATAGGCTGTTACCCATGCAGCAAATCCCCCCTCTCCACGTCGCTGAAATGGTCCAATGGAAAGGCAGAGGCCAATACGGTTGGTTCCAGCGGCATCGCAGGAGTTGCCAGAACATGACTGTGTTCAGCCATTAACTGCCTCAGGGACTGCCTTTCAGAACTGCCTTTCTGGTTACAACTGCTGCTAATAAGATGGTTTCTCGTCATGCTAATATCCATAATTTTTGTATCACTGTATGGAAGGAAGTCTATGATCACACGTTTTGTTTGTTGGCAACCTTCAGTCTCAAAAGACTATGGTATCGTACTCTGAAAGGTTGTTCTGGAACAGTGTCTAGTGTGGATGAAAAGGCCAATTCAGGAGTGACAATCCCTTCCACACTGGGAGCAAGTGCAGTCTGTCCCTGGTCTGTCTCCCTGGCTATGGGCTTTCCTTCTTTGCCTCTTTGCTTCAGACTGTTGGCCAAGTGTCTCTTCAAACTGGGAAAGGCCATGCTGCACAGCCTGCCTCCAAGCGGCCCGCTCAGAGGCCAGGGTTTCCCATTTGTTGAGGTCCACTCCTAAGGCCTTCAGATCCCTCTTGCAGATGTCCTTGTAACACATGAAAGATAAACTAAAAGGAGGTGGGTGGCTGGGAGGGAGAGAGAGCATGCACACTCATGATCGCTCACAAGAGCAGATGACTTTTCCACAAGTCTTTGGTTATTGAAACCTGGGCACCATAAATCATGGGGACTTGATCTCAGGAAACTTGGAGTGATCTCAAACAAATGCTCCAGCCAAATCCCAGGGTTTCAAAAATGAGGAAGTGATTTCTCAGAGGTAAAATAAATCTCAAGAAGGAGGTCTTCATGCAGATGTTCCTAGTTCACTCCCCTCCCTCAAGCATAACATAACTGAGTGTCCGCTGCCTGATCTGGAGGAGAAGGCGGTCCATTCCCTGTCTTGTACTTCCATCCCCACTCTCGAAAGTGCAAAAATCAAACTGAGAAGAGTTGAAAAGCTGCAAACTTCTTTGATTTTTTTAAAGTTATGCCTTGAAAGTCTTTGTGACTAAGCCATTCTTCCATTTAAAATTCTAAGGACGCAGTCCTAATCAATTTTCTAGCACTGAATTAAGAACAATGTAACTCTGAGGGGGACAAACATTGCCTTACCTTGAGAAGGCCTCCGTGACTGCCCCCCAACTATAGGATTCAGCACATGCCCCTGCTTGCACAGCTATACGAGTGCTGGAAAATTGGTTAGGATTCCCCCTAAGAGTTTTGTTAAAGCTGCAAGCTCTTTACCTTCACCTGAAACCAATTCAAAGGCCTTGCCACCAGTAGTGTAGCTAGAGCAGTGCAAAATGGTAAGTAGTGTGGACTCCCAAATGCAAGTGTAAGCAGTAGCTCACCCTTGCTAACAACACAGCTGTTGCTGCCCAAGTGGCTCAGAAGATGAGTGGGAAGGGCTGCTTACACTTGTGTTTGGGAGCCTGCACTACTTATCACTTTGCACCATTCTGGCTACACTGCTGCTTGCCACAGAGTAGTTACCCTACTGTGGGTATGTACTGTAACAATGTTACAACCCTATTATTTACCAGGTTTTCCTTCATTGTCCTATTGGACAAAAGCGTTCAGTTAATTCCCTGCAATGGCATGGTTCTGGCTTCAGAACTTCTGAGGGCCAAACTCGTATATGCTGTGTTGGTGCTCTATGATTGGAATGCCCAAATGGAATGTTCCCTATGTAAAAGCAGTCATGTCCTCCCTTCAATAGGACTATGACATAGGGGAGGAGGAGTTAATCCTTTCCCTGTGTGCCATGACCTGATCCATATTGCATCTCCTTGACACTGCTATCAACTGCCGTGCATAATTGTACCTGGAGATTTTTCCTTCTATGGCTTATAGCAGCTTTGGGGGGGGGGGTGATATAAGTTGGGGAATCCACAAGGAGGAAACAGTTACCCCCTCCCCCTTCACCGCAGCACCAATCCAGCATATTCAGGAGGCCTGCTTTTATAAGATTACATTGGGAGTTTCAGTCACAGAGCTCCAATGTATCATGGCTCTTGGTCTGTAACTGTATTGCTGGCACTGTGTGTGACACACACACACCCCCAATGTACAATACAGTACATTGCAGTGAACTCTCTACCCTGAGAATCTTGCATCTAACCGTTTGGCTCTTTTAGTCGCTACAGTACGAAAGAAGTCAAAAGTCCATTTGTAGGAGTTGAAAACGAATATGTAATGGCACTTTGCCAATTTGAGTAGCCAAAAGGTAGTCACACACTTACATTGCATTTGCTGCCAATTTGCAATGCATTTCCCTCACCACTCTGCAGTAGAGCCTAGGCTGAGAGAAAATAGTTTGCTCTTTGTCCCTGGAAATCCTTTGTTACAAAATCCCAGTGTGTTTCTGCTGCAACTGACACCTGGATAGTGTATTTCTTTAAAACATTTCATTGTGTCCAAGAATAAGGCGAAGCACTGAAAGGAACACAATGCTTAAGTGAAGTAACATCTTGTTGGCATCCTTCAGTCTTGGAAGACTATGGTATCACGCTCTGAATAGTGGTTCTGGAACAGTGTCCTCTCCAGTGCACGAAGCCTGGGTAAAGTAGATATGGAGGATAGACTGTTAATAATAATAATACAGGTATTTATATACTGCCTTTCTTGGTCGTCAGATTTCTCCTCAGACTTTATTCAAGGCGGTTTACATAGGCAGGCTATTTAAATCCCTGTAGGGATTTTTACTATTGAAAGAAGGTTCTATCTTTCAAGAACCACAACAATTCCAGATGTTTCTCTCTGATCTGGTTTCACATTTTGGCCTCCATCCTACCACACTCAGAGCAGATGGAATAACTTGGCTCAGTTTGTCAGCTGCTTCAAGGTCGCATGGTGCCGGTGACCTCGAACTGGCGACCTGCGGATGTTATCTTCAGGCAAATGGAGGCTCTACCCTCTAGACCAGACCTCCTGCCCATGACTGTTACCCATGCAGCAAATCCCCCCTCTCCATGTCACTGAAATGGTCCAATGGAAAGGCAGAAGCCAATACGGTTGGTTCCGGCAGCGTCGCAGGAGTTGCCAGAACGTGACTGTGTTCAGCCATGAACTGCCTCAGGGACTCCGGCTCCGGATTTTGCCTCAAGGTTGACTCCTGAAGCTTTTTCCATAACTGAATGTAGCTACAAGGCAGTGGAGGTTTGGGATCAGAGTTATCCTTCTCTCAGATGAGCTGCCTTCCCAGGCAAAGGAGTCCCATCTACCTGGTGGCTGTTTAGTCACCTCTTACGACAAGTACAGCCAAACTGAGGGCCTATTCTTATCCACAGCCCCCAGGGGAAAAAGTAACATACTTGTCTAAAAAGGAGCAGAGACATTGAGTCATCCATCTATGCATGTGCACACACGGGGGGGGGGGAAGAGAATATCTGGTTTCACCTTTTATGAACCCAGTGAATTACACCATCAAAGTCCCCTATATCCTGAAAAAGAGACTCCATTTGCTCTTCTGGCTGCTATTTTTCAGTTCCTTGGCCCTATCTGAAATGTACAGTCTGTGGTGTCTCTGTCTGTCTCTACATTTCCCTCTTCTTACTGGCCAAGATCAGATTTCATTTAGAAAATGAATCATAGTCTAGTGGAAACTCCCTTTGAGCTCTGCCAACAATTGCAAAGTTGTTGAAAGAACTATTGTTTCAGCCAAGAGTTTGGATGAGTTACTATTGGCCAAAGTCTAGGCAAGGGCTGTCTCTTGAACCAGGATATTTGAAACCACAAATATAATGGCTTCACAGTTTGTTGAGATGTGTGTGGAAATACACGAAGAGATGTAGTTGTGATTTAAACAGCACAGGTTGGTAACATTCAGCAAGAATCAATGGCATAGCTACAGGGGGGTGACGTGGTAAGCAGGAACGGGCAAGTTTAGCATGGCTTGACTCAAATCAAATCACAAGTCTCCACTCCCATGACTCAACTCAAAAACGAGTCCTAACAGGGAAAGTTTCTAAGTTGCCCAGAGCATTTTGGTGACTTGAAAAGACTCAAGTCACAAGCTTTTCCCTTTAAAAATGCAGCTGCAGTTCTGCAGGAAAAAACGGGGCTGCTGCCATGGTGCGTGTTTCAGAGTTCTCCTTTAATACTCCCTTGCTGTCCCCACTCCATCTGTAAACAAGGTGGAAAGGGGTGGGATGAACTCCATGAGAGCAGGGACAGAAGTGGGAAGAGGGAGGAGGGTCATGTGCAGCAGCTGGGAGGCCTATCAGGTTAACCCAACCCTTTGCAGCTCTATTCAGAAGTAGTCCCATCTGCGCCAGTTGTTCAATGAACTTCACCTTCCAACTAACAACAGAGCCAAAAGGAACCCTGCCACTGGAAAGCATGATTGCTACCCCACCACCGGCTTCCCTGCCTCCTCCTCTCCCTGGGCTTCACCAGCCAGTCCTAAGGCAAGAACCCCCTTGGGCTTCTCCTTCTGCCCTTCCTCATCCAAAGAGACAAATCAGACCGCCCATCCTTCATCCAATGATCACTGGTTCCTTCAGAGATGGAAAAGAGGTTCGTTCCTGCCTGCCCCCTCCTGCTCAATGCAAAAGCAAAACATTAACCCTTCCCTGCCTCATGGCTGGAACTTCCTGCTGCTTGCATGGTCTGAATGATGGCCCCACAAGGTCTTTCACACTGCAGAAAAAATAAGCAGGCACACCCAGACACAGACAGACTCGAGTCTGCATTTGTGGGGACTGAATACCGAGTCAGTGGCCTCAGACTCAAGTCAATGCCTGAATCATTGGCACAGGTGACCTGGGTATAAATGAGTCAGCAAAAAACTTGTTTTTGCACCATGGATCTGAGTCACCTGACTTGAGTTCCCATCCCTGGTGGTAAGTACTGCAGGTGCCATAACATGCTGTGTAAACAGCCCCTCCCACTTGCTGTCAGAGCTATTTAAATATCTGCAGTATTTATCGCACTGCCATCCCTGTAGCTAAGCCACTGGCAAGAATCACAACTAACAATATATAATTGCCACTAGGAGCTTGTATCTCCCAGCTGCCATCCCAAGTAATCACATATAGCTAGGTGTGTTGTTGTTGTTATTGTTAAAAACACTTGAAAACACAAAACACTGCCTTTTTGGTGTTAAAATATTTGAATAAAAACACAAAACACCACATTTTGGTGTTTAAGATATTTTCCAGAAAAATAGATTACTTTTCCAGTTAGAAATAATAGTGTGGCTGCATCTGCTGACATTATACTATCTATATTATCTACCTAGCATGTTTTTAAAGTGATTATGATTTATAATTTATAAAAGGTGCCCTTGGAATAAAACCACATAACACCACAATTTGCTATTTCAAGCAAGAAATTTTGGGGAAAAAATCACCAAAAACACGCACCCCTACATATAGGTGGTTTATCAGTAGCCTTCCAGGGTTTCAGACAGTTCTTGCCCAGCCGTATTTGGAGATGCCACGGATTGAACGTGGGACCTTCTGCTTGCAAACCATTTACTCTGCCCTTGAGTTATGGCCAGAGCAGGGCCTCTGAGAAAAATTTTATCAGGGGGTACAAAGTTTCTTCTGGGCCCCTTCCCAAAGAAGGAAGGGGTGAAACAGAGTGGGGAAAGGATGGTGATGGGGATTGGCAGAACAGGGAGAGGACGAAACAGTGTAGAGGGTGGCAACAACCGGAGGGTGGCAACAACCGGAATAGACTTTGGAGCCCAAGTTTACCAGTCTTCCCAAGAGCTCAGGTCCACCTGCCTGCCCAGTGTTGGCAGCTAGATACAGTAATACAGAAAACCAAACACACTCCTAAATCTCTTTAAAGTCATTCAATATAGAAAATCATTGCAGGAGATTAGTATCATTGTACTTAGGCTCACACTAGAATGGAAAGTGTCCTATGTACAGCAAACTGATTTGTGCAGCAGCTGCAGTCCCGCAGCTGTGTTGCTGAGCTCCTATACACTCCGTCATGGGAAGTGGATCCACAAGCCAAAGAGCTACTGTAGCAGGTCAGTTTCCTCCCAGATGTGACACTGTTAAGAAATGTATGCATTCCTGGGCCTTATGCCTTTGGTTTGTGGCAGTAGTCGCTGCCACATGCTCATGGTAATGCACCCAGCATCCCGTGTGGGCAGTGAGTCTGGTGAGATTGGAAAATGTAAGATCCCAGAAAATTTCTGGGCCCCCTCCTTTGGCTCCTGGGCCCCCTTTCTGATCCTGGGCCTAGGTACAAATTACCCCCTTTACACCCCTGTCCTAGGCCCTGGGCCACAGTCCTGGGCATTTCTTCTTTCATAATAGAAATTAAGTCCCTTGGAATCGATACTCTGTCTGAAACTTAAGAATATCTATAATTAAGTGTTGTGTGGAAATAGCACAAGAAGTGAATTCAGATGTGCGCTGTGGCTATCTTCTGCAGTGGAAACAGTGCACCAGAAAATGAAGGAGTGGAAGAAATTGTTAACACTTTTAAATGGGACAATATGATCAAGCCAAGTTTTTTGGTCAGTGTGATGCTTTGGGTTAGGAGTATACAGGGTTAAGATTGGGATGTTCAGGGTTAGGGGTGTTCAGAAAACAAATTAAGGGCCTGACCCTATCCAACTTTCCAGCACTGATGCAGCTATGCTGATGGGGCATGTGCTGTATTCTGTAGCGGGGGGGGGGGGGGAGGCCTTCTCAAGGTAAAGGATTGTTTGTTGCCTTACTTTGGGACTGCATTGTGGCTGCATTGAAGCTGGAAAGTTGGATAGGCTTGGGCCCTCAGTCACTCCATCACGGTTCTAGCAGTAAACATTCAGACAGCAGGAACAAATGAGGTGTCTCCCATAATTCAAAGAATAGTTTAGAAAACCAAACATACAGAATCAATGAGCTTCATGGTACAAGGGGGGAAAAAACAAAATTTTTGGTCACAAGGCAGCCTGATTTGGGGATGATTTGTTCCCAATCTCAAATGTTGCGATACTTTAGGAATGATTCCAGTGGTCTGTTTGGGCCTTTCCTTCATTCAAGGATGTCTACTGTATGGAATCCGTAGGCCAGGTGCTAATCAATCTTGATCACATCAGCTTCCATGACCCTGAAGTCACGTTTTGGAAGTTTGAGAATTTGCCACAGCTGAGATTCATCAGTTCTCAGAACCCTAAATTCTGCTTTAGTGGCTATTCAAATTCCATCACACAATCACAGATATGTTTCACAGATAGGCCTCTTCAGCCTAGAAAAGAGACGCCTGAGGGGGGACATGATTGAGACATACAAAATTATGCAGGGGATGGACAGAGTGGATAGGGAGATGCTCTTTACACTCTCACATAATACCAGAACCAGGGGACATCCACTAAAATTGAGTGTTGGGCGGGTTAGGACAGACAAAAGAAAATATTTCTTTACTCAGCGTGTGGTTGGTCTGTGGAACTCCTTGCCACAGGATGTGGTGCTGGCGTCTAGCCTAGACACCTTTAAAGGGGGATTGGACAAGTTTCTGGAGGAAAAATCCATTATGGGGTACAAGCCATGATGTGTATGCGCAACCTCCTGATTTTAGAAATGGGCTGTCAGAATGCCAGATGCAAGGGAGGGCACCAGGATGAGGTCTCTTGTTATCTGGTGTGCTCCCTGGGGCATTTGGTGGGCCGCTGTGAGATACAGGAAGCTGGACTAGATGGGCCTATGGCCTGATCCAGTGGGGCTGTTAAGTTCTTATGTTCTTATGTTCTTATGTTTCTGACAAAAATCAGGCAATTTTGTTTTCAGTCCTGCATAAAGCCCCTCATTGAATCCAAGACAACTTACATAGGTCTCCTAAGCAAATTCTCATCTGGGCACCAGCCACCCCTAGACCTGTGCAGCTTCAGCAAGGTGCTGTATCATGTTCCCTCAAGATCATACCCTAGACCAGGGGTGCCCAATCCCCAGCCCAGGGGCCACTTGCGGCCCTTGGTGACTCCCAATCTGTCCTGTGGGGATCTCCCACTCTTCAATGAGTCTCTGGCCGTCTTAAGACTTGCTGGAGCCCTTGCTGGCCCAATGCAACTGCTCTCAGTGTGAGGGAGACTGTTTGCCCTCTCACTTGAGCTGTGGGACAAGGGTTCCCTCCACCGCTTGCTGTTTCACATCTGTGATGCAGCAGCAGCAGTAAAGGAAAGGCCAGCCATGCTTTGTGCAAGGCCTTTTATAGGCCTTGAGCTATTGTAAGACTTTCATTCATTTATATTTTCCATCTCTAATATATTCATTTATGTAAATTTATTCAAATTTGAAATGAAAATTAATTCTCTCCCCCCCCCTGGTCCCCGACACGGTGTCAGAGAGATGATGTGGCCCTCCTGCCAAAATGTTTGGACACCCCTGCCCTAGACTCTTAAGTCTTTTTTCCTGTTTTGTCCCTTCATCCTAGCACCATTTCTTTCTTTTCCTTGTGTCTGTGTCTTCCCTATGGCTTTTCTTTTTCCCTTTGCTGTCTTTCTTCCTGACAAAAATTTAGAATTCCATTGCGCCAACTTGGTTGTTCTTCTGCTGAGGTACGTGCGAAATGGAACGATGAATGCAAGCGATTGATAAAAAGAAAAACTGCTTTAGGTTCAGGTTTGCAGCTCCCCCCCCTTCCCCAAAAGGCCTCTTTTTTTAGCTCAGCTCCAAGAAAATTATCTCCAGTAGTTCAAGCCAGCAGAGGCCCTGCATGGGACCAGTGTTCATAAAGCCCAGGTGTGTTATAGCTCTGCGTGGCTGTCAGCCTCAGAACATGAACCTCCCTCAGAGCAATGTACTCCCTGCCAAGGGATCGGAAAGAACCGTGGAGGGCCAGCCAGGGCAGGTGTCAGGTTTCTGCCTGGAGAAAGGAATGAAGTTGTGCTGTCTGAAATCCCACACATACAGCTTCACTTGGGAGAGCCACAAACCTTATCAGGATTCAGATTCTGGCTGAGATAGTTTTTCTTTCTTGAAAGTTCTCCTCTCTCATTCCCTCTCATCTGTTTTCTTTGACACTGGTCCCAGGACCACTGCCAAATCTCAGATCCATTAGTGAGGTGCCTTGCTGACTGAAGCACAAATCAGGATGGATCCAAAGGCAATTAGCAGCTGCAAGCACCTCATCTGGAAGGCATTAGCTTGGATTAGGGGTGAGGGGAGAAAAAAGAGAGAATGACTAAAGATGCCAAACTGAATAAATACGAGCTTATTTCTATCATATTTTCAAAACATGGCATCTTAGCAGCCAACGGTAACACACACATGCACAGAGGTGTTAGTGTAAGAAGGTGAAGGTGGAAACAAGTAGGGCCAGAGGCACTCTTGTGCAGCCCACAGGCTCTGATTAGAGTCTATAGAATCCATTTTTTTCTTTTTAAGTGAGATGGATCCAGTTGTAAAGCAAGATGAAACCCCTGCTTCAGGCAGAAAATATGAAATGCTATTTTGGACTCACAATTTTTAGACAAATGCTGTCCAAAACTGCCACCCGTGAGCCCTAACCTCACCACATCCAGCCTTTTGTGGAGGAGGGGGCCAGAGATTTATCTCCAAGACAACGTCAGGCATGCATACGTATGATCTAGAGCAGGGGTTCCCAAACTCCTTACCTTGGCCAACCACTGCATCATCCACAGTAGATAATAATAATAATAACAACAGGTATTTATATACCGCCTTTCTTGGTCTTTATTCAAGACTTTATTCAAGGCGGTTTACATAGGCAGGCTTTATCTAAATCCCTATTTAAATAGGGATTTTTACAATTTCAAAGAAGGTTCTTTCTTTCAAGAACTACTACATTCAAGGTGTTTCATTCCGATCTGGCTTCACATTCTGGCCTCCATCCTCCCACGCTCCGAGCAGATGGAATTGCTCGGCTTCAGCTTGTCAGCTGCTCCAAGGTCGCACAGTGCCGGTGGCCTCGAACTGGCGACCTTGTGGATGTTATCTTCAGGCAGACGGAGGCTCTACCCTCTAGACCAGACCTCCTGCCCCAGACCAGATCTGGGTCTGCTGAGGCCAAGAAGCTGCAGTGTAAAATTGCAGACAACCCAAAAGTTGCTCCTGGGTCATGCGTGTGCACTCCCTGCATCCTTGACCACATCACGCTATGTTTCCCAATGTGTGTGTTGCACCATGCCAGTGCAATGCACACATTGGGAAATGAGGTGCACCCCTATCTTCCATTAACTGGCTACTGTTCAAACTGTGCCGGCCTAAAACTTAACGTAAAACAGCGATGCTAGGACTGCTCCAACCCAACTGTCTGATGTGACCCAATCCCTTTCTGTATCCCGACCCATCCGCTGAAGACCTCTGTTCTACAGTCTCCCTGCTGGAAATTTCACTATCACCCTCCAATCACGATCTCACTCGCTGATGTCACTTGCAATTGTCTCCAGATTATCCATGGACCATCCATGGACCAAACAACATGCAGGGGCACCAGAATTATGTCCCTCTGCCCCCTATACGTGCAGACCTGGCAACCTGCTTTTGAAACAGGTGGTAGCACCTCCCTCATCAGAATCTCCTTTGGCACAGCTTTTAGGAGATTTGCATGTAGAATCCAGAGAATTTCTAATGGTATTAGGGCCAAATCCTGTCCAGTTTTCCAGCCCTGGTGCAGCTGTGCCAATGGGGTGTGCACTGCATCCTGTGGTGCTGGGACAGTCATGGAGACTTCCTCAAGGTAAGGGAATATTTGTTCCCTTACATTGGAGCTGCAGTGCACCTGCATTGATGCTGGAAAGTTGGATAGGATTGGACCCTTAGAGTACTGCAGCTATGTTATGTTGGTAAGTAAGGCACACTGACTTATCTTTCTATCTTTATCTTTATTATTTTATTATACTTCTACAGAGCCTGGACAGGTATGTTCTTTATTATTATTTCTCACTGGCCGTTGATTGCTTTGTTCATAGTCCCCTCCCCACAACTTGTTGAAAGATAACCCTTACCACTTATTTTATTTATAGCTGGGGAGGAAGTATTTGGGTCTAAGCCTTCTTTGGGAAGTCATCTGTATATTACACAGGCCAACACACATATTGCTTCCTTAAATGTTACACCAATTCCTAGGTATATTTGGGGTGCTGATTCTAAAAATGGCATCCGTTTTGCCCTATCACATCTAGTTTTGGAGACATGGCATAGCCTCTTTAGTGGATGGTTCAAGCAGCTTCCTCATGAGGAAGCCTACACTATGGCTTCCTCATGAGGAAGCTGCTCGAACCATTCACTAATGGGGCTATACTATATCTCCAAAACTAGACGTGATAGGGCAAAATGGATGCCATTTTTGGAATCAGCACCCCAAATTCATATCAAACCACCATAAAGTTTGGGAAAAACTTTTCTGACCTTCAGTTTTGTAGGCCTGTGTTATTAGCTGTAGTAGCATTGCAAAACATCAGCAGGAGAGCTGATACAACAAGGATTTGAGGCTTCAGCAGGGGTTAATTAGAACTGGTACTTAGAAAAGAGTCTTGTGGCAATTTAAAAACAAATACTGTACATTTATTGTAGCATAATCTTTGTCACAATAAACCTGTTAGGATTAAGGAGCCACAAAACTCTTTTTTTCCCTTTCTGTGACAAACTGACATAGCTACCCCTCTAGAATGTGTGGGGACTGTCTAAATGTTCCAACATGGCACCATATTAATGAATCAAGGTAGCACTGCCAGGGAAAAATGAATTTTCACATTCTGGGAGTGTATAATGGTATTAGGGTACTCACAGCAAACTGAGGTTCATACCCCCAGCAGGAGAAATTGCAATTAGAAAAATGATGGCTGTGTGAGGCATGTGACTCATCCAATCTTGTTCTGTTTTTGCAGGAAGCAACAGGATGTGCCATCGAGAACTGTGAACTTTGCCAAGTCAGACCTTTGCTGTGAATATTAGTTTCGGCTCCAAGCTACACAGGAAATATGTGTGTGTGGGTCTGTCTGTGTTGGTGGTACAGGCTTAATGGGAATCCAATAGCAAAGAGCTTCACTGTTTTCTCTTCTTTCCCCTTCTATCCTCTGGTATCTCATGTAAAGATTTTCTTTCTTAATTATACTTGTAGGAATGAAATCCCTTGTGCAGTCAATAAGTTTCTGCATCTTGACAGGGTGGAAGACCAGGACCATCCTGCCTGATCTGCAGGTGTTAGTTACCCAGTTAAGCCACAGCTCCCAAGGTGTGACAACACACAGCTTGCAAGCTGGACAACACACAGATATGAGCTTTAACAAATCAGGATTCTTGGATCATAGCTGTGCACCCAACATGACGGGAGAAAGGAAGAGAAGGAAGGAGTGAGTAGGCTCAGTGCTCTTTTGGGTTGTATTCACAATCCAGCAAACCATGGTTCTTTGGATCTGAACTGGGTTGTGGAATTGTAATTCACCATCACCAGCAGGTCATCACCAGCTATTTGTAGGCGCTTGCTAAAAGTCACTGCATGCAGAATGCCACCAACCATCACACAGCTGCCTCTGCATGTGTGTACATAAGCTTACAATCAGTGGTCACCACACTGAAGCTGGTTGTGCAAATGGACTTAAACTAGCTTTTATTAGGTGGAGCTTTTAAAACAGGGCACTTTTGCTCATATTTTATTTTTATTTATTTTTCACATTTTTATACCATCCTTTCTCCAAGGATCTCAGGATGGTATAAATAGTTCTCCCAGTTTCTCCTCACAGCAACCCTGTAAGGTAGGTGAGGCTGAGACGATAGCCCAAGGTCATCCAAGGAGCTTCATGGCTGAGCAGAGATTTGCACCTAGATCTTCCAGGTCTTAAGTCCACCTCCTAAACCACTACACCATCCTGGCTCATACTTATAGACATTCCTAAATATAAAGTCTATTGGTTTAATAATTGCTCTAATTGCTCTAATTGCTCTAATTGCTCTAATAATAATAATAATAATAATAATAATAATAATAATAATAATAATAATAATAATAATAATAATAATAATAATAACAACTTGGTATTTATTTACCGCCTTTCTGGTCATCGGATTACTCCTCTGATTTTATTCAAGGTGGTTTACATAGGCAGATGTTTCTAAATCCCTCAAGGGGATTTTTACAATCATAGAAGGTTCTCTCTTTCAAGAACCAACAACATTTCAGATGGATCTTCCGGGTCTGATCTCACTTCTGGCCTCCCGTGCCTCCCACGCAGGCTGACAAGCAGCTCTATGACAAGCAGTCTCTATGCTGCATTGACTTGAAACTCAGTGGCATGAAGATATATACTGTACAGCACTGTACTATATACAGTATCTTAAAACTTCAGAAATGATTTTATACTTCTTGCTTCACTGAATTGTCTTAGCATCACATTTTGGTCCACAACAGTGTTTCTCAACCAGTAGTATGGGTGCCACCAGTGGTACTTGAGGCAGTATCTGGGGGTATGCGTGGACCACTGGATGCCTGCTGCTTGACAGCAAAACCAGGAATACGACACAACAAGCAGCTGTAAGAGGCTAGGCTCGGTAGGCAGAGCTACCATGCTCAAAAAAGTCCTCCTGTCAACCCTGAGCCTCTTACTGGTGTAGGTCACATCACATCTGGTCTCCCAATCTCAAAGTAATTGGTGATGATGTCATCACCAGTTACTTCTGGTGGTTCTTCAAATAGGTGGACCATGTGAAGTGGTACAGCGAACAAACATTGAGAGACACCTGTCTACAAAGAGGCCTAAAACATTGCTGCAGTGAAACAGATTTATGGAAGAACATTGGGAGAGAGGGTCTATTCTCGTTTCATATATTTGTGCCAGCCCAAATTTGTACATAGCAGCAGAATTTATTCCTGGTTGTAAAGAAGAACCAGGTCTAAATCAGCATGGACTCCTGAACAACTGGAGTCAACATCAAGGAGGAAGAGCATTTGTTTTGGGTGGTCCATTTGGTAAAAAATTTGGAGCAATAAGATGAAATGAAATGAAGCAGAGGAAAATGCAGGCAGAATATCAGAAGTTTCTTAGAATTAGCTCCAGAAGAGAAATATTTGCTCTTTGTTTTGAAGAATATTAGTTTTGAAGAAATTTGATGCTTCTAGTTGCTTTGAAATGGAGGCCTGAAAGGTGCTTTCTAGATGAACTTAGTGGGTGGTACATCCAGAAACATCTCTTCTTTTTATATCCTTTTACAAAACGCTGTCCCTAAAAGACCAAAACCTAGAGTATCAACAACTTACCTCTTCACTGTCCAGGAGGTAGAAGACACACAAGTGAATCTGATGGACACACTCATCCGGTAGTGGTTAGGGTTTTATTGACTATTTTAGAATGATAGCACATCCTTTCTCATGACTTTGAATGAGTAAGAGAAACAGGTGGGTCCATGCCCCTAAAAACAGCTCATGATACGTACAGCTGTGCCTCTTCTGAAGAAGCTGTTGTATCGAATAGACTTGCTGGAAAATAAAACCTGTGGATGAAAAGGCGTTTTTAGCTCTTACCTGGATATGTGTGTGTGATTCATCAGCATTTGGATTCTGTTGAGCTACTAAACTGACATGCATGAGTGCCAGATCTAGCACCCAGTGTGCCCACCCCAGTAAAAACAGGCTCTTGTTTTGGAATACCCTGTAAATACTGCCACTACAGCTGAATTGTTAAGATGCCCAGACAGATGTTACTGGGTGGGACTTTCCTTTGCTGTGCCATGGCCTGCTCATGTACCACATACACATCTTAACATCTTAAGTTGTGCATCTTAACATTGAGATCCTCTGATTCCAACAATATTGTGGTTTTAAGGAAGAAAATATTTTACAATGTAATGGACTTTTGAAGTGTGGTGTGTGTTGGTGTAAGGATGACCAAAAAAAAAAGGTTACTTTTGGCACAATCCTGAGCAGTATGTGCACTGGCACTGTGCACACTGCACCAGTGCTTGCCATCACAAAGTGCTATAAAGCACTTTGCAACAGCATAGCGGCTGCTGGAGCTGACCCAAAGGCCCACTCTGGCCTATGTGCACCAGCAGATGGAGCAACGCATGCTGGAGAAGATGGGTTCCACACTGAGCAGTGGTAGGCAGAACAGGACAGAGGGATGGTGGGGGATGGAATGGGACTGGGAAGGACAGCCAGGGGTAGGGGATAGGTGGATTGGACCCAGGAGGGGGCTGGACTGGACTGGAGGGGCTGGTACATGCTGCATCCTCTCCCCTTTCCCAGGCCTGATCCACCAACATGGGGCAACATGGACTTGTACCAGCAATTGGATTCACCCAGGTCTAAGTTGTCCCATTGATGCTGCTTGGGCTTACCCTGGGGCAAGGGGATAAATTACTCCTAGGTGATCTCCAGCAGCTGAAATTCCTGCACAGGATGTGGTGCTAGTCATGCTGTCATTGCTGCGTGTAGATTTGCGCTGGATTGGGCTGTCTTTCAAAGAAATAAGCTTTGCCACCTATTTTATTAAGAAAATGGATTCATTGAGACTTCTGGATAGACATGCATAGGAATGCACTGTAAGATGACAGGGATCCCCTTCTTCACAAGTGCAGCATGTAAACTTTAGGGACACTCAACTTCAGCTTCTAGATTTGTTGTGAGAGTTTCAGCCATACTGTATATCATATGCCCTTTCTATATTCTCTCATTATGTCTGTCTGCTGTTTTTATTAGACCTTTCCCTCCATCCTGCACAGCCCACACGTATCTTTGGCCGAGAACTGGGTCACTCCATGGGTGGAAAGTTAGTAAGTAGCAGCTGCCCAGGTTCTCAATATTCTATTAGAAAACAAAATGGCTGTCCAAACACAACAGTTTGTCACACCAAATCCGTATCATATTCTCTCCTCATGTGAAAGAACAAAGACCTCAGCCCAGAAACGACAGAAGTCAGCATTCTTGAGCTTAATACCGTCCAAATGACTTCAATGCAACTAAGCTTTTCTAAGCATATACACCCCAGTTAAAGTGTTTTATGGCTCACATTTGCATTGATCAGGCATGCCACCTCCTGAACTAGCACCTGTTTCTTTTAACAGCTCTGGGGAAGGGAAACTTTCAGCCAGAGTTGGCTTTCTTACTTCAGGGGTGCAGTAGTTCAGCTGCCACAGTGCCCACCCCCATGACAGGAGTTCTAGTATCTACAGAGGTTGAGAAACAAGGGTGGGATTTTTACCACTCAATGCCAGAGTAGAAAAAGCTCCACCTGCAGAATGACACAAAGCTGACATGGAGCTGACCAGAACTATGTGTATTGATTGCCCCCCATCAGGGCCTAGGAGTGGGGGGTAAAAGGAGTAATTTGTACTGGGCCCAGGGTCAGAAAGGGGGCCCAGGAGCCAAAGGAAGGGGCCCAGAAAGTTCCTGGGATCTGACCTTTTCCTATCTTACCTGAACTTACTGCCAGTGCATAATGCTGTGGCACAACCATGTGCATGCAGTGTTAACTGCTGCTGCAAGCCATGCACACCAGGCCTAGGAAAGCATCCATGACCCTCCTTAACACAGTGTCAAATCTGAGAGGAAACTGGTCTGCTACAGTAGCTCTTTGGCTTGTGGGTCCCATAACCATGAAGGAGTGTATAAAATCTCAGGAACCCAGCTGTGGGTTTACAGCTGCTGCAGAAGTTCATTTTGATCCATTCTAGTGTGAGCCTAAATACAATGATGCTAATTTTCTGCAATCAATTTTCTATATTTCAAAAATTTTAGAGAAACTTAGGAGTGTGTTTGGTTTTCCATATTACTTTATCTAGCTGCCAATGCCGCATAGTCAGGTAGACCTGGGCTCTGCATCAAGAAGCCTAGTAGACCTGAACAGTGGCGTCATTAGGTTTCGCGTCACCCAGTGCAGGATGCCAGCGCGTCATCCCCCACACAGTAGGCAGGGCAACACCCCAGGTGGTGGGCATGGTGATGTACCATCACTCCATCCCCACTGGTTTTTTGACTGTACCGTTTGATAGAACAAAGACAGAACACATTCTGCATGAAATGCCGCATTGATTGATATATAACATAATGGTAGTATTCCTTCAAACTGTGATTTTAGTGATTTTGGTCACTAGTGGTGTCACACACACACACACACCCTCAGGGTGTCAACTAACTAACACCTTATTGCAGCAGTTCTCAAACTTTTAGCACTGGGACCCACTTTTTAGAATGCCAATCTGTCCAAGACCCACCAGAAGCGATGTCATGGTGGAAGTAACATCAGGCAAATTAAAATAAATAAGTATAAATAATTAAAGTAAAACAAATAATTAAATAAGCAGAAACCAGCCCTGTTCCACCAAGTGAATTTCCTCTGTAGCCTGCCTGCAATAATACCCCCCCCCCTCCAAAACCAGTAAGGTTTTCAGCTCTACCCAGTACCCAGTTCAATTTAAGAACTTCTGTTTAAACCAGATCACTGTCAGGATCCACCTGGCTTTGCAAGTCTCAAAAAAGTTCACCTTATCAGCTGAAGCCTGTTTTGATCCTTTTTAGTGGGGCACTTCTGGAGCACCGCTGGTGCATAGGATCAGGACCATTCTGGTAGCTTTGCTCTCTCCTTCACCTGATCTTCCACACCAGACAAGGCATGTTTGCTTACTCATGAGTAAACAGACCTTGAGGCTTATTTTTGCTTTCCATAGTGCTCAATACATTCATCTGCTTGGAGGGAGGGACTTCCTTCTCAGGTGTTTTTGGGGGCTGCATTCATTGGATCAGGACCATTCTGGTGTCATTGGATTCCTCTCAGCCTGCCCTTTCTGAAAAACAAAGGCAATTTTGCCTACTCACGAGTAAATGCACGATACAGCTCACTTTCACTTTCCATAGGGCTCCATGCATTTTTTTTGTTATCCAGTTTTTTGGCCCTAACGTTTGATAGAAAGGAGATGTTTAGCTCTGGTTTTTTGCATTGCATTCCGCTGGACATTCCACATCCAACGGTATATAATATGATGGGGATACGCCTAACCACTGTGATTTTAGCATGTCAACCCCCAAGTACGTGTCACCCCCCCTTGTGCACGTCACCCAATGCGGCCCGCACCCCCCTGCACCCTCCTAGCAACGCCACTGTACCTGAACTCCAAAGACTATTGTGGCTGTCCGCACCCTCTCCTGCCCTATTTTGCCCCCCCCGTTCTGCCCCCCATTCTGCCTGCCCCCATTAGGAAGGGGCCCAGAAAAATCTTTGTACCCCCTGACAAAATTCCTTTCATAGGCCCTGGCCCCCATGCCACATCATTAGTTTATTATTGGTTGGTTGGCGAGTGTTCCTACGCATTACAGGGGAGAAACTGATACAGGGAGGCTGGTTCAGGCAGGTTGGTATGCTCAGTGGATTGGGTGTTTCCAGTGACAAGAAGCTGCTTCCAAGTTTGGAGGTAGCAAACTTTTAAATTAGACCATCTCAGAATAACAGGAAACAGCTAAAAAGAGTAGAGGGATGAACAGACAGACTTAGGGAAATTTTTTTAAATTAAGGATCCATATTTAGATTTATATAAACAATGATTACAGACACTATAGCTCAGTGTTTCATTTGTACATTCAGAAGAAACACAGAATACAGTTATACTTGCCATACTAAATCTCAACATGTGAATTGACATTGATTCTGATATCAGTTTAGGTACCAAGGACTCTTTGCAGGCCACCATTTAGGAGGACAGCACTCTCTGAAAAGTCCAGTTTGTGGTAGCACAGCCATATATATAATTGGGACAGGTAGACCAAAGAGGCAGAAGAACATTGAGTCATGCTATTCAGAATGTTAAAATAGTTCTCCTATAATACAGTCTGCCTTTCTCTCTAGGTTATCCCAGATACACACACCCAGAAAAGACCCTGCACAAGTAATGAAACTTAAGCCCTAAATGGTTTGGACCTTAGATGTCTCAAGGGTTACCTACTACTAACACATGAGCCTACCCCCACCCACTGAGGTCTCCAGGGGATGTTCTGCTCCACATGCCATCACTGACTGAAGTTCAGTTGGTATGCATATGGGACAGGGCCTTCCCTGTGGTGACCCCTTCTAATGTCCCAGTTTTCCAGAAGGTTTTATAAACATTCTAGTTTAATGAAAGCATTGGAGCTGGTTGATGCCATATAGTTTGGCAGCATGTAGTTATTGTTGCTGAGTGTCTCTATGCTTTGGTTTTACTACCTCTTTAAAATGACTATGGTGCTATTGTTCTATTGCATTGTTTTAACAACATGTTGACAACTCCCTTAGGACCTAGATGGTGAGGAATTGAAAGTAAATAAAACAAGGGATGCCCCACTGACCAGATGCCATTCTAGAGTGCTCCTTCCTCTTCTCTTTTTTAAACTTAAAAAGCATATGCTAGCATAGTGGTGTTGAACCGATGACATGTGTGTCAAAGGTGACACACCACAAAGTTTTCGGTGGCACACCAGCATTCACCAACACCCAACAACAACTGAGTTTGTTCTATTTGTATTTCATTTTTGTAATTATTTTGCATTTCTTTATATTATACATAGCACCACACATGATTGGACTGTATTTTTAAGAAAGAAATAAATATGTAATGAATTGTTTCTCTTTTCTTTCTTTTGTTCAAAGGGGTGTGTGTGAAATGCTAGCAGGGTCAAGTTAGGCATTTTCCAAATTTATGTTTCACCAAGCCCAAAAGATTTCGCCATCACTGTGCTAGAGTTACGTGAGCACAAAACATGGGCCTTTTGTAGGTTAACAGCCCAATCCTATGCTTAGCTACTCAGAAGTCCCATTATAGTCAATGGGGCTTACTCCCAGGAAAGTGTGGCTAGGATTGGGCTGTGAGACAGAGTACAATGTGGACAAAAATGGCTGAGTTTAAAAATGTTCCTTAAACAACTAGTACCTTCTGTCAGTAACGACTCTGCTGCTATGCAGCAGCCTTCCATAAGGAGATAAGATCTAAAGAGTATTTAATGTAATGGCCTGGAAAATGAAATGCACCAGAAAAAAGAAACACAGGAAAGAAAAATGATCAACTTGAGGATGACTTAAGGGAGCTGGTGAGGCTCTTTCATCTCATATTCCAAGGGTTTGGAAAATGCATTAACATACTTGCACGCTCTCCTCCCTAGCCACCTAGTAGGCAATTTGGTACAGTTCTGTGAAGGCAAAGTGGCCAGGCCAGAGGTGATGGGATTTGGATTGACCTAGCGGTTTTGCAGGTCACCATGCAGCCCCCAGAATGTTTTGGGTTACAAATAAAGAAAGAGGCAGGTGTTTTTGCAAATAAGGTTTCTTTCCTCTTTGAGGCGGGCTTCTCACACTCTGGGAACACTCTGGGCTTTATTTTACATGCTTTTTGAGGTGCCTGCCCCAATCCTAAATGCTGTAGCTGCTACATGGGCTGGTAAAGCTTGTTTCCAAGTGATTTCTGTGCGATCCCTGACAGAACCCATCAAGGCTGCCTTTTATCAGAGCTGTTAGTAAGTCTGTCATCACCCACACACAATGTGCTTCATGCCAGATTTAATCCAGCTATGATTCACACTCAGGATGAGAGCAAAGGGAGAGAAGGGAGGGAGGGGGCAAATAGAAAAGATTTGGAAAGTCACAGGGCTTCACCTCTTAAAAATGGAATTTGTATTCTAAAATCTAAAGGAAGCAAATAAAGATCCAGCTGATATTTTAATTCGGTTTATTAAGCTGCAAAAACCAGTGACTGTAATCACAAAGACAAATAGAAATGACAAATGAATGTACAAAGTCAGTGAAAGAAACCTGACAGATAAGGGTCAGTTCAGGCAGCCATGTTCAGTGTGGTGTTGTGGGTTAATGTATTGGAATCGTGGAAGATCTGGCAAGGAGGTAGATGTGGTATCAGCAGTGGCCCCTTTAAGGGTAAGGCCTGGGCATCCAGCAGAGTGTGCTGCACAGCTGCAGCCACTTGAGGCAATAGGGCCCTCAGGGATATAAGAGCACCTGAGGCAGGAAGGGTTTGTGGGTAGAAGAAGGAGGAAAGCTTGAGGAAGGAGAAAGTGGGCTGAGGAATTGATGGCCAATGGACTGATGTGTGAATGGGCTTTGGAAGCTGCTGGAGCAGAAACTACTGAGACACTAAGACTGGTGTTTGGCTCCTGTGCCCAAGACCTGCTGAGGACCAAGGGGCTGCTGTAGTGGTGAGAGGCTGCTGGCAGGAAGGAGGACCTCTGTAGGTTAAACAGGTAAGCTACCTTGGTGGTGGGGTCTAGTAGTACTGCAGGGCAGAACCAGGGTCATTTTTTGAGGAAAGAAGAGGAGCTAATTAGCTAAAAGTGGACATAATTCTTCTGGTGGAGCTTGGACTGGGAATCTGGCAGAACAGTTGCCTGTGTGTTTTCTATCCAGAGTGTGGCATGTGCATGGGGGACACATTGTCTGAATTTATCACAATCTCAACTGGTAACTCAGCCTGCCTATCATTCAATGCATGTTGGGAGCATTCACAATGACATGAGAAATAGCAAATGAATCATATGGTGAACAGATGGAAAAGACAACCCATGAGAAGTGTGCATGGTAGAAATTTAAGTTGGAAAGAGAATGGGTTGGCCATACAGAGTGAGAATGATCCAGAGACAGGTCTGACACACAGGTACAGAAATCCCCATGTTTGTCCTGGACATCTCTAGTATAAAAGTGTTTAAGTAATTGGGCCTGAAAAGACTCTCCACCTTAGATTTTGGAGAACTGTTTGCCAGCAAGACTGGGCTAGATGTCTGTATAAGGCAGTTTCATCTGTACCCAGTTCTACTGCTGTGAAATGAAGTAGAACTGTAAGTGGATAGGAGCCATATGTATGTTGCTTGGAGTTTTGTGGAGGAAGAGCAGGGTTTGTGTATAACACATAAATTGTTCCAGAGCTGTATGTACTTTGTGCCAAAACAATAAAAAAGAAAAGCTGGTGTCTGCAGCCACATTACAAAATGTTTCTATTCTAGCTTAGTTGGTCCCAGGGCATTTTCTAAAATCACACAGTTTAGCAAGACTGCTTATGGGGAGCAGTTCTAGGTCTGGGTCTGGCCAGTGCTTGGAAAGGGGACTGCCTGGTAATTCTAGGTTCACTGCTGGTTCTAAAGTTCTGTGATGAAAGAGAGATGGAATATAAATGTTGGAAGATACAAAAATAAGTCATGTGCTGAATGTATTCTAATCATGAAGACAGGCAAGAACACTAAACATAAGAACAGCCCTGCTGGATCAGGCCATAGGCCCATCTAGTTCAGCTTCCTGTATCTGAAAACACTGACGTCTGAAGGAAATTCTATTTAACCATTGTGCTCAATGGGGCTTACTCCCTGGAATGTGTATAGGATTTCAGCCTTATTACCAGATAAGTGTGTATAGGATTGTTACCTTAGAGAAGGGAGGATATTGTGCAACTATTTAAAAAAAAAATAAAAAGACTTGCCATTAATGAATTTGGCAAAATTATGGCATTGCTATTTTTTAGAGCTGTTTTTTCAACTTAGTTCTTGTTCTTTTACCCTAAATGGAAATCCTATTTAACTTGCTCTTTGGTTTCTGAGATGCAGCAGGCTTGCAAATTTCAAGACTATCTTTGCATGTCTGTGGTGTAATCCTGGGGACTTTGTTGCTGTCATAGCCCTGCTCCTGCAAAGACTTAAGTGGTACCCAACTCCTACAGTGGACTTTGGGAACCACCAGTGGCATAGCTAAGGGGCAGCAGGAGGTAGCAGTTGCACCGGGCAACAAGCTTTAGGGGGGCAACAAGCTGAGCTTGACATTAGTGGCCAAAATTGTGAAAATCTTGGTAGGTATGAATAATACCATCATGTTATATATCATTGGAAAGGTAATTTAATGCAGAATGCAATGAAACAAACCACATTAGGATACCTGTTTTCTATCAAACATTATGGCCAATTAACCAGCAAATGAAAACATAACTGTCTTAAGTAACAAAAAGTGGATTTTTGTAACTCAAAACCCACCTATAAGACTGATTGTTCTGAGAGCCTATGAGATGTTACTATGATACAGCATGGAACCAATAAGGTGTTAATGTGAGTCAGCTCTCATTTCCATGTATTGTATTACAGCTACTCCTGCTAACTTGTAAAGAGGTACTTTTTCAAGTGGTGCTCCTCTTATATGTAGCAGGGAGAGAATAACAGTCGCTCTTCACCCCAGCACAGTGCTTCTAACCAATAAGGGGCACACTTTATTTTTTTACTTACTTAAATTTGATTTTTTGTCATGTGCTGCATCCTGCAGTTGGGGTGGGGAGCTGTCACGGAGTCTCCCCAAGGCAAGGCAATGTTTGTTCCCTTACCTGAGAGTTGTATTGCCCTTACCTCAGTGCTAGAAAGTTGGTTAGGATTGTGCCCTCCCTCGGTTTCCATGCCATGCCAGGTCAGACAAAGGGTAAATGATCATTAGAATACATTTAAAACACATATACTGCATTTTATATATTAGCATATGGCATCAACTGGAGAAATGGCAACCATATCTGCAACAGGTTTTGTATTCAAACGAGTGTTAGGACTAGGTTAGATGACTGAATAGCGGTGATGTGATGCCAAAGGAATATTTCAATAACATAAAATTAAAGCTCAAAGAAATGTCATGTTTTCTGTTCTATTACTTAAAAAAATAAAAAAATATGAAAGTTTGCTTTATTTTTACACCAAGGCAGCAAAATTACAAAACAATATAATTGCATCAATGGATGCAGTGGCATAGCTAGAGGGATGCAAAACACTAAGTTTTGTAGGGACCCTCACTGCAGTGTGCAAACACGCCTTCCTCTCCCCTTCAGAGCTGTTCCAGGCCCCTAGGGCAAAATAGAGGCCTCCATTTTGCTCTAGGGGCCCGGAACAGCTCTGAAAAGGAGGGGAGAGGCTGCTTGCATGTTGCGGTGAGGCTCCCTGCAAAACCTAGTGCTTTGCACCCCCCCAGGTATACCACTGAATGGAGGTTTTGGTTACACACAAACTCCCAAAGATTTTGACAAAGCCTTTAATTTAACTTGGGCAGCTTCAATGACCAGTCTCCCTCTCCCTTCTCTAATTTCTTGTTTAATTTTCTCTTAGTATTATGTCAAAGGATGTCTAATTCCTGACTCCCTGCTCTAAAACACTTCTCTAATCTCCTCTTTGACCAAACAAGGTTTTATTTGTTTGTTTAATTCTGGAGAGAAAGTATCCCGTTTCCTATGGATTATCGAAGCAACAAGTAGCCTTATAACAAAAGTAAAGAAAGTGAAACTGGCTTCTGAAGTCTTTAAAGTGAGGGCTTCCTATTCACTTCTTTTCTGACTGTGATCTCTACCTCCTTTATGGCTGTGGCAATGACTTCTGATCACCTCTAATGCAGGCTGCCTCTCTCAGATTAGCTTGTCTTCAAGATAAACTAATCAAAATCTCCTTAATCTTCCTCATCAACATGTTCTGTGGACTCCAACACATCAGCTTCTTACATTTAAAGAATTTTTTTTTTTTTGAAGATCACTATGATATTATGGTTATTCAGAATATTTATCTACTGTTTTTCAACAAAGAGTAGTTCACAAAGCAGTTTACACAGCAAAATAATCAATAAATGGTTCCTTGTCCCCCAAGGGCTCACAATCTAAAAAGAGACACCAGCAACAGCCTCTGGTACAAGCACCATGCTGAGTGAAGAGGGACAGTTGCTCTCCCCCTGCAAATATAAGAGGACTTTTAAAAGGTGCCTCTGGGCCCAGTTAGTAGGGGTTACATTAGAATTAAACAATTAAATTATAATTTTCTGACTTGTGTTACTCGCTATCCTTCAATCTCTATCTGAACTTCATCCTAGATTCTATTTTCATTTTGTGGTTGATATTCTAAATCTGATTTGATTTTTGGGTGTTTTTTGTTTTGTTTTTGTTTGTTGTTTTGTTAAACAGCTTACTCAGAAATAAAACACATGAGAAATTTGTCCATGGAATTCAGGGTCTGGGCCCTAAGCAATGAAACCAATAAACCAGTGCTGGGGAAACCACAGGAGCAGAGCTTAATGAAAATGGGAGGTACATCTAACTTGTACACTTCCTCTTTGAATTTGTACAAGTTGAATGCACTAGACATAATTATGGTTTGATCTGCATAAAGACCAGCCACTAAATTCAAACTCAGAATTTAGTGTGGTCAGAATGTAGACCTGTTTGCATCAGATGGTTCAGCTCTTGGGTATAGTCCTTATTTTCACTCTACCCCAACTAATTCATCTCCTGGTTATTGGCTCATTCAGAATTTAGGTGGTTTGTGTGGCTGAATAAATTCACCATAGCAGGAAGTATGAGAGAGCTCACTTGCAAAACAGACTGAATGAGCAAATTTAACGGAGCCAGTTACCCATGGAGGATCTTATCGAAACACCACTATTTGGTGTCCTTTGAGTCCCATCTTTCATCTGGAGTAGTCCTATGCCCCCCGCCTTCATCAGCACAATATCAAACAGCTGGAGTTTTGGCAGCTCTGAGGATGTAGAATTTTGAAGTGACTGGACTAACAGAGAAGCCAGCCATTTCTGAGCAATGAGTTGAAAATCTTAAAACTGTTTTTGTTAATTAGTCACTGATAAGTAGATGTTAATGCTGGCTGTGGAAAAAAGGAAGCCTTTGTCAAAAGTTTGATCAACCAACCCTTTTAAGGTTGTCAGAGCAAAGTATGAATTAAAATCACAGAATGTGTGAGGGGGGTCTCCAGGAAAATCAGTGATGAGAAGATAAGATGTTGCTGACTAAGGATAAAAAATTAGACAAAAACAAAAAAAAGGAACTCAGAATGTTTCACTTAAAGGAACCTCTAACCCAGGTTTGAGATTATCTCTGCGCCTAATCCTAACTGCTTCCAGCCCTGCACCAATTCACAGTGTTGTAAATGTACCATAAGGCAGGTCTGTAATGACTCAAGAGGTAGCAGTGCTGGTGGGATGCCGGCCTGCCAACGCTGCATTCAAAGCCCCCAGCTGCCAGCGCAAGCAGGTAAGGTGCCAAGTGGCACAAGTGCATGAGGAAGGTGGTGGGAAAGCAGGGACAGGCTGTTTCTGGGCCGGGGAGAGCGAAATGGGGGCAAATTGGGTCCAGGAGGGAGGCAGGATCAGCTGCATCCTAACCCTGTTCCCTGGCCACCTGCATTACATCGGGCTTCCCGGATTGCACCAGCTAAATAGGGCATAGGGCAGGCTGGGGCATTACTCAGGGTAAAGGGCCATACAGCTAGGATGTTACTTGGGGCAAGGGGAAATTTTTCCCCTTACCACCTCTAGCCACCTCCTAACTTGGACACAACATGGCTGTGTCAGCGAGGTTAGGACTGGGCTGCCCTTTGGCAAAAGCAAGTTTGGGAATATAAGTACTTCACTGCTAGTTTCTACAGAAAAAAACCTGTTTCATTCTAACGAATACATTTCATTCACTTAATTACCAGAATAAAGGCATTAAGTTACATTATCAATATCTGGGCAGGATGTAAAAAGTTGGTGTCCCCAGACCTGTGTCATGAATTGTGCAATATTAGCTCAGGTGGTCCCACTTTGCCGAGTGTCTGTGCCGTCCCACTTTCAGACGTAAACCACAAACCCAAACAGCGTTAAAAAGGCTTCATGCAAGTTTATTCCTGCAACCAACAGAGTTCAGATGGACAAAACAGCATTTAGGTGTATTTCTCATGCCCCATGTATAGCTGGTTGTTGTCCATAACCCAAGCTATTGAAATTAATGACCCACTGGCACATAGGATTGAGGGCCACCACTGCAGCCTCCACAGTGCTGTAAGGCCACACCTGGAGTATTGTGTCCAGTTCTGGTCGCCACATCTCATAAAGGACATAGTTGAAATGGAAAAGGTGCAAAAGAGAGCGACTAAGATTATTACTGGGCTGGGGCACCTTCATTATGAGGAAAGGCTACGGTGTTTGGGCCTCTTCAGCCTAGAAAAGAGACACCTGAGGGGGGACATGGTTGAGACATACAAAATTATGCATGGGAAGGATAAAGTGGATAGAGAAATGCTCCTTACACTCTCGCATAACACCAGAACCAGGGGACATCCACTAAAATTGAGTGTTGGGAGAGTTAGGGCAGACAAAAGAAAATATTTCTTTACTCAGCGTGTGGTTGGTCTGCGGAACTCCTTGCTGCTGGATGTGGTGACGGCATCTGGCCTGGATGCCTTTAAAAGGGGATTGGACAAGTTTCTGGAGGAAAAATCCATTATGGGTTACAAGCCATGATGTGTATGTGCAACCGCCTGATTTTAGAAATGGGCTATGTCAGAATGCCAGATGCAAGGGAAGGCACCAGGATGCAGGTCTCTTGTTATCTGGTGTGCTCCCTGGGGCATTTGGTGGGCCGCTGTGAGATACAGGAAGCTGGACTAGATGGGCCTATGGCCTGATCCAGTGGGGCTGTTCTTATGTTCTCCACGATATCCAGCATATTAGTAGATGACCAGTCTGGCAGGAGAAGTAAGTAAAGTTTTATTTACCTCTCTGGCTGCTGTCTGGTCCCCTATGGGCCTACTCATTTTTATACTAACTTTTTTGCTGGCATAGAGATCTATGGGGATTCCAGATCTGGTCCTTGTTACTATCACTGAAATCCATCCCAACCCATCCACCAATCCAGCCTGTCCCAGCCTGATTACCACCCCATGTGCCCCCACCACCAACTGCACCATGCCAACAGTCTTTGCACCAGCAGCAGCGCTCAGCAGATTGTCAAAGAGGCTGATGCAATGGCAGATCTTACAGTATGCTAGGAGACCTCAGGATCCACCAGCGTAACATGTGCATAGGATTGGGCCATACATTTCTTATTTAGGTGCTTTTGGGTTTTGCAGTTGCATTCTGTATTTTGTTTTAATGTTTTTATTGCACTGTTCTTTATGGTCACTTACAATTACTGCACTTCATATTCTTTTTTTTCATATTTTACTGTTTTTTTCTCTATATTGTATGCTGCCTTGAATACTCTGTTTATTCAGCAGAAAATGTGGGATACAAATCACTTAATAAAATAAATAATAAACCCACTATCCACAATTTGCATACACCAGATGTAGCCACGTTGATATAAAGCAAATCAATGCCATGCCATGCCATCCCTGTTGGCAGCTGCAATACTGTTGGATCACCAACAAGTTTTATCCTTGTGAATCCTGACCCAAAGACTACTTCTTAATAGTTGCATGGCAGAGTGAGGTTTGCAGGGATTTGCACTATTTATTGTTTCAACTCTATATGGGGTGATATTCTACCTATGGGCAGCCCAGTCCTAACAGTGGCAGTCGTGCTGGGGTGCAGCGGTGCCAAAATGCTTTATCCAGCAGCCTGTTGGAGGCCTGCTTGGGGCAAGGGAACTTTTGTTCCCTTCCCCCAAGTAAGGACGCAGGATCTGCAATGGGTCTCCTCCATTCTGTGCCAGCAATTTTGCCAGCACAGAGTGGATGGGCTCCATGTTAGACTTTTCAGCCCTGCTTTCTCTCCACCCCAGAATGCCTCCCCTCCCACCCAGAAACCCTGCACTGCAGGTGCTCACCCAGTGTCTGGCCCAGCACTGGCGCTCTTCTGGTACTATAAATGTGCTTTACAACATGTTTACAGCACCCAGCGCCAGAGCTGGGAGGGCATAGTACTGGGAAGGTATAGAATTGGGCCCTAAATTTCTTCCTGTCATGTATCTATTGAAGACATGGGAATATGCTTCAACCCTTGTGCATGGTGGAAACAGCTCCATCAGGAATCTGGATATAGGTCAGATATGGATAATTATGATCGGCTCCTTGAGGAGGTTCTGTTATCTGACCATTTCCTGATGCTTTAAATAACTTTTTTTTAATGCAGATAAAAGCTCTGTGGTCACTGGACATATCAATCCAGTAGATTGGAAACAATGGCACACTGCATCCAAAGATAGAAAAGATACAATAAACAAACTTTCCAGAATCTTCATGAGACAGGGCCAGTCCATCCATGAGGCCAACTGAAGCAGTCACTTCAAACAGCAGATCTGTGGGAGGTGCCCATGTCTGTCCACCTACTTGATTCCACTTACCACTTTCTCCTTCCATTCCCTGGACTGGAAAATGAAGGGGAGGTCAGAGAGGAAGAAAAATGTGGAGTGGATGACAGTCTGAGCGAGAAAATGGGAGAATTGTTCAGATATTGTTATACAGTGCAATCCACCACAGTGAAATCCATTTTTTATATTAAAAAAAAAAGCCTCCACCCCACTAAGGGAACAAAAATGTTGCTTTCTCACTTTCCTTGGTAAATCCACAGGCAGCAAAATATTACTGCCTTGGGTTTTGTTATTTATTTCATAACCCGGATCTTTTTCAGAGTTTCATTTCATGAATAAAATGTGCACATCATTCAAAGTTTACCCTGAGTAACTTTTGTACAGTTCACAGCTGTCTTTGCAGTCTTCTAGCTGGGTGATGTAGATGAAACACCACATTCTTCTGTCCTAAAGACAAGGAACAAAACCATGAAGCAACGTGGCAAATTGAGTCAGTATTAAAGCCAATATACAGAACTCATGAAACCAAAGGACAGGCACACACACGACAGACCTATTCACTGAACAGTGTTCCATTGTTGTTTCCCACCCCTGAACCTCTACCAGGGGTTTCCAAAGTTTTTGGCTGGAGGGCCACATCATCTCTCTGACACTGTGTTGGGGGCTGGGGGAAAAAAAGAATTAATTTACATTTAAAATTTGAATAAATTTGCATAAGTTTACATAAATGAATATATTAAAGATGAACTTATATGAATGAATGGTCTTGCAATAGCTTAAGGCCTATAAAAGGCCTTGCACAAAGCAAGGCTGGCCTTTTCTTTGCTGCCTCTGCTGCATCACAGACATGAAACAGCAAGCAGTGGAGGGAGCCCTCATCCCACAGCTCATGCGAGAGGTCAAACGGTCGCCCTCATGCTGAGAGCAGTTGCGTCGGGCTAGTGCAGGCGCCAAGAAATCTCCAGAGGCTAATTGGAGACTTGGGGCTACCTGAGGGCCACATTGAGAAGCCTCAAGGGCCGCATGCTCTACACGGTTCAATCAGGATTGAATCTCTGTCTCTAGCATGCTCTTCCCATGCATAGAGAATATAATGCATAAATCAAAAGATACCATGTTTATTCCAACACTGACCTTCAAGCTTCTGCAGTCTAAATTCTCCTTTCAAATGGGATCTGAACTGCAGGATCAGGGAGATGTTGCATTCAAATAAGTACACTATTGCTCCCATTCCCCATATATTTTATATCCATTGCAGTGATAGTTGTTTTGTTCTAGAACAAAGTCACTCCACTCAGTGTGGGTTCCCCCCCCATCCTCAATCAACTTTCCACTCAACTCTGATGGGGTATGCAGCTGTTATCCCTACCTTGTGACTGCCAATGCACACAGCCAGGTCATGGCCCAATCTGTATTTCTAAGTCCTAAATCTTTTAAGATTTTAGTTCTAGGCCAACGGTCTGGTTATATGTTTAACCAAATGTCAACTGAGTCCTGACACATCCTGACAACCTAAGTATTTAGTCAAGTAAAGTTATCTTTAGTTTTAAGTGAGTTGGAATAATTGAAGCACAATACTGTAAGATGAGTTTTCATTTTGTGCTTCACTGGAACCTGAAACAGGTTTCACCACTAAGATCTGATAATGTTTTAAGGCTTCAGAGATATGGTAAATGACCTTATGTTTAAGAACTGATACAATTGTAGCACAGGGGAGTTTGATGGATTCGGTTTTGCTTTCTATACTCCTGGCCTAATTGATTCACCCTGTGTGTGTGTGTGTGTGTTAAGATCTGTAGAAAATTGTTTGGTGGGTCTCATGATCTGAAGATAAGAATATCTAAGAACATAGGAAGAATCCTGGTCCAGCAGCCTGTTTCACAAAATGACGAGATAGAGGATCCCAGGAAGTCCAGAACCAAGGCATGAAGGCAATAGTCCTTCCCCATTACTTGCTTCCCAGATGCCTCTGGACTTGGAGTTCTGTTTAGCTATAGCAATAATAGCTACTGGTATCCACTATGAAATCCAATTGCCTTTTCAAAGTCACATTTTGTGGAGGCAAATTCCACGTTAATTATCAATTGTAACATCAGATGGAAAAGTCTGCTGAAAAGGAGAACTTTTGTCTGCCCTCCTGAAACTGTTGATCAATTTCATGAGATAACTCTAAGTTCAAGTGTTATGAAGGAGCGGAAAAAAACTTCTATCCACTTTCTCCCAATTCTGCATTATACTGCAAACTTGTACTGTGCTCCTCTAGGACCAAATTAAATCTCTGGGGGCAACTACACATTTGTTCACATGTATATCTCAAGCAGGGATGGGGGTCAGAGTCATTCCATCAATGAGGCCAACTGAGAAAGTCACCTCAGGCAGCAGACTGGCAAGGGTGCCCAGTTTTGACTGCCTCCTTCTCCACAGCACCTTGTCCCCCTCCCCCCTGGACTGCAAAAGGAAGAGAGGGATTGAGAGGAAACATAGAAGAAAGGAGAGTGGTGAGCTCAAGTGTCACTCTCTCCTCCACACTTCTTCTTCCTCTCTCCTGTTTTCCTTTTACAGTCTAGGGCAGGGGTGCCCAAACCCCGGCCCTGGGGCCACTTGCGACCCTCGAGGCTTCTCAATGCAGCCCTCAGGGAGCCCCCATTCTCCAATGAGCCTCTGGCCCTCCAGAGATTTGTTGGAGCCTGCGCTGGCCTGATGCAACTGCTCTTAGCATGAGGGCAACTGTTTGACCTCTTGCATGAGCTGTGGGATGAGGGCTTCCTCCACTGCTTACTGTTTCACATCTGTGATGCAGTAGCAGCAGCAAAGGAAAGGCCAGCCTTGCTTTGTGCAAGGCCTTTTATATGCCTTGAGCTATTTCAAGACCTTCATTCATTCATATAAGTTCATCTTTAATATATTCATTTATGTAAACTTATGTAAATACTTGAGATTCAACTCACTGAATAAATTGGCGCCATGTGTACACTTGGCTACCTCAGTATTCAACCCCAAATAGTATATGAAACAACATCAAAGGCAGGATTCTTTCACTTCGTCAGACTTGCATACACATAGGTACAAACTTCAGGTGCCCCTCTACCAGGAAATATGTTTCCCATACTACAATGCTGTCCTTCACAGCAATGTGAGACCTCTCCACTTTTTGAGGCAAAACCTAAATTGGTCTTCTAAACCTGCAGCACTCGTCTCCTGGTAATGGCAGAATTACTACAAGGTTTTGAAGATCACAGTAACTGCCCAACAATAAACGTATCGAGATTAAATGTCCATGTCCTGCAATGTCTGTGATCATTTGGAGGACTCCTTAACCCATTTTTGCCCGGCCCACAGGTGTATACTCTTTATCCCTGTTGTGTGGATGTAACATTGGACAGAAAAGGCTTAACAATGGCTCCCTGGGGAGCCATGGAAACCAACCAGGGGAGCTGCGGTGTCCTTGCAAAAAACCTGTTGCCAATGTATGATTTCAATCCTAATGGGGAGCCAATGGCCCAGTAGGTCAAGGGAGCTGCCAGTTGAAATAGTTTGGGAACCATTGCCTTACATCAACTATCTACTGCAATGGACTCTGTAGGGCATCCTCTTCCTTGTCCCCAATCCCACTCTAAGCAGGAAAACTGGTTGTCCATGTGCAGTTTCAAAACGTTTACTTACAGCAGAAATGCTTTGCTTGCATCAATTCCACAAACTCCTTAAAGCCTCTGTGAGAAAAGTTAGGTACTTCTCCTGAGGTTCCAATCTGACGCTAGCCCAGAGTTACCATACCTATGAGTACATGGCATGTCTCATCCTATGTATACTTAACCAAACAGAATTTGCTTCTGCGTAAACATACGCAGGACTTATTGCAACTATGTAGCCTGACGTACACTTGTTTAAGAGAAATGAATGCGACAGCACAACGTTTCTCAATGTATGTCCTCTGTCATACCACTTTGCATGTTCCACCTATTGGAAGCACCATAGGAAGTAACTGGCAATGATGTCATATTTGGATTAGGAGTCCAGATGCAATAAGGGTGGATGTGAGGGCTTTTCCAATGGTGCAAAAAGCACACACTGGAGCTTTCTCCATGAAGCTGAGCATCCTACTTCTCCATAATCCATTGCATTGTGGTCCATTCAATGGATCAGTGTGGTCCATTCAATTCCTAGTGTTTAATTTCTTAATTCCTTTTTTCACACTGCACAAAATTTAACTGACAATACAGATAATTTTCAGTAACTTTTCATGATCCCAAAATCTCTAGCAGGAAGTCACACAGTACTACTAATTCAGATCCCAACAATGAGAATGGGTTAAGAATTACGTGGTCCAGTGTGGATCAACTTGTGCTTTATGAATATTATTCCAGAGGCATAGCTAAGAGATCTAGCACCCAGGACCCCCAAAATACTTAAAACTCCCTGGGTGTAAGCACAGTCCGGGTATTAATACTCCCTGGGGGCTTGAAGCTCAAAACACTCCTCCTGGGGTATGTGGGAGGTGGTCTGAGGTTCAGGGAAGCCTCCTTGGGCCTTAGAAGGTCTTCTGGGTGTTAAAAGGCACTTCCAGTTTTAGCGCAGCCTTCCCAGGCCTCAGACGATCTCCAAGAGACACTCCTCCCCAAGGAGTGGTACCTGGGGCAATTTACCCCCCCCCCTTAGTTACACTACTATATCATTCTTTTACTTCCCATTCACCCGGTTTGGGAAACTCCTTTTGGAGCTCTTCATAGTCTACTTGAGATTCAACTCACTGAATAAATTACTGAAATACCCTGCTGAAATCCATCATCCCACCTACTGTGGGAAGTGAAAGAATTTTGTCCCTGCAGCTCCAGTCATCAGCAGGACCTGTCACTCTCATCAGTGCTTATGCACCGACTCTGTCGTCTCCAGCAGAAGCCAAAGACAAATTCTATGATGACCTGGCCACCACTATCAAGAAGATCCCTGTAAAAGAGCCATTGTTCATCCTCGGCAATTTCAATGCTAGAGTTGGTGCTGATAACAGTTCATGGCCCACTTGCTTAGGTCAGTTCAGCACTGGGAGGATGAACGAAAATGGCCAACACCTGCTAGAGTTTTGCTGTCATCACGGTCTCTGTGTCAGCAACATGTTCTTCAACACAAAGCCCCAACATAGAGTCTCTTGGAGACATCCAAGATCAAAGCACTGGCACCAGCTCAACCTGATCCTCACCAGACGCTCCAGCCTTCCCAGCATCAAGATCACACGCAGTTATCATGGTGCTGCCTGCGACACTGACCACTCCCTGGTGTGCAGCAGAGTGAAACTGCAAACAAAGCGACTGTATCACATGAAAAAGGAAGGAAGACCTCGCATTGATACCAGCAAGACCCGGGATCAGAGAAAAGTGGAGGAATTTGCATGAGCGCTTGAGGAATCTCTTCCAGGCCTGGCTGACGCAACTGCATCCAACGGATGGGAACATTTCAAGAATACCGTTTACAACACCGCCTTGTCCATATTCAGCAAGAAGACCAACAAGGCGGCAGACTGGTTTGAAGGCTACTCTGAGGAGTTGACACCAGTCATTGAGGAAAAGAGGAGAGCTCAAGCAGCATACAAGGCCTGTCCCAGTGAGCGCAACCTGCAGGTCCTCCGAGCTGCTCGCAGCAAAGTCCAGCAGACTGCCAGGAGATGTGCTAACGTCTACTGGCTCCAGCTCTGTTCCGAGATACAAATAGCACCTGACACGGGCAACATCAAGGGGATGTATGATGGTATCAAGCAGGCCCTAGGTCCAACACAGAAGAAAATTGCCCCTCTGAAGTCTGCCACAGGCGAGGTCATCCAGGATCGGGCACAGCAGATGGAATGCTGGGTGCAGCACTACTCTGAGCTATATTCCAGAGAAAATGCAGTCACCGAAGAAGCACTGAACAACATTGTGTGCCTGCCTGTGCTGGAAGAGCTTGACAGTGAACCAACCCTAGAAGATCTTCACGTGGCCCTGGACTCCCTTGCCTTTGGCAAGGTACCTGGAAAAGACAGCATCCCTGCTGAGGTCCTAAAATGCTGCAAAGAGATCATCGTCACTGAGCTGCATGAAATCCTCTGTCTTTGCTGGAGAGAAGGTGGAGTACCTCAAGACATGAGGGATGCAAACATCATCACGCTGTACAAGAACAAAGACGACAGGGGTGACTGCAACAACTACCGCGGCATCTCTCTCCTTAGCGTTGTAGGAAAGCTGTTTGCCCGAGTTGCACTAAAGAGGCTCCAGGTACTTGCAGAGAGCGTCTATCCAGAATCGCAGTGTGGATTCCGAGCCAACAGGTCCACCACTGATATGGTATTCTCCCTTAGACAACTGCAGGAGAAATGCAGGGAACAGCGACAGCCACTCTTTATAGCCTTCATAGATCTCACAAAGGCTTTTGACCTGGTCAGCAGAGATGGCTTCTTCAAGATTCTCCCCAAGATTGGATGTCCACCCAGGCTCCTCAGCATCATCAGATCTTTCCACAAAGACATGAAGGACACTGTTGTCTTCGATGGCTCCACATCAGACCCTTTTGAAATCCGAAGTGGAGTGAAGCAGGGCTGTGTTCTTGCACCAACCTTGTTTGGAATTTTCTTCGCTGTTCTGCTGAAGCATGCCTTTGGAACTGCAACAGAAGGCATCTATCTCCGGACCAGATCAGACAGAAAGCTCTTCAACCTCTCCAGACTGAGAGCAAAGTCCAAAGTCCAGCTGAAATGTCTTCATGACTTCCTCTTTGCCGACGATGCAGCTGTCACTACCCACTCTGCCAAAGATCTCCAGCAGCTCATGGATCGTTTTAGCAAGGCCTGCCAAGATTTTGGACTGACGATCAGCCTGAAGAAAACACAGGTCATGGTTCAGGATGTGGACTCACCTCCCAGCATTACAATCTCTGCGCATGAACTGGAGGTTGTCCATGACTTTGTGTACCTTGGCTCAACGATCTCTGACACTCTTTCTCTCGATACCAAGCTAAACAAGCACATCAGTAAAGCAGCTACCATGTTTTCCTGACTCACAAAGAGAGTCTGGTCCAACAAGAAGCTGACGGAACAAACCAAGATCCAGGTCTACAGAGCTTGCGTCCTGACTACACTTCTGTACTGCAGCGAGTCATGGACTCTTCGCTCACAACAGGAGAGGAAACTGAGCGCTTTCCACATGCGCTGCCTCCGACGCATCCTCGGCATCACCTGGCAGGACAAAGTTCCAAACAACACAGTCCTGGAACGTGCTGGAATCCCTAGCATGTATTCACTGCTGAAACAGAGACGCCTGCGTTGGCTCGGTCATGTCGTGAGAATGGATGATGGCTGGATCCCAAAGGATCTCCTCTATGGAGAACTCGTGCAGGGAAAGTGCCCTACAGGTAGACCACAGCTGCGATACATCTGCAAGAGGGATCTGAAGGCCTTAGGAGTGGACCTCAACAGGTGGGAAACCCTGGCCTCCGAGCGGCCCGCTTGGAGGCAGGCTGTGCAGCATGGCCTTTCCCAGTTTGAAGAGACACTTGGCCAACAGTCTGAGGCTAAGAGGCAAAGAAGGAAGGCCCATAGCCAGGGAGACAGACCAGGGACAGACTGCACTTGCTCCCGGTGTGGAAGGGATTGTCACTCCCGAATCGGCCTTTTCAGCCACACTAGACGCTGTTCTAGAACCACCATTCAGAGCGCAATACCATAGTCTTTCGAGACTGAAGGTTGCCAACTAACTAATAAACTTATGTAAATTTATTCAAATTTTAAATGTAAATTAATTATTTTTTTCCCAGGCCCCTGACACAGTGTCAGAGGGATGATGTGGCCCTCCTGCCAAAAACTTTGGACACCCCTGGTCTAGGGCAGTTTTTCTCAAACTTTGGGTCAGGACCTAATAGCTGGGTTGCAAGCCAATTTCAGGTGGGTACCCATTCATTTCAATATTTTATTTTTAATATATTAGACTTGATGCTACCATGGTATGTGATTGTACTTGGGGAAATGTTTTAACAGGCTACTCTGTATATGCTTTTAACAATAATAATAAATGGGACTTACTCTTGAGTAAGTGTGGGTAGGATTGTACCCTGGGATTGTTAAAAATTTTCCTGCTTGATCATCTCACTTCCTGTCATGACACCACTTCTGGTGGGTCCTGACAGATTCTCATTCTAAAAAGTGGGTCCCAGTCCTAAAAGTTTGAGAACCACTGGTCTAGGGAGTATAAGGTAGCAGAGGCTGGCACAAAAACAGGTATGGGGGGGATAGCATTTGGCATGCTGCTTTAGTGTGGGGAAGACTGACTTTAGCGTAGTGGGTTCTACCTTTTATATCAAAAGAAGTGCATGAGGATGAGAGCAGAACCTGCCCTGTTACCTACCTTAGCCCACTTGCTCTTTTCCCTGTCAGAGGCTGGGTAAGATTATTTCCCCTTCCTTCCTAACACATTTATTATTCAGCCCAAAAGAAAAGGTCCACAACAGCAGCTGAGCCATGTGATTGTTTTCTAGTACATTCATTCCTTGTGCAACCAGCATCTCCTCCTGGCATGTTGCACCTTGCCTGCTCCTGTTCCTAGCTTGTGGCATGCCACAACCAGAACATTTACATGTATACACAAATAATGTGGCAGCCGGGGTAAATCGAGACTGGCCTCCTGTGATTTTGTATAGCTTTGCCTTGGGTAGAGCAGCATCTTATTCCTGTTGTACCTTGTGAGGCTACAGTCGAATGCACAATTGCCTGGGAGTAAGAGCCACTGAAAACAATTGGGACTTACTTCTGAGTAGACCTGCAGAGGACAGAGCTGTCAGGCAGCTGAAGTACCTTTCCAGATGCAGTAGAGGACTGTGGCCCTATCGAGTTACACAGGAATAAGTCCCACTGAGTTAGCCTGCCTCAGACTGGACTTACAGCCCAATCCTATCCACACTTTCCTGGGAGTAAGCCCCATTGACTCTAATGGGACTTACTTCTGAGTAGACATGCATAGGATTGGGCTCTTAAACAGCAAGGCAGCAGAGAGAGAGAGGCATCTGTTTAAAATCTATGACACATCCCTGGAAGTGCATTTGTCATCAGCTTGTTCCAAGAGATCTGCCCCTCCACTTTCTCGCCTCAACATCCTGCTGTGATCGGTGTAGTGTGCAAGAAAAAAAGAGCGTCCCCTCTCGTCGAGCCCTGCTCCCCCTCCCAGCCTCAGCGGTGGGGATGAATAGGGGTCAGGGGGAGCTTTGACTGAGGACCGCCACATACCAACTGCACAAGCGAGGGTGGTGGGGAGAGAGGGAGGGAGAGACCCTCTTTCCTTCCCTGCCAAACTTTTCAGCCCGACTTTCCCAGATTGCGCTTCTCCCCTCCTGCTAAGGATCAGGTGCATCAGGGGATTTCATCTCACCCTCCGGATTTACTTGGGAGGGGGGAGGAGAAAGTTCTTGCCAGTTGCCTTCTTTGAGGGTCTTCCATTTCCCCATTTCTTCCCTTGGGCTCCTCCTCCTTCCCCTCCTCCGAGAGGGGAGGGGGAGAGGGATGGGAGGCTCCTCCAGAGCCGGACCAGCCAAAAGAAGGGAATTGTTGGAGAGTTCAGTCATCCAAAAAGCCTCCTTCCAGATGGAGGGTCCGGCTGCCTCCATCCCAGTGCCTTTCTCCTGTCCCCGCAGTGTCCCTTTCCTCTTCCGCTGACCTGGGGAGGAGACTCTTTCCAAAGCCCCGCCAGCCAGCCAGCCAGCCTTCCTCCCCTCCACCCAGATCCTGAGTCCTCCAGCCTTCCTTTGGTGAGTGCCTCGCAGATCCGTCCGGCCTGGGGTTCGTAGGCTCTTTGTTGCTGTTCTCTCTCTCTCTCCCCCCCCCTTCTGTAACTTGCGTCTCCCTTCAGCATCACCCGAGATCAGGGCTGGCTGAACCAGCAGCAGCCCCCAAACACCCCCCCAAAAGTTGGATCTCTCAACAGCGAGAGCTGAAGTTGCTCCTTGTGGGTTCTGGAAGAGCGTTTGTTGTGCTGGACGTTTGGGAGGAGGCGGGGAGGGCATGGATGCTTTTAGGGGGGAATGGGCTCGATCCACAAGGAGCAACCGAGATCTGGGTTTGTTTTTCCACTCGGCAGGTGGGATTTTGCAGTCTGGTGGTTGGACTTTTTGGCCAGCATCTCAGCAGGAATGGAGGGGCCTCTGTTGAACTCCAGCTCTTAAGTCTCGCTAGCAAAGATCAACTTTTCTTTTTCTTCCCCATCAAGGGGGGAGAGATCATCAAGGAACTGCAATCAGATGGATTTCTTGCAAAGTTTTTGTAGGACTTTGCAAAGAGGAGTTTGTGTGTGCGTGTGTCAGGGGGAAGCATCTCAACTCAGCAGCATCTTTTTTTTTTTTTTTTTTTTTTTTTTTGCTTGTGACTGTGCAGGATTTGCTGCTGCTCCTCTCCAGCGAACGCATGGATGGTTTTCCTCTGAGTGAAACCAGCCCTGTTGTCTGCATTTTCTTGGCCAGTTGTTTGTTCTGTGGCCCTTTTGTGGTTCTCTTTTGAATAGGCAGAAACTGGAGGTAGTTGGCTGCTTTCTTCCCTCGAGCTGGGTTTTTAGAAGAGTCTGTAACTAGAGGCTTTGATTGCAAGAAAGTTTGCCTAAAGTTTACTTCGAGGAATTGAAAGAGAACATCCTTTTTTTGGTAGCAGAGACAGTGGCATCCTGATTCAGATGTGTTCATTTTTTAAAATATATACCGTAAACACTTGTTGATTAACTGGGGGGGGGAGGGTAAAACTTTGATACCTCCAGTATTCATGCCTTGATTTATTTAACCATCTGGGGCACTATCCAGCCAAAATTAAACCCTTCTTAATATCTACGGACTTTAAGGAAAGGAATTTCAGCTCAATTCTCCCACTGATTTCAGTAGGACTAAAAAAAGTGTATTCGTTTGGCCAGATTGTGTCCCATGGTGTTCTTGTGAAATGTATGTGTTCTTTCAAGACAGTATGTTAGTACGGTAAACCTGTAATGTATATATACATTTTGTTTATGGACAACTTGCAGAACCTCTTCTAAGGGAACTGAGATTTTAGGGGGCGGGGTGGGGACTAATCCTTTTATGACAAGTGCAACTTTTAAAAACTTCCCTTAAAATGGCTTCTTTCTTCTCACCCCCTCACCACTACTTTAAGAATATAAACCTACAGTTCATTTTGATTGTGTGAATGTTTGAAGAATGGACATTATATTTTTTAACTGATTTGCATAACTGGGAACTACATGCATTTCACTGTGTTGCCCTTTAGGCTCCCCAATGACTTAATGAAAACACTGAAAGCAGGCAATGTAATGCATCACTTTCCTCTCTTGTGGGCAAAGACCAGAGTCTATCTGCAGGTGTCTGTTACTAACAAGGACCAAGATATAATGACAACAGATGAGGATCTAGTTTCTCCATCTGCCAGTGTAGTGGATCCAAAGGGGAACTGCTCTCTTTTAGCAATAAACCACATGGTCTGTCTGGACTCACAGTGCTCGAGCTGCCTGTGGTTTTAAGACTGCTGCATTTTCCCAGCTACTTTGGGGTCTCTCAGTTCTATGCATAGGCTCCGTTTGCACTATCTCTGAAACATGACGGTCTGAAAGAGTAAGAGCCACAAAACAGAGAGCAGTTTTATTGGTTCAACATCTGTTGTGAAGAGTATGCACCCTTGCTGAGCATTGCTGAGAGGCAGAACTCTTTCTAGAGAGGCCTAGTATTAAGGTACAATGAAGATACCCGCTTCGTTGCTGTCAACAGAAGGGTGGTTTTGTTTGTCTTCTTTTGCGTTCAGATCTCCCTCCTCCCCAAATTGAACTACTTTCTGTAAGTAACCACCCTTCCCTGACAGCACTGGGTATACAGTATACAGTTTGCTGCTTAGAAGTGTTGGTGCAGCTGTCATAGAAGAACAACAGTCTTTACTAACTACTCGAGAAGTTTTCATTATGTAGTTAACATCCAAATGAATTCTATTGCAAAGAGCAGTTTAAAACAGACTCTGGCTTCTTCTTCCTCAGATTGTATAGGAAGGGAATAGACAGTCATGTGTGCTGCGGTTCTGGTACATTGTCCCAAGTGTTATGCACAAACCTAAAAATGTATTCCTTGCTAAAACAACCTTTTCTGTGATAAGTTTCTGCCTGCAAACCCCAGATAGTGTTTCTCTAACTTGTGAACGCAAAACGTTTTTGCGTTCATCACCATTTGCAATAATAAATTATCGCAGCCACAATCAGATTGGAGAGAAGGTGCTGAAACATTTGCTACTGTGGATAAGGCAAGGATGTGCACGAGGTACAGAAAATGAAGCTGCACTAAAAGAATGAGTCAGTTTTCTGATTGATGTACACCTGTATTTAATTCTTAGAAAGGGTAAGTAAGCAAAACACTATATAAAGTGTTTTGTTATTTCCCCTTTCTAAGAATTAAACACAGGTGTACATCAATTGGCAAAGGAAACAATACTAAAACACTCTTTCCCTTTATACCTTAAGAGGTGGCTTGTGGTGCATGCTTAGCTGAAGGTCTTGCCTGTAGTGCAGAAGTAGACCATTGGCACTACTGTTGGTATGGAAGGCTGCCTTTGAAAAAGCACATCACATGGACCTGTTATTGCTCATACTGAAGGGTGTACCATTAGTGAGAATCATGGTAACTGATTAATGTATCCTTATGGAAGTCTCACTGTCAGTAATGGAGTCTAGCAATTCACTTTTTAATGGTACATGTGTGGTCCATCATCCTGGATACTCTTCGATACTCAGTCTACAGATTCATTAGATCAGACCTCTGAGCCTTATCAAATAGTTGTGTGGCAATTTACAAGCTGAACTTTATAACGTTTCAAAGTGCAACTTCCTATGCATGAGCCAGGGAAGTGAAATGTGTGAACAGAACTGAGCATGTTAATCTAGTTGTCTCAAATACATATGCATAAAGATGGGAATGAAATGTTTAGGAATGCTAAAAATACTGTACAATAGATACTAATCCTATCTTAACGGTGAGTGCTGTTTGTTTCTCGTGAAAAGCTCTGAGTCACCCTAGTTGATCTTCACCCATAAGGAATCACTTGGAAGCCCATGGTGTGTTCCAACACTATTTAAATGAGTTCAGAGTTGTCCATGGGCTTTGGACTTGACAAGCTAATGATGCCTTGAGGTTCAGAAGGCGCCTGTGACATCAGAATAGCTGAGCTAATCAGAGGACCTTGCAACTGGCCCATTTTCAAGAGCAATACAAGCCCTCTGTGACATCAGAAAGAATAAGCCAGTGATTTTGAGAGATGTTGGGCAGGCAGAAGGGAGTGCAGCACTGTTAGGAAAGGGATTCAGTGATCCAGACCATCAGATCCCTTCTCCTTTACTAGACCATTAACAGAAATGGTTCTTTTGAACCATTGTTCACAGGATTTTATGAACTACTTTTTGGGAGAAATAAGTATGGGAAAAATAACCTTTTAAAAATTAGTTAAAATATCCCCCCCTCTATTCTTCTACACAGTTATTTGTCTTTTGAACCTTGAGAGTTCCCTGTATCTCAGCCCTCCCCCCCCCCCAGGGCAGTACCTATCACATTCCACACTTCACATTCACCACCATCCACCATCATCTGTCTCTGAGGTTTTTCCTGCTCTCTACTCCACACAATCTAGTCTGACATGAGCACAGCATTAGAGCCATTAACAGAATACATAAAAACCACACCAGCTATGATTTGCTGCTTGCCCCTTTTAAAAATATATAAAATCTGAGGTCTGATCTTTTGTTGGTCACTGATGCTGTGTGCTTTAACAGGACAACCAGTAAACATGGAAGACACAGTATGGTGTCTCTTAATTCTTGCTTTGGTGTACTTAGTACACAGAGAGCCGACTTTAAACCAGGAACCCTGAGTTCCTGTCTTTACTGTCAACCACAAAGCTTATGGGGTTAACTTGGAAAGGTGCCTCTGTGTCTCAGATTATTCTGTGTTATCAAATTCTTGAGAGAATAAATATATGAAGTTTGTTTGAGAAGTAGTCAAATGCCAGTATAGTCTAAAATTCCCCAAGGCAGCTTGTTCCATCAGCTCCAAACTTTTTTCCAAGTCAAAATTTTCTTCCAGCTATTGAACCCAACAGCACTGTGAGGCCAGCCTCTTGGGGAGGCATAGACAGTTGCTAAGAGAGGCCCAAGCGTCTGTTACCCTCTTATAGATTGCTTGCTCCCATAAGTTTAGTTCTACACAGAAATTGCTCAGTGCTATACTAAAAGCTGTATCCCCAAACTTTGTTGAGTGCCAGTGTACCTACCACATATTTTTCCAGATCATACTTAGGTTCTGTGCTATGGGTCCGTATGGCCTTGTTTCCTTCTTTTTTTCTGATTTGATTGCAGTGAAGCTGAGGTTTCTTATTGCCAAGTGCTCCACCTATTTTTTTCCCTAATAGTTGCCTTGAGGAGAAACTGACTTTGTCACAGTAATAAAGTGCACTGTTATATGTTTACTCAGAAGTAAGTCACATTGTGTTTAATTGGACATTCCCAGGTAAGTGTGTACAGGACTGCAGCCTTATTGAGTTTCTAGTTTGCTGCATGATCTTGACATGGATGTTGTTTTGACCACGTTGCCTCCAATGACATGTGTCCTGTTTAGATGATCATCTAAGTCAGTGGTTCTCAAAACTTCTAGCACTGAGACCCACTTTTTAGAATGAAAATCTGTTGGGACCCACCAGAAGCGATGCCATTAACGTGGCAGTGATGTCATGGCTAGAAGTAACATCATCAATTTAGGCTTCAAACCTAAACCGATTAGTCAAAGGTTCCAACACAGTGTGCTTGTGCTGTTGCATAGCTTGGAATTCAAGCATTCCAGCTTGGAAGTCAAAGCAGAATGTAGACTAGAATCCTTCTCCAACCACAGTCCACCCCTCTTTCCAGTATCCCACCTTCCCACCTATTCAGGGCAAATCACCATGCCTGCCCACTGGGAGCCTGCTGTGTCCAGGTGCTCTGTACCCTTTACTTTTAGCTCTGTATTTTTAGCCCTGTACTTTTAGCTCTTTTTTTGGCCTCTGCCTTTCCATTGGACCATTTCAGCGACGTGGAGAGGGGGGGATTTGCTGCATGGGTAACAGCCTATCCTCCATACCTACTTTACCCAGGCTTCGCGCACTGGAGAGGACACTCTGTTCCAGAGCCACCATTCAGAGCGCAATACCATAGTCTTCCAAGACTGAAGGATGCCAGCACTTTTAGCTCTGTATTTTCAATGGCAGCTGAGCTAGGTGCTACGTGACCCACCTGAAATTCGATCATAACCTACCAAGTGGGTCCTGACCCACAGCTTGAGAAACACTGATCTAAGCCATAATTTAGATGATCATAAATAAGCCTGTTCTCCCCATGGTCTTGTGCACTCCCCTTCCTCCTCTTTTGTGCACCAGAATGTGAGATTTGCTTCTGAACTAGCTGCAGTTACCTGTTGGGGACCTTAGGAAACTGGGGTATGATCAAACTGGGTTTTTTAAAAACCAGCCATATGAACAGGCGCTTAGGAGTGGTCCTGAGATAGCTGATGAAGAATATTTTCATTTGTGAGAACACTAATGGGACAAACTCCCTTTTCAATTTACAAATCATTCCTTGTGCCTATTCTTACTACTAGGGACTAGGCAAGTGACTGCATGAGGATGCATCTGCACCTCTTCTATCCTAGCTTCTGGGATCTGCAATGCCAGGCTGAGAAACTTATGCAGTACAAAACAACCTTTCTTCAGTTTCTTAGGGACTTAATTGACACCAGACAATGTAAAAATTCCATTTGCAAGTAAAGTCTCCCTAAGAACATCATCAGGAAAAAGCACCATGATACCAAGCAAAATTTTAAGTGCACTTATACTTCTGTTCATGACACAACTCAATAAAATGCCTCCTTCCTCTGAAATATATTTGTGCTGAAAATCACAAATTTATTTTCAATTTCCTGCCTTTTGCTATCTTTGTATTAAAATCTTTAAAGTTGGCAGGTGGCCTATACATCAGCCAGTCTGATCCCCTCAGGCAGGATCCCATATGAAACATTCCTGGCAGTCTTGTTTTTTTCCCCAAACCTCCAAAAGGAAACTTTACAACCTTCCTTTGTGCAGCAAAATTTGAAGGATTTAAAGAAATTATAGTAAAACTCTAAAACAGTAGCATAGCTATGTGGGGGGCACAGCGCTAAGATCTTCAGGGTGCCTCAACACACCATGGAAGCAGCCCTTAACCTTCAGAGCCATTCTGGGCAGAGAGAGCAAAGTGGAGGCATCTTGCCTCCGCTTTGCTCTTGCCACCCAGCATGGCTCCAAAGGCACATTGAGGCACCCTGCGGATCTTAGCGCTGTGCCCCCCTATAGCTACACTACTGCTTTAAAAGGAAAAAAAAAGTATCAGACAAATGTTTGATCAAATAACCATGTAGGCAGTTGAAAAGCAAAACAAAAACAAAGTTGCTAGTCCTCCTGAAGGGTAGGGAAGGGGTTCAGGCTGGGGTGGATGGGGGGGTGGAGAAGAGTGGAGTTTCCAGACTTCTACAGCAGGAACAGTGGTGTCATCAGCAGGAACTCTGAGGTGCTACCTTTGAACCTTTTTTCAAATGACCTTAGCCAAGAAGAAACATTGAGGCCAAGTGAGAAACATGTCTAGGGTCATATGTTAATGTTTCTAAGGCCATTAACACCATATGCATATGATTATAGCTTAAATTTAACATGAGCTACATACTGGCTCTTTCTAAGGTATCCCTGGAGAAAGACAATGGCTATAATCTCATGCAAATTTTCCTGAGAGCAAGTTCTATTGAGCACAGTGGGATCTTCTTCTGAGTAAATATATTTAACCTAGCACTCTAGTATATTTTTATATTTATTTGGAATATTTCTAACTCACAGATTTCAGTGTTTATACGTTTGTTTTAAATTATCAGAACCCATTCCAATAGTTTAGAATGAAAGGAGGTAGATTTTTAAATGATATATAATAAATTTTGAAGTAGGAATAAGTGAGAAGGGAAGAAAACAGTTTAATGAAAAAATTTAAAGTTTACTTTTTCTGATTAACCAGAGTATTACTTTGGGGGGGGGGGGGAAGTGTCACAGCAAGCTCTTGCACTTCAAAATTTACCATGACACCACTGGGTTCAGGACAATTCACTTTTACCTCGGAACCACACATACATGTCATGGAGAAGGGGTCTGGGGAGAATTCGCTCAGCAGTGGAAGAGCCCTCACCCAGTTCTGTTTCCATGTATGGCTGTCTGCAACTCAATCCCTGTAATTTCAACATACAACTTGCCTTTTAGACATATCAGCATCCTCCTTGCTCACTTCTGCAATCGGTGTCAGAATTCTTGATTTGTGGTGCCAAGAAAAACAATACATTAATAAAGCCTTGGAAGTACCAAATAGAGCACTTCTGTTATTTCTTTATGTCTTGGACATGATTCTTTGATGAAAGAATTGTTTCAGGTTTGAAGATTGCAACACTTTCTTTTAAGATTCCATTCTGGCAATCGACATTCATGTCTTGAGGCTCCACTACTGTATTGCAGTCTGCATGCGGATTCCTGATTGTATGGAACAATCAATCTCCTGATGGTGGAAAGTAGCCGGGAGCATGATTAGTATTGCCAACTCTGACTCAAGCTGTTTTGGGAGATTTTTATTTCCCCAACATCATATAATGCTATTAAGCCATGGAGATCCTGTTAAAATCGCCAGTACTGCTTATGGTAGTTCTGGAGATGGATGCTGTTTCCTGGAGGCTCCAGGCCAGTCCTCGAGAATTGGCAACTCTATGGCTGCCATCCTAACCTCACTTTCCTGGGACTGGGAGTAAGTCCCATTGAACACAATAGGAGTTACTTCTGAGTAGACCTACTTAGGATTGTGCCCTAAGTATGATCACAACTCTTCTAGGGACTTCATTGACTTTCAACAGATTTCTGAACACAATTCAGAGTTCTGGTTTTGACATTCAAAAGCTGAAATGTTTTGGACCTGTCCTAATCCTTGTGTCCCATGCAGATCAGCCAAGAAGGCCTCCTTAAAGATTTCAGCTTTATAAAGTTGTGTATGAGGACTTGTAGAGAAGCATTTGCAGGTGCTGACCCAGAATTGTGGAATTCCCTTCCCTTGGACAGCAGCCAAAGCCCAAACCTGACTTCCATATCCATTCCAGGTTATTTCTTATTCCACCCCTATTTTCCATATCCACTTTAGATGAAGTTTCAGTGCATGAATGTTTTGCTATATAATTGATTCTATAGATTTTATTGAGTCTTGTTTTAAATAAAGACCTCTCAGAACCCTCAGGATGTGTCATTTCAAATGTTAAAGCCTCAGATTGCTTTGTATTTTTGTACCACAACATCATATTGCATAGGCTCACTTTAAAACCAGAGTTCTAGAGCCATGCTAGAACCAGGGTTAAGGAATTAGGAGCAGGCTGCAGGGTCATGCAAGCCCTCATAGCAATGCAACAGTTGCTAACCTTGGCTAGAATGACTGCAGGTCTGTTCCTCTAGTTACTTTGAGCACCTGGTTTTAACCTTGCAGTGGGATGCTGCCAACCAGGTGAAAAAGATCTATGCAATTGGTGCAGTCACACATGCTCTCCTGAAGCATAGAATTGAGCCATATGGGAACAGTCCCTCTCCTGCTAGGTTTGTGTCAGAAGATGACATGAGTCTTTAGCCTATATGTGATTTCTGGCTTTTTAGGTCTTCTTTACAGCAGCATTATAGAATAAATAATCTGTGGTAAGTGTACTCACTTGCTTTGTGGAATTGAAATTTTAATACTGTGCATAGGAGACTGCAACAACATTGGGGAAGTGGCAATGCTGTTTAACCTTAATGTAGCTGGAAGCAAGAAGCAAACAAGAATGGCCATGCTTCTTAAAATGGCATTCCTCAAATATGAAGAAATGCACTGCTAGGCTTAATTGTGCTTGTTAATCCCAATTCTGTGAAATGGCTGGTTCTGAGCTTTTTTGTCCCCACAAGAATTTTAAAAGGATTACTACAGGTTTGCCACTTGTTACGTGTCATCAGTTTGATGCCTGTGGAGCCAGGATTCCAAAACTGCTATGAAAGGGATTGAAACATGCCTTGGAAAATTAAACTACCATGTTGGAATCACCCACCACTCTTTGCCTAATGGGATTGGGGGGAGGGAGGTCCTGTCAGCACTAATTTTTTATGCCTTGTGAGCCGCTTTGTGCAAAATTATTGGGAAGAAGTGAGACAGAAATTTGATGATGATGATGATGATGAATCCCTCCTCTCTCTGCCAGTATACAGGCACTGCTAACATCCCAGGGAATGGCGGGATGAAGGAAAACAAACATATTGGGATTATGTTTACTGCCTGCAGTGTAGCCAACAGGCCTAGGGGCATCCCAGCAGCATCACCAATGGTCAAAAAGTGCAGCCACGCTGCTGAGCCTTGATTGACTGGGCAACAGGAAAGATGGGTATTCAAGAGGCAGAACTGACTGGAGCAGCCTGTAGTCTGAAGACGGATACCTTACCATTGTTTTTGGGGGCTGATGGGGGAAAAAAATACATAGATCTTCTTGAATGTATGGTGAAGTGTGCCTCCAATTATAATTCAGGAAATAATTATCTTCCACGTATCAAGAGTGGGAAAACACCACTGTGAAAGATACATAGCTCCCTCATACCCATCCTTCAGTTAGCAGGTACATTCCTGGTTGAAGAAGATATAGGGGTATGACTCCCTATCTACAGTGTACATACTTGTTGTCAAAGTAGATGCTAGTTCAAACCACATGCTCTAACTTCCTTCAAGTGGTCTAGTTATTTATTTCATTGCTATCCTGTCCTTTCTCCAAGGAGTTCAGGGTAGTGTAGTGTATAAGAGTTTCCCTTGCCCATTTTAACCAAGCAACAATGTGGTGAGGTAGATTGGGCTGAGAGACAGTGGGCTGAAGCATCTGGTTGACGCTGCTCACATGTGATGAGGGGCATGAGTGCAGATGACTGACCCATCCCCTGATGTGCCTCTCATAGCCTCATAATCACATAGGAGCAGTTATCTAAAAGTCCCTCATGTGAAGCTTAGATTCTACTTTATGCAGAATTTAAATCGTAAGGGAGGGGTGGTTCAGCTGAAGTGCCTCCCTCCACAATTCTGAAACTGTGAGACAGCATGCTTTGAAGGGGGAATGGGACATGTGTGTTCACATCCCACATCATGTGGTGGGTGGGGACAGTTGGAAGAATTGTCTGAACCAGCCCAGCCCCTGGCTCAAGGAAACTCAGTAAGCTTAATAGCATGTTCAGACAGGGATCTCTCCTGTCCTAGTCTGACATGCTAACCACTACATCACATTAGTTGTTAATTGTTAATAGGTGATAATTCTATTGCTAACTGTAACTATGCAGGAAAATACTCTGTGTTGTTGTTTTGCAAACTGTCCAGCAAAAGTCTTCAGTTTTCAGGCCTTTTATTAGTATATACCCATGGGGACATTATTTTGGAGACATTGTTTTTAGGGTTCTAAATGGGCATTTTGTATAGTGTTTGTATTCGAGTAGATTGATGATGTGATTTGATATCCTGGTTCAGTTGTGGAGTCACATAGCTTCACCTGAGTCTCAGTTTCTATCTGTAAAAGTGGAACCATTGGTAGTCTACCTCACAAGGTCTAGGACAGGGATGTTAAACATAAGGCCCGGGGGCCGGATGTGACTCCCAGAAGCTTTTTATCTGCCCCTCAGGCTCTCAGCTGCTGAGCAGTGCTGTTACTGCTGAAACAGCAGCCCACATGAAAACTGGGCACTCCCATGTCTTGAAATGTGATCAAGATTTGTGTATTTTCTCTTCTGTCATTTGCAGCTAATAATTTTCTTTGTGAAAACAAAGCGCTGATTTCTGGCCATCTGCTGCTTAATGATGTCACTTTCTGCTTAATGATGTCACTTCTGGCCCTCAGCAGGTGCCCTGAATGCTAACTTTGGCCCTCTGTATGAAACAAGTTTAACACCTCTGGTCTAGGAAGCATTTACCATGCTCACTCAAATCCTTGCTCAGTCAGAAACATCTGAATTTGTAAATCATGGAGTTGCTATAAACCTTTCTTATCCAGGAGCAACCTCTCATTACCACCAGATAAGCTGCCCTTAAAACTCAGGACAGCTTTCGAAACAGTCCTTGTTGCCATGTGAGGAGCTTCTGCTGGAAGAAAAACTGGGGAAACCCCCATGTGTAGATGCAAGCCCTTTCATGTGTCTAAGGAGGTTCTCAGGATTCCAGCTCTAGGAAAGGATAATGAGAATTTCAGATCAGTTGAAACTGGGAGTTTGTTACCATGGAGCCCAGTGAAAATAATCAGGCAAACAACCAAGATAACTGTGGATGAATGGTGTTCATCATAGGGAAATAATGGAAGTGCCCTAAATGCTCCAAAGTGCCATATAGATGTTAAGCAGTAGTATTATACACCTATGCTTGTGAAAACTGTAATATAATCAATGTGGGATTTACTGGCAGAGATCAATCTGATAATATGTCATAGTAAATAAACACTGTGGTAAATCCTGTTTTGTGAAAGGGCAGCAGTTTATCCTCAGGGGTTTTCACTGCTGTAGTTACCCAACAAATGTCAGGTTTATTTATACAGAACAGTACAGGGGGAGGGGGAGGCAAGGATAACATTGGATGAATGTGAGCAAATGCTGTTATACATATTTAGATTGTGTTACAGTCTGAGATGAAGGCTAAGGGGTTACGCCAAGAACTTCACAGTAAAGGTGTGTAGGGGTGGAGTTGAAAGAAGATAGAGATCAAGATCATATCATGTTCTGGACAGGAATTCTGAGCATAAGGTCAGCCAGGAAGTATAGGCAGAGACATTCAGATTTTAAGATGATCTCAAGGTCTTAATTCCATTCCATACAAAACTGGCTAGGTACAGATCTTTCTATCTTAAAAAAAATAAAAAATCATTGTAATTATGAAGTAATAAAAAGTTTAATCACATAAAGTGAAATGTAGCTCACTTTAAATGCACCATTACAAACCAGAAATAAGAAATAAAAATTAAAGAAGACCTGTCCAGACAGCCAGTTCTAAGTTAATTCAGAGCAGGGCTTGGGTACCACAGGTGGTGTCTTCTTGGAGATGGGCTTGAGAAATCACATCTGCTAAGAACCCACCCAGGTTGGATCCAGTCCTAGTGGACGTTGTTGTGCAAGTTGTGGCACTACAGAACTATTGTTGGAAGTAATATAGTTTTGCAATTTCTGTATAGCTCTATATTGCCACAACTTGTGTGGCAGCCAATGGATTTTCTCCCAGGTGACCCCTGCCATAGTGCAGAGACTACCTGGGAGAAAGTCCAATTGCTCCAGGTAGAGAGAGAAGGGGAAGTGACTGTGGGCCTAATCCTACTCAGCACGTGCTGCCTCACTGCTGGCGTACACTGTTGCAAACATGCCGTAAGGCACGTTTGCGAGCCCTAGTGCCAGTACTCCACCAGCGCTGGCCGGTGCTGGGCTAGTGCTGGTGGAGCACCAAAGCTCTGCTACGCGGCGGTTGTGTGGACCGCTGAACAGCAGAGAGGTAGGTGGGGGCATAGGGGAGGTGGGGAGGAGGTGTTCTGGGGTGGGGGGAGGCAGAGGAAGGGTGGGGAGGAGGTGTGCTGAGTGGAGGAAGCGGGGCAGGAGGAAGGTGGGACTGGTGGAGCTTCACCGGATCCAGATCCTCTGTGTTGGTCTGGCTGCCTGACACCGAGGCTCTTCATTCTACACCAACCTTTGGGTCGTTGTAGAATCGAGTGACCCCATTGCGGGATTACTCGGTTTACCTGGGGGGACAGAAGTCTCCTTCTCCCAAGGAGGAGGCAGCAACTGCCTGTAGCACACTAGATGCAACAGCAGACATTTTTGGCACCATTGCAGCCCTGTGCACCAGGCAGCTCAGGACTGGGCTGTGCAGGAGTAGAAGCCGAAATAAGATGTTAGGAATCCTAAACCCCTATAACTGCTAATGCAGAGTGTTTTTCTGGAATGATTTTTGAAGAGAGTCTGGACTGGGTGTCAGCTAACCAGGTCTAGAAAAGGACACCTGAAAGTATAAAAAGAATCTGGTTTCATCCTGCTTCTAGAAAGCCTGACCTCATATGTCAGTTTTCCCAAATTTCAAGAAACAATGCAGCAGCAATGTAGCCTTGGGGTAAGGGAACAAACATCTCATTACCTTGAGGTGGCCTCCCTGATGGCTGCCCCCCCCCCCCCCGCTGCAGGATGCAGCAGCTGCCCCATTAGCATGGCTGTGTCAGCACTGGAAAATTAGATAGGATTGGGCCCCTAGAGTTGCCAGCTTTTGCCCATGTAATTTAAACTATTTAAACTATGGAGGGGAGCAACTTGTGCTGTATTATGGCAGCTTGTCAGTTCTGTGTTATGCTTTGGAAATGGGAGATTCAAGCATCCCCTGGCTAATCTGGTATGTTACTCTCGCAGTAATGTACAGGGAATCACTTGTTGAAAACCTCATACTTGTGAAAATTGTGTGCCAGATCAAACCTTATCACCTCAAAGGCAGAGGCCAGTTTTCAGGACTTCTCTCAGGGATGGCACATGATGGTGTGTCTTTTCCAAAGGGGAGTGTTTTTTTTCAAACAAATGAATCCCCACGTGAAATTCAAGGTGGTACTGTCATGCGTGAGGATTATGAATGTTTAGATTGGCCCTGAGGGTGGTCAGCTGGCTCTGATTTATACCTTTACCCAATAGTGGCACAGAGAAACCATTGTAGCTTCCTGTAGTGAGCATCTCCCCAGCTTACTCTGACTTCTTCTCTCTCCTAAATCCTTTTTCAAACCTTCCTTTATGAAGGCCTCCAACCCTAAATTGGACGTATCTTCATAAAGGGTTTTGAATGCCAAAATTTGGAAGTGGAAGGGAGCAGGCAGGCGGAATGACGTCAAATCCATTAGTACATTTTCTGTATAGTTGCCAAAGAAAATGTTTTTGGCATATGTGAACAGAATTATGTGTGAAAAATGCAAATTCTAGAGAAAATAAATGTAGGTCCTTCATCCACAGAAGGTGGTCAGAGTGGGGAATATTGTGTCAAATTATGCAACAAAGATCCACCCTACATTCCACTAATTAGAAGCTTTTTAGAGTATGGTTGGTAGTACCAGTTGGTGGTACCTTGTGTCTCCCTTAAATATTATGGATAGTCCATAGTTTATTCTCTGACTCCACAAAGAAATGCATAGAACTGGTCTGTATGTTGTTGTCTCCAGGAACTGGCAGTCCTGTGACCAATTTTCTACGCACCCAGTTGAAGGCCAGACATGTATTTTGGTGCTGAAACAACTCCTACACAAGTGACCAGACTCCATAATGAAGTCAACTCTATCTGTCAGTAAAGGATTTCCAGTCATGAGTCACCTGCATGTACTGTAGGCATAACTGGGGTGTCACAGTGAAAAAATAAAGAGTGATGTATCATTAAAATATAGTGTTACATCTCTTCTGCAATGTTATTTTCCTTACAAATGAAATGGTCAGCCTTTTTAGCAAACCCCTGCTAAGTGGGCAAAGAGGCACCTTTTAAAGTGGTGCTCCTCTTATATTTAGCTAGGGGAGAGCAACTGTCCCTCCTCACCCCAGCATTGCACCTTTTCCAGTGGCTGTTGCTGGTATCTCTTCTGCAATTTATGTTTCAGCCAATGGATTTTTTCCCAGGTGACCTCTGCCATAGTGCTGTGAGCCTTTTGGGTGCAGGGAGCCATTGACTGGTGTGTTTTGCTATGTGAACTGCTTTGTGAACTACTTTTTGTTGACATGTGATATTAATATTTATTAATAATAATCATATTAATAACACACGCCTACACATACCTACACATTCTATTGTTCCAAAAGTTAGACGTATTCTTGGGTATATTTGGGGTGCTGAATCTAAAAATGGCATTCGTTTTGCCCGATTGGCTCTAATTTTGGAGGTATGGCATAGCCACCTTTATATGTTGATTCAACCAATTTCCTCATGAGGAAGCCATGGCATTGGCTTTCTCACAAGGAAGGTACATGAATCAGCATATAAGGTGGCTGTTCCATACCCCCAAACTAGAACCAATTAGGCAAAACCATTGCCATTTTTGGATTCAGCACCCCCAAAATATCCTAATTTCATTCAAACATACTTGGCAATTTAAAAAAAAAAAAACAACAAACTTTTGTTTTTATGTAGGCCTGTGCAATTTTTTTTTAACCACACTTGCATTATGCTGTAGTAGGTAGATAAAGTTGAGGGCAGGTATAAAATCTTTTCAGGTAAATGCCAGTTGACCATTCTTGATGGATGAGATACTTAGGTTTATGAATGTGGGTGATGAAAGGAATGAAAAGAATGGAAGTATACAAAACTTGTAGGGAAAGGTGAGAGAACGGGATGGGTAACCTCCAAGTGAATAATTCTTGGCTCATGACAAGAAGGCAAGAGAGAGAGAGAGTGCAAAAGAGCTTTTAGGCTTGAGGAGACAGAAGGTGGGGTTTGGGTGAATATCAAAATGGAAACCATCTTTCAAGAAGGATAGAATTACGTGATTGAATCCCCAGATGCAACATCTGTGATGATCAAAGGCGAGTCCCAAAAGAATAGTTCTGACTCTTCATCTTTTCTTGATAGCTCCTGTCCTGATTTGATGTCAGGAAAAATGGCTTATTGCCTCCCCCCCCCCCCCCCGCCATTTTCACTGTGACCAAGAGCTACCAGCTAGTTTCCCTTTGTACTGGCTCCTCCTTGAGCATTCTGTTTGCTTTTTTTGTCTTACTGTGTTGTGCATATCAGCTGCCTGGACTGCAAACTGTGGCTTCTTAAGGAGAAAGTTTGTGATGTATTTATGAGGCTAAGATACAGTATGAGAGCCAGCAGAACCAAGTGAATAGATTATTGTATTGTCCCACTGCTATTTTACTGGGTGGCCTTTGGCAATTTGCTTTCAGCTTCTTCCCAGTTCTGTATCTGAAGGACTGACAGACAGAAAACAAGAACTTTGCTCATCAAAAAATCTGTAGAAACGGGGGATATTTTGTCTGCCTGTTTACCTGTACTAGTTGAATTGGGGTATCAAATAAGGATAGGCTTGATGAGTCTTCCAGATATTTTAAGAGTCACTTTACACTTTATGCAGAGGCAAACCTGAATTTGCCTGAAGTGTACACTCTATATGGAGTTGCAGCCAATCATGGTTCCCTGATGAATGTACCTTTTTGATATATGTGTTTGCAAATATGTGCTTGTGGCATTTACACTTTATATTTTAGGTATTACACTTAAAAACAAAATACTGGCATGCTCCTGTATCTGCCTTCAGTTAACCTTCCGAATGGTTAACTGAAACCATGGATACAGGCAAACACCTCTTCACTTCCTCCAAAGCTGAAGGGAGCTCTGCTCTGCTTGTCTCAGGAGGGTCCTCTGAGCCCAGCAGAGGCTGTGGATGTCTGTTTGCAGCCTCTGCTGGGCTCAGACTGAGTCTTACAGTGGGGGAAAAAAAACACCTTTCAGGTCCTTTGTGAAACCAGAAGTGACATTTTTAATGCCTTATAAGGCATTGGGAGGCCTGGGGAAGCCCTGGAGGGGAGAGCAGAGCCCTGCTCACCTCCAGAGAGGGCATGTGGGAGGGGCATGCATGGGGAGGCCTGGACCAATTCCATAGATAAGTAATTCAGGGGATACAAGATCCATGGATAAAGGGTCCCCCCTGTACACAAAGTGTTCCTTATATTCAGTTATGAGCAGAAGAGTTATTACGGAATTGTAAACTGCCAACTGGGTTTTTAAAACTTCCTTCTTCATATGAAATGTTAAGGAAAGATATAATGTTAATGGAGTGCACAGAACATTAATCCCTAATTATTATAGGCTAAAAAAGGATAGAATGTTATAATAAGAAATCACCTACTGTTCTCTAAATAGTGTAATCTCTTCATGCAGTTTTTTTTTAACTTCTTTGATTCTAGGTCTACCTTATGTGACAGATAACCAGGCTGATTGGACATGCATTTGATCCTGTGCTATAAATAGTGGTGGCCAAGGAAGTGGACACCTTCATACCTGAGGAAAGTAAGTGCCATTTCCTTTTAATGTAACCACATAGATCAGGGGTGTCCAAAGTTTTTGGCAGGAGGGCCACATCATCTTTCTGACACTGTGTCAGGGGCCGGGGAAAAAAGAATTAATTTACATTTAAAATTTGAATAAAGTTACATATGTTTACATAAATGAATATATTAAAGATGAACTTATATGAATGAATGTCTTGCAATAGCTCAAGGCCAATAAAAGGCCTTGCACAAAGCAAGGTTGGCCTTTCCTTTGCTGCTGCTACTACTGCATGACAGACGTGAAACAATAAGCAGTGCAGGGGAGCCCTCATCTCACAGCTCACGCGAGTTGTCAAATAGTCACCCCTCACACTGAGAGCAGTTGTGTCGGGCCAGTGTGGGCTCCAACAAATCTCTGGAGGGCCAGTGACTCATTGGAGACTGGGGGCTCTCTGAGGGCTGCACTGAGAGACCTCGAGGGCTGCAAGTGGCCCCAGGGCCCCCCTGACATAATGACCATGGTCCACAGTGTTTTATCTTTCCTGAAGGAGAGGTGCTCTGTAACCTTGCGGAAATGCAGAAGTTCAACATTTGAATTTTCTAGCCTTCTGTATTAATACATTATCTTGGATCCTTTGGAAGAAGGTTAAAGCAACCTATTTTAATTTGTGATGGTGTACATATTTCCTCTGATTAAGCTTAACACTTGATTAGATGTGCCAAAGCACATGTAACTAGTAAATTAAAAGGGAATCCATTTGCTAGTGCTTGTGTGTTGGTGTTTGGAAACAAGATGGATATTTCACTAGAAGGCCAACTGGGGGTAAGTAGAAAACTTACCCCTTGGGAGGCTTCTAGTGGCCAACATTCCTTCTAAGGGGTCCTTGCAGGTGGAATGTGGACTCCTTTGGCAGCTGTGCAGCATCACAACTGTATCGTGATATCGCTCCAGATGTTCTCCAATGAAATAAACACCAAAGTTCCAGGTTGCCAAGTTTTGCACTGCACAGCACTTGGCTGGAAGGTGCACAGCCATACGCCTTTGATGGAACAGTGCTGATGGCTATGGGTCTTCTTGGATCTACACCAATGATATAACTTATATAGTAAGTCAGAGGAGAGGAAGGGGGTGGGCTGGGCTGAAAAATCAGGGATAGGATCCAGGTACCAGTTGCAGCTGCCAAGAACCTCCCTCCCCCCAGCCCCTGGAACTGCTTCTGCTAGTGCTAGTGGATTGGAGTGCTTCCTCCTCCACTGACTTATAAGAACATAAGAAGAGGCCTGCTGGATCAGGCCAAAGGCCCATCTAGTCCAGCTTCCTGTATCTCACGGTGGCCCACCAAATGCCCCAGGCAGCACACAAGACAACAGCCCGGTGCCCTCCCCTGCATCTGGCAATCAGAGGCAGCTTGCCTCTAAAACCAAGAGCTTGCACATACCTACTATGACTTGTAACCCGTAATGAACTTTTGCTCCAGAAATTTGTCCAATTCCTTCTTAAAGGCATCCAGGCAAGATGCCATCACTACTTCCTGTGGCAAAGAGTTCCACAAACTAATTACATGCTGGGCAAAGAAATATTTTCTTCTGTTTGTCCTAACTTTCCCAACACTCAACTTTCGTGGATGTCCCCTGGTTCTGGTGTTATGTGAGAGGGAAAAGAGTGTCTCCCTATCCCCCATCCCCTGCATGATTTTGTATGTCTCAATCATGTCCCCCCCCCTCCCAGGCACCTCTTTTCTAGACTGAAGAGGCCCAAACACTGTAGCCTTTCCTCATAGGGAAGGTGCCCGAGCCCAGTAATCATTTTGGTTGCTCTCTTTTGCACCTTTTCCATCTCCACTATATCCTTTTTGAGATGTGGCAACCAGAACTGGACGCAATACTCCAGGTGTGGCCTTACCATCAATTTGTACAACAGCATTACAATATTAGCTGTCTTATTCTCAATGCCTTTCATAATGATCCCAAGCATGGAATTAACCCTCTTTACTGCCGCACATTGAGTCGACACTTTCATCAAGCTGTCCACAAGGACCCCAAGATCTCTCTCCTGATCTGTCACAGGCAGCTCAGAACCCATTAGCCTATATGTAAAGTTTTGATTCTTTGCCCCAATGTGCATGACTTTTCACTTGCTTACATTGAAACGCATCTGCCATTTTGCTGCCCAGTCTCCCAATTTGGAGAGATCCTTCTGGAGCTCTTCACAATCTCTTCTGGTCCTCAGCACTCGGAAAAGTTTGGTGTCATCTGCAAACTTGGCCACCTCGCTGCTTAGCCCTGTCTCCAGGTTGTTTATGAAGAGGTTGAAAAGCACCGGTCCCAGGACAGATCATTGGGGCACACCGCTTTTCACCTCTCTCCATTGTGAAAATTGCCCATTGACACCCACTCTCTGTTTTCTGGTCTTTAGCCATTTCTCAATCCAGGAGAGGACCTGCCCTCTAATTTCCTGATTGTGGAGTTTTTTCAGCAGCCTTTGGTGAGGGACCATGTCAAACACCTTCTGAAAGTCCAGTTATATAATGTCCACAGGTTCTCCCGCATCCATATGCCTATTGACCTTTTCAAAGAATTCGAAAAGATTTGTGAGGCAAGACTTACCTTTACAGAATCCATGCTGATTCTCCCTCAGCAAGGCTTGTTCATCTGTCTGGGTCAGTGCAAGCCAGGCTCTGCAGCGGTGGGTGCACAGAGCCTCCAGCAATTCATGCTGGCATCTCTGATGCGCCTGATGGCAGCACACCTTTTAGGCTGTCATAAATGGATTTATGGCAGCAGATTGAGAGATCTGCTACCATAAATGGGGGATAAGATTAGGCCATAAGTAATTTGCAAATCTTGTACTTTCAGACAATGACAAAGACTGGAACGTCACCCAAAAAGCAAGAAACCACAGTTTCACTTTTATTTCATCCGCTTTTCCTAAAATATCTTAGAGTCTTTCATAATTATTATGGTCAGGACATCTGGCAATCATTGGGATAGTTCACTGCTAGGTCATATGTGCACACTTGCTCCGTAATCTAGAAATTCCCCACTGCTTGGTCCAGTGTGTATTGTTGGATATAGGTCTGAATAAAATACTGCAGCCTGCTCCTGTGTGAAACATACACACTGTAGATTAGGTCTTGGCCAGTGGAGGCATGTGAAGGACAGCCATCAATGAAAATCCTGTGTTAGGAGGATTGTGTACCAAAGGAGGGAGGTTTGTTCCAGGAGAAGTATAAAAAGGGGTTACAGCATATGGCAGGGAAGAAAGACTGTCTTACATTGCAGTCAAAACATTTTCCACAATTGAGTGGAATTACTCTAGGACAGGGGTGCTCAGTACGTCGATCGCGATCCACCAGTAAAATGAGGCAAAATGAGTGGATCTCAGGCTTCTCTCCCGTCCACGCATCCCTGGGAGTGAGCCCCGTCCTGGGAGTGACGCTCCCTGGGAGTGACGCATCCCTGGGAGTGAGCTCCTGTCCACGCATCCCTGGGAGTGAGCCCTGTTGACTCTACTGGGGCTGACTCGTGAGTAGACCTGGAGAGGAGCCTCTGGCAGGCTTCTTTCCCTTACACGCATCCCTGGGAGTGAGCCCCGTTGACTCTACTGGGGCTGACTTACCTTTCCCCTGTTTTTGCACTGATGTATGGAGATCTGCCCCCCCCCCAACTTCCATCTGTTGGTTCTGTGTGCTGTGCAAGGGGTTTTGCACTGGTCTTGCTGTGATGTCTATATAGAGATCTTCCCTCCCCCATACCTTTCCCCTGTTTTTGCACTAGTATGTATGGAGATCTGCCCCCCCCCCCCAACTTCCATCTGTTGGTTCTGTGTGCAAGGGGTTTTGCACTGGTCTTGCTGTGATGTCTATATAGAGATCTTCCCCACACCTTTCCCCTGTTTTTGCACTGGTATGTATAGAGATCTGCTCCCACCTCCCACTTGTATTGGAATCGAGGAAGATCTGGTGAGGAGGTAGATGTGGTGTCAGCAGTGGCCCCTTTAAGGGTAAGGCCTGGACATTCAGCAGAGTGTGCTGCACAGCTGCAGCCACTTGAAGGCAATAGGGCCCTCAGGGATATAAGAGCACCTGAGGCAGGAAGGGCTGCACTTATTTATGTGAGTCAGCCTTTTCCTACATGAAGATCATTAAGTCCAAGTACCATTCCACCATGACTGATGAACATTTGGAAGTGTGCTTGAGGCTGGCTGTCAGCAGCTACTGTCCGGACTATGCATCCTTGGCTGATTCACTTCAGTGCAAGTCATCAAAGTAAACTCAAGTAATTACAAAAAATGTTTATAGTTAATTATGTTGTGTTGTGCAATATTGGCTCATTCGGTTATGCAAGGTACACCAACATACATTGTACACATAAATGTTATATGTTAGGAACATTGTAAAAAAAACTCTGGTAGATCTCTGGGCCTTGCTGGGTTTCAAAGTAGCTCTCAAGCCAAAAAAGTATGAGCACCCCTGCTCTAGGAGTAGCCAATTGTTCACCAGTTGCAGTTGAAAACAGAATGCTGGGCAAAATGGTCAGGTCAAGGAAGGCAGTTCTTACACAAGGGAAGCAGCACGTTATCATAAGATTCTGATCTTCCCTTGTATAAGAACTGCCTTCCTTGACTTGACCATTTTGCCCAGCATTCTGTTTCCAGTCAGCTAAATTGCTGGCACAGATCGGAGAAGCTCTATGTCAGGCTTCCAAGCCTGACATGGAGCATAGCATGGGGGGGGGAGGCTTTCGCTGGTCCCACCCCCCCTCCTGGGCCAGCCCTTCCCCTGTTCTGCCCTTCCCCTTGCCCAGAAATCCTTCCCCACCTTCCTGCCACTCTCCCCACATCCCTGTGCCGCCCAGGGATGCCTCCCTTTGCTATGCCTCCCCACCAGCGCCACTTACTATAAGGGTGCTGCAAATGTGACTTTACTTTACTGGAAGCCTCCAGGGCTTTCCTGTGCCTTCTAATGCCTTGTATGGCATTAAAAATGTCACTTCCGGTTTTACAAAAAATTGTGAGTGACTTTTTCACCTCTAAGACTTAATCTGAGCCCAGCAGAGGCCACAAACAGTTGTCTTTGGACTCTGCTGTGCTTAGAGGATTTGCTGGAGGCAAGGGAAGCAGAACTCCCCTCACCTCCTGAGGATGGGGGTAGACATCCCCTCATATCAGTGGATTCAGGTATGGGGGGGTGGTTCCCAGAATGGAACCCCTGTGGATATGGGGAAATGCCTATATATTGCCATCTAAAAGTACCAAGTTGCTATTGAAGTAAGGTGGAATTGGAGCTTAATCTGTAATATCTCTTTCACACATGCAGGTCATCACTTGATGGTATAATTGTCAGCTGATGAATCTGTATTTAACTACCCTATACTATCAAATCTATAGTTATAGAGAAAATTGTGCTAATTAACAATATCAGTATTATTGCTTATGTTCAGTAAAATTGCAAAGACTCTTGTGACCTAGGAATCCAAGACCTCTGTTCAATCTACTATATTTCATTGTTGTACTCTGCTTATATACAACCCAACTCTACAGGCGTGCCCCGGTCTCCATGGGGGTTCCATTCCAGACCTCCTTGTGGATACCAGAAACCACAGATACCAGGATGCCTTTTTTAAAAAAAAGATACCAGTATCCATGGTATCTGTAGATAACTGAAACCGTGGTTACAAATCCGTGGTTACTGGGACACACCTGTATTTTATTTAAAAGAACATGAAGTTGAACAAATGATTTTAAAAATTACCACAAATACCGACTTACTAATTTCAGCAAATTTAAAATTTAGTTAATGACTTGACTCAGGCCATCTTGCTTACACAGTACCTGCTCCCATAATCCAAATATGTGTCACAGGCTCTGAGGGAACTGATGCTGTTGGATACATTCACATGGATGGAGCTTGCTTGGGAAAACAGGTGTGGTGCCCCAGCAAACCCTGCCCATTTCATATTGCAATATCATCACATCAGCTACAGTAGAGGCTGGACTTGACACCAGAACTAGGCATGATCAGTAACAGCAATTCCAGAGGCCAAGGTAGTCAAGGGGATGTTGGGGCATTGGTTTTTTAATTTTTAGAGTTTAATCAATAGGATTTGGCTTTTCTGGGAATTGTGTATGTTGGCATAAATGAGATAGTCTTACATCAGATAAGGGCCAGAGAACTGTAGTTTGCAGGTTGAATTGACTTTATTTGAATATGCACCAGTAGTAACGGAACAAAGTGACCTGCACCAAGGACATGTGCCGTTGGCTTTGTTGTTGTCTATGCAGTGTCAGCTGTATATCTGCCATGGACTGTCCTGCATCACATCATTATGATTTTTTAAGAGATGCAGCTTGTACTTTGATCCTTATTGCCAGCAAGTCCTGATGGTGTAGAGCTGGTGTTAACTGTCAGACATTTAGGGCATTTCCTTTCAGCCCTTCAAGATCCATCTTTAACCCCAATATGCAAAGTTTTATCTTATAGGTTACTTTTCCCTCTATGTCTGTCAACAAATGTGCTTCTTTTTCCCTGCCCACCAACCCTATGATTGAGTATTTGCAGAATGAGAATACATAACCAAACACCGCTAATTCTAAAAGACCCAGACAGATTTAATTGAGAGTGGTAAGAAAAGAATATGAAAAACTGAGGCTCTAGTTGGCTGGCCTCAAGTTAGCTATGCCTGCAGGCAGCATGCTTTGCCTGCACAGTGCCTTTAATTGTGCTGGTTGGAGAGGGGAGGAAGAGTACCCAGCGAGTTGGCTTCTTCTGATGATTCCTGATTCATCCTCAGTTTGTGGGAAACTCAACCCTCTTGTTCTTGGCCACAGGAATGATACTCGGAGACAGTTGTCTGTGTTCCTGGCTCTTGGGTGTGGGGGAGGATGTGTGCCAGTTTTTCTCTGCTCTTGGATAACAGGGACTGGAAATGGGATGCAAATAAGGAGAAGGGAAACAGGCCGGATGGTGGTAGAGTAGGGATCACAAGCTGTTGAGTACTAACTGTAGGGGAAGGAAGAATCATATGGGTAACGGCTGGTCTTTTGTGGCCTGTTTGATCCTAGCTTCAAGACAATCAGAGATCCTCTGAAAAAAATCTCTCTGCTATTTCCAACGTTTTTCTATAGGATAATCAACATACAGTTTAACCCCTCCGCTTCCCTTTGTTTCTTCTTCTCCCTGTTTCTTTTCTTTTTAAAAAAATGTTTTTGGCAGAGGTTAAAACACATGATGAGCTTGGACTAAGATGAAACCAGTTGTGGAGTGTGTTGGGCAATGAGATGCATTTGTTCTGAACCTTGAGGAGAGAAGGCGGATGAAGGATGACCCTCCCCAGATAAGGCACGGTGCCAAAAATGTGTTTGGCTTGGAAAAGGAAGCAAAAGTTTTGGCACTATCCTGGAGTTAACCCGTTTATCGCTGTCCTGGAGTTAACCCCCGTATTAGAAGATGCTTCCATTACAGCTGCAAACATCTTCCAAGGGTCCTATAATATGCCTTTTCTTAACTGTTGCTCATATGCGTTATGACAAACCACCCCACTCATTTCAATGAACCAAAGCCTCTATGAAATTTTAACACCCAGCAGACATTATCAAGGATTTTAATGTAAAGTACGATCAGCTTGACTGAAGAAAGTTTAGATTTCTCAAATGTAATTGTGATAGTTGACTTTTTAAGAAATCAAGATTTACCAGTTAGTGAACGGTGAACTGGACGGTGTTCTCTGTTTTACTACAGACAGCATGTAATGATCTTCCTGAAATCATTTCCCTCACCCAGCAATATCTCTAAAGTCCTTCATTTGTATAATGGGGGGAAAAAACATTACCTTACTCCATATAACTTTATAAAAGCTGAGCTGCATGTTACTGTTTAGGCAGAAATTCTCATACCATGACATGAGCGGGATTGACAGGAGGCTTTGCTTTTCACTGCCAAGTTGTGGTTTTAATTGAAAAAAGGGAATGGGGGTGAGGAGAAAGGAAAGAGGAGAAGAGAAAAAATGATTAACAATTAACGGTTGCTGTGATACAGCAACTGAACAAGCGCAGCAGCTGACATTGGGTTATGCTTTGAATGCTGTATACTTTGAGTCATCACAAGGGCATGTTAAATTTGATCCAGATGAGTAGAAAATGATTATGTGGTGAAGGAAATGGATGGAGTGGTGGTGAGGACATCCATTTCCTTGGACAAGTACCTTACAGACTGTCTCAGCTTGGATCTGGTAAGTCCACGAAAGGTCAGCATATTCAGTGTAGGTTATTGACACTGCATTGAAGGAGTGAAGTGGTGTTTCATGCTTGGGTGCAAAGCACAGTGGCGGATGTTTTTTGTCCTGTGATTGGTTCATAAATGTTGTTTGAGTGACAGCAGTTAAATAATAGGCATATTACTTTATAGCTCTGCCTTCAATGTGGGGTAACTGACTAACTTCTGATGAAGCAATTCAGTGATGACTGATTTGAATTGATGATGTTTCTGCTATCATTTGTCTCATGACGACTGAAGTTATGAGTCTGTAAGAGCCACTGAGGCACGATGTATAGAGTGTTGGACTAAGTTGGGAAGAGTTGAGTTCAGATACCCATTCCAACATGAAGCTCACTGTGTAGCCTCAGGCAAATTACTTTATTTCAATCTAACCTGTCTCGTGGAAATGTTGTAAGGTTATAATGGGATGACGCTACAGTATGTGTGCTGCCTAGAATTCCTTGAAGAAAAGGGAGAGGGAATGCAAGTTTGATAACCCAAGTAATATGTTGGTACAGTTTTAACATGTAATTTCCAGGCAGTGATCCAATCTGAATCATGTGACCACATAATACATTGAGGATTATTTTTATTGGCCATGGACAGCCCAATCCTGAGCTACCTGGCACGGGGAGCTGCAAAGGGGCCAAAAATGGCTGCTGCAGCATCCTGAGCATAATCTGGGCAGCCCCAGCAGCTCCTTGGGAGAAGGGGACTTCTTCCAGTGGCCCAACACTGAGGCTCAGGATCTGGTGGAGCTCCACCAGTCCTGCCTCCCTCCTGCCCCATTCTCTCTTCCCAGCATGCCTCTTCCTTTCCCTCTCCCCACCTCCCCCTGGCCTGGAACACCTCCTCCCTGTCTCCCCCCACGCCCCCACCTACCTTTCTGCTACCTGGCGGTCCGTGCAACCGCAGAATGGCAGAGCAGCAGCAGTCCACTGGTGCTAGCCCAGCGCTGGCCGGTGATGAGCTAGCACCAGCGCTGGATCGGTGCTGAAGGCCGCAGATGTTCCTTACGGCATATTTGCAACAGTGCGCGCCAGCAGTAAGCTGTATAGGATTGGTTCCCAAATGTCTTGCTTGCCTCCATTATCTTTTTGCACTTTATTGTGCAGTAGACAAACCATGCTGACACAGAGATGGATTGAAGTTGCCTGATGATTCATTTTTCTTTTGTCAGTATAGGTGGTTCATAGCTTTTATGCCTTACAGCTTATGCAGCCATAGCAGTTCTGCTGATTAGTTAGATTCCCTGCTGACACAGTAAATGCCGAGATCTCAGTTCTAAATCCCCACTTATTTAAGAGCAATGAAATCAACAGGACATAATCATGGAATGAGTATGTTTAGGGTTGGTGCTTAAGTTTAAACTAAGCCCCTGTGTTTGTTTGACAAACATTTTCTTTGGAGCCTGTGATTTTGAGCAGTTTTATCTGATATATCCCTGTAAAATTTTCCTGCTGTTTGTTGTCTATACCAACCTCTCACCACACTGCTTGGCACGGCTGCTCCTTCCCTTAACCACAATATTTTGTACACACTGTAAATTGCTGTCTTTATGTTGTGACCAGAGTATTGGTCCTTTCTTCAACTCTTTGGTGCTGAAACTCTGCAGCACCAACATATTTAAATCAGCAGTTGTGTCTGCAGATGAAAAGAGTAAATAGAATAAATATATATGTTTTACAAACTTCAGTTGGTGGATCTCTGAACATCTCAAAGATTTTCACTTTGGGTTTCTTGTACTTCTGTCTCCATAGAATTATGCAGCTGTTTATGAAAGAGCCTTTACTATATCTGTTAGTAGATTTTTCCAAAAATATTGCTCAGTAGATCTTCTAATAGTGAAGAATCTTTCATGCAAATCCTAAGATTAGGTAGAATTCATCTGGTTTTGCAGCTGTCCCAAAACACAGCTGAAAATCTTTTGACAGAGGTTGGTCAGAATTATGGTTTGGGGTAGAAACCACATGGAACTAAGCCATTCCACAATGTTTCTACCCTGAACCCTGCAAAATATATTGGGAGGGGGGCAACAGGAGGAGTTCAGAGGGAGTGCAATTTGCCACATGGATTAAAAAAAATGGTGCAAGACCCTTCTGAATTGGAATTACCATTTTTCTGCTTTCTTTGCCTGTGCACGGCTGTTATCTGGATCAGCCTATGTGTATAGTGTTTTCATACATATAGGAAAGGCAGAATATGTATATTGCAACCAACAAAGGCCTTTTGTCTGTAGCCAGAGGTAGCTTTCACCACTTGAGAATACTTGATTCTGTTCTTGTCTAGTTATAAAGGAGATAAGGAGCAATGTGTTTTTGTTTTGTTTTTTTTAAAGATGTGGGCAGGAACCCAAAGAGTAGAGTTACTTGGAACCAGGGCAGGGAATTTGAGTTCATGGGAACTGAAGGCATTGTTCTCTCTGTTTATGCATATATGCTTTTCTGACTGATGTATCATTCCAGACCTCTTCTCTGCTCTCTCGTCTACTGCCTATTCCTTATTCCTCTTGTAAACACAGCATGCCACATCCAGCTAGATTGCTGGCTGTGCTCCACATGTTTGTTTTCTATACACGTGCTGCTCTTGCCAGCTCTGTTGGGCTTTGGCTTTGAGAAGGGGAAGGCAGGATGGAGGGGTGGCAGAAAGAGAAACAGGAATAGGCTGCTGCTTTACAAACCCATATTTGTTTAAAGCTTAAAGGCTGCTTGAGAAAACTTTAGGAGTGAGGGGAAAGTGGCAGGGAGGGAGTGGGGAAACAGAGAATGTAAACTGTGTCAACGCAAGCACACTTTGCAGCTGGACCTGCTTCTGCTGCTTATGTGAAGAGCAAGGAGACAAGAAGTACTTTGAAGGTCTTGAAATGCATGGATATGAAACACCTCATATGGGTCGCTTTATACCATTGAGAGTGGTTCCCAGACATTTTTTGACCGTGTCCCCCAGTACAACTTTTCAGTCATCTCTCATTGAGTTGGCCCATGTTAATAATAAATACAGGTGCAACCTATTTATCCACAGATTTTTTATCTGCTGATTTGTCTCTACTCGAATTGGGTGGGGGGAATTGAAAGTCGCACACACCTTTGCCTCCTTTGCCCTGTGCTGGCATCTCCATCCATTTCCAGGCAGCCCAAAACACTGCAAAAAGGCTCTGCCTCACACAGGCGGGGAAATAGCCCTGGAGCCATGGAAGAGGATCCCCTTGCAAAGGAACAGTAACACTCCTGGAGCCCCTGAGCCAGCAAAGAGGCTGAAGAGGGGAAGGGGGGGCAAAAACCCTCTGTAGCTAGAACAAGGCGCAGCAAGGCGGAGCGCTCTCCTGCGCGTGTGCGCTCTCTCTCTCTCTCTCTCTCTCTCTCTCTCTCTCTCTCACACACACACACACACACACACACACACACACACACACACACACACACACACACACAGGTGTGTGAGGGGATTGCTTTAAAAAAAACCAGGGAATGTTTACCCAATCCCCCCCTTTAGATTGAGATGGTGCAGGCTCTCTGTGCTCATAAGAACAGCCCCACTGGATCAGGCCATAGGCCCAACTAGTTAAGAACATAAGAACATAAGAACAGCCCCACTGGATCAGGCCATAGGCCCATCTAGTCCAGCTTCCTGTATCTCACAGCGGCCTACCAAATGCCCCAGGGAGCACACCAGATAACAAGAGACCTCATCCTGGTGCTCTCCCCTACATCTGGCATTCTGACTTAACCCATTCCTAAAATCAGGAGGTTGCGCATACACATCATGGCTTGTAACCCATAATGGATTTTTCCTCCAGAAACTTGTCCAATTGCCTTTTAATGGCATCTAGGCCAGATGCCATCACCACATCCTGTGGCAAGGAGTTCCACAGACCGACCACACGCTGAGTAAAGAAATATTTTCTTTTGTCTGTCCTAACTCTCCCAACACTCAATTTTAGTAGATGTCCCCTGGTTCTGGTGTTTTGTGAGAGTGTAAAGAGCATCTCTCTATCTACTTTATCCCTCCCATGTATAATTTTGTATGTCTCAATCATGTCCCCCCTCAGGCGCCTCTTTTCTAGGCTGAAGAGCCTTTCCTCATAAGGAAGGTGCCCCAGCCCAGTAATCATCTTAGTCGTTCTCTTTTGCACCAGACTCTATTAGGCTGCAGCGTACACAAACAAAACAGCCCAGCAAGCAAGTCTTCCCAGCAAGCAAAGCATGAGATTTAGGCTACAATCTTCTCCACACTTTCCTGGGAGTAAGCCCCATTGACTAGAATGGGGCTTACTTCTGAGTAGAAATGCATAGAACTGGACTCTTAAAAGCTCAGCATCCCACCTGCGAAAGAATCGGGGACAGCTGGCAACGGGGAGGGCTGAATACGGAGCGGAGGAGGGGGAGGTGATTGAGAACTGCTGCCTTAGTTTCCTTCCAGCCCCAAGTGTCTGGCTGCAGCGTATTTGCGTAACTCTATGTAATTTAGCACAACACATTTTTTCTTAATCGAGGTGGGTCAGGGAACGGAACTCACGCACATAAATAGGCTCCACCTGTAAACAAAATTAATTTGGGTAATTAATTAAAGATAAATAAATTCAAATTTAATTAATATTAAAAAACAAGCAGTAATGTTAAAATGCTTGCCACATCCTTGCATGCATGCCCCCGTCTCCTGCTTCCACACAGCACTGAATCAAATGCAATAAATCTGAATGTAAAAATAAATGACTACTAAAACATGCAGTTTTAAAAGTGTTTGAGGGGGAAGTGAACAATCCTATCTTGCAGGATTGCTGTAATTCTATCCACACTAGACATGTCAAGGATTTTGCCCTGAGACTGCCACTTAAATAAACAAAACTATACCTAATGAGCACTCATGACTTGCTTTGAGATCTTTCCATGTTCAGGAGCTGAGTATGTAAAATGACCTGGGGCTAGGGGTAAACGTTAAGGTGGTAAAATGTGAGGCTGACTCCAAACTGTTCAGGGTGGTCAGGGCTGATCCAGGAGGATGGAAACAGGAAGAAAGGGCACATGTAAAGATGCTGCTCATTTTAACTGAGCAGCGAAGAAATTCACTTTTGGGGCAAGTGATAGCAAAGCAAGTAGGAAAGACCTCAGTCTCTTAGTGAGAAAACAACTGCATTAGTACAACCCCCAAAAGAGAAATGAGCACCTGGAATGAACCCATCTTCCCTATCAGGGAAAAGGAAGAACAACTCTGGGGCTACTTTAGAATAAAACAAAAAGGGAATAGCACGCACTCCCCTTTTCCAACTTTCTGCTTGCTAAAGCTGCCTAGTACTGACAATCCTTGCACAGGCACAATACATATGCCTGTTTCATTCAGAAAACTTAGCCAATTTAGTTGAATTACTAACAAGTCAGGAAAGTGATTGGCTGGATGAGATTACTGCAATCCTCTCCTTTGTCTGCTATAGAGGAAACTCGGCAAACTCAGAGTGGTGGTAAGCAAGCGCAATCCAGAAAGACTGTGATCCAGGAAGCTTTCAGTCACCAGACCTCTTGCAACCCTTGCTTAGGTCCCAACCCTGGGTCTGGGAACCACTGATTTGGAAGATGGAATATGACCTTGTAGTAGTTGGGTGCACACCTTGCTAGCTTCTCTGATGATGCCATTGAAGTATTATCATCACTTTAAATCACATTTTTATTCAAAATGTTATTACTGTTATTACTGGGGTATAAGTTCTTGAGCGGGAAGGAAGTACAGTGTATAAACTGGAAGTCTTCAGGAAGACAAGAGAGGCAGCCCTTAGGACCTCTTCAGTGATTATTCTGAATTTGTGATTCAGATTTGTGGGGCTCAAGTGATGTATGGATTGTACAAGTAGTGTTTCATGAACAGATGGCTTTTCAAAGTCTGCTTCATGAACTATCTTTCCCCCATTCTCAGTATCAGATTAATATAAATTATCACTCTTTGCATTGCAGCTTTTTGCGCTAGAAGGGTCATTGGATGGTACTTGTATTGAACAGGTAAGAGCCCAATCCTATCCAGTTTTCCAGTGCCGGTGCTGCTGTGCCAATGGAGTATGCACTTCTTCCTGTGTTGGGGGTGTTGTCACAGAGGCCTTCTCAAGATATGGGAACATTGGTTCCCTTACCTTGGGGCTGCATTGGGGCTGTACTGATGCTGGAAATTTGGATAGGATTGGGCCCTTTGGAGCAATCCTAACCCCTTATGTCAGTGCTGTCCAGCACTGACGTAAGGGCAATGCAGCTCTGAGGTAAGGGAACAAACATTTCCTTACTTTGCGGAGGCCTCCATGAGTGACACCCAACTGCAGGATGCAGCACATGTCCCATTGGCACTACTATGCCAGTGTTGGAAAGCACTATGGAGTTAGGATTCTGCCCTTAATCCTTTAAAGATCTGGGATTCTTTTTCTTTCACAGGCAGTTGGGAATGTCAACTTGACTAGATCCAGTGATTGACTAGATCAAATGATTATTATGAGATTTTACTGGAACAGAGGTGCCAATCTATTCTTGCCTGCCCTTAAAATTTTCTTTGCTCAACCACTACTCAGTTCCTTTATGATGCACTTATTTGAGCTACTCACTGTACTTCAGCAACAGAAAGTATCCAGTAGAAATATCAATTTTACCTCTTTTGCCTTGCTTCCCAGCATCCTCAGCTAGAAATAGGTTTAACATTGAAATATGAAATAAAAGAGCTTCTGATTAATTATTAGCTGAGGCTCATCAAAATACTGGATTCTTACTAGCATATTTATATTTTAAGGAAATAGTGAATTAGGACCCAAAATATAAATTGTAGAGAACTGTGATAGAGGAGAATCCTCATAAGGTGGGTTTTTCTGTCCATTATACAGCTTGATATGGCTACAACTGGAGCTTAGGTTTCAGGTGAGATTGATTATTACAGAACATCAAACAGCCCAATCGTGAGAAGCCTGGGGCGCGCCGCTTTGGCAGCACCGAAAACTGCTGCCACCGCATCCTGCGTGCCTCTGGGCGGCGCCTTAGGAGAAAGGGTTGCGTATCTCCATGCTTTCAAGGCATGTGCAATTTCAATCCCTTTTACAATGTATCTTTTTTTGTGTGATGTGTTTCTACAAAGTACTGTGAATATGGGTCCTAAACAACAAAAGATGAGAGAAATCATGGGAGAAGTGGGAAAACAAGTGATAAGAGAGTTGCTCATAGTTTTCAACTAGAGCTTGAGTTTTAAACCTCATTATGTGATGCTAACTAAACTTCTGAAACATTTTCGTTGTTAATTTTAGCACTTTATTGATGCTGTATAATGTTATTATTAAATGTTATGTATTCCAACAGGGGGCCCTGTTGGTTGTGCCACCATTAAGAGAGGTGAGGGGGATTGGTGGCCAGAAACAGGGCCTTCTCAGTGGTGGCACCTACATTATGGAACTCCCTCCCCTTTGAATTGACGACAGCTTCCTTGCTGTTAACTTTCCGGTGGGGTCTGAAGACATTTTTATTTAGGAAAGCCTTTGAGACCTTATAAGGGCTGCTTTTACAAATTAATGTTTTTTGCTGTGCATTTTATTGCTGACTACTCTGCATTTTATCCTGCTCTGTATTTTATCTTGTTTTTAATTGTTTTTATTTTTAATGTTTATTTGCATTTATTCTATTTTAATGTTTTTATTGTTGGCCGTCTTGGATGCCCTTCGGGGGGAAAGGCGGAATACAAATCGAATAAATAATAATATTTTAGTGTGTCATGCAACTTTTTTCTTATGGTATTAGGCATTTAGGGTGATTTTTGGGGTGAATGTGGAATGGCTTTGGAATGAGTTAAAATTTTACCGATTGAAATTAATGTAATAATTGTTGTAATCCAGACTTTCAATCTGATTTTTGTATCTCTCTAACAAATGAAGCCAACATTAAAATGAATTTGCTATTAGCATGGTCAGAAGAATGCAATCTCAGTGCCCAGTCCTATCCAGTTTTTCAGCACCGGCCAGTCCTATCCAGTTTTTGCAGCAATGCTTGTGGGGCGCATGCTACCTTCTGCTGTGGGGAGCAATCACGGAGGCCTCCTCAATATAAGTATCTTACAATGTAAGAGAACATTTGTTCCCTTTGAAGTTGCATTGCAGTTGCATAAATGCTGGAAAGGTGGATATCAGTGGCGTCACTAGGATTCGAGTCACACAGTGTGGGAGGCCTGCGTGTCACCCCATGTAGTGGGTGGGGCAATGCCCCAGGTGGGTGTGGTGATGTACCATTGCCCCGCCCCCACCGGTTTTTTGGCTGTACCTTTTGTTATAACACAGATATTTCAATGTGGTTTGTTTCATTGCATTCTACATGAAATTACGCATTGATTGATATATAACATGACAGGGTTATTCCTCCAAACTCTGATTTTAGTGATTTAAACTTGTAGAGAGTCTCTCTCTCTCTCTCTCTCTCACACACACACACACACACACACACACACACACACACACACACACACACACACCGTGTCAATTTACTAACACCTTATTGCAGTGGTTCTCAAACTTTTAGCACCGGGTCCCACTTTTTAGAATGACAATCTGTCCAGGGCCCATTGGAAGTGATGTCATGGCCAGAAGTGACATCATCAAGCAAATTAAAATAAATAATTAAATTAAAATAAAAGAAATAATTAAATAAGGGGGAGCCAGTCCTGATCCACCAAGTGAATCTACTCTGAAGTAAGTCCCATACTGGTCAATGGAGCTTACTTTGTAGTCTGCCTGCAATAACAACCCCCCAAAAGGAATCAGGGAGATTTCCAGCCCTCCCAGTGCCCAGTTTAAAGTTCTTCTATTTCAGGCATAGCAAGATAAAGACCCTCCTGGCTTTGCAAGTGCAAAATAGAAAGCATTCCCCTTACCAGTTCAAGCCACTTTTTTGTCCTTTTTAGTGGGGGTGGGAGGCTGCCTTCTGGAGCATTTGTTGCACTCCAGCTCCATTGTATCAGGACCATTCTGGTGTTCTCACATTCCCCTTTGCTTGGCCTGACCACCAGCCAAGGCACATCTGCCTACTCGCAAGTAAATGCGACATGAGGCTGCTTCACTTTCCTTTGGGCTCCATAGACTCGCAGCTGGGAGGGGGGACCTCCTTCTCCTGTTTTTTGGGGCTGCATTCATTGGATCAGGACCATTCTGACCTCTTTGGAGTCCTCTCAGCCTGCCTCTAAGCCTGCCGTGACTAAGGCAAGTCCACCTACTTGCGAGTAAATGTGACCACGTGGCTTTGATTCAGGCTCAGACTTGCAGCTGGGAGGGGGGAGCTTCTTGGGTGTTTTTGGGGGGCTGCATTCATTGGATCGGGACCATTGTGGTGTCGTTGGATTCTTCTCAGCCTGCCCTTTCCAACAGACTATGGCAAGTATGCCTACTCATGAGTAAACACGTGATACAGCTCACTTTCACTTTCCATAGAGCTCCATGAATTTTTTCCTTCCGGTTTTTTGGCCATAACATTTGAACGAAAGGAGCGATTTCAATTCTGTTTTCTGCATTGCACTCCGCAGGCCATTCTGCATCCAACGGTGTATGGCATAACGCGGTAGCTCCTAACGCCGTGAAGTTAGTACATCCTCCCCCAGGGCGCGTCACCCCCCGGCGCGTCACCCGGTGCGGCTCGCACCCCCTAGCGATGCCAGTGGTGGATAGGATTGGACCCTCAGTTAACTTGATACTTTCTGCATACTCTGTCTTTTGTATTCACACATAATTCAATAAGACATGTGCCTTATGGCTCATGATCACATCTGGTGGTACTTGAGGTGGTGTCAGGTGGTATACATGGGACCCCCCAGACCCCCACCATCTGGCAGTGAGACCAGCAACGCAATGCAACAAGCAGCAATAGGAGGCTCAGCTCAGTGGACAGAGCTTCAGTGTGCGCTTTTGTGTGCTTGAAAAAGCCTTCCCATCCACCCTTCTCATCCACCCTGAGTTCTTACCAGTGTTTGTCACTTTGCATCTGGCCTCCCAATTTGGAAGTAACTGGCGATGACATTATCACCAGTTACATCTGGTGGTACTTCAATAGGTGGACCATGTAAAGTGGTACAGTGGGGGACAAATGCTGAGAAAAATAATTAAAGCAAAGGGACTTCCATAAGAGGAACCTGAACTAAATAGTAAGAGCACAAAGGGCTTGAAAGAGTAAGGGCCCAATCCTACCCAATTTTCCAGCTCCAGTGCAGCTGCAATGCAGCCTTGAGGTAAGGGAACAAATGTTCCCTTACATCAGTGGTTCCCAAACTTACTGGGGCTATGGCACCCCTGCAGCCTCTTTTTCTTTGCTCAGCTGGGCTCCGCCATCTTGGATCTCATGAAATCTTGCAAGATCCAAAATGGTGGCGCCAAAATCTTGTTAGTTCCAAGTTGGTGGTTCCCAAATCTTGCAAGATTTTGTGAGATCCAAGATGGTACCCCAAAAGAACAGGTAGGAGGGGCCACCAGGAACATCCCACCGTGCCACTGTGAGTGCACCACAATACCCTAAGAGACTCTGCATGTGCAGTCTGAGGGATTCCTGAGACTCCTTTTAGGAATGTAAAAGGTTCCAGAACCTGAAGATTTTAAGAACTACTGACTAGGCACCTTCTCTTCCTGGGTAAAAATGAGAACTTTTCACTTTCTCCTTTCAAGTACTCTTAACATTTGAACATGAACATGAAACATGAAGTTAAAGAACAACATCAAACTGGTCCTCTGCTATGTATATAGGATTCAACTGGGCAACAATAAAGTGGCAAAACCATTTGTGGGCTTCTGTCAGCAGGTCAAGAAACTAACACACTCAAAAACCAGAGTATCCAAATGAAGACAAAGACATTATCCCTCCACTGTATTTTTTAAAGATAACACATTCCTGGGTTTAGTTAGTGATCTTGCAGCCCTTGTGGCTTCTTAAGCCAGTGCTTGCTGATTTCATAGATTAGTTAAAACTAACTATTTTTGGAGCCAAGGCTCAATTAATATGTTTATCCCAGGTAAACACATTTTCCAATAGATGTTTTTCATATGTGGATATGAGATCTGAAAAGAAATACAAGGAAGGAAGGATGCACATGTCCCACTTTCCCACTAGGGGTCCTGTCTAGTATAGGCTCTGTTATCAACTTGCTTCATTTGTCTTTAAGGCTCTTATAAAGAGCTTCATTTCTAATTGATGAACACCTATGTTTTGTAACAATTTTGCTTAAACTGGAACCGCCTGCAAGATAACCTTACAACAAAATATGTTTGCTAATGTAAGAAAGAGTAGTAATTTATTGTCTGTTTTATAAGATAAGCATTTTCTATTTTCTTGGAAATTGTAGTGGGGCAGGAAGGACTAGATTTTGTTTCATAACTGCTTGAAATCTGGTAAGATTTACAGTACAATATTAAGAAGTATGTAATGTGACAGTTTTGTGGGGGGGGGGTCAGTTCATCAACCCTCATGCAAGTGCTTTAGAGTTATTTGTTCTCTCTGAAGTTATTGAGCAATGTGATCATTAACTGAAGGAAGAAAGCTTTTGTTATATATAGAATAGGAAAAAATGTATATTTGATCTTTTACTACCAAGAGGGTTGACCGAAGATTTCTTGAAGCAGCATGCTAAATGCTGCCCCCCTTACTTGATACCATGCCAGCCTCTGCTCCTCCTTAATGTATTCTAGCCCAGCAGTGTCCTTCCTTCCACATGTCCTTTTCTTCCCTGCCCTCCTCTTCCTTTTCCAATCCAAGGAGTGGAAAGAGGAAGAGGAGCAGTGAAGGCAAGTAGGAGGCTGGAGATGAACTCCCTCCATCAGTCTGCTGCCTGAGGTGACCAGTTCAGTTGGCCGCATGGATGGGCCAGCCCTGACTGCAGGGCTAGCTCCTGGTTAATGGAACTTTTGTAACTTGTGGAGAGGCAAAAGATTTGTCATCTTCTGCAGCTCTGAACCTGTATTTAGTGACAGTATTTGCTTTGCATTTCTGGAGACATTTTCTGGTCCATTCTAGCTGAATGGACAGCTGCTACGTTGTTTATTACAGAATACTCTGTAACAGGTCTTAACTGCCTCCCAAGTGGTGGGGAAAATTTTACCACACACCTGCATCCCACCAGAAATCCAAGGTGTCATGGGTCTCATAAAATTTGCCTCATCGCTTGGCTGAACAGTTTCCTATGGTTTCATGCATACTTCTAGTCAGCTACCACTTGTTAAATGGTCATCTGTATCCACCCTCCATTGAAGTCTTGTATAAAGACATCCCTGACTGTCAGTGGTGTCAGGACGTGTGCGGTGAAACGCACCCTGGCCATCTCTGGGTGCAGGTATTCGCGCGAAGAGTAGACATTGCTCATATCTTGACAGCTGGCCCACAGCATGCTTATTGGTTGCTCCTCTGCTGTTCACGCCACTTCCTCATCTTCCCAGCCATCTTTCTTCCCGTCCATAAGCACCAAACCCTGTCCCTTCTCTAAGCCCCAGCCTCTCCAGATTAGAACTCTCCAGGGACCTTGTCTTTTGAAAAGAGGCAAGAAAGAGAAAAGGGAGGGGGGAAAAAAAGAAAGAGAGGGAACAGAAGAATGAAAACAGACCCAAGGGGCAATAGTCCCTCGAGCCATCTCACTGCATTACAATGAATATGGACTCTATTAAGCTCCGTTCTGCCTGTTAGTGTTTCCCAGGGCAACACAGCTCCCATATGGCAAGCATGCAGCAGATTAGGGTAGGCCTCTAGGCCTCATTGAAGGCCTGAGGCTTGACTGGCAGTTGAACTCCCTCCCCCCTTCTCCTCACACTTGACACTGCCTGTGTTTATCTAAACGGGGTGGGGGGGTGCGCTTGGAAGGTTATTGTTCAGGGCAATGAGAGATAGGAGAGGGGAATAACTGAGCCCGGCTGGGAAGGAAGAAGGGACATGGGAGGGAGTGGGCTTGCTGGGGTAAAGGAGGGACGGAGGGTGGCGAGATGGAGTAAAAGGGGCTAGGAAAGAGGGAAGGTTGGAAGGGGGTGGCAAACACTTCATAAATATTCAGGAAGGATATTGAATAGGGAGAGGAGAAATAAAGCAGATGGAATTCATGTTAAAGAACAGCCACAATCGCCCTCCAAAAACAAGAAAAGAAAAGAGAACTGCTTTAAAGGAGCACAGGGAGCAACGTTTATCCAATTAGCAGGGTTGTCAAATTGAATTTATACAGAATTGAAGAGGGGAGAGGAGTGAAAATTAAGTGTGTGGGGTTGTGGGGGGAGCAATATATAGAAGAAAGGAAGTGGAATTTTTTTTTTCTTGCTTCCCACTTTAGCAAGAAGATCTTATCCTTCCTAGAGCTGAGGCGAGTTTCACCGCGTGTGGGGGACGGAGAGTGTGCTCTGAGCATTCCCTAGAGCAGGGGTGCTCAATAGGTGGATCGCGATCTACTGGCAAAATGAGTAGATCGCGGAGTGCCGATCCCCCCCCTTCAGGTGCCTCTGGGAGGAAACGCCGGGGGTAAGGCCCATTGTACTCAATGGGGCTTACTCCCAGGTAAGTGTGGCTAGGATTGCAGCCTCACAGCCTAATCCTAGGCATGTCTACTCAGGAGTAAGTCCTGTTATACTCAGTGGGGCTCAAGGTACACCAACATACATTGTACACATAAATGTTATATGTTATGATGGCGCAAACATTGTAAAAAAACTCTGGTAGATCTCCGGGCCTTGCTGGGTTTCAAAGTAGCTCTCGAGCCAAAAAAGTGTGAGCACCCCTGCCCTAGAGCATGATGCTCTGTCTTTTGTTAGGAGGATAAAGAAGGTAATTGATACCACGCATGACAGAAGAATCCTACAACTGCTTTTGGTTAAGGCCTACTTGTATCTGTTCCATAGTGAATTTGACAAAGCAGCCTTCCTTCATATGGCAACATTGTTTTTTGGGCAAGAGAGAATTCATTTGCTTTCACCAGCAAGCTTCCTATTCTGCCAATACAGCTGTAGAGTTGGATGGTAGTTGTAAGTGTCCTGACATTTTGCAGTGATAGTGAATTGAGAAATATTTAGCAAACATTTCATCTAAACTAGCAAAACAGCTAAGTAATACTTTGAATGTATGTACTTTTAATATTGACCCATTGACTAACATTGAGGCAAATGTAACACACATTTGGTTTTGTCCAGTCACTTGACAACTAAGGGCCCAATCCTATCCAATTTTCTGGTGCTGCTGCTGCTGCGCCAATGGGGTATGCACTGCATCCTGTGCTGGTGAGGCAGTCCTGGAGGCCTCCTAAAGGTATAGGAACATTTGTTCCCTTACCTCGGGGCTGCATTGAGGCTGCACCGCTGCTGGAAAGTTGGATAGGATTGGGCCGTAAGGCTGCACTCCTATACACTTTTCCCTGGAAGTAAGTCCTATTGAATTTAATGGAACTTACTTCTGAGTAGACATGCCTGGGTTTGTGCTCTTAGTCCAATTGTATGACTTGGTTATTTTGTTCCTTTTCATTATTTTGTACAGTTGTGTTCCATTCATGTTACTTTCCCCATTCATTTAGTTTATTCATGCATTTATTTTATGCCCTATTTTACCATCACCAACAAACATGCAAGGTGGTTAACAATAATAAAAATGTACAATAAAGATCTAATTGTAAAGACTGAGAAAACAAAAATGACATTTTGTTCGAAGTTCAACAATATAAAGCATTGTTCAGTTGTGTTCCTAGAGGGGTGGGCAAAGCGCTAAGTTTTTCAGGGTGTGCCCTGTAAGCTGCCCCTCCCCCACACCATTGGAACCATTCCAAGCGCAACAGCAAAGTAGAGGCATCTCCTCCAAATTGCTGTTGCTGCTTGGAATGGCTCAGGCAGCAAGGGTGATGGCATGGAGATGGCATGAACAGAACTACATCCTGTAATACAGCATGCACACCTGGCTTCTTTTGGTGGCCAATACCACATTGAGGGAAGGGGAAGGAGATAGAAGCCAATAGAACCATCATTGCTATCATCAATCTGCAAATACGCCTGGCTTTCCTCCAGCAGGCTTCATGGAGGGAGGGAATAAGACAACAATCCCAGAGAACAAGCTGGAGGGTGGAAGATAAGAGAACAAAGGGAAGACACAGGTGTGTGGTAACTTCAGCTGCACTTGGCTTCTGTTATAGCTGTGTTGCCACACAGCTTACAGGAAACAGCAAGTGAAGCAGACTGATAAGTACAAAAGCAAGATAATATATGACAAGATACAAAATCATAGGAAATCCAAAAAGACCAACTTTTGAATCTGATGTTACATCTAGATGTAAATCAAGTAGTAGAATTTCACTACTTCTAAAGTATTTGGGGTTGCTTGTTTTTGTTTGTTTTATGCTTTAATGAGTCCATCCTCCAGAGAATGGTGTTGCTGAGGCTGATGTTTATTTAAAAAAAAATGTTTACCCTGCCTTTCCTTTGCCAAGTCCAATGCCCAAGGCATTGTGAGTTGATCTGCTGGCTCAATGTCTTGTAAATGTCACCAAAATAGAAAAGATTAATGGATGGCTTTACACTCTTGGTCTGTTATTTTGGCAGATTTCTTTTCTAGCATTTTTCAGCCTCAAAAGAGTGAAAAGGTGCTGCTGGTCTTCAGTTAGTTTTGAACATGGCTTCCCTAAAACTCTGTCCAAGATTCCACTTCCACCAGATGAGATTTTTGGAAGGACCAGTACATTATATATGGTTTGTTTTAAAAATACAGCCTTGAAACTTTCCAGGTGATACCAATTTTCAGATGTAGCTCAACAGCTTGTTGCTAATAGAGAACTTATGCATAATGAATATAGAACATAGATTAACCTCTTAAAATGACTCCATTCAAACACTAACAACAGCGGCAAAACACAAATTCAACCTATTTTGTTGTTTGATAAAGAAGTAGCCATAGCTCAATGGAAGAACACCTGCTTTCCCTGCAGAAGGCCCCAAATTTAATCCTTGACATATCCAGGTAGGGCAGATGAAGTTTCCTGTCTGAGAACTGCTGCAAGTCAGGGTCGGTGATACTAAACTCAACAGACCAATAATCTGACTCAATATAAGGTAGCTTTGTGTGTTCCTATGACAGTTCATTAAACGTTTTCCTTTAGGTTGCTTTAAACCTGTTCTCTCCTGTACCAATCTGATCACCCCTGCTTCCTTCCCACCCCTGGTTCCTCCTCCCCCCCACCTAGAAACACCCGTGGTTCTCCCTTCCCTGCCCATGATTCACCCCTGCAACTCCCATACCAGTGCCAGGGCCTCCAGGGAAGCCACTGTTGTCGGGCTGGCACTGCTCACTGTTTGTGGTGGTGGTCCAGCTGCGCAGAATGGTGGGTCACATTTTGCAGCTGCTGTAAAGCACATGGCACCTCCATAATGTGTGTTCTAGTAGCACAGTGGCTCCATAGGATTGGTCATTCAGCTTTATAGTTTAGTTAAACCCTTTCATTGGAGAGGCTGAATTCCTACCAGAATTGCATTTGCCCTTAAACAGGAAACCATCTTACAGCTTTGACAATTCTGCTTCCCCATCTGACTTCTCTTTTTGCCTTTTCTGAACACCTTCTTTCTCTACCCCATCCTCCTGCATCCTTTCCTCCCAGTGCTGCAAAGGGTGTGCTCATGCCCAGCAGCTGAAAGAAGGACTGTTTTTCATTTAGGACCTTCCTCATAAATTTCCGATGGTGTGGTAGTAACAAGAATTGCCCAACTGGCCCGTATTTAAGCAACAGGGGGTCTGGAGCTGCAGGCAGCATTTCCTCAATAAAACCTTCAGAGTCTAATCAGCAAACACCTTTGTGCTGCCAGCATTAGAATCATAGGGCTTCCTGCATCTTCCTTTCCCTCATCTTGTTGTCTACAATATATACCAATTTTTTCCCCCAACTCCAACCCACCTTGGAAGGAGAGACTTGCTGTTAGCTTTTATACCCCATGTATCTGATTCACGCCTCCTTCATCTCACTCCCCTAAGAGCTCCTTAGCCCTTTGATTTACTGAAACTGACTTTGATGCCCAGGACAGGAAATTGACAGGAAGGAATTTATAAAAACAAAGTTGTTGTTGGATTTTTTGTTCCATTCCCCAATCCAGAAGAAGTCGTGTTGTTCTTTTGGAAGACAGCGTGATTTTTATTGTCACAGATTTTTACTGATGAGATAATTCAGGATGCAACCCCTCAGCAGAAAAGCAGTTAAGTCCCATTCATTTCAGTGGAAGAATAGTGCATGTGTTTAAATCAAAGTGACTTGAGATGCTATAATTTGACTGAACCATGTTTAAAGTGTCTTTTGAAATTAAATACGTTGCCTGTGGAATAATTTTTTGAAGTGATCAGGTAAGTTTGCATGAATTGTGTATAAACTGGAATTAGTTTTACAGCAAGATCCTGGATTCCTGTCTGGTCCTGCTTATGAATATGTCTCTAAAAAAGATAAGTAAATAATTGTTTCCATCATATTTCTATGTGTATGCACTCATAAGATGCCAACTTGATTGGAATTGGTCCATAAAAAAACTGGCAGATAAAGTAACAGAGTGTTGGCTATGACTATAATACAACTGCCTTGTTAGAAAGAGATGTCATGCTAGGATATGAAGTGCCTAAATTAAAGTTGAAAATTATTATTTGAAAAATTTATTGCTGAAGCAGTGGCCCAAGGCTGCTTATAGAGCTGAGCTCCATAATAAATATACAATGCATCAAAACAATAAGGGAAGAAAAGAAGAAGAAAATGAAAAAAAAAAAACACATAACAAGCCATTAAACATTAATTTTACTAGTTAAACACTAAAACATTTTTAAAAAGAGAAAGCATAAAAACAAAGCAAAACCTGAATATTGGTGAGCCCTTGGGGGGATGGACGGACAAATTAGTCCAGGGAAGCAGTCAAATCACCACACTATTCAAGAAGGCATAGACAGCAAACAGCCAAATGCCAGACGAAACAGGTATGTTCTGCTCCTTTCCCGAAAAACTGTGAGGGAAGTAGTTCTTAATTCCCCTGGAAGTTTTTAATTCCCCCTGGAATTCCATAGCTGTGGCGCCAGGTCACTGCATTTTGCACTAATTGCAGCTTCCAAACTGCCCTCGAGGGTAGTCCCACATACAGCACATTACAGTAGTCCAGTCTTGAAGTCACTTGGGCATGGCCAAGTTGGATTGGCTCAAGAATGGTCACAGTTGGCGCACCAGTCGAAGCTGGGCAAATGCATTCATAGCCACCACTGCCGCCTGGTTCTCCAGAGAGAGTTGCGAGTCCAGGGGCACTCCTAGACTGCATACCTGTTCTTGTAGAGGGAGTGAGACACTATTCATAGTGGGTAGTTCTCAGTTCCTGCATCAATGATTTCCTGACCAGGAGAACTTCAGTCTTTTCTAGTGGGTTCAGTCTCAACCTTTTGGCCCTCATCCAGACCCCAACTGTCTCCAGGCAGCATCCCAGGACCTCCACAGTCTCCCTGCTGTGAGATGGCAGGAGGAGATAATTGGGTGTCGTCAGCATATTGGTAACATCCCACCACAAATCCCCTGATGATTTCCCTTTCCCCCAGTGGTTTCTTGTAGTTGTTAAAAAGCATGGGGGATAGAATGAACCTTGCAGCACCCCACACTGTAACTGTGAGGGCACTGAGCAGGTATCCCCCCCCCCCCCAGCATCAAATTCTGGAACCTGAACCTTCAGCCCCAGCTCAACCAGTCAACTCAGAAGGATACCATGGTTGATGGTGCTATGCTTTCTTCTGTAATATGATCTTATTTTTGAAAGGTTAAGTCCAAATGTGAAAACCTCCAAGCATGCTCTCAAATCTTGCAATGCAATTAAGACATAGTTAGAAAAAATGGAGTGTGTGTGTGTGTGTGTTTAAAAAGTCAATCCTAAATCTGTATGGTTGAAAATTCACATCTGTACTATGAATACATCTTATGTTTTCTAGAATGCTGTCATTAGAAACTATGTATCTTACAGCCCAACTGTGCAGATGCAGTGGGGCCAGTATAGCTGCACTGCATCTTAAGCACAAACTGGAGGTCTCTTTGAGGTTGGGGGGGGACATTCATTCTAATTATCCCAGATAAAGCCCCAGGCTGCTTAGTGGGGCAACTTGGATTTGCGCCTGCTAAACTGCCAGCGCATGTCTGAATTGCCCCATGTTGGGGTTTTAGGCTCTGGAAGGGGGTTAGGATTCAGCGTGCGCCAGCACTGCCAATTCCACTCCCTCATGGGACCTAATTTGCCCAACCTCACCTTCTCCCCACTCTCCCCCTCCACCCCTGCGCTGGTCAAAACAGTTCTTCACTGCTCTAGTGCATGTTTCCTCTGGGAACAGGATGGCATCGGCCTTCCTGCTAGTGCACCGAATTGCTAGACTGTTGCAACCTGCTTGACAGCCTGTGCCGGTGCTACAGCCAATTAGGATTGTGCCATCATTTCATTGTAAAATATTTTCCTTGCTGTAGTATGTAAGCATCATGTCTGTTTAGTATCTGGTGCATATGTTCTTTTCTTTGTGCTGTCAAAGAGGCAGTAAGATCTATATTTGTAGTGTCGTTATCTTCTTCACCCTTCAGTTGTGCCAATTGGCATGGCAGGGTGGATATCGGGAGAATTTGTATAGTTCTAATGTTTTAAGACTTTTGTCCCAGAAAATCACAGGGGATTTTTGACTTCAATACTTGCTTATTTAAATCAATTTCAGTGGAACGGAAATTGGTACAAAGAAGGGGAACAATATGACAGGGGATATATGCTACTCATCATTTGAGAAGGCTGAGGGTGTTTTTCCCACATGACACCAAAAGCATTTTACAGCCTCTTGCATTCTATTTGTGCACACTAAGAGCCCAATCCTGTGGTCGGCGGCACAGCTCCATAAGGCACGTTCAGGTTCCCGCACGTTTGCTAGCTCCCGCCCGTGCTAGCCCAACATGGGCTGGTGCTGGGCTAGCGCCGGGTGGCTGCACAGCTCCCGCGGCTCAGCGGTCTCCCAGACCGCCAGGCTGCGGAACGGTAGGCGGGGGCGGGAGGAGGCATTCCAGGGAGGGGGAAGGCTAGCGGGGGGGCGGAGAGAGGGCGGATAGGAGGCGTGCGGGGGGGTGGGCGGACAGGAGGAGGATCCAGGGTGCTCATGGAGGGCTGCACGCCCTTCACGAGCGCCTTTTCCTTACCGCAGATGGTAAAGTCAGTAGCCCCATTGCGGGGCTGCTTACCTTACTTGGGGGAAGGGTACAAACATCCCCTTCTCTCGAGGTGCCTCCCGCGGTAGTGCAGGAGGCGCTGGATTTGGCAGCAGCCCTCCTCGGTGCCAATGAGCCTGGGAGCCTGGGCGCCCTGGGCAGCTCAGGATTGGGCTGTTATTCAGTAGTGCTGCTTTAGTGTGGTGTAGAAAGTGAAACATTTTTATTTCTAATGTATATTCTACCTAATACAGTTTATATAAGAGGTGTAAGGAAGTATTGACACAGAGTATCACTTGTGAAAACAGCCTAAGAGATTATGGCTGCAATCCTAAACACACTTTCCTGAGAGTAAGCCCCATTGAACAAGATAGGACTTACTTCTGAGTAGACCTGCTTAGAATTGTGTCCTAAGACTCTGCAGCTTAATAAAAGCTCTGGGAGGAAATCTGCGTGTTTAAAGAGAGTGGACACATATTTCTTAAGTAATGTAAGAACTGTGGAACAAGCAGTAGGAAACATTTTTCATACTTGTATATGGCTGTAGTTTAGATTGTTCTTAGCAGAAAGCAAACTCACCCATACTTTCCTGCTGTCTTGTATGGTTGAATCATTTCACAGAAGTATTTGGAAGTAGCCACTCCCGGAGCAAACGTATACATTATGACCTTGACAAATACTCATTCCTAAACTCAACTGAGGCAACACAAATGCTGGGATTGGACAAACATTTGTAGGGGAGATTTGGAGGGCATGGAGTGCAGTGGCTCAGGCTGCAATCCAATACATGCTTACTTGAGAGTAGGTTCTATTGAATACAGTGGATCTTACTTCTGAGTAAGTTGCATAGGATTGGGTAGAAACTCTTCCTAAGCCTTCCAATTCTCCTGTACAAACGCCTTCTCCCAAGCAGTTTTTTCCCCGGTCAGACTTAGTCCATACCTCAGGGTTTGGCAGAGGAAACACTTTAAAAAAGTTAGTGTGTAAATTAAGCACCCTGCCTCAACTCACATTAGTGTTAAGAGGTACAATATGAGGTTGGAACCCCATGATTATGTTGTAACTAGAAAAAGGTGATAACTAAATTAAAAAACACATAACATCGCTTTGGGTATTTCTCTTTTTTGTAAAAACAAAAACTGCAAAAAAAAAAAAAAAGCCATACCCCATTTTATTTGGATTTTATTTATTATTTAAGGGGGGATGCATGGGCAATGACTAGCTGCATCTGCTGACACTTTACTACCTATTTCACCTACCTAATACAATTTTAAAGCAATTGTCCTTTATAATTATGTTGTGAATTTTGAATAAAAATGTGTAACACCACTTCCTGCACTTCTAACTTTTGGGAAACACTGAAATCCATGAAAAAATTAAACTGTTTTCTCCCATCTCTACTTATAACTTGTAGGTTCACCCTCAAGAGACTGGTTACTGGCTGTGTAGAAAGTTGATGTAACCTGGAAATATGATTGTCCTTTCTGTGGACTAATCAATTTTTTTTGTCTTTCTATCATTCAGGGTGCCCAAGGAAGTTGAATTTCCAACCTGAAGTCCTTTGGGTCAGCTTATGGGAACCCCACTTAATTTCTTTTGCTTCAAACTCCTCTGCATGGGATGACAATGATATCAGGGGGGAAAAGACCAATGACCGCTATTGCCTATTTGCTTTTTGCATCTGCTGGTTGCCTTGCACGCTTAGGTAAGTGTTTTGTATTTTTAGTTTTGCCCTGATATTGTTGATACTGGTTCTAGGGAGTTGCCTGTAATTCCATTTCTTCAAAGAACTGGTCCCACAACCATATTCATATTTGCCACCCCCTCAGTCATCTTTTGTAGCACTGCTTTCAACAGTCACTTCCAGTTGTCTGACTCTTACTCAGATGGCTCCCTGACTACTTGTGAATTCTTTGTCAACATTTGGAAATCATTAACAACCATGCAATTAATTTCTTGACCTGGAGTGAGTAGCAGCCACCCCGTGTGAACAAATGGCAAATCCACCAAAATCAGAAGCAGTATACCTCTGATTGGTCCCTGGTGATGAGACCAAAATAACAAGATACTTCCATTATGGCCCCTATATGAGCTTTTCAGGCTGATCCTGTTAAAACAGAGTACAGGACTGAGATGGGCCTTTGTTCTGATCCTGCAGGGCAGTTATGCCACCCTTGCCATTGCCTACTCACTTGTGGCACTCTAAGCAGTCCCCATAAGGCAGTGCTGTGTTTCTCTGGGTGGAAATACGTACAAATTGCAGCATTATGGTGTGTGAGCATATCTACTCTCTCTCTCTCTCTCCTCTGAAATATAACAAGATAGAGAACTTGTGGGTAGAGATGGCAGGTGGTGGGCAGGTCAGAGGGAGCAGGACAACCAAAGCAGGGAATGTTTGTTCAGGCTACACTAGGGTGGTTCTTGTGATATATCCCTAAAATAATCAGTATTTTGATGGTATGTATTCTCATCCTTTTTCCTAAAAGTAGCTAACTGTCTAATATAATTAGCCTGCCAGGACTATGGTGTTCACACAGATGAGTTGCGGATCTGCCCTAAACAATCTTCCCTAAACAATTTTGCATGAGAGGTGTAGAATTTAATGGTGCTTAAAATGCAGCTGGCTGGGTTCGGGAGTATTTGCAATGAAAGGAGCTAGCTTCCCCTTAGCAAGTAATGCTCATGAAGATTTCTTGGCTTTCCTTCTATGCAGGTGAATCCCTTCAGGTCAATGTCCAGCCGGCTTCTACTGTCCAGAAGTATGGGGGCCTGGTGAGCCTGGGATGTGTAGTCGAACCTTTAACAGTAAATGTTACCTGGAGACTGAATGGAAAAGAGCTGTCTCAGATGGGTGATGTTCTGGGAATCTACATTGGTCAGAGGCTGCTCACCATCACAGCATTAAACAACCACACAGTGGGTCGGTACCAGTGCATAGCCCGTGTGCCTGAAGGTGTTGTTGCCAGCGTCCCAGCCATGGTGACATTAGCCAGTAAGTAGCTACTATACTACTTTCCTTCAAAACATAACACACTGCCTTTAGGTTTTTTGTGCCCATCCAACCTGCAAGTGGGATGAATTCATACACACCACATTATCTCTAAAGTTGGACATATTATTTGGCATGCTTCACTTTTTAACATAGAAGATGCCACTGCCACTGATTTGAACCCTGACTTTTTATTGAATTGATACTTGTGCCATATGTTTTGTTCAGAGATGTGCAGCAGGTTGACCACCAGGCTCATTTTAAGCACATCTTTCACTGGGGTGAAGAAGGCACCTTAGAGCTTATCTGATTTCACATTGGCACTCCCACATTTGGCCATGGTTCCTGCTGAGTAAACAGTGTAGTCAAATTGGAATACTGACATTGTTTAAGTGTCAAGAGTTCTGACAGATCAAGTCCATGAGGCAAATTCTATTATCTGTATTAGTCATTGGACAGGACTTCCTTGTAACTGCTCTTGGCTAGAAAGAGGGTTCCCTTTTCAGGGCACCGCACGGTGTGGAGGGAATAGAGAAAGGAGATATGCCTAGAAAAACGGAAGGAGATGCATTTGTGCAAAACAGGGGCTGGTTTTGTTTCACAGCCAAGAATTATTGGCTTGTCATCAAGATATTAATCAGAAGTGAAATGTTTAGGTTGGGCTGGGTTAGAAAAGGAGAAGCAGAATATAATAGAACAGCAGCTCTAGTGCTCTGAAGGAGGGGTCTGCCATTGGGTTGAAGCCTTTAGGGGATTTGGACTGAGCTCTGCAGTTAGATTAAGTTTCGGAGAGTGCATTCCAGAGCAGAATGGGGGCTGTGTTTTGCTTGTGGGCTCGTAGAGGAGGGGAGTGAAAAGGTGGATGGGATTTCTCAGGGCATGGTTTGCATTTAAGAGTGACTGGGAAGGCGCTGCTTGCTCTACCTCTTAGCACAGTTGTTTTGCTTTTGGGCCTCTCTTGTGTTCTCTGAAATGTTTTTTATTTGGACAAAGCTATCATTGTTCAGTACCTGGCTGACAGCTTTCCTATCCGGTCCCAGTTACTGAAGAAAGACAGGCCTCCACCATTGAGCTTATACTACTCCTGAATGTTGTTAAAACCTCGTTCATAGATCCGACTTGGACTTGTTGATGTGGAAACTGCATTCAAAATATTTATTAAAATAAAAAAAGCAATAGTTGCAGCAAGTGATGTTATATATTGAACAAGCGGCTTAGGAGAGATTAATAAAAAGATTTTTTACTTACCTCTCTGTAGGCCATCTGGTCATCAATGGGTCTGCCCAGACCTAGCTATTTTGCTGGCATAAGTCTGAGAAGGGGCAAGGTGTGCGTCAGGCCAGGAAAAGAGGGATAGGCATCCGCTAGTGTCACTTTCATTTTTTACTTACCTCTCTGTAGGCTGCCTGGGCATCAGTGGGTCTCCTCAGACCTGCATCAGCTATTTTGCTGGCATGTCTGAGAAGAGGCAATGGGTGTGTCAAGCCAGGAAGAGGGATAGGATTCAGTGTGCACTAGTGTCACTGAGATCTGCTGCTCCTTCCCTCAAAATGCCCCCTGCCTGCACTGATCCCAATTCTCTCCAGTCCTTCTTATCCCACTATGAAATACCCCTTACTTGCTCCAGCGCAGTGTCCAGGACCTGTGGGAACATGTGCAGAGCCTCCAGCCGCTTGTGTGGGCTACCCCGCAGTGCATTACTTTGATATGCCATTATGATGCCATAAGAGGACTTAACAGTGGAACACTGTGAGAATATAAGCCCTCAATACAATCGGGCTACCCATTTGTGTTCCTCAATACTTTGATACTCTTCTTTGCATACTTGTAAGAAATTTGCTTAAATAACATATAGTCATAGTGTTCTCCCTTTCAGGTATACATGGCATAACTGGTGATTCCCCACCGCCACAAATGTAAGGCTAACATTATCCCTCTTTCCACATTATTCCCCATGTGTTCTTGTTTGAGTTGGGAAAGAACAGAAAGAGAACATCTGCAAGCCCTGCCCCTACAGATGATGTGCACAAAGCCCCATCCTCTGTCCTCCATGTTAATCCACAGCAACAAATGCTGGTTACAGGTAGGGTCTCTCCCTATGTTCATTGTTTGTTCCTGCAGACAAACAGTGATCATAGGGGGACAGGCTTCATTTGGTATGTTGGTGTGTGAGGTAGGGCTCAATGGCATGTCCTTGCTCCCCACTCATGCATGCAGGGACTTGAGTAGGAATAGTGACTGAACATTGATATTCAAAAAACATGAAAAGAATTTGCACATCCCAGTTTTGTCACTTGCTGGTTGCTGTACATTCAGCTCAAATGTGCTGCTTAGGGAAAGCCTTGAACAAATAGGCAATTGTGCTCCTAAGAGTTTGGTAGGGCTAGAGATGAAGCCAGAAAGAACGTGGGCCTATGTGACAATATGTCCATCTCTCCAAGATCCAACTTGAAACATTGAGACTGATTAACTGATAAGAGAAGATAGGTATATCTCAGGAGGCCCAGAGTTGTTAATAACCCACAGAGCTGCATTTAATGATTCATTAGTGTATCTTTCCAAGCAGGAAAAGAAGTTGTAATTTAAATCCCATCATTTTTTGAAATGAAAGGGGTTGGATGGAGAGCATCTTCCTTGCAGGAAGAGAGAAAACTTGGAATATAAAAGAAGAAAATATGATGTGGAAAGGTTTCCTTAGCTATATTGAGAAAGTGGATCTGAATGGAAATTTGAAAAAAAAACCCATTGTTAAATCAGAAATGTTTTCAGACTTTTTCTTCCAAATAAGTTCAAATGTATGAAAATGTTCCATTAAAATGGGTGTGTGTTAAGGAATTTATCTCCATCTCCTCATAAGAAAACTTGTCACCTTAGTGTACACATCACCCTATCTCTTACCCAGAGGCTCTGTCTGAAAAGATTATCCTTGCCAACATTTCTGACATGTTGGCAGCTGAACTTTAGCCTTGGGACTTGTGCCTGCCTTTAGTGCTAAAGTGCTGATTGGCATACTTGTCCCTGTTCAGGCTATTTTGAAGAACTAGTTGAGACTAGCATATAATTCCTGGAGCAGATCATTTTTAAAATAAAAAGTGTAGATAAATTGGTGTTGTATAGCCCTTGGCAAGGGGGAAGGAAGTGTGGAAAGAGCGGAGTATGAAGAACTTGTTTAAGCAGTTAAGGTGTAGCAGTTCCCTGTCTTTGGAAGCTGAACTGTGCAGTAGCTTCCAAGCATATATAATCATAATAACATGTTATCGTATCACGGCCCAATCCTGTTTGGATCTGCACTGACAATGCATCTGTGCTGACTCAATAATTGCCATATCCTAAGCCCATCCAGGCAACACAGTGCTGGTGTACCCCTCACAGTAATGCTGGTGCAACCCTTCCCAGTAATGCCAACAGTGTCCCTAGAGACCCTGACACAACCCATCATTCATATAGTGGCATCCTGATTTTGGTATGACATCAGTTTGATGTTGGTGCAGTGTTGGCATATCATTAGTGCAACATCCAGGAACCCACATCCACCCAGCTTCAATGTTGATAGCCAGAGAAGGGTGAACTGAGCATGGGGTGGGAGCAGATGACCACTGACACCACCAACCCATAATAATGAGCAACACAGCAATCGGCCCCACTGCCAAACATAAGGAAATTCCCCAAGGACCACACACCTGTGTCTGCATGAGCATCACACACACACATACATACAACATGATGCAGCATGACACAAGAATGCCACAGCACCTCTATCCCCTGTAGGACCTACTAGGGCAAAAGCAAAAACCTGGTAGGAATCCCAAATCCCCTTTTCCGACTCATACAAACAAAAACAACTAAGGAATAACTTCTTGAGCAGAGCAGAGGAAGGGTAAAAAGATAGCTCCCTTGGAAGAGGCAGCTGTGTGAAATGAACACACAAGTCTTGTCAAGGCAAAGGTTGGGGTCTCTATGGGAGCATTAATCAGCTGGAAGGAACCTTTGTGCCAGGGGAGGATCTGGGACAATTCATAAGGGAAGTCTCGACAGCACTCAGACACAGCAGGTTGCTGGGAGCTCACTGCACAAGGCACAGGATGAGAACCAGGCAAGATAAGTTTGAGCCCACCCAAGGGACTTGCCCTAACCAGCAAGGCACTCAACTTTTGCATGACTATTCAGAAACACCCTTGGCAGGAACAAAAAGAAAGAGAGGCAGGGCTGCTGCTCTCTAACCACCCACTACTGCAGGAGACAGGCAAAAAGCACCTCATCCAACATTTAACACCTTGCTCACCTGGCTGGGAGACTATAGCACATGGATTTATTGGAGGGAGCTCTGCATGGGCCAGTCATTGGGCTTGCATGTGACTCAGGGTGCCTAATGAAGGTGACCTGCAAATCTAGGTACATCCACATACACCCCATACCCTTTGCTTCATTGCTGGCACATGCCAGCATGGCTGTCAGTTCCCCTGCAACTGTCCCATGTGGAAGAGGCGAAGGAATGGCTGGTCAGATCAGCTCATGCTGAATTTGGTGATATTTAGCAATATTTAAAAAATCACTGTATTTCATTTTATTGACCAACATTGGCTTCATTTTGTTTTATTTCACCAAATAACACCCCTACCTATGGGTTTATTTCTTCTATGCCAGCTCTGCCATTGGTGCAGTGTTCTTCCTGCTTTGTGGTGTGTCTGTTCGGGGGGTTTGTGTGTGCTTCGGAGGGGTTAGGCATACATCAGTTCTTCCTCTCCCTATCATGTTATGCCCCAGTCTCCTCCACATTTTCATCTCTCCAGTGGCAGAAATGTATCAGCACCCAAGCTATATCAGCACAGCATTTCTCCAGCAGTGCACCAGATCAGTGATGCACCTGTTGGCAGGCAGACTTCGCTGCTTGTAGGGCTGTTGCATCAGTGTGCGTTGGACATATGATGGTGCATGTCGATAGATTGGACTGTAAACTGAAATGAAAGATCCCAAATTGTACACTCAATAGTTGAATCAAACACTATAGAAAAGTTTTCTGGCCTTTTCCCCAGTATTTATTCAGCATTTTTAGTGCTATGTCCCCTCCTTCCAGGATGCATCTTTTGCTGCCTCCAGCTAACTAGGGAAATCCTGCTTCAAATCCAAACTATCAGCTATTGCTCCTAAGACTGGTTTAAATAATAGCAATGTGTTTGCTAATGTATTAAAAGAGGGCCAGTTGAGACGAACAGTAAGAAAGAACAGACAATTCTGAAAACAATGATTTGCTCTATTTCACTAGCTATTGTATATGTCAGGGGTGTCCAAACTTTTTGGCAGGAGGGCCACACCACCTCTCTGACACTGTGTCAGGGGCCAGGAAAAAAAATTAATTTACATTTCAAATTTGAATAAATTTACATAAATGAATATTTTAGAGATGGAACTTATATGAATAAATGAAGGTCTTGCAATAACTCAGGGCCTTGCACAAAGCAAGGCCAGCCTTTCCATTGCTGCTTCTGCTGCTGCATCACAGAAACAGCAAGCAATGAAGGGAGCCCTCATCCCACAGCTCACGCAAGAGGTTGAACAGTTGGCCGTCACACTGAGTGCAGTTGCATCGGGCCAGCACGGGCTCCAGCAAGTCTCCGTAGGGCCAGAGGCTCATTGGAGACTGGGGGCACCCCGTGGGCCTGATTGGGAGCCCTCAAGGGCTGCAAGTGGCCCCAGGGCCGGGGTTTGGGCACACCTGTTATACGTGTAATTTGAAGAACAGAAAGGCTATTTTATAAACCAGATTACCCTTAAAATCTACATTTTGTAGCCGTCCCAAAAGTTTATTAACATAACTCATTATGCCTATTAGGCACTTTAAGAATACTTAATTTGTATGCTCTGTCTCTCAGATTCTGAAAATTAAACCAACAAAATAATCTTCAGATGAAATTAAACACCTGGGTGTGAGCCTTTGCAAAGTGCCAGTGGGCAGTGACCCCTGCTTAGAGACATCTTTGGGAACCTGAGCATATTTGCAGCTGTCTCTTCAACAACAAAAAACCTCATTCTTCATGTTGCTTCTGTCAGGGCCTCTAATCTGATAAGTCCCTTGATACAGAAGTTGGCTCCATGTTGAAAAACCATTTTCATTCTCTAAGAATTTTCAGGGTAGGATTACAGTGAGGGGGAGAAGGAAATAAAAACATGGGATTGTTTTTGAGTTAATCATAATAATGTAGTGATAAATGAAATAATTCATACTTTAGTTTAGAAGGCAGAACAAAAGATATGCTTATGCATTGTAAGGCTGTTAGTGTGTGTGAAGAGGGTATCGTATGGTATGGTAGCTATGTAATATGTGAGTATGCACTTGTGTTTGCATATAAATTGTATTTGAGACACTTGCTGGCAGAAGCACAAATTATCTGAAGATGTGAGAAATATGTATTTCAGGTGTGTGAGGAAAGTACAGATAATGGAACCGTGGCACTTGCAGTCATGTTCTGTGAGTGAACATACTTTGAATCAGGGTACCAGTCACAATCCTTATGTTTCGGGAGCCAATGTCTATACTGTTTGCTTCTAGGCCATGTAGCCTAGCAGGACCAGCATAAAGTAGCCAAGGTGTATGTCTGGCATATTTTCTGTGACATGCTACCCTCACTAGTCTGACAAATGAGTGGAAGCATCCTGTGCTAGGAGCTTGTATCAATTTCAACTTGAAGAGATTTGCTAACATCCTGCGTGAAATGGATTTCACATTTATTAGAACCCAGAAAAAGTACACTACTTATGAAGCACTCTTGTGTCTTAAGTAGGAACTAAGGGCACAATCCTATCCTGCACTGGAATAGGCAAGCCAAGAGGCTTGTGCTGTATCCAGCGCAGGATAGTGGCCAGAAGCGGCTTAGCCAGAGGCAAGGGGAAACTTTTCCCCTTACTCCTGGGAGCCACTGACCCCTTTGGGTCTCCTTGGACCTCTGGTGGCTCAAGTCCAAGGAGAGCGGAGTGGCGAAGTCACTCCGTTCTCTCCGGGAACAGGGGTTGGGATCTGGCATAACTGATGCCCTTTCCCCACCCACCCACCCCCAGGGCCACCCACCCACCCCCAGGGCCACCCACCCACCGCCCGCCCTCCCCCTGCCCAGGAACGCCTTCCTCCCACTTCCTCCCTGCTTACCATGCTTTACAGCACATTTGCGACCCTCCCAGGCCAGCGCATAATAGAATAGAAAATTATTGCAGAAAATTAGCATCATTGTATTTAGGCTCACACAAGAATGGAAAGTGTCCTGTGCATACCAAAACTTGCTTCTGTAGCAGCTGTACCCCCACAGCTGTGTCCCTGAGCTCCTATACACTCCTTCATGGTAAGCAGATCCACAAGTCAAAGACCTACTGTAGCAGTATTTGGCTCTTGGGCCCCCTTTTTGACCCTGGGCCCAGGTACAAATTACCCCCTTTACCCCCCTCTCCTAGGCCCGGCCCCTACCAGCCCATGTGGGAAGCGATTCCAGGTGAGATTGGAAAATGTAAGGAAATTTCTGGGGCCTCTGCTTTGACTCCTGGGCCCCCTTTGTGACCTAGGAACCAAAGGGGCCCAGGCACAAATTACTCTGTTTATCCCCCTCATGGGCCCTGAGAAACAGTGCCTGTTCAAAGCAACATGTCAACTGGGTCTGAAGACACACAGACATTCCTAGTTCCAGCTCAGCTGAAGAATTTCTCCTAAGCTTCCTACAGAAGGTTGGTGTTAACTTCCTAGTACCATCAGGTCAAGGACTGGTAAGCTTTATTTGCAGTAGCTCTGCTTTACTCTCAGTCTGCCAGATAAAGCTATAGTTTGTTACACCCTGTTGTTTTTCTCATGCTAAGGTTCCCTTTCACTCATCCAGCAAATTAATTTTTTTGTTAGAAAAAATTGAAGGCCACTGATTGATATATAACTAGCTCCTTTTATCTGTTATACATGCAGTGGCATCTTGATTCTGCCACATTGCTCTGCTCAAAAAAGAAGAGCACCTCTCTTTCATTATGTAGTTACAGCTTGCTTTAATCAAGAGATGGTGGAAAGGCCTGGTGGATGGCCTGGAGGATGAAGCACTGAATAGTGATCTGGAAATTTATACATGCACACTGCATACATTTTGCAAATTAAGGGTTAGGATTGCGCCCTAAGAAATTCACTTTATGCACCAGCAGTGCACTCTCTGTTATGGGAGGCAGATACACATTTTTTTCACTACATATAAGTGTTGTGGGAAGCCACAATTGGTTCTGGCTTTCTGCCATGTATATGTATGGTATGCATGTGTTGGAATAAGCCCTTCATCCATTATAAACAGCACACAATCTAACTACAAAATCTTGAATGTGTAAAGCAGCTTGGTTACACTTTCCAAGTTACTTTTTAAAGACAAGTCCAGGGTTCTCTCCCAACTCAAACTTGTGTTAATAGACAAGTGATAAGTAATATTAGAATTACAATATATTTATCTTTGCAGTGGTAAGAACAGCAGGACTTCAGAAGTAATTACAGAGTTTGTTTTTAAATACAGACATGTATGGCTGTTAACGTATTCCTTTTCCTGTGGATCTTGAGGTACCATGATTTGGAAAAGAGGGCACCCATGTCTTGAAACCTAGGAAATAGCTCTTGATAACTTTTGGCAAATCACAGGTATCTCCTGCTCAGTTCTCCATTAAATGGAGATTTTCATAGACTACACACTACATAAAAGTGCCATGTGAATAAGTGAGATAGCAGTGGTTCTCACACATATAGCACTGGGACCCACTTTTTAGAAAGAGAATCTGTCAGGACCTACGGGAAGTGATGTCATGACCAGAAGTGACATCATCAAGCAGGAAAATTTGTGACAATCCTAGGCTGTAATCCTACCCACACTTACCCAGGAGTAAGTCCCATTTACTGTCTTTGTTAAAAGAATATACATAGTAGCTTGTTAAAAGTACAGGTCTGTAACATTTCCCCAAATGCAGCCACGTACCATGGTAGTATCAAGTCTAATATATTAAAAATAAAATATTGAAATGAAAGGGGACCCACCTGAAATTGGCTTGCGACCCACCTAGTGGGTCCTGACCCACAGTTTGAGAAACACTGGGATAGGGAGTGCCAAGTAATTTGCTATAGATGAAGTTGGGTTTTTTATTGTTAACAATATAATGTAATTTGGGAGGCTTCCGCATGTTGCTTTCCTTGTAATATGAGTGTGCCATCCTCCGTTTGGAATTTGGAGGCACAAAGAAAATAAAGTAGTCTGAGCAAACGAGTAGCGGAGGTATGACTAGATCTTTGAAGGCATCACAACATCCTATTTTACCCTCAAAAGAGAACTCTTACAGTTTGTGAAACTGCTGTTGAGTTGCCCCTTCTTTCTGCAAGCAAGCCTTTTAATTGCAGAAAAGTTTGTTCCATCTATGAAGAAATTTTTTCTTCTGTGTCTTGGGCTGTCCCAGTGTTACTGATTGCACATTGGTTCACAATTTTTTTCCCCAAGCTCTCTGTCTGCTTTTGTGCATGTACATCGCTGCCAGAACTTCTGGAGTCTTAGCTTTGGCTCTGGAATTCAAATAGGGCTGTGATGAATTTGGACCACCAGGATGCACATTAATTTTCCCTGATTCTAGTTTATGTTTTGTTGATCAGAGAAATGTGTGGCATGAGCAGTCAAGCTTTCAGTTCTCTTTCACTCTCTTTTTCTATTCCTGCTCCCTGTTTACTGTATGTCTTGAATCCCAGTCCTGTGCATGTCTACTTAGAAATAATATAGCCTATGAGGTTTACTCCCAGGTAAGTGTACAGCCTTATAGGTTTTATCCCATGGAAAAGGGAATGGGGAAAGAAAGCCAGAACCATTCTTTCCCCTAATGCAGCAAGAGGACAGGAATGTGCTATAGATGTCTTAAGTGAAGAATTAACCTTCATTTATCTACAGAACTCAGTGGAAACATGGCTCTCCCTCCCTAGTTTGTCGTTAAGGGCTTAATTACTTTTATGAACTTCACCCCTTTATACCTTCTCATTTATCTTCTTTAGTTGTAGGATGCCAAGACATTCTTGAAGCATTAAACTTGTTTGCTGTATATCTTTTTTATGTCTTGGTTGAGCCTCTCCACCCTTCATCTTGAATCCAGGCACAAGAACTGAAATATTCTTTTGACAGCTAATATGTTTTGCATTTGGGAAGGCTTTTTTGCCCTGCTGCCAAGGGAGCTGTTTTTTATTTAAAAATGTTTTTGAAGCAATCTTGCTTTAATTAGCCTGCTTGAGAAATTTCATGTCACTTTTCCATGAGCGTGGGTGGGAGAACCTTGGAGCCAGAGCTGTCTTTTGCTGTTGGAGAGCTGGTATAAATCCCAGAGAATGAAAACATATTTTTCCACTCTCCTAGTCTGCCAATGGGGAGACTTGGCCATGATTTTCAATTAACAGGCTGTTCTAGTCTTTGCTGTCCCGACTGTCTCAGTACTAGCATTGATCCAACCCAACTGTAGACTTTATGCCCTCTTGCTATCGCACGTCATTCAAAGGGAATTCTGTGCTCCCAAAACTCAACACTTGGAAGCAAAAATCTGTTAAGTGATGAAAATATGGAACTTTTGCATCTTTTAAAATTTCTTGATTTTTGGAGGGGCTTGTTTGTATAAATATGATATCTTTGGGACTGGAGAGGAAGGTTGAAATGAAGAATAATGGTTCAGTGAGTTTGTGAGTGGCGGTTTTTCTTATCACAGTGCCGAAATGAGAGGAGAATCTACACTTAGCGGAATTTTTCCTTTAGTGTTTATTCCTAAAGATATAGGAACCCTCTTAGGGTCTGGACCTGGCAACCTAAATATGGGGAGCAGGGCATAAAAAGAACACTGAGAGTTTTGAGTGAAGAGGAAGTCTGTTAACTGTAGTGTTTCTAAGAATTCTGTAACTGGACCCCTGCCCTTCCAAATTTACCGCTATGTGAAGGGAAAGACAATCCTGCACCAATCATCAGTTTCTCAGATGAATACAAAGTGACCATCATTCACAGCTATGTGTAAACCAGGGGCACTGCCACTAGTGCAATACAGCTGAACAGGATATATCCTCCTTCCTCCTAAAGCCACATACAGGGCAAGTTCAGAAGAACAAAGCTACATGTCTTTCTAAACTTCCTTCTTCCCAAATCACTTTGGAAAGACGGAGCAGTATGAATAACATCATCCCCACAAACCCCCTCTGGATCAGAGATGATCCACCACCACAGCCAGTAAACCTGATCATGGCTTAATTAGTTAGGGAGGATTGCACCACAAAGTCATACGAGGACTATATAGGAGCTTTTTAACAAAAGTTTTGATTCTGAAGATCCTGCACAACTACAGGTATTGCATTAGAGCAGCGGTTCTCAGATTGTGGGTCTGGGACCCACCAGTGGGTCATGACCCAATTTTTGGTGGTTTGCAAAACTGACAGAGCAGTTTAGGCTATGTGCATCAAAGGTCGAACAAGCTGCTACTTGGGGAGAGCACTGCTGCCCAGTCGCCATTATAGCCACAACCCTTGGCAGCTATAAATCAGGCAGCAGCCTGGGATCTCTAAAAAGTTTGAGAACCACTTCATTAGAGTGCATATTTGCCAGATGTCATGATTTAAAGACTGATTCCAGTAGTGTAGCTTGGGGGGGGCAAAACAGTAAGTACTGCAGATGCTACAATGCACTGTGTAAGCAGCCCCTACCACTTGCTGTCGGAGCCGTTCCGGGCAACAATAGCAATGTGCAGGTGCTTGCCAAACCAAACAGTATCTCCTGCTCATTGCCAGCACTGCCCAGAATGTTTCCAGTGGCAAGTGGAAGGGGCACCAGTAGACTTACCATTTTGCCCCCCCCCCACCATTATGCTCCTGACTGGTTCCACTTCTGTGGTGATTTTGTATTAAGTTGTTTAGAAAAGCATAATAATGTTATGCTCTGATGGGCTTGCTAGAAATGTTTTAACAAATTGCTTCCCACGTAGTAGAAGGTAAAGCACTCTGAAGATTGAAGGCTCATAAGAAAGTGAATCTGCATTGTGGTGTAAAGCCTAGCTGATATTACATAAATATGAAATGGTAATATAGCAGCATTGGTAATACCTTGTCGGGGCCCCTCCCAGATGCCCTGACCCCCGACTTACCCAGGAGCAGGCACCCCATGCCCAGGGTGGAGAGGCTTCACCGCCCTCGAAGGGGGCAAAGCCAGTTGGCTCACCTCAACCAGCCAGAGGGGGCTGGCAGGGCCAACAAGGAACACTGCAGGAAACAAGCCAGGAACAGGAAAGGCCTTTTCTGCCCCACCTGGAGGAAGGGGAGGGGCCAAAGGGGGGCAGGCTTGCTCCATAAAACAGGGATGAGAGGCAGTCAGTGTGAAGCAGGGAGCTGTGAGGTCAACAGCTCCTGCTCCTAGGCCAGGTTTGGCAGCCCTACTAGGGAGGAGGGCAAGGGTGCTGGAACCCCCTCCCCCTCCAGCCAATCTGAGGCCTCCCTGGGGAGGAACAAGCCTGCTCCAGGCCCCTCCAGGGGAAGGCCCCTACATACCTGCTGTAGATTATCTTCCCTCTGATTGTGGCTATGACACACAGGCACTCATAGTTTGGGGATATCAGTTTGTTCGGTTCCTTCCAGGTCTGTTATTTGACTGCATTCCCATTCACTGACTATACAAATACTTATTAGAAAGTAGAGTAGCTGGAGCAGTACTGAAATAAAGGAATTTGTTTAGCCTACTTAAAAAAAAAAGTCAAACCACATGCTGATTTAAAAGGTATTGTAGAAGCATCTGCTCACTACACAATTTTTCAGTAAGAATGAGTCATTAGCATCACATTATTAAAACTGGGGGATTATTAAAACATTATTAAAACTGGGGGATGCAGGGGGAGGGGCAAGAGGGGCTTGTGGGTATCTGGAAATTGGAGAAGGACCAGTGGTGAGACAAACGGGATGCAGGGGGAGGGGCAAGAGAGGGGCTTGTGGGTATCAGGAAATTGAAGAGGGAGCAGTGATGAGACAAACGGGTAGATGAGCCTCGTCAGCCTGGAAAGGCAGCTCATCTAAGAGAAGGTAAACTCTGATCTCAAACCTCCACTGCCTTTTGGCTACATCCAGTTGTGGAAAAGGCTTCAGGAGTCAGCCTCGAGGCAAAATCAGGAGCCGGAGTCCCTGAGGCAGTTTGTGGCTGTACACAGTCACGCTCTGGCAACTCCTGCGACGCCGCTGGAACCAACCGTATTGGCTTCTGCCTTTCCATTGGATCATTCCAGCGACGTGGAGAGGGGGGATTTGCTGCATGGGTAACAGCCTATCCTCCATACCTTCGTTACCCAGGCTTCGCGCACTGGAGAGGACAATCCAACTTCGCCATACGGCGTCGGCACAACACGGGAAGCAGCAGTTACCGGTTATAAGTCTTCGCTCGATTGGCATAGAGCGTGACGCCAGGGGCTGCTTCCGACGGTGGGAGAGATCATTGCATCTCATTGGGCAGCTACCGCACGCCTTAAGCTGGGCAGTCCCCAGCCAGTAAGGTGTTGCCTCGCCACGGTCCGTTAACCTCATGGGGTGCGTGGGGTTTAGGGTGAAAACCGACAAGCGGATCGACAACTCTGCACCATGCAATAAAAACTGAAAACTCCTGCCCTAAAGCTGGGCACCTGGAACGTAAGGACAATGACACCTGGCTTCTCTGATGACCTGCAAGAAATAGACGACGCACGCAAAACAGCTGTCATCGACATGGAGCTGAGCAGACTGCAGATGGACATCGTCGCCCTTCAAGAGACGAGGCTTCCAGATTCCGGATCTGTCAAGGAGAGAAATTTCTCATTTTTCTGGCAGGGAAAACCACCAAACGAAACCAGGGAACATGGTGTTGGCTTTGCGGTCAGAAATACCCTGCTGGAATCCATCATCCCACCTACTGTGGGAAGTGAAAGAATTTTGTCCCTGCAGCTCCAGTCATCAGCAGGACCTGTCACTCTCATCAGTGCTTATGCACCGACGCTGTCGTCTCCAGCAGAAGCCAAAGACAAATTCTATGATGAACTGGCCACCACTATCAAGAAGATCCCCGTAAAAGAGCCATTATTCATCCTCGGCAATTTCAGTGCTAGAGTTGGTGCTGATAACAGTTCGTGGCCCACTTGCTTAGGTCAGTTCGGCACTGGGAAGATGAACAAAAATGGCCAACGCCTGCTAGAGTTTTGCTGTCTTCACGGTCTCTATGTCAGCAACACATTCTTCAACACGAAGCCCCAACATAGAGTCTCCTGGAGACACCCAAGATCAAAGCACTGGCACCAGCTCGACCTGATTCTCACCAAATGCCTTCCCAGCATCAAGATCACGCGCAGCTATCAGGGTGCTGCTTGCAACACCGACCGTTCCCTGGTGTGCAGCAGAGTGAAACTGCAAACAAAGCGACTGTACCACACGAAAAAGGAAGGAAGACCTCGCATTGATACCAGCAAGACCCGGGATCAGAGAAAAGTGGAGGAATTTGCACGAGCGCTTGAGGAATCTCTTCCAGGCCCGGTCGATGCAAACGCATCCAACAGATGGGAACATTTCAAGAATGCCGTTTACAACAACGCCTTGTCCATATTCGGCAAGAAGACCAACAAGGCGGCAGACTGGTTTGAAGCCCACTCTGAGGAGTTGACACCAGTCATTGAGGAAAAGAGGAGAGCTCAAGCAGCATACAAGGCCTGTCCCAGTGAGCGCAACCTGCAGGTCCTCCGAGCTGCTCGAAGCAAAGTCCAGCAGACTGCCAGGAGATGTGCTAACGGCTACTGGCTCCAGCTCTGTTCCGAGATACAGATAGCAGCTGACACGGGCAACATCAAGGGGATGTATGATGGTATCAAGCAGGCCCTAGGTCCAACACAGAAGAGAATTGCCCCTCTGAAGTCTGCCACAGGCGAGGTCATCAGGGATCGGACCCAGCAGATGGAACGCTGGGTGCAGCACTACTCTGAGCTATATTCCAGAGAAAGTGTAGTCACTGAAGAAGCACTGAACAACATTGAGTGCCTGCCTGTGCTGGAGGAGCTTGACAGTGAACCAACCCTAGAAGAACTTCATGTGGCCCTGGACTCCCTTGCCTTTGGCAAGGCACCTGGAAAAGACAGCATCCCTGCTGAAGTCCTAAAGTGCTGCAAAGAGATCATCGTCACTGAGCTGCATGAAATCCTCTGTCTCTGCTGGAGAGAAGGTGGAGTACCTCAAGACATGAGGGATGCAAACATCATCACGCTGTACAAGAACAAAGGCGACAGGGGTGACTGCAATAACTACCGTGGCATCTCTCTCCTTAGCGTTGTAGGAAAGTTGTTTGCCCGAGTTGCACTAAAGAGGCTCCAGGTACTTGCAGAGAGCGTTTATCCAGAAGCACAGTGCGGATTCCGAGCCAACAGGTCCACCACTGATATGGTATTCTCCCTTAGACAACTGCAGGAGAAATGCAGGGAACAGCGACAGCCACTCCTTATAGCCTTCATAGATCTCACGAAGGCCTTCGACCTGGTCAGCAGGGATGGCCTCTTCAAGATTCTCCCCAGATTGGATGTCCACCCAGGCTCCTCAGCATCATCAGATCCTTCCACAAGGACATGAAGGGCACTGTTGTCTTTGATGGCTCCACATCAGACCCCTGTGACATCCGAAGCGGCGTGAAGCAGGGCTGTGTTCTTGCACCAACCTTGTTTGGGATTTTCTTCGCTGTCCTGCTGAAGCATGGCTTTGGAACCGCAACAGAAGGCATCTATCTCCGGACCAGATCAGACGGAAAGCTCTTCAACCTCTCCATACTGAGAGCAAAGTCCAAAGTCCAGCTGAAATGTCTGCATGACTTCCTCTTTGCCGACGATGCAGCTGTCACTACCCACTCTGCCAAAGATCTCCAGCAGCTCATGGATCATTTTAGCAAGGCCTGCCAAGAGTTTGGACTGACGATCAGCCTGAAGAAAACACAGGTCATGTTTCAGGATGTGGACTCACCTCCCTGCATTACAATCTCTGCGCATGAACTGGAGGTTGTCCATGACTTTGTATACCTTGGCTCAACGATCTCCGACACTCTTTCTCTCGATACCGAACTAAACAAACGCATCGGTAAAGCAGCTACCACGTTTTCCAGACTCACAAAGAGAGTCTGGTCCAACAAGAAGCTGACGGAACATACCAAGATCCAGGTCTACAGAGCTTGCGTCCTGAGTACACTTCTGTACTGCAGCGAGTCATGGACTCTTCGCTCACAACAGGAGAGGAAACTGAACGCTTTCCACATGCGCTGCCTCCGACGCATCCTTGGCATCACCTGGCAGGACAAAGTTCCAAACAACACAGTCCTGGAACGTGCTGGAATCCCTAGCATGTATGCACTGCTGAAACAGAGATGCCTGCGTTGGCTCGGTCATGTCGTGAGAATGGATGATGGCCAGATCCCAAAGGATCTCCTCTATGGAGAACTCATGCAAGGAAAGCACCCTACAGGTAGACCACAGCTGCGATACAAGGACATCTGCAAGAGGGATCTGAAGGCCTTAGGAGTGGACCTCAACAAGTGGGAAACCCTGGCCTCTGAGCGGCCCGCTTGGAGGCAGGCTGTGCAGCATGGCCTTTCCCAGTTTGAAGAGACACTTGGCCAACAGTCTGAGGCTAAGAGGCAAAGAAGGAAGGCCCATAGCCAGGGAGACAGACCAGGGACAGACTGCACTTGCTCCCGTTGTGGAAGGGATTGTCACTCCCGAATTGGCCTTTTCAGCCACACTAGACGATGTTCCAAAACCACCTTTCAGAGCGCGATACCATAGTCTCTCGAGACTGAAGGTTGCCAACATTAAAACTGAAAGTTGTATTGTTTTTTAATGGGCCTCTGAGCCCTTCAAATGGGCTGATCCCACCCTTCCCAGGTCTGATCCATTCCCATTCCATCCACCTCTGGCCCAGAAACACTGCCTCTCCTCTGCCCTCCCCAAGCACTGCTTTGCTCAACTCTGAACTTACCTCTGCTGGTGGCCAGGATTCAGCACTGGTGGGCTGGCGCAGGCTGTCTTGCTGGCAATACTTGCTCCAGTTTGGCATAAAGCACTTTATAGTGCTTTTACGATGACCTGCACTAGCATTGCGACCGCTACGCCAGCACTTCTGCTGATTAGGATTGTGCTGCCAGCCTCTGGAAAGCTACAGCGAGAGATGTAACATTTATTCAGGCTTTTTCAACTTGATAGCAACTTAGATTTGTCCATTTTGGTATTAGGAAATTATTTCTCTCTCCAATTCTGTACTTTGAGATGTTTTTTTCTAATATTTGATAGGAGGGATTGACCAGCAGAGTTCTGTAACCTGCATGTTAATTGTAACTTCTAGCCTAGACTTGAGATCCCCTTCTCAAGCCATTCTACAGTACCCTAATTTTATTTGTTTTTTTGTTTTTTGGCTGGTTGTGGAGAGACCTTGTGCAAACATTCTTTCCTAATGGATTTCTCAAATGTACGAGCAGCCATGCAATCAAAGGCAGGTGTCACGTCAAATACCTTCTCCAGTGAAACGTGATCCATCCCGCTTGATCTGGTATACTCATTCTCACTTTTAAAGGGCCTCTCTGTTAGCTGCTTAGCTTCTGAGAACACAGTGTGAGCTCAGGGTCTAGTGAAGGAAACTAGCTCAGCAGACAGAGAGGACGCGGTCTAGCCGCTCAGCAAGAAACTTTTTTCTTGCTCTCTGGAGTAAACTTTGAAAGCATAGCTATATCTGCAAATCTGTTGTATTCATATGTTTTTCTCCAATATTGTATTTCCAATGAAACATTAGGACAAGTGTTGTCATAAATTAGAATGTGATTCCAAAAAGAGTGAAACTGAACAAGTGTCCTCCTATTCGTACGGGTTTAGATTTTGTACAACAGTGAAATTATATAGCTTTGTTATAGTAGACTCTGAATTGACTGCTCCTAAAGTATTCATTCATCTTAAAAATTAGTATCTTTGCTCCAGGGCTGAAGGGGAGGTAAATTAAACAAATCCCATTGAATGCAATTTTGAGGTTTGCATTTCTAAAATTCTATGGTATGCCAAATGAAAACATATCAAAGCGCTGGGCAAGTAGGTTGTATCCTCTCCATAGTTGCTTGATCTTGTAGATAACTTTTACCTAGTTTCAGCCTCTGTCAGCCCAATCTTATCTGGAGCTTATAGTAGCAGGTCATGAGATCCATCACTGTGAGTTCCAGGCCGAAAGCCATATTTCTGTTGTGTGCTGAGGCCACCTGTGCAAATGGCTAATGGTCCTATGAGCATGTCAGTGGCTCACAGATGCCCTGCTGAAGGTAGGCTGGGTAGGTGGGCTGGGGAGTATGTAGGAAGTAGGGGAGGATTGGAATGGTTTGGGGGAGGGAGCAGGCCAGGAAGGGGGGCAGGAGGGGGGAGATTTCAGTGGCATCCGTGCATATCAAAGTCTTATCCCGTTTTCCCTGCCCCAAACTGCCCCCTCAATCTCTGCAGACTTATGCCAGCTAAATAGCTGGAATAGATCCAAGGGGACCCATTGGAGGCCTAGTGGCCTATGGAGATGTAAGTAACAAATATTTTAACTTACCTCTCCTGGGCTGTCTGGTGTTCCCCGCCAACCCACCCCTGTGGTAGCATGCAGGGCACACTCCATCAGAAAACACTATGGGCTGGCAAGGGATGGGACTCGGCCCTGTATACTATCCAAAATCAATGCAATCATCCCTGGCATTTTTTACTTTTAATTTATGAAGAGAGATGTCAGTTTTATTAAGTAACGATTAGCTTGCATTTAATCCTTGACATCTTTTGAAATGTTTTCGAGTATAGTTCTTTCCTGCAGTACCTTGACAAACTCTCGATGGAGTTAGTATCATTCATACGTTAATGAATTAGAGGAGGCCTAAGAAGTAATCCCATTTTTTGAAGTAAAACACAACCATCTCCCTTCCTTTTTTCAATTCCAGAATCTTCCCCCAGTGACAGACCAAGTGCATGATTTGCATGTAGAAGGTGCCAGGCTCAGCATTTCTGTTTATGAGGATTATAGATTACAACACTGACAAGATGTGCTGAGAGACTAGAAACCTGTTCTCAGTCAGGGTTAACAGTGCTGAGTTAGAAAAACCATATTGTTCACCCTTTGTGAGAAAGCAACTTATCACAAAATATTAACAATTCATCATAAACTCTTTTCAGGGAAGAAATTTTGAACCAAAAGGAAATTATTGGACCTATAAAGAGCATTCTCTGCAGAGCAAAAAATCTGCTGAGGACTTAGTCAAAGACTGCAGGCTTCAAGTCATATGGTCAGAAGTAGCCCAATTTCTGAATCTATTCTCTTGAAAATGGTGTAGCAGTCATCTCCAAAATGTGTCTTTAAGTCAGGGGTGCCCAAACCCCGGCCCTGGGGCCACTTGCGGCCCTCGAGGCCTCTCAATGCGGCCCTCAGGGAGCCCCCAGTCTCCAATGAGCCTCTGGCCCTCTAGAGATTTGTTGGAGCCCTCACTGGCCCGATGCAACTGCTCTCAGCGTGAGGGCGACTGTTTGACCTCTTGCGTGAGCTGTGAGATGAGGGCTCCCTCCTTGAGCTATTTCAAGACCTTCATTCAATCATATAGTTCATCTTTAATATATTCATTTATGTAAACTTATGTAAATTTATTCAAATTTAAATGTAAATTAACCCCCCCCCGGCCCACGGACACAGTGTCAGAGAGACGATGTGGCCCTCCTGCCAAAAACTTTGGACACCCCTGCTTTAAGTTATTTAGCATAGTAGTTTCAGTATTCTGTTGTGTGGGTGATGCTCAACTGCCTTTGCTTCTTCTAATACAGTTAATCAAGTACCCATTTACATTCTGTTGATTGGAATATGATTATCTCACAATGAGACAAAGCTAAAAATCTATGAATGATTACTTGGAAATAAACCCAGTTGAAATCAACTTCCAAGTAATGAGGTTAGAATCCGGGGTTGCAATTCAAAACATTTTGGACTCTTGTAATTGTATATTCCAATAAATTGGCTGTTTCTGTGAAATTAAGAATGAATAGTATAATCATCATCTTCGTTGTTATCTGCCTGTAAACCACTCAGCTCAGGCTAATGACATAGCATTAAATCTATGTTATTGAAAGTTGATAGATAATTATACTATTGCGCTAAGAAAGGCGCCTGGCTCATATTGTTTTTATGCTGACAGTAGGGATTCCTTGTGGTCAGAAGAGCAGCTTATCTTGCAAAATGATGTGATCAGCTATTTTGATGTTTTTTGCTTATAATTTCAAGAGTTCTGCTAAACTGTCAAAAGAATTTTAATACCAGTCTGCACTTGGTGGTTGGTCCCAGAGAAATTAGATATGAAGAAGAAAGTGATAGGCAGGAGGAACATAAATTGACAAGCAGAAAATTAGGGCTGTGCAATTTTTTTCCACTGAGAAAGCACCAAGGGAGGAAATTGTAATTTTTGCTTCAAATTGGTGACATGGTACCTTTGCCCACTGGCTCTGTACTGATTGCACAAAGCATAAATACGATCAGTGAATCATCAAACAGCTACATATGCTCCAGTTCTTGGATCTAAGAGTTGATGATATTATCCAACAGGAAAAATGTAAATGATCTTCATTTCATAACATGTACAAGTCCTGGAGAGTATCACTCCCTTGGCTGTTTTTTTTAAATTGCTCCTGTTGGCCTGTTATGTCTCTATGTGTAAAGGCTAACTGTCCTCTTACTGTTCTCTTAACAGATCTCAAAGACTTTAAATATGAAGGCCAGCATGTGATCGAAGTTGATGAGGGCAATACAGCTGTGATTGCATGTGATCTTCCTGAAAGCCACCCAAAGGCCCAAGTTCGCTACAGTGTGAAACAAGAATGGCTGGAGGCTTCCAGAGGTGAGCTATGGCTAGAAAAGAAGAAGAAAAAATGGGAGTAGTTGCCTCCCATTTTATTCCACACTTTCTTTCTAGTCTGTTTTGCCTTTAACCTATATCCCCTGACTGTGTCTTAGAGCTGTTCTGTGCAGCCATTATTCTGAGTTCTGCAAGCACTGGAAATTAGACATAGGCCTTCACGACTGCATGTGTTGGTCCTCCTTTACTTAGTAGTTTCTTTCTATTCTCATGACACTAAAATGTAGCTGTGAGAGGTTGTCTGGTTGTCATATGTTTTCCAGGAGATCTGCAACTGAGTTTTAGTTAGCCCTGTTGTCTTGTCTTTATTCTTCCTACCACTTACCAGTTATTTTTTTCCTCCCAAACACAGTTGAAATTTCTTCCAGCTCCTATTATATTGTGTTAATTTGTTGTCTGAAATGTGCTAAATGCTGCACCATCCAGAGGTTCCCTGCTTGTGGAAATAGCCCTGAATAATTTCCTCCTCTATCTTAACAGACAATTACCTGATCATGCCTTCTGGAAATCTTCAGATAGTCAATGCCAGTCAAGAGGATGAGGGAACTTATAAATGTGCAGCCTACAACCCTATCACCCAAGAAGTGAAAACCTCTGTGTCTAGTGAGAAACTGCGTGTGAGACGTAAGTCACCCATTATAATTAAGATTGGGCTGGATGTTTGTTTAACAACCTAATCACATAACAACAGGGAGCAGAGACGTATCCCTTTTGTTAAGTTACTCACACCTACGTATATTTGTGTTTCCTGGATAAATTCTCCCTTTATGTCGGTGTTCCCATTTTAAAGGTATCCACAAACATGTTCTGCGTTTAAAGTGAGCAACAATTTTAAAATCAGCAGCACTTAGGAAATGATCCCTCTTTGCCCTCTGCTACCTTTCTCCTTGCTGATGAAGATTGCTTGCTAACCTTGACTATCCAGTGTTTTCATAGCTCACCTTCCTGAGAACATTGTTGTGAAGTTAAATGATTTATTCAGTTGTGAATGCATCCCAAGCCTGCTAGTGGCATACCTGGAGCAGTAAGTTTTGCAGGGCACATCAATGTGCTGTGTAAGTGGCCCCTCCCCCTCACTTTCAGATATGTTCCAGGAAGTGAGAGCAACGCAGAGGTATCTCCTCCACGTTGCTTTCACCTACCAAAATGGCTTCGAAGGTCGGGGGGGGGGCTGTTTACATGGCACACTGAGGTGCCTGTAAAATCATTTTCCTGGATAAATGATTTTCCCCCGGGAATGCCGCTGGCTGGCACACTCCTTCCTCAACCCCAGTCCCTTTCCTACACTGTTTGCATAGCTGAGAATTCTCATTTCTTCAAATCATGTTTCCATTGTTTCTGTGAACCCAGGGGTTGTGATTTAACATTGGTTTACAAACCATACTGTGAAACCAGAGTTTGAGTTTGGTTTAATGATCTGGCTTGTAAGCCAGAATTAAATTACAGTTACTAGTTTCATATGAGCTGCAGATCTATGGTTTAAAGAACCATAAAGTAAGCATTATAGCTCTGCATCAGAGTCAAGGAGTAAGGGCAGATGGGAGAAAAGAGCTTATGGGCCCATTAAGGTTGCATTCCTGATCCTAACTACCCATAGTTAGTAAATTGAATGAACTAATCCTGAGTTGCTGAAACTCTGTCACATGCTGTAACATCCCATATAGTGGTTGTTGGAAGCAATAAGCTTTTCTGCCCATTTAGTGCATTTTGTGTATCTTTGGTGTTCTACAGGAGTGCCTTACTTTTCTCTATTGATTTATCTCTCCCTGTTGTAGGCTCAACAGCTGAGGCAGCTCGCATAATTTATCCCCCTGAGACTCAGACCATCATTGTCACCAAGGGTCAAAATCTCATTCTGGAATGTGTGGCTAGTGGGATTCCACCTCCTCGTGTTACATGGGCTAAGGATGGCTCCAATGTCTCTGGCTACAACAAGACCCGGTTCCTTCTCAGCAATCTACTGATTGATACAATTAGTGAGGAAGACTCCGGGACCTACAGCTGTATGGCTGACAATGGAGTGGGTGAGACTGGAGCAGCAGTCATACGCTACAATGTTCAAGTATTTGGTGAGTACAGCTATAGGGTCTTTCCTCTTAAACACAGCAGCTACAACTATGATAAGAACATACGAAAAGCCCTGCTGGATCAGGACTAGGTCCCATCTAGTCCAGCTTCCTGTATCTCACAGCAGCCCTCAGGGAGCACACAAGCGAGCACACAAAACCACAAGAAACTTGCATCTCGCTGCCACTCCCCTGCATCTGGCATTCTGTTTATCCTCGCACCCCCCAATGAAATCACCAGACTATACTTGGGTATAACATGGACCACTTTACTAAACACAGATGTCCAATTTTTAATGCATGAAACTTACTGAATACACCTTCCTTCCCTCACCAGACTGGGATAGGCGAAAAAACTGAAATTTTCAGCCAATTTAGATCCAGTGTTCTGATCCAGAGAGTGTTCTGAGTAATCTCATATGCTTGTTATTTTCAAGACTGCTGCTGTTGTCATTTTTTAGAACTGCTGATTGTGAATACTCCTAATACTGCTTATCAATGCTGAATTTTAATGCTCATAAACAAGAGAGGCCAACTAGATTTCATTTAGGGGCCTCAGGGCGCAATCCTAACCAACTTTCCAGCACTGACATAGCTTTGCCAATGTGGCATGCACTGCGTGCTGCAGTGGGGAGGCCATTAAGGTGGCTTCCTTAAGGTAAGGGCATGCTTGTTACCTTACCTTGGGGACTGCATTGTGGCTAAGTCAGTTTTGGAAAGTTGGTTAGGATTGCACCCTAACTTTGACAGCCGTCACCGCCCCATCTGACAAAAGGGCTCTCCTGTCAATAAAATGGAGAAAGTCATGCTGCTGTTTTCTTTACATTTGCAAAGAACCTATCTAGCTACACAAGGGGTGGGCAACAGCAGGCCCTGGGGCCAAATTCATTTCCTGAAAAATTCCCATCTGGCTCCAGCATAGCACCTGATCCCAAAAACCCTCCCTTTCCCCACACACAATGTACCTCCGTCACTTTCTTCCAATCTGAAGTATAGGCAAAGGGCTCTTAATCCAATGTGCCCCAGAGTCAACAACAAGGGAGGTTTTCCTCAAACCTTTTCCTTATGCACACCAGCTGCGCATTCCCAACTAATATTCCCAGTTAGATGGAGATTGCCCATCTCCTAAGGCAGTAGAGCTACCTTGTACATACTTGACCCAATTGTCCCAGAGCTAGCTGCTGCCAAGGATATTGTTATCCTCATACGTCCATGTTCATAACTGAGGTGTGTTCATAACATCTTCAGATATTTCATAGTAACTTCAATTTCTGTTTTAGAGGGTCACACTTACACTGCCCCCAAATAATTTGAAATGTAACTGTGTTTCCTTTTCAGAACCTCCAGAGGTTAGCATGGAACTATCTCAGCAGATCATCACATGGGGTCAAAGTGCAAAGTTCACTTGCAAGGTTCGAGGAAACCCCCAGCCAACAGTTGTGTGGCTGCGTAATGCAGTTCCTCTCTTCTCCAGTCATCGAATGCAGCTGTCCCGGAAAGCTTTGAGGGTCTCCAGCGTGGGGCCTGAGGATGAGGGAATATATCAGTGCATGGCAGAGAATGAAGTTGGAAGTGCACAGGCTATGGTACAGCTGAGAACTGTCCAGCCTGGTAAGTCTTCAGGAAGTTAAGTGGGTTCATGGAAGGCTGTGAGTGCTCTCGGTGTTTATACCATGTCAAGCAACTGAATAATAATACTTAATATTTATTTAGTGCTTTCTGAGTGTGTAGAGGACTTTGTGTTCATTATCACAATGTTATCCTTAAAAGCAACCCTATAATGCAGGGGTTCTCAAAGTGTGAGTCATGACACCCAGGGAAATCAGAAGCAACATGGAAGAGGGTTGCAGAGCTATGATGAACTAGGTTCGGTCCCTGGAATCTTCAGATAGGGGCTGGTTAATAATAATAATAATAATAATAATAATAATAATAATAATAATAATAATAATAATAATAATAAAACTTTATTTTTATCCCGCCCTTCTCCCAAAAAGGGACCCAGCCCTTTTTAAGATCCCTTAAAAACCCTGGTTAAGACCCCTATTTGAGACCCTGGAAAGCTGCAGCTACCTAATTTAAATTTTCCAATAAAAATACAATTTGTAAAGTGACCATCAGCCCAATCGTACTGGTCTTTTACACTGGTGGAACACATGCTCTGTAAGTGTAAATAGCTTTATGGATGTCGCAAGTGCAGCAGTGTCAGTATGCATGAACTGGCTGCTTCCACAAGTGGTAACTGGCCAGGTTCATATGAAGATAGGTGCCGAGTGTCTGTTGGAGCAGGTAAGGCAGTGCAGGCGTCAAGAGGAAGGGGGAGAGGGGGTGGAACATGGCGGAGCGGGGCGGAATGGGGAGGTGGTGGGAAGGAGGATGGTTTAGGCCCAGTGGTGGCAGCACCCACCGAATCCTAATCTCCTTCCCAGGCCCAGTTCGCCTGCATGGGTCAACATGAACCTGTGTCATCCATAGAGGTGGCACAGGTCCAAGCTGACTCGTAGCTGCTGCTGGAGCTTACCCTGAGGCAAGGAAACAAATGTTCCTTTACCCCAAGGAGGCCTTAATTCCCTCAGCTCCCATGCTGAAACTTCCTTGCAAGATAAAATAGAAGCCCCGTAGGGGCCACTGCATCAGCACTCAGGGTGCTAGGATTGGGCTGTAGATACGGAACCCAGCTCCCATTCCTGGGGAGAACGGAGCAACTTCAGATCGCTCCATTCTCCTCGGACTTGTGCCACCTCAAGAGGTGGTGGGAGTCCGACGAAACCCATAGGGACCAGCGGCCCTTACCTAGGGGTAAAAGGAAAAATTTCCCTTTGCCTCTGTTATGGCCACTATCCTGCGCTTGATACAGCACAAACCTCTTGGCTTGCCTGTTCCAGTGCAGGATAGGATTGCGCCCTTAATTTGATAATGACAATACTTATTTATTTAATGTATTTCTGCCCTACCTTTCCAGTCAAAAACCTCTCAAGGCAACATACATTAAGAATACTGGGTAACATCCCAATCCTATCCACACTTTCTTGGGAGTAAGCCTCACTGACTCTAGTAGGACTTACTTCTGTGTAGACATACATAGGATTGGACTCTTAGTGCTTAATTTCCTGTTGTCTCCTTTTGTAAACTTGGATCATAGCATCAAACTGAGAAAGCAGCCTAATGCTCATGGAGAGTCTGTGTTAATGTCTGTATTTAAGATATATCTTTCCTGACTTTGGGGAGTGAGATGGTATCAATTTTAAGAAGCGTGTTGAATGTTTTAGGATTTTGCGCATTTGCACAAATGTTTAAAAAGACTTCCCTCTTTCAGAAATAACTCTGAAACCACAGCGCGGCTCTGTTGCAGACTCAGCTCAAGCTGTCACGTCGCCTACCAAGCTTAGCAGCAGTGACAAACTTCTGAAAGACAAAGCCGTACTCCTAAGACCCAGGCCTACCACACCAGCGGTGTCTGCTCAGTGCACTACCAAAGGACTGGTGTCTCTAGCGGAGGCCCCTGTCATCCTTAGCTCTACCCGAACAACTAAAACTGATTCCTATGATCTAGTGTGGAGACCACGGCATGATGGCAAAGCCTCTGTCCTCTACTATCTCATAAAACATCGCAAGGTTAGCACCTTCAGACTTCCTTTTTAAAAAAAACCCAAAAAACTTGGTTATGCATATACCTTACATTGCTTTTGTATTTTTAGTCTTCGTGCTTCCTTTATGTCACTATTATTCTGAAACTCTTAAGTGAGGTCCATACCAGATACAAGTTATTGCATGGAAAAAATGCATCTGTAAATCACATCTGTCAATGTCAACACGCAGAGGATTTGCAACAGCATATTCACTCCAATTCAAGAGTTTCTTTATGGCAGAAGCTGCACTGGTTCCTCTTCCAATGTTGTCAGTCATCCTTTGACAGACTTCCATTGTCTGCACATATCCCAGCAACACTTGCCTACTGAAAGGGATTGGAATTTCCCCTGGGGGGTTTGCCCTTCTGAGGGCAGAAAACTTCCTGGTTCAGGCATATTATGTGATTTGCGACTCCATCATGGTAACCCTCATCTCTTGAGTTCTGTATCTTCCATGTGAGTTTTGAACATAAGATGCATGAAAGGGTGGTTGTGTGACCCCTCAGTGACATGACCTCCTAGTGCTTCCCCCTCCCCCTTCAGCTGCCAAGTCTTGGCAGAGCTGGACAGGTAAGTTGTTGTGAGTTTGCAACCATATGTTCAAAATCCACATGGAAGATACAGAACTCATAGAAGAAAAAGTGAAAGGGTATTGGCTATAGAAGAAAGAAACTCACCTTTGTATGGCATCCAAATGTGCGGTTATTCTGTGGTGAATGCTAATTTCCATTTGGGTTTCTGCAAATTTGGTCTGGACCTGAGTGATAACTAGAGCAGACAAAACTAATGGATATCTGGGCTTTTCTCTCGGCGAAGATTGTTCAAGTCATGACCTGTGTTAATGCTGAACTCATCCCTCTCTGTAAGACACAGAGCTGCCCCCAGTCACATACCAAGGAATGATTCCAGACCAGTATGAAATCTTGGCTTGCAATTTGTCCTTTCTTCCTTTTTGACTCATTTGGGTTCCTCTTTTATCCCAGAGCTTCACCTGGAAGGTTCTTGGGTCAGAGGAAGTCACCATGGGTCACTGCACTTAGCGCTAACATGTCTCCAGCACAGAGCAAATTCTCAGCTGGAGACTCTTTCTTGTGTCTTAAAGGCCTTTGGGGTGGTGGGGGGTGGTGGTGGTCTGTTCCTTGTAACTCTTACATTGTTGTCATTTGTGTACTGGAAACCAAGCAGATACTTGGAAATGTGCTTTCTCTAATGAAGAAAAGTTTAGCAAAAACAAATTGACGTGACAGTTGGAACTGATTTTCACACAAATAAATTGTGGGATGTGCCCACTTAAGATATAGATGCATTTCAATGGAGCACTCAGGTGCCATCTTTGCTAACTAAGAGCCCAATCCTATGCATGTGTACTCAGAAGTAAGTCCCATTAGAGTCAATGGGGCTTACTCCCAGGAAAGTGTGGATAGAACTGGGCTGTAAATTACTTGGACCACTTTGCAATTTTTAACTGAAGATCACACCAAAAATTTATTAGGCAAATTTGTGTGTGTGTGTGGATAGGAAGACTTGCATCAAACGAGCCTGCATTAGAGCCACAGAAGCCACATTTAGAACACAGTTTGAACATTATGCTTTCTGCTCAGAATTACCTCAGCCTGGATATGAAGTGGTGTGGAGACAGGAGAGTGAGCATAAGCATTGCCTAATGAGAATAGTGGCCCAAATGGGTACATGAATTAGGTCAGGGGTCATTTTGGCGAGAGGATCACATCAAATATCAGGCATGGTGCTGAGGGCCAGAAAAAAAATTTAAATATAAAATTTATATCAGTAAATAGAGATGAAACTTAGATGAGTGAATAAATGAATGAGTGGGGTCATTCATTCCAACTCTCTGGCCCTTAGAACACCCTCCAGATGCAACCAGAGCACAGTTCCAATCATGTTTGGCCAAGTGGGCCAGAGGCTTTCAGGGGACAAGAGGCTGTCCATGGGCCGGATTGAGGCTGGCTGTGGACCGGATCTGGCCCCCGGGCTGGGGTTTGGAGACCCATGAATTAGGTGAATAGAGAAGTAGTAACACAGGGGATTTTGGACTGGGCAAGTATACCCAATGAGGTCTCTAGGTTGGGGCGGGCATGGAAGACCCTGGAAATTTAGAAGCAGAAGGTGATGTTTAAGTCTGGGAAATGATTGATCTGGTATGCTGCAACGTGTGCAACACTTAGACTTAATATTTCTGAAGTATTGAGCATTGTTTTTGGTTACATAAATGTTGAGTACTGCTAGGAACACAGCATTATATTCTGAACAAAACTGATAGCTGTGTTTGCGCTGTTCATGGAATCAAAAGGCAGGTTATAAATTTAAAAGTGAAGCAGAACAAAGGAGGAGATTTTAAATGAGATTTTAAATCTTAGCCTGCTGTGTTATCTGTAGATGAATGTTCAAAACCACTGTATGTGTATGCTGATCCAACAGCAAGCACATCATAACTCACCACATCAGAACAATTGGCTCCCAAATGAATCAGCAGTTTCACTTTCCTTGGTCACCAATCCCTTCTCCCTCCCAGCTGTCTTAACACTCCTTAAGGAACCCACTGCTCTCTCCAGATCCCTCAGACAAGACAACAAAAACAGAATGAGAAATGTTAATCCATCAACTTCAGGTACTCAGATGAGTGACAATCAGTTCAGGCATTTCCATGTTTCCATATTGCAAACTCATTTATTTGCAGAACAAGGTCATGTTGGAATGCTAACTTCCTGCTGGAAAAATTTTGCCCTTAGAGTGGTAGAGTGGTATTTAGGACCTAAATAAGGTTGATACATGAAAAACCCTCTCCCTATAAGACATTGCTAGATCCTTTTGTTTAACTCAGCTGAAAGATTAAAGGTATTGGTATCTGATTCACAAAGGACTGTCTTAAAAAATATTCTGCATGATCACTGCCCCCCCCCCAAAGAGATCCCTTTTATACATGCAGAAGATGTGGATGTAGAAATACTTTTGACTTTTGATGCTTGGCCATTCAATCCGATCTCCTGCCAGCCCATAGCATGCAGCACTGCCAACAGAACATGCGCTGCATGCTATGGTGGTGGTGGGGACCAGACATCCTTGGAGAGTTGAGTAAAAACCTTATTACAACCCCATAGGCTGTGTGGCCTCCAATGGGTCTCCTTGAAGCTATGCTAGTTGTTTAGCTGGTCTAAGTCTGATGTACCTCGGGGGGGGGGAGGGGGTTTCAGGCTGGGAAAGAGGGATAGGATCTTGGTGTGTGCTGCTGCTACTGAGATTCTCCCCTTCTCACCCCCGAACTACCCCAGTCCTCCCCTGAACTGCTGACTCCACCTTATCTGCTCCATTGGGGTGTCCAAGAGCCATTGGTGTGCACATGGAGCCTCCATTCATTGTGCCAGTGGCTCAAGAGTGCATGTTGGCAGCACAGGTTTTGTGCCACTGGATCATGAGATTTGTCAGCATAAGTCTATGATAGGATTAGGCCATGAAAGTGTTAGACATTTGGTCAGTTCACTAGAAATGGCAAAATCATTTTAGGGGGAAGTGCCAGACAGCTCTGGAACCATGAGCTAGCATATGAGAGTAGTTGTGCATGATCGAAACTAGATTTGGTTCATAGTTAATGCATAGTACTAAAACTTGGGGAGGGAGGGTTATCAAATACCAGAATTCAGGCAGCTGCCTTTGGTAGACCCAGAGTGCTGTTTGTTTCACAGTACAATTTTGTCCCCTGTTTCTTAATGATAAAAAATGACACTGGAGCCCTATTCTAGGCAGTGCGTGGTGCTGTTTTCTCTTTTAGGACAGGTGACACCAAACTGTAATGTTTTGGTAAGTGACAAGGTAAGGCAGGTAGAGAAGGTGTACAGATTGTATGTCTTGAAGGAATAGTTCCTTCAGGATGTTGATTTTCCTTGCCCATTTTCAATTCTTAACTGACTGCTTTGTGATGATCATATGTGGTGTTATTTCTAGACATTGCTTACTTTTGTCAGGGAGTGCCTTGAATTTCTCAGCTACAACTGTTTGCCTATGGAGATTTTGTTTTTTAGGTCACACGACCAGGCAATTTTATTTTCCAACTCTAAAATGCTCTTAATAGTGTTTCCTATGAATATGGCACATACCATACAGAGTACTTCAGGTGGTGATAATGTAAAAAGAGAATTGTGCAAAGTAGGTTGCGAGAAGTGACCCCTTCTGTTTCAGCTTTAGCCAAAACCTGCATTTTTACTCTTTATAAATGGGAGTGCCTGGAATCCATTGACAGCTGCTCTTGTTTCTTGCTCTTCTACAGGTTATGAATTCATCAGATAGCTGGACAGTCAGGGATGTCCCTGCCAATCAGCATCGCTTGACGCTAACAAAATTGGATCCAGGAAGTTTGTATGAAGTGGAGATGGCTGGATACAACTGTGCTGGAGAAGGCCAGACAGCCATGGTGACTTTCAGAACTGGTAAAGATTATGTACTTTTTTCTCAAGACACATTTGATCTTGTGAGGAGAAGCATGGACCTGGTCTGACAGCAGAGAGTTATACAGCTTACAAATGAGCATTGCTTACTTCTTTCTAGTAAATGTTTATGTAACAAGATTAAGTCTTTCTGACTGACAGGACAACTTCATTCAGAGAATCTTCTTCTTCTTCTAGCTGCATACTTTGGTGGATTAGAACTTGGTGATATACTCTTGCGTCTCCCACTATATGTACCTGAGGATACCATGTTCCTTTCTGTATCAACACATATTATATGCTTTTGTATGTATGAACTTGGTCAAAATGATAATTGTCTTTAGGGAAAAATGTACAATTTGAACGACTGAAAATTAGGCACATTTCCATAAACGCTCAACCGGTTTACCACATGTGTGTTAATAAAACCCATTTAGGTTCTTGAGTTGTAAGCTTCCACAGAGTAGTGGTAATACTGCTCTGTTAGTGCAGTTGTTACTAAATATCACTGCCTCACAGCAATTTTCATAACATTTTTTTTCTTTGTTTAGGGCGACGATCAAAACCAGATATTGTTGCTAGTAAAGAACAGCAGATTCAGAAAGATGACCCTGGCACCAGCACTCGGAACAGCAACCAATCAGACAACACTCGGCTATCACGTAAGGCCATGTCATCTTTGTAGCCAAAGGGGGTTTTCAAGTTCAGAAGACGGATTGAGTGATTGGAAAAAGTTTCACATTAGTAAGAAAAAGAGAATGATGTCAGAAGCAGCAGAATGAGACTTTGCTTAAATTTGTTGCTTCTCTTCAGTTCAAAAAATGTATAAACTGTATTTTCTTGATTTATATCCAACCTTTCTCCCCAAAGGGCACTCAGTGTGGCTCACAACACATTTAAAATGTACAAAACTATAAAATACATAGAAAACCATATTAAAACTCAAACAGCAGCAGTAAAGCAATCAGTTGTAAAACCATTAATGTCTGGGACACAAAAAGAAGAGACTCAAACATCCATTATTGGGACACCTTTAACCAGGACATAGCTGTCTAGGACACAGTGGTCCTATCACTGAGGCAGTTCCATCTACTGAAGGGACTGGCTGCAACACTGCTCCTGTAGTCTGAAACTGGAAAGTGACTTTCTATCTGTTAACATGACTGTTCTGTTAATTATAGCTCCAGAGGCTCCAGATCGCCCCACAATCTCAATTGCATCTGAGACATCAGTCTATGTGACTTGGATCCCCCGTGGGAATGGAGGATTCCCCATTCAGTCGTTTAGAGTGGAATATAAGAAGCTGAAGAAGCTAGGGGACTGGGTGCTTGCCACCAGCGACATTCCACCTTCTCGTCTGTCTGTCGAAATAATGGGATTAGAAAAAGGTAGGATACCTTCTTTCCCCAGCACACATGCTTTCTGTGACTTTTGAAAGAGTGTAGTCTTTATAATTGTTTTGTACCATGTCTATAAAACATTGTTTATGCCAAGTAGAAGAGGTCATTTCAAAGTTGATGGGTGATTCCTTTTCCTCTTTCAAGAAGGGATGCAATCCCACAGATGCTGTGTTGCATCTTTCATTTGTTTTGCAGAGACCAAAAAATTCTCAAGAAGCTCCAGGATCACTCTCTCATAGTCATATTATACACAATTGTGCATAATGGTGACCCAACAGCCCTATTTTCAGACATGAAAAGCTACTTCAAGAGGGAGCAGTTGGGAGTTGGGAAACAGAGGGTGAGGAGCACATAACCTTTTACCTACCCACCATTATCCCATTCCTTGAAATATTTCTCCCTGCAGTGGTTCAAACACATATTTGCCATCTCACAAACAGCTTTTTGAATCCTTTCGAAAGAAAAATAGATTTCACCCACTCTACTCCAACCTCCACCTTCAACCTCTCTACTTCTACACTCTCCAAAACAGGTTTACATTAAAAAAAAAAAAAGTGACTGGGGGAGGTTGCTGTCAGACTAATATTGCTCTTGTTTTATTGTCTCTTTCACATATTTAGAGTCAGGAAGAAAGTGTGATCTCTTGACTATCCAGACTGGGCAACAGGTGAAGAGTTTAAAAAAGTGGCCTGGAAAAAAAACTGAAATTAAGCTTTGCTGTGTTTTGTTTCTTAGGCTATTGGGGCAGGAAGCAACAATTCTGTGATGTGTCTATTTGCCACCTGTTAATATGGAGTGGCTCAGTTTTCAGGAAGAGATTAACAAGAGTATCACCAAGACCAAATGTCACTCCACTGCTCACCTTTTTTCTCCATTGTTTTCCCATTTCATATTCTAGGCATCTCCTACAAATTCCGGGTGCGAGCATTGAACATACTAGGGGAGAGTGAACCAAGTGCTGCATCTCGACCGTATGTAGTGTCAGGCTATAGCAATCGTGCATACGAGCGTCCTGTTGCGGGCCCATACATCACCTTTACGGATGCTATCAATGAGACTACCATCATGCTAAAATGGATGGTAAGCGGTAGAGACAAGGTTTGGGATCAGGGTGCAAAGGACAGGAGAGGGGTATGTTTTTTAAATCTGCACAGTATTTGTCATAAGACAATTTCAGTTCATGTGACCAATCTTGTTCAGTTTCAAATATGAATCATTCGTACAGAACGACCTTAAATTTCTCTGCAGTTTCACTTCTTGTTCTAATATTTTGCACAGCTGACTTGGAGACTTCCATACATTTTCTGTGGTCTGTGTCCTCAAATCTATGCACACAACCTGACTTTATTGAACTTGTAGTTAAGATATTTGGAGATCATGGTGTTTAATTTATAAGTGCCACAACTGGTATTATTTCCTTCAACATTTCAGTTGCCCACCAAAATGCAGCTTTAACTGAGTGACCTCCCCCCACCCCTTTTAGTCCTTTTTAGGTAGAGGAAAAAGAAAATTCCTTCTTGATTACTAAGGAAGAGTCGAGTTGTCATTCTTTTTGAAACAGCATGTTTCTTTGGAAGTTCCCTCCACCAATTCCTTTCCTATGTAAAAATCAAGGGCAAAAGTTTCCCACATCTTACAGTGGTTATAAAGGCAACACAAATGTATGACAGCAATGTCACTAAACAGCGTAGATAATATTCTGGTGAGTTTCTGTTCTATGTACATACATTTCACAAAGTTGGGAAAAAATACCTTGAAGTATGATACCACACGAAAGTACCATCTCAGATGAGTTGTGGACGAGGTAATGCAGACAGGAAACAAATCTGTGCAGAAGACTTGCCAATACAGTACTTATGTCCTGCTTTGGCAAAGAGCAATGGAAAGACTCTTTAAGATAAATGTGTTCATGTCCCCTCAAATGCTACATATTGGCAGTCCTACACTTTACAAGTTCATGCTTCTCTAGAAGATAATAGGAAGAAGGGATGAGTAGATGAAAGAATGGATGTATCAAAAAGAGGATGGAGATAGGATGGAGAGAGGGAGAGAGGTGGCAAGGGGTACATAGCTTAGTGGCACAGTACTTGCTTTGTATGCATCTATAAACGTCCTTGATTAAATCCCTGGCATTTCCAGTTAAATGATCTCTAGGATCAGGGCAGGGTAGACAATACTATATGGTCCTCTGCTCAGTTTGGGTGTGATGTGAATAGCAGCCTGAAGATGAAGCCCATGAGACTGGTATCTGCCCCACTCTTTTAAGACCTTAAGGCCCAAATCCTAACCCACTTGGTGGGCATTTGGTGGGCCGCTGTGAGATACAGGAAGCTGGACTAGATGGGCCTATGGCCTGATCCAGTGGGGCTGTTCTTATGTTCTTATGTTCACTTTCCAGCATTGGCATAGCTATGCCAATGGATTGCTGCATCCTGCAGTTGGGAGGCACTCACAGAGGCCTCCTCAAAGTAAGGGAATGTTTGTTTCCTTACCTCGGAGCTGCATTGCCCTTATGCCGGTGCTGGAAAGTGGGTTAGGATTGCACCCTTAATTAAGCAAGATCACATTGACCCAATGTAGCATTTATTAAGCGTTTCTTTCATTGTATTTTCTTAATTCTTTCTTCTGGTGTATTCTGCTCAACTACCAAAAATGATAGGCAGGTTTGAAAAGATTTTTATTTTGTAGGAAAAGCCCTAGGGTCTGGTTTATGGCTTGAGAAGAGAGGCAAGATTGTCTCCATTAAAGGGCTCCCTAATGTCAAAGTGCTTTTTAAACAAGACATCTGAACCTTGGTCACAGGATTAGTGAAGGCACATTCATGTTTCAGGACCAAGTTAAAGCCTGAGCAAAGGACCAAGGTTGTGGTTGCTGTTGGTGAGTTGACCAACATGCTGAATCAGTATGGGAAATCCAAAGAAGAATAACTGGGTAGGAGAAAGGGTTTGCTGAATAGTTCATAGGACCATATCCCTTGCACTTTTAGCAGGTAAACATATTGTGGAGTTCTGATGAAGAGAGTTCCTTACAGCTGCTTGATAGGCAGCTCTTTTGAAGAGCTTGCAAGCCTCTCTTAATTTCTGCCCTTTACTCTTCCCTACAGTATATTTCTGCCAGCAATAACAATACCCCAATTCATGGTTTTTACATCTATTATCGACCAACTGACAGTGATAATGACAGTGATTACAAGAAGGATGTGGTGGAAGGTAAGAAGCAAGGGGTTGACTGGGCTGCAACTGGTAATCATCACAAACTGTCTCTAATGAGATCAAGACTAAGACTTCTAATATTATCATGCTGCTATACAAATTTATGGTGCAGCCACATTTGGAATTCTGTATGCAGTTCTGGTCACTTTGTCTCAGGAAGGATATTACAGAGCTTGAAAAGGTGCAAAAGAAGACAACTAAGGCCCAAATACTAACCCACTTTCCAGCACTGGCATAGTTGTGCTAATGGGACATGTGCTGCATTTTGCAGTTGGGTGGCACTCACGAAAGCCTCCTCAAAGTAAGGCAATGTTTGTTCCCTTATCTTGGAGCCGCATTACGCTTATGTTGGTGCTGGAAAGTGGGTTAGATTGCGCGCTGAGATGATCAGAAGGCTGGAACACCTTCTTTATATGGAAAGGTCACAGTGTTTGGGGAAAAGCAGTTACAGAAGGGGAGATGTGATTGAGATTTGTAAAATTGCGCATGTTATAGAGAGAGTCTCTAGAGAGAAGTTTTTCTCCCTCTATCACAGCCCAAATCAACTTTCCAGCACTGATGCAGCCACAGTGCAGCCCCAAGGTAAGGGAGCAAACATTCCCTTACACTGAAGAGGCCTCTGTGACCCCCCCCCCCCCACTGTTCAAGATGACTATGTACTGGAGACTCAGACTCAGTAGCAATATGCCTCTGAATTCCAGTTGCAATGGCGGTAGAGAAATCTGCCTTTTTCTCCTGCTTGTGACCTTCCCAGAGATAAATCGTGAGTCACTGGGGAAACAGGATGCTGCTCTAGATAGGTCTTTAACTGGATCCAGGAGAACATCTTATATACTGAGCCACCTGCTAAAAAGCGATTTTATGACTCCTTAGTTGAAGGGTTCCAAGATTCAGCTATTTATGACTAGTTGCAGCAAAAGCAAAGCCTTTTCAGAAGGGCATCACAAGGTAATGCAAGGAGGGCACTTCTGAACATTTCTCCATCAGTTTATTACAGTGCAATTCTATACATGTTTTCTCAGCATTTCTGTGCTCAATGAAGCTTATTCTCCAGTACGTATGCATAGGATTGCAGCCTTACAGTGCACTCCTTAGCATATCTACTCATAAGTAAGTCACACAATATTCAGTGAGGCTTATTCCCAAGAAAGTGTTGTATAGGGGTTTCTTTGTGTTTGCCAATAGTTATGTTATTCAATCATATAGAAATCTCTTTATCTAGGCTTAGGAAATATGGAAACTGGAAATTGAACATTTTGTGTGTTTGGTCCCTCTTACTCAGGCGATCGGTACTGGCATTCCATCAGCCACCTCCAGCCAGAGACTTCATATGACATCAAAATGCAGTGCTTCAATGAAGGCGGAGAGAGCGAATTCAGTAATGTGATGATCTGTGAAACAAAAGGTAATTTGTTCAGAGGGGTAGAGACTCCAACCAATTATTTCTGTGCAACACTTCAAAATAGCTTGTGAAGAGATGCAGAAGAAGCCTAGAAATATACTGTTGCAACACAACCTGGAATGCCACCTGGTACCACCTTGAGTCTGCTGCCGCTGCCGCCTCTGCCTCTGCACTACCAAAAATCAAAATCAAAAAGAAACCATGCTCCTCGCCCAGTTTCGTCAAATGTGGAAGTGTGGAACTTCCAGTTTTATTTAAAGGGACTGCGCAAATGAAGGAGTTCCTTTGTTCATGGGGTCCTGACAAATAAAACTAGAAGTCGAGTACTTCTGTGTTTGGAAAAACCACATGAGGAGCATGGTAAGCAACCAGTGATCTGCTTTCCACTCACTTTTAGTGGGCAGAACACAAATCAATGTGGCTCGCATCTGTAGCAGGCTGGAGGGAGGCAGTAGCAGACTGTAGGTCAGCCATTTTCAACCACTGTGCCATGGCGTGCTGTGAATGGTCTGCAGGTGTGCCGTGGAGTTTGGGGAAGCGTCATTTATTAATAGGGCCTTTGGGAGATGTGAGCCTCCCACCAACAGCATGATGTGCCTTGTCAAAAAAGGCAACTTCCTTGGTGTAGATATTATGCGATGAGTGGAATATGTGGTCCAAGTGAAGAGTTTCAGTGAGGTAGTTTACGTAATGAGTTGCGGAAGATGAGAATTTTTCCTCCTCTATGATCCCAAGTAGCAAGAAAATGGTAGCATTAATTAACTGCGAATTCCTAGACTACAGATTTTAAAACTGTAATGTTTTGGTAGGTGCTGAATATTTAGCGTTTAGCAATATTTAGCATAATATTTAGCATTTGTATAGTGCTTTCTGAGCATGTAAAGCGGTTCATATATATTATCTTGATGAAATCCGTACACCAGCTCTGTAAAATGAGGGTTATTCTTTTCACACTGTGGCTAAATTATTTCCTTTTTACCACAAGACTCCCAGGGACATGTTCATAACAATTAAACAAATAAAATTAATGTAATGTAACATAAAACATAGCAAAAAAGGGGAGAGCACCAGCCACCATGTAGGTACTAAAATCAATCAAAACAGTAAAGTAAGAATTAAAACTGGCTACGCAATGTGCTGAAATGCTTAGGCAAACAAGAACCTATTTGCTTGGTGTCAGAAAGATATAATGAATGTCTGAGGCATGAGACAAACAGAGTTTACGGATGTCCCCAGCGTTCTGAACCTGACCACTTGGAAGGAAACAATCGCATTTCTATTTTGATGCTGTGACTTGGATAGGTGCAGTACATGCAGGGAAGGACAATCTGAGATAGAGGAACAGGGGAAAGAGAGACTCAGGAGTGGAGAGTTATATGAGCAGCATTGTAAAGATTCTAACTTCTTCACCCTTCTTGAAGCGCGTAAATCTGCAGGGCTACCAGGTCGCCTTCCACCATCCACAGAATCCCCACAACAGCATCCATCGCTCAACAGTGGCCATAACGTCCTCGGGGCAGGGGCCATGGTGGCTCGCTCCAGTGATCTTCCGTACTTGATTGTAGGAGTGGTGCTGGTCTCTGTTGTTCTCATCATTGTGGCTTTCATCCCATTTTGCCTGTGGAGGGCTTGGTCTAAACAAAGTAAGTGATTCTGTCACTCTTAAAGGTGCATATTCATTTATGAGTTTGAAAACTGACATAACTACTGATTGAGAATTAGGGGCTATAGTTGGGGGAACTGTGAACTTATTTTAACATCTAACTTCATGGTACTCCTGCTCACAGAATCAATATTAGAACTGCATGTGTAACTTTTCCTGTCATAAGTTTACCATGTATATGATCAAGGTCTGACCTTACATTACATGAGCATAAAATAGTGCCTGAGTTGACTCTGTGGCATAAAACTTGTAATCAAGGGCCATACTTTTCTCCTAGCTTCTTTTTCCTTCCTTTTTGGATCTACCTGCTTTAGTTTGCAGCTCGTGTTGGGCCAGCAACTTCAGTCTAACGTGCGTATTCCTTCATTTGTTATTTCAGAGCAGACCATAGATCTGGGCTTCCCTGGAGCAGGGCTGCTGGTGTCATCTTGCCAGTACACCATGGTACCTTTGCAAGGGGCCTCCACTCCTCACAGCAGTGGAATGCGTTATACGAATGGTGTGCATCAGCCAGCACACCAGGGTGTCAGTGGCCGTTTCCCCACAGCTACAATAGGTTATCCTGGTACAAAGCCAAAGGATTACAGCCCAGATGAAGTCCATCAGGTATGTTGCATATCTGACAACTCAAGTTAAGACTTTAGAGTTTCAAGTAGAATATTTCTGCAATTACATTTGCCTCTAGAGGCAGAAGTGGAACAAAAGCACTTTTCCAGAATCTCTCATCCCAGTCTAAGGTGGGAATTGAGTGAGGTTCTGACTCTTGTTCTCTATGTATTTGAACAGGCATGAACTGCTATACTGTCAGGTTCTTAACAACTGAGTAAACTAGAGCCTTTGAATACAGAGCCCATCCTATGTCGCCCATGTGGTACAGCGGTACTCAAATCACCACCACTGTATCCTGCATGGCCAGAGCAGCAGCCAGAGGTCTCCTCAGTGTCAGGGAACTGATGTAGAACTCCTGCTGCCCTGATAGGTTTACTTGGATTCACACCAGCTGCTTCTCTGGTGCAAAACTGAGGAGACCTGTGTCCAGCTCCATGGCTCAGCAGAGGAATTGGATTCATCATCAACCTCTGCTGCCATCCCCATCCCCTCCCGGGCCCAATCTGCCCTCTGGCCTGTCCTCCCTCACCCAGTTTTATTCTCTCCCCACTTTCCCTCCATCCTGAAACGCTTCCCTGCTGAGCAGTGGGGATACTTACCACTGGGTCCTTTTTGCCAGCGTCCTGCCAGTGCAGAAGCCAAGGACTAACTGGCAGTGGACTCTCCACCTCCACCACCACACTTTGCCTGCCAGCAACAGCCATTGCTGGGACAGCACTGACCTGGCTTTGGACTGGGCTGTTATTCTCTTTTGAGAAGTCCTGTCTTCCTATCAGTGATAGTATTTTATGAATATCAATTTCTGTCCAAGAGATAATAATAGTATGCTGGGCATATTTTAAACAGCTTGTTTGTGCAAATGATTTTAAGGCGTTTTCCTCCTTAAAATTTCTTCCTTAAAATTCATGGTGTTCAAGACTGATTCTATAAAAAAAATCTTTCTATAAGGTTCCACTATCATAGAAACACAGATCTCAGTCAGATGTTGTGTGCAGAGACCCAAAGGACAAACATGTGACGGCTCTGTATCCTCAGTGTTAGGGAGTCCTGCTCCCAAAAGTGATTCTGTTTTTGTAATGCTAGAAATTAGAAGCAGTCCTTGTTTGAAATGCTTAAAATTGAATTCCCATTGCATAATTCTGTAAATTAGTTTTGTCATCTGGACTTTTTAATCCTCTGGATATTTTTCCTTACCTTTTTTTTTGTTTGTTTTTATTCACATTAGAATGAAACCAACGCTTTTCTACAAGGGAGAGTGCTACAAAATGGAAGTATTCCAGTTGAACATCAAAGGTATGGCCTTACACATGAGAGTGAATGTGCAGGGACACATTAAGTTTTTCTTTTTACTAGAAATGAAATTCAAAGGCCTATTCCTTTTTTCTTTTAATTGATGGCATAATAGAACTGATTCATTGCTTTTTTAAAAAACGGAAACCATTTAAGATTCAGATGAGGCAAGAAGATTTTATGCTTGTGACCTTCTTCCCTATGACACTGTGATTCTTGGAATGAATTGGCTAGCATAGAATGTGACCATGTTGATAATGGGAAAGTCCTTAAAGAGTACCACATATATCATTTGAGACTTTGCAGAACTGCAGTTCCCTGTTCTCTTTGCAAGTAATTCTTTTTCCATAATCCTAAGTAATTTGCCTGCTACTTTGATATCTTGTGCATCAGAAAATAGAAAGGCCTAAAGCAGTAATTTTCAACCATGGCACATTGGTGCACTGCAAATGTTCTGCAAATGTGCTGCAGGGGTTTGGGGGAGGGTAATGTATTAGTAGGGCCTTTGGGGGATGTGAGCCCCCAGCCAGCAGTGCAGTGTGCCTTGTCACTTGTTAAAAAAACTGATGATGTGCCTTGACAATTTTATTGCCTTCTCAGTGTGCCACCAGATGTAAAGGATTGAAAATCACTGGCCTAGAGAATGGTGGCTCCTGTAGGTGTGTCAATAAGTTAGCTAGATATAGAGCACTTACTTACCCTTCACAGATTGTCACTATTCTAAAAAACATAGCTGTCTGATCCTCTTCATATCCCTATGACAATAAATGCTCAGTCATAATTATGCCATTAGAAACATTCACTATATTATTGCATGAATTTGTATCCCACTGGAATGCAGAATGCAAGAAGACAAGTGTACCTATGAATTCTGCCAATCTCTGTTTTTGTATAGAGGTAGTGTATTGGAGGTAGAGTCCAATGCACCATCAGATAGTAGGGAGGTAATACCATAGGTGGACCAATGTAGGCCTTCCCTAGGGTACCCAGTAACCTGGCACCAGCACTTCCTCCATTTCTTCAATCAAAATACATTTGAAAAAAAACAATTGCTGGAGAACTTAATATTGGTGAAGGACTCGGATTTCTTCCTTTTCTTCCACTCAGATCACCCAGTCCTGGAACAGAACATAATTCCTTCCTTTATGGGCTTCCTGATGATTCCACACACCAGCTGCTTCAGCCTCATGACAACTGCCATCATCATCATCGCCATCACCATGAAGAACTCCTTGGTCTGTGCCACTCAGTGCCACAACACAAAATGGGCAGCTCCACCATGGAAGTAATGAAGGATCCTGTGTTCCATACAGGTCGGTAAGGCAGAGATCATAACTGGCTATTTTTGTTGCTTGCTAGGTATTAACACTGGAAGGAAAATTGTTGCCTGGTATGGATACTTTCTAAAGGCAGTGCTTGACATAGGGTGGGAGACTTTTAATGAGGGTACTAGTGTCATATAAAGCAACAGTATAAATCAGATTGGTAAACATGGACATTTCTGTTCAATTAACTTCTGTACCTCATACACACACAACAGACTGCATTTCTTTTTCATTATTGCATGTTATTAGTTGGATTATATTGCTTTTTAAAAAATCTTTTGTTAGCTGTGAACCACCTTGCCTTTCCAAGTGGATGGGAAAGGCAAGATGAAAAATAATGTGCTGTTACATCTACAGCTATGTAATCTTCTAGCATTTGCAGCTGGGAATCTAGAGATATTTGCAGCCCAATCCTAACTAACCTCTTTCCCCCCAGCTGCTGATGTAGCTGTGCCAATGGAGCATACATAGAATCTTGGGGGGGAGGTCACAGAACTTGTTCCCTTACTCTGGGGCAAGACCTCGCTGCCCAAATAGCCCTCCTTGGATCTGCACCAGCTGCTACAGGTCCAAGGCAAGTAAGAGAGGGATTGTGGTTTGGATCCAATGCAAGTTGTGGCCACTAGGAACCAGCACCTCCCTCCCCCCCCCTTCCTTCAAAAAAGCCCGCTTTCTGCTCCTCCTGCCCATAATAATAATAAATAATAATAATAATTAATAATCAGGTATTTATATACCGCCTTTCTTGGTCTTTATTCAAGACTTTATTCAAGGCGGTTTACATAGGCAGGCTTTATTTAAATCCCTTATTAAATAGGGATTTTTACAATTTGAAAGAAGGTTCTTTCTTTCAAGAACCACTACATTCAGGTGTTTCATTCCGATCTGGCTTCACATTCTGGCCTCCATCCTCCCACGCTCAGAGCAGATGGAATAGCTCGGCTTCAGCTTGTCAGCTGCTTCAAGGTTGCACGGTGCCGGTGGCCTCGAACTGGCGACCTTGTGGATGTTATCTTCAAGCAGACGGAGGCTCTACCCTCTAGACCAGACCTCCTGCCCATCACTTGCCTCCTGCAACAACTTACGTGCTTGAGCACAAGTCGCCCTCTCCAGTAGTGTGTCAGGGCCACTGCTGTATCCTTTTCAGTAAATAACAGAATATTCCTGGTAATTCTGGGTTCTGTGTAGAAAATGCAGGCTTACTACAAGTGCAGACTACTTCGATTTCACAGGTCAACACACATTTTGCTTTCTTAAACGTTATACCAACTCCTGGGTATATTTGGGGTGCTGATTCCAAAAATGGCATCTGTTTTGCCCTATCACGTCTAGTCTTGGAGACATGGCATAGCATCTTTAGTGAATGGTTCAAGCAGCTTCCTCATGAGGAAGCCATGGTGTAAGCTTCCTCATGAGGAAGCTGCTTGAACCATTCACTAAAGAGGCTATACTATATCTCCAAAACTAGATGTGATAGGGCAAAAAGGATGCCATTTTTGGCATTGGCACCCCAAATTCATATCAAACCACCATAAAGTTTGGGAAAAACTTTTGACCCTCAGTTTTGTAGGTCTGTGTTTTAGTGAGGCCCTATGCCATCATTTTCCTATCAGCAATCAAGAAGAATATCTGCATGGAATGTTAGTGTGGCTCCAAAACATGAAATATCAAAATTGCTTGTTGTAAGGCTTATATGGATATTTACTAATACGTATTATCCTAGTAAGTGTCACAAATGAAGATAAAATTTAACTGTTAGCCAGAGGTCCTAGGAAGTTCTAATTTTTAGCAACTGCCAATTCTCTGAAATTTTTCACTTTTACTGGCAATTTATAAAATTTAACAGATGCCAACCATCACCATCTAGCTGATATGTTCAGAAAAAACATCCATATCTGGTTCCCTGAAACTTTTTAGTAATTCTTTCAGAAAAATTATGCAGGAAGATCTTCATGGGAGAATATTATCTTTACATTGGGTATTTTAACAATGAATTTTCTTTGAATGTTTCGTTTCTAGCATGGTATACACGTTGATTGTCCTTTCCTATGTTCCCAGATTCCACCTGTTGCCTTGGTTTAGTACCGGTTGAAGACGTAGAACAGCCAGATCTCTGTCAGGATAGAAGACAAGTGTGCTCTCCAAATTCTATGGACACTTACTTGGAACAAAACCCAGAGAAGCACCTGAACAGCCTGCCACTACATGTTCCCTTAGAGACTCTTCCTAGCACCAGTTAGGGAACAAACTGCCTTACAAAGACTATTGTTCTAAACAGAGAAAATAGCTATTTATTTTTGTATTACATCTCTATTTATATATTTATGCACTTGTAAATAGATATGTATGTGCCTTCTATAATTGCATTGAGATAAGCGGCATCACATGCAAGAGAACAAGAGGGAATAAATAGCATGTGCCTTCGTCAGACTGCGGAAAACACAACTTCTGCTTGACTTTGGAGAAGGCACAAGAGCAGTCTTGCAGCCACAGAATAAGCACAAGGCCAAGGGTCACATTCTTCAGCTGCAAGAAAGCCTGTCTCTAAGGACAAAGAATATGGAAAAGAGTCATTTCTCTTCTCTCTGTGCAGAATGCCAAATGGAACAGATAAAATAGGTACAGTACTTACTTGCATTAACAAGCAATATACTTATGCACAGATTCTGCAGTAGTGTGCCTGTAATGAAACAAATGCCATGCTTCATCAACTAAATAAAGACAGTTTCTCCTCTATGACTGAAGCCTTCTCTGATGGATTTTTTTTTAATTGTCCCTCCCTACACCGTTTCCATCTGGGAGTTAGTAGCAGGTAAGATTCAAGTAATTCATGAGAGAAAATTCAAAATATTATGATAAATGTAACTACACTGCAGCAAATGCAATTTGGCACTGCCTCCTTGCTTTTCATATACAGGTCAAGACTCATTATTCGCGAGGGTTCCGTTCCAAAAACTCACAAACGCAAAAAACGGCACTATAGCAAATCAATTAAAAAAACAAAGTTTCTTTGCTCTGGTGATTTAAAACAGCCTTGCTGACCTTTGTAATGCATTCAGACGCAATCTGTGTCTCTCCAGGCACTTAGGCTTCATTAGGAGGCAGCAATCCCTCCCTTCACTCGAAACCCCAGCAAGAGGGAAAGAATGGAGTAGGTGATAATCGCTGCTATTTAGCCTTCTTTCACATGCTCAGGGGGAAGGGAGGAGTGAAACCTGCAGAGAGAATGACTGATGGATTGTCAGCCGGCTGCCCTCTCTGGCATTATTAAACAACAGTTTTCCTTTCATTTAAAGGGACCTTCTCATCAGCTTTGAGATAGAAAAATCTGTGGATACTTAGGTTATACCTGTAATCATTTGTATGACTGTCTCTCTGCAACAGTAAAAAGCAGTTTTTTAAATGGTGATTTTAAAGGGGTGCATTTTTTTCCCTTCTCCAGGGATCAGCACATTCCTTCTCATTTGCAGGGGTCATTCCTGTTGAGTCAAATCTGTGTATAACAAGGCTGGACCTGTAATCATGTTATAATCCCCTTATTTCATTTTTCACATGCCTCATTAAGACAATACAGGACACCAACTAAAGCAATTTGCACTTGACTACATACATCTGAGAAAGAAATGGTATCATTCTAGACAAACTGAATTTGTTTCAGTGGGAATTGAGTTTAGTGGCACTAATATGATCATCACTCAAAGAAAGAAATTACTCTTTCAGCATTATCTTGTTTACAACCACGTCATTAAGGACCTTGCTATTCTATTGATGCAAAGAGAGAAAAATTTTCCAATGAGAGAAAGAATAACCTGTTGAAATCAGAGCCAGGCATCAAAACAGTCTTTAAAATTTATTAAATCAATTCAGATAAATGTTATCAAAGCATGAAAAATGAAGCTGCAGTTCTACAAAGATCCTGCTATGTTTTAATGGTGATAATAAGCAGCTATTGGGGTACTCTGCCAAAGGATGCGTTAGACAGTTGACCACTTGCAAGTAGCCAGTATGTCATTTGAAGGGATGCTGCATTTCAGTGCCGAGATTACAGAGTGAACAACCGCAGGGTTCAATGAGGACATCGGAATTGATGATCAGAAAGTATCTTCAAGTAAGTAAAGTAGTCTGCTCGCACACAATTACAAATTCAAAGTGCTTTATGTAGAATGCGCAGGTTTACATTTATTTTGTATTCACTTGTATTAATTTACTGTTCATTGGTGGTATTATGGTCCTCTAATTTATAAATACTTGGCTCAGTGCAAAAGTACTTATCTGGTAAAAGATGCGGTGTAGTCCCAGTATTGTGATGTGGATCAGTGCTTGGATACAGGCAATTTGGCACGACAGGCTACCTTTCCATGTTATTGTTGGGCCTGACTCAGCACGTACTTCACACTTTGGATGCAGGAAGTACATCATTATTTGAGGACTCAACCAGAGAACAAATACCTGTCTAAAGCCACCTGAATAGTTGGAGGAGACAGATAAATTTGTCTTGGCAGTGCCCCTGTGCCATTAACAGCTGGTGTTTGAAACACAGCAGGTGCATGTTTCTCCATGCACTGTTAAAGTTCTTCCTGTCCTGTAGCTCTTAAGAACATAGAGTTTTTATCAAAAACAAAAAAGGAGACAACCTGAAGCCCAGGGCACAGCATACAGAAGCTAAAATCTTAAGGGCTACCTTCTTAGCTACATCACACATTTGGATTGACTGACATGTAAAATGAGAACTTAATTGAAGGGCTTTAATCTAGCATCCCATGTGGTTGGAACTGAGACTGAGATGGTGGGAAGATGCGACCATCCTTTCTGCTTAGCAGAGTTATTTCTTCTTTCAGGACTTCGGCTTCTTGGGCTTGTAACTGGATCAACGCAATCAGCTTCTCTTTCTCCTCAATATCTACTTTACGGGGCCCTTGGAATTCTGCTCCCTATAGAAACAAAAGCCAAATATGCCTCTTAATCACAGGGGAAACTATGGGATTATTTCACTTGCTATTACAGGCACAAGCCATTGCCTAAACTTAAACTTGACAGTGCTACCATCAAGCGAGTCCACCTTCCTTTCTAAGCATAGAGGAAATTACTTTTTCTGAAGGTTACTCACAGGAAAAAGTACATTTTACAGCATTTGGTTCCTCTGAATCCTAGTCCTATACTCGGCATAAGCCAAGAAAGAATGTGAATCAAGTGATTCAGAAACATGGGTAATGTGCACTTGAGCAGGTTAGTAGGTCAGGCTTCTGTTACAAGCTCTAATGAAGTCACAGGCAATACAAAAAGTGCTTATTAGCTTGCTAATCATGAAATAGTAATAGAATGGTAGTTGGCAGATACCAAGTTATTTTGCAATGCATCCAATTGAGCTTCAAGTCTCATCTTCTCTGTACAAAACGTGTTCATCTGCATCAGCTTACTAGTATTTTCTTTTGTCACCAACATCAGCTGTTGACGCAATTCTAAGATTTTATCCTGAAACAAAGCACAGACTTGCTGGAGTGATATAATACAAAAACAGAATTATTGGAATACTATATTACAGTTTAGGGGCTACAGGAAAAAATGGTCAACAACAGTTAGAGAACCAGTGTGAAAAGAGAAACATGAGCCCATGGACTAAGAATCTCATAAATCTCAACTTTTCTGTAAAACAAAAAACAAAAACAAAAACAAAAACAAAACCATATTTTCAATGGGGATCACGTCTTTTAATTGAAGGTACTGATTCATTTAAGCAGACTCTATAGATGTGATTCTCAGAGGCAAATCATGGTCATTTGTTTTTTTAATGTTTGGGCAAACATTGCCCATAGATTCAGAGAACTTGGGAGATGAGTTCACTGGATGCGTCACAGGTATCGGGAAGGTACCAGATTCAAAGACTGCTGGAGCCTTCACCAGCATGAATGGAACTCTGTCAGATATGCCCCATCTCCAGTAAGATATCCGAAGAGGTGAGGGGTTCCCATTTTTGTGGTGTGGATGCTGCAATTTGGTCTTTGGCCTCCAGGCCCTGGTCCCTAACTGGCATCAGGGTTGGTTTTTTTGAAAGTGACTTTAAGCATGTTTTTAATAGGAAGACCAGCAATGACATTTTAAAAACAAAGTTTGGGGTCCAAATTCACAGTCCAGATTAACTTTTCTCTATCCAGAGGGCGCACAGAAATTAATTCAGTTACTCTGAGTTGTTTTCAACTTGGTTTGGTGCAGGGAGGGTGGTTCTGTCCCAGACCTTGCACAAAAATTCCTGAGTAAATTATACAAACCTCCCAATGGAAAAGTCAGTACCAAAATACATCTACAAGTAAACACTCTCTGACCAGGTTCATACAGTTATTAAAAAGATTACCCAAATTTAAGAACTCTTTCAGTACTTGCGATGATGATCTGGTGAGCCCCCAAGACCAGGGTGTTCCACCATTTCAGGACAGCAACCAAGAACAATCCCCTGTAAATTCTTGTTCTCTTAGGTTGAGGCATATAGTGGTATAGTCAAAGAAGGAACAAAAACCCAGCTGCATACATGCAATACATTGCATACCTATAAAGTGGGCTTACTAGCCCATAGCAATTATGAGGTTCTGATATAAACCTCAGGGCCTCATCAAAGATAGAATCTCAAACCACATAGACGAACAAGCCTTGCTGAGGGAGAATTGGCATGGCGTCTGTAAGGGTAAGTCTTGCCTCATGACCCTTATAGAATTATTTGAAAAGGTCAACAGGCATGTGGATGTGGGAGAACCCATGGACATTATATATCTGGACTTTCAGAAGGCATTCGACACAGTCCCTCACCAAAGGCTGCGTTTCAATGTCAGTAAGTGTAAAGTCATGCAAAAGATCAAAACTTCACATATAGGCTGATGGGTTCTGAGCTGTCTGTGACAGATCAGGAGAGAGATCTTGGGGTGGTGGTGGACAGATCCATGAAAGTGTCGACCCAATGTGTGGCGGCAGTGAAGAAGGCCAATTCTATGCTTGGGATCATTAGAAAAGGTATTGAGAACAAAACAGCTAATATTATAATGCCGTTGTACAAATCTATGGTAAGGCCACACCTGGAGTATTGTGTCCAGTTCTAGTCGCCGTATCTCAAAAAAGACATAGTGGAAATGGAAAAGGTGCAAAAGAGAGCGACTAAGATGATTACGGGGCTGGGGCACCTTCCTTATGAGGAAAGGCTACGGCATTTGGGCCTCTTCAGCCTAAGAAAGAGACGCCTGAGGGGGGACATGATTGAGACATACAAAATTATGCAGGGGATGGACAGAGTGGCTAGAGAGATGCTCTTTACACTCTCACATAACACCAGAACCAGGGGACATCCACTAAAATTGAGTGTTGGGAGAGTTAGAACAGACAAAAGAAAATATTTCTTTACTCAGCGTGTGGTCGGTCTATGGAACACCTTGCCACAGGATTTGGTGATGGCATCTGGCCTGGATGCCTTTAAAAGGGGATTGGACAAGTTTCTGGATGAAAAATCCATTACGGGTTACAAATCCATTACAGGGTGACCCGCTGTGAGATAAGAACATAAGAACATAAGAACAGCCCCACTGGATCAGGCCATAGGCCCATCTAGTCCAGCTTCCTGTATCTCACAGCGGCCCACCAAATGCCCCAGGGAGCACACCAGATAACAAGAGACCTCATCCTGGTGCTCTCCCCTACATCTGGCATTCTGACTTAACCCATTCCTAAAATCAGGAGGTTGCGCATACACATCATGGCTTGTACCCCATAATGGATTTTTCCTCCAGAAACTCGTCCAATCCCCTTTTAAAGGCGTCTAGGCTAGACGCCAGCACCACATCCTGTGGCAAGGAGTTCCACAGACCGACCACGCGCTGAGTAAATAAATATTTTCTTTTGTCTGTCCTAACCAGCCCAACACTCAATTTTAGTGGATGTCCCCTGGTTCTGGTATTATGTGAGAGTGTAAAGAGCATCTCCCTATCCACTCTGTCCATCCCCTGCATAATTTTGTATGTCTCAATCATGTCCCCCCCTCAAGCGTCTCTTTTCTAGGCTGAAGAGGCCCAAACGCCGTAGCCTTTCCTCATAAGGAAGGTGCCCCAGCCCCGTAATCATCTTAGTCGCTCTCTTTTGCACCTTTTCCATTTCCACTATGTCTTTTTTGAGATGCGGCGACCAGAACTGGACACAATACTCCAGGTGTGGCCTTACCATAGATTTGTACAACGGCATTATAATACTAACCGTTTTGTTCTCAATACCCTTCATAATGATCCCAAGCATAGAATTGGCCTTCTTCACTGCCGCCGCACATTGGGTCGACACTTTCATCGACCTGTCCACCACCACCCCAAGATCTCTCTCCTGATCTGTCACAGACAGCTCAGAACCCATCAGCCTATATCTAAAGTTTTGATTTTTTGCCCCAATGTGCATGACTTTACACTTACTGACATTGAAGCGCATCTGCCATTTTGCTGCCCATTCTGCCAGTCTGGAGAGATCCTTCTGGAGCTCCTCACAATCACTTCTGGTCTTTACCACTCGGAAAAGTTTGGTGTCATCTGCAAACTTAGCCACTTCACTGCTCAACCCTGTCTCCAGGTCATTTATGAAGAGGTTGAAAAGCACCGGTCCCAGGACAGATCCTTGGGGCACATCGCTTTTCACCTCTCTCCACTGTGAAAATTGCCCATTGACACCCACTCTCTGCTTCCTGGCCTCCAACCAGTTCTCAATCCACGAGAGGACCTGTCCTCTAATTCCCTGACTGTGGAGTTTTTTCAGTAGCCTTTGGTGAGGGACCGTGTCAAACGCCTTCTGAAAGTCCAGATATATAATGTCCACGGGTTCTCCCGCATCCACATGCCTGTTGACCTTTTCAAAGAATTCTATAAGGTTTGTGAGGCAAGACTTACCCTTACAGAAGCCATGCTGACTCTCCCTCAGCAAGGCCTGTTCGTCTATGTGTTTTGAGATCCTATCTTTGATGAGGCATTCTACCATCTTACCCGGTATGGATGTTAGGCTGACCGGCCTATAGTTTCCCGGGTCCCCCCTCTTTCCCTTTTTAAAAATAGGCGTGACATTTGCTATCCTCCAATCTTCTGGTACCGTGGCCATTTTGAGGGACAAGTTGCATACCTTAGTCAAGAGATCTGCAACTTCATTCTTCAATTCCTTAATAACTCTTGGGTGTATGCCATCAGGGCCCGGTGACTTATTGATCTTTAATTTATCAATGAGGTCTGAAACATCTTCTCTTTTAACCTCTATCTGACTTAACTCCTCGGTTAGGAGGGGCCGTTCGGGCAGCGGTATCTGCCCGAGGTCTTCTGCCGTGAAGACAGATGCAAAGAACTCATTCAATTTCTCTGCCATCTCTAAGTCTCCTTTTATCTTCCCTTTCCCTCCCTCACCATCCAGAGGGCCAACCGCTTCTCTGGCAGGTTTCCTGCTTCTAACATATTTGAAGAAGCTTTTATTATTCCCCTTAATGTTGCTGGCCATGCGTTCCTCATAGTCTCGCTTGGCCTCCCCTATCACCTTCTTACATTTCTTTTGCCACAGTTTATGTTCCTTTTTATTCTCTTTATTAGGGCAAGACTTCCATTTACGGAAGGAAGCTTCCTTGCCCTTCACAGCCTCTCTAACTTGGCTGGTTAGCCATGCGGGCACTCTCCTGGATTTAGTGGAACCCTTCTTTCTTTGCGGTATACACCTCTGCTGGGCCTCTATTACTGTTGTTTTAAGCAGCCTCCATGCACTCTGGAGAGACTGGACTCTTTTTACCCTCCCTTTCAACCTCCTTCTAACCAGCCTCCTCATTTGAGGGAAGTCCGCCCGTCGGAAGTCAAGGGTTTTTGTTAGAGATTTGCCTGGTATTCTTCCCCCAACGTGCACGTCAAAACGGATCGCAGCATGATCACTGTTCCCCAATGGCTCAGTAACGTTTACATCTCTAACCAGGTCCTGCGTACCGCACAAAATTAAATCCAGAGTCACCTGTCCTCTGGTGGGCTTCGTGACTAGCTGATCTAAGCCACAGTCATTTAGCACGTCAAGAAATCCGGTTTCCTTATCGTGACCAGAACACAAATTGACCCAGTCAATATGAGGATAATTGAAGTCCCCCATGATTACAACCCTGTCCTTCCTTGTCACCTCCCTGATCTGTTTCCTCATTTCAAGGTCCCCATCAGATTTCTGGTCTGGAGGACGATAGCACACCCTCAGTATTACATCGCTGCTCAAGCCTGGTAATTTAACCCACAGAGATTCTACGGTGGAGTCGGACCCACCTTCAATCTCTACTTACAGGAAGCTAGATACAGGAAGCTGGACTAGATGGGCCTATGGCCTGATCCAGTGGGGCTGTTCTTATGTTCTTATATGTATTAGGCAAACAAGTATTGATTAGCATTGTTTTTGCCAATTTGAGCTTTCAGAGAGAACAAACATATGCTTCATAGATGTGTTACTTGTCCAGGTGATCTCACTGGATAAAAGCTTTCCCTCCACCTTTTTTTTTTTAATGTAGTCTGTTTCAGGGAATAGGAGTCCTGTTACAATATCTCCCTCCTAAGCAGGGTCCGAACTCTTCTCTGGTTCAACACAGTTTTCACAGAGGAAATCCCCCATATATTCCCCCTTATATATACAGCCCTGTCCATGGTCATGGCCAAAGACAACCAACATGATATGCCACAATATGATTTAATATCCAGCCTTACATCCCAGTTTTTGAGTTCCAGAGCATACAATTGCTCTCTTTCCATAATTCTCATCTTGAGTTCTTCCAGGTTCGTATTAACGGAAAGAGTCTGTAGGGCTTCCAAGTCCACTATCCGACCAAATTTCATCATCATCAGCTGATTGCATTTGTCTTCCAGTCCTAACAAGATGAAAGTTTTGTATTTAAGTCATTTGTGGATTATGTTTGCTCTATTTTTCTTACCCTTTCACTAACAAAAACAAAACTGTTTTACATGTCTTAACAGATCTGTCCTACAGAGCTGATGAAGCTGCAGTAGAGCCTGACAGTGCAACCCACAGGTCCAAGCACTTTGTGAAAATTGAATTACGAGCAGATAACTAGCAAAATGACAGTTTAAGGTCTCCTATCTCTACAACAGTAAGAAAAATGGGGTGCAAGGGAATCTTGACTTTCATTCTAACAGCTTTCAGCTTCAGAGGCCTTCTGCGGGCCCAGTGCCTGCACATTCTCAGCATGCCTTTTTGCACAATACAGGACTGCATGGGAATGCAGTAATAAGCAATTACTGGGAGAACAGGGGGTGATCGTAGTTTCTGCATTAGCTGAGATTTGATCCCAGAACTGGAAGAATGTGATGAGAGCTCTTATTGCACTGGAGTTGAGACATCAGTGTCCCACTGATGCTCAAACTGCTTCATTGGTCTCTTCTTCCACACAAACCTGTCCAGCTCTTAGTCATGTTGTGAGGCTCTTTTCCCAATGCTACCACTTACAGGTGGCAACCAGGGAAAGAGCCTTTTCAGCCATGATGCCTTCCTTCTGGTACACTCGCCCCAGGAATGCTCATCAAGCACCAAACTTATCAGACAGGCACCTTCAATTCAATCAGCCCTTTTGAAATGTTCAAGTGTGATATTTCATTCTACTGTTTTAAATTGTTAATTTTCCTTGCTGTGTTTTTACTGTTTTGCAGAATGCATTTTTGTATTGTTTTTCAAAAAACTACTATGTTTATTTTATATGCTGCACTGGAAGGTTTTTGTTTGTTTACATTATGAAAAGCACAGGAAAACAGAATAAAAACTAGCAGGTACTGTTACATTTTTCTACATCACATATGGATTATGGATTCATATTAAAAATATCATGTCGTGCAACATCCTAAGTAATCTTTTAATAACAATAATTAATAATAATACTTGGTATTTGTTTCTCTTAGGTTGCAAGCCTATACACACCTACCTGGGAGTAAGTCCTATTGAATTCAGTGAGACTTACTTCTGAGTAGACATGCATAGGATTGCACTTTGAGACTCCAACCCTATCCAAACTTTCCTGGAAGTAAGCCCCATTGTCTATAATGGGACTTACTTCTGAGTAGACATGCATAGAATTGGGCTCGGAGTCACTACATTATGCCAGCTCTATTGACATGTTTACAAATATAGCATATTTGCATGGATAGGTAAGTGCCTTCTGAAGCTGATCATCTACATGACACTTGTAACTGCTCTGTGCTAGCTCCTTCATAAACTGAAAGAATTGAAAGCATTTATCTGCAGGCAATGATGGTCCTTAATCAAGTGGGGCAGGAAAAGCTCTTGTGATGTAAGTGATGTAAACAGGAGAGTGAAACACAACCTGCAGCAACTCACGCTCAATCTTGATCATCATCTCTCTCCTGTCTCGAATGAGCTGCTTATGTTGCTCCCGGGCCTGCTTATAGAGCTTCCTCTGTTCCAGTTTCTCATGCTGTTGCATAATTATTCTGTTCTGCAAGTTCACCAAAGATTGGTTGGTGAACACCAAAGCCAGAGAGAGGTCAAGGGGTATCCCTCCATTTGATATATATTCCACCTGCCAGAAATAACATATATAATGTATGGTTTAGCTCAGTGGTTCTCAAACTTTCCTGCTCCACCTTCAGCATGGAGCTTGGCAACCCAAAAGTTTTGGCGGTGACATCATCAGGTCACCACCACAACATCTTCAGGACCTCCCAGCTATCTCCTAAAACCTACCATAACTCATTACTAGAATATTTGGTTACCAAGGATGTTGAAGCCAGAAGCAGTAATCCTAATTTGACTCATCACCTGATGAAGTTTCAGGGGCACGACTACGTGCAGTTCATTCAGTCTCTGCTGCTTCTCTCGCTGATAGGCCTCCAGTTCCCAGTCCGCTGCATCTAGGCTGGCTGCAACTATTTTCACCTGTTAAAAATAAAGCTATTTTCAAACAGCAAGACTACATCCTGCAACACTAAAATCAGCACAAAGGAGAGATGGCTGTGACTGAGGAGTTATAAGATACGAGCCATCTGTGAGAATAAATGCTTGATAGTACTCAAAGATTCAGTCTTTGCACTGCTGCTGGGAATGTTCAGAAAACAATTTCATGGAGGGTTGATTCATACAATCTTTTTAGGGTGGTGAGATGTGAGCCTAATCAAGCCATGCTGCAGTTCAGACGAATCATGGAATTAATTCCCCACCATGACTTCATTACAAGCCCATTACAGTTTTAGCAGGTAGCTTCAATGCTTCTTGGTGGTGCTACATCAAACATATGGTGAGGGGGCGATACAGCCAGGATGCAGATCATCAGTTCCATAATCATTTTCACAAAGGAAGCCCAGCCAAGGCCAACACACATCTTCATGCCTACAAGAGCTCTTGCAGACAAGCTGGTGGATCCATTGGAAACATGGTGAAGGACACATTTTTTAAAGAAATGTAATAAAAAGAATTCCATGAATAAGCTCATTAATTCATTGCACCTGAAAAATAAGTCAGTGTGTCGTGAGATGTAAAAGATTGAAAATCACTGGTCTATAGGCATCCTTTGGAGTCTGCATGATGTCTTCACCTGTGGGACAGCTGTCTGAGGGGAACAAGATGAAACACAAATAGCCCAATCCTATCTAAATCCCTGTGAGGTGATGCAGTGGCAGGACTACCACTGTGTCCCACAGGAGATTTGCAGCTGCCAGAGGTCTCCTCAGGGTAAGGGGGCAATTTTCCCCTTATTTTATTGGTTTAGTGGGGCAGGGGTTACCCTCTCATCCTTTGCATTAGGTAGCAGAATGTCTTGGGCTGGCCCTAGTTGCAGGTCTGTACAGGTGCTTGTATGCATGCATTTGTTTATATATTCTCATTTTCACATGAAGTAGTGTATACATATTCATTTTAAAATACAACTAGAGGATTAGATCATGTAAAAATGTAAAGTTAAGACTGCACTGAACATAATATGTAACTGCACATGCGTACACCATAACCATGGTGGACACGATATACAAATTAAAATGAACACATCACTAGAGTTCAAGACACTATATTGCTATTAGGTCATGCTGAAGCTGGACAAGTCACTACACCTTTTTAGACAATGCTTCGTATTCTTTCTTGACATTTTCAATCACTTTCTTCTCTTCAACTAAGGCCTCCTCAATATCCAGACGTCTCTCTCGAAGCTGGAGTGTGTTTTCAAAGAGGGCTTCATCACAGTCTGAGGAGAAAAGGAAGAGGTCAGACTAAGCAATTGCTAGAAAAGCTAATTTGGTTGAGTCTTTTGTTATTTTATGTTTTTTTATGTTCTAAATTAGAAAACTGAAACATTCCAAATGCTGCAGTAAGAAAGGCAACACAGCAGAAATGCCTGCATTATGGAATTCAGTACATAAGTCTTGCCTGGGAATAAATGCAACATGACAGAGTGGAAGTGATAAAGGGGAGGGAAAGGGGGTTGAATGACTCTGGACTCTTCCTCTTGGCATGCTGTCAGCAAGACAGGATCCAAACAGGAAGCCGAGCTGAGATTTCAAGGTTTGAAATACATCCACTAACAAAAAGCCCACAAATGTCAGAGGAGTTTTGATTTCAAACAGGTTTTGCTCTCATACAAATCTGAATGCCAATATATATGAGACCTGCAAAAGAATGTCCTCAAAGTTCAGATAAAGGCCAAATATGTTCATAATGAAGAGATCAATTTGGAATCCTGTAGTGGAATAGCAGAAGATCTGGTGAGGAGATAGTGTGGTGTCTGCAGTGGCCCCTTTAAGGGTAAGGCCTGGGCATCCAGCAGAGTGTGCTGCACAGTTGCAGCCACTTGAAGGCAATAGGGCCCTCAGGGATATAAGGAGCACCTGAGGCAGGAAGGGTTTGTAGAAGGAGTGTAGGTTGGAGAGGAGACTGACTGGGTTTATTGACTTTGGAATCTGACCTGGGACTGTGACTTGATTTATTGACTTTGGACTTTGCCCTGGATACTCTGACTGACTTTGTGACTAACAAACTGCTGGAGACACTGGAGTTTGGTTGCTGTGCTCAAGACCTGCTGAGGACCAAGGGTCTGCTGTAGTGGCGGGAGGCTGCTGGCAGGAGAGAGGACCTCTGCAGGTTAAACAGGTGAGCTACCCTAGAGGTGGGGTCCAGTAGGACTGCAGGGCAGAACCAGGGTCATTTGTTGGGGGAAAGAAGGGGAGTGAATTTGCTTAAAGTGGGCATAATTCTCCAGGCAGAGCTTGGATTGGGAATTTGGCAGAACAAATCCCACCTGAGTAAGACAAGGAAGATGAAATCTCTTTTCCTCTACTGCTTCTTCCACCTATGACAATGTTTTTAAAGCCTCACAAGTAGAAGAATCATCACTATCTTTATGGCTTTTATAGCATTTTACCCCTGCTCTAAACATTTGAAGAAACACGTATGTCCATATTTCAGATGGAAGACTGAGGTTAACAATTCCTCATGTTAGGTGGTAAACTTCAGACCGAGCAGATATTGTATTGGGATGGCTCATAATTCATGCTCTGAATCTCTGTGTTACGTCAGCTCTCCCTTTTCCAAAATATCTGTTCAGCATGTCTATAAATTCTGACTTACTTAGAAAGGTCAATCAATATGTCACACAAAAGCATTTATCTAGAGTGGTTAAATGGGAGGAAAAATGAATTACTTTTTCACTGAAACCAGGGGGACAGCTAACGTGAAAGATCCCTGAGGGTAATGTGAAAAAGGGGGGAACCAGAGAGGAGAAAATCACACTCTTCACTAAGTATGTATGCTGAACTGATGATGTCTTCCAGATCCTTGAGGAGGGCAAGAGGAAAAAAAGAACAGTATCTACACCCCCATCTTTAAGTAGAGCAATTCCAAATTTTGACCACAAAATTCAGAGGCGGTGGTAGGAAGGGGATATTAAAAATCAGTATATCACAACATCCAAAGTGCTAGTTCAAAGGACTATATAGAATTCTCTGCAAGATCCCATTTCACAGAGTTGCCTCTACTGAGGCAAGTGTCTATTTTACAGATACGGAAGACACAACCTCTGCAACAGAGTGCACCACAATCTTCAATCATTTGTATCTTCTTCTAATCCTGAGTTGCATGCTCCCTAAATCAGTGTGACATGACTGTGGACTTGGAATATTATTTATTGGAGAGGAGCCTAGTGATCTGTCCCTAGACACTGTTTATTAACAGTCAGGGCAGTGGTTCCCAAACTTACTGGGTCTGTGGTGCCCTTTGTACTCCTGAGGGTGCCACACAGCCTCTTCTTCCCAGCTCACCGGGCCAGCATTGTACAAAATCTTGGAAGAATAGCACTAGGTCTTGCAAAAATAGCACAGGATGTTGTGAGAATAGCACCAGATTTCATGCAATGTTGGCCTGGCAAGCCAGAAAGAAGAGGCTGTGTGCCTGTGAGTTTGCTGCAGCAACTTAGAAGCCTGTGGTCTCTGGGATGATGAAATCACACTAACCTTTGGGATTATCTCTCTTCCATAACACTAGGAACCAGTTAAAATTGTATGTATGAAGGCTTGTTGTTGCTAACAATTGCTCAAGTGAGTGGCCCACTCATATGAGCAATGGAACATGGAAGGAGGGGACTAGCAAGAGATCATATGAGATCATCGTAAAACTTTTCTCCCATGGTTCATAGAGGTAGTGCCCTCAGAAAAGTATATATTTATTTACACGGGTCAGTTGCCCTTGTGTGGATAAATGGAGATTTACAGAGATGATTTTGCAAAATTAAAGCTAAAAGCCTGGTGTCAAGACATGATTGCCACAAGCCAGTAGATGGCAGTAAAGGACTTAGCCCAAAGTTTGAGCCACTTGGGATTTCTCTGGTGTGAAAGAATACAAATTTTAAGTATCACTTAGAAAATTAAAATTCTGCAAGAGTGTGAAATTCATCCCAAGGGCTTCTTCGTCCTTGTGGGAAGTACATCAAGGCCTTGCATCACACATAATTTGATACTTGTCTAGTGAAAACGCCCTCACGTATCTAGCAATGCTAGTTACCATATTGGCACCTCTAAGCAACCAGGGCTATTATTTGCATTATAAAGATAAAGAAAATTAGATTTTTGGAAAGTTGTCTGTTGTCAATGTGCAAGTATATTCCAAGAGAAAGCAAACAGACAGAAGGAAATGGCATACATTAACAAAAACTTGTTAGATATGGTTTTCAAATCACATGACAAAGCTGTTTGCAAAGACTAGAAACTATCAGTCAGCAGGAATGGATTTCCATTACTTACTTTTTGGACACACAGAGTCATCAAAGACTTCATCCTCTGACCCTGACTCCTCCTCATCACTCTCTAAGCTAGACTCCTCCTCGCTTTCTTCTTCACTCTCCTCTTCTTCATCTGAGATAAGAAAGGCATCATTATTACAAAGAAAACTATTCACTTAATATATAGACTATAGAGTAAGCTCATCTATCATGAATGTCAACACTTGAGTAATGTTCAAAACCCAGTATAGTCATTTATAAGACACCACCTCTTAGACAATGGACTCTAATAAACAGTGCCTAATATCCTGACTTAAACAGGCAGCACAAAGCAACTGCTGAGCCAACATGGCCAACTAAAGTCACCGGGGTTTTCCACAGTACAGCTGGGCACTGGCTTACGCTAATTTAAGAAACGCTTTCATACATCAAAGATGTATGATCTAAGGGCTAAAAATGCTACATTTTGCTGAAATGTGAAAAATTTAATTCTCTAAGGGCGCAATCCTAACCCCTTATGTAAGTACTTTCCAGCACTGGCATAGCAGTGCCAGTGGGACGTGTGCTGCATCCTGCAGTTGGGTGGCACTCACAGAGGCCTCCTCAAAGTAAGGGAATATTTGTTCCCTTACCTCTGAGCTGCATTGCCCTTAAGTCAGTGCTGGAAAACACACTCTAAATGTCTGGTCGTCCATTGATTACTCTCAGTTTTTAGAATTTTAGAGAGTTCTAGCTGTTGTATTTCCAGAGACATATTGAAAACATGGCAAACATTATTGAAGATACAGGAACGGGAAGGTAACAAAAAATTTCCTGAAAAGTACACAGCTTGTCCTTTGATACTAGTCTTTTGAAACCATGACTCTTATGAAAGAATCTGAATTCACCTCCAGATACACTGCGGTAAAGAAGAATATAGAGATGTACAGTACATTTTATGAACACACAGTTACTTACTGACAAATGTTGTACCTTTTACAACATGGACAACGCTAATTTCTATCAAGTGTATGTATATATATATATATGTTATTGTAAAAATCCATCACTATGCATTCCAACTGATAAAAATGATAAAGTCCCAAGTGTCTTCAGAGATTTGTGTTCTAACCAGTCAGAATGTAAAGCTCCAAAGCATCTTCAAAGATTCCTGTTCTAGCTAGTCAGAATGCAAAAGCACAGGGTATTTTGACACAACACTTTCTAGTTCTTGCTGGTCAGAATGAGATTCTCTGAAAACACTCTGGATCTTTGTGTCTGGACTAGTTGGAACCAGAGATTCCCAACATATTAAGGAGCTTCAAATTTTTAGTAGTTGAAACTAGTTCTGATGGACTTTGTCTTTTTACTGTAACACATGCACACACATAGCCCTCTGAACATCGTCATTTGATTGACCAAGAGAGAAATAAAAATGTTAGGCTATATGGGGCAAAGGTAAAGGCTGATTTAGGCACACACAAAAAGAGCTAATTACTGTCACTACTGATGCTAATTGCTGTAACCCTTCAGCAGGTACCACCAATAAAAAAATGTTACTGCTTTTATGTCCCCAGTAACACACATCAACCACAGGTCACTATATAGGACCTCCATAGCTTATCCCCACCTACTTAACAACATGGAGTTTGCTAAAACAATATGCATGCCATCTATAGGAAATAATAGTCCCAACCTCCTTCGCCTTCCACTACTTTCTTCTTAACACGCTTGATCTTCTTCTTGAGGACTTTAGTGAGAAAAGCAGCAAATTTGTTGTTTTCCCCCAAAGATGCTTGGAAAGTAGCATAAAGAGCCTTCTCTCGTTCCTGGAGCTTTGTGATCTCGGCTTTCTTTTCCTCTATTTGCGCAAGATAGCTTTTCAATTTCAGCTTTTTAAAAAAAAGTAACAAATGAATAAAAATTGCTTGGATATTTATAGTCTATAAGACAGCCAATATGTATTAGTTTGGGGAAGAATTGTCACACATAATTGACAAACTGCCATTGAGCATCTCTTGTACTATCTGAAAAGCTACAAGATTAAGTTTCCCCTGGCGTTAAGCCTAGTTGTGTCTGTCTAAGGGCAGTGTTCATCTGTTTACAAGTGGAGGCGTGAGGGCAGCTGCACTTCAATGGGTGGTGCAACTGGGCAGAGGGAGTGATTTTGTCCTTGGGCTTTTGCCCCCTAGGAATGTCCTTGCTCCCCTGTACTGTTTTCACACCAAAACCACTCGCCGCCAAAAAAAGAGCTTTACTTTAAATGTATTGCGACAGCCATATGATTTATTCACCTGTTTGCTCCATACACAATGAAAGTGGGAGAAAGGTCTAGTATCGACAACAAAATGCACCTGTTGGTGATTCATCACAGACTCCTTACCTGACTTCATTCCACTGCTTGAAAAATTTCAGCTCTTAACTCAGCTCACTTACAATACTAGAGCTAGACTGGGAGAAAAGTGATAGCAACAACTGAGCATGGAGAAGTAAGGCAGGGGAGGGTCTCGCTTTCCTTGCTCGTGTGTGCATATTATTGTGAAAATGTAACCACCCACCCACTATGTGAATGGGCAGACATGGAAACAAACAATGTGTCTGCCCTGTCACATAGCAGTGGACGCTGAAAAATGAGAATGGAAGACCCAGCACCTGAAACAGCAACATTTAACTATCAGCATGTCCCTGGGCATATCCTACATACTTGCATTTCTTCCTCCTCACTGACAAGGCTGTTGACACGTTCCTGGAGTATGTTCTCATGTTTTTCATAGTTCTTCAGGAGAAGCAGTTCCTCAAACCAAGTGGTGTGGCGCAGGTCAGCAGTTTTCATCTGGATGTCGAGCTTCAGTTTTTGGTGACGCAGAAGGCGGAGCTCAGCATCAAAGGTGATCATGAGCTCTTGAATCTGGAGAGGGGTTAAGAGAGATGCAGCATGGTAAAAGATTCCTTTGAAAGGATCTCCACAGTACAGGTGGGCCTACATTTATCCACAGATTTCGGTATCTGTGGGGGGGGGGCTCTGGTAATGGAACCCCTGCAGATAATGAGGGGCCACCTGTATTAATAAAATAATATTTTCACTAAATCAGAAAGCAGTACTGAGGCACTGAAATAATATCTTATTTAAAGCAATGGTTTATGATAGTTTAAAGTCATTCTATTTCATTTTGTAGCAGGGAATGGAAAGTAACTAAAAATTATGTGGTTTCAAGTTTCTGAATGACCCTGGGCAAATTTGCAATATTGATTCAGGGACAAATCCTATCCAACTTTCCAGCACTGGTGCAGCCGTGCCAATGCGGCATGCACTGCATCCTGTGGTGGGGGGCAGCCACAGAGGCTTCCTCCAGGTAAGGGAATATTTGCTCCCTTTCCTCAGGGTTGCATTACGGCTGCACTGACACTGGGAAATTGGATAGGATTGGGCCCTCAGTCAGCAGTCAGAATGCATGCTTTTGAAACTGCATAATTTGAAAATGCTTCTCATTCTGGGAATTTAACAAAGATCTGAAAAAGTAAATCCATACAATTCTTTATGCCTATTAAAGCTGTTCAGTTTTGTCTTAAAAAGCAAATTCTGAAGATATAAAAATGGTACATGAAAGCCAAATACAAATAAAATTCTCCTTGCCTTCAAATTTATGGTACAATCCTGAGTGGTGTACCAACTGGAGCCTTTCCGCTGGTGCTCCCAGGGACACCTGCTGAAGCATGTAAGTCCAGAGCAGGGGAACTGATGTAATAGGGTGGAGGAGGGCAGCAAGAGGGGCAGAGAGTGGGCAGATCAGGTTCTGGGGGGGGGGGGGTCAGGCTCAGCAGCACCAGTGTGCCTCAAATCCTATTCCCCTTCCTGGGCCTGATCTGCTGGCACAGATCAACTTGGACTTGCACCAGTAGTATCGCTGGCACAGGTACGAGTTGACCCATAGCACTTGTGGGGCTTACCCAGAAGCAAGGGGAAAAATGTCCCCTTTACCCCAAAGAGACCTCCAGCAGCCAAAATTCCCCCATAGGATGCAGCATAGTCCACGATGGCGCCAACACATCACTGCATGGGAATTTAGTTAGGGTCAGGCTGTTAATACTTCAGTTAATCATTGAATGAAGTAGATCAGTTTTCTGATGTATTTAAATACATGAAACATTAGGCGATGAATTCTTTTGAAAATAGATAACAAGGTGGCCAAACCACAGCTCATAAGCCATAGCAGCTTTTTGACATTTAATGTGCAGCTCTCAGAAATATGTTGGCTGAGCTCCTTTTTGCATCATAATTTTATAATTACTGTATTTATTTGATATAAAATGACAGTCAACTTGATTAAAACATAAGTTTAATGTTCATGGTGAGTAAATATATTTAAGAATGTAAATGCTTCCTAAATATTGTAGCTCTCAAACATCTCTTGTAGCTCTCAAACATCTGAAGTTTATCGTATGTGGCTCTTATGTTATGTAAGTTTGGCCACCCCGGTATAACACACAGTCAGCTTTGAGGAGACTTCATTTGACTCTTACCCTCTTGATCAACTTCTCCTGTAGATGAATGCTTCTAATCTCCTCCCTCCTTGCGATTTCCAATTCAATCTCTGTTGGTTCTGCTCGTTCAATATCAAAAGTTTTGGGGGATGGCGCACCAACTGCAGATGATACTTTTATGCATTTTAGACTTAAGCCCCGTGCAATGATGTCTAACTCCTTTGCTGAAGCAACATGAAGAAACCCTCCTCCAAATCCCCCAATACCCTCTCCTGAAGGGGCCTCTGGCACAACCTCTTTGGCTTTAGCCCGCTCTTCTAGTTCCTGTTTGAACTTGAAAAGCAATTCATTATCATATTGGAATTTTTTTTCTGGAATCTCATCAGGATGTAGTCCAGGAATTGGGGGAATCGAAAGATGTTTGGAGGGATGCAAAGAAGACTGTATAGTTCTTAGTTCATTTACAACACATTGGATTTCTTCAATAATTGCTACCTTGAGATCTCGAAGGGAAATTATCCATTTGTTCATTGACAATTTCTTTTCATGGATCTGAAAAGGAGGATAAGCTACTTTAAGCCATTTCTGCCCAATGTTGCATATATGCAACAGCGATAAAATGTGTACACCTGTGGGCTAGGCAGAAATAGGTTAATTTGCTGACAATACCCTATTTTAAAAAAAGTCATTTTTCAAAATTTATAACAAATTAAAAATTAAAATAATTTCCCCTAAACTTGAATCGCTAAATCGCTGCATAATTTCTTTTAAAAAGAGTTGCTGTTCTTTCTCATTTGCTCAGATCTGCTAAGGAAAGATTTGGGGCCCAATCCTATCCAACTATACAGTGCCGATGCAGCTGCAATGTAGGGAACAAATGTTCCCTTACCTTGAGGAGGCCTCTGTGACTGGTCCACTACCACAGGATACATCACACACTCTGCTGCACAGATGCATCAACGCTGGAAAGTTGGATATGATTGGGTCTTTAATCTGACAGAGATTATACTAGCATTTGTGGAATTCAGAAGATGGATAATTGAACTGACTCCCTTAGTAACAATAACTGGGAAGTGTTTACTGCAGAAAGAAATTTTGACATTGGTAAGACCTGACAAGACTATAGCGACCTGTAAATTAAGTCCTTTGACAGTCTTATTTCAGAAGAACTACTCACTACTGCAAATCATTTAAAATATTTACATACTGCCTTCCCCCCCATTATCAGAGTGTTCAAGGCACCTTACAAAGATCACAAAATTATTATAGAACAAATTACAATAAAATATAATGAATCAAAGCAGAATAAGAAAGGGAAAAGTAATACAAGCAATATTACAAATCTCAAAAAAACCTGAAAAAACAGTACAACAGAGCAAGCCAGAAATCATGAGCACAACTGGGTCTGCTTCTGACTAGAAATAAATAATAATAATAATAATAATAATAATAATAAACTTTATTTTTATCCCACCCTTCTCCCCAAAGGGACCCAGGGCGGCTTACAACATATTAAAAAAAAACAGATTAAAACATAATTTAACAGCTAAAAACATATTAAAAACACATTAAGAGAAACCATAAGAACAGTAATCAGATAAAAGTCAGAATAAAAAGAGCATAAAACAGCAGTTCAAGGAGGAATCACGCCTGTAAAAAACTAAAAGATGTATAAAAGTTGTTAAAAAGGCCATAGAGTCAGAAGACTTGTGTAAACAAGGTCTTCAGGCCTCGCCGAAAGGTCTCGAGGGAGGGAGCCATTCTCAAGTCAAGGGGAAGGGAGTTCCATAACATTGGTGCCACTACTGAGAAGGCCCTATTTCTTGCCGCTGCCCCACGTACCTCTTTAGATGGCGGCACATGCAAAAAGGCCTTCTCTGATGACCTGAGAGGACGTGCCGGATTGTATGGGAGTAGGCAATCTCTAAGATAGCCTGGCCCAGAGCAGTATAGGGCTTTAAAAGTCAAGACCAGCACCTTGAATTGGACCCGAAAACGAATGGGCAGCCAATGTAGCCCCCGGAGAAGCGGACTGACAGAGTCAAACCGCCTAGCTCCAGTGACCACATGGGCCACCGCATTCTGCACTAGTTGCAGTTTCCGAACCGTCTTCAGGGGCAGCCCCACATAAAGCGCGTTACAATAATCTAACCTCGATGTCACCGTAGCATGGATCACCGTGGCCAGGTCTGCACGATCCAAGTACGGCCGCAGCTGGCGCACCAGCCGAAGCTGCGCGAAGGCCCCCCTAGCCACAGCCGCCACCTGGGAGTCCAGGAGCAGCTGCGAGTCCAGGTGGACCCCCAAGCTGCGGACCTGCTCCTTAAGAGGGAGTGCAACCCCATTCAGAGCAAGCCGATAATCCAGCACCTGCATCGAGGATATTCGAAATGTATAGGATTACGTGCCAGATGAACAACCATCAGTACAACAGCATAATAGAAGAAGCAGCAGGAGACATAAACATCCATAGCCGACATAAACCAGAAAAGGTAGGTGAAATAAATTGTTTTTCAACTGCTGTTGGAATACAGGTAGAGAGGAGGTCAATCTGATCTTCAAGAGTAGGGTGTTCCACATGTAAGTTGTCACCATGAACAAGGCCCATTTACACTAAGCCTCTGCTAGTGCTAGAACAATATGAAGCAAAACCTCTACTAGTGGTTAAACATGCAAAAAGGGCTTCACAGACTAACCTCAGGGAATAAGCACACTTATAGAGAGGAAAGCAGCAGCAATGCCTGGTCCCAAGTCATTTAGGTCTTCAAAACCAGCACCTTAAGTTGCACCTAGCAACATTTTCCCAGTAGGCTGCACAACTGCGAAGCTTACAGCCAAACTCTGGGCAGACTGGAGCTCAGTTGAACTGGAAGCTGGCAATGACACAAGATGTCATCGCCAAATGCCAGAAGACACCTTACCCCACTGTGCAATAAGCGAAGGGGTCCATACATTGGCACAGACCCCTTAGAAGGAGTATTGTCTCGTAACAGACTGACAAACATTGTACCTGACAGAGTAGCAGAATATGCAGTATTGCCATTCCTGTATAGTTCTGCCTTTGTACCATGTGATTTGATAATAGATTTTTAGATTTAAAAATAAATAAAACAAAAAATTGTAGCAGTTTCCAAGTCCATAAATGAGGTCCACACCTAAGAAAGCCTTCTCCCCAGTTGCCACCCAACTCAACTCTGATAGCTTAAACACTTAGAGATGGGCCCCCAATGATAACCTGAGCGCACAAGCACGTTCAAATATTTGTAAAATGAAGTGAAAAAGTATTGCGTATTTTAATAATATGAAATTTCATGATCCAAGTCTAGCATTTTACTTACAGCTACTTCTAGAGATGACAACTGATAAGACTTCTTGTTAGCATTCATTCTCATATGTTCAGGAATTTTGTAGTTAGTGGCAGTCTTCAATTTGAAGTCCCCCATGTTCTCCTGGGCCTGTTTAATATCTTCCACATCTTGAGGGTCCTCATAATCATCACTCGGTTTGCCCTTATATCTGCCAAGAATCAATAAACAATATTACCGATTGGTCCAAGCTCATCTATTTTGTATTTTTCAAATACCAAAGAAGCAGAATCATTACAACTGAACAGAAATTCTACATGGGACCAGATCAAGACATTCAGAAATGGCAATTCCTCCTCCCACCATTTCACATGGGGCATATATTACTGAGAACCAATGCAGTTCAAGTCTCATAAAAGTAATAAGAAATTTCTTTCACGTTTGTGCAGAATATTCCAGCAGGAGTCAGATCTATCAACTCTCCCCGCATCATTTAATTGCACCCCAAATCCACAGCTTGGAGAAGCAACCTCACGCTGCATCATAATACAACCACCTTGATACCAGTGGTGCTTTATTTTGGAGATCCAGGTAGCTGAAGTGTTATAAGTGCATACTCCTGTTCTAGCTTTACAACTATCCCTAAGATATCCAGAAATTTTAGCAAGATCAGGCAAAGTATGGATCAGTGTCAGCAAAAGCCAACAATTAAAGAGACTGAGGAAAAAACCGAAAAGATATGCAATGTATTAAAGTGATTTTAGCAGTGTTTACAGGAAACTACAATTCCACCAAATAATGAGTCTAGTCACCGAATGTCTGATGAGCCTAGTCAACAAATGACTGATGCGCAAATGTGTTGGGTGTACTAAAAGAAAATAAATAATTTTGACAAACAGTGGGAAAAGGAGGTTTGGAGGGAAATTTGCTGTTTTATCCCAATCCCCTAACTAAGATGGGAAAGAAAAGCAAGAGCTTTAAGATATAGATGAGGAAGAGAGATAATTTTAAAAGCGTAAGTGTGAAATCTTGTAGAGGTTGTGTTTGGGAAGCATTTGTAGACCTAGCCTGAAATACAGTATCAGAAAATGCAACCTGGAACTTCCCAATAATTATGGGGTTAGAGGAAAAACGTGAACATGAAATCTTAGGTGTCTTCCCTGAGAAGGTGCTTCTCAAAAGGTAATTATTCACGGTTGTTGTTGTTAACTTTATTCTTTATTTATTTATTCTCCCCACGGGGACCCAAGGCAGCTTACAACAAAGGTTAAAAACATTAATTAAAAACATAATTTAAAAATAAGATAAAGCATATCATATGATGTTACCAGATCATCCTGGCATCAATTAGGAAACATCCACACACACTCCAAAAGAAGATCCAAATACAGATGTTTCAATATATTTTGCTCCAGAGTTTATCACTAGTACATGCGGGAGCAGCCTCCAACTTTGAGATCACTCCCCCATACTCTGGGTTCAAGACAAGGTGGCTTATCGAAGGCCGATGCAGTTTTCAGTTTGACCTGGATCTTACAGAAAATAGTGTCCAGAGTTCTTATCCACTGACGTATGCATCCACTGATGTATGCATGCTTAAGAAAAATAATTATAAAAATACGTTGGTGGTAATAACCATTGCTCCTATTATTGCATTGATTTAGCTGGTTCACAGGTATCTTCAGGTTCTTTGCAGCAGCTTCACAGGACAAACACAAGACAGTACCAGATTATACTAGTGGTTCCCAAACTCTCTGGTGTTTGGGAGCCGTAGTAAGTCTTTGTGGTGAAGGGGAAATGCAACTATCAGCAACGTGATCATTGGTAGGGGTGATGGGCTTTTGTTGTACTCCCCAACAGCAGCAGCAGCCTTCTGGGGGAGGGGTACAGGGAGCCCTGCAGAAGCCTCCACAGGACCCCCCAAGCCTCGGAAAAATCTAAAAACAAATCGACCCACTTTCGGTTTTTGATTGTGAAACCAGAAGTGGGTTGTGATCTTTATTTTTAGATTTTCCAAGGCTTGGGGAGCCCTGAGGAGGCTTCTGCAGAGCTCCCTGCACCCCCTGGAGGCTGCTGGTGGTGGTAGTGGTGGTGGTGAGTACAGCAAAGCCCCTATCACTGCTGGCAGTGATGCAATCCTGGGATACGTGTCGCTGCATTCCCCCTGCCGCCCCTTAAAGGGGCAAAGACAGAGTTCCTCAGGCTGGGGCATCATGATGCCTTAGTTTGAGAACCTCTGGATTATGCAGGACTGACAGTGCTAACTGGAAAACAGTTCTTGTATGTATGCAACAGTGAATGTAAAAATCTAGCAACTACCAACTTTCACATGGGAATGCTGGCAATTTCCAACTCATCTGGTGAATATCTGAAAATGAGGCAAGATCTTGGTGAATGCTAGCATCCACCCAAATGTAGTGATTTATGTACAGTACCTATATTGTATTTATTCATATCCTGCATTATCTTTTTCCAGAAAACTAAGAACAGTTTGCTTGATGGGGCTGCCTAGTCTCCCAACCAAGTACTGATCAGGTTCCTGTTTCCCTTGCATCACCATTAAGTGCTCACTCAGTCCCATTCACCTAATTGTTATGGACAACAATAATTGTTGGTGTCTCTCTCAAGAAATGGAGAATTCTGTAGATATTATTCTGGATGTTTAAAAGATTGGTCAGATATTCCCATAAAATTGTTAACAGTTGCTGTATTCGCACTTCTGTAGTTCATTGTAACATACATAACGTACATCTCATAGAAACTGTTGCTACCTCGAAGAAATCACTTCCAACCACATTCCCAGAAGAATACGGTATGGAACAAATTTTGCACATCTCCTAAGGCTGCTGCTTAAAATCTCTATTCACAATTGGAACACAAAATCCAAAATTGCTATATCTGAGTTTTCTCCATTCTACTCCAGATGATCTCCTGTTGTGCCATTTCCACATCAGTACAACTTCTAAAATTATGAAGTCATGATAATGGCATACATGAAGCATAGATGGTTACCATTCATTTTCTATCAAAGAGAACACCAGTGTTCTTTTTGATTCAAGACTCACAGTTCCTCCCATTCATTCCTTCGCTGCAGGATCTTCGCTTTGGCTTTGTCTGCTTTTTCAATAATTTTCCTAAGTTTTACAAGTCGATTTTCAACAATACGGCTCGCTGCAGTTTGGGAGTGGGACTTCTTCCTCAGCTTTTCTGTGTCTGCTTCCTCCTCAGTAGGGCCAGTAGTCTGGGATGTAAATAGTGCTTCTGTATAAAGATTAAGAAAAGGAAGGCAATTTACCTCTGTCTAGTATTAGTCAGAAGTATCCTTCTTGATTCAATTTTCAGAGAGGCTGCTGTGAAAGACCTTAAAACAACGCTTAATTTGATTATTGACCTGCCCCTAATGTGCTTTTTTTTTAGGAAAGGTGATGGCAGACCAACTCCAGGTATCCCTGGAGGAAATGGATTGATTATTACTGTATTTATCAATACGATTTTTACCCTGCCCACTCCCCAAAGAGCTCAGAGCAACATGGAAAGTTCCAGATTATTTTTATCTGGCTTCATATCCAGTTATGGAATAAAACCTGGGGATTACTTTTGCTGAGAGAGGGACATTCTTCTTAGTTCTGTACCTCTCAGCAACTTTTGATAATACCAACCATGGTATCTTTCTGGGCCACTCTGCCTGAGTAGAGGAGGGTGGCATTGCATTTCAATGGCTCCAATCATTTCTGGAGGGGCATGAAAGTTCTGAGCAGGTGTTCAGGATAAAGAATGGGCTGAATGTGAGTGAACCAACTGAAGCTTAATCCAAATAGATACTGCTGGTTGGGGGGGTCACATTGATTTGGAGCAACCCATAGAGCCTATGCTGGATGGTTTTGCACTCTCCCTGAAACACCAAATGTGAGCTTGAGAATACTACTGGATGCACAGCTAACAGAGTTAATCTCTTCAAATACAAGTATCCCCCTCAGTATCTGCAGGGGTAGGCAGATACTGCTGCTACTGCGGATACCTGAAACTATGGTTAGTTGCAAGCCCTACTCAAATTTCCCCTCCCACTGTACTCATGAATCACCTCTCTTCATTTGCAAAATGCTTTGCAAACAGAAGCTTTTTTTCCTTTTGCTTTGGAATGCTTCGGAAAAAGAAGCAAACAGTGAGAACTTTGACTCACAGCTGCTAGAGGATCACAACTGGAGAAGTGGATAGCAGAGAGAGCAGTCAGACAGTGACAACGCTAGACTCCACTGCCTGTTAGCATTCTCATTGCCAGCTCCTCTAGTGTTCCTCTAGCAGCTACAGATCTAGGTTCTCGCGGTGTGCTTTCTTTTCCAAAGTGATCCAAAGCAAAATGGAAAAAAGTTTCCTTTTGCAAAGCATATGCAAACAAAGAGACAAGCGTCATGAGCATGACAGGGGAGGGGGTGTTGGGAACCACGGATAAGTGAAACTATAGAGATGGGACCCCAGATTGCTAATTGCTTAGAAACACATTCTACTATATTCTTCCACAGTATTCCACCAAGGAGAATACGTTATGATGCTGTTCAATCCACTTGTTTCTCGTTTTATTAAGAGGTGGTGGAGAGAATTGTTGACATTGAATAGATTGTGGAAAACTCTGTCCCTGGGCAGTGGTGGGGAACTAATAAGTGATATACAGTAATAAGTTGAATAGTGCTGGAGACATGTCCCACAAATGCCAAGCACTATAGAAGACATCACAATCAACAGGCAGGAAAAGGACTCATTAGCCCAGAATGCACTGCTCCCATTAATCAGAATAGCTGTTAAACACACCAGGGCAAAGAGGGCTGTAATGAATTTGCGCTAAATGAACTTTATGGAAGGTATGACTATATAGTATGAACATGCTGCCTGACAACCTTCTGCCAATATAGACCCATAAAAGATTATATGAAGGCTCAAAAATGCTTGCAGTATTTCTATTGCACTTAAGCCTTTTGCAAATCCTTACTGAGATCTTTCTGGCTTTCTCTTTTTTGCTCAGTTTCTTTTCCTTTCCAATCAAATTTGCTTGCTCTCCTTTTACTTGCTTGACTTTGTCTTTTGACTTTGTACAAATTTTCTGATATTTTCAAAAGTCTGTATGTGGAGATTTGATGGCTGCTGCTCATAGCATGGACAATAATTGTGTCATATTCCAAATTGGCCCGGAACCTGAAGAATCAAAGCAAAAATAGCACCTTTTAACATTAGGGTTCTGCTCCTTAAACCATTCAAATTATCTGCGTCAAGATCAGCTTAGCAAGTAACGGCCTTTGTGTGAAAGGAAAATGGCACTGTGTTCCCCCTTTCCTCCTCCTATGCTCTCTCTTAAGTAAAGCAGAAATCTCCAAGGAATGATTCTTAGACTTGTTCTGGCTGGTGCCTTGTACAGAATCATACTAGCCAGACCATATTCTGTTCCCCTGCTTGGCCACATATTTGTCAGTCACAACCAAATACTCCCCATTGCCTAGAAAATGTCTGAGTCTAAGCTACTGTAACGGCCGAAGTCAGTACCTGCCCTCCACGATGAGAACTTGGGCCCAAGCAAAAACAGAAAGGCCAGGCCCATCTCATGCTATCTCTGCCGTTGGGAGGCATCTCTCAACCCAGCTGATTATTGCCAGCTGTGGCCTTCAGTAGCAGCCTGGGAGTGCCCCTCATTGGTGGATGATTGATACGTCCAGGCCAATCAGCACCCCGCACCCTCGATATAACCTCCCTATTCTAGCCCAATACACTCATGACCCTCGACCTTCTCCATACCCCTGTACCATTCTACAAAATACGTAAGTCTGTCTATTTTATTTTGTGCACTTTAATAAAAAGATTCCTGCACTTAGCTTGATGTACTCCTTTCCTACAATCTCTAAAAGAACTGTACAGGCTGCAGGCTGGCCTGAAACAGCTACCCAGTCTGGACAGATATGCAGTGCTACACAGCTATTTAGTTGCTTTCCACACCTGAGTCCTAGGTGTGATTTTGCCCACCACAAAAATATTTTCTCCCAGTGGCATTTTTCTACCAATTGTAATTTTCTTTTTGAAAGAGAAGCTGCGGAGATGGAAGTGTGGGAGATCAGGACCAGATAAGGATTTTTTTAAAAACCCCTATGGTCGTTGCCCCCAAATCTTTCTTTGGCAAAACTGAATATGTTGTATATTCATTTTGAAGGTTGTTTAATGTAGGCTCTCACAGTCAAGAGAGATGAGAACTTGGGGCTAGAGACAGAATACAAAAATACATTCTTATTGGATGCTAGGAAATAGAACTCCCTAGGGCTGCAGTTTTCAAACTCTCAGGAAGTTTGAGGACCGCAGTAAGTCCTTGCAGGGGAGGGGACGAAGGCAGCGGAGGCGTGGGGGAAGGCAGTGACGTGATCCCCAGGATTGTGTTGCTAAGGGGAGCTGTAGGGACTGGGATGTACTCACCAATCCCTGCAGCAGCCTGTCAGGGGTGCAGTGAGCCCTGTGCAAGTGTCTGCAGGGCTCCCCAGACTTCTAAAAGGGAAAGCGGAGCGATCATGCTCCGCTTCCAGTTTTGTGGAAGTGGAGTGCGATTGCTCCACTTTCACTTTTGGAACGTCAGAGAGCCCTTCCCCCTGCCCCCATCCCTTAAGGAGGCAGAGGCCAGGGCTGTCAGGCTAGGGCATCATGACGCCACAGTTTGAATAGCTCTGCCCTAGGGACTGCTGGTATTAGGTTAGGGATGTGATTGACTCTTAGAGAAGCAAAGAGTGGTCAGTTAGAAGTTAGTAGCAATTGGGAAGGGAGAGTTAAGAGCATGAGCTATGATGAAATAAATTAAGCAGGTATTTTTATTGATATTTTTATTGTAAGATATCCCACTTGGTTTTGCTATTTTGTATCTGTCCAAATACAGTATTGACTCACCAGAATGACTAGAGGCTCATAAAGCACAAAACAGTGAGAAAGAAAATAGTTCTACATACATACTTCAGCTACAAGGAAAGAAAAAATATGCGAATGGTGGTAGCAGGCCTCTGATTGGAGAGACACCAAGTGCATCTTGTCCCAAAACTGCTGTACATTCCAAGAGGGAAGCTTTCCTCAGTACTTGCCTCACCCCACCCAACCCCCACACACAGAGTTTACATGTGAGGATCTCTTTGTACTTAAACAGCAGAGTTGGCACTCTGTGTACAAGATACAGTAGGGTTAGAAAGGGGCCAACATTCTGGGGGGGGGGGAACACCTCAATTATCCCAATCCAGTATTCAAAATATTCTTCTAGCTTTATGAAGAACCAGTAAAACCCTCTTGACATGCAGAAACTCCTCTCTGCATTGACTGCGAGTTAGTAAATGACAGGCAAACAGAAGCTATGTAGCAAGCTCAAATATTCCCAACTACCCATGGAACTACAGGGAGAGTTATCAGAGCTTATCAGAACTAATAATACTAATACTAATACAGTTATTTCTATACCGCCTTTCTTGGTCCTCAGATTTCTCCTCGGACTTTATTCAAGGCGGTTTACATGGCAGGCAATTTTTAAATTCCCGTAGGAATTTTTACAATTTGAAAGGTTCTATCTTTCAAGAAACCACAACATTCAGATGTTTCTTTCATTGATCTGGTCGCACATTCTGGCCTCCATCCTCCCATGCTCAGAGCAGATGGAATAACTCGGCTCAGCTTGTCAGCTGCTTCAAGGTCGCACGGTGCTGGTGGCCTCGAACTGGCGACCTTCGGATGTTATCTTCAGGCAAATGGAGGCTTAACCCTCTAGACCAGATCTCCTGCCCTTCAGAAACTTGGAAGGTTTCTGACTTCTTGGAAACTCTTATCAGAGCTTCTATCAATTCTGATTGCAAGGAAAATTTCTCACTTTTTCTTTCCCTTGGTAGCAAGAACACAGTAAATGAAAAATCTCTTTCAGGGAATAGGACATAAGGAAACAGATACTTACCGATTATCAAGCTTTAGCAGACCAATGCGATGCTTTTCCTGTTCCCAAGCCAATTCCTTCATCACATGTCGGATCTTTGCTGCTGTATTTCTGTTCATCTCTGCACGAATTCTTTGGTCCAGTTCAAATTGCTGAATATTGGAAAAGTAGCATTATATTATTTGTTAATGGAATTTATATCCAACTTCCCATCAGTGCTACCTACTGCTAGGACAGGGGTATCAAACATAAAGCCCACAGGCTGGATACAGCCTGTGAAAGTTCTTTATCCAGCCTGCATAATTGGGCTCTCCCAGAACCACCATAAGCTGTTCTCATCTGCTGAGCTGCAAAGTGACACATTGGCAGAAGCAGCACCACTGAAAGTGTGGCACTGGAAGAGACCAATTATCATGCAGCACATCTTTCAGCAGCACCATTTCTACTGAGGTTTCACTGTTGAAAGGCTGGCCCATGCGATAACTGGGCTCTCCTGGTACTGCTGTTTTAGCAGTACCACTTCTGCCAAGGCTCTGGGAAGGCGAGATGAAAGGAGGCCTCAGAAGGTGAGGAACAGACTGCAGGTAGAGGCAGACCAAGAGGAGTGAGGAAGGGAGAAGCTGCTGTGAGGCACTGAAAGAGCCCAGTTATCATGTGGGTCACTCTTTCAGCAGTGCCACTTCTGCTGAGGTTTCACTTTGCAAAGTGAAAGTGATGCCTCAGTAGAAGCAGCACTGCTGAAAGAGTAGCCTGTGTGATAATTGGGCTCTCCTGTATCTTGAAAATATGACCAAGATTCACATATCTTCTCTTCTGTCATTTGCAGACAATGAGTACCCAAGAAAAAAGTGCTTATTTCTGATCGTCACCTGCTTAATGATGTCACTTCCGGCCTTCAGCAAGTGCCATGAATGCTATTCGGCCCACTGTATGAAATGAGTTTGACACCCCTGAATTAGAGTATGAAACAAGGTGGTTTATGTAGATATTGTTTCATGCTCCCCACTTCCCTGAAAACAAATGCTCTAGGGGTGGCACTTCAGGGTTCTAGTTTACTTTGGATGGGAAAACACTGGAGACTGTCAACATTAAATTTGATTTGTATATTATTACATAACCAGCGTAAAAAAGCAGGCAATCTTATAGCAAGCAGTCAAACAGCAATCTGTATAGCCCCACCATCTCTCTGCCTCCTCCCCAGAGCTGGAAAGCTGTCCAAGACCTAACAGTTACCTCATCAAACACTTGAGAGTGATTTGTATTAGAGACCATCTCATCCCACCAATGAAACATCAATCAGCATCCTATAAAAACATCACACTTCATCTTGCAACTATGAGGGAGCACTCATGAGTGGAATTAGTGGATTCACTTCTAGTGGTCAAGGTGAGCATGGTGATAGGAGAAAGAATAAATTCAATCTTGGATTCTGAGATTTTAACTAAAGTTTGGTATTTCTACTCTTAGAACCTATTTCAGGTTTTTTTATATATGTTAAGAGCCATCTTGTTTAGGACAGAAATCCAAATAAAACAAAACATTAGGAGCCCACTGTAAAAATTCAGGGCACATGAAAACCACTATTCCTAACATAACATAAGAACATAAGAACAGCCCCACTGGATCAGGCCATAGGCCCATTTAGTCCAGCTTCCTGTATCTCACAGCAGCCCCACCAAATGCCCCAGGGAGCACACCAGATAACAAGAGACCTCATCCTGGTGCCCTCCCTTGCATCTGGCATTCTGACATAACACATTTCTAAAATCAGGAGGTTGCGCATACACATCATGGCTTGTACCCCATAATGGATTTTTCCTCCAGAAACTTGTCCAATCCCCTTTTAAAGGTGTCTAGGCTAGACGCCAGCACCACATCCTGTGGCAAGGAGTTCCACAGACCGATCACACGCTGAGTAAAGAAATATTTTCTTTTGTCTGTCCTAACCCGCCCAACACTCAATTTTAGTGGATGTCCCCTGGTTCTGGTATTATGTGAAAGTGTAAAGAGCATCTCCCTATCCACTCTGTCCATCCCCTGCATAATTTTGTATGTCTCAATCATGTCCCCCCTCAGGCGTCTCTTTTCTAGTCTGAAGAGGCCCAAACGCCGTAACCTTTCCTCATAAGGAAGGTTCCCCAGCCCCGTAATCAGTCGCTCTCTTTTGCACCTTTTCCATTTCCACTATGTCTTTTTTGAGATGCGGCGACCAGAACTGGACACAATACTCCAGGTGTGGCCTTACCATCGATTTATAGAACGGCATTATAATATTAGCCGTTTTGTTCTCAATACCCTTCCTAATGATCCCAAGCGTAGCATTGGCCTTCTTCACTGCCGCCGCACATTGGGTCGACACTTTCATCAACCTGTCCACCACCACCCCAAGATCTCTCTCCTGATCTGTCACAGACAGCTCAGAACCCATTAGCCTATATGTGAAGTTTTGATTTTTTGCCCCAACGTGCATGACTTTACACTTACTTACATTGAAACGCATCTGCCATTTTGCTGCCCATTCTGCCAGTTTGGAGAGATCCTTCTGGAGCTCCTCACAACCACTTCTGGTCTTCACCACTCTGAAAAGTTTGGTGTTGTCTGCAAACTTTGCCACCTCACTGCTCAACCCTGTCTCCAGGTCATTTATGAAGAGGTTGAAGAGCACCGGTCCCAGGACAGATCGTTGGGGCACAGCGGTTTTCACCTCTCTCCATTGTGAAAATTGCCCATTGACACCCACTCACTGTTTCCTGGTTTTCAACCAGGTCTCAGTCCAGGAGAGGACTTGCCCTCTAATTCCCTGACTGCGGAGTTTGTTCAGTAGCCTTTGGTGAGGGACCATGTCGAACGCCTTCTGAAAGTCCAGATATATAATGTGCACGGGTTCTCCCGCATCCACATGCCTGTTGACCTTTTCAAAGAATTCTAAAAGGTTTGTGACGCAAGACTTACCCTTACAAAAGCCATGCTGATTCTCCCTCAGCAAGGCCTGTTCGTCTATGTGTTTTAAGATTCTATATTTGATTAGGCATTCCACCATCTTACCCGGTATAGATGTTAGGCTGACTGGCCTATAGTTTCCTGGGTCCCCCCTCTTTCCCTTTTTAAAGATCGGCATGACATTTGCTATCCTCCAATCCTCTGGCACTGTGGCCGTTTTGAGGGACAAGTTGCATATTTTAGTCAAGAGATCAGGAACTTCATTCTTCAATTCCTTCATAACTCTAGGGTGGATGCTATCAGGGCCCGGTGACTTATTGATCTTTAATTTATCAATGAGGTCTGAAACATCTTCTCTTTTAACCTCTATCTGACTTAATTCCTCGGTCAGGAGGGGCCATTCGGGCAGTGGTATCTGCCCAAGGTCTTCTGCTGTGAAGACAGATGCAAAGAACTCATTCAATTTCTCTGCCATCTCTAAGTCTCCTTTTATTTCCCCTTTCCCTCCCTCACCATCCAGAGGGCCAACCGCTTCTCTGGCGGGTTTCCTGCTTCTAACATATTTGAAGAAGCTTTTATTATTCCCCTTAATCCTCATAGTCTCTCTTGGCCTCCCGTATCTCCTTCTTACATTTCTTTTGCCACAGTTTATGCTCCTTTTTATTCTCCTCATTAGGGAAAGACTTCCATTTATGGAAGGAAGCTTCCTTGCCCTTTACGGCATCTCTAACTTGGTTGGTTAGCCATGCAGGCACCCTCCTAGACTTAGTCAAGCCGTTCTTCCTTTGCAGTATACACTTCCGTTGGGCCTCTATTACTGTTGATTTGAGCAACCTCCATGCTCTCTGTAGAGACTGGACTCTTTTTACCTTCCCTTTCAACCTCCTTCTAACCAGCCTCCTCATTTGAGGGAAGTCCGCTTGTCGGAAGTCAAACGTTTTTGTAAGAGATTTGCCCAGTATTCTTCCCCTGACGTGCCTGTCAAAATGGATCGCAGCATGATCACTGTTCCCCAATGGCTCCGTAACATTAACATCTCTAACCAGGTCCTGAGTACCACACAATATTAAATCCAGAGTCACCTGTCCCCTTGTGGGCTCCATGACTAGCTGCTCTAAGGTACAGTCATTTAGCATGTCAAGGAATCCAGTCTCCTTTTTGTGACCAGAACACAAATTGACCCAGTCAATATGAGGATAATTGAAGTCCCCCATGATTACAACCCTGTCCCTCCTTGTCACCTCCCTGATCTGTTTCTTCATTTCAAGGTCCCCTTCCGGTTTCTAGTCTGGAGGACAATAGTATGCCCCCAGTATTACATCACTCCTCAGGCCTGGTAATTTAACTCATAGAGATACTATGGAGTCGGACCCACCTTCAATCTCTCCTTTGCTGGATTCTATCCCTTCCTTAACATAAATGGCCACCCCACCTCCAACATGCCCCGCCCTGTCCCTCCTGTAGAGTTTATAGCCCAGGATTGCGGTATCCCACTGATTCTCCGCATTCCACCAGGTTTCCGTTATGCCCACTATGTCAATGTTTTCCCTTGTCACCAGACATTCCAGTTCTCCCATCTTTGCTTCGGGCATTTGCATAAAAGCATTTGTACATGGAATGCCCCAGGATAGGCTGCTTATTAGCTCCTTTATCCCTGAATCCTCTCATTGTGCCAAACCATCTATCACATCCCATCACGCTACCATTCCCGATTTCTTCTCCTACTCTGCCTTTACCTTGTTGTTCTCTAACCTCCCCATCCTCGTCCCATAGGGATGAGGAGTTCCGAACCAGATGCCCCTCAGCTCCTGTTGGCCTTCCCCCAGGGATCAGTTTAAAAGCTGCTCTGCCACCTTTTTAATGTTATTCACCAGCAGTCTGGTTCCATTCTGGTTCAAGTGAAGCCCGCCCCTCTTGTACAGGCCCCGCTTCTCCCAAAATGTTCCCCAGTGCCCAACGAATCTAAACCCCTCCTCCCTACACCACCGTCTCATCCACGCATTGAGACCCCTGATCTCCGCCTGCCTAGCTGGCCCTGTGCATGGAACAGGTAGCACTTCAGAGAATGCTACCTTTGAGGTCCTGGCTTTCAGCTTCCTACCTAATAGCCTAAATTTGGTCTCCAGGACCTCCCGGCTACACTTGCCCATGTCATTGGTGCCGACATGCACCACAACCGCTACCTCCTCCCGAGCACTATCTACCAGTCTGTCTAGACGAGAAGTGATGTCCGCGACCTTCACACCAGGCAGGCAAGTCGCCATGCGGTCCTCACATCCGGCGCAAACCCCCCACTCTGTTTCTAATAATCGAATCCCCCACTACAAGAAGCCCCCAACCCCCCTCCCACTGAGGAGTATCCTGAGATGACGTCCTCCAGCCCCGAGACATCCCACCCGGGCAGCTGAGGAGCTGCACGCCTGAGGTTGGGACGAAGCCTGATGATCCCTGAAAGTCTCCCCACAGTCCTTCTCTGCCTGCCTCTGCTTCTCCAGGTTGGCCACCAAGGCTTCAAGGGAGCGGACGCGTTCCCTGAGTCCCTGGAGCTCCTTGCACGGAGGACACACCCATGACTTGTGCCTCAGAGGCATATAGTCATACATGTGGCACTTGATGCAAAACACTGGATAGCCCCCACCCTGCTGCTGGCTGTCTGACTGCAGAGCTTTTTTTTATTTTGTTTGTTTTTGTTTATGGGTACTTAAAAACTCTACCCTGGTTAGCAGCCCTCTTCTCAAGGGAAGAGAAAGGGCGGTATCTGGGGCCCTGGCTTCCTGGCCCTGCTGCTGAACTTGCACAGATGCTAAACTCGTGGTGCCTTACCTGGCACTTTGTTCTCAAGGCACTTGGTGTCCCAGAGGCCACACGCGCTTCTGCAGAGAGGCTCACACGGTGGCAGGCACAGGCTTTATACTCCTAGCTAGCTCCTCCTCCCTCCCTCCTTGCTGACTGAAAAGGGGCTAGTCTTCCCAGGTGAAATTTCCCTGAATGGGGTGCTTGGATTTGCCTAATGGGGCTCTTATCAACTCCTAAAGGTCAATTGCTATGACCTAAAGGACAATGACTATGCTAAATTGCCCTGGCTGGGTGGGAACTGGCCCTTCCTAGGTTCTTACCCTCCTACTTCAGTTCTCTGAGGCTGGACTGTTTTTTAACCTCAAGCTGGTTTTTTATTTGAGTTTAAACTGCACTGGTTTAAGAGTTTTTTGGCTTGGCAGAACTTACACACTAAGGTTTAAATCCTGTTTAGCCCTGCTAAAATCCTGCTTTTATTAAGTGTGCACCTTTATTTTATTTATTTATTTATTGCTCTCACCTAGATCCTGTGTCCTAATTTACTGAACCTTTAGGTTATGTTCTAACTTAGATTAAGTTTAACTTGGGTTAAGCATAGGGTTAATTTAAACCAAGTAGAAAAACTTGCTTTCCACTTTATCCTCCTCTGTTTTATTTATTTTTCCAAGTGCCTGTACCTTGGACTCTTACTCACAAGTAGGACTCTGCTTCTGCTCAGAGTAGACCTCTGTATGCACTTACGTATTTATTTTTATTGCCCTCACCTAGCTCCTGTGCCCCAACTTGCTGGACCTTAGAATCCCTCCCTCAGGTTAGATTAGGTGCTAACTTAGGCAAAGCTTAGGTAAAGCTAAGCTAAAGGTAACACTAAATTTCAATGTTGATCTAAGGTTGATTTAAGGTTAGAAGACAAAGAGGCCAAGAGGAACGTTACGCCACCAGAATGGTCCTGATCCAATCAACACAGGCCCCAAAAAATATTCAAGAAAGAAGCTCCCCCTCCCCCTTCAAACTGACAAGGAAAATGTGTTGATCCCCATGGAAAGCAAAACTGAGTAGGCAAACATACCTCAGCTACTATCAAAGGCCAGACCAAGGGGAATGCAAAGCCACTAGAACAGTGGTGGCTAACCTATGGCACGCGTGCCAGAGAGGGCACAAAGAACCCTCTCCGTGGGCACGCGTGCCATTGCCCCAGCTGCCAGGCGCGAGCCTCTAGGATCGCCACCCCAGCAGGTGCCAGCAGCTGCGGCGCTTCTGCCGTGGAAGGCTGAGGAGCCTGCGCAGCCACAAGGCCAGCCTCCTCCTGCTCGGCAGCAGCCGGGGCAAAGGAGGGAGGGGCGAGGCCAAGGAGGGGAGAGGAATGGACAGCAGGAGGAAGAGGGAGATCAGGCGGGGGGGCTGTCACCGAAGACCCAGGTGAGCTCCCAAGGCACCCCATCTAGCCAGGCCACAAGGGGAGGAGGAAGGCTGAGAGGCTCTGTCAGGGGACGTTTCTCACATCACCCACCCCTCTGCCCAGCAGCCCAATGGGAGCGATTCCTCCCTCCCCTGTCTGGGGTAAGGTGGGCAGCTCACATGCGGTGCGAGGGTGCGATGCCTCGGGCGGGCACAGTTCCTGACTTACTAAGAAGTAAGTCTCATTATAGTCAATGGGGCTTGCTCCTAGGAAAGCGTGGCTAGGACTGCAGCCTGAGAGCCCAATTCTATGCATGTCTACTCAGAAGTAAGCCCCATTAGAGTCAATGAGGCTTACTTCTAGGAAAGAGTGGCTGGGCTTGCAGCCTTAGAGCCCACTTCTGTGGGTGGGGCTTTTTAAAAAAAATTTTCTTGTTTGAGAAAATGAGCAGTGGCAAGGTCTTGCAGCCACCCCCTCCCTGCCAATATTTCTTTACCCAGCATGTAATTAGTCTGTGGAAATCTTTGCCACAGGAAGCAGTGATGACAACTTGCCTAGATGCCTTTAAGAAGGGATTGGACAAATTTCTAGAAGAAAAGTTCATTACGGGTTACAAGTAATAGTAGGTAAAGATGTTAATGTATGAGCTGTTTTTTCTAAACTAAAACCTCAGTATTCAGGTTAAATTGTTGTGTTGGCACTTTGCGATGGGTTCTGGGTTGCAGTTTGGGCACTCAGTCTCTAAAAGGTTTGCCATCACTGCACTAGAATGTTCCTGATCAGATGAATGTAGAGCACAACAAACACTCCAGAAGGTGGCCCCCCATCATGATAACAAGGATAAAAACAGAGCTTGAGCAGCTGGTAAGCTGAAACTGATTTTTTTTAGTCTCATAAAGCTAGGTGGGTCCTGATAGTCATTTTGAAAAGTGGGTTCCAGTGCTAAAACATTTGGGAACCACAGCCATACATACTGCTCGGTGAAGTCGCATGTGCTTTGGCAGTTCCGCATTCATCTGAAGCAGTTCCTGAAATTCATGCCTTAAAGTGATCAGTTCTTGCCTCTTCAAGTATTTCTGATGTTCTGCTGCCTTCATTATCAGGTCATATTCCTTTTTTTGCTTGGCAAGTTCAATACTAAACATATGAGAAAGGAAAAGGAAGAAAGTGTAATGGTCTAAGTTGATCTAGAAGCAAACGCAGGATCAATTCTGAAATGGGACCTAAAGAAAAGCTTAACATTTCACTATGTAATAGGGATTTGAGCACAAAGACAATGGATGTATAGTACCCAGTTTACAGTCTTAACTAATAAATTGTAAGCATTTTGGAAGAGGTCCAACTTCTATCTATATTTGTTCTATAAAATACCATATATACTGATGATGCTATAAGAACAAACAAGTAAGCTGTTTTACACACAGTAATAGACAATTATCCTGTATCACATAAATTATGATAATGATTGAACTAGGTTGACAAGCCATTACCTGGGTTGCAGATCCTCTGATAAACAGCACCTCTGAACTACATTTTTGCCCTCATCAGGCCCATTACTAACTCAAGAGAACAGTTCAGGACTTCTAAGCTTCCCCAGTCTCTCTAATGACATAGAGTTGAAGAGCCACCTCCATTCGTGTTGTGCCCAACCTCCTGATCATCTCCTCCAGCAGTTTCACAAAGGTATTTAATAAAATGGAAGACAACAATGGACTCTACAGCAAACCAAGCCAAAGGCATTTAAAAAGCAGGAGTCCCAACCTTCTAGAATTTGCCCTCCAGGAAGGAGTGAAGCCATTGCAAAAGTCCGTGTAAGGTAGGCCATGTTGGTCCAGATCTACTTTTTTGTTCTTGACAGAAGGATTCCAAAGTCAATAATATTTGAAAGCTGCTGAGAGTTCAAGCAGAACCAACAGAGTCTGTGATGAATGCCCTGATTTTTTTCCCCTCTTTTCCTGGTTTTCTGGTTTTAATTTTCTGGTTACTTCTAATCCCCCAGAAGCTTCTGTGTTCAGATGCTCAAAAGCTGCTGGGACATCCTCCTGCAGTAGAATTTGTCCTTTGTTTAAAAACACTATTCCCAGGTAGCCATGTGCTGGATGTGGATTTGGTCCTTCTTCATGGCCTTGGAGTAGACAAGCCTCCTACTGAGATTGGTATGCGCCTACCAATTAGGCAGACAACCTGTCTTCCTAGATAAAGGGGTGAAATGGACAGGCCAGAGGAGTTCAACTCCTCCAATCTGATAATATGACATCCTCCTCCAATATGACATCAAACCTAGGTTACTTAAGTTTAAGAACAGGACACTCGTGTGTTTTTCTGCCATGTCTGTTGTGAAATCTAATGCAAGTTTGCAGAAAGCATGCCCACATACTCTCTAGTAAGTGCAGGGACCAGAAATCCTGGGACAATGTAAGTAGCAATAAGGATTATATTTCTAACTAGACACATAAAGGGAATTTATTTCCCCCCCTTATTCACTCCAGGCCAGTTTGAAAATGTCACCATGTTGGAGGTTTGTGTGCTTCATTCTTGAACAGCTACCCAGCTCACTCTGCTGGGTATTATAGTTTCTGCATCCAATTTGGTCAAACTCTTTATGCCTATCCAGCCAATTTCTGGCATTTTCTAGCAGCCATTATAATTTTTCTAACCCCTTTTCCATTTTTAATTCCTTTTCCTTTTTTAAATATACTAGGTATATTATACCAGCAGGCAGACTCCTGGCTGCCTAGTACACATTCAAAGATAATGGATCTGAACACTTGCCAGCGGTTCTGCAATTTGATTTTTAAAAATAACCTCTTGGGTTTTATGCTGTCATTGGGAGAGTTTTTTCCAACCCAATACACCCCCATCTGATCTCTTTAGCCTAGGATGGTGACAACAGATAGAACTGCCAATTTCCCCCATCCAGCTGCTGACCAAGTAAAAGGGGAGGTAAAGGATGGGCAAGGGTGTGTGAAGGCTCTCCCCAGTCAGACTGCCTTCTATAGCTACCTTCCCTGACAGATGCCCTCCCCCTGTCTAATTCCTGCATAGATTATCAGCTAGGACAACTTCCAAATAATGGCTAGAAGATCGAGTGAAATGGTCCAGATTACTGATTTTATCTAGGAATTCCTTAAACAGAGTTGCCACTACATTTCAGCACCTTACCCACAAACAGGTGGTTAGAGAGGGAGGTAGAAGTCAACAGCTAGAAGACTTTTGGCCAAGCCTGACCCTTTTAAGGTGTGCTATCTGGCATCCCAGCTGTCAGCCCAGAAGACATAAGGAAACGACAAGCATAGCTACAGAATGTGGCAGTGGTTCACATTAGGTGGGAGATAGGGACACCATATGAAAAAGAAGCCATCTAGCAGAAATAGTTGCTGACCCAGGGATCCAGAAGCAAAATGTTCAGCCTCACATTCAGGAATCTTACCTATAGGCGGTAGGATCCTCAATATCTTTTGCTGCTTTCTCTTTATCAAGGCCTCTCTGCGGAAGAACAAATCAAGCAATCAACAATATTGTCAAGAGCTGACATGGTTGACTTAAAGGTTTAAGGCAGGACTTTATGCAACTCCTCATAAGCATAATACTATATTTTACTGTATATAGAATAAAACAAGTAGCAAACTTTTTACTTGCTAACAAATAGCCACACTCCACCTGCAAAAGGGGGCTAGCAGCATTAACTGAAAATTCATACACATGGAGTTATCAAGGGGAAATAGCTGAAAGTCTTCCAGTGTGCACCTAAAAGACAAAGACCTACAGAATAATGCTCTTCTACTTACCCTTGGAGATGGCACCTTAATCCTCAGTACTTTTTTAACCTCCTCAGCAGAAAGGATGTTATAAGTAAAAATATTGCCATCTGCTCCACAGGTTATCAGAAACCGATCATCAAAACTGGGGTAAATTCCTCGAATGTGTCCATAGTCATTATCATGCATGCTGAAGGTCCAATATCCAGCTATATTGTCCACTGACAGGTTTTTGTGATAAAGAGGGTAAATTCGAACTGCTCCATCCTTCATCCCACATAACATAAGTAAACCAGAGGAGCTGTAGATGTTAAAAAAAACACACAGACACAGTCCAAAACAGCAGCTGGTGATTATTTTCTCCACTATAGCCTATTAAATTGACTTCTAAATCTGCTTATGTTAGGGACAGAGCTAAAGACCAGTTCCATACAAGGCATGGAACATTCTAGAAATGTTTGAGCGGGCAGGGAGTAGGAGGCGGGGCTGGGATCCAGAACTTATGCTGGATCCCAACCCTCATTCCCGGGGAGCTCAGAGTGGCTTCAAGCCACTTCACACCCCTCGGACATGTGCCACCTCAGGAGGTGGCGCAAGTCCAAGGAGACCCATAGGGGCCAGCGATTGTTACTCAGAGGTAAGCGGAGGTAAGGGTAATAATAATAATAATAATAATAATAATAATAACAACTAGGTATTTATATACCGCCTTTCTGGTCATCGGATTACTCCTCTGACTTTATTCAAGGCAGTTTACATAGGCAGGCATTTCTAAATCATAAGAACATAAGAACATAAGAACAGCCCCACTGGATCAGGCCATAGGCCCATCTAGTCCAGCTTCCTGTATCTCACAGTGGCCCACCAAATGCTCTAGGGAGCACACCAGATAACAAGAGACCTCATCCTGGTGCCCTCCCTTGCATCTGGCATTCTGACATAACCCATTTCTAAAATCAGGAGGTTGCGCATACACATCATGGCTTGTACCCCATAATGGAGTTTTCCTCCAGAAACTTGTCCAATCCCCTTTTAAAGCACCACATCCTGTGGCAAGGAGTTCCACAGACCAATCACACGCTGAGTAAAGAAATATTTTCTTTTGTCTGTCCTAACCTGCCCAACACTCAATTTTAGTGGATGTCCCCTGGTTCTGGTATTATGTGAAAGTGTAAAGAGCATCTCCCTATCCACTCTGTCCATCCCCTGCATAATTTTGTATGTCTCAATCATGTCCCCCCTCAGGCGTCTCTTTTCTAGGCTGAAGAGGCCCAAACGCCGTAGCCTTTCCTCATAAGGAAGGTGCCCCAGTCCTGTAATCATCTTAGTCGCTCTCTTTTGCACCTTTTCCATTTCCACTATGCCTTTTTTGAGATTTTTACAAACTTAGAGGTTCTCTCTTTCAAGAACCAACATTTCAAAATGGATCTTCCTGGTTTGGTCTCACTTCTGGCCTCCAGTTCTCCCACACAGGCTGACAAGCAGCTCCATCTCTCACATGGAAGGCAGCCAGACGCTTCTTGCTCACACCAAGAGCAAGTGGAATCATTCAGCTCGGCTTGTCAGCTGCTTCAAGGTCTCGCCATTCTCAGCCGTTCAGGGAGCAGCCTGTGTCCTCAAGCTGGCGACCTTCTGATGTTATCTGCCGGCTAACGGAGGCTCTACCCTCTAGACCAGACCTCCTGCCCAGGAGTAAGGGGCAAGTTTCCCCTTACTTCTGGCTGAGCCACTTTGGGCCCCTATCCTGCGCTGGATACAGCGCAAGCCTCTTGGCGCAGGGTAGGATTGCACCCTAAGTCCTTTAAGCCACATTCTGCAACTGGAATTACATGATCACTTTTTCCCCCATATGTTCTATAGGGAAGGCAGGCAAATACATCCCCTACAGATACTGAGATGATACCTAAACAGTGTATGAGCAGAACATGCAAGTGGGAGGCTTTTTGAGACTGAAATTTCATCAGGTAGGGCATGATCTGCCCCTCCCCCAGAAGCAGTCTGCAAGATCTCAGAAAAAAAAGGTTGCCCTTTGACTACTTCCAGCAGAGGCCAAAGGTTTACGTTCAGAAAAACTATTCAAGTTTTCAGTGGGGGAGGAAATGCTATCCAAACAACTATAATATCAAAAGGTCAATTCTTGCAAATATACAAGGTCTATACTGAGAATTTCACACATATACTTTGTTGAAAACCTAGCCATCAAATCAACTGTCATACCACAAAGCGTAATTACCAAAAGCTGATTTGTGTAATGGGAATATCATCTGCTTCTTCAAGATGAATAAATTCAAAGGGCTCATCTTGCCGAGCCTCTGGATCTTTTTGGTTTTGCACTGAAGAAAAGGCACAGTGGAATAGAAATCCAGCATCATAGTCTCCCTGAAGGAAAGGCAGTCCATGCCACAAAGAAGCTGTTAGGCAGAGTAATTTTGTGAAAATACCAGCATAATTCTTTCACTGTTTATTTCTTGTTCCTTCACCCCCCTCACCCATCCCAACCAATGATAGTGATGGCAGTCTGATCCAAAGCTGCCTCAGCACCAGTACTGTGGCCCCAGCACTGGCAGGGAGGCCTGTGCCATCCCATCAATGCCACATTGGGAGCCCCAGCCAATAGCAGAGCTAAGGTAAGCACAGAGCAGCACAGGCTCCTGGGAAGGGTGGCAGGAGGACAAAGGGAAGTGATTCTGGGTGGGGAGAGGGCAGGGGAGGGTGGAGCAGGGGGAAGGACCAGCAGGAGAAGGTGGAACCTTGTCTGCTGAATCCTATCCCCTGTGTCAGGCTCAAAAGTCTGACATGGGGCTTCTTGAGTCTGTGCCAGAGAAACAGTTGGCACAAATGTGAGAAACCCCATTTGGCAGGCTGGGGCTTTACTTGGGGTAAGGGGATGAATGCACCCTTACTCTGAGGAGACCTCCAGCCTGCTTGGATCCAGCGTAGGATCCATTTAATGCTGCTACTTCTGTCCTGGATAGGATTGGGCTGACAATCTGAGTAAGCCACCTTCTTTTTCACAAAATGGTTCCATTGCAAGAGATATTCACACTTTGTTTATTCAGAGGGAAAGGAATAAAAATTATTTAAATAAATATAATTAGGGCTAATCTGAAGACAACACCTCCCTCAAAAATCATGGCAAAATTGCAGAGATCCAGATTTTCATGAAGTGGCCCACAAATGGGAGTTTTTATTTTTTGTACTCTCAAACCTCACAACCAGCATAAGACTTCCTAATGCCTGAGGTGGCGTACTGAAAAGATGCTCTCCCTTTACCCAATAATGTGCCAGCATTTGCTTCTCCTACTCTCCACTACTCTAGCTTAGCATTCCTCTCCCTTCCTCTTCCCCTCTGTCCTTCCTTTTCCAATCCAGGGAATAGAAGGAGGAGGAAAAATAAAGGGAAGTAGGTGGATAGAGAGGTGCCCTCCACCAATCTGCTTTCTGAGGTAACAGCTTCAGTGGTCCTCTTGGATGGGCTGTCCCTGTCTAGCCTCCCTTTAAAATAGAAATATAAACATATGAAGCTGCTCCCAACTGAGGACCCACTCCTATCCAATTTTCCAGTGCCAGCGCAGCTGTGCCAATGGGGCATGCGCTGCATCCAGTGGTGGGGATGCAGTCACAGAAACCAAGGTAAAGGAACATTGGTTCCCTTACCTTGGGGTTGTATTGCAACCACACTGGTGCTGGAAATTTGGATAGGATCGGGCCTGAGTCATCCTCATGGTCCATCGTGCTCACAGCATCATACCAGTCTACTCTGACTGGGAGTGGCTGTCCAGGGTCTCAGTCAGGATCTTTCCTAGACCTACCTGTGATGGCAGGGGTTGAGCATGGGACCATCTGAATTCAAAACACATTCTCTACCACTGAGCTACAACCCCTCTCTGTAATAAAAAGAAATAAAAATAATTTACCAAGGACAGCCAAAATTTCCCTGGCTCAGAGTAAAACCCACAGTAGATAGGGCTTGGAGTCTCTGGGACAAAGATTTCTGGCAAAGGTTCCTCTTCTTCTTCTGGCTCCTCTGGGAATTCAATTTCTTCTAGCTCTTTTCCCAACTCTAATTGCTCTTTTATCCACTTCTGCTTTGCCTTCTCCTTCTCTTCTTTCTTCTTCTCTCTGTGTTGTATTTCCTCTTCTCTCTGTACAGGAGACAGTAAAACACACATTAATGAGTGGCAAACATGTAAACCCTAATAGGACTTTTTTTAATCTCCCTAGTCTTGCATTTCCTTAGTAATTAGCCTTTTAATTGATTTTCTATCCCATATCAGCTTAAGGAAAAGGGAAAAAAAACACACCAGAATTCTCAAGCTTTATATACATACTATCCACAAAAAATGAAATTACCCTATTCCTTCTCAACTCTGGGGAAAAAAACAACAGAAAACCCAGCACAAAAAAACAAACAAAAAACATTATCAGGATGTGAGCAAATTCCTTCTGTAGCATGTTTAGAACTCTGAACTATAGGGTGGTCCTCAGTACCTGTGGGGTTGTATCAGCATTGGAAAGATGGATAGGATTGGGTCCTCAGTCCACAACTATATAAGCAGAGCTGTGAATAAATTTTGCTTTGCCATCCTTTTTATAAATGACTCAGCTGGAATCACACCTCCATCACTATCTATATCTAACATTTTGTATTTTAGCCACATTTAAGGACTATGAATTTCATTATTCACTGTAGTACTTTACCAGAATCCGAGATTTTATGCTCCAGAAACGAAAATACTCTGTAGGCAAATCTTTGATCTTATAAGTGGTTGCTGCATTGTAATCCTGAGGGTTTGGTGCAGCAACCTGAACAACAATGCCATTCTCACAAAGAATAAGCAACTTGCTGACTGGCTGCACATGAAAAACACAAGGATCAGGAACATATATTACTGGATTGTGCCAGTCACAGTGAAAAACAGATCAGAAGATACACAACTATTTTAATAACAAAGCATAGCCTTTAATGAACAATTGCCACTTTTTTTTAATTGACAGTTTTATTGAAAGGTTTTTCATATATATTATAGGCCTTGACATTCCAGTCATACACCCCTACTCCAAATGTCATCATCATAACATGAGAATAACTCAGTATTAAGCAACAGAACAGATTTGAAATCTCAACTTTGATATCACCAATAGCGTCTACCCTGAGTAAAAAAAGACTACAGGTTGAGCCTTATTATTCTCCTGTGTTCAGTTCCAAGCACTCACATGGATGGCAAAAAACCCACTATAGCAAATCAATTTAAAAAACAAAGTTTCTTTGTTCCAGTGATTTAAAAACAGCCTTGCTGACCTTTGTGATCAAAGATAAGAGTCATTAAGAAGACATTCCATCAATCAGTCGTCCTCCAAGCGCTTCACTCAGCCCCTCCCTTCACCAATGCAAAGTGATCACCTTTCTTTCACTGCTCAGGGGGAAGGGAGGGGTCGCCTGGAGAGAGTTGATGGATTGTCAGCCAGCTGCCCTCTCTCTCTCTCTCATGTCAAAGGACTGTTCAGTTTTTCAAACTGATTTTAAAGTGATGCATTTTTCCCCTTCTCCAGGGATCAGCACATTCCTTCTCATTTGCAGGGGCCATTCATGTTGAGTCAAATCCGCGTATAAAAAAATCCGTGTATAAATAGGCTGGACCTATAGTTACATTTCACTGGAAAGGGTGACAAACTACATATTATGTTAAAGACATTGTTGGTTTTTGTTTCCTGAATAGCAGCTGGGGGGGGCAATCAGGACTGGGTCTTCAACTTGGGAAAATAAAGAATTTAACTCTTTGTCCCCACTGAATCCCCCATGGTTACTTGCCATTAGCTCAAATGGCAGCTTCTCTCCCAGGGCAAACAGCAGCTGGAGGGACCCAATCCATACATAGATTTTGGTATGGGCAAAGGATTAGATCCTCTTTAATCCCATATCACTGTCTGAAACCAGAATAGGCACTCTCACTGCTGCTATTTAGGAAATAAAAACAAAGTGCACAAGGGTCAAGCAGAGGTTAGAAATAAATAATTTTTACAATGGAAACAAGCAAGTCAAATCCTTCAAGTGTCTATTGAAGCCAGTACAAACGTGCTCATAAATTATCAGGGAGTCCCAGTCAATAAATATGAAACTTGCTCATATCAACAGGGAAACAAGTTTATGACTGAGCACAATTAGTCAAAATGCTGACATCTGAAACAGTTTGGTCTCTCCAAAGGATGTGAATGGGCAAAAGGAAGACTGATGAGATGCAGTCTAAAGTTATGTACATTGGACAAAATAATTATCTACTACTAGTATTACTTCCTATGATAATTAAAACACTTACTGGCTCATAAGAACATAAGAACAGCCCCACTGGATCAGGCCATACGCCCATCTAGTCCAGCTTCCTGTATCTCACAGCGGCCCATCAAATGCCCCAGGGAGCACACCAGATAACAAGAGACCTGCATCCTGGTGACCTCCCTCGTATGGCATTCTGACATAGCCCATTTCTAAAATCATCTTCAATATATATTAGATTGATAACGTGTTTTATTTTAAATGCATTTTTATTTAATTAACACATCATCATCCATTAGCATACAAAGCTATATCACAGTATATCGCAAAAGGCAAAATCATATGAATAGAAAAAACTATATACTAGCTACTCACATGACTATGAGGAGACCACTGCAATGCCTGCACAGGTCCTGGAACAGTTATGAACCCAACTGGCTCATAATTATCTTCAACAGTAAAGAAGAAAACAGTTTTGTCTCTGCTCTGAAAAAGAAAAAGACAGCAAAATTACCAAAGGCATGTATTCCCCAGGAGTAGCCTTGCTAGTCTATTACAGGCAAAACCAATTTAGACAGAATCTTCACAGCCTACTTGTTGATAGCAGTCCCCAGATTACCTAGTTTTTGCCAGTTTGCCTCCCAGAGATTAATTTCAGGCTAAATTTTAACTGTCTTTGAATGGGAGCCAGGGTAGCATTGGTGCTACCCACAAATCTCCAAAGTCTAGTGTGAGGCAATGATGTCATCAGCATACTATACTTGGTATCCACTGCTGCTACCAGGCGTCAATCAGCAGGTGTCAGCCCCAGACTCCCAGATTCTGGTATCCAGGAAAGCTGCAGTCCAGAGCCTGGGTACACGGATACAGCTGAGAACAACCAAGGTCTGGATCCAGAGAATAGTCAGAGGCAAGTCAGATCCAGGCAGAACATCAAGATTCAAAACAGCAATAGGAGGACAGAGAAGGCAGATGCAAACACAATTCAAAGTTAGGCAGGAGTCACCTATCTGAGGTAACAACCGGGAAAAAGAAGCAGAAGTCCTCATTCTAGCAAAAGGCTGCTTAGACAGAGGAGCAAACTCTGAGGGCTCATGTTGATTGGAACTGATGCGCTGGGACTGGCCACTGAAGTCAGCTGACAATGTTCAGCTTAGATGCCACCCTTGAAGTCTACCAGGCTTGCAGTTGGAACAAAGCACTGGTGGTGAAGAAGATAAGATGGCAGAGCCCGAATGCAGGGAGCCCTAGTTCCCATGCACATACATAGCACCTTACAGCTACCTTCATGCAATGAATGAATATTTCATTCTAAAAAACACATGGAGAACATTAGCATTTTAAAAAGCTAAAACATACCCCTGTGGCAAACAATTCTCCATTACGCTCATAGCCCAAAGCTGTAACTCTGGTAGTATGAGGCTTGAAAGCCTGCTTCAGACGCATAGCTGCTTCCCCTGTATTGTCCCGTCCAGCAACAACAGGAAGTCCCTTCGGATTATAAAGTTCAATTATGCGAACAACGCCATCTTGAAAACCTACAGCAATTATACCTCCTTTGGGATTCACCTTTGACAAACAGAACAATTTCCATCAACTTAACACAGTGATTTAGAGAATACGTAGTTATGTCAAATGTCATGACTCTATGCAAAGCCCATATTGCCTGCATAAAGAGAGAGATACAGAAAGAGTTAATTAATTAGAATTCACATACAGATAGTGATATGGTTGACAGATTTATCTCAAATGTCAGTACTGAAATATGATATTATTTTGATTTTTATACCACTGAAGCAGAAGTCTCAGGACAGGATACAATAACATTCAGAAAACATAAGGTAAGGGATAGGGATATTTTATATAGTTTTAATATAGACAGATGAGGAAGATAATAGTGGCCATAAGAGTGGCTGTCAGAGAATAATTGGAAATATGGATGAGGGCCCAATCCTAACTGCTCCCTGGGTTGGCGCAAGTCCCTTGCGCCTGCCTGGCAGGGTCCCAAATGTGCCATAAAGCACATTTGGGCCTCCATGGAAGTAAGCCATGCCATTGCACAGAGGTGTGCTGGCCCGTGGAGGCCAAATCCAGCCTCCGTAGCAGCAAGTGATGGTAGGTACATGACAGGTGAGTTCAGCCAGTGTAGGAGTCGGGGGGGGCAGAGGGTGGGAAGGAGGCATTTTGGGGTGGGGGAAGGGTTAGGGTTAGGGTGGGCCTGTGGGTGGATGGGCAGGGAGTGGGATGCCGGGCCAGGACCCAGTAAATGTGCCAGATCCTAGCCCCTGTTCCCATGCAGCACGGAGCAGCTCCTGTCTGCTCTGGTCTGCGACACTTCGTAGGTGGCGCAGATCCAAGTAGACCCATTGGGGCTGCTACAACTCTCCCAGGGGTAAGGGGAGATGTTTCCTCTTGCCCCTGGCTGAGCCACAGTCAGCCCCAAGCTTATGCTGGATACAGTGCAGGCCCACTGGCCTGCCTGTTCCAGTGCAAGTTAGGATTACACCAAATGAAATATAAGTAATTAGAATTTGTAACTGCACTATTGCTGTAATTTAAGGATATATTTTTATATGTTTAATTGTTTTTGTTTTTTGTTTTGTCTTATTCTAAATAAACAAGTGGGGTGGGAGAAAGCAATAGTAACCAATTGTTCATTAAGAAACAGGCCTACTCCTGTCTTCCTTTGTTCTGGCCAATGAGAAAAGGGACTGCTAAGCTTAACATGTAAGAGTTAATGCTGATAACACTTTGTTTTATAATTTATACCTCTATTATTATGGACTAGACAGAGACATATCTAGGGACACAAAAGCAGGGCATATGCTCTGGGTACCATGTAAAGGGGGGCTGTCAGTGCCTCCTCCCTCCTGCTCGGGTAGCCCCATGATCTGACCACCCAGTGGGTGGCTCAGAGCATCCAGGTTTGAGAATCTGAAATAAGGTTAGCCTATCCTTGCCATCCACAAAGGAAAAAAAAATTGAGTAACTCCTTTTAAAGCAAAGAGTCCCTATATCTTCTTTGCACAATACACCCATAGCTTCTAAGAGTATGCTAATTTAATTTTCCCACATCAGTTTCTGAAGGGTCCCTATCCAAAAGCTACCAAATAATGCTGCTCTTGAACATTAAAGAGAGCCCTAGTTAAATTATGCATGGGAAGGATAAAGTGGATAGAGAGATGCTCTTTACACTCTCACATAACACCAGAACCAGGGGACATCCACTAAAATTGAGTGTTGGGAGAGTTAGGACAGACAAAAGAAAATATTTCTTTACTCAGCGTGTGGTCGGTCTGTGGAACTCCTTGCCGTAGGATGTGGTGACGGTATCTGGCCTGGATGCCTTTAAAAGGGGATTGGACAAGTTTCTGGAGGAAAAAGCCATTATGGGTTACAAGCCATGATGTGTATGTACAACCTCCTGATTTTAGAAATGGGCTATGTCAGAATGCCAGTGCAAGGGAGGGCACCAGGATGCAGGTCTCTTGTTATCTGGTGTGCTCCCTGGAGCATTTGGTGGGCCACTGTGAGATACAGGAAGCTGGACTAGATGGGCCTATGGCCTGATCCAGTGGGGCTGTTCTTATGTTCTTATGGAGGAAATCAGTGACACGGGATTGAAATAAACCCGGAGGAAGAAGATAAACAAAAGAACATGGGAAACTTATATGAAATATCACTATCCACACTGGTACATTACACCAGTATGGTTCCAGCTATCTGCTCCCCAATCCAATCTTGCACTACTTACCACTGTTGGTGCCCAAATCAGTGCTGTTCCTCCTTGCTTAAACTTCATCTCAGTCAACTGCACTTTACCAATAATGTCATAGATACGTACTGAACCTGTGTTAAACAGCAAACAGGTGAGTAGGAAAAACGCAAGATATGTCTTCCTTGAAACACCAAAGGCCCATTGTATCCAACTTTCTTGCAATGATGCAGCCATGGCAAATGGGTGCACAATTCTTCCTGCAGTGGGGAAGAGGCAGTCACAGTGACCTCTTCAAGGTAAGGGAACATTTGCTCCTTTACCTCGGGGCTGCATTGCAGCTGCATCACGGCTGGAAAGTTAGGCTTGGGCCCTAACTTCCCAAAGGTTAAGCAGTAATTTTTGCTATATCAAAATTAGAACTGAAACACTATTCTTTTTCAATTATAGAAATTATCTCATGTAATTTGTAGTATTCAAGCTTTTTATAATGTCTTCAAGAGAAACAGTATTTTGGGCAGAAAGATGCAGCTTGATTAGTGTGTTAACATTGAGGAAAACTGGGTTCTTATCCATCTTTAAACTAACAATGTAGCCTTCCAGAAGATATAGTAATAACTCTCTGACATATCTCTCTGACATTTCCCATCTGCAAATGGGAGTCATAGTAACCCATTGCACAGACTTGTGGTGAAGATTAATGGTTATCAGATGCTTTTAAATAAGATTAAAGGAATTATTAGAGCTCTATATATTATCCATATTTTATCTCTCTTCTGAGCAGCCCAACATGCCCTGGAGAAGGCAGGCCGACTGGCGGGACTGCCCCGTATCCAAGGCAGAGTTCGAGCTGAAAACAGCTCAACCTGGAGCAAGGGGAATCACTTCCCCTTACCCTGGGTAAAGTGGCAGCAGCCCCAATGGGGCTACTTGGATCTGTGCCACCTCAAGAGCTGCCCCAGACTGTCCAGGAACAGGGATAGGATCCAGCATAAATGCTGGATCTTGGCCCCACCTCCACTTACCTCCCACCCACCCACGGGCTCGCCAACCTCCCACCGCTCCAAACACCTCTCTCCCACCCTCCCCACATCCCCCAGACCCCCACAATGGCCTAGCTCAGCCAGCATGATCTTACCTTTTGTCCTAGCTGAGCAGAGCCCACGCCAGTCTCCCTCCTCTACCAGTGGCATGAAAGTGCTTTAAGCCCAAGGGACTTGCATGGGCCCAAGGGCCTTTCTTGATTGCGCCCTAAATGTTATATTACCACTGGATATGGTAGGGGAGGGCAGGGCTGGGGGAGTGAATGGCCAGGGGGATTGGGACCGGCAGAGCTTTGCTGGATCCTATCCTCCATGTTGGGCTGCAAAGCCCAACATGGAGGTTCTCTCGTCTGTGCCAGCAAAATAACAGAACCTGAGGCTTTCCATTGCGGAGCCTTGGGCTTTCCTTGGGGGACAGGGATGAATGCCCCCATACCCCAAGGAGACCTCTGGCGGCCCCAGCAGTTGCTGGATACAGTGGTTGCCATTTTGACACCACTGCACTTGGTAGTGGCACCAGGGATAGGATTGGGCTGTTAGGCAGCATAGGAAAAAGCACACTACTTGGGTTTACACAAAATTTAATAAAAATGTCATTTGTGTGAGACACTGAAGAAATAAGACTAGTTTACTGTGATCATTGTAAATTATCACTGGACAGATTTCTCTGAATATGTCAATTGATATAACCAAACCCAACTCTGAAAACTGAATAAAGGAAGAATCAGAAGGAAAGAGATGAACTCACGGTCAAGCGCAGTAGTAGCCAGGATATATGTGACTGGAGAGACAGCTATGGCCTCTATTTTTCCAGAATGAAAAGTAAAGAGGCATTCTGGATCATGAGTCTACAGTGAAGAACATAAGAACAGACTTCTTCAGAAGGCTGTTTGGAACAGTGCGCTGTGTGTACCAATGTCACCTAGGAATATATGCCATTAAAGCCCCTCCCTGATATATGTCAGTCATTCAAACTAGAACAACTAATAATCAATTTACAGCAGCAAAATAAAAAGATGGGCAGCCCAATCCTATGTAACTCACGCCACTTGCAGCATAACTATGTAATGAGGCACATGTTGTGTCCTGTAGGGGAGTTTCAGGTCCAAAAGGTCTCCTCTGGGTAAGGGAACATTTGTTCCCTTGCCTGGAAGTAAGCCCTCATCACCTGAATGGGTCTACTCAGACCTGTGACATTTCTCACCTCCCTGCCTTCCTCCCATGCTGACTTACAGGTGTCGGGGGACATGGATGGCCGACCAGTATGAAGACCAGCCTACTTGCAGCAGCTGTGCAGAATGGCATAGCACTCTGTGACAACCACAAGGGGTCTTTACCGCTGGTAAATTTTTTTTTAGGTGCAAACCACTGCACTATATCGTACTGGCTAAAGACAGAAAAATATACGCAGGGGTTGGGCCCAGGGATACAGTGTGTACTGCTACAGCCGTTCCCACCCCATCCTGGGCCTGATCCTTCCCTGTTCCGCCCTCCCCCACCCAGAAATACCCCTTCCTACCTCCAGAAGACCCTCCTGCCACCCTCCTCCTTACCTTACCTGCTCTGGCCAGTACAGGGGCAAGATCTGGCACCATCAGGCTGCGCACAAATTGTGCTGGCATGGCGGACTCTCAAGTTGGCACTAATGTGCCTTATGGCACATTTGCAACACACAGAAGCCGGCACAGTGGTGCTTGCACTGGCGCAATGCCACTTTAGGATTGGGCTGCCATTAAGGCTGCAATCCTAACCTTACTTTCCTGGGAGTAAGTCCCATTGAACACAATAGGACTTACTTCTGAGTACACCTGGTTAAGACTGTGCCCTTAGTAGTTAAAAAGTCAAAAGCTCTAACAAGGACTCTAACTGGAGTCAGGAGATATAGAGATCCCTGATGAACAGAAGTTTCAGTTAAATATGGGATAGAGGGTCTATATATTATAAACTTTATGGTTATTTGTATAGAAAATGGTTCCTAACAATCTTCTCAGTATTAAAGAAAATTATCTGAAATATAATCTCTTTAGGATCTGTACCCATAATTTAACAAAAATGACTTCCCCAGCCCTCATAATACCTTTTAAAGGTATGAAAATGTCACTCTCCAGGGAGTCTGCAACCCCTTCTGCAGTCCTCCCAGCACCTCCAAACTCCTGTAAATAGTTAACAAAAAGACACTTCTGGTTTTTGTGGAAAATCCAGAAGTCACTTTTTAAAGCATATTGCAGGACCCTCCGGAGATCCATAGCAATCCCAAGATAAGTTTTTAAAAGCCCTGTTGTTCCCTACGATGGTGTGATCATGATATCAGTGGTGAGATCATGGTATCGTGTCAATGCCCCCTCTTCTCCCCCAGAAACAATTACAGCATCCTAAACTCTCCCTAAGAGTTTGAGAACTGCTACCCTTTCAATTCACTTGTGGTTTTCAAAGGAATTCTGAAAGACCTGGTTAATGCTTTAGATATGGAAGTAGTGCTTTGTTAATAGCAACTAAAATGAACATTACTTCTCACTAGAATAAATCAAAATATTTGATTTGCTTTTAAGAATAGAGCATGGCAATAATTAGAGAACTTAAGGATGACAGTCACAAGATGGATTTGTGGAAAGATCACCTGTATTTGTAGGACACTGGAATGAACAATATAACGGCAATGATAATACAATTCTTAGGTACTTTTGTAAATATGCATGTTTTGTGTCAGAATTTTGCTAATTATATAATTTTTACTAAAAATATTAAAATGCAAACTGGGCACCTAGACTCTGAGAGCACAATCCTAACCAGGTCTACTCAGAAGTAAGTCCAATTTTGTTCAATGGGGCTTATTCTCAGGAAAGTGTTAGGATTGCAACCTGAGGCTACAACTTATATAAACCAGTGGTTCCCAAAAATTTTCAGCTCCCTTGATCTTCCCGGCCATTGGCCGCAGCTCCCCACAAGGGCTAAAATTCTATACATTGTATAGGTGGCAGGTTTTTCCACGAGGATTCTGCGATTCTTCTGGCTGGTTTCCGCAGCTCCCCAGGGAGCCATGTATGTATGTATGTATATCCATAAGGTATAAATCATATATTAAATGAGGAATAATAGGAGGAAAAAAACACAAAAAAATAGTATAAGAACAAAAACTTACAACGTTTGTGAAACTCAGGTCAAGTTTCCAAATGGCTCCATTAGAATCCTAAAGAAGAAAACATCACACCTGGTTGTTTTACATCCTATTCTAAACAGACAGGCTTGGATCTAGAAAAAGTCAGTTACATTGAAGTCCTACTGAGGTTTAAAAAAAAATACACCCTGAGGGCCAACCTAGATTTATGCCTAAATGCACACTATGACCCAATGGGTTAAATTTCTTGATATAATTATAATGGGGGCAACCATGAAATAAGGCAAACCCACAGCATCTTTAGTACAGTACTAAAGGTAGGCACTGTACTTCGCTCCCACAATGATTTTGATCCTGATTGTGGTCCCTCCTGAGCTATTTCTGTGTATTTTTTTTTTTAATTCCATTGACTTCCAAAGGAAATTTTTAAAAACTAAAAATGCTTCACCAGCAGTCCCTATGACAAGGACAAAGTAGTAAAATGCCCACTAAAATGCCCTCATCATGGTTCTGCCACATTTTGTAAGTACCACTGCACCCTATTTATTAAAATTATACTCTTATCAGGCTAAGTTGCACATTTAGGAAGAAGTCTAATTTGGCCCTTACTTGCCCCACTGATTTCAACTAGTTTGGAGTAATTAAGTGTGAAGACAGATGCAGTATAAAAACAGAGTTCACAGTAGAGAAGTACACCTGGCTTCCTTGCAGCTTTGCAACTGAAATGACAGAAACTTCATAACAGTGAATTGAATGATGATTCAGCTATCAACCTTGGACCCTTTTCATGTTTCAAGTGGGTTCTCCAACTTCTTTTAATCATTATAAGCACAAAATTTATATGCAGAAGTGTGATTTTTCAGTGATACCAAAATAAAAACATATCACTGCTTTCTGCCCTTCTCATTTTTGTAAAAAAGAACAAAAAACCCCAAATCTGCAAGAAAACAAAACCATTTTCTAACATCTAATGGACTGTGTAATGACTGTGACTGCATCTGCTGACACTATACCACCTATATTACCTACCCAAGACACTTTTAAAGCTATTATATATTATTATTTATAAAAATACTTATGAAAAATCCAAGATTGTGGTATTTGGGCACTCTTGGAAACCACAGTCTTGGTTTTTTAATGGAAAATCAATACACCAGGTCAGGGAATTCCAGTATCTTGCTCTCCAGTTTCACTACCGGCATTCCTGGTCTTCCCATCGTCTTACTATAATTAAGGGCCCAATCCTATCAAATTTTCCAGTGCCTGTGCTGCTGTGCCAGTGGGGTATGCACTGCTTCCTGTATTGGGGAGGCAGTCTCAGAGGCCTCCTCAAGGTATGGGAACATTTGTTCCCTTACCTCGGGGCTGCATTGCAGCTGCACCGATGCTGGAAAGTTGGATAGGATTGGGCCCTAATTCATCTAAACTAGTTGTTCAGGCTATAACCCATTTTTTCTTCTGCTGGGGTAACACATTCATCCCAGCTGCTCTCCAAGCTTTTAATGCCAAAGTTACCCCTCAAATTTTGTATGGCATCCCTGTATGGATGCCAGCATTAATGGTATGATTGAAAAGATCCATTCAAACTTTCTGTACAAAATTCTTGGTGTACCACACTGCACAGTGTGCTGCACTCTGCCTGGAGACGGCGATATAGGCTGGAGTTTCTAGCCTGGTCCAGTTTCTTAAAATACTGGGCCAAAGTGTGCTTCAGGGCTGATCAAAACCCATTGTTAAAGGGGCTACTGACTGACCCGTTGTCATCACCTTGCCTAGCTCTATTCTATAAGAAAATTAGACAAATGGGTCTCAAGGAGGATCTACAAAGAGTTTCTCCTCTTGAGGCTTCCATTAGGCTCCTGACAACAAGATGAACCGATATAGAAAGGCAAGAGATTTTGGGTGTAGCACAGAAAAAATGTTCCCCTTTGAATTTTCATCTCAGTAATACATTTGGTCAACAGCCAAAGTATCTGACCTTTTTAGAGTGCCCCTTTGCAAGGAGGGTTTTCACATTAGCCCGCTGCAATGTGTTGCCTTCTAAAGACCTACTTGGCAGGTTTAGAAATGCCCCGAGGAAAGAATGATTCTGTAGCTATGGCTTTGGAGAGGTAGACTCCCTTACTCACATTGTTTTGCACTGTGCTAGTAATCGTGTTAGAAACCAGTATCTTTCTCCATTGTTAAGAATTAAAAAAGGTTTCCCTGAGAATGCTTTTCTACAGTTTCTGCTGGCAGGTGATTCTGAGCTTGTGACCTTTCCAGTTGCAAAATTTTTATATTTGAGCAATTTGAAGCATGCTAAGCTATTGGACTCAAGCAACATGGAGCAATTTTGCAAGCAAATTGCTGTTTTTTAACTTTTATTTTATTCTGTATTTTTAACATATATCTATATATTGGACTGCCTGGATTTATTATCTGTAAAACTCTATACCTAATAAAGGTTTGTTGAGTTGAGTTATAAAAATGCACCCTTGGAATAAAAACATATAACACTGTCTTCTGCACTTTTTCCTTGGGGCACTGTCTTCTGCCAAAAATAAAAACATTTAAGAACACCTCTATTTATTTGTTATCTTATCTCCCCATCTTATCTCCCTAGCAATCTTATCTCCCTACCAGCCCATAGTATGCAGCGCTATGATGGGGGACAACCAGCCAGCCCAGGAGAAGTAAAAATATTTTTTATGTATCTCTCCATAGGTCACCTGACCTCCACTGGATCTCTTTGGACTATGCCATCTATTTAGCTGAAAAAATACAGAACAATTGACTCACTAGCACTGGAGAAACTGTTAAGCTTAAACCATTTCCACCAAATTACAAGATTTTATGATGTCATTGAACTAGACTTGCAACAGGGGGCAATGAAGTTTGGACAGTTACAACATCCCATCACCTCATTTCTAAGCAACTGCTTTAAAACCCAGAAACTACTAGATAGCAAAAATCTTGCACACTAAATATATCTCCAGGCAGAACTGTAATATGAGAACTACAGGAAACACAACTGTAATTGCCTCAAAACAGAGAGCTATAGCTCCAAAGAATCTGGGCTGCATGACTGTTTACGTGGAATAAGTAATAAGTTTGAAGTAATAAGATATATGCCACAAAGCCACATCTTGCATGTTAACCAGAACAGATTTGGCAGGAGGTCTTGTGATGATGTCATGGGGCACATACTAGAGAAAAAGGCCAAAAAAAAAAAAAAAAAAGCCCTGAGTTAGTGTCAATGGAGGACTTTCTGAAAGCCTTCCATTGACACCTTCTAGCAACTTTTCCTTGGTTTTGCTCTCTGTCAAGTGCTACGGGGTCAACACATCACATACATGAAAAAACATGAAGCTCACTCCTGAATCAGAGCAATATATTGATCACCATCTGCTGAATGTGTGTCCTCAAAATAATCCTATACAACTGAGAAGGATCAAAATTCTTACCTGGGCATACCAAACAGGTTCTCCACGTTCATGAATTTTCACCATACAGCTCAGATTGACATGCTTGCCAACTAAAAGTTCGTTCATTTGTTCCATTGCCATCAGTCCAGAGTCATCTATCACGTCAGCTGTGTCTATTGTTTCAAAATCCCACACCTTTATGCAGTTTGGAAGAAAAAACAGATTATTATTATTAATTATTAACAGTATTTATATACCGCTTTTCAACTAAAAGTTCACAAAGCGGTTTACAGAGAAATATCAAATAACTAAATGACTCCCTGTCCAAAAAGGGTTCACAATCTAAAAAGATGCAAAAGAATACCAGCAGACAGCCACCAGAACAGACACTGCTGGGGTGAGATGGGCCAGTTACTCTCCCCTTGCTAAAAAAAGGAGTACCCATGTGAAAAAGTGCCTCTTATCCAATTAGCAGGGGTTTTGTATTGTATTGGGATTATGTATTGTATAATAGTATACATTACATAAGAACATAAGAACAGCCCCACTGGATCAGGCCATAGGCCCATCTAGTCCAGCTTCCTGTATCTCACAGCGGCCCACCAAATGCCCCAAGGAGCACACCAGATAACAAGAGACCTCATCCTGGTGCCCTCCCTTGCATCTAGCCTTCTGACATAGCCCATTTCTAAAATCAGGAGGTTACACATACACATCATGCCTTGAACCCCGTAATGGATTTTTCCTCCAGAAACTTGTCCAATCCCCTTTTAAAGGCGTCTAGGCTAGACGCCAGCACCATATCCTGTGGCAAGGAGTTCCACAGACCGACCACACACTGAGTAAAGAAATATTTCCTTTTGTCTATCCTAACCCGCCCAACACTCAATTTTAGTGGATGTCCCCTGGTTCTGGTATTATGTGAGAGTGTAAAGAGCATCTCCCTATCCACTCTGTCCATCCCCTGCATAATTTTGTATGTCTCAACCATGTCCCCCCTCAGGCGCCTCTTTTCTAGGCTGAAGAGGCCCCAACACCGTAGCCTTTCCTCATAAGGAAGGTGCCCCAGCCCCATAATCATCTTAGTCGCTCTCTTTTGCATTATCCATAATGTACATTATACATAATACATAATACATAATGTATATGTATATGTATAATGTATACATAAAATACATTATACAGAATGTACATTATACATTGGGATTATGTATTGTATGTAGCAGGGATTATGTATTGTTTCCAAATGCCAAAGCCTTTCATTTTAGAAAACACAGTGACAAAATAGAGGTCAATGGAGAAGTGCTTGCTATCTGGACAAAGAGACATTTCTTAAAGTGGTAGCTCTCATATACTGAGTGAAAGAAACTGTCTCTATTCAGTTCAGCATAATGTCCCTTTCTGTGGTTTTTGCTGGTGGCTCTCTCTCTCTCTCTCTCTCTCTCTCTCTCTCTCTCTCTCTCTCTAATATAGGACTATGAACCCCTTTGGGACAGGAAAGCATATTTTCATTCCTTTTGCTATGCCTTTTGCCATTCCTTTTGCCATATTATCATGATAAGGGGCAACTCAAAAGAATCTTTCATTGTCACATATCTGAAAAAGAGGTACTATCATTCACCTATGTAAACTGTGCTTGTCAGTCAACAAACTGTCTGAAGGACCGGTTGATCTTACATGAGTCTGCCTGCTCTTTGGGATCTGCTCTTCAGAGTCAAGAGTCCTTGACTTTAGAAGGTGGTGACTGGAGAAAGGCCCTTTTCCGTGGTTGCACTCCAATTGTGGAACATACATATCTAAGAGACTTGTTTGGTGCCAACCATATTGACTCTCAAGTATGAGATTAACGGTAAACCTAATTAAGGACACAATCCTACCCTGTGTTGGAAAAGGCAGGCCAGGAGGCTTACCCTATATTCATCATAGGAAAGGGGCCAAAAGCAGCTCAGCCACAGGCAAGGGGAAACTTTTCCCCTTACCTCTGGGAAAGACGTCAAATCCGCGGACAGGCTTGAAGCCTCTACGATCTCCGCGGGAACAGGGGTTGGGATCAGCATAACTGTTGGATCCAAGCCCCGCCTCCTGCTCCCCACCCGCCCACCCCCAGTGCCACCCACTGCCGGGCCACAACCAGGCCATACCCACAGCCGGGCCAACACATGCCTCGGTGCCTCCTTTGGCGTGGAGGCTTCTTCCAGCCTCTGCACACCTGCCTAGCCAACTCCTGAGGAGACACAAACATGCCTTTCAGGACGTTTGTGAACCTCCTGGGCCGGTGCAATGTACTAGCTCCGGCCAAGGTCAAGGGCTGGATTGCGCCCAAAGTCAGATTAGTTAAGCGTTTTTATATTTTACAAAGCTTGGTAAACAGGGTTATTTTAGTTCATAACTTCTTCATAGACTTGGGGCCCAGTCCTATCCCATTTTCCAGCACTGATGCAGCCATGCAAATGGGGCATGTGCTGCATCCTGCGGTGAAGGGGCATGGAAGCCTCCTCAGAGTAAGGGAACGTTTATTCCCTTACCTTGGGACTACACTGTGGCTGCATCTGCACTGGAAAGATAGATAGGATTGGGGCCTCAGTCTACAACTGTATATGCAAAGCCAGGTTAATACATCACAACAAATTCTGGCTTATTCTAAAGCATTAACAAAACTAGCAAACATTGCCCTCACAGGCAAAGGAGAGAAATGACCGTGCAAGCCCAAAGCTTATGATTGTCATGCTAAAGTGTTAATCAACCATGCTTTTTAAAGCATTTTTAACCAGGTTAACATGTCTGTAAGAAAAAGAAAAAAAAACTCACCCTGATGTACCCATCTGATCCAACAGTGACCACCTCTCCTTCATCCAGAACTAACTGATTAATTGGGCCATTGTGACAAGTTTTACTGCCAGGTCGACAAAGTTCCACTTTTATGAGACCTCCTTCCCAGAGTAGCAAGTTGCCCCATTCTGAACCTGACAGCACCTTTCATACAAATGAAATAAAATACATTAAATACATTACATCATATAAATGTATGCAAGAAAGTGACACAGTGGAAAACATTACTTCCTATGAAAGTGAAGCTTGCAGTGGAGCTGCAATCCTATGCAAACTTTTCTGGAAACTCAATGAACACAATGGAACAGATTAATCCCGTTTTTTCCCTATTATTTGTCCATTTTTCTCTTTACTTTTGAAAGCTTTTACAGCCCAACTCTGTCCTTCCTCCCCTCCACTGATGCAGCCGTGTCAAAAAGATGCATGCTTTATCCAGCAGGCGTTGGACCAGGAGGTGGGGGGGGGGAAGGGGAATTATTTCCCCTTATCACTCTGTAAGCTTCCTGCTCACCAATGGGTCTCCTTGGATATGTGCCAGCTCCTTGGCTGGAGCAAGTCTAAGGAAAAGAAAGGGGTGGGAAGCTTCTGAACTGATGGTATAAGATCCAGCATGCACCACTGCCACCGTATCCACTCCCTCCTGCCACTTCCATACCAGCAGTTTCTCGCTTCTCCTTGCCCACCCCTGCTTTCTTACCTAATCCCTGACAATATGGTCCAGTGGCGGAGTTGCAGCGCTGCGACATCTTGCAGCAGCACATGCAAAATGGCCACCAACAGAGCGCTGCATGCTGAAAGCAGCCATTTTACGACCGTGGAAGTGTCTTTCACTTTCATAATAGGCTCCATGCAACAATCCTCGAAGAAGCCCCTGTGAAGTTCAGCAGTTGAGGCATCCTCTTGCAAGCAGCCTTTGTCCTTTGTTTAAAAAAGTCTGGTAATGTGGGGGTTGGTTTCTGGGATGGGGGACTGAGCAGCATCCTAGCTTCATCAGCTGGGTTTTCACGGTTATTGCATCCAGTTGGTGAAAAGTTTTTATTATTTTTTTCCAGTCAAGCATTTTTACAGGTTCTACCTGGCCCATGTTCGCAGGTAATTCAGTGGATGGCCATGCCTCTTCACCCTGCAGATGCTACTATGGGTTTGAATTTTAATAAGAACCCCTGGGGTTCAGTGCTCTCCTGGGAGGGAGATTTTTCCCAGATGGCCCTCCTCTGCCTAGTCTCTGTTGCCTGGGGTGGTGGCAGCGGATACAAACTACCAAGGTTTTTCCCCCGATTCCGCTGCTGGTCCAGTAAAGGGAAAGTGGGAAGCAAAAAGGCCTGTGTGTGTACTAACCACTAGATGCTACTGCCCTTGGTCAGCCCAGGAGTCCCTTTCCCTGTCAGACTTATGTCTGAGTAGAGGATTGTGTACACAGAAGGTAGATATATTTGCTAATAAATTAGTGATAAGATATTTAGTGTAATGAAGGGTTGGTTGGATTCTAATTTCATACAGCCTAGTCACTCTTTGTAGCACCATGAAAACTAACTAGGAAGGATTTTTCTTCTTTCTGAAATACAGGAAACTTTGACCTAAGGATATGACACAAATAGCTATTGAGCAACTTTGAGGAGGCAAGTATTTACAGATTGAGAGAGCTCAGGTTCTCCACAAGCATCTTTCTGTGTTCAGTCAGGCATCACCTCAAAATAACAGATGACCATTCTCTCTTCAATAGCACTATTATTAGAATGGGATCCAAAGATCTGTTTTAGGTGGAATTTTTGACATATCCTTTAATCAGCAGACCTCCACTCTATATCACAAATTGCTTGTGTATAAATAAGCTTTTCTCAGTCAGCAATAACAAATACTTGAAAGGCTATCTCTGCCACCCACTGACCCACCCTTAACTCGGTAAATGCACTAAGAAGCTCTTCTGAAAAAGTCTAAGGTAAAATTGTTTCTCACCTTCCCATCTGGCAGCTCTATATATCCTTCAATATCTGTCAGTGCAGTTTTTCCAAACCTACCCAAAGCTCCTTGTAGTTTCAGACCGGTAAAAGTAAGGGCCATCTTCCAAAACCTAACCATACAAAACCTAAAGTTACCTCCTCTCTGTTTACAGTGAACTTTTAAAAAAAGAGAAAAAAGTCACCCTCGAATAAATTCTAAATGAGCAGTGGTCACAGTAAACAGTGTGAATGAACAGTAAACAGTGGTCACAATCTACAGCATATAGCATCTGCCTGTCTTACTTAATCAGTGGAACATTTGGATTGGATGTTGGATTGATTCCTTTATTTTGGCATGGGTCAGCTCTGACATATGCAAGTTAGGGCGCAATCCTAACCCCTTATGTCAGTGCTTTCCAGCACTGATATAAGGGCAAAGCAGCTCTGAGGTAAGGGAACAAACATTCCCTTACTTTGAGGAGGCCTCCATGTGTGACACCCAACTGCAGGATGCAGCACGTGTCCCATTGGCACCGCTATGCCAGTGATGGAAAGCACTGACATAAGGAGTTAGGATAGTGCTCTTAGAGCACAATCCTGAGGCGCCCTTGGGCTGGCACAAGCCCCTTGCACCAGCCCAGAAGCATTGCAAACGTGGCATAAGGCACGTTTGTGCCTCCTTGTGAGTTGTGCAGAGGCTGACAAACATCCGTGCTGACAGAGAAACCGAACCTTGTGGGGGGGGAGGCGGGGAGGAAGAGGGACGGAGGTGTTCCAGGGCAGGGGGACGGTGGGTGGAGGGTGGTCCCAGGGGCGGGCAGATAGGGAGCGGGAGGTGCGGCTGGGACCTGGCAGTTATGCTGGATCCCAACCCCATTCCCCGAGCAGCGCAGAGCAGCTTCAAGACGCTCCTCTCTCCTTGGACTTGTGCCACTTTCAGGAGGTGTTGCAAGTCCGAAGAGACCCATAGGGGCTGCAGTGGTTTACCCAAGAGTAAGGCAAAGAGTTTTCCTTTACCTTTGGCTGAGCCACTGTGTTGCCCTATCTCATGCTGGATACAGTGTAAGCCTCCTGGATTGCCTGTTCCAGTGCACAATAGGATTGCACCCTTATTTATGTTTATGATATGTGGATAAGATGGATTTTGATCTGGGCATTTGGTATCTGGACATATGGTGTTTCTGGTTGGGGGAGAGCAGAGAGAGGATGGAATGAGTGGTTTGACAGGCCTGGGAGGTAGGTGGGACTGCTGAATACTGTCCCCCATATTGGAATCAAAAGCCCAACATGGGGCTTCTCAAGTCTGCACCAGTGAAATACAGCAGGTTAGGGCTTTACTCAGGGTAAGGGGACGAATGATCCCTCCCACCGAGAAGACCTCCTGCCTGCTTGAATCCAGCACAGGATCCGGCAGCAGCCATTTGGAGCTGCTGCTCCTATGCTAGATATGATTGGGTTTTAATCTAATCCTAATTTACGGCAATTTTACTGAGTATTGTAAAATGGCATGAGCTCTTGGGAAGATAAGGTATAAATGTTTTAAATAAATAAATTTGAGAAGCCACTTTAGTTTCACAAAACCTGTACACCTCTAGTGTGGAATGTGAAACAAAAATCAGGAGAATGCTAATCCAAAAAACTATCCATACACTGTTCCAATACAAAGGTTTCTGTATATTTTTAAAATGCAAACATACTTCTGTGTATTCCTGAAGGTTAATGGAGCAGTCTTTACTCCAAGTTGGTTTATACAACTAAATAAAATGTGGTTGTTATTGGGAAACAGTAATGTTGGAAGACAACTGATAAATCAGAATTTCTTGTATTATTGAAGTGGGATACAGCATTTTATTATTGTGATTTCATTGACAAGAGATCCCAGAGAATTAATACATATGCCTCCATGACATTTTTGTTCTTCCAGATAAAGTCTTACTGATAGTTAGCTTACTTTATGTGGCCTGAACCAGATGTGGTGAGTTGTTCTTCATTTTCAATAGAGAAGGTGACTTTATAAACATCTTGAGAAAATGCTTTTGATCTCAATACAATCTTTTCCTGTTTCCAGTCCCAGACGGTCAACATAAAGTCAGGGCTGCTCCCAACAGTTGCAATCAAGGTGCCAGAATGATTAAAGTCAGCAAATGCATATGCTTCCTCAGTTCCACCTAGAGATACAGTGAAACAACAATATCAACAATATCCTTGATACAATATCAGGTCAAGAAAACTTACAGCTTTGCCAGCTAATCAGCTCATATGTAATACAAATCAGATATTTGCTTATTTAAGCACATCCATGAAATGATTATAACACAGTACATAGCAACTGTTAGTTTAGACCAATGAATGTACGTACCTACTTATACTTTTATTATACTGCACTTTTAAAATATAAAAAGATAAAATTAAAAAACAATAAAAGGCACTTCAAAGCACCTGCAGAGCCTTGAATTTGTTTGGTCATTTTGTCCAGGAGTGTAGCATACCAAATCCTGGCAAACCAGCCCTGTATTGAAACATATATCTATATCTGTGGGTACTGTATATGCATTGAAAGCCTTTGGGTTGTATCCCAAGGTATATTTCCTCCTTAGGAAAGAGCATCATCAGAAAGGAAATAAATCTTTGATACAATTCTTTCACTATTATGCTTTCTCCCCTGATACTGGAGCCCACAGAAAACCACTTTAATTAAAAATCTTCAAGTTATTTATTAATTTATGCACTACAGATTACAGATTCTAATGGGTGTGAAGATGCATTTTTGTTACCATGTTTTTGCTATTGCACTTAGTACACATTAAATGGAAAAGATATTACTGTATGGTAAAATATTTGACTGCTTGACATTGTTTTATTCAAATTGTGTCCTAGAAAAAATTAGAAAGAAAATTTCCCAAATTTTAATTCAATATCACAGTGATAGGTAACTCACAGCCCAATCCTGAGCTTCCATGGCACGCAGCTTCAGCGGCACTAAAAACGGCTGCCACCGGATCCTGCGCACCACAGGCTACTGCGGGCGGCACCTTGGGAGAAGGGGACTTTCAGGTAAGGGAAGGGAAGTAGCCCTGCAATGGGCTACTCAATTTACTGCCGAAAAGGTCAGCGGTAAGGTAAAAGCGTTTGTGTAGGGCACCAAGCCCCACACAAACAGACAGAATCCAGTGGAGTAGAGCTCCACCTTACACACCTCCCTCCCTCCCCACTTCCTCCCCCCGGCACACCTCCTGCCTGCCCTTTCCCCACCTCCCACCTCCCCGTCACACCTCCTCCCTGTCCTCTCTCCGCCCTCCGCCTGCCTCCCTCCCCGGAACACCTTCTCCCTGCCTACTCCCCAACCCTGCTTACCGTGCCGTGGCTCGGCAGTCCATGCAACTGCTGAGCAGTGGAGGCCAGGCACCTGCCTGGCACTAGCCCAGCGCCAGCCAGCACAGGGTTAGCACGGGCACTCACCCAGCAGTAAGGCTTGCCCGGAGGTAAAGCTCGCCTGGCACTAAGCCGCTGCGTCGAGCCCAGGATTGGGCTCTCAAAACAAAAACCAATTATGAAGAATGTGGAATTAACACCTTAACACTGCCTTTCTTTTACTATTTGGACATTTAACCATATCTCCATTTCCTTTCCTCTAAAATGAATGTGGAAAAGAATCTGTTATCACATGATTTTGCAAAGGATTTTCCTACTTGTTATAAAGAACTTATTGTTTAAAAGAAGGGCTACTACCTGCAACGCACCTTCATCTAGACATACAAAAAATCTAAAATTAAGCACAGTTTTAATTTTGAGACTATTTCATTGTATATATATTTTCACTTACCTCGTAATATTCTGTATGGAATTAGGGAAGGATATTCATAGATAATCATGTTTGGCTTCCATCCTTTTTCTCCTACGGCAAAATGTCTTTTATTAGGGTGTACCTGGTGGAAGCAAAGACCTTTTTTAAACTAATCCCCTTTGCAGCTCTCTAGTCACATACCGAGTTATAAATTACCGGCTATAAGATTACTAAGTGGTGGGCCCAAGCTACCCAACTTTCTGAACTTTCCCATACTCCAAATTATTTGGTTGTCCCTTGAACATTTGAACTTCAGTGTTAAATACTTCTAAAAGAAAGACAGATCAATAGGAAAAATTGACCAATAAAATACCTCTTCTTCTAGAACAGGGGTGCCCAAACCCGGCCCTGGGGCCACTTGCAGCCCTCAAGGCCTCTCAATGCTGCCCACAGGGAGCCCACAGTCTCCAATGAGACTCTGACCCTCCGGAGATTTGTTGGAGCCCACACTGGCCCGATACAACTGCTCTCACCATGACTGTGACTGTTTGTCCTCTCACGTGAGAGGGATGAGGGCTCTTTCCACTGCTTCTTGTTTCACATCTGTGATGCAGTAGCAGCAGCAAAGGAAAGGCCAGCCTTGCTTTGTGCAAGGCCTTTTATAGCCCTTCAGCTATTCATTCATTAACATAAGTTCATCTTTAATATATTCATTTATGTAAACTTAGGTAAATTTATTCAAATTTTAAATGTAAATTAATTCTTTTTTTCCCAGCCCTCGACAGAGTGTCAGAGAGATGATGTGGCCCTCCTGCCAAAAACTTTGGACACCCCTGCTCTAGAACAGTGTTTCTCAGTGTAGGAGCACTGGAGCTCCCTGAGATTCCTTCAAGGGCTCTACAAGCACACCATATCTGGTCACCATTTACCCCCTGTCTGATTTGAGCCATCACTCTGGGATACACAGAGACTCCAGCTGGCGGGGCACCCCGAGAGTCCTTTAAAGAGTGTAAAGAGCTCCAGAGATCAAGATGTTTGAGAACTGCTGCTCTAGTCTAGAACACCACAAGCCCATGAGGATCAGGACTTTTCAACCCCTTTTTTTTCTCTCTATCCAAGGACAACTTTTATATTCACTACTTTTTCAAGTGCCACTTCTCTTTGGAAAGGCATGATCTGGGCTGTTGCACCACTGCCTCAAGTCTCTCAATTTCTGATGTTGAGATAGTGGTAACATGTCATACACATGTAGAACAATCTGCATGACCAAGTACCATCTACTATCCTTTGAAGTACCAGCGGCTGAAAAGCACTGGTACTGATAACAGGCTAAAATATTTCTCATGCAGGCAAAAACTACATGGTATCTTAACTGCATAGTTTGGCTGTGCATAATTTTTCCAAGTGTAAGTAGCAAGTTCAGGGCTCCCAAGCAGGACTGCAGACCATGGGGAAGGGGTACTTAATCTTTCCCAACTCATTGTAGTCCCAATCAAAACTGTACCCCAGAAGCTACCATTATTCTCTCTCTCTCTCTCTCTCTCTCTCTCTCTCTCTCTCTCTCTCTTTCTCTCTCTCTCTCTCTCTCTCTCTCTTTCTTTCTTTCTTTCTTTCTTTCTTTCTTTCTTGGGCTAACATGGACCTTGGAGGCATGATTTTCATCCACATTGTTGCAAGGTGGGAAAAGGTAAAATACCATGCACTGAGGTCCCAGTTCAGATTGGCAACCCCCACAGCGGCTATTAATGCTTAAAAAAATTAATATGAAGACCAAACTACAAGTGTATGTAATATACGTTTTTCAAGAAGAGAGAGAGAAATCTTCTCATAAAGAATGCTGTATATTCTGCTACTAAGGGAAAACTCAAGCAAAAATCTTGCAAGATAAAACAAGAATATCATACCGTGACCACACCAATTCCTCCACCACTCGTGCTTCGAAGGTATCTCTGAGATTTAGAAGTCAAGTCCAGAAATACAAGCTGATTGCCAGCTATGTAGAGAAGTGTTTGACTGTCCAGCACGTGAAGATTTGACCGTTTAGTGCAATCATAACCAAAAGAGTGCCTGAAGAACTCTTACTAAGGAAAATAAGTGCTGCTGTGCAGGTTTAGTTCATCCACATAATAATAAAGACACCATTAATAAAACCCAGAATGACACTAGTAACTACAGTACGTTGTATTGCAATCCTACTTGTAAGGTGTACTGTGAAGTTGTAAATAACAGTATAGTTTTATACAAAAGAGAGAAAATGGATTATATATTATAAAAATATTTGTACCCCATTCATTTCTCGCATAGTTATCTTAGGCCACAGTCCTATACAAACTTATGCTGAGAGAAACAGCCCAAGCCCACATTACTCCTGCACAGTGATGTAGCCACCATAACGGGGTGCACACCATATCCTGCAGGGCAGTATCAGGCCCTAGATGTTTCATCTAGGTAAAGGAAAATTTGTTTTCTTGCCCAGGACTAAGCCTTCACCCCCTGAATTGGTCTACTCAGACCTGTACCAATGATCTTGCTGGCACAGGTCCTAGTGGACATAGGAAAGCAGATCAAAGGGGGATAGGATACTGGCAGCACCACTGCCTCTGATACCACCCCCTTTCTGGCGTCAATTTGCCCTCCTCCCCACCCCTTCTCTGCCCTGTTCCGCCCCATCCCTCTCCTGCCCCCTACACTGACTTATCAGTACTGGGTAACATAGATGGATTGCTGGTGCACTGACCTGGCCATTTGCTTCTTGCAGTAGCAGCCAGGCCATACAGAATGGTGTGTCATGCTTTATGACAGCCTTAAAAGAACAAGCAGCCCACTCCTATGGGTACTGGCGTTGCTGGGTGCAGTGGCACCAAAATAGGGGACATTCATCCCCTTAACTCAAGTAAGGGCACAAGCCCCACAATGGGGCTTCTCAAGTCTGCGCTGGCTAGTTCGCCAGTACAGACCTGAGAACCTCTCAAGTCAGGTTTTTCAGCCCAACACGGAGGATAGGATCTGGTGGAGGAGGCCTCTGACAGTCCCGCACCCCTCCTTCCCCAGCCCCTCACTCATTCCACTCTCCCCCCCAGAACACCTCTCCCACCCCCAAACCCACACCACTGACCAGTGGTACTACTCATTCAGTAGCAGACCTGCCATTTACTGAAAGGGTCAAATGTCCCGGGCACAGAGCTCTGCGTGCCTCTAGGACCACACGGAAGCCTTAATGAGGTTCCCAATGCAGTTTTCTGGAAGCAAAGTTTAAGAGTTCAGGGAAGCCTCAGATGGCTTCTCCGGTTCGTCCTGTAGTTGCACATGGCTCCGTTGCAATCTGATGAGTGGGGGGTGCATATTCACGCACAGGGGGTAGTGGCATCTTGCAGGGAGAGCACCATTGCAGACCTTTGCCCTGGGCACAGGACTGGGGAAGTCTGCCATTGTATTCACTGCCAGCTGGTATCCTCCCAGTGCTAGTCAGGTGCTCCTTACTCTAAGGGTGACATAAACGTGCTTTATGGCTAGTGCTGGAACTGAAACTCAGCACTGGTGCTATAGCTCAATAGTATTGAACCCCTATGCTGCCAAAATGCTAATTGAACACAATTAGATTTGCTTTAAAGTACAGATCTATATGATTGTATTGTTAATAGTGTAGAGGAGATTGGTAATGCCTCAATATTTTCTTTTCATCAATATTTTCTTTTAAAGAAAATACAAAGGAAATGCTTTCCATAGGGATTGAGAGAATGCACCACAGCAATAATTCTTATTAAGTTTTTCTGTTGAGAACTATTGCATGATTTTACTGCAACTATTCGACCTCTCATGCGAGCTGCAGGCCAAGAGCTCCCTTCGCTGCTTGCTGTTTCACATCTGTGAAGTAACAGCGACAGTAGAGGAAAGGCCAGTCTTGCTTTGCCCAAGATCTTGAGCTATCATGAGACCTTCATTCATTCATATAAATTCCATCTCTAATATATTCATTTATGTAAATTTATTCACATTTAAAATGTAAATTAATTCCTCTTTCCCAGCCCTCATCACAGTATAAGAGAGATGATATGGCCCTCCTACCAAAAAGTTTGGACATTCCTGGTCTAGGGAAATATCTGTTAGAATTGACAGAGGCAGGAGACAAGGAGTTGAAAGTGGTTTGACAGAGTTCTAGTAAGTTCCACTGACTAAAGCATAGTGTACACACAAACTTTTGTCCTTCAGTTATATCTGGTCACACGTGTTTTGCAGACTACTGAAACCATATAAAAACCTGGAAAATCTGTCTGCCCAAAGTAGGATGGGAATACATTGGTTTGAATGAGACCTTTTTTTCTAGTTAATAGCAACTGAAAGGTAGCTAGTCTCAGACTGTGGCAGGGGTATAGGCCCTTCTCACATACCACAGTCCCAATCCATATCCTTCATGCCCACAGCTTCTGTTTACAAAAAAAGAAAGTAAGAAATAAAGAAAAAAGAACATGAGGGTCAAATTACATTTCATGCTATTTGGCCCAGAATACAGTGTCACCTTGTGTTCCAAAGAAAATAAAAACTATTGTTATAAAAAAGCCAAAGCCAAACAGCTCCATGACGAACATTTTAACATACAACTTTTTACTTCTGAATTTGAGAGAAATCATAATATTCTGCATATAATTGATTCTTTATAGCATTATAATTACTATGGCAAATAAAAATACTATTTTCTATATTATGGTAATAAACAATAGGATTAAAAGCCAAAAATATTTTAATTTGGTGACTAGACCTTATCCCTAATTTCTCTGAATCAGTTTTATATTTGTTTATTGATTTGCTTATCACATCTGCACTCCATCTTGTCTTACAAGCCAGGCTACAAGGGTTCTCCATGATCCTTTTTATCCTTGTAACAACCCTGCATGGCAGTTAGACTGAGAGATAGCTCATTGCCAGAACCCACGCAGTGAATTCCACATCTGAGCAGAAATTTGAACCCAGGCTCCTACAGTCCACCACACCATTCACTATATCATATAATAAGCAGAACTGAAATTATTTCACTTACATTTGGAATATATTCTCACTCATATGAGACTGGAATCATGCTTTGTTGCACTTATAGAAGGAAATTTGATGCATGCAGCACTGGAGAAAGCGGATACATGAGGGTAAGAAGATTAAGAGGTATGCCAGAATCTGGAGTCACAAACGGAATTGAGCACAACTCTTCATAGTTATAATAGAAACTTTCGGAGATTTTCTTCTCTATTATAACTTTCTTCTTCTTCTTCTCTGGTTCTGGTGGCTTTTCAGACTCTACAGTCAGCTCTTCTTCTGGATTTCAAAAGATCAGCATAAACAAGTATATACTTTTCAGACAGATAAAGAATTCAATATAATACATATATATTTACCTTGTTTCTCTAACAGATTACAATGCATGTGGAACAATTTCTAAATGGGGGCTAAGATATTGAAAATCTGAATATTCTACTGCAGTGTTTCTCAAACTGTGGGTCGGAACCCACTAGGTGGGTCATGAACCAATTTCAGGTGGGTTCCCATTCATTGCAATATTTTATTTTTAATATATTGGTTTTGATGCTACCATGGGAGGTGACTGCATTTGGGGAAATGTTACAGATCTGTACTTTTGACAGGCTACTATGTATATGCTTTTAACAACGATAGTAAATGGGACTTAATGGGTAAGTGTGGTGTAATGGAAGATCAGAAGATCATCAGGTGGATGATGTGGTGATGCCAGCTATTCCATGTTTTGACAACTGGTTGACAGTTCTGGGAAGGGCAGGGCTGGCTCCACAGCTGTAATCAATCAAGGCCAATGGAGACTCTGATGGACACCTGTGCTTCATTTGACCTTGATGAGACATTGAATGGACGTGGACTCATGGACTGAAGAGATGGCTCAGCTGAGCCTAACTTGGGCTTAACAAGGTAGCTTACAGCTGAGCTGAATTTGGACTTAACAAGGGGCTGCAGGATAAAAGGCAGCTTCAGAAGGAGCAAAGCGCTGGCCAAGCAGGACGCTGACCCAGCCGGAAGCCGACCAAGAGGGCTACCTGACCCAGACCTACAGGAAGAGAGGACTGCCAGGACCCTGCTGGAGGAGACACTCTGCTGGAGAGAACACTGCTGGAGAGGAGGAACTCTACTGCAGAATACTGGACTGGGAAGACTGGACTGTGCTTTGGACACTGGACTTGGACTGGAGGCTTCAGACATTACCCCCGGAGTTAAGTGGAGTTTTGGGGAGGGAAAGCCTCTGGACAAAAGGACTTGCAGGGAGTGTATGTGTTTGTAGCAATAAATTCTTGTTAAATGCTATAGATAAGAAGTTCTGTGTTTATTCCTTTGCACACCACAGCTGTGCTTCTTGGAAAAGGGGGGTGTTAATTAGCCAAAAAGCAGACATTAGAAGGGAATTGGGAGATTTGGCAGAATGTGAAATCCTACCCATGTGGGTAGGATTTCAGCCTAGAATTGTTAAAAATTTTAAAGTTTGATGATGTCACTTTTGATCATGATATCACTTCATAAGAACATAAGAACAGCCCCACTGGATCAGGCCATAGGCCCATCTAGTCCAGCTTCCTGTATCTCACAGCAGCCCACCAAATGCCCCAGGGAGCACACCAGATAACAAGAGACCTCAGCCTGGTGCCCTCCCCTACATCTGGCATTCTGACATAACCCATTTCTAAAATCAGGAGGTTGCGCATACACATCATGGCTTGTAACCCATAATGGATTTTTCCTCCAGAAACTTGTCCAATCCCCTTTTAAAGGCATCTAGGCTAGACACCAGCACCACATCCTGTGGCAAGGAGTTCCACAGACCGACCACATGCTGAGTAAAGAAATATTTTCTTTTGTCTGTCCTAACCCGCCCAACACTCAATTTTAGTGGATGTCCCCTGGTTCTGGTATTATGTGAGAGTGTAAAGAGCATCTCCCTATCCACTCTGTCCATCCCCTGCATAATTTTGTATGTCTCAATCATGTCCCCCCTCAAGCGTCTCTTTTCTAGGCTGAAGAGGCCCAAACGCCGTAGCCTTTCCTCATAATGAAGGTGCCCCAGCTCCGTAATCATCTTAGTCGCTCTCTTTTGCACCTTTTCCATTTCCACTATGTCTTTTTTGAGATGCGGCGACCAGAACTGGACACAATACTTCCAGTGGGTCCTGACTGATTCTCATTCTAAAAAGTGGGTTCCAGTGCTAAAAGTTTGAGAAACACTGTTCTACTGGATTACATCCAATGTTGTTAATTATAAAATATTTTTGCCTTTAAATTGTGAGAATAAAGCAGTTCCAGAAAGGGAAGCCATATGAAGTATCTGGGGAGAAGGACAACACATTTTGTGGTTTTAATAGAGAGGACAAGTAAGAGGGTGGAATGGCAAGGACAGTTCTGCCCAATAGCTGAGTAGGATTTCAGGTCCTAGACCATTCAAGATTAATTAAAAAATCCCAGCCCACTAACCTTAACTGTTGGTTCTACATTTAATCCTAGATCAGGACTTTTCAAACTGGGGCACCTGAGGGCCCTGGCCTCTTTCCCCTTATGGGGCAGAGGCAGCAAGGAGGTAGGGATGTGATCCCCAGGATTGTGCCGCTCAGGGAGCTGCAGGGGCTTGGTTGTACTTACCAGTGCCTCCTGCAGCCTCCCAGGGGTGCGGGGAGCCCTGCGCGACTGTCTGCAGGGCTCCCCGATGCTTTAGAAGTGAAGCAATCGCACCACACTTCAGCTAAACCGGAAGTGGAGCGCAATCACTCCACTTTCACTTTTGAAGCATTGGGGAGCCCAGCAGAGAGTCATGAAGGACTCCCCACATACCTGGGAGGCTGCAGGAGGCACTGGTAAGTACAACCAAGCCCCTGCAGCTCCCTGAGGGCGCAAACCTGGGGATCACATCGCTGCCTTCCCTCCACCACCACTGCCTCCCCCCTGCCTCCACAATGACTTAGAGCAGTTCAAACTCTCCTAGAGAGTTTGAAAAGCACTGTCCTAGATAATGCAAGTAACCATACCAAAAATTTGAAAGGACAGTGTATGTATTATCCTGAGCCCAAAAACTCACCCTCGCTGCCTTTTTCAACCTCATAATCACCATATTCATCCTCATCTGGCTTTTCTTCTTCCTGGCCCTCAGGTGATTCTTTATCTGCAAATAAGAAAATTATAACCATTTTGCCTTTTTCCTTCAGTAAAGATTCTAAAGTGGCAAAGAAAAATCATCTCAACAATGCAAAGATTTGTATTATCATAAAGCTAGCTGGGTTGCAATAGAATATAATTTTAAAAAGTGGGTCCCAGCACGAAAATGTTTGAGAACCACTGGCCTAGCTGATTCTCCGAGAGGTTGCTTACCTACCAGACAGACTGCTGCTGTTTGCAAACTCCATGGCAGATAGTGAATTAACTAGTGTAGCCAGATTTCACTGACACCTGTTAATTGGCTCTCTATCAGGTAACTTGCAAAGGCACAAGCACCCTACTGGGATGAGATGTTTGGTGACTTCACTTATTGTCCTCTTTTAAATACCGCTCCATAAAAATTGACCTGAACAGACTTCTTGTTGCTTTGCTAGCAGATAGGGATTCCTTCTCCCCATCCTAGTTGTTTCTTATGTCAGCTGGCATCAGCCAGTCAGGCATCACACAGCAGGCTCCTCCAAAACAAGGTACTGTAGCATCCTTGTGTCATGTGTGTGTTTGTGTCATTGTGGTTGTTGCTGTGTTGCTCATTTCTGGGGACTGCGAGGAGTGGGCATTATCCTAGTGGTGGCTGATCACTATGCCTGTCACAAATCTCTATTTGCTTCACGTTGACAGTGCCTCTCTGGCTTCTGGCATTGGGGCTGAGAAGGATGTCGTGATTGGCTCCTTGAATACTGGGCCGACATCTAGATGACATCACACCAACGTTGAAAAACTACCCCATGTTTGGCAGGCTGTGCCGGAATTTTCATTGATACTGGCAGAGTTCCATCGATACTGGAGGGCTGCACCAGCTTGGAGTTGCCTGGGCTCTTGCTTCTGCCTCCCCCTTTGTGCTGAACAGATTTAGGATCTGATGAACATTGCAATGACATTGGCACAATTTCAGCATAAGATTGCACTGTCAGTCTTCTAACAGCACAATCCTATGCATGGTTACTCAGACGTACCTAAATCTTAACCAACTTTACAGCACTTGCACAGCTGTGCCAAAGGGATGTGTGATCCTGAAGTCAGGTGGCAACAGGATCCTGAAGTCCGGTGGCACTCACAGAGGCCTCCTCAAAGTAAGGGAATGTTTGTTCCCTTACCTTGGAGCTGCATTGCTCTTATACCAGTGTTGGAAAGTGGGTTAGGATTGTGTTGCACTGAGTTCAGTGGGGCTTATTCCCAAGTAAATGTGTATAGGATTGCAGCCTATATCTGAGAGTAAAAAGGATTGGAAGTCCCTTTTTATATTATAAAAAGAAAGTTGAAATGCATTCATTAAGTTTGAGCCATGGCCCATCTAAACAAATAAGCCAAAACTGAAACATCTAAGCACACCTGTTTGTAAATAAGATCAGAAAAATAGTTTAATTGGGTATTCCACTGCAGTATTTTGTTCAAAAATAATGACAATGAATGCTCTTGAAGAGGCCACCAGTTTAGGATCTGTGAGAGGCCTGAAAACAGAAAACACCTGCTCACCCCACAACAGGCCGATCCAGAGTAAAGAGCAGACAAGACATAAGACAGGATAAAACACATTATCCCTGTCATTCGATGTTTTCAGTAGCCAAAACAACCCCATAGAACAGTGATGGCGAACCTTTTAGAGACTGAGTGCCCAAACTGCAACCCAAAACCCACTTATTTATCACAAAGTGCCAACACGGCAATTTAACCTGAATATTGAGGTTTTAGTTTAGAAAAAACAACTCATACATTAACATCTTTTACCTACTATTACTTGTAACCCTTAACGAACTTTTCCTCTAGAAATTTGTCCAATCCCTTCTTAAAGGCATCTAGGCATGTTGTCATCACTGCTTCCTGTAGCAAAGAGTTCCACAGACTAATTACATACTGGGTAAAGAAATATTGTCAGGGAGGGGGTGGCTGCAAGATCTTGCCACTGCTCATTTTCTCAAACAAGAAAAAAATTTTTAAAAAGCCCCACCCACAGAAGTGGGCTCCAAGGCTGCAATCCCAGTCACTCTTTCCTAGGAGTAAGCCTCAATGACTCTAATGGGGCTTACTTCTGAGTAGACATGCAGGATGTCTCCTCTGCTGTGTAGGAAAGCCTCTCCTGGCGCTGAGTGGGGAGCTGCTCAGGGAAAGGCGGGCTGCAAGGGCTGAGGAGGAGGGTGGTTCAGGATTGGCTGATGGTCTGCCAGTAAAGGGCTCTGAGCCATTCCAACTGAAAAAGCCAGGAGCCTGCTGGATGTTGATTGGCTGAGCCTGCTAGAGAGTTGGGGAAGGGAAAAACAGGGACCTTAAGCCTGCAGAGCAGGCAAAATTGAAAAGGGAAACAAATGTGGGGCAGGTGGGGGTGAAGGGAGAGGAGGGCAGTGAGCTCAGCGGGCAGAGGGAAGCAGCCCGCCCTCCCAACACACGGGAGCTCGGAAAAAGCCTCCATTTTCTTTAAAGTGACACGCAGCTTCAGCGCCCCTTCCCAGGCTGCCTGGCTCGGTGCTGCGTGCCCCGTCTGGCACGCGTGCCATAGGTTCGCTACCACTGTCATAGAACAACCCCTAAGGGTTACTTTTAATAATAAAAATAACCCCATAGATATCCCCCAAGGAATGAAACTCTCCAAAGCACAAGCAAGGATTACTGTGTAACTGTGTCTATCTTGGGTATTTTTATGTTACATAGCAATGCCACCTGAAATTGTAAAAAATTCTTACTAGATGTCTTGTATTCCTCTGTAGGTGAAGACTCCTTTTTTTGTCCTGGTTGTTCATTCTGGTCTGCAAACAAAATCACACAGCATAGTTAGATTCTCAGACAGGAATCATATGAGCAACTGAAAATATAAATTCCACACTCAATTTAATGTTTTTAAATGTGCAGAATTTTAAAATACACATACCATGCCCTCCCTCCCTCATGGCCTTTCCAACTATTCCTATAGAGCTGAGAAGTATGTACCATGCATCTGTCAACTAGACCATAGATAAAAAATATATATACAAGTTGTCTATATACAAATATATATACAAGTTGTGCAACAAAATGTTTTGGTGTATCCCAGCCCTTAGGGCGTACTCCTGTTCAGGGCTCCAGCCAGCCTGTACAAGAAGCTTTGCAGTGCTGTTTGGAACTCATGGGGCAGGGAACACTTCAGAAGTGAGGAAAGGAAACCTTTGTCCCTTTGTACTACTACGCAGTGTTAAAAGGGCTCAAGTTTGGGTCTGGCGCTATATATAGTGGGATAAGGGAGAGTACAGATAATGGGTAAGGATAATGGTGTCCTGTTTTCTCTCCTGAAAACACAGTGCCGGGGGAGGGTGTACCTCAAAATATCTTTCCCTAATGCTCAGAGTACTAAAAGCCATGAAAGCTTCTAGCAGGCCAAGTTATACACCTACCCATTTCTTTTCCCCTCAAAACTGATACTTTCAACATTCCATAGACAGAGGTTTTTGTTTCTGTTGAGTAAAATAGGATTACAGTCTAAGGGCCCAACTCTATCCAGCACAGATGTAGCCACAATCGAGCCTTGAAATTAAGGAACAAAAATTCCTTTTCCTTGAGAAGGCCTCCATGACTGCCCCCACCACCACTGGATGCAGTGCACACCACATTGGTATAGCTGCATCAGCACTGGAAGGTTAGATAAGATTGGACACTCAGGGCACAATCCTAACCCCTTATGTCAGTGCTTTCAAGCACTGACATAAGGGCAAAGCAGCTCTGAAATAAGGGAACAAACATTCCCTTACTTTGAGGAGGCCTCCGTGAGTGACACCCAACTCAGGATGCAGCACATGTCCAATTGGCATTGCTATGCCACTGCTGGAAAGCACTGACATAAGGGGTTAGGATTGTGCCCACAGAGCGTAAACCAGAGCACCCTTTGGGCTGGTGCAAGTCCCTTGCCGTGGCCCAGGACTGTTGCAAATGTGCTGTAAGGCACATCTGTGATGAGTTGGGAGTCCAGGGGGCCAGCATGAGGACATATGCGGCCTGCAGAGGCCAAATCCAGTCTCTGTTCTGCTCCAGAAACATGAGTTTGCACTAGCTGAGGGAAGCCAGCATGGGGGGTTTGTAGGGAAGGAGAGGGTGTTTCAGGGTAGGGGGTGGGTGGATGGGCCAGTGGGCAGATTGGGCCTGGGAAGGGGATGGGACCAGCCTCCAGCACTTAGGCCAGATCCTAACCCCCCTCCCGAGCAGCCAGGTTTTACACCAGACTGCTCGGATTTGTGCCAACAATTTCGCTGGCGCAGATCCAAGTAGCTCCACTGAGGTGACTGCAGACCAGCATGGGGTGAGAAAAAATAAATCCCCTTACTCTGAGTTGCATGGGATCCACCTCAAACTCTGTGCTGGGTACAGCGCAGCCTGCCTGATCCAGCACAGGATAGGATTCGGCTGTAAGTCTTCCTGAACACAATGGGCTTACTTCTGAGTAAAATAAATAACACCTCTATCTATAGGTCACAGGAGTCAATGACCCTAGATCAGCACTTCCCAAATTTACCTGGCCAGTGACACCCTCAGTCCTCATGTGATGATGTCATCATCATTCACTTCTGGGTTTGGAGGCTGACAGCAACCTCACAAACGCTGGTAAGAGGCTCTGGCAGGCAGGCTTTTCTAAGCACGCAAAAACTGTGTGCAGGAGCTCTGCCTGCCGCACTGAGCCTTCTGCAGTTTGCAAGGTTGCGTTGCAGTTTCCCTACCAGGCAGCAGGCATCCCACAATGCCTCAGTGAGTGCCTCACAACGGCCCAGGGCATTGCAACATACAGTTTGGGAACCTATGCAGACTGGTGGGTTCCTTTTTCATTTTTTCTTCTTTACAAACAGCTATATTTAGGTAGATCTAGGGAGGCCTCTAAGTAGGCAGAAATCAGTACTTTATGTTTTGGTGTGCAACTTGGGACACAATCCTAACTATCAGTTAGCCATAAAGCATGTTTACACCTCCTCGTGAGTCGGCTGGGCCAGCACTGGAACATGCACTGGCCCACGGAGACTGCATCCAGAGAGCCACAAAGGCTCCCTGCCGATGCAGGGAGGGAATGTTGCATTGGCCAAGCTCGGTCAACACAGGGGTTTGGGAAGGGTGGGGCAGGGGGGGAGGTGGGAGGGAGGTGCTCCAAGATGGGGGGAGGTTGGGCAGAGGACGTTCCAGGGGGCAGGAGGGAGGGCTGGGACCCAGCAGTTATGCCAGATCCCAACCCTGTTCCCTGAGCAGCGCAGAGTAGCTCCAAGCTGCTCCATTCTCTCGGACTTGTGCCACCTCCTGAGGTGGCACAGGTCAGAGGAGACCCATTGGGCTGTGGTAGCTTACCTGAGGGTAACAGGAATGGTTTCCCCTTGCTTCCGGCTGAGCCAGTTCTAGCCCCTGTCTTGCGCGGGATACAGCACAGGCCTCCTGGCCTGCCTGTTCCAGCACAAGATAGGATTGCACTACACATTGCTAAATGGAATGGACAGGTTCAGGATTACAAGCAGCAAATACAACCTGCATCAAAATGTTACAGTATATCCCTATAGTGGAAATGAACAAGATTCCTCAAGGAAAGGGTGTGGTGACAACAGTAGCCACTTGCTCTGGGAAGCATGGGGTAAACACCAGGGCCTTAGACGGTAGTGAGCGCACTGCAAGCAGCAGCCACTGAGGCAACAAGGCCCTGGGGATAAAATCAGCACCTGGAGGAGGAAGAGTTTGTTGTTGTTTTTTGGTGGGTAGTAGTAAGAGGGAAGGTTGGAGAAAAGAGAGAGAGAGAAAGAGAGAACTGATTAATGGGCAGCCAGATTATGGACCTACCTGCTGACTGACTGGTGGACTGACTGGCAGACAGACTACTGCTGGAATGGGGGTGGTTGGAGACTGCCGGGAGGCACTGCTGTACCCAGAACAGCTGTTGCTTTGAGAACCAGGAGGCGGGACTCACAGGCAAGCTACCTGTTGGTTCCCATTAGGTTCCCATTAGGGCTGAGGGTCAGTTCTATCCACACTTACCTGGGAGTAAGCCCCATTGACCATAATGGGTCTTATGTCTGAGTAAACATGCATAGGACTGGGCTCTGAGGCTGCAATCCTATCCCCGCTTACCTGGGAGGAAGCCCCATTGACTCTAATGGACTTACTTTTGAGTAGATATGCATAGGATTGTGCCCTAAGGCTTTGATCCTAGCCACACTTTCCTGGGAGTAAGCCCCACTGACTATAATGGGACTTACTTCTGAGTAGACATGCATAGGCTTGGGCTCCAAGAGCATGTCTACTCATAAGCAAGCTGCATTCTAGTCAGTGGGCTTACTTCCAGGAAAAGTGTGGATAGGATTGCAGCCTAAGCTCCACTGAACCCTAATTCTGAGTAGTCAAGCACAGGACTGCACTGTTAATTGCTGTTCCTCTAACAGTGACTTCCAAGGGGCACCTGTCATATGTGACAGGTGGAAAACTACCTGCAACGCTTAGTACCTTTCACATCGCTGGCCTCGCGCTTCTCTGCCGGCTCCATGGCCGGTTTGGTCAGTTGCTAAGCAACCAATTCAAGGCCCGCGAAAGACTTCTGGGAAGTGGAGTTCCAACACTGGGTGAGCTAAGGCGCATGCGCCGAAGGAGCGACGTGGTCAGAATGTGGGCGGAGCCTATTTTTCTTCTTGGGAGACTGGTGCTTGTGGCACGTGCTTTGTGTTCTTACGCAGGATGAGTTGTAGGTGCAAATTTGGGAATGTATTCTAGGGGGGGAAAGCAAAAGTATTTGTTTTAACAGATTGACAATGGCAACTTGCAAATATTTGTCCCACCCCTTATGCAGGGGATGGATAGAATGGATAGGCGGATGTTCATTTCCCTCTCACATAACACCAGAACCAGGGGACATCCACTAAAATTGAGTGTTGGGAGGGTTAGAACAGATAAAAGAAAATATTTCTTTACTCAGCATGTGGTTGGTCTGTGGAACTCCTTGCCTCAGGATGTGGTGATGGTACTTGGCCTGCATGCCTTTAAAAGAGGATTGGACAAATTTCTGGAGGAAAGGTCCATCACAGGTTACAGGTCTGTGGAATTCCTTGCCACAGGATGTGGTGATGGCTCCTGGACTGGATGCTTCCAAAAGGGGATTGGACAAATTTCTGGAGGAAAGGTCCATCAAGCCCTGATATGTATGTGCAGCCTCCTAGTTGTAGACATGGGCTCCCTCAGAATGCCAGGTGCAAGGGAGGGCACCAAGAGGCAGGTCACTTGTTGCCTTGTGTGTCCCCGAGACATCTGGTGGGCAGCTGTGAGATACAGAAAGTTGGACTAGATGGGCCCTGGGCCTGATCCAGCAGGTCTCTTTTTATGTTCTTATCAAAGTTGTAGCTTCTGTGTTTGAGGAAAGTCCCTGTAGCTGTACTATACAAATACTTGAACATTGTAGAATGTGACTGCTGCTCCAGTCTCACCCACTCCATTATCAGATACAGGAAGCTGGACTTGATGGGCCTTTGGCCTAGCAGGGCTCTTATGTTTTTAGTCACCACCATGCAGAGGTGAGTTCATACATTCTCTTCCCTTGAATCTGGATGCTATGCATATTTAACTGAGCAGTGCCCCTGAATTTAATGGGGTTTCCTCCCTTCCAAGTAAGTGTCTGCTTTTATTTTGAGAACAGAGACTTCATATCGCTAACAATGATCAGAGTCACAGAAATGGACAAGTATTTTTTTTCTCTCTCCATCCCAGGGGAATAAAGCCTCTCTGGTTACTTTTTTTTTTTTAATGAAAGAGGTTAAAGGGTCCTCTGTCCCATGGTTGCCGATGTTATCTGATCCAGAGATGCTCTACCTTTAACAACTGATAAGTGGAAATACAGCAGCCTGCAACTGCAGTGATGGGAACAGAAAAACTTCACCTGTTGAATTTCTTCCGGTCAGTCATCCAACTGTTAAAGGTAATGGAGCAAAAAGGTTAGCTACTCAACTTGTCAAGCTGGTTGGCTTTCTCTCCCTCTTGGGGGCTGCTGTTGAAAAGAGAATGCTGGGCTAGATGGCTACTGGGCCTGATTGGATCCTATGAGGCTTTTCCTTCCCATTCCTGCAAAGGCTGACCCTTGGATTGCAGCTACACTGCTCTATACACACACTTATGTTTTTAACCCATTATTTCCTGGCCCACAGGTGTACACTTTTGCTCCCTGTTGCGTATATGCAACATTGGGCAGAAATGGCTTTTAATTCTGCTGTACGTAGGGGTGGGGGTCAGGAAACAGTGGTAGAAAGGAGGGGCACTCATTTTTTAACCCATTCCTGCCCACCCCACAAGTGTATACATTTGATCTCTGTTGTGTATATGCAACGTTGGGCAGAAATGGCTTAAATAAACTTTTGAAAGAATCCTTTGGCATCAGCAGCACTGAAGTCGCAGTGATTTTCGCGTGGACGTGCAGCAGAGGATCGATCCAGCGGAGTTGGCTGCATTTGTTTTGCTTGGCTCAGACCCGGGATTGCTGTTTGCAGTCGGAGAGTTGCAATTGAGCGGGTCGAGGGCAGGCTGTGCCTGGGAGGGAGGAGCGCGGCAGGTAGCGAGGGAGGCACCTGCTGGGTTAACGGGAGGGCGCAGCAGCAACAGGTGCCGGAGGAAGGACGCGCTGCTCTGCTTGCAGTGGCTGCTTCTCTCCAGGGAGAATAAGCGCCCAGCCTCCCAGGCAGGGGGATCTGGTGGAGCTCGGAGCAGCGCCCGGGAAGGGCGGAGGGAAGTTTGCACAGGAGGCTCCGGGCACAGAGAGGCGGCGTCATGGCCTGGAGCTGGCAGTGGCTGCTGGTCGTCCTCACCTGGTTCCCAGCAGGTGCGCTGGGGGGGGGGGGCGGCGGCTGAGTGGCCAAAGGAGCCACTTCCTGATCTCTCTGGTCTTTGGTCTTTTCCTCTCCTGGGTGATCACCTGCCGGGAGGGCATCGCGCCCCCCCCCCCCGTGGTTGCCCACCCCATTCTTTCCTACTTGGGCTTTTGTTACAGTCGCTTTCTCAGGTTTCAGATCTCTCCAGGCTTCCTTCTTGTCTTGTCACACACTTTGAAAGCACACTTTGTGTGTGTGTGTTAGGAGGAAAGCTGAAAAAAAATAAAAGGCCAGAAATCTGTGTGGCCATTTTCCTGTTTTCCTCTTTTACAATCTTAGGGCACAATCCTAACCACATCTACTCAGAAGTAAGTCCTATTTTGTTCAGTGGGGCTTACTCTTAGGAAAGTGTGGTTAGGACTGCAGCCTTATTTAGTTACAGTTACTTATTTAGTTACACTTACAAAAACTTATAGTAAGTTACGTTAACTTATCAGTTAGTACCATAGCTTACTGTCTTAAATAAGGCAACTTATTTCTCTTGCAAGTCAAAGAGAGTAAGCCATGTTCAGTGAACTTGAACTAGTGGCATAGCTAAGGGGGTAGCAACAAGCTTTAGGGGGGAAACAAGCTGAACTTGACACTAGTGGCCAGATTGTGAACATCTGGGTAGGTATGACCAATACCATTATGTTATATATAATTGATTGGGGGGAGGGTGGCAGAGCAAGTGGGAGGTGAGCTGCTGGGGGGAGGAGGCAGGTTCCCCCCCCCCATTTTCACTTTTTCAAAAGCCCAGGCTTGATGTCAGTTCCAGTTGTGACACCACTTCCAGGGCAGCATTTTGAGTTTGGCACTGGGCTACATTATCATTAGCTATGCCACTGATTGGATGTTACCAAGAGCCGTATAGCTAGACCAGTGATTTACAAATAAATAAGTGCATTATTTTACCGATGAAGTATCTCTGAATGCCAGATCAAGGGATTGGCAACAGAATTACAGGCATCTTATTGTCTTAACTGCTCCTTGAGCATCCAGTAGGCCACTGTGGGATACAGGAAATTGGAATAGATGGGCTTTTGGCCTGGTCCAGCAGAACTCTTCTTATATTCTTAAATAATGTGTGGCAACTTTACTGCTAGTGTGGTACTGTATACTGTAGAGCAGTTATTTTCAACCTTTTATATCTCCCGGCACACTGACAAGGCACTAAAATGGTCAAGGCACACCACCAGGCACACCATGCTGCCAGTGGGGGCTCACTTCTCCCTTTGGCCCTATTAATAAATGACCCCCCCAAATTCCTGTGGCACACCTGTGGACCACTCATGGCACACCAGTGTGCCATGGCACAGTGGTTGAAAATGGCTGCCGTAGAGGGAAAGTCAGATGTATAATGAGGATTTCTTATAATCTTTATAATCTCAGTTTTCAATATTCCCAGGTTATATTTTTGCTTTTTTCCAAAAATAGATTTTCTGTATCTTCACATCAGGTTATGACTTCGCATTTTATTTTTCCAATGAACAAACAGAAATTGATTTCTTAGACTTAGAAAGGAAAGTCCAGTTCAGATAGATATCAGACTAAGGCTGCAATCCTAATCACACTTTCCTGAGAGTAAGCCCCACTGAACAAAATAGAACTTACTTCTAAGTAGACCTGGTTAGTATTGTGCCCTAAATATATATCTGTGATGGTGGTATAATTAATGTCAACTCTTTAATTGGCTAACAGCAAACACAGCAGTAGAAAAAAAGACATGCAATGTATTGGCAACATATATAATCTTTTCAAATTAGTATTTTCCTTAGAGGGACCTCTTTGAAATCAGAAAAAAAAACCACTGTTTTATTGTATGTGATACAGTATCAACAACAGAAGGCCATGGGGGAGGAGCATTTCCTCATTGCTAGGCAATCAACCTACCCAGCACTCATGGAATATAGTTTGCTCATCCCTGGATTTATTAGGGTTCTGGAAGGTGGCAGCAGGTGCCTTAAAATAAAATAAAAAATCAGTGGTGGGGAAGATATGAGGGGGATGAAAGCACACAGCAGCATTGAGCCAAGAGGAGGAAGAAAATGCACAGAGACAGACTGTTCCCCAGAATGGCCTTGTGGTAAGAGCAGCTCTGGTCTCCCATTCCCTCACACTGAGGTAGAACATGTAAGAATTTCAAAACTGCAGAAAGCAACAGGTGCAGGTTGTCCACAGCTGCCTGTAGAAAATTATGGTTGGAGCATCATTGCCACTGCTAAAACTCTGATGTTCCACAATTAATAGATCCATAGGATCTATAGTGTATCTACAGGACTGTTTTAGTCACATCCATAGAACACCTTGCCCCAGGAATACCAGGTGCTGTAGGCTTATACCATAGTCTTTCAAGACTGAAGGTTGCCAACCAGTTCATGCATTCACTAAGGCACTTTGCAAGTGTAGTAAAGCAGTAGAGTGAGCCCTTCCTCTCCACCTTGCAGATAGCCCCACTGTGAACCAGGCCCTTTGTTCCAAGCAAGACACTCCTCCAAGTTTTTGAAGGAGGGAAGAAATCACGTAAATTAGACCTCTAAGAGATCAGGTGTTCTTACATTCACTCTAAGGAGATAGGTGTGTGGTGGAGGGAATGGCTTAAAAGATTTCTCCTGCACCTTGGATTTAGACAAGCCTGGTATTTTTTACTGCCTGTTGAAAAGAGGTTGCTAGTGTAATATGTGTAAGTTTTGCCTCAAAAAGAAATGGATAGTTTTTAAATACACATTATATTAGCTAAACTTCTGTTCCTCTTATCATGGGCAAATAAGATAATACAAGAAAAGTATTTGCAGCATTAGCTATATCAGAGATAGCAAGTACTTGAGATAACAAAATATAAATAATGTGCTGTGCTAGACATGCTTTCAGCAATGTTGCCTCTGTGGATTCAAGTTAAAATAGGATTTCTTAGAGAAAGAGACTTAAGAGAGCATGTTGATCATATAGCATGTTTCAATGGGTCGCAGTTCTTCAAAAAGCATATTAGGTATTTTCTCTTTATTTGGTAGGGACCACTAGATCTGGTCAAGTTCTTGATAAAAAATGGGGGGGGGGGAAATTGTGGATGGTATTAAAGAATTTTCAGGGAAGTCTTTTGTGGCAGTTGTCTAGTTGTCAATTGCAATTGACATCATCCTGAGAACCAGAAGTCATAGCATATATCCCAAGCATCCAATGAATAAGCCAACCTATAGAAAATTTTATTGTACTGACCTTTCTCTGACTGCTATGAAACCTTTCCATTCATTCTGCTGGGTGCAGAGATGGTACACTTTCCCCAAAGAGTGGCTTTTTGTGTGACTTTTGTGTGACTGAGCGGCCCGCTTGGAGGCAGGCTGTGCAGCATGGCCTTTCCCAGTTTGAAGAGACACTTTGCCAACAGTCTGAGGCTAAGAGGCAAAGAAGGAAGGCCCGTAGCCAGGGAGACAGACCAGGGACAGACTGCACTTGCTCCCGCTGTGGAAGGGATTGTCACTCCCGGATTGGCCTTTTCAGCCACACTAGACGCTGTGCCAGAACCACCTTTCAGAGCGCGATACCATAGTCTTTCGAGACTGAAGGTTGCCAATATATATATATAATATGTGTGACTTTCCATACCTGTTCATGAACTGTATTCTTTGTTGCAGGTTGCCTCTCTGTTCTGGTGTCTGTGCCCAATACTGAGCGATACACGACTTTATTTGCATCTGTGACCCTCCGGTGTGACTACAGTACCTCAGCACCACTGCAGGATGTGGTGGTGACCTGGCGCTATAGGTCCTTCTGCAAAGACCCCATTCTTGACTACTACTCTGCTGGTGAGTGCTTCCAGTCTCCACAAGCAAAAAAAGGCAGGAGGAGGGGCACTTCCTAAGGAATGCACCCTTGTGACCAAACCCAGTGATCCCCAGTCTTTTGAATTGAAACTGGCAGAGCAGCATCTATAGAATTCCATTCTAGTTCTTAGCTGCCTCTGCTTTTACCCATCATGTTTTTTCTCTTATTGTTGGAGTGAATAGAGCCCAGAGAAGGAGACCTTTGTGACTGTAGTTTTAGGGGGGAAAAATCCCCCTCTCTGGCAGATGCTCTGCTTTGGTTCAAGAAAAGTCTAAAGTGTAAGATTCATAACAACCAGTTCTGAAAAGCTTTATTTTAATAATAAAATGCATTTTTGAAGGAACCCTTTGCCTAGATTACACAAGGGCAACAAACCCTCATAGTTCAGATTTCTGCCCCCACAGAATCAGCAATAAAAGAGTATTGATTCTGACTTGACTGGCAGGCAGTCATCATTATCACAGACAGATAAAAAAGAAACAGATAAGAACACAGTCATGGACTCTTCCAGTACTCCAGACTACGTCACACATTTTGGGCTCCATAAGCTTTGTCAGAATGATTTCTGTGTTTGCCCTGTAACATTTCTGACCTTTTCATCTTCTTCTTTCTGTGATATACCCTGAGAGCGAAGCCTTCATTCTGACTATGAGTCATAGTTCTGTCACCCTAATGTGTATCCCAAAGTTTATTTCCCTAGTCAGCTTGACAGAAATAAAAATGCTAAAGCTTGTATAGTGATAGCCGTTGCCCACTAAAAAGCTACTTTTGCCTTTTGGTAATCTATAGATGCGCCTGCATCATTTTTTGCGGATGCCTCTTATGTTAAGTGAGCAATGTAAATGGTACGTGGTGTCATATTTTTCCAGACTTTCAAGGGACAGCCTTGAATATTCACAGTGGGAACTATTTAAGTGACTGTTGCTTTTGTACTTTATTGCTTTGTTTGCAGCCTATCAAGCAGGCCTAGCTATTGGACAAGATCCTTCCAATGACTGCAATGACAACCAACGGGAAGTCCGAATTGTTGCTCAGAAAAGAGGACAGAATGAACCAGTGCTGGGTGTTGATTACAGGCAGCGGAAGATCACCATCCAGAACCGTAAGTGACTATCAAGATACAAGAGGAAAGTGAAGGTGACAAATTGGAAGCTGTCCAACACCTTGTGAATGTTGTGTGACAAATGTGATTTTAGTCATTTCACTCCATGGCTCTTGTGCCTTGTGGGCTAAAATTGCCATCAAGCTTTCACACCATCATTGCAAAAAGCAATGGGTCTGTTTAATCATATCATCTATGAAAAGGCTATTGCAAAAAAAGTGTGTATCTTTATTATCTTCCTAGAAGGACGAGAATAAAAGAGCAGATTTTTTTAAAGAAAAAATGTTGTACATTGGAAGTCATTGCAATGTACATGATTTTTATACAACTTTTTCCTATGACAATAGTTCAACAGCTATACAGGGTTTGAGAGTATCAGCTCTTGGTCAGGGTGCATCTCATGTTTCCACTTTTGTGCTAATATGAGGAAAATCCTATAAAAAGGCAGAAATTACAGAACAATTCCTCATTAGCATCATGTCTTCAGTCATGCAGTGTGCCAACCAGGCTAGTCCTGAATAAACAAACAAACACACCCACCCACTCTGTTTGTTGATGGATGAGGATGACTGCAGGATGAATATAAAAGCAGTGTGGAATGCAGATGTTTGATGTGTAACCAGTCATATTCTAACAGCCCAATCCTAACCAACATCCTAGCATAGATGCACCCATGCCTATTGGGGGAAGTGCTGTATTCTTTGGTGATGGGCAGTCACCTCCTTGAGAGGTGAGACCTCCTCAAGGGAGAAAGCTGGTTAGGATTGGGCTATAAGTCCTGCACAGATGTGCCCTAAGAGTGAAAGATTCCATTATTAATCACTAAAGAGAATTGTTTCATGTTGTTTAAGCCTGTTTCTTGTGTAGCCAAAGGATTGCAGTCCTAGCTTTTCCGGAGTCTCTTTCCACCATTAATTTTGTAATAATGTGCTTGCTACAGTAGTTGGGAGAAGAACTTGAAAACAAGTCAGTCATTTTCTTGACCATGGGTCTCCAAACTACGACCTGGGGCCTGAATCTGGCCCACCACAAGATTTTATCTGGCCCACAGCAACTTGGGTTTTTTGTCAGAGCATTTGCTAATTTTTTACTCATTATATATCATTTCTCAGTTTAAGCATGGCATTCTTTGTAATTGTCACATTTCTCTTTTGATTCATGCTGATTACAAAAAAGATCCAAGTAAAACTTATTCATTCATTTATAAAACTGATTTTTTTTCAACCTGTGGAAAATGTGTAAAATATTCTATTTGGCCTTTGGACTAAAAAGTTTGGTAACCCCTGGGCTTGACGCTATGCTGTGTTTCTCCTTCATAGAAGCTGATCTTGTGATCAGTGAGGTGATGTGGTGGGACCATGGAGTCTATTACTGTACTGTTGAGGCTACTGGAGATACTGCTGGTGACCCAGACAAAGAGGTCAAGCTCATTGTTTTGAGTAAGTTGCACCATTTGATGTTTCTCCATGTTGCGATAACTTCTTTGCCACCTGTGAGGTTTTGGAGCACAAAAACATAGGAAGCTGTCTAATACCAAGTCAGACCCTTGGTCAGTATTATCTCTACTGACTAGCTATTGCTGTCCAGGCTTCCAGTCAAGGGTCTTCCCACCTCTGCGTGGAGCTACCAGGAATTGAACCTGGGACCTTCTGTATGCAAAACATGTGCTCTGCCATTGAACACAGCCTCATCCCAAACAAGAGTAGAAACTACAAGAGGACCTGCAGTCTGATCCTAAAGTTGTTTAATCAGAAGTATGCTTCATTGAGTTCTGTGGAACTTTCTGATAAATATGGTTAGAATTATAGCCTCTCAACCTGATTCTATGCATCATTCCTCGATGTAAGCCCTATTAGAAATGACATCAACAACTACAGGAGGGATAGCTAGTTGAAAAAAAGGATGCACATACAAGGTGTTCTAAACATTGCCTCTGCCCCTCCAGCTTACCTCTCTGTAGTCTTTCCCTCCAAGTGGTTTTCTCCTCTGTTGAACTTTGACTGAACTCCAGATCACAATTTGATGTTTCCCTGGGTCAACACACTTTTCCATCCTCAATGTTTTAAGTTTTTAAAGATGCTTTAAAGATGTCTACAACAGAGATGGTTGGGCTGCAACTGAAAACAGAAAGCGATTTTCAGGTTTACATGTTGCTGCTGTTGTTGGACATAAGAAACACAGAAGAGGCAACAATAACCTTTTTGCAACTTGCTCTCTGTAATATTTGTAAAGGATGCTCCCAAAATCTGGAAGAAGCATTGCCTGGCTTTGACTTCTATCATAACTGCTTATTCAAATCCCTGTATGAATAAAGGCCCAGTGACCTGCAGTTTGAAATTTAATTTTGGAGCTAGATATTCTGTGTGAAAGTTAGTTCCAAAGGATAAGTATTTGTTTGACAGGGAGAACGGGAAAATCTTTTTGGGGTGGTAGCAATGCAGGAAGTTGATGATCAGGTGTCAAGCTAGAAGGAAAGCAAACATTTTGGTGGTCCCTTTCCTCCTCTTCCAATCAGATTGGCTGACTGTGATCTTCATAATCCTTGGTTGCCTCCTCCTCTTGCTGCTGATTGGAGTGTGCTGGTGCCAGTGCTGTCCTCAGTATTGCTGCTGCCATGTCCGCTGTCCTTGCTGCCCATCTTGTTGCTGTTGCAATGAAAAAGGTAAATCATGAAACAGCATTCCACACATTGATTCACTAACACCAACAGCAAATCAGACATACTGAATATATGCTTAAGTGGCTTGCAAGCTATTTGACATTCCTCTTTTCAGTCTTCCTGCAGGTTCTTTATAAACACCTAGTTGTACAGCATCCCAAATATGTGTAAATTCTACTTGCACTTTTGTCTGTACTTTTCTCTATAGCCACACTTTTCCGCCATTTACAGTTTTTGTTTCAGTCTTTAGAAAAGTTCTGGCTACCTCATGAGACATTTCAAACTGGGGACTCAAGAACATATATGTGTGAGGGATATTGTGCAGAAAGACTCCAATTGCCTATGCAGTGCTGTCCAGACAAAAAAAAATCTGCCTGAAATCAGAACTGCATGTTGAGCAGGAACAAAATTCGGGCTGCAGTATTCAGTCAGTTAAAACTAGAGTAATCCATTGAAATTGTCTCCTGATTGACTGGGTAATTTAGAGTGCCAGGAAGGCATTAACCTTGCTTTTTGTTATCTCTAGCCCTGGAAAGACATCACTTCATGAAACAGGCTCGAGATATGTTCCCTTGGATGGCTCACTCCCACTCATCTTCATACCAACTCAACCCACTGCTACAAAAAGGTAAGACTATGGTTGCAGGTCTGTTGGAGAACCTGGACCCTTCTGTATTGATTCAGACCTTTCTGTATAGTGTTTTGGATCTTCACTAACAAGAGTACCTGTAGCTTGGCTTAAAAATGTAAACTCTTCTATGGTATGGAAAAGATCAAAGCTCAAAAGTTTCTGCTGTTCATGGTCAGGGCAATGTGTGTGTTCTGTGCTTGGGAACAGAACAAGTAAATAATTTAGTATCTTGCTCAGATTTGAGTTTTGGCTTACTCTTTTTTTCTTATTAAAAATAACCCACAAGTTTCCTGCCCTTTTGACTGCTTAAATGTGCAGTTCCTCATGGAATCTGTGGATCCTAACAGAGTTGAGCAGAAGTCCTTGCAGCTAATAACCTAGGTTCTTTTAGCATTCTGCATTTCTTCATATTCTGTTACTTATTGCTAATTATGCAATATTATGGATATATTATGCAAAATGTATACATGTTTGTATAGTTTTTATATATTTTTTTCAGTTGCAGAATGTAGTGTTCTTGTGGGTTTTTGTGGAGAAGGCTGAGATTAACACAGAGTATATGTGGTCTTAATTACAGTCAGGCTCTTACATGAACCACCAGCATAGGATCCTGTGACTGAAGACAAATGGTGGAGTTTGTAATAATCTGTTCATCCTTACAGCCGCAAAGAAGGTTTTGAATTGTTGGTTGCATCCACTCCTGCTTACCGATTTGAGGCCATGGCAGAGACAAGGGAATTATTTTGGAATAGTTACATATATGGAACCATTTACTTTTTTGGGGTTGTGAGAGATGTGTTTAAGCATTCACAGAGCATAACTGAAAATCTCTATACAGTTATTGCCTTCTCTTCAGTCCTTTCCTTGGATAAGCATTCCTGTGCAGCTACGTGATCCTCTAAATTAGTATCTCTGTGTTTCCTTGATTTTATATAGTTACTTGATTTGATCAATAGTTTGGCAAACTACTTATAATATAGACTAATGCAGTATAAAGCTTTTTAATTTGCAAACTATTTAGTATCTCCTCCCACCTAGTATGGTGGGTGGGGTAGCAGCCAGAGATGCCAGGTAACTAATTTTGCTGCTTAACATAGCCGCCTCACCTTCCTGCCAGTTTCCTCCCTTGCTTACTGGACAGAACTCACCTCCCCATCAAGGGCTCTGCTTAGGAGGTAGAGAGCCTCTATTCCTAGAGCACCTTTGTGAGGAAAGAGGCGTAGGAACTGTGGCACTACTGACTGAGCTGAGTTCGATCCAGTAAGCAAGGGAAGAAACTGGCTGCAGACAGTTCTGTTACAGTAAAAGCTTAGACAAGTATATTTGGGCACCCTGGGGAGACTGCAGGAGGCTTGGGTAAGTGCTCCCAAGCCCCTGCAGCCCCCTGAGCGGCGCGATCCTGGGGATCGCGCTGCTGCCTCCTCCCTGCCTCCAGGCTGCCCCCGCCCCTTAAGGGGGCAGAGGCCAGGGCCCACAGGCTGGGGCGTCACAACGCCCCAGTTTGATAAGCCCTGAACTATGGGGTCACGAAGAGTTGAACGCGGCTTAATGACTGAACAACAACTGTGGTTCAAAGCTTTCCTGGGACACTCTGTACTGTATTTCATACGTAAAGTAATGGCTATCCATCACTGATACTCTTTCATTTAGAAATCTGCAGCTATTTAGCTATACAGGTTAAGTCTTGGAGTTTGCGAGGTTTCTGTTCACAGAACTCACATAGATGGCAAAAATTGCATTAAAGCAAATCCATTTAAAAAACAGTGTCCCTTTGCTACGTGATTTAAAAACAGCCTTGCTGACCTTTGTGATGTAAGACAGTCATTAGGCAACCAATTCATCAATCAGTCTTAGAAAGGCTTCACTCTGAGCCATTCATCCCTCCCTTCACCCCAAGTAAAGTGGTTAACTTTCTTTCACATGCTCAGGGAAAGGAAGGGGTCACTTGCCTTGGAGTGAAGCTGTTCTAAGTGCCTGGAGAGAGAATGGTTGATGAATTGTCAGTCGACTGCCCTCTCTCTAATGAAGCTATTATTAAATAAGTTTTTTCTTTTAATTTAAAGGACACTTCTCATTGCATTGAAATAAAATGGCAGGTAAAAAAAAACCCATAGATAATTAGGTTATACCTTTAAATGTTTAAACATTTATGGCAAGACACAGAAGATCTAGATTCTTTTCCAAGGCCTGTTCCTTTATAAGAAACAGGACATTAAAGAAAAAAATGGAAGTTTGGTTTGACCCTCCTTGATAGAAAGGAGTTGGATTGAAACTAGTTTTGAAGGTGCCAGACCCATCCTGGTTTTTCATAATCGTATATAAAGGGAATGGATGAAGGGACACTAATTTTAATAGCAGAAAGGGCATGCTCATGAAGGGTGCAGAACTCTGCTTCCTTCTCTAGCTTACACTCTGCAGTCTTACACTCAACTCCATTTTTTTTCTCTGACCACACTTCAGTCGAAAATGAAGTCATCTGGGACACAAGCAGTTAGGTTGTGGTGAGGTTTGCATGAGAAAGGGGTTCGGCTCCCTGTTTGTTTTAGTGCATAATGTGTGTGCACATAGACGCTTTATATGTGAATTAGGGCAGACTTGTTTCGAAAGGTCTGCTTCTGTCCCATCTCACATGATCCCCTATCTTCATGGTTAATTGGAAATCTTATCTTCTGCATTGTCTTTCCCCTGACTACTGATGTCTCTTTTCCATGTTTCTTAGATGTGTCTCTACCAAGTAGTCAACGGCTTATGCCTCCACTTGCCCAGGTGCCTCCCAACAATAAAGTCTTGGACTACCTTGAGTCTGAGATCAGGAACCTCAACCCAGCACAGACCCAGTTGCCTTCGCACCACATTGGGAGCAGCCGGCACCCTAGTATACTCACTTCTTTGGGCTCGGAGATTGTGGAACGTAGAGTAATCCAGCTGCCTCCCATCATTGAGCGTATCCCATCTTCTCAGAGGACTAGCATTTCATCACATCCTCAGCAGTCTATTCGTAATCCAAGACCGCCAAGCCACGCAAGTGAAGATGAGAGGGAGGGAAGGAGGAGGAGGCTTTCGTCATTGGATGAAGAGTCTCGTTTCAGCAACTATCGCGAATCATGGGAGAGGCATGGAGATCGTAGAGTCGAGAGGTGGAGGGACGACAGTCATTATGATAGGTCACGAAGTTTCAGGCCCGATGTATCACCTATACTGCGCAGGAGGAACAGTCTTGATTCCTACCCAGAGGATGCCAGAAGGGAGCACACTGGTCGACAACAGTCCAACAGAAGACATCGATATTCAGAGAGGCAGATCAATCAACACCTCAATGGACGGGATAGTGGCTGTTATCGCCGTGGCTGGCAACGGCGTCGCAGCTATTCTCCACCATCCCGTCGGGAGTCCTGGAGCTCAACTGATGAGGAATATGCACGTGCAAAGAGAAACATAAGGCAACATTATGAGCGCCACTTCCCAGATTGGCCAGAAGAGAAACCCCCTAGTTATCGCTCTATAGAAATCACTCCAGCCAAAAAAACCAGAAGCCCCAGAGAGCAACAGTCGGTAAATATTCCTTTCTTGCAACAAATATTAACTTTTGTGTTCTCATGGAAATCATTGACAGCCTCGTTGATCTGTTATTAAAATCCAATAACTCACAGTGTGGAGTTATTGGATTAAAATCCAATAACTCACAGTCCTTCATTAGGACTGATATTTAATTTAATAAAGGTATTTACCTAAGTGTTTCCATACTGTGGCTTTTGGATTATCTCATAGGTCTGTAAGTTGCATTCTGCAACATGTTGATGTGTGGCAGAGGCTGAGGACAGATGGACTGTAAAAGAGAGGCAAGAATGGCCTCAGTTTCAATTAGTATGCTCAAAATATTGCTGATGGTGCATGCACAGTGCAATTAATGTATTTTTGTATAGCATCTGTCTTCAGGCAGAGATAGGCTCATTAGTGCTTGGGCAGGAATCAGAATTTAGTTATTGGTGTAACTCACGTTGTATCCTTTGCTCCAATGTCTTGCGATAAATCAGCCTCAGACCAGGTAGTGGTTGAATTAACCCCATCTTAAAGCACTGAAACAATTGATTGCTGCCTCAGGAATTTATTATAAATGCTGTGCTCTGTTACTCTTTAGGCTTCTCATACTAACACCAACTTCTTTTTTCTCTTCTAGGAGAAAGGCAGCTCTCGTAGTGGAAGGAGTGTTGTCATTTAGACTTTTTGCTTTGCCTCCATATAAAATGGAGCAGCTTCATCTCTCTGTGCAGGAGATGTTCATATTTGCCTGCAAACATTAGCTGGCAGGTATAGTAGGCCAGCAAGAGATCTGTACCTTCTCTTCAGCTTCAGCCCACATGTCCTCAACTGGGGTACTTTGCCTTCTAATGGTCTGTGCAATGGTTTATTAACATTGTTAATGAAAACAATGGTGCTCTCTAAGAATCTAGAGCTAGAGAATCACCCTTTTGAAGAACATTTCGTGAAACTACATCACTGAGATTGGATATGTGTATGTGCTATATGCTCGCAATCTCCCACTGGTACAAGTTTGGCTAGATCATGCTCAGCATTAAGCACTTTTAAACTTGCAGTCCTAGCAATTTGTAGTTGGAAGCAAGTCCAGTTGAAATAAATAAAACTTACTTTTAAGTGAACATGGTTAGGATTGAATTTCAAGTACCATTGACTTCATTGAGGCTTCAAAGTGCTCAACACTGGCAGATGTGTCCATTCTCTATGGAAATATGAACAGAGTAGCCAACTTATTGTAGATTGCAAGGAAAATGGTTGGTGACAGATTGTTTTTAGAATGTTAATCTACTTGCTTCCTGCAAGGAGAGATTCTTCTGTTCTGCATTTTTTAAGATTGTGAACCCTTTTAGGACAGGGACCCATTTAGTTATTTGATTTTCTCTGTAAACTGCTTTGTGAACTTTTTGTTGAAAAGCAGTATATAAATGGCTTTTGATAACATCGACCATGGTATCCTTCTGGGCCGATTGGCTGAGTTGGAGGCACTGTCTGGCGATGGTTCCGCTCCTACTTGGAGGATCGGTCCCAGATGGTGGTGCTGGGGGATGCCTGTTCGACGCCCTCGCCCTTGAGGTGCAGGGTGTCACAGGGTTCAGTTCTGTCCCCCATGCTATTTAACATCTACATGAAACCACTGGGAGAGGTCATCCGGGGATTTGGAGTAGGGTACCATCAATATGCCGTTGACACTCAGCTCTATCTCTCCTTCAGACTCCAGGGTGGCAGTTGAGGGCCTGGAGCGCTGTCGAGAGGCAGTGAGGATATGGATGGGGGCCAACAAGCTGAAATTAAATCCAAATAAGACAGAGGCTCTCCTGGTTCGGAAATCCTCAATGCAGGTGCTGGACTATTAGCTTGCGCTGAATGGGTTTGCACTCCCCCTGAAGGAGCAGGTCTGCAGCTTGGGGGTCCACCTGGACTCGCAGCTGCTCCTGGATTCCCGTTTGGCGGCTAGTTGGCATGTGGTCAAGCTGACCAAATGGGCAGAAGAAGCTCCCAGCGTGTAGGGACTAGACAAGCTTGAGTGTTCAGGGGTCACTTCAGAGGTCTGGCACTGATGGCCCATATCCATCAAAGGGTCCACCTGGCCAGGTCAACCCCTGAACCCCCTCTTTTGCCAGCATGGGAGGCACTATAGAGGGCCCACTGCAGGACTTTGTCACAGGGTCCCCAGCCACCAGGTAGGCTGGTGCTGTTGGTGTTCATTCCTTATGTAGAATCATAGATACTGAAGCAGGAATAATCTGTTTTGTGCACAGTGTCTTGCATAGAAAGCTGCCTTCTACTGAGTCAGGCTGCTTGTCTATCAAGCTCCATTTTATCCATTTTGGCAGAGGCTTCTTAAGGGTCTAGGCAGGACCCTTCTTCTCCAAACCTATGTGGAGATGCTAGGGGACTGATCTTGGGACCCTCTGCATACAAAGCCTGTACTCTACCACTGAACCATGGCCTTCTGCCAAGCATAATATGTCTGGAGATTTAAGGTTGTTTTACACACCCAAATACCTTTTCTCCAAATTACTCTATATTGGGTGCAGCGGAATGTAAACTGGCTCTGCTGTAATGTCTCATGCTTGAGGTGATATGGAAGCTCCTGTCATGTTTCAGCTTTTGTGACTGATTTGCGCATACAGGTTATCACTTGGTGCTGTGTTCCGATGCTGAGCATGCATGCGTGACCAGACCCCTAGAGATCAGCAGAGTCTGTAATATTGCATTTAGGTAGCTGAGAAGCAATTCTGAAACCACATTCCTGTGACTTATTCATTCTCTCCTATATAAGAGAGCAGGGAAAGAACCACTAATTCTCGTTCAACCACCCCGCGTTGGATATCTGATATTGCAGTTGAATTCGGTATTGAGGGTAAATGTAGATTGGATTTGGCTTAGCCCGGATCCTGATAAAAGCAGTCTTTTGGTTGCGTAACTTCTTGCTAATGACATTTTGTATAAGCAATGACTTGAATGAACTGTACAATGTAATCAAATAGAATTTTTGAAAATAAACATGATGAACAGTAGATTTTGAAATATGCTGTTGCACCAAAATATACTGGGAGATAACACTGGGAGTTTGATGTGAGATGATATGAAAATATTTGAGAGCCAATGTAGCATAGTGGTTCAATACAATAGTTTATTTTAACGTGCTCTATGTGGGGCTGCCCTTGAAAACGGTTCGGAAACTGCAACTAGTGCAGAATGCAGCGGCCCATGTGATTACTCTGTTTGACTCATTCAGTCCGCTTCTCCAGCGGCTGCACTGGCTGCCCATTCATTTCCAGGCCCAATTCAAGGTGCTGGTTTTGACCTTTAAAGCCCTACACTGCTCTGGGACAGCATGTTTTAGAGATCGCCTACTCCCGTACAATCCGGCTCGTCCTCTTAGGTCATCAGAGAAGGCCTTTTTACAAGTGCCGCCGCCTAGGGAGGTACGTGGGGCGGCGGCAAGAAATAGGGCCTTCTCAGTAGTGGCACCAACACTATGGAATTCCCTTCCCCTTGACTTAAGTACTGCTGCCTCTCTTGAAACTTTTTGGTGAGGCCTGAATACCCTTCTGTTTAGACAAGCCTTCTGAGTTCCTGGCCTTTTTAACATCTTTTTTAACATCTTTTAATATCTTTTTTAACATCTGGTTACAGGCCTGATCCTTTTCTAATTTGCTGCGCTATGCTCTTTTACCTAGTTATTTTTTTTCTTATCTGACTACTGTTTTTATGATATGTTATGTTTTTATCTGTTTTTAAATTATGTTTTGTAAGTTGTTTTTTAACCTTGTTTGTAAGCCGCCTTGAGTCCCTTTGGGGAGAAAGGCGGAGTAAAAATAAAGTTAATAATAATAATAATTCAAGCACTGGATTAGACTGGGGAACCCAGGTTCAAATTCCTGCTAGCCATAAAATCTACTGCAGTGGGCCAATCACTGTCTCGCAGCATAACCATCACAGGGTTCATGTGTGGATCAAAGGGGGTGATTGTAGACACTGACCTGAACTTCATGAATGAGGATCATATGATGATATATTGGTGGTGGTGGTATTATGCTGTTCACACATGCCAGTAATCCTTTATTACAGTACAGCAGTAAGACTCTGTCAGACCCATGCAGTGTTCCGTATGATGTGCATGCATCTGAAGAAATCCCCAGAATGCAGTTCTTGATGAAGTCACTAGAGGGAGGAAGTAATCGGCCACAGTGAGAGAGTCAAAGAACAGATTTTGAAGTCTCCCTCTGAACATGTAATTCTGAAAGCCATTTCATACATCACAGTTTTTCCTATGAAAAGCTTGTCTGGTGTGCAATATGACAGTTTGTTATTCAATCTATATACTCATGGCAAAAATCAGCTTTATGGATGTAGATGATGAGGAGTGTGTGTGTGTGTGTTTTCAAAGAGATTGTCTCTTATCACTTTCAAAACTGGCTATAGTAAGAAACTGTACAGTTATCAAAGGACTGTTGCAGGAGATATTGAAGTGATGCTTATTTCACTGTGCTGCTTAGCTACATAAAACTAAAATACAGCACAAGGATTGTGACAATGACCGTCTTGTCTCTCTCAGTATTGGGGGGGGGGGTGTCACAGAGGATTTAGAAAGGTTCTCTAAGTGCGTCTGAAAACCACTCTAGCTACTCAGGACTGTGCAGTCTCCATTCTGGTCCCTGTGATCCTAAATGGCCAGGGGCTACTACAATTGCAAGCAGGGAAGAAGCATCAGCCAGCTTTTAATGTTGAGAGAGACTGGTAAGTCAAGAGTTCAGATTCATCCATGAGGCTCACTGAATGACCTTGAACTGATATACAGTGGATTATATTTTGATATACTCAACCTGACCTACCTCACAGGGTTGCTGTGAGGATAAAAGGGAGGAGGAGAGAACTTTATCTTCCTTAACTTGGCAGAGAGACAGAATAAATATGTGGGTAAGGATCATGTAATCCAATGCCTTGCACCCCACAGTCTCTTATCTTGTAATGGATACTGGGTTGTACCTCCTTAGCTTAGATTGCACAGTGCTTCATGGCCAAAAAACCTGCTGCTCCCAAGAAATGACTTGAAGTTGCTTGCACTGTTAGACCAATCTTGGGAAGTACAATTGAAACTAGAACTGAATCAGCAAGTAGCACACAATGCCTCAAGAGTGATATATTGAGAGAATCCTTCTCTGATTCTTTTCAGAACATGACAGTTAAAAATCACACAAACAGGAACTGTGCGTGCTTTGTGTAATAGCACACTTATCTTCAAACTATTATGTAGATCAGTCATAAGATTGAGTTGTATGGAATATCCAAGTTCTTAAAGGGGTAGATTTTGGAAATGGACATGGTATGGAGAAACATGCTATACTATACATAATTTGTTTTACAGTGTAATCTTAGACATGTCTACTCAAAAGTAACTCCCAGTGTGTTCAGTGGGACTCCCAGGAAAGTGTGTACAGGGTTACAGCATTATTCCCATTTAAGTGTGTATAGGATTGCAGCTTTACTCTTATTTTCAGATTGCTACTATTTTAAATTTTGTTTGCAGTATGTGTTCTGATTCAGATTGCAAGCTATGTCCCTTTAGTAATATAAAATTGTGGCTGTACATGGAACCCCCAGCACAATCAAAGAGCAGAAAGAACAAAGCTAGAACACTCACATACTTGCAAATATATCCATAAATAGAATTTTAATTTAGTAGACTTCAGTTTGTGGTAGCAGCAAAAGATCATCACGCCCCAAAGACAAAAGCCTCTATTACTTCCCCTTTGGCAGCAACTTGAAATCAATTAATCTTCTTACTTCAACTTGTTTTCCCTAGAAATGAATTTGACTATTAAAAGAAAGTTGTGCTTTGTAAAATTTCTGTTCATTTTTATAAGGTTTTCCTTTTGTTTAGGATTGGAAAACTGTAGGTTTGTTTTTGTTTAATATTATTTCAAAACCCTCTGTTTGAATAAGAAAACTGTCACTCATCTTCCAAGCCTGTTTTCACAAATAACTCATTAACAATATTCACACATAACTAGGAGAGAAGTTGAATAATACTTGTTAGTCTCAAGAAAAAAGCAGACAGTGATTAAAGCACTTTTCCAAGCCACTTGTGAAAGACTGACTTTCTAGCTTAGTTCATCTTTATTTATGGTAGAAGTTCATCCCTATTTATGGTACAGAAGACTGTACCAAAAAAAGTGGGTGATCTTGTTTTGTGAACAATATGTTGATGGATAATACTTGAAAAGAGTTGAAGGTATTATGACCATGTTTATTCATGGTGTGTGCACACCCATTTTTTTTGTTCTGGTATTGTCTCTAACCAAACAGGTTTTGCATTTTGTGAAGTTCCACAAAACTTGATGGACAGGAATGGTACAAAAATGTGTGAACAATGTGTGGCTGTAGGGCTTATTTCCATTCTAGCAGATATTACGCAAGATAATTGCTTAACAATCTTAGATGTGTATGAATAGCACATAAAAAACTGGGATTTGGTGAATGGTGAATATTTACTTCACAGTACCTGGACTACAAAATGAGTGATAGTGGCCACCAAAAAACTGGCAAATTTTACTGGTACTTCATCTGAATAGTACTTCGTTACTGATGGGTCTGCATGAGTGGTGCTAGGAGAGGAACAACAATTGGGATTTTCCACACACTGTCTGTTGGTGTGCACCGATCAGCACATGATTTTTTTACATCTGTCATACTGAAAGGTGAATGTTGTGTGATGTGGTACTACTCACTCAAGGTACATGAGATCTGTGAAAATACATAACCTTTGAAAAATAAAAGAACAGGAGGTTTAATGGGGAACAGAGATGCAAAATTAATGCAGGGAGGCTGATCAGCTACATGCTCCCACACGGCTTTGATGGCTCAGATGGAATATGGTACCTAATCTGTGTCATCTAGTGAAGTCTGAGTGGATTAGGTGTTTTTATGTATCAGTGGAGATTATAGCAGTTCCATACTTGGCAAGAAGATACCTAGAGTGTGTGAGAAGGCTTCACATTTTTTGTGCAGTTTTTAATCTCTGCTCCCCCATGCTGCATCTTCCCCTCAGTTTATCAGTGGTTTTTAGTACTGTTTGCCTTTCAGAAACTCACTGTATGATTGTTTTCCTTACCTGTTTGATTCTTTTTTTTTGCAAGGCTTTCATCTCCATGGTATGTGATGTATGCCACCTGAATACTTCTCATATATTTTGTGCTGTCTCGCAAGTCTTGGAAATAACACAAAAACCCTTCTGTGAGAATAACCCTTTCGTGCAACAAGTCCTCCTAGACTCAGTAGAGAGATTAGTCAGCTTCTCTTTCAGTTTCAGAAGCTGCTTTCTGCTTTGTGTTGGCTGACTCAAATCAAGCAAACTATCTCCACTATGCAGGTTCAATACAGCTGGGGGGGGGGAACCCCAGTGTTACTTACCAATCTTCTAAGCCTACACATTTCCCATATCTCAGTTTTAAGGTGTTCAGACTGTATATAGCTGTAATTCCTTTTAGTATTATCATATGAAATGTGTCATCATGATGTAGAGTAAGAATAGTGGAGCAGAAGCCGACTGAACATTTTCCCTTTCAGGTAGGACTTGGATCAAGTGAGAATTTTTAGAACAAAGGTAACTGAAGTCAAGGGCATGTTTAGAGGTTGAAACTATGAATGGTGCAAAGAAACTAGGTTGAAATTTATCTTGCATGCTAGCGGTTGGAGATCACGTACTAAAACGAAATGGCAGATTCAGGACAGTGGAAATACTCCTTTATACAGTGCATAATTAACTTATGGAATTGACAGCTGCAAGATACCATGACTGCTGCGAGTTTAGCTGGCTTTAAATTAGGATTAAAGACATCACTGGAGGTGTTAGCCAGGATAGCAGGATGGAATCTTCAGCTTCAAAGTCAATGTAGTGTGGAATCCCAATAGCACAAACACCAAGGGAAGACTTTTATTTTAATCCCTTTGTTGTAAGCTTTCCAGAAGCACCTAGGTGATCCCTGTTGACTACAGAATGCTGGGCTAGATAAACCTTCCACCCAATCCAATGGGGCTGTTCAGATTTTCTTACAAGCTATGGAGAAGGATGGACAAAGGGAATTTTAGATAATTTCATTTCCTCCACTTTTACTTTGCCCCTTGTCCTTCTAAAGAGCTAAACTGCTGGAGTAATAATCTGAAACATGGATGGGCACAATATGGAGAAAAGAGCAGGTGGTGAGTGTAGAAGTTGCTTAAGCCTCTTGTTCCTCCTGATTTTCTGCTACTATTCCCTCTCCCATCCACTTTTCCCTCCAGGAGCAAATGTGCTCCTCTGGACCCTCACTTAGAAAAGTGACTGGTATAGAGTTGCAGAAGACAGGGTGTTACCTCTGGTGCTCCAATTATTATTTGAGGAATTAAGGAGTGCAGTGTCAACTTCAGGAAGCTTGGGGTAACTAGGCTCTCTGTAGCCTTTCCCTGAAGGAGCAGCCAGTGAAACAAAGGATCTTTTCGTCTAGGTGCAAAGACCAGCCTCAGTGAAAATCCATTCAAGAGACTGGCATGGGAGTGTTTTCAATGTTACAAGAAATTTATTTTTTTAATGTAATTGTAAAGATACAGATTCAATTAGCCTGTCTATGAATCCTAACAGGTAAGTTTGTGCGATGTGTTTCTAGTTTGTGGTGTGAACTTGTATGCATTTGCAGTTGGTGCACTAGTAGGAAAAAGGAATGATTTCAGAGGCAAAGGTTTAAGAGAGACCTACACTTTTGTCCCCATTGCGAAGCTCAAGTAAGTGTTAAGCAGAGGGATGGGAAGTTGCAAAAAGGAAAGAAATGCAATTATAGCTGCCTGATTCTGGACAGCCTTGCAGGGGTCCAGAAGGTTTCAGGCAGCTTGTGGAAGCTCTGGCTTGATGTAACACACACAGGGGGTTGTTGTACCAGGCAGAGAGAGAGCTTGCTGATCAAAACCCCTTCAATATTTAAGGGTTTCTGGAGTTTCTGCTACATGTAGCTCTGATGGAGAGCGGATTAATCTTGTTATTTGGGTGAAGAAGGAGCTCTGGAGTCTTCTGTATTAGTGCGAAAATGGGTGGGTGAATGGACTTGGAGAAAATGGTGATGTTCCTGGCACACAATCAACATATTCAAAATGCAGATAGACAGATGTGGCCCAAGGAATGGTTGATCCAAAGCTGTAATGGTAACAGTGAAAATGCAGGTATATAAGGCATTACATCACGTTCAAGATGTAAATACAATTTCACCCCCATGACAGCGATGTCAGGCACATTGGACTGGGATTACATCATTGAAAAGGTTGCATGCAAAATGAGGTGTGAGCTGGAAGTTACACAGACACTTCGAATGCAGATATTGATACAGAGTTGCAGGTGGAATGAAGGAATTACAAACATGACCCAATGAAAGGCTTCGTTAATGGGTACAATATAAAATGCAAATACAAAACTGGAAGTGTACTCAGTTATGATCCTGGCCCTCATGCCACCCCACCCCCCACCAGATACGCTTGGAGGCCGGAAATACCGTGTGCGGCCTTCCCAGACCCCAGAAGGCCTCCCGAAGGCCTAAAAATGTCACTTCTGGTTTTTGACCAGAGAAAAAACAAAAAAAGGCAGCCGGGGGAGGAATTGCGGTGCTGCCCCCCAAGTGGTGCCCTGGGCCATTTGCCCACTCCCTGATACACCAGTGAGCATACAGAAAAGTGACATTGGAAGTAGAAGGTTGCAAGATGAGATTATCTTCTCTTTGTATGGTGTGCCACCTGAGCAAACAAAGAGTTCTTGGCTTGACCTGATTTCAAGGAATGCAGGAATATTCAAGGAATATTCATATTGACCAGTTGGGGGTATTCAGATGATCGTCCCTGATGATAAATAGTTGGCATGAGCAGGCAGGTTTGGCTGGAGTGGTGCTGCCTGGCATCAAGGCATAAACTGTCCAAGACTGCAAACGTTGGCATAGTACCAATCAAAGAAAATAATTTTTTTAAGAACTCACCATAGGTATCAGAGGAAGGGTTAAAAAGTTGCTTTTCTCATCGCTGTGTTTCAGCTCCTAGTTGGCCCCCTGCCCCCATGTCTCTTCTCTGTCAGTAGGGCAACATAAGGAGGTTAGAGTAGGCTTTCTGAAATAATGACATCTTCAGCTTCCTCCAGAATGTTGGCAAGGCCGGTGCCAGCCCTGTCTCACCCAACATGCAGACGGGTGTGGTGATACTATTTATTAGCTTTCATTAGCAAAAGATAATTTCCCTTCACTAGTCTACATCTTGAAGAGCTTTGTTCTTGCTGCGCTCATTTGAAAGTAATAACCAAACGTTCAGGAAACCCAAGATGCACTTAATGGCTTGCTAGTTTGAGTGGCTTCTGGACTGTCTCCTGCCATATTTTCTTCCAGCTACTTAAACCTACACCATGCAACCCCTCCCCCCCAAAAAAAACCCCATAAGAACATAAGAACAGCCCCACTGGATCAGGTCATAGGCCCATTTAGTCCAGCTTCCTGTATCTCACAGCGGCCCACCAAATGCCCCAGGGAGCACACCAGATAACAAGAGACTTCATCCTGGTGCCCTCCCTTGCATCTGGCATTCTGACATAACCCATTTCTAAAATCAGGAGGTTGCGCATACACATCATGGCTTGTACCCCATAATGGATTTTACCTCCAGAAACATGTCCAATCCCCTTTTAAAGGCATCCAGGCTAGACGCCATCACCACATCCTGAGGCAAGGAGTTCCACAGACTGACCACACGCTGAGTAAAGAAATATTTTCTTTTGTCTGTTCTAACTCTCCCAACACTCAATTTTAGCGGATGTCCCCTGGTTCTGGTGTTATGTGAGAGTGTAAAGAGCATCTCCCTATCCACTCTGTCCGTCCCCTGCATAATTTTGTATGTCTCAATCATGTCCCCCCTCAGGCACCTCTTTTCTAGGATGAAGAGGCCCAAACGCTGTAGCCTTTCCTCATAAGGAAGGTGCCCCAGCCCCGTAATCAGTTGCTCTCTTTTGCACCTTTTCCATTTCCACTATGTCTTTTTTGAGTTGCGGCGACCAGAACTGGACACAATACTCCAGGTGTAGCCTTACCATCGATTTGTACAATGGCATTATAATATTAGCCGTTTTGTTCTCAATACCCTTCCTAATGATTCCAAGCATAGAATTGGCCTTCTTCACTGCCGCCGCACATTGGGTCGACACTTTCATCGACCTGTCCACCACCACCCCAAGATCTCTCTCCTGATCTGTCACAGACAGCTCAGAACCCATCAGCCTATATGTGAAGTTTTTATTTTTTGCCCCAATGTACATGACTTTACACTTACTGACATTGAAGCGCATCTGCCATTTTGCTGCCCATTCTGCCAGTCTGGAGAGATCTTTCTGGAGCTCCTTGCAATCACTTCTGGTCTTCACCACTCGGAAAAGTTTGGTGTCGTCTGCAAACTTTGCAACCTCACTGCTCACCCCTGTCTCCAGGTCATTTATGAAGAGGTTGAAGAGCACCAGTCCCAGGACAGATCCTTGGGGCACACTGCTTTTCACCTCTCTCCATTGTGAAAATTGCCCATTGACACCCACTCTCTGTTTCCTGGCCTCCAACCAGTTCTCAATCCATGAGAGGACCCCAACAACAATAGGTGAGACAGCCAAAGTACACCAATCTTACCCCATTTTGTAGTTCTGTCCTCTTGTACATAAGAAAGGTTCATCTTCCCTGGACTGTTCAGGGATGATGCCTGCCGCTTTTTCAGAGTGGCTTCTATATAACTTGGAGGCTAGGAACATGGATGCTCAAGTGTCTTGCCCAACACATCTGTGTTTCATCCTTGTGGGGCAAGAAAATAAATTTGTGTAGTGCATTTTCTGTGTCGTGAAATGGGCTGAACTATCTGCATTCAATGTCCCCGCGTTTCACCACAGTTTAATGTGTGGGTTGATGTTATGTCTGCAAACTCCTTCCCACCCTGCCCTGAACCGCTTTACTTTCAGTGGTGTTCAGTGTACGTAACTATGCTTTTGATTACAGTTCTGATTTTAATTAAAGCTGCAATGTTTTGTCAGTGAAAAAGTGCTCCTCCAATTAATTGGGCAAAAGATTAAAATGTGCAAAAAATAAAGATAAAATTAAACTGGGCAAAAGATTAAAAGATTAAAATTATTTTAAATGTGAGTACTTAATAAAAACTGCAGCTGGCATTCCCCCTTTTCTAAGGAAATGCATCTTCTAAGATGTCTGCTGTATGAGTCATGCACGTATCATTTAAAAACAAACTCCGTTTTTTATTGCAGAACTATTGTTTTTAGCCACAAACAGATTTATGCAAATATGATCAAGCAATTAACTAACAACACAGTCCTATCATACTTAGCTAGGAATAAGAACAAAATTGGGCTTACTTCTGAGTAAGCATGAATAGAATTGTGTGGTAAAACCTGTATATCAACTATGCTTTCTTTTCTAAGGTTACAGCCCTAAATTCTGTACCTGAATTATGGTTTGAAGAGACTTGTAGATTGTAATTTGCAATACTGACCATGATGCACCACAAACAGTGAGCAATGCTCTCAGGTGCAGGTCAATGCAGAAAGATGCTTACAAGAATGTGTCACTGGCCCTGACATGCTTTATTTTTCCTTTGTAAATAACAGTTGGCTTGGAGCCCTTATTGATTAGCACTGCAGATGAGGGTGGGGTTTTTTTTTAACCCTACCCCTTGCCAAGTTCTGCTTTAGTTTCTATCCTCCATGCATTATTTGTTCAGATAAAAAAGCTTCCATTAATGCCAGTTTCCCCACACTGCTAAAGAAGGCAAAAATGGCAATTCAGATATGGTTGACCATGTGGGTGTGCAAAATCTGTCCAAGTCATTCCAACAAATATTTAATAGGGAACATAACAGTTTTTGCTCTGGAAGAAGTGGAGGGAACTCCAAGATCACATGTACAGTGAGGCAAGGGGAAGATTTTCCTGTCTTTTTCCTGTCTCTTTTTACTTTTAAGCAGCGGTCTCCAAACCTTTTGGCCAGAGGGCCACATCAAATATCTGGCGTGGTGTGGAGGGCCTGAAAAACCATTTAAATATAAAATTTAAATAAATAAATTAGAGATGGAACTTAGATGAGTGAATAAATGAATCAATGGGCTCATTTATTCAACCTCTCTGGCCCTCAGAACACCCTCCAGACATAATCAGAGCACAGTTTTAGTCATGTTCAGTTGAGTGGGCCAGAGGCTTTTAGGGCAAGAGGTTGGCCGTGGGCCAGAAAGAGACTTGCTGCAGGCCGCATCTGGCCCCCGGGGCCAGGGTTTGGAGACCCCGCTTTAAAGGATTATAACAAAGGCACCTATTATGTTTATGTTCCTGCCCACGATATTGAATCGTTTTGCCTAGCATAGTGCCAGCCTGCAGATTTAACTTAAAACAAGTGACAAAAGTTTCACTTGTGACCTCAAACAAGAGAAAAAGAGAGATGCATGCCCTTCAGAGAGACAGTTTGGTTTTCCTTTATTTCATCTTGTGGCTAAATGAAGGGTATATGACACATAATCTGAAATCTTATATTACCAACATAAGTAAGCATTATTTCCTGCAGGGTGAAAAGTAGCAAAGAAAGGTCACTTAAATTTATCATAAACAATTCTTAGGATGTGGGATTTGTTTTAAAGAGAACAAAGAAATCTTTGATTTCTTTAATACTAATTAAAGCTTCTCAACAGATTTCTTATTTTGCAGGTTGGGAATATGGTCCTAAACAATGTGGGCAAGAAATGTACACATTCTGCTAAATAATGTCTTCTATCTTAAAGTGACTAGGCATCAGAAAATACTGCACTGCATAAAGCAAACTGGATTTATTTGGGAGTCATCTTTATTTTCTTCTTTCTATTATATTCAATATTTACGAGCATCCAGGAAATCACATTTATTAATTTCTCTTAAGGAACTCTGAGACTAAGGAGATAAAATGTAAGGTTAAAAGCAATTAAACATTAAGTACTCAATATTGAAGACAGGTTCACGGTGTTAAATTGAAACACATTATATCAGATACAGTATGTACAAGCAACCACATGGAGGAAGGATAGCACAGTGAATGGCTCAGTGTGTACAGACGAATTCATATCAGTCTTTCCACAATCATGACGCCATGTAGAATGTAGCAGTGTGAATTAGCTAAGAGTAATGTATACGTAAGTAGTCCTATCGTATCCTTGCAATAATCCTTGGCAATAGTTTGGATAAGAGATTGTGATTGACCGAAGATCACCCAATGAAATTAATGACCAGTCTCTTGGGTCCAAATGTAACACAATCCACTACCACACACTTCTAGTCTTGTTAAATTTGTATAAATAATAAGATACAAACTTCTATAGTTTGAAACACATACTCAGAAATCATACTCCAACGAACCCAGTTTCAGTTACATTTTAGCTCAAAAAAAGACACAATAAAATGAATTCACTGACTGACCAAAATTAAATCATATATGTTCACTGAACTTTTAGTCCAAGCACATTAACAGTCTATATTAACTGCAGATAGAAAGGTCATTTTAAAAAGCTTGTTTCTTTCACAGTGTCAAATTATTCCAAACTGATTTTCCAAGGTAGCTTATAAACATCTAATAGTTCAAGCCTATGCACATCTACTCAAAAGTAAGTCCCATTATATTCAATGTCACTTACTCCATGGCAAATTGTATAGAACTGCAGTCTAAAACATATTCAACTTTTCTGGTGTGAAAAGTCAAATAGCCGTTCGGTTCAGTTTGTGAAAGAAACACTGTTTGAATTGTGTGATTCCAGTTATGATTGCATATGTGACATCTACCAAATGAAAAAAATTGAGCAAACCAGAAACCCAGTACTTGCTTGTTTTGTACAGATTTTATACTAGAAGTGAGATGATAGTAATCTCTGCATAACAGGCCAAGATAAGACCAGGATAAATATCTACTACTGATAAAGCTCCTAAGCATTTAATCTGGTCAATTGATTTTTCTTTTTGAAGATCCCAAGTTTTCTTTTTTACAATAATTTTAATGTATCATTTTAATTTTTTTTATAATTTCATTTAATTTTTAGTCATTCATTTTGTACCAGGTTTATGCAAGAGATAATAAATAGGAATGCCCCAAGTAACTATAAATATACTTTAAACAAACAGTTAATTGTGTTTTATGCATATATTTTGGATTTTTTTTGTTTTACTCTAGAAAGATTAAAATATTTTGTATTTTAATCTAGAAAGATACTCCATCTTGACAGTAATGATAGTAACACCATTCAAACAAATAATATTTATACTTTTTCATTAATCTGGAACAAACAGTAGTAAACACAACTCAGAAACAAACCATGAAAAATTGAAAAGAATCTTGAACTGCTCAGTGTACTAATATGAACAGAAGAAAGAGGAGACATTTAATAAAGAAATGATGGATTCAGAACTAATCGTTCTATGGTTACAACAATTTACCAGTTTTTATTGCAAGCCTTCCTGAGCATTCAAAGGTCTGAATTGGCACAGTTTTTTGGTAGATTACAGTAATTTATAAGAAAAAGCAAAATATTGACCTAAGAACCTCCATTATTTTGTTGCATATTAGTTGTTAAGATCTGTTTGGTTTAATAACCGAATAATTTTCAGGAACCTTTAATTGTTATAATTATGGAGTGTACTCCAATTAAGCCTTGTATGTAGCTACATAATTAAAAGTAAGTAACATTTCCACGTAATTTAAAGAACTATCATTTTACAGTCATTCATTCATGGCTTCTTTCTCATCCCTTCTTTTCATTTACTCACTTTTTTCTCCCCTTGCTCTTTTTAATTCTGTTTGCTTGACTTGGAAGCAATAGTGCCTTCAGAATTACAGCTCTTTTCAGAATGACACAGACCTCCTCCTCCTCCTAGAAACATCTTCTCCATGTTCAAAAGTATTCATGAAGTAGCTAAGGCGAGAGAGTGATGAATCCGAACTACTTCCAAGGCTATTGGTCTTCATGCAAGAAAGTTTTAGCACAGTCCTATAAATGTAGTCATCAAAGAAGTAGTAGATGAAAGGGTTGACACAACTATTGGCAAATGCAAATGGCGCACTCAGTTCCATACCTAGGTGTGCAACTTTGAAGGGAAGGCAAAAAGGTGGCTTCAATTCCTGAATGCCTGAGATCAGAGCTAGAAGCTTAAAAATATTGAAAGGAGTCCAGGAGAAAACAAAAGCAATCACCACAATGAAGACAATTTTGATGGATTTCCTCAGCTTCTTGTCATGTTTCCCAGATTTGTGATAATGCACACAGAGCTTCTTGGTGATGGAACAATAAAACATCAAGATGATGAACAAAGGGACAAAGAATGCCAAAATTAACACCAGCAGTGCCACAATCCGGTTAGTGAATGTAGGATCCTTTTCCATGCAATACATGTTGCCGTCTTCAAAGCTTCTCAGTTCTCTGGACAGAAGGGTAGGCAATCCTAGCAGGCAGGACAGAATCCAGACGCAGACACAAAGGATGATGGAATACAACTTTGTCCTGATCTTCCTAGCCATGGATGGGTACATGATGGCCAGATACCTGTCAATACACAGGCAAGTGAGAAGGAAGATACTGCAGAACATGTTGACTGAGATTACGTAGGAACTGCCTTTGCAGAAAAAGGAGCCTGATCTCCAAAGACCAGAGTACATCTCCTTGTCCACCCAAAAGGGCAGTGTGATAAGGAAAATAAAATCAGATGCTGCTAAATTGATAATGAATATATCAACTAGCCTCCAGATACGCCGTTTGAAGATTAGAGCTCCCATCAGAACAGCATTGCCAACAACTCCCAGTAGGAACACAGTGCCATAAACTGCAGGCAGAAAAATATATTTGTAGGGCACCTGAAGAGCTGGGCAGTCTTCAGGAGGCTCTGGGCTTGAATAATTATAATCATAATAATCATAATTGCTGAAATTTGGCCCTTCCATCTCAGAAATCACAGTCTCCGAGAGAGCTTCCTATACTATGTATCCTTTCTTGGCGATATAGGAAGAGCTCTGATATTTTTTTTCCTTCAATTTCTTGAAGAAAAGTAAAATCTTTTAAAACACTAACATATTGAACAGCAATATAAATGTCTTGCACCGAATGGGTGGGCCCTGTTGGATTTGTCCAACCAGCTAGCTTTCTTTGAAATATGCTTGGTCTACCTGATTTGTATCTTGTTGTCGTATCTGAACCATAAAATCAGGGAGGGGGGTTATTTCCTTCAACTTTGGGAAGCAGAGGGTTGAGTTGTAAGTGCAATATAATTAGATGAGGTTTTGAGGTTTTAGAGGGTTGGTAGAAGTCAGGAAGCAGTGGCCTCAGTTCTTGGGGGGATTTGTTATTTAAATAACCGTTAACCTATCTAATGTTTTTTCTGAAACTGGAGAGTTTAACTTCTCTAAGTTTTATTCATTAATATTCTTATTATTCTCATTTTTCTTAGAATGAACACTTTTATAGGAGGAAAGGCAGGGTATAAATTTTAAATAAAATAAAGAGTTATACAGAAGACAGCTTTGCCCAAAATCTTACATTCTACTTATTCACAGATGCCAGTAATCATCGTTTTATTTACTTTGATTTTATTCCAGTTTGCTTTCTTACTATAGTTTTATTCTAGCTTGCTCTTCAATCAGTCTTTTACCTCTGTATCCTCTCTGAAGCTTTTAAGTGCTCTTTCCACCCACATCACTTGTTCATGCAAACTTTGTTAGTGGATATCCTGTACTCTCTACCACAATCTCTTGCCACTTTTATTTAGGTGTTCCTATCTAGCAGTTTGTCATATTAACTGGAAATATATATATATATATATAGTTGTGTGTGTGTGTGTGTGTGTGTATATATAAACTATATATATATATATATATATATATATATATATATATATAGTTGTATGCTTTAGCTGTCCTTGTTCACTCCTGTGATGATCTGATTGGGAGGCTGAGGGGAGAGCTCCGCTGCCCACATCGCTCTCACTTCACCTAATCTGCCTCTATGCCAGGTACAAAACTGGTAGACTCTGCTGCCACCATGAGGAAAAAGCCAGGCAGAGAGATGGTTCTTAGAAACTTTCCATGAAGAATTCACCCAAAACTGAACCAATAGGGTGTTTTGCACTAAATACTCTCACATTCGTTGCAACCTACATTGGGGAAGGAAAGTTGATGCTCAAGCACAATGTTGTCACTCCCAACAGGACACTACTGTGTGCTTACCCCAGTTAGCAACCAGTTTTATGTGCAGAGTATGCATTCCAAAGGCCGCGTGGGGCTGATGCTGCTGTCTGTGTTTTGCTACACTCTGTGTTTCGCTTTACTTTCCATACACAACCATCCAACGGGAAAAGGACCAAGGCCAGACATGGCCACAAGGCAACCCCACCAGTGTTTCTCAACAGGTGATATGGTTACCACAAGTGGTACTTGAGGTGGTTCTGGTGATACTCACAGGACCCCTGTAATAGAAGATCATAAGATCATCAGGTGGATGATGTGGTGTTGACAGTGATCCCATGTTTGACAGCTGGTTGACAGCTCTGGGAAGGGCAGGGCTGGCTCCACAGCTGTAATCAATCAAGGCCAATGGAGACTCTGATGGACACCTGAGCTTCATTTGATCTTGATGGGACTTTGAATGGTCATGGGGTAATGAGGTAGCTCACAGCTGAGCTGCATTTTGGATAATGGGACATCCAAGGATAAAAGGCAGCTTCAGAAGGTGCAACTACTCTTACCCAGACCTATAGGACACAGATGGACCAGGACCTACTGGAAAAGGGGACTGCCAGGACTCTGCTGGAGGACACAGAAGAGAGGACTGCCAGGACCCTGCTGAAGGAGATACTGCTGGAGAGGACACAGAGGAGGAACTCTGCTGCAGAAGACTGGCCTGGGAAGACTGGGCTGTGCTTTGGGAGATTGGATTGGACTTGGACTGGAGGCTTTGGACCTTCACCCATTAAGTTGAGTTTTGGGGAGGGGAAAGCCTCTGGACAAGAGGAGTTGCAGGGAGTGTGTTTGTAGTAATAAATTCTAGTTAATTGCTCAAACTGATAAGGAGTTTTCATTTCTTTGCACACTACAGCTGTTGTTTCTAGAGATAAGAGGGTGTGTTAATTAGCCAAAAACTAGGCATTGGGAGATGGAACATTTTTGGAATAAGACAAATTGGCAGGATTCGACAAATTGGGTTATTGGGACAACCCCTGGACACCTGCCATCCGGCAGTCAGACCAGGAATATGATGCAACAAACAGTAGTAGGAGGCTTGGCTCAGCAGGCGGAGCTCCAAAGCATGCTTTTCCATGTTCAAAAAAGTCTTCCTGTCTACGCTGAGCCTCCTACTGGTGTTTGTTGCATCTGGCCTTCCAACTCAGAAGTAACTGTCATTTTGGTACTTTGAATAGGTGGACCATGTAAAGTGGTACGGTGGATGAGAAACCTTGAGAAACACAGATCTAGACCCATATCATTTTAGAAATTCTCAGATAGCTTTTTTCAGTAGTCACCTGGCAATTGGTGTCAATTCCCAGAGACTCAAGGAGGGCTGAGAATCCTGGAGGGTTGGCAAGCCTAAGCCCCAGTGTAGCTGTATGATGAAACTCCCTTCTCACTATCCCTGAATAAAGAGGGGGTGTTCTTTTCCCTCTCACACAATACCAGAACCAAGCGACATCTGCTAAAATTGAGTGTTAAGACAAACAAAAGGAAATATTTCTTTACCCAGTGTGTTAGCCTGTGGAACTCCTTACCACAGGATGTGGTGATGGATACAGTGGATAGGGGAATGTTCTTTTCCCTCTCACACAACACCAGAACCAGGGACATCCACTAAAATTGAGCGTTGGGAGAGTTAGGATAGAAAATATTTCTTTACCCAGGGTGTCATTAATCTGTGGAACTCCTTGCCACAGGACATGGCGATGGCATCTGGTCTGGATGCCTTTAAAAGGGGACTGGACAGAGTTCTGAAGGAAGAGGCCATAGCAGGTTACAAGTCTGTGGAACTCTGCCACAGAATGCGGTGATGGCGCCTGGCCTGGATGCCTTTCAAAGGGATTGGACAGATTTCTGGAGGAAGAGGCCATCATGGGCTACAAGCCACAGTGGGTATGTGCAACCTCCTGGTTTCAGAAGTAGTCTGTGGAACTCCCTGCCACAAGACGTGGCGGTGGTGCCTGGCCTGGATGCCTCTAAGAGGGGAGTGGGCAGAGTGCTGGAGGAAGAAACCATCGGGGCGTGTCTGTGCAGCCTCCTGGTTCCAGAAATAGTCTGTGGAACTCCCTACCACAGGACGTGGCGGTGGTGCCTGGCCTGGATGCCTCTAAGAGGGGAGTGGGCAGAGTTCTGGAGGAAGAGGCTGCAGGCCCTGGCGTGTCTGGTAGCCTCCTGGTTCCACAGTGGGCTCCCTTGAGTGCCAGGTGCAGGTGTCTTGGGTGCCCCTGCGGCACCTGGTGGCCTCTGGGAGACATAGCAGGCTGGACTAGAAGGGCCTGTGGCCTGATCCAGTGGGATCTCCTTATGTTCTTATAGCCCAGCACTTTGACTAAGAACTACATTTCCCAAGATGCAAAGCAAACGAGCCTTCCCCTGCCTCCGGCGACCGAGGCGTCTTTTTTAATCAGAGCTCAGCAGCTGATACGGCTCGAACTACAAGTTCCGAGGTGCTTGGCGACACGGGGGCGGATGAGCGTGTGCGAGTAGGCATACCCCCCCCCGCACACCCCAGGCTGAGCGGCTGTTGAGGGTCGGCGCCGTGGAGTCGGGAAGAAGATGTGAGGTGAGTGTGGAGGGGCCCGGCTCTGCCAGGGGCTCTCTTGACTGAGGGAGGGGGAGGCTGTGGCTGTCAGGGGGCACTGGAGGGTGGGGACTGGGAAGGGGGTGCCTGGGGTGCCACGCCCTCCCTGGGCATCTCCCTCTCAAGAGGGCAGCTCATCCCCCCTACCTGCATAGGTGCCTCCCTGTAGCGCCCATAGGCATCTCCCCACCCAAAGGACATCTCCCTGCCTGTCCCGCCCCCCCATGGGTACCCTGCAGCCCATTTTCGGTCTTCATAGAGTAAGGGTACTGCAGAGTGAGAGCCCAATCCTAGGCATGTCTACCCAGAAGTCAGTCCCATTAGAGTCAATGGGGTTTACTCCCAGGAAAGTCTGGACAGGACTGCAGCCTGAGAGCCCAATCCTATGTATGTCTGCTCAGAAGTCAGTCCCATTATAGTCAATGGAGCTTACTCCCAGGTAAGTGTGGATAGGATTGTGCTGCAAGTGGGAAATGGAGAAAGGGGGTTTGGTGTATACAGTACCAATATGCCCCCTTCATTTCCCCACCCCAAGGTGACCAGATGTCATAACTTCAAAAGAGGACAAGGCATCCCAAAATGTAGGACATACAAGAAAAACATAGGGCATGACCAATTAAAGCTAAAACCACCCCTATATTTTCATGTGTTTAATTTAAACACTAGGTTACTTATTAAATTTAAAGCTATATCACATGTAATTAACAAATTATATGTAATAATCATAAGAAGGCTAAGTGCTGCCAACAGGGGTCTGCTCACAGGGAAAAAGACATTTAAATTATTTTCCAGGACATGAGGCTAAAAAAGAGGACATGTCCTGGAAAAGGAGGGCATCTGGTCACCCTGCCCCCACCTCTCCATGCTAAGGATTAGGCTTTTGCAAGGGTTGAGATGGGGGAAATCTCTTCTTGTCTGGCTTTTATACTTTCACTCATTGTGAACCCCGGTTGACTGGATGATTGTGAATCACAACAACAAACTTTTTTTATATGTGTTTGGATTTTGTGTTCTTCCTCACATTGAGAATCTCTCTGCCCTCAGATGCTGCCGTTGGCTATCAAAGGATGTCTTGTTTCTGCCACAGTGTGAAAGGCTGAATGTAACAATGGGGCCATCCAAATAAAACTCATCAGCGGATGGAACCAGGAGCCCAACTGTCTTTGAGCTATAGATGTAGCAAAAGCGCCAGATCATAAATGGTTGATTATTTTTCTTTTGTGTGTCCCTGAAATTTAAAGGGAGCAGACATTCTGAACTCTTTCTCATCATTTTTAGTTGTACGTATTTGTCATTAAGGCTGGATTGAGTCGCTATTTAGATTCAGCTTCATGTGGTAATGTTTTTGCTGACATCTTATTTCAATGCCCAGCAATGAGCCTTATAATATTCTAGTTGCAGACTACATAATGTATTAATGGTCTCATGGTGGAGATTCATGATTAGTGCAGATCATTCTTCACCTATGTTTGTCTTGCATAAAAATGTTTAAAGATATTATTAGATTAATCTGTGTTTGGGTGTTGCCTTTCCAATTTTTTTTTTAATCAAGACTGCTGAGAGATAACGAAGTAGACTGTGTTTAAGACAAACCTGATTGACTTGTACCAGCCACAACTTGTTTTGTTTCAGTCTTTTCAAATAAAGAAAGGTCACTATTAAGTGAAATGCCTTTTTGAACACTCATGTGAAAATCAAGCCTTCTAAATTGGGATGGCTAACATTTAACAGGTTGTGCAGAGGAGGGAATTTCAGCAGGTGCAGCTTTTCATCTGTGAGATGACAGCTGATGAAATTCCCTCTTCTACACAATTGTTGTTATTATTATTAACAGTATTTATATACCACTTTTCAACTAAAAGTTCACAAAGCGGTTTACAGAGAAAAATCAAATTGTTGAAGGTCCAGGAGTTCTAAAGTTGAAAGATTGACCTCTCCTGTTCTAAATAATTAAACTGCTGTTGCAAACCTTCCTTTCTTCTATGTATATGTTAACTGTGGGTTCCCATTTTTCATTATTCTATGTTCACTCTTCTACCCCTATACTAACACAATCAGGTCTTGACTGTCTCCACCCTCAATCTGTGCGCTCATCTCTTCTTAACCACCTGCTGCTCTACAAATGATTCTCTTCTGAGCACTCCCTTTAATTACCTTCATAAGTGCCAGCCAATGCTCAGGCTTTCGATTTTAGTGAATGCTCTTCACTTTTACTTTTTTTCTGAAGAACTCATTGAATACTAAAATAATCCATAAAAAGTCCTGCTCCTGAGTCAGCTAGGTGTTGTTTTATTGAACACCTAGCTGACAGAACACCTAGCTGACTCAAGAGCAGGACTTCTTATGGATTATTTTAGTACAGTATTCAAAGAGCTCTTTTAGTAAACCAAGAAAACTGCTAGACTTCTTGAAAAAAGATACTTGAAAATAAAGTTTGAAACATCGCTGGGGTGGGTTATTGTTTCCTTGTAATAACCCTTGATGTTTTGTTGCTTCTGCTTGTATCAGAGCTGGCATAGCATTGTGGCTAAAAGATGCAAATCAGGCAAATACAGTGGTTATAATTCTGGAGATAATATGTGAGGCACTTTGAACACTCTAAAGCACTACGTAAATGCTCTGTTCGATCATTTTTGTTGTCTTCCAATTTCCTATGTCCATAGATACCACTTTGCTCAATATTTATTTTACTACTTCTACTCTCCTTTTGGCAACAGTCTTCAAGGCAGCTGACATCAAACATTTAAAGTGCAATTCAAACATAAAATACATTTTACTTTGTTTTATAAGATGACTAAAATAAGAGACAAGATAAACCCACACACAAGCTTTCTTCTTGTATAATGCACTCCACATTTGGTAAATGTGGGGAAGGGGAGCAAGGCTGTGCCCATTGATCCTGCCCCGTATATTGACCTGTGTGCTGGCCATGCACTCTGGATACCACCACCACCCTTTTATGAAACTGAACATACTGGGCATTTCTGCTTTGGAGGCAGTGCCATCGGCCGTGGCTCTTCCTATGTTTACTGGATTCAGGCAGCATTTTGAGGAGTTGCTTTTGTTTGTTTTTCCTTTTGTTGTCAACAGTAGCTGAGACACCATGATGGATAACCGCTTTGCCACTGCTCTGGTAATCGCCTGTGTCCTCAGCCTTATCTCTACTATCTACCTGGCAGCTTCAATTGGCACAGACTTCTGGTATGAGTATCGCACCCCATCACCACCTGAAAATAACAGTGAAAGCAAACTCACTTGGGATGATTTCACTAGTGAAGATGAAAAGATTTACACAGAGGCTCTCTTTCAATGGAATGGCACCGTTGGACTGTGGCGAAGGTGTATCACGATAGCTGAACCCTCCTACTGGCATAATTCACAAGGTAAACTAATTCCAAATAGGTACTATAAGAACATCTTTCTCCCTGCTTTTTCCTCATTAAGTCATTATTGCAGTTCAGGTTAACTTATATTTGTAACAAAGTTGGTTCAGTATATTGTGCTCAAAATGCAAGTTAGACTATAAGAACATAAGAACATAAGAACAGCCCCACTGGATCAGGCCATAGGCCCATCTAGTCCAGCTTCCTGTATCTCACAGCGGCCTACCAAATGCCCCAGGGAGCACACCAGATAACAAGAGACCTCATCCTGGTGCTCTCCCCTACATCTGGCATTCTGACTTAACCCATTCCTAAAATCAGGAGGTTGCGCATACACATCATGGCTTGTACCCCATAATGGATTTTTCCTCCAGAAACTCGTCCAATCCCCTTTTAAAGGCGTCTAGGCTAGACGCCAGCACCACATCCTGTGGCAAGGAGTTCCACAGACTGACCACGCGCTGAGTAAAGAAATATTTTCTTTTGTCTGTCCTAACCCGCCCAACACTCAATTTTAGTGGATGTCCCCTGGTTCTGGTATTATGTGAGAGTGTAAAGAGCATCTCCCTATCCACTCTGTCCATCCCCTGCATAATTTTGTATGTCTCAATCATGTCCCCCCTCAAGCGTCTCTTTTCTAGGCTGAAGAGGCCCAAACGCCGTAGCCTTTCCTCATAAGGAAGGTGCCCCAGCCCTGTAATCATCTTAGTCGCTCTCTTTTGCACCTTTTCCATTTCCACTATGTCTTTTTTGAGATGCGGCGACCAGAACTGGACACAATACTCCAGGTGTGGCCTTACCATCGATTTGTACAATGGCATTATAATACTAACCGTTTTGTTCTCAATACCCTTCCTAATGATCCCAAGCATAGAATTGGCCTTCTTCACTGCCGCCGCACATTGGGTCGACACTTTCATCGACCTGTCCACCACCACCCCAAGATCTCTCTCCTGATCTGTCACAGACAGCTCAGAACCCATCAGCCTATATCTAAAGTTTTGATTTTTTGCCCCAATGTGCATGACTTTACACTTACTGACATTGAAGCGCATCTGCCATTTTACTGCCCATTCTGCCAGTCTGGAGAGATCCTTCTGGAGCTCCTCACAATCACTTCTGGTCTTTACCACTCAGAAAAGTTTGGTGTCGTCTGCAAACTTAGCCACTTCACTGCTCAACCCTGTCTCCAGGTCATTTATGAAGAGGTTGAAAAGCACCGGTCCCAGGACAGATCCTTGGGGCACACCGCTTTTCACCTCTCTCCACTGTGAAAATTGCCCATTGACACCCACTCTCTGCTTCCTGGCCTCCAACCAGTTCTCAATCCACGAGAGGACCTGTCCTCTAATTCCCTGACTGTGGAGTTTTTTCAGTAGCCTTTGGTGAGGGACCGTGTCAAACGCCTTCTGAAAGTCCAGATATATAATGCCCACGGGTTCTCCAGCATCCACATGCCTGTTGACCTTTTCAAAGAATTCTATAAGGTTCGTGAGGCAAGACTTACCCTTACAGAAGCCATGCTGACTCTCCCTCAGCAAGGCCTGTTCGTCTGTGTGTTTTGAGATCCTATCTTTGATGAGGCATTCCACCATCTTACCCGGTATGGATGTTAGGCTGACCGGCCTATAGTTTCCCGGGTCCCCCCTCTTTCCCTTTTTAAAAATAGGCGTGACATTTGCTATCCTCCAATCTTCTGGTACCGTGGCCGTTTTGAGGGACAAGTTGCATACCTTAGTCAAGAGATCTGCAACTTCATTCTTCAATTCCTTAATAACCCTTGGGTGTATGCCATCAGGGCCCGGTGACTTATTGATCTTTAATTTATCAATGAGGTCTGAAACATCTTCTCTTTTAACCTCTATCTGACTTAACTCCTCGGTTAGGAGGGGCCGTTCGGGCAGCGGTATCTGCCCGAGGTCTTCTGCCGTGAAGACAGATGCAAAGAACTCATTTAATTTCTCTGCCATCTCTAAGTCTCCTTTTATCTCCCCTTTCCCTCCCTCACCATCCAGAGAGCCAACCGCTTCTCTGGCGGGTTTCCTGCTTCTAACATATTTGAAGAAGCTTTTATTATTCCCCTTAATGTTGCTGGCCATGCGTTCCTCATAGTCTCGCTTGGCCTCCCCTATCACCTTCTTACATTTCTTTTGCCACAGTTTATGTTCCTTTTTATTCTCTTCATTAGGGCAAGACTTCCATTTACGGAAGGAAGCTTCCTTGCCCTTCACAGCCTCTCTAACTTGGCTGGTTAGCCATGCGGGCACTCTCCTGGATTTAGTGGAACCCTTCTTTCTTTGCGGTATACACCTCTGCTGGGCCTCTATTACTGTTGTTTTAAGCAGCCTCCATGCACTCTGGAGAGACTGGACTCTTTTTACCCTCCCTTTCAACCTCCTTCTAACCAGCCTCCTCATTTGAGGGAAGTCCGCCCGTCGGAAGTCAAGGGTTTTTGTTAGAGATTTGCCTGGTATTCTTCCGCCAACGTGAACGTCAAAACGGATCGCAGCATGATCACTGTTCCCCAATGGCTCAGTAACGTTTACATCTCTAACCAGGTCCTGCGTACCGCACAAAATTAAATCCAGAGTCACCAGTCCTCTGGTGGGCTCCGTGACTAGCTGATCTAAGCCACAGTCATTTAGCACGCCAAGAAATCCGGTTTCCTTATCGTGACCAGAACACAAATTGACCCAGTCAATATGAGGATAATTGAAGTCCCCCATGATTACAACCCCATCCTTCCTTGTCACCTCCCTGATCTGTTTCCTCATTTCAAGGTCCCCATCAGATTTCTGGTCTGGAGGACGATAGCACACCCCCAGTATTACATCACTGCACAAGCCTGGTAATTTAACCCACAGAGATTCTACGGTGGAGTTGGACCCACCTTCAATCTCTACTTTGCTGGATTCTATCCCTTCCTTAACATAAAGGGCCACCCCACCTCCAACACGCCCCTGCCTGTCCCTCCTGTAGAGTTTATAGCCCGGGATTGCGGTATCCCACTGATTATCTAGTCTTTGACAGTTATCCTGAATCCCAGTTGCATCCTATGACCAAAATTAGTTGGATTAGCACATGGGAATTAGTATACATGCTAGACATTTATGGCTTTGGTTTCTGTTATCTTTTCAGAATAACAATCTAACATACACTATTAGATAGTAAACAGTATAGTTAATTAATATTGGTACTACGATATTGCCTGTTATTCTTTCTCACAGACTGAAAAGGATCCTACCCTGTATCCAGAGCTGGGTAGTAATTAATCTCATATTTGAACATTGAGTTTTAAAAATATTTTGTATTGTAATTACTTTTTTCCTACCCTATTGTTGTTTTTTGGTCAGATTTCCATAAAATATTGAAACTGAGCCTCAATAGGGTGGACTGGTAGTGAGGGTTTGGGGCAGATTTAAAGCCTCCCTTTGTGCAGTCTCCCTCACAAACCCAATTATGAGAACTTAATTGAATGTGGAGCACAGATGAACAGCTCAATATAGGGACATTGCATTCAATCATTGCAGCTTTTGTCATAGTGCTTTGGAAATTCTCTTATGGAAAAAACATTTTAATGTTACTTAAGTTACAGAGCGACTTTAGAATGCCAAACGAAAACCCTGCAGTCAAATAGTATAACTGGTATAACAAGATCATTTTCTTTGACACCTGTGGAAAGGCTTTTTTTACTGTGCCACTATGATTAACCAAGGAAAGAAGTTAGATCTTGGTGGCTGTTTCTTGATTTCTATTTAATCCTTACAAATAGACCCATAAAACTCAAATTTTGTGCTTTTCTAGAATAAGACAGTTTTGATTTTATGTATTTGGAATTTGATTTTGGAAATATATTGCTAATTTTTCTACCTGAAGTTTCAACAATGTAGCTATGTTCATCTGTTGCAGCAAAAATAGAGTCCTGTGGAACTTTGAATAGGTCTATTGTTATAGATTTCTAAAAATAAGGGGCCACCTGTTCAGTTGTACATGAAATATTTCAAAGTTCATATTTTAATTTGCTTTGAATTACTCAAAAATATGTATTCCATCCAGGTCTGCCTATGTCTTAACTAAAGAACCAGTGAGTCTGGTGCATTATTGGGTTGGGAGACAGTACACATCTTCTAGGTAATCTGTTGAATGAATATCTGCATGAGAAAGAAATGACAGTCAATCAAATCAAACTGTGCTTAAACTTTGTTCTTTTTCATTCTGGAAGGTGAGATGAAGACTAAGTGTGCCAGTTTTTCACTTTCGGAACAATTTATGGAAAAATATAAGGAACCTGGGAATCATAATAGTGGCAGTGATCTAAACCGGACATGTAAGTCGTGCTTTATTTTGTTTAGTGCACAAAGAATAGCTTAGGGTGCAATCCTAACCCCTTATGTCAGTGCTTTCCAGCACTGGCATAGTGGCGCCAATGGCATAGCAGTGCCAATGGCATAGCGGTGTGCTGCATCCTGCAGTTGGGTGTCACTCAAGGAGGCCTCCTCAAAGTAAGGGAATGTTTGTTTCCTTACCTCAGAGCTGCATTGCCCTTATGTCAGTGCTGGAAAGCACTGACATAAGTAGTTAGGATTGTGCCCTTTGAAAAGGAAATAAATAATCTTTTCTCCAGAATATGTAATGATGTTGCATTTGGGCAGTTGTACTGGGGTGGGATACCATGTGCTTTGTGACCTTGGGTTTTATCCTAAATTTGTCCTGACTAAATTCAAAGAACATCAGTTAGATGTAGTTATGACTAATCAAAAGTTGGGCACAACCCAGTGCAGCAGTTCTCATGACCCCACAGAGGGTCATGACTTAATTTTTGGTGGTTCACAAAACCGACAGGGCAGATTAGAATATGTGCATCAAGGGTTAAACTACTTGGGGGGGGGGGGAGAGCACTGCTGCCCAAACACCATTATTGTCACAGAGGCTTCAGCAGCTGGTAAAGTGAAACTTTTTTTAGGTGGGTCCTGGTGCTAAAAAATCTGAGAACCAATGACCTAGTATCTTCAAAAAATAGGGAAATGCTATGTACAAATTAGTAGCCAGTCCAGCCTTGGTAGTTTCTTTGTGCTTCCTGAGTTTATATATGGTGTAGTCCTGCGTTTAGTACTTAAATTCTGTAAAAATGCATTCATTTTCTTTTGAATTGTGCTTTGCAAAAGCCAGAAGTTTGGTTCTTGGGCTCTGCTACAAATCGAATTGAACCTTCTGTTGTGACAGAGGCCATGATTTTCACACAGTGAAGTTGACAGGTGGCTTCTAAAATTATCCTAACTTTGATTATATGCATGTTTCCCCCCCAGACCTTTGGCGCTTACAGTTTCTTCTGCCCTTTGTCAGCCTGGGCCTAATGTGTTTTGGGGCTCTGATTGGACTTTGTGCATGTGCCTGTCATAGTCTCTATCCTGCTATTGCCACAGGAGTACTCCACTTCCTAGCAGGTGAGTCCTCTTGGTAAATTTCATTCTTTTCTCTATAATGAAACATGAGTATTCTTTAAAATGTGAGTCCATGATTCATTGCTGAGATCTGATCATGTGTTGTCATACTGCTTCTTCTCCAGGTCTGTGCACTTTGGGTTCAGTCGGCTGCTATGTAGCTGGAATTGAGCTGCTCCACCAGAATCTACCCCGTCCTGCTGGTGTACAAGGACAGTTTGGCTGGTCTTTCTGTCTGGCTTGTGTTTCAGCACCACTGCAGTTCATGGCTGCTGCACTCTTCATCTGGGCTGCACGTACTAACAGAAAGGAATTTACACTCTTGAAAGCATACCGTGTGGCATAACAGGATATTTTAATCACTTCCCAAGCCTCTTGTTTCATGTCAGATTACTTTTTGCCCCATTATTTCCATACTCTCCCTTTTATTGGTCATTTACCTGATCCACCGAATGCATGCTTCTTGCCAGTTAAAGTTAAATGGCCTGCAATTTTTAAAATTAAAAGACCTTGAAGGGCAGATTATCAGGAGCAACTTCTCTTGGCAGAGGTCTGTGGGATTTTTAACTAGCTTTTTATTCTGTTTTTAAGTTCTTTATCTTGTTAAAGTATGCGACAATAGAGTCACAATGTACAGTGCTGCAGAAAGAAAATTAAAATACATTTAACACCTCTTTCTTACTTAAACAGCAGTGTGCTAGAATATTCTTTCTCAGGGTTCAATCCTATCCAATTTTCCAGCACTGGTACAGCCGCAATGCAGCCTCAAAGTAAGGCAACAAATGTTCCCATACCTTGAGGAGCCTGCTGTGACTGCCTCCCCACCACAGGATGCAATGCATGCCCTCTTGGCATGGCTGCACTGGCATTGGAAAATGGGATAGGATTGGGCCCTCAGTTACCAAGGAAAAAATGGGAAAAGGGAAAAAGATCCTTAAAGATCAGGGACAATTTATTTCATAGCTAAAATTTCCTGTGTAGTGTGTTCTTTAAGCACAGTGTTATTCCATAAGTTGACATATGGCTGCCAGTTTTTTCAATATTTCTGAGTTTTTCCTTCCCACACCTGCTTATAAACATTGACTGTGAGGATCTGGATCTTCTGCTTCCAAAATGAAGGAAATTGTCGCTACCAATGGTTTTTTCCTTGTTTCTTCAACCAGATAACAGTTTATTGGAATTTCATAACCCACAACATTTAACATGCTACATTTAATGTTACAGTATGTTCTTCCAAAAATTCTCAGATTACAGGAGAAGAAGCCCATGCTTTCCCCACATCTCTAGTACTTATCAGAAATCATGCCATAAATGTTATGCAGCCAAATTGATAGAGAATACCATTTATACAACAACTTCTATAAACTCTTCTAGATCACAGAGAAGTGCAACATTATTAATGCATACATTTTGCCACTGGAAATACTCCTTAAAAAGTAATGTACCAAGCTATTTTTTGCTTCTAAATTTCATATGCAAAAACAATTAACAGAATAGAAGAGACAGAGGAAGTTATTTTGATAGCATGAATCTAAGCACTACACAAAGGGTTCACAGTCTTAAGCATGCTGCCCACTGGTTGTTCACCTCCTGTGCCCCCATACTGATTGCCATAAAGCAGTGTGTACCAGTTTTTAAAGCAGTGCTCTTAGTGCACTGCAAGAAGCACTTCCTGTGCCTTCCCACCCACATCATCGCATCCCCTACCACTAACCATAGTAGCTAAGTCAGCAGGGAAGGCAGGAGTAGGGTGGAATGGGGGTGGGGAGAGGGTAAAATGGGGTGCATGTGAAATGGGTGGATTGGACTCGGGATGAGGGCAGGATTTGTGGTGCTGCCGCACACCGTATCCTCAACCCTTTACCAGACCAAATCCCATGGCGTGGGTCTGTGTGCAGACTGCCCCAACTATTTAACTATTTAACATGGAGGCTTACCTCAGGTAAGGGAATGGTTGTTCCCTTACTTGGAAGAAACCTCTGCAACTGCTCCCCCATGGGGGGGCGGGGGAATGGCTAGGACTGGGCTGTTAGTTCCCTACCTACATATTGTCTTGGTTCCACTGCTCTGATGTAAGTTGAAATAGCCCGTTCTTACTGGCCCAGTGCTATCGTACCTGCATGAAAGCACCACCAAAAGATGCATTTTGTCTGTGCAGAAGTGCTGACTCAGACATCCATAACTTGGGGAGCCAGTGTATCTACACTACTACCCATTAGGCGACAAAGCAATGCAACTTTTTCTGTAAATATAACTATGGAATGTTCATTCTGTACCCCCTCCCCCGCCCCATATCTGCCATTGTGTCCCCAGCATTCTTTCCAGTCTGATTATTGTAAAAAGACTGGACTTCTCAGTTCCCATGAAATGTCAGTATAGTTGGTTTTGTTTGTTTCTCCTTGTATAAGGAACAGCCATCAAATGGTTTAATTTTTAATTTGATTAATGTATGTGTATATAAATCTTTGAAAACTTTATTTAAGCAATGCAATTATATGATTAGATTTTTGTACTAATATTGCGTGGTTGTCATCCAAACAAGAACTTTTGTTTAAAAAATAAACCTGAGAAAAGGTTCGTGAATTTTACAGAATTTGTATGTGCTTGATTGATGAAAAGCAGATAGAATACAATTTAGCTTAACCAATGTTCATCACTTTATTAAAATCCCCCACATGCACACACACTCTTGTACAAAATGAGGGAGTAGCTTCTGTAAGACAAGTGATGGCAGGGATACTATCCAATAGGAATTCATGACATTTTCATGAGACTTCTTCATGCTATGGTTGGACTGGCAGTAGTTTCATCTTTAGTTCGTTCCTCCCTCTGGAAGGAAAAGCCTGAAATTTGAATGGTATCACCATTTGGCAAAGACCTGAAGGCTACCCATTACACAAAACAGCACATTCCTAATTTATATTGTATCTTTGTGGATTGGCTGCTTTTGAAGCTAATTGTACCTGAAACACAGGGCATTAACATAGCAACTGGCTCTCAAGTGGAGAAAAAAAATGCGTTGTGCATTTTGGAGAAAATATACTATCGCCATGACTGAAATTAGTTTGAAGAAAGTCATCTGGGTCCTCCACAACAGATGAGTAATGAATGTGCAAAAAGGGACTTGACAAAGGCATGCAGTTTGCACTGAACTTATAGCAGACAGCACAGTTAATATTGGCTGAAAGATAACATTAATTGTCATAACAGTTTATCATTTTTTTCCTTCTCCAACTGAACTGAAGGACTTACTCAGCTTATACGTGATCACACAACTATACCCTGAGGCTTCATACTGGCACTTCTAAGTACTAGTGTGAATATACGGGTAAATAATAGTTGCCCTGCCCTTTAGAATGACTCAGGGATTCATTTAACATATTAAGTCTATGCAGAACAGGAATAGGCAGCTTTGTTCAATGAAAGGAGATACAGTTCTGGAGTGTCATAAGCTAGAGAGCTGCATCTAATTTATTTGTTGCATTATTAACTATGTATCTTAAACAAACACTGGGAGCCCTCAGGTGTCAAGGGCGTATCTACTGTTTTAGATGGGTCATTTTTAACTCTGCCATGTACGAGCTTCTTTCGATTAGTGAAGCTCCAAAGAATAGCATAGCCATTTCTACATGCTCAAGGAAGCTTCACGGAAGAGCAGCCCCCCTTTATTGCACTGCAAATTGCTTTTGAAACTCGGGAGTGCTTCAGAAGCATCTTTAGTGTGACATAACAGGAAGGGGCAGCTGTTCAAAGGGAAAAATATAAAGTGAGTCTACCCAGCCAAGCTTAAGTTGCCCAGAATTGATTGTTGCTCATGTTAATGGTTGTCATTTCAGTTGAACTTCTATTTGATTTCACTTGCAGCATGATCCAAACATGCTTGAGCCACCGCAGCTATTCCTGTGCCAGCTCAGTGTCACAAACGTGCCATGAGGCATGTTCGTGGCTACTTGTGAGCTCCACACTAGCTCAGCAGTGCTGTAACTGACCCCAGTGCCAGTCAGCACAGGTAAAGTTGTGCTGAGCGGCACAGGGGCTGGGATGGAGTGATAGGAGGGTATGTTGGAGACGAGGAGGGAATGTTTTGAGTGGTGGAGGGTGGAATGAGGAGCGGGATTGGTGGCTGCAGCAGCGCACACTGCATCCAAACCTCCTTCCTGGACTGGGCAACTGTACACAGGGCTTCCTGGATTTGCACCAGTGATATAGCTGGCATGGATCTGAGAATCTCCATAGGAGCGGCTGAGGCTTTACATGGGGTGAGAAGAAATATATCCCCTTAGCCTGAGGAGATCTCCAGCTGTCTCTTGCATTAGATGCAGTACAGGCCATGAGGCCTGGCTGCACCAGTACAGTTTAGGATTGGGGCTGTTAAGTAACCAACACCTCTGATTTTTCTCAGTAGAACTGTCAAACTGCTAAGTCAGTCTTTCCTGAGGACTTTGCTCACCTTCTCATCAGTGGTGTAGTGGCAAATTTTAAATTTCATTTAAAGCTCATTATAAAGTTTACAGCTTATTATGACGCCCTCCCTTAGTCGCACCCCATTAAGCCTAAAGAAATCAACTTTAAATTTCTTCATTAGGGTGTTTTCTTCTGCCACTTATAATCATTTAAAGATCTTGTTCATTTCATCCCAAACTTTGGGACTATTGGGTTGTAATAGTTTTGAAATAAAAGTATAAAGATGTAAAATGAAATTATCAAAACCCAAATAACTATAAAAGATACTTATATTTGCTAACCTCTGCATATTTACTCAGAAATAAGTCTGTATATTGAAGAAACATCCATAGTGGGCAGATCAGGCCCCTCAGGAGTGGCATATAGCTGATTGCTCATGTGCTTTCCTCTTCTGATAAGTCAGCTGACTAAGGGCCCAATCCTATCCAACTTTCCAGCACCAATGCAGCCACAATGCAGCCCTGAGGTAAGGGAATAAATGTTCCATTACACTGAGGAGGTTTCCATGACTGTCCCCCCACCACAGGATGTAGCACACGCCCCATTGGCATTACTACATCAGCACTGAAAAGTTGGGTAGGATTGGACCCTAAGAAAAAATATCTTCCCTAATCCGGCCCATAGCAGCCAATTGTGAATATGTTTTCTCAGTTCATATTTGCAGTATCTTGGGTTGTGTGTATCTATGCAAAGATAGGAGTGAGAAATGACCTTTGGAATTTTGCAAGGTAAAAAAAAAATGCTTGCAGCTATTAACCTTAGAATGATTCAGTGATAACTGGCTGGTAGTGATAAGATCACAATACGCTAGTGCTGTTTTGTTGTGTACAGAGAACTAGAGAGAGTGGTTCCTTTAATCAGGTTGGCCCGTATCCAACATCTTTAGAATATACTGTTTTAATCACACTGTGATAGGCAACCAACTCTTGGGTTTCTTCCAGCTGAAAACTGTATTAACCAAACCAAAAAGCATGCTGAGAAATGGAAGTGACATTGTTAAGCAGATGATGACCAGAAATAAGCACTTTGCTCTTACCTATGTTTAAGGTCAAGCAATTGCTATATCGCTTCTTCTGAGGATTGGAGGAAGAAAACTGCATGAGGATTGGCTATACGGAGTTCAGCATTCTTGTCCTGATTGGGGTTGTCATTGGGACTGAATGGTGGACAGTTTGAGGGGCAAGTCTGCTTTCTGTCAGGCATGGAGCTTGTGTGTGTGAGATGAGAGAGGCTATTTACAGTTGCTGTGGAGCAGCACCAAGCCCACTCCTTGTTCAGATGCTTTAGCAGGAAAGACCTTTCAGCACTGGGAGACTTTAAAAAGATGAGAAGGGCATATCCTCTGAGACAGGTTCATGAAGGCCCGCGAAAGAGCTTCTGTGGGAATATGTGTAACACCCTTGCTCTAATATCTACCTGTAGAAAGCTGGTACATAACTTGGAAAATGCAATCATAGTGCACATGAGTCCTGCTTAAAAATGTTCATGGGACAAGCTTCCTACAGGAAATCTCTGCCCTCTGATTGGTTCAAAGGTTTGTCCTTCTAACTTTAGAAATTTAAAGAAGGGCCAACTGTCAGGAGTGGCAGTTAAACTTTGGTTCTGATGAACAACGTATTAGGTTAGAGTAGTCAGGATGTGTGTGTTTGTCAGTAGTGAGGATGCAGCTTGTCTGGCCTAAATGCCTTTAAAAGGAGATTGGACAGATTTCTGGAGGAAAAGTCCATCACAGTTTATGAGCCATGATGGATCTGTGCAACCTCCTGGTTTTAGAAGTAGGCCACCTCAAAATGCCAGATGCAAAGGAGGACACCAGGATGCAGGTATCATGTTGTCTTGAGTGCTCCCTGAAGCATTTGGTGGGCCACTGTGAGATACAGGAAGCAGGACTAGGTGGGCCTTTGGCCTGATCCAGTGGGGCTCTTCTTATGTTCTTATGCTTTGTGCTCTTTTAATTAAGAGGTATATTTTTAAACTTGAACTCACTTTTTCTGTATCCTTGCTGCTTAATGTCAAGTAAAACAGTTCAAACCTTCTTCCTTCTTTCTGTTTATGCTCACTTTCTGAATAATAATGCTAGCAAGTATAAGTAAGATGCCTATGGATAGATGAGAGGGCAGGAGAATAGAAATGCCAGGCCCATTTTTGTTTATTGCAGCAATCTCTGAGGGTGTCATATGTTTCTGCTATGAGGGCAGAGGCAATAGCCTCTAATAGCCTTTAGAAGGCTCAGGATATGGGTGGAGATGGTTTGAGGTAACACTGAAATGTCACTGCTGTTTTGTAATGCTGGAATCTGTTTTGCAAATGACTAACACTGAGAGGGGTGTGTGCTTTGCTGCTGCTGTTTCAGTACTGAAAATGTTTTTCAAGGAGGTCAAATGGCCTCAGTACAGTTTGTTACAACTGAGTCCCACTGAAACCAATGTAAGGAATCATGCCTAACTCAGGTTCCTTGCTTTCAGTGGGATTTAAATGCAGCTAATGTATCTGAATTAGGGCCATTGTTGTGTTTTATGGCCATGAGATGCTTTAGCTTTCTAATATGTATTTTTAAACAGTAATAATCTGTGTTCAAATTCTGAGGCGCTTAAAAAATTTTCCCATTTTGACTGTAATCTGACTTTAGGCATTTAGAATATGCATGTTACATATCCCCATGACCTTTTAATTTAGTACTCTTCTCATTACCTTTCGTTCTCCTCTCTTGTTAATCTGGTTTATTTGGATCCTCTTCTTGAGGTATAGGGTCTATACCCTACCCTTGAGGTATAGGGTCCTCTTCTGAGGTATAGGGTTTATCCTTTAAAAAAATGATGGTATATTTTACATCAATCCAACTATCTCAAAAGGATGAGACATCTGGAGATGCTTTTTGAAGGTATGGAGTTGTGGAGATGACACAACATCAAGTTAAGTGGCATTATAGAGTAATAGTGTCCTTCCAGAGGAAAATATTCCAGGGTCTTTAGTGGAATGTTGAGAGTCTTCTTCTGACAGTGCAATTGTTCACCTGTACGCCAAGTTGTCCAGACACTCTGGATTTGAGGGACCAAATCCAGTTTGGTCTGATTTGAGGGCATACTTGGCTGCCCAAAATTTAGAAATTTTGGAAATATTAGAAAGTAGCTGATAATAGCCCCAGGCTACTGAAGATACTGCAGTTGGCTCTGATGAAATTCAAATGTGACATTAATCATGTCATTTGTATTTCTGTGGTTTTTGAAAAAAATAATTGACTAGTTTCTCCATGGAATCAGAATTGGGAGCACTTTGAGTGAAGGGGGAGCACTTAATCCTTTCCCCTGTGCTATAGTGCTGATTAAAATCTACCACGCCCTAAAATCATCTGCCAAAGTTGCTATCTGATGGGGGGCAACTAAAATAATGTTATAAGAGAAAAGCAGAATACTATCAGGGAAATAGAGGCCCTCATTCCTTAAGTGCTTGAGTGGAAACTGGAAAACTTTATTCTTTCCCTTTCTCCCTTCTCTGCTTTTATTCATTCATAGTGGTGTTTGTTTCCGGTGAGTAAGATGGGCTTACAGCCTAAGTATAATGGACTTACTTTTGAGTAAGGTAAATAACACTGTTTTCAAACACCTCCATTCATTTCTTATTTCTCATTTCTCCCTCACAGGGTGAGAAACTAACTTGAGGATAATTGCAATTGCTTTTTGGTAGCTAGATGTATGAGGGGGAGATGGAGGGGGAGAGAAATAGCAGAGCTTATTTCTAAATTGCTGTAAAGGTGTACTGTTATTTTAAAAAGCCAACAAAAACCAAGTGGCTTCCGGTTTGGGACTCCTCATCCTTATGGAATGAGAGTGGAGAGGTTAGGGAACAGCAAGGTAATGACAGAGTAGGAATTAGGAGTGGAAGCATGATGGGACATGGCAGCCGGCCCAGGAGAACAAGAGGCTGCAGTGATAAAGGCACAAACAAGTAGCCCTTCTTGGGGAACTTGATATATAAGTGCTTTTATGCAAATGCCCAAAGTCTTTGAGCAAAGATGGGAGGACTGGAATAGAACTGAAAGTCCAACCAATTGCTCCAGAATGCATTGCGGCTGTTTCAAACAATGGTAACAGAGGCCCATTGGAAGTGTATACCACAAAGAAAGAAGGGCTCAACTAAGTCCAGGAGGGTGCTGGCATGGCTAGTGAGCAGAGCTAGGGAGGCCATAAAGGGCAAGGAAGCTTCCTTTCATAAATGGAAGTCTTGCCCTAATGAGGAAAATAAAAAGGAACACAAACTCTGGCAAAAGAAATGTAAAAAGATGGAACAGGAGGCCAAGAAAGACTTTGAGGAGCATGTGGTCAGCAACATTATAGGAAATAATAAAAAAACTTCTTCAAATATGTTAGAAGCATTGTTGTCTTTTGGGCTCCCTTAGGCCTATGGTAGACCACTGTGAGATACAGGAACCTGGACTAGACGGGCCTTTGGTCTGATCCAGCAGGGCTCTTATATTCTTAGATCAAACCTTTTCTATCTGCTTCTTACTATACCTAATGAAGGAGGCTGTTGCTTACAAAAGTTCCTGCCACAAGCTGAAGACCCCACACCCATTATCTTTTTGCTAGTCCTTCTGTATTACAAATTTTTTTTTTTACTGTTAGAGATGTGAGGAACTGAGCGTTTCTTTTGGCTCTATTTAACTGTTGTTGCTCAGCGTATGGTTTCTGATGAGGAAAAGATGGGTTCACTGCTCTGTTTTTCTTTTAAGATAACAGAAACCACAAGAGAACCAGCTGCAGATTTTGTAGTTTTGTTGTGAACAACAGGAAAATGGTTAGCAGCATTTAAACAAAACATGTTTGTTGACAGAAATAGTTGCCCTGAGTCCCTTGGAGGAAGGGTGGGATACAAATAAAATTAAAAGGAAGGTAAGCAGACCCCCCCCCCCACTTACCCCATCATAACATCTGTGCCTTCAGCTCAAAGGGCTTGCAGCAGGTCTGATATTCCTGTGGTGATCCTATGGGTACTCTGTGGTCTATTTTTTAGTTCTCTCTCTGCTATGCTTGAGAGGCTAGGAGTGGAAAATAAATGTGAACATCCAGAACAATTTAGAGACTTGCACGGGACTTCTTTTCCTGAGGCCCCAACATGAAAATGTTTGGGGAAATATTTAGGAAACCTTGTATGAATTGTTTTCTGTCCTAGTAAATGGTTAGTAGCGTCTCCCACACCTCTTGCTTTATTGAAAAGGACTGCATGAGAATGAAGTAAAGGACTGGATTGCCATCTTCCACCCAAGTTGGACAGCATATGGATGCAACACCAATGGTCAGCAGTGGTGGTGGGTGGTGGATCACATTGTGGAATTTTGTAAGCTGCCTTGGGCATTCGCTTCAGCATTCGCTTCAGCATGACGAGCGGACTTCCCTCAAATGAGGAGACTGGTTAGAAGGAGGTTGAAAGGGAAGGTAAAAAGAGTCCAATCTCTCCAGAGTGCATAGAGGCTGCTTAAAACAACAGTAATAGAGACCCAGCGGAAGTGTATACTGCAAAGGAAGAAGGGCTCCACTAAGTCCGCATGCCCGCATGGCTAACCAGCCAAGTTAGAGAGGCCGTAAAGGGCAAGGAAGCTTCCTTCTGTAAATGGAAGTCTTGCCCTATTGAAGAGAATAAAAAAGAACATAAACTGTGGCAAAAGAAATGTAAGAAGGTGATATGGGAGGCCAAGCGAGACTATGAGGAACACATGGCCAGCAACATTAAGGGGAATAATAAAAGCTTCTTCAAATATGTTAGAAGCAGGAAACCCGCCAGAGAAGCGGTTGGCCCTCTGGATGGTGAGGGAGGGAAAGGGGAGATAAAAGGAGACTTAGAGATGGCAGTGAAATTAAATGAGTTCTTTGCATCTGTCTTCATAGCAGAAGACCTCGGGCAAATACCGCTACCTGAACGGCCCCTACTGACCAAGGAATTAAGTGAGATAGAGGTTGAAAGAGAAGATGTTTCAGACCTCATTGATAAATTAAAGATCAATAAGTCACCAGGCCCTGATGGCATCCACCCAAGAGTTATTAAAGAATTAAAGAATGAAGTTGCTGATCTCTTGACTAAAATATGCAACTTGTCCCTCAAAACAGCCATGGTGCCAGAGGATTGGAAGATAGCAAATGTCATACCTATCTTTAAAAAGGGAAAGAGAGGGGACCCGGGAAACTATAGGCTGGTCAGCCTAACATCTATACTGGGTAAGATGGTGGAATACCTCATCAAAGATAGAATCTCAAAACACATAGACGAACAGGCCTTGCTGAGGGAGAATCAGCATGGCTTCTGTAAGAGTAAGTCTTGCCTCACAAACCTTATAGAATTCTTTGAAAAGGTCAACAGACATGTGGATGCGGGAGAACCCGTGGACATTATATATCTGGACTTTCAGAAGGCGTTCAACATGGTCCCTCACCAAAGGCTACTGAAAAAACTCCACAGTCAGGGAATTAGAGGACAGGTCCTCTCCTGGATTGAGAACTGGTTGAAGACCAGGAAACAGAGAGTGGGTGTCAATGGGCAATTTTCACAGTGGAGAGAGGTGAAAAGCGGTGTGCTCCAAGGATCTGTCCTGGGACTGGTGCTCTTCAACCTCTTCATAAATGACCTGGAGACAGGGGTGAGCAGTGAGGTGGCAAAGTTTGCAGACGACATCAAACTTTTCCGAGTGGTGAAGACCAGACATGATTGTGAGAAGCTCCAGAAGGATCTCTCCAAACTGGCAGAATGGGCAGCAAAATGGCAGATGCATTTCAATGTAAGTAAGTGTAAGGTCATGCACATTGGGGCAAAAAATCAAAACTTCACATATAGGCTAATGGGTTCTGAGATGTCTGTGACAGATCAGGAGAGAGATCTTGGGATGGTGGTGGACAGGTCGATGAAAGTGTCGACTCAATGTGCTGCGGCAGTAAAGAAGGCCAATTCTATGCTTGGGATCATTAGAAAAGGTATTGAGAACAAAACGGCTAATATTATAATGCCATTGTACAAATCGATGGTAAGGCCACACCTGGAGTATTGTGTCCAGTTCATCTCAAAAAGGACATGGTGGAGATGGAAAAGGTGCAAAAGAGAGCAACTAAGATGATTACTGGGCTGGGGCACCTTCCTTATGAGGAAAGGCTATGGCGTTTGGGGCTCTTCAGCCTAGGAAAGAGGCGCCTGAGGGGGGACATGATTGAGACATACAAAATTATGCATGGGAAGGATAAAGTGGATAGAGAGATGCTCTTTACACTCTCACATAACACCAGAACCAGGGGACATCCACTAAAATTGAGTGTTGGGAGGGTTAGGACAGACAAAAGAAAATATTTCTTGACTCAGCGTGTGGTTGGTCTGTGGAATTCCTTGCTGCCGGATGTGGTGATGGTGCTTACTGTGGGTGCAGTTATTGTATCTCTAGCAGGATGAAATACTGCAAACAGATAGTATATGAAGGAGCTCAGGAGATCAGGATGGGATCACAGGTTATCAGTCATGGTAGGTATGTGCAAGCTCCTAGTTTTAGAGGTAGGATACCTCAGTTCGCATGATGCAGGGGAGGGCAAGAGGATGTGTCTTGTTGTCTTGTATGCTCCCTGAAGCATTTGATGGGCCACTGTGAGATACAGGAAGCTGGACTATATGGGCCTATGGCCTGATCCAGTGGGGCTGTTCTTATGTTCTTATATTCTTATGTTCTTATGGGAAAGGCAGGATGTAAATTTTTCAAGCAAACAACTAAGCAAACAAATAATATAACTCAATACCACATTTACCTTTAAATATTAGTTTTGTGATTAAGAGCACAATCCTGAGCTCAGTGTGCCAGGGCACCCCATTGCAAGCATGCTGTATAGCACATTTACAAGGGTTAGCACCGGCCAAGTGCTGGAGCTGGCCCAGCATGGAGCTGCTGGGTGGCCAGCAGTCCACTGCCTGGGTGGCAGAGAGGTAAGAGGGGTTGTGGGGAGAGGTCAGGAGGTGTTCCAGAGTGGGGAAAGGGCAGGGAGAGGGCAGGGGAAGACATAGCAGGGGAGGGAGTGGAGTGGGAGGATGGGGCTGGTGGAGCCAAGCTTCACAGGATCCTGAGCCCCATGTTGGGCCATGTGACCCAACACGGGGCTCTCCAATTCTGTGCTGGCTCCAGAGTTACATCAGAATCAAGTAACCCCATTGCAGGACTACGTCCCTTACCCGGGGGGAAGAGAATGAAAGTTCCCTGTCCCTGAAGAACCGCTGCAGGCTGCCTGGTTGTGCGTTGGATGCTGCAGTATCTATTTTGGTGCTGCAGCAGCCCTGCGCTCTGGGCAGCTCAAGATTGGGTTGCCCATTCCTAATATGGAGTTTATATTGTTATTGCATATATTTTAAATATACAATAAAGCTGTCCCCTTAGGAAGAAAGGCAGGATAAATATGCAATAAAATGAATGAATGAATGAATGTTCTCAGTGTAACCATCCATTTAAAAAAAAAGTGGGAAAAGCCCATGCTCTTTCCACACACACATTTCCAGAGCACCTACATCTCTAGATGTGTGCCTGAGAGGGAAGAGGACTTTCCTTCATTCCCTGATCCTCTCTGAACTCTTTCTTGTTTTCCACTAGATGGCAGCAGTGTCTACTGTAGGCACGACATAGAGGTTTGCTATGGACTGAAATATTACACGGTGTCTAAAATCCCTAGGGCTACCAAGCATGAGCTATCTCATCCTCTACCTCAGAGAAAACCGTGACTGATATAAATGAAATGCATGTCACCACTGCGCTAACTCCTCTATGGATTTCTATGGCAATTTCAGATGTCCTGTATTTTCCTTCACCATTTCATGGTCACTGTCCCTTGTATATTTCTATTGCCACTCCTGTCTTCTAATGTTTCCCTGTCTGACCAGTTTAGCATAGGGGTATCAAACCCATTTCATACAGAGGGCCGAATAGCATTCATGATGCCTGCTGAGGGCTAGAGGTGATGTCATTACACAGGAAATGATGACATTAAACAGGTAAAAACCAGAAATAAGCACTCTATTCTCATGTAGGAACTCATTAGCTACTAATGAAAGGAAAGAAAAGATACACATCTTGATCATATTTCAAGATATGGGAGAGCCCAATTATCATGCAGGCCACCCTTTTAGCAGTGACACTCAGTTCTGCTCAGCAGCTGAGAGCCTGAGGGCCAGATAAAAAGCTTCTTCGGGCAGCATCTGCCCCCCCCCCAGGCTTATGTTTGACACCCCTGAGTTAGCACATTGGCAGAGTGGCTAACTGCATAAGGAGGGGAATGGGTGATGGATTTGTCTTTGGATTTGTCTTCAAAATTGGATTTGTCTTCAAAAATTTATCTAAAGAAGTGAAGAGTAGTGTCCACACAGTGTTACTATTTCACCAGAGTGACTATTCCTGTTATTCTGATGGGTATAGTAGGTTAATCCAAGAAATGTTTTATGTCTCTTTAAAACTCCAACATGTTTTTGAAATGACAGGTTTGAATCACACTCAAATGTAATAGCCAGAGTATTTATAAATAAACGATTCTGACTGGTGTGGATTTCCATTAAAGCAGAGGATCCCAAAGTGGGCATCATGATGCCCTGGGATGTTGTAGGCTGCAGGCCAGTCAAGCTGCTCATCAATGTGAGCATGGCAGATCACAGAGCAGACTCTGCTCCATGTGCTGACAGCCATGCATGCTGTTGTTTGTACCCACTTGCCCTCCCCAGCTGGTTTAACACCAATTTTTAGGCTTTTTCGGATATGCCTAGAAGTAAGTGCTGATGACATCATCATGTTATGCATTGTTGTACCATCAGCACCTCCAGGTTCGGTGAATGGTAGCAGTAGGAGCAGGGCATTGCTGGCCAGGTAAGTTTGGGGAGTGCTGCTTTAAGTTTATGGTATGATTTAAGGGTTGTTTCCAGTTGACATACTGCCCTTTCTCCCCCTCCTCCTCTGCCTCCCATGCAACAGAGAGAATGAATGAAGGCCCTTCCTTCCTTCCTTGCTGTCCTCCTAGCAAGGCTGTATGAATGTGCTAGAGAAGAAACAGTGGAACACTGACAAGCTGGAAGTTACCCCAGCTATAGAGTGGAGACACAGGAAAAAATATAGGGCCAGGAATGGGGAGGCTGTGGTTTGGTGAGCAGCACAATTTTTTTTTTTTTTACTGTCTGAGTTGCTCATATCAACAGATACTTTCCTCCTCTTTTTTCCCTTTTGACTTTGCTTTCTTTCAGCTGCTAGAGCATGAACATTTGGATAGGTTTTCCTTAAGAAACACCTCACCATTTTCAAAGGAGCAAGGGATTAGAATTCGTTAGTTTGGTTGTCAATTTTTTGTTTTAAAATATGCATGTTCTAAAAACAAAATATGTTTTGTTTTTTAGAATATTTTACTTTCTAAGTAAAATTAAAAAATTAGTTTTAATGAAGTGGTTCCCAAACCTTTTAGCACTGGGCCCCACTTTTTAAAACAAAACTGTATTGGGTAGCAATAGTTTTATGAGACATAGGCTGCAATCCTAACCACACTTTCCTGAGAGTAAGCCCCATTGAACAAAATAGAACTTACTTCTGAGTAGACTTGATTAGGATTGTGCCCTTAAAAAGTGTCACTTTAAAAGTCTACATTTTTAGACTTTTTACTATGGTGTGGGGGCTACCTTCTGGAGTGACTGTTGAGCTCCACATTCACCACATTGGGACCATTCTGGTGGCCTGGCATAACCCTTCACCTGGCCTTCAATAAGAGCTGAGGCACAGTCACCCACTCTTGAGTAAATGCATGCATGTGGCTTAGTTTCGCTTTCCCTAGGGCTCAATGTCTGTTGGCAACCTTCAGTCTCGAAGGACTATGGTATCATGCTCTGAATGGTGGTTCTGGAACAGCGTCTAGTGTGGCTGAAAAGGCCAATTCGGGAGTGACAATACCTTCTACACCGGGAGTAAGTGCAGTCTGTCCCTGGTCTGTCTCCCTGGCTATGGGCCTTCCTTCTTTGCCTCTTTGCCTCAGTCTGTTGGCCAAGAGTCTCTTCAAACTGGGAAAGGCCATGCTGCACAGCCTGCCTCCAAGCAGGCCGCTCAGAGGCCAGGGTTTCCCACTTGTTGAGGTCCACTCCTAAGGCCTTCAGATCCCTCTTGCAGAGGGCTCAATACATTTTTGTCAACTTGGAGGGGTTCCTTCTCCAGAGTTTGTCAAGGTCCGAGTTTATTATAGAGTTTACTATGGTGTGGGAAGCGGATTCTGGTGGTGTTGCATTCCCCTCATTCCCCTCAGCCTGCCCTTCAAAGTGGTCAAGGTGGCCTCCTCATGAGTAAATACACCCATGAGGTTCAGTTTCTTTTTCCATAGGGCTCAATACATTTTCCTTGTCAGCAATTAGCTTGTCAGTTTCAGTTTCATGAATCACCAAACATCAGATAGCAACCTACTAGCAATGGTTCCCACACATTTAGCACTGGGACCCACTTTTTAAGAATGAGATTCTGTCAGGACCAACCAGAAGTGATGTCATGACTGGAAATGACATCATCAAGCAGGAACATTTAAGCAATCCTAGGCTACAATCCTACCCACACTTACCCAGGAGTCAGTACCATTTACTATCATTATTAAAAGAATATACATAGTAGCTTGTTGAAAGTATAGTTCTGGAACATTTCCCCAAATGCAGTCACATATCATGGCAGCATCAAGTCTAATATATTAAAAATAAAATATTGAAATGGATGGGAACCCACCTGAAATTGGCTCACGACCCACCTAGTGGGTCCCTACCCACAGTTTGAGAAACACTGTACTAGAAACACTGAAACACCAAAGCCATGGTGTAGGCTTCCTCATGAGGAAGCTGCTTGAACCATTCACTAAAGAGGCTATGCCATGTCTCCAAAACTAGATGTGATAGAGCAAAGCAGATGCCATTTTTGGAATCGGAACCCCAAATATAGCCAGGAATTGGTGTAACGTTTAAGGAAGCAAAATGTGTGTTGGCCTGTGTGATTTGTTACTACAGACAGTTGGCCTAGAAACAGCCGCAGAACCCAGAAGGATCTCCTGGAAGTCAGAAGTGACATCACAAGAGACAAAGAGAAGACTATAGAAGTTAGTGTGCTGAGGAAAGAAAAACATTGAAAATTCTTGGTAGAGACTGGGAGTAGGGACTATTCACAGAGTTCTGTTACTGCTTCATTAAAATGTTTCATTAAAATGCCACCTGCCCACCTTAGTTGTGATTCATCAGCATTATTTCACTTACTGCCCAGTGGTCAGAGTGGCCATTGCCCATTTTAAGATTACAGGGGTTATATAATGCTCAAGTTATTAATTGTTCCACACAATAGGGAAAAATTTAGAGGCAGCGGTGCCTGCCAGTCTTCATATACTCAAAAGCTACATGGGCTGTAATGGGCTGATCTGAAATGTTGGCAGTACGCAGCTAGGAAGGGTCAGATGGGGACTGTGTAAGCAAACAGCCTAGGAAAGAAACGCCAGCCTTGAGGCTACAGTGTCTAAACCTGTCCGTCTAATTCTCTTCGGGCAGCCCCTCCCAAAAGGAAGAGCATGCAAACAGTACTGTGCTCTGCTAGCAGAAAGACCTGTCCGTAGAGAACTGGGCCTTTCCACCAAGTCTAAATAGTGGGCACTTGGAAAGGAAGTGTGTGTCTCATGGTTAACAAAATAACACTTATTTAACTCTGAGAGTAGCTTGTAGAGGAGCAGTCTGGCAAGACTGTTTACACACACCCACTCCTTGGCTAAGTTTGACAGTAGAATTACAAGGAGAACCTATACATCCAGGGTATGATTGTGCAAGCAAGAGAGTGGGGGTCATACTGAGCAGATCTCCCCATGGAACCCTGGCTGGTGATGCTGCTACTGTTTCAGGCAGGTGAGTACAGATGATATGCTGAATGATGCAGTCACTGACTTCATAGAAACACACATGCTCTTATGCTTTTTTCTGTTTTCTGTTTACCTAGTTCATGCCCAGGACCCATTTCCAAATCTTACAGCATTTGATTCACCCAGGGCAAATACAGGTGAGTGGGCTTATTTTTTTCATGTTGCTCCTGTAGCTGATTTTTGTGGTAACTGTGCATTATGTGACTATATAAAGTGCTCCACCATGCTTGAAAGTCCTAAAATGTTCAAAGTAGTATGTGGCTCTATCCAGAGGCACATTTCACTCATTTCACATTGTGCTCATTTCACTTCAGGATATATTGCATTGACGTTGAGGCTGTTATTAGATGCTTAAAACTGTGTCACTGGAATTAGGTTAATTGGATACAGCAGCTTGGTCTTAGGTGCTTTGGCATGTTGCCATTTATTTCCTTGGGTTTGAATGACTGTGTCTTCCTCAAAATACCCTTTTGCCTCTTCTCTGTCCTTTAACCAGTGATTTTTGAGTAAGTAGTTTTTATACATTTATAGAGAGCAAATGACAGTCAAGGATGAGAAGTCTTTGTTTAAGGTCACAGCAGCTGCTGTCTTGGCAGCAATTTTCTCAGGCCAGAGGTAGCTCCCAGCAGAACAGCACCATGTGAGACCATTACTGCAAATGATTTGTTTCATTTGGAGACTCCTAAACTACTGCATTTTAACATCTGCTAGTGTAATCTCCACAATGCCAGGAAAGTTGGTCATAGGATACCATGTAACCCAACACAGCTACCTAGCACATTTTTGGAAGTTACTGTTTAGCAATATTTCTGTTTAGTACAAGACTTGAGATCTATATTAGAGTGCGGCATGCTCTTAAATTTTTCCACTGTTTCTCTGCCATGTTGTCTTAGTCATGCAACATGTCAGGAATAATTTAAGTGGAGAGATTGGTCGCAGTCCTGCTCTTAATATATGAACAAATCCAGTTCACGACTGGCAGCCTCAAAAGGGCACTCAGCTGGGAACTTGAACCAGTTTGTGATAAGCATGAGTGAAAAATGAGATTAAATTTGACAATTTTTCTTTCAAGATTGAGAGCTCTGGTTCTTAATTTAGAATCTAACTGATATATTTAAATTCTGTGTACTGTTAACATTTTGCTACCCTTGCCCATCTCAAATATTAATATTGCTCTTACAGTACAACCCAGGATGGCTTCATTAGACTTCAATGTACATTTCTAAAAAAGAAATAGTGTTCTTTCTTCTTCTTCTTTTTCTCATTTCCTTCCAAACATTTCTTTTTGTAAAACCGTGAGTCTTACTTCATTTGCACTAAAGTGTTTAAGAGTGAACAGTCTGTCTCTGTACCACTGATATACCTGATAGTTAAGATTTCTGCTGCTGGTTGGTTTTTCCCTTTTCTGACAGAGCTGTTATGAGTCTTTAGCTTTAAAGTTTCAACTTTGGACATGAGCACTGTGTAGCAAAGAGAGGCAATTATATTTTCAGGAATGCATATTTGATCCCCAAGGAATGTCCTGAAAAACAACAGCAGGTCTGTGTAAAACAGTGGTCTTCAGTTCCTTGGAGTTTTGTTTTTAAAGCTATGCCTCTGTTAAACCTGTCTCTTTCTGGTTAAAACTGGAGAACTCTCCTATTTCTGAAGCCTGTTGGCTGAGTCCTGAAGTCAGCAAAATGCAACCACATGCTTTTGGATTACAGTATAAAGATATATCTTTTCTTTGAAGGTGACTATGATTAGACAAAACTTAGGGCCCAATCCTATCCAACTTTCCAGCAGTGGTACAACCTCAATGCAGCCCCGAGGTAAGGGAACAAATGTTCCCAAACCTTGAGGAGGCCTCTGTGACTGCCTCCCCAACACAGGATGCAGTGCATACCTCATTGGCACAGCAGCACCAGCAGTGGAAAATTGGATTGGATTGGGCCCTTAATGAGAACCTAAATTACATAGGTAAACATCTGCAAATACACCAATAAGAAGCTGGTGGACAGAGGCATCACCAGGGTTTGTATCACCTGGTTCAAGAACTCACTGCAGCACATCCATGATGAACCTCCTTGTGTACCAGACCATGCAGAATAAATTACAATATCATGCACACAGCCTAAATGCAGTAGCAGCACTAGGGGTGGTGTAATCCCCATTAACTTTATTTATTTCTTTTACTATATAACAGTACAGGTCACCCAACAAATCAGTAACCAGCAAAACCACTGGGAGCACCCTTGGGGGCAAGGAGAACCATGATTTGTTTCCTCTACCAAAATAGTCATACTATTTGGTATTTGAAGCTGCTAGTGATGAAGTTGCACCACCTGCATCTTAGAACAGTTTCTAGGACGTTTAGTAGTGCATGCCTGTACAGAGATTTTTATGCATCATGTTTCATGTGCTGCATTATGTGTATGGGATTGGTGCATATGGGATTGGTGCATATTAAATACTATTTTAATAGAAGTGCTGCCCTCTTCCCTTTGATCCCACTCTTGCCTGCCCATTGACCCAAAGGACAGAAACTGAACAGTTCCTTTCTGCAGCTGCTGCTTGCAAAGTTCCTACTCAGAAGTCCAGGTTCAGAGACCAAAGACTCCCGTCACTGATGACTTACTCCCACAGTCTCTGCAATTATCACCTCGTATTGGAGCCCCAAGCCACAGTTTGATAAGCTGGGATGTAAGGATAAGCCAATGTTACGTTCAGCCATGCTGCACTGTCCCTCAGGGGTTTTTCGACACGCTGTTCTTGGTCTTTCACACAGTGAACCTGGACTATCACTCAAGGCTATAACTTCGGACATCAAGCTGCATAAAACAATTTGCCATTCCCTGCTGATTTCTGTGTTTTACTCATATTGGTTGGAAGCTGTCAGGACTGTTATGAAAAATCAGAATTCACAGACACAGATGTTTCACAGCCCAATCCTATCCACACTTTCCTGGGAGTAAGTTCCAATTATTATAATGGGACTTACTTCTGAGTAGACATGCATAGGCTTGTGCTCTCAGGCATGTTCTTTGGTTATACTAAGAATAATATGAATATTGCTTATAATTTCACAAGGCCTAAACTATAATCTACATATTAATTCAGAATTGGAATTGGGAAAGTATAAGGAATTAAGAGCCCAATCCTATCCAACTTTCCAGTGCCAATGTGGCCAACAGGGACACACTGCACCCTGTGGTGGTGGTGGTGGTGGTGGGGCAGTCACAGAGGTCTCCTCAAGGTAAGGGAAAGATTTTTCCTTACCTTGGGGCTGCATTGCAGCTGCATCGGTGCTGGAGAATTGGATGGGATTGGGCCCAAAGCCTGTTGCTTTTTTTTTTTTTTTTAAATAATCATTTTATCTAAATGTAGTAAAATCATTTCCATGCCTTTGCAGTTTGGAATGGGGTTTCTGGGAAGACCCATTCTTTGCATAAGAGAGGACTCATTGAATTAGCTGGAGCCGTAAAATGTGCAACCGGACGATTTCCTTTGCTGTATCTAGGTTATGGATGCTACTGTGGTCCGGGAGGAAAAGGATGGCCTAAGGACAGAACTGACTGGTAAGAATACCAATTGTGCTGATCTCTCCACATAATGCTTCAGCAGAATTCATTCATCCCACTCTTTTAACGTCCTTTAAATGATGACAGGCTTAACTATGAATAGGAGCAACAGCGGGAAACTATATTTTGGTAGCACAAACAGCAACACATTCACATAGTGGTGAGTAGCAAGAATGGTAGATGATGTGATAAAATTAGCTTAGAACAAAACTTGGCCTTCCTTTATTATCCTGTATGAAATTACGCTGTTGCTAAATTGAGAATGCAGTGGGAGAGAAAGTATGTTGCGGTGTCCTCCCTTAACTTGCCTTGAAGCCACTGAAATTTCACCAGGGATTTTCATTGAATTTTGCTTCACTGACTTATTATTGCATTTAGAGCTGCTTATTTGTGTGTAGAATCTTCCTGGGACCCTAATTTGTTACTTTAGGGCAGGGGTCTCCAAACTTTTTGGCCAGAGGGCTGCATCAAATGTCTGGCACAGTTTTGAGGGCCGGGAAAAAATTTAAATATAAAATTTATATAAATACATTAGAGATAGAACTTTGATGTGTGAATAAATGAATGAATTGGCTCATTCATTCAACCTCTCTGGCCCTTAGAACACCCTCCAGATGCATCCAGAGCATAGTTCCAGTTATGTTTGGCAAAGTGGGCCAGGGACATTCAGGGGACAAGAGGCTGGCTGCGGGCCAGATAGAGGCTCACCGTGGGCTGGATCTGGCCCCCAGGCTGGGGTTTGGAGACCCCTGCTTTAAGGTATGGCAGGAACCAGTTGTAGCAGGTTTTGGTGCCAACAAAACACCTTCCTATTATTGGACAGTGCATGTGTGCTATGTGTGACTTGCAAAAGGAGTGTGCCTGAGAAAAAGCAGTGCCTCTCTGCACAGTGGTGCAATTTGCCATACTCCTTTACACTTTGGCTGAAGCAGGAGGAAGAATAGTAGTATCATCACGGGTTAAATTACAAGGGGGGGATGACATTGACATTTTGTGCTGGCCCCATTAGTTACTGTTTTTAGAAGGGGTGCATGGTTTGGAGAAATTTAAAAAGTAAGTCTTATGGCTCTCATTAAGGATCCCCTATCTCCTTCCCCTCATAATTTGACCACTGAGTTGCTGCATTGCGAAGTTCAGATTTCACAATTTTCTAAAGTGCCACATTTGCTAAGGAGGTAGATACTCAGAGATTAAAAATATAGAAAATTTTTAAAATTCTATAGTCCAGTGTTTCTCACACATTTAGCACCGGGACTCACTTTTTAGAATGAGAATCTGTCAGGACCCACTGGAAGTTATGTCATGGCCAGAAGTGACATCATCAAGCAGGAAAATTTTTAACAATCCTAGGCTGCAATCCTACCGCACTTACCCAGGAGTAAGTCCCATTGACTATCATTGTTGAAAGAATATACATAGTAGCTTGTTTAAAGTACAGGTCTGTAAGGTTTCCCCAAATGTAGTCACATACCAGGTAGCATCAAGTCTAATATATTAAAAATAAAATATTGACATGAATGGGGACCCACCTGAAATTGGCTCACAACCCACCTAGTGGGTCCAAACCCACACTGCTATAGTCTGTATCAGGGGTCTCCAAACTTTTTGGCCGGAAAAAAATTAAATATAAAATTTAAATAAATAAATTAGTGTTGGAACTTAGATGAGTGAATAAATGAATCAATGGACTCATTCATTCAACCTCTCTGGCCCTCAGAACATCCTCCAGACACAATCAGAGCACAGTTCTGGTCATGTTCAGTTGAGTGGGCCAGAGGGTTTCAGGGGACAAGAGGTTGACTGCGGGCCGGAAAGAGACTTGCTGTGGGCCGCATCTGGCCAGGGTTTGGAGACCCCTGGTCTATACTGACTGTTTGAGATACATGTGAATAATAAATACATTGCACAGCTAATCAGATTCTCGCTCCTAGTCTTACTTGCACTCTCAAAGCACTACTGCTCTTGCTAGATCAGCCTATGCCATTGGACATCACATGACCATTGGATCACATGACCACTAGATCACATGACCATTGGACCTGGTGGCTACTGCAGATCCACTTAAGACAGCATACATATTAGTTGTTTGTCCGTGTGCAGGTATCAGACTGAAGTGGAAGCATTTTGTGGTTTTAGCATGCCTTTATATTGCTCCCAATGACAAGCTCATAAGAATTGCACCTGTGCATGAAGAGTTTGCAGCAAGCAAGGAGCTAATGCACACAAGCTTTTCAGTTGGCTTTCCGGCAGCCACCACACACCATCATGGTTATGAGACTTTGTCCTGTGTGCAGCTGTGCTTCACCCAGTCTGTTCCACATAATACACACATGCTATACTCATGAGAGGAACGCATATATGTAAAATAGGAAGAGGAAACCACCTGCGGCAGCCTGCTGTCACTTCTGCACTTCACATTGAGACCACTGATTTATCTTTGGTGCCACTTCTTCAAAGAAGCCTTAACAGTCATAGATTTTGTCTTTGAAAACAAAGGTGGTGCTTCTGGTATCTATAGAAGTGCATATGGTGATAACTGCATGTAAGCTCCATCTTTAACCATACAATATGTATGCACTGAGATTGAAGGACTGAGGTCAGATGAAAGGGACTGATATGGGTTTCTTCAATGTGTTGGTTATTCCATCACTGTGCACTCTTATCTAGAACAGTCATGCAGAGATAGAACAAGATAGTACCATGCTAGACAGACACTATGGGAAGGATCTTCAGATGTTGAGGAATTGCTGCTCACCATCCTCTGGGATCTCCCTGGCACATATGTGTAGAATTACTTCTAAACTCTGGGGCTGTGATCACCTGTTAAGCTCTGGTATAACAAATGTTTCTGAGAAAGATTCATGATTTTAAATGAGAACAGAGATGACCCAGGACTACTCCTAAATCAGGGTGCAAAATGTTGATTATGACATTTTCATAAACAATGCAATCCCCAAGACATGTTATGAACAATTTTATTGCACTCAGTGACATTACTTCAGAGTAAGCTATTAACAGTATGTATTTGTGGGTGTGTATTTGCATGCATAATGCCTTTGTTGCTGTGTTTAGCTAATGAGTTGTTCTAGTGACACTAATTACAGTATTCATGAAAACACTCAAAGCTTCATAGATTTATACTGCACCGATAAAAGCACTTGACATGGTGCTGAAGAGGCTTCCTGTATAGAATGGGAAGACCAGCTGTGTGGCAAAAGATAGAATTACTATATGCTATTGCTGTAGCTTGAAAATGTTCTATGAAATGCTCAGAAAATATAACTGGTACAAATCAATCTCTGTTGCTGGAAGGTGCTGCCATAGACATGACTGCTGTTATGACATAGCAGAGAAGCAAGGTTGTACTCCCATGAGGTGGGGGTATAAATGGACCTGCATGCACAATACCGTGGTTTGTGGTAAGGAAAATACTTTCATTTTCACCGTAGTGTTTACAGGTATTTTATTAATGTTAATTAATTATAAAATGTATTTGTACCCCCTTTCCAACCTAACACAAATTCCAAGGCTGTTCACTGCATCAAGTTAACGCATATACAACTATCAAAATGCTGGGAGAGGGATCCAGGGGGATAAGCATTTGCAGGTGCCCTAAAAGGGGCTATATCTAAAAGGGGCTCTGCTGAAACAGAGACGCTTGCGTTGGCTCGGTCATGTTGTGAGAATGGATGATGGCCGGATACCAAAGGATCTCCTCTATGGAGAACTCGTGCAAGGAAAGCGCCCTACAGGTAGACCACAGCTGCGATACAAGGACATCTGCAAGAGGGATCTGAAGGCCTTAGGAGTGGACCTCAACAGGTGGGAAACCCTGGCCTCTGAGCGGCCCGCTTGGAGGCAGGCTGTGCAGCATGGCCTTTCCCAGTTTGAAGAGACACTTGGCCAACAGTCTGAGGCAAAGAGGCAAAGAAGGAAGGCCCATAGTCAGGGAGACAGACCAGGGACAGACTGCACTTGCTCCCGGTGTGGAAGGGATTGTCACTCCCAAATCGGCCTTTTCAGCCATACTAAATGCTGTTCCAGAACCACCATTCAGAGCGCGATACCATAGTCTTTCAAGACTGAAGGTTGCCAACAAAAAGGGGCTATATTTAATAAGAAATGCCATGAATGAACATACACTTTCAATTGGTTGTTAGCTGTTCCAGTCTGATACTCTGTTTAGCTTCAAGTAATCATCGGTCTTTATCTTTTTCAGACTCCTCGTTAGACAGATGTCAAAAAATAATATGCCAGTGTGACAGAGAAGCAGCAAGATGTTGGAGATCTGCCCGTTTTAATCGACACAATATCCTTTGGCCAAATTTTTTGTGTGGCCAAATTTATCCCACGTGTAATTTTAAGTATATACATTGAGAGGGAGAGAATTAACATGAATTCTTCTATGTCTTTAAATTTTGGATCCTCTTTATACTTTAAAGGTCTTTAATTAGTCAGATGAAGCTAGCAGTTTTTGAATAGTTTATATAGTTTCTCAGTTCCTGAAATCAGAAATCAAATAATGACCTGTTAGTTACACAGAGCTCTAAGTTTCTTCTAATTTTGTGTTACAGAAAAGGTACACTCTGGCAATGATTTTGAAATGCCATGCTCTGTGTGCATGTGTGTTTGTGCATACACACATGCATGCATGTGTGTGTATAAATTATACTCCCACATGCTTGCCGTATTACAGTCCATCGCAGTGCCGGGAGAAATGACTGGATATGTCCATATTCATGTGAGACTGGAAATATTTTTCACTTTGTGTTGACTTGGATTTTTTCTCATACAAGTACCACATACATCAAACTGCTTGTTACCATCTTCTCTACCTCCTTTTTCCTCCTCAGTCACTATTCTTTTGTCTTCATTTTAGCACTCAGCACATAGAGAAGACAAAAATGCTAATTGAGAGCAGCTGTTAAATGCTGTTAAGAAAAAATACTGTATGTGAGCAAGCCTGCCACAGGCCTTTGCACTTGAAGCAGCTCAGTGCCTATACAATGACAGTACTAAGGAACAGAAGTGGTGGAGGAAAGAGGAAAAAGAGGTCATCACCTTCTTGAAGGCTGTCATCAGAGAGGTGTTTCTCCCAAAGGGAGTTTTCCTTAGGAACAGTCAGCTGTCCATACACATTGGCTTCTTAGCTGGGAGATAACAATTTTGCCATTTTAAGGCTGATTCACACATGACATTTTCCATAAATCACTTCCTGTAAGTAATCTGTTCCTAGATAGCCTGGAAATGTATTGCGTGAAATTTGAATACACTTGATTTCTTCTTCAACAAACATCACTGCTAATCTGGCTCTGAATTCACAGTTTGGTAGAGAATTGCTTCTTTTTCACTGCAGGAATTAGTGAAAATATTCCAGGTTAGGAGTAGATAACTGCATGTCACTAAAAATGGATTTAATAAAACAGTGCTTTATACTTCTGTTGGGGAACCAAAGCCTTTAAGAAGCTTCAGGAGGGAGTGTTCAAATGGTAGGGAAGGGTACTTTCTCAACCTGCTGGAATTCTTCACTCACTTTTCTCTCCTCTGGTGTCCTAGATGTGTGTATGCAAGGCCTATAATAGGGGTGTCAAACATAAGGTCTGCGGGCCAGATGCGGCTCCCAGAAACAAATTTATCCAGTCCCCATTATAACTGGACTCTCCCAGCTTGATAATTGGGCTCTCTCATATACTGAAAATATGAACAAGATTCAGACATTTTCTTTTCTGTCATTTGCAGCTAATAAGCTTCTATGCAAGAACAAAGTCCTTATTTCTGGCCATTATCTGCTTAAGGATGTCACTTTCTGCTTAATGTAACTTCCGGACCTCAGTAAGCACCATGAATGCAAACTTTTACCCTCTCTGTGAAATGAGTTTGACATCCCTAGCCTATAATGTAAATGTAAACTTAAATTCATAAATTAAAATACCCAGTGGGTGGCCTATTCCTGCATTAGCAATGCTCACGTATGTTGCAACCAGTGTACAAGAGGTTCAAATGTACTTTTTACTGTTGTATGTAAAAACAATTTATGGTTGTGAGCAGGGTTTAATCTACTGACGTGGTCATTTTTTTCATATATGTATTTTATAAATGTGAAAGTGTCACCCTGTTAAAAAATTATTTGGGGCACATGTGCTAAGACAAACATTTTATTATATGTTTGGGCAGACACTAGAGAACTTTCTGAAATTTGGTTGTGGCATAGCTGGTTGATATTTTCTCTGCTTGTGCTGTCCAAGTTATGCTGCATAGGAAGAAAAAGAAAGTGAAACAGTGACCAAGAGTGAAAAAACATAGCTCAGCTAAGTCTTTTACAACTACATTTTCACAGGAAATAAATGCAGTGTTGAGACACATGCTCTACAACTACAATAAAGTTAGTACAGCAATGTACTCAAGATATGTAATCCTCTCTGTGACTCTTAGCTCCACTACACAGTTAAGTTCAACCTTTATTGCAGATGCAACGTGTGGGAGCACGTCAAGATTCATGATGCCCCGTGTCAGATGGTTCATGTGATTATTTTCTTTGTTTATATTGGCGCTGTTCCATTCTTCTCCAGAGACTGTGGTCTTTTTATTGGCAGCAATGGGACAGAAACAATTGCAGTATCAAAATAAGCCATTCAGGCAAGTGGCAAACCTTTTCATCTAACTGTCATGGTGCTGGGATTATTAGGTGAAGAATGAAGTGGGATGCCCTTGTAGACAGATCATAGCATAGAAGGTGCTATCAACCTTCTGAAGGACTGTAACTAGTCTTCTAAAGCTTTCACTAAGATTATGAATTCCCTTACTGTTCCATTGATTTCGGTATGGAGCTTCCTTTCAAGTAAATATGCTTAGGATTGCAGTCTTCATCTGCACAAGTACGACTCTGTTACAATCCTTAGTATTCTGCTTCTCATTTAACTTTTTCCTTGTGCGTTTTTAGCCTGATTCAAGACCACAGTGTATTGCGCTCAGTTAACAGAACAGCCAAGCTTCTAGGTGGCTCTTTCCATGTTTCCTTATGCTTTTAACTGAGACAGTTTTGTTAGTCCATCAAGGAATATGAAAGTTACTGATCATGCATTCAAATTCTGGTAAACTTATCACTTTTGATTGCATCAATTTGTGCATGTAAAAATCTCCAGTGTTAGAGCAGAAACATGGAAGAGTCCAAGTGTAAACTGTGGGCTGCACAAGCTACTAAGAGCACGTAACAAAATGAATGCAACACTGGCCAGTACACATAAGGAACCTAACACGAGGCATTTGCAAGTGTTTCAACAATAGTCATTCTCTGTTATTACCACAGTTGTGAATATTTTCATCAGTCTGTCTGTGCTGAAAAATCACGTGAAAAATCACATCTCCTCAGCAAACCTTTTCATAATAAGACAATGCATCAGGGCAATTGAAGCTTATACTTGCATGTGCTATTGGACACAGGTAAAACACGACTAGAGAACGAGACACAAAGATTTGCTTCTGTCAACAGATGTATGAGAACTGCCCACTTCTTTGACGTTTTTAGTTTCTGTTCTGTCTGAAACAGCTATAATATTCATACCATAGATACTCACCTATAAGGCAAGAAATTTCTACTAATAAATCAAGCATAGATTTACATCTCATCTTCTCTGCTGGTCACTCAGGTCAGGGCTGTTCAGGCGGTCGTGGTAGCCAGGACAAGCCCGGAGGAGCTTTAAAAGTTCCTGAAAAGGGTCTGTGAAGCATCTGAGGAAGATTTTGAACTATTGCAGACAGCTTACAAACATTTACATTTATTGGAGCTCCGCTGTAGAGTCTTCTGAGCAGGCTCATTAACGCCAAACGCAGGAGTATCTCTTAAAACAACAGTGAATAGTATAAAAAGTTCTGGTGGCAATTGAAGCAGGATGTTGTGCTGATGTAAGCTGTTTAGGTTGCTTTATATTGGTGCTGCATTTGTTTTGGAAGGTTTTTAAAAGTGCAAATGCTTTTCTGCAGTTTCAAACCTGGTTGGTTTTTTTTTAAGCAACTCAATGCAATGTTCAGTTCTGTTGCTTGGGGGTGGGGGGTGGCACTCAGTATTACATAATGTCTTCAAAAACTGGCCTGGCTCAGATTCTTTCCCCCCTTTCCATCAGGCTCCAGGGCCAGCTGCAGCCCCTCCTCACAAGCACCATTCCCCTAATTTTACCCCTCACTAATCCAAGGGTCAGGGAACATTCCATGATTTTCGACTGAAAACCTGCCCTCACCTTATCTGTGAGATTGCGTTACAGGCGAGTATCTGTGGTATATTTGAAACCATAAACGTGCTTTGTATTTATGAGAAACTTATGTGACATTTTAGCAGACGATTCAGAGTTACACCATCTCTCCGTACCTTGTCTGGATGGTTCTTTACCACACGGAAGACACTTCCTCAGCTGAGGAGTTAAAACCACAATTAGCACGACCAAACCTCCGATTCCAGCTGCCACAACGCCAATGATTGTTCCAATTGATTCTTCTATACCAAACAGTCCTGAGGGAAATGTCAGAATGTCAGAACTGTAACCTTTTGAATGAGGAGAAGCAAAAGGAGAACTTTGCAAAAGTTGACCTCCTGGGTTGCTGCTAGCCGGGGCTGGGGGGAACCTGGCCTCTTCCTGTGCCTTTCACAGGAGTTGGGCGTGCAAAGGTCAATAGGTGAATCTTTTTATTACATAGGTGTTGGTTCCAGGTCACTGGAGACTCTGGAATAAAGCCCTGCATTGGGGCCCCTAATGGTGAATTGGGCAACCACCACCAGCACTGAAGGTTCAGGGGATTCCCAACCAGGTGGGACCTCTGATCCATGTGGACCCTCAGCAAGGACCCTGCCTGGCCAATCTTTGAGTCTACCCTAATTGCAATGTGCTAATGAATGTACATCAGTGTGCTATTAAAAGGCACTGGAACAGGGTCAGTAAAAAGTTTGGCAGCCCTAATGAACTTCATACTGATCTGGAAGTTGACAAAGAAATTCTGATGCCTATATTTATGGCAGCAAGTTTTAATTAGTTAAGTATCAGGGCTATGATATTCTATAAAACCATTTCAGATACATAAAGAAGTAACTTTATCAGACTGTGTTTCAGTACATTAAAAAAAAATACATTTAGAGTCCAATCCTATGGGCTCAAGCGCTGGAGCTACGAGCGTATACCAGCGTTAGTGTTTGAAACCTGCCATAAAGCACAGTTACGGCACACAGTGAGGAGGGAGCGCCGGCACTGGACCAGCACCTGTCAGCTTTGGGCCTTAGTGCTGGGAGGAGGAGACCATGGAGCTGCTGATGGTAAATAGCACTGCCAGGTGGCTAGGCTGCTTTTCAGGGCAGGGGGAGGTATTCTGGGATGGGGAAGGGACCAGCTCAGGAGGGGGTGGGACTGGCAGAGGCCTCCTCTGCCAGATCCTATGCCCTGTGTTGGCCTGCAGGGCTTCTCAAGTCTATGCCATTCAAGTAGGCCTGTTGCAGGGGCAAGGTAAGAGGACAAAAGTCCCCTCCCTTCAAGGAGACCTCCGGCAGCCTCCCTGGCCCAGGTAGCCATTTTGGTGCTGCTGTACTCAGTGCTGCCAGGGAGGACAGGATTGGCCTGCCCATCTCATGGTCAGTAATACTTTTAATAAACTACCATACTGAAAATAACACTGGATTTTACTTCTTAGCTATTATAAGCTCTGCTGAGAGGTTTTAACCTGAAGGGCAAGATACAAATCTAATAAAATATGTCTTTAACAGGGAAGGGAGAATTACAGCAGAAGCAACTTCTTCTATCATTGCAGCACTATGATGAGTGATGGGGACCACTCCTGGTATAAGTACTTTGCTGAAAAAGGACAGAGTATTTTTTTTCTTTCTTAAATGTGTACCCCCTGGAAGCCACCAGATGTCACCCATGTTTAAAGTAACAACATTCCATTGATCTGCCTTACCACTTCATTCACCTTTTAGGCCTGAGAGCCCCAGCAGAAGTATGTAATAATATTGGGGCAAAAGAAACAATTTGGTATGATGATCATCCTACAACTCTATGCATAATTACCAGGGAATAAGTACCACTGAACTGAGTGAAGTTTAGTTCTAAATAAGCATTCAGCTGGCTGCAGGTGAAACAGAAAGGAAAATTATTTCTAAATGGTGAACTCTTGGGCTCTTAAAATAAAAATTTATTAGGTGATAAAGGTATCTGCTAACTGGATAAGAGACACATTTTCAGGTGGATGTTCTTTTCAACCAGTATTTCTTTAATAGAGACAGTTCATATCTTTGGCTGAAAATAATCAAGTGATGAGAGACTGTCAGCATGGTCCTAGGCACTTAAGTGCTACTGCATTCACAGATGTGTGAACCAGCACTCAGATTTTCTCTCACACTGAACAACTATCACTAGCATGTGTAAGCAACTGTCTAGTCCATTACAGAAATCAAAAAACCTGTCACTGACCATATCACCCTCTTTTATCAAGCAAATCTGGACAGTTTAGAATGAAGTAATGCATACGAGACGTACAGCCTAATCATGGTTTAAATAACGTAGTTCATTTCATTGCATTCTGCATGAAAGTCTGCAATAATATATAACATGATACAGGGGAGGGCTGTATCTGTGGATTCACTTATCTGCAGATGTGGGAGGGCCCTAGCACCCAGTGGCATAGCTAGGTCATTCGATACCCAGGGCCCATAAATTTTTGTCACCCCTATATGACATAATTAATTTTTCACATTTTTATACCACCCATCCTCTAAGGATCTCAGGGTGGTATGCATGGTTCTTCCCCTTATTTTGTCCTCACAACAACCTTGTGAGGTAGGTGAGACTGAGAGATAGTAATAGCGATGTCATGAAGTGTCATTATCAAGCAAATTAAAATAATTTAATTAAATGAAAGAGAAACAAATAATTAAATAAGGGGAAGCCAGCCCTGTTCCACCAAGTGAATTTTCTCTGTAACTGTCTGCAGTGACACCCCCTGACAAAAAAGTCAGTGAGATTTTCAACCCTACCCAGTTCATAACTTCTTATATGTCACAACATAACTTCAACAATGTCACTATCAGGACTCACTTGGCTTTTAGACCCACAAGTCTAAAAAAGATAAAGAAATTCACCTTACCAGCTGCAGTCTCTATTTTATTCTTTCTATGGGGGGGGGGGGAGATGCTGCCTTCTGGAGCATTTGTTGAGCTCCATGTTCATCAGATTGGGACCATTCTAGTGGCCTCGCATTCCCCTTTACCTGACCTGACCATGAGCTCAGGTACGCTTTCTTATTCATGACTAAACGCGACTTTGTGGCTTCATTTTGTTTTCCAAGGGGCTCAATACATTCATCAGCTTGAAGGAAGGGACTTCCTTCTTGAGTGTTTTTTGGGGGCTATGGTCATCAGATCGGAACCATTCTGGTGGCATTGGATTCCTCTCAGCCTGCCCTTTCCAATGGACTAAGGCAAGTTCACTTACTTGCAAGTAAACACATGATATGGCTCAGTTTCACTTCCATAGGGCTCTGTGCATTTTTGTTTTCTGTTTTTTTTGGCCATAATTCTTGATAGAGATATTTTACTCTGGTGGGTTTTTTTTTTAAATTTCATTCTTCTGTAAATTCCACATTGAATGGTATATGACATGCTAGTATTATTCCTAAAAACCGTCATTTTGGTCACTTGTGGTATCATCCCTCTAAGGGTGGAACCGGGGCAGACTGCCCCTCGCTAGCTATGCCACTATGCCTCCAAGGGCAAGGGAAACTGTGCTCTTCGCACCTCTGCAGGGTCTTCTGAGTCCAGCAAAGACCGCATGCATTCACTCATGGCCTCTGCCAGGCTCAGAATGATTGAAAGTAGGGGGAAAAAGCTACTTCCAGTTTTTCATGAAAACCAGAAGTGACATTTTAAATACCTTATAAGGCTCCCTCCTTATAGGGAAGTCTGGCTCAGAATACCGTCTGGAGGAGAGGGAAGCCCACTCACCTCCGGAGGGTGGAGGGCGTTCCCCTTATCCGTAGATTCACATATCCATGGGATGGAACCCCCATGGATACGGAGGCACGCCTGTACCAAGATTTGACTATTTTGGCTGGATCTGGCACTGTCAATCATAATTCACTCTTCACAGGAAACTCTGAGAACTGTAGTTATGAGAGTGAATCTCTAACAGAGAATTCGTAGCGCCTTCATCAAACTACAATTCCCAGGATTCTTTGGGGAAGTCATGCAGTATAACATTGGTACCAACCTGTAATATAGATATGCCCTAAGATTTGCCTGTGAATCAAACAATATTTTTGTGAGCAGTATAATGCATCATTGAATCTCAATGAATGGCCAAATGACTCACTGCCATTTCCTACTTTTTACTGCAGAGACTAGCTTCAGAATAGTAATAATAATAGTAATTAATACTGATATTGATAAATTATAGTAATAAAAAATTAAGTAGAATGTTACCCAGTGATCTCCTGATCCTGAGCTTTGTGCCAGAACCTGTCACCGCTTCTCCACTGGGAAGTATCACCTGGCAGAAATAAGTGCCATGATCGTTGACTGTCACATTTAAGATAGTCAGAGATGCGTTGCCTTCAGATAAATTCCCTACCATGACAGCTCTGGTGTAGTTTGCCAAGAGAGTGACATTGTTCTCCATGAAGTCCCTTTGTCCCTTTTCATCTTCCTTAATCCATTTCACAGTCAGTTTGTCCAACGATGTTCCATGGGAGCTGTGGAACTGGCATCCAAGGACGATAGTTTCACCCTCTTTTGCCTTCTCTTTATCTGGGGTCTGAGATACAAATGGGTGTAATGACTTGGGAGTTAATGCCTCTGTGTGAAGCACTGCAGCATGGATAGTCGTCATCATCAGTGAATTACTTGCGATGGTTGCATTATCCTTGGTTGCATTTCCAACACCAGCATAGCAAGCTGCAATGGAAGAGAGAAAGATAAATATTGAGACAGAACAGAAGGAAACAATTCTAGAGGCCAGTGAGATTCTGAGGACTGGGAAACTGGATTCTGGTTTAGAGGGTAATGAAGTTTCTAGAGCAGCCATTTTCAACCACGGTTCTGCGAATGGTCCACAGGTGTGCCATGGGAGTTTGGGGAAGGGTCATTTATTAGTAGGGCCATTGTGGGATGTGATCCCCCCATCAACAGCATGGTGTGCCTTGTCAATTGTCAAAAAACCGATGGTGTGCATTGGCAATTTTAGTACCTTGTCAGTGTGCCGTGAGACGAAAAAGGTTGAAAATCACTATTCTAGAGCAAGAGTGGATTAGGGAAATGGGAAAATGGCATGGGTTGATGGTGTACAATGTGAACCATTGGCAGTGTTTACAATGATTTAAAGTTGTAATTTTCCCTGTCTCTTTGGGGCAGGCCAGGATATGCATTTAGAGAAAGAAAGAAAAGTACAGCCAACAGTTCAATCTACACAGATGCTTTTTCATTATAAATTGAATTCCCAAAGTACATATCAAGAACTGTGAGAATCTGAACAATTCATCATGTGCATGCTGGCACTTCCTGCTCTTCACAGTTACTTCACACAGTTTGTAATGGGAAAAGGGGGTCTAGGCATCTGTATTAAGCTGAGTTATAAAGTGCAAGACTTTTTTTCAGAAACAACTGCTAGAAGCAATCTGCTAGATTGCTGCTGAGAATAAAATAGGAACAGAGGCAGGAAATAGAAAAAAAAAACACCTTTACTCACAGTTCACAAGCATGTACATCATTGTTGGCTGTGCAGGTCCTAAATGTTGGAACAGGGAATCCTAGAGCTATTCCCTTTGAATGGGTGTGTGAGACTTCATGGCATGGTTAGTTCCATGTTCAGTGTTCATGGAGAGAGGTTTGCATGCTTGAATGGTCAGAATGGGGGGGGGGAATCAAGCACACTCCCACACAGGTCAGGGTCTGGGACAGTCCTCTGGACAGTATACTACCTCCTGGTGTCCTGTAGGTGAGGTACCTTTTTCTTCCCAAAGTTTGTTCATACAAATACATGCAATCCATGTAGATGAAAAAAAAATAGTTGGTCTTAAAGAGAAGCCTCTACAGCAGCTCCAGTATTTTCAACCAGTGTGCCATGGCGCATTGGTGTGCCGCAAATAGTCCACAGATGTGCCACGGAAGTTTGGGGGCAGGTCATTTATTAGTAGGTCCATTAGGAGATATGTACCCCCCACCAACAACATGTTGTGCCTTGTCAATTGTCAAAAAACTGATGGTGTGCTTTGGCAATTTTAGTGCCTTCTCAGTGTGTCATGAAATGAAAAAGGTTGAAAATCACTGCTCAGCCATAACAATATGATTCTGTAGGGGCGCTTCATTTGCTTTCACTTAGAACAAACCACAGTTCTTCATGAACTATGAAACTGGGAAAATCGGGTTTCCAATTTTTAATGAACTATTGAAACAACAAACCGAGAAATCAAATCCTGGTTTGATGATGCTGCTTTGCTCTGACTGCAGTTAGTTAACAAACCACTGTTCCCTGAGTTTATATGTAAACAACCACATTTCTTAAAGTGAAAATGGAGGCTTGCAGGCGGAGGAAGAGAGGAGAGAAGGAGAGTCCAAGGTTGGCTCACATAGAACTGAATCATGATTTCACATTACTCTTGAATGGAACAAGTCTTTTGATAGGTGGCAGGTTGAAATGCACAAATGATAGCATTTGTGAATGCTATCCCAGGTCTTTATATTTTGCATTATACTTGTACATTATATTACATTTATATATATTTTTGTCAAAGTTTTTTACTCAGAAACAGACAATATTCAATTCCTATGACTAAAAGTCATGCTTATGGCATAAGCATTTGAAATAACATTCCACACTGTAGCGTTAACCTTAATGTCGAATGACCATAAATCTGCAGAGTAACCGAACATTCCTCATTTCCAGAAACAAGCCTACTAATGTCTGAAATAAGAGGATTATTTTCCTATTGAAATATATCAGTGAGAAAGTATTGCTGTATAGATAAAGAAATGTTGGTGACAGTGACAGCACTTCTAAAGGATTTAGCTAATTACTGGGCTCCACTTCAAAATTACAGTCTAGTTTTCTACTACTGTATCTTTAATTGTAATATTAAACCCTGGGGTGCTGTAGTCCATCAAGCATGGGCTTAAAAATGATAGCCTGGAGTAAAGAACCAACAGCACAAACCTATGCTGGCTTACTCAGAAGTAAGTCCCATTGGGTTCATTGAGGCTTACTCGCAAGTTTGTATGCATAGAATTGCAGCCCAAATCACTTGGCTTTAATATGAATTTTAGTAATTATAGCTTTTTCATGCAAACATACACACTGAAGTTTCTAAAAGATGCCAAAGGTCTCCTACATCTATTTTAGCAGCATGTCCTTTGCTTAAGGATTTATGTTTACAATATCCTTTGTCCCACAGCAGTACATTGACAGGTCATCATAGCCAGCAAAACTAAGTTGAAACAGGTGCAGTTCAAGAGAGGCTGTTCTGAACAATAGGAAAGAGAAGAAAGACTCTGTGACCACATCAGGGATTTTTGCCATGCTAACCATCTCTTGTGTATCACTCTGGCTGACATGTGCCCAGAATGATTGTTCCAGGCTAGCCGTTCAATAGTTGCTACAAGGTATCTGCGAGAAAGATAACTAAGGGCCCAATCTTGTGTGCTGGCTCACCGCCAGCATTCACTGTCACAAATGTGGGCCCTAGTGCTGGTGGAGCACTGGTGTTAGTCCAGTGCTGGCTGGTGCTGGGCTAGCACCAGTAGAGCACTGGATCTCTGCCACTTGGCAGTGGCGTAGACCGCCAGGCAGCAGAGAGGTAGGTGGGGGTGTGGGGGGAGGCCGGGAGGAGGCGTTCTGGGGAGGGGGTGGGAGGGTGGGGAGGAGGCATGCCAGGGGAGGGAGTGGGACGGGAGGGAGGCAGGACTGATGGAGCTTGGCTCCACCAGATCCTGAGCCTCTGTGTCGGGCTGGCCATCCAACACGGAGGCCCTTCATTTTACACCAACCTTCAGGTCATTGTAGAATTTAGTGGCCTCATTATGGGGCTACTTGCTTTGCCCAGGGGAAGGGGACAAAAGTCCCGTTCTCCCAAGGAGGCAGTGGCGGCTGCCTAGGGTGCGCTGGATGCAGCGGCAGCCATTTTCAGCGACACTGCAGCCCCATGCGCTGGGATTGGGCTGTAAATTGGCAATAAACGACCATCTCATTGAAGTACCCCAACCTGCTTACCTCCAGGCTCTCTGCCCCTTAATTTGCTGCCTCATAGGCCCTTTCTCCAATCCTCGGCCATCCCTTCTGCAATCTCAGTCAAACTGACAACTTTCCTTTCCCTCACAGAAACAGGCTGGCAAACTACTTATTCCCCTGAACATTCTGAACCATCAACACACCTCTCCAGACAATCTCTGCTGAAGCCTCCAACACCATAAGAACATAAGAACAATCCCACTGGATCAGGCCATAGGGCCATCTAGTCCAGCTTCATGTATCTCACAGCGGCCCACCAAATGCCCCAGGGAGCACACCAGATAAAGAGAGACCTCATTCTGGTGCCCTCCCTTGCATCTGGCATTCTGACACAACCCATTTCCAAAATCAGGAGGTTGTACATGCACATCATGGCTTGTAACCCGTAATGGATTTTTCCTCCAGAAACTTGTCCAATCCCCTTTTAAAGGCGTCCAGGCTAGATGCCATCACCACATCCTGTGGCAAGGAGTTCCACAGACCAACCACACGCTGAGTAAAGAAATATTTTCTTTTGTCTGTTCTAACTCTCCCAACACTCAATTTTAGTGGATGTCCCCTGGTTCTGGTGTTATGTGAGAGTGTAAAGAGCATCTCTCTATCCACTTTATCCTTTTCATGCATAATTTTGTATGTCTCAATCATGTCCCCCCTGAGGCGCCTCTTTTCTAGGCTGAAGAGGCCCAAACGCCATAGCCTTTCCTCATAAGGAAGGTGCCCCAGCCCAGTAATCATCTTAGTCGCACTCTTTTGCACCTTTTCCATTTCCACTATGTCTTTTTTGAGATGCGGCGACTAGAACTGAACACAATACTCCAGGTGTGGCCTTAGCAGAGATTTGTACAACGGCATTATAAATTAGCCGTTTTGTTCTCAATACCCTTCCTAATGATCCCAAGCATAGACTTGGCCTTCCTTACTTCCGCAGCACATTGAGTCGACACTTTCATCGACCTGTCCACCACCACCTCAAGATCTCTCTCCCGATCTGTCACAGACAGCTCAGAACCCATCAGCCTATATGTGAAGTTTTGATTTTTTGCCCCAATGTGCATGACTTTACACTTACTGACACTGAAGTGCATCTGCCATTTTGTTGCCCATTCTGCCAGTCTGGAAAGATCTTTCTGGAGCTCCTCACAATCACTTCTGGTCTTCACCACTCGGAAATGTTTGGTGTCGTCTGCAGACTTAGCCACTGCACTGCTCACCCCTGTCTTTAGGTCATTTATGAAGAGGTTGAAAAACACCGGTCCCAGGACAGATCCTTGGGGCACACCGCTTTTCACTTCTCTCCATTGTGAAAATTGCCCACTGACACTCACTCTCTGTTTCCTGGCCTTCAACCAGTTCTCAATCCATGAGAGGACCTGTCCTCTAATTCCCTGACTGTGGAGTTTTTTCAGTAGCCTTTGGTGAGGGACTGTGTCAAACGCCTTCTGAAAGTCCAGATATATAATGTCTACAGGTTCACCACGAACACTATTTTTATTTTATTGTACTGCTTAAACTGGAAGCTACCACGTGAGGATTTTATCTGAAAATGTAGAGTACTAATATATAAAATTGAAAACTGCAATCAGCTGGAGCTTTGTGTGGAGCTTTGAGTTTGTATAACTCAAGTGTGTCAAATATAAAGCCAGTGGGCCAAATGTGGCCTCCAGAAGCAATTTATCTGGTCCCCATTATAATGGGTTCTTCCAGCTTGATAATTGGGCTCTCACATATCTTGAACAAGGTTTGCACATTTTCTCTTCAGTCATTTGCAGCTGATGAGTTTGTATGTGAGAATGAAGTGCTTATTTCTGGCTATTATCTACTTAATGATATTGCATCCAGCCCTTAGCAGGCACCATGAATGCTGACTTGGGCCCTCTGTATGAAACTAGTTTGACACTCCTGGTATAACTAATTCATTGTCTTTGGGTATTTATTAATTTCTGAAGAGCTGAGAACCCAGCCTTTAAAATGAGAGGAAGCATCTCTCCCATTCAGGGCCCAATTCTATCCAACTTTCCAGCACTGGTGCAGCCACAACGCAGCCTGAGGTAAAGGAACAAATGTTCCCATACCTTGGGGAGGCCTCTGTGAATGCCTCCCCTCCACAGGATGCAGTGCACACCCCATTGACACAACTGCACCGGCACTGGAAAACTGGATAGAATTTGGCCCTTACACAAGTATTTATCAGCTTCTTTCTCTTTTCTGCCTAGTTAGTTAACCTTCAAGTACTGCAAATTCATCTAACCAGGGAAATACCATATCTGGAACTTTGCTGCTGTTTTCAGCAGGACATTCTTATGTATGATTACCATACTTAAAAGAAAGTCCCATTGTATTCAGTGAGGATTGTTCCCTTATGCACAGGATTTAAGCTTAATAGTCTATATACAGTATTTGGAGTCAGATCCTTATACGTGGATGTGAATCCCATTGTAAATTAAAAGGGATTCATGCTTTAAATTATGCTTTTCAGCAGTATTTTTATAAACCCAAGATAACAGTTGCAGGTTGTTACACTATATTCTCTGTACAATCTCCTATGAAGCACCAACCAGTAAATAATAATATTTCTGGCTATTCTGCATAAAACTTCCCTTTTCCTAAGTTCAGTAGAGAGACCAGATACAAAGGCTCTACCTTTAAATACTGAATAGGGAAGGGAACTCCAACAGATCCAGCTTTTCTGACCCTCACATGACAAGCTATACCCGTCAATAACCTTTCCTCTACGCACCTGTTAGGGGGACAGGCACCCTGTATGCATCTGGACACCCTTGGGTTGATTATTTAGGCAGTACATCAACACATTACAATAGCATGCCATTAAGTGATTTGATTCTTGTGACAAATGGTTGTGCATAACCATGGCTTCGGTTGCAGTATTTCCACAAATTATCAGAAGGTGGCATAGGAAAAGGATATTAATAGCAGCTTTGTCGTTAAAGTTGATAGCTGGTATACCGCAACAAGAATAGACATCAAATCCTCATGATACAAGAAGAGCTGAGGATAAAATTGCCCAGTTAAATTCCTTCCAAAAGCTATATTTAGCTTTAACTAACAATACAATATCATTATAGTCACTTCTTTATAAGCAGGAGGTTACAACCAAAGCTTCTTCTCTGTTTTGAAGTGGGCTTTCTTTAATTAAACACTGTGATTACAAAAAAATAACCTTGAAAAATCAAACTGGAAATTATAGACCACAGATGTGTGGATTGGGGAAATCCAGAGGCCATTCTAATTAACTACCATGCTCTGAAGTCAGATTCCCTATATTCTCAAATAACCTTTTACAAATTAACCCAGCCCACAATAAGATCCACTTGTGCAGCATAATCCTGCACACATTTTCTCAAAATTAAGACCCACTGTGTTCAAGTGAGCATAGAATTGCACAATTCTTTTGCTAGAAGCATTCATGGTACCCTAATACCAACCCCCTCAAAAGTAAAGAAAACATATGCTGGTCCAGTTACTTACCCAACCAGACAGAGATTAGAAGTGGGGGCACTGCCCAGCTGTAGAATCTCAAAGCTGGCCGGTTCATAATGATGTGTCCTCTCTGCCTTTGTCTTTCGCTCCAAATGTTGTGGACAAAAAAGATATGCGTTTGTGTGGCAAGAGAATAGAGGCTCACATTCTGCCCAGTAAATGTCACACTTACTAAGTTTACCACAGCTTTGACTTCACAGCACCCTGTCTGCAAGCTAAAGGCTGACGCTTTTGGACTTGATACAGTTATTTCCACATTTAATCTGTTGAAGGGAAGCTGTAGAAAGGATGGTCAAAAGGGTGTGTGTGTGTGTGTGTGTGTGTGTGTGTGTGTGTAACTATTTACAGTACAATCCTATGCATCTCTTCTCAGAAAAGTCCTATTGTATTTAGTGCAGCTTACTCCCAGGAAAGTAAATATAGGATTACCGCCTTAGAGTCTGCTTGCAGTTCTTCTTTTTTAGTGTTTGTCCTGTGTGGTGGTGGGGTCGGCTATTTAGAATCTTCTTGCAGTTTATTAAAGATATTCATACGATCTTTGTATTATTCTTTGTCTCTTGAAACCTTCATGAAAGTAGCAGCCACCAACAGATTGCCTCTGGTTCCCATTAACTTTAGTGCAAATTGTGAACAATCAACTCCTGTAAAATCTGTATCTGTATGTGCCATTGTGGTTATTGAATTATGTTGTTTTGGTATTTTGTAACTTTCACTTTAAAAAGTGGTGTACAAATGCTTTAAATGAACCCCCCCTTGAAGAAATGTTTTTCAGCTCCTGATTTGTAATTCTTCATTTTTAATTAATTTTAAAATTTCATTTTTAAATTTTGAAATGAAATAAAATTTAATTTTTAATTTTAATCTTGGCTTTGTCATTGGGGTTTTGAAAACATGTAAACTCAAATATTGGTGGGGAACAATTGCAAAAACAAAAGTGCCAGCACACAATCTGTGTCATCCCTGGAAGCTATTTTCAATGTCAGCCCAATACCTCTGAGAATATGTCATGTGCTTCTTTTCTGTTCATCACTGTTGCCGTAGCCTCCATATATCATTCAGACTTAGGGAATGAGTCTTCCAGGTTTGAGAAAGTAACTTCCTTTCCATCCAGCCTGGCTTGAGCTGGCAGCCCCGCTCATTCACACTATAGACCCTGGGACAAAGCCCAATACTATTTTACATGAAGAGCTCATTCAACTAGTTTCCCATTTTGTAACTGCAAATGCCCTACTTTATCCTGATCCTACCAGCAGTGCTGAAGGACACACACTTACTTTAGAACAGAGCTGTCCAATCTTTTTGACAGGAGGGCCACATCATCTCTCTGACATTGTGTCAGGGGCCGGGGGGGGGGGGAAGAATTAATTTACATTTCAAATTTGAATAAATTTACATAAATGAATATATTAGAGATGGAACTTATATGAATGAATGAAAGTCCTGCATTAGCTCAAGGCCTATAAAAAGGCCTTTCCTTTGCTGCCGCTGCTGCATCACAGATGTGAAACAGCAAGTAGTGGAGGCAGCCCTCGTCCCACAGCTCATGCGAGAGGTTGAACAGTTGGCTGTCATGCTGAGTGCAGTTGCATCAGGTCAGCGTGGGCAAGTCTTTGGAGGGCCAGAGGCTCATTGGAGACTGGGGGCTTCCTGAGGGCTGGGTTGGGAGTCCTTGAGGGCTACAAGTGGCCCCAGGGCCAGGGTTTGGGCACCCCTGCTTTAGAAGGACACACTATCCCAAAATTTGTTTACCTGCTGTTGTGTATGCTCAGGGACTGGGGCAAAGCTCCATGAGTTACTTTTTGTCTTGCATCAAGATGAGAAAGGCAGAACAGCTTGAGTCTGCACTGAATTGCCTTTTATACAGGTAGTTGAGTGTCTGTGATGGGCCTGATGGCAGCTAAGACAGCATCTAATTTGGGCTGGACTATCTGAAATCTTGTCAGCTTTCATATTTCATATATCTGGACAAATCTGATTTGATGATGGCTCTGAAAATATTTTAATTGTTTATGTTTCAGGAAGACATATGTTCAGGCAAAATGATCTTGGTTACAGTTATGTACTGTATGATATAAATTGAGCTTATTTTGGTGAGGAGAGGATTAAAGCCTCTGGTTTGGTTGAAGTCCTTTCTAATGCACCATAGCCATTGCAAAGTTCTTTAAGACTTCCCCTCTCCCTGCAGCCTCTGGTTTGTGCTATTTACATGTGCTATTTACAAAAGAAAATGAGCCTTGGGCGCTTGCCATGTTGTTAGTAATGTTGCATGTAGTTCTGCACCCATTTTTGGTCTGGCATTACACTATGGTGAGGAATAGTTTTAGGATTTGGGGATGGAGAGGAGTTCTTAATTTCTAAAAAATGGGGTGGGGGGTGCTCCAATCAACATGGAAGCCACACCTTACAACTGGAGCACTTCTTCAGTGTTTAAGAATAGGTCATCATTAGTAGCAAACTTTGCTCAGTCACCCTTATCGTCACATGTTGAAAAGCTGAGCTGTTTCCCTGAGAAATAGGCTTTGCTGCCAAGCTATGATACACTGGTGAGCCTTTGCTCACATTAGGCCATCTACTGGGATGGGGGAAAGGAAGGGAAGTAGGGTCTATGTGAAGGAGATTCCACATGTATAAAATGAGGCAGTTAGTGACTTTGTTGTGGAAACAGATAGTTGGGGTAATGAAAGCGGGTGAGCTTGCATCTAGCTCCACTAGATGGAACTGCTGGGTTCTCAGTAGTCTGATTGGGCTAAGAGTGGTGCACTGCCCCCATCTGGACTGCTCATCTCAGGCAGTTATCATGACACCAGACAGGTGTCCAGAGGCTCTTCAGAGCCAATAACAGATAAAGAGACAGTTTCAAATCTGATATCCATTTGCATGACAGAAAGGTGACAGGGAAGCTTTAATAAGAACTTTACACACAATGCCCTCCCATCATTATGCCAATCTTCATTTAGTTTCTTTATGCCATCCCTGGTATACTCCATTGTTCCTTTGAGGCTTCAATTTCCATTATGTGTTGGTTCCTTCTTTCTTCAAATGATTTGAGAGAGATCATCATAGTTAAAACACAGCCAAGAGAATAAAATGCAAGCATCTAAGATACTGTATCTGATAAATTGAATGGTTACTGAAAAATGCTCAGTCTCAAGGCTACACCACCTGATGAACCCTGACAGACCCCCAGGACACTGGCAGAGCAATCCTAACAACAAGTCCCTTGTGCTGGCTCCTGAGTGTTGCAGTCGTAAAGCACATTCGCAGGAGAGGGTAAGTTGGTGCCGGCCTGGGTAGGTTGGCACAGGGGGCTGGAGAGAGTGACGGGAGGGCATATTGGGGAAGAGGTGTTTTTGGGCAGGGAAGGGCAACCCAGGAGAGGGATGGGACCAGCTGCCACAGCGTAGGCCAGATCCAAACTACCAGCCCCGGCCTGATCAGCATTACACGGGCTGCTTGGATTTGCACCCATGAAATAGTAGGTACAGACCTGAGTAGCCTCAGTGGGCTGGCTGAAACGCAATACAGGGTAAGGGAAATAAAATCCCTTTATTCCAAGTTGTGCCTGCAGTTTCCTTGCACTGGATTCAGTACAGACCAGTTGGCCTGCCTGTTCCAGCACGTTAGGATTGTGCCATTAAGAATGGAAAGCATAATGGCTTACATACAAGCGTAATGCCAAACCATGGCTTGGCATTATGAACAGCCTGTGGGCTCACATGATCCATTTTCACCTCCTTTTTCCCCCCTCACACTCTGCCCAATAGCACAGAGAATGCAGGTGGTGAAGATGGATGGTAAGTGCATCATGTAGCATGGTGGGTACAATTCCAAATATACAACCTTGTGGATTGTGCATTGTGAACTGAGAACACGGAGTCTGTAGCCATGCTCTTTATACAGTTTTTGGACATAGACTAATATGGGATCTTTTCTGGAATGAGCTCATCTCAGACATATTTATTATAGTATTCCTAAGAAATCCTTGATGGACCATTTCTAGTTCACAGGTGTCTTTTTTTAGTGTGTAACCAGTCCTAGAGAGAAATGTGAACACCCCCTTATTGCCTATGGAGCCTGAAACTCAATTAACATAGGGCTCTGATCAGGGAAGTAGAGGAGGGGAAACACAACTCTGGAACTTGCCTACAAAGTAGTTATATCAGTAGAAGCATTCAAGTACTGCCTTTTAAACATTTTGCAAGATTCTGATATGAGAATAAGAATCAGGTTCTGCAGAAGGTAAACTGAGAAATTCGCCTAAGGATATATGTGAATAGCTAGGCCATTATCTTTCCCAAGAGCTTTCTGAGAGATAGTGTTGGCATCCTTCAGTCTTGGAAGACTATGGTATCATGCTCTGAGTGGTGGTTCTGGAACAGAGTGTCCTCTCCAGTGCGCAAAGCTTGGGTAATGTAGATATGGAGGATAGACTGTCACCCATGCAGGAAATCCTCTCTCTCCACGTAGCTGAAATGGTCCAATGGAAAGGCAGAAGCCAATACGGTTGGTTCCAGCGGCGTCGCAGGAGTTGTCAGAGCATGACTGTATACAGCCGCGAACTGCCTCAGGGACTCTGGTTCCAGATTTTGCCTCGAGGTTGTCTCCTGAAGCCTTTTCCATAACTGGATGTAGCCACAAGGCAGTGGAGGTTTGGGACCAGAGTTTTCCTTCTCTCAGATGAGCTGCCTTCCTAGCCTAAGGAGTCCCATCTACCAGGTGGCTGTTTAGTTGCCTCCTGTGACAAGTACAGCCAAACTGAGGGCCTATTCTTGTCCCCAGCCCCCAGGGGAAAGAGTATGTAGCTCATAATAGTATGCATATATATTTGGCTGTAAGCCCTATTGAACAAAGTGAGACTAACTTCTGAGTGAACACACAGACTTTTATTTTATTTAGAGTATGGAATATGTACATGGGCTTATATAACCTTTAAACTAGATTTTTAAAAATTCCATTTTTCAGTTTTTATACATTTGTTTTAAAACTATTCCAACTCACTCCACTCCAACATTTGAGGACGAATTGAGCTAGATCTGCAAATTAAGTATAATGATTTTCAAAGCAGAAATAAGAGGCAAGAGGGAAAAAACCACTCTCATTAAGAAATTTAAAGTTTGTTTTTTAAATTTTGTTACATTTTTAATGGGTGTCATGATCAACTCCTGCACTTTAAAATTTACCCCATTATCACTGGTTCTCATTCAACTGGAAATAGGGTTGATGAGAAACAGCCAGAGGTTAAAGGCATTTGTAGTTCAAGGGCCAGGTTTGTCTCCAGGACAGGATGGTTCAATAATCATGCCATTGTCTTGCAAATACCAATAGAATGACAGTGCAAGATGCAATCATTGTGTAGTTTTTCTGTAGTCAAAAAAGGAGGGGGTTTGCCTTAAGTCAGAGAAAAGTTTGCCTTTTACAAGAGGCTAGTAGGTCTGATGCAGTCTTCGTACCACCCCTGGACAAGGGAGACTTGAGTTCTGTTCTCAGGCCCTCTTTGCATTTGCCCTTCACCACATATCCAGTGTGTGTATCAAAAGTTGTTCCTTCATGGTTCTGTTGATCCCATAGGGCTGTTGTGAAGCAAAAATGCTACTCTGGGGTTTTTTTGAAGGAAGGATTCAATAATGGAACAGTGTGCCTTAGTAGGTGGTAGACTCTCCAGTGCTGGAGGTCCCATTTCTGCCCTGCCCACAGGTCTGCCCACATTTGGTCCCTGTTGCATATATGCAATGTTGAACAGAAATGGCTTAAGCAGAGGCTGGATCGCCATCTATCAGGGATGTTGTAGCTGTGGACAACCTGTGTTGGCAGGGCGGTGAACGCAACAGATCTTGTAGGTCCCAGCTTTATGATATTTCTGTTAAATATGCTTAAATAAAAGATATCAGATATACTTCAAAATACTTCTGACAGAAGTTTAATTAACCTTGGCACTATGAAATGGTCTTGAAACCCATACAATATTTCAGTATTGTATTGTATTTTTCTTTCTTTTTTTAAAGATTTTCCCCCTGAAGTAAGTCATATCTTATGTTTTCCTGTAGGTGGCTCTGTTTTGAAATGTATGGCTCTCCAAGTATTGTACCATAGAAACACCTTTTAATGGCACTCAATAGGCTACTACTATATCCTAAAATTAAATATGTATTTATTTATTTTTAAACTGTATCCTGACTTTCCCCTCCTATTGGAGGGCGGTATGGGCTCAAGACTGTTCACAGCACAATAACTTCTTCCATATATTTAATCTGAATGTTTCTAGAGCAGCGGTTCCCAAACAGCGAGCCTGGCACCTACCATTGGGTTGTGACTCAATTTTTGGTGGGTCACAAAACTGACAGGGTAGATTAGGCTATGTGCATCAAGGATTAGACAAGCTGCTGTGGGGGAGGGAAGTACTGCTGCTCAATTACCATTATAGCCACACCCCTTAGCATTAGTATATCAGGCAGCAGGCTCTAGGGTAGCTATTTCAACCCCTGTGCCACAGCAGACTGGTGTGCCATGAATGGTCTGTAGGTATACCACAGGAGTTTGGAGGAGGGTCATTTATTAATAAGGCCATTGATGGATGTGAATCTCCTACTGGTGATGTGGTATGCCTTGTCAATTGTCAAAATACAGATGGTGTTCCTTGACAATTTTAGCACTTTGTCAGTGCCATGAGGTGAAAAGGATTGAAAATGGCTGATCTAGGGCCTCTAAAAAGTTTGAGAACCACTAATTTACAGCATTTTGAAATTGCCTTTCTATAGATTATTTCCAACTCAGAAATATTTTGAAACTACCTAAGAGGAAAAGACTTCTTTTTTGACATGGTAATATGCATAGGTTATTTTTATCTACTATATTTTTCCTGCCTCATCATTAACATTTCAAACCTACAGTATTGGAACCAAATGACATAACAGACATTTTAAAATACAAATATTAATGTAGTTTTAAAAAAATGCAAAAGTGGGGGAAGGAACTACTACACACATTGGGTAAATCACTGCTTTGTGAACTTTTTTGTTGGAAAGTAATACAATATATAAATATTAATTAGAATAATAGCAAAAAACCAACTCATTGTCCTGACTTAAGGCCTGGAGCAAAACAAAGAACACACTTTCACCAAGTGCCTAAATTAAAGATCTATTACAGAAGCACAAAACACTTTCTTATGGAAGTAACAATTCACACTTAATATGTGAGGCAATCCTAATTTAGTACAGAATCTCTCTCCATAAAATTCAGAAGTCATGTTTCACTACTTAAAGTAGAAAGCTTCCCTTTAAGGCTGCAATCCTATCCAATCTTAACTGTTTGTACAACCCAGTGAATTTAGCCTGTGATTCCAGGCAGACTTATCCGAGAGTAGGTCCCTTTGAACTCTGTGGATCTTCCTTCTGAGAAAGCATATACACTAGCAATGGTTCTCAAACTTTTAGCACTAGGACCCAGTTTTTAGAATGAGAATTTGTCAGGACCCACCAGAAGTGATGTCATGACTGGAAGTCATGCAGGAAATCATCAAGCAGGAAAATTTTTAACAATCCTACATGTACTTATCTAGGAGTAAGTCCTATTAACTATCATTAAAAGCAATGCATAGTAGTCTGTTAAAAGTACAGATGTGTCACATTTCCCCTAATGCAGTCACATACCATGGTGGCATCTAATATATTAAAAATAAAATATTGAATGGGGACCCACCTGAAATTGGCTCTTGATCCACCTAGTGGGTCCTGACCCACAGTTTGAGAAACACTGCACTATAGGATTGCTGTGTTAGTAGGGGACAGTTTGTTACCTATTTAAAGTATTTGTACACTACTTTTCTGTTAAAATTATCCGAAAGGGTTAAACATAAAACAGTTTTTCTAAAAACAGCAGTGGTGTTTACCCATTTAAAAGAATCTCGGAGAATAGGAAAGCTACTCATAATGGCATGCAGCCCAAGCCTAGGCATATCTACTCAGAAGTAAGTTCCATTGCGTTCAATGAAGCTTACTCCCAGGAAAGTGTGAATAAGATTACATACTCAGTTCCCTTGTAGTCAGTGGGGCTTCCTCCCAGGTAAGTGGCCCTAGGATTGTAGCCCTAGAAAGAAGTTCAGTGGGCTCAATGGCATTCAAATTCTAGTCAGTGCGCATGGGATTGTGACCTCTTAACCTGTCACCCAAAACGATGGGGAGGGGGGGAACACAGGATAGCGCAGGATGGAACCACCCGGATTCTTCTTATGGGGTAGTGCGGAGTCTGCTGCTGGAGTCTGACCCTCGAGTCACTTCTGTTGGAAAGCAGCACTTTGGAGATGATGTGCAATTTTTTAACCCATTCCTGCCCAGCCTACAGGTGTACACATTTGATCCCTGTTGGGTACATGCAACGTTGGGCAGAAAAGGTTAAAGTGATCCCATTTATTCAGGAGGAGGAAGGAAAGAAAGAAAGAAAGACTCTCCAAAGCCTGGATCTTCTCTTGGTCCTCCAGTTTTACTCCCCAGCTTCAGCCCAAGCGACTTCTACCTTCCCGCGTCCTCCTGCTCCTCCTCCCCAGCCAACATCCCCTTTTCCCAGGGGCTGTCTGCTGGGCTCTCCAGGCAGCGGGTGGCTCCCGCACCACGACACGGCTGGAGCTTCCCTGCAAAGCAAGGCAGCGAACTTCCAGGAGCGCTCACGACGAGCCCGGCTCCTCTTTTCTCTCCGGCTTTGTTGGAAACGCAGCTGGCCCTTTAAATTGCGGGGAAGAGAACTGTCTTGCAGCCTGATGGTGCTGGTGTTGCAGACGATCCGTTTGCAGCTGGCCTCCTTCTTCTCTTGATGGTAAGAAGAGACAGGGAGGATCTTTTCCTTCTAAAGCTGCTTTGGTGGTTCTTTTCTTTCTCCCCCTCCGTGCGCTTCTTCCTTTTGTGTGTGTGTGTGTTGAAAAAACCCAGCCATCTGTCTTTTTAAAGCGATTTCTGCCCCAGGTTGCATATACGCAACAGTGCCCAAACGTGTACATCTGTGGGCTGGGCAGAAATGGGTTAATTAAGAAGACGTTTGAGAGGGTCTGCAAGCAAGCTGTTATGGCTGCTTCCAAGAGTGTGTTCATGTTATCCATCGCCTGCTGCCGCCTTTTCATTTCCTTGCAAACTTTCTAGCTCTGATGGAAAAAGTCGGGGGGCGGGGGCGAAGCAGGGGGTGAGTGCTGTTTGTCTGCTTTTCGTTATCACCTTGGTCTGTGGATCAAAGCTGCTTTTCTTATTGCTCAGTCTACTATTAAGCCGTTTCTGGCCAACGTTGCATATGCGAAACAGGGATCAAATGTGTACACCTGTGGGCTGGGCGGAAATGGGGTTGATTACTTATCTCCCCCCTTTTCTTCCTAGCAGAGGCTGAGTTGCTGAGAGCTGGCTTTGGGCACCAGGGCAAGATGCCTGATTGGGTTCCCCCCCCCTTCCTAAATTTATTTTGTACTGTATGTAGTTTGTTTTGTAATTGGAAACCTGGGCCCTGAGGATTCTGCCCCCTGCTCCCCCTCTTTTCAGACCTGAAAAGGGGTTCTGTACCTTTAGAAGGAGGGTGTCAGAGCAAAAATTACATAAATGCAGCTTGTTCTGTCAATAAGATGCAGGGATGGGAAGACCTTCACTTGCCTCTTGCATAGCTATTATAGGTGTGGGAGCTTTGCCAAGGGGAAAAAATGGCTGTCTTCATTGTTGGATGTCCTTTATTTTAAACAGAGAGTTGTCCAGAACATCTTGAGCCTGTAGAACAGATAGCTGGCATAGCATATACAATGACTACATTTAAGGAAAGGAAAAAAGAAGGAAGTTTATTGAGATACAGATGTGCTTTATTAGATTCCCTAGCAATGTAGTCCCCAGAGTTCTTTCCTTGCAGTTTTTCCCAGGAAGGGGCTAAGAAAGATATCAAGCTTTGCTATGGAAACTCTTAGCTGTATTTAATGTGTTTACAAAAATTAAACTTGGGTAGTTACAGGCATCACCATGTAACTTTGCATACGGGCGGACAGTTATGTTAGAACAACTTTCTATAGATATTGCATACCAACCACCACAATGGCTATACAGTGTATACCCTTATTTTTCAAAGGATGAAAATGGTGCATGTCTTGGCCACAGTTTTGACCATCATAGGCTAAATAGGGAGGGAAATGTTTTTGTTCCCCCACCCCCAACTGTGGGGAAAAGTGTTGAATAAGTTCCTTGATGCATGATCTAAAAACAAAATGCTTCAGCTACACTTAGCCTTTAAGTGATCACTAAACTATGTGTTGTCTGTATGTAGTGGTAGTTTGCCATTAATGTATCCTCTTTAGAGAAATACATACTGAATATGCAACTAGCAGTATTTCTTCAATGCAGGTGAGATGATGCATACTGATGGTTTAACCCAGTGGTTTTCAAACTTTTTAGGACCAGGACCTACTTCTTAGTATGAGTCAGTTGGGACCAACTGGAAGTGATGTCATGGCTGGAACTCACAATTTAGTCAATTTAGGCTTCAAACTTGAGCTGCAATCAGCCAAAGGTCCCATTACCAGAGTGCTTGTGTTGTTATTTTGCATAGCTCAGAATTCAAATGTTCCAGCTTGAAAGTCATAGCAGAACACAGACTTGGATCCTTCTCCAATCACTCAGTCTTCCCGCCTTTCCAGTGTCGCATCTTCCCACCTGCTCAGGGCAAAGCACCATGCCTTTCTCCCACTGGGAGCCCACCCTCCCCAGCAGCTCTGTACCCTGTATTCTCAGCTCTGTATTTTCAATGGAGGCTGAACCAGGTGCTACATCACCCAACAGAAATTGGTTTGCAAACTATCTAGTGGGTCCTCCTGACCTGTAGTTTGAGAAACACTGATTTAACCTACTGCTTTCCTAAACTCCTAAAGCTCACAAAAGTGGTGGATGTTGCTTAAGGACAGGAGGTTGGCTGTATTTTATATTACACAATCAGTGTGGATGGTGGTTTATATCGAATGAAAAGCCAGGCTTTTTTGTGAGGGAGAATGGCGGTTTATCAACAGCAATCTAAAGTAATACAAACCATTTTAACACCTCACTCTGCTGAACGTGTGTAGATCAGACCTTGATCACAAACAGGCCCAATCTGTGGGCACAGTTCTGGAAATTGGGGAAACTCATGTTGTAATATTTCTGTAAGTACTGGTCAAATACAACATTTGCAGCAGAAATAGAACCTTAATGGAAGATGTAAGCCTGCACAACCTCTGAAAAGCAAAATGTGCAGTTATGCAGTAAACTCATCATGGAAAAAGGCTCTTAAATGCTATAACCTAACTAAAATAAAATCAAATGGGAAATGTTTCTTTGTTTCTCAAGGTTCATTAGCTTCAAGGTTTCACTAGAACTTAGGAAAAATACTGATAAACTTTTTACTCCAGTGACACTTGGTTGCATTCTTGAACTACATGCTTTACTCCTTGTTCACAGGCACTTCATGAAGTAGATCATGGCCTCATCAACCAGTTACTGGTGGACTCGGAGGAGAGTCTCAGTGTATGCACAGAGAAAATGCAAACCTCCTCTCCATATCACTGGAGTACTGACTGGAGCTTTTGGGTAACTTCATTAATTTTTCTCAGTTCTACACATCTGATTTTCATTCAAGGACACTTAATCAAGTGTTTGATTAAACCAGCTCTCACTTGTGACTTAGAGAATGTGTAATTATCACTTAGTGTGTGTATCACCTAGAGCAGGGGTGCCCAAACCCTGGCCCGGGGGGCACTTGTGGCCCTCTGGGACTCCCAATTTGGCCCGCAGGGAGCCCCTGGTCTCCAATGAGCCTCTGGCCCTCTAGGGACTTGCTAGACCCCATGCTGCTCTCAGCATGAGGACAACAGTTTGATCTCTCGTGTGACCTGTCCATCCACTACATCCAGTGGGCTCCATCCACTGCTTGCTGTTTCATGTCTGTAATACAGCAACAGCAGCAAAGGAAAGGCTGCTTTATTCACATACATGATTAAAGAATGACCTTTATTCATTCTTATAAGTGCCATCTCTAATATATTCATGTATGTGAATTTATTCAAATTTGAAATGTAAATTAATTCTCCCCCCCCCCCCGACAAAGTGTCAGAGAGATGATGTGGCCCTGTTACCCTGCACATGCCCAATCTCATCTGATCTCGGAAGCTAAGCAGGGTCAGGCCTGGTTAGTACTTGGATGGGAGACTGCTTGGAAATGCAGGGTATTGTAGGCTTATACCATAGTCTTTCAAGACTGAAGGTTGCCAACCATTCCTGCCAAAAAGTGTGGACACCCCTGTCCTAGAGTAACAGTGAAGTAACCTCTGAGACTTATTTCATACTGAATTGTTGGCAGGACTTAGAGATTCTGCAGCATTTCAGGGCTTGTTTTGTAAAAATGGAATGCTTATTTCATACCAGGACAACAAACCGTCCTGTGTTACTTTAACAACTACCAAAGCTTTTTGTGGACACACACACACAGAGTTAAATATCTTCAGGTTTAGATGAAGATGAGCTAGGAAGTCATGGTCTAACAAACCAGCATTCCCCTGGCAGGCAAGCCAAGAAGATTTTAAAAAAGAAAGTGGAAGTATTTTGGAAGGCTTGGGAGATTAGAAATTTTGTTCAATAAGCTCCAGTTTGGTTGTCATAAGAAGAGCCCCGCTGTATCAGGCCAAAGGCCCATCTAGTCTAGCTTCCTTCCAGTGGCCCAGTAAATGCTTCAGGGAGCACAAAAGACAGCAAGACACAAAATCCTGGTGCCCTCCCCGCCTCTCGCATTCCAAGGTAGTCTGCTTCTAAAATCAGGCGCTTGCACATGCCTATCGTGACTTGTAACCGGTGATGGACTCTTCCTCCAGAAGTGTCCGAAGTGGCCCATCGGATACAGTCCTGCACACACTTATGTGCGAGTAAATATAACTGAAATCAAAAGGCCTTACTACTTTCAGCATGTTTAGAATTGCACTGCAATGATGCTGAAAATGAAGTAAATAGAACTAAAATCTAAAATTTTCTTAAAATAGCAGTAACTGCAGAGTTACTTAGCAGTCCAATGACTTACTTAGGTGTGAGCCCCGTTGGACTTGGTGGGACTATCTTCTGAGTAACCTTTGCTAGTATTGGACTGCAAATGTGTTTTATTTTAGAACAGAAATGGATTTGGCCTCCAAATATTTGTTTGCTATGCTTTGCTCTGCAAATATTAGCATTCTGTATTGATATTCAGTGTCAGTATTTGGTTGCCTGGTGAGACTTGATTGCAGGAGTTGATGCTTAACAGTACTTGATAGCTGGCATACAGTTGAATTTAATTTATTTTTCACCAGTTTGTCCCACTCTTCCTCCATAGAGTTCAATGTACCAGTCAAGGGATTATTTAATTTTATCCCTACAACAACAGTGTGAAGTAGGTTAATTAAGCCATTTCTGCCCATGTTGCATATATGCAACAGGGACCAAATTTGTACACCTGTGGGTTGGGTAAAAATGAATTAAGGCTGAAAAGTAATGATAATTAACTGAAAAACTCCAGTTTTTCTACTCATCATGCTGGATCTTCGTATTTAGTGATCAGCAGCTCAGTGTTTGATACTTGAACTACAGATGGTAGGAAAAAACCCCATAAAGACCCCTCCCATTTTTGGTTCTATTAGTCCTGACAAAACCCAATAAATCAAGATTGCTTTTTATGCATTGGAGAGCTCATACAGTGAATGTATGAGGAGGAGGTGGGATCATGGCAGGAAGCTATTGCTCCAGTAAGTGCATTCATTTGCAGTATGCCTGTAAACAAACAAACTCTAGACTTGTTTTCATGGTTGAATGATACTTAAAATCATGCTTGTGGGCATCAACGCTATTTTCAAAAATATATTTAAATAGGAGAAAATAAGTATAACCAAAGCATCTCCCCCCTCCCCCCAAATTCTGACCAAAAAAATTGATAATAGGAATGAGAAACCATTCAGGGGCTGATCAGAGGCTCTTCAGCACCCCAACCCTGCTGAACAGGAAAAACAATAAAATCTGCTAAACATGGTGAAATGTGGAAACATCATCATGTGAATGCCTCCGTAAACATTGAACATACAAAGAGTGGCAATTTCAGAATAAGTGCTCTTCTGGAGGCACCTGGATTCTTGGCTTATTAAGACATGACCTTTAAAAAAATTGTTTTGTTTTGGAAATACAATAGCTTAAAACTGGCACCATACATCAACAGAATTGAGTTTGGAATTCACAGGAGTCCTGTGTAGGCTATAAATGAATGTAAAAGTAGGAATTGTGGGTTTCTCAGAAGTACATTCTAGTGTTCTGCTGGGCCATGACTATTCATCAGCAGGTGGCATTGGTGAAAACGCCAAACTCTAAAGAATAAAATCCTCGCTTCCAAACTGTTTAAGCATAGAACCTATCTTAAAATCTCTCAGTGTTAAAAACAGTTCTGTCTATGTACAATGAAATTCTGTAGGCCCGTCGGTCAAGCAACGCTGCTTCAGGCCTGGAAGTGTTACCTGAGCTCTCCTTGATTACCTCCTTAAATTATTAAGTATGCTCCAGGCATGGGGAATCTGAGTCAGAAGTTAAATGACTTGTCTGCGTTGATGCTGTGAATCAGGTGCAGATCGGAGACCTTCAGCCCTGTGCTTGTTCCTCAAGATGACACAGCTCTTCCCCAATTGGAAAGGAGGCAACTTGTGATAAAATTGATGCTGTGAATCAGGTGCAGATCGGAGACCTTCAGCCCTGTGCTTGTTCCTCAAGATGACACAGCTCTTCCCCAACTGGAAAGGAGGCAACTTGTGATAAAATTAATTTTGCTCCATCACACTGAAACCTAGCAAATGCTTCTGTATATTTCCAGGGGAGTCTTTAATATGCTTGGAAAATTAGTGTGGTTTAACTCTTAAGTAAACTGCTTAGGATCCACACCTATATCCTTAAAAGTGAACCCATCACCTGCATTCTTAGAAAAGTACCCTAAGAGTGTTTCTCAACCTGTGGTATGGGTACCACCAGTGGTACTTGAGGCAGTAGTAGTAGTCTGGTAGTACTCACAGAATCCCTGGACGCTTGCCACCTGGCAGCGAGATCAGGAACATGACACAACAAACAATGGTAGGAGACTTGGCTTAGAGGGGAAGAGTTCCAAAGTCTGCTTTTCCATGCTCAAAAAAGCCCTCCCATCCACTCTGAGCCTTTTACTGGTGTTTATTGTGTTGCATCTGACCTCCCAACCCAGAAGGAACTGATGATGATGATGTCATCGGCAGTTACTTCTGGTCGTACTTCAAACAGGTGGACCATGTGAAGTGGTGCGGCAGAAGACAAACCTTGAGAAACACTGTCCTAAGTAATAAACCTGCAAATTTAGGGGTTCTTCAGCTTGCTGATTTTTTTCCTCCTCTGCTTCACAGAGTAGTTGTTAGTTTTGAATTTGAGGGGAGGAGAGGTGAAAAAAGGGAGCAAGCAGAAGAACCATCATTGCCCCCTCCATCTGCTGGTGCCTCTTTAAGCTTGGAGTGTGCCCCTCTTCCCTGACAGTGACCATAGGCACACCAACTGCCCTGTGCCAAGGAAGAAGCAAGGCATAGCTCCTCTCTCCCAACCTTTTTCCTTTATGTGGTCGTAGCTGTGATATTATGATGACTTACATGTTTTTATTATTCTATTTGCACAGTTGAGTTGTTGTGACCTGCCTCGGGGGCTGAAGGGAGGGGGATAAAAGTCTCCTAAATAAAATTAAAACTGAGATTTATTCCTTCATGTTTACCACTAATGGTTCTTAAGACCAAATACCTGCAAAAAGACTCAGCAGGGAACATTGTTTTCAGCTAATCTGTGTAATGGTACAGAAAAGGTAAGGTGCAGGTTGTTAATTAAGTCCTAGTTGCTGGGCGAAACGTGGTTGTGAATATTTCCATAAAACTATAATTACATCTCCAGAGACTTATTTTATTGTAACAGATCCCATGCTGGAAGAGAACACTGCTTGTTGCTGATTTTTCCTAGAGCCATTGATTTAGACTGCATATGGGGGGTGAGAGAATTAATACAGATTTCTAAAATTACCTAGCTATACTCTACCTTTGGCTCTCGGGTAGCCCAATCCTAAACCTCTCAGTGCCTGCTGGAGCAGCAGTGCCAAAGCGGCTCCCTCTGATTTCTGCGTGCGCCAGTAAGCAGCTGAAAGTCTTAGAGGAAGTAGACGAAAGCCTAAGCCCCATAATGGTGCTTCTTTAGTCTGTGCCGGCTATTTTGTTGGATTTGCATGGAGTTCACGACAGCATTCTGTCGTGGTATGGTATTCTCCCTTAGACAACCGCAGGAGAAATGCAGGGAACAACGACAGCCACTCTTTATAACCTTCATAGATCTCACGATAGATCTCACGAAGGCTTTCGACCTGGTCAGCAGGGACGGCCTCTTCAAGATTCTCCCCAAGACTGGATGTCCACCCAGGCTCCTCAGCATCATCCGATCCTTCCACAAGGACATGAAGGGCACTGTTGTCTTCGATGGCTCCACATCAGACCCCTTTGACATCCGAAGCGGCGTGAAGCAGGGCTGTGTTCTTGCACCAACCTTGTTTGGGATTTTCTTTGCTGTCCTGCTGAAGCAGGCCTTTGGAACTGCAACGGAACGCATCTATCTCCGGACCAGATCAGATGGAAAGCTCTTCAACCTCTCCAGACTGAGAGCAAAGTCCAAGTTCAGCTGAAATGTCTTCGTGACTTCCTCTTTGCCGACGATGCATCTGTCACTACCCACTCTGCCAAAGATCTCCAGCAGCTCATGGATCGTTTTAGCAAGGCCTGCCAAGATTTTGGACTGACGATCAGCCTGAAGAAAACACAGGTCATGGTTCAGGATGTGGACTCACCTCCCTGCATTACAGTCTCTGCGCATGAACTGGAGGTTGTCCATGACTTTGTGTACCTTGGCTCAATGATCTCCGACACTCTTTCTCTCGATACTGAGCTAAACAAACGCATCGGTAAAGCGGCTACCACGTTTTCCAGACTCACAAAGAGAGTCTGGTCCAACAAGAAGCTGACGGAACATACCAAGATCCAGGTCTACAGAGCTTGCGTCCTGAGTACACTTCTGTACTGCAGCGAGTCATGGACTCTCCGCTCACAACAGGAGAGGAAACTGAACGCTTTCCACATGCGCTGCCTCTGGCGCATTCTCGGCATCACCTGGCAGGACAAAGTTCCTAACAACACAGTCCTGGAACGTGCTGGAATCCCTAGCATGTATGCACTGCTGAAACAGAGATGCCTACGTTGGCTCGGTCATGTCGTGAGAATGGATGATGGCCGGATCCCAAAGGATCTCCTCTATGAAGAACCCGTGCAAGGAAAGCGCCCTACAGGTAGACCACAGCTCCGATACAAGGACATCTGCAAGAGGGATCTGAAGGCCTTAGGGATGGACCTCAACAAGTGGGAAACCCTGGCCTCTGAGCGGCCTGCTTGGAGGCAGGCTGTGCAGCATGGCCTTTCCCAGTTTGAAGAGACACTTGGCCAACAGTCTGAGGCTAAGAGGCAAAGAAGGAAGGCCCATAGCCAGGGAGACAGACCAGGGACAGACTGCACTTGCTCCCAGTGTGGAAGGGATTGTCACTCCCGAATCGGCCTTTTCAGCCACACTAGACGCTGTTCCAGAACCACCTTTCAGAGCGCGATACCATAGTCTTTCGAGACTGAAGGTTGCCAATACAAATCACGACAGCAGAACTCTGCTGGTCCCACTCCCACCCCCACCCTCCCCCTACCTCCAAGGCCACACTACTGCCTGGTGGTTTCACTTACCCCTGGTGGCAGCATGTCCACCTGCCAGTGCTGGGCCCTGCACCTGACTGGTGCAGGCCCAGTGCCAGCGCTCCCTACTCACTGGGTGCGGTAAACAATGCTTTACCGCAAGTTTATTGCACTCGGCACCTTGCTGGGAGAATTTAGGATTGGGCCCTAAGGCAGCTATAATAGCGCTTTTACTATCTTGTCCAAGGCCATAATTTCACTTGTAAAATTGTATCCTTTTGCAAAGCAAGAAGTATTTCTGACAGTTTCTTGATGTCGCTTCTGTGTTTAGTACTTGGGGTGTGTGTCTGAAGCTAAATTTATGAGATGAGCTATAATGATGAAGCTACATTTATGGGATGAGCTATACTGAGTCGAGGTTAAGCAGAATAATGAAGGATGCCTCTTGTGGTTTACCACATAAAAGTACAGGTATAATTTTCCTTTTATGACTTTCATCAAGTTCACTTGTGCCTCTAGAAGTAGTTAACTCATGTTCATAATATTTTTTGTTACAAAATGAACTGATATGTAGCAATTTAATATGGTAGTTATCCTTTGCAAATATTCATGGTGGTCTAAATCTTTGTGGTCTTTAGTGAGACTCCAGTACAGATTAGCCATAAATCCCTTTTGCTATTTTAAAACTATTTTAAGACTGTATTTAGAGAGGTTTAAAACAAGGAATAACTCAGTCCTATAGTAATCGTAACTATTGACTATACAACTCAGTGTGTGGAAACAGAATAATTAGCTAATTAGCTACAGTGGCTGAGAGCTCAGTACCATCTGCTCTAGTCTCCAGTTTGACCCTTGGGAAAGTTTTTGTCCTATAGCCTGTTTCCTGTGTAGAAGGTGGAGATAGTTGTCTTCAGGCTTGTATATTATGCTCACCTGGTTACCTGTGGCTAGGAAGAACTGTCACTAAGTGCTTAGGTGAAGGGAGTGTTAACAAAGCTTAATTTCTTTTAGGCACAGGAAATTTCACCAGGTTATGTGGGCTAGTAAAAGAAATGTGAACTATTACTAACGTGTGATGGTAACTTGCAAGACGGGCTTTCATGGTGTGGAAGAAGAGTTCTGTGGCACATATTATGAGTCAAGGCTGCCTTGTAGGAAGAACTTTGAACCAGAACTGAGCAGATGTGCAATGGCTGTTCTTTCTTTCTTGCTCCCCCATTAAAAAAAAGTAATCTGGAAGAGGTAAAGACTCTACCAGAGTGGCTGTACATTGTGTTCAGTCGGTGACCAGTCTGGTCAGAAGTTATAGCATGGTGGCAGAATTAGAACCTGTGGCAGATGGGCTGGCATGAGCCAGGTTGGGTGGTAACATTCCACAACTAAATGTTAAGTATTACAAGTCCCTGTAATTGTAGTGAACTGTCATCTCTCACCTTCTTATGTAATGCTAATTTGGAGTTTCCGTAACACCTGGCAGTGTTCTTGACAGCTGACTATGTTCTGTTCTTGCATCTTGAGTCATAACAAATATGTGCATGACATCATTGACAGCATGTTGTCAAACATAAAAAGCAGGTGTCTTTAACACTGTGCAAACAATGTGGCCTCTGGAATGAGCACAGATGTTCATAAGCTTATTCGTGGTTATATAGTTAAGAGCTGGGAAACTCCAACACTCTGTCCAACCTAAACCCATTGGGCTACCATGTCTGTGCTATGGCTGCCATTGCGCATGGCAGCTCTGTGTGGTGGATTTTTACAACAAAGCCATGCTTCCAGTGAATGTACTGCTTAATTCACCCTTGGAAGAGGTTATATTCTTTCTAAGGTAGGTTCTGTTTGTCAATTAAAAAAAAAAAAGTCTTGCAAGATGTTAGGATTTATCCATAAAATTCTAATCTTGTTTAAATTTTGGGACTTCAGTAATAAACATGCATTCTTTAAAGAGTTGACTTGCTGTAATATGTGGTCTCAGTGAGCTGGCTTATGCTGGGATCACATAACCGACAACCACATGTGCTCATCGGGGGCGCACACCCCAACCCTCTGAAAGTGAGGGGAGCTCTACTCTCCTCCAGAGGGTTGTCTACGCCTCCCAGAGGCAGCACATATCCACGCGCTGCCTCTGCAAGGCTCAGACTGAGGGATATTGCATCTCTTGCACGTTTTCCAGTTTCTTCCATGAAACTGGAAGTCGCGCAAGAGACGCAATTTCCCTCTGCAGACGCGTGTGGCCTCTGGGAACCAAGTGCCTCGGGAACTAAGTGCCAGGTAAGGCACGAGAGTTTAGCATCTGGGCGAGGAGAAGGCAAGGAGACCTCTGAGTTTTGGAGAAGGAGAGGAGGAGGAGCAGGAGGAGGAGGAGGTAAGTGTACTCATTCTAACGCTTTGTCTTTCTAACTCCCTGTCTTCTAACCTTAACCTTACCTTTAAATCAACCTTAAATCAAAATTGAAAGTTAGCACCTAAGGGAGGTACATAGTCCTACTCGAGAGTAAGAGCAGAGTCCTACTCGAGAGTAAGAGCAGAGTCCTACTCGTGAGTAAGAGCCCAAGGGTCAGGCATTTAAATCAAAGTTGAAAGTTAGCTGCACCTAAGGTAGCACCTAATCGAAGGGAGGGAGGAGGATAAAGTGAAAAGCAGGTTTTTCTACTTGTTTAAATTAAACCTATACTTAACCCTGGTTAAACTTAATCTAAGTTAGAACATAACCTAAACAGGTCAGTAAATTGGGACACAGGATCTAGAGAGCAATAAATAATTAAACAAACCCAAATAAAAACTAGCTTGAGGTTACAAAAACAGTCCAGCCTAAGAGAACAGAACTAGGAGGGAAAGAACCTAGGAAGGGCCAATTCCCAACCCATTAAGAGCCCCATTAGGCTAATCCAAGCAGTCCATTCAGGAGCCTGCAGAGTAGGTCACGCCCATCAGCAGCTGTTTGCCTTCCTGAGCTTTTGTAAACTCACCTGGGAAGGCCAGCCCCCTTTCAATCAGGAAGGAAGGAGGGAGGAGGAGCCAGCCAGGAGTATAAAGCTAGGCCGGCCATCGCGTGAGGCTCTCTGCAGACACGTGTGGCCTCTGGGAACCCAGTGCCTCGGGAACTAAGTGCCAGGTAAGGCACGAGAGTTCAGCATCTGGGCGAGTTCAGCAGCAGGGCGAGGAGGTCAGGGCTCCATACACTGCCCTTCCTCTTCCCTTGAGAAGAGGGCTGCTATCCAGTGTACGGTTTTTAAAAGGACCCCTAAATAAAACAACAACAAAAAAGCTATGCAGTCAGACAGCCAGCAGCAGGGTGGGGGCTATCCAGTGTTCTGCATCGAGTGCCACATGTATGATTATATGCCTCTGGGGCATAAATCATGGGTGTGTCCTCGGTGCAAGGAGCTCCAGGGTCTCAGGGAACACGTCCGCTCCCTTGAAGCCTTGGTGGCCGACCTGGAGAAGCGCAGGCAGGCAGAGGAGGACCGTGGGGAGACTTCCGGGGATGATCAGGCTTCGTCCCAACCTCAGGCATGCAGCTCCTCAGCTGCCCGGGTGGGAAGTCTCGGGACTGGAGGACGTCATCCTGGAGAGGAGGGAAACAATCCCCTAGGGGGGACCCCTTCTCCAGGGGATGGGCCCGTATGCGAGCGCACTCAGGATACTCCTCGGTGGGAGGGGGGTCGGGGGCTTCTTGTAGTAGGGGATTCGATTATTAGAAACATAGAGAGGGGGTTTGCGACGGATGTGAGGACCGCATGGTGACTTGCCTGCCTGGTGCGAAGGTTGCGGACATCACTTCTCGTCTAGACAGGCTAGTAGACAGTGCTGGGGGAGAGGTAGCGGCTGTGGTGCATGTCGGCACCAACGACGTGGGCAAGTGTAGCTGGGAGGTCCTGGAGGCCAAATTTAGGCTTTTAGGCAGGAAGCTGAAAGCCAGGACCTCAAAGGTAGCGTTCTCTGAAGTGCTACCTGTTCCACATGCAGGGCCAGCTAGGCAGGCGGAGATCAGGGGTCTCAATGCGTGGATGAGACGGTGGTGTAGGGAGGAGGGGTTTAGATTCGTTAGGCACTGGGGAACTTTTTGGGACAAGCGGAGCCTGTACAAGAGGGACGGGCTCCATTTGAACCAGAATGGAACCAGACTGCTGGCGCATAACATTAAAAAGGTGGCAGAGCAGCTTTTAAACTGATCCCTGGGGGAAGGCCGACAGGAGCCGAGGGGCATCCGGTTCGGGACTCCTCATCCCTATGGGATGAGGATGGGGAGGTTAGAGAACAACAAGACAAAGACAGAGTAGGAGAAGAAATTGGGAAAGGTAGGGTGATGGGATGTGATAGATGGTTTGGCACAATGAGAGGATGCGGGGACAAAGGAGCGAATAAGCAACGCATCCTGGGGCATTCCGTGTATAAATGCTTTTATGCGAATGCCCGAAGTCTACGAGCAAAGGTGGGAGAACTGGAATGTCTGGTGACAAGGGAAAATATTGACATAGTGGGCATAACGGAAACCTGGTGGAATGCGGAGAATCAGTGGGATACCGCAATCCTGGGCTATAAACTCTACAGGAGGGACAGGCAGGGGCATATTGGAGGTGGGGTGGCTGTTTATGTTAAGGAAGGGATAGAATCCTGCAAAGTAGAGATTGAAGGTGGGTCCGACTCCACTGTAGAATCTCTGTGGGTTAAATTACCAGGCTTGTGCAGTGATGTAATAGTGGGGGCGTGCTATCGTCCTCCAGACCAGAAATCTGATGGGGACCTTGAAATGAGGATCAATTATCCTCATATTGACTGGGTCAATTTGTGTTCTGGTCACGATAAGGAAACCGGATTTCTTGACGTGCTAAATGACTGTGGCTTAGATCAGCTAGTCACGGAGCCCACCAGAGGACAGGTGACTCTGGATTTAATATTGTGCGGTACGCAGGACCTAGTTAGAGATGTAAACGTTACTGAGCCATTGGGGAACAGTGATCATGCTGCGATCCGTTTTGACGTGCATGTTGGGGGAAGAATACCAGGCAAATCTCTAACAAAAACCCTTGACTTCCGACAGGCGGACTTCCCTCAAATGAGGAGGCTGGTTAGAAGGAGGTTGAAAGGGAGGGTAAAAAGAGTCCAATCTCTCCAGAGTGCATGGAGGCTGCTTAAAACAACAGTAATAGAGGCCCAGCAGAGGTGTATACTGCAAAGAAAGAAGGGTTCCACTAAATCCAGGAGGGTTCCCGCATGGCTAACCAGCCAAGTTAGAGAGGCTGTGAAGGGCAAGGAAGGGTATTGAGAACAAAACGGCTAGTATTATAATGCCGTTGTACAAATCTATGGTAAGGTCACACCTGGAGTATTGTGTCCAGTTCTGGTCGCCGCATCTCAAAAAAGACATAGTGGAAATGGAAAAGGTGCAGAAGAGAGCGACTAAGATGATTACGGGGCTGGGGCACCTTCCTTATGAGGAAAGGCTACGGCGTTTGGGCCTCCTCAGCCTAGAAAAGAGACACTTGAGGGGGGACATGATTGAGACATACAAAATTATGCAGGGAATGGACAGAGTGGATAGGGAGATGCTCTTTACACTCTCACATAATACCAGAACCAGGGGACATCCACTAAAATTGAGTGTTGGGTGGGTTAGGACAGACAAAAGAAAATATTTCTTTACTCAGCGTGTGGTCGGTCTGTGGAACTCCTTGCCACAGGATGTGGTGCTGGCGTCTAGCCTAGATGCCTTTAAAAGGGGATTGGACAAGTTTCTGGAGGAAAAATCCATTATGGGGTACAAGCCATGATGTGTATGCGCAACCTCCTGATTTTAAAAATGAGTTATGTCAGAATGCCAGATGCAAGGGAGGGCACCAGGATGAGGTCTCTTGTTATCTGGTGTGCTCCCTGGGGCATTTGGTGGGCCGCTGTGAGATACAGGAAGCTGGACTAGATGGGCCTATGGCCTGATCCAGTGGGGCTGTTCTTATGTTCTTATGTTCTCTGAGCTCTGCAGAGGCAGTGAGTAGACGCGCTCTGCCTCTCGGAAGTGCAGACGATAATCAGGAGGGGAGGGGAGCTGAGCATTCCCTTCCCTGTGGCGGGTCCGGATTACATCAAGCCCTACTTGATGACTGGGATCGCGGCCCTGATCCCTGTCATTAAGCAGTTCATGTCTATATTGTTTTATGTCTGGTTCACCAATGCAAGAGTGGTACTTACAGTGCATTTTCTCAAGGAGCTGCCAAGAAGGGAGATGAGAGAATACAGTGGAGTGAAGCAGAGTTGTTATGCTTTTTTCATTTTACTGTATCCTTTTTCAAGAGGGGAGTCAGAACTATTATATAGAGTTCTCAAGGTGAATAATAATTGTGGTGGGTATTGTCTACTTATTCTGTGAAAGCATAACTGTAATGATAATCTTACATGAATAAAAGAGAAAATCGTGTTTTATGGTACTTAACCTTATTTCTACTTTATGAGGGGCTTAGCTATCTCTCATGCTTGCACTTCTGAGCCACCCAGAGTTTCACTCAGGCTTGGAAATAACATGGTGAGGCTCCTTGGTCAAAACTTGCATGTGTTCTTTTCTAGGAAAGGTCACAGAAGAGAAACAAAAAGTAATGTATGTAAATGGGGAGCCTGGGAGCCTCCCAGGCTCCCATTGATGGGTGGATTTTGGTGGGAATCCAAACTATTTTGGTACATCTGCTGACCATTCACAGCAGCACACTAATGTGCTGCAGCACAGAGATCGAAAATTACTGCTTCAGACAGTTCACAACATGACAGAAACAAACAGACACAAAGCACAGTGGAAAAACATCAGCAACTAAATTCAGAACAGAACCTGGAACCCACTGCATGGAAAGTATGTGTGCTACCACTAACCTACAGCCTTCCCCAAGCAAGGGCTATGACTTTTGAAAGTGAGAATTTCAGGAAGTTCAAGCCTGGCCTAGCACATCACATTTCTATTGCTTTAGAATTCTTTTCCTAAAATAACTAGTTTCTTTAGTTCACACAAAAACCTGTCCTAAAGCTTCTTTATTCAAAAATACTGTTAAGAAATCATGTGTTTTTAAAAAACAAACCCTTTAATTTATGAGATTATATCCCATTCCATCAGAAGTAGATAAACATTATACTAATGAAGACAGAGAGAATCCCCTGGAGATCTAGCACATGTTTGTATCACTGAGGTAGTGATCTCTGTCATAATGCCAAACTACTAGTGTACCACAAGGGTGTTGTGGTATCCATGAGTCATATTTGGGAGATTATTTTCAGATGCTTTTCGTCATCTTCCTGAGCAGGTGAAGACTGATTGCTAAGTGCATGCAAATGTGGTTAAGAATTTAAGGGCGCAATCCAAACCTGTAGATAGGCCGGCCCAAGTCCCTTAGGCCAGCCTGGGAGGGTCGCAAACATGCCATAAAGCACATTTGCGCCTCCTCAAGGGGAAGCCAGGCCAGCGCTCCAAGAAGCGCTGGCCTGTGGAGGCTGACAAACGCCTCTGCCCTGGCTTCGTCTCCGGTGCTTGCATTGGCCCCGCAGGGCTGATGCAAGCAAAAAAGGTAGGTGTGGGGGGCAGGGAGGAGGAGGGAGGGAGGCGTTCCTGGGCGGGAGAAGGGAGGGCGATGGGTGGCCCCGGGTGCGGGCAGGGAGTGGGGCTGGGATCCGGCAGTTATGCCAGATCCCAACCCCTGTTCCTGGGGAGAACGGAGCAGCTTCAAGCTGCTCCACTAGAACTTGTGCCACCTCAGGAGGTGGCACAAGTCTGAGGAGACCCATAGGTGCCAGCAGCCCTTACACAGGGGTAAGGGTAAAAGTTTCCCCTTGCCTCTGGCTGAGCCGCTACTGGCTACGATCCTGCGTAGGATGCAGCACAGGCCTCCTGGCTTGCCTGTTCCAGCGCAAGTTATAATTGTGCCCTAAGTATGAGTTATGACTTAAGAATAGGGCAAGATGCAGATGTGTGTGTATATAGAAATACTTTTCTCAGCACTGACTATACTAGTGTGTTCAAACTTTCATGTGGTGTGCATCCCTGCTTTGATTTGGGTGGCTCAGTAAGATTGCCTTGTTTATCTGGAAGAACTAGTTTCTGGAATTTGCTTAAATAGTTGGCTCTTAGACAAAATATACATGCAGCCCAATATTCTTGCCAACTTTAGTTTGTGTATAAATAGACAGCTAATATAAAAGTAAAGCAAATCTAAGGTATAAGACTCTAGAAACATATTTCTGTTTCCTCAAATAATCTTTGCAACATTGTCTTCTGTCTTTCTGTGACAACCCATACCCTAAAAAAAGCATCTCCCCAAATATACTGGATCACAGCCAAGATACACATGTCTTTAGAATGGTCTTAAGCTGTGTAAATGACCTGAAGTTTTTGTTGACTTCTGGCTGGGAAATTCAACAAAGGCAACTCTGCTCTGTGGACAACATTGCAAAATGCAATATGAATGCACTTTTAGGCTCATGTTGATCTTTTCTTTGCACACTAGCCCCTCATAATTAAATGCGTGATTGATTTTGGATTTAGCATAGTGCAGAAGCCTTAAGAACTCTAAATAAAAATTATCTTTGATAAAAATAGTTATGTATTGAATCCTGTCTGATTAATAGGATATTGATTCTTGGTGCAGGAACAAAGGGAACCTGTTTGGAATTTTTCTTTGAAACATTTCAACAGGATGCAGAATTAACCAGGAGCATGGAGGAGCTAACTATGCTAACTGCTCACAGTGACTATGGAAAAAATTAGGGGTTATTTTCAGTCTTGCTGCTTGGCTTCCCTGAGGATGTTTCCAGCACTGCCTGAAAAAGCTCTTGGCTAGATCTGCTTGTGGGGCTATAGCTCAGTTGGTAAAATGTATGCTTTGCAGTGGATTTTGGATAGCAGGGCTTGGATGTACCTTGGTATGAGACTTCTGAAAGCCACTGCCTGTCAAAGTATAAAATCCTGGGCTAGATTGCTCAAGAGCCTTAAGTGTGTGGTCGTTCGAGTGTGTGTGTAAATACTTGATTTTATATGGCTTCACCTGCTCCACCGCTCTTCTCAAGGCATGTTCAGTCATGAAGTGACCTAACGTGGCTTGTGTTAGCAATGGATGGTGGGGGGGGCAGGGGGAGTGACAGATTCAGGGTGCCCTTCACCTCACATCTACTGCTACTTAGCTGCCTGCAGTTGTGAGCTGCATTGAACTGCACCCCTCTCACTTAAAAGCCAGCGAGATTTGGATCATCTGCTTCTCTCCTTGTGCTCTGTCCTTGCAGGGGTTTAAAGAGAACGCATCACTTTAAAATTCAATTGTCATGTGAGAAAAGAGTATTTCACTATCCTGTCCCCTTTCTGTATACTTGCACAGCATTTAAGGTGATGTGTTCCCTTTAAACCTCATGCAATGAGAATGGAATGTGATGAGGAGGAAAGACACTTTTTATTTTTTTGGAAGGGCATGAATGCACTGTAGTGGTTATTCAGGGATGGCAATGGGCAGTGGACCTAAGTCCTCAAATATACCAGATCACAGCCAAGGCCCTGGCCATTTGAATATTCTTGGTCTTCTGTTCCATTATCTATCTACCCTTGATGGTTATTGGAGGACTGTCTATGGGGCAGCTTTCTTTTTAGGCTATTGGTCTAAATCCCTGTTGGAATTCAAGTTCTCCAGTTAATGCTAGGTTCATCTTTTCTCCTTTTTGACTATGTATTGTGTGGGCAGTTCTCAAAAGGTAGTCACTATTTGATAGTCTGGAGCCAACGTTCCTTGTGTACCCAGTTTCATATTCAGTTCTAGATTTCAGTCCATTGATGTGGTTATTCCTAGTAAAGAAACGAGATATTAATCAGCATTGTAGAAAACTAACCAGTACTGTCTTATCTAGCATAAATATTCTGCAAATTAGTTTTATCAGATCCCACTGGGGACCTTTTTCCTGGCAATGCATAAGAGAATTCCACTTGTCTGTATGTTGCACGGTTAACCTGAACATTTTCAACATCTTTCTCCTTTAGCCACTACAAATAAGAGGGGGGCTGGGCCAAAGACGGGAGCATTATGACAGTAATGCCCAGACCTGTATCTGCCAATAGCCTGTTGGAAGAGTGCCTTCTGCTTAGGAGACAATCTTGTCCAGAGCAGTTCAGGGGAAATGAAGAGGAGCTAAAAACGAATGTAAGTGAAATGCAGGCTTTACTTCTGAAAGGTCTTCCATCAGTGAAATTGTGAGTAGATGTTAAAGTTTATTCCAAACTAATAATAATAATAATACAGGTATTTATATACCGCCTTTCTTGGTCTTTATTCAAGATGGTTTACATAGGCAGGCTTACTTAAATCCCCGTAGGGATTTTTACAATTGAAAGAAGGCTCTGTCTTTCAAGAGCCACAACAATTCAGATGTTTCGTTCTGATCTGGCCTCCATCCTCCCATGCTCAGAGCAGATGGAATAGCTCGGCTTCAGCTTGTCAGCTGCTTCAAGGTCGCACGGTGCCAGTGGCCTCGAACTGGCGACCTTGTGGATGGAGGCAAATGGAGGCTCTACCCTCTAGACCAGACCTCCTGGCAACTAAAGCGTCCTGCACCCTGTTTCTTAGGGATGTGAAGGTTTCGGTCTCCTCTGCAAAAGAACAGCATAACACTGGCAACTAATGTAGAATTTGGTAAAGATCTAAGGTGTTTTCTGGAAAAGCTAATAGTTTTGCAATTGCATTTAGCACCTTGAGAGTTATGGTATAGTAGAGAACTAGCAAAAATACGTTTTTAATGAAACTAATTCTGTGTTGACTTCAGGGTCATCAGAAGACACATCCTGATGGGAGGAACAATAGCTCAATGGTAGAACACATTATTTTCATGCAAAAGGCAAGCATTAAGATTTAGGCATTAAGATTTAATCCCTGACATATCCAGGTGAATGTTATCCAGTAGAAGGACTGGAGAAGTGTTTCTACTTGAGTCTCTTAAGCAGTGGTTCCCAAACCGTGGGTCAGGACTCACTGGTGGTTCATGACCTGATTTTTAGTGGGTGGCTAAAGAGTGATAGGAAGATCAGATAACTAATTGCCTCTTTCTCTGAAGCTATTCAAAAGTCAGATACTGAAGCTAGTAATTATTTACCCTGCAAAGAGCTCAGTTCCTGCAGTGTTCCTGATAGTTACTAACTGCCTTGTAAGTAGCTGAGCTCCTGTAGTTTGCAAGCATGTATAAATATAGGAAGATAAATGTTTGAGGATATTTTCTGGTAATCATTACTTATACTTAAATAAATAAAATATTATTTCTTTCTAGAACACCTTTTCTAAAATCCAGTAAACCTAGGTGGGTCCGGATAGTGTCATTTTAAAAAGTGGGTCCCAGTGCTAAAAAGTTTGGGAACCATTGCTGTGGAGAGCTGCTACAAGATGAGCTATTGCCTGAATCAGTAGGGCAGGTCCTTATATCCACAACCCTTTTAGCAGTTGCGCAGGATTCAGGCTAATTTCAGCACGCATGTGTACAAAACCATGTTTGTTGAGATAATGGAGTTGTAGGATGGGGCACAGGGATAATTGGAAAGGGAAGTGTTTAACACCTTGCACCCCACTGATTCTCCCCTGAAAATGCCCCCATCCCAACTTCTACCCCACTCAACTGGTCTTCTGGTTTTTGGGCCAGAACTGGGGACTTATTCATGAGTAGGGTCTAGATTAGAACAAGAAATGGTTGCAGTGCAGTGAGTATATAAAGGAATTCTATAAATGGGAATGGAGATGTACTTCATACACACTCAGTGGGGACCTACTTTTGGGTCTCATCAAGGCTAAGGGAAAACAATCTTCTGAGTTGTTCTCTTACCAAGCCTGGAGACGAGGAAAACTTCAGAAGCTTATCAACACTCTTCCCTCTGTGTGAGACACTGGGCAGCTGGCTGGGTTGCCTGGCCCACAAGGATGGCCCCCACTGAGTGTGTATGAAGTACACCCCCATTCCCACTTATAGAATCCCTTTATATACTCACTGCACTGCAGTTTTCTTCTGTAAGCAACTATAATCTGGCCATATGCCCTCACAGTAGACCTGGGACTATGATCCTATCAGCTTGCTGAAGAAAAGCATGTTTTGGTCCTGCTGTGTGACCATCTGGGAATCTCATATGCATTGCTTTGAGTTTTACGAGGGAAGAAAAGTGTGACATAAATATTATTATTAACTCCCTTTCCATATACTATAACTTGTATAGCTTCTGCAAATGCAATGGCAGATGTACTTGCTCTGAATGCTTTCCCTGCCTTAAAAGTCCTAAGAGAGAATGAAAAGGATATGGGTGTCCATGCAGAAGCACAGACTGACATACCATGATGTACTTAACATACATCTATGCAACTTGCGCCTTTCTTATTGAGAGGCTTATAGAGTTTTTCCTCACTCTGTTTGCTCAGAAGTAGCTGATGGCTCTTGTGTGACTGGCTTGCCTGGGAAGCATTGAGGTCAAGTGATGTAAAAGTTCTCTGTAGTATCAATTTGTGGTAGGTCATTTACATAATCAAATCATCCCTTGATGTTGTAGTAATAAAGCTGACCATATCTGGACAAGCTGGCAGATTCAAATATTTCAACAATATGTTTGCACATTAATTTTTCAATAAATTCAAATATCTTGAATTCATTTTCTTACTTGAATTGAAGAGGAAGTCAGCTATGTGATGCCTCTGATGTCTGTATTGGAGATTTCTAGCTTTAGAGGTTCCCTCATTCTATTCGCAGAGCAACACATTGCTCACTTGCACAATATTTTCTTTCATGAAAGATATTGGGATTGTGGGGCTAGGCTACAATCATGCTCAAGTAACATGTTTTTAAGATGAATATGATAAAGAAGATCCTGATGCTGAATCATGTTTAGTTTCAAAGTTAAAGTTCCATGGGGGGGTATGGGGGCACAATCAGATTGGGGCTGGTGTGCTATTGGAGAGCTGATCCATACTGCTCTCCCACTTTTAATCCCTGAACATGTTATTTCCCCCACAAGGGAAACATTCAGGTACCTGTATTTTCATCTGTAGGGCAAATAGCAGCTGTGTGGGGTGACTTAGACGGGGCACAATCCTAATACTGGGGCCCCAAACCATTCCCCTTTAGTGACTGATTTTGTCTTTAAAAATGTATTTTGTGCCCTCAGAGTGGACTGAAGCATTAATCATTTGGGTGAAAGAAAGCAGGTGTGCTACTTTAAATAGGCCTGCTCCAAAAATTAATTGTCCTTCTGCCCAATTTGTCCTCTGTAACAAAAGATTATTGTTTGTGGTTAAAAAGCAGTATGGGGGATTCCGTTTAAGAAAGTAAGTTAACTTTCCAACATGGAACAAAAGTTCAGTTTAAGATAGTTTGCAAAGCCAGATTTTTGTTTAGATGATCTGATTAAAGCTAGATATCTTGGCTGTCTTAAAAGTTCTATACACCATCTAAGCATGGCATTTCTTGTAGTCTTTGTACCATTGATGGAAAAACAGGCATGGCTTTATATGCCTACAAAGGGTTTGTAGGAGAGGTATATTGTAGTGTTTCTGTGCTAGACCTGGAGTATCCAGGTTGAAATCTCTACTCAGCCATGAAGTTTTGTGGGTGATCTTTGGGCAAGCCACTATGTCTCAGTCTAAGCCACCTCACATTGTTGAAGGAAAGAAGGAACCATATACTGTACACCACCCTGCACTACTTGGAAGGATGGTATAAAAATGTGACAAACATACAATTATAAGTGTTAAGATTCAAGATCTATTTATTTGATTTGCAATCCGCCTTTCTCCCTGGAGGGCACCCAAGATCTAGTTTGCATAACACTTAGGGCACAATCCTGAGGCACCCTTAGGCTGGCGCAAGGCCCAGTAGGATCGCCAACATGCTGTAAGGCACATTTGCGCCTCCTTGTGAGTCAGTTAGGCTGGCCCACGGAGGCTGAATTCAGCCTCCATGCTGATGGAGGGATCAAGCCTTGGATCGACTGAGCTCGGCTGACGCAAGGCTCTGGGTGGGCAGGGAGGAGGTGGGAAGGAGGCATTCTCGGGCAGGGGGAGAGAGGGCAGTGGATGGCCCCTGGGGTGGGTAGGCGGGGCTGGGTCCCAGCAGTTATGCCAGATCCCAACCCCGTTCCCTGAGCAGCACAGAGTGGCTTCAAACCACTCTCCTCTCCTCAGACTTGTGCCACCACAGGAGTTGGCGCAGGTCCGAGGAGACCCATAGGGGTTCAGTGGCTTACCTGGGGGTAAGGGGAAGAGTTCTCCTTACCTTCAACTGAGCCACTGTGATGCCCTATCTTGTACTGGATACACTGCAAGCCTGAATTATTATTAAAAATAATATCCCTACTAACTATAAAAGGTAGAGCTTCAGCATATGCGTGGTTACTCAGCAGGAAGTCCCACTGTGTTAAGTAGTGCTGACTCTTTGGTAACTTGTGTAAGTACCTTAATGTATGCCTTAACGTATCATAAGTAACATACTATGTCTCATGCAGTCGTTAGACATTAACATACAAGTATAATCTAATTATTCACTGATTTCTCACCTGCAGTTTTATCTTAACCAATGGGAAGGGCCCTTTAAAGGAAAAACATCTAGCAATAGCCTTGTTAATGTGAGAGAGGGCAGTTGGCTGACAATCAATCATTCTCTCTCCAGGCACTTAGAACAGCTTCACTCCGAGGCAAGTGACCCCTCCCTTCCCACTGAGCATGTGAAAGAATGCTAAATGGCAGTGATTATCACCTCCTCCATTCTTTCCCTCCGCTGTGGTTCCTTGTGAAGGGTGGGATTGCTGCATCTGAGTGAAGCTTTTCTAAGCATCTGGAGTGAGTCTGATTGTCTGCTTGATGCATTACAAAGGTAAGCAAGGTTGTTTTTAAGTTACTGAGCAAAGGAACATTTATTTAAAAAGGGATTTGCTTTAATGAGATTTTTACCATCCACATGAGTTCTGGGAATGGAACCCTTGCAAATACAGAGGCTCAACCTGTATACCCCTAGGCATGTTTCCCAGTTTGCCCTTTGCTGAGCTTGATGCTTCTCAGCCAAGATCATTAGAAAAAGTTTCACAGGCAGCATATGAACATTTCTGCAGATAGCTGTTGTTGTTAATAGTTGGCAACCTTCAGTCTCGAAAGACTATGGGATTGCGCTCTGAATGATGGTTCTGACACAGCGTCTAGTGTGGCTGAAAAGGCCGAAAAGGCCTTAATATTATTAGCTTAATATTAGCCTTAATATTAACATTAGCTTAATGTTAATAGCTATCTTAAATATTGAATACTCATCTTTGAGATGTGTTGCCGTAAGTCATAAATGCACAGTGAGATCATAATTGTTCTGTGTTTTCCAATTTCCAGTTTTGATTGCCACAAGGCTGTCTCTAGTAAGTAAAGCTTAACACTTTCTTGAACTTTTATTTTTGCAGATCTCAAGCTCCACGTACAAATACAGGAATGAGGAATTTAAGAGACAGTTCTCACATCTCCCAGATTTGGAAAGGCTTGTAGTAGGTAAGGGCTGACACAATGGTGGGGGTAAGAGGAGGGGGCTATATTGGAATTCTCAGAAATCCAGTTTTTATTTTTCTCTTTAAAGAAACTGTCAAACCATTATAGTTGTACATAAGTTTGGAAACATAGTGGGGGAAAATGCAGCAGAAGTATAATCAAAAAGGAACATTTACTTTTTTTTTTTAAAAGGACCCAAATGAAGAATGTTTTTCAGCTTGTATGATTTCTGGGTGTTATACATATAAAACCAACTGTTTTTCAAGTGCTGACAGCATAATGGGTGACTGCAGATAATATCGTACCACCACTAAATATTTATTTAATGTGGATGGTGAAGCACGTGCAAGAAATATGCCCATCAGGAGCTGCTTGTACATATTTTTAAGATTACTAGCCTGTGGGTAGAATTTTTTCTCTCAGTGGTTGTATAGCACCTGGCCTTTAAAGTACTTTATAAATAATGAATATTTCAGAAAGCAGTTCATAGAAGGAAAGGAGAGGCCGGAGAGGAGGAGCATCTGCTTTGCATGCTTAAGGTTTCAGTTTCAATCCCTAGTCGCTCCAGGTAGGGCAGTGAAAAATTCCCATCTGAAAACTTGGAGAGCTACTGGCAGTCAGTGTTGATGATATTGAGCTAAGATAACCAAGTGTCTGACCCAGTATTCTGCGGTAAAGCAAACCTCACCTCTGTATGTGTTATTTCAGAAAAGCACATTCTCTTTTTCTGGTCCTGATTGTCTTAATGAATTGCAACTTGTGATCTTCACCTTAATTCCTATATGGGGTGTATTAGCTGAACCTCACCACATTGTGGTTATTGTGACTCAATGAAAGCATCACTTACCAGCCCACAGGCACCTTATGCAGATACTCATTCTGTCATCTGTATAGATCAGGGGAGCCCAAACCCCAGCCCTGGGGCCACTTGTGCCCCTCAAGGCCTCTCAGTGTGGCCCTCAGGGAGCCTCCAGTCTCCAATGAGCCTCTGGAGATTTGTTGGAGCCCACACTGGCCCAATGCAACTGCTCTCAGCGTGAGGGCGACTGTTTGACCTCTAGCGTGAGCTGTGGGATGAGGTCTCCCTCCACTGCTTGTTGTATCACGTCTGTGATGCAGTAGCAGCAGCAAAGGAACGGCCAGCCTTGCTTTGTGCAAGGGCTCTTATAGGCCTCGAGCTATTGCAAGACCTTCATTCATTCATATAAGAACATAAGAAGTTCCATCTAAGTTCCAGCTCTAATGTATTCATTTATTCAAATTTTAAATGTGAACAGTGTCAGAGAGATGATGTGGCCCTCCTGCCAAAAACGCTGGACACCCCTGGTATAGATCAAGGTTTCCCAAAATGTGGGTTGTGTGGGACATTCTGCGGCCTGCAGAGGCCTATAAAATGGGTTGCTGGTCCAGTGTGACCAACAGAGGCCTCTAGAGCCTCCCCCGGCACCACCTTACTTAACAGAGGAGCATTCTTGCTTAACAGAAGAATGCAACAGACAGGCAGCCTGCACACTAGAAGGAGATTAACCAAACTATCCTGCTTCCTGTTAACATTCGGTTAAAGTCCTCCCTATAGTGTGCAGGCTGCTTGCCTTCATGTTGTGTTCTTCAGTTAAGCAAGAATGTTCCTCTGTTAAGCAAGAAACACCAGTGCTTCAGTTGCAACTAAAGAAGAATAAACTGTAATGGGCATGGGGGCCCCTGCTATTTATATAGGGTTCCCCCATATCCATAGTTTCCATATCCACTGGGGGGGGGGGGAGTCTGGAATGGAACCCCTGTGGATAAGGGAGGACATCTGTACATTGAAAGAGATATTTGGTTTTCCTTTTAGCTGTAATTTTAAAACATCTTGCTAACTTTAGTTCAGCTATGCCCTGCATGTTGGGCTTATTATTTCACCATATTAGAACCATACTGACATGGTGATCTTTAATCCTCTGGATGTGTTTTTGTTTTGTTCTCAAAACTTTCGGCAAGCCTTTATTCATTCTTTCAACTTGTCTTTTGCAAATTCTCCTATCTCTTACACATTTGGCACAGCTTCCAAAACTGCCTGCACAGCATGGTAATATCGTCTCATTTTTCAAAATCTTCATTGAAACATAAATATTTTTTCAAGTTTTGAAATGGCACATAAGAAGGTATTAGTATGATGTGCAGTAAACAAACCCACTTTAATTGTAAGCTTCTGATCTGTTTGCTCTGGTATAACAACAATAATAATAATTCAAATTGACTTTGCAGCTGTCCTCTAGGCCAGTGGTTCCCAAACAGGGAGCCATGGAAACCAGCCAGGGGAGCTGTGGAGTCCTCACAAAAAACTGCTCTATACCAGCTGCTCTTAGGATTGTAGCCCTAATGCAGAGCCACTGCCAATGGCCTAGTAGGTCAAGGGAGCGGCCAGTTGAAAAAGTTTGGGAACCACTGCTCTAGGCCTATGGTTGAACACATATTGCAGGTAATAAAAATGAAATAAAGTCTGTTTTGAGAATAGGAGGGGAACTATGCCAAATATGTATTGTATTGGCAACCTTCAGTCTCGAAAGACTATGGTATCGCGCTCTGAAAGGTGGTTCTGGCACAGCGTCTAGTGTGGCTGAAAAGGCCAATCCGGGAGTGACAATCCCTTCCACACCGGGAGCAAGTGCAGTCTGTCCCTGGTCTGTCTCCCTGGCTATGGGCCTTCCTTCTTTGCCTCTTAGCCTCAGACTGTTGGCAAAGTGTCTCTTCAAACTGGGAAAGGCCATGCTGCACAGCCTGCCTCCAAGCGGGCCGCTCAGAGGCCAGGGTTTCCCACTTGTTGAGGTCCATCCCTAAGGCCTTCAGATCCCTCTTGCAGATGTCCTTGTATCGCAGCTGTGGTCTACCTGTAGGGCGCTTTCCTTGCACGAGTTCTCCATAGAGGAGATCCTTTGGGATCCGGCCATCATCCATTCTCACGACATGACCAAGCCAACGCAGGCGTCTCTGTTTCAGCAGTGAATACATGCTAGGGATTCCAGCACGTTCCAGGACTGTGTTGTTTGGAACTTTGTCCTGCCAGGTGATGCCGAGAATGCGTCGGAGACAGCGCATGTGGAAAGCGCTCAGTTTCCTCTCCTGTTGTGAGAGTAGAGTCCATGACTCGCTGCAGTACAGAAGTGTACTCAGGACGCAAGCTCTGTAGACCTGGATCTTGGTATGTTCCGTCAGCTTCTTGTTGGACCAGACTCTCTTTGTGAGTCTGGAAAACGTGGTAGCTGCTTTACCGATGCGCTTGTTTAGCTCGGTATCGAGAGAAAGAGTGTCGGAGATGGTTGAGCCAAGGTACACAAAGTCATGGACAACCTCCAGTTCATGCTCAGAGATTGTAATGCAGGGAGGTGAGTCCACATCTTGAACCATGACCTGTGTTTTCTTCAGGCTGATTGTCAGTCCAAAATCTTGGCAGGCCTTGCTAAAACGATCCATGAGCTGCTGGAGATCTTTGGCAGAGTGGGTAGTGACAGCTGCATCGTCGGCAAAGAGGAAGTCACGCAGACATTTCAGCTGGACTTTGGATTTTGCTCTCAGTCTGGAGAGGTTGAAGAGCTTTCTGTCTGATCTGGTCCGGAGATAGATGCCTTCTGTTGCAGTTCCAAAGGCCTGCTTCAGCATACATACTCATAATACATACTCATACATACTCATACATACTCATACATACTCATAATCAGGAGCCGGAGTATGCCAAATACTTAATTTGTAAAGCAGGAACAAACAAATGAGTTTCAATAAACTCATGTCCTCAGCCCTGAAAGCCCTCTTCCTTGCTTCTAAAAATGTGCAAGAATGGGCAATAGTTACTCTCCTATACCTAAAATAGTTTCTCATCAGGATGAAACAGTGTTCCACTTTCAGCCGTGGACAGACTTGGAATCTGTCCAAAACGTGTTTATTATGACAGGCTGTCACATGGCCATTTTAATAGTGTTTTGTGTGTGAAAGTTTTTGTGCTATCCATTGAAGTACTAGATGTTATTATTTTAGAGCAGGGGTGTCCAAACTTTTTGGCAGGAGGGCCACATCATCTCTCTGACACTGTGTTGGGGGCCGGGGAAAAAAGAATTAATTTACATTTCAAATTTGAATAGATTTACATAAATGAATATATTAGAGATGGAACTTATGAATGAAAGAAAGGTCTTGCAATAACTCTAGGCCTTTTATAGGACTTGCACAAAGCAAGGCCAGCTTTTCCTTTGTTGCCGCTGCTGCATCACAGACATGAAACAGCAAGCAGTGGAGGGAGCCCTTGTCTCACAGCTCACGCAAGTGGCCAAAAAGTTGGCCGTCACACTGAGAACAGTTGCAGCAGGCCAGCATGGGCTCCAGCAAGTCTCCAGAGGGCCAGAGGCTCATTGGAGACTGGGGGCTCCCTATGGGCCGGATTGGGAGTCCTTGAGGGCCGCAAGTGGCCGCAGAGCTGGTGTTTGAACACCTCTGTTTTAGAGGGTGCAGTGCAAATTTTTGGAAAAGGTACTTGCAAGGAGAACTTGTCCTTGAGCAGTGGATATCAAAGCAAATGGATCACTATCCCTGTTTAGAAATGTCAGGGTTGAAACATGGCATGGAACTGTGGTTTAGGGCCTGAATTAAATTAAATCTGCCATGATGGAAGGATTCTTCTTAAAAATGGATACATCTCAAGGCTTATAATTGCATCACAAATACTAAATTCTGGCCAATGCTAGAGAAAAAGGAATATCTGTTTGCTATTGCTTCATATGCCGTGTCTCTTAATTAGCACTGAAACAAATTATATTCTTAATTATGCTAGTCCTGTATTTACTTATGGCTGCAATCCTATACACACTCTCCTGGGAGTAAACCCAACTGAGCACACTGGGACTTCTGAGTAGACATGCATAGGATTGTGTTGAATGTTTCACAAGTTTAAGGTTTGGCTCACTAAGGTGTACAACAATACCTGTAAATCAGGGTTCATTGTGTTTTTTTTCTTGTAACTTGAACCTGGATTCTCTGTTCCATCTCACCCCATCCTTGCTTTGTCAATACATCTGACAGAGTATTGATCTGTCTAAAAAATGCTGTTTGGGCTCACCTGTCATGTTTTATATTTCTGTATGCCTTAAAAAAATGTATTCAGTAATTATATGTTCAGACCAGCCTCTGCTGGCTGTATTCTTCCTGAATACATGGTTTCAGGAAAAGATGATACTTAAGTGATGCTACCAGTTTTCAGTCAGTTGGAACCAAGTGCATAGTCGGTTTCTATGAAGAAAGAAAGAAAATTGTCTTAATTTTAACAGCAATTCATATGAAAGGCTGATGAAGTTGCATTGAATTACAGTAAGATAAATGCTTTCATGGTTTCATTGTTCAGATTATGCCTGTGCCCTCCAGAAGGATATTCTCCTTCAAGGACGTTTGTATCTCTCTGAAAACTGGCTATGTTTCTACAGCAACATCTTCCGATGGGAGACAACAGTAAGACATGTTTCTCTCTCTCTGTGTGTGTGTGTGTGTGTGTGTGTGTGTGTGTGTGTGTGTGTGTATTCTTGTGTCCATGTAATAATTCTAAACAGAACCATACTGTCTTTGTTTTTGAGAGAATCTTAGTTTGGGGCAGAGAGGTATTTGTTAAACTTAGGGGGGGTCTCGATATCCACGAGGGTTCCGTTCTGGAACCCCCCCATGAATATTGAAAACCGCAGATAACAAAATCTGTGGTTTGGGCCCCTTTAAACCCTCTGAAGGCAGCCGGAGCTCAGCGCTGGTGGCCTCCAGAGCAGAGGTTCTCAAACTTTGAGGGAGCTTTACTCCCTTAGTAAGCTCTTGCGGGGGAGGGGCTAGGGCAGCAACGTGATCCCCAGGATCGCATTGCTAAGGGGGGCCAGGGGGTGCTTAGCACTTACTTCAAGAAGGCAGGAAGGCACTTCCTGCAAAACGGAAGTGCTTTGTGCCCAGTTTTAGCGAACGTTCCAAGCCTCAGGGAGCGCTGTGCAGGGCTCCCCGCACCTCCTGCAGCCTGCTGCAGCCCTGCCTTCTTGAAGTAAGTGCAAAGTGCCCCCCTTAGCAGTGCGAGCCTGGGGATCACTTCGCAGCCTCCCTCCTCTTCTCCCACTCTTAAAGGGATGGGAGAAGCGTTACGCTAACTGGTGGGTCATGATCCACCAGTTTCAGAACCACTGCTCCAGAGGGTTTTCTGAGGACTTTCACACACAAAGGCTGTGTGTGCTTGCCTACATGTGGCCTCTATGGGCATCAGAATGCAGAGGCAAAAAAACACAACTTCGGGTTTTCATCCAAAAACCAGAAGATGCTTTTTTTTTTTTACTTAGGAAGCATTATGAAGCCCACAGAGGCCCAGGGTGGACAGGCACGTACATTGCAGCCTTCAGAAAGCCCTCTGGAGGTGACTCGAGCAGAGGTCTGGTCACCTTTGGAAGGCTCAGATTGAGCTAAGTCTGGCTCAGTGTTGGTCCAGGGGACCTGTGTTGAGCCAGATCTGTAGATGGAAAATCATTAGATAAGTAGGCACAACCTGTAATAAGAACAAATGTTTGATAATTTCCAGCACCTAGAAATAACCTTGGGTGGATTATGATAGGATGCAGTAAGTGGTCCTATAAATAGTCTTTGTCCAGCAGAACCAGTGGTGAAGTTGGATGCTGTACTTCATTGGTTGAAAACTGATCCAACACTGGTCCAATGCTAACCAATCCTAACTTAATCAAATCTAGTCTTTATTACGGTCTCAGACTAGCGAAGAATATAGTCGACATAATCGCAACATAATCAGCTACATGATCTACATAAGCTCCAAATGTATTAACATTTAGCTTATATCCTAAAATGAGATAAAATAAAAATAGGAGCAAGTCAAAAAGGTTAAAATAAACTAAAACTACACTTTGTATCCCAAAGTTGGGCTAAAGACAAAGCTGAAAGTAAATAGTAAATATTAATAAAAAGTAAAAATAAGTATAAAACATAAATATACAAACATTACCAATCCTAACCAATGGAAAACTGGCTCAGTGCTGACAAAAGTGGTCCAATGCTATACTTCATTGATTGAAAACTGGTCGCTCCTATTTTGAAAACAATTTGATTTTAACTTTTGAAAAGTTCTCCCCCTCTTTGTATTGGAGAGCATATGTCTTGATCTAACTTAACTCTGTTTGAAACATTTGCAAAAAGGACTGTTTCAGAAAAACTACATAGGACTAGGTGCTCTTTATGGCTTACAGCTTGTGTTAACATTTGTCTTGTATGCTGTAGAAGTATACCTGTACTTAACATCTGTCACCTTGTTGCAGACAAGCTTGCTCTACCAGAGATGCATAGTGATGAGAGAGGCTGCAGATCTTTAGTTGCTGACTTTCATGCAGCTAAACTGGTAAAACAAAAGAGGGAAAGAAACTAACAGCTGAACATCATTGCTTTACAAAATGCGTTTCAGGGAATGTTGTGATTCCTTGGAAGCTTAAGAGGAGTTCCTCAATGAAAAGGTGACTCGTAGTGAACCAACTTCCCTGAAAGACAGCTTGTTCAACCTTACTAGTATGTTCCACTCCTTGAAAACCATTGCCCTAGTGTTAATGACATTATCTTTGGCATGCTTTATTTTTGTACTGTAGTGCAAATCTTGAGCTCTTTTTTACATGGTTTGTTGCGTGCTTCACTATGTGCGTGTTTGAATTTCAGATTTCAATTGCCTTGAAGGATATAACCTTCATGACAAAAGAGAAGACAGCCCGTCTCATCCCAAATGCCATCCAAATTGTCACTGAAGGAGAGAAGGTGTGATACTTTAATATATGATTTGTTGTTTTATAGAAATCATAGCACTGGACTTCATGAATTTTACTTCAGAAAAATCATACTCCAGTCATACTGAGAGGCTGTAGCATGAACTCCTTTGCTTCCCCTTTGCTCTTTCTTCATTCTTTCCAATCCCTTCCCTTTCTTCCTCTCTCTGAATGTCAACTAGATCCTACTACTCACTGTGAAAGTAAACATCCTTTTCTTGTCTGGTCACACCCAAGGCAGGAAATGACTGTCCTGAGCTGTTTAGCCTCTCTAGGAATCCCCCCTTTCATTAACTATTTCATTCTCTAGGCAGAATGGTTTTTGTGGGTGGTCCCACCCCAGGTGTCTTCTTGAGAAAGCTTTGAAACTCGTCATACCTCTAAAGGAATTAACTATATTCAGCGACCTCCCTGTTGTGAGGGTGATCCTGTTTTGGTTATACATTGATCAGCTCCAAATCTAGAGTTCAGCATGATAGGAATAGATGTTTTCTACGTAATATATTACATATATAAAACTAGGGTGTTATTGACTTACTCAGTGAGATCAGAACTTGTAAGGGTAGTTTCCCAACAGGTAGAAAGCTGAAATTTGGTACAACTACAATATATCCTGTTTGTATTAGTACTTTGAAAGGAGCAATATAGGGAATATGTGATATATTCCTGTTCATGGCAGCCAGTGGTCTCATCAGAGAGCAAGTCAAGCATCACTGCAATAGGCTGCAAGCATTTGGGAACTGATCTTTCTCATATTTTTACTACCCTCAGATTAAGGAAGGGAGATTTCTAATGGCAACCAAGAATGCATCTGTGGCTGAAACATGAGGGAAGAGGGAGGCCTCACTTGCTCTGGAAGTCTCAATGTACTGAACTTTTTTATGTATGAAAATTTGGTTGCTCTGGTGTCCTAGTAAACTGTAGGCGTAGAAGGATTTCTGAGACCACGTCTAGTGAGAGAATAGTAGCAGGCTGCAGCTGCTAGACCCGGACTGTCCTGTTGTGGAGTCGGACTTCAGTTCACTGTTTAGATGAATATTGTGTCTTCTGCTCTAAGAATGTGGCTTCTGCTCTAAGAATGTGGCTTCTAACTGTCTTTTGCGGCTCTTACAAGAGTTGGAATTCCCATAAATACATAGACAGTAGATGCATAGTGGGGCTTCAGTATGCATAAAGATGTTTAAAAATGATCTACTGCAATTTTGCTTCAATTTTTTCATCGTATTAAGAGATGTCCTACAATACAGGACAAAAATTAAATACTGGCCTTCATATGACATCTGAACTGGGCCACTTCCTTATTCCTCTAGCCAGGAGCATCCCAAGCTGATCTGTGCCCCTTCCTCAATTCAGCTGCTGTCTACTGGGGTACACCACCGTGTGTGCTAGCAAGCCATTCTGCATGCCAGTGCCCCACATGTATGTATTAATGCATGTGCGCGCTCTCTCTCTCTGTAACATCACTCATAGCTGTCCTGCTGGACTGAGAGAAGCCTGTTCCTCCCAACTGGGGAACTAATGATGGGGAGGAGAGGCAGCAGCCCTTTTTCCTGAGCACTTGGGAAAAGGATTACATTGATGTTGCAAGAGGAGATAATTCCTCTCTCTTCTCATGTGGTCTCTGAGTGTACTAGAAGAGGATGGAGGTTTGCGAGGTACCCCGCTGGCCAGTTTGCCACCTTGCCCCAACCTCCCACTCAAAGCCGGTGTTTAGTTGGTCTTGTGGCTGGATCACCCCTGTCTAAAGCTACTGTGTTGAAGAAAATCTGTGCATGTTTATGAGAGTAAGAGTATCCTAAAATACAATTGAAAAGTTCCAGTGAAATCCATGGGGCTTTGTTTGGAATAGGGATGTGTGACTTTTAGATTGTTACAAATGATACAATATGTGGATTATCATTTTGCTCTGCAGTTTTTCTTCACTTCATTCAGTGCCAGAGACAGAAGCTACCTCAATATCTTTCGGTTGTGGCAGAATGCATTGTTGGAGAAGGTGAGCATTTATATGATTGGGGAATATTTGCATGGACAAATGCCTAGCTGAGTTATTCTAATATATATCATCAGAAACATGCTATTTACTTTGGAGTTGCTTCACAACTTTTATCATTATGCTCTTAGTAATGATCATTTGTACAGACTTTTTACTACTACCTCCATCAACAAGAGCATGGTTTCAAGTTTAATAAAAATGGAAGCTGCTTATGCATTTATTTCAGGAACTGTCTCTGCAGGATGTGTCAGAATAGGATTCTGGGTCCTTAGCAGTAAAGCAGGTTCAGTCTCTGGAAGTGACAGGTTGGGACTTTGGACTTGGTGAAATCTTGTTTATAAGAAAAGGCTAACAAAAAATGAAGTGACAGATTAGAAGACAAATTTTGTGTCTATATAATGGGGGGCAAAGGAGGACATGTGGGGCAGGTAGTCTAGGAATCTCCATAGCAACGGATACACCATGAAGTGTGACTTGGGGCCTTTATTACAGTCTCTACAGGAGTTTTTCTCTTCTATTTTCAGTTTTAGCAAAATGCTGGTTAATTCTTAGCTGTTCTTTATAAAGCCGATTTACACTTGTGGGCACATGTATTGCAGTTGGTGGTGTTAGAAGAACTAAATTGGAGGAATGGCGTGATGAAAAAGTCATTGCTCCCCCCCCTTTTGTGCAAAGAGTGCAGCCACACACACACACACAGTACTGGTCTTTGTTTTGGCAACAGACAGTTGCAACGGACAGTTGCAAAACAATCAAAGGGACATGCTGTTAATTCAAGGCTCATTCACTTGGATGGCAGATATGGCCCCCTGGAATAGTAGAATTCAAGAATGTTAAAGCTGCAAGGGACACTACAAGTACTCTAGTCCAACCCCTTGCTCAGTGCAGGCAACTGCTACAGTATCCCTGGCAGGTGGATCTCTAACCTCTGCTTGAAAACCTCCAGGAAGAGAGTGCCGACTGCTACTTGAGGAATCATGGTCAAAACCAGACAGCCCTTAGCATTAGGAAATTCTTCCTCATGTCTAACCTAAATCTGCTTTCCTGTAGTTTCAACTCATTGGTTTTACTACTGCCCTCAGGAGCCGCAGAGGGTATGTTCTCCCTTTCTTCTGTGTGACAGCCCTTAGATACTTGAAGACAGCTATCGCATCTCCCCTTAGTCTTCTCCAGGTTAAAGCACTTTTACCAAGCTCTTTAAACCATTCCTTATGAGACTTTGTTTCCAGCCATTTTATCAACTGCTACCTAAGACAGCAACATTGCATTCATTCTTGGTAAGGTACTCCACGCATACATAGGAAAATATCACCTGTATAGACAAAGAGTATCTTTTAATTCCTGGTATAGTCAAATCAGATCTACTCACTCACTTGAGCAATCTTCTGTCTTGCATTACAGAGCTGTTCTGAAAATTAAAATAACGCAGGAGATTATGTTATTGAATGGGTGAGCAGATCCAACCACTGTACTTATTTGTGAGCATATTTTCCCTTTACAATATATTGGGGAATTTTACATGTATTTTACATATGCACACAAGGCAGCTATAAGTTGGAGAAAATGGGGGGGGGGGAACTGGGTTGACCTGTCAAAGAGAAAAGCATACCTAAGGGTGCAATCCAGAGCCGCTGTAAAGCACGTTTGCGCCTCCTCATGAGCAAGCCGCACCCTGGCACACGGAGGCTGAATCCAGCCTCAGTGGTGGCTTGCGTGGCGGGCCTTGAGTCGGCCTAGCTGGGCCAATGCAAGGCTCTGGAGTGGGCGGGGGGAGGCAGGAGGGAGGTGTTCTGGGACGGGAGGAGGGTGGACGGTGGGTGGCCCCAGGGTGGGCGGATGGGGAGTGGGAGGTGGGGCTGGGATCCAGCTGTTATGCGGCTTCAAGCTGCTCCACTCTCCTTGGACTTGTGCCACCTCAGGAGGTGGTGCAAGTCAGAGGAGACCCATAGGGGCCAACGTGCCTTACCCAGAGGTAAGGGGAAAAGTTTCTTCTTACCTCTGGCTGAGCCGCTTTGGGCCCCTATCCTGCGCTGGATATGGCGCAAGCCTCTTGGCTTGCCTGTTCCAGTGCAGGATAGGATTGCACCCTAAGAGACTTTGTGTTGTGTTAATTACATAAACATGTAGGTATTTTTATGTCAGTTCATTTTTTTTAACTTCATCACCTCAAGGGCTTTATGCTTAAAAATGCTTTAAAAAAGCTAAAAATGGTGAAGGATGAAAATTCCTGTTATTGGATGTAAGGCCACGTATCTCTGAGGAATTGCAATTATTTGGTTGTTAAAACGCACATACAGCTAAAGTAGGGGGAACAAATAAGGATCTTATTATACACTCTTTGGGAGCAAGGGGCCTTTCTATGTTGCCCAGGCAACTCTGTTAAGTTGCCACACTCTCTGATTGTGTGGTATGCATCAATTAATAGATTAACAGGCAAAGGTGGGTGTCCCTCTGGAAAATATGTCTTGTCAGTGTTAGTTGGTTTATGCAGAAAGATCACAAAGGCTGTTTACTTTTCCAGAAGAGCTGGAATTTACTCCACATTCCGGTCAGATGTGACCCCCTCCCCCCCTTTAAAGCTTCCATTGGAGTATGCATGTATGTGCATGCTAGTGAAAGATCTAAGGAGAAACCTGATAAGGAAGCTCTGCCCAGGAATGTGGTCTGGGTTCTTCTGCTGCAACAAACTGTCTCTTGACCGACTTTCTGTGGAACTAATTGCAGCCTGTGCACAGAGACATAATTCCTCTTTCAATGAATTGTTAGTGAAGAGCTGAAAGTAAATTTCTTTTTAAATTAATTTGGCCATGTCAGTCTCTTTATGTTCAGGTGCACTGAAAGGGAGAAAACTCTTATCATTGCTAAGAACCCTACCCTTAAAAAAAACAACACTGCTTACCTGTTTCCTTGATGGGAGGGGCCCAGAAAGTGGGCAGGAGCAAAGCACAACTTCCAGTTAAGAAGACAGACCTGCCTACTTGTCAGCAACTTTCAAAGTGCATATTGTAGGAAGTTACATAAATGTAGCTCTTCCTCTCCAAGACAAGAAGGCTCTCTCTATCCTTTTTTAAGATTAAATTTTGATCACTACAGGTTGTTTGTTATTAATACAATGGAGACTTAACCTACACAGGTTGGAATTGCTTCCGGTCCAGCTTGTAAGTCATGGGGTTTAAGAAGATTTCTTCTGCACTTTAGGAAGTTCTGGATAAAATTAAAAGGTTTCAAACACGGAAATGTTACTCTGAAGAATGCACTGGAAAATTTGCTCCAGCAGCGTGTCCAGTTTGCTGATTGTCGCTATGAAGCTTCCTAAGTTTTGGAACTGCAGGTGTAAAGTTTTGTGGTGTTCTGTTGCAGTGAATTGCAGGTAAATGAAGTGGAGGGAAAACTGCTTCAAAGATTTGCATGAGAAGCTTGCTAATCTTAAACTGTCTTGTCTTAAGCACTTTTCCTTTGTAATTTGTGAATATATTATCTTTGGAATCTTTCAGGCTAAAAGGATGTTGGTCTCTCTTTCGCAATGTGTACAAAAATATTTATGTGGAATTAGTAGCTGAGTGTTCATGCTGCTAACGTGAGTGGTGTGATTGCATTTTTAGGGTGTTCCTTTATTTAAGCACATTGTTTAACAGTAAATAGCCCGTTGTTATCATTAATTCATTAGAAGGTCTTTGGCTATCTTGCTTTGTGTTGAGTAAATTATTAGGTATCTAACTTGTTAACAGTATTTTTGTGAATTTGGATAGTAGATGATTGAGTCTATTACTGTGGTCTGATGGGAGCTGTAAAAGGAATCTTAATGATATTTAAACAGCTGTGGATGTTTCTTGAATGAGCAGTTCAAATACAGGGATAGGATCGAGGGCGAGTGCTCTGCAGAAAGTGTGTGTTGTGTATGCATGTGAAAGTGATTCAGTCTGGTAGTAGCTGAAATTGGGGGGTGTAGCCTTGTGCAGGGAAGGCTAAACAAGTCCCTTTTTGGCAATTGCTGACTTCTAAAGAAATGGCCATTTGCTTCCAGTATTGTCTGTATGTATATTTCTGAATAAGGCAAATAAGGCACTGAAAACATTGAGTAGGTTGGATCCAGTGGAACTCTAGTATGAGCATAAGGCAATTACGTTCACTTGGGGGGGTTCATTTACCTCCAGTAACACTTGAATATATCAATTGTCTTTCAAGCAAGCTAAAGCAAGTGCTGTATATTTTATAATATGTACATTTTTTTCTGGGAAATGCGTAACTATGGTGCTACTTTTGAAAAATGCATGAAAAAATTCCAAACTACAAGGGAGGTTGTCAAAAATACTTTAGGATGGTTAGACCTATCTTGACAGAATATTTATAGAAGGTATCACATTACATAAGATTACTGATAATAGTCTTCTGCTTTGCAATAGCTGTTTCCTAGTAAATATAGTTGAAGGGTGTGTGTGTACTTAGATTCCAGTGTAATTTGTAATGATGGGAAGTCATCATTGCTTTATAGTTATACAGATGGGAGAAATTGAGACACAGATGTTAAGACACTTGTCCATGTTTAGAAAATATTTGCTGTGGCTACCCCAGCATAATGCTGGCAGATACACATTTCTATTCCCACCCTATTTCTTCTCCCAATTAGCATGGGAACCAAGGTGGTTTAAATAAAATAACATATCATAAAACGAAAACAACCATAACATAAAGCATCAGCATATATAAATACACATATAAACACAAAATAACGAAACAGTAAAGAACCAAGGAGAAAAAAGCATCTACATAAAATTCCAGCATGGGTTATGTACATAAAATAGAACATAAAAGCATAAACAGCATAGCAGTACAGAAGGTAAAAAGTAACTAAAACAGCAATGGATAAGAACAGTAATAAAAACAGCAATTATGGATGGCAGTAAGAGCAAACATGAAGGCATTAAATATTGAACACACAATATAATCCCACCACTATTCATCACTACACAAATGCTTATAGAAATAAAACTGTTCTTTGCCCCTGTTGGAATACTTTGAGAGGGGACAGGAGGGCAGCTTCCATTGAGGGCAGCAAATACAATAGGGCCCCCTCTGATTGTCTGCTCTCAGTGTGACAGCCAACTTTTTGGCCACTTGCATGAGCTGTGGGACAAGGGCTCCCTCCACTGCTTGCTGTTTCACGTCTGTGATGCTGCAGCAGCAGTGAAGGAAAGGCTAGCCTTGCTTTGTATAAGGCCTTTTATAGGCCTTGAGCTATTGCAAGACCTTCATTCATTCATATAAGTTCCATCTCTAATATATTCATTTATGTAAATTTATTCAAATTTGAAATGTAAATTAATTCTTTTTCCCCTGCCCCTGACATAGTGTCAGAAAGATGATGTGGCCCTCCTGCCAAAAAGTTTGGACACCCCCTGCTCTAGGTTCTTCATCTTCAGCTAACCTACAGCTCTAAACATTCCTTTTGTGTCTCTCATCCTCTTTCCATTTAAACTGCAAAGGGGGATTCAAGGTACTTTTTCCCACTTTCCCTTTCTTTTGTGATTGCATTTTATATCCAATATTCCTTCCATGATAGGCCAAATTTAGGCTTTTAGGCAGGAAGCTGAAAGCCAGGACCTCAAAGGTAGCGTTCTCTGAAGTGCTACCTGTTCCACGCGCAGGGCCAGCTAGGTAGGCGGAGATCAGGGGTCTCAATGCGTGGATGAGACGGTGGTGTAGGGAGGAGGGGTTTAGATTCGTTAGGCACTGGGGAACTTTTTGGGACAAGTGGGGCCTGTATAAGAGGGACGGGCTCCACTTGAACCAGAATGGAACCAGACTGCTGGCGCATAACATTAAAAAGGTGGCAGAGCAGCTTTTAAACTGATCCCTGGGGGAAGGCCGACAGGAGCCGAGGGGCTATGGGATGAGGATGGGAAGGTTAGAGAACAACAAGACAAAGGCAGAGTAGGAGAAGAAATTGGGAAAGGTAGTGTGATGGGATGTGATAGACGGTTTGGCACAATGAGAGGATGCGGGGACAAAGCAAATAAGCAGCGCATCCTGGGGCATTCCGTGTACAAATGCTTTTATGCAAATGCCCGAAGTCTACAAGCAAAGGTGGGAGAACTGGAATGTCTGGTGACAAGGGAAAATATTGACATAGTGGGCATAATGGAAACTTGGTGGAATGCGGAGAATCAGTGGGATACCACAATCCCGGGCTATAAACTCTACAGGAGGGACAGGCAGGGGCGTGTTGGAGGTGGGGTGGCCGTTTATGTTAAGGAAGGGATAGAATCCAGCAAAGTAGAGATTGAAGGTGGGTCCGACTCCACCGTAGAATCTCTGTGGGTTAAATTACCAGGCTTGTGCAGCAATGTAATACTGGGGGCGTGCTATCGTTCTCCAGACCAGAAATCGGATGGGGACCTTGAAATGAGGAAGCAGATCAGGGAGGTGACAAGGAGGGACAGGGTTGTAATCATGGGGGACTTCAATTATCCTCATATTGACTGGGTCAATTTGTGTTCTGGTCACGATAAGGAAACTGGATTTCTTGGCGTGCTAAATGACTGTGGCTTAGATCAGCTAGTCACGGAGCCCACCAGAGGACAGGTGACTCTGGGTTTAATATTGTGCAGTACGCAGGACCTGGTTAGAGATGTAAAAGTTACTGAGCCATTGGGGAACAGTGATCATGCTGCGATCCGTTTTGACGTGCACGTTGGGGGAAGAATACCAGGCAAATCTCTAACAAAAACCCTTGACTTCCGACGGGCGGACTTCCCTCAAATGAGGAGGCTGGTTAGAAGGAGGTTGAAAGGGAGGGTAAAAAGAGTCCAATCTCTCCAGAGTGCATGGAGGCTGCTTAAAACAACAGTAATAGAGGCCCAGCAGAGGTGTATACCACAAAGAAAGAAGGGTTCCACTAAATCCAGGAGGGTGCCCGCATGGCTAACCAGCCAAGTTAGAGAGGCTGTGAAGGGCAAGGAAGCTTCCTTCCGTAAATGGAAGTCTTGCCCTAATGAGGAGAATAAAAAGGAACATAAACTTTGGCAAAAGAAATGTAAGAAGGTGATACTGGAGGCCAAGCGAGACTATGAGGAACGCATGGCCAGCAACATTAAGGGGAATTATAAAAGCTTCTTCAAATATGTTAGAAGCAGGAAACCCGCCAGAGAAGCGGTTGGCCCTCTGGATGGTGAGGGAGGGAAAGGGGAGATAAAAGGAGACTTAGAGATGGCAGAGAAATTAAATGAGTTCTTTGCATCTGTCTTCACGGCAGAAGACCTCAGGCAGATACCGCTGCCCGAACGGCCCCTCCTGACCAAGGAGTTAAGTCAGATAGAGGTTAAAAGAGAAGATGTTTCAGACCTCATTGATAAATTAAAGATCAATAAGTCACCGGGCCCTGATGGTATCCACCCAAGAGTTATTAAGGAATTGAAGAATGAAGTTGCAGACCTCTTGACTAAGGTATGCAACTTGTCCCTCAAAACGGCCATGGTGCCAGAAGATTGGAGGATCGCAAATGTCACGCCTATTTTTAAAAAGGGAAAGAGGGGGGACCTGGGAAACTATAGGCCGGTCAGCCTAACATCCATACCGGGTAAGATGGTGGAATGCCTCATCAAAGATAGGATCTCAAAACACACAGACGAACAGGCCTTGCTGAGGGAGAGTCAGCATGGCTTCTGTAAGGGTAAGTCTTGCCTCACGAACCTTATAGAATTCTTTGAAAAGGTCAACAGGCATGTGGATGCGGGAGAACCCATGGACATTATATATCTGGACTTTCAGAAGGCGTTTGACACGGTCCATCACCAAAGACTACTGAAAAAACTCCACAGTCAGGGAATTAGAGGACAGGTCCTCTCGTGGATTGAGAACTGGTTGGAGGCCAGGAAGCAGAGAGTGGGTGTCAATGGGCAATTTTCACAATGGAGAGAGGTGAAAAGCGGTGTGCCCCAAGGATCTGTCCTGGGACCGGTGCTTTTCAACCTCTTCCTAAATGACCTGGAGACAGGGTTGAGCAGTGAAGTGGTTAAGTTTGCAGACGACACCAAAATTTTCCGAGTGGTGAAGACCAGAAGTGATTGTGAGGAGCTCCAGAAGGATCTCTCCAGACTGGCAGAATGGGCAGCAAAATGGCAGATGCGCTTCAATGTCAGTAAGTGTAAAGTCATGCACATTGGGGCAAAAAATCAAAACTTTAGATATAGGCTGATGGTTTCTGAGCTGTCTGTGACAGATCAGGAGAGAGATCTTGGGGTGGTGGTGGACAGGTCGATGAAAGTGTCAACCCAATGTGCGGCGGCAGTGAAGAAGGCCAATTCTATGCTTGGGATCATTAGGAAGGGTATTGAGAACAAAACGGCTAGTATTATAATGCCGTTGTACAAATCTATGGTAAGGCCACACCTGGAGTATTGTGTCCAGTTCTGGTCACCGCATCTCAAAAAAGACATAGTGGAAATGGAAAAGGTGCAAAAGAGAGCAACTGATTACGGGGCTGGGGCACCTTCCTTATGAGGAAAGGCTACAGCGTTTGGGCCTCTTCAGCCTAGAAAAGAGACGCCTGAGGGGGGACATGATTGAGACATACAAAATTATGCAGGGAATGGACAGAGTGGCTAGGGAGATGCTCTTTACACTCTCACATAACACCAGAACCAGGGGACATCCACTAAAATTGAGTGTTGGGCGGGTTAGGACAGACAAAAGAAAATATTTCTTTATTCAGCGTGTGGTCGGTCTGTGGAACTCCTTGCCACAGGATGTGGTGATGGCGTCTAGCCTAGAAGCCTTTAAAAGGGGATTGGACAAGTTTCTGGAGGAAAAATCCATTATGGGGTACAAGCCATGATGTGTATGCGCAACCTCCTGATTTTAGAAATGGGTTATGTCAGAATGCCAGATGCAAGGGAGGGCACCAGGATGAGGTCTCTTCTTATCTGTTGTGCTCCTGGGGCATTTGGTGGGCCGCTGTGAGATACAGGAAGCTGGACTAAATGGGCCTATGGCCTGATCCAGTGGGGCTGTTTTTATGTTCTTATGTTCATGATGGAACTCTGGGCAGCATGTATAGAGTGCTCAGGTGATCTCCCACCCAGGCACTTAAAAGGTATAGACCACTTTAGCTTCAACAAGGTTGCTGCATCCTCATGCCCCCAGACCTTCATGCCCTTTGCTCTGAGGGGTGTCATCTTTCCACTCTCTGATGGGTGTTACATTCCCAAGGCTGGAGAAAGTTTCCCAGATTGTGAGATCATAATAATTAAGGACTGTTCATGTTTACTTGATAAAGTCCCTGGCCATTCATTTGTTGTCCATAATGATCTAGACAGCCAACTTCACAATAATTTTAGGTCCCTTGTTTTTTCTTGTTGACTTGAAGTATGTATGAAGTGTTTCCACAAGTATGGAGGAAATTGTTTAGGAATCTCCTTTGCAGTGAAAAGAAATTGAAATGATAATTAAATCAATTAGAGCCCAATCCTTTGCATGTCTACTCAGAAGTCCCATTATAGTCAGTGGGGCTTACTCCCAGGAGAGTATGGATAGGATTGTAGCCTTACTTGGCCAACTGGTATAGAAGACTTCAAGATATTGTTGTGTCTAGGCTACTAAAAGGTTTTTTAATGGAGCTTTAAGAGTAACTGTTTGCCAGTACTTTCTTCAAAGATTTGACAGCTTTCAAGCTGGTGAAGATTTGACAACTATCAAACTGCTGAAAGTACAGTACAGCTATTTGCATCAACTACAGATTAGTTTTGTCGATTAAACCATTTCTGCCCAATGTTGCATATATGCAACAGGGACCAAATGCACCTGTGGGCCGGGCAAAAATGGGTTAATGTGAACAGTAAAATCCTTGCCTCTGTTTTGGCTAGCAGGTTGCAAAGAATGCTACCCATCCTTATGCACCCAAACTCAAGTGGGGTTTGTTCACAAGAAATAAGACCACCAGACTTTTAACAAATATTGTAACTTTCTCAGAAAAATGCACCAGATCCCTGAGCTGGCATAATCCTATATGGGAAAGGGAGGTATAGTGTGTGCAGAGGTCCACATTGCAAGATAAGACAAGGTATAAGGCAGTTGGTTGGATGTTGCTAAGGCATAGTGAGATCTGACACTCAGTGTGGAGTTTAAAAATCTCTGGAAGCAATCAACTTATTTTGTTCCTGTGCTTTACTAACCTACACTGCTTTGCTTCTGATGCTGTTTTGCTATTGCTGTTTGATCAGGGCCTCTTTAGTAGTTGAGTAGGAAAGCTACTTGACCTGAAGACAGCTGGCTAAGAGGGAATTGTGGTATTGTCGTACAGCCAACAGCAGCTGAGAGGATGCAGCTGTTCACAGCAGTTAAAATGACCTGGAGGTGTTTTGTTTTGTTTTTTTAATTTTAGGATCTGGGGTGTGAGGGGACTTTGAGGACTATAGTGGTCTTGAATCTGAAATGTCTCTATATGAAGTCATATTGGCAACTTACAATCTTAAAGAAGATAATTTACAAGTTTTCTTACCTATAATGATGGGTTTATATATGTTTTGTCTTGTGAGGACTGAAAATGTGTGTTAGAAGAGAAACTGGTTTGGTTTTTTATTTCTCAGATAGTTATCTTGGTACTCTGAAATAGACTTTTAGTAATAGGAATGGCAATAAGAGGATTTGCTACAACTTTTTAAAAATTAGTGTGTCACAGTAAAGAAAGAAAACAGTTCTCCATGGTTACTGACTGAATATGCTTATTTGTTTCGTATTTTCCAGAAACTGACCAAGGAGGAGTTCTGGAAGCTTGTGCAGCAGAGCTATGGATCTGAGTTAGGCTTGAACGTCGAAGAGATGGAAAGCATTTATTCATCCTCTGAGGAGAATGGACACTCAAGGTAAGAGGATACTTAAGATCATGTCTTTCACAAGATACATATTGCTGATATCTCATTGCACAAACCATTTGCAAAACTACTATTCAGTGTGTGCAGAGTGTTTTTATTTTGTGCTCTTTTTTCCTATATAACTATAAAGTGGGTATATCTTTAATTTGTCATTCTAATTCTAGTTTAGATTTTACTGCTTGCCCATAGCTTCTGAAAAGTTTGTACCCATAGCAGTCTTGCACCCTCAAGCACTAATATTTAAACTCTCTGTATGTGATTGGCTAACACATATGGTGAAAAATATGCATATTCAGTATGTACTTGGCAGTAGTGACATTGCCTACCATATGAACTTCCCACATAAGTGGATGATGCATAGGATAAAAAGCATTTAGTCTTGGGACAAATTCATACATTTTATTTGGCTGGAGATATGTACATTTACCCAGCTTGTGAGCAAAGTCTAATTGTTTGATCCCTGTAACATAAGAAGAGGAAATTCATGCCATACTGCAGATCGACTTCCATTAGAGCCAATGTCCATCTGTCAAGTGCCCTTGGCTCAAGTAAATTGATAGCATTTCAAGGATACCAGTGTCCTTAGCTAGTGCCGGAAATTCACTGCAAAGATCATGGGCACCAGGCATGATCAGTATGAAGACCATTCATAAGAACTTAAAAAGAGCCCCACTGGATCAGGCCAAAGGCCCATCTTGTCCAGCTTCCCGTATCTCACAGTGTCCCACCAGATGCCTCTGGGAACACACAAGACAACAAGATACCTGCATCCTGTTGCCACTGCCTTACACCTGGCATTCTGGTAGCCTAAAACCAGGCATATACCCATCTGCCTGTTCTGCCACCAAAGTATCACTACGGAAAGACCTGGTGTCTGAATTACAATTGATGGTGGACAGAAAAGGGCCTCACTATATTTTAAAATATTGTATAGACAGGTTCATATGGAAGTTGCTGGTACCTGAGAGCTGGTCACAAGCTGTACAGGGCTTGAAAAGATGAGCACCAGTCATTGGAATTGCACTCAGAAATACATTGAAACTCCAGTGTTGATGCATTCCCTTTGACCCATATTGGCCAACAGCCTAGTTGCTGTGTGTTAAAGTCTCAGAAGTTTTTGAAAAGTTAGTCTCACTGTCGAGCGCTGCTAGAATACCTGCAGATAAGGGTGCAATCCTAACCCCTTATGTCAGTGCTTTCCAGCACTGGCATAGCGATGCCAATGGGACATGTGCTGCATCCTGCAGTTGGGTGTCACTCATGGAGACCTCCTATAAGGAGAAGAATGTTTGTTCCCTTACCTCAGAGCTGCATTGCCCTTATGTCAGTGCTGGAAAGCACTGATATAAGGGGCTAGGATTGTGCCCTAAGTCTGTTAATGGCAGCATTGGAGAAGCAACTAGCATGGTTTTTGCCCCAAGAAACCCCAGAATTTGGTCAAAGCATGATTGCAAATCCCACATGGAGTGATTTTACTGATGTCGCTCATGGATTTGTTTTGCCATAGAACAATTGCATGTCTGGTACAGGCCTAAGATAGCCTGGGAACTTTTAAATAGTCCTTTGATTATTGAAAAAATAACTTCACTGGATAGCACTAAGTTGATGGAGATCTTCTGGATAGCACTGAGATTCCTTCTTTGCTACCATCACTGCCATAGAGTAAGTTCTAAATGTGCTTCTCCCTGACCATAGAGTAAGTTCTAAATGTACCTAGTGTGTAGTCGTATATAGTTTGTCATCTGCCAGCATACTTCAGGGATCTCTATTCAGTAGGAGAGGGTGCAGAGGGGCAGTTTTATCGATGGGCCAGATCACTTCTGAATTCCATAATGTGTCCAGGACTTTGCTAAGAGCACCAGATGTGCATCAGGAGACTTCCCAGGGGCACCTAGGAATCCTTCAAGATTCATCAGCTTCTGTCTGAATTTGCATATCTCGTCTGCAGAAAAAGGATGGTTACTGTAAGTCTAAATCCTGTCAGGGAGTACTCCTATCATGACAAGGGAGTCAACAAGAACTTCACCCCCAGGCCACTATTCAGGTGTGAAGATGTGAACAGTCAAGTTCAGGGTGTGACATGCCATGTATGTTAGGCTGAAGACAAGTTTGGACAGGCTCCTGTTGGCCAAGAAGTCATAAACCACACCAAATAAGGCAGCCTCAGCATTGATTAGATCCCCCAGAACAATCGTCCTGGAGATCTTCAACATCAGCTGTAAGACTACCACTCTCAGCTCAGTCACAGAACAGGATAGTTGGTTCACTACCAGATTCCTTACTCTGTCCCTAGAGTGCAACAATGGGTACAAGCTCTAAGAACTAATGCCTGACTAGACAGGAAGCCCTGAGAGGAAATGGAATCCCTACAGACCATAGTGACACCTTCTCCCTGACCAACCATTCTCAGATTGCCTATATGTGAGAGAGATTTTATTAATAGTGGAGCTTTTATCACTTTGGAGCCTTTCTGCTTCACCTCAAGAACTGAGGATGATTCCTATGTGTGAAGGTTTGCCTCATTGCAATTTCAGCTCAATATTTTCTTTATTTGCTGTTGAAGAAGTTATAGAAGAGACTTGTGAACCTTTACCTGCCAACATGGCCTTAGATACTTCATTTGAATCTATTTTTGGTATTGTATGAATTGGTGGTGAGACCTTTCTTGTTCATGGCAACCTGTGATGTTTCACTGATTTTCTTGTGACACCATCCTTAATAAAAATTTCAGGAAGCAATGAGGTTGGTGTCCACAGTCTGCTTTTAGGAGGACTTGAGCATAAATAGTTCACCTTTTTTAAAAATTTTGTTTTTCTGTATTTTTAACCAAGTCAACAAATGACAAGGACTCCACACTCTCTCTTGTTGTCTGGTAATTCCACAACCAATCATAAAGATGGTTGCTGACACTCTCCTCTATATTAACCATGCATGGAAGGAGAACATTACTACTTTCCTCCTGGAACAAACAGGGCTCCTCAGGGGGGAAAAAAAAATCAGAGGGGGCAAGGCTAAGTTTATAATGGTGCTCCCATCTCAGTAGTTTGGCTACTTGGTTTCCCCAGAGATGCTTGAAGTAGATCATACAATTTGTGCTACAAAACTTGAACGTGAGTCCCTTCCAAAATCCTCTGTGAGAAATGGCATGCCCAGAATAGAAGAATGAAAAGAAGCTCCCTGGTTATTGGAATTGACTTTTTGGGAGTATTACATGGTGAAAATGCAGATCTGATCAAATGCTGAAGTGGCTCAATTACTACTTCAAAGCCAGTCTGGGATGAGAATCCTCTTCACCTTCCTCCATTGAAGGCACCTAATCAGTTACTCAAATGAGGGGCTTCACAGAAATGTGAAGAAGGAAATCTATTTCCTGGATTGTCTCTGTTGCACATCCTGCCATAGAGGGGTTGAATTATCTGCTTTCCCCCCTAACTTCCTTAATGTTAAGCAGGGGGCTGAGTGAGAGGGCATATGCATTTAAGATATAGTTGTGCTTGGGCATAGGACAGTAGGCCCATTGGTTTTTGTCCAAGCCATAGTGCCTCCTTCTGTTCAGTCTCCACAGGAGATGGTCAGAAAACAAACAGGTAAGCAAATCCATTTCTTACTTAATCTGCTAAACAGTATTTTCTTCATCTTTAAGAGGAAGCCAGGTTTTAATATCCTTTGACAAATTTTTGGAAAGTCAGTATTTCTCTCAGAGATGAGAAGAAATTGTTTGCAAGTACCACAATATCTGTAATGGCAGGGATCTGTTCCTCTGAAGCTGAGTGCTGTGCAAAACAGTGCTAAAGGAGTCTCCATTGCAGTAAATGGGAGATGATTGGCCCCGCCCTACTTGGTATGCACTTTGCTCCCATTGTCTGCAATGGCTGTCAATCAATCTGGAATTACGAGTACTGTAACTAAATGGCACTAAAGGAGGCTGCTTATGAGAGGCATTACTGTAGATTAGCTATAGTATGTTGCTAAAATATTGCACTCAGTGCTTTAAAATCTAAAATGCTAAACTATTAACAATGCCTGAAAAAACTGCTGTTTGCGTTCGACAGATCTAGCCTTTGTGATGAATCTCTGGAGAAGGATGAAAAGCCATCTAGAACAGTTGGTGTAACTCGAGAACCCACAGCTCAGATATTTGAAACAGAGTCTCTTAATGGAAGCATACTGACTGAAGTAAGCTGCGAAGAAGTCTTTTCTGCTCTTAATGTTGAATTCCCAGCTTATGCTGTAATTGAATGCATGAATTTTTATTGTCAAAATTATGAAGCCTCTTTTATATTTTTTTAATTCCCAAAAGTGTTTTTAAAACTCTTATTTCGTTATCATTGACTGATACTGTAAGATAATCCATACTTTCCATGTTGGATGAGCTGAGACTGATTGCAACTTGCTAGAAAGCACTGCGTTTTTGGATGAGCTGAGATTTTCCTATTCATCATCTCATTTGAGGTGTTTAATGCTTAACTATAATTTCCTTATAAATGATCTGAAATCCCAATATTTGCTTAACAGTTCAAAGTGTTAGTTCAGTTAGGATTTGTAATGCCCCCGTCTTCTTTCAATTCAATGTTCCCTGCTTTCTTTCTTGGCATGGAAACTACTGCCATTTCATTACTATATATCTGAAGATCTCTTGGTATTTTAAAAATACATCAACATTCTGTTCAGTGCCTGGTTTTAATTTTAGAATTCCCAAAGCTCCAGTGCTAAACCAAATATGAAAGTGACAACTTTACTTCAGTGATTGTTGCAATAAGTGATATTTATGTACAGGTGCAGCCTATTTATCCACAGATTTTTTTATCTGCAGATTTGTCTCAATTCGAATGAGGTGGGGGAAACTGAAAGTTACACGCATCTTTGCCTCCTTTGCCCTGTGCTGGCATATCGATCCATTTCCAGGCAGCCCAAAACACTGCAGAAAGGCTCAGGCTCGACCAGGCAGGGAAATAGGCCTGAAGCCATGGAAGAGGTTCCCCTTGCGAAGGAACAGTAACACTCTTGGAGCCCCTGAGGCTGAAGAGGGGAAGGGGGGGCAGAAAACCTCTGTAGCAAGAACATGTGCAGCAAGGTGGAGCGCTCTCTCATAAGAACAGCGCCACTGGATCAGGCCATAGGCCCATCTAGTCCAGCTTCCTGTATCTCACAGCAGCCCACCAAATAAAAAGAGCCAGGGAGCACACCAGATAAAAAGAGACCTCATCCTGGTGCCCTCCATTGCATCTGGCATTCTGACATAACACATTTCTAAAATCAGGAGGTTGCGCATAACATCATGGCTTGTACCCTGTAATGGATTTTTCTTCCAGAAACTTGTCCAATCCCCTTTTAAAGGCGTCTAGGCTAGACGCCATCACCACATCCTGTGGCAAGGAGTTCCACAGACCAACCACACGCTGAGTAAAGAAATATTTTCTTTTGTCTGTCCTAACCCGCCCAACACTCAATTTTAGTGGATGTCCCCTGGTTCTGGTGTTATGTGAGAGTGTAAAGAGCATCTCCCTATCCACTCTGTCCATCCCCTGCATAATTTTGTATGTCTCAATCATGTCCCCCCTCAGGCGTCTCTTTTCTAGGCTGAAGAGGCCCAAACTCCGTAGCCTTTTCTCATAAGGAATGTGCCCCAGCCCCGTAATCATCTTAGTCTCTCTCTCTTGCACCTTTTCCATTTCCACTATGTCTTTTTTGAGATGCGGCGACCAGAACTGGACACAATACTCCAGGTGTGGCCTTACCATAGATTTGTACAACGGCATTATAATACTAACCGTTTTGTTCTCAATACCCTTCCTAATGATCCCAAGCATAGAATTGGCCTTCTTCACTGCCGCCGCACATTGGGTTGACACTTTTATCGACCTGTCCACCACCACCCCAAGATCTCTCTCCTGATCTGTCACAGACAGCTCAGAACCCATCAGCCTATATGTGAAATTTTGATTTTTTGCCCCAATGTGCATGACCTTACACTTACTGACATTGAAGTGCATCTGCCATTTTGCTGCCCATTCTGCCAGTCTGGAGAGATCCTTCTGGAGCTCCTCACAATCACTTCTGGTCTTCACCACTCGGAAAAGTTTGGTGTTGTCTGCAAACTTTGCAACCCCACTGCTCAACCCTGTCTCCAGGTCATTTATGAAGAGGTTGAAAAGGTCCCAGGACAGATCCTTGGGGCACACCACTTTTCACTTCTCTCCATTGTGAAAATTGCCCATTGACACCCACTCTGTTTCCTGGCCTTCAACCAGTTCTCAATCCATGAGTGGACCTGTCCTCTCATTCCCTGACTGTGGAGTTTTTTCAGCAGCCTTTGTTGAGGGACCTTGTCGAATGCCTTCTCTCTCTCTCTCTCTCTCTCTCTCTCTCTCGCACACACACACGCATGCACGCAGGGCCAAGTGCGGTAGCAACAGAGGGGATTGCTTTAAAAAACCCAGGGAATGTTTGCTGAATTCCCCCCCCCCCAGATGGTGCAGGCAGTCACGGACACAAGCAAGCCTTCCCAGCAAGCAAAGCATGAGATTTAGGCTACAATTCTCTCCACACTTTCCTGGGAGTAAGCTCCTTTGACTATAATGGGGCTTACTTCTGAGTAGAAACGAATAGGACTGGACTCTTAAAACCTGTGAAAGGGGGAGGTGAAGGAGTGAAGGGGAGGGGATTGATAACAGCTGCCTTAGTTTCCTTCCAGCCCCAAGTGTCAGGCTGCAGTGTATTTGTGTAACTCTATGGAATTTAGCACAAAAAACAGGTTTTTTGTTAATCTCAACCTGTCACTAAACGGAACTAATGCGGATAAATAGGCTCCACCTGTAGCTTTTTATGTCACAAAGTTGAAACACTTGTAGATATCTCGGTATTCCTTGCAATCAATATTTATTTTACAAATGAATAGCCTCCTTTTCCATTCTAATAATGAGATGCTCAGTGCAGTCATCACATTAAAACAATATAGGTCAATAACTTTGTCCCCCTGTTAGATAGGTGAGGGACTAAGTTCAGTTCTTCCTGGGTGTTCATTTATGAGTTCCAGGTTTGAACTTGGAACTTCCTGGCTCATTATTCATTGTGTCACCTGACATATTATATCAGCTCTTTATAAAAATTGCACAATAGCGGTGTTTGTTGATTGGCACCTATAAATCTGGAAACAGGTGTTTTATAGAATCTGTTACGGGCAACATATGGCAGTACTGATTTATTCAAGAGTTGTCGCTGTCATTTTTGGAAGCTGTTCTTTTTCACAAGATGGAGCAGTTCTCTCTCACAGTGGAAGGGAACCAAGAAGCCTGGGACTGTGAATTGTCATGCTTCTTTCTGAGCCACATTTCTTTGTAAAATCAGCATGATGATAAGGGGCACAATTAATGTTATAACTGCTTGTGTCTCTCTCTAGGGGGCTGAGCCAGAGCAATGTTGCTGTGAAAAACAGGGCAGGAGAAGTTCTCTGCCTGCTGAAAGAAAGTCCTCTGATGTAGCGCAACACAAATTTTCATTGCAGCCACTGGATCTAAATAAGAGTTTTCCTCCAGAGAAGAGCAGTGCCTCAGAAAGTGATCGAGAAGGTAAATAGTTTCCATTTAATAAATACAAATCCCTTAACAGGGATGTGTAAATCAATAGTCCAGTCTTATGGCCTAACTGTGTTGGCAGCTGGTATTAGTCATTGGTGCCGGTCTAACATAGTGGTGTATAATACTATGCATTTGCAACACTTTTATAGAAAGTATAAGAATTGTATTAGAAACTATTGCTATGCTAATTTTTATAACAGCCTCTGACAATTCTACAACCATTCAGCAATTATGAAGATGTTTGCTGACAATCTTCTCCGTATTAGCCACGCATGGAAGGCACCAATCAATCCAGAGTGATGGCAGGCACACTGGAGGATGATATGAACCTCTCCCACTTATGGTGCACAAGCCAAGTCCCAGGAACAACTCATAATACGATTTCTGCTAGAATCCATCAAACAAACAAATGGCAATTAGCTGCTGCTCCAAGCCACCAGGGATTTAAATTATTATTATTATTATTATTAACAGTATTTATATACCGCTTTTCAACTAAAAATTCACAAAGCGGTTTACAGAGAAAAATCAAATAACTAAATGGCTCCCTGTCCCAAAAGGGCTCACAATCTAAAAAGATGCAAAAGAATACCAGCAGACAGCCACTAGAACAGACAGTGCTGGGGTGAAGTGGGCCAGTTACTCTCCCCCTGCTAAAAAAAGGAGCACCCACTTGAAAAAGTGCCACTTACCCAATTAGCAGGGGTAATGTTCTTGTAGTTGAAACACAGCCCGCGGCAACAATCATGCATCCCTTTTTCCAGTAAAAAGATAGAAATAGGAAAGGAAGGATTACTGTTCTCCTTGCGGGATTTTGCCAACTCTGTAGTCCACTGGTTAAGAAGAGATCTGAATCATGTAGAACTAATAGGTTTCACATTCCACCATGTCTGTGCCCAGTTCCTTGCTATTTGTATATAAATGGTATACCACAACACACACTTACGTTGGTGTCTGTGTAAGAGGAACAAATGGTCATCTGGAGCTGTTCCACAGATTCTCACGAGAGTTTTATATATACAGTATGCTACCTCAGTTGTGGACCTGGCCCCTGTGCTGCCCCGGGTCACAGGACTGCAACCTGCTGTCCCCGTTCCCCCGAGGATACTTACCTAGCTCCAAACAGAGCTTTGCACGATGTTCCTGGGCACTCCAAAAGTCTTCTGGGGCTTTTGGAGAGCTGTTAAACAGTACTTCCAGTTTTCCGATGAAAACCAGACATACTGTTTAAGGGCACTCTGGAGGCCTCAAAAAGCTTTCAGTGTCCACAGATGCAGTATGGGATTTGCCTGCCCCGGAACAGTTCTGGAGGGCAGACTGAGGTGACAGCAGCAGTGTGGCAGGCATGGCGGTGCTGCCCCCACAGGGCTCAAAGATGTGGCTCCTGGGGACTCCCCACAGGACTTTCAGTGTGCTACCTGTTGGTGTAATGTTATGCTGGTGCAGGGGGCTCTGGCCAAGCATTGAATTCTGACTCGGTTCTGCTCTTCCCTTGCCTTGGCCCACTTTTGTCCCTTGTACTGGTGGTGGGATGCAGAAAAAGGGGTGCAAAGTCAACTGGGCACAACACCCAGCCTTTTCTTCCTAGCTCTTAAGAACATAAGAACAGCCCCACTGGATCAGGCCATAGGCCCATCTAGTCCAGCTTCCTGTATCTCACAGCGGCCCACCAAATGCCCCAGGGAGCACACCAGATAACAAGAGACCTCATCCTGGTGCTCTCCCCTACATTTGGCATTCTGACTTAACCCATTCCTAAAATCAGGAGGTTGCGCATACACATCATGGCTTGTACCCCATAATGGATTTTTCCTCCAGAAACTCATCCAATCCCCTTTTAAAGGCGTCTAGGCTAGACGCCAGCACCACATCCTGTGGCAAGGAGTTCCACAGACCGACCACGCGCTGAGTAAAGAAATATTTTCTTTTGTCTGTCCTAACCCGCCCAACACTCAATTTTAGTGGATGTCCCCTGGTTCTGGTATTATGTGAGAGTGTAAAGAGCATCTCCCTATCCATTCTGTCCATCCCCTGCATAATTTTGTATGTCTCAATCATGTCCCCCCTCAAGCGTCTCTTTTCTAGGCTGAAGAGGCCCAAACGCCGTAGCCTTTCCTCATAAGGAAGGTGCCCCAGCCCCGTAATCATCTTAGTCGCTCTCTTTTGCACCTTTTCCATTTCCACTATGTCTTTTTTGAGATGCGGCGACCAGAACTGGACACAATACTCCAGGTGTGGCCTTACCATCGATTTGTACAACGGCATTATAATACTAACCGTTTTGTTCTCAATACCCTTCCTAATGATCCCAAGCATAGAATTGGCCTTCTTCACTGCCACCGCACATTGGGTTGACACTTTCATCGACCTGTCCACCACCACCCCAAGATCTCTCTCCTGATCTGTCACAGACAGCTCAGAACCCATCAGCCTATATCTAAAGTTTTGATTTTTTGCCCCAATGTGCATGACTTTACACTTACTGACATTGAAGCGCATCTGCCATTTTGCTGCCCATTCTGCCAGTCTGGAGAGATCCTTCTGGAGCTCCTCACAATTACTTCTGGTCTTTACCACTCGGAAAAGTTTGGTGTCGTCTGCAAACTTAGCCACTTCACTGCTCAACCCTGTCTCCAGGTCATTTATGAAGAGGTTGAAAAGCACCGGTCCCAGGACAGATCCTTGGGGCACACCGCTTTTCACCTCTCTCCATTGTGAAAATTGCCCATTGACACCCACTCTCTGCTTCCTGGCCTCCAACCAGTTCTCAATCCATGAGAGGACCTGTCCTCTAATTCCCTGACTGTGGAGTTTTTTCAGTAGCCTTTGGTGAGGGACCGTGTCAAACGCCTTCTGAAAGTCCAGATATATAATGTCCACGGGTTCTCCCGCATCCACATGCCTGTTGACCTTTTCAAAGAATTCTATAAGGTTTGTGAGGCAAGACTTACCCTTACAGAAGCCATGCTGACTCTCCCTCAGCAAGGCCTGTTCGTCTATGTGTTTTGAGATCCTATCTTTGATGAGGCATTCCACCATCTTACCCGGTATGGATGTTAGGCTGACCGGCCTATAGTTTCCTGGGTCCCCCTCTTTCCCTTTTTAAAGATCAGTGTGACATTTGCTATCCTCCAATCTTCTGGCACTGTGGCCGTTTTGAGGGACAAGTTGCATATTTTAGTCAAGAGATCTGCAACTTCATTCTTCAATTCCTTAATAACCCTTGGGTGTATGCCATCAGGGCCCAGTGACTTATTGATCTTTAATTTATCAATGAGGTCTGAAACATCTTCTCTTTTAACCTCTATCTGACTTAACTCCTCGGTTAGGAGGGGCCGTTCGGGTAGCGGTATCTGCCCGAGGTCTTCTGCCGTGAAGACAGATGCAAAGAACTCATTTAATTTCTCTGCCATCTCTAAGTCTCCTTTTATCTCCCCTTTCCCTCCCTCACCATCCAGAGGGCCAACCGCTTCTCTGGCGGGTTTCCTGCTTCTAACATATTTGAAGAAGCTTTTATTATTCCCCTTAATGTTGCTGGCCATGCGTTCCTCATAGTCTCGCTTGGCCTCCCCTATCACCTTCTTACATTTCTTTTGCCACAGTTTATGTTCCTTTTTATTCTCTTCATTAGGGCAAGACTTCCATTTACGGAAGGAAGCTTCCTTGCCCTTCACAGCCTCTCTAACTTGGCTGGTTAGCCATGCGGGCACTCTCCTGGATTTAGTGGAACCCTTCTTTCTTTGCGGTATACACCTCTGCTGGGCCTCTATTACTGTTGTTTTAAGCAGCCTCCATGCACTCTGGAGAGACTGGACCCACTCTTCTCTTCCCACTCTGTTTTACTGCTCATACATGGGTTAATAGGGGTGCCTGATGAATGCATATGCCAAGGAAATAATTTTCTTGAAAATTTTGAATTATTTTCTACAAGTTAATTTGATTTGAAAAGGAGTTCTGCCCGTCTAGCTGCACCTAACACCATCCTTCAGTTGCTATAATCTGACTTACTATATTGCTTGTTTATATTGACATTAAGAAATGAGTTTGGCAAAAATGCTTTATTTGATATTGGATCTTGCAAATTGATATAGAAGGTATACTCATCACTTGGCAGTGGCTTTGGAATAGAAATCTATTTTGAAATAAAACATTTGTTTCCAAGTAGACAAGATTCCTTTAAAAGACCCATCCACTTTTTTGTACTCATTTTTGTAAATCTTAAGAATACATAATCGCAGGGCAAAAATCAAGATATATTCTAATCTATGTGGCACCCACTTGATTTTTAGTATGAATTCTTTTTTACAGCCATTCCTCTATTCTAGACACAGTATGGCTGATTTGTTTTCTAGTCTCTGGCTCTTTAAAATCCTAAAAAGAAACATGACAACTTTGTTTCCTTTCATTCTGTCTTTCTTGCATTGTAAAGGCCTTCCCATAATGTTACTGAGGAACTTTCTTATCTTGACCACCTGGGAAACTGGCTCCATTCAGGGCCACATGACCATCAGATAAAATCCTTGACTGAATTGATTTTCTGGTGCTGAAAATCACCAGAAAAATTAACTGAAGAAGAGCTAATCTTGCATGCTATGTGCTAAAGTGCTATGTGCATTCTAGTGTTTGGCAGTCACTGCAAATGTTCAAAATGTGACATTTACATTGGTGTGCCAAAAGCTTGATCCTGCATATGGAGGCAGATGTGTGTGGCTGGAGTGACTGGAAGTGGCTTTGAGTCTTCTGTAGCTATGATGTGTCTTGAAGGTTGCATAAGCTAGCTCTCAAAGAGCAAAAGGAAATGTGGCAAAGAGTTTAAAGGAAGCTCTGAAATGCTCATCCCAAGCTTGGATTTGGAACTTGTAAAGAACGGGAATGCCACTGCCGCAATATGGTAAACCGTGTCAAGTGGGTAATCCTGCTTCTTTCCTACATATGTGCCTACTGAGAAGTGACCACATGGGTGTGTAAGTGCAAAGGATCTGCACAGAGATTCATTGGACTGGTTCAGATGACCAAACAAATTGTATGTTGTTTTGGTTGCGAATGCCACTTGAAGTTTTCTCAGCTTACACGTTTCCTTCTTTCCTTACTACTTCAGTTCACACACTGTCAACACCCTTATACATTTTTAAATTGTGACTTGACCAAACCAAGGGCAATGGTTTAACTATAGCTCACATACCAGAATGTGAAACAAATTTGATTCTTGTTTTATGTCTTGGCTTGTTATCTATAGTTAAACCATCTCCTGTGCATTCAGACAAGCTGCAGTTCTGTTATTTTAGTGAACTAAGATGTCTACATTGGAGGTCAATACTGGAGCTCGGAGGAGCAAGGTGGGAGGGAGAGTGCAGGCTCAGGTGGCCTGAAGCTGTATTCTGGCCTGCTGGATTCTACTTCCAGGGTCACTGAAATACATAGAAGTTCTTCTTGAACCAAACTTGAATTTGATAAAGATAATAATTTACTTAGCTGTGTATATGCATGCACACACATTTGATACATGTTGAACACTCTAAACTTGCAAGTGCTGCAAGAAAACATCTACTTTTGTTGTGATTCTTTGTAGTGAGTTTCAGTAAAGCAATAGTTCTGGTATAGCGAGTATGAGAGTGAATTTGTACATTGTACATCATATCCATTTCCATCAATTATGTAGGTCAACATTTGCCTGTAATTACCGTACCTGGATATTTTGAGAAGTTACAGTCCTTATCTATTGTTAGAATTCAGAACAGAATAATATAGATAATACAGTGTCATCTAATTTCACTGTGCAGCATTAGCATTTCAGCAGTCATTATCAGACAGATGCTATTGTATAAATTCTGCATTCCGTTTTTCAGCATCAGGGACAGAAGGAAGAATCTGCTTCTTTCTTCCCCACAGGAATACATTAAGTCCAGCTTCTTTGCCCTTCTCTTCTAGTCTTTTGGGAATTAATGGCCCAATCCTAAACTGGCTACTGCTGGTGGGATGGGCACACACAGTGTCGCAAATATGCTGTAAGACATGTGACAGTGTGAAGGATCATTTGGTCAGGTAGGCCCTCTGGTAAGGCCACGTAGGCCCTCTGCTGGCTGGTGGGGGAGGGCAGAAGGGGAAGGGCTGGGAAGGGGGCAGATCAGATCTGCCATAGCATATCCTTCTTCCTGCACTAAAGCCCAACACAGGATGACTTTGATTTGTGCCAGCAATGTCCCTGGCACATCTTTGAGTAGTGCCATTGCAGCTGCTGGAACTTTACCCGGGGTAAGGGGACAAATGCCCCCTTACTTTGAGGAGATCTCCAGCAGCCACAGTTTCCACACTGGGTTGATGGAGGATACCCAACTTTGTCTGCCCACTCAATTCCATTGCTGCTGCTGCTCCTCTCACTTCCTGGATTGAAAAAGAAAGAGGGGAATTGAGCAGAAGAGAAAACGTTTTTTTCTCCCTCCCCTTTATTGTGAACAGTAATATAACAAAACAGAAGCAGTGAGAACCATAAAATGAAATAAATGAAAAAGGAGAAGAAGAAAAAACATACACTCACACAATATACTCAATAAACATACAAATACATATGTATTATGCATAATATACTCGGTAAACATTCAATCCATGACACATGTAGTAATAAACAGTCTATGCATAAGCTGCTAAAAAGGCTTCCAAATATCCAAAAATATATCCATACACAGTTGTTTTCTATAAGCCATAGATTCAAGTGTTGATAATTAAAGGTGCTCAGTCCTTTGAAGAATAGTTCGTGGGCACATATCTTTCCAGTATGTCAATATGGCTTTTAGCTACAGTAAGGACACAGAGTCTGGTTCCGTTGTCCTGCAAATATCGTCCACAAAGTAAGTGAATAATTCAAAAGAACCTAAGTGCCCACAAATAACTATTACTGTAATGCACAATTAATGCAGCAAATAACCCCCTCCCTAAAGGGTAGTATCACTGTACAGGATGGGAACATATGCCTAAATAATGCTTCAGAGTCTCTGCAATGCCAACAATTAGATTCTTTGGCAAGCCTTGTTATAAAGGCGTTGTGGTGTCCAATAGACTCTAAGAAAGTTTTTTTTTTTGTGCTGAATCCATCACAGTTTAAGATCCATAGATGATAAGGTTATAGTGACTAGTGCTGTTTCCCACTATGTAATGTAAAACAGGTTATGTAAAACAGGATGTTCCAACTCTTTATTCCAAGTCTCCCTAAGGGCCCAACCCCATTCAACCTTTCAGCAAAGATGAAGACCTTTCAGTGCAGCCCTGAGGTAAGAGAGCAAATGTTCCCTTACCTTGAAGAGGCATCTGTGATTTTTTTTCCCCCCTACCACAGGATGCAGTGCATGCCCTGTTGCCGCTGTTGCATCAGTGCTGGAAAGCTGGGTAGGATTGGGCTCTAAGATTAATTTAGGTGACATTAGGTACTTATTTATATTGTAGGCTCCATTATTATTATTATTATTAACAACAGTATTTATATACCGCTTTTCAACTAAAAGTTCACAAAGCGGTTTACAGAGAAAAATCAAATAATGGCTCCCTGTCCCAAAAGGGCTCACAATCTAAAAAGATGCAAAAAGAACACCAACAGACAGCCACTAAAAAAGACACTGCTGGGGTGAGGTGGGCCAGTTACTCTCCCCTTGCTAAAAAGAGGAGCACCCACTTGAAAAAGTGCCTCTTGCCCAATTAGCAGGGGTAAATTGTTTGTTTATCTCTGTTGATTCAGTCTGCATTACGAGAATTGGAGGTAGTTGAAAAAGGAAGAGAAAATATACAACTGTAGCCCACAACTCTCCTCTCCATACTTTATTTTTGCTCCATTCCCCCTTTCCTTTTCCAATCCAGAGAGTGGGAAAAGCAGGGGTAAGGATCACTAAGTAAGGAGGGATTGCATTTGGCACAGCTCCTTGAGTCTTGAGCTAGCTGAGGGCTTAGTTTTTAAACTCTCAAGTTTTGTCTGCTGTGATTTTGTTGGTTTTAACATGTTTTTGATTGTATAGTTTTGTTTTATTTGATTGTAAGGCACTTTGAGCATGAAGGGAGTAGGCAGGATTAAAAAAATGCATGCTAAATAAATATGGTAATAGAGAATGTTATCTTTCCCATTCCATAGGTTTATGAAGTTGCAGCTCTGTATTAGGCTTCACTAAATCCAGCTTCACTCTTATTCCTGCTCTTTCGTATTGTGGTATACGTATGGCAGAAAATAGTTCATGCTAACTTTGAGTATAGAAAAATATTTTTCCTGTGTAAAAATGGGCAATTCAGTATTATGTGTGATCCTGAAAAGGCCCATTAAGGCCCATTTTTATTTGGACTATAATGTGTCGTATGCTATAGTATACCATAAAGTTATAGGCAATTAGTTTTTCTTTAACCTCTACTTTGTATCCTTCTTTTCACCCCCTTAGCTGATGACAACGTTCCTGAGAGCGATCTCCTTGGAAAACTCTTCATTAATCGAGTTTTCCACATCAGCGCAGACAGAATGTTTGAAATGCTTTTCACCAATTCCCTTTTCATGCAGAGATATCTTAGTACTAGAAATATAAGAGGTAAAACATTATTCCTTTAAGTATGTACACTGAAAAATATGATACTCTTCTGGGAAGGCTCTATTAAGAATATATACCATTTTTCAAAAAGAGTAGTTCACAAAGTGGATTACATAGTAAAATAAAAATAAATAATCTATTCACTGTCATGCAAGATGGGAAGAAAAAAACAAGTAACTTCAGAAGTTTTATTTGAGCTCCTGTTTAATACCTTTCCCAGTTTGCCTTTGGCAGTTGAATATACAATATTTTTCATTAGTTCTTGTAACAGTTTAAGTGAGTGCTTGTCTCTAATTGGCTGTGTCCCCTTGTATGACTTTTTTCAGATGCAGAGACTTGATCTGAGGCTGTTTCTGCACTAGCACAGTGTTTTAAGAGTGCATTTTGCCAATAGCCCCAAGAATTTATTCATTTATTTTCAGTCTCTTAGGGTAAAACTACTCATTACAACAAACTCTGAACTACTACCTAGTGTGCCATGTTGAGTTCTCTTCCTCCATTACCTATTAGTAAAGCTTACCCATGTTCTGACATCATAGTGTTGCATGTTTCCCTGACTTCCTGCACCGCGTGATTGGCTTGTGCTGATGGTGTAGGACAGTGGTTTTCAAACTTCCTGGGAGCTTTATTCCAGGGGTATGTCTTTGTACTTCAACTTCCTGATAGCCACAAACCCCTCTCATGCCCCTCCCCCCGCATCCCGTTTGTCTCACCACTGCTCCCTATTCAACTTCCTGAAACACACAAACCCCTCTCGTGCCCCTCCCCCTGCATCCCGTTTGTCTCACCAACAAAGCGACTGTACCACACAAAAAAGGAAGGAAGACCTCGCATTGATACGAGCAAGACCCGGGATCAGAGAAAAGTGGAGGAATTTGCACGAGCGCTTGAGGAATCTCTTCCAGGCCCGGTCGATGCAAACGCATCCAACAGATGGGAACATTTCAAGAATGCCGTTTACAACAACGCCTTGTCCATATTTGGCAAGAAGACCAACAAGACGGCAGACTGGTTTGAAGTCCACTCTGAGGAGTTGACACCAGTCATTGAGGAAAAGAGGAGAGCTCAAGCAGCATACAAGGCCTGTCCCAGTGAGCGCAACCTGCAGGTCCTCCAAGCTGCTCGCAGCAAAGTCCAGCAGACTGCCAGGAGATGTGCTAACGACTACTGGCTCCAGCTCTGTTCCGAGATACAGATAGCAGCTGACACGGGCAACATCAAGGGGATGTATGACGGTATCAAGCAGGCCCTAGGTCCAACACAGAAGAAAATTGCCCGTCTGAAGTCTGCCGCAGGCGAGGTCATCCAGGATCGGGCGCAGCAGATGGAATGCTGGGTGCAGCACTACTCTGAGCTATATTCCTGAGAAAATGTAGTCACCGAAGAAGCGCTGAACAACATTGAATGCCTGCCTTTGCTGGAGGAGCTTGACAGTGAACCAACCCTAGAAGAACATCACGTGGCCTTGGACTCCCTTGCCTTTGGCAAGGCACCTGGAAAAGACAGCATCCCTGCTGAAGTCCTAAAGTGCTGCAAAGAGATCATCGTCACTGAGCTGCATGAAATCCTTTGTCTCTGCTGGAGAGAAGGTGGAGTACCTCAAGACATGAGGGATGCAAACATCATCACGCTGTACAAGAACAAAGGCGACAGGGGTGACTGCAACAACTACCGTGGCATCTCTCTCCTTAGCGTTGTAGGAAAGCTGTTTGCCCAAGTTGTACTAAAGAGGCTCCAGGTACTTGCAGAGAGCATTTATCCAGAATCACAGTGCGGATTCCAAGCCAGCAGGTCCACTACTGATATGGTATTCTCCCTTAGACAACTGCAGGAGAAATGCAGGGAACAGCCACTCCTTATAGCCTTCATAGATCTCACGAAGGCTTTCGACCTGGTCAGCAGGGACGGCCTCTTCAAGATTCTCCCCAAGATCGGATGTCCACCCAGGCTCCTCAGCATCATCAGAACCCTGAGAGCATATATGTTTAATTTAAAAATAGCCCCCCTTCCCCCCAGGGGCACAATCCTGGGGATCGCTTCACTGCTTTCCCCCTGCTTTCCCCCTGCCCCTTAAAGGGAACAGGTCATCGTTACATGAGCTGGTGGGTTGCGACCTACCAGTTTGAGTACCACTGGTGTAGGGAAATGCACAGCATGACATTGGACGGCACAGATAAGTTTTACTATACTTGACAAAGGGGTGGGAGAAAGAGTGAGATTTGTAATTTTATTCATCACATAATATTTATTTAGATTCTGTATCAACCCCTTGGAACAGAGATGCCGGAGGGAATCAACTGAGGACCATGACTTACACCATTGAACTTAACAATCCACTTATTGCTGGAAAATTCACAAATGCAACTGAAAAGCAGGTACAGCATTATACTGAATTTTTCCTTTGGCAACTATATCCTTATCGCCAGTTCTTTAAAAGATGTTTTCCTGTCAGAGGGAGAGCATACTTTGGGTGTACCTTACTGTCAGAACACTTGTCTGAATTGGATATACTGAAAAGATTTTTTTCATCCATCTTGCCAGGATGTACACACATCCTGGCTAGTAACATGTTGTCTTCTGGCAAACTAGTCTGAGTGAGAGGGTGTGAGCCAACAACTCAACCTTCACCATCTTCACCAACATTGCCAGCACATTCTTTTGCCTCAGAATGCCTTATAAGGCAGTGGTTTTCAAACTCTCAGGGAGAGTTTGAACTGCAGTAAGTTCTTTTTTGGGGGAAGGCAACGATGCAATCTCTAGGATCACATCGCTCAAGGGGCTGCAGGGACTGGGATGTACTCACCAGTCCCTGCAACAGCCTTCCTGGGGTGTGGGGAGCCTTGCGCAGGGCTCCCCAGGTCTTGAAAAGTGAAAGCGCATTGATCATGCTCCACTTCCACAAAACTGGAAGTGGAGTGCGATCGCTGCACTTTCACTTTTCAAGACCTGGGGAGCCCTGCAGACCCTCGCGCAGGGCTCCCTGCACCCCTGGGAGGCTGCTGCAGGGACTGGTGAGTACATCCCAGTCTCTGCAGTCGCTTTCCTGGGGATTGCATCGCTGCCTTCCCCCCCCCCCCCGTCCTCACCCCTTAAGGGGAAAGTGGCCAGGGCTCACAGGTCCCAGTTTGAAAACCTCTGCTATAAGGCATTAAAAACAAAACCTCTGGTTTCCCTCAAGAAACTGGAAGTTGCATTTTTTTTTCAGATGGAGCGAGGGGTCCCACAGGTGGCCCGCGAATCTGACTTGTGGCTAACGGAAACATTGAAGTATGTTGCATGATGCCCTTGATGCAAAATAGGAAGAAAAGAAAACATGTATATGCTTAAAATGTCTTGATTGTTTCTAGATCCTGTATAAGCGGAGCCACAAGGGTCAGTCATATCGGATAGACGCAGAGGTGATGACACACGATGTGCCGTATCATGATTACTTCTACACTGTGTCTAGTTACTGTATCACCCGCCTGTCCAGTCAGAAGTGCAGACTCCGGTGAGACATTTCATTTATCATTTGAGAAGAAAATGGAAGGCTGGTAAAAAGTTGCTAGCTAGCTGCTTAGTCGGTGGTGTAGCTAGCCACCCTGGAGCCCAGGGCAAAATAAAAAATGATGCCCCCATGTCACACCCGGAAGTGATGCCACTTCTGGGCGTGATGTCACACCTGTGGTCTAAAAATAATTGAAAAATCCACTGCCTTCCTCCACCCTGGTCTCACTCCTGCTCGTCCCCCAAGAGGTGCAAGTAACAATTGGAGTCTCTGGCTGCTCACTTCCCTTACTCCAGCACTTTTTGCAAGAGGCGTGAGCTGCAATTGTGGGGGGCGCAGTTGTGTGGGCGGGCAGCCAGACTGTTGCCCCCGGGTAGCCTGTAGCCCAGTGAAATTGCTACCCCTGTATCCCCTCCAGCTACGGCCACTGCTCACAGTATGGTTCTTCTGCACAGATTTCCTTCTGTTAAGATGAGGTTGAGTTGAAGATGTCATAAAACTGCCATCTTTCTCTCTTTGTTTTGGTAGTTCGAATATGATCTGTTGACAGAAATAAGCATTTACTACTTATGTTTTTTCTTGCAAATATTGAATACATACATAAACAGGAGCTGTGGGGTTTTGTTGATCTTTTCAATAGAATTCTGAACCAGGTTATAGTTGGTGGTATGATTTATAATATCCTTTTAAAGCTGGTGGGTGTGCACTGGTATCATTTAATGCACTTCATACAATAAAGAGCTATTAAGTGACTAAGTACATTGTGGGTTTCCTCCTCCGGCTTTCCCTGCTTGAGTGTATAAAGTGTCACCTTAGTGACCATGCCTTTGCACATGTACCCAGCTTGTTGCTTTGAATTACAAAGGCTGAAAGCTCTCTTTCCATTGAGTGAAAAGGCAGGCCCCTGCTCTGAATGTTGAATTCCAGTCTGTTGCTAGCTTTGTTGTTCTTTTGCTGTAGGATTTCTTCAGATGTGAAATATAAAAAGCAGCCATGGGGACTTGTCAAGAATATAATAGAGAAGAATACATGGGGTGGGATACAGGAAAATTTTAAGCAACTTGGTAAGTGTTTGTGTTTTTACAACCAGAATTCAATAGTGTTGGTTGTCCTCCTCCTTTTGCTGGATCCAGAGTGTGTGAATGGCTATGATATTTTACTAGTCAAAGTGGCCCTTTTAATGTCACTTTCCTCCAAATTATTGCTAAGAACCATATTGAGCCCATATTGTTTGAAGCAGTTTGTTCATTTTCTTTATCACATTAGTGCCCTGACCTTTTATAGTTTCTCAGGCAGGTGAATCTATTCCTATGCACCTCCTGAACAAGCATGATGGGGGGATCCTTCTAGTAAAAGTACCACAGGATATTATTAACTCAAAAATGGAGCTTTTAAATGCAACAAGGTCATTAATGGTTGGCTTGTCTCCAGTATTTACACCACAGTAGGGGGATTAGAATGTTGTTTTGTTGTTAATCATCTGTTCTTGCACAACTTTTTGCAGTAACTTGGAATTAGGGCAGTAACAGAACTGTATCTAGCCTCTCCCAAAATACTACCATATATCACCATGAAATATAGTTTGTTTAGGCACTTCAGCCTTCAGTGTGACATTACTCACTGCTAGCATCACATATTGGCCCAATTACAAGTCTGTTTTACTGGATTTCTCTCTCCATTTGCCTCCTTGAAAGCAACATTTCGTTGGCAATATATCATGTACTTTTTTCTCCAGTCAGACTTTACCTTCTAAAGATGGTAAACTATGCCAAGATGAAATGTGTATATACATTCTAAATTTCTAGGGCTTAACATGAACCAAGAAAAAAAAAATGTGTTTCATTTAAATTACAGAGTCAGAACTGCTAATGGAGGAGTATGCAATAAATAAACCTATAGAAGATCCAGCAAAACTTGTCCTGAGGAGAAGGAGATGGACTTTACAGCGCAATATGGGCGAGATGCTTCCTAAACGCTCTTCACAGTACTCTTCTGGGGACACAGTTTCAACTTCCCGTGGTGATGTAGGTGTGTACAATAAGCAGAAGGTTTTTTTTGTTTTGACTATTAACCAAACCAAAGGAATTTCAGGGGTACAAGTGTGTCAGATCCAAAGTAATATCACACATATTCTCAGCTCATGTGCACTTCACACAGAGTCAGTCTGGGATATCCCAAGCTTTGCATGGGATAAACATGGTGTGGTCTGCATAAGTGAAATGCTACTGTTGGCTTGCAAAACCCTGTGCAAAGTTGTGCCTTTTCCATGAAGCTGTCTTGTATTGGATCAGATCTTGCTCAGTATGATCTCTAACTTGGTGGACAGCAGCTCTTCAAGGTTTCAGACAGGGGTCTTTCCCAGCCATACCTGGAGATGCTGCCAGGAACAGAATCTGGGACCTTCTGCATGCAAAGCATATGCTCTACCACTGAGTGAAGAACCTTCTTTTTCTACAGGTCTTGCCTCCCATGCTCCCACCCACATGAACTTGGCCTGTGGAAAGTTGCTATGCACACAGGCTCTGGAAATAATTTTCAGTTAGGCCATTTCTGTCCAACGTTGCATTTACACAACAGGGATCAAATGGGTACACCTGTGGGCTGGATTAAGACTAGTTGGTTATATTCCCTGTTTGTATGAAGCATACAGTTTGTAAATGGAATGTCTTTTACTTTAAAGAACTAAGAACTGTACTTGTAGGTTTTGGAACATTTCTGACTGAGCTTAATTCACTTAAACTGTATTTGTGCTTAGTCTAATGTAGCTGTTGTGTGGCCTGTACTGGAAAATTTGCAGCATATTCCTGGTCAGATAGGATAGGAGACCAAAGTCTTTATCTCTGGAAATTTGCAAATCAAATCATTTAGGTTTCATTTTCTGAATATCTGCACTAACTGCTGGGTACATTTCATTATTTACGTGGCTGACTTATTTTTTTCTCTACTCTCCTGTACCCACCATCCAAATGTTGTTTTTCTGAAGTTAGCTTAGCAAGCTAACAGTCTTTTTCAAGCTCATGATGGTTACATTGAATTTCTGGGATAACTAAGCTCTTCTTGCTGCTGCATATTTGCCCTTTCAGAATGCTAGCTGTACCAGACTGGGACTTGCATATTGCCATGCAACGGCTGCTTTAGAAGGCTGAATACTGAGAAGACCATATGGCACAAGAAAGATGAATTAAGTGAAGCAACTTAAATGAGTAAATGCTGAACTGATAGTGCATAGCTTCCATTCAGGAAAAACACTGTTGAGTGTGTCACAAATGACTGTACTGGTTAATGCTGACAACGCTTTCAGTCATTTTTAAGTTGTTTTCTTGAATCTTAATCGCCCCTCTCCAGTGCTCCAAGTTTCAAAATGAGTGTGTGTAGCTTAGTGCATGCTGCAACCATACTACATATTCCTCAGCCAGGACAGGAAATTTGAATATTAAAAAGATTTGTAGAGGCTCAGCTGAAGTACAGAATGCTAGGTTAAGAGATGTGGTGATGGGCAACACTTTTGTTTGAGGGGTCCCCAAGGAGGCAATTTGACTTGGTGGCCAAGGAAGCAATAAAGTAGGCATATGGATTTGTTACTATCATGCGTTGTGATGGTACTTGTTGAGATTTAGAAAGAACTAAGTAGATGGGTGGAAGCACTGGCTTATCTGAGGGGATCGGGGGGGCAAATGTCCTGGGCAGCACTTGCAGGGGGCGCTGCTGCAACCCTCCCCCTGGTGGAATTCTTTTTCTTTTTGGGGGCCCCAAACATGCCCAATTTTGAGGCCTTAGAAGGTATTTTAAGAGCCGGGGAAGCAGCCCATGGTCTCCCCAGCCCTCAGAAGGCCTTCCGAGGCTTTAGAAATGCCAAAAACAGTACTTCGGGCCATTTTTCGGGTGACGGCAGCATTTTATGGTCCTGTGTTTGCAATTGGGTGGAAGAGCACACCCAGTGCTGGTGTCATTCTCTAAGTCAAGAACATACTTTATACTTATTGTCATTAGAATGCCTGAAGCTGTGTTGCCTGGGTCTGTTTTGGGAAACTTTTGATCTGTGTTGCCTTTGAAATATGTGTCCTTGGTCCTATTTCCACAGCTAATGTGAACTTTTCATAATTTCTACATATGAGGATATAGTGGGGAGGGTGTCCCTTGGGATGATTGAGCAGCACTTTTATATCGCTCTCTATCAGCTTCCCCCACCACCACCTCTGTCTTTTGTGTGGTATTGGAAAGGTACAGTCTCATGGAATGGTACAGTTACTTGTAGTGAACAAAACTTGCACAAGAATACAATTAATTCAGAAATTATGTCAAAGTAAAACCCTTTGAGTCAATCAAAAAAGCAGCTTATCCCACAGATTTGGAGTTGTGCCCAAAGGTAGCAAAGGAGTGGAAAAATCATAAAGATGTGGCAGGAGCCATCTATATGCCACAGCTATAAAAGATCTCAGATTAATGTAAGAGTTCACACTAAAATTCTATATAGTCCATTGCAGTGGTGGAAGTTTGACGTTTTTGATCTGGGCCAACATTTCCTGTAGGAGTAGACAACCTACAGCCTGAGGACCAGATTATTGAAATTATCCTGCCCATAGTCCCAAAAAGATGCATCCACCTGGCCTGTGGTGGGCCAAAATGAAAGAATACAAGTTTGTATTTCTACTTCTGTAAGGCAGAGATTCTCAAACTGGGGTGTTATGATGCCCTGACCTGAGAAGCCCTGTTTTTGCCCCATTAAGCGGTGGGGTGATGGCAATGGCAGTGACTACCATGATTGTACTGTCACCAGGGAAAAAAGGGGTTTAGTTTTTTCTTACTGTGGTTGTGCTGGTCCACCAGGGGTGTGGGGAGCCCACAGACCCCTCTACAGTGTTCCCCATGCCTCAGGACATTGAAAAAAATGTGATCATGACGCACATAATCACAACCTGGAAGTGGGTTAGAAGCACATTTTTTTCAGTGTTCTGAGGTGCAGAGAGCACAACAGAGGGGTCTGCAGGCTCCCCATACCCCTCCAGAGGGTCGGCATGATCCACAGTAAGAAAAAAACCCCTTTTCCCCCTTGGTAGCAGAATTGTGGTGATTGTGTTGCTGCCTCCTCCCCTCTTCCAGGAGGATGGAGGCCAGAATGTGAAGCCAGATGGGAATGAAACACCTTGAATGTAGTCATTCTTGAAAGAAAGAACCTTCTTTGAAATTGTAAAAATCCCTATTTAATAGGGATTTAATAAAGCCTGCCTATGTAAACTGCCTTGAATAAAGTCTTGAATAAAGACCAAGAAAGGCGGTATATAAATACCTGTTATTATTATTATTATTCCATAAAGACTTATGAGGTCTCCCGGAGTGTTTGGGAACCTCTCCTATAAGGCTTGCAGCAGAAGCAGACCAAGGGCAGAAGCTTCCTGTGAGTGTCAGGCATCTACTATACCCATCTCTTTTATTCTCAGCTCTATGGCCTTATTGGGTGGTTTGCAAATGCGTATTGAATGCACATGTGTTTTTACTACTGACAAACCCAATGTCTGGCCCCTATGCCAGAGAAGGTTTCCAGCTCCTGTTTTAGTGCAATAAGAGCAGTTGCCCAGATTCTTACTATATTATATAAATACCGAATTCACATTTAAAAAGTATATATGTGCAGTAAGCACTCAAATCAGATGAAACCCAAGGCTGTTCTACAATAAGAGGGAGCTGAGAATTCTTCAAAAGAAAGTGAAATTAATGTGAATTTTGTGAGATGCAGATATAATTTTACCTGTCATGTCCAACAGGACCAAAAAGGGATGCTACCAATAAGACCATCATCATCATAGTGGTAATGAGCATCTTGTAAGTATTTGATTTAACTTAAATGTTCTTTCTGCAGCAAGAGTTAAAAAAGATAAGCACTATAGATTAGTAGTATGGAGGCCACCAGCATATGTACTGTATTGGTATTTTTCTTTGCCATTGTGAAAAAAAGTCTAGTTTCTTTTGCACCACCTTTCTTTTACCTTAATGTATAGGAAACTCTTTCATAGCACAAGGGGCAACCTGTGGAAAAAGTAGGTAGGATCAATATGGTGGGATTGGCTTTAGAGGAAACACATCTTCCAAAGTCAGTTCATAACTTCCCCATGATCCTTTCAAACTGAGAGGAATAGCCTTTTCCTTTCAAACTGAGAGGGCTGTGAGATATAGGAAGCTGGACTAGATGGGCCTATGGCCTGATCCAGTGGGGCTGTTCTTATGTTCTTAGTTTCTCTCAGAGCTTTAACAATCTTTTGAGTAAGCCCAATTTTTCCCCTCCCTGTATTAGGCCAGGGGTGCCCAAACCCTGGTCCGGGGGCCACTTGCGGCCCTCAGGGACTCAGAATCCGGCCCGCAGGGAACCCCCAGTCTCCAATGAGACTCTGGCCCTCCAGAGATTTGCTGGAACCCATGCTTGCCTGATGCAAGTGATCTCAGCATGAGGACGACTGTTCGACCTCTCGCCTGAGCTGTGGGACGAGGGCTCTCTCCGCTACTTGCTGTTTCACGTCTGTGATGCAGCAGCGGCAGCAAAGGAAAGGCTAGCTTTGCTTTGTGCAAGGCCTTGTATAGGCCTTGAGCTATTGCAAGACCTTCATTCATTCATATAAGTTCCAACTCTAATATATTCATTTATGTAAATTTATGTAAATTTATTCAAATTTGAAATGTAAATTCTTTTTTTTTCCTGGCCCCCGACATAGTGTCAGAGAGATGATGTGGCCCTCCTGCCAAAAAGTTTGGACACCCATGTATTAGGCTAATACCCAACCCAAGTCAGCATGAATGTAGCATACATGCATAGCCCTCTGTCTCCATTGGGCTTTTGGGGATGGGGGATGGGAGAGACAGAAGGTCAAAGACTCTCAGTTTTCTGCAGATATAGGGAATGTTCAGCCTAGAGACCTTCTTGTTGGCTCCATTTTGTCTCCCAGCATGTTGTCATACTAGCATCCTAGTTCTAATAGTACAGCCATATGTTTGGTAGAATGTCTGATTATATTAAATCTATAATCACCAAAATACGAATATGTACATACTGCAGCATAATATTGTTCAAATTTGATGCCTCCCAGGACTTTTACTCATGAAACCAGAGCAAATGCCATATTTATATGTTTCTGTGTTGCTTTTCTTTCCTACTTTCTAGGGAACTCAAAGCAGCTATTAGCAAAGAGAGACAACACAACATGCATAACCTAGTTTATTTAGTTATTTTTACACCACCCTTCCTCCAAGGGTGATGTGCATGGTTCCTTACCTCCTTTTGTCCTCACAACAACTCTGTGAGCTAGGTTAGCCTGAGAGATAGTGACTGACTCAAGGTCACCCAGGAAGCTTCTTGACTGAACAAGGGATTTGAACCTGGATCTTCCGGGTCTAAGACCAATTCCAGCACCACTACACCATCCTGGCTATTATATATGTTATCCCACCCTTTGCCAAGGGAAGTCTGGTTGGCATAATGGGAGGGAGTGCTATCCTATATTAACCTGACTACAACCTTGAAAGGTAGATTAGACGGACAGATTGTAACTAGTTTATAACTGCCTTGTGCAGGGGTGTCAAACATAAGGCCTGGGGGCCAGATGTGGCTCGCAGAAGCTTTTTATCTGGCCCCCAGGCTCTTAGTGCTGAGGTTTTACTGCTGAAAAGGTAGCCCACATGAAAATTGGGCTCTTCCATAACTTGAAATTTGATCAAGATTTGCATATTTTCTCTTCTGTTATTTGTAGCTAATGTGTTTCCAAGTGAGAAAAAGTGGTTATTTTTGGTTATGACCTATTTAATGACATCACTTCCTGTCTAATGACATCATTTCCAGCCCTCAGCAGGCATCATGAATGATATTGGGACCACTGTATGGAACAGGTTTGACACCCCTGGCCGAGTGAGCTTTGTAGCTGATCAGAGATTGGAAGCCAGGTTTCCCTGGTTAAGTTGTGGTGCTCTAGTCATCACCTCATACTACAACTCTTCCAGGATATTGTGACAAGTACAGTCCTCATTGCTGACATGCTCCTCGTTCTGTTACCCACTCTTTTTATGGAGAGTGGCTGTCTAGCATCCAGCATCTCTAATTGCAGGGAGAATCTCTCCATGTTTAGGGTATGTAGCTGCAGGCAGGGAGAGGGAGGGCATTGGCTTTCCAAGCACACTCTAAGTGTTCTTGAGGTTAAGGCTCTGCACATTTAGAATTTCTGAAAAGGGTGTGTATGCCATTTAAAAGAGAAAATGTGTGGCTTTCTTTATCAACAGCCATATCCTTCGAGGATTGTTGGGAAGTGCCTGATATCCTTTCTTTTTATTATCATCTTAGTTCTCACCTGGTTTGTTCTCTTCCTGCTAGACAAAAAAATAGGAACAATAATGAAACAGTCGTTTTTCTTCTCCTCTCCCCTTTGCAGTTTGCTCTTGCTAGTTTTGCTGAACGTAACGTTGTTCCTCAAACTGTCAAAGATCGAACATGCAGCTCAGTCGTTTTACCGTGTTCACCTTCAGGAAGAAGGATCTGTAAAGTGAGTTATTTTTTCCACTACACCCCCACCCCACCATCCCACAGGACTTTGCCTCACCATTCAAATAGTTTGGATGTACAAAGAACTAGGTTTGGAAGGGAAAACTGTAATGAGGCATATATATGGCTTTCTCAGTGTAGACACCTAACTTTCAGCATGAGATTGTATATGCTTGTTTCGCACACAAGCCTTGATAATAGTAGACTTCTCCATATTTAACTTTTTCATGTTCATTCTCCGTTCTCTCTTATGAAAAGCCTTTAGTTATGTCCTGCTTTGAGTCTTCAGTTTGAATATTAACAATACAGATGGTCCCTCTGGGTATTTGTTACCTACAAGTGCCTCTAAGGGCACAATTACTGGGTATGTTAATTCGGGAATCAGCTCATATGGATCATGCTAATAATGCTAAAGGCTAAGATAAAATAGATAAACCAGAGATTTTGGGTTACTGTGATGCAAATATTTCATTCCAGATCTCAAAGTTGCTATTTTCCCCTCTTCAGTTTAGCCCTTAATGCAGCATCAAGAGAGAGAGCCTCTCGGCATGACACAGACCAAGTCCAGCATGTGAAAGGGGTGCTAAGAGATTCTATAGCATTGCTTGAACAGGTAGATGTTCCTATTTGTTATCCTTGCTTACAAACATCTGAGAATAAAACTTGCATGTGGATGATCTGGAAAAAACTGGAGTTCAAGCATCTTATTAGGAATACCTCTGCAGCATTTGGATGCTATGTAGTCAGATGCACAAATTTGAACCAGTGAGCTTTATATGCATAATAATTAGCATTATGCTGATTATACCATCCTAGCTGTTCAGCAAAAGGATATTGATATTCCAGAACAGGGCTTTCTAAACTCCAACCAGTGGGCTGGATCCAGCGCCCTCGCTAATCCCTCCTCTGCCTGAACAGAATTTACTGTTCTGCAGGGGAGGCTTCCATTGTCACCACTGATTGCTTCCCATGTTCACTTTGCCCACTGCTTCCTCATTCTGCTGCCCCAGCAATCTCTGCTCCAGGATTTCCTGGCAAACACGGTGGGCAGAGTGAACATGGGGGGGCAATCAGTGGTGACAGTGGAAGCCACCCCCGCAGAATGGCTCTGGTCATGCTGGGGAGGCTGTTTGCAGCATGCAGTTGTCTCCAGTTTGGAGACCGCAGTTCCAGAACATATTTTAATAAGGTTGTTTAGGAACTGAGGAAGCATTCATGCTGAGATGTGCATATGTGACAGTACGTGTTTATTTGTATATGCATAGTGCAAAAGAATAACACTAAAGGTGTTTGAGAGACAACATTCCTGTTAGTTGCTTGCTTGTTTAATTGATTACTAATTGTCACTGCTTCTTTCTTCCTTTTTAAAAATAATATTCTGTGCATCTCAGTAAAATTTGCAAGGGAAATATATACTTTAAGAATAGATTATTTAAATATGAATTTGCACAGAACACTATCATTGCTTGAGAGAATTAATTTCTTTAAAAACAAAAACCTATCACCATAATTTAGTATTTTTATTGGATTTTATCTCTGTAGCTGAAGAGTTCCCTTTCTATGCTCCAAAGTAGCTTTGATCACCTGAACAAGACCAACAGTGGGAAGCCTGGAAGCTGATAATGTCACTAAAATCAACTACAAAGAAAAATGAAGATATACCAGCAGTGAAACTATGTTTTCTTTTTCCCCCCTCACAATTTGCTCAGCAGCCACTTTCACAGCTAATAAAGATCTCTACAAAATCAGTTCACATTTAAACTCTCCTCCTACCTCGTGAATCCTTCTGATTCAATTTTGACATCTTTTTGTGAGTAATTTCTTGAACTGTGAATACCTGGTGTGAATGTGCAAGAACACTGTGTTGTCTGGTAATGGTGTGATATGCAAATTTCAGAGAGCATCTTTGATAAAGCTATGTAAAGAAGTGTAATCTGGGATCTTATAGGTTTCAAGAATCACTATTATGAAAGATACAATGTAGGATGTCTCACAAACATTGTCTCACAGAAAGGTTCTCCATATGCTCTTCTGTAATATACCACATGTAACTTTTCAAAAAAAAAAAAGCTGTCTTAAAAGTCCATCTGCAATGTTCTAAATATCTGTGTACCACAGTGTTACTTGTAGGTTGTGTTTTGCTTTTATGGGTGTTTTGGTCTTATAGGTCCTGGTAATTCTACCTCCTTCCATCTACTGTCATTTCAGCTCATTTCTCAGTAAGCATCCATACATGCACAAAACCTTTTTTTTTTTTAAAGCCCCTGAATTTTTAAAAATAAAAAACACAAGTAACATATTCATCTGATTTGTTTACTGAGTGCACAGAGTTCTTTTTGTAAGTATGGTATCATGAGATGGGAATGTTGCACTACAATTAAGAACACTGATATCACAGTTAGTGAAGAAATGCAAGAGGCTTTCTAAGTGCTCTTCCAGAAATACAGAATAAAGTAAATAAAGTGTGCACAAATAAAATTGTGAGCTCACTTCCTCATTCTGCCTATGCTGATACTTAACTGAAGTGGAATGAATTTGTGTCTTGTTTATTTTTAGGGCTCTAATTCTCACCAGCTTTTCTTCATGAGTGCCTTTCTCCTTGTGTGTGCGTATATATAGGGAATGAGCTTTAGGAGGCAGATCAAAGCAACCCCAGCTAAAAAAAAATCATGAAAGTACTGTACATTGTACTATGTGTACTCAAGAACATATTGGAGTAATTGGTATCCTACCCACGTTCCCAGAATATCTCTAGTAAAAACCATGAAAATCAATATCATAAATAGCTAATCAGGTAAAAAATAAATGAAGGCATTTTCTGTGACTTCTTTTCTGATGTTCTGCAACTTTTTGTACTTGAACACTACATTAGCAATTTTATATAAAAAATATGGAGCTGAATGTTGTATATAATCTGTAGGAAAATGATACCAGTTACAGATGTTTCTGTAATAATTATAAAGAGATGATCTAATAAAGTTTTCAGAAGGCAAAGCTGTGTATAGCTTCATTACATTGACTTTTTAATTTTTCTTGGCCTCCTGAAATTGAAAACACAAGAGACAACTATGCCCTGTGTCCCCACTGCATCAGAATAACATAATAAGGCTACAATCCTAAGAATACTTACTAGGGAGTAATGCTTGTGGAGCTCAGTGGGATTTTTGGATAACCATACTCAGAATGGCACTGGTTGGCAACCTTCAGTCTCGAAAGACTATGGTATAAGCCTATAGCACCCAGTATTCCCAGGCGGTCTCCCATCCAAGTACTAACCAGGCCTGACCCTGCTTAGCTTCCGAAAAAGCAATAAGGTTACTGTTAATGCAAATAGCTATTAGTGACTTTTGAGCCATGAATGTTGGAGGTGAGGCATAGTGAGGATGGTTGGAAAAACTATAATTAAATCAAGCAAGGACCAGCCAGGGGCACGAGGGGGAAGAAAGGTCATGATCTAGAAAGGACCAGAGAGACAGAAATAATTCTAATGGAATGAAATTGCATGCCACCATGTTTTTTTAAAAGCAAACTTGACTCTTGCCTACCTTGCTTGAAAACAGCTGGCAAAGGAAGCTTCTGCCTGAGAATTGCTGAGCCCACCAGTTCAAAATTCCATAACTACAACCCCTGCTGTCTGTAGAGCTGGCAAAGGTTCTATATTTCATACGGAAGAGTCATCTTGTATGACAAACTGGTGAAAGGGGGTGCGTTAAGAGTTGCTTGCGCTTCCTTTTTTGCTTCTTTGTAATGGAAGAAGCTAACAAGACTACCACTCCGTTACCCTATGTCAGTGCTGATCTGATGTATCAGTGATGTACGATAACAAATATATTGGAATTGCAGCTACAGTATTTTTTATAAATAAGTATGGCCCATCCATTACACTGGGCAAGGGGGAAAAAACCCCAAAACATCACTTATGGCCAGTGTAATATACTTCAGTGTAAATAACTGCATGCACAGAAAAGCTCTCAGTAATGCAGGGTGGGCTTGAAGAAGTTGCAGACGACAGTACTGTATCTTGATAAAACTGCTCACAATTAAGTGTACTGCAAATCCTCAAAATTACCTAACCAATCCATGAGCATAAGGTGCCTACTGAGAGAGACACTCCTCATTCTCTCTCCCACAGTAGAATGCCTTGTCGGACAGTTGTGGGACATGCATATACAGTCAATTCTCTTTAAAGGCAAATTTGCTTACCTGTGAGTGGCAGAATTGTCACCTACCTCTTGATATCTGCCTATACTGTGCCAGTGCACATGGGGGGTTTGGCACAGCTATGAGATGGCTGGTGGGGGAGGGGGTTGTGGTAATCACAGCCAGCCAATTATACTCATTTTTTAAAGGAAGTTATCTGGGTAGAGTCAATTTTCTGCATCAAACGGGTATTGGCTCATGGAGAATCATCAGACACATTTGTGTCCATTTCCAGACTTGCTCCACTATCTTGGGGACTCCAACTGAACCTTTACAACCTTAGTGATGAGAGGTCTCCGGAAGGCTACCTGAGGGCTGCTCTGGGACTGGGGCAAGTAAGAGACAGGTGCAGGAGGGTGAATCAACCCCCTTCCCACTGCTGAACTCTGAAGCCTTATTGTTGGGCCAGCAACCTTCAATGGATAGTAAGTACAAATGAGGAAGAATCAGATATTGATGAGTCCTCACTATCACCCAGCCCCATAGATTTTAAGGCTAATTACAAAGGTTAGTTTTTAGATTAGTTTTAAGATTTTAAGCTTAGTTCACAAAGTTCAAAGAGTGTATGGTGAAGAGGGTCCCCTGGAACCTAACCCCAGTTTCCCCATCATCCAACTAAGAACATAAGAAGAGCCCTGCTAGATCAGGCCAAAGGTCCATCTAGTCCAGCTTCCTGTATGTCACAGCAGCCTACCAGATGCCCCAGGGAGCACACAACACAAGAGACCCACATCCTGGTGCCCTCCCTTGCATCTGGCATGGGAGGTAGCCTACTTCTAAAACCAGGAGGTTGTGTATACCCATCATGGCTCATAACCTGTGATGGTCTTTTCCTCCAGAAATTTGTCCAATCCCCTTTTAAAGGCATCTAGGACAGCTGCCATCCTGTGGCAAGGAGTTCCACAGACTAACCACACAATGGGTAAGGAAATATTTTCTTTTTGCTGTCCTAACTCTCCCAATTTTAGTGGACGTCCCCTGGTTCTGGTGTTGTGCGAGAGGGAAAAGAACCCCCCCCCCCGCATCCACCCCTTGCATGATTTTGTATGTCTCAATCATGTCCCCTCTCCTTGAGTATCGTGAGAACCTGTTCCTTGCCCAAGTGCAAAGAAAGTTCGCTTTCTTTCGCTGGCAGCAGTCCCAAGCGGAGCCGCCAGTCTGGGGCCCCCTTGCAGCAGCCCAAGGCAAAGGCGGTGGGGACTTCAGCCTGTGCCGCTGCTGCGATGCACCTTGGAGATTGCGGGGCGTTTCCCCGCTCCCTAAACCTCCCGCAGGCAGGCATTGGGCAGCGCCAGTGACGCCACCGCCCAGAGGAAGAGGCCGGCATTCCGAGGAAGCCGGAAGCCTTTGCAGGCGCGGCGAGGACGATTAGGGGAGAGCTGGGAGCAGGGCGGCGGATTCTGGAGGAGGCGTGCAGTGGGTGCCTGTTGCTGCCCTGGCTGGAGGGCACAGGTGGGCTTGGTGGGGAGCGCAGGGGAGGCTGTTCTGCTCCAGCGCCACCAATGCCAGCTGCAGCTGCACCAGGAATGGGGTTCCTTTCTCTCCGGGCACGCCAGTAAGTTGCCACTTGGTCCATGTGCGCGTCCAGGAGGCTGCGGCTGAGCGGCGGGGCGCACGCCTCGCATGGCAGAAGAATCCCCATACCCTGCTGGCAGCGGCGGCAGCATCCCTGCACAGAGCAGGGCAAGGAGACCCCTCTGTGAGATCCTGCAGAGCTGCTGCCTGGACCCCCTCATGCCTTCTTGACTGCCTGGCTCCTCCAGCCAGGTGCGCCCCGGTGCCTCCGCATGCTGCAAAGGCTTCCTCCGCCCGCCCGCTCCTCTTCGATGCCCGTCAGAGCCCGGCTGGCAGGACTGAGGCTGCCGGAGAAGCAAACATGACCAAACCCGGGCGGAGGAAACCCGAAGGCCCGGGCATGGAGGATGCCCTCTGCTGCTGCGAGTACCTGGATCGCAAGGGCCAGCGGAGCCACCTGGCGGCCTGCCTCTGCGAGTGCGAGGACCTGGACGAGTGCTGTGAGAGGTAGGGAGGCGGGGTGGCACCCCGTTGCTGGGGCTCTTGGAGGGTCCTCCTCCTCTCAAAAGACCTGACTTGGAAGTCTGGGTTCAGGGTGTGATTCCTGCCCTGTCCTTAATGTCCACCACAGGTTACAAGCTGGGTTGGGGATGTGCAACCTTCCTATGAAACGAATTTGTGGAACTCCTTGCCACAGGATGTAGTGATGGCATCTGGTCTGGATGCCTTTAAAAGGAATTGGACCGATTTCTGGAGGAAAAGTCCATCACAGGTTACGTGATGTGTAATGTACAACCTCCTGGTTTTAGAAGTAGCTACCACAGAATGCCAGCTGCAGGGGAGGGGACCAGGATGCAGGTCCCTTGTTGTCTTGCGTGCTCCCTGAGGCACCTGGTGGGCCACTGTGAGATACAGGAGTTGGACTACATGTGCCTTTGGCCTGATCCAGTGGGGCTCTTCTTATGTTCTTATGTTGCCTCTCTCTTCTCCCTGCCTTCTGAGAAAGGGTGGGCACTATGGGCCTCCTGTGCGGTTCGATGCCGTTGTTGTTTGGGGTTGGCTGTGTTTTTAATGCCAGAGCTGCTTGACTTTAACAGACGGACAGTCACCGGAAACTGTTTGTTCTAATGATGGAAAGCTTCACCTGTTGAATTTCAGCTCTTGCGGCAACTTTTCAACAAAGCATTTCAGGAGAATGAACAGTGATCCTGCTCTTGGCCATGGGGCGAGATCTTTCTGTTCAGCAAGGATTAAGTTAGGGCAACAAACTTCCAAAGCAGGGTGGCACATTGGAGAAAAAGGACTGCCTTTGATGTGACCTTTTCTCTGGATTTCTGTGTAATGCCTTATAGGGAAGCCATGCAGGTGTTTCTCTCATCGTGCTTTCAGTCAGAAATGGGTATGTGTAATATAGGGTAGATGATTATTGCATGGCTTCCCTGGGGTGTATGTATGGTTCTCCTGCTCACACATATTTCTAAATTTATAGATAAGAGAAATAGGACACAGAAATTTGGGCCATAAAAGATTTCTTGCATATCCAGTACAAAAGGTCTACAGCTGCCCTCAAAGAAACTAGCTTTCTGTTGTGGCAATTTAGCAGGGGGTAACCCCACCCCTCCCAATACTGCTTTTATGCTTTTACAATGTGATGGGGCACATTGTAATCTTCTGGGATGGCACACTGTCTCTGTTGTTAACAACTACAGGTGCAGCCTATTTATCCACAGATTTTTTATTTGTGGATTTGTCTCAATGTGAATGGGGTGGGGGTACTGAAAGTCACACACACCTTTGCTTCCTTTGCCCTGTGCTGGCATCTCCATCCATTTCCAGGCAGCCCAAAACATTGCAAAAAGGGAGCTTTAGCGGGGGTGGGGTGAGATCGCTCCGCTTTTACATTCACTGCTGCAGGGAGCTCTAACAAAGGTTCGCACCAAGCTCCCTGCACCCTGGGGAGGCTGTAGGAGGCTTGGGTAAGTGCTCCCAAGCCCCTGCAGCCCCCTGAGGATCACGCGGCTGCCTTCGACCCCCCCCCCCCCCGCCAGAACTTATAGTGACTCAAACTCTCCTGGAGAGTTTGAAAACCACTGAGCTCAGGCAAGGAGACTGTTAGGCACCAAGGTAAGCAAATCCAACTCTTGGGCTGAAACCAAGAGTAACTATGTGACATGCATGCTTGTCTCTCACAACATGTGAAGTTGCCTCAGATGTATGAACCTCCTGACCCCTGGCACAAAGAGGGGGGATTTAGAGAGAGAGAGAAGCCAGCGCAGATGTATTTCTTTGCTTCTTTAGTTGTATCTGAGCAGAAATTTGTGCTTTTCCCTAACAGGTGGCTGACTTGCAGATCTTTGCCCCCAGGAATTTTGGAGAGAATAGCAGACACCTTTGCTGACCGCTTTCGATTCCCATGGCTCAAGGGGGCTGTCAAGATTGATATCAGCCTCCTTCCACCAATCATCTTATTGCCAGTCTTCCTTCACATAGCAGCCTTGCACTTTCTCTTGGCTGTTGTTATCCTGATATCACTTCCTATACTGGTGCTGTGGTATTACTACCTCACACACAAGAAGAAGGGACGAACTCTCTTTTTCTTAAGTCTAGGGCTTTTCTCCCTGGGCTACATGTATTACGTGTTCCTCCAGGAAGTGGTTCCCCGAGGCCATGTGGGGCACAGACAGGTGACTCTTCTCACCTGTGGCATGGTCCTCATGCTTGTGGCCTTGATTCGAGCCAAGAGAGACCCTGGCTACCTTTGCCAAACAAACAGTGACAAAGCACTTTGCCAAGGGAACGGCAGCACAGCAAACAGGAATGGCTTGGGAAGCTCCAATGGGCTTTACAGAGCAGCTGTAACTGGCATTGTTATGAACAATAACACTGAGGGCTATTCCAGGTTGTTCAAAGAGGACCCAGGTAGGATTACTGAGGACTGGTGCACCAAGTGTCAACTGCTTAGGCCAGCACGAGCTGGGCACTGCCGGATATGCAGCAGGTGTGTGAAGAGACTGGATCATCACTGTGTCTGGTACGTTCCTTGAGGTTTCAGGTTGTTTCATCTTTTCTTTCTGACACCTTTTACCGGCAAGCTGTGGCTCCTCCCTTCTCCTTTAGTCTGGTGTGTGTCCGGAGTCTTTGACTGGTGGTTTGAGTGTCAATTAGATCTGTACAATAGACTGGCTCCAAGTCTCAATATTTGATGCTACTTGCATTCAGGTCATGTTTGGGAATTTATCTTCTGCTAAAACCACAAGTGTTCTCAAGGATAGTTTAAAAAATGTTATACCATCAATGGTTGTAAATGTTATGATGCCTTAATGCAGTGATTTTCAACCTTTTTCATCTCATGGCACACTGGCAAGGTATTAAAATGGTCAAGGCACACCATCAGTTTTTTGACAATTGACAAGGCACACTGTGCTATCAATGGGAGGCTCACATCCCCAATGGCCCTACTAATATATGACCCTCTCCCAAATTCCCATGGCACACCAGTATGCCACGGCACAGTGGTTGAAAATGGCATACTGGTGTGAAAATGGCTTAATGGCCTCATTCAAGGCTGTGTGGTTGGTGTAGGAAAATAGTATTTATTTAAATGATGTATAGCCTACCTTTCCTACAAATACATGGAGTACACAAAGTACATATAGAGGGGAAAAAACAGTATAATGTCAAAATAGGAACAAAATATAAGGTGCGATAATCAAGAAAAACAATATAGTGCAATTAAACAAAAATTAAAACAAATTATGACCACAAAAGTGCTTCTTTCTGGAGTGGAAAGGTGGGATATAAATTCTACTAATAAGTAAATAAAACCCCAAAGCAACTAATTGAGAAAGAAAGGCCAGGTGTGAAAGGAAAGTCTCCAGCCCTCACTAGAAGGCCAACAGGGGAGGGGTCAGTTCTTAAACCCACTGGGAGGAATTGCATAATAAAAACACCAACATTTCCATGATTGGGCAAATCTGCACACTTCATTCTGTGCCCACTTTGTATCATTTCAAGATGCAGGTCATAAAAAAAATGGAGATGTCTTCTTCCTCAGATCTGGGTTGGCAGAGGGTAATGGAAGAGGTTCAGGGTAGGTACACCATTTGGAGGATGTTGCAATACGGGGGTAGTCTGGGACTGGTATACTCAAGTCACTGGAAGCCCCCTTCCAACTCTCTTCTGATTTGTTCATGCTCTGTTTGTACACCATGCTCTGATCCTGGTTACAGGATGAGTGCAAACTCTGATTTTGGATGAAATGGAAAATTGTGGTTAGCCTCAGACCAGAAAAGGGGGGAAGGAATTGCCATGCACAAATGGAGGAGGGTCCATGTGGGCCTGAGGATGGGGCATGCAACACTAAGCCATAATTTGGCTTACATCCAATCCAGCCTAGTGTAACAGTCAGTCAGTACACTTGGATTATTACCTTAAACCAAATGAGGACAAGCATTTATGGGCATTTTGAATCTGGCACTTTGTTTATAAATCATTTCATCTTAAATGTGTTTCCTTTGTCCCTTGGAGGATTAACAGCTGTGTTGGGGAACAGAACCATCCAGCCTTTGTCTTCGCTCTCTCCCTCTTTCTGCTCACCGCAGTGTATGGAATTTCTTTGACTTTGGACACCATCTGTAGGGGGAAGGCCACCATCAAGGCACTGTTCTACTGCCCTGGTGTGTATGCGGACTACAGGTGAGAGAAATGCTTATCTGAAGCACAGTCTTTGAGCCTGGCTCTCTTCCTATGCCTTCTCCCGAGGCTCTTGTTGGGTAATTGGTATTGGCAACCTTCAGTCTCAAAAGACTATGGTATCGCGCTCTATCACTAATGTTAAAGCACTTTCCTTGGGAGGCTTTGTGTTAACAGATCAGTAGGCTAAGGCACTCCCCTGCACATGTGTGTCTATGCTTGTGATCTGCCAAAATGGCCTTGCAGAGCAATTCTGTGGCTGAAACAAAAGGTAAATTCCAGTGGTTTTATTTGCTTGGTCACTTTTGTGCTTTACTCAGGAAAACATTATTGCTTTCTAGGGTGACTCATTGCAAGCATCTTGCTCCCCTCCTTTCCCTCCTATGCTCAGATCCTAACATTTCTCAGATGATGGTCATGTTGGTTGTGCTGTGTTCTTTCCTCTTGCCTGTCCAGATGCTCAACTTGTTTCCTCTGACAACTCTTGTCATTATCTTTCCTGCCTTGTCAGTGTATCACATTCCAAGGGAGTTGCTATGTATCAAATTTTTACCCCATCTTTCAAGCAGAACTTCCCAGGGTAACTACCAACGTAAAGAACAATAAATAAAACCAAATTAAAAAACAGGTTCATCAGCATTTAAACAGGAAACCCATAAAGAAGATTACATATTTATTAATGGATTATTTTCCTGTCTTCGTACTTCATTTTCCCAGCTCAGGCATGTTACTTTCCCCTGCATGAGCAGCCATATTGATTCGCATTGCTGGCATCCATTTTGTATGTAACCACCTGCTGCTCCTACTAAAAGGAAAATCCTGTTCTGTGCAATTGGCAGTGTATGGGGTGTATGCGGTTATGCATGGCTTAATTTCAACCATCTTCCCCACCCCATTCCCACCTGTCCTTCATTTTGAAATTATCCCTGTGACTTTATTTGCTGTTGGAAACTACTGAGATAAAATTTGTGCAGTTCATCTCAGCAGTGTCCTTCCCCAGTTGTTTTCTCATGTATCCTTTGTCATTCGTGTTTTAAGATTGTGAGCCCCTTTGGGATAAGGTACCATCTTCTTATTCCTTAACTGCTTTGAGAACAGTTTTTGTGAAAAGTGGTATATAAGTATTAATATTTATCTTCCAGAGCAGTTGCATATGTCAGGTAGCTGACTCTTGGATACCGGTTTGACGATGAATAAAGCTGAGTGCTTGTTATCCTATTGTGAGACAGAGAAGATGATGACAAAGAGCTGTCTGGAAACTGTCTTTGATGGAATGAAATGGGCATTTGAAGGGAAAAAATGATGTTGCAGTTTGTTCTTGCATGATATTGGGATCAAGCTTTCTACTTTTACTATTGGAAGAATACGCCAATATCTGTCCAAAACTCTTTGTGCAGCTATGCCAATGTTAAACATTTTTCCTTACTTTCTAGTTCTGCCCTGTCGTTCACCTGTGTGTGGTACTGCACCATTGTAACCTCTGGCATGGGCTACATCCTTCTCACCCAGCTGTTGAACATCAGCTACAATGTGACCGAGAGGGAAGCTCGGATTGCCTTGCGGGAGAACACTGGCCGCAGGTTGTTATGGGGGATAATTGTTGACACAGGCCAATATAATCATGGCTTCTTGCGCAATTGGGTTCAGTTCTTGACCTTGCGCTCCCCCCTTCTACAACATTCCACTGAAGATATTGTATGAAGTAGCGTTATCAATCACACGGAGTTAACTCCTTGGTTACTCATCTAATCATCCATGTCTTAAAACATTAAGGGCAGGTCACTCTTCCTTGCTGGAAGCTAGGAAACAGACTGCAGTCTCTAAAGCCATATTGTAAGCTGAAACTTTTTCTCAGAAAGAAACATGCACTGTGTCACAGGATAGGAAAGATGCAAGTACGGAAGTGACTACCCATGCATGTTCAGTGTTTTTGTATGAAACATCATACATCAGATACTAGAGATGGAGCTTTCATATCATTTGACATAACCTCAGACTCTGTGCTTTTACTGTGGAAGCAGTTTGTACAATTAGCTAGGGTTGTCATGTTATGTACATACATATTGTAAATCAGCTAATTGATGCACTGGTGCTTGGGTTGTGTTGAGTCATCAAGTTGATATCGGCATGTCACTAAAGGGCAGAATATGTTTTCTGGTTCCAATGCAGCATCTTGCATTAGAAGGCAGTGATTCTCAAACTATAAAGTGGACCCCAGGAAAGGTGCAAGCCACCTGGAGAGGAAATCAAAAGTTCCAGGGAAGAGGCAGTGCCAGAGGTACTTTCCTTCTAGCAGCAAAGATTTACCATTGCAGCCACCCAAACTAACTATAACTATAACTATGCTAACTACAGAAGCTGCAAGAAGCAGCCAGAACTTCTAGTCACAACAGTTCCTCCCTGAGTCATCTCTTTCCATGGCTGGCTATCTGACTTTTAGGAGAGAACCTGAGAGAATTTATAGGTTTCTTCTAATGCCTTGTTGGATTAGTGCCTCATCCCACAGATCCTTACATAGTGAGAAAGTATGAATGTGTACAGAGCTCTGTGAGGATTTTGGCAGTCCCATCTTCTCGCCAGGTGATTGTACAAAGGTTTAAGAACCATTGTTCTAAGGTAAACGCAGTCCAATTTTAATATACCATAACCAAATCACTGGGCAATTTCCAAACTCTAGCCTGCCATTACATGGCCTGTGTTTTGTCAGTGGAGGGAATATTAGAAAGGGAACTTCCATTCCCATGCAGAATTTTTTAAAAATTCTTTTCATTCTTGTAAAAGTGTTGCTCCAGTGGTTTTGTTAAGTGCCTTGGTGAGACCTTGTATTTAGAGCTGTGATTTGTGAGGCTAGTGGAAGGCAGGGCTGAATGCCCCCTCTTCTCTGCCACAAAGCATGCAATTAGCTTATTAAAAGCTAACTAAAACCTCAATCAGAAACATGGTCTATAATGCACAAAATTGAAAAAATTAAAACCATTGTGAAAAAAACCTGAATCTAAGTTTTAAAACAGCCTAAAAATTAGCAATATAGTACTGAGCCTCAGAAAGTAATTTAAAATGAAAAAATTATATGGTAAAAACGGATGGAATTTGGATAGCATATTTAAGTCATTTTAATAATTCTGGCTGTTGGCTTAAGCTGGACTTCTTGTTTTATGTAGCATTCCCATCATAATCGTTCAGACAATCAGGTCAAATAGATGCAGGTGCCATTTATACAGGGCCAAAGTATGACGGTCTGTTCTACAGGACTGGAAGTGATACTATCTTTGGATCATGTATAAAAGGGTTGATTTACTTAGTTGCAATCATTGTATTTCAGCTGGTGAGGAATACCTTACCTATTCTTTGTGACAGTTTTGCTGCTGAAATAAGGTACACTTTATAATGAGTTTGGACCATTGGTCCCATCCAGCTCTGTATTGTTTGCAATGACTGGTAGCAGCTCTCCAGGATTTCAGAGAGGAGTCTTTCCTAGGCCTGCCTGGTGATCCCAGAAACTGAACCTGCAACCTTCTATGTGTAAAGCAGCTGCTTGTCACTGCACTGTGGCCCTTCCCTGCAAAGAGCATTGTAACTCTACTCATACAGTTGGAATGGAACCAGTACCTTTGCAGGCAATGGAAGCCTTCATCTAAACAAAATGAAACTGAAATAACCTCAGCTCAGGCATAAGTGCCTGTTGAAGTGCTTGAGCGTCTTTTGCATTTGAATTGACTAGTCTTTCAGCTCTTCAAAGGGTCACTTCCATTACCAATATATGCACATGTTCTAAGAATGGTTCAAAGGCAGGGAGAGATTGAATTTGCCTTTGTTACCGAAGATAAGTTTTCTCCTTTTGAAAGAGAAGCAGGGCCTTGCCATCAGCATAAGCAGAAACTGCACAAATCAAAAAGAAACTGAGTGTTGGACCCATTTTGTTTTAGCATACCAGTGCTCGGTTACCAATGCCTTTAATGCAGCAGATAATCAATGCTGGAGGAATTGCTGCCTTTAAACACACATGACTTATGAAGCTGTCATATCGAGTCAGACCAGTGGTTCTCACACATTTGGCATTGGAACCCACTTTTTAGAAAAAGAATCATGTTGGTACCCACCGGAAGTTATGTCATGACCTGAAGTGACATCATCAAGCAGGAAAATTTTTAACAATCCTAGGCTGCAATCCTATCCACACTTATCCAGGAGTAAGTCCTATTTACTATCATTGTTAAAAATATATGCATAGTAGTCTGTTAAAAGTATAGGTCTGTAACATTTCCCCAAATGCAGTCACATGCTATGGTAGCATCAAGTCTAATATATTAAAAATAAAATGTTGAAATGAATGGGGACCCACCTGAAATTGGATTGCGACCCACCAAGTGAATCCTGACCCCCAGTTTGAGAAACACTGAGTCAGACTATTCCTACATCTAGCTCAATGTGGTCTATACCAGGGCTCTCCATACTGTGGCCTGCAGGCCAGATCTGGCACACAGTCGAATCTGTCCCCCAGGTGAGCAGAATGCTTCATTCCTCCAGCCACTTCCAGTGTCAGTTGCCCCAGCAAGCTTTGTGCCTGGATTTCTGGGCAGACACAGCTGGCCCACATGCAGTTTGGGGGAGATCGGTGGCACAGTAAGGAGGCTTCCTGGCAGAACAGAGCATTTCATTTGTGCTGGAAAAGCCTTTTCTGGAATGCAGTGGTCTCCAGTTTGGAGTGCACTGGTCTACACGGTCATGCAGCAACTCTCCAGGTTCTTGGGCAGGGGCCTCTTCTAGCCCTACCTGCAGGTACCAAACCGTGAACCTACAATGTTCCACATGTAAAGCTTCTTACTTTGCAGCCCTTTCCAATGAATTATCTAATTTCCTCTCTCCCATCTGTCTTAAAAGTGAAAGCTTTTTTCCCCATCTGTATTTTTTTAATGGAAGTCTCAACTTATGCCTAGCACAAAGTGAGGTATTTGCTATTATCATAAACATTCTATACACAACCCAGAACTTCCATTAAATGTATTAATTTTTTCTATTCTAATAGATTGTAGAAAATATACAGTAGGAAAAAAATTTAGCAGCCACTATTGGCATAGTCCGGAAGCTGGGAAACTGAGACTGGAGTCTTGCTCTATCAATGTGGCAATTTGTAAGTACTGTAGCTAGTGTTGGTATTAAGAATGTGGGCTAAAACATAGGATATGTCTTATTTAGAGCAAATATAACTGAATTCTTGAATCCTAGTGGTTCTCTGCTTATGCCCAGACTACAGTACAACGAGCTCTTGCCTTCATGTTTAGTTAGCCTCTTGCTACAGCCTTGGGAAACTGGTGAAGTATTCTTGTTTACATTGCATGGTTGTGGGCTGATTAGGCAGACCTGGGCATCATAGATAAAAACCCAGTTGTTGAAGGAATTTTAGAGTGATCATTGAATGTCAGGATGAATGTTTTATACCTTTTAGCTTTCCTTGAGAAAGGCTGAAAGCATTACCTCATGCGTGTCTTTGAAACATAGCACATTGTTAGAAGGAAATGTTGCCATGGAAAGGTAGTTCAATAGCCACAAATAGGCTCAGGGGGTTTAAAGATTTGTTAAATGCTCTTACACATTGCAGCAAATAAGTGGAGGGTAATGCCAGCTGGCTTTTATACTGAAGGCAAACCACTTTACCCTTCATGTGAAATAAATTATACATAATTTAGTCTTCTCTATTTGGGCAATTGTGTTCCGAGCCCACCTGGCCATAGTAGCTTCTGTGTTGGGTATACAGAAAGCTCAGAGCTCATCTTTCACTTTGGCAGGAAATGAAAAAAATCTGTTGCATCTTTAAAACTCATCTGTATTTTAAAAAGATCTAGTTTTGGATGAAACCGGGTTAATTAGCCTAGGAAAATATTTTCCCCATTATGGTTTCACACAATCACTTTGAAAGTTTAAAAACTTAACTTTTTTCTCTTTTAAAAAAATCAATTTGTGTTGTACAGTGAATTTCAATTAACAGACCCTCTTGAAATTTCAAGGTCTGACTGCCTGGGGGCAAGGTCATACCCATAAGACACCAGATTTATATTATAAGCACAGCACTGGGTAAAAAGCACAGTGTCAGGAATAAACCTGCTGTGTTTTTCCAGTCACATGCTTGCCAGCTGTTTTGTAGAGGTGTTAAATAACTTAGATATTTACTCCACATTTTTATTACCCTTCCCAATGAGCCAGCAGCATTTCAGCCTTCTTGTATTAATGGTGCTTTTTCTTTCAAAGTAGATTGCTTTCAAGTGTCTTAAAATAATTTGCTGAGAGTATCTCCTCTAAAGCAAGTAATAACTGCCTCACTGTCTAGTGTCTTAATTACATGTTCTGTAATTTAAAAAAATCTGGATATGAATGTATTTTGCTTCTGTAGAGGAGGATGGTACAAATATGGATATTTTCTGTATTGTATTTTAAGTGTCATTTATCTGAAGACTTGATTCTACTGCCAGGTTCTGCTGTACAGTAAAGTACTCGAATTAAAAACAAAACCTGGAAACATGTCTTCTCGGTAGTTCATGTTTTGCAAAACCTGACAACAGAAAAATATAGGATAAGAGACCAGAATTGCTGGTAACTTGAATCTTTCCCCAGTTGGGACTTGGAAGTTTGTGAAATACTTTCTGTGAGTTTTATCAAACAGAGCAGTGGTATTGTTTATGCACCCAGCATTTTAGGTGGATGCAATTCCAAGTCAAATAAAAATATGAAAATGGCATGTTGAGTTCTGAGTATTTTTGTAAGGAAAGGGAGGGAGGTTCACAATTATAATAGGAACACTTTTGATATTTAGCTTATGAAGCTGGGTGCAAAAAGCTCCAGCCAAGACAAACCTTCAGACATGCACAACAGAGGGGCCAGGGGGCTATGTATGCATCCTAACATCCATTGCAGGAAAAGGATGGGAGTTGTTTCTTAAACAGCTCATCAAGAATAGTGAAATGCTTTAGAGTAGCCTGCTACCAGCATCTGCTGGAAATGATATTGTCAGATGTCTGGCAAATCCCTTTGTTTTCAAAGAGCTGCTATCAGATCTGCCAGTGAGGCATCTCGGCGCGGATACATCTGTTTCATGGAGAAGGTTATGTTACTATGTTTGCTGACTAGTAAAAAAACAACAAAAACAAACTGCAAACAGCTAGACAGCTAAACAGCTAGGCAGGAGGTCTGGTCTAGAGGGTAGAGCCTCTATTTCCCTGAAGATAACATCCGCAGGTCGCCAGTTCGAGGCCACCGGCACCGTGCGACCTTGAAGCAGCTGACAAGCTGAGCCGAGTTATTCCATCTGCTCTTAGCGTGGGAGGATGGAGGCCAGAACGTGAAACCAGATCAGGAAGAAACATCTGAATGTTGTGGTTCTTGAAAGATAGAACCTTCTTTCAATTGTAAAAATCCCTATGGGGATTTAATTAGCCTGCCTATGTAAACCGCCTTGAATAAAGTCTGAGGAGAAATCTGACGACCAAGGAAGGCGGTATATAAATAACTGTATTATTATTATTATTATAGATTGCGGCTGCCTACTCCCCTCTTCCCCTCCCTTATTAAAAAGACAGTCATTTGGTCAGTGCATTAGAATTTAGCCATTTGTTCTTCAGCATAGCCTACGGCTTATGCTATCCAAATGAAATTAGCGAAATAAAAAAATGGGCTTAAATATTTGACATTTGCTTGTTTTTCCAAAACATGGTTTTGATTAGCACAGTACTGGATTCCTCCTTAGCCACACAAAGCTGGTCTATAAATCTAAATGTGTTATTACCTCTCTGAGCCTGTTCATTGGGTACGCTGCCCTTGTGGTTGTAACCTGGGTTGAGTGTGGCAGTAGGCTTGAAGGTTTTTCCCCCTATACCGTAGGAAAAGGATAAGGACCTGAACTGAAATATTTGTTTATAATGAGGCACTCTTTCTCCCTCTCTGAGAGCCAAGTCAGATGTTTAGATAGCATTCTCTTTTTTAAAATCCAGACACGCTTACGTCCCACTGAAATCTCTGCCAATGCCTGGATGGATCAGGCATGTACCTAAATGGAGAAGTTTAGTCATCCTCAGTGTGGCTATCTAAATGAAATCAGCAAGGAATAAGGCTGAGTACAGGTATTGGTAGTATATTTCATCTTCTTGAACTTTGCCCAAAGCTAGACAGAGAATTACAAGTAGTAAATCATACCAGTCAGTTTCACGGCTTCCTGAGAATTCAACAGACTGCTGTGCTAAAATATACAGGTGTGCATCACTTAACAGGGATACATTCTCTGATCCCCAATGTTATGCAGCAGCTAAGCAAACATTCAGCCCAATCTGGTGCCTTTGTTGTGTAAACACTCCCTGCTAGACACCAGCTGGATGCACAGGCTACAGTGAAAAAGCAAGCACCAGCCACTTATTCCCTGCCCTTCTCCCACCCAAAGTTGGGTGCACAGCTAATGCCAGAGACTCATTAATGGCTTCAACGCTATTGCCAATTTTTAGCTTTTAGCCCAAAGAGCCAAACTTGACTGAAAGGGGCATTTGCAGATTATATTTGAACCCATGTCACTTCTCTTAATTTACTGTCAGGTACTCCAACTGGCTTCCAACACAAGTATCAAAATGGCTTTGATAATCAAGGGCATTTTAATGAGAATTTTTCCAACCCACTGACAGGATTTTTCTGACATTCAAAAGTTCAGGACACCCCCTACCCATCTCTTTCTCCTGATGTAGTCAAATTTTGAAGGAGCTTTGTGTCTCAAGAGTTGGCCAATGACAGAGCCACTCACTGTTGCTCAGATGTTCAGGATTAAAAACCATCATTGTATCAAATGCAGATTAAATACCCTTCTCTGTACTTGAGAAACCCTTGCATGACTTTAGAGTTGGTAACCAAGCAAGTTATCCCTTGCTTGGGATATTAAAGCATTTTAAAAATAGTGTATTATTTCAACTTCCTATGAACAAACATAAAATATAGTCATTTGCATAACGGGAGAAGTGTAAACAGTGAACCACAGAGATCCTGAACAAAAAGTGACATTTCAGTACCAAGAGCACATAGCTTACAGCAGAAGTCCATTTTGTGGCACAACAGAGTCACTGGAACCGATATGCTCTCAATACATACATATATGGAAGCTATTTGCCTATGGTGCACCTGTTATCATTGATGAATATGTGTGAATATTCACTATTCCAACCATGACTGTGAGAATCTTCCCACCCAATCATTGCTCTTCTTCCTGATGCGGTAGTGTATGTTTGGAAAATACCAATTTTTACTTTTTGCCCTACTTTTATAACTGTGGTTTTCACATTCATGCTGCGGTTACAGGATAGTACCACAAATAATAATAAATATCCCATAGATCTATGTGTCTGCATGTATGCAGAGGGGCAATGGTATTTTCATGCTATTGGTTGTCATTACAAGCAAGCCAACGGATGTAGACCGGAAGCTGGAAAAGAAAAGCACTGACCTGAGTCTCCTTTTGCTTGCAGCAAAAAGCTGGAGTTGATATTTCACTGGAACAGCAAAGATGCTGCAACACTGTGGAGAGAGACAAACATACACACAAGACTACAACTTCCTGGAATGTCTTCACAAATTCATTGACAACCAGTGAATGGTGCACATTAACTCTCTGCACCCAATTTTGCAGGCCTTAATAGTGTGGAATCCATAGGTCATCTTTGGAAGTCTGGGAGAATTTCAGCAACTTTCTTCCTTAACTGTTCTAGCCGCTTTTCCTTTTCCCTTTCTTCTTTCATCAGTGCTGGGAATTGCTTCCAGACCCTGAATGTACTCTGCATTATTCTCCTGTATGAAAAATTGTACAGGGAAAGACAAACCCAAAATACCAGAATTAAAAAGTAGCATGCATACGTCTGTTAAAACATGTATTAATAGGTTTCTTTCTTTTTATCTTGTTCTCACATTCTTTGTAAAAAAAATCCTACATGATTCCTGTGAATGCAAAGCTCACCATAAAGTGAAAGGAACTTAACTATTCACTGCACAACCTGGGCAGAGTTGAATGCACTATATGTTCTAGTTTACTAACAGAGGATGCAATTATTCCTACAACTGCCACCTGTTAAAATGGGTGTTGGGAGGACAGACGGACAGGATACTAAGATGAGCCCAGGGTGAAGACTGAAACTATGGGTGCAATCCTAACCCACTTTCCAGCACCGACATAAGGGCAATGCAACTCCGAGGTAAAGGAACAAACGTTGCCTAACCTTGAGGAGGCCTCCACGATTGCCTCCTAACTGCAGGATACAGCACATGCCCCACTGGCACAGCTAAGCCAGTGCTAGAAAGTTGGTTAGGAGTGCGCTCTAAGTCTTCATTTAAAAAAACACAATGCTTTTAAAAAAGAAACCCCCAAAACCCCTGGGGGCTAATGACAGTCCCTGTACCAGAACCAAAAACTGAACTGCATCCCACAGTGGCCAGGCTTGACTGTTGGACTGAAGTAAAGTCTGCAGCCTATGGCTTACTTCCTTTCAACCTGGAGCCCAAATGAGAGAGAGAAGAGACAATTTAATACAATTAACGCCAACATGCTTCTTAATTATTATTAAAAAATGAATGCCCCCCCCCTTTCTTCCTATATTTGCATTTCCCTTTTGTTATGTTCTGACAATATGCAGGTAAGAGAACCTTACACAGTGAATGCCTTGATGTCTCTGCTCAATTCTGGACTCTTTGGCCCCAACATCTTATTACTCCTTAAGTACCAAGGGAGAGCAAGTTGAGGCTTGTAGTAGATACCAATTATTTTTATAGAAAGGTAGGGTAGGAACAAAATGAAATAAAATAACTGAGCTGACCAAAAAGTCTTGTATCTCATTAATGGTAGATGAATCAGCTTGTTAAGACTAAAATCTTAATAATAAACTGAATTAATAACTGGTTTTAGCTAACAGAAATAAGTTAAATTATAGAAAGCAAAGATCACATATAGGCATCTCCCCCCATACTCACAGGGATTGTGCTCTGGGGCCCCCAATGGATAGGTAAACTGTGGATACAGGAAACCCTATATAAATTACAATGCTCCTTCCCCCCCACCCCCACATCCATTACCCTTTGTTTTTCTTTATTAGCAATAGAAACATGCATTTTCTTGTTTCTTGCAGGCAGCCTGCATGCTAGAAGGAAGAGACTAACAAAATGTTAACTGGAAGCTTCTTGCTTTCTGTTCACGTTCTGGCTGTGTCCCTTTAGCATTCAGGCTGCCTGCCTGTCATGTTCCTCAGTTAAGCAAGAAACTATTCCTCTGTTAAGCAAAAAATGTATGCTTCCACTGCTAATAAAGAAAAACAAAGATAATGGGCGCAGGAGCACAAGTGGAGAAGCACTGATAAGCAAACCTGTGGATACTGGATTCATGGATGGGGGATGCCGGTAATCATATCCAGAATGAGTCTAACATGGTACAGTTATTAGGTGAATGAACTATATAAATTAGGGAAACCAAATATCTTCCTGTAGGTGTACTGAAAATCTCTTCAGAGCCATCTTTTCCATGAGAACAGAGTGCTGGAGAGAATGCTCCAAGCTCTTCCCACACTGACATGATAGGAGGAACGAATGAGGCAAGTTTTAAAAGACTTGTTAAGACTACAGTGATCCCTTAGGACTCCAAAATCTTTGAGCAGCATGTAAAGCTCTTCTCCAACAGAGGGCAGAAAATAAATCCATTCTCCCACTGATTCCCGGGGGAGTCTGGGAACATCTGCCAGTGCAGAGAACAGAACAAATTGGAACAAGACAAATGCCAGCTCAGCATAATTCAGTGGGCATTGTGCTGGCTTCAACTGCTATGGAGAATTATCCTGCAAACTATATAGTGCATTCTTAATTCATAAGTGAATATTACCAACCACTAGTACCTCTTTTTTGGGGGGTGAAACTGCACATTATAACAACACATACAGGCTGGTTTGTAAACATGAATGCAGGAAAAGGGGACATTTGTAGGGAAGAATATGTGGGGGGTTTAAACCTCCAGTGCTCGATTCTCTCTTGCAAATGTTCCTCCCCTCGCATTACCATTATGATGCAAACACAGGGTTGGGTAACACTTGTTTGCTTTGTAACATGGGATTCTGCCCTAAATAGTTGTAGATTGTCTAGCTTGCATGGAGAACTTGGATCTCGTTATTCTATTTCCATCTGCACATATCCAGGACACCTTACCTAAAAAAAATTCAAAGACTAATACTTCTCATTACATAGCACAGCATTCTTCATTGTACTTTTGAAGCAGATCTTCAAAGTTTACAAAGAAAGAAAAGCTGGAGGAGTCAGCAAGAAAAATTTACAAAAGGAGGGAACTTGAGGCTCTATGGAAGAGTATTATTGACAGGGTATTGGACATTCAGTGATTTGCCACTTCCTTCCTCCATACCTGCCAATTCCAAAATATATTCAAAGGATTATGTCTGTGAACAGTTTGAATAGACAACTGACACTATCTGATATACTTCTAATATCAAGTACTCAAAACGGAAATGCACTTTAAAATGCATGCACTTTTAATAAAAAATGAAAAATGCAACAATTGTGGACTAACAGCCTAATCCTGAGCTGCCCAGAGCGTCCAGGCTCAGTGGCACCAAGAAGGGCTGCTGCCGAATCCTGCGCCTTCCGCGCTACCGCAGGAGGCTCCTCCAGAGAAGGGGACATTCGTTCCCTTCCCCCGAGTAAGGTAAGCAGTCCTGCAATGGGGCTACTCACTTTACTGCCGACCAAAAGGTCAGCGGTAAGGAAAAGGTGCTCGTGTAGGTTGCACAGCCCTCCACGAGCGCCCTGGGTCCTGCAGAGCACAGCTCCACGGATCTTCCTCCTGCCCATTTCCCCGGCACACCTCCCGCCTGCCCCTTGGCACGCCTCCCACCCGCCCTCTCTCTGCCCTCGTCGACCTCCCCCCTCGCCCCGTCCACACCCCTGCCTGCTGTTCTGGTGCTCTGTGGTCCGCTGAGCGGAAGACCGCTGAGCCGCGGAACCTGGGTGACCACCCCACACGCCAGCCAGTGCTGGGCTAGCACCGGCGGGAGCCTGGCGGTGAGCCCCGCAAACGTGCCTTACGGCAAAGAGCCATGCCGCCGACCACAGGATTGGGCTCTAATACTGTAAAATTTATAAAGGATGTTATTGGATATGAGATCCCAAAGAATCCAGTAACAATATTGTTAGGGCACTTGAAAGGACATTTCAGATCAAAACATTTTGTGATGGTGGACACTGCTTGTATTTTGATTGCAAGCATTGGAAGACTCCATGAAATTAATTTGCTGCCCCCCACCTTTTTTTTTTTTTTTGTCCTTGAAACAGTTTTGACATTTAAGTGAAGTTTTTGTTCACTATTACTCACACATTTTGGCCTTCGCTTTGTTTGTTCTCCTGTTTTTCAAGGTCAATGACTGATACTACTAGTTATAACTTTTCCCACTTTTTCCAATGAAGTAATATGCTCTTAAAAGCAGTTTTGTGATATGTCCTACTCTCAGTTAATGATTATGAGAGATTCAGAACCCTCAGGAAGTTAGATTCCCTTGACATCACTAAAGAATAGAAAAAGAGTCAAGACCTGGTGGACGACCATCTGAACATCACTAGGTTTTGAATACCTGCCATTCTTTAATTCTGTAACTAAAATATCAATAATTGCTTTACATTCATTTCTCCCAAGCATGCCCATTATGAGGACAATACATACAGGAAAAGGGTGAATATTTTTGGCAGAAAATACAATTCGAGTGAAAACAAGAAATATTGTATTTCTATAGTCACCTGTCACTATAACGATCTGCAGTCTTCTGCTTTTCCCAGAATGCACTTTTCTCTTCATTGAACACATCAAACCAAGCCCAAAGGACCTTCTTCTTAAGAGAAGTTTCATAGAGCTTATTTGCCTTCTCTTCCAGGGCAGATGAAAAATCCTTGTACTAGAAAGCAGGCCCAAGGAAGAAGAAGGGAAAACACATTTGAGCAATGGTTCAATAGTGAAACTGTATGTGTGTGTACAGGAAAACAAGACACTCAATAGACTTAGGATAAGAAAAGTAAAGTGTATGACCATGGCCAGAAACTTATATATAGTGGGTTCTCCTTATCCATGGGCTCAACATCCGTGGATCTGAATATCTACAGATGATGAGCCCACTGCTGAAGGGCCTCAGAGGATCTCCCAGTCACAAGCATAAGTGGCTACCAGAAGAGGCCTTCTGAGGAGGCGGCGTACTACTTCTGGAGGGCCAGATGCGGCCCCTAGGTATGTTACTGCAGTGCTGCACCCTTCCTGCAGTACCCACCAGGGGTCCTGGAAAGGATCCCTGCGAATACTGACAGCCCATTCTATTCCACAGAAGCACAAAATTCAGTATTGAATGTACAATTTATCATCTTGAGAATCTCAGCCTCTGTTTTTTAAAAGAAAAATCTAGGAAACAATCCTTCCCCAGCCAAATGTGTTGGATGAACAAGGAGCTATTGTTCCACTCTCCTCCATGCACACTGGAAACTGTTTGAAACTGCCACACAGGCTGATCTTGATCCAGCTCCTGGGTGCAATGCATGCAGAGTCCCTCAACACCACAATGATGTTATAGCAAGACAAGGACTGCCTGAATCTACAGGTCTGACCTTGGTATCTGTGGGGTATCCATTCCTGGACCCCCCCCCCCATAGATACTGAAACCTGCAGATAATTAAATCTGTGGGTTGCAGACCAACAGGTCGTCCAAACACGACTGGAACCTTGTTCCAGTTGGGTCCAGATTTAGGAGTCGTTCTGATGCCTCTGGAAGCATCAGAAGGGCACTTCCAATGCTTCCAGGGGGCTTTCTGAGGCCCACAGAGACACATGCAATCTCCACAGGTCTCAGAAAACCTCCAGGACATGACTGGAATGAGTCATGGGTCTGGGACATCTTCAGTTTTGAAGTCACGCCCATCAGCAGCCATTTGCCTTCCTGAGCTTTTGTAAACTCACCTGGGAAGGCCAGCCCCCTTTCAATCAGGAAGGAAGGAGGGGGGAGGAGCCAGCCAGGAGTATAAAGCTAGGCAGGCCATCGCGTGAGGCTCTCTGCAGACGCGTGTGGCCTCTGGGAACCCAGTGCCTCGGGAACTAAGTGCCAGGTAAGGCACAAGAGTTTAGCGTCTGGGCGAGTTCAGCAGCAGGGCGAGGAGGCCAGGGCCCCATACACTGCCCTTCCTCTTCCCTAGGGAAAAGGGCTGCTATCCAGTGTACGGTTTTTAAAAGGACCCCTAAATAAAACAACAACAACAACAACAAAAAAGCTATGCAGTCAGACAGCCAGCAGCAGGGTGGGGGCTATCCAGTGTTCTGCATCGAGTGCCACATGTATGATTATATGCCTCTGGGGCATAAGTCATGGGTGTGTCCTCGATGCAAGGAGCTCCAGGCTCTCAGGGAACGCATCCGCTCCCTTGAAGCCTTGGTGGCCGACCTGGAGAAGCGCAGGCAGCCAGAGGAGGACCGTGGGGAGACTTCTGGGGACGATCAGGCTTCGTCCCAACCTCAGGCGTGCAGCTCCTCGGCTGCCCGGGTGGGAAGTCTCGGGACTGGAGGACGTCATCCTGGAGAGGAGGGAAACAATCCCCTAGGGGGGATCCCTTCTCCAGGGGATGGGCCCGTATGCGAGCGCACTCGGGATACTCCTCGGCGGGAGGGGGGTCGGGGGCTTCTTGTAGTGGGGGATTCGATTATTAGAAACATAGAGAGGGGGGTTTGCGACGGATGTGAGGACTGCATGGTGACTTGCCTGCCTGGTGCGAAGGTTGCGGACATCACTTCTCGTCTAGACAGGCTAGTAGACAGTGCTGGGGGAGAGGTAGCGGCTGTGGTGCATGTCGGCACCAACGACGTGGGCAAGTGTAGCTGGGAGGTCCTGGAGGCCAAATTTAGGCTTTTAGGCAGGAAGCTGAAAGCCAGGACCTCAAAGGTAGCGTTCTCTGAAGTGCTACCTGTTCCACGCGCAGGGCCAGCTAGGCAGGCGGAGATCAGGGGTCTCAATGCGTGGATGAGACGGTGGTGTAGGGAGGAGGGGTTTAGATTCGTTAGGCACTGGGGAACGTTTTGGGACAAGCGGGGCCTGTACAAGAGGGACGGGCTCCATTTGAACCAGAATGGAACCAGACTGCTGGCGCGTAACATTAAAAAGGTGGCAGAGCAGCTTTTAAACTGATCCCTGGGGGAAGGCCGACAGGAGCCGAGGGGCATCCGGTTCGGGACTCCTCATCCCTATGGGATGAGGATGGGGAGGTTAGAGAACAACAAGACAAAGGCAGGGTAGGAGAAGAAATTGGGAAAGGTAGGGTGATGGGATGTGATAGACGGTTTGGCACAATGAGAGGATGCGGGGACAAAGGAGCGAATAAGCAGCCCATCCTGGGGCATTCCGTGTATAAATGCTTTTATGCGAATGCCCGAAGTCTACGAGCAAAGGTGGGAGAACTGGAATGTCTGGTGACAAGGGAAAATATTGACATAGTGGGCATAACGGAAACCTGGTGGAATGCGGAGAATCAGTGGGATACCGCAATCCCGGGCTATAAACTCTACAGGAGGGACAGACAGGGGCGTGTTGGAGGTGGGTGGCCCTTTATGTTAAGGAAGGGATAGAATCCAGCAAAGTAGAGATTGAAGGTGGGTCCGACTCCACCGTAGAATCTCTGTGGGTTAAATTACCAGGCTTGTGCAGCGATGTAATACTGGGGGCGTGCTATCGTCCTCCAGACCAGAAATCTGATGGGGACCTTGAAATGAGGGAACAGATCAGGGAGGTGACAAGGAAGGACAGGGTTGTAATCATGGGGGACTTCAATTATCCTCATATTGACTGGGTCAATTTGTGTTCTGGTCACGATAAGGAAACCGCATTTCTTGACGTGCTAAATGACTGTGGCTTAGATCAGCTAGTCATGGAGCCCACCAGAGGACAGGTGACTCTGGATTTAATTTTGTGCGGTACGCAGGACCTGGTTAGAGATGTAAACGTTACTGAGCCATTGGGGAACAGTGATCATGCTGCAATCCGTTTTGACGTGCACGTTGGGGGAAGAATACCAGGCAAATCTCTAACAAAAACCCTTGACTTCCGACGGGCGGACTTCCCTCAAATGAGGAGGCTGGTTAGAAGGAGGTTGAAAGGGAGGGTAAAAAGAGTCCAGTCTCTCCAGAGTGCATGGAGGCTGCTTAAAACAACAGTAACAGAGGCCCAGCAGAGGTGTATACCGCAAAGAAAGAAGGGTTCCACTAAATCCAGGAGAGTGCCCGCATGGCTAACCAGCCAAGTTAGAGAGGCTGTGAAGGGCAAGGAAGCTTCCTTCCGTAAATGGAAGTCTTGCCCTAATGAAGAGAATAAAAAGGAACATAAACTGTGGCAAAAGAAATGTAAGAAGGTGATAGGGGAGGCCAAGCGAGACTATGAGGAACGCATGGCCAGCAACATTAAGGGGAATAATAAAAGCTTCTTCAAATATGTTAGAAGCAGGAAACCCGCCAGAGAAGCGGTTGGCCCTCTGGATGGTGAGGGAGGGAAAGGGGAGATAAAAGGAGACTTAGAGATGGCAGAGAAATTAAATGAGTTCTTTGCATCTGTCTTCACGGCAGAAGACCTCGGGCAGATACCGCTGCCCGAACGGCCCCTCCTGACCGAGGAGTTAAGTCAGATAGAGGTTAAAAGAGAAGATGTTTCAGACCTCATTGATAAATTAAAGATCAATAAGTCACCGGGCCCTGATGGCATACACCCAAGGGTTATTAAGGAATTGAAGAATGAAGTTGCAGATCTCTTGACTAAGATATGCAACTTGTCCCTCAAAACGGCCACGGTACCAGAAGATTGGAGGATAGCAAATGTCACGCCTATTTTTAAAAAGGGAAAGAGGGGGGACCCGGGAAACTATAGGCCGGTCAGCCTAACATCCATACCGGGTAAGATGGTGGAATGCTTCATCAAAGATAGGATCTCAAAACACATAGACGAACAGGCCTTGCTGAGGGAGAGTCAGCATGGCTTCTGTAAGGGTAAGTCTTGCCTCACAAACCTTATAGAATTCTTTGAAAAGGTCAACAGGCATGTGGATGCGGGAGAACCCGTGGACATTATATATCTGGACTTTCAGAAGGCGTTTGACACGGTCCCTCACCAAAGGCTACTGAAAAAAGTCCACAGTCAGGGAATTAGAGGACAGGTCCTCTTGTGGATTGAGAACTGGTTGGAGGCCAGGAAGCAGAGAGTGGGTGTCAATGGGCAATTTTCACAATGGAGAGAGGTGAAAAGCGGTGTGCCCCAAGGATCTGTCCTGGGACCGGTGCTTTTCAACCTCTTCATAAATGACCTGGAGACAGGGTTGAGCAGTGAAGTGGCAAAGTTTGCAGACGACACCAAACTTTTCCGAGTGGTAAAGACCAGAAGTGATTGTGAGGAGCTCCAGAAGGATCTCTCCAGACTGGCAGAATGGGCAGCAAAATGGCAGATGCGCTTCAATGTCAGTAAGTGTAAAGTCATGCACATTGGGGCAAAAAATCAAAACTTTAGATATAGGCTGATGGGTTCTGAGCTGTCTGTGACAGATCAGGAGAGAGATCTTGGGGTGGTGGTGGACAGATCGATGAAAGTGTCGACCCAATGTGCAGTGGCAGTGAAGAAGGCCAATTCTATGCTTGGGATCATTAGGAAGGGTATTGAGAACAAAACGGTTAGTATTATAATGCCGTTGTACAAATCGATGGTAAGGCCACACCTGGAGTATTGTGTCCAGTTCTGGTCACCGCATCTCAAAAAAGACATAGTGGAAATGGAAAAGGTGCAAAAGAGAGCGACTAAGATGATTACGGGGCTGGGGCACCTTCCTTATGAGGAAAGGCTACGGCGTTTGGGCCTCTTCAGCCTAGAAAAGAAACACTTGAGGGGGGACATGATTGAGACATACAAAATTATGCAGGGAATGGACAGAGTGGATAGGGAGATGCTCTTTACACTCTCACATAATACCAGAACCAGGGGACATCCACTAAAATTGAGTGTTGGGCGGGTTAGGACAGACAAAAGAAAATATTTCTTTACTCAGCGCGTGGTCGGTCTGTGGAACTCCTTGCCACAGGATGTGGTGCTGGCGTCTAGCCTAGACGCCTTTAAAAGGGGATTGGACGAGTTTCTGGAGGAAAAATCCATTATGGGGTACACGCCATGATGTGTATGCGCAACCTCCTGATTTTAGGAATGGGTTAAGTCAGAATGCCAGATGTAGGGGAGAGCACCAGGATGAGGTCTCTTGTTATCTGGTGTGCTCCCTGGGGCATTTGGTGGGCCGCTGTGAGATACAGGAAGCTGGACTAGATGGGCCTATGGCCTGATCCAGTGGGGCTGTTCTTATGTTCTTATGTTCAGTTGGTCTTCAGCCGCTGATTCGGGATCCACTATGGATAAAATCTGCAGGTCCAAAATCCACAGATAAAGAGGACCCATTTCTACCTAGACTTTGAACAGTCTGTGCCCTCAAGCAGTCCTTAAACAGGAATACATTTTGTAAAGTCACAGCCCAAGAATATAACAGCACAGTGCCACATCACCGCTACATTGGTTGTGAGGAATTTTGCTGATTGGCCTATAACTCCACATATCCCCACCTTCATTATTCCACAACCTACTGGTAAGTGAAACAAGTCTTCCTCAGTCCATAGCAGCCCAGATTAAAATCTGTCAACCAAGTCTGCAGTTTGATTCTGCAGTCCTATGTATTGTTTACTTGGAGGCAAGTCTCACTGTAGTCAGTAAGGCTTACTCCTAGAGAAGTGTGCCTAGAGCGACTAAGATGATTACTGGACTGGGGCACCTTCCTTATGAGGAAAGGCTACAGCCTAGAAAAGAAACGCCTGAGGGGGGACATGATTGAGACATACAAAATTATGCATGGGAAGGATAAAGTGGATAGAGAGATACTCTTTACACTCTCACATAACACCAGAACCAGGGGACATCCACTAAAACTGAGTGTTGAGAGGGTTAGGACAGACAAAAGAAAATATTTCTTTACTCAGCTTGTGGTTGAACTGTGGAACTCCTTGCCACAGGATGTGATGACGGCATCTGGCCTGGATGCCTTTAAAAGGGGATTGGACAAATTTTCGGAGGAAAATTCCATTACGGGTTACAAGCCATGATGTGTGTGTGCAACCTCCTGATTTTAGAAACGGGCTATGTCAGATGCAAGGGAGGGCACCGGGATGCAGGTCTCTTGTTATCTGGTGTGCTCCCTGGGGCATTTGGTGGGCCGCTGTGAGATACAGGAAGCTGGACTAGATGGGCCTATGGCCTGATCCAGTGGGGCTGTTCTTATGTTCTTATGAAATGTAGCTCCAGACTCAAAAGCTGTTTTAGGAATAAACTTTTTTCCCTTGCTCACCTTTATCCAGACCCTGAAAAACCTCCTCAGTAGCAAAGAGAAATAAAGCTCCTCAGCCTGTGCTGTTTTCCTAGCGAGGGTCTCTTGGATATGATGAAGCCAAGCAAGCAGACAAGTCCTTTGCAATATGAAGCAATGATGCCTTTGAGCCATCTAAGCACAGAGACAGGAGAGAAAGACAAACACAAAAGTTTCTGAACTGATTGCTGAGAGCTGTAGCCATGGAAGTCCCACTGCAACATTACTCAGACTTAATATTTAAGCTTCCATCACCACTAACCTACAGTCTTGCTGTTTCTATTCATAATTCCACATTCACGTCATGTCTTCAGAGCAAGCATGCAAACCTTTCCACTTTGTGGTTTAATAATAGACTGCATTTTCTTCACTACTTGTGATATGAAATAAACAGCAAGTTCTTGATTGGTGACCAGAGTCACAAATATCCCTGACAGGGCCAGCTTTTTGGCAATTAGGCCATTTTGGCAGAACTGGGCCCTGTGCTTCAGAGGGGCCTCAGCATGGAATTGCCCCTGCATGGAATTGCCCATGCCTCAGCATGGAACAGCATGGCATGGCAAGCAGAGCAATGTCAGCCCACCTGCCCAAATGTCTAGCCTCTGAACGGCCCAAAATGGACCTCCTGCAAGCATCTGGCAGTGACATCAGCATGTCATCACCTATTTCTGGGTGCTTTGCACCTTCAGTGCATTCAGCGCAGGTGCATGTGAGTTGGGCCATATGGTGCTCCACTTTGGGCCCCACTGTTCCTGGGGCCAGCCCTGGTTCCTGACTTTGGGTGTGAATACAGATGACTATTATTTATTTATTGGTTCTATTTCTAGTTCATCCTAAGGGCAAGCAACATGAAAATCACAGCCTAATAAAACAGAAGGTAAAATACCCACATAATACAGTGCTTGATTATATCTTGCTGATAAAAAGCTAGCCCAAAATGAAATCTAACAGATTACCCATGATAAACATTAGGTGAGAAATTACCTTGCATTACTCAGTACGCATGCATTGAGGACTCACCTTTTGCATTGTTATATCCATGTCATTTCCTTTACCCTTTTAAATTTCACCCTGGTTGTTACTCACATCCCATGTTAGAAACAGTATGACAGAGGATTTCCCATAGTCAGCACATCCATGATGTATGAGCAAATCAGAAGAGATAGGGAGGAGGAAGTAATTCCTTCCTGCTGCTTGCAGAGACATTTATTGATGGACTGGACCCTTCACACTCCTGCTGTGGATATCCTGAGGAACAGTGGGAAGCTGGTTGAGGAGTTCTTAGGCAAGTGTACAAGGAGGCAACATTTTTACTTACCACCCAATTTTGCTGAGTTTGTTCTATTAGTCTTTTCCAGGGCTCCAGACCCCATTTTTTGAGAAGAACCTTATCATAATGTGCCTTGGCTTTTGACAGGAGCTCTTGCTCCCTCTCTTGTCTTCTCTTTTTATCCAGTTCCTTCTGCATGATTAAGGAAACAGAAGAGATCCAATTCATTCATTCATTCATCCAGGACACATCATCATCAAATTAATATTTTCAATTTGGTCTTGAAACATATTAGTAGTGTAATGAGGGAGTTGCTACTAAGAGTAGCAACTAAGAACTTCTCCAGACACTGTACAGCATCAAAATATTTTCACTTTCAGTAATTATTTACACACACGCAGGTCCACTAACTGCAGTTGCTGGTTAACAGCAATTCTTCTCTTAGCTGGTGCAGCAGTCACACATCCATTTCTACAGGAATAGAGACTGTGCTAATGTCACAGGCACCTATTAGATGGTGCAATGGCTTCACTGCCAGACTCACCACAAGACCATCACACACACAAATATAATTTTGAATGATCCAACAGTTTTTTACTGTGAGATCCCATTTATATGATGTGTCTACTCATTAAGAACAATTGCTTACCAATTTAAAAACAACAATCGGAAACCCAGCCCACAACAACACTAGCCCTGCTCACTTTGTTACATGAGGACATGAAGATGGCTTATATCAGTGACTGCCAATAAAGTTCCGAAAAAATAAAATGACTGGAATGGCAATTACAAGAGGAGAACAAAAGCAGGTGGTTTCTTCACCTCTGAATATCACTTTACAGAGACAGATTAGAGTCGCACCCCCAACTTATCACCAAGTGGCCACTGACTGTCTAGTAATGAGTGCACTCTCTACTGCTAGAGGTGTGAAACAGAAATGAGTTCACAATATTCAGTTCACCATTTTCTGCAGTCTCCTTTCCTCCCGCCTCTTTTCTAGCTGAGCTTCCTTTTCTGCTGCTTCTTGCCTCTGACGCTCCTCCTCTGCAGCCTGCATCTTGACCTGAAAATGGAGAAAAAGAACAAAGCGAGCTAAACCCACCACATTTGAATTCAACTATCCCCAGCCAAGGAATAGAGAATCCGCAAACCAGATGACTGCCTAAACAGTCTTAAAACATAAGAATCTAGACAATAGAAGCTTAATGTCTTGGGCCTGCCGAGTTCTATTACGCACAGATATTCTAGGATACAAGAAGATGATTTTCCTTTACCCTGAATCAACAGATTGATGCATGCTTCTGTATTCCTGAATGTTATTAATAATTAATAACAATAATTAATGTTAATTTAATAATTACAATAACAGTGATTAGCCATGAAAACAAAGTGAGATCTCCAGGCTGAGAAGCAGTATACTCCTCAAGTACCAGACACTGGGGACAAACAACTGGAGATGGCTACCATCATCATGCTCTGCTTGTTTTCCTTCTAGAGAGGCAACTGGCTGGCCACTGAAAACAAAATGAAGAACTAGATGGACTTCAATCTGATCCAGTACATTGTCAAACTTCTATAAAATAAGACAGTACTTTGTCAAACTTCTATAAAATGCTTCATGGTATACCTTGTAACTTATGAGGCAGACCATGAAGCGTTTTACCATGAAGAATTTGGTTTTCATTTTCAGATAAGATACTGGGCCTGCACCTTTGGTTTTCTTACTAATTTTTACCTGGCTTGATACTACTCTGCTTTTCATTCTGTTTTTTGTTCTCCAACCACAACAACCTAAAACTTCCCTCATGGGAAGAAAAGACTCAAGGCTAGCATTCAATTTTATTTACCAGATTCTCCTCTTCTCGTTTTTTCTTTGCTTCTTCCAGTTCCCTCCTTCGTTCTGCTCGCTGAATTGCCCTTTCTTCCATGGCTAGGGAATTGAGGCAAAAGGGGAATTGCTCCATTAAAGCAAATGGAGCTTTGGGACACAGATAATGTATCATTCTGTTTGTTGTACTTGACTTGACCTCACAATACCAATGAAAAAGAAAAACCTGCCCTGCTGCAGCAGACCGATGGTCCACTTAGCTTAACATTCTACCATGACAGTGCTACAGAGACAGAGAACATGATGTGCAGGACAAAATGGTGACATTATCCTGTAGTCCCCAATACAAGGTAGTTAAAATTCTATTATGTCAGAAAATGGAGCAGAACTGAGGAGGAACAGAATGTGACTGAACTTACTGGTATTATGGATGTGTATTGTGACTGATGGTTTCCTACATCCATTTCAGACAGAATTAGATCTCATCCCAGTCATTCATCCTAACTAGTATTCAACCATCCTGAACACCTGTCCCTCTCTATGCTACACCAGACACAAAACCCTGTCACCAAGATGGGGTTAACCAAAACAAGTCTTTGTAAAAGTCATGGGAGTCTCATGGAAGATCCTAGGGAGCAAGAGGTAGCAAGCAGGACAACATCAGTTCAGGTTTCACAATACTCTGTGAGGCAGTTTACAGAGAAGACAGTGGCTCATCCAAGGTCACCCAGTAAGCAACACATGTTCACACTGTGACTCATCATGTGTAAGTTCACACCACTTTGGAAAAAGCTCTGAAAGCTATATAATCAACTATCTTGGGGGCAGAGCCTGAACTAATACTGAATTGTGAAGATCTGGTGATGCTTTGTCATTCCTTAACCTAATGCAGCAATTGTCAAATTTTTCAGCATTGGAACCCAACTAAAAAAATGTTTCACTTTACCAGCAGCTAAAGTCTCTGTGGTTATAAAGATCAGTGGACAGCAGACACAAGTAGCAGGTTGTTTAACCCCTGATGCACAAAGCCTCATCTGCCCTGTCAGTTTCATGAACCATCCAAAATTGGGTTGTGACCCCACTGACTTAATGTGCTGTACTGCATTGTCTGTTCATTTACCGGAACTTCCCACAAGCATCCCAGGAATGGACATAAGCAAGGATTATACCTTTGAGTATGGGATGGGGTGAGGAAAGCACCTTCAGGTTCTTCCTGCTTTGTGCAGCTGGTTGGTGATTTTCTGACCTGAAAGAATCAGGCAGTGAAAAAGAGACAGTGCAAGAAAGCAAACATTTCACCTAGAGAAGGAAGACATTTATGCAATACAAAACAATCAGTGATTAGTTCTCTTTAAAATAAAAAAACCACCTACTCTCCTAGTCTGTAAAGCCATGTTAACTACAGTCCTCCCTTCACAAAGGAGGAGCATATGTAAATCCGCTGAAATTTATTTAACAGATTTATATCCCAGCAAGACGAAGCGTCACTATCACCACCTATATCAGCTGGTATCTTTTTAAGCTATACTGTGCCCTTCCCCTTCACAGAGAAACACCAACTGCCTTGGGAGGAAGACAAAACTTTTGCATTCTAAAATCATGTATAACAATACTGCACCACATTTAGCAATGTTCATCTTCTAACAAACCCACAAATAAGTTTCAAAGCATCACAGTGTTGCTTTGAGGCCGCTACCCCAATTGGATACTGTGTGGACACACTGGAGAACTAGATCTATGTGTTCTTGGTTCTTACCTTAAGGGCTGTGTATTCTTGTAATTTGATTGATTCTGATTTTCTTCCCTAGTCTTTGGAATAGGATTGTCAAGTACCATAGTAACAGCTGTAGCTCGCTCAGCATCCTCCCTGGCCCTCTTCAGCCTCTCGTTTTCCCGAAGTTCAAGAATTAGCTTTTGCTGCTCTTGAAGTTGCCACCTCTGTTCTTCAATCAGCTGCTGCTGGAAGGCATGACGATGTTCAAAGGGTCTCAAGAAGGCAGGACCCACTTTTTGACTGGGGGTAACGAGACGCTGTGTGGAATTTTGCAGTTGATTTCTAAACATGGCCCGGTCCTGTGCATTCAAAGCAGCATGCTTCAGGGTGACCTGCCATGCCCATTTGGGCTGCTTTGGTGAATGAAGATCCAATTTCTGACCTGTTTCTGGAGAAGAGGAATTTGCTCTTTCAACTTCTGCAGTTGAGGGCTCCTCCTGAAAAAGGATGAAATGCTTTTTACCAATAATAAAAATCAAAATCTCAGTTCTCACTCAACTAGCATTTTTGATATATGAAGCTGTAACTGCTCCCAGAGCCTCTCAGAGAGTGCTCCACTGGAGAACACCTTTGCCATATCCTATCCACCCAACTGTAGAATTTCCCAACTGTAAAAGCTGTCTGCCACCAAAACGGCCTCATGCAGCAGTGGGCTGTCTCTCTCTCCAAGCAGAGGCTGGACAGTCAACTGCCAGGGATACTGCAGTATTTGTCTATACTGAGCATGGGTTGAACTACATAATCGCCAAGGTCCCTTCCATTTCTAACATCCTATGAAATTTTGCAGGTAGAACGTCTCAAGTTCTCTCCCTGGCACCTCTACTCAAGGCTGGGAGATCCCTGTCAGAAACCCAGGAGAACCAGTTACTGTTGACAATGCTGGATGGACCAAGGATCTAACTACATAATGCAGTTTCTTATAGTTTTGTGACTTACTCTTTGTGATTTATTTACAGGTTGATCCTGGAAATCTTTAGTCTCATTAATTTTTTTGATATCCAATAAGCCATCCATAGCAAGTTTCCCTTGCACCACTCCCTCCAGTAACTTTGCCATTTTCCTCTTTGTTTCCTCCTTTTTCAACTGCAGCTCTCTCTTTTCCACTTCTGTGTGGCTCCAGCATTGCCATTCAACAAAACAACGGCGCAAAATGCATTTGTGATTAAACTCTGTAGCCAGTTGTTTTTTTCTGAAACAAACAACAACATGCCCATTAAAGTTAATGGGACCCACCACCACAACCTACCCTGGAATTTCCACCTAGACTTTAGAACTGTTTCAGTTCCAGTAATACCTTTAGCAGACAAAATGGGCAAATGCAGACTAAGAAAAAATACATGCAGGAACATGTGTTTACAAAAGTAAGGGCAGACTCCTAAGCAGGTCTACTCAGAAGTAAGTCCTATTGTGTTCAATGGGACTTACTCCCAGGAAAGTGAGGTAAGGATTGCAGCCTAAGAGTCATAGCTCTTTTTTTTTCAAGTAAAAGAGTTATGACTCTTAAGGCGCAATCCTAACCCCTTATGTCAGTACTTTCCAGCACTGGCATAGCTGTGCCAATGGGACGCGTGCTGTATCCTGCAGCTGGGTGTCACTCACTGAGGCTTCCTCAAAGTAAGGGAATGTTTGTTCTTTTACCTCAGAGCTGCATTGCCCTTATGTCAGTACTGGAAAGCACTGACATAAGTTGTAAGGATTGCGCCCTTACTTGTGTAAACACGTGTTCCTGCTTGTTGATTACAAGCTTTATAACTATTGCAGTAACACTGAGCAGAAAAGAGGCTGGCGTTAAAAGAGCTCAATTGGGTATACTCCCCATCAGAGGCATTAGGCCAAGGAAAGCAACTCAGGATATGCTGCCTGCAAAAAGCCTTCTCTGAAATGACTAGCCTATGGGCAAGTTATCATGCAACAGCCATACAAGACTGCATGGCTCAGATCATTCATTTAATTGATAAATTTATATCCCATCTTTCCCATGCCAAAGCAAATGCCTAAGACAGCTTACAAAGCTCCGTAGTAGAGCACACATGAGTTTTTACAATAATTGTTCTACGGGCAGCTCGCAGAACCTTTCTCTTCCAGATGGAATCCTTCACGGCATCGTCGTCACAACTGGCATCTGGATATGCCTTCCAAGCTTCCAAAAGGAGCAGTTTCAGGTTGGCCAAGCTATAAACAGCGACTCCTTCTGGCTTTGTCGTCTCACGACAGTTTTACCAACTTTCAGTCACCAATCCAAAATTCAACCAAGACTGCTCCTGCTTCGCATTCTTCAGGCAGTCTTCTGCTCAATGCCCAAAGCACACCTGCTGCCATATATATCTCATGTGCCTTACTCTGCCTATCCCTGCATTAGGCAATCAGATTCCTACTTTATAATCAGTGAAAGAATAGATTCTTTCAAAATGGCATTTACTTATCAAGGTTTTGTGACCATCAAGACCGTGAGTTTAGGCTCATACCGCAAGGTCCAAGAAGAAAAACACAAACAACAACAACATCATCAGAAATAGTTGACAAGTTTTACTCTTCGCAATAGTAGTTATAGAAGCTTATACTATGCTAACCGTGGTAGGCTTTGTGGGAGGGACACAGGGAAGTATGGCCTTCACAGTTTAAAACATAACTTCCAGCAGAGCCAGCCATGACATGAAGTAAAGTCAAACAGTTGCTTTGAGTTGAAGATTCCAAAGGGAGAAATCATGTTAAATGCTACTACCTGTTTTGGTCCCGAAGTTGGTTCTCCATTTTCTGAGTCTCCTGCTCCAATTTCTGAGACCATGTGTAGTCTCTCCAGGCCCGCAAGGCCTTCAGTTGGCACTTCCAGTCAGCAAGGGCCCTTGCTTTTCCCATCTTAAGCCTGAGATCCAGAATAACCTTATACCAGGCAGAAAAGTACTTCTGAAGGCACTGCATTATTAAGATTAAGGAAATAATTATATACCATCATGACACTCACTGCTCAGTCATTCCAGTTCTCTTAGTCCAACATTCTGAAGACAGCAGCAGGTGCTTCAAGCTCACTTGATGCTATACCTCTCGTCTTCACCAGTATCACAAACTCTCTGATTTGAAAACAAAGGCGCCAACAGGAGCCTTTTAAATACAAAACTAAACATTTTGTTCCTGTCTTGCCTTCATAACAGATTGCTCCTCCCTTCACCTTGTCCGAAATAATCTTAAGTGTGACAGTAACAAAGGGTAGTTATTGAAATGTCATTTTCTGTTTCAAGTTTTCTCCCTTTAAAAACCTTTAAAATATCTTAGATCTACTCAGGTCTTTAAATACTTTCTCATTACCTTTGTGGCACCATAATTACATAAATCACTGTAGCTACATGGGCATGCAAGTGGGATCTCCCAGCTAGAGAGTAGGCACTCAGGTGAACAAAGCCAGAACAGATACAACTCTTCACTGACTGTTAAAGAAGGGAGATGAAAAGAAGCATATGTGCATAGCCAAAGTGACACTGGCCTTGTTTATCATTACAAGTGCTCCTCCCTTCCCTTCCATCAGAGAAAGAGTGCATGAACCCAAAGTTCATGCTTGTAACACTAGACTATGATGTAGAGTTACATCTGAATTAAGCCATGGTGTTGTATTTCCATGTACGAGGTGGTTTTTACAGCAAGTCCCAGCTTTGCCATTCATCAGCTCACTTGCTACCAACAATGCTTTTTTGCCTTTTCTCAATCCTTAAGCTCTTAAGGAACATTCTGCGATCTCTGTGACTGCTTTTTACATGTATTAAGACAGCCTGATGAGCAGAGTTTCTTGGCTGAGTGAGAGCTCCCCAAAACCCAAGTTGGGATAAAACAGAGGATGAATATTCTCACCTTATGGTTTGCAGTGTCAATCCTGCTCAGTAGTTCTTGCATTCTGCTTTGTTTCTCCTTCCTTTGTTGTTCTTTCTCACAATCCAGATGGGCTGGCACAGCAAGAGGCAGGCCAACTCCTACCTGCTTCTGCATGTGATTCAAATTGTGCCGCTTCCTTTCCCTAAAAATAAAAAAATTCATGAGAAGTCAAAGGCAAATATTAGAGAGCACATCTCACTCTAAATTAGTTCTCAAGACTTTACGTTTAGGTCTGGAATATGGGGTATCTATGGCATCTCAACTTTTAATCTACATTATCTCTCACTCTTACTGTTTCCTACACCAGTAATATTCAGTGCATTAATATCACATAGTTCAAAAGAGTACTGTTCTAATAATATCATATAGCAAAGAATTACATTTCATAAAAATAAAAGAAAATATCAGTTAGAAATTGTATAAAATCATTGTTTCAAATATTGCTTAATAACAGTGGCAGTATAATGGTTTTAAGCTACAAAGGCAGCTGGAAAATGAACATATGCCTTATACCGAGTCAGACCACTGGCCCATAAAGCAACTGCTTCACATTGCTAAACCCATAATGAAGAGTAAAACTGCACTTTCTTTTAACTGCACTTAAAAGACATTCCGTATTTGACTTTTCATCAGGACCTTTTGATGTTGGCCCTTGAATGGAGTGATGCCTAAATTTTATGACTGAGATCTTTAAAAAAATTCTTGGAAGAAAGCTCATTAAACTTAATGGGACTTCCAAGTATGCATGCATAGAACTGAGTGGCATTCTCATAATTTTGAGAAAGATTATGTAATGTAGGACATCCTTAATAAACATGTTTTGGCTCCTGATTTAATCTGTACAGTATAAACGAAGGTAGCCATTGAGCTTTCCTGGATAGTTGTTTCAAACTGCAAGCTGAGAAGATCTAGGAGCCAGAAAAAGCAGTTTCCACCAACTTCTCAAAATCAGAATAAGATTTCACTGTGTCCAGGAGCTGAAGACAGGGATGGGACAGGACAGAGACTAAGCTTGGAGGAATTTGCAGAACCTTTGTTACAGGATATTTACATTAATTACATATATATCCCTAGAATTCAAGAGAGTGAACATAGTATTCCCATTCAGGCATTGACCACAGCCTGTCTTCAACAAGATTTCTGAAGCTTAAGATTGCTTAAGCTTCAACAAGATTTCTGTATCATCAAACCATGGCCAGAACCTAAAATGTACTTAACTAACCATGTTCTCTTAAGCTTACATTTTACGTGCTTCTTCCATGATGTGCCTTTTCTCGACCATCTCTTTTCTTAGCATCACCACCTGTTTTTGAATTTCCTCTTCTTCCCTCCTAGCTTTTAGCAATTTCTTCTTGTTCTCCTCTTGGAGCTGCTTCTGGGCTTCTGACACTGCAGCTTTTTTCAGGGCTTTCTCTTGTTTCTGAAGCTCTAACTCCTGCTGCCGCCTCAGACGTTTTTCTTTTACCTGAACACAAACAAAGCAAAAGTTCAGAGCAAAGACAATAACTCATTGTTTTATACTACTGGAACTCCTAGAGTAAAAATAGAATTTAAATGTGTTATTCAAAACCAATTCATACTTGCAAATGAGTATGTTCTTTTTCAAAGACATCTGTTCTGACAGTTGCATGGACAAATGGAATGTATGAACCAGAGTCCCACACATATCCTCTTCTTGCAGTTTACATGCCTACAGTGGCATCCTTAGAATCCTTGAGGACAAAAGCTGTGCGGATGATTAATGGTGAAATCTCCTCATATCTCCATGTGATCATTTCCTCCACAACCAGCACGTACAAAATTCTAGCTAATATGTGGGCTTACAAACTATTGGGCAAAAACAATAAAAAATGGAAGTCATGGGTGCAATGGTATTCTAAAAACTGGCCTCTGTTGCAGCACACAAAAATACATGGTGAGGGATAAGAGGACCTTGAATACACACTGATATCATCCACAGAAGACAATTTATCAGGTACTGGTGGGGCCTTGGTATCCACAGGGGATCCATTCTCAGACCCTATGGATACCAAAAACCGTGGATAATGAAATCTGCAATTTCAGCCCCTTTTAACCCACTGGAGGCAAATGGTGCTCCAGTCACCTCTGGAGGGCTTTCTGGCCTCTGAGGGCTTCAGAATGGCCATTTTGGCCAAAAAAAAAACCCCGCAAAAAACCCAGAAGTGACTTTTTTGCCCTTATAAAGCATTCTGAGGCATGGAGAAGCCCTCTAGGGGCTTCCCCGGATCTCAGAATAAGGCATAAAAACGTAGGGCAAGGTTGGGCCAAGTCCGGGGGACCTGTATTGAGCCAGATTCAGAATCCATGGATACAGAGGATACAGAGGCCCCACCTGCATTTAGTTTTGATCTCAACTGAACTACAGCACAGCAAGCAATCAGTAAACTCCAACTTAGAGCATAATCCTATGCATATCTACTCAGAAGTAAGTACTGTGGTGTACAAGAGAACTTACTCCCAGGAAAGTGTGGATAGGATTGTAGCCTGAGACAAAATGTTTCAATACTCCATCCAATACTCCAATACTTTTGGCAATTGTACCAGTGTACCAAAAGGTCATTCTACTCCAAGTTAAGGGTTTTTAATGTATAAATAATGCTTCTTTTCTTCACCTGCTTATGCCTCAGCTCCATGGTAATCCGTGGGTCCCTGGATTTCCTCTTCTCCTTGAAATCTTCAATTCTAAGGTCTTCCAATATACCACTGTCCACAACTTCACTTTGCAAGAGATGCTGCAAAAAATCTTGCACTGCGGTACTTTCCATTTCTTGTTCCAAATAACCATACAAATCTAGAATGTATAGGTCATATTAAAGATTGAGAAACTACTGCAATAAAATCCCTGTAGGGCTATATGACCCAAATCAATGAAAAGTGTGAATTGCTTGAAGTGTTTATACACTTTGAAAGGCATATGCTCCTTTCTCTGTAATTTATCTTGCTAACATTACATGGAAAAGTATTTGGGAGAACAGGTTTCCTCATATGGTATTATTAGAACAATTAACTTGAGTATTTTAAAATCCACAAAGGCAAACTGATTAATAAGGGAGCTGACACTTAGCCTCTGGAGGCCCTGACACTTTGAACATTTTTTATTGATTTTATTTAGAAGACTATACAACTTTGTGTTTCACAAACATTTTTGCCCCTACAACCACTGCCCCTTGTGAGCTATTTTTTTAAGGAAGGGCAACAAATAGTAATCACTTTCATTCTGAACTGGCATCGTTTCTTCAGACTGTGGCCAAATCAGATTGACTACATGGAGCCATGACATCATCATGTTCACAATGTTCACTGAAATCATGGTCTTGAAAAGAGGCAGTTTAAGGGGGAAGACTACCAGACCAGCTGCCAAGAGGAGTTCTAAATACCAAGCAAAAAGGTCTAAAAAAGCTTACTACGGGAGAGCCTTGAGGAACATTTTCCCCAGCCTGCAAGAGTCCCACTTGCATGCCAAAAAACGTTTACTGGGAAGTATCTGGAATAGTCTGAAAAAACATTTTACCTGACAATCGGTTTCCTTACATAATATGTGCAAGCGCATGGAAAAATATCAACATTCATTTTCCCCCCACAATATCTGATAAAGCTTAAATCATGGATGTATTACTAAAAACAAATAAAAGGCATTTTTTGAAAGACACAAGGCACAACCACAGACTAAAAATACACACACACAGATGGAAAACATCAGTTGGGCTAAGAGCACCTACCTGTGTGAATGGAGAGAAAAAAATTTCAAAGATACAGAACAAGGCATTTCCAAGCAGAGCAAACCAGAAATAAACTTATTTTATAACATCTTTTGCTTTTTTACACACACCATTCTTTTAGCAGTACCAAGGGAAATACTTCAGATCCACATGTTAAAGTTAAGGGAATGTTTTGTTTTTACAAGAAATGCAAACTAAGATATTTCGTTACTACAGCTTTTTGCTTGTAATGTTTGTACTGCTCAATCAATATTAATTTTCAAAGCAAATACAGATTTCCCTAAGCATTTTTAGTCACTATGTGTCACAAACAGAACAATCTCAACACATCACCATATTATTTTCTTGGAAAGTATATTTTCCAAATTCAAGGTTGTGACCTTAAGCACACTTACTAGGGAGTAAGTTTCCTAAGACTCATTCTGAATTCATCCCAGTTAAAACTGCTTAGGGTTGCACTGCCCTATTTGAAATCAGATCAAGTTCTCTCACCATCAAACTTCTCATACTTCTGAAAACCAACAGAGGGCTCCCCAGAAGGAACAGAGCGAGCAGATGGATCTTCAGCAGTGTCTTCTTGATCACTTGCCAGTTCTAACTTCAGTTTTGAATTCATCCAGTCACTGAGAAGCTCCTGAGCTACATTGATGAAAGTGATCAACAAGGAAAATGGGGTCAGATGAGACTATTTATTTTGATGACATTTATATAGCCATCAACAATAACAAGACCTGCTGGGTGGGAACAAAGGTCTATCAAGGTTAGTATCCTCCACAGTAGCTAAGATGTCTCTGGTAAGCCCACAAGCACAAGATGAAGGTAAACTTCTCGTCTAGCTGTTACATGCTAGTAACTGGTATTCAGAGGCATCCTGCGTAATGTTTCTGAATGTGAAGACTAGGAGCATTGATAGCTTTTTCATCCATGAATTTGTCTGATCTCCTTTTAAAGCCATTTATACACATCATACCTTGTGACAATTTAGGGCCCAATCCTATCCAGTGGGATTTCATATTCAAGGGCCGGTGCAGCCGTGCCAATAGGGCATGCACTGCATCTTGTGATGGGGCAGCAGTCACAGAGGCCTCCTTAAGGAATAGGAACATTTGTTCCCTTACCCTGGGGCTGCACTGTGGTTGTACCAGGGCTGGAAAATTGGATAGGATTGGGCCCTTAGTGAATTACAAAAGTGAATTAAGTACTGTGAAATGTACTTCAACTCTTCTGAATCTCCTGCCAAATAGTTTCATTGGATGGATGATCCCAGGTTAAGTGATGAAAATGGGAGAAAACTTTCTCAGCTTATTCATTTTCTTCATATACTGCATAAATGTATAAAACTTAACATGTCCCTTCTTAAGTCCCTTTTTTTTGGTAAACTAAAAGCCTCAGATGACATAACATTTCCTTATAACAGAAAATTGACCACTGACAACCACCCCCAATAGCAGTACAAGTAGTCAATCTCCAGCAAACTTCAGGTACACCTTGGAGCTGCAATTCTCAAAAGGCAGTTTGCAATACAGCAGGGTGCATGTCTCTTATTTTCCAATTAAACCATCTCAAAAATGCCAAAGGTGCTTTTGGGTGCACCTCACACAGCACACAGTATGTGGCCAGTGACTGCAGGTGGATGATTACAAGTTTTTTTCTAGATTGGAGTGGTCAACCTTTCAGCTTCACGGCTCTTAGACCTTTAACAATTGTGTAGAGGTGAGAATTTCAGCAGGTGCACCTTGTCATCTGTGAGATGACAAGCTGCACCTACTGAAATTCCCTCTTCTACACAATTGTTAAAGGTCCAGGACCCCAAAAGTTGAAAGGCTGACCACGCTTGTTCTCTCTAGATCAAAAGGAGCTAACAGTATCATGGTTAGGAAATACCTTCGACATATGCCTCATCATGATCTTGCAACTGCTCTGTTGTTTCCAAATCCAGCGCTGGACCATGAAGACTTCGAGAATAAGATGACTTTTTATTAGAAAGGGCTTCAGAAACAGCAAATTCAGAGGCGTGCTCCACTCTCTAAGAAGAAAAGAATGAGATACAGAAAAATACTGTAGATACAGCTGGATATACTACAGCAGGGGTGTCCAAAGTTTTTGGCAGGAGGGCCACATCAGCTCTCTGACACTGTGTCGGGGGCCGGGGGAAAAAAGAATTAATTTACATTTAAAATTTGAATAAATTTACATAAGTTTACATAAATGAATATATTAATGATGAACTTATATTAACGAATGAAGGTCCTGCAATAGCTCAATGCCTATAAAATGCCTTGTACAAAGCAAGGCGGGCCTTTCCTTTGCTTCCGCTGCTGCATCACAGATGTGAAAGAGCAAGCAGTGGAGGGAGCTTTCATCCCACAGTTCACAAGAGAGGTCAAACAGTTGCCCTCATGCTGAGAGAAGTTGTGTTGGGCCAGTGTGGGCTTCAACAAATCTCCAGAGGGCCAGAGGCTCATTGGAGACTGGGGGATCTCTGAGGGCCGCATTGAGAGGCCTTGAGGGCCACAAGTGGCCCCCGGGCCGGGGTTTGGGCACCCCTGTACTACAGGGCAGATAGCGGGAGTAAGATTAACATGCTTTGCATACCTAAAGTCCTAGGTTCAATTCCTGACATTTTTAGTTAAAGATTTCTGAAACAGCAGAGCTGAAATATGATGAAGAGGAAAGTTGGAGACTAAAACCCAAATGAGGTATTTTTTTACTTCATACTTCTGCTCTGTCCCCTATTCCTCCCACTCCCTGGATTTTGAAAAAGAACTGAGGCACACCCATTAAATGGGAAGAGCACTTGGAATACTGCCTCAGGCTTCAGGAAGCCTTGGGCCAGTCCTATTAGGATCACAACCTTGTAATCCAATCTTATCCAGGATGATTTTTTGGAAGTCCCACTGAATAAGTAAACAAACACACCACATCACTTTTCACTCTTACCTTAATCCAATGCTCCACACTGTCAGGATCAAATTTTGGCTGGGAGACAAAAGAGATTAAAAACAGTTTAGCATCAACTCACCCCTTGAGCATTCATATTAACATGATATTTAAGGACCTTTTTGTTTAAATTGAAGATTGTACTTCCTTACAAGGCCGAAGGCATACCAGGGCTATAATTACAAACAGAATACATTACAGAATAATAGTGCAATTATTATTCTGCATTACAGAATAGTGCAATTCCATTCAAGTTTGCTCAGAAGTCCTACTGTGTTTAGTGAGACTTAGGGCACAATCCTAACCAGATCTACTCAGAAGTAAGTCCTATTTTGTTCAATGGGGCTTACTCTCAGGAAAGTGTGGTTAGGATTGCAGCTTTACTCCCTGGAAAGTGTGCACAAGATTGCAGTGTTCATCTCTCACTGAAATGACTGTGACTTACTTCTGAGTAAATACAATTAAGATTATGTTGCTTAACAACTGCAGAAGCTCCTTCAACCATGTTCCCTTTCAGGGCTTAGCACTGCTGGAAGGGACATTTGGAAGTGACTTGCAAGAAACTATTTCTCAGTGCCTGAAAGTACTGAATACCCTTTCACTTTGCATATTGTCAACAGCCATGTTATAAAACAAATTCCCATTGAAACAATGTAATGGTGTCCTCAATGATATTAAGCCATCCAGTGCGATAATGACAAAGTTGTGTGGCAGTCAATAAACCGCATTTTGCATATTTCAAGCCATATAGGATGTTATCAAGCCATCTTTCCTTTGGTCTTCCTCGTGGTCTTTTCCCAGTACTTGTGGCATCATATACTTGCTTGACTAGGTGGGAGGTTCGTACACAGTGTACGGCCAAAACAGCGCAACCTGGATTTTAAAACCTGCACTGAAGGGGGTTTCTCATCTGCTTGGATTCATACAGCTTTATTTCTCCATTGATACCACCACCTAACTTTCATTATTTTACACAGACAGTGGGTGGCAAAACTGTCTATTTTCTGTTGATCATGTTTCTTCAGAGTCCAGGTCTTGCAGCCATGTAGTAAAGTAAGAAATGCCACTATAGGCTGATATTGAAAAAGCCAGTCTGCAGAACAAATTACACAAGATGATTCGATAAGCTGAGGCAGTAGACTTCTGGCCTGTTCCACTTCAGAGAGTAGGGCCATATTTTGGAATCCTTCCTCCATGCAAAATAACATCACTGCCTATAGTAAATGAGCACATCAGGGAAAAGTCTTAGCATGTTTCTTGGTTTGCATACAGGATTTTGTTGTTTTGTGCTTGTAGGAGGCTTTCTGAATATGACTCCACTGCAGCCTTAAGCAGACAGAACAGAATTTTACCCCCACTCAGAGCCCCATCCTATGCTTGTCTACTCAGAAGTAAGCCCATTAGAGTGAATGGGGTTACTCCCAGGAAAGTGTGGACAAGACTGCAGCTTCAGAGCCCCATCCTATGCAGGTCTACTCAGAAGCAAGCCCATTGTAGTCAACGGGGCTTCCTCCCAGGTAGCGGTGCCCAGGACTGCCACCACGCATAGTGACGAATAAAGGCTGGATCCAAGCGGCGGCAGACCGGCGAGACTTCAAGGGCTTTCAAGGCCTCGCCTCCTACCTTCCGCCGCGGCGAGGGCCGGCAGAGACGCCGCCAGCGGTACAGTTCGGGTCGGTGCCTGACGACGTCCATAGCAGCAGGAAAGAGACGCGCGCTTTCCTCTTGCGGTCGCCTCTAGGCAGGAGCGCGCGGGGAACAATGGGAAATAAAGTCCTTCCCTTCGGGAGAGCGCCGCAAACTGGGAAGAATCGCAAACTACGTCACCCAGGCCGCCTCGCGAGCCCGAGGCCGGCGTACTCCGGAGTCGCCATGGCAACGCCGCCCTGGGGAAACCGTTTCTTCTCGCGATCGTCGCTCCGTGATGACGACGGGCATTCTGATTGGCGAGCCGGCGCGTGGAGGTTGCTGCTGCTCTGAGTGCGCGCGCAGACGTTGGTGGGGCTCACGCGCTGGGCGAGGTGGCGCTGAACTCACTCGCCCCTCCCGAGGTCCCCGTGGCCGCCGGGTCCTGCGCGTCGCAAACCAGCCCGTCTCTGCTGTGCCACACGCGAGGAAGCGGGTGGGTGTGGGCGCTGTACCGCGAAGGAGACAAGAGCTTCCTTACCCGGCGTGTCGTTGAGCTGTGGGACTCCCTGCCACAGGACGCGGGGAGGCGTCTGGCCTGGGTGCCTTTAAAAGGGGGCTGGACAGGGTCCTGGAGGCAAAGTTCATCACAGGTTACAAGTCTGTGGAACTCCTTGCCACAGGAGGTGGGGAAGGCGTCTGTCTTGGATGCCTTTGAGAGGGGGCTGGACAGAGTCCTGGTGGAGGAGGCCATCACGGGTTACAAGTCTGTGGAACTTCTTGCCACTGGTTTGGTCTGTGGAACTCTTTGCCACAGGATGTGGGGATGGCATCTGTCCTGGATGCCTTTAAAAGGGGACTGGACACAGTCCTGGAGGCACAGTTCATCACAGTTTACAAGTCTGTGGAACTCCTTCCTGCTGGATTGGTCTGTGTAACCCCATCAGGGTTATAAGCCCTGATGGGTATGTGCAGCCTCCTGGTTTTGGAAGGAAGCTACCTCAGAATGCCTGATGCAACAGAAGGCACCAGGATGTGAGTCTCTTGTTGTCTTGGGTGCTGCCTTGAGGCACCTGGTGGGCCACTGGGAGATACAGGAAGCTGGACTAGATGGGCCTGTGGCCTGATCCAGCAGGGCTCTTATGAAAGCACTCCCTTGCAACTGGTATTCAGAGGCACACAGCTACTGAACCTGAAGCACATAGCAAGTGGTTCTTACACATTTAGCACCATTTTTTAGAATGAGAATCTGTCAGGTTCTGCAGTGACATCATCAAGCAGGAAAATTTTTAACAATCTTAGGCTGCAATCCTACCCACACTTACCCAGGAGTAAGTTCCATTGAATTTCATTGTTAAAAGAATATACATAGCAGCTTGTTAAAAGTACAGGGCTGTAACATTTCCCCAAATGCAGTCACATACCATGGGAGCATTAAGTCTAATATATTAAAAATAAAATATTGAAATGACCCTGGTGGGTCCCAACACACAGTTTGAGAAACACTGGAGAGTGTAGTGATTAGAGTAGTGATTGATAACTTGTTCTCCATTAATTTGTTCAAACTCCTTTTAAATCCATCCAAACTACAGGTTGAGACTAATTATTGACATGGGTTCCATTCCAAGCACTCACGTGGATGGCAAAAATGCATTATAGCCAATTTAAAAAACAAAGTTTCTTTGCTCCTGTGATTTAAAAACAGCCTTGCTGACCTTTGTGATGTAAGATAAGAGTCATTAAAAAGACAGTCCATCAATCAGTCCTCCTCCAAGAGCTTAGAAAGGAACTTCACTCAGCCCCTCCCTTCACCAATGCAAAGTGATCACTTTTCTTTCACGTGTTCAGGGGGAAGGGAGGGGTCCCCTGGAGAGAGAAGGATTGATGGATTGTCAGCCAGCTGCCCCGCCCCCCTCTCTAAGGAGGCTATTGTTAAAGGACTGTTCAGTTTTTTAAACTGATTTTAAAGGGATGCATTTTTCTCCTCCAGGAATCAGCACATTCCTTCTCATTTGCAGGGGCCATTCATGTTGAGTCAAATCTGTGTATAAAAAATCCATGTATAAATAGGCTGGACCTGTATCACCATATCTTGGGACAACAGATTCAAAAGACTAATTATGTGCTATGTGAAGAAGTATTGAATCTCCTTTTGTCTCTTGCCAGTCAGTTTCATTGGCTGAGCCCTGACTCTCATATTAGAGCAATAAATCTTCTCTGTATCTCTGTATCTTTTCCACATGATTCATAATTTTATAATAATTTATAGTCGTGTTTTCCTTTGATCACCTTTTTTTCCAAGCTAAAAAGCCCCAAGCATTGTAACCTGTGGGCCAGTATTTTATCACCTCCGTGATGGTGCTAAAGTTGCATTATGAAATGAATTTTTTGGGGTATAAATTAACATATGTTCTGGGGACCCATGGAAGATGGTAGCAGCTTCCATAAACAGGAAAAAAGGCATCATTATTTGATTAGCCAGATAAATAACAACTACTCCCTCTTACCATTTTAGACTGAGCTGGTCATGCAAGTAGCCCATGTGTCTACTTGTGTGAGCAGTTACTGCATCTGAATAAGGGCCTAATCCTATCCAACTTACCAGCACCAGTGCAGCAGCAATGCAGCCCCAAGATAACAGAACAAACATTCCCTTACCTTGAGGAGGCCTTTGGTACTGTTTCCCACCACAGGATGCAGTGCACACCCCATTGGCACGGCTGCATGGAGCTGGAAAAGTGGATAGGATTGGACCTTACTCCGTAACATCTATGCTGACACAATATGATCCTATGTAAGTTTACCTAGACATAAATCCAAGTGAATTTAATGTAGACTACTCTCAAGTAAGTGATCATGGGATTGCCAGTTTATACTGCAATTGTATGTGTGCTTATTTTTGAACAAATTTCTTTGAACTCAGGGGCTTGCTTCTGACTAAGCTTGCATGCTGTTAATCTTTTCTCTAATTTCTTAGTGCATATACAGCTGTAAGAGGATCCTAGGCAGTGTTTCTCGAGGTTTGTCCTCCGCTGTACCACTTCGCGTAGTCCTATACATACATACTCAAAGCATACATACACAAAGCATACTCCTATACGTACTGCGGAATAAGAGTAAGAGAAGGAAGTAGTCATGGTCACTTTGGAGGGGAACATAAAACAACAAAACAGGAAAAGAAAGTCTGATTGATTGGTGAGGTGAAGGAGATGCCTGCACAATTTGAGACTCTCATAGCTCAGCAGAAAACCCATTGGCTAATGCATGAGCTGCATCAGTACAGAATTTGTGGAAGAAAATGTAGAGTTGTGTGGTGATTCTGTACTTTCCTGTATGTTAGTTGCAACCTCTTCAACCTCCCCAGACTGAGAGCAAAGTCCAAAGTCCAGCTGAAATGTCTGCGTGACTTCCTCTTTGCCGACGATGCAGCTGTCACTACCCACTCTGCCAAAGATCTCCAGCAGCTCATGGATCGTTTTAGCAAGGCCTGCCAAGATTTTGGACTGACAATCAGCCTGAAGAAAACACAGGTCATGGTTCAAGATGTGGACTCACCTCCCTGCATTACAATCTCTGCGCATGAACTGGAGGTTGTCCATGACTTTGTGTACTTTGGCTCAATGATCTCCGACACTCTTTCTCTCGATACTGAGCTAAACAAACGCATCGGTAAAGCAGCTACCACGTTTTCCAGACTCACAAAGAGAGTCTGGTCCAACAAGAACCTGACGGAACATACCAAGATCCAGGTCTACAGAGCTTGCGTCCTGAGTACACTTCTGTACTGCAGCGAGTCATGGACTCTCCACTCACAACAGGAGAGGAAACTGAACGCTTTCCACATGTGCTGCCTCCGGCGCATTCTCGGCATCACCTGGCAGGACAAAGTTCCTAACAACACAGTCCTGGAACGTGCTGGAATCCCTAGCATGTATGCACTGCTGAAACAGAGACGCCTGCGTTGGCTCGGTCATGTCGTGAGAATGGATGATGGCCGGATCCCAAAGGATCTCCTCTATGGAGAACTCCTGCAAGGAAAGCGCCCTACAGGTAGACCACAGCTGCGATACAAGGACATCTGCAAGAGGGATCTGCAGGCCTTAGGGATGGACCTCAACAAGTGGGAAACCCTGGCCTCTGAGCAGCCTGCTTGGAGGCAGGCTGTGCAGCATGGCCTTTCCCAGTTTGAAGAGACACTTTGCCAGCAGTCTGAGGCTAAGAGGCAAAGAAGGAAGGCCCATAGCCAGGGAAACAGACCAGGGACAGACTGCACTTGCTCCCGGTGTGGAAGGGATTGTCACTCCCAGATTGGCCTTTTCAGCCACACTAGACGCTGTGCCAGAACCACCTTTCAGAGCGCGATACCATAGTCTTTCGAGACTGAAGGTTGCCAATACAATAGTTGCAAAGGACACCTTTCACCTCTTAGGTTTAGCAAGGGGAGAGCAACTGTCCCTCTTCACCTCAGCATAGCTTTTTTTCCAGTGGCTGTTGCTGATGTCTCTTTTGTATTCTTTTTAAGAGTGTAAGCTCTTTAAGGACAGGGAAGTATTTATTGATTTATTTCTGTGTAAAGTGTTTTGTGAATTACTGTGTTGAAAAGTGGTGCAGTATATAAAGACTGGATTTGTCTTGCTTGAGCTCTTGCATTGGTGATCCTGGAGCCCATGCCTCACCATATGCCAACTGTGTCATCAGTGCTGACCATGTGAATTAATTTCTGGCCACTTTCTTTCAGGTGTGTTAATCAAGATGAAGTTGAGCCTCTCCAAAGTACTTGGTGGCTGTCGCCTAGGCACACTAACAAATCTTGGCAGGAAAGGAGTTCAGTCCATGGAGATCCCGGGTTGCCTGCTTTATACAAAAATGGGATCGGCACCGCATCTTACCCATGACACACTACAGATGGTCAAAGGCATTCCTGTTGTTGCACAGGTTTCACTTCCAGCAATGTAAGTGCATTATTACTACATGTGCTCTTTCAAGTAGCAAGCAGAAGGAACTATGAATAGTTAGGCACTTCTGAGCAGCTTTCCAAGTGAAAGTCCTTGCTATCATAACAACAGATCTTGTCTCTGAAAGAAAGCTCTTTTTCTGGTGTATCTAACTATCATTAGTTTCGTTGATTCATTTCCCGTCCTGGAAGCAGCATGCATTACAAATAGATCTTGGCTGCTGGGTTTTGTTTTTGATATTTGCAAAATAAATTGAAATTCAATTTTAGTCAATAAAATGAAATAAAGTTTTTAGGGGGTATATCGCTAAATATTACCAATTTCATTCCATGTCAACCAGTCATTCCTTGGCTTCTTCCATGTACCTTCCATTGGTTTGGGTGGTGCAAGGTCTGCTGGGGTGTGACTCCATAGGTGGCCGCAGGGGCAGCTTCCAACCTGAACCTGAACCGCAAGGCCTTCCTCACACCACCACCATGCCACACAGCTTCCAATGCAGACTGTTAATCACTAGATCTATCTCCTGTTGATGTGAAATATTTGAAACATTTGCATAACATTTGGTTATTTTTCATTTTTACAGATGTAACAGAATCAGATTCTGAGATGTTGGCTTTATGTCTCTGAGTGAAATATCATGACTTCTTGGCTTGTAATGGTCAAACTGATTATATGTCAACTGTAACCACTTACAAGCCATAGCCCTCTAAGAGCCAATTAGTAGCATGCTGTCAGTTCCTTACAGAAGCATAGAGCTCATTTTGACTCATGTTTGATTTACTGTGTGGATGGGATATGACAAACAGTTCCCTTTCTATCAGTTGAGAGCCGCAATAGGCTCAGTTGGTAAGCAACCACTAAGTAGTGAGTGGTGGAATTCACTCTCAGCTAAAACAGCTTTTTGGCACCTGTTAGAATGTTTGGTATTAAAAAACATAAGAAACATAAGAACAGCCCCACTGGATCAGGCCATAGGCCCATCTAGTCCAGCTTCCTGTATCTCACAACGGCCCACCAAATGCCCCAGGGGGCACACCAGATAACAAGAGACCTGCATCCTGGTGCCTTCCCTTGCATCTGGCGTTCTGACATAGCCCATTTCTAAAATCAGGAGGTTGCACATACACATCACGGGTTGTAACCCGTAATGGATTTTTCCTCCAGAAACTTGTCCAATCCCATTTTAAAGGCGTCCAGGCCAGATGCCGTCACCACATCCTGCGGCAAGGAGTTCCACAGACTCCACAGACTGACCACACGCTGAGTAAAGAAATATTTTCTTTCGTCTGTCCTAACCCTCCCAACATTCAATTTTAGTGGATGTCCCCTGGTTCTGGTGTTATGCGAGAGTGTAAAGAGCATCTCTCTATCCACTTTATCCTTCCCATGCATAATTTTGTACGTCTCAATCATTTCCCCCTTCAGGTGTCTTTTTTCTAGGCTGAAGAGGCCCAAACGCCGTAGCCTTTCCTGAAAAGGAAGGTACCCCAGCCCAGTGATCATCTTAGTTGCTCTCTTTTGCACCTTTTCCATTTCCACTATGTCCTTTTTTAGATGTGGTGACCAGAACTGGACACAATACTCCAGGTGTGGCCTTACAATTGATTTGTACAACGGCATTATAATATTAGCTGTTTTGTTCTCAATACCTTTCGTAATGATCCCAAGCATAGAATTGGCCTTCTTTACTGCTGCCGCACATTGGGTCGACACAGACACTCTGTCCACCACCACCCCAAGATATTTCTCCTGATCTGTCACTGATCTGTCATATTGTATGTTTAGTTCATCCAGTCCACCTTTTGCTGAAATTCACTTACTATTGTTTTGTTGTGTTTTCTGTTTTGGATGTAGGGTAGACCTTCAGGAGGTTTTGGAAGACTATAAAGAAGGACTTGGAAAGTTCATAGGTAAAATTACATGCCAGTGTTATGGGGTAGGAGGCTGGGATGTTTAACCTGGTAGTGTTTAGTATGGTATTTGAAAGGGTATATTTGGAATAGGACATAATGTATTATATTAGAAAATAATGATCATGTAAACCACTGGTAATTGCACTACTAGGATACTGTGACTCTAAACCAGTGATTTTCAACCTTTCGCATCTCATGGCACACTGGCAAGGCACTAAAATGGTCAAGGCACACCATCAGTTTTTTCACAATTGACAAGGCACACTTTGCTGTCGATGGGAGGCTCACATCCCACCATGGCCCTATTAATAAATGCCCCTCTCCCAAATTCCCACAGCACACCTGGGGACCATTCGCTTTACAACAGTGTGCCACGGCACAGTGGTTGAAAATGGCTGTTCTAAACACTTGGAATTAAGAGTCTGTGCAAGGAGCCCTACAGTGATTATATTTCATTGCATGGAGGATCCCAGCTCCTGGCAATATATTTGCGTAAAGAGGCCATTACATACAAGACCAGACAACATTGTGCATCATTGCAGAGTAAACCCAGTTCTCAGCAGTTCATGCAGAATCTGATTAATTCTGCATATGGTGGCCACCAGATATAGTCAAGCTGCCAAGTGGGGAAAGCTTTAAAGTAGTCCCTGTGCACCCCAGCCTCCTTCAGAATCATGACACAACTTGAAATCAATGGATGAATTTGGTAGTATTGGGATACATAATTGAATACGATTCATCTGGAAACTTTTGAGTAGTGGTGCCTCGCAAGACGAAATTAATTCGTTCCGCAAGTCGTTTCGTATTGCAAAAATTTCGTCTTGCGAAGCACGGTTTCCCATAGGAATGCATTGAAATTTAATTAATGTGTTCCTATGGGCAAAAAAAGTCAGAACAAAGACAAATTTGGTTTACAAGGTGTTTATTAAGTGCTCTTTAAGGGCATACATACTGTACAGAGGATTTCAAAAATTTCAAGCACAAAACTTCAACTTTTTAATTTTAAAAATTCATCTTGCGAAGCACAACCATAGAAAAATTCATCTTGCGGCACCGGCACCGTGTGACCTTGAAGCAGCTGACAAGCTGAAGCCGAGCTATTCCATCTGCTCTGAGCGTGGGAGGATGGAGGCCAGAATGTGAAGCCAGATCGGAATGAAACACCTGAATGTAGTGGTTCTTGAAAGAAAGAACCTTCTTTCAAATTGTAAAAATCCCTATTCAATAAGAGATTTAAATAAAAGCCTGTCTATGTAAACTGCCTTGAATAAAGTCTTGAATAAAGACCAAGAAAGGCGGTATATAAATACCTGTTATTATTGTTATTATTATTATTTCTTGCGAAGTACGGCCATAGAAAAATTCGTCTTGCGAGTCACCAGAAAAATCGCAAAAACGCTTTCGTCTTGCGAGTTTTTCGGTGTGCGAGGCATTCGTCTTGCGAGGCACCGCTGTACTCTGTTTCTGCTATAGTCAGTCAGCTACAAGGATAAAGATTGTGCTCTGTTTTTAACAAAATCTAAAAATTTTTAATGATTTTTGAAGTGATTCAAAAATACCAAGTAGATGCGTGCAGCCTTTCTGCTTCTCTCCATCCTGTTTTCAGCGCATCTTTAACTTGATGGAAAGTTGCTTGGGAGGCAGCCTACCAGTGGAGGAAGAAGAACAGACAATTTGTTTTTATAGACAGTTGCCCTAGAAACAGAGCTGCAGAACCTGGAAGAGTTTTTAAGCTATTTTCAGCCACTGTGCTCTGAACTCACATGGCACACCTGCAGACCCCTCACAGCACACCAGTATACTGTGGCACACTGGTTGAAAACTGCTGATTTAGACTAACAGCCAGAACTAGGTTATTTATATACAAAAGCCTTACTGACTTAACAGTTAAATTGGGGAAGTTAACTAGGCTCCTATGAGAAGCCCTGCCAGGAAATCTATGTCTTAAAAACTTACAGTGAACACTGCTCATAACTTTAGAAAGGAAGAGTTTAAAAGCATTAGATCTGTTGAAACCAAGCTACCGTTAGAGATGCAGCTCTAACATTCAATCCCTTCTTGCTGAAGCTCTCAGTCTTTTGACACTTGTTATCTTTAGAAATTTTGGTCTGAGGTAGTTTCATCAGTAAGGCTAAACTGTCACACATCAGGTGCCCCAAGAGAATTTGTGCAGGAGACGAGAGACTCAGCTGTCATTTTGTCATTGCTGTGTTAGCAGTAGTAGCGTTAATCAAACCGAAACCCATAGGACATGGGTTTAGACTTTGAAAGCTAGCCTTCTTGGCTTTTGTTTCTGTCTTCCAAAAGGAGTACAGAACTGATCAGCAGAATTTTATAGTAGCTGGGGAAATGAATTAGCTCTTAACATTTACTCAGAAAGGATAATTTGTGTACAGAAAGTTACTGGTGCAGCCTTTATCATATGTGTATGATTTCTGTATTTTTATTGTGTACTCAGGTATGCCAGACTCAGTTCTGTACTGTTCCCTCTATGACCCAGTTGTCTCCTCCCCACCCGGCTACAACAACAACAAGGTAGAGTTGGCATGATGAAAATGTTCTGACATCTCAGCTGTTAAATATAGACAAGTGCAGTAAAACTCTTCCACTACCAACTATACTCCCCCCCCCCCCCGTGACTGTAGGGGTATAGTGATGGGAGCAAGAGTTTGGGACGAAAAGAGTAAACAACCGAAGCAGAGGGTGGTAACTCAGAAAGTTCAATGTCTAATTTTTCCCCCTCATTGTGTCATAGCATTTAAAGTTTATGTACGACACAAACCATAGTTGTATATAGCATTATCTGCATGTCTGTAATATTCTGATTTGATAAAGATGACACTTATACAGAAAGGAAACTTATTTTTGGCTGGAACAGGGTCTGTGGAAAATTAGTAAGTGTGATACTGTAGCTGCTGGAGTAATTGCCCAAGAGAACAGAGGCTGGTTCATCCTTTTAACAGATGTATCAAAGCCTACATTAAATGAATGTCTGTATCAATTTGAAAATTAAGAATCAGCAAAAGCAGTACAGTCCTGTTCAGTGCAACTGTCTGTGTTCACTGCATTTAATTATCTGCAGATGGTCCTGAGTGTAGTATGTCCCTCAGCCATGACAACCTTAATAACTCATTTTTTTAGACATATTTGTGAAACTAGTGAGAATTGGTGCTTGAATAATAGTTCGTATTAACACAGACGTTGTCACAGAACAATAACTGTAATTTAGCATTTTCGGCTGCAATTCTAAATGTGCTTACTAGAAAGTAAATTTCTTTGGACACATTGGGACTTACTCCTGAGTAATCGTGCACAGATTGCACTGTTGTTTTTGTAATAATAAAATGCAGAGAGAAGAAGGAGGCAAACGTGGTCATGGAAGATTAAATCAGATTGATAAATCTCACCCATACTGCATGTGTTCCCTGTAGTTATCATTATTGGTGCAACCTTCACAGTGTTTCCTCCTATAATGTTGTAATCACAATATCACAATGCCACAATTCCTATGCTTATGTTAGAGATGGGATCTTACACCAGATAGAGTAAGGATCATTGCTCATGTTAACGCACAACTACTCTGATAATAAATAATATAAATGCAGATAATTTAGATGTAATTTTCAATTTAACTATTGGTATAAGTCTTGGGAAAAGTATCTAAATGTGTAATTCACCATCCCAAAAGACAGAATCCCTGAAATCACTCTATTGCAGAGAAAACTTCAGTCTATCACTATTATTTCTGTACTTACAAATTTGAAGGACAAATAAAAAATGAGTTCCCAGCTCTTCCATAGACTTCTGGCTGTCTTAGGGCAGGTTAAGATTTGTCCTTCCTATCTTGGTTCTTATGGCAGCTTTATGTTGGTTTTCTTTAGTCTTCTTTATGGTCAGTTCAGAGCAGATCTCAGAGGCTCAATAACAGATGTGCAGACATTACTTTAGGATTCTCAGCTGAATTTATGAGCTCTCTCACTCCTAAAGATTGTGTTGGAGATTATGTAAGCTAATACAACATCCCTGTCCATGGTTTCTCAATGGTCATGGCTGTCTTTCACATGCAAGTCAAAAGGTTATGCAATTATTGTGCGCTGCATCTTCATATGTGAATTGATTGTACAGCTTGTGGCTAGACTTAGCAAGAGACTGCTAAGGGCAGAATTACATGTTACAGAGGATTTGGATTTGCCACTAAATCCAGCAGCTAAATGCCACATTTTCTGTCGTCCCTTTCTGGCATTCCAGTTCAACGGTTCATACAAACTTGATTGCACTACGGTACCTGTTTCCCTGGCCCTGCTCCATATCATTGGCTGCAGCTGGCATGGGTGGCCAGTTTGCATCACAATGAGGTCAGGAAATGGAATAAGCTGTGCTAGAGGAGACACCTATAGGATGTGATCAGAATTCTACTCAGAGCTGCTGTTTTCACTGGCAACTTGTGTTCTTTGTAGTTCTGCTCTGGATTTTCAAGCTTGGGATGTTGTAAGTGAATGAGACTGTGTTGTTCCATTAGCAGGGTTTTTATCATCCATTGAGTATTTCCAAATATATCTATTTAAACTTATTGTGTTTCCTTGTCTCTAACAGACAGTTTCCATCTGGGGTTGTGGAGGGCGAGTAGAAATAACACCTTCAAAGTTCATGGCCATTCAGCGGGCTCTCCAGCCAGATTGGTTCCAGTGTCTCGCAGATGGAGACACTATTGCTGAAGAAGTCTCCAAGAAGAGGGCCAAGAAGTCTGTGGACCGATCACTATCCTTTTTGGACGAGTGCTTACAAATGCAAGAGAAAATTCCAGTAAGGGCTAAATTATTTGATGCATTATCACAGCAATTGCTTTTTCTCTGTATTTTGCTGAGCTTTGCAAGGCTCTCAGAATATGGGTAACAGAATGCTGGGAGTGCACAACAGATTGGCATGACAGCTTGGCAAGTTTGAAGTCCTGTATTTATCTAAAGAATAGAATAGACATACCTGTTTATGTATCAGTATCAGCAAAACAGTGACTACATGCTTCCACCTTAACAATAAATTAGCTAATGTAGCACTGAAGGTCTATCTAAATAACCTACTTCCTTACACTCCCCATCCAAAATATCTTGGAGTAACTTTGGACCGGACTCTCTCTTATAAGTCACACCTCAAGAACACGGCTGAAAAAATCAATACCAGGGACAGCATACTCCAGAAATTAACAGGAACAAGATGAGGAGCTTTAGCCACTACTCCCAGAACATCAGCATTAGGATTGATCTACTCCATAGCAGAATACTGCACTCCAGTGTGGCTTAACAGCTGTCATACTAACAAGATTGATGCCAGATTAAATGAAACCATGAGGATCATAAGCGGCTGTATAAGACCCACTCCTGTCTGTTGGCTCCCTGCTTTGAGCCACATAGCACCACCAGCCCTGCAGAGACAAGAGGCTTTAGTGAAAGAATATAGAAAAATCACTAACAACCCACTTTTACCAGTGCATGCCAATCTTCCTCATCTATCAATTGGTAGGCTTAAATTCAGAAAGCCTTCTCTGGCACTCGCACGACATCTGCACAATAATTTCCACATCAATGCCCAATGGAAAGTTAAATGGGCAGTCCAACGCCCAGAAACAGGTAGATATATAGATAATCCTACACTTAAGGTGCCAGGTTTAGACTTACCTCGCCAGCACTGGAAAACTTTGAACAGGATCCTTACCTTACATGGTGTTTGCCAGGACTCAATGTTTAAATGGGAGCTAGTATATACCCCAAAGTGTGATTGCAGGTTTTCCTGCCAAGCTATATACCACATTGTGTCTGGCTGCAAACTGAGGTCGTATACTGGTCCATGGTTCAACTTTTTCAATGAAGGCAACTCTGTCCTTGAATGGCGATAAACTGGACATTAATATTTGATCTAGTTCAATTGTTATATAAGTCCATGTATTATATGCCATACGCGAAATAAATAAATAAACCTGTTTATGGTGCCCTTGCATCCTCTCCCACATTCTTCACTCTTTACTTGCATTTGTTAGGACTAAAAGTAAGACTTAATCTCCTTCTGTTATATTAGTGCAGTTTTATACTCCACAGTACAGATTATTTTAAGTCTCAATATTCTGGTGCTCTGCATTGCAACCAAAAGCCAGTTTGTTAAGAGAAACTTACTATTTCCACCAAAAATAAGTACATCATTTATGCTAATTGGTGCCACATTGTACATTCTCACATGGAAACGCAGGGCCTAATTTTCCAGGACTGGTGCAGCTGTACCCATGGGGCATGTGCTGCATCCTGCAGTGGGGGGAGAGTCAGAGTCTTCTTCAAGGTATGGGATCATTTGTTCCCTTACCTTGTGGCTATAGTGTGGCTGCACTGGTGCTGGAAAGTTGGACAGGTTTGGGCCCTAATTTCTGTGTCAGAAACTGTGTACAGGTGGAGCCTCGTTATTCGCGAGGGTTCCATTTCTGGAACCCACGCGAATACTAAATTTCGTGTGGAACCAAGTCATGTGAAATTTGGGCTCCACCCAGCTCCAAACACAACTGGAGCCTTCCTCTGGTCGTGTCTGGAGCTGTTCTGAGGCCTGTGGAGGCTCCACACCTCCATGGGCCTCGGAAAGGCCTCTGAAAGCGTCAGAGGCCAGTTCACCAGAGGTGACTAGAGCTGTGCTCCAGTTGCCTCCAGAGACGCTTCTGAGGCCTGTGGAGGTTGCGCGTAGCCTCCACAGGCCTTGGAAAGGCCTCCAGAGGTCCTAGAGAGGCACTTCTGGTTTTTGTCCAAAAAGCGGAAGTGCCTCCCTAGGATCTCCGGAGGCCTTTCCAAGGCCTGCGCAGGCCGCGTGCAGCCTCCACGGGCCTCAGAAAGGCCCCTGAAAGCCTCCAGAGGCTCTTATGAGTACCATGGAGGCTGTGCGCAGCCTCTACAGGTCTCCGTATGGCCTCTGGAGGTCCCAGAGAGGCACTTCTGGTTTTCGGCCAAAAACCAGAAGTGCCTCTCTATGACCTCCGGTGGCCATTGTGAGGACCGTGGAGGCTGCATGCAGCCTCCACGGGCCTCAGAAGCACCTCCGGAGGGCTCAGGTGGGGCCAGGTCTGGCTCCACGCAGGTCTTAGGGACCTGCATTGAGTCAGATTCGTGGTTAAAAATATTGCAAATAAAGAGGCTGTACCTGTATAGTGACCGCTAACCGTACATGAAAATAATGTTCTGAAATTAGCATGTAAAGTCAAAAACATGTACAGTCAAAACTACTTAATAAATTATTCTTAAATAATAATATACAATAAATAATAAAAATAAATAAAATAATAATAATTATTAAATAAATATAATATATAAAATGATAATAATAAATTATATAATAATAAAAATAAAAAATAGTGCCCCTTTAAAAACTAAAATCATAGTATGAGAGACACTTGGCTAACAGACTGAGGCAAAGAGGCAAAGAAGGAAGGCCCATAGCCAGGGAAACTGACCAGGGACAGACTGCACTTGCTCCCAGTGTGGAAGGGATTGTCACTCCCAAATTGGCCTTTTCAGCCACACTACACGCTGTTCCAGAACCACCATTCAGAGCGCAATACCATAGTCTTTCGAGACTGAAGGTTGCCAACTGCTAGTACGAGAGACACACTTGAGACTAAAGGAACAGCAACTTCATTCTCCCATTTCAAACTTGCTCCAAGACTTGGAATGGAATGGTGGACTGAACTGCATGCACTATTTAAACTTTTTTCTCTCTTATTTTCATTACTTTTTTTTGACCAAGTTCACATAAGTGCACATAAGATATGAACCAACTGCATTCCTTTTGGGTATTTAAAATGTTTATATCGCTGCCTTTTCAAAATTGAGGCAGCTTACAAGAAGTACCACAACAGTAAAAATATAGGAAAATAAAAATCCCAGTGCAATACATACACTCTACTCCAGCCATAATTGGAGCCATGGAGAATACCTACTCTTATATCTGGAGCTATCAATTAACTAATAAGAATTGTGTATCATGTAGGCTCACGGGCTCAGAGCTCCTTGCAGCAACTGATGGTTTGTTGATTCATGTGAGCCTGACTATTATGTATATACGTACATTGTGTATATTGAAACTCTTGTCTAAGAATCACACCCTATTCATGTGGTGGTGGTTGTTGTTGTTGTTGTTGTACTGGTCACAAATATGGTGCAACAACCCTCGCAAGGAAGATATTTTAAATCATTCATCTGCGCCAGGGTACAGTGGAGCTAAAGAGCCTATTTATCTCTTTCTCCCAAACCAGGAATTGCAAGAGAGCATGATGATTGGGGTTATCGAAGGTGGGGACGTGTTGGAGGAGAGGCTGAGGTCAGCTAAAGAGACTGCCAAGCGACCTGTGGCTGGCTTCCTGCTGGATGGCTTTCAGGGAGATGCCATGGCCAAGGAGACAAAGTTGGAGCTCTTGTCCTCAGTTTCAGCAGTGCTGCCAGAAGATAAACCAAGGTCAGAGATAAGTATAATTTTTATCAGAACCATTTGTGGACCATTTCTATATAAATTTCCAGAACACACTTGCCCTTTCACATGTCAGGGAACATAGTATTATTTGGTGCTGAAAATCAAATGTTGATCACTTACACTAAAACTTTCTGCATCATTAGAAAAAGGCTTGGCTAGTTCCCTGCCTTTCAACTTCATAGTCTCTTCACAACTGAACCCAAACTCAGTTTTACTCTTCACAAACCTGCCTGTTTTCTAGGGAGAAAGCTTATGGCCAACTACACATCACAATAAATGCATCCTACATGCTTAACATTTGTTTGCTAAATAACAGCTGCCAGGATTCTTGAGCCATATCTGGACCATGGCATAGGGCAGTGCACCGTAGCTTCCACTGGGATCACAATCCATGAGTCCTTCTCCCCCCCCCCCCCCCCCCCGCTGACAGCTAATTCATCTAAGAGGGAAAAACCCATTAGCATCTGCAGATTTCCTTTTAGGCAAACAGCCATTGGAACCAATGTGGAAGGATTAAAATTCTCCATGCTGTGCCCTGAACTTGATCAGCCCCTTCCCCCAAATGACTTTTCTTTTGTAAAGAAACATTAAGCACATCAGGACCAATGATGCGTTTACTGTAATATATAGTTTGACTCATTGAGTTCTTAACTGTGTCTCAAAACAGCCACTGAATTTGTTTTAGTGATTTCTGTGAAGGCAACAAGACTTAAATCTACAACAGGATACAGATTGTGTGGGCATCCTTTCCAGTGTGGTGTGGTGAAAGAAATAGTATTAGTATATTAGTACTAATTAACACTAGTTAGCAGTAGTGTGCACATAATTGATTAAATAGCACTGTCTCAACACATTTTCAAAACTAAGTATCTTGATAACATATTCTTATGATAACCTGTTCATATGTTATCATATGATAACATATTCATACAGGCCTATTCTTGCTATCAGGCCTGTATGATAACTTGTTGGTTGTACTGATAGAAATTAGCATATTTCCAAACTGGACATTTTGGGTATAGGTAGGCTCAGGACTTTGCAGATTGACATACCTTTCTAAAAGGCCAATCCTAACTTGCACTGGAACAGCTATTGCTTGCATTCTATCCAGCATGAGGTAGGTGCTAGCTGGAGGACAACTCAGAGGAAGGGGATATTTTTTCCCTTACGCTGTGCAGTGTGCCAGCCAGTCCTATGGGGCTACTTGGATCTTTGCCAATTTTTCTTTTCAATTAGCAATTTTGCTAGTGCAAATCCAAGCAGCTCCTGTAAGGCTGATCAGGTCAGGAATGGGGGTTAGGATTCAGCCTGCACTTCTGTGGCCAATCCCACGCCCCCTCTTGGGCACAATCCTCCTCCTGGCCCATCCTCCCCTGCCAAAAAAGCCCCCTCCTGCCTCCATTCTGCACTCCTGCCACCTCTCCCACCCCCTACGCTGGCCTGCCTCAGCTGGCATGAATTTACTCCATCCAGGCGTGGATCCAGCTTATAAAACTTTCTCTAAAGGAGCCATGAATATGTTTTGTGGGAAGTTTGTGACACTCTTAGGCCAGCTCAGGGGGCCTGCGCATGCACAACGAGCACTGTGGACTGTGCTCTAAGTATCTAGTGTCACCCAAATAATGATGCTCCTGTTCAGTGTCTCCTGGTAGGAGGTTTGGTAGGACAGACCTCTTCACAGTGCAAATGAACAGCTTCTATGTTTCCAGTAATTTCATGTCCAACTTCCTAAATATGTAAAAGAAGAGAGAATTGTTTTGCATTTGCTTGTAATTTAGAGATCAAACTTTGTTGCATTTGGGAATTGTGTTGCTTTGACTTCAAATAACTCCTCTTTTTCAGCAGAGTGCTTCTAATGTTGTTATCTCTGCAGTCTGTAGAATAAGATCACTCGAAGGGCTTATTGAGATAATAAAAATGCAGAAATCTCTCTTGGCAGTTTTTGAATAAACTTCCTCTTTCCCCCAAGAGAAGTGTGTTTGCAGTACTGGAAAGCAGGCAGAGCATATCTTTCAAAGAAAATAAAAAGTTGGAAAGGTCTAGGGAATTGCAGGGAAAGGGGTAGCCTTGCAGGTATATTTTTTGTTTTATTTTTTTATTTTTAAGGACTACATGAATACCCCTGCAATTTAGTGGTATAGAGGAGAAAAACAAAGTCTCTAAAGGAGTGGCAAAAATGTGAAAGTCACAAAATAGTAGAGGTGTATGTTTGTCCACATGCAAGCATATGTGAATAGAGTTACATCGCTCATTACCACTGATGTCACAAGTATCTAATATATCCATTTTCAACCACTGTGCCGTGGTTTATTTATTTATTAGTCGGGCCAATGGGGGATGGTGTGCCAAGGCAGCTGTTAAAAAAGTTGCCGTGACCATTTTAGTGTCTTGTCAGTGTGCTGTGAGATGAAAAAGGTTGAAAATCACTGATCTAATAGGACCTTATGTACAGCATTCCATGTTGCAGTGCCCCCATTACCTGGAGCATTCAAGCAGCTAGGTTGGCTTAGGGATGCCGTAACTCCAGATAGGCAGTGCGGAGGATCGTGAGGTTTTCTGCCCCATTTAACTACCCTCTTAGCTCTTCATTCACGCAGTGTGCTTAGAGCGGGGGGGGGGGGTGTCAAACTCATTTCATTCAGCAGGCCAAAGTTAGTATCCATTGTGCCTGCTGAGGGCTGAAAGTGACGTCATTAAGCAGGAACTGACATCATTAAGCAGGCGATGACCAGAAACAAGCACTTAGTTCTCACATAGAAACTATCTTTTCCATCTCACATAACACCAGAACCAGGGGATATCCACGAAAGTTGAGTGTTGGGAGAGTTAGGACAGACAGAAGAAAATATTTCTTTACCCAGCGTGTAATTAGTTTGTGGAACTCCTTGCCACAGGATGTAGTGATGGCATCTTACCTGGATGCCTTTAAGAGCGGATTGGACAAATTTCTGGAGGAAAAGTTCATCATGGGTTACAAGTCATAGTAAGTAGGTATGTGTAAGCTCTTGGTTTTAGAGGCAAACTGCCTCTGATTGCCAGATGCAGGGGAGGGCACCAAGACACAGGTTGTGTCTGTTGTCTTGTGTGCTCCCTCGGGCATTTGGTGGGCCACTGTGAGATACAGAAAGCTGGACTAGATGGGCCCTTGGCCTGATCCAGCGGGGCTCTTCTTATGTTCTTATGTAAATGGCTAAGGAGAAAACATGCACATCTCAAGCATACTTTTAAGATATGGGAGAGTCCAATTATTTCTGCTGCCCTTTCAGCAGCACCACTCTGCCATGCACTGTTCCCTCTAATTTCCCCCCCCCCCCCACCCTGTGGAGCAGTGCATAACCACTGTTATCTTAAAATGGGCAGTGACCAGTCTGGCTTAACTATAATGATCATGCCACCCACATCCTCCAGTCCTCCCTCGACCAGCATTCACCCTCTAATGCTGCCTCCCTCAGTCACCACACCCTGGCCCAGAGTTACTTAGAAGCATCTTCTATCCTTAGCATCTTTCCTTAGAAGCATCTTTTCTGTCAGTGCTCTGTATTCACATCTGGCTACCAAGCATCACTTCTATCTGCAATCTGCACACAGTAGGCATTCCCTTCAGTAGGCATCAATTGCATGAGCACCCCAAAACCTGCAGGTCAACTGCGTCAGCCTCCTCTTCACAAGCTGCACTTCTTCCTCCCTTAAGAACATAAGAAGAGCCCTCCTGGATCAGGCCCAGGGTCCATCTAGTCCAGTTTCCTGTATCTCATAGCAGCCCACCAGATGCCTCAGGGAGCACACAAGATACTTGCATTGTGCTGCCACTCCCCTGCATCTGACATCCTATTGACCCTCTCAGCTCCCTAGCAAAGACACTAGACTGCACTTGGGTTTAACTTGGGCAACTTTATTAAACACAAGTGACCAATTCTTAAAGCATGAAATCTACTGAACCCACCTTCCCTCCTTCGTCTCCCTTCTCCCTGTAGCACTTGGCTTAGAATGGAAATGGCTAGTGGCAACAATAGTAATGGAGGGAAGAAAAATGTGCCTGTCAAATTTTGACAGACAGCAGCTTGTTTTTAGCAAAGAGTAACCTTGATTGCTGCTACAAGAATTGCAGTTAAGGAGCTGCAGTTGTTAATTGCTTGTGTAATTGCTTTGTGAACTGAATAGCATTTTCATATCTTGGAAACTTTAAAATATAACTCATTCTCTGAGTTTTCTAGGGCCAGAGTTTAATTATGATCAGAAAAATTATTTTGGACAAATGACAACTTGTTACTACTTCAATGTGTATTTTCTCATCATCTGCTAAATTTGTTGACCTAGATTAGCTTCTACAATTGTCAGCACAATCATTATTCCTGCGGGAAAGCAGAACTGCTGTTTTTTCACCTCCCCAACCTTTGACAAAACTGACAGCTGAATTTGGAGCCTACCATTACTATTGCTGATAATAACATAAGAAGCATGGGTGAATCCAGCTGCATTTTCAAGTCTCAAGGGGATGTTTTAGTGCTGGCTTTTGGGGAAAATGCTGTTGAAAACAATTACTTTGGGTGAAATGAACTCTATGATATGGAGGGCATGAAGAAGAAATATGCAAGAAGCCAATGCCAGTTTTTTTTTATTTTTAATGACAGGTCCCCAAAGGATAGGAAGTAGGTGTGCTTTCATGCATCCTCCACTCTGAGAGGTGTCATTGTCTCCCATCTCTGTTTTTTATGCCTATTTGCTAAATAGCAAGGAAGTCAAGCATAAGGCAGTGAAATGAAGGCAACCTGAACATTTCTGATTTCTCAGAGGGTCTTGTAGTCGTGCTAACAATCCACTGCCTTAACTATTAAGATATGTTAGGGAGGTCAAGTTCCAAGTCCATTCACGTGTTTAGGATTGGCTATAATTATGTGTATACAATTTTGTATAATTGTAATAAAAGAATTACACACACACGTAATTTTATATTCAATTTAATTTTGTGATATTTTAATTGTAAGTATATTAAATTTTAAGGTACTTCTGGCAAGTCATGTTATATATCTCAAGAAAGACAGAGAAAGAGAATAACTAGATTGAAACTGTGTTTTATCTTCATATTTCCTACAGACTCATCCATGGTATTGGCAGGCCTGATTTGGTGCTGGAGTGCGTTGAAAGAGGGGTGGATGTTTTTGAGAGTTGTTTCCCTTATCAGGTGACAGAGCGAGGCTGTGCCTTGTCATTCAGCTACAATTATCATCTGGATCCTGAAACAGCAGGTAGTCGTGTGTCTTCACGATCTGTAGTCACAAATGGGATCTGCACATGTGTAAAACTTGCTTTAGAAAATTCTGTGCTTTAGGGCCCAATCCTATCCAACTTTCCGGTGCTGATGCAGTTGTGCTAATGGGGTGTGCACGGCAACCTGTTGTGGGTGGGCAGTCACAAGGGCTTCTTTGTTCCCTTACCCCAGGGTTGCATTGTGGCTGTACTGGCATTGGAAAATTGGATAGGATTTGGCCCTTAGCCAGGAAACTAGTGCTTATCTCTTCTTTCCTGAAAGGTGAGGTCCCACCTCTACACGTACCATAAGGACAGGGTGAGTGCTTGCCCATTCAGTTCTCTTGTAGATGCTGCAATAGCTGAAGAGAAAAATGTCACCACAGTGAACTTGCTGTGGCTTTAGTCAGGTTCATTTAACTTTTCATCCTATATTTTGGGTACAATGGTTTTTCTCAGTTCTTGTTTTGTTGGGCATTTCTTCTGGATAATAATTAACAATGCTCAGCTTTTGTGTAGCACTTTTTGAGTATGCAAAATATTTCACATACATTATCTATGTTAAGGTAATTCTTCTCTTTTCCCCCATTTAGTTGGTAGCCAAGCCAGTTCCTGAACTATACTTTTCCTTGTCAGCTTCACCTTACTGAGTTCCTCCCTAAAAAACTACATGCATTAATGCAAGTCACTCATAACAGTCTTGTTTTTTTATTGCAAAGATGAAGTTTTTCAGACAGACAAGGAACTTTCTCTTCATCAAAAGATTTTCAACAAGGCTGAGTGACTGTCACTCACATACAGGGCAAGTGCGAAGATTAAGGCAACAGTAAGGCAGCTGATGGTTTTCTTAATGGCTTCATCTTAGTGTTCTTCATGCCTGGGTAATTCAAACCAGACAAGTATATCTTTTATCACATTTTTCAGAAGTCTTCCTTACAATGTGACAAGTGATATAGATTTTAAGGTGCAAAGGGGGAGGACTCTTCTCTTTTGTCCTCTTTCATAAGACAAGCTGCAGAATCTCTCTCCATCCTTTCCAGTAATGTATGCTGGAACTAGCAAATAAGTTTTTTCCCCAGAAAACTCCAGTCTAGCTGCAAGATTTCCAGAGAATGGAGGGAGTTCTCCACTCCACCCCCATGATTTTGTGAAGATTTCAGCCTGCTGAAACATAAATCTGTCTTCTATAACATAACTGTTCTCTGACAGCTTAAACTTTCTGATTTAAATCCTTTCAGCAGTCTGACATCCTGTCAGTGCAAACATGGAGTGTGGCTTAGATACAGATTTCTTGTAAATTGTCATAATAAAAATAAGTCTGCCAATTAGGCAGCTGTTTCAGTCTACTAAGTGCAGTTTAGGCAGTAAGGAATTTCATAGTGTATTTTGGGAAAACAAAGAAGACAGTAAAGTAACAAAAGCACAGCTATCTGACGCTAACAAGATTAGTTTACTTTCCTTCCATCTGTCTTATTACTTCTTGAATCGCCTCACTTTACTTGGCCACACTGTAAAGTAAAACCTCCAGTTAACAGAGTTCAGTGGACATTGAAAAGAATAGACAATTTCTGATATCCATAAAAGTTCATTAAGCCATTTCTGCCCAATGTTGCATATATGCAATAGGGACAAAATGTGTACGCCTGTGGGCTGGGCAAAAACGGGTTAACCATCCCTTACAGAGCAAGAAAGCTTTGTAAGGTAGTTAAATGTTGGAAAGGCAGGATCACCTACTTTCCAGGTTTCCCTCAGCATTGCCACTGCTTCTCAAGCAGGGCACTCTAGGAACAGAGATGTTTCCATTCCTGAGGCTGTTCTAGGAATAGAGTGTTCCAGTGAGTTCCTGAAGAATTTTCCGTTCCTACAGCAGGCTTGGGAATGAAGAAATTATTTCTAGAGTACCCTGCTCAAGGGCAGGATGGAGACTGGCAGTGCCAGGACTGAGGGAGTTCTGGTAGGTAGGTAATCCTGCATCTGACCTCCTTCCTGTGCTTACCTACACTAGAGAGCTCTATTGTTGCTACTGCTCCTTTCTCCACCAGAACACTCTCCATTTTTGAGTGCCCTGCTGGAGAGCAGAACAAAGTGGTAGCACCAACGGAACTTTCTAAGATAGGGGTTTAACAGGCGAATGGTGGCAAGGGGTGTCTGGATTTAACAGACTTCTGACGTAACTGACACGTTTTTCCCTAATTAGTCCAATAAATCAAGCATTCACTGTGCAGTGTGTATCATTTGAAAAGTCAGAAAGAGTTTATATCACTAATAAGAATCTCCTTGAAGTCCTTGATATCAGGTTAGGGCCCAGTTTTCTATTTTCATTTTGCCTTATTAATGAAATACTTTACTTTATTACAGTTCTAATAGAGAATGGTAAACTAGCTGCAGAAAAAAAAGAGGACCAAAAAACAAAAAGTGAAACATGTGAGGGAGCTCAAGACATGAGTTCATTTGAAATCTGTTTGAAAGACAAAAGGTATGTTGATTTGGGAGTTTGCTTTGAAAGTTTAGCTTCTGTTAAATAATACTTCAAGTTGTTTTGCTGCCTGTTTAAAACAGAGACCCAGGTCAAACATAGCATTAACAGCCAATCCTATCTTCAACTGGCAAATAGCATGCAGCAATGCCGGCACTGGCTCCGCTGTATGCTGCGGGCTTTCCAGGGACCCTGACATGATGGAAAAGTAATATCTGCTTACCTACTGTGGCATACCATGGTCCCCAGAAGTTCTGCTTAGATCTGCACAGTTGTTTGGCTGAAACAAGTCCATGTGGACCCAAAGGGGCATGGCAAGGCGGCTTAGGATATTGGTGGTATCATTGCCTTCCTCTAACATGCTCTCCGATAGTCCCTCTCCCCATCCCAATCCTCCCCCTCCCTGCACATGTTCAACCCCGCTGCAGCTTACCTCCTCCAATGGTAGCTGGGTGCTCCAGTGGCACGTGTGTGGAGTCATCAGCCATTTGCACTGGGGACCACATTTCACACATCTGCATGTACCAATAAAGAACATCTTTTGCTGACAGAAGACTAGTTCTGTCTGTCAGGTCTATGTTCTGGATAAGGCAGAAACACAGCCAACAAGGTGGTTCAGGAACAGGTGCAGATTGCTGGAGTCAGCAGGATCAGCAAACACCTGTGACTGCCTCACCCTGGGTGTGGCTTAGCCTATACTGATTGGCCACTCCAACTACTTAATGTTTGGTCTGTTGAGCTTCCAGTGCAGCAGTAGGAGACTACTGAACTGCTGCCAGTAACTTGGGAGGCTGGATGTGAGTATATACATGTTGTTACTGACCATGGAATGAACTTTGACTGTGTATCTTGGAAAACTGATTTGGATTTGATGTTTATGGACTGACTGCTCATCGTGCTGACTAGGACTGTTTACTGATTACTCTACCTGTGATAACCCTTGCTCTGAAATATAACCACTGCATTCAAAGAACTCTGCTGGTGTATGCTGTTTTGTGTGCCTGCTCATCCAAGGTTCCATACAACTCTTTACCAGACAAAGGGTTGCAACTCTAACACTGTCAGCGGAAGGCATCCATAGGATTGGGCTGAAAATCATAGTTTTTTGCACCTGAGAATAAGCTACCTCTTGTACGCAAGGAAAAGATTTTAAGTTTCCACTTTCACTTTAGAACCACAGTCCGCTGTTATGCCCATATTTAGTTGTAACGAAGACAAAGTATATGTAAATTTCATAATCACATGTTCTTTCCTTAGTTTATCCCTACCTCCCCCTACTCAGTTGTCATCCTTGTGTTGATTTTTAGATTTTAAGGCCCCTGGAAGTGGGGACACATCTTGTGGCTTGTGCCTGCTTGTGCTCATAGCAACATGTATGAATCAGTCTACAGAGTCCTCTCACTGGCATTAGAACAATGGTTTAGTGCTTTTAGCCTATAAGCCCATCTTTAGTTTTAATAAAACATGCCAGTCATAATGCTGTGGACATCTGTTTCTTAGCAGTTAGGATGATTTATAGTAGGGCTATGACCTGCTGCTTCCTTGTGCCTAATGTGTAGATTTAGAGGGTTGCATTATATCTTTAGCCTTAATATGTTCTCTCCTTTCTTAGATACCAAGGTGACTTTGGCCCTTTAGTGAATGGCTGCTCATGCTACTGCTGTCAGAATCATAGTCGTGCCTACATTCACCACCTCCTCATGACCAATGAGTTGCTGGCTGGAGTCTTGCTTATGATGCATAACTTTCAGCACTACTTCAGTTTCTTTTGTTCTGTTCGAGATGCTTTGAAGGAAGGCAAACTGAATCAGCTAAAGGAGACCATCACCAGGCAGGCCCTCTGAGACTAAAAATGCACAAAGAGTCTTGGGTGAAAAAGAACCCATCAACAGGAAATTGCATATATTGCCAGTCATTACTTTCATGCCTCTGATCCCTGCAAATGTAGGAGAAATCAACCAGTCCAGTAAAGGAGCTAGGAAAGATAAGAGCTGAAGACAGTTTAAAGATATCCAGCACTAGGCAATCATCTTTATCTACATAAACTGCATCAGTAATCCTCAGGAACCGATTTTGGACTGCAACTTCATTATGGCTGGCATCACTCAGTATAGGATTTTATGTAAATTGGAAGAGGTTGATGAATATGAAAAGAAGATTGTCTCTGTATAACAGGCTCTGCTTTACTTTGACTTCCTGCTCATTGAAAACTAAGCTACCATTTTGCAAATGGGATCAATCCTTGTAGCAGTCCACACTCCTGGCAGCCTGAGAATCTTGACTCTTCATTGTAGCTTGCCTGTCCCTGCAGAACATCAGTGGCTAATCTTAGGCTGCAATCCTAAACCCACTTTCCTGGGAAGAAGTCCCATTGCACACAGTGGGACTTACTTCTGAATATACGTGCATAGGATTGTGCTCTTAGTTCATAGTTTTAATAGTCATCAATAACTGGGACATTTTAGCATCAGGGTTTTTTAAAATATATTGCGCTATTCTTACTTGTGAGTGTTTGAGCAGATTGACTCCATAGTACTTCCTGCTTTTTGCTATGCCACAGAAACATGGGCCGATAAGACTATAGTCACTGCCATGCGAACCACCCATCGGGCACTTGAAAGATGTCTCCTTGGGACGAACCGCTGAAAGCAATGGCAACATGGTCTCAGAAGTCAAGGCCTCCGGCAAGAATCCAACATCCACAACCCGCTCAAGTACATGGCTTCTGCAAAGCACAGATGGGCCAGACATGTCATCCACCCAACAGATGACCTGTGGAGCACCAGAATCACGCACTGGATCCCATACCATGTCAAAAGAACCCAAAGCCAACCAGCTACTCGCTGGTCAGATACCTTTTCCAGGTCATTTAAACAGGGACTGCTGCACTGGACAACAGTCGCACTAGACCAAAAAACATGGAGTGAGTATGGGCCACAGTGGAAAGATTGCCAATGAGGATGGACCATCAATGTATTACGCTCTTTTTCTCCTGTATCTTTCCCTCTTTTCTAGGTGTATGAATGGTTAAAAGCATGGCTTTGGTAAATGTGGTTGCACAAATGTCCATGTGTGGCAGGACTGTGACAATAATGGAGAACTCTGTTTTTATCTTCTGAATCTTATTCAGCTCAATCATGTTATTTTTACAGGATTTTTTGGCACAAATGAAATCTTTGTTTATTGCATTTCATAGGATATTTCCATATGGCACTTGTACATTTGTATTTCATGGATTATATAAAATTAAAAAATAAACGAGGCCCTTGTGCATAGACCCTTTGTGCTTCATCCCTGCTGCAGTGCATAAAGAGCTGCGTGTTCAAACCTACCAAACACATGGTTTGTGTACTTAGACTTGCAAAAACCAGCCACCTATTTCAAAGTATGGGAGGGGGGACTGAATCCAAAGCACAGCTTCCTGCCAAACAGGTAATTGGCATTGGCACTGCCATTGCTCACTGTAGTAGTCATTTGCTAGAGATGTGATATTTTCCAATGACATAAGCCACCTTTGGGAGCCTCTTCGGGGATGGAAAGGTGGTGTATAAATAACCAAATAGATAAATATGGACCTGATACAGCGTGGATCACTTCTCTCACCAGTCTGAACTCCGTGCAGCAGCTTCATTCAAAAGACCTGATTCAACAAGATTAAAAAAAGATGTCTGCAAGGAAAGATCCTGCATATTGATTTGGGCAGTGGGGAAGGGACTATTTAATATCTTGCCAGTAACAGTAGCTTATAAAGAGTTTTAATAATAAAAAACTTTTTAGTTTTGACATTATTGGGGGGAGGGGGTGGTTTCAAAGAGATAGGTGAATAGATTCTGTTCCTGACTATTCCTTCCCCAAATTCTTAAAAGTATGGGCTTACCACTGCCTTCTGTTTCATGAGCTACCTTTTTCCTCTACTAATTTCTCTAATACCTGCAAAGACCACTATACTTTGTCCAGAATAAAGTACCTTGGGAAAGAAGCATGGAGCAGCTGTTTAACAGAGTAACATTTATTCAGGAAGCAAATACATGATGTGCTTGCTTAAGGCAGTTATTGGGTTCCCAGAATGTGACTATTATAGGTTTCAGAGTTAAGTCCCTTTCTTATTTGAAAAAGGCTATTAGGACTTTTAATGGTAGTAAGACCCACATTGTTGCTTTGGTTATGCAGGGCTGGGCATAGTTATTTTATTTGTTCTCCTGTCTGCTAACCAGAGTAGCATTCATGAGGTTGCTTAGCAATTAGGTTGCAGCTTAGGGCAAAGAAGCCATAACCATCTAGATTCTAGACAGAGAGAAGAGTCCTAGCTCTATAGGAGAGCACATGGTTTACATTCAGAAGGTTCTGGGTTCAGTCACCTGGCAACTCTGGTTGGAAGAATCTCAGATCAGGAAAGATGCCTTGGAGGGCTCCTACTGCTGGCTGTTACTTACAGACCAACTCACAATAAAGCAGGTACCTGAGCTATAAATACTGAAGGAGATTCATCAGTGTTGTACAGACTAGAATATTTTTTCTAAAGGCTGTTTGATACCCAATAAGTTTGGCAAAACTAAGCTTTGCACAAAGTATGACAGATTTTAGAAACCACAGTAATGTGCTAAACATCAATATCTGGGCAACATGCCCCCTGGCTGAGGAGAGAAAACACTTCTATTACTGATTTGCAGCCTCATTAAGCATATCTCATTAATACAAGGTGTGCACTAGATTCTGAGCTTTGAAGCCCTTCTTGAAAGAATGGCTATACTAGTTGTATTACTCAGGCAAGTTGCCATATTTCTAATTAAAGTTACGGAGACTCAATGATCAGAGCAATGACTTGCAAATATCCTTGTTTGGGTTTTATTGTTGAGCGCTGTACAGCAATTGTCAAACTGTGGGTCGTGAGCCAATTTCAGGTGGGTCCCTGAATTCATTCCTTTGAATATTTTTAATATATTAGACTTGATGCTCCCATGGTATTTGACTGCATCTGGGGAAATGTTACAGGTCTGTACTTTTAACAGGCTACTATGTATATGCTTTTAACAAGGATAGTAAATGGGACTTGCTCCTGGGTAAGTGTGGATAGGATTGCAGCCTAGAATTGTTAAAAATCTTCCTACTTGATGATGTCACTTCTGGTTATGACATCACTTCCAGTGGTTCCTGACAGATTCTTATTCTAAAAAGTGGGTCCAGGTGCTAAATGTGTGAGAACCACTGCTATACAGTATCAATACTGTTTTAAAATGTGTTGTCTACATCTACATGTAGTGCTCAAACTCTACCATAATTGCAATTTACAACATTGATTATACCAAAGTTGTGGTATAAGCACTCTGCATGATGCTATATTTTTAGCACTTCAGGCCACTGATACTGCTGGCTTGGAGGAAACTCAGTGACCAAGCTGGCCAAAGCTAACTCTGCCTAACTTGAGAAATGGTGTATATAGGCTAAGAACAATATAACCAGGTACATTTCTGGTACATCCCTACGTAGCTATGGCACTGGAGTAGCTGACATTTCAACTCACCTTTGTATCCATGCTTTGAAATAGCAGGTGATCTTTTATTTCCATGCTGTGAAATCTTTGCCAACTAAAAGCTGAGCCTTGAGTGTGTTCTGATAATTGCTGGCTTTTGGGTGTTGATGAGTGTTTTGTTGTTGTTTTTTAATAAAAGCGTTAGATTTCACAAACCATTGTGCTTTGAACTGGTCCTTTTTAAGAGCAGTGATGCTTAACTGCTTAACCAAAGTTCTCTGAGCTATATTCCCAGGTTCCCTTTGCACCTTCGATGCATGACAGCAAGCACAATAATAGATCCAAGGGCTTTGTTGGTCTGCAAGCCATAATGTTCAAAGGAAATTAGTGCCCAATAATAATAATAATAATAATAATAATAATAATAATCCTTGCCACTTCTGGGGGTGCTTGGCCTCATTGTTTTGAGTCTGCTTCCTTTGGCTCAACTATGACACAAAGTAGATGCCACTGCTCCAGGTTCTGAATAAGCCTGTTGGATAGGGACTGTGATATTTCCGTATTCTGTACATTGCCAAGCACACCACTGATACTAATTAAATGTTAAATAGCAATAGACAAAAAGGAGAGAGTAGGATGTAATCATACTGAGGGTACTGCAGTTCTCTGTGTTCACTTCCCACATCACAGCACCTTCCAATAATGCTTATGGTCTGATGATAAAAATAGTCTGAATAATATTAGCAGAAGAGCAATGAGATAAAAAGAATAGAAAATTAGATTTACTAAAGACGTATCACACACACTGCTAGGTAGGTTTTCTATGGGTGGTCCTAATGCTTCTACAATTTTTTGTTATCTTAAGCCATAAGAACATAAGAACAGCCCCACTGGATCTGGCCATAGGCCGATCTAGTCCAGCTTCCTGTATCTCACAGCAGCTCATCAAATGCCCCAGGGAGCACACAAGACAACAAGAGACCTGCATCCTGGTGCCCTCCCTTGCATCTGGCATTCTGACATAGCCCATTTCTAAAATCAGGAGGTTGCACATACACATCATGGCTTGTAACCCATAATGGATTTTTCCTCCAGAAACTTGTCCAATCCCCTTTTAAAGGCATCCAGGCCAGATGCCATCACCACATGCTGCGGCAAAGAGTTCCACAGACTGACCACACGCTGAGTAAAGAAATATTTTCTTTTGTCTGTCCTAAACCTCCCAACACTCAATTTTAGTGGATGTCCCCTGGTTCTGGTGTTATGTGAGAGAGTAAAGAGCATCTCTCTATCCACTTTATCCTTCCCATGCATAATTTTGTATGTCTCAGTCATGCCCCCCTCAGGCACCTCTTTTCTAGGCTGAAGAGGCCCAAACGCTGTAGCCTCTCCTCATAAGGAAGGTGCCCCAGCCCAGAAATCATCTTAGTTGCTCTCTTTTGCACCTTTTCCATTCCCACTATGTCCTTTTTTTAGATGTGGCAACCAGAACTGGACACAATACTCCAGGTGTGGCCTTACCATCGATTTGTACAACGGCAGTATAATATTAGCCTTTTTGTTCTCAATACCTTTTCTAATTATCCCAAGCATAGAATTGGCCTTCTTTACTGCCGCCGCACATTGGGTCAACACTTTCATCGACCTGTCCACCACCACCCCATTGCCATTGCAATTATTGCTACAAATAAAATTTGCATTGGCTATCAGGGACTCTGTGCCACTAGAAAGAATTTTTCCAGCTTCACTCAGCACCCACTGAGGTTTCAAATTTGGTATGGTCAGAAAGCTTTTAATGAAACTCAGAGCAAAACATTCTGGAGATCTTTTAAGTTTTAATCCCTTCCATAAAGATTTGGCCACCTTCCCCTTCTTAATTTTTTTTTTTAATTGCATGCAATAGAGGCAGGCTAAATGATTGTGAGAGATCTTTCCAATGCATCTTTCCTGAGAATCTGCATCATTCCTGATACTGTATCATGGTGGTGATGTTGAAATACTCCAGTGTTGCATGACCTCAGAGCAAAAAATTAAAAAAAAAATCAAATAGCAAAGGAAAGCTATCTTTCCTTTCCTTTACTATTTGATTTTTTTTTTTAAATTATATTATAGTATTTACATACAACTTCAAGGCAGACTTAAGGCAGTTTTCATAAGCAGGCTGAACACAAACCCCATTTTTTCATGAGGTTTTTACAAGTATTCCATGAAAAAATTTCATAGAACCTCCCATTTCTCCTGATGTTTCACTTCATAGTGCGGTCATCATTCTGGCTGCTGACTCTTGAACCCTCCAAGCTCTCTCAGGCAGCTACAAACCAAGCTTCAGAATGTTTCTTAATATGTTATCAGTTTTTGCCAGCAATTTCTTGCAGTCTCTCAGGCTCTATTCCAAGCAGCTGATCCTGCTTAGATTTCTCAGACAGCTCAACCTCTAGACTACACCTCCTGCTTTCTTTTATTAGCAGGCACTATCAAAACACTCCTAGAGCCACCAGATATGAAGTCAATGATGTTAATATCAACTAGCATTTATGACCAGATAATTACCATTATACAGCAGGTGCTATTGCTAATAACTACTAGATCCATAGGACACGCTGGGGAAGATAATTTAGTGCTATCACTAAAAAGGCACTACCTGTGGGTGTTACCTGTATCATCTAAGGAGGTGGGGCACATGAAGATGGCTCAATATTGCAGCTATTTCATAAGAGTGTAAGTTATCTTCTAGACATCTGGGTCCTATCTTTTAAAGACAGCAACACATTGAATTGTGCTGAGAAACAGACCAATAACTAATGAAGCCACTCTATGGCACCAACTCACCTCTGAGAATTCAAAACACATGGCTATCAAACACCATTTTGGGCCCTGTTTTGAAACACATACACAAGGAAGCTAGAAGCCAGTTTTGTATAGTGACACCTTAAATTTGAGCATGGGAACCTCAATTTCAAAGCTCTGCTTTAAAAGCTGTTGCATACCAACTAGATTAGAATCTGAATCATAGGATTATTTTTGTTTAGCCCTTCCTTTTTCAGAGTTAACATTTTAGAACTTTTGCTTGGTTAAAAGTTACATGTACAGAGAACAGACTAGAGATAATGGTAATAATTGAAACAAACACTCAAACCACTGCAACTAATCCACAAGACATGAAATCTTCTAGAAATAACCAGCTACACGCATTGCTTGCATGACTCTATAGAAATGCTATCATCCATCAGTCACTGTGATGTGCAGGGTCATCTGAATCCACCACCTCCTTGTTATGTTCAGAATGGGTCTTTTTGATGAAGGCAGAAGTGCATTAATAACGAAGCCATAGTTGTACAGTTCAAGACTGGTCTTAGCTGATTAAAAAATCAGCTCCACTGTACAGTTCAATCCGTCTTGCCATGGCTGTGAGAATAGGCTTATTAAAACTGCCCAAGATTCATGGAGCAGGGAGCCAGAAAGGTCAGTCCCACCACACCAATTGGATAGCAGCTTGGCTCTGTCTCCAAAAGACATTTAAGTAATGATGTTAAGCTTCATTTCATAAAACTGATTAGTTGCACAATATTTTCCTGGTCTCCCTTTCTTGAAGGGGGTGAGCAACAGGGGACTTCAAAACGTAAGGCATACTTTGTCAGTTCCAGGTTTCAGTGCCTCCCCCCAAAACAAGATACCTTTACCTCCTGCAGTTGAAGTGCATTGTACTTCCACTCACTTTGACAGTGCTTAATCTTGGTTGATATTCTGAGAACCAGGGGAGAAGCAGGAAGGGTGGATTAAGAGCTGTGTCAGCTCTTGGATTCGGCTTGTAGGCCCCCTGTAGCAAACCAAACTACAAACTTTTCATAGTACAAACTTCATACCTTCACTCCCACACCTCATACTTAAGGATTAGCTACACATTAGGTACAAATGCAAGTGTTGAAAAGCAGATACAGTGCTGCCTGCAGGACACTGCGTTCAATGTATTGTACAAAAAACAGATGATTCCTGATACTCCAATCATGGAAACCTCTTTTTATCAGCTCTGATCACGCACATGGAGCCCACCACACCATGTCTTTCACACCCATACAAAGAGAACAGCTCTAGCAGGAGCAGCCCATCCATTAAGCAAGGTGATATGGGATGCATCAGCAGTAGATGATGAGTGGTTAAGAGGATGATGGATCCAGGGTGTCCTTCACCCCAAGTCAGTGCCACCAACAACTCCATCCAGCCTATCATGACTGCATCCCACAATTACCTGCATTCCACCGACTAAAAGTTAGCATAAATTGGTTCACCAGCTCCTTACCTTGCTCTAGGCACAGCTTCTTCCAACACAGAAGTGCAGAGCCTGCAGGTGAAGGAGCTCCTTCAGTCATACAGTCCCTTTAAATCTAGGGTTCCCAACCAGTGGTCCCAACAGGTGGTTCACAGATTCCTCCCAGGTGGTCCGTGACCTCTCTGGTGAAAGAAGAAAAAAAAAGCCCTTCCAGGAAGAAAAAAGCCTCTGCAGCACCAGCAGCCAATCAGAGCAGCTCAGAGCCAATCAGAGCATAGCCTTTCTCCATCTCCTGCCTCCCCCCTCCACTTCCCTTCCCTCCTTGTCCGTGAGTGCCCAGACAAGCAAAAAAGTGAAGGGCAGGCGTCTTGTAAGGTGCCCCTGTGTGTGCAGCCTCCTGGCTCAGCAGCATGCAGAGGAGTGGCGCCCTACTGCCACAGCCTGCTGCCTCCATTCCTTGACCCTGTGTCTTGAAGTGAGCACTCACAGCCTGGTTTTTCAGGAGTCAGGGCCAGGGCTGTGTAACAAAAGGAACTGGGGGGGGGGGATGTGGCCCTGTGGAGGAATGTGTGTGCTTTTTGTTGGCTCATTTAATTACCTTGCATGGCTTGTCTATAGTCCCCTTGTGCTTACCCTCTCCCTTTTTGAGGTGTTTTTCCACACTGAAAAGAGGCAAGGGCTGTGCGTAATGTGGTCTGGTGTGCAGGAAAAGAGACTGGATTGAATTGGGTGGGTGTGAAAACCTCTGAGTTGGGGGGGAATTGTTTTGTGTTCCATGTATTCCATGTAAACCCAAGACTTTCCCAGCTAGTGAAACAAATGCTAGCACAACCATCACATTAATTATTAAATAATCTTCTTATGTATCACAAATTTAATTGTATTTTTGTGTGCGAGGGTGGGAGGGGGTTGCATGTGGTCCCCACTGTCTCAAAATGTTGCCTTAGTGGTCCTTGAGCTCCTAAAGGTTGGGAACCACTGCTTTAAATCCATGTTCTTCAACCTGTGGAGTTGTGACCCTAATGGGGTAGTGAAGTCTCATTTGGGGGGGTCACAGCAATCTTTCAAAGCCTGTGCAGGAGAGGGCTTGGATCCAATCCAATGATGGCACTGCCTTATCAAAACTGAGTTATTGATATAATCCTGCTCAGCTTCTTCTTGCCTCACAGTCCCTAAGACCGACCCTGTTCAGGGTGCTACCTAGCAGAGCTGTTATGAAGACACAAGAGATGCGGGAAACAGGGTGAGAGAGGGTGGGCAGCGGGTCCTTGGAGGGGGGCAGGATCGGTGGTGAGTTCCCAGTCTCATATTTTATTTATTGGGGTTGTGGCACGAAAAAGGTCAAAGACCAGTGCTATAAATCAAACCAGAAGTCCTGTGTTTGAAGAAACCATGCCTAGAGCAAGGTAAGGAGGTGAGTGGTTGAATTGAAGAAACCATATGAGGAGCGTGGTAAACAGCTGCTTTTGTTGTTGTTTATTTTTGTAACTGTGCTGAGGAGGAGGTGGCATCAGGCAGTGTTTTGGGTAGGTCCAGCACTGAACTCAAGGATTTCCTCTTCCAAAGTCTAAGACCTGCACAGTCAACAGAGATACATGCTTGTGAACTGTAAGTAAATAACATCTCCTTTGAAACTTTTTTTACTGCTGTTGCTCCTGTTTTTGTTGTTGTTGTTGTTGGCTGCAAACTAGTGGGGTTGGTGGGGAGCAATCAGAAGAAGGGTTTTTTTTTTTGCTGTGTTACTCTGTGAGCCCAATCCTATGTCTGTCTACTCAGAAGTAAGTCCCAATATAGGCAACGGAGCTTACTCCCAGGAAGATGTGGATAGGATTGCAGCCTGTTTGATTTAGACCCCATTTTCCAACCTATGTTACTGCTCATATTCCTTTTTTTAAAAGTGCATTGGGAAGGGACTATTGTTAGGATTGGTCCAAGCCCTCCCAGTGCTTGAGACAGCACACCAAACCACTATCTCTCCATCTTGCAACTTGTCATCCAAAGCTGCAACCCCCATTCTCATTGTCTTCCTTCCACTCTCTGAATTCAGAAAGGAAGGAGGCAATGGATCAAATGAGGATGTGCAGTGAAGACTATGTGCTGTATCACCACACTCTTTTCCTCCACACTTCAGGGAGTAGGAGGAGGAGCAGCTGCAGAGGCAGGTGGTAGGTGCTCCCTGCCAATCTACAGCCTAAGGCAAATGTCTTAGTTGGCCTCATAGATAGGCTGACCCTGGCTACTGTGGAATGCTTAACTCTTTCCCTGCAGGGTTTTTAATTGTTGGGGAGGGCCACTCACATAAAATCTGATTAATTGGATAAGTTTATCTTGCATTTTGTTGCCACTTTCCCTTGGAGGGAGAAAATAAATTATACATCCACATACTTAAAGTTCATGTTTAAAGGGAGTGAGGGATAAAAACATTATGGCTATGTATTCCTGGTTGCCTTCTCATTTCGCCAAAAAAGGCAGTGAGTTACTACTGGGTTAATATAGGTAAGACTGCAGTGTTAAAGATGTTTCCCAGAGTCTCTCTGTAATGGACTGAGAATGACTGTGATAATGAATGATTCATCTCCTGTTTAAGAGTTGTTTATGCATAAACAAGAAAGCACTACCAAGTATAGTACTTGCCAGTCCCAACCTATTTAAGTCAAAATGAAGTTTACATGAAGTGAAGCATAGACCTGCACAAACACAAATGCTTAACTTGATTTATTCCTCAGAGGCACATACCTTAATGGAAGAAGTGGCATTAAACTGAGTGAAAGAACTTGTGGTATAACTCTTTGTGGGCACAAACGATAGTGAACGATTATAAATTCTATTAGCATACACTAATTGTCCAACTAATCACTGGATTCCATGTTCATTTTCTACAAAACAGCCCAATCCTATCCTTGAGATACAGCAGCTTATTTCCACATAAACTGGTGCATTGACAGGCCTGCTGGCGTAGAAGTCCACCTGCTGATACAGCCACAATGCTGTGGTGCCAGAAAAACACCATGCCTACGTTGCTAAGATGTCACTTGAACAGCAGTGGGGAGGCCAAAATGGGGAGGAGATTGTGGCATGATATGGGATGAACTTGGGAGGGACAAGGCAGAGTCAATGCACACCATATCTTAACCTCCCCTTTAGACTGCACATATGCCCCCCAATGTTACACCAGTAGCAGAGCTGGTGTAAGATTAACCCCACACTTTTAGCACTGGTTCCACTTTTTAGAATGAGAATCTCTCAAGGCCCACTGGAAGTGATGTCATGACTGGAAGTGAGATCATCAAGCAGAAAAATGTTTAGCAATCCCAGGCAGCAATCCTACCCACACTTTCCCAGTAATGTCCCATTTACTATCATTGTTAAAAGCATATACAGAGTAGCCTGTTAAAAGTACAGATCTGTAACATTTCCCCAATGCAGTCATATGCCACGGTAGCATCAAGTCTAATATATTAAAAGTTAAATATTTAAATGAATGGGGACCCACCTGAAATCGGCTCATGACCCATCTAGTGGGCCCCGACCTGCAGTTTGAGAAACACTGCCATAGGGAACAATGGGGAAGGGAAAAACAGCAGAAAATTGCACCTATCACTGCCCCTCAACTACACACTTTCTTATGAGGAAGCATAGGTTATAGACTACACTGTCAGCCAATCACAGCACACCAACCCAAGAGCCCCTTTCAGGGAGACTACATTTGGATGATCAGACACATGGCATGGTGCTATACCTCTCTTGTGCCTCAAAGGGAAATTTTGGAGTTGGGAACCAGGGTGAAAGGCCCTTAGTGCACAAAGTGCACTTAGCTAGTTTCTTATTTTTCATGCTGGATGGGGTTGTTTTATTATAAATCATTCCATATGGGTTCGCTTTTGCTTTTCTTTAAATAAATCTTTTAATTCTAAATTTGTTGAAGAGCGTTATCTGAATGTGAGGAAACTACTCAACCTAAATTCAGCCTTTAGAACAACCTCAGGTATTCCCTCACAAACACTGAGTACGCATCTTAATCCAGGGAACAGGTGGGACTGACTCTGTGGTCAATTTCTTGTTCCTTTCTCTGCTTCTTCGGGATCTCCTTAGGCACAGGAGAAAACACCATGTAGACCCTCAGGAAAACCCTACAGCCTGCCTGAACTGCGAGTTCAGCTGCTGCTGAATGAGGTTGCTGACCCATTCGTTCCAGTCAGGCATCTGTGGGTTTGCAAACTCCATGGCAGATATGTGAACCAATGGTGCAGCCAGAACTCTCTGGCATCTGTTACTTGGCTGACTGTTAGATAATTTGCAATGCCACAACTGCCCTGCTAGGAGGAGATAGATGGCAACCCTACCTGTGTGTTTCTCTTTCACATGCTGCTCTATCACTGATACAATAAAAACTATGGTTGGATCACACTTATTGTCCCTTTGTTAGTAGATAGGGATCCCTTCTTTTTTTTAAAAAAATTATTTTATTAAGACAACTATAAATAACATGAACCCAAAAAACCTGGAACTTACTCTAACATAATTATACAATTTGAAACATAAAGCACAGAAAAAAATAAAGACAAATGTTGAAAGTTATATAGCAAGTGCGGAGTCCTAAATCTAAACGACTTTGTTCTTCTACAAAATCATAAATCAAATTAAGTATCACATCTTAAACTGTCTGTTGATCATTTCTAAAATACTTCCTTAAATTGTTCTAAAAAACAATTTTTTTCTATTCCTCTCTTCATCAATTATTTAATTATCAATTTTTTTTTTCAACAGAAGATTTTATCTCTATGTCAATTTTCTACTCGTCAAATCCGTAATTCATGTGACCAATTTACCCTTTCACACACAGGAAGTCCATGAATAGTTTCCAGTTGTCCATAAAAGTCTTTACTGATTTATCTTTGAGAAAAATCGTCCATTTTAGCTAAGTCCAATATCTTTACCCACCATGGGATTCCTTCTTCTCACCTTGTGTTTTGTCTGGAGCTGCTGGGCCAGGGCTAAAGGTTCTTTTGGGATCAGAGGAAGAAACAAGTCTAGTCCGTTGTAAAAGAGCTTTATTTAACTAAAATACAAGAACATCAGCTTACAGGAGCACCTCTAGGCATTCGGAGGAATCTCCAGGCACAAGACTTACGTTTCTAGTCATAAAACTTGCACACAGGCATCTCCATAAGATTTACAGTGGAAATATGATAAGAAATAAGAAATGTGTTTTTATATCTTTGATTTTTTTTTTGCTTTGTTCTAAATAAATACTTTTAAAAAAAGATTTACAGTGTCTTCAGGCCAACATGGCCAAATACAGAGTCTTATATAGGCTAGCTTGTTTACTTCAGCTGATTTATCGGGAAATCTGTGCTAATTGGCTAGAAATAGACTGACAGCAAAGTGTTTTGTATCAGTGTGAATGTTGTTACTGCCAGAGTTGTCATCATTAAGAGACATCTTATCAAGACACGTGCAAGAGCAGTGGCCAGGATGATGCCAGCAAACAGTGCTCTCATCATTAGGGTGCTGCTAAATTAATACACATGAAAAATAAACATAGCCTGGTATTCTGAAGTGGTTGATTCTCATTGCCCAATTCTCATAACATCAAGCAGGTGCAGCTGTTAAGTTCCTTGTTTTGGGCCCAGCCTCTCATAGGAACAGTTCAGTAGGAAGGCACACAGTTCTCAGGGACTGGGAGACACACAGAAGATGGTTGCCAGGCCTTGTACCAGCCATTACACTGTTTCTTACCTCAACTGGCCACAGGGTGGGACTCTGCAGGATGGAGGGGCCTCTTTGCTCTCAGGGTCTGCAGCATCCTCATTCCATGACTACTTGGGCTCTGAAGAGGGGGACTCCCCACTTATCATGAGCCCCTGCAGTGGTGGACCTGCCATTCACTTGATGGAGCAAATGCCCCAGGCGTGGAGTCTCGCACACCTTTAGGACCCTGTGGAAGCCTCTCTGAGGCTCCTGACGCGGTCAGAAACTGCGCTTCCAGTTTCTGGAAGCACAGTCTAAAGCGTCTGGGAAACTTCAGGAGGCTTCCCCGACGCGTCCTGGAATCATGTGAGGCACCGTGTGCTCCAGGTTAGTGGGGGAGATTTGCATGCGGGGGGGGGAAGTGACATCCTGCAGGGGGCGCCATCATGGACCTTTGCCCTGGGGCACAGGGCTGGGAACGTCCACCACTGGCCCCTTGCAGGTATGTGTGTGTTGCATAGACCTTCTCTGACCCCCAAATGCAGTTACACCATAGTGAGGTAGCCAGCAGATATTGTTTTGCTGCAGAGATATACTGTATAATAAAGAATGTGAATTTTCCATAGACGACACTGCAGTGCAATTATTTCATTTCAGCATACAAAAGATTCATTTATGTCCAGAAAGCAGATACTCTCACCCTGTCATTTGGAAAGTGTTCTGCAAAGCCTTGTAAAGATAACATGACCGTCAGCCCATCTCCACTGGAAACTGCATTGCAGCACTGAACATTCTGAAAAAGCACATTGGCTCCCCTCTGCCCCCACCTGCCTGAGTTCATCACATGGTCATTTACACTTTTCCAATCTCTGTCTGTATCTAAATGAGAATCAGTACAACCAAGCTGGAAAGAGAGGCAGCTGCAACTAGAAAATGTCCTTGAGAAGGAAACATGGGGGGGGGGGGTCACTCTCTACTTCTTACCTCCAGCTATGGAGTGAGGAGGTGGTCAGGGTGGAGATAACTGCATAAAGAAAGAACTATAGATGTATAGATGTAGATGTACAGACGGAAGTGTGAACCTGGACTGCACCTGCTAGGCCCACTACCCAACACCCACATGTTCACTCAAACCTGTGATCAGAGGCTATACTTATTTTCCTCCATCTGTTCATCTCTACGCAAATGAACATTTTAGACTGCAATCCTAACCGCACTTTCCTGAGAGTAAGCTCCATTGAACACACTAGGACTTACTTCTGAGTAGACATGCATAGGCCTGTGCCCTTACAGTCCTTAGGATTTGAGGCTAAGTAAAAACAGATAGGAAACAAGAGAAGAGCTTATAATGAAAATTAGAGCCTAGGCTAAGGGGACCACTGGGTTCTCGGTCCAGCCTTCCCATTAAGTTAGGATTGGTCTGTTAATGTATGAAAAGACCCTATCTTCCACTAGCCCGTAGCATGCAGTGCAGTTTTCTGTTGAGTGATAACTCAATAGTAAACCCACTTTTGCTGCTATGATATTTGTGAACCAGCCCTTACTGTTGCCCAATTGCAGTTTACCCAACTTCCAGGATCTGGTCTATCACACCGTCTTGCACATACAGCAAGAACTGGGGCTTGGAGCCAGAAAGTTATATGGCCCAGGTCACACCTGCGGGAAGTGAAAATAGACTAATTAATGAAGTGCCTTATAAAGTGCTCTGTTTGTAAAGAAAAACAGGAAAGCTCATGGATCTCTTTTAGAGAATGATGCCCAGATGGTAGCTGCATGGGCCAGGGTTTCATAGAACATTGGTGAAATAAAGTAGTACACCTTGCTGGAAAGCTGGCACTCTGTAAAGGATTATCTAACTTTGGAATGATTGTTGGACTTTCAGTTTCAGTCAACAGGATTGCCAAGAAGAGACTAATCTGTAAACAATGACTATAAAGATGAGAGAGAAATATTGTTCTATGATACTAAATCCCTGCTTGAAATCCCCTGCCCACATGTTTAGGGAATGCATGAGCAAAACAGCACATTTAGCTACACACCACCAGTAGGCTCATTGGTGATGCCTCTGGGCAATTACTCCTTCAGACTTTGTCTGCAGGGGACTGACTTTCAAGGAATTGTCTTGATTGCTGAGACTGAGTCTCTTACCATGGTTTTACTGAAAATGTCACCAATGGGGGTCAGGAATTGAATAAAAGAGTAGGAACATTCCCAGATGGCTGAAAATTCATCTGCAGCTTCAGAATGTAATGCCCAACAGAGTATGGAAAGATGACAGCCTCCTGCTCATGAGAAAGAGGTACAGATTTGAGAAATGCTGCCTTAAAATGGCCCCTCCATTTTTGACATCCTGTTGCAGGCAGAGTAAATAGGAGGTATTTTTTCAGGGGTGGACACGAAACTCACCAGTAACAGACACTTCAGGAACAAAAGAATCCATGCAGATTAGCATTACCCTTCACATATTCCCAGATTTTCATCCCAGGCACTAGAAGTTAGCTTTGCTTTTCCCCCATGTGTTTGTGTTGGGATGTCTGTATGGGATGTCTGTACTGTAATGATTATTGGAAAGGACCTGGATGAGGGCTAACAAGCTGAGATTAAGGCTGCAATCCTATCCACACTTACCTGGGAGTAAACCCCATTGATTATAATGGGACTTCCTTCTGAGTAGACATGCATAGCATTGGGCTCTAAGTCTGGACAAACAGAGTTTCTCCTGGTTTGGAAATCCACAATGCAGGTACCAGAGTATTGTCCTGCTCTGAATAGGGTTGCACTCCCCCTGAAGGAGCAGGTCCACAGCTTGGGAGTTTGCCTGAATTTGCAGCTGCTCCTGGACTCCCAGGTGGCGGCTGTAGCCAGGAGAGCCTTTGCCCAGCCAGCTGTGGCCTTACGTGGATCATGTGAACCTAGCCATGGTGATCCATGCCACAGTGACAGCAAGACTAGATTACTGTAATGCACTCTACATGGGGCTGCCCTAGAAGAGGGTTCAGAAACTGCAATTAGTGAAGAATGCGGCAGCCCATCTGCTTGCTGGAGGTAGGTGGTTTGACTCTGTTGGGTCGCTGCTCCAGCAACTGCACTGGCTACCTATTTGTTTCTGGGCCCAGTTCAAGGTGCTGGTTTTGATCTATAAAGCTCTATAAGGCTTGGGGCCAGGGTATTTGAGAGATCACCTTATCATACAATCCAGTTCGTCTTTTCCGGTCATTGGAGAGGGCCCTTTTACAGGTGTCACCGCCCATGGAGGGGGCAGGGGCAAGGTGTAGGGCCTTCTAGCATAGTGGCACCAACTCTGTGGAATGCCCTCTCTCTTAGTTTATGAACTGCTCCTCCTTAGAAGCTTTCCGGCTGGACCTAAAAATGTCTCTTTAGCCTTTTGAGGGGTTTTTTTAATATGGACACTAAGGGTTTTTATGCTGATTAATTTTATAGTGCATTTTTAAATTGTCTTCTGATGGTTTTTATCGCTTTTGGCTCTTAATAAGATTTTTAACTTGCTCAATGCATTTTAGGGGTTTTTTAATACTTATATTTTTTTAAAAAAAATTATAATGCTTAGATTTTTTATTATACTTGGAAGCTGCTTTGAATGCCCATGAGGGAGATAAAGCAGGGTCTAAATCTGGAAATAAAAAAAGGGGGGGAGAGTGTAATCAGCAAAAGCACCCCCTTCCTACGGTAAAAAGATCCCACCACCTGGTTGACTTTCTTGATTGATATAAAACATACACAGGAGTGAAGACTTGGTTAAGGTTTCATAAGAAATAATTTACACACAGTCCATAGTTGTATACATGCATCTTCTGATTGTTTAGAGGCCCCTGCTACTTTGGAACAGAGAACCCTACAGCCCTTCCTTTTGGGTGGAGGTGGGCTGATGATACCCTGGAGGACATGGAGCCCTGGCAGAGCACATCTTTTCTCCTTTGATGGTCTAGAGAAGAACAGGGAATGTGAGAAGGAGGGGAAGAAGGAAATACACAGATCCTGCAAGAACAGGTAGATGGCCTGAACTGGACATTACACTGTCCTCCACTGTTATGTAGGATATTGGACATGTCCATTGCATCCAAATTCCAGGAATGATTACCTTTTCATCAATTTTTCAACAATTTTCAAGGACAAGCTACATGTTACATGAGGAGATCCATAGCTGATATATATATTTATTTGTATTGGCAACCTTCAGTCTCGAAAGACTATTGTATCGCGCTCTGAAAGGTGGTTCTGGCACAGCGTCTAGTGTGGCTGAAAAGGCCAATCCGGGAGTGACAATCCCTTCCACACCGGGAGCAAGTGCAGTCTGTCCCTGGTCTGTCTCCCTGGCTATGGGCCTTCCTTCTTTGCCTCTTAGCCTCAGACTGTTGGCAAAGTGTCTCTTCAAACTGGGAAAGGCCATGCTGCACAGCCTGCCTCCAAGCGGGCCGCTCAGAGGCCAGGGTTTCCCACTTGTTGAGGTCCACTCCTAAGGCCTTCAGATCCCTCTTGCAGATGTCCTTGTATCGCAGCTGTGGTCTACCTGTAGGGCGCTTTCCTTGCACGAGTTCTCCATAGAGGAGATCCTTTGGGATCCGGCCATCATCCATTCTCACGACATGACCAAGCCAACGCAGGCGTCTCTGTTTCAGCAGTGAATACATGCTAGGGATTCCAGCACGTTCCAGGACTGTGTTGTTTGGAACTTTGTCCTGCCAGGTGATGCCGAGGATGCGTCGGAGGCAGCGCATGTGGAAAGTGCTCAGTTTCCTCTCCTGTTGTGAGCAAAGAGTCCATGACTCGCTGCAGTACAGAAGTGTACTCAGGACGCAAGCTCTGTAGACCTGGATCTTGGTATGTTCCGTCAGCTTCTTGTTGGACCAGACTCTCTTTGTGAGTCTGGAAAACGTGGTAGCTGCTTTACCGATGCGCTTGTTTAGCTCGGTATCGAGAGAATGAGTGTCGGAGATCGTTGAGCCAAGGTACACAAAGTCATGGACAACCTCCAGTTCATGCTCAGAGATTGTAATGCAGGGAGGTGAGTCCACATCCTGAACCATTTATTTATTTATTAACAAAAATAGAGCTTCGGCTAAGGGGAGGACTGGCTGCAAATCTGATGAAGGAAACAGTGTGAAGGCAGGATGCATTTAACACTTCAGTCCAGGCTACGTTCTTGATCTGAATTGCCCCTGCAAGGAAAGGAAAAAAAATACAGTTGCCTGTTTTTTTCCCCTTCACAGAGCAAATAGGATGTTGGGAGAACATTTTGAGAACATTTTGATTGCAAAAACATCATAGAGGAAATGGATTGAACCTCCCTTCCCTCTGCCACTTATCTAATCAAATTAGCACACACATGGTTTCATTTACTGTACTGCATTTTCATGTACTGCAGTTTTAAAAAGTTAGGAGATCAGTCACGGATCTCCTAGCATCAGAGGAGCCCAGCTGATGTGGTTCTGGATGGGCCACCTCTCAGAACAAGGGAATCTGCCTCATCTCTGCATCAGGATTGATGAAATGGTCCAATCACATGCAATGCAGTATCATGGAAAGATTAGCTATGGTCACTGGAGGCTGACTGGAAGGAGGCAGCAAGATCAGAGTAGTAAATCATTCAGACAGAAGCAGGCACCTGGGGGGAGAGGACAATGACTTTGGGCTCACTGGAGCCATTAATTATTCAATGCATTAATTTCTTGTGAAATGCTAGAAAGTCTCTCACAACGTACAGGCTCAAACTTGCCTCTCTATCGAGAACATTTGGAAATGAGGAGTGGTACTTCTCAAAATAATTTGAAACGTAGGAATTTATTTTCCAAATCATTAGTAGCCCTGTCTAGTCTTTTGGTTTCCAAGCTATAATACACACTTGGGGAACCTTTGCTCAAATCCAACACACCTATTGACATTAATTCCCCCCCCCCCCCCGCCCCATTATGCAGGAGATCTCTCCACTGTACTAAAGAACACCTGCAAAGAGTAGTTGCTTGCCTTACATTCGGTTAAAAAAAAAAGTAACTCTGAAAAAAAGTAATCTAGAGCTAGCTGAGTGAGCAGGGGCTCTGAGAAGAATTTTATCAGGCGGTACAAAGTTTCTTCTGGGCCCCTTCCCAAAGAGTGGGGAAAGGAAGGTGATGGCAGAACAGGGCAAGGAGAGGACAAAACAGTGTAGAGAAAGGGTGGCAACAATCGGAATAGTCTTCGGAGCCCAGGTCTACCAGTCTTCCCAATGCAGAACTCAGGTCCACCTGCCTGCCCAGTGTTGGTAGTACACTACAGTAGTACTACAGTAATATGGAAAATCAAACACACTCCTAAGTCTCTCTAAAATCTTTTAAATATAGAAAAACATTGCAGGAGATTAGTATCATTGTACTGAGGCTCACACTAGAATGGAAAGTAAGGTTTCATGTTACAGGTGCATCATCTTGATTTATCTACCTAGCTCGGAGGGAAAAAGCAGTGGTGCCAGCAATTAGGAGGAGCTGAATGTGTTGGGGCAGGGGTGTTAACTAAGGGCATCTTACTCAAAGCCCCCTCCCTCCTCTAAACCTGTGACCAGGACTGAGTAATTAAACTGCTTAAATTAGATTTCAAGTGTTCTCTTGAAAATGTTTATGTGGACAATCTAATGTAGAAGTGTCAGGTGGAGGGCAAACACATTTCAAATCCTGCAGGGGAAAAAATTGCTTGGGAAAGAAAAGTGGGTGAGGCAGGAGCGGGCTCTATTGTCCATCTCTGAAGGAATCAATGATACTTGGATGAAGGATGGGTGATCTGATTTGTTTCTTTGGATGAGGTAGGGCAGAAGAAAGACACCAAGGGCAGTTCTTGCCTTAGAATTGGCTGGAGAACCAAGGAGGGGGAAAAGGGGACAAGGAAACTGGGATGAGGCAGTTCATAGCAATCATGCTTTCCAACTGCATGGCTCCTTTGGGCTCTGTTGTTACTTGGGAGGAGGAAGCCTCATTGAACAACTGGTGCAAATGGGACTACTTCTGAGTAGAACTGCAAAGAATTGGGTAAGCCTCTCAGCTGCTGCATGTGGCCCTCTTCCCTCTTGACGCTTCTTTCCTGCTCTCAAGCAGTCGGCCCCCCCCCCACTTCTGCCTTGTTTACAGATGCTATGTGGACATCAGGGGAGTGTTTAAAGAGAACTCTGACACATACACACACACCCTGGCAGCAACTTCTGTTTTTCCACAGAACCTCAGCTGGCTTTTTAAAGGGAAAGATGCATGACCCTTTGAGTCTCTTTGAGTTGCCAAAATGCTCTGGGCAACTCAGAAAGTTCGCCCCTTAGGACTTGTTTTCTAGTCAGATCACTGGGGGTGGAGACTTGTGACTTGACTTGAGTCACACTGCGTTTGAATCTCCCATCCCTGGTAATAAGCCATCAAGATTCTGTTACACGCATTTGTATGTAACATGTAGTTAGGTCCTAAAAAGCCTGGTATCCTCTTTATCCGCTCTCAGTAGCGAACTCTGCTACATGACAATGTCTCCTTCTAGACAATGTCTGTTCCCTGCAAGAGCGGTATTCCATCAGGAAGCCAGAAATATGTCTGTCATTAGGAGAAACTCAGCCTATATGACCAGTACTATTCTCTTGCTAAAAAGCTGCTACCATACACAGGTGTGACCCTGTATCGGCACAGGGCAGCTGATGGTTTTGTGGCCACTGTGAAGGAAAGGGGGAGCTTTCCTTCTGTAGTGGGATATTTAACTCTTTTGAAGAATGAAATCAAATGTGAGAGAACACAGATCACAAAATATATTAATTTTCAGCATGATTGCATTTGTATTTATTAGACATGATTAATGAGTACCTGGTGCAAATTAACTTGCTTCATAGAAAGAAAGTATAATTTAATGTTCAGAGACCTGAATGGCATTCTGGGATCAGATCATTGTCAAACATAACTGATTGCAGCTCTATAGAATTTAACAGAATGCTGTTTATTTGCAATTGTAAGATGAAGCTATTTAGTTAAATTTCATAATGAACATAAGAACAGCCCCACTGGATCAGGCCATAGGCCCATCTAGTCCAGCTTCCTGTATCTCACAACAGCCCACCAAATGCCCCAGGGAGCACACAAGACAACAAGAGACCTGCATCCTGGTGCCCTCCCTTGCATCTGACATAGCCCATTTCTAAAATCAAATGTTTACACCTGTGGGCTGGGCCAAAATGGGTTAAAGCTGTAGTGGAAATGCAGCCCAGATCTTTTCCATAACTACCAACATGTACAACTATAGTACAATTTAAACACGGGAAAGTGAAAATAGCACCTTTGGACTACAACTACTAGGCCCCCCCAGATCTAGTAGTAGGTAATGCAGTTCAGTTTACAGAATTCCTAGGCCCCAATAGCAAGTGCCATTCCTTCTTCTAGATTAGTGTGTGTCTAGAATACATGGCATTAGGTCAAGTCTACCTGTGTTATGGCATTGTTTGAAGGTGAAATTAACAGTATGGAGAACAAATATAAGTCTGGAGCACTGAAAAGAAAAAAGAGAAAAATATTTTAAAAGGCTGGACAAATTTATTTCACCTGGACTTTATTTCAGTAATCATCACATAGTAATGAGGGAGATAGTGAAAGCCAGTCCTTGGATGCCCCTGCATGATTATTAGAAGAAACAGCAAATGAGAAGGACTTTGTTGCGGTAGAAGAGAAGAAACACAGTAGCACTACTCAAAGTAAGGATGTCAGAGGGTGGCGGGGTGACAGAAGGCCTTTTCACACAGGCTTGTATAAGAGAGTACAGTCTTTCAGAAAGCCTTGATGAAGGCTAGTATTTCACTTGTTAGGTGACACATTTAATATAACTATATGAGAGAGAGAGAGAGAGAGAGAGAGAGAGAGAGAGAAGAAAATTTAGGAAGAGGGGGCAATCAGGCAGCTTGCCCCAGGCCCAATACCATCTCTCAGTGGCCTGGTGAAAGTCTGAAGCAGCAACCATTCTTTTTAAACAAATTCCTTCTCATTAAGAAAAGCCCCTGTTGAAGAAGAGCAGTGGCTGAGGCTGCAATCCTTTACATACTTTTTGGGGAGCAAGCCCCAAATTGGTACTTACTTCTGAATAGATGTGTACAGATATGGATAAGCCTCACCAGCTCTAGCAGCCACCACATTTGAGAAGAGATATTTAATTTAAATAATATTGTTACCTAATTACCTGTCTTGGACCCCCTTCTTTCCTCCCAAAGTAACATGTAACAGCCATCAATGCAGGACATCCAAAGGGGGGTGCAGAACGAAGACAAGCAAAGTATGAACTTAGGGGAGATGCTCAAGACTAACTGCCTTGCAGATTCTAATTCAGAAACCAGACTTGCTGCCTTGCAAATTCTATACTTAACAAGACTAACAAGACCCCTTCGGACCCCTTTTTCGCTGACAAGTTAACCAAAGGTGCTTAATGTCACAAAATTCCCCTGCTGACAGCTAACAAAACCCCACACGCCAGACAATATGTAACCTCATAGCTGAAAATAGCCATAGCAAAACATGTTTGCACAGAAAGACCAAAACCAGGATACTTCCCTGTTGGAAGGTGGGGGGCAAAAGCCATGAGGAGGACAGTGAAGGAGGGCGAGGGTATGAGAAGGTCAGTTAGCAGGGAAGGTTAACACCCTTTTTAGGGGACTTTGTTTTGAATGACAACTGCAATGTATAAACGGAGGGTCCCACCCTTTTGACATTGCCTTTGAATCTGAGTGTGCAAACTCTCAAAGGTCACAGACACGTCTGTTGAACAATAAAGAACTTTCAAAGCCTTCCACATTTCAGTGTCTGCTTATTCGGAGTCAGCGGCACTGGACAGAATCCACCCTGTCTACTGAACTGGCGCTGCCCTTCTGGGCAGGGGTACGACAATATGATGTCAAACAAATACTACAAAAATGTGGAAGGTCATCAAAATATTTGGGGAAGGGGGGGAGGCAATGAATAGGAAGGAGGAGGGGATAATAGAAATAAACCAGAAGGGAAAACGGAGGGAGAAAAAAGGGAATTCATTTGGTCTCGCATTGAAATGCATGAATGGAAAGGGTGAAATGAGTGGGAAAAGCAAACCTAAATTAATACAGGAAGGGCATGGGGAGAGAGGAACTGAAGGTGGAAAGGTGAGTGTGTAGTGCTGATGAGGTTCTCCACCTCCTCTGGAGAACCAGATACTTGAGGAACCAGGTTTGCATCACTTGCTGGTAGGTGAGTCTCTAGCCTGCTTTCTTACTAAGGAAGTCTGAAGTCAGACTTGGGTGGAGAAGTGACTGTTTTGCCTTCTGCTGTAATCTGCAACACAATGTTATGTTGTGTTGTACTATGGTAGCTACAAATGCTGGATGTGTTCTTAAGCAAGTTACTTGTCTGTAAGCTTGGTGGGTGAGCTTTCTTCTGACTGTGGCACATAATCTATGGTGGCCTGGTATTGCTCAGTGGCAGGGGGACTTGGGGCATGGTAATACAGGTGTTCTTTTAAAATTTCCTTTTTAATCATTAATAAACCTGTTTATCAGTTGTGTGGTTTTCTTAAAAGCAAGGGTAAGCAAGTGTTTTTAAATAGGAAAATGCACAAATATTTCTTAAATGTGACAGAGGTGTTTGAAAACAGCATTATTTATTTTACTCAGAAGTAAACCAATTATGTTCAGTACGACTTGGGCTGTAGTCCTATCTTACTCATTGGAAACAAACAACTCTAGCCATAGACTTTGACATTTTGCTGAAAATCAGCTGAACAATTTAACTGCCTTGTGATAGAAACAGAGATAACACTTGCTGCTTAAGTCATGCAATTCCCTCACCCTAGATCATGGGTCTCCAAACCCCAGCCCGGGGGCCAGATGTGGCCCGCGGCCAGCCTCAATTCGGTCCATGTTCAACCTCTTGTCCCCTGAAAGCCTCTGGCCCACTTGGCTGAACATGACTGGAACTGTGCTCTGGTTGCATCTGGAGGGTGTTCTAAGAGCCAGAGGGGTTGAATGAATGAGCCCATTCATTCATTTATTCACTCATCTAAGTTCTATCTCTAATTTATTTATATAAATTTTATATTTAAATTTTTTTCCGGCCCTCAGCACCATGCCAGATATTTGATGCGGCCCACTGGCCAAAATGTTTGGAGACTTCTTCCCTAGATTTTCACACTTCAAAGTATTTTGTAATGAAAAGGAAAATACTTTGCTGGTCTCCTTGAAACCACCTTCTCTGTTAAATTCTCTACACCTGTGGTGCACATGTTTTTACCCTGAAATTGGCTGCCCTGTTAATTACACCATCTGCATCTAGAGAGCTGCTTTTCTTTTGTGCCCATATAAATTATATAATATGGTATAATGCAGGGTTGGGAACTTGACTTGTATGACTTGGACTTGAGTTGTGAAAATGTGTGATTTTGGCTAACTTGGTGAGTTTCGTGCATGGAAGACTCTGAAAAACACTTGAGTCAGGGCCCTCTGACTTGGCACTTGTCCCCATGCATGCTGGTTTGAACTTGCCTGTGTCTGGGTGTGCTTGCTTACTGTTTTTATGGCATGAAAAAGCTTCGTGGGGCTAGCATTCCAACCGGATGAGCAGTGGGAAAGTTCCAGCCAGGAGGCAGGAAAGGGTTAATGCTTTCCTCTTGCAATGAATGGGAGAAGGCCAGACTGGGTTCTCTTTTCCTGTATCTGATAGGAAGGAATGGATGATCACTGCACCATTCTGGTTGAGCATTCTGATATTTTCATTGGCTGAAGGAGGGCAGGAGGAGGAGCCAAGGGGGTTCTTATGATTGGCTTGAGAAGCACAGGGAAGGGGAGGAGGTGGGGCGAGTTCATAGCAATCATGCTTTGCGCTGCATGGCTGGGGGGGAGGGGGAAGCCTCATTGAATGACTGGCTGAGGTGGGGCTACTTCTGAGTGGGGTTACAAAGGATTGGGTTATCATGGTAAACCTCACAGCTGCTGAACATAACTCTCCTCCTCCTTGCTGCTTCTGTCCCAGCTCTCATGCAGCCCCACCCACCTCCTGCTGCCCTGTTTACAGATGGAATGGGTCCGCAGGGGAGTAGTTAAAGAGAACTCCCATACACACATGCACGCACACCCTGGCAGCAGCTCTGTTTTTTCCACAGTGGGCTTTCTAAAGGGAGGGAGACTCGACTCAAGCCTTTTAGAGTCACTAAAAGGTGACTCAGTGACTAGGAAAGTGCCCCCATTATGACTCTTTCCCAAGTTGAATCATGGGGGGGGGGGCGGTGACTCTAGACTCAACTAAAGTCAAGACCCGCTGGATTTTCCCATCCCTGGTATAATGATATTTATGTGGCATCCTGATCTTAAACATAGTTTTTGAAAATCCCACTGAAATCAGCTGAGTCTAATTCCTAGGAAGCAATAGTCAAAAATCAAATAATGAATGTTTTACTGCATTAACATGTATTCAGAGATTTGTTTAATTCATTGTATGTTGGTAAAGTTGCTCTTTTGCTGTTTTCTTGTAGTCATCCACTGTAGTTCTTCAGTTAACAGATAACAATCAAAATAAGGATATTTTAATGAATGAATGAAATCTGCTCCAAATACATTGAGATATGCCCTATTCATTGGCATATGTTCCACTTGTTGGTCTTAAGATACGTAATAGTGGGCAGAATGTCCAGCCATTTGAGATGTGCACACTCATTATATTGTAAAATTCACAGGTCTTGCTATTGATCTAATGGATATGCTATACTTTAAATACTGAGTGTAATCAGTGGTGTAGCTAACGATCGTGTAGCTGGGTGCTAAGCTCAAAATGTTGCCCCGGAAGTGATGTCATGCCTGAGCTTTTTTAAAAGTGAAAATTGGGTGAAAACCTGCCTCGTCCTGCTTGCCACCCACTTGCTCTGCTACCTCCCCCCAGTCAGTGGCATAACTAAGGAATCTATCTGCTACCTAGGGTCAAAGATGATTTGTAGCCCCCCCCCCGCCAGACAAAATCAAAATTAAGTAAATAAATAAAAAGTGTGCCCCTGATTGGTTCAAGACACTGTGCTGGGGTAAAGAGGGATGCTTATTCTCCCCCTGCTAAATATAAGAGGGGTACCGCTTGAAAAAGTGCCTTTTTACTCAGTTAGCAGGGGTAACTATATTATGATACATGGAAATGTGAGCTGACTCATATTATCACCTTACTGGTTTCATTTTGTATCATGATAACATGTCATTGGCTCTCAGAACAATCAGTCTCATAGGTCAGTTTTGAGTTAAGAAAATCCACTTTTTGTTCCATAAGGCTTTTCATTTTCTAATTAATCGGCCATCACTTTTGATAGAATACAAATATTTCAATGCAGTTTGCTTCACTGCATTCAGCATTAAATTACCTTTCCAATGATATATAACATGATCATATATACCAAGATTTTCACAATTTTGGTCGCTAGTGTCAAGGTCAGCTTGTTGCCCCCCTAAAGCTTGATGTCTGGTGCAACTGCTACCCCCTGCACCCCCTTAGCTATGCCACTGAGTGTAATAATAGCCAAGGTTCCTGTTCCCAAGCACTCCCCCAATAATCTCTTCAAAAATTGTCCACAGTAGTTATGTCTCATGGAGGTATCTGTGTCAAAAGAACTTATCCTGACCCTTTAAAGTGCCTCATGGATAGGAACAACTCTGTCACATCCTAGAGCCATTTGGACGTGTGTGTAGTTCAAGTCTGCCAACAGCAAGTGTTGCTGTGTGTTCTTTCTGCACAAATAATTAAAATGGAACACATGAACCCTACTATTGCAGAGGTACTTGCTATAGTGATTGCTGGAGTGAAGCCATAGAAAACTTGAGTCCCTTGTTCCTTCTCTTTCTCTCGCTGATGATTGAGGAAAAGCCATCTAGATGTGTACAGAACCACTTTGGCTGCATCTTATTTGTCACATCCCATATGGTATGTAGCGTGGTGTCATTCTTCAAGCTTTCAGCAATACAGGATCTTGAGGAAAGCTTTTCGGAACTCGTTGTTGAAGGTAGTGTAGATTACAGGGTTGAGGGCACTGTTTACATAACCAAGCCACGTGGTGGCACTGTACAGTTCTGGGGAAATGTGACAAGCTTGGCAGTGGGTATTCAGAATGTGTGTCAAGAAGAACGGTAGCCAGCAGACTATGAATGTTCCTAGGAGCCAAAGGAGAACGACAGATGATGATTATTTTGGCCCAGTAGTGCTTAATTGGAAGTATAAATCTTACCTTACCCAAACCATGCAACCCTGTCTGTCAACATGAAGGCTCATTCACATGACCAAACCAGCCTATTGAGATGGCAGGGAGAATAAGTCTGTGAGGAGCTGAGCATTGTGTTGAAGCCTTTATTTAGGTAGGGAATCTTCACATAGGGAAGCTTTGAGATTCTCTTAGTTATTGGCACGCGTATGTGAATGTTGTTAAAGCAGAAAAGCAATGGAAGAGAGCCAGTAAAACACAGAAAGCACATTTCAGCCAAGGCAGGTAAAACAACAGAATATAATGGAAAAAGATTTTCTAGTGTCATTTTTCTACTAGAAATTTCCACCCTTGCTGCTTTTCCACCTGCAGGTGAAAGATACTCGTGCCCATCTTCTAAGAGGGAAAAGGAGCCGCAGAATGGAAAATGGGCCCGAAAATGGGACAGAAAAGAGTTTAGCACTCCTACTTCACTAAAGCTGTTTTTCAGATAAAACTCATTAAAACTTTTTTGAGAGACTGTAATACAGGCTTTCATGTAATGCCTCCTTTGACCCTCATTCTTGTGCAGATTGCTTTTTAAAAGGGCTTGAAATGATTCTACTCACCCAGTACAATAGCTACCATTTGTGTAGCTTTCCTTTCTCTGAGCTGTATTGTCCTCTGCTGCTGAGAAGGTAGCTTCAGGGAGGTGATGGTTTTGCCATCATTGCCTTTGTGTACTTCTAGGCATTGCTCCTTCGTTTTCCTTCTCACTTTCAGATCAACAGCCTCTTTATTCCCTGTACTTGAGAAGGAAGCTTCATGACAGAAACTGCAGTACTGCTGCAATTCAGTGGGCGTCAGGGGCTTCTTTTCTGCAGGCAGTCTGTGGCCCAGCCGCTTTAGCTGCAAGCAGCATGAAAGTGCATCTGAAGGCCTCTGGTGTGAATCTTTTTTCTCTGTGTGTTGCTGTATGAAAAACAAAAGGCCAAGAACAATAAGTGCTTTAAACATAACCACTTATGGTTAAATAGTCTGGTACAAGAAGTTCTCCCTTCTTGACACCAGAGTGCTGAAATGAATAGGTATGAATCAACAAAATGAAAACCAGTCATAATCCAAAAGTGGGGGTGGGGGGGTGGGGAAAGTTTGTAATCCCCAGCTAAATCTATAATTTTAAAAATCTAATACTTCCTTCATAGATGTAGTAATAGCAGGGCAGTACAACCCTGAATGCCATCTTATGCCATCTTGGGTCCTCTGTTGCCACCTCTGCACTGTTAAAATAAAACCATTATTGTGCTCCTTGCCTGGTTTCTTCAATTATGGAAGTGTGGGCCTTCTGTTTTGGAAGTCCTATGGTTCTGCAATTGGTGAAAGATGCAAGGAGGAAGGTAATCTGTTTTCCACTTGCTTTTAGCATCATTGCAGCTCATGTCTTCAGTATTCTGGGGAGGGAGACAGCAGTGGCAACCAACTTGGGGTGAAGTGCACTCCAAACGTGCTGCATTCCCATCTTGACTCTCCCCCCATCTGCTGCTGATACAACCCATATTGCCTCATCTTATGGATGGGCTATCGAGGAATATTCCACTTCTGCGTCTTATTGCATCTCAGTTTCATTGGAGTGGTATAGAGTCCTGAAATTTTACATCCTCACAGGAAATTTTACATCCTCACTCCATTTCATTGGAGTGGTATAGAGTCCAGAAATTTTACATCCTCACATCTTCTCTCACACTATTGCTCCATTTCTTCTAATCCCCTTAGTCTCTCAGAAAACAATCATGGAAGGAAATGTCATATCTCTAGGTAGCATATTGCGGTATACTATTAGAAGCTAGCTATCTTTGCTTTCAAACTTTGGAAGCGTGCTGTATTTCTACATCTTTTCCCCACTGAGCTAATATTCATGGTTTCTGAACTTTTTGTACTGGTGGCGGCTCCCTTGACCTACTGGGCCATTGGCTGTGGCTCCCCATTAAGGCTACAATCCTATACATTATATAGGGCAGCCTGTTTTTGGCAAGGATTCCACAGTTCCCCTGGCTGGTTTCCACAGCTTTCTGGGGAGCCATGGCACAGTTTGGGAACCACTGCTATAAAGACTAGATGGCTTGGCTCCTGGTTAGCAGAGAACCGATAGCCCAATGACTCACGGAGTGCTGCAGATTACAGAATGTTTATGCGTTGGGGATTCAGGTTAAGGCTGGAACCTCTAATACTTAAAGTATCTGCATGCTAAATAATTTGTAGCTCCTTTTGAAAGTGGCAGTTAAAAACCTCATTTGTAACCAAAGTTAATAGCTGTAGTGGTGTATGTCCACCACCTCTTATTTTAATGCCTAGCTTTGCTGTGAAAGCTTTGGAAGTCCTAATGATATTCTGTATTCCCCACAGTGATTTCTGACACTTCCTTAATATCATGTAGGGTTATAAACCTGAACTAGAAAATAAATAATTGCTCCCACAGGTGAGAGATAAAATTAGTGATTTAAAGGCAAGTAATTTCTCTTGCTAGAGTTTATTACTGCAAAACTGGGGCCTTCCCGTAAGACTTGAGAAAGATTACAGCTTTTTTTTCTTCCCCCTTTCAGGAAGCTATAAGTAGTCATTGTTGCTTATTGTGTACACACTTTTTTCCTTTCTATGCTACCATCATCTATTCTACCATTCACTTCTTTGTGTTTCTTCAAAAACCTACTGAGTCAGAGGTTTCCATGCTTCATACTACAGGTATCCATACCTGGGGTGGAAAAACATCTTGAGGAGGCTGATTGTGAGTGAAAAAAATGGCCAGATGACAAAAAAAATGAAGTAGCTCTTCCTGCAGCCTCCTCGAGGGGAAACCAGGCCAGCGCACTGAGAAGCGCCGGCCTGCAGAGGCTGACAGATGCCTCCATGCCAGCTCCCCCTCAGCCGCTTGTGTCAGCCCGCCTGCGCCGACACAAGTGGAAAAGGTAGGCATTGGGGGGGTGGGGAGGAGGAGGGAGAGAGGCGTACCAGGGTGGGGGGAGGGAGGGCAATGGACAACCCCGGGGGCGGGCGAGGAGAGAAAGGCAGGGCTGGGATCCGGCAGTAATGCTGGATCCCAACCCAGTCCCAAGGAGAACAGAGTGACTTCAAGCCGCTCCGCTCTCCTCGTGCCACTTCAGGAGGTGGTGCAAGTCCAGGGAGACCCATTGTGGCCAGCAGCCCTTACCCAAGGGTAAGGGGAAAGTTTCAACTTGCCTCTGGCTAAGCCGCTGCTGATCACAATCCTGCGCTGGATACAGCACAAGCCTCCTGGCTTGCCTGTTCCAGTGCAAGTTAGGATTGCGCCTATAGTCACCTCTATAACAGTCAGTCTTGTCCTGTATCATAACATTTCCAACTTTCTGAAAAATTGTCTGCCTCTAGCGTCAGATAAGGATCTAGTGCTCAGAGGGAGTAACATTCTTCCTGCATACTGTGTAGTCTTTTCTGCAGTCTAGTAGGACATCCATTGGCAAATGTGAGCCTCAAATGAACTTTTCTCTTGGTTGTGAGAAAGGGTACAATTACAAGTGCACTCTCAACATCCATCCTTAAGGCTCAATAAGTAACTATGTTTTTAATTGTGCAACAGAAATGTTTTTCTTCCATGATTTCCAACGCTGCAAATCCCAACTTCTATGTCATGTAAATCTGCTTTATTATACTATTGTTTTAAGTGGGTTCTTTTGCTGCCTTGAGGGTCCTTTTTAGTTGTATCTAAAGGTGGGGTACAAATAACTTAAATATACTTTTGGGCTGAGGTTCAAATATGAGTTAACTACACAAGGAAAGTATAAAACATTGAACTATCAAGATTCAGTTGAGTGATTAGGTAGTTCACCACTGGATACAATGTTTCTCAAAATTGGAGTATGTGCCTTCCCCTGGGGGCAGGTGGATTAGGAACACAGGACTCTGCTTTATGCTGACCGGAACATTATTGGTCCATCTACTTTGCCACTGACTGACAGCGGCTCTCCAGGGTTTCAGAGTGTTTGCTTTCCCAGTCCTACTTGGAGATGCTGGGATTGAATTCAGGTGGTTCTGAATGTAAAGCATGTGTCTGCCACTGAGCTATGGCACACATGCACTCCCCCCCCCCAAATAAAGAATACTAGTGGCAAATGAACATCACAATTCTTGACTACTGCAGACTCTGAAGATTAAATGGCGCACAGAGTGTGACTATATAGGAGGTAACAGGAAAGGCAGAAGATGTGTTGGTAGACAAAAGGTTGTGTAGTGAGAAGTAGGAGATGGACAGAGTGGGAAATAATGGCTTGGGGATACAGAAGCTGGGCAGGCAGGTATATCTAACAAGATTTTTAGTTTGGTGGGCAGGGGAGTGTAGAAAGAGAGGGTTCTGTTTTGTGACATTTATCAGACATGATTTTGTTCATAGCCATACTTGCTGTTTGTAACAGGCTTTGACATTATGGCTGCTTTTTCTGGTTAGGATTCTCTTCTTCTGTCTTTGCCTCAGCACGATGTAAATTCGGATATACAGCAGCAGGGTCACCAGGAATGGAAGATAGAAGGACACCACAGAGGAGTATATAACAAAGTTGGGATTTGATATGGAACAAATATTGGGATCACCTGAAAGAGAGAAAAGAGAGGGTATAGTAGTAAACCACATGATTTGCTCGCTGTTGAAAAGGCAGCTATGGTCTCATTCCAAGGACAAGCCCAGAATTTTGAAAACAATAAATGTAAAAGCTTGTTGATAGAACCAAAGCACCAAAAATGTAGAGTGAAAAGTTATTGTTGGTGGTTTATTTTTATTTTCTAGCTTTCACCATCATCCATGCTATCTGAGCAGAGAGGAGCATTGATGATAAATGTTTTCAAGCCATAATGGTATAAAGTCCAGGCAGTAAGATATTACCTGTGGTATTGAAGCCAAATAGGAGAGGGCAGGAAACAGCAAATGCCAACAGCCAAACCATTGTAATCATAATGGACACCCTCCTGCAAGAGCTTGGTCCTGTGCGGTACTGATAATGAACAGGCATAACCACTGCAGTGTATCTGCAAAGGGAACCAGCTCCAAAGCAAGAGTGATGAAGATGAAGGAGTTGTTAACAGGGAATGTATGGAAAAGAAGGGGGAAATCAGGAAAATAAGCAAAACGATTGCAGAATAAATACAAGAATGTAGAACAGAAACAAGAATGCAGGATTGAACAGTAACAATAATCAAGAGATGAACAAGACAAACAAAATGAAAAAGGGAACAGAAAAGGACAACAGGGAAGTACGTAGTTATCATCAAAGTTAAATAAAGTTAAATGAACAGTGAATTAAAGTTATACCAAGTAATAACAGAAGGAGATGTCTACAGTATTTTTTTTCTGCACACCTGAGTGAATGTGTGTACTGTATATCTGTCAGGAGGTGTGACAGCATGTAAATAAATGAAAAACAGCTTCTGGAGAATGCAATTCTAAATGAAGGTGAAATGAGAGGAGGAGGAGGAGTGCTTAACTCTTTCCCTGTTACATATTTTCTGCTTAAAATCTCAGGTGCCCATATTTCTTCTGGATTTCAAAAAATGTGTGATTTGGAATGTAAAAGAAAATGGCCAGAGGAAAGGATTGAGGACCAAATCCTATCCAATTTTTCCATTGCCAGTGCAGCTGAAACCAATGGGGCGTGTGCTCCATCCTGCAGTGGGGAGGCAGTCACAGAGGCCTCATCAAGGTATGGGAACATTTGTTCCCTTACTTTGGGTTTGCATTGGGGCGACACTGATGCTGGAAAGTTGGGTTGGAAAGGATGGGGCCCTAAGTGTCCCTTCCTTGCCTCCAATCCATTCAAAATTGCAGTTTTCCAGGCTGATTTTTCAGAGGAAAAAACTAGTTTACAAGTGTAATGTCATCACGTAATTTCCTGGGTTTACTTTACCACAAAGTAATTTACTACAAAGTAAAATGCTGGGAAATTTATATATGTAGAAAAATGTCATATGTGACATAAACATTAGCTAAGTTGTCTTTACTACATTCATCCCTAACACTTAAATTCAACCCACTTTCCCCATTTAGCCTACCCATTAGTCTTTCTTACATCCTAACTTACAGTTCTGCTCTTTGGTTCTTACCTGTCAATGCTGATAGCACAGAGATTTAAAATGCTGGCTGTGCACATCATCACATCCATAGTTACAAATATATCACAGCAGACACGGTTGAAATTCCAAACTCCACCCGTCACCTGAGTATCAATCACAAAATGTCACTATTCACACCGAAAACAAATACACTGCATTTGCACATTTCCTGTCGGGATTTGTTAAATTGTTTTAGATGAACATTAATGAATGAAGTCTAGCAGTTCTCCAGAGAGACAATGTTCCCTGAGTCACAGAAAGAGGAAATTGCTGTACCTGATAGTACCTGGGTTTCAAGATTACAAAACAGAAAATCAAAGGAAAAATGTTGGGACCATGGCTTTCTCCCTTTCCACTGAAAAAGGTACTGAAAATGAATAACTGGTAGGGAAATTTGGAGTGAAGAACAATACTGTAGCAAAATTAATGCTACGAAATCTGATTTGCAGATGATGTAACCAGGGCCGGCCCATCCATGAGGCCAAATGAAACGGTTACCTCAGGCAGCAAATTGGTGAGGGGCACGCTCCCTATGTGCCTACTTGCCTCCAGTGCTTCTCCTTTTCCTTCAAGAAACAAAATGGGAGACAGCCATCTTCCTATAAGTAGAGTGAAATGATTTTTGGGATGACGTATGTACTCTTCAAGAGACAACTCCTGGGGAAATTGAATGGGGTGGGGTGGGTCATGAAACATTAACTAAATTGACCCAGCTCACTGCAGCTTTATTTCTCATTCTGTTATTTAAAAAAAAAAAAGATATGTCAATCCCCATGCACACTGTTCGTTCAAGTGTATCCTAGCAGGACTTGAGAGACATTTTGAATATCCATGAGAAGTCGGCACTCATGCGTTTTAATGGCCTTTGGTCTCTGGCCTTTGGTCTCTGGCCTGTTTGATGTACCTGGGATCTTTCTGTAGAGTCTTTTCTCACCTCCAGTAAACCAAAGGGCATTGTTCAATAATTCCTTTGAAATCTTAACCAGCTTCCTCGCCTGTATATGTTTTATTGATAGCAACTAGCCAGGTGGTATATTTTGCTATAGGAAAAGGGTTGCTTTCACTGACTGCTCTGCTTCCTCCCTTTCCAACAGTTAGCATGTATTTGTTTAACCCAGGGGTGTCCAAAGTTTTTGGCAGGAGGGCCACATCTTCTCTCTGACACTGTGTTGGGGGCCGGGGGGGAAGGAAAGAATTAATTTACATTTCAAATTTGAATAAATTTACATCCGTTAACATAAATGAATAGATTAAAGATGAACTTACATGAATGAATGAAGGTCATGAAATAGCTCAAGGCCTATAAAAGGCCTTGCACAAAGCAAGGCTGGCCTTTCCTTTTCTGCTGCTACTGCATCACAGATGTGAAACAGCAAGCAGTGGAGGGAGCCCTCATCGCACAGCTCACGTGAGAGGTCAAACAGTTGCTCTCAAGTTGAGAGCAGTTGTGTTGGGCCACTGTGGGCTCCAACAAATCACTGGAGGGCCAGAGGCTCATTGGAGACTGGGAGCTCTCTGAGGGCCGCATTGAGAGGCCTCGAGGGCCACAAGTGGCCCCAGGGCCGGGGTTTGGGCACCCCTGATTTAACCTATACAGTCCCATGAAAATGCAGTTTGTTGACTCTCCAATTCCCTCTTTCCCCTTCTAAGCTTTACTAGTGCAACAGAGAAGCTTTGCAAATAAATTGCCACTTAGCTGTTTGCATTAATTTCTCATTGGCTTGGCCATGGGTTGGCCCCCTCCTGCAGTTCTAATCTGCTTCATTTAAATATAGAGGTTGTTCCATGAAGTTGTAAACAGAGGGAAAATATTGCTGAGATGGCTTGGTACTGAGGAATTTAATTTACCTCAGTACTGTTCATGAGAAATAATTTGGCACCACTGTGACCGCCAGAAGACTTCTCCGAAGCAACACAACTAAAGGCAATTAAAAAGGGCATGACTCAGTGAAATATTTCTCATGCTGTAGCTTTGCTTTAGGCCTGTGGAAATGCCTCACAGGCATGAGAGATCTTTCCCTGTTACTGATTTTAATACTACTGCTATTTAAAAAACAAAATGTGAATGAGTGATTGAAACGGGAAGCATCTGTTCAGCCACCCTTCATGGTCCTATAGCCCTGGGATTGATTTGCTCATCATTATTCATTATTGTTTTGTTACATGCCAACTTTCTCACTGAGAGGCAAATGCATGTTATTAGACAGAGAGGGATTTGCTGCAAATGCACAAAAAACGATCCAAATTTCCTTCATTTGTATATGTGCTTTTATCTGTTTTTAAATTATGTTGTTAATCTGTTTTTTAATTATGTTGTTTAATCTGTTTTTAACCTGTTGTAAGCCGCCTTGAGTCCCTTCGGGGAGAAAGGCGGGGTAAAAATAAAGTTGTTGTTGTTGTTTGTTGTTATTATTCATTGCTATCCCCCCCCCCCGGCAAAAGTCCAGAATATTATATTTTTTCTTAAAATGTCAATGAAGGCTCCACAGTATTTTGCCACATTCTAAGTCATTTTGCATCCAATTGGCATCTGATACATGAATGCTACAGTCAAAGGAGTTCTTTTGTGCGTATGGCCTTTAGAAGACTCTCTTTATTATGAGTTTATATTCCAAGTACTGTACAACTTTTGGAAATACTCAAACTTAAGTTAAATTGAAGACAGAGACTGCTGGCATGAGAAAGGGTCAAACAAAGCTTTTAAGAATAATTTCCAATGTACCATAATATTTGAATCCACACAGCCCGTCTCTTGGAATGATTCTTATAAATGCAGGTATGTGAAAGGATGCCATTAGAATCTGTCATTCATGAACTGAGCAATGAAAGACAGTGCCATGAACTAGATCTATCTGGAAATCTAGCCTATTCACAGATCTGTCTGAACATTTTCAGACAGGGCAGGAGATCTGGTTTAGAGGGTAGAGCCTCCATTACTCCAAAGATAACATCTGAAGGTCGCCAGTTTGAGGCCACTGGCAGTTCCGTGAATGGCGAGACCTTGAAGCAGCTGACAAGCTGAGCTGAGTTATTCTACCTGCTCTTTGGTGTGAGCGAAGAAGCATCTTAGCTGCCCTTCAAGGGAGAGATGAAGGAGCTGCTTGTCAGACAGCATGGGAGGCAACTGGGGGCCAGAAGTGATACCAGACTGTGAAAGATCCATCTGAAATGTTGTGCGGTTCTTGAAAGATAGACCTTTCTGTTATTGTAAAAATCCCCTCGGGGGTTTAGAGATAGCTTGCCTATGTGAACTGCCTTGAATAAAGTCAGAGGAGTAATCTGATGACCAGAGGTCTGGTCTAGAGGGTAGAGCCTCCATTTGCCTGAAGATAACATCCACAGGTCGCCAGTTCGAGGCCACTGGCACCGTGTGACCTTGAAGCAGCTGACAAACTGAGCCGAGTTATTCCATCTGCTCTGAGCGTGGGAGGATGGAGGCCAGAATGTGAAACCAGATCAGAAAGAAACATCTGAATGTTGTGGTTCTTGAAAAGATAGAACCTTCTTTCAATTGTAAAAATCCCTACAGGGATTTAAATAGCCTGCCTATGTAAACCGCCTTGAATAAAGTCTTGAATAAAGACCAAGAAAGGTGGTATATAAATACCTGTATTATTATTATTATTATTATTATTATTATTATTATTATTATATAAATATCAGTGTTATTATTATTATTTTGCACATTGAAATGAAATGCTGTCACACACATGCTTTTCCAGGAATCTGTCTCCTGTCTGCACCCACACCAATAATTCTGTCTGTCACTGTGGACTTTCTTTCAGTTCTGTAACTGAAGAACTGGCCTGGGGTGGGGGTTGCATCAATTTAAGATTTTGGGGGTTTGTTGAGTGAAGGAGGAGATTCTTAGTGAGGTTTAAGGGCCCAGGCTTGGGGCCAAAATACACAGTAAAAGGAACATACAATTATTGCTGCTATGCTTTGATTTTTTTCAGTGCTAATAGGAGCCGGGGGAATGATAGGACAGGGAGAAAAGCTTTAGCCTTCTTTGCCCTGCCATGGTCCTGAGCTGGACTGAAGGCCATTGGGGCTCCTAATTGTACTTTTTAAAGGCATAGAAATACTATCTTTTTCATGTTTTATTTGACCCTTGGATATTCAAAAGACTGCAGCATATTTTGAGAACATTTGTTGGTGTTACTTTTTATACCTTACTATACCCATACCAGTGTTATCACCACAGCCTAGTGTTTTCCCATCTCCCACCACTTTTAAGCAAAGAGATATATGCACCTGACGTGTAGGCCCATTTGTTTTTAATAGAAGTTGCTCTATGTGCGGAACCAAAAAGTTGGGTAGAAATATGTGTTCCTGAGGATTAGTTTCATGTGGCCTTTGAGACTGTGTCCATTTATCCTCCCTAAATGGTTTCCCTGCTGGACAATGTTCTATTCGGATTGCAGAGTCCATATAGAGTCAGTGTGGCAAACTGTGTCAGAGTAGGCCCAGATCACCTTGGGTGATTTTGGACCAGTTACCATCTCTGAGCTTAACTAGACTTTTCTAGGAGAGGAAAAAATCATGTGCACTGCCCCAATAACTAGGGTATTGGACACCCAGGGCAGGGCACTCAAAGTGAAGGATGGAACTGGCCTCCTCCTCGAGATCCCCAGGTGGAAGCCAGGTCTATCCTACGCCAGAGGATCTCAAGGTGGAGGCCAGGTCTACCCTTCAGTTCCAGCAGCCTCTCAAAGTGTAGAGTTGGCCTTCACCTTGAGATCCCTGGGGGTCACCAGGTCTATCACCTGCTCAGTGGTGTGTTTTGACACCCCAGGTGTACTTGACTCCTGGGATGAACCACCCCCTGTCCTGCCCTTGCTACATTACTGCATTGCCCTGCATTCTGTGGAGGAAGGTGCAGAAAAAACCTAACAAATAAATCAAAGTAGAGGGCAAGCACAAAAACGGGAATCCACTGGGTTTAAACAGGTGGGCTGAAATTCAGTCTTATTTACATCAATCCACATTTCCAAATTGGAAGCAACTCCACTGAAACCAGTGCAATTACTGGCAGTTGGAAATCATATTAGAGATCTAATTTATTTTCATTAGCTATTTTTAGCCTCATTACATATAATGGATTCAGTAGAGTTTATTTTTATGTAATTGTGTTTTAAATTGCAGCCTAAGGTATTCAGCCATATCTCCTTCTAAAACAGATATGTTTAATGGACTAAAATTACCATCCAAATCTTTTTAGAAAACATGTAGTTGTTGTATGACTAATTGAAAATATTTGATCATTGCATGAATAATGTCTGCAGCACATTGACTTGGAACTTTTTACCTCTACTTTATCCTTTTTTTGTAGTGTTTTATTTTCATAGCAGGCAGTTAAATATGATTGGCATCCCGGAACTGTAACAGTAACAGACTTTCACTTAAGCCAGAACAGTGTCAACTTTTCTGAGAACAAATCTACTTTTGATCTTTTATGGGTTACAGGTACTGACAAGAAGACAAAATCTACATGATTCCTTGTTCCTATTATTGTGTTTTTTGAATAAAGGCTGTCTGTCTTCATCCACTGGTTTGCACACCCAGGTGATATTTCTTGGCTTCCAGGGCAGAATGTACTACTTAATGGACTGGAAAATATATGGTCTGGAGGAAAGCTCTTAGCAATAACCTGAAGACATTTTCATCAAGGGCATGTGGGCAAGTTGAAGTCGCATGCACTCCTCAAGTGGGAACATTTGTATTGATCCAGCTGGATATTCTTGCCTTCTTTGCCATCCAGGACTGAATTCTTTTACCCCCAATCCAGCAATTGCAATCAATGTATGGAGAGGTAATTTTTGTAAAAGAAATGGTTCTTCCAAGTGCTGAAAAGTGTGGATGGGGTGGAGAAGTGTGTGTCTGATAGCAGGAGCAGCATAGATACTATGCTTTATTTTAAAGTGTATATCTTCTAAAATTTGAGTTGGCTAACAACTAGGGAAAGCACATCTTGACATCTGCTCAGCTTTCTGCTGCTCCCATGTTACTTTGGATCTTGCCCTTGTTGGAATTTGGGCGCAGTTCCTCCTGCAGATATTGGGGGGGGGGGTTTCACGGTACAGATACCTGAGACACTGCCCTCCATAGGCAGTATGCCCCTTTGTGCAAGTTCCTTCCTCTTGCATGTTCCTCTTTCTCCCTGACCACTGAAGGAGAAGGGTGCAGCCTCCTGAGCTCTCTCTGAATAGAGGTAGCCATTACTGGACAAGTACTCACCCATTCACACAAAACACAGCTATAAGGATCTTTGTTCCATGTGGTAGAAGCCTCTGACACTTAGAAGATGTATATGCTCCAGAAACTATTTCTTTTGAAACTTTGACTGCCTCTGCTCCTGTGTGTGTTTATGGATAGCAGCAAACTAGCTGGGTGGTGGAATTTTCTAAAGGAAAAGGGTTCACTTGCTAGAACCCTGGCATCCCATTTTTCCAACAGGCCTTTGCCTTTAATTTTGAATTTGCAGTATCCCCTCCATGGCTCATCAAATTCCAGGTCTGTGGGTAGGTAATATTTATTTAAGGAAGTTGTTCATTCCAAGTAGGCAAAAGTTTCTAAACTTTAAAATAACAATTCTTGTTCAAGTTATATGTTTCTGATACCAGCAATTCATATAAAATAATATACACAGAGGCACTAGGGTTTGGTGAAAGGATTGTGGAAGTTTTTGTATAATTAGGAGCAAATCACTGATTTTCCATTGATTTCTTTGATGCTCTACCTGGAGACATGGCAGCTTTGTCTATTAAGAAGGGCTGGCTATACCTACATCTAATTCCTGAAAATATGAGCTATCTGCTTCAGGGCCTCTGAGAGGAATTTTATCAGGGGGTACAAAGTTTCTTTTGGGCCTGTTCCCAAAAAGGGTGGGAATGAAACAGAGTGGGGGGTGGCAATGGGGGCAAAACAGGCAGGGGGGAAGTGGCAACAGGCAGAATAGTCTTTGGAGTCCAGGTCTAACGCCTTCACAATGCAGAGCTCAGGTCTACCTGTCTGCTCGGCATTGGCAGGCAGCTAGATACAGTAATACAGAAAACCAAACACACTCCTAAAGTCTCTCTAAAAACTTTCAAATATAGAAAATCATTGCAGGAGATTAGTGTCGTATTTAGGCTTATACTCGAATGGAAAGTGTCCTGTGTACACCAAAATGGACTTCTGCGGTAGCTGCAGTCCCTCAGCTGTGTCACTGAGCTCCTATACACTCCTTCATGGTTAGTCAGTTTCCTCCCAGATGTGACACTGTTAAGGAATGTATGCATTCCTGGACCTGGTGTGTATGGCTTGTGGCAGTAGTCATCACCATGTGCCCATGTTATCCCACATCCCGCATGAGTCTGGTTGAGATTGGAAAATGGAAGATCCCAGGAAATTTCTGGGTCCCCTCCTTTGGCTCCTAGGCCCCCTTTCTGACCTTGGGCCTGGGTAAAAATTACCCCCTTTACCCCCCTCTCCTCAGCCCTGATCTGCTTCATATTGCCTATCACTTTTTAAGTAAAGCTTTAACAGGAACTGCTCATTTGATGGACTTCTAACTACATCTGCTGAGCTCATCTCTGTTCTGAACCTTTTTCAGCCCTATCTTTCTGACTTCAGCTATTGAATATGACCATACTATTAAGCTGAAACCAAGCCTCCTGCTGTGAATCCTACTAACAGATCTCTAGCAATGGTTTTTGTTTTGTTTTTTTTAAACTTCAGAAATTAGTTATAAGGAACTTCTTAATGTCTGCAAAGTGCTTTGAGTTCTTGAACTGAAAAGTAGAGTATAGTGCAAAATATTAGTGGTCAGAAAAAAAAAAGATTAGATTTCTAGTTTTTGATTTTTTTCCCATTGGCTAAAATCTCCCTTCTTTCTTTCTTTCTTTCTTTCTTTCTTTCTTTCTTTCTTTCTTTCTTTCTTTCTTTCTTTCTTTCTTTCTTTCTTTCTTTCTTTCTTTCTTTCTTTCTTTCTTTCTTTCTAATAGTGAAAGTTGATGCTTTACATTCCTTTTGTTTCTTTATTTAGATACATGACCCACTTGTACGAATGTGTACATGATGCTGGGTTCCTACCAGAAGAGCATGACTCAGGCCAGTGTTGTGACTTTGAACTTGGACTGATCACAAGAGGCCTCAAGGAAGGCCACACTTTGGTTTTTCAGAGTGATTGCCCCACCCAACCCCCACTCTAGTTTGCTGGCTTGGAAGAAGCCTCACCTTGCTTTAACTCAGCATTTTCAACCTTTTTCATCTTGTGGCACACTGACAAGGCACTAAAATTGTCAACGTACACCATCAGTCTTATGATAATTGACAAGGCAGACCACGCTGCTGGTAGGGGGCTCACATCCCCTAATGGCCTTACTAATAAATGATCTTCCCCCGAACTCCTGTTGCACACCTGTAGAACAGTCATGGCACACCAATGTGCCCTGGCACACTGGTTTAAAATTGCTGCTTTCAAGAATCTCTCCATCATGTATAAATGTGAAAAAACTAGACTGGCAGCCTAAATGGTACTTACCTCAAGGTATACTACCCATGGCATCACCAAAGTGGCCACAAGCAGATCTGCTACTGCCAAGCTGACCACAAGGTAGTTGGTGGTGGTTTGTAAGTTGCGTTCCCTCAGAACTGCCAAGCAGACCAGAATATTTCCAAAAACAATGGCCACAATCAAGATGCAGTAACAAAGGGCGTAATAGGTGTGAGACTGTGGCGATGCAGCTCCTGTGGCGTTATCTTGCCAGTGTGGGACTGATGTTGTAGAATTGGGATGACTACTGATTCTACTGAAAGCTGTCATCGTGAAAGAAAGGGAGATCTGGGAAAAAGAGAAATCTGATGAAAATGTATACTGAGCAGCAAGAATAAAGTGTGTGTTGCTAATATTTTTCTAGCCACCATGCAGCCCTGAGGTAAGGGAACAAATGTTTCCTTACCTTGAGGAGGTGTCTGTGAGCCTCCCGCCCCCCTGCAGGATGCAGTGCATACTCCATTGGCATGGCTGCATGAGCACTGGAAAGTTAGATAGATTAGGCCATAAGAAAATTTGCATTAGGTACACCCACATTTATGCATGCTCACATTTGCAGAGCTGAGATTGCTCTCAAGCAAAGCGAATTGATAAGAGTACTGACATATTTAAGAAGGGACTGGTTGAGGTTTGACCTGCAGTCAGTGAAATAAGGCCCAATTCTATCCAACACTGATGTAGTCACAATGCAGTCCTGAGATAAGACAACAAACTTTCCCTTACATTGAGGAGGCCTCCTGACTGCCTCCCCACTGCAAGATGCAGCGCACGGCCCATTAGCATGGTTGCATCAGTGCTGGTAGGTTGGATAGGATTGGGCCCTAACTGTTATTAATCATCTTCCACGAATACCAGATTGCTTAGTTCTTAAAGCACATACAGAAACTGAGACTTCCATAACTGCGTACCTTAGTCATCTTTGTTTGGAACATACTGCTCACTTCTGCTTGTGGTTTATTTCTAACTACAATCTGGATTATCATTTTTGTATTATATAAAAGGGCAGGAGGTCTGGTCTAGAGGGTAGAGCCTCCGTCTGCCTGAAGATAACATCCACAAGGTCGCCAGTTCGAGGCCACCGGCACCGTGCGACCTTGGAGCAGCTGACAAGCTGAAGCCGAGCAATTCCATCTGCTCTGAGCGTGGGAGGATGGAGGCCAGAATGTGAAGCCAGATCGGAATGAAACACCTTGAATGTAGTCGTTCTTGAAAGAAAGAACCTTCTTTGAAATTGTAAAAATCCCTATTTAATAAGGGATTTAATTAAGCCTGCCTATGTAAACCGCCTTGAATAAAGTCTTGAATAAAGACCAAGAAAGGCGGTATATAAATACCTGTTATATTATTATTATTATTAATCTTGTACCCTGACTTTCCACTCTCAGAATGGAGGCACTCAAGACAACTTTCATACATCAAATAAAACAGTAACCTTAAATTCAGTAAACAAACACAAACCAGAAAAGCAGAAAGGTAACAATAAAAAAATTAAAGAGCCCCAAATACAGGTATAAGTAAAATCTCTGCAGCAGGCAACTTAAATGTTTTCCAGAACATAACAGACTTCAAGCAGTGGTGGTGGTCACAGAATGGGAGCCAAACAAGTCTCCAAGATCAGGGAGTGTCACTTTTTAGGCAATATAGACAGAAAGGTTTTCTTTTGCATTCCCACCAACTCCAACTTGGAAGGTAAAAGAGAGTGTAAAATGCAATTTGGGGGCATGGGCGTATTCATACACAGAGACAGTGCTACAATATGTGAAACAGACCAGTAATCAGTGAACATGATCAGGAAGAAACATGCTTCCCTAATCCTACCATAGTCTCAATTCTTGCAGTGGTGTTTTGTAGCAACTGAAATGTCCAATCTTCAAAGGCATTCTCATATAGAGCATGTTACTGTAATCCAGTCTAGATGTAACTAAGGTGTGAGTTAGGAAGCTTTTGTGGCTAGGGTATGGAGGACATTAAAGCACTGCAGGGATAAGACTGTATGGTCTTCAAGATCCTTCCAGTCCATTGTCTAACGGCTAATTCATTCACATACACTTCACATTACTTGATAGGTCATTGATTGATGCTGATAACTGAGCTTGTGAACTGCCTCACAAAACATCTTGTGCTGGGTGGGGTGTGTGTGTGTGTGTTTGTGTGTGCTGGCCGCACCGGGTGATGCGCACAGGAGGGGTGAAGTGCACTAGTGACCAAAATTGCTAAAATTGCAGTTTATAGGAAGAATACCATCATGCTATATAGCAGGGGTGACCAAACTTTCAACTTTAGAGATCCTGGACCTTTAACAATTGTATATAATTGTAGCTTGTCATCTCACAGATGACAAGCTACACCTGCTGAAATTCTCTCTTCTACACAATTGTTAAAGGTCCAGGATCCTTAAAGTTGAAAGTTTGCCCACCCCATTATATATCATTTGATGCACAATTTACAGCAAAATACAATTAAAAAATGAGTGAAATATCTTCATTCTATCAAAAGTTATGCTCAAAAAACCAGAAAACAAAATTGCAACCGTCTTATGTAACTATAAATTACATTTCCTTAATTCAAAATTAATGAGACTAATTGTTCAAAGAGCCAGTGAGATGTTATGACACAGCATGGAACCAATAAGGTGTTTGTAGGTGACACCCGGTGGGGAGAAGAGTGACACTACTAGTGACCAAAATCTCTAAAATTGTGATTTGTAGGAATAATACCATCATGTTATATACTATTCGATGTGTAATTTATAGCAGAATGCAATAAAAAAACCACATTTAAATATGTGTTCTATCAAAAGGTATAGCCAAAAAACCAGTGAGGCGGGGCAATGGTACATCACCACACCCACCACCCAGGTTATTGCTCCACCCACTACATGGGAGGAGATCCATCATGGGGGTGATGTGCTGGGTGACACAAACCCTAGTGTTGCCACTGGTGCTGGGGATCTGTTTATGGTGTTTGGTCTGTGATATATGTTTCAGGCATGCAAGTCCCCATCTGACATTGCAAAAATCCCTGCTCTTTCCAATAAATCAAAAACAGGTAGCAAAAGCAGCATGGCATCAACTTAACATTCAGTGCTAACTGACTACTAGTTCCTGACAAAAATGGTTTATTGGAAGTTGCATCTGAGTCAACACACACAGATTAAATACTTGTATACTTGCATCACTTCTCACATTTCTGCCCACAGTGTGTCTTTGAAATCAAGCTCCAATTTTCTTCATCTTTGCAATTGCTAATGTTCAATGAGTGATATCCTACTCATTGAAAGAGCAAAACAGTCTGCCCAGCACACTTTATAGCAATCACTTTGGCATCAGGAATGCTACTGGGTGGCATAGCTGTAATATGGTCCTAGTTACACACGCACAATCCATTTGCACATTCTAAAAACAGATGGAACTGAACCAAAATGATGCCAAAGATTCTTTTTACTGGAGAAATTTGCTTGTAACATAATACATTTTAGAGTTTGCTCTTTCAGCTCACTGTGCAGCTTAAACACTGTAGTTGGTACAAAGTAATTGGTTCTGTACTAATAATTGTTATTGGACCATTTGGGACCCCCCATCTCTCTCTCTCTCTCTCTCTCTCTCTCTCTCTCTGTGTGTGTGTGTGTGTGTGTGTGAGAGAGAGAGAGAGAGAGAAAACCTCCATATGTTCTCTTCTACCATCTTTTCCCCCATTATATCATTCACACTCTGTGCCCTTTATTTCCTTTTGTTCCCTCTATCACCTTTTCCCCTGTTTCTCTTGCTGCCTTTCAAATTTAGGAATTTCCTCCCTTATGAAATGGCAATAATGTCAGGGGAAATGCCTGATGAAAACAATTTCCTTAGAAGTCCAGGGCTCATCAGTTTTAAGTCAGATTCTATGTACATACGGTACTTTGTTCTGATAGTGCACATAGCATGTGTTAGGAGCCTGAATTTCAACATTCAGAGATACTAGATACTCGGATTTCACCCAGTTATTTTAATTATAGCATCATCTTTAAAATAATAACACTCTTCTTCCAAGATGATTTTCTCCTCTGACAGGAAATAATCTTTTCTGCTTTGAAAACTGTCATTTGTAACATATGCAGTACTCTCAAGCAGCAGAAGCCTTTTTAGTGCTGCATTGAAACTAAGGGATTTAAAGCAAAATTCCTTCAACATTATCTGAGTTACTTTACCAATTACAGAAATGGAAAAGCATCAACTTACTTCATCCCCTTCCCTCCCACAAGACTTTTCATTTCAGGTAAATTCAGATTTGTTTCCATTGAGATTTGTTTCCTTGATTAGGACAGGAGAAAATTATAAGGAGGAGAAAGTCCATTGGACTGCTGTCCCCATCATCCTGTCCTCCAAACCATCCCAAACAGATGATAACACATGGAAGGCATCATTTTTTCCACAGCGTCAGTGACTCTGGTCTTGACATTTTCCTCCGCCCCCCCCCCCGCACAAGTCTGCTAATGTGTGCTTAAATATTTGTAGTGCACATGAATTAAAAGCAAAAAACCTTAAGCAGAACTAAGATGCCAAAGAATAAAGCACTGACTTACCTGTGACAGTCTGATTCAGCTCTGGAAGGATACCATAGAGAACATGTTAGATGTGTGAGCCTCAGAAACTACATGCCCTAGGGAACTCAAAGTTTGCCCTTCCCTGGGCACAGCAAGCATGTGAGAAAGCAGTAAAACAAATTGCCCATATTTTATTCCAAGTTGAAGTCAGTGGTTTCACAGGCATGCCTTTACATCAGCTTGTTCACTGTAGATTTCCCAAAAGGCTTTATGAGATGGTTCTTTGTAAGCTACCATAGACTAGCTGCTTGATGCCTCTGTCCTTGGTGCTGTCAGAATAAGCTGCTGTTCCGTCTCCTCTTTTTCTCCCTCTTTGTATTCTGGTTCTACATCATCACCTCTCTCTAACTTTAACGGTCTCTCACATACTGCTTACTCTCTCTGCAAGACTGTACCTTTCAGATATTTTGATAACTGGTTTCTATTGTCTTATTCTTGTTTTAAAATACATTCGCTGGAATATAATACAGAATTAAAAAAAAATAAGAGGAAAAAACCAGTTGTCATAATGTCAAGCTAGTGAATGAAACATTAGGTTTGGTTTTTGCAGGCTGCTTCAGAACAGAAGTTGAAATCTTTTGCTTAGGCTTGAATCCAGTCAGGGGGCTGAATTTTGATCAGAGTTGAATCAGTTCTTCATGCTTTCAGGTATGATTCAGTTTGTTTTCCATGGTATTTTGAAGAGAGATAACCTTACCAAGAAAAGTTCTAGCTGAAAAACCCAACAAATATCAAAACCAGAGCACTTAAATAACAAACTTGCTAGTTAGTTCAAGACAAATATCCCACTTCTGCTATTCAGGTTATAATAGCATACAGATTTCAGAACTTAAATTTAGGCTGGTGAATCTGGTGAACCTTCAGACTTTCATAGCACTTATGAAAGAGCAGAGGCCTGTCCCAAATTTCCATTCCAGCATCAGACTGCATGTGGTGAAAATTCTTGATTTTCCCCCTCTCTTTATTTGTTTTTTCCCCCCATCTGGTGGACCTTTCTAACACTCTTCTGTGATGCCTCAGCATCTTGAACAAGCTGTTGAGTCATTCAGAAACTGTAGCCATATTTACTGTTTGTGATATTTGTTGTTATAAGTGTCTTCGTTTTCCCCAACTGACCAATGACCAAAGCTCCTGCCTTTGAGCCAGCTCACTGGAATGTGAAACCTTCATGATTTCCAGAAGCAGGAAATTCAGTGGCTTAAGTGACCTTGGGTATCAATACCATGAGTAAAGCAGGGCAAATGCGTGTGGCCTCCGGGACCCCAAGTGCCTCTGGGAACTAAGTGCCAGGTAAACCGAGAGTTTAGCATCTGGGCGAGGAGAAGGCAAGTAGACCTCTGAGTTTTGGAGAAGGAGAGAAGGAAGACAACGAGAGGGTAAGTGTACTCTTTCTAACTCTTTGTCTTTCTAACTCCCTGTCTTCTAACCTTAACTTTAACTCAACCTTAAATCAAAATTGAGAGTTAGCACCTAAGGGAGGTACATAGGTCTACTCTGAGCAGGAGCAGAGTCTAAGGGTCAGGCACTTAAAGTTGAAAGTTAGCACCTAAGGGAGGTACATAGGTCTACTCTGAGCAGGAGCAGAGTCCTACTCGTGAGTAAGAGCCCAAGGGTCAGGCACTTAAATCAAAGTTGAAAGTTAGCTGCACCTAAGTTAGCACCTAATCGAAGGAAGGGAGGAGGATAAAGTGGAAAGCAGGTTTTTTCTACTTTGTTTTAAATTAACCCTATACTTAACCCAAGTTAAACTTAATCTAAGTTAGAACATAACCTAAACAGTTCAGTAAATTGGAACACAGGATCTAGAGAGCAATAAATAATTAATCAAACTCAAATAAAAACTAGCTTGAGGTTACAAAACAGTCCAGCCTAAGAGAATAGAACTAGGAGGGAAAGAACCTAGTAAGGGCCAATTCCCAACCACCCAGGCATAGTCCATTTTAGAAATTCAGCATCACCACCTTCAGGAGGTGATAAGAGCCCCATTAGGCTAATCCAAGCACTCCATTCAGGAGCCCATTAGGCTAATCCAAGCACTCCATTCAGGAGCCTGCAGAGTAGGTTATGCCCATCAGCAGCCTTTTGTCTTCCTGAGCTTTTGTAAACTCACCTGGGAAGACCAGCCCCCCCTTCAATCAGCAAAGAAGGAGGGAGGAGGAGCCAGCCAGGAGTATAAAGCTAGGGCCTACCATCGTGTGAGGCCTCTGGGACCCCAAGTGCCTCTGGGAACTAAGTGCCAGGTAAACCGAGAGTTTAGCATCTGGGCAAGTTCAGCAGCAGGGCGAGGAGGCCAGGGCCCCATACACTGCCCTTCCTCTTCCCTTGAGAAGAGAGCTGCTATCCAGTGTACGGTTTTTAAAAGGACCCCTAAATAAAACAACAAAAAAGCTATGCAGTCAGACAGCCAGCAGCAGGGTGAGGGCTATCCAGTGTTCTGCATTGAGTGCCACATGTATGATTATATGCCTCTGGGGCATAAGTCATGGGTGTGTCCTCGGTGCAAGGAGCTCCAGGGTCTCAGGGAACGCATCTGCTCTCTTGAAGCCTTGGTGGGTGACTTGGAGACGAGCAGGCAGGCAGAGGAGGACTGTGGGGTGACTTCTGGGGACGATCAGGCTTCGTTCCAACCTCAGGTGTGCAGTTCCTCAGCTGCCCGGGTGGGAAGTCTCGGGGCTGGAGGACGTCATCCTGGAGAGGAGGGAAACAATCCCCCAGGGGGGAACCCTTCTCCAGGAGATGGGCCCGTATCCGAACTCACTCGGGATACTCCTTGGCGGGAGGGGGGTCGGGGGCTTCTTGTAGTGGGGGATTTGATTATTAGAAACATAGAGAGGGGGGTTTGCGACAGATGTGAGGACCGCATGGTGACTTGCCTGCCTGGTGCGAAGGTTGCAGACGTCACTTCTCATCTAGATAGGCTGGTAGACAGTGCTGGGGGAGAGGTAGCGATTGTGGTGCATGTTGGCACCAATGACGTGGGCAAGTGTAGCTGGGAGGTCCTGGAGGCCAAATTTAGGCTTTTAGGCAGGAAGCTGAAAGCCAGGACCTCAAAGGTAGCGTTCTCTGAAGTGCTACCTGTTCCACGCACAGGGCCAGCTAGGCAGGCGGAGATCAGGGGTCTCAATGCGTGGATGAGATGGTGGTGTAGGGAGGAGGAGTTTAGATTCGTTAGGCACTGGGGAACGTTTTGGGACAAGTGGGGCCTGTACAAGAAGGACGGGCGACTAAGATGATTACGGGGCTGGGGCACCTTCCTTACGTGGAAAGGCTATGGCGTTTGGGCCTCTTCAGCCTAGAAAAGAGATGCCTGAGGGGGGACATGATTGAGACATACAAAATTATGCATGGGAAGGATAAAGTGGATAGGGAGATGCTCTTTACACTCTCACATAACACCAGAACCAGGTGACATCCACTAAAATTGGGTGTTGGGAGAGTTAGAACAGGCAAGAGAAAATATTTCTTTACTCAGCGTGTGGTTGGTCTGTGGAACTCCTTGCCACAGGATGTGGTGATGGCATCTGGCCTAGACGCCTTTAAAAGGGGATTGGACAAGATTCTGGAGGAAAAATCCATTATGGGGTACAAGCCATGATGTGTATGCGCAACCTCCTGATTTTAGAAATGGGCTATGTCAGAATGCCAGATGCAGGGGAGGGCACCAGGATGAGGTCTCTTGTTATCTGGTGTGCTCTTTGGGGCATTTGGTGGGCCGCTGTGAGATACAGGAAGCTGGACTAGATGGGCCTATGGCCTGATCCAATGGGGCTGTTCTTATGTTCCTATGGCACCTCGCTGCACATCCCCTAATGCACATTATTGGGTGCTACCACTGCCATTGCTGTTGAAGGTTCAGGGGGTAACACAACCAATTGAGCCCTCTGATGGGCCTGGGCCTTGGCAAGTCTCCAACCTGAGTGACCCAACACTGTCCCATAATCCCATGTTTCAGACTTGAGACTTTTCCAGAGAATGAGTTTAAGGGCTTCTACATGCAAAGCAAAGACTGGTAGCTCTGCTACTGAGCTACAGCTGCAACCTCATTTAACTTAATATAAGCTGCCACCAAGCTGTCACTAATCCCTTTTTGCCACTGTGTCCTCCTAGTTTTCCCTATGCTGTCATCAGCTGGCTTCAGGCTTCTGAGTGATAGTTCTAAAACATACCTGCTCATATACATAATTTGTACTACCTATAAATAGCCCATCATATTATTCTCCTGCCCTTCACTCTCTAAGTTCTCACTGTGTCAATCAAGAAATTTAATAAGAATTCATAATGCAATGACTAAGAACATTATAGAGAATTAGGTGGCACCTCATTGAGACTGCAATCCTATACACATATACAAGGGAGTAAGGTTCACTAAACTCGATGGGGCCCTTCCAAGTAAAGAGTCATAGGATTGTGCTGTGCAATGTTAAAATAATAGGCTAACCACTTCAGTCAACAGGTAGAAGCCATGTTCTGAAGACTCCTCTATCTAAAAAGTTCTCTGTATGCAATAAACTAACACAACAGAGAGAGGACTACACCAAAAATAGAAGTTTATTAATAAAATGAAAATTCAGAACAATGAAGGATCAGATGCTCAGGATAAGAACAAGGCACTGATCAACTAGAAAAAGAAAAAAAAAGGAAAGTGGCAGATTGGCAAGGATATTAAAATGCAGGCAGCAAATAAAACACAAACCTGGCAAAATGTTTCTTCATTTCTTTCCCTGCCCTGCCCATTCATGTTGTTCCAGAGTCCTGATCTTGAGACCCATACTTACAACAAGGTGAGCGGAAAGCATCAGATGCTTCCAATGTTGGACCTTGGCAACCACACAAATGGGGAAGGTGCATAACTCCATTTTATATAACTTCTGAGCATTTAAGAACATAAGAACATCCCCACTGGATCAGGCCATAGGCCCATCTAGTCCAGCTTCCTTTATCTCACAGCGGCCCACCAAATGCCCCAGGGAGCACACCAGATAACAAGAGACCTCATCCTGGTGCCCTCCCCTACATCTGGCATTCTGACTTAACCCATTTCTAAAATCAGGAGGTTGCGCATACACATCATGGCTTGTAACTCGTAATGGATTTTTCCTCCAGAAACTTGTCTAATCCTCTTTTAAAGGCGTCTAGGCTAGACGCCAGCACCACATCCTGTGGCAAGGAGTTACACAGACCGACCACACACTGAGTAAAGAAATATTTCCTTTTGTCTGTCCTAACCCGCCCAACACTCAATTTTAGTGGATGTCCCCTGGTTCTGGTATTATGTGAGAGTGTAAAGAGCATCTCCCTAGCCACTCTGTCCATTCCCTGCATAATTTTGTATGTCTCAATCATGTCCCCCCTCAGGCGCCTCTTTTCTAGGCTGAAGAGGCCCAAACGCCGTAGCCTTTCCTCATAAGGAAGGTGCCCCAGCCCAGTAATCATGTTAGTCGCTCTCTTTTGCACCTTTTCCATTTCCACTATGTCTTTTTTGAGATGCGGCGACCAGAACTGGACACAATACTCCAGGTGTGGCCTTACCATCGATTTGTACAACGGCATTATAATATTAGCCGTTTTGTTCTCAATACCCTTCCTAATGATCCCAAGCATAGAATTGGCCTTCTTCACTGCCGCCGCACATTGGGTCGACACTTTCATCGACCTGTCCACCACCACCCCAAGATCTCTCTCCTGATCTGTCACAGACAGCTCAGAACCCATCAGCCTATATCTAAAGTTTTGATTTTTTTGCCCCAATGTGCATGACTTTACATTTACTGACATTGAAGTGCATCTGCCATTTTGCTGCCCATTCATCCAGTCTGGAGAGATCCTTCTGGAGCTCCTCACAATCACTTCTGGTCTTCACCACTCGGAAAAGTTTGGTGTTGTCTGCAAACTTAGCCACCTCACTGCTCACCCCTGTCTCCAGGTCATTTATGAAGAGGTTGAAAAGCACCGGTCCCAGGACAGATCCTTGGGGCACACCGCTTTTCACCTCTCTCCATTGTGAAAATTGCCCACTGACACCCACTCTCTGCTTCCTGGCCTCCAACCAGTTCTCAATCCACGAGCGGACCTGTCCTCTAATTCCCCGACTGTGGAGTTTTTTCAGTAGCCTTTGGTGAGGGACCGTGTCAAATGCCTTCTGAAAGTCCAGATATATAACACGGGTTCTCCCACATGCACATGCCTGTTGACCTTTTCAAAGAATTCTATAAGGTTCATGAGGCAATACTTACCCTTACAGAAGCCATGCTGATTCTCCCTCAGCAAGGCCTGTTCGTCTATGTGTTTTGAGATCCTATCTTTGATCAGGCATTCCACCATCTTACCCGGTATGGATGTTAGGCTGACCGGCCTATAGTTTCCCGGGTCCCCCCTCTTTTCCTTTTTAAAAATAGGCGTGACATTTGCTATCCTCCAATCTTCTGGCACCATGGCCGTTTTGAGGGACAAGTTGCATACCTTAGTCAAGAGATCTGCAACTTCATTCTTCAATTCCTTAATAACTCTTGGGTGGATGCCATCAGGGCCCGGTGACTTATTGATCTTTAATTAATCAATGAGGTCTGAAACATCTTCTCTTTTAACCTCTATCTGACTTAACTCCTCGGTTAGGAGGGGCCGTTTGGGCAGCAGTATCTGCCCGAGGTCTTCTGCCGTGAAGACAGATGCAAAGAACTCATTTAATTTCTCTGCCATCTCTAAGTCTTCTTTTATCTCCCCTGTCCCTCCCTCACCATCCAGTGGGCCAACTGCTTCTCTGGCGGGTTTCCTGCTTCTAACATATTTGAAGAAGCTTTTATTATTCCCCTTAATGTTGCTGGCCATGTGTTCCTCATAGTCTCGCTTGGCCTCCCATATCACCTTCTTACATTTCTTTTGCCAAAGTTTATGTTCCTTTTTATTCTCCTCGTTAGGGCAAGACTTCCATTTACGGAAGGAAGCTTCCTTGCCCTTCACAGCCTCTCTAACTTGGCTGGTTAGCCATGCGGGCACCCTCCTGGATTTAGTGGAACCCTTCTTTCTTTGCAGTATACACCTCTGCTGGGCCTCTATTACTGTTGTTTTAAGCAGCCTCCATGCACTCTGGAGAGATTGGACTCTTTTTACCCTCCCTTTCAACCTCCTTCTAACCAGCCTCCTCATTTGAGGGAAGTCTGCCTGTCGGAAGTCAAGGGTTTTTGTTAGAGATTTGCCTGGTATTTTTCCCCCAACATGCACGTCAAAACGGATCGCAGCATGATCACTGTTCCCCAATGGCTCAGTAACGTTTACATCTCTAACCAGGTCCTGCGTACTGCACAATATTAAATCCAGAGTCACCTGTCCTCTGGTGGGCTCCATGACTAGCTGCTCTAAGCCACAGTCATTTAGCACGTCAAGAAATCCGGTTTCCTTATTGTGACTAGAACACAAATTGACCCAGTCAATATGAGGATAATTGAAGTCCCCCATGATTACAACACTGTCCCTCCTTGTCACCTCCCTGATCTGTTTCCTCATTTCAAGGTCCCCATCCGATTTCTGGTCTGGAGGACGATAGCACACCCCCAGTATTACATCGCTGCACAAGCCTGGTAATTTAACCCACAGAGATTTTATGGTGGAGTCGGACCCACCTTCAATCTCTACTTTGCTGGATTCTATCCCTTCCTTAACATAAACGGCCACCCCACCTCCAACACGCCCCTGCCTGTCTCTCCTGTAGAGTTTATAGCCCGGGATTGCAGTATCCCACTGATTCTCCGCATTCCACCAGGTTTCCATTATGCCCACTATGTTTTCCCTTGTCACCAGACATTCCAGTTCTCCCACCTTTGCTCGTAGACTTCGGATATTTGCATAAAAGCATTTGTACACAGAATGCCCCAGGATGGGCTGCTTATTCGCTCCTTTGTCCTCACATCCTCTCATTGTGCCAAACCGTCTATCACATCCCATCATGCTACCTTTCCCAATTTGTTCTCCTACTCTGCCTTTGTCTTGTTGTTCTCTAACCTCCCCATCCTCATCCTCATCCCATAGGGATGAGGAGTCCCGAACCGGATGCCCCTCGGCTCCTGTCGGCCTTCCCCCAGGGATCAGTTTAAAAACTGCTCTGCCACCTTTTTAATGTTATGCGCCAGCAGTCTGGTTCCATTCTAGTTCAAGTGGGAGAAAAGTTTGGTGTCGTCTGCAAACTTTGCAACCTCACTTCTCACCCCTGTCTCCAGGTCATTTATGAGGAGGTTGAAAAGCACCGGTCCCAGGACAGACCCTTGGGGCACACCGCTTTTCACCTCTCTCCATTGTGAAAATTGCCCATTGACACCCACTCTCTGATTCCTGGAGCAGAGGAAGGTGAGGCAAGCCTTTGCCTTCGGACCCCCAGTAACCAGGTGCTGGCACTGCTCTGGAGAGAGGCTGTCAGGCAGAGTGGACAATACTAATCTAAGTGCCCCAATGGTCTGATAGTACAAGGAAGCTTCAGATAGACAAATGGGGGAGGAAGTGAAACCAGTTTAGGTGACATATTGTTTTAGAACCGTGGTCGCCAGACAGTGGGTCTGGGACCCACCAGAGGGTCATGACCCAATTTCTGGTGATTTGTGAAACTGACAGGGCAGGTCAAGCTTGTGCACCAAGGTTTACTGGGGGTGAGCACTGCTGCCCAATCACCATTATAGCCACACCTCTTATAAATCAGGTTGCAGCCTCTAGGAGACTCTGAAAAGTTTGAGAACTACTGGTTTACATGATGGCAGTAAACTTGATTGTTGAGTAAAACAAGTTTGAAATTAAATTGAGTTTGAAATTAAATTGAGTTTGAAATTAAAATTAAACCACAAATAATTTTGTATGTTTAGTTTCTATCCTACCTTGAATTGTAAGATTGGGTCTTTTACTGTGCAAGCTACCATTGAAACAGCACCAAGCTGAATGGGAGTGGGTGGATATTGCTAAAGCAGCAAATAAATACAGAATATTTAAATACAAATATTCACACTGAAATGAATGGCACAAGTAGGGCAAGAGGCCAAGCCATTCTCTCCCAGAGCTGCTACTTCAAGGACAACGTACAAGATGAACAGCAGGGCAGACGTTTTTAATTGCCTGTGTTGTACACGCTCCATTAATTAACAGGAACTGTAGCTGTCAAAGATGTCAGTCTATTTCCCATAGTTTTAATAACAAGATCTGAACAGACAGTTTAATTCTCAACACTCACTGCTTGGGGATGAGAAGCAGCCCAATACTCCTACAGAACATACTTCCTTGGACCAAACAGAGGAAGAAAACCTTAAGCATTTTGCTTGCTTTTTTGGGGAACATTTTTGACTGTCATCAAGGTTTGGTCTGAGCAACATAAGTGGAGTTTGTTCAGGAAAATCTCTATCATATAAGGAATGTGATCCAAGGGATGATGTGAGACAGGACTGGGATTTCTAATGAGATATTTGTGCGGAGAGGTGCAATGTGGTCCTTTAAAAACAAATGAAAATGTAATACAGGCATGCCCTCGTATGTGCGGGGGTTTTGTTCCAGAACCACCTGGGTTCTGCCAGGCTCTGCCTCTGCCAGGCTCAGACTAATCGTTTCTGTGAGACAAAAATCCCTCATGGGCTTTCCCAGGACTCCCTATGTCTTATAAGGCATTAAAAATATCATTTCTGCTTTCACGGAAGAAACTGCAAGTTGCATTTTTTTCACAGAAATGCTCAGTCTGAGCCCACAGATGTCCGCGGCCTCTGCTGGGCTCAGAGGATTCCTCACCACTGGAAGGGGTGCGGGGTGTGTGTGTGGGTGCTACAGATTCAATACATGGATTCAGAGCCCTCCTGTGCACCCCTATTCCAAGTTGCAGTCATTTCTGAAGGAAACAACAAGCAAACATTGAAAGTGCATAAGTAGAGGTGAGTGAAAACAGTTTTATTTTTTCACAGATTTTGATGTTTTTCAAAGTTAGAAGTGCAGAAAGAGGTGTTATGTGTTTTTATTCAAAATCTTCTTCATAATGTATAACATAATCACTTTAAAAGTGTACTAAGTAGGTAATATAGATGGTATAGTGTCAGCAGATACAGCCAAAGTCATTACCCATGTACTCCCCACCAAATAATAAATAAAAATCAAATAAAACAATTTTATCTTTTTCAGATTTGGGATTTTTTTTTTCTCACAAAAATTAGAAGTGCAGAAAGTGGTGTCACAAGTATTTCGTTGTCACTATTTTCACTCACCTCTATACATAGGTAGTAACCTGCCAACACAGACAGCTTCTTGTGATACTGCACCTATTAGGACATGTTTGAGAAAGTGTTCCGCTGAAAATACTGCAATTCTGTGATGATAAGAAACAGGATGCAGGCTTAGGTGACTGAGGAATTTGGATCAGAGGAACAGGGATTCTCAGTTGTGTGATCATATTTAGAGAGCCAATGGAGGAGCTGAGATGGAGGGTGATTCAGTAGGCTATCCTAGGTCAAGGAAAGTTGGACCAGTGCCAAGAAGAGCCTCCAATTGTCTTTACTCCATAACAAGCATAGCCAGTGCTGGCCTACCCATGAGGCCAACTGAAGCTGTTTTCTCAGGCAGTGGATTGTTGAAGGGTACCCATCTCTGCTTGCCTTTGCTGACCCTCTTCCTCCCACTCCCTGAATTGGAAAAGAAAAAGATCAGGCAGGAGGAAGAAAGTGGGAGGAGTGTGCTGAGCTAGAATGTTGGAGAGTGGGAGGGGCAGAGGCTGGCATATCATTGGCTGGGAGGGGCTGAGGCTGGGACTTCATTGGGTAAGGGGGGCAGCATATGGCATACTGCCTCAGGCTTCAGGATGTCTTGTGCTGGCCCTGAGCATTGCCACAGGCAGTTTCTCAAAACTCATTTTTTTTTAATTGATCACGGTCACTGGCCATCTGTTCTAAAAGTAAACCGTATGATCCAACTATGGCCTGCATGATCCAAATTCATACCTTCAGTGCTAATGGAATTTTTATTTACTAGCCCCTTAAAGCCCCTTAAATGAGTTCTTTGCATCTGTCTTCACAGCAGAAGGCCTCAACCAGATACCACTGCCCAAATGGCCCCTCCTGACCAAGGAATTAAGTCAGATAGAGGTTAAAAGAGAAGATGTTTCAGACCTTATTGATTAATTAAAGATCAATAAGTCACCGGGCCCAGACAGCATCCACCCAAGAGTTATTAAGGAATTGAAGAATGAAGTTGCAGGTCTCTTGACTAAGATATGCAACTTGTCCCTCAAAACGGCAACGGTGCCAGAAGATTGGAGGATAGCAAATGTCATGCCTATCTTTAAAAAGGGAAAGAGGGGGGACCCGGGAAACAATAGGCCAGTCAGCCAATAACATCTATACTGGGTAAGATGGTGGAATGCCTCATCAAAGCTAGAATCTCAAAACACATAGACAAACAGGTCTTGCTGAGGGAGAATCAGCATGGCTTCTGTAAGGGTAAGTCTTGCCTCATGAACCTTATAGAATTATTTGAAAAAGTCAACAGGCATGTGGATGCTGGAGAACCTGTGGACATTATATATCTGGACTTTCAGAAGGCGTTTGACACGGTCCCTCACCAAAGGCTACTGAAAAAACTCCACAGTCAGGGAATTAGAGGACAGGTCCTCTCATGGATTGAAAACTGGTTGAAGACCAGGAAACAGAGAGTGGGTGTCAATGAGCAATTTTCACAATGGAGAGATGTGAAAAGCAGTGTGCCCCAAGGATCTGTCCTGGGACTGGTGCTTTTCAACCTCTTCATAAATGACCTGGAGATAGGGTTGAGCAGTGAGGTGGCTAAGTTTGCAGACAACACCAAACTTTTCCAAGTGGTGAAGACCAGAAGTGATTGTGAGGAGCTCCAAAAGGATCTCTCCAAACTGGCAGAATGGGCAGCAAAATGGCAGATGCGTTTCAATGTAAGTAAGTGTCAAGTCATGCACATTGGGGCAAAAAATCAAAACTTCACATATAGGCTAATGGGTTCGGGGCTGTCTGTGACAGATCAGGAGAGAGATCTTGGGGTGGTGGTGGACAGCTCAATGAAAGTGTCGACCCAATGTGCTGCGGCAGTAAAGAAGGCCAATTCTATGCTTGGGATCATTAGAAAACGTATTGAGAATGAAACAGCTAATATTATAATGCCGTGGTACAAATCGATGGTAAGGCCACACCTGGAGTATTGTGTCCAGTTCTGGTTGCCACATCTCAAAAAGGACATAGTGGAAATGGAAAAGGTGCAAATGAGAGTGACTAAGATGATTACTGGGCTGGGGCACCTTCCTTATGAGGAAAGGCTATGGCGTTTGGGCCTCTTCAGCCTAGAAAAGAGGCGCCTGAGGGGGGCATGATTGAGACATACAAAATTATGCATGGGAAGGATAAAGTGGATAGGGAGATGCTCTTTACACTCTCACATAACACCAGAACCAGGTGACATCCACTAAAATTGAGTGTTGGGAGAGTTAGAACAGGCAAGAGAAAATATTTCTTTACTCAGCGTGTGGTTGGTCTGTGGAACTCCTTGCCACAGGATGTGGTGATGGCATCTGGCCTAGACGCCTTTAAAAGGGGATTGGACACGTTTCTGGAGGAAAAATCCATTATGGGTTACAAGCCATGATGTGTATGTGCAACTCTCTGATTTTAGAAATGGGCTATGTCAGAATGCCAGATGCAAGGGAGGGCACCAGGATGAGGTCTCTTGTTATCTGGTGTGCTCCCTGGGGCATTTGGTGGGCTGCTGTGAGATACAGGAAGCTGGACTAGATGGGCCTATGGCCTGATCCAATGGGGCTGTTCTTATGTTCTTATGTTCATCCAGAGGAACATATTTAGCAAGCACAGCAATGTGTATGGCATGTCCCTGTAGATGCTCATTCTTCTGGATGACAAACTCCTCTTTAAATCCCCCCTATCCATTTGCTAATTTTCTTGTCACCTCTCTCTACGAGCCAGTTCTTGGCCCGTAGCAGGATATGTCTGCATCATAGCTAAACCAGAAGCTCAGAAAGTATGCAGGTAATGATGGTTCAATTTTCTCCATACTGGAATTGGAAATCCATTCCTGGAGACTGTGTATGATGCCTGACTAATCTCCTTTGTGAAGCAGCTTCTCAGGCAATAAACGGGAACTAATGCAGAAGCAATACCCATCTTGTGTGTGTGTATATGCTTTCAATCTCCCAGTGCATCAGAAATACTTTTGAATCTGATCAAAACATTCAGAAAAGCCCTGCTGGATCAGGTTAAAGGCTCATCTAGCTTCCTGCTTCCCACAGAGGCCAACCAGGTTCACCTGGAAAGTCAACAAGCAGGGCTTGAAAGGGAACTGTCTTCTCCCTGTTACTCCTTAAGAACTGGTCTTCTGAGGCTCAGTGTCTCCAAAGCGGGAGGCTCCATATAGCCCTCTTTATTAATAACAGACATATTTTCCATTAATTCATTGAATCCTCTTTTATAGACATATAAACTAATGGCTATTGCCACATCTTTCTGAAATGTGTTTATAACATTTATAACTTCCCTTTCTTGCCTGTAGGCAACTCAGGGTGGTTTACAGTCAGTAAAATAATAAATACATCTATATGCCTAATAAAGGTTTGTTGTATGTTAATAAATACATCATTAAAAAAGACCAAAAAATACAGCAAAAAATTATAGCATACTTCAGTCCACAACAGAAAACCTAAAACAAGCCTACTGCCAATCACTGAAATACAACAAATTGTAGTCTTATAAGAAAATGTTCTATCCACTGTCTCAATATCAGCACAGTTTATACATCTCTGTCATGGTCCTCCTCTATTCATCTGTTGTGCCTTTATATATCTTGACTTCATTTTATTTATTTTTCCTATCTGCCTCTATCCAAAAGGTTCTAAGACAACAATATCATATTATTGTATTGGCAACCTTCAGTCTCGAAAGACTATGGTATCGCGCTCTGAAAGGTGGTTCTGGCACAGCGTCTAGTGTGGCTGAAAAGGCCAATCCGGGAGTGACAATCCCTTCCACACCGGGAGCAAGTGCAGCCTGTCCCTGGTCTGTCTCCCTGGCTATGGGCCTTCCTTCTTTGCCTCTTAGCCTCAGACTGTTGGCAAAGTGTTTCTTCAAACTGGGAAAGGCCATGCTGCACAGCCTGCCTCCAAGTGGGCCGCTCAGAGGCCAGGGTTTCCCACTTGTTGAGGTCCATCCCTAAGGCCTTCAGATCCCTCTTGCAGATGTCCTTGTATCGCAGCTGTGGTCTACCTGTAGGGCGCTTTCCTTGCAGGAGTTCTCCATAGAGGAGATCCTTTGGGATCCGGCCATCATCCATTCTCACGACATGACCAAGCCAACGCAGGCGTCTCTGTTTCAGCAGTGAATACATGCTAGGGATTCCAGCACGTTCCAGGACTGTGTTGTTTGGAACTTTGTCCTGCCAGGTGATGCCGAGGATGCGTCGGAGGCAGCGCATGTGGAAAGCGCTCAGTTTCCTCTCCTGTTGTGAGCGAAGAGTCCATGACTCGCTGCAGTACAGAAGTGTACTCAGGACGCAAGCTCTGTAGACCTGGATCTTGGTATGTTCCGTCAGCTTCTTGTTGGACCAGACTCTCTTTGTGAGTCTGGAAAACGTGGTAGCTGCTTTACCGATGCGCTTGTTTAGCTCGGTATCGAGAGAATGAGTGTCGGAGATCGTTGAGCCAAGGTACACAAAGTCATGGACAACCTCCAGTTCATGCTCAGAGATTGTAATGCAGGGAGGTGAGTCCACATCCTGAACCATGACCTGTGTTTTCTTCAGGCTGATTGTCAGTCCAAAATCTTGGCAGAAAATAAGAAATCTTGGCAATCCTATAAGAAAATGTTCTATCCACTGTCTCAATATCAGCACAGTTTATACATCTCTGTCATGGTCCTCCTCTATTCATCTGTTGTGCCTTTATATATCTTGACTTCATTTTATTTATTTTTCCTATCTGCCTCTATCCAAAAGGTTCTAAGACAACAATATCATATTAACACTTTAATTTTTCATAAACAGTTCTTTTCTGATTCCTTTCCTGTGACCATTTTGTCCCAGCAACTTAATTCTAGACTTTTCTGGAAGCTACTCTTTAGGGTTTCTGCCTTTAAATGCTTGTTTGGGAAGAGGGCAGACCTGAGGAACCTTGTCAGTCATCAGGTGTATTCACAGTGGATGCATTTGGGAAATATCCTTAAGATGTGTGCTGCTGTTACAATGTCAAGGTTTTGTTTTAAATAATGAGAGAGGGGGGAAAAGCATATTTTTTGAATACTTCAAAAATTAGATGTTTGGATTGGTGTCAGAAATCTTGCTTGTGTGCTGGGGAACACATGGGGAACACATAGCATGGCTTTTCCACAGTTTGAGGCACTCTTTCCTATCCTATACATGAATTTCCTATCTCCATCACTTTATATCTTTCCTCAAGATTCAAATTGTGCCATTGTGACTCTGGGAATATGCCAAATGATTACAGCTAGGCAGATGGTCAGTGGGGACTTATGATATTTATTTAATATATTCATTTATTTATATCTTGGGATTTATTTGAAAAATGACTCAAAAAATTGTATAGAGAGCTACCTAGTTTAAGTACAATATCTTCTGAAAATTCCTCTCATGCTTTCCTCCCATTTTCTACAGTAATTGATGTTTTTCTTAGACTAAAAGCATTTCACTATGTGGATTCTCTTGTTCAGACTGAACAACTACAGTATCTGTAAAGTCCCCATTCTGAAAGAGATTTCTGAGAATCCACCCTACATTATTACATATACTAAGTAGACCTTGCCATGATCGGCTTTGTTTAATGTGGTGACAGTAATAAACAGCATGGTGAGATCCCTTAAAAGCTCATAGTGAAATACAGCAATCTATGGGCATTTGTTCCACCAAATGAATAAAGAAGCCCATTGGCAATTCATAAGGGTAAACCTCTTGTATTCATGAAAAGCAGCTGTGTTCCTGGTGAGGGACAAAATCTGGTTGCCATAAATTTGCATATGAACTAGAATGGTGGATTCTCTTTTATGAAGTCCAGGCCACTGTAACATCCTTTTAAAAAAATCCATAATTCTGCAGACACTGTCAAGGGGGAGGGGAGGAAGTCTGGACCCCCTCAAATACATTATTCTCCCGAGTCTCCTATTTGAAGTGAGTACAAGTGATCTTTCAACTACCAATTGAGTTGCATTTCTCTGCTTTGTAAAACCATCACAGCCACTACCTCTGTGATTGAAATTCTCATTCTGATACAATGAATCATGATTCTATACGGCATAGCAGGTTTCCCGCTAAATGTGTTAGCAGTCTCTTATAAAGTTAAGAGCCCAATCCTATCTTCTCTCTCCGCCCCCCTCCACTGGCACAACCTTGCCAAAAATGGACATGGTGTATCCAGTGGGGAGAGGCAGATTGGAAGGCTTCAGCAGGAAAAGGGATTTAAGTTCCCTTCCCCCAGCACAAGCCTCCTGTCTTGCAATGGACCTGCACTAGCTGGAGGGGACAGGATCTGGGGAGCAACTTTGGTGCTATATCCACCCCCTCCTACAACCTTCCCACCCCTTTTCACCTCCTCCCCACCCCACTTCTCCTTTACTTGCTCCAGTAGGTGAAGGTAGGTCCAGCAGTGGTCTTGGAATGCTTCCACCTTGTGCAGTGGTGGTGTTCCTAAAATGATCTGCAACTGAGTGCTGTGCACTCCTTCAGCAGCCATTCTGCAACAGTGAAAGTGCTGGCCAAATTCTCACACCGGCCAAATTCTCAATAAGATGGAGTCATAAGAAATCAAAGTACAGTGTTAATTGATAAACAGTATCAAGCCAATGCAGAGTTAAAGGAGAGAGAAAGAAGAGAGAAAAAGAAAAGGCACAGTATTAGAAAACAAGAGAAAGGTCGAGCTTTAAAGAAAAAATGATGTGAGTAATCATAGAATGGAAAAACATGTAGGTCTTCCAATTCACTTGCAGAGTAGAGCTGGAGTAATAACATTCAGACTGTCAGATTCTTATCTAATGATGAGGTTCCCTAACAGATGATTATCAAATGATGAGACTTTACAAGCGCTGAAGGTTCTTTGCTCTGGCACCTGGTTATTCTTAAAGAAAGGACATTTTTGATCTGTTTGTAATGTCTGCCACCAATCCACCACCCATTGGACATGCTACTTCTATTACTAGGACTACCCAAGAATAAGTGCAGCATGGATTGCATCTTCAGGCCATTTGTATAAGAGGTACGGGTGGGCCCGTATCTGCAGATTCCATATTTGCGGATTCAGTTATCCATGGATCAGGTCCATAGCCCTATTGGCCCCCCTCATGTGCCCCCTCTAGACACCTTGCCTTTGGAGCGGCTTATGAACTCAGCAGATACTGCAGTCATCCCTCCATGGCCTCTTCCAGACTCAGACTGAACTGTAGAGCTCAAAATACACCACTTCCAGTTTCTCCGTGAAACCAGAAGTCACATTATTTTGAGCTGTACAGCTCTGTTTGAGCCCAGCAGAGGGCTTCTGTACAGCTCAGAAGCCCCTCCAGAGAGGAGGGGAGCGGCGCTCCTCTCCCCTCTGGAGAGTCTCTAGAACATGGGGACAGGTGTTCACGTGTATCCGCAGTTTCCACGGGGGATTCCAGAATGGAATGGATAAGGGGGCACACTTGTATATGAATCATACCATAGATACTCACCAATAGTAATAGCAGAAATTTCTGCCAATAAATCTATTGTAGATCATTTCCTCACCTGATCTGTGGGTCACTCAAGGGTCAGGGCTGTTAAGACTTGTCTCACCAGCCAGAAGAAGCCCAGAGGAGAGGAAGAAGACACACAGGAAAAGGCAGAGTGTTGCTAAGTTCTCTCCTCCTTCCCACCAGCTATTTCATTACACAGAAGGGAGGAATTGCACATAGTACTGCATAGGTATCTTGTAAATCTGTGCAAAAACAGTGGTGAGGTTCAGATTCTTTCCCCTCTTTCAATCAGGCTACAGGACAATCAGTCTCCAGGTCAACCAGGGTCCAGAGCAAGCTGCAGCCAAAGTTAACCTTTTCACTCTTCCTGAAAAAAAAGTAAGCAAGGGCTCAATGCTTCCATTTAAGTCAAGCATGTCTCATTCTCTTTGGTAGGATCACACCCAACCTTTCTGCACACTCATTCCATTTTGCAAATGTTTGACGGAGGTCTGGTTTTTTAAATACCAGGATGTAATCCTCATTTCCATCCACCAGGCTACAGTTCCCAGGCTACAATTCAGTGCACCATTACTCAAGAATAACACTCATGGAAAGCAATGGAGTCTACTTCTGAGTACATCAGGTTGCAACTATATGTAGCTGCACTTGCTCGTTCCTTGTTGCTCATCTCTCCACTGTAAATTGAATTGCATACTGCCAGTTATATGTTACATGTTGTATGTTATATGTAGAGCCTCTGGCTTAACACACCAGACACCTTAAAGAAGGATTTGATTAATGGTTCTACCACTATGTTGTTTACAGTGCATTTACTTTTACTGTGTTTTCAAAAAGGTTGTGAAGACCAGAATTTAAAAAGCTAATGAATAAAAATGCATCTTATGATCTTTTACTATATTTTTAATAAATTAGAGACTGTACGGTTCTTAGGTAACAATTACTAGTAGGTTATTTTTCAGGATTTGGCCTCGAGTAAAATCAGACAAAGTTATAGTCAGGTACCCCCTAAGTTTAACTCCCCGACTTATCTGAGGGTCATAGAAAATTCCATTATTTTTGGCTCAAAACTTGCCCTAGGCTTATCTGTGAAATCTATTTGTACTCTAATATCTATGGTGAATGAATTTTATGTTTAGACTTGGGCCCCATCTCCAAGATCTCTCATTATGTATATGCCAATATTCCAAAATATGAAAAAATCTGATATCCGAAACACTTTTGGTCGCAAGCACTTCAGATAAGGGATGCCCAAACCTGTATTAGGAAAACGGATGTGGAGCTTCAGTTCTTCCTACCTGGTGCATCAATATGGGGTTATTCAATGGTGGCAGATTTGATAAGGAGATGACATTCTGGTACACACAATGCATAATTACATCATGGAGCCAATATTGCTACCGGATTTCAAGAGAGTTTTGACAGTCTGCATAAAAACATGACACTTCATTTATCAAACAATGTTGCTTATTTTGCTTTAAGCCACGCTGAGGGTTCTATTGCGCCAAATGCCACTGCTGAATTCACAAAATAAATACAATTCAGTAGCTAAGTGACTGAATGAATGAAGTTGAACCACAGATATAAACAAGCCAGACAATTCAGAGCCAAGGCCAATCCCCAATTCCTATGGAGTAGGAAACATTTTCAAGACTGCACTGGTTTTGCTTCTTCAAAATTATCTTTATAAAAGTAGATTGACTCAGGTTAAGTTTATAGAACTGGATTCCGTGCCTATGGTGTGTGGGGATGCAGCTGATATGTATTTATTTCAGCTACTGATTTTCAGGGGGGAAAAATGCCTTGCAACTATACTTTGACATTGGCAGAATTGTTCCAATATTGCCAATTTAGCTGGACAAGAAGGCCAGACCCAGTGTGTTAAAATACCTATGCAAATATTTAAGAATGTACATGTGTTGAAAAATTCTATAATGTGAGGATAATGGCAAAAAGCAAGAACCATATTAGAACTTGCTGTGAAATCAACTGATAATGCAAAAGGCTTGCTGCAGTCTGACTTTTTACAGAATGTGAGGCACATCAAGGAGGAAGAGACAGTTTAGCATTTATTCTTTACCTAAGTTTTTCCATTTTTGTCACCATTTACACTTTACTCAAGTTTTAATTTTTTTTTTTTTTTTTGGCATTAAGAGTTATTCCCAGGGGATCTAGAAGCAGTTTAATCAGGATCCATCTGGGCTATGCTTGAATTTGTGAAAACCTCCTGCAGTCTGAAGCTAATATATTTCCATAAAACCAGAGTGGTGTGAAAAGAACTGACTTAACTAGAATTTTGCAACATTAATGTGTAGTTCTGCCTTGGGAATAAATGGGGTCTTCCTTTATCACTGTATGGAATGGCTAGCACAGGATGTACATAAAAATAGGAACTGTAGGATGGTCACACTGGGAAAATATCATCAAGAAGGATGCTTTTGATAAGTACCATCGTACTTTGATGCCTTTGATAAGTACCATCATGGTTTAAGCTGTCCCAAATGATTATGTCTGATGAATAATGTGCCATCTATTGATAATCTTTCTATTGTGCAAGCAATAGATAGTACAGGAGAATGTTATATCAATGCAAGTGGCAGGCTTGTAACCCCAGTTATTCTCCCCTCCCCCACTCCATCTATTTCTGTTGTTTCTACTTAATTTTAGAGAAGAATGCAATCCTTTAGAACAGTGGTTCTCACACATTTAGCAGTGGGACCCACTTTTTAGAATCAGAATCTGCCAGGACCCACCAAAATGATGTCATAACCGGAAGTGACATCATCAAGCAGGAAAATCTGTAACAATCCTAGGCTGCAATCCTACCCACACTTACCTAGGAGTAAGTCGCATTTACTATCATTGTTAAAAGAAAATACACAGTAACTTGTTAAAAGTACAGGTCTGTAACGTTTCTCCAAATGCAGTCACATACCATGGTAGCATCAAGTCTAATACATTAAAAATATTGAAATGAGTGGGCACCCACCTGGAATTGGCTCGCAACCCACGTAGTGGGTTCTGACCCACAGTTTGAGAAACACTGCTTTAGAATCCTAAGGCTGTGGTTCTCAAACTGAGTTCCTGGGAACTCGGAGCTTGAGACCCTGCCTAGGCTTGATTTACGGTTGCCTTTGGAAGCTCGAAAGCATGCAGCCAGAAGAGATAACCACACTGTGAAGGGAAACATTCACTGAAATGGGGGTTCTCTAAGCTCCTGTCACAGAACAGTATTGTAAAAGCCCTATTGAAAAAGGTTGGTTTAGAATTCACCTGCCTACGTAAACCACCTTGAATGCTGAATGAAAACAGAGAAAGGCAGTAAATAAATACCTGAAATAACTCTGGGATTCTTTAAGAGTCTATAAAGGTTCTCCTTTGAAAAGCTAATTCCTGGTGGATAAACTGCCCTAAAAGAAAACTTGCCCAGCATTTCCAGTATTCTTCTGCAATGGGCAACTACAGGGAGGTCCTGGGAATATTCTAATACAGAGGCAAGCAGAAGGGACAGAAGCACATTCCTGGGCTGAAAAGGGGTGGTGATGGTCATAGCTCAGTGGTAGAGCACAAGCTTTGTTTGCAGAAGGCCCTGATATCTCTGGGTAGGACTGGGGAAGACCTGAAGAGATACCATCTGTCAGTGTAAACCATTGTAATGCGAACTCTATGGACCAATAATCTGGCTCTTTCTGATCAGCTGTATGTTCATATGCTCAGGGCATCCTTTTCGTTATTGCTAAGTGTATGTATCTCCAGAACTACTGTTTTGCAATTTATTTTATACACTGAAATGTGGCTCTTGTGGGTGAAGGTTTTGGTGAATAACAAGGTAGATTCCCCAGGTCTGAAGTCTGCCAACTTCTGTTCTTTCTAGGATACACATGCGGGAGCAATGATGAAACTTCATGCGAATAGGGTATGTGTTCCCAAGAATTCTTAGCAACACTGCAGAAGACACTGGGATGTTGATAGGGAAAGGCATGTTTTCACTTCATGAGGCTGGCCCAAAAGGGGTGAAATCTGGGATTTCCAGTTTTGCCTTTAAAATTACACAGGCCAACACACATTTTGCTTCCTTAAACGTTACACCAATTCCTGGGTATATTTGGGGTGCTGATTCCAAAAATGGCATCTGTTTTGCCCTATCACGACTAGTTTTGGAGACATGGCATAGCCTCTTTAGTGAATGGTTCAAGCAACTTCCTGAACCATTCACTAATGAGACTACACTATATCTCCAAACTAGAAGTAAAACGAATGCCATTTCTGGAATCAGCACCTCAAATTCATATCAAACCACCATAAAGTTTGGGAAAAACTTTTCTGACTCTTAATTTTGTAGGCCTGTGTTATCAGTGTTGGGTGGTGGTGGTGAACGGGATAGTACTACTTACACAAGTGGCAGAATCTGCTTCTGAGTTTTCCAGAGCAAATTCAGGCACCTGCTAACCATGGATGACTTCTGTAGTCTGAAAGGTGGCTCTTCAAAACCATTTGAATGGATGTGCACACATTCTCACACAACACCAGAACTAGGGGGCATCCACTAAAGTTGAATGTCGGGAGGGGGGGGTTAGAACAGATGAAAGAAAATATTTCTTTACACAGTGTGTAATTAGTCTGGGGAACTCCTTGACGCAGGATGTGGTGATGGTGTCTTGCTTAGATGCCTTTAGACTGTATAGATTTCTGGAAGAAAATGCCATCACAGGTTACAAGCCATGATGGGTATGTATAGTCTGAGATCAGCTGGTTGCTCATCATGAAGGCCAGGTATGAATTTTTTTTTCTGTCATCAAAATTGGCCATGGATGGCAGTTTTTTTGTCTACCCCAGACTGGCAAGGGAGGGAAGGTATGTTCAGTAGGTTTCTTGCATTAAAAATTGGTCACTTGTGTTTAATAAAGTGGCCCAAGTGCAGTCTGGTGTCTTCGTTGGGGGTTGCAAGGGTAAATAGAATGCCAGATGCAGGGGAGTGGCAGCGAGATGCAAGTATCTTAAGGTCTTGTGTGCTCCCTGAGGCATCTGGTAGGATGCTGTGAGATACAGGAAGCTGGACTAGATGGGCACTGGGCCTGATCCAGCAGGGCTCTTCTTATGTTCTTATTCTCTGGACATTTACCTGATCGTTCTTTAAAGATGGCTTTTGTGGAAGATACCCCTATAGATTTGGGAACCTGCAGATTTATGCTCAGAATCCCATGAGCTAGTATCAGTGTTAAATCAAATCTGTGGACACCAAATCAGTGGATAATGAGGTCCCTCATGAACTTGAGACAATACAAAAAGCAGTTGGAGGATTATGGGGAAGAGAATTCAGAAGATTAACCTCTAGAAAGATTAATTAGTAAAAATAAAATGAGGTGTAAATGGAGAATGTGCTTAAGTGCCCCTTAAATTCTGGCCAAGCCTCTTTGGCCTACAGATTTTACATCTAAGTGAAATCAGCTATAAGTGAAATGAGTTGAGAGACAAATGTTAGGACCAGAATAAAAATCTTATGAACAAGTCTGGAGAACAGTAAGTGGATTGGCAAGAAAGGATTAACAGTCTAAAAGGGGATATTGCATTCAGTGCATGTTAATGTTGGAAGGGAATATTAAAATTTGATTTAAATGTTCTCTTATTCATGTTATTTTAAATGTAATTTTTAGTAAAGCTCACAAAAAAACACAAGTCACAAACAGAAGGTATGTTTAAAGTTTGAAATGCTATATTTTCAAGTAAGAGGAAAAAGCAATACGAGGGCCCCCTGGATCCACGGATCATGTATCTGCGGATTCATTTATCCATGGATCAGGTTCATGGCCTCCCTCCCCATGTGCTACCCCCTGCACCTGAGGGCTTACTCAGGCCTCCTAATGCCTTATAAGGCATTAAAAATGTCACTTTTTTCTTTAAAAAACCTAGAAGTCGCTTTTTTTTCCATTCTAAGCTTCGTTCTGAACCTGGCAGAGGCTGTGGGCGGACATGCGTGGCCTCTACTGGGCTCAGAAGACCCTTCAGTCTCCTCTCACCTCAGGAGCTCCCCTTGCATCTGGAGGGTGGGGGGCATTTCCTTGTCTCCACAGTTTTGCTTAACTGTGGGGGTTTCCAGAATGGAACCCCCGTGGCTACCAGGGCACACCTATAGTTTTTAGAAGTGGCTTTGTGGACTTCATTTTTCCTGAGAATCAAGTCTTTGAGCCATTGGCACAACTGGGAACTATCCTCATGGGTCAAACAACAGCTGGGGGAAGGAATCTGGTTCAGGACTCTGAAAGGGGCAAGGTTAAACATCCTTCTTGTGCCATAGTTCCGCTCTGGATTAGGGCTAGTAGTTATGTTTTGTACTACCTGTGTTATGGTAACTACTACCTGGTAGTTATATACTATCTGCATAGCTAGTATTTTAAAAAAAAAAATCAAACTATGCTCACTTCAATGACATAATCTGTGTATTGTCTAGTTTGGCTCTTATGCTCAGCAGCAAGGAAGGCAGGTACACAGAATTAAGATCAAAAGAGCCCTCACTTGGTGACCCCATTGTGTTGCAGAGCCCCACTCTTTGTACTGAAGTTAGTCATGAGTGAATTCCATTGAAACCAGTGGAACAAATTAATTTTTGTTCTTGAACTTAACGCCTGTTGCTTTCAATAATGTTCAGCAGTGGGAATTGTTCACAAATAACTTTAGCTGGATGGACGCGAATGATTTTAATGAAGCTGAACTCTGAATTTCATTTTCAAAGTTTAATAACTAACTGAGAGCACAATCCTATGCATGTCTGCTCGGACGTACTCCTAGGAAAGAGTGCACAGGATTGCAGCCTGAGCTTCTTCTAGCAAAAGTAATTTATCCTGTATTATGTGAGGAAAAAGTCAGCCATCGTATCAAACATTAGGAAGTTGATGAGAATTCACAAGGTTCTAAATTGTGTGACAGTTTCCTGGGTTTGGTGCTGGTAAGCACAAGAAACTAGAGAGTGCTGGAAGCATTGCTAAGGAATATGCCAAAAGGGGCAAAGCTACCTGGTACATTTCTACTTCCCCTCTACCTGCATACAGGTACAGTATACCCAATTTTTGAACACCTGAATAAGGCACCCAGAAGTGGGTGTCTGGGCTGCCCAGGCCATCTTATTGGCTACTGTAGGGAACAAGATTTTGTAAAAGATACTCCTTTGGTCTGATCCAGGGGTACCCAACCCCAGTCCGGGGCCCATTTGCGGCCCTCAGGAACCCCCAATCTGGCCTGCAGGGCCAGTCTCCAATTAACCTCTGGCCCACCGGATACTTGCTGGAACTCTATTGGTCCAATGAGACTGCATTGGCGTAAAGGCCAACTGCTTGACATCTTGTGCGAGCTGCAGGCCGAGGACTCCCTCCGCTGCTTGCTGTTTCATGTCTGTGAATAATAATAATAATAACAGGTATTTATATACCGCCTTTCTTGGTCTTTATTCAAGACTTTATTCAAGGCGGTTTACATAGGCAGGCTTATTTAAATCCCCGTAGGGATTTTTACAAATGAAAGAAGGTTCTTTCTTTCAAGAACCACAACATTCAGGTGTTTCTATCTGATCTGGTTGCACATTCTGGTCTCCATCCTCCCACGCTCAGAGCAGATGGAATAGCTCGGCTTCAGCTTGTCAGCTGCTTCAAGGTCGCACAGTGCCGGTGGCCTCGAACTGGCGACCTTGTGGATGTTATCTTCAGGCAGACAGAGGCTCTACCCTCTAGACCAGACCTCCTGCCCAGAAGCAGCAGTGGCAGCAAGGAAAGGCCAGCCTTGATTTGCACAAGGCCTTTTACTGGATTTGAGCTATCCTGAGACCTTCATTCATTCATATAAGTTCCATCTCTCTAATATGTATGTAAATTTATTCAAATTTTAAAGGTAAATTAATTCCTTTTTCCCTGGCCCCCAACACACTCTCAGAGGGGTGATGTGGCCCTCCTGTCAAAAAGTTTGGACACCCCTGGTCTGATCGATCAGGGCTTTTATGGTCTTATCAAGTGTTGTATCACCTCCACTGTATCCTACTTGCAATATTTAGTTACGTATTAATTGATTTATTTAATTATTTCTATGTAAACTGCTTTGTGAACTACTCTGTTGAAGAGCAGCATATAAATATTCTTAATATAATATTAATGATGATAATTATCAGGTGGGGTTAAGTGCTCCTTTATAATAAGCAGCATATACATGAAGTGCCAGCATGAAACTCACTGTTTCTGACTGTTTTTAAAACCTATGTGTGTTACAGAAAATGTCAAGAGAAGAATCCTAGTTAAAGCAGATAGCATTTGTCTAACCATGGTTAAAACTAGGCTTGGTTGCATAGCTGATCGAATAAGAGACTGCTGCAGCTTGAGTTTCTTTTCTCTTTCCTCTCTGTTCTCCATATCCCTTTGCTCCTTTTCGCTTCCTCTCCCTTTCTACTAGGGCCCTCTAGCAGTAAACAAGAAAAGGGCTACAGCTGTAAGGAAGTAACATCTGCTAATAATGATGGGGAGAAAGAAAAAAGATGATAGAAGAGTGTTTTAACTTTTCTAATTCTCTTCAGTACTTCTGTTTAGCTGTCAGAGGCAGAGACTGGTAGTTCCTAGTGGTGTCAGGCAAATTTCAAAGTGCAGGAGCTCATCATGACTCATCCCTTCCTGTAGCTTCAGCTTTATAGCTATGCCTCATTAAACTATGCCTAGTCTTTTTTTAAAAAAAGCAACAGCAAAAATCAACTTTACATTTCTCCTCTAGCCTTTTCTTCTCCTGCCACATATTTCTATTTCTATCCAGCAGGGCTCTTATGTTCAAGGGCCCATCTAGTCCAACTTCCTGTTATGACACAGTGGTTGTATCTCACAGTGTGAGCAACTTATACTTCATCTAAAGAACAAGCTTGTTTCATCGCATACTCTTGGAGTGAATTCCTGTACTTTAAAACACAAGAAATGGAAATGGAGAAATAAGGTTAAAAATGCCCCCGATATAAAAGTATATCAGTGTCAACCTATGCAAGTTCACTCAGAAGCAAGTCCCAGTGTTTAGTGAAAGTTATTCCCACACAAATTTTGCATAGGGTTATAACTTTAATGGAACATGAACTACGTCTTGTCTCTCAAATAACACAGGCCTACAAAACTGAGGGTCAGAAAAGTTTTTCCCAAACTTTATGGTGGTTTGATATGAATTTGGAGTGCCGATTCCAAAAATGGCATCCGTTTTGCCCGATCACATCACAGTGTAGGTTTCCTCATGAGGAAGCTGCTTGAACCATTCACTAAAGAGGCTATACCGTGTCTCCTAAACTAGGCGTGATAGGGCAAAACGGATGCCATTTTTGGAATCAGCACCCCAAATATAGCCAGAAATTGGTGTAACGTTTAAGGAAGCAAAACGTGTGCTGGCCTGTGTAATCCTTGGCAAAATAATGGCCTAGGAATTAACATACGCCCTAAGGCAGGCAAATCAGGGTCCAATCCTATCCAACTTTCCAGGGCTGATGCAGCTGCGCCAACAGGGTGTGCGCTGCATCCTGTGGTGGGGGGGGTAGACACAGAGGCCTCCTCAAAGTAAGTGAATGTTTGTTCCTTTACCTCAGATATGCAGCAGTATTGGGTTGGGCACCTAGTCCGTTTGTCTCCTGCTGATCCTGAGGCTTTTTTTCAGCTAAGTTTATTATTATTATTATTATTATCATCATCATCATCATCATCATCATCAAACAACAACAACAACAACAACAACAACAACAACAACAACTTTATTTTTACCCCACCTTTCTCCCTGGAGGGACTCAAGGCGGCTTACAACAAAGGTTAAAACAAATTAAAAAAACATAATTTAAAAAGAGATAAATCAGATAAACAGATAAAAGCATATTAACAACATATCATGTAAACAGTAGTCAGATAACAAGTAGTCAGGTAAAAGAGCATAGAGCAGCAAATCATAAAAGGATCAGGCCTGTAACCAGGTTTTAAAAAAAGATATTAACAGATGTTAAAAAGGCCAGGAACTCAGAAGGCTTGTCTAAACAGAAGAGTCTTCAGGCCTCGCCAAAAGGTTTCAAAAGAGGGAGCTATTCTTAAGTCAAGGGGAAGGGAATTCCATAGCGTTGGTGCCACTACTGAGAAGGCCCTATTTCTTGCCGCCGCCCCACGTACCTCCTTAGGCGGCGGCGCTTGTGAAAGGGCCTTCTCTGATGACCTAAGAGGACGAGCCAGATTGCACGGGAGTAGGCGATCGCTAAGATACCCTGGCCCAGAGCAGTATAGGGCTTTAAAGGTCAAAACCAGCACCTTGAATTGGGCCTGGAAACGAATGGGCAGCCAATGCAGCTGCTGGAGAAGCAGACTGACAGAGTCAAACCACCTACCCCCAGTAACTACATGGGCCGCCGCATTCTGCACTAGTTGCAGTTTCTGAACCGTCTTCAAGGGCAGCCCCACATAGAGCGCATTACAATCTAACCTCGATGTCACCGTGGCATGGATCACCGTGGCCAGGACTACAAGATCCAAGTACGGCCACAGCTGGTGCACTAGCCGAAGTTGAGCAAAGGCCCCCCTAGCCACAGCCGCCACCTGGGAATCCAGGAGCAGCTGCGAGTCCAGGTGGGCCCCCAAGCTGCGGACCTGCTCCTTCAGGGGGAGTGCAACCCCATTCAGTGCAAGCTGATACTCCCGCACCTGCATCGAGGATTTTCGAACCAGGAGAGCATCTGTCTTATCCAGATTTAATTTCAGCTTGTTAGCCCCCATCCAGATCCTCACTGCCTCCAGACAGTGCTCCAGGACCTCAACCGCCTCCCTGGAGTCTGGAGGAAAGGAGAAATAGAGCTGGGTGTCATCAGCATATTGATGGCACCCCACTCCAAATCCCTGGATGACCTCTCCCAGTGGTTTCATGTAGATGTTAAATAGCATAGGGGACAGAATTGAACCCTGTGGCACCCCGCACCTCAAGGGCCAGGGTGTCGAACAGGCATCCCCCAGCACCACCATCTGGGACCGATCCTCCAAGTAGGAGCGGAACCACCGCAAAACAGTGCCTCCTACTCCCAACTTAGCCAATCGGCCCAGAAGGATACCATGGTTGATGGTATTGAAAGCCGCTGAGAGGTCCAGCAGGACCAACAGGAACGCACTCCCCCTGTCCAGTCCCCAGCGTAGGTCATCCACCAAGGCGACCAAGGCAGTTTCCGTCCCAAAGCCCAGCCTGAAACCAGATTGAAAAGGATCCAGATAATCCGCTTCATCCAAGACCCTCTGGAGTTGAGATGCCACCACCTGCTCAATTACCTTGCCCAGAAATGGGATGTTGGAGACTGGCCGGTAGTTGTCTAATACAGTGGAATCCAGGGAGGGCCACTTCAGGAGAGGGTGAACCACCACCTGTTTCAAAGCACGTGGTAACGTCCCCTCCATCAAGGAAGAGTTGACCACCCTCCCTGTCCATTCAGCTGCCACCCCAGGCAGCTCTTATCAGCCAAGCTGGGCAAGGGTCAAGCAGGCAGGCAGATGGCCTCACACTCCAAAGGAGTCTGTCCACATCCTCAGTCTGTACAAGCTGAAAAGAATCCCACACTGGACAAGCAGCTGCCAAGGGGACATCATCAGACTTTGTCAATGTGGCATCCAAGTTGTGATGAATACGATCGATTTTATCTGTGAAATGTTGTGCAAACACGTCACAGCGGCTGACCGTGTGTTCCTCCTGGTCTACTGGAGGGGCCTGATGGAGGAAGCCCCATACCACATGGAACAGCTCTGCCAAACGGTTCTCAGCAGACATAATGGTAGCAGAGAAGAAAGATCTCTTTGCTGTTACCACCGCCACGGAATAGGCTCTGTAATGAGCTCTACTCCGTGTCTGATTGGATTCATCACAAGTTTTCTGCCACCATTGCTCTAGATGCCTGCCCTGCCGCTTCATCATTCACAGCTCCTCAGTGAACCAAGGAGCTGCTCCGAGTCTGCGACGTGGCAGAGGTCGCTCCGGAGCAATCTCATCCACTGCCCTGGTCATTTACCCATTCCAGAGGTCATCCAGGGCCTCAGATGAGCTGCCAGTCTTGGCAGTGGGAAAATCCCCCAGTGCCCTCAGGAAGCCTTCAGGAGCCATTAGCCTCCGGGGGCAGACCACAGAATGCAGTCCCCTGCCTCTGCGAAGGTAAGAAGCCGCAACAAGCCTAAACCTTACCAGGAAGTGATCTGTCCATGACAATGGAGTGATCTTAATCTCCTCTACATCCAGATCACTACCCCCTTGCCCAGCTGTAAACACCAGGTTCAGCACGTGTCCTGCAGAATGTGTTGGGGCCAAGATCTTCTGGGACAGGCCCATAGTTGTCATAGCGGCCATGAAATCCTGAGCTGCACCTGCTGCAGGGGCCTTGGCATGAACATTGAAGTCTCCCAGCACTAATAGGCAGGGGGACTCCAATGCTACTCCAGAGATCACCCCGGTCAGCTCAGGCAGGGAGACTGTTGGGCAGCAGGGCGGGCGGTACACCAACAGAATCCCAATCCTGTCTGGCCCTCTCAACACAACATGCAGGCACTTGAACCCAGCAAACTGCTGAACAGGGCACCTGGTAAGGGAGATGGACTCACAATAGAAGATAATTAAGATCATTTCAAAAGTTTGAGGGATGGCCCTTGTGCACTCCTGCTGATTATATCTCACTGTGCTTGCTTTAGGACAAATCCCAGAGCTCTGCTTGCTCTCAGTGACACCCCTTTTTTTTTTGGTTTATATGGTTAAGTGCAACCAAGGCTGGCACCAGTCTAATGTTCTCCTGCTAGAACAGCTATTTTCAACCTTTACCATCTCACAGGACACTGACAGGGCACTAAAATTGTCAAGGTACACCATCAGCTTTTTGACAATTGACATTATCCATGTAAAAGAAATTTCTTGGCATTTTTCCATAAATGTGTAAAGATTACCTTATAGCCTAATAATAGTTTTGTCTGCCTCTTCCATGGTATTCAATTATTGAGCCACTAACTGAGGGCCCAATCCTATCCAACTTTCTAGCACTGGTGTAGCTTCAGTGCAACCCTGAGCTAAGGGAACAAATGTTCCCATGCCTTGAGGAGGCCTTTGTGACTGCTTCCCCACTGCAGGATGGAGCACATGCCCCACTGGCACAGCTGCACCAGCACTGGAAAACTGGATAGGATTGGGTCCTGAGTCAGGGACTGATGTCTGAAAGAGGCTTTCGGATACAAAATGTTAGACATGAAAGAGCCAATGATCAGACTCTGTATGCCATTGTATTTCTTTATTTTTAAAAAGTTGCAACCATGGGATCTGGCTTCGGCCTGTGGCAGGGGAAAGGGAAGTTTAACGCTTTTCCTCCATGCCATTTTCCCTAATGAAAAATCACCCACCTGCCATCTCTGAGCAGAGAAAGATATTTCCAGTGGAAGAAAAGATTACATGTGTTCTAATTTCAGCTGTGGCTTTACAAATCCTACATAAGCAGGGGCGAGGACGTTGTGTTCCTCTCCTTACACATATTTGAATGACTGAAGCTAAGCCTGCACATTTCTGCTCTGCCCCCATTTTGTGCTTTTGCAGGAAGAAGAAGCAGAACTCACTTGTGTGATTTTGGCATCCTTGGCAAACTGTTGAAGTGGTTTGTGAGAATGTTCTTTAAACAAATTGATCCTGGGCAATTACTTGAACTAGTCTTCATGGGAAATGAAAGAAAGAAAAAACTGTATTAGGAAGAGTTCCCGAATGTTGAAACTGAGCAGTAGGATTAAATATATTTTAATTGTGCTGTTTTTCTCTGAACCTGGCCATCTGTTTGGTTTCCTTCCTGTTTGATTGATTCAGGCCATTTTGTCGTGGCAGTAATAATAAATCATTTCCAGATAGTACCTCTTAAAGAAGAGTTGGTCCTCTTTTGCTGCTTATCATTCAGTAAGGTACTGCTTGCTTCTTCACAGTCCCACTGGGACACCACGTGGGCACTCAGAGAATTGCAGGAAATTTTGTTTAAGGAGAACATGAGGTTATCATACAAATTCTAAAACTGAAGAAACACATTTCAGAAATCCTGAATGAATTTATCAGAGTTTTGTGATTGAAGCAACTATTTTGAAAAGAAACATCTATATGCAATTAAGAGAGAGTCTGACTAGATGTATAAGATTTACATGTTGAACCTTTTTCTAGGACAGGAACTGGGGGAGGGAGAAAAGAATGGCCTGCTGGTTGAAATTTTATGAATTTTTAAACTAGTAAAATTCAATAAAGTTTAAATTGAAGTGACAGCACATTACACTAGCAATAAGAGCTCACAAGACAATGTGCTATATTGTACAGTTTTGATTTACAGAACATTATCCATCTTGTGCACTGAGAATCCTGAATATAAGAACCCAGACTGCCAAGGATCATCTATCACCCTATCCTTTTATTTTCTGAATCTGAATTCAGTATTCCTTTTGGCTTTACAAAACCCAGAGAGCTTGTCTCTTCTAGGAACTGTGAAATGAGTGCTCAAGTGTGAAACAAGTGTGAAACAAGGGCCAGTGAGAGTGAAGGGAGGGGAGATAACACCAATCAGGAAGGGGATGAATTAAGCCCTGGCCTCTGTATCCTGAAGAGATTACATGGGAGGAGTGTCTAGCCCTTAAGGAAAACTTCAGTCAACAATTGTCTGATGGGGTTCTCCTACTGAGAGAAGACCCAACTGTTAAGAATAGAGACAAAGGTCTCATATGTACCTTTCTTTGTGATGTGGCACAACCAATATATAATTCACTTTATCATTCCATTTACTTTGTATTTTGATATCTCAAGTGCAAGTAGCATGCCCCCTCTCGCGAATCCCAACCCCCTTGTCCTAGCTTTCTTCATCTTAGGCAGGTGGGAATACCTGAAAGGCCCAGTGGTAACAGATTCCTGAAAAAGGCTGTAGGGGCTCCCACCCCCTAGCACAGATTGCTTCAACCTGATTGTATTCACAGATCCATTCTGCAAAGTTCAGAGGTGTGTCTCTCTGCCCACTTACAAAGATCCTACTTACCTTGCCCACTGGGCCTTCCCTAATGGCCTCAGTGGTGTTTTGAGGAGGGGTTGTACACCACCCACCACTTCCATTTTCTCACAGGGCCATTGTCCCTCCATGGCTGTAACACAGAGCCCTTTGCATCCTGTCATTACTGCCCCACCACTGGCACTGGTTTATTTATTGCAGCTTGTTTGGTAGGCATCTCCACCTCTTTTCCCACCACCTCTGCCCTTGTCCCCCAAGCAACCAGGAAGCCTGCCTGAGAAGGCTCAGTGCTCAGGAAGGTGCATAAAGTTGAGCATTACAGAAGTCTACATAATTCCAATTAAAGGATGAGTGGCACAGCCAGATTTCAAAGGCTCTCTACTATTGTTTTTTGATTATTCATTCTTACATAAGGCTTTGATTGTGTTTCCACTGGCCACAGATTAGGGATATTGATAGCCCTCAATTGGAACTCTGATGGAAATTAAAAGCACAGTGGTGTGAGGGAGAGTGGTACATTTGCCCAAAGCAAACCAGCTTCCTTTGATGAAACATAATACTCTTTTATTACTTATTTTAATAATAAATCTGCTATTCTATTACTCATAGGATTGCACAAGAAAACACACATTTTCTACATGCAATTCCTTAAAATATATGAGGGTTAAGCATGGTCATGAATTTAGCTTTAGAGGGTTGAAGGTACTTTCGCAAAGTTTCATTTCAGGAGAAATAGAAGGTGGGAGTGGAAAAGAAAAAAGGGGTGATATGGCCCACATGGAAACTCTTGTCACTCTTACAAGTCTGGGTGGATATTATTCCTATGCTCATGGAAGAACATCTGCTAGGCATACAAGAGTCCCAGGTTCAACCTCTAGCATCTTCAGGTGGGGCAGAGAAAAGTTCCTGTATGAGAACTGTTGCCAGTCAGTGTCAAGAATGCTGAACTAGATGGCTCTCGATGACTGGTCTGATTCAGTGCAATGCATATTTTGATGTTCACTTGGCTCCCAGAAATGACAGATTGTGCTATGCAGGAATACCAATAGACTTGCACTGGCTACCAGCTGAAGTCAGGAAGGATATTTTTGCTATGATTGGCTTTGTAAGCCTGTTTTGTGTCTTCCTCATAGTTAACTAAGGGTAATTGATATGATATTCTGAATGTATTGGTGCTTTTTACATCACACAGGGAGTTTGACAGGGATGGAGTGAACTAAGTGGGGTACCCATGGACTTGAAGGGGAAGGCTTCTTGGGAGTTTGGAGAGTCTTAACACCTTTTGTAGGAGGGTAGAAGTTTACCACCAGAGTGGGATAGTAAAAGTTTAAAGTCATTGATCTGTATGGACTTTTGCCTCCTTTCTTTTCCTATCTATCAGACTAACCAACAATTGTGGAACTGTTTGAATGCATAGTGCTTTAATAAAGTCACATCACATTCTCATGCCAGTGTTTTACATTCTTTCTTTCTTTCTTTCTTTCTTTCTCCTTTTTGTAAGCACGGACTGTTGCCTCCCAACTCCTATTTAAAGATGAAAATTTATTTAGAATTGGCTTCCAGAATTCATTTCTATGTTTGAAACTATGGAGTCCAAGTGAAAAAGTATGAATGATCTTATTCTTAGAGACATTTGATATACAACACACAGGCAGCACAGAGTACTGCATTTCCAGAACTTTGGTGTATTTAGATAAATTGACTCAAATCTATTCACACTTACCTGGGAGTAAGTCCCACTGAACTCATTGGAACTTACTTCTGAGTAGAATGGCATAAGCCTGTGCTGTAAAGTTACAATCCCATGCATATCTGTCCCAGTGGAATAAGTGGGATGGTTTTTTTTTTAAGTTAGGTTCATGTTCTTAGGATACAGTGGATAGTTGACTGCACTGTAGATTTGAAATGAGTAATGACTTTTTCATTGATGGTTGAAATCAACCTGATTTCACTGAAGCCAGGTTTTCTTTTTTGCATTTAGTTGTGTTTGTCTGATACTTGAATATACTATCTTAGGTTATATTACATCAGTGCTTCCCAGACATTTTAGCACTGGGACCACTTTTTAAAACTACAATCTTTTGCAACGCACTAGACAAAAAAATCTAGAAATATTTTTATTAACAATAATTAATAAATTATAAATCAGGGTCCTGTACTCCTGAGGCTGCTAGAAACCTTATGTATTGTATGTGTGTGTAGACATTTGCTATACTCTCCCTAGAAATTGAGTTCTTAGAAACCGCCTAAGGACTGTTCCCCTAAATTTTTAAAGTCATTCCAGGGTACCCAGAAGGTTGAACAGGAGAGCAAGATGTACAGTTAGGGATTTTCAGGCCAGACAAAAGGCTGAAACTGGGTTCAGATGTGATCTACAGCATACCAATTTCTAGAGAAAATCAGAAAATGTGACATTTTAATTTGAGCATAGAAGATTACCTCAAACAATAGGTTAGCATTCCAGCTAATGATTTTCTTCTGCAAACTGGGCAATGGTAGTAGCAAAGTTGTTGGTTTTGTTAAATATCTGAAAAACTTTTTAGGACCCACCCAAAACCAGCTTGTGACCCACTATTGGGGTCCCAACCCACAGTTTGGGAAACACTGCATTACATACAAAAATGAAGCTCTGAAGCCACAGAATCCCTGTGAGATTCAATGTGGACCCCTAAAATTCCCATCCTAACTTTATCTTAATCCTGATCTTTAAACCCAGGCCATATAGAATGTGCTGAAGGCCTTTAATAATATACATAAAATTGGGTTTCCAAGGGAATTACTTTCACAACAGCAGCACATACACAGAAAATGCCTCTATATATCCTCTTCAGGTAGATTTACTTCAGGGATTTTTTATGAATTTCATATTTCAGAATGAAAATTGTGTAGAACAGTGAAACGTCCTCTGTCTGTACAGCAGTACAATGCTATTACCTTTCCAGGGGTGCATTATTTTCATTGAAAAATGCCTACACCAGAGATGCTCAAAGAAAGAAGGGTTCCACTAAATCCAGGAGGGTGCCCTCATGGCTAACCAGCCAAGTTAGAGAGGCTGTGAAGGGCAAGGAAGCTTCCTTCCGTAAATGGAAGTCTTGCCCTAATGAGGAGAATAAAAAGGAACATAAACTGTGGCAAAAGAAATGTAAGAAGGTGATATGGGAGGCCAAGCGAGACTATGAGGAACGCATGGCCAGCAACATTAAGGGGAATAATAAAAGCTTCTTCGAATATGTTAGAAGCAGGAAACCCGCCAGAGAAGCAGTTGGCCCTCTGGATGATGAGGGAGGGAAAGGGGAGATAAAAGGAGACTTAGAGATGGCAGAGAAATTAAATGAGTTCTTTGCATCTGTCTTCACGGCAGAAGACCTCGGGCAGATACCGCTGCCTGAACGGCCCCTCCTAACCGAGGAATTAAGTCAGATAGAGGTTAAAAGAGAAGATGTTTCAGACCTCATTGATAAATTAAAGATCAATAAGTCACCGGGCCCTGATGGCATCCACCCAAGGGTTATTAAGGAATTGAAGAATGAAGTTGCAGATCTCTTGACTAAGGTATGCAACTTGTCCCTCAAAACGGCCATGGTGCCAGAAGACTGGAGGATAGCAAATGTCACGCCTATTTTTAAAAAGGGAAAGAGGGGGGACCCGGGAAACTATAGGCCGGTCAGCCTAACATCCATACGGGGTAAGATGGTGGAATGCCTCATCAAAGATAGGATCTCAAAACACATAGACGAACAGGCCTTGCTGAGGGAGAGTCAGCATGGCTTCTGTAAGGGTAAGTCTTGCCTCACAAACCTTATAGAATTCTTTGAAAAGGTCAACAGGCATGTGGATGTGGGAGAACCCGTGGACATTATATATCTGGACTTTCAGAAGGCGTTTGACATGGTCCCTCACCAAAGGCTACTGAAAAAACTTCACAGTCAGGGAATTAGAGGACAGGTCCTCTCGTGGATTGAGAACTAGTTGGAGGCTAGGAAGCAGAGAGTGGGTGTCAATGGGCAATTTTCACAATGGAGAGAGGTGAAAAGCGGTGTGCCCCAAGGATCTGTCCTGGGACCGGTGCTTTTCAACCTCTTCATAAATGACCTGGAGACAGGGTTGAGCAGTGAAGTGGCTAAGTTTGCAGATGACACCAAACTTTTCCGAGTGGTAAAGACCAGAAGTGATTGTGAGGAGCTCCAGAAGGATCTCTCCAGACTGGCAGAATGGGCAGCAAAATGGCAGATGCGCTTCAATGTCAGTAAGTGTCAAGTCATGCACATTGGGGCAAAAAATCAAAACTTTAGATATAGGCTGATGGGTTCTGAGCTGTCTGTGACAGATCAGGAGAGAGATCTTGGGGTGGTGGTGGACAGGTCGATGAAAGTGTCGACCCAATGTGTGGCGGCAGTGAAGAAGGCCAATTCTATGCTTGGGATCATTAGGAAGGGTATTGAGAACAAAACGGCTAGTATTATAATGCCGTTGTACAAATCTATGGTAAGGCCACACCTGGAGTATTGTGTCCAGTTCTGGTCGCCGCATCTCAAAAAAGACATAGTGGAAATGGAAAAGGTGCAAAAGAGAGTGACTAAGATGATTACGGGGCTGGGGCACCTTCCTTATGAGGAAAGGCTACGGCGTTTGGGCCTCTTCAGCCTAGAAAAGAGACGCTTGAGGGGGGACATGATTGAGACATACAAAATTATGCAGGGAATGGACAGAGTGGATAGGGAGATGCTCTTTACACTCTCACATAATACCAGAACCAGGGGACATCCACTAAAATTGAGTGTTGGGCGGGTTAGGACAGACAAAAGAAAATATTTCTTTACTCAGCGCGTGGTCGGTCTGTGGAACTCCTTGCCACAGGATGTGGTGCTGGCGTCTAGCCTAGACGCCTTTAAAAGGGGATTGGACAAGTTTCTGGAGGAAAAATCCATTATGGGGTACAAGCCATGATGTGTATGCGCAACCTCCTGATTTTAGGAATGGGTTAAGTCAGAATGCCAGATGTAGGGGAAGCACCAGGATGAGGTCTCTTGTTATCTGGTGTGCTCCCTGGGGCATTTGGTGGGCCGCTGTGAGATACAGGAAGCTAGACTAGATGGGCCTATGGCCTGATCCAGTGGGGCTGTTCTTATTTTCTTATGGTATTCTTGGCCTCACTCAGTTCTCCCAATGGGAAGTAAATTTTACTGCACATTCCCACCAACAGCAGAAAGTAAGGTTCTATAATTAACTACCTACCAGAACACTACCTACCCAGAAAAGGTTTCAGAGATATGTAAAGATGCCTAATTTTAGATTGTTTAGATTAAAAAGATTTAGATATTTTTAGATTGTGAGCCCTTTTGGGACAGGGAGCCATTAGTTATTTGATTTTTTTCTGTAAACTGCTTTGGGAACTTTTTGTTGAAAAGCGGTATAATAATAATAATAATAATAATAATAATAATAATAATAATAATAATAATAATAATAATAATAATAATAAACAAACAAACAAACAAACAAACAAACAAACTAGCTATTTTTGCCAGGATACTGCAAACAAGACCTAAAGAGAGAGCTAACAGAATGTGGAATCTCTTTCTTTTACACAATACCCCTTTTGAAAATGCTGTTCATGAATGAGGCTGTAGCAAATTTTTATCACACTTTGATTGACATTTGATAGGGCCGATACAGTTCTTTTCCTCCTGGTGACCATTCCTGTCCTAGACTAAAACTGCTTTCTGCCAGCAGGTATAAGTACCTATCAAGACCAAAGTTTGATTCTGAAAAGGGTGACATCATGCCAAAATAGTCTTTCAAGGTAAAAGACAATGAGGAACTTGTTTCCCTCTCACCTTGACTGGCAACAGGGAAAGCATTTTTATAACCAGAGTAACTCTTCTATGAACTGATCTGAATATCTAAATAGAAATATTTCCTCCATTGCTATTTCTTTATTATTACAGTCTTTAGTTTGGAGGCAAATGGACTGGGTAATAATTTGTGATAATTATTGAATCTTTAGAATTAAAACTTAGTCCATTATCACTGCCCCCTTATTATTAGCCTTCAGATAGCTGGGTGCCTAGACCAAGGGCAGTCCACCTTTTACATTTAAGGGGGCCACGATACTTTGGCGCCACCCCCCTCCTGAAGGTGCAAATTTAGAAGTAACTGGCAGTGTCGTGATGATGTCACTGTCAATTACTTCTGCGTTCTGAGCTGCTGAAGTCACTCAAAGGAGGAGATGGCAGGAGAAGCAGGTGGAGGTGCAGGCAGCAGGGCTTTTCAGTTACCCTGCTGTGCCATCCTGGTTTCTCTTTCTAAAAGGGAGAGGCCAGACCAGCGTGGTAAGGAGATTGAAAAGCTACTAAAGCAGGAGGAGGCAGTGAGTACAGGAGGGCTGCCTGTTGGACAACTCTGGTCTAGACATTCACTCAGACTACTTCTGTGATGGAGGGAATTCAGTTTAGAAACCTCAACTGAAGAGAACTGCATCCTTGCATTATGCTACATCTTTTGGGGGAGAGACTTCATTTAGAATGTGCTGTTCAGTTCACTGTAAATAATAAATCAACAAAGACAGAACTTTCTTTCTTTTTTTTTTTAATTATTCCTTCATATTCAAACTTCACAAACAGTGTGAACTTGTACAATACCTCAGAAAGTGAAACTTACAAAAAAAGTGCTGGTAACATTAAAAAAAAGAAAAACCCAAAATAACAAACATCATTCTTAGCAACATCGATTACTCTTCCACACAAAACAGAAACCTTGTAAAATTTATTTCCGTATCTTTAAGGCGTAATACTTCCGTATAAAGTATATGCAAGAGATAAAACTTCACAGTATTCCAAAATGTCACAATAATAATAATATAGTATAATGAAGCGCTACAGTTAATTTTCTTTTTTTCCTTTTTTCTGTTTTAAATAACAAATACAAGTCACAGGTAAATATACGTGAGAAAAATACGAGGCTAATATTAAATGGCAGGTAAGGATACTCTCACTGTAAGAAAAACTGGCAGGATGTGTGTAGTTATTCTATATTTTAAAGCACTTGATAGAAAAGGCGTATGCAAGGTTCTCAAAAACAATTTTCAGTTTACTTGCTTTATAACTGACATATCATTTACAGAGTAAAATGAGAGAAAAAAAAGGAACTCAATATTCCCTCAAAACTTTTGACCTGCTCATCTCATTTTCTCAAACCGTGTTGCACTGTAAAGGGTGTGTTTTTGTGTGTATGTATAAGTACACTTACAGCCACTACAACACACTTTGGATTGGGCAGAAACTTGTCTGCTCCTAAGCATCTTTGCCCAAAGGAGACCTTGACCCAAAGTCTTCATGCTTGAAATGCCTTTATTTGTGCAAAGACTGCAGGATTTCATCTTTAATGTCGTTTTTTCCCAGTCACTCAGTTATTAATGATTTGGGGGTTATTTCTTTGCCCAATGTTGGAAATTATCCAGTCCTTAGACATGTGGAAATTATAGTTTTTTTTAAACCAGAACGGAAAGAAAGTCTTGGAATATAGCACTGGAAGTACCTTGAGGATTATGGAGCCAACCCCCTCAAAATGACACACTGAGGAATGGGAAAACATATCTGGAACTCCACTTACAGAAAGATATCTCTGACGTGTGTTTGCATGTGTGCAAGTGTCTTATATGATGGCTTGTGTGTGTGTGGTATGCACTGGGCACACAAGTCATGTCTTGTTTCTGCACACATTTGTATATGTTAACAGCCAGCCATTCAGCCAACAGGTAACAAAAAGACAGCAGATAGCATAACACATCAATAAGGTGCTCAAAGGAAAAAAGGTGGCTACCACTCCTGGAATGGAAGGCCACGTTAAGGTGCTTCAAAAAGGTTTTTTGTGTGTGTGAAAAACTCACAACATTTAGGTTAGAAAAGGACAGATTTTTGCATGTGGTGATTGAGAGCAAGGCCAAAAGTTAAGAGATTTCTGACATCTTCCATAAACAAGGACTTTAGTTACAGCTTTGTTGTTGCTTTGTGTTGTGTGGGCCAAAGAACAAAAAACAAATCAAAGGTACAGAACCTGAATTGTGTCATTTGACTGTAATAGTTTTGCCCAGTCAGTCAGTTGCTTTCAGTTAGCACTGTTCCTTTTTCTTCTGGTTACAATCCACTCCTACTGCAGTTACTGAACATACGGAAAGGACCAAAGTCACTTGCAAGTAGCTGTTTGTTTGTATTTGTGATCTGTTTCAAGAGTCCAACAATTAATTCCTCTGCTGCTTCTATGTTTGTGTAAGATCTGGTTTTGTGGCTGTGGAAAGAGAGACTGATCTCCTTCCACCTTTCAGGCTTATGTGTGTGTGAATACATATCCGTAACCACAGAACACACAAGAGTTTATTTTAACTGGAGATAACATGAAACTGGGTTCAGACATTAGTGCACTATCTTTCCCCTGTGCATTTGAAACAGTCAACTTTTTTTTTTAAAGTGCATTTAACATGAAAGAAATGGGGCATTCACTTGCCCTCTGAAAACACTTCAGAAGTGAGAATGTCTGACTCATGTAGGTTTAGCAGCCAATGGGTAAATAGCAAGTTCAAATAGGCAGCTATTCTCAGACAAAAAAAGTCATTTCCTTTTCAATACAGCAACACCAAATGACACAAAAAAGGTGGAAGGGACTGGGTTCAAATTTTGAAGTTTCTGTTTTGGAGTAAATGTGGAGCAATTTTCAGGGCTTCAATGACCTTTCCCATTTCATTTCTGCCACTGTGGTGCTCATGGGGCCCAGCTCAGCTTGTTCGTTTTTGAAAGAGAATCTGGGTTTCAAGATTCTCGCATGTGTGCATATGGGTGAGTGTGCCAGCATCTATAAGGAATAAGGCACTGTAGAAATCTCAACATCCTCTTCCATACGTTGAGATATTGCATGTGATACAGTTTATTATTGTATATTTTACAAATACCAAATCCAGGTCTTGGAAAAGGGATTTAATCTTTAGGCTTATCAGCACCAAAGACCTCTAGATCAGCACCCTTTGTTTCCACACACATGCACACACACACTTAAGCAGGAAATATGTGGCTAGTTGTAATTATTAAAATTACTTTGAGACACATGTAATTTTATTACTATTGAATAGTTTTGTGAGATTTTTATTGCACAGAAGCAGTTGTATGGCATCAGATTGTCTATTAAGCCCAAATGCAATTGTTTTTCATTCAATTACTCAGTGTCACTCAATTTAGGGAATTAGGTGCTGAATTTAGCCCACCACTGATGAAGCAGCCACCTATACCCTTCCATCTCCAAAGGTCCATAGTGATACAAGATCATAATTGTCTTGTCTTTTATCATTCCCTGACTACCAGGGACTTCCCTTTGGCTTTCCTTACCCATTCGCAGATACATGAGATGACTAGGAAAGCAAAGAGTGTAGCAGAAAAGTAGATGAGGAAAACAAACAGGCAGCAAGGCTCTGGACTCGATTGGATTGTAGTAAGGGAAGCACAAAATTGTGAAGTCTAAATATATTTGATCTCTAGGCTACCAGCTTAGACCTCAGAATAGCTTGAGGGTAAATGAATATGTCAATGAAAAGACCACGAAATATGGGCAGCAGCAGGACTGCCACTTTCAGTGGTAGAAGTCTTATAAGGCCACAAACTGGGTGTTGTCTTTGCAGTATACCTTTGCAAAAGGTGTGAACTCCAAGTAGGAAATTTTCACTGGGCTACAATGGAAATGGGAGCAAAAATGCTTCAAGCCCTTTCGTGTTAGTTTTGGGTGAGTTGAGTAGTGTGCACATGAGTGAGGGAAGTTGTTTTTCTGGGAAGACCAAGACATGGATACAAACAAGGAGTTAATTGCCCCAGCTTCCACGGATTGTTTTGCTGGATACTAGCAGACAAGTAAAACTTTTGATACCCTCTTGTGTTTCTTTTCTGTATAATGTAAAGGAAGGGCAGGAGGTTAGTTTTATTATAAGACAGGACAAGAAGGCACATGATTTTACTCAGTCTTGACTGAACTCAGGTTCAGAAAACAAGGGAAGTTTTGTTGGAAGGTGAAAAAGTGTTCAGGGAAGCAAGTGCCCGCAGAAGAGAGTTCTTGGACAGATAGAACAGGGCAAGAGACTGAAGGAGTCAAAAGAGGAAGAAGAAAGGGAAGGGGAAATGAAGTCCACTCTTCAGCTTTCTATTTGCCTGTCATGCTCAGGATTTGGCGGTGTTCTATGTCAAGAATGGAAAAGATTTTGCCTGGCCTTGAACATAGCCCAGTTACATATCTCCAGTTTATGGTAGTATGGCTGTTGGTGTCTCCTGGTTCCCATCCTTCCCACCACAGAATCTAGATTAGTTTAAGCCTTCATAGTTTAAGCATTTCCATTTCTCAATTCAATTGGAAAAGTATGATTTGGCAACCCTCAGGCTCTCTCTCTCCACCTTTTAAAATGAGAAAATAAACATGTAAAGCAATACTTGCCCATTTATCATAGCCTTTTATCAGTCCAAATGGCCTGGAACCATCTCTCTTTATAGTGTAGCTGAAGTCAGTACACAGCAAGGAATTCAGATGGGCTGCCTAGTCACGATGTCTTAGCATTACCAGAAAGTATGGCCCTCTTTTGGACTTTGAGATGTAGATTGGTGTCACTGAACTCCTCATTAGAAAGTGTGAGCTAGCAAGGAGGAGAGAGATATCCAGATGATCAGCATGTACAGATGTAAAAGATGTTAAAACCTTTTTGACCTTTGGTTTTTTTGAAGACTTTAAATTGAAGGTTCATACATTTCCTCTACATCTACTACTGTATTCACCTAATTTGTCAGCCTTAAGGTGGAGGGAGGGGAAATGGGATGACCAACAGCTCTATGAAGACACAGGGGTAGTACACAAACTCACAGTCCAGTGTTTTAGACATTTCATAAATAACTTTTAAAAAAAATAAAACAAGAACAATCCCTTTACTTACTCATCTGAAACAAAATAAACAGCAGTGGATACAAACTTCTTGTAACAATTACAAAAGAAAACAACAATACAATCCCCCAACTTTAACACATCTTTTTTTTTTTAACTCAAGACTGCAGCATATCCTTAAGGGCAAACTTTTCAATTATTTTTTCTTTCTTTTCTTTTTTTAAATAATGTTTTCACCAAAAAAAAAAAAAATCCACAAAACAGTCTTGTACCAAGAAAATGCATTCAAAAATAGAAAATATTACACAACAAAAATATGTACCCTTCCTTTCCAAAAGAGTCTTCACAAAAAATGTAGAAAAAATTCCAACCATTTTGTTGCTTTCCTAAACATGTAACCTTCAACCTAGGGCACAAATATTTATTGATTAATTTTTGCATAAAATATGGAAGATATAAACCAACTATTAAGATTGTGAAGTTAAAAAACAGGCAACTTTCCCACTCTGTTCCACATATTCTTAGAAGAACAAAGAAAAAAAAAGAAAAGAAAAAAGAAAAGCTAATGATTAAATAAGGTATTTGTGAGCCAATGGACAATGAACTTATTGTATTAGGACCCAGATATAGTGACAAGAGAGAAAAACTGTCTTTTAAAATAGGTGATTGGTGTATCATAGTTCAACAAGACTATAAACTTCATTGACCTTGACTGAGAGAAAAGTTGGTATTGGCATTCAGAATTGTATAGTTCAAAGGGAGACCAAGCTGATTTGAAATATTTCATTTTACTAAAAACTTTGTAGCCATTTAAAAACATTAAAGAGGGTGTTTCCACATATCCTCAAAGTGCAAGAGGCCAGGGATGTTTTTTGGATTACAGTAGTCAAATACAAGTCCATTTTCCATCAAGGACAGAATCTCAAATTAAAATCAAGTCATATCAGTTGGTAGCAGGACATCCAATACTTTATAAGCAACAGTGGGACAGAAAAGATGTAAGTTGGTTCTACAACATGTTTTACCTAGCTCAAGAAAGCTCTAGTGGACATTATACTGTATAATACTGTACCCTACTGTAATTGAAATGGCTATTATGACACTGGTAAAGTGAGATGTCTGATTGCAACACATGTAACCAGTTTTGCACCTTATGTTAATTACATACTGTCATACTTGGGTTTTTATAACTGATTTTTTTAACCTTCTGGTGTTTCCATAAGGTAGGGTCAGGACCATTAAGGCCACCCAAAATTTGATGGTTTATTTTGAGCTTCTAGTGCTTTGGAGGTTTTATAAGGAGGGCCCCAAAATAAGGGGGCTTGCTTAGCCTGTTTTTTTTTTTTACATTTTTTTATTTAAAAAATTAGATATAAATTTTTATTTCCAGTGCATCTGTCCCCTTCCACAAAAAAACATTATTTTACTCATCCTCCAAAAAGAAAACCCCAGATTTATAAAGATACAATACTATAAAATTAGGTATTTAAAAAGAGAACACAATGTGCAAATGCAAAGCAAAAACAAGTATACAAACATCGACTATTAGCAAGAAAGAGCTCAGAAAGCTATCTGACCCCCCATCACTGGATGATTTTATAAGCATTGGTTAAGAAATGGGTAAGGCTATTTGAGTATTTCTCTTTCTACATGCTTCTTGCTCATTTATGGTTTCAGATGTTCACTTTTTATTCACTGGCCTTTTAGCTTTTGAAATTAAAATAAAGCTTTTTTTTGGTCTACAGTAGAAATACATATTAACAAAAACAACAAAAAACAGAAACATTTTAGCAGTAGATTTATAATGTCCTACCTCTGTGGAACTAACATAATTTGAATAATAAATATATTTAAGGGCGAAACAACCTAGAAACAAAGGTGACAGATTTGTTTTAATTCCTGGCGCACTAAGCCTGGTTTCTTTCTTTTTTTTGTTTTGCTACAATTTTAGAGAGGTTTTGGACAGTTCAGTCACAATATGGCCACTTTAATTAAAACAACAAATGCTATCCACTGACCACTTAAACTGTGTCACTGTAATAGAAAATAAAAATGAAACGATATATATATATATTTGGTGACCAAATGATTTCTAAATACATTCTGAATCTTGGGCATCTTAAAGAGAGGTTAGAACCTATGATGAGAAAAACTCTTCCAAGATCTATATTCAAGAGAAGTTTGCTGTAGACACTGAGCAGGTAAGATAGCCTGACCTTCTGCTTTAAAGAAGAACAAACTAATCATCACACAGGAATGTTTTGGATTGAGATGTAATGCTGTTTTACTAGCACCATCACTGTTTTGAAAACTAGGACAAATCATGTTACCACTACTGTTAAGACAGCACTAAGATGTTCAATAAAATCTAGATAACTGATGAGTGGAAAAAGGATTTTCTTAGAAGACTAAGTACAGAGTTTTCTTTCTATGACTTTTATTTCAGAATTTGCTGTGCAATTTTTGTTGTTCTGAAATGTCTAGAATATAATATTTCTGTCTTCATGTACTTCCCGACAGTACATGAATTAAATTAATACAGGCAGAATGAGAACAAAGGTGCAGCACACAGTCCAGGATGGAAGGCTACTTCCAAAGAATTCATCAGTTAGTCAGAAATGTAAAATTAACATACAGATGTCTATCTAGTAAAGGATAGTTTGGTTTAAATCGAAATCCCTGGCCAGGACCCCTTGGAGTTGAATGGAACATGTACACTGATGAGGCAGGATAAAAGGGTAGAGGAGGGTGTTGGGAACAGGGGCACACTGCAACAAAAATGATCCAATTCTCTCTATCCCAGTCATGTAAATCTTTCTTCATCCTTTGTCAGAGGCTGCAGTCCTTCCTCTCTAAACTGGATCAAAATAGCACTTTCCATTTCGAAGTGCATGGAGTCACAAAACAAATAATAGCGAATAGAAATGTAGTTCTTCCAAAGGAATGATTAATACCTACACATGGATTTTAAGCAGTATAATGTTGATTTCAGCCCAACAACCCTACTGAACCTGGTAGCCACTTGATGCCGCTTGCAGGTTTGCATAACACTGAACACTGGCCAGCAATCCTGCTTCCAAAAGAAATTCAGGGATGCCTGTAAGGATTATCTAGTTAAATGAGAATACGGTATTACGAGACACCATAAAGTTCTGGACCACTTCCTATGTCTTATTAATCAACTACAAATTAATAGCAAGTTATTAATCAAGCATCAAAATTCTGTTAGTATTGTTTTGATTATCTTACCATTTCTTAAATGGATTCAGTAGGCTTAGATTCCAAATATATACTTATACTGAAAGGAGTAAAGAACATCACATTGAACTAGAATACTTGTTCATAGGATGGGTACAGCACTTGCACTTGAATGCATCATGGTCCTTCTTTGTAAACTCTTTATGAGGGAATATGCTATTATGATGATGTTCTTTAATTTAGTGATGGATACTTTGCAGTTTCTAGTCTAGTGAGTTGCATCATTGGGCCAGAAAGGATTGTGGCGTCTCCCCCCCCCCCCAAGTTATCAGTTGCTGTCTAAGCTGGAGAGAGAATGGTAGATGGTGTAAGGTTCATAGCCCATGAGATTTCCTTGGAATGACATAGTGGATTGGTTTTACTAAAATCAAATGTTTTTGGATGACTACAGATGAATATTTACTAAAAGGGACCTCCGCAAACCCTTGGTAAGTTGGCCATCTCAAGCATGTTGACAATTGGCAAGGACAATTTTACTGTCATACTTTCTCTTTTTATGTGCATGTCATTACAGAGTAGCATGATAATGGGTCTGTGTTCACCCTATCATATTTAGGGTTGGAAAGAAATTTTCAGCCACAGCAGACTGGCTAATGGCCCTTGGATATTTTTCACTATCTAAAGATTGTGACTTGGGTTTTTTTTGTGCATTATCAGAAGCTATCTACTTTGCAAGCACCTTTTTGCTGCATGTGACACATTGTGGTCTACATTGCATAGGAGAATTGGAGATGGTGAGGGTGGATAATTCTACCTTTTGGGCAGGCAGCTGGATTAAATAGACTTGATGTTTTCCGATACTGCAATGCTAATTATACAATTAAAACTCTTTTAAATGCATTTAATCTCGCAATTAAATTTAAAAATCTTTTAACACATGGAAATCACTTTCTGCAAGATACTTTTTTGTTTCTGTGGCAGAGCCATCTTGTTGCTAGCCAGAAGGGTTGTATTTCTACTTTAGTGCTAGATTAGTGCTAGATTGAAAGCTTTCAGGTAAGCTATCAGTGTCTGTAAATACAGATTGCTACAGAGTAATTTTTCTTTTAATTTTGCGAAGTGAGACTGGATTTGAATGGAAGCAGAGACTTCTCTGCTTTCTTTCTCCTTTATATGACCCCCTGCATTGGCCTTCTGATCCCATAAATACATTTCAGTAGTGCAATACAATGCAGTCTTAGTGCAAAAATAAAAAGCCTTATCCAAAACGAAAATGATTCTCCCTTCCAAATATTTCAAGCATCCAAAACTAAAGCAGAAGTTGTAGTCTCCGACACTGTCATACACCTACTTCCAATTCCTGTTTGTTTCTGCTTAGACCATGGTCATCAGTCCACCTTCGTCTCTAGTGTTTTTTTGTTTTTTTTATAATAAAGCTTTTTCATTTCAAAGGTGGAAAAATACATGAAGCCCTAGGAAGACATCATAAAAGTATGCCACATGAGTGGGAGACCTAGTGGATAAAGCCAAGGTCAGTAGTGGTTTCTAAATTGTCAGGTGGCTCCATAGCAATGGGCATACACTATTGTAGATACAATATATAGATCTGTTCCCAAAACGCAATTTTAACAGTGCCTTCTCTAAGGTTCTACAGTGCAAACAATTTTTCAGAGTACTAATTTGCAGTATGTATCCTAATTAAACAAGTCAACATGAATTTGATTTTGGATTTCTCAATCCTATGCATGTTTACTTGGAAGTAAGTCCCATTACTTTTAATGGGGCTGACTCCTAGGTAAGTATGTAATGGATTGCAGTATTATATATGCATCATCAAATGCATTTTTTTTCCCAAGGGCCTTTTCAGGACAATCGTGCCAGGAGTGTAGATTATTATACAAGAAAACAAAAATTCAAAAGAAAACTTCACCAAAGTGTACCAGTGGATTAGAAGGTTATAATTAAATCTCATTTTCCTTCTCTTTACTGAAAAGAAATTAGAAATCTTAAGGGATTTTCCACTTTGTTAATCAGCAATAGCACGTTACTTTGAAAAACATAGAAAGGAGCAAGAGTCTGGAGATTGTTTCCATCATATGACAGCCTTCAGAAATTAGTTTCTAAAACTCAGATATGCAAACACAAGAGAGAGACATTAAAATTATGGAAGCAGAACAAGTTGCATTGGTGAACAATGAACATATGGGTAAATACTTGTAAAGAAATATAACAGAAGATGATTTTGTGTTCATTCCAATCTAATCTTGTCTAACAAATTATGTGAAGGATTATTGCAAGATACAAATTATCAAACTCATTTCTTCCTGAGTTTGAAACTACAGGTCATCCCTTGTTATCCGCTGGAGTTCTGTTCCAGAACCCCTAGTGGGAAAAAAAAAAAAATCTGTGGATTAAAAAACACTGGAAAAACAGATTTAAAGACCCACTTTTAGGTTTCTGCCCTTCCTAATGGAATAAGGTCGTGCTTCAATATCCGCAGGGGTTTGATTCTGGGACTCCTTGCTGATACTATAAAATGTATTAAATAAAAGCAGTTAAAAAAATTAAAAAGTGCATCCCTTTACAATTGTGGTTTAAAAACAGCTTTTCTTACTGTTTTAGAAAGGTAGTCAGCAATTAAAAATGCAAAAGACCCCCTTCCTTTGCCTGGTTTAGCTGAAGAATGGAATGATTGCTTGCATGACTGTATTTCTAAAACAATGGGTTTTTAAAATGTGATTTTAAAGGGATGCATTTTTCCCCTTCTCCAGGGATCAGCACATTCCTGCTCATTTGCAGTGGCCATTCGTGTTGAGTCAAATTCGTGTACAAAAAAACCATGTATAACAAGGTTGGACCTGTAAACAGAACGTGTCCAACTCCCTACCCCTTGACAAGAACATTTAACGTACACTGTTCCCTCTTGAATCAAAGAGAGATCTTTTGGATCAGAAATTAAGAAGAAATCTGAGCCAGAATGATAAAAAAACTGGGTATGGGATGCTGGACAACATCTCCAAACTTGTCCACTGCTACTGGAAAAGAAAGCAAGCTCATAACAACAAGATGCTAAAATCTTGTAAATTTTGGGGGACCTTAAGTTCTAAAAAAACTGCAGACTAAGAAAACAAAAGTCAGATTTTTTTAATACCAAATATTTCCTTTTTTTTGACAGAAATAATTTAAGGACTGCAATTGTTTGTTGAAATTGTTTCAGCTAGTATAACTATCTTTGTATAACTATCTAGTATAACTATCTTTGTACAATGGCTGGAATCCCAAGAGCTTTATGTGCATGCTTAAAGTGCACAGGTACTCTACTCTAGCTTCAGGTCTTGTGACAGGTCTCTCAACTTCCATGAGTGTGGATTTTAGTACTCCCACTCATGTAGAATTCTTTGGACCTGATTGATCCTACAGTAGGCACTGGCACGCATCACATCTTTGTTACATTTTTAAGATGGGATATGTTATTTTATTCAGTCAACGAAAACAAATTGTGTAAGCATATTAAGTGCCAAATTTTGGTTCTTAGATCAATTCACTCTGGGAATAATTTATTATTTATAGGTTTAGGTTGTGTTTTAAAGGCCTCATATAGTGCCTGTTCAAAGACATTTTAATTGCCATTTCACATACTGAATCTTTATATAAAACAATTTCTGATGCTTAAATAGCCCCTAATTTAGGATATCTAAATTATTTTCCCATTATGATAAACATTAAAATATTAACAATCAAAACCTTTGGGAATAATGGAAGAGTTAGGTGATAACAAAGCAGAACAAATTCCTCCATTCTGGTTTGTGTCCACCCCCCACCCCCACCAGTAGCTCTTTAAGGGAATGAATGGATAAATTGTTTTAGCTTTTCATATCAGACATGGGGAAAAACACCGGGTCAAAAATTCAGATGTTCAAGTAAGATTTGTTTACCTTCAGATGGAAAGGCTTGCTTACAAAACCAGTGATTTCTACAATTCAATGTATAAATTTTGATTAATTAAATAACTCTGGTATACAGTGTGAGAATTAGCATACACGTTTTCTTATTAGGTTGGATGATTTTCACGTCACAGTCTGTTTGCAGTGAGCCTGAGGGCCCAATCCTAACCAAGTTTCCAACACTGATGCAGCTCTGAGTTAAGGGAACAATGTTCCCTTACCTTGTGGAGGCCTCTGTGACTGTCCCCTTGCTGCAGAATGCAGTGTACATCCTGTGGCACAACTGCATTGGTGCTGGAAAGTTGGATAGGATTGGGCCCTGACTGATATACCAGGAAAAATGAGTTGGTGTAGCAGACTGGCTAAGGGACGGAGCTGTGAATTATGACCTCCCTGGTTGAAAACTCACCTTTGTAATGATGGCCTTAGGCAAGCCACTCTTACTCAGCTTCAGTTCCCTAGCTCCAATATGGGAATAATAATACGTAGGTTACGAAATTGTTGTAAGGACTATGTCAAGATAATGCCCGTGAAGTGCTTTGCATACTCAGAAAATACTATATAGAAACATATTATTAATGATCCTACTATTGCTTACATGGCCATAAATGAGAAATGAAATGGAGGCAAGGAGTAAACTACAGATTATACATATGAACATGTGCAACAGTGCCCTAATAACTAAAAAGCAAAGCTGCTTCAGGAGGGGGGAATTTAAAATAGAAAAGTGCCAAGGCAGGTGGCACCAAACTCTTCCCCTGTTGCCCCAAACCATGCATGAACACACATTGAAACCACACTGACGGAAAAGGGTTCAATTTCCCTGTCACTTTTCTGTTCTAACACCTTCCAGGTAAGTTTGCTCTTTTCAGAAATGCACAAGGACACAGTCACATGCATTATGAGCAAAATACACACAAGACTCTGAATCAAAAGGTTCAGATTTTGCCTTCCTGAACTCTTCAGTCTCCAGTTTATCCCTAGACCACGGAAACAAGTCTGAGATTAAGTGTTAAGGCTTATTATAAAACCAAACCAATAGAGCTACTTTCATGATTTTCTTTATGAGATTTGCTATATACAACAGAAGATGGTGAAATTAATTTTGGAACAGCACTGGCAGAATTTTCCCTTTTCTACTGGGAACTTTTTCTACACTTCAGAGTACTTTCCAACAACACATGGCTTCATAATAAAGATCGATATGCAAAGGCAGTCAAGTCTAGAAATTCAGCACCTTTGTGCCACTGATTCATAGTTATCCTGTGGCTTTGATTTCATGTCACTAAATTACCTGTGTCCAAAGTGAATAATGACTGAATAACTGTTTTACTATTGGCTGTTTTATTCTGGTTAAAAGAAGAAATATGTTGTAAAAATCAAGAAATGTTAAAGATTTTCTAACTAATAAAGACAAATTATGATATAGACATAAAATAGTTGAACAACACTGAAACATCATCAAAGATCTTCCACTTTACTGGAAGTTACCAGTTTACCAGTTACTTTTACTGGCAACATAGCAAAGAAATTCCTTGTGTTCAGTGCAAGCTCTTATTGCTCTCATTCTTTGGTGAAGTGCCTCATTTTGGTGAAAGGGTTTCAGCAAAGAAACTTTTCTTGTTTTATGAAAGGTGGTTCATACAGTCCCTGGGTTTAAGGGCTTACAGGTGATGAGGTGCATATTGAGCTTCTATGCATGCCCTGCAATATGCAAAACATCACACGGGCATATAGCTAGGTGGAGTGATCTATTCAATTCATTTTGTGGTGATCACATGTACAAACAGTAATGTTGGAGGGGCATGCACAAGCCCCTACACCTGACTGCATGCAGAACCTATAACTCTGAGGGATTGCAAATTGATCCTTTTTTGACCTTATATGTGAAAAGCTTAAAGAAATTCTGCATTCTTTCAAGACTTTCTAATACTAACGAATAGAAAGAAGAATCTTTATTGATGCAAGAACTCTTGACTGACATCAACTAGATCTGTCAAGTCCCCCAAATTATAGAATTTTTAATGAGGAAAAGAACAAGGATGTCTGCTGAATTAAAGGCTATGTTTTTATTGGAATGTGAGCCTGCACAATACCTTTCATCCAGTAAAATGACTGAGTTGAGGATAGAAAGGAAATTTTAAAAAAGTATGATGTGATAAGATAAAATAATCAACAGCTATTTAGATGTAGAACTGATAATATACAAATGAGAGTGTCAAAACAGGAACTAAAATCCTTAAAAACCCACACTGAATTAATAGCGGAAAGTAATGAATGGTAGTTGGTTTAAGTGGTTTCCTAGATTACCATAAGTTCTTTATCTGTACATATATTTATTCAGAGAATAAAAAAGAGGGGGGAAAATCACATCAAAGTACTACTGTGAAAAGTTGACTATTGACTATATTGGACATGTTTGTAAAAGTAGTTTTCACCAACCAGTGATTTTGTTAGTTTCACTTTCTTCTACAGAATTGCCTTCTGAACACACTAGAATGTGAAAATGCACTGAGAATATGTACAAATTTGGTACCATCTGGTTTCTGAGACCTTTCCTTAATAAATGCAAGCAGCAAACTATATACATGTAAAATAAGCACAAAGGCCCTTCAGAAAAATTATGTATTTTTAAAGACAAAGATGAGGCCAAGAGATGCTACAGCAACTAATAACTCCTTTACAACAGTTAACTGATCACAATATAAGATTGTCAGAAGTAGGGAAGGGTTGTGGCTTTTTAAAAACAGACATCCAGAAGCAGATGAGAGAGCATGCTATGAGACTAAATTAGAAGTCAACATCTGGATAAAGTTTGAGTGGAAACATCAAGAAGGTCTGATTCAGTATTCTGTTTCATGAGCTACATAGAAAGAACTGCATGAACATGATAAACAACAGATTCCTTGGATTAATGTGTCTAGGTTTCATACTTGTTCAATTAAAGAATTTTTTCCTTCCACCAACCTGATTGTTAGATCTCTGTGATTGAAGATTTTTCAATAGAACACAGACTCAAAAGTGCAGGAGATAAGATCATTGTTGCAAAGCCAAAGTGTTAAATGAACTATAGTGAATCTGGTGTCCATGAAATTACTGTATGAAATGTTAGGTAATTACTTGCCAATAACTTGCCCTACTAACACTTTTCAATTTAAGGGGTAATTCAAACAAGTAGATATGTTGTATCTATGTACTTGGCTTTAAGAATTTACATCAGCCTTGTTCATAAGTCCACAGAAGTTATTAGCCTACAAAAAGTTTACTAGCCAATGTGACCACACACACACACACACACACACACACACACACACACACACACACACACACCTCCTATGTTAGGCATTTATGGCCTAAAAGAAGAAGTACCACCAACTTTGGTCAAGTTTCCCTATCTTGGTTGCCTGTGTGGGGTGATTCTTATGTGCCATAGTAAATGTCAAAAGGCTATTTACAAGCTTGATTTAACTTGAATGGTGGATAATAAATTATGGGATGAAGTGCACAACACTCTGTTGGTGGCCATTTTGGGAGTGCCGCTTCAAGAAGACATTGTGCTGGAGCAGGTAAGGCAGTGGCGGGGCACGGCTAAAATGGGAGGAAGGAGGAACAGGGTGGGGATGCTACAGAAGGGGATGGTGTACAAGATCCTGTCCTCTCTGCTATCAGCTTCCCTATTCCCTTTCTCTCTTTGGACTTGTGTCAGCTACAGAGCTGGTGTATATCTGAGGGGACTATTGTGGAGCAAGAGACTGACAAAGGTGTATGGGGATTTAAATCTCCTTTTCCCTCCAAAGCCTCCTGATCCCCCCTCCCCGACTGGATATAGCGTGCTTCTTTTTGGTGCAGTTGCAGCCATTGGGGGGGGGAGAGATAAGACTGGGTTGTGTGACATCTGAACTGGGTCACTGACAACTGCATCTTATTTCAATCAGGGAAGGTCACATTGCTAATCATATTCAGAGTAATAGTTAAATAGTGTGCTGGTGATCCTAGGGCATTCAGAATCCCTTCCCATTTTTTTTTACCCTGGAGGAAAAAGTATAACATGGCATTTTATATCAGGATCTATACTGGAAGAGAGAAGCCTGTCAACTGTTTCATTTCTACAAACCAGATGGGCAGCCCAATCCTGAGCTGCCCAGAGCTACTACAGCAACTGTTACCTGCACATGCCTGATCTTGTCTGATCTTGGAAGCTAAGCAGGGTCAGGCCTGGTTAGTACTTGGATGGGAGACTGCCTGGGAATACCGGGTGCTGTAGGCTTATACTATAGTCTTTCGAGACTGAAGGAGGTTGCCAACCATTGCCAACCGGAGCTGTGGGACCTGGCGGCTCCACGGAGGGCTCCCGCGGGAGGCTCCTCAGGAGAAGGGGATATTCGTCCCCTTCCCCCAAGTAAGGAAAGCAGCCCCGCAATGGGGCTACTCACTTTAGCGGCAACTGTTTGGTTGCCGCTAAAGTGACGGCGCTCGTGTAGGGTGAGCAGCCCTGCCCAAAAGTCCTGGATCCTGTGGAGCTCAGCTGCACAGATCCGCCTCTCCCCCGCCCCGACACGCCTCCCCCACACCCCTGGCCATGCCTCCCCCCTGCCCGGAACGCTTCTCCCCATGCCCCCGGACATGCCCCATCTCCCGTTTCGCAGCCCGGTGGTCACAGAGACCGTCGAGCCGTGGAACCCAGGTGCCCACTGTGCACTGGCTCAGCGCCGGCCAGAGCTGAGCCAGCTCTGGCAGGAGACCAGTGGTAAGCCCCGTAAACATGCCTTACAGCACATTTGTGACTGTGGTCCGTGCCATCGAGGCGCGGCATGGACCACAGGATCGGGCTCTCAGGCTGCAATCCTATACACACTTATCTGGGAGTAAGTCCCATTGAAACTCAATACAACTTACTTCTGAGTAGACATGCATAGGATTGTGTTGTACATCTAATATTGTGGAGAGAAGTTATGTTTGTTTATGTTTCTTGACCTTCTGATGGACCAAGAGAATTACCTGTACTTTTTAATAAGAGTGTTGTAGTGCTTTTCTTTTTTTGTTTTACTCTCCCAAATTTTGCTAAGGAAATTTATTTTAAAAATAGGAAAAGTCCATAAAGACAATACAGAGGCTGTTAATAAAAAAAAGCAATCTAGTTTTAGTGTGTTAATCATTAAATGGCTCAAGTTAACTGCTGCAGTTGAATAGTGAATAGTAAATGTGAAAATCCTTGTTATTCTATATCTGGCAGATTCAAAGGTACAAATCAATATACTGTATGTGTATATGTATATATATGAATGTGTTATATATTGATACAGAGATATATATATATATTGTATGTACGTGTACATATGTTCTAAATTTTAGAAATACTGTTTTGTAGTGTAATGTATTTAACTAAGCAGAGCTAAATAACAATTTGTCCTTTCCCACTAAGTCACTAGTACTATTTCATTTTAAAACATTCCAAAAAAGAAAAGAAAAACCTCAAACATTTACGGTCACTGACATTTTGATTAGGACAATATACAGTTATTAACAAAAATACTCTCCTTCCCAAATGAATAACATTCTTGTTGCATTCATTGTCATATTTAAAGAGGGAGGGAAAATGCCACCAACACAAGAAAGACTACTCTGTAAGAAAAAAAAGTCTATGTTACAAAATCTTCAAATGAAGCAAAAGAATTCTGGAGCAAAGAAACTAGAGCCACTATGCTTCTAAAATATGCTGCTTTAGATAATCTGCTCACCTAACCCACTTCATAATCAAGTGTAGTTTATGGTTGGAGAGTGAGTTCTTGAATGTACAGAGAATGCACTAAGAGTTCACTAAAATGTTCTAGCATTTCTTTCTTCACCTGATAATATATTTGTCAGTTAGATTAAATAATAACATTCATTCTTGGAGAGACAATGGCAAAGGCCACATTGGTTCTGGGAGCTTTAGTTACTGATATATAGGACAACATATAAATGCACACATTTAGCTATTCAGTGTATCTTACATGAAATAGGGAAAAATCCAGAGTGGGCTACAGACTGATAACTGTGTCCAAGAGTTACTTATTCTGTTGGCAGTATCAGGCTGTTCAGTTTGATAACTTCCTACTATCAACTCTCATCCTTATTGTACAGTTGCTACTTGGAGTCCTTTGCTTGCTTTGACCTAATTCTTTGACATAACCAATATCAGTAGAAGAAACTCATCAGATATTCACATGTAAATAAGTCTATTACAGGAGGAAACATGCCAGGTACTCTGAGCAGCATTTTAAGGCCACATGAGGCTCTGGGAGGCATTCTTCACCCATCCATACAATACTTCAGTACCAAATCTGAGTCCAGATCTTAGCATTTATCTAGATTATATTTGGGTAAAGCTCATTTGACAGTATTTGTCTCATAAATATGGATTTGTTGGCTTAACAGACACAAATGTGTTAATATATGTGTATTCACTACACACAGGGTGACCAGATACAATGGAGAACCCAGTGTCTATACTTTTAGCCACTATATAGATGAGGAAATTTTGGCAGGTGCAGCTCACCATGGAAAGGTTTAAAAAGCTGCACCTGCCAAATATTCCTCTTCTATACAATGGTTAAAGGTATAGGCACTCTGTCTTCCATTGTCTCAAGTCACCCTGATTGCACAGAATTGAGCCAATAGAGGCCTGCAGGCAAAGATTTGACTGGCAATTTATACAATCAGTTTGTGAAACCCACACCCCTCCACCCAAGTATCCAAAATGACCTTTGTGGGTCAGAATCTTGGGGCATTGTTGCCAGACTAATTTGTTGTTTGTGCGAGTATGAAAGAGAAACTTATAGTGACAAAGTAACAATCAGGGCGGATGGGGAGAAATTATAGGTTGTTCTTAAACTCCAGTGGAACTAACATTTTAATCCTATGCATGTTTATTCAAAAGCAAGTCCCACTAAATTCAATGGAACTTACTACCAGGTAATTGTGGATAAGGTTGCAACCTAATGTTATAATGCTGTGCACAGTTATTTGGGAGTGATCTCCACTGACCTTAGCAGCACTTCCTAATAAAGCTAGGATAAGATTGCTAAAAGTTTGAGTGGAGAGAAACAATTGGTTATTCCTCTAGGCAAAGAAGTATGGAGGGGGGAACCCTTCCTTTAAACATAAGAACTCGTGGCTCTTATTTTCCCTCCCTTGTGGTTACAGTTGCCTGTAGCAACTCTGAATCTCAGAGACCAGCCACGTGAGTGAATAAGTAGGGGGTGAGGTGAGGTATCACAGGAGGTGCTGCTCCTGCCTGTGCAGGATGTGGCTGCAAATTCTTGCAGTTAAATTTGACTGACTATGCTCCTGACCTGGTTTGATCTTGCAGCTTCCTCTCCTTCTCTAGGGAGTGAAAGAAGCATGTGCTCCAGGGTGAGCACTTCTGATGATACATGTCACAAAGGAGGGGGGGTGGCAACCATGTTTTCACTGCACAGAGAAAAAATGTTGGTTGCTTACTCATTGGGAGCCCTGCAACAAAGGGAAAGGCCCTTGTCCTCCCTTCTTTCCTGTGATGTGTGGGGAGAGGATAGTGGCAATCTTTATCCTTTCATTCTGTTCAGAGGGCCCTGGAAGAAAGAAAATAGTACAGCTTTCTGCCTTTTCAGCAGCCCTGCACAGTGTAAAAATAATTATGCTTCTAAAGGCTTTTTAAATTATTCCATCCTTAGTCAGAGGAGGAAACAGTGGACAGGGGAGTAGCTGATCCTGGTCACATTTACAGTGTTTGTGGTAAAAATTCATGGCCACAAGTGCATTGCAATCAATATCTGTATAATCAAAGTTCATTCACTGTTCCCCTTTAAATACCTGGTTCAGTCACAACACCCACTGAAGTAGAACTAGTCAATTTACAAAAGAGAGTTAGGAAAGGTATATCAGCTTTCAGCGACAGGCACAGTTATAATAATTCTTCATGAAAGTCGTTTCCTATCAAACACTGTATAATGCTTTATCTCTGAGATCCTTCAGATAACTCAACATCAGAAAAGACATTGATGGTATAAATGCCACTTACTTGATACTCAAAGCAATCTGAGATTAACAGGCCTAGTTAAAGGTAGGAATCTTGGAAAAAAACCTGACTATTACTAAAGAGAAGGGAGTTAGACAAGTACAGTATTCAAAGCACTATGCTTGTTTAGTTAATACCATGTCAGTTATGAACAGTCCATGAGAGCACTTTTCCAATACTTGATTAGGAAGAATTCTCCAATGCACTAGTGTATAAAAGGCTGAATATTATCCCTATGCTTCTCCTAGGAGTACAATTACATTAGAAAATTGCTCGACTCAGTTGGACTAGTACTAAGAGCAATGGAGACTTTCCCCAGGACCAATTCTTGCTGTCTCACCTGAATTCAGGTATGATGTATAATTTTGTTGTAACATCTAATTATTGTCATGGTGCAGCTGTATTACCATATCAGTTCCTTAATATCGTAGTGCAGCTTTAGTATGGCAATAATTAGCTGTTACAGCAAATCAAATTCTGTTCTAGTACCTGTACAAACATAATATAATTCCAGTCATGGGAACAAAGAGGAAGCTTTGGCTCTTGGAGAGTTGTATTAGGAAAAAAAAAAGTAGTACTCTAGTTGTATATCTTTGTTGCAACATTTTTGTTGTAAAAATAAAAGTGTAACATGTATCAACATGCACAATACGTTGCCAATCAAAAGAAATATGAATGCAAATGTAGTCAGCTGGACCTTTCTATTCTTCAGATTGTTGCAAATGGTAGTTAGCTATTAAGCTGGACATGTTGTTGACTGATCCATGAGATCAAGTACAGATTTGCCTCTCTCGAGTAAAAAGGAGGTTGGGATCAAATAAAACAACAAAAAGGTGTGCATGTGAGAAGTACAGAATACACATCCCCCTCCAAATCTGCCCCCCTTTGATTAAGCAATCACATCTGCCATTGCCACATGTAGTTTGAACCTCAGTCCTTTTCACAAATCATGAATCTTACATGTAGATGAACCTGTTGATAAGCAATCTGATTCATGACTAAGCTAGGGTGCAAAGTTAATATGCAGACAATGCCAAAGACAACTGAAAGAAGAAGTTGCCCATCGTGAACCCATTTTTTTTTGTTAGTTAACCAACACCCAACAGGCACAGTGCAGTGCAAAAGATAGCAGCTACCTTAATAGTAGCAGTAATACTTTCCAGCTAGTGGACTCTTCACAGCTCACTTAACCCTTCCTTCCCCACATCCTATCACACAATTTCAAAACAAAATATGTAGCATTTCATACAAATGAACATTTTAAAATAATATATATTCATGTAGATATAAAAAATAACACACCACTCTCTTCAAAGGGTTTTTTTTTAAGGCAGCAATCCTACATAAGGCTGCAATATAATTGCTTCCTACAGAACTTTCCATTTTGTCTCACTATCTTCTTGGGTATTTTATTACAGTACTAGAGTGTATTTTATTTAATATTTTAGGACAACTTTGTGAAGCGAAGGTTAACACTCCCATCAATACACAGATCTGGAATAAAGCTCCTTTGAGAGCAGCAAGTTCAGCAGTTACTGCTCCCCTTTTCTCCAACAATCTAATTCTGAAAATTTGATCTTTTTCCTCCCTTTAAACTATCTGGCTACTTCATGTAAGTGCAAGGAACAGGAATCAGATATTTGGGATATGGAAACAATTTACAGGAGATTTAAAAAGTTTTAACTTTTGTTCTTGAAGAGATTAGGAGCATTCAGTGTGTATTTTTGACTGTGAACAGAGACTTATTTTACTGACATGGGAAAGAGAACAGAAACAATGAACAGCTTAATTTGTTAGTCATTCAAAACAGGGAGTGCACTTTATGTGCAAATGATGGATGAGAAGTTAACCATTGCTTGTTTATACATCTGCTGCATTTTCAAAAATGTTTTAATATTTGTAAAAACTGCCTTCATTTTTGCTTTTGTTGTTTGTTTTATTCCCCAAGCAATAATAGCAAGGAATATTATCAAGCACATATTATTTCTCTTTGTTATTGGATTTCTGTGGAATTACAACAGCTGAAAATCTAGCTTTAAAGATGTGTTATAATTTTACTTAATTCTAGCTTAACTAATTGCATGTTAAGTTATTTAGTCTTCGGAGACGTTAACATTATTCACCTCTCATGACTGCCACTTGCCACTTCCTATAATTAGTGAAGTGGAAGACTAGAGAGGAAGTCAAAAGAATTTATGTCATTTATTGACTGTCAAGTATTTATGAAGGGTGCAGTTCATGGGTAACCTACACTGCTTGTATGCTGAGTGCATACAAAAATATTTTGATATCCAGAATTAAATCCTGGACATTCTGAACAACATTAGTAGTTCCAATCTTTTTTAAATTAAGAACCTAAATTTTCTAGCAAAAGTATATAACAGTGTCTTCATTAAAAAGCCAGACAAAAGGTGTTCACCAAACTACTGGTTTTCAGACCTATGAATGTCATATCCATGTCCCACTGCGGAGTATTTCCCCTACATATAGTCACTTCCAAAAAGCCCATGCTGGTGATCCATACCTGGGCAATAGGATTTGAACCCCTTGTCCCTGTGTGCAGTTCCATTTCATCATGCCACTGCTAAAAGTCCCCCGAGGCATGCAGTTTTGGCATGCTAGCCAGTGTAGGTGTCACAGTTCAGAATAGGACAATTTGGAGTACAAACATTCCTAGTTCAGAGTTTCCAAGTTATTTCAAACCTCTGATGTTAGGCTTAGTTTTAATGAACTCAGACTGGGTTCCAGCACTCCTCACCACTGCCCTTTTTGATCTGAAATGCAGGGGTGCAACAATAAGAAAGGGTGCTGTAGCTTTCATTAGACCTTGGAAAACTGCAAGCAGTGTTTCAGCTGTCAAGATCCACGGGGGGGGGGGGGGAGCTTCCTAGACCTTTGGGCTCTTCCTTGATGATCCAGGAGACTTGGGAAACTACAATTCATAAGTGCATTTGGGGCACTGTTGCTGAAGTAGTGTAAAGCCTAGTCAAGCCTTTTTCATCACCACCAAGTAAATTTGGAGGGAAATTTTCACTCCTTGCAGTCTCAATGACAAAGGAAGCACAAGACCTGGAACTCACATGTGAATTTAGGACCAAGTTGCTCATTTTAAGTGCCCCATTCTGCATCATGCTTAGGATAGCTTTCCCATCAGTTATGCTAATACTGTAAGCACAGAGGAGTTAAAATATTACTTTCTACTCCCTAAAATATTACTTTGTTATCCCCTGCTAACTGGCAAGAGATACTTTTGCAAGTGATGTTTTTAAATTTAGCAAGGGGAGAGTAACTGTCCCTCTTCACCCCAGCACAGTGTTTTTTCTAGAGGCTGTTTGTTGGTGTTCTTCTGCATCTTTTTAGATTTCACACCCTTTTGGGACAGGGAGCCATTTAGTTATTTGACCTTGTCTGTAAACTGCTTTGTGAACTTTTGTTGAAAAGTGGTATATAAATGCTGTTAATAATAATACTCTTGGATTGGGAAAGGGCTTTTATCTTTTTTTCCTGCGCAGCAGCCACAAGCAGCCACAAGCAAGTAGGTACATTTGAACTAACCAATGATAAAGGTCAAAAGAGACATGATGCTAATTTCATAATGACTTGCAAGGTCATGGTTAAGTGAACAACTGCCTGATCGCTGTTTACATGTGCATCTACTTTTTTGTTTTCTCATGTATGATCTGTCTCATTCTGCGTGCCCTGTGTGTGTGATTGAACAATCATGTTTTCACTGCTTTGCCTCCACCAAGTTAACTGCATTACTTAACATCTCTATACATATTTCAACAGTCTCTGTGACTCAGCGTTAATTTAACTGATAGTTGATGGCTAATTGGTTATTATGGCAGAGCACTATTACTGAATGTAGTGTGATTGAAAAAACTCACATTCAGTGAAAGAAAAATAGTCTGCAGGGCTTAAAAAAAAAAAAAAAAAAGACAGGGAAGCAAATTCACAGTTAAAACATATCTGTTTTGTCCTTTCTACCAGTCATGTAATCTATGGAAATGTGATGTGTCCTTACATGTTCTATACATTCATTGGAATGCCTGATTTTTAAGGCACATCCATATAAGACTACTGAACTTGTTAAGTGGATCTGATTACTCAAACTACTCTTGCAGACTGAACCCACTCAGTGAGACCCCATTAACCCATTCAATGGACTAGGGACATTCTGGGTCAGTGAGGATGACAGAGCAAATATGCCCAGAACTCCATAGCACTCCATTCTTCCTACAGTATGAGATAGCCTAAGATCTCTTTTCTACCTATTTCTCAGGAAAGTCAGTGAGGTTTGATACTTATGTTAGCTGGGGGAGATTGAAAATAGAAAATTTTGGACCCAAGTTCCCCCACTCTCCGAAGACTTCTATAGTTACTACATGGTCCTCACCTTCTTGATATCTCAACCCATTTCTCACAGGGCTAATTTATAGTGTCAACTGATACCCTGTCCCTAGGCTTAATGTGACCGATGGACTATAAAATAACTAATTGAGACACTGTTTAAAACGCAATGAAAAACTCAGACTAGGATCTTACTTTTCCACTCAGTGAAGATGCTGTTTTTCAAATAAGACACTGTGGTATACCTTTGCGAAGTTTCTGCCTCTCATTCTTATTTTGTTCATTTCCTCCTGGTGCACTATGATCATAAACATAATTTCCCATAGTTTAGAGCCTTATGGGTGCAGGGGGGCTTTCTCATTCAGTCAATACAACAGGAGAAGAAAATATGGTCTATAATTTTTTTAAAAAATAAGGGCAGTTTCATGCACACATTCTGTTGATTGATCCAAAATTATGTGGAACTGATTTACACTGAAATCCATGGAACTTAATTTAATTTGTTTAGCAATGGGGTTACATGTCTTGATGCTTACTTGGGCACAGTCTACATAGTTAAAATAATTTGAGAACAGTATATATTAGTTGTGCTAATAAACTTTTTAGAATGTTGGTACTGAACAATGTTAGCATTTATTTTTTAAAAATCATTGTCGGTTTTTTATTTATGCTACCTCAGTGTAACAGATTAGGATTTTTAAAACAATTCCATGCAGATTGTAACAAATATTGAGCCTAGAAATCAGATATTATTTCCCTACTAGGTCGTTTTAGTGAACCCTTGATTTAATGGACTAATGGGGAAAAGGGGAGTCTGTTAATCCTGAAAATCCATTAAATGTGTTTATGACAATGTACTGTTATATATATATAATAATGATAGTATGTCTAGTATAGAGGAGTGTCTGAGACCTACAGACTTTTGAACATCTGGCAGCCTGCTCCTGAACATCTTACATGAAGCAAGTCCCATTGATTTCCATGAAACTGATTTTCAAGTAAGTATGCTTAGGAATACAGTCACAGAATGTTTGGTTGAAACAGAGTCACGTTCAAATGGTTTTAAACATCTTCTCATTGTCCTTTTACATATTATTGTTAGATACTCTTCTGCCTGGACTAGAAATAGTTGTGCCAAGCCCAGGACAAATGCTTATTGGACATATTGTTAAGACATTTGTCTAGTTTAATTAGGCACCCAAAAAGCATTTTGGATGATTCTCAAAAACGCCACTAGAAAGGGAAGGAGTTCATCAGTAACATAACAAAATCAAAGAAATTTAATGTGCACTTTGCATATCTTACCCTGCTTTGAATAAGCAGAGAATGCAAAAAGTGGCCCTTAGATTTAACATTTTTGCAGATGAAAAAGAGGGAAGATTAGTTGAATTTTGGAGGGGAAAAAACCATTTAGCACTTATGTAAACTAGAGAGATGGGATTCCTTTCTCACACAATTATGGAAGATTACAGATGGACTTACAGAATATATAAAAACAATACAACAGACAAATCTCCATTTGTCTCCACAAAATATAATCTAAGTAAAGGATTTTTTTTCCTACAAACTTTCAGAACTTAAAAAGAAAATCAAATTATAGCATTCCAAAGGCTGGATAAATATTGTTAAAAATCTTACTTCTGAAAACTAACCTCCTTTCATCAAAATCTTGGATGGAACTCATATAAAATCCTAAGAAAGCAATAAATCCAAATTCAGAATAGTTTTCAAATGATACTCCAAGGTGGACAGAATATGGTGGATGAAAGCATGTATCAGTATCACGCTACTCTCAGGCCATTATTCTCAAATGAATAAAAGAATAGAGAAAAACAACAGAAAAAAGTTGACACACATTTTATCTTTGAAACAAAACATTGGGGTCATCTCACCATTCTCTTCCCTCTTGCTATTTGGAAGTAGGATACCTGATCTTAACAGTCCTTATATAAAACAAAATATATATGTATATGTGTGTGTGTGTGTGTGTGTATCTATCCATCCACACACTCCCAGACATATACATATATTCAGTTACATAACTGAGCAGGTATTAGTGGCAGTGTATGCAAAACAAAAATTACGTTAACAAGGTTACACTTTCGTTTTTTTGTTTTTTTACACAAATACTGTGGTAAATATATTTTTTTTAAAAAATCAGCACTCTATCTGGTAAACACCACATCTGTCCCTCTATAAAATTCTGAATTAAAAAACCTTGAAAACTCTTTTAGTTACTCCCCACCCACCTTCCACTTTACTTCCATCCACAAGACTAATGCAGCCTTTTTGATTTTACTCCCAAAGATTGTGGGAGTGAATCCTTTACTTATACTTAGCACACTGGTTGGAAAAAAAAACACCTTTTGAAATCTTTCCTTTTGTTATTTCTCTTTGATATTTGCAAAAGTCCCCTTGATTGTGCTGAGACTCTAGGCTCAGCAAAGACACTGAATAAATTACAAAAAGCCACCTTTGCTCACCTCATTATTTCTAGCTTTTGATGAAACATGGTGTTGATGTTAGTGGGGGGAAAGAAGTTGGGAATCATGAATCAGAATGTGTGGAATGGAACAGAATTCACAAGAGGAACCTATGATTCTCCTTCCCTATCCTGCAGGGACTCCACACCATCCAACCCAAACTCCCTTGCCCCTCTCCACAGCCCTTTCTGTGATAGCAAGACTAATGGTGGAAACCAGTAGGGCCTGTTTTCTGTGGTTGTTGTGCAACCATACGGTTCTATTCCACAGTTTTAACTGGATACTGTGAAGTCCAAAGTGGTCAGAATTGTGAATCTGTCCATTGAAACACTGCAAGCGGTGTACTTACGACAGTAGGCCTTGTAGATTTCATAATATATTTCTGCCTTTGTTGGTTTCTTTTTTGTAGTGCTCTTCACAAGTGACAAAAAAAGATTTTTTTAAAGTTTTTTTTTTGTAGTAAAGAAGGGTTGTATTTAGAGGCCAGTAGCTAGAGATCCAGCCAGTAGATCTCCTGAAGCACTATCTGGCCTTAAGGCCACCATCAAAGGAAGGCTGAGATAATTACTATTCACCCAGCTTCCAGAAATGTAATGTACCAGCAGGCAAAAAACAGTTCTTCATGTAGTACAAAAATGAAATGAAATAAACAAAAAGTAAAAATGAAAACAAAAAAATCTTAAAATTCTAGTGCCATAGCTTTTTGTTGTTGTTGTTTCTCTGGTTGGGTTTTGTTGTTGTTGTTCATAACAGAGAACAGGTTTTACTTATCCATCCGAAACATGCATCCTCATGTGGTCATTGAAATGCTCAATTTGGTCAAACTTAGCTGGACAGACAGAGCAGACGTACGTGGTTCCCTCTGTGCAGGCCATCACTCCAGCAGGCAGAGCCCTCGCACCAGTGCCTGTTGTGCTAGGTGTTCCATTAGTGGCACTGTGCAGAGCCACATGTCTTTCAAGCAGGGTCTTGTGTGAGAATTTTTTCTTGCAGATGTAGCATTCATAGGATTTCTCCCCACGGTGGAGTCGCATGTGCACATTTAGGGAGCTCTTCTGGGTGAAACGCTTGTTACAGATGCTGCATTGATAGGCTCTGACACCGGTGTGAGTCACCATGTGTTTGATTAGGTAATCCTTTAGGGAGAAGGATCGCCAACAAATGCTGCATTGGTGGGGTTTCTCTCCTGCATATTGGCATAAGGAAAAGAAACAAGGAAAGAACCGGGAAAAAAAAATTTAGCACCAACTCAGATAAGCTAGCACTTGGCTAAAAGTTCTATATCTATATTGTGTAACACCCAATGACTGACACTGAATTATAGCAAGCTGAGTTATATAGTATGACATAAGGGAGAATTGCATTAAGATGATATCCTTGGCTATAGTCACATCCATAGTGGGTGGTATGACAGAGTAGCTTTACAAGGGACAGCTAAGGAGGGGGTGCAGCAGTGTCTCCTAATTTAGATTTTTTTTTATACCTTGCTATACCTCTTCTTATTTCTTTCTACTCTAATAGAATATACCCTTTATCTTGAAAGGTTAAGGAGAAATTGTTTGAAGTGTATTTGCAGAGACACATTTCTTTGGAAGTGGAAGGGTCACTTCTCTCTCTGTAGCCTCATCAATTAAATCTTTAAAATGACAGATTAAATACTCAAATACAAAATTGTGGATCATGTCTGCTTGTCTTTGCCTTCTTGAGAAATATTGGGAATGTTTTTACAGCTAGATAAATAGCAAAAGGAAGACTCTGAAGAAGAGAAATATACTGACAATATATTAAAGCCATTTCTGCCCAATGTTGCATATGTTTCACAGAGACCAAAGGTGTACACCTGTGGGCCGGGCAAAAATGGGTTAATCCAAGGACCTTGAAGAAGATAGCTGGGCCTTGTCTCAGAATCAACAGCATCCAGAATTCATGAAAAATTGGTTTAGTCTCAGAACATAGCTTGCGTTTTTTTGGTTTTTTTTTAAAGGAAGAGGACTATCTATGAAATCTAGGAACATTTATCTTTTCTCTACCTAAGAGAATTTTTGTTTGCAATCAGCAAACAATGGCAGTTTTTTCAGCCTGGGAGGTCAATTTTCCTTCAGCTAAGCTGCTGAAACTGGATGATGATGGATAACTGAGTGGACTCCACCCTCCAAAAATTTTAGTTTGGACAATGAATGCTAAAGTAGTTGGTTAAATTTGCTTAGGAGAAGCTACCATATAAGGAATAAATAGCTAGTTTAACAATTGCAAGCAAAAGTTAGTAAGTGGACTGATAGTTGACAAGAAAGAGAAAATTAGCAGTTCCACAGGTAAGGACCTGCTACTATTCAATATCTTCATCAATGATTAGAATGAAGGAGTGCGTTTTAGAGATATGAAATTTACTTATGATACAAAACTAGGAGAGATTTTAAATACTCTGTGGAACAGAAAAAGTTAAAATAGCCTTAATAAATTCAAGAGGTGGACGAGAGAAGGCAGACTTGAATCAGATTAAAAAGCCCATTTAACCCACCATCCTGCTTCCCACAATGGCCAATCAGATGCCACTGAATATGCTGAAATCTTTGAGTGTACAAAAGGATCTCAGAAAAAAGATGGACAACAACTATTAACAAGCTCAGGAATGTGAAGCAATCGTTTTAAAATGCATGGGTGTATTTTTAAACACCCTAATTTTTAAGACATGGTTCCCAAACTGGTGGGTCGCAACTCACCAGTCTGGGAAGCATGTAGCACTGATCCCTTAAGTGGCAGGAAGGGACAAAAGCAGCAGTGTGATCTTGGGGATTGCATTACTGCCTTCTCCCATACCCCGCACACACTGACAGTGCTCCCAACTCCCTTGTAAGAATTTGGGAAGTACTGTATTAAGAGATTTTCAAGACAATTTTGTTTTCCTATCTTGGGACAAGATGTTGAACTAGATGATCTATTCTACTATGAATGCTTTCAGTGTCATAAGAGTAACAACTAGTCTGAATATTTAAATGAGTAACATTTTGCCTACATTAGTATGATAGAAGAAAACCTCTCCAAACCAACTGCATAGGCATAAATGTGTCCTTACTGGGCTCACAGCCTTATGCATAAGTGAATGGGCCACATACTCACCTGTATGTACAAACATGTGCTTGACGTAATTCTGTTTGGCGGTGAAAGTCTTGTTGCAGAGGGTACACTCGTAAGGCTTTTTTTCACCCTGCCCACCTGCTGTGCTGTGGCCTGCAGAAGGAGCCAGGGGCTGTGGGGCTGGCAGTTGGGCGGTAAAAGTTGACAGCCCAGGCTGGGACACTGTCACAAACTGTGTCTTTTGGCCTAAGGACTGGGGCAGACTGAAGAGGAAAGGCTTAGGGCCACTGCCGGCAGACTGTGTAGTAAAGAGTGCAGGCAGGTAGGTATTGCCAGCTGTGCCTATGACTTGTGTGTTGCTGGTCAGGGTCAGCGGCATTCTCAGATTGCTGGTGAGGGTTTCTGTCTGGTGTAAGTAGAGCTGGGTACTTGGCAATGGTTGGGCAACAGTTGTAGTGACAGAAGGCTGCAAGGTCCCCTTTTCAGTACTGGTGCTCATGGTGAGCACTGTGCTGTCCCTTTCAGTGTCATTGCCTCTCTCTGGTGAGGAAGAGTTGGCAACTATGTGCTGCTGCTGAGCGCCTTCAGCAGAAGCATCGCTTTGTTCTGCTTGGGAAGGCTCTGGTTGACCTTCTCGGCTGAGACTAGCCATAAATTGCTGTTCAACAGAATCAGGTTCAGTGCCAATAGAGGAACTGACTCCAGAGTCAAAGCTTTCCCCTTTGGGCTCGCTCTCAGTGCCTTCTGCTTGATCAGTATCCTCAGTGCATTCTTCAGACTCGTTGCGTTCTAGAATTTGTACTCTTTGCTGTCCATAGTAGTCATAGTCATCATCCATTTCTTGTTTGATGTGAATATTGCCCATCAGGGTCTGGATCCGAACTGGACGTGGTTGCTTCCGGCAGTGTGTTGTTTCTGGAGTGGTGGAGAGATACCGCTCCATTTGTTGTGAGCGCTCATGGATTCGTGTAATCCAGCTTGGGTCCTCCATGTGATGGTCTCTAGAAAGTCCCAATGCTGTTTCATGGTGGCTGACCACTGCTCCGCTGTAGAAAGAACGCTCTCCACTGCCATTCTGCATAGAACAGGCATATAGAGCTGAGTAGATCCTGTCCACGCTGTGTTGTGAGTGGCTCTGAAGATAGCCAGATTCTGTGTCACTACTTTGTCCTGAAGTGGCTGATTCAGGAGTTCCTCGGGGTGTCTCCTGAGCAGAATCCTGGATCACTGGATAGATGTCACTCACATTCTGTGAGACAATCCGTGTACACTCATCAATCACAGTCTTGATCTGCAGGATGCTTGCTGCTGTGAGGATCTGCAAGGCCTCTGATTGTGAGACCCGCAACACTCCACTGTACATGAAGTCAATGAGCTTTTGCACTGACTGGACTGATACCACAGAGGGAATTTCAATGTCACTGTAGCCCAGTAACAGCTTGTCCTGGAAGAAGGGGCTGCCAGCCGCCAACACACAACGGTGGGCGCGCAGCATGCTCCCGTGAATGCGGACCGTCACATCACAAAAGTGGCCACGGTTGCGTTGCTCGTTGAGGGTCTCGAGCACAGAATTGCTGAAGTTGTGGAGATTGATGCTGTGAATGCGCTCTGTCATCCCCTTGCAACTAATGTTACCTGCAATAATGAAAGGCAAAAGAGAAGAAAAAATTAGAATTTAGTAGCTGCATGTTGATTGTTTATAGAGAAAAAAAACTATATTTAGTTGTGTACACACAAATTGAAATATTTACTAGCCAACAGTACTCAAACTAATTTTAATACTGGCCTAAGAGAGCATCATCTCTGCAGTACTTCCGGGGGGGGGGGGAGGGCAGCTTTAGACATTAATTACGGGTTTGTTGTTATTATCAATTGAAACTGAAACCTGAAACTACAAACCCTTATTTACAACTGGCTTTGCATCTTTACTCATATTCCTTTTCTGAACATACCTTCAACGCTAACCGGCAATGAGCATATAAATTGTGAAAGGAAAGTCTGTTCTGTATTAGTTAAAGAAATGATTTTCAACTTTGTCAACCTCATGGCACACTGACAAGGTACTAAAATTGTCAGGGCACACCATCAGTCTTTTGACAATTGACAAGGTACACTGCGCTGTTAGTGGGGGGCTCACATCTCCCAGCGGTCCTATTAATAAGTGACCCTCCTTCAAACTCCAATGCACACTTGCAGACCATTCATGGCACATCAGTGTGCCATGGCACAGTGGTTGAAAATGGCTGCGTTCAAGGGTATTTAAAATTCTTTCTAGTACCAGTCCTTAGATTTCTACACTTCTCATTTCTGGTACACTTCTGGTTCATTCCTGGATCCTTGTGCCTATATTCAAAGCTACATACAAAGGAGGTCTTGCCCCCTCTTATCTCTCAGCTCTAATATCCTTCCTGTAACTTTCATTTCTTTGACTTCACAATCCTCAGCCACCAGAAGTTTTCCTTCTTCCTCAAATGATTTCACTTCTTCTCCTTTACTGCCTTTCATTCATGTGGTACATGGTTGCTTCCACCTTTTGTTCTCACAACAACCCTGTGAGGTAGGTTAGGCTGAGAGATCTTGACTGGCTCAAGGTCATTCAGGAAGCTTCATGGCTGAGCAGGGATTGAACCTAGATCCTCCAGTGTAATTCTTGAACCACTACAGCATCCTGGCTCAGAACTCCCTCCTAGATCACCTGTAGGATTTTATTTTATATAAGTCCCCTTCCTCCAAGGAGCTGCCTGGCATGCTCAGGATGCTGTGGCAACCCCGTGCAAAAGGTAGGACAAAACAGTGATCTTAGTCTTCCTATCACCCAGATCACCATTTACCTACTCATCAGTAAGCACTAAGTCCAATGTGTGTCCTGCCACATGTGTTGGGGCAGAAATAACTTGTGTCAGGCCTATGGTTGCTAGAGCAGCCATGAAATCCTGACCACTCCAAGTCCAGGGGGCCTTAAAGTCCCCCAGAACCAATAAACATCATCTGAAGGGGCTTCCTGCATGTGCTAGCATTATCAGAGGTTCCGCTGGTGGCAACAAGAGAAAGGCCTTCCCTACAGTGGTGCTACAGCTATGGAACTCCCTCCATATTGAATTAAGAACTGAACCCCCCTGTTGGCCTTCTGGTGGGAGAGTCAAGATGTTTTTTTACATACTGTCATTTCTCTGTTTTGATTATTGATTTTTGCTTGCAATTTTAAGTTGATTTATTTTATTGTATTTTATGGATTATATTTATATATCCAATAAAGCATTGTATTTTATAGTGGAGTTAGCCACCTTGGGATTTTTATTGTAAAAGGGAAAGGCAGGATAAAATATGTTAAATACCAATAAGTAAATAACATCTGAGTCAGAGGCTGTTAGAACATACATGTTTTGGTCTATATAGACGTGTGTTCACCTGTGTCACTGAGCAAGTGTATTAACAATGTGTACATGAAATTGCTTATCCTTCCCCATTTATCCTGGTACCACTTTCCTCACCCTCTTCTACTTCCTTTAGGTCTATTTTTTAGACAGTGAGTCAAAAGTAACAGTTCACTGAAGTGGGAACTGTTTTCTCCTCATGTATGAAGTGCCATGTGCATTAATGGCGCTATATAGAGAATAAATGATAATAAGCAAGTTATCTGTAAAATGAATTCTAGTCATTGGATATATTCAAAATCGTTGATAGAGGATTGGTAGATATGTGAGTCATAGCAGCTGGGTTATGGGCTTATAAAAAGCTAGCTACATGTAACACAAAAATACACACAGCCATTTGGCAGACAAATGCCAACTGAGGAGCAACTGAGAGTGGAGAAATGGTGCATAAGCAGGCGCTTAAACCTTTCACTGTCCACAATTTTCCCACTTCAAACTGCTTCTCTAAGTGGTTCCCTCCCCATAGGGTTTCAAATGCATGATTGAAAGGGCAAGGTTAAGTACTCGCTCCTCCCATTACTTCTCCAATATCAAATTCTCCCTCAGAAGCTGCCTTCCTTAACTAAAGAAAAGGCACCAGGGCTCTGATACACAGATTTGTGTGTGTGTAATTAGTACCCTGAGTGACCAAGAGTGCATGATCATCAGGATGACTGTACTCTGAAGTACAGGATAGTGACTAGTGAGGAAAAGCAAGACAACTGTTGGAGAAGACAATGATTGCAGCTTCTGGAATGAGCAGCCTATTGGATCTTATAGTCATTTTTGATATGGCAAAAACCAGCAAGAGGCAACTTTTATTCAGAATGGTTGCTATTATTTTTGACTATGCCCTCACCTGGTAAGATCTGATATTTACCATATCCTCAAGCATTCTAATTTTTTCATTTTCCAGTACAAGGGAAATGTACTCAATCCAGTATAGAAATCCCAGATCTCCCTAGAGATCTGTACAAACAGAAGAAATGCTTGCCAACTGAAAATGACATGTAAACGTCACTTTGTCAAAAATTAACACAAGAATTAAGTTTCAGTAGTTCAAGCAGTGAAAGGCCTTCTATTCCTCTAGAATTCACATTGTCCCTTAGGTTTCATATATGCTAAATCAAACACTTCATCATTACTAGTTTCAGAATTAAGAGATAGACTGAATTAAAATACTTAATAAATAAACTCAAAGATAACAAAGCATCAGTGACTTGTGTGAAAATCCATAAACAATCTTCTTTACATACAAACCACAGTAAAGAATAGTAAATTACTTTTCTTACAGTAAATGTAAGAAAAATAAGCTTTAGTTTATAAATATACGCATTCATATTCATTCCCTCACTCACCTAATTGTCACTGCACTGCAAATCCAGAACAGAGAGTGAGCAAGAGAAAAGACTTATGTTTCATTCTGTTCCCAGACCTGCCACTCTCTTTTAAGTTAATACAGTGGGAAATGTTTCTGTGGAATTGAAGTGTCCTTTGTTAAGCAATCCGCTTTTGCCCAGTGAATATCAACATAGAAATCCCAATGGACTCTGCATGAGAAACTACTGTAGGAGGGTTTGCTCCTTTTTGTGAGAGCAGGTCCTGATTGAAGGTGTATTCTGAAAAGACACAGGAATGAAAGGGTGTGAAAATGCAAAGGCTATTCTTAACCAGGCAGGCAATGAATGGGCATATAGCCCATGAGAGGGACGGGTGGAGGAACATAACAGATTGTACAGATGTGCATACTTTCAGAATTGTGGTGGGACAAGGGGATTTCATTCTGCTTGTGAGGGTTTGGAAGGTGTTTTGTTCTCCCTTTAAAACTTACTAATAAAGAGTCAGGAATATGCATGTACTGTTTCAGAAAGAAACATCAGAATATGGCAGATCTTTTATGTTACACGACTACTCTAAAAGAAGAGTCAGGTACAGAATTCTGAATGGTGGAACTGTTAATTGTAGTGTTTGAGTGCACATGTAAAGCTAGTAATTATTATTTACAAAGGTGACTCAGGCTGTAGATCCACAAGCCTGTTAAGATGGAACACTAGTAGATAGTAAATTGGTTTCTCAAAGTTGAGCTGAACTAATTTCCATAGCGAACTATCCTTGTATCCAAGGGCATCTGCATGCCATTAACAAGTAAAGAAAGTATAGTATAGTATTGTATTGAAAGTATTCAATAAGTATTCAATACTTTTAATAAGAAAGTATTCAATACAAGAAAGTATTGTATTCTGTTACAGTTCTTGCTCATGTCTGCACTGTGTTGAAGATTACTATGGCCAATCATAGGATTTATTTTTTAAAAACAGTTCTAATCCAAACCTACGGGTCCTGGCAGTTAAAAAGCAGTAACCTAAGTGAGGTGAAATGCAATGATGTTATGGCAAGTTGTTTTATGGCACACAAATTATATGTTGGGGTGGGTGGGAATGATTCATTTATGCACCATTCTAAAAGAGCTAAACCATCAGAGAACCACCTCCTTATATAAACCTTTATGTATGTAATTGGTAATCATATTCTAACAAGACTGCACCAAACACACTGCACATGTAAATATAATTATCCAACTGCCTCACGCAGGATGCTGCTGTACATTCAACAACAAAGCCCAATGGTATGCTATCAGATAAACACATTTCCTTAAGATCAGGGTTATGTTGGTTGTTGAACCTTGATTACTCATTCAGGTAACATACAAGTGGTGGTAACATCAATAATTTTTTTTAAAACAGGGTTATATACAGCTCCCTTGCAGAACTCTAATAAATCGTAGCCCTGCACCAGAGCCTTTCCAAGAGAGAGGTGAGAATCTGGAATGTACTTAAGGGGATAGAGCACACACACTTAATCTATCCTGCCTGAATACAATACCAGAGTAACATTGTTTTATCCATATTGCAACTAGAAGCAGCTCCAAACTTTATGCTGCAATCATGTTTACAGCGTGTGCATTAATGTTTCACTGGTATTTTCTACAGCAAGGGTGTGATGTGTGAATGATAGACATGTATCTTCAGATATCCATGGACATACTTGGCAAGTATGTAGCCCAATCAGACATGTACACAGCTATATGAGGGTGCATGTTTATCATTCATGGCAAACGATTACAGCACCAAGTTTGAAGTCACTCTAGGCATCCTCATAACATAAATGTTTAATGATTTAATAATGATAATTGAGCAAAACAGCTCAAATCTAGCCCATTAACCTTTAACATAACAGAAGTATATTTATCATATTACATTATATGTCAGTTATGATTACCTCATTTTAAAATATGATGGAGAAATGAAAAGGCCAATAACTCTCCCCCACTCCCATCCAACCACTGCAACTCTTAGACTGAAGCCAAGAATACTGAACCAAGGGACTCAAACTGACATCAGAGAATTTATTCTCTTTCTTTCCCTCCATCCACATTGTTCTTTATGTCACATTTAACAGATCTCACTGTGAGCTTACTGTCAGCTCAGCACAGTTCCAGCTTTATGGTAGCACCGACAATTAAAATTGTATTAACATGAAACAATTTTATGTGGCAAAGTGAGTCTTGCGTTTTCATACAAGCCTGAAAACTTCTTTTAGTGATTCCAAACACATACTGATAGAAAAAAGAAGTTCAAGACTGTAGTTCAAATTCTTTTTCGGCTCTTATTCTTTTGAAACCAAGACTCAAACCAGATATTTTCTTTCAAAGAGGGAAACTCATCTTGGGCTATATTAAATCATGGAGCACAACACAAGTGACTACATACATTACTGCACTGACACGTCTGGGGAAAGGGAAGGTAAATATAACCCACTGCCAACAGGCCGCAGGTTGAGGTTGAGATGAAGCAGGTAGTTGAGAGTGGGTGGCTGGGAGGCACTACCCTGCACACATCCACTGGCTGAGGCAGTCACCTCAAGCCCAGTTGTAGTCAGTGAGCTGTTCCTGATTGCTGATCCACATGATCTGCCACAGAACCTTGCACTGATCTTGCCTGGGTCTGCACCAAGATAGATGCCAGAAAGATGGGCAAAGTCATGCAAAGAGAAGAAATATTAGCACAGTGCTCCTCAAACCACCATGAATATTTTCACATTGTTACTTGTGGCTGCACAGTTTATACATGAGAGCAGAAAAAGGTGCCTTGACTTATACTGAGCCAAACCACTGGTCTGTCTAGTTCAGTATAGTCAACAACGGTTGGCAGTGGTTTGGCAGAGTTTCAGACAAGAATTTTTCTATGCCCTTCCTGGAGACGGTGGGAAATGAATCTGGGACCTTCCACTTGCAAAGCATATGCTCTACCGCTGAGCTATAGCCCCATTCTGAGGAGGAAGCATGTAGGTTTTTGATATGTTTGTGGTGTACCTAATTTCAGACAGGTTTTGACCTGCAGAAAATGATTCAGGGCCCAATCCTAAACAGTACACGCTGGTGTGTACTGTAACAAACATGCTGTAAAGCATGTTTGCGGCTCCTCAGCGCTGCTCCAGCGCCAGAGCTAGCCCAGTGGAACGCCAGTGCTCCACTGCTCAGCTCTCATGGGGGCAGCAAAGACGTAGGTGGGGGTATGGGCAGAGGCAGGGAGGAGGCATTCCTGGTTGTGAGGAGGGTGGGGAGGAGGTATGCCAGGGAAGGGAGCAGCGCAGGACCAGTGGAGCTTTGCTCCACCAGATCCTGAGCCTCTGTGTTGGGCAGCTGGCATGACACGGAATATCAAAATTCTATGCCAGCGTGGAATCAAGTAGCCCCATTATGGGGTACTCAGCTTATCCGGAGGAGGGGGATGTAAGTTCCCTTTTCCTGAGGAGCCGCCGGGGATGCCTGCAAAGCGTGCAGGATGCAGCGGAAGACATTTTTTGCACCGTTGCAGCCTTATGCGCCACGCAGTTTAGGATTGGGCTGCCAGAGTTCAGCAATGGGGAGGGGTTTGCTTCACCCATCCTCTTCCTCCACCTGTCTCTTGGTTCCTTCACTGGTCTTGGCTTAGCCCCAGAGTAGTTCTCAAGTAGCCTTCAAGAGCCCTCTCATCATCAGCCCGTTTAATACCAATGCCTGTTTAATGCAAAAAATTGACCCATTTCAGACAACTTTCCTAAAAACAAAGAGTATAATTGGCTGGATTTGCAGATAATGAGAACAGAGTCACAGATAATGAGACTTAGTTGGCAATTCTGCCCCCTCAGATAAGCCAATTCGCAGATAGCAAATTCACGTATAAAGAGAACTGACTTTATGTGTTCGTCCCTTAATAATGAGAGTACTTTACAAAATAGAGCTTCCTGGTTGTCTGAATCTACCCAGAGAAACAATTCATACTTTTTGTAGAAGAGTTAAGTGAACGTTATTGTGCTGCCAGGGAGAAGTAGACAACTAAGGGCCCAATCCTACCCAATTTTCCAGTGTCGGTGCAGCCCTGCCAGCGGGACATGTGCTGCATTCTGCAATGTGGGGGCAATTGTGGAGGCATCCTCTAGGTAAGGGAACATTTGTTCTCTTTCCTCAAAGCGGCATTGTGGCTTCACCAGCACTGGAAAATTGGATAGGATTGGGCCCTTTGACCCTTATTTAAAAAAACAAAACAAAAAAACCCAACAAAAACAAATTGTATGAGATTTTACATCAACTAATAACCAACTGAAGAATTCAAACAATTTATATTTTATATTATTAAAAATGCTACAGCTCAGCTGTAAGTAAACATTATGTAAATTACAGAAGATTAACTGTAAATCTTCAACAGGATTTTAATCAGAACTCCTTATGAAAGGATTTCAGTACTTACTGTACTGTTGTTAACAATCAATATAACATCTCTTGATTCAGGCAAGCATCTAAAATAGTTTTCCAAATAATAAACTATTTATCCTAATACAAAAAGAGAAGTTCCTTCATCAAATATCCTTACAATATATCATGCATAGAACAAAAGTGCTATTTATTTCATTTGGTTAATAGATTGATGAATTATAAAAAATTGAAGGGAAAACACACACCACTTTAAAAGCAGCCTTTTGTATATACAATACACAAAAAATGTCCACATGATGGCATCCTTTCTTAGGAAAAGAAAGCTCCTGAATACAGTTGTCAAGAAGTAGTTTGATTGAACTCTAAAACATTTGGATCTGGGAAGAAGTTTCAACTCCACTGTTAGTCTTTTTCGGATGCTTTAAATAGTTGTCCAGTGGACAGAAATTCAACAGATAAAGCTTTTCCTCTCTTGACATCATGTTAGCAGAAATCTATACCTGTTGAACTCCTGCCAATATGCAACTATGACAGCCGTCTTAGGTCAAACAAAGAAAACAAAAAAGCAACACCATATGTTTCTCTCATAGTGGGTTTGCTTTTTACGTTGTTTGATTTCCCTCAGTAGGCTAGGGAAGCAGTCTTGACAAAGATGCAGAACCTTATCTTCAGCTCCAAAATTCAATGCAGCTGTAACTACCTTTCTTTAGATTTGCTCCCATCCTGGCTGTACTAAACTAGGAACCTGCTAGCATCTGAAAAGCAGCTGAAGTTAAGAGGTTGAGATAATCTGAGTTTACTTATTCCTGTCCTTCTGTAACTTGACACACCCATGTCTGAGTCAGAAGGAATGAGAGAGATAATTTTCCAAGAACAGCCTGGGCGCATGACAACAAAAATATAGATATGAGCCCTCACCCACAAGTACCTCAGGAGTTTTCAGGGCTGCTAAGCTTGTGGCTGATGTAATTTGTTTGCATCTATTAAGTTGTAGTTTGATTATCTTTAACCCCGCTTTCCACTCAAAGGGCCTTTGCAATGACTTCAGCAACAAAAACAAAATAAAACAAGGTAACCACTGAAAACATAAAATAATAGAGCAAGTGTCAAGTGGAGGCACAGTTTTGTATGAGTCAGAATCTTCATATACACGCATTCACTGAGTTTATGTACTTGCTGCAAGCTTGGTAAAGGACTACTGTGATTGAACAAATCATGATAGTCACACGTTTAGCCCCTGCATGGAATCATCTGTTCAATGAAATGACATCCACTGAGCACTTACCAGCCCCAAACTCAGTGATTAAATGTGCTCCTGAGACACTTGCATGGTCACTAGCAAGTGCAAATTAGTCTATAATTTAGATGCTGTAGAGAAGGGATTTGTGGGATAACTTTAAAAATAATTAGAAATGGATGATAGCTGGAGTTGCTAATGCTAGCAGAATGGGCTAAATTAAATGCATTGTGTAATTTTTTAATGTAAGTTTTTTTCCTGTAATCTAACTATAATTTTTTTCCCTCATAATGAATGCAATGTGCATATTCAAGGAAGAGATCCATTTATTTTTCACAACTGTTAGCCATTTGGCCAGACATCATTCTTCAAGGTATGGTCTTACAACTTATTTTGGAAGCACTCAAACTGCAATTTCAAGTTGTTGATGAAATATAATTTGTTCTCCATACTCCTTCCACTCCTGTTATTGTATCTACCTCATATGGAGCATGGCTGCAGTAGGGTCAAAGGGCCCAATCCTATCCAATTTTCCAGAGCTGGTGCAGCCATGCCAATCGGGAATGCATTGCATCCTGTGGTGGGGAGGCAGTCACAGAGGCCTCCTCAAGGTATGGGAACATTTGTTCCCTTATCTAGGGGCTGCATTGTGGTTGCACTGGTGCTAAAAAGTTGGATAGGATTGGGCTCAAAGGTAGCTATTGGCTAATGACATTACTACTGTTGAGTAAGACCTCTCTTGCCTCATGTATGCACTATTTTGTGATCTCTTTTACAGATATTTTATTATAGACATTATTTATAATAGTATAGTATATAGTATAGTACAGGGGTTCCCAAACTGGTGTGTCACAATGCCCCAGCCAGGAAAGCCCTGTTGCTGCCCCCTTAAGGGGCTGGGTGACAGCAGCAACAGGACCTCTGGTACAGTATATATTTTGGCACTTCCCATTTTCACCAAGTGTAACAAGTTCCAGGTTAACTGGCAGAAAACTTATGGTGCTTCTGTAACATCCTGTTTTTACAAATATGTATGTGGACCATGGGCACTAGACAGGGGCACCAGACAGAAAGCTAGCCTAATTATAGCAGCAGGTCTGATTTTGACGATTCATCGGAGGTATTTGTATTACTCAGAAAGATCCTTAATACTTTTCACAGGTGTGTAAAGATTCACATACAGGTGGTGCCTTGGTATCAGTGGGGGATTCATTCCTAGACCCCCTATGGGTATTGAAATTCGTGGATAATCAAATCTGTGGATTATCTATTCTCCTATCCTCCGATCACAACTGAAGCTCTACTCTGGTTGTATTTGGAGGCTCTTCTGAAAGGAGGCTCTTCCTCCTGGAAGAATGAAAACTGGCACTCCTGAGGGTTGGGGAGTGCACATGGCCTCCTGGCCCTCAGAAGGGCCTCTGAACAGGCCTTCGAAAGGACAGCATGTAGGATAGATCTGCAAGTTCAGGACCTGCAAAGAGGTAAAACTGTGGGCTCCAAATCTGCAGATAAAGAGGCCCCACTTATACTTGAGTGGTCTTAAAATATTATCACGTTTCTCCTAGAAGTTCCTATCATATATCATTTCCTGTCTCTAGTACAATATACATGTATATATTAACATTTCAATGATAAAATTATAAAAATGCTTTCCAATATGTTAAAAAAATACTGTATTGCCTCATTCATATTTTCAGTGATTAAGAAGTAAAATTACTTGTGAAACTACTTTTCTATATTGATATTATTCTCTCTCTTCATATTTCCAACCAGTCTAGTTCTTTCAAAATGTGGATTTTGATACTGGACTTCATATTTCTTTACTTTATAAATCGTTTCTTGAAAGATTTACAACATCGACTGAAAACCTGTCTCAGTACGCATCAATAATTAGGTCCCTGTTGGAGCGCATATACAAAATCTCAGAACAAAGAGATAATTGTATTTCACAATGCACTGTTAGAATACCACACTCTTGGATAAAAGCAGCATGCTGATGTAAAGTCTTCACAGCATTCCTGAAAGTCATACAGTATGTACCTTATACAAATCAATAAGTAGAGTTCCAAAATAATTCAGTTTCTGATGAATTCCTAAAAATGTATAAGAATAGCTATTTTGTTGATTTCAAGAAAAGAAATGTTTCACAGGTGATACTTTTTATTAGAAGAAATGTGTTGGTAAAGACTGCAGAATTTCAGTCTCCATGGAACTCATTACTTGAAAGAGTTCTATACAACTTGAACACTTGCTTTCTACCATATATTGCCAACACTTTTGGTCTAATGCCATTTGAATCATTTTCAAATGATTGGTCCCTGCTTGTCAACCTCCAGACTATAAGTTCAGATTTTATATACTTTTTGTTCCAGTATCATTGTGTTTTCTTCTTTGTGCTTAGGGATTGGTACACTACATGCATCAAGCAACAGAATTTCGGCATGATCCTATACTCTGTTTGCGTTGGAATGGGGGAGGGGGAACGGGCAGTGATGGGAGCAAGTGGGTAACCTGGGTGTGGGAAGGTGCGGCAAAGGCAATGCTGGCATGAACTTGGCCACCTGAAAGGTGACAGTAGATATTCATTCTGATAACGGCTCCCTCAGTCTCTAAGAACATAAGAACAGCCCCGCTGGATCAGGCCAAGGGCCCATCTAGTCCAGCTTCCTGTATCTCACAGTGGCCCACCAAATGCCCCAGGGAGCACACACTCTGTATATTGCACTGAGCTGCTTTCATACTGCCCCATTTGTACTGGAAACAAATACACCATCAAGTCCCACCATCTTATGAACTCTAGTTTTTTCTGAACAGATTGCATTTGTATTTTGTATTTGTGTTTTAGAAAATAGAGGTTATACAATTCACCTGAGTCTTATGCAAGGGTTATGTTCTGAGGTCAGCACTTAATGCCAAAATCATGCATAGTCAAACTCCCTTAAAGTCAACAAATATTTACTGTCTCTTTAAGAAATAAAAGCACAGTACAAGAGACACAAAAAGAAACGGCAGCTTCATTTTCCTGCTTCACTCCCTTCTCCACTCTGGGGGATAAATAGAGGAAGTGGAATGGTGAGCAGAATTGCCTGCACCTCCAAAACTATTGTTTTTCTCTTTTATTTTTTTCTGGGGAGGGGGTGTCTGAAGGCATATACTTGGATTTGTGCAAGTAATTCGCATGTAAGATGCAGCCGACTGTAGTTCTACATTTGTTCATTTACTACATTTTGTGTTATTAGAGAACATTACAGAATACTACAACTCAATTTTGCTTAAGAGATGGATTTAAAAAAACATGAAATGATCTTCTGTCTGGCCGCTGTTTCCTAAAAATGTAATAATGAATAAAGGATAAATTGTACCTAAAGTGATTTCAATAATAAAATAGCCAATGAAGTGGCTACTTTTAATGCTTAGGCAGGTGTCTTGTTTGCTCCCTGGGACATTTGGTGGGCCACTGTGAGATACAGTAAGCTGGACTAGATGGGCCTATGGCCTGATCCAGCAGGGCTCTTAGGTTCTTATGTTCAATTCAAACACAAAGCCAGACCAAGGTCTAACATCTCTACACATAGCAAAATAAAATGTTCCCGAAACAGCTAGGTAGGTGGGTGGGTGGGGGTACTACCAATCTTGGATAATCCATACAAACTGATATGCAGTCTGAAAATGGCTCTAGGATTACAACTATGCCCAGTGAATATTATTTTAGTAATTTTATTTTATCTTTTTGTAGCTACAGGTACGTTATCTAGTACAAGGGTGTCAAATTTGTTTCATATGGTGGGCTAAATAGCATTTATGATGCCTCCTGAGGGCCAGAAGTGATATCATAAAGCAGGAAGTGATGTCACTAAGCAGGTCATGACCAGAAATAAGCACTTTTAAAACTTGGGAACTCATTACTACAAATGACAGAACAGAAAATATACAAATCTGGATCAAATTTTCAAGATATGAGAGAACCCAATTACACAGGCCTACAAAATTGAGGGTCAGAAAAGTTTTTCCCAAACTTTATGGTGGTTTGATATGAATTTGGGGTGCCGATTCCAAAAATGATATCCATTTTGCCCTATCATGTCTGGTTTTGGAGATATAGTATAGCCTCATTAGTGAATGGTTCAAGCAGCTTCCCCATGAGGAAGCCATGGTGTAGGCTTCCTCATGAGGAAGCTGCTTGAACCATTCATCAAAGAGGCTATGCTGTGTCTTCAAAACTAGACATGATAGGGCAAAACAGATACCATTTTTGGAATTGGCACCCCAAATATACACAGGAATTGGTGTTAATGTTTAAGGAAGCAAAATGTGGGTTGGCCTGTGTAATCAGCAGTGACACCTCAACATAGTTCAGCAGCTGAGAGCAGTCTGAAGGTCAAATAAAGAGCTTCTGGTGGCTGCTTTCGGCCCCTGGAGCTTATGTTTGAAACCCCAGTCTAGCAAACCAGAACTCATGCCTCAGGACCAGTGCTTGACAGGTAGTAACTGAATTACTGAAATTAAAAAAAATTAAACTGACATCAAATAAGATTTTGGTGAAGGATTCAGAACTTGATTACTGTGATGCATTTTAAGTAGGGCTGCTCTTGAAGAGTGTTTGGAAGCTGATGCACAATGCTCCAGTGCACCTCATGAGAATATTACTCATGCATGATAGATGATTGAGTGAGGGAGGCTAGATTCAGAACTGACATCTTAAGACATGATCCCTCTAAGGAATATCTAAGAGGGAACAAACGATTAACAAAAAATTAGCAAATTTTTAATTAATTTTTTTGATTATTTTTTTTAAGAAACACTTCCCCCCCTTACAGTTTCCGCTCCCTCCCCTACAGAAAACCAGTAGCAGTTTTGGCAGGAAAGAAAGAATTTACCATCCTAAGGCCAAGAAAACTAGAGGGCTAAAATGGCATCCCTCCCCTTTACCATTCACAGTTCTGGCTGAAAAATGGAAGGCAAGCACCTCACAGGCAGTTAAAATGGTGCCAGCATCCAACAATGAAGCTGGGGAATGTAGGACAGACTTGGGCACTCCCAATTTGTAAGGGGTCTGTCTGGCCAGTTCTGACCAATGCAATAGCGACAGGATGGCTGGAGTGTGAAGGAAAAGACACTCCCTGCCTGCTGCCACTTCCTCGAGGTGTGAACCAGGCGCCACAAATGGGGCGATTGCTTGTGCGCTGGGGCGGCCACATACCAACCGTGTTCTCACAGCAGTCCCAGGGTAAAGCAGAAAATGGCAGGCAGCAGTCGCATGTGTTAGAGAGGCTGCCTCTCTTGGGGCATTTGGTGGGCCGCTGTGAGATACAGGAAGCTGGACTAGATGGGCCTATGGCCTGATCCAGTGGGGCTGTTCTTATGTTCTTATGTTCTTATGCCTGCTAGCCACTGGGAAGCCCAGCCACCCCACAGCCCAAGTGGGGGGGGGGGGGAAGAAGAGAGGAAAGAGTGCTGGAAGGTGGGAGCTCCAAACAGGGTCACCTGACTGCAGCAATGCAGGGAACAAACTGGGTCTGGTTCCCAAGTGCTGGGAGCGCCACACCCCCTCTTTGGGGCTGGCCTGCCTATAGCGAGCTACAAGGGACAATCTCAACTGTGAGGAATGCCCCTGTCTTCATCAGGAAACAACCATTTTCAACCTTTTTCATCTCATGGCACACTGACAAATAATCTGTATCTGCAAGGGTTCCGTTCCAACTCCCCTCCGTAGACAGGGAACAGCATATATGAAGGACACCTGTATGGATAGTGGACCCTGCGTGCCCATTACATTACCTTTGTTTTATTGTAGAAGCACTTGCAGCGTGGGTGTTTCTTGTTTAACAGCCAAATGTGGAAACAACTAGCCTGCACGCTACAGAGATACTAATGGGAAACAGGAACTTCTGCTTCCTGTTAGTCGCCCTTTACGTTTGGTTCTTCAGTTAAGTAAGACTGTTAAACAAGAAGCACCCGTGCTGCAAGCGCTTCTACAATAAAACAAAGGTAATGTAATGGGTGTCTCCACAATCCCATGGATAACTAAATCTGTAGATACCAGATCTGTGGATATGTGGACCTGCCTGTAGTTTCTCCATGGTGGTGAAGCCAAGGGAAGGAACCTTTAGAAGGACTGTATTGTGGAGGAGAGTGTATAGTTGAAAGGGTCGTCCCATACAGTGAAACAACAACACAGAGGGGGCCACATGCCTGCGGATTCAGTTATCTGTGGAGCTTTGCTCCTCTTTCCTCTGGAGGGTGGGGGCAGGCATTAATCCATATCCGCAGTTTCAGGTAATGGCAGGGCGTTCTGGAACAGAATCCCCGTGGATATGGAAGCATGCCTAAATAGTGTTTTCCCTTTTAACATAGGCCCAAATCCTAACTAACTTTCCAGCACTGGCATAGTGGTGCCAATGGGACATGTGCTGCATCCTGCAGTTGGGTGGCACTCATGAAGGCCTCCTCAAAGTAAGGGAATGTTTGTTCCCTTACCTTGGAGTTGCACTGCCCTTATGTCGGTGCTGGAAAGTGGGTTAGGATTGCACCCATAGACTGTTTATTACTTGGACAACACAGATTTTACTAAGGTGAAAACCATTATTATTGCTACCATTATGCATGATGTTAACTCACAACATGTAGCTAAAAAAATCTGTAGGAAACAAGATACATACAGTGGACCCCCCACTTTACAATGAATTCACTTTACAATCAAATAACTTTATGATGGACTGTCTGTAGTAATACAAGGTTTATTTATACAATGTGCTCACAACTGCCACCAACAGGACTTTGTGCATGATAGATAAGCCAAGTAGTTATGCAAATGCAAGTGTTGCGTAACATCTCAGCCAATACCAGCAATTTTAACATTGTGGCTGTATGTATTGTGCTTTATATTTACAACACTGGGTAAAATGATAACTGTGGCTCCTAAAGAGTGCAATAAGCACCTTATAAATCACCTTTTAGAGAGGTAAATAGCTTCTGCGGCAGGAACTTCAATTTCTAAGGTTTTGGAATGATTGACAAAAAAAAATTTACTGGGTTCACATTACAATAATTGCACAATACAATGGTGATTATAGAACAGATTACCATTATAAATCAGGTGTCCACTGTAATTGCAAATTTTGATTTTGAGCCAATGTTTGGAAATACTTACTTGTGAATACAAATTTACTGATCTTTCATTGTTCATTTCCTATATGAGAGACCACAACAGATCTACCTGAAGACCCCAAACTTACAATGAAAGATCAATATATGCCCTTGATGAAACATCAGGTGTTAGGATGGAGTTCAGATGGGCATCTGGCCTTGCCAAAAGGAATGAGGCAATCTGTGTGGCCCGGGTGGCCATGAGCAAAAGATGGGAGGCAATTTTTGTGGTTCAGGTAAATGTCTGGTGAGGTTTGAGGTTTTGAATGAATTTTGAGGTTTGAACTGAATATCAGATTAGTATCTTGTCTGCACCAAAATAGAGGGGTTATTTTGGAGTGTTCAGAAGAGGTTATGATGGGTGTTGCGTTCAAAGAAGCAGAGTGGCTTCTGTGGTATTGATATGGATGAGTGCCTGGCCTCAATCAGTGAAGAAAAATAATCACTGGGGTTCTAATGGGCATATTTATTACAGTACGCTATCACATTTACTGTACATGGCTGTAAGGAGAGATGTCTGATCTTGCTTAAAAATAGAAGTGGGTTTGGGACTTCTTCGGGACCCAAAGAAGTTTGTGAAGTTTAAGAGATACATGCAGCAACTTAAGTTTCTTTCTAAGCCAATCAGTTTCTGGTTTAATGTATATAATAAAAATGATAAAAATGATAACAACAACAACAAGGTATTTATATACCGCCTTTCTGGTCATCGGATTACTCCTCTGACTTTATTCAATTTATGGAAGCTGGACTAGATGGGACTATGGCTGTTCTTATGTTCTTATAACCATGGGGCTGTTCTTATGTTCTTATAACCAAGATTGTTGCAATTCCTCTGGCTACAAAAACCCTGTTAGCTGTTTTGAACTGAAAATTATAAAGAAATGACATGCTCTTTGAACAAATAACTAATTAATTTGTGGAGTTGTTTTGTGCATTTCTGTTAATGAGATGAACTATACAAAGAAATTACTAATACTGGATATGAATATGATATGAGAAGGAATGCATGAAAAATTCCTCCTTGAAACTTAGGGTCCGTCTTTATGAAGTATTCATATGCTCTGAAATAAATGTCAATAATCTTATCTAGTAATGGGGCAAACAAGTGATCTCCTTGATGACAGTATGGGATGACACTGGAAGACTGTCCATCGAAAGAACATGTTTCAGTACACACACCCAGATATCCCATAATTGCATGACTGTACTCACAGTCAGGTGACCCTGTGTGCGCGTGTATGTTTGCCGATGAATGTGATGAATTGATGAGAGCTGGGCTCAAAGATGGGACAGTTTCAAAGTTCAGGCAGGGAAGGCCCGACTTGGAGCTGTATGCACACGTCTGCGTAATCTCATTCTCCTCAGACTCCTTCTGTTTTTCAGCTGTCTTGGGTTTCTTCCTGAAAACAAACAAAGAGACCTTTGAAGGAACTGGCTGCATATTCAGGAAAGGGCATTTTTAGAATCTGTTGAAAGAAGACTTTCTTTTTTTGTCTCATAGGGAGAAATCTTCTGCATACTTCATATTTGGAAATATGCCAATCCTTGTATTTACACTGAGACAACTAGGGATCATATTAAAACTTATGGAAGATAAAAAAAACAACTGCCCATTCTATTTCTAATGAGTTCACAAAAGGCAAAGCCTACTCTATGGCTTTGGACATTTCTGGTTTTATGTGGCAGACACTAGCAGAACCACACACCCCCACAAAACAAAACAAAAAAGGAATGGGTTCCACACCTTCAAAGATAAGAAAAGGTCCCACAGGACAAAAGAAGCAGAAAACTTTTGAAAAAATACAAACAAAATAACTGGAAAGTATATAAGAATATTTAGTAACAAAATTTAGAACATAAAAAGTAATACATGACAATAAACTATGATCATCTATCGATTGACAGCCCAATCCTGAGCTGCCCGCAGCGCCCAGGCTCGGCGGCTCCGAGGAGGGCTCCCGCTGAAGCACAGCTCTGCAGATCCGCCTCTCTCCCTCCCCCCGACATGCCTCCCACCCTCCCCCTAGCATGCCTCCCGCCTGCCCCCGCTGGCCTTCCCCCTCCCCAGAACGCCTCCGCCACGCCCCCATCTCCAGTTCTGCAACCCAGCAGTCAGGGAGACTGCCAAGCTGCAGAACCTGGGACACCGCCTGTCGCTAACCCAGCACCGACTGGCACTGGGCTAGCACCAGCGGGAGCCCGGTGGTGAGCCCCGCAAACGTGCCTTACGGCATGTTTGCGACTGTGGTCCATGGCACGGAGCCGTGCCACAGACTACAGGATTGGGCTCTGAACCCACAAATGAAAGATACATTGTCAATAACATTATAAAAACCCTTACATACAAAATCTTACACTCACAAATTAAGGCATAGATCATAATAGCATGTATACTATAGAACAGAATAAATCCCACCTTGTAAGATATAGCAGAGCTTACTATTAATAATAACCAAGAATATTTTTGTAAAGTATTTTGAAGGTGTTACAAAACAAGACACAACCTGGACGCTCATAACTATCTGTACATTCTATTATCTGATGGGGCTCTTCTACAAGTGCCACCTTTGTCCAAAGTGAGAGGGGTGGCAGCTTGGGGGCAAGTCTTCTCTTTAGTGGTGCTACAACTATGGCATTCCCTCCTAGGGGAATTGAGAACTATTCTTTCTCCCATGGCTTTTTGGTGAGGGCTCAAAACATACCTGTTTCATCATGCATTTGACTGCTAAGTGGATATTTGCCGTCTATGCCTCTAAAATACTGCTGTGACTTGACTGCCTCCCTGGAATTACCTGTTCCTATTGACTGAATAATAATTTTTAGTTTTAGCTCTGTTTTGGTTACGTTCCACTATGTATGTGAAAATTAATGTTTTTAATGGCTTTTAATGCCTTATTTGATGTTCTTACCTGTTACTATACTTTGTGCTTGATTATAAAACCTTGGGTATTTGCTTTGGCATGGTAAAGGGGAGATATAAATCTCTTAACTCAGTGGTTCTCATACTCTCTGGGAGAACCACTCTCTGGGAGAGCACTAAGTTCTTGCGTGGGCGGGAGGGCGGAGGCAGCAGGGGAGGGGGAAGGCGGCAGCAGTGCGATCCCGCGGCCTCCGCTCAAGTGGAAGTGGAGCGCAATCGCTCCACATCTACTTTCACTGCTCCAGGGAGCCCTGCTGCAGGTTGCACCGGGCTCCCTGCACCCCCAGGAGGCTGCAGGAGCTTGGGTACATGTACCGAAGCCCCTGCAGCCCCCCTGAGCTCCTCCCTGCCTCCAGGCTGCCCACACCCCTTAAGGGGCCAGGGCCTGCAGGCTGGGCCTTTGTGACGCCCCAGTTTGAAGAGCCCTGTCTTAAATGAATAAATAAACTATCAACTATTTGCACATTATGTTGTAGGTGTTATTTTCTGTTATTGCATTTGATAGGTTTGTGTCAATCAATTGGCAGTCTTAGTTTTTTTTTTACTGTCATGCATACACTGAAAGTTGCAAATTTTGCCATTAAATAATCGTATATACTAGTGAAAGCCAGTTACACACACACACACTTAAAAGATTTTCAAAAAATGCATTTTTTTTTGATGCAGCTAGATGAAGTCTGACAGCAAACACCACATGTTGTAAAGGCCAATATAGATCTTTATCTGTTATTCAGCTCAGAACAGATCTTACTGGATAACAGAAAAGCTATCAACAGCTACTAGCTAGTACCTGTCATTCCTACCACTCTTGCCCCCAAATATATGATTGCATTTCGTCAGCCTGCATCTTACTCAAAGGTTATGTTCCAGAGTCAGTTTGTAAAACATAAAATCAAGTATACTCAATACTTTGAAAATTTCTTACATCCAAAGATGTAACTGTCTCTTAACACTGTCTCTTAACACTTAACACTGTCTCTTAAGAACTATGAGAAGCAAGCTGGAACTGAGACTGACTGAAGGAACAACACTATTCTATGGCATCACCTGGATTATTAAATCAGTTGTTTTTCTCTTTTTATTTGTTTGGCAAATGCATGTTGTTGAATACGTGCAAATAAAGTGTGCGTGAGATGCAGGCTAACTGTACCAGGTTTATACCTTAATGCCTACAAGGAGTCTGCATAGACTCCATATACTTCAAAGAGTCCCTCTCTCACTTCTGACAGGGTACCCACTCTATTCTAGAAGTTGCTAAGCAATCGTCACTTGCTTCTCATTGGAACCGGTCAAGCCATTAACCAAAGAGGCCATAAAAATGAGATAGAGTCAAGGAAAATCTAGAAGGAGAAACAAGAATGTGTATCAGACCAGAATTGCAGGGCTCATTGTATACCTGGAAAACCAGATGGACAACATAGTTTTTTGTTGTACAAGTATAGCCCAAACCTATATACCACTGCTGCCAGAACTAGCATTCTAGTAGCGGAATGAGTTTTCTGGCTGTCCCAAACAGTAATTTGGAAGTGAACAGTAATCTCTCCAGACTGGCAGAATGGGCAGCAAAATGGCAGATGCGCTTCAATGTCAGTAAGTGTAAAGTCATGCACATTGGGGCAAAAAATCAAAACTTTAGATATAGGCTGATGGGTTCTGAGCTGTCTGTGACAGATCAGGAGAGAGATCTTGGGGGGGGGGGTGGACAGCTCAATGAAAGTGTCGACCCAATGTGCGGCGGCAGTGAAGAAGGCCAATTCTATGCTTGGGATCATTAGGAAGGGTATTGAGAACAAAACGGCTAGTATTATAATGCCGTTGTACAAATCTATGGTAAGGCCACACCTGGAGTATTGTGTCCAGTTCTGGTCGCCGCATCTCAAAAAAGACATAGTGGAAATGGAAAAGGTGCAAAAGAGAGCGACTAAGATGATTACGGGGCTGGGGCACCTTCCTTACGTGGAAAGGCTATGGCGTTTGGGCCTCTTCAGCCTAGAAAAGAGACGCTTGAGGGGGGACATGATTGAGACATACAAAATTATGCAGGGAATGGACAGAGTGGATAGGGAGATGCTCTTTACACTCTCACATAATACCAGAACCAGGGGACATCCACTAAAATTGAGTGTTGGGCGGGTTAGGACAGACAAAAGAAAATATTTCTTTACTCAGCGTGTGGTCAGTCTGTGGAACTCCTTGCCACAGAATGTGGTGCTGGCATCTAGCCTAGACGCCTTTAAAAGGGGATTGGACAAGTTTCTGGAGGAAAAATCCATTATGGGGTACAAGCCATGATGTGTATGTGCAACCTCCTGATTTTAGAAATGGGCTATGTCAGAATGCCAGATGCAGTGGAGGGCACCAGGATGCAGGTCTCTTGTTATCTGGTGTGCTCCCTGGGGCATTTGGTGGGCCGCTGTGAGATACAGGAAGCTGGACTAGATGGGCCTATGGCCTGATCCAGTGGGGCTGTTCTTATGTTCTTATGTTAAGTGCATGTAGCCATGGGCTTCTAGACCACAGCTGGAAATGCCGGGGGGGGGGAGGGGGCCTCACACATGGTGGAAGAAAAATGCCTGCTGACAGTGATGAGTTGGTGAGGTGGGTGGACTGGAGATGGGCAGAACGGGGGAGAGCCAAGGGTGAGTTGGAGGCAGAAGGGGGTAGCACCTGGTGCAGGCAACTTGCACCAGATGCTATCCCCCTCCAGAGGGAGCTGACACAACCCCTTTATCTTCTCAAACTTGTGCCAGCAAATGAGCTGGCGCAGGTCTGAGTAGACTCAATATTGTTTGAGGGGCTTACGAAGGGGTATGGGAAAATATTTTTCCTTTTGCCTCCCAAGCTGCTTTCGTATCATAGGATAGGGATGTTAACAACTGCACAGAGTTATTTCTTAATTTCTCACTCCTGCATGACAATCTGCACTTGCCAAAATGTTCCCTTTTACACAGTTATGAAAGAACAGGAGCTTTATTTTCCTTTGCATGGTAACTGTATTCTGTTGCAGCCAAAAGCATTAAACAGTAGTTCATGTTATGGAGTAGTATACAGAACAGGCCTTTAAATTCAGTCTTCTGTCTAGGATGCCAAAAAAGCTAGGGCTTGCCCTCCTTGACTCACATATAGTAGACATACTTATGCAAGGAAACAAACATCAGAAAGCTTGAGGTTTCCATGGCAATTCAAGGAAACTATGAGGTTACAGTCAAGAACTGGGATGAAGAAGATTAATCGAGTATGGTGCTATGTAACCTTGTTCTTCAGTGGCGTTCATTCATGTAAGTGAATTCTTAAAGCATATAAATTTCAATGCGGCCTGTTAAAAAAGGAAGCTCTCTCTCATCCAGTATGACCATCATTTCAAATCCACTTGAGATAAAGAACTTTCTAATATAGGATACAATTCAAATAAGTATAGTTAACAGGAGCATTGCCATTATGGACAGTACACTGCACTAGCAGAGAGGAGACACTATGGGTGTGTGTTTGTTTTTTTGCTCTGAGAACTCCAGAACTATATTTTTGGACTTTTAAAAAGACATTAAAAGACATTTTTGACAAGATTTTTTTAAAGGAACATTTAAAAGTTTCCTTACATCATAGCAATCCCTACTGCCGTGAGTGTATTCCATGAACAATTGGTATAATTGGAGTAGTTACTGTAAGGACCATGCCCTCTCCTAAAAGCTTGCCCATTCTCTAAGATAGGTTAGGAAGGCCCTCCTCTTCCACCACTTCTGGAATTAGCAAAGAGGCCTTTTTGGGTGCAACAACTATAATGTGGAGCTGTCTGTTAATTTGCTCTCACTCAACTGAGTTTTATGTCACTTGTGGAAGACTGTTGCTTAAAGCAAACTTTTGATTTGTCTGCTGAACTGCTTTCTGTGGTTTTGACTGTTTTATTTGAAAGTTTTATATTGTTATACTGTTGTATGGTTTGATTGCTCTTGTTTTATGGTTTACTAAATGATACTTAGGCTCCTATCCCATACATATCTTTTGATGTTAAGCATTGTCCTCTGCTGGTGCTGACTGCCATAAAGCAGTCAGCAAAAGTCGTAAAAGGAACTCTGAGAGCATGCTTCTCAGCAATTGCTGGGAGCGCCAGCAGGAAGGCCAGCACCTTCCTACCCACTCAATTGCATCTTTTGCCACTTGCTGGAGTGCATAAGTCAGTGGGAGAGGTGGGAGGCAGGGATGAACGGGGGCCGGGAAAGGGTGCAAAGGGGAGGGGGTGGATCGGGCCCAGGAAGGGTGACATCAGTGGTGCCCCTATACTCCTTTCTAAATTCAATCCCATAGCATGGGAACCCGAGGTTCTGTATTTTTCTAGGAAAGGGGTTCTGCCATAGGGACACAAACCCCTTCATAAACTTAGGGTCCAACTTTCCAATGCTGATGCAGCCATGCAAACAAGTTGTGTGCTGTATCCTGTGGTGGTGGGGGGCAGTCACAGAGTTCTAAAGAAGCACTTCTGATGGTTAACAGTCTAATCCCATCCATTCAAGCTTGAAGATGTGCAATGGACAAGGTATCTTTTGAGGAAGAGGAAACTGTGGTAGGAGTCTGAAATGAGGTAGCAGTCTGAATAAAATATAATGCCATATGATGGAAGGAGGAATGGGTTTCAAACAGAAATGCTTAAGAACATAAGAACAGCCCTGCTGGATCAGGCCATAGGCCCATCTAGTCCAGCTTCCTGTATGTCACAGCGGCCCACCAAATGCCCCAGGGAGCACACCAGATAACAAGAGACCTGCATCCTGGTGCCCTCCCTTGCATCTGGCATTCTGACATAGCCCATTTCTAAAATCAGGAGGTTGCACATACCCATTATGGCTTGTAACTGGTCACTGATTTTTCTTCCAGAAACTTGTCCAATCCCCTTTTAAAGGAATCTAGGCCAGATGCCATCATCACATGCTGTGGCAATAAGTTCCATAGACCAATTACACGATGAGTAAAGAAATATTTTCTTTTGTCTGTCCTAACTCTCCCAACACTCAATTTTAGTGGATGTCCCTTGGTTCTGGTGTTGTGTGAGAGGGTAAAAAGCATCTCTCTATCCACTCTGTCCATCCCCTGTATAATTTTGATGTCTCAATCATGTCCCCCCTCAGGTGCCTCTTTTCTAGACTGAAGAGGCCCAAACGCTGTAGCCTTTTCTCATAAGGAAGGTGCCCCAGCCCAGTAATCTTAGTTACTCTCTTTTACAACTTTTTCATTTCCACTATGTCCTTTTTGAGATGTGGTGACCAGAACTGAACACAATACTCCATGTGTGGCCTTACCATCGATTTGTACAATGACATGATAGCCGTTTTGTTCTCAATACTTTTCTAATGATCCCAAACATAGAATTGGCCTTCTTTACTGCCGCCGCACATTGGGTCGACACTTTCATTGAGCTGTCCACCCCCCCCCCAAGATCTCTCTCCTGATCTGTCACAGACAGCTCAGAACCCATCAGCCTATATCTAAAGTTTTGATTTTTTGCCCTAATGTGCATGACTTTACACTTACATTGAAACGCATCTACCATTTTGCTGTCCATTCTGCCAGTTTAGCGAGATCCTTCTGGAGCTCCTCACAATCACTTCTGGTCCTCACCACTCGGAAAAGTTTGGTGTTCTCTGCAAACTTAGCCACCTCACTGCTCAACCCTGCCTCCAGGTTGTTTATGAACAGGTTGAAAAGCACCAGTCCCAGGACAGATCCTTGGGGCACACCGCTTTTCACCTCTCTCCATTGTGAAAATTGCCCATTGACACCCACTCTCTGCTTCCTGGACCTCAACCAGTTCCTAAACCAGGAGAGGACCTGCCTTCTAATTCCCTGACTGTGGAGCTTTCTCAGCAGCCTTTGGTGAGGAACCGTGTCGAACGCCTTCTGAAAGTTCAGATATATAATGTCCACAGGTTCTCCCACATCCACGTGTCTGTTGACCTTTTCAAATAATTCTAAAAGGTTTGTGAGGCAAGACTTACCCTTACAGAAGCCATGCTGATTCTCCCTCAGCAAGGGTTGTTCATCTATGTGTTTTGAGATTCTATCTTTGATGAGGCATTCCACCATCTTACCAAGAACAGACGTTAGGCTGATTGGCCTATAATTACCCGGGTCCCCTCTTCCCTTTTTAAAGATCGGTGTGACATTTGCTATCCTCCAGTTCTCTGGCACTGTGGCCGTTTTGAGGGACAAGTTGCATAAGTTGCATATTTTAGTCAAGCTTCTGTGAAAATTAGTAGTTTCTGCTTCATTTTAAGGAGCAGGGAACCAAATGATTATGCAGGTCTCTTCTTGCCTTGTGGGCTCCCTGAGCGATCTGGTGGACCACTGGAAGATATAGGAGGCTGGACTAGATGAGCCTTTGGTTTGATCCAGCAAGGCTCTTCTTATGTTCTTAGGTTTAAAAGAAGGAAAGATACTGCAAAAGTTGATATGAGTTAGAAACCAAGAGATGAGTTCTCAACAACCATTTTTAGGGCGCAGTCCTAACCCCTTATTCCAGTACTTTCCAGCACTAGCATAGCAGTGCCAATGGAACACGTGCTGCATCCTGCAGTTGGGTGTCACTCACAGAGGCCTCCTCAAAGTAAGGGAATGTTTGTTCCCTTACCTCAGAGCTGCATTGCCCTTATGTCAGTGCTGGAAAACACTGACAAAAGGGGTTAGGATTGTGCCCTTAATTTCATAAGATTTTCCAAGGGCAGCAAACATGTTAGCAAAAACAGAATAAAGAACCTGAATAAAAGAATCTTAATAAATTGACCTCGTTAAAACTAATTTCTGCTTAACATGACCAAAAATTTTGTTCAATAATGAACGGAGAATAGTTGGCTCAGAAATGTTGAGAACTATGCTTTAGGCAACCGTATGAACATGTACCCAAGAGTAAACACCATTTAATGTAGCAGGACTTCCTTCTGAGTAAACATGCCTAGAATTGTACTATATAACAAACATCCCCATGTACAGACACTGAAGTGCAGGAAGAAATTGAAGTTTTGAGTTGTCTGTGAAAACCTGAAACAGATCTAAAATATTTTCAAACATGATGGTACAGAGGATTGTTCTCTGCAAATGTCTCCAAAGAAATTTAGAGGACAAGGATCTAACTTTCCAATTAGAAAAAACATATTCATTAGAACAACAAAACTATTACACTCAAAACAATTCTCCATCTTCTCTGAGAAAACTAGCCCCTCTTTTTTTCCCTGCCCCTAATTTTTTTTGACTTTAATGTCTTTTTTAAAAAAGCAATTTTGTTCCCTAAAGGAATAAGAAATGTTGAAATATGCAGGAAAGCACCTTATCACACAATAGAGAACAAAGCCACTTTGTTATTAATCAAGAACATTGTTTCTGGTTATATAAAGGAATTATATAAGCCTGGTACATATGAGAGAACACAGAACGTGAATGTTTTTGGGGCTGTCAGTTTCAGCAGGTAACCTTCAGAGGGCAGCAGAGGATTAGCTGGCTCCAGGCTACATTGCCAACAGAAAGAACTTCCATTAGACTCTGTCTCCCGGTCATCATGCCAGAGGTTAGTCTGCTGAGCTCCCTTTTAAAAAAAAAAAATCTTTGCCATAAGTGTTAAAATTACACAGTCCAATGAAGCTTCTGCTCAGCCGGAAAATGAAACCTCAAGTGAAACAAATTGGCAGAATAAAGGAAAAAATATATATCCCTGGCTTCTCTTCTCCTTTCCTTAAATATCCATAACAGAAGAAAAGAAAATGAACTGGGCAAATGGATGAAGTAAATAAACATGTTGCCTGACAAAATCAAAAGAAAACCTAGCAGTCATACAGTCAAAAGGAATGAAGCCAAACACTGCCTGTTCTCATGCCAAAATTGCCTGCAAACCCCCAAGGCACCAAATTCTGTTATTTTGAGACAAGGTGCTTTTCTGAGCGACTAAAAGGAAAGGTGGGGTATACATGCAAAAAAACCAAGCCACAATAACAAGGAGTCTTGCTGCACCTTACAGACAAACAGATTTATTATGGAACTAGCTTTGATGGAGGAGCCCACCTAATCAGGTCTAGCCCACAAAAGCTGATGCCAAATAAATCTGATAGGCTGCAGTCCTGGGGGAAAGTCCTACTAAACTCATTGGGGCTAACTTATGAGTAGACATGCACAGGATTGCACTGTTATTCTTTAAGATGTCACAAGGTTGTTGATAGTTTTTGCTGCATTAGACTTAGCCCACCCGTTTCAACTCTGTCATGAAAGAAGGCAAAAACATATTCATTTTTTCAAGTTTCACATGGAAGGCATATTTTCAAAACACCTCTAAAGCAAAATGTATCACATCAGAATGAAGGTAGATTATATCAGTTCAGAATGCAGGTGATGGATTGCATATTGAATGCTCTTCCACACAGAAAATATAGAAACCTAGCACATCAGGGAAAAGAGTAGGAAAAGCCAAGGCTAAAATAATTCCCCCTAATTGTAATCATAACAGCTAAAACAACCAGAATAATAACAGCAACAAAGAGTGCAACAGATAGCAAATATACAGTCAGGGATCATAAACCAAATGACAAATGAAACAGAAAATCTTAAGGCGGAATCAAAATTTGATCAAGAATGGTATCTAGCTCACCTCCTCTGGGAGGGAATTTCACAATTTGGGTGCCACCACGGAGAAGGTCCTTTCATTAGTCACTGTCAAACAGACTTTTGTTGGTAGTGGCACACACAAAAGAGCCCTCTCAGAAGATTTTAAGGGATGGGCAAGTCTATGCGCAGGGAATGATGATTGTTCAAATACTCTGCAGTTGCTGCACTGGCACAAGAAGACAATGGTATTGTGTTGAAAGTTTCTGAATGGACTTCAAGTGCTGCCCTGTCTCAAACACGTTACAATAATCCAAACTATACGTAATTAATGTATGGTCAACCATGTTAAGGTCTGTTCAACCCAGGAATAGATGTAGCTGGCACAGCAGCGTAAGCTAAGCAAAAGTCACACACCTGTCCCAAGTCACAGCCAACACCTAAGCATCCAGGTGCAAAACCAGGTCCAAGAGCATCCCAAGCTGCAAGTCTGCTCTTTTAGATGCACTCCCTCAAGATGAGAAGGATGACAATTTATTTCCTGGGTCATACGTCTTCCTACCAAAAGCATGTGTATCCTGTTCAGACAGATGAACATGTGTCAACAATACTTTAATTATAGGAGTGCCTGCTGTAGGACAGGCCATAAGATTAAAAATGGCTTTTGGGTACTCATCCAATGCTATGGTTTAAGGAGGTGAAAAGAATAGCATTTCAGCTGCCTGGCATTTAGGAAGCCTTAACTGGCTCATCTCCAATGCTGAGTCTTTCTTTTGCATATATTTAATTAGAAATATCTGAAATATGATGCAAATTGTAGTAATGAAGCTGCTACCCATTCAGAAAACAGTGGCATATTTATGACAAACATTCTCTTGTTCCTATCCCACTTTCAACAGCTTCTTATCCATTAATAGGTACACATTTCAAATATTTGTAAACTCCTGTGTTCTTACATTCCTTAATCATCACTTCACCAAACAGTATATATTTAGTTCTTTGAAATATTCCTGGTTAAAACAATCTGTTAAGCTTTTCCTCAGTTGCTGTGGCTCCTCTTGCAAAATCTCCCAAACTGTCAATAGTTTTCAGCTGAAAGTATGCCTACTGTTTTTATTCTTATCTGTATATATACCATATTCTTTTTACAATGAAACAAGGTTCACAATAAAGTGTGGCTTAACTGACATACGTTTTCAAGAAAAAAATGGGAGACGTTTCTTGATGGCAACATAGCCAAAGTTCTAGGAAACATGCTATCACAGTATTGTAGTAAATGTTCTATTATTATTCTGTTTCTTGATGACATTTCCAATTTTTTCCTAAAATACCCCTTTGATCAATTACCACTATCACCACAACAGAGAAATCGGAGTCGCTCAAATCAATTAAAACAATTGATTAAATTGGCATAAATTTGCATACCACAAAATGACAGTTTTTTTGGGGGGGAAGCATTTTTCATACAATATGCACATATGTGTCACAGACACATTCTCTCTTGTGTGTGAGAGAGAAGGGAGAGTATCTCTTCTGCAATGATGCCTGTTATCTACTGTTTTTATAAGTATTCCTTAAGTATTTTTGCCCTCCTCCAACTGGTGGCTCCCCCCATTTTATTTATAATTTATTTTCTATTGTTATATTGTATTCTCTATTTTTTCTTCTGTTGTATATTGTATATGTATATGTGTGTGTGTATTTTTTTTAATCTATAAATTGTAAGCCACCTAGGGCATGTGCTTCAGCAAAGGCAGGGTAGAAATCTTTTAAATAAATAATAAATATTAAAATAATTAATTTAAAAAACCTGTAGCCCATATAATTATTTCTTAGCGTATTAGAAAATTTTAATACATTAATGTAATGGATCAAGTAATCAAGGTTGTGGCCCTAATTAGGACTATGAATATCTGTACAGCTAGTCTTTACTTGTTTTATTCAACATATTGATTCATTCAACGTGGTTTCGTTTTAAAGCTGGTCACTCATTTTTATTTCCATGGCTGATCATTGTAGGGCTACTGGAAGCCACTTCCTCAAGGCATTCTGGAGTGCAACAATGCTTGTGGAGCAATAGGAAAGCGCTAAACAAGCCTGCCACTTGAGAGTGTTATTGAACCCGCCTACGGTAAAAATTGGTTTCATGATAAGTTGTTTTACTTAAAGTTGCAGTTTCCAAGAACCTATCAACAACTTTAAGTGAGGACTTGCTATACTTTGTGGTTCCACACAAGTGCAGAAAAGGCTCTTGTAGCATTTGGAATAGAATTTGGCATCCTGCAACTTCAACACATGCGCTCTCTTCACAAAATAAAATTGTTTTCTAGTGCTTATGACTAGTGGTGTTCTTAAACATTTTTATTTTTTCAGAGATTTCATTTTTTCCCAAGAAGGAAAAGTGCAGAAAGTGGTGTTATGTGTTTTTATTTCAAGAGTGCCTTTTTATACGTTATAATCACTTTAAAAATATACTAGATAGGTGATATAGGTGGTATCATGCTAGCAGACACAGCCACAATCATGACCCATGCATGCCCTCCAGGCCAGCCCAACCAGCTCACCATGAACAACATGCAGAGGTGTTTTGTTTTTTTTTTACAAAAACGAGAAGTGCAGAAAATGGTGTTATGTGTTTTTATTTCATTATCAGTTATCACCAAAAAAGTCACACCTCTACTTAATTCTGTTGTGTGTGGGCAGTGTCTAATGAAATTTCTAAAGCCAGAGGGGAACTCAGGGTCTCCAGGGATCAGGTGGTAGAATGTCAGGCTCTTCATAACATCTGGTTACTCCCTAAGGCCAGCAGAACTAGAAAAATCAGAAAATGTAGGCAAATCTGCTCAACTTGCTTAATTTTGCCTGCATTGGCATAAAAACTTGGGTCACCTGGGCACACCATTTTTAATCAGCGTTCACACAGCCCAAACTACTTCCTTTCTCAGTAGCTATTGTGGTATGAGATTATTTTTCTGTAGACATATCATTATGTCACAGTTTGAAAAGATGAACAGTGAACTCCGGTTTCTCACAAATCTGCAGTTGTATTTGATCAACTCTATTGCAGTTGCCTGATACAACATATATCCATACTGTATTTTCTTCTGAGCTAAAGATGGGTAGCCCAATCCTAAACTGCCCTGAGTGTGGGGCAGCCACAGCACTGAAAATAGCTGCCACAGTATCCTAAGCACACCGGGCAGTTGTCGGCGGCTTCCCCCGGATAAGGAAAGTAGCCCCACAATGGGACTACTCGATTCTGTGGCAGCCCTTAGGCTGGCGTAGAATCAAGTGCCTGTGTGTCAGACTGCGAGGCCTGACACAGAGCTCAGGATCCGGTGGAGCTGAGCTCCACTGGTCCAGCTCTCCTCCCACCCTGCTCCCTCCCCTGGCACACCTCCTCCCTGCACTCTCCCACTCTGGAACATCTCCTCCCTGCCTCCCCCCACACCTTCACCTATCTCACCATGCCTGGCGGTTTGGGTAACCGCCAAGCGGCAGAGCACCAGCTTTCCACTGGTACTAGCCCTGCGCTGGGCTAGCTGCGGTGTTGGGCCAGTGCTAAGGGCTCACAAATGTGCTTTATGGCACATTTGTGACAGTGCGTGCTGGCGATGAGCTGGCGTGCACTGTTTAGGGTTGCACTCTTAATTCTAAACATGGATCAGCGTATTTTCTGATGGGTATTTTTCACTTCTAAACCCACAATTTTTGTGAAGCTGACTAGTCATGTGTCATTTAGTGACAGAGATGCGAACCAGCACCTCTGTCATCAAGTGAGGCTTGATGCTATATGAAGCCTCTGAAGACTGGGGGAAGCCAAGCTCTCTTTGCCTCCGGAGGCTTTTTTGAGCCTCGCAGACAGTGTGCCAACGTGTCCTGCTTCTGTGAGGCTCAGAATGTCTGAATTGCTCGAGATCCAACTTACAGTTTACCGAGGAAACCAGAAGTCATGTCTCTCACGCGATTCGGGTGTTCAGAGCTTCACAGAGGCAGTGTACAGTCACACACTGCCTCTGCGACGTTCAGAAAAGCCTCTGAAGGAGAGGGGAGCAGAGCTCCCTTGGGCTTCAGAGGCTTGGGGTGTGTGTGCAGCGACCAGCAGCAATATCGCATAGGCAGCCCATCGCTTACCAGAGCGTCGCAAAGCGATGCTCACCTGTATTCTAAAGACTGGATTCCTCTAAATTAATATAGCCTCTATACCTCATATGAGAACAAATTAATGGGTGAGTCAAAAGTGCCTGTTACATTTTAAAGTATATACTCACATATTATCTCAGGACCCTTCATAAACAAAATGATAATATGTGTTTTTGGGAAATAGGGGGCAGTGCCACAATTGAAAGGGTGACAGGCAAAGGGAGATTTGGCAGTGGAGGGTGGGCAAGCCTTGACAGGAGAAGGAGAGTTGATCAACAGCAGATCATCCCTCTTTCTGGCCCTTTCTCCTTCCTTGGTGGCCCTAGCAACTGCCATAAGAGTCTGAAGCTGCTGTTTCTGCATGCCAGGTTGGTGAATAATAAGACCACCCTGAGATAAAATTATGCACGGGAAGGATAGATAGCTGCTCTTTTCCCTCTCACACAACACCAAAACCAGGGGACATCCCAAAATCGAGTGTTGGGAGAGTTAGGATAGACAAAAGAAAACATTTCTTTACTCATCATGTAATTGGTCTGTGGAACTCCTTGCCACAAGATGTGGTAATGGCATCTGGTCTAGATGCCTTCAAAAGGGGATTGGACAAATTTCTGGAGGAAAAATCCATCATGGGTTACAAGTCATGATGTGTATGTGCAACCTCCTGATTTTAGAAATGGGCTATGTCAGAATGCCAGATGCAAGGGAGGGCACCAGGAAGCAGGTCTCTTGTAGTCTTGTGTGCTACCTGGGGCATTTGGTGGGCCACTGTGATACAGGAAGCTGGACTAGATAGGCTTATGGCCTGATCCAGCAGGGCTATTCTTATGTTCTTACCACAGCAAAACCTGACCACCTTGCATGATGACTAGAGGGAAGCATCTAATGGTACTTTTTTCTATTGGCTATGTAGCCTGAAGCCAGCTGGTCCCCTGCTGCCCTCTCAAGACCAACCTGAGTCCACAGCAAAAATGACAGAGAAAGATGCCAAAGGCCTTCCTCAGATCAAATCATGATAGGTGATTGATTTATTCCATATTCATCCTGATGGAGCATGAGATTCTGATAAGGAAGACTTGCTAAGTACTGGGTAGGCATTGCTATGTTTTTACATTCTCAATGTCTCTAACACTTTCAGCAATCAAGTCATGACACTATTATTCAGGATTGATTTTATCCTATTTGCTTTTTTATTGTAGAAGCCTATAGGTTCCACATAATGACACTGAACTCTGAATTCAAAAGCATTTAGAGCAGCTGCCCATATGGCATTCATGAGAACACGTAGGAGTCCACAAAGAATGGTCTGCTATCAAAGACATTTTAAGAATCACCATATTGGAGGCCATGGTCTGTTCTAACAAAGCATATGTGTTCTATTCCATACTCAGAAAACCATTTAAAATATTAATAATAAGAATAACTTATCTCATGTAATAAAATCTACTCTCAATGTCTTGGAAAGATTGTCATTAAAAAATATGCAACAAAACCAAGGCAAGCCTTGCAGTAAGCCTTCAACAAAAGGAGAGAAGCACATGAACCACACTGTAGCAAAAACCATTCAAAGTCCATCTTTACTACTTAACACATGTGATGCGAAACAGAAATACATTAAACCTGATACTTCTAGTGCTACTAAAAATAACTAGTCAGGAAAAAGTTGGGGGAAGCAGGTAAAGAGAAGGAAAATCACCTGTGTGGTTTTCCCCAGCTCATCCAAAATAATGTTCATAGAGACCTGCCTTTCAGTTTAACATGAAGAATTTCTAAAATTAATTTTGGTGCAAGTGCACTCTGCATTGTGTTTGTAAGCACACAAGTAAGTTTGTAAGCCGCCCTGGGTCCCATTAGGGAGAAGGGCGGGATAAAAAAAAATAAAGTTTTATTAAGAACCCTCCTTCACCTCTTGTTGTAAATTCAGGGTCAATTAATTACTTCCTACTTCAGGAAAACCACCATTTATCATTATATCCAAACCAGCAAACTATGGTCGGTGCTTGCCTTGCAAAATGGGATACCATGGTTTGCAGGTTTGAATGTAATGATAAACTATGGTTTTCCTGCACTAAGAAGTACTAATTGACACTGAATGTACATGACGATGTGGAGGAGGGAAGGAGAGAGCATAAACACAAGGCAAGTTGCCAGAAACAAGGGGATCAGAAACACTGTGTGTGAACGAGAGGGTCTGAGCTAAACTGTGAACTCCCCCTCTCAGTGGTGTCATGGCAGGGTCAGTCTTATGAAAGGCAGGGCCAGTCTGACGAATGGGTACCTCCTCCTCTCAAGCAGGCAGTCAGGTCAATTTCCAAGTCTTCCTGAGGGGAGGGGCTCCCATGATTGTGAAAAAAGCCTCAGAGATGGTGAAAAAGCCTCAGAAAGTCCCTCCCCAGTGAAAACTGTGGACCCCAACAAAGGATCCCTTGGACATCTCACAGGAACTGAAAGCTTGAGTAGAAGTTCACTGTTGATTTCATATAGGACTAAAGAAGACATCTGTCTGCCTCAACATATAGATATCACTTGTTGACACTAGAAACAACATCCTAGGCCTACGACAAGTATGGGTTGGTGAATAAACAGGTTCAACAGTGTTAACTCTCCAACCCTTCAACCCAAACATATAACTCACAGGTGTTCCAGTATCTGGGTGGTAACTGGTGAACTGTTTTACTGAATTATCACAAAACCGTGATGTTTTGCAGGCAGCACTGTATAGTAAGTGCTGAGCTCTGCTTGCTGCCTGGATGACACCCCCCCCCCCCATTTTAAAAATGTCATCCAGGTAAGGGAAAAGAAACAGTCACCTCTGCCTGAGATGTGCCACTAATACCACTAAAACTTTTGAGAACACCCTTGGGGAGGTTGCTAACCCAAAGGAAAGGACACGGTACTGAAAGTGCAAGGATTTGCAGAAGAAACTCAGGCATCTTCTGTGATTTTGCAAAATCGGTTCAACCACTTTAGATCTAGGATTCCATGCATCTCTCCATTCCATTGTGGTACTAGAAAGAATACTGAGTAAACCCCGTGCCTCTCTTGACAGAGGGAACTGCCTCTATTGCCCCAATATGAAAGTAGGTGATTAAGGCTGCTAGCATAGCTGCATGTCTGTTTGCATCCCTTGATTTTGGGATCTGCCAGAACCTGTCACTTTTTTTCCTTACAAATTTCAAGGAATAGCCTTTGGAGACAGGACCCATACATCTGATGTTGTGCTGTGCCAGGATTGGGCGTAATCCTGAAGCCTGGTCCCTAACCTGGGTGAGGAACCCCTAGTGTGGTATTATGCTGACTTCTCTTTAGCTCTATTCTCTGCGTTGGAAGAGTGGGAACACTGGAACTTTCTGTGGAAGTTCCTAGATTTGTGCCACTTGGATCTGAATTTAGATGGCTCTCTGTTCCTTCCTACAGGATGAAAAGCTTTAGTTGGTTTCGGTCTTCCTGGTCTTGGAACTGTGGAAAGTGCTTTGTGTTTGTCCTTGTTTCAATAAAAAAACAGAGTCTAATTCTTGTCCAAATAACTTATATCTGGGGAATGGAGAACCCAGCAATCTAATTTGAGATTGTGTAGCCACAGATTTCTTCAGGCCACCACACAGGTGATAGCTCTAGAATAGGAGAGCATCTAGCAAACAGTAAGCTGAGAAAGCAGCTGAGAGGGATACCTTTTTAAAAATGTCTTTGATTGGTTTAGATAAGGTGGGGTTGTCTTTAACCAGTTCTTTCACCCAGAAAAAGGTGACTCAGGAGAAAACGGAATTGGCTACTGAGGCTCTGAGAGCTAACAAAAGCCTCAAAAGCTCTCTCCAGCTACACTTCAATGCGATTGTTGCAAGGGTTCCCCATCTGCAGGGATCACAGCATGAGAAGACAGTGCTGCAACAGGTGCATCCACTGATCATATGTTGAATTTAACTAGGATTTCCTTAGGAAGAGATTCAAACTTACTCATAAGTCTGGTGTCTCTTTAGCCCTGCAGTGAGGAGGACCCTTCTGTCTCCATAATTTTAGGATGAGTTCTGAAAAAGGGTACCTCTGCTAGCCTCAGTGGACCCCAAGAAAAGAGACTTTCCAGAGAAAGAAGTTAGAGTTCAGCACTGGGCCCGTATTCTGAGGCTTAATGCTCAATGACTTGATAGCCCTATCCAAAATCCTAGAAAAAACTTTCCCTGGAAAGAGGTGGTTGATGTTAGCCTCTGCACTCTCGACATCCTCACCATTCAAAACAATGTGACCATCCTCCTTTGACTTTCTGGTCCTTTGCTGAGCCTGAATCTGAGGAATCAGATTGGCCTGAACATTATGAGTTGGAAGGGATAGGGTTCATCAAACACTTGAAGCATGCTTTCCCTTTTCCAATTTAAAAAAAATATACATTATATAATATCACACTGAACAGACAAAAAATAATAATCTGGCTGTCCACTGAACTGTTTAAGAGGGAACAAACACAGGCCAGGCAAAAAGAGCGGGAAAAGCAAACCTCTTACTGGGTTACTCACTGCATATGAAGAAAATGTTGCCCGCTGAGGTAAAGAAAATGGAGCTCAGTGAGGTAAAAACAGAGCCGGTGCTTGTGAATGTTGGCCAGGCTCTGGGAGTGCTCATGAAGAGGAGTGCCTGATCATCCCCAAATGCTGCAATAGCACCAGGTTGATCGAGGGGCCTGCCACTGTCCCCCAAACCTGCCACCACCTCAGAGAGGCGTGGACCAGGCATTGCCAGCCCAAACAGTTGACGTACAAATGGCGCCCAGTGCCAAGACCGTATCTGTCCTTCCATCTACAGGACCCTCAGGAAGGCTCTCAGAATCAGAAGGCAAATCTGGGGGAGAACCTGGGTCTGCCATAGCAGCACCAACAGTGTTGCATATCGTCCAGGGTTAGAATGCAGAACCCAGAAACAGGCTCACAGCCCCGTTTGTTCGTGGCCAGGTGCTCCCATTCCCTCTCAGTGATGATCTTACTCACCCAGAGTCAACCTGTTCAGGTGGTGGCTGGGCAGGAGGGGGTCTAGATGATAGACTATCACCACTCTCGGACCTTGCCTTCTTAGCAGCAGGCACCCCATCTGGAGGGGGGCTGGGCCAGAGGTGGCAGCAGAAGAGAGCTCACCACCTTGGAGAGCATGGCTGCAGCCAGTCTCTTGATCCTCACCTCAATGTCATCCCAGTTCAAAGCAGGGGCAGCCTCAGGGTGGGAACCAGCACAGTCTTGCTGTACACTGGTGGAATCCATCCAGAAGAATAAAATTGGGGCACTCACCAGTCAGAGGTCTTTGCTGCAGGAGATACTGAAAGACGTCAAGGCAAGACCAGATTGCATGCACCAGCCTGCTCCAGAGCCCAAATTGTGGGGAGGGTAACAGGTTTAGGCTGCAAATTCCACTGGTCACTGCAAGATTGCTCCCTGGTTCTGCAAAGCTGCAGAGCAAATCGGAAGTGGGGCACTTGGCAGTCAGACATAGCAGCAACAGGCACCCAGGATTGGGGCCAGGTCAAGCAAAGTAGGACTGGAACCCTTGAGTAGAAGAGGCACCATGTTGGATCTAAGATGGCCGCCAGGTACAGAACTGCCTGTGCTGCAGTGGAAGGCTCAGTCAGGTCTCCCTGGTGCTTTGTGCCAAAACAAAATGGCGGACATGCACACTGGGAGGCTGAAGAAGAGACTGTTGCTGCTGAGTGTCACATAGAGGCCTCAGCCTTCAGGAGAAATGGTGGGCAGGCATGAACAGTGAGAGAGAGCCACAAAAAAGGCTAAACCCTCTCCTCCACAAAATGGAGGCTTAATGAGGTCCTGCAGCCTCCTGGCTGCTTTTGAAGGGACCTCATGTGTTTTCCAAAACAAAGTAAAAAGAGAAAAATTGAATACAAAAATATTTGCTGGAAGACCACAGGAAGACCCAACCTTTGCCTACAGAAGCTAGGCCAGTCTGGGGAATCATTGAAGCCCTCCCCTCAAGAAGACTTGGAAACTGACCTGCCTGCCTGAGAAGAGGAGCTACTCAGTCGTAAGACTGACCCTGCCATGGCACCCTTGGAGAATGTAATGATAAACTATGGTTTGCCTGAACTGGGAAGTACTAATTGACACTGAATGCCCATGACAATGTAGAGAAAGGAAGGAGAGAGCATAAACACAAGGCAAGTTGCCAATCCTTCACACCATAGTTTAGGGGATCAGAAACATTGTGTGTGAACTCTTTGTTATTTCTAATGGGATCAAATGCTCATGAAACTGATTGATTTTAACAATTCAACCGGTATTTAACTATTGTCTGACAAAACTTATTTAACACTGCCTTCCCCAAAATGTAATCTGAAATGACACCCTGCATAGAAGAAAACAAAACTGAAACATACTGCTACGTTTTCTTTTTGGCATATAGTCCTTCTTTCAGAACAAGGAGCTTGTTTTCTTTTTGCTGAAACAAAAATATTTTTATAAGGGATACATAATTTACTCACAGTGGTTTCTGAGTGGAATCACTCTTCAGGTAAATCACTCCAAGCTTTGGACCTAGCGCAGACATTCATTGGGACAAAGAATGAAGAAGAGCTGGGCCTGTACTGGAAATAACCAACAAAATGAAACATGATGAGGCTGTTCACAAATTATCTCAGGAAAAATTAAACCAGGATAAACAGTAAATTAGTCAAATTTGCAGATGACATTATTCTAAGATGGTGAAACTGTTTGAAATTGCAGTATATTTCTCTACTTTTCAGTAAAGGATGTGCCTTTTTGTTATAGCAGGGTGGCCCTTTGAGCTGTGTGCTTCAATACAATTCAAAGTTATATACAGTTTTAATTTCTGTGGAATTGGAAGGGGAATAAAGTCAATAAAAAGATGTGGGTCTCTTATAAGGCAATACTGATTAATGGGCTTTCTACATAACTCCTCATACTAATGCTTTGATACTCCTCTTTCCCCTTTCCATAAATTGGATTGTGACCCTTCATCACTTGTTGGTCTCCTTCCCTGAGCTGCTCATTAATCAGCATCACTTCTCTGATATGGTCTGTCATATCCTATTACTTACAATACACAAGAGCAGAAGATGCATCTGCCCTCCACCTAACATAGTACACACATGCTAGAAAGTGTCTAAATTTACTCTCTTTCAGTTTCCTTCACTTGGGATGTAAATTAAAACCAATCAACAACTAACTATTGCTCCCCTGCTTGGATAGTTTATTTACTGTTTTATTTATTTACTGTCTACTTATAGAACATACCTGTTCAAACTGTACAGTGCTTTTTACAGATCTGAACTAAGACCTTACGTGATCTAACTGGGAGTTAAATATCTCTGTATTCTTGAGTTTAGATTCACTTATCTTATATCAGACCCTGATTAAGCAGTGTTCTGCAATTACACAAAGTTAAGAACACTTAGTGAAATTTCACCTACTGGATTTAAAGAGTCATTTTGGCCTTTTCAAAAGGCAGAAAGTCAAAAATGGTTTAATTCATGATTCGTGCTTGCACAGAAACACAATTGCTCGCTGGACAATTTCACAAAATGTTAACTTTTCATTAATTAATTAATTAACAGGTATTAATTTAGATATTCAATACACATTTTAGACAGTAAAACTGTATATGGTCATAGTTGTAATGCTGAAAAAGCAGCAAGAAAAATATATTAACAGGAAAAAGTGTCAGAAAAGTAGTAGTGTTGTGCTGGGAAAAGCATAAAAGAAAACACATGAAAAATGTGATGCATTTTTACACAGCACCATGGATTAACACACACCTGCTTTCAAGCTTTTGTACTAATTGAACCAACAGTGGGAAAGCCAAATTCTAATTTCACTAGCTCCTTTCAGCTCATTTATTGTATCTATGGATAAGTGAATTTGACTATGCTGTTCCCTTTTCAGAACTGCTTTGTTTTGGTCACACACAGAGCTTTACATTTGGGAAGGCATTTTGCTAGGGGTATCCCAAAACCTGGAGCCAACGTTGATACAAATAACCCTTCGACTATAAATATCAAGGTGGCGTTATTAAATACTGATGGTAATACACTCAAGTTGTGCTTGGAGTGTATATAACCATCCACAATTTGTGTCTGGTTTGAACTAGCCCTTCCAAAATATGTTTGGGGTTTGGACTGGTTTCCATTTATTATTGAAGGGCTTTGGCTGGGAAACTCATAAAAAGCTCTAGACAATATTCAACTGCACAAACTAAGAAATGGAAAAAGTCAAATTCTCTTTCCTAATCACTGATGGAATAAAACCCCTGTACTGCAGCTAGCATGTCTTGCAAACTGTATTCTGTGCCATAGCCAACGTATTGTGCCTATTAGGCCAGAGGGTGGTTTTTGCTCACAGAAGAGGAAAAACACCCAATCATGTTGCGTACACCAAGAAAGATATTTTGATTCTTATTAGGCAATGCGACATACCTGTCACAATGAATGCAGAATTTATCATTTGGAAATTATTATTATTACACAATACACATTTTAAAAAAAAGTTGAGATATTTCACACCAAAGCTCTGCTTTACCAAGAAGGGAAGGTCAGAATTTCTCTACCACACCTAAAATGGTTTATTTCTGAAAATCAAACATTTCTCTGTGTTAAATCATTTTGAGTGGACTTTCTAATGGGACTGGATGCAACTACATCCAGTTTGTTAAAGAGAGGTTCAATTTCCTCTCTTTGGAGGAAATGTTTGTTCAAAAACAACAACAACAACAACAACAAAAAACACCAGGAAAAAAAAAGCTCCTTTCCATCTATTCCAAAGAGCATTCTTCTGGGTAAATCTGGAAATGCAATAAATGTTTATACAGTAAAGTCTACATCATGTTCCTAGTGTTTGTCACACAATCTTTCTTACTTATCTGTAACTAGTTCTCAGTTGCGTTTTCATCTGACACCCTATAAAATTTCACTTTGCTCAAGATGTAGTTCTTGCTTAACCAACTGCAGCTCAAATTTGGCACTTAGAAACATGTTTTCAACTCAATTATGACTGAATGAACTTTCAGTTTCTAGAGGTCAAGTAAGGACAAGGGAAGAATGTTTATTCTGAAGATCCTGAAAAATTATTTTGCTTTTCTGCCCGTTGATAACACTGATTCTGAAAAACTGTACTGTTTAGGTCAGAAATGTATATCATCATCAGCAGCAGCAGCAGCAACAACAACATTTATATACTGCTTTTCAACAAAAAAAGTTCACAAAGCAATATAACAATATTACAATCAATAAATAAATCAACAATAATATAATCAACAACAATATAAATCAATAAATCCAGAAAGGGCTCACAAACGTAAAAAAAGATGCAGAAGAACACCAGCAACAAAAAGACACTGTCCTGGGGTGAAAAGGGACCGTTTTCTCCCTGCTAAATATGAGAGGAGCACCACTTGAAAAAGTGCTTTTCAATCTTTATACTGAGTGTTTTCAGTTTAAAAAGCTCTGGCAGCACCAACAACCTTAGCATCAATGTTTCCCTCCAGCACTGGGAATCAGGAATAAGCTGATTGGACCATGGCAGCCATTTTTGAGTTCAGGTAAAGTGACCAAGAGCATCATAGATAAATCCATGCTGGGATGAAGGTAGATGAATCTTGGGGTATGTAAAGCAAGAAAAAAGATGGAGTTTAACATGCCATGTCTAAGGATAAAGTGACACAGGATTAGTAGTAGCCCTCAAAATAGGGAACTAGGGGCCCAATCCTATTCAACTTTCCAGGACCAGTGGAGGCACAATGCAGCCCCAAGTTAAGGGAACAAATGATCCCATACCTTGAGGAGGTCTTTGTGACTCACCCCCCCCCCACCACAGGATGCAGTGCATGCTCCATTGGCACAGCTGCACCAGCACTGGAAAACTGGGTAGGATTGGGCCCTTAGTCTACAGAAGAAACAGTAAAAAACCTGGGATGCTTGGATTGCAACACTGCTGACTGTAAAGTAAAGGGGTAAGTAATCATGAGAGATTACTGCCACCCAAAAGGCTTGAAAGAATTCATGAGAGATTGTGATGTTGCACATATGAACTTTGGGTATGCCTTATCCATTTAGCGGCTAATCATGGAAGGGTTCTGATCAGGATCAGCCTAGCAATGAGAGTGACTGAATTGCTTGCTTCAAGCAGCAAGTTGGAATTAGCATCTAATTGTCCTGCCCCCCCCCCGACTCCTCTGACCTGCCATCCACCAAGCTGCCTGAATTGGCTCTCCAATCTAGCTGCAGCCCACCTCATCCTCCAGTGCCTGTGGTATGGTGAAAAGAAAAAAAAGCTGCTGCCACCTCCTCACCCACGTAGCTGCTTAGGAAAGGAAATGGGTGGGCAAGCAGAAGCGGAATGTGGTGATCTGGAGCCCGCCACCTTTCCCCACATCTTTCACTCCAGCGCCGCTTCTTCACTCTTGCTCTGTACAGTTCTATACAGGGATTTTAAAATTTGTTTTCTTTTGCTGGAGGTGGGGGAGAACAAAGAAAATTCCCCCACAAATCAGGCAACATCTCTACTTGGCCTGCTCCTGGTTTGATTCCCCTATTTGTCTTGATTACATGATGAAAGTATGGCCCAATTAATGATAATCGAATTATTTAATGTTTACTGGAACTTCAAATGAGCTGAGAAACAGTGCAATGGTACCTCTGGCTGAGTAAACAGACAATAGATTGCAGTAACTGTTTACTTTTGAGCTGTAATCCAAGTGTAGCTGCTTTATTACTGAGAATTCATGGGGTAAAAAGTGCCCTGAGGCAGATAATGAAACTTCTTTATTGAAAGAAAGTACAATTTCCACCAAGGACTGCTACCACAGGAAAGAGAGTCGCCACCACCTAAAATCGCCACAGACCGTTAAAATGAATAGAAATTGGCTGTGTCACAACAGTGAATCCATCCAACCCATTGCTTTGGCTAGTTATGACAAATGAGTTTTAGGAACATTTAATTGCCAAGGAACCCTGTCAAAATATTGGTGATTTTTCCAAATCTGTTCAAAATCACAGAGATGTCAACTGAAGTCTGAGAAGAGGACATTATTTTTCAGAAAGCACAAAAACAACAACAGTATTAGAAGAGAATGACTAGTCTATTCTCTGCAAACTACTTCAATTTACCAGTATTTTGCTGTTATTTCATCTTCAACAATATCTTAGCTCCATTGTTTTCAAAAAGATAGTTGCAAATTATTTGTTCTCACTGAACAATGGAATGGAAAACATCATCTAATTATGGTACGGACATCATCAAGTTGAATCTCAATACTAAAACCATATTTTTAAACCAATTGTATTTTTCATGGGACCAAGGTGAACAATTTGGGGTGGGTGGACATGGAAAACAAGTGCAAAATGACAAGTGTTGTACAAGCGTTGTGGGGATTCAGACACACTGTTATTATTTGTATGAAATATTTTCCAAAGTTTTCTATTTTCCTTCCATCACTTCATTCCTCTTAGTACTCTGTACCGGGAAACTTTCAGTGAATGCTTTCAGGCTTTTTAATATAAAATTGCTGTGACTTTAGGTGGGTTGTTAATGTAAATATTAGTACTGAAAGCAACTTCGAAGTACAGTATCAACACAGCATGTAAAACCATACATGAATTATCATAATAGCTGCTATTCAGTATCAGTCTTATTCACTTGTGATTTATTGGTATTCAGCCTTGTGTGTATATTACTAGCCATTTGAAAAGCTACAGAAATTGCAACCTTTCGTGGTAGGCAAGTGAGCCTAATGTAAAAGAGATTCCCCCCCCCCCAGCCTAAAACGAGACTAAAAACTCTCTGGCTTTAGAGAGGCCAATATGTTACTGCAGAAACATAGACTGCTGCCATTCTTAGTAGGAGACAATGCTAAGAATGATTAAAGTGTTTATTTTTTGTTGTAAACCCCCTGCTTTCTAATCCAAGAGAAAGGCAGTATGCAAGTTTTTAAAAATAAATAAATATAAATGAGCTTTTCTCTGTTGTTATCACCAGATTAGGGGCAAACATGCTTAACATGTGGCCTTACAGGTCACTAGTCTGCCCCCTCGGTTTAACTGCATTCAAGGAAGGGAATTATGCAGGGATGGTGGCTATGGGAACTCATTGCTCTGAATGTTACACCCACACAGAGCCACCATATACAGAAGCCCAACTGAAGTGAATGCCTCAGGTAGGGCTGGCTTTTAGGCAATTGGGGAGATTTAACCCAATTGGGCCCCACACATGATGGGGGCCCCCACAATGCCCTTCTGCCCACCACTGCTTCCAACTGGCCCAAAATTGGGTCGCTTCAGAAGCAGTGCCCGCCCACTGCTGCTTCTGATTGGTCCAAAATTGGGTCACTTTGGAAGCAGCTCCCACCCACTGCTGCTTCCAGTTGGCCTGAAATTGGTGCCATGAAGGCGACAGTGTGCACACCTCACTCTTTCCCCACCCTTGTAGCTCCTGGCACCATCCTCTCCCCGCCTCGCTCCAGAGTGGACTGCTGTGGATGGGGCAGCAATGGGTCAGATTCAGGGAGCACTGTGGGCTGAGCGCGCACTCACTTCTCTCTCCGGTTGACCTCCCAGGTGCCTATTTTGCACAACCACTAAGGGTACAGGAGTTGTATCTATTTGAATAGAAGCAACAGATTTTTTTTCTTGATCTGGCTCCAATCAAACCAAGAGCTAAAAAAATTAGTAGAGGGGCCCCTGCAAAATTAGAGGGGGGTCTCACAAAAATGTTTCCAATTGGGCCCCACAGCTCCTAAAGCCGGCCCTGGCCTCAGGGAACAGACTGACAGGGGATGACCACTTTTGTTTGCTTGCTAGCCTCCACTGATCCCCCTCCCCACATTCCCTAGATTGGTAAAGGAAAAGGGAGGCAAAGAGGAGTGTGGAGGAGAGGAGGGCTAGAGCGTTAGAGGAGAAAGCAGAGGCTGGCACATTACCAGGTAAGGGGAACAGCATTTGCCATGCTGCCTCAATCGCCAGGCAGTTTTGGGCTGGCCCTGCACCCACGTCACAATTTGTTGTAAAGAAGAATAAACACTTAAGTCTTAAGCTTAACATTTTTAACAGTTTTTTTAACATTGCTAAGAAAATGATATATGATAGATTAACTTCTGCAGAGTGACTAAGCAATTCTGGTTCCATTCTCTCACAGCAGCACTGAGAAAGTACTGGGTAATGTTAATTTGGCTCATAACTCATATTGCTAATAATAACTATTTCAATCTTTCTAATCAAGCAAAGGAAATGTTGGAAATAGTGCAGTAAGAGCTAATTTTTGTCCCTGACTACAGCACCTGCACACACCTCTCCAGCAGAAAGTCACTGACAGAGGCATCAGCTCAGAATTTGGGAGTCTTCAAGAGATACAGAACTAGAAGCAATCCCTACTCTAAAAAACCTGAGTGCGCCACATGAGAGGCAAAATGTATCAGGAGAATGGCTGTACTCAGCTGACACTGATTTCTCCAGACTTTTGTCTGTGTCTCATTTGAAGAAGGTTACTGTTACAACAAGTAGCATGAATAATGTCTCTGTTAAAAACAGAGCTTCAGTTGTCTTACATACCCCCTGGTAACTGAACGTCTAATAAAAGCAAGTTATTTTCAGATATGAAATCTGTCTACCTCCCAGACATACGTATATGCTGCCTCTTACAACTCCTGTTGTCTCATGGGAAGAAGGAAGGACTAGTGATTTGATCTGATTTTATTTTTTTAAAGTCTCATCCTACCTTCTTCAACAGCAGAGAATATGGTTGGGTATCATGAGCTATCAAAAATATTAAAAGATAATGGTACTTACTGTTTTCAAACTGTTCTCCATCTCCAAAGTGCTTGGAATGTTTAAAAAAATTAAGGTTGAGATTCATTTGATTGTACTGTTATCTTTGGAATCAAAATATTAAGACACTGCTAAACTTGGGAAAAGTATATGATTTCAGCAATTCTGTAGTTTTCAGACACATATCTCCCTGTGTCTGATGACTTGAGGAAGCAAAACGGGAAAAAAAATCACTGAAATATGAACCTAAATATAGATTTCTGAAATCTGAAAAACACTTACCAATGAGTAATTGCTATTGAACTCAGCAGAAGTTATTCCAAGTAGACATGCAAAGGATTCTGCTTTACATCTCCAAAATGTGGGCATATCAGTTCAGGATATGACATTCATGTTCTGGGATAACATACCTGTTCTAGTTATGTATATTGCCTCATTCTTCTTCTGTAATTTTATGTACAGGGAAGTGCTGTTCAAGTTGTACATCACAGCACTTCTCTGTACATAAAATTACAGAAAGAGAATGAGGCAACATACATCTTTTCTCCTTTTCTGAAATCTCATGCTTAAAATACGCAGAATTATTATTTTCCAATTACTATTGTAAAGTTCCTCAAGAATTGGAACATGAATATAGCTTCCCTGTCACATGACAAAAGAGATGCCATCATATTCAAAGCACGTGTTTTGAACTCTGGGGAAAATTTAATGCATGCCAGAGATCGCTCCATGACCTCACTGTAATTAATTATACTAGATAGATGACAGAAGGCTCCCTAGTTTGACTAGGGCCCTACACTATCTGTAGCCTAATCTTTAACTCAGCCTCAGTTTAGGTCCCATTTTTTGCTTCAATTACAATTTCTAGAAACAGTTTTGAAAACTGCAGACTGAAGAGTTAAAACAAAAATGTGAATGAAAGTTTGCAATGAAGATTGAACTGGCTTCAAGTAGACAAGAAGCACCAACGCATCTGGAAAATGGAACTTGCAACTGACTGTGCTTTACCATCTGGTGTCGAGAACATATTCTACTTGGGAGTTACATAAGCCATGAAAAAGAAGTACACAACTTCCTGTACTATGTTTTGGCCACTTGAAATGATGCATTGCAAAGTAAACCAACTAAATATGCACCCCTGTGCCTCACTCCAGATGACAGCATGTATTATATAACAGCAATTCCTGACACAAAGACTCTTAATTTAAAAGATCAGGACACAAAGTTTACCCAGGGGTAAATACTCCCTGTGTTTGAGACTTGGGAGCAACTGTTTTGGACAGCTCTGACTCAATCAGCAACATCCCAAACCACTTCTAAAACATAGAGGGAGGGGAATAACAAAAACAACATGACTATACATTAAAACACAAATTTTAACTGAGATGGATGTCAACATCACTGCTTTAGGAAATTACTATTTTTAAAAATTGGACAGCCCAATCCTAACTAGTGCTAGTGCACCTGGCCTGCACTGTCTCTAGTTGGAAGCTGGCTTGAGGTTCTCCTCAGGATAAGGGGATATTTTTCCCCTTTCCCTGAGAAAAGCCCCAGCCAGTCCTATGGGGTTACTCAGATCTCCACCTGCTATGAAGTCAGAACAGCTCTGAATAGCACTGTCTGTCCTGGGAAGGGGGTAGGATATGGAGGAGAAGGCCACTGCCAATCCTTCCCCCAAGGCCCTGCTACCTTTCTGCCCTCCAAAACTCCCCACCTTCCCCCCACATCCCTGTGCCACTTGGTGCCTTACCTGCAGGCTCCGCCACATCCCATGGGGGAATTTTGGCTACTGGAAGTCTCCTCGAGGTAAGGGGACATAGCAGCTGCAATGGGTCAACTTGAATCTGTGCATTATGGTGCTTTTGCAACAGTGTGTGCTAGCAAAGCACATGCTCTGCTAGCACTACTAGACCATACGATTGGGTCATAAGGTTGCTATGGAATGCTATAGGAGCACAGCTGAAATCAGCAGCCTTATAGACTGCCTCTTTTTCAGGAGATCAGTACCTTTTGAACTTCTCATGCAATTCAAAATGGCAGCCAGATCTCATCCTGTCTAACAATCAGGGTTGTATTCTAATAATAAGGTGGACAGAATATGGATTGCAGTCCACTGGTGTACTACTGGCCAATTTCCAGTAGATAAGTAAAGCCCTACTGATTGCTGGGGATTTTTGCAAATAATGCTGGACTAGCTGGGTCTTGCTTTAAAAGGCTACACATGTTCTTAAGCAAGTGTGTGTACTCAGGATAATTTAATACATGCTAGATTCGTTTTTAAAGAGATCTTGAACATCTAAAAACACATGAATAGACTATGGGAATTCTAGTAAAAAAGAGGGATATATCCTACAAGACTGGTCAAGTTCTAATATATATCTTCCAGCAATTTCACAGAATAAGGACAAAATTATCCTCTCAATTACTTGAATACATCTATGATTGATTTCAGCAGGAAACTTACCCATGTAAATGAGAAGAGAACTTGGCCCCCTTTCTTTTCCAAGGAAGACTAATGATCAAATAATTTTCTCACATCTCTGTTTGCACTTTCACAGCCTGGTTACATTGATTTGTGTCTCATAAGTACACATTTCCTTTGTTAGTTACAAATCAATGTTATAGACCAGGCATGTCTGTACATTTCCTTCTCCTTTCATACTGTGAGGAAGACAAGTTCATTCTTCTTGTTTGGAAATGCAAACTTTCTTCTACAACTTTACATGAAAGACCATTAGAATTCCAGCTGTCTCTTAGAAAATAAGAAGCAGTCTTCTATTTTCAATTCACATGCTTACCATTCTGTCTTATAGCAAATCTGCTTGGAAACACTGCCAAAATTAAGGTGGTAGTTTCTATATTCTTGGAGGACTCTTTAGATATACAGAAATATATAATATGTACTTAACATCTTCTGGCAAATGATGGGCTGCACCTCATGATGGCCAGGAAAAATGTATTTGAGAAGAAGCTTGATTGGGAAGGCTCCCATGTTTCTCAATCAGTAGTATGGGTACTACCAGTGGAATTTGAGGTTGTATCTGGTGGTACTCGCAAGACCCCTGGACACCTGCTGCCTGGCAGTAAGACCAGGAAAGTGATGCAACAAACAGTGGTAGGAAGCTTGGCTCAGTGGGGAGAGCTCCAAAGCATGCTTTTCCATGCTCAAGAAAGCCCTCCTGTCCACCCTGAGTTTCTTATTGGCGTTTGTGGTGTCGCATCCAACCTCCCAACCCTGAAATAAACTGCTGATTATGTTGTTACCAGTTACTTCTGGTGTTACTTCAAATAGGTGGCATGGTGGAGGATAAATCTTGAGAAATCCTGCTCTAAACTAAACTGCAAGAGGGAGGGAATTGACTCCACTGTCGATGTGATGCTGAAGGCTGATAAAGGTAACACAGATGATGTAGAGGTTGCTCTGGAGAATGAGACCATGACAAATGGGTTTACATTACAACAAGGGAGATTTCAATTAAACCTTAGGAAGAATTTCCTGGTGGTACAAAGTGTTCAGCAGTGGAACAGTCTGCCTCAGCAGGTGTTAGTATTTTCAGAGGTCTGTAAGCGAACCCATTTATGGGGGAACGTGGTTGTATACAGCCTTCAATGGCAGGAGCTGGACTCAATATTATAGGTTATATTATAGATCCCTTCCATGACTTCATAGAGTCCCTCCCACTCTATGATTATAATGATGCATAAATTGGAAGATTTTATATATATAACATGTTGAAAGTTTTTGAAATAGGGGTGTCAGTTGGTTTTTTTTTAAAAGAGGGCAGCAGGAGAGAGGAAACTGGTCTGCAAGTCACCTAAATTGTTACTAAGTATTCAGAAGGGGAAGTGGAATTTGAATGATACATACTGGGAAGTTATGCATACTGGACGGCTCCCAGTGCATACTACAATTCCTGTTTAGTTTAAAAGGACTTCGCAAGAAGGGGAGAAAGGTAAGAGGGTAGGAGGCCTTCATTGCTTTCTGTGTGGTGGGGAAAGGGGTGGCACTGGACAGCAGATCAGCCTAAACTATATAAGAATATTTCAAGAGTAAAGGACACCTCACCCCTTCAGACTCTTTAGATCAGCAGTTTTCAACCTTTTCCATCTCAGGTCACACTGACCTGGTGCTAAAATTTTGCTAAAATAAAATCAGTTTTTTGTCAATTGATAAGGCACACCATGCTGCTGGTGGGGAATTCACTATCCCCAGTGGTCCTGCTAATAAATAACCCTCCCCCAAACCCCTGTGGCACACCGGCAGACCATTTATGGCACACCAATGTGCCATGGAACACTGGTTGAAAAGTGTTGCTCAGGAACCACCCAGAGTTCAGCACTACTTAACAATAAATTGCTCAGGTTCAGGGCTGGTAGCTAGTCCCAAATCTGATTTTCTGGCACCTACAGCATAACAGGGTAAGCTTTCAAAAGAATAGGAAAGAAAAGAGATTTTTCTCAGCTGTGTCCTGAAGCACCACTCCCAACTGTCAGACCTGAAAAGCACTTCAAGGCTCCTGTTCCAGGTTGACTGCAGTCCTATATAGGAGTGCTCGGGTCCCAACCCACAGTTTGAGAAACACTGCTCTAGTAGAACTGGGAAGTCATATAGGGTTCTGTCACAAGAAAAACACTTGTTCACTTAGGGCCCAATCCTATCCAAATTTCCAGTGCTGGTGCAGACTCAGTGCAGTCCTGAGGAAAGGGAATAAATGTTCCTTTACCTGGAGGAGGCTTCCATGACTACTTTCCTACTGCAGGATGCAGCACATACCTTGTTGGCACAGCTGCACCAGCGCTGGAAAAGTGGGTAGGATTTGGCCCTTAGCCAGCTGAAAGTGAGAGTCTTCCTTTTCTGGGAATAAAAACACACTAGTTAAAACAACCTGATGTTCTACTACAAAATAGTGAACAATAAAAGGAAAAGAAAATTACCAGCCAACTTGATTTCTATTTTTCATTTTTACCCATATCTATTTTTATTTAATACTACAAAGTGATTAACAGTGTTCTGAAACTGTTATTCTTGTTAGAAACTCCATTCTTTAAAAAAAACAGAAATAGAAAGCGCTTTAAATAAAGTCAATTAAAAAGACATGTTAACTATCCTGAAAGAAAAAAAACAAAATCTGGATTTTTGGTATCACACCACATTTGGAAATAAAAATAAAATACAATCAATTGGCTAAAAATGATCTTCTTGCATAGCTTGGGATGGAAAAGGCGTCTCTCCATGACTACCTCCCCCCATGAAAAATAGATAGTCCATAAGTTGTCTTCCTTAGCTTGTTACAGACTACTGCTGAACAGATAATTTAGTATCCTGTGGGAGGCAGACCAATATTTGAAGTTTTCAGAGATTACTCTTTAACTTTCTGCTACTTCCAGTCCAGGTTTCCCAAATACCAAACATTACACAAAAATCGGCATGTAACTTGAGCAAAGAAATTCCAAAAAAATTCATTGCACAACTGTTGGTTAAGGGATGCTCTTGCACTATCCAGTCCTCAAGAGAATCACGCTTGGAAGCCCCAAAATGTCATTAGCTAGAGAGCTAAAGTCCTGTCCTGTGTTTAGGAATCACCAGGTGCAAGGGAGTGGCAACAGGATGCAGGTATCTTATTGTCTTGTGTTCCACCTGAGGCATCTGTCTCAAGTATTACTCCAATATATCAGCCCTGGGGTGAGGCGTGGGCATGCAAGTGGATCAAGGTTTTGGATGTGTAAAGCCTGTCCTTCCATAGAGATTTCAGCTTTCTCAGTGCAAACAAAACATGTTTATATATTTCTGGTACTTGTGTTCTGAACTTCTCAAAATATAACCAAACTCAGAACTCAAACACAGACAAGTTTTTTTTTTGTTTTTTTTAAAGGCAAAAACACTTTTTTGCAATGTCTTGGAAGTGTCTCTTGGAACTCATTCCAAACACCATAATGAAAGTTCTGGCCAAGTAATCAAGAAGCTGGGTGTACCAGATAGAAGAAGTCTTGAATTGCCACGTGGAACCCTGACAAGGAAATCTAAGGAAGGGGGAGAGTTAGAAGTCTGACAGTCCAGAATATAAACTAAGTACCTACCTTTATAAAGAAAGGACGAGAGATAACGAAACCAACTAGAGAATTATGTTTTCTGTATGGATGTAGAGTATGAATGTGAAACCAGCATTTTAATAGAGAAAAAAAAACCTGTTTTCTTTCTTTTTATAAGTAAGCCAAGTAATGTTTTAAGCTCACATTTATCACTAAAATGTCCAAATTTATCTGACAAACTCTGAATTGTACTTCTCTGTAAGAGGCCTATAAACTACCTAAAGAAACTCCCAGTTTTAGAGTCCAGGATGTTGAATTAATCTTCCATTAAATTGGACAGATTTCACCCATGGTTTTGTATTGACTGTGTTCATCATTCTCCCTCTGACTCACTTCTCATGCACTTTCCCCCACGTAGAGTGCTTTTCATGGTCCAAATATATTTTCTGCCCTAGAGAACAATTTCACCTCCTTCTTACCTACTCCTGAGTGATCCAAGTTGGTCAAATTGCATACAGATCTTCCCTTGCATCACTGCTTCACTATCTGTCAAGTTTCAGATCTTCTGTGGGCTAGAATCAGGCAAACACAGATTTTGCTTTAGCAGCTGAGTTGCTTTTTAATGAGCATTTGTCAAGCTCTAGTCAAGAAATCACTTATTTCTGGCGATAAAGGTTAATTTTGCTCAGTTTTCACATTGAAAAGGCCACAGTCCTAGGAATATAGCACCTTTGGTAAACAGAGACATGTTCAACTAACTTAGAACCCAAACCTGGGCTTGGCGCGTCAGCTCAGTGCCAGTGTGCACTGTTGCAAATACAGTGGTGGCTCGCATAACGAAATTAATCCATTCCGCGAGTCCTTTCGTTATGCGAGTTTTTCATTTTGCGAAGCGCGTTTTCCCATAGGAATGCATTGAAATTTAATTAATGCGTTCCTATGGGCAAGAAAAGTCAGAACAAAGTCAAATTTGGTTTACAAAGTGTTTATTAAGTGCTCTTTAAAGGCATACATACTGTACAGAGGATTTCAAAAATGGGGGGGGATGCTGAGTGGGGGGAAGTAAGCGGGGGCGTGGGGGGAGGAGGTGTTCCGGGGAGGGAGGAGGCGAGCGGAGGGTGGATGGAGGGAGGGGAGGAAGCGTTGCGGGGAGAGGGCAGGGGGGAGGCGTGCCAGGGGGAGGGATTGGGGAGGTAGGGAGGAAGGCGTGACCAGTTTCTTCGCTCCACCGGATCCAAAACCTCCATGTCAGGCTCAACACAGAAGCGCTTGATTCATTGCCAAACTTTCCGTTGGTGATGAATCGAGTAGACCCATTGTGGGACTAATGCATTTACCTGGGGGAAGGGGACGAAAGTCCCTTCTCCTGAAGTGCTGCCCGTGGCTGCTCCAAGTGTGTAGGATGCGGTGGCAGCCATTTTTGGCGCCACTGCAGCCCCGCGCAGCTCAGGATTGGGCTGTTAGGCTACAATCCTATATACAAATTCCTGGGAGTAAGCCAACTGAACATAACAGAACGTACTTTTGAGTACACATGCATAGGACTGTACTGCTATTCCTTTCTCCAGATTTGGACAGTCAAAGGAGGAATAAATCCAAGGCTCTTGAATCTAGTAAGGATCGGAGTTCCTGGGCTTTAATATTTGCATATAAGCATTTGTTTATTAGGCAGATGCTGTTTTTCTTATCATTTGTGCTACAGTAGGGTTTGAGTTCCATATAGAATCCAACACAAAGCACTTGAGAATTTAATTTATATATTTAAAAAATGATATTAGGATGAGTTACTGGCATTGTGTGAAATAAGGTGTTATGTAGGATGTCCAGGTATTCTGTAGCATGCGTACAACTCCAAGACAATAAATAAAATAAAATCATCTGTATGCATTTCCTTGGTATTCTGTGGGCTACCAAGTTCATTAACAGATTTGTGTGAAACGAAGGTATTGTGTGGAATACTTTGCCCAAAACATGGCATTAATAGCATAAGCATCTAGGTATCATATTAAAATACCTATGCAAAATATATGAGGTTGGGATAAGCTTATTTTCACTGTGTCCCCCAAAAGCTGCGTTTTCTATAGAATACGTAGGCATTCCATTAAAATCCTAGGTAAAGTATATCAGCTCAGAGGGAAACAAGGTTGTTTTATACCTAGCCCAAAACATGCTAGGCATTGTATAAAATACCCAGGCATTCTCTTAAAATAGCTAGGTAAAGTATATAAAGTCAGAATGAAATAAGTTTATTTCATACTTTGCCAAAACATGGTAGGCATTCTATACAATACCCTAGTTTCACACAATACCAATAACAGATGTATTTTAATTAACAACAAAGATGAACATTTGGAAAGAGAATTTTCACTGAGGGGCGCCTGCAGCAAAGGTGCTTCACCTTCTGACATAACACACAAGTATCAGAATAAAAATCATTCACGTGTAACTGACTGTACCAAGAATGTAACTGACTGGTCTTAAGGCAAGTCCACAGAAGTCTACAGACAAGTTTTGATCAGCACAGAGTCTAATATTCAAGGCAAGATTTCTGAAGGCCCTTTGCCTTCAGGTTCAACTGCAGTGCTAGCCCTCTCTTTGTAAGCAAAACACTGTTGCTAAGTGCTATGTAGACACTTGTTTACATAATTATTACAGAAACTACCCAGAATGCCTGATCCTATGGATTGACTAACTGCAACCACTCCTCCAAAATAGAGCTTTGTACCATTGTTAACTGAAGTAGCATCTTAAGCATATTTCATGAGGAAAAATCATCTTTGTCCATTTCACTCATGGCCTTTCCAGACTACCAGTTTACATCAAATGCACAGCTGTTCATTTGTTGTGTGGGAGTCAGATGCTTTCCCTCAAGGAAGTTCTTCTGTTCTAAGGATATTACATTTTCCCAGCACTCAAAATGCAATTTATTGTTGTGAAAAAGCTACTTTCAATAGGCGGAGGGGCCAAGCTGATTTGCTAAGCTGTGTGAAATATGCTTGAGCTGGGCCAGACTCATGAACACATGTTGAATAGTGTTCAAGTGACACATCCTATTCCACCGATCCATTTTTATGCCATGCTGTGACCCTAGCATCAGTGATCAGCTTACTAAAATGTAACTTACATATTTGCCTAGTCTGAAGATAAAGTTTCAAGTTTCATGACTTCAGTGTTTCCCTTGATAATTAAAATTAGCAATTCTCTCTGTTTATGTAGACAATGGATTCTCTAGATTTTGCCTAGAGTTCAGTCAGTTACATGTCCCATATGAATACGCACTCTGCAGGCTGTGCACCTCTCTCTCTCTCTCTCATCTTTTTTTTTCTTTTTAAACAAGGGTAGCAGCATGGCTATCCCTGGTCCTGCATGACAGCTTAACCATGTTACAGAAACCTCCCCTGGTTATCACATGTGAACAATTCTATTTCAAAGTAACTGTTACACAGCATAGGTTCTATCCAGATTCTTCATTGTTAGGTTTTTTTGCCTCCTCATGTACATCAATAAAAAGAGACAAACAGAAGAACTATTTTAGCAGTATTTATGTTTGCCTGCTTTGTCCAACAAGACAACTAAATGCTTTTGTTTTGGTTTGAAAGTTTCTTAGAATACCTGAAACAAGAAGACACCTGCCATTCGTCAGGATCCTTTTCAATCAGGTTTCAGGCCGGGCTTTGGGACGGAAACCGCCTTGGTCGCCTTGGTGGATGACCTACGCCGGGGACTGGACAGGGGGAGTGCTTCCCTGTTGGTCCTGCTGGACCTCTCAGTGGCTTTCGATACCATCGACCATGGTATCCTTCTGGGCCAATTGGCCGAGTTGGAGGCACTGTTTTGTGGTGGTTCCTCTCCTACTTGGAGGGTCGGTCCCAGATGGTGGTGCTGGGGGATGCCTGTTTGACACCCTGGCCTTTGAGGTGCGGGGTGCCGCAAGGTTCAATTTTGTCCCCCATGCTATTTAATATCTACATGAAACAGCTGGGAGAGGTCATCCGGGGGTTTGGAGTGGGGTGTCATCAATATGCTGATGACACCCAGCTCTATCTCTCCTTTCCTCCAGACTCCAGGGTGGCAGTTGAAGGCCTGGAGCGCTGTCTGGAAGCAGTGAGGATCTGGATGGGGGCTAACAAGCTGAAATTAAATGCGGATAAGACAGAGGCTCTCCTGGTTCGGAAATCCTTGATGCAGGTGCTGGACTATCGGCTTGCTCTGAATGGGGTTGCACTCCCTCTGAAGGAGCAGGTCCGCAGCTTGGGGGTCCACCTGGACTAGCAGCTGCTCCTGGATTTCCAGGTGGCGGCTGTGGCTAGGGGGGCCTTTGCTCAGCTTTGGCTGGTGCGCCAGCTGTGGCCGTACTTGGATTGTGCAAACCTGGCCACGGTGATCCATGCCACGGTGACATTGAGGTTAGATTATTGTAACGCGCTTTATGTGGGGCTGCCCCTGAAGACGGTTCAGAAACTGCAACTAGTGCAGAATGCGGCGGCCCGTGTGGTCACTGGAGCTAGGCGGTTTGACTCTGTCAGCCCGCTTCTCTGGGAGCTACGTTGGCTGCCCATTCGTTTCCAGGCCCAATTCAAGGTGCTGGTTTTGATCTTTAAAGCCCTATACTGCTCTGGGCCAGGGTATCTTAAAGATCGCCTACTTCCGCACAATCTGGCTTGTCCTCTTAGGTCATCAGAGAAGGCTTTTTTACAAGTGCCGCCGCCTAAGGAGGTACGTGGGGCGGCGGCAAGAAATAGGGCCTTCTCAGTAGTGGCACCAACGTTATGGAACGCCCTTTCCCTTGACTTGAGAATGGCTCCCTCTCTTGAGACTTTTAGGCGAGGCCTGAAGACCTTTTTGTTTACACAAGCCTTCTGAGTTCATGGCCTTTTTAACATCTTTTTACATCTTTTAGTATTTTTTACAGGCCTGAGTCCTCTATGATCTGCTGCTTTATGCTCTTTTTATCTGACTTTTTATCTGACTAGTGTTTTTATGGTATCTGTTAATGTGTTTTAATATGTTTTTATCTGTTTGTTAAATTATGTTTTAATCTGTTCTTAACATGTTGTAAGCCGCCCTGGGTCCCTTTGGGGAGAAGGGCGGGGTATAAAGTTTATTATTATTATTATTATTATTATTATTATTATTATTATTATTATTCCTAGGTTCTATTCTTGTCTTCTAAAGAGGATTTACCTTTGGTAGCACCTTTACTCCAAAATTGTTGCTACTGCACCCATGAAAAGATTATGTCAATCACTGTTAAAACAAGTACTGTGGGCAAACTTTTTGGATGCAGTTGTGGACAGGGTGCACCATGGCACCAAGAGGACCTCAGGCAATTATTCAGGTGTTAGCACCTGGCTTTCCTTTATTTGTAAAAACTGAATCTGGCCACATCTCTAAAATAATCTTTCTGGTTTCTTTTCTTTGTTAAGGAACCAAACTACTTGTAAAGCATTAGCTTGACCCTAATCTGTTTATTTTGTTTCCCTAAGTAGCAACTGCTGGGGAGATTTATGGCACAGTCCTGTCGGCAGAACACACATTCTGCCAGCGCAGGCTCTCACAAATCAGCTGTAAAGCGCTTTGCGGCAGCGCAAGCAGTTGGTGCACCAGCAGTAAGGCCGGAGCCTTCCCATGTGCACTGGCAGATGCAGGGGCAGGGTGAGTGATATGAAATGGGGTGGAGAGAGGGCAGATCAGGTTCAGGAGAGGGGCAGGATTGACGCTGGTGGTGCACACCAAATCTCAAGCCCCTTCCTGGGCCTGATTCACCTGCATAGGGCATCGATATTGCCAGCACAGGTCCAAGTTGCCCTCCAGCTATTGTTGGGGCTTATATCAGGGCAAGGGGATCTCCAGCAGTTAAACATTCCTGTGGGATGCAGCGGAACCTGTACAAGCATCACTGCATTGCCGCTAGGTAGGATTAGGCTGCTAGATTCAGATCATAGTATTGGAGAGGGTTTTTTTTAACCCTGTGTCGATCCCAATCCACATTGCCCCCTCCCAGTCTACTTTTGGCCCAATTGTGTCAAAGGAAGATTTTTTTTTCTTGCAACAAATAACAGTTGCAGGATTTGATCCAGACTGAGACCATGTTGGGGCAAAGGACTAAAGTCACCACACATCATGATCCTGATCTAGATCAGACCCTACACTGTAGCTATCAAGGAAAGAAAAAACAAGCATGTCAAGGCTAAGCACTTGTTTAATGTAATGTGCTGTTTGGCCCTAACTGAATTTAAGCAGGAAAAAAGGGGTTAGCAGTAAAACACATGGAGGAGGGTGGAGTGGTATCTCAAGCAAGCGCTTAAAACAAAATTACGTTTATGCAAAATACGTGCATTGCACATATATCTGATGCATTTCAGCTTTGAATTAGAATAATTTGTCTAACATTTGGAAAGACTCCACTGATACAAAATCCTGCTTAGGAAGGAATGCAGAAGTACTCCAACCTGAAACAGAATCAACTCCTGCACATATTCCAAGCAAATGTCCACAAAAAGCTTGAGCGTTTGTAAACCATCAACTCAGAGCCCAATCATATCCAATTTTCCAGTGCTGGTGTAACTGTACCAATGGGGCATGCACTGCATCCTCTGATGGGGAGGCAGTCACAGAGGCCTCCTCAATGTATGGGTACATTTTACTCCTGAGCTGCATTGTGGTTGCACCGGTGCTGAAAAGTTGAATAGGATTGGGCCCTCAATCTCCTACAAAGGCCTGAATATGCTCAAAAGGTTAAAATTTCACTAGAGTCAACTGTTTGCAAAGGTTTGAATGAAAAAGAAACTTTGTGAGTGGTCCTGACTCACAAAGGTTTCATGTTTTTCAAGGAACTTTAAGGCTGCAATCTTATACACACTTACCTGGGAGTAAGTTCCAATGAACTCAATGTGGCTTACATCTGACTTGATATGCATTATATCACTGCATTATCATTGCACTATATCATATATCATTGCATTATATCAATGCATTATATAATATGTATTATCTTGCACTATAATGTCCCTAGTGATTGTTCTTGCAAACATTTGAGCAGGGGAGTTCAATATTTCTAGCTCCACTGACTGAATGCTTGCAACATCTCTACTTTTAAGTTTCTATATCAGGGGAGCCTTTTGTAAGCATCAAGGAGCTTCTTTTTATGCCCTCGAAGAAGGTTGAGGCTGGACCACCTTAGGCTCAATGGAGCTTAACCAGGATGCTTTATCAGGACTTATGTTTCTTGCTCTTTCTTAGCTTTTCCTTGTTTCAAAACTTAATTTGATCCTAGTTTCCAGAGTCAGATTTGTTTTCTTTACAAGAATATCCCTCCACTGTAATTTTTCACCATGTCATTTTATTTATGTCAATCTTTAAGTCAATCACAGGATCATCATGTCACACAGCACTGCAGCATCTAAACATTTGGCCAGACTGTTTATGTTTACATCTAGCTTTCCATTTATTAAGATAAATTCTCTCAGCCTCGCTTTCTCACCTTTACTTGACACTGATTTTCTACTTTGTTCAGTTCACACTGAGCATGGAGGGAATTAAGTACTCATGGAGCCAAGTGTTATCTGTCACCAACTGATTGACGGAAAGCACGCTTCCTGTAAGCACCGAGACGGCCACGATTTGCAGAGCAAAGTGAGACCTCTGCGCTTGTTATGCCCTTCTTGATTGGACAGACATTTACAGTGTGACTGCTGATCATGTCTAGACCAGAGACTCCCTCCATCCTTCATGCTCCTACCTTTCAAGCTGTCAAACTAGCATGAAAAACCACAAGTTAACCAATTGCTATCCATAAACCTGAAACTCTTAAACAGAAATCTATTCTAGAATAAATATGGGAAGAGTGTTCTCCTCTTACAGGATATGTACTGTTTCCCTTTGTGTAATCTTACTGTAGCACCTTAATAATTAGTATCATTAAAACTCCTGCTAATTAGGCAAAGAGGCTAACTAGGCTAGGAGTCTCCAAACTATGGCCCGGGGCCACATTTGCCCCTTTGGAAGATTTTACTAGACAAAAAAGTGGTGGCTTTCTTATAGTTAGTTGGAGGATAGCACCTGTCCCTGATCAACCCAGTATCCTGTCCCTTTCAGCAGATATTGTTAGTGTCTCCCTTTAGTATCTTTTTAGATTGTGAATCCCTGTTGGACAAGGAAACTGTATTTTGTCATTTCTTTTACAAAATTCCTAAACTACCATAAACTTTTTTTTGCTGAAAAGCAGTTTATAACTATACATCAACATCCTTTCTTTAAAAATTTATTTCTTAGTAAGAACATGTTACTTTCAATATGCCATGATTTTTATATCTTATTTTAATTTGTTTCTGTAAATTAAACATCTTTTGGATAAAAGGCAGTATATAATTTAAATAAATCAACAAATAGAAAATCAAGTGTATTTTATGGGATAAACAGGGATCAAAGGTGAAATAACAAGAAGGTGGAGAGTTACAGAGCAATGGGAACAAAAATAAAATGTTTAAGATTAAAAGATTTAAGATTTCTACTGAAGCTACAGTCCTTTGATTCTTCCTGACTGCTATATGCACTGATCCTTGAAGTCACTCTGTCAAATCTATTGTTTGTTTTCTGTCATCCTTTCTATGAACATGTTCCAGAACGGGATAATTAAACCAGACTGATTAACCTAAGTGAGGTGCTTATTGTAACACTACTAGCCAACTCAGTGGAACTATAAAGCAGGACCTACATTAAACAGATCTCTTCGGAATTGTGGTGTTTATCGGCTAAAAGACAGACAAAGAGGGAGACTCTCTTTAGTTTATTGGTGAATTTATGGGAAGTTTTAGTTTACATAGCTCAGTAGCTAACAATTACTGCACTTACAAAGAGTTGCTTTCTTCCTTTCCTTTTGCACAGTCTCATGGGAAAGATATTTTGCATACAGAGACAGTGTTGCCTGATAAACTGCACGTACAGTATATCTATCTAAGGCAAACCAGAGCAATTTGTCCTGATGTTCACAATAGTTCATTTATAGTGAAGTTTCAGCCTTGGCCCACAAACACACAGGCTTTTCCTTCCTCAGACACTGTAACAGGGCTTTTATACCCTTCATAAAACAGTGAAACTATCCTTCCCCTTATCTCATATATTCATGGATGCTTGGTCCTTGCAATGGCATGATCACAGCCACTTGAAATACTCCCATAGAGCTATCCTGTATCTCTGTTCCAGAAATGTACCAAATTGACCTTAATTATCAACAAGTACAGTACCCTAGGATAAGAGAACCATCTAAACGAACTCAGTTGGATCGTAAGTTCATTTTGAGCTAAGTAGAATGCATTTAGGTAACCCAAAAATAATAGCTTAACACCAACTGCTGTTCATCTTCCAAATAGGCTAGACTCAGGTGGCCCAAATGAATGGTCTTAACATTCATTTGGGCCACCTGATCTACTGAAGAGGTCCTGCTCTAAGTCCTTTTTTTGTCTGATGTTAGACTGGTGAGGCTAAAGAGAAGAGCTTTCTTGCAGTATCAATCATTCTTGGAACTTCCCACAGAAATCCACCATGCCAGCTGTATCTTCGTTTTTCAAAACACTGCATGACTACATCATATTTATAATGCTCAGATGATTGTAAAAAAATATTTCTCTCCTCCTAACAGAAATAAAGACCAGAATCCAAAAGAACCAGACAGGAAGGTTCAGCTCACATAAACTGTTATTTCCCCCCACCCTTATCATAGCCAAGCTGGCTAAAAGCGAAAGCTTAAAGGATTGCTGATCCCACAGAAGCCTCCAATACAGGGAGAAAATTCTGGATTTAAAATCTGAATTTTAGAGCATCAATCCACCAGAGAAATTTCAGGATTTTTCATGGGAAATTTATTTCTAGTTCGACTGTAGGAAGATAAAGGAGGAAAACCTTAAAACAATGTGACATTTTTTGTTTCATGTTCAGTTTCAATACTTTCTGTATTAAAGACTGTATACAAGAGGCTTTTCTACTACTCATGGCATAGCATGAGTGGAAAGTGTACATGTCCTAAATTTTTCTTTTAATATCTCTCTTGGAATTAAGGCATTTGCCTGATATAAGTGGTGGATGGGGGGGGGAGGGAGGACATGGCAGCACCATTTGCGTGGTGGACAGTAGGAACTTGAGATTAAAATATCCTTATGTAACATGCTGAAACATAGAAAACCTCTTTTATTGAAAAGTACAATAAATACTAGATTTATATGCCTCAGGGGAAGAAAATATCCACTGTGTATTTTTATGTTGCTCAACATTTGGGGTTCACAGTCTACATCAAATAATATGCTGATATGCTTATACATGATATGCTTATATAAGCATATAAACATATATATAAGCATATCAACTCAGACGTAAGCCAGATTGAGTTCATATATGCTTATATGATATGCTTATATGCTGATAAGGTGTTTGACCATACTTCTGAACCATTTTGTTTTATTGTGACATCTTCCACATACTGATTTGTGATAGTCTCCTATTATATACCACAGTCTGAGTGATGCAGATTCACTGTAGATTAAAAAAAAAATACTGTGTGGAAGATTGGTAGACTGCTTCATCCTAAAATTAATTAAATTAAAATTTACCTTTTGTTAAAGGGAAGACAGAATTAATTTTGTTCCAAGCATTGGGAGGGCATTCTACCCACACATTTTCCTCCCTCATTTTAATCTCAGAAATATATGCTGAAATATATGCTCAAAAATATACTCAGCTACATAGTCTCATATAGATAGACTATACAATGCATTGCCTTTACAATCAAACAATCCTTCTCTCTCCAGGCGACCCCTCCCTTCCCCTTGAGCACACGAAAGAAAGGTGATCACTTTGCATTGGTGAAGGGAGGGACTGAGTGAAGCGCCTTTGTAAGCGCTTGGAGGAGGACTGATTGATGGATTGTCTTCTTAATGACTCTTATCTTACACCACAAAGGTCAGTAAGGCTGTTTTTAAAACACCAGAGCAAAGAAACTTTGTTTTTTAAATTGATTTGCTATAGTGTGATTTTTGCCATCCACTTGAGCGCTTGGAATAGAACCCACTCCATTCCATTGAGCGAATAATTTCCATTCCATTGAGCGAATAATGAGGCTCAATCTGTTATTGTTATTACATCTGTTCTCAAGATACGCCAGAGCATCTCCATGTACACTGGTGCACCAATGGCCCTGTCAGTGCAGAAGTCTGTTCACTATTAGTGACTATAGCCACAGATGTCTTCTGGCTGTTGCTCCTGTGTTCCATTTGCAATATAATTTTGGGGTGTAAGAACCTTTCAGTGTTTGAATTATACAGTCTACTACTATGAAAAATCCAATAATATGGAGTACTGAGGTTAGGATTGGGCTTATTTTATTTGAATTTTGAATCCGTTGCCAGCTGTTAAATGTGCTTTTTTGTCTTTTGCACTTTGCCCCATTTGTGAATGAGGCTGAAAGACATATACACTTGGAGTTTTTCTGGATTTCCATAGCCCAGACTACCACACTGACCTCTCATAAATCCCAGGGAGACGACATAAGTTTTTTTCTGCCTGGCAGCACTTCAGAGGCATTAAGTGTAAAAGAGAAGGTAAGTAATTCACCATACCTTCCCATTTCTATAATGGGGGAAGACGTCTTGATACATTTACAGTGCTCCTCTGGGGATATTCCATCAGTTATACCTAACTCTAATGGACAATAATTGATTTGAACTTTCTGCTTAGCACAAAGCTGTAAACAACTTCAATCCAGGCTGCAGCAGTGAACTAGTGGTTTGTAAAACGGAAAGACATTTGAGAAACTTGTCCAGTGGGTCATAAAGTGGACCAAGGACTTAGAAAATAAACATTATTGCTGTTGGGCTTCTTAAAAAAAAATTAAGTTAACATATAGTTTCTGTGCGCGTATTATAGGAAGACTGTCACAAATGGACCACAAATTATAGCACAGTTTGAGGTAGGAAGTTTCATACACCGCTCCAGTGGATTTACTGTGAAAAAGAACCAGTTTTTGATGGTAGATCTCTTGTGCTTGGGTTTGATCCATATAACGTAACTCTACCGCACATAGTCCAAGTCACTAACTTAGCATTAAAGCAGCACTGCTGTGTACAGCATGAGGCAGGAATTTTGAAATAAATTGTCTATCAAATTGGATAAATACTGTAACTCCCTGCCCTGTTTTTTGTAAATTACCCAGATTGATACAGAGAACAAATGTGAACCACTGAACATTTAACACAACACAAGTGCACATTTAAGCTTTTAAGCCAGTTGGATCTAACACTTGGGACCAGTCTTCAGAATTGGTTCTGCTGAACAGCAGTTCCTTGTCCTACTCTCCTTCCTGTGCCTCATTAATGGCCTTAACCTGACAGTCAATGCAAGATCTTTGGTGCAGCAAGATCTTTGGAGAAAGAAGATGTTTCTTCCACATGCTGGTGGAGCAAAGTTGCTATCTGTGAAACTGGTTTCAGGATCTAAATCTGCTACTATCTGCTGTGAAGACTGTTGCTTCACTGCTACAATGACCTGCTCCGTGGGCATTTTGTCTTGACAATGTCACCATTGCCTGAGTTCCTTCCTATGTCCATCTCTGACTGTTGCGCATACATTCCTTTATGTTAAGGAAGGGATAGAATCCAGCAAAGTAGAGATTGAAGGTGGGTCCAACTCCACCGTAGAATCTCTGTGGGTTAAATTACCAGGCTTGTGCAGCGATGTAATACTGGGGGCGTGCTATCGTCCTCCAGACCAGAAATCGGATGGGGACCTTGAAATGAGGAAACAGATCAGGGAGGTGACAAGGAAGGACAGGGTTGTAATCATGGGGGACTTCAATTATCCTCATATTGACTGGGTCAATTTGTGTTCTGGTCACGATAAGGAAACCGGATTTCTTGACGTGCTAAATGACTGTGGCTTAGATCAGCTAGTCAAGGAGCCCACCAGAGGACAGGTGACTCTGGATTTAATTTTGTGCGGTACGCAGGACCTGGTTAGAGATGTAAACGTTACTGAGCCATTGGGGAACAGTGATCATGCTGCGATCCGTTTTGATGTGCACGTTGGGGGAAGAATACCAAGCAAATCTCTAACAAAAACCCTTGACTTCCGACGGGCGGACTTCCCTCAAATGAGGAGGCTGGTTAGAAGGAGGTTGAAAGGGAGGGTAAAAAGAGTCCAGTCTCTCCAGAGTGCATGGAGGCTGCTTAAAACAACAGTAATAGAGGCCCAGCAGAGGTGTATACCGCAAAGAAAGAAGGGTTCCACTAAATCCAGGAGAGTGCCCGCATGGCTAACCAGCCAAGTTAGAGAGGCTGTGAAGGGCAAGGAAGCTTCCTTCCGTAAATGGAAGTCTTGCCCTAATGAAGAGAATAAAAAGGAACATAAACTGTGGCAAAAGAAATGTAAGAAGGTGATAGGGGAGGCCAAGCGAGACTATGAGGAACGCATGGCCAGCAACATTAAGGGGAATAATAAAAGCTTCTTCAAATATGTTAGAAGCAGGAAACCCGCCAGAGAAGCGGTTGGCCCTCTGGATGGTGAGGGAGGGAAAGGGGAGATAAAAGGAGACTTAAAGATGGCAGAGAAATTAAATGAGTTCTTTGCATCTGTCTTCACGGCAGAAGACCTCGGGCAGATACTGCTGCCCGAACGGCCCCTCCTAACCGAGGAGTTAAGTCAGATAGAGGTTAAAAGAGAAGATGTTTCAGACCTCATTGATAAATTAAAGATCAATAAGTCACCGGGCCCTGATGGCATACACCCAAGGGTTATTAAGGAATTGAAGAATGAAGTTGCAGATCTCTTGACTAAGGTATGCAACTTGTCCCTCAAAACAGCCACGGTACCAGAAGATTGGAGGATAGCAAATGTCACGCCTATTTTTAAAAAGGGAAAGAGGGGGGACCCGGGAAACTATAGGCCGGTCAGCCTAACATCCATACCGGGTAAGATGGTGGAATGCCTCATCAAAGATAGGATCTCAAAACACATAGACGAACAGGCCTTGCTGAGGGAGAGTCAGCATGGCTTCTGTAAGGGTAAGTCTTGCCTCACGAACCTTATAGAATTCTTTGAAAAGGTCAACAGGCATGTGGATGCGGGAGAACCCGTGGACATTATATATCTGGACTTTCAGAAGGCATTTGACACGGTCCCTCACCAAAGGCTACTGAAAAAACTCCACAGTCAGGGAATTAGAGGACAGGTCCTCTCGTGGATTGAGAACTGGTTGGAGGCCAGGAAGCAGAGAGTGGGTGTCAATGGGCAATTTTCACAATGGAGAGAGGTGAAAAGCGGTGTGCCCCAAGGATCTGTCCTGGGACCGGTGCTTTTCAACCTCTTCATAAATGACCTGGAGACAGGGTTGAGCAGTGAAGTGGCTAAGTTTGCAGACGACACCAAACTTTTCCGAGTGGTAAAGACCAGAAGTGATTGTGAGGAGCTCCAGAAGGATCTCTCCAGACTGGCAGAATGGGCAGCAAAATGGCAGATGCGCTTCAATGTCAGTAAGTGTAAAGTCATGCACATTGGGGCAAAAAATCAAAACTTTAGATATAGGCTGATGGGTTCTGAGCTGTCTGTGACAGATCAGGAGAGAGATCTTGGGGTGGTGGTGGACAGGTCGATGAAAGTGTCGACCCAATGTGCGGCGGCAGTGAAGAAGGCCAATTCTATGCTTGGGATCATTAGGAAGGGTATTGAGAACAAAACGGCTAATATTATAATGCCGTTGTACAAATCGATGGTAAGGCCACACCTGGAGTATTGTGTCCAGTTCTGGTCGCCGCATCTCAAAAAAGACATAGTGGAAATGGAAAAGGTGCAAAAGAGAGCGACTAAGATGATTACGGGGCTGGGGCACCTTCCTTATGAGGAAAGGCTACGGCGTTTGGGCCTCTTCAGCCTAGAAAAGAGACGCTTGAGGGGGGACATGATTGAGACATACAAAATTATGCAGGGGATGGACAGAGTGGATAGGGAGATGCTCTTTACACTCTCACATAATACCAGAACCAGGGGACATCCACTAAAATTGAGTGTTGGGCGGGTTAGGACAGACAAAAGAAAATATTTCTTTAGTCAGCGCGTGGTCGGTCTGTGGAACTCCTTGCCACAGGATGTGGTGCTGGCGTCTAGCCTAGACGCCTTTAAAAGGGGATTGGACAAGTTTCTGGAGGAAAAATCCATTATGGGGTACAAGCCATGATGTGTATGCGCAACCTCCTGATTTTAGGAATGGGTTAAGTCAGAATGCCAGATGTAGGGGAGAGCACCAGGACGAGGTCTCTTGTTATCTGGTGTGCTCCCTGGGGCATTTGGTGTGCCGCTGTGAGATACAGGAAGCTGGACTAGATGGGCCTATGGCCTGATCCAGTGGGGCTGTTCTTATGTTCTTATGTTCTTATGTGGTATGGCTGAGCAGGATCTTGTAAGTCTGTGGTAACATAGCATGGGATCTTCTTTTCTAATGATGCTACTGAAATGAACAAATAGTCTTTGGGGAGCAATACAATGTAATGATGCTACAAAGATGTATGTTAAACTACAGTGGTGCACTGTAGCTATCTGAATGAAAGCACTGGAACACACACACTTCAGGAGTCCTAGCTTAAGAGGTACCTGGCTGGGTAGTTTTGATTGCATTTGCCAGACAAGCAAAGCTGCAGAGAAAGGACCTAAGAAAGGGAATAACTAGATGTGTATATACGCACGTATATGTTTTGTTAACTTCATAGATTAAGTAATCCAAACCAGTAAAAACAGACATGAATTCACAGTACTGCTATAGTTCCTTAGATAATATCAGGTGGTTAGTTGCTCAGGGCAGTTTATCCCTGGATGAGAAAAGATTAGGCTGGAGGCAAGCATAACATGCTTTTGAAAGTGAAATGCATGAAAAATAACCCTAAGACAAAAATGTACTTATCAGAAGAAATCACTTGGTTGGGTGATGATTTAGTGCCTACTTCTGATGGAAGGAAGACTTGTCTAACAGAGTCTGGTGAAAAATCCAAGACTGCATGTCCGCTACACCTGAACCCAATTGCAGTATGACACAGGCAGAACTTAAATAACTCTTGGTTCCTTTTCCAAAACTTGTTTTGGGTCAGGAAATAACTCCTACTTGAAAGCAAATGGTTTTTTAAAAAGAAAGTTTGGTGGGATACCACAGGTGGGAGTAGCTCAAGTGTCTCCCCCCCCCCCCCACAAACTGTCAACCAGAATATTTTTCCCTCCCGAGAAGAACTTGCAACTGTCACCCTTTACTGAAAGCTTTATAGAAAGGCACTGGACAATTCAAACTGCAGCTTGGGCACCTGTTTGAGTTCTCTTGTTTGCGGAGCGGGTTTGCAAACACTCCCCCTCCTTTTTATAGTGAATTGTAACATGTCACATTGGGTCCTGTTGCCATGGCACCTAGATGCATCCCTAAATGTCCATTTTATCTGAGCTTCAATGAGTGAATGGCACCCAAGGTGTAAATTGACTGTAAATCAGGAGTTGCACAAATCCGTATTCTAGTTCGGCTAATTATGGGATTCAATAACATGTTTAAATAGCATGCCACATAGATATTCCAGATTGCCAGCCTCTTAGATTCAGAGAATTACAGTGAATCTAGGACTCCAATCTCTTTCACCAAATGTCATCAAATGTCTGGAAGCACCACTAGCATTATACTGTTTTCTTTGACTCAGGAAACAAACCCTAGTAGATTAATTATTCTTTTGTCACTTGCAGGAAACAACTTTCCTGCATTTTTTCTTCTTCTAGCCTCTGTTCAGTTTTTTTATTATATTTTGGCATAAATGGACAGGAGTTCATAGTTCTATACAAAATTTGGCAAACCTTGTATTCTATCCTTGCCAAGCTTTACAAAAATGAAAGTAAAGAATTTCTCCTGGCTTCTGCAAGGAACAACCAAATATCCCTTGTTCTCACATACTGCGTAGTTAATGCCTGTTAAAATTACAGATTTACACAAAAGGTTTCAATTACCTTAAATGACCGCATAGGTATCTACATTTTTACAAGGGTCTTAATTCCTATTTGTATCATAGTAATAATTTATGACCAGCATTAAAATCATTTTAAGAAAGGATTGGTTTATATTTTAAAAAATCAGCAGCCAAGGGAAAAGCATGTATTTTAAAACTATATTTTAATTAACTGTCATATGAGCAGCTTAAATAGCAAAACTAAAACAACCTGGTTCAGAGCAGCTTATTCCACAGAATAGAAGTATTATACTGAAAGCATTATTTCCAAGTATTTTTTTTTTTAACTTTAGGAGTTTCAGGTAAAAGAATAAATTTTGTTTTCTTTGCTACATATTTAGCCTAATATGTCAAACAAATTAGTCACTCTCCAAAAAGAATTATGGAAGTTCAAATGTTTCCTGATCATCATGATATCAGCAGGGACACTGAGAGCTGCACTGGGCCCAGGGCAAGAAGCATGATTGGCCCCTCCTTTCTACAGTCTCCAGAATGGGGTAATAAAAGTACATAGAAAGTGGATAGAAAGTGGATTAAAGGTGCAGTGGAAATGCAGCCCTGGATAGGCTGAGAATGAGGTACCCAAATTTATTTTGTAATAAATTTGTTTTGTACTGAATGTTTGTTTTGTCTTGGTCTCCTCCCCCCCCCCCCCCCGGAAGCCTGGCCCCTAGGTTTTTGTCCCTTTGCCACCTGCAAACACACTTTGCCCTGGGTTTTTGTTTGAAGGCCACGTGCAGCCTCCACAAGCCTCAGAATGGCCTCCGGAAGTCCTAGACAGGCACTTCCGGTTTTTGCCTGAAAACTGGAAGTGCCCTTCTAGGACCTCAGATACCTTTCTACACAGCCTCCACGGGCCTCAGAAGAGCCTCCAAAGGCAACTGGAGCACAGATAGTCACCTCCGGAGGGCTCAGGTGGGGCCAAGTCTGGGGACCCGTGTTGAGCCAGTTTTGCGGATAGAAATTCCATGAATAAATAGTCTCCAGCTGTATTTAACTACATGGTCTCCGATAGGAGAACTATTAGTAATATAAAAAACAGGCTCAAACAGCTCAATCGTACCCCCCACCACGCTACAGTGCAGCTGTGCCAATAGAGTGCACTGCAAGCTACTGGACTCTGTGTCAGTTGTCATGTATTTTCTTTTTCTGACTCTTAGCACTATCTTCTGAAACCTGCCTAGTCTTCAGCTCAGGGAACAGTTGGAAGGCAAGTAATTCCAAATGTATAGTAATTCTAAATACTGTAAACTAGGCAGGCTTGGCCAGTACCAGGAAGAGAGGTTGTCATAAAAAACCCATGCGCTCCTGACACTGGTGAAAGCATAGGGCATGAATGTCCTATCCAGGCATGTTTCCAATAGTTATTCATTGTGTAGTGGCCTGGCTAAGATCTTTCACTACAAGTTTACCTTCAGTTGTATCTCAGTCTTTGACCTTCCTACTACAACAATTTGTGAATCTGTGTTTCAATGCAGCAAAACTACGCTGTGATGAAGCAAAGGTTGTTTTTACATTGACTTGTTTAACTTTGTAAAAACTTTTGTGACTACCCACCCACTACTTCATCACTGTATGTTATAGTATAGTAGGAAGTTCAGGGACACAATATGAAAATAGAGAGTAAAACATGTAGAACAAGCAAGTAGAACACAGAAGGCTTATTTCTTGTTTTGTATGATTCAGTTTTGACATTGCTAACTTACAATGATGGCCACTATTAAATCAATTCTCCCTTAAATGCTGTTTTAAACAATACTTTATCTTGTATCTTCTAATGTCAAATGGGCAAATCCGAAAAGGAGACAGGATGTTCATGAAGAAAAGCAGGTGCTGTTACAAAGCATAATGGAACATTAGCTGTGCACTTGTCTCCCAGAGTGAAGCTCATCTTAGGATGAAACAAAAATAAATGACAAAAAGAATTCAGTTTTAATAGAATTACACCAGTTACGCACTGGTCACTTCTTCTGCAGACAAAAGGCAAGAACTGAGACTGATATTCAAAATGAACATGAGAACATCAGTAGCGTGCTGCTCGATCAGACCAATTCAAGTTCAGCATCCTGTTTCCCACAGTGGCCAAAGAAGATGCCTCTGTGAATCCCTCTCCCACTGGTGTTTTCCAACAACTGGTATTCAAAGGCACACAAGCTCTGTACCTGGAAATTTCATGACAAGCAGACACTGAGATTAATCCATCATAAAAGTTGATTATGACACATGAGATTTCAAAAATGATAGTCTTGATTTATCCATTTGATAACAGGAGTTAAAACAAATTTACTTGAGGAATGTCTACAGAATTGCAACAAAGGGTTGCAGTTTCAGAGAGACGTTAGTGGAATTGAATGCTATGAGGTACAGGATACATCTGCCAGTATACTAAGTCCAGATAAACAAATAGCCATAGTTCAACGAGAGCCTATTACTTTGCAGGTAGACAGTTCCAGATTCAATCCTTAGCATTTCAAGAAAGTCCAGATAGTCTAAGGACTCCAGTCTTGACATCTTTACAGCAAGCAGATGCAACAGTGAGCCATGCATACATATGTACATACATACATGCCAACAGGGCTTTTTTTCCAATGGAACGCAGGGGGACAGAGTTCTGGCACCTTTTTGCAGGGGCCCCTTCCCTTCGGAGGCATTCTGGGGGGGAGCAAAACAGAGGCATTCACTGGGTGGGTGCTGGGGGGTGCAGGGTGGGTGGGCGCCTGGCCCCTGCCTGACCGCACAGCAACCCCCTCCTGTCCCCATCTCCAAGCTCTTGCCTGAGCCCAGTCCGCCTCCCCTCCCCCAGCGCAGCTTCCAAGCCGGTGGAGGGCGCGGGGGACATGCACCGACACCGAGGAGGAGGATGGACAGCCAGCCAGCCAGGGAGATGCGCTGCAGCACCCACGGAACACCCAGGTACTGGCTTGGCGGAGGAGGAGGGGAAGGAAGCTGGCTGGTGCAGCCTCCGTGCCAATCTGCAGCCCAAGCCTATGCATGTCTACTCAGAAGTAAGTTCCATTGTGTTTAATGGGGCTTACTCCCGGGAAAGTATCATAGCCTTGCAGCCTGAGTAGACAGGCAGAAGAAGGGCTCTGAGGCTGCAGTCCTCTCCACACTTTCCTGGGAGGAAGCCCCACTGCCTCTACTGGGACTGACCTGAGGAGACAGGCACACGAGGGGCTCTGAGGCTGCAGTCCTCTCCACACTTTCCTGGGAGGAAGCCCCACTGCCTCTAGTGGGATTGACTTCTGAGTAGACAGCCATAGGCTTTGGCTCTGAGGCTGCAGTCCTCTCCACACTTTCCTGGGAGGAAGCCCCATTGACTCTAATGGGACTGACTTCTGAGTAGACAGGCACAGGATTGGGCCCTGAGGCTGCCATCCTATCCACAGTAAGCCCCATTCACTATAATGGAACTTATTTCTGATTAGACAGGCACAAGATTGGACTCTAAGGCTGCCATCCTATCCACAGTAAGCCCCATTCACTAAAGTGGACTTCTGAGTAGACATGCATAGGATTGGGCTCTTAGGCTGCAATCCTAGGCACTTTCCTGGGAGTAAGCTCCATTGACTAGAACTTCAGAGTAGACATACCTAGGATTGGGCTCTTAATCCTGGCAGAGAGATATATCTGCACCCGTTTTCACATGCTAAGGGCAGGTGAAAAGGGATTCTACATGTGTACAACGTGCTGTCCAGCCTTGCCAGAGATCCTCCTCATCCTTCCCCCACAAGCATGCCCTCCGCCATCCAATCCTATGTGTGTCTACTCAGAAGTAAGTTCATCTTTAGGGGGCAAGCACATAAAAAATATTTTATTTCTCCAATAAAAAATGGTTTAAAAATAAATAAATAAATAAATAAATAAATAAATAAATAAATAAATAAATAAAAGATTAACAAGTTGTGAGTTCCTGCACCTTTTTTTTTTTTTTTTTTTTTTTTTACAAAAAAGGCACTGCATGCTACTTGTAATAAAATGTGGCATCTCCCACCTAACACTCACCTCTAGCTGTTAAAAATCAAGGTCAGTTCTTCTACCCTCTCTAAAGTCTACTGTTGTTTTTCTCCCCACTATCACCTTAATATTCTTCAGCTCCTGAGAGCCCACTGAACCTGCACAACCTGCATCTGCTTGTTTTTTTTTGGATGTTTTACCTTTACTTTTTAAAATTTACAAATTTTTATATTTCTGCATATCTAAGTAGTCTCTCATGCATGTAAAAACCACTATCTCAGTGATTCTAAAACTGGTGGGTCACGACTCATCAGGAGAACCAGGCCATTCCCCCTTAAGAGCAGTAGCCCAGAAATGACTGCAGAGACGTCACTGCAGGAATTATGGTGCCACAGTGATCACCTGCTAACCCCCAGGTATGTTTCAAGAGCCTTGATCACTGTGGTGCTGCAATTGCTGTGGCAGTGGCGTCCCCCAATACTTGGACTTTGAGAACTGCTGCACTATCATATTTTGAAATGGTTCCATTTTACTTGCAATCTGATAGGCACTCAACCACTTGAACTCATATGCGAGGTATGTGTGTGTATAAGACAGATGTTAGAAGAGACGCACATAGCATACAACTATCATGAAGATCGCTTGCTTTATGTTTGAGTAGAGGCTGAAAAGGTTAAGGCTGTAGGATTGATGATTAAAGGAGGCATAAACAAAGAGTATGTACATACAATCATCCTCCAGTTGTCCTACACAATTAATACACAACCAAACAAAACATTTATTTTATGCATCACATTATTTGAAACCCATTGTGACAAGATGTACCAATGACCCAAGAACTACTGCGTTATAAAAAGCTTAGAGAAATCTACAGAAGGTAGCATCATAGTGACAGTGCAGAAGATACATTCACCATAAATGGCTGCTGCTAACTAATATGCTATTACCTAGGCATAATACCTATGCTATTACCCAAGCTTTCTCAAGGGATTCATTTTATTTATTTCTAAATGTATATTGGGCTTTTTATTTAAGCATTCCAAAGTGGTTAACAAAAACAATATAGAATACAGATAAAACAATTGAAGAACACTCACAAAGATGTACTGTAGCAGAGGAATGGATAAAACAAAAATAAGATTAGTTTTGCACAGGAATGGGGTGTGTTAACACCAAGAAGCACCATTGCTACCAAGGACGGTTGGGACAGGTGTAAGAAAGGTAAATACATCTATCCACAGCAGGGATGGAGTGCTTTCTCTGGCAGGCTCACTGTGAGGGAAGATCAAGCACTACTGCTAAGAATTTTAGGACCTCCTGATGTTCTCTCAGAGTGATCTCTTGCCCTTCCTTAAATCCAACTTGCCTTGATTCACTTCCTCCAATCACCAAGCCAAAGGGAGGAAGTGTGGGATGAAACAAGAATCTACAACAAAAAAGCCATTGCCACTCCTCTCCTTCAAAATAGGAATGGGGGGGGATGGGGACACAGGTCTTTATATATCATTCAAAAGAAGAATAAGCTAGGAACTAATCAGGCCTATGTTAGGAGGCCATTGTACAAAGCACCTCCACAGAAAAGTCCTGGTTCTTGTGGAGGCTCAATGCCTTCAGAAGGTATTGGCACACATTATAAGGCTTCAGATGATGACCTCAGCATGCAAAGATGGTTCTTAAGGCATCAAGATCCCAAACCATTTAGGGCTTTAAAGATCATAGCCATCAGCTACAAATGAAATTGGAGGCCAATGCAAATCAAAGTAAGATGAAGCTGGGTGTCATCAGCACACTGAAGACTCCATAGCCCAGATCTCCAGATGACTTCTCTTGGAAGTTTCACAAAGATGTAACATAGCATTGTACAAAATTGAACATTGAGAAAACTTGCTGCTTGCTGTCCCCAAGGTCAGGGGACAGAGAAGTCTCCCACCACAGTCTTCTGGAATGAGCAGTGCCACCATGCTTATCCCTCGTAGACAGTCCAGAGTAATACAATGGTTAATGGCAGTGAAAGTAACTAAGAGATCAAGGAGAATCAACAGAGTATCACCTCTCCTGCCCACACTGGAGGACACATTATCCACCAGGACAACCAAAACAGTTTCATTTCAAAACTCTGGACAAAACTCAGTCTGAAATAGATGCAGATAATATTAATTATCAAAAAAATCTTCACCATAAAATTGAAACATTTATGTATCACTTTTCAACAAAAGTTCATAAAATGGGTTAAATAGCAAATTAAAAAAAAAAAAGATTTATTGTCCTGCCTTATCTAGAAAACCCTGAAGTTGGGATGCTCCAAAAGCCCTAACAAAAGCAGAAATTGCTGGACTCTCTGAAGGTAGTGATGAGGACATGCTTGAAAGAGAGAACAAAGTAGGTATTCTGGAACTGAAGGGTAGGAGTTCAATTCTTGCCACAGGTAAACAGCAATTATTATGTAAGAGTTTTGTCCATATAAATATACACTATTTCTAATGGTGTCACAAATATTTATTCATTTATATCATCTTTCACCCCATGGTTGTGAATATACAAGTAAGTAAACATTGAAAACAACGTTCAACAAAAGCAAAAATTAACAAAAGTTAAACCATAACCAGTGACAGATAAAAAAAACACCTATTCTAGCAGCAGGTCAACATCATCTCAGTTTTAGGGTCCAAATGCCTGCTGAAACCAGTGAGTTTTATACATATTTTAAAAGTGGGGACATAGAGGGTCTCCCAAATCCCGAGGCAGGGAGATCCACATTCAAGAGGCAAGCATGGAGAGGGTGGTGACCCATATGCATGTCAGATACACCTCGCTCAATAGCAGGCCAGAAGGTTGATGATAGACTGTGGTCCTAATGCACTGAGGTTCCAAACTGTAAAGAGCTTTGAAAGGTAACAACCAGAAGTTTGAACTGGTTCAGAAACCAATAGGAAGCCAGAGCAGTTTTTGCAGGATGCAACCTATATGCTCTCTCGGTACAGTTCCCACCCCTGCAGCATGTTGAACCCATTGCAGTTTCTGACTATTTCTCAAATACAACACATATGAATTCTGGAGATTATCAGTAGTAATAACACAACAATCACCCTAGTTTTTGTTTAGGGCTTCTTCTGTTCTTCTACAATTTTTTCGAGTTACACTGTCTAAAGACAAGAAAACTGAAATGATTTGCTGTATATAGTTCTAGCAACAAGCCTTACTGTTTCAAGCTCAACCTAATATATATCATTCCATTTTTTTAAAATCCAAACTTCTGAGGATGTTCAACAGATGTATGAAAGTAGGGAACACTTTGGGATTCTGTCTCTTATGAGAAGTAACAGCAAAGTGAAGGCACTTCTAAAACAATGGATTTCAGTACCCTTCTTTTTCACAAACTGTATGGCTGCAGCTGACTTCAGACTATCCAAATTAAAAAGGGCAGATGTGATCTAGAACAGGGCGACAAACATAAGGCCCATGGGCCAGTGTAACTCACAATCTCTTTATCCAGCCCCTGTGATAACTGGGCTCTCCTAGCCCCAACATCAGCTGATCTAAGCTACTGAGCTGTGAAGAGAAGCACTGGCAGCAGTGAAACTGCTGAAAGGATGGTGCTGGGATAGCCCTAATCAGCAGCGCTGCTTCTGCTGGAACACTGGCAAGGAGAAATGGAAGGAGGCTTCAGAAGACGAAGAACAGTAGGGGAAAGAGGCAGACCAAGAGGGGTAAGAAATAGATAAACTGTGGATGCACTGAGAGAACCTAATTATCATGCAGGCCACCCTTTAAGTAGCACCATTTCTGCTGATGCATTACCTTGCAGAGCACCTCCCAGTTGCTGAGCTGCAAAGTGATGCCTTGGCAGAAGCAGGGCTACTAAAAGTGTGGCCTGCATGATAATTGTGCTTTTGTGCCTAAAGAGGTGGTGCAAATCCGAGCAGCCCAGGACTGCTTTGGGCCGCCCGAGAACGGGATCAGGATCCAGCAGTTATGGATCCTTGCCGCCTGCTCCCAGCCCGCCTGCCCATGGTCCTGCCCGTCTCCTGTCCCGAAATGCCTCCCTCCTGCCTCCTCCCTGCCCTCCTCATGCCCCCCCGACCCCTGCATTGCTCAACCAACACAACTAACCTTTCTTCTGGGGCCTGAGTCAGTGCAGGGAGGTCAGTCACATCCATGCATGGTCTATCTCCCCAATGAGTGGCACAAAAATGCTTTAAGGCACTTTTGCAATACTCTCAGGCCAGTGTAAGGGACTTGCATAGACCCAAGTGCATTGCAGGATTGCAATCCAAATGACCTCTGTAATCTTAAGTGTCTATATAAAGTATATGAAGTATACTAATTCTCTAATTAACAGGTATTTGCTTAGTGAAGTAAAGGAATTATTTGTTTCTTTAACATTTCGATTCCACCATTCTGCTAAAGCAACTTCCAAGACAGCTAAGAACAACTAAAAACATGAAACAATTTAAAACACAGCAAATACAATTTGAGGGTAAATTCTTCAGACCTGTGAGCAGACCTCATTGATGAGGCAAAAGCCAGTGACTCCACTCCTATGGATGATGCAGCTTTCAGCAACCTAATTAGCATCCACTAACCTGCTGCTTCAGTGTTTTGGCTATACAAGAGTTCACAATGGTGGAGCATTGCCATGGAGAGCAACAGACTTAAATACTATGATGGAAAGTAATACTGTTTAGGATAAGACTGGTATAAAAGAAAGAAATCATCAATTTTCTCTATTTAATTTGCTGCCTACAAATAGACCTCAAAACTTAAGCAAAACATATTGTACTGAATTTGATGCTATACATGCTTTGTATGTTGCTTTGAGCAATTTTAGAGGAAAATAATTATTATAAGTACATACATAAACAAGTGCATATGAATGTAGCCACATGATCTCCTCTGCCACAATGGGAAATAAGGAAATACAGTGGTGCCTCGCAAGACGAATGCCTCGCACACCGAAAAACTCGCAAGACGAAAGCGTTTTTGCGATTTTTTCTGGTGACTCGCAAGACGAATTTTTCTATGCCGTGCTTCGCAAGACGAATTTTTAAAATTAAAAAGTTGAAGTTTTGTGCTTGAAATTTTTGAAATCCTCTGTACAGTATGTATGCCTTTAAAGAGCACTTAATAAACACTTTGTAAACCAAATTTGACTTTGTTCTGACTTTTTTTGCCCATTTGTATTGTATTGGCAATCTTCAGTCTTGAAAGACTATGGTATCGCGCTCTGAAAGGTGGTTCTGGCACAGCGTCTAGTGTGGCTGAAAAGGCCAATCCGGGAGTGACAATCCCTTCCACACCGGGAGCAAGTGCAGTCTGTCCCTGGTCTGTCTCCCTGGCTATGGGCCTTCCTTCTTTGCCTCTTAGCCTCAGACTGTTGGCAAAGTGTCTCTTCAAACTGGGAAAGGCCATGCTGCACAGCCTGCCTCCAAGCGGTCCGCTCAGAGGCCAGGGTTTCCCACTTGTTCAGGTCCATCCCTAAGGCCTTCAGATCCCTCTTGCAGATGTCCTTGTATCGCAGCTGTGGTCTACCTGTAGGGCGCTTTCCTTGCAGGAGTTCTCCATAGAGGAGATCCTTTGGGATCCGGCCATCATCCATTCTCACAACATGACCGAGCCAACGCAGGCGTCTCTTTTTCAGCAGTGAATACATGCTAGGGATTCCAGCACGTTCCAGGACTGTGTTGTTTGGAACTTTGTCCTGCCAGGTGATGACGAGGATGCGTCGGAGGCAGCGCATGTGGAAAGCGTTCCGTTTCCTCTCCTGTTGTGAGCGAAGAGTCCATGACTCGCTGCAGTACAGAAGTGTACTCAGGATGCAAGCTCTGTAGACCTGGATCTTGGTATGTTCTGTCAGCTTCTTGTTGGACCAGACTCTCTTTGTGAGTCTGGAAAACGTGGTAGCTGCTTTACTGATGCGCTTGTTTAGCTCGGTATCCAGAGAAAGAGTGTCGGAGATCGTTGAGCCAAGGTACACAGTCATGGACAACCTCCAGTTCATGCGCAGAGATTGTAATGCAGGGAGGTGAGTCCACATCCTGAACCATGACCTGTGTTTTCTTCAGGCTGATTGTCAGTCCAAAATCTTGGCAGGCCTTGCTAAAACGATCCATGAGCTGCTGGAGATCTTTGGCAGAGTGGGTAGTGACAGCTGCATCGTCGGCAAAGAGGAAGTCACGCAGACATTTCAGCTGGACTTTGGACTTTGCTCTCAGTCTGGAGAGGTTGAAGAGCTTTCCGTCTGATCTGGTCCGGAGATAGATGCCTTCTGTTGCAGTTCCAAAGGCCTGCTTCAGCAGGACAGCGAAGAAAATCCCAAACAAGGTTGGCGCAAGAACACAGCCCTGCTTCACTCCGCTTCGGATGTCAAAAGGGTCTGATGTGGACCCATCGAAGACAACAGTGCCCTTCATGTCCTTGTGGAAAGATCTGATGATGCTGAGGAGCCTGGGTGGACATCTGATCTTGGGGAAAATCTTGAAGAGGCCGTCTCTGCTGACCAGATCGAAAGCCTTTGTGAGATCTATGAAGGCTATAAAGAGTGGCTGTCGTAGTTCCCTGCATTTCTCCTGCAGTTGTCTAAGGGAGAATACCATATCAGTGGTGGACCTGTTGGCTCGAAATCCACACTGCGATTCTGGATAGACGCTCTCTGCAAGTACCTGGAGCCTCTTTAGTGCAACTCGGGCAAACAGCTTTCCTACAACGCTAAGGAGAGAGATGCCACGGTAGTTGTTGCAGTCACCCCTGTCACCTTTGTTCTTGTACAGCGTGATGATGTTTGCATCCCTCATGTCTTGAGGTACTCCACCTTCTCTCCAGCAAAGACAGAGGATTTCATGCAGCTCACTCAGTGACGATAATCTCTTTGCAGCATTTTAGGACTTCAGCAGGGATGCTGTCTTTTCCAGGTGCCTTGCCAAAGGCAAGGGAGTCCAGGGCCACGTGAAGTTCTTCTAGGGTTGGTTCACTGTCAAGCTCTTCCAGCACAGGCAGGCACTCAATGTTGTTCAGTGCTTCTTCGGTGACTACATTTCCTCTGGAATATAGCTCAGAGTAGTGCTGCACCCAGCGTTCCATTGGCTGCGCACGATCCTGGATGACCTCGCCTGTGGCAGACTTCAGAGGGGCAATTTTCCTCTGTGTTGGACCTAGGGCCTGCTTGATACCATCATACATCCCCTTGATGTTGCCCGTGTCAGCTGCTATCTGTATCTCGGAACAGAGCTGGAGCCAGTAGTCGTTAGCACATCTCCTGGCAGTCTGTTGGACTTTGCTGCGAGCAGTTCGGAGGACCTGCAGGTTGCGCTCACTGGGACAGGCCTTGTATGCTGCTTGAGCTCTCCTCTTTTCCTCAATGACTGGTGTCAACTCCTCAGAGTGGGCTTCAAACCAGTCTGCCGCCTTGTTGGTCTTCTTGCCGAATATGGACAAGGCGGTGTTGTAAACGGTATTCTTGAAATGTTCCCATCTGTTGGATGCGTTTGCGTCGGCCGGGCCTGGAAGAGATTCCTCAAGTGCTTGTGCAAATTCCTCCACTTTTCTCTGATCCCGGGTCTTGCTGGTATCAATGCAAGGTCTTCCTTCCTTTTTCATGTGATACAGTCGCTTTGTTCGCAGTTTCACTCTGCTGCACACCACGGAGTGGTCAGTGTCGCAGGCAGCACCATGATAACTGCGTGTGATCTTGCCCATAGGAACGCATTAATTAAATTTCAATGCATTCCTATGGGAAACCGCGCTTTGCAAGTCGAAATTTTCTCAATACGAAACGACTTGCGGAACGAATTAATTTTGTCTTGCGAGGCACCACTGTACCCAATTAATAAGGCTGACTTTTCATTCTAAGGACCATGGCAGTGAAGAAACACAGCAATATCCTTTTTCCCACATCTCTCCAGTGCATTTGCTCTCTATCCTTTAGTTAAATAGGTCCAATTCTCAATGCCTTGATTGTTGAATAGCATAAATAGCATAAATCCTATCAATATTGATACACAGAATCAAAAGGTATGAACTTTCTGACTGTCAGTCACTTCTAAGGAAAGAGCTTAGTGTGGGTAAACAAAAAAGTTGTTATTGGCTGCATGAGGTTTTAAAATATCTTTGAGTAGCAGGAAAAGTTTCCAGATGAAAGCATTCTGACATAGGGCGCAATCCAGCTCCATTAAAATCAGTCGCTTTGCCACTGACTTTAATGAGTCCTGGACTGCAGCCACAGACTACAATAGAAGGTGCTTGTAATCAGTCTCTAAGGTTGGATATTTCTTGGCATTTTATTCATCTTAATGGTGGTATTAATGTAGGTGAGGGTATTTTACGTTTTAAAATTGTAAAACTATTGGACCTCTATAAACTAGCTGGTTTCTAAGAGCCAAAAATATTCCATAAGATCTAGTACCTTGATCTCAGGTAAAAGGCTTTATTAGAGCAAGCAGGTCTGATTCTTCTCTCTCACATGGGTTTTTCACCAGTTCACATTTCATGAGCTTCAACAGAATTATTTTGGGCTCACAGCTGTACAAATTAGAGAAGAACTGGACACTTTCTCTATCTGACCTTGTCACTTCAATTATCTCATCTTCTAGAAAGATGTCTGGTATTAGAGCCACAACAGTTCTGTATGGCTACCCAGAGACAGTGAAAGAGTAGCTTGACAAAATGTACCACTAGTCCGGAATGCAGATTAACTGGGGTTGAAATAAAATAATTGAAGAAGTACTGTATTGCCAGCTGAAAAATGAAAAGGTATCTTCACACATGTGTTTATAGTAGTTGTAAAAGTCTAACTGGAAATGTCAATATTATGCTATTTTCTATGGATTGAGATACAACTTAAATATAAATTTCAATTAAAAATCCTGTTTTCAAAGTTGAAAACTTCTCTCTCTCTCTATACATAAAGCAACTCAAATAGAGCAGTTATTTTCTTACAGCCATTGCACTTCCACTTCGAAAGATAAACTCTACCTCTCTCTGCAAGTATCAAGTAAAATGCTGTATATAAAAAATTAATCTGGCAGCTTCTGCAGAATTTGCAGGCTTCTGGGATGAGCAAATGGACACAGTTTTCTTTTATCTGTTTTGAACACCATGTGTTGAGAGAAAACAACAGAACGGAAAGTGCTCATCCAAAATGCTAACTTGTGGCATGGTGTAGCCAAAAAGCAGGTGCATGGCATGCAGTTTACTTTACTAACATGCCTACCACATGTCACTCAATTCTGTTATCCCATTTAATTTATTTGGGAACTTATTCTGATATTGGCAATAGAATATAGCTCAGTAGAGTTTCTATAAAAAGTGGCATGACCTTATGTGAGAACACAATTTGAGAAAACATTGACTAGAATGATAACATAACATCGTAGAATAATCCTTTGGATTATCTGCTGTGACCCTAGCTTCTAGCACAAATCATAAATGTGCTTCAGATAATGTTATTCCCATTAGGATAATATTCTGCACAAAATCCATACAGATAACACAATCTTGCTAATTCATAGTACTGATTGAGAGGCTGATCCATCACAATTCACTAAATTTTGCAAGTTAGTAAGTGAAGAGAGACAACAAAAATGAAAACAGATAATTCTTTGCAGAATGTATTTTTGTTTATTTACTCAATAAACTGTCTAGATTTTATTTGTGAAATTTTTAGGAGCCGTAGGCACTAGGGAAGGCACAAAAGGAAAAATGGCAATGTTGCTTTGAGGCCAAAACAGCTCTCTGAGCTCCAGGAAGGAAAAGTAAGGTACAAATATAACAAATAAATGAAACTGCATCCTTATGATATTCCATCACTATTGTTAACTCCTGTTTGTATGATCCAATTCTTTTATCATTTAGTTCACAACATATTTCCAGGTTATGTTCTCCTTCCGAGGAGAAATAACAGCTGCAAGAGGTCCAATCTGGATGCGAACAATAGTGGTAGGCAATGGTTAAAAGCCCCCCAACTAATCCTAATCTCCTAACTGGGCAGGAGGTCTGGTCTAGAGCAGGGGTGCCCAAATCCTGGCCCGCGGGCCACTTGCAGCCCGCAGTGCGTCCCCATCCAGCCTCCAAGTGGGTCGTGTGCTTCCAATGGGCACACGGCCCGCGGAAGAATCACCGTGGCCCGTGCTGACCCAGCACCCGAGCTCACGGTATGTCTTTCCGTTGCTGCCGGCAGTGAGGGAAAGACCAGTCCAGCGAACTGCGCAGGGCCTTTTATAGCGTTAAAGTAACACGAGACTTGCAGGTCTCATGTTACCTTATTACTGAAAGTGCTTGTGCCCATGCACTAGCTTAGTCTCTTCCTGCCTGGCTCCCGGGCAACACGTGGAGCCTGAAGCAGCAGGGAGAGACAGAGTGCCTACGTCGCCACCTCCACGAGGGAGGTTGGGCGGGCAGGCGGGCAGGCAGGCGTGCGAGCAGGCAGGCAGGCAGGCGCTTCGTCAGCAAAGCACTGCCGCCATTGCACAGCAGCAGCAGGCACCGCGGAGAGCGGGGTGAGACCACTCCGCCACCTCTGTACAGCAGCAACAGGCACCGCGGAGAGTGGGGAGAGACCACTCCGCCACCTCTGTACAGCAGCAGCAGCAGCAGGTGCCAGGGAGAGCTGGCAAGCACCGCCTGCAACCTTCCTGCCCAAAATATGTGCTTGCTCTGTTGTGGAACCTATGGTTCCCCTCCTCTGCCCACTCCCCTTTTCCTGGATAAAATGATGCACACCTGCCCCGCATTGTCTGTCTCTGGTTTTTAAAACTTTTGTCAAGAGCATTCATGTCAGGGGGTAAGCCCAACACAAAGGCTATGGATCTGGTGGAACGAAGCTCAACCGGTCCCGCCTCCCTTCCTCCCCCCAGCATGCCTCCTCTCCGCCCCCTCCCTACCCTCCACCCGCCAGTAAGCTGGTGCGCACTGTTCTGGATTGGGCCCCCAGCCTACATTGAAGCAGATAAGGTGCCGATGGGGACACATTGTTGGTGGATTTGGGGGACAGGGGAGGATCTCAGTGGTATCAGTACATGCTGGGATCCTATCCCCGTTTTCCTGGCCTGACACATCTCCCACCTCTCCTCAGACATAAGCCATCAAAATAATTGGTGTTGGTTTGAGGAGACTCAATGACAGCCAGGCGGCCTACAGAGAGGTATGTTATATAATTTATAATATATTTTTATTTATCTCTTCCAGGTCAATCAGTTGCTCCTTCACCATAGTAAGCATCGTGTACTCTGGCATCCTGGCTGCATCAGGTAATATGGCGGGGGAAAGGATTGGGCTCATGTAGTTTGGCCCTTGAATCTATCCTACACAGGATCTTTCTACAGAACTGTAGTATGATGTCCTTGAACGGTTTGGTATACTATGATGTAAGAAATGCTGTTCATGCAAACATCCTCTTTTACCCTGGCACTATGAATCTGCAGATTTGCACTGCAAACAGATGAAGTAAACTAAAACATGCTAAGGATGCATGCCATGTGACTTGTAGGGAATGGACATACTGAAGGAGGATGTGTAGTCCCCCAAACTAGCAATGGGTTACGTCTCTTCAGCTCAAATCAGAATCAGCTCAGCATTTATTTATTTTCTGAGTGTTCCAAACATAGCCCTGTCTCCACTGTCAGTGATAGCTGTATTAGCCCAGCTCTGTTGCCATTCCCAATGTCCATCCTTTTGTATATCCATGCCTTTCTCTTAGTGAAAATTCCATTTTCTTATTTCCTTAACAAGGCTGTTTCCAAATACCAGACACCAGCAAAGAACTTCTAATATTTCTGTTCTCCCCCCCCCCTCCACAGTTGTCTGTCTCTGGTTGAGTGAGTGAGAGAGAGATATGAATAAATCAGTTTCTTAGATGACCACAGGTTGAATTCCCAATTTTTAAATCTTGCAAAAATCCCCCACTATAACTCTCTTGGCTTACAGCAAAGTTGCTGACAGTTCTTTATAAAGACAGAGAGAAATCAAGAATGACATTAAAGTCACTGATGGTTAGAACCAAAATGTTCTACAACAACTTTTCCTAGTCTGTCATATTCTGAGAAAGGCTATCAATAACCCCTGCTAATTGGGTAAGAGGCACTTTTTCAAGTAAGTGCTCCTTTTTTTTAGCAGGGGGAGAGTAACTGGCCCACCTCACCCCAGCAGTGTCTGTTTTAGTGGCTGTCTGCTGGTATTCTTTTTGCATCTTTTTAGATTGTGAGCCCTTTTGGGACAGGGAGCCATTTAGTTATTTGATTTTTCTCTGTAAACCGCTTTGTGAACTTTTAGTTGAAATATATATATATATATATATATATATATATATATATATATATATATATATATATATATATATATATATATACTGTTAATAATAATAAACTTTGCAAAGGGAAGACTGCAGCTCTGTCTTTGTATATTTTATGATGCTGTCAAAACCTTGACTAGCTGACATCCTATCAGGTACTACAGTTGTTGCACAGTAACATGCATGCAGTACAATGCCTATGAATAACCCAAGGTAGAAACAAAAATAGGATTACTGTAAGTAGAAGCTCCCAAACCTGTGTTGATTACACTGCAACCACTCTGCTTGTTCTGATTATACAAAACAAGTACTCTATTAAAAATGGGGTGCGATTCTCAGCATACAGTGATGTAAACAAGAAAACAATCCACAAAATGTTTTGGAAATGTAATTGGTGAAATAGCGGCAGCAGAATTAACTTCAAAACACTTCCTTTTTTAATGTGCAACTTTCCAGCTTTGAATCAGTAAATCAAAAAGCAGTATGTAACCTTCTGCTAGCCAATGCATTGTTTTATATCTGTCCAAAGGTCTGTGGTTGCCAGCATGTATTCTAGGTCAAGTGAAGTTTGTTTCCAATATTATAGCTTTGGCATGACGATGTAGTAGTGCTATAGCTGGAATCATTTTTACAGGGCTGGTATTCTCTCAAAAGTTCTAAGTCTATACAGAATCAGAATAAAATGAAAGCAGACTATGGGTTAAGACTGGGCATTCATGGGGCCAAATCAGATCAGTCAAATCAAAAGCAATTAACAAAAAAGAATGAACAATATCTAAGTCCAATGGCAGGTGACTGCAGTCCAAAGAGAAAAGCACAGGAGCAGCTCTTGGCCTGCATATCAGCAGTTTCTTCCTATTTCCCTATGCAGGCAAATATGGAACAGCAAGGGAGGGTGCAACAGGTCTGACTGCCTTGACAGTCCTAGGGTAATGTAGGACTAAACAATGATCATATTGTATGAGCAACAGAAAAGTGGAAACTCATATGAACCTAGAGTGTACAAAATCAGTGCCTTCCTATTGCAAATAACAGCAGTGCAATATCTGGGCGGAATACAGGCTGAAGTAACACTTAGTTAAACTGGGCAGGTCTACAACTGTCACCAGGAGGTCAAAAGAAAATTAGGACATGACCCTGAATGCATGCCCCTCCATGGATAGAGTTTCAGTAAACACAGAAAGCAATAGCCAACTCATTTTCTCCTGATGACTTACAGCCCAATCCTGAGCTGCCCAGTGTGCAGGGCTGCAGCAGTGACAAAAATGTCTGTTACTGCATCCTGTGCGCTCTGGGCAGCCGCCGGTGGTTCCTCGGGAGAAGGGCACTTTCATCGGCGGTGAATCAAGAACCTCCATGTCGGGCGGTGAGCCCAAAAAGAAGGCTCTGGATCTGGCGGAGCTTTGCTCCACTGGTCCTGCCTCCCTCTCCCTGGTAGGCCTCCTCTCCGCCCTCTTTCCACCTCCGCCCTCCTCCCCACGCCTCCACTTACCTATCTGTTGCTCAGTGGTCAAGAGGCGGAGCTCTGGCAGTCACCCATTGGAGGCCCAGCATCAGCCAGCACTGGGCTACAGCAAATTTGCGACAGTGCGTGCTGGCAGTAAGCTGGTACGCACTGTTCAAGATTGGGCCCTTAGCAGGTAGTGTCATATAATTAGGGTCAACTGCTTCACAGTAGCCTGAAAAGTCCACTTTTTCTTAGTCTCAAAAAAATGTAGGAACCACCTGTTCTGGAATCAAGCTGTCTGTCCATCAAGCTGTATGACATAGTTTTCATGTGGACAATTGTTCTAAGGTCCTTACCATAGCAAGGCATAAAACATTACAAATATTGTGATAAAGTTATATACCTGAACTGATTATAATTATTTACATATTTGATTTATCTCTCAACTGAAAATTAGAGCTTTGTTTCATCCCATATGTTGCAGAGTTCTGAGTATATGTAATTTAAAAAAGAAAAAAAAACCAATGCCATGACTTTTTTCTCTGCTGTTGCTTTTTTCTTAGGCCAGTATGGTACCAACTATCCACACCAATATGAAGACAAGACAAAACTAAACTAAAAACAATACTAAAATGTATATTCCTCACTGGGTTTCTAATTCAGTACAATGCATGCTTAAATTCAACATGTTAAAGAAGTGTTTGGGGCTGCAATCCTATCCACACTTACTTGAGCGAAAGCCCCATCAAATACAGCATGACTTGCTTCTACATAAGATAAGAATACTGATTTTCTTTTGCAGTTCCTGAATTACTTTTTAGTCTCTTAGCAACAGATTTGCATGCCTCTCCCTGACCTTAATAGTCTGTGTAGGCCCATCATGACCCACATCCAATCCTTCACCTATTAATCCCTCTCATTTCTCATTGCATTCTGTTAATTCAAGTGATTCTCCTCCTTTCTTCCTTCCAATAAAGGACTTTGTGCTATTCTGTTTACTTGCGTGCCTAGCACACAAGTGTTTAAACTCAGGAGAAGGTACATGAATCCAACATAGAACTGTAGAAGATTTTAGCCAAGACCGCTTCTCTTCTTACATCACCAAAGATCCACTAACCAATGGCAAAAATGACACACGGATCAGGGAAGAAATTATTTTCTCTTCTACACCAATAACATACCTTATAGACTTGAAGAATTCGTTCTAAAACAGTTCTATTTTTCAAGAGTACAGATGTCCACAGCTTGGGGGTCCACCTGGACTCTCAGCTGCTCCTGGATTCCCAGGTGGCGGCTGAGGCTAGGGGGGCCTTTGCTCAGCTTTGGCTGGTGCGCCAGCTCCGGCCGCACTTGGATCGTGCAGACCTGGCCATGGTGATCCATGCCATGGTGACATCGAGGTTAGATTATTGTAATGTGCTCTATGTGGGGCTGCCCTTGAAGACTGTTTGGAAACTGCAATTAGTGCAGAATGTGGCGGCTCATGTAGTTGCTGGAGGTAGGCGATTTGACTCTGTAAGTCCGCTTCTCCAGCGGCTGCACTGGCTGCCCATTCGTTTCCAGGCCCAACTCAAGGTGCTGGTTTTGATCTTTAAAGCCCTATACTGCTCTGGGCCAGGGTATCTTAGAGATCGCCTACTCCTGTACAATATGGCTCGTCCTCTTAGGTCATCAGAGAAGGCCTTTTTACAAGTGCCGCCACCTAGGGAGGTACGTGGGGCGGTGGCAAAAAATAGGGCCTTCTCAGTAGTGGCACCAACGCTATGGAATTCCCTTCCCCTTGATTTAAGAACTGCTCCCTCTCTTGAAACTTTTTGGCGAGGCCTGAAGACCTTCTGTTTAGACAAGCCTTCTGAATTCCTGGTCTTTTTAACATCTTTTTATCATCTTTTAATATCTTTTTTAACATCTGGTTACAGGCCTGATCCTTTTCTAATTTGCTGCGCTTTTACCTGACTACTTTTTTTATCTGACTACTGTTTTTATGATACGTCGTTATGTTTTTATCTGTTTTTAAATTATGTTTTTAAATTTGTTTTAACCTTGTTTGTAAGCCACCTTGAGTCCCTCCGGGGAGAAAGGCGGGGTAAAATAATAATAATAATAATAATAATAATAATAATAATAATAATAATAATAATAATAATGTACATAAATCTAACAACCCCCCATGCAGATCCTGAAGGTAACAAAGATTCCAAAGCAAATGCATAAAGAAAGAGGGAGAAAAGTTAAAACAACTAGAGAATGCTCTGTGGGATTATAAAGATAGGAAAACTTTGCAGATGTTACTGTCTCTCTAGAGGAATAAATGCTTGCATTTTAATATTCCCAGCAGCTGGTTCTTGTTGAATGCCATCAGGATGATTCAGCCACCTACCAGAAACACCAGTAGCAGCAAGTGCACTCTTATACTTATCTACAAAACTTTTCTGGTCTCAAGACAGTGCTCAATCTAAACTTCTATTAAATTATTATTAATAGCATCAAATGCAATAATTACAAGGGAAAACAAGGCCATTGCTTCATAAAAGATATTGACTGTCTTCTCTTGCATGCTGTTCAGATGTTTACTTCCACAGCAATATTTCATTATTACTTCCTTTACTTTTTACTTGGCAAAAGGCATCTCCCTTCCCTCTCAACTGCATGTCTAAAGTTTAACACACTCCACCTCAGCCGCCAGTTTTCAATAGTACCGTTTTCTAGCTTGAGCAGATTCATACAGGTTAAAACATGCAGCTTATTTTAAAATATTTTTTATACAAGCTTCAGCAACTCTGAAATTTTGGTGGGTGGATCACTGCCAGGTGGTTTATGATCTCCTACTGCCAACTATGAAAGCATCTGGTACTTCTCAAGCAGCCCGCTTCCTGATAGATGCATGTAACCCAGACCAGATCCCTTTTTTTGTTTTGGTTTATTTTATATTTGGATTTACAGTTGTAGGTCGCCTTGGGTGCTTTGGCAGAAGAGCAACTCATAAATATTAGAAATAAATAAGGCTAATATGCCATGCTAAACTTCAAATGACACACTTACCACTCTTCCTCCCTTCCAGTTTTTTGACAGTTATTTTTAATTCATTGTAAATCCAACTGTGATAAAAACCTGGCAACAGCACACAGACTCCGCATAGCAGCAATCCACAAAGTGGTCTGAAGGAACTAGAGCAAATACAGTACTATCTTATTTTAAAATGAGGCACATCTTTAAAAATGCAGATACTCTTAATTTTGGTACAGAAGGATGCTGCCAATCTCTTAATCATGGTTAGTGGCTAACACACTCCTATGCTAGCTTTAAGCCATGGTTAAGACTGATCTATAGTGGTGCAGAACTAGCGTTATACTTAGAGGTGTTTGAAAATGGTGTGATTTTCCCCCCCTAAAAACTCATTGTAATTCATAGTAATACTGAGGCTATAATCCTATCCTATCCTATCCCCTGGGGGCTGGGGATAAGAATAGGCCCTCAGTTTGGCTGTACTTGTCGTAAGAGGCGATTAAACAGCCACCGGGTAGATGGGGTTCATCAGCCTGGGAAGGCAGCTCATCTGAGAGAAGGAAAACTCTGATCCCAAACCTCCACTGCCTTGTGGCTACATCCAGTTATGGAAAAGGCTTCAACCTCGAGGCAAAATCCGGAGCCGGAGTCCCTGAGGCAGTTCATGGCTGAACACAGTCATGTTCTGGCAACTCCTGCGACGCTGCTGGAACCAACCGTATTGGCTTCTGCCTTTCCATTGGACCATTTCAGTGACGTGGAGAGGGGGGATTTGCTGCATGGGTAACAGCCTATCCTCCATACCTACTTTACCCAGGCTTCGCGTACTGGAGAGGACACTGTTCCAGAGCCACCATTCAGAGCGCGATACCATAGTCTTCCGAGACTAAAGGATGCCAACAGCTAATCCTATCTTACTCACCTAAAACAAACATACTATGAGAACCTGCAGTCTTGTCCTGCTCTCTTAACCAGTAAGAAATTGCCACTGTTACATCTGTACGAAGTCTTTACATCGTTAATGTGAAAGTTATTTTTTAAATGTAAAACTTAATTGTATATTTACCCTAGGAAGACCCAGAATTAGACATGAAAGTGTTCCAGAAAAGTTTCATTACATCACCATTGCAACCAGATGAAATATCCTCATATTTGGCACTGCATTCTATGTAAAATTCTTTGACAGATATTCCCATTTTACAGAAAAATTATGCAGCTTGTCTGCAATGCTGTTACAAGAATTTAACTACTCTCATTGGTGGTGGCTGTATAAAGCTAAGCCTGGAATCAGCAAGGGCCTGCACTGGTTTTTTTAATTATTTTTTTTTTAAATCTCGTCTTTCTGAGAAAGGTGACTAACCACCAAAATGAAAAACTTAACAAAATATCATCAAAATTAGCAAAAACAACAACACCAATATAGAACATTATAACAGGGAAAGCTTCAAACATGAAGAAGGGGAAACTTCAGTAGTTCACCATTCCAAATGTATGCCAGAACAGCATAATTTTACCTCGTAACTAAATGCTGAGAGAGGATGTCAAACAAGCTTCCAGGGTTAGGAAGCAACATCGCCCAGGGGCTCTATGACTGCTAAGGCCTCCTGCATACCCATCAGTCATACCTCTGTAAGCAGCCTAACTTAGGAGCAGAGCACATGTCGAAAACCTGGGAACATTAGTAGGTTTATGTGCAAAGTAATCATTCATTACCCATGCAAAAATATATTTTGAACTTAAGGGGCAACAAATTACATTGGAAATCAACACAACTTGCATGAACTATCATTTCTCAATGAACACCACAACCCAAATTGACTCTGTCCAGCCTTACACACCTTTGTCTCATTCTATCATCACCTCATTCTGGTTAAGGGGCTACATGAATACCCAACTGAGGTTATTTTCTATTGCTTGGTCATTGTGCAATTGTGCAAATTTGCAATCAACATGACAGTGTGTTTTGAAAACTATCACCATATCCAACTCTACTGAAAGTTTTTTTTAAAATTTAAACACAAACTATGGAACTTGTACAAATCATCCATTTGAGCATACAAGGAAGCACTCCTCCTTTAGAATTAACTACATGAAACTTAATTTAGCATGTTCACTGCAGAGAAGTAATGAAGAACTCTATCCTATGCTTGTTTATTCAGCAATAAGTTCAACTGAGTTCAGTGAGATTTACTTCCAGGTAAGTATCCACAGGATTGCATCCTAAGAGTACTTTCATTTTCAATTTCATTATACAAAAGTACAGGGCAACCCTCGTTATCTGCGAGGGTTCCGTTCCCAGAACCCCTGCTGATACTAAAATCCACCGATGTTGGAATCTGCAGATCTAGGTACCCCAGAGCCTCTGTACCCAACCAGAGCTGTGCTCTGGTCGGGATTTGAGAGCTACAGGTGGCCTATCCCATCAGTTCGAAACCCGCGGATATTCAAATCCATGGGTAACAAACCAGCTAATACCAAGGGCCTGTAATTCCACAAAAAACTTTAAGGAACTTCTGACAGAAGCATCTAGTTTTTATCAAACAGGAAGATGAATACTTTAGTGCTGGAGGGAGGAATGACATGATTTGTTCTGAGCTGGGGCACTGTGGTCTTTTACACAAAAAAAGAGCATATCTTGATTTCCATTAAATACAAAAATGTCTGCTTTGATTATTTGCTTCCCATGTATATTGCTCCCCATGTATATTTCTTAAATAAGGGAAGCCAATTCTGGCTTCTCAGGATGCCATGCAGCATGTGCGATTGGCAAATGGTATGACATACATGGGTCACCTGCTGTTTCCTACATACAGAAGTGTATTCTACACAAATTTTATAATGTGCGAATATTTGAACATATATTTAAACAATCTAAAGGGCTACTTTCTTTCTTCTGACATGTACAATTAAGAATTGCATAAATCTTGGGCACAACCTGAAGATGAAATTCACATTTTTCATTTAATTTTTTTCTGAATTGAGTTTGAACTTCGTTCTTAGCAAAATGATCTTGTGATTTAGGCAGAAACAAATGGTAATATACTGAAGGTTTGGAAAATTATTATTGGTGCCCAGTGTTCTTGGAAACTGTGCAGGTCAGCTTTATCTATTCTATCTTTCTGGTTAAAAAAAAAAAGTGACAAGTAATGCATGAAACAAAGATGTTAATATCTTATCAGCTAATCTACATTTAACTGTACAATACATTTCTATGGTAAAACGCTTTGTAAACTACTCTGCTGAAAAGCAGCATAAAATATTCTCATAAAAATATATGCATATATAGCAACAAAAATATTCTTTAATATATCTATCTATATCAGCATAAAATATTCTTATATATCACCATAACGAGATGCGACTCGTTAGCCTGGGAAGGCAGCTCATCTGAGAGAAGGAAGTCTCTGATCCCAAACCTCCACTGCCTTGTGGTTACATCCAGTTATGGAAAAGGCTTCAGGAGTCAACCTCAAGGCAAAATCCGGAGCCGGAGTCCCTGAGGCAGTTCATGGCTGAACACAGTCACGTTCTGGCAACTCCTGCAACGTCGCTGGAACCAACCGTATTGGCTTCTGCCTTTCCATTGGACCATTTCAGCGACGTGGAGAGGGGGGATTTGCTGCGTGGGTAACAGTCTATCCTCCATATCTACTTGACCCAGGCTTCGCGCACTGGAGAAGACACTGTTCCAGAACCACCATTCAGAGTGCGATACCATAGTCTTCCGAGACTGAAGGATGCCAACATCAGCATAAATATATAGCAGATATATATATATCTGGGCTGCAACAAAATGCTATCATTTTTCACAAGACAAACACAGGAAAAAAATCATGATGATTTATAGGTAAGATAGCCAACATGTTAACATCAACTTACATTTGAAGAAGCAGTGGGGCCTTGGAATCAGAGCACAGGACGTGGGACTTGCAAAGTTTGCTGACTCTTACACAGACTTGGTCAAGCATGAAACCTCAGTAAAGTTGTGTGAAGATACTCAATTATCTGTAAAACACAATTTATAAATGTAACTTTTTATATGCCACATTTCGCAGTTCACAAAGCACACAAACATCCTTAAAATAAAAACCAGATCTTCACAGTGAAACAGTAATAAAATTTCCAACAAATAATTCCATACTTTAAAACAATGTAACCATTAACAGGAGAAGTCACCTGTAGGAAAAAAGATTTTGAAAAAGTCAGTTTTTCACCCTGCACTGCATGATCAATACTGAGTGCTCCTCACGCACTTTGCCAGGGAAGCATTCGACAGCATGGGTACATTATGGAGAAAGCCTATCCCTGTTTCCTTACAGTCCTCCCCTTTATAAAGAGCCCAATGCAAAAAAATTTCCCCTGGGGGCTGGGGATTAGACCCTCAGTTTGGCTGTACTTGTCATAGGTAAGACGCGACTAAACAGCCACCAGGTAGATAGGACTCATTAGCCTGGGAAGGCAGCTCATCTGAGAGAAGGAAAACTCTGATCCCAAACCTACACTGCCTTGTGGCTACATCCAGTTACGGAAAAGGCTTCAGGAGTCAACCTCGAGGCAAAATCCAGAGCTGGAGTCCCTGAGGCAGTTCATGGCTGAACACAGTCACGTTCTGGCAACTGTGATGCTGCTGGAACCAACTGTATTGGCTTCTGCCTTTCCATTGGACCATTTCAGCGACGTGGAGGGGGGGATTTGCTGCATGGGTAACAGTCTAACCTCCATATCTACTTTACCCAGGCTTTGTGCACTGGAGAGGACACTCTGTTCCAGAACCACTATTCAGAGTGCGATACTATAGTCTTCCGAGACTGAAGGATGCCAACAATGAATGAATACAAATGGTATGACCTCCCCACATATCTGACAGAACGAGATGCTCCCTAAAGTACACAGGACATAGACTGTTTAGATCAGGGGTGTCAAATATAAGACAGGTGGGCTGTATCCGCCCTGTGGAAGTTCTTTATCCAGCCTCTGTGATAGTTAGGTTCTGCTAGCACCACCCTAAGCTGCTGAACAGTGAAGTGACACATGGGCAGAAACAGCACTATTGAAAAGGTGGTGCTGAGAGAGGTCAATTATCATGTGGGCCATCTTTTCAGCAGAGCTATGTCTGCTGAGGTGTCACTACTGAAAGGGTGGCCCATGTGATAATTGTGATCTCCTACTACTGCACTTTCAGCAGCACTGCTTCTGCCAAGGCAAAGGGAGGAGGAGACAGAAGGAGGTATCAGAAGGCAAGGAATGGAATGAGAAAGTAGCAGAGCAAGAGAGGTGAGAAAGGGAGAATCTGCTGAGGTGTGCTGAGAAAGGGAGAATCTGCTGAAGGAGAATCTGCTGAAAGGGTGGCCAATTATCACATGGGCCACCCTTTCAGAAGTGCTGCTCCTGCTGAAGCGTCACTTTACAGAGAAGCTCTCATCTGCTGAGCTGCAGTGGTCAGCTGCTGAGCTGACGCATTGGCAAAAGCAGTGCTGACAAAGGGCAGCCCATATGATAATTGGGATCTCTCATGGCCTGAAAATATTCTTAAGATTTGCATATTTTTTTCTTCCATCATTTGCAGCTAATGTGTTCCTAAATGAGAAAAAAAATGCTTGTCACCTGCTTAATGACATCACCTCCAGTCCTCCACAGGTGCCATGGATACTATTCAGCCTTTCACAACCCAGGTTTAGATCTTTAAAAGTAATCACTGCAGACACCCAACCATAAGCAGATCTCACAGATAAGATCACAGATAAGTCAAGTCAATAACTCGAAATAAGTCAATTTTTAGACCAAATCATGAAATTTTCTATGACCCTTGGATAAGTTTGGGGGGGGGGTTTAAACTCGGGGGGGGGGTCTTACTATAATTTTGCCTGATTTTACCAGAATCCAGATCCAGATCCTGTAACCTAAGAACTGTATAGTCTCTAATTTATTAAAAGTAAAAGATTGCAAGATACATTTTTATTCATTAACTTTTTTAATTCTGGTCTTCACAACCTTTTTGTAAACACTGAGTAAGTGCACTGTAAACAGTACCAGTAGAACCATTAATCAAATCCTTCTTTAAGGTACCTGGTGTGTTAAGACATAGGCTCTACATATAACATACAACTTATAACACGTAACTGGGAGTGTGCAATTCAGTTCACAGCAGAGAGACAAGCAAAAAGGACTGAGTGTGAGTAAGTACAATTACACATAGTTGCAACGTGATTTACTCAGAAGTACACCCACTGGTTTCCATGGGTATTATTCTTAAGTAATGGTATACTGAATTGTAGCCTGGTACTTTTCTTCAGATGGAAACAAGGATTACATACTAGTGTTTAAAAAAACCAGACTGTCAAATATGTGCAAAATGGAATAAGGGTGCAGAAGGGTTGGGTGTTATCCTGCCAAATAGAACAAGGTTTGCTTGATTTAAATGGAACTGTTGAACCCTGGCTTACTTTTTTCTCTGTAGGAAGGAGTGAAAGGGCTATCTTTGACTGCAGCTTGCAGAGACTAATGCCCTGGAGACTAATAGCCCTTAATTATCTCAGCATTGTCCTCTTGCTCTCCTCTTGGCTTCTCCTGCTGTCTGAAAAGCCCTGACCCTGAAAAGACCCACAGATAAGGGGAGGAGATGAATTACACTTGATTTATTGGCAGAAATTTCTCGACTTATAGGATAGTATCTACAGGCCCATACTTTGAGCTGGAACTGGAACCAAACAATGCAAGAGAGCTGAAACAAGTAATAGCCTCCTTGCACCTTGGCCCTGAAAGCTGTGAGCTGCAGCATTCCATGTTAGCTGCAGTTTTCAAAACATCTTAAAGGCACCCCAATACAGAACAAATTTGCAGTAAACCAAACTGGAAGCTACTAAAGCATGGATGGCCTAGATCAAATCGCTAGATGACAGGAGTGATTGAACCTTTTACAATGGCCCTCCTGCCCGCAGCTGCTACATGAGAATCTAGCAACAACACAGGGTAAAGTATCACCCCAAACTTTGACCTTTAGGAGAAATGCAATCCTGTCAAGAAAAATCATAGTCCTACAAAATTTAGGTTGGGCCACAATCAACATCTCTATGGATTAAGCTTTAATTTACAAACCCTCATCCAGCCCATAATCACACTCAGGCATTTACTCAGGCAATTACCCTTCTGGACTTGATAGAAAAGAAAAACAGAAGTGGGTTTTTATCAGCATATTGACAAAACTGCTCTCAAAAACAACAAATGATCTCTAACGGTTAATTGTATAAAATATTCTGACACTGTCCAATTGGTGGATGGTGCAAATGTTACTATTAACTTACAAAAGAGCCCTGAGGCTATCAAAATGTTTTTCTGTAATCTTACTATGTGTGCCTATGTTCATCTTTTTCTCCATTCATGAAATGTAGTCAATGCTGGAGCGGGAAGCAGCAGGGTTCTAAAAGTGTCTATGCTCAGCCACAGCTTAGGCAAGAAATAGGAAAAAGAAAAGCTGCATCCAACTGAATCTTCAGAAAGAATTTATGGAGGGAAAAGATTATGGTACATATTAACCACCAGAACACACAGTATCTCTCTCTCTCTCTCTCTCTCTCTCTCACACACACACACACACACACAGACTTCTGGTCAATGTTTAAAGCATATTAAATCTGTTCCACTTAAGTGAAATAACACTTCAAGCAACACTATTGTCTCCCACATTATATATGTAAGTATATACTTCAAACATATTTGACACACCCCTGAAAAATTAACCTACATATACAAATGTGTGACTGTATTTTATTTATTTTTATTTATTTTTTAATTCATATCCTGCCTTTCCTCTTTTAGCAAAGTGGTGCCCAAGGTGGCTAACAACATAACCATTAAAATTAATCAAATCAGCAAAAGTTCAACAGCAACAAGAACAAAGTTTAAACCACTGAAGCTGAAAAGCTGAAAAAATGAGAGCAAACCCAACTGGATCAAATTAAATGCTTGGCAATTAAAAAAAAATTCCCATAGTCTACAAAACACTGGCAAAGTGGAAGCCAAACATACTTCTTGGGGCAGGCAGTTCCACAGGCAGAGATGCACAACAGATAAACCCCTATCATATCTTGCTGTCAGTCAAATCAGTAGTGGTTACAGCATACACAAGAAGGCCTCATTTGAAGATCTCAGGGGGTGGGAATTTCATATGGGCAGTCTTTTAAGTATATAGGTCCTTAACTTAAATTCAAATTACAGTATATACTTCATGTTCACTTGCTGGATAGCAAGGACTGCAAGGACTGCTTCCTCCTCTCAAGTATACATTTGGGAAGCAAACAGGCATATTGGTGTGTAATTTGTGAGACAGTTATCTGTTCATAGTTCAGAGAGATCACTCAGCTGAGGTTCTCTCCAGAATGATCAATTTGCTAGAGCCAGCATACAATCTGCATTTATTTATAAAGCTTTCAACATGGTGAAAATCTTTTGAGATGGAAGGAGAGGAAGAATATGTAGGCACATCAGGCTTCATTCGCTGTTCGGTGAAACTATTTTACTACTGTATATCTTTTCACATACAGTATACTGGACTCAGGTCCATGTTTACAGGTTTAGATCCTAAAGCTACTAATGACTACAGGTCATGCCTCATGATCCACTGGGGTTCCGTTTTAGAAACCCCAGTGGTTAAAAAAAAAAAAAATCAGTGGATACCAAATCAGTGGAAAAATAGCTTTAAAAACTCAGGTTTCTTGCTCCTCCATTGTTGCCCCAGAATCCATTGGCATAGATGCTGGACCACATTCAGTCACTAGATGGGGTGAATAATGGAATCTAATGGAATGAAATTATTCTATTAGATTCCATTGTTCACCCCATCTAGTGGCTGAATGAAGTATAGCGTCAATACTGATTCTGAGGTGAAATACTCATTTCGGGGTGAAAATGAAGAAGCAGGAAACCTGGAAATGGATCTTTAAAGCTATCTTTAACCCTGAGAAACTTTCAACCAGTGTGGTTTAACAGAATGAACTCAGGAAAGGGGATTTGGGCACATTTTCCCCTTGTTACAAGGCATTTAAAGTATCAGTGGTGAGTCAAATTAGTGGATGCCAAATCAGTGAATACCAAGGTCCCACCTGTATGAAGAATGAATCTCAGGCTCCGTAAATGGTTTGGGAGTACCTGATGGTGCAATTTTGCTGAAAAGAGTGTGTGGCTCTGTTTTGACCCTTGGATGGGGTCTACTGGAAGACTACTAGAAGCCCCCATGTAAGGGGAAAACTGTCATGTATCAGCCATCTCTGACATTTTGCATGCATTAATCTGCATTTGGAATCATACCAGGGAAATCTGTCAAGGGGTAGATTTCAAGGAGAAAAACAGCCAATTGGAGAAAGGTTAAGTTTTCCCTTAAGAGTAGGATACAAGTATAAAGAATAAATACTTTTTTAAAAAAAAGCCACCCCTCTGTACTATACTATTAAGCGAGGCAAGGATGTATATGGAGAGTCACTTCCTAAATAGCCATATTAGTAGAATAACCTGCAGCAGAACTGCTTTATTTTGCTTGTTATAGTTTTCATGTGTTGTGGCGTCAGGGATTTTTGTACAATCCTATAACACTAAAGATATGCTGAGGACTCCCAAACCAAATGAAGGGTAAAAATATAATAAAATCAACAACTGATCTCACAGGCAAAGACTTGGGCAACTTTCTAAATACACATAATTTTCTTTGGTATTTCCTAATTCTCCGACCAGAAAAATGATCACAGAACTTGTTTTCTGTAGGAAAGGAATAGAAATTGTTTCTCACGCTAGATCTACAGGCTTTCTGGGATACATAGTAGAGATTAACAGGTCACAGAGAAATTTTATTATCTAGGGTAATGAAAAGACTACATTAACAGACTAGCTTCTTTTCTACTCTTAATATGGTCAGAACTTTAAAAGGCCGCCTGAGCATAAAACAAGTCTTTGAGAAATGCCAAGAGAATTCTTAATGGAAGGACCTAATTCAGTTCACAATTCTGATTTCATTGAGAATAGCAGCAGGCACAAACCTTTATGTAATATGTATTTTAACCACAACATCAAAAATGAGATCCTTAACTGCGGAAAAAATCAGGAAAAATCATCTGTGTCATATGCAAAACCCAGAGACAAACTAAAGGTATAAGATTTGGATTTTCAATTACCTTAAGATCAATATTCCTGAAAAGATTTATCATATAAAATAGGAAAACATACCTAGTATTGTGGGGAAAGGATAGATTTAGGACGATATTCCTGCTCTTAGGAAGAAATGAGCTTGTATAATGTGGCAAAAGTACAGTAGTTATGATATGAAACTATTAGTTGCATAGAATGTGATCTTTAATCCCAAAATGAGAAATAAAACAGGTGAAAATGCTTGTTATTAACCAATACAGAATTATACTTGTGCTTATTTGCCTGATTTCCACTCCTGATTGGAGAAACAAACAGAAAATTCCAGTTCATGTGTTCACTGAAAACACATGTCATCATTACCATAATCATTATTAAAATTATAAATCACTGAAAATAGGACTTATGAAGAAATGTTTCAGCTGTATAATAAAACAGGTAAACAAGTAAGTGTGACACAACCAAACTAAAAAGGCCAACGCTTGCTGTGACCATTCTTGAATTCAAAAAGGTAACCAAGTGAATAAAATGCTAAATGAAAGATTATTCTTATATACAAAGACTCAGTTTCAGTAAAAAATAAAACTAGAAATCTCTGGCATCCGGAAGCAGCAGGGCTGCTTATGATGCTAAAGGAAAATCTGCTTCTTCTCTCAGTAGTTATCCTGTTAGTGACCTTTAAACAACACTGTTGCACCAACGACACACGTGTTACACAAGCTGGTTTTCCCCTTGGCAAACGTCCATCTAAATAATCACCAGCCTTGGCTATGCTTGTTTCTTAAAAATAAAATGGGAGCACGCATTACCTAGACTACACTAAAATTACAACACTAATGGACTTGGCCCTATTGAAAGCAAGTTACTCTTGAACTTTCTCAACATCCAGCTGTTATCCTTTCAGCCATAACCTTCTGCAACTTGCATGATGTATTCATCAGCTGAAGGAACTGAACATCCCCTGGTCCATTGTTTAAGGTTTTCAGTACTTATTTTGAAAGTTTTGCCTAGTCTTCAATCTTCACTGTTGAAAAAAAAGGGGGGGAGGACAATTATTCTGAGAACACTCATTGCTGCAAAAAGAAAAAAAAATTCTTTTCCAATAGATGGTAAAATTCTCAATCTTTAGTCCTTCCTTTCAGCTTTGTACCAGTTTCCAAATCAACTAGAATTAATACTTGCTTGCATGACTATAAAAATATTTCAAAGTCTGAAATGCTAGTCCCAGTTTTTGGGAAGCTAGCACCAGATGTGTTAGATGCCAGTCCAGAACAGGTGTCACTGTACAATTGCTAGGAACCTAGGGAACTAACTGTCTGAGATTTTTCCAACCTGGCTGAATAGTTATGACTAGAGTACTCAGAACCTTGACATGTTTAGAAACTAACAGGGAGCACATACTTTACGCATATTAGGTGCGCACCATTTTTAAACGTTCATAACACTTTCAAGGAAATGTTTTTTTCCAGGAGGCTGAAACTGAAAGTTCCTCAGTTAAGACTGTGTACATGTGGATGTATGAAATATTTAAAATGAAGCTAGAGTGCAAAAAGCCTTTAAAATGTCTTCCATGGTTAGAGAGTTTCTCCAGTCATGTACAAATGAGGAGGGAAGGGGAGATGGGGGAAGGAAAACAGATTTTTAAAAACAGCTGGACAAGAGGTGGCAATTTTGTAAGAAAGTGTGCTGCTTGCTAAATAACAGGTGACACATGAATGCTAACCATTAGAGTTTAACACAATAACTGAATACTGTATTTCTAAACGGTGTCTATTTAAAATAATAATGCAGTATCTGCATTGCACATATGAAGAAATAAAGTGCTTCACTTGCTTTCTTTTATTATAAGTGATCCTTATAACACCACAACAACATGGGCCAGTATGATTATTACTCCCATACTGCAGACAGATGGCTGAGGCAGAGAAATGGCTTTTGAAAAAAATATTCAGTAAGCACATGCTGATATGAGATTTGAAACGAGGACTTTCCAGATCACAGCCTGAGTTGCTTCACATAATGCTGTGAGTTTCATCCCAATCTGACTATTTTGTTTATACTCTAAGCAAAGGCAAATTCAGAGACACTTCAACAATAGTTTGCCTAAACAGGAGCAAAAAAAGGGCAGATCCCTGAATTTTGCATTAGAAAATCAGAAAAAAATACAGCTAAAATCTGGAACAGAAACACTGTACAAATGAAACATTGATTACATATACTCATACCTTGGCTCACAGCATTAAGACAAACTACAGTCTAAGAAATTTTAAAGTTGAAAAAATGAATTATAGAAAATTAAAAGCAAAGTCTTCTCAAATGTAAGCAAAGTATTTTATAGAAATGTACTATACTAACAGCCTAAGTACAGTGTGCATGTGCGTGAATACACAAACAAAACTAACTTTATAAACCAAAACAGAACGGATAGATACGACAAGTCTCACAAAGGCTGAGACCTGAGATGGTGTCTTACTGCTGCAAAGTACACAAGTTAAATCCCTATCCTATGTATCTAACTAAGGCTAATACACACGCACTTGAGAGTAAGTACCATTCAGCTCAATGGGGTTTACTCCTGAGTAACACATGATTGCACAGGATTACACAGCCAATGTGATTGACTCTCAATAGACAACAGTATTGCAGGCTAAAATTATTAAAATGTTTAGAAAGGTACTCCAGGCTCCTATTTTATCAATGGTACCTGTTCCTTCAGACCACATGTCTTAAGGCAGGAGGAAGTGTAGATGTTTGTAACTATGATTCATATATCACACCAATTAGGTAAGTCTATCATCAAAACAAATACTGGAGTACCTGACTTTGGATCTCTAACTACAACCTGCTGCAGATAAACAATTAAACAACTTAGCTAGAAAGTCTGGGAGTGGAGGCTGAAAGAACAGGAGGAAGAACGGTTAGAGACATTTCACTTTCCATCAACAGTGCTCTACAATATAAAGAGCAACTTGGAAGAACTACCAATGCAACATTCATTTTGACCATTGTCTTCCTTTTCTCTTAGCTGACATCAGTTTATTAATTTGAATCAGATAGTTAGTTTGCAACTGATGTTGTCAGCCAAATGTTCCTACCAGGCCTGCTTCAACTTCCAGTATAGTTCACAGGGATTCATAAAGGTCTGTATACAGATCCACAAACTGTGAACACATACTATTAAAAATATGTTCATATAAACAAGTTTATAAAGGTGTAGATGATAATCTTTTTTACAAAGATTTGGAAAGGTGACCTCATCTACTACATTCCAAAACAAAGAAACATAAATAATATCAAAAGGTATGTGTGTGAACACTCAAACAGATATGTATAAGTAATAACACTGTAAAGGGCAAAAGAACAACATATATGCAATACTAAAATTTAATTTGGGAAGGTAACTTAAAACAGACTATGGAATTAAGAAATGCTTTGTTTTCATGTAAAGTATGTGAAAAAAGCAGAAAAAAATGAAAATAATACACAGAGACAGAAATGCAAAAACTGAGGGACCACGGGAGGAGGAAATGAAAGGAAAGGAAAACAAACAGAGTTCTAACAGGCCCACTCTGCTAACAGGAGTCCAACTAAAGAGTCATATGATATCTGATAGTGCAGGACACATCGCCAGGAGCTGGAGCGGATTGCCTGCAGGAAGAAAGAGCCAGTGTGTTCCTGCTCAAAGAGCTTTTCTTTCCCTGTTTTCTTTTTTTTTTCACCCTCGTCTCTTTCTCTCTCTTTTCTCCTCTACTGTGAATGCCTTTCTCTTAGGTCAGGTCCACGAAGAATTTCAGAAAAAGAACTATCATCTTTCACCGTACTTCTGGATGTAAAGATAGCTGGTGGAAGATGTCTCTTAGTCAAGAATGAAGGGATTTATGTAGATTTTGGCACGGATTACCCCTCCCTCCTGTTGCCACCACCCGGATTACAAACACAAAATGGACACATACCATGTTATAGAACAAAAACAAAAAGGAAACCTCAAGAAAAGAGATGTAGGAGGTACAGCCAAGTTGTTTTTTTCTAAGCAAATGACAAAGATTAAGAGCATTCGTTGCTTGATAATTATATTTTAATCTCTAAACACAAGATAAATCATAGTAAACAAATAACAGAAAAACAAGAATGCACAGGTGTTTATGGGATGAAACAAGAAAATTGAAACTTTTTTTTAAAAAAGGAAATAATTTACTAAAAGTTATTCAATTTCTACTGCTTTTCAGGAAGCCGAAGGAAACATTAGAGGTGTCTAGCATGATCTATATCCTTTTTTCTTTATTGAGACATTTCGTGCTCATCTATGATGCTCTTGAGGGTAAGTGTAGATCAGAAAATGCTTTATGTTTACACTATGAAGCTAGTTTCACTCCAGTTGCTACAGTTAAGTAACTCCTGAATTACAGCAGTTAACTATAGGGCAAACTTGTCATTGTAACTTCTGAGTAAACATACATACATTAAAATAACATTAGTAAGTCGTAGGACTGCCAAAATCTGTACTATATGATGCACATATGGGTCTGCAATGGATCACCTCTTTAAGAAGACAATAGAAAAGGAAAGTAAAAATAAGTACTAATAATGATAATTGGCCTTTGTGTTCCAAAACAATTGCTGTAATTGCTTCCAATCTAGTTCCACGCATTTTGTATGTTTATATATATTACACACTACAGTAGAGTAATGGTAAACCCATGTGCTTTTTTACACCTGCTCTGAGATGACACATATAATGTTTTTACAAAAGTAGTAGTCAATTAATGGGGATGACTTTGATGAAAGGCACCCCTTGCATGAGTTTATAAATGTTCCAGAGCCTTTTTATGCTGATATATTTAGTAGAAGGGGGAACTGTAGATGTTTGCAACTATAATTCATATATCACACCCTCTTCAGTGACAATCCATCTATCTACTCCATCATCTTATAGTACTCATATAAATATATTGTGCAAAACTGTATACACCTACAAGTTCAGATACAGTGAATACACATTTGTGTAGATAAAACATAGATACATTGTTGGGAGGGGAGGTTATAAATATGGACTATGGCTCCTCAGAGTGCATAGGTGGCAGGTCCTATAGATAAGGTTCCATCAAGAGGGGTGCTAAACAAAAACTGTAAACCTCTAACCTCTTGCATGAATGAGAGTATTTTGACTAACATAAAGCAAAAGTAAAATGTGCCCCCCCTCCTCCGGACGTGTGCACCATTGCTCCATTTCCAGGCACACTCACTCACAGGCTCTCCCACACACACACCTGCCATCAGCAAGCCCTTGCGGGGGGGGGGGGGGAGTAAGTGGCAGACAGTGAAAAGTTTCCCCCCTTGCTCACTGATTCTTCAGGGTATCCTCCCCATTCCTTCCCCCAGGTGAAATGACTGGAGGAAGAGCAGAACTTCTTCAGAGCCTAACTTTTGCATCCTGAGCCCCACCAGGTGAAAGTTGGCACTTTTAGCCACAGCTTTGTAGCAAAGCAACAGCTCGGTTTAAATGCTTTTTTAAAGGATTAAAAAAAGAGACAGAAAACTCATCTTATTCCTCTTCCAGTGAGTTCAAAAATGCTTCTTAGGAGCGAGAGAGGAACAGCACTGCTTTTCATCTTTGGTGGGGTGTCTTTTGGGGGGAGAGAGAGAAAGCAGCCCTACAACGCAGAGGGGCAAGAGCCCTGCGAGGCGTTCAGTTGCTCCCCCCCCCCTTTCCTTTGTAAAGAACTCTTTGTTCTCTAGTGAAAATGCTGGAGGAAAAATTCCCCGGGCAGCGACTCCCTGAAACAAGTGCAAAACACTTAGAGGCTTTTGGGCTGGCTGCGAGCCAGAAACCCTCCCGCTGTCTGGTTAGGAGAAGAGGGGGGAGGGAGGCAGGCAGAGGCTCTTCCTTTAATAGGCAGAGGAAGCGGCGCTTCTGCTGCTTTTTTCCCCAAACTGGCGGTCAAGCGTTCAGGGACTGGCCGCCCGAAGCCTCCACCTGCTCGGGATGAACTTGGGTAACCCCTCGGGGTGCCTGAGCAGGAGAGGCGCCTGCTCCAGACTCTCCTCCTCTTCCTCTCCCCATCTCCGTCGCGGCTGCCCGGGCTGCATCCATTCTCCTCGCTCCCACCGCACCGATGTCCACAGAGCTCTCCCCTCCTGCCCCCCCCCCCCCGCCTCCAAGCAGCGGCAACAAACACACACACTCAAAACACACGCTCCTCTGGAGGGGAAGGGGAAGGCGCCTTTCCCCCTCGGATGCGACACGGTGAGAAGGGAAGGGAGCATCTCATACCGTACCTGGTGTGCATGTTAATCAGCCAGGAGTTCTCCTTCCCCCCAAGACAGGGAAACTGCATCCTTCCACATTTAAGAGGAGCTGCTCCACTGGCTCTGTGCAAAACCTTCTTTGTCACCCTCTTCCCAAGTCCTGAGACACTTTTTCTGGTGCCAAATCAAAAAAATGGCTTCGGAGCTCCTTCTATTCTGGATATTGATTCTCTCTCTCTCTCTCTTTCTGTCTCCCCCCACCCCTCCTCCTCCTTTCTCCTGTCTCTGTCTCTTCTGAGTGGTCTATTGATAAGTCCCTAGAGGCACTGGGTCAGCCTGCCCGTAGGAAACCAGACACAATGCACAAATCTCCGAGTGCCATTCTGCCATCAGCAAGCAGACCACGTTTAGGAGAGAGGAGGAAAAAAGAAAAAAACAAAAAACAAAACACACACACACAGAGCAAAAGACAGAGAGAGAGAGAGAGAGAGAGAGAGAGAGAGAGAGAGAGTGTGTGTGTGTGTGTAAGAGAGAGAGAAAAAGACTGATTGGAACAGGAGAGAGAGAGAGAGAGAGAGAGAGAGAGGGAAAGCAAGGGGGAGAGAGAGAGCGACACTGCCAGTCAGGTTAATCATCCCTACTTTAATTAGCTGTTCGGCTTAGACATAAAACAATTGAATTTGAATGATCTGTCAGTGGGCTCGGCTGAACCAAAAGGGAAACTGGAATCTTGCAAAAAAAAAGACTGTTGGTGGATTCTGATAAGCCAGGCTGGAAATCCTCAAAGGGGAACTATTAAAACTTGCCACAAAACAAAACAACAACAAAAGTACAAATACAAATGGCATCAGACAATAAGACATCTCCAAAGCTGTGGGAGATCCCTTCTCTTTTCTTCCCTCTTACTTACAGAAGGTTCAGAACAGACCCCCACATATATCAACTCCAAAAACTTGCCTCCCTCACCTCCCCAAATGCTTACGATGCCTATTCTAGTAGATGCATTTCTAAAACCAGAAGAACTTTATTGAACTTCCCAGGACAAAACAAGTAAAATATAATATGGCCAGACACACAGCACAATCCTATGCATGTCTACTCAGAAGCAAGTCTCACTGAGTTACTCCTAGGAAAGCGTATATAGAAATGCAGCCTTATATGCCTGCCTTCATGTGTGTGTGGACAGTTGCCACAGGGAAGAAGTTGGACATCACCTTTTCCAGAAGAAAGCAATGTACATTTCCTATGGCACTTTCTATAGGGCTGAAACTATGGAGATTGGAAGCATGGTTGCTGCTGGTCCACACTAGTCAAAATGATTGGGGCAGAACCCTGATGAACATAGACTGCCGCTGGAAGTAACTGCTGGAAGGAAGTGTGAGAAACTGATCCCTGGACAAGTCCTTAGATTGCAAGCTTTCTGAGCAGGACCACCCACCGGACATGTGTTCTGTACAGAGCTTTGTAATCTGTGAGCAATTAATAAATATTAAATCATAACCAGTAGCAGTATTTGCAAGTAATAGTAAGTAGTAGCAGTGGCCCTCTTGTAAACATTAATTCGTTTAAGTTTAAGTTTAATATTTTAAATTGGTTGCTGGCTATCCCTGACAAAACGAATTGCCCAAGGAATTGAGTGGCGATCAAAGCAGGAATCAGTGGTAGACAGAGGTTTGTGATCTTATAGACAGAAAGGCAGCACTAAGTATTATGAATAAGCAATTCACTGCAGTGAAAAAAACTCTTTAAGAAAAGGGGAAAATTCTCACTAAATAAAACAGGTGCAGAGTAATTTATTCATTCAGACCTTGGATGCAATCTGAGGTACAAATGGATTAATCCTAGTGATAGACATCACACTGAAGTGCTGTATAGCAAGCAGGTGAGATATTTATGACACTTCTGAAAACCTGCCATAATTGGTACCTCAAATAGTGAAATGTGTTACATTTCTGTTGTTATTGCAAAATGTGCCACGTTTGACTGTCCAACACTGTGCTGGCAAGATGTCCATTTAGCACACTGGAAGGAGAAAGGGATGCTGGCAAAAACTATTCAGTGAATATTGTTCTATTATTCTGTCTTTGATGTTTAGAAGCAGCAAAGGGAGAGTAGGGCTGCTGCATTCCTATATTCACTTGTCTGGAAGTCCCACTGAACTCAGTGCAGTTTACTTCTGAGAAAACACTCATAGGATAGCACTGTTAAATAATCTCAAGAGGTATAGTATGTTCCAAACAGGGTTAGGAGTATATCTGATATAGTTTCAGTCATATTTTTTCATTTTATTTACAACCACAATTCAGTCAAAAATAATACCCCAAAGAGTGACCAACACTAAAAATGACATGTCAACAACCACCATTGTTGCTGCTGCTGCCACTACCAAAGCAACAACATATTCACCAAAAACGAAATAGCATAACCATTCACATTAATTGACAATGAGAATTATTAAAACAGACCTTAATTTCAACATTCCATCTCCCTTGATAATCCAGAGAAGAGCCAGATTTTTACTAGTCTCCAAAAGACCAACAATTCAGGGGTCTGACAAGCCCCAGTAGGAAGGATATTCTATACTGTGGGTGTCTTCACCGAAAAGGTTGAACACTTTCAACTTTCACAGTTGTCAAGTCTAAAATGGAAAGGGACACAGCAGGACTTACTAAAGATCTGATAGCAAGTAAAGGCACGCATGGGCAGAGATGCTCTGTAAGCTATGCATGCTTCAGGCAGTTTAGGGTTTTAACACTAGCTCTATGAACTGAGCTGGGAAGCAAATTGACAGTCACAACAATTATCTTACAATCAGTATACTATGCTATTTGAGACTAATTCCTATAAGGATAAAAGCCATGTACAGTGAAATCCTAACTTGCGCTGGAACAGGCAGGCCAGCAGGCCTGAGCTGTATCCAGCGCAAGGTTCGGACAGTTAGTGGCTCAGCCCGGGGCAAGAGAAATCACTTTCCCTTACCCTGGGGAGAGCCACTGCAGCCCCAATAGAGCTACTTGGATCTGTGCCACCTCTGAAGTACAAGTGGCCTCAGTCACCTGTGATTTAGAAACCTTCTGTTGGGTTACTCTGTTGCACTAAATTTGTTCAACTTTCTATCTGAGAGAAGTGACCACAGCCATATCAGTCACTTAAATTGATAAAAAGGCATTCCGAGCAACTGCTGCCACCTGAAAACAGTATGAGATCTGGGAGCACCATCATACTATGGACTTTGTGCTGACAATGGAGGATCCTGATAACGAACTAGAAAAATAGTTAGCCTTGATTTTTGATTGCACACGATAATTATTGCCTTTTCTAAATTAACCTTCACTTTATTAGCCTTCAGTCAGCCTATGACAGCATTCAGACATTTGCTCAGGGCCCACCACTGCTCCTGGGTTTAATGCAATGGTTCTCAAACTGGGGCGTCATGACGCCCCAACCTGAGGACTCCGGACTCTGTTCCCTTAAGGGACAGGGACGGGGGAAAGCAGCAACGTGAAACCCAGGATCAGGTTGCTAAGGGGGGCGTAGGGACTGGCCAGTTCCTGCAGCAGCCTCCCGGGGATGCGGGGAGCCCTGCACGACCCTCTGCAGGGCTCCCCAAGCATCAGAAAGTGAAAGCGGAGCAATCGCGCCTTGCTTCCAGTTTGCGATTGCTGCCTTCCCCCTGCCCCTGCTGCCTACCCTGCTCCCCCACAAGGACTTACAGAGGTTCTCAAGCTCTCTGGGAGTTTGAGAACCACTGGTTTAACGGAAAAGAAAAATAGAAGTATGCATCATGAGCATACTGAAGGCATTCTATACTGCCTAAAAGGTCTTTCCAGTGGTTGCATATACGTGTCAAAAAGCACTGAGCGCAAGATGGAAACTTAAGATACAGTACTCTGTAGGTCAACTCTCATCAGACAGAGTGGCAATCACCCAAGGCTATGCTTTGAAAACGACCCGTCAAACAGGAGTTGAACTCCTGCAAAGTAGTGTCCCCAGCTCCCAATAGTCTGATCAATAGTATCAAATGCCACGGAAAAGTCTAAGAAAAAGGCCAGGGTCATACCCTCCTTCTCCAACTCCAGATGTAGACCATTGACCAGGACAGCTAAAGCAGTTTCAGGTTTGAACCTTTATTTGAACCCTAGTTGATATAGGTCTGTAAACATATCACATTACTATCCAATAGTTTAAACCAGTGGTTCTCACATGTTTAGCGCCGGGACCCACTGTTTAGAATAAGAATCTGTCGGGTCCCACCAGAAGTGGTGTCATGACTGGAAGTGACATCATCAAACAAGAAAATTTTTAACAATCCTAGGCTGCAATCCTACCCACACTAACTCAGGAGTAAGTCCCATTTATTATCATTGTTAAAAGCAAGTACATAGTAGTCTGTAAAAAGTACAGATCTGTATGATTTCTCCAAATGCTGTCACATACCATGGTAGCATCAAGTCTAATACATTAAAAATAAAATATTGAAATGAATGGGGACCCACCTGAAATTGGCTCACGACCCACCCAGTGGGTCCCGACCCATAGTTTGAGAAACACTGGTTTAAACATTAATAGGCAAAGGAGCTGAGCAGAAGAGGAAAATAAATAACCTAACTTTTAGACAAGATTGCCTCATTAGAAAATACCTCATGTCTTTTATTTTTGCATGAATGAAAAATCAGCATCTACCAAACAATTCCTACGACAGGGCTATTGATAGTATTAATGCTACTCCAGTTTGTGCCTCAGTATAGATTGAAATTTGATGGCAAAACACAAAAAAATTATATAGCCATTAATTTTCTATAACCCAAAGGAATATGAGAGCACCCTTTTAGAGAGTCCAGTGAACCTATAATACTTAGAGAATGATCCTAATTATGTGTTCAGTGGGACTTACTCCCAAGTACAATGCACAGAATTGCATGCACAGAATTACAGCCCTACTCTAAGCAAGTCTACTCAGAAGTAAATCCCACTATGTTCAACGGGGCTTGCTCTCAGGAAAGTTTGCATAGGATTGGTCCTATGGTCCGCACTGCGCCTCCTCCGCTTCCGTAGCGCAGACCACAGTTGCAAATGTGCCATAAGGCACGTTTGCGGGGCTTACCGCCAGGCTCCCACCAGAGGTGGCTCAGCCCCGGCTGGCGCTGAGCCACTGCCCGGTGGGCGCCCGCGTTGTGCAGCGGCAGTGCCTGCCACCACCGGACTGCGGAACGGCAAACGGGGGTGGGGACGGGGGTGTTCCGGATAGGGGGGAGGCCAGTGTGATACGGGGAGGGGGCAGGGAGGCCGGCGTGACGCGGGAAGGGGTGTGTGCCAGATACCTGCCTGGGGGCGGGCAGGAGGAGGACCTGCAGAGCTCTGCTCCGCAGGATCCTTGGCGCTCATGGAGGCTATGTGCCTTACACAAGTGCCTTTACTTTAGCGGTGCCCTTTGGGCACTACTAAAGAGAGTAGCCCCATTGCAGGGCTGCCTCCCTTACCCGGGGGAAGGGGACGAATGTCCCCTCCTCCCGAGGTGCCTCCCAAGGTAGCGCGGGAGGCGCTGGATGCGGTGGCAGCCCTCGTGGTGCCACCGAGCAGGGGCGCCACAGGCAGCTCAGGATTGGGCTGCCCCTTAGGATTGGGCTTCCTGTCTGAAGGGGGATCTATTATGTCTCTGCTCATGACCAATTACCAAGACAAATAAATGAATGTAAGGCTATCTGAGAACCAAATCAACCTTTGCTTCACCGAGTTCCACTTTATGGAAGTCATGTCCACCAAGCTAGAGCAAAAACCCATCACATTTTGCAGATAAACACAAAACATAATATTATAGTTGCTAAATAATTAGTGTATGGAGCCCCTTTAAACCGTAGCACTTTAGTCAACCAAATTTATTCAACTGAATTCAAGCTTCAATTGAATTGGATTGGACCAATTGCTCTTTTATTAACCAAGTTCTTAATTAATGAATCAAATAACTGTTTAAAATTTTGCAATAATCAAAACAGTTTGAGTACTATGAATAAGGACTAAAAATCTAAACTAAAATTATTTTGATTAAACATGAAATCCTTTTCTTTATTAATTAAATAAGGGTGCAATCCTATCCAGCTTTCTAGTGCTGATGAGGCTGCCATGCAGCCTCGAGATAATAAACAAATGTTCTTATTTTGAGGAGGCCTTTATGACTGTCCCTTACCACCACAGGATGCAGTGTTCGCATTGTTGCATCAGTGCTGGAAAGTTAGATAGGATTGGGCTCTAAGATAATTTTTTTCAAGAGCATAAAAACGGATGTTTCAATATCCTCTACATAAGAAGTCCAGTACCTAAGAAGGTGGCTTTTAACATAGGGTGATTTAAATTGCTGTATTAAACTCCTGCGTTAAACATTGTTTACTGAGGTTAGAAACTTCATCTGTATCTTTAGCAGAGACACCAGTTCAGACTACAATATTCTAAAGAGAGTATGTTGCAACAGCTAGAATTCTGAATTTGGATGTAAGAAACCAGCTTCAAAGCCGTGTCTGTCTGTAAAACTTACAGGGCGACTTTGAGCAAGCTCCCCTCTTTCATAGGAACGCAAAAAGTTGCTTTACACTAACTCAGACCATTTAGCTCAATACGGCTGACGCTGACACACAGTGGTTCTCCAAGGCCTCAGACACAATTTATTATCAGCTAAAGATGCTGGGATTGAACCTGGCACTTGGTTCATACAAAGTATCTGCTCTTCCACTGAGCTACAATCCCTCACTCATCCTAATCTACCTCACAAGGCTGTGAGGTTATTCTGGATTCCTCAGAAGAAGGTCAGGATATTAAAGTGACTTATTAATGAACTGACCCATGCACAAATCGAACAAAATTAAAATCTGAATTAGACCCACCAAACTAGATAGAAGATGCCTATTACGCCTTGTTTCTTCATTCTCTTATGCTCTTCAGCTCAGATCCCAAACACTCATTTTTGCCACTGGAGCAATTGCAGGTTGTTAACAACATTGCTGGCAGAATAAATGATTTTCTCACAGGATACTGAGTGGGGGGGGGGGAAGGCTCCCTTTGCTTATAACATGCAGAATCTGTGCTGGGCTTTTGATCAGTAGTCAACACATTAATTAACTAATGAATTAGTTAATTACATCAGTTAATCGATTTGTGTGCTCAGCCCTAATGCAAATAGTATAAATGATACCTAGCTGCTATTAAATATTAACCTTTCTATACAACATTAGCCCTATTTTACAAATAGGACACTGAACTAAAGAGAAGTATAAATTTAGCCACGACAAATCAAAGGTCACAAACAGCAGCAAATCAAATCAGAGGTGGAGCAGGTATTAGGATTTCTATTTTCTTTGTCTTTTCTCCTAGATTATGTATTCAGTTTTTTAAAGAATTTTTTTAAAATTCAATTTCACAGCACTAAATTCTAGATATGTTCATAGTATCAAACTATGTGTTTCATTATCAAATGAAGTTCATGCAAAGTGCCAATTCTGGAATGCCGTATGCCTACTATAAGAGCCATCATCACTGGAGAATACACTCTCACTAAAGATCCCACTATGTCAAATTCTATTCATTTGTGATTCCTTCTGAAAACAGGAGAATGGAATTTAGTCTTCCATGTGTCCTTATTTAAAGATCAGAGATCTCTTGGGCAAATGATAGAAAGTTCCACAGATTTCAGCACAGCTGGTTGTGTGAAGACCAGTGAATAATTCTTGCCAGTCACACTGAAAATGTGTAAGACTTCACTGTGGTCTATTATAGACATAAGAAATAGATTGTTTAGGAACTTGTCCTATGAAAAGTGGAGCAAGAAGAGGTTTCTTGCATCATATGTCACATATCTGTTGTCTTCTTTGGGAAAACAAGGTTTTGCAGGTGTTTTGAAATACAAAAATCAATTTACCAGAGGGAAAAGTAGGATCAGTATACACACTACAAGCAGTATCCCCCCCCCTCGCTAAGCAACTTCAATTTTCAGAAATAAATATTGTCCATCTACAGGCTTAGATTTGATGTGTCTAATTTACAGCCGAACACTTTTGGGGCTGTAAGCTAGTGGAATGCATATTGGTGAGGGGGGATAGGATTGGGCTGTAAGGTACTTAACATTCATGTGGCTTGGGATAAACTGTATAGGTTGATGAAGCAAACCAACAACCACAATACTCCATTATATAATTTGAAGTAGATTTTAACAATAAAAGGGCAATCACCAGACCAGTAGCAAAGTATACGTTAGGACTTAAGAGAGGGATCATAGAGATCTGTTCATTTGGACTGGATTTGTAAAATTCAAGTGAGCTCAGCTAAGGTCACAATATGTACAGCAAAAAGCAGCCTGGAATTTATTGTTTTTATTTTTATTAAGCACACCACACCACTTATCCTAGAATCCTTCACTGGCACATGTTTATGATTGGCCAAAGGACAGAATGGTCCACCTGGTGTCCAGTATATGAGTTTGAACCAAGGCTGCTCCAAGCTGATAGAGATGATGTTGATGGAGGGAAAGCTAAATTATGCTGAACAGAGAGAGAAAAAAGATCTCAATCCTGATCTATTATGCAAGAAGTTTAGGAGCGGCAGTAGGTTTGCAAGAGGTGCCCTGTACCCCTCCCCTGGTCTGCCAGGTATCTGGTAGCATGCCTCAACCTTTTCTTGCACACTAGTATGTGACAGGAGGGTGGCGAAGGCTTAACTTTCTCCATTGTTTCCACTAGAAAAAGCAGTGGCAGTAGAGCTGACATGGAGGTAAGGTCTCTTCATCAGGATGGCAAGGGTACATCCCCTGGTGCACATCATTGATAGTGCATGAGGGGAGTGCATGTTGCATTTGTATGACTACATGACATGCTGCACACTTGAGGAGGTCTCCACATGCACTGGTAAGAGAAGGGGAGAGGTGATGGAATTTATGAAGCAACAGAATTGGGGTAAGTTCAAGCGGTGTTTTGACATGGTTCTTCATTAAGCGATCTATAATAAAAACATTTGAGAAAAATGCGATGTACAACAAATGCCTCCTAGTATATATACTATGGGACTGACAGGCAACTAATTTTTAACGTAGGCTATATTTTGAATGGAGCAAGGGATGAAAGGCCAGCTCCCTTCTGGCCACTCAAAAGACACGAGAGACAATGCAAATAAAAAAGGGCGATGATTTAATAAATAATTTCCAACATTATTTATTATGGGCAGGAGGTCTGGTCTAGAGGGTAGAGCCTCCGTTAGCCCGAAGATAACATCAGAAGGTTGTCAGTTCGAGGACACCGGCTGCTCCCTGAACGGCTGAGAATGGTGAGACCTTGAAGCAGCTGACAAGCCTAGCTGAGTGATTCCACCTGCTCTTGGTATGAGCAAGAAGCATCTTGGCTGCCCTCCATGTGAGAGATGGAGCTGCTTGTCAGCCTGGAGAACCAGAGGCCAGAAGTGAGACCAAACCAGGAAGATCCATTCTGAAATATTGTTGGTTCTTGAAAGAGAGAACATCCATGATTGTAAAAAACCCCTTGAGGATTTAGAAACGCCTGCCTATGTAAACCGCCTTGAATAAAGTCAGAGGAGTAATCCGATGACCATCTCCTGGGGGCTGGGAATTGGCTGTACTTGTCGTAAGAGGCGACTAAGCAGCCACTGGGTGGATGGGACTCATTAGCCTGGAAAGGCAGCTCATCTGAGAGAAGGAAAACTCTGATTCCAAACCTCCACTGCCTTGTGGCTACATCCAGTTATGGAAAAGGCTTCAGGAGTCAACCTTGAGGCAAAATCCAGAGCCGGAGTCCCTGAGGCATTTCCTGGCTGTACACAGTCATGTTCTGGCAACTCCTACGACGCCGATGGTACCAACCATATTGACCTCTGCCTTTCCATGGGACCATTTCAGCAATGTGGAGAGGGGGGATTTGCTGCATGGGAAATAGTCTGTCCTCCGTGTCTGTTTTGCCTGGGCTTTGCGCACTGGAGGGGACGCTGTGTTCCGGGTCCACCATTCAGAGCATGATGCCATGGTCTTCCGAGACTGAAGGATGCCAAAAACAAATTCTATGACCAGTAAGGCGGTATATAAATACCTAGTAGTAGTAGTAGTAGTAGTTATTAACATGTTTCAGCTCTCTTTATCTGTGTGATGTCTTTTTGGTGCAAAGTAAGACCTTTAGTAAGACCCCAGGTTTTTAGCATCTAAGGACCAAATCCTATCCAATTTTCCAGTGCCAGTGCAGCTGTGCCAATAGGGCATGCACTGCATCTTGCGGTGAGGAAGGCAGTCACAGAGGCCTTCTCAAGGTAAGGGAACATTGGTTCCCTTTCCTTGGTGCTGCATTGCAGCTGCATTGGTACTGGAAAGTTGGATAGGACTGGGCCCTAATTCAGCCATTTTCAAACACTGTGTCATGGTACACTGGTGTGCCATGAATGGGCCACATGTGTGCAGTGAGAATTTGGGGAGAGTCATTTACTAATAAGGCCTTTGGGGGATAAGAGCTCCCCACTGGTAGTGTAGTGTACCTTGCTACCTGTCAAAAAACTGATGGTGTCCTCTGAAAATTTTAGCTCTTTGTCAGTGTGCCTGAAGTGATTGAAAACAGCTGATCTAATCAGTTCTAACAGTTTTTACTACTCTTTTTAGCCTTCTTTTTATACCCTTGTATGTTATTGTTTTTGTTAGTATGCTTGTGAACCACTCTGATAATTTTTATTTAAGTAGAATATGAATTAATTACATATGGTACATGTTTTAAACATTTAGTTAAAATTCATATAATTAATAATAACATAAAAAGTTCCAACATAAAGAGAAAAGCCTCAAAATATTAATAGTGCTCATGTATGTATTATTGTTACCATTATATACAGTAGTAAACATAAAAAAAGAATAAACCACTTCACCATAGAAGACCATTAACCCAGGTAAAATTTAAGATTAAAAAAACAGAAATCAGAACAGGTTTCTGGGTTAAGACCTTAGAAATCAGTAAATGTATAATCATAATATGTCTTGACTAGTAAATCCTTTCTGGAGTGACATAAGTAAGGCCCAAATCCTAATCCACTTTCCAGCACTGGCATAGCAGTGCCAATGGGATGCGTGATGCATCTTGCAGTTGGGTTGCACTTACGGAGGTCTCCTCAAAGTAAGGGAATGTTTGTTCCCTTACTTCGGAGCTGCATTGCCCTTATGTTGGTGCTGTAAGTGGGTTAGGACTGTGCCCTAAAGTTAGCAACGGGACTTATCAGAGAGTAGGGGTAGGCCCAGAGAGCACAATCCTGTTTCACACAATGCTATAAGGCAGAGCTACAAATCTGAACTTCCTCAATTCCAGTCTCGGCTCTGCCATGAACTCTCGCTAGGTAAACTTAGTCGATCGCTCTTTCTCAACCTCAGCTTCCCAGCTGCATTACATATATGAAAGCCCAGATGTAAATCTTCCCTTTTGAGTAATTATAACTGCTGGCATATGTGATGGTGCAACCAAGCATCCAGTCAAGAAGGCACAGCCATCAATATGTCTTCCACATAGTTACATAGTCCCAGACTGCAGTAACTTTTGACATTTCCCAGTGATAAGAAGGTATAAAACTCGTACTTCCTTTAAAAAAGCCACACTCAGGGCTAAGGTGTAGAATGATGTTCAGTACAAGTTTAGTGCTTCATTTGTCATATGTCTTGGAAGAATATTCATAGGGAGGTCTACAGAGAATAATGATCATGGCGAAAAGAACTCATGCTTAAATTCATTGCATATTACAGAAGGAAAGAGGTGGGTAGAAGGAGTGGTTAAGCATCTCCTATGCACCATATTTTTGCTACAAACTGCCCCCCCCCGCTGCTTCTTGCACCAGAGTAATAGTGATTGTGGTGTTCACATCGCATGTCATTTCAGGCTTAATTTCTATGCTAAAGACTGATTGCATCTTTTCAAGTATGTAAGGCTATCCCAAAGGAACTTTAGATATAAGAATCTGTGGTCCTGAATCACATTTTTGCATAAGAATATGAAAAAAAAATTATCTGCACGTTAAAACCAAATGATAAAATGGGCAGGAGTGTGAACTGGTGGTTGAGCTGACACCTTGCCTGAAAAAACTAAGCAGAAACAGTTGCTTGGATGGCAGACCAAGGCTGGAGGTCTGTGTGGAGGAGTGGAGTACGCAGGAGTCAGCTACCAATAAAAAGGGTAACATCCTAGAGGAGCCGATTCAAAGTTTTGCTTGCAGTTGCCTGCAAGAACTTGGGAAGTGCAAGAGCCAGCAGCCTGGATGATGACTGCACTATGAAGAGAAACACCTGGATAAATGGAGGCTCAAAAACGGATTTATGTTCAGCCTGCTTAACGTAACTGCCTTGAGTCTATTGAGAAAAGCACTATACAAATGTTGTAATAAAATAAAGTGAAATTCTTAAAATCTTGATAAAAATGAAATCCTGATATATTGACTGTTCTCATCTCTTTGGATTCGGGCTGGTTCCACATAGGCAGGGGAGTTCTACATTTGTGTTTCTTGATCAGGAATGCCACAGGGCAAATCTCTTTTAATCGTGGGATACTGTTCAAAGAAAAAAAAAATACAGTCGAAAACTACGTTGAATATGTGCCTGAAGTAGCTCTCTGGACCCCAGCCAACGTATTTTGTTTGATACAGCTTTTGTAACATTTTGTTGCTCTTTTTAGGACCAAATTAGATATGATGTGGGAATTCTGTAATTGGAAGTCTCAATGTCCATTTCCTTTTCAAAAAGCAGTCATGGGAGGCTCATTTGGATTGGGGCCATAGTGCAGGAGAAGGGGAGTTTACTTACCTTTGCTTCCACACTGACTGCTTCTGCAACTTAAACCAACTCCACCAAAAAGATATTATATAGTTAATACTATTACTAATAGAGATGAAAGCATGCCACAAACTGTGTCCATATATATTCCCCTCTGGGGCTAATTCGGAAAGATTTGGATCAGGGCTATGGCACAGGGGAAAGGATTAGGTCTCCCTTGCACCATGGTTCCAGTCCAAATTGCACCCCTACATGAGAAGTTTTTGAAAAAGAATATGTAGGGAGTTCCATTCATGGAACTTCCATGTCACATCTAGTTTTGCCCTCAGTTTGGAAAAGCTGTGATTTCGCTAGGTTGACACTAGAATCTGGAATGGGGGGAGGAGAATGGTGAGAGGAAGACAGGGCACAAAAAGACTGGCATGAAACATGGTAAGCAATATTATTGCTGGATCTATTGGCTACTGTCACATAAGCAGCAGAGATTTAATTCAACTCATAGGATTAATGGGGACAGAACTGCACACATACCCTGTCATTGGGGGCACCAGTCTTTAATGACTGACTGACACATTGAGATAGTGAATAGAAAAAGCAGCCAATAAGAAAGGGGAACATTACAGGCATACTAAATCGTCACCTATGCTTCCAGCAGCCGAATGCTAATTTTTGCTATTAGTAATGAAATCACCAGCTCAGAAGTACCGAGTTTTTAATACTCCCTATCAACAGCCCCTAAGTGAATGAATTATTCAACCTTCCCAAAAGAGTGAGTTTGACACTCTTGCTTCAGAGCATGGCATAGGAACAGGTGCAAGGTTTTTATTTCATTGGCGAAAAAAGAATATTCTTCCATCACCCTATACTCTGAATATTCTGAGCCATGTTTGCTGAAACTTTCCAAATAAAAGAAATCTGCCTAAGGCAGAAATTCAATGAATTGTTAAAATTTGACAATGTTATAAGTCACTCAAAACAGGATGTTATAATGGAGGATGGTGATACGGGGAATCCTTACGTATGTCAAAAAAGATTAAATCACAGTTGCTGAAACACAATCTTATGTAAATACAAGTATCAGGAGATGTTTATAAGATTCCTCTTTAAGGTCTACTTTTGAGGTTCTTTTGCAAAGTTTTGCAGACACTCAGCGATATAAGATATATGTACAAGGCAGAGTAGCTATGAGATTATTCCCTGAGAATAAATGAAGCAAGTATTTAATGCATGGCAGTAGCTGAATAAATGATATCGTAAACATTTTTTTAAAAAGAATGGAGTAACAGAAGAGTCTAGCACATACTAACTACATATCAAATGTTCAAGGTTCCAGTTTTGATATGAAAATGAGGATGCTTTGCTAAAGGTGATCATAATACCCATCAAAAAAGTTTCATGCGTCATCATTCTGGTATTACATTTATTGTCTCAGCAACACTCCCACTGTTTCAAAGCTCCAAGCAGCATAAAGTACAATCCTATGCATGTCTACACAGAAGTCCCATTGGGTTCAATGTGGCTTACTTTCATTAAAAAGTGTATAGGATTGATGCCTTACTGTAGTTGGCTGTTTTCTGGGTTGAAGAATCTAGTAAGGAATCAAAAAGGAAAATATGTAAGATGGCTTGGCTCTCAATGAACTCTCTCAGAAGTTGCACCACCAAAAGCAGTAAGAGCATCATAGGTGGTTTTCAGTGTATCCACCCAGAATAATAAAAGCCTATCCCAAAGACCAGGGTATGCTCTCACTTGATCCGCTTTTCCCTTTCATCACATTGGTTTTCTAATCCTCTCCAACTCTGCAACAAGGGCCACTTAAGAGGCAGTGGAAGAGGAATGTCTGACTAAATAAGAAGGTTAGCAAAGACCTTTACTCATTCTCCCTCAAATATGAGCCCCTTAATAACAGATTAACAGCTCAATCCTCTCTAGTGCTGGAGCAGAGAGGCCAGGAGGCCTGCACTGTATCCAGTGCAAGATAGGGGCACAAAGTCACACAGCTGGAGGCAAGGGGAAACTCTTCCACTTACCCCTGGGTAAGCCACTGTAGCCACAATTGGGCTCCTTGGACTTGTGCTACCTCAGGCGGTGGCATAAGTTCAAGTAGAGCGGAGCAGCTTGCAGTTGCTCTGGAACAGGGGCTAGAATTCAGCATATCTGCCAGGTCCCAGCCCCACCTCCCGCTCCCTACCCACCCACACCCAGGACTGCCCTTTGCCCACCCTCCCCCTCCCCCGGAACACCTCCCTCCCGCCTCCATCCCGCCCTCCCTAGACCCTTGCATCAGCCGAACTCAGTCAACGCAAGCCTCCCCTTGCAGGTCAGTGCAGAGGCTGGATTTAGCCCTCGTGGGCCAGCGCGCATCCCTGTGCCAGCCCAGCCAACTCTCAAGGAGGCGCAATTGTGCCTTACGGCACATTTGTGACCCTCCTTGGTCAGCACAAGGGACTTGCGCCAGCCCAAGGGTGCATTAGGATTGCGCCCTAATAAAAGTCACAGACCAATTACAGAGTGCAATCAGAAAGTGTGCAACTTGTGCTTTCTGTTTTCTGTTTTTCAAAGCAGAAGTTGTGCATTTTATCTTATGGTAAAATGTGCAAGCAATGCTTACATCAGGGCTATACATATCTCAATGCATGATGGAACATGACATGCAAAACTTTGCTTCAGGCATTAGAAAACGTAAGGAAGACGGAAGTGCTACTCATTTGTGATCTGTGTTCAGCTTAAAATGTCCAAAGCGATTCTCACAGAAGGAACTCAGTGAAACACATGCTGCTTTTCATTTAATTTATTTAAAAATTCTATTACACCCTTCCAGCCCCACAGGGCCATACTTTGTGTACTGTGATATTTGTTTTTGCTTCAAATAGCACATGGGGCACAGTAAAAATATGGTGGAGACAGGAGGACTTTAGTACTTTGCCTCCACTGTGCTTCTGATTAGGATTGCACCTTCTCACGTGTTATTCTTGAACTTTTTTTATTTCATTATTTCAGTGGTCATCTTCACCACCATTACTTCCTGGTTGTGGTTTTGCTGCATCCAGCGCTATTTTTAAAACATTTTATTTTAAACAGCCCAAACGTGTTACTCAGAATGCATAGTTTGGCTCTAAATGTGTACAAGATGGACCACAGATGCTTAAAGTCTTGAGAACACCAACTAGTGTATCATGTTTCGTACAGGAGGAAAGAAAGATATAATTGATTGAAAAATAAGGGGCTGATAAAACATTACATCTCAGACATAATGTATGATCAGTTCTGGTCAGGAAGATGACACAACGTTTCCCTTTGGGCCTGAGCCATGTAACTGATAAAAAGGACCAGCATAGCCCGGGGGATTTCCTGAGGCCATTGCAGACCAGCTCATAGGCTACTATACAGCTCATTTTCATGAGCATTTGGATTGCATGTCTAATACTAGCTCCAAGCCCTCTAGAGCTTTAAGTGCCATATCACAGTGCTACTAGTACAATACTGAACACAGAACAAGTTGCTAGGGATTTTCCCTTTCTGGTCTAGACTTCTAAGAGTCAAATGATTTGACAGGAACAAGGATTCACTGGTCAAACTACTCCAGTAATTTTTCCTGGTGGCTAAGGTTTCAATGAAGTGAAGATCTGGATTTATATCCCTTTGCTGTACATATGATGTTTGATATTTAAGACTTGTGATCTCATGACCTGGTGTCCCAAGTTTGACCCAAAAGCACACACAAGTCTGTCAAGAAAAGGCTTACAGGATGATAAAGCTGGAATTTCTGTTAGCACACAAGATCCTATTGTGTGTGCAATGAGAGTTTACTTTAGCTTGGGATACTGTTTGCGAAAAAGATATTATTCTAGCTGTTCCTGCAGAAGCTAATGTTGTTGAAAAAAACAACACCAAAAGGCTTTCCTTGGGTCATGCACTGTATCTATGGGGAAAGACTACATGAAATGTACTTTTAGTATCCTAAAAGTAGCCTTTCAACTAGTTAAGGGTTTGAATGCATTGCCTTTACGTCCTTCAGTTAATGTGTACAAATGCTGATCAACAGAAAGCATTATTCAGACTTTTGGCTCAAGAATATGCTTCATATTTGTTATTTAACTACTGTTTCCTGAATTCTGCAAAAAAAAAAAAAAAGAGATTCTTTAAAGGACATACACAAAAAGAGTCTTGTTGCACCCTACTGGCTAACAGATTTATTGTGACATAGTTTTTAAGGTGCCACAAGACTATAGTACTTTGCTGGAATAAACCCACTATAAACCCACTATTTTTGCTGGGATTTGTCACCTCTAAAGAATGTTCACTTAATTGTTACCTCACCTTTAAGCATCTGAAGACTGCCAAAGCACACTCTTTAATTAGTTCATAATTTGTTTCCAGCAAGGGTAGATATATACTTTTAATATGTAACCTGTACACTGCTTTGTGAGTTATCTGGGATAAACATCAGCAAGAAAGAGTTAATAGTTGCTCTCATCTTTCTCTGAGATGAAGCCTTCTGAATAAAGCAATCAAGTTCATCTCTACCATCTGAATGCTATGTCTGCATTTTTATTTTTTTAAAACATTTGCTACTCATTCTTCAGCCAACAAGCTGCCCACAGCAGCTTAAATAAATCCATGGGAAATTTTTATAGTAGGAAAGATGGGGGAGGGGGCAGGGGAACTGGTGGCTTCTCCTCCTCCTCAAAGGAAGAGTAGTTCTGTGCTGGTTCTGCAGCCAATTTAAGAGAAATTGCTGGTTCTGCAGCCAATTTAAGAGAAATTTGCTGGTTCCTTCCTTGGAGGACACCCTTCCTCCAAGGAGCTGAAGGTGGTGTAAATAGTTCCAAGGTGGTGTCCATGATTGACTGCCTGCTTTGTGGGTGCAAATCTGGTGACCTGAAAGTTTTTCTACTGGAAAAATGTGTTGGTTTTCTGATAGCTTCAATTCTAACATTCTTTAAATTCTCTTGTCCCCTGCAATCGGCCACGGATGCAACCCACACTGCCTTACCTAATTAGATATATGGGTGCAGCCTGCTTATCCACAGATTTTATATCTGCAGATCTGGTTCCACATGGGTGCCCTTGGCCCTGAAACCTCCAAAGGTAACAGAAGGCATCAGCCCATGCTTCAGTGACATTTTTATGCCTTATAAGGCATTCTGAGGACCAAGGAAGCCCTCCAGGGTTCCGGAGGTTCCAGCCCCAGAGGGCTTCCTCAGGTCTCAGAATGCCTTATAAGGCATTCCCTCCAGAAACTGGAAGTAGCATTTTTTTTTTTTAGCAATAAGGGCCATTCTGAAGCCTGCAGAGACTGTGGGAAGGGGCTTTGGAGGGGCATAGGGGCTTGCTTCCACTTACCAGAGGCTGCAGCAGGCTCTCAGGGGTGCAGGGAGCCCTGCGCCAGCCTCCGTAGGGCCTCCCAAAGCATGCAGTCACTCAAAATAAGGATTGTAACCCACTTCCAAACCAGAAGTGTGTCATGATCGTTTTTTTGACAGTTTATGCACTTTGGGAGGTCCTGCAGAGGCTGGCGTGGAGCTCCCTGCACCCCTAGGAGTCTGCTCCAGCATCTGGTAAGTGGAAGCAAGCCTCTGCATCTCTCCAATTGTGTCGCTGCCTCCCCCCCACCCACCCACAAGAACTTACAGCCCAGTTCAAACTCCTGGAGAGTCTGAAAACTGCAGCCCAAAGGGTTCACACTCTTTAAAAAAAAATACAGAAGAGACATCAGCAACAGCCACTGGAAAAGATGCTAAGCTGAAGTGAAGAGAGACAGATGCTCTCCCCTGTTAATTATGAGAGGACACCACTTTAAAAGCTGTCTCTTTGCCCAGCTAGCAGGGCAAACTAATGGGCAAATGGGATGAGCGGCACCTGCCAGCAGTATTTTTGCCCAGGTAGCAGAGGACATTAAATGATGCTGCAGCAAAACACATAAGCCATGGGGAAAGGAGCAAACTAAAACAAAGGAACAATTCATCTGAAGGCCTGTTGAAAGTATATCATCAGGTTTTGCATAGCTGCACCAGTGAAGATGTACATATTGTATCCTAAACATGCTGGTGCAGATAATTTTATGATCCACCTTGCAATTTATTTAACCAAAGTGTGTATCAGCTTCAGCAAGTTAAAAAGATAATTGTTATATATTTTGTGTGGGTGGGTATTTTTCATGCTTGATCAATTCACATTTGTAAATTTAAGATTCTCTCATAAAAATTTTTGCAAAGGGGAACCAAATAATAGTTAAAATTCACCAAAGAATAAAATTCATGAATCTTGTCTCAGAATATTACAAGCTTTCCATTTTGATATTTTAGCTGTGAAGAAAATAAGAAACACACGATCCAGTGGGGTCTCTAAAGTGTTTCCACAAATGCTCAAAAAAAAGGAAAGAGGTTGCTCTCTTGGGTGGCCTGGATGCCAGCCAGGTTTCTAGGTAACAAACAGCATCACAATCAGGAGGGCATGAAGGCAGTGGGGGAGCAGGAATCAAACAGCCAGTTGCCAGGGAAGGAAAGGAATCCGGGAAAGTGAGCTATTGAACCAGCACCTATCCTCAGAGTTGCCATTTGACAGAGCTGGGATCCAGGATAAACCACTCCTTGAATCTGTGATTGCCCTCCCACTGCTGCATCAGCATCAGAAAGTTGGATAGGATATGGATCTTAGTGTGGTGGTGACGCTGATGAAGGGGTATGTTGTGTATTTCTGGGAGGCAAAATGTGATATGCAGGAATTAGAATGAATAAGCTGTATGAATGACCTGTGTTCCAAAATTAGACCAATTCTAAAGCCTGATAAGCAATTGCAAAAGTGCTGAGCAACCTCTGATGTGAGCCACTCCATCACACAGGAAATCTTGGACAGTAACAGTTCTTTCAAGGGGTCATAGGCGCTTGAGGCATTGGACAAAACCTGGATCATAATGGTCAACAAAGAACACAACCTAGTAGTAGTAATAATCAGCTAGTAGTAATTTTGATGCAATTTGCAATAGTACCAAATAAGGAATCTCTTCATAAATATTAGGAGCCATAAAGAGATACCAAGATCAAGAACAAATGTTTGGTTTTGGCTTATTCTATAAGTTCAAGATATCTATAGTTTGTTATTAAGAATAATAAACTTAGGGCAGTGGGGGAGACAGTATCTGAAGATTCATGTACATTATGGAAACAAATCTGCAGCCTGGTTGAAGGTTAAAAATTTTCTTTTTCCTCAGTTCCCACAAAAATGAATGGTATCCTTTCTTTCATGTTATAAAACACTTTTACAGCACCCTGGGAAGACAGAGTGCCAGCGCTGCTCCAGTTCCAGTTGGCGCTGGGCTTAGTGCTGGATGGACGCTGCCTGGAGCAAGGTAAGAGCTCCAGACAGCAATAAGGGCTTGGGGGGTGGGGAAGAATCATTCCAGGGGAGGCGGAGGGTGGGTCAGGGGGAAGAAATGGCCAGGAAGGGGGTGGGACCAGCAGAACCCTGCTCCACTGGATCCTATCCTCCAGATCGGCCTGAAAAGCCCAACACAGAGGTCCTCTTGTCTGCACTGTCAAAATAGCAGGTGGAGCAATTAGGGGCCTGGAGTTTTCCTCAGGGGAAAGGGACTGTCATCCCCTTCCCCCAAGGAGACCTCCAGCAGCCTCTACATTTTAGTGCCGTTGCACCCAGCGGCCCCACTGAGGATAGGGTTATAAATACGCTTAATAATATCTAAAGATGCTTAATAATCATAGTAACAATGCCTTGCATGATATTTATAAACCGTCATTAGTATTTCTATTTTATTTCTATTTCAGGTATAAGTATTTCTTATACCTGAAGAAACAGGTATTTGCAAGAACTAACACCATTCATAAGTTGCCTTATGCTAGCAAGAAGTTTATTCTGTCTTCTTTCAATCTCAAAATGTCATTTTGGGGAAAGTTTTACAATAAAATTAATTCAGTTGTTTTTAAGTCATCCAAGTATGTAGAACTGTTTCCAGCTGTTAAGTTTTCCATAATCTTTTTTTTTCTCCTTAAACATGCTCAGCTAATTAAGAAATGGCTGTGTTTTAAAATGTCAGGTATGACATATACGTAGTCATGAAAGAGAAGTAATAGCAGTGGCTCTGCCTTGTTTGAAAGCTCTTTTTAAAAATAAATAAATTTGCATTTTCAAATAGTAACTGCCATTTCAATATTATAGCACAAAGTATGCTATATTTTTTTTCTGAAAGAAGTGCTCACATTGCTAATAATCTGCAGAATTGTATCCACTGTGAAGTTATAACAGTTCTACCAGTGTATAAGTTTACAGAAAACCGACTTAAGTTCTGTAGCCATGATATCTCTGTTCTTATATCCCTTAGACCAGTGGTTCCTTGACCTACTGGACACTGGCTGCAGCTCCCCATTCGGGCTACAATTCTATACACTGTATAGGGCAGCGAGTTTTTCACAAGGATTCTGCGGCTCCCCTCACTGGTTTCTGCAGTCCCCCAGGGAGCCACGGATCACAGTTTGGAACAACTGCCTTAGACCAGCATTTCTCAAAGTGTACTCCTAGGAGCCCAAGGACTCCATGAGACTCCTCCTATAAGGGCTCCATGAGACCAGCATAAATGGTTGCCACCTTCCCCCTACCTGGTTTTGTACAGACACTTTGGGGCTCTCGGAGACTCTGTGCATGCACTAGAGGGGCTCCCTGGGACTGCTTTCAGTAGTGTAAAGAGCTCTGGAGACTGGAAAGTTTGAGAACCACTACCTTAGAGCCCAATCCTGTGGTCGGCAGCATGGCTCTGTGCTGCCGGCCACAATCGCAAACGTACCGTAAGGCACGTTTGTGGGGATCACTGCCGGGCTCCTGTCGGTGCTAGCCCAGCGCTGGCCAGTGCTGGGCTAGCACCAGGCAGTGGCCCAGGTTCCGCAGCTCGGCATTCTCCTGAACCTTCGGGCTGCAGAACAGAAGGCAGGGGCGTGGATGGGGGTATGGGGAAGGCATTCTGGGGAGGGTGGAGGCTGGCGGGGGCAGGTGGGAGGTGTGCCGCGGGGCGGGTGGGAGGAGGATCTGCGGAGCTCAGCTCCGCAGTATCCAGGGCGCTCATGGAGGGCTGCGCGCCCTACCTGAGCGCCTTTACCGCCAACCTTTTGGTCAGCAGTAAAGTGAGTAGCCCCATTGTGGGGTCGCTTACCTTACTTGGGGGAAGGGGATGAATGTCCCCTTCTCCTGAGGAGCCTCCCGCACTGGCACAGGAGGTGCAGAATTCGGCGGCAGCCCTTTTGGTGCCACCAAGCCTGGGCGCTCTGGGCAGCTCAGGATTGGGCTGTTAAACAGTGGTCTTATATTTACGTATTAAACAGAACACTCTTACGCATGCTAACAAAGTAAGTCCCAACGTATTCAAGGGGCTTACTCTCAAATAAATGTGCACAGTATTGCTGCCTAGCACAAGAGTTCACATGTCTACTTGTCTCACTCACCATAACTAGTGTGCCATTGCCCTCTGGCAAGAGTGACAAATCTCAGTCTTCTTCTCAATGCTGAAGCTGTAGGAAGGAGTTGAGATCTTCCCCAGAATTATGTTGCATGTCACCATCCTGTCCTCAGCTCCAAGCCTGGTAAGCTTGTCTGCTGTGTTGCTGAGGCATCCAAACAGGAGTAGGGGCAGGATCTTATTTTTCTGCTGCATTTGCAAGGTGCTGTGGGCACTTAGCAAGTGGAGCCAAAGCAAACCTTTTTCCTTCCCCCCTCCAGTCTGATTCAAGCAATTTGCTTTGGCTCTGCATTTGCTGAGTGCTCTGATTGCCTCACAAATAACAAATGTCCTTACCTATTGTCCTCACTTGGAGCTGGAGGGGAAGGACAAGGGGCTTGCTGTTGTTACTGCATGTGCAAGGAGTGGCCATAGTTGTGAATGACTGAAGATAAGCAGAAAATAGATGTACCCCTAGAATTTCCAGTGTTGACAAGGACTGCCTCTGTCTCTTTTCCAGGAAATCCCTATGTTGTCCCTCACTGTGCTGAGAAAATTCACATGATTCCAGGTAAAGGCACCAAAGAACCTTGTCTTCTACCTGATTTGTGCCTGCTCTGCTCTTTGGCTACATTAAACGACTTCTGTGCAGAAAGGTGCAGTATAAATTAATAAAATAATAATTAAATCAAAGGGTCATACACTGAGGAAGTTGGGGATAAACAAATAGCTGACTCTGATTAGAAAAAAAAAATTGTTATTCCCTCTTTGAAGTAGGATACCCATGGTTAAATTTCAGAGGTGTGGGGGTGCCCACGAATGCTCTGAAGTATTTATAGCCAGGCCAGGCAGAACCAACCAGCTGCCTTATGGGAGCATACATGGACTATCTAGTGGCCCACAAAAAGAAAACTGGCCCTTTTCTTCTTCCCCCGATAAGGGGCACGAGAGCACAGATCAGGAAACTGTCAGTTTGAGTCTTAGCTGTTCCCAATACCAACATTAGGTATAAATTATGTACTGCTTTTGAAAGCATCTTACTTAACACATACCAGCTATACATAAAGGAGTCTGTTTTGTTTTTGTTTTTAAATTGCTCATTATTAGGTATGGCCTCATTTACTGGAGAAGACTTATTTTGTAATAAAATGAACATTAAAGGATTGGAGGGGCAACACTGAAGATGTAACATTGGATCAGATCTCCAACATTTAAAAAATCTTCATATCTTTTCCATTCTTTTCCTTCCTTACAGATCAGTCAACATGCCTGTGCATTGTTTCTATAATGCAAAGATACACTGCTATGTATGATCTTGTCTGCCCAAATTTCAGCATATATATATAACTGCCTAAATTCATTCTGATCAACACTGCCTTATTTTAAACCTACTGGCATAATAAAAAAGCAAGATTTTTTTAAAGGTTCCAGAAATAAACAAACCCTACAGAACATTGTGTGCTCTGTTGTTCCCAGCCTCAGCAACAATACAAAAGAAGAGGGAGACTTTGTTATTTGCTAGCTGTTAATAATCAAGAGAAGATCTGCCAGACAAGCTCTTGGAAAGCTCTGTCTGTCTGACCAGGTAGATGCTGCAATACACAAAGGACTTCACAAGAGAAGAAAGAGCATTCATGGACAATGATTCCGCTTCCTTAATTAAGATTTTCATTACTGATACATGCATTAAGGTTTTACAAATGCATGTGTTCAAACACTCTTATGTGCAGGTAGATATTTCTGATTCTGCTTTAAATACAGGCTACAGCACTGCAAAATCACCACAGACATTCACCAGTCAAGGCTCAAAATCTGCTTGCCTGCCCTTAATAACACAGGCTGAGCACCTTAAATGATTTTAAACTGCCTGTTAACAAAATAATTAACCCTTTACATAGGTAGTATTTCTGAAAGGCAGTCAATGATCAATATTATTCTAATTTTACAACTATTTTCTACTGAAACTTGTCCAATGGCTTTATTACATTTAGACCCCCTTGTTTCTTAATGTTGTAGAATGAAGGAGAAAAGAGACAACAATATTTTTTAGGCCATTCTTCAATCCTTTTGTATATAATAGAACACAGAAATTCTTCAGCTACGTGCATGTAGCTCTTTTTAAAGCTTATAATAGAGCTTCACTTGATGCCCCCATATAAGGCATTTTTATAGCTGATCATGAGGTTGACTGCCCTAGTAATTGTTATTTTGGTGAGAAGAAATATACTCATTCATTACATGCTTAAAACCACTTACTCTATTGGTAACATTTGTAGTTATAATCCAATGACCAGAAACTGACTCTCGTCTGACTCCCTGCATGAAGGAGGGCAGCCACTTCAGTGAGCCTGGGAGCAAAGGATGTATCAAAGCATCTTTCTGGTTCTTTTCACTTTCCTCTTTCTTTCTTCTTTTTTCTTCTTCCTTTTTAAAGTGACTGCCTCTTTCTAGTTTCATCTCTATTTTATGATCATTCTGCCCTATGGATATAGTATGTAGTATTTTAATGCTGGTTATATCTTTTTTAATCTGGTTTTTCCTTTTCATATTGTGATGTCCTCAATTTCTTAAGTTGCTGTTTCACTTTATTTATCTGTTGTTGCTAGCAGGTGATATTTCAGTAAATCCTGGCCCCATCTCTCAGCCTACATTATAATCTCCTTGCTATTCCATGTCTCTCATCTTTCTTTTCTAATGCTCTTTTGAAACTGCCATTCCCTCTCTAATAAAGCTACTCTTGCTCTATTATAATTTTATTTGTTTGCTCTAACAAAAAACTGGTTATCTTCTAAATGGGGCAAGTTGTACAATTAAGGGCGCAATCCTAACCAACTTTCCAGCACTGACTTAGCTGTGCCAATGTGACATGCGCCGCACCCTGCTGTTAGGAGGCTGTTAAGACCTCCTCAAGGTAAGGGCATGTTTGTTACCTTGCCTTGCAGCTGCATTGTAGCTAGATCAGTGCTGGAAAGTTGGTTAGGACTGCGCTCGAAGTGCCTGTCTTTACAGTTTTGGTGGTTCCTTTTTCCTTGGCCCGTTTCATTTTTACCTATGCTGCTGCCCGACAGGTATGGGGTGGATTTTGATTTCTTCCCACCTACTGTCTCTTTTTACTTCTTTTGATGTACACTGCATTCATCTCTACTTTCTTTAGTATTTCCAAATTGAAGTAAAAGATTAGCATCCTGACTCTGTCTTCTTTTCTTGTTCACTGCAATTCTTTCAGAAAACTATATAGTTTACAATTCAGATATTTAAAAATGCTTTGGTCAGTATGAATTAAGGTATTTCCAATTTTCCCTTGTGCTCCAAAAACATAGGAAATTGGAAATTAAGGTGGTTATGTTGACACTTGGGGCACATTTTTCAGCCAAAAGCAGCCGGGGGAACTGCAGAGGGCAGGATCAACTATTTGATTCTTCCAAAAGATTTAAGAGAAACTTCTTTCAAACATGAAAAATCATGTTTTAATAGCACAAAAAATTCCACAGCCATTATAATTTCTTTTGTCAATTTATCTGGATAGTGAAATGGATACAGTAATGACTTATGCTCTGATTACATTTAATAAGAAAGCAAATTGAGGTGACATCTCTGACTTAAATTGGAATGACAAAAGGGAACACTGAGAATCAAAGGTACCACAACCAGCTACCCCCATTTAGAACTAAACTAAATGACCCCCATGTATGGCTAAGAGGCACTTTTTCAAGTGGGTGCTCCTTTTTTTAGCAGGGGGAGAGTAAATGGCCCACCTCACCCCAGCACTGTCTGTTCTAGTGGCTGTCTGCTGGCGTTCTTTTGCATCTTTTAGATTGTGAGCCCTTTTGGGACCGGGAGCCATTAGTTATTTGATTTTTCTCTGTAAACCACTTTGTGAACTTTTAGTTGAAAAGCGGTATATAAATACTGTTAATAACAACAACAACAACAACAACAATAATAAATGAGTGGGATGGGGTGGCACTTGGCTCACAAACATTTTCAAGTGCTTTTGACAAAGTATCCACCAAAATGCAAAGGCAAGGGGGTAAAATTCCCCAACTTCTTTTTCTGTTCTTTAGTGCAGAACAAGGATGTGCCAAACAAAGCAAGGGTTGGAAACTGGCATTCTTTCCTCCAGAAACCCCTTGCATCGTGATCAGACTAAATCACTGGTTCCCAACCTGTGGTCCATGAGACCCCGAGAAGTGGTCTGCGAGGTCTCAGGAAAAAAAAAACACCTTTGATCACTTCCAGTGTCTTACCAAGCAAGGAATCTCCCACAGACCATCAATGAGGGTAGAAAACGAACTGCACACAGCCACTAAAGTGTCAGCTGTGGCTGTGGGCGGTTCATTTTCCAACTTCCCTGATAGTCCATGAGGGAGTGCTTGGGGATCAGGCCACCAGAGAGGGTCAAGACCAGACCTGCCACAGTCACAAGTGATCCACGATGATTCCAGTTTTTGCCCCAGTAGTCTGTGGGTTCCTAAAGATTGGGAACCACTGGTCTGAATAGACCATGAGAGAAAATTGTAAGCACTTTAATATGTTCTGATCTTAAACCAGACATTTTAATGTCTGAATTTACTGAATTTTTGAAATGGCATATTTTTTTATTATTATAGACCACTGTTCAACAACAACAAAAAATAGAAACATCTGATGTAGATCTCGTCTATGTGGAGTTGCAAGGGATGGTATGCTATAGTTGTACTTCTGTAATACTTATTTACAGATGACTTTGGGGTGCTCAAACAACTTTACCTGTATCATCCTCTTATTAAGCATGCATGCATTTTGCTCCTTAAGACAATTTTTGCAAAAGGTTATCAAACTTAAATAACTGAAGTAAATGGATCAGTCTCTTTAATCCACTCTATGATGTAGTCCAGCATTTGCTGCTTGCATTTTAATTCCCTTTACCAATCTTAGCCAACCTCCACCGCCTGGTGAGTCCTGTTTGCTGTGTGTGTGTGTGTGTATGTGTGTGTGTGTGTGTGTTTTGCTTCTTTGATTTTTGCATCTTCCCAATTGTTCCTTCCTTGGTTCCTTTAACAAATTCATTTTTTTACTGATCTGCCTGGCTGAAGTGGTAACCTGGAAGAAAAGGGTTTCCAAACCTACCAGATTGCTTAAATGTTTGGCTTCAAGGATGACCCCTCGAATTTCAGGTTTCTTGGTAGCATGAGATAGGGGTTTTCCCAAGGCAGCCTATTTCTGCCTGGGCTTGCCAAGTCTTGGGTGCTGGTAGTAGGAAGACTACCAATTTCCCAGTAGCCCCAATAAGATCAGTAAAAAGAGTGAGATAGAGAGAAAGGGTGGTCACTAATCACTTCTTCCGTTTGTATCAGCAATTTTCAACCTTTTCCATTTCACAGCACACAAGGCACTAAAATTGTCAAGGCACACCATGCTGCCAGTGGGAGGCACATCTCCATTGGTCCTACTAATAAATGACCTTCCCCCAAATTCCTGTGGCACACCTGTGCATCACTCGTGGCACACCAATGTGCCACGGCACAGTGGTTGAAAATAGCTGGTCTATATAGTACTGAATTCTTGCAGCAGTTCAGCTTTGTTCCCTTTTTATGGAAGAAGCTTTTTTAGACTCAGACTCATGATCCATATAGCTCAGTACTGTTAACACTGACTGGCAGCAGCTCACTTTCCCTGCCCTACCTGGAGATGCCAAGGATCGAACCTGGGACTTTCTGCATACAAAGCAGGTGAGCCTGAGCAGAGCTGTAGAGTTCGGGACAGGGGGAGGGAGGGTGTAGGGCGGTCCTGGGAGTGGTCGAGCAGGGAGTGGAAGGTGGGGCTGAGATCCAACAGTCAAGTGGAGAGCAAAAGGCAGGACTGCGATCCGGCTGTTATTCTGGATCCTAGCCCCCATATCCGAGAAATGCGGAGTGGCTTCAAGCTGCTCCACTCTCCTTGGATTTGCACCACCTCAGGAGGTGGCGCAAGTTTGAGGAGATCCATGGGGCTGCAGTGGCTTACCAGGGGGTAAGCGAGTTTCCCCTTACCTTTGGCTGAGCCACTTTGCAGCCCTATCTTGCCCTGGATACAGCGCAAGACTCCTGGCTTACCTGTTCCAGTGCAAGATAGGACAGCAGTGCACATCATTTAGGTGCCACAAGACTCTTTGTTGTATTAGGGCGCAATCCTACTCTGCACTGGAACAGGCAAGTCAAGAGGCTTGCGCTGTATCCAGCGCAGGATAGGAGCCCAAGGCAGCTCAGCCAGAGGCAAGGGGAAATGTTTCTCCTTATCTCCAGGTAAGGCGCCTTCTCCTCTGTGGGTCTCCTTGAACTTGTGCCACCTCCTGAGGTGGCACAAGTCTGAGATTGGAGTGGCTTCAAGCCGCTCCAAGCTCCCCAAGAACGGGGGTTGGGATCCAGCATAAGTGCTGGAACCCAGCCCCGCCTCCTGCTCTCTGCCTGCCTGCACCCGGGGCCGTCCACCGCCTGCCCTCCCCCTGCCCAGGAACACCTCCTTCCTGCCTCCTCCCCGCCCACCCCAGAGGCTTGCGTCAACCCAGCCAGGCCAATGCAAGCCTTGGTGAGGAAGCCGCCACAGAGGCTGGATTCAGCCTCCAAGTGTTGGCACACCTCGGTGTGCCAAAGCAGCTTACTCCTTATTGCACATTTGCGACCCTCCTGGGCTGGTGCAGGGGACTTGTGCCGGCCCAAGTGAAGGGTAGGATTGCACCCTAAATTAATTAATGTATGTATGCATGTTTGTAATAGCACATAGTGCAAACATTCTGTACCATGTGCCAGGTACAATATTACCATATCCTCCTTACCTGTATTTTCGCATGGTAGTGACAAATGGGCTTAACAGCCACCAGACTTATGGCCAAATCCTATCCAACTTTCTAGCACTGATGCAGCGGTTCCAAGGGGGTATACACTGTATCCAGCCATGGGAAGGCAGTCAAGGAGGCCTCCTCCAGGAAGGAGAATGTTTGTTCCCTTACCTTGGGGTAGCACTGTGGCCGGATCAAAGCTGGAAAAGTTGGATAGAATTGGGCCCATAGATAGCTGCTCTTCCTTGAAATTACAGCCCCTACTTTAAGTTCCTAATCAATGCTTAGACATCAACCATTTTTACCTTCCACTTTTAGTGAATGCAACAACTGATAGGGCTGAATTTTCTGGGCCTCTATACCACCCATCATTGTTCACATATGCCTGCAACAGTGCTAGATCAGACAGTGAAAGATTCTTACTCCAGCTTGAAAACACCTGGATTAAGAATGAATGATTATGAACATTCTGAGAGGTTTGGAAATGCACTGGAGGGACAGCCCTCCCCCCACAGCTGTTGATGTTGCACTAGTCCCCTTTCTGGCACCACAAAACGGACTCGATCAGACATTAATATTTGCTTTGCAGTGTGCCCAACTGGCTTCACTAATTCAAAGTACATTATTGACACACTCTTTCCATGGTTTCTGTAAAGCAATGAAGTTAAAATGGCTATCATGCAAACATGTCCTTTATGTCACTGAACTCAATGCACAAGGCAGAGAGCACAAGGAATGGTGCTACATAAAAAGAGTGAAAATAATTGAACAAAGAATAACAAAGTGTTGATTTAGTTGGTTCCATTTGCTTTATCTCTTGGTTAATGGCTTGGAACTGGAATTTGAGATTACACACTGTTAAATACAGTTGTTTATACACTCAGTAAGGCATATATTTTGCCTCAATAAATATTTTTGTAGTTTAAACTCTTATCTTGTTCTTTATCTATGGAGAACATCAATTTGTTATCTTTTTGTGGTAACATTTTTAGCATTTTAAAACGGTCAAACTCTCACTTAATAGTCTTTTCTCAAGATTATATATCTAACTTTTCCCAACCTTTCTTCTTGTATTTTGCATTTTAAAGACACAATCATGTGTCTTGCTCCTTTCTGAACACTCCTCACTTTGTGAACATCTATATTAAAATATAGTACTGTATCAAAAAAATGGGCATGTTATTTCAAGTATTGCCTAAACAGTGCCAAGGAGAACAACACGATTATTTTCTATGTCTGAGGTAAAATGCCTCCGCTTATCCACTCCATACAGTATTTGCTTTTAAAAGAAAAAGAAAATTCCAAGGCTATTGGGATGTATCTCAATTAATTCATTCATAACAATGGTTGGATTGGCATACATATCTCCAAGGTATTTGCATACAAGTCAAATATAATCACAATACATGTACATATAAGCTTTTCTCACATGAACTGTATTTCAACACCTTGGCTCCAAGCTTTCATATTCTGGACTACAGGATACTATGAATTTATACAAAAAGGGGCACAGAAAGAGTTGTTTTGTCTCACTGTGTAATCCACAATCCACTCTGGAAATGTCTGACTAAAATACAATAGAAGCCTATTGGATTACTCCTAAGTGAATTGCAGCCCGTGAAAACATTAAAAATTGCCTTTTATAACAGCCATAGGCATGCTTTGCTTGTAAAATGATTTTGGGTTTTGGATTGTTTTGTTCAGAGAGAAAGATTATCACGGCAATGTGAGGATAGATACCTTTGAGGAATTTCTCTATGCTTGACACAGACTAAAATCTATCTTAAGATGTCTCTGCAGGAATCATGGAATCTGAACCTGCAGTGTTGAGCCAAATTGGTGTGCGAGTTCCATAAGCACGTGTTCAGCATGTTTAGCAAAACCATTTGCAAGTGGTTAGGTGATGGGGATAAGAGGATATATCTTCACTATTGCTGAGTCAATTGGGCAAGCACTCCCATGCCCCTATTCAGTCATGCTGACTAGTTAGAGAAAAATGTGAGTTTGATCAAAATGAACATTCTACCCTAACATGGATGTCATTCATATGCCCTGCACCACTTTCAATGGGGCACATATTCAAGTGTGTGTCTTAATATCTATCCTGGCCTACAACTTCCCCAAATTTTTCATTACATTGCCTGGGTCTAAAAATTCTGCCGTGAAGCACTGGAAAGAGATAACACAGCCATTTTTGCATGGCAAGACAAGGTAAATTGGCTTGACTGGCTGCTCAACAGGATATATTTTCTTTTGTTTCTTGTCTCTTGCCAGCTAGCAACAGATCAGGGGAGCCGTGACTATGAACAGAAAGGAAAGAGTTGATGTGAACAACTGATGCAACATCCCCAAAACATCAACAGAAAAGAAGAGGCTCTACATATTAGCAATACCTGGCTTCCAGTCCTAAAAAGAACAGACATTAAAGGGCTTTATAAGGAAGAGGGTTCTAGCAGAGATGGGATACTGTGATTAAGCTGAGTTTGCTTTAAGAAAGCAGCAGTAAAATGGAACTCTAAGCACCTGATACTGGATTTTTAGCTGTTGCTTCTGGCTTACTCTCTAGCAACGTGTCCTGTCTAGGAGCGTTTTCCCTGATGAAGTTCTGAAAAAACAGAACAAAATGCTGGACTTTTAAACAACATGGATTCTAATTCTTTGACACAACCATGGTCTTCTCACCCGAATAAATATATGTCAAATTGTTGGTGGTCATGAAAACCTACAAACACAAATAGTTAATGTAAGGGTGTTTTTAATGGAAATATTTTCAGGTCCCCCCCCCCATTGCAATTTTTTCTGTAAAAAATAAAACCTAATGAAAATTAAACACAACACTGATTTATGGCTTCCATTTGGCCTCAACAAACAGACAGTGATGCTTGGGGATATACCATTGACAATTCACAATATCTCTAAAAAATGCTTTCAGTCTCAATTTTCAGTCTCAATGTCCTGTCTAGGAGCGTTTTCCCTGATGAAGTTCTGAAAAAACAGAATGGAATGCTGGACTTTTTAAACATGGATTCTAATACTTTGACACAACTATGATCTTCTCACCCGAATAAATATATGTCAGATTGTTGGTGGCCATGAAAACTTACAAACATAAATAGTTGATGTAAGGTTTGTTTTTAATGGAAATATTTTCAGGTCCTCCCCCCATTGTAATTTTTTCTGTAAAAAATAAAACCTAACGAAAATTAAACACAACACTGATTTATGGCTTCTATTTGGCCTCAACAAATAGACAGTGATGCTTGCGGATATACCATTGACAATTCACAATATCTCTAAAAAATGCTTTCAGTCTCAATTTTAATATAACTGTATTTTAATTCCATGTTCCAAGAAAGCTCTTCATGTCTCTAAAATAAGGTAGTAGATGCTCTTATTGACTAATTTAGCTGCAAGACTGAAACTGGGCAGGTATGAATAGCAAATTTCCTCTACATTGCTATTGCTTTCAGTTTTCAGCATACTTTTAAAAGAAAGGCTGTTATAGTCCCTATTATTCAAATTAATGGAAAATCTTAATCGATGCCTGAATCATTCTGTCCCAGTTTAGAAAGATACTGACTGGTTTCTACAGGTTTTTAAAAACAGATTTACAATCAGTTAGTTTCTCAAAATATGTATGATCAGACATAGCAGGCCACTCCCTTCTATGAGCATATCTTCAAAAAGGGTTAAGAAACATGAACACATCAGAACTCTGTGAACTTTCTATTCACTATATTGCCAGTGGAATAAAAGGATTTGTCAAGGGACATTATGAATCACCACAGCTGGATATATACATAAAAAAGATGGCAAAGGTCTGGTGGGACTTGAATCAATTCTCTCCCACCATGAAATAAATGTCACATTAGATGTAAAGCATGCTACATTGAATGAAAGCTCCAGCTCTCATTGGTGCACTGGTCTTAATAGACATTAATTACTGCATTATTAATAAATTAATACACAATTAACACATTAATACACAAATGGAAGCACAGTCTAAGATGTGATTTTTACTTTCTATGTGCAACTTCCTATGTTCGAGACTGAGAAGTAGAATGGGCCAATGTTATGAGGAGGAGGAGAAAGAAGGCAAGAAAAGAACGAAAAGGTGGAAAGAAGATTAGGAGAAAGGTGGCATAGAAACATCCATTGCACTGTAGCAGGAATTAGTTTTTTTTTTAAGATACAAGTAGAGACCTGTGAACATTTTGCACAAAGAAAGCATTATTTACCTCTGTGTAGTCCTTTCCACCAACAGTAAACATTTGCAAGAAAAAAGTAAGGTGAACATAGGGATATACCCAAATGAATATAGTGAGAAGAGAAAGCTGAAGGAAAAAAGTGGATAATTTCCACAAAAGTGAGAAGACAGTGTTATGTGCAGAACTTGGGCTCAGTCCGAGTTTGTCTGAGGAGGACCAGAGGGAAAACTGCTGCAGGAGAGGCGGCTGCAGTACCAGTAGAGGGAAGGTAGAGGCTGCTGTGTGCAGAGGCCTATAAAAGGGGCTGCATAAGCAAAGAGTGGATGAACCACCAGGGAAGCTTGGGAGAGAAGGAGCTGCAAGGAGCGAGCTGGGAGAGACCAAGCTGCAAGGAGAGAGTTGGTAGAGACCAAGCTACAGAAGGAGCTGAGGAGAGAGCTGCAGGAAGGAGTCCCTGGGAGAGCCTATGAGAACCAGGGAACAACCATTCAGCCTTTGCCTCAAGTCCTGCTGCCTGCCTGCTGCCTCAGGTCCTCTCAATTGGGGGAAATTTGGAACAAGGTTGTTTTTATTTGGTCCAGGTTCCATTCCTCATAATAAAAGCCTTAAACTCAGTTTGGTGTTAGTGGTCTCTTTCATTCATGCATAACAACAGTAAGCAAAGGTCTGCATGCTAATTCTGATCCTTAACACCAGATGTGTAACAATTGGCAGATGTGTATCTGAGGTCTAATTCTCACTGAAGAGGTAAGCCTTTTTCTGGGCTGTAACAATGTATATGACAGTTTGGGGTTCATAGGATGGTATGCTCCCCCAACAACAGTTCCAAACAACACAGTCCTGGAACGTGCTGGAATCCCTAGCATGTATTCACTGCTGAAACAGAGACGCCTGCGTTGGCTTGGTCATGTCGTGAGAATGGATGATGGCCGGATCCCAAAGGATCTCCTCTATGGAGAACTCGTGCAAGGAAAGCGCCCTACAGGTAGACCACAGCTGCGATACAAGGACATCTGCAAGAGGGATCTGAAGGCCTTAGGGATGGACCTCAACAAGTGGGAAACCCTGGCCTCTGAGCGGTCCGCTTGGAGGCAGGTTGTGCAGCATGGCCTTTCCCAGTTTGAAGAGACACTTGGCCAACAGTCTGAGGCTAAGAGGCAAAGAAGGAAGGCCCATAGCCAGGGAGACAGACCAGGGACAGACTGCACTTGCTCCCGGTGTGGAAGGGATTGTCACTCCCGGATTGGCCTTTTCAGCCACACTAGACGCTGTGCCAGAACCACCTTTCAGAGCGCGATACCATAGTCTTTCGAGACTGAAGGTTGCCAATACTGTATGCTCCCCCATACAAAAATGTCCCTCTGTATAGAAAATGCAATGGCAGGCGAAGACTTCTAGCCACTATTTTTGTACACCCCTTTAATAAATTGTGTTAAGGTCAATAATAGATAATCTTACCTATTCTGAATCTGCCATTTTCAGTAAGGAACAAATTATTAATTACAGTCTTGCAGACCCTAATTTTTCTGTGACCCCTTTCAAATCCTGGACGCCAACATCATTATTATGTTGAGGTGGAATGAAGATTTGGACTAACTTCAGCTTATAATCTTAGTAACATATAGGGTTAAAATACAATTGATTTACTAAAGATAATGCCAGCTAAATATATCCCTCTTCAAAACTAGAAGGCATTGACTTCACTCCGCCTTGAAACCTGATAACTTCTGGACTTGATATTCAAACAATAGTACTTAATACATATGATGCTAGTACTAAATTCATTAATACCTGGTTTGAATTTTTAGAGTTTTTGGAATTCTGAATTTTTTTTCTCCTTAGCTCTTGGTATCTCTAGTAGTACACCTCACCTTCTCCTCTTTTTTGCTGTCTTTCTTTTTTACTTCTTCATTCTCTGATTTCTGGAGATTTGGGTCATGGGAAGTGGTGATTATGTAGGGAAGGGAATACTCAGGGCCTAGGAGAGGGGGGTAAAGGGAGTAATTTGTACCCAGGGTCAGAAAGGGGGCCCAGGAGCCAAAGGAGGGGGCCCAGAAAGTTCCTGGGACCTGACATTTTCCTATATTACCTGAACTAACTGCCAGCTGGGGCACTAACTAACTAATGCTGGGTCACAACCATGTGCATGCAGTGTTAACTGCTGCTGCAAGCTATACACACCAGGCCAAGAAAAGTGTCCATGACCTTCCTTAACACAGTGTCAAATCTGGGAGGAAACTGGCCTGCTACAGTAGCTCTTTGGCTTGTGGATCCCATAACCATGGAGGAGTGTATAAAAGCTCAGGGATCCAGCTGTTGGGTTATAGCTGCTGCAGAAGTTCATTTTGATCCATTCTAGTGTGAGCCTAAATACAATAATGCTAATATTCTGCAATCCATTTTCTATATTTCAAAAATTTTAGAGAGACTTAGGAGTGTGCTTGGTTTTCCATATTACTTTATCTAGCTTCTAATGTCGCATAGTTGGGTAGACCTGGACTCTGCATCAAGAAGCCTAGTAGACCTGAGCTCCAAGACTATTGTGGCTGTCAGCACCCGCCCCTGCCCTATTTCCCCCCCCCCCGTTCTGCCTGCTACCATTGCCCCCCTTCCTCTTTGGGAAGGTGCCCAGAAGAAACTTTGTACCCCCTGCTAAAACTCCTCTCATAGGCCCTGGGAATACTACTGTAATTTTGTTTGTTTTGTGTTCTAATATTAACAATCTTTAATAAACTTTAAACTATAAATATAGATAACACCATTCTGAATGAAATTCTTACAAAGATCTGATTTATTGTTCTAAATAACTGATCATCAAAAATTTACAGATGAAGGATGGTGAGAACTATGGAAGAAGGGGAAGGTAGAAGAGCCAAATGGAAGTAATGGCTGGTGAAAATCTGGGACCAAGAAGAATATATGCTCATGTAGCCAAAGAAAGCTGGCATGTTGAGGGTATGGATATTAATTATTCTACAGAGTGAGAGATCACAGAAATTACATTTCAGCTCACAAAATGAACAAAGCTATAGTTGGACTGGCAAGTCAGAAGATGTGATATGCAGCTAGGCTTCAGCATTTGAACAAGGGCAGAGAAATACTGCAGGTATGCTACAGAAGAGGAAAAAATATTAGTCTGCGAGGCTGAGTTATGAATCACCTTCATCAAGAAGTGGCAGCATTATAATAGTATCAAATCAGGCCATAAACTGCCACACACATACTAGCCCCAGGAAGTCAAATTTGTAAGTAAGGAAACTTCAACTGACAGCTCAAAATGGAATGGTTTTTGAAAACGACCCATACATACTCACCACTTACAGTGAAAATAATATATAGAAATGTCCAGAATTCAAGGGACTATATGTTCTATTAAATGTGATTTCATCCTTTCAATTAATTAAAATTTTTATGGAAATGAAAACTGATACTTGTATCATGTCATTTTAGGGAGTATATATTAATGCTATAAAATCATAAGTAAAATATCTCCTGTTAATTAGATAACTTGCTACACATACTTGCTATATAGAATTCTCCTTCTGAGCGCACAGTAGAGTCTGTGTATGGTAGTCAAAGTCATTGCAAGTACAGTATCACCTCAGCATCTCAGCCCCTCCTGCTTCTTTTTCCAGAAATAAACACACCAAAAGCCAAATAATTTTTTGCCCAATGTGCAGGGTTCACTTTTGCTGATCTCCCCCAACACAAGATCAGTCTTGCCACTTGCGGTCTCAGTGGGACGGGTGGCACCAGGACTTACCCAGTTTGCTGCACCTCCTTAGGTGGCAAATCTGCATGTGTCAGAGCTGCATGCAGGTCAAGCTCTCCCTTGTGGCAGGTTGGTGCAGGGTTGAAGGCTCGAAGTTGGGGTTTTGGTGTGCACCCGGAAGTCAGCTAAGGCAGGACATGACCCATCTCCCACTTTTCAGTTGTTCTCCAGCACAAGGTGCTGGCAGGGTAGTCCCTGGCCTCTCTCAAATGCTCACTGGTTTGGGTGGGCCTACATGGTTCAGCTGCCTCCACCTCTGAGGGGGTTGACCATGAGAAACTTGCATCACTTTGGAAAGCAGTGAGGCTTTGAATCAGGGTGGGAACGCCTGTCTGGTGTCGGCCTCCTGTCTGACACCCCTTCTGATGCTGGTCTCCAGCTTTCTCCTCCTCTGCATGTTGTGGCAGTAAAGTGGCCCTTTCATCCATATATACTTGTCTCGCATAGTTATTGGAGAGTGCACAGGCAAAAATCATGTTCCTTTCTTTTGGGACTGTATTTATAGAAATGAGTCATGCTTGATTGCTAAGGTTATAGCAGCAAGTTTGATGAATATGTGGTGAGATACAAAAAGATAACAGTCTAAACAATCTCTCCATACAGTTTTGCCAGCTTTTGAAAACTAACTGAAATCACTAAAAACCAAGGTACTCAAACTAAGCAGGTATATCAGCAATAAGTTAATGTTTCTCACAGGAAGCCTAAAAGGTTATTAAAAAGTAAGAGTAACATAAAACAGAGCATTTATAAACAAAAATATCAAAGTTGGGAATAGTGTGATTCATCTCCTGAGTATCAAAAATATGCAAGAGATACGTAAAAGGTCAGATTCTATACCCCTACTCATGTGCAACATCATGATATCAAAGTTGGGAATAGTGTGATTCATCTCCTGAGTATCAAAAACATGCAAGAGACAGAGTTATGTACAAGGTCAGATTCTATACCCCTACTCATGTGCAACATCATGGGTTTCATTTAATAAAGAATAGAATCTGACCCATTAAAATCCTAGGATGTAACTTAAAAAAAAAATCATACAGCACTGTTTCCACTAGAGACACACTTAACCTAATTACATTACATTAACATGGTAGATAACTCCAGGACACACTGCTATTGTATAACATGTACAAAAATTAAAATCTATGAAAACTGAACATCTTTCCAGTACTTCATGCAGTAGATGGAATAATCATCTGACTTGTATGATATGGCTTCTTTCTCTTTTATGTCATGTGTTTTCAATGTAAAATTAATATGCTTGGTAAAGACAAAAATGTGATCCAATTAAACTTGACAATGTTATTTACTTTTCCTAAGCATCTTTTAGTATGAACAAAATTTAACTGGAACACAATGTCTAGAATATCAAACTATATAGCCTTAGTATTATCCCCACACAGCAAATCAACAGTGGATGAGAGAATGATCAAATCTAGCCTAAACACCAGCTAGTACAGATAAAAGATTGTAAGCATTTAAAAACAAACCAGTTTTTATTAAACGTTTTCAGATACAAAACAAATCAAATAAATCAAGAGGTCCAATACAAGAAATATAAATCTATTAAAGTCAAATCGGATATTAGTGCAATAGAGCATTAACAGGCACACACAGTTTCTCTAATCCAAAACAATTCCAGAAATTATTTTGGGTCACAGGAAGGTACACCTTTGTTGCACTGCTATTATATAAAATATTGTAATTCTTGTATTAGAACTACTGAACTACAATTTTTTAAAATATGTATTCTGCTTCATTTTATATAAAACAATTCAAAACTGCTTACAGCAAACACTTAAATTTAAAACATCAAAATTTTCAACAAAAACTGATACAACAATGCAACAGCAAAACAATGCATTAAAAAGAAACACATTCAAGCAGAATAGTATGAACAGCATGTAGCAAATCTGAGAACAATATTTACATGTATCTGATAAGTACAAAGTCTTCTTATAAAGCTAGGTTTTTGTTTAGTGTGTGAAGGTACACCGTGTTGGAGCCTGATCCCTAGGTAGGGGATTTCTCAGTATTGATGCTGCCACTGGGAAGGGTCTGCTCTAAGCAGATATCTATTGAACTTCATCCAGGGGAGGAGGCATACGGACCATAAACACAGATGCTAAAGGGGGAGCATAATATTGAGCATACAGGTTACCAAGTTGGATGTCAAGATAAATGCATCCATCATCTATCTGTAACTCTCTGTGAAAAAGTTTGCCAAACATTTTGAGAGTAGCCGTATTTCATTGTTACGCTATTATTTTAAGACTGTTTTTCAGATCAAAAAGATTCCTCAGTGAGTTATCCCAAATGACACTGCTCTCTGCAGTAAGCATGTAAGTAAGCAAATAAGTAAATAAATACATACGGTATGATTTGCTGTTAGTTAAGGATGTGATAAATCCACCTGGGGTCTTATGGACGGCAGCTCTATAGCTAGCCAATTGTTAATGCAAATGAAAATGCCAAAACATAGATCTCCTGACCTGGCACTTCTCTTCTCAAAACCTGTCAAACTACTTCAAACACTTCATTTCTCAAGACTTGTTTCCCAACTTATATGATGGAATAACGACAGCCATGTCTGAAAAGTATTTTGTGAAGTGTGCTGAAATGAACAAGAGGTATGGACATATTAGCCTGGCTTTGCACTGGAACAAGAATTAGATTTACTAAGGATTTGATTTACTAATGACATGTCACCTTCTGTGACAGCGATAAAGTACACTGTGCTGCCAGAACATGGGTTCTGGAGGTGCGGCAGTCAAATAGAATTGACTATTCGATGGCTGCACCACCAGAACCCTTGTTCTGGCAGTGCAGTGTGCTTTATTGCTGTCACAGAAGGTGACACATCATTTAGTGCAGCCAGGCTGCCAAAGCAAGTGATGACCGGCCACACACCAGCAGCCTGCCAAGGAGTCCTGGTTCCGGTGTGTCAGCACTCCTGCATGTAAGGTAAGCATGCAGTTGCAAACGTGCATTGGAGCAGTGCCCACTGACTGGGATTAGTCCAATGCCAGGCAGTGTGAAGGTGGAGAGAGGGTGGATGGGTCAGGAATGTTTTGGTGTGGGGTAGGGTGAGGAGGAGAGCGGTTCAGGCCTGGGACGTGGCACAAATGCCAAAGGAGGTTTCTGCCGCATCCTAAACCCCCTCTCAGGCCTGAAAGCCTGAGGCTATTCAGTTCTGTGGAAGCAGGGCTATTCAGTTCTGTGGAAGTGATTGAGCTGGTACAGCTCTGCACAGACCCATAGAGGCTGCCATGGCTCGACATGGGGTAAGAAACAAATGTTCCCTTACTTCAGGGAAACCTCTGGCTGCCTCTCTGTTCATGGGATATGTTATGGCCTTTTCTGTGCCGCTGTATCACAGCCCAGTTAGGATCAGGCTGCAAATCTCTGCTGGGAGGCAATGTAGCTTGACTCTAATGCACATACAGTAAATGCAAATGGATATGAAAAGCCATTGTATTGCTTTCCTGCCATTCTAACCCCCTGTATCTATCCAAATAAAATGTGTTCAGATAGTTGAGTTGTAACTATTTTATAAAATGTAAAACCTGATCCATAGTAGAATTAACCTTTTTTAACATGTAAAAAAAAACCCTTACTTCTTCTTCTTCTTTTTTTAAAGAAAACTTGTTATGAACATGCATTTATTCATTCGATTCCTCGGCCACCTTTCTGTCTCATCAAACGATTATTTGATTATTTGTTATCACTGCATTTTCTTTTGATCTCTTTCTTGTGGATGGAGGTATTTGGACGGTATGCTTGACTTTTTTGTGATTTTTATTATATTTCAGTTCATGTTGTGAGCCACCTTCTGACTTTGGAGAAAGGTAGATTAGATTAAAAAATAAAAATAAAAGTGTACACATGTGTTTGCATGTATATATGCACATGTATATATGAACATGCATGCATACACATACACATTAAACACTACAATGCTCAAAGAGTAACAAAACTTAGTTCTTCAGAGAAAAACTAAATGAAAAAGAAACCTGAAGTTTCTTAAGAAATACTAGTCTTTTGATAAGCACAACCAATGCCCAGATTGTCTACAAAGATTTAACCTTGTTATTCAGCAAAGATCCTATAAATATCTGCTCATCTATCTATTCATCCACTCAAAACATTAAAGTAATCTGTTAGTAACATAAAGAAAATATGATTACATAGGCCCACACACATTTTGCTTCTTAAATGTTAGACCTATTCCAATTCACAAAATGGCATCAGTTTTTATCATGTCTAGTTTTGGAGTAACAGCATAGCCTAATTAGTGAATGGTTCAAGTTGATTCCTTATGAGTAAGCCTATGCCATCAGAGTAGCCCCACTGTGACCTGACGAGCCCCACTGAGAAGCCTAGGACATTACACAGGGTAGGGAAATAAATGTCTATCAATCAAGTCTATTAGGTTGATCAGCACATTAGCCATACACCTATTTATCTAAAATCTTAAAACCACATAGAAACAGAATTTGGCTATATCCACCACACACTCTTTGCAAAGACTACTTAACAGCAATTTCAGTCTTAAAGAGTCCGAAAACATAGAAAATTTATGTATCCATTTCTTTAAGAATCGATCTCTTCCTGCTGTATATTTTGGGCATCGGAAAAAGATATCCACCAGGTTGTCTAATTCAGTTAAGGGACAATCACAATAACACTGCTCAGGAGGGATCCTTTGAAAACGACCCTTCATTTGTGCCATTGGTAAAGCATTGCATCGTGTAATCATATAAGCACGCCTCAACTTGGGAACCGTCAGTACATAAAAATAAATGGGTAAAGAAAATTTAGTGGGAAATTTAATTCTAAAATAAGAAAGGGAGCATTTACGCTTAGCCTCCCTTAGAAGGCAATCCCAATCTTGAATTAATAGCTTTTCAACAAGCAGCGAATGGTTTCTTCCACTGAATTTTTGGAAATAAATGATCTCTTACCTGGAGAAGACCTCCCTCCAGGGCTGTATTAACTCATGGTAGGGCCCCTCGGCTTTCATGTATTTCAGTACTCCTCTGGCACTTCACCCCACTACAGCTGACAGCCTAACCCTGGCACGGTAGGTACTAGACTGCAGTACTTAGCCCTATGTCCATTTTGAGGGTCTCCTGGTGAAAAGTGCCTTTAACCATTGGAGCCCTTTAACCCTGGAGCACAGGTAACAGTGCCACAACAACAACAAAAAACAAACAAACAAACAAAAACACACACACACACACACAAAGATGGCCCCCTAGTCCTTGTGGGGCCATTAAGCTTCAGCCTAGTCAACCTTATGAATAATACTGTCCTGCCTATTCAAATCCAAATCTTGGATGGGACTGGACTGCCCAGCTGCAAATCCTATACATATTTACTTGGGAGGAAGACCCATTACTCAGAAGGACTTATTTTCGGGTAAACATGGAGAGCACTGCATCAGTTCCTGAGCTAATTCAGAACCTGTTGTTAGCTGCAAAGATAAGTGTGGCCCATAGGCAGATATTTCTATGCCAATCATACATAAAACAAACAATGGCTTGAAAAGGAACTGGAAATCATATGAATGGAAAAAAGGCACCAAGACTGCATTCCTACAAAGATGCACCTGGGAGTAAGCCCCACTGAAGACAGTGAGTTTTACTTCTTAGTAAACATGTATGCTAGTGGTTCCCAAATGGTGAACCATGGCTCCCTGAGGAGTTGTGGAAACCAGCCAGGGGAGTCATGGAATCTTCATGAAAAGCCCACCATCCTACACAATGTATAGGATTGTAGCCATAATGTGGAGCCACAGCTGATGACCCAGCAGGTCAAGAGAGCCACCAATAAAAAAGTTTGGGAACCACTGATGTATGGGATTGTGAAGCAAATTACAGAAGTTGGGGGATAGGGAAATTCCACTGTACAGTATGGTGCCCCTTTCCGGAACATACTGAAAACATTGCTACCTCACTATTAAAATCTGAAAGTTTTAGGACACTCTCTTTCTGATGATTTCATCTTCCCCCAGCCCCGTCTCAAATACATGAATGTGCTCTGCATAAACTCTGAACTTTAAAATTTTATATTTTCTTTTTTTAATTCTACCTGAACAAATATTTAATTAAATGTATGCTGCAAATTATAATTTTCTGCTATGCTCAATTCACCACAAACATCTCTTGAAACTCTGATTATGTAAGATAAGATTTCTTCTTGGACTTGCATGCTCTGTTTGTGATACAGATGGTTCCTGAAACATTTCTGAGACCACACAATTTGTGCCATATATAAAAACTTACAGTTCATTAAATATCATCTTATGTTGCAATGGCTGTTTACCAAACTACAGAATCTGGCAGCAGATAGCCATTAGGATGATGTTCAAGTATAAGCAAGCTACTGAACAAGTTCCAAAGCCAGAAATGGAGGGTCAAAGTAGATGTGGGGAGCCCACCATGTGACCTGGGGTGGCCATGCATTCCTAGAAAGCAGTGGTTCTCAACCTGTGGTCTGTGGACCACAGGTGGTCCTTGAGACCGAGAAATGGGCCACAAGGTCTCAAGAAAAAAAAAAAAGAGATCACCTTCAAAAACTCCCAGTGTCTTGCTGAGCCAGCACCCCCCAACACACACTGACCACCAGAGAGGGCAGAGAATGGACCACTCGAAACCAGCACTGAAGTGTTGGCTGTGCCTTGGATGATCCGTTCTCTGCCCTCTTTGGTAGTCTGTGGGGAATGCTTGCTTGGCAAGCGCTTCCCCACAAACCACCAGAGAGGGTGAATGGAGGGTGCAGCTGCAGCTGGCACTTCTAGCGTCTTTCTGAGCATTGCTGCGGACTAACAAAATTTAATTGTAATTTTTGTATGTAGGGGTGTGGGAAGGTTGCATGTGATCCACAATTCCAATGTTTTGCCTTGGTGCCCCAAGGGCTCCTAAAGGTTGGGAACCACTGCTATAAAGCAAGGGTAGAGGAGAGATTTGAAGCTCAACAGGGACAATCAGGAGGGGGAAGTGGAATCCCCCCTTGCTTATATTCCCCCCCCCAACTGTTTTTGCTTAGTCATTTCCTTGTACAGTGGGGTCTTTTTTGTGTGTGTGTGTAGCAAGATTGCTTAGGAGAACCAGAGGTGAAGGAAAGATTCAGTTACTTTTTTCCCATTACTGTACATTTCAAATTCCTCCCCCCACCATTTTGTATAGTTGTAACATCACACATAAAACTGACACAGTAATAGTTTGACCCAGATTCTTAAATCCAGACTGCTTCTTAACATTACAGTCTCCCATTATCTCACCTCAGTTTCCTCACCTCTATCCAGCATTCACTTCAAAAATCATTCACCTCTCTTTCCAAGCACATCACGTCCCTCCTTACATTTCCACACTGGCTTCCTGTTCACTCCCCAATCCTGCATAAGTGTCCTTAGGATGTGAAGGATGAGCTAAACTAGCTGCATAGTCTAATTTATATCCCTCAATGATATAATATTTCACAACCTAATCTCTATCCCAAAGAAGCATAGGGAAAAAAGCAAAAGAAAACAAAAACTATAAATAGCACATAGATAATATTTAGCATTTGTATAGTTCCTTCTGAGTATGAACCACCCATGTTATATCTTAAAGTTATCCTTACAAAACACTGGGTAAGTTAAATATTACCCTCATAATAGGGTAATAGTCTCATCATAGGATAGCTGAGGAGCTAAACCTGAGAGTGGTTTGCTTAAAGCAAGCCTAAGTGAGAATTCAAAGCAGAGATGTTACTGAATTCATAGCTCATTCTCTAAGAGCACAATCCTGACTCACCCTTGGGCCGGCATAAGGCATGTTTGTGCCTCCTTAAGAGTCAGCTGGGCTGGTGCAAGGAGGCATGCCGGCCTGGAGGCTGAATTCAGTCTCCATGCCGACGGACAGAGTGAGCCTTGCATCAGCTGAGCTTGGTCAATGCAAGGCTCTGTGGAGGGCAGGAATGAGGCAGGAAGGAGGTGTTCCTGGCTGGAGGGAGAGTGGGCAGAGGGCAACCCCGGGTGGGCAGGAAGCAGGAGGCGGGGCTGGGATCCGGCCCAGCTGGATTCTAGCTCCCATACCCGAGCAGTGAGGAACGGCTTAAAGTTGCTCCACTATCCTCAGACTTGTGCCACCTCAGGAGGTGGCACAAGTCCGAGGAGACCAATAGGGGCTGCAGTGGCTTACCCAGAAGTAAACGGAAGTTACTTTCGGCTGAACCACTTTGTAGTCCTATTTTGAACTGCATACAGCACAAGATAGGATTGCGCTGCACAGCTGCAATCCTATGCATACTTACATAGGAACAAGTCCCTTTGAAATCAATGAGCCTTGCTTCTGCATAGACATGCATTGGATTGTCTGTCAGTCAGATCAACTAAAATGGTATGGTATGGTATGGTACACCAGCTCATAAAGTAAAGGCAATAGGGAGATGACAATTTAAGCCATGCAAAGTATTGGATCATTCTGAACTGATACACAGTCAAGCCCTAAAAATTTTCTGATTATGAGGAAGAAAAAGGTCATTGCATGTCTGACACAGCCAGAAACAATTACAACAAAATTAAATTGAGGATTTTAGTGGATGCAATTGTTACCTTCATAGACTAATGAACAATAATAATGCTTAATTCTCAATTGACCATGTGGGCTGGCATTTAATCTGAGCCCTCTTGCTATCCATAAATGGTCATAAAAGTCACCATTTCCTTTACCATGATGATTGAATTATAATCTAACATACAATTTAGGAAATAAGGATTCATTTACATAGATTTATATTTCTACAGGTTTACATAATCGTTTGATTATGCATGCTTTTTCCTAAATGTTCTTTCCACCAGATTTATGAAAACAGCACACAAATATGTGGAATTTGAATAAATGAAGGGAGCTGAAAAAAGAAAAAAAGATGACAGATTGCTTACCTGTAACCCTAGCTATTAAAGTGGTTCATTTGTGCAGGTACACATAGTGGAGTTCTGCACATGTGCAGAATCATTCCCAGAAGCTTTCAGAGCTGTGTCAAGCATTCTGCCCCTGTGCTCAGGTGTGGAGACCTTGTGTATACCTCAAGTGTGGCTAGCACATCTAATCCCTCAGTTCCTTTGAGGACCAGCTCCTGAATCAAGTTGCTGTACTTAAGACTACGTACCACTGCTGGAGCCAGATTTGCACAGATGTCAGCTGGGTGAGTTGTGTGTCTGCACAGATGACCACTTGAAGAGCTACAGTTACTGATAAGCAGTCAATCCTCCTTCATGGTCTCTGTGCAGTCACACATAATGGAGACCAGCCAACTTTCCCTCTTACCTGGAGATGGGAGCAGATTGACCACGAGGACACAACACCAAAACAAACCATCAGCTCTTGACCTCATGTACAGGGCATAATGCTTGGTAAAGGTTGATGGAAGCTGCTCTACACATTGTAGTGAAACACTTCTTAGACTTGCGGATCAGGATGAAATCACTCTGGTAGAGTGCACTTTCAAAGAAGCTTGTCTCTTCCGTAGCCGACTGGCAAGCCAAGGAAATAGTTTCCACTATGCAGTGAGACAGATGCTGGGTTAGAACCACTGTTGTCTGCCCAGAGTGATGCAGTTCCGTTCATAAAGAAGGAAAGATCTCTCCAAAAATCTAACATTTGCAGAGCATTTCTGGCCAGGCTTTGAAATAAGACAGGCAGCAGGGGTGTACTTCTGTGGTCATTTGGCACTTGGGGTCAAAAATAAATTTTTGACACTCCCCCATATGACAAAATTAATTAATCTGAACTGCAAGGACAGGAGGTAGCCCAAGTCTACCTGCCCAGCAAACCTTGGCCACGGAGGCCAAAGCTCAATCCGGAGCCCAGGTCTACCTACCTGGAAGAGGCAGCTTCAGAGAGCAGTCAGAATGAGAGCCCAGGTCTATGCAGTAGGTATATTTGGGCTCCACGTCCAGGCAGGACCCCAGCTCTACTCACCCAGTAAACTTCAGCCACAGAGGCACAATTTCAAACATTAGCCCAGATCTACCTGTCTGGTTGACTGGGGCTCTGAAGTTAAGATAGTGCTCATGTCCCCTCCCTACATAAACTCTGGATCCGTCCCTGACTCACATACTGCCCCTACATCTGGAGGTTCAATGTAACTATCATGGTTAATAGCCACTGATAGACGAGAATCCACTATCAATGTTTAGAATCCACTTTAAAAGTCATCTAGGCCAGCGTACAACACCCAGCCTTCCCACTAATGGCATCACTAGGGTTGGTGTCACCTGGTCTGATAAATCATGGTGTCACCCCATTAACTTTATTTATTTTACTATAGAGCAGCACAGGTTACCCAACCAATCAGTAACAAAAAAAAAAGTGGCTAACTTGATAACATTCACACAACTGAATAGGAGGTTTAGTATTAGCTCTGATGCATGCAAAAGGAAGTTCACTCATAACATCTTATTGGTTCCATGCTATGTCATAACACCTTGTTAGCCCTCAGAACACTCAGACACATTGGTCAGTTTTCAGTTAAGAAAATCACTTTTTGTGGCATAAGGCAGTTGTGTCTTTCTTTTCTGGTTATTGGCTATAGCTTTTGATAGAACAAAGATATTTGAATGTGGTTTGTTTCATTACTTTCTGCTGTAAATTACACATCAAATGGTATATAACAAGATGGTATTATTCCTAAAAATCACAATTTCCACAATTTTGGTCACTAGTGGGTGTCACCCTCATCAAGGGTGTCACCTTACTAACACCTTATTGGTTCCATGCTGTGTCATAATCGCATATCATTAGTCCTTTGAACACTCAGTCTAATTGATCCGTTTTGAAATGTACTTTCAGTTACATAAGACAGTTGCATTTATGTTTTCTGATTTTTTGGCCATAACTTTGGATAAAATGGAGATATTTCAATCTGGCTTTTTTCATTGCATTCTGCTGTAAATTACGTGATTTTAGTCACTAGTGGTGTCACACACACTCCCGCAGCTTGGCAACTGGGGCCTGGGGCCACCTTGCCCCCCCATTTGTATGCCAGAGGGCAATGTAAAGTTCATATATATGTAAAACATATATATGATTTGGTACACAACTTTGTGCAGGTGGACCTACGTGCTGGTGGTCTTACCAATGCTACCCATTTTCTTGAAAGCATTGGGATAAACCACCACCACCACCACCACCACCATCATCACATTACGAAGATTGCTGCAAGTGTATGGGGTGCAAGAAGAGGGATATTATACTATATACATATTATAACATAGTCATATTTTTACCTGGTTTTGTTTTTTTTTAATCTGGTGTTACCTGGCATTTTAAACTGAGAATAGATGCCATTCTAATTATGTTCTCATTACACAATTTTATTTTCAAAAGGGTAAATACAGTACCTCGGATTTTTTTAATGAGTCTGATTGCAAATTGCAGGTTTAGGGGAGTATCACTGGCAAAAATAAGAACAATTATACTTTTCAACAATTGAGAACTTTATGACTGAAATACTCCATTAAACTGCTTTTTATTCTGCTCTATCTTCTGGAAAGCCTTAGCTTGCTCCCATATTTTGCCATGGCATCTTACTTTTCATAGTGTTGTCAGCAGCCAGCCTATAGCTGTAGTTGTTGCCTTATTTGTTTGGGAAATCAGGTGCAATTCACATGAGCACCACCCCCATATGCATGGTTCCATGATTTCTGCATGGTTCCAACATGTGTCGTTCCTCCCTTCAACCACCATAGTAAAAATAAGGTTACAGTTCACATGCTGGTTAAATAATAGGTTGTAATAATAGGAACTGAAGGTGGGATTCTGCAAGAAAGATGAGGATGAAACTGATTTTTTTGAGAACTGGGCTCCATTCACACCCTATTGAACTCTATAGGTTTATTTATTTTTACGGTGCTGAATTATTTGCTTTTAATCAGACATAATGTGAGTTTTGCGTAATACTACATGCTAATTTTTTTTGAAAGACTGTACACTGAACAGCAAAAACAGACTGCCTATTACTCCAAGATGTAACTTTCTAAGTTCATATCTCTTCTTCTTTTTCAGACGTATCATATCGCTGAGCACTCTCAATGTGCACAACACTTTATAAAGAATGAAAACAACAAAACAGTCCCTGCCCCAAAAGCTACCCATATACAAGATGAAGTTACCTTCTTTCTTCTTAACATTTTCCAAATAACTAAAGTAGACCAAAAGCTACATACTGTTTCTTTAATGGGTTTATGCAGTGGCGTCACTGGGGGGGGGCCGCACTGGGTGACGTGCCCGGGGGGTGATGCTTTAACATTGCGGTATTAGGGGCTACCGCGTCATGCCATACACCATTGGATGCAGAATGTACAGTGGAACGCAATGCAAGAAACAGAATTAAAATAACTCCTTTCCTTCAAAAGTTATGGCCAAAAACCAGAAAGAAAAAATGAATGGATCCCTATGGAAAGTGAAAGTGAGCCATATTTCGTGTTTACTCATGAGTAGGCGCACTTGCCATAGTCCATCGGAAAGGGCAGGCTGAGAGGAATCCAACAACGTCAGAATGGTCCTGATCCAATGAATGCAGCCCCAAAAAACACAAAAGGGAGAAGGAGGTCCCTGCCTCCCAGCTGCCCAATTGAGCTCTATGGAAAGCAAAGCAGCCTCACGGTTGCATTTACTCGCGAGTAGGCAGACGAGCCTTGGCTGGTGGTCAGGCCAGGCAAAGGGGAATGTGAGGACACCAGAATGGTCCTGATCTGATGGAGCTGCTCCAGAAGGCAGCTCCAGAAGGTAGCCTCCCCCCTCCCCCAAAAAAAGGACCAAAAAGAGGCATCAACTGGTAAGGGGAAGTTTTCTATTTTGCACTTGAAAAGTCAGGTGGGTCTTTATATGGATATGCCTGAAATAGAAGAACTTTAAACTGGGTACTGAGAGGGCTGAAAATCTCACTGATTCTTTTTTTTTTTGGGGGGGGGGGGGGTTGTTATTGCAGGCAAACTACAGAGTAAGCTTCATTGACCGCTATGGGACTTACTTCTGAGTAGACATGCATGGACTTGAGCTCACAGGCTGCAATCCTACCCACACTTTCCTGAGAGTAAGCCCCATTGACCACTATGGGACTTACTTCAGAGTAGACTTGCATAGGATTGGGCTCTCAGGTTGCAATCCCACCAACACTTTCCTGAGAGTAAGCCCCATTGACCACAATAGGACTTACATCAGAGTAGATTCACTTGGTGGAACAGGACTGGCTCCCCCTTAATTATTTATTTTATTTTAATTTAATTATTTATAATTATTTATTTTAATTTGCTTGATGATGTCACTTCTGGCCATGACATCACTTCCAATGGGTCCTGGACAGATTGTCATTCTAAAAAGTGGGTCCCAGTGCTAAAAGTTTGAGAACTGCTGCAATAAGGTGTTAGTAAGTTGACACAGGGTGTGTGCGTGTGAGACTCTACAAGTTTTCAAAATCACTAAAATCAGAATTTGGAGGAATAACACCATCATGTTATATATCAATGTGTAATTTCATGCAGAATGCAATGAAACAAACCACATTGAAATATCTGTGTTCTAACAAAAAGTACAGCCCAAAAACCAGTGGGGGCGGGGCGATGGTACATCACCACGCCCACCACCTGGGGCATTGCCCCGCCCACTGCATGGGGTGATGCGCAGGCCTCCCGCACCGGGTGATGCGAATCCTAGTGATGCCACTGATGCAGATTCAGGGTGTGCACTTCACAGCCACTGGGTTTATGAGTTGAAACAGAAAAATTATAATGAAATTTGGCACAACTACTGGAACCATTTTATGCATTTCTCTCTTTAACAGGGAGCAAAAGTCAGCCCCAGCTTTAAAAAAAACCTTACTAAGTGCAAGATAAATCTTTATAAAGAATCTAAACTTCTTTGATAAGGATATAGTGGAACATATTCATACATATACACAATACCAAATAAAGAGGGCGAATTTGGAGGAAAGAGAATTCTTACTGTCAGTGACGACTTGACTGAAAAAGCTCTAAGAAAAACAAAAGCAGACAAAGTCCATTTTTAAATGGATGAAGGCACCGAACTGAAACATTCCTTGGATATCTCCACCCACAAAAAAGCCTAATTACAGTTTTCACAGAAATCAATGAAAGACAGATGCAATAAAAGCAGTTCTGTATCTTCAAACTGAACTCCAATTAACATCCATCAGGAATTTCCAGCTGTCTAAAAAGAATCCTCAATCAAGAGAAAGTCTCTATGCAAAGCACCTTTGAGAAAAGCATCTTCAAAGAAAGAGCTGGAGAATACTCTTGTAGAAACATCACATCACTGCTTCTTTAGGCAAGAAGTTGAAATAACTGTGTGAATGAGAAAAGTTCGAAGAAAGCATCACAAAGAGTTAAGTTTATCTTTACCCATTAGACAGTTATCTGCATCTGGTGAAGATATTTTGACTTACCAGTGACATGATATGTTATTAATTATAATTTATAATAGCACTAACTGTAAAGAAAAAAGCACCACTCTACCCTAAAGAAATTTGGTAAGAAGAGCTACAACAAGATAAGTTTTTAGTACTATTCTTCTTTTTGCAACTTTTAGCTATTATGATATCCAGTGGATCTAATTATACTTTTGTTAGAAGGTCCATCACTTATAATGAAGATAAATATAAACAAAACTTGAAAGACTCTGTAATACCTCACTTACTCAACACAGAAGAAGCCAACCCAAATAAATAGGATTTACAAATTCTATGGAATTACCCTGAAACAACAAAAAAAGTAAGAGCTGTTTAGTGTCCCCAGAACCACATGCTCTCCACTCTATCTCCATGTTCCTGTCAGCTTTGGGAAACCAGCCTCTTTCTTTTATCACCTGGAGTGCCCGCAGGCTCGGAGAGCATTCACACTTGCAAGATGTAATGCTCTTCAATCAGCCTTGTTATCAGGCAGGTTCAGTGGTATTCCCTACTGGGAGAGAAAATGCAAGTGTGGTAGGGGTTGTATTGAGACTATAACACATACCTTTTTCTATTGCCCACTACATGATGTCTCATGCAAGAAATATCTAGGCCCATTGTTAACTAGGATGCAGGGCTGGGAGGACTCAATCATGCTTCAGTCTCTCCTTTCCACACCTGACTCTGAGACCCTTGATAAGGTCGCTTCCTTTTTATCTGGGGTAATTGCCAGGCAGAGCTCTGGGACTCTGGGCAGTGTGTGAGGAACAGACCAATGTCTATGTTGTGATGTCTGTATATTTTTGTTTTGTTTTGTTTTGTTCTTTCTCTGTATTTTATGCCAATAAAGGTCTTACTGAAAAAACAAAAAAAGTGTATTTCATAAAAGAATGTCCACCCCTGCTAACTGGGAAAGAGGCACCTTTTAAAGTGGTGTCCTCTTTTATTTAGCAATGGGGTGTCCCTCTTCATCCCAGCATGGTGTCTTTTCTAGTAGCTGTTTCTGGTGCCTCTTCTGTATTGTGTGTGTGTGTGTGTGAGAGAGAGAGAGACCGAGAGCGTGTGCATGTGCATGTGCGAGCGAGCACTTTGGGGACAGGGAACCATTTATTGATTTATTTCTATGTAAATAGCTTTGTGAACTACTCTGTTGAAAAGTGGTATATAAATATTCTTAATAATGACAAAGTGAGAAAGGGAAAGAGAAAGAGAAAGCAGCCATTTTCAGCCTTTTCAGCTCACACACACTACAGTTTTTTACTTACAGTAAATTACTACATTACAATTAATCTTAAATTAATAAAATTAGTACAATTAAATCATTCCATGACACAAAAATTCACAAGAAGCTAGGAAAGGGAAGTATATGTGGTTTCTGAAAAGGAGGAAAAAATGTTTTTTAGTCATTGAAAACATTGAAAAAATGTTGAGAAGAGAGAGAAGTACCAATTGCCTGCTTGTGTATTTGAGAAAAAAGAGTGCAACCAAAAGCCCAATCCTATGCATGCCTACTCAGAAGTAAGCCCCATTATAGTCAATGGGCTTACTCCCAGGGAAGTGTGGATGGGATAGCAGTCCCCGAGGCCAATCCTATGCATGCCTGCTCAGAAGTAAGCCCCATTACAGTCAATGAGCTTACTCCCAGGAAAGTGTGGATGGGATAGCAGCCCCAGAGCCCAATCCTATGCATGCCTGCTCAGAAGTAAGTCCCATCGTAGTCAATGAGGCTTACTCCCAGGGACGTGTGGATAGGATTGTGGCCCAGCGCCCTTCCTCTAAAAGCCCCAAAGTGCAGGGAAGGTTGCTTTGGGGAGTTGCAGGCAAACTGGCAAGGAAAAGGGACTTTCAAGGACCCTTTTCAGCCAGCCAGTCCTTAGGTTCGGGGCCTCAGCAGACTCGCTCATGATGTACCTGCTTGCCCACTTCTGGCTCCCTCTTCTCACTCACTCAGCAGCTCCCACCTCCTCCAGTCTTCTCTGGCTGCCCAATCAGCATGCAGGCAGGTAACAACAGCCTTCTGTCCAACCCTATGCATGTCTACTCAGAAGTAAGTCCCATAATAGCCAATGGGCTTACTCCCAGGAAAGTGAGGGTAAGGTTGCAGCCTGAGTCATGCGCAGTAGCAGGAGCAAGCTCCAGGCCGACTCCTCAGCTGCTGTGTGGGATGCAAAGCAGCCACAACCAGCCTCTTCACTGGTTGCTCCCTTCCTTGTGCTGCCTGCCTCGTGAGGCTCAAAGCAGACGCTTCTCCCGCAGGAGGGCGCGCTGCAGCCTCCCTCCTCTGATACCCCAGCACACCTGAGGCAGCCTCCTGGCACACCACTGTGCCACAGCACAGCGGTTGAAAACCGCTGGGTTAAAGTGTTGGTTGTAGGCATGGGGAACTAGATTCAAATCCCTATTTAGTCAAGAAACAAACTGAGGTAAGGGCAATGCAACTCTGAGGTAAGGGAACAAACATTTCTTTGTGTTGAGAAGGCCTCCGTGACTGCCCACCCAACTGCAGGACATGCCCCACTGGCACAGCTATGCCAGTGTTGGAAAGTTGGTTAGGATTGCACCCTGACCAGCCCAATCCTATCCAACTTTCCAGCATCAGTGCAACTGCAATGTAGCCCCGGGGTAAGGGAACAAATATTCCCAAACCACAAGGAGGCCTCTGTGACTGCACCCCCAACACAGGAAGCAGTGCTTCCCTCATAGGCATAGCAGCACCGGCACTAGAAAACTGGATAGGATTTGGCTGGGGCAGCCCAATCCTGAGCTGCCCGCAGTGCCCAGGTCTGGCGGCTCCATGGAGGGCTATTGCGGGAGGCACCTCGGGACGTTTGTCCCCTTCCCCCGAGTAAGGAAAGCAGCCCCGCAATAGGGCTACTCTCTTTAACGCCGGCCAAAAGGTCAGCGCTAAAGTAAAGGTGCTCGTGTAGGGCACGCAGCCCTCCACAAGCGCCCTGGATCCTGCAGAGCTCAGCTCCGTGGATCCGCCTCTCCCCCTCCCCCGACATGACTCCCACCTGCCCCCTGGCACGCCTCCCCCCTCCCCAGAATGCTTCCCCCACACCCCCAGCCACGCCCCCACCTCCCATTCTGCAGCCTGGTGGTCCGGGAGACCACCGAGCCGCAGAACCCAGGCAACTGCCGCGCACTAGCTCAGCTCCCGCGGGAGCCCGGCGGTGAGTCCTGCAAATGTGCCTTATGGCACGTTTGCGACTGTGGTCTGCGGCACGGAGCTGTGCCACAGGATTGGGCTCTGAGTCAGTTAACCAGCCTAAAAATAAAGGACTTATGGATAAATTCTTCCAAATCAATTTATTCTATAGACCAGTTAATTCAGTTTAATGGTTCTCCGCACACTGTGACACCAGAGAAGCCATTACAGTTCAGGAAATAGCATGGTAAAGAAATTCAATCCAGGCGGCTCAAAGATCCTAATTCAGAACACACAGTTATAAAAACATGCTTTAAGTTTGAGCACATGCTGAAATTAATGAAATTTAGAACTAAAGTTTTAAAGCAAACTAAATATATGAATAATAGAAGCACTAAATATTAAAAAGTTGGCACCCATTGTACTAATGAGCACATTTGCTGATAGTTAATAAAAGCAATTATTGAAATTTTGCTTGTTATTTATTATTAATAATAAGGTAATTACTTTAAAGGTCCAGTAATTCATATAAATAGATTACTAATGTGAGGAAATGACCCTGGAAGATGAATTAAGTCATTAGTTGATTGGTTCTTATTAGTAATTATACCCTCCTTTGGGATAGCAAAAATTCCCTGCAAGTGAATCAGTAAATCCAGTGTACTGTGATAATTTTCTGATAAGAACCCTTTTTCAATTATAACCACATAGTTGTACTGAAGAAAAGGAGGTAGGTTTACATAGCTGGAGTTAGGAAAGAGAGAGAGCACTAAGTTCTTGGCATATAAAGTGATGCCAAGAAGTCAAGAAATGCAAGGGAAAGTAGTAGGTATATATCACAGTATGATAGAGAATCCAGTCAAATGAGTGCTAGAACTGGTCTCTGTGGGAGTAACCAACACCTGACTAGCAGCCACTGGTGATAAAGAACAAGATCTATAGCTACAATAGACAGCCAGAGATTAACAGGAAGTTTCTATTGTGAGCTGGCCATTCTCTTGATTTGTTGAGAACAAACTCCACACAGTCACATCTGCTAATGAATTCCAGTTTGGTGGTTTTATGTTGGAGCCTCAATTTGGGTGTCAACAGGCAATTTTCACAATGGAGAGAGGTGAAAAGCAGTGTGCTCCAAGGATGTTCTTGAGACCGGTGCTTTTCAACCTGTTCATAAATGACCTGAAGACAGGGCTAAGCAGCAAGGTGGCCAAGTTTGCAGATGACACCAAACTTTCCCAAGTGGTGAAGACCAGAAGAGATTGTGAGGAGCTCCAGAAAGATCTCTCCAAACTGGGAGACTGGGCAGAAAAATGGCAGATGTGTTTCAATGTAAGTAAGTGTAAAGTCATGCACATCGGGGCAAAGAATCAAAACTTCACATATAGGCTAATGGGTTCTGAGCTGTCTGTGACAGGAGAGAGATCTTGGGGTGCTTGTGGACAGCTTGATGAAAGTGTCAATTCAATATGCGGCAGCAGTGAAGAGGGCTAATTCTATGCCTGGGATCATTAGAAAAGGCATTGAGAATAAGACAGCTAATATAATAATGCCATTGTACAAATCAATGGTAAGGCCACACCTGGAGTACTGTGGAAATGGAAAAGGTGCAGAAGGTCCAGGCCACACCTGGAGTATTGTGGAAATGGAAAAGATGCAGAAGAGAGCAACCAAAATGATTACTTGACTGGGGCACCTTATGGCTACAGCATTTGGGGCTTTTCAGTAAAGAAAAGAGGTGCCTGAGGGGGGACATGATTGAGACATACAAAATTATGCAGGGGATGGATAGAGTGGATAGAGAGACGCTCTTTTCTCTCTCACATAACACCAGAACCAGGAGACATCCACTAAAGTTGAGTGTTGGGAGAGTTAGGACAAAAGAAAATATTTCTTTACCCAGCGTGTAATTAGTCTGTAGAATTCCTTGCCACAGGAAGTAGTGATGGCATCTTGCCTAGATGCCTTTAGGAGAGAATTGAACAAATTTCTGGAGGAAAAGTTCATCACGGGTTACAAATCATGGTAGGTATATGCAAGCTCCTGGTTTTAGAGATAGGCTGGCTCTGATTGCCAGATCCAGGGGAGGGCACCAGGATGCAGGTTATGTCTGTTATCTTGTGTGCTCCCTGAAGCATTTCGTGAGCCACTATGAGATACAGGAAGCTGGACTAGATGGGCCTTTGGCCTGATCCAGCAGAGGTCTTCTTATGTTCTTATGAATTTTTTGTTGGTATACAGTTTGAAAAATGCTTCAGAACATTCTGGGGACTGATCAGTGGCATCACTAGGGTTCACATCACCCAGTGGGGGAGGCCAGCGCGTCAGCCCCATGCAGTGGGCGGGGTAACACTCCAGGTGGTGGGCGTGGTGATCTACCATTGCCCCGCCCCCACTGGTTTTTTGGCTGCATCTTTTGATAGAATAAAGATATTTCAGTGCAGTTTGTTTCATTGCATTCTGAATGAAATTACACATTGATTGATATATAACATGATGGTATTATTTTTACAAACTGTGATTTTAGTGATTTTGGTCACTAGCGGTGTCACCTCCCCCCAGGGTGTCAAGTTACTAACACTTTATTGGGACAATTCTCAAACCTTTAGCACTGGGAGCCACTTTTTAGAATGACAATCTGTCCAGGACCCATCATAAAGCAAACTAAAATAAATAATTATAAATAATTAAAGTAAAACAAATAATTAAATAAGGCGAAGCCAGCCCTGTTCCACCAAGTGAATTTTCTCTGTAGCGTGTCTGCTATAACACTCCTCCAAAAAAAGAATCAGTAAGATTTTCACCCCTACTCAGTACCCAGCTCAATTTAAGTTCTCATATTTCAAGCATATAACTATCAGGACCCATCTGGCTTTACAAGTCTGAGAGCCCAATCCTATGCCTGTCTACTCAGAAGTAGGTCCCATTATAGTCAGTGGTGCTTATTCCCAGGAAAGTATGGATAGGATTGCAGCCTCAAAGAGAAAAAAATTCACCTTACCCTGTCAATCCTCTGTTTCATTCTTTCTATGGGGGGCTGCCTTCTGGAGCATTTGTTGAGCTCCAGCTGCATCAAATCAGGAACATTCTGGTGGCCTCACATTTGCCTTTGCCTGACCTGCCCAGGAGCCAAGGCACGTTTGCTTATTTGCGAGTAAAAGTAACCATATGGCTTAGTTTTGCTTTCTATAGGGCTCAATACATTCACCAGCTTAGAGGGAGGGACCTCCTTCTCTGGTATTTTTTGGAGGCGACATACATGATTCCTCTCAGTCTGCTCTTTCCGACAGACTAAGGCAAGTTTGCCTACTCAAGAGTAAATACGCGACACAGCTCGGTTTCACTTTCCATTGGGCTCAATGCATTTTTTGGTTTTTGGTTTTTTGCCAATAACTTTTGATAGAAAGGAGATATTTCACTCTGGTTTTAAGAACATAAGAACATAAGAACAGCCCCACTGGATCAGGCCATAGGCCCATCTAGTCCAGCTTCCTGTATCTCACAGCGGCCCACCAAATGCCCCAGGGAGCACACCAGATAACAAGAGACCTCATCCTGGTGCCCTCCCTTGCATCTGGCATTCTGACTTAGCCCATTCCTAAAATCAGGAGGTTGCGCATACACATCATGGCTTGTACCCCATAATGGATTTTTCCTCCAGAAACTTGTCCAATCCCCTTTTAAAGGCGTCTAGGCTAGACGCCAGCACCACATCCTGTGGCAAGGAGTTCCACAGACCGACCACACGCTGAGTAAAGAAATATTTTCTTTTGTCTGTCCTAACCCGCCCAACACTCAATTTTAGTGGATGTCCCCTGGTTCTGGTATTATGTGAGAGTGTAAAGAGCATCTCCCTATCCACTCTGTCCATCCCCTGCATAATTTTGTATGTCTCAATCATGTCCCCCCTCAAGCGTCTCTTTTCTAGGCTGAAGAGGCCCAAACGCCGTAGCCTTTCCTCATAAGGAAGGTGCCCCAGCCCCGTAATCATCTTAGTCGCTCTCTTTTGCACCTTTTCCATTTCCACTATGTCTTTTTTGAGATGCGGCGACCAGAACTGGACACAATACTCCAGGTGTGGCCTTACCATCGATTTGTACAACGGCATTATAATACTAGCCGTTTTGTTCTCAATACCCTTCCTAATGATCCCAATTTTCTCCTTGTATTCTGCTGGAAATTCCGCATCAAACCCCTAACCACCATGATTTTAGCGCCTCACCCCCCCAGTGCGTGCCACCCGGTGCGGCCCATACCGCCCGCACCCCCCTAGCGACACCACTGGGACTGATATTCTCCTTACGGATTTGTGAATGTTACTATTTTTAAATACTTTTAATTATTTGTTGTCCAATATATGTTCACTTATCTTCTTGTATAAAGGGTGATCTTTCTGGCCTTATGTAGATGGCAGAAAGACATTGCTGGTAGATGATGGTGCATATCATGCTAGCAGATGTGCAGGTGAACAAGCCCTTGATGGTGTGATTAATCTTGTTTAGCCATAACAGGACTGCCCATGTCGATATGAGAATAGGAACAGAATTGGGGATTGTTTCTGCGTTTGTATCTCCATTAAATGACCCATTGTTGAGAATATTTATATACCACTTTTCAACAAAGACGTTCACAAAAAGGTTTACAGATGAAATCAAATAACTAAATGGCTCCCTATCTCTAAAAGACTCACAATCTAAAAAAAATGCAGAACACCAGCAAATAATCATGAGAAAAAGTGGGGTGAAGAGGGACAACTGCTCTCCCCTTGCTAAATATAAGAGGAGCACCAAGTGAAAAAGTGCCTCTTTTCCCAGTTAGCAGGCTAACTGCTAACTGGACAAAGTTATTACTGGAGAGTACTTGCTTCTTCAGACTGGGATGTTATCTATAAGGACAGACCTACTGTCTATCTGTGAGATGGTAAGATCATATTTCATGGCATCGCACTGGAGAGTAGCTGGAGGTGACAAGTGCTGTGCTGTAACCTTTTCTGTTGGGTCTGTCCAATATTAAGACTCAGCTGACCTTGTTAATCTGTGTATGCTACAGTATATCTATAGCAGTAGCAGTATAGCTACTGCATTCTCATGGAAAAAAAATTTCTATAATATGTTCATAGACCTACACAGAACCATGCTCATAACCAGTGCCTCTGGTAAATCACTGCAGGTATTTTTAACCTGTTTCTGCTCAGCCCACATGTGTACACATTTGGTCCCTGTTGCGTATATGCAATGTTGGGCAGAAATGGCTCAATAGTTAACTCTAAGATTCTTATGCATCTTCCTATTGCAGAATCATGATTCATCGCACTGGAAGTTTATACAAAACCAAAGAGGGAAAAATACTTCCAATGGTATCCTATAACCTATCATAGGAGAGCAAACTGTTTTAATATAAATCAAGTCTGAATTTATGCTTTAAACCATTTCTGCAGCTCTTGCAAGCAATACAACCTTTTACTGTCACTTGAGAACTTTGGTTAGTTTCTCAACACAACCTGATCTGACTTACATGTGAATTTTGTAGATAGAATCTATCTAATATAGGGTTTTACAAGGTTATGTCCAATATTTGTTAGGGAGAAATATCAACATAGCTTGTAAACATTTTGTCAAGTACAATGTTATTTTGCAACCCATTAATTTCACAAGAACATGAATCAAGGAGATAAACTATGTCAATTTCTTCACAGCAGACTTATTATAGGATATTGTTTGAACCCTCAGTAATGACTCCTTCATGTTAGTTATTACAGTGATTAGAAGCTGGGAGGAAATTTTCCATAGTACCTCAGAAGAGAAAATCAGCACTAAGAAAACTTTAACAGCTGAACTAAGATAATCGCCTGTGGTACAGTCAGTGCTTCCACTGTTTTAAACAAGGGAAATAAACTGAGCAGAAGCCAAAGACAAAGGCTAACTAGGTATTTGGTTCTGCAAATCAATGTTATATATCTGAGAAGTAAATGCTGTGCAGATGACCTTCACTCACTCTTCACTCAAGCCGCACTCCTCCTCAGAAGTAAACTATAATGTGACACAGATATGCAGTAATACTCCAAAATTCAGCAGAAATTTGATATTTCAGAGAAATGGCTGCATGTGAGGATGTGCAAAGCTTCTCCCATTTTTTTTCCTGTGGTTATTTCCATTAAGCAAACAGTAGCACTACATGTTCAAGAGTATGATTTATAAAACCATGTATTCAGTTTTCACAGGTGGTATTTTCCAGATGATTATTGCGCATGTTATTTTACATCATTCACCCCTTAAAGGCACAGAGAGCAGGTGAAATTGTGTATGGCTCTCTGTTAGAAAGTATAGAACTGGCTTAATTATGCAGTGTTCCTAATTAAATGACTGGACAGCCAGGTACTGTTTTATTTACTACAGGCACCTGTGGACACATCAAGGCTGGCTGAAGCCATTGGGCTGCCCGAGAATGCTTGAAAATGTGAAGCATGCCAGGATTGCTCTGAGAGAGCTCTGCATTTCCTCCTTGGCGTAAAGAGTATGCACCGATGAGAGACCTTGCTTCTTCCCCCACTGGGTTGTTTTAAAGCATCTGGTGGAGAAAGGTGAGGGAGCCAGATTGCTGTTCTCAGAGGATCAGACTCCAGCAATTCCACCCCTTCCTCCATGTGGGCTATTTACACAAAGCAGGGCACTGCTTTGTATTGCTTTGATAATCCTGCTTTGATTAAAGAGCCACACAGGAAGGGGCTGGCTCTGTCTGTGGCAGCGGAGTGGGAGGGAGGTGATGGGCATCTGTTTGCCACCTCTCTGCTTAGGCCCCAATCAACTCATTTTCATCATGGATGGGCATGCCCTGGAACACATTCTTGTTTTCATCTATCCCCCACCAATACTGCTCAGGGTCTGGAAGGGGTTAATTCTGTATGGTTCCCCACTTAAAAGTACATACATGTATCTTTCCCTCTTTAAAAGAACAGAACATTCTATTTTGTTAATCTTTCCTAAATCTATGAAATAGCCTTAATTGCACAAACCTGTTTCTTTATTCAGAATACTTATCTGCAAATACAAACATATGAGTGATTTTTTTTTAAACTTTCTTATTACTTCACATTTTATTATTTGGCTTTATAGGATTCATGACAGGTCAGACACATGTCAGTGACATCAACACAAGCAAGCAACAGAAGATGGAGATAAGATTATCAAAGATTAAATCATTAAAAGGAAGTATTCAATTCTTAATGTGCTTTTGGCATGAAGAATATTTGTTAGCACCCCACTACATTTATTATAAGCAATGTATAACATACAAAACAATAACCTTGATCCAAGACAGCTGTTGCAGAATAAGTAGAATGAGATTGTATAATATCTATTATTGGAATACTTGAACACTCACTGTACTTAATAGACGAGTGAATTCTAAGGTAATGCTGTTGTCATATCCATTTCTGAGATCCTTCATAGGAAAGTTACAGCCCAATCCTATCCTGGGTTGGTCCATAGCATGTAGTAGTGCTGGTTAAACCTCTGCTGCATGCAATGGGCCAGCCTGGGACCAGACAGTGTAGGAGAGGTTAATAAAAAAGCTTTTTACTTACCTATTCTTCTGTCATGGTCCCTACAACAGCCATGCTCTTTGGCTGGTGTAAATCTGAGTGGGTCCAGGAGGTGTGTCAAGGCTGGGCTGGGGGCATAGGATATTGGCTGTGTTGCTGCCACCAATATCCACCCATCATCAACCAGCCCCGATCTTCCCTAGAACACCCTGGAATGCCCCCCACTGACTTACCTGTTCCAGCCGGCCTGGGTGCTCTGTTCACATGTACCCAGGGCCACAAGCCATTCATGCTGGCAGCCCCATCCCACATGGCATTGCTGAGGCTGCAGTTTATATCAGCATAAGATCTAGACAGAATTGGGCCATCAGTCTACTATTGAAAAGGTACTCACTTTTCTATAAAAATCCTTACAATGTTTATAGAAATGTCATGAGATGTACCATAATCTTCAAGGCATGCAGTTATACCTCTTCTCAATCATTTACTTGAGACAGAGCAGCACATTACTTGAGGAATCCAAACAGCATAGTGCTGTTCTTCCTTGCAAATCCTCTACTCAGGAAGGATCCTAAAAGATAGTCCTATCATAGTAATACAGTCCAGAAAGTTCACAGGTACTAGAAATACGCAGCTCTGCAAAAAGCAGCATAGAGACCATCAGGAGCCAATAATAATGGACCAACCACACAAACTGAATACGTTACAACATACTCCAAGGGCTAATTTTCAAGTTACCTTTTCCAAAATAAAAATTTATACATATCAAGAAATATAAAATATACAATGTACGTTTTACAAAATGCCAGACAATCTGTAGTACCCATTTTCAATTTTTTTGATCTGCAGCTATAAAGGACAGAAACATGTTTGCTGTTAAAAATTAAAGCTGAGATTACAAGATACTAAAGCCAGACAGTTCTCTCTAGTAAACCAGCATTATCCATGAGAGTCATTCTATATATTGCCTTACTGCAAAGTTGTCATAACACTTCTGGATTTAACAGAGTTCTTCAGGAATATTTGAAAAAATATTAAGGACCAGAATTAGCTTTCCCATATGTATTAGCTATATTAAGTAAACTGGGCTTTACTTTTTAAAAGAATATTGTTTAAATTCAGTTTAAATGAAGTTATATCAAATGCATGTCAAAATATCTGAAATGCATATATAATCATAACAAAACAGAATAAACCAATACAACTTTATATACACTTATACATATGTGGTTCAGAACTTGTTCTTTCAGAATATTAAAAATAATGAGTGTTCAATAAACCTATCAGATTAATCTTTAAACATGATAACAACATACAAAATATTTTAGTTTAATTGATATAACTATGTTTGTTCTACAATTTTGAACCAGAATGCTAATGGCAGCACTTGGTATTCTTCCAGTAGGAGACTATACAAATTTGAGCAATAGATAAAAGATTTAATGCAAGTCCCATATTCACAACTGGCTTCACTTTTTATAGTTAAAGTTTGAGTTTAAGAATAAAATGGGTTGAGTGCAAAGAAAGTGAGTCATGACTAAGCATCAAAGAAAACAATGAGACAAGTTAGTCATTATTAAGTCCTACTACTTTAAACAGGGCTTAGCTGTCCTAAACTATCTGGAATGTGGGGCTGCCATGGTGCCGACAATGGCTGCCACGGCATCCAAAACACAACTGGGCAGCTGCTGGTGGCTCCTTGGGTGAAGGGGACATTACCCCCGGGTAAGGAAAGTAGCCCTGCAATGGGGCTACTTGATTCTGAGGCAGCTTTTCTGCGATTCTGCAGCAGAATCAAAGAGTTCCATGTTGGGCTGCAGGGCCCAACACAGAGTCAGGATCTGGTAGAGCTGAGTTCTGCCGGTCTTACCTTCCTCCTGTCCTGCTCCCTCCCCCAGCACGCCTCTTCCCCACACTCTTCCCACTTCCCCCACTCCAGAATGTCTCCTTCCCACCTTCTCCCATGCCCCCCACCTACCTATCCACCACCCTGCGGTTTGGGCAACTGCTGAGCAGCTGAGCACTGGCTTTCTACCAGTGTTAGTCCAACACGAGCTCCTATGGGCTAGCTCTGGGGCTGGGCCAGTGCTAAGCCCTGCAAATGTGCTTTACTGCATGTTTGTGTCAGTGCACGGCAGCAGTAAGACAGCAGTAAGCTGGCACGCAGAGCTCAGGATTTGGCTCTTAGTCATGAGACAATTTCTTTGAATATAACCTCACGTTCCATTTTCATAAAACCATCTGGGTGTCCACATTCTATTCCTGAACTGTTGTGCCAGCCCAAGCATGAACGATACTACAAGAAATTTCATGGAGCAGTTCATGATTTTGCTTCTGTGGAAAATTCTCTCCCAAATCTCTTTTTCACACAATCTATAGAGGAAAAATAGCACCATCTCAGCAAGTCTTTCTGTATATGCTGACATATGCTGGTTTCATATCACCAGCAGCTAACAAAGTAGAGGCTTACCCCCGGGCAGGGGAATAAATGTTCCCTTTCCCAGAGGAGCCTCTGGGACTTCCCCCACCCCCCACAGGATGCAGCATGTGTTCTAGTGGTGTGGCTGCAGTGATAGCGAGGCGCGGTTAGATAGGATTGGGCTGCTACTTCTGAATAAATAAGTATAGGATTGCACTGTAAGCCATTTTTGCACACATCTCCATCTTCAGGAGAATAAATGACTATATAAAAAGTAAATATCACTGCTAGTGCCTGTCACATGTTTGTCTTGTACATTAGTGATAACTTATACTGAAATACAGAAGAAAATGCAAAGGTTATTTTTTAACAAGAATATTTGTGAAGTTTGCTGCTGCTGGATCAAGGCATATGCTGAAAACCAGAGATGCCAACAAAGGTTGCTGGGCTTGGGCTCAGATACAAGTTTTATAAACTTGCCTCATAAAAAAAGAAGCCCAAATTCTCCTCCAGTTGGAATTAAACAGCACCCAACTGGCTCAAGCCTTTCCCTTTCTTGTATTTCTTTAAAAAACAACTCTTGAACAGGGGACCCTTGGACCAAGAGGGGGAGACTGGTGTTCCACCCAGCAAAGCTTTTCATGGGTACAGCCTCTTTCTTTCCCACTCTGCAAGCTAATGAACATTCCCTTGGCTTGGAAATGAAAATGGCTCAGAAATAAGCAGAGCGATTTCTCAATTTTGGGGAAAACATCTTGGTTCATTTTTGAAGCAAGCTGATGCAACCCAAAGAAAGTAAAACTATCAGAACAACCCAATTTGTGATTCTCTATCATGGACATCACCTAGAAATATGCACGGAGAGCTGCAATCTACTGTAATTGTTACAGTCTGCTCAGAAAAATAGGCTACTTTGCTATTGTTGTAATAGCTAAGGTTGAGGATTCTTCAAAAACGGGGTTTGCAGGATGATGACTTCTGCTGCATGATTTACAAGGGCCAAGAAATCCAGAGGAAAATTGAGCAGTTGACATATGAAAAATAATTTATTATACAAGTGTTTTGAGTTCACAACTCTTTATCAGAGGTAAGCTCAACAAGACAAACAGGTGGGGGACCTGAAGCTAGTGAGGTTAATTGTTCTACAGTATGTAATTTCTAAAGTGTGCCTGCTAGATTAAGGAGCGAGGGTTTATTCAATAGTTATGAATACTCCATAACTTTCAAAGCTGAGTCTACAACTGAAAACTGGAAATGCACTTGATTTTACATTTCATACTATAGGCTTCCACAGAGATGACGTCTTATAGTAAAAGATCCTGTGGCTGTTTGGTGCTGTGTAACTCAACAGCCTTCACTGTTTTCTGGACTTGGAAAAGTTAAAAAGAGGACATGATAATCATGGAAGATTTAGTGGAACTGGCTTGTCAGAATGATGAAGCAGAAAAAGCTTTTACAGAATATGTTCATGACAAAAACTTTAACATAATGTATAAAAGCACAGAGTGGCTTTTGTCACGGCTAAAGGAAAAAAAGCAGTATCATTAATTTAGACATTAAGTGTAAGGCTCTGCTGAAAATTTCCTTGGGATAAATCACAGAAATATATTCTTGGCCAGATAAATGGAACCTGGCAAGTCCCAATTCGTTTTAGATGCTTTATAAAATGCCATTGGGTTTCTGCAGTCTGTCGTCTTTGGTACATGATAAGAAAAGGGTTGGGTTGTTTTCTTCAATAGTTAACTACAATCCTATTGAAGGATGCATATGCTCAGAATGGAAAATGAAGTTCCAACAAAGCTGCCACTTAAATGGATCCTACTCATATTCATTACTTTCTCCAAATTTAGTTATGACAAAGTATCTTATTATGAACTCTGCAACAAAGCCTTGGCACAGGCAAAGCAAACAAGGGCCAAATAATGCTCTGCTTCCTTCACACATTCTCCTTACACTGTCTACCTAATAATGCAGACCATAATGCCTCATTTTTCCAGCACTGGGCTCCCCATTACAACTACCTATAGCTTGCCATAATTTTTCACATCTTGTTATCTCCTGCACAGAGACTATTATTTATGTCTGATTATGATGAGATGGAACACAACTTTATACATTGCAATGAGGGGAGGAAGTCTGGTCTAGAGGGTAGAGCCTCCATTAGCCCAAAGATAACATCAGAAGGTCACCAGTTCGAGGACACCAGCAGCTCCCTGAATGGCTGAGAATGGTGAGACCTTGAAGCAGCTGACAAGCCCAACTGAATGATTCCACCTGCTCTTGGTGTGAGTAAGAAGCATCTTGGCTGCCCTCCATGGAGAGATGGATCTGCCTGTCAGCCTGCGTGGGAGAACTGGAGGCCAGAAGTGAGACCAAACCAGGAAGATCCATTCTGAAATGTTGTTGGTTCTTGAAAGAGAGAACCTCTATGTTTATAAAAAATCCCCGAGGGATTTAGAAATGCCTGCCTATGTAAACCGCCTTGAATAAAGTCAGAGGAGTAATCCGATGACCAGAAAGGCAGTATATAAATACCTAGTTATTAAGATGATGATGATGACAGACAGACAGACAGACAGACAGAGCCAGCCAGCCAGCCAGCCATGTAGAAAACATTCCTACTCAGGCAAACTACTTAGGAAGAAGTTTTGACAACAAAGATGTGACAACCCACTCCTATTCTCCCCCCCCCCCCATGCAACTGAACAATGGAGGCTTGTGCTGCATTCTGTGAGGGTAGGAGAATCAGAAGATTTGGAAGAGGTAAGAGGTTGGGCAGGAGGTCTGGTCTAGAGGGTAGAGCCTCCGTCTGCCTGAAGATAACATCCACAAGGTCACCAGTTCGAGGCCACCGGTACCGTGCGACCTTGAAGCAGCTGACAAGCTGAAGCCGAGCTATTTCCATCTGCTCTGAGCATGGGAGGATGGAGGCCAGAATGTGAAGCCAGATCGGAATGAAACACCTTGAATGTAGTGGTTCTCGAAAGAAAGAACCTTCTTTCAAATTGTAAAAATCCCTTATTTAATAAGGGATTTAAATTAAAAAAGCCTGCCTATGTAAACCGCCTTGAATAAAGTCTTGAATAAAGACCAAGAAAGGCAGTATATAACTACCTGTTGTTGTTGTTATTATTATTATTATTATTATTATTATTATTATTATTAAGAGAAAATATTTTCAGCTCCCCTGCAAGTCCCTCCATTGTGAATGGGTCTCCTAGACCTGCACCAGCTGGCACAAGTTTGAGGAGAAAAGGGGGCATACTGGCTATCAGAGTAAATAGCATCTGGCACAAGTTTCTCCAGTCTCTGTCAATGTGCCAGGCCACTAGCAATTACACTGGAGGCCTCGCTGTGCTTACTGGAGGAGATGATGTTCCACCGGCACCTTCCTTCTTCCATCAGCAGCACATGCGTTCTGGCAGTAACGAGGGGGAATATGATTGGGCTCTCTGAATGGCAGCCTGGAGTACTTCTCTGGCTCCAGTTGGGAATGTGATTACTTGGCTCAGCAAAGGCTTCAGTATGAGCTCTCCTCATCTATGATGACTCATGACTGATTACCCTAAGTTGGGGCATCTTCTCTCACAGACAGATCTGTGGGAGGGCAGGAGGTCTGGTCTAGAGGGTAGAGCCTCCGTTTGCCTGAAGATAACATCCGAAGGTCGCCAGTTCGAGGCCACCGGCACCATGAACGGAGAGACCTTGAAGCAGCTGACAAGCCTAGCCAAGTTATGCTGAGTTATTCCACCTGCTCTTTGGCCGCTGTCAGCCTGTGTGGGAGGAAAATGGAGGCCAGAATGTGATACCAGATCATAAAAGATCCATCTGAAATGTTGAGGTTCTTGAAAGACAGAACCTTCTTCAATTGTAAAAATCCCTACTGGGATTTAGTATAGCCTGCCTATGTAAACCACCTTGAATTAAAGTCTGAGGAGAAATCTGATGACCAAGAAAGGCGGTATATAAATACCTGTATTATCATCATCATCATCATCATCATCATCTGTGTACAGGAAACGTTCAGACCGAAATGTCATTCTTCCTATCCAGCCAATCTATAGTTGACAAAGGACTAAAGTAGATCTGCAACTTGGCAAGGCACCATTTTATGTAGGAAGCTGGAATTAAGTTGGAGTTCTTTGAGCCAACAGATCTACTATTAGTATTGAATCCAGCGAACCATTTCCCAGAGCAAACTGGGTTGCTTAAATACTTCTGTGGCTCTTTGTGGTTGCATTCATTTAGTTTGATTTTTTTCGTTATGGAATTCAAGGGAGCTTTCATGGAGTTCCCGGGAATTCAGTGGCATACTGTGTTTTCTTGCGCCTAAGGCCATGTCTCCCAATGTCGTCCTCTGCCTGAGCCTGAAGTAATTGTGGTGAAGTGATGATATCACTGCAATTATTTCCGGTTTGCTTGGAGTGGCTGCATGGGAATCTGGGTGGCTTCTCGCTTTTTTCACTTGGAAAAAAAGCAAATCATGTGGGCTTCTGCTCAGAGCAACATGCAACCACCCCAAGTGGCTGTGGGGGGGGCAGTGAATGCCACCCCCCTAAGCATACCACCAGGGCCCTGTACCTCCCAGTCTCCCCTCGGATATGCCAGTGCAGGTAGTCACCATCCAGACAATAATCAGACCTGCTTAACTTCAGCCAAGTGGCTGTACTTGGTGCCTTCAGATCATGCCCAGGGACCACGGCAGCTATGAACTACATACTTGCAAAAAGCAGCCAGAATGCACATGTTCTTTTGAAGCCCTATCTTTAAGAAGAGAACGTCTTTTTAAAAGTGAATAGGTCAATACTGAAATAAGTTCAAATTAAAACAAATGAGACAAATTTCTACATAATATGCTTTGGATCAGGGTACAAAATATATATCTTCATTTATCCATTCAATGCTGTTTCTAGAAAGAAACATCAATATTCAAATAGTATACCAATATCTGTATATTAGCACACTCAAAGGACTGGGCTAAGCACAGAAAATAGTCGGTCCTGGTATCAAAGTATCAATATCATTTGTTTCTATGAATGGAACAGGATTACATTGGGGGGGGGTACTTACAGGATCATATTCATCAATATGAAGGACTTTACAGTTCATGAGACCATTTTTAGATGTCTTTAGTGTCTGTTGTTGTCTTTTCAGAAACCCCAAGGCAATATATGTTCCGCTGCCTTGCAAGTAATTTCCATGTGTCCTCAGTTTTACGAAACCATATTATATTCATACTGGCATGATTTAGCATACATCTTGCATATTCCCTAATAAGGGAAAGAATTCTGAGGCTGCTAGAAGTACACAACATGGGTCCAATAGCTGTCACCCCAATTCCCCTCTCTGAAGAGACAAAAATTACATACTCTAAATTAATTTATCTTAGGTAAACACCAAGGACTATGTTATAAACAGCATTGACTTCACTTCAGCTTGTTAAACTTTTTCATCCTCATTCTTTATAAACAGAAGTGGGAGAAATTAATGTATGTACATAACAGCAAATGTTCTCTCACCATTTTATTTTTTTAAAAGTACAGTTTTTATCTTATATAAACAGTGGTGATGGAATTATAAACACCATTATTCCACCTCTATGTTAATACTCGTATTATCTTGCATAAACAGAAGTGAATGAATATGTACATGACACCAATCAATCCTTTTCTTACACAAAAAACTAGTCACTTTTTTATCTTTCATAAACACTGGAGGAAGATTTAACGAATTAAAAATGTTGCTTTCCTGTTTATATTGTTTTAAAGTCATAACCCACGGATGTATATTCCAAAAGGTATATACTGGCTGTTGTCAGGCACTGTCAATGTTCTCCAAGGAACTTTGTTTTTCAAAATACTGGTTAGAATCTAGATTTACATTCTGGAATAGAATGGTCCCAGTTTACCCATATCAGTGGAATGGTAGGGTAAACCATTTTCTTGACCCAGCAGTTTCCAAACTCCCTGGAAGTTTGCGAACTGCTGTAAGTTGTTGCAGAGGAGAGGCAAAGGCAGCAACACAATCGTCAGGATTGTGCCTCTACCGGCAACAAAGGGGTATTTTTTAGGACATACCGGGGCAGGAATGGCTTCCCAGGGGTGCAGGGAGCCCATGGATGCCTCTGCTCCCAGGTCTCTTACTATCTAAAAATAGCTACCATTACCTACTCCTGACCCTCTACGAAACCACGTGCAACTTGACTCTGGCAGTGTAGCTGCATCAGCGGAGGAGGCAAAGGATAGGATTGGGGCCTAACTTGCATAATCCAAGAGTAAAGACTAGGGCACACATAAGCAGTCAATTCAGAATATTCAAACAAGAAATCTTAAAGTGTCTAAGATAATAGTGTGATTTTCACAAAGGTTTTGTTTCTTTTGTCATACAGCAAGGCTTTAGAATTCAATTTTTTTGATGAGACAAGAAACCCACAGCCATAAAGTAGGCAATATCAAGTTCTTGGTTCTATTCTATAGGACCAACACAGCAAGAATTGATACCAAACCATATTGGCAAAGAAGCACTACCAGCTATAATTCCCACATAAATTGCAGTTAAAGAACTTCATGACACTAAGTTTCCACATAGCTTTGGAACCAGAATTAACAATACCTTAAGGAGGCACATGTTATAGAAAAAAACATATAGTTAATTCTACAAATTGTAACCCTTAAGAGACATTTCAATACAGTACAGTGTACACAAAATTAACTGTACATTAAACACCATTCCTTTATAAAGTCAGGAAGAAAAGACATGTGAGGACATATTATAAGCATGAGGAACGTTTATCTCAACAGCTTATAAATTCACTGCCATAATGCACCATTAGAGAAACGATTCCCAAAATCATGAGGACAGTACATTACCAGATTAATATTAATCTCTAGAGTGCTAGATTAATTTCCTGTTCATGTTAATGTCCTTTTGATTACTACAGAAAATAATCATAGGAAAAAAATTTTCAATTGCAAAAAGTAGCAAAGACTTAAAACATTAACAACTTTCAGAGCTTTCAGTTCAATATGTATAATTACACACAAAAAACCTAGGTCAATGCAATGTTATCAATAATGTTTTAGTTGTGCAGAGTCATGGACACTTGGGGCTGAAGTTTACAAAACAGATTCTAAACTGACTTCACCCCGATGTAAACAGCTTTTAATTAATTTGGTACATTTATTGCAAACAAAATAACTGATCAAGTCTGTTGCTCACATAAAGCTTGTAAAAAGTGATACAAAACATAAGCTATGTATTTTTATAGATACTGAAGATACACAAATAAGTACAAACTGGTTTACAATCTGAAGTATTTAATCATTAGAACTCACAAGTCTGCAAGGGCTTCTTTCTTTCCTACCAATGGAACAGGAATGCATGATGCGAATGGCGAAACTACTCATTTATGGAGATTGGGTGTGCAACAGAGAGCCAATGGCTATGTAGAAAATGGGCAGGCATGGCTGGAGCCAAAGCGCCACTTGAGGCAGGGCACAAATGCCACCATCATCACTAGTCATCCTGCCCATCTCTACAAACTGTTATCAAATAAAGAGGGACAAAAGAGAGGGGAGAGTCCCCTTTCCTTCCCTTTGGTCCAGTGGCATCCCTTTCCCCACCAGTGCTGCTAGGAGGAGGGGAAAACATCATTTGCACACACATACCTGTGACTGCAATGGAGGTACCCATGGCACCTTTTTCTTTTCTTTCTCCCTCCAGTATGACTGGAGCAGCTCTGTCAGGAGATGGACAGGGTGGATAGAGAGATGCTCTTTACCCTCTCACACAACACCAAAACCGGGGTACATCCACTAAAATTGAGTGTTGGGAGATTTAGGACAGACAAAAGAAAATATTTCTTTACTCAGTGTGTAGTTGGTCTGTGGAACTCCTTGCCACAGGATGTGGTGATGGCATCTGGCCTAGATGCCTTTACAAGGGGATTGGACAAGTTTCTGGAGGAAAAATCAGTGACCAGTTACAAGCCATAATGGGTGTGTGCAACCTCCTGATTTTAGAAATGGGCTATGTCAGATGCAAGGGAGGGCACCAGGATGCAGGTCTCTTGTTATCTGGTGTGCTTCCTGGGGCATTTGGTGGACTGCTGTGAGATACAGGAAGCTGGACTAGATGGGCCTATGGCCTGATCCAGCGGGGCTGTTCTTATGTCAGCAAGGAGGTTAGAGGAGTGTGGCAGGCAAGGGTGGTCATCAGATTTACTCCCAGGGTAAGTCTTTGCGGGAGCAGCAAAGCAATCCTCAGGATTGTGCCCCTGCAGGGAGAGGGGGTGCTATTTTTTAACAAAACATGCTCCCAAGGTCCAGGGGATGTGGGGAGCCCTGTAGAGCGCTTGCAGGGCTCTCTGCAGCTTCTAAACAGTTACAGGTGCAAGTGCAATTAAACCGGAAGTGGAATTTCCGGTTATGTCACACTTGCAACTTTCACTGTTTCGAAGCTGTGGGGAGACCTGCAAGTGCTCCACAGGGCTTGCTGCACCCCCTTGACCCTGGGAGCATGCATGTTTTGTTAAAAAATAGCACCCCGTCCCCCGCAGGGGCAGGATCCTGGGGATCACTTTGCTGCTTTCCCCCTGCCCCCACCCCTTAAAGGGAATGGTGCATTGTTACATGAGCTGGTGGGTCACAACCCACCAGTTTGAGAACCACTGCCTTAATATATTTGGTATATACAGTCAAGCGTTTGGCTATATTTGAGATTTCATTCACAATATAACTGACTAATTATAAAAACATTATCTAATTTAAACTATTCATTTCATGAACACATTACTTTGCCATTTGTGAACTGTTCTAATATAAAATGACAAAAGTTTTTATGAAAACTTCACACTGAAACTAGGCTCTGTTCCTGTATTGCCTTCCATATTTTTTTAGCAAAGGGTTAGCAATGTTTTGTACTTAGTTACAAAAAAAGAGAGTGAAATCTGAATTAAATCCTTCAAAAATTAAAGTAGAAAGTGTCATTGATATTTTTAAGAGACAAAATTTAAAGCAAGAGAAAATAATCATGTCATTTATTGGAATAAGTAGGTCATCAGAAAAATAACTGTATATACACTTATTGTAATGTCTAGTCCTCATAAATGGATTAATGGATTTCTTTCTTCAGACTTTCCAAAACAATATTCACTTTGAGTTTAGAATATGCTTGAGAAATTTCAGCCAAAAAGGTTATTGTTTCAGAAGTTATAAACCATTGTAGACACAGGGCTCAGAATTAAAATGCTGCCTCATCTATAACTACAATAAAATGAGCTAATGGTTTTAAAATGTATCCTGGAAAGAATAAATAAAATTTGCAACACTGATGGTAGACCACAGCTGCGATACAAGGACATCTGCAAGAGGGATCTGAAGGCCTTAGGGATGGACCTCAACAAGTGGGAAACCCTGGCCTCTGAGCGGCCCGCTTGGAGGCAGGCTGTGCAGCATGGCCTTTCCCAGTTTGAAGAGACACTTGGCCAACAGTCTGAGGCAAAGAGGCAAAGAAGGACGGCCCAGAGCCAGGGAGACATACCAGGGACAGACTGTACTTGCTCCCGGTGTGGAAGGGATTGTCACTCCCGGATTGGCCTTTTCAGCCACACTAGACGCTGTGCCAGAACCACCTTTCAGAGCGCGATACCATAGTCTTTCGAGACTGAAGGTTGCCAATACAGATGTGCCCTATATATACTGTATATATACTATAGGAAGGTAACTAAGAGACAAAATGTCAAATGGAAGAAGGTTTCACTTCAGAGCAATCCATTCCAAATAGAATTCAATGCTGGTTTTATGCATCTAAGGGCTCAATCCTAACCTGCGCTGGAACAGGCAAGCCAGGATTGTGGCCAGAAGCGGCTCAGCTAGAGGTAAGGGGAAATGTTTTCCCTTACACTTGCGTAAGGGCTGGTAGCCACAATAGGTCTCCTCGGACTTGTGCCACCTCTGGAGGTGGCACAAGTCAGAGGAGAGTGGAGTGGCTTGAAGCCGCTCCGTTCTCCCTGGGAACGGGGTTGGGATCCAGCATAACTGCTAGATCCCAGCCCCACCTCGTGCTCCCCGCCCCCCGCCCCCCAGCACCACCCATCACCCACCCTCCCCCCCGCTCAGGAATGCCTCCCTCCCTCCTTCTCCCTGCCCCCCCCACACCTACCTTTTCTGCTTGTGTCAGCACAGATGGGCTGACACAAGCAGCTGAGGGGAAGCCAGCACAGAGGCTTATGTCAGCCTCTGCAGGCTGGCACTTCTCAGAGCGCTAGCCTGACTTCCCCTCAAGGAAGCACAAACATGATTTATGGTGCAGTTTGGTGCTTTATAGGGCGCAGTTTGGATTGCGTCCTCACAAAGCCTTAAGAAACAAAGACTCTTTTTCATACTTGATATAGCTTGATATATACTTGATATATACATACTTGATACATACAACCCTAAATAATATTCACCCTCTGTATTTAAGGTCGGTAGCCCAGACTAGTTTTTGAGCTGCAGTAGAAACAGGCAGATATTGTGTATTTGTATGTAATTTGGAGAATGGAGGAGCCTCAAGGTCCACAGCACAGAGGTAGAATACAGGCAGGCCCCTATATTCACAGATCCTGTATCTGAAGTTTCAAGTATAAGCTTACAAGCTTATAGCAACATTCAGGTTGCCTCCTAGCAGCCTGGACACTTGAAAAAAAAAACTAGATCTATCTTAACAGAAAGCGGAAGTTAACAGCTTCCTGATAAGATTGATCAAATTTTTTGTGTGTGTACACGATGCCAGGAGGCAACCTGAACATTGCTATAAGATTGTAAGCTAAGTTTATAGTACCCTTGTTAAGCAAGATGTTTACTCAGGGGTAAGTCTGTAAAACAAGTTAATGGGCGCATGGGGGGTGTGGAGACAGGTATCCCCCATATCTGTGGTTTCTGTATGTTGTGGGGGGGGGTCACAAATCCCCCACAGATACAGGGGGCACATCTGTATGTACCTTGCATGCACAAAGTACCATGTTCAAGCTCTTCTATAATCAGTTTAAATGGATCTCCAGTAGCAAGCCTGGAAAATATCCCAGCCTGAAACACAGATGAGCAGCTGCCAATTATAGCAGCATTGGGTTAGATCTGGGGTTGGCAACCCGCGGCTCCGGAGCCGCATGCAACTCTTTCAGCTGTCTGCTGCGGCTCCAGAGTCCGGGTGAAAGTGGCAAAGGGGGTGACAGAGCGCCTCTCTGTCACCCCCTTTGCTAAACTAATTATGCAGTCCCCTGTCTGCCCTCACCCCCCCAGCCTCCGCCCCCCAGCTCCGACGGAAAGGAGGACCCACAAGCCAGCCCAGGTTGGTTGCCAAGAAGCCGCTCCATGCGCAAAGACGCACAGGGGGCGTCCCAAGCACTGCCGCGCTCCCCTCTTCCAGCACCCATGTCGTGCACCCGAATGCCTCTGGGCGGTTGGTTCAAGCTGTAGCCTGCAAGGAAGGGGCGCGCGCGGTGCTGCCGGTCCCCCAGCTGGGCAGGGAGAGTGCGCGACCCTGGAGACCCCCAGGAGCAAGGTGAGGCACGCGCTGCCCACTTGGGGAGTTTGGTGCCAGTGGAGAGCCTCTCCATGCAGGCGGCGGGGGGTGCCTGAAGAGCCGGCTCGCTCCCTGCGCAGCAGTACCAGGGCGCACAGCCTGCGCTGTGAGGGGGTTGCTCTCTGGGGGCTGCAGCGCTGGAGGGGGGCGCAACATGGAGCTTCCAGGCTGCCCCCCAGTGCCTGCCATGGGGCGTTTCTTTCCCGCCATGTTGCATGACACGCTGCTGCCTGCTGGTGCATTTGGCTTGCAGTGGAAACGTGGGCTTGGGGAGGGGGTCTCCACCTGCAGGCTCTCCCTGCCCCTTTGTTTGTGCCCTCCCCTTGCCATTGCTCAGCCTGCTCATTGCATGAGGGGGGGAGAAGAAGTGTGTGGGGTGTGTGGGGGTGGGTAAGTGATTGTGTGTGAGTGTGGGGTGTGTGTGTGAAAGGGTGGGTGTTTGTTAAGTGTGAGTGTATGGGGTGTGTGGGGGTGGGTAAGTCTGAGTGTGTGTGAGTGAGTGTGGGGTGTGTGTGTGAAAGGGTGGGTGTGGGTAAGTGTGAGTGTGTGTGTGTGGGTTTTAGATGTCAAAATGGTTTTGTGGCTCCCAAGGTTTTCTTTTCTCCGGAAAACGGGTCCAAATGGCTCTTTGAGTGTTTAAGGTTGCCTACCCCTGGTAGATGGACAAATGGTCTGACACAGGATAATGGAACTTCAAGCACATCTTTCTTTGACCAAGTTCTTTAGGCCAGGTTTGACAGGCCTTGCTACACTCTATTGGAAAATTAAAAATATCCAACTGCAGTTTAAATTTTTTATTGCAAATGTTCTGCTTTCTGAAATAAGTTAAGATAGGTGGGCAAACTTGGTTAGGGATCAGAAACAGGAGAGAGCTCATGCTCTGAGCATGTGAGATATAAGCAAGAAAGCAACATAGTCTTGTGATAGCCTATGGGAATAATCCTAACTGTGCCTCGGGCTGGCACAAGTCTCTTGCTCCAGCCCAGGAGAGTCCCAAATGTGCCGTAAAGCACGTTTACGCCTTCTTGAGAGCTGGCTGGGCTGGCGCAGGGATGCGCGCCGGCCTGTGGAGGCTGCACCCAGCCTCCGCGCCAACTCAAGAAGGGAGGGTTGCATTGGCCTAACTCAGCTGATGCAGGGGTCTGAGTGGGCAGGGAGGAGGTGAAAGAAGGCGGTCCGGGGCAGGGGGAGGGCAGGTAAAGGGCGGTCCAGGGGGCAGGCGGGCAGGGCTGGAATCCAGCTGTTATGCCAGATCCCAACCCCATTCCCTGAGTAGTGTGGAGCAGCTGCAAGCCACTCCACTCTCCTTGGACTTATGTCACCTCTGGAGGTGGCACAAGTTCGAGGAGACACATTGGGACCATGGTGGCTTACCTGGGAGTAAGGGGAAGAGATTCAGGCCCCAATGTTGCGCTGGATACAGTGCAGGCCTCCTGACCTGCCTGTTCCAGCAGAAGATAGGATTGCGCTGTATGTCTTTTAACATTCCGTTAAACTGAGCAAAGAGGCACTTTTTCAAGTGGTGTTCCTCTTATGTTTAGCATATTTCAGTATATTTCAAGAAAACCATCTTAGGCACCCTAATGTTCTTAAAGGCCTAACTTTATTTGAAATACCTGCCCTATTTGAACATGATCTTAAATGCCTTCAAAAGATCTTGAAATCAACCCTTACATGAAGCAGTACAGCGTGCTTGAAGCGGCTGAAACTTTCCTGCATGAAGACATTTAGTATTTTTTCCTCCAAATGATTTGTCAGGGTTGTGTTAGGTTGCTAGACAGGCAAACATGCATGGGGGGGGGGGGCAAGCAGGGAAAGGGAGATCAGAGAGGAAGCTTTTTTAAAAGAATTACTCCAGAACTTTGATTCTCATCTCTATACATAAAGAACAGTTAAATAAATAATAAGGAAGATCTACTACCACCTGCCTATCAGGTGTCAGGCAGAAGTCATAGCTTGGCTTAGAGCAGCAACTTTCCAGTAGTCTGCATGGCACTGACTGAAATCTCACATTTCTTACTTGTGCTTTTGCTTTCCCTATTTCTATGTAACATTTGAACCATCTGTCAAGGGTGTATGTTCTGGCAGCATTTGTGCCATTGCTACCAGCTCATGCCTGGTACAGCATATACTGTATAATCAGCAGCTCTTTCTAACTGGCCCTGTAACATGGATAGACTCTGCTGTTGTATATTATTTTATCAAGCCAAGCCATGCTGGCTGCTGTCTGGCCAAAGTACTAACTGTGGTTGATTTGTCAGTACGGTAAACATGACACCAAACAAGGCTGCTGTTTTTCAGACAACTTCCTCTCTAACACACAATGAACTTGGTGTTCTGGGTTTCTTTGCGATGTTCATTTCCACTGTTCTCTTTTATCCTTTAGGAAGTAGATGGTTCTTATCATTATTTAATATGCCTCTTTTCCTATTCAGTATTTTTTCTTACTTATTTCAGCTGTAACTTATAGATTTGTTACTTAACAGATATTATTCATTTGGATGCTATGACTTCAAATCCATCTCCCCCCAAAATAAATCATCTTCATTGGAGAAGCTAAATCAGTAACACAAAATCAGAACCCTCAGGTTTTGGCCTCATTTCCCAGGCACGACTGATTTTCTGTGTAGTATTAGGTAGGATATGAGAAGCATATGTAGAAAATGCTGGGTCCACAGGAAGCCTTGTATTAAAGTCAGCAGCAACATCCTTTATTCTGCATACAGAGATCTATCAAGAGAAAATCCATATAAACGTGTACAGTCCCAATACAGATATCATATCTGATTATGGCCCACTAGTCTTTGAACTTTGTTGCCCTGTATCTAAGCTGAGCTAAGCATGGGATCCCAATTTCTAAATGAGTAGATTCCCAAACTTATAACACTGGGACCCACTTTTTAGAATGAGAATCTGTCAGGACCCACCAGAAGTGATGTCATGACCAGAAGAGACATTATTATTATTATTAACAGTATTTATATACCGCTTTTCAACTCAAAGTTCACAAAGCGGTTTACAGAGAAAAATCAAATAACTAAATGGCACCCTGTCCCAAAAGGGCTCACAATCTAAAAAGATGCAAATGAATACCAGCAGACAGTGCTGGGGTGAGGTGGGCCAGTTACTCTCCCCCTGCTAAAAAAAGGAGCACCCACTTGAAAAAGTGCCTCATACTCAGCAGGGGTAAACTCAGTTAGCAGGGGTAATCAAGCAGGGGACATCAAGCAGGAACCTTTTTAACAATCCTAGGCTGCAATCCTACCCATGCATACCTAGGAGTGAGTTCCATTTACTCACTGTTAAAAGTGCAGAGCTGTAACATTTTCCCAGATGCAGTCACATACCATGGTAGCATCGTCTAATTCATTAAAAATAAAATATTGAAAAGAATGGGGATCCACCTGAAATTGGCTCGCAACCTACCTAGTGGGTTCCAATCCACAGTTTGAGAACACTGTTCTAAACGATTCTTATATTTTTATATGTTGAAATATGTTTAATTCAAAATTCATTTCACAGTAAGATATGACTTATCACCTGTTTGGAATAGCAGCACTCACCTAACTTCTCTCACTCATGGTCATTATCTCATTTCCCATATATATGTTTCTTTCCTGGTATACAATTTTCTACCATATTTAGTTACTCTTCACTTTCATATTCTTGAATAATATATTCAATTATTCAATATATTCAATATATAATCAATCAGTAAAAATATTAGCAATTGAGAAAGATGTGCGGAGAAGGGGCAACAACCTTTAGTGTGATTACTGGAAATTCCAAATAGCCTGACTATGAACTGAGGAAGGTTGGGATCTCTAGACTAATACTAATGGCAGGAGGTTGCTAACCTTGATGATGGTGGACCAATTGTGTAAAGAGTGGAATGAGTGCTGTAGGTGGCACTGTGGCCTCTAAAGAGCCTGATAAGGCTCTAGTCTAGTCTCAATCTCTTCAATCTAGTCTCAGTCTCCCCAACTCCCCAGTTAAGCGATGCAACCATGCTATTGAGGAGCAACCCACCTCCTGCCCTCCCCTAAACCTCCCAGTAACTCCACTTGCCATCTCCCTCCCCACACACAAAATGTCTCTCATGCCAGCCTACCTGCTCTGGTGCAGTCCACAGGCCGTGGGAATGCTCCTCTGATGCTGCTACTACTTTGTGGGATTGGAGAGACCTGCCAATGTCATTAATGTGCACTGTCACAAAGCCATTTACGACAGCTGGACTCTGTCCTGCAGTTTTAAGGTGACTCATAGGATTGGGCTATAAGTCATTACGTTTCACACCCCAATTTAAGAAAGGGATTCTAAGTGTTATCTACCACAAAAGATTATTTCTGAGGACAGGGAAAAGCTCCAGGGGAAAGAGCCTTATAATCCAGATTTAAGTGCACACATTCATATAAACCAGTGACATTCAGGTTTCTGGCATTTCAATAACAATATTTTTGTGTGCATGTATAAGCCCCATTCTGCTACAAGCCTGCCAAAGCTGCCTTTCACTTTCTGAAACTAATATCCTCTTCCTTTTCCCCAGTGAGATAGGACTGTTTGTACTATATCCAAACTTGCAATTTTTTGTAAATAATGTCAATGCCATGGAAGTCTTAACTCTAACGTGTCTTCATAGACTGATTCTAGATATAATTTCTCACTTAAACAGACTCAGATGATACTCTCTGCTTTGATCCTTTCTCTTGTCACTCTATTAGGGGCACCATATCTGCAGGGCTTATAGTTTATAAAAAGGCAACCATATTTTTATATACCTTTGATCTTATCTTTAAACACAGCTTTGATTTTAAAGTTGTATTCAACACTTTCTCCATTAACCTTGATTTCATTTTGGAATTAGAATGACTGGCTCTCCCAAAAGGCCAATCTGGAAATCTGCACTCACTGATTGACTACTTTTCTTTTTGCCTCTCTTTAAATGAGAATGTAGAAGGATTAAAATAATTTTCATAATTCTGTTACTAGAAGATCTCTCTTAACATATGTGCGTTTAGGTAATATGCAGCCCAGGCTTGTTCTTAGTGAAACCTACTAGATAAAAGGGACACAAATATGCCAAAAATAATAATCATTACACTAAATCAGTGGTTCTCACACATTTAGCACCAGGACCCACTCTTTAGAATGAGAATCTGTCAGGAGAAGTGATGTCATGACCAGAAGCGACATCACCAAGCAGGAAAAGTTTCAACAGTCCTTGGCTGCAATCTTACCTACACTTACCCAGAAGTAAGTCTCATTGACTATCATTGTTAAAAGAATATACATAATAGCTTGTTAAAAGTACAGGTCTGTAACATTTCCCCAAATGCAGTCACGTCCCATGGTAGCATCAAGTCTAATATATTAAAAATAGAATAAAATAGCATCAAGTCTAATATAAGAAAAATAAAATATTGAAATGAATGGGGACCCATCTGAAATTGGCTCACGACCCACAGTTTGAGAAACACTGCACTAAATAGTGTGGATAAGGATTGTCCCAAATCCCCACCCCCAAATCTTTGGTCCCATTTTCAGGTTAGATAAGTGGGAAGTTGTTTGGGGGATTTCAGAAATGGAATGGGCAAGTGGGGGTGAAACTCAACATTACTACTGGAGCTTCTCTAAGCAGCCATTTTTTCCTCAAAGTCTGTTTTTCCCTACTGTGCAGCATGGTGACATCATGTTGCTCTGACAGGGACCTAGCATACCCATTGGAGCTAATATTTCTTTTTCTCAGAAGCAAACAATCAGAACGTAACTTTGTTTTGGGGACTTTGGGGGAAAAATGGGTGCTACCAGGTGATGACCACAGGGTGGAGCTCTGCTAGCAGCGAATTTTGTCTTCGCACCACACAATTCCCCCCCCCCCCAAATTGACAGGTTTTTACCCCCTGCATCTCCATAAATTCAATAATTCAGTTCACCATTAGGACAGGATTGCAGTGTTAATTATCTACTTCAATGGCTTTCCAACATTATATCTTCAGCCAATACTTTCCACATTGACTTTATATGAAGGAACCCTGCATGTTGTAAAGCAGTTCTCAAACTTTTTAGCATAAGGACCCACCTAAAAAAAAAGTTGCATTTTACTAGGTGCTCAAGTCTGTGTGGCTATAATGGTGATTAGGCAGCAATGCTTCCTCCCCACCAACCCTACAGCAGGTTGTTTAACCTTTTATGCACATAGCCTAATCTGCCTTGCCAGTTTGCAATCAACCAAAAATTGAGTTGTGACCCAGTGGTGGGCTACAGACCCACAGTTTGAGAGCTGTTGTTGTAGAGGATTTTGGGGGAACATGCACCTAGTTCATGCAAAATGCTGACCAATCCTGTTGAGGCTCATCATGGCTCCCATGTACACAGTTTGAACTCTGCTGCAAATGCACATTGCTGGAGCCCTACAGTAGTCCAAAATATGGTTTGAAAACTATTGATTTCTTTATAATTAAATGGGATAGCTCAAAGGAGCCCTTCAATTACTAGTATATTGCAATGTATAATATGGTGGGCATGGACCAGGGAAACCTAAGTTCAAATCCCACTTGGCTGATCTGGGAGGACCTAACCCAAAAGGTGCAGGGATAAAAGTTTTAAATAACAAATACTAAAAATAGGTGTGATTGTGGCAGGCCTATCACTTTAAACATGAGTCCATCCTAACCACATTTCAAGTGGAGGATGGGAATCCAACTTAAAAAAAGAAAAAGAGTGCATGTATAATGGTCACTAATACCTTTCCCTTTCCTTTCCAGGCACTTATCTCCCAAACTGAATACTGGTTCAGAAGCATGACTGAAGGTCCAATTCTACTGGCACCTTCTGCTGTTATTCTGTGTTCTGTCAGCAAAAGACCCTCTTTGTTGGAGCTGTAGATGCAATGACAACACATGCAACGTGGTTCCCAGTGAATGGCAACCACACATACCACCAGAGCATCCAGCTACTGCCAGAGGAGGTATGTTGGTAGCAGGGGTGGACAGTGGTCAGAAAGGGAGAGTAACAAGGTATTTGGGGCAACAGCCAGGGGTGTGTTGGGGAGTCAGGGTGTGAATCTGATAGCACACACAAGAGATCTTATCTCTCATTTTCTGCCCACCTCACCCCCTGGCTCTCCTCAGACTTATGCCAGTGATATATGGTTATATAGGATTGGGCAACTGTTGCCCTGCATGTGCCTGATCTCGTCTGATCTTGGAAGCTAAGCAGGGTCATGCCTGGTTAGTACTTGGATGGGAGACCACCTGGGAATACTGGGTGCTGTAGGCTTATACCATAGTCTTTCGAGACTGAAGGTTGCCAACCAGGATTGGGCAGTGCTAGGGAAGAGCTGTAAGAAGGGAATGTGACAAGATATGTCACCAGAGGAGGGAGGTTTCAGCACCACTTACCTTTGAATTCCTTTAGCTCCCAAAATAGTAATTGTTATCTCCTGCTTTCTACATGATTGGGGGAGACCCTTATTTAAAAGATAGATCTGCTGCCATCACATCTCAGTTAGACTCAGTCATGAAGCTGATTGGGTGATCTTGAATGGACCAATTGCTATCTCTCAGTTTAAATCACATGGCTGTTGTAAGGATACAGAAGTATGTAGAATATACATACTCCAAGTTTCTTGGACTGAGGGCAACATAAAAATGTAAAAAAAATAAGCAAATCTTCTCTTGATGGATTACACACAACCCATTTAAACTGAATTTGGTTATTTCCGTCAAGTTTTTCAGCTGCTGCATAAATGTTATTCTCTCTGAAATGGTTTACAATAGCATCAAGGCCTCAACTTCAGTATCCTGAGCAGCTTTGAGTCCTACATTTAAAAACAGATTTAAATAAATAGCATATGATCCAAGGCATCAAGTCACTGCTTGAATTAAAATTCAGGGGAGAAAGAAACTGGTTATTAATTGTGAGCTGTGGGATAAAAGGTTTCAAGTATCATAGTTGATGCCCTCAAAGAAAATTGATTGAAGAGGCTGAGTAATCTAAGTTATAAACTTTCGCCTGGGGTTATCAAGGCACACCACACTGCCGGTGTGGGACTCACATCCCCAATGGCCCTACTAACAAATTACCCTTCTCCAAACTTCCGTGGCACACCTATGGACCATTCGCGGCACACCAATGTGCCACAGCACACTGGTTGAAAACAACTGACCTATGGATTCAAGAAATGTCCTCTGAAGGTAAGCATTCTGTATAGCCATTTCCATTCTTTCCATTTCCTGATTCATCTTTGATTGAATAGTATGTGCTGGATACTATGTAATCTAGTTGCATAATTTTTCTTTGTCAGCTAATTGTACATGTTGTAACTTCTGAGGACTAGAGACTTATCTTGCAGTTTCCCAGCATTGCTGTGCTGTGCTGTGCTGTCAGCACAGTTCCTATTTTTCCCTGCCACTTCACCACAGGCTCATGGTTGAGCAAGAAACATCCTTGTCCTGCTGGAAAGCATTCAACACTGAGAAGGCCCATCTTTATGCTGATAACACTAAAATATAAAATAATGCCAACAGCTGGTGCTACAAATGGCTTTTAAAAACGATGTTCATTCATTAAATTCCTCTTGCTACTTTTGACATGAAACACGCAGTCTCTAATTATTCTGATCAAGACGGTGAAATACAAAAACAAACTTTAATTGTGTTTAACAGATATTTAATTGCATAATTTTTCTTTGTCAGCTAATTGTACATGTTGTAACTTCTGAGGACTAGAGACTTATCTTTAACAGATATTTAGTTGCATAATTTTTCTTTGTCAGCTAATTGTACATGTTGTAACTTCTGAGGACTAGAGACTTATCTTGCAGTTTCCCAGCATTGCTGTGCTGTGCTGTGCTTGTGCTGTGCTGTCAGCACAGTTCCTATTTTTCCCTGCCACTTCACCACAGGCTCATGGTTGAGCAAGAAACATCCTTGTCCTGCTGGAAAGCATTCAACACTGAGAAGGCCCATCTTTATGCTGATAACACTAAAATATAAAATAATGCCAACAGCTGGTGCTACAAATGGCTTTTAAAAACGATGTTCATTCACTAAATTCCTCTTGCTACTTTTGACATGAAACACGCAGTCTCTAATTATTCTGATCAAGACGGTGAAATACAAAAACAAACTTTAATTGTGTTTAACAGATATTTAATCAGGATTCACTGAACTACAGATTAAAGCTGAAATTCATAAACCATAATTACCCGATTGTCGCAATCTTTTTGGTCCACATTCTGCTTCCGTCTGGGCGTCTGGCACTTTGCCCTGAATTTCTTTTAGTGTCTTCTCAGTTTCATTGCTGTTCATGTTTTTCCAGCAGAGATTTAGCACAGATTACAAAGTATCTGTTCTTGGCAACTTTATCAGCTATTTTTTTCCTTGCAAAAGTTTATTTCTCTTCTCCCTGCATCAGAAATCCTGGATCATGCATATAGTAGCTTGCTGCAATTGTACGAGTTATAAGATTGGCTTATTCTGCCACAATCTGCTAATGGATGATCAATTTCTCTCTCTTTCATCATGAAAAGCTATAATAGGGACAATTCAATTTTATCTTAGTGTTACACCAAGAGTTCACTATACCAGCAATGTTAGCTAGGGTAGCCAACTGGCAACTGTTTCTGTGCCTTCATTAAGTAGTTGGGTATGCAGAAACTAAGCAGGTCAAGTTTTTCCTTTCACTCTTCTCCATGCCAGGAACATACACCTGCAAAACTACGTGTATCAGATACAGGAGTACACCTCATTGAATTCAATGAGACATACTTGCTGGTGATTAATACCCTTAAGAGCATATTCGGAAGAAGCTGCAACAACATCAGTTCCCTCTATCTCTTAATCAATACTGGAGACAAATCAATGGCAGGTTATCAACTCCAATCATTTTAATTTTAATGTCCCTGAAGTAGTCTGTTGTGTGCAAAATATCCTGCTACAAGAAAAGAGCTGAACTATAAGATGCCCAAATGATCTTTGTCATGGTTACCTTCATGAACCCAGACCAAAGCTGTAATAATTCCTCTTACAATGCAATCCTAAGCATGTCAACTTAGAAATAAGCCCCACAGTGTTCAATAGAGACAATGTCTAGGAAAGTATGCATAGGATTTCAAGCAGCTAGGAAACTGATGGCCCAATCCTAAACTCGCAGGTGCTGCTGGGTGCAGTGGTACCAAAATGGCTACCGCTGCATCCCGCAGGGCCAGGGCGGCTACTGGAGGTATCCTCAGGGGAAGGAGGAAAGCCACGAGGCCCCGCAATGGGGATACTCATGTCTACACCAGCTATTTTGCAGGTGCAGACAAGAGAAGCTCCATGTCGGGCTTTGCAGCCCAACACATGGTATAAGATCTGGCAAAGGAGGCCTCTGCCAGTCTTGCCCCCCTCCCAGGCCAGTCCGTTCTGCCCTCCCTCCACCCCAGAACACCTCGCTCATGGCCCCAAAAGCCACACCGCAATCTGGTGGTGTAACTTACCACCAGTGGCTTGTCCTCCTCTTCCCAGCACTGAGGCCTAGTGCCGACGCTTCCTCCTCTCAAGCGTAGAAACATACCGCTGGTACTAGAGCCCTTAGAATTCAGCTCTGAACTGGCAAACTAGGGTTGTTCTTTTACTCTCTCTCTCTCTCTCTCTCTCTCTCTCACACACACACACACACACACACACACACACACACACACACACACAAATAATAAAACTATTGTAATTACTCCATTTCAATAAGAATTATGTAATCCAGACACTTCACTCTTGGCCTATGAACTGACAATAAATCCCTTCCTTGTCTTAGAGAGACAAGCCAGTATTGCAAGCAAACATAAATGAAGCAACTAAGTAATAGAATTGCTGCTTTCCTTTGTCCACTTCCTCAGAGACCACCAACTGTAGTGGTGTTAGAGGATTGTGAATTCATGACACCTCAGTATCTTTCACACACAATACCAGGTAGAAATAAAAGGAAGCTAGCAATGTCTCAATTTTTTCTTTCTTTCTAGGACTTTGCTTCAGAAACAAAAGCTACCATTTCTTCATCTCAACTCAGAGACTCTGAAGTGTCAAAGACTCTGAAGTGTCACCTTATTAAGATCTTTTTCTTACAGTATATCCAATATTTATTTTGACTTTGCGGTATTAAAAAATTCCTCCCAAACCATTTTTTCCCCCTGCTTTGAGTTGGCAAGTTATATTCATTCAGCTTCAAGGCTTTTACCTCCACATTTAAACAATGATAGAGAAATTTCTATACAGTATGAGTGTTGTTCTTCATTCATACTGTTCCTCTGAAAACAGTTCACAGGCCTTTGAGATGCAAAATTGCATAACTCTAATGCAGCCAAAGTCCCCATTTGCTTCACTGCTAAAATCTATTTAGAAGATTCTTCTTGGAATAATCTGTCCCCAGACTTGAAGCTTAGTGATTTTAAGTGCTTTATGTTAATGATAATGGTTAGTGCAGAGAACAGATGTACCTGGCTGTGATGTGATCTACTCTACTACACTTTTAGGAGTGCTGTATTCATACTGACAAAATTTTATGTCAATTTTCAAGGTGTGATGACTGCACTGGGTGTACTCAGTGTTTTCCCTGATGTATGATACATCATTTATGTGTGCATTTTTACAATATGGGAATATCTGCAAAAACAAGTGAGTATATTTTTCCTACTGAGTTGGTTGCTCGAAGTTTGTTGATTGCTTGCATTCTCCCATTGTATGAAAAGTATATTATTTATCAATGTACTGGCACATGGGGATATTTATTTCATACAAATATGAAATAAATTTTACTCAGAAATCAGCAGAAATCAGAAAAGATGAAGCACCTGAAAGAATAGGAGAGAGAAATAACAATTTGGTAAGCACCTGATGTGAGGACATGATTTCCCCCCACATGATGGCTACTTTGGGTACTGTGCATGTGTGTACTTGCCCAATGAGAAATGATCACACAGATTGCACTATCACTGAAATATGCTTTGGTTTATATCTCAGTTTAATATGCTCTCAGAAAGGAAAGCTTTGCATTTAGTTCAATAATGACCTTGTCTGTGCCCTTGACAGAAATGAAACTTCCTCTGAGAATGGCTTTATATGTCCTTAATAAATATCTTCCTCTACTACTAACCTCTGAAGAAAAAACATTCTGGAGTTATGGAGTCAAACAGAATGGCTACAGGGACTCACAGCACAATCCTATGCAAGTTTACTGACAAGTCCCATTGTGTTCAATGGGGCTTACTCTCTGGAAAGCATACATAAGATTTTAACACTATTCTCTAATCTTAGGGTCACTTCAGACTTTCTCCAGAATCAGTGAAAGATGAATTGTGAACACTGCCTTCTGCATAATCTCCAGGGTGATGCACACTCTGTTTCTGTATCAGAAGAACATCCATCATTCTCTTTCCTAACCCTTTTGAAGAACCCCAGATGTACAGGAGAACATTTTGTGGAGTCCTGGGTCCCTTTAGGGAGAAGGGCAGGATATAAATAAAGTTTATTATTATTATTATTATTATTATTATTATTATTATTATTATTATTATTATTGTGGAGAACATCCAGAGGGGCCCTGGAGGTTGTAGATGCCACTTGTGTGAATTCCATCATGATATTCAGCAGGCCTATTGAAATCAGAAGTCTTGCGACCAAATTGCCAAAAGCAAATGGAATCTTTTGCGGATAGCATGTGGGCAAAGATGTACAAATCTAATTTGACTAAATAAACAATTTCCAATGCACAACTGACTATAAGTCCAAGCAAATAATAATAATAATAAGAAGAAGAAGAAGAAGAAGAAGAATGTTTCATACAATTGTAACTAGGCATTTGGCTTTGGTCAGTTGTTGACTATGCTACCAGAAAAGGAATTGTTCCTAAACAATCCCTATACACTCAGTTGCCCACCTGAAAACACAAATGCAAGTGCTCATCCAAACTATACAAAGTAACACTGGCAACCAACCTGAATAAGATAATGTAAGTTAAACAAATAAGATCCAGGAAGGTTAAAGCCCATGACTATTTAAACAAGTATGATGTGAATAAGCTGGGAGGCATCTGGAAACAATACAAAACACATGGGACCATGAAAGACAAGTAAATTACTCTCTTGATCTAGGAAGAGAAACTGAAGGTGTCAGTTCAGCTCCGATCAAAAGGCTTGGCTTTAGGCCAGAACATCACAGGTTCAACTTTCATGCAAGCCATTAGGCTTGTCCCAAATGATACCATTGCATGGAATATGAGGATACACTATGACAACAGTAGCATAATCTCTTGGATCAAAAATTTAGAGTGGATCCTCGCATTACTTTTTTATACTGCTGCGCAAAACAGATGTGTACCGTAATGTAAGAAACTGGCGACCTTGTGGATGTTATCTTCAGGCAAATGGAGGCTCTACCCTCTAGACCAGACCTCCTGCCCTGTAATGTAAGAATAGACATGAATACTACTGTAGTATCCCAATGTATGCTTTGGAGCAAAAATGTAGACATGTAGCCATTTTTATATTAACTTATTCATCTTTTTAATGAAAAAGAATCACTATGCACAAAAACGTAATTTGAGAATCATCCAAAACTCACTAAGGCTATATGGGTGGAAATTTAGATTAAGATTTAAATCTGTAAGTAATTAGAATATTCAGCTTTGCTCATGCTACATTATTAGAGGTTTTCTTTATCTGTACTTTTAAACTTTTTTTTAATGTTGTTTGCCTCTCTTTTCATTTTATTGTTGAGTGTTTTCTTTTTTCATATATTATAATAAAGTTAGAAATTTGAAAAAAAAATTTACTAAGACTGAAAGTTCCCTGCAAAATTCAGATATGTGCTCAAGTTTTACATAGCAATAACTGAGACTACCGGCAAACTGAAACCATCATCCAGTTAAAAAAGAAAAAAAGATTGTGCTGTTAAAACAGAAAAAATGTATGTAGAAAAAATGGTGAACACAACTTTTTTCAGCTGCCTTGCTTATTGCACAGTGATCCTGTAGTGATCCTAAGTATGTACAGCCTATTTAATTCCAGAGCAGAACCATAGCCCTGGAGTTGAGAAAATAAGCACCATTCAGACTTGGGATTCTGCATGTTCAGCAACTGAGATGTTGTTCAAATGATATTTTGGACTAGGTGAAATCAGGAGATGGCTGAAGAAGGGGCCGTGAACTGGGAGTTTCTGTGTTCATTTAAACATGGGACGCAGGGGCAGGAGTTTGCCATCTCTCTCCTATATGTATGTTCACTTCTGTTCTCACTCCAGGGTATAGTCCTGAAGAAGAAGAAATGTAGGCCATAAAAATCAAAGAATTGAAAACATGCTATTTCCTCTTGTTATAAGGTTGCAATTTTTTAAAATTCTAATAAAACAACCTTCCCCAACTGATAGTCTGAAAAAGTCCACAGATAAGGAGAGACAGCATTCAGTTTCAAAGCAAACCAGAGAGAATGACAAAGGGACAAGAAGGACTCACTGGCCAATCCTGAACAGTGTGTGTCAGCTTGTTGTTTGGCAACATCAAAAACATAAAGTGTGTAAACACAGCCTTTAAAAGCACTCCACAAGCCTGAACATTTAAGAAAAAACTGTCACACTGTCACTTACTGGGATCTGACTTCATTTGCACCCAGAGAACATTGGGAAGAAATTGATGGAGCCATTGTACCAGCAGCACAGGCAGCTTGTGTCAGCAGCACAGGCAGCTTGCGTCAGGTATGGCCACACCTGTCTGTTAGGCAACTGTGCTGCTGATATCCTGATGCTAAGGGAACTACTACTGTACGATCATTTTCAAGCAACTTGTTACAATGCATGTGTGTCCCAGGAAAATCTGCATATGTCCAAAATATTATAAGCCAGTTTATTTTATATTTTATTTTATACAGGTATTGATATACCGCCTTTCTTTGGTCGTCAGATTTCTCCTCAGACTTTAATCCAAGGCAGTTTACATAGGCAGGCTGTTCTAAAGCCCTGTAGTGTTTTTACAATTGAATAGTTCTAGTCTTTCATAGAACATAAGAACATAAGAACAGCCCCACTGGATTAGGCCATAGGCCCATCTAGTCCAGCTTCCTGTATCTCACAGCGGCCCACCAAATGCCCCAGGGAGCACACCAGATAACAAGAGACCTCATCCTGGTGCCCTCCCTTGCATCTGACATAGCCCATTTCTAAAATCAGGAGGTTGCACATACACATCATGGCTTGTAACCCGTAATGGATTTTTCCTCCAGAAACTCGTCCAATCCCCTTTTAAAGGCATCCAGGCCAGATGCCGTCACTACAACTTGTGGCAAGGAGTTCCACAGACCAACCACACGCTGAGTAAAGAAATATTTTCTTTTGTCTGTCCTAAACCTCCCAACACTCAATTTTAGTGGATGTCCCCTGGTTCTGGTGTTATGTGAGAGTGTAAAGAGCATCTCTCTATCCACTTTATCCTTCCCACACATAATTTTGTATGTCTCAATCATGTCCCCCCTCAGGCGTCTCTTTTCTAGGCTGAAGAGGCCCAAATGACATAGCCTTTCCTCATAAGGAAGATGCCCCAGCCCAGCAATCATCTTAGTTGCCCTCTTTTGCACCTTTTCCATTTCTTTTGCACCTTTTCCATTTCCACTATATCTTTTTTGAGATGCAGCGACCAGAACTGGACACAATACTCCAGGTGTGGCCTTACCATCGATTTGTACAACGGCATTATAATATTAGCTCACCCCCTGGAGAGAAGGGCCTTTACCTTGGCATGTTGTAACGTGACCCCCTCTAATGACTTACATGGCAGATTTAGAAATGCCTCCTGGGAAGATCGTTTATGTAGCTGCAATTTAGGTGAAGTAGAATCATCCACACACATTATGTTACACTGTCCCAGATGTCAAGCACTAAGACAGCAATTTCTCTCTCCCTTGCTCCATGATAAAACAGGGCATTCTGAGAAAGCTATAATTCAATTCCTTCTAGCAGGTGATGTAGAGCATACAACCCTCTTAGTCGCACAGTTCCTAAATTTGAGTAATTTGAATCGAGCCAAGCTTTCTGTAGCAAGTAATCACTGAGTACATTACATCTTTGGCAATATCTGCAGAGTAACTGATTGTTTTTGTTTTTTTAAATAATACATGTTTGTATGTAAAATGTATTGTACATTTGTATCTGTGTGTACACGTAGGTGTGCACATATACATATATTTGTGTACTACTTAGATTTATATTCTCTCTACGGTTTCCGTACAGAGTCTTCACCTACCAAATGTTTATGCCTAATAAAGGTTGACTTGAATATTAGCTGTTTTGTTCACAATACCTTTTCTAATGATCCCAAGCATAGAACTGGCCTTCTTCACTGCCATCGCACATTGGGTCGACATTTTCATCGACTTGTCCACCACCACCCCAAGATCTCTCTCCTGATCTGTCACAGACAGCTCAGAACCCATTAGCCTCGTTCCAGCTGGATTCCTTCCAGGTCTGGCCTCTCTCTGGCCCTTTGCCTCCCAAGCTCCACTGACGGCAACTCCTCTCTGCCACCTAGGGTCAGCTCATCAGTATATCAGCATGTCGTCAGTTCTTGGGTACTTCCGGTTGTTTCGAACTGGCAGCCTCTGATCTTCAGGCATACAAGGCGGCAGCTCTACCAGCTGAGCCAGACCTCCTGCCTCCAAAACTTGCAATTTAGAACTTGCAATGTTTTCAGCTGCTTTCTGATGACACTTGTAATTGATGAGCCAATTCCGTATCAGACTAAACTTCTCTTGAATCCTCAATCTTTCAGACCACTTGGGTGGAGACAGCTTGAGCCAGCACAATCCCTGCTCAAAATTGTGGGCTGTTTGGAGGGCCATCCAGTGGGATGGGCAGAAGGTGACAAGTAGATCTATGTGAAAAATCAGCCCCCTCCAGTAGTAGGGAAAGTATAATCTCTGTAGAAGCTGGACGCTTCCAAAGTACATATTACAAAGTGCACAAGCACTAGTATTGATGAGAATTCATGCTTCTGCCATTCTCCTCTTCCATCCCCATTGTGCCACTGCACAGGACACTGTGCTGTTCACACCACTTATCTTTTCTGGCTGTGTTAGGGTAGGCAGTACAGCTGTCAAGATGCTATTTGCTCTCATAGCATGCCTCAGAACTAGGCTAGCAGACACTTCATTTTCAATTAGAAACTCATTTATATTTCTCTGCCTCTATCACCTCTCTTCTAAGAAAAACGAGCAAGTTTGTTATTTGAAGAAGCATTTGTTATTAGTGGATCAGATATGGATGAAGTATATTATTACAACCACGTTTGTTATGTATGATTTACACAGTTTAAAGGCATAGTATCTTACCACGTTCCTTAATTTTGTTATGCTTGGGGGAGGAGGGTTGTTTGGTTTCAAGAATTTAGCCATGGTTGCTTGTGTTTTGAACTTTGGGGAAAATTAATACAAAGGAAATTAAAAAACAAAAAGAAAATATTTTCAAAACGATGTGGAAATCAAATCTATCCCTCAGTAATTTGATTTGTAGGAAATGGAGAGAAAAACATTACAAAACAGAATGCCTTGAAGTGCATTGTAATTACTTACATGTGCAAACACTATTGTCTAGGTTTAGGCGTACAGTTAATAATAACAGCAATAATAATTCTATGCCCTTATATAGGGATGTTCATTCAAGGAGCTTTGAGGCTCTTGGCAAACATTTGTTAATTAAGCCTCAAAATGTACATGAAGAGGTACAGAGGTAATATCCACTTTTACAGATGAAATGCCAAGGGACTGCAGTTCAGGACTCAAGAATATACTGAAACTAATGGCCAAAAGAGATTAGCTCAGCTGCAAAGTATGGAAGCGAAACAAAATTTCCTTGCATTGAGAATTTCTTCAAATTGGACAGCTTGGAGCTGTGAAGTGCATACCCTGAATCTGCATCAGTGGCGTCCCTAGGATTCACATCACCCGGTGCGGGAGGCCTGCGCGTCACCCCATGTAGTGGGTGGGGCAACGCCCCAGGTGGTGGGCGTGGTGATGTACCATCACCCCACTCCCAATGGTTTTTGGGCTGTACCTTTTGTTAGAACACAGATATTTCAATGTAGTTTGCTTCAATGCATTCTGCATGAAATTACGCATTGATTGATATATAACATGATGGATTATTCCTCCAAATTCTGATTTTAGTGATTTTGAAAATGTGTAGAGTCTCACACGCACACACCCCGTGTCAACTTACTAACACCTTATTGCAGCAGTTCTCAAACGTTTAGCACTGGGATCCACTTTTTAGAATGACAATCTGTCCAGGACCCATTGGAAGTGATGTCATGGCCAGAAGTGACATCATCAAGCAAATTAAAATAAATAATTATAAATAATTAAATTAAAATAAAAGAAATAATTAAATAAGGGGGAGCCAGTCCTGTTCCACCAAGTGGATCTACTCTGAAGTAAGTCCTATTGTGGTCAGTGGGGCTTACTCTCAGGAAAGTGTGGGTAGGATAGCAGCCCGTGAGGCCAATCCTATGCATGTCTACTCTGAAGTAAGTCCCATAGTGGTCAATGGGGCTTACTCTCAGGACAGTGTCGGTAGAATTGCAGCCTTTGAGCTCAAGCCTATGCATGTCTACTCTGAAATAAGTCCTACAGTGGTCAATGAAGCTTACTCTTTAGCCTGCCTGCAATAACCCCCCCCCCCCAAAAAAAAAAGAATCAGTGAGATTTCCAGCCCTCCCCAGTGCCCAGTTTAAAGTTCTTCTGTTTCAAGCATATCAATACAAAGACCCACCTGGCTTTGCAAGTGCAAAATAGAAAACATTCCCCTTACCAGTTCATGCCTCTTTTTTGTCCTTTTAGTGACCCCCCCCCCCCCCAGAGGCTGCCTTCTGGAGCATTTGTTGCGCTCCAGCTCCATGGGATTGGGACGATTCTGGTGTCCTCACATTCCCCTTTGCCTGGCCTGACCAGCAGCCAAGGCACGTCTGCCTACTCACGAGTAAATGTAACCGTGAGGCTGCTTCGCTTTCCATAGGGCTCAATAGACTGCAGCTAGGAGGGAGGCAGGAACCTCCTTCTCCCTTTTGTGTTTTGGGGGGCTGCATTCATGGGATCGGGACCATTTGGTGTTGTTGGATTCCCTCAGCCTGCCCTTTCCGATGGACTAAGGCAAGCCCGCCTACTCACGAGTAAATGCGTGATACGGCTCACTTTCACTTTCCATAGGGCTGCATGCATTTTTTCTTTACGGTTTTTTTGGCCATAACTTTTGAAGAAAAGGAGCTATTTCAATTCTGTATTTTGCATTGCACTCCGCTGGACATTCTGTATCCAATGGTATATGTCATGATGGGCTAGCTCCTAATGCCGCGATTTTAGCGCGTCCTCCCCCAGGGCTCGTCACCCAGTGTGGCCTGCGCCCCCCGCACCCCCTAGTGACGCCAGTGATCTGTATTGTGATTGAGTAATTAGTGTTTACTGGGCACAACAAACACCTCAGTCTTTATTGATGAGACTTTGGGGGCATCAAATAAATGTCTACAGTTCTGCTAGGAAGTAGTGTGAAACCAACTTCAGTCTGAAAGATGAAGCACAAATTTGTGGAATGGCAGACTAATTGTGCTTTTAGTGCTTTTGAAACATGAAACTCTCAGTCATTCTTACAGGCTTGAATGGGTGCTAAAATATTTTGCACACTGCTCACTGAAATTACAGACAGCTTCAGAAAATGACTTCATCTAAGCATGTTTTTTTTTTCTCTGAGCCAAAAAACCCCTCAATATTTCATCCCTTATCTATGTTTCTTTAAACCAACTCTTACTTTTTTATTCTAATACCCACTATGTATTTTTTTTTCTTACAGTACCATAAACAGCACTGTGTATTCTTTGGAAAAAAAGAATCCAATTTTGCAGCCAAGGAAACCAAAATTCTATTACCACAACAAATTGTGCAAAGTAAGCCAACATCCTTATATTTACTTATTCTACACAAATTACTCAATTTCTAAGAGGCAGTTTTCCAAAGCACTTAGAGGTTTGGGTCAATGATATGGGGCCAGAGAGTAATATAAGGGACACATACAATTGGAGATTATTGTCATATGACAGGAAACAGAAACAGTAAAAAAAATTGAGCTATAAGACCTGTTCACCTGCAACATCAAAAAGTGGTTTAGCCAGCTTGTTTGCATATTCCTTCCTTTCCCACCCCTCTCATTCTTTCTTTGCATGCCCTGTTTTCCTCACTGATTGCTTTTTGAGGGCAAGTCATAGTTTACACACAAACTGGCAAACTATGAAATGTATTTCTAATTTTGGTTTGGATAAGTGCAACTCATAGTTTACTGATTTGGATGCAGCAAAGGATTATGGTCTGCTTGTAACTTAAAATCAGGGAAGAATCCTGTGACTGGAAGAGAGAGTGGGGGGGGGGGTATGAGCCCAATGGATGACATTTAAACCATGGTTTTGCTATTTTACGACTTGCATTCTCCTTCTACTTTTCACCTTCCTTTCATCCTATGATGCTGCACATATTCTAGGAAGTGGAGAACACATAAGATTATTATCAAAGGCCCTACGTTCAGGGTCCTCCATCAGTTGATGAGACACATTCCAAGGTTCAACATCAGCAGGCTAAACAAGTACAAAACAAGTACAAAACTCAGTTTTTTGGCCCTAGGAATGACAGCGACCTCATCACATAAGAAATCTAGTGAGATGATGATACTGAATCTCTCCTTTAAGCTATGGTACATTTTAGGCTATGTTTCAATAGATAGCTTATGTCACAGAGTAGAAATAAGGAAACCTGTTGAGGTGTTATCAAGGTATGGAAGAGAGTGTTTTGAAGAAAAAAAGAAGAAGCATTAATCAACAGAGTTGGAAGGGGTTTCGTACACTGGCACAGGAAAGTTGGATATGTTGGGTCCTAAGGGCCCAATCCTATCCAACATTCCAGCACCGGTGCAGCCACAATGCAGCCCTGAGGGAACAAATGTTCCCTTACCTTGAGGAAGCCTCTGCGACTGCCTTCCAACCACAAGATGCAGTTCACATCCCAATGGTACAGCTGCTCCAGCACTGGAAAACTGGCCCTCAGTTAAACTAGGATGAAGATTTTTTTTTTTTAAATTAACACATATTATTGGAAAAATTCAAAACTGTGTTTTCTGTATCCTCACCCCTTGAACATGAGTAAACCCATTTAAACCTTCCTGCTTCATTCTGTTGTGCAGAGTGGCTGGCATTAAAAAAAATAAAAAGCCAGTAGATATAAACAATATAATTCACAAAATGAAGAAGTAGCAGGACAACAGGATGGTAGAATGAGTGCCATTTCTCAGGGAAACATGACCAGAAGGTAGGCATGTAAATATTTGTAACAGCAATTTCTATAGCAGTAAATTAAATGACTGAAGCTCATGATTAAAGTCTGTCTGAATTTCTTTTACAGTACTGGTTGTAAGCAGAAAATCTCACAAAATCAATTCTTGAAGGAGGAAGGGGTCAGACAAAGAGATTTTTTTGTTCTGCTATTATACTCTCTCTCTCACCACCTCCTCTACACATGTTTCATGGTTCAAAGTTGCTGGCTCTGGGAACAGACTTACTTCAGCTACAAAGTGTCAGGGTTAATGACAGGGGCTATGACAGATTCCCCTCCACCCCACCCCACCCACACACTTTGGTCCATTGAGCTGAGCTGACTTGGTGGTGTGAACCACTTTGCTCATCCAGCTCATCTGCACAAGCTAAGAAACTCCCTATTTGAGGTTGCACCAGCTGTCACCACTCCTGACCACTTGGAGCAAAGTCCAGGCTGACCTGCAGCTGGTATTTCCTGCCTTGAGCAAAGGGACTGCAGTAGTGTCCAGTTTCTAGGTTAGCTTCCAGAAGAGTGAGGGGAGGATTGTTTCTTCCTCTTTGGCCTTGGTCACTGCAAGCAAATTCATACCCCAAGCTCAAGGTATTGAAGACCCAATGAAAGCAGTATGGTCAAAGTGGCTTTGACCGTCTCTTCCTTTGGTCCCCCAAAGTATGTCAGAAGCTTATGCTAGCTGAAGAGCTGAAGGAAACGCCTCCAAGGATGGATGTGTAAAGGCTTGTTTTCTTCAAGGTGAATCCCTCCAATTGAAAATTGTGCTATTTATTTTACTCAGAAGTAAGCCCACTGTGTTCAGTAAGACTTAGTAGCTGTAATCCTAACAGCCACCAGAAACAAACACCTCTAACCATGGGTCCTTTGAGCTTCAAGGAGGCACTTAAAGGACTCTTTGCAGCGAGGAAATAGGGCTTGGAGGTTACATCTCCTAAGGTATGTGTTCTTAAAGGCCAAATCAATTCTGCCTTTGGCTGACAGAATGACGGCAGCACACATAAGCAATCTTTCTTCTCTATTGGGGAGACTTTTTTATTAAACAAAGATTCCTTCCAACTTTTATCCTCCTTTTCTTTCTTTTTTCGCTCAGTGCATCTGTAACCTACCCACCAATGTTACTAACATAATAGACGGTTACTCATTTACAAGTCCTGGAACATTACAGTCCTGGAACGTGCTGGAATCCCTAGCATGTATTCACTGCTGAAACAGAGACGCCTGCGTTGGCTTGGTCATGTCGTGAGAATGGATGATGGCCGGATCCCAAAGGATCTCCTCTATGGAGAACTCGTGCAAGGAAAGCGCCCTACAGGTAGACCACAGCTGCGATACAAGGACATCTGCAAGAGGGATCTGAAGGCCTTAGGGATGGACCTCAACAAGTGGGAAACCCTGGCCTCTGAGCGGCCCGCTTGGAGGCAGGCTGTGCAGCATGGCCTTTCCCAGTTTGAAGAGACACTTGGCCAACAGTCTGAGGCAAAGAGGCAAAGAAGGAAGGCCCATAGCCAGGGAGACAGACCAGGGACAGACTGCACTTGCTCCCAGTGTGGAAGGGATTGTCACTCCCGGATTGGCCTTTTCAGTCACACTAGACGCTGTGCCAGAACCACCTTTCAGAGCGCGATACCATAGTCTTTCGAGACTGAAGGTTGCCAATACAATACTCATTTACAAGACATTAAATTGAAAGAGTGCAACACAGGAACCGATCTGGCATCAGGATTCTGCATTGTTGACACTGTAACTAGTTCAAGTATGGAAACCAACCAAATTGCAGATGTAATGAACAATGATCCTTACATTTTCAGTTTTTTTTAATTTTAAAAACAAAATTGTTGCAGATTCATGGTTATTGGGGCAAGGGGAAGTATAGAGAGAAAAGAAAACAACTGATCACTAGTAGATGTGTGTTTCTAGAGGAAAAGAGTGCAGGAGCACATTAAATTTAGCATGTACAAGGAGTTTCATACTATATCACTGAGTGTTACTATAATTCATTTGTCATATAAATTATGTCCATAGGGAAGTCTCATAAAATTAATTAGGCCAGAAACAGGGGAAAAACAAATAAAAAACTTCTCAAAGCTGCAACAAATACAGGTTCTAGACAGAGTAGCATCAACAAGATCAGTCAAAATACTCCTTCCAATCCCATGAGGCTAACATTCTCTCATACAGAGAAATTTTCTGGCCTTATCAACTTGAAGGAAATTATACTGGTTGCTCTCAAGGACACAGTAATATTGAAATTTCAAAACTGAAAGCAAGACAGCCTTATATGAATTACAAATGGAATGCAAAAAAAAAACCCCATTTTTTAAAAATGCAGTTCGCTAGCTTATGTGGTTTCTATAGCAAAGTTGATTTATTCCTCTGTTTCAAGTTATAGCACATCCTGACACCGCTAACTTCCTATGTCTCTCATACTCTAACCCAGAATATGCCAACACAGCAAGCAAAGGTTAGTCTAGAGCAGTGGTCTCCAAACCCTGGCCTGGGGGCCAGATGTGGCCCGCGGAGACCCTCTATCCAGCCTATGGCCAGCCTCTGATCCCCTGAGAGCCTCTGGCCCAGTTGACCAAACACAACCAAAGTTGTGCTTGCGGGGTGGGGGAATGGGGGTCCATTTAAGTGTGTGTACTTTATTTCTTGGGTTGTGTTGGTGCTTGGAGAAATCCTGGACATTTGAGCCCATTCATTCATTCTTTTCAGTCATTCATCTAAGTTCCATCTCTAATGTATTTACGAGTATTTAAATTTTATATTTAATTTTTTCCCCGGCTCTCGACTTTTGGTTTATGAGGAGGAGGGAGGGGGTGGAGAATACCTCTTCAACGCTGCATTTCCGGCCAACTTTATGGAAAGGTAAGTTTCATTCCAGCCAACTTGCTCCTTCTCTTGCAACATGGAAGAAAATATTCCAGCTGATGCTATTCTCCCCCTATCAAGTCACACGGTAGGTATTTGGGAATAAAGAGGGGGGAAAAGACAGAGAGAGAAAGTAAGAAACATTATGAAACATAAATTGTTGTGCATGTATTACTAGGATGATATATATTTGCTTCATCTAGTGCAAAATATTTCAACTCTTTTTAATATTTCACTAAAAACTGATGTGCACAATTTTAGTATTGCTTTTATGCATTAATCAACATTTCTAATTTTCATACAATTGGAGAGGGGAAAAAAAGTTGCTTTCCAAAAATGAACCAACATAGAATTTAGTTACTTATTTATTGATAAGCCACATTTTCTTAATAAAAAACCCAGTTTTATGATAGAGAAACGGAATCTATAGATATGTGTCCAAATGCAAACTACAAATATATTTTTCAGATTCCAAACCAACAAAGACAACAAAAAAGTTATAACAAAAGAAGACTGAATTAGAAATAAAAGGGAATAAAAGAAATAGAGGAAAAGAGAATAATCGAGTGACCAATTACAAGAAAACAATCTGTTGTGATGCTATCCCATATATCTCTGAGGAGAGAAAAAGATCCTATGTCCTTCCACTCAGATTTTAATCTCGGCTAGGGAAAACCTTGTATTAAGATTTTCAACATAACCATCTCAGAAATCTCAATATTTGGCATGTTTTTGACTGCTTGACTAATTTTAATGATCAAAATAATGCAAATGTCTATTTCATATTCTACGAGGAATATTATTTATGGACCTGAGAAAGTACTTAATTCTACTCTTCAGAAAAATGGTGTGTTCTTTAAAATAAATGTTTTTTTATCAACTTCTGTAGAAACCCTTTGGGAAAATCTAACCACATGTGCCTATCACACCTCTTAGGAACTAACAGCTGCTAACACAACAAATACATGTATTGAAAAATTTACAAAATTACTTTGCAATTTGTATGGAGCCTGAAGGATTGTTTTAAATTTCAGACTTTTAAAATATGATTATAGTTGCATGACTATAAAAAGGTCATAATAAAAGCAGTGCTGACTGCCTAAGGACGCAATCCTATCTTGCACTGGAACAGGCAAGCCAGGAGGCTTGCGCTTTATCCAGCATGAAATAGGGCTCCACAGTGGCTGAGCTGAAGGTAAGGAGAAATTCTTCCTCTTACCCCTAGGTAAGCCACTGCAGCCCCTATGGCTCTCCTTGGATTTGTGCCACCTTTTGAGGTGACACAAGTTTGAGGGGAGCGGAGTGGCTTCAGAAAGCTGCTCAGGAAAGGGGATTGGGATCCAGCATAACAGCCGGATCCCAGCCCTGCCTCGAGCTCCTTGCCCACCAGCTCCTGGGGCTGTCCTCCGCCTGCCCTCCCCCACCCAGGAATGGACCCTCTGGAGGCATTCACCCATATCCATGGTTTCACTTAACCATAGGGGGAACTCGCACAGATATGTGGGCATGTCTGTTCAGGGAAAATGCCCTTTGATTTTTCTTCTTGCATTGCTTCTTTTTAATGATAGTTTTTGTATTGAGTCCTCTTTGGGAACAGCTGCAAAATCTGTTGGAAAAAATGCAAATCTGAACTTACTGTAGGCAACAATTCTTGTCAATAGGCCATTGTTAAAATGAAAGAAAGCATGCCATCATATCAAAGGGCCCAGATTTGATTTGTAGCAGGTCTCCAGGTAGGGCTGGAAATGCCCCCTATTGAACACTCCGAAGAGCCCCTGCCAGTCTCTACCGACAATTAGAAGCTAAACAAACCAGTGTTGTTTTTTTTCTATATAAGGTATCTTAATATGATAGCCCTCCACCCCAAAATACTACAAATCTTGAAAATTTGTTGCTTGTCCTCTCTCTTTTTATTCTAAACACTTATATTCCACCTTTCTTCCATGTAACTCAAGGCAACATTTTCCTTGGCAATTTCCCAATCGTGCACAAGACAGACATGGAACTACCTATACTTTGCTTCAGTAAAGTTGGCATACCATGTGTCTCGAGACCACAACCTGATTACTAGTAATCTTGTTTCTCTCCAGGGAAGGGGAGACTTTTAGGCTTTGAGGATGAACAGCCTCCCATTTTTGATAATCAAAAATCTCCCCTGATTTGTGTTCACTGAAGTAGAAAAAACCCTGATATGAGTACAGTGACTCCCTGGGATGAGTGGTGGAGTGGAACTATATTTGACTGCCTCCTAATTAAAATTCTGGGTGTTGGATTTTGTCTCCCTATTTAGAAAAAGAAAAAAACCCCGTAACTATACCAAATGTTGTTTAAGACTTATTAGAATGTAAGAGCATAGTCCAACATAAGCAAAGGTAAATAAGTCACTATTTTAGTAGAACCATGTTTTAAAAACAGTTTCTATTACAAATGCAGAAGATAAAAAATATTTTGTCATAGCTTTAACATACTGTGAGTTTTGTTTTAAAGAAGCTGATTGAACCTTCATCAGTGCTAACGGAAACTGCATAGCTAACAGCCCAATCCTGAGTTGCCTGGGCGCGGGGCTGCAGTGGTGCCAAAAATGGCTGCCACTGTATCCTACATCCTTCGAGCAGCCACAGGAGGCACCTCAGAAGAAGGGGACCTTTGTACCCTTCCCCCAGGTAAAGAGAGTAGCCCCACAATAGGGTTACTTGATTCACGGCCAACAAAAAGGTTGGTGGTTAATTAAGTGCCTCCATGTTAGCGTTAAGCCCAATACAGAGGCTTTGGGCTTCTGCGCCGCCTCCCTCCCTCCCTCCCCTGTCCCCGCCTCCCCGGAACACCTCCTACCTTTCTCCCCCCACGCCCCTGCTTACCTCTCTGCTGCTCAGTGGTCCGCATGACGGATGAGCAGCAGAGGTTGGGTACCTGCCTGGCGGTAGCCCAGTGCCAGCCATTGCTGGGCTACTACCAGCGCTCGCCTGGTGCTAGGGCCCGCAAACTTGCTTTAAGGCACGTTTGTGACAGTGCGCACCAACAGTTAGCCGGTGCGCTAAACCCAGGATTGGGCTCTAAATCACTATCCATTCAGTTACAAATATGACCAAAACAGCCCAATCCTAATTAAATTCCCACACAGCAATAAAGCAGCACTGGCACAGCTTCTACTGTTTCGTACAGGGGAGTTTTTGGCGGCTGGAGGCCTCCTCAGGGTAAAGGAACATAAAAAGATAATTATAAAATTCTATTATATTTAAGTGCAAACTTCCTGATGGTAGGACATGCAAAGAGAGGAGAGGAAATCTGTATATTGCTCCACTGCTCCTGACAATGGGCACAATCCTTTTTATTTAATAGGTATGCACAGTTAAGACACTGGGGGACAAAAAGTGTGCAACTAAACTTCTTTATTTCTTATTTCTCTAAAGTCATAAAAGATGACAAAAAAATATAAAAGCGCAAGACAAGTTACTACTTGTTGCCATGTATTACAACTCCACTGTTGACTGGGCTTAAAATTTCTTATAATTTAAAGTTCACAATACTTCTAGTTTTCCATGCCTACTGTTTATCAGCTGATAAAAGAACAGTGGTATAATCAAATTATGGGAGGTAACACTCTCCATTCTAGTTAACAGAAGTGGATGTGCCCTCTCATTCTATTTTTACGGTAAAGTATAAACCACTGGCTTTAAAAACTCTGGAGACTATTTGAGGTGTCATATTACCTTGAGGACCTACTGCTGCTCAACAATATTTTTTAGCATGCCCCATATATATCCCCATATGGTAGCATCACGTACTACAGGTCTAGGCTGCAAAGAATAACAGGTATTCTTTGTGCTTCTCCCCCATACCATGAAAAAGTCTTAGGGCGCAATCCTAACCAACTTTCCAGCACCGGCATAGCTGTGCTGGTGTGCTGCATTCTGCAGTTGGGGGGCAGTCATGGAGGCCTCCTCAAGGTAGGGCAATGTTTGTTCCCTTACCTCGGAGTAGCATTGCCCTTACATCAGTGCTGGAAAATTGGTTAGGATTGCGGCCTTAATTGTGCAAAAGGGAGGTATTTTATTTATAGATCCATGATAGATTTTCCAAAATCTATTTAGAATACTTATCCACAGCTGCAAACATGTGGTTTTGAAACCACATTTGCAGCTGTGGATAAGTATCCCAAATAGATTTTGGAAAATATATCTATAAATAAAATACTTCCCTTTTGTACAATTAAGACTATTTCATGGTATGGGGGAGGAACACACACTAACTTGTTCTGTTTACCCAGCTCCCGTGAACCAGCAAGCCAATATGTTCAGTGAGGAATTATGATGAGCAACAGCCCAAAGTTTCACACAACAGTTAAAGAAAGAAATTATAAACATCATACAAGTCTATTGGTCCAGTTCCAAAGCTGAAATGCAGCACAAAAGTCAGGTCCCTGTGCATTTTATTTGGGAACCATGCATCAATAAACCTGGTCTCTATGACTTAACCTTGGCAGCAATGTATGATCTGCTAGGATGCCATCTAAAATGCAGAACAACAATTTAAAGAATTCTATTGTTCAAAAACTGCATGTCCACTTTGACATATCTGATCCATGGAACGTCACTGTTTTAGCAAGGCAGAAAGAACCACAGATATACACCTAGAAAGCTGCAGAACGAGAAGCCTGAGGGAACTGGAAGGAGAAGCAAAAAGCAAGGACTCCTTCTAAATCTAAACCAAGGGACCTGAAACTTAATCCCATACTTCAGATATAGCCCAATTGGAAGTACCACTAAAAATGCACACCTGCCATTTAAGTGATAATTTCCTTTATTGACTGCTGCTCCCCATCCCGTAACAATAGGAAATAAAGTGTAATAGAAACGCAGCAATCAAGAAAGTGTTTGTCTTTTTCCCTTGAGGAGGAGACATCTGAGGAGCCTGACTCACCAAGCTGTCCACCCCTGGACCCCTTCAAGCTGTGTTTCTGTGGGGGAGTTTTGCGTATGGTGGACCTAATAAAGGTGGAAGACTTTTACTGCTTGGGGGATGATTCCTCTGCCTCCAAAGGGCTGGAGAGCGAGGAATCTGAGGAAGGCAATGGTGGCCATTTAGCTTTCTCACTCAGGGACCCAGTGACCGAGGCTCCTGCACAGGTTCTAATTTTTCTGCCCCAGCTTTGTCTACCAGGTTCTGAACCCACAACACAACATATGACTAGGCTGCTCCCAGACGGGGGCCTGGGACGGGGGTCCTCCCTAGAGAAATTGGTGCCTCCCCTGTAAGAAGTCTGGGCTGAGTCTGAGAAGCCAAATTCTTCCCTCCCCCTGGGGTAATGGAGGCTGATCCTGCAGAGTCATCTGAGGCAATAAGTTAGCACTTACCTGAGGTAAAACTGGGGGGGGGGGTTTCATTTGCACCTTCTAATACACAACAGAGTGTGCAAAAGGAAAATGGCGCCTGAGAGGTTCACCTCAGAAACCTGAGGTAAATTAGAGGTGAATTCCTCAGAAACCTGAGGAAGCCTAGGAGCGCTGGGCAGGACAGGTGCTGTACTCTATAGAAGGTCCCTGCCTTGCCCCCAACCAGCAGACAAAAGGAGGGCAAAAGGAGACCTGTCGGCCCCTTCACTTCTGCCATAACAGCTGCAAGGCGCGGAGCTTTGGGATCTGTTTGGGCCGTGGAGGCACGTGGAGAATGAGGCAGTTGGCACCGTGCTTACTCTGGACTGTCACTGCCCTCGCAGCTTGACAGGCTCAGGGAAAGTAAGGCGGGGGAGCCGAGAAGCTCCCAGCACAAAAGCGCCTCATAAAAATATTTAAGCTCCCCACAGCCAAAGCTTGAGCCCAAGGGAGCTTCACCGCGTTTTCCCTCCAGTGCCCTAATGGACTAGCTAGCCCCACTCAAGGGGGGGGGGGGAAGAGGAAAACAGAAACACAGTTTACTTCAGTGAAAAAGGAAGAGAGAAACAGCCCCTCAAACAAGGGAGCAGAGCGACTTGCGACCTCTCACCAGCAAGGCAGGGCAGATCTGGCACACGAGAGCCCTCTGTGTGGAGGAGCTCATGTGACATGATTAGACCCTACCTTCTAGCAACACAAGGGCAAACCCACGCTAAGGTATGCACCCTTGAGTTTAGCATCTGGGTGAGTTCAGCAGCAGGGCGAGGAGGCCAGGGCCCCAGACACCACCCTTCTCTTCCCTTGAGAAGAGGGCAGCAAACCGGTGTAGGGTTTTTCAAGTACCCCTAAATAGAAACAACAAAAAAAGTTATGCAGTCAGACAGCCAGCAGCAGGGTGGGGGCTATTCAGTGTTCTGCATCGAGTGCCACGTGTATGACTATATGCCTCTGGGGCATAAGTCATGGGTGTGTCCTCGGTGCAAGGAGCTCCAGGGTCTCAGGGAACGCGTCTGCTCCCTTGAAGCCTTGGTGGCCGACCTGGAGAAACAGAGGCAGGCAGAGAAGGACCATGGAGAGACTTCCGGGGACTATCAGGCTTCGTCCCAACCTCAGGCATGCAGCTCCTCAGCTGCCTGGGTGGGAAGGCTTGGGGCTGGAGGATGTCATCCTGCAGAGGAGGGAAACAATCCCCTAGGGGGGACCCCTTCTCCAGGGGACGGGCCCATATCTGAACACACTCAGGACACTCCTCGGCGGGAGGGTGGAGGGGCTTCTTGTAGTGGGGGATTCAATTATTAGAAACATAGAGGAGGGGTTTGCGACTGATGTGAGGACCGCATGGCGACTTGCCTGCCTGGTGCGAAGGTTGCGGACATCACTTCTTATCTAGACAGGCTGGTAGACAGTGCTGGGTAGGAGGTAGCGGTTGTGGTGCATGTTGGCACCAACGACATGGGCAAGTGTAGCTGGGAGGTCCTGGAGGCCAAATTTAGGCTATTAGGTAGGAAGCTGAAAGCCAGGACCTCAAAGGTAGCGTTCTCTGAAATGCTACCTGTTCCACGCGCAGGGTCAGCTAGGCAGGCGGAGATCAGGGGTCCCAATGCATGGATGAGACGGTGGTGTAGGGAGGAGGGGTTTAGATTCGTTAGGCACTGGGGAACGTTTTGGGACAAGCAGGGCCTGTACAAGAGGGAAGGGCTTCACTTGAACCAGAATGGAACCAGACTGCTGGCGCATAACATTAAAAAGGTGGCAGAGCAGTTTTTAAACCGATCCCTGGGGGAAGGCCGACAGGAGCCGAGGGGCATCCGGTTCGGGACTCCTCATCCCTATGGGACAAGGATGCGGAGGTTAGAGTACAACAAGACAAAGGCAGACTAGGAGAAGAAATTGGGAATGGTAGCGTAATGGGAAGTGACAGACGGTTTGGCACAGTGAGAGGATGAGGAGACAAAGGAGCTAATAAGCAGCCCATCCTGGGGCATTCCATGTACAAATGCTTTTATGCAAATGCCCAAAGTCTCCAAGCAAAGATGGGAAAACTGGAATGTCTGGTGACTAGGGAAAACATTGACATAGTGGGCATAACGGAAACCTGGTGGAATGCAGATAATCAGTGGGATACCGCAATTCTGGGCTATAAACTCTACAAGAGGGACAGGGCGGGGCGTGTTGGAAGTGGGGTGGCTGTTTATGTTAAGGAAGGGATAGAATCCAGCAAAGTAGAGATTGAAGGTGGGTCCGACTTCACCATAGAATCTCTGTGGGTTAAATTACCAGGCCTGAGGAGCGATGTAATACTGGGAGCGTACTATCATCCTTCAGACCAGAAATCGGAAAGGGACCTTGAAATGAGGAAACAGATCAAGCAGGTGACAAAGAGGGTCAGGGTTGTAATCATGGGGGACTTCAATTATCCTCATATTGACTGGGTCAATTTGTGTTCTGGTCACGAAAAGGAGACCAGATTCCTTGACATGCTGAATGACTGTGCCTTAGAGCAGCTAGTCATGGAGCCCACCAGAGGAACAGTGACTCTGGATTTAATATTGTGCGGTACTCAGAACCTGGTTAGAGAGCTGTTACGGAGCTGTTGGGGAACAGTGATCATGCTGTGATCCTTTTCAACATGCACGTTGGGGGAAGAATACAGGGCAAATCTCTCACATAAACCCTTCATAACGGGCGGACTTCGCTCAAATGAGGAGGCTGGTTAGAAGGAGGTTGAAAGGAAAGGTAAAAAGAGTCCAATCTCTCCACAGTGCATGGAGGTTGCTTAAAACAACAGTAATAGAGGCCCAGCGGAGGTGTATACCATAAAGGAAGAATGGCTCCACTAAATCCAGGAGGGTGTCCGCATGGCTAACCAGCCAAGTTAGAGAGGCTGTAAAGGGCAAGGAAGCTTCCTTCTGTAAATGGAGGTCTTGCCCTAATGAGGAGAATAAGAAGGAACATAAACTGTGGCAAAAGAAACGTAAGAAGGTGATACGGGAGGGCCAAGAGAGACTATGAGGAACTCACGGCCAGCAACATTAAGGGGAATAATAAAAGCTTCTTCCAATATGTTAGAAGCAGGAAACCTGCCAGAGAAGCGGTTGGCCCTCTGGATGGTGAGGGAGGGAAAGGGGAAATAAAAGGAGACTTAGAGATGGCAGATAAATTAAATGAGTTATTTGCATCTGTCTTCATGGCAGAAGACCTCAGGCAAAAACCGCTGCCCGAACGACCACTCCTGACCAAGGAATTAAGTCAGATATAGGTTAAAAGAGAAGATGTTTCAGACCTCATTGATAAATTAAAGATCAATAAGTCACCGGGCCCGGATGGCATCCACCCTAGAGTAATTAAGGAATTGAAGAATGAAGTTGCTGATCTCTTGACTAAAATATGCAACTTGTCCCTCAAAACGGCCACAGTGCCAGAAGATTGGAGGATAGCAAATGTCACACCGATCTTTAAAAAGGGAAAGAGGGGGACCCGGGAAACTATAGGCCGGTCAGCCTAACATCTATACCAGGTAAGATGGTGGAATGCCTCATCAAAGATAGAATCTCAAAACACATAGACGAACAGGCCTTGCTGAGGGAGAATCATGGCTTCTGTAAGGGTAAGTCTTGCCTCACAAACCTTTTAGAATTCTTTGAAAAGGTCAACAGGCATGTGGATGCGGGAGAACCCATGGACATTACATATCTGGACTTTCAGAAGGCGTTCAACATGGTCCCTCACCAAAGGCTACTGAAAAAACTCCACAGTCAGGGAATTAGAGGGCAGGTCCTCTCATGGACTGAGAACTGGTTGAAAACCAGAAAACAGAGAGTGGGTGTCAATGGGCAATTTTCACAATGGAGAGAGGTGAAAAGCGGTGTGCCCCAAGGATCTGTCCTGGGACCAGTGCTTTTAAACCTCTTCATAAATGACCTGGAGACAGGGGTGAGCAGTGAGGTGGCAAAGTTTGCAGATGACACCAAACTTTTCTGACAGGTAAAGACCAGAAGTGATTGTGAGGAGCTCCAGAAGGATCTCACCAGACTGGCAGAATGGGCAGCAAATGGCAGATGCGTTTCAATGTCAGTAAGTTTAAAGTCATGCACATTGGGGCAAAAAATCAAAACTTCACATATAGGCTGATGGGTTCTGAGCTGTCTGTGACAGATCAGGAGAGAGATCTTGGGTTGGTGGTGGTCAGGTCGATGAAGTTGTCGACCCAGTGTGCAGTGGCAGTAAAGGTGCAAAAGAGAGCGACTAAGATGATTACTGGGCTGGGGCACCATCCTTATGAGGAACGGCTACGGCGTTTGGGCCTCTTCAGCCTAGAAAAGAGACGCCTGAGGGTGGACATGATTGAGACATACAAAATTATGCAGGGGATGGACAGAGTGGTTAGAGAGATGCTCTTTACACTCTCACATAACACCAGAACCAGGGGACATCCACTAAAATTGAGTGTTGGGAGAATTAGAACAGACAAAAGAAAATATTTCTTTACTCAGTGTGTGGTCGGACTGTGGAACTCCTTGCCGCAAGATGTGGTGACAGCATCTGGCCTGGATGCCTTTAAAAGGGGATTGGACAAGTTTCTGGAGGGAAAATCTATTATGGGTTACAAACCATGATGTGTATGTGCAACCTCCTGACTTTAGAAATGGGCTATGTCAGAATGCCAGTGCAAGGGAGGGCACCAGGATGCAGGTCTCTTGTTATCTGGTGTGCTCCCTGGGGCATTTGGTGGGCCGCTGTGAGATACAGGAAGCTGGACTAGATGGGCCTATGGCCTGATCCAGTGGGCTTATGTTCTCCCTCCACTGGAGAAAAGAATATGGGACCTAATAGTCTGCTATTGTTACAATGTCTTGGCTTGAATCCAGAGCTCCACGAGGACAACAGGGCTTTCCAATTTCCTTTCACCCAATGAGGTCCCTTATGCTACTTGCAGAGCCACTTTAGAGGGTCAGAAGACCCTCTGGAATGGTGTGGGGTATGCCAGAGCAACCTGCTGGAGAAGGTTCTTCTCTGCAGAAGAAGCACCATCGCAAGAAGTTCTTTTGATTCTAGACATTGTTATGTACAGTAATTCTCAAACTTTTTGGGAGATTTACTCCCAATGTCTTTGCAGGGAAGGACGAGGGCAGCAACACGATCCCCAGGATCATGTGGCTAAGGAGGGGCTGAAGGGGGGTGCTTTTATTCACTGTAGGCGGCTGCAGGCTCCAAAAGGTGTGGGGAGCTCCAAGCAGCCCTCTGCAGTGCTTGCTGAGGCTTGGAAAGTTGAGAAAAAAGTGATCGCAACCACTTCCTGGTTGTATTCGCAAACAGGAAGTGCTTTGCGATTGCTTTGTTTTCAGCATTCAAAGCATCAAGGAGCTCTGCGGAGGCCTGTGCGGGGTTCCCCACACTTTCTGGAGCCTGCTGCAGTCCTAAGTGACTAAAAGTGCAGCCCTTAGCAACGTGATCCTGGGAATCACATTGCTGCCCTTGTCCCTTTCCCTGCCCCTTAAAGGGATGGGGAAGCCTTTACACGGCGGATCACAACCCACCAGTCTAAGTACCACTGATTTAGCATTTATATATCACTTTATTGTTATAAACACTTTACAGACCTTATAACCATCATATAAAGTGAGCCATATTACAGATTTGGTGTGTGTGTGTGTGTGTGTGTGTGTGTGTGAGAGAGAGAGAGAGAGAGAGAGAGCACAGCACAGTACTAATCAGAGAGAGATCAGCAGAGACTTCCAGCTCATGCTTTTAATGACAGGACTAACCCAGCTCTCATATTTTCTTTTCAACATTTTATTTTCAAAGTGTTTTGTAATCATCATTGACTCTGCTATTACAGATGAGAATAATTTATCTGACAGGATTTTGAGGACAGTGGCCCCAATTAAGGTTTCACACATCAGGGAATGGGGGTTTAACTTTTTCTTCCCACTATATGGGGCTCAATCCTTTCAACAATAGACTGTATCCAGTGACTGCCATCAGAGACAGGAAACCAGGCCTCTCATTTGATAAAACTAGATTCATCCTACAATCTAGTCCTACTACAAATAATGTAGTTCTGTGTTGAAAAAGTTGAGCTATAAAGTTAAATAAATGGGTGCATAACATCAAATTTACCATACTGTTTGATAACAGACTCTCTGCAGTATATAGTTTTGGTTGAAATGCTTGAACTCCATCAAACAACAGCCCAGAAGACAGAGAGGTAAAACTACTCGTATCTTCTAAGTGTTTTGTTTCTAAAGCGTTGCCAGTCATAAAGGGACTTGACGTGGTAATATCTGTTCATTCAGACACTTACAGACATGCTAAGAGCATGACGGCTAGCAGGCGCTGCATTTAAGTGCTGTTACTGAGGCCCCCAAATATTGACGGAGTGCCAGACTCTAAGAAACTATTGATGTACGCAGCCGGCCTCTGCTCCAGACACCTATCAGACAGAATCTTTAAATGTCACAGATTAATGAATTTTCATGAAACTGAGAGGGTGTGTGTGTGTTTTAGTGGGAAACAAAAAGAAAAAGAAAGATTCAAAACAATAACTCTCACACAATCCACACTGAAGTATGCTTTATCCTTTTGCAAAACTTTATAGGCTCACAGATTTACAAATATGTAAAATTCAAACTCATAATACCTAAATACTATGAGTGTGAGAACTATTTTATTATCTAATTATTTTCTATGCATGGAGAGAATTTCAGAAAGTATTGTCTTGGCAGCATTTGGTTTTCTGGTTCAGAAAAACAAAAGCAAAACAACAAACAACAACAATAACTGGTTTGGTTGGAGAACTGTCCAGAGTGTTCTTAAATGGGCATCTCTCGAAAGCTGGCAGAATGCTGGCTAAGCCCTACCCCCAACAATGAGACAAGCAGTGGGGTAAAAAAAAACCCAAGGTCTTGTTGGAGGGGAAGGCCGGGCAAAGTTATTTGTGTGCAACGGGTGGTACATGGATCAGAATAAAAGGGAAAACCCTTACTTGTTATGAGGAAATAACTTTTTTTGATAGAATTCAAATTTCAGAGGTATGGTTGAATTTTTACTTCTGATGCTGAGGAAAGTTGTCTCTCTATTCCTAGCACTTGGTCTGAGTATGCAGACCAAACATCTTTAGAATGAAATAATGCAAAGTACACAAAGGAATGAATTTGCAAACCATTGAGTGAAGTACTCTTGATGACAAGAAGACATTAAAAAAGCTTCACTCCCATAGGAATCAACTCTCAGGGACAGGTCATGTATTGATGACACTTGATGACAAAGAAGGAATTTAAAAAGCTTCAATCCCATAGCAGTGGTACTCAAACTTTTCCGGCCAGTGGCTCCCTTAACCCCTGTGGCTGTTGGACATGACTCCCCATCATGTTCCTGAGGGCTGGAAGTGACATCATTAAACAGGACGTGGCCAGAAATATTAACTATATTAAATATATTAAATATAATATTATATTTATTATAATATAATATTAAATATTAAATATATATTTATATTAATCATATTGATTAAATGCAGATCTTAAAAATATATTATTAATACACAGCAATATACATGCTTTATAAATGGTATTGGTATTGGCAACCTTCAGTCTCGAAAGACTATGGTATCGCGCTCTGAAAGGTGGTTCTGGCACAGCGTCTAGTGTGGCTGAAAAGGCCAATCCGGGAGTGACAATCCCTTCCACACCGGGAGCAAGTGCAGTCTGTCCCTGGTCTGTCTCCCTGGCTATGGGCCTTCCTTCTTTGCCTCTTAGCCTCAGACTGTTGGCAAAGTGTCTCTTCAAACTGGGAAAGGCCATGCTGCACAGCCTGCCTCCAAGCGGGCCGCTCAGAGGCCAGGGTTTCCCACTTGTTGAGGTCCATCCCTAAGGCCTTCAGATCCCTCTTGCAGATGTCCTTGTATCGCAGCTGTGGTCTACCTGTAGGGCGCTTTCCTTGCACGAGTTCTCCATAGAGGAGATCCTTTGGGATCCAGCCATCGTCCATTCTCACGACATGACCAAGCCAACGCAGGCGTCTCTGTTTCAGCAGTGAATACATGCTAGGGATTCCAGCACGTTCCAGGACTGTGTTGTTTGGAACTTTGTCCTGCCAGGTGATGCCGAGGATGCGTCGGAGGCAGCGCATGTGGAAAGCGCTCAGTTTCCTCTCCTGTTGTGAGCGAAGAGTCCATGACTCGCTGCAGTACAGAAGTGTACTCAGGACGCAAGCTCTGTAGACCTGGATCTTGGTATGTTCCGTCAGCTTCTTGTTGGACCAGACTCTCTTTGTGAGTCTGGAAAACGTGGTAGCTGCTTTACCGATGCGCTTGTTTAGCTCGGTATCGAGAGAAAGAGTGTCGGAGATCGTTGAGCCAAGGTACACAAAGTCATGGACAACCTCCAGTTCATGCTCAGAGATTGTAATGCAGGGAGGTGAGTCCACATCCTGAACCATGACCTGTGTTTTCTTCAGGCTGATTGTCAGTCCAAAATCTTGGCAGGCCTTGCTAAAACGATCCATGAGCTGCTGGAGATCTTTGGCAGAGTGGGTAGTGACAGCTGCATCGTCGGCAAAGAGGAAGTCACGCAGACATTTCAGCTGGACTTTGGATTTTGCTCTCAGTCTGGATTTTGCTCAACAGACTGATTTTGCTCTCAGTCTGGATTTTGCTCAACAGACTGCCAGGAGATGTGCTAACGACTACTGGCTCCAGCTCTGTTCCGAGATACAGATAGCAGCTGACACGGGCAACATCAAGGGGATGTATGATGGTATCAAGCAGGCCCTAGGTCCAACACAGAAGAAAATTGCCCCTCTGAAGTCTGCCACAGGCGAGGTCATCCAGGATCAGGCGCAGCAGATGGAACGCTGGGTGCAGCACTACTCTGAGCTATATTCCAGAGAAAATGTAGTCACCGAAGAAGCACTGAACAACATTGAGTGCCTGCCTGTGCTGGAAGAGCTTGACAGTGAACCAACCCTAGAAGAACTTCACGTGGCCCTGGACTCCCTTGCCTTTGGCAAGGCACCTGGAAAAGACAGCATCCCTGCTGAAGTCCTAAAATGCTGCAAAGAGATCATCGTCACTGAGCTGCATGAAATCCTCTGTCTCTGCTGGAGAGAAGGTGGAGTACCTCAAGACATGAGGGATGCAAACATCATCACGCTGTACAAGAACAAAGGTGACAGGGGTGACTGCAACAACTACCGCGGCATCTCTCTCCTTAGCGTTGTAGGAAAGCTGTTTGCCCGAGTTGTACTAAAGAGGCTCCAGGTACTTGCAGAGAGCGTCTATCCAGAATTGCAGTGTGGATTCCGAGCCAACAGGTCCACCACTGATATGGTATTCTCCCTTAGACAACTGCAGGAGAAATGCAGGGAACAACGACAGCCACTCTTTATAGCCTTCATAGATCTCACAAAGGCTTTCGACCTGGTCAGCAGAGACGGCCTCTTCAAGATTCTCCCCAAGATTGGATGTCCACCCAGGCTCCTCAGCATCATCAGATCTTTCCACAAGGACATGAAGGGCACTGTTGTCTTCGATGGCTCCACATCAGACCCTTTTGACATCCGAAGCGGAGTGAAGCAGGGCTGTGTTCTTGCACCAACCTTGTTTGGGATTTTCTTCGCTGTCCTGCTGAAGCAGGCCTTTGGAACTGCAACAGAAGGCATCTATCTCCGGACCAGATCAGACGGAAAGCTCTTTATAAATGATCAGCTGCTGATCACTGTTGGAGACAGGATGCTGGAGTAGGTAGATTTTGTCTGGTCCAGGAGGACTCATTTTTTTAAACTTTGTAAGCATACCAATAGAATTGTTTTATCAAATGAACTTTCTGAACAACCAGTCTGACCAACATTACACACACACACCCCTGTGGACCCCAAACCAACTAGTCATTTCTCCCATTCTCCTGGGATAGGATTGAACCCTTTATTAATTTAATGAAATTAAATTTTTCCAGCAGCTGGTGGGGAAAACAAAAATAGACCATGAAAATATATCAGAGCTGATAAGGATTTGGTTAGGAAGCTGATTTGTCTCCTATACTAGGAGATGCACAGCTCAAGCCTATACATGTCTACTCAGAAGTAAGTCCCATTAGAGTCCATGGGGCTTACTCCCAGAAAAGTGTGGATAGGATTGGGCTGGCAATCACTTCATCAATGGCTGATATTCCCTTCAAATAGCAAGATTCATCACTTTAAAAATACAGCCTTTCCTCTTCAGTCAAACAACAAGATTAATAAATCACTTTAAAAACAGTACCCTTTTTCTGCTTTGTTGTTGGCAACCTTCAGTCTCGAAAGACTATGGTATCGCGCTCTGAAAGGTGGTTCTGGAACAGCGTCTAGTGTGGCTGAAAAGGCCAATTCGGGAGTGACAATCCTTTCCACACCGGGAGCAAGTGCTGTCTGTCCCTGGTCTGTCTCCCTGGCTATGGGCCTTCCTTCTTTGCCTCTTTGCCTCAGACTGTTGGCAAAGTGTCTCTTCAAACTGGGAAAGGCCATGCTGCACAGCCTGCCTCCAAGCGGGCCGCTCAGAGGCCAGGGTTTCCCACTTGTTGAGGTCCACTCCTAAGGCCTTCAGATCCCTCTTGCAGATGTCCTTGTATCGCAGCTGTGATCTACCTGTAGAGCGCTTTCCTTGCACGAGTTCTCCATAGAGGAGATCCTTTGGGATCCGGCCATCATCCATTCTCACAACATGACATGAGCCAACACATAAGCCAACACAGGCATCTCTGTTTCAGCACTGCATACATGCTAGGGATTCCAGCACGTTCCAGGACTGTGTTGTTTGGAACTTTGTCCTGCCAGGTGATGCCAAAAATGCGTCGGAGGCAGCGCATGTGGAAAGCGAGTTCAGTTTTCTCTCCTGTTGTGAGCGAAGAGTCCATGACTCGCTGCAGTACAGAAGTGTACTCAGGATGCAAGCTCTGTAGACCTGGATCTTGGTATGTTCTGTCAGCTTCTTGTTGGACCAGACTCTCTTTGTGAGTCTGGAAAACATGGTAGCTGCTTTACTGATGCATTTGTTTAGCTTGATATCGAGAGAAAGAATGTTGGAGATCGTTGAGCCAAGGTACACAAAGTCATGGACAACCTCCAGTTCATGTGCAGATTGTAATGCAGGGAGGTGAGTCCACATCCTGAACCATGACCTGTGTTTTCTTCAGGCTGATCGTCAGTCCAAAATCTTGGCAGGCCTTGCTAAAACGATCCATGAGCTGCTGGAGATCTTTAGCAGAGTGGGTAGTGACAGCTGCATCGTCGGCAAAGAGGAAGTCACGCAGACATTTCAGCTGGACTTTGGACTTTGCTCTCAGTCTGGAGAGGTTAAAGAGCTTTCCATCTAAAAGCCCCAACATAGAGTCTCTTGGAGACACCCAAGATCAAAGCACTGGCACCAGTTCGACCTGATTCTCACCAGATGCTCCAGCCTTCCCAGCATCAAGATCACATGCAGCTATCAGGGTGCTGCTTGTGACACTGACCACTCCCTGGTGTGCAGCAGAGTGAAACTGCAAACAAAGTGACTGTACCACACGAAAAAGGAAGGAAGACCTCGCATTGATACCAGCAAGACCCGGGATCAGAGAAAAGTGGAGGGATTTGCACGAGCGCTTGAGGAATCTCTTCCAGGCCCGGTCGATGCAAACACATCCAACAGATGGGAACATTTCAAGAATGCCGTTTACAACAACACCTTGTCCAACAAGACAGCAGACTGGTTTGAAGCCCACTCTGAAGAGTTGACACCAGTCATTGAGGAAAAGAGGAGAGCTCAAGCAGCACACAAGGCCTGTCCCAGTGAGTGCAACCTGCAGGTGCTCCGAGCTGCTCGCAGCAAGTCCAGCAGATTTTTCTGCTAGTGGCCAAGTAAAGTGTGTGCTTCTCTCTCTCTCCCCCCTCCCTTTGCCAACTGCATGGAAGCAACTTTAAGAGTCCTGATGACTGGTAAAATAGGAAGCGTTTTATTTGGGGAGGGGGAGGAAAGCGGGAAGGTTTGGAGATTGAAAGGAGGGAGTGGAAGAGGGAGGGGGTTGAAAAGAGAGATTTCACTTTGATGAGAATTGATCCCAGGCTGGGAACTAGGAACCAATCAGACAAGGATCAGCAAGGGTTAAGGACTGCGAGCTGAGCATGCTCAGTACTTGCCAAATGGGAGTTGGAGTGAAAGAGCTTTGGAAACGACATGCAGGGAACACAGAAGGCGGCAGCCTCAGAGTGGAGGGAGAAGAGGGCGGGGCGGCAGCAGCCACTCTTGCAGCTGAGCAACTCCCGTTTCTTCTGCTTTAAAAAAAGCACAGACGATGGGCAGATGACAGACTCGTATTCTGCCCAGGGGTGTAACTGTATCGCTGCGAGAGGACATCCTGCACCTCCCCTTTGAGTTCCTGGCGCCTCCCCAAAGAGCTGCGCCGCACAGTTTGAATAACACTGCCATAGGAATCAACTCTCAGGGACATTACATTATACCTACTTGGAAACCACTTAATTCCAGGAAAACGTATGAAACCCATGAACACACTGCTACATCTGAGAATTGTGTGCACACATGTACACAGGCTTCAATATTCTGCTAGAGAGAGAGAGAGAGAGAGAGAGAGAGAGAGAGAGAGAGAGAGAGAGAGAGAGAGAGAGATGTTGGACAGCTGTGACTGGAAGTAACTTCCCAGTACATGTGTACCATTTGTACATATGGTTAACTGCTTACCTATCAACATCATGCAACTATCACAAAGCAATCTATATATAATTTTCATGTGTTTTCTTAAAGAACAGCATTTTCTGTGTGTAAGAAAAAGTGTAATGCCATGACATCACATGACTGTATCCTACATTTTGACTCAATGTGGTGACAGCTAGTGTGTATTAGATGTTCTGATTCATTCCTACACTCCTTAAACTCTTCTGAAAGCATTACTTGCTACTTAGTACTAGGAATTATACATTTCCTTCAGGTCAACCTAGGATCTGAATAGATGTTTAGGAAAGCTCAAGATGTTTTTCCAAATAAAGATCCATCATGCAAGCTACCCATCTGTGAAGAGCAATTTCAGCTGACATGCACAAAAAGTACCAGCATTGCATACATCGAGGAAGGGTACAGTCCACGCTGCTGGCTGTTTACAGCAATTATACAGGTGCACAAATAGAGCAGAAGTTTTCTCTGTTTATCTACTGTAAATGTTTACATTAAATGTGTGACCATAATACGTTCCAACAAGACAAGATGATTCAGTGAACCTCTTCTCTGTGGAAAAAATCAAATCCGCATACATTCACTTCCCTGGCCCTTGGGCATTGCATGATTCGGTGACTATGACTGACATTAATTTTAAAGACAAAAGGTGACAAGGGTGACATTTCAACAGAGTCTTTATTTCTAGATTTTCTTGTTAGCTGAACAGTTTTAAGAGATTTGTTTTTCTTTCTTTACGTCAGGAGTCAACATGAGATATTTTAAAATTTCACTAGAATATTAGAGATAAACTAAATTTTTGGTTTGGGGTTACCCACCTCTGCAACTTCCTGAGCACTTCTCTGCTGCTACTGTGCTGATGTAATCCACAGCTTAGAGTTCACAAATATGGCAGCAAATTTCCCTTTCACGGCTTAATACAAATTTCCCAGAATTAATTCCAGTAAATTCCTCAGAGACATTGCAACCACTATGCAATGTCTACAGACACTGGTGAGCTTTTGGATGGACGTTAATGAAGCTGTAAAAGGAGACTTATGCAGATGTGATTGTGCATTCTCAAAAAGATCTGATGTACATAAAGTACCTTTCTTCCTCCACCGAACATCAACAGCGTTCAAAATTAGAATCTTACTCCTGCTAAGACTGCTTCTACTTGAGCTAAAAGTTAAAAAAAAAATCCTGTCTGCAGTTTGTGATTATATATTTCATTGATTTCAACAGGGCTGAAGTGCAGAAACTTTGTGTAGGAGACTGCAGGCCATAAACCCTACTTTTTAAACACTGCTAACAAATTATTTTCCTGCCATTAGATAGCAGGCAAAGAGAAGAGAGCTTTCTATCAACTACTGACATATGCACATGATGCATGGAAGTCAGGCAGCACAAATGGAGTATTTATAGTTTTGGGAGATATTTTCTCAATTATTTCCAGTTCAGAACTCTATATGAAAAGGTGTCCTGTCAGAGCAAATTATGAAACTCAGGGTGCAATTCAGAGCACCCCTTTGGCCAGCACAAGTCCCTTGCGCCAGGCGAGGAGTGTAGCAAAGGGGCCGTAAAGCACTTTTGCACCAATCTTGGGATAGACAGGGCAGCGCACTGGTTCCCCCATGCCAATGTGAGACATGGAGCCTGGTAAGGTTGTGCCAGCCAAGCTCGGCCGGCGCAGGGGTCAGGGGGGCGTGGGAAGGGTGGGAAGGAGGCAGAAGGGAGGCATTTGGGGCTTGGGAGGGCAGGCAGTGGGCTTTCTTAGGGGCAGGTTGGCGGGGAATAGGAGGCGGAGCCAGGATCTGGCACTTATGCCAGATCCTAGTCCCATTCCCAGGCAGCCCAGGGCAGCCCCAGGTTGCTTGGATTTGTGCCACTGATTTAGGAGGCGCAGATCTGAGTAGTCCCGTTGGGGCTGCTGTGGCTCTCCCCAGAGTAAGGGGAAAAGTTTCCCCCTGCTTTGGGCTGAGCCTCAGACAGCCCAACACTTGCACTAGATACAGCGCAGGCTGCTAGCCCGCCTGTTCCAGAGCACGTTAGGATTGTGCTGCCCCCCTCCCAAACCCACTCCTGACCTGCTTAACTTCATTTGTGTCCCTGCCCAATCTGTACTCCTGTCCCAACAGCAGCACATGGGTAAACCTGTCTGCAGGCCTACTGTCTTCTCAGACTTCCCAATTATTCAACCTCCCATTCCCTTTCAATAGTCTTTAGACTCTCCACTTCCAACATAACCTCCCTATTTCTGTCAACAGCACTGCTTCTCCTGTCCCTAAGCTGCATTGCTTTGGAAGAGTTGCCATGATCACTCTATGATGGATCTTCCCCCCAAGCAGTTAGAATGCTGTATTTGTACACACCACAGCACAGCCAATGCCTAAAATACCTCACAGGTAATAAGTACTCAGGGTTTGTTTCTTGTTTAATAATGAAAGATTTTAAAATCTAGGATTTTGTATTGCTACAGGCAAAAGGAAAACACTTTGCCAAGCAGGGAACTCTATTTATGTGCTGTGTCTCCCCTCACATTTTTTTTTAATTAAGGGGGACCATAGTTCAATGGAAGAACATCTGTTTTGCTTACAGAAAGTCCCAAGTTCAATTCTGAGTATCTCCAAGGTAGGATACAAAAATATGCCTGTTTGTAACCTTGGAGAGCTGCTGCTAGTCTGTGTCAATAATTCTGAACTTAACGGAACAATAATCGGACTCCATACGGTGGTTTGCTATGTTCCTTTTGATTCTGAAGGCATCACTTTAAAGACCCTTTGCTCCTTTTTCTTTCCGCACCCTCTCTTTCCTTTTTTGCCTTCAACAGCTTAACTGAGATGTTTTTTTTCAAAACTGCTGCCATCAAAATGTGAGCAGCACTAAGCCAGATCTTTTTTGGTGTAACACTGCTGAAGCTGTGCTCTGCCTGATTCTCTGTTGCAGACAGATGCAGCACTTCATTTCCTAGGTCTGTGCAACAAAAAACAAAGATCTATCACAGAGGCCATCTGCAATTATCTCTATCATCACAAGTGTTTAATGTATTCCTAGGCAACAGAAATCTGTTTGCCTAAAAGGAGAAGTTGCACAGGATAAGATTTTTGGATGGCTTTGAACAGAAGCCTATTGGACACATTCATCCTATCTCCCAACTGTAAGGCACAATGGTTTATGGAAACAGTAACTATGATGGTTCCTTTCCTTCTAATCACAATTAACAATCCCATTACACAAGAGTGCTAAGATATGTTTTCAGCATTGTGTTTGCTAAAAGCTTCCACTGGTAGAGCTTTGTGGTCTCCTAACACTGGGAGGTCAGACAGTGCTACATTTAAGAAGAAATCAAGGAGAATTGCAGCTCAGGATATTTCCAATTATCTGTGCATGGAGGAGCAGAAAAAGAAACAGATACAGAACAATACAAATTAGATTTCAAAGGGGCCTCCTAGGTCATAAACCAACTTCCTTCACCCCAGTGCAGGATTTTCCCTTCCACTGCCTAATCTCTTTGTTGTGTCTGTCCTCATCAATGAGTCCATTCATTCCTCATAATCAGCTCTGATTAGTGTTACTTCACATCAATCTCTTCCCTTTTCTTTTCTGTTTTGCCTGTAGAAGGACTGGAATCAGCTTCTATACACCCCTCCTTGTTAAAAGCTGCACCTCTCCTGCTGACTTACTGCTCTCTCAATCAAAAGGGCAAGAGGAAACAGTTGGGATTCATTCTTCCCCCTTTTTTGAGAAACTGCACAAATGTCAACTTCCTAAGAGGATGTTTGGCATAGCTGAGTTCAGTCGTACAATGTACAAAGTCGGAATGATCAAAAGTTTGAAGGGCTGCCCACTGCTAAAGAGGAGGGAAAAAAGGAAAGCGGGATCCCTTCTGTAGTTTTAAAGAGAACATGAACTGCCTGTCTTCACGAGAAATGCTGCTTCTATTAAACTGAGACCTGGGAACCAAATTCAGCTCTCACTCCCAGTTTATGCAATATCTGGGACTACATTGATTAAAGCTATTTAACCAGGTCTATTAGTTTTACATAGATGTTTCTTTTTCATACATCTTTAAACGTCTGCTATTATTCATGACAGCTAATTTTTAAAATAAGAATTACACACTCTCTCTCTCTCTCTCTGACTAATAATTGCCTTTATATTACTGAGCCTTTATGCTCTCAGGGATGGTTATTATGAAGCATGCACACATGTACCCTATTTAGTTTTGTTAGTCTTTGTTTTTTAGATATTCCAGATTGCAAGTTTCAATAAAAAGGATTTTTAGAGTGTTTTCCATTAAAAAATAAACTATAGCTAAATAGCATTTCCCAGTACCTATGCTTTACCACAATATAATGGGTTTTAAAGTTAGTATGACCTACGGTTTTTGGCTGCACTCCAATACCTATTAACTTTTTAAATGCTGCAGTGGTTAGTGAGATTTACCCACACATTACAGACAGCAGGATGGCACCCTTTAGGATTACATATTAACCAGCAGACTTCACTCAAGGCTTTTTTCTCAGATATATTATAATATTTTTTGAAAAGTATATTTTATTTAGCTTGGTTTAAGCATATCACATGTATTGAATGTACATAAGGAGCTTACTGAATTCACTACCACAAGATGCAGTGACAGCCACTGGCTCAGATGAGTTTAAAACGGGCTGGAAAAACTCATGAATGATGGGTTTATCAGTGGTTAATGGCCATAATTCCAGGTGGAACCTCCACTTTCAGAAGCAGTACTGCCCAGGGATACCAGTTTCTGGGGTGAAAACGCACAGAAGAGATATACAGTGCTTGTGGGATTCTTGAAAGCATTTGGTTGGACCCTGTGGGAAACAGGATACTGGACCAGATGGGCCCTTGGTCTGATCCTACAGGGATCTTTGTATATTCCAGTGTTTCTCAAACTGTGTGGTACAGGTATCACCAATAAAACTTGAGGTGGTGCCTGATGGTACTTGTGCGGCCCCTGGACACCTGCAGCCTGGCAGCGAGACCAAGGCCGCAAGACAGCAAACAGTGGCTTGATTCGGCAGGCAGAGCTCCGAAGCATGCTTTTTTGCACTTGAAAAAGCCTTCCCATCCACTTGGAGCCTCTTACTGGTGTTTGCTGGATTGCATCTGGCCTCTCAACCCCGATGTCATCGCCAGTTACTTTGATGGTACTTTGAATAAGTGGACCATGTGAAGTGGTACATTGGAGGACAAATGTTGAGAAACACTGGTATAGTCTGTTCTTGATTAGACTGTAGACAGTCTTTCATACAGTTTGCTGTTTCTTTTTAACCACTTTTAAAAAATCATAATTCTCTGCTACTTTACTCTAAAATATAGCAGTCCATGGACAAAGTAGTAGTAGTAGTAATAATAATAATAATAATAATAATAATAATAATAATAATAATAATAATAATAATAATAATAATAATAAACTTTATTTCTATCCCGCCCTTCTCCCTAAAGGGACCCATGGGTGGTTTGTATTAAAGAGTAGCTCAACAATTAACTTTGGCACATTAGTACTTCTTGGCAACCCCCCTGTAATACAGGCATTTCAATTACCTACTTTTGGGACCATGTTGGGGTTAAAGGCATACTTACACCGTGACACTAAGTTAAAGGAAACAACTATCCAGGATTTTTGCTGTTGTTGTGAGACTTCTTTTCTAGCTGCTACCCATTTTCTGTGGCTCCAAATGTCATACTTTGCTGTGTGATCTGCTAAATCTTTGGCTTTTTCATATTTTTAAGCTATTTATAGTATTCCCATGCCTTGAAATTTATTTTTTTCAAGTTTTGAAATCAAGTATGCAAAATACCACCTGATTTGTCACAGACCTCAAAGGCTGAAAGTTTTACATGAGAAATCAGGACTGTTTTTGGTTGGTACCATGAGAATCACACCATTTAATTTTAAGCGGCATATGAAAATCAAGCAATGATTGTGAAGGTCCCAGTATGTGCAACTAGACGGAAACATTGAAGCTTTCAACAAACAGATGTCATGGGTAGAATGGTAGAGATGGGCTAATTCATTGCAATCTTAAAGTTTTTTTTTCACAATGTGAAATTCTTCACATTCTTCACATTGTAGAATTTCTGCCAAAGCCAGGATATTATCCACTACATTACACCATGGTAAAACTATCTGCTTAGACAATTCATGGGTCAGTTCCCATTTCTCTCCCCGCACCCCAAATAGAAACATGTTCCTATCATGCAACAACCTGCCATATCTCTCTCCTGTTCTAATTTTTATCATTATACATATCTTGTTTACTGCTTTAGTTTCCAACCAACTGATTGCATAATTCAACCCTGCCCTGTAACACAAGCATTTCAGAAAGAAGACCTAGCATGGGCGGGGGGGGGGGGCAGAAGCACTCATGTAAGATTGTTTGCTATGCAAGCGTGAAGATAAACAGCCAATTTCCAGGCTGAATGTACTATCACCATGAGTTAGTCTGCTTGCTCTTAATGCTATAGAACTGCAGGGTATAATGATCAGGGCATAGCTCTGGATGGTTTGATTATATTTCCAACTCCCACAGACTGGAAGTGCAGACATAGGAAAGCAATTTTTCTTTTGACCTTCTACATACAACATGTTGCAAACATGAAATTCACTCACACCTCTCCTAGTGTGATGGCTCATTAACATTATATTCCTATAAAGAGCTTCAGTTGAAGTGCCAATAAGTTGTGTCTTGTTTACAGCCACGCAGCAAGTGAGCTGAAAAGAGTGAACTCTTTGGATTTATTCCGAAACAAAGAATGGTTTACTAATTATAATTTCACATGAATCCAGAAAAAACCGTCTCGCTACCCTTTATCCTAATAAAATAAAAATACATAGACAAACTAAGGCACAGTTTTTCAGTCTTCCATTCATGTAGTAAAAGAATGGCATAATTATAATATTTTCAGTGAAAAGTTTTCTTTTGCACGGTGTGCATGTGCATATGGTGTTTATAAACTGTCTTTTAACATTTAGATATTTTATTCATTTTTCCACATGGTACAAGTAGTACACATAGCACTGTTGGAAAGACACCAATCAAATAACAGAGCTTTTTATCTAAGGAACTCAAATGACAGAGGGTTGCACTAGCAGAATGTTAGGGAGCACAAGGCAAGAACTGTTAAGCAATACAGAATCATAGGAGGAGGAGCTTCTTACTTCCCAGGATAATGCATTGCTTTGCATAAAACAGAGAAAACAGAACCCAGTTTTATCATCAACACATAAGTATGGTTTATAGAAACTACATATTCATTGCAGAATTAATTTATGTCTTGGCCACAATAGTACTTGTTCCAGGACAAAGGCCAGGGGAATGAAGGGCAATAGCATGACCTTGATTTCTCCTGCCCTTTCTAATTGTCTAAAAATACAATTTAATGCATGCAAGAATAAGAAGGCAATTACCATGCAAAAGACATAACAGATAAACCAGCTCTGCCCCATTATCATCATTTTTTCCTAGGAGAGGAGATAATTCTATCCAGTGTTTAATCCTGAAGCACCTGGACACAGAATTATCATAGCCAAGCTACTACTACTACTACTATGCATGCTTTCATAATAACAATTCTTTCATTTTGAAGAAGTTCACTTCTGGTCATCATGGCTACAAACTGGACCATACACAGAGTGCAACTTTTCTTAATTATTAAATTGCCCCAAACTCGCCAGGGATGATGGCTAAGGGCCCATTCCTATTGAACATTCCAGCAGTGATGCAGCAATGCCATCAGGGCATGTGCTGCATCCTGAAGTGGGGAGGGGGTGGAGTCACAAAGTCCTCCTCAAGTAAGGGAACATTTGTTCCCTTACATCAGAGCTGCATTATGGTTGCATCGGCAATGGAAAGTTGGATAGGATTGGGCCCTAAATCTCTCACCATGGTAAATGCATGCACACAGAGTGACCTGTGTGCTTTCCAATAAAAGCTTCTGGTAACAGAAAGGGCTGAGAGATTTCCAGATAGCCCACAAATACTTACATTTTTGCTCCTACTTGCTCACAGCCCCAATTACTTGTTGCTTTGGTGCTTTTTGTTTTGTTTTGTTTTTAACTGACAATCTATGTAAAACCTGGGACATTTGACTGGCTATGAACCACCCTCACTGCGGTTTCAATCTGGTGGGACAAAGATATAAAGGTATAAAATGAATACTGCAATCCTGATATAGATCAATGCCCTTCCATATAGCCTGTAGTTTAAACTATTTCATCACAGGACATCAGCAAAAAGTGCAATTCCTGGCAGTGAAGCTTAGATCCTGATCTAAGATTTCAACTTCACTGAAATTTGGGCCTAGAACCAGTGGTGTAGTTAATGATTGTGTAGCCAGGTGCCAAGCTCAAAATGTTGCCCCTGAAGTGATGACATAACCGGAAGTGACATCATACTTGAGCTTTTTAAAAAAGTGAAAATTCAGAAGAACCCACCTCCTCCCACCAGCAGCTCACCACCCACTTGCTCTGCTGCCTCCTCCCAGTCAGTGGCATAGCTAAGGCATCTACCTGATTCAAAGAAGATTTGTAGCCCTGCCCCGAGACAAAATCAAATAAATAAAAAGTTTGGTTTGAGACACTGTGCTGGGGTGAAGAGGGATGGTTATTCTCCCCCTGCTAAATGTAAGAGGGGCACCATTTGAAAAAGTGCACTTTTACTCAGTTAGTAGGGGTAACTGTATTATGATACATGGAAATGAGAGCCGACTCATATTAACACCTTATTGGTTTCATGCTGTATCATGATAACATATCAATAAAACATGTCATTGGCTCTCAGAACAATCAGTCTCAAAGGTCAGTTCTGAGTTAAAGAAATCCACTTTTTGTTCCATAATGCAGTTGTTTTCATTTTCTGGTTAATTAGTCATAACTTTTGATGAAATAAAGATATTCCAATGCAGTTTGTTTCAACCGCATTAAATTAACTTTCAAATGATATATAACATGATGGTATTATTCATACATACCAAGATTTTCACAATTTTGGTCACTAGTGTCAAGTTCAGCTAGTTGTCCCCCTAAAACTTGATGCCTGGTGTAACTGCTACCCCCTGCATCCCCTTAGCTATGCCACTGACTGGAACTTAGTTACAGCTCTGTCACTCAGAGATCAGTAGGGTTTATTGCACAATACATGTGCATAGGATTGCAGCTTAACTCTGATCCTAAGCATTACAAACTGAACATCGGCAACTGGGCCTGCAATCCTATCCACACTTACTTGGGAGCAGGGATGTGTCTGAGTCACACAGTGAGGCTTGATGCAATGCAGAGTAAACTCAGGTTGCTTAAATTGGCTTCTGGATCACCCATGAGGTGTTTGGGGAGCGGGGAAGCGGCAAAAAAAAAAAAGTAAGCAGGCGCACACACACAGAGACACGAGTTTCCAAGTCTTGACTTGTTCCCGAGAAAAACTCCTGAGTCACTTCCGGTTTTAAAACACATATGACTTGAGTCCACATGAGTCACCAAAAATGCGTATTTGGCAACTTGAGTCCAAATCTGACAAATCAGGTCACTCATCCCTGCTTGGGAGTAAGCTGCATTGGCTATGATGGGACTAACTTCTGAGTAGAAATGCATAGGATTGGGCTGTTATTCTTCCATTTCTGCCAATCAGATTGCATTCCCCATGGAAAGCTGACTGTATTTTGCCAGATAAAGTTCTCTTCACCTGGGTATGTGTTCCTTCCTCATGCCCCACATTTGTTAATTTTTCTCCATCATATAGTATTCAGCCATTGAGATTCTAGGCAATAATTTCAATAAGACAAGAGAAGGTGTGCCATAGAACAATTACAAATGTGGAAAGTCTTACTGCAGAAAAAGTGGCTGTGACAATAACTGTTCTCCAGTAAATATGGATTTGTATTCCTTTTCCTGAGAGCAAACTCCTTCTGACAGAGTTTCAGATGTACAGTACCAGTACTTGTGCATGAAGATTTGCTGCATTTGTCTCTGATTGTTTATGCTCTTTCCCCCCATTTTAGATTTCATCCTGCATGTATGAGTGCTATTCACCTGTTGTATTTTGGAACATCACACTGCTCTTGCTACCAGATCTGTTTTATCATTTATAGGAAGAAAAATGAAAACTTTAAGCATAGATATATGAGCATGCAAGCCTGGGAAGGGGGCAATTACTGCCAGGCAGTATTTTCAGCTTAAAACTCCTATAATTTAAATAGCCACTTGAGCTCTGCTCTTGCAGTTTACCATGTCAATACAACATCTAAATGAAATTACAACCTTCTGATATGCAGCAGGGTATCTTTTCTTAACTGTGTAATATACACGGCAAGGAGAAATTGCTATATGTAGGGCAGTTCACTAAGGCAGAGTTTATCCTAAGAATGTTCCCCCTACTATGTGATTAGGCTTGTTGTTTCCTGGATAACACATCTGATGACTCAGGGTGTGCATGATACCCATGTTTTAGTGAACTCAGACATGTGCCCTGAAGTACACTGGGCAATTCACTGCCACAAGCCTTCAGCAATACAATTCCTCTGTAATTTGCACTGACTTTGTTTTGCCAGCAGCACAAACCCATGCTAAGCACAGGAACATATGCACATAATATAAAATTCTGCAACATGCAGAGAAGAAAATAAAACCAAATAATGCACCTGTGGGGGTATCTTATTAGATGCATTTATAAGTCTTATTTTATGGCACTGGTCATTAAAACACGTGAGGATCTCCTGAACACAATGAAAAGTCAGGAGAGTTTCAAAAGCAGCTTGTAAAATAGTTGCTGGTTTCAAAAGAGAGTTGCTGATAAAAAAAAAAGAAATAAAGAGAGAAGTTCTGCTGGGCACACACAAACATAAACACATTCCTGAAGATGCTCTCTGGGTTGTGGCCTACTAGACCTGGGGTAAAGCAGCATGTAGATAGGATAGGGGGAGATGGTGCAAAATACACATTACTCCCTGTTGGGAACATAAAATAAATTTTCAACGATGACATTAACACATAGCCTGGAAGTCTGTTGTGTTTCTGACTTTGCATGTATTTAGCATCACATGTGCATTTTCTCCAAGTTGTCTCTAAGCATAAACACACTTGTGATGTCCCTGGTGTCCTTTGGAAAGTCCTTAAACCCTCTCCGTACACTGACACTCCAGGGAATCATGTGGTAAACTTGGTCAGATGGTGTCTAGTTATGCTAGAACTATGGCTGGGACACAAGTCAACACCAAGCACACAAAATTCAAGAGCTGCCACTATCTACAGGGTTAAAGAGAAGTAGGATTCTTAAGGGACAGAGAGAGTTAACTAAATATTAGGTGGAATGTTGCCAACTTCTAATATCTAACTCCCCAACTCCCCATACACTTGGGCAGGGCTTTTTTTGTAATGGAATGCACCGGAACGGTGGTCCAGCACTTTTTTCCCCCCTCCTCTCTGCCCCCACCTTTTTCCCCCCTGCCTGCACTGCCCTGCCCCCTTTTTCCCTCCTCCTTGCCCCCACCTTTTTTCCCCTGCCTGCACCACCCCGCTCCGCACTGCTGGCTAGGGAGGGATTCGAACCTCCAACCTTGTGCTCCACAGCCCAGCACTCTCTCCATTGGGCTATAGGAAAGCCTATTGTTAAAGTGTTCAGAACTAATATATAAGGTCTTGAGCCCAGCTGGTGGCTATCAGTGCCTCAAGTGTTAGTTCCAAACACTTTGAGCCTAAGAGCTCTAATGGCTCAATGGCTAAACTGCAGGTCTGTGGAGCCAGAGGCTAGGGGTTCAAATCCCAGTGAGGAATAATATTTTTTTTTAAGGTGGGAAGGTGCTCCATGGCTGCAAAATATAAAGGTTGGTTGCTAGTTGCCAAAAGGGGGGCCAGTTGAGGCTGCAAAACTCCTCAAAGTTCAGTCCCAGGCAGGCTCTTTTTTGAACTTTTTTTTTTTTAAGTCCCAGGTAGGACTTAACCCACAGCCTCCAGTAGGGGGCTCATTCCAGGAGCTTAGCTTAGCTTAGACCTGCAGTTTAGCCATTGAGCCATCAGAGCTCTTAGGCTCAAAGTGTTTGGAACTAACACTTGAGGCACTGATAGCCACCAGCTGGGCTCAAGACCTTATATATTTGTTCTGAACACTTTAACTACTGTATAGGCTTTCCTAGAGCCCAATGGAGAGAGTTTCCTATAGCCCAATGGAGCACCTCCCCACCTAAAAAAAATGGGGTGTTTCACTCCAGCTGTGGCAGGAGTGCTTTTGCTATCAGGGAGCTCACACGGGATGGACGTGTGTGAGTGTGTGTGTGTGTGTGTGCGCGCGCGCGCGCGCGCGCGTATAAAAAATGGTTTAAAAATAAATAAATAAATAAATAAATAAATAAATAAATAAATAAATAAATAAAAAGTTGTGAGTTTCTGCACCTATTTTTTTTACAAAAAAAGCACTGCGAATAACTACTAGACTGTAAGGACAAGATCAGATAGACTCCCACCACCAAAAGAACAGATCTCCTTAACTAAGACATTAGGCTTAATAACACACAGAGTGGCCATGAAGGAAATAAAAAGAGTTCTAAATAAAAAGACTTTATGATTCCAGTTCATGTACTTGCTCTAGATCAGCCATGTTCAACCTTTTTCAGCTCAGGGCACACTGTCACTAAAATTGTCAAGGCACACTCCCAGTTTTTTACTTACCGTACATTAAATTACTACATTGCAATTAATTTTTAATTAATATAATTACGATTAAATCATTACATGACAAAGGCACAATCCTAACCAGGTCTATTCAGAAGCCCTATTTTGTTCAATGGGGCTTACTATCAGGAAAGTGTGGTTAGGATTGCAGCCAAAGACTGGGGGGACACTGGGGGGAATGTGCCTGTGGGACTTACTTCTGAGTAGACATGCCTAGGATTGGGCTTTTGGTTGCACTCCTTTTTCTCAAATACACGAGCAGGCAACTGGCACTTCTCTCTCCTCCTCTCCCCCACCCCACCCCCTCCCAGAGGCACATTCCCCCCATCTCATAATTGCAGTTACCAGCTCTCCTACTATCCCTTTCCTCACTTGTCTGCACCTTCCAAAGGTCCAGAATCACTTGCCTCACATTCTCCCCCCATTCCCTGCTTCTGTATTTCAGAAAAAAGTGTGACCAAAAGCCCAATCCTAGGCATGTCTACTCAGAAGTAAGTCCCACTATAGTCAAAGGGTCTTACTCCCAGGCAAGTGTGGCTAGGATTGCAGCCTGAGAGCCCAATCCTGTGCATGTCTACTCAGAAGTGGTTGGCAACCTTCAGTCTCGAAAGACTATGGTATAAGCCTACAGCACCCAGTATTCCCAGGCAGTCTCCCATCCAAGTACTAACCAGGCCTGAACCCATTATAGACAATGGGGCTTACTCCCAGGAAAGCGTGAATAGGATTGTGGCCCAACGTCCCTTCTCTGAAAGGCAAAGGCAAGACAGGGAGGGTCACATTGGGGAGCTGCAGGCAACTGTAGCAAGGAGAAGGGACTTTTGTGGACCCTCAACCAGCCCATTCTTAGGCTGCTGGCCTCAGCAGACTCGTTTGTACCTGCTTGCCTGTCCCTGGTCCCCTCGTTTTCACTCACTCCGCCCAGACCTCCTCCAGGTTTCTCTCGCTGCCCAATCAGCACACAGGGCAAACAACAGACTTGATATCCAATCCTAGGCGGGTCTACTCAGAAGTAAGCCCCATAATAGTCAACAGGGCTTACTCCTAGGTAAATGAGGATTGGGTTGCAGCCTTCCTCTTGCTCAGCCGCGGCTGATCCGTTTTCGCCTGCCATGTAAGGGTCAAAGCAGCCGCTTCTCCGCCTGCGGCTGCTGCCTACTGCCTGCCTCCTCTGGCCCTGCAGCACACCTGAGGTTGCCTTGCGGCACACTAGTGTGCTGTGGCACAGCGGTTGAAAAACGCTGCTCTATATAGTATAACAGACAGGCAGGTAACAGCTTAAGCATCTACAGAAGTTTCAAAGGAAAAGGCAGTAGTTCTGAGTCACAAATTTCTTGGCAGAAGATGCAGAGTGTAAGGTATCAAGGGATGATCTCCAACAAGGGTCTCTAGCAGCTAGGCCCAGGCAACATTTGCCACTTATGATACCACTTTCTTCTGCATCACAATGCCATCCAGATTATAGCAAGGGAGAAAAAGCCAGAATACCTAGAGAACCAATAGGGTAGAGGTTCTCAAATTGGGGCGTCACGACATCCCAGCTAGGGTGCCCTGACCACTTATCCCTTAACGGGTGGGGAGGGAGGGAGGTAGGAGGGGGGAGGCTTCCGCAGGGCCCTCCAAAGCATGGTGTCTTTGAAAATATCGATTGTGACCCACTTCCGGTTTTGCAATTTCAAACCAGAAGTGGGGCACAATCTATATTTGCAATGTCAGCGTGCTTTGGGGGGCCCTGCGGAGGCTGGCATGGGGCTCCCAACCCCCCGGGAGGCTGCAGGAAGCTCTGGTGAGTCCAGCTAAGCCCCTGCTTCTCTTCACAGCGACACAATCCTGGTGATTGCGTCACTGCCTCCCCCACGAGGACTTACTTTGGGGCTCAAACTCCCTTGGAGTTTGAGAACTGCTGCAACTGCGGTTTAGCTGGTGTTAGGGCACCAGGAAGGTGGGTCCCTACCATATTGGGGCAGCAGCCTTTGTAAGACCTCCAGGGTCACACACACCTGGCCCTGTCTTGTCTCTTTGGGGCTGTCCCCCTCCTTCTCTCACAGGCCTCAGAGCAGAGACAGAACGGGGGTTTACAGCACCCTAGTTCTCCTCAGCCTCAGGGACTTCTCGAGCCTAAAGGAGTTCTGGAGCAAGGGTGTCAAATTCGTTTCATACAGAGTGCTGAAATCAGCATTCATGGTGCTTGCTGAGGACAGGAAGTGATATCCGGATTCAGATTCAGAGCCTTTACTGGCATATAAAAACATATAAAGACTCATTCTAATAAATGTATTATATGGCTTCCTGAATACATGACTTAAGGAACAAAGCAACCTGTTTAGTGCAGGAGTGCCTCCTGCGACCAAATGCCTAATTGGGACAAGTGCAAGGTAAGTGAGTTCAGCAGCAGGGCGAAGAAGCCAGGGCCCCAGATATTGCTCTTCACTTCCTTGAGAAGAGGGGCAGCAAATACCAACTAAACATAGCTATGCAGTTAGACAGGCAGCAATGGGGTGGGGACTATCCAGTGTTTTGCACTGAGCGTCACATGTATGACTATATGCTTGTGGGGTGTAAGTCATGGGTTGCCCTCCATGCAAGGAGCTCCACGTTTGTTCCCTTGAAGCCTTGGTTGCGAAACTAGGGAAGCAGAGGCAGGAAGAGGGACCACAGGGAGACTTCCGGAGATGTGCAGGCATCACCCCACCCTCAGGCAGGCAGCTCCTCAGTTGCCGGGGTAAGACGTCTCAGAGCTGGAGGACGCCATTCTGGAGAGAAGGGAAATGATCCCCCTGGGGACCCCTTCTTCAGAGGACGGGCCTGTATCCAGTCGCACTAAGGATACAGTCGCACTAAGGGTACTCGTTGGCAGGAGGGGGGTCGGGGGCTTCTTGTAGTGGACGATTCAATTGTCAGGAATATAGAGAGGGGGGTCTGTGACAGATTTAAGGACCGCACGGTTGACGTGCCTGCCTAGTGCAAAGGTTTCGGACCACATCTCATCTAGATAGGCTGGTAGAGAGTGCTGGAGAGGAGGTAGCTGTTGTGGTGCATGTCAGCACGGACAACGTGGGTAAATGTATCCGTGAAGTCCTGAAGGCCAAATTTAGGCTGCTAAGTAGGAAGCTTAAAGCCAGGATCTCAAAGATAGAGTTCTTGGAAGTGCTACCTGTTCCACGTGCAGGGCCAGCTGGGCAGGCAGAGCTCAGGGTTCTCAATGCGTGGATGAGATGGTGGTGTAGGGAGGAGGGGTGTAGCTTCATTAGGCACTGGGGAACATTTTGGGACAAGCAGGGCCTGTACAACAGGGATGGGCTTCACTTGAACCAAAATGGAACCAGATTGCTGGTGAATAACATTAAGAAGATAGCAGAGCAGCTTTTAAACTGACCCCTGGGAGCAAGCTGAAAGGAGCTGAGCAGCATTTGGTTCGGAATTCCTCATCCCCAGGGGATGAGGAGGGGGAAGTTAGAGAACAAGAAAATGACAGAGTAGGAATTAGGCGTGGAAGCACATGACAGTCAATCCAGCAAAATGGGAGGTTGTGGGAATAAAGGCACAAATAAACAGCCCTTTTGGGGGAACCCCATATACAGGTGCCTTTAAGCTAATTCGCAAAGTCTCTGAGCAAAGATGGGAGAATTGGAATGTTTGGTGGCAGGGAAAACATTGATATAGTGGGTATAACAGAAACCTGGTCGAATGTGGAAAACCAGTGGGATACTGAAATCCCAGGTTATAAACTCAGAGGAGGAACAGGGAGGGGCGTTTTGGAGGAGGGGTGGCTATTTATGTCAAAGAAGGTGTAGAATCTAAAACCTGAAGGGTATCAAAGAGGGACGGGATTATAATGATGGGGGATTTCAATTATCCTCATATCGACTGGATCAATTTGTTCTCTGATTACGAAAGAGAGACCAGATTCCTTGACTTGCTAAATGACTGTGCCTTAGAGCAGCCAGTCATGAAGCCCACCAGAGGACAGGTAACTCTGAATATTGTGTGATACTCAGGACCTGGTAAGGGATGTAAATGTTACTGAGCCACTGGGGAACAGTGACCATGCATTTCACAATTCATGTCGGGGAAAGAATGCCAAGCGAATCTGACGCAAAAATTCTTGACTTCCAAAGGGCAGACTTCTCTCAAATGAGGAGGCTGATTAGAAAGAAGTTGAAAGGGAAAGTAAAAAGTGTCCAATCCTTCTAGAGTGCACAGAGGCTGTTTAAAACAACGGTAGTAGAGGCTCAGCAGAAGTATGTACTCCAAAGGAAGAAGAGCTTGACTAAGTCCAAGAGGATGCCGGCATGGCTAACGAGCAAAGTTTGAGAGGTTGAAAAGGGACTTCCGTAGATGGAAGTTCTGTCCAAATGAAGAGAATAAAAAGGAACAAAATTCTGGCAAAAGAAATGTAAGAAGTTGATACAGGAGACCAAGAAATACTTGAGGAACACATGGCCAGCAACATAGAGGGGAATAACAAAAGTTTCTTCAAATATGTAAGAATTAGGAAATCTGCCAGAGAGGCAGTTGGCCTACTAGACGGTGAGGGAGGAAAAGGAGAGATTAAAGGGAATTTAGAGATAGCAGAGAAGTTAAATGAGATTTTTGCATCTGTCATCAGGCAGTTACCATTACCTAAATGGTCCCTCCTGACTAATGAATTAAGTCAGATAGAGGTTAAAAGTGTAGATAATTTAGACTTAATTGATAAATTAAAGATTAATAAATAACCAGGCCCAGATGGTATCTACCCAAGAGTTATTAAGGAACTGAAGAATGAACTTGCTGATCTTTTAACTAGAATGTGTAACTTGTCCCTTAAAAAGGCCACAGTGCCAGAGGATTGGAAGATAGCTAACGTCACGCCACTGTTTAAAAAAAGGAAGGAGAGGGGACCCTGGTAATTATAGGTGAGTCAGCCTAACGTCTGTTCCTGGTAAGATAGTAGAAAGCCTCATTAAGGATAAAATCTTAAAACACAATAGAAGAACAAGCCTTGCTGAGAGAGTCAGCATGGCCTTCTGTAAGGGTAAGTCTTGCCTCACAAATCTTTTAGAATTCTTTGAAAAGGTCAACAGGCATGTGGATGCGGGAGAACCCATGGATATTATATAATCTGGATTTTCAGAAGGCATTTGACATGGTTCCTCACCTTCTACGTGTGCGACTCATGAGTTGCTGAGTCACAAAAATCATGCATTTTTTGTGACCCAAGTCTGAGTAACCTATTCCAGTTCCCAACACTGCCAATGGCTGCCAAGTTCAGAATTAACTCAGTGAAAGATAGATGTGTAACATTTTAAATTTGGTTGAAATGATGAGAGCATACACCAAGCCACCTCTCAAGCCAAGTAGTGCAGTGGTTCTCACACTTTTAGCACCGGGACCCACTTTTTAGAATGAGAATCTGTCAGGACCCACCGGAAGTGATGTCATGACTTGAAGTGACATCATCAAACAGGAGAATTTTTAACAATCCTAGGCTGCAATCCTACCCACATTTTCCCAGGAATTATTATTATTATTATTATTATTATTATTATTATTATTATTATTAACAGTATTTATATACCGCTTTTCAACAAAAAAAGTTCACAAAGCGGTTTACAGAGAAAAATCAAATAACTAATGGCTCTCTGTTCCAAAAGGGCTCACAATCTAAAAAGATGCAAAAGAACACCAGCGGACAGCAACTAGAAAAGACAGTGCTGGGGTGAGGAGGGCCAGTTACTCTCCCCCTGCTAAAAAGAGGAGCACCCATTTGAAGAAAGTGCCTCTTACCCAGTTTGCAAGGCAGGAATAAATCCCATTTACTATCATTGTTAAAAGCATATACAGAGTAGCCTGTTAAAAGTATAGATCTGTAACATTTCTCCAATGCAGTCACATGCCATGGTAGCATCAAGTCTAATAAATTAAAAATTAAATATTGAAATGAATGGGGACCCACCTGAAATTGGCTCGCAACCCACCTAGTGGGTCCTGACCTACAGTTTGAGAAACACTGAAGTAGTGTTTTCAGGTGATTTTCTTTTAATATATTGTCTGCTGTGAGCTACCTTTGGAGCTCCTTTTGGGATCAAAAACTGTAGTATATGTATTTCATAAATAAATTAGTTTCCAGCACAGTGAAAGTATGTTCTTCCACCATATCTAAAATGTTGTTTCTGCTTCCAAATCACAGATTGTATAACATAAAAGTTAAAAAGTCATAAACCATAAAATGCCTTTATGAAAATCCTAGACTGCCTACCTATCCCCATTAGAAAATGGAAGTATTTTATTTGCAAGGATAGGTATACTATGTTGTTCCACGTACCTATTGTATATACTCTGTATGCTGGAGTAAAAACCCCTGAAATCCCCTAGAGCCTCTCTTATCACTTACAAAACATTTTTTTTGCTATGCTGCTTGGGATTTTCATGAAATTAGCATTCATATGTCATTTTGGAAAGTTCACATCAATAAAAATGTTATACACTACTCATAATTAGTTTACTATTTCCTGTACAGCAATATGACATAACTGAGGTCCAGAAAGAGTTTTATTTATAAACAGTCTGTACTAAACTACTGAGAGGCATACTAAGAAATGTTCATAGAAAAATTATGATTTGATCAACTATACATGATCTATATACAACAACTATTCTTGGATGCCACTGTCTTTTCCCAGGACACATATTGTAATTACTGTGATGTGGAAAAATGCCCACAAAAATATTTTGTTTAGGAATACAGTGGTCTATTCAGAAGTAGGTCCCATTGAGTTTAATTGGATTTACTCTTGGGTAAGTGTGTATAGGATTGCAACCCCAGTCACAGAACAAGGGCAGAACAACTTGGTGATAGGGGAAAGGCAGATTGGCTCCAGGAAAGGGTTGGTACGGTGGTAGCAGCACCTGCCAAATAGAAGCCTCCTTCCCAGACCCAATCCTGTGGTCCTGGTCCACGTGAACAAGCACCAAGAATTTTGCTAGCATCCATGGAGGTTTACATCTGGGTACAGGAACAAATTTGTACTCAACAGATAGGTGCAATGGCCTCACATTGTAAAAGGCTGCAGATTTGATTGGAGGAACAGTGGAGGAAGAAGGGGTGTTTAACTCTTTCTCCTCTGGCTATTTTCCCTCCCCTCAAAATCTCTTTCTTTAGCTATTTTTCCAGCTGAGGAAAATGTATCAGAACTCATCAAGCGCATGCATAGAAGATTCACTCAGAGTATATTTATCGCATGTAAATTATTCATATCACCTCACAAGAAAAAAGAACAGAAGGGGGAGAGTTAAAAAAAAAATAAATCCTTCGATGCAAAAAACACAGACCTCCAATCTATAAATGAACGACTTTTTCCTATTCCCAGAGGTTGTTTTTACAGAAGCATTTTCTTTTACTATGCATTCACTGGAGAGTTTCTTTTCTGCTTGGCTGGGCAATCAGGTATTCAGAGCATAATGTAAATGCTCAGAAACACAGGCATGAAAAGTTGCCAGACAAAGAATCCAAGTGAAGGATTAACATTTTCTCTTCCTCCCGACCCCCTCTAGCAGCACACTCTTGTCTCCTACAAGCACCCTTGTTAAGCTACTGCTAAGGCTGACACCCACTGGTGACAGCAGGAAAGCCCACCTCTGCAAGCTGAAGTCAACCTAAACACTATTGATTGGTCTGTCACTAGCAATGACTATACAGTAAAGCTTTCTCAGCTCTATCAAAGCTGCTAAAATCTTCATCCTCTAAGTGAGATAAGAAAACAAGTTTTTTTAAAAAATTTCCTGCTTCGCTTCAGAAGCACCAGCAACAGCGTCCTCGACACAGCAACTTCTTAATCCTCACCACTCACCAGGGTTGTAGTTCCTGTTCCAAGTGATGACGAAGGAGTCTCTGTGCCTCTCGAGAGTGACAAGGCTTGGCTGCTATGCCTGCCTCAGCTTTCTGAGTTCACAGGGATCCACAGGGAGTGCCGAAGTAGAGGAGGAGAGAGGTGGGAAGGAAAATAACTGAAGCCTCTTAACGATCAAACTTCCACTAACTAAGAGGAAACGTCTTATAAATAAACAGAAAGAAAAACAAAACAAAAAATCCATCCTGTCCTGCCAGAGGAATGTACATTATTGCCTCTTGATGGAGCATTTTACACAACACTAGAGAAGCAGCCACAGCACTTGAAACTACTTCCCTGGAATTTAAAGGGAAAGAAAGAAAGAAAGAAAGAAAGAAAGAAAGAAAGAAAGAAAGAAAGAAAGAAAGAAAGAAAGAAAGAAAGAAAGAAAGAAAGAAAGAAAGAAAGAAAGAAAGAAAGAAAGAAAGAAACTTGGGCAATTCATGTAGTTTCATGTAGCAGAAAAACAAACTGTCTGAAATCAATAGATGTCACTGTTCCAAAACTGCAGCCTTCACCTAACTATTCTTCAGCATAATTGCTACTTAATCATTGGATTCATGTGAAGGTTTCACTGGTAATGAACTTGGAAGCCTAACAGGTAGGTTCTGCTCGTTCAGAACTTGTGAATTCCAACAGAAGCAAAAGAAGGGTTATATACTGAGGAATATCTCAGAGAAACTAAGAGCATGGCAGTATGGGGAAAAACACACACATACCAGAAAAACACTCCTTCCCCCTCAAAAACCTTTTGATGCTAACAGACTTTGTCCTCAGAAAATTTTAAACAGCCAGTTTAGATTCTGTTTTTGATTTTGCTAAAATCAATTTTAAAAATCTATAAGCCCTCTATGTCCTTGACAACCTCTCTATTCTCACATCTCGCTACACTCCTGTCCATCACCTTTGTTCCTCCGCCTTCACAATGCCCAACAGCCCAAAGTTCTCCTGCTCCCTCAAAGAGCTCCACTTCCCTTTGTGGTTTCTACTACTGGCCTTTCTAGATCACCTGCAGGACAACTCCTCTTTTTACTGCCTTCTAATCCTTACTTAAAACCCACCCTTTCCATGTTGGCTTTGGGATTTCACCCTAGCCCCTACACCCTATTGCAACTAAGCCAAAGTATGTGACATAATTGCATATTCTTCCTCATTTACCTTCCCTCTATCATCTCCCTTCTGTTTATTTTTAGACTGTGAGCCCCCCTCAGGGTACAGACCACCTGTCTTCTCTTGTATTGTAAATTGTCATGCACAATGATGGTGCTGTTACATATAATAATTTAGAATATACTTTGCCATCTCTTATTCTGCAAAGTGAAGAGAATTTGGTGATCTCTGCAGTCTTCTAAAGAACTGTTATTAAAATATAGACTACTCCACAACAGGTCAGCACAGGGTTTAGTGTCCCAGTTATTTGGTCACTCTTCACAATACATTGATCCCTGAAATAAGCTACCATCATGCAGGCAGGCTTATCAATTGCCTGGGAAATCTCAGAGAATTACATGGGAGATCTCACATTACACAAGGGGAATACAGACAAAGAAAGGGGACAATGAGCTCCTGGATAACGAAAGGCAAGATACTGAAAGGTGCCTGGAGTTTGAAGTTGGGGACCCAGGTTCCTTAAGGAGCCTAACAGCATAATCCAGCGGTTCCCAAACTCTCTGCGAGTTTGGAAACTGCTGCAAGTGCTTGTGGGGGAGGGGCAAAGGCAGTGACATGATCACCATGCTATATATAATATATGCATGTAAGAATTTTACTTTTTAAAAAGATTTTGATGCTGCCCTCTCCCCCAAACATTTGGATACCCAGGGAGGCATACAACCATTAATTAGTATGCAATACCATAAAAACAAATCACAATAAAAGGAGCAATCAGCCTTAAAACACAATACATAAGAACAGAATGAAAAGCAATAATAAGTAAGACATCAAAGCCAACCAAAACAAACAAACAAAACATACCAGAGCAAATGCATAACCAGACAAAAAGGCTTAGAAAAGCAACCAACTGAAACTAAGGTGGGAATGTTGGACTAACAACACAGAAACTGGATGCTGCTCTTGTGGGTCTTTTCTGTTCCATTAATTTTTAAATTTCCAAATACTGTTTGAGGGGGGAGGGGATTGTTCAGATACTACTCATTTGTACAAACCAATAAACATGCATTAAGAAAAGAAGAAACCAGAAGGCCAATCAGAAGAAATCAGAAGGCCAACGAGGGTATAGATCTCAACTTAATTGCAAGTTCCATGGTATCAGAATTTTCATTCTAGAAGATAAGTATTTGCATATATCTCCAGTTGCACTGCTGCTTGCTGTCTGCCTCTTTCTCTCAGCTGGAACCTCAGCAAGAGCAATTCATCCCCGCAGTCACTCCATTGGAGGAAGAGATGCCTGGTGATGATGGGGGAAGATCAGGAAAAAGTAGGAGACACATGAAAGTACAGGTCCAGCCTTATTATACACGGATTTGGCTCAACACAAATGGCCACTGCACATGAGAATGAATGTGCTGATCCCTGGAGAAGGGGAAAAATGCACCCCTTCGAAATGCTTTTCTCACTGTTGTAATAATAACAATAATAATAATAACTAGGTATTTATATACCACCTTTCTGGTCATCAGATTACTCCTCTGACTTTATTCAAGGCGGTTTACACAGGCAGGCGTATCTAAATCCCTCAAGGGGATTTTTGCAATAATGGAGGTCTTCAATCCCTTCTAAAAACTTGAAGAAGGGCTTTATAAAGAAGTTAGTAATACTTAGATTGTTGAGAATGCATTGTGTACCAAAGAGAATACCCAAAATAGTCAAGGAAATGCCCAGGTGCCTCAGTGGCCTGAAGTCTGATATATCTCATGTTGTAAGATTCGGATTTGATACAATAATAACAATAATAACAACAACAACTCAGTATTTATATACCACCTTTCTGGTCATCGGATTACTCCTCTGACTTTATTCAAGGCGGTTTACATAGGCAGGCGTTTCTAAATCCCTTAAGGGCATTTTTACAAGGGGATTTTTACAATCATAGAGGTTCTCTCTTTCAAGAACCAACAACATTTCAGAATGGATCTTCCTGGTTTGGTCTCACTTCTGGCCTTCAGTTCTCCCACGCAGGCTGACAGGCAGCTCCATCTCTCACATGGAGGGCAGCCAAGATGCTTCTTGCTCACACCAAGAGCAGGTGGAATCACTCAGCTCGGCTTGTCAGCTGCTTCAAGGTCTCGCCACTCTCAGCCGTCCAGGGAGCTGCCGGTGTCCTCGAACTGGCGACCTTCTGATGTTATCTTCAGGCTAACGGAGGCTCTACCCTCTAGACCAGACCTAATTGTAGGGATATTTATCTCAACATGATGAGAAGGGCCCTTTAAATCAAAGGAAAACAGTCCTTTACAATAGTTAGAAAGAGGGCAGCTAGCTGACAATCCATCAATCATTCTCTCTTCAAGGACCCCCTCCCTTTCCCCAGAACAGTGAAAGAAAGGTAATCCTTTCTAAGCACCTGGAGAGAGACTGATTGTTGGATAGAGTCTTAATGACTCTATCTTAACATCACAAAGGTCAGCAAGGCTGTTTTTAAATCACTAGAGCAAAGAGACTTTGTTTTTTAAATTGATTTGCTATAGTGCGATTTTTGCCATCCATTTGAGTTCTGAGAACGAACCCATGTGAATAATGAGACTCAACCTGTACAATGCCACTGGCATCAGTGGGTTGGTCAAAATATGTTGGTGGGTTGGATATGGCCTAAATGCCACAGTTGGGAACCCCTGCTCACCTGAAACAAAGCATTTAGGGGTAGTTTTGCCCCCCTTTTGCGGTTTCGTTTTTCAACATTTTGAAGTTCTGGAACCCTCTGGAATTCAAAATCAATCCAGACCTCCTGTGTTGGTGGACCTATTCTGGCTACAGTTCTCTCAGTTCTGGTGATGAAACAGAGCAGTGGTTCTCAAACTCTCTGGGAGAGTTTGAGCCACAGTAAGCCCTTGTGAGGGCGGGGGGGGGGAGGGGAGGCAACAACATGATTCCCAGGACAGTGCTGGTAAGGGGGGGCACAGGGACTGGCATTTACTTACTGGTCCATGCAGCAGCCTCCCGAGGGTGCAGGGATCCCTGCACAACTATCTGCAGGGCTCCACGAAGCTTAGAAAGTTAAAGCGGAGTCATCGCGCTCCACCTCCACAAAACCAGAAGTGGAGCGCGATTGCTCCGCTTTCACTTTTTAAGCTTTGGGGAGCCCTGCAGTGGTCGCGCAAGGGGGCAGAGGCCAGAGCCCTCAGGCTGGGGCATCACGACGCCCTATTTGAGAAGCCCTGAAATAGAGGAACCGATAAACTACCAAAGACTGTTCAAAGCAAAATAAAGCACTGAAGTTCTCATTTTCATCCCTTATCCAATATCACACCATTTTCTCATTTAGCTAAAATGTTTACCTCTTCTTTACTGAAATCAAAACTGACAAGGACACAAGAACTGAACAATGAATAAGAAACACACCTCCCACCCCAGCCCCCAAAAGGCAGAGACTCCATTTTGAAATAGTAGGTTTTAATCTCAGAACTCATAAACAGAGCTAACATTTTCTTATGAAAGTGGATTTTGAATTTACAGGATCGATAATAATATTATATTTATTGGTATAAATAATAGTACACTTTCATCATTTGTACATAATACATATAAATATTATAAAATTAAATTAACAGTGTTGTAATTTTTATTATTTACTATCATAGAGCTATCATAAACAGAAGGAGCCACACCAACCACAGATATAACAGCAATTATTGCCTTTCCAGCTGGAAGCAGGTTTTGAGTTATTCGGAACTCTGCTTCAACAAGCTTCAGTGCCTAACCACTTCTACTTTTATAAATGCATTGTCTACACCTGTATCCTGATGGTTTTAAGTGTCAGCTGGGTTAAGCACGCAACATCTACTTCATTTTTCTATTGCTCTGAGTATTTCAGTCTGACAAAAAATGTCATAAGCTTCCTTCGGTATTTTAAAACAAGCTGGTCCAACAAATGGCACTGTCACATTTGCTTTGTTTTTCTTATCCCGTAGAACCAGCATAATTACAGAAACTGTGCACGTATCATGTACTTCAAGATGTCAATGGGATCCACTGTGGTAGAAGGCAACCAGCTAGTGCAGCTGGAAGCATTTACTGAAGAGGTACTTTCTACTGCTGCTTTGATGCAATCATACATTGTTACCTTGCTCCAGTCCTGCAAGTCAACTCAGACTGGGTAAGCCAGTGTTTCTCAAACTGTGGGTTGGGACCCACTAGGTGGGTTGCGAGCCAATTTCAGGTGGGTCCCCCTTCATTTCAATATTTTATTTTTAATATATTAGACTTGATGCTACTGCGGCATATGACTGCACTTGGGGAAATGTTACAGACCTGTACTTTTAACAGACTCCTATGTATATGCTTTTAACAATGATAATAAATAGGACTTACTCCTGGGTAAATGTAGGTAGGATTGCAGCCTAGGATTGTAAAAAATTTCCCTGCTCAGTGATGTCACTTCCTGTCATGACATCACTTCCGGTGGGTCCTGATAAGATTCTTTTTTTAAAAAGTGGGTCCTGATGCTAAATGTGTGAGAACCACTGGGGTAACCTAACCTCTCCCTGCTGAACATGTGGCTTGCAATGAGTAACTATTGCTCAGAGGGAAGAACACTTGCTTGGAAACTGTCATCAGCATGTCTTGCTTCCAATTAAATAAGTTGCACATGGAGTTGCCCAAATATGTTCCCGTACTCATCGGGGACAGAAACAAAAGTAAAATTCCCTTAAGGAAAACTACGGAGAAACTCAAGACAACAGCTATGGGGAGAAAAAGATGACCCAAAACTTAGATCTTGCAGCTCCTCTTCTAGATTTCAAAGTGTTAAAAAGAGAGACAAATGAATTATGCCATTTCCACAATTACTTATGTTCCTGTGACCAATTGACAAAAACTGTTTCAATTCATAAAACAATAAGAGACAGGAGGGCAATTATGTTCCTTGAATGTTCTAACATTTCCCATTTGTGCCCTTCTTTAAAGTTTTAATTTGGTAAAGGTTGTTCGCAGCTTTGCTTTTAACAGGTCACAAGTAACTTGGGATGCAATATCTCATATTTCATTTTCTCCTGCTGGTACCACTAAATATTTTATCTGCCTTGAAAACAGCAGGCTGCTTCAGCAAGCCCCATATTTTCCCCCTCGGTGACACTGTTTCTTCACTGGTTCTGGGGATTAGTTCTTCAACATTAGACCACTTTGCTTGTACCCAATTAAGTAAAAGTAATCAACCAGCCATTGAAATAGCTCTACACTGGGTACTACGTGTTCTTGTGCTGTGTCTTTTGGGAACAGTTTTTAAAATGTATGTTGTTATGTATGTTAATAAAAAGAATCCTCTCACATATAGTCCAGATTCTTCACTTTCTTCACAGTAATTTAGGATAATCATATTTCAAAATAATGTATGCTTCCTTTTACCAATGTTTTTTCCACATCTCTCAACTTTTTGATAACTACGGAGAAAACTGGGTGTTGGATATCCATTCTACAGCCTGTGGTCTCCTACCACTCTTAAGCAAGATTCTTGCTTAGTCATCATGAAGCAACTTATTCTAAGCATATGAAGCTGCCTTACACCAAGTAAGATGATGAGAGATCATCTACTCAGCACTGGCTTCCCTGATGGAAAGCAGCTCTCCAGGGTTTCAGACAAGGGTCTCTCCCAGCCCTATCTGGAGATGCTGCCAGGGACTGAATGTGCAGCCTTTTAAATGCCAAGCATGTGTTTTGAGCTATGACCTCATTACCAGAAATTCCACTGATTTAAACAGGATTAATTCTGAATAAGAAGTTTGCCAAACAGAACTTAATTGCTAACTGGGCAAATGGGCACTATTTAAAGAGGAGGGTCTCTAATATTTAGCAGAGGGAGACCACCTGTCCTTACTCATCCCAGTATAGTCTCTCTTCTACTGGCTACTTGCTGGTGTCTTTTCTTCATCTTTTTAGACTGTGAGCCTTTTTGGACAGGGAACCATTTATTTTTGCTAGGGAAACCGTTCTGTGAACTCTTATTGAAAAGTGGTATATAAATATCTGAAAATATCTGTAGTTGTCATAATGAAATGATGATGATGATGATGAAGATACATTTTGTCATCCAGTTCTTCATTTACTAATGGTCCAATCCTATTCTCCCCCCCCCCATCCGCTGGTGCAGCCGAGCTGAAAAGACATGTGCTGTATCTAGTGGGAGGGGGCAGAGTGGGAGGCTTTGTAAGGAAAGGGGGATTTAAATCGCCTTTCCCCTCCATAGACTTCCTGCCCTGCAATGGTTCTCAGACATGTTTATGGTTCTCTTTAGCTGGTGCAAGTCAGAGGAGAGAGAGAGAGTTGACGTGTTGCTGCCAGGATCCAGCATGCGCCCTTTGCTACTGGACCCACCCCCTGACTCTGCCTCGCTCTTGCATTTTACAGCAGCCAGCCCTGGCAGAGAACCTAGTGTGCAGCCCAAGACCCATTTCTCTTACTCAAGTGATTGTTGTGATGATATAGTAACTATGGCCCATTAATGACCAGAGACAATTGTGATGGGACGCTTCAAGTAACTAGGTAGAAAATGTGGCCCTTTGTAAGCTGTATACCTTTTTGAATGCTACTGTTAATAGTTTAATATTTGCCTGCAGCATTCTGCATTTTTCATAAACGTTTATGATACCCAACAGATCTGTTCTATTAAACTAGAAACCGACAATCATTTGTCCTTTAGATAAATGTAGTGCACTGGCAGTGCTTATACTTAAGTGGCTGTGCAAATTCTGCTACATGAGATCTCTTAGGTAAGCTACCAATAATTCATCCCTCCTGGAGAAAGTATCTTCATAAGTGGGGGGAACAAAGATCCAAGATATTCACTTTACATGAAATGGTCACCCTGTGGCCCTGCTCATAGTAAAGGGAGGTGGGGGATAATAAAGGGTCTTTTCAGTTGGGGTGATTTACCTGTGGAAAAACCTCAGTCTCTCAGGTCTCCTCTGATGTCTTTTAGAAAAATCCTAAAAGGCTAGACGTGATCTGAACCTCTTCTCCCCTCTTTTGCAAGGAACAAATATGAGAGGAGAGTTTCTGTAGCTTGTAGTTCTACATGTGTAGTTTCTATAGTTGAAATTTTTAAGGGTTGCTTACCAGCCAGTCATTTTTCTTTTCCAGAGAAAAGCCACGGCTCTGTGGGTGGTAACAGCCATGACACTTCAAGAGTTGCTGCTTTCCCTGGCAACTGGCTCCAGCGGGCTGCCACCTCCACCCCCCCCCAACAAAAAACTACAGTGGAGTATGGCATGATGCAACAGTCAGCATAAGACAGCTTAAAATGCTCAACGTTGAAATGCAAGACTTTTTAAAAAATAAACATAGAATATTATTAAAACAATTAGTATTTTTATTAGCGCTGAGTTAAAAGGGGGATATAGGGACATGGTGGTGTGGCGGGTTAAACTGCTGAGCTAACAAACTTGTTGACTGCAAGGTCGGCAGTTTGAATCTGCGAGACGGGGTGAGCTCCTGTTGCTTGTCCCAGCTCCTGCCAACCTAGCAGTTCAAAAGCATCTAAATGTGAGTAGATAAATAGGTACCACCTTGGTGGGAAGGTAACAGCATTCCAAGCACTTAGGAATCTAGTTATGATCTAGTCCAGATCTAGTTATGCTGACCATAAGACCACAGAAGCTGTCTATGGACAACACTGGCTCTCCAGCTTAGAAACGGAGATGAGCACTGCCCCTAGAGTTGGACATGACTAGGCTTAATGCCAGGGGAACCTTTACCTCAAAGGGGGGATACATTTTGTAAATATTTTCACTTACAATGATAAATACTCCCCTGTGCAGAAATTTTTTACACCCTTTAGTGAATGGGTAGGAAACTGTTTGCAAGTGGCCAGGTAGGAGAAGTGAAAGACAAAGGAATCCATCTCTATTTCTGAGGCAACTGGGTTGCTGCTCCCTCCCTCTGATCCAGCCACATGTCGCTCATTACTTGAGGCAGAATGTGGATGTGCCTCTGAATGTGTATCGCCATCCATGTTCTGTCACAACTAGTTATGAACAATAACCCATGACTATAGGGTCAGGGTAAAAATTTCACTGTGCAACATAGGTGGGGAATGAAATTGCCAGAGGAAGGATGAAAGACAAGGAGTAGCAATCTGATTGCCTGAACAACAAGGATGTATTCTTTCTTTGCTCTCCCCCTACTGCTGTCCCCTTTCAGAGTGAGTCAGGAGAGGGCTTCATTTGCTCTCAGTGATGTCTCAATGTAGCCAAAATAGATTAGCTACCTGATGCTGCAATGTTATTAGGTTTACTAAGTGAACCCTGAAGGACTGGGAACAGGGTGATGAAGAAGCTCTTTCCAGTTACATACTCTAAAAATGACCAAAGCAGTTGGAAGAATGAACAGCTGAAAACAAGTATTTAAAAAAATGCACAAAATAGTGGAAGATGTTTGTGCAGAGATGTATTTTCCCCCTGCCATGGAACCTTTCACAGCTAAAATTAAATCTCACAGAAGTATTAAGATTGAGGTGAATGGAATACACATGATCCTCGGACATGATCTAAAGGAGTGTGGTGAAGCTAAATAGGCCAGGTCTGATCAGTGCCTAGGATGATTCCCCCATATATGGAAATGAAAAGTGGTATATATACAAAATATAAGAGGGAGACCAATTTCCATTTAAAGCTAGGCAAAGGAAAAAGAAAATACACGCATTGCCATGTCTATGGTTAAAAAAAAATCTTCATCAAAATACCTGGACATTTACACAAGAAGCATCAGCCATGTTTTGGAATAGGCAAGCGAACAATTTTCATTCTATTGTGCCCTTGTATTTGAAACCAACTTTTCTGCTGTGACCCTCTATACTTACCCTGTCTGTTCCTCTAACCAGTGACATGCCTTTTCAATCTGCCTTCCTGGGGTCTGCATTTGATTACAGCATTCATGTTCTATTTAGATTCTTTTGTACCATGCCCTGTGGTGCTAGTACGAAAGGTGTTATTTATAAAATGTAATTCTGTTGTATTGCAATTTGGATTCAAAGAGGACAAGTAATATAAAATACTTAGTTTATTTAATAATTTCTGGGATTTATTAAATCAGGTTCTTTACAAGATTAGTGCTGGGAGGTAGGAGGAGGTTATTAACTAATAAACAGGCTTCAGGCAACCCCCCCACCACTCCCCTACGAAATATACATTATTTAAACATTTTCTCTTTGGAGAGCTGTGCATCCAGTTCAACATTATCTCCTGTTTAAAAAGGAATTACAAACCACCATTTTAAAAGAAATCTTGAGTTTAGAATAGAGACAGGCAGCCCAATCCTATCCAGTGCCAGCACAGTGCGGCTGCACGGTACGCTATATCTAGCACTGATTAGGAGCAGGCTGGAGGTGTCCTTGGGATAAAGGAATGTTTGTTCTCTTACCCGGTGTTGAACCCCAGGCTGCCCAATGGGGCTACTCAGATCTTTGCCAGTGAAATCACTGATGCAAGTTCAAGAAACACTGTGTAGGGCTTCCAGGTCTGATAAGAAGCTTAAATACAGTGGGGGCTTCCTCCAACGACCCTGCCCCCTCCCAGGCATGATCCGCCCCATCCCACCCTCCCCCACCCTACAGCCCCTCTCTGCCCTTCCCGTCCTGCGCTGCTCTGTGCAGTATTTACCTGCACCAGTGGTCACAGCTTCAGATTCAGCACTGGCAGAACAGTACAGTCCTTCCCGCCAGCACACCTTATTTGCCAGCATGTAGGATTGGGTTGCAGGGCTGTAATCCTATCCACACTTACCTTGGAGTAAGGCCCACTGACTGCAATAAAACTTACTTCTGCATAGACATGAATAGGATTATGCATTTTCAGCTCTACTTTTCTTGTACAAATATTCTTTAGTAATACTTATAGAGCACAGATCACAGACACAGACCATTTATGGACTCTGCAGTGCTGCCAAAAGGGGAGGGTGGTACTTGGATGCTTTCAGCACGAGCATAAGGACATATCAGTGCTGGGCAAATCAGGCAAGGCTTGACTCTAATCAAGTCACGAGTTCCTGCCCCCACAACTCAGCTCAAAAACAAGTCATAACAGGGGCACTTTTCAAGTTGCTCGGAGTGTTTCGTGACTCAAATCGACTCCAGTCACAAGTCTTTCTCTTTAGCAAGCAAGCCACAATTCCATGGGGGGAAAAAAACTGCTGCTGCTGGGCTCTCTCTCTCTCTCTCTCTGTGCGTGCGCGTGCGAGAGAGAGAGAGAGAGAGAGTTCTCTTTAAACACTCCCTTGCTGTTCCCATCCTACCTAAAAACAAGGCGGGAAGGGATGGGACAGACTGCGTGAGAGTGAGGACAGAAGCGGCAAGAGGGGGGAAGGTCATGGGCAGCAGCTGCAGGGCTTACCAGGACAACTCAATCCTTTGCAGTTCTACTCAGAAGTTGTCCCGGTTTGCACCGGTCATTCATCTCATTCAATACCGCCTTCCAAGTAACAACGGAGCTCACAGCAGCCATGCAGTTGGAAAATGTGATTGCTATGAAACTCCTCCCCACTTCCCTGCCTCTGTTTTCCCTGGGCTTCTCCAGGCAATTCCAAGGCACGAACCTCCTTTGGCTCCTCCTCCTGCCCTCTCTCACCCAAAGAAAAAAATCAGACCCCTGACCCTTCATCCAATGATCATTCGTTCCTTCAGAGATGGGCAAGAGAGCCTATTCCCCCCCTCTCCCCCCTGCTCAGATGCAAAAGCAAACATTACCCTTCTGTGCCTCCTAGTTGGAACCTCCCTGCTGTTCACTCAGTCTAAATGATGGCTCCACAAGGTCGTTCACACAGCGAAAAAAATAAGCAAGCACACCCAGATACAGACAGATTCGAGTCTGCATGCAGGGGACTGAGTGCCGAGTCAGTAATCTCAGACTCAAGTCAATTTCTGAGTCATTGGCGCGGCTGACACAAGTATACATAACTCAATTGAAAACACTGATTTTTGCAACTCAGGCTCAAGTCATCTGACTCGAGTTCCCATTTCACAGAATTGTAAGTGGTTAAGGCAGACCAATGTACGCAATGCATACATTGTCAAAACCACACTATTCATCTGCCTAATTGGAAAGGGGAGTTGGAATTCCTTCTCAATCCCAAATATGGTAAACTATCTTACCTAAGTAGGAGAAAAACACTTCCAAGTCCTTCTAAGAGACATGTTATCAGGAACATGAGCTGTAACCTCACTCTAGTGCTGAAACCCTCAAGTCAGATTCTCCTGAGCTGCTGTGCCAACACCGAATCAAGCTGATAGCTCAAAGCCAAAGAAAACCAGAGTTTCTTCAAGTCAATTTGTTCAGAAAATGTGAATATCTAAAATTTTATATAATAATTTTAACCTATTCTCTTTCACCTCTACTTATTTTCTTTCAAATTCTTCTACATAGTTTGTTTTTATCTCTGATTCCAAACCAAATCTCTGAAGCAATTTGTCTAAAAATCTTCTGAAACCCTGAAATGAAGTAAGACTGAAAAGCTGACTGCCAATGTAATCTGCCAGCAGCACAAGGTCTTTTTACAGTGGGCAGATTCAGAATTTCAACAAGCACAATTTCAAATGCAACAAGTATGAATTTCTTTCCAGACACTCACTTTGAATATTTTTGCCCATTAGTGTTGCTATGCCCATTTTCACTAAAGTGGAACAGAACTATTTCAGCAACAGTGAAAGGAGGAAATAAATTTCAAATACAAAACAGGTTGGACCATGAACATAAGAACAGCCCCACTGGATCAGGCCATAGGCCCATCTAGTCCAGCTTCCTGTACCTCACAGCGGCCCACCAAACACCCCAGGGAGCACACCTGATAACAAGAGACTGGCATCCTGGTGCCCTCCCTTGCATCTGGAATTTCCTTATTCGTTGTTTTCAGCATCCACTGGGGTTCCAGGAACAGAACCCTCGCAGATGCCGAGGACTGACCCATATGTGAGATACTCTGAGCTGGTGCTTGGCATAAAACCCCTTGTAAAATAATGCTATATTGCCAAAAGCAGGTAATGATAACAGGCAGTTAAACTATCACCAATGTTGTATGCCACTGTAGGCAATGTGGCAGATAAAGCAACTTCTAAAATAAATCAATACATTTAAAACATTGGTCAAAATTGATAGCAGCATGTAAGCCACATCACAGGCTAATTGTTAACTTGGGAAATATTCAGACCGAGAGAGAGAGAGAGAGAGAGAGAGAGGAAAGCACAGCTGAGCCAGAGCAAGTCCTTACATGCACATAGATGAAACTGTCAGACTATGCTTCATATTTATTTACAGCAACAGTCTTTAGCTTCAATGGCAGCTGGATAGACCTGACTATAATATACAATTGATTTTTAAGTACCGAGTCAGAGCAAGTGTGAGAGTATGAAATCTGCAGTGTGAAATTATTGATGATCAGGATCTTTCTGGGCACAGATTCCAGAAAAAAAATATCCATGTTAGTCTGGAACAACAAGACAAAATGTTCTGTGTTGCCTACAAAAGCTCATGCCAAGATAAACTACTTAGTCACTGACTGCTTATCACAAAATAGGATAAAAGTGACCCTATATTACCTTTGTCCCTGTAAACCTGTAACAGCACTGGATAAAGGTAGTACAAAAACTATTTAGTGTTGTCTAGAGGAGTCGTATTTTGAGGTTTGGAAAAATGTCACTAAAACAGCAGCATCTTTAAGGGTTTGGGGATTAATTATGCCACTTCAGACATAAAGGTTAAAAAGTCACCCAGAAAGACATTCTAGACAAGCACCCCATCTACCAGTAGTATTTTCCTGTGCTACCAATTAATGTCCTTTTCCAATTATCACCCAGAGCCAGTAACTATCTATGTACCAGTAACTGAGAAGTACTTTCTTGCTGTTGCATGGGAGATGGGGAAGGGGTTCAAACCAGGAAATCTGACAGCAAGGTCAAGGTATCTTACTTCCTAAGTCACAAAGGCAGTTTACAGGGAGTGACACAGGCTGGGCCAAACAATGCTGCACCGCAATATCCCCTTCCCCGCAACTGAAGTGGGAAGGAAACTGCAGTCAGTCAACCTCAGAGAAATCAGGTGATCGAAGGAATGAATGGGGCCCTCCTGGCTCTATATAACAACACTCCTAGGCTTAGTTCCCCAGTCTGAGCAAATTCTCAGATTAAGTAACTGCACAAACTATCTTGCTGTGTCTTGCCTCACCCTGCCTTGCATCAACTTCTAGATTCAATAACTGACAAGGAGGGTGGTCCTGGAGGCCAAATTTAGGCTATTAGGTAGGAAGCTGAAAGCCAGGACCTCAAAGGTAGCGTTCTCAGAAGTGCTACCTGTTCCACGCGCAGGGTCAGCTAGGCAGACGGAGATCAGGGGTCCCAATGTGTGCATGAGACGGTGGTGTAGGGAGGAGGGGTTTAGATTCGTTAGGTACTGGGGAACGTTTTGGGACAAGCAGGGCCTGTACAAGAGGGAAGGGCTTCACTTGAACCAGAATGGAACCAGACTGCTGGCGCATAACATTAAAAAGGTGGCAGAGCAGCTTTTAAACTGATCCCTGGGGCCAACAGGAGCCAAGGGGCATCTGGTTCGGGACTCCTCATCCCTATGGGACGAGGATGGGGAGGTTAGAGAACAACAAGACAAAGGCAGAGTAGGAGAAGAAATTGGGAATGGTAGTATGATGGGATGTGATAGACGGTTTGGCACAGTGAGAGGATGCAGGGACAAAGGAGCTAATAAGCAGCCCATCTTGGGGCATTCCATGTACAAATGCTTTTATGCAAATGCCCGAAGTCTCCAAGCAAAGATGGGAGAACTGGAATGTCTGGTGACTAGGGAAAACATTGACATAGTGGGCATAACGGAAACCTGGTGGAATGCGGAGAATCAGTGGGATGCCGTAAACCTGACCAAGGAATTAAGTCAGATAGAGGTTAAAAGAGAAGATGTTTCAGACCTCATTGATAAATTAAAGATCAATAAGTCACCGGGCCCTGATGGCATCTACCCTAGAGTTATTAAGGAATTGAAGAATGAAGTTGCTGAGCTCTTGACTAAAATATGCAACTTGTCCCTTAAAATGGCCACGGTGCCAGAGGATTGGAGGATAGAAAATGTCACAACAATCTTTAAAAAGGGAAAGGGGGGGGGGACACAGGAAACTATAGGCCAGTCAGCCTAACATCCATACCGGGTAAGATGGTGGAATGCCTCAACAAAGATAGAATCTCAAAACACATAGACGAACAGGCCTTGCTGAGGGAGAATCAGCATGGCTTCTGTAAGGGTAAATCTTGCCTCACAAATCTTTTAGAACTCTTTGAAAAGGTCAACAGGCATGTGGATGCGGAAGAACCTGTGGACATTATATATCTGGACTTTGAGAAGGCGTTCGACACGGTCCCTCACCAAAGGCTACTGAAAAAACTCCACAGTCAGGGAATTAGAGGGCAGGTCCTCTCCTGGATTGAGAACTGGTTGAAGACCAGGAAACAGAGAGTGGGTGTCAATGGGCAATTTTCACAATGGAGAGAGGTGAAAAGCAGTGTGCTCCAAGGAACTGTCCTGGAAGCAGTGCTCTTCAACCTCTTCATAAATGACCTGGAGACGGGGTGAGCAGTGAGGTTGCAAAGTTTGCAGACGACACCAAACTTTTCCGAGTGGTGAAGACCAGAAGTGATTGTGAGGAGCTCCAGAAGGATCTCTCCAGACTGGCAGAATGGGCAGCAAAATGGCAGATGCGTTTCAATGTTAGTAAGTGTAAAGTCATGCACATTGGGGCAAAAAATCAAAACTTCACATATAGACTAATGGGTTCTGAGCTGTCTGTGACAGATCAGGAGAGAGATTTTGGGGTGGTGGTGGACAAGTTGATGAAAGTGTCGACCCAATGTGCGGCGGCTGTAAAGAAGGCCAATTCTATGCTTGGGATCATTAGAAAAGGTATTGAGAACAAAGCTGCTAATATTATAATGCCGTTGTACAAATCGATGGTAAGGCCACACCTGGAGTATTGTGTCCAGTTCTGGTTGCCACATCTCAAAAAGGACATAGTGGAAATGGAAAAGGTGCAAAAGAGAGTGACGAAGATGATTGTCTGGATTCTTTTCAATCTGGCTTCAGGCCGGGCTTTGGGACGGAAACCGCCTTGGTCGCCTTGGTGGATGACCTACGCTGGGGACTGGACAGGGGGAGTGCGTCCCTGTTGGTCCTGCTGGACCTCTCGGCGGCTTTCAATACCATCGACCATGGGATCCTTCTGGGCCAATTGGCCGAGTTGGGAGCTGGAGGCACTGTTTTGCGGTGGTTCCGCTCCTACTTGGAGGGTCGGTCCCAGATGGTGGTGCTGGGGGATGCCTGTTCGACACCCTGGCCCTTGAGATGCGGGGTGCCACAGGGCTCAATTCTGTCCCCCATGCTATTTAACATCTACATGAAACCGCTGGGAGAGGTCATCCGGGCGTTTGGAGTGGGGTGCCATCAATATGCCGATGACACCCAGCTCTATCTCTCCTTTCCTCCAGACTCCAGGGTGGCGGTTGAGGGCCTGGAGCGCTGTCTGGAGGCAGTGAGGATCTGGATGGGGGCTAACAAGCTGAAATTAAATCCGGATAAGACAGAGGCTCTCCTGGTTCGGAAATCCTCGATGCAGGTGCTGGACTATCGGCTTGCGCTGAATGGGGTTGCACTCCCTCTGAAGGAGCAGGTCCGCAGCTTGGGGGTCCACCTGGACTCGCAGCTGCTCCTGGATTCCCAGGTGGCGGCTGTGGCTAGGGGGGCCTTCGCTCAGCTTCGGCTGGTGCACCAGCTGCGGCCGTACTTGGATCGTGCAGACCTGGCCACGGTGATCCATGCCTCTGTGACATCGAGATTAGATTACTGTAACGCGCTCTATGTGGGGCTGCCCTTGAAGACGGTTCGGAAACTGCAACTAGTGCAGAATGCGGCGGCCCGTGTGGTTACTGGAGGTAGGCGGTTCGACTCTGTCAGTCCGCTTCTCCAGCGGCTGCATTGGCTGCCCATTCGTTTCCGGGCCCAATTCAAAGTGCTGGTATTGACCTTTAAAGCCCTATACTGCTCTGGACCAGGGTATCTTAGAGATCGCCTGCTCCCGTACAATCCGGCTCGTCCTCTTAGGTCATCAGAGAAGGCCTTTTTACAAGTGCCGCCGCCTAGGGAGGTACGTGGGGCGGCGGCAAGAAATAGGGCCTTCTCAGTAGTGGCACCAACGCTATGGAACTCCCTTCCCCCTGACTTAAGAATGGCTCCCTCTCTTGAGACCTTTCGGCGAGGCCTGAAGACCCTTCTGTTTAAACAGGCCTTCTGAGTTCTCGGCCTTTTAACATCTTTTTAACATCTTTTAATATTTTTTACAGGCCTGATTCTTTTATGACTTGCTGCTGCTCTATGCTCTTTTTTACCTATTTTTTTACTCTGACTGCTGTTTTTTATGATGTGTTAATATGTTTTTATTTGTTTTTAAATTATGTTTTTATATGTTGTAAGCCGCCTTGAGTCCCTTTGGGGAGAAAGGCGGGATAAAAATGAAGTTGTTGTTGTTATTATTATTATTATTATTATTATTATTATTATTATTATTATTATTATTATTATTATTATTATTATTATTGCTGGGCTGGGGCACCTTCCTTATGAGGAAAGGCTACGGCGTTTGGGCCTCTTCAGCCTAGAAAAGAGACGCCTGAGGCGGGACATGACTGAGACATACAAAATTATGCAGGGGATGGACAGAGTGGATAGAGAGATGCTCTTTACACTCTCACATAACACCAGAACCAGGGGACATCCACTGAAATTGAGTGCTGGGAGGGTTAGGACAGACAAAATAAAATATTTCTTTACTCAGCGTGTGGTTGGTCTGTGGAACTCCTTGCCACAGGATGTGGTGATGGCATCTGGCCTGGATGCCTTTAAAAGGGGATTGGACAAGTTTCTGGAGGAAAAATCCATTATGGGTTACAAGCCATGATGTGTAAGTGCAACCTCCTGATTTTAGAAATGGGCTATGTCAGAATGCCAATGCATGGGAGGGCACCAGGATGAGGTCTCTTGTTATCAGGTGTGCTCCCTGGGGCATTTGGTGGGGCCGCTGTGAGATACAGGAAGCTGGACTAGATGGGCCTATGGCCTGATCCAGTGGGGCTGTTCTTATGATAACCAAACCTTAAGAATTTAAGAAGCGTCCCACTGGATCAGGCCAAAGCCCCATCTAGTCCAGCTTCCTGTATCTCACAGTGGCCCACTACATGACTCAGGGAGCCCACAAGACAATAAGAGACTTGCATGCTGGTGCCCTCCCTCACATCTGGCATTCTGAGACAGTGTACTTCTAAAATCAGAGGTTGCACATTCCCATCATGGCTTGTAACCTGTGATGCTTTTCCTCCAGAAATTTGTCCAATCCCCTTTTCAAAGCATTCAGGCCAGATGCTATCACCACATCCTGTGGCAAGGAGTTCCACAGACTAATTACATACTGGGTAAAAAAATATTTTCTTTTGTCTGTCCTAAATCTCCCAACACTCAATTTCAGTGGATGTCTTCTACTTCTGGTGCTAACCCTTCTTAACTGCATCTTCCACTTCTGAAATCTGATCCGCACTCTGTCTCAACCTTTTGTCATTTGCCTCTGATCCCACTACTAGGCCCTGAGAAGCTGATGCAATAAAAGAAGAGAGAGAGAGAGAGAGAGAGAGAGAATAATCATGGAACAGGAATTCTCAAACCTCGCCATTGCTTAGCAAACTGTCTTCATACAATTTAACAACCTGCTTGAGACTCAGCAAATGCAATAGTACTTCTTGGGTGGCCACAGGCTGTTCTCTGTTCCAACCCTGGGAGAGAGGAAGGGGAAGAAACCTTCCCTCCTGTCCAGCAGCCACAGACTGCCAATGGGAACATGCTGGGATTGAAGAGGGATTGAGTCATCGGCAGCTGCCACACAGCTGCCTATTGCAACTGACTGAAAATGGACACTCTGCCTCCTGACAGAATGAAGACAAAGAAAACCCGTGGAGAGGGGAGGCTTGAAGCTGGAAATGGCCACCTGCAACCCAACCCAATAGCTGAATCCTGCCTGCCCCACATTCTAATTAATCCAACTAACAGAATAAAAGTAATTAAGGGCGCAATCCTAACCCCTTATGTCTGTGCTTTCCAGCACTGACATAAGGGCAATGCAGCTCTGAGGTAAAGGAAAAAACATTCCCTTACTTTGAGGAGGCCTCCATGAGTGACACCCAACTGCAAGATGCAGCACACAGCCCACTGGCACTGCTATGCCAATGCTGGAAAGCACTGACATAAGGGGTTAGGACTGCGCCCTAAGGCTGCAATCCTAACCACACTTTCCTGAGAGTAAGCCCCATTGAATAAAATAGGACTTACTTCTGAGTAGACCTGGTTAGGATTATGCCCTAAGGCATTCTGCAGCCCAGATCACAAGGGCAGCAGGATTAAAATAAAACTAGATCTAGTTGAAGACGAGATATGTGACACAGAAGAGAAAACCTGGGACTGAAGTGTCACATGATACAATTTAAGCTCTGTGTTTTACAAAACTCTGAAGTGGCTCTTGTAGCTGTTTCAAAATGACCCCAGAGGGTGGACACTGGATGAACAATGTGTAACATTCGAAAATTTGTACAACTTCACTGTTACTCTCTCATCAGACTTATGTGAAAAAATACTTAACCCATCTTTGCCCAGCCCACAGGTGTACACATTTGGTCCCTATTACAAATATGCAACACTGGGAAGAAATGGCTTAAATGAAGACTTCAACTGAAACTTAGGAAGAAAGGGGAATACAATGTAAAACCAAAAAACCAATATTTTTCAGTACCCTGGCACCTGAAAAAAGTTTCCTCCAACATTGCCTACGAGCTCTAAATAGCCTACATCAATGGTTCTCACACATTTAGCACAGGGACCCACTTTTTAGAATGAGACTATGTCAGGACCCACCAGACGTGATATCATGAAGTGACATCATCAAGCAGGAACATTTTTAACAATCCTAGGCTGCAATCCTACTCACACTTACCCAGGAGTAAGTCCCATTTACTATCATTGTTAAAAGATTATACATAGTAGCTTGTTAAAAGTACAGATCTATAACATTTCCCCAAATGCAGTCACATACCATGGAAGCATCGTGTAACATATTAAAAATAAAATACTGAAATGAATGGGGACCCACCTGAAATTGTCTTGTGACCCACCTAGTAGGTCCTGACCCACAGTTTGAGAAACACTGGCCTACATGCATATATTCATTAAACAGAACACTTGCATTTTCAAAAGTCCACTAAGATGATTACCATCAATCTTTGTTGCTAAAAAAATTGTTTCCCTGGAAAATTAATTTTGGACTTTCCATTGTCAGATGCATTTGAAAGCTATTAAAGTACTCTTTTTGGTGCATGGAAAACATATGTTTTGAAAAATCTTGTTTCTAGCCCTACTTGTTGCACAAAATGTGTGTGGGTTGTGTGTTTTTTGTTGTCTTCCTGTCTGCAGTTATTTACTGGTTTCCTCTGAACAGCTTTTAAAACTGCGCTTTTGCATCCACCTGTTAAGTTAGAAAAAAGCATCTGAACACCATCAAGCCCCAAGAACTGAAGACCAAGGCTGATGTACAGAGAAAGAAAGCCAAGACATACACTCAAGAGGATAAAGCAACTTATTGTGTTATGAACATGGAAATGAAGGCTGAACTGACTGTCCCTCTTGCCGAATCGCTTCTGTGTCAGAAAATCAGTGGACACAAACCACACGTTAGAAATGTGGCAACAGAAGGAAACCAGTGAGTGAATATTTCAGTCTTCCAGGACATTCCAAGCTCACCATCCTGAACACAAAAATAATGTTGAAGGGTTGGACTGAGCGTGAGACTGCTGATCTGGTGTTTGTTTGCACGTTTGGCACAATTTCATCAGGCAGAAGATTGGGGCAGGAGGCAAACTGGCAGGGAACACCCCCACACCACGTGCCAACCCACCCACCTCCCCAAATCCATCAACTGCCTTGTGGCTCCACCCAGCTGCCCATCCTCTTCTCATGCACTCTGTTTGGTGTACATAAAGGGGGCGGGTGGATAACCTCCTCCAGTTCTATCTCTGCAATCTTTCCCAAGATTAGGAGGACTCTTGGAAAAAGCTGCCGCCTTCAGACCCCCTTTCCTTCCCAATAACATGTTGTAAAGTGGCCACGGAACAGAGATATTGATAGTGAGAGGTTCTATTCCCAGAATCCACCCCACTTGCCACTTTTCAACAAACGGAGGAGGAAGACATTGAGAGAGAATGCTCTCACCAGAGAGGAGCAATTTATCTATAAGAATTTATTGTGAATCAAAGAAAGACAAACTAAGGTGGATGGATTTAAGGTTCAAGGATTTAGGCCCCTTCTTTTCCCTATAATTTGAGTATTGTATAAGGCTGGTGCTGGGGCTTCCCTTTACAATGAAACTGTTTAAATTGCCAGTGTCACCTTTCGGACAAATTCAGAACCATAGCAAGATAGTATATGCTGTGTTAGATAAAGTAACTTTAAAATGTGGAATTGGCCACCACAAATGCAAAGTATTGTAGGGACACAAACTCCATTCAAGTGAATAGGAGTCACTCATGTCAGCAATAAGTTCTTGTAGAATCAGACTGAAAGGAAAAAATGAAATGAGGGACATTCAGATTCATCTGAAATGATGAAAAGGTAACAATTCAGAAGAACTGTTTGGTGAGTCAATAATCAGAAGAGCATTAAATCTGTGCTAGTGATATACAGAGGGGTGGAGTGGGAATACAATTAAGAATAAGAGTAAGCATATGGAATATAGAGTAGTAATATGACAGATAATCCTACTTATAATGTTAGAATTTGGCATTTTTGCTTTGCACAAAACTAATATTAACAGATAAGACGAGATAGAACTCTAAGAATTTTGGTGAAAAAACCTGCTCTTTGCACTTTTTTAAAATAGGCATCAGGTCAAAACAATGCAACAGACAGTAAGTACTATGAAGGTAATAAAGTAAGGCTCAAAGTAACAATATTAAAAAAAAAAATGCTGTGGCTCATCTAGTCATAGATTTTCACCCTGACTGGCCCTCCAAGGTCTCCCAGGCAAAGGTCTTGGGAAGTCAAGCTCTCTGAAATCACTTTCACACCCAGAAAGCAGGTGAACAGTCACTGAGTTCCCATCCTCAAGTATCCCTAATGCACATGTTCTAAGGCCAACAGCTCCCATCAGTATCTTCACCAACCTTGCTGCAACACACTATATATCCAGCATCTTTCCTATCCTATTTGAACAGCCCTCAAAAATCTGAAACATCCAGGAACTGACAAATGCATGCTAATTTGAACTACTGCATTGGTTTCTAACTGGCACAAATTTACAATGAATGATATTGTTATAGTTCAAGAATTTATGTGGCCTTTTCTCCTCCTTAATTTCCCAATGACTGCAAGGAGAAGTTGAGTCATCAGGAAGTAATGTGACTCTTTAAAGCAAATAAATGACTAAGCATAGGCAAGTTTTTACTATAGACAATTTTTTTTTGGTCTGTAGTCAATAAAATCACTGTTTCTGTTAAGTCACTTGGCTTTTGAAAGGTAGCATCATAAGGTAACAGCTATTTCAAGTGCCTGGAATTATTTTTGCACTCCGGCATGGAAATATTGGACCCGCCCAAAGCACTGGAATGGCAATGTGCTCTAAGCACTGGAGGATTATTTTCTTCCGCCTTACTTAGTAAGAATGAATATATGACTTGCATGTTGAAGAAGTTTTTAACTGGCCAGAAAAAAACAACCAAAAAGAAAAGCCTCCTTGAAACAAAACAAGGAACAGGACAAGTATCTGTCGATTTCCCAGTCCCTGAAGATGCTCTGTTCAGAGTTTGCTTCATGTAATATAAATAACCTGCAGGGCATGATGCACAACATGAAGAGTAGGAAAAAAGGCAATCCTTCATCTTTTTGTTCATTTGCAAGAATCATTTCCATCATCTGAGGTTCTGCTAATTCATTTTTATCCAGTTTAGTCAGGGAATGGAGCTACTACTGTACAATAAATCCAATTCTATACGAACAACATGACATAAAAGTTATAGTAGTACTACTATAATGTTGAAATCGTATTCTAAGTGATAATGTCTCTCGGTTGTTTTTGTTTTTTTTAGAGTTCTGAAATTATTTTTAAGTTGCAGTTTTTTTTAAGCACTAAGATGAAACCAGAAAATATATTCACTTCCACCACTACTCTTCCCCTATATAGCTATCCTGAGCTCCTATATACACTGTTAAGGCTGCAACCCTAACCACACTTTCCTGAGAGTAAGCCCCATTGAACAAATAGGACTTACTTCTGAGTAGACCTCGTTAGGACTGTGCCCTAAGTTACTGATACAAAAACTCATTGAGATAATCAAGTCAACATGAACCATCCATTGTTGCTGTAACTAGACATCTACATGTCATGAGCAAACCACCCCCCCTCAGAGTCTCATTATTATTTTGTGCCATACAGTGGATAGGGCTGCTATTTCACCCAAATTTTCTTACCAGCCTGTCTGGCACAGGCTATATCTTTAGAAAATTCACCCAAGGCTTCTGATGATGCAGACAGTACTGCTTTTCATGGCTGTGATGAAACATGGGAAGTAGTGGATAGCTTACTATAGTGGTTCTTAAACTTTGAGGGAGCTTTACTCCTTCTGTAAGTTCTTGTGGGGGAGGAGCTAGGGTAGTAACACGACCCCCAGGATTGCGTCGCTAAGGGGGGCGAGGGGGGTGTTTTGAACTTACTTTCAGGGCTGCAGCAGGCCACAGGAGGTGCGGGGAGCCCTGCGCCCTGCACAGCGCTCCGTGAGGGTTGGAATGTTCGCTAAAAGCAGGCGCAAAGCACCTCCTGCAAAATGGAAGTGCTTTGTGCCCTATTTTAGTAAAAGTTCCAAGCCTCGGGGAGTGCTGTGCAGGGCTGTGCAGGGCTCCCCGCACCTCCTGTAGCCTGCTGAAGCCCTGCCTTCTGAAAGTAAATGCAAAACACCCCCCTTCCCCCTCCCCTTCCCCCACTTCCCTCCCCTCCCTCCCCTTAAAGGGATGGGGGAAGCGTTACATGAACTAGTAGGTCGCGACCCACCAGTTTGAGAACTACTGGCTTACTGAAAATAACAGGCTAGGAACCAGTATAATATGTAAGCTTCACTGTATGAGCAAGGATCATGCAGCATTATACCATGCTAGAAAGCCAAGAAGAAAATGGTGAGAAGGCAGTTGGATCAGACTTTAAGTAGTAGAGTGATAATTTTGACCCTACATCTATGTAGTGGTCCAGGTCACTCATGGAGAAGGTAGCGAGGAGGAGGAGTGCTGCAGGATCCTATTATCCTATCCCAACCCTTCCTCTTTCTCATGTGTAACATCACATTTATTACTATTCAGAAGAGAGTTTCGCAAGACTAGAAATCCTAAATGCATTTACTTAGAAGAAACTGAAGAAGCTGAAGTTCAAGGAACTTCTTCCACACCAGTACAGTTCAGATTTGAGTTTCTCCAGTGTCAGTTTTGTTGACACTGGAGAAAACAGACTATGAGGAACCACCCCTTAGGCTAATATGACCATTTTTGTTTGTCTTCTTGAAACGTAATGCTTTCTTTCTTCTGACCATTAGTTTAAGCAACTGCTGCTAGAAACTGCTTTTATTAGAGAAATTATGAAACTTGGATATGTTGTGAACATGCCTTAAACGTCCCCAAAATTCATCAAACACATGGCACAAGTGGCTTTGTTTTAGAGCCAAAGGAGAAAATTCAGACCTAGTTTTGAAAAAGGAAAACTCTACATTAGAAACAGAACAGATCTGCTGTCTCATTAACCTGCACTGAATGATGACTGGATATTTGTGTTTTTCTTAAGCCTGGGAGTAAATTTCTTAAGTGAAGATTTAGGCCTCATGTAGTTGTGTAGAATGTAAAATCAGGATGGTATGTAGCAACACATGGAGCATTGTAAGATATTTTAGGGAAACTTTTTTGTGGATTCTGCCAATAAAAGAGGTTCGGCAGAAGTCAGCGAGAGGGCCTTTTCAGGGCCAGCCCTGGCATTGTGGACAGCTCTACCTGGAGCTTGGAGTGGTGGTTGCTCCCCTCTCTGTATGGCTTCTGTCACCATTTGGGAACCTGATTTTTTATCAGACCTTCCATTAATTGTTATAATGTTCTTAAAATGTTCTCTCAAGGATGGGTTAATTAGTTGTTGTTCTATAATTTGTGGTTGCTTTAATAGTATTGGGTGTGTGTGCGTGTTCGTGTGTGTTTAATGTAAGCTGCCATACATACACGGTGAGGAGGGAGGAGGGAATATAATGTTTTAAAAAATAAATATAGACCATTTCAAGAAGAACAAAATTGGTCATTTTTCAACCTTTTGAACAGCTGGTAAAGATAATAATTCTTCATTTCAGAAATGTATTGGCGATGCTAAAATCAACCATATAACCAAGGCCAGGCTCAATTTGTCATCCCTCACATCAGACAAACCAGGTTTTCCCTGATTTGAACCTCATCTCTGCCATGAACTCATTAGGTGGTCTCTGGCAAGTCACTTCTTCTCCACCTTAACAACCCAGCTACACTATGGGGATAAAATACTTAATTCACGGGGTTATTATAAGGACTCTCTCAGTATAACATCTTTCTATTGGATTGTAACTATGGTAATAATAGTAAGTTTATTTTAGTTATTAATATTTTATATTGACTCGATGTCATTGCTTCTTCGTGCAGAGTTGGTTTTGTAAGCTGCCTTAAAGCTGCCAGTGGAAATGCAAGAAACAAATGTAATGATAATAATGATACATGTAAAAAATAAACAAATAACTTACTACAGAAAGTGGTAGTGAGAGTGAAATAGAAATACTTCTATATTACTCCATATTCTAAACTCTGACTGGCCAATACGTTATAACTTGCTTTATTAAGTAATATTGATTTTTGTTTTATTTCATGATACTTATTTATTAAAGAGATAAACATTCTACTTTTCCAATAGAGTCATGTTTCGCTTACTGACTGGGATGCAGACTGGCACCTCTCGCCAAGCGAGGTTTGACGCTATACAAAGGCTTCAAAGACGAAGGGAAGCTGCACTCCCCTCACCTTTAGAGGCTTGGGGGTGCTTGGAGGGACTAGTGGGGGCATCACATATACGGCCCATCGCTAGTCGGTGCATCGCAAAGCTCCACAAAGCAACGCTCACCTGTAAATTGCCCCAAGTAATTTCCATCAGAATATAACATCCATAAAATAATCACAATATCTTACAATAAAATCAACAGTGAGACTAATACAATAAGAGCATTTAGGGTTACAATCCTGTTCACACTTACCTGGGCTACCTACATCGGCGGATTCAGTCATCCAAGGGCCCCTGAACCGATTCCAGTACTTTCGTTTTTGTTTAGTAGCACTGGAAGTGCTAGTATTTCTTCCTTAAACAAAGCGACATTCTTGCTTAACTGAAAAGCGATGTGTAGGCAACCAGCCTGCACACTAGAGGGAGACTAACTGAACATTAACAGGCAGTGCTTCCTGTTAATGTTCAGTTACTCTCCTGCCTGAAGCATGCAGGCTCTTTGCCTGCACCTTGCTCTTAGGTTCAGCAAGAATGTTACTTAGTTTTGTTTCTGTTTGCTACATTTTTTACAAACTCCCTCCCCCCCCCCCCGCTCTGTTAGGCACTCCAGGCTCCATGAGATAAGCCTGCACTACCCACACAGTACTTGGCACTTGCATTATATACATGCTTTGGTCCTTCAAAGTTGTTTCCCCATTCTTGGAAGGGATTTCTTGACATTTTAACATGATTCCAAACTCAGTAAGGAATTTCAGATTTTAACACCTCTCATTAAGACACTTGCAGACTGTGCAGTCCCTTTCCATGAAGAGAAGATATGGGCTTTGCAGGGAAAGTCTCCGCTTGCCAAGAGCTCTATACCGTTATGTGCTCACACCTGACTTCCTCTCAGGTAGATGTACTTGATGGTCCTGATGGAGGCTGCCATTCATTCATTCATTCATTCATTCATTCATTCATTCATAATTGTTAGCCCTCTTTTGTTCATTCTAGGCAACAGGTTAAGCATTATGTCTCAGGCTGGCTCAAATGTCATGTTCATTAAAAATATCAGGAGGAGGAGGCAGGCAGGAGGTCTAGTCTAGAGGGTAGAGCCTCCGTTAGGCTGAAGATAACATCAGAAGGTCGCCAGTTCGAGGACTGGCAGCTCCCTGAATGGCTGAGAATGGCAAGACCTTGAAGCAGCTGACAAGCTGAGCTGTGTGATTCCAACTGCTCTTGGTATGAGCAAGAAGTGTCTTGGCTGCCCTCCACGTGAAAGAAGGAGCTGCCTGTCAGCCTGCGTGGGAGAACTGGAGGCCAGAAGTGAGACCAAACCAGGAAGATCCATTCTGAAATGTTGTTGGTTCTTGAAAGAGAGAACCTCTATGATTGTAAAAATCCCCTTGTAAAAATGCCCTTAAGGGATTTAGAAACACCTGCCTATGTAAACCGCCTTGAATAAAGTCAGAGGAGTAATCTGATGACCAGAAAGGCGGTATATAAATACCAAGTTGTTGTTGTTGTTATATCAAATCTGAATCTTACAATATGAGATATATCAGACTTCAGGCCACTGAGGCACCTGGGCATTTCCCTGACTATTTTGGGTATTCTCTTTGGTACACAATGCATTCTCAACAATCTGAGTGTTACTAACTTCTTTATAAAGCCCTTTCTTCAAGTTTTTATAAAAGATTGAAAACTATTTCTATTGTAACTGTTTTCTTAAGAAAGGCTGTCATCCCACATCCCAAGCATCACATCTATAAGTTCAAATATTTATGATGGGGGCCTATTCACCTATTTATATTTATCTACAGGCTGCAAGATCAGCCAAGACCTTCAATTTCATTTCATTTGTTAGTCACTGCAGATTTGAGCTTCAGTATGCATTACATTAGCCCTCTGGTCTGATTAAAGCCTCTCTACTCCCCCGCCTTTAATCTCTGCGTGCTGTTACATGGAAGGTGCCAACTTCAGAACAGACAGTTCTGTAGAGAAGGACATTTTTTTTCCTAAAGCACAGCACTTTATAAAATTTAAACAACAGGACTTGTGATCAAAATAATTCATAAAGGGAAGGGTCTTATTAAGTCATTTCATGAGCACACAATGCCCTTTTTGCTTTGTTTTTAAAATAAATCTGGCAGTACACATGCCAAGGCAGCACATCTGAATACAATATCAGTTGACACACCCTAAATCACTGACATCTGAAACACCAACTAAAATCCCTCTCTTTCCCTTCCTTCTTTGCCATCTCTTAATTCTTCATGTTTAGTTTCAGAATAATGCAAAAAATATTTCTCTCCTTGAAAGTTACATTTTCTCCTTATGACGACATACCATCATAAAAAAAGAGTGTCCTAAAAACTAAGCCTCACTTAAAAGGAAGAGACACACCACATTGTAACAAAATCAATAGAATCTCCTGATATTAGAAACCTGCTCGTTTCCCCCTTATCAAACTTGAAGCTGCACTCAACAAATCTTGACAAGGCTGTTCTGGTTCTCAGGTTTTCGTTTTTCCAAGAGTTGGAGGAAAAGGATACAGTGCACATTTTCACATTCTCTAAGTCTGCAGTTGTTTTTATATAAGAAGCAATTTGTTTGGGTCATATCAGGTCAAATGGGAAGCCTGCCCAGCTCTCGGTTTTAAAGGAAAAACATACAGAAAGACACAAAAACACAGCAGTTTCCTTCATTAAATTCCACTCTACCTGCCATGGGCATGAAGCCACAATGGAATTTCCCACCCTGGCTGAGCACAGCACAACTTTTATTTTTAGTGTTTGGGGCATTTTATAGAAAAAAAAAATCTTATTAGTCTGCTTTTAAGTGAACTCTGAAGCAAAGGCTATTAGCATTAAGCATAGTTGTGCTTTAAAAAATTAAATAATTAAAATACAGAAGGATTAGAGTCATGGGGCTAAATCTTACAAGTCTGTACTCAAGGGCCTGATTCTGACCTTTTTTTGGCTGGTCTTAAGCTGGGAACTGTTCCACCAAAAGCAATGGTACTTTATTTGATTAAAATCAGCATTAAGCAATAATCCCTTCATTGCTCAGAGCTGCTTTACCGTTTAGAGAACTACTGAGAATAAAGGACCACTGCTTCTACTTTTTATTCTGCACAATGTGTGAAAGGAATACTGTAGTGTATTTGCCATGGGAAAGATGCACAAGTCCCATCAACTCCGGCACATTTATGGCCTCTCAATGGTACACGTTTCTGCACCAGCAAAGCAGAGCTTAGGACAAGATGCAATGATTCCCTACTGTGACACAGCAGCAGCATCTGTTGCACTGAATACAAAGTCCAATGTGGTGTATTGCTGTAACATAACAGAGGGGACAGTTCTATGGACAGAGCAAAACCGACACCAGGCATTGTATAGACAGAACAAGGATGGGACCAAAAAAACACACACACACGTACTACTTTATCTCGTCCCTCTCAGGTAGGTGAATGGGTAGGTAGGTAAATTAGAAGTTTGATGGCACGGGAGAAGTTAGGTCCATTGCACCAAAGTATGTTTTAAGCCAGCGTTTCTCAAACTTTGAGGGGCCTTTCCTCCCTCAGTAAGTGTTTGCGGGCGGGGGGCAGGCTAGGGCAGTGATGTGATCCCCCAGGATCATTTTGCTAAAGGGGGGAGAGGGAGGGTGCTTTCCACTAGGTAGGGCTGCTGGAGGCTGCAGGAGGTGCAGGGAGCCCAGTGTAGCCCTCTGCAGGGCTCCCTGAGGCTTGGAGTGCTCAGTAAAAGCGGGTGCAAAGCACTTTTGTTTTTACGAGGTGCTTTGCACCCACTTTTACTGAACATTCAAAGCCTTGGGGAGCCCTGCAGAGGGCTGAGCTGCGCTCCCCACACCTCCTGAATCCCCAAAAGCCCTACCTAGTTAAAAGTAAGTGGAAAGCACCCCCTTCATCCACCCATTAGCGAAGCGATCCTGGGGATTGCGTTGCTGCCTCCTCTCTTTCTTCCGTCCCTTAAGGGACAGGGGAAGCATTACACGAACTGGTGGGCCGCAACCCACCGGTTTGAGAACCACTGTTTTAAGCCATTTCTGCCCAACGTTGCATATATACAACAGGGACCAAATGTGTACACCTGTGGGCTGGGCAGAAATGGGTTAAGCAGTTGTCTCTCTTTTCCTTTCAGTTCAAATGTAAGCTTTCTTCGGTCAACAGGAAGTCTCACCAAAAGCCTAAAATGGACAAGATAATTTTTGAAAATGTGAAGAAATTCCACTGTTTAACCCATTTCTGCCCAGCCCACAGGTGTACACATTTGATCCCTGTTGCATATATGCAACATTTGGGCAGAAATGAATTTTAATGCCACCACCCCAAAATAAACTAGAGCTTTGTGTTCCAGATCAGGAGGCTGACTTCACAGAAAAATATGGCAATCTTTTTTTAAATAACTCTGCATGCTTCAGATACACACAGTACAACCACAATACTGTGAGGTCCCTGTCTCTTGGAAGATTTTTTTTTTATAAATTTGAATTAGCATGATGGACCAGTCACAGCCAGATCCCTTGTGGAATAGCAAATAGCTAACCAGCCCACCTAAGGACCTGATAGTGCCCTCTAAGGTAGTGGTTTTCACACATTTAGCACAAGGACCCACTTTTTAGAATGAGAATATATCAGGACCCACCGGAAGTGATGTCATGACCAGAAGTAATGTCATCAGGTAGGAAAATTTTTAACAATCCTAGGCTGCAACCCTACCCACACTTACCCAGCAGTAAGTCCCATTGACTGTCATTGTTAAAAGCATATATAGAGTGGTTTGTTAAAAGTACAGGTCTGTAACATTTCCCCAAATGCAGTCACATGCCATGGTAGCATCAAGTCTAATATATTAAAAATAAAATATTGAAATGAATGGGGACCCACCTGAAATTGGCTCACAACCCACCTAGTGGGTCCCACAGTTTGAGAAACATTGCTCTAAGGACATTCCGAAAATATGTTGCCGTCCAAAGGAATTTTTTTCCCTCTGCTGCACAATGATAGAGAAATTCTGAATACAGAAGACTTTTAGCTCCATCAAAAATAAAGAAACAAAAGACCAGAAAATTGCTACTGGAAATGGGAAGGTCAACTAGTTTTTTCCCCTGCTATCAACTTCTTAATCAGCTCTGAAACATGGTGACAACAGTACAGCCAAAGGTTCAGGGCATGTGGCAGATGGGCATAAGGTGGGTGGTGGGGAGAAGGACTACATGCATTTGGAGGTCTTATACTCTTATTTAAAAGGTACAACAAACTAAAAATAAAATTCCAGCAAGTTATATGCAACAAACACCCATGTTAAGGTCAAAGAAATGTCTCTAAGAAACTCAAACAAAAAATATATCCCAAAACAGGCTAATGGAATTTATGTTCAACACTGTTACCTGGCATACTACATGTGCAGTGGCTCTTGGTCCAACTCAATGGACTGGCATGAAATGAGAAGGGAGACAAGAATTGCAACAATATATAACATTTTGGGGGGTTAATAGTTCAAGAAGTGGTAAGGGGAATAAAAAAGATAATGTAACGCAAAGTGCATAATCACTCAGACTACTGGGCCCAAAGTGTCAATGGTTTCTAGGGAGGAGAAAGAGAAAGAGGAAATCTTTACAAGGAGAAGGGGACACATTATGGTTTAAAACAGAGGATGGAAGAAAGGAGAGGAGCAGGATGTTAGAGAACTTGGGGAGATTACCCAGGAGGAGGAAGACCAGAGGTTAAGCGGTAGCGGAAAAGAAGGGGAAAGGCAAAAAGTCCGGGAAGAAGGAGAACTAGGGGAAGCACTGACATTCCAGCTGTGATATGGTTGAGTCAGCGTTCTCCTTAGCCTGAACCAGGGCTTTTGGCAAGGAGTAAGCCCTTTGGCAGGCTGTAAAGCATTTCATTCTCTTGTGGTGGGGGAGCTTGCATAACCAATGCCTCATGCCTCTGAGAGAGGCCAACTGGAAGAGTTATTCCTTGGAGTCCTTGGCCTCCCCCTTAAATGGTAAAGAATAGACAAAGGAATTTTAGACTCCAACACACGCGCACACACCCAGAGGAAGAGGAAATTAAAACACTAAGATGTCACTAATTTGACTGAAGGTGAGACAAAGAAGATAGAGGGGATTTGTGATAACGATCTGTGTCTCCTGGGATAAGGCTTTTGTTGGTGCAGGAATCATGGAGCTTAGAATGTCAAGACACAGCAATATCCTGGTTTATAAGGCGAGGGGGGAGAAATGCAGAAAAAGGGATTGAAAGGCCAACCCAGGTGTGCTAAGCAATAGTCTTCACCATTCCAGGATGGGAAGCAAGGAAAAGGAGAAAGATTGCTTCCTGGGGGAAAAAGGCTGGAATAAAAAGTAAGAGGTCTGATATCTTTCCTGGGTTCTGGATGGCACAGCAGTTGTTGGGCAGTGGAGAGAATGGAGGGTTTAGATCGCCCACTTGCCACTTCGTAAGCATTGGGTGGGCAGGGAGAGGTGATCTGGAGCCATGAAAGCTTTTTCCCTCCTTTCCTCCTTCTAGCAGTTCTGTAGGAGAATGGGGTTGCCGCTGCAGGGATCCTCTTCCAACTTGCTCTCAGAGATCCCAGAAGAGAATCTGAGTGCTGACTGGAGCGGCAGGCTAGAGAGGAACAGATAGGCTATGGTCTGGACAGTTCATCACTCCTCCAACTTTGTCACTCCATGTAATAGTTTCATATTGCTCCATGAACAGGTTCGCCTTGTCTGGCAAGCACCCAACATCACAGACACATAATTATAAATGTATCAGGCCACACACAGGTGCCAGTTACATGTTATATCACAGCCATACATATTTTTGTTGACATACAAGTCAACAATGGTTCCTTTACCATTTGCATTGGAAAAAGAGAAAAGGAAGATCACTTCCCAAGAGTTCTTTCTGTAGCTTTTACCCAGTGAGCTTCCATATCTATTTTGTGAAGTAAACCTGGGTCCAAAACTCATGGGTAGGGGGTATATGCAGCAGTGCTGCTGTGTAAAGTTTAGCTTACCCCATAGTTAATTTAAGCAAAAAGCCTTTTCCATTCATTCCCTCTTCCATCAATGACTTGTCAAAGACATGATTAGATTCTAAGAGCTGTAGCTTGATATACAATATAAAATTAGCTTAAAAGGAGCATGTTAAGATATTAATGCATTTTCTCCAAAACAAGACTAATGTGGTAATATGTTTTGATGGCATCAGCAATATTAGCCGGAACACAGCATTTTACATTAATTTCGAAAACAATAAACCAATTTAAGACAGATAAGTAAAAGTTTCAAAAGACCAAATATATGATGAGGAATGATACAGCTGTTCCTATCACATACAGCTGTTCAAAAAGTTCTCACCCTGAAGTGTATTTTTGTGGATATGATAATCACCACCATAATCTCAGGTTCCTTTCGTAGCAAAATACAGAACAGCTGCACAGAACAGAGCTACATACACCTGTTACAGCTAAAGGAACTATTGCAGCATCCCAGCTGTCCTTAAACTTAGTGTCTTCTGCAGCAGATGAGGGAGGGGAGATGCTCAACATTACGACCACCAAATACAGCTTTCGTCTTTTTAGTCATGAAAAATTCACAGACACATGGAAACCCATTAAAATTCAAAGCAGATTCCCTCTCCCCTCCTGATCTTTTTTATAGTGAAAGAACTCTTCAATATGAAAAGATTCCTTTGGAGAGAAGAAGGAACTTGCCTCCAAAGATGCAGGCCACACGTTACATCCTCAGACTCCAATTTCCTCTCTAAGAACATAAGAACAGCCCCACTGGATCAGGGCATAGGCCCATCTAGTCCAGCTTCCTGTATCTCACAGCAGCCCACCAAATGCCCCAGGAAGCACACCAGATAACAAGAGACCTCATCCTGGTGCCCTCCCTTGCATCTGGCATTCTGACATAACCCATTTCTAAAATCAGGAAGTTGCGCATACACATCATGGCTTGTACCCCGTAATGGATTTTTCCTCCAGAAACTGGTCCAATCCCCTTTTAAAGGCGTCCAGGCTAGACGCCAGCACCACATCCTGTGGCAAAGAGTTCCACAGACCAACCACACGCTGAGTAAAGAAATATTTTCTTTTGTCTGTTCTAACTCTCCCAACACTCAATTTTAGTGGATGTCCCCTGGTTCTGGTGTTATGTGAGAGTGTAAAGAGCATCTCCCTATCCACTCTGTCCATCCCCTGCATAATTTTGTATGTCTCAATCATGTCCCCACTCAGGCATCTCTTTTCTAGGCTGAAGAGGCCCAAACGCCGTAGCTTTTCCTCATAAGTAAGGTGCCCCCAGCCCCGTAATCATCTTAGTCATTTTCTTTTGCACCTTTTCCATTTCCACTATGTCTTTTTTGAGATGCGGCAACCAAAACTGGAGACAATACTCCAGGTGTGGCCTTACCATCGATTTGTACAACGGCATTATAATATTAGCAGCTTTGTTCACAATACCCATCCTAATGATCCCAAGCATAGAATTGGCCTTCTTCACTGCCGCCACACATTGGGTCGACACTTTCATCGACCTGTCCACCACCACCACAAGATCTCTCTCTTGATCTGTCACAGACAGCTCAGAACCCATCAGCCTATATCTAAAGTTTTGATTTTTTTGCCCCAATGTGCATGACTTTACACTTACTAACATTGAAGCGCATCTGCCATTTTGCTGCCCATTCTGCCAGTCTGGAGAGATCCTTCTGGAGCTCCTCAAAATCACTTCTGGTCTTCACCACTCGGAAAAGTTTGGTGTCGTCTGCAAACTTTGCAACCTCACTGCTCAACCCTGTCTCCAGGTCATTTATGAAGAGGTTGAAAAGCACCGGTCCCAGGACAGATCCTTGGGGCACACCGCTTTTCACTTCTCTCCATTGTGAACATTGCCCATTGACACCCACTCTCTGTTTCCTGGCCTTCAACCAGTTCTCAATCCATGAGAGGACCTGTCCTCTAATTCCCTGACTGTGGAGTTTTTTCAGTAGCCTTTGGTGAGGGACCGTGTTGAATGCCTTCTGAAAGTCCAGATATATAATGTCCACGGGTTCTCTCACATCCACATGCCTGTTGACCTTTTCAAAGAATTCTATAAGGTTTGTGAGGCAAGACTTACCCTTACAGAAGCCATGCTGATTCTCCCTCAGCAAGGCCTGTTCATCTATGTGTTTTGAGATCCTATCTTTGATGAGGCATTCCACCATCTTACCCGGTATAGATGTTAGGCTGACCGGCCTATAGTTTCCTGGGTCCTCCCTCTTTACCTTTTTAAAGATAGGCATGACATTTGCTATCCTCCAATCTTCTGGCACCGTGGCCGTTTTGAGGGACAAGTTGCATATCTTAGTCAAGATATGCAACTTGCAACCACTTTCTTGCCCCAGTCTGGCCTCAGCTGCCAGAGATATTTAGCTGTAAGATGGTGGAAATCTGCACAAGCAGCCCTCACTAGTTATGGTTTGGAGATATTGCAGGGCAACAGTAAGTTGTTCTAACTGACTATTAAAGAAGGTAGATTGCATAGCAATCATCATGAATGTAAACACATAGGAACAGCTCTCTTGGATCAGACTGAGAGTTCATCTAGGCCAGCAACCTGTTTCTCATTTGAAGGCAAGCAGGGATTGAAGGCAATACTCCTACCCTAAAGAAGATGCCCAACACAACACAGATATGCTCTACAAATATGTTTATACCACACTGTTAATCCCATGTGTGAAAACTGGAAAAATTGGGTAAGTGAACATAGGGTTTGATTATTATGGCTGTAACGCAATAGAAAATGACAAAAGTATGCCATTGCAACTGCTCAAAAATTCAGATGCAGCTGGCTCTGCCCAAATTGCCAAGAAACTCCCCCTCCTCGCCCCCCTCTTTATCACTGAAATGGTCAGAAACAGGTTTGTGTTGGTCTCCACTGATCATAGGTGGTGACATGGCAGACGTTTACCTAGAACAGCAATATACTTCACAAAGTGGTTGGGAGAGAGTCCATCCCAAAGCATAATTGCCCTTGTTCATCAAGGCTGGGGGCCATCCAGCAGCACAACTTTGCCAATGGTTGCTTCTGGGCATGAGACTAGCCAGGGGCCAGGTCCTAGTGCTTAAGAGCATCCTAACATTTTACCTATGTAAACCACGTATGTCCCACCTTTCTTCCATCAGGGAGCTCAAAGTGGCTTACATGAAATTTCAAGGTGCTCACCCAACCAGACCTAGATCTACTTAGTTTAGCAATGTGAAGCTAACTTGTGCATGTTGGAAAAACACTGCAAACAAGTTTGACTTTTTCAAACTTTCTCTCTTTCCCCACCCAACCTTTGAGCATCTGTAGCTTTCAAGCTCTACTGTATCACAATAGCCGGTTTTGAAATTATTTGGTATGTGTTTAACTGCACATTAAATACAGGTGAGGTTTTGGCAACAGCTGAAACTTTTAGTTTCAACAATAAAACTAAAAACACAGTGCTTAGTCACAACTTAGTCACAGTGCTGGGGATACTATTGTGGCAGATGTCTTAAAAACAAACCTAAGAGAGAAAGACATGGTGTGGCAATGTATGTGTGTGCCTTTGTAGCTACTAAGTTTAATCAGTTTCAGGTAGACCTTTAGCATACTGTTATAAATAATAGAAGTTATACACTGCACTTTTATAATATCTTTCATCTGACGACTTCTTATGACTTAATTAAAAGGGACACTGCCAGGTTAAAAACCACAGATATTTTTATTAACTAATTTCCTTACCTGTATTACTAATAACACTTTGGGTTATTAAGCAGAAACAATTTTTAAAATCTAATTTACTACTTTATGTATTTAGGCAATTGGCTTTTTTTTTAATGCATGTAACAAAATGAAAATAGGTTTGTCAGTTTCAATTTCTGTTCATTATCAGTTCTGCAGTTTTCCCACACACTAGAACTGGGCTTTGAGTTTGGATTTTACAAAATAGCATGTAATCCCAAAACACAACTGTGCTAAAAATCTGATTTTTTTCTTCTTGTTTTAAACTTTTTCAAGGATATGAATATTTGAGACAAAATAATTTCCCTTCCCCCATTCCCTCAAGTCTCAGTTTCCCAATTCAAGTTTATTCCTTCATTCCGTAAGGAAAACAAAACACCAGGGCCTGAATCTAGTCTGCTTTGCGTGCAGCAGCCATACGTGCATAGATCTCCATATGGCATAACATAGTCCTACCTACACCTTCCCACTGCATGCATGGGAGGGAGGGAGGGCCTGTTATGCCTACTGAAGATCTTTCTGCATGAGGATGCTGAGCCCATGGGAGGCTGGAAGCCTGATCCTGAAGCCATGTGAGTGCTGGGTGACACAACAGTAAGTTGGGTCAGTGAAGAAGTTGTTCTAGGGTGGGGGGAGGGCAGGGGAAGGTGTGGCAGGGGAGCGAGTGGAGAGAGGGGAGCAGAGATGGCAACAGACCCTGCTGTCATATCCTATCCCCCTTCCCGGCCTGGGAGACCTGACACGGGTCAATAGCAGGCTCAATAGAGGGTGCAGATCTGAGGAACCCACTGGGGCTGCCTGGTTGCTACACATATGCTCCCTTACCCTAAGTAACCCTAGCTCTACTTCCCAGCCCCTTGGGATGCAGCGGTAGCCATTTCAGTGCCACTGCAGTTCAGGGTACTGGAAAGCTCAGGATTGAACTGTGGATCACATTCTTGATTTAAAGTGAGCATTTAGCTTCTTTAAGAATCAAACATCGAAGGAATTTAAATGCTTACTTGAAGAAAATAATATATTAAATATGTGATAAGTCAGGGAGTGATAACATAAGTATGTGATGTAAGAACAGTAAAACTAGCTATTGTTGACAGTCTCAAAATCAGTAATAATAAGACAAGACTTTCCTTAAGACAAGAAAAAACAAGATTTTCCTAGATAAGAAGAAAATGTTTGGACCAAGATGTAACTTAGACAAAGCGGAGAAATGAGCCACACTTCTCCATGACCAAAAGCCCCAGGGAGAAAGGAGCAAGGAAAGAACCAGGCAAGTCTTGCAAGTTTGTCACCCAAAGCAGGTGGCACTGCTAGTCAACATAAGATGGAGACACACATCAGTTCATTTTTAAGCAACTGAGAGTGAAAAATGAACAGTATCATAGAATAAGTAGCAGTAAGCAAAAAAGTTGTAAGCAGCCTTTTCTAAAGTGACATGTACTAAAAATAGACATACTAGATACAAGTCAAAAGCACAGTCCAAAGATGCTCCGGATAGATGTTGGACAGAAATTAGATTAATCATCATCATCATCATCATAGTACAGGTATTTATATACCGCTTTTCTTGGTCGTCAGATTTCTCCTCAGACTTTAATTCAAGGCTGTTTACATAGGCAGGTTGATTCTAAATCCCTGTAGGGATTTTTACAATTGAAGAAGGTTCTGTCTTTCAAGAACCACACATTTCAGATGGATCTTTTATGATCTGGTATCACATTCTGGCCTCCAGTTTCCTCCCACACAGGCTGCTAAGGTCTCGCCGTTCACGGTGCCCGTGGCCTCGAACTGGCGACCTTCGGATGTTATCTTCAGGCAAACGGAGGCTCTACCCTCTAGACCAGACCTCCTGCCCAGACCAGACTTCCTGCCCAAATATCAGCTTTGAACAAATATCAGCTTTGGGGAGGAGATATAGCTCAGGCGTATATAATATGCTGTTTATGCAAAAAGACCTAGTTTCAATTCCTGATATCTCCACACAGGGCTGGAAAAAAAAATTATGTAAAACCTGGGGAACCACTGCCTCGCAGTACCGGCATTCCTATGTCAGATTGGCTAATGTTCTGACTCAATATAAGTCAGTTTCATATGCTTGAGGAAGGGTGATGGGCCACAATATTCACATTACAATCCAACGCAACAATGACAAACATTTGTTTTTTGTGAACTTCAAACGAAATTCATCATGCATTTGTTAGACACTGGGAGAACATCTTTTATCAGCAGTAATCTATACAGAAAATATTATTTCTTTGTGAACACCGATGGGAAGCAAAAGCTGGCATTTAAAATTAAAACAATACAGCAACTTATAGACAACACCTGGGGGGAAAAACTGGCAGGTGATGAGAAACATCCTCATCAGAATGACTCACTCCCAAGGGATGAAGTTATAAACACTTGAGGCCTTCAAAATGAGAACAGAATAAAAGTTGGCAATATACACATGGGAACCAATAAGAAGCAATCAAATCAATCAAAGTCTAGATAAAAGAGAATAAAATGAAAGCAGTCAAAGGGTGACAAAATTCATAGGTGTTTACCTGCAAATGCTGAAATCCTAAAAAAAGTATACAGACATAGATCTTGTTCTTACATGGAAGAGATAAACTGGTGTCAGGCTGAATCACTTCAGACTGTGGGGAAGGAGTGTTTACATGACTCAATACACTTGCAGACAAAACAACAACTACTTGCTCATATAACAGTACTGTAGGTAGGGTGAAAGGTCACCTCACCTTCTTCCTGACATTCTACATTTCTAAGTGCAAGGAAGCTTCTTTTATAAAGTAACATTCAGTCATGTGAGTTCTCACCTGTAATTTGAAGTGGTGCAATCAAGATGCAGGTTTGTTCTGTCAGTGAAAACTAGGCCTGAGTAATGTAATCTGGTGTAAAAATCATGCAAGAGCAAGTTTTGCATGGTCAATAATTTTATTTCTTTTTGTTTAATTTAGGACATGCCAAAGACACACATTTAAACATTTTGTATTTGGTGCTAGGTGCCTGCCCAGAGATCAAAGGTCCAGACCAGTACAATGATTATTAGAAGGGCAGTTGGCAAGAGGCCACAGATCCAAAGGCCAGGATAGCCACACTTCTGATTAAAAGGCCATGTAATCAACCCGCCTTCCTTAACTGGTCCATGGGGTTCAAAGCTTCAGATTTGAAAAGAGCCTGTTTAGTACTTAAATGTTAATATCTTTTGCATGCTTCCAAATGGAGATGAAGCCTTTCAGCTGTGATTCAAGCTTGAACAGCATATTTAATGGTTTATTAACCTAGCCACTTCTGTGAACTCCTGAGTCTGGGAAAGATACGTTTTCTAAAACAAAAAAAGGTTTCACACCTCCAGTAGACCTCAGTAACTTCTGTTTAAATCCAATCTAGGAGATGACCCAATGGCTATCCAACCAGGATCCAATCTCAAACAAGAGGGTGGGAAAAAGGTAGAAGACATCAGGGTTTCTGATTAACAAAAGAGGACTTCCTGATTGAGTCAACCCACCTATAGAATTCTATGAGCAAAGCAATCTACAAAAACCCTTGATGTTAAAGCCTTGTATCTGCCCTTCACTCCACCAACTGTTCCCTGTCTTGCTGAGTGTGGATTTTTAGCAGCCTCCATATAAGAACTATCCTGCCAGCCAGCATTCATGATAGCAACATCCCACAAGCCTCTTTCCTCTCTGGCTTCTCAGGCAAGAAGAGGATGATGAAAGGGATTTATCCTGTTGGTTGTTCTGAACGGAAGGGGTGAGGGCTTCCCCCTTCTTCTCCTCTTCCCTTGCCCAGAATACAATGATATTCACAGAGCAAAATATCAGGCAAAAGGTGCTGTCACTGCTGTCAAGCCTACACCACAAGCAAGGGAGAGGAGACGAAAAATGTGAATTTTTCTCATATGTTCACAATGCAAATGAAAGATTTGGAACTCATGGAACACTTAAGGACAGCTCAAAGAAACCTATGTGGGCTTTGCATCCAAATGTGTAGCTATTCTACACCTGCTAATTGGGTAAGAGGCACTTTTTAAAGTGGGTGCTTCTTTTTTTAGCAGGGGGAGAGTAACTGGCCCACCTCATCCCAGCACTGTCTGTTCTAGTGGCTGTCTGCTGGTATTCCTTGGCATCTTTTTATAATAATAATAATAATAATAATAATAATAATAATAATAATAATAATAATAATAATAAATATTCTGTGGAAAATGCTCATTTCTACATGAGTTTCTGCATGTCTGGTCTGGGCCTTATAGCCCAATCCTAACAAAACCTCTCTGACTGATGCAGCTGCACCAAAGGAGCTCAGGTTGCATTCTTGGGGAGGGGGGTTCTTTGGGGTAAGCCACTGCCGCTCCAATGGGGTTCCCTTGAATCAGTATCAGCCATTTAGCAGGAATGAGGAGAATAAGGAAGACGGAATAGGGATAGAATCCTGGTGCATACCAGTGCTGCTGAAAACCATCCTCTCATTCCACCTCCTGTCCACCCACTCAGAAACTCCCCTGTTCCTTTCCCTCCCCACTCAATTCCACCTCTCTGCCCATTATCCACCTCCCACAATGGCTTACCTGCCTCAGTGCAGGTAAGTTCCTGCAGCAGCACAGCAGAGATGCGGCCACCATTTGTGGCAGTATCCCCAAAATAACCACAAGCGTCATGATGTTTGCAAAGTTGTAAAGGCATGTACAGTGTCTGGATTTGCCCCTTAGACTCTCAGACATTATGTTACAAGGGTTTCACTAAAATGCTAAAAAAGAAGGCTTTGTACTACTTAAAGAATGGGGGACACACACACACACAAAAGCAGAACAAAGGACTTGGAGTGAATAATTTAGAAGTAATGCTCAAGCAATAACATTCTCATTGCAGTGATTAAAAAAAATCCAAAGCTACCAGAACCCGTTTACAGAAGAATTTAACATATCCTCTGTAGTCTGATTTCCTTATTTCACGGATAGCCTTAGCACACAGTGAAGATACTAACTTCACCATAACTTGTTCTGCTACAAGTTTAGCCTGAACACAATTTCTACCCATTGTCATTATTTTTAACATAAATGGTAGAAGTTGTGAGTTGACTATTATTCTAAGATAATCCTGTTATAATACTGCATGGTGACAGGTATTATGTGTGCCCAGTTACACATGTAGGGAAAAATATGTGTGTACTTTATATTATACTGCAGATGTGAAAAGATGAAGGGCAAATAGTGAAAATGTTTAACTGTTATTCCAACTTGCATTATTCCGTATTCTAACTCTAAACTACAGTAAACATGTAAGTGGAGTCATGTGTAGCTTCATTACTAGAAGAATCAAGAAAGTGCTTTCTCATGAGTTAGATGACTATTAAAAACATGATCTGTTTTTAACATTTAACTGATCTTTTAACTGTGAGTTCATCATAGCTGGTAACATAAGATAAGTGTACTGAAATCCATAGTGATCAGCAGATATAAATAGATTATGTACAAACTCATGGTAAACCGATGGTGTATGTGTTCAACTTTTTTGGGACAGACATACAACTTAAGAATATTCAGGAGCAACTGGTTTTTACTTGTTTCCAGCAGAATGTGGCTGTACATTCTGATTGGCTCTTTTGAAGTCACTCCAAGTAGTGATGAGTAAGCTCCTATTTGGGAAGGGGAAGTGGGGAAGTGTTAGAGTACAATTCTTTCTCTTAGCTCCATCAGTGCTGGGGGAGAAAGGGAAACATGAGGCTCTGTGTCTCCCATACATTCATGAGTTGAGAAAGGTAGCATCATCAATGGGCCCCATGGCAGGCATCAGTGGTGGGCCCAGCCAAGCTTCTGGACCCTCGCTGCTGCTTGAAGATGCTGTAAGCTAACAACAACCCTGGATTAGGGGAGGATTCCTTTTTCCCCAACCTGCCTGCTAATGCTGTGCTTTCAATCAAACCCCTCTCTCAATTTTTATTGTTTCAATAGGAGCCTAGCTGGATCGGCTGCCACCCTGTACTGTTCAGGCCTCAGAATCTGAGCAAATCTAATGCTATTTCAGGTTCAGACATGAAAGCAAGTTGTAGACTGTCCTAGGCAGAGTATTAAAATGTCTCCCCTAGAGGACAAGCTCCTAATCCATTTCTTCATCTCTATGTCTTGTTGAAATCCAGTCGGGTTTTCCTTCACCACATCTCCCATTCACATAGCACAAATGAGCTATCCAATTTGGACTGCCACATCCATGCCTCTTTAGTGCCTACCACCTACAGTCCATACAGGTGGCACTCAGGGTGGCATTGGCTGTCCAAGATCTCAGTCAGATGATTTGCCCATCACTTGCAACATGATTTTTAACTGGAGGTGGTGAACTCAGAACCTGGGACCTTCTGTTTGGAAAACATGTGCAGTACCACTGAGCTATAGTCCCGTATCTACAAGTAATAATAATAATAATAATAAAACTTTATTTTTATCCCGCCCTTCTCCCTAACGGGACCCAGGGCGGCTCAAGTATCATGAGATCATACTAATGCTTCTTGTTCCCTGCTATCTTCCAGAGAATAATGCCGGCTCTGAAAAGCAAGAGTCTGCTACAGGCAAAGTCCTCTCTTCCTGTTAGGGGCAGAGAGCTTTGCCTGCTGCAGAGGATGACCCAATGAGCACAGCTTCTTAAACTAAAATATGCATGCCAGTAAAACTGAGGATGAGGTTAACAAGCACAATGCTTTCTCTTGGCCTTTCTCCTTCACTGAACACCTAACTCCAGGCTATTCACAATTTAGCCTTGATTATTTTTAGTAACAGCTTATAGACTCATCTGCTGAAAAGCAAGGTGTAATTAATTTTCTTTGTGGAATTTCTTTCTGACATGTCTTTTGAAACTTCAGACATATCCACCACATTCAGCAAGAGTTCACAAACTGGTCATAACATTTACAGTTAGTAACACAGAAGTGCCGAAGAAAGAGTGGGTGCACTATGGCCTACTTCTATAGCTGTCTCTTGTCTTTGGATTTCAATGCAACTGAATAAATATTGATCCCTTTGTTCTTTGTCTGCATATGCTAAACACACCACATATTGTCTGAAGCTCTTCAGAGGTAATCCATTAAGACTACACCACATTAGCCACAAAGCCAATATTACATTCAAAAAGAATTAAAATGCTGATGGCAGTTTACCTTTAGATGGAGAAATCATGTGTCTCAAATACTGAAACTCTTCTCCATGAAATGACAAATTCACACAAAAAGAATGTGAATTAACTGTTTCCAGGAAGACTGCCTAACAGAAGCAACTACTTAATTTTGAAAGGACCAGAGCAATGTATGAACACTACAGGTGTATGTAAACAGTTTCCAATGGATCATTACTAATTTAAGGGATCTATAATGTGTATGATCAGCTTCACGTCACCTTCTCCATGTTGGGAGACAAAAGGAGACTACTGAACCCATGCTTTGCATGCATTAGACCCCCAGGCATCCCATGTATCTCTAGCTAAAAGGATGTCTAGGAGAAAGTGTGCCCTATGAGAACTGCTACTAGTCAAACTACATAATACATAGTCTAGATGGTTAATGGTTCAACCCAATATACAGCATCTTCATACCACTTTAGGTCCTCTTGGGGAGAAAGGCGGGGTAAAAATACTGTAAATAAATATCAACCATGTTCATGATCTATCTGACTATGTGCACAAAGTCTCAAAGAGCAGGGAAACTAAGGGGACTGTGGCTGCAATCCTAAACACACTGGAAGTAAGCCCAATTGATAGAGGGGCTTGTTTCCAGTAAGATAGGATCACAGCCTAAGTATTACTGAACACAATGGGCTTACTTCTAAGTAAAATAAATAACACAATTTTAAAACACTTCTACCAATTGAATTCAGTGTAACTTACTTCTGAGTTAACATGCTTAGGATTGTACTATAAGTGTGCAAAGAAGTGAAAGAATAGAGAAAGATAAGCAAATGGGCCTCTGTCACACTTCCTATCACATCTTTTTCTGTAAGGGAACATGCCTCTTTGAATAAAGATCACTCTCCTTTCAACTGATGATCCTACTTGCCTTGTATGCAGACATCTCTGCATTCAGTGTTGGGCTTGTTTATGTTGCACAGGAAAAGATTTAATGTATGTCTGTCAGAAAAGCTGTTATGGATGTTTTGGCAATAAAGCCAGGTGCAGCCCTGTGCTAAGAGGAAGGAATATAGTAGAGGCATAATGAAAGGAACCCAATGCTAGCCTGATACGTGTCAGGTTATGTACTCACAAACAGCAGAAACAGTAAACTTTGTCTAGACCAGCGGTTCTCAAACTTTTCAGTTTCTGGAGCCCTTTATACTCTTAACCGGTCTCTAGGAGCCCCACCAGTGCATACACAGAGTCTCAGGGAGCCCCAGAGTGCTGATGTATGCACAGCATGGTGTGACACATAGCAGATAGTGGTCACTTATGGTGTACTTGTAGAGTCCCTGAAGAGGCCTTGGGGATCCTCTGTGTTCCTAGGAGTACACATTGAGGAACACTGGCCTAGACTAAACTATTTCAGATTGCAGATGGAAACTCACATAACTCAATGCCCCTACAGACAAAAACTAAAATAATAAAACACTAGATGTGAGAAAAGTCCTAGTCTAGCCTTCTTCCTGAGATGCTAGCTTTCTATGCATTAGTTCTCATGTAACATTTCCAAATTTGGAGAATCAGAAACACGCCCCAAAGTTGCACACTCCTTATTCCCCTTATTCACTCAATTAGTTACTTTCTCTTTAGAGCAGGGGTCTCCAAACCCCAGCCCGGGGGCCAGATGAGGCCCGCAGCCAGCCTCTATCTGGCCCGGGGCCAGCCTCTGATCCCCTGAGAGCCTCTGGCCCAGTTGACCAAACACAACCAGAGTTGTGCTTGTGGGATGAGGGAATGGTGGTCCATTTAAGTGTGCGCTTTATTTCTTGGGCTGTGCTGGTGCTTGGAGAAATCCTGGACATTTGAGTCCATTCATTCATTTATTCATTCATCTAAGTTCCACCTCTAATGTATTTATTTAAATTTTATATTTAATATTTTTCCGGCCCTCAACACTGTGCTAGGTATTTGATGTGGCCCTTCAGACGAAAAGTTTAGAGACCCCTGGTCTAGAGCAAATTGAAAATGCTGAGCAGACATCATCAATGAGTTCAGGCTGAATGTAGAGTATCATTACACAGGGTATGGAAACATGCTGGCTAGCCACACCTATGTGCCAATGCATTTTGTTGTCATACTCATTTCATGCATTACTACAGAGGCAAACAATGAACTTGGGAAGAGCCAGAGACATGGCTAGCTACTGTGTCAGTGCAGGTGGTACGCTCCCATCCGCTACCACATTCAGGACTGGATACCTGAAGAGGGCTATTGTCCTCCTATCTGATTTAACAAATCATGGCTCGCCTTTGCCCTCCAAACCAAAACTATGAACCACGGTTTGAAGGACTGGGAACGCTACAAGTGAACCAACTCCATGTTCATGAATCATTTCTGTAGGGGAGAGCATTCCATCATATGGGCCCACACTGCTGTCTTGAAGTGGTGCAGCTGAGATGTAATGTTGCCACCTCATCTGCATTTTGGGAGAACTAGATGTACATCTTAGATTTTGTTTCATTCCCCTACCAACCCTAAGAAGATTTGATTTCCCAGCAGTACAACTAATACACTGTAAGATGTTGGAAAAGTCACTTGTCCTCTCCATGCACCAGTTTCCTTACCTGCAAGTGTTACTAATACTACTTAAGTACATCCCCAGGATGTACATAAAGCTTTATCCATTAGTGACTGTGAAGTGCATCGGTATCCTCAAAAGCCTAGTGCTATGTAAGCAAAAATAATTGTTAGAGTTCTAAAGTAGGTCCAAAGCTATTTCAGGTATTACCAAGGCACTCTGTTGAGGTACATTAAATTGCCATTGTACTGAAAAAATAATTAACAACCTACATTTTGGGGGGTCTATTATGTGAACTATTTAACTGATTAGTGATTTACTCAGAACCTTGGAGCAATCAAACAACATAAAACATTAAAAGCCAAGTCTTTGAAGGGCTGTCTTGAAAAACCGAGATAAGAATAGGGACGCTTTATTCTGCTTATTAAGGATAAGGAGCATATTAAAGCCAAAGTAATTAGACGTGATGGTCAAAAGTTACCTCTTCCGACAACATGTCAATGTAATAAAAAATAAGGACGTAACAAGTCATCACAAACCAATTATAAAATCCCCCACCCTATATAAAAAATGCAATAGGAATTCACAAGAAAAGCCCTAATATCACTACTGAAGAATAATTATACTAATTTCCATGAAACATCAATGTCAACTTGGTCCCCATATTATCTCAAACACCACCAATACAGGATCAAATAATGGCAGCTGTACTATCAAGGCTGCCTTCTCTTGCTCATCCTCCAATGAGAAATACGCTGCCAACTTCTGCTATCTACATAGGACAAGCAGACCTGCCTCCAGGTAAAAGAATAAATTTACAAAATCTGACATCAGAAACCACAACATTCTAAAATCTTCTGGGACACTCTGCTGCATACCTCAAAGTGGAGATGCTTCAGCTGAAGAGCTTCAAAAGAGGAGCATGAAACAGCTCAATGAGAATTTAAAATGATGTTGGATTCTATAGTATCTGGTCTAAATAAGGACGAATCTTTTCTATCTCAATGCAGAGTTAATAAACGTAGGACCATCAGGCTGCTGTAATCACCAATTACTGCTATTGTGAATTATCATCACATTCCTTGCAAGAGACTGGGCATCTTACTTTTCCTGGTACAGGTCCAGCCTTGTTATACACAGGTTTTTTATACACGGATTTGACTCAACACAAATGGCCCCCCTGCAAATGAGAAGGAATGTGCTGATCCCTGGAGAAGGGGAAAAATGCACCCCTTTAAAATCACAGTTGAAAAAAAAAACACGGAATTCCTTACATGGGAATATCCTGTTCTTAGAAGGGGAAGGGGGGCATTCTTCACTGTGTGGTTATGCCTCTCCCACCACATGAGATAGGGCCAGATTTGATTGGTGCTTCCTCCTCTGGTGGGAGGGCATCCTAACCCAGTCCGGGACTGCAGAGCAAAAGTTGAGATCCTCCCATATTGTCCTGCTGACACCATCTTGCGGCCTACAGCGGGCTGCTTCTATAACTAGAAAAAACCACTGAGTGAAAACACCCTGGCAGGAGATAAAGGAAAAAGGGTAGAAAAACAAAGCGGGCTCTGTGCATATAACAGAAGAGAGCCCATAACAGCTGAGAACAGGATCCTGGCCTCAGGAAACCCTAACTGACTAGACCGTGACACAGGATCAAACAGTGAAAGACCGCTGTGATCCCGAAGGCTGGGCAGAATGTCTCCCTTCCCCTTCCAAGAACAGGATATTCCCAGGTAAGGAATTCTGTTTTTCTCTAGAATGGGAAGGGGGGCATTCCTCACTGTGGGATATGCCAGAGCATCATATCGACCCGGGTGTGGAGGTCACGGCGTCCCTCACTGCGCCACCACCCTCTGAAGTACCCTTCTCCCAAATGTGGCCTCAGCTGAGGCTGCCACATCTATTTTATAGTGCCTGGTGAAGGAGTTGGGAGAAACCCAGGTAACTGCCCGGCAGATCTCTTCTAGGGAAGCTACCCCTTCAAAGGCTGCTGTCCCCCTTGTTGAATGGGCTGTGATCCCCTGAGGGGGCTCCCACTGGGAGGCCTTGTAAGCCTCCTGAATGGCCAATTTTAGCCACCTTGACAGGGACGCAGCCAAAACCCTCTTACCCGCCGACACACCTGAGAAGGACACAAAAAGGGAGTCTGTCCTTCTAAGTTCCTTGGTGGCCTCCGTATAGTAATGTAGGGCCCTACGCACATCCAGGGAGTGCTAGGGCCTCTCCTTGGAATGGACCTGGTTGGTACAGAAAGAGGGCAACACCAGCTCTTGAGCTCTGGGAGGAAAGAAGGATGGGGTCGGAGGACCACCTTATTCCTGTGAAAAGACACAAGGGTTGGAAATGATAGATAAGGAGCTCAGCTCCGAAACCCTCCGGGCTGAGGTCACTGCTACAAGGAGAGTGTCAAGTCTTTCAAGGATACTTTGGCAAGAGGTTTAAAAGGAGGACCCATCATCACCCTGAGGACTACTCCACGGTCCCAGGTGGAAAATCTATGAACTGCGCGAGGATTGTTCAGGGCCACTCCCCTGAGGAACTACTTGACATGGGGATAGGTGGAAATGAGCCCCCACCCCTGGACTGCTTTTTACTGTCCTCCCACCAGAGGAGGAAGAACCAATCAAATCTGGCCCTGTCTCATGTGGTGGGAGGGGCATACCCACACAGTGAAGAATGCCCCCCTTCCCAGAACTGCTTTTTACTGTTGCAGAGACAGTCATACAAGTGACTACAGGTATAACCTAAGTATCCACAGATTTTTCTATCTCAAACCTGATGTGAAGGGCCCTTTAATAATGCCAGAGTCCTTTAATAATGCCAGAGAGGGCAGCAGGCTAACAATCCATCAATCATTTTCTCTGCCAGTTTCACTCCTCCCTTCCCCCTGAGCATGTGAAAGAAGGCTAAATGACAGTGATTATCACCTTCTCCATTCTTTCCCCCTTCCTGGGGCTCCTGGTGAAGGGAGAGATTGATGCCTTCTAGTGAAGCCTAAGCTCCTGGAGAGAGACTGATTGTCTCTGCATGCATTACAAAGGTCAGCAAGGCAGTTTTTAAAATCACCAAAGCAAAGAAACTTTGTTTTTTACATTGATTTGCTATGGTGCGTTTCTTGCCATCCATGTGAGCTCTTGGAACAGAACCCTCGGAACCCTTGCAAATAATAAGACTCAACCTGTATTTGTCATTCATTCTAAATCCCCCAGCCCCGGTGTGTGCATGTGTGTATAGCGCAGTGGTTCCAAACCTGTGGTCTGTGGACTACAGGTGGTCCATGAAACCCTGAGAAGTGGACCACAAGGTCTCAGGAAAAAAAAAAAGATGTTCACCTTCTACCACTTGCAGCACCTTGCCAAGTGAGCACTTCCCCACGGACCACTGACATGTTGGCTGTGGCTGTGGGCAGTCCTCTGTCCTCTCTGGTAGTCCATTGGGAGTGCTTGCTCAGGAGATGCTTCTCGACAGACCATCAGAGAGGCTAGAAAACGGACCACCCATAACTGCAGCTGGCACTCCAGTGTCTCACTGTGTGCTCCCCCGTGGCCTATCAAATTTAGTTGTATTTTTAATGCGCAGGGGGTGGGATTGGGGTTGCATATGGTCCATGATGATTCCAATTTTTGCCTTGGTGGTTTGTGGGCTCCAAAAGGTTGGGAACCACTGTTATAGTGCGTGCACATGTACAAACATGTGTGTGTGCATGCGCCTGCTAAAAATTATACTCCACGCATCTGATAAAGTGGACTGTAGACCATGAAAGCTAAGCTACAATAAATTTGATAGCCTTTAAGGTGCCACAAGGCACTCTCTTGTAGTTTTTTCTCGACTTCAAGGGTAACCGATATACTTATGAGACAAATGCTCTCTTCATTTGCTATGTTTTCCACTGTGAAAAGAAAAAAACCTCAGAAACCCAACCAAAAATTTGAGCCTTAACATACCTGAATTTCATACTCAGCTGCAATGTTATTTATGTTACCTATCAAATATGCTGCTTTTTGTGCGGTATAACAAAAAACTAATTCAAGTTGTTTCTAGACCAAAGAATGGAAAGGACTAAAAAGTGGTATCTGGAAGGAGTAACATGCTAGAAAATAACAGGCTTAAAACTTGTCTCTCTTTCTTTGGAAGACTACTTAATAAAGCCTTCCTTCATACACAGACATACATAAAGGAACCCTGATGGCCACTTCTCTTGCTGTGTTATTCGAAAAGTAGTGTGTAGTGCGTAGTGTGTAGTGCGATTTCAAATGTGGAAGGAGTTGCTTTACCCTCTTTCTACCCACTTCTCTCCAAGATGGAGAGGCTGCAGGAGAGGGGCTGCTTATACTACTTCCCCACCTGCCACTTCTCCACTCTGAATTATCCCCTCACATTGCTTTCTTCTCTGGGGGGTTCCAAACTTGTTTTTGCAAAAGGTTAAAGAGCTTTTCTTTAAAAATAATCAGACCACAAGGATTCTGTTGTAAGTACTGCCATGCAAAGGTAGTTAAGCAGTAACTACTTGCCACAAACTGTCTTAAATCCAGTGTTCCACAGTGGAAGATTCACCAAAGGACAGAGTTTGCTCCAAAGAGGGAAGAAGAAGCTGGAGGAGGAAGAATATGGTCCAAAGTCCCATGTACTTAACTGACTCGTTAATCAGCAATTCTCAAAGCAGTTGTCTCAAGCCTAGCTGAGAAGATGGGGTGGCCACTAGTCCTAAAGAAACAAGGTTACTGCAAATGTAACACACCCTCGAACATTTTGCTTGCTATGCACCAGTTTGGTAGCTTTTTACATTAATCTAATTTGGGATTACTTATGTCACTGTAAATAGTAATTAACTCATAAATATCCATCAGCAGCCATTCTACCTGGCTGCCTCTCCAGGAGAGATGACACAGTAAGTTCAGTTTACTTCAACAATTATGCAGGAACAAGCTGCCATTTGAGTCTTCTCCTCTCTAGAACTGTCTCCTTCACTGGCCATTCCATCTAGTCATCATAACAATTCTGTAACACTGGGCGCAATCCTAACCAACTTTCCAGCACTGGCATAGCTTTGCCAATGGGGTATGTGCTGCATCCTGCAGTTGGGGGCAATCACAGAGGCCTCCTCAAGGTAAGGCAATGCTCGTTCCCCTGCCTAGGAGTTGCGTTGCCCTTACGTCAGTGCTTGGAAATTTTCTTAGTATAAGAAAAAAAGCACTTTAATTCAGATATTTTCCTCTTCATCTTTTTTCCCCCTTCCATATCTATTAGATTGTATTCCATTATTTTGCACTGTAAATCATCTTGAGCTCACTGGCAGGAAGGTCGTACATAAATGCAGCAAGTAAATAAAGCCAGGCATAATCTTGCAATTTATGCAGATATAAGAAACTGGAAAGTATACCTGAGCCTACCAATATGTGGGCTTATTGGTGCCTATTTGACAAAATCAGCTTCAACTGATTGAACCATGTACAGTATCTATCACTTTCAGGATATATTCTATTAAATTTTCATTTCACCTTGCATTACAGTCCTCCCTCTCTCCCTCCTCCTCAAAGATGTGCATCCCTAACCATAATGTCCAACGCTTTCACTTTCCACTTGGGAATCTGGTGATGGAGGCTTGTGCCACAATTAATTTGTTACTTTTAAGGTACTTTATCATTGTTTGCCTTTTTGCTATGATGGATTTGACTTCACAATCTTTCTTTTCTTCTTCTTGAATTTCTGGCTGCTACTATTCAAAGAGAGACCTGCACCCAATCCACTCGGCTTCCAACCACTGGGAATGTATACTAGTGGCACCACATGCTCAGCTTTTCTTATCAAAGTAGAAAAACTGACAGCATCTCATGAAAGGCACAGCATGAAGTAATTGCTCCTTGTAATTTCTCTTTCAATTAATATTATCATATGCTTTTCTCTGACAAAGATACTGTACCTTTCCATATTCCTAAAGGTTTAATCACAGGCAAGATTTATTTTCCCTTATGGAACTGGATGTAATGTATCACAATACAGGGCCCTGGTTTGAGGATAGACATCTGCTTCAAAGCTTTCACATAATATTCATAAATGTTTTAATGATTAATATTCTTCATTGTAAGAGGACTGAAGAGAACAGCAAATATGGATATATGCATGATGATACACCTGGCTCAGTATTTTGAAATTGTTATTGACTAACAAAACTTAAATATATTAGTTATTGCTAACCTTTCACAGCCCTACAAGAATGTTAGGTTAAGGGGGAGTGACTTGTTTCAGATCACTCACTGAGCTTAATGGCTGAGAATGGATTTGAACTCTGGTCTCTCCAACTAAAGCCCAGCACTCTAGCCACTATATCACAGTAGTTCTCAGTTAATGCCATGAATTATAGCCTGAAAAAATAAAGCAATATATTTATTTATATAAAGTGATACACAGTACACTTATGAAGCAAATGTGTACAAGCCTACAATTGCAGCCACTAGATAAAGTACAGACAGACAGATCCTATGTACATACATATCATGTAAACAAAGAAGTGGTGTACATGGATGTTGCATAAATAAATAACAATGCAATATTTTTTCTACAGCACCAAGAGTAACTTTCCCTAGCCATGATCTAACATCCAAAGCTTGATGGTTGTTAGAATATAACAAGGGGCATTACAAGAGAAGACACGCTAAAGCATTTTCCTGCTGTTTAAGGGCGCTGGAGGTAGGGATTAAGGGAACATACAATAAATATTCACAGCTGTCAGATCCAAAATATACATTGTAGTGCTAGTTACGCTCTGGGGTATTCTTTCTGTTTTTCCAGGAAGCACTTGAAGTGATCCATCACAACAAGTTTTACTAGACTCCATGGTGGCTCCCCAAAAGTAGCAAATACACCATAGGAAATGTTAGCTCAGCCCCAAGTCTTTAAAAAGTGATACAGGCAGAGTTGCTTCACAGACACACAGGCTAATTGCCCCTCTAGGTCAAGTACTGACAAAGTTCCTATGGTTTCTGAATAGATTGCTTCACAAAGTCTCAGGAAAGATCATTTCTGAATCTGCTGCCTGAGATTCATTTACTGTATATGCCAAGATTTGATCCTCCTGAAGATCCATGTATGGAAACATTTGCTCCATTGTTGAGTTGTGTCTCCTTTGCGTTATTCTTTATATTTCAAAATCCTTATGTTGTCTTAAAATACTAAGGTTTTATATGCCAATAAAGGATTATATTTAATACTAAGGTTTCATAATTACTTCTAATAATATTTGCAACTTGCTTTCTCATATGACACAGAAGCAATAAAATCCAACACAAGCAATATTTATTACCTTGGAAAAAACTATCTTTCTAAGCTGTTCGCCTTATGCAGCATCTCAGACACAAATGACAACTACCCTCCAGCTCTCCCCCCTCAAATGAACCTTCAAATATATAATCCTAAAATGAGTGATATCTTGCTTATGTTCTTGAGATAAGACTAAATAAAGAGCTAGGATATAAATATAACTGTAGGATGCCGTACCATTTTAATATAGATGCTTTGCAACAGCAAAAGTTAAAAGTGTATGTGAAGACTATGTTGTAAGAAAGGAATGTCCGGAATTTGTGAAATTAACATGGTACATAATGGAACAGCTGGAGAATCACATAGTGGAGGAAGGAAGAAGGAATAGAATTTCTAAACTAATCCACTAAAGAAAACATTTCTCATTTGACAATCTAAGTGAGAATAAGTGACAATCCATTCAAAGAGAATAATGATTTCAAGTCTTAGCTTGCGTTTATATTAGTGTGTGACAGTAAACGCTATGAAAGCAAGAGGTCGATAGCTACTTTTTTCTTTGAACCTGAAAATCATCTTGGCTGGATTTCACATGCATATTCACTTGATGCTTGCAACATCAAGTAAGTGACTCACATATGTGGAAGGACCATAACAGATATAACATCAAAGACTGAATCTCCTGTAAGTGGCGTAGCTAGCGAGGGGCGGGGGGTGGTCCACCCCAGGTACTAGTCTTGGGGGGGTGACACCACAAATGACCCAACATCGCTAACATTGCAGAGGTTACAAATAACCCCATCATGCTATATACTGTTGGATGCGGAATTTCCATCAGAATGCAGTGCAAAAACCAGACTGAAATATCTCCTTTCCATCAAAAGTTATGGCCAAAAAACCACAAACCAAAAAATTCATAGAGCCCTGTGGAAAGTGAAACCGAGCCATATCATGCATTTACTCACGAGTAGGCAAACCTGCCTTAGTCCGTCAGAAAGGGCAGGCAGGCTGAGAGGAATCCAGTGACACTGGAATGGTTCCTATCCAATGAAAGCAGCCCCCAAAAATCACCCAAGAAGGAGGTCCCTCCCTCCAAGTAGACAAATGTATTGAGTCCTATGGAAAGCGAAAGTAAGCCACATGCCACATTTACTTGTGAGCAAACAAGCATGCCTTGGCTGCTGGAAAAGTTAGGCAAAGGGAAATGCAAGGCTAGCTGCATGGTCCCGATCTGATGAAAATGGAGCTCAACAAATGCTCCAGAAGGCACCCCCCCAAGAATAAAATAGAGGCTTCAGCTGGTAAGGTGGGCACTGGGGAGGACTGAAAATCTCACTGATTTTTTGTGGGGAGGGGGGTGTTATTGCAGGGAAAATTCACAGAGAAACACCACTGGCTTCCCCTTATTTAATTATCTGCTTCTCTTTAATTTATCTCAGATACTCGCCTATAAGTCGATCCCACAGATAAGTCAAGGGCAGGTTTTGAGCCAACAATCATGGAATTTTCAATGACCCTCAGATAAGTTGGGGGTTAAACTTAGGGCACTGTCTGACTGTAGTTCTGTCTGATTTTACCCCAGGCTACATACTGAAAAATAACCTACCACTAATTGTTACCTAAGAACTGTAGTCTCTAATTTATTAAAAACATAGTAAAAGAATATAAGATACATTTTTGATCTTTTTAAATTCTGGGCTTCACCACCTTTTTGTAAACACTATCAGAGTAAGTGCACTGTAAACAACATACCAGTAAAACAGTGGTTCCCAACCTGGTATTCACATATTCCCAGGGACACTCAACAGGACCTTTAGGGATACTTGAAAAAGAATGGAAAAATGGCAAGAAAAGGCAGGTCATGCTCCAGAATGCCTTGCAAGGCAGGAAGGGAGGTAGCTAGTTGGCTGTGAAAGCCCCACCAATGGCTAGTTTTTGGTCATCAATTCATCTATGAACCAGTGATTGAAAACCAGCACAATAAAAAAGCTGAAACATAATATGGAAAGTAATCAATCACCCAGAATTTCTCAGAACACTTCTGGTGCAAAACAGTGCAAAGGTAGAGTCTTCTGTTCTTTGAACAGATGAAAAGAGAAAACACTGTGATGAATACATGAAGTCTGGGTTTTCATAGAGAGGAGATGAGGGCTTGTATTATTACAAATATTTTGCTAATATGAAGGGTACAATTTATGCAAGTGAAAAAGGTTGGGAACCACTGCAGGAGAACCATGAATCAAATTCACCTATAAAGTGTCTGGTGTGTTAAGCCAGAAGCTCTACATACAACATACAACCCATAACACATATCTGAGAGTGTGCAATTCAATTCACAGCACAGAGATGCAGCTGCATATATTTGCAACCCTTTTAACTCAGAAGTAGACCCACTGCTTTCCATGGGTGTTATTCTTAAATAATGGTGCACTATTCAATTGTAGCCTGGGACTTTGTTTCAAATGGAAAGGAGGATCCCATCCCATCCCATCCTGTTGAAAAAAACAGACCTGCTTTGCAAGCATTTGCAAAAGGGAAAGAAGGAAGGAGAATAAAAGGTTAACTTTGGTTGGAATTTCCCAGTTGCTGTAGAAGCAAATGATCTCTTCGGTGCCTGCCTGCTGCTTGAGAAAGAAAGGAAACTTTTCAGAGTTGAAAGGCTCTGCCCTCTGATTGACCCGGAGATAAGGCTAAGTGATAATTGTAGCTTGATTACTTGGCAAAAATTTTACTTACTATAGGCGAGTATCTACGGTAATTATTTATAATTATTTTATTCTGCTTGATGATGTCACTTCCAGCGGGTCCTGGACAGATTGTCATTCTAAACAGTGGGTCCCAGTGTTAAAAGTTTGAGAACCACTGCCAGAACAGTCCAATGAGATATCCTGGGGGGGGGGGAGGAAATGACACCTTAGTGACCAAAATTCAGGAAATCGTGGTTTTTCGGAATAATACCATCATGTTATATACCATTTGATGCAGAATTTCATCCATTGCTTGTAAGAAATATTCACTGCATTTATTTTCTGGCCATTATTATTATTCATTTCATATCATGACTATTACTATCTCTGTCTCACCTACCTCACAGGGTTGTTGTGAGGACAAAATAAGGGGAGGAACCATGAACACCACCCTGAGCTGCATAGCGGAAAGGTGGTATAAAAATGTGAATTAATTAATTGATAATATAAATTAATAATATAATTAATAATTAAATAATATTGTGGGGTGACAAAAATTTATGGGCCCCGGGTGTCAAATGACCTAGCTACACCTCTGTCCCCTTTATCACCTTCTCCTCATTTCAAAATCAGTGATTTTCAATAGACGCCATTCACACATTCAGTTGCCTGTCATCAAAAGTGTATGAAGAATAAGTTAACAAGAATTAAGGGCCTAATCCTATCTAGCAACAGTATGCTGGATGCAAGGCCACCGGCACAGCATCCAGTGTGCCCTCTGGGGATTAGACTGGAGAGGAGAGCTAAGAAGTGAAATACATACCTTACCTTCCTGGCCACCAAAGGGTCCCTGATGGGATCCCTCAGATCTATACCAGCTCTTTAGTTGGCATAGCCCTGAGGGGCCTGCTGGGGGGTATGTTCAGGACAGGGGTTTGGGATGAATCAGAAACCGCTGCCACCATGATCTACCCTATCCCATGCTACCCTCATCCACCAACAGAACCCTGCCAGCAGCTGCTCTGTACCATGCTGCCAGAGGCACATGTCTTTTCAGCTGCTGTTCTGGCAATCACGCAGTAGTTTCTAGTAGAGATGCTGTCATTATGACAGAACCTAACATTGCATCAGCGTTCACAGCAGTATGAAGCTGCAACAAGAGATAGGATTGGGCTATAAGTGATGCACACAAGTGTGAATCGGACCTAAAAAGGATCTTGCTATGATCATTCGATGGTGAATATAACAGAAGTAAAGGCTACAATCCTATAAATGCTTACCTGGCAGTAAGTCTCATTGAACTTAGATATGTATGGGTCTGTGCTATAAGTTAGGTTACTGTGGAAGAAAAATCTGAGTGTCAACACAAGAACAGTAGTTTTAACTAGTTCTAATGCATATGAAATTTAGATGATTTACTGTTACACTAGAATATCTATGACAAATGCAGTCTATTGTCATAAGTCTACATGCTTACTGCATTTGAAATGGCTCTTGGAACCTTCTATTGTGGAAATGAAGCTGTTGGTGGTGTGCATTTGAAATACTCATTCTGCTTTCTGCTTCTACAACTATTTCATGGATCTCTACGTACAGACTAAGGGCCCAATCCTATCCAAATTTCCAGCACAGATGGAGCCACAATGTAGCCCTGAGGTAAGGAAACAAACATTCCCTTACCTTGAGGAGGGCACACACCCTGCTAGCATAGCTGCACCAGCGCTGGAAAGTTGGATAGGTTTGGACTCTAAGTTCCTAGCACTATTGTCCCTGAACGGCAAAACAAAATTGTTGGTGCAGACACATCACAGACAACTTACAAAGCTGCTTTTCCAGCCATTTTGTTAGAATTTCCCAAATGTGCATGTTTGCCACAGACACCTTGTTAATTTTGTCTGCCAGTTTCTTGCAGCTGGCAAGGCAGGCAGGTGGAGGGGGATGGAAGGGAGCTCTGGATCTGCACATGCTCTGGCTATTTCATGGTTCCTTACCTTTTCTGGCATACTGCATCATAACACAGTTTGGCTGCAACTGTGCAGATTCCTTAGGGGGTAAAAGTGCCCCCATAAGCCCACAAACATTAATGCTAGAACGTAGGGAAAACTGAATTCAACTAAAGTTTGACAGGTAGCACTTGTGCAGATATATGATAACTGTGTGTATACGCATGCAGATCGAAGAGTGTTACAGTGTGGAAACATGAAGCTAAAATCTCTTTCTTCTTCCCCCAAACCTTTGAATTATCGTCACTTAGTACTATGATCAGAGTTTAATAAATTTAGAAAAAGAAATGCTACTATACTTAGGCATAAGTTCTAAAGCCAATTTTGTCAAAATTTATGTGCATTTGGAAATGCTTTATGTTTGACAAGAAACAGCTGAAACTTTTGGATCAAAATCATAGGGAATCTAATTCACAGGGAGTAGAGAAGTTCAGCATGTGGGCTTTGATTCAAGCCTCTTTAGAGGGTGGGAGACTCTCACCACACTGTAAAATGCTAATTGTGCCCTGGACAGGCAGATTATTATTATTAAAGACTGCAGGTAGCTGGGGAACAGGGTCTAGCATCTACTGAACAGGGAAAAAAATGTGACCATTCTCCACTGTCAAAAATTTTTCAGTCAATATAAATGCCCCCAAAGTAAGAACTTCCTGGTTTTTAATGTCAGGCACAATAACTTTTTACCTGGTGACAAGTAAATCACGAATAAAATATTTGCTAACTGGTTATCCTACCTGCATCACATTCCAGAGGGACAGAAATGTTGGTCTGATGTAGCAAAAGCAACAGTCTTCTGGCAGTTTAAGACATCTAACAAAAGACATCAGTTTCTTACAAAGAGTGCTTTGGCCCATAAAAGCTTATGCCACAAGAAACTTGCTAGACTTTAAGGTGCCAAAAGACTGTGTTGTTTTCACAAGACTTACATTTCTTTTCAACATACCCTCAATTAATTGCAAGAGTGTTATCTATAAAAACTGAAATTCATGCTGACATCTCTACATTTCCAATAGGTGTCACACAGTTATTGTCTCTACCACTTTTCCTATGTGATCTGATTCCTAACTGATCCCTTTCCTATCCGATTCCTATCTTAGAATTGCCATGCTCACTTCTGAGAGCTGAAATTGCACAATTTTGGACCTCCTTGCAATTTGGCGCTTATGCTATCCTAACTTTAGGTCTAAATAGAGCTTTTTGTTTGCTTGTTAATTAAATCATCAAATACAGAATTTCCAGATGATACATGCTACTAAATGCAAAGTATCCTCAGCTAGAACATGTTGTCAGTTAACAAATTATCTTCACTTTACCTCCCAAACATTTGGGGAGGGGCAGAGGCATACTGCCCATATGGCAAAACATAGCTAATGCCATGGGAGTGAACGGGAGGGTGGGCGCAAGAGCATGCATTCCAATTGCTTACCCATTCAAGAAGCAATTGCGGCACATGCACCATCTCAGCAGCTGGTTGGGCGAAATTGCCCAGCCAGTTGTGGAGTGAGCAGTCACGCTCCAACTGCTTCCCAAGTGGAGAAGCAGTTGGAGTGCATGTGCCCTCCCAGCAGTCGGTCGGGCAAAATCGTCCAGACAACTGCTGAGAGCGCCCTCACGCTTCAACTGCTTCCTGATGTCACAGCATTGCCATGGGTGCCAAAAGTACTCGGTATACCTCTGGGGAGGGGCCATACCTCAGTTGTATATTTATGCATAAGTAGGTATGGTGTCAAATTTTGGAATGGAGAGTCCCATTATGAGCTAAGCCAAATTCCATTCTGAAGTTAAGTTTGGCTTGTAATTAGTTCACATCCATCCCCTGCACCTTTTCCAAACTTAGCTTTTTACGGAGGGGGAGGAACAAGTGGGCAGGGAAGTCTGGGTTCAGAGGAGGGCATACCTTTAAGTTCCAATGGTCCAGGTGACACAATTAATTAAAACAGGATTCTCTGCTGTGATAGAGGTTCCTGAGCATGCTCAGAAGTCTCTATTGTGCTTCTATCAATGAGAAGTGAAAGCTGTTTCATTCTCCCCCTTTTCAGATGAAACTTTCAGAATGCCCCTTAAAGTATGGAAAGTAGGAAACTCAAGGCCTTGCAGCTCTGGGTATGCAACTCTAGCATGGATGACATGCAGCTTTAGGGAAGGATAACAAGGAATTTCTTGTGCATCATGGACATTCTGTCAACTTTACAGATGTAGATACCCTGATAAGGGAAGCATTATTGTTCTTATGGCCCAATCCTGTTCAGGGCCTGTGCCAGTAAAACATAGGTTCCACTAGTGCATGCTGTTGCAAAAGTGCTTTGTGAGAGTGCAAGGCCCAAGTGTCTGGCAGGAAGGCCTAAGCCTTCCCACATGTGTTGTTGGGATACTGTCCAGAGAAAGCAGATTCAGTGCAGGGGTGGGGGAGGTGAGGAGGGAGTGGAGCAGGGAGGAGATGGGGTGGGAGACGGGCAGATCAGGCCTGGAAGAGGAGTGGAATTGTTGGCACGCCATATCCAAGCCATATGCAAGACCCTTTCCCAAGCCTGATCTGCCTGAACAAGCGATGCAGGTCTGAGTTGACCCATTGCAGCTGCTGGGATTTACTCAAGGAGACCTCCTGCAGCCAAAAATCCCCCACGGGATATAGCAGTAGCCATGCTGGTGTCACTGCATTGCCATGGAGAGATTTAGATAGAATTGGGCTGTCAATAAAACATGTGAAGGCAGGTAACTCATTTTTATATCTGATGCTAACATGCGAGATAGGAAGGTTTTAAGTAGACTATTAACAACTAGGGGTAACATTAAAGGCAACTGCATTATTCAGACCCAGAATGCAAACTACGTTGTCTTGCTTCCTGTCTTGCTACAGGGTGATGAAAACCTCTCTCTTGGCAGGATACTAATTTCTGATTATGTCAATTAACAAAAAATTCTGACAGCAGGCTGAATAGAAAAAGATCTCTCAAAGAGTTTTCTTTACTGAAGCCCCAAGTTCCAAGTCTTGGATTATTATGCTGAGCTCCCTCAGCAACAAGAACCATACAAATGCTTTTCATACTATATATCTTGACCAAAGGAAGAAAAAGAAAGAATGCATTAAAAGAATGAATAAACATCATTAGGGGAAATATCTTGATTTCATCTTTTCCCCCTTAGTTAAGATCTAAGGATTTGAGTTATTATGAAGACATTTTGAAAAATTTTGTTGGTAGAATTTTTATTTTTTTTTATTTTTGTAAAATATTGTTCTACATAAATTTGTAAAATTTGTTCTACTAAATTTTCCAGAATGTAAACGCATATATAGTAGTATGTACAAGGCCTGAAATAATTTTAACACCCAGGGCAGTGTACCCATGGTTTAAACCCATGGTAATAATCCATGGTTTATTCCCTCCTTTTATCCATACAACAACCCTGTGAGGTAGGTGAGGCTGAGATACTGTGACTGACCCAAGGTCATCAGGAAGCTTCATGGCTGAACAGAGGTTTGAACTGGATCTTCCAGGTCTAAGTTCAACTCCTGAACCACTACAGTATCCCAGCTCTCATAATAAGTGATTCAGTAACAAAAATATTTTTAAGGTATATGCATTTTTATAATACATGCTTCCAAGGTTTCCACACTGCTATTTAGATTGCATGGTTTTCTACTGAACACTGAAAAACATAGCAAGATACAAGCTATCTATCTAAAAAATTTATATCCCATCTCTCAGGATAAAAACCAAGCAAGCTAACAACTAACAGCTAATGATTAATTAGAAAGCAGAGCAGTGAATCCCTTGGGGAGACCTTAAAAAGTTCATATGTACTCGGTGGACACGATGTTTTTAACAAAGTGACAACTGAACTGTGACAAAGGCCTCCGGATTCTGATTTTACCTTTTCGTAGGAAAACAAAAGCAAACTATAAACAAAAACACAAGGACATGGTGTGCTAGGTCTGTAGCTGAGATGTGTAGGTTGCTTTAAAGCACCAGAAGTGTATCTATTTATCCAATCAATAAAAGCAAACTCAGTAAATTATTCTTTGGAAGAAATAACTCCAAAGGTTGGAAGAGTTTCCGGTCTGGATTAAGATCAGAATTCTGTGGTTTGGTCACATATCTGCCAAAGAAAGTTTTAAGCTTTATGTATAGTCTGTCCATGCTTATGTCCCTTGAGAGTCTTCATATTCTGCATTGTGTTCTTCCTCCTTAGGCAGAGCTAAATAAATTCTGCAACATGATCCTCCATTTCAGAACAGATAGGAGATCTAAGACGCCCTACAATGTTTGCACTATTATACTATACAGTACTGTACTGAACTGAAAAAATGGTTTTTGAGCTTCTTCACCTATCTGCAACATCACAGATGCTTATAAATAATGGTTCCTAAATAAAATTGGCTTTTTGCATCTCTCTGACATTTATTCTCTGCCACCTTCCAAAGATCTAAAGTTAACATCCCTTTTTCTGTTCTCAAATTCCCTGCTAACTGGGCAAGAGACACTTTTTCAAGTGGTTCTTATATATAGCAGGGAATGAGTAACCGTCCCGCTTCACCTCAGCATAGTGTCTTTTCTAGTAGCTGTTTACTGGTGTTCTGCATCTTTTTAGACTGTGAGCCCTTTTGGGACAGAGAGCCATTTTGACTCTACCTGTATTTGAAAAGCAGTATATAAATAATAATCATAGTTTATTATTATTAAGAATATTTATATATCACTTTTCAACAAGATTAGTTCGCAAAGCTGTTTGCTATTCCCCTACATGCATACAGCATAGGAAAGGGATACACATGCAAGAATTAAACATTAAGTTTGCTCTTTACTTCCCTTCCCAAAGTATTTGCTACATATTGACCACCCAACTGGATTGATCTGCATGCCTTCTCTTCAAAAAACCCAATGCAACACAGAAGTTATTTTTTCCCTAGTTACAAATGAAGTATAAAAGAGTGTGGGTGGGACATATGCAGTGTAGTGGAACTAAAGCCCCATAAGGGAAATCAACATAGGCAGCTGCTGATACACTGTTTACTTGGATAATTCATCCATTTTCCTCTCCTGGGCTAGTGATATGAGGCATCACTTCTTCAGGATAGCAAGTGCAAATAAAAATAAATAATAAATAAATCTAGCGAAGAGAGAAGCATCAGCTTCAATGGCATACAGTATTAAGAGTCAGTTAAACTGGAATTCTTGCTGTCTTCTGCATCTCCAGCAGCAGAAACATCTGGTTGGTTTTAGATTCCCCTTGGATTCCCAACTTCAAAGAGAGTTATAAAGAATAACAAATACATGTACTGGCACTGAAAAAAAAATTAGAGCAGCAGGAGAGAATGGTAAAATTGTCCTTATTTGACTGCTAGTGACAGGCTCCACAGGCAGAACTGTGAGAAAATTTCTCAGAGGCTCAGGCAAATCAACAGTTCTTGGTGAGCGGCTCTCTACTGTATATGAAATTTATGGGCTCTACCCTGTATGAGGGAGTCACACAACTTTATTTTGCCACAAGAGAGCAAGGTTTCACATGAAACTAAGCTATGACATATTTAAGAGTCTCTTAGGCAGCAATTCTAAAGCACACTAACTAGAGAGTATGCTCCACTGAACAAAACAGGGCCTATTTTGAGTAGATATGTATAGGATTGGGCTCTTTTGCCAGCGGCTTCCACTGAATATTCCACCTAGGACTAATGTTTGTCAGCACACTGGGCTAAAAAGTGGCTAACAGTGCAACCCTATGCATGTCTACTCAGAAGTAAATCTCACTGACCAGTGGAACTTACTCTCAGGTAAGATCCATGGGAAGGTGCCTTATATGGAATCAAATTAATGGTCTATGAAGGTCAGTATTGTCAACATAGACATGCAGTGAGTTTTCAAGGTTTCCAAAAGGATTTTTTTTCTGCTGCCCTGGCTGGAAATGTCAGGGATTGAAACTGGAACCTTCTAAAGCAGATGCTTTACCACTGAACCACAGCACCTTTCCCAAACTGTGCTTATAAGAGAGCAGCCTTATACCTGGCATTTGCTACGTGGCTGAAAAGGATTTCCCCCTCTAGATAAGGCATAGTAGGGTTTCTCTCTAGATCAGGGTTTCAAACTCATTTCACGCAGAGGGCTGAAGTTAGCATTCATAGTGCCTGCTGATGGCAGAGGGCTGCAAGTGACATCATCAACAGGCCAGAAATAAGCACTTTGTTCTCACACAGAAATTCATTAGCTGCAAATGACAGAAGAGAAAATGTGCAAATCTTGTTCATATTTTCAAGATATGAGAGAGCTCAATTATCAAGCTGGGAAAGTCCAACTGTAACGGGGGCCTGATAAATTGCTTCCAGGGGCCACATTTGGCCCAAGGGCCTTATGTCTGACATCCCTGCTCGAGGATAGGGAATAATAGGGTTGGGCATAACAGAAATGCCTGCTGTACAGGGCAGACCCTAAAGCAACTGCTTCAGGCAACAGATTGGTGGGAGGGTGCCCATCTCTGTCCACCTGTCTCCTCTGCTCCCCCTTCTCCTTTGACTCCCTGGACTGGAAAGGAGAACAGAGAGGAAGAGGAAACATGGACGAGGGGGGTGTGCTGAGCTAGAATATTGTTCAGTGGGGCTTGCTCTCAGGAAAGTGTGTATAGGATTGTAGCCTCAATCCTAGGCTGATGTAAACATACGTCTCTAAAGGAAATCAATTGAAGATAAGTACAGGTAGTCCCTTGCCCTGGGCTGTCAGAATTTTTTCTATCACCTACCAATGAAGCACAACCAATATGGGGTGTTTGTTAAGAAATGCTGACTGGAAATACAATTATATACAAAGAAAGCAACCAACAAACATTTAAAAAATTGGCTATAATAGGAAAAATTCCATCCCAGCAAAACATGAAAAAATCTGCTTTATTTCTCAACTGAACAAAATTCGCTTCTTCCACTGGATAAAATTTCACTGGATAAAAAAGAATAAAGGACTACACAAAGATACAGCAAACAACTTTCAGACAGATAGTCATGCTAGTTTGCAGAAGCAAAAACAACAGAATCTTGTGGCACCTTAAAGACTAACAGATTTATTTGGCCCAAGTTTTCATGGACTCACAGTGCAATCCTATGTATATCTACTCAAAGTTAAGTTGCATTTAACTTACACTCCTAGGTTCAGCCTTCTATCCTACACACACTTACCTGGCAGTAAGCCCCACACAGTGGGACTTACTGAGTAAATATGCATAGGATTGCACCGTACATTAATCAGATCCAAAGCTCTGCTGTTTCTATGAACACAGGTTCATCTGTATGGAAGGGTGTGCTCCAATTTTGAAAAGAATTCTAAACAGGAACAAACCCATAGCCAGAAATCCACGATGAGAGAATTGAAAGTCTTACGACTTTCATTCAACTCAGACATGATGCACAGGATCATGCTGTAAAAACTACTCTTGAGGGGGATCATAAACCATGCAAAAAGTAAAAACTGAAACATAGGGCTGCAATCCTAAACACATGTGAAAGTGAGTAATCCTGATGAGCACAGTGGAGCTGACTTCTGAATATACATACTTAGGATTGCACTGATAAACTAGTTCAGTGGTTCCCAAACTTTCCAACATTTTTTAGGCACCAAACTAAAATAAAGTCTCACTTTATCAGTTAGCTCAAGCCTCTGTGGTTATAATGGTGTTTGGGTAGCAGTGCTCCCCCCAAGAAGCAGGTTGTTTAACACTTGATGCATGTAACCTAATCTACCATGTCAGTTTCATCAACCACAAAAATATTGGGTTGTGACCCACAATTCAGGAACTGCTGGACTGGTGTTTATTTATTAAACAGTTTTAATAGTGTTAAAATTTAAACAAAATGTACATGTTCAATGAAGGAGTACCATATCTTACCCCTGTCCTCAATTTGAATAAAGAAAACATAAAAAACAAAACAAATGCCTCTCAAACTGTTTAATTCACAGTAGACTATTCCCCAAAGAAAGTATTATTTACCAGAAGGAAACAAAGAACCGAATCCATTCAAAAATTTTAACTTGGGGAAGTGTAATGGTCAAACTTTTTTTCTTTTAAGAAAACCACATCTTGGAATAAAAATAATATTTACGACATTTCCCATAGGATATAAATTCCAATGCAGGGACAGCCAGTACTCAAGGAGACAATCCTCTAATTGGGAATATTATATGAGTTTAGAAAAACCCATTCTAACCCTGTTAAGTAAATAATTTGATGCAAACTATTCATTAAATTATCCTATGTTGGCATCCTTCAGTCTCAGAAGACTATGGTATCGCGCTCTGAATGGTGGTTCTGGAACAGTGTGTCCTCTCCAGTGCGCGAAGCCTGGGTAAAGTAGGTATGGAGGATAGGCTGTTACCCATGCAGTAAATCCCCCCTCTCCACGTCGCTGAAATGGCCCAATGGAAAGGCAGAAGCCAATACGGTTGGTTCCAGCAGCATCACAGGAGTTGCTAGAACGTGACTGTTTAGCCATGAACGGCCTCAGGGACTCCGGCTCCAGATTTTGCCTCGAGGTTGACTCCTGAAGCCTTTTCCATAACTGGATGTAGCCACAAGGCAGTGAAGGTTTGGGATCAGAGTTTTCCTTCTCTCAGATGAGCTGCCTTCCCAGGCTAATGAGTCCCATCTACCCGGTGGCTGTTTAGTCACCTCTTACAACAATTACAGGCAAACTGAGGGCCTATTCTTATCCCTAGGCCCCATGGGTTAAAATTAGGATAAAATTATCCTAAGGTTGTCCTAATGATGCTTTTATTATATTTGCCCATCTTGTAACCTCATGAACAAACAGCTTTTCACTGTTTTATGCAAAGAAATTTTGGATTTCTCTCCAGGGTTTGAAAACTAGTCGAAAGAGTTTTCTCCAAATGCCTAGTCCAAAGAGGGTTTCTTTCTTGAAATTATCTCCAAACTGGAGAACGCACCCCATCTTGACTGGTACTTACAGTTCCACTGCACTGCCACATCTTTTCCCACTCTACTGCTATACATGGATGCTCTGGACAGTGTTGTCTATTGCCCAGTGTCTCAGTAGGCTGCGCAGCAGGGTGTCCAGGCAGATGTGACTGCCTGGAGCTACCCTGTATAGCAATGAAGTGGGAAAAGTTACAGCGCTGTGGTGGGACAGTAAGTGCTGCTCATGAGATGGGGATGGGATTAGGCAGGAAGCTGTATCTGGCCTGCAGGCCAGAGCCTGGAGAGCCCTGTTTTAGAGATTAATTATACATAGTTTACATTTGTGCAGATAATATAGTGAATTTCGTAAGATTTGCTCAAATGTAAAGGTAGAATGGAACCATATAGAGTCCATTCTCATTAACTACTGGGGTCAAGTTCCTGAAAAACCCGATGGTTATGGAACCACTATTAATGAATCATTGATCCTATGGGAAAAAATTGAGTTAGATTCCCATGGCCCTGCTTCGCTATACATATGAACCTTATTAACTTATAAAAACATTTTGTAAAATGCTTTTCAAATACTGTAATGAAAACCTAGTTCTGACTTCATTTTAAGACCTTTCACCTCTGTCCCATTAATCTAAATTTTGCATATAAACTCGCTGAGCTCAGATTATGCCATTATTTAGTTCAGTTAGCACTTAACTGTGATTTGTGAAGCAGGCGAGAACAACTGAGAGCACGTTAAGCCATGAGAATAGAAGCCACAAGAACCATGCAATAGATGAGAAGTTCCTCTCAGAATTTTTTGAGTTGCAAGTGGGCACAAAGTATTTTATTGACGTGAATAAGCGAATCCATGGGATTGAAGTCCATGGTTAACAAGAATTGACTATAATTTTGTCGCATAGTAGGCACAGAATACAAGTTCCAACTATGAAAGTCTGTGCCTCAGGAGAAGCAAATAGAGACGTGATTCACTTCCTACCCAATACTTCCTACCAAGACAAAAAACATGCAGATCTGTGGGAGACCACCAAACACATATTGAGCCAATCTTTTAGAAATAGGGACTGAAATATGCAACGACACAAAAGTTGAGATTCAACGTTATGCTGTAAATACTTCTGTACAAGAAATGAAAGCATAAAAAACTCTAAACTTTACTCTTTTTTAGCATTCATATTCTGCTTTTTCACCACCCAACATAGCTCACAACAGTTAATTGTTAAAACTATCAAACATACCATATATACTCGTATATGAGTCAAAAAATTATGCCTAAAAATTAACCCTGAAAACCTGAGTCGACTTATACACGGGTAAATACAGTAAATGAAGGTTCTAAGAGCACCTGCCTGGTGAGGTGGGGGTGGAACTGGGCTGAGAAATAGGACACAAGAGTGATTTTACTTACAAGTAATTATTCAGAGACACCAACAAAAAAGGTAGCCATTTTAGCTTCTTCTCCAAATAGGAAGAGAAGTGAAGGCTCTTATAGGAATTGTAGTCTGTAGTCTTCTGCAGTGTAAGTGCAGCACTGTACTCCTAACAAAACCTAAACTGCATAAGTACTTTCATCTCCCTTCCTGCTAGGAAAAGAGGGTAAAATGCCTCCTTTTTTCCCTTTGGTTTTTTGCTGCTGCCTTAGAACAATTCCTGGTAAGTCACTGAATTTCACACTCCCCTTAGTTTTACTCCCAACGTTACCTCTGACTTACTCCTGACTTAGTTTTACCCCGTCATAGAAAATTCCATGATTTTTGACTCAAAATCTGCCCTCAACTTATCTGTGTGATCGACTTATAGACAAGTATCTATGGTAAAAAAATAACACAACAAAAACAGCAAGAATTAAAACAGAACAAAAATATCAAAAAGAAGAGTGCAAAGAGCGGTGGGAATAAACATAACTCAACATTAATTTAACTGAAAAGCTGGACCAAACAAAACAAATGTTTGCCAGATACCAAAATGCCTGCAAGAAGAAGGGGACAAATGGGCCTCGTGGCAGGGAATTATATTAAATAGGAGGTGTAGCGAAGAAGGGCATGTCTTGTACCTCAACAACTGTACTTCAGAAGGCAAGGGAACACAAAGCAGGGCTACTAGTGAAGACTGGAGAAGAGAGAGAGTTAAGTCATGTAAGGAGAAATGATTCTTCAAACATGTAGGCTAGTGGTTTTCAGACTGGGGCGTCGCAACACCCCAGCCTGAAGGCCCTGGTCTCTTTCTGCTTAAGGGGCAGGGGGGAGGCAGGGAGGAGGCAGGGAGATCCCCAGGATCGCACCACTCAGGAGCAGCCTGTTGGATGTGCGGGGAACCCTGCGCGAGCACCTGCAGGGCTCCCCAGCTTGTTAGAAGTGAAAGTGGAGCGATCACACTCTACTTCCACAAAACCGGAAGCTGGTAATTCCTTCAAAGACCTCAACTTCTGCACAGAACTAAGCTATTCCCCTCTCTAAAGCATGATTTTAAAGGTGCCTACTGTGCTTCTTGGGACCACTGTTAGGTTAAAGACAATCCTACCTGGCTGAGATGCTACTTCAAAGACTTTGCCTTCTGCTTTCCTCAAACAGGCAGAGCCACAATGTTAAACAGGCTCATAGAAACTGCTTAAATGGTTTCGATTTCCCTCCCCCTCAATCCTTCCCTTCACACACACACTTGACAAGAACTGAAAGGGTCCTTCAAAAGCCTTACATTTGCATTCCAGTGAGCTCTTCCCTCAAATACAAAGAACCAGGATGTTAAACATGCTGCTATTGGCTGAGATGTTAATAAACACGTGCAGTCAAAGATTGACTTATCCGTCACCATGAAGTTCTATTGGTTCATAAGACCATCATATAGCAAATAACCTATTGTATAGTGAGCTTTGTTTTGAGTCCATCAAAAAGTGATTTGGGGCGCAATCTGAACCAACTTTCCAGCACTGACATAGCTGTGCCAATGTGGTGAGCGTTGCATCCTGCAGTGGGGAGGCAGTCAAGGGGGTCTCCTCAAGCTAAGGGCATGTTTGTTGCCTTACCCTGGGGACTGCATTGCAGCTCAGTCAGTGCTGGGAAGTTGGTTACGATTGCGCCCTCAGTTATATTGTGACCCCTTAAAGTGGGGACCTCCTGTACAAATAAAACAGGTGAAAGGGTAAATGGATCTGTTTTTTCCACAGGTACTAGACTCAGGTCTGTCAAACTAATACAGTGGGCTGAATAGCATATATGGTGCCTGCTGAGATCATCATGTCATGTTGGCATCCTTCAGTCTCTAAAGACTATGGTATCGTGCTCTGAATGGTGGTTCTGGAACAGAGTGTCCTCTCCAGTTCGCAAAGCCTGGGTAAAGTAGATATGGAGGATAGACTGTTATCCATGCAGGAAATCCCCCTTCTCCACGTCGCTGGAATGGGCCAATGGAAAGGCAGAAGCCAATACGGTTGGTTCCAGCAGCGTCGCAGGAGTTGCTAGAACGTGACTGTGTTCAGCCTTGAACTGTCTCAGGGACTCCAGCTCCGGATTTTGCCTTTTGACTCCTGAAGCCTTTTCCATAACTGGATGTAGCCACAAGGCAGTAGAGGTTTGGGATCAGAGTTTTCTTTCTCTCAGATGAGCTGCCTTCCTGGGCTAACGAGTCCTATCTACCCGGTGGCTGTTTAGTCACCTCTTATGACAAGTACAGCCAAACTGAGGGCCTATTCTTATCTCCCAGCCCCCAGGGGTAGCTGAGATCATAGTGTCATAATTAAGCAGATTGATAATTGGGCTCACCCAGGGCCTCGGCAGATTCTGCCTCACTCTCTTGATGTACCCCAGTGTTCCTTGCCTTCTGAGGCCTCCTTCAATTACTCGCTCCCAGAGCCAGAACAGAAGTGGCGCTGCTGAAAGAGTGGCACTGGGGAAACCCAATTATTATTTGGGGCAGATAGAGAGCTTCTGTGGGTCATACCCAGCTCACAGGCCTTATGTTTGACACCCCTGGTTGGCAACCTTCAGTCTCGAAAGACTATGGTAGAAGCCTACAGCACCCGGTATTCTCAGGTGGTCTCCCATCCAAGTACTAACCAGGCCTGACCCTGCTTAGCTTCCGAGATCAGGCATGTGCAGGGTAACAGTTGCTGCTACTTTACTACACTAGAGTTTTGCAACAACCTCTTTAAATTTGTGAAAGAGTATCCATTAAACAAAGATTGGGAAAGATAATATACATTAAACCCAGAGTGGCAAAAAGAGTGTTTCAACATCTGCTATCTGGTTAGAATTGAGGGCCTTTCAGCTAACATTTTTAAATTAAGGGCATGTTTCTACACCTCCTAAGCATAGAGGAGAGACACCTAACATTCTTTAGCTGCCTTCTGAGAAATTGCTTTCAAACAGCTGAGACATTCCACAAAATGGACAAGTATGATGTACGTGAAATACTTAGAGAGGAACAAGCTGCTAGACAACCGTGTAAGATGGGCAGAAAAGTCTCATATTACTGGGAATGGTCAGGTGAATTGCTTCAAAATTGGCATAGCAGCAACACCCTCATGGGAAGGACAATAAACACCTTAGTTGCAAACAGGTAGGTGGAGAATGATAGTGCCTAAGGTTCTGTCTTGCACAGTTCCAAAGATAAGCATGAAATGTGATGACAAGGAAGTAAGAGAAAAAAGATATTGCAATCCTATACACAATTACCTGGGAGTAGGTTCCATTGAAATCAGTGGGACTTCTGGGTAGATATGCACAGAATTGCACTGTAAATTGATCGTTTTTCAAGCTGAAGCAATGTAATAGCAATGCAAAATAAATGCAACAACTTAGCATCAGTTATAGTTCAAGGAAATTATATACAAGTTAACCAAGGTCTTATGGTGCATAGTTTTTATTTCATATGCTCTTTTCATACTATCTTTTATATGGAATGTTTGTCCCCATCTGAAATGAAAAAACATACAAATTGCTTGTCTAGTCATTTAACCTTTGCAGGACATGTTTAATTGTTACTAGTTGCAAGTTAAGCAAATAAAGAATATTTTGGATGCTGCCTGAGCCAATGCTTTTCCTATTCCCTATAGGTAATTTAAACAGTACCGGGATCCAGGAAATCATTCTCTTTTTCTTTCTCTTTCTAATTAACATCGTACTTATATGTCACCAATGGACATATCCATAGTATCAATGGAAGTTTTCTGCAAAGTGCCACTGAGCATAAGTAAGAAAACTATGACCTATTCAATAGAATTTCAACTAATGGACTTTGTTTAGAAAATAAGAACATAAGAACAGCCCCACTGGATCAGGCCATAGGCCCATCTAGTCCAGCTTCCTGTATCTCACACAGCAGCCCACCATAGAACCAGGATCACTTCAACAGTACTGAAGTAAAGAACACACAGTCTTAGTCTTACTGAAGTAAAGAACACACAGGCACTGCAAGTTTGGGGCCCAAAGCAGCACAGCCGGAGGCAATTGGAAGCCTTTCCCCTTACCCCGTGTCATGCTGCAGCAGCCCTAATAGGTCATAAGAACATAAGAACAACCCCACTGGATCAGGCCATAGGCCCATCTAGTCCAGCTTCCTTTATCTCACAGCGGCCCACCAAATGCCCCAGGGAGCACACCAGATAACAAGAGACCTGCATCCTGGTGCCCTCCCTTGCACTGGCATTCTGACATAGCCCATTTCTAAAGTCAGGAGGTTGCACATACACATCATGGTTTGTAACCCATAATGGATTTTTCCTCCAGAAACTTGTCCAATCCCCTTTTAAAGGCATCCAGGACAGATGACGTCACCACATCCTGCGGCAAGGAGTTCCACAGACCAACCACATGCTGAGTAAAAGAAATATTTTCTTTTGTCGGTCCTAACCCTCCCAACACTCAATTTTAGTGGATGTCCCCTCGTTCTGGTGTTATGTGAGAGTGTAAAGAGCATCTCCCTATCCACTTTATCCTTCCCATGCATAATTTTGTATGTCTCAATCATGTCCCCCCTCAGGCATATCTTTTCTAGGCTGAAGAGGCCCAAACGCCGTAGCCTTTCCTCATAAGGAAGGTGCTCCAGCCCAGTAATCATCTTAGTCGCTCTCTTTTGCACCTTTTCCATTTCCACTATGTCCTTTTTGAGATGTGGACACAATCTGACCAGAACAGGACACAATACTCCAGGTGTGGCCTTACCATCGATTTGTACAATGACATTATAATATTAGCCATTTTGTTCTCAATACCTTTTCTAATTATCTCAAGCATAGAATTGGCCTGCTTTACTGCCGCTGCATATTGGGTCGACACTTTAATTGAGCTGTCCACCACCACCCCAAGATCTCTCTCCTGATCTGTCACAGACAGCTCAGAACCCATCAGCCTATATGTGATGTTCTGAATTTTTGCCCCAATGTGTATGACTTTACACTTACTTACATTGAAACGCATCTGCCATTTTGCTGCCCATTCTGCCAGTCTGGAGAGATCCTTCTGGAGCTCCTCACAATCACGTAACACTCGGAAAAGTTTGGTGTCATCTGCAAACTTAGCCACCTCACTGCTCACCCCTGTCTTCAGGTCATTTATGAAGAGGTTAAAAAGCACTGGTCCCAGGACAGATCCTTGGGGCACACCGCTTTTCACCTCTCTCCATTGTGAAAATTGCCCATTGACACCCACTCTCTGTTTCCTGGTCTTCAACCAGGTCTCAATCCAGGAGAGGGCCTGTCCCTCTAATCCAGGGGGGGCCTGTCCCCCCTCTTTCCCTTTTTAAAGATTGGTATGACATTGCTATCAACATTTCCCCAACTGCAGTCACATACCATGGTAGTATCGAGTCTAATATATTAAAAATAAAATATTGAAATGAATGGGGACCCACCAGAAATTGGCTTGTGACCCACCTACTGGGTCCCAACGCACAGTTTGAGAAACACTGTCTTAGAAAGAATGAGGACCATTTCAGGCTTACTCATTAGAATGATCAAACAGCAACACTGCAATGAAGGAAATGCAAAGGACGCTTTCTGTTTCTGGGCTAATGCTATATTAGTGTCTTGAGTTTGAATTTAGCACTGTAGTGATGTATTTCTCAGGTGGCTCTTGAATTTAGTCTTCTTTTTTAGCTAGTTGTAACAGACCATGAATGATTCTTTATCCTGAATGACGCATTGCAAGTAACAGAAACTAATGACATTATGTGAGCTTTAAAACAAAGTTTGATTTTGTGATTAATTACCCTTGCTCTGTTTACAAAATAAATCAACACATTGTGCACCATGAGTATCTGTGGCCTCATCTGAACTTTACTTTCGTCACTTGATAAATAAGGGACTTCTGTCTGTATAATAGCTGTCATTCTAGCCATAAACCATGGCAATGTCTGAAACACAAAATATGGATCACACAGCCTTGCTTTTGTGACTTTTATAATAGTCCAACAATACACAGAAACTATAACAAAAAGCACATTGCTTTGTTATTACTTTTTGTTTAAAATTTACACTTAGAAAATATGATGAGAAAAAATATAAAATGATGGCATAATTCAGGACACACAAAACCAGATCTTATCACACTTTTAAAATAAATCATAAGCTTACTGAAACTAAAAATACAGTAAAGCCATAAAAATATACAAGGAATTGCTATATAATTTATAAAACAGCATATTGAAATTTACTTTAAGCCTTCAATCCTATATACCAGGGTTTCTCAAACTGTGGGTCGTGACCTGATTGTTCGTGGATCACAAAGCTTTAACTGAAAGCTGAGAAGGTAAATGCATTGAGCCCTATGGAAAGTGAAACTGAGTCATATCATGTGTTTACTCATGAGTAGGCAGGCCTGCCTTAGAGCTCGGCACTCTGGCTTTCTGCTGGAGCGCACTGTCGCAAATGTGCCGTAAGGCAAGTCCGCGAGACTTACCGCTGGGCCAGCACCTACGCTAGCCCAGTGCTGGCCAGCGCTAGGCTAGCGCTGGGCGGGTGCCCATCTTCCGCTGCTCGGAGGACCGCCACACCGGAGCACGGTAAGCAGAAGTGGGAAGGGGGGCAGGGAGGAGGTGTTCTGGGGAGGGGGGAGGCAGGCAGAGGGTGGAGAGAGGGCTGGGAGGAGGCGTGATGGGGAGGAGGGAGGAGCGGAAAGGGCGGGTGGGAGGCGTGCCAGGGGCAGGGAGGGAGGGAGGTCCAGTAGAGCTCTGCTCCACCGGATTCTGTCCATTTGTGTAGTGCTCGGTGCCCTACACGAACACATTTACCCCATTGCAGGGCTGCTACCTTTACCTGGGAGAAGGGGACGAAAGTGCCCTTCTCCCAAGGTGCCACCCACTGTAGCCCGGGGCGCACAGGATCCGGCGGCAGCCGTTTCTGGTGCCACTGAAGCTGTGCATCCCGTGCAGCTCAGGATTGGGCTGCCTGTCCATTGGAAAGTGCAGGCTGAGAGGAATCCAACAACATCAGAATGGTCCTGATCAGATGAACGCAGCCCCCAAAAACACCCGAGAAGGAAGTCCCTCCCTTCTAGCTGATGAATATATTGAGCCCTCTGGAAAGTGAAACTAAGAGCCCAAACCTATGCCTGTCCACTTAGAAGTAAGTCCCATTATAATCAAAGGAGCTTACTCTCAGAAAAGCATGGATAGGATTTCAGCCTAAGCTACATGTTTGCCTTTACTCACAAGTAAGCAACCGTGCCTTGGCTCAGTCGTGCCATGGTCAGGTCAAGGCAAGGCCACCAGAGTGGAGTTCAACAAATGCTTCAGAAGGCAAACCCCTCCCCGAATAAAAAAAATAAAACAGGGGCTTGAACGGATAAGGTGAATTTTTTTTTCTTTTAGACCTGTAAAGTTAGGTGGGTTCTGATAGTGATATGGCTTAAATATAAGAACTTGAACTAGGCACTAGGTAGGGCTGAAAGATCTTACTGATTTTTCTGGGGGGAGGGGTGTTATTGTAGGCAGGCTACAGAGAAAATTCACTTGGTGGAATAGGGCTGGCTTCCCCTTATTTAATTATTTGTTTTATTTTAATTAAATTATTTATAATTATTTTTTAATTTGCTTAATGGTGTCACTTCTGGCAGGTCCCGGGCAGATTTTCATTCTAAAAAGTGGGTCACAGTGCAAAAGGTTTGAGAACCACTGCTATACACACTTACCTGGGAGTAAGTCCCATTGAACTCAATAGGATTTATTTCTGTGTAGGCATGCATAGGATTGTGCTGTAAATGCATTTAAAAATTAGTAAAACTTAAGACACAGAGAATTTTGGACAACAACCATCAAGAAAATACAGGTCCAACCTTGTTATACTTGGATCTTTTATACACAGATTTAACAAACACAAATGGCCACAGCAAATGAGAAGGAATGTCCTGATCCCTGGAGAAGGGGAAAATGCATTCCTTTAAAATCACAGTTTTAAAAACTGCTTTTCTTACTGCTGTAGAGAGAGAGTTGTGCAAGTGATCATGCCATTCCCAGCTGAGCCAGGCAAAGGCAGGGGTTCTAATTGCTGACTGGCTCTCTACAACAGTAAGAAAAGCTGTTTTAAACCACAGTTGTAAAGGGTCGCAAATTTTAATTTTTTTAAACTGCTTTTATGTAACACATTTTATGGTATCAGAAGGGAGTCCCAGAATCAAACCCCTGCAGATGTCAAGGCATGACCTTATTCCATTAGGAGCAGAGGGTCTTTAAATCTATTTTTCCTGTGCTTTTTTATTTACGGATTTTTTTTTATCCACTAGGGCAGGGCTTCTCAAACTGGGGCATCACAATGCCCCAGTCTGAGGGCCCTGGACTCTTTCCCCTTAAGGGGCAGGGGGAAGGCAGCTACGTGATCCCCCAGGATCGCGTCACTAAGAGAGCTCCAGGGACTGGCATTTACTTACCAGTCCCTGCTGTGGCCTCCCAGGGGTGCGGAGAGCCCTGCGCGACCCTCCGCGGGGCTCCCCAAGCTTCAGAAAGTGAAAGTGGAGCAATCGCGCCCTGCCATTGCAAAACAGAACGGAACAGAACCCCAGTGGATTACAATGGACAACTTGTATCACATCTTCATAACTATATGTGAAAAAGGACAACTTTCATGCAAAGTTTAAACAATCAGGAAATTCCATTCTCAACCAGAAGATTTTTTTCTGTAACTTTGTAACAGAAACTTCTCTGTAACTTTTTTGTGAAGTGTGTTGAAAAGCGGTATACAAATACTGTTATTAATATTATTAATAATAATTATACCTTCTGAATAAAAGAAATGCCCATATCTATTTTCAGTATTATGAATGGCATTCTTGCCACACGAGAGAGCGTATTTGCCGTCTTTCAGTCAATCATCAGCCTTGGGCAAGAAACCATTCTAAGTGAGCAACTCACCAGATGCACTGACTTTTCACTACATACAATACAGTGGCCTAGTAAAATGTTTGGTGAATTGGCACATTTTTTCTGCTACTGGCACTGATTTGTTTAAAAAGTCTGTATTATTCCTTCAGTGATATATCAAGATACCCCTAAAGTATCACTGGATCTTCAAATAAAACCAGATTTCATTTATAGCTAAGGTACCTCTGTATGGAGGGATCATGACACGAAAATCAGCATAACATGAAAATCAAGAGCAAGACATAAATGGTGAACCTGGCTGACAGGCCCTTTGTTCAGGTTTATTCCAAAGTTGGTCCCCATGCACAATGAGAGCAACTGTCCAGGAAAGTGTGCCTAGTGTTGCATCCTTTATCTGCACGTTTACTAAATTCATAAATAGTACAATTAAGAAAAGAACAAGTGCAAGAGCAGCTTTTATGAATGGTGGCTTAGATTTCAAAAATATTATCTTTTCCTAAAATGGCATTACTCAAGAAAATACTACTTTTCTACACTACTGTTATTTTATCCATTATTAACTGAATGCATTATTCTTAGGGTACAATCCTAACTTGCATGGGAAACAGGCAGGCCAGTGGGCCTGTGCTGCAGGCACTGCAAGTTTGGGGCCCAAAGCAGCACAGCCGGAGGCAATTGGAAGCCTTTCCCCTTACCCCGTGTCATGCTGCAGCAGCCCTAATAGGTCATAAGAACATAAGAACAACCCCACTGGATCAGGCCATAGGCCCATCTAGTCCAGCTTCCTGTATCTCACAGCGGCCCACCAAATGCCCCAGGGAGCACACCAGATAACAAGAGACCTCATTCTGGTGCCCTTCCTTGCATTGGCATTCTGACATAGCCCATTTCTAAAATCAGGAGGTTGCACATACACATCATGGCTTACATAAGAACATAAGAACATAAGAACAGCCCCACTGGATCAGGCCATAGGCCCATCTAGTCCAGCTTCCTGTATCTCACAGCGGCCCACCAAATGCCCCAGGGAGCACACCAGATAACAAGAGACCTCGTCCTGGTGCTCTCCCCTACATCTGGCATTCTGACTTAACCCATTCCTAAAATCAGGAGGTTGCGCATGCACATCATGGCTTGTACCCCATAATGGATTTTTCCTCCAGAAACTCGTCCAATCCCCTTTTAAAGGCGTCTAGGCTAGACGCCAGCACCACATCCTGTGGCAAGGAGTTCCACAGACCGACCACGCGCTGAGTAAAGAAATATTTTCTTTTGTCTGTCCTAACCCGCCCAACACTCAATTTTAGTGGATGTCCCCTGGTTCTGGTATTATGTGAGAGTGTAAAGAGCATCTCCCTATCCACTCTGTCCATCCCCTGCATAATTTTGTATGTCTCAATCATGTCCCCCCTCAAGCGTCTCTTTTCTAGGCTGAAGAGGCCCAAACGCCGTAGCCTTTCCTCATAAGGAAGGTGCCCCAGCCCCGTAATCAGCTTAGTCGCTCTCTTTTGCACCTTTTCCATTTCCACTATGTCTTTTTTGAGATGCGGCGACCAGAACTGGACACAATACTCCAGGTGTGGCCTTACCATCGATTTGTACAACGGCATTATAATATTAGCCATTTTGTTCTCAATACCCTTCCTAATGATCCCAAGCATAGAATTGGCCTTCTTCACTGCCGCCGCACATTGGGTCGACACTTTCATCGACCTGTCCACCACCACCCCAAGATCTCTCTCCTGATCTGTCACAGACAGCTCAGAACCCATCAGCCTATATCTAAAGTTTTGATTTTTTGCCCCAATGTGCATGACTTTACACTTACTGACATTGAAGCGCATCTGCCATTTTGCTGCCCATTCTGCCAGTCTGGAGAGATCCTTCTGGAGCTCCTCACAATCACTTCTGGTCTTTACCACTCGGAAAAGTTTGGTGTCGTCTGCAAACTTAGCCACTTCACTGCTCAACCCTGTCTCCAGGTCATTTATGAAGAGGTTGAAAAGCACCGGTCCCAGGACAGATCCTTGGGGCACACCGCTTTTCACCTCTCTCCATTGTGAAAATTGCCCATTGACACCCACTCTCTGCTTCCTGGCCTCCAACCAGTTCTCAATCCACGAGAGGACCTGTCCTCTAATTCCCTGACTGTGGAGTTTTTTCAGTAGCCTTTGGTGAGGGACCGTGTCAAATGCCTTCTGAAAGTCCAGATATATAATGTCCACGGGTTCTCCCGCATCCACATGCCTGTTGACCTTTTCAAAGAATTCTATAAGGTTCGTGAGGCAAGACTTACCCTTACAGAAGCCATGCTGACTCTCCCTCAGCAAGGCCTGTTCGTCTATGTGTTTTGAGATCCTATCTTTGATGAGGCATTCCACCATCTTACCCGGTATGGATGTTAGGCTGACCGGCCTATAGTTTCCCGGGTCCCCCCTCTTTCCCTTTTTAAAAATAGGCGTGACATTTGCTATCCTCCAATCTTCTGGTACCGTGGCTGTTTTGAGGGACAAGTTGCATACCTTAGTCAAGAGATCTGCAACTTCATTCTTCAATTCCTTAATAACCCTTGGGTGTATGCCATCAGGGCCCGGTGACTTATTGATCTTTAATTTATCAATGAGGTCTGAAACATCTTCTCTTTTAACCTCTATCTGACTTAACTCCTCTGTTAGGAAGGGCCGTTCGGGCAGCGGTATCTGCCCGAGGTCTTCTGCCGTGAAGACAGATGCAAAGAACTCATTTAATTTCTCTGCCATCTCTAAGTCTCCTTTTATCTCCCCTTTCCCTCCCTCACCATCCAGAGGGCCAACCGCTTCTCTGGCGGGTTTCCTGCTTCTAACATATTTGAAGAAGCTTTTATTATTCCCCTTAATGTTGCACCCGTAATGGATTTTTCTTCCAGAAACTTGTCCAATCCCCTTTTAAAGGCGTCCAGGCCAGACGCCATCACCACATCCTGTGGCAAGGAGTTCCACAGACCAACCACACGCTGAGTAAAGAAATGTTTTCTTTTGTCTGTTTTAATTCTCCCAACACTCAATTTTAGTGAATGTCCCCTGGTTCTGGTGTTATGTGAGAGTGTAAAGAGCATCTTTCTATCCACTCTGTCCATCTCCTGCATAATTTTGTATGTCTCAATCATGTCCCCCCTCAGGCGCCTCTTTTCTAGGCTGAAGAGGCCCAAACGCCGTAGCCTTTCCTCATAAGGAAGGTGCCCCAGTCCAGTAATCATCTTAGTTGCTCTCTTTTGCACCTTTTCCATTTCCATTATGTCTTTTTTGACATGTGGCGACCAGAACTCTACTTGGATCTACGCCACCTGACAAATCTGAGCAGCCCAATATTGCCCTGGGCCACCTGGGAACAAGGTCAGGATCCCGCATAACCACCGGATCCTGGCCCCGCCTCCTGCTTCCCACCCACCCCCAGGAAGACCTGCCGCCTGTCCTCCCCCACTCTGAAACACCTCCCTCTCACCTCCTCCCTGCCTTCCCTGTGCCCCCTCCAGACCCCTGCATTGGCCAACCTTGGCTGACGCAACTCACCTTCCTCTGGGGCTTGCATCAGCTAACATTCTTGTGCTGGCCTATCTCCCCAGAAAGTGGTGCAATTGTGCCTTACGGCATTTTTGTGACACTTTCAGGCTGGAGCAAGGGACTTGCATTGGCCCAAGTGAAGGGCAGGCTTGCGCTCTTAGTTAAACTATCTCATAAAGAAACAAGAATTTTTAGTATAAACGTTTCAATATATTTCTATATTTCTCATGAGCAAAATTTAAATGCTTGGGGATGGGGAGGAGCTGAGAAAAAGCGTTCATGCTATACATTCAAAGATTTAAGAAAGATAGAGAGAAAGATGTTCTTTGCAGAAATTACAGATGTTCCTAGGAATATAGTAACAATAAAAGAGATCAGTGAGAATTCCAGAGCCAAAAACATATCTTAAATTGTCTTCTGGTCTGAGGCTTAAAAAAAAAAAAAAAGACTAGGAATTAAAAAATGATATTGTGTGTATTCCTCTCTTTCATGTTGTGCAGGTCTGAAGGCTCTTGTCAGGAGGAAAAACACTATATTATAGTTTAATGCCATAGTTCTCAAACTTTTTAGAGGCCCTAGAGAGGCTGCTGCCTAATTTATAAATGCCAATGGGTGTGGCTATAATGGTGACCAGGTAGCAGTGCTCCCCCCTCCCCCAAGTAGCAGCTTGTTTAACTCTTGATGCGCGTAGCTTAATCTACCCTGTCCCACAGTTTGGAAACCATTGGCTTAATGAGTTACAAAATACATTCAACAAATAATGGTTACACAACTGATTTTTTGTTTTCACATAAACCGTATGGCAGGAGATTTTTTCCAGTTCTGGAAAAGGACAAATAATATTTATCCACTCTCTCACAATCTATGTAGGACTTTAATACCTGAAAATTGAGACTGAATATTTTTCTCCACTCTCCTGAAAGGTGGTATATAAATGTATACATTAATAATGATAGTAATAGGCTGCCTTCTTCTGAAAGATCTTGTTCTCTGTACTCTTTTTCACATTGTTATTCTACTGTTTTACTATTAACATCAATTTGAATTCCCTACCTTATTAGAATCTAAGCTGAGGCAGTACAGACACATTTCATAATAATGATGTCAATAACACTAACAATGATAAATATTAGTGCTTATTTTATAACATACTCAAAGGCCCTTATACTGGATTGGAACAAGGTGTCATGCAAATATTTTCTCCTTATGTCAGTTATAAAGTCATAAAGTCAAGAATTATAAAGTAATTCAGAAAATTCTGAAGTACTATTATCAGATTTTGACTTATTCTTTAGAAGATGCAGAAAGATATTCATGTCAGGATGTATAAATGCAGTATCTTAAAAAAAAAAGAAATGATAGTGTTAGTTCTCCACACAGAGGCACCTTCCGACTTTTGAAAACAGAATCAGAACTCCACATGTGAAGTTTGATGTTGCATGAAGAGAGCAGCCTTTACCAATCCCGTAATACGTATCCTAAGCGCATTTTCATGACCAAACAGTAATTTACACTGAACAGATTTTGACACCGTCTACTTGTTCTGCAGTTTTTCTCAAAGATGTGAGGAGTATGAAAGTTCAAGGAAGAAATTTTTCAAGCAAATTTAAGCAAGATGGTATAGAAATCCCAAACAAACAAACCAAATCTCTTTCCAAAATGGTTATGAGCAGGTCATTACATGCTCTCTACAGAGTAAAAATAGTGGTCATGGCTATGTTGTTAATTATGTCCTTACCCACAACAGTCTGCCTGTTTTTACATACTAATGAAGAAGGGAAACATAATTCAGCCAAGATGGATTTGCCCTCATGTTGAATACACAAGAAAGGACATACATGGTCTGGGATCTCATTGTCATGTAACTATTCAAGAATACATTTGAGTTGCAAGCCTATGAAAATCTGGGCCTGGTAAACAGCACCTGGGAAGCTGAAGAGGGAAGGTGGCAGATCTATTCCCATGGGTGCTGCTCTAGGTAATTACTTCCCATTTCTTTTTTTCCTGCAGTTTCAGCCCTTTACAATTGCAATTTCCCTCTTTTTCTTCCCTCATTCCTGGGAAGGAAGGCTTAATCCGAACTAGAGTTTTCCAAAGTATGGTGTCATAATCTCTTTGAATGGCAGAGCTTAGCTTTGAAACATATTTTGAAAAAACATAGTATTATTAATAAGGGTAATTTTGAGCACATACAGAGTGTGTTTCCTCCACCACAAAACAATCACAGCAGCCACTCAATGAAGAAAGAGCATGCAAGTCAGATTCCTGGAACCCCTCAAATTAAGCACTGCATTGTTACCGAGACTCCCACTTTTGAGGCCAGGCTGATTACAACGAAAATGGCCAAAAGTCAGGGTTTGCACTCAATATAGCAGGGATTAACAGCCCAATTCTAATTTGGGTTAGTGCCGGCACAGTGGCTGCTCCGGCAGTGCTAGCCATTGCAAACATGCCATAAAGCACATTTGCGATGACTTGTGAGTAAGAAGCACAGGTGGGAAGGCCTGCACCCGCTGCCAGTGCTGAATCCAGTGGAACAGCTGCCAGGGCAGGTGAGTTCTGCGTCAGGTGGTTCAGGGACAAGGAGAGGGTGGAAAGGAGGTGGGGAAGCTGTTTTGGCATGGAGAAGGGGCAATTCAGGCTGCGGAGGGGTGCAGAGACTGTGGAGGAGGCCTCCGCCACATCCTAACCCCCTTCCTGGGCCTGAAAGCCTTACATGGTGCTACTTGGACTTGTGCCAGCTATTTTGCTGGTACAGATCCACATAGCCCCATTGGGCTAAAGAACCTCCTGATGAGAGTGAAGGAGGAAAGTGCAAAATGTGGCTTGAAACTTAAAATTAAAAGAACTAAGATCATGGCATCCAGTCCTATCAACCCATGGCAAATAGAAGGGGAAGAAATGGAAGCCATGACAGAGTTTATCTTCTTGGGCTCCAAGATCACTGCAGATGGAGATTGCAGCCAGGAAATTAAAAGACACTTTCTTCTTGAGAGGAAAGCTATGGTAAGCCTCGACAACTTAATTAAAAGCAGAGACATCACCTTGTCGACAAAGGTCCATATAGTCAAAGCTATGGTTTTCCCAGGAGTAATGTATGGCTGTGAGAGCTGGACCATAAGGAGGGCTCCGAAGACCGAACACCGAAGAATAGGTGCTTTTGAATTATGGTGTTGGAGAAGACTTTTGAGAGTCCCCTGGACTGCAAGGAGATCAAATCAGTCAAGACCACAGGAAATAAACTCTGACTGTTCTTTGGAAGGACAGATGATGAAGCTGAAGCTTATTTTGGACATCTCATGAGAAGGGAGAACTTTTTAGAAAAGACCCTGATGCTGGGGAAAAATTGAAGGCAAAAGGAGGAGGGAACGGCAGAGGGTGAGATGGTTAGATAGTGTCACGGAGGCAGTGAACATGAATTTGGACACTCTACCAAAGTTAGTGGTAGACAGGGGGTCTTGGCATGCTGTGGTCCATGGGGTCACAAAGAGTTGGACACGACTTAACGACTGAACAACAACAACAACAACAACATAAACAATCATTTTAAGAACTTAGTTTCAGCCTGCAAGGGTGGAAAGTTTTTTGGGGAAAAACTGAAGCTTAAAAGCATTAATTTAGGTCTGAATACGAGACAGAAAAGCTATAATACTGTACTTATTTGCACCATTTGTGTTGAATAGCTATAGTACTGAATCAACACGGTCAAGGACGGCAGAAAGATTAAATGTGGCAGGAGCCTTGTTTCATTCACTGTGCACTATTCTATGCGTAAAGGGGTGTAGGTCTTAATTTTGTGTATTTTGTTTTGTTGTCTGTGATTAGCTGGTCGGATGATCGTAAATAAAGTTTCTATCTATCTATCACTGTGCACTGTCTCACCTGCTGACAAATCTTATGAGTCCCAGAGCAGAAAGCTTTCCACTGACCGTGAAAATTGACTGCAGCGGATGCCAATAATGTCAGGTGGGGGCAGATAAATGCTGACATCATAAGAAAAACGTTTAAAAGTGAAAGTAAAGAAATACAGAATGGTGGAAACTCCATGCTTTAACATTTAGTTTGGCCATTAGGTTTGCAACTTACCTTTGCTTTCTTCTAAGGGCTTCTGTTAGTCACAGGAACATCCAAAGTGTCATCATTTTGGAGTTCATCACAACACAATGGAAGCTGTTAGAGACAAATAAGAAGTTACACTGTGATTCCATACAGTACCATTTTGTGTGTTTGTCATATGCATATCATTATATGTATACATATACAATCTATACTATTTGCACTTTGCTTTAAACAAGATCATATAGCAGACCATGAAAATTAGAGGGTTTTGATTTCTTTTAATACAGCTATCAGCTGTAGAGGTTCTATTACAAAATGTATTCATCAGGCATAGCTACGTAACAACAAAATTAACTCATTTTGTATATATTCATTAATTTAAACAAACAACCAATTTTTAAGAAGTTGATGGATGTTTGCAATATAACGTGATGGGAAGTTTCATGATTAATTCATTTTCATTATTTGTATCCCACTATTCCATTACCAACAGTGTTCAAGGTGGCTTACATCACTGTCAGCCCACTCCTGTCCTCAAGATAGACCAATGTATCTCCATGTACAGTGGTGAAACATCAGCCCCACCAGTGTAGAAACAGGCCTGCCGATGGATAATCCATGAATGCTGGCACAACATCGGGAAAGCAGTGCGCCAATGCTGCTCCGACATCTCTTGGATGCCAGTGCAAGTCTACTGGCTAAGATACCAAAACAGGGAGGAGACTGGGATGTTACATGGGAGGGAAGAGGAGGAGTCAACATAACCATATTCTAAACCCCTTCAGACAACGGAAACACCCCAAATGCCAGAAATATGCCATGCCAACAACACGACTGGTATAGACAGCAGTAAGTTCATAAAGTACAATGGGGAAGAGTAGAAAATTGCACCTCCAGGCACCCCCTTCTCCACCCATTTTCCTACAACGGAGCGTAGGATACAAACTACATTTGGCAGCCAATCACACCACGTCCACCCCAATGTTAAGGCCCCTGCCAGGCAGACTATATTTCAGGTGAGCAGATGCAGGGCATCAGGCTACACTTCTCTGGTCTCTCAAAGGAGAACTTTGGTAGTGGGAATCATGGTGAAAGGGCAAATGCACAAAGTGAGCTTTATGCACAAACTATCTCTTGCCCTTCACAACATGTATGGCAAGATATGTTTAAAAACAAAAAACAAAACTTGTCTCCTCAGAATTCTGATGCTGCTGTTCTGCCTCATGAGGACTCCACAGACACCCAACGGAAATCACTACTCCACCACCCTAACAAGCGGGAGCAAGCACAATGTACCCCACACAGGTAGCAAAAAGGGGAGGGAAATCCATGCTACAATGTCTCATGCCTGTACCCCTGCTTCCTGATTATAAAGCAAGATTATAACATGAGTCTCTGATATAAACTGTGTTGCCTAACCAATGCATCCTTTGCAATGAGCAAAGACCAGTGGATGCCTGATTCCTTCAGGGCATACCAGGGAATCCAACCATTTTTACTGCTGGTCAAATACTCATCACAGACACAGAACAATATAGGTAGTTAGAATACTATAGGCAGGTAGAACAATATAGGATGAGATAATCTTAAAAGTACCCTGGCATCCAAATTGTTGAAGATTTAAGGTAATGATGAGCAGCTTAAACAGTTTTTGGAAATGAAAATGACGTACAGGGTGCCTGCATTATCCATGGGTTCTGACATCCACGGTGCCAAATCGCCCCCTCTGAGCACTCTGAACTTGACCAGAGTTGTGCTCCGGTCGGGTTTGGAGGCTTTTCAGAATGGCCACTTGGGCAAAAAATGCAGTTTCCTTGGGAAACTAGAAGTGACTTTTTTGTCTTTATAAGGCATTCTAAGAATGGGGCATTCTTTTTGGGGCCCAAACAGCTATTCTGAAGCCTGCAGAGGATGCGGACAAACCGGACCTGACTAGAGCACCACTCCTGTTGAGTTTGGAGGGTTGTCCTTCCCCCGAAATCCAAGGAATCCAACATTCGTGGATTTTGGTATCCACGGGGGTTCCTGGAACGGAACCCCCATGGGAAATGAAGCTCAACTGTATATCCATATATGTATTGTTTTCTCTTATAAGAAATAGTAGTGTGATATCAAACATCAAATAGAAAAGATCAGAAATAAAGTTAGAATTATTCATCCAAACCCAAGGATTTGTTCTGGTTGCAGAAGCAACCTCACCATGCTGGGTTTCCTTATTTAATGGAAACAAGGTCCAAGCACCTTCCTTTGTGAATATGGATTGGCATTTTGCACTGAAATCAGCGGGGACTCCTGTATACACAATAAGACTGTGAGTGCATCAGAAAACAAATGAAACTGGATGGGAATACTTATTAACAGCACTGTATGGAGGAACGTTCACAACTTGAAGCCACATTTTCAAATTAAGTTTCCTCATCTGACAATCCCAAAATGAAATCCCCTCATTAGCTGTGCATGACTCCCCATTCTCTCATACACAAATGGCACTAAGATAGTTGCGACAATCTAATCTAGGCTTTAAAAACTACTCAAGGCCATTGTTTGGACAAGACATCCTTTGTTGCTTATTTTATTTCAATAAAAATTGAACAAAACCATTGATTTTAAAATACATAAGACCTCAGATTACAAGCAAACTGATACATTTTGCACAAGTGCGAACTATATTTGAATGCAGACTTTAGTTATCTTCATGTATGGGAAAGAAGCAATGGGAAAGGTAAAACTGAGGACAGTTATAATGTTTTGAAAGTTATCTACACTAGCAAGACTGGATAGTTGCACCACATATTATATTTTTTTAAAAATCATAATTATATCTGAGGCCTAACTATGTCAAAGTAGAGAGTTCTTGTAGTAAAAGTAGACATAGCAAAAGTATGTTAGGTACAACCATGACAATTTGCACAACATAGACTTTGACACACTTCTAACAATAGCATCTTTTAAATCTCATTTACAAATCTTCTTCATGAACTGCCATCTAAAACTCAGCAGTAAAGCGTATCTGGTCAGCAGTAGAGTCAGAAAGTCAAAAATTGCCACAGATGAAGCACACCATAATGCAAGACACAAGGGGTCACATTTAATAGATGGGACAGCTGTATCTCACCATGTTACAAAAATTTGGAGTATTATTTCATCTATTTAGTATTTTAGAATAGAATAAGAATTCATACTTTGCTTCACCCTTCAATAGCAAAAATAAAATCCTGCAAGAATGTTTTAAGCAAATAATGAAAGGCACTAAATCTTCCTGCTTAATTGCTCTTCAAACTGCTAGAAAGGTTATTTTCTTACCTTAAACTACGTCTCCTGCAATCTGACAGTGTCATTCAGTCAGTCATTTTAATGTCAGCTACTCTTTTATTATACAGAATACAAGTAATAATGAAACTGTGCTGATCTGCCTGCCTTCACTCTATATAGTGTCTATATTTATACACTTATGCTTCTATTTGAATCTATATTTATCTACTTTATCTGCCTACAGTGCATCTGTTTCTCATACACACAGACAATATATATATACACACACATTTACAAATATATATATAAACACACATTCCAATGCACTTAAGAATATGCACGAATGTACATCATCTCATGCTTCCAAGAGTGGCAACATGATTACACTAATAATGTCAAAATATGTGTATGACTATACTATTGTATACACACACACACATACACACACATACACACACACAATGTCCACTTAAGCAATAAAGAGGACTATAATAAACCAACTTGTAACATGGTATTTGGAAATGGTGTTCATCATTCAGCTATAGACTATTGTCTCTCTGTTGCAAATATGCATTGGGGCAAGACAACAGCTGTTGATTATTTCTTTTACATTTATGTTGTAGGGTTGCTATGAATGGTACGATGCTGAAAATACTGGCAAACTGTACAGGTGCCTCCACGTTGTACATCTAACAGAGCTACGCCAAGCCATTTGTCACAACCATTGTACAAATTGTGGTTGTGGCATTTTTTAAAGGTTGACGATGGCATTATGAAGCATGATCTCGGTCTCTGCTGGAATCTTCAACTGGCCTCTTCAGTATAGGCAAAATATAATATAGGTCAAAGATATAATTGGCTTACCGTGGACAAAGTGTCATTAACATTCTTACAGCGCAATCCTATCCTGCGCTGGAACAGGCAAGCCAGGAGGCTTGTGCTATATCCAGCGCACGACAGGGGCCATAAGCAGCTTAGCCAGAGGCAAGGGGAGAGGCCCTTATCCTGGGTAAGGGCTGCTGGTCCCAATGGGTTTCCTCAGCCTTGCACCACCTCTGGAGGTGGCACAAGTCCGAGGAGAGTGGAGCAGCTTGAAGTCGCTCCTTTCTCCCCAAAAACAGGGGTTGGGATCCGGCATAACTGCCAGATCCCAACCCCGCCTCCCTCTCCCTGCCCGCCCACCCCTGAGGCCGACCACTGCCTGCCCTCTCACCGTCCAGGAACGCCTCCCCCACGCCTACCTTTTATGCGTGTGTTGGCTCATCTAAGCCAAGGAAATGGGAGGAAGTCGGCATAGAGGCTTCCAGTGCTTCTGGGAGGCTTCCTCTCGAGGAGGGGCAAATGTGCCTTACTCCATGTTAGGACTGCAAGCAGTGGAGAGAGCTTGCATCCCACAGCTCATGTGAGAGGTCGAACAGTCACCCTCATGCTGAGAGCAGTTGCGTTGGGCTCCAGCAAGTCTCCGGAGGACCAGAGGCTCATTGGAGACTAGGGGCTCCCCACGGGCCGGACTGGGAGTCCCTGAAGGCCACAAATGGTCACCAGCCGGAGTTTGGGCACCCCTGCTGTATAGCAAGAAAGATTTCAGTCCAGTAAGCATTTAAATAACATTAATGTGTGCGGGGGGGGGGGGGTGTAGTCCGGGTTCCAAGCATCTGCAGTTTCCATTTCAGTGGGGGATCCTACTACAGATTTCACTTGGGTTTGGGTCACAACTGTAAATCAAAATAGGCCACGCACAATATCTTTATCAATAGGCATACAAACCTAATACTATAAGCTGGTTGGTTATACTATGGAACATGAGTTATTGAAGTTACATTATTCTGTTACTGCATGTATATTAAAACATCCAGCCCAGTCATTCCCAAACATTTTAGCCCCTGGACTCACTTTTTAAAATGACATTCTATTGGGACCCATCTAGTTTTATGAGACTAAAATTAAAAAAACAAAATTTTCACTTTACCAGCCACTCAAGCCTCTGCTTTTATCCTTTTCAATTTGGTGCAGGAACCACCTTCTGGAGCGTTTGCTGAGCTCCATGTTCACTGGATCAGGACCATTCTGGTGGCCTAGCATTTCCTTCCACCCAGCCTTTGATAACAGAGTAAACATGCACATGTAGCTCAGTTTCACCTACCACAGTGCTCAACACATTTTCCTTGACAACTTGCAGAGGGGGACTTCCTTCTGAAGAGTTTGTGGAGCCTGCATTCATCAGATCGGGACCTCTCTAGCGTTGTTACATTCCCCTTGGCCTGCCCTTCAAAGTGGACCAAATCAAGTTTGCCTATTTGTAAGTGAACATGCACATGCTGCTCCGTTTCAGTTTTCATAGTTTAGTTTTCAGCCATTTAGTTATTTGATTTTTCTCTGTAAACCGCTTTGTGAACATTTAGTTGAAAAGCGGTATATAAATACTGTTGTTGTTGTTGTTGTTGTTGTTCATAGGGCTCCATACATTTTTCTTGTCAGTTATCAGCTTGCCAGCTTCACGACCCACCAGTAATCAGGTAACAACCCACTGGTGGGTCCTGACTCATTGTTTGGGAACTACTGACTTGCCTATATTTATATCTAAATGCAACTAAAATATTTTGTCACTACAGTAATGGGTTCAGTGGTAAGCTGATTTGTAATGTCATGAAAAATGATCAGCCTACCAATGTCAGCCACTCCATTCCTAGTGTCAGGCCCATATCTCAAGGCAGAATCTAATCTTGTTCTGTGTTAGCCTCTGATTTTTCTGTCAAGACTATTTCACTACATTTAATCACACTTTCCTCTTTGAGAAGCCTCTAGTGAATGGGTTAATTACAGCCTTACCCATGCCTATAACATCACTGGTTTCCTTGGAGGCCAGTAGGGAAGCCACCAAAAGAATGTCAGGGAATGTAAAACTATGAATATAACATGTAATGTTCAGACTTCCTAGAGTTACCAAAACACTACCTTCTTATTAAAATCTAGGGAATATCAGCTGTAATCAAAACCAGAACTTCAGATTTCTAGCCCTTACATTTACATAGATATAACCGGAATTGAGATAGCAAGAATTAGAAATGAGCAGTTATGTTTTTCAGCAATCATGCATTCCAAATTTATGTATCAAGATTTGTCAAGGGATGTGCAAAATATATATTTTTACAGTCTTTTTTCAATTGTGGAGTATTTACTTTCCATTAGCACACAATAATTGTCAAAAAAAATCTGAGATAACAATTTGCCCATTGCATATTTAATGTACTTAACTCTAGACCAGTTCTCACATTTTTAGCATCGGGACCCACCTAAGAATCTGTTAAAACCCACCGGAAGTGATGTCATTACCAAAAGTGACATCATCAAGCAGGAAAATGTTTAACAATCGTAGGCTGCAATCCTACCCGCGCATACCCAGGAGTAAGCCCCATTGCCTATCATTGTTAAAAGCATGTACATAATAGTCTGTTAAAAGTACAGATCTGTAACATTTCCCCAAATGCAGTCACATAGCATGGTAGCAACAAATCTAAAATATTAAAAATAAAGTACTGAAATGAATGAGGAGCCACCTGAAATTGGTTTGTGACCCAACCAGTGGGTCCTGACCCACAATTTGAGAAACACTGCTCCAGACTATTATTTATCAATTTTTTTCCTATAGGCTATTGTTATTTATAGACTCTATCAAATATTATTTATTCTGTGTTTTGCCAGCACCTGTTAACACTCCTATGACCTTCAGTATCTTAACATTTGATCTATATAAACTGCAAAGCTGCAATACTATGCACATTTGGGAGTAAGTTCCACAACTTAGTGGGACTTACTTCCATGTGATTATGTATAAGATGCATTTTCAAGGCTGACATGTGCCTGGCAATATGTTATACTGCCCCCAATCCAGCTAAACTTCACTGTGTCTAAGGGAGCAATCCTAATCCACTTTCCAGCACCGACATAAGAGTAATGCAACTTTGAAGTAAGGGAACAAATATTGCCATACCTTGAGGAGGCCTCTGTACCTGCCCCCCAACTGCAGGATGCAGCATATGCCCCACTGGCACAACTATGCCAATGCTGGAAAGTGGGTTAGGATTGACCCTAAGACACTAATGAAACAAATTTGTCACAACTAACATAAGCCCTGCTGCTTTCGATGGGATTTGTTCACAACCAAGTTTAGCAGGATTGGAACCACTGTATGTAGAGGATGATTTTTTACATCTATCACAAAGGAGATACTGAATCTATTTCTAACAATAGTAGACATTTAAAGTAATCTGAGTGACTATCCCTAGCCTCTGACACTGCCAAATTTTAAACACAGTAAGCAAATACAAATATCTGTTATCCAGAAAACTAGTGCTTAAAAAATACTGAGGATATGAAACATTGTCATATGTATCATGAATCTGATCCAAAAACAAGACAGTTATTTACCATAATGACTTTAATTATCCAATTGTTTATTATTGGACAGTGGCACAAATTTTATGTGCAGGACGGCATCAACAAAATGCATTTTTCAGATATAGGCTCTTCAAGAAATCTCATATTACTATTCTCTGCATTATTTTTAAAGTCTGTAAATAACAAATGTCATTTACAACTTGACAAAATGCACACAAAATATCCCATTCTGTCTGCTTTAGAAAAGATATTATCCAAACTTAGGAAGCAAATATGTACCCTCATGCAAATAATACTGAATAAATATTTGGTGGGGACAAGAAATCAGAGGCAACTTGCATTACTTCAAGAGCTGGACTATCTTAATGCACAAACACCTTTTGTATTTTCATACACTATTGGCAACTAATTTTCTTGTGCAGAAAATATAGATCTCCTTGATCTCACACATCAACCACTACTTTTTATAAGTTACATAAAAACAATATGTAAATAATTATTGGGGCATTTAAGACTGCAACTCGATGCCCATTTACTTAGAGTTAAGTCTCACTGAACTTACTTCTGAGTATACATGCATAGTAACAATCTGCACATGTAACATAAAAACGAACACCAACCATCAAAGTACATATGACATATTAATGCAATTCATCTGTAAAAAAAATGAATATATATAAAAATGAATACATTTATGGAATGCTAGATGAGAAGTAGCACTGAAATTATCTGCAATAAGACAATCAAAATTCCTAATTTCCAAGACAAATCATACCTAATAACCAAAATTCATCCCTATTTAACCCCTAAGCAAACATTATCTACCTATCTAGAAAACAGAGGATGTCAGCATATGAGTACTCATTCAACATCTACAAAAGGAAATTTCTTCCAAATTTATGAGTAAACATACATACATACATACGTACGTACGTATGTATATACACACACCTATGTATATACATACATATGTATATCATATATACATATGAGAAATGGGCACATGAACATATATATATGTTGTACACATATGCTGACATCCTCTGTTTTCTAGATAGGTGGATAATGTTTATATATATATATAAATGACTCAAGCACATAGTTCCCTAAGGACACTTAAAGCATATAATTAAAGAAAGGCCATTACCTAGATGATGAAAACCAAAGCAGCCCTCCCAGCAGATCTCCTGGAAAAGATACTAAAATCTCTTCAACAACAACTGATCACTGGTACTTCCCAAGAAACAAAAGCTTAAGCTGAAGATATTCATGTGGAACTTGGCAACATTATCACATCTCTAGGCACTAGCAGCTCTCTCATGTGCCCAACGATTTTTTTTAATTTGGAAAGAAAGCCAACTGTATGCTTTCAAAAATATGCTATCCCACTAATGCCCCAACCACTATACCCTCAACTGTACAGAGAAATTAATTATAAAGAAACAGTAAAGGAAACATTTGTCAACATCAACAACAAAGTTCTGCACACTCAGGAGAAATTCATAGCTTACAGACATACAATGACAGAAATTCATAGCTTACAGACATACATGTACTACATGACTTTCTGGAAAAACTAAAACCCCCACAGATTAGAAAACAAAAAGTTCTTCTTGAAACAGAAATATCGACAGATGAAGTTCAAAATGGTATAAAGGACCGTCCAAATGGCAAATCTCCCGGGCATTTGCAATGAATTCTATAAATCTTTGCAGGAGCTTCTTGTGCTTTGAATATTTCAAATGTTTTATTATTATCTTGTGTAGGGAAAATAATTATACCAGCCCCATTGAACATGCGAAGCTGCCTTATACTGAATCAGACCATTGGTCCACCTAGGTCTGTAATATTTACTGCAACAACTGGCAGCAGCTCTCCAGGGTTTCAGACAGGAGTTTTTCCCAGCTCTACTTCAAGATCCCAGAAATCTGGCACATTGCAACAGTACTCCCCACAGTAACCACACATGATGTGGATACTGAAAAATATCAAGGGCCATGTCTGTTAAAATCAGCACATCAAATGTGTTCAGTTTGCAGTGGGTCCTGTCTAGATATCCATCCTCAGCCGTGTGGGCACCTCAACTGGAGGAGGCCATGAAAGCCTGAGTCCCTACCCTTCAGGCATAGCGGTCTTGCTTCATCACAGCTGACTCCTGATAACAGGTGATCAAGGAAGCAGAATTACTTTGCCAGCACTGCACTGGAAAGTCACTAAGACTGGCATTATGATTCAAGCTTGCAAGTCTGCCAGCCTGGGCCCCAGTGCTGAAGGGTCACTTGGAACTGGTTCTGGCTATCCCTCATAATTCTTGGTCACCTAAGGACAGGCACCTTTAGATCCCTATCTTTTGTTACTGCCAGATCCACCAGTCGTGGCCAACCTGGTGCCGCCCACAGAAATGCAAAGTCTGGGATAGGCAAAAAAAACCATACTCCCTGAACCAATTTGGAAAATGGTAAAAAATTCCTACTCAGTCCCCCAGAGGGGTGACTAGCAAAACATCAAACTATACATGGATGGGCTTCCTGTTCACAGCACCAATTGCAATGGTCCTCTTTGTAGGTACCTTAAATGAAAACCTGCCTATTTGCTCACAACCAATCCTGGCTTAGCAAATTGCAAATGTGTGTGGGGAAAGCGGTCACAAATTAGCCCCACCCATACATGCATGCAGACAGGGCGGTGTTCTGTTGGCAAAACATGTGCTGTACAACTGACATAAAGCTCTCTGCTCCCATTAGCAAACCACTATAAAATGACTGAAGATCTGAAGGTTCTAGGTGAGATTTGTCACCATTATCAAAAGGAAGAATGTATTGTCAAATGCCTTCAAAAATACCTTTGCGAGCTCTCCTAATAACTGACCAATCTGGTATTATTCCAAAGAAATCCGTATCATGATATTGGGATAAAAGATATGCTTTCAAAAATATCTTTAGAAATACTGAAATAAGAATAGGAAAATATATAGAAAACTTATTTTAGACTTACCATCTTTTTCTTATTTATCAAAACACAACAAACACGGTCTTTTCCTAGTATTGCATACAGTATGGTCTATTAGACCAGGGGTGCCCAAACCCCGGCCTGGGGGCCACTTGCGGCCCTCGGGAGCTCCCAATCAGGCCCTCAGGAAGCCCCCAGTCTCCAATGAACCTCTGGCCCTCTAGAGACTTGCTGGAGCCCATGCTGGCCCGATGCAACTGCTCTCAGCATGAGGACAACTATTTGACCTCTCACCTGAGCTGTGGGACGAGGGCTCCCTCCACTACTTGCTGTTTCAAGTCTGTGATGCAGCAGTGGCAGTGAAGGAAAGGCTGGTCTTGCTTTGTGCAAGGACTTTTATAGGCCTTGAGCTACTGCAAGACCTTTATTCATTCATATAAGTTCCGTCTCTAATAAATTCATTTATGTAAATTTATTCAAATTTTAAATATAAATTAATTCCTTTTTTCCCCGGCCCCTGACACAGTGTCAGAGAGATAATGTGGCCCTCCTGATAAAATGTTTGGACACCCCTGTATTAGACAAAGATTCCAGTTGAAATTTTTAAGAAAAAGCAGATGAAAATCTCCAAACTTTTGTACAACTTTACCAACAATACTCTTTTATTTGAATAGCTCCCAACTTGACACGCATGCTATTACAATAGCTACTGTTGTGAACTGAAAACCTCCCATTGCTTTCAGCTCCTTTTTTGAAACAGGACTCTAAAAGCACTGTTAAAGTTGTCATATCCTCTGTGTGCTCTCCCCCCATGTGACTACTGTACACACAAACTTTGCATTCCTCAGGAAAGGGACATTCAGTGGACTAAAATACCTTAAAGCTCTACAGAGCTATATTTAGTTTTAATGTAAATATAACTGAATTGGAGATGATGATCATCCAGGAAATGACAGTCAAATTTTCCATGTTAGTGGGACTATGAGAAGTTCAAATAGCTAGGGGTACAGAGCCCATTCAATTAAATTATGAATTCTAAACTGAAACATGGAACAATTGTATATAGCATGGAATGATACCAAGAATAAAGAGCACTGAGATTCCAAAGACAGAAATAAATTATAAACCATCAGAATTGGAAATTCTATAACTGGGCAGCTGTAATTTGATATATTTGGAACTGGCTCTGTTGTGCAGAAATTCATAACAGCCCCACATGGCAAGTCATGAAAGAAGCATATTCCTCTCCCTTTCCAACCTGATTTCTATCAAACACTTTCTATCCTCTGAGACAATTAGACAACATGAAAATCTACCTACAATTCAGGAAAAGAGGAACAGATAATTTGGTATGCAGCCAAGGGCACAGTTACTAATATGGAGTTAGCAAGCTTTCCTCTAACACTGAAAACTCCAGTTTGAATACTGAGCTACCATCATTTGTGTAAGAAGAATGAAGCCCCGACTGGGCACCTGAAAATCATAAACTCCAGAGCAAAAAATGACAATGTGCCCATACAGATAATCAGACTATGCCAGGATGAACTCTCTCATGTGCTTTATCATGTGAATCATTCAGCCAAGTGATAAGGAATATTTTACCATGCATCAGACAGTGAAACATGGTTTAAAAAGTCATTTATATGGGTTCCAAGTCTAGTACATTCCTGAGTCATTGGGATTTCAGAATGCTCTCCAGTCTCTTGAACACACAGATTGTCAACGGATTCCACTTTTGCGTGTGTGGTGCTCCAAGAGGTTATATATTCTCTGTTATCTACAGCAGAAAAGTAGGTTTGTATTGTCTGTTAATTACACTCAAAATATTACAAACCTAAACTTACTAGAATTCAAGTAAGAATAATAACAGATATTGAGATTTATCGTATGGAACACATAAAAACATAAATATTTTGTTAAAGGAAAGTCAAGAACTTAACTGGGGGAAATTAAAACAACAGGAAGTGGACAAAGGAACAAAAAATGGTCCCACACAATCTTTTACCCCAGAGCTGGGCATGTCAGTCAAAAGCACAGGCAGGGAGCCAAAAAAAGGGGGGGCCTTGGCTTCTGTCTTGAGGGAGATCTTGGGAAATCAAGGGAGGAAAAGCAACAAATGTAAATTTGATAGAGTGCAATAAAGGTTCCTGTTCCAGCTGTTGTACTCATTTTTCTCCCATAGGCTGAATGCCATTTTTTGCTGGTGTTTTCTTGCTATATATAGCTACAAGTATCCTCAGGAACTAGGGTCAGGCCTCTGTTTTAAAGACATAATATGTTCTTTGACTGGATATAAAGAGTTCTAGCTCCCTGGATGGGAAGTTTCTTAAGACTTGAAGCATCTACCTTCTAGACCAGCGGTCTCCAAACTGCTGTGTCCCCCCCAAAAAAAACCTTCCCTATCCCTAATGGAGTTTAGTGTTCCATCATAGTGCTGCATTTCTTCCAAGTTCATCTTGGCAAGCTGATCTTGACTCCGGGCAGTCGCATCTGCCTGGACACATCCTGTTGCGGGCAATAGAGCAACTGCCCAGAGCATCCCTGCGTCAAGATCAGCTTGGAAGAAACACGCCATGGTGAAATGGTAAACTCCGCTCATGGGGGGGGGGGAGGCTTTTTCCAAACGCCAGATCCAGCATGCTGGTCAGGGTTTAGATAGACCTGTCCTAGATAAGTGATCTCCACAGTGGAGATCACTGTGCACTGGTAAAGGTGTCCCCGGCACAGATGACGGTTACCGTTCTGACTAGGGGCCTCTTTGTAGCATTGCAGATCACCCCCAATTTTTAAGCTGGTCAGCCACTTCTGGGGTCTATTGCCCCAGCAGGCTTTGCACCTGGATTTCCAGTCACGTGCCAAGGGTTGGTGCAAAGGTCCCAGGTGATCTGTCGTACGACACAGAACGGGGGGAACAATAAGCTCCATTCAACCAGGGGAAGGGGTTCCCCTCTGGGTCAGAGTTTGGTGCATGCTATTCTAGATTGTGCTAGAGCTAATAATGCCTTGAGAGGAACACCAAACTTTGGAAATGTTCTCTCAGAGAGATAACCAAGGCTGCTAAACTCTAGACCAGCAATTTTCAACTCCTGTGCACAGTATATTTGTGTGCCGCGAATGGTCTACAGGTGTGCCATAGGAGTCTGAGGTCCCACCTAGCTGAAATCTGCCTGCCATTGCTGGCCACCAGACTCCCCATTTATATATACTGCTAGAAAGAACTATTTCCTTTTGCCAAGAACTTAAATGTTGTTTCTCTTCTGTGTCAGACATTCTGTGACCAAGGAGGCCCATGTCGGGCTTTCTAGCTCAGAAGGAGACACAGGATTCAGCAGCAGACTGCTGCCAATCCCACCCCTTCCAGGACTCAAACCTTCCCTCGGTCCACCCTTCCTCCATCCTGAAAAGCCCCTCTGCTGGCCAGTGGTAGTACTGGCCACACTCTTCCATCTTCTTGGTGCTGAGGCCCAACACCCGACCACCACGGGCCACAGTGATGTCCCTGCATCTTCTCGACCAGTGCAGGAGTTATGGCACTTATGGCACTTTTGCAACGGCAATTGCTGGGGCAGTGTGACAACCACCAGCGCTGCCCCGGGTCAGAATTTGGCCATAAGGGCGCAATCCTAACCTGATGTTAGGCCGGCCCAAGGGAGGGTTGCAAACGTGCCGTAAATCACATTTGCGCCTCTGTGGGAGGAAGCCAGGCCAGCGCTCCCAGAAGCACCAGCCTGTGGAGGCTCCACGCCGGCTTCCTCCTGGCTCCTTGCGTCGGCTCATCTGAGCCAACGCAAGGGTGACAAGTAGGCGTGGGGGAGGTGGGGAGGGAGGGTGGCGTTCCTAGGCAGGGAGAGGAAGGGCAATGGGCGGTCCCAGGGCTGGGCGGGTGGGCAGGGAGCAGGAGGCGGGGCTGGGATCTGGCAGTTATGCCGGATCCCAAACCCCGTCCCTGGGGAGAACGGAGCAGCTTCAAGCCGCTCTGCTCTCTTGGACTTGTACCACCTCAAGAGGTGGTGCAATTCCGAGGAGACCCATCGGCGCCAGCAGCCCTTACTTTGCCTCTGTTTCCCCTTGCCTCTGGCTAAGCCGCTTCTGGTCACAATCCTGCGCTGGATACAGTGCAAGCCTCCTGGCTTGCCTGTTCCAGCGCAAGTTAGGATTGCGCCCTAAGTCTACAAAGTTTCTTACTGCTGAGTAAAACATAAAAAAAGTTATTTTTCATCATTTGATGTACTTTCCTTGGTCTGGGTGAAAAATCAGTTTGTGTTAAGTGTCTGCAAGTCAGCAGAATTAACTGTTGCAGAAAAAGATGAGTTGACAGAAATCAGAAATAACAGAGGATTGAAATTAAAATGCTCATCAACACCACGGTTAACATTTTAATTATTAAACTTTAAACACAATCTTAACACTCATTTTTTAAATGCTAAAATATATCCTTAAATACTGAAGGTGTGCCTTGACAATTTTAACAACTGGTCAACTTGCTGTGAGATGGAAAAGGTTGAAAAACGCTGCTCTAGATACATCCTCTTTCTTCAGAATCTATTGATCAGCAGAAGAAACTCTTTCTGGTCAGAGAGTGAGTCAGCAACAAGATGCAGGGATGATCTTGAGTTAGCCTAAAGTCTCAATAACATTTTTTATAACTTTCAGATTGATTTTTATAGCTTTCCATCTACAGAAGTTAATGCTCTGATCATTCTTATTCTGAAAAGCAACTTCTTGTGACTAAATTTACACTTTGACCATCAAATGAATGATTATTTTGGATTTGTGAGGTTATTCAGTGCATTTTCCATTAAACAGTAATATAAATCATCATCCAAACAGGACCCAAGGCTTTCTGGAAAAACACTTCTGTGCTCAGATATAATTTCTTCTCCCGCCTGCCCCGATTAATAAAACTGCTGCAAGGATGAGACAGAAAGGCAAACAGATTTAAGAATTTGTGAACTGATAACAGAGAGATGAAATTACTGTCAAACTCAAGCAACAAGGAGAAGCCTAGTAGACCAGTAACATAAATTTCTCCAGAAGTCCTAATTTAGGTATGGTTAACACGTATGGTGAAAGTGGACAAACAAATGTAGTTGCCTGTCATATAACTGTATCATGAAAAATTCTATTAAGTGAATGTAGTGGACTACCTCAGCTGTTAGACTGTCATATGGAAAAGATGCATAGTAGTAAAATATTCAAATAAGTGCAAACACGTTTATTGAAAAGATCAGCAAGAAGTCCCTGACTGACCTTTCAGTACACATTTGAATATTTTTCTGCTACATTTGGATTTGGCTTGCTATTTCTGTTGTGTCACACTGAATTAAGATTCCATTTGGTTCTGCAGGTCGCACACATGAAACTCAGGCATGCAAACTGCTCTCCACATAGTAAACCATCATGAGCATTCTTTAAAATTAAAAATGACTATCAACACTGTCCTAACAAGCCTAGATAGCTCAAAGTAATGCAGAAAAGTATTATGTGGCAGGGATGTGCTGCCGAGTCTCGAGTTGAGTCCCAAATTTGACTCTTCCCACCTTGTCATCCACAAGTCACAAGGGTGGCCATTGCAACTCATCCAGAGCCATTTTTCAAGTCATTTTGACTTGAGCCCGAGTCTTTTTGAGAAACAAGTCGAGTCACAGAAGCGGCAAATAAAAGCAGGCAAGTACACACACAAAACAGAGTCGCAAGCACACACAAAAGGGAGCCTTGACTCAAGTCTATCCTTTTCATTTTTAGGGTAAAATCTCCAAATCCCAAGTCAGTGCCCAACTTTTTGACATGCGTGACTTGAGTCCATACAAATAGTGAAAAATGCATGTGTTCTTAACTTGAGTCACTCATCCGTGTCACGGCTCATCCCTGTTATGTGGTTAAAAGAGTGTGGTATGATAAGCCTGGAGAAGAGAAGACTAAGGGGAGATATGATAGCCATCTTCAAATAGTTGAAGGGCTGTCACACAGAAGAAGGGGAGGTCTTACACTCTCAGACTCCTGAGGACAGGACTAGAACCAATGGGTTGAAACTATTTAGGAGATATAGGATAGACAGTAGGAAGAATTTCCTCAGCATAAAAGTTATCCAACACTGGAAACGTCTACCTCAAGGAATAAATAGTGGGCTCTCCCGTATTTTGAGGTATTTGTGCACCGGCTGAATGGTCACTATAGCACTATAGTGATGCTATAGCAATTGCCTGCATTGAGCAGGTAGTTGGGCTAGATTACCTACAAGGCTCCTTCTAACATTCTAAGCAGAGTGACAGCTAAAAACAAAATAATATCAAACAAAAGTAAAAAAAAAATTATCTCTTTTTGCATTCAATGTCGATTGTTCAAATCTATGTAATATTCTTACTAGAACTCCCAATTAAGACTTCTAATGAATATTCAACAATTCAGGCATAAGTATGGTTGCTTGTGGTATCATGTAGTATTTTTGTCACCATGTACAAAGGAGTTTAGTGACCCATGAATTTTCTTTACAGTCCAAACTAAAAACATGAAGTTCTAAGTTGATCTCATACTGCTCCCAACCAAAGGGCACAAACCAGAGGCGCCCTTGGGCTGACGCAAGTCCCAGGGGCAGGCGGGTGGGGAGTAGGAAGCGGAGCTGGGATCTGGCAGTTATGCGTCAACCCCAGAGCGCCTTCCAGCACAGTCCCTGGTTGCGGGCAGGAAGAGAGGCCAGCTGCACAGCTGCGCACTTCGCCTCTTGCCTCTCCCAGCGCGGCTGAGGGAGTGAGAAAGAGTGCCACGCGGGCGGCAGGCGTGAAGTGCCCTTCTCCGATGTGGTCGCGGACCCCAGAGACACACCTCTGGCCTCTGGCTGTGAGAGGGAAGGGACAAGGCAAGGGTGAGCACCAGGCGGTGAAGCAGCAACCCAGGCACATGAGAGCAGCTCCAGCCTGCTTAGCCACAGTAAGGGGATGGAGGCACAGGTGCGTGCAGGTGCCCCATCCATGGCAAATGTTGGACTCAGTGAGGGGGAGGCCCTTTGGAAGGGGACAGCTCCACCTCAGGTCCTGTCAACAAGGGGGGCCAAATCATCTCCCCCACTCCCTAGGATATCTCTGCCTTGGTCAGGGAAGCCATGGGGGGATGCTTAGAAAGGAGCTGCCTTTCCTCATTAAGAGAACAATGAGGAAGGGAAAGAAGTCTGGGAAGAGGGTTAGATCGCCAAGCTCCCTATCCTCCTCCTTTTCTACATCCAGTGAGAGCTCAGAGGAGTCTGTCCCCCCCCCCAGCTCCAAGCGTCAGAGGAAGGACAGGAAGCCCAAGAAAGCGAAGAAGGAACAGTCTAAGAGGTGAAGGGGCAAAGCTAAGGCTAAAGCTAGCCCCCCTGTCTCCTCCTCGTTGTCTTCTTCCTCCCACCCCTCAGAGTCTGAGAGGGAGGAAGGGGAGCTTTCTGGCAATGAGGCTGACTGTGAGCAGCCACAAAAGATGGATAGGTTTTTTTCCTGTAGATCTCTTCCCCAGGATGATGGGTAAAGCTTCCCAGTCACTTAACCTGGCTCCTGAGGCTGAGGCCACCCAGACTAAGGGTGGGGTGGGGGGCATCACTAAACTTGCACGGGCTGTTCCCCAAGGGAACCATCAAACCTGAAGTAGTCCCTTTTCCAGGCGCTTTTCAATGCATGCTGGATGCTGAATGGGCCAATCCCAATCAACATAAGCAAAGCTCCAGGCTGATAGACAAGCTGTACTCCCTGTCAGACAAGGTCCACCAGTCTCTGAAGGTTCCTGTGGTGGATGCTCCTGTTGCTACGCTATCCTCCAGCACAGTGCTACCATCTGAGGGGGAAAGGGGTCCTAAAGACAGCTGTGACAAGCGAATAGAGGACTCCCTAAAGTGCAATTTTGAGGTTATCTCTCATGCCCTGTGTGCTGAGGCCACCAATGTCCAGGGCTACCTTCCTTTGGGCCAAGGAGTTGGCAGCCTCAGAACATGGCCTATCTAAGAGGATAAGAAGCCCTTGAAGAAGATAGCCCTGGCAGCAGCCTTCATGGCAGATTCTTCATTTGACGCTATACAATTGAGTGCTAGGGCGCTGGCCTCCAACGTTGTGGCCAGGCACCACATATGGCTATGATCCTGGAATGGCGATGCTGCCTCGCAATACAGATTGGCTGGGGTTCCCTTCCAAGGGAGAAAGCTTTCTGGACATGCCTTGGATCCTCTCCTGGTGGACGCCAGGGATAAACGCAAGGGACTACCCTCGGGAAAGAAGTAGTTCAGTAAGAATAAGCCTAACTCCTTTCGCTCCTTCAGGTCCAGTGTCAAAAAACCCAACCTGTCCCTTAGCGAGTCAGGACCAGACTGGGACCTGGATCAGGATGCCCCCACCAAGAGGGGAGACAATGTCAGCAGTCTGGCCCTGTCTCATGCAGAGGGCGGGGCATCCCACACAGTCCAGAATTAGCCCATTCCTCTTCCAGAGAACACATTTTTGAGGCAGACTCAAAAAGTCTGTGAGACAAAGAATGCTGGTGTTTGTGAATGCTATTGTGAATGCTATTGTGAATAGCATTCACTAGTAATAGCATTCAATAGTTGTGGATGCTATTTCCTATCCTTTTTTAATCTTGCTGTTTTTATGATATGTGTTAATATGTTTTTATTTGTTTTAAATTATGTTTTGAATCTGTTTTAACCTGTTGTAAGCCGCCTTGAGTCCCTTCGGGGAGAAAGGCGGGGTAAAAATAAAGTTGTTTATCATCATCATCATCATCATCCTGTGGTACATGCAAAGAGACAGTGTCTGTCACAAAATGTCCCAAATATTCTTAATAAGCTCAAATCCTAGATGCTGTGAAGTCCCAAATTAACTTCACAGAAGGCAATTATATGCACCCAGGTACATAAGATCATAATCAGATCTATGGTGTTATATGAACTCCAATTTCTTTTTTTACTATGTTAAAGTTATTACATTGTGAGATTTTGCAAGGCAGGCACCTATTGCTCACTTTATATTCAGAAAACTCATTAAAGCAAGAAACTTTTCTGCATAATAGTGAGGCATAGAGCATGTTTCTGGGTTTTTTTTTTTGTTTTTTTTTTAATATAGCTATTTAAACAAGGTATTTGGATTGCAATACTACACCCAGGTGTGTGTCCAAAACAAGGTAAAGAAAGAGGGGAGAAAATGCAAGCTAACCTATTATAAAGTTATTATAAAGAATAAAAAGGAACATAAACTGTGGCAAAAGAAATGTAAGAAGGTGATACGGGAGGCCAAGCGAGACTATGAGGAACGCATGGCCAGCAACATTAAGAGGAATAATAAAAGCTTCTTCAAATATGTTAGAAGCAGGAAACCTGCCAGACAAGCGGTTGGCCCTCTGGATGGTGAGGGAGGGAAAGCGGAAATAATAGGAGACTTAGAGATGGCAGAGAAATTAAATGAGTTCTTTGCATCTGTCTTCATGGCAGAAGACCTCAGGCAGATACCGCTGCCCGAACGGCCCCTCCTGACCAAGGAGTTAAGTCAGATAGAGGTTAAAAGAGAAGATGTTTCAGACCTCATTGATAAATTAAAGATCAATAAGTCACCGGGCCCTGATGGCATCCACCCAAGAGTTATTAAGGAATTGAAGAATGAAGTTGCAGATCTCTTGACTAAAATATGCAACTTGTCCCTCAAAACGGCCACAGTGCCAGAAGATTGGAGGATAGCAAATGTCACGCCTATTTTTAAAAAGGGAAAGAGGGGGGACCCAGGAAACTATAGGCCGGTCAGCCTAACATCCATACCGGGTAAGATGGTGGAATGCCTCATCAAAGATAGGATCTCAAAACACATAGACGAACAGGCCTTGCTGAGGGAGAGTCAGCATGGCTTCTGTAAGGGTAAGTCTTACCTCACGAACCTTATAGAATTCTTTGTAAAGGTCAACAGGCATGTGGATGTGGGAGAACCCGTGGACATTATATATCTGGACTTTCAGAAGACATTTGACATGGTCCCTCACCAAAGGCTACTGAAAAAACTCCACAGTCAGGGAATTAGATGACAGGTCCTCTCATGGATTGAGAACTGGTTGGAGGCCAGGAAGCAGAGAGTGGGTGTCAATGGGCAATTTTCACAGTGGAGAGAGGTGAAGAGCGGTGTGCCCCAAGGATCTGTCCTGGGACCGGTGCTTTTCAACCTCTTCATAAATGACCTGGAGACAGGGTTGAGCAGTGAAGTGGCTAAGTTTGCAGACACCAAACTTTTCTGAGTGGTGAAGACCAGAAGTGATTGTGAGGAGCTCCAGAAGGATCTCTCCAGACTGGCAGAATGGGCAGCAAAATGGCAGATGCGCTTCAATGTTGGTAAGTGTAAAGTCATGCACATTGGGGCAAAAAATCAAAACTTCACATATAGGCTGATGGGTTCTGAGCTGTCTGTGACAGATCAGGAGAGAGATCTTGGGGTGCTGGTGGACAGCTCAATGAAAGTGTCGACCCAATGTGCGGCGGCAGTGAAGAAGGCCAATTCTATGCTTGGGATCATTAGGAAGGGTATTTAGAACAAAACGGCTAGTATTATAATGCCGTTGTACAAATCTATGGTAAGGCCACACCTGGAGTATTGTGTTCAGTTCTGGTCGCCGCATCTCAAAAAAGACATAGTGGAAATGGAAAAGGTGCAAAAGAGAGCGACTAAGATGATTTCGGGGCTGGGGAACCTTCCTTATGAGGAAAGGCTACGGCGTTTGGGCCTCTTCAGCCTAGAAAAGAGACGCCTGAGGGGTGACATGATTGAGACATACAAAATTATGCAGGGGATGGACAGAGTGGATAGGGAGATGCTCTTTACACTCTCACATAATACCAGAACCAGGGGACATCCACTAAAATTGAGTGTTGGGCGGGTTAGGACAGACAAAAGAAAATATTTCTTTACTCAGCATGTGGTCGGTCTGTGGAACTCCTTGCCACAGGATGTGGTGCTGGCATCTAGCCTAGACTCCTTTAAAAGGGGATTGGACAAGTTTCTGGAAGAAAAATCCATTATGGGGTACAAGCCATGATGTGTATGCGCAACCTCCTGATTTTAGAAATGGGCTATGTCAGATGCAAGGGAGGGCACCAGGATGCAGGTCTCTTGTTATCTGGTGTGCTCCCTGGGGCATTTGGTGGGCCGCTGTAAGATGCAGGAAGCTGAACTAGATGGGCCTATGGCCTGATCCAGTGGGGCTGTTCTTATGTTCTTATTATTTTCATGATGTTTTGTGATAGTATTTGGAAGCACCAACTAACTTAACTTTTAGGAAAGGAACTGAGATGCAACCTTATTTGTATACTCTTCAAAGATTATGGCTTCTAGTTCCCATATATGAAAGTGTTCACACACTTCCTATGTATATAACTGCTTGTGTATGTACAGGATCACCAGCATGGTAGCCTTTTGTCCAACACTAACAAAATCTCTGTGTAATTGAGAAATATGTGTGTGTAATATAACATGGTTTGTGCACGCCCCAATGAACACTCGAGGCAACTGAGCTGGGAGAAAGGGCCACTTACCAATTAAGATATTATAGGAGAGGCAGAGAGACCTGCAAATGCTATGGCAGCAAAGCACCTGTGGTGTGGAGGCCGGACCCTCGGAAGGCACCAGAATTGCATCTGTCCCCTGGGCTGGGCATGCACCCCACTCCAAGCCAGGCCCCATTACAGCTGGCGCAGCTTATCCAGGTCTTCACCCCGTGAAGGGGTGAGGCAGCCAGACTGCAGACAATGTCACCTAGAGCCGCAGAGCCTCTGAGGTGGCCCTGCAGTCCCGGCCAGGGCCCTGTCCTAGCCCTCGTGCTGCTGGGCCCCTGAGGACTAAAAGTGGGTTCTGCCCTGCCTATGCTGACTGAAGGTGCACCCCAAGGTCCAGCTCACGCCTTCTACCCCGCACCACCTGCCATAAAGTGACCAAGGATAGTAGGAAAAGGGGAACCCCTTAACCCCCGGCAGTCTGGGGTAGGCAGAAAAACTGCCTGCCTCCAGCCAATCTTGGCAGACAGCAAAGAATTCCTACCCGGCCCCAAACGGCGACCAGTAAAACTCAGACTGCTCTAGGGACAGGCAGGTGGGTGTCAGCACTGTGCCCACGTGCAAAAAGTGGAAGAGGGCTGGGCGCTGGTGCCCTAAGAACCTTCTGGGTCCGCTCAGCTCCCAACCCCCATTCGATCCCCTTTCAGGGGAGGAGGCTCTTGTGTTCCTGGATGGCAATATAAAGCTCCGATCCCGCTGCATACTTTGCAGGATCTGCATAATATAAACATGACTATCCCTATATGTTTATGTGAGGCTTGATGTCTACGAGAGGAGCAGTCCTCCTGAACATATCAGTTCCAGTATAGTTATTTTTTTCCCTCTGGAGTTATCAATATGCACATCATTTTTTTATACACTAAAAAAATACAATCCAGGCAGCTGCTATTTATGATGCAGTCATATCCTGGGAAGCGCTGAGTGCCTGAACCTGGAAGTAATTTCAATGAGAGCTACTAACCACTTTTCAGGTCTACCATCTCTCAACAACTAGGACTGACTAAGGAAACAAGTACCACTTCAAAGTGAACAGGATCAGGTCTTCATTAAGCACTGAACTCACATCAAAACTACATAAAGCATCTTCATCAACACTATCATAATTTATGCAGCGCCATCAATGTACAGGGTATTTCACAACAGAAGAGATAACAGGTCCCTGCCTGAGGGCCTCACAATCTAAACAGACACAAGGGAGGCAACAGAGGAAGGGAAGGACAGTGGTGCCAGGAAAGATGGAGGAGAATATGCAATTGTATCATGTACACTTATTTAGGCTTAGTTGCAGAAAGGTCATGCCAAAGCCTGTACTGAAAAGGTGAATCTTGAAGAGGTACTTGAAGAAAGTAAGAGAGGGGGCATCCCTCAAGAAGGAATTCCTAGCGTAAGGGGCAGAAAGAAAAAGGACTGGGGTCATCTGCAGAAGATTTCTGGTTGACTAAGGATGGTGGAACTGGAGCAGCAGAGGTTATGAGCAGGAGTGTAGCAGAAAGAAAGAGCAGAGAGGCAACACAATGGAGGGCTTTGAAAGTAAGGACCAAAATCCAGAAGTGAACAGAAAGCCAGTGCAGGAATTTAAGGATGGGCACATGTTGTTCTAGCTAAGATGTGTGGCAATGCAGCTCAGGCCTCAGCTGAGCTAGACACCACTGACCTTCTGGTTCGGCCAAGCTCCAAACTGTGCAATGACTGAAGGGATATGTGCAGCAGTGTAAACCCCTTATTGGGGGCATTATATGGTCAGAGTAAGGAAAGAAGTAAATAATTTTTAGACAGAATGCTGGATGAAAATTAAAGGGGCTGAGGTGAGCCAACAGAAGATCAGAGAGCAGGTCACAATAACCAAGGCATAAGAAAAGTACCAGGACATGAACTAGTATTTTTGTGGTGTGGACAGAGAGAAAGGGATGCATAGTATTTTTGCAATGCTGTAGAGCAGGGGTGCTCACACTTTTTTGGCTCGAGAGCTACTTTGAAACCCAGCAATGCCCGGAGATCTACCAGAGTTTTTTTTACAATGTTCGTGCCATCATAACATATAACACTTACCTGGGAGTAAGCCCCATTGAGTACAATGGGCCTTACTCCCGGCGTTTCCTCCCAGAGGCACCTGAAGGGGGGGGTCGGCACTCCGCGATCTACTCATTTTGCCTCGCGATCTACCTATTGAGCACCCCTGCTGTAGAGGGAGAAGTGATAGGATTTGGTGACAGACAGGATATGGGAAATGAAGGAGTGGGGGGGGGGAGAGAGAGAGGCATCAAAAACAAGCCTGGCGAACAGAGTAGATGGTAATGAATGAATGAATAAACCTTTATGAGGCATAGATAAAGAAACCGTAAAGATGGTAATGTTATCAATGGAAAGGGAGCAAGTTGGACAAAGTTGAGAAATTCTGTCTTGGACAGTTTGAGTTTGATATAAGATACATCCAGGTGAAATGTCAGATGATTAGAAATACTGAATTGGAAGGATGGAGAACATTCTGTATATTATACATTGTGATATAAAGTAAAACCCTGCATTTTCGAAGGCTGCATGAAGTCACCTGCTGCCTGCAGTTCCATTGATACACTTTTCAGAGTACATGCTGCACTTGAGCAAATGGGGTAAGTATATGAGGGCTCGGTCCTATCTAACTTTCCAGCATGGATACAGCCACAACGCAGCCCAAATGTCCCCTTACCTTGAGGAGGCCTCAGTGACTGCTGCCCACTGCAGGCAGGACTGGCTTTTAGGCAATTGGCGATATTTCGCCCAATTGGGCCCTGCACATGGTGGAGGACCTGCACTGCCCTTCCACCCACCGCTTCTTCCAATTGACCTGAAGAAGAGGTAGTAGATTCAGTCTCAGGATTACGGTTAAGAGCTCTTGTTGCCTTGGCAACAGTCTTCTAAATCAGGGGTGCTCAATAGGTGGATCGTGATCTACCGGTAGATCGCGAGGCAAAATGAGTCGATCGCGGAGTGCCAACCCCCCCTTCAGTTGCCTCTGGGAGGAAATGCCGGGAGTAAGGCCCATTGTACTCAATGGGGCTTACTCCCAGGTAAGTGTGGCTAGGATTGCAGCCTCACAGCCTAATCCTAGGCATGTCTACTCAGGAGTAAGTCCTGTTATACTCAGTGGGGCTCAAGGTACACCAACATACATTGTACACATAAATGTTTTATGTTATGATGGCGCGAACATTGTAAAAAAAACTCTGGTAGATCTCCGGGCCTTGCTGGGTTTCAAAGTAGCTCTCGAGCCAAAAAAGTGTGAGCACCCCTGTTCTAAATGATAGATCTAAATGCATCAGGGAAGAGAACCTCTGCTGTCATGTGAGGGCCCTGAGGAAACTTCGACACTGGCTCTGTTAGAGTGGCAGAAGGTATTAGGCTCAGTCTTGGTATTTAAGGTTAAGAGCTCTGGTTGCCCTGGACAACAATCTAAGTAAAGTGTCCATAGGAAAGAGCCTATCTAAGTGGTTGTACACACTGATGATCTCTTCGCCAGAGTCTGTCCTTCTCCCTTGAGGAGGAGACCTCTGAGGAGCCTTACTCATCAAGCCGTCCATCCCCAGACCCCTTCAAGCTATGTTCTGTGGGGGAGTCTTGCGCATGGTGAATCTCAAAAATGGGGAGGACTTAGAGTGCTTTGGGAACGATTCTTCTGACTCCAGAGGGCAGGAGAGCAAGGGGTTTGAGGAAGGCGATGGTGGTCGTTTAGCTTTCTTAGGCTGCAATCCTAACCATACTTTCCTGAGAGTAAGCCCCATTGAACAAAACAGAACTTCTGAGTAGACCTGGTTAGGATTGTGCCCTTACTTAGGGACCCAGTGGCCGAGGCTCCTGCACAGTTCTGCTATAGGGTTTAATTTTTCTGCCACAGCATTTTCTACCAGATTCTGGACCTACAACACAACATGTGACTGGGCTGCTGGAGAGATGGGGATCCTCCCTAGAGAAATGGGTGCCTCCCCTGTAAGCAGTCTGGGCTGAGCCTAAGAAACCAAATTCTCCGCTCCCCCTGGGGTAATGGAGGCTGATCCTGCAGATCTGAAGCCATTAGTTATTATTATACTATTATTATTATACTTTATTTTTACCCTACCTTTAGTTATCACTTATCTGAGGTGAAACTGGGGGTCCTTTGTACTTTCGAATACACAACAGTGCTTACTCTGGACCGTTGCTGCTCTTGCTGCTTGACAGGCTCAGGGAAAAGTAACAGGGGAGCCGAAAAGCTCCTGGCACAAAAGCGCCTCATGAAAACATTTAAGCTCCCCACTGCCATAGCGGAGCCCCTGAGGGAGCTTCACCACGTTTTCCCTCCAGTGCCTTAAAGGACTGGCTTCACTCAAGAGGGGGAGGAGGAGGAAAACAAAAACACAGTTTACTTCAGTGAAAAAGGAAGAGAGAAACAGCCCCTCAAACAAGGGAGCAGAGTGACTTGCGACCTCTCAACAGCAAGGCAGGGCCAATCTGGCACACGAGAGCCCTCTGTGTGGAGGAGCTTATGTGATGTGATTAGACCCTGCCTTCTAGCACCACAAGGGCAAACCCATGCTAAGGAATGCACCCTCCCTCCACTGGAGAACAAATGTTCCCTTACTTTGAGGAGGTTCCCTTACCACTGCAAGTAGGGCCGGCTTTTAGGCAATTGGAGAGATTTCACCCCATTGGGCCCTGTGCACGGTGGGGGCCCTGCACTGCCTTTCCGCCCACTGCTGCTTCCAATTGACCTGAAATTGGTGTCATGCAGGTGGCAGCATGGGCGCCTTGTTCTATCCCCGCCCTCACAGCTCCCGGCGCCATCTTCCCCACAGTCTCACTCTGGAGTAGGCTACTCTGGATGGCGCAGCAACGAGCAAGTCAGGGAGTGCTATAGGTTGAGTGTGCACTCCCTCCTCCCTCCAGCTGACCTCCCAGGTGCCTATTCTGCATAACCACTAAAGGTACAAGAGTCCTATCCACTTGAACAGAAGTAACAGATTTTTTTCTTGGTTTGACTCCATTCAAGTAAAGCGCTAAATGAATTAGTACAGGGAGCCCTGCAAAATTAGAGGGGGGGCCCCACAAAAGTGTTTCCAATTGGGCTCTGCAGCTCTTAAGGCTGGCCTTGACTGTAGGATGTAGCACACTCCTTGTTGGCATGGCTGCCTCAGCGCTGGAAAGTTGGATAGGATTGGGCCCCAAGTAAAATGAATGGGCCAGCAACAACAGAGTAAGCAAAGTGTGTAAGAAAACTCTACTATTGTTCAGTACCTAATAAATACCTTCCCCAAATGCTTGCTTACATATACACGCAGACTACTTTCTGCACTGTTCAGCACTGACTGTCAGATCTCAAATGGCTTTATTCATTTATCCTCTGCATACTTCTCTAAAGCCTGGCATCATTATAATCTTCACTGTACAGACAGCTAATACTCTCCTGACAACTATGCTGAAGACAAACAACTGGACTCTAGATTTCTTGGTTTCATTCTGGTACCATAATAATATACTGTTATATATACCCAGGGGTGGGGTGAGGTTGTTTTATGTATAGTTTACCGTACAATTTTCATTTTATAATTAAACAAAAATGGACTTAACAGATCAGAAGCAGTAAGGCCAATTCTATAGACCTCCTCACTGTTAGCCATTTAGACTGTTGCCTGCAGAAAACAATATTCAGGAGACAACTTTCAGGTTTCCAGCTGATAGCAAGGTGATCTGAGGACAAACTGGCAGCTTTGGAGCTGTATTTCCTGGCCTTTGCAGAATTAAAGTAGGCTTCTAGAATTATTATTTCATGGTTTGTGGTTTAATTTCCTTTGTTGTTTGTTTTAATGTTCATAGCAGAGAAAGAACCATCAACCAAATTGATGACATACATCAAGAGTATGAAACGCAGACATCAACTTTTAAGACACTCTTCGTGTAGACAAACCACTGTAAAAGCTGGAAGCACATATGGGCCTGCTGGTTAAACTGAGGACTCTGCATTTTCAGGCTATGGAGGAGGAGAATTTGATGCAATTAACTTCTTTAGAAAGTCAGAACTTGACTGTGAGAAGAGGAAAGTCGGGCTGTGTCCCCTGGGTACTCAACCCAGGGTGAAGAGACGGGAAGGAGAAGAAGTGGCAGGGAGAGCAAGGCAGGAGGGTCCACAGGGCAGAGAGAGCCCCAGCGAAGTGGTGAGGCAGCAACCCCGTTCAGGCAGGGACCCCAGCATGGCTGGCAAGCCTCCTCCCCTCACCCACTGGTTGAGGCACCAGCTGCAGGAGTAGCCTTGCAGCCAAAATGTGGCTATGAGGAGCCCTGAGGGGTTTATGTCAGGGGCCAAGATCTCAGCCCCAGTGAGAACCCAGAAGGGGCAGAGCCTGGGAGGAGGGCTGTCGGGCTCATCAGGAGGTGGCGCCTCCTGGGGCTCCTGCTGGGCTTGGGAGAACCACGTTTGGGGCAAGCCCCAGCAGCCCCTGCAGAGCACCCCCCCCTTCAGGAGAAGGAGCAAACGCCTAAACCCTGGAAGGCTGACCCCAGCACCAGCCCCTATTCCAGCCAAAGGGGGGATCCAACTTGGCGGTATCCCTTTAAAGGGAAACACACAGGGCTAGCTGGCCCCAAAGCCCTCAGGGCTAGTAGGGATCCATACAAGCCATCTAGACCAACCCTGCAGTGACCAAGCAGATAACCCAGGGTGCCACTCAGCCTTGACCCGAACATCTTGTACAGACCAGTGCCTGCCACCAACCCCTCTGCACCAGACACTGAGACCGGGTGGTCCACATCTGTCAGCAGCTCCACTCACCAGCTACCTCAGCAGCCTCACCTGGAGAAACTGCAGGGATTTCCACCAGGTCAGGTTCCACGTAGCCTCCACCTGACCCTCTGGGAGCCCCAACTTACCACTAGAGGACACCCACAGCCACAAAGGCAGCAACGTACTTCCGGTTGAAGGACTCAAACAATGGGGTTTCCTGTGATGTAAACAGGACCCCTCCAGTTTGTGTATGAATGCTAAAGCCTTAACCAGATTAAACCGCCCGTGTAAACCACTCTTTGCCTCCACCTGTCTTCTTCCTCACCCCCAGCGGACAAAGACCACTCAGCACAGCCAGGTAATCACTCCACCCCTAGGTCCCGCCCCAGGGATGGACAACACAGGCCGTCATTCAGATAGCAAAGATATTAATTAATCAAATCAGTTTTTATTGAACAATGAAACTGCATCCAAAGCAAAACAACAGTATTTTGTTTTGACTGGAGGCATACACCTTAGCAGAGTGGTTCTCAAACCTTTAGCACTGGGACTCACTTTTTAGAATGAGAATCTGTCAGGACCCACCAGAAGCAATGTCATGACTGGAAGTAACATCATCAAGCAGGAAAATTTTTTAACAATCCTAGGCTGCAATCCTACCCACACTTACCCAGGAGTAAGTCCCATTTACTATCATTGTTCAAAGCATATACATAGTAGCCTGTTAAAAATACAGATCTGTAACATTTCCCCAAATGCAATCACATACCATGGTAGCATCAAGTTTGATATATTAAAAATAAAATATTAAAATGACTGGGGACCCACTTGGAATTGGCTCGCGATCCACCTAGTGGGTTCCGACCCACAGTTTGAAAAACACTGCCATAGCAAGTGCCATTTTAGAAGAGGCGTTTCCTCTTTGTGCAAGAGAGAAGAGGGAATGGTTCTGTCAAAATGGCACCTGAAGATTTGAGCCAAAACATGCCCTCCCCAAAAACACAGCCTCCAGAACAATTTGCCTCATATAGGCCAGGTAGCCTATGGATCCTACTATTCAAACAGAATAGTTCTGAACTTCAAAACAGAAGGGAGGAAGCAGCACTGCTGAACTCTGCCCAAGTTGATGTTTGTTTTTCAGACTCTTGATGTATGTCAACAACTTGTTTGATGTTTCTTTTTCTGCTGTGAACATTAAAACAATCAACAAACCATGAAATACAGTGGTGCCTCACAAGACGAAATTAATTTGTTCCGCAAGTCATTTCGTATTGCGAAAATTTCATCTTGCAAAGCGCGGTTTCCCATAGGAATGCATTGAAATTTAATTAATGCGTTCCTATGGGCAAATAAAGTCAGAACAAAGTCAAATTTGGTTTACAAAGTGTTTATTAAGTGCTCTTTAAAGGCATACATACTGTACAGAGGATTTCAAAAATTTCAAGCACAAAACTTCAGCTTTTTAATTTTAAAAATTCGTCTTGTGAAGCACGGCATAGAAAAATTCGTCTTGCGAGTCACCAGAAAAAAATCGCAAAAACGCTTTCGTCTTGCCAGTTTTTCGGTGTACGAGGCATTCGTCTTGCGAGGCACCACTGTAATAATTCTAGAAGCCTACTTTAATTCTGGTCAGAGATCAGGTCAGAGATCAGATTACAATCAATTTCTTGGTCTCAGCCCACCTGTGGAAAATCTGCAAACTAAATGATGCAGCCCTAGATGAAAAAGAGAATCTTCATTTATGAACTGAATAAACTGATGCTTCCAAAGGAAGGTAAGGCTAATGGGGTGGGAGAAGATATAGAAGAAGAACAGGAGAGACCTCAAATGATCACAAAAGTTCTCCAGGCTACAAATTCCGAGAACGTAATACTAGCAGTGCAATCCTATGCATGTCTACTTAGGACATCCCATTATGATCAATGGGACTTACTCCCAGGTAAGAGTTGATAAAATTGCAAGCTCTACTGAACATAACTGGATCTCTTTCTAAGTAAACGTATATAGGATTGCTCTGTAAATAGTGCACCCATTATTCCATGCAAAGTTGCAGTGAGTTTAAACAGCACCTATTCCAAGGACCCTGTAGTTAAATTTGGGGCATTCTTTCTATTTCAAGAGATTAATCAGTAGGCTGTTTTAGATTATAAGATCCACATTGCCCTACACTTCTGCATTTCTGCAGTTACATCCTTTTTCTCTCTTCTCTTTTGCACCTTCCTGCTCCCTTGATTTCCTTTTAGAGCTGTCTCTCACCAAGTATTTCAGGGAAAAACGCTAAATAAAGATCACAGCCTGTTCTATTATGTCCTCTTCTTTTTTCTTTTCCTTTCTTGCATTTGTGCAATGTTGTGGCACCTATTAACTACCAATGTTTTCAGAATGACATTATACAAGGTGCAGGCTGTACTACTGTGCCCTAAAAATATAAACAGCTGCATTAGTCTCACAATAATTAATGGCAGGCATTATGCAAATGACAACTTTTTCACTGCAAAATAATGACATTTCTTCATTTTGAGCAGAGTTATGCAAAACAATGGATTGGGGATGATAAATCACACAGGAAAATTAAGAAAGCCATAGTATTCTTGCCCAGGCAGGCAGGCAGGCAAAAGACAGACGAACAATTTAGAATACATTGTTTGTTCTTAAGTCTATATTAGAAAATAAATAAAATTGGAGACAGCCAAGCATTAGAACCTATATGTGGTTGATTCTCCCATTCTTTAGGCAAGAGTGCAAAAAAATATGCTAAATTCTAGCTTATTACAAGTCACAAGCAAATTTTTCTTTATTAACCTTAATAAGTCATTCACTCAGAGACTAAAGTCATCAGGCAAATAAAAAGGATCACATGTCATTCTCCTACACATTAACTAATTTCTTATGCAAGCATCACAATGTATAGCAATTACTGCCGCTCAAAATAACAAAGTCATTTTCAATCTATTTTATTGCTTTGTACTTGGCCAATTTTTGTAACATTTCATTGTCTTATTCAACAACAGCTTTCAGTTGAAGAGAAAAGAAACAAACCAAGCAGAGCTGCTTCTCTTGTATTTTTCTCGTCCACAATATGAACACAGTAGAGTAGACATAATTTTTCTCCACTACTTCCTATAGAGGTCCTTAACAACAGAATTAAGACCTTCAATTGTCATTTTCCATGAGATTTCCACAGAAAGATACTGTGATTAGATAACTGAGAGATTCCTCAGAAATATAAGTCCTGTTGAATGGTTCAAAAGGCACATCTAAAATTGACAAGAAAGCATTCATAAAGCTCTCTCTGAGGAAGAACTGCTACTGGTACAGAAACTTCTATGTATATATTAATCATAGATGCTGCATTCACTGTAGCTCCTTCTAGTAGCATTGACTAAGGTGGGAATAACTTCCATCTCAGAGCATCCCAACACCTCTAGTTCCTATTGTTTTTCTTTCAAAGGATCATCAAATAAACACCACAGCCTTGTGATAACTTGAAAAGGGGTCAGTAACCTGTGGTCTGTGGGCTGGATCCTACTTGCCATCCAGAGTTATCTGGCTTGCATTCTCCAGCCCGTCATGGAGTGAAAGGTGACACTTTTCCCCAAGAAGCAGTGACAGTGGTACGAGGACTCTGCAAGGCTTGCCAGGTGGTTCTGCCATTGTTTGTCCAGTGCACAGCAAATTGGGCCAGAGGCTTTGCCGACTATGCTTGAGTGCAACGTAAGTGCCGTGCTAGGCAATGAATCGGTGGGGGTGTGGGCTAGGGGTACAGGCAACAGCCTTTGCTGGCTTTTCAGCCTTGTGGTGCTATTGGTCATATATGTGGTAAGTGTGATAGGCAATCACTCTGGGGTTGCTGCAGTGCTCAGGCCAAGTTTGATCCCCTCTTAGGCTCCATCACCAGCCCAGCCAATCTGCTCTACCTGTGTTTCATCCACTTCAACATGTTGGTGGTGTAGGACTCATAGTATGCTGGGTTACCGCATGCTGCTCAGCCTCAACCAGCTCACCATCACTATTCCCTCTAATGCAAGGGTGTGAAATTCATTTCATACGGAGGGCCAAAGTTAGCATTCATGCTGCCTGCTGAGGGTCGGAAGTGACATCATTAAGGAGGAAGTGATGTCATTAAGCAGATAATGGCCAGAAATAAGAACTTACTCTCACATAGAAACTCATTAGCTACAAATGACAAAAGAGAAAATGTGCAAATCTTGTTCATATTTTCAAGATATAGGAAAGCCCAATTATCAAGCTGGAAGAGCCCAATGATAATGGAAGGGGGCAGATAAATTGCTTCCGAGGATCACATTCGGTCCACGGGCCTTATGTATGACATCCCACTGTAACATACCCAGCCAAGTGGTTGCGCACCTCCAAGCCAAGCTCTTCACTGCATAGAGCTCAGCAACCTGGAAATTCAGTTATGGTATGATATCATCACAGAATGTCTGGAAGTGGTGTTGTGATGCAGAGGTCTGCCATCCACTCACAGACATGTCCTCTGACCATGTCAAAGAAGGTTGCTGGACAGTGTCTTAAAGACTAACAAATTTATTGTAGCATAAGCTTTTGAGACTACAAGTTGCTATATGTGTGTTTACAGAGTAAAATTGATACCCACCAATGACACCTTTAAATGCCTTGTAACAAGTGAAAAAAGTGCTAAAATCCTATTTCCTACCTTTGTACTGTTAAACTGCACCAGTTGCAAGCTTCTCAGGGTTAAAGATGGCTTTAAAGACCCACTTCCATGTTTCTTGCTCCTTCACTGTCGCCCTAGAATGCATTGGTATAGGTGCTGTATTGTATTCAGGCACTATTATTCACTAGTGGCTGAATGCAGTATAGTACCTATACCAATGCATTCAGGGGTGACAATGGAGAAGCAAGAAACATGGAAGTGGGTCTTTAAAGCTATTTTTCTACTGACTTGGTATCTGTTGATTTTTTTTTTAATCTGTTGAGGGTTCCACAATGGAACCCTAGTGGATAAGGAGGCATGACCTGTATATCCTTTCTTACGTAAAGTTTCAGTGTAAGAGATAAGTACAGTAATAACTCACAACAGCAGTAAATTGGTGATAACAGGTTTCCTGGGTATGCTAAGTTATTTAACACATGTAGCGAGATAAGAAACCACTATCCCTAGATAAGATAAATTGGAGGAATTACACCTGTAACTAGTTTGGTCAAATGAGATAATATACAAGAGCAGTTACCATGAAAAAACACACTTCCTTGCTAAGTTACATAACATGAGTAGTTGAGACAGAAACCCAATCTCCATTTAAGCCCAGTTTGCTAGAATTCAATCATCTGTAAGTTCTAATTCAGCAGTTTCAAACTTCCTTTGAAGTTTTGTTGTTGCTGTCAAAATGACGACTTTCAGGTCAGCTATGAACTGTCCTGGGAGACTGAAATGTTGTCCCACTGATTTCTAAATGCTGCACCTTTTTAAAAAAAGGCCAGTTACATTTATTCCTTGTGCACAGAGACTGACCTGTTTGTCATATACAGACAGCCAAAGGGCATTGTTGGAAGGTACTAGCATAAATCACGTTAGAGGATGTACAAGTGAACAAGTCCCTGCTGATATGGCTGAAGCTATTTGCTACTGTAATAATCTTGCCTGAATGGACATTGGCACAGAGTTGGCATCTGGGTATACTGCAGGGTCTGATCCCTGTGTTTGTGTTCCTGTTGTTGGTGGTGAGAAGGTGTTTCAGGATGGGTTCTGTTTATAATGGGCTGTAGGTTACTGAGGGCACAGTGGACTGGTTTTAGCCAGAAGATGTAGATGACAAGACAACTAGTGGTTTTCTATCACTTTCTCTTCCAGATGTATTACTCCTGGTACTGGCCCTGACACTTTGTTTTTTAACTTTGATGGGTCGATGCTGCAGTTTTCTGAATGGCTGATGTAAATTCTTTTTACAGGATTGAGGCCCTTTTTTATATAGACAAAAGCCCAGTGTCTCTTAGTCACACTACGTGCAACAAAGGTATAAGTAGGGTTATGCTGGTGGTAGCAGAATTTTCAGGTCTACTACCAAATCTGGGAAGTTATCCCTAACCCCACTGTTTCTCAGTAACAGGGTCAATACAATCTAATAGCTAAGGTGAGGAAAGGTAGCAAACACAAGAATGCTTCAGGCTAAGCTTGCATCCACATATTTAGATGGATAGACTTTAGTTCAGTGGTTCTCAAACTTTTAGCACTGAGGCCTACTTTTTAGAATGAGAATCTGTCAGGAATCACCAGAAGTGATGTCATGACTGGAAATGACATCATCAGGCAGGAAAATTTTTAACAATTCTAAATTGCAATCCTACCACACTTACCTAGGAGTAAGTCCCATTTATTATCATTGTTAAAAGCATAAACAGAGTAGCCTGTTAAAAGTACAGATCTGTAATATTCCCCAATGCAGGCCATGGTGGTACCAAGTCTAATATATTAAAAATAAAATACTGAAATGAATGGGAACCCACCTAAAATCGGCTCACGACCCACCTAGTGGGTCCTAACCTACAGTTTGAGAAACACTGCTATAGTCTATAAAACCTCTTTCCTTCCTTCACTGGTACAGCAGTACTGCCTGATTCCTGCTATTGTGTCAGAGAGGTGAGGAAAAACAGGAGAAAGAGGCAAAAGGAAAGCTTGAGGGAAGAGCTTTTCACCACTGCACACTCTGCTTTAATTTAATTAATTATCATAGCAATAAATGAAAGGACCATCTTTCTTCTCATGAAGCTGCCCATTCCTTGAGGTAATCTCGGAAAGCCCTTCTACGTGCTCCATCATTCGTGAATAAATGTGATTTTAATAGGTATGTGGAAATATTTTTGTTTTTCCAGGCATTTGGATTAAGCTGAGCTGCTTCTCCTCAGTTATTTTTTAGTTGTTGCTGAGGTTCTGTTTATTCTTTTTTCCTGATTTTTAAATTATTTTTATTCTGCTTTTGTGAGCTGCCTTGAGTTCCTTTAGCTGAAGAAAGAAAGGTGGCATAAAAATACTTTAAATAAAGAAGCATTACATAAGCATGTGATTCTTTGACAGTAAACAACCACTTACAAGGTAGTTTATACCTTAACCAATGACCATCTACAAGGTCATTTGCATAACATTTGTACAGGCTATTTCACAGTTCAATCTGTCAACGCACTCCTTCAGGTTTTTTATTTTGTTTTTATTTTGGTGGGCTCTTTTTTTCTTTCTTTCAGTCTCTCACAGATTTGCCTGTTGATAAACCAGCAATATTTCACACTCAATGCTGTTAAGAACTGGAACAGAAACAGCTACAAGCCTGCCCGCTGTTCTTCAAGCCATGCTCTGCAGACCTCCCTACTGGAAAGTGATACAACTACATAAACAGCAGCATGGTCCACTGGCAGTGTGCTGATTCCCGGACCCAACAGACACTTTATTGAAACTGTGTGGTTGCCACCAGGATCCAAAACAGCAGGAGAGCAGAATCATGTAGGAAGCAGCTCCCACATGAAACAATTTTAAGCACACTACCCACATGAGAGCTACTCCACACAAAGCATTTTCTTTGTCTTTCTCTGTGGTTTTGCTCTCTCATCATTTAGGATCTCAAAGGTACCAGTGTATGAGCTGACTATAGTTCCTGCAGCAAAAGTAAAAAAAACTGGATGGAATTACTACATATTTCCTCACACCACCAAAAATGGGATATAATCTATCAGTAAACAGCACTATAACATGATGTTTGATAAAATAACTGCTTGGTTTCTACTATACTTTGTAGGCTGGCAGACAAACAACTCATGGATTCAAGACAAAAACAACCTGTAGTTGCATCCAGTGACAAAGTGAATACATTTCATATATTCATCTTTAAAAGCCATGGACTACTTCTCTTTCCCACTATTGCCATCCTGAAATATTTCTTAAAGCAATACTTCCATTAAGAAATGCTGAAGAATAACTACTTGCTAATAACTGGAATTAAAATATCCTCTACCCTTGCAAGTATATTGGGATAAATCACTCCCCCCCCCATCATCCATTTCATTGTTATTTTAAGATGATCTAGCCCAATATAAGGGGGGGGGAGACCTGTTCTAGCTTCTCAACCTGAAGTTAATAACATTTTGCAGTTTCCCTTAAATAAAATCCAGCCTATGCTGGATCAATAAGAATGATGCCTATTTCCCTAATGGCAGCCGATTGCCATTTGCTATTCAAATCAGACTAGATAAATTACAGTACATGTCAAGGAACAGGCCAGTGAATTAAGACAGGCCTCCTGAGGACCAGCGATATTATTAATCTTTTAAGACACTATCATATTTCTTCTTGACAGTGTGCGTAGAGGCAGAGACATGCTGCACCCAGATTGAAATATCAGCTGCTGCAAAAATCAATAGCCTTGGAAACAATAATTCTCAGGCTGCAGTGCCCTTAGTAAGCAACATTCATTCCCTTCTGTTCTGCATCCCTTCCTTAAATTAACGTATTTATCAGAAAATAAACCAAAAAAATATGAGCCCAAATGTCAACCTTTGAGAAGCTCTTATCCCTTGCCAGTGATGCTCTGGTGTTAATTCTCTAGAATGAGCTGCTTCCTAAATGCACTGTATGAGGCTCAGTGTCCACCTAGTACCTCTTCTTACCCTCTCCATGGCTACATCTTTGCCTGCAGACACTACAGAGGCAAACACACACTCCCAACACTCCGGCTGTCAGGGGAAAGCAGACTAAAGGAACCTCAGACAGTGTTACAGAGGGACAATGTGCAAGACAAGGAAAGCAACAGCTTAAAAAAAATTTCTTCGCACTGGCAACAGTGAAGAGTATTTCAGATTATGGTGACAAAGTTATTATGGCATATGTTTTCATGGATGAGAATCCATTTTGTCAGATGCCATGACGTGGTACTTATTTGTTTCAAAATATCTGAATATAATAGTCACAATATTTCTATTTTGGTTTTCCTCTCCCTATTAGGAAGTGCCCAAAACACCTTACAAAAAAACTTAAAAACAATGATAGCACAACAAATTAAGAAAGAAGCCAAAGAGCAAAATTACAACAAAACCCAGCAGAGAACAATAAAAACCCATCACCAGGCAACAATGAAAAAAAAATAGCATAATATGGCAGCACCGCACAGAGAAAAAAAAATTCCACCAAATCCAAACCCCCAAAAGGTAGATAGCGGACCAATTCTATCCTCGACATTTGCCAGTATATCTCCATGTACTCTGGTGCAATGACAGCCCCATTGTCGTAGATGTTTGTTAGCTGAGAGATGTGACAGGGACAACAGTGCAAAGTCAGAAAAATGCCACACCAGCATAGATTGTACATCACTTAGATACCCACGCAACTCCACTGGTGGAAAGTCTAAAATGGGGAGGAGATTGGGGTGAAATGTGAGAGGAATATAGGCGGGATGTGGGTAGGATGTATTGGCAACCTTCAGTCTCGAAAGACTATGGTATCGCGCTCTGAAAGGTGGTTCTGGCACAGCGTCTAGTGTGGCTGAAAAGGCCAATCCGGGAGTGACAATCCCTTCCACACCGGGAGCAAGTGCAGTCTGTCCCTGGTCTGTCTCCCTGGCTATGGGCCTTCCTTCTTTGCCTCTAAGCCTCAGACTGCTGGCAAAGTGTCTCTTCAAACTGGGAAAGGCCATGCTGCACAGCCTGCCTCCAAGCGGACCGCTCAGAGGCCAGGGTTTCCCACTTGTTGAGGTCCACTACTAAGGCCTTCAGATCCCTCTTGCAGATGTCCTTGTATCGCAGCTGTGGTCTACCTGTAGGGCGCTTTCCTTGCACGAGTTCTCCATAGAGGAGATCCTTTGGGATCCGGCCAACATCCGTTCTCACGACATGACCGAGCCAACGCAGGCGTCTCTGTTTCAGCAGTGCATATATGCTAGGGATTCCAGCACGTTCCAGGACTGTGTTGTTAGGAATTTTGTCCTGCCAGGTGATGCTGAGAATGCGCCAGAGGCAGCACATGTGGAAAGCGTTCAGTTTCCTCTCCTGTTGTGAGTGGAGAGTCCATGACTCGCTGCAGTACAGAAGTGTACTCAGGACGCAAGCTCTGTAGACCTGGATCTTGGTATGTTCTGTCAGCTTCTTGTTGGACCAGACTCTCTTTGTGAGTCTGGAAAACGTGGTAGCTGTTACCGATGCGTTTGTTTAGCTCGGTATCGAGAGAAAGAGTGTCGGAGATTGTTGAGCCAAGGTACACAAAGTCATGGACAACCTCCAGTTCATGCGCAGAGATTGTAATGCAGGGAGGTGAGTCCACATCCTGAAGCCAATACATGCCATACCCTATTTCCTCTACAGATGATGGGCATGTCCCCAATCTCCCCAAAACAACAGAGCTGGTATAAATAGTAATTCAATAAAGGACAATGAAGGGAAAAATAGCAGAACATTTAATTTCCTGCCACCCTCCTACCCTGACCACCTTCCCATGATGGAGCATAGGATGCAGACTACATTCAGCAGCCAATCACACCACAAACATCCACTAAGATTATCAGGTATGTGGCATGAAGCTATACTTTTCTGATCTCTCAAAGGGGAACTATGCTTAACGAAACTATGGGGGGGGGGAACGGTACTTAGTGCGCAAAGGGAGCACTTTGCACAAACGCTTGCACCTCAGAAGTATGGCAAGATAGTTTTGTTATTGCAGGTATTCTGCCCCAGGAGATCTCCACAGACAGACACCCAACTAGAACTTCTATGTCACCACCCCAACAAACAAGAGTAGAAGGTAATACCAGGCTGAAATATACTGATGCTGCATCTTTCTCTTATGTATACTGCCATGGTATATGGTGGGCAGAGACAGGAGGGGCAGCATACTGACAGCCACTCTGCCAGATGTTAGCAAAGAAGTAAAGGACAGTGAATAGCTTTGTGGAGTAGCTGGTGTAGGTTCTAGACCTCCCTTTCCCTCTTCTTTTGTCCCTGCCATGGGTGGTTGTCACCAGTCATGCAAAAGGTGAGGGCCTTGGGTTAGGCTTGAACCCATCTTGCCTGGCCCTCAGGCTGTGTCTGTGTGGAGCTACCAGCATCAGGCTTTGCTTTTGTGGCTCCTCTTGTTCTAGTCACTCTCCTGGCATAAAGGCTCTTCTAGCAGGTGGATGTCCCCACCCAGATTAGAACCAGTGTCATGGAGAATCTTGTGTGTTTATTTCACATGGCTGCCCTCTTCCATCTTTCTACCTTTGCTCTCCTCAAAAAGGTATTCCTTGGATGCGTGTGTTTGTGTGAGGGTAATGAGGGGACCTGAACCCTTGGTGCAAGAATTCCTAGCAATGCTTTGCTGCTGATGCCACAGTAACTCGTGTAGGAGTGGGGGAGTTGTAGCATCCTTGTGTTGTGCTGTGTGTTGTTTGTTTGTGGTGTCCTTGGGGCATCCAAATTTCATAGGGAATGTGCCTGTTCCTGTCACTCATTCCTAGTGGCCACTTCCCCCAACATTAGCCTCTCATTGGCCCTTCACCTGTCCTCCTGCTCTCTGCTCGCTTCACCCTGGTGGCATTCTCTGGCTACCAGTGTTGGGACTGATTGAATGCAGTGTTTGGCTCCCTGGACGTCACAGTAGTAACGTGCCACTCTGTGGATAATAGTTATTGATAATGAGCTTGACTGCTAAAGGTGTTACTGGGGAGGCCAGCACTGCTTTGCCAGAATAGGTCTGGCATTCATTCCTTGATGAGACGGCGTTGGTATGATCTTGCTATGGCATTGCAAGAAAGACTTAGGATATAAATGTCATCACACCATCATCTCTATGCCATCAGTGTGGTGCCCAGAAGCAGAGCTAGAGGGAGAACAGAGAGATAAGTTCAGCACACTCTGCAATCTGCCGTGGAAGCACCCCTCCCCCTCAGCATTCAGGGCTGCAGTGGTACTTTGTTGTTGCTGCCCTGAATGGCTCCAACACCAAGGGGGACAGGCACTTACACGGTGTGTCGCAGAGCGTGCCATACTTACCACTCTGCCTTCCACTAGCTCCGCTTTTGGTGGTGCCTTAATAAAACTGGGACTTAGGTTTTTTTCCAGCTGTTGACAGAAGATGGGCAGAGAGAAAGCCAATCAGATCTTCCAGAAGAGGATGTCACCACAGAAAAGGGCCTATTCCAAGTTACCACCAATAAAACCTCAGTCAGCAACAGAAGCACAGGAGGGCCTCTCTAACCTGATTGGGGGTGGACCATTTCATAAGAGGGAAGGTATCTTGATTCTAAGCTGCTACCAGAACCTTGAATTGCACTTAGAAGCAGCCTGGCTCTAGTCAAGACTGGTGCAGCTTTGTTGTGCACCAGTTAAAGTTTTCAGATGGTCTTCAAGGCAGCCTCATGTAGAATGCCTTATAGCAGGGTTCTCCAAACCCTGGCCCGTGGGCCAGATCCAGGGTTTGGAAAAAGCCCTCCCTCCTGTGAGTGGTGCTTACCATTCTGCAACCCTGTGCCCAGATCAGCTTGAAAGAAATGCAGTGCTGCAGCAGAACGGTAAGCGCCACTCAGGATGCGGAGGGCTTTTCGGTACACAGCATTTCTAGTTTGGAGACTGCTGCCTTATAGTAACCCAATCTTGGTGCAAATACTGCACAGAGAACTATAGCCAGTTTCCCAAGTGTGAAGGTATATACACATACAGGGGCAAATATGTTATTTCAATGTGCATGATACCTTATGTGCATGCAAATGAATGGAACTGAAAGCTACAGCCAGAGGAAATTGATGAACAACAATCTTTGCAAACCCAGATGAATGGTTGATGACTAAGATTCTTTGCTTCCAAGACCAGATAAATTGGAAACCCCCCATCCACAAAGAAATTCAGAGGGAAGGAAACTTGGAAGCATCCTTCTTAGTTTTTGATACATTCTGGCAGTAGAAAGTAGTGCCATTTTAACTACAGTAGCCTATAAATAAGACTTACAAATCAAGACTTTCTACTAAAAACAATGCAAAACAGCTTCCAAAAAAATAAAATTTCTGTAAGTAAAACCTGAACAAAATAATTTGTACATACAATATCACAAAATGATACTGGCATATTATTTTCCAATATAATTATCAAACTGTAGTCTATTTAGTAATGACGGCCGTTTAAGCCCTATTCAATCTTATTTTTGGGGAATGCCACTAAATCAGAATTCTAACCTTTTCTACTGCATTCAACTTTTCCTACTTTATCTGGAGGTAAATTCTGCTAGAAGAGTTTATATATATATAAAATCCTGGGAATTTCCCTGGGATTTCATTAAATCCTGGGAAACTAAGAGTCAGCCGTAAGTTGTTACCATCGCATGTGTTTCAGTGGACCAGTGACAATCTCATTCCAGTGCTTTGAGCTGTGGATGACAACTTGGCAATCAATATCCCTGTTGCTAATGTGTTCACCATAGAGACCATGAATGAGAAGCCCTTAGGGAATTAACATTCTTCTTTTCACCTAGGTGACCTCTTCAGGTCTGATTCACTGGCATTAGTGAGTGGAGGAAGCACACACTGCTGTTATGTACAAGCCAAGTTTATTTTATTAGTGACATTTATATCTCATCTTTCCTTCCAAAAGCTCACAAAGGCATTTTAGCATCAGAAAAAGCACATAAGGTAAGTTAGGCTAAAAGACAGCAATCAGCACTAAGCTAACCAGTAAGTAGCTTAGCTGCACAGAGAATCTGAACCTGCTTTTCCTATGACAACTGAATGTTTTAAAAGCAGCATATACATGAAGCTAATAAACCAATATTCAAATCTACTGCACCACAACTGATTCCCTAGTTTTAATGATGGCCCAAAGCTCTGAACCCAAAGTCCTTTATTTGTGCTCAAATTCTTATGTAACATCTGAATAACGTTCATGTCTATTAACAACACACATAAAGTTGTCCATGTAATAGCTTTGATTAAAGGAAAGACTTTCTGATTTGAAAGTAGGATGAGATGAGAAGGGTGTTTTATTTTGCTAAAGTATCATTAACGCAATGTTGGCAACTAAGAAAATCCATACCACTCTTCATAACTGAAGCATTTCTCCTGTTTGCTTTTTTTTTTTAATTAACACACAAAAAATGTGATCTCCTCCAAAGTTAATAAATAACTTTATTAAAATGGAAAAGAAAAATCCTGGAGCAAAGGTGCAATCAAATCTGGGACAATATTACTCCTTCTTTGGCCTGAATATGTGCTACTGATTAGTTTTTAGTGGCACTTTTTACAAAGAAACTTAAATTCGATTGTGTGAGTCTGCATGCATTTTATGTCAAAGTTCAAAGGGACAATGGGTGCAGCCTTCTACACTGCATTTTGGTATACAGGTTGAGTCTCCTTATTCATGAAGGTTCTGTTCCCAGAATTCACATTGATGGCAAAAATCGTATTAAAGCAAATTCATTTAAAAAACAGTGTTCCTTTGCTAAGCTATTTAAAAACAGCCTTGCTGACCTTTCTGATGTAAGACAGTCATTAGGTAAACAATCCATCAATCAGTCTCTCTCCAGGTGCTTAGAAAGGCTTCACTCTGAGCCAGCAGCCCCTCCCTTCACCCAGAGGGAAGCACTGGGAAAGAATGCAAAGTGATTTCTTTCACATACTCAGGGAGAAGGGAGGGGTTGCTTGCCTTGGAGTGAAGCTATTCTAGGTGCCTGGAGAGAGAATGATTGATGGATTGTCAGCCGGCTGCCCTCTCTTGCATTACCTAGGCTATTGTTAAACAGCTTTTTTCCTTTAATTTAAAGGGCCCTTCTCATCTCCTTGAGATAAAACTTCCGGTGAAAAATCCATGGATAATTAGGTTATACCTGTATAAGATCTTCAGTGTAAATTCCCACCATGGCTCCTTATCACAATGAATAGTACCCCTGAGAAATCATGATAACTCAGTCAGTTGCCTGGTATCAGGAAGGCTATGAAATTCAGTGAACTCATTCAGGTTCAGTGAACTCATTGAAAATATTTACAAATGAAAACTGTGTCCCTTTCATTTATGATGCTTCTGTTTTTGCATATGATCTATGCAGGGATTATACTGAACGCAAAATGCTCAGAAAAAGTGGCAAAGACATGAACATTGATCTGAAATAGCTGAATTACAGAAGCATGCTAGGCAAGCTTCTAGAAGAACACATAAGCAACGAAAATGATGAACATTGGGGGGCGGATCCTAACTAGGTATAGTTAAGTGTCAGAACTAGTAGTAGCTAACCAGACAAGAGATCTATTATAACCTTTTTATATCACAATAGTGTGGCCAGAATATTATATATTGTTCTAATCTCAACAACAGTATCACAAAGCAGGAAAGGGTACATAAAAGTTAAACTAAATAATGAGGATGTTACAGCACCTTGCCTACAAGGAAATACTTGACTTAGAAAAAAAAGATGACCAGGTGGGGTGGGGGAAACATGATACAGGTTAATACTTATATACACAGTTTGGAGGAAACGGACTGAGAGAGGCTCTTCTTCCTCCTCACAACAGTAGAGCCCAGGAGTCCCTCTTCATACAGCACACAATGTACAGAATACACTGCCATAACACGAGGCAGTGGTTATTAGGTTAGCTGGTAGCCACTGATAGAATTATCTCACTGTACAAGGAACTGATATTCACAAGTAGTTATTTAGCTATGGTACAGGTTATTAGCCTTTATGGAATTTTCATATTCAGGAGCAATGCTGCTGAATACCGGGTAATGGAAGGCTCCCTGGAACCAGGAGTTAATGTGGAGGGCTATCGTCTACATATACTGCTTGCAGGCTTCACACCATCATCCGGCTGGACAGAGTAGGAAGCAGGATGTTGAACTAAATGGGTATTTGGTTGAAGTCAGCTGAGCTCTTCATATGTACATTCTTTAATAGCAGAATTTGATACTATGGAGTATGTGAATGCTATGCAGAAGGTAACATGCTAATAATACGAACAGTGCTAGGTTCAAAGTCACATTTCACTGCAAACACCTTTACGTGCCATCACTGTTATGATACAAGCTGTTAAAGCCTGTAAATTAACAAAACTTGTATATGTAAAAAACCGAGCTCTTGTAGTCGTTCCACTCCACCCTTTTGACATCCGAAGCGGAGTGAAGCAGGGCTGTGTTCTTGCACCAACCTTGTTTGGGATTTTCTTCGCTGTCCTGCTGAAGCAGGCCTTTGGAACTGCAACAGAAGGCATCTATCTCCGGACCAGATCAGACGGAAAGCTCTTCAACCTCTCCAGACTGAGAGCAAAATCCAAAGTCCAGCTGAAATGTCTGCGTGACTTCCTCTTTGCCGACGATGCAGCTGTCACTACCCACTCTGCCAAAGATCTCCAGCAGCTCATGGATCGTTTTAGCAAGGCCTGCCAAGATTTTGGACTGACAATCAGCCTGAAGAAAACACAGGTCATGGTTCAGGATGTGGACTCACCTCCCTGCATTACAATCTCTGAGCATGAACTGGAGGTTGTCCATGACTTTGTGTACCTTGGCTCAACAATCTCTGACACTCTTTCTCTCGATACCGAGCTAAACAAACGCATCGGTAAAGCAGCTACCACGTTTTCCAGACTCACAAAGAGAGTCTGGTCCAACAAGAAGCTGACGGAACATACCAAGATCCAGGTCTACAGAGCTTGCGTCCTGAGTACACTTCTGTACTGCAGTGAGTCATGGACTCTTCGCTCACAACAGGAGAGGAAACTGAGCGCTTTCCACATGCGCTGCCTCCGACGCATCCTCGGCATCACCTGGCAGGACAAAGTTCCAAACAACACAGTCCTGGAACGTGCTGGAATCCCTAGCATGTATTCACTGCTGAAACAGAGACACCTGCGTTGGCTCGGTCATGTCGTGAGAATGGATAATGGCCGGATCCCAAAGGATCTCCTCTATGGAGAACTCGTGCAAGGAAAGCACCCTACAGGTAGACCACAGCTGCGATACAAGGACATCTGCAAGAGGGATCTGAAGGCCTTAGGAATGGACCTCAACAAGTGGGAAACCCTGGCCTCTGAGCGGTCCGCTTGGAGGCAGGCTGTGCAGCACGGCCTTTCCCAGTTTGAAGAGACACTTTGCCAACAGTCTGAGGCTAAGAGGCAAAGAAGGAAGGCCCATAGCCAGGGAGACAGACCAGGGACAGACTGCACTTGCTCCCGGTGTGGAAGGGATTGTCACTCCCGGATTGGCCTTTTCAGCCACACTAGACGCTGTGCCAGAACCACCTTTCAGAGCGCGATACCATAGTCTTTCGAGACTGAAGGTTGCCAATACAATACAATGTAGTCGTTCTTCCACACAATGCAGTTGAAAGAAGGAAGGAAGTAGGATGTGAACATAAACGACTGAATAAGAAGAGGGATACACACAAACTGATAAAGAGAGTGAGGAAAAATTATCATCCAGGAGATGATAGACATAAGACCCAATCCTAACCCCTGACAGCCCAAAGTGTGCAGCAACACCAATGGTATGTGTGTTGCATGCTATGGCGACAGTCCAGGAGAGGAAAGTAAAAATCTTTTTTTTTTTTTTTTAATTTACCCCTCTCTAGGCCCCCTGATCTCCAGGGGATCTCCTCAGACCTACACAAGATTTTTTGCTGGCATATGCCAGAGGAGATCCTGGGGATAAGTCAGAGCTAGGAGGGGGGATAGGAACTTGGCACATGTGGCTGCCATTGAGATACGTTCCCAATTCTTCCTTGCCTTACCATCGATGACCTGCTGCAGACCTCTGCAACCCCATGCTTGGGGCAAAGCTCCGCAATGGTGCCCCCCACGGGATATCACCGCCCCCCTGGGCAGAAATCCGGCCCCCTAAACACCAGAGGCTCACAGAGCCTCACGCAGGGGAAACCTCTGCGAGGTTCCCCAGCACTATAAACTGTGCTTCTGGAAAACTGGAAGCACAGTTTCCCCCCCTGTTGGGAGCCTGAGAGAGGCTTCTGCAGGGTCCCAGCGGCCGGCGCCTGGGGCATTTGCCCCAGGCAGGTCTATGGTAGGCACGCAACTGTCGATGACAGAGGAGGTTCAGTGGGCTACTCTCGCCTGTGCACAGCCTCCAGCTGTTTGCCCTGGCTGTTACAGCCTGCTGAATGGTCAAGTGCTTTATTACACACACATTGAAGCCTGGTTGCAATCAGCATTTGACAGTATTATCCGGGTCACCAAGACAGATCTTAAAGTTCTGGGAAATCCAGAAATTTGATTTCTTATAAAAATATTCCATGGCTCTTATTGTTTCCAGGAAAAATTACTTAAAAGATGACTGCAATTACTGATCCAAGTTGTCAGAATGTGACACAGATCTTCCTAGGAATGGACAAGTATCTCCCTGACAACCCCCACCACATCTCATGTCCCATGGATTTTGTTCAGATGTCTAAACCAGTGTTTGTGGGTTAGGACCCACTAGTGGGTCAAGAGCCAATTTCAGGTGGGGCCCCATTCATTTCAATATTTTATTTTTAATATAATAAAATAATAATAATAATAATAATAATAATAATAATAATAATAATAATAATAATATTAAACAACTTTATTTATATCCCGCCCTTCTCCCCAAAGGGACCCAGGGTGGCTTATGTTGGACTGAATTTGGGAAACTGTTACAGACCTGTATTTTAACAAGCTACTATGTATATTCTTTTAACAATGATAGTAAATGGGAATTACTCCTGGTTAAGTGTGGGTAGGATTGTAGCCTAGGATTGTTAAAAACTGTCCTGTTTGATGATGTCAATTCCAGTCTTGACATCACTTCTGGTAGGTTCTGGCAGATTTTCATTCTAAAAAGTGGGTCCCGGTGCTATATTCATGAGAATCGCTGGTATAAACTATCAGTGCTTTAATTATAATATTTATGCCTTTTGCTATTAAAGGTATTCAGAACAGATTGCAATTAACAATAAATCAAAGCAACAAGTACCTCACTTAAACACCTTGGTGAATAAAAGGAAAAAAACTTGAAGCGTGAAAGGTACCCCAATTTTGGTGCCTCATAAATAAAGGTGTCTGTCTCCAGTGAGCAAGATAGCTTTATAGCCTATGTCTTACTGAACAAAATTGGGTTACTTCTGAGTAAGGTAAATAACAGTTTTCAAACACCTCTACTCATAAACTTGTTGCCTTGGTAGACAATGTACAAAGAAGAAAGATGGAAACAGTACAATTTTCTGTTGTTTTCTTCCTTACAATTTTCTTCCTTAGCAGGAAGATCCCTTGGCTGTCTTTGATATCATTGATAATGGGATCCCTTTGGGTCAGCTAAACAGGGCACATCATTGTACAACAATTCTGCTTCCAACAGGTGGACTACAGCTGAACAACAAGGCATCCTGTGGTGTCCTGTCTACAGAGTTCTGTTTTGGTTTCCTGTGCTGTTAAATGTGCACAGGAGTCAGGGGGGAATTGTAGGAATTGATGGGGACAGAAAGCAATGGAGAAAAAGAAAAGAGGAGTCCGACAGCCAGAATTAGGAATAGGAAGGAAAGGAGAAGAAGTGGTTGGTAGACAGGAAGTCTGAAAAGCAAACATCAACTCGGGCAGAGTGCAGCAGTGCTGCTTTCTCCCTTCTGTATTGATGCTCAGAACTATTCTGTTTGAATAGTAGGATCCATAGGCTACCTGGCCTATATGAGGCAGCTGCCAGAAAAGGGAAGTGCAGCACCCAGCAGCAGGGAGGCAGAACACAGTGGGGGGAAGGTGGGGAAGGTTTGAAACTGGGTGGGTATGGAAGCAATTCAGGGGTAGGGATAGCAGCAGAGACTGCAGCCAGATTCTCTCCCGTGTTGGGACCTAAAAGCTCTATATGGGGCTACTCAGTTCTGCAACAGTGATGAGCTGGTGCGGATGCAAGTAGACTCACAGTGGCTCCTGAGGCTCAATACTGGGGGAACAAATGTTCCCTTACCTCGAGGTAACCTCCAGCTGCCTTTCTGATTACATGGGATACAGCAGTGGCTGTTTCGGCACCGCCATATTGTGGCATGGGCAGTCTCATTAGGATTGGGCTGCCAGTGTCATAAAATTTAGGATTTGCTAGAAAGAATCTATCCTTGTAAGGTATAAGAAATAAGCTATCAAGCACTGTGGCTAGTGCTTGTTTGAACATAATTTGTTTATTCCAATCAGGCAATGGACTTCATAGCTTTACAGCTTCAGTCAGGGGCAATACTGATTATATTATAAAATTACAGTGCAGACTAGCAGATCAGACAAAGTAGATTTCACTCAGTAATTAAACTGCAATATCTTTCAGCTGAAGTCTAGGGCAGGATTAATCAAAGGTAGCTCTTTATCGTTGCGATTAGTGCTGGGATTTGAAGAGTGGGTCTGCAGATTCCTGATTTGATAGCTAGTCTTGAGCAACATCTGACGGGTGGTCACGCATCTGTCTAACTTGCAAAAAATAACATCAGATCAACATGCATCTGCAAGGTTTTACCCTTCCCTTTATTTATTTTTAAGTGAATTATATATGCAGTGTCTTTTACATTGGTTGATCACAAAATTATGGTATTTTGAAGGTCTTCTAATGCGAAATTCAACCCCCATGTCCCACAATGTACAGTATATATAGAACAGATGGAACAATTGCCATGTCATCAAAATATTAATCAAGAATATGGTTTGCTGTAAGCAGAAATATTTTTTGATGTTGTTTCATGAAGTAAGCAAAGGGTCAAATCCCTGAATGTACAATAGTTTGGGATTTGGTTCCAGATTTCTAGGATTACCTTAATCATCATACACCGTTGGATGCAGAATGGCCAGCAGGGTGCAATGCAAAAAACAGAATTGAAATAGCTCCTTTCGCTCAAAAGGTATGGCCAAAAAACTGGAAAGAAAAAATGCATGGAGCCCTATGAAAAGTGAAAGTGAGCCATATCGCGCGTTTACTCGCGAGTAGCCATACTTGTCATAGTCTGTCAGAAATAGCAGGCAGGAGAGGAATCCAACGACACCGGAATGGTCCCGATCCAATGAATGCAGCCCAAAAAAAACACTGGAGAAGTTCCCTCCTCCCAGCTGCAAGTCTGAGCCTGAAACAAAGCCACGTGGCCGCGTTTACTCGCGAGTCTGCAAACTTGCCTTAGCCCGTTGGAAAGGGCAGGCTGAGAGGACTCCAAGGAAGTCAGAATGGTCCTGATTCAATGAATGTAGCCCCCAAAACACCTGAGAAGAAAGTCCCTCCCTCCCTCCTGCAGTCTATTGAGCTCTATGGAAAGCAAACTCAGTCACATGGTTGCATTTACTCATGAGTAGGCAGACATGTCTTGCCTTTTGGTCAGGCCAGGCAAAGGGGAATGTGAGGACACCAGAAGGGTCCCAATTCGATGGAGCTGGACTGCACAAATGCTCCAGAAGGCAGCCTCTCTCTCTCCCCCCCCCCCCCACTAAGAAGGACAAAGAAAAGAGGCTTCAACTGGTAAGGGGAAAGTTTTCTATTTCGCACTTCCACAGCCAGGAGGGTCTTTATCTTGATGTGCCTGAAATAGAAGAACTTTAAATTGGGCACTGGGAGAGATGAAAATCTCACTGATTCTTTTTTTTTTTTTTTGGGGGGGGGGGGGGGGTTATTGCAGGCAGGCTACAGAGTAAGCTCCATTGACCACTATGGTACTTACTTCTGAGTAGATATGCATAGGATTGGGCTCACAGACTCCAATTCAACGCACACTTTCCTGAGAGTAAGCCCCATTGACCACTATGGGACTTACTTCTGAGTAGACATGCATAGGATTGGGCTCACAGGCTGCAATTCTACCCACACTTTCCTGAGAGTAAGCCCCAATGACCACAATAGGACTTACTTCAGAGTAGATTCACTTGGTGGAACAGGACTGGCTCCCCCTTATGTAATTATTTTTTTATTTTAATTTAATTATTTATAATTATTTATTTTAATTTGCTTGATGATGTCACTTCTGGCCATGACATCACTTCCAATGGGTCCTGGACAGATTGTCATTCTAAAAAGTGGGTCCCAGTGCTAAAAGTTTGAGAACTTCTCCAATAAGGTGTTAGTAAGTTGGCATGGGTGTGTGTGTTTGTGAGACTCTACAAGTTTTCAAAATCACTAAAATCAGAATTTGGAGGAATAATACCATCATGTTATATATCAATCAATGCATAATTTCATGTAGAATGCAATGAAACAAACCACAATGAAATATCTGTGTTCTAACAAAAGGTACAGCCCAAAAACCAGTGGGGGCGGGGTACATGGTACCCACCTGGTGCATTGCCCCGCCCACTGCATGGGGTGACGTGCAGGGTGATGCAAATCCTAGTGACGCCACTGATTAATGCGCAATCACATACAAGTATAACCAAGTTAGAGGGCAAGCATGAGGACAGCCCTGCTGACAGGTCTTGCTATGCTGGCTCCTTTATGCTCTTTCCTGATTATTATATCATTGAGCACAATAATTTTGCAGTTGTGGGTGGTGGTGGAAGTCTAGATTCCTTCTACCTACTGTGTGCAAGTAGCACATCTGAGTTTGAAGGAATCGCAAGTCTTTATTCTATCAAGCAAGTCCAGCTGTGGAGAAATAATACCTTCCAAACACTGAAGTGGCTATTGAGACTTTGGAAAATACAATTCCCACAGCTGGACATGTGCTGGGGAGCAGACACATGCATGATTGGTATTAATGGAAGCTTTTTTTCACCCTTGTCAAATGACTGTCACAAGCATGGGGCAGTGGGAGCAATCCAGACCATGGCGTGGTGGGAGCAAAAGTCCTGCCACCTGATCTAGTGTCCTATGGCTACTAGTTCTAAAAAGCAAGTAAAGTCGAATAGTGCTAGTGTAACATCTAGTTTGAGTCAATGGAAAATGGGGAACATTATGAAGATTAAAACAGAAATGTTGTTCATGATATATACACTTATCCCACATCTACTCCTGGTAAACTGTTTGTGCACCTTTTGTATTCCATCATGTGAAATGTGGAACCTGTTTGTTCTGAGACAACACGGCAGCAAAATAACTACGAATGAAGCAATTGTCTCTCATACACCCTTTTCAACTCAATAGTCTGTTTCCAGACTAAGACCCAGTCAAACATGAAGCACCTCCATGGGAAATCACATCCACGAGTATCAACCCATGTGGAATTTGCAACTACACATTCACTCTGATTTTGGAATTCATTTATGGAAAAAGCTGTGCTAGCCCCTTCTCTGGAGCAGTTAATCATTCCTCGGCTATCTTCCTGAGTCTGTATGTATCCCGGCAGCATTAGCCTGCTTAAAGGGAAGGAAGTTTCCCTTTGAATGCTGTAAAGCTCCTTGTCAGGATAGAGGCACAAGTCCCCTATCACTCACAACTACTAAGCACATGCATGAACTTTTTTCTACATCATACTCTGATTTACTATTAGACTGTAAAAACTTTCAAAGCATGGGTGTTCTCTCCTTCTTTACATAGTCCCTGTCACCCAACACAGATTTTCCTTGTAAACATTTGGGCATGTTTGCAACCCAAATGGCAACAAAAATAATCTTAAAAACAATTTCTCTAGTTTTTTTTTCCCCCTCTCAGTTTAAGAAAATAAAAGAAACAGAACATATTTCTGCTATGCAATGCCGGATGAGCTAGGTATATGGTTAAGAAATATTTTCCGAGCTGTAAACATAAGAGTTGCTTAGAAGGCTTAGCAACAGATTGCAGAGTTCACATCTTTGTAATGTTTGCCTTTTTGCCGACCAACTTTAGAGATTATCACAAAACCTGCACGCTAGTCAACACTGTAACAAGTTAGTGTTTTGTAAAAGAACAGTTTCTTCAAGACTAAATACAAATGTTAGTGATAATCATTCATTCACTAGAGCAGCATATTACCAGATTTCCCCCTCTCCATTCTTTCAGCACACTGTGCTTTCACATGTATATTTTTTAGCAGTAGTTAATATGAAGAAGCTGGAGGAAGCATATATGAAGAGGAAAGGATAGATTCCAAGAGATCACAATAAAGTTACAGGTAGGCATTCTGCATTAGAGATTGTCCTTAGATTATCCCTGGGATCTTCAGATCACATTTTGAAAACACTGTGCAGCTAGTTTAGAGATGTACTGATAGCAGCACAGTGGCAAAACAGCTCAGTTCAAGGGCCATAATGGTTCATTTTGACAACATGTTATATTGTCACCACTACTCCATACACCCTCTATATGGTTACTCCACACATGAAGATAGACCATGCAAAAGCTTATGTCAAATACTGTCTCAATACTGTCTTCAAATACATAGAAGTTTCAGTGGCCTTTTCAGCCAAAAAAAAAAAAAATGCTACCTGTGGTTTCTCAGGTAAAACAGAAGTGATGTTTTCATGCCATATAAGGCATTCTGAGGCCTGGGGAAGCCTTTGCAGGCTTCAGAAAGCCCTCTCGGCTCTGCTTCCAGTTAAAGGGGCAAAAACCACAGATTTCATTCTTGGTTGTATTTACAGAGATCCTCATATAGTCATTTGGATCCTCATCACCAACATTAGCACTGTCAATACCAGGCAGTATTACAGTGTATATCTGTGAGATGACAAGCTGCACCTGTTGAAATTTCTTCTTCTATACAATTGTTAAAGGTCCAGGATCCCTAAAGTTGAAAGCTTGCCCACCCCTGGATAGAAATACCAAGTTTCAGAAAATCAACCTCATCTGCAAGACATATTAAAGGGTTTGCTTTCCTTCCCCCTCATCATACCTCACTTCTTATTGAACCTTCAAATAATAAATGTTCATTAAAATAACCAGTAACTGTATAATTCATTCAACACCCCATTAACTCCATTCATTTTTACAAAATCCATAATGGAAATTTATATGGTAAAACTGAGATTTAGGAGTGTAAACTTTTATATTATTACTTTTGGAGATACAAAATCAAGATCATGCAAAATACAGAAATACAACAGAGCTATTTAGAGAGTCCAACGAAGTGTGCTCTCCTGAATATCCAATTATAATCAGCATTCTGATTCAAAAGACAAACATAACTGATATCAACCAGGTAGCATGCTATAAGACTGCTATGTATATTGTTTTTCCCTACATGGAGATTAGGGACCAATGAACTCACCACAAATGCCAACACATCGCCATAATAATATCACACCAGTGTAAGCTTGGCAATCACTCTGATGCCACACAGCTCTGCTGGCAGACAGGCCAAAACCGGGAAGAGATTGGGCTGCAATATGGGAGGGATGTAGAAATAGATGACGTTCACCATATTGGAACCCCATTCCAGAGAACGCATACACTGCTGAAGCCAGAAATATGCTATCCCAATGACAGAGATGGTGTGGGTAGGAGAAATCCCATAAGGAACAATGCAAACAGGAAAAACTCCATTACTAAAGCCCCTGCCAGAAAGACTACAGCTTAGATTACACAGGCCAACACACATTTTGCTTCCTTAAATGTTACACCAATTCCTGGGTATATTTCCAATGCAGAAAGAGCTGCAGAGCATGAAAGACCTGGGAGTGTACATGAGAGTTGAACTGCCCCCAGGGCAACGAGTGATAGATTGTAGATGGTTATTTAAGATCAAGGAACTGGGGGTGAACAAACTCAGAGACACTGGCATCACTAGGGGGATGCGGGCTGCACCAGGTGACGTGCCGGGGGGTGACGCGCCCGGGAGGGGTGAGGGGTGGAGGATACGCTAACTTCGCAGGGTTAGGAGCTACCGTGTCATGCCATACACCGTTGGATGTGGAATGACCAGCAGAGTGCAGTGCAAAAAAACGGAATTGAAATTGCTCCTTTCATTCAAACGTTATGGCCAAAAAACCGGAAGGAAAAATGCATGGAGGCCTATGGAAAGTGAAAGTGAGCCGTATCGCGCGTTTACTAGCGAGTAGGCAAACTTGCCATAGTCCTTCGGAAAGGGGAGGCTGAGATGATTCCAACGACACCTGAATGGTCCTGATCCAATGAATGCAGCCCAAAAAAAACACCCGAGAAGCTCCCCCCCTCCCAGCTGTGAGTCAGAACCTGAAATGAAGCCACGTGGCCATGTTTACTCATGAGTAGGTGGAAACTTGCCTTAGTCGAGGCAGGCTGAGAGGCTGGTCCTGACCATCAGAATGGTCCAGATCCAATGAGTGCAGCCCCCAAAAACACCGGAGAAGGAAGTTCTTCCCTCCCAGTCTATGGAGCCTTATGGAAAGCAAATAAGCCTCACAGTCGTGTTTACTCATGAGTAGGCAGACGTGCCTTGGTTGGTGGTCAGGCCAGGCAAAGGGGAATGTGAGGACATCAGAAGGGTCCTGATCCAATGGAGCTGGAGTGCAACAGAAGGCAGCCTCCCCCCCCCCTCCAAAAAAAGAACAACAAAAAAAAAGGCTTGAATGGTAAGGGAAAAGTTGCAAAGCCAGGTGGGTCTTTATCTGGATATGCCTGAAATAGAAGAACTTTAAACTGGGCACTGGGGAGGGCTGGAAATCTCACTGATTCTTTTTGGGGGTTGTCACTGTAGGCAGACTACAGGGGAAGCCCCATTGACCACTATGGGACTTACTTCAGAGCATACATGCATAGGATTGGACTCACAGGCTGCAATCCTACCCACACTTTCCTGAAAGTAAGCTCCATTGACCACTATGGGACTTACTTCAGAATAGACATGCATAGGATTGGTTCACAGGCTGCAATCCTACCCACACTTTCCTGAGAGTAAGCCCCATTGACCACAATAGGACTTACTTCAGAGTAGATTCACTTGGTGGAACAGGACTGGCTCCCCCTTATGTAATTATTTTATTTTAATTTAATCATTTATAATTATTTTAATTGCTTGATGCTGTCACTTCTGGCCATGACATCACTTCCAATGGGTCCTGGACAGATTGTCATTCTAAAAAGTGGGTCCCAGTGCTAAAAGTTTGCAAACTGCTGCAATAAGTTGTTAGTAAGTTGACATGGGGTGTGTGTGTTTGTGAGACTCTACAAGTTTTCAAAATCACTAAAATCAGAATTTGGAGGAATAATACCATCATGTTATATATCAATCACTGCATAATTTCATGTAGAATGCAATGAAACAATCCACATTAAAATATCTGTGTTATAACAAAAGGAACAGCCAAAAATCTGGTGGGGGTGGGGCAATGGTACATCACCACGTCCACCACCTGGGGCACTGCCCCGCCCACTACCTGGTGTGAAGTGCAGGCCTCCCGCAGCGGGTGATGCGAATCCTAGTGACACCACTGCTCGGTAACGATGGAATTACTTGGCTTGCAAGATTGTAAGCCACATCCAGGCTGAAACAATGGAGGGGTGTCAGACCTTTGGCATCCCAGGCCCTGAATTGTTATAAGCCAGGATGTGGCAGGAGGGGCCTTGATGTCCATACCTGGTATGAAATGTGAATAAAGGAACAGCAACACTGTACATGTATCTGATTAGCAATCAGATGCACCTGTGTTAGGTGGGAGCCATGTGACCTGGGGAGATGTGTGCAGAGTCACATAGGCTATGGTGGAGTGGTGCAATGCACCACTGGACAGCCAATCAGAAAGGGTCACAAGACAGTCTTGTGACAATGAGGTTGCTCTATTCTGATTGGGTGGCCCTGGTATATATGGGGGCAAGAACAGACACCAAATGTGGGTTGCTGTAGTGGAGTTTCTGCATGTCGTGCTGCTGGATTATTCTGTGACTTGGACAGCTTATCATGACTGTGCCTTTCTGTAACCCTGACTCCTGGACCGTTTGACTGACTACTCTTCCGCCTGCTCCTTTACCAATACATGCTTCTGCAACAAACAAGCCTGTGTCTGCTTCTTTGGCTCTGTATGGGATCACCTGCTTCTTGAGCTATTTCCCTACGCTCCCTACGCCACTCTGCTATTGGGAAAGCAAGGACTATCCTCCCCTGCTGCCCTGACAGATGCACTGTGCAAATGTAACACTAGATTATCATATGCTGTGGGAGAACAAGGACTAGTTGCTATCGTGAAACCATAGTTTTCTACCACTTCTATTAAAGACTACTGGCCTAAAGGCTGAAGGAAGTCAAGGACCTGTAACACCCTTAGGAACAGGAACAGGCAGTATCCTGGTCACAAAGTGAATGAATTAAATACATTTTAAAAATAAATTGAACTACACATACATTAAAATTTCTAGGGAAGTTCAACCAGAGGTTTGAGCTAAGATGTCACCAGTATTCTGATGACAGTACAACAAAAACTATCTTTTGTTTCCATCAATTGCTTCTGGTGAGTCAGCAGAAACCATGAAGAAGTCTTGGGAGGCAGTTCTAGAATGGATGAAGGCAAACAAGCTGAAACTTAATCTAAACAAGATGGAAGTACTATTGGTTGCAAATTCTGTCAATCAAGTAGTGGTGTGCAACTCATTAGAGAGGATCAGGTCTTTAGTCTAGGAGAGTTTCTGGATCTGTGCTATCATTAAATATTCAGTTGGCAAAGTTGTCAGCAGTGCTTTTTTTAACCACTTTGCCTTATCTGGAGAAGGCAGACCTGGCCTCAGTTACATATGCATTCATCACATCCAGGTTGGACTATCATAACATGCTCTATATGTGTCTGACTTCAAAGATAGTTTGGGAATTTCAACTGGTACTAAAAGCTGCCACATGGATATTTGTGGGTATTCGGATAATTGATATGTTATCAATTATGTACCAACCACACTGACTGCTAATTTGTTTAAAGTTCTGGTATTAGGTTTTAGAGCCCTGCACGACCTGTAACCCTTACATACTGCTTTCAGCCTTGTGAGTCTGCCTGGCCTTGAGATCAGATTTTCAAGCCCTGAACTCTAGTCATCTTTTGTTGACAGGAACCAAGGAGTGTTGGTGGCACCACATCCCCTTCCCTTTCTCCTTTTAAGAAGCCAGTGAAAAACATCCTCTTGCAAAAGGGTTTTAATTGCTGGTTTTTGATGGTACTCTTCTATTAGTTCCTGTTCTTCTGTTTGATCATTTTTAGACAATGATTTTATTGCTTTATTTGATTGTTAGCCATCATAGGAGGATTTGTCTGAAAGTGTAGATTATACCTTTATAATCTATTACATGCATTTTAATCAAGCAGAATTCCAAGTAAATACGTTACCTCAACTGACTGTCTGAAACTTTGAATATATACAGCTACTTCATTTGTAGCTTGAACTTCACAAGCTATATCTTTCTAGTTCTAGTTCTGGCAATGAAAATGAGGAAAATGTTTCATGCATTCCTATGTACTTTGAACTCCTAGCACACAAGTGCCCAGCGAAGAGTACAGTTCGTTCTAGTAATTCATAATAAAGAGCTTAGCTCAGATCCTTTTCTTACATAAACTGGCATCGCTCCATTAACTTCACTGAAGTTGTGCTGATTGACACCAGCTGAGGATCTGTGTTTAGATCACATAAAGCAATTTAAAGAACCAAAATGATAAGGATACTTGCTAGCATTAGCTATAAGATGATCTGTCAAATGACAGGTAAAATCAATAACTCATGTGCCAGCACTTGTAACACTGTATATCATAGTTCTTCTACACTTTGTGTCCACATTGTTAAGAAACCTGTGTGCAGATTACATCTTTCCACTACCTTGCTGATTTTTAATTAACTATTCCAGTGTAACTTCAAAAAAAGCAAATACCATCCTTTTTGGCTCTGCAACAGAACGCAATAATGGAAACAGCATAACATTCTAGTTATGAAGATATCCAACATGTATTTGCCAATGCCAAGTGTATGGAATCTTATGATTCGACTTGCTATGCAAAAGAAACAGCAGGCAAGTTCAAAAGTCCCATGACATGTTGGTTATGCTGCTAAAGATTTAAGTGACCAACTTAAAAAAAAAATTCTAAGTTGGTCCAGTCACAAGTACAAAAGAGTTTGCTCAAAAATATAAAATGAAAACAAACTGGATTGAGACCTGGTTGAAGGCCAGGAAACAGAGTGGGTGTCAATGGATAATTTTCACAATGGGAAGAGCTGAAAAGCGGTGTGCCCCAAGGATCTGTCCTGGGACTGGTGCTTTTCAACCTCTTCATAAATGACTTGGAGACAGGGGTGAGCAGTGAGGTGGCTAAGTTTGCAGATGACACCAAACTTTTCTGAATGGTAAAGACCAGACGTGATTGTGAGGAGCTCCAGAAGGATCTCTCCAAACTGGCAGAATGGGCAGCAAAATGGCAGATGCGTTTCAATGTAAGTAAGTGTAAAGTCGATGAAAGTGTCGACCCAATGTGTGGCAGCAATAAAGAAGGCCAATTCTATGCTTGGGATAATTAGAAAAGATATTGAGAACAAAACGGCTAATATTATAATGCCATTGTAAAAATCGATGGTAAGGCCACACCTGGAGTATTATGTCCAGTTCTGGTCACTGCATCTCAAAAAGGATATAGTGGAAATGGAAAAGGTGCAAAAGAGAGCAACTAAGATGATTACTGGGCTGGGGCACCTTCCTTATGAGGAAAGGCTAAGGCGTTTGGGCCTCTTCAGCCTAGCAAAGATATGCCTGAGGGGGGACATGGTTTGAGACATACAAAATTATGCATGGGAAGGATAAAGTGGATAGGGAGATGCTCTTTACACTCTCACATAACACCAGAACCAGGGGACATCCACTAAAACTGAGTGTTGGGAAGGATAAAGTGGATAGGGAGATGCTCTTTACACTCTCACATAACACCAGAACCAGGGGACATCCACTAAAACTGAGTGTTGGGAAGGTTAGGACAGACAAAAGAAAATATTTCTTTACTCAGCGTGTGGTTGGTCTGTGAAACTCCTTGCCGCAGGATGTGGTGATGGCATCTGGCCTGGATGCCTTTAAAAGGGGATTGGACCAGTTTCTGGAGGAAAAATTCATTATGGGTTACAAGCCATGATGTGTATGTGCAACCTCCTGATTTTAGAAATGGGCTATGTCAGAATGCCAGTGCAAGGGAGGGTAACAGGTCTCTTGTTATCTGGTGTGCTCCCTGGGGCATTTGGTGGGCCGCTGTGAGATACAGGAAGCTGGACTAGATGGACCTATGGCCTAATCCAGTGGGGCTGTTCTTATGTTCTTAACCTGCTGCACACCCAGTTATGTTTTGCAATGTAATTTAAGATATATACTGTACTCTGTTTTAAATTTCCTTGAACTAACAGAAACTAATTAGCTTGTTCTGTATCACAATTAAAGCAGACCTAGGGCCAACATAGATAAGTCATGGGAAACATGTAGAATATTTCTGCATTACTTCAGCTTCAGAATGTGGTTTGGTGGGGGGGGGGGGTGACACTATGAGTTTGATCAGAGCAACAACATGGGGATGTTCTTAATCATTTCCCTTCAAGCCATATACTTGATCAAAATTGCACCCCCAATCTGTTTTTCTTCACATGGGTGAAAGATATGTGGACCTGGTATGTTTGACATTGCAGAGAGAAAGACATTTTGAAAGATGGTTTTGATAACAGCCCAAAAGGAAAGTGTTAAATATTCTCATTTGAGACACCTCTCCTAGCGTGCAGTAAAATGAAAACATTGGGAAAACCTCTATGCATCTGCCATGTCACATTAAATTTGTACGGTAGAGAATATTTTTCCTTCTTATGCAAATCAGAACATGCTATTAAATCTTTATGTGAAACTTGAATTGGTGCAGAATGCTACTGAATAGTTATTGACCAATCATATTACTCCAATATAACATCAAATTACACTAGGTTGCTGGCCCATTTCTGGATAAGATTCAAGTCACTGGCCATTCTCTTTAAAGCCCTAAATGGCTTAGGGTCAGGGTACCCAACGGACTGCCTCTCCCTCTATGAAATCACCCATTACTTGAGAACTCCTGAAAGTTCCTCTGCATTCCACCACTAATGGAAATTCAGTTGAAGGTGACAAGGGAGAGGACCTGCTCTGAGATGGCCCCTTGCATGTGGAACTCCCTACGGGTGGAAATCAGCATAGTCCCTCTCTCCTATAATTTTGACAGTAGCTGAAAATGCATCCTTTTAGGGTTGCATCTGGAGCTTAGTTTCTTTAATTTTGTTAAGAATGTTGTTTTCTTGAGTCTCTGTAATATAACCACTATAAAAACATTGTTTATATATGGATATCCTACCTGTAGGAAAATAATTTTTTTTTTTTTAAATCATCAACTGTATAGATGTACATACTAGAGTTCTGGGCATCTTCAGCCAATCTCAGAAGTTTCGAAAGCTTTATTTAACAGCCTGTCCCCACACTGGGGTAAAGAAACCCTGTACATTCAAACACCCAAGCCCTCACTTCCTTTGAAGTCTGCCTCCTTCATTTTAATTATAGCATTTGAAAAGAGTCTCAACAGTTGAAGCCAGGCTTGTAGGTTATGCGTCTGTACAAATGAGGAACTATAGTTACAGGTAAACAACCTGTCCTCCTCCTTTGTCATCTTTGTGCAGACACACATAGTAGAGACGAACTAGCTTCCCCTCACCTAGAACTGGGTGCGAGTCAATCAGGAGCAGATGTTCTGCAGAAAAGCATGCCCAAACAAGGCATCTTGCTGTCCACTTTGTGTCCAGGGCAGTGTCTCATAAAGGCTGATGGCCAGAGACTGTGCTGCAGCTCTGGAGTGGTGCTTTCAATCTTATAGTGAAGGATGAAACTGCTCTAGTGGAGTAACCTGTCATGGTGACTGGAGACTGGGAAGAAGTCAGTGAGATAGTCACTGATTGAGCAAAGCACTGGTAGAAACATGTTTGCCCTTGCAAGACCCCTAGTAACAAATAACCTGTTTTTGCCTAGAATGATGTAGATTTATGAACATAGAAGGAAAGGGCTCACTTATTACTTCCCAAACTGTGCAGTATTATTGTATTACATGTATTATTATCCAACCAAATTCTGGGTAATGTCAAAAGCTGAAATCACTTTTGTCTTTCTTGCTATGTCCAGTCTCACCACCATTTTGTCTAGACGAAATCTAAAGGGATAGCCAGAATATACAGTCTGAAGTTCAATGTACCTCTGTGCCAAATTAACAGCTGCCAAAAACACTATCTTTAATGAGAGTAGGCACAGGTCCACTGTAGCCATAGGTTCAAATGGTTTGCCCATAAGTAGAGACAAAACCAAAGATAAGCTCCAAGACAGAACCAGAGGTCTGATTGATGAGTTACAGATAACACAGGTCAGTGGTTCTCAATTTTTTGAGAATGACGATCTCACTTTTTAGAATGACGATCTGTTGGGACCCACTGGAAGTGATGTCATGACTGGAAGTGATGCCGGAAGTTAGGAAAATTGTTAAACACTCCCTATATGATAAAATCAAATTAAGTAAATTAAAAGTTTGCAGTAAATATAAGTTTAAAATCTATTTAACATAAAGAAGAACCCTCCTAAATCTCCCAAGCAGATGCTAATCTGTTTAAAAAAAAAAATCCAAATATCCCAAAGGCTGTAATCCTATCCACATTTAACCAGGAGAAAGTCCCATTGACTATCATTGTTGAAAGCATATACATTTTAGCCTGTTACAAGTACAGATCTGTAACATTTCCCCAAAAGGAGTCACAACTCTGGTAGCATCAAGTTCAATATATAAAAATAAAGTACAAATTAAAATGAATGGGGACGCAACTGAAATTGTCTCGCAACCCACCTAGTGCGTCTCAACCCACAGTTTGAGAAACACTGATTAGACTATTGAAGGCCAATGGAAATATATTGCCCTCAAAAGGACAAACCCTCAGGAGAGACTCTCACTCCTTTCAGCAGGCAAGTGCTGCTGGAATATATACAGATACAGGAAGTTTGCCAAAGGGTGACTGGCAGTGCAGGAGGAGTACTAGCACAGCTTTCACCATGAATAAATCCCGGACTGGATGTATTTTTCTAGGGAATAACTGCATGTTTAGTCTGAACTCAACCCACTTCAATACCAGCTGGGGTAGGTTGCTCCATGCCATCAGCTTCAGTGTTCGGAGGTAATGTTGTAAGTAGAATTCAGACGTGATTCTAGGACAGGAGGTTGTGGGGGAGGTGAGGTGAAGATGGCTCATCCCTTCCCATCCTGAATGGCACATCTGTCTCAGCCACCACAGTGTTATCAGGATACAGTCAGTGCTGAACTTTTGTACACTGTTGATTAACTTAACTACTAGTGGATATGGGGGAAATACATAGAATAGGGTCCCTTAAAAGGAATTAGAAATGTATCCCCATTGGAGCAGAAATTCTGTCTGGTTCAGCAACAAACTTTGTGGGCCTTGATATTGAGGTTGGTTGTCAACAAGTTAACAACAGTATCTATTAATTAGACCAAAAGATATTGGTGATATCATCTTTGAGCATATGCCAAGTTATTGGGTGTTCACCATTGGGTGAAACCCAATGGGTGTTTTTCTTAAACAATAAAAAATAAAAACCTTGATGTTGACTGAGATGCACTGATTTAATTACATCTTTCTGGAAAAGAGCACCTATTTCATTTAAAAGAGATTAGAATGGTTGGCTGACATGGATCATGTCAATGGTTGCCAGTTTGTTTTCAAGTGTGATTCAGAAGAAGAAGAGGTGCTCTGATTTATAGCAACAGCTGTCTTAAGACCAGCTTTCTTTCCAGGGACAATTTAAGATAGGCATGCCCTGAAGAGAAGAAAGAAGAAGAGGTGGCTATATCAGAAGAAGCTTTTAACATCAAGTCCGACAGAGACCAGCTGTAGTCAACGAGTTGTACTGTACTTTTTAAATACTGTAAGTTGCTTGGGAGCTGTTTGGGGACGGAAAGGTGGGGTGTCAATGTATCAAATCAATCAATCAATCAACATCATCATCATCATCATAACAGTATTTATATACCGCTTTCAACAAAAAAGTTCACAAAGCGGTTTACAGAGAAAAACAAATAACTAATGGTTATAAATAAATAAATAAATAAATAAGCAAGCAAGCAAGCAAGCAAGCAAGCAAGCATAGCCAATCATTACTACAGCAATCAGACTTTGGTCTGACATGAAAGAATCTAAAGTCTTTAGACACTCTCTGTGTTGGAAAATGGGTGTGACGCCAGCTGCAGGACTCTGAAGGGTACAGGTCCCCAAGATCCAGTTGCCTGCTCTCTGTGGTGCCTGTAGAAGGTGGTTCTCTTGAGTAACTTCTTTCTTCTCGCATGTTCCTTCCTCTCACTCCCTGACCACCAAAGGAGAAGCAGCTATGTTGCTGAGCTCTGTCCTCAATCGTACGTGACTCAAAAGTCGTTACTGAAGAGCATCAACCTCCTTACTTCCACACAAAGAGAACAGTTATAGAGACCTGTTCTTTACAGTGTAGAAGCCTCTGATATTTCAGAAGATGTGTATGTTTCAGAAACAATTGTAAGTAACTTTGACATTTGGAGATGTTATAGGTGTACCAATGTCAGTATTGTGGACATTGGTGGATGGTGTCCGGTTCACAATGCCAATGCTGTGGCCATCAGGAGAGAGTTATTCTGTATTGATCTCAGTGCATCAAAAATTGGTGGTGGAGGGATAAAATGACAGTATTGCACACTTTGTGAAGAAGCTGTGTGGGAATAGAATCAAAGACTCCACTTTCAACCTTTTAAAGGTTATTTCGATTTGGAAGTGGTAATTTGTGGCCCTCTTCCCTGTACTGATGAAAAATATCTGCAATACATCCTGTCAGACGTAGTGATCAAAATGAAAAAATAGTTCAAAATCCTACAGGGTAAGGCCAAGGCTCTCGGCATGCCCAATGTAACTCTTTAGATCTCAGCCAAGAAGGGGGAGGAGGGAAGAGAATAAAAACTAAAGACAAAAAGGTACTGGCAGGTTTTGGGAAAACAACAACAGAATCACACTTGCAAGTAAGTGATATAAGAAAAAATAAAAATAAAAAGCTGCAAAATAAAAATGATGACTTCTAAGAGTATGAACTACATTAATAAATATTTGGAACAGAAATATAAAAAAGGAAAGTGACACCAGTATAGGAGCATATACCTAAAGGAGACAACTGTGATTAGAAAATAGCAGAACGGGAAAGTTATATGGTATGTTAACACTGGTGAAGGATCCAATAAATGTACCGACAAACGTATGATAAGCAAGTAAAAAACTAAGTGAAAGATTTGAAGACACATGATAGACCAGCCTTGTGAAAGCAAAACAGGTCCAGATATGGGCAGTGCTTAGAAAAGAGACCACCTAGGAACCCTGTGTACATTGCCTTAAGTTCCATTGTGGAAACAGATACAAATGTAATAAATAAGTAAAATATATACATAAAAATGTTGGAACCTAACTGCATTTTAGACACAACTTACTTCATGGCATTTAGGGTCGCTTAACTTACTGAAGCTAACACTCAGAAATTGCTTATTACTTCTATACAACAATGCAGTATGCCAGTCTAGCTCAAGTGGCCACTGGAACAAGCATGGAGAGTCCAACACCGAATTGGAACAGCACATGTGGAAGAAGCTTACAAACATTACAGAATCACATGGAGCTTTGCTGAACAGAAACATTTTTCGGTGGCTTCCGCATGGGGACTGCAATATACAAAACCACTTGTAGAACATGAATAACAATATGAAACAAGGTTTGAAATTCACCTAAAGACTGAAGTACACGTGATTGCAGCTTTTTTCTCAGCCCTTGCTTTCTCTCTTCTCAAGACAAATTGTTTCACAATCATAAACTACAGCTTTGCATGCCACCGCAAGCTTTCTCAATGCAACTCAAGCAACAGAGCAGTTGCTTCTTGGGTTGCATAAGTAGAGAGCTGTCACAGACTGACAAAAAGAAGCATCCACCACAAACAAGGTACTCATGTGCAACAACTGCAAGTGATAATGGAAACCAATGAATTGTATTATTCTGGGCTAATAACCTGGAATTAGAAAATGGATGCATAATAAATGCAATTATTTCAAAAGCAATAGTTAGCTTTTATAATTTTTGTTTTTCTCTAAAGAAGAAAAAGATACCACCATTTGAGGTGAATGAAAACTTTGCACAAATCATAGGATAGACCTGTCCGGAGACAGAAAATCTTTCCAGGTCTGGAGGAATGACTCAGCAGACCTTTGAACAGCCTAGTTTTTGCCACTGGACAGGATGTTGTCGTATGGTGTGTAATCATTTAAAAAGAAGAAATGAAAGCCAAGAGAATAAAAAAAGACATACTTTGAGGATGAGAAAGATCTGTGGTGTATGACTCTTAATTCAAAGGAAGAGATGAACTAATTTTTTCTTCACAGATTCTGCCTCAATTCTTGAAAATTTCTTAAGGTTACTACCAGTGAGCTTGTTAAAATCCTGGTTTAAAAATCTATTTCAAAACACCACGTATGATGAAAAAAGTACATCCCACAATCAGGCCAAGCACAATTCAGCATCACTGGATTGCAAATCATCTAAGTCCCTAAGGACAAAAGCTGGACAAGCAACAATTCCCAGAACAACCGGAGCTTTAGGTGATGTTTGGGAGAAAGGAGCACAGGAAAAAGCATGCATTGAATCATTTTTATGAAATGTGTGCGTGTGTGTGTGTGTGTGTGAATATATATATATATATATATATATATATAGAGAGAGAGAGAGAGAGAGAGAGAGAGAGAGAGAGAGAGAGAGAGAGAGAGAGTAAACTAAGATAACAAGATAAGAAACAGTTATAAAAGGAATACAAAAACGCCATATCCTGCTGGCTAGCGGAATCATAAATAGCTGGATTTGCTAAGGTATTTCAGCCCTACCACCACTTCTCTGCACTGTTTTTAGTTTATTCTTGTTTCAATTTAGTAACTACAATTATTTAGTCAAGAAGCATGTGCATCCAGGAAGTCAGAAATCTTGCTGCCACTGGTATGTGCTTGTCTCCATTTTTAATGTCTGATTGGCACCCATTTATTCTCTGTCATCAAGTGAGAAAACATGGGCTATTACAGAAACATTTCTTTCCATCTTTAATGTATTAGAAACGTTGGACATAACCAGAGAATTTCTGTTACCAATATTGTCCTGCTTTTACTTGGTGCTTAATTATCATTTAACTTCAGTTGTAGTCTTTTGTTTCATCTTCTGTAATATGGCTGATTTAGTCATAAAGGAGATTGCATACTACATTTCTGTCTGCAAGACTGCAGATGTTTATATTTCTGGGGAATAAATTGCTATAGATGCTGCAGTTATATATTCAATATATACTGGTGTACAGACATCTATATAACATAAGAACATAAGAACAGCCCCACTGGATCAGGCCATAGGCCCATCTAGTCCAGCTTCCTGTATCTCACAGCAGCCCACCAAATGCCCCAGGGAGCACACCAGATAACAAGAGACCTCATCCTGGTGCCCTCCCCTGCATCTGGCATTCTGACATAACCCATTTATAAAATCAGGAGGTAGCACATACACATCATGGCTTGTACCCCATAATGGATTTTTCCTCCAGAAACTTGTCCAATCCCCTTTTAAAGGCGTCTAGGCTAGACGCCAGCACCACATCCTGTGGCAAGGAGTTCCACAGACCGACCACACGCTGAGTAAAGAAATATTTTCTTTTGTCTGTCCTAACCTGCCCAACACTCAATTTTAGTGGATGTCCCCTGGTTCTGGTATTATGTGAGAGTGTAAAGAGCATCTCCCTATCCACTCTGTCCATTCCCTGCATAATTTTGTATGTCTCAATCATGTCCCCCCTCAAGCGTCTCTTTTCTAGGCTGAAGAGGCCCAAACGCCGTAGCCTTTCCTCATAAGGAAGGTGCCCCAGCCCCGTAATCATCTTAGTCGCTCTCTTTTGCACCTTTTCCATTTCCACTATGTCTTTTTTGAGATGCGGCGACCAGAACTGGACACAATACTCCAGGTGTGGCCTTACCATAGATTTGTACAACGGCATTATAATACTAGCCGTTTTGTTCTCAATACCCTTCCTAATGATCCCAAGCATAGAATTGGCCTTCTTCACTGCCGCCGCACATTGGGTCGACACTTTCATCGACCTGTCCACCACCACCCCAAGATCTCTCTCCTGATCTGTCACAGACAGCTCAGAACCCATCAGCCTATATCTAAAGTTTTGATTTTTTGCCCCAATGTGCATGACTTTACACTTACTGACATTGAAGCGCATCTGCCATTTTGCTGCCCATTCTGCCAGTCTGGAGAGATCCTTCTGGAGCTCCTCACAATCACTTCTGGTTTATATAAACTTGAGTCTGGCAACAGAACTAGTTAAATGTAATTTAAAAGCTACTACTTGCTATGGTTTCTGTGAAAATTCTTTGAAAGAAGGAAAAAGAATAGTCTTAACAATCTTTGATCATACACAGAACACAATGATTAGAAGATCTAGATTTCATTAAGGATACAAAGAAACAAACAAAAACAAGTAAATTCACAATAATATTTTGGTATTCCTAATGTAACCTAACCCTTTTCTGTTCCAGCCTTCTTTACCCACATCCTGACCTGTGGCCCTTCCAAAGTTTCTTCCTCCCTATCAATGAGAAAAACAGAAACTTATTCCTATTGCTTATTAGGGTACCACCATTTATGTTAGCCCACATGAGAAAGCCATTTCAAAAAAGGTCTTCTTCTCCATACATCACAGACAAACACCTAGATTGTATTGATCAGCTTACCACTACAAACTGAAAAAAGCAATCCAAACATCATGTGTTTGTCTTCGTGTCGGAAATCCACATCTTTCCAGTCAATAATGAATTATAATGCCACCCTAGAAATACTCCCAGACTTTGTCTGTTTTTTCCAGTTGGAGTGTCCGAATGACTGATTCATACTTCCATTATATCACAATTATGCTTTTGTTTGGTATCCTTGTGTCTCTTACAAGTCATTTGCAGATGGTCCAAAAGCCACAGAACAAACTGTGCTTCATACTAGTTCCAGCCATCACCATTTTATGGAATATGTCCCACTCACCACAAGGCACAGCAAGTTTCCCACAAACTTTTAATTTTCAGTGCCCTTTATGGGCTTCCTACTTATTTATTTTGAACACTGTCTCTCTTTCTTGTCCCATTTAAATCTGAAAAACTCACACATTGCAGAATTTTAAATATATAACAAGCAAAATAAGACTCACTACCCATAGCTGAATAGCAATTGCTAAATAGTAGTAAAAGAAAAAAGCTATCCAAAAAAGTTAATTTTCCACTTTATCATAGGATGATGCACTTTTACAGTAACATTTGCAGTAAATTTTAGTGATATGATTTCAGTACAAACATATTAGAAATAAACTTTTAAGAATAACATTGAAAGTTAACAGAGGTTTAACAGAAAGACAGTTTCTAAGAGATAGTATGGAAGAGATAATATGGATTCAACAAGAGTCTCTTCATATATTACATGTTCCTACATGGAGATTAATTTTTATGTAGGCAAAACCTCCATGAATACCATCCATTTATATGGGAATGTGCTGGGCAATCAGTTCTGTGCAAACAATCTACAGAAGTGTTGTCTAGAAAGGTACACTCACCTGTGATTTATACATTGGTCAAAGTCGTGACTAGCCTTCTTGTGGCAGACTGTGCCTCACTCTGGGAACTTGGTTGCTCAGCTACTTAGGGAAGTGGCAGTCATGGACAATGCCTTGTGGCATCACTTCAGAGGATGACATACTGGGAATCAAGACAAACCAACCAATTGGAAACCCATTGGTATGCAGCTACATCTGGGATAGCTATTGTAACATGCTCACAGCTAACCTAGATATGATAGTTGCCTACTTGGCTGACATCTCCACCACCATTTTGTAGAACCATCTGACATGCATATTGAGATGGGCATCAGTTGAACTCCAATGGACAATTCTAATATCCATGCACCCACATGCTACCCCCACACATTTTTTTTATTGGAAAGCAATCATTGCTTACCCAAGCACTCAGTTCCCATGGATTTGCTTATTAGTGGGAACAAAATTGTAACTTATCTTGTGCCAATCACGGCCTGTTCTCGGCTATTCATTCACATCCATTTTGAAGTTTTCCATGGCCATTGTGAGGCTATCTGGTGCTGGCATTCCTGACAATGTGAGCTACCCTTTCCCCTAATCCAACTGATCCCATAGGATCAATGCTTCATTATCTGCTGATACAATATCCACTGGGGTTTTCAGGAACCTAACCCCAGAGGATAACAAGAATTGACTTTAACTAAGCTGACTGTTGAATAAGGGCCCAATCCTATCCAATTTTCCAGCATCTGTGCAGCTGCAATGCAGCCCCAGGGTAAGGGAACAAATGTTCCCATACCTTAAGGAGGCCTCTGTGACTGCCTACCTACCACTGGATGCATTATGGACCACATTAGTGCATTAATGGACCCCAAGCATTAATGGACCCCATTAGCACAGCTACATTGGCACTGGAAAATTGGATAGGATTGGGCCCTAAATTCACCTGAAGTCCTTCAAATCATTATAATGTGACATGCAACATTTGATGTGGTTTCTACTTCTCCAACTTTAATACACTTGGAAACAAAAGGCAAAGTATCATAGATTACATATATTGTAACCTGAAATTATGGATAAAATTATTCATTCATACATTTGCAAAAGTCTTTGTATCAGTACAAGTCTGTGGCATTTGTATTTTAAACTATGTTTTGTAATAATTTTTTTTCCTGTGCCTTTGGTTGTCAAGGAATGAGAAGAATTTGAGAGCCACAGCTTAGCAGAACAATTATTTGCCAAGCAGTTATTCAATTTGCTTGATCTACAGGCACCTGAGAAAATAAAAATGGCCTTTTTTGGATCTGAAAAAAGATCCATCTGTTCCAGCATTCTGTCTCCCCTGTCCCCTCATCTGCTCAGAGGTATATTGTCTCTGAACATGAAGGGTCTGGTTATAGCCATCATGGCTAACAGCCATGAATAAAACTATCCTCCATGTATTTGTCTAATCTTTTGTAAATATATCTATATCTACACCTATATCTGTAGGCTATGAATTCTATAGATTAATTAAATGTTAGGTGAAGAACAACTTCCTTTTGTTTCTCCCTATCTTATTATCCATTACTCGTTTGTATGATCCAGAGTTCTAGTGGCATGTGAGACAATGATCTGTTGGAGCATTGGCTCCACACCAGTTATAATGACATCTGTTTCATACTTTCCCTTCAGCATCTTTTTTCTAAATTGAAAACTCAGTTTGAAAACCATTAATATATTTTACTTTCTCTATTGTTCAAGGGCTTAGAATACTGGCACCAACAATTCACAAAATATAAAATTGGAAACAGATTTCAGAGTTTCTCTCACAGCAAAATGTTTGAAAATATTTAGAAGCTAAACAAATTTCCTATAAGACAAGAGAAATTTCTCAGAGTGGAAATGATTGGCCCATCCTAATATAAAGTTTATAATACATATAATTAGGCCCACCCTAATATAAAGTTTATGGTATAGATTAGAAAACTATAAGGCAGGCACACAAACCAGTAGTCCTGGTGTGCTCTAGCTCCATATTACAAACTTTTTAGCATTGGGAGCCACCTAAAAAAAAGTTTCAGTTTACCAGCCTCACAAGCCTCTGTTGCTATAATGGTGATTGAGGAGCAGCAATCCCCTCCCCCAGTAGCAGGCTGTTTAACCCTTGATGCACATAGCCTAATCCACCCTATCAGTTTTGTGAACCACCAATAATTGGGTTGTGACCCATTGTGGGCCATGGGCCCACAGTTTGAGAACCACTGCTCTAGTGGGAGTAGGGCAGAAAGTACTGAGTTCAGAAAGATGCTCAAAAGAGACTATGTAAAGTAAAAAGTAGGCAGGAAGGTCAAACAACTAGGCATGTCTCAGTGGATAATACCTTTTTTGTGATGGATCCTGTGACTCCAAGATTAGCTGAAAACGGACTGTCTGGGGTACAAGAAATATTACCAATATCCAGCAGAATCAAGAGAACTTATGGAGCCACTACTGGTCAGTGATCAGAAAACCATCAGGAGTGAAGAACCTACAAGCAACGATTGTCCTAATTTCTGTCATACTTGCTCTGGTTTTTATTTGCCACTGACCTATTTGTATACGCTTATGCCTCTTATTAAATAACAGTTATGTTGGGATTTCATTTGGCTGTCTCAGTATCTTTATAAGGATTATTATTTCAGGAGGAAGACTGACATAAGTAAGAGTGATGTTTTTTGACCAACACAAAACATGAAATAAAGATAATTTCTACTCAAACCGTGATACAAAATGATATTAAGATCAAAACACGAACAGCCTCTCATTTCATGAAATAACACCATTTTTGCTTACTTTTGAGGAATCCACAAGTAGTTTTCAGTCAGCGAACAGGACACAGGCTTAATCATGAACACACACAGACTCTTTCTGAACAGCGCATGCTGGGGTGACTTTCATGGAATTCGGAATAGTAAGAAGCAGCCTCTCAACACTCCAAGGTTCTCCTTTGCTTTATGCTCTGTTGCTTTTCGCTTCCACTTGCCTGATGCTGCTGTTAATAACTGCCTGACACTGTTATTACTGCTATTCCTGGTGAGTGCTGCCCAAGTTCAATATTCTCCCCCCCCATGGGCTATTTCACTTTACCAGCCTCTCAAGCCTCTGTGGTTGGAATGATGTTTGGACAGAAGTGCCCCCCTCTCTTTTTGTCACCTTCTCCATTTCTTGGCAGGGAAGCGTTAAGGGGGCCATCACACGCATTTCTTTACCAGCAGTCGCTGGTTCCTCATATCTCCCAAGTGCTGGCTATGAGAACCACTGGTGACACTTACCTTTGATTTAGCTACTCGAACACTCCAATCTGCTAGCAACTGTTTGGGCCATGTGATTTTGCAGTTTGCACCTATCCAGGCAGTGAACGTTATTGAAAGATCTCCAGGGGAATGGTCCTACTTGACTGGGCTAAAGAGAATGCCAGTTGCCGGACACTTCCTCAGAAGTAAGCTCCATTGAAATAAGAGAAAGTTCCAAATGCAACTGGTGATGAAGAGAGACTTTGCAAGTTGTACTTTATACCAAGACATTTTTATTTGATATTAGGACTGGACAGTGGCGCAATCCTAACCAATTTTTCAAGCACTGACATAACTGTGCCAATGTGACATGCACTGCATCCTCCAGTGGGGACGCAGTCAAGAGAGCCTCCTCAAGGTCAGGGTATGTTTGTTACCTTACCTTGAGGCTGCATTGTGGCTAGGTCAGTGCTGGAAAGTTGGTTAGGATTGCGCCCTTAGAAAATAACTCCTTTAAAAATATTTCTCTGGGAAGAAATGTAGCAGGCACACATTATTTTCATGGCTCTGAATGTTTTCCATTCTTGCCAGTTTAAGGAGAACAGGGTCTGTAGCTGTGACAGATAGGTGTATGCAGTTGCATAGAACAAAGCAGTAAAGAGGTGAACAAAGCAGATCTTACTCATCCTATATTACTTTTGAGTGTTAAATTTGGATAAAAATACGTAACACCACAATCTACTATTTTAATCAAAATATTTGGGGGGAAAAATACCCCCCATAAAACCCACCCCTAGGCATAGGAAATGATAATGGTGATGCATCCTACGATAATTCTCTGATCTTCAAAATCACACACTGAGCACAAGGTATCTTGAATAGGATTATTTTGCTACTATTTCTGAACTCCTACCTACACTACAGCATAAAGGGTATCTAAACTGAATTACAGTTTTGCTTCCTCTTTGAATTCAGGAAGGTGGTGAGAAGTATGTTGAAGTGTGTTTGCTCTCCATGGTTCCAAAGCAAAGGTCCTTAACACGAGTACAGTGAAGATATGACAGGATTTTCTTGGCAATGCCCACTCTCAAAGAACTGCAAAAGTAAATATATGTGAGAAATTAAGGCACCACAGTTTTAGTTTTAAGGGACTGTGATTGAAAAAATATGATTCACTTCTTATAAAATAGAAATTAATGCATGTGACTAATTTAATCCATATTGAATCAGTTTTCACTTTCAAAATGAGAAATGGCCAGGTGAAAGCCTTTATGATAATAACTATGTGGAATAAATATTCAAATTGTTGTACACATACCATGAAAAATCTAGCTTTGAGGTAATCCACTGTGAGAGTGAACGACTAAGAATCAATAAATTATGCACATACTTTGAAGAAAGTATACAATCTGTGGAGGAAGGAAGAATTTACAGGTAGATTAGCACTTTGCAAAAGGAAGAGTATCCAGTATCACATCTCAATGTGAACATTGTATATTCCAAGAAATACTGTTGAGGAAGGTACTATTCTTATCAAACAACACTAATTTCAGAAGTACCAAAATGTCTTAACACATTCTTAGTGTGCATTTTGATTTCTCAATGGAACAAAAGGACCAGAAGGATGAGGAGTGTTTAACAATTATCTGTGTAATACAGGCATCCCCCTTATCCACGGATCTGGTATCCACAGTTTCAGTTCTCTGTGCCCGCCCACATCCCAAGCCCACTTCCTTCCATTTTCTTCGTTAACAAGCAGGCATGTTTCTTGCTTTTACAGATGATACAAGAGGAACGTGACTTGTCAGGCAGCCTGTATAGTGGGGGCATAGTCAGAATGTTAACAGGAAGCAGGAGGTTTCTCGTTTCCTGTTAGCATTCTGATTGTGTCCCCCTAGCATGTAGGTTACCTGCCTGCTTGTCACGTTCCTCTTGTAGTGTCTGAAAAAGCAAGAAACATGTCTGCTTGTTAATGAAGAAAACTGAAGGTAACGGGCACAGGGGTGTGTGGAGCATAGTATTTATAGGATTCCCCCATATCCATGGTTTCCATTTTCATGAGGGGGGAGGCAGAATGGATCCATGCAGATATGGGAAGATCTGCAATGCTAAAAGTTGAGCCAGGTGCACTTCCCTGCTCCCTCAGATCTGCAGGGGAGATGCTGCTCTTGCCTTATCTCTTTTATAAGTAACAGACCAATCCTATCCAGTATCGAGCTGGCATTCTGAAGGGTTCATGAGAGCAAAACATAGTTCCACTGTCATAAAATGCCACTTTACAAGTGTGGCTGCAAACTGCAGCAGCACGGGAGGACCACTGCTGAACCTAGTAAGGTAAGCCCAGCAGGGATGGAGCGGTAGAATGAGGAGGAGAGGGGCAGATCGAGACTGAGAAGGGGCACTATTGGTGACAGTGGAGCTGCCGCCATTGTATCCCTTTCTTGGTTTTGATTCGCCTTCTCAGGTCCACTTGGACTTGTGCCAATAAAGTAACTGGTGCAGATCTAAGTAGAAACTGAGGTTAGTGTAGTGGTTCGGGAGTTAGACCTGGAAGATAAGGTTCAAATCCCCATTCAGCCATGAAGTTTCCTGGGTGACCTCTTAGCTTCACCTACCTCACTATGTTGTGAGTACAAAAGGAGGGGAGGAACTATGTACACCACCCTGAGCTGCTGGAAAAAGGGTGATATAAAAATGTGAAAAAATAAATAGACCCATGTGAGCAAGGGAGGCTTATCCCTGGGCAAAGGGACAAACTCCTTTCCTGGAGGAGACCTCCAGGACCTGAAACTCTTGAAGGTTGCAGCGCTTGCCTTTTTGGCATAGGTGTATCAGTGCAGGCGGGGTTAGGTAAGACTGGGCTGCCTAAACTATAAGGACACAGAGTTATGACTTATTTATGGTGGCACTCAAACTGTGGCATACTCTTCCACCCCAATCAAATCCAGGTATTTTTCTGGTTTTTCAGTGAACATGGTTTTTTTCCAGATGGTATTTTATGCTGGATAATGATTCTGGAGTTGGTTTTCCTTCTGCTGGGACTTAGGCTGACATCTTTTAAGTTGTCTTTTAAGCTGTTGCTTTGATATCAATTTTAAACCTTGGTATTGGGCTTGAAGTGTTTTTTAATTGTTATTTATTTTACTGTGTTCTTTTTATGAATGTTCTCTGTTTTGGGTGCATCATGATGACAGAAAATGCAATGTATTGATTCAAAATACAATTAAAAAATAAAAAAATTATTAGCACTCTAGCTAAGCAATTGGATCTTTGCAAGAACACAATCTAGCGGATAGGGAAAAGCAAGTCTTAAGGGCACAATCCTATCTTGTGCTAAAACAGGCAAGCCAAGAGGCTTGTACTGTATCTAGCGCTGGACAGGTGCCCAAAGTGGCTCAGCCAGAGGTAAGGGGAAACTTTTCCCCTTCAGGTAAGCCACCCTGGCCCCAGTGGGTTTCCTTGGACTTGTGCCACCTCAGGAGGTGGCACAAGTCCGAGGAGGGTGGAGCAGCTTGAAGTTGCTCTGCGCTCCTCGGCAATGGGGGCTGGGATCCCGCATAACTGCCAGGGCCCAGCCCCGCCTCCCACTTATAATGGTTGCTTATAATGCAAACCAGAGTAGATCGGTTTAGAAGGTAGAGTTCATGCATCAAAGGGAAAGGAGAACCTGATCCTGATCTCTAAACCATGATTCTACACCATAGCAGTATTTGACCAGAGAGGTTGTTTGGATGGTGACAACTGGCTTGAATAGCTGATGATCACACAACAACATTGCAGAGGTCTGTCGATTTCTGCTTCTGTAAAACTGACATAGCCTGTTGTATTTTAGCAAGAAATTAATTGCAGAGTCTCCTGACTCCATTATATTCACTATCCATGAAATGATAAAGAAAAAAGAAGAAGCAAGATGGGAAGTTCGTCAAGATAGAAATCAGTTTTTGACTCTGATTTGTTCCAATATCTATAAGATCACAGACTGAGTTACAGCGCAATACAAACTGCGCCTTGGCCGGCCCAAGAGGGTTGCAAACGAGCTTGTTTTGCAAACGAGGGTTGCAAAAGATGCATGCTTTGAATGCATCTCATTGGCAAGTTTTACACAATATAGTTCATTGGCAAGCTTCAGACTGCAGGTGACAGCACTGGGCTGGTGTCAGAGGGCTCTGGTTCTAGACTTGCACTTCTTGTCCTTGTACAGGGGGGCTCAATATCCACAGTTTCGGTTAACTATGGATTAGATCTGTCCCCTGGAGGCAAGAGGAGCTCCATTCCCCTTGCCTCTGGAGGCTTTTCTGAGGCCCGCAGAGGCTTCGTGCATTCACCCGTGGCCTCTGTGGGGTTCAGAATGGCCACCTGGGCAAAAAAAAGCTATTTCCGGTATCCTAGGGAAAACAGAAGTGATGTTTTTATGCCTTATAAAGCATTCTGAGGTCCAGGGAAGTGCCTGGATGCCTTCTGCAGGCTTCAGAATGCCTTATAAGGTAAAAAAGTCACTTCAGGTTTCCCAAGAATACCTGGAAATTCAAAATTCAATCAAGTTGGTTTTTTTTTTATTTTTTGCCCAAATGCCATTCTAAAGTCCAGAGGTTGCAGGTCTCAGAAAAGCCTCTAAACCCAACTGGAGCACCGCTCCAGTCAGGCTTGGAGGGCCTGGGGGACGTCCCTGGGTATCTGCGGTTTCAATTAACTGTGGGGGGTTCCAGAACAGAACCCCGTGGATACTACAGCACACCTGTATTGTTAGAAGTTGTCTACATTAACACAGTTGTGCAGCATGCTGATCTCTGAATGGAGAAAGAACACTGCTAAAAAGGAACAATGTAAGGAGGAAGGAGTCATTTGTTTAGTTGGTAGGACAAGAATTTATATCAAGTCATTATCAAATAAGGGCCTGGGATGGCATACTTAGAGCAACCATTCCCCAGTGCAGATGTGGTCCTATCACTTAACGAGCAGTAATCTATCATAGCAAATTTGCACAATTGTTAATGGCCTAGCTCTCAGTGAAGAAGTACACTTGTTTCGGAGCAGAACCATTCAGACTAGAACTCACATGACACAGTCTTTTCCCTACAAAAATAATAAAAAATAAAAAATAAATCCCTGCACATAGAGATCTAGATGTGAGGGGAAAGGATTCTAGTCAACCTTTCACCTGGATAAGCTAGTTTGCAATAATGAATTTTTTTTTTTACGACATGTTGTTTCATCTCATGTCACAGAGGGTAATTCTTTGAGCAATGTTTTGTATGGAGGTAAACAACTCTATCAAGTGAATTTCATTTCCTTCCAAAGTTGTTCAGAATAGACAACTTCAGTGAAAACTAGTTTATTATCTAAACCTTATCAGCTATTTGACTATAAAGAAGGTTAACACAAGAAGTGCAACATGAAGTATTTGCAGAGGTTTTTAGGGAATGTAGTTTTGAGTCATTTTGTAGTTTTGAACTGTTTTAGAAACTACTGTTTGGGGGGAATTTCCCTACCTTTTCTCCTGCAAAGCTCAATTTGGATCATGAAAGTATTAATGTGACAAAAAATTCAATCATACTACAACAAAAAACCAAGCGATGATATCTGCAGGGCTGGCTTGCTCATCAGACAGATGGGAACGTCCCAGCTACAAGCCCAGTTCTGAATGTCTGTTTTGGTTGCCCAATATGAGAAAAGAAGGAATCAGACTGAAGTGCAAAATATCACTTTGCTTGGTGCTGCAGCTACCATTTCTTTGAATTCTTTGAAGAATTCTTTGTTTTAAAATGCTTTCAAATGCCATACTTTCCCTATGTGTTTGCGTCCTTGAATTAGATATCCAAGATGAATGTGCTTTGGAAAAAAAAAAAGGAAAAATTCAAGGCACAACCAACTGCTCGTTTTGTCAGTTCAAAATTGGGATTTCAGATTTTAAAATTGCTTTGCCATTGTGTTTCATAGTGTTGTATTATCTATGTTGCACATAACTTCAGGTGGTATAGGTGTGCTGGGCTTAGACTGCTGCTCAGCCATTTGAAAGAAACCAATATTGTTAAGAGAAGTTAATAGGAACTGCAAAGAGGAATTGCTGAATAGGCACTGCAAGTGATTCTCAGGAGAGAACAGCATGGAAAAGACAGCATTTTATTTGGTCAGGAAGTTTCCCCATTCAAATATATCTAGATCTATAATTAGTTAAACACTGTAAGCAGACAGTGGAGCAGATACTGTCCTTGGGTAACCTCATAACATCAGTGAAAAATGCTACCACTTCTTAGACTTCTTACATTTTGAAGTCCTTGGTTCTCTTACATTCTTCCCTTAGGAACAACAATATCGCAAAGCAGCCCCCTCCTTTCTGTGTGACCAGGAGAGAAGATGACAATACAACAATACAGTGTTGTTGTTTTTCCTCGTGCCAGGTGTGCTTAATTCAACTTCTCTTTTAAAAGTACTTTTTTTTTAAAGGTACCAAATCCAAAACCTCTTTTTGTAAAAAAAAAAAAAAAGGAAGGAAAAAAAAGGCGGGGATGAAAAACCTGGCTCCTGTTCTGGGGTTTATCTGTTTTTTACCCATATACATTGCTAAACAGATGTGACATTTATGCTTATTTTCCCAAGAGGCACTCTATGGTTACATTTGGTAAGAAAATGGAATAGCACTAATTCTCAAAGTTTCCACCAACAAGGAACAGTTTTTACATCTGCCAAGAAACTCATAAGCATCTGCCACACAATCCCTACAAGATTCTGGGGCATATTCAAAGATGCATGCTTAAGGTTGGATATAGCTTTCCTTGCTAGGTGGGACTGCCACATTTCCTGGAGGGATTTCAAACAACTGAATGGAAAGTCAATGATTTTCTGATAACCAACAGAACAGTTTGAGGATTCTAAGAATGTGTTTGGATCTGAAGACTCCTCTCTGCCAGCCCTTCTACCCCAGTCTTTGGGTACTAGATCCTGCTGCCACTCTCTACCACAAATGATGACTCCATGACGGCAGCAAGGAGAACCCAACCCCCACCATTTCAGCTGCAGCCTGGTCCAGAGTATGGGGAGCGATCAGGTATATCCAGGACTCAGAGCAGGCTGCAGGAATGGTAGACTTGGTTGTCACTTCTGCAATGGCAGAAGGCAGGGCCTAATCCCCCTAACTGACAGATGCCTGCTCTGAAGTCAGGGATGACTCTCAGCAAACAAGAACTACCTTTCGCATGATTCCAGGACATCATCCTCAAAGCCTTCCAGTTCCAGGGTCCTGATATGATCAGGGTGACTATTCATAATCTGTATGTTAGACCAGGGGTGGCCAACCTTTCAACGTTAGAGCTCCTGGACTTTAACAATTGTGTAGAAGAGGGAATTTCAGCAGGTGCAGCTTGTCACTTCACATAAGACACGCTACACCTGATGAAATTCCAACCTCTACAAAATTGTTAAAGGTCCAGGAGCCCTAAAGTTGAAAGGTTGGCCACCCCTGCTCCAGACTACAGGTCTAGCCTTGTTATACATGGATTTCTTATACAGGAATTTGACTCAACATGAATGGCCAGTGCAAATGAGAAGGGATCCTTGGAGAAGGGGGAAAATGCATCCCTTTAAAACCAGTTTTAAAAAACCATTTTTCTTACTGTTGTAGAGAGAGACAGTCATGCAAGCCATTACAGGTATAACCTAATCATCCATAGATTTTTCTCTCTCCATGAAATGAGAAGCGACCTCTAAATTAAAGGAAAACAGTCCTTTAACAATGAGAGAGAGAGAGAGAGAGAGAGAGAGAGAGCAGCAGACTGAGAAGCCATCAATCATTCTCTCTTCAGGCAGTTTCAGCCCAAGACCCCTCCCTTCCCCCTGAGCACTGGAAAGAAAGATACTTTGCATTGGTGAAGGAAGGGGTTGGAGCAAAGCCTTTCTAAGCACCTTGAGAGATACTGATTGTTGGATTGTCGTCTTAATTACTGTATCTTAACATCACAAAGGTCAGCAAGGCTGTTTTAAAATCACCAGAGCAAAGAAACTTTGTTTTTTAAATTAATTTGCTATAGTTCATTTTTTCCATCCACAGTGAGTTCTGGGAATGGAACCTATGCAAATAATGAGACTCAACCTGTAATTACAAATGAAAGTGTTAGTGAAACAGGACCAGTAAGTTCAAGTCCTTATGTCAATATTCCAACATACTGCAATTCGATTTTGTTATGTCTTTGCTAACATAGTTGACAACACATATATTCTGTGGATTCAATTTCTAATTTCAAAATCATAAATGATTTCCAAATTTCTGATTCAAAGCAGCATAAGACAACCTAGAAACATAGGAAACTACCTTATATCAAGTCTATCTATCTCAGCACTGTTGATGCTGACTGGCAGCAGTTCTCCAGAGTTTCAGGTGGAAATTCTTCCCTGCCCTACTTAGAGATGCCAGGGATTGAACCTGAAAACTTCTGCAGGCAAAGCATGTGTTCTGCCACTAAGCTATGGCTTCTCATAGAACTCAGCTCAGCCAGTGCAATTTATGCCAACATCTATGAAGTTTTAAAGATGGGATGTCTTGGAGAAGAATGCTGGCACACAGGAGAAGGAAGATGCTGCAAGAACCCTGATGGACTAGAATCAAAGAACAACTTCTTACAGCATCTACATTAGGCATGCCCAACCCAATTCACTTTGAGAGTCAGTTTACAGGATTATTGACACAAGATGACTACATTGCTAAATTAGCTGCAAAACAAGCATGCTACAATTTTAGCTCAGTGTTTGCTTTTTAACATCATCTATTAACCCTTTAATTCCTCTTATGCCCAATAGTATGCACTGCGTTCTCCTTCTATTCTGTTATATTGTCCTCCCTTTTTAATCCTCACTTGTTTTTTTTTTTACCTCTCTTCACCCCTTATTATTTTGTCTGAGCATTCACAACACATTATCTCTTCTCCTTTTCTGTCTCTCACTATAGGATGATGCACTCCCACACCTCTCAGCGACTCCCTTTTTCTTTGTTAATTCCATAGCATTCTCTCCTCTCTGCTACACCACAGGTCTCTCTACCAGCACACAACAAATCATTCCCCCTTTTTCATGCTCTGCTTCTACCCCTTCTTCCCCACATTTCTACTACTTTTTGCCAAGTTCAGAGGCAATAGCCTACAAGGCTTTCATTCTCTTTGCAATTTACATACTCATGGTAAAATAGGTCTCATATTAAACGTGCAATTGTCTTACATGTGTGTGTATTTTTTTTCTTCAAGCTGCTTTGGGGAAAGAGATCCAGATGGGAGCCATAGTGCACAAGCAGGAGGGTCCAACTCTTTCCCCTGCTTTATTTTCCTGCTGAAAATGACCTTAAGCTATGTATCTCCACAGGTGCTATTTACTATAATACTACCTTTGGGGATTTGCAATTGCTAGGGGAGATTTTAGGAGGCAGAATGGCACTGGGCAGAATTCAGATACCATCCTCTACCTGCAGTACTTTATCTTGATTAGGGCCCTCCTGTGGCAACTATGAAAAAAAACAAGAAAGAGACTGGATTATGTGCTTATGTCTGTTTAGACAAGCATAGTCAGCCTACACAAGGTAGTCAGTCTACCTGCTCCAGGTTGAGCAAACTGGGTTCAACTCTTTGAACGTGGAGAAAGAAATGCAGATAAAAGAGGAGGCATTATTCTACCCTCCACTTTCGATGAGCTCAGACTATTAATTAAACACTGGATTCCATCAAATGCAGCATTTTATCCTGAGATCTAAAGTCAACCTCCCCCAAAGACATAAATAGAAGTTATGAGGGGGTGCAACAAGACGATATTTCTCTTCGGATATTTAATCTTCTATTTGTAAAAAACCTTATAACTTACTACTCTTTTAATTATTTTAAATTAGATGAGGCTAAATGTTTTTTTCTAAACTCCATAAGGAACTGATATGGTGTGTGTGTGTGGGGGGGGGGGGTTGTCCAAAATGTTAAAACTGGCAGTAAATTCCATGGAATTCAATGGAACTTACTTCTGAGTAAAAATGCATAGGATTGGGAGCTCTCTGTTAGACAGGAAGGGAGGCTTAAGGAAATGAATTCTGATGAAGCAGTGAGAAATATATGGTATTGGACTATTTGTCATCCATATGTGTTTATCACATGGAAAATGTCTACAAAATATCCCACAGATGGTCTCCGTCTCCAGTCAGAATCCAACACGTTGTTTCCAATAATCAGACAGTATGTTGGAGAAGCTGTGCAGAAAGGGCTCTTTTTCCATATGTTGTGGCGGCTCCTATTTTGGAAGGAGGTTAACAGATCAATATCCATTAGCGTAGGTAGCAAAATTCTACTAGTGCTGTTTATCTGCTTACTCAATACTCTTTCCTTTAAGGACACCCACTTTGTGCAACATGAAAAGATTTTTTGTTTTGTTTTGTTATTAGCAACGACAGAATATATAATTCCACCATGGAAGAAGACCAAGAATTTCTCTACTTAAATTATTGCAAGATCATTTATGAGAAATTTTTGTGATTTAAAAATTATTCCATCTGGTCATTTAATGGTGACATAGGACAGAAACACACTCATTCATACTTTAGAATCAGACAGGGTAGGCATTCCTTCAACCAGTAAATCTTATTCCCTAGCCAGTTACAGTGAATATTAATGAATCATATAGAACAGTGGGTCAAACTGTGGGTCAGGACCCACTAGGTGGGTTGTAAGCCAGTTCTAGGTGGGTCCCCATTCATTTCAATATTTTATTTTTAATATAGTAGACTTGATGCTACCATGGTATGTGACTGCATTTGGGGAAATGTGACACATTTATACTTTGAACTACTGTGTATATGCTTTTAATAATGACAGTAAATGGAAATTGGGTAAGTGTGGGTAGGATTGCAACCTAGGATTGTTAAAAAATTTTCCTGCTCGATGACGTCACTCCCAGTGGGTCCTGACAGATTCTCATTCTAAACAGGGGGTCCCTGTGCTAAAAGCTTGAGAACCACTGATATAGAATGATGCAAGGTTCCCCACATTATTAATAAAAGTTCCACATCTGTATTGTTATGTTTTATTATAATGTCTTGCTCTGTGCTAGAAACATGAAAATTACAATAGTTTCTCTTTATATTCTTAAACTGGACTTTGATAATTCTCACCTAAATACTTTTTTTTAAAGGATAAAATTCAAATTGCTGAATTTTACTTTTAAGCAATGGAAGACCTATCCACACTTACCTGGGAGTAAGCTCCACTGACTACAATGGTACCTACTTCTGAGTAGAAATGCATAAGATTGGGCTTGAAGTTGAATAAGGACACCAAATAGGCCACTGAAAAATCAAAATAGCAGCAACTAACAGAAACTTCTCTCATAACCACTTTCTATTTTAGTACTGATATGCCTCAATCATGTGTTCTACTGTGGCACATAGGATTTTTTTCTCTTCACTTCTTTGGATAATAAGCCACATGCATTCTTGCATATGCTTGATTTTTTTGGCCATTTTTTGAATACTGTTCCAGTATCCTAGGCAGCTGTAAATGTGTTACTGAAGGTCACTGTTTGAGTCTAGATGACTGAGACCACACTGCATTTGCCCTGTTTCTTTTTGAAAAAGGAATAAATAATCATCATAACAGTCAGCTGGACATTTGCCATTAGTTTGAAGGAAACCTGTGTCATCTATAATGAACAGTAGCAAAAGCAACACACTATTATACAAAATTGTGGAAAGCAGGTAATATTTTGTAAAAAATGTAACTGGTTGTTCTTCAAAAGTAGAGTCAGAGTCAAATTTCAAACAGTAGAAATGGTATAGATACCTATAAAAAGAGTTTCTATAATCCTAATGAGACTACGGATAGCCTAGAAGTTATAATCTGGAGATTTACGCAACTAAGTAAACAGAATTATTCAGTGTATTAGCCAACATAATAATAGTAATAAGAATAATACACTGTACCCTTAATTAATCAGCTATTAAATTTAATAGCAGAAAGGTTGTCTCATACACAAGTCATTTTGTTAAATCTGACATTCAAATCCATCTTTGCAATACGCTCTCCTCTGGAGCTGGGCCATGAAATAAAATGCTATGAAAAACAAAATAAACTAAAACCCTGCTGTGGAAACAGGACAAATCTAGTTTTCACATCCCTTGCACAGACAGATACAAGAAAGAAGTAAAAGGCACCAAATGGAGCTCAAATCTTCAGTATGATATCAGCCTCCACATTCTGGCAGAATTTGAAACCTAAGATATCAGTCCCTCCAAGTCGGATACGTCTCACATATTCTGGGTGCCCAAAATTTTCTTGCTTTCTTATAAGACTTTTTTTTCCATCCTAAGCAAGTCCTGAGGACAGATAAATATTAAAGATGGGGGAAATTATGAAATCTTTACTCCAAAGTGACTAATTAATAATACAGCTTCGATGTTTGTGCTACAAGGCAGCATTGATCCTAGTTGTTAAAAACCCCCATATATATTTATGAAATACTTAAAAATGGACCAGGTGCTTTGTTCCTGGTGACTGCTGGCACTAGCACGGAGATTCTCCACCCAATTAGGTCAGTATATTCAACAAAAGCTTACTGAAGTTACTGCACTAGAGGGAGACTTGCAACACAGTATTTATTAACAGTATTTAATTAATTAACAGTACCAGTTTTCAGCAACCTCCATATGAGAAAGTAAAATGTATCAAGTGACTATGCCTAAAAATGTGAAGCAAGTTTTCAGATTCACTTAAAAGCCGATGTACACAAATGTCAAAGGTGAGTTTCTTAGCTTATGGCATCCATTTCCTGAGTCCTTGACTTGTTTGCCACAATCATAAGACAGTCTGCATGCCACCACAAAAACTTCTCAGAGTGGCTTAAGCAATGGAAGCAAAATAATTGCAGTCTCTTCTCATGGTAAATGAGTAAAACTGCAACTGCAGTAGAAAACAGGTAAAACTGAGGGATTGGAAAGTGGTCAATACATCACCAGTCTTTAAAAAGGGATTGATTGGGGTTAGAGAAAGGAAATTACAATCCCATCAATGTCTATTCTAGGTTGCAATGTTTTCTATGCTGGAAAACATTATTAAACTCAGAAATGTTAAACATATAAAAGAACAAACCTTGCATGGTTTTGGCCGCTTTAGTTGTACAATTTCAGAAAAAGATATTGTAGAGCAGAAAAAGGGCAAAACAGTCTACTGAAATTATAAAAGAAATGGAGCACTTTAACCTATGAGAAATGTTAAAGTAGAGCTACTCAAACTTTTTAGCACTGGGACCCACTTTTTAGAATGACAATCTGTTGGGATCCACTGGAGGTGATGTCATGGCTAGAAATGACAGCATCCATTTAGGCTTCAGCCTTAAGATGTAATCAAACAAAGGTCCCATTACTCAGTGCTCTTGTGCTGTTATTTTGTATAGCTCAGAATTCAAACATTCAAATTTGGAAGTCAAAGCAAAACACAGACTTGGAGCCTTTTCCATCTACACAGCCTTTCCCCCCTTTCCAGCATTACCATTATTGTTAGTTAGTTGGCAACCTTCAGTCTCGAAAGACTATGGTATCGCGCTCTGAAAGGTGGTTCTGGAACAGCGTCTAGTGTGGCTGAAAAGGCCGATTCGGGAGTGACAATCCCTTCCACACTGGGAGCAAGTGCAGTCTGTCCCTGGCCTGTATCCCTGGCTATGGGCCTTCCTTCTTTGCCTCTTAGCCTCAGACTGTTGGCCAAGTGTCTCTTCAAACTGGGAAAGGCCATGTTGCACAGCCTGCCTCCAAGCGGGCCGCTCAGAGGCCAGGGTTTCCCACTTGTTGAGGTCCACTCCTAAGGCCTTCAGATCCCTCTTGCAGATGTCCTTGTATCGCAGCTGTGGTCTACCCGTAGGGCGCTTTCCTTGCACGAGTTCTCCATAGAGGAGATCCTTTGGGATCCGGCCATCATCCATTCTCACGACATGACCGAGCCAGCGCAGGCGTCTCTGTTTCAGTAGTGCATACATGCTAGGGATTCCAGCACGTTCCAGAATTGTTATTAACAATATTTATATACCGCTTTTCAACAAAAAGTTCACAAAGTGGTTTACAGAGAAAATCAAATAACTAATGGCTCCCATCTTCCCACCTATTCAGGGTAAAGTACCATCCCTTTCTCCTGCCCTGCCCAGCAGCTCTATACTCCATATTTTCAATGGTGGCTGAGCTGATATTGGCTTGCAACCCACCTAGTGGGTCTGAACACGTAGTTTTGAGAAACACTGGGTTGAAGTGTTTGGGACTACTTAGCTTTAAAAAAAACACAACTGATGGATGATATAATAGTACTTAAAATTATGCATGATGAGGAGAGATAATTTTTTCTTCCCTTTCATTACTAGAAGAACTTGGGGTTTCCCACTGGAATTGGCCTGTATTTGGAAAAGACAAAAGAAAGTACTTCACACAATATGGAATTTCACATTCCACAATATGGAAGTTACAACCACAAGATATGATGATGGCTATGAGCTTAAATGGCTTTAAAATGATATCAGAGCAATTTATAAATGGCAGTATGCCAAATGAAAGCTCCAGGTTCATCGTTGATACTGTCCTCTTGCAAGTAGTGGGGGAGAAACATCTAGCTGACGACCTGCTGAAAACAGGATGGCGATCTAGACTGATCCTTCATCCAATTCAGCATGAATAAGAAAATGAAAACACTAAATCTAAAGGAAATCAAAAAAGCTTGAACTGAACATAAATCTGTATGTTAAGTCACAAGAGGAAGAATAGGAGTCATCAGAAAGTCTCTTGTAACATATGTGGTCCATTCAGAAAGGAACTCCCAAGCACTCTAGATCAGCAGTTTTCAAACTTTTTCATTTCATGGCATGCTGACAAGCTGCTAAAATTGTTAATGCATACCATCAGTTTTCTTACAATTGACAAGTCACACTGCACTGCTGGCAGGAGCTTGCATCCCACAGTGGCTCTGCTAACAAATGATTATCCCTCTCCCGCAGCACACCTGCAGACCATCCATGGCATATCAGTTTGCAACGGCACAGCGGCTGAAAATGGCTGCTGTAGATGGATCAGGGGCAGCTGAGTTGGCACACCAACTGCAAAGAGGTATGAAAGAACTAACAAGTTCATACTGTCCCTGTTAACTTCTAGATACAGATAATTGAATAGGCTACAGTTCTATCCACAATTACCTAGGAGTAAGCTCCACTAAACACAGTGGGACTTACTTCTGAGTGAATATGCATATGCTTATGCTGGAGGTCAACTAAAGCTATTTAAGTTGTGAATTCATTTTTGTAGTCAGACAGGTTCAGAAGATATCAGCATGATCTATGAATCTTTGGAGCATTTCCACCACTGCCTAATTGCTCATGAGAGGTCAAATAGAAGAAAACAGACCTTAGAGAGAAAATGAAATTACTGCCAACCACAGGTTTCTGAAAAGTAAGGCAAACTGTTTGGGAAGAACACACTTGCTTCTCTGTAAAATGCAATGTTCCCCTTTTCTAATATCCTGAGATCACAGACTCCAACTGGATCGGAATTGAATGTTAAGCAAGATGGGCAAAATATGGGCGAACACTGCCCAGGACAGATATCTACATGGTTCCTGTGGAATCTTTCAAAAGTGATTTTATAGCTTTCAATGAAATGGGATTTCATTGAAGTCCCATTAAGATCTCGTTTTTTAAATCAAATATGGAAATTGTGCCAGAAATTAATTAAAATCAAAATCCCCTCAAATAGAAATACTTCACTACGCATGCTTCTAAGCTTACCATATCAGTCTGAAGGCCTAAACCATCAATTCATTGTGTGGTTCTAAATACCACATTATTTTAACTTGTATGCTACCTGTAAGACTCAGGTGGTTAGATGGAACACTTCCAAAAATGCAAGAAAGTAGTTCCCATGAAGAAAATGGGCCATAACACATAATTTTATGCTAGTTATATTAATTATGTGAATTAGCGTCAACAAAATATACAAATTAGAGCTGGCCTCTAACTAGTATAAACGTTCAGTGCTATCCTTTCTGGTGAACAAGCTGATCTTGATGCTGGGAAACATATTTTGCATGACTCTGCCTGGTTCTTTAGTTTAATTGTTTTGGAAATTCCTTTGAAATAACACAGAAGGAAGAAACAGCACAATCTGAATTGGAGTATGGGGCAACTGAATAGTACCTGGCAGTTAGGTAGAACTTGTTTTGAAAATGTAAAAGTCACATCTGATGGTAATGTAGATAATATTCAAAGCAAATTTTTAATACACTTCAACTCAGATATTGTTCATGAGTGCTTCAAATGAATGTTGTTTTGTGAACACATAGAGGTTGGGTGTTAGGAGAAAATGAGAAGTTCAGAGGACTATCCATGGCTAACTTCACTGGCCATTTGCATATATTTATTTCAATAAACAGTATGGAATCAATTGTTCTAACATGTAAATTAGGCAAAGACCTACATGCCAGTCTTACTGGACGCTATATTCAAAATGGGCCAAATATATTCTCTCTTGAACATATTTTATTTTTTTTTAACCTGAAAAATCTATGGCTATAATTCTCTGCACATTTAACTGGAATTAAACCCCACTGAGTAAGGCTTACATCCAACTAAACAATCATAGATTTGATCTCTAGGGCTACAATCTTATACATACTAACCTGATAGTAAGTCCCATTGAGCTTAACGGAGCTTACTTCTGATTGAACATGAATAGGATTGCACTGTAAGGGCCCAATTCTATTCTCTTCAGCCCCAGCACTCCTGCCACATTTTTTCATTATTTTTAGACCATTCTTTACATTTTCCAATAAGAATACTGTGTGTGGATGCATTACTTCTTGAAGATGCTTTAAAAAAGCACTGAGTGGTTAATACACAATTCTTTGCATTTCTGTCTCCTCCTCTCTAGTTCAAATTGAGCCGGTCTGTTCTATCAACTGCAGAAGCGTGCTCATTTTGCACTGAGAGCTATAATTATTTTTCCTTTAATTTTACAAAACCTTTTGTTTCATTCCCATGAGCCCATCTGATCCTTATATTACACTTGCTCTATTAAAACACTCACACAGAACAAAGCACAGTTACTTAATTCATGTCTCTTCTCCTCTGTCTCCTCACTTTTAATATTGGGTACATCTCACTGGTTACTATCCTTGGTTTTCAATCTCTAGTAGCAGTCTGGATTCCTTTTGTTTTTGTTACACAGTTCATCTAATCATACTGTAGCTTTTCTATTATGATCTGCTTTGAGTTACTTTACCTGTGGTACATGGGGTGATATGTCAATATCACCTTCCTGTGACAGCCCATAATGCTGAAGGATCCACAGACTTCTGGAATGGCTTTCCAGGGGGTAGGGCTGGGAAGTCCTAGTGGGCCATCCAGCTCTTTGGATCCTGGTCAGTATGTCTAGTGCTCTACTTGGCAAACTGAGCATTTATACATTTCATTCTCTAGAGTACCTCATGCAATTATGTCTAGTATTCTAATTCAATTTGTATGCTACTTTTTCACTTTGCTTTTTGCATCTGGATTAAGTAGACTCATGTTATGAAAGCTCATACCATAATAAAGTACTCAAAGGAGTTAACGGGACTGGTTAAGACCACCAAACAAACTGTGCTTTGTCTGGTTCTGAAAAAAGTTTTTACCTTTTCTTAGACTGTATGCAACCCCTACCTCTTCCATTTGAGCAATGGACAAATTGGGCTCAGTAGTTCATCACGAGACGACAGCTTTCAGCACTCACATAAGGGCAATGCAGCTCTGAGATAAGGGAACAAACGTTCCCTTACTTTGAGGAGACCTCCGTGAGTGACACCCAACTGCAGGATGCACCACATGTCCCATTGGCACCGCTATGTCAGTGCTAGAAAGCAATGACATAAGGGGTTAGGACTGCGCCCGCTGCTGTTTAACTGTGATTGAGATTCAACACTGGTTTCACATCCCAGCTTAATCATGGTTGTAAACCACACCTAGCTAACAGCTTCAAATTTGGACAACTGCAGAGCTGAGATTTAACTGAAGAACCTTGTAGTTTATGGCCCATCAGTTATGTCAGAATTCTACACTGTAGCTGAGGAGGTAAGAAAAGGGGAAAGCATGAGGGCTTGGGAAGGTTAAGAGTCGCATTCATTATCACGATAAACCATAGTTTGTTGACCGTATAAACCAACCGATAGTTATTCTTATTTGAACTATCAGCTTTCTGAGAAGTAAAACAGTGTTTCCCTTAATTTATACTAAACCTATGACAACAAAGGTTGCATTTTAAAAGGTAACAGAGATACAAAATGTGCAAGCGTCTATGTTAAAAGACGTTCATTCATTCCTATAAATTCCATCTCTAATGCATTTATTTAGGTAAATTTATTCAAATTTGAAATGTAAATTAACTCTTTTTTTCCTGGCCCCCAACACAGTGTTGGAGAGATGATGTTTGGACACCCCTGCCATAAAGGAATTGATTCCATCACTTGAATGCAACAAGGCGCACTGCAACTGAAAACCAGCTTGGGGCCTGGTCCAGAACCTGGTGCGCTGGCTCACTGCCAGCATTCACTGTCACAAACTTGCCATAAGACATGTGGGCCCACGCTGGGTCAACTCCGGTGTTGAGCCTGCATTACACCGCCCGGCACTCACCCAGACTGCCAGGTGGCAGAGAGGTGAGTGGGAGTGTGGGGGGAGGCAGAGAAAGGCATTCCGGGGCGGGGGGAGGGAGGGAAGGGTGGAGAGAGGGAGGAGGCATGCGGAGGGAGGGAGTGGGGGCAGGACCAGCAGAGCTCAGCTCAACTGGATCCTGAGCCACATGTCGGGCCACACAGCCCAACATGGGACTACTAGATTCTGCGCCACCACAACAGCTGCCTCAGAATTGAGTAGCCCCATTGCAGGACTACTTCTCTTACCCTTACCTGGGAAAATGAGACTAATGACCCCTTCCCCCGAGGAGCCACCACAGGTTGCCCGGTGCGCATTTTGGCACCACAGCAGCCTCATGTGCCAAATAGCTCAGGATTGGGCTATTAGGCTGCAATCCAAAATGCACTTTCCTGGAAGTAAGCCCCACTGAAATCAATTGGGCTCAATTCTGAGTTGACATGCAGAGGATCAAGCTTCTAGTGTGAAGTTGTTGGGAAATGCAAACGAAATGCAAAGCCCAAAACATGATGTTTCATGGAAAGCAGAGTCCCATGAAATGAAAAAGTCAGATGTTGCAGTCAGGATGCTTAAGACAACCAATATAAACCAGGAAGTATCCATGCTGGAAAAAAATAATATATGAGAGAAATATACCAGCATAAAGGGCAAATATGACTGTAGAATGTACAAGCGACTCATGCAATTTGCCAAAGAATAATTATTCTACATATTTTATAAAGCATTTCAAATCTATCAAAAATCTTTAGAAATCATCATACTGGATTAGAAATAATTTCCTAAATCTATCACTGCTAGCTCTTGGTGATGACAGATTTGTAAAGGAATGTTTTTCAAAGACATACATGGCACAAGGATCTCTTAAGATGTGTAATTTTCAATTAAAGGATGTAGACGACTTAAGCAGACTTTTAAACTGTGAAAAGTCTCTCCCTTTGCAGTAACGTACATTTAAAGATTTAAATTTTACACTGTCTAAAGCTTTCTTTTAACTTTTCTTTTGTTTCTATTTTGAGCAAGTTTTCATTTGGGCACCCAGTCCAAAAGTTACATCAAACACTGCAATTGCTGTAACGACTTTGGAAGACACTGGATGAGTGGATATAGATGCTGGATGAGTGATGACACTTCCCGTTTTCATCGTTTTCTAAAAGGAGCTTACCAGTAACTTCCTCAATATAGCAGGAGCCTTTTTTTCAGTAAGAAACCTTACATTGTCTTCTGGAAACAAGAAGTCTGGTAGTACCTTAAAGACTAACCAATTCATTTCAATCAGTAAGGTTTGGGGGCTTGTAATACACTTCATCAGACACATGAAGCTAAATCCTCAATAGGCAGGCAAGAATTTTATCTCATGCATCTGATGAAGTGAACTGCTTTTACCTTATTCTGAAATAACAATTGTATAGTTGTCAAGAAGCTACAAAATTCTTTGTTGGTTTTTCTGCAACAGACTAAGGGCGCAATCCTATCCTGTGCTGGAACAGGTAAGCCAGAAGGCTTGCGCTGTATCCAGTGCAGGATTGTGGCCAGAAGCATCTTAGCCAGAGGCAAGGGGAAACTTTTCCCCTTACCCCTGGGTAAGGGCTGCTGGCCCCTATGGGTCTCCTCAGACTTGTGCCACCTCTGGAGGCTTGAAGCCGCTCTGTTCTCCCTGGGAACAGGGGTTGAGATCCGGCATAACTGCACCAACGCAAAACTTGGCGGGGAAGGTGTCACAGAGGCTGGATTCAGCCTTTGTGTGTCGGCGCATCTCCTTACGCTGACACGGCTTCCTTGAAGGAGATGCAAACATGCCTTATGGCACGTTTACGACCCTCCTGGGTGGCTCAAGGCACAGTCAGGATTGCGCCCTAAGGGCCCAATCCTATCAAATTTTCCAGGGCTGATGCAGCCATGTCAATGGGGCATGCACTGCATCCTGTGGTGGTGGCGGCATCAGACACAAAGGCCTCCTTAAGGTAAGGGTACATTACCTTAACTTGGGGCTGCATTGTGGCTGCGTCAGTGCTGAAAAGTTGGATAGGATCAGGCCCTAACTCAACTACCCATCTGGGAAATTATTTTTCAGAGGTGTTTACTGATTTGGAACCATTTTCTCAAGTAGTCTTTCATTATTCTCTAGGCCTGGATCTTTGTTCTGCTCTAACATGCCAGAATTTGCCATGAACCCTTCGGTTTTGAAAAGGCAGATTCCCTATTTCATGCCATTAGCCCTCAAAGTGATCCAAGCTGAAGCTGTGTGGAGCTTAAGAAGTAAGCTGCTATCTTTATCAGATGATGCCACATCACCTTCTTTGAACTTTTTCTCCTCACTTGGTAAACTGAAGTGAATTGGTAAAGTGTTAAATTAAATATGATAGTTAAAAGTGACAATGAGGCATTGCTTAAGCATCTATTGCTATTCATCTTATTGGGAAGGCTCTGATTTATTTCATACTCTGGGTATTCTCATACCCAGGTTGAAGATACTGCTGTTTTCAAGATAAGCTATTATATTCCTTGTTTTCATGTGCAAGGAGCATATAACAAGAAATAGAACTTTATCATTTGAATGACATTGGAATAATTTCTATCTATCATTTGAAGATATGTGGGCACTGCTTCACTGTTCTTTTACAAACCAGCAACAGTCAGGGATTCTGGGGAATTGAAGTGGGAATATCAGGGTCTGTTGTTGCGACACCTCTGAATCAGGTAATGACTGCACAGGCAGAGAGGAATGGAGTATGTAGCAGCACTCCTTGTAACTGATAGGCAGTATAGTGCATCTGATTGGCTACGTTTGGTATAAATAGTAGGAACCTGGTTCTGCCTTTGTTTGGCCAACAGAATACTTCCTGCTTGCTCTCAATGAGGCTGGATTCAGCCACTAAGGGGGTTCTGAGCTTGTGAACACATACCCTGGGCCCAGATGTGAACATCTGTCCTAGCCCTGCCAATGTATAGAGGTGAAACATTTCAGGTTTGGATACTCTTTGACATATTACATCATGATAGTAGTACAATGCTCTTGCACTGCAGGCTGCAGTAAACACGGGAAGCCTACTTCACTAAGAGTATTTCATTTTATTAAGCCTTGATTAACTGATTAACAGTTGATTAGAAATGCGGCTTTACTGAATAAATATCCCAAAGCATATAAGAACACAATGAAACTCAGAAAGATTTCCCATGGCTCATTTTTAAGGAGTATGAATCATTAGATCTCAGTGGAATTGATTTTTCCCATTTCTTCCATTATTTATTAGCCTGAGGGGGAAAGGTCTCAGGACTCAAAAGTAGCTTCAAGTTTTTCACCATCTGTGCTGAAGTGAAGCCAATGCAAATTCCACCTTCATCTCTGCACTTTTATGCCTCCTGCAATATTTCATTTCACACTTGTGATCTCTACGTCTTAGAAACAATAAAATATGCACATCTCATCAACTTAGAAGAACCATTTGTCAAGTAACTCAATGCTCAAGTAACTCAATGTGTAAGTTCTAAATAAAGGGCCAAGAAATGTGTGGGCTGCTGTGGTGACAACAATATAGCTAAACAACCACACGACCATGCTATACGGGAATATATTTATAGTGTAATTCTATCTTCAAACTGTGCCTGCTAAGCTACAAAGGATTACACCTGAAACCCACTGTACTGGAAAGCCATAACACAATACTGGTGTAAAAAACATGTGTGATGATATCTTTGCCACAAGCATAACCCTTGCATTGGAGGGAATCCATCAGTGCAAAGGACAGACAGCTGAGTTGAGGGCATGATAAGAGTGGCGAGGAAGTGCATCAAAATCATATGCTTTCTCAAAAGTTTGTCCTGGTTCTACTGACAATGTTAACACACCATATATTCGGAGTGTAGCAGAATGCATTACCACTGAAATAAATTGAGGGTGCAATGCTATCTTGCACTGGAACAGGCAAGCCAGGAGTCCTGCACGGTATCCAGCATGAGATATGGCTCCACAGTGCTCAGCCGAAGATAAGGGGAAACTCTTCCCCTTTCCCCTGGGCAAGCCACTGCAGCCCCTATGGGCCTCTTCGGACTTGTGCCACCTCCTGAGGTGAAACAGTACAGGGAGGGTGGAGCGGCTTGAATCCGCTCCCTGCTGCTTGGAAATGGGGGTTGGGATTGGGCATAACAGCCGGGTCCCAGCCCTGCTTCCCACTCCCCACCTACCCACACGCCCTGGGACCACCATCCCCCCGCCCTCCCCCCCACCTACCCCAGAGTCTTGCATCGGCCAAGCTTGGCCATAAGAACATAAGAACATAAGAACAGCCCCACTGGATCAGGCCATAGGCCCATCTAGTCCACCTTCCTGTATCTCACAGCGGCCCACCAAATGCCCCAGGGAGCACACCAGATAACAAGAGACCTCATCCTGGTGCCCTCCCCTACATCTGGCATTCTGACTTAACCCATTCCTAAAATCAGGAGGTTGCGCATACACATCTTGGCTTGTACCCCATAATGGATTTTTCCTCCAGAAATTTGTCCAATCCCCTTTTAAAGGCGTCTAGGCTAGACGCCAGCACCACATCCTGTGGCAAGGAGTTCCACAGACCGACCACGCGCTGAGTAAAGAAATATTTTCTTTTGTCTGTCCTAACCTGCCCAACACTCAATTTTAGTGGATGTCCCCTGGTTCTGGTATTATGTGAGAGTGTAAAGAGCATCTCCCTATCCACTCTGTCCATCCCCTGCATAATTTTGTATGTCTCAATCATGTCCCCCCTCAAGCGTCTCTTTTCTAGGCTGAAGAGGCCCAAACGCCGTAGCCTTTCCTCATAAGGAAGGTGCCCCAGCCCCGTAATCATCTTAGTCGCCCTCTTTTGCACCTTTTCCATTTCCACTATGTCTTTTTTGAGATGCGGCGACCAGAACTGGACACAATACTCCAGGTGTGGCCTTACCATCGATTTGTACAACGGCATTATAATACTAGCCGTTTTGTTCTCAATACCCTTCCTAATGATCCCAAGCATAGAATTGGCCTTCTTCACTGCTGCCGCACATTGGGTCGACACTTTCATCGACCTGTCCACCACCACCCCAAGATCTCTCTCCTGATCTGTCACAGACAGCTCAGAACCCATCAGCCTATATCTAAAGTTTTGATTTTTTGCCCCAATGTGCATGACTTTACACTTACTGACATTGAAGCGCATCTGCCATTTTGCTGCCCATTCTGCCAGTCTGGAGAGATCCTTCTGGAGCTCCTCACAATCACTTCTGGTCTTTACCACTCGGAAAAGTTTGGTGTCGTCTGCAAACTTAGCCACTTCACTGCTCAACCCTGTCTCCAGGTCATTTATGAAGAGGTTGAAAAGCACCGGTCCCAGGACAGATCCTTGGGGCACACCGCTTTTCACCTCTCTCCATTGTGAAAATTGCCCATTGACACCCACTCTCTGCTTCCTTGCCTCCAACCAGTTCTCAATCCAGGAGAGGACCTGTCCTCTAATTCCCTGACTGTGGAGTTTTTTCAGTAGCCTTTGGTGAGGGACCGTGTCAAACGCCTTCTGAAAGTCCAGATATATAATGTCCACGGGTTCTCCTGCATCCACATGCCTGTTGACCTTTTCAAAGAATTCTATAAGGTTTGTGAGGCAAGACTTACCCTTACAGAAGCCATGCTGACTCTTCCTCAGCAAGGCCTGTTCGTCTATGTGTTTTGAGATCCTATCTTTGATGAGGCATTCCACCATCTTACCCGGTATGGATGTTAGGCTGACCGGCCTATAGTTTCCCGGGTCCCCCCTCTTTCCCTTTTTAAAAATAGGCTTGACATTTGCTATCCTCCAATCTTCTGGTACCGTGGCCGTTTTGAGGAACAAGTTGCATACCTTAGTCAAGAGATCTGCAACTTCATTCTTCAATTCCTTAATAACCCTTGGGTGGATGCCATCAGGGCCCGGTGACTTATTGATCTTTAATTTATCAATAAGGTCTGAAACATCTTCTCTTTTAACCTCTATCTGACTTAACTCCTCGGTTAGGAGGGGCCGTTCGGGCAGCAGTATCTGCCCAAGGTCTTCTGCCGTGAAGACAGATGCAAAGAACTCATTTAATTTCTCTGCCATCTCTAAGTCTCCTTTTATCTCCCCTTTCCCTCCCTCACCATCCAGAGGGCCAACTGCTTCTCTGGCGGGTTTCCTGCTTCTAACATATTTGAAGAAGCTTTTATTATTCCCCTTAATGTTGCTGACCATGCGTTCCTCATAGTCTCGCTTGGCCTCCCCTATCACCTTCTTACATTTCTTTTGCCACCGTTTATGTTCCTTTTTATTCTCTTCATTAGGGCAAGACTTCCATTTACGGAAGGAAGCTTCCTTGCCCTTCACAGCCTCTCTAACTTGGCTGGTTAGCCATGCAGGCACCCTCCTGGATTTAGTGGAACCCTTCTTTCTTTGCGGTATACACCTCTGCTGGGCCTCTATTACTGTTGTTTTAAGCAGCCTCCATGCACTCTGGAGAGACTGGACTCTTTTTACCCTCCCTTTCAACCTCCTTCTAACCAGCCTCCTCATTTGAGGGAAGTCCGCCCGTCGGAAGTCAAGGGTTTTTGTTAGAGATTTGCCTGGTATTCTCCCCCCAACGTGCACGTCAAAACGGATCGCAGCATGATCACTGTTCCCCAATGGCTCAGTAACGTTTACATCTCTAACCAGGTCCTGCGTACCGCACAAAATTAAATCCAGAGTCACCTGTCCTCTGGTGGGCTCCGTGACTAGCTGATCTAAGCCACAGTCATTTAGCACGTCAAGAAATCCGGTTTCCTTATCGTGACCAGAACACAAATTGACCCAGTCAATATGAGGATAATTGAAGTCCCCCATGATTACAACCCTGTCCTTCCTTGTCACCTCCCTGATCTGTTTCCTCATTTCAAGGTCCCCATCAGATTTCTGGTCTGGAGGACGATAGCACGCCCCCAGTATTACATCGCTGCACAAGCCTGGTAATTTAACCCACAGAGATTCTACGGTGGAGTCGGTAATTTAACCCACAGAGATTCTACGGTGGAGTCTACGGACAACGCAAGGCTTGCTCCGCAAGCCACCACAGAGGCTGGATTCAGCCTCCATGTGCCATTGCACCTTTGTGCACTGGTGTGGCTTGCTCTAGAGGAGGTGCAAACATGCTTTACAGCATGTCTGTTACCCTCCTAGGCTGGCGCAAGTCCCTAAGTCCTACTTGGGTTGCACTGTGAGAAACTCAAGAGCAGTAACATCACCAGGAGTATATGAGAAACAAAGGAGCCAAGAGTGCATAGGAAGACATGCAGCCTGGAGCTTAACCATTCTGCTCCAGTGTCTAAGAGTGGGAACTTAGAGTGGGAACACAAGTGGGAACTTGACAATTGAGTACTCTGCACAAACACCCAATACTAGAGAAAACAAAAAGAAGTGAAGGGAGTATCTTTAACATGTGGCTTCTCATAACTCTCTCAGATACCCTACCTTAGGACTCCAGGCACCAAAAATCACCCAGAACCTCCAAGTTAGGTTGCAAGTGACTATACATAGATAAACAATGAAGACTCACTAGGGAGGGAGTCTACACTCAATGTATGGTTCTTGTGCACCTTCCATCCCTTTCCCTTAAGTCAGGGGTCTCTATTGTGCATCCTCCACCCCTTTCCCTTAAGTACTCAAACATCTGTACACTTGAGTACATCTGACTCCCACCGCTTGCAATCAGAGGTACTACTGGATAACAATCCTCTTTTCCTCAACAGATGGCAGCAAGAATATATCCTTTGCAAGGATATAAAGGAATATACAGTTTGTAAGAAGGGGGTCTCTATTAGTCACGAATTTCCAAATTTAGGCATTATCCCTGCCACTACATCTCAGCATGCCCATACTAATGGAAGTCACTGCAGCCCTATTCAAGTATTAAAAAGCTGGATATGTTGTCACCAGTTACAGACTGAGTGGGTGCATGCTGACTAGCCATATCCCCTGGTGCCAAAACACACTCAGTAATCATGCCTCTGTTGTTCCCACATTCAGCATTTGCCTGCAGAGGCAAGTGTTCCCAGGGAGATTTTCCTCATGATTTGGAATGCTGGCTACTACAATTTTGAAATATATTATAGTTAAGCTCTTCCAAGTATCATTGTCATCTGCTATATAGTTCCCTTACACTTTTCTAAAATGAATATGAAAACACAATATCAGCATCTGCATGCCTTTTAAAGCCTCCAAGAACTTGCTAAATGGGCTGAGGGACTCTAAAGTGAGGGTTGACATATTTAGCACAGGGGACAGCAAATGTCCTGATTCATTCCAGTGTAGTATCTTTTCCAATGGCTATTGCTGGTGTCTCCCTTGAGTCCTTTTTTAAAATTGTGAGCTCCCCTCAGATAAGGAATTATCTTTTTTTCTTGCTATGCAAACCATTTTGTAAACTTTGTTTTATTGAAAAGGAGTTTATAAATATTCTCAATAATAATACAGGTCGGCCCTCGGTATTTGCGGGAGTTTCGTTTCTGGAACCCCATGGGTGCAGAAATCAGTGAATAATTGAATCTGTGGATTTCAGGCCCTTAAAACCTCCAAAAGCGATCAGAGCAATGCTCCAGTCACATCCGGAGGTCTCAGAATGCCCATTTTATGAACTCTTTCCATTGTTACTACCCACAGCCTCCATTTTGCCAATTGATAATTTAGTTATCAGTTTAGTGTTTAGCAGGTTAGTGCTTTAGCCAAATATTCAGATTGCCAGAGATAAAGTTAAACATGCATCGATTTATCTAGCAAAACACAAGAAGAGACTAAAAGAGGACACTAACACTGCAATCCTAGGTATGTCTACTTGCAAGTAAGAACCAAGATTCAGTGGGGATTTACTTCGAAATCCCTGAAGGGCTATCATAATGGAAGAAGGAACAAGTCTGTTCTCAACTGCCTCTGAAATAGAACTAGATAAATGGGTACAAAATGCAAGACAGCAGATTCCAGTTGGATATCAGGAAGAAATTCTTGATGGGAAGGGAGGTTCAGTGGAACCAATTGCCAAGGAAGATGGTGGATTCTCCCTCTCTGGAAATATTCAAGCAGAGGCTCAACTAGCACTTGCTGGAGATGCTCTAGGACACTGGTTTTCAAACTCTCCGGGAGAGTTTGAGCCACTGTAAGTGCTTGCGGGAGCAAGGCAGCAGGGGTGGGTGGAAGGCAGTGGCATGAACCCCAGGATCACGCGGCTCAGGGGGCTGCAGAGAGTTGGGAGCACTTACCCAAGCCTCCTGCAGGCTTCCCCAGGATACGGGGATCCCAGTGCAAACCTCTGTTAGGGCTCTCTGCAGCAGTGAATGTAAAATGGCAGGAGGTCTGGCTCAGTTGGTAGAGCTGCCGCCTTGTATGCCTGAAGATCTGAGGCTGCCAGTTCGAAACAACAGGAAGTACCCGAGAACTGACGACAGGCTGATATACTGATGAGCTGACCCTCGGTGGCAGAGAGGAGTTGCCGTCAAGTGGAGCGTGGGAGGCGAAGGACCAGAGAGAGGCCAGACCGGGAAGGAATCCAGCTGGAACAAGGAGTTCTATGAAAGACTAGAACTATTCAACTGTAAAAATCTCTACGGGGGTTTAGAAAAGCCTGCCTATGTAAACTGCCTTGGATTAAAGTCTGAGGAGAAATCTGACGACCAAGGAAAGGCGGTAAATAAATAAATAAATAAATAAATAAATAAATAAATAAATAAAAGCATAGTGATCGTGCCCCGCCTCCGCTAAAGCGGAAGTGGAGCTTGATCGCTCCACTTTCATTTTCACTGCTGCGGGGAGCCCTAACAAAGGTTCGCACCGGGCTCCCCGCACTCTGGGGAGGCTGCAGGAGGCTTGGGTAAGTGCTCCCAAGCCCCTGCAGCCCCCTGAGTGGTGCGATCCTGGGGATCGCGCCACTGCCTCCTCCCTGCCTCCAGGCTGCCCCCACCCCTTAAGGAGGCAGAGGCCAGGGCCACAAACTGGGGTATAGCAACACCCCAGTTTGAAAAGCCCTGCTCTAGGAGGATTTCCTGCTACAGATTACCTTATGAGTCCTTTCCAATTCGATGATTCTAAGTGAGCCCCTTTTAACTCAGTGGGGTTTACTGCCGAGTAGACATGCATAGAATTATGCGGTAAGCCAGATAATAATTCATGGACATCAGTAGTGCTAATTCAAGAATCTCCCTCATGTTCTATGGCAGTAAAATAGCATAACCCAACCTTAATAAACAAAATACACAAAGCCATACAAATAAAAAAAATTAAAAAACCAAAGTTCTTCTCTACTTGCATATGAACTACCATAGAATGGGATCACCCAGATGCTAAGAAAGAAATGTTAACATCTGCGCATAAAGAATTTCTGTTAGAAATAATAGGAAAACTTCAAAGCAGCCTCCTCTCCCTGTGGCTAAGACATACATATTATTTAGACACATTATGGCACTGTACATCCAGACATTCACATGCAATTATATTTCACTGTTCCATTTTCATAACACAGCAGCTCCTCCAACGAAGACTGGTCCAATATGACTTTATGCAAATAGCTGGTATTTCACCTCCACTTGGATTTGTGGCTTTCTTTTGGTCCTTGCTTCTTTCTCTGAAATCTACTCTTAATTAAGCCCCACTTAATTATCTCTCTCTAAAGCATGATAGTTTGGGGTTTCCCTGTTTCCTGATCTTCCCTTTCCTCTCTAACTCAGTTTCACTACCACTAATATTACTACAGCTACAGCTTCACCACCAGCAATATTTCTACCACACTACTCCTTCTTTCTCTTCCATGTCAAGGTTATAACATCTCTCTTTATCCTTTTGATGGCAGATTTATTATGCCATTTCTTGCCCACTTGGATTATCTTAATGGTCTACGGCAGGGTCTCCAAACCCCCGCCCGGGGGCCAGATGCGGTCCGCAGCAAGCTTCTTTCTGGTCCGCGGCCAACCTCTTGTCCCCTGAAAGCCTCTGGCCCATTCAACTGAACATGACCAGAACCATGCTCTGATTGTATCTGGAGGGTGTTCTGAGGGCCAGAGAGGTTGAATGAATGAGCCCATTCATTCATTTATTCACTCTAACTTCCATCTCTAATTTATTTATTTAAATTATATATATATATAATTTTTTTCCAGCCCTCCACACCACACCAGATATTTGATGCGGCTCTCTGGCCAAAAAGTTTGGAGACCCCTGGTCTAAGGAATGGTAGTACAGGTCAGTGCTCTTTATCCACAGGTTTGGGACCCACAGATTTGACCCACTGCAGGTCAGGAGGGCCTCACATTGTACCTCCCGAACATGACCAGAAGAGTCTTCCAGTCACGTGTCTCAGAAGGGAGGCGTTAGGGAGGCCAGAAGGGAGGCCTTCTGAGTCATGGGACGGCCATGTGTCTCCCTGGATTAAGAATGGCGATAAATTTTATGTTTAATTAGATTTATATTTTAATGTATTCTAAAGGCTTAGGTGGACAGGTATCCATCTTAGGTGTCTGAATTACAGACACTGGAATTCAATGCAACTGAAGAACACAATTCACTTTGTAGTACACACACACACACATACACACACACACCGAAAGCTGTGGTCTTTGTCAAATACACAAATGTGTCAAAATGGCGCAAATTTGGTCTTTTATTTTTGTTCTGATACATGTGCTGGAAAGTTGGAACAGAAAATATTGTCATTTGCCCAGTTCTTGTTATAAATTCTCTGCTGGGTAGGTTGTTATGCACCTACAGTATTCTATATCCATGATCTTCAAAATAAATTCATTAATGTTTATAAGAAACTCATAGCTGTTAAAGCATAACACTTTGTGCTGTACAACAGATATGCAACTTGGGAAGAACACATAACCTTCTGGGTTTCATTACCCAGCTGTACATTTTGATCTTTTAATGAGAAAAACAGACTGATTTTGGTTTGCAGTGTTTCACATGCTTTTATTTTAAACTACAACTTTGTTTATGTTTAACTACTTAAATTTGGAAGACTGAATCCTCTAGATGTCCAGTTAACTTGCCTATAATTGGGAGCTGCAATAATCTATCTCAGAAACAAGGGTTGATTACAACATCGCATCTTCAGGTATGCAGATCCATGCCTATCTATGAGATCACTAATAGTGTAGAAAAGGAATGGATACGGCTATGGCTATGTCAATGTACTTTGCAAAACAGCTTGCTAAAATGTGTTCTAAAACAAAGAAAGAAGCAAACAAAAACCAGACTCAACATGGATGTGGCTATTTCCATGAGAAAACATTCAGTAAACTAGGAACAGGGAGAGGGGGGAAAAAACAAGTATCAACAGTTAACTAGGCTTATAGTTAAGGAAGTTTAGGCTTCCTTAGTTTAGGCTTATAGTCTAAAGGAAGACACAGAACAAGACCAGAGCAAGAGTGCATACTGGGTGGTCAGAAACTAGAGGTCTCAGGGTTAAACCCCCACGCACAAATACCACAATCTGACCCCTTATAGTCCAACCCTAAATCTGCTTACTCAAAAATAAGTCCCACTATTTTAATTGGGACTTACTCTTTAACTGTGCCTAAGGTTACAGCTGCCATTGTGAAACCTGAAGGGAAAAAAAGGTGTGCGGAAGAAGGGATAACTGTGACATCTATACTTGGTCGTAGTGACATAAGTTAAGAGAGAGCAAGTGATGACAGTATCTAGAGGTAGGCAAGACCACAGTAGGAGAGTAAACAATGCAGTGACAGTTTCCTTCTGTTTGACAGAAGGAAAACAGGATAATTTAGTGGTTCAGGAGTTGAACTTAGACCTGAAAGAGCCAGGTTCAAATCCTCTCTCAGCCTTGAAACTTCCTGGGTGATGTTGGGCCAATCTCTCAGCCGCACATACCCTTATAGGGTTGTTGTGAGGACAAAAGAAAAGAAGGAACCACATGCACCACCCTGAGCTTCTTGAAGGAAGAGCTGTGTGAAAAATAAATAAAAAGGAAAGCCAAGCATCTGAGATAGAAAGAACAGATGACATAGTAGTAGAGAGGAGGGTAAGGCACAGGTTACATCCCTATGGAGGATGAGAGAGTAAAGACAGAAATAATAATATAGTGCTGAGGTATTCAATCTGTGTGTCCCACCTCCTTAGGGAGGCACGGCTAGCCTCCAGGGGCATTGCCAGGCATCTCGGGGAGGGAGGCTGGGCTGGGCTGCTCGGCTCAGCTGCATGTGCTGCCTCCTGACTTGCTGCTTTTCTGTAGCTGTGAACAAGGTGGGTGGGGCAGCATGGCGCTAGGAGGGCGTGTGAAACATGGTGGGGGGAGGTGGGAGAGAAGACTGGCTGGGCAACAGCAGAGGTGCCACATCTCTTCATGGAGCTCTCTCAATGTGCAACCTTGCCCCAGGGACTACATTTCCCAGTGTGCCCCTCGCCCTGGGCATCCTGGGATTGGTCAAGGCTGGAGGAGAGGAGAAGAGGCTTCAAACTGGGCAGGTAGAGTTTGCAGCTCAGCGAAGGAGGGAGCCAGCCTGCTCTTAGTGGGGGAGGGTGTCCAAATGCCCCAGACTGTATCCCCCCGTCTTGTCTGGGGGGAACAGGGGTGGCATCTGCATGTTGGGTGTATGTGTGTGAGCAGCCCCCATCTATTTTGGGATGAGTCGTAATCTTGCTGTATGTGGCTGCAATCCTTTCCACACTTTCCTGGGGGTAAGCCCCATTGACTCAAATGGGGCTTACTTCTGAGTAGACCTACATAGGCTTGGGATCTGTGTCAGCTTAACCCAGGATCCTCACCTTTCTCTTTTTCCTCCCCCTTCAAAAAAGAAAAAGTCACTCTTATTATGAATTATTAACAGTATTTATATACCGCTTTTCAACTAAAAGTTCACAAAGTGGTTTACAGAGAAAAATCAAATAACTAAATGGCTCCCTATGCCAAAGGGGCTCACAATCTAAAAAGATGCAAATAAATACCAGCAGGCAGCCACTAGAACAGACAGTGCTGGGGTGAGGTGGGCCTGTTACTCTCCCCCTGCTAAAAAAAAGAGCACCCACTTGGAAAAGTGCCTCTTACCCAATTAGCAGGGGTTAATGGCTCTCTTGATGGATTTGTCTCCAAAAATTGATTAAAAATAAAATTCCCCATTCCTTTTTAGCCATTCCCCTTTTTCCTCCTGCCTCCTTTTTTTTTGGGGGGGGGGGGGGTACTCTGTTGGCTGCTATTGTAAGACAAAAGGCACAATCCTAGCTAGGTCTATTCAGAACTAAGTTTTATTTTGTTCAATGGTACTTACTCCCAGGAATGTGGGGTTAGGATTCCAGCCAAACAGTCTCTGGGTTTCAGTTTGCATCCATTTGTTTTGTGTGCATTTGCTAATTGCAAAGTCTTCCCCTCCTCCAGCAAATTCATCACTTCTTCCCCCCTCCCTTTCCAAAACCCTCCTGGTGTGCTGCTAACAAATTCAGGGCTCAATCCTAACCAGGTCTACTCAGAAGTAAGTCCTATTTTGTTCAATGGGGCTTACTCTCAGGTAAGTGTGGTTAGGATTGCAGCCTCAGAGTGCTGGCAGCTGCTTTTTTGTTTCTAGTGTTTAATTATAACACCTTCACCTCCATTTTTGGGGTAACTGAGGTAAGGTGTTGTAATGGGGAGCCGTGGCCAATGGCTACAAGGATCAGGGGAGGCGCGAGCCAGAAAAGTTTGAGAACCACTGATATAGTGTAAAGGGTTGTCCTCATTACTAACACATCCATCTGGATCAAGATCAGGTGATAAGTGGCATTACTGCACAAGAGTACACTGTAACAAAAATTAAACCATTTTATGTTTTCTGAATATTCCTATGTTTCCTTTTCAATTCTGGTGCAAAGATTTCAAAAAAGCAGCTATTTTTGGCACAGCACAGTTTAGCCACAATTTACACTATACAGTTGTACAGGATGACATATATTACAATTCATTCAGCAATAAGATAGATAAAACACGAAATTCAACTAAAAAGTTTTGATGATACAAAAAATATAACTGTTGAAATTAGCACCTCTGAACTGTATAAGAAACATTAAAAATGCAATATAAACAATTTTATGGTACACAATGAGCATGCTCATGAAAGACAATGGTAGTGATAGTGCGACAGTTCTTCCACAGACAGTTGAAAACATCTTCCTAGTGTAGGTCAAACAGATGTAACTTAAACATTTGTAGGATAACAAGACTTTTACAAACAGTTTCTTGTGTTGTTTTTACTATTTTTGTACCAGAACAGAAATCAGATGACAACCGCTGCACAAAAGCGCACCAAGAAGGAATTATGTATCTTCTATTATCCTGAGGTCCCAAATACATTTGTGATACCTCAAGAGCCTCTTTCTTCTTTTCTATTTTCATTCTAACAAGGGACAAAGATTTCTCATGACATCATAAAGGAAAAAGAAACACTATTTCTGATGCCATCAGAAATCTTCTGATACATTATATTATCTTTCCTTGAACCAAAGTGCAGGAATTGCTGGTGACAGGATGACAGAAAATGTATGTCAACCGAGACAAAGCTTCACACCATTAGCTGTAATAAAATTTGAAACAGCCAGCAGAAAAGATTAGCAATTTAGGATTTGACATAAAACATACTAAAAATCTAGCACAACTTGGATTTGCAAAAATATGTGCTTTATATATAAAATATATAAGCCTTTATTCAAGGACAGTCTGACTTTTTTTTTTCAGCTAAGCCCAGTGACTACACTAACACTTTTGTATTACAGAAAGACCAACAAAAGGTACTAGAAAAGCTTTTACTCACAGAAATGCAGTGCAGCTCAATCTTTTTTTGTTTTTAAGGTGCAGTGATTTCAGCATCTAAAATGTAACTTCAGGCACTCTGAAAAGAAACAGGTTAAAATCTCTTTCAGTTATAATTGGTATTTCAGATTTAATTAAAAATTAAACTTTCATAATGTTTCACCATCCAAAGCAATGCATTATCAGTCAAGCATGGCTTTTTTTTTTTTAGTTAGGAAAGCTCTTTCCAGAGTAGTTCGTAATGAAGAAAGGAAATAAAGAAGACAATTCAGAACAGAAAAATATGGCTCTGCATTAAAGGATTTCAAATAGCATGGAGAGAGAAAAAATCTGCTGCACCTTTGTACCAACAATTACTAAAAGAATCATGCACAACAATTTAAAAAAACAGATGAAATTACATACCCAAGATTGTGGGAGGAATGAGCAGCAATAATACTAACAATACTAATATTGACATCCACCATCTATAGACATTTAGGACAATTATATAATGAATGAGAACTTACACAACAGTATCAAACATCTTGTCCCAAAACTTTAAGCTCTGTAGACGTGATGCTGGCCTTACTTCTGATACCAAACATGGCCACATTATCTCTCTCACCCCCCTCCATATTTTTAAAATTTTTTTACCTTCAGCTAGTACACAGAAACAAAGAACAAGATGTAGGTAGCCTACAGTTTTGTTCAAGATAACTGGTTGAATATCTCATACTATCATGCAAAACTACAGGAAAGTTCTACAAGACAGGAAATAAAAATATAATAGTTGTTGCAATAACCTGGGTAAACACACATACACACACATTTTTGTTTTAATATACAAAACTGAAACGGTGGTAAAGTTCAAGGCATTATTATGCTACAAATACACAAAAAATTATACTTAAGTTCTATGATTTTCTATAGAACCTAAATGTATAAAACTACAAGAATCCTCAGTCCCCAAATGTTAAGGAGGAAATCTTGTACTTAAGTTCCACTGACTTCAGTGATATGTGAATTTATGTGGCTGTGTGCTAGAATGTAGTCAAAAGTTGATTTAATATCCTCACCTTTAGCATTCAAAACCTGCACTTTGGTTGAGCTCACCTGTAGATTATTATTATTAAAAATCCTTCCCTTTTATATGTTTTGCTCTATATTTGTAATTTTAAATATAACAAGCCCTAGTTAAGAAGCTTATGCAGATGCTGACAGTCTATCATACTTTGTCAGAGATAATATAGGTAAATGAGCCACTAATATCATGATCTGCACTTAAAGGTCTATCAAGTTATAGCCTCTTATAAGCCAATAGATAATTAGAAATTTCAGTGAAATATAATTTGCCTGTGGAAAGTGCAGGCCAAGCACTGGAAAACATTATACAGAAACTAATTTCACAACACACACTTACTTAAAATACATAATTGGTAGAGGTGTTTGTTTCAGATGAGTAAGATAGAATTACAATTTTACTGAACACAATGGACTTATTTCTGTCTAAGGGCACAATCCTAACCAGATCTACTCAGAAGTAAGTCCTATTTTGTTCAGTTGGCTTACTCTCAGGAAAGTGTGGTTATGATTGCAGCGTAAAACAAGTAACACCATTTTCAAACACCTCTAATAATTGGTAAGCCTCAATAGTTTTCCCACCGTAGTACTATATAATACAATGTATGAATTACAGATCAGAACTTTAAGTCCTACATATACACTTTAAGAAAAATCATCCACCTAGCCAAAAAATTATGGTGCTCTACCAAAAAGCACTTGGCAGCCTTTGAACCCTATTATAAACAGGAACCAATGAAACAGGACCAAGTTGCATGTTATTCCAAGTAGCAGTAAGGGAACTGCAGCGGGGGTGGGCAGCTGTAGGAATTTGTCCCTGCCACAATTTTGCACTTCCTGTGAAGTTAACATATTATACTCATTTTTATAGAAGGAAAAAAATTGGACCAACCGCTACAGGGTCACTTATTCATTCCATCATAAGAGCCCAATACGCTCTGGACCACACACTCTCACTACAACGGGCAATCACAGTCAAACTTAAGTAGTTGTGAAATGTTAATAAAAAGTTTCAGTAACTCTCTCAGATTTGTGCTCTCAGTGAGATTCCTCTGATATTTCTCTCAGTGCTCTCCCAGCACTGTCTGTTCTAGTGGCTGTCTGCTGGTGTTCTTTTTGCATCTTTTTAGATTGTGAGCCCTTTTGGGACAGGGAGCCATTTAGTTATTTGATTTTTCTCTGTAAACCGCTTTGTGAACTTTTAGTTGAAAAGCGGTATATAAATACTGATAATAATAATAATTAATAATTTGCTGAACTGTAAACCACTGCTTTATTTTCCAGTCAAAACCATAGAATTCACATGTATAAATTTGCAATATAATCTATGAATCATTTTCTGGAGATTTCTTATTGCTTTTCTGACAATATTGCTTGAAAATCACCATACTTTAATTAGAGAATCACTCCATTATAATTAATTACCAGACGACTAAATGCTTAAGATTGTTGACTAGAAAATAACTTCATGGATTTTAAGTCAACTTCAGAAGCAAAGAGGAGGCTACAGGTGTTTACCTACATCTAGAATGAAAACCTAGATGCATAATCACATAGCCAACTCAAAATGTGATTGAAGAAAATTAAAATCTTACATTGAATTACTGGAGATGCTAATGTGAGAGTTCTGCCTTGCCTTAGAAATGCAGTGTTTTTCAAAATACAGTCTTTCATTGTTCTATGGTCTAATCCATTCCCCGCTGTCAAATATGACCTCTTTCATAAATATTCTGATTTATTTTTATCCCAAACAGAAAAATCATTGTTCATACATTTAAAAATAGTTTTGAGCAGTAAAAAAGGGAGATAAAAAGTTGCACTGCATAATTAGTTTAACGTTTCAGTACCAAACATAAGCAAATGGAGATTATAATGAATAGAGCTGGATGACAACCAGAGTGCCTATCAGAATGTCCAGAATCTCAGAACAGTCAAATCCATCTAACTTTTTCAATATATTATTTTTCATAAGAACTCTTTAGAAGCCCAGTTAGCTACTGAAGCACAGTAACAGGTGGACCTCTTAGTTTAGCAGCTGTGTAGAACACCTAGATTGGGACTGTGAAATATGCTGAACCATTTTGATGGCTGCAGCTGGGGTGGGATTGAGCATTCTTCACAATACCTCTTGACACTTTCCTTGTACAGAGGGTGATGATGATAATCAAGTTGGCTGCAGGGGAAAAAAACTATAATATTTGAAATTCCAACTGTTTTCTTGCACAAGCTGTCCCTAGATCCTGTTTATGTTCCCAAAGAACAGGAACACTTGACAGCATGCAGCTTTTGAGAAGCATTGCCCAAATAATTCTTCTGCTAAAGATATAATTCTTCGCTGTGGCATATCTGAGGCTGACATTTTGAGTCTTGAATACAGCTTGCAAGCTTTGCCAGTGCTCTTCATGTCATCACAGCATATAAGGCTCCTCTATTTCTTTCCAAGATTCATAATGCCATGATCTTTACAACCCTCACTGCTCATACTGAATGATATTGTCTCCCATGACTCAAATGACTTTCAATGCACATAATAATACCAGTTAATAAGTAGGTTCTATCATAAAATAACAGCAGCACCTTTACATCTGCTCTGACATAACACAGACAAAATAAATATTTCAGTGAGAAAATGGGTGGGTAAAAGATATGTACTGGACATAAACCATAAACCATCTGGATTTTAGCAAGGCTCTTCGTGCAACCCCAATAAAGGCAGTGCATAGAGAAATATGGCCTAGACAATAATAAAATCATGTAGAAAAAAACTGCCTGACAGATGAAAATTAACTGTAATACACTACAGGAAAGTAAGAAAAAATCTAATTGGGAATCACTGAAATGTATGCGCAGGTAATTATTATAAAATACAATAAAGGAAGGGCTTCAGTTCTACTGTTGAAATTTGGTACATTACTCAAATGGAAGAATGGTACGTATAAGACACAAAAGAACCACCAGAGACCTAAAAATAGGGAAATAAAATATTGCAGAGAAGAATATATGTTATGAAATGTTAGAAAGAGAGAAAAATAAATAAATTGAATGCTGTTACAAGCAAGTTGATTGATCCTGAAGTCAGAAAACTAGTTTAGATGAATCTGGGAGCCTGATTCTGAATGGCACACTCTCCTCTTTTATTAATATTAAAGAACTTGTTGATCTTGATCCCCTGTACAGAACCCTGTACTTGTATTTTTCTATCTGATTAGCAGCATTAGAGGAGGCCATGTTTCAATTACAGGTCCAACCTTGTTATACACAGATTTGACTCAACACAAATAGCCACTGCAAATGAGAAGGAATGTATATTGAACCCTAGAGAAGGGGAAAAAAATCAATCTCTTTAAAATCAGTTTTAAAAACTGCTTTTCTTACTGTTAGAGAGACAGTAATGCAAGTGATCATTCCGTTCCGTTCTGGGGTTCCAGAACGGAACCCCAGTGGATAACGAGGGACAACCTGTATACAGAAACAGGAAAAGGACACAGAGGAAACCACAAATGAAAGTGGCACAAATAAGGATAAACAATGCTGATCACAAGAATACATAGGAAGACATTCAGCAACAGTTGCTGAGAAACCTACTTCCTTGTAGTTCTGCTAAAGAAGGTGGGTTATCCTAATGTCAGGTATGACTAAGGACGCAATCCTAACTAACTTTTCAGCACTGACTTAGCTGCAGGGTAGCCCCAAGATAAGGGAACGAACATGCCCTTACCTTGAGGAGGTCCCCTTGACTGACTCTCCACTGCAAGATACACTGTATGCCACACTGGCACAGCTAGGTCAGTGCTGGAAAGTTGGTTGCGATTGCACCCTTAGATACAGAACTACTGTGCCTACTTTTCCAAACTCTAAAATGCAATGAAAGATGCTACTAGCAATATTAAATTTTCTACCCTTCAATAAATGATTTGTGTTTTTACTTATGTAAAAGATATTCTTCTTGCCAAAGTAGTCACCTTCAAGATACATGATTCAGTTCAACAGCTGAAATTAAGGATGTCTGACCCTGAGCAGCACCAACCTAGGCAACTACATGTGACGTACTCTTAAGATTCTGGAAGAGTTCAAAATAAATACATGGATAATAAATATTGGGCTGGTTCAGACAGTATTTACGCTCTCTGACCACACATTTAATGAAGTGCAAGCTCATGGAATATGCACATCATAGCCCCTTCCCCCTCATTCCCTATAGATCTCCCTAACCATGTGATGAATAGTTTGTCTGAAACACAGCCCTGTGTGCACTCGAAATTCACTTTAAAAGCAAGCCTAACAACCTGTATAAGACAGAAATTTGAACAAACTTTCATATGCTATGAGCATGTAAATCATTAAAGACACCCAGTTAGTTGGATGGATTAAGTATAATCTGGACCAGCTCATTGAGCCTTTCCTATGTAGAGTTGTAAAATTTCTGAAAATTCTGAAACCCCCTGGGGCAAAGGTTTCCTTTAGGTTTTTTTGCCATAAAATGACATTTGGGGAAAACTGAAATATATGCAACAGTTGTTTTTGTACCAATCCTAAACTTATTTTACTGCTTTAGCAGCATAAAATGGATTATTCAGAATGCAGTTAGCATATTATATTATACACTATGGCATATATATGAAATTTAAAAATATAAAAGTCTTAATTTTGCACATATATAATTGCAAATATACTCACGAGTTGAAAACCGCTGCACCCTATACTTCCTAAACATATGTATCCATTTTTCCATGTGAGAAGTAGAAAATAAAAATGAAAACAGAAACCACAAATTTGGTAACAAACACAATAAACTATTTTTTGGACAGAAATGGCCTCCTACCCAAACTTCCAGATTGTTTTTCCGTTGTGGTAGCCACAACAGTCTCTTGCAGTTTCTGCTCCACCTCCTTCTGACCTTTTTATCATCCAGCAAGGCAGAGGTTTGTTTCCCAGTTATAACAGAGTGTCTATGAAAAGACACTGAAAGATTGACTGGGACCAGATCAAAAAGAGCTCTGAAGTCTTCATCAAAGTAGGACAATGTCACCAGAAGAAAGCAAGCAGCAACCCACAAACAATCAATGCCCTATATGCTCCCCTCATGAAGGTGACAGTACCCTAGGTCAGTGTCCCAAAGTGTGTGTCACAACACCTTAGGGCAGTGGTATTCAAACTGGGGCATTGGGACTCCCCAGCCTGAGGGCCCTGGCCTCTTCCCCCTGCATGATCGCTCCACTTTCACTTTTAGAAGCTTGGGTCGTCCTGCAGACCCTCGCACAAGGCTTCTCACACCCCAGAAAGGCTGCTGCAGGGACTGGTGAGTGCATCCCAGTCCCTGCAGCCCCCTGAGCAACGCGATCCTGGGGGTCGCATTGCTGTCTTCCCCTTGCCCCCGCTGCCACCCTCCCCTCCCTTGCAAGAACTTACTGCAGTTTTCAAACTCCCAAAGAGTTTGAAAACCGCAGCCTTAGGGTGTCATAGCACACTGACAGGAACTCCACAGGATATCCCTGGCAGTCTATTCTGTTCCCCTGGGCACCACCATGTTGGATCTCATGATATTTTGTGAAATTTGGGCAACACCATCTTGGATCTTATGAAATCTCAAAAGATTTGGTTGCCGCTTTCTTGGATCTCACAAGATCCAAGATGGAAGTTCCCAGCTAAATTGAGAAGAAGAGGCTGTGGGGGCAGTGTGAGCCAGGTAAGTTTGGGAACCACTGCCCTAAGTGATTCAAGATGTGGCTGTCAGAATCTTCTAATGCTTTCTCTCTAGAGAGCTTCTGTTGGTACAAAAGGGTGTCTGTTTCCAAGTTTCTCTTACCTCTCGGTAGGCTTCTCTTACCCTAAGGATTTTTCTCCAACCTACTAAAAGAAAGACCCTGGGGACTCTTTGAGGGTCCTGCCCATGGAGGTTACCCTAGCTCTTTTACAGCCCAATCCTGAGCTGCCTGGTGCCCAGGACTGCAGTGGGGCTGAAAATGACTGCCACTACATTTGGCACGCTCCGCAGGCAGCACTGGAGGCTCCTTGGGAAGAGAACTTTCGTCGCCTTCCCAGGGTAAGGTGAGTAGCCCTGCAATGGGGCTACTCAATTCTACAGCAACCCAAGGGTCAGTGTAGCAGTAAGAGTTTCTGTGTTGGGCAGGCTGCCAGACATGGAGGCTCAGGCAAAGCCTGGAATGCCTCCTCTCCACCTTTCCCCATGCCCCATCTACCTCCCTGCTGCCCAGTGGTCAATGCAACTGCTGAGCAGCAGAGCACCGTTGCTTCACTGACACTAGCCCAGCCCCAGCCAGTGCTGAGCTAGCATCCTGTGCTGAACTAGCACTGGCGCTACCCAGGCACTCTCCCAGAGCTGAGGACCACAAAAGTGCCTTACGGCACATGTGCAACAGTGCATGCTGGCAGTCAGCTGGTGCACACCATATAAGGTTTGGGCCTCAGTCAGCTAGACCAAAGTGGTGTTTCCTTCTTTCTCACCTGCCTCCTTCTCCATATATCCCCCCCTTCTGTCCCTGCGGCCCTTGCCTTGGTTCCTTCCCCCAGGGATTCCCAGTAGCTATCAGCACTTCAGTGTCCTCTCTCTGCTGGCACTGATGACATCATCACTCAACTACTCATCAGGTCGCAATTGGCTTGTGTAGCCTTGCTGGAGCCCACAGGTCCCCACCCTGGGTGGCTTCCATAAGAACAAAAAGATTGTTTTATTCCATCAGGCATTTGATTGACTGATTAATTTGCTCCCAATCTATTTACGCTGGTCATTCTGTTTTCGTTTTGTGTTTTTTCTGCCTTTATTTTTTTCATTTTAATTTGTGAGTGGTCTTGAGTCCTCTTGATTGGGGAGAATGATAGCATAGAAATACTTTTTTAAATAAATAATATAGCTGTTCTGACACATTTAGCGCAGGGGGAGTAAAGTGTCCAGCTCATAGAATTTCTCCCAAGGCCCTAAATTCAGGATGGTAGAGAATACATTTCTCTTTCCTTCCTAGTATAACTTTGCCTCAGGCAGCAACACTGTTTCTCAATAGAACCAATCAGTATTAAATCATATACAGCAGAAAGGATTGGAGAGGGACTCTTCCTTCTAAATGCTGCCAGGGCCTATCCATTTTAGAGGCCTGACACTGCAGTACATTATTTAGTGATCTGTCCAAGTGTTGATTTTATTAACTCAAAAAGTACCGCTAAGCTGAGAAATCATGATGCAGACTTTATGTTCAGTAAAAGGAAATGTTATCTCAGAAAAACAAAAAATAGGATGAATGATGAATTCACATAATACATTGTTTTTAATTGCTGCATCGGTGCTGGAAGGTTGGTTAGGATTAAGCCCTATGTTTGCCTTTTTTTAAAAAAGTTGGTAGGTTTACAGCCAACTAGAGTTGGTAGGTCAAGCCATTTTTTGTTGGAAGCAAAAAGCTATTCGTGCTCCCTGCAGTTTCTACTGTGCATACATGTTTATATAGTATCTGATAGCTCACGGGTTGCTTAGATTGGCAATAAAATAATCATTTTGCAAACTATAACATTAAACACAAAATGAAAAAGAGGACCTTGCAAGACACTGAAACTGAAATTGCGCAGCCATAACACCTGCACATGGGTAGTGTCTTAACCAAGTACCAGCATCCCCACCCTCTCTCCTTTCCAGTTTCCAAAACATGTTCACAGTGTCAACCCAAATAATTCAGTGTAATTCTTGCTTTACATAAACATCAGGATAGGACTCCGTAGCTTTTGTCATAATCCACAGGTTCTTTAACAGTCTAGGGTGTTTTTCTACGTCTTTCACAATGCCCTGAATTTCTTGATATTTAAGAACGTAAGATGAGGTCTGCTGATTAAACCAAGTCTCCATTTAGTCTAGGAGTCTTTTTTCAACAGTAGTCACTTGTAGGTTTTACAAGCAAGGCAGGAAGGCAACCTCTGTTTATCCGAGGCTCCTGGTATTCACAGGTATTTAGTCTGTGGACAGATCTCTAGGCATTTAAATATTGACAGAGTGCCTTAATGGGCTTCACAATGGCTATCTAATCAAATCTAATGCAAGATTTTAAACTAACTCATCTTACCTCTGTCTCTTATAACTGGAGGTACTTTTCAAAATACAGCAAGGCCATTTAGCCCCTGACCCTAGCAGGGACAAATTTAGATCTTGGTCTCTAAAACACTGTATTTAAAAATGCTCCTTTCATTGGTGAACTCCAGGAGGAAAGTTATTTCTTTTTGCTCTAAACCACATGCAGCCCAAAAGGAGGAAGTCCCACACAGTAAATGTATACAGAACAGTTTCCTACCTCTGTGTGCTGTAGAAAATCCCACTGCGTTAAGTAGGGTTCTACTAAGGCCACTAAAACATATTAGCCTATTAAACTCTCTGTTTCTTTATTGTTCTCCAAATGCTAATGAAATGTTCCAGTGTAGTGTTTATACTACAGTACTTTAGAAAAGCAATATGCTAAAAATGTTTCTCTTAAAGTGACAGCACTTTAAAAACTGCGCTCCACAAATTACCAGGCAAGCAATTTGCTATTTGGCTCCTAAACCTCCAAATTTACAGCTGCAAATCCATTGCAAGTCCTGTGAACTGAAACCAAGTCATTTTTTTTTTTGTCTGAACAGCCCCTAATTCAGTAGTGCCAGTAAATATGTGACAAGGCTAGAAACAGACATGGTACAGAGACAAATATTCAAAGCATTTAAAATATTGTTATACTTCACTTAATTGTTAAAAATAAACAGAAGGTGTTTTTAATTTAACATCTTATCATGTCTTGTTTAATATAGCGTAGGATAAGCATGTAAGCCAAACAAGTAAGAAGCAAAGCATCAGTCTACAAAATAATTTTACACTCCAAAATGTCAATCGATAAATATTGAAAAGCCAGAAGTAGTTATGAAATTGTGGCGCACGTAAAAGATGAGAAAGAAAGAGAAAAAAATAGTTCTGAGACTTTTTTTGCTTCTCTAATATAATGTGTCAGAAATATGAGAAGAATGTTGTTGTTCCTGAAACTCCAGATCCCTGCCTTACCTCTTCTGCTTTCTGTACCTTCCAGATGTACTTTTTTTTGGAGCTTGTTGCTCATTCTACTTAAGTGTTCCACACCCCTATAAACCACTCTAGTTGTGCCACCAAAAATGCACCTGATATTTTGGGCAACAGCCTTTCAGTGTAGGAAGGAAAGTCAAAGCATGCATTTTTTTTTTTTCATTTCAAAGTCAAACCAAGCATTTACTTGGTTTCATAAATTCATACAACACTGAGAGAGTTCTGTAAAAGTTGTTGCTATTTTTCCTTGACAGAAATGAGAGAAGGGGAGAACATCCTCTGGGTGATTAGAAGGACATCATTAATGGCTTGGTCATCAGTTTGAATTTGACTCCTATTTTATTCTTCTGATTATTTATATATTTCCTTCAGTATCAAATATTACTGCTCAAATTGCTAAGTTTAGATAGTCAAGAAATCTAACTTGGGATCCTGATGAATACTGCATTTTTAGAAAAGAATTTTAAAAAGCAGATCTATATATCTGAGCTGAGAAACTCCATCAAAACATTCAAAGGTTATGTACCAGTGATCAATTCTCACAAACAGCTGAAGTAAGCCTACTATTATTGCTGTGGTGGCCCTAGTTCTGAACCAGCATGGTATGGAACAATACATTTACATATTTAAATAGGGGAGAAAGAAAGCGTAATTTGCAATCACTAACCTATAACAGCAAAGTGGCTGAAGTCATGCATGCACATTAAAACTCATACACATTAGAAGCAACTTCTGGGTTAGTCAATTTCACTCCTAAAGAAACTTTAAAAGCCATACTGTGAAGCACTGCTAAAATGGAGTTGACTTTTGCTGCTTTGCCATATGCTCAGATATGTGGATATGAACTCATCCTTTCATGTACACTTTGTTCTTTAAAACATGTCAAGAACAGTTCAAAACTGCTGTAACTATGGGGTTATGCAAATTACAAGTGGCAAGATCTATTCAAAAACTGCCCACAAGAGTCACAATAAAATGTATGCAAATCTACTGCAACAATGAGGGGATCATGCAGCTAGCTGGAAGCTAGTTACAACTTTTTCCAGGTGCTTCTTGAAAAGCAACAGAGTAACTTGTAAGAAAAAAATAACTAACGTGTGCACTGTGAGTAGTTCTGCAATACCACATGCAACTTTTCAGAAAGCTAAAATCTGTACACAGGCCAACATTATTCATTTTGCTATTGCTTAAATAAAAGTAACTATGCAAAACTTTTCAGATAAAAGCCGTTCTCCTCACGGTATGGGATCAACCAAAACAAAGAGATTAAGTTATAACAAGGCAAAAACCAGGACAGCAGTGGTTTAGGGCCAAACTAGATGTGCCATAAAGTTGTGCGTTGTTTCTGTTAAATGAGTTTTGTTAAACTCATTTGTTTTGGTTAAATGACAAGCAGATATGGAAGACCGATCAGAAGCAAAAAAAGTACTGGATGATGACCTACTTAACTCCTTTCATCCATGCCTGCTAATAATCCTTCAACTGCTTTCTCACTCTCTCTGCCTTTTAGCCCACAAGGAGACACAGTGCAGGTTGTGTATGCAACTTTCAGTAGACTAAGTGCTAGAAAAATGGTGAAGCAGCTCAATTTCCCTCACTTCTCCCTCCCTCCCAATCACAGCTTTCCATTTTTCTTTTTAAAGGGAAAAAAGTCACATCACATTTATTTGGTCCTAAATAGTACAAAACATGAAATTGCTAGATATAATTTTCTTGGTGATCCTATCAATACCATTAACTGAAAGAAGAAAAAAATACATTTCATCAAATAAATGATTCATTTAAAAATCAGATTTAAGGTATTCCAGGTTTTCCTGTCTTTTTTTTTTTTTTTTTTTTTTGACAAAGCAGACTATCACAAATATTCTTCTAAAACCATGAAATTGGTATGTTCATCCTGGAGGAGAGAAGGCTGAGAGGGGATATGATAGCACTCTTCAAATATTTGAAGGACTATCTTATGGAAGAAGGGACAAATTTGTTCTCAACTGCCTCTGAAAGTAGAACTAGAACAAACGGGTACAAACTGCGAGAGAAGATTCCAACTGGATACAAGGAAAAAATTCCTGACAGTAAAGGTGGTTCAGCAGTAAAACAATTGCCGAGGGAAGTGGTGGACTCTCCCTCAGTGGAGATCTGCTGGAAAGGCTCTAGGAGGATTTCTCGCTACAGGAAGGGGGTTAGACTAGATGACCTATCAGACCCAACTTTATGATTCTATATTCCAAAATACAAGCATGCCCCGTATTCACAGGGGTTACATTCGAGAACCCCCCACAGTCGAGTGAAACTGTGGTTATGGGTGACAGCCTCCCCTCCGCCCTAAGGAGCTGAGGGAAGCTCTGCTCCCCTCACTTCTAGAGGGTCTTCTGATCCCAACAACTGTCCGTGACCTCTGCCGTGCTCAGACTGAGCGCCAGTGGTTAAAAAAATAAAAAAATCACTTCCAGTTTCTTTGGGAAACCAGAAGAGACTTTTTAATGCATTATAAAGCATTAGGAAGACCTGGAGGGCCTTATAAGGCATTAAAAAGTCACTTTCGGTTTCACGGAGAAACCAGAAATGACTTTTATCTCTAGGCTCACTCTGAGCCTGGCAGAAGCCACAGAAGATTGTCTGCGACCTCTATTGGACTCAGGGGACCCTCCAGACTCGATCTGCAGATAACTGAAACAGTGCATATGGGATCCGTGAATACAGGGCCTCCCTGTACACGCTTATCATTATAGACTTTCTATCCCATGCAACAGAAAGTGGCTTATAATATTTAAAAAAATAATCAAATCCAAAATACGACAATATAAACAAAATGAACAGCTCTTCAAAAGAATATTGAACATCAAGGTAGGCTAAAATAACAGATTAAAACTTATTAAACTTTGCTGACATAAAATGGTCTTCACTGTCCATCTAAATGTGGGTTCAGGAATGCCTCTCTCTTGCTAGGCTTTTTTAGAATTTGGGTATCACGGTGAAAAAGAACTTGGTCAAAGGTATCTATCTGCTGTGCTTCAGATGGTGAAGGGACTTCAATGTAGAACAGACTGCTTAGGCAGGCTCATGCTGCTGCATTGAGAATGAATGCAAAGCCCCCCAAAACAGACAAAAATCTCCTGATTTTTTTTTAAAAAAACAAAAACTATGAAAGGGTTAAAAAAATTATACACCCAATGCAATACAATACCATATTTTACAAATTGTAGTCTATTCCCTGAGTATTGCTTATGTTATTAATTTAACACAAGAAGATGCCCGATTCATCAAATTCAGTGCAGAAATTGAAACCATAAAAGCAGAAACCAGCAGGGAGACAGTAACGCAGCAGCATGAGACACCACGGTACAATCACACATGGAATAGGGGATTGGGAAAAGTACATTCCAAAAGGTGCTTCATGCTAAACTCTGGGTGCTGGGGACTGAGTCCAAGCTTCAGAGTAACACCAACCAGCTCATACACTCCCATTCCAACAAGTGTAAGATTACTAGCTGAGATGCCTGTGTTACAAATCCTTGCGGATTTACGAATATTGCAAGACAGTTTAAAAAGTAAATTCTACTGCCATAACACAATGCATCAAAAACACTAGCCAATAACACCATTTACAATGGCTACCGGTATCTATTGCAGGGGTGTCCAAAGTTTTTGGCAGGAGGGCCACATTGTCTCTCTGACACTGTGTCGGGGGCCGGGGGGGGGGGAAAGAATTAATTTACATTTCAAATTTGAATAAATTTACATAAGTTTACATAAATGAATATATTAAAGATGAACTTATATGAATGAATAACGGTCTTGCAATAACTCAAGGCCTATAAAAGACCTTGCACAAAGCAAGGCTGGCCTTTCCTTTGCTGCTGCTACTGCATCACAGATGTGAAACAGCAAACAGTGGAGGGAGCCCTCATCCCACAGCTCACCGAGAGGTCAAAGAGTTGCCCTCACACTGAGAGCAGTTTCATCGGGACACTGTGGGCTCCAACAAATCACCGGAGGGCCAGAGGCTCACTGGAGACTGGGAGCTCCCTGAGGGTCGCGTTGAGAGGCCTTGAGGGCCGCAAGTGGCCCCACGGCCAGGGTTTGGGCACCGCTGATCTATAGGATGGAAACTGAGAGTAAATACTAAGTGCTGCAGATCATGGATAGATTTCACCTTTCATATATTTCAGTTCTATTGACTTGTTGCTCTACGACATTAATTATCTTGCTACCAACTACAGGTCCAGCCTATTTATACACGGATTTGACTCAACACGAATGGCCCCTGCAAATGAGAAGAAATGTGCTGATCCTGGAGAAGGGGAAAAATGTATCCCTTTAAAATCAGTTTTAAAAACTGAACAGTCCTTTAACAATAGCCTCCTTAATGAGAGAGAGGGGGCAGCTGGCTGACAATCCATCAATCCTTCTCTCTCCAGCGGACCCCTCCCTTCCCCCAGCACGTAAAAGAAAGGTGATAGCTTTGCATTGGTGAAGGTAGGGACTGAGTGAAGCGCTTGGAGGATGACTGATTGATGGACTGTCTTCTTAATGACTCTTATCTTAGAGTCAAAATGTCAGCAAGGCTTTTTTTAAATCACTGGAGCAAAGAAACTTTGTTTTTCAAATTGATTTGCTATAGTTCGTTTTTTTGCCATCTATGCGAGTGCTTGGAATGGAACCCAAGCGAATAATTAGTCTCAACCTGTACTGCTAATCAAAACCAGACATTAAATTTTAGCCACAAACTTTGGAAAGGATGTCAATTTACTTTTATAATAATTTTCAGCTTTCCCAGTCATTGTAACTTGAAATGACCGTATCAGAATACATGATCAAATGGAGTTGCAAAGCCCAGTATCTTTAGGAATGACATACAGAAACTGTGCTGGTAGGAGATAACTGGATTTCCTTTCTAGGTGGGAAAGGCATTATTCTAGGTGTGGCCATAGTTAGTCCACTAATGAGGCATGGTGAAGTGGTTGCTACAGTGACAGATTGGCAGGAGGAAGTGGTCTGGCGGACAGTGCCATTTGTGTGCCCTATGCCCACCACTTTGCCCACATATCCATCTTGGCCTGGGTCCATACTGCATCAACCACTGCTCTTCCTTGTCCTAAACCTTCCCTCTCATACACATCATGGCTTGTAACATGTGATGGATTTTTCCTCCAGAAATTTGTCCAATCCCCTTTTAAAGGCATCCAGACAGATGCCATCACTGCATATTGTGACAAGGAGTTCCACTGACTAACTACAAGATGGGTAAAGAAATATTTTATTTTGTCTATCCTAACTCTCCAAACACTCAATTCCAGTGGCTGTCCCCTGGTTCTGGTGTTGGGCTCATAGTTGGTTTTTGCTTCTTCTTTAATTAGAATTGCTTCTGTCTCTAAAACAGAAACACTCTCTTTATAAAGACACTTATCAGGTCATAAATTAAAAACTCATGTCCCCCCCCCCCATTCTAGGTGGGACAGTGCTCTAGGTAGGGCAATGCAGCCACTGATCCCATCCTGGCTACAGACTCTGTCAGGGCTATGCAGCGTGCACAACCCGCAGATGATGTAGTGCAGCGAACTGCTGGTACCAGCAGTGATCCAAGATAGCTCAGAGAAGGAATGAAAACACAAGCCAGGCAGATTTCCACCACTAAGCTGTGTTTACATATAGTACAGATAGCTGTTCTCACCGGCAGCGAAACAGCAAGCACAGTCTTCAGATACACCAACATACATTCATGCACTTCTCAACTCCTCACAACGACCCAGGAGGGTAGGCCTGGCAGGCTCCCTTTTATACTTCCCCTGACCAATCAGGTAAGGGAAGACATCATACCCATTACCTCATCCTCTCATGACTCTCTTGCATCATCCTCCCAAGAGGCACTTGTCCCTCTACCATAGACTTGCATTGGGGTTGCAAAGTCACAGTGACTCAGCCCATTTATACAGTCATGATTGATCAGTCCAGGGTCACATGGTACATATGCCTTCTGCCTTACTCTGGCCATGAGATTACACACAGATACAGGCTCCAGGCTTCCAGGCCTTGCCATGCTCAGGCAGGAAATTTCCTCAGGTTGTGCCAAACTGTCCTGACAGTCTTGTGTGTGGGCAACATTCCAATTCGTTTGTTGTATTAGTGCTGCCTTCATATACATTTCTGGAAAAAACAGACGAAAACTAATTTTTAAATTAAGTTATACAGAAAATTATTCTTTATTTTTAAAGTGTTACAGTGAGGGAAGATAAGCAAATGGATAGACTGTTGAAGAGAGGAGTACAAGAGACGAGCATATAAAATAGGGGTGCCCAAACATTTTGGCAGGAGGACACATCATCTCTCTGACACTGTCGGGGGCTGGGAAAAAAAAATTAATTTGCATTTTAAATTTGAATAAATTTACATAAATGAATTTATTAGCGATGTAACTTAACATCTGAATGTTGTTGTTTCTTGAAAGATAGAACCTTCTTTCAAATTGTAAAAATTAATTAGCCTGCCTTGAATATGTAAACCGCCTTGAATAAAGTCCGAGGAGAAATCTGAGGACCAAGAAAGGCGGAATAGAAATACCTGTATTATTATTATTATTATTATTATTATTATTATATGAATGAATGACGATCTTGCAGTAGCTCAAGGCCTATAAAAAGCCTTGCACAAAAGCCTTTCCTTCGCTGCCACTGCTGCATCACAAACGTGAAACAGCAAGCAATGGAGGGAGCCTTGTCCACAGCTCAGGTGAGCGGTCGAACAGTTGTCCTCACGCTGAGAGCAGTTGCGTCGGGCCAGCAAGGGCTCCAGCACGTCTCCAGAGGGCCAGAGGCTCATTGGAGACTGGAGGCTCCCCACGGGCCGGATTGGGAGCCCCTGAGGGCCGCAAGTGGCCCCCAGGCCAGGGTTTGGGCACTCCAATATAGAAGAAGACACACCTCTTTCTATGGGGGAGAGCAAACATATCACATCCCCTCAATCAAGGTCCAGATGCCTGTTGAAGCTATTATTATTTATACCACTCCATCCAGATATGTGGTACTTTACTTAAAGTGAAAAGACAAATCTTGAAGATTCATTAGGGAGATAACAGAAGAAGGGGAAGCATAGATGGAGTAAAATGCCAGGAAAGAGTATATTATAATTTATCAAGTACACACAGGCTTAATTACAGTGTAGTATAGGAACTAGGTCAAAGGCTTCATGGAAAAGATGGGTTTGACAAGAAATAAAGGAAATAAAGAAGGTGGCATAACAAATATTGTGGGAATCTGTTCCAAGCACAAGGGGCGGCAAGGGATACAAAGCAAAGTTAATGGGTGGACACAAAGCAAAGTTAATATTTTCTTGGTAATATTCTTAAACACGTGAATCAGTTTTCATACAACAAAAGTGTCTGTATCTTGCTGTGTCAAAGCTGTATTACCAAGCTAGAGCTCTCTCCAAGCAGTATGTCATTAATACATCCATTATATAAGCTACAAACTAATAGTTGCTAAAATAATTCTGCAACTGAAATTTCTGAGATGCAAGTTAGCCTTTGGACTTAACACCTAAACTCTCACTTTTCACCTGTTCACTGCTTCCTATATCAACTCTTTCCTTAACACACAAGGACTTTGTACCTATTCTACTTTTGCATCCAAGTAAATTTCCCCTAGGCTTCAGCTTAGGTTTTCATTCTTCCTTATTTTCATTATACTTGAAGGTTATACAGTTAAAATTACTAATTTTTATTTGAACATTTATATTAAGCTGCTGAGATTTTTAGCAGCTTAGCAGCCTTATTTCCATGTAAGAGAGTAAGCCTCTTAGATTCTGCACACGGGTTTCTCATCTAAAATGAAAGATTTTAGAAATGAATTGAAAGATAATGCCGAGTTAACAATACATTCTAAACTAAAGATTCAGTGTTGATTTGTGCAGTGCCGCCTGTTTTGCAGCTTCCTAAATTCAGTCTCTCTCAAGTGCTTTGACATCATTACCAATGAATGGAACAAAAAAATGAAAATAGTTATAGTTAGTCTATTTCAAAGATGTTCATTGCTAAAAGTATATTTTTTCTTAGAACAAACAAAATAAAAAGTTCAGGGCCAAAGTAATAACTAGATAACAACCTCAATAACTAGACCTCAACCAAAAGTGTAGATGTAAACAACCAAATATCTAGTTAATGTCTGGATTTCAGATCTGTGATTCAAACCCATCTATAGCTACAAACCATTTATTTTAGGTTTTTTCTGGAAAGCATATGAAGTAAAATTCAGAAGATGAGACATTTCTGTGGTAGTTAACAGATTCAAGATTATCTGAAAAATTCAAGAGAATAAAAGTTTATTGGAGACAATGATTTATGAATCATAACCATTGGTAATATTAATACTAAAATAATATCATTATCTAAATAAAGTAGCCACGCACTATACAAAGAAGAAATTAACAAGCAGGCGTAAACTGCAACAACAGCAGCATAATGAAACTTCTTAAAATTTACAAATAAGAAATGCTGGATTGGGTTTACAGAACAGGGAAGAGGAAAATTTTCCCATAATTTTCAAGGAGCAGGAATCTGATTTGTCATATTAAAGAGAGGATCCACAATCAACAGGATCTAACAATCCCTCCAAAGCAGAAACAGAAAGAACAGTTTCTAAAACCAGCTGACGAAAAAAAATGGATACTAGAAGAACTAGATCAGGGGCATCAAATATAAGGCCTGCAGGCTAAATGTGACTCCCAGAAGCAATTTATCTGCTCCCCATTATAATTGGGCTCTCCCAGCTTCATAATTGGTCTCTCTTATATCTTGAAAATATGAACAAGATTTGCACATTTTCTCTTCTGTTATTTACAGCTAATGAGTTTCTATGTGCGAACGAAGTGCTTATTTCTGGACATTATCTGCTTAATGATGTCACTTTCTGCTTAATGATGTCACTTCCGAGTCTTAGCAGGCACCATGAATGCTAAATTTGACCTTCTGTAAGAAATAAGTTTGACATCCCTCAACTAGATTGTCTTTTTATATCTGTCACGACAAATTGTCAAGACCTGTAGTTGCAGTGAATTCATTGAAAAACAACACTTACACGCTGGACTACATCTAATACTGGTGAAATTTCTCCAGCATTATTCAAAGTATTCCAAGAAATTCTATGGCCCAATGGTTCAAATTTTCAAGTACAGTAACAAGCTGAAATTAAATCCGGATAAGACAGAGGCTCTCCTGGTTCGGAAATCCTCGATGCAGGTGCTGGATTATCGACTTGCTCTGAATGGGGTTGCACTCCCTCTGAAGGAGCAGGTTCGCAGCTTGGGGGTCCTCCTGGATTCGCAGCTGCTCCTGGATTCCCAGGTGGCGGCTGTGGCTAGGGGGGCCTTTGCTCAGCTTCGGCTGGTGCGCCAGCTGCGACCGTACTTGGATCGTGCAGACCTGGCCACGGTGATCCATGCCACGGTGACATCGAGGTTAGATTACTGTAACGCGCTCTATGTGGGGCTGCCCCTGAAGACGGTTCGGAAACTACAATTAGTACAGAATGTGGCGGCCCGTGTGGTCACCGGAGCCAGGCGGTTTGACTCTGTCAGCCCGCTTCTCCGGGGGCTGCATTGGCTGCCCATTCGTTTCCGGGCCCAATTCAAGGTGCTGGTTTTGACCTTTAAAGCCCTATACTGCTCTGGGCCAGGATATCTTAGAGACCACCTACTCCCGTACAATCCGGCTCGCCATCTCAGGTCATCAGAGAAGGCCTTTTTGCAAGTGCCGCCACCCAAGGAGGTCCGGGGGGTGGCTGCAAGAAATAGGGCCTTCTCGGTAGTGGCACCAACATTATGGAACTCCCTTCCCCTTGACTTGAGAATGGCTCCCTCTCTTGAGAGCTTTCGGCGAGGCCTGAAAACACTGTTGTTTAAACAAGCCTTCTGATTTCTGGCCTTCTTAACTTTTTATACATCTTTTAGTTTTACAGGCTTGATTCCTCGGTGATCTGCTCTTTTACTCTTTTAATCTGACTACTGTTTTTATGGCCCTGTAGTGTGTTTTTAAATGTTTTTATCTGTTTGTATTAATGTTTTTTAAATTCTATTGTTTTTAATATGTTGTTAGCCGCCCTGGGTCCCGTTAGGGAGAAGGGCGGGATAAAAATAAAGTTTTATTATTATTATTATTATTACAGTACCAGCAACCTGAAGTTACCTTCTTAAATACATTTAATGCTGGTAAAGTTTTTCTATGGCTCATGTGAGAAATTCACCAAAAAGGGCATACATTGATCCCTTCTATCCTCCTTGAAGCAACCTTAGCAACTTTTTTGGGTTGCTGGTTATATAGGCATGGCCTTTTTAACATCTTTTCTACATCTTTTAGTATGTTTTTACAGGCCTGATTCCTTTATGATCTGCTGCTCTATGCTCTTTTTACCTGACTTTTTATCTGACTACTGTTTTTTTATGGTATCTGTCAATGTGTTAATATGTTTTTATCTGTTTGTTAAATTATGTTTTAATCTGCTTTTAACCTATTGTAAGCTGCCTTGGGTCCCTTTGGGGAGAAGGGCGGGGTATAAATAAAATTATTATTATTATTTTAGGCATACATGTGCTACTGATGCAGACAAAGATTCATTTTTCAGGCCAGCTTTTTATCTCAGTGCTAAACACTTCTACTTGGTATTGTGCTAACAATTTACAACATTTACAACCCACCTGAACTGTCAGAAATATGCTTCATCTGTTTGCAGGTCACATGGAACAGCACATAGTTGTCTAATAATCAAGAGATTTTCAGACTAGGGTAAAATGCTTGATATGATGAACATGCTCATGGTTCCCATCAGTTTCCAGGAAGATAAACTCAGCATATTGATTGAGGCACGAATGTCTCTTCATAAAATCATTAATTTCTGTATTTTAATTCATAATAGAAACACACCAGAGCTAAAACTCACATAATTAAAACTATGCTAAAAACTATGTTCTCCCTATCTTTGGAGATATAGTTCTCTACATATATGGTAAGTATTGTATTATTATCACTAGTAGTTTTTCAAAACAATGTCAATACTACCCAGTCAGTCTACTGCAAAGACATGGTCCTTGTTGTGTGGTTGCAATTTTGTGCCCTGATTCTTACTAAGCCAGCAACATGTTGCATGGCCATGTTGCATGGCCAGCAACATTAAGGGGAATAATAAAAGCTTCTTCAAATATGTTAGAAGCAGGAAACCTGCCAGAGAAGCGGTTGGCCCTCTGGATGGTGAGGGAGGGAAAGGGGAGATAAAAGGAGACTTAGAGATGGCAGAGAAATTAAATGAGTTCTTTGCATCTGTCTTCACGGCAGAAGACCTCGGGCAGATACCGCTGCCTGAACGGCCCCTCCTGACCGAGGAGTTAAGTCAGATAGAGGTTAAAAGAGAAGATGTTTCAGACCTCATTGATAAATTAAAGATCAATAAGTCACCGGGCCCTGATGGCATCCACCCAATAGTTATTAAGGAATTGAAGAATGAAGTTGCAGACCTCTTGACTAAGGTATGCAACTTGTCCCTCAAAACGGCCATGGTGCCAGAGGATTGGAGGATAGCAAATGTCACGCCTATTTTTAAAAAGGGAAAGAGGGGGGACCCGGGAAACTATAGGCCGGTAAGCCTAACATCCATACCGGGTAAAATGGTGGAATGCCTCATCAAAGATAGGTTCTCAAAACACATAGATGAACAGGCCTTGCTGAGGGAGAGTCAGCATGGCTTCTGTAAGGGTAAGTCTTGCCTCACAAACCTTATAGAATTCTTTGAAAAGGTCAACAGGCATGTGGATGCGGGAGAACTCGTGGACATTATATATCTGGACTTTCAGAAGGCGTTTGACACGGTTCCTCACCAAAGACTACTGAAAAAACTCCACAGTCAGGGAATTAGAGGACAGGTCCTCTCGTGGATTGAGAACTGGTTGGAGGCCAGGAAGCAGAGAGTGGGTGTCAATGGGCAATTTTCACAATGGAGAGAGGTGAAAAGCGGTGTGCCCCAAGGGTCTGTCCTGGGACCGGTGCTTTTCAACCTCTTCATAAATGACCTGGAGACAGGGTTGAGCAGTGAAGTGGCTAAGTTTGCAGACGACACCAAACTTTTCCGAGTGGTGAAGACCAGAAGTGATTGTGAGGAGCTCCAGAAGGATCTCTCCAGACTGGCAGAATGGGCAGCAAAATGGCAGTGCGCTTCAATGTCAGTAAGTGTAAAGTCATGCACATTGGGGCAAAAAATCAAAACTTTAGATATAGGCTGATGGGTTCTGAGCTGTCTGTGACAGATCAGGAGAGAGATCTTGGGGTGGTGGTGGACAGGTCGATGAAAGTGTCGACCCAATGTGCGGCGGCAGTGAAGAAGGCCAATTCTATGCTTGGGATCATTAGGAAGGGTATTGAGAACAAAACGGCTAATATTATAATGCCGTTGTATAAATCGATGGTAAGGCCATACCTGGAGTATTGTGTCCAGTTCTGGTCGCCGCATCTCAAAAAAGACATAGTGGAAATGGAAAAGGTGCAAAAGAGAGCGACTAAGATGATTACGGGGCTGGGGCACCTTCCTTATGAGGAAAGGTTACGGCATTTGGGCCTCTTCAGCATAGAAAAGAGACGCCTGAGGGGGGACATGATTGAGACATACAAAATTATGCAGGGGATGGACAGAGTGGATAGGGAGATGCTCTTTGCACTCTCACATAATACCAGAACCAGGGGACATCCACTAAAATTGAGTGTTGGGCGGGTTAGGACAGACAAAAGAAAATATTTCTTTACTCAGCGTGTGGTCGGTCTGTGGAACTCCTTGCCACAGGATGTGGTGATGGCGTCTAGCCTAGATGCCTTTAAAAGGGGATTGGACAAGTTTCTGGAGGAAAAATCCATTATGGGGTACAAGCCATGATGTGTATGCGCAACCTCCTGATTTTAGAAATGGGTTATGTCAGAATGCCAGATGCAAGGGAGGGCACCAGGATGAGGTCTCTTGTTATCTGGTGTGCTCCCTGGGGCATTTGATGGGCCGCTGTGAGATACAGGAAGCTGGACTAGATGGGCCTATGGCCTGATCCAGTGGGGCTGTTCTTATGTTCTTATGTTCTTATAAGCCCAGTTGCCAAAGCATTTTGAGTTTTAGCTCACATAATTAATGGGAGCTAATTTAATTAAAATGAAACCTTCACTATTGCATAGTGTTATGTACATGTGTGCACCACTTTGCAACCTTCCAGCTTATGCTGGGATTGCATAACCGACGACCACGTGTAGTCACATGGTCATTGGGGGTGCACACCCCAACCCTCTGAAAGCGAGGGGATGCTCTGCTCCTCTCCCCTCTGGTGGGTTGTCTGAGCTCCCAGAGGCAGCGCATGCCCACGTACTCCATCTGCAATGCTCAGACTGAGGGAAATCACATTTCTTGCACTATTTCTGGTTTCCTCCATGAAACCGGAAGTCGCAAGAGAGACGTGTGCATGCTGCCTCTGGGAAGCTCAGACAACCCTCCAGAGGGGAGGGGAGCAGAGCATCCCCTTTCCTGCGGAGGGACCGGGTTGAGTCAAGTCCCACTTGACAACGGGGATTGCGGTCCCAATCCCTGTCATTATGCGGCGCATGACTGTATATGGCTATGAATATGGCTATGAGAAAACAAGGGAAGATTTCATTTTCTGTACAAAAAAGAAACTTAGGGCCCAGTCCTATCCAACTTTCCAGTGCTGATACAGCTGCAGTGCGGTCCTGAGGTAAGGGCAAAAACATTCCGTTACCTTGAGGTGACGGTCCGTGATGGTCCCCACTCTGCAGGATGCGGTGCACACCCTGTTGGCATGGCTGCATTAGCACTGGAAAATTGGATAGGATTGGACCTTGAAAGGGATTACTTCTTGCTAGCCCTCATTTTACAAAGATTTGTAAAGTAAGTATTCACATTAGGATAGAAGCAACATGTAAAACAAAAATACAATCTACCTATTGCCTCAGGTAACTGCAAAGAGTTGTTAAAATCCAGAGGATTCCAAATAACCAGCCCATCTAAATCTAGCCATTTCACAAGTACTTGAAATAATTTTTAAAAGCAGATGTCCTTATTAGTTGCTCATGGTCAGGCAAACTTTAGAGAAAACCAAACCTCTTGTATGTATCATAATTTTAGAGTGAATACTGAAACACGAAAAGACACACAAAAATGAGTGGCTCAGTTTCTGCACTTGAGCAGTCAGGTACATCATTCAGTATCAAGGCAGAACTTTTGTCTTGGCAAGCCTTTTTGAAGTTTCCTGTCTCTTCCAGCATATTTCCAAATTTAGAAGGCTCTAAGCAAGCCTTTTGCAACTCTTCCCATGAGGGTTTGTGCTAGGAAAGCCTGAAGCCCAATCAGCTAGAAGCAGGAAGTGAAACAGCTCAGCAAGCTGAATATACTACAAAAGAGATGTGGGAAGGAAAAGGAGAGGCAAATCCTAGAAATCACTGCTCAGATGCGTTATTCAGTCACTATCTTTCAGCCTTAAACAATCTAACTTACCCAACAGAGCACACAGGAAAGCACTCTTTTTACTGAAAAATGTTATAAACTCACTTTCTATTTTCTGTTATAAAAAGCAGGGTATCATATTTACTCATTTCATGCTCACACAGAATGGCATAGCTATGAGTAAATACAGTATGTATCCACAAGTATTTACAGAGCCATGTCAGCAAATACTTGTAGGTGTGGCCTATATATACAGACATAAAACAACAGGAGTCAGAGGTAAATGGGAGACTGCTTTGGAAGTTAAAAAAAAAATCTGGAGAAAGTTTGGTGCTTTCTGCCTTGTTTGCTGTCTTCTTTCCGTGAACAATTACGCTGGCAAGATGTGGGAAGTACAACTAAAAATCATAAACATCTGTATTCAGGGATATTAATCATCTCGAGGGAAAACTAATCTTTTCCCCCTTCTCCTATTCCTTCCAGCTGCTGCCATGCCTCCTTCCCCTGCCAGTATATTCTGTGAAGGGGATAAGTAGAGTCAGTAAATCACTGAGTGTAGCAGACACTACACCCACCCACTCCCAGAGGTGGAGTTCTGGCAATGAGATAACCCAGTTACAGGGTAGCAGGAGGAATGGGAGGCATTTACTGGAGAATATTGGAGCATGTGGAGCATATTGAGAGCCAGGATGGTAAAGTGGTTTAGAAGTTGGAATTAGACCTGGAAGATCATGGTTCAAAATCCCAGCTTGGCCATGAAGCTTCCTGGGCGACCTAGAGCACAGGGTTGTATTGAGAAGGGTTGTTGTGAGGACAAAGTGAGAAGAGGTACCATGTACACCCAAACTCTTAAGAGGAAGGGTGGTATAAAAAGGTGAATGAATAAATACATGTGACAATATATGGAAGATGTGGGTTAAACCTGCATATTTATGAAGCAATTGTCACATGTGTCCTGTATCTGTGTCATCTGAGTATTTGTGGTAATATATCCAAGAAATAAAATAAGAGAAAAGACATTTAGATTTAAGTTTTTCACAAAGTGCCATATGGTCAAATGCAACCTTTTAAAACATTTAGTATACCTCTGACTGCTTGCAGCTGAATGTTTAGTGCTACACTCTATGATATTTCTATCTACTGACATTTTAACAAGAAGATCTGAAACCAGTGTTGCACATTAAATTAAGCTTCAGTTGCTCAGACATCATGTCAAAACATGATTAAGAAAGTTTGGGCCCAATCCTATCCAACTTCCTAGTCCTGATACAGCTGCAATGCAGCCCTGAAGCATGGAAACAAACTTTTACATTGAAGAGGCCTCAGTGACCGACCCCCCCCCCCCCCAGGATGCAGCACATGCATTATCAGCACTGGGAAGTTAGATAGGATCAGGCCCATTAATCATGGTTAGGTGTAATATCCGAATTAACTGTAGTTGGTCATCAGTCAGCAATCAACAATCAGAAACCATAGTCTGAGTTTGCAAACCATTTGGTTAAAATGGATTTTACTAACTACTGTTTGGCATGATGACTGAACAAACTATACTTACAATCGCTATCCACTGCCAGAAGCCACTGCACCTTAGAGGTTAGAGCAGCTATTTTCAGCCAATGTGCCACAGCATGGTGTGCCATGAGTGGTCCACAGGTGTGCCACAGGAATTTGGGGCATGGTAATTTATTAGTATGGCCACTGGGGATGTGAGCAGTCTGATGTACCTTGTCAAAAAACAGATGGTGTGCCTTGAAAATTTTAGTGCCTTCTCAGTGTGCTGTGAGATGAAAAAGGTAGAAAATTGCTGGGCTAGAGTGCTGAGAAGGTAGAAAATACAAGTCAATGAGGAGCTCTAAACCATGGTTTATCGATGTTTATTGGAAAGCTATCCACAAAGCATGGTTTGGGTTCTACTTTGTGGAACACAAAGCACTGCTTAACATAATGTCTGAATTGAGTCAATGTTTTATCATGAATAACTTTTCTAAAGCGATAAACAGAGCCCCATCAACAGAACCCGACAGACACTTAACAACAAAGATACATATGGAACAAAGACCAACAATAGACAAAACTGTCCCATTTTATATGCCTCAGGGAACATAAGGAATTTTGGCTTTTAGCAGAACAAGCATAAATGTCTGCTGGTGACTCAAGCTCTCACACGCACATTAACATTCCCAAAATCACTACAAGTTTTTCAAGTTAAACAATTTTATGTTTAAAAAAATGGAAATAAATAACCATTTATATTACCAGTGGCATTTGTTTCCACTGCTCTTGCACTACAGCAATGCACAATGTTTCTGTTCTTCTTTACCTCGCCCTTACACCAGGCTGCAAACCGACTGACTCCTCAGAGTCTCACACTACTGAAATTAAACTCAGACCCAACCATGGCCAGAAGCCAAATGCCAGCCTAGTGCCAATGCCTGGATGCTGTAATGCAAAGTGATAATGCATCTCACACTGGAAGCTTCGGTTCACCCTGTACCACACCACACGGTGCCAGGAGGCTCTCAGACTTATTGCTTCAGGGAGGAGAAAAGAAATCTACAGTATTTCCGTAATTTTTCAACATGTTCTTTGTAGCTCCTTTAAAACCACATCAAGGGCACTTCTGGGATTCAATGTTTAAAGTGTGCATTCCTTAATTATTTCTTCTACTGAATAGCTGAGGTCTGAATTTGAGAACAGTGGGCACAGTAAAGTTTGTCTTTTGTGGAACACGGACTGGAAAATGAAGGGCCCCCCCCCTCCACCGCCAACACATACACACTGCTACTCCCTGCATAAATCAAGCTCTTTTAAAAACCCTCTTCTCAGAACACTGCCTTTTTAATATTATCCCTAAATCAATCATTCATTTAAGAGTTAAAATTTTAGCACTGACCAATTTTGCTTTAAAAAAAGATATCTGTCAATTGAAAACTATCAGTCTGTTCAGAACAGCTTTTAACACATTCAGATTTTTTTTGTCATAGAATATTCTATTTATTTCCCAGCAGCTGGTGTCAAAAAAGTTGTTGTTTTTAAATATTACTCTTAAATAAATAAAATCTGTTTTCATATTGTGTAAAATTAGTTTTGCCTGCTGTGAGTTTGTGGCATTATGAAGTGATCAGTTCTCTCCATGAATTATTTAAAGTAAGGCTATCAAATAAACCTGACGGAAGCGAAGTATAATATGTATCATTTGTATAAATCTGGCATTTGTGCATGTACACAGTGGAGATCTTACTTGCCCCTTCACAGACAGTTGCTACAATTCTTGTCCTGCCTGCTTTACAGAAGATGAAGGCATATTCTGCTGTTGTACATGTGTGGCCCTGCACCAATTTTCCAGAAGCACACTAGATACTTGCTTTGATGGTACTGAAATGTATTTAAATATCTTTCCTGGCTGTTCACACAGGTAATTGCTTTTCAACTGGCCTTGGGTGGCATTAAACTCTTTATTTATTCTTTATTTTAATTTCTGGTTTGACAGTGCCTCATACTTATATCAAACAGTACTGGTATTGTTAGCAGTTGGAGTCTTAAAATTACCCTGTCTTTCAGGGAATCTATAACTGTATAGCCATAATTATTCTCACATCTTATACTCACTGCCATTTTTGGAAGGAAGTAAGGGTTTAATGAATCTATCTAGCTCAAGAGAGAAAATATACTATGTCAGCTCTGGAATGACTTTTAAGGCAAAATGGTTATAATGACAGCACCAAGAGATAAACTGAGGGCAATCAAGCATTATAATAACGAAGAACGAATAAGTGATCAAAAATTGTGTGGAATGTTTTTGTATGTATTATGTATACTAGTTACTGGACCGCCATGCTGGTTCTCTAGGTTGCTTCCCCCCAACCACCATTTTTCATGTTTTTTATTCAAATAAAATTAGCAAAGGAAATATGTAATCCCAACAAGTCATGACAGCTTGAATCTACACCAGGGGTCTCCAAACCCTGGCCCAGGGGCCAGATGCAGCCCGCATCAAGCCTCTTTCCGGCCCACGTCCAACCTCTAGTTCCATGAAAGCCTCTGGTCCACTCAACTGAACATGACCAGAACTGTGCTCTGATTGTTTCTGGAGGGTGTTCTGAGGGCCAGAGAGGTTGAATGAATGAGCCCATTCATTCATTCATTTATTCACTCATCCAAGTTCCATCTCTAATTTATTTATTTAAATTTTATATTTAAATTTTTTCCGGCCTTCCATACCATGCCAGATATCTAATGCGGCCCTCTGGCCAAAAAGTTTGGAGATTCCTGATCTACACTTCAGATATAGATTGCAAATGCACAGATTATAAACAGTGCCATCTGTATAGACACTGCAATGCAAGAATCTCCCAAAAACTGCCCCAATGCCAATTTGCCTCCTTGCTGTGGCACTGTGACTTCATCCCTATAATGCTGCAGCAGCAACGACTGTACTGGCACTGCTGGGCTAGTATTATTTCATCTAAGTTGCAAGGGACAGTTCAGCTGTACCACAGGATTTCTGGAACAGGGATGAGGTAAACACAGAGTGGTGGAACTGCCAGTAACTGCACAGATCTCAAAGAACTGTGCCTCTGCAGCAGACCTGGCTTGTTTGGATACCTGGACTTAGCAGGTCAAAGGCAAACTGCATTGTCAAACCGGTCAGAGGTCAGTGGGAGGGGTTGTATTTCCAGGTTTGGACAGATAGATCCAAAGAGCCAGGCATAAACGACTCAGCTGAAGGATGACGACAGTTAGGTTATGGAGCCAGCTAACAAAACCAAGTGCCAGAAGTACACAGTTGCAGATGGGCTGGAGTCAGATACCAGAGCAGACAAATAAGAGGGTGAAACAGGGTGAGGCGAAGGGAGGCATGCAAAGTAAAGCAAAGCAAAAGTCTGTTTAGCTCTTTCTCCCAAGGACAAGTTGCTCAGAAGGCAAGCCAAGCTCAGAAGACTTCATATATAAGGCTAACAAGGACCCCAGATCACATGAATCTTCTTGGACTGGCTAGCTGCCGTTTCACTTTCTGTCACTATTGGGACAAATGACCTTCATACTAGAAAACTCAGGTTGGCCAGCCCATCCCCTTGGAACGTATCTCACTGCAATGAGCAGAGTACCTGGATCCTGCAGCCAGGTCCACTAGTTCAAGTCTACTATCACTTTACCACAATAGTAATTGGAATGGGAGGATTCTGTGTAAATTTCATCCTAAGCTATCCCACTTGCCTAGCAAGAAGCTGCATTATTGGAAGGAGCACCTGTGGCTGAACCAAATTAAACCCAAGTTCAGCTCATATTACCCAGGATTCTTCATGGTTTGATTCACCATGTTACTTAACCCTTGGTCAGGTTTTCTTGGAATTCTATCTCCAGTTACCTCACCACTAGCTTCCAATTGAGTGTGTTGTGTCTTTCCTCAAGTTACTTATTCAGTTGGTGAAAATTCAAGAGAAGCTGTCTTTGATCTGATCACGATTAGCATTTGCTAATCAGACCTGGCTTGAACAAACCAAAATGATTTTACAAATGGATAATGCCTAATTAGCAACAATTCGGAATTTGCAACTACAAGGTCCAAAATACCAAGCTGGTATTGAAAAAAGATGAAAGCATCATTCTAAGCTAGTCAGTTCTCAACACGCTAATGTTTCAGAGCTGGATCTTACCTCTTGCCCTCATGGCACATCCAAATACAGGCTCTCACATACCTAAGCTATGAGACCAATAACATGCGACAGCAACCTCCTTAGACCATCTTTTTAATAGACCAATAGTGCAATCATGGATTGCAGTCAAAATCCCTTTGTGCTCAGGGTCAAACTACAAATTACAATGGATTAGGTAGTAAAAAATTGGCTGAAAACTGGAAAGGGCTTTTCTTTTTTTCTTTTCTTTTTTTAAAAAGCAGCTGCAAGTGAGAAATCCAAACCACAGGGCACAAAAAGCACAGGTTAACACTTTCCCCCATTCTGTTTCCCCATGTGCCCCAATCCATGCTGCTTTTTGCCCAAAAGAGATGTTTCCAGATTTAAGCCAAAAATCTCAGTAATGCATGAATTGTAATGTGCTGTTTGGCCCTCAGTAAAGCTTTTGTGACTTAAATGACTTCCAAGCAGCACACCAACACTAACCAAGTAATTGGTTCCGTCCTTGGAGCTATCACTTTGTGTCTAGGTTGGGGTGTAGGACTCCAGTAAAAAAGTTAATGATAAAAGCCTGAAATCTGTCCTGCCTTGGCTCACTGTGATACTTCAGGGGTGTTTAAGAATCCTTATTTTAGGTAGTGAGATTTACAATGATGATTCTGGGAAACCGTGAAATAGAAGAATTGATTTAAATTGGTCATTTTAAACAATATCGCATAAAAATACGTTTTCAATTATGCATTTACATTTTGCATATAGTTTCCATAATATGATTATTTGTTTCATAGAAACTGTTGATGTGGAACTGATGGGAAACTTAGGGTGGCATCCAGTGTGTCTGTGAATGGTAGCCAGGGCCAATTTATCCATAATGCTGACTCAGGCAGCAGTTTGGCAGAGGACACCCACCTCTGTCCACCCTCCCACCTCCCACTCTCTGAAATGGAAAGGAAAAGGGGAGCCAGAAGAGAAATTGGGGAGAGTAGGGGGCTAGAGTAAGATGCTTTAGCCCACCATTCTCCTTTCCTCCACAGCTCTGCTCCATCCCCCTCTTCCTTCTCCAGTCCTAAGAATGGAGCAGGAGAGCAGAGGCTGACATATCTCCAAGTGGGGGAGCGGCATTTGTCACACTTCCCCAGGAGCCAGGAGGTCCTGGGCTGGCCTTGAGGACAATACACACACACACACACCCTCTTTTCTGGTATGAAATACTTGTCACCCTGTTACTAGAGTATTGGCAACCTGCAGACTCGAAAGACTATGGTATCGCGCTCTGAAAGGTGGTTCTGGCACAGCGTCTAGTGTGGCTGAAAAGGCCAATCCGGGAGTGACAATCCCTTCCACACCGGGAGCAAGTGCAGTCTGTCCCTGGTCTGTCTCCCTGGCTATGGGCCTTCCTTCTTTGCCTCTTAGCCTCAGACTGTTGGCAAAGTGTCTCTTCAAACTGGGAAAGGCCGTGCTGCACAGCCTGCCTCCAAGCGGGCCGCTCAGAGGCCAGGGTTTCCCACTTGTTGAGGTCCATCCCTAAGGCCTTCAGATCCCTCTTGCAGATGTCCTTGTATCGCAGCTGTGGTCTACCTGTAGGGCGCTTTCCTTGCACGAGTTCTCCATAGAGGAGATCCTTTGGGATCCGGCCATCATCCATTCTCACGACATGACCAAGCCAACGCAGGCGTCTCTGTTTCAGCAGTGAATACATGCTAGGGATTCCAGCACGTTCCAGGACTGTGTTGTTTGGAACTTTGTCCTGCCAGGTGATGCCGAGGATGCGTCGGAGGCAGCGCATGTGGAAAGCGCTCAGTTTCCTCTCCTGTTGTGAGCGAAGAGTCCATGACTCGCTGCAGTACAGAAGTGTACTCAGGACGAAAGCTCCCTGTTACTAATATTCTTCTAAATGTACCTCCAGGTGGTGAAATGAAAAGTAAAAACATAAGTGACTCCCAAGATATGGAATTTTATGCTATGTTTGTAATTTTATATTATTATAACAGCACCATTCCAGGGCTTTGTAAAACACATGAGATGGTAGGCCCCTGCCCATAAGGATTAACGATCCCAAAACAGAATTCCTTCTCATCCCCCCTCACCTTTTTCCTCCTTGCATGTTTGTTGTTATTCTATGAAACACTGATTGTGAAAAATGAAAAACAATATATAACCTTTTAGTATGTCATAGCTAATGATGTGATCCTAGTTGATATTAAGAAGGTAGGAATAGTTGAGAGCCAGGATGGTGTAGGCCAAGGGTGCCCAAACCCCAGCCCTGGGCCCACCCGCGGCCCTCGAGGCCTCTCAATGCGGCCGTCAGGGAGTCCACAGTCTCCAATGAGCCTCTGGCCCTCCAGAGATTTGTTGGCACCCACACTGGTCCGACACAACTACTCTCAGCGTGAGAGCGACTGCTTGACCTCTTGCATGAGCTATGGGATGAGGGCTCCTTCCACTGCTTGTTGTTTCACGTCTGTGATGCAGTAGTGGCAGCAAAGGAAAGGCCAGTCTTGCTTTGTGCAAGGCCTTTCATAGGCCTTGAGCTATTGCAAGACCTTCATTCATTCATATAAGTTCATCTTTAGTATATTTGTTTATGTAAACTTATGTAAATTTATTCAAATTTCAAATTTAAATTAATTCTTTTTTTCCCTGGCCCCCAACACAGTGTCAGAGAGATGATGTGGCCCTCCTGCCAAAAACTTTGAACACGCTTGATATAGGCAGTTTGAGAATTGGACTCAAACCAGTCCTGGAAGATCCAGGTGCAGATTCCCACTCAGTCATAAACCCTTCTGGATGACCTTGGACTGGTCACTATCTATCAGCCTCACCTACCTCACAGGGATGTTGTGAGGACAGAATGAGGGAAGGAACTGTGCAAACCACCTTGAGGTCATTGGAGAAAAGGCAGTGAGAATATACGCAAAATAATTAAATAAAAATAAACATTGATGCAAACAAGCAATAGCTTCATATAGCTTGCCCTTAAAGGAAAGATCTGTATGGAAATTCACAGGGAAGGTTTCTGGAGGACAACGAGCCACTGCCAGCAGGACTCTGGACATCAAGCCAGAAACAAACAGAGCTACTCAAGAGTAGTCTAACACAGTCCAAGAGGTATTCAAACCCAGCAAAATGGTCAGCTGTTAACCATCCCATTATTCATTGCCTGTAAACACAATGCCATTAAAAGTTCTGTTCTGAATTAATGTTAAGTAGGTCAGTCATATATAGCATCATTCCATTTACTTAAAAAAAATCAGTTGCTACTCAGCCCAGTTTCAGCTCTCTCTTTTGCACCCTTAAGTCAGGAAGAACCAATTATTTTGTACACAAACAGTAGTTTACAACGAATTGTCGTATGATGCCCTCATATCAAAACTTTGCAAGATTTTGATATTTCTTTTTTTTAAAAATCTATTTGAGAAGCAAGAGACACTATGTATGTTTTCACAACGGTAAGTGTGACGGTTGCAAAAACATCCCAAAAATTCATGGAGCTGCAGTTAGCATAACCATGCAGGACAGATATGATTAATGAAGTTTATAGCTGTGTTTTCCAGTGGTTGAAGACACAACAATCACTACTAAGTGGAACAAATGATAAAGGACTTGTTTTCAGACTAGATTTTATCTTTTCTTTTTAGAAATGAATTCCACAGAAATTCCCATGGATTTGATTGGGGAAAATCCTATTTAAAATTCCATGCCATTCTTTAGAGCAATATTCTTCAAGAAATACCTTAAAGAAATTTCAGCAAACATTCACAACCCAAAAGATCATTAACCTTCCATTCTTTAACATAAAAAGGTTTAATTCTTTAAGGCTTTTTCACATTAAATAAACACCAAAGTCTGACATCTTGTCTACGGTTTAAACTCTATTGAACTTGGATCAAGACAATTCACAGAAGTTGAATTTACCTTGATATTTCAAAATCAAGGTACTTCACATAAACCAGATTAATTTCTCAACTAAAATAAAAACTCAGAAACATTTTAGAGGACCAGCTGTCAAATTCAGTCTGCTGCGTGGGACTGCTGGGTGAGACACTTAGGTTCTGATGCAAAACCTGACTCCTCCATTATCTGAAAGCCTGCATAAAAACACCAGGACCAAAACTTATACACACTTTCAAGAAATAAGGCCAGTCCACACCAAATATATTCTCCCTTCCAGTTACTGAGTCTCCCCAGATAGTGTAAAATCCTGTGGTGTGAACCACAGGAAAAAAATGGTTAGATCTGCAACTTGGCGATGCTCCTGGACCTAGCCCCTGCTGGATGTTCACGAAAAGACAGCTATTGTGAAATGCCTGGTGACTGGTGCACCAGCTGATTCCTTCTCTTGGAAAAGGGTTTGAGCTGGTTCATGATAATACATGCCCTGGTAATCGCAAAACAGAACTACTGCAATACACTTTATATGGGGCTGCCACTGAAGACTGCTCAAAACCTGCAACACAGAATGTTCACAGTCACAAAATGGAAAGACAACCTGTTACTGGCCTCGAACATCTGCAGCAAAATGGTTGGCAACCTTCAGTCTCAAAAGACTATGGTATAAGCCTACAGCATCCAGTATTCCCAGGCGGTCTCCCATCCAAGTACTAACCAGGCCTGACCCTGCTTAGCTTCTGAGATCAGACGAGATCAGGCATGTGCAGGGTAACAGTTGCTGCCAAGAAGGGACAGTAAGCACAGAGTTGAAATGTTTTCCTCTTCATTTCCCCTTTCTTTGGATTTTTACAAAGTTATTTGTATGCTTTACAGAACCTCTTCCTGAATGGTTAAGCACATTTAACTAGACTTAAAAGAAAGAGTGCAAACCCCTGGGCTCCCCTCCCCCAGCCTTCATGGTAGCAAGGCCATTTCCCCCATGCATTGTGTCAGGATAGGATATCATACCACTAGAACAGCATCTGAACTAGAATAATTATAAGAATAAGAACAGGGTTGTTTCTTTCTTCCTTCACATTGCCAGGGTTGAAGTATTCATTTCTGATATTTTTTTGTACTTTTTACAAATTTATTTGGTGCCACAAAAGATGTTTAATGTCAGGAAAACTATATAGCTGTTACCGTTCCAGGCAAATGTCACTCATCTGTATAGATACCTCACTCTTTGGAAACTCTTTGGGAGTGTGTCGGCAGTGAAGGAAAACCTCTTTCTGTTGGATTAAAATGTGCATTTTAAGCAAGGAAATGTTTGTAGAAATGTGGCGTCTTCTGTTTCCATTTTTAGTTTCTACCACAGAAGCTGTAAAAGCTCCACATTAACTTTCTTGCATCGCCTCTCCTTAAAAACTTATTGCTGCCCTATTCTAATCTCTTTCGCATTATCTTCTGGCACCAAGTCAGTTCCAATGCAAGAACAAGGGAGTGAGTGAGATAAATTCTGCTGCTTTAGAAAAGATGGGACCCCAACCAAAGTCTAGAACTCGATAGTCCTGAAATCTGGGGGTGTGCAGGATGAGATTCAAACAACAAAACCAGGAAATTGCTTATTATAACCATTTGAATCTAACAGATCATCAGGGAGTACATGTTTCATGGACCTATGTATCTGGGTAAACTACAACAATCATAGACATACGTACATAGACATACAAAATTATGCAAGGGAAGGATAAAGTGGATAGAGAGATGCTCTTTACACTCTCACATAACACCAGAACCAGGGGACATCCACTAAAATTGAGTGTTGGGAGGGTTAGGACAGACAAAAGAAAATATTTCTTTACTCAGCGTGTGGTCAGTCTGTGGAACTCCTTGCCGCATGATGTGGTGATGGTATCTGGTCTGGATGCCTTTAAAAGGAGATTGGACAAGTTTCTGGAGGAAAAATCCATTATGTGTTACAAACCATGATGTGTATGTGCAACCTCCTGATTTTAGAAATGAGCTATTTCAGAATACCAATGCAAGGGAGGGCACCAGGATGCAGGTCTCTTCTTATCTGGTGTGCTCCCTGGGGCATTTGGTGGGCCGCTGTGAGATACAGGAAGCTGGACTAGATGGGCCTATGGCCTGATCCAGTGGGGCTGTTCTTAATCATTTTTGACGTTAAATACAGCTATGATTTACTTGTACAAGATGAGTTACAGTTACAGAACATCCTTTCAGGGACAAGCAGGAAGACAATTCTATACTTTCTGTAGAGGTTAATGACTTGCTGACCAACATTAATATTCAGTACATATAAAATAGGGAGATATTGTAAAATCACCAGCAAAGGTTAATGTGCTCCATGGATATATGGGGAATGGTGCTGAGCAGAGATACACTGCATGTGTGTGCCATCTCTGTTCAGTACCATTCCCCATATATTCATGGAGCACATCAACCTTTGCTGGTGACTTTACAGTATCTCCCTGTTTAGCGACCAAGGTGCAGATTACCCATGCTTTTCCCCGTATCCTGAACAAGGTCTAACTGGGTTCAACATTAGGTATGACTAGAGGTGTTTGAAAACCGTTGTTTTACTTAGAAGTAAGCCCAATGTAGGCTGTAATCCTATCTTATTCACTGGAAACAGACACCTCTTAGGTATGGCCATTGGCTACCCAGGCAAAAATTAAACTGAGAACTTAAAGGCTTTCGGTTCCCATGCTCCTGGACTCTTCATATTGTCATAATGAAATCTATATTACAGTGGATTTTCCATCTGAAAAAGTAGTTTTTTAAAAAAATGAAAACACCATTTAGTTGTAGTGCACAAAATCACCTGCCAAAGAGCTAATTTTTGGGGTTGCCATTTGTAGAGGAAACTGATAACAGGCCCCCAAGGAATGATCTGGCATTCAAATTTTGTTGTAATTATATATTTTTCACAAGATACCAAAACAAAAATGGAATTCATGTTTTCTTCAATCTGATCATAGGGCTTTAGCCTAACTTCTAGGACTGTAGCAATCTTGTTTTTTATTAAAAAATAAGGAATTAGCTAGGAATTTCCTTTACTTGTCGCTAGTTTCTTCTTCAGCCTTCTCTTTCATCAATACCCCTAATTTATGATCATCCACATCCGTATGGAGACATGGGGCAGTAAAACTGTAGGCATTTGTGAAGGAATTATCTTTTGTGCAGACAGCAAGTTTGGAAAGAAGGATTTTAACTTTCTGACATTTTAAACTTAATTTACTTATTTAAAAATTTAAAAAGGCATGTAGGTTGGATGATGGTTTATCATGTTCCACACGAAACATGTAGCTGAGAGATGCGTTATCATGTTTCCAGTTGAGCACATACAGTTCTTTCTACAATGTGGTACTTGGAATCTTAGGAGGGGATAAACACAACATACAGAGATTCCACCCCCACCCACAACCCATTCATACCAAATTAGCTTCACCAACAAAGCAATGGCACATGAAGGCACAATAAAGCGTCCTAATGCAACAAGACAGCACGACTAATTTCACCGACAGGCAACAAGCAAGCTAAACCTCTTTAGAAATTTATTATTATTATTATTATTATTATTATTATTATTATTATTATTATTATTATTATTATTATTATTATTATTATTATTAATTCTCAGGGAAAATAGAAAAAAATAGCTGATTAAGGAACAACCTGACAAAGAAAAACAAACAGAACAAAAAAAATCCTCACATAAGAAAACAGGGAAAATGAGGAGAGGAAAAAACAATTATCCCAGGCATTAGGCAAAAGTCTGTAATATTATCTACAGTGACAGCACAGCCATTGTTAGTGCTGCCAAGGCACTGCATGTTTGCTATATCACCCGAGGTCCTGAGAGAATAATAGACTAAGCAGATTAGACTTAGACTGATGCCTCTGTGCCACTTCTACCTCCACACAATTTGGTGTTTCAGAACACATACAGACAGGTAAACCTAGAAAATGGGTATTCCATGTTGTCAGGATGGGGAGAAGAGGCTGCCAACAACCAGGGTCTGTTTATTATTTAACAGTTGGTATTGCTAGAAGCCTGGCACAGCAATAGAGCAATCTCTGTTTCAGTGCAAGTAAGCCTGATTATGGAAGCATGCAAGCCAAATCCTGTTTACCATAGTCTTGAAGAACTTCTGTGCCCTCAACAGACATGGAAATTCTTACAATAGCTCTTATCCAAATAGAGAGGAAACTTCCTGATGCAGAGGTAAGAAATAAGTGTGCTTTCTCTTCGGACCAGGGAAAGGAGCAGGTATACTTGGGGAATTTAGAAACAGAGCTCTTTCCTCTGTTGCAGTGATCCTTAGTATCAAATGATGAAAAACAGGGAAGCTGTTCGCAAATCAACCCTGCTCCATGAACCATTTCTTTCAGCTAGCTAAAGCACAAAGCCCCACCAACACCCAAAATTTCCCTGCTCTCAATCCAGACTAAAAGAGCTATCTGTGCATGGTGATTATCTCTGAATTACCTGCATTTGCTGGTGAACAGTGTAATGTCATAGTGCTAACACACTAATATGAAATGAGTGGATTGACATAAACAGAAGTTGTAAATGGCCACATACCGTTCCAACACTACCATCACCCCCAACCCCACTAAGTTTATGAAACCGCAGAAAGAATCATTTTGGACAATACCATACATTATTTACATGATTGCTGCTTTAAATTAACCTATGCTTCACAACATAAATAATGAAGCACAGTACAGTGGTAAATATACCAATGACACTAATATACAATCCATATGCATATTCTCGTCAAGGGATTAGGAAGGCTAAAAGGCAGAAGCCACAAAAGGGACCTGGTTAATACTGGATATTAAACACCAGTACTGACAGAACAGGAAGAGACAGTGACATTTCATGTGCACCCCCTAATAAACACACAAGACAGAGGCTTGAATTAAGAAGGACCACTTTATTTAAAACAACAACAGGTAAATACACCTAAAACAGGTAACCTAAAATGCCTCATCCTGGCGTGCAGACAACTAACTTAGGGGAAACCGTAAATTCTCAAAGGAACTGTAAGAAACCTTATATTACCCAAGGGACAGATTCCCATTCTTACTCAAAACTGTGATCCCTCACTAGATGGATCAAGCTTCTCATTGCCAACCCCTAAGGGTTGAGGCAGCTGGACTGCAGTTACTCACCCCAACTCAGAAAGCATTTCAAGTCACCCTTGCAATCCAAACCAGAGGGTTCCTCAGCCAGCTTCCTCAAGCTGGCAAACACCTGAGGAGTGGCACTGACTCATCCACTAATCACCTAAGGGTACACACCGAAAACCCTATTCCTGCCTCACTGGCCTACACAACATCTGTCACACAGGTGGAGAGGGCTACTTTAGTGCTTAGCATTCCCTCCACCCCACAGGCCCCAAAAGGTCATACAAACCCTGTTGCAGATCTGCACAAGAAATATTGGCACCAGCAGCGGACAAATATATCCCATCACCTCTGAAAAGAGAGTATAAGGAATAAACAATGACTGGATAGGAAACAACAGCCCCACCTAGACCAGAAATTGTTGTTTCCAAGATTAATCTTTCACCTACCCTTTGCTCCTCTTAGCTACATCACAGACACCCGTCCACACACCTAATGTGGAAGAAGCTTGGACCAATAATAATAATAATAATAATAATAATAATAATAATAATAATAATAATAAATAGTTGGCAACCTTCAGTCTCGAAAGACTATGGTATCGCGCTCTGAAAGGTGGTTCTGGAACAGCGTCTAGTGTGGCTGAAAAGGCCGATTGGGAGTGACAATCCCTTCCACACTGGGAGCAAGTGCAGTCTGTCCCTGGCCTGTCTCCCTGGCTATGGGCCTTCCTTCTTTGCCTCTTAGCCTCAGACTGTTGGCCAAGTGTCTCTTCAAACTGGGAAAGGCCATGTTGCACAGCCTGCCTCCAAGCGGGCCGCTCAGAGGCCAGGGTTTCTCACTTGTTGAGGTCCACTCCTAAGGCCTTCAGATCCCTCTTGCAGATGTCCTTGTATCGCAGCTGTGGTCTACCTGTAGGGCGCTTTCCTTGCACGAGTTCTCCATAGAGGAGATCCTTTGGGATCCGGCCATCATCCATTCTCACGACATGACCGAGCCAACGCAGGCGTCTCTGTTTCAGTAGTGCATAGTCCTGAAGCGAAATTCCAGCCCACCTTCTGCGTGACTGGTTATTATCTGGTGTTGTCTTGGCCACATTTAAAAATGCTAGGGATTCCAGCACGTTCCAGGACTGTGTTGTTTGGAACTTTGTCCTGCCAGGTGATGCCGAGAATACGTCGGAGGCAGCGCATGTGGAAAGCATTCACTTTCCTCTCCTGTTGTGAGTGAAGAGTGCATAGTGAAGAGTCCATGACTCGCTGCAGTACAGAAGTGTACTCAGGACGCAAGCTCTGTAGACCTGGATCTTGGTATGTTCCGTCAGCTTCTTGTTGGACTAGACTCTCTTTGTGAGTCTGGAAAACGTGGTAGCTGCTTTACCGATGCGTTTGTTTAGCTCGGTATCAAGAGAAAGAGTGTCGGAGATCGTTGAGCCAAGGTACACAAAGTCATGGACAACCTCCAGTTCATGCGCAGAGATTGTAATGCAGGGAGGTGAGTCCACATCCTGAACCATGACCTGTGTATCAGGAAGTTGAATAGGGAGCAGTGGTGAGGCAGACGGGATGCAGGGGGAGGGGCACCAGAGGGGTTTGTGTGTATCAGGAAGTTGAAAAGGGAGCAGTGGTGAGGCAGACGGGATGCAGGGGGAGGGGTACGAGAGGGGTTTGTGGCTATCAGGAATAACAACAACAACAACAACAACAGTATTTATTTATTAACAGAAGTATTATTCTGTTATTTATTAACAGAAGAACGCCCCCAGGATCTACTCCTTAAGGAGGGATAAGTCCCCAAGGGCCTGATCCTCAAGATCAAACCAATCCTCCAACTTACGTCATTCTCTCCAAGGTGAATAAGAACTACCTGGGGAGGTGGAGTGCCATTATCACTGTCACATTCTCAGCTACCAGTGGAGCTCCACACACATGAGGGACTCATGGAAAGCCTTTGGTGTAGGGTGAGACCTCTCAAGTTAGTTCACATTTGAAAGCGGGACTGAAGTTGACCACTAAATATGTGTGTTTTACTGTGGAGTCACTGTGTATCACTGTGGTATCAGTATCACTGTGGATACTAAGGATTACTGTGGAGTAGTTTTACTGAAATAATACTGTTGTTTATTTCTATTTCTCCTTTGGATCTTTCTCCCTTGGGAGAAAGGCAGTACAGAAGGTTTATAAAATAAATAATAAATTCTAGAAGATTGCTTAGTATGTGCAACAAGATAAACCTGGTGCACCTATTGAACTTTTTCTTTCACTGAACAACATGGTAGTCTCTGTGTACAAGGGACTTTGGATAATATGCACAGATCTGCATCCACTGATAGATGGTTGCTGCTACCTAAAACCAATTCAGTAGAGTACATAAAGATACTTTACAGGCCCATTTCTCTTCTGGTGGCACCAGCATGTTCTGGATCCTTGCCTATGAGACAAGCGGGCAAATACAACGTGCACCAAGAGCATTATCCTTGTCAAACCATGTCATTCTTTATGTGCCTAGTGAGTACTGCTACTGAGAGTCGTATATATGAATACAAAATATTAGTATCCATCTTGTCTTGTATCTGAAATGCTTAGAAGTTCTAAAATAAAACCACCCAGCTGAACCCAAAGTTTTATTATTTAAGGTGCAGCACAATCTTATTTTGTGTTGGAACAGAAAGACCAGGAGGCCTGTGCTGTATCCAGTGCAAGATAGGGCCCCAAAGTGGCCCAGCCGGAGGTAAGTAGAAACTCTTCCCCTTATCCCTGGGTAAGCCACAGCAGCCCCAATGGGCCTCCTCGGACTTGCGCCACCTCAGGAGGTGGCATAAGTCCGATGAGAGCAGAGTGGCTTGCAGCCTCTGCGCACTGCTCGGGAACAGGGGCTAGGATCTGGCATATTTGCCGGGTCCCAGGACTGCCCTCCCATTGCCCTGGAAAGCCTCCATCCCACCTTCTCCCCGCCCATCCCATACCCTTGTGTTGGCCAAGCTCAGCCAAAGCAAGCCTCCCTGCCTGAGTCGGCGTGGAGGCTGCATTGGCCCAGCTGACTCCCAAGGAGGCGCAAACGTGCTTTACGGCGTATTTTGTGATCCTCCTGGGCCGGCGCAAAGAGACTTGCGCCAGCCCAAGGCCGAGTTTGGATTGCGCCCTTCGCAGGGCAAACCACAGCTAAAGAATTAATAATAGGTAGGGATTTTAAATGTAAAAAGGAAGGGCCAAATGGATCACAAACCACCAATCATATAGAATCAAAGAGTTCTATATCTCTTTGGTGAAAAGTTCACCAATCATATAGAATCAAATTGCATGCCAAATAATCCACCCCTCCTCAAAGGAGGAAATTTAGAGCTAGAGCATTCCCAGCAAATGATTGTCTGTTCTTTGTGTAAAGACCTCAAGAGACGGAAAGCCTACCCACTCACAGGTAAATGCTCATCTTGCTTAACTGCTCATACTGTTAAGAAATTTCTCCTAATGTTCACCTACAATCTATTGTTCTTAAGGTCATTAAGACTGTAATCCTATACATAGTTACCTGGGAATGGGGCTGCAATTCTATACTCACTTTCAAGGGACTAAACCACATTGAACACTATGAGACTTATTTCTGAGTAGAAATGCATAGGATTGTACTGTAAGTCTTCAGAAAGTCTTTTCTCATGTGTGTAGCATACAGAGTAGTGAAAGTGTCTGAAAATTCCATGACAACACAGCAGCTCAGCCAATGGCTAGGAGACTTGCAGATAATTGATAGGCAACAACAAATGTTTGGTCTATTATATTTACATAAGTCCCACAGAATTACAGCTTCACTGTTGACCCAGCAATATATATTACATGGATAAAACAAAGGGTCTTCAGTCTCCCTAACTGTTAGCTTGGCATATTTCACCCATACATAACTATGAACCTAACTGATACTTCACACAAATTTTCTATTTGACTGGTATCAAAGGTGTGCAAATACAGAGGACAGCAACATTCCTTGTGTAATAAGGCATATAAATAAATGCATGCTGATCTAGTACACTACCTTCAAATAACAGCTACATATCATACTGTGACTTCAAGAGCTCATTATAATGTGCCAAAAACAGATCATATTGAAAATAGAGATTAGCAAGCACTGTTCACAAGAAACCCAAGTCTGGTGAAAATTTAGCCAATGTTGAATACTGCTACTAATCCAAATCTGTAATGATTTATATATTTATAGTGGAACCAGGTGAACTATAGTGGAAGCAATATAGGACTATAAAGGGACAGAAGAAAAGACAAGTAAAAAATAGGTCACTAAATGCATACTTTATTTTCTAAAATGCAGCAACATTTTATTTTTCCAGAACAGGGAAATTGCCCCCTGAGTTTCCCCATAATTCTGCCTCACTGCCATGGTGAGAATACTTTGCAATCTTGCACCAGTACCATGACATCTGCTACAGAATGGGCTTCCTGGCATCATGGGTATTATAATTCTCCCTGAAGTGTGATGTGGGCAATTATGGAATGCCTGGCTTCTATCAGCTTGATCCAAAGCCCACTGAAGCCAGAGGAAATTTTCCCAGTGATGTCAATGGACATTTCCTAAAGGGAGCGATGTTCACCCTTCTGCAGTATCCACAGCTGGGAAATGACTAAACTCTTTAATACAAAAGCCAGTTTCTGCCATGCACATACAGTACAAGAGAAAACCCCAGACTTAACAATATGAACACAAACCCAGTACTGAATGTATACGGTCAAGGAACTTCTGGATTCTTAACTAGCGAAATTCCAGCCCACCTTCTGCGTGACTGGTTATTATCTGGTGTTGTCTTGGCCACATTTAAAAATGACTAAAACCTAATATTAAAAAGATACAATAATTGCTACTGCACATTTTAATGAATTGTGTTCAAGGTTCCTATGAAAAGTAATATTATACTCGGCTTATGTTTTAATTGATTTATTAATATTTTATCACAGGAATGTAATTTAAGCTCCTCATGATTTAGATCTCATAAACCTTTAGCATTTTGCAAATTCAAATTCCAATTTAAAGCCAGGGCGAGCAATTAACTTTTCTATCATCTTGTCAAGGGAGAAGGTTCATGTTTAATTTGAGACAAAGTGACAGAAATATATATACACTGTATGTATTACTCCAATTTAATTTATGAGTCAGCACCATCCACCTTCCAAATGTAGATTTAATAGAAGGGGGAGAGGCTTGTTGTCGTGGCACTGCTGAGATATCTGCCCTGAATTTGCTATGAAAAAAATGTTCCTGGTTTACTGAGATAGGAGGCTAGATTGATTACTGGTCTATTTCCAGTCCCTTTGTTTTAATTTCAATTCACGTGTCACTTTCTTAAACACAGTACATTCCCTAATATGTAAAATCACAGTCCTTTGCAAGTCATGCCACTGCAGCCATTTTTTGCCCCCAACACACACTGAGAAGTAGACAGAGACATAGAATTTGTCCTACATGCTCAAACAAAAGATAACCAAGAGAATAATTTTCAATAGAGCTGAATAAACAGGAATTGAACAGGCAAAATCCTGCCGTTTCTACCCAAGCAAGAATCCTGTTGAAGTCAAAGGAAGTACTATATAGCTTGATAAAAGAGATGTTAAGGTTATGCTTATCCAGTTTCTACTGTACATTTCTTACATTAAAGAACTATACTGACATAAACATCAGAAGAAACTCCCAAGGCTCTTTTATTCAAGGGCTGCAATGGGGGGAAAGCCAAATAGCACTTAGATTAGTGAATAGTAGTGATAGTACACAGCAGACCGTAGTGATAGTACATTGTCACCAGGGCATTGGTACAGGAAGATTATCCCTTATCTGGACATCCAAAATCTGGGCTATTCTGAAAACCAAACATTTTTGTCCATTTTTGACAGTTTTTTGTGTGTGCAGAAAGCAACAAAGTGCAGCAAAATGAGCAGGCAGCACATTGCAGAATAAGCACTTGTGAAATATGAAGGGAATATGAATACAAGGGGCACTTCTGTAGTGTTTCCTGGAGTGTGAACACTAGAAGGTCTTGTGCTCATTCCCACATTTAGTGCAGGTACAGGCTGTAGGTTCTATTCTCTGCTCTATGGTGTGTATCTGTAATGTGTATATGTACAGTCACTGTTGAGAAATGTCAGAGGCCATAGACACCCATACGGGTAACAGTGAAAAGAGCAAGAGGAAGTATTTCTCATTCTATTGATGTAATTATTCTACAGTTCAGACACATCCGAATTCTAGACACTTCCTCATCCTAAGCAGACCGGATAAGGCTTACTCAACCTGTAATAACCATATTTATTAAGTGTCTAAACAACTAGATGCTTTTTAGTACTAGTACCAAACGTTTTAGTACCAGGACACATTTTTTAGAATGACAATCTGTTGAGACCCACTGGAAGTGATGCCATTAACCTGGAAGTGATGTTACGGCCTGAAGTGACATCATCAAGCAGGAAAATTTTTAATATCCCCCCAATAAAACAAAATCAAATCAATCAAGTAATTAAAAAGTTTCCATAAGTAAAGCCTGCCTATGTGAACCGCCTTGGATTAAAGTCAAAGGAGCAATCCAATTGACCAAGAGAAGCAGTATATAAATACCATTTATTATATTATTATTATTATTATTATTATTATTATTATTATTATTAAAATACAAATTTAAACATTTATTTAAAATAAAGAAGTGGCATTTTTTTTTGCCTCGCCAGGCCATTCTGAAGCTCACAGAGGTAGCAGGCGGATGCACACGTCTGGTCCTCTTTGGAGGGCTCAGGTGCAGCAAAGTCTGACTCAACGCAGGTGTGGGGAACCTGCGTTGAGCCAGATCCGCAGTTGAAAAATCTGCAGATAGACAGGCTCCACCTATACATTTTATCCACAAAGTTTAGCTCCTGTTGATTAGGACTGCTCAATACAGTCCAATGCACCTAAACTGTAAACCTGGTAATCCAACACTACATCTTAACCAGTCTTTTGAAGTCTAGTAGCTGACTTCAATCATTAAACTTATTTGAATATAAAGAACTAAGCTCCTCAATTCAGACACATTCTTGTACATGCTTATTCACTTAGGAAACTCAAATAGCTGTCTTCCTTTGCAAATGCAGGTAAGACAACCACTGCTGTCATGCATATTTTTAAGACAAATTATAGCAGAGTGCACTGCAATTTCCACTACTTTGTGGTGTCTGCCGAATGACAGACATCAACCCACATTGGTATCAGTTTGGGGTACCCAAATACTTGTCTGAAAAATACTATTAACTGCAGATCGTAGGCATTTGAAGTGCATAAAAATCCCATAACTTTAATTACGCTGGAGGACTTGCATGATTTTACATGAAATTTATGCTTCTTTTATTAAAGATGCAGACTGGATACATTTAAAGCTTTTCACGGTAAAGCAGCCAGGCTTGCTGGTTGTATTTAAGACAAAACAATGAGAAGGGCCAAACTGAAGAAAGAGCGGAAGGTCGTCTTCTTCTCAAAGAACTGTTCAAAGAATATCAAGTTTTAGGTATTACTCCCTAAAGGTATCCACGTCGCTACAGGATGTGGTGACGGCATCTGGCCTGGATGCCTTTAAAAAGGGATTGGACAAGTTTCTGGAGAAAAAATTCATTATGGGGTACAAGCCATGATGTGTATGCGCAACCTCCTGATTTTAGAAATGGGCTATGTCAGAAGGCCAGATGCAAGGGAGGGCACCAGGATGAGGTCTCTTGTTATCTGGTGTGCTCCCTGGGGCATTTGGTGGGCCGCTGTGAGATACAGGAAGCTGAACTAGATGGGCCTATGGCCTGATCCAGTGGGGCTGTTCTTAGGTTCTTATGTATTTTACATATCGATCAGCAAAACTGTGAAATATTTATTGCTAAAGCGCAATACATTGTATTGTATATGAAACAGAATGGCATCACTGTCACACAAAGCATTTCCGGTTAGAACTTGCAATTGGTAGGTTTGGGACAGCTTTCACATTCTTTCAAAAGGTTCCCAGGCATATCCTGAATGTAGAACTGATTCCATGCCCTGTGACACCAGTCATGGATACTCTGCAATCCATGTCAAAATCTTTCTTGAACAAGGAAGCACAGTTACATTTTATGACTCAGTTGCCTGAGCGGCATGGGGGTGGGGGGGTGGGGTGGAGTTTGTTTTCAGATTAATAAAAAAAGGTGGCCCTTGAATTCAGAAGCTGAATCAACCGTTTGTACTTAATTATAAACAGTGTTGTTTTTGAAAAAAGCAAAAAAAAAACGGATCAGAGCACAGACTAAGAAATTTCAACTACCTATTGCAGTCACAACTAGGAATATTTACCACACTATCCTTCTACACAGAGTTTGTGTTCAAACAAGAATTTTTCCCAAGAGAAAAGACTGAAGTGCCAGTCTATACAAAGAACTTGCAGTGCTATTCTCATGGACAGATACAGGTGTGTACGCATGTGCATGTGTGTAATCTTTTTTTGTAAGTTTCAGACTGGCCCTGGAGTGCTTTTTATTCTTCCTAGAGTTTGATCACTTAAAACATGAGAAACCAATTTCTGGGACCAATGTACACATCAGAAAGTTAACTATGAACGGAAGGGAATCTGGTAGAGGATAAGCGATCATTTTGTCTCCTGTCACTAACTGGATGATGTAAAGGCACTCCATCCGACTTGCTGCTGATAAAGACAACTGTGCACAGTTTAGGGCAGGAGGTCTGGTCTAGAGGTAGAGCCTCCATTTGCCTGAAGATAACATCCACAGGTCGCCAGTTCGAGGCCACCGGCACCGTGAATGGTGAGACCTTGAAGCAGCTGACAAGCTGAGCCGAGTTATTCCACCTGCTCTTTGGTGTGAGAGAAGAAGCGTCTTGGCCGCCCTCCATGTGAGAGATGAAGGAGCTGCTTGTCAGCCTACGTGGGAGGAAACTGGAGGCCAGAATGTGATACCAGATCAGAAAGATCCATCTGAAATGTTGTGTTTCTTGAAAGATAGAACCTTTCTTCAATTGTAAAAATTCCTACGGGGATTTAGAACAGCCTGCCTATGTAAACTGCCTTGAATAAAGTCTGATGAGAAATCTGACCACCAAGAAAGGCGGTATATAAATACCTGTATTATTATTATTATTTTATAGGAAAGGAAAATGCTGAGTCATAATCAGACAAAATCTGGCCCACTATTTATGGTCATTAGCTACTATGCAGATTTGTGAAAGTCAAGATGTCTCATTACCAAGTATTAATTTGGTGTCCTCTGCCAGACATTTTGACATCGGAAGTAAAACGTCAAAGTGATACCCTCTACTCTTGAAGGGAGCTTAAAAAGCAAAAACAAAAAGCAGCGCACAAAGCCATTTTCAGATATAGGAAACAGTGCCCCTCTAGAACCTGCTGCTTCACATCATTTTACAATAAGGCCAGCCCTTGCTTCATCAGAGACATGTCATCAGCTCAGGCTAGCAGTTATGTCTGGTAATGTGCACAGAGAATTAAGATCTTATTAAGAGCTGCCACTGAGTTTCTCACCATTTTAGGTCGCAAGACTTCATAATAAAAGCAAACTGGCATATGCCAATTCCACAGGAAAAAAAGGAGACAGAATTATATCACTATGTGTTCAGAGAGAGAAAAAAGCCAGGTTTACTCCTAACACAAAACAGTGTAACAAACACCTTTTAAAAATAGTCTTTAAAAACATTTTTAATCATAATAAAAAACAGAAATTGGAAGTAATTAGACATGCTCCAGGCAAAATTAGAACACCTAAAGACTGACTCAAATTTTTATATTTTTTTTTCATTTGGTGAAAAATAGCAAGGAGAAAGATTTAACATCTGACCTGATACATCGACTGCTCTTACTAGGGGTTCACAGAACTGTGGCAGTTGGAAAAAAATGCCACTGCTGCTAAAAAACAGTGGCTATGTCTGTGAATGCATCAAGTTAGACATTACTTAAGTGATGAAGGCCATTAACTGAAGGGCCATAGCTTAGTGGTAGAGCAACTACTTTGTCTGCAGAAGGTCACAGATTCAATCCCTGCAATCTCCAGGTAGGGCTAAGAAAGGACCAGAATATGCAAGGAGGAGGTATGACCCTAGGAGGTATGGGAGCCAAGAAGGCAAACGACAAAGCAGGAAACAGGCTTATGAAAGCAGTGATGAGAGACCTGCAAAGTACTACACTAGGAAAGATAGCAGGAGGTATAACGTGAGGTTTTATGTCTATATACTAATGCACAGAGTATGGGAAACTTGAAATCCTAATATGGCAACAATGATTATGGTTATCATGAAAACTTATGGCTTGGGTGAGACTCACAAATGTAATATGGTACTTGAAGGGTTCAGAAGGGGAACCCTGAAGAAAGGAAGGAGTTGCACTGTATATCAACAATGTATGCACTTGCATAGAAATCCAGCAATCTGTGCAAGGAACGTCAGCGGAAACTGTTTAGGCAACAATAAATTAGGTGGGTTAAGTGTTATTCAATGATTCTATGTCAACCTAGAAGGAGATATCACATGACAGTTGCAGCGTTCTCTGCATTTTAATAAATGACCTGGATGAGAGAGGATCAAGGGGATACTTATCAAATTTACAAGCCGAAACTGAAGGTGGGGGGATAGCTGACATCTTGGAAGACAGACGTGGAATTCAGAATGGCAGACTCCATCACTGGGCCCATATTGACAAGATTAAGGGCGCAATCCTAACCAACTTTCCAGCACTGGCATAGCTGTGCCAGTGGGACAAGTGCTGTATCCTGCAGTTGGGGGCAGTCATGGAGGCCTCCTCAAGGGAAGACAATGTTTGTTCCCTTACCTTGGAGTTGCATTGCCCTTATGTCAGTGCAGGATAGTTGGTTAGGATTGCACCTTCAGTTCAACAGAGACACATGCAAAGCTCTGCATGTCAGTACAAAAAAAAATCAGTGGCAGTTTCAGTGCTTTCTGAAACTCTGAAAGTCATAGGAAACAATGTCAACCTAATGGTCCGACTTGAATGCAAGGCAGCTTTTGTCTAATATGCAGCAAGGCAGCTGCATAAGGTCCTACATTAAAGTGGGGTTAAATATATACAAACTGCCATTTTGCCCAAACCAGTGTTATATCTAGTAAAGAAATTTGGGCCTAAACAGCAGCCATAACCAAATGCCATAAAGCTTGAGCAAGGAGAACAGGAAATATGAGTTTCTCTCCTTTCATTCTTTTATCTTCAATTAACGTGTACAGATGGCAATCTTATGCTCAAGGTTGGAATTTATTTCAAATTCTCATTTAAGAGTGCTTGATAAAAAATATCTCCTCAATTTCTTACCCTTTTTATTTCAAATTCTTGCATTCTTTCAGATTATATGCTTTAGAGCAATAACACAAACACCACTCATATACAGTACCAATACTGTTCAAATGTTTTAGTGAACATGAACATCAGAACCAACTCTGCAAGAGGTAGGCACATAGAAAACAGATACTAGGGCAGGATAAACCAAGCTGTTCTTTGTTAGCCACCAACACACTTCTACACATTAAGCTCCAATCTCACTGATAGAAGTGGTCAGGCAGTAAGTCAACGCTATCAGATGGACAGTGGAATCTTGTTGCCTATGATGATAATTTCCTATCTAGAGCACTTACCAAGACAAGTCTCCTTAGATAAAACAAAAATGAAATGCAGGCCCTGTCCTCAGGCTTCCAGTCTAAGCAAGGAACTTAAAGGAAGATTGCTAGTCAGAAAAGTTAGATGAACACACAAAGCCACCTTATAATGAATCCAACCACTGGTCTACCTTGATCAGTGCTGTCTACACTGCACTGACTAGAAGCAGCTCTCCAGGGTTTCAGAAAGGAGTCTTTCTCAGCCCTACCTTGAGATGCTGCAAGGGATCAGTCCTGGGGCTTTCTGAATGGTAGCAAAGTACTTGCTCTACCACTGAGCTGCGGCCCCTCTCCAATGTCCAACGTCCATTATAAAATGCTCCTGTGAACAGGAAATCTGAAAAGGTGTTTTAAATAGGACGTCAGGAAGGAATAAATCCCATTGGTAGGAAAATTCTGGCCAAAGTAACATTATCACTGGAAGGAATTTTAAAATTGTGTTTAAAAACTGAAGAGGAACAACACCAACAAAGTTGCAGGAGATGTACATTTCAATGTGTGTCTATAAAAACGTTCATCATTTAACCTTGAAGGGAAAAATATATCATACCATCATCTGTGAATAAACTCAGACCCCAATAGACCTGTTTTTTAATTAGACTAAAAGCTAAACTAGCTTGATTCCTACCAGACAAATCCTATCTGGCTTTTCTTGCATATCCACCTGCACTAATTTAAGCAGGGCACAGCATGTCCTGCTTCAATAAGCAGTCCCTCTGTTTCCCAAGAAGTACAAAGACTAATTCATTACATCGGAAAAGAGAGAGAAAACCCCATCTGGTCATATCTAGGAAAAAGCCTTCTCACAACCATACAGCCAAGATTGTACCACAACTGCTAATGTATACATTGCAAACATATACAGGTATGATGTTTACAGTAAACAAAGAGCAACACAGCCAACCCAAGATGTAAACAGTTGCTGAAGTATGAACGCTCAGGCTGGTTGCGCCACACACTGGATGTTTATTTATCCCCGTTGCATACGATCAACAGGAGACGACATTCAAAACAACTTTTTAAACAACGTGTCACTTTATGTTAGTTTTTGCCAATGGGGCTTCTTCCAAATGCAAGTGCCATAATCAGATATGTATGTGTTTAGAGAGTTTTCTTCTTTTACGTCTGTCATGGCAGGAAGACAAAGATCAGTCCTAGCAACCTAGCAATGCTTTCCATCTCTGCAGTTATACAATTTTAATCAGAACGCTTGTTGGAGACACACAAATACTCAGTTACATAAACCAAACCTATTCTCTATTAACCCCTGGTTAGAGCTCAGTTGGAATGTTTTTTTCCCCCATTTTGGGCTGATATGAACTGAGCAGAAGGCACTTAATTGGATCCCCAAAGTGTCACAAGCGAAGTTTCCCAAAATCAGAACCATTATTTGCATCTCAATTTTTTAAATAGCTAGGCTAGAGTCCATCATTTATGGGAAGAGCAGCTCATGATGATAAACACAAGGCTGTTGCAGAAAATGGCAGGTACATCTTGAATGCCCCCTTCCTCTCTGTCACAACTTATCTAGGTGCATTTCCTTGCTCTGCACTGGAGCTGGCAGGGGCAAAGAAATGCTTGACATTATAACATCAGATCACATTGTACTAGACCAGTAGTTCTTGAACTCTTTAGAAGCCATAGAGGCTCTGCCTGATTTATAAATGCCAAGGAGTGTGGCTGTAATGAAGATGGGGTGAGCACTGTTGCCCGAAGTAGCAACTTGTCTAACCCTTGATGCACATAGCCCAGTGGTTTTCACACTTTTAGCACCGGGACCCACTTTTGAGATGAGAATCTGTCAGGACCCACCAGAAGTGATGTCATGACCAGAAGTGACATCATCAAGTAGGGAAATTTTTTAACAATTCTAGGCTGTAATCCTACCCACACTTACACAGGAGTAAGTCCTATTGACTATCATTGTTAAAAGCTGTAACATTTCCCCAAATGGAGTCACATACCATGGCAACATCAAGTCTAATATATTAAAAATAAAATATTGAAATGAATGGGGACTCATCTGAAATTGGCTCATGACCCACCTAGTGGGTCCCGACCCACAGTTTAAGGAACACTGAATAGCCTAATCTGCCAGGTCAGTTTTGCAAACCACCAAAAACTAGGTCATAACTCACTGGTGGGTTCTGGACACACAGTTTGAGAATCACTGTAATAAACCATAGCGGTGTAGTCAATACAAGCCATTTTTACATGAAATGCTCTACATGCAGCCAGAAATCCCTAATGCTCTTACATGGTTACTTTATAAATGCATTCTGATGTAGTGAAACTCCGGCGGTGCACATGAAAGTGATAGCTAATGCAGAGAGATGGAGGCGGCGATATAGACTTGCTAGTGCCCAATATACTCAAATTCTTTTTCAGGGTCCTGCTCACGATCTACACTCAATTATTTGTTGTTTGCCTTCAGATTATCTTCTGAAGACGCTAAAACTAGTTCCCCAAAATCAGTGTTGCTATAGACATGAGTCATATTTTGGTGCACCTGTCACAGGTATGTATTTGATAGTAAACATGATGAGTAACACACATGCATGCACAAATAACTTAGACGTGTTTGCAACTATTTATGGGGAGGGGCAGAACAGCTTTAGAATGGAAAATGATGGAAATGAGTCCCTTGTGGTCCTTAAAATGCTTTTTAATGCAAAACATAAAAACATTGCTTTGTTCTCAGCAACAACCACCATAATGCTACTTTTCAAGGAGATGGTGTGAGTGTAACTGAATTTGCCTGCAGCCTGTTCTTGCTAATTGTACCACTCCATTGATTTGAACAGGAGTAAGGAAAGTGACCAGAATATTAGTAAAATATATAACAGGCCTTTTTGCCTATAAGGAAATTTCACTGTCCTTCCTGCTCCCAACTGCATTTGTACAGTTATCAAGCTACCAATTCTAGCTTGTTAACCTGTGGTGGCACTATCGGAAACATCTGTGAATCCACAAAAATAATTTTCTGTACACAACCAGAGAAAAACTATGTGAAATATTGTCAATCAAGGTTAGCAGTTCCTTTTCCATAGCCCCGTTTCACCAGAAAAGGATTATATGAATCTGTTTCACAAGAGACTTACACAAGTAATCATCTTATGGTGAGACTTACCTAATTAATAATGAGCTTGTAATTTACTCTGAAGCTGTACAACAACTTAAAAAAAAATTCCATTACCAAATAGCCCATAAAGCCAATCTAAAAGACAGAACTACCGTAGGATGTCCAGTCACCATTGTCAGGTCCTTTTTAAATTTTTGGCCAGCCCACAGGTGTACACATTTGGTCCCTGTTGCATATATGCAATGTTGGGCAGAAATGGCTTAACACAGTGCCCCAAAGTGCCATCTGCTGGTTCTGAAGCTATGAAACAATTCCAGTAGCTTCAAACATAATAAGTGTTTCCGCCTTCCTTACTTGTCAACATATTTTGCTGACTTACATGTGAATCACATCAAAAACCTAACAAGGAAAGTGTATCGGTCATAGATCTCTCCTGCTTGGAGGGAACCCAGCTGCCTAAAAGTCTCAGGGAAGACTAAACCTTTTAGGGCACAATTCTAACCCCTTATGTCAGTGCTTTCCAGCACTAACTTAAGGGCAACGCAGCTCTGAGGTAAGGGAACAAACATTATGAGTTTGTTCAAACTCACTATGTGAGTGCCACCCAACTGCAGGATGCAGCACTGTGTCCCATTGGCACCGCTATGCCAGTGCTGGAAAGCACTGACATAAGGGTTAGGATTGCACCCTTAGACATGTAAAATATTGAGTTCAAAGACAGTAGTGAATGAGACTACTACTTCATGATCAGTCTGAGTTTACATTAAAGAGCCTCTGGCTCTTCATATCTCTAGCCCAGTCAACCAGTAATTGTCAGTTAATTGCCATCCAGAATGTTTCTATTCTGATGCAACTACATTGCATCAATAGATTCAGTTGGCAACATTCAGTCTCAAACGACTATGTGCTCTGAATGGTGGTTCTGGAACAGCGTCTAGTGAGGCTGAAAAGGCCGATTTGGGAGTGACAATCCCTTCCACACCGGGAGCAAGTGCAGTCTGTCCCTGGTCTGTCTCCCTGGCTATTGGCCTTCCTTCTTTGCCTCTTTGCCTCAGTCTGTTACACAATGCTAAAAAGATGGCAAAATTCATTTAGAGTTAGGATTGAATGCAAGAAGGAAAATTCAAGGTTCACTATTTTTACAGACCAAAGAGTGCCATTTAATCCTTCATAAGTAAAGTATGAAACAAATTCCTCATTTCTATGTCAGACTTAATGCTTTGTCTTTCAGAACAGTGTGTACATTGTGCCATCAATGTCATTACTAATATTTATGTTTGACAGCAATGATATCACTATTTTCTGTGTATTGATGTGCTTAACATTATATAATCCTAGTGGGAATTGTATTTCTAAAACACAGTAAATAGAAGCACCAGAGGAAAGAAGGGTTCGGAATATTCAAAACTGCAGGAAAACTGTTTTCTGCATACAGAATAACTTATATAAAAATGAAGGTCCAGGTAGGATCTTGACACATGGATTCAGGAACGTGATGTTTAGTATTCTCACTGGTCACCACCTTTAAATTAAACATTCTTTCCATGTCAGCTGGATAGGGCATGCACCTATGCAATATAGGACAACAACTATGCCTCCTGGGGCAAAAGGCAGAATCACACCACATCACAGAAACCACACATCAAGATCAAGCTGACAAGTTCATTTAACTTATTTCATACTCACTGAACACAGATTCCTTAGCACAGATGAGTTATGCAGACAGAAATATACTTTTCAAAAGCAGACTTCTAGGTTCAGCTGAAAACAGGCATATTTGGTTACTTTTTATCTACAGCCCAATTCTTTCTATGTTCTTTCTGCATTTTAAGGAACACCAATAAAAGATACATTTGTGTTATGGTACCAATGTAGATGGTTCTGGATGCGACTAAGGGCATAATCCTAACCAGTCTACTCAGAAGTAAGTCCTATTTTGTTCAATGGGGCTTACTCTCAGGAAAGTGTGGTTAGGATTGCAGCCTAAACCTTGTTCCGGTCATGGTCGGAGGAGCCTGAAGGGGGTCCAAATGGAACCACTATGGATATTGAGGGACAACCTGTACCTAGAACAGAGTTGCTCCTTACATAAAACTGCACTATAAGGAACACATTATGAGAGGAGAAGTAATCTAAAACTGGAAACTGTAATGTAAATATCAATTTTCCTTCTTATACATCAAAATACTGGATTGTACAGAATAATGGATTGTTCTAGAAAGTCACAGCTGCCCTACAGTAGCTGCCATACAGATCTCACTGAAGGACCCTGTCCTTCCCCTCAAAGGTGGCAAATGTGATGCCCCCCCAATGGAGTGGGCCGTAATGCCTGGTAGTGGGTCCTTCCCTGTGGCCATGTAGGCCATCTCGATAGCTAACTTCACCCACCTGGAGACTGTGGCCCTAGATGGTTAGTTCCCTTCTGCAGGTCTTTGAAACAATAAAGAAAAGTGCATCAGTATAGAATCTGAGGGCCCTACGGACATCAAATACATGCCAGGACCTCTCCTTTGGGTGTGCCAGGTTGGGGTAAAACAAGGGCTGTACCAGTTCCTGGGCCCTGTGGAACTATGAGTTCACTTTGGGCACAAAGGCCAGGTCAGGCCGGAGAACAACTCTATCCTTGTGGAATATACAAAGGTTCAAATTGACGGAGAGAGCCCCCAGTTCCAAGACCCTCCTGGTTGCGGTGATTGCTACAAGGAGGATGGTCTTCAGCATTAGTTCTCAGAATGGAATCTTGGCCATTGGTTCAAAAGGTGGAGATATAAAGGACACCAGTACCCTGTAGAGGTTCCAACTGGGGAACTGGTGTGCTGTCGGTGGATTACTCTGGGTCAGTCCTTTAAGGAATTTTTAAAGTGTGAGTGAGGGCGCACTGTGGCCCAAACCTGCCCCCAAAGTGCTATTGATAGCCCCCGCTTGCACCACCAGTGCCACCAAAAATTTTGTGAATACCCGTGGTGCTGCCATAAGTCCATCGCCCTGCACTGGAAGTGAAGGTTTCCATAACAGAACCTGAGGAATTTGTGGTGGCACTTCAAGATGGGCACATGGAATTAGGTTTCAAACTGATGAAGCTCAGGAAGTTCCCTTCCTCTAGCGCTGCTACAATGGACCTCTGTGTCTCCATCCTGGAGCCCCTCTTTGTTAGGAAGGTATTCAACCATTTGAGGTCCAAAATGGCTCTCATGTCCTAATCTTTTTGGGAACTAAGAAGAACACAGAGTATACCCTTTGGCCCCTCTGTTTGTGTGGCACTGTCTCTATGGCTCTGATTTGCACCAGATGTTGCATGGCCGCCATCTTTTGTTGGTGTTTGACTGGGTCCCTTGAAAATAGCACCTTCCCAAGGGATCCTGACTCCAGTGCATAGCCCTGCATTACCATCTGCTGAACCCAGGAGTCTGAAGTGACAGACTGCCACTGGTCCACGAATGCCATGAGATGAGCTCCAATGGGTAAGGCATCTTCTTGTCTGGCATCATGCAGTACGCTGGTCTGTTCTGGAGCTGCCAGAGGGAGCGGGCCCAGAATATCTGCTTTTGGGTAAGATATGCTCCTGTACCATCTGTGTTTGCTATGTTGGGATTACTGTCCTTGCTGCGTGGGCCTGTCCCTAAGGCATGAAAGGACTGCGCTTTTTTCCTTCTTGCCTAAGGGAAGAAACTTCCTCTTGTCCCTCTTTTCAATGAGTAATGGTTCAAGCACTTCCCCAAAGAGCTTCTTTCCCTTGAAGGGGACTCCCACCAGACTGGTCAAGGAAGCAGCATCCCATTTGCAGAGTCAAATATTGCTCCTTGCTGACATGTTGGATGGCATGGCTCTGACATTAAGCTGCCTGGCAGAGCCAGACTGGGGATGGGACGCCCTCCTTCTGGAGGAGGAGACCTGAACAAGTCCAGCCCTGCCTCGTGCAGTGGGATGGGCAACCTATGTCATGATGAGTGCCCCCTCCCTCTTACAGAGAAATGCACTATCCAGGTTTTTCAAGGATGTCTTTAACTTGCACATATGTGAATAAGCAGGTCCAGAAAATGGATTGAAGTGGAAGAATTTTTTTTTAAAAATCTTGAAACATGGATGCCAGATGAAATTGATGGATTTGAATTTTTGGATATTTTGCATACATGTAAACAATCTACAGTTGAATTCCTTCAATTCAGGACTTTCATGCAACTTAATTCTCTCTCTCTCTCTCTCTCTCTCTCTCTCTCACACACACACACACACACACACACACACACACACACACACACACACACACAAGTTGACTCAAAATCATGAAATTTAAAAAAAAATCTCCTTAATGTTTACTTCCTGCTTTTACATAATTAAATAAAAATGTAAATGTTAGAGTTGTATGAGTTGGAATATCATAGTGGCTAAGACAGAAATTCTATACACCTACCTGAGAGTAAGTCTCAGTTAATGGGAGCTTACATCTGAGTGGACATGGCTAGGATTGCATTGTAAGAAACTGAGCTGTGAATCAGAATTTCGTCAGTTCGAATCCCAGTTCTGCCATGAATTCTCAGTAGGTGGCCCTACGCAAGCCACTTCCTCTCAGCATCAGCTCCACAGTTGCAATATGGGGACAACAACAGTTACTGACCTTACAAGACTGTTATAAAGACACATTCCTCCTACTCCACTAGGAAGTGTCAACCGTCAATATTCTAAGAAAAACTAGTACACAGTTGGCCCTCTGTATCTGTAGGGTATCCATTTCCGGACCCCCTGGATACTGAAATCCATGGATAATTGAATTAGCGGGTGGGGGCCTTCCGGCTGTTTCTGCGCACGGCCTTCCTGCACCTCTGGAAAGTCCTGCCAGAGCCTTCTGAAAGGCACTTCAATTTTTTTCGCTAAACTGGCAGGCCTTCTGATGTGCAGAGAGGGCGCGTTTAGCAAAAAACCTGAAGTGCCTTTCAGAAGACTCCAGCAGGCCTTCTGAGGCCTTCCATCACGGACCTATGATCCACAGTGAGTCAAGTTCATGGATCACAAATCACAGATGATGAATCCTGTACTAGTTGCAGACACCCCGACACATACATAAATACATTTGAACCCAGACTTATATGCATTTAAATGCACCAAAACTGATGGGTTTACACATACTTAACTCTGCCCTTGATTGTAGCTACTGATTTCTGGCAAGCTGTAATACATTTTTAAATGTAGACGCATGTGGCCTCTGGGAACCAAGTGCCTCGGGAACTAAGTGCCAGGTAAGGCACGAGAGTTTAGCATCTGGGCGAGTTCAGCAGCAGGGCGAGGAGGCCAGGGCCCCATACACTGCCCTTCCTCTTCCCTTGAGAAGAGGGCTGCTATCCAGTGTACGGTTTTTAAAAGGACCCCTAAATAAAACAACAACAACAACAAAAAAGCTATGCAGTCAGACAGCCAGCAGCAGGGTGGGGGCTATCCAGTGTTCTGCATCGAGTGCCACATGTATGATTATATGCCTCTGGGGCATAAGTCATGGGTGTGTCCTCGGTGCAAGGAGCTCCAGGGTCTCAGGGAACGCGTCCGCTCCCTTGAAGCCTTGGTGGCCGACCTGGAGAAGCGCAGGCAGCCAGAGGAGGACCGTGGGGAGACTTCCGGGGACGATCAGGCTTCGTCCCAACCTCAGGCGTGCAGCTCCTCGGCTGCCCGGGTGGGAAGTCTCGGGACTGGAGGACGTCATCCTGGAGAGGAGGGAAACAATTCCCTAGGGGGGATCCCTTCTCCAGGGGATGGGCCCGTATCTGAGCACACTCGGGATACTCCTCGGCGGGAGGGGGGTCGGGGGCTTCTTGTAGTGGGGGATTCGATTATTAGAAACATAGAGAGGGGGGTTTGCGACGGATGTGAGGACCGCATGGTGACTTGCCTGACTGGTGCGAAGGTTGCGGACATCACTTCTCGTCTAGACAGGCTAGTAGACAGTGCTGGGGGAGAGGTAGCGGCTGTGGTGCATGTCGGCACCAACGACGTGGGCAAGTGTAGCTGGGAGGTCCTGGAGGCCAAATTTAGGCTTTTAGGCAGGAAGCTGAAAGCCAGGACCTCAAAGGTAGCGTTCTCTGAAGTGCTACCTGTTCCACGCGCAGGGCCAGCTAGGCAGGCGGAGATCAGGGGTCTCAATGCGTGGATGAGACGGTGGTGTAGGGAGGAGGGGTTTAGATTCGTTAGGCACTGGGGAACGTTTTGGGACAAGCAGGGCCTGTACAAGAGGGACGGGCTCCATTTGAACCAGAATGGAACCAGACTGCTGGCGCATAACATTAAAAAGGTGGCAGAGCAGCTTTTAAACTGATCCCTGGGGGAAGGCCGACAGGAGCCGAGGGGCATCCGGTTCGGGACTCCTCATCCCTATGGGATGAGGATGGGGAGGTTAGAGAACAACAAGACAAAGGCAGAGTAGGAGAAGAAATTGGGAAAGGTAGGGTGATGGGATGTGATAGACGGTTTGGCACAATGAGAGGGTGCGGGGACAAAGGAGCGAATAAGCAGCCCATCCTGGGGCATTCCATGTATAAATGCTTTTATGCGAATGCCCAAAGTCTACGAGCAAAGGTGGGAGAACTGGAATGTCTGGTGACAAGGGAAAATATTGACATAGTGGGCATAACGGAAACCTGGTGGAATGCGGAGAATCAGTGGGATACCGCAATCCCGGGCTATAAACTCTACAGGAGGGACAGGCAGGGGCGTGTTGGAGGTGGGGTGGCCCTTTATGTTAAGGAAGGGATAGAATCCAGCAAAGTAGAGATTGAAGGTGGGTCCGACTCCACCGTAGAATCTCTGTGGGTTAAATTACCAGGCTTGTGCAGCAATGTAATACTGGGGGCGTGCTATCGTCCTCCAGACCAGAAATCTGATGGGGACCTTGAAATGAGGAAACAGATCAGGGAGGTGACAAGGAAGGACAGGGTTGTAATCATGGGGGACTTCAATTATCCTCATATTGACTGGGTCAATTTGTGTTCTGGTCACGATAAGGAAACCGGATTTCTTGACGTGCTAAATGACTGTGGCTTAGATCAGCTAGTCACAGAGCCCACCAGAGGACAGGTGACTCTGGATTTAATATTGTGTGGTACGCAGGACCTGGTTAGAGATGTAAACGTTACTGAGCCATTGGGGAACAGTGATCATGCTGCGATCCGTTTTGACGTGCACGTTGGGGGAAGAATACCAGGCAAGTCTCTAACAAAAACCCTTGACTTCCGATGGGCAGACTTCCCTCAAATGAGGAGGCTGGTTAGAAGGAGGTTGAAAGGGAGGGTAAAAAGAGTCCAATCTCTCCAGAGTGCATGGAGGCTGCTTAAAACAACAGTAATAGAGGCCCAGCAGAGGTGTATACCGCAAAGAAAGAAGGGTTCCACTAAATCCAGGAGGGTGCCCGCATGGCTAACCAGCCAAGTTAGAGAGGCTGTGAAGGGCAAGGAAGCTTCCTTCCGTAAATGGAAGTCTTGCCCTAACGAGGAGAATAAAAAGGAACATAGACTGTGGCAAAAGAAATGTAAGAAGGTGATATGCGAGGCCAAGCGAGACTATGAGGAACGCATGGCCAGCAACATTAAGGGGAATAATAAAAGCTTCTTCAAATATGTTAGAAGCAGGAAACCCGCCAGAGAAGCAGTTGGCCCTCTGGATGGTGAGGGAGGGAAAGGGGAGATAAAAGGAGACTTAGAGATGGCAGAGAAATTAAATGAGTTCTTTGCATCTGTCTTCACGGCAGAAGACCTCGGGCAGATACCGCTGCCCGAACGGCCCCTCCTGACCGAGGAGTTAAGTCAGATAGAGGTTAAAAGAGAAGAAGTTTCAGACCTCATTGATAAATTAAAGAACAATAAGTCACCGGGCCCTGATGGCATCCACCCGAGGGTTATTAAGGAATTGAAGAATGAAGTTGCAGATCTCTTGACTAAGGTATGCAACTTGTCCCTCAAAACGGCCACGGTGCCAGAAGATTGGAGGATAGCAAATGTCACGCCTATTTTTAAAAAGGGAAAGAGGGGGGACCCGGGAAACTATAGGCCGGTCAGCCTAACATCCATACCGGGTAAGATGGTGGAATGCCTCATCAAAGATAGGATCTCAAAACACATAGACGAACAGGCCTTGCTGAGGGAGAGTCAGCATGGCTTCTGTAAGGGTAAGTCTTGCCTCACGAACCTTATAGAATTCTTTGAAAAGGTCAACAGGCATGTGGATGCGGGAGAACCCGTGGACATTATACATCTGGACTTTCAGAAGGCGTTTGACACGGTCCCTCACCAAAGGCTACTGAAAAAACTCCACAGTCAGGGAATTAGAGGACAGGTCCTCTCGTGGATTGAGAACTGGTTGGAGGCCAGGAAGCAGAGAGTGGGTGTCAATGGGCAATTTTCACAATGGAGAGAGGTGAAAAGCGGTGTGCCCCAAGGATCTGTCCTGGGACCGGTGCTTTTCAACCTCTTCATAAATGACCTGGAGACAGGGTTGAGCAGTGAAGTGGCTAAGTTTGCAGACAACACCAAACTTTTCCGAGTGGTAAAGACCAGAAGTGATTGTGAGGAGCTCCAGAAGGATCTCTCCAGACTGGCAGAATGGGCAGCAAAATGGCAGATGCGCTTCAATGTCAGTAAGTGTAAAGTCATGCACATTGGGGCAAAAAATCAAAACTTTAGATATAGGCTGATGGGTTCTGAGCTGTCTGTGACAGATCAGGAGAGAGATCTTGGGGTGGTGGTGGACAGGTCGATGAAAGTGTCGACCCAATGTGCGGTGGCAGTGAAGAAGGCCAATTCTATGCTTGGGATCATTAGGAAGGGTATTGAGAACAAAACGGCTAGTATTATAATGCCGTTGTACAAATCTATGGTAAGGCCACACCTGGAGTATTGTGTCCAGTTCTGGTCGCCGCATCTCAAAAAAGACATAGTGGAAATGGAAAAGGTGCAAAAGAGAGCGACTAAGATGATTACGGGGCTGGGGCACCTTCCTTATGAGGAAAGGCTACGGCGTTTGGGCCTCTTCAGCCTAGAAAAGAGACGCTTGAGGGGGGACATGATTGAGACATACAAAATTATGCAGGGGATGGACAGAGTGGATAGGGAGATGCTCTTTACACTCTCACATAATACCAGAACCAGGGGACATCCACTAAAATTGAGTGTTGGGCGGGTTAGGACAGACAAAAGAAAATATTTCTTTACTCAGCGTGTGGTCGGTCTGTGGAACTCCTTGCCACAGGATGTGGTGCTGGCGTCTAGCCTAGACGCCTTTAAAAGGGGATTGGACAAGTTTCTGGAGGAGAAATCCATTATGGGGTACAAGCCATGATGTGTATGCGCAACCTCCTGATTTTAGAAATGGGTTAAGTCAGAATACCAGATGTAGGGGAGGGCACCAGGATGAGGCCTCTTGTTATCTGGTGTGCTCCCTGGGGCATTTGGTGGGCCGCTGTGAGATATAGGAAGCTGGACTAGATGGGCCTATGGCCTGATCCAGTGGGGCTGTTCTTATGTTCTTATGTTCTTAAATATCTCAGTGTTCTTTGCCTTGACCAACTCCAATCAACTCAATTCAAACTAACTCTGTTCATGACCATTAAACAATTTGGAGGAAAAAAATATTTTAAAGCATTTTAAGCAGCACATGTTACCCTTCTAGACTTCCAGTCCCCACTGCTCTCTTCATCTCTTTTATAATTGTAAGAGGTAAAATTTTCTGTGCCATCTCACTTGCTTCTCTTTCTTAATAGAAAACGACTGCCGTGACTACCCCCATGTAGCAGTACTATTCACCATCAGCACCTCTGCACTCCCCATGTGCTTAGAGAACAACTGATTAGCACTTTGCATAATTAACCTGATTAGCACTGTGCATAATCAAACTGATTAGCACTTTGCATAATTAAAAAGAAATAACAGCAACAACAACAATAACTAGGTAATATCAAAAGCTGCTAGTCCGACAGCCAATTTGCTAGCACCAGGATTAGTTTAGTGAAGAATATTTTATTCTTTAAAAGCTATTTTAGGAGATGAATATCTCAAAGCTTAGAACTCACAGCGGAAATAATGTCAATAACTTGGAGGTCACCCAAAATGATAAATTCTCGGACTGATCATTTCGTACAAACTGTTGGAGACTAGTTTCACAAACAGATATATCAATAATCTCAGCTGTTTCAGCAATTGTCATGTTCCAGCACACTAACCTTGTGAATGTGCAAGTTACCAAGTTCATGGCGTCGTAAGTACAGAAAAAAGACAGAAAATTCCTGCCTAATGAGTGTGGCCTCATGTTTCCTGTTCCTCTCCATTATCAAAATGTGTGAAATAAAACTTTAGAAACTCCCCCAGTAGGAGAACATAAGAACATAAGAAAAACCCCGCTGGATCAGGCCAAAGGCCCATCTAGTCCAGCTTCCTGTATCTCACAGCGGCCCACCAAATGCTCCAGGGAGCACACAAGACAACACCCAAAACCTGCATCCTGGTGCCCTCCCCTGCATCTGGCAATCAGAGGTAGACTGCATCTAAAACCAAGAGCTTGCACATACCTACTATGATTTGTAACCTGTAATGAACTTCTCCAGAAATTTCTCCAATCCCCTCTTAAAGGCATCCAGGTAAGATGCCATAATACTTCTTGTAGCAAAGAGTTCCACAAATTAATTACACGCTGGGTAAAGAAATATTTTCTTCTATCTGTCCTAACTCTTCCAACACTCAACTTTTGTGGATGTTCCCTGGTTATGGTGCTATGTGAGAGGGAAAAGAGCGTCTCTCTAACCACTCGGTTCATCCCCTGCATGATTTTGTATGCCTCAAACATGTCCCCCCTCAGGCGCCTCTTTTCTAGACTGAAGAGGGACCAAACGTTGTAGCCTTTCCTCATAGGGAAGGTGCCCCAGCCCAGTAATCATTTTTGCTGTTCTCTTTTGAACCTTTTCCATCTCCACTATATCCTTTTTGAGATGTGGCGACCAGAACTGGACGTAATACTCCAGGTGCGGCCTAACCATCAATTTGTACAACAGCATTACAATATTAGCTGTCTTATTCTCAATGCCTTTCCTTATGATCCCAAGCATGGAATTAGCCTTCTTTACTGCTGCCGCACATTGGGTCGACACTTTCATCAAGCTGTCCACCCCAAGATCTCTCTCCTGATCTGTCACAGGCAGCTCAGAACCCATCAGCCTATACGTAAAGTTTTGATTCTTTGTCCCAATGTGCATGACTTTACACTTACTTAAACTGAAACACATCTGCCAATTTGCTGCCCAGTCTCTCAGTTTGGAGAGATCCTACTGGAGCTCTTCACAATCTCTTCTGTTCTTCACCACTCGGAAAAGTTTGGTGTCATTCGCAAACTTGGCCACCTCACTGCTCAGCCCTGCCTCCAGGTCGTTTATGAAGAGGTTGAAAAGCACCGGTTCCAGGACAGATCCTTGGGCACACCGCTTTTCACCTCACTCCAATGTGAAAACTGGCCATTGACACCCACTCTCTGTTTCCTGGACCTCAACCAGTTCCTAATCCAGGAGAGGACGTGCCCTCTAATTCCCTGCCTGTGGAGCTTTCTCAGTAGCCTTTGGTGAGGGACCATGTCAAATGCCTTCTGAAAGTCCAGATATATAATGTCCACGGGTTCACCTGCATCCACATGCCTGTTGACCTTTTCAAAGAATTCTAGAAGGTTCGTGAGGCAAGAGTAACCCTTACAGAAGCCATGCTGATTCTCCCTCAGCAAGGCTTGTTCGTTTATGTGTTTTAAGATTTTATCTTTGATGAGGTATTCCACCATCTTACCTGGAACAGATGTTAGGCTGACTGGTCTATAATTTCCTGGGTCTCCTCTCCTTCCCTTTTTTAAAGATCGGCATGACATTTGCTATCCTCCAACATCTGAAACATCTTCTGAATGTTTGAAGGTCTGAAACATCTTCTCTTTTAACCTCTATCTGACTTAATTCCTCAGTCACAAGGGGCCGCTCAGGCAGCGGTATCTGCCCGAGGTCGTCTGTCATTAAGACAGATGCAAAGAACTCATTTAATTTCTCTGCCATCTCTGAGTCTCCTTTTATCTCCCCTTTTCCTCCCTCACCATCCAGAGGTCCAACCGCTTCTCTGGCGGGTTTCCTGCTTCTAACATATTTGAAGAAGCTTTTATTATTCCCCTTAATGCTGCTGGTCATGTGTTCCTCATAGTCTCTCTTGGCCTCCTGTATCACCTTCTTACATTTCTTTTGCCACAGTTTGTTCCTTTTTATTCTCCTCATTAGGGCGAGACTTCCACATACAGAAGGAAGTTTCCTTGCCCTTTACGGCCTCTCTAACTTGGCTTGTTAGCCATGTGGGCAACCTCCTGGACTTAGTGTTTTAAACAGCTGTTTAAAACAGCTTCCACACACTCTGGAGACACTGAACCCTCTTTACCTTCCCTACCTCCGCCTAGCTGCCTAGCTGGCCCTGTGCGTGGAACAGGCAGCACTTCCGAGAATGCTACTTTTGGGGTCCTTGCATACCACCCCACCAGGGGAGATGCAAAAATCTGTTTAACACATTACAACAATGCAGAGGAAGCAGAAGTATGAGATGTTTGCACTTCCCACTCCATTATTTCTGAAATCACTCTCACTCTCAAGGTAAAGTTGTCCTGGGAGCCTAGATGGCACAGATCATTTTCACTTCCTGGATTCTATTGAAAGGGACATCCAAGAGAAAAAAACCCAACTTCTTACCATTGGGACCTCTTTATCTGCAGAATCAACCCACCACAGGTAGTGATCTCACGGCTGGAAGACCCCATAGAGGACCTCCCGAATGTCACAGGGAAGTTGCGCTTGGCCTCCTTTGTGACTCAGAAAGCCTGTCGAAGCCTTCTGACAAACAAGCGGACATGCCTGATAAAGGGCTTCGGCAGGCATTCTGAGTTCAAGGGAGGTCACACAAAACCTCCCCACACCTTAGAAAACAGGCTGCGCTACCAATTTCTTTATCCGTGGTTTTTGTTATTGATGGGGCTCCCAGGAACGAACACCCCGTGGATGCCAAGGACCGACCTGCAATGAAATTCAGTTTTCCATAGTTGCATTCCATGTCAAACCTGAGTAATGCTTCAAAATTCATGGGACTTCCTGGACTTGTTTAAAAGTTTCCACAGCTACTAAGAATTTTGCAGTTGGTCTAAAATTTAGAAATATAAAACTTGATAAAGTAGCCTAGAGTATTTATTTTCATATTTTTGTACCACCCTTCCTCCAAAGAAGCTCAGTGTGGTGAACATGGTTCCTTCTCTCCTTCTGTCTTCACAACAACCCTGTGAGGTAATTCGGCTGAGTTACAGTGACTTGCCCATCTTGTGAGTGTTTCACACATTGAGTAATACAGGAAGGAGCCATTAGCAAAGAGGGTATTTTAAAGTAATTAAATAAAAATACATCACAGTTCCAAAGAACCCCCATTATCATACGAAAAGTATAGCTCAAAGCACTAGTTTTACAAACTGTTATGTTTCAGGGGGAAGAAAAGTGTTTCAAGAAAGATTATTCAAGTCCAAATGTTCCTGGGGAAGGTAGTTCCAGTATTTCTGGGAAGTAAGCCAATTCTTGAGCTATATATGTAAATATTTCTAAAACACTATTTTAATATACATGTATTTTAAACACATATATGTCTACATGCATACATTGCTGCAGAACTGCCATGGCAACAAGTTAACAGTTAACAGAAAACTCACACATCTGATTGAAAACATTAAAAAAAAGATAACGTCAACATATACACACAAAAAAGGTGCCTCAGTTGAAAGCTTAATCCATTTTTTCCTCAGTTACTTCAAGGGTCATTTTAGGCAGAAAAATTCAGGTGAAAATAAGCTGAAGGAATTATAGAAGAAAATGAGAACCTCAATGAAAAGGTTCAATATGTTAAATTTGCCAGAATTTAAAGTCCAACATTGTGTTAAAATCTCCCTGCCTTTTATAGGCCCAACCTTATCTAACAAAAGCAACAGGGATCAATGTTGTAAATTGCTATTTCGGTGCCTCAAGAATATTTTGTTTCCCAAGAAATTGCAGAAGAAAAAAAAAGGAAGAGTTTGAGATGAACTAGAAGTTCAGAATACTAGACCTGCAGTTAAGTTCCTTCTTGTATTGGGGCAAACAGAAGTTTAGACTGCAACAAGTAACTCCCTTGCTATACAGTCTGCACTAGTTTCCCATACGTTTCCATGGGCAATTCAAGGTTCTGACTATTTCATTTAAAGCCCAATACAATCTGGGTCTGATATACCTGAAAAACCACATGCTCCTACACAATCCTCTCTGCTTATTGCACTTTTTGGAGACGGCTCTGTTCCATGTGACTCCTCCTACAGAAGTTAGTATGAATCCATGATTATACCCAGGGAGAGAGCTCCCTCCTCACAGAGGTCCATCAGTGGTTCCCAACCCTTTACACCAGCGATTCCCAAAGTTTTTTGTACCCCTTGGCAACCCATTTCCATAAATTATACCCCTCGTATTAGCCAAATGTTTGTAATTAATATAGTTATTTCAAATTTATACATTTTTGGCTACTGAGCCATACCTGATAATACAGAAATTGATGACCAGAAACTAGCAGTTGGTGGACTTTTGCAGTCAGCTAGCTGCCTTACTTCTTGTCTTGCCAGCCAGCTGCCTTGTGTCCTGCCTTGCCAGCCCCACAAGACATTCTAATACAGACATGTTTTTTCTCGCCATTATTCAATTCTTTTCCAAGTACCCATAAAGGTCCTGGCAAGTACTCCTGGGCGTACACATACCCTAGGTTAGGAACCACTGCTTTACACATTTCCTTAAAGAGACAACTGTTCTATTGTGCCTTGGGGATAATCTGAAAGGGTCTCTATGGTGTGATGGTTTTAGACCAACAATTTTCAACCTTTTTCATTTCACTGACAAGGTGCTAAAATTATCAAAGCACACCTTCGATTTTTTTACAATTGACAAGGAACACCATTCTGCTGGTGGGGGGCTCATGTCCCTCAATGGCCCTACTAATAAATGAGCCTCCCCTAAACTCCCATGGCACACCTGCAGACCATTTGCAGCACACCAATGTGCCATAGCACACTGGTTGAAAATTGCTGTTTGAGACTACCTTAGGTTTTACTGAATGGTTTGTTATTCTTACGTATACAATTTTCAAATTCATGTCAGAACTTAATCGTGAAAAGTGACATACATACACGTGCAATGGCATCTGTGTAAGGAAAACAGAATAGAAATGGAGAGAACTACAGGACTTTCATCTAAAAGGAGAAATGCTGTTGCTACAATTCCTAGCTGATACAAGGGTGTGCTGGAGATATGGGCCTACTCTGCAAGCCTTAGAATTGCATGTAAGGAGTTTATGAATACCCTCTTCACTGTAACAATGACTACTGATCCTCTGCCAAAGTTCAGGATAAATGTTGATCCCCTGTGCGGGTGTTGGGAACACTTAGCCCACATCTATGCTTGTGTAGCTTGAGCAGAAAATAGATAGCATCATACACCAAGTCCAAGTAACATGAGTTAACGGGCAAAATGGATGCACAATTATCTAAGGTGCTTTGTACATTTATTAAAAATGGAATGGCTGTATGATTTATCTCATTAATGGGACTCAAATGTACATATCTTACACACACATACACAATATTTATGCATATATATATTTATGTAGTTATATAAAATAGCGTACAGCATGTCAAAGATTTATACTGAATTTTACATAAATGTCACATTTATATTGAAACTATGTGTGTATAATTTTCCACACACATACACGCAAGCACACACACAGAAAATGGAAGAACAAAGGAATAAACCTCCTACAAGAAATTTAAATAGCCCTTTTTAGAAATCCTCATCCGAAGTTAGAGGGCTTTTAGCAATCGTACATTTATCTCTTCCAAAATACACCTGCTTTCTTTTCCCCTCTTTTCTCTTCTTTTGCCAAACTAAATATTTTTTCCATCTAATGACTCTCTTTATTAGACAGCATCTAATTTACATACATTTACATACAATTTAACTGCTTGCTTCTGAGAACAAAGAAATGGCTCCATATTGTACTGAAGGACAATACTCAGAAAAGGAAGGTATAAAAACCAGCTAGCTCAGTGGCTGTGTATTCTTTTTGTTTCAGAAATACCAGGATTTTTAAACACTCCACTTAAAGGGTGAAAAAGATTATTCCAACAGACAATGCAAAAAGATACAGTGCAGCTCCCTTTTTAACAAATTTTCTCTCTGGCCTGGTTAATGGGATTTAAGGTCCAACCTTTCTTTGCTTTCCTCTTTTTCTTTTATTAGATCTGATGGATTTAATTCTGTCACATATTTTAGCTCACATTTTATTTGTATAAAAATTTATTCAGAAGCTCAACTTCAATGCTAATTCAGCACACCCACCTTTTTCCTACTATGAGAACTGGAAAAGGACTGAACAAATTTGGATGGGCATGAAGTATATTGATTTCAATACTGAATGTTATTATCGGCTGTATATCAAGTCTAGGAAGACTTTACTTCACAGAAATATACAGTGCAAATACAAGCTTACCATGTAGCCAAATGGAAATCAACAGGATGGGATGGGATGCAGGGTTGAACTCTACTTGTAAAAACAAGGAGGAATTGTTCTCAGAGCAGAAGCAGGAAGCAGTAGAGGTATTAAGCTCTCTAATTCCCTAGAAGATGAGTAAGAAAAAAGCTTAGAGCTTCACATTTTTTTTTCCTTTTAAAACATGAGAAAGGACTAGAGAAACATTCCATGTTTCCATTTTTACCACATTTCTAACAGTCCTTCAATAGTTTCTCAGAATTTCATAACAGAAATGCCATTGAAGCTATTGGATAGCACTTAGAACCACAAGTGATGCAACACAATTTCAGGGAAGGGTGCCTATAGATTCAATTGTCAGGATGTCATATGTCTAAAGCCCAAACCCTAACCAACTTTCCTACACTGGCATAGCTGTGCCAATGGGGTGTGTGCTGCATCCTGCAGTTGGATAGCACTCAGAGGCCTCCTTAAAGTAAAAGAATGTTTGTTCCCTTACCTCAGAGCTGCATTGCCCTTATGCCAGTGCTGGAAAGTGGGTTAGGATTGTACCCTAATTCCCTTAGCTATTACAGTACCATGGAAAAGCTTGGCCACAGCCCATTCTTGCAACTGTTAAATGTTGTATTTTAATTGGGGGGGGGGGGGAACCAGCACCACCCAGTCTAGGACCAACAGACCTATGCAAAGAGGTCTATCATTCACAACTACAGTCCCATTCTTGGCATTTGCAGCATAAGGAGGAACATACCATTCACAACAGAAAATGATCTTTGACTACCATTCCAGCTTCAGCCATTTCTGCCCAACATTGCATTTACACAGCAGGGATCAAATGTGTACACCTGTGGGCTGGGCAGAATTGGGTTAACTTCTTCTAACCTCATGTGAGAGGACAGAGGCTTCAAATTTCACATACAAGAAAATGGAATGAGATGACATATTTGGCAATGAAGTCTAAGCAATACAATTTCACACAAAGAAGTATATTGGTCAAAGCTGCTATTTTTAGGTTCCACAAAAACCAAAACAGCAGCCAGTACAGATCAGTCAGCAATAAACTCATAAACAGGCTGTCAGAGGTTAGGTGGAGTTAACTACAAGTAAGAGACATCTCAGTTCTTTTGCCTAGAGAAGATTCCATATACCTACATTTTCCAAGGTAATTGTAATACAGTGTTACATAAAGTTCAAGATAAGTATTCAAAACCAAGAAGGCCTGAGAAAGAGTCTTCAATTTCCTATACCAATCTAACAAAATATTTACTATGGCGGCATTTAAAAAAGGAGATTTAAGACTTTTTCAGTCATTAAACAACTGGCTACACATCACTTAACCCAATGACATTAGCCAAAACTAAAGCATTGCCATCATTGTCCTGATTATTCAGCTACCCACTGACTTTGAGTATACCATTAGGCTAAATGGGTTCCTTGGGAGAACAGCTCAATATAACACATTTCCTGATTAAGTACATCTAGAGAATATTCCACATTTTCATATAACTTGTGTAGGCTCCTGGTCATTTAAAATCCTATCCCATCTGTTTGGTTATCAGGCCAAGCCTGGAATCCTGGAAGCATCATCCGAATCCTAATAAGCTAAATTGTCTAGCATGACTGGTTCTTCTGGGGAGCAACAGGACTAGCCAAAAGCATGATACATTAGCAGTATCCTCCCCTGTACTGAACAACAACTAAAGCAACTTCCATTCTGAAGTATTTTTCATTCTATGCTTTGTAATTCCCTTTGATTGGTATAGAACAGGGGTGTCCAAAGTTTTTGGCAGGAGGGCCACATTGTCTCTCTGACACTGTGTCGGGGGGCCGGGGGGAAAAAAGAATTAATTTACATTTCAAATTTGAATAAATTTACATAAGTTTACATAAATTAAAGATGAACTTATATGAATGAATGAAGGTCTTGCAATAGCTCAAGGCCTATAAAAGGCCTTGCACAAAGCAAGGCTGGCCTTTCCTTTGCTGCCGCTACTGCATCACAGAAGTGAAACAGCAAGCAGTGGAGAGAGCCCTCACACGAGAGGTCAAAAAGTTGCCCTCACACTGAGAGCAGTTGCGTCAGGCTAGTGTGGGCTCCAGCAAATCTCTGGAGGGCCAGAGGCTCATTGGAGACTGGGGGCTCCCTGAGGGCCGCATTGAGAGGCCTTGAGGGCCGCAAGTGGCCCCAGGGCCGGGGTTTGGGCACCCCTGGTATGGAAGATTTTCAGCCCAATTGTTGACACTGGCTCAGCAGTGCTGCATGGCCTCTGCTGGATACAGCACAGCTTAGGAGCAGGTTAAAGATCTATTTGGGGAAAGGGGGTTTTTTCCCTTCTCCAAGTAACGCCCCAAGCCTGCCCAATGGGGCTACTTGGATCCCCGCCAGCTATGTAGCTGGCGCAAATCTGAGCAGCCCCATGTAGGGCATTCAGGACTCAAAATAAGGATAGGATATGGCAGAGGCCTGTTCAGGCCTGATCTGCCTTTCCTCTGCCCAGAAACACAGCCTTCCTGCCTTCGATCCACTCTCTCACCAGCCAGTACAACTCAGCTTTGCCAGTGGCCAATTCTCAGGATACAGTGTAGGCAGGGCGGCGCTGCTTACTCTCTGGGTTCCACAAACTTGTTTATGGCATATTTGTAACATCCTTGGCCATCACAGTCCTTGCTGCACCACCTTAAGCTGTGGTTTGAATTGCGCTATTTATGTATTGGCTGAACATGTAACAGAGTGGCTTTAAAATGCCTTGTATTTTTAAACTGCTTGCAAGCATGAATGTACGCACAGACAAACACACACTAGGTATGTGAAGTTAGTGATGGGATGAGAAGCTTAAAAAATAAAGCTCTCTTCAACAAATGAAATGTGGCAAGAGACACTGACCCACAGCCACAGACACTGTCCCCATTAACACACAAGATCAAATCATGGTTTGCTATTACATGGGCAAGCTTCAGGTTCACACACTCCCTTCTCCCCCCTTTACATGCTCCATTTCCTGCACCATTGTGGCAAAATCATGGTGTACTATTGCTCCAAATCAGGAAGCCATAGTTCAGTTCATATTGTCCTCCAAACTAGAATTGTAAACTATAGTCTGATTGTTTTGGGGGAGCAAGCACAAACCACAATCTGCTGATTCAGATGCAGCAGCAAACTCTAGTTTTCTGTGGAAGAACTGAGGGAGGGAGAGGAAGGAGTGCATACGCCTGCTTGCGTGACACCAAATCTTGATTATGGCTAAACCATAATCAAGGGCAGGAGGTCTGGTCTAGAGGGTAGAGCCTCCGTCTGCCTGAAGATAACATCCACAAGGTCGCCAGTTCGAGGCCACCGGCACCGTGCAACCTTGGAGCAGCTGACAAGCTGAAGCCGAGCAATTCCATCTGCTCTGAGCGTGGGAGGATGGAGGCCAGAATGTGAAGCCAGATTGGAATGAAACACCTTGAATGTAGTCGTTCTTGAAAGAAAGAACCTTCTTTGAAATTGTAAAAATCCCTATTTAATAAGGGATTTAATAAAGCCTGCCTATGTAAACCGCCTTGAATAAAGTCTTAAATAAAGACCAAGAAAGGCAGTATATAAATACCTGTTATTATTATTATTATTATTATTATTATTATTAAACCAACAAATAATAATTGCAAACTTTTCAAACTCACTCCACTAGTTATGGCATGTTTGGAAGCATCAAACAAATCAATAAACATTACTGTATAAAATCAAACTCTGCTTCCTTGTAAATGACCCTGCATTTAAAAGGCTCATTTAAAAGGCATCATTTGTTGGTAGGTTTCGCTATTCAAAACTATTTAACAGTTATTTGATTACAACACAGCAGTTCAGTTTCTTATTATGACTATAAAACCTGATAAACTTTGTGCAGAATTTCTAGTAGCTGTCAAACACTTTAATCATATTGCCAAGAACCAGCACTTCACATTGAGTGACTGCTCTTGTGCTGTCTCAATTATTTACAAGTCCAACTTTGTTATACACAGATTTTTTTATACATGGATTTGACTCAACACGAGTGGCCACTGCAAATGAGAAGGAATGTGCTGATCCCTGGAGAAGGGGAAAAAAATCAATCTCTTTAAAATCACAGTTTAAAAAAATGGTTTTTAAAAAACTGTAGAGAGACAATCAAGCAAGCGATTACAGGTATAACCTAATTATCCACAGATTTTTCCATCTCCATGTGCTGAGAAGGGCCCTTTAAATTAAAGGAAAACAGTCATTTAACAATAGGCTCAATAATGCAAGAGAGGGCAACCAGTTGACAATCCATCAATCATTCACTCTCCAGGCATTTAGAATGGCTTCACTCCAAGGCAAGGGAGCATGTGAAAGAATGCAAGTCACTATCACCTCCTCCATTTTTTCCCTACACTGGGCTCCTGGGGAAGGAGTCAATGCCTTGGAGTGAAGCCTTTCTAAGTGCATGAAGAGAGACTGATTGATCTGCTTTGACTGATCTGATTGACTGATTATCTGCTTAATGACTGTGTCTTACATCACAAAGGTCAGCAAGGCTGTTTTTAAATCACTGAGCAAAGGGACACTGTTTTTAAATGGATTTGCTTTAATGCGATTTTTGCCATCCAAAAATCTTCTGACTTCTGGGAACCCTCGACAATGAGACTCGACCTGCACTGTAGATATTTGCCTATAAGTGGAGAAATTTCTTCAAATAAGTCAAGTATAAATCATCTCCTCAACTTATCTGTGGGTCACTCAGAGGTCAGACCTGTTCAGGCAGCCAGGAGTAGCCCAGAGGAGAACAAGAGGACAATGCATAGATAATTAAGGGGTACAAAGTCCCAGGGTACAATTCAGTGCATCATTACTTAAGAATAACACCCATGGAAAGCAATGGGGTCTACTTCTAAGTAAACAGGGTTGCAACTATGTGTAGCTGTGCTTGCTCACGCTTGGTCCTTGTTGCTTGTCTCTGTGCTGTGAAATGAACTGCACACTTCCAGTTATGGGTTATATGTTGATTGCTATACTTAAAGCCTCTGACTTAACACACCAGGCACCCTAAAGAAGGATCTGATTAATGGTTCTACTGGTATGTTGTTTACAGTGTACTTACTCTGATAGTGTTTACAAAAAGGAAGTGAAAGCCAGAATTTAAAAAGTTAATGAATAAAAACCTATCTTAGGATCTTTTATGAAAATTTTAATAAATTAGAAACTGTACAGTTCTTGGGTAACAGTTCTTGGGAGGTCATTTTTCAGGATCTGGCCTTGGGTAAAATCAGACAAAATTCTAGTCAGACACCCCCTAAGTTTAAAACCCCCTCACCGACCTATCCAAGGGTCACTGAAAATTCCATGATCTGAGGTTCAACCCTCCCCTTGACTTATCTGTGAGATCAACTCGCATGTCTGCGGTATGCATGGGGTGGGTTGAGTGGATAGTGGGAAGTTTATTTCCCTCTTGCACAATACCAGAACCAGGAGATATCCACTAAAATTGAGTGGTAGGAGAGTTAGAATGGACAAGATAATTTTTTCTAATCCAGTAGATACTTAATCTGTGGGACTCCTTGCCACGTGATATGATAATGGCACTTGGCCTAAATGACTTTCAAAGGGAACTGGACAGATTTATGGAGGAAAAGTTCATCACAGGTTACAAGCCACAATGTCTATATCTAACCTCTGGGTTTTATAGGAAACCTGCCTCTGAATACCAGATGCCAGGGAGTGGCAACAAGATACAAGTATCTAGTTGTCTTGAGTGCTCCTGTGGCATCTGGTGCACCCCTGTGAGATACCGGAAGCTGGACTAGATGGGACCTTGGCCTGATCTGGCAGGACGCTTCCTATGTTCATAATGTGCTCTGTGTGGGCCTTCAGAATGCAATCACCTGGCTCTTGACAGACATGGGTTTCTGGAACTATATGAATGACTAGACTGCTTTGTATCCCTGCTGCCTTTTAATGCACAACAACAAGTTTACTTTCTGTTTAAGGCATCAATTTTTCATCCTATAAATTTTCCCAAATTTTCAGAAATTGTATATCATGGCAACAACACAGTTAAGTCAATGTTGCAGTCTCTCTGATATAGAAAACAGCATTGACCACCCCAGGAGTATATATTTATTTGCCAAGCATTAAGACCCACCTGACAATGTTAACAAGACTGTTCAAGCAGCACACAGTCAAACTGAGTCAAATCTCTAAGTCAAACTGAGTATAGTAAGGTTGAGACCGCCTAGTTTTCTAAGGAGGACAGAGCAAGCCAGAGCACCTGATCTGTATTAAGACTGTCACTTACTGCTTATGAAGAGAAGAGCCAGTATTGGCGGATAACTTGTTAAAGTGAGCCTTGGACAAGAAGCATCATAAACCTATTCCTGCTCACTACCAGAATTATTAATGCAGGCACCAGTAATTACGTGGCTTGGTTGGACAAGGAATGGGATATAAGATGTGAAGTGCTTTATCCGCTCCAAGACCAATGCTGGTTTTGGCACTACTTTCGCTCTAGTGAGTTACAAAAAAATAAGCAGGTGCTAGCAATCCGCGAGACCACATGCCAGCTACAGCTGCTTCAATTACATCTGCCTGAGGAGTCCCAGGACGCTGAATCAAATGAAGAATCTATAGGTTAAGAAGCCCATACATGCTGATGCTGGTGTGCTCCACTAAAAAAATATTACTCTGCCCTATGACAGCAGGAAGGGGAGCATGAAATCAAAGGAGAACTTGAAGCAGGGAATTATTTCTAATCTTGAGGGGAAAAGAAGGAAGCTAGTATGTAATATGTCTGAATTATTGTTCAATCATATTGAAAAAGCCCTTTGGAATGGAAGCCTTAAAAATACTTTGAAACAGGCTGTCAGTGTTGCCTCGCTTCCCAAAACGCTGGGTGCAGCACATTTGCTGAACATACTCTTGGGATCAGGACTTCTCTCCAAACCTTGTTTGTACAAAAAAGGAGCCAAGCAGCTGGGAAATTCTGGAGTATAGTGTGTCCTCATTAGTTCCCATCTGCCATCAGAACTCAGCTCATGGCAAGTTTGGCTAAGTCCTGGTGTTCTCAGGTCCAAATCTGGGTCAGTTTTAATTACACTACACAGAATTCAATGTGCAGATTTTTTAAAATCCTTATTATACAGCACAGAAGAACGGGCAGCACTCCAGCTAATCAATTTTTTAAAAGTACATATATAAAATGTTTAAACCAGGCTAGACAGACAGTGGGTGGAAGAGAAAAAAGTATGATTGAGTACAGGGGTTAGTTAAGAGAACTGTTAGCAAAGTGGGTCACTAGCAGTTCTGCCTTAAAACTTCAAAAGAAGAGAAGGGAGAATCATAAGAGAAAATTTGAACTGTAACATGTACACAATTCACATTGCTCTTAATGTCAACCTGAATTATTAAGGCACTCCAGTAATTCTTACCTGTGTATTGAAGAGAGAAGACATGTGAGCAGGTAGCTAGAGAATGGCCCAAAACATGCGTTTTTGTTATGGTGAAACAGCCATATGCAGCCAGTGCATATGCAGTTCAGTGCATGAGACCAAGTGGGAAAGAGCTTACCTAGTTCTTACTTACCTACAGTGCTGCACATGCCTGGCATCTGGTTTAAACTGGGTGACTTTGTTTGCATATGCTGGGTCAGCACAGGAAAGCTCTATATTATTATTATTATTATTATTATTAACAGTATTTATATACCGCTTTTCAACTAAAAGTTCACAAAGCGGTTTACAGAGAAAAATCAAATAACATAACTAAATGGCTCCCTGTCCCAAAAGGGCTCACAATCTAAAAAGATACAAATGAATACCAGCAGACAGCCACTAGAACAGACAGTGCTGGGGTGAGGTGGGCCAGTTACTCTCCCCCTGCTAAAAAAAGGAGCAACCACTTGAAAAAGTGCCTCTTACCCAATTAGCAGGGGTTTATAGCCAAAGTGAGTACTGTGCAGATATGTAAAGTTCACGAGAGCCATGTTTAGATGAGACAACAGGTAAATGCATTCAAAGCACATACTATGCAAGCAAAAGGTCTCAGGTTGAATTCCTCGCCTCTCTAGACAGGGGTGGAAAAGACTGGCAACAGCTCACTGAAACCCCAGACAGCTGCTGCCAGTCTGTAAAGACAATGCTAAGCTAGATAAACCAATGGTCTTTCCTACTATATATCTTATGCCAGTGGTTCTCAAACTTTTAGAACTGGGACCTACTTTTTAGAATGAGAATCTGTCAGGACCCACCAGAAGTGATGTCATGACCAGAAGTGACATCATCAAGCAGGGAAATTTTTAACAATCCTAGGCTGCAATCCTAACCACACTTACCCAGGAGTAAGTCCCATGTACTATCATTGTTAAAAGCATATACAGAGTAGCCTGTTAAAAGTACAGGTCTGTAACATTTCCCCAAATGCAGTCACATACCACGGTAGCATCAAGTCTAATATATTAAAAAATATAATATTGAAATGCATAGGGACCCACCTGAAATTGGTTCGCAACCCACCTAGTGGGTCCTGACCCACAGTTTGAGAAAACAGTGCCTTATGCTTTAATGCAGGGGTTCTCAAACTTTTCGGGAGTAAACTCCTAAGTTAAGTTTGTGTGGGGGCGGGGAAGAAGGCAGCTACCTGATCTCCAGGATTGAGCCACTGTGGAGGCAAGGGGGCTTTTTGTCTAACAGAACTTACCTTCTGCCAGGGTCCAGGGGGTGCGGGAAGCCCCAAGGAGTATCCTGAAAGACTCCCCGCAGCTTGTAAACAGTGAAAGTTGTAATCGCAACCCACTTCCTGGTTACAATTGCAAAACCAGAAGTGGGCCACGATCACAATTTTCACTGTTTACAAGATGTGGGGAGCCCTGCAGAGTGCTCACAGGGCTCCCCACACCCCCCGGTTCCCATCAGGAGAAAAAATGGTTGGCAACCTTCAGTCTCGAAAGACTATGGTATAAACCTACAGCACCCGGTATTCCCAGGCGGTCTCCCATCCAAGTACTAACCAGGCCTGACCCTGCTTAGCTTCCAAGATCAGATGAGATTGGGTATGTGCAGGGTAACAGTAGGAGCGAAGTTATGTCAGAAAAAAAGTTTCCCTGCCCCCTCAGTGGCACGATCCTGGGGGATTGCATCACTGATTTTCCCCTATCCCCGCCCCTTAAAGGGAACGGGGCAGTGTTTTATGGGCCAGTGGGTTGCAACCCACCAGTTTCAGTACCACTGCTTTAATGGGTAAGTTCTTCTTGCCCACCCAGTGTCACATTTATACAATATCTAGTAGCACTCCTGAAGGCATCAGTTCTATGTGTCAGATTTGTTCCATACTGGGGCAAGAACAGAAGGCAAGAACGAAATAACCAGGTGAGAACAGAATGGCATCACGTAACGTTATGACATCATGTGACATTACTTCTGGGGAAAGAGTGCGCTCAAAGCAGTGACTGGGGCAAAATCACCCAAGCCATGGCTGTGAGCACCTAAGCAGCAGGCGCTCCCATCACTTCTCAACTCAGGGAGTGACAGGAGGGGTGAAATCACCCGGGCAGGTGCTCCTGTCACTTCCCGATTTGGGAAGAGAAGACACAGAATCTGGTGGGAGCCTCTCTTGCCATTCATGCCGCATCCAGGACCCAGTCTGCTCACCCCTGCCCCCTTCGCCATCCCCTCCCTGCCCTATTCCACTTCTATGACACTCAGCACCACTTACCACCCTCAGTGCCTGGTGTCTCTCCCAATAGCACAAGAGGTCACCGTATGTCTGCACAGGCCTTCACGTCACCTTCTCACCGCTCAGCCATCACAAAGTGCTTTCTGTCGCTTTCACAATGGATGTCCCTATGGCACAGCACGCTAGACCGGCACTGCAGCCCTGGAGGATTGTGCCACAAGTGTCTTGATAAGTCTGCTAACACAAATTTTCCCTCAAGATAAAAGTGTGGACCAGCAAGTATATATGAAATGGCCTTATACAGAGTTAGGCCACTGGGCAATCTAGCTCAGTGCAGTCTAATCTGACTGGCAGCAGCATTCCAGGGTTTTAGACTGAAATTTTCTCTGTCCTATTAAGAGGTGCTGGATATTTAATTTCAGGCCTTCTTTTTGCAAAGAATGAGCTCTAAGTTACAGCACCATCCCAAGTAAAATTCATTTAAAAGATAGGCACCACAATCCTTAACACATTAGCTGGAAGTAAATGCCACCAACTTTCTCTTAATATAGTACAACCAGAATATAATGCAGCGAGCACATGGGAGGCATAGAAAGATTACAGAAGCAGCATGGCATCCATACTTCCTTTTTGGTAGTACTGTATTTCCATCTGCTGTTGACAATACTGACCTTCTACCACAGAATTATTTTTTTGAGACGAAAGAAATATAATAAATCTTCCTTAGATGAACACTGATGAAGAAAAGCAATACAGAGTACTACTACAAAATCATACAATGATCAAAACACTGTAAGAAATTATGGGATCCTTACATGACTGTTTTCCTTTCTCTTCTCAGTCAGGTCAAGACTTGAAAGAGAAAAAAAAATCACTAGCTTGCTGGCAACAAATTAAAGACAGGGAACAGAGTACTGCATGGAGTAAACTGAACAGACACTTGGGATATGCATTGGCTCAATATCCTATCCATGAACTGGGCCAGCATCTAATCTCTAAGCTGACGATTAGCAAGCATTCTGTTTGGAAACTTCATCAGATCCAAGACAGCCAGAGCAAGTTTCCCATGACAGCTGGTGGAATAAAGGTAGAATAAAAAAAGAACATGATCAATTAGCAAACTGACAACTCAGTCCTAACTAACCCCTGCACAGTAATGCAGTAGTGGTCGTGTGGCCATCAATGTATCCTGCAGACGGGTTTAGTGGCTAAGGGCACAATCCTAACCCACTTTCCAGCACTGGCATAGCTGTGCTAGTGGGACATGTGCTGCATCCTGCAGTTGGGTGTCACTCACGGAGGCCTCCTCAAAGTAAGGAAATGTTTGTTCCCTTACCTTGGAGCTGCATTGCCCTTATGTCAGTGCTGGAAAATGGGTTGGGATTGTGGCCTAAATGTCTCAGGGGGCATAAATCTGAGATGATCCATGAAGGTAGATCAGGCTTGGGAAGGGGGTCAAGATTTGGTGTGTGCCACTGCCAAACACTCCCCTCCTGGGCCTGATCTGCCCTTCTATCCCCCCCCCCATTCTTGATGGAAATAGCATATTACACTAAATATAGACTGACTAGGAAAGAAAAATTTGGAAAGTTTAAAGAGAATCTTTAGACTCTTTGCAAAAAGCCTTACATAGGTCTTCACTTTAGATATAATAGAATACAATTTAGAAAATATTTCATCACATTAAAAGTAGCTTCTTAAATGAGTGGCATATTAAATATATAGCTTCTTCAGTTATGTAATCCTTGGCACAACTGAGTACTATCATTAACCACTAATTGAAGCAAAATACAAAGCAACATCAAGAAACTCAAAGAGGTAGTTTAGCAGGGACGATACAACACAGAATTGCTTCAATGGATTGGGAAAGATCATCCTGAAATGACTAGCAGCCCAATCCTGAGATGCCCGGAACACAGGGCTGCCACTGCACTGAAAGTGGCTGCTGCAACATTCTGAGCGCAACCAGGCAGCTGCTGGCAGCTCTTCAGGGGAAGGTGACATTTTCCCTCAGGCAGGGAAAGGAGCCCTGCAGCGGGGCTACTCAATTCAGTGGCAGCTCTGGAATAGCGCAGAATCAAAGAGTTCCATGTCAAGCCGCATGGCCTGACACGGAGCTCAGGATCCAGTGGAGCTGAGCTCCAACGGTCCCACCCTCCCCCCACTCCACTCCCTCCCCTGGCATACCTTCTCCCCACCCTCCCCCTACGTCCGCCCACCCCAGAACACCTTTTCCCCACCTCCCCCATGCCTACCTTTCCACTGCCCTGTGGTTTGGGCAACGGCTGAGCACCAGCTTTCCATCAGTGCTAGCGCAGTGCAAACTCACACTGGGCTAGCCTGTCTGCTTGGCCAGTGCTAAGCCCCGCAAATGTGCCCTATGGCACGTTTGTGACAGTGCGCACTGGCGGTAATCTGGTGCATAGAGTTCAGGATTGGGCTCTAGGAGCTCACTGTAATTCTTCTCAACATTCTAGCTTTTCAAATTTGAGAACATAAACCTAAAATACTGTGTTGGAGAATCTACTCAAACTTCTCCCTCAATACATCCAAGGAATATGGAAAATGCTTCCCTGCTATTCTCTTGATACAGTTGCTGCCTGAATCATCTCTAAAGGAAGAGATGAATTACACTGGATCACACATGATGCTGTGCTTTCTCAGGAAGAAAAAGTAATAAAATCAGCCAACTACAGCCATTGGGACCTGCAACCATTTCTCAAAATTTAGCTAAGGAATAAGGAAGAGGAATGTTAAGATACAATATCCCTTTAAACTTAAGTTTCTCCAGTGTCTGCTCCATTTCCCTACAGCAGGGGTGTATATTTCAACACACTTGTCATGCTCAGTGAGCGGGGACAATGAGAGAGGAAGAGATTTTTGAGCAATACCAGACATTGAATAAACTGATAGACAGAAGTAGGGTAAAGCTTCCTTGCACCTGTAAGGGATCAATCCTCCTTGTGAACCTCTCATTGTAACAAGAGGAAGGTAGTGAAAGAAGCAGTATATTTTATTCTTCAAAATGAGAGAGCTATTTACCACTGTTGACTCCCTAACACAAATTTTCTTTGAAAGTTTCAACAGATTGTAGTCTACTCGCCCTGTATCTACAGCTCCACAGTTTCCAAAGGTGCTGATTCCTTATAAAAAACAAAACAAAAAACAAACTCTTCAATATGTAGAATCCTTCTGATTACCTCCATGCAAAAGAAAACACAGAAGTTGCTATACACACAGTCCATTTCATCCTGGCATTAAAAGCTGCTGCTCTACAAGATCAGTTCCAGTCCTCAAAAGCCATTAACATCTTAAATGCTTGAAAGCAGTGTGTCTGGATGCTGTGCTCTTTAAAGACAGTGCTGCTGATTTATAACAAACTGTAAGGACATACAATGTGCTTTAAAAGGTGCTTTACTGAAGCTGTTGCATTGAACAGATGCCACAAAACCATAGGCGCCAAACTGTAAAGCTGTATTAGTTCTCTAGTGATGTGTAAAGAATATCTTGCTGTAAAGAATATCCAGCAGTGAAAAAAAGAAAAAAGAAAAACACCTGCTACGAGTCTTCCTAGGCTCTGGGACTGGATAACTGCGTGCATCAAGGAAATTCCCTGGCTTGTTCCAAAAAACATTCACTATAGTTATGCATAAATTATATTTCTGAGTTTCATGAGAAGAGTTTTCCCTGAATTCTAGTCATTTCCCTGAGCAATTTTTATTTCTGCTGTTTGCTGTTATTTATAAGCATTTTCTCATTCCTGAAACATGCTAAAACATATTGCCAGAACATAGCATCCAAAAAGATGGCTAATGTCAAACTGCACACAAGTGTTGCAGCCAAGCTCTAGGGTTTGACCATCACTTACATTTTTATTTACAGTTGTTACTTATTGCCTTTAACAATTAAAAAAACACAGTGCTGCTGTTCTCGCAGTACTTTACATTAGAAGTGTCAAAATATTAACATATTCTCCACTCCCAAAAAAGTGTGGAAGAGTAAGAATGCATTTATGTGTTTCCAAAAGAAGACAACTGAGGTAAAGGAGAGCATTCCATAACTCCAGGACCATCACAGAAAAAAAGTCCTGTTCCTGGTGCAATCTAACATCCAGGAAAGATAGTACCTGCTCAAAATTACAGATATTTCTTCAATAACCGTCCTGCCAATGAAATGTGTAAGAGGCATTTCAGATCAATGGTAAATCACATGGTTTGCGTGAATTAGACCCTAGATTCAGTCACGCCTATCTCCAGGAAGAGCTGGGAAAATTCCCACTCTGAAAGTCCAGACTACTATCAATCACTGTAGAGAATGGATCTATAGTTTGGTTTGGTTTAAGACAGCTTTGTATATTCACATTACACTAATCTAATCTAGAATTCCCAATAATTGATTCCATCAACTGTAGAATCTCTCAAGTTATCCAGTGTTAGGTGGAGAGATTGTGTAAAAGCATTCACAAAGACTAAGGTGCCTGGGGACCATGCATATGTGCTGCATGGTTGAATGCGTTTGTATGGAGGTCATATCCTGCTGATATGAACATGGCCAGAGGGTAAACACTTGTGCTTCATGGAATAAGTTTAGAGCAATGCTCAAACTATTTTTCCAATCTCACTACATTAATGCTGAGAAACATTAATAAGACTTTCTAAAAACGGCACTATTCGGTTAAATTTTGCCTTCCCTAATTCTGTTTTCCATTTCAATGGAAGACTACAAAGTCTGAAAGTCTCTTGTACGGAAGCCAATGAAAACAAAGGTAAACTTAGAACTTTCATTAACTGTAAATTATAAGAGCAAACACGAATAAGGATTGATGTGAGCAAGAGGGAACGCTAAAGCCTCATCAAATGTAATGTGTAATACCTTAACCCAAACATATTTTGGGATGACTGCCAGGAAGATGGGTATAAATGTAGAAGGCTTAGTAGAATGCAGTTTGAGCTGAAATGTGTAAAGTTTTCACTTTTGCTAGGAAAACAGTCATAATTCAGTAAAAACAGAACCTCATTAATAATCATATGTTAGATCTAACCTAATGTCTTCCCAAATGAATCACATACACAGTTGTTTTGGTTGTTGATGACAGAATGTGTGGGCATTCAGGCTTCCACTGTGGGTAAGTAAGTGGTGCAGGTACAAACAACCATCATAGCTATAATGCTATGTAGCTATAATGCTAACCTCTGCTAATTGGGTAAGAGGCACTTTTTCAAGTGGGTGCTCCTTTTTTTTAGCAGGGGGAGAGTAACTGGCCCACCTCACCCCAGCACTGTCTGTTCTAGTGGCTGTCTGCTGGTTTTCCTTGGCATCTTTTTAGATTGTGAGCCCTTTTGGGACAGGGAGCCATTTAGTTATTTGATTTTTCTCTGTAAACCGCTTTGTGAACTTTTAGTTGAAAAGCGGTATATAAATACTGTTAATAATAATAATGTACATGCCCTTAAGAAAGGTTCCACTGAATCCAGTGTTTCGAGTAAACATTAACAGGATCTGACTTTTATTCAGATTCGTGGATCCTGACAGAATCTTGAGAGTCTCAGTTAGATACATGCAGGATTTCTACATACATTACTTTTCAAGGCAAGGTCCCGTTCTTCACATGAGGTAACATTTTATTTTAGAAATATAATTGTAATACAGCTGATCATCTATCATGTTCCTAAAAAACGATACACAAATTACAGACAACAAAAATGCAGGTGGGGTGCAATTCTTCAGTTTATAATATATTGTCAGCATAGATCTCACTGCACATATTTCCTCACACTATTCCTACATTATTGCAACATAAAAAGCTGTCAAGCTGACCTTGGAATGAGAGAAAATATTTTTGATTGTGCACAAGGGAGCAAATTTGAGTTGTACATTATGAAGTGCTAATCTGGAGAGCCTACGAACCTTGGGACAGAAATTTTTAGGGAGCACAGTTGGTTGCCATTTGGAAGGATGAGCTGAAAATCCCCTGTTCTGATAGAGAAGCATCACCCTAGAAGAGGCATTCCCTCCCATATGAGACAGAGGAATCCTATTGTAAGAATAGAGTTGCAGGCACTCTAAGAAAGTGCCTGCAACTCCAAAACAAAAACACCCTCGTGGTGGCCTTCCACTGACCTTTTTCTTTAATCAAGCAGGTTTGAATTAATCTATCTAGTTCATTAAATGTTGCCACCTTAGAGATAACGGAAGAAGAAAAATCATAGAAATTATTTTGAATTCCGTGTTTATTTTGTAGCAATCTCATAAAGTTCTTAATGTTTAATTCAAGTTCCATTTGCTAGCACACTAGCAGATTCTTACATTCAAACTTTCCTTAAGAGGCCATCTGCTCAGCTACATAAGGTTTTGTGTATCCGGTCCCCCAGTTATTACACTACAGATATTGACACCAATTCAAGAACGCTCTGTTTCTTTCTCTGAGTCTTCAAGGCATTCAGTGGTCTGAGTCCAAGATATCTTACTGACTGCTTGAAGCACCAAGATGAAGCACATGGCTGACAGGTTGTGCAGGGCTCATCCAACTTGGATCAAGGTTGTGGAATGAAATTGCAAAAGACTCTGAGAGCCACCTCAAAATTCAACATTTTTGTCTTCAAAAATAAAGCACATTTCTTTGGACCTTGACTTTGTTAATAAATATACATATGGCAAGAGGCACAAAACCATTTAAAACTCTCGTGGAGGAAAAGAACAGAGACAAGGAAGAGAAAATGAGCTACACGTGATGGATACTAGTCTTGTTATTTGATTAAAGTGATCAGATAGTAAGGGGGTGAGAGCAGTATTAAAATCTTGAATAGAACTAATATACTTGAATAGAGCCAGATAATATGATTCATTCGAAGATACAGATAACTACAGATAAATAAGGCTACAACATTGTTATTGTACTTTTAATAGAATTTGTATTCTCTATGGCTATAACTGAAATCTCCGAAGTCATTATATGTATTGTCTTCAAAAGTAATTATTATTCCGTCTACTGCATTTCTAAGTATGATGTGAGGAAACTGTGTGATATTATTATAGAATTTCAGACTTTGGTGAGATCTACATTCTTCTTCCATTTCAAATCAAACAGTCAATGGGAGTATTTTCCATTGATGGAAGGTAGATTGAGGCTGCGTGGTTTAATCACAGAAAATACCACTTCATTTTTATGAAACATATGATAGCGAATTTTTAAAAATGCTTTGTTTCACCCAACCTCTTGTCACTATAATTCAGAGCATATTATCGTAGTTAATACTAAAAGAATAGTCACAAATGCAAATTAATGACTGCAGAGCATAGTAAAGTTTGATAAAGACTAAATTGCCTGTCAAAACTTCTTCTTGCATTTCCTAAATTTAATCTCAGACTTATTATCATTATTTATAAAATGCCAGCTATAGTCCTGAATCCATACAAACAAAATTGTACAAGGGCAGCAAAAATATTTCAGCTAGCCACAGATGGCTTTCAAAAGTCTGCTTTAAAGATGAACCTTCCAACACACCTTTCCAATTGCTTTGAGTTGTATTTGGATTATTCATAATTTTTTCATAAGTAAAATCAGTTGTATTCTGGTGGTCAACTAACGTTCTGATTGCATTTCTCCCCCTTTTACAGACCAGGGACAGACTGCACTTGCTCCCAGTGTGGAAGGGATTCTGCACTTGCTCCCAGTGTGGAAGGGATTGTCACTCCCGAATTGGCCTTTTCAGCCACACTAGATGCTGTTCCAGAACCACCATTCAGAGCGCGATACCATAGTCTTTCGAGACTGAAGGTTGCCTACTAACCTGTAACAAGCAAGAAATCTTCTCACTCCACTCTGGAATATCCCTCGCTCCAGCTGCTGGGGCTGTGACAGCTAGGCCTGCTATTCTGACCAGCGGTGTGCTAATCAGATTGGTTAAGGCATAAAGTGGGTAAAGAATGGAACAAAGCAGGCAGATGGTCTAAAAGCAGGAACCTGAGAAAGTGTGCAGCAGCGACAGTCATGCCGTTGAAGAAAGGAGATCTAGCCAATGGCAAAGTCAGACTGGGGCAAAAACAGACTTGTACACTATTACCAAGGAGACAGTGAACAGGTAACTGAGAGAAACAAGGAAGCATAGTGTTATTGAGTGTGTGCAAGTATTTTCCATTGATGGAAGGTAGACTGAGCCTGTGTGGTTTAGACACAATCTGCTGGCAACCCTATGGGGGCATCAAGGGCCAAGAAGCAGTGACACTGTAGTGTTGAAAGGGCTGCATTTCACATATTGATTTGAACTAAGCAGTCAATTCTTTGGTTACAGGCTTCTAATATATATTCAGACTCCTTCTTTATTAAAGGTCTGAACTCAATAACCTTGATAATGTGCAAGGAACATTCTTTACAAATCATTACTTCTCTTAGGTAACTGTTAATAGAATTTATAAGAGCGACAAGTATCACAGGAGAGGTCTTCTATTGTTTCCAGATTGTAAGAGATATTTCAAGTTAAAAATTAGCTACCTATTTGAATACAAGGGCAACAGAGTTCATTACAAATTTGTTCTTATTTACTAATACATACCAAGCTATATTTGTAGGCAAATCCTATGAAAATCAAATTGGAAGCTATGCTTCAGTATTTAAAAAACGGCATTTTCCCAAAACCATCGGCACAATAGCTTTCACACACCCACATACATACTGAACAACCCACACACACCCCAAAAGAACACTTCTATGGCCTCGAGCAACCATATCGAATTTATAAGATTACAGAAAAGAATTATGGTTGGGACAATAATTGAGATGGCATCAGATTCAAAATTCCACTGGATCAAAATACCTCACTACTCTTGACAGCCCAATTCTACTCAAATCCCCCCCTACGCTGATGCAGCCACGCCAACAGTACATGCCCTGTATCTGCAACCCCAACTACTGTATTGAGCAAAGATGCCTGAAGGCAGGCAAAAAGTTTCATCTTGCTTCTACTAAGTGGAAGTCTAGTTTGGGCATAATCTTAAAATGTAATTGCCTGCCAACATCCCAAGGTAAAATTCAGTAAACTTAGCTCAGCAACTGAGCAAAGGCTCTGATTGCAAGCCTTCACTCCTAGCATCACCAGCTTAAAAAAAAAAGTCATGTCACAGGGCTGAGAAAGACCTATACCTGAGAAAGCCACTGGCAGTCAGAGTAGGCGGTACTGGGATACATAGACCAGTGATATAATCATACAAAACAATGCCATGGGTTCACATGATGCTCACCAATGCCAAAATATTTCCATATATAGGAGTGCTCCAATAATGAGAAATATAAGGACCAATAACCATGACATTTTCACATGATCTTATAGTTTACATGATGTAGCGGCACCAATAGAAGACGTGCTTCATCCTATGGGGGGGGGGGAGAAGACATCTTCTGGTAGGCTGCAAGGCTATCAATGGGTCTCCTTAGACCTATGCCTGTTAGGCTATTAAGCTGTCATAGATCCAAGGAACAATAGGGCAGGCTCAGGCCAGGAAAGGAGAATAGGATCTTGGCATGTGCTGCTGCTACCAAGATCCACCCCATCCCACCCCCTGCCCTGCTAGCTCCGGAACACAAATTCCCCCAAATTGCTCAGAACCCACCCCGCCACCAATACCTGCTTCAAGGAGGCCTGGATGGGCTTTTAGTGCACAGAGAGGCTCCAGTCATTTGCATCTGTGGTCCTGCAATGCACAACAGCAGCAAGCCTTTTGCAGCACCAAATTAGCAGTCATGGTGGCAGATTAGGAGAACCGACACCATAAATGCCCAATAGGATGGAGTTGTAAGTTGAGATACAATGAGAAATGAAAGCAACTTCAGGATACTAAGTTTGGTGGATGTGTAATGTATATTTGCAATACCCTTCTCAGAGACAGGAAGTCCAATGACTTATAGCCTATCCTTCCTCCCTGCTAGTGCAGCCTTGCCAAAAAGGCACGCGCTGTATCCAATGAGGGAGTGGGTGCAGACCACAATGCTTTGAAAGGGAAAAGGAATTTAAATCCCCTTACCCCTCCAGAAACCTCCCTCCCCGCAATTTTGCTGGCTAATGTCTGAGCTGCTGGAGGGGACAGGATTCAGCACACACCGTTGCTGCCACATCCACCCTCTCCTGCAGCCTCCCTGCCCCCATTCCTCCCCTGCCCAGTTCTGCCTCCTTCCTCACCCTGTTCCACCATCCCCCAACCCTCCCGCTGGTTTACCTGGTCTAGCTGCTGACCAGCAGCATGCACAGGAAGGCATGCTTCCTGTCTGAGTGTTCAGCAGCCAGCACTGGTAGAATGCACATTCTGCAGCAGGGCAGCCTGGTAGGATTGGGCTGTAAGATTCCAAGTAAGTTCCTTGGATCATTAACTTGAAAAACTTCCCTAATATGATCAAGTAAAACTGGACCCAAGAACTGACTCGCAAATGAATCTACAGAAGGCTTGCAACTAGAATACCTCAAGACCCTGGTTCATCTGCATCAGTTGGTGGTATAACTAATCCATTGAAAAGTACATATTAAAACAGAACATAAATTACTAAGCTATTCCACTATGGCTAGAGGACAATAGTTTTTTCATATTACAAAATACAGCACAAGAAATAGGATAAGGAAAACCTTTGACTTCTCAACTGAAGATAGTAACAGAACTTGGAGTGGCTGAATATAACCAGATCATTTAAGCTTTAAATATATTAGTTTTACACCCTGATCAAAAGGCCAGTAGGACCATGTATTCAGTAAGATATATTTTCATTCAGGCAAACACCAGTTTGATTCATAAAAGAGTACTTTTATCGCTTTAACAAAGACGTGCTAAAATACTGATGTGAGGAAAATGATTTTTTAAAAATCCTGCTTCCTAATAATTCTTCATTAAATGTGGTAGTCAACCAAGAAATTATATTGGCCCAATTAAATTTACTCTTTACTTTCTATCTTTGCTTATATAAAAACAAATTGAAAAACACCTTTGCTCATTTTTAATTATTACTTGGATTTATAATTCTACATATATTCACATAGTTGAGTAAATCCACCTGTACAAGTTCATGCTTTCAAGTCAGCTTGCTTGAACATACATCCTTGTCTTTTGAATGTGTCTGTTCATATTCTGATCAACTTCAAAGAGTGAAGTCTTAACATGAAGATTTTTTAATATGGGTAAGCCCATCATCTCAACATATGCCGCATTCACTAGAACAGGAGGCAGCTGCACTTCCAATCCACAGTGGCTGGAAATGTTGGAATGTTGGAAAAGACAAGTTTTTGGGTCCATTCACTATCAGTTATGGTAAAGCTACACAAATAATCACAAGTTAAATTATATGTGACATGAATTAATCGGGAAAAAGAGGAGATATCCCAGAACTTTAAAATTAAAACTGCAAGGGAAATATTGAGGAGAAAAAACTTGGATTTTGAGGTTAGTGAACTATTTATTCTCCTCTTTGGAGAGTTTTAAGAATGTGACTAATTAAACCACCATTTTTCAAAGGGGTTTTTACAATATTGTTCTGTGAGAGGAACTCACAGAACCCGTAGTCCACCAGATAGACTCATGGTGTGGTCATCTCTTCTGGCTGTATGCCATAGAGCTTGCACAGTCCATTGTAAGTCAAGCCCAGACAGGTTGTCAAGGTCTTAACCTTTTTCGCTAGCTGAGCTCTCAGCACTCCGCCCCCCTCTCCCCCAGTTTCTCACAGCAGGTGGCTCATCAGCCATCCTTCCACAATGGATAGTAGTACTTCGTCAGCTTGGCTTTGCATCTCTCTTCCAAGGGCACAACCTGAGTTGCTCCTTCTTAGGTCTTTGATCAGTATGACAGTTCAACCAGTGGACCACACCTCCTGGACCACCACCACCAAATGAAGTTGCCTCAGACCACTGGTCCAATTAGTTTGGTTAGTTTAGAATCTGAATCTCTTCCAGATTAGTTTTATTATTTAGTGTGTATGCTGCAATCTGCAAATAAGAGGCAGATATTGAGGTACGAGTATTATGTGGTCACGAAGACTAAGCAAAGTTCTGAGAGACAGAATATATGTATCTAGGTCTAACACAAATCTCACTAAGCATGTTTGTTACTTTCAGCCAAACCTATTGGGCTGCCCCCTGGCAGAACAAGCAGAAGCAGGACGGGGCAGGGTGTAGGGCAGAATAGGTGGCAACATGGCAGGGGGAGGGTTGAATGGGGAGGCAATGGGATGGGGGAGTGGAAATGGGGAGGGGGAGCGGATAGAGTCTGGGAAGGGGGCGGGTTTGGAGGTTCAAACAGACCCCTCCACACTACAGAGGCATACCCCCAGGTAAAGGCACAAATGTTCTCTTAATCAGAGGAGACTCCACAACTGCCCCCTACAGGATGCAGCAGTGGCCATTTTGGTATCACTGCATCCGCAGAGTGGGGGGGGGGGAGAATAGGATTGAACGTTTTATTTACTAGTGTTACCTGCTTCTTCATGTAAAACAGAAATCACACTCTGCACACAGAATGCGTACAGTGTTGATTTAAACAGTTGCCGTAGCAGCATCCAAGGGCTTGAATATTCCTAGTAGGACTTTTTATTCCTATTTTCTTTGAATAGGAGACCCCACGCTGTATCACAATCTGCTTTTGAAAGTTTGGCTTGAGGTAAAATTTAGGCTAGATCTACACATGCATTAGAATGAAGTGACAGAATGGATTCTACCAATTCAGGTTGCAGGTAGGGAATTACTTTTTTAATGCTCCACCAAATAAAAATAAAATCTCCATGCAAGTAGAAGACTATCACTTAAGTAGGGAGAGTCCACCTCAATCATTTGCTTGGTGTGTTGCTTTCCTACTGGAAGCATGTTTTTAGCTCAGGAGATAATTCTAAAATGTGATTCCTCACATTCTGTGATTTCGATCTGTGATCACAGATTCCCCACAATCCCAACACATTATTCCCCTTCTGAACGTTGTCAGAAGTGATACAGCCCATTCTACTACAATATTCTTTTGCACATAAATACAAAATCTACAGGCCTAAGAATTATTCTTCATAATGTGCAATCTGATATGGGAGACTAAGGCAGCAGTCACAAAATGGTGGGTCGTGATTCACCAGGGGAACAAGAAAGGGTGCACTGACAGTGCCGCAGTGATCACGGTCCTGCAGGGACCCAGGGGCATTTTATCATACCTGTGGAGTCCTGGAGCCTCCTTGAGGGTCCTGGAGGCTTGCAGGCCCTTCTCCGATCTTCCATGTGGCTGACCTGAGTTCCAATAGCTGATCAGAGCTCACTTCCAGTATGTGTGATCTCAATGCCCCTAGACTGCTGCAGCACTGTTGGGGGCCCCCCACTCCCTTAACAACTCAGAGCATTCCCAATTCCCTTAGAGAAGTTCTGGAATCACTGGACTAAGGTGATGGAATTCTGAACCAGAGAACCTCAGGCTGGTAAGGGTGTTGTGTGTGTCATTTTTTGACGATTTCCTTACATTTAAAAAAAAACAAAAAACCACCCTCTTTTCTAGTGACTGTTTGCTGGTGGTATTTTGCGTTTTTTTAGATTGTGAGCCCTCTGGGGACTTTGGGAGCCACTTAGTTATTTGATTTTCTCTATAAACCTTTTTGTGAACTTTTTTGTTGAAAAGTGAACTCAATGGGGTTTACTTCTGAGTAGACATGTATAGGTTTGTACTTTCAGAAAACCTATATGCTACTTTTTCGTCAAGGAAGCATTCAAGAGGGCACATATTGGGGTAGAAGCTTCAGTATGGCCCTCTGTCTGATGTTGTAGTTTACAAGCAGCTGTTTAAGTAGGCAGAGCATTCCTAAATATTATGTATGCACACCTGCCACAATTTGAAAATACACAATATAGAATTCTACAATCTCACTCTAATATGTAGAACAGCTCTTAGTTCATGCATTCACCCCACACCAGAGAAAGAAGATTCTGGTAAACTCACAAAGGAAATGGATGTAGCTCAGTGGAAGATATCTTTGCATGAAGGTGTTCTTGGATTCAGTCTCCACAGAATACTGTGTTCTGGGTGTTGTGAACAAATATCATCACCTTTCACTCCCCCTCACAGCAGTGCAACGTCACAATGGTTTTTGTCAGAAGGAACATGAAATCCCTCTCCCAAATCCTTTCCTTTGCTTGTTCTCTCTCTCTGGCACTACCTTTCCCTACACTGTAGGCAAGAACACCTCATGACAGAGAGAAGGAAGGAAGGAGGGAAAATAAGACAGCAGGGATTTCCTTGTTCCTTCTGGCAAGAACCAGGGAAACACTGCGGGGGGGGGGGAACAAAAGCGACGGCTGAAGTTCTTCCCTTGACCAGAGACTACGGGGAGAAGAAATCCAGAAAGCAGTCTCTAGATGTAAACCAGTGAACACTACAGCTATGTGAGCTTTGTGAAGCTCCTTTCCACATGGTGAGGTGAATGCATGAAGCAATAGGCACTAGCTCCCTGCAATTCTGCATGGTAAATAAGCTACTGAGAGTTCTACAAAAGCTTTCAATTTTTCATGAATCTGGCAGGTAATCTCAAACACCACAATCTGGAATACAATTACAGACCCATTATCACTTCAGATTAAAATCATGGTGGGAGAAAGAATGCCTTTTATTTAATATATTTACTGCTCAATCCTATTCCCTAGCATGTTGTAGCACACATTCACACCAATGGAGAGTGCACTGTATGTTATGGTGGTGGGAGCAAGCAGAGATAAGTGAAAAGCTTTTCTTTTTTTTCTTTTTTTACTTTCAATTACATAAGCTTACAGGCCATCTACAGGTCTCCTTGAACATATGCCAGCCATTTTGGTGGCTTATGGTCAAGGAGAGAAAAGGGGCAGGGAAGTTGTGAAGGGGATAAGGGGATATTATCCCCTAAAGAGGGGATAAGATCCAGTATGCATGACTCTTGCCAGGTCCATCCCCTCCCTTTGCCCTAGGGCTTTCCCCCAACATGCCCCATTACTCACCCTCCTGTCCACAGCCCATCTCTTGCTGACTTACCAGTGCCTGCAGAGCCTCCTGGGACCACTACCATGCCTCTCACCTTTTACAGTAGCAGACTAGCAGCATGTGATAGCAGCCCAGTTTCTGGAGTGCTAGTTCCAGCAGAGCAAGGTCGCAAGAAGATTGAGTCCCAGTTTCAGTCCCTAACATCTCAAGTTTGAAAAAACCTCAGGAAGCATGAGAAGAAACATAGCAAGACCCCTCTCTGTGACTTTGAAGAGCCAATGCCAGTCAGAGCTGACATTATTGCTGATGGACCAATGTTCTAACTCAGTATAAGAGAGCTTCATATGTGTGTGCGCGCATATGTATGGTTTATGATTGTGGGACTCTTTGAATGGCTCTTCCCTCCTTATAGTGAAATGCATAAAACATTAGATGACAGTCAGAAAAAGGCTGACTATCTGCATAGTACTATCTGCAAAGTACATGGATATTTTGACAGATTTGTATTTTATTAATGCCCTCAAAAGATAAATACTGGCAAACAAGAACAGTTAAGAGTATTTGAGATCCCTCTCCTTGTTTTAGGTAGACATCCCTATTGGGGGACAGAAAAATAATTATCTTTAAAAAGCACAGTACACAATGTCTGCATCGGTATAATTAATGACAGTCTTCCCCTTCTCCTTCTTATACAGAAAATCATATAACACATAAAGACAGCTTCCCACAATGTCAAATAACTCTTGTCTCATATCAGGAGTTCTTTTGTTCATTCAATGAGTGTCTTTGATGTTCTTCAGTAATATTTCACGTAAATCCAAAAAGTGGTATATAGTACAAGTCAACACTAATTTTGTGAAAATCTGTCTGAATTAACAAAAACAACATTGTGATGGCTATGTCATTGGTGGGTCTAAGACAAAAACACTTGCCAATATGACACTGACAGCTATCTGATGGGGACTTACACTTGTCTCTCCCAAATATTCCCTTTTCAATTACCACAAGAAAAAAAGCCAGCCATATTGGTGTAACTGACACAGTGCAGCCAAAGAGAAGTAGTAAGAGAAACAGTGATATTTTACACAAAGTGGTTTCTAATGATCAAATAAACAAGGTTACGTCTATATTTTCTATTCTAATCTAGGACATAAATATAGAGAATGACCAGACAACTCCATCAGGGTGCATGTTAGCAGTAATCATTAATCCTCACTGTGCATGCAGTGAAGTGAAGAGAGCTGAACTTTAACTCACTAAATGGGCAAAGGGAATAAGATGTGTCTTGCTCACAATAGTAAAGAGCTTGAAAACTAAATGAGCATCAAACAAAGGGTGAACTAGGCATAGGGCTGTTATGCACAAGATAAACTCAAATCCTCTCTCAAATTCATCCATTGAAGATGTCACTGCCTATTTCCGAGTCCCCATAACTTTGTAAAGTGCCATGTACGTTGATACTGCGCTATAATTTTTTTAAATTTAAATAACAGTGTCCAATATAAACAGAAATAATATGTTCTGTGAACAAATCTTCTCCAAAATCTGTCTATCTTGACAGAGACACCGGTTCAACAAATAATGGAACATATTTGTCTGTCCTCGAATGTAAGCTCCTTAGGGACCTTGTGCCATATAACACTGTAAGGTGCCATGTAAGGTGCACACTACTGACACTATATAAATAACAAATTATAACAACAAATATCAACAATAGTAATAACAATAATGCCTTTGACATCCTGGAAAAATGCATACAGATGAGTTATACCATTCACAACTGTCTGAAACAAAATCAGTCAAGCAATCATTACTTAACATTACTGGCTAACTGTATTCTCCCAATGGTCCATGTGGAATGCAATATTTGATGTTCTACAGGGATCTGCCTTGGATCCAGTATTACAGTGAATTCTCACTTTAACAGACTAATGGAGATGGGGTGTCAATCTTGAAAACCAGTTAAATTTGAATGCACTGAAGTCAACGGAGACGCACATGTGCAAAACAGATATGAATAGTTTTTAATAAAGCAGAAAACTTCCATTGTTCTGAAGCCTGTTAAATTGAGGGTTTACTGTACTCTGCATTTTCATTAATAGCATGAAAGAACGGAATGAAGAATATCATTATCAAATCTATAGATGATATAAGTCTAGGAGTAGTATGACCACTACATAGAGAAGATTAAAAATCAAAACGATGATAAATGGGATACAAGTATTTCAGCAACCCAGTTAAGAGACAAATACAAAAAAGGAACAATTGACTAGGTTCCATCACAGTTGAAAAGGATCTAGAAATTATAATGGATCATAACCTCCATATGAAATCAGTAATTTGTGTCAGTTACAATAAATAGTATGCACCTCAAAGACTAGTATTACTAGAAGGAATAAACAGGACACAACCTGTTCATGTGGCATAAGCCTCAGCTAGAATACATTACAATTCCAGTCAATATTTTTAGGAGACAGAGTGAATCAAGTCAGAGAGGATTCTATGGGAAGCAGCATGGGATTCTATGGGATTCTATGGGATTCTATGGGAAGCAGTACTAAGAGATTTGGATCGAGTGACAGATTAGAAATGACACAAATAGTATATCAGAAAATGCTGAAGAACAGAACATTTTGGACAAAATGCAATGGATTCAGGATGCAGTAAACCAGACTTGTGGTCAACGTCACAAAACACAGTCTAACTACAAATGGAACAAGATGAACAGGGAAGTCGTTGAACATTCTTATTCAATAGAGCAGGGGTGTCCAAACTTTTTGGTAGGAGGGCCACATCATCTCTCTGACAGCGTGTCAGGGGTCAGGGAAAAAAAGAATTTACATTTCAATTTTGAATAAATTTACATAAATGAATATATTAGAGATGTAACTTATATGAATGAATGAAGGTCCTGCAATAGTTCAAAGCCTATAAAAGGCCTTGCACAAAGCAAGGCCAGCCTTTCCTTTGCTACTGCTGCATCCCAGGTGTGAAACAGCAAGCAGTGGAGGAAGTTCTCATCCCACAGCTAACGCAAAAGGTCAAACAGTGGGCTGTCAAGCTGAGAGCAGTTGCATCAGGCCAGCGCGGGTTCCAGCAAGTTTCCGGAGGGCCAGAGCTCATTGGAGACTGGGGGCTCCCTGAGGGCCAGATTATGAGTCCTTGAGGGCCGCAAGTGGCCCCAGGGCCAGGGTTTGGGCAACCCTGCAATAGAGGATAATATGATCATCTAGCAGGTAAAGTTCTATCTTCAATATTCTGCTTCAATATTTTTCAATTAAAAACTGAAGCAAATTGAAAAAGCATTATTCTGCTTAAGACCCTCACTTCCATCAAACGTTCTGTGACTAAAGTCATTTATTTCACTTATGGCATAGACTGTCCCTCCTTAAATCCCTTCATTGACTTCCTGTCTGATCCAGCATAAGCTCTTTGTCCATGCAATCAAACCTCTACCTGGCCTTGTGTGTCCTATCTCTCATATTCCACTACACTTCTGCCTGTGACCTTCACTGTTGAAAATAAATCCCACCTAAAAATGCACATTTTGGTAGAAGCCTTTGGCATCTTAGTCAATTCTTTGCCATTCAGACATACAGGTTCAGCCTATTTATACACGGATTTTTTATACACAGATTTGACTCAACATGAATGGCCCCTGCAAATGAGAAGGAATCCCTGGAGAAGGGAGAAGAGGAAAAATGCTGATCCCTGGAGAAGGGGAAAGATGCATCCCTTTAAAAGTTTTAAAAACTGAACAGTCCTTTAACAATAGCCTCCTTAAAGAGAGAGAGAGAGAGAGAGGGCAGCTGACTGACAATTCATCAATCCTTCTCTCACCTGTGGACCCCTCCCTTCCCCCAGCACATGAAAGAAAGGTGATCATTTTGCATTGGTGAAAGGAGGGGCTGAGTGAAGTGCTGATGAATTGTCTTCTTAATGACTCTTACCTTAGAATCAAAAGGTCAGCAAGGCTGTTTTTCAATCACTGGTGTAAGAAACTTTGTTTTTTAAATTGATTTGCTATAGTGCGTTTTTTTGTTATCCAAACAAAAGTGCTTGGAAGGGAATTAGTCTTAACCTGTACAGAATGTCATTTGCCATTAACAGCTTAAATACATGGAACTGAATTGTATATGCTTCCCCTGTTTATAACCTTTCCTCCATTTCTTTCCTATGCTGTCTCCATTGTGTCAATTTCTAGATTACAATTTCTTTGGTACAGATATGTCTTCTTTTTTTTAAGTCCATATCATTCTCATGCACATGATATGGACTTTTTAAAAGTCTGTATCATTCTCTAGGCCCAGGGCCTCCTAGAGGAATTTTATCAGGAGATACAAAGTTTATTTTGGGCTCCTTCCCTCAGGGAGAGGGGAAGGGATAAACCAGAGCACGGGGGAGGGTAGTGAAAGCCCAGATCTACCAGGCTTCCCAATGCACAACCCAGATCTACCCACCTGCACAGCGCTGACAGCTAGAAAATTAGTATCATATTTAGGCTCACACTAGAATGCAAAGTGTCCTGTGTGTACCAAAACATACTTCTGCAGCAGCTGTAGTCCTGCAGCTGTGCTACTCCTTTATGGTAAGTGGATCACAAGGCAATGAGCTACTGCAGCAGGCCAATTTCCTCCAGATTTGACACTGTGTTAAGGAGTGTTATATATGCATTGCTCAGCCCAATGCGTACGGCTTTCCACAGCAGCAGTCACCATGCACCTGCGGACGTGCCCCAAGCATCCCCCACGGGCAGCAAGTTCAGGTGAGATGGGAAAATGTAAGATCCCAGGAAATTTCCGGGCCCCCTCCCTTGGCACCTGGGCCTCCTTTCTGACCCTGTGTCCAGGAACAAATTATCTCCTATATCCCCTTCTCATGGGCCCTATTGATGGCACTATATACATAAATAAATAAATGTGAGGTTAGAGGAAAAGTCATTACTACTCTATAATTGATCCTAACAGAAAACCTTTCACACAAAGAAAAGTGTACTGCACGTTTGTTAAGTAAGTGCTGTAAATAGACATACTACACCAGGAGCACATTTTGAAAAGGCCTAACAGTGCCACATCTGAACATTCTTGCTTAGTATAGCTAGAGAACTCGTGCAAGGAAAGCGCCCTACAGGTAGACCACAGCTGCGATACAAGGACATCTGCAAGAGGGATCTGAAGGCCTTAGGGATGGACCTCAACAAGTGGGAAACCCTGGCCTCTGAGCAGCCCGCTTGGAGGCAGGCTGTGCAGCATGGCCTTTCCCAGTTTGAAGAGACACTTGGCCAACAGTCTGAGGCAAAGAGGCAAAGAAGGAAGGCCCATAGCCAGGGAGACAGACCAGGGACAGACTGCACTTGCTCCTGGTGTGGACGGGATTGTTACTCCCGGATTGGCCTTTTCAGCCACACTAGACGCTGTGCCAGAACCACCTTTCAGAGCGCGATACCATAGTCTTTTGAGACTGAAGGTTGCCAATATCAATATCAATATGCCTTTTATACTTGAAATAATTCCTAACTCATTCTCACCAAAGAAAGTCCTACTGATTTTGGAAGCACTGATTTCCAAATATACATGTGGAACTGTGATGTTTATTTATTTATTTATTTATTTATTTATTTATTTATTGGATTTGTATTCCGCCTTTCTCCCCGAAGGGCACCCAAGGCGGCTAACAATCAAGTTAAAAAATACAGATAAACATTAAAAATACAAAACACTTAAAAACAATTAAAGCAAGATAAAATGCATAGCAGCAGACTGAAGCACACAATAAAAGACATAAGTTATAAAAACAGCCCTTATGGTGCTTCTAAGGTTTTCTTGAATAAAAAAGTCTTCAGGCCCCGCTGGAACGTTAATAATGAGGGAGCTGCTCTCAATTCAAAGGGGAGGGAATTCCATAGTGCATGTGCCACCACCGAAAAGGCCCTGTTTCTGGTCGCCATTCCCTTCACCACTCTCAATGACGGCACAACCAACAGGGCCCCTGCTGATGACCTTAGAGAACGGACTGGATTATACGGAAGAAGGCGGTCTCTCAAATACGCTGGTCCCAAGCCGTTTAGGGCTTTAAAGGTCATAACCAGTACCTTGAATTCATCCCAGAAACGGATGGGCAGCCAGTGCAGCAGCCAGAGTAGCGGCGTGACAGAATCAAACCGCCAATCCCCAGTAACTACCCGAGCCGCCACATTCTGCACTAGTTGTAGCTCCCGGACCATCTTCAGGGGCAGCCCCACACAGAGTGCGTTATTATAATCTAATCTTGATGTCACTATGGCATGTACCACCGTGGCCAGATCCGCCTGAGACAGGTACGGCCGCAGCTGGCGCACCAGCCAAAGCTGGGCAAAGGCACCCCTGACCACAGCTGACACCTGGACATCCAGGAGGAGCTGCGAGTCCAGGAGAACCCCCAAACTGCGAACCTGCTCTTTCAGGGGGAGTGCAACTCCATTCAGAGCAGGGCGATAGTCCAGCACCCGCATCGTGGATTTCTGCACCAGGAGGACCTCTGTCTTGTCCAGATTTAATCTCAGCTTATTCGCCCTCATCCAGATCCCAACTGCCTCCAGGCAATGCGACTGCCTCCAGGCAACGTGTATATATATACACACATGTGATGGTCTTAAGCACAGTAAACATTTAGAATTAGATATGTTTGGGTAAATGAATCATTACATAAGCCTATGAAAACAGAACTATTTAGGAAGTATTTTAACAACTCTGTTTTACAAAGAGGGAATCTGAGTTACACTGGGACTTTACTCATGGACTCTTTGAAAAACCTGTTCTGAAAAGCCAGGTTGTGTGAGTTTTGTTCTCTAGTTCCTAAAAACCTATTTTCATAACTAAAGCATAATTCATAATCTTCCATTCTGCGTATATTACTGTCACAAAAGACAGGACAGATGAAATTTTCATGATTTTTGCTGCAAAGTTTTCCATTCTGGGACTTCAAAAATATTTCAGCAAAATCCACTACCTTTCATTTCTTTTACACATTTGTTCACACCTATTCACAACCATCGTTACCCCTGTACATTGTTCTTCCAAGGGAGGGAGAGTTCACAAACATTACCAACCTTGATCTCACTGTAGTTACACATTATTAGTTGGGGTACATGGTAGATGTAGTCATGCACTTGGCTGTGCACAAATGTGCACATATGCACGTTTTATTGTAACTAGTGCAGAACAAAGAGGTCTGTGTTCAAATGCAAATGTCATCAATCACACTACTACACTATTCACAATGGTGTGTGAAAGTAGATGTACATTCATACACGTCACTCACATTCTGCCCCACATAGCCAACTAACTGTGACTGAATAAGGGAAAGGAGCATCAGTTGCCTCACGAAAACAGATGTGGTCCTTCTTGCCCCCCATCCTGCTCATCTGCCCCAATGCAAACAGTTTTACATGCTTTGTCAAAGAGTTGTGGCAAAAATCGCCCCAATGGCTGTGCATGTATATTATCTGGGTGGGTGCGTGGGTATGAGAAAACATTTCCAAAATGTACATTCCATTTTGACTCAGAGTTAATAAATAGACCTTTGCAAAAGACCAGCTATGACGTCCTTTTGTTTGCTGACTGTATGAACTATCAGAGCTTCTTTCCGGACAAATACACACAAAAACAAAAGCCTTGAGATTACTTCACAGCGATTACAATTTATTTCTGGAAGCCAGAAGTATAATGTGTTTTTAAAAAAAACATTCATAATATTTTTTTTTCCCTTGTGCTCCATTTTGTGTATCAATAGTGATGGTGGTTTAAATTAGGTGGAGAGGCAGCTATGCATGAGAGACTGCACTCAGCAGGCTCTATCAGTCAGAAGTCAAGGATACATGTCCATGATTTATCATGCTTTTCATGGTAATTAGCCAGAGTGCCATTTTGCTCCAACTAGCATCACTCTGCTCTTTTTTTTTTTTTTTTTACACCTTTGGTCTCTTTTTTTCCCAGCATCACATTTAAATATTTCTTAGCCTCTCATCCCATAGTATGTTTTATTTATGAATACAGACTTCCTGATCATACCTTTAATGTAAAGGAGACTGTAATTAGTGTGTCTGTCAGCTAGGTTAATCCCTTTCCTACATTATATGCAAAGAAGTTAAGGGTAAGTAACAGTTTACAGTCAATATTAGGTTTAATTATGCTTAATGACAGTTACTATCTCTCTTTACTAAGTGCACCTAGGAGTGCAACTCCTAGAGGAGTTTCCCTTCCAACCACATTCTGGTACCTTGTGCCACTGAGCATGGCATATAAAGTACTTTAATCTGTAAAACTTCTTCAGGTGCACCAAATAAGCGAGACACCTGTTCAGCCGAACTGCTGTAGAACTGGTACAGCATCAAACAATGCCATCCTTGTGTGAGGAGAGGAAAGTTCTCTTATCTGCCACATTCTTGTACACAGTGTTACTAAGAAAAATGTGTCCTTCCAGCCTGTGTAGATACTCCCTAAGAAAATCCTGTGTGAGAGATAATCCACACATTGTTAGCTAAATTCTTCCACCATATAATAGTGCTTTTCACCCTGCCTGTCTATAACATTATCTGAAACATAAGTTAGGCCTCCCAGCACTTATTCAGGGAAAGTCAAAGTCATATCCCTGCAGTAGGTTTTGGCCTGTTGTAGAGATGCAACAATGGTATTCTTACTGGAATTCTCTCTTAGCATTCATTTACTGGTGCAAGAAGTTCTAGGACAGTGATGGCAAACCTTTTAGAGACCGAGTGCCCAAACTGTAACCCAGAACCCACTTATTTACCGCAAAGTGCCAACACGACAATTTAACCTGAATACTGAGGTTTCAGTTTAGAAAAAACAATTTGTACATTAACATCTTTTACCTACTATTACTTGTAACCCGTAATGAACTTTTCCTCTAGAAATTTGTCCAATCCCTTCTTAAAGGCAACTAGGCAAGTTGTCATCACTGCTTCCTGTGGCAAAGAGTCCCACAGACTAATTATATGCTGGGTAAAGAAATACTGGCAGGGAGGGGGTGGCTGCAAGACCTTGCCACTGCTCATTTTCTCAAACAAGAAAAAAAATTTTTTTAAAAAGCCCCACCCACAGAAGAGGGTTCTAAGGCTGCAATCCCAGCCACTCTTTCCTAGGAGTAAACCTCATTGACTCTAATGGGGCTTACTTCTGAGTAGACATGCATAGGATTGGGCTCTCAGGCTGCAATCCTAGCTATGCTTTCCTGGGAGCAAGCCCTAATGGCTTTAATGAGACTTACTTCTTAGTAAGTCAGGACCAGCACCATGTGCAGAGCTGGCACCCCAAAGCCTACAGCAGCAGCTTCGCTGTGCCCGCCCAAGGCATCGCACCCTCACACCGCATGTGAGCCACCCGCCTTACCCCAGACAGGAGAGGGAGGAAGCGCTCCAATTAGGCTGCTGGGAAGAGGGGCGGGTAATGTGAGAAACGTCCCCTCACAGAGCCTCTCAGCCGTCCTCCTCCCGGGGTGACCTGGCTAGATGGGGCACCTTGGGAGCACGCCTGGGTCTTTGGTGTCAGCCCCCCCCCCCGCCTGATCTCCCTCTTCCCCCTGCTGTCCATTTCTTTCCCCCCCTTGGCCTCGTCCCTCCCTCCTTTGTCCCGGCTGCTGCCAAGCAGGAGGAGGCTGGTCTTGTGGCTGCGCAGGCTCCTCAGCCTTCCACGGCAGATGCGCTGCAGCTGCTGGCACCTCCCGGGGCTGTGAGCCTATAGGCTCGCACCTGGCAGCTGGGGCAATGGCACGCGTGCCCACAGAGAGGGTTCTGCGTTCCCTCTCTGGCATGCATGCCATAGGTTAGCCACCACTGTTCTAGGATTACCAGTTAAGGTAAAGCTTATTCATCTGATCCTATATTGTTGTCAACTAATTCTAAGACACTGTTTCTTATGTTTCTAAGACACTGTAAATTCATCACCCTCCACACCTGCTTATTCCACCTCAGACTGCCTTTACCCTTGCTGCCTTAGTAAACAGTGATTCTTCAGGTTAACTGAGAGAAGGGTGAAAGGCATGAAAATGAGATAATTATACTTATGTCTTTTATTAAAATATACCAGAGGGGATCATAGGATATGGATTTACCAGAAGACCCACAACTAAACACAACTCAGACTTTGTACACAATTTGAGGGCTATATGTTAAATGATGAAATTTTTTGCTCATTTAAAAGATTTGGAGAGTGTTTTAAGATTTGGAGACTATAAAGTCAAAACCTATAATCATAGGCTGTACTCCCCTTTAGCATTTTTTGTTAGCTTCAAGTTAACACAATGTTGTTTTTTTGTTATGACCCTTCAAAACTATAAGTGTTGTCTTCTTAAGCCCATTGGCCTTTCAGACTGCTCTATGTTCACTATAAGAGAGGAAGCCAGGATATAAAAAATGATCTCTCAATGGCAAGATAAACTGAGTGTGAGAAAATAATCTTAACATAACAGTATATACAAGGTGTGTGTTGCAGAATGGCAAGGACAAAAAAAGAATTCATCAAGTTACTTGGTCATTGAACCTCAAGAGCATAGTGGATACAACAGCCTCAAATACTTTTGATAATCCCAAGTGCATTTACAGTTCAAAACTGTACATTTCCTGGACCCTAAACGAAGGATGCACAACATGCCCAGAACAATAATGAAGATACTGCCTGCTGGGCCTCATCACTAACTTTCACTACAAGTGATCCCAAGCCAAGAGAGGTAACTACTTCCTGTTTTATTCTACACCACAGATCACTGAGGAGTATTTCTCAACTGCTCCAAAACTTGGCATTAGGTTCATGCAGTCAGAGTCCTAACCCATTAGTTACTTTAGACTTTCAATATTGGAAAGACAGAATGCTAGCACTCCTACATTCCTTGACTTGAAACTTTGCAAATTAATTGGCTGCTAGGAAGATACTCTGGGCAGCACTACAACTATGCATATCCTTGAATTCACTCCTGGGGGGAACAAACCTGTTTAAATTGAAATAGAGATTAAGGGAGAGAAAATGTTAACTTCTCTGCACAGTATGTGACATACAAGTTGACTCTTCTGGAACACAATGAAAGAGAACATAAAGGATCTAACAAATAAACTATGACTAGATGAAAAACATTTGCTCCTCCTTTTAGTATTTGCATCCAGCAACTTTATCCAATGACTCCCTCAGTCTTATACACATTATATGCCAGCCAGAGAGTACTAGGTGCATGCTCTTTTGTCAGTCCAGTACTTCCAACATTATCAGCACAAACCTATGCATCTCTACTCAGAAGTAAGTCCCTTTGTGTTCAATGGTACCTACTCCCAGGAAAGTATAGGACTAAAAGCCTGTGTCACACTTTCCTTATGGCCACATTGCCCATCTACCCTATCATGAGCACCAGATGGGCAGTTATTAAGAGCGGACAAATTTCAAGAGTGAGAGATAGAACCACAGTAGCCTGGAGCAGTAAAAATGTGGAAATTATTCATATTGCAAAGTTGTTCATTCCAGTATGTGTCCCAAAGGTCTCAGACACCATATGAGCCAGTGCAACAGACTCCCCACCGCCATCCCAGTCAAATTCCTGACTCACTCAAGAGTGATTCATGTGCTCTTCTCTGGTTTTTCTAACTGGTAACCCGGAATGAGCCATGCTACACTAGTAGATAACAAGTGCAAGGAGGTAGACCAATAACAGAAAAAGTTAAGCAGCTAGAGCAGGGGTTCCCAAACCCAGACCCAGGGGCCATTTGCTGCCTTTGGGGACCCCCAATCTGGCTCATGGGGAGCCCCCAGTCTCCAATGAGCCTATGGCCCTCAAGAGACTTGCTGGAGCCTGTACTGGCCCAACGCAAGTACTCTCAGCGCGAGGGCTGACTGTTCGACTTCTCATGCAAGCTGCAGGCAGAGGGTTCCCTCCGCTGCTTGCCATTTCACATCTGTGAAGCAGCAGCAAAGGAAAGGCCGGCCTTGCTTTGCACAAGGTCTTCTATAGGCCTTGCAATATTGCAAGGCCTTCATTCATTCGTACAAGTTCCATCTCTAATATATTCATTTATGTAAATATATTCAAATTTTAAATGTAAATTAATTCTTTTTCCCAGCACCCAACACAGTATCAGAGAGATTATGTGGCCCTCCTACCAAAAAGTATGGACAACCCTGAGCTAGGGAGTGCCTTAAGCCTGAGAGATTCTATCACTGGGGTTTAGAATCAAGCAACTAGGGATTATCAGCTGGTTGGAGACAGGATGCTCTCTGTTTATGTACTGGGTTGCTATACTCAATGTAAAAATAGAGACTATTGAGTACTGTGCCTATGAATTGCTCATATGTAATCAATGTAATTGCTCATATGTAATCAATTAACCCCTGCTAATTGGGTAAGAGGCACTTTTTCAAGTGGGTGCTCCTTTTTTTAGCAGGGGGAGAGTAATTGGCCCACCTCACCCCAGCACTGACTGTTCTAGTGGCTGTCTGCTGGTATTCATTTGCATTTTTTAGATTGTGAGCCCTTTTGGGACAGGGAGCCATTTAGTTATTTGATTTTTCTCTATAAACCGCTTTGTGAACTTTTAGTTGAAAAGCGGTATATAAATACTGTTAATAATAATAATAATAATAATAATAATAATAATAATGAATGACTAAAACAGAAGAAGGGGTTGGAACTAGAGAATGGGTAGGACGTCAATGATTTATTTTGAGTTAACAAATCATGGTTGTAGAATATCCTCCCCAACCTATCAAGTCAATGAGGCTTTTAAACTCTTGAATTTTAATAATATTAAAACTTTTTCAGTAGGAATTTGGGATTTTCAGGTGTGGCTACAGTATTTTTAAAGTAGATTTTAATAAATGCGAGTTTCTGCAGTTGCAGTCTTACAACAAAGTCACATGTATTTGAAACATACCCAATTTCTAACCTTACAATTGTTCAATCCTTTGCATTCGAGTGAATGCCACTGTAGTTAAGTGTCTAATTTCACACACAGTCCGTGATTACATATTCAAGTAATTGCTCACTGTTTTCTTGAATCCCAGTTATAACAATCCTGTTCGAATCAGATAATAATGCAAAATCACGTGCAGCAGATTAGATAGACACCCAGGAAATCTTTGCCAAGCAACATGGCTAAGGGGGCAATCCATAATATCTACTGCTATGACTGCAGTAAGTGTCTTCTTTTATTTTTATTTTTCAGTTTGACAAAATAAAAAAGCCCCACTATGATACTTTTATAAACAGATGAAACAGTTTTACATCAGACACAGGAGGTGGGTGTCGTTTTTTAAATCAACATAGGAAGTGATTTGTTTCGTTCTGTTAGCTTTACTGGAAAAAGTGCTGAAAAATGTTGTTTATGTGCATATGAATATATACAAATACATTCACACAATGTTGAACTTTGTGACGGCAGTTTGCAAATGGTCGCCCACACTGCCTGAGCAATGGTCAGCTTTGTAACGGTTTCCCATTTCCTCAATGTAATGATTAACTAGCCTACTGGGCTATTATTGTACTGTTCTACTGGGCTTTTATTGTGCTGTTCTACTTGTTGCAGCAGCCACAGCAGCAACACTAGCGGACTCTTCCCATCAAGCAACCCTGCCAATTCTGGCTCAACGTTCAAAAAAAAAAAAAAACAAGCCAAGAGGATCCTTTGCAATAAAAAGCAAAATTATGATCATTCTCTGCAAAGTTTGTCGTACTAGAAACATATTTTGCAGTGGTGAGCATACAGACTAGCTTGCATCATGTTTACAGGATGTTTACATGATAATATTACTCTGTATGTACTATACATAGCAATGTTATTGACACTGCCTTTCTAGAATTACTCAGTACTGCTGCAAGTAATTTACTTTTAACTGTAGTTGAACAGTACTGAAGTTGATACTGCTACTACTTAAAAAAGATGGATACAGAGCCTCTGCTCAGCTGAAGGTGTAATCTATGGATGCTTCCACGCTACATACTGGCTTTAAGCAAAATTCGAGAGGCCCCAGCTTAGGCAGATATATAAAGTAAGTGTTTTGCTTAGAACTGTCATTGAGTAGATATCACAGATCAGCAAAAAGAGTCACCCTGGCTTATTTGTCTGCAGTCTGTGAAAGAGAAGGAAAGTGGTCCAAATGGCAGGATGTTGTAGTGGTTCAGGAGTCAGACTTAGACCTAGAAAGCCCAGGTTCAAATCCTCACTTAGCCATGAAGCTTCCTGGATGACTTTAGGCCAGTCACTATCTCTCCACCTCATCTACTTCACGAGATTGTTGTGAGGACAAAAGGAGGAGAGGAACTATGTTCACCATTCTGAGTTCCTCAGCGGGAGGGAAGTATAACATGAAAATAAATGTAATAGCGCATGGCTTGGCCCTACGTGGAAGAGCTGTGAAGGGACATTCAGGTTTGTGCACTAACTCTTCTCCTTTCACTGTCACTCCATCCCTCCTTTCCCAGTTTCCAGCAAGCCAGAGTAAGTCTTCTTCAACATTTTCCTACGTAATGAGCCATGATGTTTTTAGAAAGTCTCTAGAAATTTTGAAAGGCTAAACTGAAATAAAATAGTATATATCAATCCTAATTTATATAAATTAAAATATTCTCCACGGTGTTTCTGTATGTTTGTCCTCCACCATATCACTTAACATGGTCAACCTTTTCAAAGTACCACCAGAAGTAACTAGTGATGACATCACTAGCACATACTTCTGGGTTGGGAGGTCAGATGCAATGTGACAAACACCAGTAAGATTCTCAGTGTGGACAGGAGGGCTTTTTTGAGCATGGAAAAGCATGCTTTGGAGCCTCCTACCACTGTTTCTTGTTTCATGTTCCTGGTCTCTCTAATGGGCGGCAGGTGTCCAGAGGTCCCATGGTCCCAGGCACCACCACCAACCACTGGTTGAGAAACACTGTTGTACGAGGAAAAGCAGTGATAATGTGATAAGAATAGACATGATACTTCCAAAAGTAACCAGTAGTCTCTTTGATTTCAATGGGTGAGTTAAATGGGCAGGAGGTCTGGTCTAGAGGGTAGAGCCTCTGTTAGCCCAAAGATAACAACAGAAGGTCGCCAGTTTGAGGACACCGGCAGCTCCCTGATCGGCTAAGAATGGCAAGAACTTGAAGCAGTTGACAAGCCCAGCTGAGTGATTCCACCTGCTCTTGGTGTGAGTAAGAAGCGTCTTGGCTGCCCTCCATGGAGAGATGGAGCTGCCTGTCAGCCTGCGTGGGAGAACTGGAGGCCAGAAGTGAGACCAAACCAGGAAGACCCATTCTGAAATGTTGTTGGTTCTTGAAAGAGAGAACCTCTATGATTGTAAAAATCCCCTTGAGAAATTTAGAAACACCTGCCTATGTAAACCACCTTGAATAAAGTCAGAGGAGTAATCCAATGACCAGAAAGGCGGTATATAAATACCAAGTTGTTGTTGTTGTTATTATTTACTACTACTACTATTATTATTAAATACTTGCTGAAATATCTGCCTTTAAAATGAGTACCACAGAACGGTTCTTATCCTTGGCTGGATAATGCCCACACTGTACAAATTACAGCAATCAATTTGTTTCCTACTATTCCCACTAAGATTCTTACTATTAAGGATCTGTTTCTTGACAGTTTGCTTTCAGGCAGACAGTTTGCTAGCTGCGAGTGACAGGCAATGAAGCCCTACCACACATCCTAAAGGTCAGAACCAGCCAGGTAACTCCAATAGAAATCATTGCACGTCAATACAGCAAAGAAGAAAATCTGTCTTCGATAAAGGAGCATACAAGGGAGCAAATGCACTACAGGTTAAGGGCCCAATCCTATCCAATTTTCCAGTGCTGGTGCAAATGTGCTAATGGGGTGTGCACTGTATCCTGTGGTGGGGAGGCACACACAGAGACCTCCTCTGTGAGCTACTGAGGACCTCCTCAAGGAATGGGAACATTTGTTCCCTTACCTCGGGGCTGCATTATAGCTGCACTGCTGCTAGAAAGTTGGACCCTAAGTCTTGCTATTCGCAAGGGTTCTGTTCCCAGAACTCATACTGATGGCAAAAATCACATTAAAGCAAATCCATTTAAAAGACAATGTCCCTTTACCAGGCAATTTAAAAACAGCCTTGCTGACTTTTGTGATGTAAGACAGAGTCATTAGGCAGACAATCCATCTATCAGTCTCTCTCCAGGTGCTTAGAAAGGCTTCACTCCGAGCCAGTGACCACTCCCTTCACCCAGAGTGCAGCACTGAGAAAGAATGCAAAGTGATTATCTTTCTGTCATGTGCATGACAGAAAGTGATTATCTTTCTGTCATGTGCTCAGAAGGAAGGAAGGGGTCGCTTGCCTTGGAGTGAAACTGTTCTAAGTGCCTGAAGGGAGAATGATTGATGGACTGTCAGCCCGCTGCACTATCTCGCATTAACAAGGCTATTGTTAAACAACTTTTTTCCTTTAATTTAAAGGGCTCCTCATTGCGTTGAGATAAAACCGCAGGTGAAAAATCCGTGGATAATTAGGTTATACCTGTATAAGCAATGTAAATTAAAACCACATAAAATATAACTGGCAATTTTTGGAGCACAAACACACTTGACAGAAAGTTACAGGAAAACACAGCACAGAAACATGTGATCAAAATTAGAATACATTTGATACAATTCACCAATTTTGCTATTTCTTTCAGTTTTGCCTGCAGCCCCAGTTGTTTATTATATTTGGTTTATGCATTATATAAGTTAACATGTACATACATCGCCAATCCCTCCTTATAAATGGATTGGTAGAAACCGAAAAATTCTAAAACCAAAAGAAAACGAATTGAGAATGGTTGATATTAGGGGTTTATTGTTTTAAACACTGTTTGCGAAGAGTAGAAAATGTGTCTGACGTCGTACGCCAGACTTTAAAAATACCATTTGTTTTGAGAGCAGAGCTGTAAAAAGCTCTGGTCTGACAATCCAATTGTACTCATCAAGGCTCCTTCAATTAGCTGTATAGGAAATTAAACACCAAGTAAGCCCCATAAAAATTAAACTAAAAAACCATGTGGAATTAGGAGTTTGCATTTTCCATCCCTGCAGGCATACAGAGCTTCAAAGTCATGGGGAAGGTTGATTAGAAGAGGCTGGAAAACTAGAAGCCTTCTTCCCCAACCACTCACATGACAGCTATCGCCTAGTATTCAGTATACACTGCAGCTCAGTTTTAGGATTTATGGTTTGCTCTCTCTGCTTCTTTTAGCATATATTACTTACAAGCAGTATAAGTACCATGGCACCATTCCTGTAATTACAAGTAAATTAAGGAAGAGGAATGAAAGATGAGAAAGCAGGCTGACAGTTCTACATTGTCTTGACCCAACCTGGTACCTACTGTGCGCACCAGTAGTTTCAGAGACATGGGACTTCAGGACTTTGATTCTATGTCAGTTTTGATATTAGGAACTTGAAAGTAATGTTGATGGCTCCAAAACAACTGGAGTCTCTTAAATGCACAGACAAATCAGAACACGGTTATTTATTTAGTACAATGGTTCCCAACCTGGGGCACGTGTATCCCCCAGGGGTACTTACCAGGTACCAAAAAAGGATAGAATCAAAAAAAGTATTGAATAATGGTGGGAAAAGGCAGGTTTGTATTTGAACGTCTTGTGGGGTTGGAAAAGCAGGAAGGAAGGCAGCTAACATGGCTGCAAAATCCCCACCAACAGCTAGTTTTTGGTCATCAAATCATGTATTATCAGATATGGATCAGCAGTTGAAAACATAAATTTGAAATAACAGCAATTATTAATTACAATACAATTGTAATTTGGCTAATATGACGGGTACAATTTATGGAAATAGGCTCCCAAGGGCCATGCAAGTGAAAAAAAGTTAGGAACCACTGATTTAGTACAACTAAACAGAAAAGCCTGGGATTCAGACTACTAAGAAATTATGAATAAGATTCCCATTCTGTGTGCATGAACACAAAAATTGTAGTAGCAAGCTTTTAAAATTGGGCCAATGCCTAAAATAAAACAAAATCATATTTTAAAGGAAAGAACTGTTACACCAGAAAAATTTACTCCGAGGGCTACATTTTCAGGCATAAGCCTATAATAAAGGACAGTACAGCATAATTTGTGTACAGAAGATCACACAGCAAGGTTTCCCAAAGTGTGCATCATGATGTCTTAGGGCAGAGGTTCCCAAACTGGGAAAATACAATGCCACAGCCAGAGAAGCCAAGTCTCTGCCCCCTTAAGGGGTAGAGTGATAGGGAAGGCAGTGACATGACTGCCAGGATTACACTACTGCCAAGGACAAGGTGGGTTTTTTTTCAACTTAATATTAGCAGCCAGCCACCTGGGGAGGTCTGGGGAGCACATGGATGCCTCAGCAGGGCTCTCCAAGGTTTGGAATATCTAAAAATATCACTCCCAGTTTTGCTACTGCAAACTGAAAGTGGGTTGCAATAGCTATAGATATTCCAAGCCTTGGGGAGCCCTGCTGAGGCATCTGTGGGCTTCAGCAACCTCCAGGAGGCTGGAGCTGCTAATGGTAAGTTGAAAAAAGCCTCCCTTGCCACCAGCAGCAGCACAATCCTTGTGATTGTATGGATGCCTTCACCCCTGCCCCGCAGCAACTTACCCTGGTTCCCAAACTCTTGGAGAGTTTGGGAATTGCTACCTTAGGGCACTGTGGCATACTCACAGGTGTGCTGCAGGATATCCCCAGTGGCCTCTCCTACCTGTTCCCCTGGGCACCGCCACCTTGGATCTTGTGAATCTTGTGAAAGATCTTGTGAAAGATCTTGTGAAATCTCATGAGATTTGGGCATTATCATTTTGCAAGAGAACCAAGATATCAGCAGCCAGATGAACCAGGAAGAAGAGGCTGCGGGGGCATTTTGACCTAGGTAACTCTGGGAACCACTGTCCTACAGTCATTACTTTAGCTGATCTGTGTCTTCTTCTGCACTTCAAAGAATAGGCAAAAGGAAAGGAAAAAGGGAGAGAGACTACTTTCCTCCCCCCATGGCAAAATGGGAGATTATTATTTTAGATATTTAAGACAACTTTCATTCTCCTAACCACCTATAAATTGATTGTGTGCCTATGAACACTGACTATAATCTTGCATTATGTTTTCACTAATGAATAGGGAGATTATTACTTTGGCTTTCAGTTGTTCAGCTTGCAATATTGTAAAGATGGGCACACTTGAGGGCAGGGACCCAATTTCCTATACTGAAGGAGTTCCACACATTATGCTAAGATAATTCTTAAGGTAACTTACTAAAAATGATTAAAAAAAATTAAGACCCCCTATTGATTACAGTGGTTCTTGGTTTGGCCAGCATAACATACATTAGATTTTCAACACAAATTCTCAGGCTATTTCAAAAGTAGTATTCTCATTACCTCCCTCATACCTCTCTCAATGTAAATACTCTCATTACTAAAATAGAGGCTTTCAACATTCATTCCTATCAGTAAACAATTCTATAAAAAAGGAAACAGAAATCTAACGCTTAAAAACTGAAGCAAAGCAGTATGGGATATATTTCACAATATTTTGCAACATCACATATACTAATCACCTGCCAAAGGCACAGTGCTTCAGCCAGGTTCTAAAATATGTATTATTACAACACACACAGGAAACTATTCTGCTGCTTTCAATTCAGTGTTATATTCAGAACTGCAATCCAATACATAATCATATATGCTCAAGGCCCGCAGATGTCAAATACATGCCTATTATAAGGAGTATTACAACAACATGGATTCTCTTTGGACAAATATAATCTTGGAATTGTTTTTTTCCTAACTTTATTTGAAGAAGCTGCTTTGAACAACCTGCATTTAATGAGAACTTTCATTAATTGACCAATATCCTGAAGATGTTAAGCACTCCAATTCAGTACGCATGTTGGTAACATACTATTTCTTATAGTGTCTTATTTCAAAGAATGCTCTTGAGATTTGCTAAGTTGTCAGAAAGTTCTCTTGGTGTTTGTGTACTCTTGGCCCATCCTTGGCATACCGGAATGTCTCTGTCCGCAACATTTTAAAATTAAAATCGAACTGCTCTATATAACTTCTTAAAATGTTTAAGCTTTACTATCCCCCTTAAATACTGCCAGAATTTAATTCATGTTACCTTTCTTCTTCGGATTCCAAAAGGATTAAAAGCAGTTCCTAACACTTCTTTTCTGTGCTTCTGTAAAAGAGAAAGAAAGACTTGTGTTTAGGGATCATCTCAAGCATTTTGTTTTCATAACATTCAAATGACTACACATTTAACTGGAAGCAGACGCCTCACTGTGTATGAGTGTGTGGTTGGTCTGTGGAACTCCTTACCACAGGATGTGGTGATTGCACCTGGCCTGGACGCCTTTAAAAGGGGACTGGAGAAGTTTCTGGAGGAAAAATCCATTATGGGTTACAAGCCATGATGTGTATGTGCAACCTCCTGATTTTAGAAATGGGCTATGTCAGATGCAAGGGAGGGCACCAGGATGAAGGGTTTCTTGTTATCTGGTGTGCTCCCTGGGGCATTTGGTGGGCCGCTGTGAGATATAGGAAGCTGGACTAGATGGGCCTATGGCCTGATCCAGTGGGGTTGTTCTTATGTATTTACAAATCAACATATAGCCATCTGTCTAAATAACAAAACAAAGCTGTACTTGTTCACATTTACTCTGTAGGTGATCAACAGGTAAATATGAAGCCCTAATAGTCACCATACCAGATATATAAAATATACAGGAACACACACACATGCACACCCCCATGTTATGACATTGTCAGAAGACCCATAGTTAAAATTACCACTTATTTTTCCGGAGAAGCGAGATCTTTTTCTCTATTATGAAAAAAGTAATTGCTTGTGATAATGAAAATTATACCACTCACTCTAAGTCTAAAGATGCATTTATGAGAAAAGTTACAAGTAAATACTTTTAATAATTTAGGAGCTAAAAACTGCATATTTTTAAAAATCTGAAAATCTAGTATGTGATGCTTTTAGAATATCCTCAAATTACAAGTTGTTTTGAATTAACAAGTGAAACTTTATGAGCATTTCAACATTTTTTTAATATATAAAGGATGATTATTTTAAAAGCATACAGCCAAAGCAAAAGGATAAAGTATTTTTTAAAATACTTACCCCAGAACTCACTTTCCAGAAAAAGACTATGAGCCTAATCTGCACTTTCTTTTGAAATTTTAAATAAATTCTAAGTCACTTCTGCAAAAAAACCCTGCAGTCAGAAACTCAGAATTAAGGACCAGAATCAGCCTGCCTGTTCCAGCACAAGTCAGGATTGCACCCTAAGAAGGATACTGTGCTTGATAGTAACAAAACCCAAAGATAGGTCCAACAGAATCAGTAGTGTTAATTTCTGCCAGAGATGGTTCCACAGGTGGAGCACATGCCTGGGGCTCACTCATGCAAAGACCCTTGCCTGGCCAACCTCTGCAGCAGCAAGGATCTGCTCTGCTGCTGCCCTCTACCACTGCTCACTGACAGCCCAATCCTGAGCTTCCCCACTGCCTTCTGGACCAGTGGTGCCAAAGCAGCTACAGCTGTATCCAGCGGGCAACGGAATGCAGTTGGAGGTCTCTTTGTCCCCTTCCTCCAGGGTAAGCCCCAAGCCCTGCAATGGGGCTTCTTAAGTATGAGTCGGCTATTTTGCCAACGCAGACTTGTGAGACTTGTTGGACCCTTCCAGCCCAACAAAGAGTTCAGGATATGGTCCGCTGATTCCACCCCCTCCTGCCCAGTTCCTCCCCCATCCCACCCTCATTCTGCCTGCCTCCTGCCCCATCCCCCCCCCCAGAGGCCACACTCACTGGTGTGGGCCCAGCACCAGCACTCCTTACTTGCCGGGTGCCATAAACATGCTTTACTGCACATTTACAGCACCCAGCACCAGCTCCAGGGCTCAGCGCTGGGCCACTTTAGGATTGGGCCCTAAGAAGGAGGCCAGTGAGGACAGGCAGTAGCAATGGACAGAAGTTCTTCTTCAAGTTGTTGAAAAACTTCCCTGTAACTGCTTCCCCCATCATTTTTCCTCTTAAGGTCATTCAAGGCAGTTGCCATTCCAAACCCAGGTCAGAAATGACTAGTTATTTTAAAGCACAAGTATAAGAAAACAGAAGTGTAACTATGCTCACTCAGGTAGTAACAAGAACATTACTTTTCTTTAAAAGTGTGCATACGCAGAACATCTGAATTCACATTAAACATCTGAATGCTTCAACTTAACAAATTCTGAGATGGCTGATCACACCCAACTTCCACCACAGTGTATATGCAGTATATATTATAAGGCATGTGTACAGTACTGGGTATGTTACAGAGATAAAAAATGGATCTTCATGAAAAGACATAAGCACACATGGAAACTAACAGCCTGAAGTTATTGTCAACATAAACAGGTTACGTAATGGTACAGCCTACTATTTACACCAGTCATATGTTAGAATAAAAACCAGTGGGAGCCAAAGAGCTATTTTAGGTACAAAATAAGCCCTGTGTTTTTTCCTATGGACAGCTGACGTATCTAACACCAGCTACTTATCAGTGCACAAACTATTTTTGAAAATCCCTCAATTTCAAAAAGAGTTTGCCATGCTGCACTGGAGTTACAGCTTGAGAAAGACATAAATAAGGCTGAAATCCTACACATAATTACCTGGGTCTAAACTCCACCAGGTGGAAGTTACATCTTCCATGTGATCACACTGCACCACTCCTGTGGGTGCACAGAACAAGTTGCATAGTTCTTTAGTTCTGGCAGTTTCCCACTATCATTAGCACACTATAGCTGTTAGTGCCATGAGAGATGCTTTTGGCTCAGCAACAGTGGTTATGCCTTTTTATTTTTCTTTCAACAACAGGAAAATCTGCTGCCATTTTTATTTCTTTATTTTTTTAAATCTATAACCTACTTTGGAGCCGGAGTCCCTGAGGCAGTTCATGGCTGAACACAGTCATGTTCTGGCAACTCCTGCGATGCCGCTGGAACCAACCGTATTGGCTTCTGCCTTTCCATTGGACCATTTCAGCGACGTGGAGAGGGGGGATTTGCTGCATGGGTAACAGCCTATCCTCCATACCTACTTTACCCAGGCTTCGCGCTCTGGAGAGGACACTCTGTTCCAGAACCACCATTCAGAGCGTGACACCATAGTCTTTCGAGACTGAAGGATGCCAACAACATAACCTACTTTGGAGCAAGGCCATCTAAACAAGGGGAGGCGTTAATACTTGCAGAAAAGCTCTCTTAGATATGCCGGTCCTAAATTATTTCAAAAATAGTTTTACTGACTTTTAATATATTTTAATTTCATATTGCTTTATACTTATTATTGCTTTATTATGTTACCTACCCTGAGGGTTTCACAGCGCGTGATCACATATATTTTTAAATAAAAAACAGTTTGTTTCAAAAACTACCATTTAAGAAACAAAAGCCCCAAATCTGTGTTGCTTCACCAAAAGTGAAATGGAAAATGGAACAAGTTGTACTTCTTTAAAAAAAAAAAAATCCTTGTCTGTATATCCTTATGTAATTTAGATTTTTTTTCGTTTACTATTGCCAAAAATAAAGTTGAGTGGCATAATTAAATTGCAAGTATTTATGACCTTTACTTGCAGTACTGATAAAAAGTTTTCTCAACGTATTGCAATTTGACCAGGAGAGATGGAGATAAGCTTAACCTTTCACTTCAAGTATTGCTGTGTTATTTAATTTGCCCTAATATAAGTAAGATATTACTACAGTTGCAAAAAAGTATCTCTGCTCTCCCTTGCCTCCATCATCACCCCAATGAGAACATGAAACATTCTGTATACCAACACTGTATAGGAACTGTATTGGAATAGTCAGAGTCATATTCTTGAAAAATATTCACAAAACTCAAATTGGGTTGTACTCAATACACTGAATAGACAAGCAACTACATATGACTGTAGTCAGAAACTCACTAGTAGTAATGAGTTACTTACTAGTAATTACTAGTGCTATGGACACAATTCAGTACAAGTCACACTTAGGACCTGATCCAATTCCAGGCCAGTCTCCCACATGCTGCCCCGGAGATGGCTGTCATAAGGCACTTTGTGGCAGCTAGAACAATGGAGGCACAGGTGGGGAGGCCAGCGCAGGTGGGTGCTGGGCCTCCATGCCAGTCAGAGGAACCCTGGGAGCCATCAGGTGAGTATCCTGCCAAGCAGCAAGGAGGTGTTCTGAGGCGGGGGGGGGGAAGCAGAGGGAAGGCAGTATGGGAATAAAACTGAGCAAGGGGAGAGTGGGGAAGAAAGCTGTTCAGGCCCAGGTGGGGTGCAGAGATGGTGAAGGAGGCTGCCAACAGATCCTATCCCTCCTCTAGCGCCTGAAAGCAATTGTGTCAGTCCAGATACAAATACAGGTCCAGGCTTGTTATACACAGATTTTTTATACATGGATTTGACTCAACATGAATGGCCACTGCAAATGAGAAGGAATGTGCTGATCCCTGGAGAAGGGAAAAAATGCATCCCTTTAAAATCAGTTTTAAAAATCTCTTTTCTTACTGTTGTAGAGAGAGAGAGAGAGTCATGCAAGCCATTACAGGTATAACCTAATCATCCATAGATTTTTCTCTCTCAATGCAATGAGAAGCACCGTTTAAATTAAAGGAAAACAGCTGTTTAACAATGAGAGAGAGAGAGAGTGCAGCAGGCTGACAATCCATCAATCATTCTCTCTTCAGGCAGCTTCAGCCCAAAACCCCTCCCTTCCCCCTGAGCACTGGAAAGAAAGATACTTTGCATTGGTGAAGGAAGGGGTCGGAGCAAAGCCTTTCTAAGCACCTTGAGATATACTGATTGTTGGATTGTCGTTACTGTATCTTAACATCACAAAGATCAGCAAGGCTGTTTTAAAATCACTGGAGCAAAGAAACTTTGTTTTCTAAATTGATTTGCTATAGTTCGTTTTTTGCCATCCATGTGAGTTCTGGGAATGAAACCCATGCAAATAATGAGACTCAACCTGTACACCCATAGAGGCTGCCAGGTCTCAAAACGAGGTAAGGGGAAAATGTTGCTTTACCTCAAGGTGACCTCCAGCTGCCTCCCTGGCCCATCCAGATACAGCGGTGGGCATTTCTGCACCACTATATGGCAGATCAGGCAGCCGGAATAGGACTGGGCTGTTAAACACATCTATCTGGTGTGCTTAACCCATTTCTACCCATATATGCAACCCATTTATGCAACACTGGGCAGAAATGGCTTAACTAACAGTTAAACCTAACTGGTTAAATTGTGGCCTGTTAAATTAACCATCATGCTAATTGGTATTCGATAAGACCTAGTGGTCCGAAACACAGCCCGTGAGACCAGTTCTAACTTACTCTAGGGTAGCATCCAACCTCTTTGGGGAAGGAAGCTCACACGAAGTTGGCCAGCCTCGTGGGAGCTGTCCCAGCATGCCCCACTTTACTCCAGCTGACAAGCTTGATGGCACTCCAGCACCTTTGCACTTATCAGCTGGAGTGGGGCAAGACATGCTGGCAGCTTTTCTGGACTTCCTGCTGCACTGTTCTGGCTTCTCCTCCTTCCAAATTTCAAAGTCTGCCAAATGATTTCAGCAGGCTTAGATTGTGGAAGTAATTAGGGGTGACTTCATCATGTCACCCTCAATTATTTCCAAGTTGGCCTGCTCTGGCCCAGCCAGGGATCATGCAAGGCTGTCCAAATTTGGGCAGCCTTGAGATCAGGCAACACTATGTGCAAGACTCAAATATAACTGTGATGGGTTTTCTAGTCATAAACTACTGTACTTTAAACTTGGAATACACTGATGAAACACTCAGTCCCCAGGTTGATTTAATTGCTTTGGTTGAGTTACCATCTCTAATTGCTGCCAAATTGACCAGAGATTTCTCAAACACTTTTCAAGAGACATAAAAGGTAGAATGGCAAATGAAAGTTTCTGAAGTTACAACTTCTACCAAGAACACAACAGTTATATGAAATTATTTGTGAACTTCAATGATATATCAATTAAAGAAATGTCCTGGTGGATGTTTGGAAGTAAAGACTCACTGATAAAGCAAGTAATTGGACATTGACTGTGATAAGGTCTCCAAGTTTAGATATCTACTTTTGTTCTTTCCATGCCATCTTTAAAAAGTGTCTGAAGACTTGTTTTGTTTTTGTTCACAAAATTTTTCTGAAAATTCACCTCTGGCACCCTTAGATTATACTGTCTATGTTTCCCTGTTTCCCACTCCTTCAAAGAAAATGAAAGAAAAGAAAGGGTATTTTCCTTTATTTGTATTATTTCTGTCTAAAGCAGCTATACACCGTTTGTGGGCTAACTATATTTATGCAATTAATATTCATTAATTTACTGCTTAAATCAATGCAGAATAGGCTGCAATTTTAGCTAGAAAGTTTGAAAGAGGGGGTACAAATATTTCTACCTTGCAAACTGGGAGTTCATATTCAGTCTATGTCAACAGTAACTGAAAGTTATTAGGTGCTACATATCAAATTAGTTCAGTTTATCTATGTCTAGTTACTAGGAAAAAAAGTATTTACCTGGGAAAAACAAACTGGCCTTGGTTGACCCACTGTATTTGCAGATACAGCATACAGACCAAGTATTAAATGGAGTATACAGAACAAACTACCTTTCAGGCGAGCTCTGCCCTCTCAAACAGTGTGCCAAGTTGCCACTGAGAGAGGCACATGCTACAACTTTTGTTCATGAGGGGGTATCACTCACCCAAGCTATCAGTCCAGGATTACCTCAGCATGCCAAGAAGGGACAAAGAGAGAATATTCTATTACCCCAGTACCTTCTTGAAACCTTAATCCAGTATCTAAATACCAAAAGTGATAAGACACACAATTCTGACTCTATTAAGATTAACAGGATTTATTTTTTTTAATTGCTTTCATTGGGATAGTATTTCACTTATTTGTTACATTAGTAACATGTGCTGCTTTTTAGGAACTCAGTGTAGCGCACATCAAGTTCCTGGCACCCAGATACAGAAGAGGCCTGGTCCTGCTTGGTTTCAATATGAAGGCACCAAAAGAAATTGTACATAATATATTCTTACTTTTTAAATGTATTTAAAATGTGCATGGACCTATAAAAGGTGCAAGTACCTTTCACTGAAAAATTATCTTTAAGGTTTTTATGTGGTATGCTACTTGTTCATAACATATTAAAAATAACATTCACATGCAGAAATTTTTTTATACATGTGTATTATTAATTTAAACTCTGTTTTCCTAGGAACCTCTTTTGCCCTTGAATCTGACCACACAAATGTTCTAACACTTCCCATTCAAGGTAAATGAAGGAAAAAATAAGGCAACTGAACTATTGGGGTTCAATTCTTTATATTCCACTTTTTATTCTGAGTCTCTTCTTAATACCAAGAAGGAATCTTCATTAAGTTAAAAATCAGCACACATGAACCAGAAATAAATAAATAAAAACTCTAAAGTCTATAAAAAGTACACAGACCAACCTGCTTAATTATTAACAGGTAAACACGTCGCATCCTGAATTATTTACTTAATCTTTTTCAACTACAAACCTCAGACTTTTAGAGCATGAAATACGTGCTTTTTTTAAGAATGCAGAAAAATTCCTTTAGAAAGCATTTTTAGAAAGAATACCGGATTTTAGTTAACCCCATGCTGCCATTGTCCAAGCTGCAAGGGGACGAAAGAGGGGGGGAAGAGAACTGAAGCACAGTATTGTTCAGAATCAAATGTTTGCAAGTGCCATTGGGTTTACACATCAAACTTGTTTTGCAAGTGCATAAATTATTTCAGTACAGTCACCCCTTACACTGCATTTGTCCTGAATGCAAAAAGTCTTTTGAAGAAGTGATTTCTTTAAGAGGCCATATAGAAGAAAAGCTTGTCAGAGAGAAATGCTGCAGAATTCAAGGGGACATGAGTTGTGAAAGGGCAATGCTGTATTAATTATTCCAATACGGTAATAATAATTGTATAACTGGAGGGGCCCTTACTAAAGTTCTAGAAGTTTTGTTTTGAAAAACGACTGAATGCTTTTTAAGCTTGTCCAGTTCTATTATGACAAAAGAGAAGAAACCTTATTGTCAATTTTTTTTCTCTATTACAGAGGGTGAATTTTTTTAATCTGTTTGAATTGTGTCAATTTTTTATCAAAAGAAAAGGACCACCTCTCTCTCCCCCTCTTTCTCAGAACCAGACAGAAAGTATAAATGCAACCCTACTTTCTCAACATAGTAGGAAGATATCTTTAGAGAGAGAAAAACCTGAAAGGGCCTGAAACATGCCAGGTTGTTTTTAAGAATTAATCCTTTGATTCTTTTCCTCTTGTTATTGTTGACAACTGATGCAATTGTTCACTGTTGAATATGCCACCTAACTCACCCCCTTTCCCAGATTCTTCACCCTCCTCCCCAGTCCCATTGCCACCCCATTTTATCCATCCCCACCACATTCCGCTTCTTCGCCACCTCCCTCCTGGCCCCTGTGCAGCTTTACCTGAGGTAGTGACCATCCGGTGGACATCTCTGCATCATCCCAGCCGCTCACTGCTTCCAGCAGCGGCCATGCTATCCTCTCAGTGGAGCCACGTTTGTAGCAGCTGCAAAGCGTGCTATGCCAGCGGAATGTGCATTCCACCAGCATCGTGCATGGTTGAGATTGCACCTTCTCTTAGATGAGCTGCCTTTCCAGGCTGATGAGGCTCATCTACCCGTTGGAGAGAGAGAGAGCAGTGTTCAGACACTGCTGAGACAAACCCCTCTCTTCCCCCCTCCCCCCTGCATCCCGTTTGTCTCACCACTACACAGGTCATGGTTCAGGATGTGGACTCACCTCCCTGCATTACAATCTCTGCACATGAACTGGATGTTGTCCATGACTTTGTGTACCTTGGCTCAACGATCTCCGACACTCTTTCTCTCGATACCGAGCTAAACAAATGCATCGGTAAAGCAGCTACCACATTTTCCAGACTCACAAAGAGAGTCTGGTCCAACAAGAAGCTGACGGAACATACCAAGATCCAGGTCTACAGAGCTTGCATCCTGAGTACACTTCTGTACTGCAGCGAGTCATGGACTCTTTGCTCACAACAAGAGAGGAAACTGAATGCTTTCCACATGCGCTGCCTCCGACGCATTCTCGGCATCACCTGGCAGGACAAAGTTCCAAACAACACAGTCCTGGAACGTGCTGGAATCCCTAGCATGTATTCACTGCTGAAACAGAGACGCCTGCGTTGGCTCGGTCATGTCATGAGAATGGATGATGGCCGGATCCCAAAGGATCTCCTCTATGGAGAACTCGTGCAAGGAAAGCGCCCTACAGGTAGACCACAGCTGAGATACAAGGACATCTGCAAGAGGGATCTGAAGGCCTTAGTAGTGGACCTCAACAAGTGGGAAACCCTGGCCTCTGAGCAGCCCGCTTAGAGGCAGGCTGTGCAGCATGGCCTTTCCCAGTTTGAAGAGACACTTGGCCAACAGTCTGAGGCTAAGAGGCAAAGAAGGAAGGCCCATAGCCAGGGAGAAAGACCAGGGACAGACTGCACTTGCTCCCGGTGTGGAAGGGATTGTCACTCCCGAATTGGCCTTTTCAACCACAATAGACACTGTTCCAGAACCACCTTTCAGAGCGCGATACCATAGTCTTTTGAGACTGAAGGTTGCCAACACTAGAGATTGCACCCTACCACACAAACTTAGAGGAAACATTTTGAATGCAGCAGTGTTATCCACAGCTCAAGCAACTTTTGGAAAGGGCTAAGAAGGAATCACTGAGGGCCAAACCACATGTGATGTGGAGTGACATCATCATACCACAGTTTGATGCAATCAATGCATGGGTAATCGTAGTCGGGTCTGAATGAGCAAGAAAAGTACATTGTTTGTACACCAGCAGTGCTTTTAGCTGGGCAAAGGCATCCCAGGGGAACACAGTCTCCACCTACTTTGCCTTTTGATGGGCGGGATGTGTTCTGAGAAAAAATGGTCAATATGAGCTAATATTTATTCTTCAGGGTTCAAACCCCTTTCCCAGTTAAATGTCACAGTGATGGGAAAATGCGTTTTAACTTTAGTACATATGAATGAAAATGCATGCACACAGACATAAAATGTGGGCTGTTTCACTTCCATCTCCTATTCAGTAAACACTGCTGAATGTGTTTGATAAGATTTTCGATAACAATAAGTACAGTCATATGACTGTGAGATTCAGTATTTAAAATATATGAACAGTTATGGTCAGTCGAGCAAGCACAACCTGCTTTAGAAGGCTGTGTAAGACAGGTCATTGAATACAATGTCAATGAAGACAATGGATAGCAGGCAGAGACAATGTATAAAAAGGGAGGGGGACTCCAATTGTATTCCCATTGTGAGAACTGTCCATGTTTTTCTCTCTGAAAAGTTGGATGGTATGACACATTCTTCAAGAAAATAGGGCTTTTCAGGAAAAATTCACAGCACTAGTTTGCTGCACATCAAAGGGACCAATATCCTTCCCTCTGCAGTCGGAAAAGCAGTTTGGGAGCTTGATTTTATGTGGACAAGTGGTAGGGGAAGGGTTAATCAGCCCCCTTTCAAACCTGCCAATGCAGCACATGGCATATACATGACAAGCCTGAAAGTTTTCCATTATTTTTCTTGACAATGTTATAAAGTGAGATATTCCAACAGGTGAAAAGATAAGGTCTTCCCTCTGTTGCTCTCACTATCTACATGCAATTTATACACATACTACAAAACAAGTTTCATTTTTTTTCTTTTTCTTCATTTATTGTCTAAGTGGACAATAGTACTTACAGAAAACAAATCAGTTTCTCATTGCTGAAAAAAAAAATGCCAGTCAATATTTCCTATCATAGATCTATAGGATTGCCTAAATGCCCGTGTGATTACTAAAAGACTTGATCTCGAGTGAAAGAATTCACCAGTATGACTCTCCTCTAATTTCACAGAGTTGAGTGTTCTTATGATTACATAGAATTTATTATTATTATTATTATTATTATTATTATTATTATATTTGTATCCCACCTCTCCCTGTGTGACGTATAATCATTTTATAATCCAAAAACAAATTAATTTTAAAACAACTAAAGTGCAGAAAAATTTGTTTGCAAAGAAAACAAACTGATCAGATTGTCAATCCTGCCAAAGTCAGAACTTAATAACTTGCCCTTCCTGTCCAAATACATGAATATATAGGTGGGAACTCTTATTTGCAGATTCAGCATCCATGGGTTTGACTCCCCGTGGGTTCTGAAACCACAAATTGTCCCATGAAAACTTCCCAGACATAACTGGAACCTCATTCAGGTTGTATCTGGGAGGTTTTCTGAACTTCAGAGAGGCCATACGTAGTAGCAAAGGTCCAGTGGGCCCCCAAACCTCTGATTTTATTATCTGCAATTTTTAGTATCCATGGGGGGGGGCGCGTCTGGGAACAGGACCCCCATGGATAACGAGGTCCCACCTGTATGAAGATGCAGCAAAATTTACTTTAAAAATTTACCTGTATAACTCAAAAAGGGTTTTATAAATTTACTTCATGGTATTACGTACATATATGGCATGAGGAACTCCCTTCTACATTTATCAGTACATGTGCATATTGAAAAAGCACTGCCAATTAAAATATAATAACTGACATGGCAGTACTTACTGCTGTATCAAGATTCTTTTTGTGTCTTACCAATATGCAGGAGTGCATACAGGAGAGTAAAACTCTACAGAAGAACTTTGATGCAACCATATTACAGTTACATCAAGGTTAGGTACAGGGTTTTGTCATTGCAAATGGGTACATTGGAAATATGGGGAGAGAGAGATGCAAATATACTGAAAGATGAGCTGAGGCCACATGACTATGTATACACCAATTCTCAAAGTAAATTTTAGTTATTTTTCTAGTTAAATCAGAATTCAGGAGTGAAGCACGGAACAGAGTAAGCAGAGGAATAATAAGGAATAAAACAGGGAACTCATGTCACAAATGCTATTTGCCACAATAAATGTGTCAGTTTTTAAGATGCTATGAGACCCTTTCTTGTCTTTTGCTACAACGCACTAACACAATATGGCTGCAATCCTAACCTCACTTTCCTGGGAGTAAGTTCCATTGAACACAATAGGACTTACTTAGACCACAATAGGTCTGAGTAGACCTGGTTAGGATTGTGCCCTACCTCTCTGAATGCTGTAAGCAATTAGTTAATTGCAAAGATGCAGTACTTACATTTTGGTGACTGATGGTCACAATGACTGCAATCCCACACACTGCAATCCCACACACACTTAAATAGGAGCAAACGCCATTGGTATCAGTGGTGCTTAATATGCACAGGATTGTGTCGTCCCTTTAATTAATTCACTTTGTAATTCACTTTGATGTCAATTAAGTTTTTAAAGGATGTTTTGATTGCGTTCCAGTATCATCACAGTTAAACTTTTATTTTAAAGTGAACAACTATTGAGACCACACATATTAGACATTTTGGAAAAACAGATGATCAAAAAAAGCTTGCCTTACAACTAGGCAGGGGAAAAAGAAAATATGAACAAACACCACGATAAAAATTAGAAACACTGAACAGTCTTAAAAGTAGAATTTCAATAATGTCTTCAGTCAAACCACTTGCCCTTTAATAACCTAACATTAAAGCAATTACTTAATTATGTGAATATTTTTCATACACTTACTCCTTTTTTTAGTGCAAGTGAGGGAAGTCTCGGCTATTCCTGAAACTTCGCTTCAAACAAATTTAGAGCTGGATAATACATTTTAGTACTCTTGCCACATACGTCATGGGAAACAGTTCACCGAGGAACACACAATGGTATACTGCAGCTTTCACTCACAATAAGCCATTTTCTCACTTCTAAAGGGGATCTATTTGTCCTTCTAGACATGAGCAAACTATTATTCCTGAAGTGCCAAACTCTGAGTGCATGTGCAAAGCTCTCTCCTCCACTCAATTGTTGGCAAAAAGCAACGGTTAGATACATGCTCAAAGCATTCAGGTCAGGGATTACAGAAAAGCCATTGAGCGTGCTGCATTAACTTGGACTTCATGTTCTTGTCACAAGCCTGTTACTAACTGGAGTTGAGCAAAGCCACTTCAAGCTGCCTCACATGATACTCTTTCTATTAAACATAATTTTTTAAAATTTCCAGGTTTAGATATTGGTCGCTCCACAGACATTACCATCACGTCAGAAATTACAGCAAGTATAAAAGGATGATCTCCATTGTTTACATGGGAAGATTTCATTCTACTCTATGGTTCATACAACACCTTTTCATTGCCACAGAATGCTCAAAACAGACTACTTTGAAAAGAATTATCTTTACATACCGGAAGAGTGACATCTTTAAAAAGAAATGAAAAACAACAATACAGTATCAGAACCATATATTAAGAAAATCCTTATTATGGATCTGGATTAAAATACAAAGACAGATGTATGGGAAAATCCCCCAATGGGTGGCACCATTGGAAGCATATACCCGACCAAGTTTATTAGAGACAACAAAAATGATCAGATATGAAAATTTAGTGAAGAAAGATGGAAAATTAAAGACAAAAGAAGAATTGTCAAGGCAAGGTGTGGAGATGGATTGGTGGACTCGCCTATAATTAGATTCAAGATTTGGGAGAGATAAACAAGAAGGTTTTTATATGGAACAGGTGCCATTTGATAGACTATTGCTAGAAACAAACGAAAAATATATCAAAAAAAATGTATGTTTTTATTAGACTGTGAGATGCAAGAAGAAACAGTAAAACAATGTATGATAAAATGGGTGCAAAACATAGGCTATAACAGGGGTGCTCACACTTTTGTGGCTTGAGAGCTACTTTGAAACCCAGCAAGGCCCAGAGATCTACCAGAGTTTTTTTACAATGTTCGTGCCATGATAACATATAACATTTATGTGTACAATGTATGTTGGTGTACCTTGCATAACCGCATGAGCCAATATTGCACAACACAACATAATTAACTATAAACATTTTTTGTAATTACTTGAGTTTACTTTGATGACTTGCACTGAAGTGAATCAGCCAAGGATGCATAGCCCGGACAGTAGCTGCTGACAACCAGCTTCAAGCACACTTCCAAATGTTCATCAGTCATGGTGGAATGGTACTTGGACTTAATGATCTTCGTGTAGGAAAAGGCTGACTCACATAAATAAGTGGAGCCCTTCCTGCCTCAGGTGCTCTTATATCCCTGAGGGCCCTATTGCCTTCAAGTGGCTGCAGCTGTGCAGCACTCTGCTGGATGCCCAGGCCTTACCCTTAAAGGGGCCACTGATGACACCACATCTACCTCCTCACCAGATCTTCCTCGATTCCAATACAAGTGAGGGGGGAGCAGATCTCTATACAGACCAGTGCAAAAACAAGGGAAAGGTGTGGGGGAGGGAAGATCTCTATATAGACATCACAGCAAGACCAGTGCAAAACCCCTTGCACACAGGACCAACTGATGGAAGTTGGGGGTGGGGGCAGATCTCCATACATACCAGTGCAAAAACGGGAAAGGTAAGTCATCCCCAGGAGAGTCAATGTGGCTTACTCCCAGGGATGCGTGGATGGGAGAGAAGCCTGCCAGCGGCTCCTCTCCAGCACTACTCATGAGTCAGCCCCAGTAGAGTCAATGGGGCTCACTCCCAGGGATGCTTCACTCCCAGGGCGGGGCTCACTCCCAGGAATGCGTGGACGGGAGAGAAGCCTTCGATCGACTCATTTTGCCTGGCGATCGACTGGTAGATCGGGATCGACTTATTGAGCACCCCTGGGCTATAATATCACAATAGATCAATGGGAACAGATCTGGAAGTATAATATCAAACTTACTAGAGCAACAAATTTCAAAGAAAATGTAAATAAAATGTTTTATAGATGGTACATGACACCAACAAGATTGGTAAAAATGAAAGAATATATCAAATAGTTGTTGGAAATGTAAATGTACAGAAGGAACGTTTTATCATATGTGGTGGAAATGTAAAAAAACCCAAATTTATTGCAGGCTGGTAAGAAATCTAATACAAGAGATTGTTGGATTTACTATCCCGCTGAAACCTGAATTATTTTTGCTCAATATTACTTTAGATGTTATAGATAAAGAAAATGATGTGTACCTAGTTATTATGATTTTAACTGTGGCAAGGATCTTATAAGCTAGATATTGGAAGAACTTTAGAATACCAATCAAAGATGAATTAATGGAGAAAATAATGAATGTGGTGGAAATGGACAGACTGTCAGAAATTTTGGACCAACAACAAAAACCGACACAAATGGAGCAATGGAAACCCTTCTATGCTTGGTTGAAAATGAAGTTTTAGAAATACAGTGGTACCTCGCATAACGAATGCCCCGCGCAGTGAAAAACCCGCAGAACAAAAGCGGTGTGCGAAGTTTGGTAATTCGCATAACGAATTTTTATGACTTATGCTTCGCATAACGAATTTTTTTTTTATTGTCCTGGTTTGTCTTAAGGGGGGGATCTTCATGTCCCTTTATGATCCCGTTCACCCTAGTAAGGGGAGGATCTTCATGTCAGCTTGCTCCCAGGAAAGTGTGCACAGGATTACAGCCTTCAAACTCCCCACTCAGCATCCCCCCCATTGCTCATTCACCCTCTCACTGCCCCATTTCCTTCACGTTTCCCCCCATGATCACGGCAAAAGCAAGCAATTGAGTGCAGCTGCTCTGTTCTCCCCAGCTTAGAGCACAATCCTGTGCGTGTCTCCTCAGAAGTAAGTCCCATTGTGCTTACTCCCAGGAAAGTGTGCACAGGATTACAGCCTTCAAGCTCTCCACTCAGCATCCCCCCCCCTTTTTGAAATCCTCTGTACAGTATGTATGCCTTTAAAGAGCACTTAATAAACACTTTGTAAACCAAATTTGACTTTGTTCTGACTTTTCTTGCCCATAGGAACGCATTAATTAAATTTCAATGCATTCCTATGGGAAAACACGCTTCGCAAAACGAAAAACTCGCATAACGAAAGGACTCGCGGAATGGAATTTCGTTATGCGAGGCACCACTGTATATGACAGGGCATTTAGATGATTGTATTATATATATACATTATATTTGATATGATATGATAGATGAATGACAAATGAAAAATGATATTAAGAGGTAAATTTAGAAGAGGAACTTGCTTAGGAGATATGTAACGATTATTAATTTTAGTGATATATAATGATATATGATTTCCTGCAGCCTTTTTTGTGTATGTAGTGAAGTGTGTTATTTTTTTTCATGTTATGTGTTATGTGTGTGTTTTTGTATTTGTTTTTGGAAATTAAGAAAAAAACACAATACAGTATCAGTTAGCAACTTCCTTCCCTGCCATATGCTTAATTGTGCATTTATATACTATTATGATATCCATAAGGGAAGAATTTGTTCAAATAAAAATAACTAGAAAATTATTATACTCACTAATTTACAACCTGATCTTACATTTTAAAATAAAATGATCTTTAATAGGGAATGTGCTACTGCTATATATTTGTGAGGATCAAATCTGTATGCTTCTGTACATTTCAAGTTTTTTTTTCAGAAATTTGATCTACAAAAAGGAGGAGTACATGAGATCCTTTCTTGCTTCAAATTTCATATTTTCTGTTAGAATTTCAGAAAGTAAGTTGCAGATGGTTGAAAGTAGGTTACACAAATCTGATGAAGGTATAAACTGAATTACTCTATCATCATAATTTCTTGATATTATATTAGAAACCATTTTCTTATGTAGCTACAGTATTTTCATTTTGTCTGCAATCTATTATTCAGACCTATGTATTTGAAAAGCAAATCTCTCTCAAGGTAACTCAAACTCTACAGCAAGAAAAGCAGGATTTAGCAATCTGAATAAACAGTCCAATTCTATGCATGTATACAGAGCAAGCCCCAATTAGTGGGGCCACCACTAAGTTCAATGGGATTTACTCCAAGGTACATATGTATAGGACTGCACCCTTAAATACATTCTATTCTCTATAATGAGCAGCCTGATCCTATGCTGCTCGCCCAACCCACAGCACAGTGCCACTGTATCCAGTGGGGCAGGAGAAGCAGCCGGAAGTCTCCCTTACCCTGTATAGGTTTCCTTATTTCCTTACCCTGCAAAGGTTCCCTTACCCTGCATAGCACCCCTGCAGCCCCTATGGGTCTACTTTGATCGGCACCAGTGAAATGATGGTACAGATTTGAGTAACCCATGTAGGGTTTTTAGGTGCAGGGCTTTCAGCCTCTGCCACCATTCCCACGCCCCCTCCTGAGCCTGAACCACCACCCCCAGACTGCCCTCCCCCACCCAGTGTTGCCCGCTCCCTGCCTTCTCCCTGCCCAGGAACGCCTCCCTGCCTGCCAGACTATAACTTACTGCCCGTTGCTCCTGTTAGTTGTCCTGCAGGCATGGAGGCCCACTGCCCACTGGCGCTGGCCTCTCCACCAGCACAGTTCCTCTCCTAGCTGCTGTGAGGAGCCTTACAGCACTTTTGAGACAGCCATTGCTGAGGCAGCGTGGGGGCCACCGGCGCTGCCCCAGCATAGAATTGGGCCCCAAAATTATGCCAGGAGAAGGGCAATGAGCGATGCATAGCATGGAAACCCCATCCTCCAGCCACCCATAATCTGAAATTCACCAGGTATTTCATTCATACAACAAAATAAGTATTTGAAATAATTTTCACAGTCATATGTCCTAGGAACTTGTTTGAGGAATCTCTCCCTCCTCCACATGTTGAATTCTAAGCATAACACCAAATTTCCATGCTTGTATAGCATAAATGAATAATCTGAGGCTGTTCTTCACAGATAATTGTACTAAGATGTAGAGTACATCTTTAAAGAACAATCCAGTTTTGTGCATGGCATAATGTTCTCCCAGATCGCCCTCAGAAATAAGGTGACAACAGAGGAAAGAACAAAGGTAAATTATATTCAATACGCACATTTGTATTCAGTGTTTTGCACACAAACCTCACAGTAAACATGGCCAAGGCACTGAACACCAGATGAGGAACACACCCATTGCGGGAATGCAAAATTTGAACAGTAAACCACAAACATAAGATAAGGTTTTCCCTCACAATGCAATGTAAATTTAAAATTCATGGATACAAAGGGCAGGAAAAACAAAGGAAGTGAGGGACACAAAAACTTATTCACCTTTTTGTCACCATGGGGATCTAAATGAACAGGCACATACATCTTTATTATCAAACAAAGCAACTATCCACAGGAAAATTGCAGTTAGCTTCAGTTCATGTGTGTACTAAATTGCAAAACTGCAATACTGGGGCACAAAGTGAATATAAGAACTTATTGGTTTATTCCGAGAAATATTTCCTAGTTTTATCAATTGGAATTTAATGGTTTTCTTCAATGGCAACAAGCTCCAGTCTCAGATACTCTTCACAGCAAGTCATCTGCCTCTGTAAATCTCAGGCCTCAACTGCATGGGAGGAAACCAAACAGCCCACAGTTGAAATGTGGTTGCGATAGTGTGGTTAAAAAGCTTTTGCTGGGATTTAATGCTGTAACTGTATCTCTACATCTGGTCCCACACATGCCAATTACTTAAGATTGTCTGTGAGATACTTACGTGGATTATTAAATGGCCTTTTAGTAGCAGAGGTGGATTCAGGACACTGCCACTTCTGAACTCTGTATATGCAGTTGGACTCTGACATTTCATTTGGATATTTTAAGCACTAGATGTCATTGTACTTTGCAGACCTATATTAACATGTTTAATGTAACAGATGGGGTTTGTTTACTAAAGTAAACAGGCAGTTAGAGAGCAGGTTTGCCCAGAAACGGTGCTTTCCATTGGGACCCAGACATAAATCATCTTTGTGCCCTCCAGAATAAACGTAATCTGAAGCAGGAACATGCAAAAGAACCTGTGTGAAATTTGAGTACAAGCCAAAGGGTCAAAACTGAGAAGATGCAGCTCCTTGATAGAATCCCACCCAGAGGCATTTCCTTCATGCATGGAAAACACATGCTGTGTGCCTTATTATCCCTGGAATCAGTTCCTTTCTTGCTTCTTTCCCCTCCTCTTCACTTAACTGAGCAGCCAAGAAGAATCTCTCACTGTGTGCTGCTGCCTAGGTTTTGTAGGGAGACTGGCACTGGAGCGTCCATTCACAGCACTGAATCTGAATCTTTGAAGTATGAAACCTTAGCCTTAGCCTAAGAACTGTTATCCCATAAATTCATTGATAAGCTAGTATTAAACAGAGGGCTGTAATGAGCACAGAAGTAAATACTTCCCTATGTCATGATTCCTCCATTCCCTCCAAAGTAAATTACCTTCTCCTGGCCATTACTCCTTCTATGCATTCCAAGGCTATAATCCAGCAAGCAGACCTTCAGACAGCAGTTTGTAGGGGATTAGCACTGGGCAACTGTGCATCTCTTAATGAGACATTGAGGAGGATGGAGAGTAGAACAATTCCTATGGTCTTGCAAAATAAGCATGAAGTGGGCTCATCTATCATTGGCTAGACACTGTAATAATACACTCTCACTGTAATGGCAGCTCAAAACAATCACCAACAGAAAACTGCTTATTTTATTAGCTACTTTCTGTTACAGGGGCTTTTAAATCTAATTTCCATGACATAAGTGGTAGTAGGAAGATCAAGGCTTAATTTGAGCCAAGCTCCAAAACCTGTGAAAAAGTGATAAACAGTACCTGTGAGGATCATCTAGCCAAGTATCTCTATTCCCACAGAAGCTCAACAGCTTCCATTGGGAAGCCCACAATTAGTACAGAAATGCATACTTCTCTCTCACCATTGCTAGCCTGCAACTTGTGCTCAGAAGCAAACTGCTGCAGAACCTGAAGGTAACACTCCACCATCAGGACTAGTAGCTGTTGAACTATTCTCCATAGATTTGTACAGTTGCCTTTTAAGTCATCAAAGCCAGTTGCCATCAACACACCTAGTGGCTTCAAATTCCACAGGTGAATTATATAGGGTATGAAGAAGTACTTCCAGTGGATGCCTGGTTCTAGTATTGTGAGGGAGGGAGAAAAAATTTTCCATCTTCACACCATGCATAATTTTCTCTCAATAATGCTCCCAATCACCTTTTTGTAAGTTAAAAAGTTGCAAACGTTGCACCTCTTCTTTATAAGGAAAGATGGCTCCAGACCTCTGATGATCGGGTGACCTTGTTTTGTACTTTTTCAAGCATCTTGAGGAGTAGTAAGGTTTTGTTTTTTTTTTAATTTCAGCAAGGTTTTCCTTTCGATCTGAAATTGGTTTGCAATGTCAGAGCTAAGGAATATTATGAAACAATCACGGAAACACCCTGCCTCCGAGTATGGACAGTGTTCTTAAACTCAAAATTGTGGGGTTTCAGAGCTTGGGGGTTAGTGAATGAGGAACTCACTGGGACAAGAGAGGCTATCTGGATTTTCAACTTTCTCAACAGAAAAAGACCAGTTAGAAGCTACTCCTACTCCTTTCACACTGTTGCAATAGTCGAGCCCTGCCAAACTTTGGGTAATTCCCCAAAAAGCAGGTTTCTTTTATTACAGATTTCAAGTGTTTTCCCACCATATACCACTGGAGGAGTGAGGCAGATCACTCTGTGCCTGTTAAGACAGGGAGGTCAAATATAGGGAATCAAATATGAGGTAAATGACATGACTGCAGGTTTACATATAGAGTTTAGTTCTGAGGCTCTGAGGAGGAAGAGGGTTCAAGAATTAAGCAGCCAGGCTAAATTAAGGGACGCAAACAATCACGAAGTATTTTTACAGAAGTATAACTTTGAACTTTTTGGAATTCTCATACAGTTCCAGCATCAGAAATCACACTAAGCCAATGGTTCCCAACGTCCTCCGTGGGAGGAAGGAACCATGTTAAATTTTTGTGGGGGCTCCAACAGCAATATGATCTCCAGGACTGCACGGCTGCTGGGACAGGTTTTATTTCACTTACCTGAGGTAGCACCGGCCACTGGGGAGCATACAGGAAGCCCTACAGAAGACTTCGCTTCTGGTTTCCAATCACTATTCTTAGTTGATCAGAGGCTTGGGGAGACAAGTGGAGGCTTCTGCAGGGCCCCTGCAGGCACACACCCTGAAGGCCCACACTACATAAGGTAAATGAAGGAAAACCTCTTTCTGGCCTGGCAGGGGCACCATCCTGGGGATCGTGTTGATGCCTTTCCTCGTCCACGCCCCTTAAAGGGGCATTGGCCAACTTTTCCCCTTACCTCCGGGTAAGGCACATTTGCCCCAATGGGTCTCCTTGGACTTGCACCACCTCCTGAGGTGACACAAGTACAAGGAGAGCAGAGCTGTTTCAGGTCGCTCCAAATTCCCTGGGAATGAGGGTTGGGGTCCAACATAACTGCTCCGCCTCCCACTCCCCCGTCCACCCTCAGGGCCGTCCACCACCCACCCTCCCCCACCCAGGAACATCCCTCCCACCTTCTCCCCACCTCTTCCCCACCCACCCCAGAGGCCAAGCCGAGGAAGCCGGCACAGAGGCTTGTGTCAGCCTCCACAGGCTGGCGCACCTCTGAGCGTCGGCCCGGCTTCCCCCAGGAGGCGCAAACGTGCCTTATGGGGACTTGTGCCAGCTCATGGATGCCTCAGAATTGCGCCTAAATTGCTTCATAGGAGATGATCATTACTTATCAATCAATATTATGTAACACCAGTATTAAATATCAATCATCATAGTAACAGAGATTGAATATTGCAGTTGGTGAATATATAAATTGACGCACATAATTGTATTTTCTAAATTGTAGGCTGCTCACTCTCATCACTCTTGGGGGAACATTGCATAACAACATTTATGGAATTCCATTGCTATAGTATTTGGGGATTATTATTAGTTTAGATCAGTGGTTCTCACACTTTTAGCACTGGGACCCACTTTTTAGAATGAAAATCTGTCAGGGCCCACCAAAAGCGATGTCATGACTTGAAGTGACATCATTAAGCAGGAAAATTTTTAACAATCCAAGGCTGCAATCCTACCCACACTTATCCAGGAGTAAGTCCCATTGACTATCATTGTTAAAAGCATATACAGAGTAGCCTGTTAAAAGTACTGATCTGTCACATTTCCCCAATGCAGCCACATGCCATGGTCAAATAAAATCTAATATATAAAAAATTATTGAAATGAATGGGAACCCACCTGAAATCAGTTCACGACCCATCTAGTGGGTCCCGACCCACAGTTTGAGAAATACTGGTTTAAATGATTAGAATTTAAACCTAGAAGAGGGTTAAGGTTTGGGTCATTCCATGGATAGTAAATTGACTTTATGTAGACTCCTTGTCTGCAGAAACATGCCTTTGAATGTCAGTTGCTGCAGCGTGAAGGGATTCTGGCCTTCAAGCACTATTTGTGGTCTTCCCTGCCGCGCAGCAAGATGCTGGACTGTATGGGCTATTGGTTTGATCTAGCAGCGCTCATGTTGATTTCCTAGAACAGTGAATCCCAAGGGGTACTCAAAAAAGAATTTAATAATGGCAGAAAAAGGGAGGTCTGTATTAAAATGCCTTGTGGGGCTGGCAAGGCTGGAAGGAAGGGAACTAGCTGACTGTGAAAGCCCCACCAGCAGCTAGTTTCTGGTCATCACTCTGTGTGTCATCAGATATAGATCAGTAGTTGAAAACATATACATTTGAAGCTACTACAATAATTACAGACATTTTGCTAGTATGAGGGACACAATTTATTGAAATAGGCTGCCAAAGGGTCTGCAAGTGAAAAAACTTTGGAAACCACTGCCCTTAAACTATGAAAGTTTCATCTACTTGCTGTATATCAGATCTGCTGTACTGATCCTCATGACCAAGGTTATAGACCGAAACAGCTAATTCAGTCAGTCTCACTGTCAAATAACATAAAAAAGGAATATTTGAAGGTATATGGGCAAAATAGCATTAGTTAAAATGCAGTTCTTCAGTATTTCTGTCTATCAACTGGGAATTTATGACAGGTGAGCCATTTCTCCCCTTTAAAGATAACAAACCATGTTTTCACCAGCTGCCAGTTGCAAGGCTGCTACCATTACTGGGAAGAAAAGGCCACTGGAGATCCTGAGTACTTTATATAAGCTGCGTCCAAGACCCTGCAATATAATTGAGTGCATTTGCAGGAGGATAAAGACAGTAATAACCACTGTGCGATAGGTTAAGCCTTAAGGTAGTGTTTAACATTATCATTATTTAGAAATAGCTTAATAATTAAAATAAAATTAGTTCACACTGGCCAGTAAAACCAGTCTAACTGTGTTGATTGCAGGAAAGATACCAAGATATTAACACACCACCAAGCACAAGTTTGCAGGAGTATAAAAATGCCTGCCTCTTCATATGCTGCTGAGCCGAAGAGGAATAACTTAGTGAAAAGCAATGCCCAAATTTGTGCCTGCTATTGTTATTTTCAATAGTAAATTCTTCCATAGTTGTCTTATGCTATCTTTTTAATCTGCCTTTTCTTCAGAATTTTCAGCAGTAATAAGTCCTACACCTTTTTAATTGTACAGTTTCCTGCTAACTGAACAAACTTCCATTCAAGTACTTTTAATGATTTTCACATATTATTTTTCCAACATTTAGTAGCTCATGTGATTTTATTTCCATAAAATCTCTCTCTCTCTCTCTCTCTCTCTGTTTGCAAGGAACACAAACAATTGAAAGGTATGATGGATATAGATTTATGCAGCCTTGATGCTTGCCTACACTGCTACTCATTGCAGCTTACCCTATATTTTGGTAGGGCTTACATTTTACCATCTACTCCCTTAATGAGCATGGCATGACAGAGAAATGGATGTCTTGTATCAGGAGAAGGTTAGCTCTAACCCTCTACAAAACACGTGGTGGTTCTTGAATGATGGCACCAGAAGAGATGGCTGACAACACTGGGCTAGACAGGAGCACAAAACATTGTACACGAGTTCATTGTACACGAGTTCATCATTTCCGTGCTGTCAAGTTCTAAAATTCTGTGGTACTGAGTTATCCTTCACCATTAAGTGTGTTGACTGTTGTGGAAACCACTACATTTATTTCAAATCTGATCTACTGATTATTTATTTATATACCACTGTCACAGTCCATGGCACTTCACAATACAAGAGAGGACAGGTCCCTGCCCCAAAAGGTTCACAATCTAAAATAAATACAATGGGGACAAAAGAGGAAGAGGATGGAAATGGTTCTGGGAACAATATGTGTTGATTTTAGCTATACGCATTCAAGCTTAGTTCAGGAAGGTAGAGGAACTAAGGCAGTAGTATTCAGACTGGGGTGTCGCGATGCCACCCCCGCTACCTCCCTCCCCTCCCTTGCAAGAACTTATTGCGCTTACCACAGAACTAGGGGATATGTGCCAAAGGTTTCAGGGGAAAAAATGTTTTGAAGAGGAGCTTGAAGGAAGTAAGACAAAGGACAATCCTTAGGTTCTATCAGAAGGAGTTCCATTCATATAGCATCCCACAGATACATTTTCTTCCTCCTAGTTAATGAGAATGGAATTGAGACTATTACGCTTGATGTTTTATTAGATATCAGTAACCTTGTGTGCCCCACCACATTTAATTCTTTTCCATCCTCTCCAACTTAAATACAACTTAATGTGGAGAATAGGATGGAAAATTGAATTTAGATTTTCATGAATGCTAAAGTCATAAAGGTACACCTGTTATTACCTAGTCTGTTACTATGATTAAGGAGGAAACCATTGTAGCTTTTATTCCATTCAGAACATGTTGATTGACCAGTTCACTCCCATCTCAAACAGTCCCTTTATCATACCAGTATAGTCAGCGCACATCTTGCACACATAGACTTGTGGGTTTTCGACTTCACACAGTTGAAAAACCAAAATAAAATAACTAGCAGTTTAAATAGTAGAGACAATTCTGCTCACCATTCTATTAACTAAATACGTGCCCTAAGGGTAGCCTAAGATGAGAAAATGAAGCTGCTGTTGTCTCTGTGCCCAGTGGTGTATCGTCATTTTTAAGGAGACAGTATACATTTTTCAGATGTGACGAGTTTTCACGACAGTTTTGAGTATATGCAAATTTAGCTATATGCACGAACTCTGGAATATCACCTTCGTGCAACATGCAGGTTGACTGTAGTTTCATTCAACATTCAGCTTCTGCATTAGAAATACTCACAAAGCCATTTAGCAATGACAATTAAACAAGTCCTTTAGGTTCAGAATGAACTTCTGTGAAGTAGCTTTGCCCAACTATGGACAAGACAATTTTCCAAGTGTTGTCTGAACAGACTGAAACAACTAAAGCGGTGGGGAAAGAAAATGTGTGTCTATTTGGCAGTGTTGGAAGAACATTAGTATGAGTGGGTGGATTTGAACGGGATTAACCAACTGCTTTGGTTTCTAGTTGGGTACTGGTGATGTTTTGCTTTTCTACAGATCACAATCTCACAATATGGAGCTTTGTATTTAAAAAATTAAACACAAAAAGATAGAGCATACATTCAAAAGTAGATCAATTGCCTTTACAATACAAAATTCTAGGGACAAAATGTTCCACCAGCAAATCAGATAAGAACCAAAGCCAAAAAAAATTGAATACATTCTCAAGCAATTTACTGCAGTCACCCATAAACTATTACAAGAACATTATGTATTGGGGTTCAAGCCAGCAAGCTATTAAAGAGGACTGCACTGATGTCCTCACTGCAAGGCTACTGAAGCATTTATAAGTCCTCAGGGCATTGCATTCATGATGAAAAGAGCCATCATCTAATCATGTTGCAAAAAATGGTTTTGTGAAGGGTCTATGTGCCTTTCTTCTCTCCACTGATTAGTTACATCTACAAAGAACACTATCTTTTCATGATTCTGTTTAGCCCTCCCCCCCCCCCGCTGCAATTCTATAAACACTTTCCTGGGAGTAAGACCCACTGAACACAATGGAACTTACTTCTGAGTAGACGTGCATAATATTGGGTAGTGTCTCTCTCTGCATCTCACTCTCTCTCTCATGCACACACACACACCCCAAGGTTCATGATGCTAACCAACATTGTTTTGCAGGAACAGGATGTACGGATTGTATTTCCATCCTAATATCTTGCTCTCTGTCTAAACAAAGAGTACATGCAATGTGTACAGACTAACAGAATATGTTCAAAGGGGGTATTTTGAAGTGTTTGGAGGCAGGGTGTTGATTCTTATAAGTATAAAAAGTAACGCAGTGAGCAGGGAATTACTTTAGCAGCATGTTTAAACATATTAGCGTGCAGGATAAAACATGTTAAACGTTTAAATATATAAATAAAGGTATATGCAAAAAGCAATGCCCAAAAGTTAAATTCCACCCATAGGGACATTTTTTAATTTACAAAAGAAGTTCCTCACTCATTTAAAAGGCATTCAATGCTAAATACCAGTCAGCTAATACTCTCACCTCAGCAACCAATATTCTCACTTGGGTGATGAAAAACTAGAATTAATGGCATGTGCCAATCACACCCTAAATGATGCAGCACATGGATGCAAACTCTCTATGGTCTGTACATATATAACAAAGCCAAATTGTCCTACTGGAGGTGTCTATATCGTGGGAAACAGCAAACACACACACACAACTCTTAGCAGTGAATGCAAGGATTCAGTTTGGGTTAAGTCACACAAAAACAGGCTTGATGTTCTATCCCTGGAGAATATAGTATCTGTCCTCATTATAACAAATAAATAATCAGTTAATAGTTCTTAATCACTAAGAGCTAGGTACATTTTTTCCTGTTATATAACCTCCTTCCATGCACATATTCCAATCCAATTTGGAAGGAAAGGAATACTGGGGACCGGCACAAAATTGCACCAGCAAAATATTTTTTCAAGTTTACAATTTGGTTCTGCAGCAAAGGAGAAGTCTTTGAATGGCTGGAATGGCTACAGCATACCAACATTTCTTCAAATAAGAAATTCACTTTTTTGTAGTCATGTATAACGTTTGTGTGTCCTGAATCAACATTAACACCACAATTTTTCAAACAATTTCTGTTAATAGCAAGATTTTTTTGAATATATTATTGAACATTGGACAAACTTAATTCTCCTGATTAAAGTACAGTTTGTAAAATGAGTTTTGAAGGTTGCAATCCTGTTAACCAACAAACACTTCAAGCCACAGAAGAAAGTGGGCAACAGAGGTACTTGGAACCATTTTGGATAAGTCCCTCTGCTTATGGGTGGAAAAAAAATATAACTAATGCATCCCTGAGGTAGCTCCAATCAAGTCCACTGTGTTTTTTCTATAATCTCTTGATTAATGGATGTGTGGTATATTGCTTTTTAAATAGCCGTGCTTATGCATTGTTGTTGTGTTACTTTACCTTGTGTGTAATTAGTTACATTCCAATCAAACTTACATTAAAAGCAATAAGCAGTAATTTCTACCTGTGCTGGTACACAGAACACCTGGGAGTCATTTTGCAGCAACTAAACAGCATCTACAACTAAATCTCTCTTCATACTTTGCAATTTCACAGCAGGGTCCTAGGCTTTGCTGACATCATAGCCGCCAATAAGGTTTTCAGAGAAATGGGTCCCTTTTGACTCTTCCAAGAAGACTGTAACACAAGCTGGCACTACAGAATGTCAGGAAGTTGTTTTATGGAGACCTACAGCACAATGGCGCATCTTTCTCTCCCCACCTCTGAGAACTGGAAAGAAAATGCTCCTGCAGAAACATGCTGCATCCCCAAAACATACTTTGTATTGCTGTGTAGTCCTGAGAGGAGAGTCTAGATCAGGGGAGTCAAACATAAGGCCCAGGGGCCGGATGCGGCCCCTGGAAGCTTTTTATCCGGCCCTTAGGCTCTCAGCTGCTGAGCAGTACTGGGGTGTTACCACTGAAACAGCAGCCCACATGAAAATTGGACTTTCCCATATCTTGAAATAGTATGATCAAGATTTGCGTATTTTCTCTTCTGTCATTTGCAGTTAATGAACTTCTATATGAGAGTAAGGTGCTGATTTCTGGCCATCAGCTGCTTAATAATGTCACTTTCTGCTTGATGACATCATTTCCAGCCCTCAGCAGGCACCCTGAATGCTGACTTCGGCCGGCTATATGAAACTAGTTTGGCACCCCTGGTCTAGACCACCCATGGGCTTTTGCATGCTGAATTATCTGAGTTATCTTCTGCTTACAGCCTGTCACTGTTCACATACATACAAGCACAGGCACACATGCTAGGCATTTCAGCTGCAACCCTTCTAAAAAATTTTCCTCTGCTAACAGGCCTGAACCAATTTTGCTGTCAAGAACAGAAGTGCTCATAAAAATGGACGACAGAACAACACAACAGTCTCACAAGTGAGAAAAGCTTCACTTTTAGGATTGGGGTAAATGAAATTCCTCTCCATCTGCTGTGTATATAGGTCATTTCAATAAGTAACAAAGAGGTCTAAGAACTTCCTGCTACCAGCAAAGTTATTTAGACATCTGTTAAAAATCTGACTTGTTACAATGGGAGAAAAAGAATGGAAATGTCCTGCATTTTCTATCTAAATTAATGCTACTCTTGTTTTTACCGGTCATTTTAGAAAGGCATCACCATTAATAAAAACATTATATTAATCTAGTATTTTGTTATAATGCTCTAGTAATGAGTAAAGGTGGTGGTGGGAAGGGAAACATTCTTGCTACAACAGCTTCGTTTAAACTTTGGCAGGCAGGGACACATTGGCAGAACACAACATGAAAAGAGTAAATATGTTTCATGGCATGTATATAATTGAACATTCTTCAGATTCCTCAAATGGAAATGTCAATACCATGGAAATCCTTGAATCGTGGATAGATAAGATAGATAACTAAGTAAACCCAAACCCTTTCTCCCATGACTTCTTTAAAATGGAAAAAAAAGAAAACGTACTGAACTAAAACATTTTTTGATATTCACTCAACAGAACATTCTTCCGGGGGGGGGGGTGAGAGACCCCCGCGAAATATCTTAGCTGGGCAATTGGAGCTGGCTCAGCAAAAACTACTTCCTCAGCTCCTATAATGTTGGGGTGCCTTGCTGCAGGGATGAAGGATCCTGCTTCCTATAACAGAATCCTGTTCACTTTTAAAAATCAGATGAAAGTTTTGGTGCTTTGATATGCCAAGGACACAAAAAGTAAAAAGCAAGGAACAAATGAGGGTTAAGGAGCACATGAAATGGCATAGTATTCCTGTGCGGATAGCAGTAAGTAACCTTCCTAGTATCTGCTCACTTTCCAGGATTTATTTAAAACAAAACTAAGTACTGCCCTGTTGTAGTAGTGCACTGAGAGGGGGTGCTCCTGGGCCTTTAAAGGTCAACATTATATCAACATTAGAGAGTTCGCAGAAGAGCTTAAGTCCTGGAGGAGTTGTGTCCGTTATTACTCATGACATCATAAATACTAGCCAACAGATTCCAATGACACTTGCACAATCCCATTTTGTACAGCACTTTCACATTTTCTGGGAAACTCAGTATCGCTCCTTGAGTACAAGGAATATGCAATTCTGCAATTAATGTTCTTACTAGGAAGCAACCCCTAGGTCATTTATAACAATCACATTGTCTGGAAGGACTGAGAACCAGAAGTGGACACTTTCAGTTGACAGCTGTAATTTAGGCATAGATAGCGAAATCAAGTACTGCTTCCACAGATGTCAAAATACTACCAGCAGTCTATCAAAAACTCCATCCCCCAATTATTTCATATGAACATAAGAACAGCCCCACTGGATCAGGCCATAGGCCCATCTAGTCCAGCTTCCTGTATCTCACAGCGGCCCACCAAATGCCCCAGGGAGCACACCAGATAACAAGAGACCTCATCCTGGTGCCCTCCCCTACATCTGGCATTCTGACTTAACCCATTCCTAAAATCAGGAGGTTGCGCATACTCATCATGGCTTGTACCCCATAATGGATTTTTCCTCCAGAAACTCGTCCAATCCCCTTTTAAAGGCGTCTAGGCTAGACGCCAGCACCACATCCTGTGGCAAGGAGTTCCACAGACCGACCACACGCTGAGTAAAGAAATATTTTCTTTTGTCTGTCCTAACCCGCCCAACACTCAATTTTAGTGGATGTCCCCTGGTTCTGGTATTATGTGAGAGTGTAAAGAGCATCTCCCTATCCACTCTGTCCACCCCCTGCATAATTTTGTATGTCTCAATCATGTCCCCCCTCAAGCGTCTCTTTTCTAGGCTGAAGAGGCCCAAACGCCGTAGCCTTTCCTCATAAGGAAGGTGCCCCAGCCCCGTAATCATCTTAGTCGCTCTCTTTTGCACCTTTTCCATTTCCACTATGTCTTTTTTGAGATGCGGCGACCAGAACTGGACACAATACTCCAGGTGTGGCCTTACCATCGATTTGTACAACGGCATTATAATACTAGCCATTTTGTTCTCAATACCCTTTCTAATGATCCCAAGCATAGAATTGGCCTTCTTCACTGCATATGCATATGGTTTGCATATTATCCTCTTCTCTGAACACAATTCTATTATTTCTTTCAAAACCTCTACCTGAGCAGGACAACTGAACATAGTTCTTTATAAGTCCTGATAGCAGAATGACAGTAGCAGGGCTACACTAATATCTTGGTGAACAACTGTAGCAAACAACAGGCAAGTAAGAAGAGGCACAACTTCTCCTTCCTCTGTTGTCTCCTCATGTTCAATTTCATATATTAAGATTCTCTGCATCGGGAGGTGTGCCCTTCTGCTTTGTAAGGAACTGTGCACATGGACAGTGCTATTGAATTAAATAACTATGCCTCTATGATAAATGGAATGTTTTGCACACATGAGTCCACTAATTCAATCCACAAATACCTAGGAAGCTAAGGCAAAGCTACTGCTGATAATTCATTTCCGGATGCATAGTCATTTGCCTGACAAAAGTATAGGGCAGCTTCTTACATCTTTGAAGACTATTTGCATTGGCAAGTAAAGGTATTTAGTAACATCCTATTTCTATTCTTTTATTCCTTCAGAAGCTACTGTCACTATAGCTTTCGAATTTTCATTTTCAATTTGTGTTCCAATTTCATGTCTCAGTATGATTTCTTAAAGTTGATTTCCGGTGACTTATAACTTGGGAGTATCTATATAAAATTTAATGACGAAACAGCTAGAGGACCTAGATTTTGGATTCCATATGACTCCAATCCAGCAAAATGTCAGTCTTTATGACAGGTAAAAGCATGTTGAGGTAGGGGTACTGCATGATGCAAGGACGTTAGGGCAAGCTCCATATACAGAATGCACATCATGATGATGATGATGATGAGTTTCGCAGAGTCAGGTAGTTGTTACTGACTCGTTTGTTTTATTCAGACATCGAGTCCTTCCCAAGGACCTGAGATGCCTGGTTTTTATCCTATAAATACCATCACAAAATGTAAGCTGTTCCCAGTAATGCTCCTTTTTGCAGTTGATTGATGGTAATTTCTGGCCCTGATGCTGTTCAGGTGCCCTTTAAGGTGTTTTGAAATAGCACTGAGGGCGGAAATCACCACTGGGATCATTTTGGACTTCTGCCACAGCCTCTCAATTTCTATTTGTAAATCTCTGTATTGTGATGTTTTTTTCCAGTTCTTTTTTTTCCACTCTGCTGTCGCCTGGGATTGCTATATCTATGATTTTGACTTGTTTTTCTTTTGTCTCATCTAGAGTTATGTCTGGCCTATTGTGTGGTAGATGTCTGTCTGTGTCTGTCTGTCTGTAGTCAGAAATCCCATAATAGTCTGGCATCTTTGTTTTCAACAACTTTTTCAATTTTGTGGTACCACCAGTTTCTGGCTGCAGGCAGCTTGTATTTTTTGACAAATGTCTCAATGCATCATTGTTGCTACCTTGTCATGCTATTGTTTGTAGTCTGTGCAATCTTTTTAAATCAGCTAATTAGGCAGTCCACTGTTTATCTGTTTCTCTTCAGAGAAATTACATTTCTTTACATTCTTTACTGTTTGTTGTTACTTTTTCTACTTTTGCTTTTACTGCATTTGTTCTTAATGCCTGTTCTTGTGCAGCCATTATTAGATCCTCTGTTCCTTCAAGTTGCTTTTTTTAAGCCACTGCCAGGTCTTGGTGATGTTTGTGTTTCCATTAATGTCTCGCAAATATTGTCCACGTAGTGGCTTATTTCCCCACTTTTCCGCTTGGTTCTTTATTTGCTCTTTTTTATAAGCCTGCTTTGTTTTGTTGGTACAGGTCCAGCCTATTTATACATGGATTTTTTGTACACGGATTTCACTCAACACGAATGGCCACTGCAAATGAGAAGGAATGTGCTGATCCCTGCAGAAGGGGAAAAATGCACCCCTTTAAAATCAGTTTAAAAAACTGAAAAGACCTTTAACAGTAGTGTCCTTAATGAGAGAGAGAGAATCCTTCTCTCTCCAGGCAACCCTTCACTTCCCCCTGAACAGTGAAAGAAAGGTGATCACTTTGCATTGGTGAAGGGAGGGGCTGAGTGAAGTGTTTGGAGGAGGACCGATTGATGAATTGTCTTCTTAATGACTCTCATCTTAGAGTCAAAAGGTCAGCAAGGCTGTTTTTCAATCACCTGAGCAAAGAAGCTTTGTTTTTTAAATGGATTTGCTAAAGTGTGCATTTTGCCATCCATGTGAGTGCTTGGAACAGAACCCACATGAATTAGTCTCAACCTGTATTAATAACTTCTCATTAACCATTTTAAGTGCATCTTCTTGGCTATCCTTTTTATCTTTTTCAAGGCCTCTTTTTTCTTCCTCTACTGTTATTATTATTATTATTCAATTTTCGCACAGCCACGTTTCTGACTGGATTTTGTATATATCCACCTATCGAGTCCTTTCCAAAGGCCTAGGATAGGCAGCAATTTTTGTTTTTATATTGTTACGTTACAAATATCGCCATGGTATACATGCTGTTCCTAGTAAGGTGGCCTTTTGTAATTGACTGATGGTGCTTGTGCTCATCCCAATGGTGTCCAAGTGCTTTTCCAGTTGTTTTGGAATAGCACCCAAGACCCCTATAACTACTGACACAAGCCTCCGCACCAGTTTCCTCTCTGAGGCTTGCGTCGGCCTGGTTGGGCAGAAAAGCAGAAAAAAGCAAGCAGAAAAGGTAGGCAGGTGGCAAGGAGGCGGTCCTGGGCAGGGGAGGGTAGGCAGTGGCTAGCCCTGGGGAAGGGCGGGCAGGGAGTAGGAGGCGGGGTGGCTTCAAACTGCTCCACTCTCCTCGAACTTGCACCACCTGAAGATGTGGCGTAAGTCCAAGGAGACCCATGGGGCCAGCAGCCTTACCCAGGGTTAAGGGGAAAAGTTTTGCCTTGCCTTTGGCTGAGCCGCTTCTGGCCTGTATCCTACACTGGATACAGTACAAGCCTCTTAGCTTGCCTGTTCCAGCGCAGCAGGATAGGATTGTGCCCACAGTCTCATCTTTTTCTTGGCAAAGTCTGCACTTAGGGGTTTCAACTATTTTCTGGATTTTAACCTTCATTACATTTGTTTGCAGTGCCTGTTCTTGTGTAGCAAAAATCAAACCTTCAGTTTCTGGGTAAGTGTGGGTAAGATTGTAGCCTAGAATTGTTAAAAATTTTCCTGCTTGATGATGTCACTTCTGGTGGGTCCCGACAGATTCTCATTCTAAACTGCGGGTCCCAGTGCTAAAGGTGTGAGAACCACTGCTTTACATAATCACTCAGACCTCCTTTTTCTTCTTCCAGTACCTGTTGTACTTCTAGAAGTTCACAATCTCCAATTTTGCATGGTTGATATAATCTGTCTACATCACTTTTTGGAACAAATGCACAATGCAATGCAAATTTTGTGCATCAATTTCATGTACAATGCATTAATATTTGTGTTTTATGATCTAGCTTTTCTAATTCACTTTGACTCCAATCAATTATTCTGGCTGGATATCGAATTACGGGGGATGGCCCATTTATTAATGGTTTCGATTATTTTTCTTCCATTGAACTTTGATTTCAAGTTTTTCTCACTATTAAAGTAAAAGTTCAATGGAGAAAATACTGTTGCTATTATTATTATTATTAATACTTGTATCCCACTTTTCAACAAGAGTAGTTCACAAAATGGTTACTGAATAAAAGAAGTCAATCAATGGTTCTCTGTCCCCAAATGGCTTACAAACTTTTAAACATTGCACCTCTTAGCTATAATATATTGTTTAAAATACATACACTGTAATTTACAGCCTTCAAAATGCATATAGAAAACCTGCACTGTAACAAAATAAGGATGAAAATTTCACACATTATATTCAACATGTGTGCAATCCAAGGTTGTACATTTAACTATTGATTTGTCTCATGTGCCGGTTATTCACACAAACGTACAACTGTGGCTGAAGCCCTGGAATCTACTGCACATGCATGATGATCATAAAGGAAGTTGGGAGCTATGAGAACTCTTCTTTTATCATTCAGAAAATATCCAGGAAATTAATCCTGTTACTCAAGATTTTAAAGGGAGATACCAAGGGACCTACCAACACATTCAAAAATATTATATGGAAAAATTTATAGGTTTGTCTTTACTAATTCATAATTGCAGGTCTGAATGTGCCCCCACATTTAAGAAACATACACCACCTCATCCATGTAAAGCTAACATATCAGAGAGAAGAGCTAATCTAGCCTTCTGCCAAACGTTTCAATATTCAGTGTCCACTGAGGGCATTTTTAATTAAGGGGAAAATTCATACGTATGATCCTGCAGCTGCTCTGCAATCTGAAGACTATACCACATTTTCTTCTGTAGGTTATATTAGCTCTATCATTCAGTCTTCAAATCTATATTCTTCCAACAAAACTACCTACCATTCATATAATTCCACTCCAGATGCGCACCAGTTTCTGCAACTCCCATTCATCATCGTATTTTAGTAAACCAGCATTTCTCACACTGGACAATATATAAAAGAGCATAGGACAGGGAGAGATTCCTTACTGGTAAGACCACTACAGTCAGTTCGTGTTATCTTCTAGGGGTAGGTTCCTGGAAAACCTAGTGAATACCAAATTAGCAGATACTGAATCATTCAGCCTCTGGGAAAAATGGGGACTCTTTACACTATACACTATATGAACTTTATGAACCTGAATCTTAAGTTAAAATATACAGGGATGGGTGATAGCGAGGGCTCATCAACATTTCCGACATCTGATGCTTCCTCCCCTGTGCTGGATCCCTTGATGCATTGAAGACTGTGGCAATGGTGATGGTGATTTCTTTGTGCTGGCTATCTCTCGACTTGTTGAAGGCTGCTGGCCCAAAAATGAGGCCTCAGAGATTAGCAGTGGAGAGGGGGTTGCTTCACCTGTCCTCCTCCACCTGTCTCTTGGCTCCTTCCCTTGGTTTGCCCCACCCCCAGAGCAACCCTCAGGTAGCCTTCCAGAGACCTCAACATTAGCCTCTCATCATCCCCAGGGTTGTGAAGGTTCAATTGAAATCCCCAAGATGTAACCAAGATAGTGGGACAAGTCTGGAAGTGGACTCAATGTGTCCAACAATCCTCTATGGGCCAATACAGTTGATGCAGTGCCAGCACAGTATTAGCAGATAAAGAGAACAGTTGCAGATAACTAGAGATGGTGGTAATTCTGCCCCTCACAGACAGCAAATTTGCACATAAAGAGAACTGACTGTATAAACCTCAAAGTCTAGAGTTTTCAAAAGTTTGGATTATACCTCCAATGACATCCCTGAGGAGGAGGACGACGATGACTGTAGCTCCCCAAGGGTTAATGCAGCAGGAGTTAGGGTTAAGAACTGGATGGGTATACCACTGAGTAACATACATTTAGGTAAGTGGTATGATTTCAAAAATAACTGTTATTATGATAAAATAATGGCTATCCCTGTCAAATGTCAAGGCCCAAGTGAATCTTTCCAGTACACATGATACTGCACAAATCTGCCAGCAAGTATATCTGCCATGCCAGGATGGCATGTTTGAACAACCTTCCTTTAAACAGCACACAAACAGCACTAGCAAACTAAAAATTTTCCAAGTAGCATTTAGGGAGCATTTTTCTATCAAAGAATATTGGCTTGGGCCCTGTACTAAATTCCTATGATTCTGGCACGTCTGCATCTTTTGTTGTTGTTTATTCTTTAGGACTATTTCTGCGCCAATTAAAAATTCCTTGCTTTAATTTTGCCAAATAATTCTCTTTTTCTCTTTCTCAGAGCCTATTTGCTCAGAAATACAAAGCTATAAACAAGACCAAGTTAAAACTGTAGATCTCTCTCCATAATAACATGAAATAAAATATTATGTTTGCTTATAAAGATCAGTTAGGAATTGATTCATCAGTTAGCCTACAGAAAAATGTGACACCTCAACTAAAGAGTTAAAACCTGAAGCTAATTCACACAGACACAGAGTCCACCACCACAACTGCTAGAATTGGGTACATCTTCCTTTAAATTACAACCCAGTGAGGCGGTCATAAATCCCTTAATCTCTTTATAAGCAACAGTTTTATCCCAACTTCCTCTGTGGGATACACCCACAAGGCCTCCATGCCACAATTTAATAACTCTGTCAGTGATGAGATGTATTAAACAGTTTAAATATTAATCAAGCCCCTCTTTGGCACAATCTTGTCCATCCACACTCAGGTCAGGAAGTACAGGTTTACACTCGCTTGCTGTAGACTATGTAGTGACAGCCTACAGAATTATTCCATGTGCTTATTCCCAAAGACTTTACTGGGGATGATACCAGGACACAAGAGGAGGCAAGGGGAAAAAAAGCAAAGGACCATTTGTGTGGAGTTCTATTCAGTGTGGACAGTCACAGGACCCAGGAGCCAATGTGCACCCAAGTTACTTCTTGCTTCTTCCAAGTCTTTAGAATGGAAGTAAGTTGTAAACATCCTAAAAAGGGAACAAATCCCTTACACAGCATGGGATTCCCACTGGTCTGTGACTCTAGAAATGGCTCTCCTGAGCCTGGGTCCCACAGCCATCTGAATAAAAGCAATCTGTGTGTGAAGACCTATAACTACCTGAATCACTTGCTGGGAGATTCAAAGGAGCCTGCTATGGATCATGCTCTCATTTTTAACTGGATGATGATGATGATGATGATGATGATGATGATGATGATGATGATGATGAATATTAACAGTATTATTGTATTGTATTGTATTGTATTGGCAACCTTCAGTCTTGAAAGACTATGGTATCACGCTCTGAAAGGTGGTTCTGGCACAGCGTCTAGTGTGGCTGAAAAGGCCAATCCGGGAGTGACAATCCCTTCCACACCGGGAGCAAGTGCAGTCTGTCCCTGATCTGTCTCCCTGGCTATGGGCCTTCCTTCTTTGCCTCTTTGCCTCAGACTATTTTGACTATCTAAAACCATGCCAGATATAAAATTCACAACAAAAACAAAATGGTATATTCCACAAACATGTCAGGTGTTATAATGTTCCTCAGTTGTAGAATACATTATTTAGATTAATTTACTGCAGAACACTTAGATGTTAGGGAAACGGAGAACAAATCAGAACTTCTCTAGCAACAAAGCTCTGTTTTTAGAAAAAAAAAATCATAATTGTTTTAGAAGCTAACAAAAAGACATACAAATTAGTTTATTATAATTAATTTCAAAGTGGAGGTTATGAACATTTGGGAGTTGAGAAAAACAATAATTTAAGATGCTGGCCACATTTTTTCCCCTTCTCTAGGAATACAAAGAAATTTAGAAATCTTTTAACTTTTGCACATCATGTTCTCTCTCAAAACAAAAACACACCAAAACTCTTTTCTAGAACATAAAAATGAATGCTTATCAATAAGAATGTGCTGGATTAAGAAGATGAAAGTGTCTGATTACACATTTATATTGATAGAAATTTAAATTGACTATTCACTTGAACATGGATTATTAGTTCTTATAAAGGTTCTTTACTGTCGTAATGTATTGTTTCTATACCTGTTTCTTTGAAATGTGGGAAGCACAATCCTAACCTCAGCCAGCACAGGCTAGGAAGCGAAAGGTTTTTTTGAAGGGTTTAATTACCATCCCCCTTTACAAAATATCCCACTTTCTGAGGTCATCTGAGATGCTTCTTTTTTTCTTTCCAGCAGCAACCGAAGACATATTTCTTTAGCTTTGGGGGATCCGTTTTTTACCCCTCTGTGTTGTACTGCCATATTTTATTTTGTCATTGCTGCCCAATACTATGTTTTTATTGTGCTCTGCTATGTTTAATTGTAATTTTGCTCTTTTCTTAATTTGTTATTGTATCACCAATTTCAAATTATACACCCACATTATACACAACTGTGGCAGACACATGAACAAACAAATGAAACGGCCCTCATCATGCCTAGTTTGGTCCTTACTAACTTTACGGAATTTATATTAGCCCATTTTTGCCTGGCCCGCAGGTGTACACCTGTTGCGTATGTGCAACGTTTGGCAGAAATGTTGAGAATCTAAGTGGAACATTTGGGTCATTTACTGAAAGTCCATAGGAGAAGCAGCTGGCATGAGATCAAAAAGTAGATAGGTATCATTTTTGGCTCCTGCCATGTCCCCACCAGTTATAAGAAATAAAATATTAAGTTACTTCAGTCTTCTTAAAAACAAAATAGCAACACAGAACAAAAAACACTTCTGTACAATTTCTTGTTCAACTCCTTATTTACTAAAAGTATTACTCTCTCAGACTAGGAGTAAAACTTATTTCCGTCTAAAAGTCTGAATGTTCTAAATGGGGAATGGTTTATAGAGGTCCACAGCTGGCCAGATAGAGTTACCTTTGGAGCAGAATGAGTTACACTGGAGGGAGTGAAGAACTGGATCTCAGCAAACTACTGCATGCAGATGATGAGAGAAGCCCATGACTTCCTGGAGGGAAGGAAAGATCTCAGCCCACCCCAAACTTAGGAGTAAGAAGGCCAAGACTGGCTCAGTTCCTCAGGGAAAGTTTCTCACCATAGTCCAGAGTGAGGATAGGATTTGCTTGCTATAATAATGACAACCTTCCAGAAACAAAAGTTCTGAAGTTGGTTTTGGATGTTGTCTTTTTACTCTGCTCTTTCCTTCTGCGCTTTTGAGCATCTTCTCCAACTTCCACCACTATTTTCTGGGTCTAACTAAAATGAAACATTCTGAGACAAAATCTTCTACACCCCAGGTTAACAGTGAGATAGACATGTTCCTTTGTTGTGCCTATTTAGAGATTCCTCAATCCTAAAGCTGCTTTTTAAAAAGTTGATAAATGTACACAGATCTTATAACCAAGTGTTGGATGCTTGGTATCACATCCTTTTATTCTGGAATATTTGGAATCATGTCTTCTTATCTGTTCCAAATCTGTATTTCATCATTAATGCATGTTGTGCCTTTAGAGTTAAGTAGAAAACATTTATCTGCTGACTTTTTTTGAACCTTCAGATCTTGTGCTTGAAATTCAGAGGGAAAGAGCTAGCCATAAACCAGGAAAGCGATATCTGATGGTCAAACAAAAGATGCCAAGAAAATGTAATTCATTTCAGGGATACATGTATTCTCTGTCATAAGTACCTTGAAATATGGCTACACTGGCAAATGTAACTGCCCCATAATCTGCTTTCAGTGGCAATGAATTGCTAAGTGAGAACTATTCAGACTGAAGGTCATCAGGTAGACAAAAGGCCAAGTTAAAGAGAAGAACAAAAGATGCATTTATACCTTTGCATATTAATTAAAAAAACATTATAGTAAAACAATTCCAGCTGCAAACAGTTCAATATTTGAAATTAGGACAATCCTTTTTAAATATTAGGCCACAAATATGTAATTTTAATCTTAAAAAAAAATAAGACAATTTAATAGTGAAAAAAATCTGTTATATAATCTGGCTTGTAGGCCTGACATTTTCTTGCAATCCAGAACTATTAAATTATACCGTCATTGCACAATACTTAAAAAGAGAGAGAGTGAAAGAGAGTAAAACATGCTTCTCAAAACTTTTAGGATTATTCATCAGTTCCTTCTGCAGATCACTAACAGTTCTTGTGACATAAACAGATGTAGTCAGCATTAACCCTTCCAACCTCAAAATTCAAGGCAAAGCAATTCATGAAATTCACCAGGAATCAGGTGTGATACTTTTGACCTCTTAGTTTTAGGATCATCAATAATCTAAGAGGTAAAGGAATCTACAGAGAAACTATAGAAAAAGACTTTCATACAGATTTTCCAAGTAGTTGCAATAACAGAGATAATTTTGTGTTGGCAATTTCACTTATACATTTCCTTCCTAACACTATATTAGGAAAAAAAAAAACTTGATTAAGTAAACAACCAATTACTTTTAAATGCAAGGTATTCAATCCCACAACACAGTCCTGGAATCCCTATCATGTATGCACTGCTGAAACAGAGACGCCTGCGTTGGCTCGGTCATGTCGTGAGAATGGATGATGGCCGGATCCCAAAGGATCTCCTCTATGGAGAACTCGTGCAAGGAAAGCGCCCTACAGGTAGACCACAGCTGCGATACAAGGACATCTGCAAGAAGGATCTGAAGGCCTTAGGAGTGGACCTCAACAGGTGGGAAACCCTGGCTTCTGAGCGGCCCGCCTGGAGGCAGGCTGTGCAGCATGGCCTTTCCCAGTTTGAAGAGACACTTGGCCAACAGTCTGAGGCAAAGAAGGAAGGCCCATAGCCAGGGAGACAGACCAGGGACAGACTACACTTGCTCCCAATGTGGAAGGGATTGTCACTCCCAAATCGGCCTTTTCAGCCACACTAGACGCTGTTCCAGAACCACCATTCAGAGCGCGATACCATAGTCTTTCAAGACTGAAGGTTCCCAACAACAATCCCACAAATGCTTTTGGTAAATTTTTTTAGATTAGATTCTCTCACAAAAATTGCATAAAGGGTGTGATTTTTCCATAAATTGAATTTTCAACAGCTGCAGTTTCCTAAAGGATGCAAAAGGCAGCCATATAATTAATGTATAATTATATAACCTCTTTTAATAATGTACCTGAAACAAAATTAAAGTCGTTTCATATTTTAAGTACACAGGCTTTTTGTAGTATTTTGACACAACATGTTTTTGATTATTCAAAGATAATGTTCTAAATGACATCTGACTCACATAACCATCATATTTTAAACAAACCACAACAAAAAGTATCTTATATTAACTATGGATGACTAGTCAGTGAGTCAGATAATACTTAAAAAAAGAAAGAAACGGACAAGGCCTTCATAAGAAAGTTTTATGTGAGTTTTAAAACTAAGAAAATAGATAAGTATGCTGGAGAAGACCAAAGGACTACAAGTGAGTAGTGGTTTCTCTTTTTATGGGGATCTAGTCATACAGTGTATGTTGAATAGAACACTGTTGTAGACAAGAAACAACGTTTACTAAAAAATTATGATTTATTTTAAAAATAAATCCAAAAGATAAAAATAATCTTTTAAACAACTGTACATTCTGTCTCAAAATTCCATAAGATGCTAACAAGAATGGCATTCTCTCCTGAAAACTGGACAGTTTCAGGGCAGATAGATTCATTTAAGATGATAGTGGTAGCAAATTTGTTTAATGAAAAGGCGACTTGAACTGTCATCTAAAACTATGCAAGTAATACAATTAAAACTATATAATGTGCATTGCTGGCTGAAGGTAATCCAGTAATAGAAAGAGATGCTTACAGAAGCCAAGAAAGAATATTGCCTTTTCATTGCAACTAGGCATTCAGGATTTTTCTTGCACTATTCAGATCATGCATTGATGTCATATGGTCTTGGAGGTGGTGTGGAGGACCCCAAGGCTTCTGGTCTTGGGAGACTTCAACATTCACACAGGGGCCACCATGTTTACTGCAGCCCAGCATTTAACAGCTAGCATAACAACCATGTGCCCATCTCAAATGACATTTGACCCAACACACGTGGCATTTGATTTGCTATTTTGTATGAACAGATATGATCTCCAATGGAAAAGCCTAAATTGGTTCACCTGTCATGAACAGATCACTATTTCTTCAGGTTTCAGTTTATAGCTTCTTCCACCTTTGCAGAGGTAGGATTAGGATGCTGCTTTATATGGCTCCTGCTGCTATAGAGTAATGGGTAAGACCCATTTTGAAGAAACCCAATGGTAGGCACTTGGTCTTCCACTTGTAGGCAAGGTGCTGAAATGCATATTAGGGCGCAATCCTAACCGGCAGTTATGCCGGTATAGGTGGCCCTGGAGGGTCGCAAACGTGCAGTAAAGCACGTTTACGCCTCCTTAGGCGGGAGCTGCGTCAGCACATTCAGATGCGCTGATGGAGACTAGGAGCAATTTTTATCATCTTTACCTGGTTTGCAAGCTGTAGCTCAGCCTGAAGAAACTGGATGAAATGAAATTAGCAACTTCTATCACCACAACCACTGTCAACTTCTGGAGATCCCTACAGTGCACATTTGCTGTATCTGTCTGTCACCTGGATCCAGCCCAGGCAGCTGGGAGCAACCCAGGAACAAGGGTCTCCTCTGGGGTAGAGGCCTACTCGGAAGTAAAACCCGAGTACTTGCAGGACTGGGGTTCCTTACAGAGCACCAACCCGGGAGGAGGAATAAGGACCAGCTGGGGACATCAGGCAGGCACGTGGTTAGGAGGGGTGGGGCTGGCCCAAGAGGGAAGAGGCCTCATAAGGAGCCTGGAGAGGGAGGTCACTCCTCTCCAGAGGGGAGTAAGGTCCAAGGCAAGCAAGAGGGAAAGCAGCTTCCCTGCCTAAGGGATAGGAGAGAGGCCTCCAGAGGCAGGGGATGGGGATCTGCCCTGGAGAGAGGAGGCTGGGGGGAAGACTTCCCTGACCCAGGACCCTCCTGGACCCAGAGGGCGACCCCCAGAGAGACTGGGTTGCGGAGATTGGGCATTGAAGCCCACTATACCCTGAGGGGGCCAGCTGGCTGGAGAACCAGCACAGAGACAGCAGGGGCCCTCCCGAGGCCAGGCAGCCTGACCCCGACCAGTAGTTATATCCAACAAGAGCCCAGACCTCGGGGCAAGGGATGCGGAGCTGAAGCCTGGGGCTGAGAACGCCCAGAAATGGGGAGGGTCAGGTCCAGGGACCATCCAACGTCGTCGCCACAAGTCGGCATAATGTACGTAGGCCTGTGAAGGAACAGGCCTCATGAATGTGAAACGGTTGACGTTATTAAACCGCTTGTATAGAACAACTGCACCCACCTCCCGTCTGTTAATCTGTCGCCGACCATCGCTCAAGGACCGGGTAAGCCCCTCGCGCTCACCTACAACCCCAGGGAAGGGGCCACCTCCCGCTATGGACGTGACACTGTCTTATACTTGTTTGATCTTCTTTATCAACCTAAACATTTTTTAAAGCACCTTTTAAAATTATGGATCTACTATATTTAGCAGAAGGAGACCAACTGCCCCTCTTCACCACAGCAGTGTCTGTTCTTTATTTCTTTAAATGAGTGGTTCCCAAACCCAGAGTTGTGATCCTAACAAGGGTTGTGTGGCTGTTCTTGATGGTCATGGAAAGATGTGGTGCTGGTCAAGTCAGATGCTGAAACAGCAAGTACAGACCACAAAGATTGGTTGGGTGCCACTGGCTGAGCAGAAACAGAAGAACAAACAATGCACAAGAGAAGGAATGAGCAGGAGCAGCAGAGATGGAGAAAGGGGAAAGCAGTGGAGGAGGAGGAGGAGGAGGAGAAGGAATTGGCTCAGAAAGGGAAGAACAGACAAAAGAAAAGGAAACTGGGCAGGGAATGGATGCAAAGAAGAACCTGGGACAGCAGGCTGCTGAGAGGACAAAGGAAAGTAAAGACAAAAGGGCTGCCAGGGAACATAGCATGGAATGGGACACTGAAAGAGTGAAGTCACCATGACAAAGGGTTAAGCAGTATGAAAATATTGTAATACTACTAATATCAATTGTATGTAGGAAAAAAAACCTGCAACTCAGATACTGTAGTTATTGTTTGCTGCACAAGCCTGTGGGGCTGTGTGTGAGTTTTATATCAATTATGTATTTATTTTTCACTTCATTGTTAAGACCAGTTCTTTCCTAGGAATACATCAGTTCCCACAGAATAACTGATGTGTGCATACACCAGATGAACTTCTTCAATAGAAAGAAGACTACCAGAACACAAACTCAGCACCAGTCCAATCCTAAACTGCATCACATGGTCTACACTGCATCCAATGCAGCTCAGGAGGTGGCTGGAGGTCTCCTCGGAGCAAGGGGACATATTTCGATATTCCTCCTGAGTTATCCCTTTGGGACTTCTCAGACCTGGGCCAGCTGTTTAGCTGGCACAAATCCAGGAAGCCCAGTGTAATGCCAGACAGGCTGGGATGTGGGTTAGGACACAGTGGAATACTACTCTGCTAGTCCTGCCCCCCTCTCAGGCCTGATCCATCCCTCATTCCACCCTCCCCCCAGAAAGGTCCCCACCACCCTTCCCATGCCCCTGGGTCGCTCAGCGAACCTTACCTGTTGCCTGACTGATCATCGAGGTTCAGCATCAGCAGGGCTGCACAGGCCACTCTGCCAGCTCTGCTTACTTCCAAGGTGTCACAAACATGTTTTACGTACATGTGTGCAACACCTTCGGCTGATGCAGCAGTCACTGGGCTGGACAAGGAAGAAGTTAAGATTGTACGGTAAATCCCCAAGTTATGTACCAATTCTGTTATGGAGGTTTATCTGGATGTCTAAATATATGTAGGTCAAAACAGCTGGCTCTGGCAGGTCCAGTGCTATGACACTTGCACAAAAATACCACAACAAACAGATGCACCTCTGTGAAAGAACCAATGAGGCCATCTGTAACTTGGCAATCCAGTGTACACAATAAGTAATCTGACCTAACAGAAGCAAGATAACTGTACAGGTACAATCTTAGTAGTTGTTCACTATTTGCTGTCCTATTTATTAACCAAAATCCAAGCAGAAAAATATATGGCTATAGGAGTCCATCAAATCAGCCTGCTGTGCCAATGACTTAATACTCTTCACTCTAGCAGTATTATCTTGTAAGCTTCTGTGCTGATTCATAACAGCTGGCATAAGAAAAAGAAGACATGGTCCAAAGAAGTAACTTGTCATCTCACACCAGTGCAAGAATCAGAATCCAAGCATCAGCAGATGTATGGGGAATGTACCTGCGTGGGTCACATTTGCACACATGTCTCACAGTAACTTATTCCCAGGAGCTCTTGAAACTGCTGTGGAAAATGTTCACATCAATTTAAATTCTGTGAAGAATAGTTTGTTGTGGGACACAAACAAACTCAGTTCCTACAGTGTCTCAATATCTCTCAGGCCAGACGTTTTCAAACTGGGGTGTTGCGACACCCCAGCTTGAGGGCCCTGGCCTCTGCTCCCTTAAGGGGCGGGGGCAGCAAGGAGGCAGGGAGGAGGCAGTGATGCTATCCCCAGGATCGCATTGCTCAGGGGGCTGCAGGGCCTTGGCTGTGCTTACCAGAGCCTCCTGCAGCCTCCTGAGGGTGCGGGGAGCCATGTGTGACTGTCTGCAGGACTCCCTGAAGCTGAAGAAGTGAAAGTGGAGCAATCGCACTCCACTTCCGGTTTTGCGGAGGTGGAGCGCGATCGCTCCACTTTCACTTCTTCAGCTTTGGGGAGCCCTGCAGATGGTTGCACTGGGCTCCCCACCACCCCCAGGAGGTTGCAGGGTGCTCTGGTAAGTACAGCCAAGCCCCTGCAGCCTCCTGAGCGATGCGATCCTGGAGATCACGTCACTGCCTTTCCCCCCCACCTCCGCTGCCTCCCCCCGCCAGGACTCAGAGCAGTTCAAACTCTCCTAGAGAGTTTGCAAACCTCTGTCTTATGCTAATGGCAATCCAAGTTTAAACTTGGGGTTGCTAAATATCTGTCCAGTCTGGTCCAATCCTCACTGTTTGGCCTGGGCAGTGAATAAAGACATTCCAGTGCCACTTCCCGATTGCAGAAGCTTGGTTGCTTGGTAGAGCCCACCAGCTTCCTTCTCCCAGCAGCCAATCCCACTGCTGTTGTGGTTGCTAAAAGAAGGCAGCCCAATTTCCTGTGTTGCTCTTTGCACAAAGTTAGCCATGCAAATTTTGCTATAAGGTGCCACTAGGTTCAACCTCATCTCCTGCCCTTGTTAGAATCTACATGAAACCACTGGCTAAAATAGTAGTAGCAGGAGTAGTGCTATCAATATGCAGATGAACCCACCTCTATTTTACTTTTTCCTACAGTCCAGAGTGGAAGAAATCCTAAGCAAGGGTTTGATGATAATGAATTAACAAACTCAGCTCCTGTAGGTGGGAGTTGCTGATGCCCTGTTAATCTTTCATGACTGCTAGGGACCCAGCAATTATCAGCCATGCCCTATTAACTTCCAGGTTTGATTATTTAATGTACTCGAGGGGGTCCTTGAAGTCCATGAAGAATAGTTGAGAATGCAGCAAGCCAATTACTAGCTTTGTTTAGCTATAGCATATATCTTCCCATAAGTACTGGTTACCAGTCAGTTCAAGAAACTTTACTCCTAAGTGGCTTAGATCTAAGACCTTATAAACTTTAAGACTGCATAATATTTTCTAACTTCTATGTGACCTTTTAGTTATTAATTGCTTTAATCTCTTCCCTTTTTGGGTGCTTTGAGGGCCAACTTTGGTCAAAAAGTGGCCTGAGTTTGTTTTTTTAATGGTTAACTAATTTACTCAATCTGCAGTAGTTTACAACAGTACTCTTGTTGTACTGATGCTCCTTAAGGAAAAATGGAAATGTCTAATTAAACATTTATTATCGTCTAAGAATAAATATTAATTTATGTTATTAGCAGGCACAAAATGTGGCGTCCTGTAGTACGGACCAAAGAGGACCATGGCCATCTCACATAACTGGAATAGTCCCAATTATCTTGGCCTAGTCAGAATGTTAAAATATTGCTAAATCCTGTTCAAATAAGGGCACAAAACAGAATACAGCATAATGAGATATAAAAATATACCTGGATTCTGTTTTGCATGGTTTGCTCTTTTTATTTCTAAACCATTCAGCCACCAAGGTGACAAGATCTGCAGCAACATAGCAGGGAGGGACTAGCCCTAAAACCTTGTATCTGTGCCTGCAACACTCACTCTGGTGAATCCAGCCTGTTTATTGAAAATAACAATGCCTGCTTTTGCAGAACAGGATTATCCCAACTCATAAAATGAAATGTGTCAGACAAAAGGATAAAAGAACCTTTATACTACAGAGTTTAGCCTACAGTTGCCCATGCGTGCCAGAGGGGTGTGCCAGCAAGTATGGGAAAGATTCTCCTCAAAAGACTGGCTGGTGCACACAGCCCAACATCCTTAGTTAGCAAGAGAAGCATTCTTCTGAAACAGAAGGTGAATAACTATGTCTCTGTAATGCAAATTTACAAAACACGCTAAAAGAAGGTGTCTGGGCACAACCTAAGATTCTACACAGAATGCAAACTAATCATAGTGGATAAGCTTCCTTTCAACCACAGTGCAAACACTATGCTAAATCCAGACCACGATCAGAACTTTGCTCAGTAACAACAATTCCTTGCTGGCCTCTCCCCAAATGAGACAAACAACATGTTTGTGCACAAATAGAGATCATTTACAGCAGGGGTGTCAAACATAAGACTACCTAGTCCAAAAAGACTGTTCTAAATAATATCTTATTGTATTTTTTGAGTTTTTACTGGTGGTGCTAGTAGAACAATTAATTCGCCCCTATTTTAAAACACATTTGAGCTTATTAATAAGGACCTTTTAATGTGCATTCACTCATGAGTACATGTTTGAGATTTCCAGAGGATGATATTTTTGTTGGCCAGTTGACTGACTGGCAAATCTCAAACTTTTAACCTTCACATCCACAGCTGAAGCCTATCTAGACATTCAATTAAACTGAGCCTTTCTCATAGGTTCAGAATAGACAGCACTAGCTGAAATACTTATCTTGCTTCAGAAGGGAAAATTATAGGGCTTAGCTAATTAAGGAAGCTAGGGTTGTACCCAAAGGGTCCTTCCCCTTGAAGAAAGAACGTTCGAAAATAGTAAAATTAGTAAAATAATCAAATTCATTGTAACTGATCAATCGGTTTTGGATATGAGTAAATGGTGTAAAACAAAAACCATACTTTTAAAAAAATGTGTATGTGTCTCTGCAGACACCATGTTAGAAGAAACATTCCTTCTGCATGAAAGTGAATGGGGAATGCTTCAAACTGAGATTAGGCCTATCACTCATATTCAAATAGCTAACTTTATAAAAATGTATTTCTCAAATAATCAGAGATGGCTTTTCAGACAAGTGAAAACATTTTAAATCAATTACCTTGATCAGTTCATTCAAAACTGCAGCCCTGAAAAAGTTATGCACAGGACTACAGCCTAAATGTGAAAAAATAAAACTCCTAACAACATATCCAGAACTTAAATTTCATCAAAATGATTGAGACAGATTTCTGTCCTAAGCACATCTACTTTGTAATCAAGTCTTGTATTTCAATTATTTTGCTCACAATCTTTGTTTGTCCTATGGAAAAGTGCTTATAGGACTTAAATGGGTGGTTCCTGGAAACTATTCCTAACATTCCCTGTTTTGGAATCTTCAAAGCAAAGATTTAACTCTGGGAATGAAAGGAAAGAATTAAACAAGACTGTCTGTGAATTATTTATCTATTTTATGTCTCTAAATCAATACCTGGCTGTGTTGGGTTTTGCATTACTTTGTTCTTGCTCTACTTGCCTGCCATCCTGTCAACGAGTTTTCAAAAACAATACATTTCTGTAAGGGAAATAATCAGTAAAAGGCACTAAAATGCACAAAAGGAAGAAAGTGCATTTTCTGCCCAAACTTTCAATGACTAAAATTTTGTCTCAACCACATATGTAACTTTTCAAGCTCAGGTTATTCTTGCTAATCAAGACTTTGCACGGCAACTGAGTATTATTTGTTTATTTCAACATCTAAAGACCTGATCAAGCAAATAAATATTCAGGATTGAGCAAAATTCATGCTGCACCAGCAGAGGAGCAGAACTGGTTGCCTTATGCCAGCATTGCAAGCCAATTTGGGATGCCATGCCAATACAGCAGGATAGATCGGTCCCATTATTCAAAGCCAGCCAACATTGTTAGATGTGTAGTCATGGCACCAATAAAAAATGTTATGTGGCACAAAATGAAGTAGAGGCAGGATACGGTGAGGAAAAGAATGCAGACAGTTTATCTGTACAAACTTCCCAAGGCATTTTGAGCACTGAAGAATTATCCAAACCAGCACAAACTTTCGTACCTAATATACAAAAATAAATTGTTACAGTGGCATTTGTGAAGCAGGGCAAGAAAGACCTGCCTTACTTCCCTTGTCACAGCATCACTGGAATAATGTTTGAATGTCATTTTGTGAAACTGACAAACAGTAATCAGGGTAACATTCCAAGGCTCTCTTTTTGAGGGCCACATTCCAGAAAAAATGTTTTAGGTGCACATCCCCATTTAATTTATAGTACACAAGAAATACTTTGGAATTTTAATGCTTGATAGTCCCAATTTCCTTGTCCTGTGGTATCCCAGACAACAACAGGAAAAACAAACCACCATGTGCAAGAGTGAGCTTTACTGTGCCTCTCATTACAATTGTTCCAAAATCATTCCTATGTTCTAAACCTCATCCCAAGAAGTTCAGGGGGCCAAACAAGTGAGAGCTAGTGCAACCACCTTATAGAAAAATCAGAATCAGCACTATCTCCGGATCCCTTTTGTCAACTTAACCTTATTCACTCCACATGGCAGGTAATAATTCAGTACGCAAACCACAGGTCCAAGATAAGTTTAAAACAACAGAATTAGGTGATGTGAACATAGTAACAATGCTTCATTCCAAACCTACAGATGAATCTCCAACAGTTGTTTTATTTTTTTTTTAAAGTATAAAGGACTTATTTTGTTGTTCAGGGATACCACAACACAGAAGAAGCAGTGCTCTTTGAGCATGAGTAATCAGAAAGGCTTTCATTCAGTTCAGGGGGGCCATTTGTATTCCTGCAAGATTGTATACCAAATGTTCAATGAGACACTCTATCAAAAGGCAGTAATAGGTCAAGCAGGATCCATAGGGTGGCACTACCTTTATCCATTTCCCAAAAAGACTGCTCACCACAGTGACTAAACCAGTCTCTTCCAAAGCCAGGCCAGACGCCGGACTGAAAACTGTATAAGGAAGTATAATCCAGAAAATGATTGCAGAATCACTGCAGCTGTCAGGCAGTATAAAAATGGTACCACTACGAAACCAATACAGTTTAGATTAGGTTTTCATGTACATTTCACAAATCTTTCAAAATAAAATCAATTTTATTTCATTGGCATATGGCAATTCCTTAATCCTAATGTAAATATCTGTTAAACTATAGTTCAGTTGGTTTTGATTGTTGCTTTTGCTAAACAACCACTACAAAAATGGAAGACAATCTTAGGCAGATAATACCCTGAACTGATTGGCTGGAAAAAGGATCTCTAGAGTTTGCCTGGATAATACTTAGATAACTGTTTCTCAAACTATGGGTCAGTATGGAGCTGCTGGGCAGAGAGGCATGGCACTTGCCCTGAATAGGTGGGAAGATGGGACACTGGGAAGGGGGGGAAGGCTGTGTGGCTGGAGAAGGATCCAAGTCTATGTTCTGCTTTGACTTGCAAGTGTGAATGTTTGAATTGCAAGCTATGCAAAATAACAGCACAAGCACACCACATAACGTGGCCTTTAGCTGACCACGGCTTAGGTTTGAAGCCTAAATTGATGGTGTCACTTCCGGTCATGACAACACTTCTAGGTTAATGACATCATTTCTGGTGGGTTCTGACAGATCATTATTCCAAAAGGTGGGTCCCAGTGTTAAAATGTTTGAGAACCATTGACTTAGGGCGCAATCCTAACCCCTTATGTCAGTGCTTTCCAGTGCCAATGGGATGTGTGCTGTATCCTGCCGTTGGGTGTCACTCATGGAGGCCTCCTCAAAGTAAGGGAATGTTTGTTCTCTTCCCTCAGAGCTGCATTGCCCTTATGTCAGTGCTGGAAAGCATTGACATAAGCGGTTAGGATTGCGCCCTTAGATGCATGCCTCCTAACCATAGAGAATCTAAGTCCAAGATGACAAGAGAGTAGCTTATCTTTGAACACACAGTCACAGTAAATAGCGTCAGATCTCCTAGAAATATTCCAATTAGTGAGAAACAATCAGTGTTTATTTGGTTATCTAATTACAGAAAAAAAATTCCACATGCGAGACACTTGACTGAGGGACAGGAATCCATCCTTGCACAATAGTTTTACTGGCTGATTACTGCTCTGTGATGGACAGAGATTGTATCTACATTTACAAAAATTAGCACTCTCTCTGGTACTTTTGTTAAAAGGTTAAAAAACAAAAATTTAATGCAAAAAAACAAGAGAGCCCAGACCTATATACACATTGCTTTGCAAATGAAGAAATCTGTATGGTTCTTTATGATCAAGCGTTTACCCATCTATTTGGTTAATCATTCAAATGGCTAAACAGACCGCTAATTTGAAAATAAAAACCGATTGATGCAATCACAAACAAGTTCTAAAATTGCAGTTTATTAAAAAGAAAAAAAGGAAATCTTGTTCTAATCCAAAACACACTCACAGTTACCTTTTTCTAATCAGAGCATTCATTTCTCCTCATTATGATCTCACAAGCACATTAAAATCTTATTAACATTAATTACTTCTGAGCATCTATGCATGAGCAGCGACAAGCTTGTGTGCCGTGTATGTGTGTGTGTTTCTGGATCATATCTACATTTATATACCTTGCTTCACTTTGCTTATAAAACATGTGAAAATATTGCTGCTAACACCAATTAGCTAATTTCACGCATACACAGATAGTAACCTGCTGTCTTGCTGCACAGCTTAATAAAGACCAGCAGACAGATGGACAGACAAACAGACGCAAAAAGCATCACAGCACTTCCTGATGCAAAAGCTTAAAAAAAAAGCCTGACACCTCCAGGAGTGCAAATTTAAGCCGCCAAAATCTGAAAAAGGCACACTTTTTTTTAAAGTGTAAAAAATGCAACACAGCCAATATCCTGTTTTCTCATAAATGAATGCCATGATAAATTGATAAAGACAAAGGAAAAAAAAACCAGGAGCATAGACAAGCAGCAGGCACACACAGAGTTGAAGAGAAACAACATGGCAACGTAAGGGATGAAAATCTTACCGCTCGGCAATAAGGAAAAGAGGCCAAACCAAAAAGAGACACATTCACAAGCAAAGTTTAATTTTGAGAATCCACAAAACTTTCTATTTAAGAAAAGCATATTAGAGGGAGTAGTACAATGGATTCTACTTAAATCTGCACCACAGTGACTCAAGAACACAACTAGAGATGAGTATATGTTCTCTGTTCCATTATCGTTCCGTGGGTTGGCTTGAATCTGCCTGCCTTCCGGCTTAACTTGGAGATAGTCTAAAATTAATTTTTGAACCAGTTTATGCACAATTTACTGCACATTTTCAGTTTGTGTCTTTTTTTCCCTCTCTCTTTCTTGCTGGCTACCAATGCACATCAGTACCGAAGCTCATTGATAACCTACAATGGGACAACGAGATATGCATGGAAAATGTACACATGCAGCCGTCTAAACAAAGTCTGGAAATCAAAAAGAGAAGAATGTTAGTTTGCTATAAAGTATCACTTCACAAACAAGATCAGGCCATTCAAATCCCCAAAAATTAAAAGAGAAATTCATATGAGGAAAATGTGTTAACATCCCTAACAAGAACAATCTGGACCTCTACTTCTAATGAACCACAGTTTCTCACCCCACTTGTACCACAGCTTTTTGTTCTTAAGTGTTCCATTACTGATTAGTGTTCCTCTTTTAATCATGTTTTCCGGAAACCATTTTCAAATTAAGCTTATGCCTGGTTCCCCCTCCCCCCATAAAACCATGCCTGTGCTTCTATCCACTGAGCCGATGGCTTGGTTCACATCATCAGAGGCAGATAGTTAGACATTATAACTTTAGCATACATGCATTTATCCTCATAAAAGGCACTAGTAAATATCTCCCACACACACATTGCGTATACTGTGGAAACATGGTACTCAAAGCAGTGAATGCATGTAGCAAACATTTAACTACCTCATATGTAAGAAGGTACAAACATTCACACAAGATTATTATTGCGTTCCAACTAGTACTATAACATGTGAAGTGGCCCTAGCCACTCAACCCCATTTTCTCACAACCGAAGCAAACCCTGTGTTTGCCCAAAGCTATAATACAGGGGTGGGCAAACTTGCTTTAAGTATGAACCATATGCAATAAATGTCAGATGTCTGAGAGGCACAATATTTCAGCAACATTTAAATTCTTAAATATATTTACTCACCATGAAAGTAAACTTGTTTTGAGTGGACTCTCAGTTTATACCTGGCAAATAAAATCTGAAAATGTCTTATCTTTTATAATTTGATGCAAAAAAGAGTTCAGCCATCATATTTCTGAGAGCTGTACACTGTATGTCAAAGAGCCGCATGTGGCTCAGAAGCCACTGTTTGGCCACCCCGCTATGATACTTCAGTAAAAATAAAGGTGCTCGTACACTATTCAAATAGTTACGGACTGGCTCTTTTTCAGACATCCAAGAGTCACATAGTACACATAGTACAGATGATCACATAGTACAGATTAGGGGTTCTGTGTTACATGGACATACAGAACCTCTTTCTACCGAGTGACACCACTGGTCCACCTACAGTGCAAACCTACACATGCCTATTCAGAAGCAGTGGCGTCAGCAGGAATTTGCAGAGGTTGTGGGCCACACTAGGTGAGGCGCACAGAAGGGTGACACCACTACTTGCCAAAAAATTTTTAAATCTTGGTATTTTCAAATAATACCATCATGTTATGTCAATTGATGCACAATTTCATGCAGAATGCAATGAAAAAACCGCGTTGAAATATCTCTATTCTATCAAAAGCTACAGCCAAAAAACTAGTGGAGGCAGGGCACTGGCATAACACCATGCCCACTCCCCAAGACATTGCCCCACTCACTGCATGGGAGGATGCCCAACACGGGGGAGAACATGCTGGCCTCATGCACCAGGTGATGCTATCCCTAGTGAGCCACTGTTTAGAAGTAAGATCCATTGAGCACAATGAAATTTACTCCCATAACTGGAGCCCTAGTTCAGTACTGACTAGTCATGGCTTTGCAATATTTTGGCAGAAGTCTTCCTAACCCTACTGGAGATGCCAGGTGTTGAAAAATGAGACCTGCTGCATGCAAAGCATGTGCTCTGCCACTGAGGTGTGGCCCCATCCCCAGACGCACCAGAGTGCCAGGATATAACAAAGACCTCCAGATATTTAATAAACTTTTTCAAATCATAGGATGGATGAGAAATTAAACGAATTTCACCATCAAGGAACCCCACTACACCTGATTTTTATTCACTGGGAAATATCTCAGACTGAGCTAGAGGATGGTCACAGCCATTCAGGCCTGGAGTGCAAAAGCTCAGTAGCCAGAACTGGGACACAGAACAGCCAATGCCAGAACTGCCAGGAAAATGCATATTTGGCTGAGAAAGAGTGAAGGCCTGACTCCTGGTTTTTATACCACACTTGTCTAATTCAGAGGCTTCATACTGAATGCCAACTGCAAGGACTGATTTTGTATGCCCCTACTACGGAGCCAACTGTGCTTGAAGAGAGTTCTGAGGCCTGATTATAGAGTCTGTTGTATTGTATCAGGTTATATCCCAGCCTCTAAGGCTGCCAGTTCAAGCTCTGAACTATTATTATTATTAACAGTATTTATATACCGCTTTTCAACAAAAAGTTCACAAAGCGGTTTACAGAGAAAATCAAATACCTAATGGCTTTAAGAAGTAAATATATTGAGAAATGAATTGAGAAGTAAATATAACCATTGAGAAGTAAATTTAACGTATTCCATCACATTTAAACAACTAGAAAACAGACTCGTATAAAGAGAACCAGAAATAACCGCTTTCTGAACTTTTAGTTGAAAAGCGGTATATAAATACTGTTAATAAAAATAATAAAATAACTCTTGCATTCTCATAATTAGACAAGAAATGCATGGAATACACATCCCGCCTATGTCAAATGACCACAGTCTAAGTGCAAAGAAAATAGCAAAAGGAATACCCACTTCATACACAAGAACAATAGTTCTGCTTTTATCTTCCCAGCCATGCTGTTGAAAAAAGACAGATCAAAAGTTGTCACAGGAAAAGGCCACGTAAGAGAGATTCGTTTGGCAACTTACCCTATTATATAACCTCTATATAATCTCTACGGTAACTAATAAAATGAAAATGTTGACCGATTCTCAATCTGACTTTTATAAACTTCTTGAAGATTTTTAAACAGTGGAGACTACATATACAAAGCTAGTTCAAGATGATATGTGCAGAACTTGGGCTCAGTTGACTGCTGTAGATTGGCCTGAGGGGCACAATTAGCCTGTGCCTTTCATGAGCCAATAGACAGTCAATCTGAGTTGTCTGAGCCAATCGTTATAAAGTTTTGTTTGAGCCAATGGGGTCACTGTTGAGGAAAGTGAACTGAGTACCTTGTAACAAGCCCTTGAGAGTTGGAGGACCAAATGGAAAACTGCTGCAGGAGAGAAGGCTGCAGTACCAGTGGAGGAAAGGTAGAGGCTGCTGTGTGCAGAGGAACTGAGACTATAAAAGGGGCTGCACCAGCAAAGAGAGCTCAGAGACCACCAGGGAAGCTCTGCAGAGAAGGAGCTAGAAGAGTAAGCTGGAGAGAGCACCAGGGAAGAGCTGCAGAGAGGAGCTGAACCCTGAGCTCTGCAGGAGAGCTGAGAGAGCTGCTGGAAGGAGCCCTGGAAGAGAGAGCTTCTTGCTGGAGCTGAGAACCAGAGGGGAACTTCCATCAATAATAATAATAATAACAACAACTTTATTTTTACCCTGCCTTTCTCCCCAAAGGGACTCAAGGCAGCTTACAACAGATTAAAAAACATAATTTAAAACAAATAAAAACATATTAACACATATCATAAAAAACAGCAGTCAGAATTAAAAAATAGGTAAAAAGAGCATAGAGCAGCAGCAAGTCATAAAAGAATCAGGCCTGTAAAAAATATTAAAAGATGTTAAAAAGGCCAAGGACTCATAAGGCTTGTTTAAACAGAAGGGTCTTCAGGCCTCGCCGAAAGGTCTCAAGAGAGGGAGCCATTCTTAAGTCAAGGGGAAGGAAGTTCCATAGCATTGGTGCCACTACTGAGAAGTACCTCCATAGGCTGCAGCACTTGTAAAAAGGCCTTCTCTGATGACCAAAGAGGACGAGCTGGATTGTATGGGAGTAGGCGATCTCTAAGATACCCTGGCCCAGAGCAGTATAGGGCTTTAAATGTCAAAACCAGCACCTTGAATTGGGCCCGGAAACAAATGGGCAGCCAATGCAGCCGCTGGAGCAGCAGACTGACAGGGTCAAACCACCTACCTCCAGTAACCACACGGGCTGCAGCATTCTGCACTAGTTGCAGTTTCTGAACCATCTTCAAGGGCAGCCCCACATAGAGCGCGTTACAATAATCTAACCTCGATGTCACAGAGGCATGGATCACCGTGGCCAGGTCTGCATGATCCAAGTATGGCCGCAGCTCGCGCACCAGCCGAAGCTGAGCGAAGGCCCCGTAGCCACAGCTGCCACCTGGGAATCCAGGAGCAGCTGCGAGTCCAGGTGGACCCCCAAGCTGCGGACCTGCTCCTTCAGGGAGAGCCTCTGTCTTATCCGGATTTAATTTCAGCTTGTCAGCCCCCATCCAGATCCTCACTGCTTCCAGACAGCGCTCCAGGCCCTCAACCACCACCCTGGAGTCTGGAGAAAAGGAGAGATAGAGCTGGGTGTCATCAGCATATTGATGGCACCCCACTCCAAACCCCCGGATGACCTCTCCCAGCGGTTTCATGTAGATGTTAAATAGCATGGGAGACAGAATTGAGCCCTGTGGCACCCCGCACCTCAAGGGCCAGGGTGTCAAACAGGCATCCCCCAGCACCACCATCTGGGACCGACCCTCCAAGTAGGAGCGGAACCACCACAAAACAGTGCCTCCAGCTCCCAACTCGGCCAATCGGCCCAGAAGGATACCATGGTCGATGATATCGAAAGCCGCTGGGAGGTCCAGCAGGGATGGACTCCCCCTGTCCAGTCCCCGGCGTAGGTCATCCACCAAGGCGACCAAGGCGGTTTCCATCCCAAAGCCCGGCCTGAAGCCGGATTGAAAAGGATCCAGATAATCCGCTTCATCCAAGACCCTCTGGAGTTGGGCCACCACCCAACTCAATTACCTTGCCCAGAAACGGAATGTTGGAGACTGGCCGGTAGTTATCCAACACAGGGAATCCAGGGAGGGCTTCTTCAGGAGGGGGCAAACCACCCCCTGCTTCAAAGCGAGCGGCAACGTCCCCTCCACCAAGGAAGAGTTGACCACCCTTCCCGTCCACTCAGCCAGTCCACCCCGGGCAGCTCTTATCAGCCAAGCTGGGCAAGGGTCAAACAGGCAGGCAGACGGCCTCACACTCCAAAGGAGTCTGTCCACATCCTCAGGCTGTACAAGCTGAAAAGAATCCCACAACACTGGACAAAGATTGGCAATTCTCATACATCTCTGACAAATGAGAAAAGTTGTGCATTTCTGTCTTATTCATTGCAAACACAATCTTATGTTTGAATGCAATGTTAAATAAATCAAATATTTAGGGTGCAATTCTATGCACAATCACTTGAGAGTAAGCCAACTCAAGGGATTTAACTTTGGAATAGATGTGCACAGGATTACACTGCTAGTGGATTACAGATATTCATCACCTTCGACCAATGGCACACATGTTGTATGCCTGCACCTTGATCTTTTCTTTGATCTCTGCGTGGACGTTGGGTTGGGCTGGAAACCAGCAAAGTTTTAACTCTAGCATTTTCTCTAAGGAAGATGGAAGCTGAATTTGTAAATCCAAAAGGATCAAAAAGATTCTAGCCAGGATCAAGATTTTTGTGTTAATTAACCCTTGGCTGGTTTTTAGTTGACCATCTGACTTTTACTCAATTACTTAAATGAATACATTCTCATAATACCAAACCTCAATAGACGAAGATAGATACAAAGTTCCTCTTAAAAGTCTGAGAGCTTACAATTTAATAAACAAAAAGTTGATAATGCTGAAAGGTGATCCTTATCTCTTTCACTATTATGAGATTTGCGATACAGAATATTACTTACTAATGTAAAATACTAGAGACAAAAATGGCATAAAAAGTAGTAGTAATCCCATCATTGCTATGGAAGATCTGAATTTTAAAGCTGTTTTGACACTGATTTCATACAACTGCCATCAGTTTCACTTGCCAGTAGTTTTTATTGCTGGAAGGAAAGCCATAGAGGTTTTGCACGGAAATACAAAAATCTGCTAGCTTCGTAAGGAAAAGCCATCTAAGTTGTTTCTTCATCAAACTGGCACAAGAAAGAAGTCATTGCTTCTACGCAGGCTGCATGGCAGTGCGCCCGTCAATCTCAACCCCACTGATTAATCGGTGGGTGAATTTTAATCTGCAATTAAAGCTTGCATTGACTAATCTACTAATTAAATTGATTCAATCTTTGCCATCCTCATTACAGCAGATAGTCCTCTGTACTTGTGAGATGAGAATTCTAATTCATATTTAGAGAAAATCTCTTATCACCACAATTTATAACAGCATTGAAATAATTCTTCAAACTTGGCTTGCTCATATACTTTTCTTCACATTATCTAATTTGAATGTCCAGTTCTCACTTCTGTCCAGTATCACTTCTCATGCTGATCAGTATGTTTTTCCATTCTGCACGTTGGTGAGGAAGAGCAAAAAGATATTTTAAAAAAATATTCTAAATATTTTTTTTACTGGAGCTACGTTCTGGGCCAAAGCCTTCAAAGAGGCTATAAAATATATAAAACATATCAAAAAATATAAAAGAAAAAATGTATCAAAAATATAGTGAAATTATAACATGCCTGCAGTACCAGATTAACTGGAGCCCTTAGTCAAATCTACTGCAAATTTAATAGAAAATATCTACTTTGAACTCATATTTCCATGGCTGTCATTTATATTGTATTCTACAAGCAAATAGTAGGCAAGTAAGGTACATGGAAGAAAGAATGGGAGAATGACTTTTAAAGAAATCTGTGCAAAGGTGGGTATCCACTCCAAAACAAACAAAACAGGAAGGGAACCATTTCCATATTCAACAAGCCAATATTGAAGTTAGCCAAAAGTGTTTTAAGACAGTGGTTCCCAAATTTATTAGCACTGGAACCCACTTTTTAAAGTAACAATTTATCGGGACTCACCTAACTTTATATTTGAAAAAGGTTCACCTTACCAGCTGCTCAAGCCTCTGTTTTTGTCCTTTTTATTATGGGAGGGCACCTTCTGGAACATTTATTGAGCTGCATGTTCATCGGATCAGGGCCATTCTGGTGGCCTTGCATTTCCATTCACCTGACCTTCAATAGGAGCCAAAGCACGTTTGTCTGCTCATGAGTAAACATGTACATGCTGCTTAGTTTCATTTTCCACAGGGCTCAATACATTTTCCTTGTCAGCTTGGAGGAGGAGGGAATTCCTTCTCAGGTGTTTTTGTAGGGGGCTATGTTTATCAGACTGGGACCATTCTGGTGGTATTGTGTTTCTCTCAGCCTGCCCTTCAAAATCTGCTTACTTTTAAGCAGTAAAAAGTAAGTGAGTAAGTGAGTAAGTGAGTAAGTAAGTGAAAAGTAAGTGAGTAAGTGAGTAAGCAGGCACATCTGCTTACTCACAAGCAGTATAGACATAAGGCTCAGTTTTGCTTTCCATAGGGCTCCATACATTTTCCTTGTTTAGCGATCAGCTTGTCAGTCTCATAACTCACCAACAATCAGGTCATGACCCACGGGTGAATCCTGACCCACAGTTTGGGAAACCCTGTTTTAAGAAGATGTAAGCCAAATCAAATGTAGCCCTAGTTAAAGGAATGTCCACAGAGAAGCACTTTGTGTTATTAAATCAATAGCAAAACTAGAGTTACAGAAAAAAGGTATCTGCAAAAAAGAAAATACAGTGTAGCACAGGGTTTTTGAAATAAAAAGGATAAAGTTTTTAAAAAGTTTACAAGTTACCCAGGCCAGATGGCACTCAACAAAGAGTTCTTGCAGAACTCAAATGTGAAATGGCTAGATTATTCCAGTAAAATATAAAACTTAGCACTAAAATTTGCCCTTTCATAAAATAACTGGAAAAGAACTAATGTAACAGTTAAAAAGAAGAAAAAAAGAATTTCAGGATAAAATAACATTTTTTAAACAAAAGATCAAGGAAGATCCAGAGAATTACAAACCTATCTGCCTAACTCCTGTTCCACGTCAACTGGTGTCAAGCATTATTATAAAGGTACTATTGTTTAATATTTAGAAGAACAAGACTTGTTGAACAAGTATTAGCATGGCCTCTGCAAAGGGAAAACTTGCACCAGGCATTTTTAGAATTATTTTAATTAGTCAATAAACATGTATATAGAAATAATTCTGGAGACCAAGTTAAAAATTGGACTTCCAAAATATTTCTGAAGAAATCTCACAGTAAAGATTCCACCTTACCAGCTATGAAATGTTCCCCTTAAGAATCAATAACTACTGAGAAACATAGTAATGATCAGGTTTTTTTCAAAGGAAGGAAAGAAACTCTGAAGACTCTTATTAATGTTAGAACAAATGCCACCTTACTTCAATTGTAAATAACTTCAGTCAACAGAACTGGTGTTCGGTCATCACATAGGAAAAGCAAGATAATCTGAGGAGGAAACCTAGTAATTCTGAATCATTAAGTCACAGATTGTAAAGAGCTCAAAAAGTATCTTCCCAGTCTGGGTAAATGGTTAACAGAATGACAGAGCTAAACGCAAATATTTGATTTCAGTTTTCAAAAACAATATGATTGTACAACATAGAGATAAGCCAAAACAATTAACAGGGAATGGGGACTTCATTTCCCCAATGAAGAAAATCTAAAGGAGTCTGGGTATCTAAAACATAAAGGTTGACTTCTTATTAGCAGTGCTGAGAGATGTATCAACAAGTTTTTATCTCATAACACTGGAACTTGGGATCATCCATCAATGAAATTCAGTGCCATAGAATATTAGGATGGCCACTATAACTTTAAAAAGGGTTAGAAAAATGCATAGAGGATAGGTCTATCAATTTACATTCATATATATAAGCAAAGCACATACAAGCAATTAAATTGATGTTACAAAAAAAAAAAATCCAGCTATAAAGTTTCCTATACAAAGAATGACAGCATAACTAGGATACAACATTTATTTGAATCTATTCTTAGTGTTATTTAATATTTATTACAACCTGTACAATCAGGTTTCTAAAACAGTGACGATACAAGATTTGTTAGCAGAAACAGTACATTTGAATCTATGTGCAGAGCTGTTCACCTTGATGATGCCATATCAAATTTAAAAAAAAAACTCAATGAAGTCAGTTCCAAATGTGTTGTAAGATTCACATTTCCTTCACAGAAATGTTCTTGCCTCAAAATTCAATCAAGATTACACTAGCAAGTTGAAACATAGCAAGAAATTTTGGAATATGAGAAGATGTTCTTGCATACATTGCTTAACTTTACCAAGAGACAGAACATTTGTCTCACAAGTTCAATATGTAAGCGGAAGAAATACTACCGGGTTTCTCATTGAATGCTATGCAAAGATCAACTATGACCAACTACAGGTCCAGCCTATTTATACACAGATTTTTTATACACGGATTTGACTCAACACAAATGGCCCTTGCAAATGAGAAAGAATGTGCTGATCCCTGGAGAAGGGGAAAAATGCATCCCTTTAAAATCAGTTTTAAAAACTGAACAGTCCTTTAACAACAGCCTCCTTAATGAGAGAGAGAGAGGGCAGCAGGCTAACAATCCATCAATCTGTCTCTCTCCTGCAGACCCCTCCCTTCCCCCAGCATGTGAAAGAAAGGTGATAATTTTGCATTGGTGAAGAGAGGGGCTGAGTGAAGTGCTGATGGATTGTTTTCTTAATGACTCTTATCTTAGAGCAGGGGTGCTCAAACTTTCAACTTTAGGGATGCTGGACCTTTAACAAGTGTATAGAAGAGAGAATTGCAGCAGATGACAAGCTACACCTGCTGAAATTCTCTCTTCTATACACTTATTAAAGGTCCAGCATCCCTAAAGTTGAAAGTTTGAGCACCCCTGTCTTAGAGTAAAAAGATCAGCAAGGCTGTTTTTCAATCACTAGAGCAAAGAAACATTTTTTAAATTGATTTCTACAGTGCGTTTTTTTTATCCAAGTGAGTGCTTGGAATGGAACCCACGCAAATAATTAGTCTCGACCTGTAGTTATACTTTTATCTTGTACTATAAAGATACAACACCTGCTTAACAAAGGCAGGTACAATAAACAATATATATGTGCTATGAAACATTGGTTGGTTAAGATGTGGGAAGTGGCAGAGAAGGAGAAAATAATAAGATACAGTAGAACCTCTTTAAGTTGACCACCCAAGGGACTGGAGGAAATTGGTCAACATAGGGAGGTGGTCAACATATGGAAAAAAAGGCATTTAAATATTATCATGTTTCACTCCCAGGACAACAAATGCAAGGCCAAGTTATTATTTAGATTGGATTTTTAAAAAGTTTTATTGCAAATATCAATGAGAATTGATCCTCTTGTGATGCTTACTATTTATATTATCTATATCTATATCAAGAGACAGAGAATAAACAGCCCACAATCAGTGTTTTTAAAAAAAAACCTGAAAATTCATGCTTAAAAAAAATTACTTGGTTTCATAGCAGACAGGCAGACCAATGCTATCCCTTGCCAGCCCATAGCATGTAGCATGTTACATAACCCCAACAGCTAAAACAAAAAACAAAAATTATTTTTACTTAGGCTGCCTAGCTTTCACCGGGTCTCCTCAGATTCACTAAATGCCAGAAGGTGTTTGATACGGTCCCTCACTAAAAGCTGTTGAGAAAATTCCACATTCAGGGAATAAGAGGACAGGTCCTCTCATGGATTGGGAACTGGCCGAAGACCAGGAAACAGAGAGTGGGTGTCAATGGGCAATTGACAAGAAAAAAGTGGGGAGCGGTAGAAAGTGGAGTGCCTCAAGGATCTGTCCTGGGACTGGTGCTTTTCAACATCTTCATAAATGACCTGGAAACAGGGATAAGCAGGGATAAGTTTGTGGATGACACTAAACTTTTCTGAGTGGTGAAGACCGGAAGGGATTGTGAAGTGCTCCAGAAGGATCTCTACAAACTTGGAGAATAGGCAGCAAAATAGCAGTTGTGTTTCAATATAAGTGTAAAGTAATGCACAGGTGATGGGAAACAAAGTGAAAGGACAGTGGCTTCACTATGCACAAGCAACCTCATGTCCCTCACAACTTGGTACATGTTCAGGTACAATCGGCAGCCAGCACAGGTCTGTGGCTATGTGCAGTGTGCCCATCTATAAAAACCCTTTTGCACACACGCTAGCAGGTATAGAGGAGGGATTGTCGTGTGGCTTCTTGCTTTTCCAAGATGGGACAAACCAGACAAAACACAGGCCCACAGTATCGCGTTCAGTGGGCAACTTATGGAGGGTAAATTAATACTCTGTGCAATGGTCGAAGTGGTCAAGATACAACTTAAAGAGGTGGTCAATACAGAGAGGTTGGTCTCCCATAGTGTATATGCAGTGTCTGTCCATACTGTGAAAATTCGGTCAACTTAAGGAGGTGGTCAATATAGAGAGGTGGTGAACTTTGGAGGTTCTACTGTATGTGAAGGTGAGAGATGCAACTAAGGGTGCAATCCTATCCACACTTCCCTGGGAGTAAGTCCCATTGAACTCTATGGAACTTACATCTAAGTAGATATGAATAGGATTGTGCTGTAAATAATTTGTTTCAAATTACATCCTTTTATATTTTGGAAAAATTATGGACATAGTTATGGATCTGATAATTCTGTATTAGATGTTAAAACATTTTAGGACATGTATGGGGGTTCTTTGGTACTGGATAATTGTCAATTCAATAATTTATTTTTATTTTCTCAAAAGGAAGACGGTGATAAGTAGAAGTCACTTCTGAGGGATTCATCCTCAAAGTAGGGAACAAAAAGTTACTTAAAATTTCCATCTTGCACCTGTGTGTATTTATATAAAACTAAAGTATAATTCAATAAGAAAGATGTTGCTTCTTCTGACTCCTAGGCCTATCCTGATCATTTCATTTTGAAAATCACCGAATTCGCCAAAGTCCCTGCAGTACAGATGTGGCAACACTACATCTTTGACACTACCAAGCAGAAGCAGTTGATAGATCCCACCACAGACCATTTCCTCATGTAAAATATGCAGAAGATTTCCTATGCCCACCAGAACTTGTGCTAGGGGAAAGAGTCCCATATTTCCTTTGAACCTTCTGAGCTCCCAGTTGTATGCTGGGAGATGTGGGAAGTAAACTATAGTATAGCATAGTAGTATGCTGTAAGCATGGAAAGCAGCTCTCTAGAACAGGGCTGTCAAAGATAAGGCCCGCAGGCCATATTCAGCCCACGTGATTAGACACTCCCAGTGCCACACTTTCAGCTGCACTGCTACTGTCAAGGCTCTGGAAGAGAGAGACAGAAGGAGGCCTCAGAAGGCAAGGAGCACTACCAAGGAAGGGGCAGACCAAGAAGGGTGAGAGAGGGAGGTGCTGCTGAAGTGATGGGAGCAAGCAATTATCACATGGGCTACCCTTTCAGAAGCACCTGCAGAGGCATTACTTCACAGAGCACCTCTAAGCTGCTGAGCTGCAAAGTGATGCCTTGGCAAAAACAGGGCGATGAAAGGACGCTTGCATGATAATTGGGCTCTTTCATATCTTGAAAATATGATCAAGATTGGCATATTTTATCTTCTGTCATTTGCAACTCTTTGCAAGCTCTTGCAACTCTTTGCAAGTTGCTACACAAGAACAAAGTGCTTATTTAAGAACAAAGAACAAAGTGCTTATTTATGGTAATCATCTGCTTAATGACATCACTTCCTGCTTAATGGTGTTACTTCTGGCCCTGAGCAGGTGCCATGAATGCTATTTGGACTGTCGTGCAAAATGAGTTTGACACCCCTGTTCTAGATGAGCCAGCAGTCTGTCATTGCTACAGCTGACCCTTACAAACCTTGCTATCCCCACACTTGCATATTTAACAACTTGACTTTTTAATGCTTGGATTGTAAAAACAACTATTTGCAGCTAAGTTTCAGTTAAACAAATGGAGCTTATTTCCATGAAAATGGTTAAAAATTGTAGTGTCAGGTGAAAAAGATCTTCTGTTTTTCTTTTTATGTGTAAGGAAAACTATTCAGGGGAAAAAATTTGATTAATAAAAGTGAACTCTGCTTCAGGAAAAAAGTGCTTAGTGGAAGAAATAACTTGAGTGAAAATTTTAATCAATCCTTACATTAGGGGAAAAGGTCTAGATTTTCTCTTACACACATTCTTAAATAATCAGTACAGTTTAGCTGAACATAATGTGAAAAAAACAACAACACTGCAGGCTTCTGAACCAGGCAGGAGCAGCTGCTTTCACAGCAGTGAAACATTTCAGGCCGAACTGTACTGGCTCATAGGACAAATGGTTTAAAGTCTGTATGGCACAGAAAGAACCAGTTTATTTAGGAAATGTCAGTATCTTTAATAATTAAAAAAAAATACCACTCTCTGTGTCCAATTGGAGTGAGCTTTGAAACCTTAAAAACTTGGCAGCAATAGGGTGGGAAGGGGGGAGGATTTTTTTTTCTTTAATGAAATGCTGGAAGTTACGAAACAAGCTGCTTGGACTTCAAACAGTTCACCCGTGAGTCAGCACCAACTGGACTTCTGAAAAAGGTTTCTATTGGTTCTAGCAGTACTTATTGTCAGTTTAATTCTGGTGCAGGTGCCAGGTTAAAGACCTCTGGTGCCAAATCCTTTATTTCCAGACAGAAAGAGCAGCTGGCCAAACATACACCAAACTCTAATTGTGACCTGCAGAGGCACTGAAACAAAGAGAGAGAGAGAGAGAGAGAGAGACTGGAAGGTGGCTCACTCTCAATTGCCATTTATTTTGGGAAATCTGCCCTAGGGGTGGCCCAATTCCATACATCATTAGCTCAGAAGATGGCAGCTCTGTGATGTCAGATTTGCAAATAGGAAATAGGAGAGATGATATTGGCCAAGTGGGGCAATTTAGATCAAATCCCACCCTTGCATGGTTAAGCCTGGCTGCAAAGTTAAACATTCTGTAAGAGTAAGGAAGGCAGGATTATCTTTTTATGGGTTCAGGAATTCAACACCATCCAGATTCTCTAAATGTAGCAAGCAAAATGTTTTTTGAGCAAGAGCTCAAAGGACTATTTCCAAAGAAGACTGTACACAGCAAGACAGAAGGTGGTAGGAGTATCCACATAGAGCCTGCTTTGCTATTAGTTTTTTTTAAGATGTCAGCAAAGGCTGTCCTAAGACCTGAGCTTTGGGTTGACTATTTTTTATTTTTGTAATAACTTGATTTCTAAACTGACTGGTTTAGATTGATATTGTATGTTTTTTATGTAAATGTTTTTTGTAAGCTACCTTGACTATCATTCTGGATGCAAAGGAATCAATTTTAATGAATATTTTAAAAGCTATAGTGGTGGGTTTTCCTGTTTAATTTGTAGTTATCAGCGTCTGTGGCCGCAGATATGTTATGGGGACAATAATTCTGAATTTCCAACTTCAAAAATGCTTGCATCACATTTTGAACATGTACAGAGTTTTTTTCCCTTCCTCACCAATGGGAATAGGTTTTCATTTTTAAAAGGCAAGCCTAATGGCAAGACACCTTTCCTAGCAGGTTTTCGTTTCTTCATTAAACAAACACTTCCTCAACTGTCCAGGGACTTTCCAAGTGTTCTGCTGACTCCAGTATTTTGCACCTCACCGTAAGGTATGGTAGTCCTACAGGCGCTAACATGGTTGAAAACAAGTAGCCATGGACAAAACAGCTGGAGGGGCTGTTGGCTTTTCTGAGCAGTGATGCCTGGGAGGGTACCACACATACATAAACTGTTGGGAGAATGTGTTTTGCAAAATGGCACCAGCCACCTTTTTACACTTAAATGCAAAGGCTTCCAAACTCTCAGGAGGGGTCATTGGGACCTTGTGTTTGCAGGGGAGGGATGGCACCAGTGCTCCCGCAATCATGCTGGCACCAGGGGAAAAAAAGGCTTTTTATGTACTTACCAGAGGTCGCTCTTGCCCTTCAGAGGGTTCGGGGAGGGTGTGGGGGAGCCCTGAGCGGAGCTTCCCATGTGATGGCAAGATCAGATAACTAATTGCTTCAAACCCTATTAAAAAAGAGCTCGGCAGTTATTTTGCAAACTGCAGGAGATGAGATTTTTGCAGAGCAATTAGCAGCCATCTTTCAAACTCCAGGAGCTAACTGCCCCTGCAAAGAGCTCAGCTTCTGCAGTTTGTAAGGAGCTGAGCTCCTAGTTTGCAAGCATATGTAAATATAGTGAGATAAATGTGTCTTAGTTGATTCCCCTAACAAAGAATTCAAAAAAAGAAAAAAGATTTCTTTTTTTTTCTGGTAAGAAATGGGAAAGGAAGGAGGGCATTCATTAAAATTCATTAAGGCTGCCTCATTAAGAGAAATGGATCAAATATTTTATAGATAAATAAAATAAAAATATTATTTCTTGTAAATATATTATTTGTTTCTATATCTTTTTCTTAAAGTCTCATAAACCTAGGTGGCTCCCAACAGAGTGTTGTTTTTAAAAATGGGTGCTAAAATATTTGGAAATCACTAGTCTAGCAAATGTTTTGTGTGTGGCACTATACTATTAGCCACGGATGGGATGTCTGCCTTCAAAACTGACTGAATCATAGTCCATAGCTTCATTTTATGTAGGAACACTGAGTAGCGAGTACTTAAATAATCACGTTTTATGCTGCATAATGGCCCAATCCTACTGTCTGAGCCATCGCGTGGAGGGCCTTAGAACAGTAGAATACAGTAATGCTGTTCTAAAAGCCTCCAGAGACAGTCATTTTAGGTGTGTGCCACATTGGGCAGAAGCACTAGAGGCCCACTGCCAGACCTACAAAAGTAGGTAGTGACAACAGCAGGGGCAGAACGAGAGGCATTGCTGGTACTCACGTGTGCCAATATCATAACCCTGTCCATCTCTCCTACTGTCTTCATTACGTATCTTGGATTTATATCTGCTAAAGAGCAGGCGTAGATCCAGAGTCGCAAGGTGCCGATGGAGGCTTTCCCCAGGGTAAGTAAGAAAACATTCACTTACCCTCAGGAGACCTTTCTAATTCCCCTCCCCAATACAGCACCCATTTCGTTGGCACAGCTGCATTGGTGGGGGAGGGAATTTGGGTAGGAATGAGCTGCAAATATTTCTAAAACCATAGTGCTGGAAGGGACCTTCAAGTGCGTCTAGTCCAACCCCCTGCCTGAAGCAGAAAATCCTCTCTAAAGCATCCCCAAAATGTGCCTATTGAGCCTCTGCTTGAAAACCTCAACAAGGAAAAACTCATCACTTTATTTGGTAATTGGGAAAAAGAGTTTCCTCCAAGACCCAACCTTATCTCGAAGACTTAGTCTTACCTAGCAAGGTAAGTCTTTAGCAAGGACTTAACATATCAAATGTGGAAGCAGTGTTCCTAATTGCTTCATAGTGCTTTAGCAATGCCAGATTTTTAACACCTTAAGGGCACAATCCTAACCCCTTATGTCAGTGCTTTCCAGCACTGGCATAAGGGCAATGAAGCTCCGAGGTAAGGGAACAAACATTCCTTTACTTTGAGGAGGCCTCTGTGAGTGACACCCAACTGCAGGATGCAGCACACGGCCCATTGGTACTGCTATGCCAATGCTGGAAAGCACTGACATAAGGGGTTAGGATTGCGCCCTAAGCCTCTAACTACCTGTCCTGCTTAGGGAACCAGAGTTGTGTGCTCAGGTTTCTAACACCATCAGCAAGCTCATGCTCCAGCTAGAATAAAACGCTAAGGGCGCAATCCTAGCCAACTTTCCAGCACTGGCATAGCTGTGCCATCCTGCAGTTGGGGGGCAGTCACGGAGGCCTCCTCAAGGTATGGCAATGTTTGTTCCCTTACCTCAAAGTTGCATCACCTTTATGTTGGTGCTGGAAAGTGGGTTAGGATTGCGCCCTAACATACACTTGAACTTCAAAAGAACTAGCCACCCCATTAAAGGGGATTGAATTTTAGCGACTAATAAGTTTTACTACCTTACTGATTTTTTTAAAACCATGCTGTGAGCAGCTCTGAAGAATGTTTAGAAAAGTGGAATATAGACTCTTAATTAGAATGCTTAATAATATTTCAATTGTGTATACAAATGTTACAAATTATTAGGGAAATTTTGGGTGGGTTCTAGCTTTTTGTAATTCACAACTATAGTACTAACACCACATTTTAACTGCTGCTTATTAACCTTTGCTATCTTTTTCAGACAATACATGGTCTTTACAGCTTCTTGTAAATCCTGAGACAAAAGTTCATTAACAAGCAATATTCTTATTGCCTAGCCTAGCATCTACAACAAAGGCAAGAGGTTCCAGATTTCACCATCTAGAAATAACAACTTGGTAAACTTTTTTACCAAGTGCAAGAAGAATAGAAGGATGCTTTCAAAAGATATTGCAAAAAGAATAGAATACTTTCTAAAGATATTGATACAATCACTCATTTTTATGAATATAAAAGTCAGGATAGTGTAATGGTTTCGGAACTGGACTTAGACTTGGAAGATCCAGGTTCAAATCTCAGCTCAGCCAAGAAGCTTCCTGGTGACCTTGGGCCAGTCACTATCTCTCAGCCTCACCTATCTCATAGGGTTGTTGTGAGGACAAAAGAAGGAACCAGGTACACTGACCTGAGCTCCTTGGGGGACCGGTGGTATAAAAATGTGAAAAAGAAATAAGAGATGGCTTGATAAAAAGTAATTTGTAGGACTGCATCCTCCCCTCTTGCAAGCAAATTCCCTTTTATGCATGGTAAGCTATAATCATTATTTAGGGTTACATCTGCATCAGGGTGAACTATGATTAGAAGTAACCAGAGTTGCTTGAAAACCATAATCTGAATGCATGGTTTGGGGAAATCCTGGTTAACAGTAACTGCAATCAGATACAATGCAAACATAAAACTAAACTATGATTATAGCAAAGCACAGAATGGAGAAGGAAATTTGTGTAAGTAAAGAGGGGATTGGAAGGTGGAGGTAGAAGTTCAAAAGGATAGTTCCAGTCTTCCCAAATAATGGGTTAAGAGCAGAAATGTCCAAAACAGGCTACTTTGTGTACACCAATAAACTTTATGTGCTGCATATTGCAACAACACTTAGCAGTCAGAGGACTGATTTTAAGTCCTGATTTTTTTTAAGCAGTTTTAAAAAAAACCTAATTTGACAACTGCAATGTGATTCTAACAGAACATCCAGTGGGGAAAGTGGGAACTGATTTTATCATAGGAACACACTGACACGTGGCAATAAAATGTTACTAAATCAGAGCCCTGCTTTGGTAAAAAGAGTGCCAATTTAACTGCCTGATACTTACAGAACTATGTACCTGTGCACAGAGGCAGCAGCAGCAAAAGCTTCTTCCCAATGAAACTGTAAATATAGCTTCCTACTAAGTGAGAGACAGCAGACTCAAAACAGAGTGGGTGACAGTAGACATCCTTCAGACTCATTTAATCACAGCAATGCAACTGGTAGATGGTCATTTTTAGTTTATTTTATACACACCAAACATGGAAAGAGTCATAGCACATGACTACAGTGGCATTATGGATTTGGATCCATTAACTTCTGAAGTTACTCCTGTCTTTCCTCGTGCCCTAAAAAGCTCCAAGTCAGATATCTTTCATCCTGTGCCTGATGAAAGCTAGTACTGTATGCCGATCAGTGTCATATTTTCATCTATTTAATCCAAGATGAATCTGAGAACCTAAAGAAGCTGCATGATACACTACAGTCCTCTTAGCCCTTGCTGGCCCTCTTCGAATCCTGGTGAAAACAAACACTTCAATTAATTATTTTGAGAGAAAAAGGCATGATTATATTAAAGGAACCAATGACCCAGGCTACAGTAGTGCAGGAGAACAAACTTTGTCTTTGACGTTTTTATACATGACTTTTTACTTTAAAACCAGCAATCAGCAGCAGCATTAGTTCCGAGAATGACCATTAGAATACCTAAAAATAAACAGAAATATCCAGGACACATTGCAATTAAGTTGAATTGGTCCCAAAGCCCAAGAAGAAACAAACTTTTGCCTTGGTATGAAATTAGTAAATACGGCACAAAAGCCCCAAGATTTGGTTCAACGTACTACAGCAACATTGTTCTCAAATAAAACCATACCCTATTAGAGGTAAGAGAGTATTAAAACCCAATTTACTGACTAGTTGTTTAATTCGTGTTTACTTGGTCTTGACAAGCATTTTATATGAAGCCAGTTTCACTTTTGTTTACTGGCAGTCTCCCTGTTGCTGCAGGAACTATATTGCCAACTCTGTGCAGAGAGAAGTTGAACAGTTTCCACTGAAATTATTTTTTTAAATAAAATCATTAAAATTCCATGTTTAAATAAACCGAAATAACTTGGAATAAAATATCAATTGTTTGTTTCCTAAAGCTCCTCACAATCGGAATTATATCTGCTGTGTTACCTGAGATAAAGCCCTATAACATTATGTAAGGATAAACCAATCAGAACGTAAGGATAAACCAATCAGAATTTGTCTCATCTTTCCAGAAAAAAGAACACTGCTTAAAACAGTTCTTTTTCAAAGCAGACAATGCTGTTGTGGTATGTAGAGATTGTAGTAAAGTTATCTTGGAACCCTACTGAACTGAACAGAAACAGTGATCTGAAACCTTCCTGTAGATTCTTATTTCTATTATTAGTCTATTTTAAATGTTATATAGCTTTTCACCCTATATGTTTGAACAGCCCCTGTGGAGAAGGAATCAAGAATAGAAAACTTAATATTTATTTACAATCATTTCATGACCAGAGCAGAGAACTGCTACATTTGACAATGTCAAAATAAGCAGAGCTGATTTTTCTCTCTTCCATAAAAGCTTTAGCCAAAGTCCACTGAAGTCAGTGAACTTTGAGACCCTAAAGCCAAATATGGGGGGGGGGGGGAACATTCCTGAAATATACTTTGGTTTAGTAGCAGTTTGGTATCTCCACATTACGGTCCACATTAAAAAAAAAAAAGCCACTGAATAAATTCTCAAAGGGCTTAAGAAAGAATATACATACATCACCAAGCCCCAGTTGTTTTAGCTACAGGGTATGGCAAAGGATGAAATAACTGCTTCAGAGCACTTCCTCATGTGGGTGTGTTAGATAACTGTCTGTTCCACACTAAAATAAAGCATACTATGACCGAACCAACTCTGCTGGAGAATGTTAGGTGGAAAGGGCCTTCAACAATTGCAAGGTGCACAATATATTATGCCTAGTAAGGCTAGCTACATTCACTCATTCCATTGGTGTTCACAGCAAAACATTTCCTTCTTCTGAACTTTATTGTTATTTATTCTCCATGGCTCAACACCAGTTACCATCAAACTTTGCTCTGTTCAATAAGTGAGGTTTTGCAAGAAAATACTTTGCACCAATAATATTTTGAATGGCATGTTTTCTCTTATAATTCAGCATTTTTGTTCTGACTGAGAAAGAGTAAAATCACTTTACATACAGCTTTGGTTTCTGCACTGTGTTTGACTCGCCTAGGGCTTTCATAAAATTAAGCAATATATTTTAATCTTTTTAAAATGGAGATGTACGACAGCTGGCATGGCATCTTCCACCCCACAAATACAGTAAAGCTTGCATTTAAATAAAACAACAGAACAAACCGACAAGAATTTCCACAAGAGGGAAAAAAGAACTATTCTGTAAGAGAGAGCATACCTAAACTGCTTCAAAAGTAAGCATCAGGTGTCTGAACACACACACTTCATATGGAGTAAATGCCTGCTAAACACTGCAGCTGAAACCCACCAAGTTTGTTCACCACATTTTTCGACCTCTGAAGCACTTAATATTTCACACATAGCCCTCCCCACTCTCCCATTTCTCATGCAGAAGTTTCAAGATTGGAGACTGGTGACACAGGAATGACATATGCTTGACACATGAACCTATAGATTCATACATGCATGTTTATTAGAAAGCACATCTGAAGCTTGACAAGCAATTGTTGGCACGCTTGGCTTAAATGAGAAGTGAGAACAGGGGCAGGCAAATGGCTACATGGAGGAACACCATTCCAGGGAGCGAATGCTGCAAAAAGTTGCACTTAGAAACCCAATCCAGAAACATTTACTTTGAAGGAGCTAAACGGCTTTCAATGGAACTTTCTTTCAAGTAGACTTGGGATCAAAATGTTAAGGTTCGGAAACAATGCAATGTAAGAGGTAGCTTGATTTGCCAAGTCTGCTGGATCGAATATGTTGCACAAGTTTACATTAATTTGGCTTGCCCAGAAAGAAGTAGTCTCAGCTCAGGTGGAAAGCTTCTGAGTTAAAAAAAAACAACACACACTTAAGGGTGTGAGTGTTTTAAATACATAATACTCATAGCATCAAAACTTTTATCATAGTGAAATAGATTAAATGAATAAGATGCACATGTGGAACAATCTTGTCCATACTGCTAAGTGGGTTAGAAAAATAGCTTTAAGGCCCCCTTCGTGTTACCAAGAAAGGCCTAATGCAATTTCAAATAAGGACTGTCTCTTCTTACTTAATAATCTTATTTTTTAATGGATTGTTATTGTTGAAAGATCTCCACTGATTAGCATCCATTTTCTATAGTATAGTAATTACTCCTGGATTCTCCAGGACATTTTATGCAACTCCCTTCCACTTTCTCTCGCTCTCCCTTTTGATACAGCCAACAGAGTAGCAGTTTTACTCTGTGGCAGCCCTGACACAAGTTCAGGTTTAAAAGCCCTTCTAAATGGATCAGTTTAACCAGGCTTTAAACTCCCATGAAAGGAAGAAAAACCTGCTTGAAAAGCTCCCTAAACAATTTAAAATGGACTACGGCATACATCACAACCCCTTCCTTGACAAAAAAAAAAATCACAGACCTCTTCAGGACTTGAAACAATAGACAGTTTATGAGAGGAATGAAATAGTTAAAAAAAATTATCAGGCATTTGGGTACACTGTGAAAGGTACCCTCTCTCTCTTCATCAACATACAGCAAAACGCACGGAGAACAACACTTCAAGGGAAAGAGTGGGCAGGGGAGAGTTTTGGGGGAGAGAAATCTGGACTACAACTCCTCAGTTCAAAAGTTGGAATTGTTATATCTCAAGAGATGCCACAATAGTATATTAAATAAGCTAAATAAAAGCAATATTCTCTCTTCTTTCTCTGACAAATTAGCAACAAAAATACATTTTAAAAAAACAGCAGGGATATGGCTGTACAATAACACATTCAAGCACATCTATTCCCAAAATAGGATTTTTTAAAAAATCCCTTTCTGAATAGTACAGCCTGCTTTTCAGGTTGCAATTTATTTTCATATACACTAAATATGGACTTTAAACTTAACAACAGATATGAAACAAAGAACAGTCACTGTAAGCTCTGGTCACCGGCATTACAGTTAAAACTCTCATTGGCAAATACTAACCAAAAAGGAGAGAGAAAAAACATTTAGCAGTAAACAAGGAGAACATGATACATGGACAGACAGATGGAACTGCATAAACAAAAAGAAAAAAGCAAAGACCCACTAACATACGGAGAGGGTTGTTTTAAAGGAGTGAAAGATATTGATTTACTTGGAACTAATGTTGGAAAAACAAACATATTTGTTTCCTTCACTGATTTAAAATTAAAAAGTCATTAAAGTGAATTATTGTAAAGAAGAACATCCTTTAAAAAGTGGGGAGGGGGAATGCATTTGTAGAGGGGAAGGCCTTCTAGAGATGTGCCAAAATTCTAGCTGACACATAGCTCTCACAGAAACTTGCATCACTAAAATAAAAAGCAAGAGGAGATGAGATAATAGAGGGGTATGGGGTGGGGGGATTGTGGGGGAAGGAAAGCAGAATTTTCTCCCTCTTTTTTATAAAAGTTGACTGGCCTACCTTGCTCCCAGTCCTCAGTTTGCCTCCTCATAGCCGCTGTCTCCCTGGAAGTGCAGTGTGAATGGTAATGACTGCCTGCCTCCCTAATGAGTCCATTTTCCTGCTCTTGATGTTGTGTATATACACACACTGCAACCTACCTTACAAACCACAGAGACGGGAAAGGGAGAGAGAGCAAGAGAGAGAGAGAGCAAGCGAGAGTGTGAGACACAGAGAGAGAGAGTGAGAGAGAAAGGCACACACAGACAAAGCCCTCCTACCAGACAGCAGACAAGCCTCCTTTCCCCTATCTAGCAAAATACAACTCGGCAAATGCAGCAACAGGTTCAACGCTGCCAGACTGAGACCGTGCAATAGGAAGGGTATATATAGTGGAGATCAGGATTGCTGGCAAACAAACGGTTTAATGTCAGCTGGCCCCACCTTCCTTATTTATGTTACAGGATGTTGGAATGCATTGTTCCAGGCAGTCCATGTAATTATCATAAATACATTTTTGTGCATATTAGCACCGAGCACTGAAATACATCAGCCACTCTGCTTTGTAACCTGATAGCTTTTAACACACGCATGGAAGGTATAAACATATCTCTTTTGACAGGCAAACTGCACAAAGCCCACTGATGACTGGGCATGAGATCTTTTTAAGAAAGCAACTCCTGAAGATAGATTACCCCAGACAATAGTGGAGCAGGGAAAACTGATCTTGCTGTGGAGGAAGGCTCTGGAAGAGGTTGCCAGTAAACAAATTAAGAGAGGGTTATTCTCCCAGCATTCCCTCCCCCCAAATATATGTATATATTAGGAACCTTCTCAGCACAACAGCTATAATAACGTCCTCTACTTATATCTGAACAGGTGCAACATGTACTATAGTACATAGTGTAATGCTTATAGTACATACCGTAACAAGGACAGAAATAAACACTTCTTTTCAAATTATGAACAGGACCCAGTTATTTAAGCTGTAAGAACTCAGATGTAGCACTTTCAAACCAGCTCATCCTCAGTTTGCTATATGAAGAGGAAAACAATAACTATCATTGTTTGCTAGACAGAGATCAAATGTTAAAACATTGTTTATGTCTATATTGTATTTTATCTGCATACTATCCTAAACCAAGGTAAGCATTTACCTTCCCCTCCCCCCAAAGGCAGGCAGTTGTTGCAATGGCATCCTCAAGGGCAAACAGCAGCCTGAAGGGGAGGAGTTTCTACAGATTCAATGGTGTGGGATTTAAGGGTCAAACTCCCTCTACTTCCATGTCATAGTCCTGATCTAGATTGAGCTTCCTAGCCTGGCTGCTGTTTTAACATTTAGAAAACCAGCACAAATTATACAATGATGCATTTAATGTCTCATTTTGCTTGGCCCTGCATTTTTATCTGAAAAACTTCTAGCAGCATGAATATTTATCTTTCCATTTCCATGCTGAAGGAGCATGGAAAAATTCAAAACAAACTGCACCATCATAATATTTTGCATTCCATCATAAATAAGCATTTCACAGGTAGTAACAATCAAACCTCCTATTAGTAAGCTTGCCAGGACAGCAGAGACAAGCAAGTAGACCACTTTCCAAGATGCATTCAAGCCAATTGGGCTTTGCAAAAAAATTATTTAGGATCAAGCTAAATCCCTTTTCTGAAGATATATTTGATCTTCCTTTTAGGAAAGACACGAGCAGACTTCAGACTTGCAAAATCTACTTTGGGCTTTTGGGATGATTTTTTTTATTGGAACCTCATGGCCTACCAACCAAAGCCTGCAAAACTTCGAAGATAGAGCTATACTATACTCCATAAATCTAACACTGGAATAATCTGCTGATACGTGAACTAATCTACACCTGAGTTACTACAGTCCAAAAACACTAATACAAAACTTTAAAACAGCCAGCAGAGCTGCACAAGGACCTTGTCAAAAGCAACCAATTAATATTCCTAAGGTAAGGAACCAATTAATTTACAGGTAAAGAACATTGAGACTGAGAGATAAACAATTAACAGAAGGCCAGCCACGGAAGAAATTTTTCTTTTTACTTGCCGTTTTACTAGCTATTGTATAGGGAGTCAGACACTCTTGCTGATACACTGCAAATCATGCACAGATTGCCCATACCTTCAGATCTACCTCCTGCCCACCCATTCTAGAACACACAAGTCACACTCTGCTTCAGTGTAAGCCTCATATTCTAATACCAGGAAGCAAGAACAGTCACAAAGACTGATAGCTAGTGGCCACTGAACAGAAAGATACAGACACAGCACCACTCCTAGGTGGTAGAAGATATTCTTGGAAACTTCTGTAGAAGCACACTCATCTAATCATGTGGTAGCCTCTCAGATTGGAAACAGGCCAAGCAGCTTCTAAGAGTACATCCACGTAAGAAAAATATTTATATACCACTTTTCAACCAAAAAAATTCACAAAGAGGTTTACAAAAATACATCAATAACTTGTTCCCAAGTCTCAAAAGGCTTACAATCTAAAGAGAGGCAGAAGATGCAGCCCATTTGTGTAGATTGTGACTACTCAGGACCCAATCCTATCCAACTCTCCACCACAGATGCAGACACAGTGCAACCCTGAGGAATTTGTTCCCTTACCTTAAAGAGGCCTCTGTGAGTGCTCTCCCACCTCAGGATGCAGCACATGCCCCATTGGCATGGCTGCATTGCTGCTGGAAAGATGGATAGGATTGGGCCCCCACAGCCCAATCCTTTCCACACTTTCCTGGAAGTAAGCCCCATTGACACTAATGGGACTTACTTTTGAGTAGATACGCATAGGATTGGGCTGTCAGTCTCCTATACCAAGTGAAAGACAGATGAGCATCTCCTGCTGCAAAATTACTCGTGTGAGTGATTACCACACTGGGGGAAAGAGAGGCTGAAGGTGTTTTGAAAAAGTTTGAAAAGCTTTGCTTATTTTATCAGCTTATGAGAAATCTAGAACAACCTCCGATACAGAAGGGCAAATGAAAGTAACTCTAATAACATTAAAACTCTCTTTCCACCTCCTCAGGATGGCAGAGAGATTAGTAAAACAGCCAGAGGAGTGTACCAACTACCGGACTGCCAAAGCAGGTGAGGAGCACAGCTTGTGGGTCCTGGTGCGAAGCAGTGTTTGCAGGAAATAGCTCCCAGCGCTGCTCACCTCAGGCAAAAGCAAAAGCCTTCTCTCTTTTTCAGGAGACCAATGTAAGCAGCAATGGGATAGATTCCACACATTCCTGCTTTAAGAAGCTAAGGTGAATCAGCTCCAAGGCCACTTCCTTCACAGAGACCTCATAAATTGTAACTAATTTGTTGGGGAAATTGCTTTTCCCCCAATTATAGAGGTGGAAATATGGCAACAATTCCCAAATTTTTTAGAGGCTCCAGCCATTTCGAACCTTTTTCATCTCATGGCACACTGACAAGGTGCTAAGGCACACCACCAGTTTTTTGACAATTAACAAGGAACACCAATTGACAGCAGGGGCTTGCACCCCCAGTAGCCCTAATAACAAATGACCCTCCTCCAAACTCTCGCGACACACCTGCAGACCATCTGTGGCACACCAGTGTGTCATGGTACAGTGGTTGAAAATGGCTATCCTAAAGGCTGCTGCCTGATTTATAAATACCAAGAGGTGTGACTATAATGGTGATTGACCAGCTCCCCCACAAGTAGCCGCTTGTTTAAACCTTAATGCATGTAGCCTAATCTGCCCTGTCAGTTTTGCAAACCATCAAAAATTGAGTCATGACCTACTGGTGGGTCCCAGACCCACAGTTTGGGAACTGCTGGCATATGGTATTGAGATATTCAACATTCTTTTTAAACAGTGATATAGAAGTATTTTATCCTCTGCTGCACCCCACTTTCTTTGTACTTTTTTTTCCCCTTTCTCTTAGTTCAGTGGTTCTCACATATTTAGCACCGGGACCCACTTTTTAGAATGAGAATCTGTTAGGAATTCAGATCACCACTGGAAGTGATGTCATGACCGGAAGTGACATCATCAAGCAGGAAATTTTTAACTATCCTAAGCTGCAATCCTACCCACACTTACCCAGGAGTAAGTCCCATTTACTATCATTGTTTAAAGAATATACATAGTAGCTTGTTAAAAGTACAGGTCTGTAACATTTCCCCAGATGCAGTCACATATCATGGTAGCATCAAGTCTACTATATTAAAAATAAAATATTGAAATGAATGGGGACCCACCTGAAATTGGCTCATGACCCACCTAGTGGGTCCCGACCCACAGTTTGAGAAACACTGTTTAGTTTCTTCTAAATGGGAAACATTTGCATCTCCCTCATAATGGCAACAGACTTTTGGCAGCCACTGACAAAAGTGGCAATGGACACAGAAGCAAAGTTTTGCTCAAATCTCTTGACTTTACAAACCAGAAAAATCTGATCCCCATGGCCAGAGGAAGAAGAAGCGCTTTGCTCTCACCTCCTGGAGGAGGGGTTGGGGAAGCCATTCAGAGGGTCAGTCTCTTATCTCCCTCCCCACCTGCTTTCCCGTGAGTCACCATTGGGAAGACACCTTATTGCTAACCACTGAATCAATGACGCTGAAATAAAATAACAAGAGTGGAAGCCCCAGGCAGGTTCAAGCAGTGCCACCGAGCCAAGGAGGAGAGAAAATGCCACGGGCCCCATCTTTCTCCAGTTCTCCCTCTGAGAATGCTGGCTTTGAGGAAGGGGCACTTCAAGGTACAATTCCGCAGCTCCCCTGGCTGCTTTTGGCAGCTCACCAGAGAGCCACAGCTCACAGTTTCGGAATCAAAAAAGGCAACTCAAGGACTCAACCGAAATCAAAGACTCTGGTTCTAGTTCTGATTCACTCTCTAATGTGATGGTGCGATCTAAAGAAGAACTGTCTTATTTGTCTGACTTCAAGTCCTTTTTGGATTCATCAGTTGCCCAAATATTTATTCATAACATGAACAGTCACAAAAAGGGTCTGGATAATTACTCAGCAAAGCTCTCCAAACCTCAGTCATAAAGTGCAAATCTAAAGTATTATTGGTAATACAAAGAACCACCTGTGAGTTGACTGCAGAGTGAAAGAGTACCTTAGAAGTCATTTTCCATATGAACATGTATTGGATTTGGATCTCTTATTCAAATTCCTCTGAAATGTACTAGGATGGACAGTTTCAAAGCTAAAATTGTGTGTGCGCTGATTGCAATGCCTGACAACACTGTGCTTATAGTTTGGGAAACAAGCAAAAATGTTAAAAATGACTATTAGTAGGTAGATTTAGGTTCTCTGTTCAAAAATGTAAAGAATATAAATGCAGGCCATTCTAATGCAGTTCTTTGGAGATCACCCTTCCAAATACAACTCTAGAGCCCAATTCAGGTGTTACAAGTACAGCAATATTGCTACCAAACACACACCACTGTTGTATGAGGTTCCATGATGCAATCCTCAGGTTGCAATCTTATACACACTTTCCTTGAACTCAATATAAGACTTGCTTGAAAGTAGACATGCCTAGGATTGTGCTATAAGACTTATAACCCCTGGAAGAAACTGATTTTTGGCAGGCATCTATGTCAGCTCTACTGGGGATGCACGAGGATACCAGGCTGGCAGGGATAATCGCCATACAACCCAGCAGATCCACATGGAGATTACTGGTGCTGTCTATGTCACCTGCAGTGTGCATGCAACTTTATTCAAATGGGATGAGGAAGATTCCCAGTGTGCCAAGTGATTCCTTTGACAGTAGCTATGTTACAACTGCCTCAATCTAGGGTTCAGCTTCCAGCTCTACACTGTGTTCAGAAAGAGTGTGAAGGCAGACTCAGCATTTGAAAGCACATCAGAAAAGGATAATCTCAAGTTGCTTCCAGAAAGCTGATGGAGAGGAAACCAGATTGGCCTTTTTTAGGTGGACATTCCAAGTCTCACAGTTGCAAAGAAAAGGCCCTGCACCTCACGGAGATCCTAGCCATATTATATTTTTTAGCAAAGTGTCATTAGTGGATTTTAAATGTCAAGTGGGTTCACATGGGAGGAGGTACGTCTTGAGATAATCATGTTCAGAGTACTACAGAAACTGTTTAGAGTAGCCATTTTCAACCACTGTGCCATGGCACGCTGGTGTGCTGTGGATGTCTGCAGGTGTGCCACAGATGTTTGGGGGAAGATCATTTGTTAGCAGAGCCACTGTGAGATGCAAGCTCCCAACAGCAGTGCAGTGTGCCTTGTCAATTTTCAGAAAACTGATGCTGTGCATTAACAATTTTAGCACCTTGTCAGTGTGCCATGAGATGCAAAAGGTTGAAAATTGCTGGTTTAGGGTACATCCACAGGACACAGAGACCGGCAATTTGGCACACTGAAAATTTTCTAATATACCTTTTCTGTGCATAATTCAAGGCACCTCATTTATATTACTTTTTAAAAAATCTGAAAATGAAACATTTGTATGATTTTCCATGAAAACAAGGGGTTCAAAAATGCCCCCAAAGCATCAAGGTGCCTTCAGGTTCACTCAAGAAACCAAAATTTGGCACATATGTAATCCAAGATAACCAGAAGTCTGAAAATGGGACAATTTCACACCCGAGAGACAAACTGTGGGGCCTGACATTTACCTTGAAGGGGTAACTAAATCATATACAGGAAGGCATGACAGGCTGTGGGGAGCTTCATTACCTCTTCATGTTTGGATTTGGGAAAGAGGACACTTGTAGGAGGAGATATACACACACACTTATGAGTTGCACAGAGCTCATGCATATGCTGAACATCAGAGCAGCATCCCATAGCAATTATCAACTCCATACATTAAATATGGCATCAGTCATGCAAAGCTAGTTTCAAATATATTATGTATATATCCTGCCCAAACAGACAGAAACAATAAAAAGTGCATCTGACCCCATTCTCTCTTGAGCCTGGCTGCAGTCTCACTGTCCTGTTTCCAGAGTGACAGCCTTGGCTATTCAGTTGTTTCTGCTGATGTCCTGCAGTGCGTGTGCAACTTCATTCAAATGTGATGAGAAAGATACCAATTAAACAAGCACAAGAGCCCTGCAGCTTGCCAGTCTGATTCAAATTAGATACCTGTATGAAGTGATTAAAATTGGGGTTTTTAAACCTGTCAAATAACAAGAGGACAGTGTGTTTGATTTATACCAGCAGGGGCCATCCAGAACGTAAAAGCACCATGCAAACGCACCATGTTCTCATAGAGTCGCTAGTTAAGGCGCAAAGAGGATTAAAAGAGAGAAATACAATGTGCTTTGTTGCATTGCAGTTTGAGCAATATTTTACCATTTCCCTCACCTCAGCAATCATTACCTCAGTGTCAGACAGTTCAATAAAACAACACTTTGCACCATTCTAACAGTTTTTATTCAAAGACCTTAGAAGATTTTTACTGGCCTTAATGAAGCTTTTCTTTCTTTCTTTCTTTCTTTCTTTCTTTCTTTCTTTCTTTCACATTGCATCAAGAGAAAGAGCTTCTAGGAAATTAAATTTCACCAGAATTTCTGAAACTTAACAAAACAAAACTGATCACTTAAACTAGGGGTGTCAAAACATAGCAGGAAGCTTATAGTAAACCCTGATACAAGTCACGTAACACCCCATATAATTTTATGATATTGTATGCCCTTAATACAGTGGTTCCCAACCTTCGTTTGGGGCGCTACCCCCTGAAGGACCAGACCAGAGACCCGTAGGTTTTTTTTTAAGTAAAAAAAAACACACAACCTTTTTTACTGACATGCATTTGGCAGCAGCAAAACCCAGAAGGGCTGTACTAACTGCATCTATGGGTCTCCGGTCAGGTCACTAACCTCCTTAAGAGATAGCATCCCAAATGAAGGTTGAGAAAACCTGCCCGAAGGGGGTAGCAATCCCCAGGTTGGGAAACACTAGCTTAGTTGATGAATTATTATTATTAAGAAAATGTATAGAGTACTGAACAACTCAAAATTTCACAAAGAGGTTTACAGAAAAAATCAAATAACTAAATGGTTCACAGCTGAAGGGGCTTATGCATCAGCGGCTTCTGCCGTGTACCATGGTGTCAGTCCATCTGAATTCTATTTTTTAACTAGAATACGGTTAGGAATTAAGGGGGGGAAATGCTGCATATAGGGAGCATGCAGGTCCCTTGATGGAACAACTGAAAAGCTTAATTCAAAGTCCTACTCTTGGGCTTTAAAGCACTAAACAGCCTGCAACTGGAATACCTGAAGGATTGCCTTCTCATACCTGAACCAGCCCTAGAATTAAGATCTGCTGGAGAGACTCTCCTGCATTCCACCAATATCTTTTGGGCATTTGGTGGGAATGCAGCAGAGGACCTTCTCTACAGTCACCACCAGACTATGCAATTCTCTCCCCCTCTTACTGATTAACACAGGAAGTTAGTTTATGCTGAGTCAGATCACTGGCCATCTGGCTTACTGGCCCATCTACACTGATGGGCAGCAAGGGCTCTCCAGGTTTCTTTCAGTGAGTCTTTCTCAGCCCTATCTGGAGATTTCAGGGTTGGATCTGGCCAAGCAGCTTTACCATTGAGCTACTTTTCTGTCACATTAGGCTGCAATCCTATACACACTTACCTGGGAGTAAGACCCTCTGAACTCAATTAGACTTACTTTTGAGTAAACAGGTTTGCACTATAAGACTTTCCTTTTCCACCAGGTTTCAGTATACCTGCAGCTTGACTACCACTGCATTTTAATGGTGTTGGAATGATGTTTTTATACTGAGTGATACCATGATTTTACTGCCACTGGTGACAGGTCTTAAATACTGCTGTTTTCTATGTATTGTTGATTGTTTTATTGCTAACAGTTTTATAGTTAATGATCTTATAAATGTGTTTACCACTTTAAGCATTTGATTGAAAATGGAAAGGCAGGATATAAATATATACTGTATAATAAATGAATACATAAATGTAGAATTTGTGATTGCCCAGTATTAGCAGCCATGAATAAGCAGGAAAAGAACAGAATGGGGGAGGTTTAAATGGGGGAGCCAGAGGGGTAAAAAGACTTGTGGCAAGAATACTTTGTCTAGTATGGTATGTAGAAGAGAAGTGCTAAGACATTTAAGCATATGGCATAAGGGCTGAGTTGATCACCTTCTTGTGAGTAGTTGAGAATAAATTGATGGTTTGGTGCCAAAATTTAAAGCAGGCCTGGTTTTTATTTTTTTATTTTATTGAGTGTGGCCCCTATCCACTTACAGAGTGAAGAGTTTGGGTTTCCAACCAATTTCAGTTTGACACCTTGGCTAGGAGCATCTCCTCTCCAAAAAGTGTGGGGAAGTGCTTGATCAGGTTGGTCCTTGCTAGCCACAGCCTCTAAACTACAACACAGCCTTCTACACTGTTACCAATACATTTTTACATCAAACAGGCCAGCTAATAACCATGATAGGGTTTTTTTTTTTTACTAACTTAGACTGAATCCATGAGAAAGAATTACCGTGCATCTCTGTACTAAACTTTGCTTTCTGCAAGTTGAAATCAACTTTTTAAAAAGGTAACACTGCCATGAAACAAGAGTCACTTCAGTAAGCTGTCACCACTAAATAATGTCTAAATAAGGGAACTGTGCATGGTATAGTTTTAAAAGGTGCTACTTTGCTACCATGCTAGTTCCCTATTGCTGTTGGAAACCAGTCTCTTCCCTAGAAGCTGCATAAGAATTTGCTGCCTCTGGTAGAAAAAGAGATGTGCCATTTTACAACTTTGCTCATTAAGATAGTCTTTTTTCTTTACTGGTCTGTCCAATTTGTTCAAGAGCTGGGCCAACTATCCCAGAACTCATTTGTTAAAAAATGAAAGAGATGGTGCCTGCAGTGCTTTAATTACAGATGGCCAGAGAGGGTGCACTCCTCTAACCTTTTGCTATGGCACTCTTACCTACAGCATTTAGAAGTTTACAAGGTGGCATGATTTGGCTAAAACTATGCACAGTCCAGAGCCGGAATTATAGCTTCATTAAGGACTTTCACCCCTACAATCTGAGCACCAGAATCTGGACTGCTATTTCCCAGAATCTGTTAAGGAAAGTACCCTCCCCCAGTTACACAAGGAGGTGGGATCAATTTCAATAAAAATGTGGAACCCTACAACTTACTCTGTTGGTCACTAGATGCTCTAGAAGGAATTCTATCTTCTGGAAGAAGAAAGCAGACTGTACATTATCTAATCATATTCATTTTGAATCAATAGGCATACCTTTCGGACCAATGGTGAGCTATGATGATATCAAAGGCCCTCTCCCACACTATGCAGTCATAGAGGCATGAACATTTTACAACCCGTTCCAAACTGAGCAAGTCACCTTATACATAATTACATGTTTACCAAAGTTTTCCTGCAACTGATTATTTGGTTTCTTGTGGCTTTTCAAGCAAACCTTTGAAGGACTATAAAATTTAAAACAGTCAACTCTTTGTCACCTGGAACAAAAATGAATCACCCCATGATTCATGATTCTGAATATTTCCAAAGAGTAGTTAGAACCCTTAACACACACAAACATACACAGACGGAGAGAAAGAGAGAAGGTGTACACCTTTTAAAAGTAACACTCAGCTTTGTAGACTGGCCCCTGGCAGACTGAATGAGTACTACCCGAGGCTTCCCAGGCCTCCTAATGCCTTATAAGACATTAAAAACATCACTTCCGGTTTCATAAAAAAACCAAAAGTAGCATTTTTTTTTCTACTATCAGGCTCAGTCTGAGCCTGGCAGAAGCTGCGGACAGATGTCCATACACCCTCTAAGACCCTCCGGAGGTGAGGGGGGAGAGCATTTCCTGGTAGCCATGGTTTCAGTTAACCACAGGGGGTTCCAGAACAGAACCTCCATGGATACCAGGGCATCCTGTATAATACTAAATTATTATATAATAGAATATTATATACAATATTATACATATTATGAGTATTCTCTACCAACCAAACAGCATGGACATTTATTTTCCATCTTATGAAGAAACATTATATTTCCTTGTAACTACCAGTTTATTGAATACTCTGAGCACTTAACAACCTGATTCTAAGCTTGCTTACTTGAAGGCAAACCCACTGCGGGCAATAAGACCGCAGCTTTAGCCTTCAGGTAAGGAATCTTGTGTAATATCCTTGCACATACATATATGCAGAGAGAGAGAGAGAGAGAGAGAGAGAGAGAGAGAGAGAGAGAGAGAGCCAAACAGAAAGAAACCTTATCTTTCAGCTGATATAATTCTGCAGTGCAAAAGGCATTCATTGGCTGCATTACCAGAGGCGTAACAAGGGCAGAGCCTGAGGGGCACATGCCCAGGGCTACACCAAGGGTGACACAATTTTTTTAAAAGGATAAAGCTAAGAACTTTTGCCTCCCAACCACGCAGTGGAGCCTCTACGGCAGGTGGCCAACAAGCTGAAGAGCCGCAAGAGGTTGTTTTTCTGACATACCTGCAGCCCACATCATGACAGTGTGACGTCATGATATCACTGCTCTGGGCATTGCAGCCCCCGGTAATGCTTCTGTGCATAACCATAAGTACAGTAGAATCAGCAATGGTACATACGCACACTGTCAGTACTGATACACTAGTCTGGCACAATGTTACATTGCTCTGCAAAATAATACAGGTGAAAAGCACAAATGCTTTTTCATGGGAGAAAAAGAACAAGAACCCTACACTCACAGAAATTGGTCAGAAAAGCAAGGCTATCCAAGACGTCCCATGAATATCCAAGAGTATGGAAAGGCAGAAGAGAATATTCCGTGAAACTATAGGGACATATCTTGCACTTCTTGCCATGACAGTATGTTATTCTCAAAGAATTTCTACATGATGAGCCCCCCCCCCGCCCCCCGGAAAAATTACTGCTCATTTTCAATCAAAAGATGTTAAACGTGTTTGCATTTCCTTCACCACATGGGGGTGCATTTATAAAAACAGGATTTCTTGCACCAGGTATAGAAATTTTCCATTAAGAAAAGTTTCTAAATTCACTAAAAACCTATTATAAACCAGCTTTTCATCACATTCTGTCTTCAAAAGTACTAACTTACTTATTGTGTTGCTTTTAACTGTGTGACTTGGATCGTTTTTTTTCCAAACTTTGGCATGATTATTGCTGTCAATTCTTGACAATAGTAAAAGATATTGTTATACATTACTTACCAGAACATTCACTGAAGATGAGTGCAATACAAAAATAATTACCATCTGCTATTTAAACAGAGCAATAAGCAGAGAGGTCAGAATGGATAAAAACCAGGGAGATAAAGGAATTATATTCTTGGCTAAGCTCCAAACTCACAATTCAGGATGAAATAAAAATATTTTCATATTATGAAATGGAAAATTTTAAATCTGTTGTGATCATCACATCTGTTTTGCTTGCAGATGTTCAGCAGGAATCATTATTAGGAGTTTAATGAAGACGCTTTCCTCAAACCAAAGTTATATAAAGTTGTGTGCTTCCTATTTCTGCAAGGGATAAGATGTTGGAGCAGTGCTACCCAGGCTTTGGAGGAAAGTTCAGTGGAGACTTTCGGCTTCTTTGTAATATTTGGTTTCTTTACAAATATACAAGGTGAATACCAGGTGGATGTGAACAAGCAAGTTTGCTGCTTCATATCAGATTATTTCCAGAGAGAGACCCTTTGTTCAGCATTCTTTCTTTCCCAGCTTTTCATTCAGTGGACTCTTGTATGCCTGTGAGGCTGCAAACTGCAGCCTCTTTACACTCACTCCTTACATCAGCTCCTCTCCATTAGCACCTCTTCCAGGCTCTTTTAACTTCCCAATGAGTCTCCTGCATGTCTGCCAGTAAGACAGCATCAGTGGCTTGCTACAAAGAATCTTCCTTACAAAGAGATGGTCAGTAGCCATTATAACACATTTTGGGAGTGAAATTCGGGCAATTTCTTGCTCATTTTCTTCTCGTACAGGTAGCAGTCTCTGAATCATTTATTTATTTATTTTAAGAAATTTATACCCTGCCTTTCCCATGACAAAGCAAATGCCCACAGCAGCTTACAAAGCTTTAGAATCAAGTACAGAGTATCACAAGTAAAAACATCAAACAAGGCAGTAAAACATTAATTTTAACATTACATAGTGAAGAATGAATATCAAAAACAGAGCAAAGTTTAAGGGAGAAAGATAAAAAGAACTAATTGAGCCAGTGGGGAAGAGGTCATCAAGTCACAACTGTATGTCAGAGGTGCAGAGGGCAAGTATCTGCTCAGCAACCAAATGCCAGACGAAACAGGTATGTTTTGAGTCCTTGCCCGAAACCCATGAGCGAGGGAACATGAAGAACTCCAACATATTTTTCAAGAGCCTAAAACACTCCTTGCTCTGTGACTTAACAATAACAAATGCATTTCTTCTGTCTTCATAGTGAAAACAGAGGAGATCCCATTTTATTCAGGAAAGATAAAATTCAGAAGCACAAAATGGCCTCAAAAAGCCAGTTTAGGCCGAGGCTGCTTTGAGGCTTCCCTAACGAATCTGTTTCTAGAGAAATGCATTTGTTATTGTTAAGTCACAGAGCAAGGTGTGTTTTAGGCTCTTGAAAAATATGTTGGAATTCTTCATGATTCACAGACCACTACTTGTATTAGAATAAAGTAAGCAAGAAGTTGCCAGAATTGTTGCAGTGGTGTTTGACCATACCAACCCCTCTTCCATCAAAACAGCTGAAGTTACAGGTAATGTAGCAAAGTTTTAGAAACTTGTACTGTTGCAAATGTTCAATATCCTAACTTTAGTGTTAGCAGAGTTGAGCAGTCCCATTGCGGGGCTACTTTGCTTACGCTGGGGGAAGAAGATGAATGTCCCCTTCCGCTGAGGAGTGGTAGCGGCTGCCCAACACACTCAGGATGCCACAGCAGCCATTTTGACACAGCAGCAGCCCAGCACGCCAGGCAGCTCAGAATTGGGCTGCCCAACATTTGATCATAACATAAAGCTGAAAAATATAACACAGGCCAACACACATTTTGCTTCCTTAAATGTCACACCAATTCCTGGTATATTTGGGGTGCTGATTCCAAAAATGGCATCCGTTTTGCCCTATCACGTCTAGTTTTGGAGACACGGCATAGCCTCATTAATGAGGCTATACTATAACGCCAAAACTAGACATGATAGGGCAAAACGGATGCCATTTTTGGAATCTGCACCCCAAATTCATATCAAAGCACCATAAAGTTTGGGAAAAACTTTACTGACCCTCAATTTTGTAGGCCTGCGTAATCAGCAAACAGATGCGATGTAGGCTGCTACCTAGTTAAAGAAAGTTTGGTCACCCATGTGAGTGTACTCAATTAAACATTTAATTAATTTATTAAATTTGCCTACAAATAAAAGCAATAAGTTATGAAGCAAGAAGTATACTTTGTTTATAGATGAAACGCGTGTGTGTCATAGCAGGCACCCTTCCCTCCTGTGTGTGACAGAAGGGGGAATGCCTCTTAAAATGATGCTTGCCATCTGCAGTTTTTAATTGGTACTTGTATTTTTTAGAAAAGTTTTTAATTTGCTACCCAATTCATCAAGAATACCTTTTTAGTCAATTAAAAGTTTTTAAATCAAATTAATGTTAACTGACCAATCAGTTAAGCAGCACAGACCCAACATGATACATCTGTCACTGTACTACTTCAGACCGCAGGGGATCAAATATGTGAAGGCTCCCCCATAAAAAAAAACAAACGGGAGAAGGAAACGGTTCAGAGATTCAGTATCGACCTGCAGCCTGAAGTGGCATAGTCAAGTAACAGATACATCATATAAATCTACTTCTTTGTAATTTGCTCCCAACTAAGCCCAGATCGTGCATTTAAGTTGGGTGTACACAACTGCACGAGAAATACTTCTGTGTGAACTGGGCTGTGTGGGATTACAGTCTTTGGCAAAGATTTCTGCAACTGCAGTGGAATGTTTTATAGCTGCCACAATCCTGACCACTGCAATCTTGATCTTGACCAGTGCTGACCACTGCAGGCTGCATCACCATACAGCCTGTCTCATGAGATAGTTTTCCACATAATCCACAGAGGAATTGTCATATGACCATTGTAGCCAAATATCTGTAAACTTATATCTGTAAACTAGCCCTAAGGGAAGAGACTGTAGTGTTTCACTGTCACTGAATCATGATTGCACTCAGCATCCTTATTCCAGACTTTTTTACAACTTTCCTATAGCAGGAGTTTTTGTTTTAGAACCCGTGAAACTGAACTGCAACATAAGCGACATGACATAAGAATGTTGTAATGTATTTGTCAGCATCAATATCCTCAATATAAGACCAAAAAACAGCCATTCAAATCATTGATGAATTCTTTCAAGATATATCTGGATTTGCAGACTGACAGTACAGAAAGCAAAGGGGAAAGGGAGGGGGGAAATAACACAAGAGCTTAAGACACCAGCCATGGGAAAGGGAGGGGGGAAATAACGGAAGAGCTTAAGACACCTGCCATGGGAATTAATGTAACATAACTAAATAGCAAGTGAGAAAGGACCAGTACTGGTCATAAGTACAATTTTGTCTTGCCATGTTTTGATTCAGCACTATTTCTAAGGAGTTGTCAAATCCTCTCAAAATCTTCATGAGAGAAGTATAACTAGAAAAAAACTTGTCATTTGCTAAAACAACACTGGAGAAAATCTTCTCTACACCTGTTCAATGTTTACTATTGCTTACGTTTGGCAAATGAGTAGTCCAACTATTTTACCATCCTGTAAGAATTCAAGATTTGGGATGTAGAAGATGCATCCACACACATATAGTAACAACTTATGTCATATGTTCAAAGTGTGCATATATTGCAGGGTGTGGCACAATTAACATAATTTAAATGTATAAACCCAAGTCCTGCCATATTCAACAACATAGCAGAGACATCTGTGGTGATTATGGGGGAAAAAAATACAGACTTAGCTATGAGTAAAATGGAACTGCTAATGCTTCTCTGTAAAGCTTTAACTAATTAGTGTTCATAAAACACTTATAGATCTTCATGCAAAAAGCACCAGAGAAGAGCATTAACCTCAAATGCTAAAAAGGCTCAGGCTGTTGCGTGACAAGAGAACTGAAATACCTGTAGTTTCCATGACAGTCAATATCCACAACATAATTTGCAAATGATGAGAGCTATCCAAATAAAATAAATGTCTACTCAGCAGAGTAAACAGAGACAGCTTTACTGGTCCCAATTTAAATGGTTGAGATGATCAATAAGAGAATAGTAGTGGCCACAATGAAACCTGTATTAATTATGAAGAGAGTTATGAAAGAAGTTAATCATTATTATGGAGAACACTGGAGGAATTTAATAACTTTGGCCAGTTCTACATGACTCTTAGGATGCTTGAGGTAAAATATGCTGAGTCTGAAAGAAACTTTAATATTTTCAAAGCTAGCATTGTCTAAATAAGATCTTAGAAGTTCTATAGCTCTGTTCAAAACAATCACCTTCCTTATTCCCAATCATGATACAAGAATGCCATCCCAATAATGGATTTTGGCACACTTTTCAAACGAATATATATAGTAAATTGCTTAAACAAACTAATAACATATTAGTTGAAGTGTATTTTTTTACACTCACTATATCTTTTTCCAAAGTGGCTAGATTCTGACAAGTGTTCATCAATTGTTATGGAACTAAAAAACTGAAACATAACTACCAGCCTATCTCATAGCATAACATTCAAATAAGCAGCACTGTCTAATAAAACAGGCTGAGTGGCAGAACATTAACAGGACATAATCTGCAATTACAAGAATCAAGGCATTCAGTATATCTGATCCCTGAACTACACTGTTCTGTTTTGCTAGAGTAAGTTTCATGAGTCAGAACTAATAACAAAAGAAATTAAGCCATTTTGTTATAAATGCTGTAAGTAATGTTAACATATTTATAAAATTGGGCTGGGCTGTTAAAAAGACAACCGTCCAGCTTATTGCCAAACTTCATACCTACTTGAAGCTGCCTTGCACCAAGTGAGATCATGTCTGTTGAGCTGAGTTACACTGAATGGGAACATGGAGCAGCTGTCCCGACTGCAGACAGGAGTTTCTCAGTCCTAACTAAAGAAGCTGAGAGACTGAACCTGGAACTTTCTATATGAAAAAACATGAGCTATAGCACTGAGCCACAGCCCATCTCCTACACATCAAATATTTCCTTAAAAGTATGCAAGGGACTGCACAGAGAGAACTGAAACCAAGAACCATTTACACAGACCCTATGCTGAACCATATGGTGAGAAACCCCACACCTCCCCTATTGATGGAGCTCATGTTCACTTTTTCCTACATATAAGAATTTGCAGAGGCTCAGGGCCACTGTGATAGACTGAAATTGCTCTTCATGCCTGAAAGAGAAAAAGAAAATACTTCTGTAGTGCAAGGATACTGTTTCTGAGTGCCTTTTGTGCCTCAGGGATATGCACCAGGAAACTTATTTGTGTGTTCACTTACTAAGAGAACAGGGAAGACACAAAAGCCACTTGCAGCCATTCATACCTCTCATGGTATATGCTTTTCCAAACAGGATGTATGAGATGGTACTCAGGGGAAGGCAGCCTTCTTTGATTCTAAGTGTGGAACGACCACACTAAGGAAAGCACGGTAATTTGTCTTCTCATGACTAACATCATTTCTTATAATTGTGGACTGACATTTGTTGATCATGTAGGCAAGCAACCAGTTACATCTGACCTAGGGGATTTTAGAGGAAGGCAACAGATGACAAGGATGCATGCATAGGGTTGAACAGTTTTCAGAGAAAGTCAATAATTTCAAAGTTCCACTGTAACTGCTACTTGACCCGATTACAACTAATATGTATCATTGATTTCAGTGGCGTTTGGTTCCAATTTGTTTTCTTTGGATACAATTCATAGTTATTTGCACAAGAGCTACATCTTCAGTTTGGTCATTACTATTGCAACCCACCAGGAGAACTGGAAATGGGTCATTCTCATTGGAATGGGTGCTTCAACTGCGCCTCAGCAGTCGTAGCACTGTGGGGACCCAGGAGCTTGTACACTTACCTGGGGGGATTGTGTTGGTCTGTGGCAGGGTCAGGGAGGCTTGCAGCCCCCTCCGATGGCTATCAGCAATCGGAGCCCACTTACAGTTTCCAATCAGAGTTCCAACCGGAAACTGGAAATGGGCTCCAATTGCCAACTAGAGTTCTGTGCAGCTGTGGAGAGGTTCGCAGAGAGGGCTGCAAGCCTCCTGGACCCTGCCGGAGGCCAGCATAAACCCCTAGGTAATTGTACAAGCCCCTGGGTACCCAAGGTGCTATGATCGCTGTGGCAGTTCAATAACCAGCAGATCAACAATGGGCTGCAGTAAGTGATGAACAAAAGGGGTTAAACACTATTAGCTCTTATTTCATGTTTCAGCAGCATGTGTGTAAAATGCTATTTTCAGGATAGGAGACCAATCTGATAAAAGAAAAAAAAAAGAAAAAACGAAAGCCACACCCTGAAATCCAAGGGATGTTTTGCCACAAAATGAATGCAGAGAGGCCTAATACAAAGGGTACAATCTTTAATCCACTCATTCTGGTTCCCTAAATTTGTAATCAGTAGGACGCTCTTATAAATTAGCCTACTTAAGTTAATGGTTGGAGAGATCAACATGAACAAAACTGCTATGCTATAAAGGAATCTTCCATTTTTGTTGTTGATAGAGTAACAGTTGTAAATAATAATTAACCCCACCCCACGCAAGAATGTGTTCATGAACAAACATTAAAAAGAAAACATTCTGGAAAATTAAAAGCTTAGTAATTATAAATGTACGGTTCCTTATTTCCTTGGTTCAGTTGAAATTCTCTTTATTTTTATGACTCGGCAAATGGCAAACATCAAGATTCAAATATTTTAAAGACAGGGATAGTAGCATCCTTTGGACAGGCCTTCCTGAAACCCAGTCCTAGTTTTGCCACTGTCACTGGCCTTGAATGACTCTGTTTGAACATCAGTTTCTCTAACACTAAAAAAGGAGACTTGGAGGATTTGGCTAGTAGTTTATGTCTGTATAACTCGTCAAAGAAGAAAAATACAAGCCTGCAGTACTGTTTGGAGAGTTACAGGAATTTCAGGTTGGCCTTAATTTGTATTTGCCTCCCAGAAACAAACACAACATAGTTAAAAATAAGGTAGATAAATTATTGCACTTTCAAGGGTAGAAAGGCAAAACTTCGTCTTACTTTAAAACTGTTAACAAATATTTTAACAGACAGGCAGCCACAGCTCTTTTTATTTCAGTTTTCAGAAGGTCTACCACTGCATAACTCTTTCTTCTTGTCAGTATAACAAGACAACAGCAGTTACTAACTCTTTTAATAAAAAATAATTTTAAAATTGTCTGTTAATACAGCTGGCAAAGTGTCTCAGTTGCTTTTGCACAGAGTACGTGTCAATGTTTGTTTGTGCTTCATTATCCCAACCACAAATTAGGTTCCAACTTTCATTTAGAATTACAACCACAGAGATGAAGACCTTCCCCAACAACTGCAGCAGCATTATCTGCCAGCAACACTCAAGTAACACCCCTGGAATCCTGGTTTATTTGCTGGCACACAAAAAAATCTTAGTATCGGTTCCTTACAGCCTGACCCTAACTGTTTCCTTGGAACTGCCACCAACTTCAGAAGCAATTACTTCAAGGTAAGTGTAGTTAGGAGTGCATTCATAAGACCTAAAATTAAATTATCATTTTTCTTCTAAACCTCCAACAAGTACAAAATATACACTTTCATTATTCCACCTGAAAAGTGAGAGTCAGATGACTTGGCAACCTCTTATACATCTTATTGGCACTCAGAACAGAACCTAGTTGTTTTCGATCCTTTCTTTCAAAACTGCAAATTTGAAAACATCTTGTTTTTCTTTAAAGGTTAGTTCAAAGTGAATAATTGAAACACTGAACAAGATAGTTCTAAAAGAAAAGCTTACAATCAACTAAGTAATTTTGGAATGTGCTGTGCAAACTCAGGAGTGCACAGTGCTTAGTGGATGAACAAGTGATGGTGTGCTGTCTCCCCTTGAATGCACCTAACTCAATGCCCTGAAAAGATGTCTTCTGTTGAGTAAGGATGGATTTTAAAGACATACTAATCTCACATCTCACCTTTTTCTTCTTGGCTTCACAGTATGTCAGGGCCTAGTTTGAACATGTACAACCACAAGGAGAGAAGGTAGGAGGGTTGGGGGAGGGGCAGAACACCAACCTTGTATGCTGTTCAGAGATTCTACCTTGTTAAAAATAACTAAGGTAGAAGACAGTATCTGTGCCAAGTGGCTGGGGGACCTGAGGCCAAGCCCTACCTCCCAATTGTAATAATCCAATCCAAGATGCAACCAAACCATGAGTTGGCTAAATTTGTTTTTTGAAAGAGGCACAGCTGACACTCTGCCAAAGCTGAGCAAAAGCACTCCTGCTCATGGCTGCAATCTGCCCCTCTAAGTGCAGAGTCAGGTCCAGGAGCTGTGCACCCCAAGTTGCACTACTGTTCTTTCAGAGGGAGTGCTATTCCATCAAAAACCAATGGAGCTCCCATTCTGCTCCTTACCATTAGCACCTCTTCTTGTCTGGATTCAGTTTGTTAAGCCATATCCAATTGATCACAGCCTCCAAAAAATGGCTCAGAAAATCTGCTGAAAATCCACTGGGATCATATGACAAAGTGAGACAGTGTCATCAGGAGTGGCCCAACTATGGGGCCACATGAGGTATTGACATGTTGTGGCACCCTTAGAGGGCTGATGAAAGGATGAGCCCCAGCCCATCTGAACACTGCCCTCCCCACCCTGCCACTCCCCTGGACGGTGGAAGAAGGGGGGAAAAAGCTGCCATGGCTCCAAATCACATCTCTTCACCAACTTGGTGCTTTTAATTTGGATACTATCTGTCCCTTCTCTTTATGTATAAAGATTGCTGCATGCTGCTTCCCAGCTCCCCTCTTCTGTTTGTAATAAGTACCCAGCATCCCCTGTGCCTGTTCATTTCAAACAAAAGAGGTGCAAGCTAAGGAGGCTGCATACAGCAATTTTTGTAAGGAAAGAGAAGGGGGAATAGAAGCATGCCCAATTATCTGCCCAGCCACCCTCCATAGGAGAAATGCACATGGGTGCAGCTGAGAAGAGGCAGCAGTGTGTGGCAGATTCAGACAGTGCAGAGGTATGTGCCACTCCTGGGTGACATCCGTGTACTGGCAACACTTCAGCCCAAATCCCCTGTCAGCCTTTCCCAGGGGTTTCAAGTAGATGTGAAACACTGCAGTTGGGTTCATCATCAGATAGAAATCTGTAGCATCCCAATAATAAACACCCTCGTCCCAAACCTAACGAACAGTTTTTGTATCTTGCCTCTCTGCATATACCCTGCACTTCTGGGGCATTTGAACTCTTATACAGGCAATAAAAAGGACTTCTGTGCTCAAAGCATTTCTAAAGTAAGATTGGTGAGCAACCTGGATCACTTATTTAAAACTTTTTCACAAGTGCAGAGAGTGTGCTTGAAAGTAAAATCATCTAAGAGTGGGCTTGAAGCACTCTCCTGAAGCCCTAAACATCACTTCTAGTGACATTAACTTGAGCTACATGTCCCATCGGAGAGTAAGTGTCAGCAAAGTAAATGCATTAGTTAAAGTTTAATAGTAGTTTAGTGTTCAATATCTTGAAATATTAAATATGTTTTTTCCCAAAGTAAACTGCAATTCAGTTTTAATGAAGACATTAACCTGCTTGATTTGTAAGCCCATGTGGGAAGCCAGTCTAAAATAATGTCACAAGAGGTGGGCACAAGTAGCAACAGCTACAAGAGAAAAATCAAACCTATTTTCAATGTTTAAAAAAAAAAAACAGTCAGAAAATGAGCCTCAGTAAGCTCTTGTTTTCCTTTTGGTTTTCATTTTTTGAGCTCCTTAAAATAGTACTGGGTGGGGGAGGGGAAGAGAGACATACATGATCCATAAGTATGTATTGGCAACCTTCAGTCTCGAAAGACTATGGTATCGCGCTCTGAAAGGTGGTTCTGGCACAGCGTCTAGTGTGGCTGAAAAGGCCAATCCGGGAGTGACAATCCCTTCCACACCGGGAGCAAGTGCAGTCTGTCCCTGGTCTGTCTCCCTGGCTATGGGCCTTCCTTCTTTGCCTCTTAGCCTCAGACTGTTGGCAAAGTGTCTCTTCAAACTGGGAAAGGCCATGCTGCACAGCCTGCCTCCAAGCAGGCCGCTCAGAGGTATGGTTATTTTAAAAACAACATAACCACACAATCCTGAATATTTTCCAAAGACCAGTTCAGGATAAAACCAATCGGAAATTGATGATCTAGCCCAGAATTTAGTTGATATTAAAACTCTGAATCAAAAACACCAAGTTTATGTTTTAAAGAAACCACCAAGGTGGTTTCAGTTCCAATATTTATTGCATACAGTTTGGGTTAGAATTGAGGCCTTGTGGGCTTACAAATCATGCCTATTTTCAGCTATTACATCTTATATAAAATAGGCTAAATATTGCTTGACTGTTTCCTGCAAGGTCCCTGTCACTCCACAAAATGTTCATAATAAAAGGGGAAAGTTGGGGGACACACACAAACACACACACTTTGGCGCCATTCAAAACATGGGGGCTGAGAATCAAAAAGTGATAAGCTACAACCATCATAAAAGTGCAGTAAAAAAATGAAATAAAATTTAAAAAGAAATGCTACTTTTTCTCCCCACAAATATGGGCAGGGGGTGGTTTTTGCCTGGTTCTCTCTACACAAAGCAAGAGACAGGTCTTCAGCTGGTTGGCTGGTCTCGTAAATGGAGGGGCTTGGACCATGTTTCTGGTGCAGCCAGTGCCCTTCACCAGTAGTGTCTGGAAGAGGGCATGCCCCAACTCAGGGCCCAATCCTATCCAATTTTCCAGTGCCGGTGTAGCTGTGCCAATGGGGGGGGGGTGCACTGCATCCTGTGGTGGGGAGATAGTCACAGAGGCCTCCTCAAGGTATGGGAACATTGCAGCTACACCGGTGCTGGAAAGCTGGATAGGATTGGGCCCTCACTCACTTAGTAGCATAGTCCAAGATTAACTGGTTACCATTGGGGCTGCGTAGGAATATTTTGTTCCACTTCAGTCTGCCTTGGAGGTTAGGTTTTTCACCTACCTCAGACTGTTCTTAGGGTGGGTGTTAGTCAGGAAGACCATGAGTATCCAGTTTAGTGTGGGAGAGGGAGTAGGAGAGGGAGTAGGAGGATCTGGGGTCTGCACTTCAGTAAGCAAGAATCTGAAGGAAAATTAGAACTGATAGGCTCAGGGATGCAGGCTGGTGACCCCTCAGGTTTGAATTGCAGTGTCTACCTTAAATGCTGGCTGGCTCTGGGTAGGTGGAACAAGTTGGCTTCCTTGATCCCCTTTCCAGCAGTTAGCAATGAAAAGGCTTGGATCATCAAGAGGGTAGCCAGGGTAGTTTTGTCCAAGGGGAATTCTTGGCAGATTGAACTTAACAGTTTTTCAGGCTGGGTACCGTGGTCTAGCTTTTAATGAGCCTAAACCAATCCTAAAACTAAGTTTTAGTTTTCAGTTTTCAAGGTAGTTTTAGTGTCGGTGATAGTAAGCCACGAATTCCAGCAGTGAAAGCCTTAGCATGTTTATCTTGGCAGATTAGCTGTCTGCTGCTGTAGGTGCCTGCTCTTGGAGGGCTGAGTGGGTCAAGGCAGTGGGCAGGACCCACTGCAGTTGATGTCTGCTTTCTGATCAATAAACACAGACCTATTTCATATCAACTTACCTTTCTCATGTGTTTTATGGGGAGATACTTGGGCAAACACCAATGCTACTCTCATTGGGACATCAGTTGCAAGTTGCTAATGGCCATCAGGTAAGTGACTAAAGCCAATGCTGTTTCAAAGCAATAGCTCACTTCTATTTAACAGAGAGAGAATGATTGACCCTCTTCATCAAAATTCAGTGCTCCTCCAAGTGGTTCTTTGCTAGCATTTCCGTGATTTTTTTTTTTTTAAAGATTGGGAGCTCCTTTCAGAAGGGAGCCATCTTCCTTTACTCTTACTTTGCAAACCACTTGGAACACTTTTTGTTGAAAAGTGGTATATCAACATTCTAAATAAACAAATGTCCACTGCAGAAATTGGCTGATAGCTTCATTTCAAGAATTAAGCTATCATCAAGGATAAGTATTGATACTTAATAATACAACTAAAACCACAATTATTATCTACACTGTGTGTCCATGTGAAAAGCTATCTTTATTGAATACCCTGGCAAAAAACCATTAGTTCTGAAAGCACAACTTGCTCAGTCAGGATTTCAACCTTAGTGGCCCAATTAAAATTTGATACCTCAAGGTTCTTCAAAAACCTTTTTTTTAATTTAAAAAAAAATCCAGAAAGAATTAGTATATATGTGTGAGACAGAAGTTTCTCACATCTGTTGCACCTCTAATGTGTCTCACAAAAGTAGATCTATTTTTATTATTTATTTAAATCCAGCCCTATGCTGAGCGTTCACAAAAAAAGTTCTGAATGGGGGCAGAAGAGGCAGCCAACACAATGCTGCATCTGTGCCTATCTCCTCTTTTCTGGTTCTCTCACCCAAGCCAGCTGATGATATAAGTAGGGGCAATAGTCTATGGCAGGGAGGACAAACCACAGCTTGCGAACCACGAGCAACTCTTTGATTTATAATGTATGGCTTGGAGAAATACATTGGCTGAGCACATTTTTGCATCACAATTAATATCAAAGAAATTTTCAAGCTTAAAAATTATTTACTGGGTATAAATTGAGAGTCCACTGGATTAAAACACAAGTTTATGTTAATGGTGAGTAAGTATATTTAAGAATTTAAATGCTTCTTAAATCTTGCAGTTCTTAATTATCTCTTGTGGCTCTCAAACACTTGAAGTTTATTGTACCTGGTTTTCACGTTAAGCACGTTTGGGCACCCCTGGTCTATGGTCTGTGACTATGGAAACCTGAGGTCAAACTCCTGATCAGCCAACAAAACTTACTGACTAGCTCATCAGGTAATGATGAGCCAGTCACACACCCTCAGTCTGACTTGTCTCACAGGCTGTTGGAAATAAAGGTGGGACCATGTGTGCCACCCTGAGTTCTGTGGAAGAAGGACAGAATAAAATGTAAGAAATTATTACATCACCATTGGTGGTAAAAGAGAGAATCCAGCTGCAGCAGGAGTAGATGGTGTCTTTTCCTCCTTTTCGTTTTTACTTGCATGACATGTATAACATCATGTATAACTAACATCATCCTAGGCCCAATCCTATTCAACTTTCTAACACTGATGTAGCTGTCCCAACAGGGTGCACACTGCATCTTCCAAGTCACAGAGGCCTCCTCAAGGTAAGAGAGCATTTGTTCTCTTACTTAAAGGCTACATCGCCACTAGAAAGTTGGATAGGATTGGGCCCTCAATTACCTACAGAGGGTCATGATTAAATGGAACCTAGGAACATGTGAGAGAGAATTTAAATTGCGTTTACGCTAACTGGCATATTTCAGTTTGGATGTCTTTACAAAATGATGACATTTTAGCATAAGGGACATGCAGCTGTGGCTAAACATGGTTTATCCTGATGACATTACCCCTCCATTGGCCACCAAGAAATTGAAATGCAGGTGGTTGGAAATTTCAATCCTTCCCATGATAAGAACATAAGAACATAAGAACAGCCCCACTGGATCAGGCCATAGGCCCATCTAGTCCAGCTTCCTGTATCTCACAGCGGCCCACCAAATGCCCCAGGGAGCACACCAGATAACAAGAGACCTCATCCTGGTGCTCTCCCCTACATCTGGCATTCTGACTTAACCCATTCCTAAAATCAGGAGGTTGCGCATACACATCATGGCTTGTACCCCATAATGGATTTTTCCTCCAGAAACTCGTCCAATCCCCTTTTAAAGGCGTCTAGGCTAGACGCCAGCACCACATCCTGTGGCAAGGAGTTCCACAGACCGACCACGCGCTGAGTAAAGAAATATTTTCTTTTGTCTGTCCTAACCCGCCCAACACTCAATTTTAGTGGATGTCCCCTGGTTCTGGTATTATGTGAGAGTGTAAAGAGCATCTCCCTATCCACTCTGTCCATCCCCTGCATAATTTTGTATGTCTCAATCATGTCCCCCCTCAAGCGTCTCTTTTCTAGGCTGAAGAGGCCCAAACGCCGTAGCCTTTCCTCATAAGGAAGGTGCCCCAGCCCCGTAATCATCTTAGTCGCTCTCTTTTGCACCTTTTCCATTTCCACTATGTCTTTTTTGAGATGCGGCGACCAGAACTGGACACAATACTCCAGGTGTGGCCTTACCATCGATTTGTACAACGGCATTATAATACTAACCGTTTTGTTCTCAATACCCTTCCTAATGATCCCAAGCATAGAATTGGCCTTCTTCGCTGCCACCGCACATTGTGTCGACACTTTCATCGACCTGTCCACCACCACCCCAAGATCTCTCTCCTGATCTGTCACAGACAGCTCAGAACCCATCAGCCTATATCTAAAGTTTTGATTTTTTGCCCCAATGTGCATGACTTTACACTTACTGACATTGAAGCGCATCTGCCATTTTGCTGCCCATTCTGCCAGTCTGGAGAGATCCTTCTGGAGCTCCTCACAATCACTTCTGGTCTTTACCACTCGGAAAAGTTTGGTGTCGTCTGCAAACTTAGCCACTTCACTGCTCAACCCTGTCTCCAGGTCATTTATGAAGAGGTTGAAAAGCACCGGTCCCAGGACAGATCCTTGGGGCACACCGCTTTTCACCTCTCTCCATTGTGAAAATTGCCCATTGACACCCACTCTCTGCTTCCTGGCCTCCAACCAGTTCTCAATCCACGAGAGGACCTGTCCTCTAATTCCCTGACTGTGGAGTTTTTTCAGTAGCCTTTGGTGAGGGACCGTGTCAAACGCCTTCTGAAAGTCCAGATATATAATGTCCACGGGTTCTCCCGCATCCACATGCCTGTTGACCTTTTCAAAGAATTCTATAAGGTTCGTGAGGCAAGACTTACCCTTACAGAAGCCATGCTGACTCTCCCTCAGCAAGGCCTGTTTGTCTATGTGTTTTGAGATCCTATCTTTGATGAGGCATTCCACCATCTTACCCGGTATGGATGTTAGGCTGACCGGCCTATAGTTTCCCGGGTCCCCCCTCTTTCCCTTTTTAAAAATAGGCGTGACATTTGCTATCCTCCAATCTTCTGGCACCGTGGCCGTTTTGAGGGACAAGTTGCATACCTTAGTCAAGAGATCTGCAACTTCATTCTTCAATTCCTTAATAACCCTTGGGTGTATGCCATCAGGGCCCGGTGACTTATTGATCTTTAATTTATCAATGAGGTCTGAAACATCTTCTCTTTTAACCTCTATCTGACTTAACTCCTCGGTCAGGAGGGGCCGTTCGGGCAGCGGTATCTGCCCGAAGTCTTCTGCCGTGAAGACAGATGCAAAGAACTCATTTAATTTCTCTGCCATCTCTAAGTCTCCTTTTATCTCCCCTTTCCCTCCCTCACCATCCAGAGGGCCAACCGCTTCTCTGGCGGGTTTCCTGCTTCTAACATATTTGAAGAAGCTTTTATTATTCCCCTTAATGTTGCTGGCCATGCGTTCCTCATATTCTCGCTTGGCCTCCCCTATCACCTTCTTACATTTCTTTTGCCACAGTTTATGTTCCTTTTTATTCTCTTCATCAGGGCAAGACTTCCATTTACGGAAGGAAGCTTCCTTGCCCTCCACAGCCTCTCTAACTTGGCTGGTTAGCCATGCGGGCACTCTCCTGGATTTAGTGGAACCCTTCTTTCTTTGCGGTATACACCTCTGCTGGGCCTCTATTACTGTTGTTTTAAGCAGCCTCCATGCATTCTGGAGAGACTGGACTCTTTTTACCCTCCCTTTCAACCTCCTTCTAACCAGCCTCCTCATTTGAGGGAAGTCCGCCCGTCGGAAGTCAAGGGTTTTTGTTAGAGATTTGCCTGGTATTCTTCCCCCAACGTGCACGTCAAAACGGATCGCAGCATGATCACTGTTCCCCAATGGCTCAGTAACGTTTACATCTCTAACCAGGTCCTGCGTACCGCACAAAATTAAATCCAGAGTCACCTGTCCTCTGGTGGGCTCCGTGACTAGCTGATCTAAGCCACAGTCATTCAGCACGTCAAGAAATCCGGTTTCCTTATCGTGACCAGAACACAAATTGACCCAGTCAATATGAGGATAATTGAAGTCCCCCATGATTACAACCCTGTCCTTCCTTGTCACCTCCCTGATCTGTTTCCTCATTTCAAGGTCCCCATCAGATTTCTGGTCTGGAGGACGATAGCACGCCCCCAGTATTACATCGCTGCACAAGCCTGGTAATTTAACCCACAGAGATTCTACGGTGGAGTCGGACCCACCTTCAATCTCTACTTTGCTGGATTCTATCCCTTCCTTAACATAAAGGGCCACCCCACCTCCAACACGCCCCTGCCTGTCCCTCCTGTAGAGTTTATAGCCCGGGATTGCGGTATCCCACTGATTCTCCGCATTCCACCAGGTTTCCGTTATGCCCACTATGTCAATATTTTCCCTTGTCACCAGACATTCCAGTTCTCCCACCTTTGCTCGTAGACTTCGGGCATTCACATAAAAGCATTTATACACGGAATGCCCCAGGATGGGCTGCTTATTCGCTCCTTTGTCCCCGCATCCTCTCATTGTGCCAAACCGTCTATCACATCCCATCTCCCTAACTTTCCCAATTTCTTCTCCTACCCTGCCTTTGTCTTGTTGTTCTCTAACCTCCCCATCCTCGTCCCATAGGGATGAGGAGTCCCGAACCGGATGCCCCTCGGCTCCTGTCGGCCTTCCCCCAGGGATCAGTTTAAAAGCTGCTCTGCCACCTTTTTAATGTTATGCGCCAGCAGTCTGGTTCCATTCTGGTTCAAATGGAGCCCGTCCCTCTTGTACAGGCCCCGCTTGTCCCAAAACGTTCCCCAGTGCCTAACGAATCTAAACCCCTCCTCCCTACACCACCGTCTCATCCACGCATTGAGACCCCTGATCTCCGCCTGCCTAGCTGGCCCTGCGCGTGGAACAGGTAGCACTTCAGAGAACGCTACCTTTGAGGTCCTGGCTTTCAGCTTCCTGCCTAAAAGCCTAAATTTGGCCTCCAGGACCTCCCAGCTACACTTGCCCACATCGTTGGTGCCGACATGCACCACAGCCGCTACCTCTCCCCCAGCACTGTCTACCAGCCTGTCTAGACGAGAAGTGATGTCCGCAACCTTCGCACCAGGCAGGCAAGTCACCATGCGGTCCTCACATCCGTCGCAAACCCCCCTCTCTATGTTTCTAATAATCGAATCCCCCACTACAAGAAGCCCCCGACCCCCCTCCCGCCGAGGAGTATCCCGAGTGCGCTCGGATACGGGCCCATCCCCTGGAGAAGGGATCCCCCCTAGGGGATTGTTTCCCTCCTCTCCAGGATGACGTCCTCCAGTCCCGAGACTTCCCACCCGGGCAGCCGAGGAGCTGCACGCCTGAGGTTGGGACGAAGCCTGATCGTCCCCGGAAGTCTCCCCACGGTCCTCCTCTGGCTGCCTGCGCTTCTCCAGGTCGGCCACCAAGGCTTCAAGGGAGCGGACGCGTTCCCTGAGAGCCTGGAGCTCCTTGCAGCGAGGACACACCCATGACTTATGCCCCAGAGGCATATAATCATACATGTGGCACTCGATGCAGAACACTGGATAGTCTCCACCCTGCTGCTGGCTGTCTGACTGCATAGCTTTTTTGTTGTTGTTGTTTTATTTAGGGGTCCTTTAAAAAACCGTACACTGGATAGCAGCCCTCTTCTCAAGGGAAGAGGAAGGGCAGTGTATGGGGCCCTGGCCTCCTCGCCCTGCTGCTGAACTCGCCCAGATGCTAAACTCTCGTGCCTTACCTGGCACTTAGTTCCCGAGGCACTTGGTTCCCAGAGGCCACATGCGTCTGCAGAGAGCCTCACGCGATGGCCTGCCTAGCTTTATACTCCTGGCTGGCTCCTCCCCCTCCTTCCTTCCTGATTGAAAGGGGGCTGGCCTTCCCAGGTGAGTTTACAAAAGCTCAGGAAGGCAAATGGCTGCTGATGGGCGTGACCTACTCTGCAGGCTCCTGAATGGACTGCTTGGATTAGCCTAATGGGGCTCTTAATGGGTTGGGAATTGGCCCTTCCTAGGTCCTTTCCCTCCTAGTTCTGTTCTCTTAGGCTGGACTGTTTTTGTAACCTCAAGCTAGTTTTTATTTGGGTTTGTTTAATTATTTATTGCTCTCTAGATCCTGTGTCCCAATTTACTGACCTGTTTAGGTTATGTTCTAACTTAGATTAGGTTTAACCTGGGTTAAGTATAGGTTTAATTTAAACAAGTAGAAAACCTGCTTTTCACTTTATCCTCCTCCCTTCCTTCGATTAAGTGCTACCTTAGGTGCAGCTAACTTTCAATTTTGATTTAAATGCCTGACCCTTGGGCACTTACTCACGAGTAGGACGCTGCTCTTACTCACGAGTAGGACTCTGCTCCTGCTCAGAGTAGCCCTATGTACCTCCCTTAGGTGCTAACTTTCAATTTTGATTTAAGGTTGCTTTAAAGGTAAGGTTAAGGTTAGAAGACAGGGAGTTAGAAAGACAAAGCGTTACAATGAGTACACTTACCTCCTCCTCCTCCTGCTCCTCCTCCTCTCCTTCTCCAAAACTCAGAGATCTCCTTGCCTTCTCCTCGCCCAGATGCTAAACTCTTGTGCCTTACCTGGCACTTAGTTCCCAGAGGCACTTGGTGTCCCAGAGGCCACACGCGTCTGCATGATGCAAGTGCAGCCCTTTCAAATGTAGTTGCCATTTAGAAAGTGGCTGCATATGGGCATCTACTGGCTATTATCCATAAGTATAGGTGTTTCTGGTAAGATAGGATTACAGTCTGAGGGCCCAATCCTGTGGCCTGCGCCATGCCTCTGTGGCTTGGACCACAGTTGCAAATGTGCCGTAAGGCTCGTTTGCGGGGCTTACCGCTGGGCTCCCGCTGGAGCTGGCTCAGCTCCGGCTGGTGCTGAGCCACCATCTGGCGGGCACCCACGTTCCAGGCTCAGCTCCGGCTGGTGCTGAGCCACCATCTGGCGGGCACCCACGTTCCACGGCTCAGCAGTGCCTGCGACTGCCAGGCTGCAGAACAGGAAATGGGGCCGGGACAGGGGCTTTCCAGGGAGGGGGGAGGTCAGCATGACGCAGGGAGGGGGCGGGAAGGCCGGCATGACGCAGGGAGGGGGGTATGCCAGAGGCGTGCCTGGGGGCGGGCGGGAGGAGGATCCGCAGAGCTCTTTTCCGCAGGATCCTAGGTGTTCATGAAGGCTGCGTGCCTTACATGAGCACCTTTACTTTAGTGGCACCCAAAGGGCACCACTAAAAAGAATAACCCCATTGCGGGGCTGCCTCCCTTACCCGGAGGAAGGGGAAGAACATGCCCTACTCCTGAGGTGTCTCCCATGGTAGCGTGGGAGGCGCTGGATTCCGCAGCAGCCCTCACAGTGCCGCCATGCTGGGGCTTCCCAGGCAGCTCAGGATTGGGCTGCCCATTAGGATTGGGCTGTCAGTCTTACTGAACACTGTGGGTTTACTTTGGTGTAAGGTTAATAACACCATTTTCAAACCTACCCATAACATCTCAACACAGTAGATTATGCAACACCTGTGATATATTAAGTATAGAAATTACTGGAAAGCAGGCCACCTCTCCCTCTCTGATCCTTTTAAATGATAGAGGAAAACCCAAAGTCATTTCCAGGGTTAGGCAGAACACAGCATATCCATGGCTTTAAAGATAAAGATGCAAGCTCTACCATGTTCAACATCTTCCCTGCAGAAAGAGATTGATATGGAAAGATACATAAAGCCAGCACTCTGTCTCGACATAAACCATAGCAAAGGGATAGTGCTATCTTCCTCCTTGGGACTAAGAAAACTGGCTCAACTGCACATGTAGTTAAGATAGGTGCATGTCCACAACCATCACCTCTCTTCTCATAGTAGCTGAACCTATGATGTACCAAATAATTTTACAGCCCAATCCTAACTAACCCCCCCCCCACCAATGCAGCCACACCAACAAAGTGTGCACTGAATCAGGGAGGCAGGCCCACAGGTCTCCTTCAGGTAAGCCTCAACTGCCTCAGTTGGTCTTCTTGGATCTGCACCAGCTATTTTGCTGGCACAGAACCAAGGAGAGTAAGGCAGAGGAATGGAGGTTGTAATGGGGATAACAACTTGGAGAACAGCATTACTGCTGGAATCCATTCCACCTCCTGCCTATCTCCTCCCTGCCCCAAAACACCCCCATTCCACCCTCCCACCCATCACCCACCTCCTCCAATAGCTTAGCTGCCTCAGTGCAGGTCCCCCTCTCCAGCGTTTTGGAAGCCCAAAACAGCCACTGGGTCACACTGTTTGTGATGCTGTAAAGGCATGTACACTGGCATATGTGCCTTTATAATGTTGCAAGGACTAGTTAGGATTGGGCCCTTAGTGTTGGTAAATTGCATGGGTGTTATTCAGTCATGCATGTATATAGATCTAAGTCCTTTAGTGGACAGATGCTAAATTATCCAAGTACTTTTACCAAAGGTTTGTTTCCCCCCTCCTCCTGCCACGTAAAAATTGCTATATTTTTAAAGCTTAAATGGTGGATCTGTGACATTCTGTAATGTTTTTTTTTTTTTAAATCAACAAATTTTAATATACTTGAAATTGTTTCTAGCTGGCTCTGGGACTGCAATGAAAAAAAGTCAAGATAATTTTTAAAAAATGGATGGATATAGACCCAAGACACTAGAGTAGGAGATAGGTGTGGGTTTTTAAGTTTGGTGCAGACACTAGAAGGACATGCAGTAATATAACCATTTTATGCTATTTGCTACAGATTTGTTAACATTATTAAGAACCATAAGGACAAAAGATTAGACATGAAAATCACAACTTCTCTCATTCATGCTCTCTAAAAATTTCTCTGTGTTAGACATCTTGGATTTTCACACCTACAAACTGAATTATTAGATTTAGGATAATGCTAAAATCTTCAGTGATGTTCTTTCTGCATTACAAATGGGCTATTAAATCAGTGAAGTGCCAATCAAGTGCTTTTGTGTGCTGAAAAAAAAGGTTTAACAAAAGGATTTTTGCAGGCCTCTCCTTCTCACACTATAGTCGGTGTCACCTATATATGATAATTGCAACATATTTTTGTAGTAAGAGCAGCCAAAAATTGAAAAGAACATGATTCTTCCCCCCTCTTTTTTTCTGAAGTCATAATCAGAGCATCCCTCATATTTGGGGCTTTATTAAAATGTCTAAGGACATCTAATGTGCCTAAGCAATCCTTTGTGTGAAATTTTTGTTGTAACAAGAAGAGTGAATGTGTTTAACGATTCCAACAAAGAAACGACACACTGGAACTCTGGATTGACTTCAGTGCTATACAGTTTATTCAAGGGCTTCTCAAACTAGGGTGTTGCAATGCCCCAGCCTGAGGGCCCTGGACTCTGCCCCCTTAAGGGGCAGGGGTGGGGGGAGGCAGCAACACGATCCCAAAGATCACATCGCTAAGAGGGCTGGAATGCACTTACCAGTCCCTGCAGCAGTGTCCTGGGGGTGTGGCGAGCCCTGCACGGAGCATCTGCAGGGCTCCCCATATCTTCAAACGTGAAAGCGCAGCAATCACGCTCCACCTTAGCAAAACTAGAAAGACTTCCTGGCCCCATTGTCATCCCCACTCCCCCCAGACTTAGTGGTTCTCAAACTCTCCCAGAGTTTGAGAACTACTGGTTTACACCCTTATATGATGCGACACTACTGAGCTAGGGGTGAACAGACTTCCTCCCTTCTGTAATTCTTCCATGTGTTGGTTCTGCTCCCTTTTTTGCACTACTTTATATCTTCAAATTTTACAAACAGAACTTCCAGATTTCAGAAACACTGTATTTGCAATTTGCTCTTGCTACACTTTCTGTTCCTTTCATTCTTGTGATTTTTAAAAATTTTATTTTAAAAAGTTAGCTTTTAAAATAGACTATGCACATGAACAAGTGTGTGTATTAAAATAAGGACTAAAACAATAACCATGCAATTGTGCAGGTAATTGTATTAGCATTTCTTTTAGATAATGGAAAAGTTCTTACTTAGTGTAGATCTTAGTGTGGATTAATCTCCATTCTTCTTAGTTAATGGAAAGGGTCCAATTGTTAGTCTGCATGCTAGATCTGCATTTTGTGTTCCCTATTCCTTTAAAAGAGCAAAGTTCTTTTATTTATTTATTTGTATTAATTCAAGTGCACATGCACTTGCCTTTTCCCTTATTAAAAGGCTGAGGAGGATGTGGGTTAATCTCCATTTAAAGCCTGACCTGCCTGCTATTGCTCATCTAATTGTCCATTTAAAGGCACCTCAAGGCTCATCTTGCAAAGGAGATAGAAAGAAATCTGGTGCCTATCTTTTTTTACAAGATGAGCTCTAGTAAGCCAAAGAAACCTTTAAATTGTCAGTTTCCATGAGCAATAGGAGGCTAGTTAGGTTTAAAATGGAGATTAATCCACTCCTTGTACCCAGTCCATGTTTTAATTTCTTTTTAAGGGGAAGGGTATATGCATATGCACTTCCATGATACATTGTTTTTAAAGTCTCCACTCCTTTAAAAGAGTGGGAACAACATAGACCAGGATCTGAAGTGACATGTAAACCATTGTGACCACTATATACAACAGGAATAAACTTAAACACGTTACTTTATACTAAAATAAATCATTGGTCCCCTTTAGCCTAGAATTGTCTATGCAAGTGGTTCTCAAACTTTTTGGTCTCCAAAGACCTTTACACTTCTAAAAAATTATTGCAGTGCCCCAAAGAGCTTTAGTGGAAAGGAAACAAACATTTTAGTGAATATTTGTTTATTCGTTAAATCAGCATTTCTCAATGTGTGTTGGTGAAGCCCCAGGGCACCAAGAAATACACACTAAGAAATGCTGTTCTACACTGATTGGCAGCAGCTCTCCATAGTATCAAGATAAATGTTGATGCAATGGTGTTTTAATGTGCACAATTGGTCATGGCATCACTAAGCAAAATAGAAAAAAACAATTGGACAAATAAAAGTAATAGAAAGTGCAGCAAAAACATGTATAGCAGCCTTTCAGATTCTTGAAACCAAATTAGAGGAATGAGAAAGAGCACAGTGCTGAGTTTCAAAACCGCAGTAATTCCTGGCAGGGGAAAGGCAGGGACGAGATCCCCAAGATTAAACCACTCAAGGGGGCTGCAGGGACTGGGGAACACTTACCAGTCCCTGCATCAGCCATCCTGGGGTGCAGGGAGCCCTGTGCGAACATCTGCAGGGCTCCCCAGGTCAGCAGAAGTGAAAGTGGAGCTATTGCGCTCCAATTCCAATTTAGCAAAGGCGGGGTGCGATCACTTCACTTTCATTTTGGAAGCATTTGGGAGCCCTGGAGACACTCACGCAGGGCTCTCCGCACCCTCGGGAGGATGCAGGAGGCTCTGGTAAGTACAGCCAAGCCCTTACGGTTCCCTGAGCAGCACGATCCTAGGGATCACGCCACTGCCTCCTGGCTGTCCCTGCCCCTTAAGGGGGAGGCCAGGGTCCTCAGGCTGGGGCGTAACAACGCCCCAGTCTGAAAACCTCTGGCATAGTGCATTGATGCCACTCCATAACCAGGACATGGAAAAATGGGACTGCTAAATCCAGGGGAAAGTCAGAGATACCTCTTCTAATGGGCAGCCCAATCCTGCACTCCCGTGGCACGCGGCTGCAGCAGCACATGAAACTGCTGCCACCGCATCCAGCACGCCCATGGCAGTCACGGGCAGCACCTCAGGAGAATGGGACTTTTGTCCCCTTCTCTCAGGTAAGGGAAGTAGCCCCATATTGGGGCTACTCGATGAGAGAAGAGCATTCGTGCAGGGTGCTGAGCCCCACACAAATGCTCTGGATCCGGTGGACTGGAGCTCCACTGGACCCACCTCCCTTCCTCCCTGTTCCCTCCCCCTGGCACTCCTCCTTCCCGCCCTCTCCCTGTCTCCCCCCTCCCCGGAACCCCTCTTCCCCTCCCACCTTACCACGGCTCAGCAGTTCATGCGACAGAGGCCAGGCGCCTGCCCGGCACTAGCCCAGCACCAGTCAGAGCTGGGCTAGCATGGGTAATCGCCCGGCAGTAAGCCTTGCAAACGTGCTTTACAGCAGATTTGCGACAATGCACGCTGGCTATAAACTGGCACATCAAGCCCAGGATTGGGCTTTAAGCCATTTCTGCCTAATACTGCATATGTACAACAGCGATAACGTGTATACCTGTGGGCTGGGCGGAAATGGGTTAATGGCCATGATCTTAATGGCACACCAATATCCTCACCAATATGACAGTGCAGCGTTTCAAGCAGGCTCACAAAAGTACTACATATTTTACCACATACATGACTAGTCATTTGCAGCACATCAACAACAGCAAAGAAAGGCACAAACAGTTAGAGCTGCTCCTTTTGAATGTAAGCAATTTTACACAGGCAATCTGGTGAGTTACTGCTTATAAGCCTGGGGCAGTAAAATTTGTAGTGTCTCAGAATTAAGGAACTCTGAAATCTTTTCTCTTTCTTAGGATAAAATATCAAAACATCTAATTAAATATTTCTGCTTTCTAAATATTAAGGTGTGCAATCTAAGTTGCAACCAAGATGCAGCATATTTTGAAAAGCACTCTTCAAAGATTCCTGAGGATATTATATCTCCAGACCTTCTTTAAGGCTGTTTGCCAACTTCATTTGGAGAATACTGGTATGTATCTGTCAAAATGTTCATGTCATTTTCCCCAAGTTAGAATGTATACTTAAATTTCAAAAGGCAGTGAAGATACATAGACAATAGCATCAACCAACCCATGCTTCAGCTTTCTCATCTATTAAAAGGGAGGATATTTTCTACCACAAAGAGCTTTTTCACTTTAATTTATTAATGTTTGCAAAGCCAATTGAGACCTAGAGACATAAATCGCTGTTGAAATGCAGAGTCTTATCCTCTTAATTTTAAGATATGATTTGTATATAAAAAATACACTTCAGAAATTCAGATTCTACTGTAAATAATCACATTTCTGAAATAAAAGCTTTTTCCTCTTCCCATAGCTGCTCTTTGATGTTGAAATTTAGCTTCCGGGGCTTCTCTTAGTTCTAATTCATTTTACCAGCTCACAACTGTTATTGCATCTAAATATGCTTAGATTGTTTCAGTGTTTAAGCAAAAAGAAAAGCTTAATTTTGCAAAAGGTGTTTCTACCACAACTACTTCACTCTACCTCACCATGAAAGCCAGCGTGAGAAGTTAAACCATTAGTTACTAAAGAGGTAAGTGCCTCAGTTTTCCTTCTGTACGGAATGCAGAATCCTTCTCAGTAGAAGGGATTAAATAAGAGCAGAATACACCAGGAAGTGTTCTAAGCAAGCTTCATTGACTTGAACAGGAGTTGTGCAAGTCCACACTACTACTCTCACATGGCTCCCATTCAAATCAATGTGGTTTGCTCATATGAAGTTGTCTAATATTCAGACAGCTGATCTATCAAATTCAGTATTGCCTATGCTGATTAGGAGCAGCTGTCTGATTCTGTTTCTGATTGTGATCTTTCTCAGTATAACTAGAAATGCATGGGAACTGAATCTGGAACCTTCTAGGTACAAAGTTTGGGCTCTACCACTGCCCATCATAGAGGGGCTTTAATAGAAGCTCAAGAAAATATTACATGACAAAGAGGTGTAGGATTATCTTTAAATCAGTAGTTATCAAGTTCAAATATCAAAATAGCTGCAAAAAGTGGACCAATGGCTCTTTAATTCTCCATCTCACTCACTGATGAAAAATCCCCTCGCCAATGAATCAAATTAAGACACATTGGTCTACTTTTTCAGCCACAGTTGCACCTCTTCTTATGTGAGAGTTATGTTCCAAAGTGCATAAAGCTAAAATGGTGTACTGGGGGCCCATGTTATCCACGGGTTCGGCATTCATCCGAATCTTCAGAATCCGCGGGTGCCAAAAGTCTCCCCCCAACCTCCAAGCCCAACTGGAACTATACCCTGGTAAAGCCTGGAGGCTTTCGGACAACTACGGAGGCCACATGTGACTGCCCATGGCTGCTACAGGCATCAGAATGCCCGACTATACAAAAAAAAGCAACTTCCTGTTTTACAATAAAACCGGAAGCATCTATTTTAATGCCTTATAAGGCATTCTGAGGCTCAGGGAACCCTCCGGTTGGGTTTGGAGGTTGGGGGGTTTTCCATATCCACAGGGGGTTCTGGGAATGAAACTCCCACAGATAATAAGGGGCCCCTGTATACTCAAAATTACATTGAAAATCCCTTACATCCAGAAAATACATACTGTCTCTTTAATAATTATAAGAGACAGGTGGGAACTGAGGTAACAGCAACTTTATTCTCCCATCTCAGGCATGTTTTAGTATGTGAAATTGCTTTCACTGTTTAAACTGTGGTTTAGTGTAGCTGAATTCACACAAATCAACTGTGTATAAGACGAGGAGCAACTGAATTTTGATTCAGGCATGACCCTAGAAAAAGGAATAAAAAGAAACCATTTTTAAAAAGACCTTTCCTTCTAACAATTAAGTTTCATTTATTAATTTATACGCCACCTTTATGTACACTCAAGGTGTCTTATGTTGAAATAAAATGACAGTATGTTAATTAAAGCTGTCATCATTTGAAGACACAGCAGAATAAACACACATCCAGGGAGACTACTTTAAAATTATTTTAAAGGATCCTCTAAAGCAGGGGTGCTCAATAGGTGGATCGCGATCTACCGGTAGATCGCGAGGCAAAATGAGTAGATCGCAGAGTGCCGACCCCCCCCCTCCTTCAGGTGCCTCTGGGAGGAAACGCCAGGAGTAAGGCCCATTGTACTCAATGGGGCTTACTCCCAGGTAAGTGTGGCTAGGATTGCAGCCTCACAGCCTAATCCTAGGCATGTCTACTCAGAAGTAAGTCCTGTTATACTCAGTGGGGCTCAAGGTACACCAACATACATTGTACACATAAATGTTATATGTTATGATGGCACGAACATTGTAAAAAAAACTCTGGTAGATCTCCGGGCCTTGCTGGGTTTCAGAGTAGCTCTCCAGCCAAAAAGGTGTGAGCACCCCTGCTCTACAGTCTTCACTTTCCTTCTGACAGCTGTGACGGGGGCAGCTGTATTTCTAGGGAGGCTACTGCACAGGTGCCAAGAAGGTACTGGCCTTCATAGATACTCTCACATTTCCAAATGGAGGTATAACAGGACTCTATAAAATGATCAGTTTATTAAACTGCAGATTATCTCAAAATTGTCATTATACGATATGGGTAATACGCAAATTTATTTACATATAAAAGTTTATGATTAAGTAATTTCTGCCCAAAGTTGCATATACGCAACAGGGACCAAATGTGTACACCTGTGGGCTGGCAAAAATGGGTTAACCAGAAAGTCTTAAAGCTGTTGACTGCCATAATAGTAAAACTTAACCCATTATGTTTTTTAAGATATTATAATATTTCCAATAGGAGAGTACTATACATATATATCCTGAGTGCCAGAACTGAAGCCTAACAGTGCAATCCTTGCATGTTTCCTCTGAAGTAGGTCCTACTGCTTTTAGTGGGGCTTACTTCCAGATAAGCATGCAGTGGATTACAGCCTAATTAACTGTAATCAATTGTAAAAAGAAAAAAAAAATTCTCAAAGTCACCGCAGCATAAATGGCTGAAAGACAATGAGCCATGTCATGAATGAAGAGTGTCTTTGTCTTTGAAAGGCCATCTTTTTATCTAGTCAACTGAAGACTAAGAATAGTCCATACAATATTAACAAATTTCCGAACAGAGGATGAAGACTTTAAAAAAAAAAGCTGATAAGTTAGTATATACTATTTATTACTAAAAAAAAAAAAATACATAGGAAGGGGAGTGAAATGGTCCTGTGGTATGATCCAATGCCGTTTTCAGTATATATACTGTAATCATCTCTTGAGCATTTTATGTGTGTAGCTATTTAAACAATAAGGGTGAAACTTTAAGAATACTGTAAATGTGTTCTTTTAAGAAATCAATAAAAATATAATATACAACCATTTAGCATTTACCTATGGGGAAAATTTTTTTTAAAGCAGAAATTATATCCTTTCAATATTAATATGCTTATACTATACATGGAATGTTTGCCTTCTGAAAGCACAGCTAATCATTCATACAAGATATTTCATCTCCACCGAATTAATGTCTGATTCAAGCATTAGAAAAAGCAAGGGAGCTTCCACATCCCAACATTTTATCCTATATGTGGGATGTTTTACTCCATACTGAAATGGTGACCTCTATTAGAAGAAAAAATTAATTCCCTTTTTTTGGATTGCTTAGTTTTAAAATGTCCTACAGTATTTGCAGATAAACTGAAATAGTATTTATTGGGCCACAAGCATACCAAATTTCAACTTCTTGGTAACCTGGAAGAACATGAACAATTTTGGAATTACATTTCTTGCTCTAGTGATGCTTCTTCACCTCCCTCTGGTGCTACTTGGTGTGTGCAAACTTTTAACACATTCTTGTAAAGGGTTGTAAAGGATTATCAACACTTCCAAATGTTTATCTGATGCCATTTGAACGTCACAATTTCCATGGCTTTCATTCATAGTCATTTATTGGGACAGATAGATAAGTGTTTGTGACAACTCCACATGTATCCCTACATTTATTTAAGGGACTCCTGTGAAGTTCTAAAAATAATTGTGCAAGATACTATGATTTGAGGGGGGATCAGTACCTTCTCTAGGAATTTAAAGGCCCCAGATAAGGTACCATTAATGGAACATAGTGGGGCAAAAAAATCAAAACTTCACATACAGTATAGACTAATGGGTTCTGAGCTGTCTGTGACAGATCATGAGAGATCTTGGGGTTCTGGCTGACAGTATCGACCCAGTGCACGGTGGAAGATGAAGGTTCATTCCAATTCCATGCTCACGATCATTTAAAAAGAGGATTGAGAATGTAACAGCAAATATAATACCATTGTACAAATAGATGGTAAAGCCGCATCTGGGGTACTGCATACAGTTCTGGTTGCCACATCTCAAAAAGGACATTGTGGTGCAGAAGAGAGCAACCAAAATGATTACTGGGCTGGGGCACCTCCCTTATGAAGAAAAGCTACAACATTTGAAGCTCTTCAGACTAAAAGAGGTGCCTGAGGGGGACATGATTGAGATACACAAAATTATGCAGGGGATAAATAGAGTGGATAGAGGGATGCTCTTTTCCCTCTCACAATACCAGAATTAGGGGACATCCACTAAAATGGAGTGTCGGGAGAGTTTCTTTACCCAGCATCTAATTAGTCTGTGGAACTCCTTGCCGCAGGATGTGATGATGGCGTCAGTTGAGATGACTTTAAAAAGGGATTGGACAGATTTCTGGAGTAAAACTCCAACATAGGTTACAAGCCATAATGGCTATGTACAGTCTGAGATTAGCTGGTTATTTAAACCCTCAGATACACACAGTCCATCCCCCGTCCCGTCCCCCACACACAGATCATGTTTAGAATTCAGTGCACATTACGAAAAGAAAGATCCAATGCTTAATAACTCAGAAAAGTCTTGTGCCAAACAAAATGTAATGGTTGATAACAGGTGGACCCCAGTATTAGGTACAAACTAATGGCAAAATCTATCTATCTATATAAATGAATGTCCTGACTGACTCATCAACGCCCAGCCCAAACCCTTGGACATAGAAACATGAAATTTGGGGAGTATATTCCTTCGATGATGTAAGGACCCACTTAGAAGAGATTTTTAGAAATACGACCCCTAAAAAGAATTAAAAGGAGTAAAATGTGTTTTCACAGATTCCTCAATATCTCTTAGGCCGGACAAGATAGCAACTTGGTTTTTTGCTTACAAAGGTTACCCATACAAATGCTAACAAACATAATTCTGTTTTTCGCCCTAATCAACCCCTAAAGGGATGAATCTAAATTTGGTAGTAAATTACAGAACCCTTCCTGTTACTTAGGCCTGGCTGGCTTTTTCCCCTGTGCTACTGCCTGAGAGAGGCCTGTGGACTACATGGCAACTGAGGCTAGGCAGGCCCTTGTAATTTAACCCTTTTAAAGTCAGTATGGCAAGGAGTAGTAACAGTAAAATATCAGAAAAATGGCAGTCATTTTAGTGTTCACTCTGAACAGTAAAATGAAGTGTAGTTCTGGCTCAAAACGAAGTTGTGATACCCCAAGATTTTGACAAGCCTTTCTCCTGAGAACTTGTGCTATCTCCATTCCTTGCTCTGCCTATCCCTCTATTTCAGTGAGAGGAGAGTTAGGGAGGGGCACTAGCTCAAGAGTTGGGTGGTGCAGTCTCGCTTCCCTCACAAGAGGCACTGCTCTGCTTATCCCTATGTTCCAGTTGTGTGGCAGAGCTGTGTTGCCTGACATGGGTAGTTGTGCTAAATTTCAATTGCTTGTGGCAATGAAAGCAACATTTATTAGAGTCAAAATTGATTTAAAGTATAGCGAAGCATAGGTATAATGCTAGTATCCTATATACAGGTGAGGCCACCGTATCCACGGATTTTGCATCTGCAGATCTGGTTCAACATGGGTCCCCCCCGGCCGTGTGTGGAGCCAGACTTGGCCCCATGTGAGCCCACTGGAGGTGACCGGAACTGTGCTCTGGTCGCATCCGGCAGGCTTTCTGGAGGCCCACTGCCTCTGGGGGTTTCAGAATGGTCGTTTTGGCTGAAAAACCAGAAAACTGGAAGTGACGTTTTTATGACGTAAGGCATAGTGAGGCCAGGGGAAACACTTCAGGGGCTGCAGTTAGACTTAGGGTGCAATCCTAACCCCTTATGTCAGTGCTTTCCAGCACTGACATAAGGGCAATGCAGCTCTGAGGTAAGGGAAATAACATTCCCTTACTTTGAGGAGGCCTCCGTGAGTGACACCCAACTGCAGGATGCAGCACACATCCCATTGGCACCGCTATGCCAGTACTGGAAAGTACTGACATAAGGGGTTAGGATTGCGCACTAAATGTACTGCATCATTACAAATGATGGAGTAGTATAACAAAAGCCTTGCTTCACCTTACCAAAGATAGTTTATAAGGTAGAATGATCCAACACTGGAATCTTTCAGTTTCTAGAAGTTATTCCATTAATCAAGTAAGACACAAATTTAAAACAGGATTGGGAAAATAGTCCCATAAAATATTTACTTACTTACAGGATTTATATCTGTTTTTCCAAGAGATTACCAAAATGGGTTACAAACAGAGCAGTAAATAAATCAGTTAACACTGGTTAAAGGATTCTACTGTTAAGAGTGGGAGTACCCACTTTTTTATCCACCTAGTGAACAAAAGATTGATCCAAATGTTTTTTGCAGTATTCTGTGTCTGTTAATTGTTAAACTGAGCGAAACAAAAAATTTCAACAGCAACAGGGAATCAAATGTATGACTAAAGTTTTTCCTGTCCTAACCTGACCACTTATGAAAGCGTGGCAACTTATGCTTCATTGGTGGAGATGTGGTTTTTCAGTTATAATGAAATGAAATCACATAACACCACTTCCTGCACTTCTGAATTTTATAAAAAGAAAAAAAAGAAACACCAAAATCTCACCCAAAAAAACTGTTTTCCAACACCTCTACATATTAATCACTGTAGGATGGTTGGCTAGACGAGGATACATGTGTGTGCATAGGAAATGCATCTGCCAACACTATACCACCTATATCACCTCCCTACTACACTTTTAAAGCAAATACAATTAAGAATTATAATTTATAAAAATGTGCCCTTGGAATAAACACACAACACCACTTTCTGCACTTCTCATTTTTTTGTCAAAAAACAAAATCTGCAAACAAAATAAAACCAAAAAAATCATACCTCTATTCATTAGCAATTGTGCGTACAGGGAACACATTGCCAAAACAAATCTCCCTTTAAAATCATGCTGAGGTCTGTTTCTGAGCAATCTGAATTTAGTAATGGGCTAAGGTGATTTTGTAGCCTGCACAAGACAGTTTGCATCCCATGCATACTCAGAGCAAAGTCCTATATGACATATTCTCAAGTAAGTGTGCATGAGACTGCACACTAAATCCTACTCCCTTAGAATAATTCTAGTTTGTTATCTTTGTGTATCCAAGACAGACAATACTGGACTAATCTTAGGGTCGGGTCTTGCAAATTTATTTACATGCATTTCCTCTCTATGTAACTTAACTCCATCTTGCCCCTTTAGTGCAGTTTGTATCTTCTCTCCCACATACACACAAATTCAAAATCAGGAGTTGGGGAATGACTGTAAAAGACAGGGAGATAAATCAGAGCAGAGTTTCTCTCTCCTACCAAGAAGCTAAATTTTTATGGGTGGTCAGGAAAGAAGGCAAAGCTCTGTTCACAAAACTACAGAGAAATGGCAATTAGCCAAAGGTGAAAAAGCCAACACAAAGAATGTGTCTCCCCATATCCTCCACTCCTGCCTAAACTCACCAAGGTTGCCTCTTGCCCAGACATACAGCCTGAATTCTACCGCCTTGAACAGAAAGTCTATAAAGATCATATGGACAGCTGAAGCAGCCCATAGAAGCTCAGAGGAAGGAAGTTCCCTGATTGCCTGCAGCCAATCTGGTGACAAAGGGTGGGATCACCGCACTCCAGCTTTAACCCCTTTCAAGCTTGCAAAGGCTATCAAAGTCTCAACCAGGGACAGACCTGGTGCTTGGCAGATGATTGCCAAAATCTTCTAGGGCAGAGGGCTCCCCCCCCCCCAACACAGGACAAATGCCTTCCACTGAACATGCGGCTTCCTTTCATTAGGCACCAACTTCAGTTCAATTGCAGCACTTGACACTTTTTTAAAAGTTTGCTTTTTGTACATTTAACACTTCTATGCATATTTAATCAGAAGTGGGACCGACCAGGCTTGCTCCAAGTTAGATGCCCACTTTCCAGAGAGTAAGGCTGCAATCCTATGCACACTTTCCTGGGAGTAAGCCCCGTTGAATGCAATAGGACTTACTTCTGAGTAGATATGTATAGGACAATTCACAGCTGAGTGGGATCCAGCAATCCCACTGACTGGGACTTCTTTCCGAGTAAACACACATGGGACTGGGTTGCTGTTGGTTGACAATGCTACCTAGGAAGTATTCCCCCCCCCCCTGCTTCCCTGCTCATCCTGCAACTGTTTTTTCTTTTTAATCCCTGGACCACATGCACTTAAAAGCATTTTGCCTGAAAGGGAGGCAGCGCCCTGAAGCTATCCAAGAACACTAGGGGGGGAGGCGGCTGGGAGAGACAAAAAAAGCTGGGGGGGGGGGAGAGAAACTCAGGCTGAGGAGAGGAAGAAAAGGGGAGGGGAAAGAGAAACAAAATGCACTTAAGTCCACAATCCTGTACACACTTACCTGGGACTGAGTCCCACTTAAGTCATTGGGGCTTACTTCTTGGCAGGCATGAATAGGTCTGTGGTAATAATAAGCAGCCCCAAGACTTGTTATTCCTTTTGCTCCCCCCCCCCAACTTTACAGTCTGTTTCTCTCTACGCGCAACCGTGTCTGTGTGTGTGTTGTATGTTTCTCCTTGTGTAGATGTCCTGCGAGCTCAAAGCAACAACCTTTCATACATCGGACAAAGCGATGCTACGCCTGGTACCCAAGAGAACCTGGTGCCACAGGAACAGCACAGCGCAGCCCTGGCACGTTCACCTGCTTCCAGTCAGTCCCAATGCCTTCAAGGGGACTTGGGCTGCAAACCTGTCCACACTCACTTGGGAATAAGCCCCATTGACTACAATGGGGCTTACTTCTGAGTAGACACGCACTGGGCTCTGAGGCTGCAGTCCTATCAATACTTACCTGGGAGTAAGCACCACTGGCTATAATGGGGCTTAATTCTGAGTAGACACGCAGAGGATTGGGATCTTAGTGTGCAGTCCTGTCCACACTTTCCTGGGAGTAAGCCCCATTGACTATAACGGGCTTACTTCTGAGGAGACATACCTATGCTTGGGAGCGCCCAGTCCTAGGCATGTCTCCTCAGAGTAAGCCCCGTTCTAGTCAATGGGGCTTACTCCCAGGAAAGTGTGGAGAACTGCAGCCTTACTCCCAAGCAAGCGCGTGTGCTGCAGCCTGAGGCTGTGATGACCCCCACCATGCTCTACCTGGGAGTAAGCCCCATTGGAGTCAGTGGGGCTTACTCCCGAGTAGACATGCCTCAGGACGGTGCTGCGAGCCCTTCCAATGAGGTCTCTGGGCTGCCCCCCAGAGTGCTTGGAAAACTTTCCCCCCTTCTGCCCCCCCGCCTTCTTAACGGTCTCCTCACACCACCTCTCGAGGAGGCGGCGCTACGACCGACCACGCCCCCTCACCCCCCGCTGACCCCGGAAGCGCGCGCTACCTCTCTCATCTTCTGTCAGCCTCCGCGGCAATTCAACACTTCGGTGCGATACCCGTCCGCCACCCTCCCCTCAGGCGGCGCGCACATTGGGCGCCTAGTCCCGCCCACCCGCTCCGCTCGCGTCCCCCATTCGCCGGCGGCCCTGCCACTCCCCCGCGAAGCCGCTTCACCAAACAAAAATAAAACCCTCCCTCACCCGCCAGTCTCTGTCGTCTTCCCATTGGAGCGGCTCCAGCTTTTTTTAATCCGCTATGTCCCCGACGGATTGGCCTGTTCGTCCGTCAATCAAGCAGCACCGACGCTGTCATTGGCGGACATCCGCGCGATTAAGGAGGACCCTCGCGTTTTATTTGTCCGTGCGCAGCGCCGCGGGCGAAATGATTGGCTGAAAGCGATCCCCCGCCTTCCACTGCCTAGCAGGTTAGGTTGCGAGGCTGTCCCCCCTCCCCTTTTCTACGCATTTCTATTTCTCCCTTTATTTATTTATTTTCCTCATAAACTTAAATGACCTCGGAGGGGGCGGGGCCACGTCGGCTCTCTGGTGGGTGGAAACCAATAGCAGGCAGGGTGAGGGAGGAGCCCGGAGGGGCGTCGACCAATAAGAACGGGTCATCGTTTTGAGATTTAGCTAAGTGCCAGCCAATCGGATTGGGCAGCTCCCGGCACGCAGCGGGTGGCGGCGACGGGCGTTGATCACTGTCTGGGCTTGGCGAGGCTGGGCTGTACCATTGACAGTGACGGGGGGATGGCGGCCGCGTCTATCCTTAGATCTACACCGCTAGCAGTGAACAGCTGCAGACTCTGACCCTCTGCCACAACCACCGGGCCACTGGCAGCCCAATCCTGTCCGCATCTTCCTGGGAGTAAGTCCCATTGACTACAACGGGGCTTACTTCTGAGTAGACCTGCATAGTATGGGGCTCAGGGGCTGCAATCCTGTCCACACTTTCCTGGGATTCCTATTGACTATAATGGGGCTTACTTCTCTGTAGATATGCATAGGCTTGGGCTCTAACATGATCATATATTTAAAATATCTATTTTTAAAAAGAGTCGGAGGGAACATTCAGACAATATTTTGATACCCCCCAAAATTGCTTATGTCATAATGTATGTGTGCCCCCTTTATCCGCTCCAATCCCCTCCCCCCCACACTATTTTAAAAACCCAGTAACAGCACAATCCTATGCGTATCTACTCAAAAGTAAGGTCCAATGTGTTCAGTGGGGCTTACTTCTGGGAAAGTGTGTATAGGACTGCAGCCTAAATGACCTGGAAGAGTTCTGCATAAGACTGCTTACTTGAACAGAACAACAAAATAAAACACAACCAGATTTCACTAATGGTAAACAGCTGAAAACCTCCCCAAGAACCACCCCTGGGAAGAGAGCCATCTTCTTATTGATTTAAAACTAGAACTGCTCTGGTTCTAGGCAGTTTTATAATAACACCCCAGCATCAATCATGCTATATCTCCCACAAACAGCCTCACTTCTCTGATTAAAAAAAAAAGAAACCATTTTACAGATAATGAACATGAGGCAAATGATTTGCCTGAGGCTGCAATCCTATGCACACTTTCCTGAGAGCAAGCCCCACTGAATACAATGGGACTTACTTCTGGGTAGACAAGCATAGGATTGTGCTTTTAGGCTATAAAATGAGCACATTATGGCAAAAATAGTTTCTGGGCCAAGTGTTTCCAGAATTAGTTACTATTCAACATTAAGAGTGCTTCTGAGCCTGTACAGAGTGCCTTTCAGTTACTGTCATTAAGTGCAGCATATGTCAATTTAATGTGGGACCACTCAGGTTAGAGCAGTGATTGTCAACCTTTTTCATCTCATGGCACACTGACAAGGTACTAAAATTGTCAAGGCACACCATCAGTTTTTTGACAATTGACAGGGCACACCATGCTGTTGATGGAGGGCTTACTTCCCCCAATGGCCCTACCAATAAATGACCAAACTCCTGCGGCACACCTGCAGACCATTCATGGCACACCAGTGTGCCAAAGCACAGTGGTTGAAAATGGCTGGTTTAGAGCATAGGAATTTTTTTTGTAACTGCCTTAGCTCTGAACACTAGAATGCTGTTTTGTCTGAGATTTTGTAAAAAATTATTTTCTACACATGAGATAATTACTTCTGAGTAGACATGCCTAGGACTGCTCTGCAAGAGGGCAACCTATGATGGGTATGCAGAGCACTGGTAAAGCATCAGTGCTAGATTTTGAAGTATAGGAACTTGTCATGATGCACCCTAATTACACCATAACAAAAGAAAGACAAACTTCAAATTTCTTCATTACAATATTTTCTTCTCCTGCCACATATTTCTGCTTTGAAACTTACTGCATTTAAAGATCTAGTTCATTTCATCCCAAACTTGAAGTGAATTTCAATAGTTTTAAAACAAATGTGTATAAATTGGAATTTAAAATGGGATATAAATAAATATAAATTACAGGTCTAGTCTATGTATGCTTACTCAGAAGCAAGCCCCACTGTGTTCACTAGGACTTACTCTAGGTGAATTTGCATAGGATTGTAGCCTTAATGTACATACTGTTTCTGAGATAGACTTTGGCCTAATTCTTTTCTTAGGCAAATTTCTCAGTTTGCCTCCTGCTGATCTTGATGCTTCTTCATGGTTAAGGTTCATTTGATAAAAGTGTCAAAGGAGTGGGTCTTCTGATGAGGTCACTTCTCCTGCTGTAGGAGGAGTCCTGGTGCCCGACTCTCCCCTTCAGCTACATCCCAGTGTAGAGTAAGGTAATGTTGTCTTTACACACAATGGTTTTCTACCTCCTTTTAACACTTCATACACCAATTTTTCTCTCCTTTTACAAACACTTTGAATACTTGAAAACAGTATACAGATTGTGTTACTGAGTGCACTGATTGGCCAAATGTCCTACATAAATATGAAGTATTGTTGTAGCTGCCTAAGGACCCAATCCTATCCAACTTTCGAGCATTGGTGCAACCTCAGTGCAGCCCTGAGGTAAGGGAACAAATGTTCCCATACCTTGAGGAGGCCTCTGTGACTGCCTCCCCACCACTGGATGTAGTGCATGCCCCATGGGCACAGTTGCACCGACACTGGAAAAGTGGATAGGATTGGGCTTTAAAATGGCAAAGTGGAGCACATTGTCATGGCAAAGGAGTTTTTATTTGTCCCTTGTCCCTTATCTTGTCCATCCTTGCACATATGTGCAGAGCTATGACAGAGAAGAAAAACAATACCGAAAAATTTAAACAGGGAACTACATCAGTGGTTCTATGAAACAAAATAGCCTTAAAAGTATTTTGAATACTTGATTCTATTGCAGGAACCAACACCACACAGACACTTTTTCAACTTCAAGATTATCCCTTTCTGTCTCTTCAAGATTGTCACCAGACATGCTGTCCCCATGATGCTGTTCTTTGGCATTCTTAATTCCCTGACAGGCTGGTGACCAAAATCCAGTGGTTACTTACCCAAAAGCTGAATTTCCAGGCTCAGCCCTGCATGGAAACTATCCTGTAATTCTGGATGTATTGAGACTGGCTATGGTTGCTCAGTGGGGAGAGTTTCTGCATGTACTTCCCACTCCCTTTCATCACTTTTTTTTTTAATGAAGCACTTATGTAGCCCAGGGCCAGTGACAGCATAAACAGGTCCAGGACTAATTCTCATTGAGCTGTGGTTCATACTGAGCTCAACAAAATAAGACACACAAGTTTGTTCAATATGTCTAGCTGGCACTTATTTCGTGCTTCAGAAACCTCCAGAAATCACCCCAAGTACCTGTCCTAAGAATGGCATTCTGTTCACTCATTTATGAAAAGGTCAGGATTGACTTTCCTTTCCCAGACTCTATATTAGCTCTCATAGGAACAGTATGGTTTATTTTAATTACTGAGATTTTATTAGGTTTATATAGTACATCCAAAAATAAAGAATAAGTACAAACAACCATTATGCACACACACAATAGAAAACACAAATAGAAGACTGGGACTTGACCTTTGTGTATGTCATGCAAAGTAGCATTTATTAACAAGAGAAATGGCAGGGGGAAAGATGGAGAGTAATTAACTCAGTGATAGAGTGTAAGGGGATGAGGAGAGGGGAATAGAATGAGAAGAAAAATAAGTTAATGAGAGAGCAAGTATCAGTTCTTCATAACTCAAATATACCGTAGTTCTCATTGAAATAACACGCAAAAATGTAAAAATTTTGGGTTATTCATTTGGCCACTACTAGGATCCATGCTTAGAAAATTAAAAAAACCAGAAACAAACAACCCCATATATTTTTTAAAAACTTATTTTTTTGTTTTAGTTTGAACTCTGGTTCATTGCAGATACATCCTGTACTTTGAGTTAAAGATTGTTGCCTTGTCTGTTTGGCGAACATTGTAGTTAATCAACATTCTTCGTTTTGGAGGAGGAATGATAATACCTGACAGAGGGTGGAATGTACAATGATTAAATGGAAGTGAAGTTTGGAGCTCAATACCCCAGATGTATGGATGCTTTATGTTGTATGTGATAGTCACTTAGTTCACAAGAGTCAAGAGTATATTATAATTAAAATGTATGTGACAATTATATTATAATTATAATTTTGTGTGACAAGAATTACACAAAAAATAATTTTGTGTGTAATTATAATTTTGTGTGACAAGAACTTGGGAACAAAAATACTCCATACATGATGCTGCCCCATAAGTGGGCATACTAGCATTTAATGTAATAGAGACATTATAACAAGAGGAAGAACTTTGTATACTGAAGATGATGTCCAATTTATGAAATGTCTGAGATTTAGGCGTGCAAACCAACAAAGAATTCTAAGGAGGGATTTTGTTAAATAGCATGGTATTTAGCATTAAGAGGTAATGAGCTATTTTATATTATATCAGCTTTTATGGTTTTGTGGCACTTCAGCTTTCCATGTTTAGTGGAACTACCCTTGGCTTCATATATATATATATATATTTACTGTATTTAGATCCCACCCTTCTCCCAAGGAATTCAGAGCACTGTATATCGATATTTATGTATTTTTAACATTTTCTCCAAGTTGCTCAGGATGGTATACATGGCTCCTCTCCTTTTTATCCTCACAACAATCCTTCACTAGATTAGACAGAGAGAGAGAAAGAGTGACTAGCTTCACATGCCCCAGTGAGCTTTATGACTAAGAGCAGAGTTGAACCCAGGAATCCTTAGTCCTAGTCCAACAGTCTAACCCAGGGCTTTCCAAAACCCAGCCCTGGGGCCTGATCCAGAGTTTGGAGAAAGCCCTCCACTCCGTGAGTGGAGCTTACTGTTCTGCCTCCTTGCCCTGCGTATTTCTAGTAGATCTGGGCACCTGGATGCTCTGGGCAATTGCGTCTGCCTGGATGTCCTGTTGCACAGCCTTTCGAGATGCCGAGCAGCAGACACAACTGCCCAGAGCATCCTCGTGTCCAGATCTACTGAAAATACATGCAGTGTGGAGGTGGAATGATAGCAGTTGGACTGCAATCACTAGTTTGGCAACTGCTGGTCTAACTCCACATCAGGCTGGCAGGTATATCGTGTCTACCAAGTTTAGCCAGTTTGTAGTGGAAGTGATCAAAAGTGTTCGTTTATTTAAATTTTTAACCCATCTTATCCCCAAACTTTAAAGGTGCTAACAAGATTATAATAATTATATAAAATTCTAATATAATATGCCATTTAAAGAGTGCCTGCTCACCCATAAGTGCTTGACTGAACAGAAAGATCTCACAGCACTTCCAAATGCTACTCAAGCCTGGCTTCTGTTGAAATTCCCCAAACTGTAGTGACTCCATGTGTGTCCTTGCTCCTTTAATTTGCTACGTATTACCAAGTGCCCATTTGGCAAACTAAGATAGAGTATGTGGAAGGAGACATTTTGTAAGATATATAAAGCTGAAGCTGTTTGAAGCTTCATAAACAAGAGGCAAACTCAACATGTTGAATAAAAAGTGAGAGGAAAAACGATGCTTCATATTCTGCCAAAGTTCACATGAGGCCAAGCCATGCCAGAGAGCACCTGCCAGACACTGGCCAAGCTGATCCCAGATTTGCTGAAATAGTGACCATCAAGATTCCAGTAAATCTGTGGGCAGGAAGGACACATAATTGTTTCCTTCTTTAAGAAGGTCAGCGTGACATGGTGGAACTGAGGCTATGAACTCATCTCTAATTTTATTGCACTGTGTGCTGTAACTTTCAGCCATGAAGCCAAGTGCAAAAGAAACTTTCCATGCCCAGAAGCTGGTTTGCAAATCTGCCATCACTTCACAATATTAGCATCAATACAGTGCCTCATGCAATCACATATTAATTGCTATACCACCCTGTGTTTTAGGGAAATGTTACCCTCATTTGTTTCTAATGCATATATTAGAATTTTAAGATAAATATTTAGCAAGGCCGCAGCTCCATCTTCTCCACTGAATAGCCTTAATGTACTCTCTTATGTAATAAAGGAATACCACAAATAATTCTCCAAAATTACAGTATGCAGAAAGTTGGAGTTTCAACAATGCGGATGTTCCCCCAAAAATGAATATGTTCAGTGAAATGATTTCATCAACACAATAGGGTATTTCTGCAGGGATATACTAAAGAGAAACACAAAGTAAATCTAACCAGCAGCCAAATCAATTTGGGATTTCTTTCTTCTGTCCTTAGATGAGGTAAAAAAGGAGTTTAACAGAGGAAAAGTATTTTTGTTAAAATATGAAGTTCGTGTTTCTTTTAAGACCCATTCTCTGAATTCGTTTTCTCTCTGTACTTCACATCTGCCACTCTCACTTTCTCTGCATGGCCACAGCTCTGTACCACAGCTCTGTTCAGCTCTGTTATCATTGTTTCTCCTTCTCTCCACCCCACAGATCTTCTCGTATCTTAACGTTTCAGCTACACCCATCTTTCAGTTATTTACCATGCAATCTTTTTTTCCTTTCTTTTCACATGGTTAATATTTTGTATCTGCTTATTTCTGTTTAATTCAAGATGTGCAGAAGACTTGCATTTATACATGAGTGACATGCAGTGAGATCCAGGCCAGGGGAGGCAACACACACTCTCCCCCTCTCCCCCCTCCGGAAATTAAAAAAAAATAAAGCTCAGTTTCTGCAACTCTCCCCCTCCAATATTTTTTTTTTTAAATCTCACCTCTTCTTCCCTCACTCAGAGGTAGGGAGAACTCAGCACAGGCCTCCTGAAGCAACAAGAAAACGGCTGCTCCTGGTGCTTTAGAGAGCTGATCCATTCCTCAGGCTCCTCCCTTTTTTATAGTTATTTTTTTTTAACAGAAGAGAAGCAACTCTTCCAGCTGCCTCCCCAGAGCTTGCTGATGCAGGCATCCTGCTATTTTTGGACTGCCTAGAAAGCTGTCCTGCTTTTTCTTTTTAAAATAGCTAGCTACGAATGCAGCTCAACCTGCTGAAGGCAACTCTTGCTGATGCCTCCCCAGACACTGATGACACAAACACTGTCTTTTTTATAATTGGGCAAACAGAGGTAGCTCTCCCTGGTTGCACAGGCATCCCTGCCTATTTTTTTCCACCATAGCAATTGAGCCACCATAGCAATGGGCAGCCCAATCCTGAGCCGCCCGGGGCACCCAGGCTCGGCAGCACCAAGGAGGGCTGCCACCGAATCTAGTGCCTCCTGCACTATTGCAGGAAGCACCTCAGGAGAAGGGGATGTTCGTCCCCTTCCCCCAGGTAAGGTAAGCAGCACCACAATGGGGTTACTCACTTTACCGCAGAAAAGGCGCTTGTGTAGGGTGGCAGCCTTCCCCCAGCACGCCTCCCTCCCACCCCCCCAGCACGCCTCCCTCCCCCCTCTCTCCCCCCCGCCAGCCTCCCCCCTTCCTGGAACGCCTCCTCCTGCCCCCACCTACCGCTCCGCGGCTTGGCTGTCCCGGAGACCTCCGAGTTGCGGAAGCTGGACAACCGCTCAGCGCTGGGCTAGAAGCGCTGAACCAACCCAGCGCTGGGCTAGAACGGGTGGGAACCTTATGGCACATTTGCGACTGTGCTCAGCAGCACAGAACCGTGCCGCCAAACTCAGGATTGGGCTATGAGTTCATTGGCAGCTCTCCTTGTTCTCTCCGTGTGTGTGTGTTGCTTGAAATAGACTGTGTGCTGCAGCAGAGAGAATCAGCTTGGGAAAAGGGAAAAGGTCCTTTTTTTTTTTTAACTTGTTGGGTCCTTTTATTTTTCTTGCTGGGTCAGGTGAGGCTCTGCCTACCCTAACTGTATATCACTATTATACATGTGCACTTGTTGCCTGCCTGGAGAGCAATGGTGGGAAGAGATGTACAACACAGCTTGTAGGAAAAACTGGTGCCAGCCCCAGTGTAACACTTCTGTATCCAGCAGGAAGAACAGTGATGCATAAGTAATGATGCAGGCATTCTCTTGTAATGGAAATGCATAAGATTCCTTGAGGAGATAGGGTGTGTTGTCAACAGTGGCCGCTTGCTCTGGCAGCAAGCATAGGATTAACTCGAAGGCTCTAACTAGCAGTGGGTATGCTGCACATACCCAGCTGCAGCCACTAGAGGCAACCAGGACATTAAGGGACAAAAGCAGCACCTGAAGAAGGGAGAGTTGGGTGGATGTAGTAGGAAGGAGCTTGGAGAGATCGGGAGAGCAGAAGGAAGGAGCTTGGAGGTGAGAGAGTTAAACTGATGGATTAATAAACTGAGGAACTAATGACTGGCTGATGGGCTAACTGACTAATGGACAGATGGGCAAATGGACTTCTGAGGATTACTGGAACAGAGACTACTGGAGGTACTGGAGATTGGTGTGTGGCTGCCATTCCCAACACCTGTTGAGGACCAAGTTGTTGCTGTGGTGGCTGGAGAAACTGCTGGCAGGAGAGGGGAGGAAGTAGGATCTCTGCAGGTTGAACAGGTGAGCTACCCTGGTGGTGGGGCCAATAGTGCTGCAGTACAGAGCTAGTGCTGTTGTTGAGATATACAGGGGAGCTAATTAACTTAAAGTGGGCATAGATTCTCTAGGTGAAGCTTGGACTGGGAATTTGGTAAAACATCTCTCATCCCTACCCCGACTTTTGATAGGTATGGACAACTGTATATGGCCCAACAAAGTGATGGGATTGGTTGCAAATCACAGATATTTGGAGGGGCCAAAAATATTTGAGGGGCATGCATATGTGTCTATAGGATGTATATGTATAGGCCTAATCAACAGCAAAGAGGATAGGTGCTGACACCAGGTTGCTGGGGCTTTGGGACAAAGGACTTCACTGGGCCCCTAATGGTGCATTGGGTACCACCACCACCACCCCCCACTGGCACTGATGGGATTCAGGGAGGCGTGTGCTCTCTGATGGGATGGGCTCTTGTCTAGTGGTGTTTGGCAAGATGGAATTGACAGAGAAATGTTATGAAGTAGTTAGTGAGGGACTTCAGACTGGACTATTAGAGCTACATCACTTTTCCTTTTCCACTAACAACAGAAAGTATCCTCTATTCTGTGTGTACCAGCTTTTTAGCACACCCCTGAAAACCAATCTGAACAGAGCTCAGTGGATGCCAGTGGCAACCATACTGTGCCTTTGGCATGCATGGAATTCATGCTGATTTCATGGGCTGAATGTTTAAAGATATGTACTGACAGTAGTGTGGCTCATCCCTAAATCCCCTCTGCCCTACTAAATAGCTAGCTGTTGGAGGGTCCTGTTATTGTGGGATGCAGCAATGGCGGCAGTAGTCCAGCAGTAACTGCCACATTGTAGAGACCCTGGACGTTTCCAAATATCCTAGTATTGGGCAGATCTTAAATGCTCTCATATGTAGAGTGTTAAACATATTCTTTTGTGAATAATATTTTAATTCTAAAGACTTATCAGTAAAGGAAAATGTGCCTTTCAGTCATGGACTAGCTTAGAAGAGGTATTTTTTCTCCTCAAAACACTGATATTCTATGACTGGTATCCGGTGACATTGTGATCATGGTATATAATAATCCATTTATTGGAAGTATAGATGTAAAATCTATATATTTCCTCCCTTTCTAAAGGAACACTATCTCTTATTATCATTTGGTTGAAAGACGCAAATGAAGTGAAAGGGAAACATATAATCTTGTTGGTAGAGGGAGAAGAAATTGGAAGCTTTTAAAGCTGGCTACATTTTAAACTGTGACCACAAAATAAACCATAGAGCCCCACCTAGTGATCAAATAACAGAAACAACATATAATGGAGTCACAAACACTTGCAGCACATCCCAATTGAGCAATACGTTTATAGGCCATTCTGGTGCAACTGAGGTCAGTGTTTGGCTCCAGATCAGGGAACTGCTTGGTCCCAGAAGAATTTAATAATCACAAATATTAAAAATATCTTATGTTAGACATTAACCAGGCCAAATGTTTAGATAGTATGGTGCCTGTGCTTTATGGAGTGAAACTCAAACAAGCAGCCTTATTTAGTAATAATTAGGATTCTGATACAGTTTCTGCTTGATCCTAGGAAGGAAGTGTTCATCTTTTCACAGTTATATGGTTACTTTGATCAGCAGTACAGATTTGTTCCTTTCAGAAATTGTTTTTTAAAAAATCATCTTGTATTACAGACATTTTACTTTAACATTTGTAGCCATCAGTTTCTAGGACTGCAGCTGGGTGGATCTAAGTAAAAACTTGTAGTTTTTGACGTAGGTGAAAAGTCCATACAGGGCATTTTCCTATTCTCTGCCATGTTTCAATAATGGGAAATTTCTGCTCCTTGTTTGCAGGTTTTCCTGATTTGGGTCGTAAATGTGAAGGTCTACAGTTTGCTTCCAGTACACATGTGTAAGCCTAGTGGAATTGAACACACTTAACAGGATGCAGCAGGGCAACTGCTGCATTCCAAGAAATACTTCTGAATTTTAGATAACAGAAATATCTCATCACCTTTACTTTTCCATATAATCACAAATAATGTTTTAACATGTTATAGTGTGGATGCTTTCAATAAGGAGGCACATCTGGTTTGATTTTTAAATCTCTCAATTGTTAATACTATTTGAAGACTTATAACACATGTGTGTAAGAAAAAAAATCCTGTCTGTTGATTTTCATGATCAAGGATCTCGTTTCTTTCCATGTCTGTTGATAGAAAGAGCTTTTATGTTATTGTGAAAATCTTTAAGTTGCTGATTTATCCAGTTTTATTTCCACTGGTGTCAGTGGAGGTATCACCTCTGCTTCTTCTGCTTTTAACATAGTCATTTTCCAGCCAATCTGTATGAAGTTTACAGACATTTGAGGATCCTCAATGGATGACATCTGCCAAATATTAGACAGATATCACAAAGAGGATCTATTTTAGCAGATTTCATTCCAGGCATAAAAGCATAACCTGATTGCTATCTAAGCAGCACTGAGGGCCCAGTCCTATTTAACTTTCCAGCTACAAGGTAAGGGAGTTACAAGGTAACTTTCCAGCTACAACTTCAAGGTAAGGGAAAAAATGTTCCCTTACCTTGAGGAGGCCTCCATATTTGTCCTGCCATCACAGGATGCAGCACATGCCCCACTGGCATGGCAGCATTAGTGTTCGAAAGTTGCATAGGGTTGGGCCCTAAGGGTGCAGTCCTAACCAAATTTCTAGCACCAAAGTAAGGGGCAATGAAGCTCCAAGGTAAGGGAACAAACATCCTCTTACGTTAAGGAGAACTCCACGACTGCCACCCAACTGTAGGATGCACTACAGGCCCCATTGGCACAGCTGTGTCAGTGTGGGAAGTTTGGTTAGGATTTGGGCTTCCTATGCACATAATGGTTCAGTATTGGTGGCCTGCATGGCTTTAAGTGCCCTTCACAGAGAAAGGCAGGATATAAGTTAAACAAACAGAACAAACATATGTTACTTGAAATAATCAGTTCTTGCTGGCCCAGTACTATTGAGCCTGTGTGAAAGCACTGTAAAGGACTACCTGCATGAAAATGCCAATGCCGCTATCTGTAACTCAGATAACTTGGGAAGCCCATGAAATGTTAAACAGAAATTTTAAGAAAATTCCAGGTGTGGCAGAGGGTATCTAGGCAGTCCCCAAATGTATGATAAACTAAAATACTGAGATTTTGGGAGGTAGAGAACGTGCCATTTTTCAAATAAACAACACTCACACACAATCATATATATCAGCAGTGTTCAAACTGGGGCGTTGCGATGCCCCAGCCTGAGGGTCCTGGTCTCTTTCCCCTTAAGGGGCAGCCAGGAGGCAGCGGTGGAATCCCCAGGATCATGCCACTCAGGGAGGCTGCAGGGGATTGGGTACACTTGCCCAAGCCTCCGGCAGCCTCCCAGGGGTGTGGGGAGCCCTGCACAACCTTCTGCAGGGCTCCCCAGGTCAGAGAAAGTGAGAGTGGGGCTATTGCGCCTCGCCTCCGCTAAACCAGAAGCGGAGCGAGATTGCTCCGCTTTCCCTTCTGATGGGGCTGCTTCCGGTTTAGCGGCAGAGCATGATCTCTCCACTCTGACTTTCCCTGACCTGGGGAGCCCTGCAGGTGCTCACGCATGGCTCCCTGCACCCAGGGATGACGGCTGCTGCAGGGACTGCAGGGTGCAACCCAGTCCCTGCAGCCCCCTGAGAGATGTGATCCTGGGGATCACATAGCTGCCTTCCCCCTACCCCTGCTGCCTCCCCAAACCCAAAGACTTACTGTGGGTTTCAAACTCCCTGAGAGTTTGAAAAATGCAGATATATATGTTTACTTGGAAGTAAGTTCCTCTATATTAAATGGGGCTTACTCCCAGGAAAGCAAGCACAGGGTTGCAGCCGGGCAGTCAAATCCTGCCTAAATCCCTGCACAGCAATGTAGCAGCATTTGTGCAGTCTCCACTGCATTCCATGGGGGATTTCCAGCTGCTGGAGGTTCCCTTGCCCCAGGGTAAGCCCTAGGAACTACTATGGGGCAACTTGGATCTATGCCAGCTCAATCGCTGGTGCAAGTCCATGTTGTTCTGTGCAGGCAGATCAGACCCAGGAAGGGATTCAGGATTCAACATGTGCTGACACCAATCCCACCCCCTGGGCCTTATCCACCCATCTCCCCCCTCTCCGTTCCACCATCTCCAACCCTGTTCCTGTGTCGGGCTTACCTACTGCAGTAGGTCTCCCAATGTCTGCTGGCACGTGCAGGTAGGCTTTGGCCTTCCCGCTGCTGCACTGGCAACTTGGGCTGCTGCAAAGTGGTTTACAGTTGATTTGTAGCAGCCTGCACCAGTAGGATGTGCATTTCACTGGCGTTACTTTCTCTCTCTCTTTTTTTTTTTTTGGATTGGGCTGTAAGGCAAGTACAGACAATAAAGTACACAAGCCTCCAAGATGTTGGGAGAGCTTCTTAGAAATTAGCCTCCAGCATAGTTGGGGTGGTAGGTACTAGAGTGGAAATTCAGTTTTTAATTAACTGCTGTGGATAGAACCAAGACAGAACTACTGCTGACAGCCCACCTTTAAAAATCCCCACAGTGCAATCTCATAGAACTGTATGAGGGCATATGGATGAGGTAGAGATGAGAAAAGGAGATAACACACATTTTGCTTCCTTAAATATTACACCAATTCCTGGGTATATCTGGGGTGCTGATTCCAAAAATGGCATCCATTTTGCCCTATCACGTCTAGTTTTGGAGATATAGTATAGCGTCTTCAGTGAATGGTTCAAGCAGCTTCCTCATGAGGAAGACTACACCATGGCTTCCTCATGAGGAAGCTGCTTGAACCATTAAGAGTGAATAATAATAATAATAACAGCATTTATCTACCGCTTTTCAGCAAAAAGTTCACAAAGTGGTTTACAGATAAAAGTTAAATAACTAATAGCTCCCTAACCCAAAAGGGCTCTCAGTCTAAAAAGATGCAGAAGAACACCAGCAGACAGCCACTAGAAAAGACACTGCTGGGGTAAGGGTGGCCAGTTACTCTCCCCCTGCTAAAGAAAAGAGGAGCACCCACTAGAAAAAGTGCCTCTTACCCAGTGAGCATGGATCCTGCTTATCTCATTCTAGCATTTGTCCTGGAACAACTGCACACCCCTAATTTATTAATTGTGTTGCCATGATTCAGAAGTGCTATTTACATGACATATCTGTGGATAGGAACTTGTGGGCATTCTCGTGGTGGCACCTGTATTGTGGAATTCCCTCCCCTTTGAGTTGCGAACAGCTTCCTCTTAATCTTCCGGTGAGGCCTCAAGACTTTTTTATTTCTGAAGGCTTTTGCCTGATGGAGGGCATGATGGTTGCTTTTTAACAATTGTTTTACTGCTGTATTTATTGCTACTGTTTTATTATCTATTTTATTATTTCTATTTTATATATTTTATGACTTTTAAATGTTGTTAGTCACCTTGGGTGCCCTTCGGGGAGAAAGGCGAATTACAAATTCAATAAATAAATAATAATAAATACTTATTTTTAAGTTCTCTCTGTAGCATTGAGAACCTTGTGAAAGAATACCCAATTGTACAGACAGTGGCTTGTAACTTGGTTTTGTCTGAGACTTTCAGCTGAATGGATGGCAGTTGGGGGTTGGCCTGTACCCGTGATCCTTCTCTTCCAGGTGTTCATACCCACAGACTTTTTACATAAGCAAAGTGTATTCAGAGCATCTCTGCAGTGGAATGTCTATTCTCTTCTATAAGCATGACAATTACTTGTGCAGAGCAATGATTTTCATTAATCAAAGTTGGAAGTACTATACTCTTGATGAGCAAGAACTCTAGAATTTGGTGCATATGGAGTCCAGGACTCTAGGAAAAAAAATGTGAAAACAGGACATTCGTATGTATCTCTTTGAAACTGGGAATCAAAGTATACCACAAAATAGTTAAGGTATTTCTAGGCCACCCAGAAGGCTGAAATTTGGAACATGTGTAGGCCAAGACAGTAGAAAGATCTGAAAAAGGACATTTGTTCTCAAACTGAGAATCAAAATACACTACCAAATGGTTAAGATATTTCTAGGCCACCCAGAAAACTGCAGTTTGGCACACATGTAGCCCAAGATGCACCAATGACTACACAAATCTGAAAGGGGACATTTGTACATCTCACTCTTAAAATGGTGGGCTCAAACTGTGTTCCAAAAATGGTTAAGATATTTCCACACCAACTAGGAAGTTAGAATTTAGTGCACTTGTTGTCCAAGATACTCTGATTACTACAGAAGTCTCAAACTGAGAAGTTTGTCAGTCACTCACTTGAAATGGATGACTCCAAGTGTATCCCCAAATGGTTGAAACTGCTTCCAGGACACAGGGAAGCTATGCAAAGGATGCTGTTACATGCCACAAGATGCTATGTTATGATTGTATTTGAAACACACTAGATGGCACTCTTCCTTTTGAACCAGTTACTAATTTACTAAACTGACAATCTTCAAAGATGGCTATAACTCGCAGTGTCCTGGAAGGACAGAGGAATCACAGATACTCTTTAGTTGTGGATGTTACAATTTTATAAAGATTTGCTTACTGTCAGCTTTGCTTGGTGGATTTCCTACATTCTAACAACTTAAAATATGTCTGCACCTTCCTAGTTACAAAATTGGTCTTCCTGTGCAGTTGTAAATCATGGCTGGTCTTAATGTGACCTGGTGAAGGGAAGCCACATTCTTTTCATAGAAAGCGACATTCAGGTTGTAGGGAGACTGATATTTACACATCAATTTACAGTGCAATCTTGAAGTTGTCAGGTTAACCTTGGCTCAGTGTTAAGGATATGTACGCTTGCAGAACTGTGTATATGTATCTATATATTTAGAAACATACTTGTACAGTAGTGGTTCTCACACATTTAGCATCAGGACCCACTTTTTAGAATGAGAATCTGTCAGAACCCACTGGAAGTGATGTCATGAACGGAAGTGACATCATCAAGCAGGAAAATTTTTAACACTCCTAGTCTGCAATCCTACCCACACTTACCCAGGAGTAAGGGCCATTTACTGTCATTATTAAAAGCAGATACATAGTAGCCTGTTCAAAGTACAAGTCTGTAACATTTCCCCAAATGCAGTCACATACCATGGTAGCATCAAATCTAATATATTAAAAATAAAATATTGAATGAATGGGGACCCACCTGAAATCGGCTCGTGACCAGTGGCGTAGCTAATGATCATGTAACCTGGTGCCAAGTTCAAAATGCTACCCCAGAAGTGATGTCACAATTGGAAGGGATGTCACGCTTGGGCTTTTAAAAAAGTGAAAATTGGAGAAAAACCTGCCTCCTCCCCACAGAACCTGCTCACCACCCACTTGCTCTGCTGTCTCCCCCCAGCCAGTGGAATAGCTAAGTCATCTATCTGTACCTGGGGTCAAAGAAGATTTTGTAACCCCCCAATCAAAAAACAAAATCAAAATTAAGTAAATAAATAAAAAGTATGTAACAATTGGTTAGAGACACTATGCTGGGGTGAAGAGGGACAGTTATTCTCCCTTGTTAAATATAAGAGGAGAACCACTTGAAAGTACCTCTTTACCCAGTTAGCAGGAATAACTGTATTATGATACATGGAAATGAGAGCTAGCACATATTAATACCTTATTGTTTCCATGCTGTATCATAATAACATCTCATTGGCTCTCAGAATAATCAGTCTCATAGGTCAGTTTTGTGTTAAGGAAATCCACTTTTTGTTCCATCAAACAGTTGTGTATTCATTATGTGGTTTCTTGCCTATAGCTTTTGATAGAATATATATATTCCAATAAGGTTTGTTTCATTGCATTCTGCATTAAATTACCTTTCCAGTGATATATAAAATGTATTATTCATACATACCAATTTTTTTCACAATCTTGGTCACTAGTGTCAAGATCAGCTTGTTGCCTCCCTAAAGCTTGTTGCCCAGTGCAACTCCTACCCCCTGCACTCCCTTAGCTATGTCACTGGGGGGGATTCATTCCCACAAAGCCGGGCTGTCAGCTGTAGCCCTCCTCCCCACTTCCTGTTTGAGGGGTGGATGTGTTCTTCTGGGAAGTAAGCCACGTTTACCTGGAAGGATGCCCACTGACTCCAAAGGGGCTTGCTTGTGGGAAGGCATGCCTAGGACTGGGCTCTCAGTCTGCCAGCCTAGCCACGTTTACCTGGGAGGAGGCCCACTGACTCTAATGGAACTTCTGAGTAGACCTGCCTGGGCTGGGCTTTCAGGCTCCAGTCCTGTCCACTTTCCTGAAAGTAGGCCCACTGATGCCAATGGGACTTACTTCTGAGTAGACCTGCCTGGTCTGGGCTCTCAGGCTCCCATCCGATCCACTTTCCTGGGAGCAAGCCTCATTGACTCTAATGGGACTTAGTTCTGAGGAGAGTCAAGATCAGCATGTTGCCCCTCTAAAGCTTGTTGCTAACTGCTGCCCCCTGCACCCTCTTAGCTACGCTGCTGCTTGTGACCAACCTAGTGGGCCCTCACTCACAGTTTTTCTGCAAGTGCAGTCTGCTTACAAGCATTATTTTTCTCTTTCCTTACCACAAACACAAATGGAGGTTTAACACTGAAGTGTTTTAAACTCTGCATTTCCAGAGATGCATTTTAAACCTGTCCAGTTAGAGTGTTCCAGAGAGCACTGATGGAATTATTCTTGAATTGTACAGCTAGACAGCAACAAAAAGTAGAGCCTAATAATAAATAATGTGCATCTGGGAAAGCAGCAGGGTCGGTTTTGAAATTTGATAGGTTTCCCCCTGCTCCTTTACTAGGGACTGGGCAGATTGGAAGACTATCCTGAGAGTAAAGTAACTTCTGTTGAAGAATGTTGGAGGTCCTTGATGGAACCTTATAAGGGCTTGGAAGAATAAGGAAAAATGCGAGTAAGATGGAATTAGTTTAATGTCAGTGTCACACTTCTCAGCAGATACAAATACATTGTGAAATATCCCAAATTAATAAATAGATTTGTATTTTACTACCAAATGATAAACTGGATTTTACAGAAAATACAACATTTCCTCATCCCATTTAGAAAGGCTTTTTGAAGATATGTGAATGGCAAGTGACTAGAAAAGGACTGCATATTTGAGGATGCTGAAAGATGCTGGGAGAAAATGCAGAAGGGCATCCCAATCCTAAACTGCCCAGAACACAGGGCTGCTGCTATGCCAAAAATGGCTGCTGCGGCATCCTGAGCACTAACTGGCAGCACTGGTGGGACTTTCATCCCCTTCCTCCAGATAAGGCAAGTAGCCCCACAATGAGGGCAGCCCTTGAGCTGCCATAGAATCGAAAGCCTCTGTCAGGCCTGCAATCCGATATGGAGGCTCTGGATGTGGCGGAGCTCAGCCCTGCCTCCCTCTGCGCCCTGCTCCCTCCCCAGCACACATCCTCCCTGCTTCCCCCCATGTCCCCACTCACCTCTCCACCACCCATTGGTCTGTGCGACTGCCTCCCCCCCAGAGCACCAGTGACCCACCGGCGCTAGCATTGAGGACTGTGAACGTGCTTTATGGCACATTTGTGACACTCACCACCGGTGGCGTACCCGCAGTACAAGCTCAGGATTGGATTCTGAATTGATAAACTAGTTACATTTTGTTAGGCTACATGAAGTGTGAATATACTTTAATTTCCATCTTTGCCACCTTCATAATTCATATCTTTTTGGGATGTCCATTGTAGTACTGTAGCGCCATGCAGATTTGGCTCTTTACTAAAGGCAGTGCCATTTCAAGGAATCTGTACTGTACATCTCATGTGCAGGGCCTTACATGAAAACTGACGCGTTGATATTGCTGACATGTATGGTGTTCTTTCGTAGAATACGAAACTGATGTAAAAATGCACAATTTTCCCATGTTAGTGTACAGTGGTCCCCCCTATTCACTGTGTGAATAGAAACCCCATAGGCCCAACAAAGATACTGAAATCACTGTTCACTTTCCCTGTTCAAAAGTCTCAATGATGAGGTATAACACTGAGTGCAAAAGAAGCAGGCAGGTGGCTAATACTGAAAATTTCTTCTTTAGGAACTAGCAACTTGCCCCACAATAAACCAGCTCTGTCCATAATAAAACTAACACAGGGAGTTATTCTTACCCTAGAAGGATGAGATGAAGTGTCAGAGCTGGCCCTAACACATTTTGGTATGAGGCAGAAATTCCACACACCACTCCCAGTAAAAAGAAATTACCATTTGTTCACTCTTTTTAAAATAGTTTATTAGATTTTCCATATTTTCAAGAAGCAACGAAACCTACACTCGGTCTATCTACAAAACAACAATAATATCCTTCAAGAAACAGAGGTTTACCTATGGTAGGGGTCTGTTTGTATGACCATACACTGTATGATACTTAACAGTACACACAATACTGTATGACTTTGGTGCATCCAGAGAATCATCATCCCAGGAAATCTTTCCAAAAAGACTCCTGCTGAGCTGATGACCAAGCATTTACCACTCTTTATTAGGAGCCAAAATCTGCCACTTCAGGTGGCTGCCTGATGTTAAGCAATTCCACCCACGAGTCTTGCTGAGTAATGAACTGCTGTGATATTCTGGTAGGAGGTGTGGAAACACCTTTGCTGTATTTTTCTCAATATGCTTGTGCTGAAAGCCTCCAGCTGAAAAAGAGGTGAGTTGTCACACACTCTGTTAATGCTGCTTCTTCCACCTACAGATCACTGTGCTACTTTAAAATTAGTTTCTCTTGATTTTTTTTGTCTATTCCAGATTATTTTACATTTCTTTCATATTATTCTTTCTGGAGAATACTGTTCCCATATTCTCTTTTTGATGGAATCATCAAAACTAGGCAGGACAGCAGCAGTTGTGTGTGTGTGTGTGTGTGTGTGTGTATGAATGTAGGACTGCTTCGATCATGTAAAAAGAAAGGAAAATCTCATTTTAAAAGCAACAGGGTCTCATGGGTGAAGGCAACACTGGACTTTCTAAACACTCAGTGCTCACTTCCTTATAGCTCCTCTCCACCAACTTTTCACCAAGCAAATTTTCTGTAAATGAGCTCTGCTGAAGAGATAAGCACTCAAAGACCAAACTGATAGGGAGGTAGGCAGCAGGTGTAGGGGAGAATTCTACATTCCTTACTCACGCAGCCCTTTACTGTTAGAACCAGATCTCTGCCTCTTCATTCTATGGCAGAAGTCTCCAAACTTTTTCAGTTGGAGGGCCACGTTGTATAGTTTGCACATTTTTGCAGGGCCCCCAAATCATTTTATTTGTCCGACACACGGCAGACTGTCTCCGGACAATCTGTTGCGAAACTGGGTTTGTTATGATTTGTTTACACATCTGCAAAAATGATGCCATTTCCTTACAATGATTGTTTTAAGGCATTGTTCAAAAGTCAACATTTGGAAACCCAATTTCCAAATCGGTAGGGTGGAAGTTAACATTGAATAATTATGGTTTGAGGACAGTGGTTCTCAAACTGTGAGCCGTGGTTCCCTGGGGAGCCATGGAAACCAGCTGGGGAGCTGTGGAGTCCTTGTGAAAAACTCACCACCCTATACAATGTATTGCATCCCTAATGTGGAGCCATGGCCAATGGCCCAGTAGCTCAAGGAAGCTTTCAGTTGAAAAAGTTTGGGATAGCATACGATGAGCAAAGTTGCTCCTTGCTTCATCATACTCAAGTTCAGATTCTTGGTGCATCTCCTGAGAGAATTAGATCACCAGTTCCATGCTTTCATGAACTCTGGAAGACTAACAAAAAAGCTCAAACACATAAATTATTAAAATAGTTGGCAAAACATGGTTAGTGATTAAGGGCAAGAACACACAGCAGCAGTTTCACACACTCTGTTGCTGTTGATTGCCTGATAAGGTATTGGGGAAATTGATTCCCAGGAGAAGGCAGGCTGGACCTGGGAAGTAGGCCTACTGGTTAGCATGCACACTAACCCTTCTGCTTCCCACTTTTCCTTTATTTTACAAGCAGATGAATGAGTAAGCACGTTGGTAGGTTGTATCTCTTGCCACCATCCCAGGCTGTAGAGACCAGGCAGAGAAGGGTCATTGGAGGGGGAACACTCCCAGTAGAAAACCGAACCCCAAGGATTTCTTGGGGGTTAAAAATCAATCCCAGAATAGCATCTGTGGAGTGAAGAGACATGACAATCCACTGAATTATCTATGAATATAGAGACCAAGGGTCAAAATATAGCCAGTTTATTAAAAGTTTAACAATAAAGATTAAACAGAATTGAAAAATAGAGATGAATAAAGAAGATACGAGCTTGGCAGGAAAGATAAAGGGTTTCACCAAAAGATAAGCCTTATGATTCTGACAAGATGATCCCAACTCTAACAGCCCAAACTTATGCATGTCTATTCAGAAAAGGTCTCATTGCATTCAGTGGGACTTACTCCCTCTCAAACTTTGAGGAAGCTTTACTCCCTCAGTAAGTCTTTGTGGGGGAGGGGCTAGGGCAGCAACGCAATCCCCAGGATCACGTCCACATGGGAGGGTGGGGGGGGTGCTTTTCACTCACGTTATGCAGGCAGGGCTGCAGCAGGCTGGAGGAGGGGTGGAGAGTCCTGCTCAGCCCTCCACAGTGCTCCCCAAGGCTTGGAACATTCGGAAACAGCAGGAGCAAAGCACCTGCTGCAAAACAGAAGTGCTTTGTGCCCGCTTTTTCTGAATATTCCAAGCCTCAGGGAACAGGGCTGCGCAGGGCTCCCCGCTTCTCCTGCAGCAGCCCTGCCTACATAAAATGAGTGTAAAGCACCCCCTTCCCCCCCATATGGACGCAATCCTGGGGATCGTTTCCCTGCCTCTCCCCTTCCCCTGCCCCTTATAGGGACAGGGGAACCTTTACTGAACTGGTGGGTCACGATCCACCGCTTTAAGAACCACTGGTGTAGTAAAGGATTCCAGCCTAAGGGCCCAATCCTACCCACTTTTTCAGTGCCAGTGCAGCTGTACCAATGGGGTGTGTGCTACATTCTGTTGTGGTGGGGCAGTCACAGAGGTCTCCTTAAGATATGGAAACATTTGTTCCCTTACCTCAAGGCTGCATTGCAGCTGCACCGGTGCTGGAATGTTGGAGAGGATTGGGCCCTAAGTTACTTATATTGCAAGGAATCACCAGGCCTTTTCACTTGTGGTTGGCAAGTGGGTGCTTCTTGTTGGAGTTGCAACCCTTTGTCTGGTAAAGAGTTGTATGGAACCTTGGATGAGCAGGCACACAAAACAGCATACACCAGCAGAGTTCTTTGAATGCAGTGGTTATATTTCAGAGCAAGGGTTATCACAGGTAGAGTAATCAGTAAACAGTCCTAATCAGCACAATGAGCAGTCAGTCCATAAACAACAAATCCAAATCAGTTTTCCAAGATACACAGTCAAAGTTCATTCCATGGTCAGTAACAACATGTATATACTCACATCCAGCTTCCCAAGTTACTGGCAGCAGTTCAGTAGTCTCCTACTGCTGCACTGGAAGCTCAACAGACCAAACATTAAGTAGTTGGAGTGGCCAATCAGTATAGGCTAAGCCACACCCAGGGTGAGGCAGTCACAGGTGTTTGCTGATCCTGCTGACTCCAGCAATCTGCACCTGTTCCTGAACCACCTTGTTGGCTGTGTTTCTGCCTTATCCAGAACATAGACCTGACACTTCTCTCCAAGCTTCCAATGAATGGGTCACTGGTAGAGAATGAACCCCTTTCTGGTAAGTTTGATGACTTGGCTATAATGACACCATCACATTACCTGGAGGAGTGGAAACTATCTGGTCACTCCTTTCCACTCTTTGGGTCAAGATAGAGAAGGCTACTACCCAATTGACAAGCGCATTCCAATCTCAGCAGGGAACTAGCCAACTCACAGTGCAATCCTAACATTGGCCTGAGCTGGTTTAGCTATCCATACGCTGGCTCAGAGTGTCGCAAATGTGCTGCAAAGCACAACTGCAACTACTTGTGAGCTGGCAGCACTGGCTCAAAGGCCTATGCTAGACCGCCGGTGCTACATCCAGGAGCAGCACTGCCCAGAGCAGGTAGGCTCATGCCAGGTGGTACAGGGGCGTGGGGAGGCAAGAAGGGATGTTCTGGGTGAGCAGAGAGCAGATCAGGCCTGGGAGGCGACAGGATCAGCAGATCCCCATCCCAGCATTATTCCCATATTTGCGCCAGTTAAATAGCTGGTACTGATCTGAGAAGCCCAATGTATGAAGCAACCACCTCCTTCTCCTCCTCAAGGGAGAACCTAGAAGTTACTGTCTTGTTCCACTTGTGGTGCAAGGCAGTCACTTCCAAATTCTCTCTGGAGGAGGGGTACTTACTGCAGTGGCTTTGCACTTCCGTTCTTTCTCCACGGGATAAAGGATGGGGTGCAAAGTCATAAGTGCCTCTAGGGCAGAGCCTGAGGGGCAGTCATGTGTCTCCCATTGGTGTAGCGGCCAGGGCAGATGCCCCTCCATCTCCACCCTAGTTATGCCTCTGTCTCCTGCCTGTACTGTACAGGCTTGTTGACTGTATTTCACTCTTCTGTTCAGCAAGGATTTCGCTTTGTTTAAGAACGAAATACAAAAACTAAGGTAATGGAATAGGCATAGGGGCTGTTTGGTGGCTACTTCAGTATGAATAGTGTCCCCCATATCCACAGTTTCCTTATCTGCAAGTGTGTGTAAGTAGCTAGCCTTGTACAGGGCACAAAATAGCTTGACACCAGCCCTGGGTGTGCCTCAGTGATGCTTGGAAGCTGGACAAATGGCCTATCTGCTCTTCCTGGGAGTCTGACTCATGGGTTGGGAACCCCCCACAAGCCTTTGAAATGTTTCTTTCTAATATTAAATTTGATGATGTGGTGCGTCATGACTTCATGGCAAATCTTCTTGAGCCCAGCTGCAGGGTGTCTGGGTAGGTGCCTCAGATGTCCAGCTGCATCTTTCATTGGGGCATCAGGTGGTGGAGATGGTGGGCTTCCTGATGGACTTGGGATTTCATCCCATGCCAGAGAAGAAGTTATGCTCAAAGAGCAGAGTGAGTCCAAGGATGCTTTTGACAAATGAGATTGGCACCTATTGGACACAAGGATATACTAGGCATTAGAACCAGCTTTCCAGCACTGACCTAGCCACAATGCAGCCCCAGGGTAAGGTAACAAACATGCCCTTACCCACAGAAGGCATCCTTGACTACCTCCCCACTGCAGGATACAGTGCACGCCACATAGACACAGCTATGTCAGTGCCAGAAAGTTGGTTAGGATTGCGCCTTAAGAGAGAGACTGCTCACCAGTCCATATCTCTTTCTTCATTGAGTGCCTGGTTGTGGGTCATTAACCTGATACACAAACGGAAAAAGAATAAAACATTGAGGATGTTTGGGGAGGCAGGATATCTGGTCTTCGTTTCTTTTGAATTCCTATGTTATTTTTCAGTTATAGACTGCCACACACATTCTGCTGCTACTTGATTCTTCGGGGATTCCCCAGATTTGGGGACTACTTTTCATTTGGGGGACATTTTCTCAAGGAGGCTTCCTTCCATGTAGGTGTTCTGCCAAACCCCAATCCAATGGGCTTCGTGCCCGCTTAAGGCTGATCAGTCCCCCTTGTGAAACTCAACAGTGCAGCAAGCAAAAGTCAAAGTCCAGTTCTAGTCCACAGATGCCAAGTAAACCCATCCAATCAATTAGAGTTGCCAAATCAGAGTCCAGAGCCAATAAGCCAAGTTACACTCCAAGGTCAGGTTCCAGGTAGGTCAGTCAAATCCATCAGGGTATCCAAATCAAAGTCCAGTCACAATCCACAGTCAGATTCCAAAGTCAATAAGCCAAGTCACAGTCCCCTCTCCAACCTGCACTCCTTCTACAACCCACACCCCCTCCCTGCCTCAGGTGCTCCTTATATCCCTGAGGGCCCTATTGCCTTCAAGTGGCTGCAGCTGTGCAGCACACACTGCTGGATGCCCAGGCCTTACCCTTAAAGGGGCCACTGCTGACACCACATCTACCTCCTTGCCAGTTCTTCCAGATTCCAATACAGTAGGCTCTCTGGGTGGTGGCAGTGTAAGCTACCTTTTCCCTTTTTGCTCCTGTTAAAAGGGTAAAGCAGGGAGACAGGTATTAGTGATTTACTAGGTGCTCCACCTGCCAGGCCCTTCTCAATTCACTTACATGTGTGAACAGTCCTAGGGTCTGAACCTTAGGAGTTCTTGCAACCCTCCTTCATGGTCCTCAAGTCTAGGCCAAAAAGCTAGTTCTTATACTCAGAACACTAGTGAATAGGTTCAGTTCCTCCTCCTTGGGTGAGGTATTGACAGACTCTCCAGGGAGACCCCCTAAATCAGACCAGGACTCCTAATTCTTGAGACTTTTCCCTTACCCAAGAGTGGTAAACCAACCTAAAACCTCAGATGGTGAAGAGAAACAAGAGCTGATCCAGTCCTGTAACAAAGTCACGGTATGGCATGTCCATCACAAGCGCAAACATGATGCTCCCTTGTAATGAAAGACTAAGAGCTACTGTGACAGTTTCTGGACCAAACCTAGACTCTCCTTGGAAAAGACCTCTGACATCACAAAGAGCCTAGCCCTGATTGGCTCAGGGAACCTTTGTGATGAAAACACAGAGAAATGTTTCCCTCTGCACCATTCATATTGCCTTATTAAGTATTCTTCTGCTCTCCAGCCCTGGTCTGTCTAGTCAACTGTAGCTCTGCTTACCTTCTCTGTTACTCCCTGGTCCTCAGTGGGCCTACTCGGATGTATCCCAGCTCTTTTGCTGGTATAAATCTGGTAGGTTCAAGAGAACATGTTGAGCTGTTGAAAAAAAGTATTGAAATAAATATTTCAATAACTAAATTATTATCTATAGAATCAATAATAATTCATTCCCAAGTGCATGTTAACTCTGTAGTAACCCTGCTTTTGTGAATGTGAAAAGTATAAAATGGGCCTTAGAGCAGTTTAGATTGGGGGAGAGGCTGCATTTGTATTAGTTGCATTTCAGTACTCGCATGTTACAAGAAGTTACAAGTTGCATTTGTATTAGCTGGAGAGCAGAGCCCATGAGATGGGGTAATTTCTGCAGTGAGGATTTGTACCCGGGCCCAGGGTCAAAAAGGGGACACAGGAAACAAAGGAGAGGGCCAAAAAATTTCCTGGGGTCTAATATTTTCCAATCTCACCAGGGCCCATGAGAAGGGGGTACAGGGGACACATCGTACCTGGGCCTGGGGTAAAAAGGGGAGTCAATGAAGGGGATCTGGAAATTTCCTGGGATCTCAGAAAATGTTTGCATATATTGTGTGAAGACTAGCATTCACACTTTGGGTAAGCCCATGTAGTTTTATATATTAAGATTCATAGAAATTATGATCCAATTATCCTATAAAATTATGAACCAATGGAGAAGGGAAAGGGCCCAAAAGAATCTTTGTATGCCCAAAAGAAACCCCCAAAACTTTTGTACCCCCTGATAAAATTCCTCTCAGAGGCCCTGCCTGAGAATCCATGGGAAAGGAAGCTCTCCTGAACATGGCTGGCCTAAGGAGCTGCAGGGCCCATTGGAAATATTTTTTTTGCAGGGTCCCAGGTTCACAGCCAACGGCTGTAGAATCTTAGAGATGTTAATAAAATTTAATATAGACTTTATATCTCTATGGTAGAATGAAAAGCAATCATAATAGTTACAGAACCACTTATGTTAGTGACTGTGAAATGATTTAGTAAAAGTATTAATTTTATTTTTAATTTTTACCCCAGTGCGGTGCCTTCTTAGGAACAGGGCCGAACTGGGAGCAATTGGTCCAACTGGCATAAAGCTGGCCCTGCTCCTAAAGGTTATTCTAGCCCTCAGGAGAACTATTGCTCTCATTTGTCCTGCAGCATTGTGTCCAGCACATTGGAATGCTGCATGACAAGAGACAGAGGGAGAAGACACAGATATCCCTCTTCTCTCCCTATATATGTGCATATGTAGGCACGTGAAGAAGATTGGGTTTTCTAATTTGCATATACATGAGATTGCAAGGCCAGTGATGTATAATGTTACAACACTCTCCTTTTCTCCATTTTTCCATATATTAAACTTCCCACGTACACTGGTTCTCCATCAGCCTGGTGCCTAATTGTGCCTTCCATTATGACTTTGTAAAAAACAAAAATGCTGTGAATTGATATTGTGAGAACTGCTGGAGTGATAATGCCATCATTTTCAATGCGGCAACCATAAAGAATCTTATTCATAACAGCAACCAGTGCTTGGGGTATAGATTTAATTTGACAACCATTCTCCAGTTACGCATTAAAAGTGCTGATGTGCTGAGCCATTTCCGGTCCAATCATTTTTGCATCTTGAATCAGAGCAAGTGCATCTTCATTGTAATTTTCAACATCCTATGCATGTCAATAGCCCTGGGTAAACTAAATTTCCCAGGGCTGCTGGAGCCTCAGTTGCTGAATTAGCACTAATGCTTCAGATGGCGGGGGGGGGGGATCTTCCTTCATACCTTTGTTCAACCTAATACTGCCACCTGAGCACCTGAGCCACCTGAGCAGCAGCAGCAGTAGCAACCAGGTAAGCAGATGGCAGAGAAGGGTGCAGAGACCTATCAGGAAAGATAGTCTCCCTCATGTTCCCCATGATATTGTTGAAGGTGTGATGGTACTTAATCTGACATAAATAGGTTCAGAATAAACCAAGTTTTCCATATTTTGGGGGTGGGTGGGAAATATGTCAGGTTCTTAAGTCTAAATTGTACTGGGTAGAGCAATGTCTATAACATCTCTATTCCTTGCTAAGCATTTGAAGGCACAATCCGAACCCACTTTCCAGCATTGACATAAGGGCAATGCAGCTCCTAGATAAGGAAACAATAAGGAAGTAGTTCTCAATTACTTTGAGGAGACCTCCGTGAGTGACCCCCCAACTGCAGGATGCAGCACGTTCCATTGGCACTGCTTTGCCAATGCTGGAAAGTGGGTTACGATTTGGGCCTGAGAGTTCAAGCAGTCATCAATATTCACCTGAATACTCTGCTGAGTTGATAAAGAATCCAAATATGCCTGAAGGCTGTGGTTTTGAAACTCTCCCGGAGTTTGAAACCTGCAGTAAGTCCTTGTGGGGGCAGGGGGAAGGCAGTGACGCGATCCCCAGGATTGCACCACTCATGGGGGCTGCAGGGACTGGGGTGCACTCACCAGTCCCTGCAGCAGCAAGCCTCTGCAGGGTTCCCCAGGTCAGCAGCAGTGAAATTGAGCAATCGCACTCTGCATCCACAAAACTGGAATGCGATCGCTCCACTTTCACTGCTCCTGACCTGGGGGAGCCCTACACAGGCTCGCGCAGGGCTTCCTGCACCCTCAGGATGCTGCTGCAGGGACTGGTGAGTGCACCCCAGTCCCTGCAGCCCCGTCAGAAGTGAAAGTGGAGCGATCACACTCTGCTTCTGGTTTAGCCCCACTTTCACTTTGGAAGCCTCGGGGAGCCCTGCAGACAGCCGCGCAGGGCTTCCCACACCCTTGGGAGGCTGCAGGAGGCTGTGGTAAGTGCAGCCAAGCCCCTGCAGCCCCCTGAGTGGTGCAATCCTGGGGATCGTGCTGCTGCCTCCTCCCTGCGTCCTGGCTGTCCCCGCCCCTTAAGGGCAAAGAGGCCAGGGCCCTCAGACTGGGGAGTCATGACTCCACAGTCTGAAAACCTCTGCCTAATGGGATGGAAAGCTGGATTTTTGCAGAAAAATTCATATCTAGCACAGAACATTCAATTTCAAGAAGTGTCAAAACTGTAGCTTTGAGGTTTGGAACATAAATAGCTGGACTTTTGTAAACTTAGATACTGAAAAATAGTTTTCACTAGGGAAAATTTGCCAGCCTGGAATGTGAGACTGAGGACCCTGTCCTATCCAACTTCCCAGCACTGATGCAGCCTTGCCAGTTGGGCGTACTGAGGTGGGTGGAGCAGTCATGGAGGTCTCCTCAAGGTACAAGAATATTTGTCCCCTTACCTTTGGGCTGCATTGTGGCTGCATTGATGCTGGAAAGTTTGTTAGGCTTGGGCCCTGAATTCTTTTTAGGGTTGGAATCTGGTGTTGCTGTCCCCAGATTCTGGATACAGGACCAGATACAATTCTCGTTCAAATTGTAATAAATTACTTGATGTAAATGAGAGAAACTTGAATAGGCAGCTTCTTCCAGCCAGTTTTATGCATTTTGTGCACTCTTAATCAGAGACCCAAGATACAGATGTGGTGCAGATAGTTTCCTTCCTTCCAGTAATCAGGAAAACTGCAAGTTATTATTTTCTTATTCACAGAAGAAAGGACACTATTGTGTGTGAGTTGAGTCCTCCAGTGTCATGCTGCTAGTGAGAGAAGCCCCTGCAGGAGCCATTATTTGTGCGGTTTAGCTGACTGCAGCAAAAGATGTACTATCTCTTAGAATTTCATTGTGACTGGCATTTGTTTTAATTGCTTTTTAAAAATAGACAATGCACATTTGTTGTTGGTTGTGCACATCTCCTCTCAAGATTCCAATATTGTTGCAGGAAGATTTACAGCCCAATCCTATCCACACTTTCCTGGGAGTAAGCCCCATTGACTGCAGTTGGACTTACTTCTGAGTAGACATGCTTAGGATTGGGCACTAAGTGCTCAGAACATTCAAAGAACTATATTCTATGCCTGAGAAATGTGATACTTTCCCCACCACAGCACATTTATTGCTATTTATATTGGTGTATATTCTAGCACTGAACATTGTTTGTGACATGATTAGTTATGAATAACATACTGCCTGACCTGCACTATTTTACAAAATAGTGGATCTAGATATGGACTGCCCTGCAGTACATCTGTAGTATAGTATTACTCCTGTAGTAATAATCCATTGAAAAAGAGCAAATAGCAGCAACCTGTACCCCTATCATTTTATTTGCTTAGTTTTATTTGGAGGCCATGCACTCCTTCTACTCTGGAGTTTTATTCAAGCAGATTTTTAAAAGTGGTCCTAAGCTGTGATTTGCTCCAGCCTCTTCCAAACTTCCTGAAAGACTGCCATCCCTCATAGTTTTGTTCTTGGCATCTAAAGACATACATTTGCCATTATCAGAAGTGCAGTTGGGCAGTGATGCCTGAGAGGGTCTTGTCTGTAGTGGCTAAGCTGGCCGAAGACCTCCTAATGCCTAAGCTGGCATGCCAAATGCTGCCCCACTTAACATTGGAAGGGCCAGCCTCTGATCCTCCCACATTCCCTCTTCCTATCTGTTCTTTTTCTAATCCAGCAAGTGGAAAAAGGAGGAGCAGCAGTGGAGGCAAATAGGCAGACAGAGATGGGTACCTCCCACCAATTTGCTGCTTCTGACGGATTGCTTCAATGGGCCCCCTGGATGGGCTGGCCTTGGTAGTGGCACCCAGCCTGCCTTGTGACTGTGAGATCAGATGTCTCCTGAGAGCTTCAACAATTCATAATTTGCTGATGACATTCCTTTTTCCGCATGTTTTTAACTAGTCTGAAAGTTAGGTTAGCTCATTTCTCCAGCACTATTTCTCTATGGTTTTGTTGCTGTGTTTGATAAGTTTCTGATATGGTATTGCCTTTTATTTTTTTCAATTTTATTCACTGCCTGTATTAGGGAAGGAAAAGCAAGAGAGAAGAATTTAAATAAAAAAAAAATAAGCCAACCCTTTTCCTCACATGTACAATACATGTGAAGAATGTTGCATTGAGAAGAAGGATGATGATGATGATGATGTTGCATTGTTGGCATAGACTAGGGACTTGCAGGAGCAATGTGTAAAGTAGGAACATCAAATGTCAAACCTGGCAGCAAGCCTTTTAACTCGGATCCTACAAGTGGCCTGCAGCATCCCTCCTTCAAAATTTCTGAACCAGATTCACCACTAGAAACCAGGTGCCCTTCCTATCCGTTGACACTACCCCTTCCTCCTGGTAGGCAAATTGAGTATTGTATAGGAGAGGAGAATGTAATGCAGAGTGTTTGGTAGTGATGGTGGAGGTGACCTTTTTTAGGTAACTAAAAAAGGGCTGGGTGCCCTTGAGCATCCACCAGGTGGAGAATTTGATCTTCCAACACATTTGATAACACTAGCATAAAAGCTAGGATGAGGCTGGGCAGGAGGTCCTGAAGGTGTTTCTTGCTAGGATTCTTTTTGCATTTGTGATATTTCAGTTTTGGTCAAGAGGGGGCAACATTCTCCCTCAGCTAAGGATAAAAAGGCAAACTGTGATCACAGGCAGCCCTTTCTTTCTAGGAAAAGGCCAGCACTATCAGATGGCATTTGAGAACATGCATTCATTTTAAACCCTCTTTTTATGTGTCTGTTTATGGTGATAGAGGCTGATTTACACCTTTTACTTGCTGGAGGCCGTTTATCACGCACCTTTAAATAAAGGCAAAGCTCTTTCTTTCTGTGCCAACTCATGGTTCCCTCATCTGCTTTTATACCAGCTGATGGGTGTGGCAGTCTCCCCTTTAGAAAAGACAAGACAGCTCTAAGGTAATGGCTAGAAGAAACAAAAGCTAAAGCACCAGATCTGCATTTCTTTTGAAGTAGGATATATTCAAAACACACAGGGGATGTAGGAACAAGTAGGGAAGTGATATTGGGGGCAGGAAGGGAAGAATTTGTGGAAGGATGCTGCACTTTTTTCTTTACTGTTGCCATTACATATGCATGAACATTTAAAATATGGGCTGCTGGAAAAGCAATTGGTTAACGGAAATAGAGGACAAAGTGATGTGTAAATGGGGACTTGTTCATTAAGCAGACTGGTTCTTACATTGTACCCACTTCAGTGGGACTGTTTTTTTTTTTTTAAAACTCAAGTGTGTATTCATTAGCTTTGGTTCCTACCCTGGTTTAGAAGAAGCTAAGGATCCACAACTTGTACTGTGTTCAGTAGGAACTATGGCTTCTTCAGGCAGAGCCACTGAGAGAAATTTTATCAGGGGGCACCAAGTTTTTGGGGAGCCCTTCCCTTCTCCTTTCAATTGTGAATTTGACTCATGGGTGCCTTTTTTTTTTTTTTTTTTTTTTTACTCCTGGATCTCCTTTAGATGAACTTCTTGATGTATCCCCTGCACCCCCCTCTCAGAGGCTCTGTCTACAGACTCCCCAGGGTGGGAAGGGAGGGACACAAAGAAATGGTTGGCAACCTTCAGTCTCGAAAGACTATGGTATAAGCCTACAGCACCCAGTATTCCCAGGCGGTCTCCCATCCAAGTACTAACCAGGCCTGACCCTGCTTAGCTTCTGAGATCAGACAAGATTGGGCATGTGCAGGGTAACAGTTGACTTTGATGCCTTCTCCAGCTGTTTTTTTTGTCCATAGAATAATGAATTTCCTTCCCTTCATGGTAGTCTATTTGGAAGTGCAAGGATTGGCTGTTTTCTCCTAAGCAAGCAATCCCAGGCTGTATCTGCTGGGTTATTTAGGAAGCAATGAGAACACACATAATTCCATCACTTCTTCCACAGGGCCCTGCACATCTTTACCTGGCAGCAGTACACACAGCAGAAGGTTACTTCCTCCTTAATAGGTCTCCTTTGTCTCCTCCTCTTTCACTTCACAGCCTCCCCTGCCCTTCCTTTGAATTTTCTGGTAATGGCTCCTACTGCTCATATCCATAACAAAGCACAAGTGACAGCTGGAAAAGGGTAGATGGGGCTGGAGCCCACTTGCAGGCTGCCTGAAGAGAAGGTGTTTTGCTCCCTTGGAGCTTTCCCACACCTAATTGAGGGGAACTATCCTTAATGACCAGCTACTTGCAGGCTGTCCTTAATAATTCTTTGCTATAATCTGTAGAAAGTCTAATTAGTGCACTTTAACAGCCCAAGGCTCTGAAATCAAAAGATCATCACCAAATTGGATATCAACTGCATCTTAGAAGCCAGGAGATAACTAGATGCTGATAATCCTCAACAACTCTGATGTACAAAGCAAGGATTAAAAGTGCATAAATCAAGCAGGTGTGCTCAGGTGCAGTTATACCCCACCTTTCCCTCTGAATGTGAAACATCTAAATCTAAACATCTTAATCTTAAACTTTTAGCCCTGGGACCCATTTTTTAGAATGAGAATCTGTCAGGACCCCTGGAAGTGATGTCATGACCAGAAGTGACATCATCAAGCAGGAAAATTTTTGACAATCTTAGGCTGCCTACACTTACCCAGGAGTAACTTCCATTTACTGTCATTGTTAAAAGCATATGCATAGTAGCCTGTTAAAGTACAGATCTGTAACATTTTACCAAATGCAGTCATATACCATGGTGGCATAAATTCTAATACAGTGGTTTTCACACATTTAGCATCGGGACCCACTTTTTAGAATGAGAATCTGTCAGGACCTACCAGAAGTGATGTCATGACCAGAAGTGACATCATGAAGCTGGAAAATTTTTAACTATCCTAGGCTGCAATCCTATCTGCAGTTACCCAGGAGTAAGTCCTGTTTACTATCATTGTTAAAAGAATATACATAGTAGCTTGTTAAAAGTACAGGTCTGTCACATTTCCTCAAATGCAGTCATATACCAGGGTAGCATCAAGTCTAATATATTAAAAATGAAATATTGAAATGAATGGGGACCCACCTGAAATTGGCTTTTGACCCACCTAGTGGGTCCTGACCCACAGTTTGAGAAACACTGATCTGAATAAATAAATAATGCGGAAAAATATCAAGTAGCTAGGGCCAAATTCTATCCAATTTTCCAGCACCAGTGCAGCCGTGCCAATGGGACATGCACTACATCCTGCAGTGAGGGGCCAATTATGGAGCCCTCCTCCAGATAAGGAAACATTTGTTACCTTTCCTCAAGGTTGCATTGCGGCTGCAGTGGCACTGGAATGTTGGATAGGATTGGGCCCTAAAGCATCCATAAGTACCTTCACCCAGTTTACAGAGGGGAAGCATTGGCACTGAGAATCTCTAGTTCATATGCCATTTACAGCACCCACTCTTTCTCTTTCTCCATGCCATTCTCTTCAGTAGAGAACTGAAAACCAATGAACGCAGATAACACAAAGAATGGTGCCAAGCCACATATAACAAATTCAGTGAATTTTTAGCAGCAGCTCCATACTCATGCAGAGTAAATTGTTTGAGGAAATGAGCCAACTTAGTCACAGATTCAGGCAAAGTCACAATATAAATTATATGTTCAGTTATTAAGCATCTAGAAAACATTTACCCATTGCACACTGCCCTTCCCCATAAACATATAGAAACAGATTTCACACATTCTTTCATAGGCACACACGAACACACTTTTCATATGCACAGACAAGAAATACAGTTCTCAGGGCCCAATCCTATCCAACTTTCTAGTGCTGGTTAAGCTGCAATGCAGCCCCAAGGAATGGGAACAAACATTCCCTTACCTCGGGGATGCCTTCATGACTGCCCCCCCTACTGCCCCCTGTTGGCATGGCTGCACCAGCGCTGGAAAATTGGATAGGATTTGGTACTCACTCACTAACTTGCCCTCTCAAACATGTTCACACCCTTCTTGGACCCAAAGTTGCTACTGTTTGTGGCTAGTACAGTTTCTAGTTGCTATAGTCCTAAAAGGATGAGCAGGCAGGCAGCTGCAGATGCTGCAGGAAACTTGCACCTCAACCCTAAACATGTTTACTTAAAAGTAAGTCTCAGTGTGTTCAATGGGGCTTACTCTCTAGGAAGAAAGTGTGTTTAGGATTGCAGCCTTGTAGAATTTGAGGGCAAGACTGGATGTGTTGATGAGTGGCTGGCTCTACTGAGTCAGTCTCCCTGATCTTTTCAAAATGTCTTCAACCCACTGTCATCGGGGTCCATAGTCCTCATCCACTGCCAGACTCTAAGCCAGGAAGCAAAGAAGGCAATTGGGATCCAACTTACTCCTTTTTGCAATGGAAGGAAGGCCAGGCCAAGCCAGGGAATTTGGGAGTGGGGTGCAGGAGTTGCAAATTTTTGCTGCCACCACCATACACATCCCCCACTTCTGAGTCTCCCATGCTTCAGCACTCAAGTGTGAAGAATTAATATATCCACAACATAAAATAGATTACAAAATACATTAAATTAAATAAAATAGACAGAAAGCAGGCTTTTGCCTCCCTTGCTTATAACGCAAGGAGGAAACATGCTCCAAAACTAGCCAGGCTAGTATTTAGTGGTGTGCTAAATTGCTTACAGTGAATGAAAAACAACTACATCCAGTCAAAAGCAGGGCAAGGACAGGCTGCAATTGGATCCTGTATGTGAATACAAGTGATCAGCTTCTGGATTTGTAAACTGGGTCCTTGCATAAAGCTGGTTTTGTGCCTCTGATGAGCTAATTGCTGCTTCTGATAAACAAAAGGTTCACATGAAGGTGTAGTTCCATGAGCTGTAGTGCTTCTTTTGAGTAAGGCAAAATGGCTCATGAAAAGAGCCGCTGAACACAGTTTCATGCCACCTTTCTAGAGAATCTTGCAGGTAGAGGCCCTTCATTGACCTCTTTGGCTTTCCTGAAAAGCTTTGATCTTAACCATGTTTAGCAGGAAGATAGAGCACACCTGACACACTCAGTAATCAACTTTTGTAAATACTGTGTCGAAGGTCAGAGCAAAGGCCAACCAATTTGTTTGTAATGCTTTACTGGAGCTGGGAAAATAGAGGATTTGCATATTTGAGACCTGTCTCGGAAGCGAAGAAAATTAGCTTAGTAGGCTTTTTCCCCCTCTGTGTTTCTCTCCTTTATTAATGGGAATGAGCACATTATAGCTACAGAGAAATATCACAGCATCCCTTTGCATTTTCAATGAACTTCAAGCGTTATCTGTGGGTAGGTAATCTTTGCACTGTAGAGATACAGCTGTTATATAATCGGATGTTATATAATCTATGTTTGCCATTTATAAGAGAAGAATATAATTTGTGGTTGATGGACCCAAGATTTCCTGGCTCCTGAAGTGACATGGCAAATGTTGTTCTTCTTACATGGTGATATGCCAACTTCTGCTCCTCTGACAGCTTAACCCACAGCTCTTCTTTCTTCCACACTTCTGCTCTATCCCCTTCTTCCTTTTCCAATCCAGAGAGTGGGAGGTGGAGGATGAACAGTGGAGGCAAGTGGGCGGGCAGAGGTGGATGCTCCTCACAGATCTGCTGCCTGAGGCACCCACTTCGATTGGCCTCAGGGATGGGGTGGCCCTGTTGATGGACTTTATAATCTTGTCAAAACAAACATAGCTCCAGGCAGGGCTGGCAAAGACCCCCTGTTAAAACCCTGGCGAACCACAATCAGATGGAGTAGACATCACTATCCTAGATGGATCTAAGGTCTGAAATATATGGCAGCAAATATATTCCATTTGTTCTGGAATGGTATACCCTTGTGCTCCAATAGGTAGAGCTAAACTTCTGACTCTGAAATCTTATCCCACTGTTGTCCTTTAGACCTTGTCAATGTAGAAAATGTATGTAGGAGCTTGGTATTATAAAACACATTTGTTAATGTGTATGTCTATTAATAGTATTTGTATCTTGATCACCTAAGGGCTGTTTTGCACATTATTAAATTGAAAACTTAACTTGGGTTACCACCAAGCATACATCTTATTGCAGAGGTTCCCAGACTGGTGGATGTGTCACGATGCCCCAGCCAGGGAAACCTTGTTTCTACCCCCTTAAGGAGTGGGGCGATGGAGAAGGCAGTGATGCAGTTACTAGGATCACACTGCTACTAGGGACAAAAGAGTTTTTTTTCAGTACTTAGTGGGACAGAGCTGGCCTCCCAGGGAGAGATGCGGAGAATTTGCAGGTACCTCTGCAGGGCTCCCCAAGCCTCTGAATATCTAAGGGTGCAATCCTACCCTGCGCTGGAACAGGCAAGCCAAGAGACTTGGCCTGTATCCAGTGCAGGATAGGGGCCCAAAGCGGCTCAACCAGAGGCAAGGGGAAACTTTTCTCCTTACCTCCAAGTAAGGCACCCTTGCCCCTATGGGTCTCCTTGAACTTGCGCCACCTCCTGAGGTTGCGCAAGTCAGAGGAGAGTGGAACAGCTTGAAGCTGCTCTAAACTGCCTGGGAATGGGGGTTGGAATCCAGCATAAGTGCTGGAAACCAGCCTCACTTTCCGCTCCCCACCTGCCTGCCCCTGGGGCCGCTCACTGCCTGCCCTCCCCGTGCCTAGGAAGGCCTCCCTCCCACCTCCTCCCTGTAAATCCCTGAGCCCAATGTAAATCCCATTGGCCCAAGTGGGCTGATGCAAGGCTCACTGAGGAAGTTGGCACAGAGGCTTGTGTCAGCCTCCATAGGCTGGCGCACCTCTGTGCGCCAGCCCAGCTTACTCCCAAGGAGGTGCAAACATGCTTTACAGCACATTTGCGACCTACCTGGGCCAGTGCAAGGGACTTGCACTGGCCCAAGTTGTTCTCAGGATTGCACCCTAAAAACACCTATCACGACCCCATTTGCAATTGCAATAGCTATTTTTAGATATTCAGAGGCTTTGGGAGCCCTGAAGAGGCATCTGCCAATCTTTCATTCTCCTGGGAGGCCGGCGCTGCCCCTGGTCAGTACTGAAAAAACCCCTTTGTCCCTGGCAGAAGCACAATCCTGGCGATTGCATTGCTGCCTTCTCCATTTTTCCCTTTCCCTTTGCCCTTCCTCTGCAAGCACAAATATTCTCTTACCTTGAGGATACTCTGGCAGCTACCGCAGCCCTCCAGGATACAATGTTGGCCATTTCGGTGCCGCTGAACTTTGTGGTGGTGCCAGGACATAGGATTAGGCTGTAAGTTTCAACAGGTAACACAGGAATTCCCTGCCAGCTTCAGCATTCCTTTGCTTCCTTCAAGCATGAGAGGGTGTAATGTCCATTCTTGGGGCTGCCTCCCTCCCTGGGGTCCCACGCAGCTTACCCGCCATTATATCTGAAGGGGAACAGAGCCCTCTCCTCCCTGCCCCCCCCGCCGTGAGGAGCCTCTGTGGGCACGTTGCCCCGGTCGTGGGGCACGCCCCCATGACAGAGGGTCTTGATATGAGGGAGAAGGAGTACCACCCACTCACCAAGTTTGTGTCATCCCTAAGTCCACATTTCCCTCTAGCCCAGGGGTGTCCAAAGTTTTTGGCAGGAGGGCCACATCATCTCTCTGACACTGTGACGTGGGCAGGGGGAAAAATTAATTTACATTTAAAATTTGAATACATTTACATTCATTGTATTGGCAACCTTCAGTCTCGAAAGACTATGGTATCGCGCTCTGAATGGTGGTTCTGGCACAGCGTCTAGTGTGGCTGAAAAGGCCAATCCGGGAGTGACAATCCCTTCCACACCGGGAGCAAGTGCAGTCTGTCCCTGGTCTGTCTCCCTGACTATGGGCCTTCCTTCTTTGCCTCTTAGCCTCAGACTGTTGGCAAAGTGTCTCTTCAAACTGGGAAAGGCCATGCTGCACAGCCTGCCTCCAAGCGGGCCGCTCAGAGGCCAGGGTTTCCCACTTGTTGAGGTCCATCCCTAAGGCCTTCAGATCCCTCTTGCAGATGTCCTTGTATCGCAGCTGTGGTCTGCCTGTAGGGCGCTTTCCTTGCACGAGTTCTCCATAGAGGAGATCCTTTGGGATCCGGCCATCATCCATTCTCACGACATGACCAAGCCAACGCAGGCGTCTCTGTTTCAGCAGTGAATACATGCTAGGGATTCCAGCACGTTCCAGGACTGTGTTGTTTGGAACTTTGTCCTGCCAGGTGATGCCGAGGATGCGTCGGAGGCAGCGCATGTGGAAAGCGCTCAGTTTCCTCTCCTGTTGTGAGTGAAGAGTCCATGACTCGCTGCAGTACAGAAGTGTACTCAGGACGCAAGCTCTGTAGACCTGGATCTTGGTATGTTCCGTCAGCTTCTTGTTGGACCAGACTCTCTTTGTGAGTCTGGAAAACGTGGTAGCTGCTTTACCGATGCGCTTGTTTAGCTCGGTATCGAGAGAATGAGTGTCGGAGATCGTTGAGCCAAGGTACACAAAGTCATGGACAACCTCCAGTTCATGCTCAGAGATTGTAATGCAGGGAGGTGAGTCCGCATCCTGAACCATGACCTGTGTTTTCTTCAGGCTGATTGTCAGTCCACAATCTTGGCAGGCCTTGCTAAAACGATCCATGAGCTGCTGGAGATCTTTGGCAGAGTGGGTAGTGACAGCTGCATCGTCGGCAAAGAGGAAGTCACGCAGACATTTCAGCTGGACTTTGGATTTTGCTCTCAGTCTGGAGAGGTTGAAGAGCTTTCCGTCTGATCTGGTCCGGAGATAGATGCCTTCTGTTGCAGTTCCAAAGGCCTGCTTCAGCAGGACAGCGAAGAAAATCCCAAACAAGGTTGGTGCAAGAACACAGCCCTGCTTCACTCCGCTTCGGATGTCAAAAGGGTCTGATGTGGAGCCATCGAAGACAACAGTGCCCTTCATGTCCTTGTGGAAAGATCTGATGATGCTGAGGAGCCTGGGTGGACATCCAATCTTGGGGAGAATCTTGAAGAGGCCGTCTCTGCTGACCAGGTCGAAAGCCTTTGTGAGATCTATGAAGGCTATAAAGAGTGGCTGTCGTTGTTCCCTGCATTTCTCCTGCAGTTGTCTAAGGGAGACTACCATATCAGTGGTGGACCTGTTGGCTCGGAATCCACACTGCGATTCTGGATAGACGCTCTCTGCAAGTACCTGGAGCCTCTTTAGTACAACTCGGGCAAACAGCTTTCCTACAACGCTAAGGAGAGAGATGCCGCGGTAGTTGTTGCAGTCACCCCTGTCACCTTTGTTCTTGTACAGCGTGATGATGTTTGCATCCCTCATGTCTTGAGGTACTCCACCTTCTCTCCAGCAGAGACAGAGGATTTCATGCAGCTCAGTGACGATGATCTCTTTGCAGCATTTTAGGACTTCAGCAGGGATGCTGTCTTTTCCAGGTGCCTTGCCAAAGGCAAGGGAGTCCAGGGCCACGTGAAGTTCTTCTAGGGTTGGTTCACTGTCAAGCTCTTCCAGCACAGGCAGGCACTCAATGTTGTTCAGTGCTTCTTCGGTGACTACATTTTCTCTGGAATATAGCTCAGAGTAGTGCTGCACCCAGCGTTCCATCTGCTGCGCCCGATCCTGGATGACCTCGCCTGTGGCAGACTTCAGAGGGGCAATTTTCTTCTGTGTTGGACCTAGGGCCTGCTTGATACCATCATACATCCCCTTGATGTTGCCCGTGTCAGCTGCTATCTGTATCTCGGAACAGAGCTGGAGCCAGTAGTCGTTAGCACATCTCCTGGCAGTCTGTTGGACTTTGCTGCGAGCAGTTCGGAGGACCTGCAGGTTGCGCTCACTGGGACAGGCCTTGTATGCTGCTTGAGCTCTCCTCTTTTCCTCAATGACTGGTGTCAACTCCTCAGAGTGGGCTTCAAACCAGTCTGCCGCCTTGTTGGTCTTCTTGCCGAATATGGACAAGGCGGTGTTGTAAACGGTATTCTTGAAATGTTCCCATCTGTTGGATGCGTTTGCGTCGGCCGGGCCTGGAAGAGATTCCTCAAGCGCTTGTGCAAATTCCTCCACTTTTCTCTGATCCCGGGTCTTGCTGGTATCAATGCGAGGTCTTCCTTCCTTTTTCGTGTGATACAGTCGCTTTGTTTGCAGTTTCACTCTGCTGCACACCAGGGAGTGGTCAGTGTCGCAGGCAGCACCATGATAACTGCGTGTGATCTTGATGCTGGGAAGGCTGGAGCGTCTGGTGAGGATCAGGTCGAGCTGGTGCCAGTGCTTTGATCTTGGATGTCTCCAAGAGACTCTATGTTGGGGCTCTTGAAGACATTTACATAAGTATACATAAATGAATATATTAAAGATGAACATATGAATGAATGGAGGTCTTGCAATAGCTCAAGGCCTATAAAAGGCCTTGTACAAAGCAAGGCTGGCCTTTCCTTTGCTGCTGTTACTGCATCATAGATGTGAAATAGCAAGCAGTGGAGGAAGCCCTCATCCCACAGCTCACGCGAGGGGTCAAACAGTCGCCCTCATGCTGAGAGCAGTTGCATCGGGCCAATGTGGGCTCCAACAAATCTCTGGAGGGCCAGAGGCTCATTGGAGACTGGGGTCTACCTGAGGGCCGCGTTGAGAGGCCTCAAGGGCCGCATGTGGCCCCAGGGCCGGGGTTTAGGCACCCCTGCTCTAACCTGTGACTTAACTGTAAGGAGTTCCCTAGATCACCACGCATCACAGAACATGGAGCTGTTGGAGGAGAATATCAGACAGTGTTAAAAACCAGCAGCAGATTTGAATGTGTTCAAAGCAGCCAGTTTTCCATGGGTTAGTTTTATTTGCATTTGAATTTCCAAAATGCTGTGACAGTCCTCATTTGTGCTTCAGGCAAGCATGACCAAGAGAGCCTTAGATGAGAGCTTGAAGCAAAGTGAGTGTACCCAGGAATGTGATGAGAATTCACCACATAATGCCTAAAGATGAGAAGTGGGCAGGGATGCCAAGATGAGCAAAAATTCAACTCCCCCAGAAACCCTGCAGTGAAATATTGGACAAGGTATGGTGAATAGCAAACAGGCAGTAAAGTCACTGCAGTAGAAGAAAATGTCCAAAAAAACATAGCTGTCGACTTTGGGTATGCAGTTCTTTGTTTGGGTTGTACTATTAGGGATTATGTTCAATATCTCTTTTCCACTCCTATCAGGAATGGAACAAATTGTAAATGAAGGCACTAGTGGAAACTAGTGGGAACTTTGTTCCCTGGGGGCTGGGGATAAGTAGGCCCTCAGTTTGGCTGTACTTGTAAGAGGCGACTAAACTGCCACCGGGTAGATGAGGCTCGTCAGCCTGGGAAGGCAGCTCATCTGAGAGAAGGAAAACTCTGATCCCAAACCACCGCTGCCTTGTGGCTACATCCAGTTATGGAACAGGCTTCAGGAGTCAACCTCGAGGAAAAATCCAGAGCCGGAGTCCCTGAGGCAGTTCATGGCTAAACATAGTCATGTTCTGGCAACTCCTGCAACGCTGCTGGAACCAACCGTATTGGCTTCTGCCTTTCCATTGGACCATTTCAGCGACGTGGAGAGGAGGGATTTGCTGCATTGGTAACAGTCTGCCCTCCATATCTACTTTACCCAGGCTTCGTGCACTGGAGAGGACACTCTGTTCCAGAACCACTATTCAGAGCGTGATACCATAGTCTTCCGAGACTGAAGGATGCCAACAACAGTGGGAACTTCTCTCTCATGGCGAATAGCAGCTGCAGGGGCCCTCATTCTGGAAAAGGTTCAAGACTCCCTCCCCTGCTATAGTCCCAATTTGGAAGGAGGCTGCATGCAACTGTTATTTACATTTTAAAAAAACAAACAGGCAGACTCCAAATACATCTAGTTTGGCCTTGATTCTCTGATTAGGTGGGTGTTTGAGGATTTGTTTATGCTACAAATAAGGCCCCCATACTCCACTGCAGAGAGGATCTGAAGGAACTGCCAGTTCTTCCAAAAGGATAAGAATCAGTTGCTCATTTACAATGCCTCATTTGCAAGTGTTGATTTGAAACTTTAAGACAGTGTAAAGGTAACTAGATATTTGATTAGAATTGGAGCGCAAACCAAACGGCACTCTGAGCCAGCACAGGCCCCCTGCTCTGTCAGATCCTGAACTCCATGTCCTGACACTGAGACTGCAATCCTAACCACACTTTCCTGAGAGTAATAATAAATAATAATTCAGGTATGTATATACCGCCTTTCTTGGTTGTCAGATTTCTCCTTAAACTTTAATTTAAGGCGGTTTACATAGGCAGGTTGTTCTAAATCCCCATAGGGATTTTTGCAATTGAAGAAAGGTTCTATCTTTCAAGAACCACAACATTTCAGATGGATCTTTTCTCATCTGGTATCACATTCTGGCCTCCAGTTTTCTCCCATGCAGGCTGACAAGCAGCTCCTTCATCTCTCACTTGAAGGGCGGCCAAGACACTTCTTCGCTCACACCAAAGAGCAGGTGGAATAACTTGGCTTGTCAGCTGTTTCAAGGTCTCGCCATTCACGGTGCCAGTGGCCTCAAACTTACGACCTTTTTATGTTATCTTCAGGCAAACGGAGGCTCTACCCTCTAGACCAGACCTCCTGCCCATTGAACAAAATAGGACTTACTTCTTAGACCTGGTTAGGATTGTGCCCTTAGTTTCTCAAGTCTGCGCCGGCAAAATAGCTGGCACAGACTTGAGAAGTCCCATTGCGGGGCTTGGGACTTTCCCCGAGGGGAGGGGGATGGAAGATCACTGGTGGCTGCTGTGTCTTTGGCACCACCTTTAGGACTGAGCTGTTAGGTTTCATTTCTCTGCTGGTATTCCCCAGAACTGTTCTATTTTTGCATATAGACACAGGACAAACTTGGTGGCAGTGGTGTATCTAAGGGGATGCAGGGGGTAGCAATTGCACTGGGCAACAAGCTTTAGCGGAGCAACAACCTGAGCTTGACACTGGTGGCAAAATTGTGAAAACCTTGATTTTTTTGAATAATACCATCATATTACAGACCATGTGATGCAGAATTTAATGCAGAATGCAATGAAAAAAATGTGTTAAAGTATCTCCATTCTATCAAAAGTTATAGCCAAATAACCAGAAAATAAAAGCAATTACATTATGTAACAAAAACTGGGTTTTCTTAACTCAAAACTGTCCAATGAGGCTGATTGTTCCAAGAGCCAATTACGTGTTGTTATGATACAGCTGGGAACCAATAAGGTGTTAATATGGGGGAAGCCTTGAGGGAACCAGCATAGCGAGTGGATGGCAAACTGCTAGGAGAAGGAGGTGGATTTTCCCCCATTTTCACTTTTTTAAAAGCCTAGGCGTGGCATCACTTCCAGGGCATCATTTTGAGTTGGACACTGAGTTACACGATCATTAGCAACACCGCTGCTTGGTAGTTCTATCTGGGCAATGCCAAGGCCCATAGCTTTACCATGGCTCTGCTCGGTTACCACCCATTCCATCCTTGGTTGTGGTGTGACTCCTTGCAGTTTAGTTTGAAAATCTGGAGTCACTGCATAGTGATAGTAGGTTTTCAGACTCATCTTCTGTGAGTCTTACAGTGGCTAGTGGTGTTCTCACAGAAGCCCTCTAGTGCTTTTGGGAGCAATATCTATTGGCCACTAGGGAAGGGAAATAGAAAAGGCAGCCTATACATTTCTTAAAGAAACTCAATAGAATCACAAAGGAATGCAATTTTTTGAAGTTAATTTTTATTTGTATTTTATGTTGCTAGAAACTTTTTCAAAAAGCAATAAAAAAAACTGAAATGGGAAAACTACCTACTTTTCAGTTTTAGAAATTTATCATTTGGAATTTTTAAATTTAGAATTTTGAACTTGAGAATTTTACGTATTCAAATATCAAAACAAGTTTTAAATTTCATGTTTTTTCATACTGACATTTTAAAATTTTATTTCATTTAGATCTGATAATAAATGGTGGACACTCTGAAATGTAGATTTTGACAGTAATTTGAACTGCTGTTGGTTACACATTTCTTTTTATAAAAACTATACTATAATAAAATGCATAAATCAGGCTGATAGAAATATGCTTAAAATGAACTTTTGGGGAGAAACATCTTGAACATCACAAAAATGCTATTACAATGCTTCATTGGATTATCATCATTTGATCTTATCCATTGTGAGTGGCAGAAGTCACATGCTCTGTATATTTTATTTATAGGATCAGTTGGTTAATTCATGAGCCCTATGGTATGCTCTGCTACCTTGTGAAGCTAAGCAGGTCTAGGTCTGGTCAATGGATGGATAGATGGATGATCCCTGGAAACCCCATATATTCTGTTTTGACTACTGTGAGGGAAGAAGGGACAGACACAAATGCATTAGTTATTTTAAGTTGCAATTCTATGCATTGTCATCTGGGAGAAAGTCCACAATGAGACTTTCTTCTGAGTAAACATGCATAGGGTTGTGCTGTTAGTTTCTATTCCATTCACTTAGAGCTCAATCCTGTGGTTGGCGGCACAGAGTCGTGTTGCCGACCACAGTCACAAACATGCCATAAAGCACGTTTGCGGGGCTCACCGCCGGGCTCCCGCCTGTGCTACCCCAGCGCCAGTCGGTGCTGGGCTAGCGCGGGGCGGTCACCCAGGTTCCGTGGCTCAGCTGTAGAGCAGCGAAACGGGAGGCGGGGGTGTGGACGGGGACAGGGAGGAGGCGTTCCAGGGAGGGAGGAGGCTGGCAGGGGGCAGAGAGAGGGCGGAGGGAGGCGTGCCGGGGGGTGGGCGGGAGGAGGATCCGCAGAGCTGCACTCCGCAGGATCCAGAGCACTTGTGGAGGGCTGCATGCCCTACACGAGCACCTTTGCCTAAAGAGAGTAGCCCCATTGCGTGGCTGCTTACCTTACTTGGGGGAAGGGGACGAACGTCCCCTTCTTCCAAGGCGCCTCCCGTGATAGCACGGAGGGCACAGGATCCAGGCTTCGCGCACTGGAGAGGACACTCTGTTCCAGAACCACCATTCAGAGCGTGACACCATAGTCTTCTGAGACTGAAGGATGCCAACAAGATTAGCCTCTATATTGAAGTACAACTGTGGTCCTGCAGTATAAAAATGGAAACAGCATATGGACCCACATCTCTTTGGCACTGTTGGAGTTATTACTGAAGAAACCCTTTGAATTTGTATCCCTGAACAAACTAGTTTAATTACTTCATTGAACTGGGAGCTCTAAATCATCAAGGTGAGCGTTTTGGTGGGAGAATGGAAGAACCGCAAATTCATGCAGATGACTCAAGATCCCTGAAGTTGGCAATAACTTGGCACAAGTACGCTTATAGTCTATATGCAGAAGGTATCTTTGTGTATGTGTGTGTGTACACACACACATATTCAGGAAATAGATTTGGGGCACTGAAGAGCAAGTGTTAGATAATGACTCAGTGGATTACTTAAAATTTATAAGTGGTTGTAAATAATGAATGGATATACTTCAGTTTAAAGCCAGTAGTGTACTCTGTAATTTAAAGCTTCAATCCGAGAGTGTTTATTAAAGTTCAGGAAGCCTCACTCATTCTCTTACTCTAAAATAAAATGTAACATTAAAAATTAAGAGAATCTTTTAGGAGCCATTAGGGGCCCTACAGTAACTAAAATCCCTGTTGCCTAGTATCAGCCATTTGTTTTTGGCACTGCGTTACTTCGGATGGTATGACAGTGTGTCCCAATCTGAGTTGCAAATTAGGTATGGAAGCCTTTGCCTCTGGAAAGATTGTCCTGAGAGGATTCCTCCAACATCTTGTGATTAGAGGTATTGATAAAGTTCCTAAGTAACTCATTCTGACTTTGAATTTGTCCTGTAATGCTCAGGTGTGTTACAGATCAAGTGTCATTTCTCCCAGAAATTCTTCTTCAGCTCAGGATATCAAATATGCATTCAGATCAGCATGAAAGTTGATCAGCCTGCTTTTGTGCAAAGTTCATTAAGGTTAGACTTACAGCACAATCCTATGCACACCTACTCAGAAGCAAGCTCCACCTATTTCATGAGACTAATTCAAAGTAGGTGGGTATAGGATTATAGACTGACAGCCCAGTCGTATTCCTGGCAGCTCCACTTGGTGCAGCGGTGCCAAAACGGGGCTTTTCAAGTCTCCCAGACTATTTTGCTGGCATGGACTTGAGAGCCACTGTGTTGGCCTTTGCAACCCGACATGGAGGATAGGATAGAGCTAGGATAGAGCAGTGGTTCTCACACTTTTTGCACCAGGACCCACTTTTTAGAAACAGAATCTGTCAGGACCCACTAGAAGTGATGTCATGAAAGGAAGTGACATCATCGAGCAAGAAAATGTTTAACAATCCTAGGCTGCAATCCTACCCACACATACCCAGGACTAAGCCCCATTGACTATTATTGTTAAAAGCATATGCAGAGTAGTCTATTAAAAGTATAGATCTGTAACATTTCCCCAAATGCAGTCACATGCCATGGGAGCATCGAGTCTAATAAATTAAAAATAAAATGCTGAAATGAATGGGGACCCACCTGAAATTGGTTCGCAGCCCACCAAGTGGGTCCCGACCCACAGTTTGAGAACCACTGGGATAGAGACATGGTGATAGGATAGACTGGTCCACTGGTCCAACCCCCTCCCAGGGCAGTTCCTACTTCGCCTCGTTCCATCCTCTCCACACCTTTCCCCCATTTCAAAAGTACTCACTGCTGGCCGGCGCTGCAGGAGCGCCAGCCAGCTCTCCCCAAGATGCTGAAACTCAGCAGTGACTGGCACTGGCCCAGTGCTGGCAGCCCTCCTCTCTGGGTGCCATGGACATGCCTTTTGGCATGTTTGCCAGTGCTGGCACTGGAGCTCAGCACTGGCGGTAGGGCCGGATATGATTGGGTCCTCACTCTAATTAATGGCTCAATTCCATCCAACTTTCCAGCACTGATGTATCTATACCAATGGGACTTGCATTGCATCCTGTGGTGAGGAGGCAGTAATGGAGGCCTCCTCAAGGTAAGGGTACTTTTGTATCCTTATCTTGGAGCTGCAATGTGGCTACATTGGTGCTGGAAAGTTGGATAGGATTGGGCCCTAAAACTCTTGTTGATCATGTGAAATTACATGAACTAAAAAAGTTAGCTGCTTTGGCAGATGCACATAATTTGTGTGTGTGTGTGTGTGTGTGTGTGTGTGTGTGTGTGTGTTTGTGTGTGTGTGTGTGTGTTTAATTTCAGCTTTCTTATTCTTGAGGAAACTCCAGTTGATGAGAGCAGATTGTCCAGTCAAATAGCCTTTTGTATGTTAAGTTTTTTCTCTGTGTTTTGGCTAGTTCTATCAATTGCTTCTCACAAATGTTTTATGTGGTTGCTGTCCCATAGCCAGGTCTAAAAACTCCTAGAGTTAGTTTGTTGTGGCAAGGAGGTGTGGCTGAATTTCCAGGCTGCTGTCAGCCATGGCTTGTGCTGAGAACCACAATTCCCAGGGGACAATATCAGAAGGCATGTGTGTTTAGTAGCACCAACAGCATTACATGTGCCAACATTACAAACCAGAAGAAAATTCTCAGAAACAGATGAGCTTTATTGAGCATTGAGAGAGCTTGTAAATACTGAGCTGAGCAGATTCCAGATTAAGCCATTTCTGCCCAATGTTGCTTATAAGCAACAGGGATAAAATGTGTACCCCTGTGGGCTGGGCAGAAATCGGTCAAGTTTAGGATAGTTTATCTATTCCTACTTTTGATGATCTGAGCTGTTTTCAAGTCTCTTTTAGTGAGATGATGATGATGATGATGATGATTAATAACTCGATATTTATATACCGCCTTTCTGGCCATCGGATTACTCCTCTGACTTTATTCAAGGCAGTTTACATAGGCAGGCATTTCTAGATCCCTCAAGGGGATTTTTACAATCATAGAGATTCTCTCTTTCAAGAACCAACAACATTTCAGAATGGATCTTCCTGGTTTGATCTCACTTCTGGCCTCCAGTTCTCCCACGTAGGCTGGCAAGCAGCTCCATCTCTCAGATGACACCAAACAGTATTTGCCAGGAGAAAGAAAGCACCTATGATGTTACTTTTGGTTCTATAGGGTAGTGGTTAGTTACCTGAATGTACTATTGACTTTTGTGTTTCTTTAGTTATCTTATTTGTATCTCACCCTGTGTAATATTAGAGACAGGCAACAACTGACAATCACATATATGCTCTGCTAAACCAACTTTTAAAGCAGAAGATATAAGGAGCAGGATAAGGCACATTGGCCCACTAGTTTGAACCCTGGTCAAAATTGAGTTTCTAATGTATTATTGGCAACCTTCAGTCTCGGAAGACTATGGTATTGCGCTCTGAAAGGTGGTTCTGGCACAGCATCTAGTGTGGCTGAAAAGGCCAATTCGGGAGTGACAATCCCTTCCACACCGGGAGCAAGTGCAGTCTGTCCCTGGTCTGTCTCCCTGGCTATGGGCCTTCCTTCTTTGCCTCTTTGCCTCAGACTGCTGGCAAAGTGTCTCTTCAAACTGGGAAAGGCCATGCTGCACAGCCTGCCTCCAAGCGGACCGCTCAGAGGCCAGGGTTTCCCACTTGTTGAGGTCCATCCCTAAGGCCTTCAGATCCCTCTTGCAGATGTCCTTGTATCGCAGCTGTGGTCTACCTGTAGGGCGCTTTCCTTGCAGGAGTTCTCCATAGAGGAGATCCTTTGGGATCCGGCCATCATCCATTCTCACGACATGACCGAGCCAACGCAGGTGTCTCTGTTCCAGCAGTGCATACATGTTAGGGATTCCAGCACGTTCCAGGACTGTGTTGTTTGGAACTTTGTCCTGCCAGGTGATGTCGAGGATGCGTCGGAGGCAGCGCATGTGGAAAGCGTTCAGTTTCCTCTCCTGTTGTGAGTGGAGAGTCCATGACTCGCTGCAGTACAGAAGTGTACTCAGGACGCAAGCTCTGTAGACCTGGATCTTGGTATGTTCCGTCAGCTTCTTGTTGGACCAGACTCTCTTTGTGAGTCTGGAAAACATAGTAGTTGCTTTACCGATGCGTTTGTTTAGCTCAGTATCGAGAGAAAGAGTGTCGGAGATCGTTGAGCCAAGGTACACAAAGTCATGGACAACCTCCAGTTCATGCGCAGAGATTGTAATGCAGGGAGGTGAATCCACATCCTGAACCATGACCTGTGTTTTCTTCAGGCTGATCGTCAGTCCACAATCTTGGCAGGCCTTGCTAAAACGATCCATGAGCTGCTGGAGATCTTTGGCAGAGTGGGTAGTGACAGCTGCATTGTCGGCAAAGAGGAAGTCACGAAGACATTTCAGCTGGACTTTGGACTTTGCTCTCAGTCTGGAGAGGTTGAAGAGCTTTCCGTCTGATCTGGTCCGGAGATAGATGCCTTCTGTTGCAGTTCCAAAGGCCTGCTTCAGCAGGACAGCGAAGAAAATCCCAAACAAGGTTGGTGCAAGAACACAGCCCTGCTTCACACCGCTTCGGATGTCAAAGGGGTCTGATGTGGAGCCATCGAAGACAACAGTGCCCTTCATGTCCTTGTGGAAGGATCTGATGATGCTGAGGAGCCTGGGTGGACATCCGATCTTGGGGAGAATCTTGAAGAGGCCGTCCCTGCTGCCCAGGTCGAAAGCCTTCGTGAGATCTATGAAGGCTATAAAGAGTGGCTGTCGTTGGTCCCTGCATTTCTCCTGCAGTTGTCTAAGGGAGAATACCATATCAGTGGTGGACCTGCTGGCTCGGAATCCGCACTGTGATTCTGGATAAACACTCTCTGCAAGTACCTGGAGCCTCTTTAGTGCAACTCGGGCAAACAGCTTTCCTACAACGCTAAGGAGAGAGATGCCACGGTAGTTGTTGCAGTCACCCCTGTCACCTTTGTTCTTGTACAGCGTGATGATGTTTGCATCCCTCATGTCTTGAGGTACTTCACCTTCTCTCCAGCAGAGACAGAGGATTTCATGCAGCTCAGTAGCGATGATCTCTTTGCAGCACTTTAGGACTTCAGCAGGGATGCTGTCTTTTCCAGGTGCCTTGCCAAAGGCAAGGGAGTCCAGGGCCATGTGAAGTTCTTCTAGGTTTGGTTCACTGTCAAGCTCCTCCAGCAAAGGCAGGCACTCAATGTTGTTCAGCGCTTCTTCGGTGACTACATTTTCTCTGGAATATAGCTCAGAGTAGTGCTGCACCCAGCGTTCCATCTGCTGCGCCCGATCCTGGATGACCTCGCCTGTGGCAGACTTCAGAGGGGCAATTTTCTTCTGTGTTGGACCTAAGGCCTGCTTGATACCATCATACATCCCCTTGATGTTGCCTGTGTCAGCTGCTACCTGTATCTGGGAGCAGAGCTGAAGCCCGTAGTCATTAGCACATCTCCTGGCAGTCTGCTGGACTTTGCTGTGAGCAGCTCGGAGGACCTGCAGGTTGCGCTCACTGGGACAGGCCTTGTGTGCTGCTTAAGCTCTCCTCTTTTCCTCAATGACTGGTGTCAACTCCTCAGAGTGGGCTTCAAACCAGTCTGCCGTCTTGTTGGTCTTCTTGCCAAATATGGACAAGGTGGTGTTGTAAACGGCATTCTTGAAATGTTCCCATCTGTTGGATGCGTTTGCATCGACTGGGCCTGGAAGAGATTCCTCAAGTGCTCGTGCAAATTCCTCCACTTTTCTCTGATCCTGGGTCTTGCTGGTATCAATGCGAGGTCTTCCTTCCTTTTTCGTGTGATACAGTCGCTTTGTTTGCAGTTTCACTCTGCTGCATACCAGGGAGTGGTCAGTGTCACAGGCAGCACTCCGATAGCTGCATGTGATCTTGGTGCTGGGAAGGCTGGAGCGTCTGGTGAGAATCAGGTCGAGCTGGTGCCAGTGCTTTGATCTTGGGTGTCTCCAAGAGACTCTATGTTGGGGCTTCGTGTTGAAGAACTTATTGCTGACACAGAGACCATGATGACAGCAAAACTCTAGCAGGCGTTGGCCATTCTCGTTCATCTTCCCAATGCCGAACTGACCTAAGCAAGTGGGCCACGAACTGTTATCAGCACCAACTCTAGCATTGAAATCGCCAAGGATGAACAATGGCTCTTTTACGGGGATCTTCTTGATAGTGGTGGCCAGGTCATCATAGAATTTGTCTTTGGCTTCTGCTGGAGACGACAAAGTCGGTGCAGAAGCACTGATGAGAGTGACAGGTCCTGCTGATGACTGAAGCTGCAGGGATAAAATTCTTTCACTTCCCACAGTAGGTGGGATGATGGACTTCAGTAGGGAATTTCTGACTGCAAAGCCAACACCATGTTCCCTGGTTTCGTTTGGTGGTTTTCCCTGCCAGAAAAATGAGAAATTTCTCTCCTTGACAGATCCGGAATCTGGAAGCCTCGTCTCTTGAAGGGTGACGATGTCCATCTGCAGTCTGCTCAGCTCCATGTCGATGACAGCTGTTTTGCGTGCATCGTCTATTTCTTGCAGGTCATCAGAGAAGCCAGGTGTCATTGTCCTAATGTTCCAGGTGCCCAGCTTTAGGGCAGGAGTTTTCTGTTTTCTGTTGCATGGTGCAGAGTTGTCGATCCGCTTGTCGGTTTTCACCCTAAACCCCACGCACCCCGTGAGGTTAACGGACCGTGGCGAGGCAGCACCTTACTGACTGGGGACTGCCCAGCTTAAGGCGGGCGGTAGCTGCCCAATGAGATGCAGTGATCTCTCCCACTGTCGGAAGCAGCCCCTGGCGTCACGCTCTACGCCAATCGAGTGAAGACTTATAACCTGTAAACTGCTGCTTCCCGTGTTGTGCCGACGCCGTATGGCGAAGTTGGAGTGTCCTCTCCAGTGTGCGAAGCCTGGGTAAAGAAGGCATGGAGGATAGGCTTTTACCCATGCAGCAAATCCCCCCTCTCCACATTGCTGGAATGGTCCAATGGAAAGGCAGAAGCCAATATGGTTGGTTCCAGCGGCGTCGCAGGAGTTGCCAGAACGTGACTGTGTTCAGCCATGAACTGCCTCAGGGACTCCGGCTTCTGATTTTGCCTCGAGGTTGACTCCTGAAGCCTGTTCCACAACTGGATGTAGCCACAAGGCAGTGGAGGTTTGGGATCAGAGTTTTCCTTCTCCTAGATGAGCTGCCTTCTCCCCTCCCACCCCGGATCCTCCGTTTCACTCACACATCACTCTTTCCAATTTCCAGGTACCCACAATGCCCTTCCCCTGCACCTTTCGTTTCACTCACACATCACTCTTTCCAATTTCCAGGTACCCACAATGCCCTTCCCCTGCACCTTTCGTTTCACTCACACATCACTCTTTCCAATTTTCAGGTACCCACAATGCCCTTCCCCCCGCATCTTCCGTTCCACTCACACATCATTCTTTCCATGATATTCCCAACTATTACATATACTAAATGTGCCCAAGTTATTCTGCAGTTAGTAACTGATTTAGGGCGCAATCCTATCCTGCGCTGGAACAGGCAAGCCAAGAGGCTTGTGCTGTATCCAGTACAGGATAGTGGCCAGAAGCGGTTTAGCCAGAGGCAAGGGGAAACTTTTCCCCTTACCCCTGGGTAACGGCCGCTTGCTCCTATGGGTCTCCTCGGACTTGCGCCACCTCTGGAGGTGGCACAAGTACAAGGAGAGTGGAGAGGCTTGAAGCTGCTCTGTTCTCCCTGGGAACGGGGGTTGGAATCCGGCATAACTGCCGGATCTCAGCCTCACCTCCCTCTCCCCGCCTACCCTCCCCCCGCAGGAATGCCTCCCTCCCGCCTCCTCTCCACCTCCCCCCGCCTACCTTTTCCACTTGCGTCAAGCATCCGAGGGGAAGCCGACGCGGAGGCTTATGTCAGCCCCCGCAGGCCAGTGCTTCTCAGAGCGCCAGTCTGGCTTCCTTTCAAGGAGGCGCAGATGTGTTTTATGGTACATTTGTGATCCTCCCAGGCCAGCACAAGGGACTTGCGCCGACCAAAGTCCATTCTAGGATTGCACCCTTAGTAACTGATTATGTTAATCTGCAATTCTATTGTATGTATCAATTTTACATACTGTGTTTTTTATTTAATAGAATGCCAAGTTCTGAATACAGCCTTGTGTGTCTGTCTGTCCATCTGTGAAATTTGGATTGCTTGTAAGCAGTCCAGAAGGTATTGTATACCCTGGCTCATTTCTTTTATAAGTTCCCCTTTTCCCATGAAAATTGGCAGAACTCTGTTCTTTGCATTGATGTGCATGGAGAAATGGAAGGGGACTACAGTCAGAGAAAGGCAGAACCATTGTTGGTCAGGGCCCTAAGTGCAAGCATTATGAATACCTTACAGGTGAATTGCGGCTACATCTTTGACTGAGCTTACTGACCTAGGATAAGAAATGTGCTTTGCTGTTTGCTTTTAATAAAAATAGAGATTTTCAGGATGATACAAACTATTGGATTCTGCATTAGAATATATTCCTTGCTCCATGACTGATTCACCTTGTAGATTCCAAGACTGTGTGAAAATTATTTGTTAGCTCTCTGTGCACATTTTATTTATGAATTTGGAAACTATAGCATAGCAGTCTGAGCTCTCAAATTCTTTTCTGATATGCACTGATTTCAGTTGATTTTAGATAGATAATCTGAGATAGCTGTTACGGCTTTGACAGTTCGAAGGTGTAGATCAGAACTGTATAGTGTTATGTTGGCATATGTGTATTATCTGTAGAATACTACTGATATGAATGGAACTTTATAGGGAAATATCTCCATCTGGCCTTTAAGTTAGAAAGCCATTGATAAGATTTTATGGTGGTAAGTGACTGCATGATGAAGAGCTATGAGTTTCACTCTGTACCAGTTTATCTGAATGGAAAGAGCAAAAGAATATTTATCTTGTCAAGTACCATGAATAAACCTGTTAAAGTAATATATCTCTTTGGAATAATAACGCAGAATAGTACAGTAAATATATTAGTTCTGCTCCATTCTGTACTCTTGGCACTTGCATTCACAGACTACGTTATTTTTCTTTCTATCAAAAATATTCAGTTCATTTAGTGCTGTTGAAATGTGCTATATTTGTCCAGAGGCATCGTGTTAGTTATAGAGTGTGTTTGCGTATGTAATCTTAAGCATTTGTAGGCTTGATTTTTATATTAAATGTATGGCTGTTTTTAAAGACACTATAAAAACAAGCTTGGTGGAGCCCCTTAATTGCATGCGGCATGGGGTGGAAGCAGACAACTCCTGAGGAGGGTAGATGTATATCTCGGGAGGGGGGGCAATGTTGAGTAAAGAACATAAGAACAGCCCCACTGGATCAGGCCATAGGCCCATCTAATCCAGCTTCCTGTATCTCACAGTGGCCCACCAAAAACCCCAGGAAGCACACCACATAACAAGAGACCTGCATCCTGGTGCCCTCCCTTGCACTGGCATTCTGACATAGCCCATTTCTAAAATCAGGAGGTTGCACATACACATCATGTCTTGTAACCCATAATGGATTTTTCCTCCAGAAACTTGTCCAATCCCCTTTTAAAGGCATCCAGGCCAGATGCCATCACCACATCCTGTGGCAAGGAGTTCCACAGACCAACCACACGCGGAATAAAGAAATATTTTCTGTTGCCTGTCCTAACTCTCCCTACACTCAAGTTTAGTGGATGTCCTCTGGTTCTGGTGTTATGTGAGAGTGTAAAGAGCATCTCTCTATCCACTTTATCCTTCCCCTGCATAATTTTGTATGTATCAATCATGTCCCCCCTCAGGCTTCTCTTTTCTAGGCTGAAGAGGCCAAAATGCGGTAGCCTTTCCTCATAAGGGAGGTGCCCCAGCCCAGTAATCATCTTAGTCACTCTCTTTTGCACCTTTTCCATTTCCACTATATCCTTTTTGAGATGTGGCGACCAGAACTGGACGCAATACTCCAGGTGTGGCCTTACCATCGATTTGTACAATGGCATTATAATATTAGCTGTTTTGTTCTCAATACCCTTCCTAATGATCCCAAGCATAGAATTGGCCTTCTTCACTGCTGCCGCACACTGGGTCGACACTTTCATCGACCTGTCCACCACCAACCCAAGATCTCTCTCCTGATCTGTCACAGACAGCTCAGAACCCATTAGCATATACGTGAAGTTTTGGTTTTTTGCCCCAATGTACATGACTTTACACTTACTTACTTTGAAACGCATCTGCCATTTTGCTGCCCATTCTGCCAGTTTGGAGACATCCTTCTAGAGCTCCTCACAATCACTTCTGGTCTTCATCAGCCGGAAAAGTTTGGTGTTGTCTGCAAACTTTGCCACCTCACTGCTCAACCCTGTCTCCAGATCATTTATGAAGAGGTTGAAAAGCACCAGTCCCAAGACAGATCCTTGGGGCACTCCACTTTTCACCTCTCTCCATTGTGAAAATTGCCCATTGACACCCACTCTCTGTTTCCTGGTCTTCAACCAGGTCTCAATCCAGAAGAGGACCTGCCCTCTAATTCCTTGACTGTGGAGTTTTTTCAGTAGCCTTTGGTGAGGGACCGTGTTGAACACCTTCTGAAAGTCCAGATATATAATGTCCACGGGTTCTCCCGCATCCACATGCCTGTTGACCTTTTCAAAGAATTCTAAAAGGTTCGTGAGGCAAGACTTACTCTTACAGAAGCCATGCTGATTCTCTCTCAGCAAGGCTTGTTCATCTATGTGTTTTGAGATTCTATCTTTGATGAGGCATTCCACCATCTTACCTGGTATAGATGTTAGGCGGTTACCTGGTATGGATGTTGAGTGAATCTAAATCCAAATGCCTTGTGAGGGTATTGAAAACTCATTTTCTGATACCCAAGTAGGACTATCTTAGGTGCTATGCAAGTCTCACCCCAAAACATGTCTACAACCTTTCTGTTGATGGTTCAGAATTGCATCCACTTACATAGTTGGTGCCTGTTGTGTAAAATTGCTGTTCAAAAGAATTTCTAATGGTTAACATTGCTGTCTCCTGTTGGGTTCCTAGTATTGTCAGAGATGAGGAAATCAATAATCCAGTAGCAGAGTTCCATCCCTTTTAGGATTTTTTACTGTGACAACAGACAGCAAGCAACATAACACTGCAACTTTTCAGTAGAAAAGGTGGCAAGCAGTGTTACAAATTACACTTTGGGTCTTTCAGCAGAAAGGATCCATAGGTTAAAGGGAAGATTGCTTAGATCAGAAACAGAGAAATATTCAAGAAGCTCTAACCAAGTAACAAAACAGCCTCCCCTACTGTTGGAGGAGATGATTCATATGCTTGGTGGCTATTATTATTTATTGTTATTAACTTTATTTCTATTCCACCTTTCTCCCCGGAGGGACTCAAGGCAGCTTACAACAAGGTTAAAACAAATAAAAACATAATTTAAAAACAGATAAAAGCATATTAACAACATATCATAAAAACAGTAGTCAGATAAAAGTAGTCAGGTAAAAAGAGCATAGAGCAGCAAATCAGGCTTGTAAACAGGTATTTAAAAAGATATTAAAAGGTTTTGAAAAGGTATCAAAAAAGGCCAAGAACTCAGAAGGCTTGTCTAAACAGAAGGGTCTTCAGGCCTTGCCGAAAAGTCTCAAGAGAGGGAGCCATTCTTAAGTCAAGGGGAAGGGAATTCCATAGCATTGGTGCCACTACTGAGAAGGCCCTATTTCTTGCTGCCGCCCCACATACCTCCCTAGGCGGCGGCACTTGTGAAAAGGCCTTCTCTGATGACCTAAGAGGACGAGCCGGATTGTATGGGAGTAGGTGATCTCTAAGATACCCTGGCCAAGAGCAGTATAGGGCTTTAAAGGTCAAAACCAGCACTTTGAATTGGGCCCAGAAACGAATGGGCAGCCAATGCAGCCGCCGGAGAAGCGGACTGACAGAGTCAAACTGCCTACCTCCAGTAACTACATGGGCCGCCGCATTCTGCACTAGTTGCAGTATCCGAACCGTCTTCAAGGGCAGCCCCACATAAAGTGTGTTACAATAATCTAACCTTGATGTCACCATGGCATGGGTCACCGTGGCCAGGTCTGCACGATCCAAGTACGGCCGCAGCTGGCGCACCAGCCGAAGCTGAGCGAAGGCCCCCCTAGCCACAGCCGCCACCTGGGAATCCAGGAGCAACTGTGAGTCCAGGTGGACCCCCAAGCTGTGGACCTGCTCCTTCGGGGGAGTGCAACCCCATTCAGAGCAAGCTGATAGTCCAGCACCTGCATCGAGGTTACATACGAATGTAGCTCTCTTGACATGTTGTCAGTTTTCTAACACCTAGCAAAAAAAAATTGAGATGCTGGTAGCAAGGAACAAAACAAATACCATATATAAAATTTATATAATATATATAAAATTTAGAACATTGAAAAGCATGTCAGCTTGGGAACCTGATGGTGTCATATCTCAAAAGTGCTCAAACATAATAATTTATTAACAGTCTTGTGATAAATTTTGTCAAAATGGATACCACTGCATCCTGTGGGGGGGCGGTCTGCATAAATCAATCCTTTACCTGGGGTATGCAGCACAGTCCACATGGCTGGCACAATCTGCATGGACCCACGCCGCAGCATCAGATATGGGAAGGGATGGTTGTCATTGCCACTGAAACCATCCCCTTCCTTGGACCTGTTTCACTCAACTCCACCCTGTCACCACCATATTTCACCCTTCCTCCACCCTTCCCATCTTCCCCTGCTAACTTAACTACATTGTCAGCATTGTCAATGAAAGGCTCTGGTTATTTACTATAGTTTAGCAAGGTATTCTATTCTGACTCCCAATTGTTTAGCAATAACTTTAACAAAAATCTTATTTTTTCCCCAAGTTGAGTTACTGAAACAATGAAAACTCAGGGCAACTCCAGGAGTGGAGTTTTGTGAACTATGAACTCAGTTCTGATACTGAAAAGCTCTTGGGCTGTGCATCCACTCAGAGGCACCCCATTTTTAAAATTTGAACAGCCTAATCCTATTCATATTTACTAAACATAGTTCCACTATGTTCAGTGGGGCTTATGTACTAGTATGTGTAAGATTTCAGTCCTAAGTGCATGCCCCCCTCATTTTGCGCTTAGCTCCAGATGATGGACCTCATGGCTCTAGGAAAATTGCAGCCATAAGTGTCTGTCGTTCCCCCCACCCCCTGCATTTTGCACTTAGCTCCAGATGGGGACCTCATAGCTTTAGGAAAAAATGAAACGGATCTTGAAAACAATGGCTACAACAAGTTGCTGGGATATCCATGACAAGCTCTCGGGTGGGACCCCATGGTTCCCCTGATGACAAATTGAGTGCTATGACTATCAGCCAACTCAGGGATCAGCCTGCCCAGTTGTCCTCTGTGATGAGCCTAAGCCCTTGGCCAGTACCAGATCTGGTCAATCTCTGATGTCTCCCTTGCCTGCATGCCAGAATCCTGCCTACCCATGAGTTAGGTTGTAGCCACAGTTCAAGAGTATTGAAACAGCCAAAGGCACTAGCGGAAATAGGATGATTGGTAGGGAGCCTGATGGTATTCAAATCCCTCTTGATGGAAGCTCATCCTTGCCAAATATAGGATCTGCCACTGTTATCCTTTCAAGAATGGAGTGCACAGTTGATACTGAAGACCATATCACATCTTGGACTATATTATACAGATCCATCACTTAAAGGCCTTAAGCCAAAGATGTCAGAATACAAACACGAAATGTTGTTGCCTGCTAGCAAGGCTCCATTCTCACTGGGTTGGAACTTTCTGTTTCTTGGAAACATTGATTAGTGTAAGTGTAGGTCGATAGAGACATTTGCATTTGCATTTGGACATTAATCAATCACATTTTATTAAAAATTTAATATAATTGTAGGACAGAGAATGTTTTGGGTCTCTTGTACAAGGAAATAAGTGAAAAGTCAATTAATAATGAAATCATCAACTTATTAGGACTGCAGTGTAACATTATAGTAGTGTTCAGCATCTTGAGTGTGATTGTCTTACTGTTTCAGTTTGGATCAGCACATTGTAGTAATTGGATAGGAAATAAAAGGGTTCTGTAGCTATAGGACAAGCAAACCAGGTCAAGACCCTGAAAAGGTTACAGTACCTTTAAAAAGTTTCATAAAACTGAAAATTTCACCATACATACATACATACATACATACATACATATTTATACAAGGCCTTTCTCTGTTTACACAGCATTCATCATCTATGGCTTTTGTCACTATGTATTTTCCATTCTATGCAAATTTTAAAGACAGCCTTTCAGGCTCTCAGCCTGGCAAATTATATACCGGGGAGGGAATTTCCTCCCTGATAGAACACCTGCTTTGCATTTCAGATGCACTAGATACAATCCCTGGCATTTCCAGTTAGGGTTGGGAAAGCTCTCTGTGTGTGACATGTGAGTCTGATAGTGATGCTTATGAAGTGCCTGGAGATCTTTGGATGTAAGGAGCTACAATTTAGCTGTACAAGTGCTAAAGGACCATTCTTTTTTAAAGCTGGATTGGAGGGTTTTAATGGAGATGCAGAACTTTCAGGCTGATCAATGACAGTGACAGCTAAAGTAAAAACTGATGAATCAAAGTGACATTACAGGGAACAGAATGCCAAGGAGGCATAGATTAGTCAGAAGTGTAGGCTAAGAAAGATGGGCGTCTAGGAGAGGCAGATAAGAAAGCAGAACATAAATTCAAAGGCTCAGTGAGGGATTAGTAAACTGAAGTTATAACTGGGGTACATGCAATAAGCCTTTTATTAGGTTTTCCGCTGAATGCGAGAATCATGGATGACTGAACCAAGCAGTGGGGCGAAAACCCTAGAGAGCTAAAACACTTGTCCCATATTTCAAAGGTTTTCGTTGGAAGTCAAGTCTGAACTCTTCAATTAATGCTGGTATTATTAGTTGTCACTTTAGCTACACCTGTGCCATAGGTCTTTGTGCAGAGATAAAGACATTCTGTCTTCTGATTGTTTACAACCGGTTATGGCTTTAAACTCAAACCATAGCTGTATGTAGACATTTTGGCTCCCTAGAAGATGCGATGGGTCTGCTGATCTTTCACCTCTGGATGTGCTGTTCTGCCTTTGTGGTTCAGAGGGGATTTCTCTGTGCTGCGGGGGGAGCACGGTAAGTATTGCAGGTGTTGCAATGTGCCATGTAAGGGGCCCTTCCCACTTGCCATCAGAGCCATTCTGGGCAGTGACGGCAACACGCTGCATGTTGCCGTCACTGCCCAGAATGGCTCAAACAGCAAGTGGGATGGGGATGTTGTGGCACCTGCAATATGTACCGTGCTACCCCCGTAGTTATGCTGCTGCCATGCTGTCTGCAGGTCCTTCCATTCTTGATATGAAGGAAAACAGTGCAACTGGTGATAAAGAAGGAATTTGCTTATGGTTGTACATGCCACAAGACGTTTGTATCTGTCAGCTTTTAAAATGCCATAAGGCTTTTTAGTTTTTTAAAAAGAAGATATCCAACTTTTAAAGAGATTTATATAATGAATATGAGACACTTTAAACAAAAGAAAAGTTTTTTAATGCAGATTCCCAACAGCTTGGAGCCTGCATATTTTGTGCACCCAAATGTCCTGTTGATTTACAGAATGGTGATGTCTTGTGAATGCTGCAGTTCAGGATATAGACCAGTGGTGGTCAACAAGTGGCCCACAGGCCTGAATACAGCAATTCTAGCTGGATACTGGTGGCTCGACCAAATTTTATTCAAAGTCTAGTAACATGCCCTGGGGCATTTGGTGGGCCACTGTGAGATACAGGAAGCTGGACTAGATGGGCCTATGGCCTGATCCAGTAGGGCTGTTCTTACGTTTTGCTACAATTTTACTGCTAAGGGAAAGAAAAAAGCTGCAGCATTGCAGAAATACATTGCAATATTATATTTCTCTTTGGCTCTCTGGGTAATGTCTTTGGCGTGCCTGACTTCCTGTGCTTCATAGTTATGAAGCCATTATTACTAGAAGAGCTGACCACCTAAGAAAGCATTGGATTGTGAAACAATATACAGTCCCAACCCCTTGAGCACTGCCTGGAGTATATCAAGCTGGTTATCTTGGCAATGTAGTTAGATTTGTCCCATATTGTGGTCTTGCATGTGTGTTCCCTTTGAGTTCCTGGGAAACAGCTCCAGCAGCAGAGGACAGGATCTCACCCTGGATTTGTGGGGACTGTCTTGGCTGAGGGGAAGCAAGTTCAGACAACACAAGCTGCTGTTGCTGGATGACTATGGGGATGGTGCTGTTGTTTCATAAAGCTCCCAGGTGCGTTGTTGGCCTTTTCAGGGTTTCCTTGCCTGCTAGGTTCAATATAGTTGCTGTTTTGAGGAAGCCAGAACCCATATCCTGGGAGCTCTTGGCTGTGGTGTTGGCCCTGGGTTGCTTCACCAATTGATAATATAGTCAATGACTCTGTTGTTGAGATAGCTCAATTTATGGTAACTGTAATGAGTAATATATGTAAAGAGCACCAAATGCTACAGTATTGAGCACACTAGAAATAGATCTGGCCAGATTTTGCTACAAGCCAAGCAAAATGATGCAGAAATTTTCTCAGTGAAATCCACACTCCTGTGAAAGCTGTTTCATATTAAGTCTTGGTGACCATTCCCGCAAAAATCACTTACAGCTTTTCTAAGTTTTATGGCTCTCTGAGTGATTCTGAGCAGTCTACCAAATTGCTTGAAGTTTCCATATTTGTAGGGCAAAAGAGGTAACATGGAACTCATTTTCAGCTTTTTTTTTTTTACACGCAAAATTGTACATGCAAAAGATGCAATAGTGTTTCTGAGGGGGCACAGTACTATGTTTTGCAGGGTGCCTCAGCACGCCATGTAAGCTGCCTCTCTCCCTTGCCATTGGAGCCATTCCAGGCAGCAAGAGCAACATGGAGGAGATGTTTCTGCATTGCTCTTGCTACCCAGAATGGCTCCAATGGCGAGTGGGAGGGGCAGCTTACATGGCACTTTGAGGAACCCTGCAAAACTTAGCACTGTGCCTCCTTTCTGGGAACGCTACTGGCAAGATGTACATCTATGCAGCGCCCCCATGGAGCTCAAGTGCAAAAAAGACGAATGACTTTGTATGGTATGAACATAAGTCCATGAAATATGGAAACTAGTGCAATATGGCACAATTGGTCTATGAACAGAGTTAAGGTAATAGTCTTTAGAATAGTTCAGATGATAATCAAATGTTTATATAGTCAGGCTCAAGCCTGACATTACAGTGAGCACACTATCAGAGCTTCATTTTTTTTTCCTAATGGTTAATAGTAGGTGCCAGTTGGGGGGGAGGGGCTGAGGATTGGGGCTAGTTCATGAATAGGAAGTATTTAACACCTAAATTGCTATTCTGGTGAAAATTTCCTCTCCAGTCCTACTATTAGTGGGAAACTTGGAAGCATCTTTTCCAGGGCCAATTACAGCTTTGAAAGCAGTGTGTATGATTTTCATGGAATTTTCAGGGAATGGGTTAAACCTGATCAGACCCCCCCCCCCATTCTTTAGTGTTAAATAAAAAATGGAAACTCCAATGACACATTTAGCACCATGACTTATTCACTTCTCACGCCCCCCCCCCACCCGTTTTATATTACCCTTCCTCCAAGGAGCTCAGAGCAGAGTATATAGAGGGGAAGAGCTCCCCTCTTTTTGTCCTCACAACTGTAACTAGCCCATAGTCACCCAGGAGCCTTCATGGCTGAGCAGGATTTGAACCTGGGTCTTTCATCTGTCCAGTTCTCCAGCCATTACGCCATCCTGGCTCTCATTTGTATCTCATTATTTGACCCCACAATTGGAGCAATATGTAGTGTGTGTGTGTGTGTGTGTGTGTGTGTGTGTGTGTGTGTGTGGACTGTATGCCTTCTCTTCAATATGAGATGATAGATCAATAAGTTCAGGTGACAGTTACCAGTGAACAAGTTTCCTTGCAATGTTATATTCAGTATAATACGATGGCATTGCCAACTCTCTTCTGCCAAGGCAGAATGGGAAGCTGTGTAACGGTGTTGTGATGAGGTGCCAAGAGCTGATCTGTTCAGCATGGGCTGTTCACAGCAAGTACATTGGGTCAGTAGATGGAAGAGTAAGTGAATGTCAACATAGGCTGATGAGAAGGCATTGCTGTCAGGGGCTGAAAGGATTGTGTGAATAGGGCTACATTTTTATGTGCTAAATAGCCATTGTGTATTACTCACCACCTTTTACCTGTCATGGCTTTGATTCCTATACAAAAAAAGATAATGTAGCGTACGTAATTATGGTTGTATACTCTGATGTGGAATGGTAATGGCAAAGGTAAGTAGATTAGAATCGCATCTTTAGAGAGAGAGAGAAAGGAGAGAAACAGATGACAGCCAATCTCACAGATATGTATTTACCTCACACAGAGCACTATGCATATTTATACGGAGAGGGATGCAACTGCTATTGCTCATGTCCGAAATAACCCCCTTTCAGAAAGATATTGCCTGGTGCAGTGCAGAAAATGCCAAGTTGTCCTGGGACCAGGCATAGTATCATTTGGACTCTGATCAACTTTCATCAGAGAAACTGGTCAGTTCTTGCCATTGCTGGGTGCAAAGGATCTCAGGTGGATCTAGCGGAAGGTATGGAGTCCTGAGACACTTTAGAGGTCAGAAAGGCTTTCACCCCCAACAGCGAATGTGGGACTGGGACTCCCAGGATTGTCTTCTTGCCCACAAATTAATGTCTCAATTGAAAATAAAAATCTGCATGCCATATTCTCAAACTGCAGAACTTTGCCTATCTTTCAGGTGTGTAATGCAATGCCCCGGCACCAGGAGCAGTGACACCATGTGACATCATGATGTCACTTCTAGATTCTCCCTGGGGAAGGGAGTGCTTGCTGCAGCAGCTTTGTGCCTTCTGTTCCTTCTCCTGTGTAGGCTCCCCTTGAGAGAGAAGCAACGGGGTTGCAAAGCTGCCAGCGCCTCCTCCATAACTAGGGTGAAGCCTGAGGGTCAGTCATGCGCCCTCCCGGCATAGTGTTCAGGTCAGGTGCTCCTCAGGCTTCATACTAGTTATGCTTCTGATCACGGATAACCATGGTACCTATCAACAGTGTCACAAAGTATCTGTGTGCATCTGTCAGATCCTGGGAACTGGAACTGTTGAGGTGCTGTTGTGATTCTGAGTCCTCTTCTAAGCAGCATGTACTTCAAACCCTATCCTTGAACAGAACCCTGGGCAGGAGGTCTGGTCTAGAGGGTAGAGCCTCCGTCTGCCTGAAGATAACATCCACAAGGTCGCCAGTTCGAGGCTACCGGCACCGTGCGACCTTGAAGCAGCTGACAAGCTGAAGCCGAGCTATTCCATCTACTCTGAGCGTGGGAGGATGGAGGCCAGAATGCGAAGCCAGATTGGAATGAAACACCTGAATGTAGTGGTTCTTGAAAGAAAGAACCTACTTTCAAATTGTAAAAATCCCTATTTAATAAGGGATTTAAATAAAGCCTGACTATGTAAACCGCCTTGAATAAAGTCTTGAATAAAGACCAAGAAAGGCGGTATATAAATACCTGTTGTTGTTGTTGTTGTTAACCCTATCCTTGAATAGAGAGTTAATAAAAATGTATAAAATATAATGTACTTTATACTCAAGGCCAATTCCAAGTTTCAAAGGACTTCTTAGCAAACTTCCCTTTGTGGACCCCTTCCTACCTGGGTGGATCCAGACACTGCCACCCCACTGCCACCACAGGTACTTATGGGCTCAGAGGTGGCATCAGGGATCAGCAGTGGGCTTTTCTGATGGCCCTGAATTCTCAGGAACTACTGATAATGCCAGTGCCTGAAGGCAGTGTTGTTTATACTGTGAGATCATTGGTCATACCTAGATCCATACTGTCGATCCATACCAGGGGGTAGCCAGATTTCAGTACTGCAGAATGTACCTCATGTTTTTACCAGAACCTGAAGTTCTACCAGCTGCAACGGAAAAACAGACATATATTTAGAATGAAAGAAGTGTTCCCACAAACTTCTATACAGTGCCAGTACTGAGCTCACAATCCTTCATACAAATCTCCACTCCTAGTTTTCCCCTAACCTCTTTATTTCAGCAGCCTTATTTAAAGGTGAGAAATGCTTTTTGGTTGTTGCAAAAATGGGAGTCCAAAACTCTTGCTGATCTATTGCAAATCTCCTAGACCTCTACTATTAGATCCCAGTTTACCTTCTGTCCACTCCTGCTCTTCAGTATATGGGAGTGGCTCCCTAAGTTTTGAAACAGGGTCTGAAATACCTTCTGTGTACAAGCATGTGCTCTACCGCTGAGCTGTGGCCACTCCCATTAGTCCTTTCCTATGAAGCGGTGCTTCCCAAGCATCCTCTGCAGTGCATTGTGGCTCCTCACCCCTTCAGTTGTATCCTTCCTCTAACCTGCAGCAAACCGTTTCTAAACAAAGAACCGAGTGTCAAAAACCAGAGATGGATTGACTTGTGACAATGACGCGACAGTGGAGAGGCTGAAATAGATACTCTTTCTAATTCATAGTCTAGCATACAGCTGAGCATGAGATAGATATTCTTTAAATTATTACACATGATAAACTGCTTTCCATTAAAAGGCTATGAAAGAAAATTGTGCCTAACCTTGGGACATAGGGATGATATCAGAGAGAGCATTGCACTACATTCCAGTCTGCCACTGTATCAGCAAGAGGCAGTAATAATAAATGGGCTCAGGGGACTGGAGTCCAAGCACGTTTTATTTAGACTTGCTGTATTGGGAATTAAGCCCCCAAGTCAATGTGAACCCCTCTTCTGGACAGATGCATGATGTATTGCCTGCATTTCTGTAAACGCCCAAAGGATTTCTGTCATATGTTGCCAGCACTATTGCAGCTTGTAACATCTTTAACAACAATCCAATAATTTTTGACTTCAACATGGTATTTTAGTTGATTTTTCTATTTTTTTTCAAACACACAACAAACAAGAAGGAAGAAAAAAAGAAATGTGACCATGTTACAAAGGTATGTAAAAGAAGATACAAACAACACCTCATCTCATATTCTATTTCCAAATGATCACAGTAAGATAGTACTTTTATTATGACCAACTTAAATGACAGTCATGAGGAAGCTTTTGAGTTCTTAAGAATTCTTCATCAGACCAGATGTTAAGCTAAAGTGAGGGAAACTGGACACAGAGAAGCTTCCAAATCTGTATAATTTAGTATAATCTAACCCCTGGGGGCTGGGAGATAAGAATAGGCCCTCAGTTTGGCTGTACTTGTCGTAAGAGGCGACTAAACAGCCACCGGGTAGATGGGACTCGTCAGCCCGGGAAGGCAGCTCATCTGAGAGAAGGAAAACTCTGATCCCAAAACTCCACTGCCTTGTGGCTACATCCAGTTATGGAAAAGGCTTCAGGAGTCAACCTCGAGGCAAAATCCGGAGCCGGAGTCCCTGAGGCAGTTCATGACTGAACACAGTCATGTTCTGGCAACTCCTGCAACGCCGCTGGAACCAACCGTATTGACTTCTGCCTTTCCATTGGACCATTTCAGTGATGTGGAGAGGGGGGATTTGCTGCATGGGTAACAGTCTGTCCTCCATATCTACTTTACCCAGGCTTTGCGCTCTGGAGAGGACACTCTGTTCCAGAACCACCATTCAGAGCACGATACCATAGTCTTCCGAGACTGAAGGATGCCAACAAGGCAAGTACAATCTGAAAATGGATCAGGCGGAGTTCAAGTGGAGTTATGCAGACAGAATTTAATTCATAACCCTAGGTGTTTTGAAAATCTTTGTCCTAAATTCCAATACATTAAAGATCTGAACTCCTGACACTAAAGAAATCCTCCTGACACAAGATTTGATATAAACAACTTTGAATAAGGGGGAAAAAAGAATTCATACAAGAGCACATGTCCAAGTACTTGTGTGTGTTGAAGTAACTCCATTACTCCCTTTCTGGGGGTGGGGGGAAGGGTCTGCACCATTTCTTCTTTCTCCAAGCAACAGTCTGAGTCTCTAGGAGACATCATGTCATGGAGTCATCAATACGAACTGGGAGAAACACAAATACATCTGCTGCTTCTTGGTGGAATCTCCACAACTCATTTTGTGATAAGTGCCATCATGAGTAACTGCAGTTCATTTTTCAACCAGGTGGAAAAGCAGTTAATACATTGCTTGTAATGGTCATTGTCATCAACAGCATCATCACTAGCATCATTACTATGCAGAACTGAGGAAGGACCACAGCCAGTCTGCAACTGAGTTCCTGCCACTAGTCATATGTTCTGACCCAGAGAGATTTAGTTGTACATTAGTCCAGTCAATAGGACCAAAGTTAATTGCTGAACTTCAGCAATTGAACTTCAATAGAAGTTAATATAGGCTGCAATTCTGAACACACTTACCTGGGAATAAGTCAATGGGACTTTCTTCTGAACAGAAATGACTAGGATTACATTGTAACTTGGGTGGGTGATTTCAATGGAACTTAAACACAACTAACTTTCTTTGGATTTGGGCCAGGGATGGGTGAGTCAAGCATGGCTTGACTTGACTTAAGTCATGAGTCTCTGCCTGCCGCTACTTGACTCAAAAACAAGTCCTAATGCCTAATGTTCCAAGCCTTTCAGAGTCACCCAGAGTGTTTTTGTGACCCAAAAAGACTCAAGTCACAAATCTTTCCCTTTAAAAAACCAGCTGCAGCTCCATGGAAAAAAATGAAGCTGCTGCCAGGGTCTGTCTGTCTGTCTGTCGGAGTTCTCTTTAAACACTCCTGGGATGTCTCTATCCCATCTGTAAACAAAGCGGGAGGGGTGGGATGGTTTGCCTGAGAGCCAGGACAGAAGTGGCAGGAGGGAGGAGGATCACGCGCAGAAGTAGTCCAATTTGTGCAAGTCATTTAATAAAGCTTCCAAGTAACCAAGGAGCCATATAGTTGGAAAGTGTGATTGCTATGAACCACTTCCCCCTGGCTTCCCCGCCCCCTTTCTCCCCCTCCCTGGTTTTCCAGCCAATGCTAAGGCAAGAACTCCCTTGGGCTCTTCCTTCTGCCCTACCTCATCCAAAGAAAAAAGATCAGACCATCCTTCAGCCAATGACCATTGGTTCCTTCAGAGATGGAAAAGAGAGCCTTTTCTGCCTCCCCCACACTGCTTCCTGCTTGATGCAAAAGCAAAACATTAACTCTTTCCTGCCTTTTGACTGGAACTTTCCTGCTGCTCACTCGTTCTGAATGATGGCTCCACGAGGTCTTTCACTCAACGAAAAAAGTAAGCAAGCACACCCAGACACAGACAGGCTTGAATCCATGTGTGTGGGGATTGCTGAGTCAATGGCCTCACTCAAATCAATGCCCGAGTCATCAACACAGGTGACTCAGGACTCAAATTAGTCTGCACAAGTTAGTGAAAAACATGTGTTTTTGCAACTGAACTTGAATCACCTGTTGTGTTTAAACCCATTGTTGGGTTGCTCTTGCCATTCATAAACTTTTCTCTTTTCTTGCCCAGGGTTTATTAATTTACAGTGCAAAGCTATACATGCCTGCTTAGGAGTAGAACTTGCTGGGTTCAATGGAACTTACTTCCATGTAAGTGGTCAGCCCTTTCCATTTATTTTAAAGATTTATACTTCACTTTTGGATCTAAAAGAACCCCCCTGAGATTGCTCCAGTACATTATACTCCATGTTATGTATTTCATTTTGATAGAATACAAGAGCACTCAGATAAAATGTTATTGGTTTAAAGAACAATTCATGTTTTGTTTTTGTCTTGGGGATTGTTCTTTCATGTAATGTACCAGGAAAGTCACAGGCCAAAGCAGTGGTGCAAATGTATGTGTTATAGATATTTCTTCTGATGAATTGATAGTTATATTAAAGTTGTCAGTATGTTGAATAATCCTCCCATGTTTTGTAATGTAAGTTTCTGCACCATTTCCCTTTGTAGTCTGTAGGAAATCATTGTGAATGCTCTTTCTGATACTGTGACACTCCTGAAATATACATTTTGAAGATTATTAGCATCTCTTAGTTTGACCATTGCAACCTTATCCCTTAATTTTCTTAAACCCTAATCTCCTAAAATTTTATCCCATGCAACAATTGTAGCTAAAGCAATTTGTTTGATTGTCCAATATAAGATTGCACTAACAACCATTTAGAAAACTGATGCTGTAACTCAATCTCATCTCTACCCCCTACCTCCTGATTATCCCATGAGTCTTTGCTATTACCTGTGTGGCCTAACCATCCCTTCCTTTTGCAACAGCTAAGAGCAGGGGTTGTCTGCTCCCTTTTAGTGACTCTCAGAAACTCTAACTTTGCTGTTGGCCAAGCACGCAGCTAAATCCATTTTGTTTTTCAAGATTGCACCATTGCCACAATAGGATGAACAGTAGTTCTTTCCGGAGTTTCATTGCAGCTCCCTCAGGTAGAGGGAAGGGTAATGTTCCAGACCACCAGACCTCACCCTCAACAGGGCATGACTGCATGTGAACTCTGGTAGAACCATTCTCCCTCACAAACACCAAATATGCATCTTGATCCAGAGATGTGACTGATGCTGTTGTCAATTTCTTGTTACTCTGTGTGTGTTTCTCCTTGCTCCTCACAGGCAAAGACCCCATGAAGTCCCCAAAGGAAGCTTACAGCTGGCCTTCCTGCCTGCCTGCAGTGGCTGTGTGAGCCCAGTTGCTGTGCAGGGAGGTTGTTGACCTTCTCATTCCAGTCAGGTATTTGTGGCTTTGCAAACTCCATGACAGACAGTGAACCAAATAGTGCAATCAGACTTCACTGGCTCATGTCACTTGGCTGTCTGTTGGATAACTTTCAGTGGCACAATTGCCCTGCTGGGAGGAGATGGTTGGTAACCCTACTTGTGTGTTTCTCTTTCAGATGCTGCTCTATCACTGATACAGTGAAATAAAAACTTTGAGTGAATCACATTCACCTCTTTATGAACAGATAAGGATCCCTTTGTCACACACAAGTTGCTTCTTGCCTCAGCTGGCCTCAGGGCCCCTGTGGTGGGGGGAGTGGTTCTCTGCTCTCAGGGTCTGCAGCATCCTCACTCTTTGACTCCTGTTAAATGCCCCATGAGTTGCTCTTCCCCTTTTTCCTGTAGCTCCTATAGGTGTTGGGGTGCTATGGCATCCTTTAGTGTATTTGTTTGGTGTCTTTGGGGCACCTCCCCATGGTTGGTGGGAATGACTGTTGCTATGTTACTCATTCCTAGGACAGGCAGGGTGTGTTACCACAGCAGTGATCACTCATTGGCCCTTTGATTGCCTCTGCTCAGTGCTGGGGATGGATGAACATGGTAAATGTTTCTGTGAACATAGGATCAACAAAGGACAAAGGGTGCACTGATGTCAGGATGCTGCTCCATGGATTACAGACTGTGTTAGCACATTACTGGGAAGGACTATGCCAGTGTGGCATTGCCTGGATGGGCTTAGGATACAGTGGTCGTTGCATTGGCTTCGATTCACTGATGATGTGGCATCTAAACAGGATTGGGCTATAAGTTTCATTCTTGAAAGGTTTCTAATTTATGTTTTCTTTAGAATATAGTATGACAGCACCTCCAGTGCAACTTTGAGTCTACATTTTCATTGGTTTTATATAATGGTATCCTGTTGATTTGTCACTGTTCTTTTAATATCAGACATTGTAATTGCTTTTCAGGCTTCTAGCATTAACATGCTACAAGCACATTTGGATTTTATCCCTGTTACACCCCCGTGTGTGTGTGTGTTTCCTGTGGCTCTGTAATCCTTTTTTGTGCACTCATTATCATTCTATACCTAACACTGCAGACATAGAATATTCAGAACATCATCTCTAAGGGATGAGTCCTAGAAGAGATGATTCTCAGCAGTTGTGGCTTTCTGCCAGATGTCAATAGCTGTTCTATGATCTTTATAGTTGGAAAGCAGTAGCTTTTTTACTACTAAAGTTATCTGAAATAGGAGCATTTGATAGGATGATTGTTTAGATGCAGCCCAACACAGATGCAGTACTGGATGGAGAGTGAAAGGTCTAAAACAGAGGCACACAATGTATGGCAGGTCACCCAGGGACAGTGTGTAGTGAGAGAATAGCCGAAGAACAAAAACAGGACCTTGAAGAACTGCAGCTAATAGGGAGAGGAAAGCAGGGAAAGGAGTTCTCTAGAATGGAAAACAAGAACACAGCTATGTACAGGAAGACAATTGTGGACTGAATTGCAGAAGCAGAGAAGTATGAAGTATGAAGTTGCTGATCTCTTGACCAAAATATGCAACTTTGTCCCTTGGAACGGCCACTGTGCCAGAAGATTGGAGGATAGCAAATGTCACACCAACCTTTAAAAAGGGAAGGAGAGGGGACCCGGGTAATTATAGGCCAGTCAGCCTAACGTCTGTTCCAGGTAAGATGGTGGAATGCCTCATCTAAGATAGAATCTCCAAACACATAGACGAACAAGCCTTGCTGAGAATCAGCATGGCTTCTGTAAGGGTAAGTCTTGCCTCACAAAACTTTTAGAATTCTTTGAAAAGGTCAATGGGCATGTGGATGTGGGAGAACCTGTGGACATTATATATCTGAACTTTCAGAAGGCATTCGATATGGTCTCTCACCAAAGGCTGCTGAGAAAACTCCACAGTCAGGGAATTAGAAGGCAGGTCCTCTCCTGAATTAGGAACTGGTTGAGGCCCAGGAAGCAGAGAGTGGGTGTCAATGGGCAATTTTCACAGTGGAGAGAGGTGGAAAGTGGAGTGCCCCAATGATCTGTCCTGGGACCTGTACTTTTCAACCTGTTCATAAATGACCTGGAGGCAGGGTTGAGCAGTTAGGTTGCCAAGTTTGCAGATGACACCAAACTTTTCCAAGTGGTGAAGACCAGAAGAGATTGTGAAGAGCTCCAGAAGGATCTCTCCAAACTGGGAGACTGGGCAGCAAAATGGCAGATGTGTTTCAATGTAAGTAAGCATAAAGTCATGCACTTTGGGGCAAAGAATCAAAACTTTACATATAGGCTAATGTGGAGAGAGATCTTGGGGTCCTTGTGGACAGCTCAATAAATTGTCGATCCAATGTGCGGTGGCAGTGAAGAGGGCTAATTCCATGCTTGAGATCATTAGGAAAGGCATTGAGAATAAGACAGCCACTGGTGTCACTAGGGTTCGCGTCACCCGGTGTGGGATGCCAGCGCATCACCCCCCATGCAGTGGGCGGGGCAACACCCCAGGTGGTGGGTGTGGTAATGTACCATCACTCCATCCCCATTGGTTTTTTGGCTGTACCATTTGATAGAACAAAGTTAGAACATTTTCTGCATGAAATTACGCATTGATTGATATATAACCTTTTTTCCCCCTCCTCTCTGCCCCCACCTTCCCCCCTGCCTGCACCGCCCCGCCCCCTTTTTCCCCTCCTCCTTGCCCCCACCATTTTTCCCCTGCCTGCACCACCCTGCTCTGCACTGCTGGCTAGGGAGGGATTTGAACCTCCAACCTTGTGCTCCACAGCCCAGCACTCTCTCCATTGGGCTATAGGAAAGCCTATTGTTAAAGTGTTCAGAACTAATATATAAGGTCTTCAGCCCAGCTGGTGGCCATCAGTGCCTCAAGTATTAATTCCAAACACTTTGAGCCTAAGAGCTCTGGTGGCTCAATGGCTAAATTGCAGGTCTGTGGGTTCAAATCCCAGTGAGGAATAATATATTTTTTTTAAGGTGGGAAGGTGCTCCATGGCTGCAAAATATAAAGGCTGGTTGCTAGTTGCCAAAAGGGGGGCCAGTTGAGGCTGCAAAACTCCTCAAAGTTCAGTCCCAGGCAGGCTCTTTTTTGAACTTTTTTTTTTAAAGTCCCAGGTAGGACGTAACCCACAGCCTCCAGCAAGGGGCTCCAGGAGCTTAACTGTGGGTTAAGTCCTAACTGGAACTTAAAAAAAAAAAAGTTCAAAAAAGAGTCTGCCTGGGACTGAACTTTGAGGAGTTTGCAGCCTCAACTGGCCCCCCTTTTGGCAACTAGCAACCAACATTTATATTTTGCAGCCATAGAGCAACTTCCCACCTTAAAAAAAAAATATTATTCCTCACTGGGATTTGAACTCCTAGCCTCTGGCTCCACAGACCTGTAGTTTAGCCACTGAGCCACCAGAGCTCTCAGGCTCAAAGTGTTTGGAACTAACACTTGAGGCACTGATGGCCACCAGCTGGGCTCAAGACCTTATATATTTGTTCTGAACACTTTAACTACTGTATAGGCTTTCCTATAGCCCAATGGAGAGAGTTTCCTATAGCCCAATGGAGCACCTCCCCACCTAAAAAAAATGGGGTGTTTTACTCCAGCTGTGGCAGGAGTGCTTTTGCTATCAGGGAGCTCACACGGGATGGACGTGTGTGTGTGTGTGTGTGTGTGTGTGTGTGTGTGTGTGTGTGTGTGTGTGTGTGTGTGTGTGTGTGTGTGTGTGTGTGTGTGTGTGTGTGTGTGTGTGAGAGAGAGAGAGAGAGAGAGAGAGAGAGAGAAATGGTTTAAAAATAAATAAATAAATAAAAAGTTGTGAGTTCCTGCACCTATTTTTTTTTTTTTACAAAAAAAGCACTGATCAGGACCATTCTGGTGTCATTGGATTCCACTCAGCCTGCCCTTTTCAATTGACTAATGCAAGTTCACCTACTTGCAAGTAAATGTACGATACGGCTCACTTTCACTTTTCATGGGAATCCATGCATTTTTTGTTCTCCAGGTTTTTGGCCATAACTTTTCATTGAAAGGAGAGATTTCACCCTGGGTTTTTGCCTTGCACTCCTCTCGAAATTCCGCATCCAACAGTATATAACGTGATTGGATTACTCTGAACCACTGCGATTTTAGCGCATCATGCCCTGTGCGCGTCACCCCCCTGTGTGCATCACCCGGTGCGGCCCGCACCCCCCTAGCAACACCACTGAAGACAGCTAATATTGTAATGCCACTGTACAAATCGATGGCAAGGCCACATCTGGGGTATTGTGTCCAGTTCTGGTCGCCACATCTCAAAAAGGTTATAGTTGAGATGGAAAAGGTGCAAATGAGAGAAACCAAAATGATTACTGGGCTGGGGCACCTTCCCTATGAGGAAAGGCTATGGCGTTTGGGCCTCTTCAGCCTAGAAAAGAGGCACCTGAGGGGGGACATGATTGAGACATACATGATTGAGGCAAGCTACCTGTGATTGCCAGATGCAGGGGAGGGCCCTGGGACGCAGATTGTGACTGCTGTTTTGTGTGCTCTCTGGGGCATTTGGTGGACTAGATGGGCCCTTGACCTGTTCCAGCAGGGCTCTTCTTATGTTCTTATGACTGTGACTTTGGAAAAACACACAGTCATGATAACAGAAATGGATTCCAGCTTCTTAGGCGTACAGTATGATTCACAATAGTCAGTGTCACAATAGTCTGGTCTTACTGAACTGAACAATAGTCTTTCTTCATGTGGTTGTGTGTCCATCACAGGATAGTATGGAAGAATTTGATAGTGCGAATGTGAACTGATGCCAGAATAGTCAGGGGATGGTTTGGATAATACTTCAACCGCTAACCCCCCTTTGCATGTCTGGACTGTGAGCACATAAAAGTACACACATTTCACCAACTTCCTTTTTAGTTTAAGCATCAAGTTTATGTGAGTGGTTCATTCAAACTGTTTAAGCTGCAAATACTAATTTAAATATACAGTTCACAGCATGTATAGAGAGAGGGGTTCAGATGACATGCATGTGTGAAGAGAAGCCAGTGGATGGAGTATTATGTGAACTGGCCCAGAGATAACATTCTTTTTCTCCAGATGCCAATGGATTTTATTTATCCATAACAAATAATTGAACAAATGCACACATGATTCTTAGAAGTTGGAACTCCCAATTAAGTCCACACATGCTATTATACTACTGCTGTTGCTAAAGAAACCAAGCTGCTGCTGGAAACAGCATTGAGCAACAATTATTGGCCCAACTTGGTAAGTTTCTTCTTGTAAACTTAGTTTCTATTTGTAAACAAGTTTCATCTTGCACTTAATCTGTGATGGACTATATGACCATCCTAAAACATCAAATAATATTAAACCAGTGGTGTACCTGGTGGGGTGTCCAGGGGACCACATGATCCCAGGTGGCAGATGGGTAGGGGTGGCATTCACCCCCAGGACCACTGTCTCCCCCTGAGATATTTTGAGGACCAGGGAGGCCACAAACAACACCCCCAACCCTCAGAAGAGCTTCTGGAGGCTCAAAACTATCACTTCTGGTTTTTGGCCTCCAGAAGGCCTCTCTGTCCAACAGAACACTTCTGAGGTGGAGTTAGTGGGCAAGGGGAGCACCTCCAGGTAGGGAGCGGCAACCCAGAGATTTGCTCCCGGGACCATAGTGGCAAGGAACACCACTGTACTAAACCCGTTCAACAGTACTTTAAAAACATAGCACAAATGATCAGCAACAAAACCAAATGCTGAATGAAATATATTTGCATTTCTCAATTTTTTTTGGAAGAACATCTGTCAAACTGAACAATTGCACTGAGATGCTTTGGGGAACCCCTCCCCTTTTTTTTTTATAACACTGGTGTTGGAAGGAATGGAGTGTGCAGCTATAGTGGATGGGAGCCAGGCAGGCCAGTTTTAAAGCTTAAGTGGCTATATAACCCAGTTATATAGCTATATAACCCAGTTATGGGTCCATGGATTCAAGAGAGTGTTTTTCCTTTGGCTGTCTGCCTGTCATACAGTTCCCCTGACAGGCAGGGTTTATTAGCTTTTCCAACCCACTCAGCATCTTTCATTTTCCCCTGTTCACATCCCTCAGCTGCCTATCTCAACTCTTCCGGTATCTCTAAGTTCCCTAGGGCCTTTCATTTAGCTACAACAGCTGCCCACACTAGCTTCCCCCAGCACTTCCCAACTCTTAACATCCCCAGCATTTGCTACATCCACATCAACAATTTTGCCTCATTTCATCACTGCATCTTCTGTAGTGGCTAGTAGATGCTTCAGATGGGTCAATCGATGGTAAGGCCACACTTGGAGTATTGTGTCCAGTTCTGGTCACTGCATCTCAAAAAAGACATAGTGGAAATGGAAAAGGTGCAAAGAGAGCGACTAAGATGATTACTGGGCTGGGGCACCTTCCTTATGAGGAAAGTCTATGGCGTTTGCGCCTCTTCAGCATAGAAAAGAGACGCCTGAGGGCGGACATGATTGAGACATACAAAATTATGCAGGGGATGGACAGAGTGGATAGAGAGATGCCCCTTACACTTTCACATAACACCAGAACCGGGGGACATCCACTAAAATTGAGTGTTGGGAGAGTTAGAACAGACGAAAGAAAATATTTCTTTACTCAGCGTGTGGTTGGTCTGTGGAACTCCTTGCCACAGGATGTGGTGATGGCATCTGGCCTGGACGCCTTTAAAAGGGGATTGGACAAGTTTCTGGAGGAAAAATCCATTACGGGTTACAAGCCATGATGTGTATGTGCAACCTCCTGATTTTAGAAATGGGCTATGTCAGAATGCCAATGCAAGGGAGGACACCAAGATGAGGTCTCTTGTTATGTGGTGTGCTCCCTGGGGCATTTGGTGGGCCGCTGTGAGAAACAGGAAGGTGGACTAGATGGGCCTATGGCCTGATCCAGTGGGGCTGTTCTTATGTTCTTATGTAAGCCCCCAAACACATAACTACATTTGTCCACAGAAAAGCACTTAATGTTTCAAAAATTATCCCAGTTACCTGCTTCTAGTTGATCTGAACAGTTTAGGGAGTTCTGAAATCCCCCTGAACATTAAATATGTGGAATTCAGAACTGCCAAACATTAGCAGTGTTGTTAAAGTTAACAGAAAATGCACATGCTCTGGACTTCTGAACAAGTAGCCATAATTATGTTGGAAGTAATAAAATGGGTTGATGCCCAATTTTCCTTGGCAGAACTTGTTACATAGGCAGATATGGTGTTCACGCTACTATTATTATCATTCACAAAGTGGTGTATATTGCAAAAGAAATTCAAAGATGGTTCCTGTCTCAGAGAGCTCACAATCTAAAAAAAGATGCACAAGCAAACAGCAACTGAAAAACGTGTTATGCTGGGTGAAGAAGAACAATTTCTTTCTCTCTCTCTGTGCTAAAAGAAGGCCCACCCCTTAAATAGTGCCTCTTTGCCTAGTTATCAGGGGCACTTTCCTTGGAATCCTTATTTGTTCCAATACAGAGATTTGCAGCACAGTTAGCTCCCTTATTTTCAAAGTGATGCCCTGCAACCAATACAGTCTGGCAAGCAATACAGCTGTCAGTCCCATTCAGGGCCTCATTTCAGGACCCTAGACAGTTCTCTCAGAATTTCAGCCCTACCTCTTCTCTCCATTACTACTTCTCTGACGGATGGTCCACTGGATCCAGAGCCCCACATCAGGCCTTCTGGCCTGATACGGGACTGCTTTACTCTGCGCCAGCTAAGTAGCCCCATTGCGGAGCCTCCTCCCTTACCTGGGAGAAAGGGAAAAATGTCCCCATCCCCGAGGAGCCACTGGTGGCTGCCTGGTGGCCACAGAATGCAACAGCAGCCATTTTGGCCCCACTGCTCCTCTGGGCACCAGGCAGCTCAGGATTGGGCCATTATGTAGGTCCTTCTAATGCAGTTGGGTTTTGTTGCGAAACTGGAAGAGGGTTGTTTTTTTTTGTTTTTTTTTGCTTTTTACAGCAATTTGGAGCCATGGGGAGGCCTGCAGGGTGGATCACTGGCTTGCCAGACCCTTTGGACCCTCCATAGCAACCACCAGATAATTTTTAAAAAAAATTCCTTTTGTTCCTGGTGGTTGCACGATTGTGACAATCGCATCACCGCCCCTTCCCCTCCCCCACAAACACTTATCAGGTCCCAAACCCTCCCTGAGATTTTGGGGAACCTCTGCTATACACACTTCCCTGGGAATAAGCCCCATTGAATGCAATGGAGCTTACCTCTAAGCGTTGGATTGTACTGTACGGTATCCTTTTCCTCTTGGTGTCTATTGGGGAATTAACAATTCAAGAAAGGGAATAATCATCTGGTCTACTAGACTGGGTCAAGCTAGATTTCTACTATATTTCTACTATATTTCCTACTGAGAAAAGGACCTTGCATCTTTATCATCCCTGAGGAGCTACAGTTTGTCTTGAGGATCTGAATTATTACAACATTGATGCTTTGAACTGCTGGAAGAAACTATTCTTAATATAGGCTGCAAAATCATTTAGTAATTTTTATTAGAATCTCTATGAATTTATGGCCTAATATCAAAGTAAGGTGATAATTATGAATCTTTGTTTTCCAATTTACAAATACAGTTCTCTAATTGCAAGCACATTGTCTCCCTTGCTATAGTCAGTCTGAAAAGCATTCCAGAATAAGCGTTCTGTATACCTCTTCAAATACTTGCTGTTGCCCTCCCTCTTAACTAGACATGATTGTCTGATCCTCACATTCAACAATATCCTTGTAATGCTCTAACAGTATTACTAATAATCCCAAAGGAAATCAATTCTCAAACATATGATACGAAACTAAAAAAACCTGGTTTTTAGTGTTTGAACAATGTCTCTTTAGATTAACATAAATCAGATAAAATCTGTTTAAACTTTATCAGAGCTCTTGTTAAGTAATTCCCATAATATGTGTGTTCATCAAAAATATAATCCATAAATCCATAAATAAAGACTAGCAGGTACTCACACTGATTATAACCTGACCATTTTTTGTTAATAAAAAGCCTACCATTTATTCCTGTATCAGTGTTGCTGAATATGGACAATGGAGGAAACCTCTTTAAGTGCCACAAATAACTTATAATCCACTTATTGACTGCAGCTAAATCTGTTCTTACACAAAAATGAAAAGATAAGAGAGTGCCAAGTATTCATCCATGGATATTAAGAACTTCAGGTATAGCAGTTATGGGGGGGAAAAAACCCCTTTTATTCAGATTTTCTGTGGAAATGGCTCAGGCTCCTCCTAGAAGCATTTTCAGCAGGTGCCTGTCAAACTTCTGCTTGAAGATCTTCAGTTGGGGAGAATCCACCACCTCCTTTGGCAATCTGTTCCCTGGCTGAACAGCCGTTACTGTCAAGAATTTCTTCTCCAGATAGCATCGCCAGGTAGGACTGGAAAAGACCTCTATCTGGAACCCAGGAGTGTTGTTGCCACTGGAGCAGACAATTCTGAGTCAGATGGACCATTGTTCATATGAAATCACTTTGGAAATAAACATGACATTCCTGGGCAAGTTTCTGGACTGGCTTGATTAAGTCCTTTCCCACAGAACAGCAGGAGACTATGATCTCCAGAGTATATTAAAATAGCTCTCATTAGGTGGGTGGTTTTTAATTTTTTTTTGATAGATTAAAAAATTAGAGATCTCTGCTTTTCAGCTGAGTTCTATCTTCAAGATAACCTGAAAGTACCCACTTGGTAGTATCATTGCCAGTCCGTACCATAGTGTTCCTGGGCATGCTCTAAGATAGTGGTGTAGCTAGAGGGGGTGCAAAACATTAAGATTTGCATGGTACCTACCATGTTGTGCAAGTGGTCCCTCCCCCTCTCCTTCAGAGCCATTCCAGTACACTAGAGCAAAGCTTGCATGCCATGGTAAGGCCCAGTGCAAAACTTAGTGTTTTGCACCCCCTCTAGCTACACCACTGCTCTAAGACATAATGGGTGCAATCCTAACCCACTTTCCAGTTCCAACATAAGGGCAATACATTTCTGAGGTAAGGGAACAAACATTCCCTACTTTGAGGAGGCCTCCGTGAGTGCTATCCAGGATGCAACACATGCCCTGTTGGCACAACTATGCCAGTGCTGAAAAGTTAGTATGGATTTGTGTCCTTAGTATCGTACTACATCAAGGGTACTGGCTCATGACATAAGTGAGTGCCCAATTCTATCCAACTTTCCAGTGCCAATGCAGCTGCAATACACCACAAGGTAATGGAACAAACATTTCCTTATGTTGAGGAGGCCTCCATGATTGCCTCCCCGCCGCAGGATGCAGTGTATGCCCTGTTGGCATAGCTGCATGAGTGCTGGAAAGCTGAGTAGGATTGGGCCTTAAGTGGACTGGCATGAGGTGTGGGTGAAACCATATATAGCTTTTATTGTGAGAATAATACTACAATACCTGAGAGTGAGAATAGAAAGAACACAATGCAAATATTCTCACAAGGTCACTCACACTAAGCACCAGTGTTTTCTAGGGAGGAGAAAGAGGAAATTGTGAAAGCACTTCATTCTCTTCTGGCGGGGGGGGGGGGGTAGGCTTATTCAGTTCCTCTTAACTGACTTGCAGGAAGCTGTTCACACTACTGGACAATCCGTTTGCTTGAGCATTTACAGTGAGGCACCTCACCTCAAGATGAGGCCAGCTAATCTCTGCATAACAGGTGTTTGCTTGTTTTATATTTCTGCAACTCCTTTCCCTGGGAGGTTTGGCAAAGAACAAGCCTAAGTACCTTTTCAGCAGTAAACCATTTTGTGCTCAATTCTATGTCTTTTGCATTTTAAAATGGTTGCTGCTGAATTCTATGTTAAGATTCAAATAATTGTATTGTATTAGTGCTAAATCTGTTTACTTGTCAAAGCTATCGCAGAGACCTGCAGGTGGTAACTAGTGAGACATTTAGATGCCTCATATTATAATTATAATTTAGTTTTTAAACACTTTCCTGAAGCTAAGTATTCAAAGCATTGTACAACAATCTAAAAAGCAAACATCATCATGAAACATTCATAAAATCAGAGCAATGCTCAATACAGTATGAAAAAAGTGCTGAGCAAATTATCTAATTATCTCATCTAGGTTTTCTGTCTGGAAAGACACAGCATTGTTTTAACTAACAGAATGGCCTTCAACGGTGGGAAGGATGGTGTATGAAATGCCAGGGAGGGGAATGAAGACACAATCCTAACCAGGATTACTACTCAGAAGTAAGTCCTATTTTGTTCAGTGGTGCTTACTTATTCAGTTCCTCTTAACTGATCCAGTGCTTGCAGGGAGCCATTCACACTACTGGACAATCCAATTGCTTGAGCATTTACTGTGCGGCACCTAACCTCAAGGCCAGCTAGAAAGTGTGGTTAGGATTGCAGCCACAATCTGGTTGGTTCTCTCTATGTATGAAATCACCCCATGACAAGGGCAGTGTGTGCCCTCATGCAGCCTCCCAAGTGCTGCCACTGCACACATGATTGTGTCCATGTGCACACCTCCCCTGGAGGTGGGCAGGTGAATGGACATGCCCCCAATCCTCCCTTCTCTTTACTCATGAAGAGTGTGGCATGCAGCCTCCCTGCTCCACATGGCTTCTGTATACAAAAAGCAGGTACAGTGTATGTTCGGTAGGATATACTGCTCCCATTCATTTCAAACAGAAGCAGTATGGAACAGGGAGGCTGCACATCACACCAAGCAAGCACCAAAGGTGTGGTGAGAAGCAATTTGAAGCTATGGCAGTTTTTCCGTTTCTTCCCCTTTCTTCCTCCAGCAGCACTGAAGGGGGCTGCTGTTGCTATGATCAATGCCCAGTGGCATGGCAGGCTGGAAAGGGCAGTGGACAAGTGGGCTGGGGGCTCATCCATTCTCAGCTCAAAGGGTGTTGCTCCATGTGACCATTTTAGCTCACTTTATGGCAAGGCTGGCCCTACCCCATGCAGTTCGTGAAGCAGTCTGACTCTTTCCTTCCTGGGCAGGCAAGTCCAGTTGTGAAGAGACATGGATTCCCTTTCCCCGTCAAACTGGTTTGGATCAGCCTGCATTGTGACTATTTGCTGGCATCTTGGAAGGAAAGCAAGGTGGAAAGAAAAACAGACATGGGGCTGAATCAATGAAAAGGTGCATTTTCCTTTTTTGACTCTTTGGATTGCTTCCCCTATTTCTTGATCCCTCTGTTCTAATGGATAACTCACTCCTCATTCTCAGAGGACAGCAGTGCGTACTGCAGTGGAAGGTTATGCATTATCTATTCAACGTTGAACAGTGAACAGATAACCCCTGCTAATTGGGTAAGAGGCACTTTTTCAAGTGGGTGCTCCTTTTTTTAGCAGGGGGAGAGTAACTGGCCCACCTCACCCCAGCACTGTCTGTTCTAGTGGCTGTCTGCTGGTATTCATTTGCATCTTTTTAGATTGTGAGCCCTTTTGGGACAGGGAGCCATTTAGTTATTTGATTTTTCTCTGTAAACCGCTTTGTGAACTTTTAATTGAAAAGTGGTACATAAATACTGTTATTATTATTAATAATAATAATATTCATGGCCCAATCTTATTGGGCCCCACTGCTGGTTGAACATGTGTTCCACTGGTGGCAGCTGTTGTAAAGTGTTCATAAAGTGCACTCCAGGAGTGTACTGAGGAATGTGCAGGCAGAGCGATGGTGGAAAGGCTGGAGCCTTCCTGCGTGCATTGGGAGACTACTGCCCACCTGCTGGAGCAGGTAAGCCAGTGGGAAGGTGGAAGAGGTGACTCCAGCAGTGATGGTGTGCACTGAATCCTATCCCGCCCGGCAGCATCCTCTCTGCCCTCTGTCTCTCCTTGGACTTGCACCTGTGAAATTGCTGGTGCAGGTCTGAGGAGATACACTGTGGAGTAGGAGGCTTATGGTGGTGTAAGAGGATTCAAATCCCCTTTCCCCTCTGAAGCCTCCTGACCCCCTCCCTGCTGCTGGATGCCCATTTTTGACTCTCAACACAAACCTGCAACATGGTTTCTCTCCAAGCAAATGCTATCAAGTGGGGATGTCTGGGGTGTAATTAAGGAGTTAGTGCACAATTAATTCACTGTGCCTGAATACAACACAGTCCAGTGTGACAAAAGGATGAAATCCTGGATGAATGTTATAAATTTGTGCCTGAATACAACACAGTCCAGTGTGACAAAAGGATGAAATCCTGGATGAATGTTATAAATTTGTTCAGGCAGTTCCCTAGTCAATGAGATCCCACCCAAGAGTGGCATCCACCCAAGAGTTATTAAGGAATTGAAGGAGTTATTAAGGAATTGAAGAATGAAGTTGCAGATCTCTTGACTAAGGTATGCAACTTGTTCCTCAAAACGGCCACGGTGCCAGAAGATTGGAGGATAGCAAATGTCACGACTATTTTTAAAAAGGGAAAGAGGGGGGACCCAGGAAACTATAGGCCGGTCAGCCTAACATCCATACCGGGTAAGATGGTGGAATGCCTCATCAAAGATAGGATCTCTAAACACATAGATGCATAGGCCTTGCTGAGGGAGAGTCAGCATGGCTTCTGTAAGGGTAAGTCTTGCCTCACGAACCTTATAGAATTCTTTGAAAAGGTCAACAGGCATGTGGATGTGGGAGAACCCATGGACATTATATATCTGGACTTTCAGAAGGCGTTTGACACGGTCCCTCACCAAAGGCTACTGAAAAAACTCCACAGTCAGGGAATTAGAGGACAGGTCCTCTCATGGATTGAGAACTGGTTGGAGGCCAGGAAGCAGAGAGTGGGTGTCAATGGGCAATTTTCACAATGGGGAGAGGTGAAAAGCGGTGTGCCCCAAGGAACTGTCCTGGGACCGGTGCTTTTCAACCTCTTCATAAATGACCTGGAGACAGGGTTGAGCAGTGAAGTGGCTAGGTTTGCAGACGACACCAAACTTTTCCGAGTGGTGAAGACCAGAAGTGATTGTGAGGAGCTCCAGAAGGATCTCTCCAGACTGGCAGAATGGGCAGCAAAATGGCAGATGCGCTTCAATGTCAGTAAGTGTAAAGTCATGCACATTGGGGCAAAAAATCAAAACTTTAGATATAGGCTGATGGGTTCTGAGCTGTCTGTGACAGATCAGGAGAGAGATCTTGGGGTGGTGGTGGACAGGTCGATGAACGTGTCAACCCAATGTGCGGCAGCAGTGAAGAAGGCCAATTCTATGCTTGGGATCATTAGGAAGGGTATTGAGAACAAAACGGCTAGTATTATAATGCCGTTGTACAAATCGATGGTAAGGCCACACCTGGAGTATTGTGTCCAGTTCTGGTCGCCGCATCTCAAAAAAGACATAGTGGAAATGGAAAAGGTGCAAAAGAGGGCGACTAAGATGATTACGGGGCTGGGGCACCTTCCTTATGAGGAAAGGTGAAGGCGTTTGGGCCTCTTCAGCCTAGAAAAGAGACGCCTGAGGGGGGACATGATTGAGACATACAAAATTATGCAGGGGATGGACAGAGTGGATAGAGAGATGCTCTTTACACTCTCACATAATACCAGAACCAGGGGACATCCACTAAAATTGAGTGTTGGGCGGGTTAGGACAGACAAAAGAAAATATTTCTTTACTCAGCGTGTGGTCAGTCTGTGGAACTCCTTGCCACAGGATGTGGTGCTGGCGTCTAGCCTAGATGCCTTTAAAAGGGGATTAGACAAGTTTCTGGAGGAAAAATCCATTATGGGGTACAAGCCATGATGTGTATGCGCAACCTCCTGATTTTAGAAATGGGCTATGTCAGAATGCCAGATGCAAGGGAGGGTACCAGGATGAGGTCTCTTGTTATCTGATGTGCTCCCTGGGGCATTTGGTGGGCTGCTGTGAGATACAGGAATCTGGACTAGATGGGCCTATGGCCTGATCCAGTGGGGCTATTCTTATGTTCTTATGCTCTTATGTTCTTATGAGATCAAGGCAGCACCCATCACACAACTCCCATCTACTGTTATCTTGCATATTTTCTAGAATGTAATTTCTCCTGAGGGAGAGGTATGAGCAAGAAGAATGGGTTTGGTTAGTGTGGATTTTCCAGCAATTTATCTGCATTTATAAAGTGCTACTGGTGATAACCTGCATACAGTTGCCACTTCCATTGCCATTCAGAAATAGCTTCCATGCAGGAATTTTGCAGTGTGAATGGGCCTTTCTGAATGCATAGCTCATAAAAGTTTCAGTGATGCCTTTGTGGTGTCAGGGAGCATGTCTGTGCGGCATGCGTTGCCTCTCTCTCTTCTTCTTCTCCTCCCCTCGCTGTGCTGTCTTGTCCTCCCGAGGGATTTAATATTGAAGAGGCTGGATAGAAGCAGAACTGCAGCAGAAGTCAGAGTTTAGCTTGACTGCCTTGAGGCTCTGTAGTAGATTAAACACCATGTGACTGACTGATTCTGGTGAATATACAATAGGATAGATGTCTGGAGAGATTAGAACAACACTGTTATATCTTCCTAGCAGCTTATCACTGCCTAGAGTCACTCTAAAGGTAAAACATGTAGTCAGGCCAAGCTGTAGGGGACTGACTGCCAAAAATGCTGAGCTCCCATGACTCTTAATTATTCAGCAGGTACTGGGCCAGCTTGGCACCTGGAAACCTAGACTGGCTATCTTTTACTTTTTTCAATAAATGTAACTGTCTGGGTGTTCAAATTGATAGGAAGCCAGTAGGAAAGTGTTGAGTTCAGGACAAGCCATAGGAATCCTCCTTTAGTTTACCGGCAATCAGTGCCTTTCAGAATTTAATTTTTATTGCAAAATTAGTGACTTTTCAAACATAGAGATTATTTGCTAGGTCTGTGGTCAGTTTGGCTAGCACAGGGATGTCAAACTCATCTCATACAGAGCGCTGAAGTTAGCATTCATGGTGTCTGCTGAGGGCTAGAAGTGACATCATTAAGCAGGAAGTGGCATCATTAAGCAGATGATGGTGAGAAATGCTTTGTTCTCACATAGAAACTCATTAGTTGCAAATGGCAGAAGAGAAAATGTGCAAATCTTGTCTATATTTTCAAGATATGAGAGAGCCCAATTATCAAGCTGGGAGAGCCCAATTATAACAGGGGCCAGATAAATTACTTCGGAGGGGTGCATTCGGCCTGTGGATCTCATGTTTGACACCCCTGTGCTAGCCTAACAGTATGGCAAAAAAAAAAATTAAAAAAATTCCAGCCACCTACTGAGTAAGAAGGTTGAATTCTTTTACACTTTGATCCTAAACTAATTTATTTGAAGGTAAAGGTGATTACTGAAACCCAGGATGAAATTATTATCCCTACTCTAGCATTACCCTACATAAGAACATAAGAACAGCCCCACTGGATCAGGCCATAGGCCCATCTAGTCCAGTTTCCTGTATCTCACAGCGGCCCACCAAATGCCCCAGGGAGCACACCAGATAACAAGAGACCTGCATCCTGGTGCCCTCCCCTGCATCTGGTATTCTGACATAACCCATTTCTAAAATCAGGAGGTTGCGCATACACATCATGGCTTGTACCCCATAATGGATTTTTCCTCCAGAAACTTGTCCAATCCTCTTTTAAAGGCGTCTAGGCTAGACGCCAGCACCACATCCTGTGGCAAGGAGTTCCACAGACCGACCACACGCTGAGTAAAGAAATATTTTCTTTTGTCTGTCCTAACCCGCCCAACACTCAATTTTAGTGGATGTCCCCTGGTTCTGGTATTATGTGAGAGTGTAAAGAGCATCTTCCTATCCACTCTGTCCATCCCCTGCATAATTTTGTATGTCTCAATCATGTCCCCCCTCAGGCGTCTCTTTTCTAGGCTGAAGAGGCCCAAACGCCATAGCCTTTCCTCATAAGGAAGGTGCCCCAGCCCCATAAGGAAGGTGCCCCAGCCCCTTCTCATGCATACCTCTCTCATGCATACCTGAATGGCCACATTTTTCTGTGGTTGTTTGGTCAGCATTTGGGTGAACATGTCCCACATGTGCACACTTCTATGCATGAAGGGCCATTTGCACATGCACATTGAATCCTTAGGTACTAGAGGCATAGCCCACAGGCATGATGTCCCTTTCCATATGTTCAGTGTGCACACAGGGTGGCGTATGTGATAATGCTATTGTGGGTCCAATTCTATCCAAGTTTCCAGTGCCAATGCATCTGCAATGCTGCCCCAAGGTAAGGGAACAAATGTTTTCTTATCTTGAGGAGTCCTCTGTGACTGCCTCCCACCGCATTTGCAGCGCATAACCCATTGGCAGAAGTGCATTGGTGTGGGAAAGTTGGATAGGATTGGGCCCTGAGTTAAAAAGAGAGAGACATGGGTACATCCCTACTCTAAAACTAGGGAGAGGTCTTTGGCCAGTCAATCTCACTACTCTCACTTTCTAGATTATGTTTTTTGAACACATGGAGTATGTGACTATATCTGCTGGCCTTGTCCCAACCACTAGGCATTTAATGGAAGGTGTGCATAGATTTCTACAATTCTCTATGCTCTTTACACACAAAGAGGGTCTGTGATCATACAAGTTCCCCAACCATGCAGAAGTCTACATATGTACAGATGTGTACACGTAAACCCCTCTTCACTCTGTCCACTGAATGGGTGAGAAGGTGAGGCCAATGTGTGTGATTCCAATCCCTCCATGCATACAGTAATGTGGTTAAGAAGGTATGAAAAGGGCTTATAAACATGGCAGGGTCTATATGTTTGTTTTCCTGGTGACACACATTGCATGTGCAAACTAGTTTCCCTTTTGGAAAAGTAGATGAAGGGACTTGAGGCATGTAGAACGTAGTCAGAGAATGTAATCAGAGGAGGGCAACCAGGATAGTTGGAGATCTGGAAACCAATTCCTACAGTAAATGCTTAAAAGTATTTGGTATGTTTAGCCTGGAGAAGAGAAGACTAAAGGGAGATGTGATAGCCACCTTAAAATAACTCAAGCAGAAGAAGGGGAGGACATACTCTGTGGCTCCTGAGGGTAGAATTAGAACTAAGAACACTGTAGTGGTGCCTGCACTGAGCACAGAGTTGGACTAAGGACCTGAAAGGCTCCTTCCAACTTTAACATTCTGTGATTGTGCGATTCATCTCTTACTTAAACCAGACAAACCTAACTTTAGGTTTGTTATGAAGGTGATATCACAAGTGAATTTAGAGCAAGTTTGGTTTCTGATCTCACCTGTAATCATGCAATTAATAGCATGATTTTGCAAATATTCTAATAGAAATGTGTGTGTGTGTTCTTAAATTTAGGTTGTATTAATGAATTCTGTTCTGAATGTGTCTCTATATCAGGAAGCAAGTTAGATACAGTGAAATAAAAAAGATCTTTGCAGTATGATTATTCCTGCTTAGAAATAGAATTGTTTCACAGCTCCTAAGGGAATCAATCAGGCAATCCTCTCTGACATTCATTTGGGCAACAGGCATATTTCTTTCTCTTTGGCTTTGAAAATTAAAAGCAGAGAAGGGAATCTTCTTTGTTCATAAGATTATTGCCTGTGACAAGCAATTTTTATATGATCTCTCCAAATGCACACAAGTCCTTGTCAGACAAGCATTTGGTGGAATGAATACTCATTTATGATTATATGAAGAGAGCCCTACATGCGTACTCTTTTATGCATATAGGATTTGTTCTAAATTTCAAATGAATTCTGTACTATGTCAAGGGTAAGTCGCACTCTTATGACACTGCTCCATCCCGCATGCACATATGCACCCCCAAATGATTGTCTGAAAAGAGCTACAGTTGACTCTGTAAAGATTCCCTCTTGTTTCATTGTTTTGGATGATGTGTGGAGAAGGAAAAAATAAAATTGGAACTAACTTTAGTGTGATAATGTCACCTACTAGTATGATTGGCCTTTAACACATAGACAGTCTTTTTACATCTATTTTTTTTCCTCAGTCACCTTGTAGAGTTCCTAGCTATTTTGCAAAGATATCTCCCATTTAATTTTTTTGCATAGCCCAGCAAAGCTAGCAGAGGTGCAATTCATTCATTCATTCTAAAAGCTTATGTATGACTCTTCAATTAAAAAAATCTCAGGGTAGTGAACAAAATGGCTAAATAGAATGCAATTAAACAATTCTTAAGTGTGCATAGCTGTCTATGTGCACATCTTTTAAAATACTGTGTTTCTGACCTTACCCACCAAACCTCTAACAGCTCAATAATTGTGAGAGGAGCAAGTGCATATATGGGCAGTCAGCACCCAATTACTTTTGGATATGTTCAAGCTGGCACTGACATTGCCTTTCATTCTAATTAAACAGTTGACATACAGGAACATGCTGTTTCTTCCTTTGTGTTCCTTTTACTACTCTCCCTTCTATGTCTTGGAGGCTCAGAATGGCTTGCAGCATCTTAAGAATAAAGAATAAAAATAAACTGCAAAAGTATAATATAAAAATAAGATCAAAAACTTCACAAAAGCTTGACATTATTAAAATGCAGAAAACAAACACATTCCCAGTTACTTCCAACTTTGCAGCCATGACCAATCTAAAAAGATATGAGATTAGTTATGAAGAGCAAGTGTCTGTAAAAATCAAATTTTCCTTTAAAATACATGCGATCACAAGCGTGAACCTTTCTCCCTCATGTGCATCTTAAAAGGAAAAATACACAGTGGGATGTGGTCATAGCACAGTGGTAGAGAGCATGCTTTGCATGCAAAGAACACCACATTCAATCCCTGGCAGCAGCATCAGGTCGGGCTGGGAAACACTCCAGTCTGAAGCCCTGGAGAACTACTGCCATCAACATGGAGCTAAATGAACCAATGATATGATCAGTATAAGGCAGCTTCATGCACATGGCTGCCCTTCATCACTGTATATTTTGAACTATGTGCATTTCATACAAAACAACCTGGATTTTCTCTCTCTGGATTTTAACTAAGCTAGATCTCCATTCACATCTAATCAAGACACCTAACCATGATTCACCATTGGCATCCTTTGTGCCCTGTTCAGTTTTTCAGAAAGAAATCCTAAACTGTGCCTAGAAATCAAAGCAAATCTGCAGCATAGATTTTTGGTTCTGGCATGTGTACTCCTGCCTTTCCATGGTGAGGTGGATTGTGCAGCATCATGTGGTGCTACTTCAGCAGTATAGCCTTGATGCAAAAATAGCACAAATGGCACCTATGGCTACTAGTTACTCTGTCTGATAGGATGGGCCAAGCCATCACTCCAGTTTCCATTAGTGAAATGCCCTTTGGGCTGCAGCCACCCCCTGAAACAGCTAGGAAGCTACCTAATCCCAAGTCAGACCGTTGGCCCATCTAGCTCAGTACTGTCTCCACTGACTGGCATTGGCTCTTCAAAATTTCAGACAGAGGTCTTTCCCAGTCAGGTGTCACTCCAAACACCTGTGTGTGTTTGCTTTTTTCAGTTTCCCCATCTGCTTATTTACAGAAGAATATGGAATACAAGGAAAAGCCATTATGTTGCTTCTTAGCGGAGTATACATATACCTCTGGTGCTTAAGTGGGAGGAAACCTACAAAGTTGATGATGATCTCACTTCCTTTTGCCCAGGTTTGGAGTTTAATGAATGTACATCAGTAATCAGCTCATCATAGCCCTGAATCCCAACTCCCACTCATTCACAACCTGAGAGTTAGAAAAGATAAAGCGGGATTCCAGGTATTCAAGAAATGCTTGTCACAATATTATCAAAACATGATGGATTTATCCAGAGTAGTTGCACCTGGAGTAGCTTTGGCCCATTTATCATGATAGCAACTCATAATTTGATCCATGCTGTGGCTCCTGGTGAAGCCCTAAGCCTGCCCCTTTAGATATGGTTTGATGATTCCAGTCCAAACACCGTCAGTTTTCTGGAAATGGCAAGTGAGACACTTGTTGCCATGGTGATACTTAATAGTTCTGACTCAGATGTGGGGTTGTCATGGAAACTGCATCCATTGCTCCTGGGAGGTGGTGCGGCTTTTTTCTATCAGCAGAAAAAGGCTCTAAAGCCCCATCCCACTTGCTACTTGCTGCACTGCAGTGACTAAGCTTTCAAGGCTCTTCTATTATTCACAGAGTGAAGGATAGTCCTTTTTGATCCTGCACTGAAGAAACAGAATTGTTACTTGATGGCATAAATGCTTTTTCCTGCATATCAAACTGACCCTAGGCACATTATCTGCAAATTAATGCATCTGCTGTCCCTGTGGTTAATTTTTCTATAGTAGACAGGCATGTATTTTTTTTAAAGAAGAGAATAACATACTTCATTGCAGAAAACAAACCATGTTTTCTCTTTCCTCTTATCATCGTGGTCACTTCATGCAAACAGATGATTCTGAGAAAGTCGAAGGCTTACCTGGAACACAGCTAAATGACTTTTAAGCACTGCAGCTACCTCTCTCCTACCTATAGCATTTCAATATATAATACACCACCCAGAGTAATTTCATGTTAACATTACATGATGCATCTGAACATGTTGCTTTATTTCTCTGTGTAACACATTTGACTTGGACATTCATGAGTTCATAACATAGGAGAGACATATGAGTGCAGGAACTGTGCACAGCAGTGTTTTTGCAACATTTTTCCTCCCCACCCCTACCACTTTGCACAGTCCACCTGTTGAAAGTACCACTGAATGTTGCTGGTGATTATGTCATCACCAGTTACTTTCAGATTGGGAGGCCAGATGCAATGAAACGAATACTACTAAGAGGCTGAGGGTGGTTGGGGAGTTTTTTAGACCATGGAAAAAAGCACACATTGGAGCTCTGCCTGCTGAGCCGAGCCTCCTGCTGATGTTTGTTGTGTGGTATTGCTGGTCTCGCTGCCAGGTGGCAGGGGTCTGGGAGTCTCACGTATATCCACCGGTTGATAAATGCTGTTATACAGTATATGTTTGAGAGCACATGCCTCTTCCTGCTTAAATACAAGAGGCAAAAAAAAAACAAGAGTATTTGAGGAAGGGCACATGTGCTGGAGGCAATGGGTGTTTGTGGCAATAAGTATGGGAAGTAAAGTGTATGAGTAGAAGGCATGTGAAAAACAGGCTTGAGAGGTGTGCGTGAATATTGGCCACTCAGCTGTCCCTAGTGCCCTAATAGTGAACAACAAAGGTGAAAGAGAAAGTGGCTGTGGCTGATTCTCTTTACTTTGAGAAACAACGGAATGCATATTTGAGAGGGGAAAAAAAGTTTAGGCAAAGCAGACTTCAGTACATTCTCTCTTCACCTCTTTCCCTTCCTGCCTGCCAAAATGAATTTCTGAATGACAGAGGAAATAGAATAGGAAGTTGGGGAGCATCACCATGAAGCTGAACAATTCATATTAGTTCTTGTGCCATCCCCAGTATACGAGTGTGGTTGGAACAGTAGAACTCCTTGCCACATGATGTGGTGATGGCATCTCGTATTTGAATTAAGAATTGGAATACTGTATAATATCTACAAAATGTTGGATTTCTTTGTTTTTTTTAAATGTCATGCCATTGGTGCCAAGAGCAGCAGTACTCCTGGGTCATGAGGCCGCTACAAGAAGGGGGGGGGAAGAGATTTTGGCTGGACCATGACATGATAGGAAAGGGTTAGTCCTCAGATCAGGTCTCTTCCAGAGACATGCAGTGCAGGGACAGCAGAGGAGGCAGAACTGCCCCATCATAGTCCATGGAAAAGCACTGCAGCTGCCCTACCTGCTTACACCTGAGCAGGCTCTTCTTACACCCAATTAGGGTCTCCGTACAACTGCTTTCTCAGGTGTACGTTCTGCCTCACCTGCTTCCCCCGCACCACACGTCTCTGGTCTCTTCCACTCCCACCACTTATACTATTTCTTTAAAAATGACAAAACTGTTGTGTTGGAATTGCGGAAGATCTGGCGAGGAGGTAGATGTGGTGTCAGCAGTGGCCCCTTTAAGGGTAAGGCCTGGGCCTCCAGCAGAGTGTGCTGCACAGCTGCAGCCACTTGAAGGCAATAGGGCCCTCAGGGATATAAGGAGCATCTGAGGCAGGAAGGGGGTGTGGGTTGTAGAAGGAGTGTAGGTTGGAGGCAGGAGAGGAGACTGATGGACTTGACTTAGGAACCTGACCTTGGACTGTGACTTGGCTTTTTGACTTTGGACCTTGCCCTGGATACTCTGACTAAGGGACTGCTGGAACAGACTGCTGGAGACACTGGAGTTTGGTGTGTGGCTGCTGTGCCCAAGACCTGCTGAGGACCAAGGGTCTGCTGTAGTGGTGGGAGGCTGCTGGCAGGAGAGAGGACCTCTGCAGGTTGAACAGGCGAGCTACCCTGGAGGTGGGGTCCAGCAGGACTGCAGGGCAGAACCAGGGTCATTTGTTGGGGAAAGAAGGGGAGCTAATTTGCTTAAAGTGGGCATAATTCTCCAGGCAGAGCTTGGCCTTGGAATCTGGCAGAACAGCTGTACAAGACATGTTTAAAGTCATATCTAGTTTGCCACTTGTCATTACTGTACAGGATAGTTTGCAAAAGATCAGTGAAAGCTGGGAGTAGGCCAGATAGGGCTACTTGAGAATTGTTTAATGATCCAATCTGATGAGGGCATTATGCTGCCTGAACTAGTGTTCCATCAGTGTAAGGTCCTTTACAGCTGTCTCAAAAGGCAACATGCTGTATCACAGAGCCAGATAGCAGAATGGGGCAGGGAAGGAAAGGGTGGAGACTGGGCATAATGGGACAGAATGCAGCCTTGAAGGGGGTGGTATTGGCAGCAGTGGTGTATCAGTATCCTCTCCCCTTTCCAGGCCTTCGTCAGCTTTCTTAGGTCCACTTGAACTTGCGCCAGCTAGGTTTTCCTTTACCCAAAGGAGACTTCTCGACTGCCTCCCTTCAGGATGCCATGTAAGCTCTGGTGGTGCAGCAACAGCAGCCGGGGAAGAAAAGGATAGGATTTGGCTGTAAGTTTACTTTCAGATGCTATACTTTTCACAGCCTGGATTCTGGTAAATGTGTGACTTTACCATGCATGCTGCACTGTGAGTCATACCTTGGTCAGCTGGGACCAAAGTGGAGATTGCAGTATATAATGGGAAAGAGTGAGATCACATTGGCAGAGATTGCTAGAGACAGATAGGAGTGCCACAAGAGTCTTGGGCTACTCAGGGGGGAAAAAAAAGAACATAAAGAGCTGCCTTAGGCTCTTGGTCTTTCTGGCTCAACAGCATCTACACTAACTGGCAGGAGCTTTTCAGGAGCTCATACAGGGTCCCTCAGTGCCCTAGCTGGAGAAGAGGATGATAATATATTGCACCATTGACATGCAAGGATGAGAGGGCTGATTCCTCCCCTGAGGGGTTTACACAGGCCCATCCATGAGGCCAACTGGACAGTTGTCTCAGGCAGTAGGTTGGTGAGGGCATAACATCTCTCTCTGCCTTCTTTCCTTCACTGTTCCTTTTTCTCTTTCCACTCTCTGGACTGAAAAGGGAAGAGGAGGAAAGAGAAGAAGAGGTAATGTGGAGGAGATAAGAGTGGGAGGAGCAGAGGCTGGCACATCACTGGGAAGGGGGGAGCTATATGGTATACTGCCTCAGGTGTCAGGAAGTCTTGAGTGGACCCTGAGTTTACAGTCTCTGGATAGCAACATAAATGAAACAGAGGTAAAGGGAAAGGAAATGCAGGCAGGGCTAAGCAAAAGAAGAATATACAATTGGCAGTGCAATCCTATGTATATCTACTTAGAAGTAAGTTCCATTGAGTTCAGTGGTGCTTACTCCTAGGAAAATGCACACAGGATTGCAGCCTTAGTTACATGTACTTTAGGCTTGGATACAATGGCAAATGGAGATTACAGCATTGTGTCAAAGGCCAGAGATTGAAGCTTGGACTTCCTGTGTGCAAGGCATGTGCTCTACCACTGAGCTACTGCCCTTCGTGTGAACCTAAGGAATGCTCTTCGGTTCTCCAAAGGAATTCCTTAGGAAAAATATTGGATGATTCACTGTGATTTCCTGAAGGTATGGAACTGACAAAAGTAGAAAGATGGCTGGGGTAGGCCTCAGCAGAATAGAAGATGAGCCATAGTGATAACACTTAAGGACAAAGAAAAGAGCTTGTCTTTATGGGGCTGGAGGAAAGGGCAGGACAATGTGAGGGAGCTGGTCTATCATGGTCAAGGATTGAGTGATGCTACTAAATCTCCATGCGGCAGCAAGATCAGAATTCAGTGTCCCACAATACGTTCCAAGTTTGGCACACTACTGGGCTACAAAATTGTCAGCTATAATGTCCTTGGTTAACACCAGTGCTTTTTTTGTAAAAGAAAAGGTGCAGGAACTCACAACTTGTCAATCTTTTATTTATTTATTTATAAACCATTTTTTATTGGAGAAATAAAATATTTTTTATGTGCTTCCCCCCCTAAAGATGAACTTACTTCTGAGTAGACATGCATAGGATTGGGCTGTCAATCTCCACATCCCCTTCCCCCTAGCTACTTTTTCTACACATGGGGAAAAATACTGTACAGGTGCACTTGTAGCGTGTAGTATGTAGTGTGGCACTACTTCGAGGAGAGGAAGCAGTGAATGGATTCCAAAAACTGGCTTACATGAGTTCCATGTAGTAAAATTACTCTAAGCAACTGTGGGAGTAAGAACAAAAAAGGAATTCTTAAACGAGAGGGGTCCTTAGGTGCATATAGCAACAGCTACGTTTGCAAACAAGCAAGTAAATATGGTTTAATTCAGGTATCAGAATACACTGTGTCTTTGGGAAGGCACTTGGCATGCAACTGTATGTTCTCTGCTGCCCTGAGCAGAGCGCAGGGGGAGGGGAGGCGGGCTGGACTCGGGCGAGAGCTTGGGGATGGGGGCAGGAGCGGGTCGTTGTGCAGTCAGGCAGAGGCCAGGCGCCTTCCCACCCAGCACCCACCCAGCGAATGCCTCTGTTTTGCTCCCCCCCTCCTGGAATGCCTCCGAAGGGGAGGGGCCCCTGCAAAAAGGTGCCGGAACTCCGTTCCCCCGCGTTCCATTAGAAAAAAAGCCCTGGTTAACACCATCAGTAGATCCTTTTGGCAAACAGCCAAACCTTTGTGATACTCTGTGCTGCAACGACAACAGTGGCACTCAACCTAATGAAAGGGGGCACACAGGCTCTTGGCAGCATTTACCTGCACCATGTGCCTCTCACATCTGGTAGACAAGCACTCTGGCTCACTGACAGCTAGAGGGCAAAATGAGTACATTAAAAAGACGGAAGAATTTCCCTCAGGACATCCTCAATATTTGAAACCTCATTTTAAGGTTTGCATTTAATGAGCTCCTGTATACACTTGCCTTTTCCCCCACACAAGTAGAAAGTGCCAGCATTTCTTCTGCTGAAAACTTTGCACAGTGGAGACTTTGATGCTGCTGTTAGAAGAGAATGCTTCATTATCTGTTCAAAGAAGATGACTAAATCATTATGCCAGCTCTGTTACACAGGAGTTTACCTCACAGGTAAATCAGATTTCCCCTAAATTGTGACTCTGTCTCTTGGGAATCTGGAGGCTAGCTTCTTCCAGGCACTAGATGATGATTTACATTTATAGCCTTCTCTTATGCATCTTTACTCAGAAGTAAGTCCCTCTAAGTTCAATGGGACTTTGGCCCCAAACGTACCCAACTTTCTAGCACTGATGCAGCCATACCAATGGGGCATGTGCTCCATCCTGCTGTGGAGGGGCAGTCACAAAGGCCTCCTCCAGGTAAGGGAATTTTTTTTCCATTCCCTTGGGGCTGCTTTGCAGCTGCATTAACACTGGAAAGTTGAATAGGATTGGGCCTTTAGAGTTCAATCCTATACATGTCTACTCAGAAGTAAGTCCTATTATAGTCAGTAAATCTTATTCCCAGGTAAGTGTGGATAGGTTTGCAGCCTCCCTCCCAAATAAGTGAGAACAGAATTGTGGCAAGGCAGGACAATCCTATTGTGCAGAAAAGATGGTCATTATGATGCTAGAACATATACATTACTGGTGTGAATTGTTCCGATCCTATGCACTCCTAGCAGCAAAGTCAAAATTACAGTAATAGCAGAAGAAAGAAAAAAGTGATGTAGCAACAACGGCAGTAGCATCTCTCCCAGAATCCAAAACAACTCTGTCACCACTCATCAGTCGTGTCATTTCCGATGACATCCAATGTTAACCATACTTGGAAAACACCAGTCAACACATGGCAACAGCAATAAAACTATGATTGTGAGCCCAATCCTATTCCTCCCCCCACTGGTGCAGTCATGCCCAAAGCAGGCATGCTGTATCCAGTGAAGGGCAGACAGATTAGGAAGCTTCAGAGGTGAAAGGGGACTTGAATCTCCTTACACCTCTGTAAGCCTCCCTTTCCACATTGGGTATCCTCAGACCTGTGACAGTGAAATCGCTGGCACAAGTCTAAGCAGAGAAAGGGAGTGGGGGAGGCTGTAGAAAAAGGGGACGGGATCTGGCACATGCCATTGCTGCCACATTCATCCCCTCTTACAGCCTCCTTCCTCCCTGTTATGCCTTCTCCCCACCTTGTTTTCCCCTCTCCCCACTCCCACCGCTGTCTTAATTTCTCCAGCAAGTGACTGGCAATTCACTGGCAGACTGGGAGTACTGCACCGCATGTGACAGCACTCCCAAAATGGCCACCAACAGAGCTCTGTGGGCCCACTCCTGAGCAGTGCATGCCGGCAGTAAGCTGGTGCATGCTGTTGCAAACATGCCATAAGAGCTACCACCGGATGGCCACCGGAGCTCTGCCACTCAGTGGTTGTGTGGACTGCCGAGCAGCAGAGAGGTAAGTGGAAGCGTGGGGGGAGGCGGGCAGGTGGCATTCTGGGGAGGCAGGCAGAGGTCAGGGAGAGGGCGGGGAGGAAGCATGCTGGCAGGAGGGAACAGGGAAGGATGGAGGCAGGACTGGTGGAGCTTTGCTTCTCCGGATCCAAAGCCTCCGTGTTGGGCTCACCACCCAACATGGAGGCTCTTGATTCAACTCTTTGGTTGCCGGTGAATCGAGTAGCCCCATTGAGTGGCTACTCACTTTACCCGGGGAAGGGGATGAAAGTCCCCTTTTCTGGAGGAGCCACTAGCAGCTGCCCAGAGTGCGCAGTATGGGGTGGCAGCCATTTTCAGTGCCACTTGACTCGCCACAACTCCTCCCCACTGGGTATCGTGCCCACTTAAGGCTGGTTAGTTTCCTTGTTTAACTCACCAGTGCAGCAAGCAAAAGTCAGACTCCAGTTCCAGTCTACAGATTCCAAATAAGCCAGTCAAATCAGTCAGAGTATCCAAGTCAAAGTCCAAAGTCAATAAGCCAGGTCACAGTCCAAGGTCAGATTCCAGGTAAACCAGTTAGTTAGTCTCCTCTCCTTCAAACATTCACTCCTCCTACAACCCACAGCCCTTCCTGCCTCAGGTGCTCCTTATATCCTGAGGGATCTCATTGCCTCTAGTGGCTGCAGCTGTGCAGCACATCCTTTGCAGAAAGGCCGGCCTTAACACTTAAAGGGGCCACTGCAGACACCACATTCTATCTCCTCGCCAGATCTTGCGTGGTTCCCATACACCACTGCAGCCCTGTGTCCCGGGCAGCTCAGGACTGGGCTGTGTGTCAGCAGCCATTTTGCAACACTGGAACTAGCTTCCACTGTCGAAAAAGGCTGATGCTACAGCTCAATCCACAATAGGATTCAGCTGTATGTCACTTAATCCATGCCACACCCTCATCCCCATATAGTGAATATAGTGCCAGAAAAGCCCACAGTATCTCCTCCAGCCATAACTCAGTAGTTGGGAGGAACAAGCTGAAGGGCTCACCTAGAGCACTATCCATAAGGACTCCAAAGAGACAGTTTGGAACAACCCTTTTGCAAGGGGAACAGCCAGTGTCATACAGAGGACTGTCATTCCAGTCACCCTTGTCAGACGGCTCCCATTGCTGGGAGGAAGCCTGTACCTTGAACAGCAAGGCAAGAGCCTCAGGAGGCTTTAAATTCTGCTTCAGGACCAAAAATTCTGCACAGACAACGCTAATAACATTGGGCACAGCATATCTGTAACAGCTTCCATTTGAGTGGAACAAGTTTCTTGACAGAGAGAGGAAGGGAATCACTTGGAAAAGAAAGGATGTTAACTGCAACAGCAAGTTCAGAGAAGGCAAACCCTGTGAGCTACTTGGTAGCTCTGTGTGGAGAGCACTGTGGGACAAGAAACTGGGGGCCCAATCCTATCCAATTTTCCAGCACCTGTACAACTGCAATGCAACCCCAAGGTAAGGGAACAAATGTTCCCATACCTTTAGAGGGCCTCTGTGACTACCTCCTCACCACAGGATACAGTGCATGCCCCACTGGCATGGCTGCACCGGCACTGGAAAATTGGATAGGATTGGGCCCTGGGGTGGGTGGTTCAGGCTGCACCCCAGGAGGTGGAAATGCAGCATCTACAAGGCAAAATCATATCTAGATGCAATGTGTACCATTTCTGTTGAGCCAGAAAGAGGAGAACAAGGTTTGAATGTCCATTCCTTGTTTTTTCCAGTCTTCCCTTGTGTGGCATGTTTTGGAGGTCCTGAGACAGGGACCCACAGCATGAGTGTTTATCTTGATTTAATGTCTCATCTGAAACACAACATCCCTCGGAATCATCCCACAATGTTATTAAATGAGGCATCCCTTATTTCCTCACCTGTGATTTAAACCTCTGCCCTCAGAGGCCTTGGGCTGAAAAGAAGGGATGTGAATGATAGATATTGACCCATGTCACATGTACAGTAAATTAAATAGTAGGATTTATTTTTAGCCCATTTGAAACAGTTAGAGGGCTCTGCAAAATTGATCCGTGTTCTTGTGAAGGTGACTTGAGATGCCTCCAACTGCAGGTTTGTGCCTCTCTTTCCAGAGGCAGGAAATAACAACTATTTGGAGGCTAGGCTCTCCAGGGCCTCAGGCATAACACTGCAACAGGTTCTTTCCCCTCTCCCCTGCCTAATGTGCAGGTAAACTAGAGCCCAAGCCTATGCATGTCTACTCAGATCTAGTTGGCATCCTTCAGTCTCGGAAGACCATGGTGTCACGCTCTGAATGGTGGCTCTGGAACAGTGTCCTCTCCAGTGCGCGAAGCCTGGGTAAAGTAGGTATGGAGGATAGGCTGTTACCCATGCAGCAATCCCACCTCTCCACGTCGCTGAAATGGTCCAATGGAAAGGCAGAGGCTAATACGGTTGGTTCCAGCGGCGTCGCAGGAGTTGCCAGAACGTGACTGTGTTCAGCCATGAACTGCCTCAGGGACTCCGGCTCCGGATTTTTCCTCGAGGTTGACTCCTGAAGCCTTTTCCATAACTGGATGTAGCCACAAGGCAGTGGAGTTTTGGGATCAGAGTTTTCCTTCTCTCAGATGAGCTGCCTTCCCAGGCTGACGAGTCCCATCTACCCGGTGGCTGTTTAGTCGCCTCTTAAGACATGTACAGCCAAACTGAGGGCCTATTCTTATCCCCAGCCCCCAGGGGAGTCTACTCAGAACAGTGGGGAAAAAACGGTTTTCTGGAAAAGCTGGAAAATATCAACTTCTTGGGGACCAGACAGTGCTTTGCACGCAGATAGGCCAAGCAAGACCACAGAATGAAATCATGGAGAGCAATTGCCTGTCAACATAGACAGTATGGAATGAAATGGTCTGATTTGGTGTGGATTAAGGCAGTGGAATTTACTAAGAACTGCATATAACAGTGGTTCCAAAACCTTTTAGCATTGGAACCCATATAAAAAAGTTTCACTTTACCAGCTCCCCAAGCCTCTATGGCAGTGATTTTCAACCTTTTCCATCTCACAGCGCACTGACAAGGTACTTAAATTGTCAAGGCATACCATCCGTTTTTTGACAATTGACAAGGCACACCATGCTGTTGGTGGGGGGGCTACATCCCCCAATGGCTCTACTAATAAATGACCCTCCCCCAAACTCCCGTGGCACACCTGCAGACCATTTGCCGAACACCAGTGTGCCACGGCACAGTGGTTGAAAATGGCTGCTCTATGGATATGATGGTGATGTGGATATAATGGTGATTGGGCAGCAGTGCTTCCCCCAGTAGCAGGTTGTTTAACCCTGGATGCACATAACCTAATCTGCCCTGTCGGTTTCTTGAACCTCAAAAATTGGGTCATGACCTGCTGGTGGGCACAGACCCACAGTTTGGGAACTGCTGTAATATAGTTTTCTTATGGCCCATCCATTTTAAGATCAGAGGGACTGGGCAGCTTGAACTTTTTGAGTATGGGGATTTCCAAGTCTGATTGTTGCCACAGAAAAGATTTTGTACAGTATGCTTGTAAGCTGAACTTCAGTTAGCGCTGGCACTTGGAACAAACCCTCCCTGGAAGATCTTTGGGAATAAACGAGAGAGGGTAATTTGTTTTGTAACCAGGATTGGGAACTCAAGTCAGTGACTTGTTGCAAAAATGTGTGATTTTGGGTGACTCGGCGGCTTGTGAGTCGCGTGTGTGGAAGACTGAAAAAGACTCGAATCAGGGCCCCCCTGGCTTGGCACTTGTTCCCACATATGCAGACTTGAGTCTGCCTGTGTCTGAGGGTGCTTGCTTACTGTTTTCACGGCATGAAAACCTTGTGGGACCAGCATTCCAATGGACGAGCAGCAGGAAAGTTCCAGCGTGAGGCAGGAAAGGGTTATTGTGAGCAGGAAGGGGGAAGCAGAACTGGGCTCTCTTTTCCCATCTCTGATAGGAAGGAAGGAATGGATGATCATTGGACAAGAGATGGGCATTCAGGAGCAGGAGCCAAGGAGGGTTCTTGTCTTACAATTGGCCGGAAAAGCCCAGGGAGAGGGAGGAGGCAGGGATGCGGGGGAGGGAATTAATATTGATCATGCTTGCCAACCGCATGGAAAGGGAGAAGGAACTCTCATTGAATGACCAGCTGCAGTGGGACTACTTCTGAGTCGGGCTGTAAAGGATCCAGTTTCCTGGTAAGCCTTGCAGCAGCTGCTTGTGACCCTCCTCCCTCTTGCTGCTTCCATCTCTGCTCTCTCATAGTCCCTCCCACCCCTCCTGCACTGTTTACAGATGGATGGGGACATCAGGGGAGTGATTATAGAGAACTCTGAGACACACACACACCTGGCAGCAGCCCTGTTTTTTTCCATGGTGGGCTTTTTAAAGGGGGGTGACTTGACTCGAGTCTTTTAGAGTCACTAAAGGGTGACTCGGTGACATCGAGACAGTAACGGAGAGTGCCCCCGTTAGGAGTCTTTTTCGAGTTGAGTCGCGGGGGGGGGGGCAGTGACTCAGCGACTTAACTTAAGTCAAGCCATGCTGGATTTTCTCATCCCTGTTTGTAACTATTTTTTTTAATTTACCTGTTTATATTTCACTTAAGTTTTTAATAGCACATTAGCCACTACAAACATTAGGGATAGAGGAGAACACAAATAGGCATTTTTTTTTTTATAAAAAGGAACAGCTTGCTGCTTTCTCACTTAACACAACATAACAAGGATACCTAATTCCACCTGACAAATCTTGGAGGGCACATTGTAGTCTTGAAGGAAAGGAAACAAATCTATACTATCTGAAAATCAAGTTGCATGTATTGAATCCATTGTGTTGGGCCTCCAAGGTGCCTGGAGTCAGCCATATTAAATCCTGATTAGAAACATTCTAGGAATTGGATTAGAAGAGCTCTTTTTAATTCAGGCACGTAATATTCTTTGAGGCGCCCTCTTTTCCACCTTCTCGCTACACAATGAAGCAAACCTTCTGCTCATCCATGAGGAGAAAATACTTCTGGTTTCAATGATGAAAGCACAAAGAAAATCAGTCTGAGCCTCCAGAGACTTGCTGTGATTGATGTGATTTGTGAGGAAAGGACAAGACTGCTGATGTGGTAGAAGCAATTCACTCGGGTGGATCTTTTAAAAGAAAAACACTCCCTCCACCCCCAAAACATCCAAAACTAACAAAATCTACGATACCATCGAAGCTGCCTCACTTGCTCAGAACATAAATGTCCAGAATTCAAGCCATTGCCTGCTGTAGCTTATGACGTTGTCTGAGGAAGTGCACATACTAACTTGTGTCAAGCCAGGTTTTTCATTTTTCAGTGCAGGCTAGGGTTGACCTGTCTCTGAAGAGCTGTCATATGAGAGTCACAGTTCACTGCTTAGCAAAAGTCAGGAAGGAAGCTCTCCGTGTAGGAAGGCTCTCTTCCATAACACAAGGTTTGTGTAGTTGGGGCTTATCCTGGAAAATGTCGATGTTCTCTAAAGACTGCAGTCCTCTGCACATTTATTTGGGAGTAATTCCCACTGAACTCTGCTGGGCTTACTTCAGAGAAAAAATCCATGATAATGGGATGAAAGAATAAATTTGCTACCTGCCACGTACTGTATGTTGAAGTTCTTTTTTCACCACTTGCAGCAAATATATGAAGGGGAATCAGAGGCATGTTGTCTGTACCCCCTCCTGCCAATGTGCCCACTTGTCATATTCCCCAGATATCCACATGTATGGTTTTTGTCTGAAAGGACAGCACAAATGTGGAGACAATTTCTTGACATGTTTTGGAACTCTATAGGATCTAGCATTCCAGACTATGCTAAATCTTCCCTGTGTTCAGCACTGCCTTTTTAAGATAAAAGTTGCTGAAAGTATGGATGTCTCAGAAATGTGGCCAGTGGGAACATTGGTATTGGGGGCTAGCTGGTGCAGACTGCAATCCCATTCACATTTACCTGGGAGTAAGCCCCACTGACTATAGTGGGACTTACTTCTGTGTAGACATGCATAGTATTGGGCCTGCACTCTCACTTCCTATGCACTGGGGAGGGGGTAAAAATGTCTGAATAGGCATATCAATTACAGCCTTTCTGTGTGTGTGTGTGTGTGTGTGTGTGTGTTAGTGGAGTGTCAACTGATGGATAGTTGGGATATAAATTTTTAAAACAAGATAATTAAACTTTTGACTTATGCACTGATGGGGACAATAAGGCAAAGGGCTTACATTTCCAATTACAAAAAAAAATTACAAGTTTTTAAAAATTGTCTGTAGATAAATCAAGCCAAAGTATAAGTTGAGGGTAGTTACTAAACATGATAGAATCAACATGATGACAGTCGCAAGACAAGGTCAGATCAGGGTAGATAGCAGGGATGTGCCTGCGCTGAGACCCAAGTTTGGCAAGGTGGGGCTCACAGCGCAGTTTCAAACCACGGGACCTGGAAGAGCGACAGCAGGATGCCCCCCCTTTGGAGCCAGCACAAGCTGGAGGGCTGCTGGAGGGAAGGGAGGTGGCGGCTGGCTAGCTGCAGAGACGCCAGGGCCAAAAAACCTGGTGGCCCGCGGTCCGCTTTTCGCCATCACACCTGAAAGGGTTACTCTAGCCATATGACCACTGCAAGGCTAGAGTGGTCATAGAGTGGTCATAAGGCTAGAGCCGTATGACCACTGCAAGGCTAGGGATGTGATAGACGGTTTGGCACAATGAGAGGATGCGGGGACAAAGGAACGAATAAGTAGCCCATCCCAGGGCATTCTGTGTACAAATGCTTTTATGCGAATGCCTGAAGTCTACAAGCAAAGGTGGGAGAACTGGAATGTCTGGTGACAAGGGAAAACATTGACATATTGAGTGTAACGGAAACCTGGTGGAATGCGGAGAATCAGTGGGATACCGCAATCCCGGGCTATAAACTCTACAGGAGGGACAGGCAGGGGCGTGTTGGAGGTGGGGTGGCCATTTATGTTAAGGAAGGGATAGAATCCAGCAAAGTAGAGATTGAAGGTGGGTCCGACTCCACCGTAGAATCTCTGTGGGTTAAATTACCAGGCTTGTGCAGCGATGTAATACTGGGGGTGTGCTATCGCCCTCCAGACCAGAAATCGGATGGGGACCTTGAAATGAGGAAACAGATCAGGGAGGTGACAAGGAGGGACAGGGTTGTAATCATGGGGGACTTCAATTATCCTCATATTGACTGGGTCAATTTGTGTTCTGGTCACGATAAGGAAACCAGATTTCTTGACGTGCTAAATGACTGTGGCTTAGAGCAGCTAGTCACGGAGCCCACCAGAGGACAGGTGACTCTGGATTTAATATTGTGCAGTATGCAGGACCTGGTTAGAGATGTAAACGTTACTGAGCCATTGGGGAACAGTGATCATGCTGCGATCCGTTTTGACGTGCACGTTGGGGGAAGAATACCAGGCAAACCTCTAACAAAAACCCTTGACTTCCGACGGGCAGACTTCCCCCAAATGAGGAGGCTAGTTAGAAGGAGGTTGAAAGGGAGGGTAAAAAGAGTCCAATCTCTCCAGAGTGCATGGAGACTGCTTAAAACAACAGTAATAGAGGCCCAGCAGAGGTGTATACCGCAAAGAAAGAAGGGTTCCACTAAATCCAGGAGGGTGCCCGCATGGCTAACCAGGCAAGTTAGAGAGGCTGTGAAGGGCAAGGAAGCTTCCTTCCGTAAATGGAAGTCTTGCCCTAATGAGGAGAATAAAAAGGAACATAAACTTTGGCAAAAGAAATGTAAGAAGGTGATACATGAGGCCAAGCGAGACTATGAGGAACGCATGGCCAGCAACATTAAGGGGAATAATAAAAGCTTCTTCAAATATGTTAGAAGCAGGAAACCTGCCAGAGAAGCGGTTGGCCCTCTGGATGGTGAGGGAGGGAAAGGGGAGATAAAAGGAGACTTAGAGATGGCAGAGAAATTAAATGAGTTCTTTGCATCTGTCTTCATGGCAGAAGACCTCGGGCAGATACCGCTGCCCGAATGGCCCCTCCTGACCAAGGAGTTAAGTCAGATAGAGGTTAAAAGAGAAGATGTTTCAGACCTCATTGATAAATTAAAGATCAATAAGTCACCAGGCCCTGATGGCATCCACCCAAGAGTAATTAAGGAATTGAAGAATGAAGTTGCAGATCTCTTGACTAAGGTATGCAACTTGTCCCTCAAAACGGCCATGGTGCCAGAAGATTGGAGGATAGCAAATGTCACGACTATTTTTAAAAAGGGAAAGAGGGGGGACCCGGGAAACTATAGGCCGGTCAGTCTAACATCCATACCGGGTAAGATGGTGGAATGCCTCATCAAAGATAGGATCTCAAAAAACATAGACGAACAGGCCTTGCTGAGGGAGAGTCAGCATGGCTTCTGTAAGGGTAAGTCTTGCCTCACGAACCTTATAGAATTCTTTGAAAAGGTCAACAGGCATGTGGATGTGGGAGAACCCATGGACATTATATATCTGGACTTTCAGAAGGCGTTTGACACGGTCCCTCACCAAAGGCTACTGAAAAAACTCCACAGTCAGGGAATTAGAGGACAGGTCCTCTCATGGATTGAGAACTGGTTGGAGGCCAGAGTGGGAAGCAGAGAGTGGGTGTCAATGGGCAATTTTCACAATGGAGAGAGGTGAAAAGCGGTGTGCCCCAAGGATCTGTCCTGGGACCGGTGCTTTTCAACCTCTTCATAAATGACCTGGAGACAGGGTTGAGCAGTGAAGTGGCTAAGTTTGCAGACGACACCAAACTTTTCTGAGTGGTGAAGACCAGAAGTGATTGTGAGAAGCTCCAGAAGGATCTCTCCAGACTGGCAGAATGGGCAGCAAAATGGCAGATGCGCTTCAATGTCAGTAAGTGTAAAGTCATGCACATTGGGGCAAAAAATCAAAACTTTAGATATAGGCTGATGGGTTCTGAGCTGTCTGTGACAGATCAGGAGAGAGATCTTGGGGTGGTGGTGGACAGGTTGATGAAAGTGTCAACCCAGTGTGCGGCGGCAGTGAAGAAGGCCAATTCTATGCTTGGGATCATTAGGAAGGGTATTGAGAACAAAACGGCTAATATTATAATGCCGTTGTACAAATCGATGGTAAGGCCACACCTGGAGTATTGTGTCCAGTTCTGGTCACCGCATCTCAAAAAAGACATAGTGGAAATGGAAAAGGTGCAAAAGAGAGCGACTAAGATGATTACGGGGCTGGGGCACCTTCCTTATGAGGAAAGGCTACGGCGTTTGGGCCTCTTCAGCATAGAAAAGAGACGCCTGAGGGGGGACATGATTGAGACATACAAAATTATGCAGGGGATGGACAGAGTGGATAGGGAGATGCTCTTTACACTCTCACATAATACCAGAACCAGGGGACATCCACTAAAATTGAGTGTTGGGCGGGTTAGGACAGACAAAAGAAAATATTTCTTTACTCAGCATGTGGTCGGTCTGTGGAACTCCTTGCCACAGGATGTGGTGATGGCGTCTAGCCTAGATGTCTTTAAAAGGGGATTGGACACGTTTCTGGAGGAAAAATGCATTATGGGGTACAAGCCATGATGTGTATGTGCAACCTCCTGATTTCAGAAATGGGTTATGTCAGAATGCCAGATGCAAGGGAGGGCACCAGGATGAGGTCTCTTGTTTTCTGGTGTGCTCCCTGGGGCATTTGGTGGGCCGCTGTGAGGTACAGGAAGCTGGACTAGATGGGCCTATGGCCTGATCCAGTGGGGCTGTTCTTATGTTCTTATGTTAAGGCTGCTAGGGCCCCGCTGCCTCCGCGGGGAAGGGGCGACCGGGCTGGGTCTCGATCACGCTTCCTGGAGGAGCCACACCCTTGGGCCGTGCGCTCCAGGGCGCTGACTGCACGAGCTAACTCCAGCCGGCACAACAGTGCTGGGCGGGACGCCCACTTAAGGAGCGTTCCGAGTGTTGTCCCCCCGCCCGGCTTCAGGTGTAGAGAAGGCTGGCCTGGCCCAGCACATCGCCGAGGTCCACTGGCGTAGCTGGAGGGTGGCGGGCACAACGTTTCGCAGGGAGCCTACCGGCAGCGTGCAAGCAGCTCCTCCCCCTCCCCCTGGGAGCCATCGCTTCCTTCCCCCCCCGCCCAAATGGCAGCACAGGGGAGGGGGAGGAGCTGCTTGCACGCTGCCGGCAGGCTCCCTGCGAAACGTAGTGCCCGCCCCTCCAGCTACGCCAGTGCCGGAGGTCCTCCTCACCATCTGCCACAGCTCCCTGACGTGAGGCACGTGCAGTGTACGGTGGGAGGAGTGGCCTTCCCTTGGCTCTCCCTGCCCAGAATGGCTCCAGTGTGTAGGGGAAGGAGTTGCCTGCACAGCTGGGTCAGGTGCCTGCAAAGCTTCTGGCTGCAAACGTCCCATTTCAATGGCTTTGGAGAATTAACAGTCTCTGAGCGTGTCTACTCAGAAGTAAGTCCCATTCTAGTCAGTGGGGCTTACTCCCAGGAAAGTGTGGATACACTTGAAGTCTCTCTCTCTCCCTCTCCCTCCAGCAAAGTGATCTAACAGCACCAGCTTGGATTCTTCCACTCAGAAAAAGTGCACTTGTAACCAGTAACCATATAGGAGCGATCCACTCCACACTCTGGAGAACCCAAAGCAGCATGAGTGGACAGAAGCAGCAGGGGGGGGGGAGGATCGCCCACAGCAGCCGGTTGGCTTATAACCCAATTCTTTGTGGCAGCTCTACTCAGGAAGTCCCATTGAGGTAAATGGGTGCTTCCTCCCAAGGAAGGTGAATACAAGGACTGCACATTCATTCATTGCAGCCTACAGCGAGGAACTGGCCTGGGACAGAGGCATACAGGCAGTCTGGAGGCTAGCAGATGGGGCTGACTTGCCCCGTTACTTCCAAGATGGACAAGACAGCCTGCTCCCCCTGTTCTGGCTGCCCCCACTTTCTTCAGGTTCCTTCCCCCAGCCTGGTGCAGACTCCCTCCTCTCCCCCACCCCAGGGTACCCCACCCCTTTAGGGTAAAACCCCCAAGTCAGTGCCCAAGACTTTGTCAAATGTGACTTGATTCCCCACAAGTCACTAAAGTGTGTGTTTTTGTGACTTGAGTCAAGTCTGTGAGTCACAAGTCCCCAACCTTGTAGACAGCATGAATCTTCATGCTCTGTCCACAGGTTTGGGGTATGAGTAGAGGCACCAACTTTCTTGGCAACAAGTCTCATCTTATAATCCAGAAGATATGATAAAGGTTTTTTTGTTCAGAGTAGTGAGCTAACTTAGCAGTGTCAAACCAAGTGACATCTATCTATCTATCTATCTATCTATCTATCTATCTATCTATCTATCTATCTATCTATCTATCATCATCATCATCATCATCATCATCATCATTTTGCACAATTATTCGTAGGCAGGGCTCTCAAGCCCTACTGCATGTGTAACATTGCCATGTAGTCTTTTAACCATGGTTAAGACATGGGGAATAGGTAGCAGGATTGTGCATATCCTCCCCTCAGCCCCTGTCATTTTCAAGTCAAATTCTTCCCTCCCCAACATGGTTACAGAATATGTTGAAGGTGATCTGAATTGTAGTTGACGCTAACCAGGGTTTGAGGATGCATAGTAAATTTTGGCCCAAGGTGAATGTGGTTAGTGCAAATTGGTCAGTGTTGGTTCTTACACATTGCTTAACTGCAATTAAGGTGTGAGGAGAAGAATTCACTTTGAACCAGACTAGAGAGAGGTTTTGTGAAACAGTTTCCCTGTTCCTGATTTCGTAACCACAGTTAAGAGAGAACCCTAATGTTAATTTCTGCACCCACTTCCTAGAATATTATGATTTAGTGTGCTCCCCTGTAACTTAGGTTATGATCATGGTTACCCTCCAAATGAAATGGAAAACAACATAAACCTTTTCATTTCATGGGATGTGGGATACAATTTTGTGAATCAACACAGGTCTTATTATTATATTTTAAAAATTGTTTGATATAAGAATATATGATTTTTTTAAACCAAGATTAGTTCCCAGATTGGATTGCAATTAAAATTCCAGTCCACAGAAGTAGATCTTCTGTTGATCTGCCAAGAATATCTCAACATCTGTGATGAAAGACAATACAGTACCTCTGAGAGAGAAAAAGGGAAGTGATCTGCAAGGCCTATTTAAAAAAATGTGTGAAGCCTGGGAGAATGTGTATGATTAGCTAAGATAACTATGAGAAACCCTGTCAAATATTGAGGTGCTGTGGTACATGAGATGAGATTGGTCAACAGAGCTTGGTCCTAGCTAGGGGTGAGCCAAAGAGGGTGCTCCATTTGCAGGCAGTGAAAGTGGGGAAGACATTGCAGAGATAGGGAACATCCCCTGAGCAATTCTTTTAAAAGTTTAGGAGAAACTTGTCAGCTGCTGTCCTTTGTTTTCTTTAAACTTTTGTGAGAGTTGTTTTGCTGCTTCTTTAGCAGTTCTTCTGGGCAGCTGACTTACTGCACACTATGATTCCCTTCTACCTGCCAAATGTACTGGGAATGATACTGTGTTTGAACTTAGCATCATTCCCTGAGGATTAGGAAAAAGCTATGATGGTGGGAACTGGTACTTGAAGCTCCACTGTAACTGCTCTACAGGTGGCAACTGGACAACCAAAAGGAGAAGTCCCACCAACCAGTAGTAAGCTGTTCCTTAAGCTATTAGTACAGTGCTTCTCAAACTGTGGGTTGGGACCCACTAGGTGGGTCGCGAGCCAATTTCAGGTGGGTCCATTCATTGCAATATTTTATTTTTAATACATTAGACTTGATGCTGCCATGGTATGTGACTGCATCTGGGGAAATGTGACACTGCACTTTTAACCAGCTACTATGCATATTCATTTAACAATGATAGTAAATGGGACTTACTTCTGGGTAAGTGTGGATAGGATTGCAGCTTAGGATTGTTAAAATTTTCCTGCTTGATTATGCCACTTCCAGTCATGACATCACTTCCAGTGGGTCCTGACAGATTCTCATTCTAAAAAGTAGGTCGCAATGCTAATTCTAAAAAGTGGGTCCCAGTGTGAGAACCACTGTGTTACTATTTACCTTATTTATGCTCATTTATTTTTTATATATGCTCTTACGTATGCTCACTACTGTCCCTATTTCAGTAAAACATGCTGTTTCTGGTATGGTACATAAGAACATGAGAACAGCCCCACTGGATCAGGCCATAGGCCCATCTAGTTATATTAACAGTATTTATTAACAGTATTTATATACTGCTTTTCAACAAAAAGTTCACAAAGCGGTTTACAGAGAAAAATCAAATAACTAATGGCTCCCTGTCCCAATAGGGCTCACAATCTAAAAAGATGCAAAAGAACACCAGCAGGTAGCCACTAGAAAAGACACTGCTGGGGTGAGGAGGGCCAGTTCAGCTTCCTGTATCTCACAGTGGCCCACCAAATGCCCCAGGGAGCACACCAGATAACAAGAGACCAGCATCCTGGTTCCCTCCCTTGCATCTGGCATTCTGATACATGACCCATTTCTAAAATCAGGAGGTTGCACATATGCATCATGGCTTGTAACCCGTAATGGATTTTTCCTCCAGAAACTTGTCCAATCCCCTTTTAAAGGCGTCCAGGCCAGATGCCATCACCACATCCTGTGGTAAGGAGTTCCACAGACCAACCACACGCTGAGTAAAGAAATATTTTCTTTTGTCTGTCCTAACTCTCCCAACACTCAATTTTAGTGGATGTCCCCTGGTTCTGGTGTTATGTGAGAGTGTAAAGAGCATCTCTCTATCCACTTTATCCTTCCCATGCATAATTTTGTATGTCTCAATCATGTCCCCCCTCAAGCGCCTCTTTTCTAGGCTGAAGAGGCCCAAACGCTGTAGCCTTTCCTCATAAGGAAGGTGCCCCGTTCCAGTAATCATCTTAGGCACTCTCTTTTGCACCTTTTCCATTTCCACTATGTCCCTTTTGAGATGTGGTGACCAGAACTGGACGCAATACTCCAGGTGTGGCCTGACCATCAATTTGTACAACGGCATTATAATATTAGCTGTTTTGTTCTCAATACCTTTTCTAATGATCCCAAGCATAGAATTGGCTTTCTTCACTGCCGCCGCACATTGGGTTGACACTTTCATCAACCTGTCCACCACCACCCCAAGATCTCTCTCCTGATCTGTCACAGACAGCTCAGAACCCATCAGCCTATATGTGAAGTTTTGATTTTTTGCCCCAATGTGCATGACTTTACACTTACTGACATTGAACTGCATCTGCTATTTTACTGCCCATTCTGCCAGTTTGGTACAGTCTACTTATAACTATAGAGCCTCTGAATGCATGTGGACATTTGAGAGATTTTGTTATCTGGTGTGCTCCCTGGGGCATTTGGTGGGCTGCTGTGAGATACAGGAAGGTGGACTAGATGGGCCTATGGCCTGATCCAGAGGGGCTGTTCTTATGTTTCTTATGAGAGTGCCCACCCTCACATCCCTCCACATAGAAAGCTTATGTCAGAGAGACATCATAGGACAAAGGCCCAAAAGGAGTGCCACTAAACATATAGACTGCTGTACCACATTGGAAATGGCACTCATGAATCAACTCCTACAACTGGAAATCTTGAAAAGAATTCCTCTATAGGGACATACTGTGACTTTCCATAGGGAAAGCATTCTTATATACACTGTAGTAAGTTCAATTTCAAAATGAACATGGAAGCTGCCCTTCCAGTGTCACCAGACTTCTAGGATAGCTTATTAAGATCAACCTTTAAACTGTACATCACAGCTTTCTGTAACTGGGTAGCACTAATGACAACCTTTTGCACTGGGTGGTGAATATCGACCATTAAGCTTTAAAATAGATGACAGCTGCTGGATTGTTTGTGTGCCCTTCTCTGGAGCCAGTTGAGCCTCCTTTTGGGAGGGGGAGGGAAGCGAGTCTACGATTCTGCTGGCCCCAAGTACCATGCAGCAAACCTAGGAAGTGGAACGCAATGTCAAGAGCATTGGGGAATATTGAGTGAACTGAAGTGTTAGCAATTTTTTTCAAGAACATATTGAATGGCATTTTGAATCCTGTTTGGCTGAGTGAGCTATTTTCTCAATGGCTCACTGCCAAAACTTCTGGAACATCCATAAAGCAGGAGAGAAGAACCATATCATACCACTCCCAGGGCTGCCACTGCTTCTGCCTTCAGACTGAGGGTGTGAGGTTATATACTATTCCAGCTGGTTGCTCCCTTCCTATTCTGTCAGAATGTGGCTGTGCAAATAGTAGAATGGGGGCAAAGGACTAGCCAACAGATGTATCTGAATGAGTAATTTGGTACCAGGAGAGTTGGAGTTTAGAGTGAAGAACTTTTAGACTGCTGACTAATTTGAACTTCCATTGTGTTCAGGACAACGAGGAAGTGGCTGATTTTGAGATGGAATCCAACTGTAGCCCTCAGAGTCAATCTCGCTTCTAGGTACACCTGTGAAAAGTATTATATAACATTGTGGCTACTGAACAATTTTGGTTCCTACAAAGTCACATTTCTTTCTGAGTGCCCTTTACTGGGACAGAAAGGCGGGATATAAATTCTATAAATAAATAAATAAATAAATTTCACATCATTTTTTTTTTTTAATTTTGCTATAATACTAGTTCTACCTGCTTAGGAAGTTTGAGAGCTAATTCTCAAAGTGACAAATGAGCCTCTTTCTCCATCCCAGGTGGGCAGATTATCAGGGAAAGTAGGTAGGGTGTGTGTGTGTGAGAGAGAGAGAGAGAGAGAGAGAGAGCGAGAGCGAGAGCGAGAGCGCACCCTAAGGTTGGAAGGTTAATTTTACACTATTCTGAAAAAAGATAAGTAGATACCTCTTTGAATGGGAGCCATGTTGTCTGTTAACACACACACACAGCTATTTAATTGCTTTCTTGCAACACCCTGGAGGTTAGCCTGCTTCAGAAACACCTAATTTCATCTGTCCAGACAGGTAGTGAGTGATATTGCTCTTCCAGAGAGATGATGAATGGAAATCATTAATAAGAGTAAATCCCAGAGTCTGGAGATTTTCCTCAAATCTAAATTTAAGTGGCTACATCCTCTGTGGCACAAATGTAGTTCTTTAATACCAGCCACTCCAGGGTTGTTGAATTGTCTTGTTTCCCCATTACACAAGGGATATTCTTTACGTGATGCCATTAAAGGCAGAGGAAGAGAAAACAGAGCAATGAGATTCTGTTTAATTTAAAAACTGCAAGTTAAATCTTATATTAATGACAAGGTCCTTTAATAAAATATATTTTGGCCCAGTTTTTTTTAAGATAGAGTACAGGTGGGCAAGTGAAATGGGGTAAATTCATGGCAGAGGATGGGGGATTTAACATTTTGCCCGACCATGATTCTGATCCTATTGCAGCTCCACACATTATTTACAGTAGAAAAATACGCTGACATTTAAATTGAAGTTTTTTTTTGCCCTATTGTAAATACAGTAGAGTACAGGCCTGGCTGCATGATTCAGAATTATGGAGAGTAAAGTGTTAAAGCCCTCTACCCCCAGAGGCAATTTTGCCCCATTTCATCCCCCAGCACTATTTTTTAAAAATACCAGGAAAAAAACACACACATCTAAAGTAGTGCATGCTTTAGCTATTACTGATTCAAATGATTAAGAGCTACTGAAAAAGTTAATCTGAATACAGGTGGGCCTTGGTATCTGGGGGGGGGGTTCCACCAAAAATTGTGGATAAGGAAATTCATGATCTTCAGCTGCTTAACCCCTTCAAAGGAGACCGGAGCTCCCTTCTGGTCCCCTTCCAGAGAGCTTTCTGGAGCCTGCAGAGGTTGAGAGCAGACACAGACAGCTGTGAACAGACACGCACAGCCTCTGTGGGCTTCAGAAAGTGCCACAGAGGCAACAACTCCAGTTGCCTTTGGAGGTTTCAGATGGAGCCGAGTCTGGTCCAGTGCAGGTCCAGGGGACCTGCGTTGGTTAGATTCGCAGATGTAAAACCCGCAGATAAACAGGCTCCATCTGTACAGTTTCTCTTTATTTATTCCATTTTTACTGATTCTAAAGTATCACAGTTTCAGTTTTTTTTCCTTCTCTGTCATTATAAGTTGTTCTCTGTCCTGTTTTCCTTCTCTGTCATTATAACATATGCTGGAAAACTGGGGTAAAAATAATTTAAATAAAATAAATAATACAAGTTCTTTGCTGTTTCTAACCTTTCCGATATAAGAGAATATTGGGTCCATTGGGTGGTATCCAAAGACAGTTAGTTATGGCTGAGAACCACTGAAATCAATGTAACCAGTTAAGTCATGACTACTGAATTTCCATTAGTTTCATTGGGAATTAGTCATGACTAGTTTTCTTTAAAAACAACCCATTAGCAGTATATATCTGTAATTTAGGGTGCAATCCTATGCATACTTACATGGGAAGACACCTCACTGAGGACAATAGGGTAAATATCAGAGTAAATATGCATAGGATTGTACTGCAAAAACAATCAACAAAATTATTACCTTCCTCCCAAATTAACTTTTGAACAGATCTCTTAGCAATGGCAAAAATCGACAGGGCAATTGCAACCAGAAAAACGTATCAATTTAACATGAAATGGTGATGGAAAATGACAGAAGCCAAGTCAGAATGATCTTTAGCCACATAACTCCCTCCTCCTAATCTTAGCTAGGGAAGGGGAGAATACAAGTGTTTGAGTTTAAGCCAGGCAGATGTTTGATTACACATGGTTTGCATTTTATGCTACTTATGCAACCCTACAAAGAGGATGGAGAGTACTGTCTAGCCACACATTGTGACAAGAGTTAAAATATGCATAATTATGCATTGAATTGTGACTGTAAGACTCTGGGGTTTCCATATATGAAAGCATGAAAGCACCCCCAACTAATAAAAAATAGATACAAAATATACAACTAATCACCCCAAAGGTGGTTCTGGACTGGTTTCACATGAAGGCACAAGGGACCCGTTTCATGAATTATATCCTGAACTTAAGCACTCATCTACAACCTAATCACAACCTTCCTCTACATTTACTGCTTTATACATCATAGAATTGGACTGAGAGTATCACTTTTAAGTTGATCTGGGCCATTTATGTGATAAATGAAAATACAGAGTAATACAGAGTAATGTGGAAACAACATTGCATAGAAACTAACTTTCCTCTGGCTCTAAATGGCAAGAGATTTCTCTCTATATTTTGTCAATAAGGTTAGATGCCAGCCTTAGACATTCTGGCTACCTTGCCTCTAATCTCCCTTGGCTTCTTCTGTGTCAGCTGCCTAGCCCTGCTTGATCTTACCAGTCTCACCACATGTAATTCCTCCAGTTACATATACAATTGCTCCTGCCCTACTGTCGTGGCTATTAACCTTTGCACAGTTTCCTGAGCATGGTAAAAGTAGCTAGAATTGATTTGCAAACCTATCTTCAGCCCTGCAGACTCTAGCTGATGGCTAAGCTCCTAACCCAAACTCTTGACTTCTTGCAACTAAGATCAAGCAATGAAGTATGCTAGGGTGCTAGAAGGATGACACACAGTCTTCTATGCTATGCAACATCTAATGAAGTGATAAGAACTCAGCTCTTTTTGATATCCAACTAATTGCAATCTGGCATGAGCTGCTTTGCCCCTATTATTACAGTAATTGGGTCATCCACACACTGAAGTGTTAGTATTGTTATCACACTGTTGTTGTCATCAAAAGATCATTAAATTCTGAAACGACACATGAATTCAGTGTGACAAAAATACTGCCACTAGAGGGTATAACATTAATGATAATTTCATAAGAAATCTCTTCAACAGGAAGTTAATTGTATACTGACTGTTCCAAACCAGCTTTTAAATATGACGTTTATGTGCCAGTGAATATTCCAAAGAACCTGAAATATGCATTTTAAACTGATCAAAACTGGGCTACAATACAAACAAACAAACAAACAAACAAACAAATAAACATTAGTTCCAAGGTTAGGGATGATAACTGGATAAGAAAGACAATAGATTGGTGTGTGGTTTCCAAAAAGTTGGAGAAAAAAAATCCAACAGAACTATCTTTTGACATCCCTGATAAAAATTATTTTGAAATGTTAAAAGTGAAGTACCAGGAATTACAGACTGATTTTCTTGGAACTGGGAAGCACTCTTTAAGATTATATACAGGAGCTTACACAAGAGGAACCACAAGTAATTGTTGTGTCTCATGAAACTGAAAGTTAACAACTATGGGTCTAACTCTAGCAGGCACAGAAAGAAACTTCTGCAACTTCCTTACCATCTTACAGCAAACTCATCCCCAGAAAAGTCAAAGGTCATGAAGCTCTTTCCCAGGCAACTCAGTAGTCAAGGTATTATTAATTATGGTCCAATCTTATTTGGGCATTGTGCTGCTAGAACTTGCATTCCAGCAGGGCAAGAAAGCTGGGCTGTGGTCACATAGTTCCAGGCCATTGCTTCAGATGGCTAGAGGTGTGGCGTGTGCACCATCGGCTCACAGAGGCTCCACTGCTCATGATAAGTTGGTGGCAGGGACATGTTGTGAGTGGGGAGCGCAGCAGAAGTTTCAGTGGGGGAGGGGGAGAGAGTGGATCGATCCCAGCAGCACCAGTGTATGCCAGGATCCTATCCCCTCATTTCAGACTTGCCTGCCCCTTTTCTCTTGTCAGGTGTATGCCAGCTATATAGCTGGTGTAGGTCCGAAGGGTCCCATAGGCCACCAGGAAGTAAGTTGAGGTAAGTTGAAAATATTTTTAGTTACTTCTGGCAGGCCTCCTGATTGCCCCACCCCACTGGATGTAGCAGGGGGTTGTCAGCGCAGCTGCATCATGGTGGGGGATAGGATTGGGACCTTTCCCAATAAGAATATAAGAATATAGATAGAGATCAGGACTTTTCAACCTTTTTATGTGCAAGTACCACTTTTTCAAACATCACCTTTTGCAGATACCACTTTTGTGCGTACCACCATTACCACTAGAGATGGCAGCTGCGCAAGAGGCAGCAGAGTGTGCCCATAGTAGGGGCTTTGCTCTGCAACCTCCATCTCCAAACCGTGCCTCTTCTGAAGTGTCAGGAAGCTGCATAGCCACATCTTGCCCAATGGGATATTTTCAAAAGGTCTAAACAGGCCTGTAAGGGCCTAGTCCTATCCAACTTTTCAGCCCTGATGCAGCCGTGCCAACAGAGTGCACTGCATCCTGAAGTAGGGGGCAGTCACAGAAACCTCCTCAACGTAAGGGAACATTTGTTTCCTTATCTTGGGGCTGCAGTGCAGCTGTGTTGGTGCTGGAACGTTGGATGGGATTGGACCCGAAGTCAATGAACTATTATGAACTGGCCCATCCCTGCCATGAAGCAGGACGAAGCCGATCAACTGAGGTGGCAGCATGTGTGTCAGTTTGCTTATACAGTAGCTCATCCAGCACCCTTCCCATGGATGACCTGAAATGAAAGATGAAATATTGCCACTGTGCTTTTCCTCTTCCCTTCCTAATAGAAAAGGAAGGAACAGGGAAAGGTCTGAAAGAAGGGATGAACTGGAAGGTGATTTTAATAGAAAACAAAGAGATGGGGGGGAGGGGGAGGAAGAGGTAGTGCTCCATTTCAGTCAGCAACATTTCTGGCCAGCACTGATTATGCACACTTGCACACTGTAATGAATGAAACCTTCCTTTTTAAGAAACTGTGTTACTGGGGAAACACTGAACAGTTGCAGAACATGATAAGTGTATTTTCCTCTTAAAGAATGGTACTATATGAAACCTTCTGAACAATAGATTCTCAGCATTATAATCAAAATTTATAAAGAAGACAAGAACACTATGAGTAACTGCAACTACTAATTATTGTGAACATGTGTCTCTGCAGTAGTGTCTATGTACAATAGAGAAGGAGGTTTGTGAAATATGATGGTAGCAGGGAACTATGTTTCTACTAACTGAAGAGACGATTCAAAGCTTCAGGAATGCTCTGAAATCAGGGCCATGAAGATGGGAGAGAAGGAGCCACAGCCAAACAAATATCACAAGTGTGATTAAAGTCCAGGCCATTTAGCATGGATAACATGGATCACTTACCAATTAACACTGCCTAGTTTAAAAAACTTGGTGACACTGACCCTGTTTACTCCAGGAATAATAAAACCTGGAAATGGAAAAGGTGCAAAAGAGAGCAACTAAGATGATTACTGGGCTGGGGCACCTTCCTTATGAGGAGAGGCTACGGCGTTTGGGCCTCTTCAGCCTAGAAAAGAGATGCTTGAGGGGGGACATGATTGAGACATACAAAATTATGCAGGGGATGGACAGAGTGGATAGAGGGATGCTCTTTACACTCTCACATAACACCAGAACCAGGAGACATTCACTAAAATTAAGTGTTGGGAGAGTTAGGACAGACAAAAGAAAATATTTCTTTACTCAGCGTGTGGTTGGTCTGTGGAACTCCTTGCCACAGGATGTGGTGATGGCATCTGACCTGGACGCCTTTAAAAGGGGATTGGACGAGTTTCTGGAGGAAAAATCCATTACGGGTTACAAGCCATGATGTGTATGTGCAACCTCCTGATTTTAGAAATGGGCTATGTCAGAATGCCAGATGCAAGGGAGGGCGCCAGGATGCAGGTCTCTTGTTATCTGGTTTGCTCCTGGGGCATTTGGTGGGCCGCTGCGAGATACAGGAAGCTGGACTATGGCCTGATCCAGTGGGGCTGTTCTTATGTTCTTATGACCAGCACCTTGTTTTATTAGGGGGTAACTGAATTACAGCATTTTGAATTTGTTGTTGTCAGCATTATTATTATTATTATTATTATTATTATTATTATTATTATTATTATTATTATTATTATTATTAATAATAATAATAATAATAATAATAATAATAATAACAACAGTATTTATATACCGCTTTTCAACTAAAAGTTCACAAAGCAGTTTACAGAGAAAAATCAAATAACTAAAAGCATCATTAAGATTTTACACCAAAAAAGCAACCCATAAACTTAAATTGAATGTGTTCACACAAATAATACTATACAGACTGGGCTGTTCTGTTTACTATTCTAATCAATTTTGTTATGAGAAAAACCGTGGGTGGACACAAGACTCAGCAGAGGCAATGCTGAGAGTCTGAAGAGCCCAACAAGTCTCCCTGCACTGAAACAAAAAAACAAAGAAACTACATGTGGCTATAAATCATTTCCAAAAAGCAAATGAATGAAAGCTTAAAGAAGCTTAAAGGCATGATCCATCCATCTCTGAATTTTTTAAAATCTCATTGATTTCAAGGGGAGAATTAAATGCATTCTAAACTGCATCTCTCTGATTGCAATCCACAGAGCTGCCAGGCACCACAGAACTCAAACTAGGAGAACCAGGCACCAGTGCACCAGGACATCAGGCCAGAAGAGGAAACTACAGCCACTTCCTGTCTATTAGCAGAAATCTCTAGTCATAGCCCCCTTATGCAAGGAGTCAGAGGGGATCCAAGCAATTCTATGTTCTGCTGTACAGTTCCTACAGCCTAATCGTGTGCCTATTCAGAAGTAAGTTCCAGTGAGTTCTATGGAAACTACTCTGGTAAGCATGTATAGTAAGGTTGCAGCCCTAGAGTATGCTTCAGCCTACAGTAAATCACAAGGGAAAGTCTCTGGGTTGCAACGCAGTCACTTGCCAGTGTCTAGCACATGCCCGCATATCTATTCTTTATCTCTATTGCATCCTTCCTTGCTGTACTTTGCTGCTCCATCTCTTACCGTATGAAGGACAGCTTTGGCTTTAGGGTCTTTCTGCCCTAAGATCTTTGCAAGAACCTATCCAGAGCCTGATTTTGTAGAGCCCTAAACAAAGAGTGTAAAACTCAAAAGTGCTTAGTTTTGGATAGACTATGCAAAGTATTAAAATGGGGAAAAGTTTTACTATATTGAATGAACGTATGAATTTGTTCCCTGCCTTTTTCCCGGTGAGGGTACTTTAGATGGCTTACAAGATTTAAAAGTATTACGATAATAAAGCATTAAAAACAATAAAAACAAAAACACCCTCTGGATCACATAAAATTAAACAATTAAAATTCCATTCTATTTCAGTACATCAGCCATCCAAAGCCATCCTCCACAGAAACATCTTAAGGCCCACTGAAAGGTCTCCAAAGAGGAAGAAGTCCTAAGGGGAGGGAATTCCATAATCAGGGTACCACCATTGAGAAGGCCCTATTCCTTGCTCCCATTCCCCTCACCTCCATCAGCGAAGGCATGGTGATAAGGGCCTACTCTGATGACCTCAGAGAATGGGTCAGATTATGGAAGGAGATGGTCTCTCAAATACTGTGTCAGGAGTAGCCAAGTCCAATTAAAGTACTTATAGGGCACATGCTGGTTCATGTACTGAAGGATGTTGTCCTGAGGGGAGGAGGAGGAGGTGGCCACCATCCACCTCCCACTGTTCCAACTGAGGAAGCTCTGCCAACCACCATAGGACTACCAAGAAACCATCTTGCCCTGAGGAGAACGGAGAGGAACAGCCCAGTCTAACAAGCTGTCGACTTTGTGCTTCCACTGTTTCAGTTGATAATTTTACGTAAGCCATTTTGTGATTATTTTTTTTTTGAAAAGTGGTACTTAAATTCCTGAAATAAATAAATACCTGAGATTCTAACCAGTCTCTTATTGCTGAACCCTGCCTTCCCTTTTGCCAGCACTCATATTTGCTGGCCCACAAAAATACAGATGAACCAAGAAAAAAATGCAGCTGAAATATGCAGTAGAAAAGGGGACTAAATCCCAATGGTGCTTCAGAAAATCTTTTCCTTGGAAACAAATTGATGCATGTTAAACATCAATGGCTTGCCTTCAGGGAACTGCAATATAAAAAGGCTTCTATGATAAAAAACAACAACAGTTTTATCCCCATAATCTACAGACTGTATTATTCATCGTGCTTATGTTTTTAATAAAAGATAGTTACTTGGTAATATAATAAATCCACAGATCTTAAATACAAATATGCTTTTTCTCACAGTCCCTCTCTCTGGTATTCCCCAGCTTGGCCTGCCTCTTAAAATGCTTGCAACATAGGTTATATTCTGCTTCTAATTATGGCTGTGGTATTCATATTTTACATTATCCTATTGCTTTGAACCTTGGGAGAGCCAGTACACTCTTACTAAGGGGGAATTTTGGAGGAACAATTTCAAGCAGAAGACACACTTCTTGCCTTGAGAAAACTCCCAGATCATAATTCCATAGTATGTGCAGGCAGTGTGCGCATCATAATGGATAAACCTGTTGAAAAGCACTTTATGGCGCTTTTATGATTGCTTTTGCCGGTGCAGTGGTGGCTGCACCGGTGCTAGCAATCAATAGGATTGTGCGGTGAGTTCATTACTAGAGAGTCGCTACTATCAATTTCCCCAGGTCTCTTTCTTCCCATCTCCCCATTCCCTCTTTCTTAGCTATGACCCATGGCCGGTTGTCAAAATCACAACTGAAGGAATGAAGCATACCTTGACGCTGCAATGGATCTCTGTTCACTTGGTACTCATTCAGCTCATGATGAAAGTTGAATTGAATTAATCAAAATTGGTCCTGTTTTGTCTCATTTTCGCATTCATCCCAAATCAAATGCACACTCCATTACTAAGGGCCAGATTAGCCCACGTTGGGTGTTGAAAGCTGTTGAAATACAATGGACTGTAGGACCACTTATAGAATGTATTTCTGTTTATGCAACCTGTGGAATAAATACTATGTTGCAGATTAATACCAGGATGTGGCTGGTGGACATGTTGTACTGTCTCTGCTATGCCATGTGCATAATTTCCAGAATGAGACTAGAACTGGCAGTTCTTGTGATGTTTTGAAGATGATCACCAGCTAATTGAGATCCCAATTTCCTCCTATTATGGTCCAGCAATTAAAATGTTTTCTCACAAAGGCAAGAGAAAAAGATAGCTTAGAGCATGATGCCCCATGTAAACATGTTTTAGTCTGTTCAAGCCTTGGCAGAATTCCAGCAGTAGTAATTTTCTCTGTGTTGATCAGCAACAATTTGCTCGCAGTTCAGGTTTCATTCTGCACTATCTGCATCTGTTCTTCAGTATGCTCAGGTGAAAAAGTAGGACCAGAGAATTGTCTGCAGGGTTTTAATTTTAATTGATTTTTTTCTTATTCATACTGTAATTTATCAGCAGGAGCCATGGCTTTGTTCTCACTTTTCATTTCGACATTCTTGATATTTTGAAGATTGTTGCAAAATACCTTCGAGTTGCAATCCTCTGGATACTTTCCCAGGAGTAAGCCCCACTGAACTAAATGGGATTTACTGTTGAGTAGACATGCATAGGGTCATGCTGTCACTCTGCCCTCTGGGTTTCCCACGTGCCTGGTAATTCTAATGTGAGTTCTTAAGAACATAAGAAGAACCGCGCTGGATTAGGCCAAAGGCCCATCTAGTCCAGCTTCCTGTATCTCACAGTGGCCCACCAAATGCTCCAGGGAGCACATAAGACAACAGGCACAACCTGCGTCCTGGTGCCCTCCCCTGCATCTGGCAATCAGAGGCAGCCTGCCTCTAAAACCAAGAGCTTGCACATACCTACTATGACTTGTAACCCATAATGAACTTCTCCTCTAGAAATTTGTCCAATCCCCTCTTAAAGGCATCCAGGCAAGATGCCATAACTACTTCTTGTGGCAAAGGGTTCCACAAACTAATTACACACTGGGTAAAGAAATATTTTCTTCTGTCTGCCCTAACTCTCCCAACACTCAGCTTTTGTGGATGTCCCCTGGTTCTGGTGTTATTCGAGAGGGAAAAGAGCGTCTATCCACTCTGTCCATCCCCTGCACCAATGCCAAGTAAAAAACACACAAGCTCATTGCATCCACCTAAAAAGTATGCAAACCTCTCACAAATTGTGAGAGTTCATAATTCATTTGCATCTCCTTGATAAGTGCTCTGCCCACAAGATACCATGTAACCACCTCCTCTTTTGGAAGTGCTCGGTGATGCTTTGCATTCTCCCTGTGTCTATAAATCCTTAAAAACTAAAATGAATGTCTACCAATACTTCAGAGCCTTGGATCACATAGCGGTAAAAGAAACAGTGAAAAGACGAGGACACATATCCACTGCCTAATTCATTTTTAAACGGTTATAATTCATGCAGGAACATTATCAATAATAATTACTAGAAGCAGGCAGTAATTCAAATCAGGAAGATCAGAAGTTTGGCAGAAAGCTTTCATTAGGCTTGCAAATATCACATGTTTATACACAGGCTTCTTGAGCATGCTAATTGCCTGTGGGCAGCCAGGAGACTTCAGCATATAGAGACAGATAAAGAGCTCTGGTATGTGTTGGCCAGGAATATCCTGAGTTAGTCTTACAGCTGCATCAAAAAATTGCTCTGCAAGCAGAAGATGCCCTTTTGTCATTAGGTTTTTTTTTTTTTTAACATATGTGCAGCGCACAGCAGTGTAGTTGGCTGAATTTCAGCAAAGGAAGAAAGGTCTTAGAGCAGAGTCACTGCAAGCATATCCAAGGGTGGCTCTTAGGGCTGTGTCCTACATTAAGAAAAGTAATTATTTTTTTAAAAAAATATAATTAGGGTAATAGCTGGAAAAGGCTAAAGACATGCTAAGAAAGTCATCTGAGCTTGAAGTAAATTCAGAAAATGGTCATGTGAATTGTCCCTTGTTTGTACCTTACCTCTCACAAATTTGCTCTCCTGCTCTGAAATGTAAAACTCAGCAATGTTAACCCATTTCTGCCCAGCTTACAGGTGTATACATTTTATCCTTGTTGCGTATATGCAATGTTGGGCAGACATTTTAAAAATATTTTAGAACTGAAATCTTGCCTAATGATAACTTTCAACTTCTGTATGGGAGCTGCTGAGAAATTTGTAGCTGTTTGAAGCTGCTGAGTAATATATGCAGCTGCTGTCCAGAAATTTGAGGTATGATCCAAAATACCTTACCCAGCTCGATTTGTATGGTACACCTGAATTTGGAAGCACCACAGTCAATTTGGTTTACACCAATGCCTAGAGCTTGTGATTGGCTGGATATGGATTAATAGGTTGAAGCTAAATTCAAACAAGGTGAAACTCCCATGCTCTTGGTGTGCTTCAAGCATTACCCCCCACCAGCATAGTTATAGCTGCTCCACAGCAGCTCAAATGCCACTTCCATCTACTTCTACCTGACATGGATCACATGGTAATCACACTACTGATGTTGGTGCCATTATGGGGAGTTGCTACCATGGTATGTAACTCCTGAGCTCCCCTCACTGTGTGGATGAAAGCTACCTTTCCTGTAGCTGTTCCCTTTCTCTGGAATTTCCTCCTCATGAGACCTGTGCAGCCCCACTCCAGTGGCGTAGCTAATATAGCCTGGTGCAGCGCTCAAAATGATGCCCCAGAAGTAATGTCACAACTGGAAGCAACATCATGCCCGGACTTTTTAAAAATTGCAAATTGGGGGAAACCTGCCTCCTCCCCCCAGCAGTCGACCACCTACTTGGTCTGCCGCCTCCCCCCAGCCAGTGGTATAGCTAAGACATCTATCTGCTACCTAGGATCAAAGAAGATTTTGTAGCCCCCCCCCAAGACAAAATCAAATTTAATTAAGTAAATAAATAAAATGTGTGCCCCTTACTGGTTAGATACACTGTGCTGGGGTGAAAAGGAATGGTTTTTCTCTCCCTACTAAATATAAGAGGAGCACCACTTGAAAAAGTGCCTCTTTACCAGTTAGCAGGAGTAGCTGTATTATGGTACATGGAAATGAGAGCTGACTCATATTAATACCTTATTGGTTCCAAGCTGTATCATAAAAACATCTCATTGGTTCTCAGACAATCAGTCTCATAGGTCAGTTTTGAATTAAAGAAATCCACTTTTTGTTCCTTAAGGCAGTTGTGTTCTTGTTTTCTGGTTAATTGGCCATAACATTTGATAGAATACAGATATTCTAATGTGGTTTGTTTTACTGCATTTGGCATTAAATTACGTTTCCAATGATTTATAACATGATGGTATTCTTTGTACATACCAAGATTTGCACAATTTTGGTCACTAGTGTCACGCTCAGCTTATTGCCCCCATAAAGCTTGTTGCCTGATGCGACGGCTATCCCTTGCACCGCCTTAGCTACACCACTGCCCCACCCTCTAGAAAATGTGTTTCATTGGGTGTTTGGGTTTGATGGGATTTTTAGTTTGATCTCTATTGGTTTTACTGTGCTTCCTGTGCTTTTATTTTGTTTTATTGGTGTATTGAATGCCATTGTTTAATTGGTTTATTGAATGCCCTCAGAATACCAGATGCAAGGGAGGGCACCTGGATGCAGGTCTCTTGTTGTCTTGCACTCTCCCTGAGGCATCTGGTGGGCCACTGAGAGATACAGGAGGCTGGACTAGATGGGCTTTTGACCTGATCAGCCAGGCTTTTCTTATGTTCTTATTGTATTTTCTGTTTTAACTTTTTATGCTGCTTTGGAGACATTGCAAAATGTAACTTATAAATCTAAAATCAGACAATTGATTTGACTTATTGCAACGTCTCCAAAGCAGCATAAAAAGTTAAAACAGGAAATACAATAAACCAATAAAACAAATTATTTTTAATAAAAGTAAAATAAATACAAACATTTGTTCTCAATGACGACCAAAAAAGGTGGTATATAAATACCTGTATTATTATTATTATTATTATTATTATTATTATTATTATTATTAATGGAAGATCAGAAGATCATCAGGTGGATGATGTGGTGTTGACAGCGATTCCATGTTTTGACAGCTGGTTGACAGCTCTGGGAAGGGCAGGGCTGGCTCCACAGCTGTAATAAATCAAGGCCAATGGAGACTCTCGTTATCTGGTGTGCTCCCTGGGGCATTTGGTGGGCCGCTGTGAGATACAGGAAGCTGAACTAGATGGGCCTATGGCCTGATCCAGTGGGGCTGTTCTTATGTTCTTATGATGGACACCTGAGCTTCATTTGACCTTGATGGGACTTTGAATGGACATGGACTGAAGAGATGGCTCACCTGAGCCTCATTTGGACTTAACAAGGGGCTAACAAGGTAGCTCACAGGTGAGCTGCATTTTGGATTATGAGACATCCAAGGATAAAAGGCAGCTTCAGAAGGAGGCAGAACTCACCTGACCTAGAGGGAACCTGACCAGACAGAGCTACCTGTTCCAGACCTACAGGAGTAGGGGACTGCCAGGACCCTGCTGGAGGAGACACTCTACTGGAGAGAACACAGAGGAGGGACTCTGCTGCAGAAAACTGGACTGTGCTTTGGAGTTTAGACTTTGATCTTGGACTGGAGGTTTCAGACCTTTACCCACTGAGTTAAGTGGAGTTTTGGGGAGGGAAAGCCACTGGACAAGAGGAGTTGCAGGGAGTGTATGTGTTTGTAGCAATAAATTTTGTTAATTGCTCAACTGATAAGGAGTTCTGCATTTCTTTGCACACCACAGCTGTTCTTGTAAAAGGAGGGTGTTAATTAGCCAAAAAGTGGGCATTAGAAGGGAGTTGGAATATTTGGACAGGACAGCTTGGAATTGGGGTAGAGATGTCTGCAAGAATGCTGCTGCAAGCAGCATATGAAGTGAGGCTTAGGCCCAAATCCTGACCAACTTTCCAGCACTGACATAGCTGTGTCAATGGGGCATATGCTGCACCCTGCAGTTGGGTGGTAGTCATGGAGGCCTCCTCAAGGTAAATGAGTGTTTGTTCCCTTACCTTGGAGCTGCAACAACAACAACAGTATTTATATACCGCTTTTCAACAAAAAGTTCACAAAGCGGTTTACAGAGAAAATCAGTGCTGGAAAGTTGGTTAGGATTGCACCCCTAGTCTTTTAGGTGCTGCAGAGTGGGCAGGAAGAAGATTCTTTTTCTGTAATTGGAGTTTTGTGTAATTCCAGGACTAGTTCAGGAACTGTGTGAACCAGACATCTGTGAGGCCCAGTGGATTTTAAAATCACTTAAGGCGCAATCCTAAGTGGCAGTTATGCTGGAATAGGAGGCCCTGGAGGGTCGCAAACATGCCGTAAAGCATGTTTGTGCCCCCATGGCTGGGAGCCGCGTCAGTGCATTTACATGTGCTGATGCGCGGAGGCAGGCAGAAGCCTCTGCAGCGGCTCCCATGCCGCAGCTTGTGTTGGCACTCCTGCGCTGACGCAAGTGGCAAAGGTAGGCTTGGGGAGGGGGCGGGAGGTGGTGTTTCTGGGCAGGGGAAGGGCTGCCTCGGGGGTGGGCGTATGGGGACCTGGGGGCGGGGCTGGGACCCAGCGGTTATGCTGGATCCCAACCCCTGTCCCTGGGGAGAGTGGAGCTTCATGCTGCTCTGCTCTCCTTGGACTTGCGCTACCTCCAGAGGTGGTGCAGGTCCAAGGAGACCCATTGGGGCACGCAGCCCTTGCCCAGGGTTAAGGGGAAGAGCTTTCCCTTGCCCGTGGCTCAGCCGATGCAGGCAATGAATCTGTGTTGGATGCAGCGCAAGCCTCCTGGTTTGGATTGCGCCCTTATGCTGCTACCTAGATTGGGTTGGCCTTCTTTACAACTGGAGCTGCAGCAGATTTCACTTTTTGAACTGAACAATATAGAAATGTATTGGGTGAGCTGAATTAGTTCCCTCATTGCATCCAGAGACATGCTACAGGCAACTTTGTCAGACTTTGTGGAGACTTATGTCCCTTTGGCCTTCATGTTTCAACAGCACATGTATGCTTTGTGTGTATGGGGGGAGGGGAAGGGAGGGGTGAAACAAGAGCCAACGCTGTATCTCATATATCCTAATGTGCCAGTGGCCATCTCTTTGCCAGAAGACAGATGTTTGTACTCTGAATACCTCTCCAGAGAGCTAATGGCCGACATGGCATTATTACCAGCTTGCAATGAGCTCCATTTTTTTATGATGGTAATTTGTTACACCGGTTTGCCACACACCCGCTGCTTCCCTGTTAATCCAATAATCTATATGAGAAAAGCAATTTGACATTCCTCCTTCCCATCTGCCACCCATCACCCAATCTATATCTTAACTATCAGTGATTTATTAATGGCATCTGCATTAAGCACATCTCTGCTTTGTTGGCGTCCCGTCCTTCCCCTCCCTCCCTTTCAGACACGCTCCTTGGCTATGTTTAGAGACCAGAATCAGCAAGGAGATAAAAAACAACAATGAGATCAAATGTGCTGCTGTGATTCATTCATATAATTCAGATAGGCATTGGGGGGGGGGGGGGGTCGGATGTACCAGCCAGTCTAGAGGCCTTTCTTCCAAAGCAGCATGCAAGACCTCTCTAGTTCACTCCATGTAGCCCATTATTGCTACACTGAGTTTAATTAACGTTAAAAAAGCAGCATATATTTCTAATATTAGAGATGGCTTTCAGTGTACAGCCACGTGAGCAAAATCAACTCATTATATTTTGGAAATGCAAACTCTGTTGGACAAGCAAATGATCTTAAGTTCAAGTTGCATGTAGTAATAAATAGAATCGGGGAGAAAGTTGTGTCCATTTTGGGCTAGAGTGCAGGAACATGCCAGCTCTCATGGATGCTCTGGACCTTCCGAGGTATTCATATGTAGTTACTTCCTAGGGAAGTAACTGAACCTGTGCTTGCTGAGTCTAATAACAGTAATACACAGACATGCTTAAATATAGAGGCACTGGGGAAAAAAATCGCCTAGAAGGATTCTTGTGAAGCAATAACTTAAGAATCATTATGAAAGAAGGCATGTCAAAAGCACCTATACTTAAATCTTGTACTAATCATCAACTAACTCAATTTTCTGGGTTTCAGCTCTTTACTGGATATATATTAGAAAATATCTGCACCTACTGTGCAAAACTTCTTTTACTTGGGAGAAAAAAAACCATTAACTGTAGGTGCAGTAATAGAAAGCATTTGTTCTCTCCATCCCCCCCCCCCCCAAATGACTCTACATGTGTGAGTGTATTTCGGTTCATTTCTGTATTTCCGTTCTGTTTCATTTCAGAAAGTGATGGATTCACAAATGTATGTAATGGTTTCAATACTATAACGTCTTCCCTTTCGTAGAGAGAATTGTTCTGCAGAGTAGCAGCACAGGCAGCTTCTAGCTATAATACAAAGCCCTAGCACTGTTGGAGACCCATAAAACAAACACCACCAATGACCTTTTGATGGTCATATAATGTGTACAGTAGCGCATAGATAGTAGTATCCCCCCAAACCACCAGAGCCAAACTCATGCAACAGAAGCATTCCTTCTGTGGATCACACAAGGTGGTGGCAATGCTTACCTGAAGTTTGGTGTTCTGGAAGTTTGGGGGTGAAAAAATAACATAGGGCGCAATCCTAACCCCTTATGTCAGTGCTTTCCAGCACTGGCATAGCAGTGCCAATGGGACATGTGCTGCATCCTGCAGTTAGGAGTCACTCACAGAGGCTTCCTCAAAGTAAGGGAATGTTTGTTCCTTTATCTCAGAGCTGCATTGCCCTTATGTTAGTGCTGGAAAGCACTAACATAAGGGGTTAGGATTGCGCCCATAATCACATTGCCCCTGAACTTACAGGCTCTTGCATTGATTTAAATGCAAAAAGCCCACCTCTGTTCTGCAATCTTCAGGCTGTTTTGGGCTCAGCTGCCTTGCACGCTCACTGGGAAGTGTCAAAAACATGCTGGTGTACAGTGAGTCCTCTTTATCCGTGGATTTGGAACCTACGGATTTGACCCACTGTGGGTTCTTAACCTGCAGCTGGAAGACCCTGTGAGGATCTCCCAGATGTGACCAGAACCCTGTTCCAGTCATGTCTGGGAGGCTTTCTAAGGCCCATTGAGGCCGTGCTCCGGCACTATCACCTCAGAACAGAACATGGTTCCTGTCGCATCTGCAGTCCGATAACCAGTCTGGACCATGACCCATGGATTTAATTATCTGCTGGTTTTGGTATCTGTGGGGGGAGGGGGAGTGGTAGAGGGTGTGGCTACCAAGGTCCAACATGTATCTCCATCCAGTTTTTCCATACTATGTATAATTCTTAAACCTTTGTTATATTTCCCTTTGGTTTTTTTTTTTTTCCCCCTAACCAAAAAACCATCATATGCTTTTTGTTTTCTTGTAAAGAATATTCTCTAACCCCTTGATTATTTTGGGGAACCCTTTTTGCACCTTTTCCAGCTCTGCAATATCATTTTTGAGATATTGTGCCCAAACTTGTACACAGTATTTTACATATGGCTGCACCACAAATTTATCTAAAAGCATTACAATATTGGCCATTTTGCGATCCCTTTCCAAATCATCCCTAGCATGGAATTTGCCTTTTTTCCCCCCAGATGCTGCACACTGAATTGATTTTTTCCATTGAATTAGTGACCTCAAGACCAGTCTCCCACCTTTCCCCACCAGTTCAGAACTCATCAGTATAAGTTAGGATTTTTTGCTCCATTGTGCATCACTTAATGTTTATTGACATTGAAACTCTTTTGCCACTTTCTGCTCGTTCAGCCAACTGGAAGACCTTCAATCGTTGCAGTTTGCTTGGCTTTTTGCCATCCTAATAATCTGTATTTTTCACTGTGTGGTCTGGACTTGTCTCATGCTTTTAGTTTTTATATGGTGCCTAGATTTTTGAGGCACTCTACCTCAAATAATATATTGTTATATTTAAGAACATAAGAACATAAGAACAGCCCCACTGGATCAGGCCATAGGCCCATCTAGTCCAGCTTCCTGTATCTCACAGCGGCCCACCAAATGCCCCAGGGAGCACACCAGATAACAAGAGACCTCATCCTGGTGCTCTCCCCTACATCTGGCATTCTGACTTAACCCATTTCTAAAATCAGGAGGTTGCGCATACACATCATGGCTTGTACCCCATTTCTTACTCTCACCCCTTCCTCTCTATTCCTTGCTTCTTTGGTTGAACCAGGAGTGTAGCAGGCCAGTCGTATTAATATGTATCAGCTGTATAAATTGTAAGTGAGGTGTCCAGTGTACATACTGTGCACTTTTCATATCCACACACAGATGCAAGCATACTAGTGTTTTGTTTTTTACTTGAATAGTTTCATTTGATCAATAAATGCTGAAAGTCGTAATTTGATTAACTGAAAGGAGGAGCTCAATTTGTACTGGCTACCTGATGTGTGGGGGTAAAAACTGATGATGGATTGCTTGTCCTTACATGGAATTCCACATGGTGCAAGAGAGCTCATTTGGCATATCTTGCAGCAGGAAGATTTCATTAATGACTTCTAAGAAAATACAAGTGGAATCCAAGAGACAGTCATTTGTGAACAAAATTACCAGGGAAGAGAAAGGATAACCTTGTGACTATTATGCTTTTGTGAACTTTTCCAGCTACATTATTTAAGAATACGGGGGGGGGGGGTATGGGAATCATATGAACTCATGGTACTTGCACGTCCAGTCTGTAATTTAACATATACTTGAATTTTCTGTAGAAAAAAATTCAGAAAAAGTGTGGTTTGCCAAAGAAGAAACTGAATAATATACCATCTTGCTAAAGATGAAAGGAGCCCAGACTCCAATTTATACAGCTGAATGAGTCATCAGTGATATTTCTTCATGTTTGTATTATAAAATTTATCTACTTTAATTTCTTTTTCTTATTTCTGCTTATTATGTTACAATCATTCTCAGGGCTGAATTATATCCTCTCCCAGTGCCAGTGCTGAGCTCTGGCGCCGGGTGTGGTAAACGTGCCATAAAGCACGTTTACGGGACCAGGAGAGCAAGGAGCACTGCTGCTGGGAGAGTTGGGAGGCTGACGCTGGGGGAGCACCAGTGGTAGGGTGCATGGATGGGTGGTGGTGCAGGGTTCTGGGCAGAAGGGGAGACTTCCAAAGTGGGGGGAGGATGGGGAGACGGTGGGGCAGCTGGAGGAACTGGAGTGGGTGGGTGTCATGGATATGTACAGTTCAGGCCTAGTAGCATTGCAAGGCCTGAACCAAGCTAAAACAGTAACACAGAAGTGGCTTGCATTTCCTAGCTGCTAGGATTTACAACTCAATGGAAGGTGATTATGTAGCACCTAGGCAGCGAGAAAGACGCCCATCAAGGATGGAATGCAGCTGCAGATCTTCAGGGGGGAGGGAAGAGCTGAGAGGGCGAGCTTCCAGCCCCACTTCCAGAGGACAGGGTCTTTGTTCCTTGTCTCTGGGTGAGAGAGGTGGTGGGTGCACATCCTGCCCCACCAGGACCATGTGGCCTCTTAGGTAACTGAGGATCTACAAAAGAAGCTGATCCAGGTGAGAGTCAGAGATTAACAGAGTTAGCCAGTTAGCTTTGTTGTTTTATGCTGATATGTTTCCTAGAAGTTTTTTATGCCTCTAGCATTTGCTGCCTTTTGTAACCTTTTTGTAACCCTATGTATTTAATAAAGTAGAAAATCTTTTTACCATGTTGGTTCATTGTCTGTTGGGGACAAAGGTTCAGAATCCTGCCTAGCCGTTCAGCAAGCTACCAAACATCCTCATTGTGGACTAGTAACTTGAGGACTGAGACTTTACGTAAAGAAAGTGCTCAGTGCCTACAAGGGATATAGTTAAGCCTAGAGGGTCTCAGGTTCCCTGGACTGAGGCACTGGCTCTTACAGGGTGGTGGCAGTACTACCGAACAGGGATCTTTGAGGGCTCTAGGGTTCCAAACCAACAACTCTGAGCACCCAAAACCCTGGGAGTGTGAGACCAAGTCTACGACAGTGGGATTGGGACCAGTGGACCCATACTCTGCCAGACCTTATCCTCTGTGCATGGCTGAAGAGCCTGACATGGAACTCCTCCAGTCTGCGCAGGCAAAATAGCCAGCACAGACGGACAGAGCCCCATTGCAGCCCCTGTGCCCTTACTTGGGTGCTGCAGCTGTTAGGATTGGGCTATTAGTTTGTAAGAAAACGTGTTTATCTCCACTTTTCTATTCTTTTGTTCCAAAATTTGTATATTAATTTATATCTTTTAAAGATTTATTCATGTTTTCATCTAATATTCACTGATAATTGCTCCTCTCTTCCTTTTTATTGTGTTATTTCTAACAGTTTCCAAGTAGGGTCTCAGCCATTTGCGCCCTTCCCTTGATATCAGTTCAGTTCAGTAGACCTTTATTGGCATAAAATACAGAGAAAGAACAAAACAAAACAAAAATATACAAAGACACCACAACATAGACATCAGTCTTTTCCTCACATTCCCTTGATATCATGGTCTCATCATGGTCACCCCAGGTTGCCATTATAAATTGGGGGAATGTGTCAGGTGGAAAGTAATGACCATAATTTGCAGAAAATTGTTGTTCCATATTTGTTCCAATCTCTTTGATTGAACATGTCTCATATGACATGTTGAAACCTGAAAATGATACAGACATGCTGGTATCCAAATCCTCTTTTTAAATTTTTATTTTTGGACTTGCAGAAAGAAGTCCACTGGTATGGCACTGGTAGTAGACTGACAGCCCAATCCTAATTTGCTCTGGAATAGGCAGGCCAAGTGGGCTGCACTGTATCTAACACAAGATATGTGCCAGCTGGAGTACAACTCGGGGTAAGGAGATATTTTACCCTTATCCTGAGAACATCTCAGCCAGTCCTATGCGGCTACTAATAGCAGTGCCAGTGATTCTGCTTGAGTAAACCCGAGCAGCCAATGTAAGACTGTGCTGCTGCAGCCAATTCCGTCCCATTCCCAGGCCCGATCCACCTCCTGGACTGCCTTCCCCTGCTCAAAAACGCCCTCTCTCTGCCACTTCTCCAACTTCCCATGACTCTTTACCAACTCCTGCACTGGCCTTTCTTGGCTGGCACATACCACCTCTAGGTCCAGATCCGGGACAGGGAGGCAGGTGCAAGTCCTTGCGTTGGCCTAGCCAACTTGAGAGTAGTCTTGAATGTGCTTTACAGCACATTTGCAACACTCTTGGGCTGGTGCAGCTCCTCTGCACTGACCGAAGGAGTGCTCTGTATTGTACTCTGAGACCGTTCTCTCACATACAGAAAGCAGTACGGGAGCCAGCATGCAATCCTATACTGCTGAAGTATTTTTGTAAATACTGGAACCTGGGATAAAACTAATCATGTGGGTCTTTCCCACTCAGTCTTTGTCTGATGAAGAGGAATGGTACTAGTTAGATAGGAAGACTTATGCAATTGACTCTGTCCATGTGGTTCCAGTATTCACATCAATGCTTAAAGTGGAAAAAAACAGGGATGATTTTGTTTCAAATTAGGCCAGACTCACAGCCTAATCCTACCCTTCTCACCAATGCAGCCTTGCCAAAAAAGTGCATGCTGTATCAAGGGGGAGTTGAGAGGCTTGGGTGGGCAAAGGAGAATTATTTCTCCGGACCCCTCTGTAAGCTTCCTGCTTGTCAATTGGTATCCTCAGACCTGCACCAGCTCTTTAGTGGAAAGCAGCAAGGAGCTTCCAAATAGAGGGGTTAGGATCCAGCTTGTGCCATTGTCACCAGATCCATCCCCTTCCACCGCCTCCCCACCCCCTGTTCCTCCCCTCTCTGCCCAGCTTTGCCTATCACCCACCCCCACTACTACCGTACCTGTTCAGAGGTTGCAGTGGAGTTTTGCAAAAGCACATGCAAAATGGCTGCTGACGGAGCACTGCACACTCTGTAGGCGGCCATTTTATGACAGTAGAAGGCACTTCCACTGTTGTAAGAAGCTCCGCACGACAGCCCAATCCTCAATAGGAGGACTGAGCTGTCAATTGCACCAATGGAATAAAAGTGAGGTATTTTCAGGCCTGCACCTCAGGCACGGATTCACATGCATTCAGCAGTGGTTTGGGAATCACATCACGGCAAATTAGCTCCCATGGCTCTGTGCATGTATGGAAGCATGATGCACGCATAACACTAACTTCAAACCTATGTATTATGAAAACCACCTGGAAGCATGTGTTCACAAAAGTAATTTATGGTCATTTTTCTTGATAAAAGAACTGATAAAAAGGCTTTAAAGATTGAACAATACCTGCAGGCTTGATTGAGCATCACAGTGATTATGACAAATTTGTTGGTATGAGCCAGCATCCCGTCTGTTTGGGGGGGCGAGGGGGGGGTGTTTGTCACTTACTTTTAGAAGGCAGGACTGCAGGAGGTGTGGGGAGCCCTGCACAGCGTTCCCCGAGGCTTGGAACATTCCCTGAAAGTGGGTGCTAAGCACTTCCGTTTTGCAGGAGGCGCTTTGCACCCGCTTTCAGTGAAAGTTCCAAGCCTTGGGGAGTGCTGTGCAGGGCTGCGCAGGGCTCCCCTGCACCTCCTGCAGCCTGCTGCAGCCCTGCCTTCTAAAAGTAAGTCACAAGCACCCCTTTGCCCCCCCTTAGCAGCCTGATCCTGGGGATCATGTTGCTGCCCTAGCCCCTTCCCCACAAAGACTTACTGAGGGAGTAAAGCTCCCTCAAAGTTTGAATACCACTGATCTAGGCTATATAGCAGCACTGAAAAATGCAATACATTACCATCTGGTGACATGGTTGAGGTTATGTTGATGCAGCAGTTAATTGTATACCATGGGAACACACATATTTGGACTGTGTGCAGAAGTGCAGCGTTTGGCTCAAATGCAAAGGTGAACAGATTCTCATTCTGTGTAAGAGGAAGTGTGATAAATAAAAGAACAGATGGAGAAAGGAAACCTCCAATTTGTAAAACTGAATGGAATGTGGAACAAATCAGTAAGAATGAATGGGTGGATAGATACCAGCATTCCCCCTTATTTTTCATGCTGCTGCCCGGAGCATTTCCATGAGTGTGGGGTAGTACGGTGGTTTCTCTGGATGCTCCAGTGATGACATCATATGTCCTCACCAACTTGGCTTGGTGGCACATTTCCACACCTTCTCCACAATTTCAGTGAACATGGGGAGAGTAATTTATGAATGGAATTAGTGTGGTGTACTTAGTAAACCCTAATAATTGTCAAAATGGCAGCTAAGTTCCTTTTCATCACCAGAGCACTATTGATAAAAGGGTTTTTAGCAGTGAGGCGAAAGCACCTGAGCCATATTAGTGGTTCATCATTCATCCGCTGAGCTAGCTTTAGGGAAGCATGGGCAGCTAAAGATGACTGTAATTGTGCACTGTCCTCAGCATATTGGTTTAGATCACGGGTGTCAAACTCGTATCATGCAGAGGGCCGAAGTTAGCATTCAGGGCTCCAGCTGAGGGCCAGAAGTGATGTCATTAAGCAGAAAGTGACATCATTAAGCAGCTAATGGCCAGAAACCAAACCCTGTTCTCATATAGAAACTCATTAACTGCTAATGACAGAAGAGAAAGCACGCAAATCTTGATCATATTTCAAGATTTGGGAAAGCCCAATTTTCACGTGGGCTGCCATTTCAGCTGTAACACCTCAGCAACTGAGAGCCTGAGAGCCGGATAAAAAGCTTCCAGGGGCCGCATCCAGCCCCCGGGCCTTATGTTTGACACGCCTGGGTTAGATGGCAGAATGACCAGTCACCTCTCTGGGTGGAATGAACAACCACTATAACTGTGGTGCATGTCGAAAAACTACCCTGAAACAGATTTTGTGGACAAGTAGTTATCTATAGTTTTTGACCATGCACTGTGCTGAGCATTAGTACTTCCTTCAGCCTCATTTTCTTAGATCTCTAAGCAACTGCGTGAAAGTGGAAAACTCTTTCTGGTGAACAGTTCTCCAACTGTATCAAATGTGTTCAGATAGAGATAAGTCTCATTATCAGAGCTGAGGAAATCAATCAGTTCTACACACTGCAAGGGTCAGTTTTGTTAGCAACTTTACATCAACACTGCGGCCATTGTTACACATGTAAAACAACAAGACTGGATAACAAAGTTAATGAAAAGTCTGATCAGAACAGGAGAGAACAAGGGATTAAAACTGGGAACTGAATAGCTTTGGTGACTGCTTACACTTCTGGTGCGGATGAACACATATAGTACATACCCTCACCCACTGTTACAGTACGAACTAGCTGGCATGCTGTTGCCTCAACTGTCTGGATGCTTCTAATTAAAACAACCACAACAACCATAGGCTGCTGAAAGTGGGATGTACAAGCAGTGAGTTGGACTCATAGGCATAACTTATATAATAAACATCTTATGATGCCCTGAAGTGAAGACAGACCAATTAATCGAATGGCAGTTTATTATGTTATCACACTTTCAGTAGTGAATGTGAAAGGGGGAAGTTTACCCATGGTTTTATAATGGGACACAGTTTTGTATAAAGCTTAGATGGTCTTTGTTACGTTTTCTTTAGCTTCTCTTGGGGGGCAATCCAGATCCATTTAGGTCTGGAGTATGACCAGAAATGGAGCCAAGGGAGCTGAAACTGGAGCTTCACATTCACATGGTATGGCACCACTCAATTCTAGTTTATTCTGGAATTTGGGGGCAACTGCAAGAATGTGGTTGATCCCACATCTGTCTTGTAAAGAAGGAGGCTGATGAAACATGGTTCAGCTATGCCAAGAAAAGCTATAGCAAGCCATTTCATGTTACTATTTCCTTAACTATGGAATTGCCAGGCAACCCATGTTACACTGTCAAATCCTGCCTCAGCTTTCATTTAGTAAACTGCTTCCTTATTCTCCTGTATGCCTTTCCTAAGAACCCTCCTGCACTTTATTGTATTTCATGATCTCATTGGATCATGATCCCACTTTTGCATTAGCATTAGTCATTTAGCAGAAACACTGAGTGCTGTTTGAATAATGCTCGCAATCATTTTCTTCTAGTTTCTTATACATCACTGCTCCCAATTGACTGACTCTCTCTCTTTCTCTTTCACACACACACACACACACACACACACACACACACACACACTATAAAAGTTGAATGCTTTTGTGATTCTCCAGTTGGAATGTTATCATGTCTTCTTTCTTGGCACCTGGGGTCTGTGTAAATCTAGATTTATTTTACTCTCACTGCTATCCAGTGCAGTTTCAAGGTTATGCTGTTGCTCACTAAAGATTAGCAATGTTCTTCAGTTTTGCCTTGCTTTGGGGAATTCAGATTTCTCTAACTTTATAATCCTCGTGGGATTGCCACCCTTTTCATCTTATAAGAGAGTTTTGTGGTTCTTATTACATAAAAGGTATAAAATTGCATAAAAGGTAGCAATCCTAGAAGGGCAGTTCTTCCCATAATTTTATATCGTTGCTGGAAAGAAGTCCCCTGAACATCAAGTCATTTTAAATACTTGTTTTAATAACTGGTGAATTATGGTAAATATCCAAACAAAGCATTTAACAAAATTGTATTGGTTCATGATAATTAAGTACTGCTGACTTGACTTTATTTTTTCCCCCAAAATGTGACCTTTATCTTAGACATCGTACCATTGTGTCAGATGGGGTTATTGGACAGATCTAAAGACAAAGATAAAGTGTATGTCTGGGATCCAGCCCAGGACCCCACTCGCCCATGTTACCTGACATGGCTGAGCTCCTGGCCAATGGGCTTTTCCATGGGGGCAGTAACAGCTACATGGGACCTCCTTGCCTCACCAGCAGGGCTGGTCCCAAGGAAGCAAGAGGTGCAGGAACCCCTTCCCTTTCTCTTTGATCACAGTAGGGCAGGTTCCACTGCAATTGATGGAGAAGCCCAGTTGGGTGACTGCTGTTCTGGGGCAAGGGGAATACAGCTGCAGTCAGCAGGCTCCAGAGAAGCAGATGCAGCAAGTACTTGCAGGATTGGGGCCTCTGAGGTTTATGCAACCCAGCCAGAAGGAAAGGGTGGAGCAAGGGGGTGGAGATACTCCATATAACTTGGGCTAGCTGGTAGGATACTGGCCAGTCAGTGATCCTGAACAAGGCTGCTAGCAGGGACAAGGAGGACTAGTGGGTGACAGACCAGCTCCCTTTGCCTATCTCTAAGGCTACTGGATCCCTTGACAGGCTGGGAGACCGGAGGGAGACCAGCCGCAACCTGCTCCAGTGGTGACCCAATATCAATCACCCTGGTGGGCAGTCATCCCTCCTCTGGTAGCACCAATAGTGTATTAAATAGCATCATGGGAAATTGATTTAAGTTCATTTGCTAAATTATGAGAACAGTTCAGATGTGGAACAAGCTAATCAATTTTTTTGCAGAAAAATGGAACAAGTTGGGTTTTCAGGGAAAAGTTGAATAAGCAGGTGGGAACAAATACTTGTAGGTGTAAGGATACCCAGACTAGGGGTAGTAGGGATGGGTTGCAATGTATTAGATGGACCATCAGGGCTGGCCCAAGGGCTGATGTCTGAGGCAGCAGCTTCTGCTCCTCCCAGTCTCTAATATTCTAGCTCAACACCCTCCTCCCCACCACATTTCCTCTTCCTCTCTGTCCCCCCTTCCTTTTCCAGTTCAGGGAGTACAAGATGGAGGTGGAGCAGTGGTGAAAACTAGGCTGTCAGAATTCAGAGAGGGATGCCATTGACTACACACTGATCCTGGGGAGTAATGTCTAGTGGTTAGCATGCTGCTCACTAGCTTCCTGCCCCCTTCAATTCCCTGTTTGGGTCACACAGCTTACTGGGGAAAAACCATGTTAGACTGAAACTGTTGCTACTAATCCAAGAGATCAGGCTAGTCAGAGGTGTCCCTTGGCAGAACACCTCCTCCTAGAACAATACTGAACCTCAAGAGTCTCTGTCACTTACTTTCACAGTAGTGCCTGCAGAATGAAGAGACGTGACAATTCACTGATTTTTCTTGCAACAAACTACTAGGCAGGCTCAGAGTGCAAAAGTAAAATATTTATTAAAATAAATAGGAGATAAAAACCAAATGAACAAGAAAAAAAACATAAAGAGCATTGAATCTGGTTAAAAAGGGTTTTCAGATGCAATCATACAAACAGCCAGCAGATGGTGCTGAGGCGTTGCAGAATCTCATGCATGCAACTTGCTGGGAGTTTTGAATGAGTGTGTAAGGCACAGAAAAGACAAACTAAAACCAACACAAAATCCTTACAGTTTTTCTGACTAAATACTGTTCCTTATATGGTTTTATCAGGGCAATGGAACCACCAATCTTCCCAAGCATTTCCCACAGGTCCTCTGGGCTCAGCTTGCCTAAAGTTCCCTGCTGGAGCCCATGATCCTGGAGGAAGGGAGAGAGTGAGCTTCTGGTCAGGGACTGTATTTGTTCTTTGGCTAGAATGACATCATCTGTTACCTTATCTCTACATTTTCTCTCCTTTGGGGGGGGGATGAGACTGAAGGGAATGTGAGTAAATATGCTGGCTCATCCCTTAACTCGACATTTCTGTTTTTCAGCAGGAACAGCCATGGAAATGAAGTTCAGGAAACAGAGGATCTATGGAGCACTCTTTGCTAGAAAGAGGTAAGAGGCAGAGGCTATAATATCCACCATTAGGAAATACAGAGTGACAGAACAGGCAAAACTCTACAGAAAGGGGTAAAACATGCATAAAATGTAGTGATTTGGCAGACAGAGATAAGTGCATCCCACCAATCTGCTACTTAAGGCAATCGCTTCCATTGGCCTCATGGATGGGCCAGTCTTGGTGTCCTTTCAGCCTTATAATTTTTCTACCTGTGCTTAAAACGGAAAGGCTGCTAGCATGATTGAGTTCTGCAGTCAAGTGATGACATGTACTTCAAACAGAAGAGAAATCTGGCAAAGGTAAAGCATTCTAAACCTCAGTTTTCCCCATCTTCTTTCTAAACCTTGATCGGAAACAGTGCAACTCAAGCAAGTGAATACTGCTGATTGCGTTGTTTTGGCAGCTGAATACATATATCTTGCCATCATCTTTCACACCTCTTACTTCTTATTTTCTCAACTTATCTGACTCATTACACCATTGTAATTTTTTCTGGATGCTCCGTTCATGTTCATTGTCCTCTAGCTGTTTCAATAACTGTCAAGTGGGCTGGAACTAATTCAGCAGAAAGATTGTGCACTGTGCAGCAACAGCCTTCATCCATAACCCAAAACAAAAGCATTCACATTTATCAGAAACGTCAGCATCAATAACTCCCAGTTCAACCCATGCAGACACCCAGATGGAAGCGAAGGATATCACATACTAGGTTGTTCATATTCACTTGGAATTATCTGAGTGTTTGGGGTGAGTCTAGTACTGCAATTCAATTCGTATCGTTGGCAACCTTCAGTCTCGAAAGACTATGGTATCGCGCTCTGAAAGGTGGTTCTGGAACAGCGTCTAGTGTGGCTGAAAAGGCCAATTTGGGAGTGACAATCCCTTCCACACTGGGAGCAAGTGCAGTCTGTCCCTGGTCTGTCTCCCTGGCTATGGGCCTTCCTTCTTTGCCTCTTTGCCTCAGACTGTTGACCAAGTGTCTCTTCAAACTGGGAAAGGCCATGCTGCACAGCCTGCCTCCAAGCGGGACGCTCAGAGGCCAGGGTTTCCCACTTGTTGAGGTCCACTCCTAAGGCCTTCAGATCCCTCTTGCAGATGTCCTTGTATCGCAGCTGTGGTCTACCTGTTGGGTGCTTTCCTTGCACGAGTTCTCCATAGAGGAGATCCTTTGGGATCCGGCCATCATCCATTCTCACGCAATGCAATTAGGATCCGGCCATCATCCATTCTCACGCAATTCAATTAGGTATAACAGAACCCTCTTTTTCCCCACCACAACATGCAGCCATGCCAAAATGGGCAGTGCTGTACGTTATGGTGGGGAGACAGATCAGGAAACTTGGGAGGTAGAAAGGAAAATATTTTCTGCTACCCCTCTGTAAGGCTCCCTATCACCAATAGGTCTCCTTGGACTTGCACCAGCTCTTTTTGGTGCAAATTCAAGGAGACAAAGGGGGTGTGCTAGCTGCTATTGGAAGGGATAGCATCTGGCAGAAGTTGCCCATGCTGGGTGCCACCCCCTCCTGCCTGCATCATGCCCCAGCCCTTCCCCTTCTGCCCTACCCCTCTCTCCCCCCTGCCCCATTCTGCCCTCCCAGCCAACTTTCCTGAGTCAGTGGGCCTTCCTTGCCCTACTGCTGTGCACAGGGCCACTCCAGCTATTCCAATAGCAGTCCAGAAATGCATAGCTCTCATGTTTCTGGAACACATTTTACAGCACTGTAAAGTGTTTTCCACCAGTGACCCACCTTAAGTCATTTCTGCCAAACATTGCATATATGCAGCAGGGATCAAATGTGTACACCTGGGTAGAAATGGGTTAATAGAATTGGGCCATAAGAGTATGCTACATAATGTTAGGCAAAAGCAATAGGAGAGGTTAGATGTTCCATGTGCAGTTAACATCGCAACAACTTTGACTGTGATTGTCTATTTTTTCTTAATGTATGCCTATCAGACCAAGTTACATGGGATAAGGAAATAGAACTGATGTCAGAACACTGCTGTTTTCTGAAGCTTGCTAATAGGATCAGGCATGTGATCTCTTCCATGTTCCTGGAGCAATGACGGCTAGCCTTTATGCTTCTCCACCTCTCCCCATCATGCCCCCAGACTTTCTTTCCTTACGTTGCTGCTCTGAAACCTGCTGACCCTTTAGAGGCAATGTGGCAACCTTTTCCATCTCTTCTGCAATTGAATTGTAAATTGGGAGATGCCTTGGTGGGAGGTAAGACCTCCCTTTCAGTTCTGCATGCCTGCTCTCTCTCCCCTGAGACAAACTGAGACCCTGAGGAAATGCCGCCAAGTCAACCTTTGTTTACAAAGGCCTCTGATCAGATTTTGCTCCATGCTTAATAAGAGCTTGGTCAGTTGGACCCATCTGCCCCATTTGAGTGTGGGTCAGCTAAAAGCCAAATGCAGGATGCTCAGCACAACCACAGGCTCACTTGGTGTGTTTTTTCACCTATGCATCTCTTAGCCTGAGAAAACTGAAAACAAATAGCTGCTCATCTCTCTTTGTTTCCATCTCTGTTTCATTTCCCTTTTCTTACAGGGAAGGGCAAATAGAGCAGCCAATTAGAGGGCAGATTAGGAATCTTTGTTCCATAGAGTCTCCCCAGAAAAAAATAATCATGATACGATGACCATCCGGAGAATGTTGTCACCTTGGACAGAACACTAGCTGATGTTTTTTAATCAATCAGATTATTATAGGAGAGGAGATATTATGTTGTACCATATATTCCTGTTCTTTATTTGGAAAAAAATAATAGACATGACTCCAGGTGAATGCCTAGAGTTAGCCTGTTGTCGTCTTAGGGACCCCAACATAAATGTGGCCACTCAGAAAGTCCCTTGTGTGTCCATATCTCTCCTTGGAATGGCTGGTTGTGCCCCATGACTATAAAGGGTTGAAGGGTCAGAGGAGGAAGGTCAGACTGTGTCAAAGATAATTGAATATACAAATGGAAGGGGAACTTCTGGCCTTTAGGTGTGGGCTTGTATTAGAGCTTGATCTCTCATTTATTTATTTCTCCCTCCCCTCTTCTTGCTTGCCCTTTGCCCTTCTCAGAAGAAACTCTTGTCCCTTCAGATCTCATGGGATGAGATCTCAGAAGGAGGATGCCACCTGACACTGTGTCTGTCCTCTCCCTTTCATGACAATCACACGGACTGCACACAGCATGACTTTTCAATAGTTTTTGACCTCGCTGCTGCTTTCTGGTCCACAATCCAGCAAAATGAAAGTGTGCATAGTCTCACTGAACACAAGTTCTGGCCCTCATTCCCAAAATTTCTGTTTTACCTTAAAACAAGTTAAAATAAATAGATTCTGGACTGGAATTTAAGTTACAGAATTCTGGATCTGGAAATGGTGAACATCGTCTAATAACTACAGTTTAGAACAAGGGTGACCAAACTTGCTTAATGTATTAGCCACGTATGATAAACTTCAGGTGTTTAAGAGGTGCAATATTTAAGATGCATTAAAATTGTTAAATATATTTTCTCACTGTGAACATTAAACTTATGTTTTAATCAGTTTATGCCCAGTAAATAATCACAAAACTTGAAAATTTATTTGCCCTTTATATTAATTGTGATGCAAAAGGAGCTAAGCCAGCATATTTCCACGAACCACACATATATGTTGAAGAGCTGCTGTTGGCTTGTGAGCAACGGTTTGGCCATCCCTGGTATAGAAGCAGTATCTCCATGTGTAGCAACTATTCCAGAGGAGTAGTTCTGACACACCAGAATGACTATCCAGGGCCCCATGACTACCCAAGGCCCTGAATGCCACCAGCAAAAGCAGACACAGGAAGTAAAACATCATAGGTACCTATAGTGCAAGGACGATTTTTAAGAAGGCAGATGAAGGACTGTTATTTCCTTTATGAACCTGCTCAAATGGAAGCCCAGCAGGGGAAGCTGTTCTCTGAGACCCACAAAGATGTGAGACTCATTTGGTTGAAACACATGAAAGACCTTTCTCTGTGCTTGACCCAAACTCTGGAACTCACTCCCTTAGTAGGCTGATCTTGTCTCCTCACTGCTAATTTATTTCATCTCCGTATTTGAAACGTTCTTATTCCAGAAGGCTTTTAACTTGCCTGTTAGCTGATGTTTTTATAGCTGCTGTTTTAAATATTTTTTTTATGACTGCTGCTAAACTGCTTTTTAGGTTGTTTTAATTGTTGTTTTAGTTTTCAGTGATTGATTATGTCATGATGTAACTTCTGTAAGTCACCTTAAGCATTATTTGAATAACAAAGAAGCAGGAAGGTAGGGTAATAACAACAATAATAAATATTATTATTCATTTATATCTTAGATGAGGGTTACGTTCCAGAGTCAGCGCATAAAACTAAAATTGGCAGTAGTGCAGCTGGGGGGGGGCAAAATGGTAAGTACTGCAGGTTCCACAACATGCTGTATAAGTGGCCCCTCCCACTCACCTTCAGAGCCATTCCAGGCAGTGACAGCAAAGTGCGGGAGATGCTGTTTGGTTCGGCAAGTACCTGCATGTTGCTGGCTGGAGTGGCTCCAACAGTGAGTGGGAGTAGCCACTATGAAAGGGCACCTGCAGTACTTACCATCCCACCCCCCCCCCCGCTCTACTACTGAAAATTGAATATACTCAAAATTACCTGGAAAATCCCTTATAACTGAAAAATGCATACTGTGTCTTTAAAAATTATGAGAGGCAGGCAGGAACTGAGACAACTTATAAATGAGGAAACAGATGCTTCATTCTTTGATCCCAGGCTCATTCTCAGGCATGTATTTAGTAAGTGGAATGGCAGCAGAATTGCCTGCACTATTTAAACTTTTTTTTTTTTTTTGCTGAGTGCATGTAGTTGAATTTGCGCAAGTGAAGTGTGCCTAAGATGGGGTGATGATAACGACAATGACATGAACTTTCAGATCATTCTGTTGGCACACACGGTAATGAACCTGTGCTCATTGCACCCTGGGGCAGGTCCACAACAAGCTAACTCCTCTTCATCACACCGCCGCCCCAGGGATACTCACCAAGGCTCATGGAGCCTTGCGCAGTGCTTGAAAAGCCTTCTGAAGCTTCTTGCATGGTTTTAAACAATAATTCCAGTTCCATGATGAAACCAGAAGTATTGGATAAGACTGCATGAGAAGCCTCCGAAGGCTTTTCATATGCTGACGAGTGCCACATGGGGCTTCGCCTGCCTGTGGAATGTCTCCAACGGGCAGGTGGGGTGGTACAGCGGGTGGAGGTGGCAGCAGCGGAGATGTCGCAAGCGTGGTGCTTGAGGTTTTTGTCCTCCTGCCCCCATCCCAGGTCTGCCACTGGGCACCCATAAGCACAGCATGGTTTTCTCTTTGTTGTCTGTGAGAGAGAAAACAGTCCACAGTGGCTGTGGATTTTTCTTTCTCAAAGCTTTTCTTGGGAATGCCATTCAAATATGGGTTTTGGATCATGGGCTAAGCATCAAAGAAAGTTTGTCGATCACCTGTTCCTCCCCACACTCATTTTCTTAATAATGTATTATCACCACATGTAAGATTGAGCATCATTGTGACTCTCTGATATTCACTTTAGAAGAAGGCAACACACACACATACGGAAAACAACATAACAACATAAGAACAGCCCTGCTGGATCAGGTCATAGGCCCATCTAGTCCAGCTTCCTGTATCTCACAGTGGCCCACCAAATGCCCCAGGGAGCACACCAGATAACAAGAGACCTCATCCTGGTGCCCTCCCTTGCATCTGGCATTCTGACATAGCCCATTTCTAATATCAGGAGGTTGCACATGCACATCATGGCTTGTAACCAGTAATGGATTTTTCCTCCAGAAATTTGTCCAAACCCCTTTTAAAGGCGTCCAGGCCAGACGCCATCACCACATCCTGTGGCAAGGAGTTCTACAGACCATCCACACGCTGAGTAAAGAAATATTTGCTTTTGTCTGTCCTAACTCTCCCAACACTCAATTTTAGTGGATGTCCCCTGGTTCTGGTGTTATGTGAGAGTGTAAAGAGCATCCCTCTATCCACTCTGTTCATCCCCTGCATAATTTTGTATGTCTCAATCATGTCCCCCCTCAGGCGCCTCTTTTCTAGGTTGAAGAGGCCCAAACGCCGTAGCCTTTCCTCATAAGAAAGGTGCCCCAGCCCAGTAATCATCTTAGTCGCCCTCTTTTGCACCTTTTCCATTTTCACTATGTCTTTTTTGAGATGCGGCAACCAGAACTGGACACAATACGCCAGGTGTGGCCTTACCATCGATTTGTACATGTTAGCTTTGTGTTCTGAAGGATGCAGAACCACAGCTTACAAGTTGGTTCAGGGAGCAGGTGTAGATTGCTCAGTCAGCAGAATCAGCAGGCACCTGGGACTGACACACCCTGGGTGTGACCAAGCCAGCACTGATTGGCTAAGCTGACTACATAAGGTTAGTCTGCTGGAGCTTCCAGTGCAGCAGTAGGGGAGTTGATGGAGATAACTGAGGAACTGCTGCCAGTGACTGAGGCGGCTGGATATTGTATGTATATGTTATTACTGACTTATGGACTGAACCTTTGACTGTGTATTGTTGGAAACTGATTTGGATTTGTTATACTTGGACTGACTGCTCTACGTGCTGACTCTTGGACTGTTTACTGACTACTCTACTTGTGATATCCCTTGCTCAGATACATCTGCTGAAAGTACTCTGCTGTATTTGCTGTTTTTCTTGCAACCTGCTCACATTGGGACAAAGCAGGGACCAACACCAACCATCCCATACAAAACATAACCTTAACATGGGTTATGGGCCCAGGAACTACTGACCTGGTCCCTGCAACTGCTGAGTTGATCCTGTGAACTGGTGAGCTACAAGAACTACTGTTGTTACTGTTAAAGCTACAGGTGACTGAAAAGATTAAGAGCATGGAGATGAGCACAGTTGCAGCCTCAGGGTTCCTGATAACCCGGTTGAACTGACATAATTATGCCACTTGGTCTCGTAAAGTCTCGTTATTGTTAAAGCGAGAGGCTCTGTGGAATGTGGTGGTTAATCCGCCTGACTTGGCAGTCCTCAATGAGGAGGACGAAGCAGAACTAATACAAACTTACCAATGGGAAAATGAAAGAGCATTATGTATAATTGGCTTGACCTTGGAGGACCAGCAGCTAGTCCACATTGACGGACTTATCTCGGCGAAAGAATGTTGGGAGGCGCTCAGAGCCATCTATGTGCGAGATAGTGTTGGCGCGCAGATACATCTCATGCAAAAATTGCTACGGACACGCCTCCAGCCAGGAGGGAACATGCTGACTCACCTAGAGTTTATGAAACGGACTCTGGGGGAACTCCAGGAAAAGGAGCTAAATTTTACTGAACTGCAGCAGGTGTACATAATTCTCTGCTCCCTCGATGAAAGCTATGACCAGTTTGTGGCAAATTTGGAAGTAGTACCCCAAGCAGAACTAACAATTGCCAGCCTGACAAGTCGACTCCTTGATGAGGAAAGAAGGAGAAAAGACAACAAAGTGCTTCGAGATCATAAGCAGAATTCCTCAGCCCTGCAAAGAGGGAAAGAACCTGTGGAAAGAGTAAGTGAAACGTGACTCTGCAAAAGCTTACTCTGCCATGAAAAAATGTTATCACTGCCAGAGCCCTTCCCACTTAATCAAAGACTGTCGGTCTAAAAGGGGAGGAAAGAAACCCCTCCGTTATGGCAAAGGAGGAGGGGTGAATTTGACTGTCACCGGAAAACCAAAGGAATGTGAAAACTACTTTGTTATTGACAGTGAGGCTACGGCAAACATTTGCAATGATAAGAGACTATTTCAATCATTTGAGCCTGCAGCAAACCAATGTATTACACTAGCAGATGGAGTCACTGCCCGTGTGTGTGGAAAGGGAAAGGTCTTTTTGCCAGTACTGCACAAAACCCTTGAAATGTTATATGTACCAAACCTGACCCACAACCTCCTTTCTGTTGCCGCGTTGACAAGGCAGGGCTACACCCTGCAATTCCATACGGAGGAGTGTGTAATGAAGAATGCTGAGCACGTAGCAACTGCTAAATTACGTGGTGAATTGTATTTGTTATACTTGACTTCAAAGGAAACTGTGGGGTCAGTGTTGACTAACCAAGCAGCACACTCACATTGTATCCATAAGTTACACTGCAAATTGGGACATGCTTATTTCCCAGCCCTTAAAAGGACAGTAGAACAATCAGAAGGGGTTATGTTGAGATCATGTGGATTGTACTTGGATTGTGAAGTATGTAAGGCCATCAAGTTCAAAGCTACACCCACCAGGAAGCCTGGAAATTACGTAACCAAAGAGGTGCTAGACCTAATATTCATGGACTTAATTGGGCCATTCTCTCCCAGTATGGGAGGAGCTAGGTTTGTGTTGTTCATTGAGGATCACCATTCTCGTTTTGGCTTTTGTTATCTGATGGGCACAAAAGCACAGACCAGCCAAACAGTGGAATACTGGCTGAAGTTTGTAAAGAGGAAGACAGGCAGGCTACCCAAATGCATCATAACTGACCAGGGAGGTGAATTTGTGAACCAAAGGTTTGAAAGATTGCTGAAAGAAAATGGCATCGAGCACCGCATGTTGGCACCTTATCGACCTCAACACAATGTCCACTGTGAAAGAAGGGACCAAACGTTGCAGAATATGGCATTCTGTATGCTTAAAGACAATGGACTACCATTTAAATATTGGGGCGAGTCGATGATGTGTGCTTCGCATACTTTAAATGTGATCTGGCATTCTGGCACAGGACAGATACCATATAAGATATGGCATGGGAAAACACCCTCTCTGGACTATGTACATGTGTTTGGTGTCCCTGCATATGTACACATACCTAAGGCACAAAGGCGTAAAGGACAACAGAAAAGCAGGAAGTTGTACTTCCTTGGGTATGAAGCAAACCACAAGGCGTACAGATTTGGGTACTTGCACTCAAAGGACATTGTTATTAGTGCAAGTGCAAAATTCTTAGAGGACACTACAGGGTGGGAACGTTTGGGGCCATGTGTTGCCACATCCTACCCGATTGCAGATTACAATGGATTACAATCAAAGAAATCTGTCCCTGTAAAACAGAAATCGCCTAAAAGACTACATCCTATACTGAAGGAGGAGCCTAGGGATGAGGAGACATTCCCTGATATGGATGAGAAAGGATTGCAGCCAGAACCTGAGACTGAGATACCAGACCCAGAACCTACTGATGAGACTGATGAGGATGTCAGTATACCCTGTAGATCCACCAGAGAACCTGATGGGAACCTGATCGGTTCAAACCAGGACTATTTGTCAAGTATCCATTGAACCTTCCTCATATGACGCTATAAAGGACATGCCTTTAAGTGAACAAACAGCATGGAAGGAAGCTATCAATGCTGAGTTGAAATCTATGCATGATTTAAATGTGTATGATGAAACCTATCTCCCACAAGGGGAAAAGGCAATTGGGTGCAAATGGGTATTCAAGGTGAAGAGGGATGCAAATAGTCAGACAAAATGTAAGGCCAGACTAGTCACACAAGGATTTGGACAGGATGCGTCAGATTATGATGAACTGTTCGCACCCACTCTCAGAAATTGTTCCTTGTATAGTGCGCTGGTGTTAGCAGCGAAGGAAGGGTATAAGATTAGGCATTTAGATATTAAGACTGCATATTTACATGCGCCACTTAGACACACTGTTTACATGAGGAAACCTTTGGGGACTGCTGAAACTGATAAAGGATACTGGCTACTTAAAAAGAGCCTATATGGACTAAAGCAATCTGGTTACGAGTGGAACCAATGCCTTTCTACTGCACTGAAGGAGGAGGGATTCCAACAAGGCACAGCAGACCCATGTATTTTTACCAGGGGTAAAGGCCAGCTGAAAAGCATTGTACTATGTTTTGTTGATGACCTTGCAATACTATGTAAAAATGCAGAACAAGCAGATGTTCTTATAGAAGCATTGCGAAAAAGGTTTACATTGCGTGACTTGGGGGAAATACACAATTATGTTGGATTGGAGATTACCAAAGTATTAAATGGCTATAAAATCTCACAAAGAGGCAAAATAGCTGCCTTGCTAAGAAAGTTTAACATGGAGCAGTGCAATGGGGTAAAGACACCTATGGAGACTGACTTCGAGAAGGATGAATCACCCAGTCCCATGTTTGACACCAATATGTATAAATCCTTACTGGGGAGTTTAATGTACATTAGCCAGTGGAGTAGACCGGACATAGTAATGGCTTGTAATTTATTGGCCAGAGCATCAAGCCTACCCAAACAGAAATACTGGCTAGCCGCCAAACGTGTCCTGAGGTATTTAAAACAAACAATAGACTTGTCCTTGTACCTTGAACCTAAGGGTGGTCTGAGTCTTACAGCATATGTGGATGCAAATTTTGCCTCAGACACCGAGACAAGGAAGTCAACCTCAGGCATGACACTATTTCTGGCAGGAGCCTTAGTGGGATGGAAGACTATAAAGCAAAGACATGTGTCGCTATCCACATGTGAATCGGAATTTGCAGCGCTAAGTTTGATGTGTTCGGAGCTTATTTGGTACAACCAGTTAATGTTAGATCTTGGCATACAGGTACCTAAACCAATTACAGTAATGGAGGATAATCAAGCAGCCATCCAGATGGCTATGACACCTGGTGTGAGAGAGGTCCAAACACACAGATGTACGCTTCCAAAATGTGAAGCAATGTGTGTCTGATGGTTTAATCAGCCTGACATACTGTGAGTCAAGCCAGAACGTGGCGGACGCACTGACGAAAGTGCAAGGAACTAATAAGAATCTAGAAAACTGTGAGATGCTGGGACTAAGGGTCTGAGTATGATAGATGACCTGAACCAAGGAGGAGAATGTTAGCTTTGTGTTCTGAGGGATGCAGAACCACAGCTTACAAGTTGGTTCAGGGAGCAGGTGTAGATTGCTCAGTCAGCAGAATCAGCAGGCACCTGGGACTGACACACCCTGGGTGTGACCAAGCCAGCACTGATTGGCTAAGCTGACTACATAAGGTTAGTCTGCTGGAGCTTCCAGTGCAGCAGTAAGGGAGTTGTTGGAGATAACTGAGGAACTGCTGCCAGTGACTGAAGAGGCTGGATACTGTATGTATATGTTATTACTGACTTATGGACTGAACCTTTGACTGTGTATTGTTGGAAACTGATTTGGATTTGTTATACTTGGACTGACTGCTCTACGTGCTGACTCTTGGACTGTTTACTGACTACTCTACTTGTGATATCCCTTGCTCAAATACATCTGCTGAAAGTACTCTGCTGTATTTGCTGTTTTTCTTGCAACCTGTTCACATTGGGACAAAGCAGGGACCAACACCAACCATCCCATACAAAATTTAACCTTAACAGTACAACGGCATTATAATATTAGCCGTTTTGTTCTCAATACCTTTTCTAATGATCCCAAGGATAGAATTGGCCTTCTTCACTGCTGCCATACATTGGGTTGACACTTTCATCGACTTGTCCACCACCACCCCAAGATCTCTCTCCTGATCTCTCACAGACAGCTCAGAACCCATCAGCCTATATGTGAAGTTTTGATTTTTTGCCCCAATGTGCATGACTTTACACTTACTGACATTGAAGCGCATCTGCCATTTTGCTGCCCATTCTGCCAGTCTGGAGAGATCCCTCTGGAGCTCCTCACAATCAATTCTGGTCTTCACCACTCGGAAAAGTTTTGTGCCGTCTGCAAACTTAGCCACCTCACTGCTCAACCCTGTCTCTAGGTCATTTATGAAGAGGTTGAAAAGCACCGGTTCCAGGACAGATCCTTGGGGGACACCACTTTTCACTTCTCTCCATTGTGAAAATTGCCTATTGACACCCTCTCTCTGTTTCCTGGTCTTCAACCAGTTCTCAATGCAGGAGAGGACCTGTCCTCTAATTCCCTGACTGTGGAGTTTTCTCAGTAGCCTTTGGTGAGGGACTGTGTCGAACGCCTTCTGAAAGTCCAGATATATAATGTCTACGGGTTCTCCCGCATCCACATGCCTGTTGACCCTTTCAAAGAATTCTATAAGGTTTGTGAGGCAAGACTTACCCTTATAGAAGCCATGCTGATTCTCCCTCAGCAAGGACTATTCGTCTGTGTGTTTTGAGATCCTATCTTTGATGAGGCATTCCAGCATCTTACCCAATATAGTTGTTAGGCTGACCGGCCTATAGTTTCCCAGGTCCCCCCTCTTTCCCTTTTTAAAGATAGACGTGACATTTGCTATCCTCCAATCTTCTGGCGCCGTGGCCGTTTTGAGGGACAAGTTGCATACCTTAGTCAAGAGATCAGCAACTTCATTCTTCAATTCCTTAATAACTCTTGGATGGATGCCATCAGGGCCCGGTGACTTATTGATATTGAGGTCTGAAACATCTTCTCTTTTTACCTCTCTCTGACTTAATTCCTCGGTCAGGAGTTGCCGTTCGGGCAGTGGTATCTGTCTGAGGTCTTCTGCCGTGAAGACAGATGCAAAGATCTCTCAATTAATTTCTCTGCCATCTCTAAGTCTCCTTTTAATCTCCCCTTTCCCTCCCTCACCATCCAGAGGGCCAGCCACTTCTCTGGCGGGTTTCCTGCTTCTAACATATTTGAAGAAGCTTTTATTATTCCCCTTAATGTTGCTGGCCATGCGTTTCTCATAGTCTCGCTTGGCCTCCCGTATCACCTTCTTACATTTCATTTGCCACAGTTTATGTTCCTTTTTATTCACCTCATTAGGCCAAGACTTCCATTTATGGAAGGAAGCTTCCTTGCCCTTTACAGCCTCTCTAACTTGGCCCGTTAGCCATGCAGGCACCCTCCTGGATCTAGTGGAGCCCTTCTTTCTTTGTGGTATATACCTCTGCTGGGCCTCTATTACTGTTTTTTTAAGCAGCCTCCATGCACTCTGGAGAGATTGGACTCTTTTTACCTTCCCTTTCAACCCCCTTCTAACCAGTCTCCTCATTTGAGAGACGTACGCCCGTCGGAAGTCAAGGGTTTTGTGAGAAATTTGCCCAGTATTCTTCCCCCGACATGCATGTCGAAACGGATTGCAGCATGATCACTATTCCCTAACGGCTCCGTAACATTGACATCTCTAACCAGGTCCTGAGTACCGCACAATATTAAATCCAGAGTCATCTGTCCTCTGGTGGGCTCCATGACTAGCTGCTCTAAGGCACAGTCATTTAACATGTCAAGGAATCCGGTCTCCTTTTCGTGACCAGAACACAAATTGACCCAGTCTATATGAGGATAATTGAAGTCCCCCATGATTACAACCCTGTCCCTCCTTGTCACCTCCCTGATCTGTTTCTTCATTTCAAGGTCCCCTTCCAATTTCTGGTCTGGAGGATGATAGCACGCTCCCAGTATTACATCGCTCCTGAGGCCTGGTAATTTAACCCACGGAGATTCGATGGTGGAGTCGAACCGGCCTTCAATCTCTACTTTGCTGGATTCTATCCCTTCCTTAACATACGTAAATGGCCACCCCACCTCCAACACGCCCCTGCTTGTCTCTCCTGTAGAGTTTATAGCCCGGGATTGCTGTATCCCACTGATTCTCCGCATTCCACCAGGTTTCCGTTGTGCTCACTATGTCAATGTTTTCCTTTGTCACCAGACATTCCAGTTCTCCCATCTTTGCTTGGAGACTTCAGGCATTTGCATAAAAGCATTTGTACATGGAATGCCCCAAGATGGGCTGCTTATCCACTCCTTTGTCTCCTCATCCTCTCACTGTGCCAAACCGTCTGTCACTTCCCATTACGCTACCATTCCCAATTTCTTCTCCTACTCTGCCTTTGTCTTGTTGCTGTCTAACCTCCCCATCCTCGTCCCATAGGGATGAGGAGTCCCGAACCGGATGCCCCTCAGCTCCTGTCAGCCTTTCCCCAGGGATCAGTTTAAAAGCTGCTCTGCCACCTTTTTAATGTTATGCGCCAGCACTCTGGTTCCATTCTGGTTCAATTGAAGCCCATCCCTCTTGTACAGGCCCCGCTTGTCCCAAAACATTCCCCAGTGCCTAATGAATCTAAACCCCTCCTCCCTACATCCACACATTGAGACCCCTGATCTCCATCTGCCTAGCTGGCCCTGCGTGCTAGGGTAGATAAGCAGATAAGCTGCTCTAAACCATGTTGCATGTCTGGAAGCACAAATCATAGTATGGGTTCTTAACTATGGTTAGTACAAACCATGGTTTTGTATCATGTTTGAACCTAGCCATTATGTACTTACGTCGCAGTGATGGTGGTTTTCACCATTCTGTTAAAGTGTAGACACACACACATGAGCATTTTAGGCTGGATGTTGAACAAATCCCCTAATCTGGATGAGTGGATGAATAGTACTTTTGGTTAATTGTATCATACCAGTCATTTCGAGTAGAGCTGTGATTGTGGAAGCATATCATAGCATGTCAAAACAGTGCAGTCTGATGAATGTATGGTTTCTACATAATTGCACCATGTTCATTTTCAGCATGCCTTGTTAATGGAAGCTGAGAATATATATTTGGTTTCTTACCACCTCCCATGTGTGCTTATTATCAGAGCTCATGAAAGCAGTAAGTATGATATCAGGGAAGGGGAGCTTATTAGTCTCTTTCTCTTTGTGTTTTATTTTTCATATTGTTCTCTACAACTTGTTCATTTTGTTCTAAAGAATTTTAACCAATGAAGCTGAATGTCTCTTTCAACATTTGATCTGAAATATAAAATGGGATCTTTCTGATATATACTCTAAGAAGTTGATTCACAGCTGATATCAGTGAAAGCTGAATGAACTATTGACATCAATTTTATTTCAGCCATACTATTTATTCACTGAATGAAGGAAACATATCTAACAACACTATCTTATACATATTTACTCAGAAGTAAGCCCCATGAGTTCAATGGAATTTACTTCCAGGAAAACAAGTATAAGACTGCAGCCTTAGTGTCTTGCAGGGTGGCCCACTTAGCAGCCAGATAATTTTTCCACATACATTGCCTTTGTATCTAACTCAAAGTAGCATTCATTCTTCCATTGGCAGCAAAGAAGGGTGATGGTAGCATTTATGACAGTGGAGGTGGCATTTTTCAGATGCTACTGAAAAAGCACCACAGCCTGACTGAGCAGGAGTTGGGTATACAAACAAATGCAGCTGCTTTATACTGCTTGAGACTATTGCTCCATCTGTTGTTTACAGTGAGTGACACTCTAGGGCAGCGATATTCAACTTTTTCATCTCAGGGCACCCTGACAAGGTGCTAAAATTGTCAAGGCACACCATGCTGCTGGTGAGGGGCTAACATCCCGCAATGGCCCTACTAATGAATGACCCTCCTCCAAATTCCCGCAGCACACCTGCAACTATTCATCGGCACACTGGTTGAAAAACACTGCTCTAGGGACCCACAAAGAGGTCTTTCCTAGCTCTACCTAGAGATGCCTGGAATGGAACCTGGGACCTTCTGTAAGCAACGCATGTGCTCCACTGCTACAGCTTCATTCCTCTTGGCCAGAAGGGCTTGGGAAAATTGCACCTCTTCCCACATGGTCCACATCTCAGAGTGGGTACATCTGACCAGAGGAGAAATGAGTTCCCCTTTGAACATGCAAGAAGTGCTCTGGTGAAATTAAAACTGACTGTTCAGAGCAGTGGCATAGCTAAGGACATGCAGGGGGTAGCAATTACACCAGGCAACAAGCTTTAGGGGGGCAACAAGCTGAGCTTGACACTTGGAACCAAAATTGTGAAAACTTTGGTATGTATCAGGCGTGCCCAAACCCCAGCCCGGGGGCCACTTGCGGCCCTCGGGGGCTTCCAATCCGGCCCTTGGGGAGCCCCCAGTGTCCAATGAGCCTCCAGTCCTCCAGAGACTTACTGGAGCCCGTGCTGGCCTGAGGCAACTGCTCTCAGCATGAGGATGACTGTTCGACTTCTCACCTGAACTGTGGGATGAGGGCTCCCTCCACTACTTGCTGTTTCACATCTGTGATGCAGCAGTGGCAGCCAAGGAAAGGCTGGCCTTGCTTTGTGCAAGGCCTTTTATAGGCCTTGAGCTACTGCAAGACCTTCATTCATTCATATAAGTTCCATCTCTAATAAATTCATTTATGTAAATTTATTCAAATTTTATATGTAAATTAATTCTTTTTTTCCTGGCCCCCAACACAGTGTCAAAGCGATGATGTGGCCTTCCTGCCAAAAAGTTTGAACAGCCCTGGTATGTATAAATAATACCATCATGTTATATATCATTAGAAAGGTAATTTAATGCTGAATGCAATGAAACAAACCACATTGGAATATCTGTATTCTATCAAAAATTATGGCCAATTAACCAGAAAACTTTTTATTTATTTACTTAACAAATTAAGACTGCAATCCTAACCACACTTTCATGAGAGTAAGCCCCATTGAACAAAATATGACTTACTTCTGAGTAGACCTGGTTGGGATTGTGCAATAAATTTGATTTTGTCGTGGAAAGGGGGCTACAAAATTTTCTTTGACCACAGGAGGCAGATGCCTTAGCTATGCCACTGCCCATTTTTCACTTTTTAAAAGTTTGGGTGTGACATCACTTCCGGAAGCTACATCACTTCCGGGGCATCATTTTGCACTTGGCATCAGGCTACACTTTCATAAGCTACGCCGCTAGTTCAGAGTTGCCCTTAAAGTGCTCCCAACCACAGCCCAGAAACACAAAAGGTTATAGCTTAGCTTTGCTTTCTGCAAGGGGGAAAGCTTGATAAGCCAGCCATGTATTTCCTAGAGATTTGTCAACCTATTGGCAGAGGCATGTGCTTAGGCAGGCTCTGAGGAAAGCATGTGGGTGTCTTGGCATCCATTTAGCCATATTGTGTGAAATAGATTTGTGTGGAAGAAATGTGCCATTTGTGGCCTTTTGAGCAGTTCAGCCAGAAGGATGCATGGGTGATGGTGTGTATGTATGTGATGCAGCATGCTTCATTTCTATGAGTGACAAGCGCAAGTCAAGTGGAAAGATGCCTCTCTGTTTCTTGGGACTGTGCATATCCTGCTCATGCTACTTGTTGGCACCCCCTGCAGCAGCTTTCCCCATTTCCATTCCTCTGAGGCGCTTCATGTTATCTGCAAAATGACCTCCTCTGTCTCACCCCTCCCCGCTCCCTCGCCTGCAGTCTTGTAGTGGGAATTAACACAGGCGAAAAGACAAACAACAAAGGCACTGAAGCGAACACAGGAAAGTGTGTCACACAAGAAGCTGTAAGGTGCCTGAACCTGCCAAGGCTGTCTCTGGAGGAGGCAGGAATGGGGCAGTTTTGAGTGTTGGCGCCAGAGTGTCAGCAGGGAATTGCACACACTTTAATTAGGAGACACCTTCTTTATCTCATGGGGGACTTGCAGGGGTGGGAGAGCATGGAACATCAGGAGATGAGCTGAGAATGGGAAGAGAGAATGAGAAGCAATAATCTCAGACTGCTTGAATGACTTACTTATGACCTTTCTGCACTGCATGGAGATTGAGGGGAAAGAACCAGTTCTTTCTTTAGGATATTGTCATCGTATGAATGACATCACAACACAAATCTTCTGGTAAATTTACTCAGTTTCATTTAGGTGTTTTGCACCAGAAGAGACAAGAAGAACCCTTGCAGTGCCCCATGCACCAAAGACCATGGGGTGGAGCGGTTGTCCCACAGTACCATTTCCTGAGGCCTGCTTTCCAGGAAGGACTGGAGCCACTGACGCTCAGGGACCATCCCATTCCATCTAAAAGGACGGCTCAGAAAATTGTGTTGTCAATGGTATTCAAACTAGTGACAATGGGAAATATCCATCAACACTGAAATGGTTAACAGTATTGAAATAGTCAATAGTATTGCAAGCTAGTGCAGGATGCATATCCATGGGGCTCTTTCTCCCTGCCTCGTGTCATGCATACTTAAAGTATGCACAAGGAAACCTTGATTGGGCTTGGTTAGGGGCCTGGAACCACACTTGATGGAAAATGTGGACTGAAAGATGGACAGGAGTGCATCCCTGTTGATTCATTTGGGTGCTGCATCAGCTTGCAGTACTGTTGACAATTTCATTTCTGTCAATCATTTTGGTATCGGTGGGTCCTTATTGTCCCTTCAGCAGTTAAACATGTAAATGAAACAACTACAAAATCGCCTTCCAGATTCACTCTGGTCATGCAAATGTATGGTGCCCATTACTTCAAATGTGTGTCCTTGTTGGAATTGGAACAGTGTGTGTTATTTGCTCAGCTGACAAAAGTAAGGACCTAAAATATCCTGTGAAATAAATGGATCTTGACAGTTTACCTAGTATAGCATAAAGGTCTTACTTCTTTCAGCTGACAAGGAGGAACCCCAGAAAGAGCAGCTCTGAATGGCTGTACTTTTTATGATTATAGAGGAAGAAGGAAAAAGCCCTCTTCCTTCTGCCCAATTTTTTTTTATTGGCCTCTAGATGCCCACCTCCAAATAACTTCTAAAGTAAAGATCACATCAATATTGCATTAGTTTCCAATACTAAAAGCTGATAAAGTTTATTGCACTTATAAAATAAATAGAAAGAAATGCTTTGGGTTTCCTATTTATAGATCCCCAGGGAGGTCTCAGGTATGATTTATTGCTTCAATTTTTACAGTATTATTCCCTCACTTACACACTCTTGTGCACATATCTACAAAATTTTATATATCTGGTTTCCCCAACAATTGGTTACCTCTTCCTCCTTACCTCCAGAGTCTATGTGGTTTTCTCTCCGACAAATACAACAATCATCTGCATCTTAATACATTTTCCAGTCCACAGGTTTGTCATCCTCCAAAGTATGGTATGATCTCACCACACCATGAAGTCAGCGGATATTCAGAGTGCTCAGGCATACAGTAGCGAGTCCAGAGTAATTCTTCATTCAAAGGAAAAGATTTGCTAACATTTTCTTTGCTTGGTCAATCAACTTCTGTCTTCTTTTGCTTTTGAGTCCCTCTGTTGGTTCTCTTTGACACATTACAGAAAAATTCAATCTTGTGTCCAGTGGCAGACTATGCCTTGTCCTTCATCTCTGATCATAACTTCTGCTATATCGTTAGTCATACTAGCCTTGATCTCATTCGTCCATTTCCTCTTTTCACTACCTGTCAGTATCTGTTCATGTCAAAGCCTACGGCTTGAATATGTTCCACATTCCGCTAACAGCTTTTCATTCTGATGCTTTTGCCTCTTATTGTACAATACAGAAACCTAAAAGTGGTCAGCGGTCTTTTTGTTTTGAAACACTAGACTTTTTTCCTGCTAATAACCATACTTAATAGATGACTGATTTCAGAAGTTGGCATATTGCTCTCTTCCCACAGCATAAACAATGAAGATTCTTGTGGCACTTTAAAGACTAAGCGGTACCTTATGGCATAAGCTTTCATGGGCCGCAGCCCACTTCATCTGATGCACTTAATAGATGCACATCATTACCAACAAGATTAATGAGCCAATCTATTTAAAAATTTAAGATTAATCGTATCCTGAGGAAAAAAAAAATGCCAGCGTTAAGAGGAAAGGATTTAGTTGGCAACCTTCAGTCTCGAAAGACTATGGTATCGCGCTCTGAAAGGTGGTTCTGGAACAGCGTCTAGTGTGGCTGAAAAGGCCGATTCGGGAGTGACAATCCCTTCCACACTGGGAGCAAGTGCAGTCTGTCCCTGGCCTGTCTCCCTGGCTATGGGCCTTCCTTCTTTGCCTCTTAGCCTCAGACTGTTGGCCAAGTGTCTCTTCAAACTGGGAAAGGCCATGTTGCACAGCCTGTTTCCAAGCGGGCCGCTCAGAGGCCAGGGTTTCCCACTTGTTGAGGTCCACTCCTAAGGCCTTCAGATCCCTCTTGCAGATGTCCTTGTATCGCAGCTGTGGTCTACCTGTAGGGCACTTTCCTTGCACGAGTTCTCCATAGAGGAGATCCTTTGGGATCCGGCCATCATCCATTCTCACGACATGACCGAGCCAACGCAGGCGTCTCTGTTTCAGTAGTGCATACATGCTAGGGATTCCAGCATGTTCCAGGACTGTGTTGTTTGGAACTTTGTCCTGCCAGGTGATGCCGAGAATACGTCGGAGGCAGCGCATGTGGAAAGCATTCAGTTTCCTCTCCTGTTGTGAGTGAAGAGTCCATGACTCGCTGCAGTACAGAAGTGTACTCAGGACGCAAGCTCTGTAGACCTGGATCTTGGTATGTTCCGTCAGCTTCAACTGGATATAAAAGGATATATTTTCTCTCCATTCCAGGATGAAGGGGATTGCAATTCTAGTGAGTATAATCTGGTGAAGAAGTGGAGGACATTGGAGTTAGAACATTGTGGGTATAGCAGAGGCATTATTTTAAAAGTACCTCATGGGTATGCATGTGTATCAGTTGTTAGTTGGAAGGATATACAGCAACAGATATGCTGGACAAAATTGCCAAAAAGAGCAAAGAGTGTGGAGCACATTTGGTTGTAGGGACCTGTGACCACCACTGTGCCAGAGAACATGACAGTGGTTGGAGATAGATGCCTCATGAGGCTAGCTGCAAGAATATGGATGGCACACTAATCCCTGAAGTGTCAGACAAATTGGAAGGAAGATGCAGGAGCTGGTCCTTGAGAGCTGCTGCCAGCCAGGGGTTTCAAAAGGAGAGGATGAGAGGAGGTAGTGGAGCAACAGGGAAAGCCACAAGGATTGGAAAAAACAGATGAGGAAAGAATGACTGGGAAAGGAACAGGTGGGAAAACAGAGCTTCGTTGGGCAGCAAATACAGGAGATAATAGATCAGAGGGAAAGAAAGGGCACCAAGGGACTGCAGGGACGTCTGACTTCAAAGGAGGAGAAGGGACCAACATGGGAGAGAAGAAGACCAGAGACCTGAAAGGGCTAATAGAATGGGGGAAGGTGAGAGTGGCAACATGGGCAAATACAAGGGGCAGAAGAGCCTAGCATTACAATGGGGCGGGTGGGCAAAAAGGGGACTGGTGTCAAGGGAGACACAGGAAAGGATGATAAAAACCCCAGTGGTGGCCTCCATGCACAACTCATCCCCTTAAGACTCTGACCAGAAGAGATGGCTTATCTGTCTCACCTGGATGTTGCAGAGAGTAAATGGAGACAGGTGACCAAACTTGCTATATCAATTTTGTAGGGTTTGTTTTAGCTGTGCAGAAAGTCTGGGCTACTGTTCACATTTTGTCAGGCTGTTGGGCATCAGTTCTTTCAATATTATCAATTACCTGCTTGAAGCAATAGCAGGGGATGTATCTGTAACTTTCTGTAGGCCCAAAGCTACATAAGCAGATGCTCTTTCACATGTATGGTATGCAAAGAAGTCAAACTATCACAAGCGTTAAGCTTATTTGACACAAAAAAGGATAAAATATCACAAGCATACAAATAGTTCAGTACCAAAGACTGCAATATTATGAGATAGATCAACATAGTCCATCTCTTTTCCCAGCTCTGTGAATAGGTCATTTGGTCCTGGTTATGTGATGATTCAAAGGTTCTGCAACAAGTTTCTCACTCTTTTACACCCTCCTGGGGTGGACTCTACCACAGACAGAGGTGTATGAGATTCTGCTTTCATTCTCAGCAGGAGAATATGTAAGACACTTTAGAGCCCTACCAGATACATGATGTAACAGAAGCAAGAAGCAGTGTAATTTTCCTGCTTTGCCTTTTTGGGTAGCGAAGTGTCTGTCTGATAGGGCTTTCCTTCTTCCTGTCGGGAGCTGTGGCCTCAGGTTGGCTTTCTGACCTTCCACAGCAGGAGGAAACATCAGGCTGAATCTACAGATTTGAAGCTCAAGCAAAATGCTGTCATGCAGGGAAAGAGAATATTCAGGCGTCTTTGTGTGTGCTGCTAAGTGGAAAGTGACACTTCTCTCCATCTCATTAAGGGTAGTGCCGTGTGCATTAATGTGTAGGATAAAGTGATGTGGCAAGGTAACCTACATCCCAGTTGTGTTTTAACTTCAAAGAATGATATAACAATGTTAACTCTTGATAGTCTTGGCATCATTTTGTTTCATCATTGCTACCGTGCAGCGCAATCCTATCTTGCGCTGGAACAGGCAAGCCAAGAGGCTTGCGCTGTATCCAGGGTGAGATAGGGTGCCAAAGTGGGTCAGCCAGAAGTAAGGGGAAGCTCTTCCCCTTACTTCTAGTAAGCCACTGCATCCCTATGGGTCTACTCAGACTTGTGCCACCTGGGGGGAGCAGAGTCGTTTGAAGCCACTCCGCACTGCTTGGGAACAGGGTTGGGATCCAGCATAACTGCAGGGAGCTGCCCCACCTCCTGCTCTCCGCCCACCTGTCCCCTCCGCCAACCTGCCCCCACCACAGAACACCTCCTTCCCACCTCCTCCCCGCCCACCCCATAACCTTGTGTTGGCCTAGCTAGGCCGAACCAAGTCTCCTCAGAAGAGAGTCGGTGCGGAGACTGGATGCAGCCTCTGCAGTCCGGCGCACCAATGCGTGCCAGCCTAGTTGACTCTTGAGAAGGTACAAGTTGTGCCTTATGGCACATTTGTGACCTTCCTGGGCCAGCACAAGGGACTTGCACCAGCCCAAGTGCAAGCTAGGATTGCGGCCTTAATCTTTCTTAGAGTTCAATCCTGTTCAGGCACATGATTGGCATAAGTCACTTAGGCTAGCAAAGGAGTATCGCAAATGTGCTGGAAAGACATTTGTGCCTCCTTGCGAGCAGGCTAGGCAGGCACAAAGTTGTGCACTGGCCTCCCTGCGCCGGATCCCCATGGGGCAGGGATAAGTTTGGACTGACTGAGGGTGAACAATGCAGAGGGATTGGGGAGAGTGGTGGGAGGGTGGAATGGGGACACTTTCAGGTTGGGGAGTGCAGAGGGAGGGAGGACCGATGGGTGAACTGAACTGGAGAGGGGGGTGGGACCAACCTGGTTGACCTAGATTGTATCCTAACCCCCTCCCAGCCAGCCCTGCATTATACCAGGCTGTTCAGATCTGTGCCAGCGATTTCACTGGTGCAGATCCAAGTAGCCCCACAGGGATAGCTGCTCCACTACATGTGATAAGAGGAAATACCTCCCCTTACTTGAAGTTGCATGGCAATCATCTCCTACCCTATCTTGGATACAGCGCAGACCAGTTAGCCTGCCTGTTCCCTGCAGGATAGGGTTGGGTTATCCTGTCAGGATAATAGCCTGTCTTCAATAAGGTCAAGTTACACTTATATGACATTTCACTTCTAGTGTTTATAGATTAAGGCTGCAATTCTATATACTCTTACCTGGAAGTAAATTCTATTTAACTTAGTGGGGCTTGCTTCTGGGTAGACATGCATAGGATTGCACTGAAAATAATCCCTGCTCCTACAACGCTAGTAATTTACAGCCCAACTATCTGCCCCCCCTCCCATGCTGATGCAGCTGATGAAGCTGCATCCTGCATGGAATGGGTACTCATTCGGGCATCGTCCAGGCAAAGGAACTCTCAGTCCCTTATCTCATGGTAAGTTCTTTGCTTCGCCAGTAGGTCTACTTGGACTTGCACCAGCTTTTTGACTGGTGCAACTCCAAGTGACCCTGGGGCAAGGTATTGAGGCATGGAAGGGGGATAAGATATTGCTGGAGCTGCAACAGCCAGCAAGAGCCCTCTTTACACTCTTGATACACATCTTTTTTGCCCTGCTCCCTTCCTCCACCTCCACACCCCTTTCCTCACATCCCCTGCCCACCTCCCATGCCAACATACTAGTGCTGGATCATCCGGGATAACCACTATTGTGTGGCTGCTGCCACTTGCCATTTCCAGTTGCATGCAACAGCACACCATATTTTGCAATGTTGGAAACAGTGGCATACCCAGGGGGCAATGGGGGCAAATGCCCTGGGCACCAGGCTTGTGGCTTCGCTCCTGCTGCCACTGTCAGTGCAATTCCTGATTGCATCTGAGGACTGCCCTCCTCTCCTTCCCTTTAAAGAAAGGAAATCCTTTCTTTAACCCTTTAATGGCCAGGTAACTGACCAGAAGTGGCACTCACTTCCTCTGATGTTGGAGGACGTATGCTCTGCTTCTAGCTCCAATGGAGACTTTCGCACTGCTTAGCATTGGAACTTTTTGGCATCACTGGAAACAGTGCCCAGCAAGTGAGCACTGCTTCCAGGAGGCAGGCGGTGCTTGCCTCCTGGGCTCTGCTTCCAGCAGTGTGAAAAAGCTCCAGTGGATCTTTTGTGCCACTTAGTGGTGCAAAAGGCTCCATTGGAACCTAGGCTGCCTCCTCCCTCCCTTTTGCTTTTTTAAAGGGGGAAAAGAGTAGGGGGTGTGGAAGTAATTACGGTGACGATGACGTTACCGCAATTATTTCTGGGTCAGGGGCAGGGGCAAATGGGGGCCGGGCCTTAGTGGGAGAACTGCCAGGACCACCACTGGCTAGAAAGGTTCCTGCACCTCCAGAAGGTTCTGATGACACTGTGGCCTATTAGGATTGGGCCCCCTCTCCCCCCCCCCCCCGCATGAAATCACATTTGTAAAAATGTGGCTCTAGCATTCACTAGTTGGTGTCATAGCTTGAGATTCACACAGGAGGGTGTGTTTCCAAGGAGTATTTGTCAATGGTAATTTTGATTATCTTTTATGATGACATTATAGCTCTGAGTTATGTTCATGGAGAAAATGGAAACTCGATTCTCAATATAATCTCAATCCTTTTGGGCTCAGAGAACCCAGAAGGGGAAAGCACAGGAAGAAGGGGGAGCTGTTCAAAGGCGCTGAACTCATTCTTTCTCCCTTCATCAGCTCTGGAAGTGTGCGGCAAGCTGTGTGGATTCAGAGTTGATAATGATGTGCTACAGGGGCCAAATATAAACTGTGGGGCTCCTGCATAGAGAGAACAGCTCTTCAGCCCTCCTGGCTAAAATACTGCCAGTCTCCTTCCTAACTCCTAAGTATGTTCACAACAACACAAAGAGATAAAGTTCAGAGTCTCATTTCATCTCAACAGGGATTTTATTACTAAAGTGCCAAGGAGAAGAAAAGACCAATTTGTAGTTTTATTGATCTGAGTAAAGGTCAGGGGCAGATGCGTAGGTCATAGCATTGCCTCTGAATAGATTTGGGACCATGCGGCATGCCAACTACTTCCTACTATGGAAAATTACAGAGGGAAGCAGGGTGTGAACAGTGCTTACATCAATTAAGCCTTAGGGATAGTATCTTAATTACACAAGGATCACATCAGGAATTTCTGGGTTAAGAGTAACAAAACCGGCTCTGCCCCTTAGATGTGGAAGAAATTACATAAAAATTGGAGCCCTGCTGGCTTGAGCCAGTTGCTGATGGCAGTGAGGGGGACAATGACAAGAAAATTGGTGCTGCCAACTGCAAAGGATCATTTAGCAGGCATGCAGGATGAAGACTACTAAGTGGCAGCCCCCACTTTCTGGAATTCTCTCCCCTCGGAGGTCGATACTGCTCTGTCCCTCCCTGCCTTCCCACATTTATTTCACCAGTTTATGGGGGTACAGTATAATGATGTGTTCTCTGTTGCTGCAGGTTTGGGTTGATTTTATGCTGCCACTGTAGTGTTTTGATTGTACTTCTTTAATATTTTTAAATTGTGTATGAGAGTGTTTCACAAACTGTGGGTCGGGACCCACTAGGTGAGTCATGAGCCAATTTCAGGTGGGTCCCCATTCATTTCAATATTTTATTGTTAATATATTAGACTTGATGCTACCACGGTATGTGCCTGCATTTGGGAAAATGTGACAGATCTGTACTTTGAAAAGGCTACTCTGTATATGCTTTTAACAATGTTAGTCAATGGGACTTACTCCTGGGTAAGTGTGGGTAGGATTACAGCCTAGGATTGTTAAAACTTTTCCTGCTTGATGATGTCACTTCCGGTCATGACATCACTTCTGGTGGGTCCTGACAGATTCTCATTCTAAAAAGTGGGTCCCAGAGCTAAAAGTGTGAGAACCACTGGTGTATGATATTGTATTTTGTGTTTTAAAGGTATTGTTAGTTGCTGGGGAACCAGAAGGCAAAAGTGACATACACATTTAAAAATAAATAAATACATACATAAATTGATGGAATGATGGAAGGTACAGGGGCTACAACCATACTCAGGGTCTCAGAGCATTTAATGATTTTAAGTACATTATTTAGGCAGGGATCTTGCAACCATAGTACCTCTCCACAACAGTCAGGCAATTACATCACAGTGCTCTGGCACATGACATAGGGCCCAATCCTATCCAATTTTCCAGCAGTTGTGCAGCTGCAATGCAGCCCCAAGGAAACGCAGCAAATGTTTCCATACCTTAAGGAGGCCTCTGTGACCACTGTCCCACCACAAGATGCAGTGCATGTCCCATTGGCGCAGCTGCATCGGCACTGGAAAATTGGATAGAATTGGGCCCTCAAGCAATTAACCCAAGTTTTAATTTGTGTCCTTCCATGAAGACCGAAGCTTTTACTATGGCTGTCTTTGCATTTTGTGCAAAATGTGCATCTTCTCCTGTTGCAATGATTTTGTTTCAGGTTTTTTCCCCCCCCCCCTCACATTTAATCCCATAGGTAGTCACTTTTAAAAGACGTGGGTGTGCTTATATAAACAGTTCTGCAATAAACGTGTCTAACTCGAGGCGAAACTCCCAAACTTCAGAGCCATTTCTGCAGTAGGGGTCACATACAAATGTTGTGCCTGAGAAATGTGTATGAATTGCATTCCTCACATATTCTCAAGTTATTTTCACACTTGGGTATCACAGCCATGTCCTACCATGCAAGAAAGTGACCTTTAGTTATCATACAGAAGATTATACTTACCCTCAAGGGAGAGTAAGCCTGAAGAAGGAAAAAGAGGATTTTCCTTTCCCAACTACTCATTGCATTTCTATGAGAAACATCTTGGAGTACCATCTTTTTCAGCAATTTATCTGTTGACACTAGAGTTGCTGTCTTGAGTTTTTTTCCTTGTGTGCCTCTGCTCCTTTTAGAGCTGAAATGAATCACATGCTTTATATTTTGCTTATGTTGAATGAAAACTGTTTTTTTCATTGATATTGCAGTACTCTTCTTGCAATATTACATCAAATCTGAAAGACTCATACACAGTCAGGAAGCTCCATGCCTTGGCCCCTAAGCTATATAGACCCCAGGCTAGTTCAAAAGAATCAAGTTTAGGGAAGAGTTCATGAAGATGGACTCATGAGTGATCTTCAGTCCATGAAGATGCCCAGCAGAACATCTGCTGCAGTAAAACTGCTGCATTGCATAGCCAACCCCAGTACAAATGACTGTCTTTTGCTGACTCCCATATTCTGTAGTCCCATATGCAAACAACAGATTACTGGTAGTTGGACTTTTCCTAAAGAGTTGCTAAAGGACTCTTTGCCTTAAATTTGTACTTGCTTCACATTCTGCCAGTTGTCTCCTCCTTGAACCTATCCTGGTCCCTCTTCCATTTGTGTTTGCATATTGCTCCTTATTCATCCTTTCACTGGGGCAGTCTTTGGTTACTAGCCCCACCTCACCTCTGATGGTGGTTTGCATCCATGAATCAATTGGACCTATTGCTTTACCGGATTGATCAGCTTTGTCTTGCCTCATCTGTGAATGCAACTGTGCTTTTGCAACTTGCTCTGTGACGTGCTCTGAAGGTGAGGAGGAGGGACCACTGTAAACCAGTGGCAGATGCTTGAAGGAACTTAGCGTTTTGCCCCCCCCAGGCATGCCAGTGATGAGTCTTTTTATTCCTGTAGGAGAGCATTCAATAAAGTGACCCCCTACCTGCAGTCTGAAGTACTACTACCCATTCTATTACATCATGATTTTATCTTCATTCTAGTCCATGTATGGATCAGGTCTTTGTCTCTTATTCTCAGTGCAGAGTGCATGTCTACTGACTCTTGACTGATTAAGCCTTGCTTTTGCCTTCAGCCCATGGCCTTCAGTTGTGCTATCATCAACAGAGGTCAGTAGCACAAGAGCACAAACTGTATAAATTAAAGAGGAGTGAGGGCACTCATTCCCTGTGTACAGTATGTGTCTTTGGCATACTGTACACACATTAATTAAGATGAAAATAGTGATTTAACTGAAAAACTTGTTATTAATTAAATCAACTCAATTGCCTTATGGCTGTCTTCGCCTTATTAGAAAGCTAACCAGAAGGTCTTTCATTTGATTCTCGGAGGAGATGAGAAATATAACATTGTAATGACCTGCAGAAGATAGTTCAACAATTATGGTTTCTTCATTCTTTGGCAACGATCATTACTTATTCTATAGTATCTGATTAATATAATTATTATTGGTGGTGCCTGAATGGAGAAGGAGGAGGGATCGACGGCTAAACTTCAAATGGAACTGAGAACTTTTGCAGTTAGATGAAAGTTATACAAACGGTGTAGTAGTGTTGGTCTCAGAGATAATTAGTGGTTTTCAGATCAGAATATGCATGCCTGGAAATCACAAATGGGTGAATCAGTATTATGTCACGGTTGCAATCAGAGCAGGAAAGCAATGGTTTCCTGATCAGCCAAAGTCAAAAAGGTCTCTGCAGTCATCTATAGTAGCTCAGTAGCAGGTTGAATGACAAAGGCTGCTAAGGAAAGTGCATCCGTTTGACATGTTCAGACCTTCAGTAATAACAGTGATCTTAGAGGACACAGTCTAACGCTGAAGGACACAGTGTTCATTTTATTTCATAGTGTTTGCAGGAACAAAAACATTAAGGTTTGAATGTGCATTTTTGATACGCCTTGCATAAGTATACTTCTGGTGGGTAAGAGGCTTTATTTCAGAGCATTTTCATTGACTGGGAAAATAGGAGTACATGCAAACACAACAAATAGAATGCAAGAGGCTTATATGGAACTGACAGCGATAATGCTTGACATTTTTCAGCTGAGACAGGTTTGAGATGTGGCTGCCTAATAGCCATGCCTATTAGATTGCATGAAATCTTACAATTAACTAATGGTACTGAGTGATGGACATTTGCAGAGTGACATCAGGCAGCAGTAACAAAAGCAATATCCACGTTTCTGTGCATTAAGGGATGATCCGATGGTCAAGTTCTGGGAAAGCAGAATGCAATAATGACTAGAGTGATTTAGCAAGCTGGAGGAGAATGTGTGCAGGAGCAAGAAGTGTGCCCCAATTGCGCGGGCACACAACATTCTCAGTCCCCAGTCTTTGGTATGTTTTGAACAAAGTGGAGGATAACTTTGCTTTAGGAAATAGCCACACGGTTATTTGTTCCCCTGAAACAGACGTGTGCTTCACAACAGGAAAGGGGAGCACACAGCCTACAGAAAGGAAAAACAGAAACTGTTAAAGATCACAAAACAGTGGGAGCAGCAGAAAGGTATCTTTGGCATCTTTTTAGATTGTGAGCCCTTTTGGGACAGGGAGCCATTAGTTGTTTGATTTTTTTTTTCTGTAAACCACTTTGGGAACTTTTTGTTGAAAAGCGGTATATAAATACTGTTATTATTAAAGGTACCCTTATCTTTCTTTCAGCCCAGTCCTATCCTTTCCCCTGTCATTGGTGCAGCAGCATCAAAAACAGATGTGCTGTATGGCGTGGGGGTGGGGTGGGCAGTGGATCAGGAGGTTTCAGCAAGGAAAGAAGATTTGAATCCCCTTGCTTGAGTGTAGAAAGGGGGCGGAAAGGCTGCTGCCAAAAGGGATAGGATCTGGCGCACACCATCGCTGCTGGATCCACCCCTCGTGCAGCCTCCCTGTCCCATTATGCCCACCTCCCCACCCAGTTTTTGCCCCCTCCCTGCCCTGTCTGCCACCCCTTGCCATCTTACCTTCCTTAGTGGGCATGGAGCTCCAACAATATGTGCAGGAAGGTTCTGACCTACTCACCATTGCCCCAACAGTGTGCTGTTGGAAAGTGCTTTATGACTGCCACCAGTTCCATGGCAATGGTCTCCTTGGGAGCCAGGAGGCTGTGCCAGCCATGGGGCAAAGTCCTGCCGGCCAGGAAGAGCCCAAGCAGGCTGAGAGGCTGGTGGGTGCACAGCCCCATTGGCCCTGGAGCCTCGGCGCTGCAGTGCCAAGTATATGCCTAGGGGGCAGGGCTGCAAAGTTGGCCTCACGGCTGAGATGCTGAGGCATGCAGCTGCTTGGCTAGGCCACAGGATGGAGTAAGATCTCAGGCCATTCCTGGAGCTGGAAGGGTAGAGCCAGCCAAGCCAGCTGATGGGCTCATAAGGAGGAGGTTGCTCCTCCTTGGGCTCCTGCTTGGGGAAGATGACAAGGGGAAGTGTAAGTGACCCATGGCCCTTACCACTTCCTGTCCCTGGCCTGGTAGGGGCCAGCTAGCTTGGGCAGGGAGGCCCCTCAACCCTGGGGGAAGAGCTTGCTGGACAACCAGGTGGGCTGCAGATACCACGTCTGGAAGGGGACCCTGGAACCCTGCAACCAAGGTGTGCCCCAGAAGCCATTGGGCCTTCTCCCTACCACGGGGGGGGAATCAGGGCGCCCCACCACAAGGGGACACCTTAGACTGTGGATTGGGGCCCTTGTGGTGTAACAAGGCCCTAATGAATGTAAAAGTGTTAACCAGATTAAATTGACAGTGCAGACCAATCTCAAGGACTCCTTGCCTTCTTCCCAGCTGGGGTAAGTCAATCCTAGCTCCTGCTATTCAGGAGAAAGCCCCGCCCCCTGGGCCCAACCCAGAAATGAATATCACAGGCTGCTTTTCTGCAGCCAGAACTGATGGAACACGTTTGTTAGTGCTTTCATCCCATGGGATTGAGCTATTTGTCTTTTTCAAAAGAAATATCAAATGGCTGTGGCAGAAGGTCAGTGGTTGAGCATGTGCTCTGCATACCAAAATTTCTAGGTTCAATCCCTTGCATCTCCAAATAAGACTGGGAAAGACCCTTCCATGAGATGCTGAGAGCTGCTTCCAGGCACTGCAAACAATACAGACCTTGATAGTTTGACTCAGTACCAGAACTTCTTAGATAGCAACTGTTACCCTGCACATGCCTGATCTTGGCTGATCTCAGAAGCTAAGCAGGGTCAGGCCTGGTTAGTACTTAGATGGGAGACCGTGTGAGAATACCAGGTGTTGTAGGCTTATACCATAGTCTTTCGAGACTGAAGGTTGCCAACCAAGAGCTTCTTATGAGTATTGGGTTTGCACAAAAAAGTGCTCTGAAAATGGTATTTCTACAACAGAAGCAGTACCAAGCAACAACACATGGACAAGTTGTCACAAATGAGAATTTATACAAATGTTTCATGGGGGGGGGGGGAGAAGAGAAAGAGAGAGAGCTGCACACATATCATTTTGGTTGTGTAGGCTTAATTAGACATCTAATTAGGTATAGAATTAACAGCTGCCCTCATTTCAGGTTGCACTATCATTGCGTGGTACCTAGAACTCAAAGTACAATTGAGAAGGTCTCAGGTACAATAACGATCTCTTCCACTGTACCACCATTGCTACTGAGTAATTCTATAGTATAGTGGTTCTCACACATTTAGCACCAGAACCCATGTTTTAGAATGGGAATCTGTCAGGACCCACCGGAAGTGATGTCATGATTGGAAGTGACATCATCATCAAGCAGGAAAATTTTTGACAATCCTAGGCTGAAATCCTACCCATACTTAACCAGGAGTAAGTCCCATTGACTATCATTGTTAAAGAATATACATAGTAGCTTGTTAAAAGTACAGGTCTGTCACATTTCCCCAAATGCAGTTTACATACCACGGTAGTATCAAGTCTAATATACAGTAGAACCTCTTTAAGTTGACCACCCAAGGAACTGGAGGAATTGGTCAACATAGGGAGGTGGTCAAATATGGAAAAAAAGGCATTTAAATATTATCATGTTTAGCTCCCAGGACAACAAATGCAAGGCCAAGTTATTATTTAGATTGGATTTTTAAAAAGTTTTATTGCAAATATCAATGAGAATTGATCCTCTTGTGATGCTTACTATTTATATCATCTATATCTATATCAAGAGACAGAGAATAAACAGCCCACAATCAGGGAATAAGAGGACAGGTCCTCTTATGGACTGGGAACTGGTTGAGGACCAGGAAACAGAGAGTGGGTGTCAATGCGCAATTGACAAAAAAAAGTGGAGAGAGGTAGAAAGTGGAGTGCCTCAAGGATCTGTCCTGGGACTGGTGCTTTTCAACATCTTCATAAATGACCTAGAAACAGGGATAAGCAGGGAGGTGGACAAGTTTGTGGATGACACTAAACTTTTCCGAGTGGTGAAGACCAGAAGGGATTGTGAAGTGCTCCAGAAGGATCTCTCCAAACCGGGGAATAGGCAGCAATATAGCAGTTGTGTTTCAATGTAAGTGTAAAGTAATGCACTGGTGATGGGATCCAAAGTGAAAGGACAATGGCTTCACTATGCACAAGCAACCTCATGTCCCTCACAACTTGGTACATGTCCAGGTACAATCGGCAGCCAGCACAGGTCTGTTGGCTATGTGTAGTGTGCCCACGTATAAAAACCCTATCGCACACGTGCTAGCAGGCGTAGGGGAGGGATTGTCACATGGCTTCTTGCTTTTCCAAGATGGGACAAACCAGACAAAACATAGGCCCACAGTATCGCGTTCAGTGTGCAACTTACAGAGGGTAAATTAATACTCTGTGCAGTGGTCAAGATACAACTTATGGAGGTGGTCAATATAGAGAAGGTTGGTCTCCCATAGTGTATATGCAGTGCCTGTCCATACTGTGAAAATTAGGTTAACTTAAGGAGGTGGTCATTATAGAGAGGTGGTCAACTTTGGAGGTTCTACTGTATTAAAAAAAATATTGAAATGAATGGGGACCCACCTGGAATTGGCTCGCGACTCACCTAATGGGTCCCGACCCCCAAAAAACCCACTGCTATAGTATATTTGCATGGCTATCATGAGCACTTATTGGATAGTGCCTGTGACATCACTGAAAGCCAGAAGCTGTCTGGGATGGACCTGAGAGAACCTTAGGCTGTCCCCTTTGGGAAACTGCCAGAATTTTGGTTTGGAATATCATTACAAGAATGAAAGCTCTCAGGCTCTGGCTTGGATCCCACCTACCTCACATGGCCATTAGATCCTTCTGGAACAGGAAGATAAAGGGCTTTGTCATTGTTCTGGGGCTTTGCCTGATCCACAAAATCTTCTTGGTTCTGATGTGTATCTTTCTGTGACTCCTGGTGTCTATCCTGGTTCTGACTCTCTTATGGTGTCTGCCCATGGTCCAGCTGTGATAGTGTGGATGCAGGCCACAGGCTCTCCCTTGCACCTGCAATTTTGAGCTCTTTATTTCTAGGATCAGTGCTTTTTTGTATTGCAAGACTGTTCTTAAGACCATTTAAAAGGGGGGGAGGGAGAGAGGGAGGGAGAGAGAGGAGTCTCTCTCAGCAATGCTCTGCCATTTCAGAATATTTGCTTCTGTATCTTTTTCTTTTCTTTGATATATTTTTTCCAATTCTGGAACATACATATTCAGTTTGTTTTCTTAAGGAGGAAAATAGGATTTTCACCCTAGCAACAAGACTTCTTCTCCAGTACTTTTGAACCACTGGCAAGCTATCACTGCAGGATGGGAATGCCTATACACGTTCCAGTGTGTATTTATTGCACTAAAGTGGGTTGTGCAGAAAAGCCCTAAGAGGCAGTTACCTGTCAATTTTCCCAGTCTTTGTTTAAGCCAAGGAAAAAGATCTCACAGAACAGGTGTTGTTGCCTCACTGAAAATCCAAACCTAAATGTGAAGAAAAATGTCTGGAAGTAAAAGCTCTTTGGTGCCCGAAAGGAATGAAGGGCTGTGACACATGAACCAACAGCAAACTGCAATTTAATCAAAAGAAGGATATAAACACGTTTACTGCCTGATAGCGGTTCATAGCGGGGACATGGGTTGGATTTGTGTTCCCTGTTTATCACCTTTCAAAAAGCAGGAGTAAATGCATCTGTCAGTAACAGTAGAAAAGATTGCTCACTAAAGAAGACCCTAGGTTAAAACTCAATGAAAATTCAATTCCTTTCTTTGCTCTGGTGTGCCAGAGAACATGTTATGTCCGCACAACTCCAGGCCACTCACTGATATTTTAAAAATTGTTCCTTCTGTGTGTGTGTGTGTGTGTGTGTGTGTGTGTGTGAGTGAGAGAGAGAGAGAGAGAGAGAGAGAGAGAGAGAGAGAGAGATTTCTCACACACAGTTTTGTCTGAAGTTAACTATCTGCCTCACTATTTGACGGTCATCTTGTTCAGTGGATACTGGCTTTTATACATGATAAAATATGTCCCAGGAAACCTTATTTTGCTCTGCTCTGATGATGATGATTGTACGACATCTGAAACAATCTCACATAGCTGATGATCCATATCGTTGAGGAGGGGTTTTTCCCTAAGGAAAAGGAATGGCAAATGTCTTGATTCATTACATGTTACAATTAATGCATGATTAAGAGATATGCTTAAACTCTGAAGCTGCACGGTGGGGGGGGGGGTGTGATCCACACTGCAAACATGGAATGTGGGAAGGGGGAATAAATTTATTCCTCCAGCTTTGGAGAAGGTTTGGGTGTGTCTCACCTACACCTTGCTTTTCCTTGTTTCACAAGGAAACTAACCTGTCATCTCCTATTCCAGCAACATCTCTGAAAGGGCGGAAAATCACTCCTCTTCAGGAAGGTCTCGGACACCGTTTTGCTGCTGCTGTTTTCTGCCTTCCTGCCAATGACTTTTCTCGGTGAATTCTTGGCATCCTCATCACAGCAGCCAGCTGCTTGTGTTATGGTTTCCATGGTGACTTGAGCATGATGTAAAGGTGGTGGTGGGGGGGAGCTGTGGGAGGAAAGGAGTGAGAGGGCAGGAGTGTTTGCTGCATGTGAATGAACAAAAGTGGGTGAGGGGAAGAGGCAAAGGAAAAGAAGAAGGAAATAAAGACAGAGAAAGAGGCTGGCAAACTTATCTGTGTGTCCTGTCAGTAATACCACCATGTTGTTTAGGTTGTACAAATCCAAAAATAAAATTCAAAGGAGGTGGTAGTAAGGCATTTAAATAAACACACTCACTCATGCAAAACACAATTTATTTCAGGATGTCATATTAAGCAGACTGTTTCTAGAAGCTTCAACTATTCTTTCTCTTCCTGTTGACAAAAATAGCTGTCTCTGGGTCAAGGGTAGCCCATGCCTGCTTGTTGCCTGAATCCCCCTCCCCCATTCTTCTGCTCCCTGCCATTTTCTGTGCATGTGCAAGTGTGCATATTCCACCTGTGGATAAGGAGGAGGAAGACAAACCAAGGCTTGTGCTCATTCACTTGTACCCCTCTTTCCCTTCTCTTACCTTGGGCTGCTCTTGGCATGGAGTGTGCTGGAGCATCCAGCATGTTCTGCTCTTTCTGTTCATTTGAAACAGGACTGGCATGGTGGATAGAGGTTGTGCACCAAGAGCAGAGCAGAGAAGAGAAGAGAAAGGCGGAGGGTGAAGGCATGGTCCAGATCATGGTCTCCTTGCTCACTTGGGACATTGAGAGCAGCTGGGTGGTTGGGGAGAGGTGATATGGAATTGTGATGACTTTCCCTCCCCTTCTTCCTTGAGCAGCGCTGGATGGAGGAAGGAGCTGCTGCTAGTCCATGACTAGGTTTTGAATGTGGGTTTTCATGTCTGCTATACTTATTCTGTTCTACTAAGCTTTAGCATCCATCCAAGCAGTCATTTCCCATTAAAACCTCTTGCCCACATGAAGGGTTAAAACTAACTTGTAACATTTTTTTTTTAAAAAAAGAGTACTTGTCCTCTGACAATGCAGGAAGAAATCTAATGAGTTCCTACTTGAGAACAAAATGCTTATTTCTGGTCATCATCTGCTTTTAAGGACCTTTATGGCTCAGGACAGGGTATTTGAGGGACCGTTTCCATTCATATAATCTGACCCATCCTTTGAGGTTATCCAGGAAGACTCTTTAAACCATGCTTCCATTAATGGAAGTGAGGGGGATGGCAGCAAGGAATAGGGCCTTTTCAGTGATGGTGCCCCGATTGCGGTGAAGCATCAGGGGAACATGACTGAGGGCGCAATCCTAACCCCTTATGTCGGTGCTTTCCAGCACTGACATAAGGGCAATGCAGCTCTGCAGCTCTGAGGTAAGGGAACAAACCTTTGCTTACTTTGAGGAGGCCTCTGTGAGTGACACCCAACTGCTGGATGCAGCACATGTCCCATTGGCACCGCTATGCCAGTGCTGGAAAGTACTGCAATAAGGAGTTTGGATTGCACCCTGAGACATACAAAAATATGCCGGGGATGGAGAAAGTGAATGTTCATTTCCCTCACACAACACCAGAACAAGGGGACAACCATTAAAATTAAGTGTCGGGCGAGTTAGAACAGACTAAAGAAAGTACTTTTTTACCTAATGGGTAATAAATCTGTGGAACTTCTTGCCACAGGATGTGGTGATGGTGTCTGGCCTGAGTGCTTTTAAAAGGGGATAGGACAGATTTCTGGAAGAAAAGTCGATCACAGGTTAGAAGTTGGTCTCTTGTGTGCTCCCTGAGGCATCTTGTGGGCCACTGTGTGATATGGAAAGTTGGACTAGATGGGCCTTTGGCAATAAATGGCTCATAGGATAAGGCCTGAGGTATTCAATCTGTGCATCCGGGCTCCCTAGGGTGGCATGGCTAGCCCCTAGGGGCGTCATGAGGCATCTTGGGGAGAGAGGTGGCCACAGCTGCTCTGCTCAGTTCATGCTGCTTCCCTACTTGCTGCTTTTCTGAGGCTGTGAATGAGGTGGGTGAGGCAGTGTGAGGTGGGGAGGTCATGTGAAACATGGTGGGGAGAGGGAGTGAAGGCTGGCTGGGCAGCTGCAGAGGTGCTGCATCTCATCAGCACAGGGCATGCTCCTGGCAGGCTTCAAACTGGGAGGGAAGCCTGAACGAGAGAGAGCTCTTTCCTTCGCTTGGGAAGGAGGGAGCCCAGCCCACTCTTAGTGGGGGAGGGTGTCCAAATGCCACAGCCTGCATTCCTCCGTCTTGTCTGGGGGGAACAGGGGTATCATCCGAGTGTTGGGTTGTATGTGTGTGAGCAGCCCCCATCTACTTTGGGGCTGAGTTGTAATCTTACTTTGTGTGGCTGCAATCCTATCCACACTTTCCTGGGAGTAAGCCCCATTGACTCAAATGGGACTTACTTCTGAGTAGACCTACATAGGCTTGGGGGTCTGTGTCAGCTTAACCAAGGATCTTCACCTTTCTCTTTTTCCTCCCCCTTCAAAAAAGAAAAAAACCACTCTTGATCAGTCAAGCTTTGTCTCCAAAAATTGATTAAAAAATAAAAATACCTGTTCCTTTTCAGCCATCCCCCTTTTTCCTCCTGCCTCTTTTGCAGGGAGGGTACTTCCCATGTTGGCTGCTATTATAAGACAAAAGGCACAATCCTAGCTAGGTCTACTCAGAAGTAAGTCCTATTGTGTTCAATGGGACTTACTCCCAGGAAAGTGAAGTTAGGATTGCAGCCAAACAGTCTCTGGGTCTCAGTTTGCAATTAGCAGATACATACAAACCAAATCTTCCCCTCCCCCAGCAAATTTCAAGAAAGAAAAAATGTCCCTTTCCAAAACTCTCCAGGTGTGCTGCTAACAAACTCAGAGCACAATCTTAACCAGGTCTACTCAGAAGTAAGTCCTATTTTGTTCAATGGGGTTTACTCTCAGGTAAGTGTGGATAGGATTGCAGCCTCAGAGTGCTGGCAGCTCTGCTTGACTTCTCTTGTTTTTTTTTTTGTTTCTAGTGTATAATTAACACCTTCATCCCCATTTTGGAGGTAACTGAGGTTAGGTAATGTAATGGGGAGCCGTGGCCAATGGCCACAAGGATCAGGAGAGCTGCGGGCCGGAAAAGTTTGAGAACCACTGGATTAGGCCATTACTTGCTTGCAATCACTGAGGCAACCTGAACTGGAGGAGTAAGTACATAGATCAAATTCTGCTACCCTGGCATTAGAGAGGCTGATAAGGGTTTCAGGTTGGAGAACCTAGATAATACAGTTTCTGACAACCCAGGGTCTGGCACAAATATATCTTATCATTCTGCACTCCTAGAGGAAGAGGTTTGTCCCCACATTGGAGAGCCTGATAATGCTGAAGAACCAGCAGTATGTTTGGCTCTACCTTGGCTTCAGAGGGCAGGCATATCTTTTGCTCATACATCTCTACTGCCCAGTCATAATTCTTCCTTTCAAAGGTCTCTCACACAGAGTGCTTTCGGAGCCGAGCTACATAGTCTGCTCATGGCAGCATAGTTCCAGAAGCATAATCTTTCCACTTCCATCTCTCTGTCATGGTGGCTTGGAATACACACAGTGCATTGTAACATCACCACATTGTCACTGGTCGTGTTGACAGCAGTGGGGAAACTCACAATGTGATGATACTGAGTCAGATGAGACTGGGTCAATGTCTAACAAGGAACAGGAAAATGAGTCATGGGAATTTTGATTCCAGAAGCAGTCTCATGGTGGGTGTAATATATAGCCAGGCTCTCAGGGAACAAAAGTGATTTTGCATTTTATAATTAAAGGCCCAATCCTATATGGTGATGGCACTTTGGATGAGGGGCTGCTGGTGAAATGTTTGCTGCATCCAACATGCTGTCCCGGTGGAGAGGCCAATTGAGAGGGGTGGGAAGGGAAGGACTTATCTGAATATACTGGCTGCCACATATTATGGGAACCAGGGCTATGCCAGCTCTGTTTCTGGCATAGCTCAGAGAAACCACTGGGGGCATATCCAGCCTGGGACAGGAGTTCAGGATCCGGTGACCACAAGCTCTGCCTTGACCCGCCCCATCCTACCCCCTTCCTGCCCTTTTCCCACTTCTCCAGTGGTGAGGCTGTATAAATGGCTGGTCTTTGCCCTGCTGCCTGTAGTTCATGGCTTTCTGGCTGCTGCAGCAACATCTGTACAGCAGCTGCCAGTGAATTGGCTTCCACAATGGCAGCACTCCCTTCACACCAGTGTACCTGGCAGAATGCCAGTGTTCTGGGAGCACTGTGTGGGCTATAAGTGTGCAAAGAGAAAGTCCCTAGGGCAGTGGTTCTCAAACTCTCTGGGAGAGTTTGAGAGCCACTAAGTACTTGTGTGGGCGGGGGGTAAGGCAGAGGCGCGATCCCCAGGATTGCACCGCCTAGGGGAGCTGCAGGGGCTTGGGTGCACTTACCCAAGCCTCCTGCAGCCTCCCCAGACTGCGGGGAGCCCGGTGGGACCTGCAGCAGGGCTCCCTGCAGCAGTGAAAGTAAATGCGGAGCGATCGCGCCCTGCCTCCGCTGAAGCGGAAGAACATAAGAACAGCCCCACTGGATCAGGCCATAGGCCCATCTATTCCAGCTTCCTGTATCTCACAGCGGCCCACCAAATGCCCCAGGGAGCACACCAGATAACAAGACATCTGCATCCTGGTGCCCTCCCTTGCATCTTGCATTCTGACATAGCCCATTTCTATAATCAGGAGGTTGTACATGCACATCATGGCTTGTAACCCATAATGGATTTTTCCTCCAGAAACTTGTCCAATCCCCTTTTAAAGGCATCCAGGCCAGATATCATCACCACATCCTGTGGCAAGGAGTTCCGCAGACCGACCACACGCTGAGTAAAGAAATATTTTCTTTTGTCTGTCCTAACCCTCCCAACACTCAATTTTAGTGGATGTCCCCTGGTTCTGGTGTTATGTGAGAGTGTAAAGAGCATCTCTCTATCCACTTTATCCTTCCCATGCATAATTTTTTATGTCTCAATCATGTCCCCCCTCAGGCATCTCTTTTCTAGACTGAAGAGGCCCAAACGCTGTAACTTTTCCTCATAAGAAAGGTGCCCCAGCCCAGTAATCATCTTAGTTGCTCTCTTTTGCACTTTTTCCATTTCCACTATGTTCTTTTTGAGATGTGGCGACCAGAACTGGACACAATACTCCAGGTGTGGCCTTACCATCGATTTGTGCAACGGCATTATAATATTAGCCATTTTGTTCTCAATACCTTTTCTAATGATCCCAAGCATAGAATTGGCCTTCTTTACTGCTGCCGCACATTGGGGTGACACTTTCATTGACCTGTCCACCACCAAGATCTCTCTCCTGATCTGTCACAGACAGCTCAGAACCCATCAGCCTATATGTGAAATTTTGATTTTTTGCCCCAATGTGCATGACTTTACATTTACTTACATTGAAACGCATCTGCCATTTTGCTGCCCATTCTGCCAGTGTGGAGAGATCCTTCTGGAGCTCCTCACAATCACTTCTGTTCTTCACCACTCGGAAAAGTTTGGTGTCATCTGCAAACTTTGCCACCTCACTGCTCAACCCTGTCTCCAGGTCATGTATGAAGAGGTTGAAGAGCACCGGTCCCAGGACAGATCCTTGGGGCACACCGCTTTACACTTCTCTCCATTGTGAAAATTGCCCATTGACACCCACTCTCTGTTTCCTGGTCTTCAACCAGGTCTGAATCCATGAGAGGACATGTCCTCTAATTCCCTGAAAGTTGAGTTTTTTCAGTAGCCTTTGTTGAGGGACCGTGTCAAACGCCTTCTGAAAGTCCAGATATAATGTCCACGGGTTCTCCCGCATCCATGTGCCTGTTGACCTTTTCAAATAATTCTAAAAGGTTTGTGAGGCAAGACTTGCCCTTACAGAAGCCATGCTGATTCTCCCTCAGCAAGGCCTGTTCATCTATGTGTTCTGAGATCCTATCTTTGATGAGGCATTCCACCATCTTACCCGGTATAGATGTTAGGCTGACCAGCCTATAGTTTCCCGGGTCCCCCCTCTTTCCCTTTTTAAAGATTGGCATGACATTTGCTATCCTCCGATCCTCTGGCACTGTGGCCGTTTTGAGGGACAAGTTGCATATTTTAGTCAAGAGATCAGCAACTTCATTCTTTAATTCCTTAATAACTCTTGGCTGGATGCCATCAGGGCCTGGTGACTTATTGATCTTTAATTTATCAATGAGGTCTGAAACATCTTCTCTTTTAACCTCTATCTGACTTAACTCCTTGGTCAGGAGGGGCCGTTCGGGCAGCGGTATTTGCCCAAGGTCTTCTGCCATGAAGACAGATGCAAAGAACTCATTTAATTTCTCTGCCATCTCTAAGTCTCCTTTTATCTCCCCTTTCCCTCCCTCGCCATCCAGAGGGCCAACCGCTTCTCTGGTGGGTTTCCTGCTTCTAACATATTTGAAGAAGCTTTTATTATTCCCCTTAATGTTGCTGGCCATGCATTCCTCATAGTCTCGCTTGGCCTCCTGCATCACCTCCTTACATTTCTTTTGCCATAGTTTATGTTCCTTTTTATTCTCCTCATTAGGGCAAGACTTCCATTTATGGAAGGAAGCTTCCTTGCCCTTTACAGCCTCTCTAACTTGGCTGGTTAGCCATGCGGGCACCCTCCTTCCTTTGTGGTATACACTTCCGTTGGGCCTCTGTTACTGTTGTTTTAAGCAGCCTCCATGCACTCTGGAGAGATTGGACTCTTTTTACCTTCCCTTTCAACCTCCTTCTAACCAGCCTCCTCATTTGAGGAAAGTCTGCCCGTCGGAAGTCAAGGGTTTTTGTGAGAGATTTGTCCAGTATTCTTCCCCCGACGTGCATGTCGAAACGGATCACAGCATGATCACTCGGCTCCATAACATTGACATCTCTTACCAGGTCCTGAGTACTGCACAATATTAAATCCAGAGTCATCTGTCCTCTGGTGGGCTCCATGACTAGCTGCTCTAAGGCACAGTCATTTAACATGTCAAGGAATCCGGTCTCCTTTTTGTGACCAGAACACAAATTGACCCAGTCTATATGAGGATAATTGAAGTCCCCCATGATTACAAGTCTCTCCTTGTCACCTCCCTGATCTGTTTCCTCATTTCAAGGTCCCCTTCTGGTTTCTGGTCTGGAGGACGATAGTATGCCCCCAGTATTACATCACTCCTGTGGCCTGGTAATTTACCCACGGAGATTCTATGGTGGAGTCGGACCCGCCTTTAATCTCGACTTTGCTGGATTCTATCCCTTCCTTAACGTAATCGGCCACCCCACCTCCAACACACCCCTCCCTGTCCCTCCTGTAGAGTTTATAGCCCGGGATTGCGGTATCCCACTGATTCTCCGCATTCCACCAGGTTTCCGTTATGCCCGGAAGTGGAGCGTGATCGCTCCGCATTTAATTTAGCTGCTGCGGGGAGCCCTGCTGCAGGCTTTTTGCCGGGCTCTACGCAGCCTGGGGAAGCTACAGGAGGCTTGGGTAAGTGCACCCAAGTCCCTGCAGTCCCTGGGCGGTGCGATCCTGGGGATCATGCTGCTGCCTCCTCCCTGCCTCCAGGCTGCCCCTGCCTCTTAAGGGGGCAGAGGCCAGGGCTCACAGGCTGGGGCATTGCAACGCCCCAGTTTGAAAAGCCCTGCCCTAGGGATTAGTCCTTTATCCAGTAATGTGCAGAAAGGGTCTGCAAGGTGGAAACAGGAGAAGGCATGGAAGCAGTTTCTCCATAACATACTTGAAAGTTCCTTCTCATAAATCATACCTCTTGTTCTCAATTTTGTGTCGTCCCCCCTTCTACACCTATTGGCCACACTCATTCAGCTCACAATGAATAAGGATCCCATAGAATGCTGTTTCCCATGATACTTAAGGGCAGCTTGTTACCTTTTGTACTGAACCTTGCTGCCGCCCTTGATTTTCATAGCAGGGGAGTTATTCAGAATGACTGATGTCACTGCCACAAGCTGATCAGCTGGGGCGGCAAAATCTCTTGGGTTACAAGGAGACCGTTAGATCACTAGCAGCAACGGTAAGTGACGGTGTGTGGCTTCAATCAACGCTGCCATCCCTTAACCACTTTTACTTGGCACTCAGCCTGCTTTTAATGGAATGTGACCCACATCTGGGAATGAGCTCATCTGTAATCCACTTAATAGAGCTGTATGAGTAAGATTCTGATGCTAGAGCTACAGTCTTTTTTTCTCTCCTAGTGATTACTTTGCTTAGTATTGTGGTTGGGGAAGGATGTGAAATCTGATGTGCTGCTTAATACGTTTTCTCACTATTCTGTAAAGAACACATGGAGCTTTGAAGTCATTCCCTGATGAAACCCAGAAGTTTGGAATGATCTTTTAATCATTTTATTTTGCAGGAGTTACAGCCCTATCCTACCTGAACCCCCCTGCCAATGCAGCCATGCCGCTGGAGTGTTCGCTGCACCCTGCAGGAGGCAGGCATTTGCAGAGGTCTTCTCTGATTAAGGTAGTGGTTGCTAGACTTTTTGGCCAGAGGGCCACATCAAATATTTGGCATGGTGTTGAGGGCTGGAAAAAAAATTTAAATATAAAATTTAAATAAATGCATTAGAGATGGTACTTAGATGTATGAATAATGAATGAACGGGCACAACTTTCCAGGATTTCACCAAGCACCCACCACAAAATAAAGCACATACTCAAATGGACTGACATTCCCCCACCACCCAAGCAGTTTACTTAAATATACAGAAGAAAATACCTCAGAACAGTTTCATCACAGGAAACACCCGGAGCATGTTCTGAGGGCCAGGGAGGCCTCCATGATCCTCAGAAAGACTTCAGAGGGCACAGAAAGTTACTTCTGGTTTTTTGGAAAAACCAGGAAGTGATGTTTTTAGACCCTCAGAAACCCTCCAGATGCGGAATCTCCATGTTCAGTCGAGTGGGCCAGTGGCTAACAGGGGACCTGAGGCTAGCCGTGGGCCAGACAGAGGCTCGCCGCAGGCTGCATCTGTCCCCCAGGCTAGGTTTGGAGACCCCTGGGCTAAGGGAACATTTGTTCCCTTGCCTGGGTTAAGCCCTTGTTGTCCCACTGGGTTTACTCAAACCTATGCCTGTGATTTAATTGATGTAAGTCTGGGTGGAAAGAGGATCAAAGCTGAGAAGTGGAATAGGATATTGGTGATACCACTGCCACTGACCCCTTCTCAGCCTTGATCAGCCCTCCTTCCTGCCCTGGTCTCCACCCTGTTCCTACCCCTGCCTGCCCTGTTTCACCCACCCTCACCTCCATCCTGCCCCCTCCTCCATGCTGACCTACTGGCAATAGGAGTTGTTGCACAGCCACTAGTGTATGGTTGTGACCACTGGTCAGTTGCAACAGTAGTCCAGCTGCACAAAACTGTGTGTCGTCTTTTGCAATAGCCATAAAGGACCTTGTGCTGCCAAATACTACTTCCAGAATTGCAAGGCTCTAACAGGATTAGGGCCTAAGTGACATTTGGGTTTTATTTTTTTTTAAATGTAGCTGAGAAGAGAGAGGGAAGGAGTTTTTATGATTAACTGTTAATTCTGGCTTATCTAGGACACCGTAGCTTTATGCAGGCATTTGATGTCCATGTTTAGGAGGAGATTGTGACTGTGCCTGCTGGCAACATGCTTGATGTCCACCTGTAGGGAAGCTTATCTGCACAGAGGCTTACACAACGCAACTGTGTAATCAGTAAAACACATTCAATGTACTGGTCTTTCAATTTGGTTCTATCCATATAGGCCACTGTCATTTTCTACCACTGTGTCATGGCACACTGGTGTGCTGCGAGTGGTCCACAGGTGTGCCACAGGAATTTGGGGGAAAGTCATTTATTAGTAGGGCTAATGTGAGCCTCCCACTGGCAGCATGATGCGCCTTGTCAATTGTCAGAAACCTGATGGTGTGCCTTGACCATTTTAGTGCCTTGTCAGTGTGCCGTGAGATGAAAAAGGTTGAAAATAATTGGTATAGACAGATGGATTCCCCTATGCATGGACACTGGACATGTTGAGGGAGTGGGAGCAGCAAGGAGGTCATCCATTCTCCCTTGCCTCAAATAACCTCACAATGATAACATTCTTATAGCACAATTCTGTTCTGGATTGGACTATCAGGGGCAGGATGTTACAACAGTGGAAGACACTTAAAACCCATAAAATTTTGGGAGTTCTGATGTAATAGGTGGCAGCACTCCCTGGGTGCCACTAGACCTCACCACACCTGCTGGAGAAGGTAAGGAAGCAGGGAGGGGGTGCAACTAGTTGGGGGGTAGAGGGAGGGGGATGAACGGGGGCAGGAAAGCAATGGGAGGTGGTGGTTTCAGTGGCAATGGGGAAAAGGATAGAAGTGGACTCTCAGACCCAGTGTAGTTCTACACATGTTTACTTTGAAGTAAGTAAGTAAGTCCCATTATGTTGGGGCTTACTCCTTGGTAACTGCATATAAGACTGCTGCTTGGCAGCCCAATCCTATGTGTGTCTACTCAGAAGTAAATCTTATTAAGGTCAATGGGGCTTACTCCCAGGAAAGTGTGAATAGGATTGGGCTGTAAGTGAACTAATTTATAAAAATGTTGTAATTGATTTTCTTTTTTTACTGTTAAGATGTACAATAAATCTGGAGAAACAGTACATAGTAATGATTCAACCCACCTTATCACAAATACATCTCCTGTCTTGGACATCCAATTCCTAATTGACTTCTTGCTGAAAGCTATTCCTGTCCCACTCACTGCTTCTGCTTTTATTTCTCTATTATTCTGCCATTTCCACTTTAAAAAGGAAAGAGAAAAGAGAGAGGGGTGGAAATGAGGGGGAGTAGTCATTCACTCTCCAGGCAACATTGTCTGGGCCATTGTTTTCTTAAGAATCACTGTATGTTCTTTTGAAAGCAATTCATAGTTGTTCCCATTCCAGATGAAAATCTTGAGCCATATAGGCAGTTCATGACCAGAAAATTGGGTGTGGTTTGCAGGAGTCATGGACTGGGATTTCATCATTCTATCCAGCTTTATCATCCTTCTCCCTGTACTCATATTGTGACTTATCTCCTTGTGTGCCTGATTGCAGAGGACATTGTATACATGTTCTATATTGATTCCAAATTGATTGATGCTCCAGCCCAGGAAATAGGTGGGAATGTGATTGTACAACTTACACTGTGTCTTTTATGGCATTTGTGGGGATTTTTTTTTTTTTTTTTTGTGGGTAGTGTTAGACAAGCAATACATGCAATCCTTAAGGACAAATATTTCAACAAGTTCACTGATGATTTCCTGATTTAGAGACCAATTCACCATTAAAAAAAGGAAGCTAGTCTAAGGTCTTTTTTTTTTTTAAGACTATAATGAGCCTGTTACCCTGCACATGCCCAATCTCATCTGATCTTGGAAGCTAAGCAGGGTCAGGCCTGGTTAGTACTTGGATGGGAGACTGCCTCGGAATACCGGGTGCTATAGGTTTATGCCAGACTAAAGGTTGCCAGCCAATGAGCCATGTGCATGGTGAAGTAAGAGGATGCAACTCCATCTAGCTCCAGACTGCTTTGGAGTCTCCTGTCTTACCACCTCATCTAAGATGAAGCTCACACAATGGAGTGTGGCTTCTAGCAACTGGTGTGGTCCCTGCAGCTGAGATCATAGGAACACAAGAAGCTGCCATGTGTTGAATCAGACCATTTGCTCGGTATTGTCAACACAAACTAGCAGCAGCCCTCCAAAGTTTGAGACAGAAATTTTTCTCTGTCTTATCTGGAATGCTGGAACTGGAACCTGATTTGAACCCTTGCATGCCCTTCTGTGTGCAAAACATGTGCTGATGCACTGAGTTATGATTCCTCTCCAAATGATAAGGCAAGTGGCAGTGGGCAAACTCACTTCGGTTCAGTAACTACAAACTTTCTTGGTGACCATTTGGAAAGCAGCTGTTTTCTTAGAATGCACTCCTGGCTCGTAGCATTGGTACATGGGAACTGATGGTGCATCATGCATGTGCCATTGGAATAACTCCTGTGAGTTGTAATTTCCAGCATCAACCAAACCAGAGAAATTCAACTACTATCTCCTCCCAAAACAATCACACCTAAGTATTTTTAAAAGTCCTTTAGATCACTAAACAAATAAGTGCTTTGTGAGGTGACCTGGTAATTTAGTTCATAGCAAATACAGAGAACTTCAGCAAGCATGAGGGGTGTCTGATCTGCTGACTGTTCACTGTTCCTGTGCATTATTTCAGTTTACATTCTGGGCTAGAGTAAAACTTTATGAAGGATAATGATGTGTGATTCATGAACAGCTGAGTATTATAAGCTGGACAGGTTTGTATTTCTGAGCCAAGTAATTATGAACTTTGGCAACATCACTAAACACAAGGGATCTTCCCATCAGGATCTTCCAGGATTCTTCCCACCATTATATCCTTGCTTTCCTCCTCTGCCATCCAGCCATCTTCTTTCAACATAATATGCAAACAAAATTGAGGCAACATGAGGAAATCTTATTGAGGCAGAGTAGGACTAGGATACTGAATCAAAAAACAGTTTAATGTCCTCTTTTTCCTTTAATGCAGGTGAAGCTTGTCTGTTGTGTTTTTTCTTGCACTGGGAAAGGCTCCCCCAGAGTGTTTCTCTTAAAATAGTTAGAGCTGTTTGTTTAGGGTGAGTGAGGACCCAATCCTATTCAATTTTCCACTGCTGGTCCTGATGTGTCAGTGGGGTGTGCTGCATCCTGTGGTGGAGAGGCAGTCACTGGGGGCTTCTTAAAGTATAGAAACATGTATTCCTATACTACAGGGCTGCATTGTAGCTACACTGGAACTGGAAAGTTAGATAGGATTGGGCCCTTAGATAGTTTTACAGTCTAACTCAGTGGTTCCCAACATTTTTTCAGTTGTGTAACCCCTGACAGTCCATTTCCAAAGACTGTACCCCTCATATTAGCAACATTTTCTAATGTATATTGTTGCTGTTTTTCAGATTTATATGTTTTCAACTACTGCTCCGTATTTGATAATACACAAATTGATGACAGGAAACTAGCAGTTGCTAGGGCTTTTGCAGCCAGCTAGCTGCCTTCCTGTCTGCTTTGCCAGCCCTGCAAGACATTCTAATACAGGCCTGCCTTTTTCTGCCATTATTCTGTTCTTTTCAAGTACCCCAACTTTCAAGTACCCTTGGGAGTACATGAACCCCATGTTGGGAACTACTGGTCTAACTGAATACAACGGGCTTCTGAGTAAGGTAAATAACACTATTTTCAAACACCTCTAACAATAGCCTCTAAGTTTCACTTTGGGCTCACCTTTAGACCACAATCATAGTCACACTTACCTAGGAGTAAGCTTTATTGCAGGTGGTGGCATTTATAACCAAGTAAATATTCACAGACTTGGGTTGCATAGCTTGCAATCCTAAACACATTTACAAGAGCGTAAGACTCATTGTGCTCAGTAGGGCTTACTTCTGAGTAAACATGTTTAAGGGTGCAATGAACAACAGATGGTGTTGCCTTGCTGAGAGCCCTTTTGAAATGCAAAGGTGGTAGTGTAAATGTGTGTGTTTAAATACACATACAGAAAACAGTAAATCTTGGAGAGATTTGGAGCTGAAAAGAAAATTTAGAAGTTCATCTAAGGTGCCACTCCAGATCTACCATAGTACTTAGAGTTGCCAACTAACCAGAAAAAATGGTGTGGTCTGTTTCTTTCCCTTTAAGCAGTTTGTTCTCTAGAAATCAGCAAATTAAGCTATTTAATGGCATGAAGCATTATCATCTAATCTTAGATAGATAGATAAGACCTTTATTGGAATACATAACAAACACAACCACACAACAAAGAGAACAGTAGTGAGTATTGTTAGCTTTGTGTTCTGAGGGAAGCAGAACCACAGCTTACAAGTTGGTTCAGGGAGCAGGTGTAGATTGCTGAGTCAGCAGAATCAGCAGGCACCTGGGACTCACACACCTTGGGTTTGACCAAGCCAGCACTGATTGGCTAAGCTGACTACATAAGGTTAGTCTGCTGGAGCTTCCAGTGCAGCAGTAGGGGAGTTGATGGAGATAACTGAGGAACTGCTGCCAGTGACTGAGGAGGCTGGATATTGTATGTATATGTTATTACTGACTTATGGACTGAACCTTTGACTGTGTATTGTTGGAAACTGATTTGGATTTGTTATACTTGGACTGACTGCTCTACGTGCTGACTCTTGGACTGTTTACTGACTACTCTACTTGTGATATCCCTTGCTCAGATACATCTGCTGAAAGTACTCTGCTGTATTTGCTGTTTTTCTTGCAACCTGCTCACATTGGGACAAAGCAGGGACCAACACCAACCATCCTATACAAAATTTAACCTTAACAAGTATAAGCCTATGATATATAAGGATACATAACATCTAAATAAATCAGGTATATTTGTCCCAAGTAGAATATACTGGCCTAACATATAGAATATACTGGATAGCCTCTCATGGGTCTAATTGCCACCAGCAGCTACAGATAGACTACCACTCTCTATGTTATAGGACTGAAAACATCATTCAGTCCTTATGGCTTATCACAGCCATCAAGAATTTTGAAACAGTTTTCAATCATCTAATCATGTCAGAAGGTCAAAGTTATGTTAAAGGCACAGTTACAGAGACTAGCTGCAAACTTGGCAACCCTAAATACATTGAACTGAAGATTTCATTTAACTGCTTCATACATGCAAGACTTGCAATGAACAGAGAGGAGACAGCAGCAGTCTACATTTCCCTTCTATTCCCCTAGGAATATGGGGATTTGGCTGCACAAAGATTAGGTTGAAAATAAGCTCAGTATTCAAAGGACAGATGGCCATGGACCACCTGCCATCCCTGACATGCTCATTTCAGAATCTGAAAGTTGTGTGTTTATTAGAGCAGAAGGTTGCCTCCTGCAAATGCCCACCACTGCAAAACAGTGGCTAAAGGAGATGGCTGCAGCCCTGAACACCCAACACTGCCATCACTAGCGTTCGCGTCACCCAGTGCAGGATGCCAGCAGGTCACCCCCCATGCAGTGGGTGGGGCAACAGCCGAGGTGGAGGGTGTGGTAATGTACCATCACTCCGCCCCCACTGGTTTCTTGGCTGTACCATTTGATAGAACAAAGATAGAACACATTCTGCATGAAATTATGCATTGATTGATATATAACATGATGGTATTATTCTTCCAAATTATGATTTTAGTGATTTTGGTCACTAATAATGTCACACACACCCCAGGGTGCCAACTTACTAACACCTTATTGGAGCACTTCTAAAACTGGGACCCACTTTTTAGAATGACAATCTGTCCAAGACCCACCAGAAGTGATGTCATGGTGGAAGTGACATCATCAGGCAAATAAAAATAAGTATAAATAATTAAAGTAAAACATAATTAAATAAGCAGAAGCCAACCCTGTTCCACCAAGTGAATTTGCTCTGTAGCCTGCCTGCTACCAAAATCATAAGGTTTTCAGCCCTACCCTGTTCAATTTAAGAACTTCTGTTTAAACCAGATCACTGTCAGGATCCACCTGGCTTTGCAAGTCTCAAAAAGGTTCACCTTATCAGCTGAAGCCTCTGTTTTGATCCTTTTTAGTGGAGGGGGGAGGCTGCCTTCTGGAGTACTTGTTTAGCTCCAGGTGCATAGGATCAGGACCATTCTGGTAGCCTTGCACTCTCCTTCACCTGATCTTCCACACCAGCCAAGGCACATTTGCTTACTCACAAGTAAACTCAACCGTGAGGCTTAGTTTTCTTTCCATAGGGCTCAATACATTCATCTGCTTGAAGGGAGGGACTTTCTTCTCAGGTGTTTTTGGGGGCTGCATTCATTGGATCAGGACCGTTCTGGTGTCATTGGATTCCACTCAGCCTGCCCTTTTTGATGGACTAATGCAAATTCACCTACTCACGAGTAAATGCACGATACAGCTCGCTTTCACTTTCCATAGGGATCCATGCATTTTTTGTTCTCCAGTTTTGTGGCCTTAACTTTTGATAGAAAGGAGAGATTTCACCCTGGGTTTTTGCATTGCATTCCACTCAAAATTCCACATCCAACGGTATATAATATGATGGGGTTACTCTGAACCACTGCAATTTTAGCGCGTCACCCCCCTGTACGCGTCAGCCGGTGCGGCCCGCAACCCCCCCACCCCTCTAGCGATGCCACTGACCCCCAATCTCCCTTCAGAGCCACTCAGACATTTGGGGACATGGAAAGAAGGGCAGGCAGTTTTATCTTCTAAAATGGTAGGTTCTGGTGCTCAAACTGGTGTGGAATTCAAACTTTGCTGCTGAAGCCACTAGCCATCATTCCAGATGTGTGTGGACTGGTTACGAGTGTTCTGTGCAGAAAGGCACTCTGTGCATGCTCAGAAACAAGTTTTAGAACAAAACAAGTTCTTCAGCTGGCTGCTTCTATTTAAGAGATAAAGCAATGGGGCATTGCAAAATGTAGAAGAAATCAGAAGACATACTTCTCTTTCCAGTTTAAATTCAGAGAGACACAATAATTCTATTCAGAGCTCATAATTTGAGAAATCATTACCTGATTGTGTTTCTTTGTCCTTCATCAAGACACTTTGGAGTCAAGTTTCACTCTAGCACCTATAGTCATTATAAACATAGGTAGATCACGGGGTGGTTGGGGACACAGAGTGGAAGGTTGTTGGCACGCCTCTCCTCCCACTGTAGCAGCAAACACTGTACTTGGGGAAACACCCTCTCCTGATCACAGATGCTGGGCACCCATCATTCAAGATCACAGGAAAGAAAATTCAGAAAGAAAAGCCCAGAAGAACATTTCCAGTGTACTCTCAGTCTTGTCAGTTGCTTACCCTCCCTCCGTTTTCCAAACTTACCACATCTCAGGAATATTTAGGAAGGCAAATGGTTGACAAGATGCCTGACAAAAACTCATCCTAACTTTCCATCTTTCTGCTGAACCTTCCTTGGAAAATGGAGGATATTATACCCACAGTTTCTTCAGTCAGATACTTGTGGGCCACAAAGTCATGACAATATAAATTTGATCCTTCTCACATGCTAAGTTAACGTTGTGAGCTAATTTGAATTAAAAATTGGGAAGAAACCCTCCCCCCTTTACTGGAAGGCCTGGACCAGACAGGTTGTTTTTGTATTGGCTCAATTAATTATTCATGACCAAGAGTTCCTTTCATTTTCTAGGCTGAAGGTTTGCTATGATTTGCTGTTTTCGGATGAATGGCAATACAGGCATGCGCCGCTTAACAACCATTCACTTAACAATGGACCGCATATGTGACTGTGGTCAAAGGACAAAGATGCACTTAATGAGGCAATTGCATCTCCCATAGCCTGCAGCAGAGTGACTGTTTACACAACAGAGAGGCTCTTAATGCAAAGAAGAGGCAATCTATCTTCAGTAGCCTTTGCAGCCAGCTAGTGCCTGGCAGGGAATGTCTGTTACACAACAAAGGCACCTCAGGGTAGTGTGCAGTGTATACCTTCCCTACTTTTTGTCTTCACAACAACCCTGTGAAGTAGGTGAGACTGAGAGATAGTGACTGACCCAAGGTCACCTTGAAAGTTTTACTGCTTAGCAGGGATTTGAACCTGGAGCCTAAACCCAACACCAGAACCACTACAGATGCCCCTTAATAAATATGCTATCCCATGACTTAGAGAATTATGGAATACAGAGTTGAATTACTATCTCAATGGTTCCCAAACTTTTTAGCACTGAGACTTACTTTTTTAAACGACACTGTACCGGAGTCACCTGGATTTACCAGACTTTTAAAAAAGGAAACCTAGAAAGAGATAATATTTTATTTATAAGTAATAAAAAAACCCCAAAAAATGCTCAAACATTTATCTCCCTATATTTACATGTGCTTGCAAACTGCAGGATCTGAGCTCTTTGCAGGGTCATTAGCAGCTACAGTATCTGATTTTTCATTAGCCTCAGAGCTTGAGGCAATTAGTTATCTGATCTTTTCAGCACCCTTTGGCAACCCACCAAAAATCAGGTTGTGACCTACCAGCTGGTCCTGACCTACAGTTTGGGAACCACTACCCTATCTTATATAATCAATGGAAAATGGCTTTAACTAGTATAACAGCAATATCTATGGATCTCAAAATTGCAAAGAATTCAACAAAAATAATTTTCAGGGTCTACTGGACACCATGTCTTCATACTAAGATTAAAGAATCTAATTGGTTGAGTTTCAATTTATCTGGAGCATCATTAAGCATAGGATGTGGTCTTGTACAGTGATATGATCTTTTTTGGGAAGGAGTTAATTTGCCATGTTAATTCTGTAAGACATCAAAACACTGATATTTGATGATACTTACATTTCTTTTGAATTATTTGCCTATTTCATGGAGGTTAGCTGCCAGACAGCTAAAATGGACTCTTCTTGCCCTGTCTATTGCTAAAAGATATTACAACTCTGTAAGGATAACTGCCCCCTATTATTATTATTCAGTGAACTGGGGACCTTTTGATTGTTTTTATTTAGGTTTTTTATAGTTAGTTATTTTTTGCTGGCCAGAATAAATTTGCAAACTAAATAAGGCGTTGACATTCATCCATTTTTTACATTCGTCCATGCTCTGGTTCCTAACTAGATGAAAGTGTATTACTGTATTCCATTTGATATTATATTTTTTTTTTCTTTCTGTGGATTTTAGGCTTTGGAGTTTGTTTCTGTTTGTTCACTAATAAGGAAGAAAGGGACAAAAAATGAAGGCTTCTGAGCATGCTGAGTCACCCTTGTTTGGTTAGCAAAATATTTCTGGATGCCTCATATCCATCAGTCTAAAGTGGTTTTAAAGACTGTGCCTGGGATGCCACCTTCTCCAGGGGCTTTATTGTTTGATAACAAGGCTATCAACTCTTCTGCTGCTACACCTGAGACAGTAAGCCATAAATCAGTAGTGAGAGAGCCATCAGAAAAGTTCAGAAAAGGACTCTGAAGAGCCTTGTTGAATGTAGCTAGAAAATGAAGTTCATACTCTGAATTAGAAATGCTAGATAATAACAAACTATTATACTCATGGCAGCCCTTACTAATTTAATTCCAGAACATTTACTGTCTTTTGATTGCATAGCCAAGTCCAGGCATGGCTATAAATATCTCTGATAAGTAATCGTTTTAGGATTAATTTGCTTAATCAACTTACAAAATAGTAATGGATTGACAGACTTAATTTGAAGCATACTACTTTAGTATTCTGCTGTGAGATACATTGCTGCCCATTTATAGAAAGCTTTTGCTGGAGAGTGTGAGAGAAAGTTAATGGGTGCTTTTTTTATCCTGTGAGATATCCTGCTACTGTTGAGGTACTTTTCAAGTAGGGAGACCACATAGAGTGAAGAACAGAGTGCCCATACCTTTAACCATTGTATAGAAGAGGGAATTTTGGCAGGTGCAGCTTTTTAAACTCTTCCATGTTGAGTGGAACCTGCCAAAATTCCCTCTTCTATACAATGGTTAAAATATAGGCACTCTGCCCCCCTTTGTATTTCATAACCCTATTTATAATACCCACCTCAGACAAATTTCTTCTATGTTTTAATTGGTAGTTCCTGGAGGAGAAAAAAAGTGTCATGAAGCATTCATACAGCCCACATTTGTTTTCTACTGCCAGAGTTACCATAGGGACAGCAGCAAACCTTCCATTGATTCAAAGGGGAAAATGCCCCAGGTGCAGAGTTCACGCTCCTTTAGGACTGCATTGGAAGCCTCACTGAGGTTCCTGACATGGTCAGAAACTGTGCCAGAAGCACAGTTTAAGAACCTGGGGAAGCTTCAGTAGGCTTCCTCAGTGTGCCCTGCAGTCACATGAGACTGTGAGCTCCAGGTAAAGGGGGGGGGGTGGCCATCATGGGCCTTTGCCCCAGGATGCCCTAAGGGGAGATCTGCTACTGCTTAGGGGGGTACTTAAAGATTTGCAACAGTGAAGAACCTGCTAAGGTAGCTGTTTCCACCTGAGCAAAAGCAAACCAAATAATATGTATATAGGTGTTACTAGGATATAGGACAATGCACTTCTTTTTTTTCATCAAGATCACAGTACAGGAAAGTAGACTCCCCACCACTGCCCATTCTCATGAGGATGATCACATTCAGTCATGCTAGAGTTCTTCCATCTTCTTCAGTTTAATGGGAAAGCAGATCGTTCTGTAGTGAAAGAAGCATTATGGGAAGAGGTGGGAAAAGCCCAGCTCTGATAATTTTCCAAGATAGTATTATCTTTATCTTTCCTTTCACTTCCAAAATGTTTACACCCTTCTGAAGCAACTGTCTGAATTATTTTATTTAGTTACCCAGTGGTTTCGCTCTACAGGTGGGTTCCACACCCGTTCCTGGCTAATATGGGACATAGTGAGAGTCTGCTACTACTGCTGCTTCTCTCTGTCAGAGTCAATGGGAATGCTTATTAACCGATTCTGGAGAAGTAGTGTACAGTCTTTCTTCAGTGCTATTTTACAATTCCTAGTGGTCCTTTCTGCTGATGCAGCATCAGGGGCTAAGGCTTCTTGGATCAAATGGCACTGAAGATAGGCTGCTATACAGCTGCTCTCCACCATCATCCAGAGGAGCAAGATGGTGCTCCTCTTTCATTGCTGCCTCTCTAGCTACAGGTGGCAACATGATGGAGGATTTGCATTCATCTACTGCTCAGTTCCTGAGAACCATGGGGAGGTAGCTTGCATACACCCATATCTCCCAAAGCATGGGGGATTGCACCATGGGGGGGGGGGAATTGCAGGGTGTCTGCTTCAGGGTCCTCCCAAATCTGGAACTGTCTTGACCCTATCTTTCAGCCTCTAAAGGGCTAGAATGAAACAGCTCAAGAATCAGCTCTAGTTAATAAAGCCCACTTCTTCAAGAACACAAAAACATCTGCTACTAGTCTTAGATTAGACTTGGAAGAGCCAGGCTCAAATCCCTCTCAGCCATGAAGCTTCCTGGGTGACCTTGGGCCAGTTGTTATCTCTTAGTCTCACCTACCTCACTTGGTTGTTGTGAGGATGAAAGGAGGGAAGGAACCATGTACACCACCCTGAGCTCCTTAGAGACGAGTGGTATAAAAATGTGAAAAATTAATGTTTGTTTTCTATTAAAAGGGTTGCTTGAATACAGTTACTAGCAGACAAACAAGTATTCCACAAATAATTTCAGAAATGCCTTTTTTGAGCCAAGTAAGATGAAATTGTTATTATGTCTTTTATGTTGATGAAATGCTAATATTGCCTTTGGACTCAGGGATAAGCTTAGTCCTCATGCATATGCCTGACTGGCCACTGCCTGGAGCATAGCAGACTCTTTTGCAAACTCTCAGTGCAGGATGGATACATTTCTTGGATAAAACAAGAATATTTTTTAAAAAGAAGCAGGCAAAAATAGCCCTAATAGGTTGTTTGGGTGGAGATAGGTGTACAGGTTACTTGGGTGGATGCTTTTCTTCCATGCTTAGCTAAAATGGACTTATTAATCCAGACTCCAAGAACTTGCAGGTTCCAAAAATCCTTTCATTTCATCAATTTCAATGTAGGTCTGTCCAGCCCCAAATCCCCTGGTGCCTGAGCTGGTGTGCCAAATGTTGCTACCCCTTACCTGATGATGCATACACTTCTGCTCCAGAAGTGGGTTGGAAAAGGAAGAGGGGGGTGGAAGAGGGTGAAGCTTTCTTCAAAACTTCCTCTTCAATTCTATTCCCCTCTTCCTTTTTCAATCCAAGGAGCAGGGGGAGTGTAGTGGAAATGCGCAAGATCCTTTGAGAAGATAGGGTGCGGTATCAACAGTGGCCCCTTGCTCTGGCAGCAAGCATAGGGTTAACCCCAGGACTCTAACTAGCAGTGGGTATGCTGCACTGCTGCAGGCACTAGAGGCAACCAGGTCATTAAGGCAGTGTTATTCAAACTGTGCAGCAAGGCTCTTTAGGGAGGTGCAAGGAACTCAAAGGAGAGGTGAGGATGTCCTCTCAAAGTGATGCAGTCACACCCCTGGGTAGAATACGAGCCTGTCTTCTGCCCTTAGTCTGTGCTTTTTTTAAAGCAGAAGAAATGGGACTTGCTCAGCTGCTCCCTCCAAGAGTGACTGCAATGACTGCTGCCGCCCCACCCTCTTCTCCCTCCACTCAGAGGCTGCCGCCTTCTGTGTTCCCTGCATATCTTTTCCAAAGCTCTTTGACTCCAACCCCCATCTAGCAAGTACTGAGCATGCTCAGCTTGTAGTCCTTAATCCTCACTGCTCCTTGTCTGCTTGGTTCCTAGTTCCCAGCCTGGGATCGATTCTCATCAAAGTGAAATCTCTCTTTTCAACTCCCTCCTTCTTTCACTCCCCTTTTTTGATCTCCAAACCTTCCTGCTTTCCTCCCCCTCCCCAAATAAAAACTTCCTATTTTACCAGTCATCAGGACTCGTAAAGTTGCTTCCATGCAGTTGGCAAAGGGGGGAGGAGAGACAAGCACACACTTTACTTGGCAGAAAAAGGGTACTGTTTTTAAAGTGATTTATTAATCTTGTTTGACTGAAGAGGAAAGGCTGTATTTTTAAAGTGATGAATCTTGCTATTTGAAGGGAATACTTATCAGCCATTGATGAAGTGATTGGCAGCCCAATCCTATCCACACTTTCCTGGGAGTAAGTCCCATTGACTCTAATGGGACTTACTTCTGAGTAGACATGCATAGGCTTGAGCTGTGCATCTCCTAATATAGGAGACAAATCAGCTTCCTAACCAAACCCTTTTTAGCTCTGATATATTTTCATGTCTATTTTTGTTTTCCCCACCAGCTGCTGGAAAAATTTAATTTCATTAAATTAATAAAGGGTTCAGTCCTATCCAAGGAGAATGGGAGAAATGACTAGTTGGATTGGGGTCCACAGGGGTGTGTGTGTGTAATGTTGGTCAGACTGGTTGTTCAGAAAGTTCATTTGATAAAACAATTCTATTGGTATGCTTACAAAGTTTAAAAAAATGAGTCTTCCTGGACCAGACCAAATCTACCTACTCCGGCATCCTGTCTCCAACAGTGATCAGCAGCTGATCATTTATAAAGCATGTATATTGCTGTGTATTAATAATATATTTTTAAGATCTGCATTTAATTAACCACTTTGTAAACCGCTTTGTGAACTTTTAGTTGAAAAGCGGTATATAAATACTGTTAATAATAATAATAATAAATAATGATATGATTAATGTAATTAATATTAATACAGTTAATATATATTTAATATAATATTATAATATTATATTTAATATGGTAGCTAATATTTCTGGCCACTTCCTGTTTAATGATGTCACTTCCAGCCCTCAGGAACATGATGGGGAGTCATGGCCAACAGCAAGGGGGTCAAGGGAGCCACTGGCCGGAAAGGTTTGAGTACCACTGCATTAAGGGATAAAATCAGTACCTGAAGAAGGGAGAGTTTGGTGGGTGTAGAAGGAAGGAGCTTAGAGAGATTGAGAGAGCAGAAGGAAGGAGCTTGGCAGAGAGAGAGAACTAAACTGATAGATTAATGGACTGGCTGATGGACTACTGAACCTTCTGACTGACCGATGGACTAACTGACTAATAGGCAGATGGGCGAATGGACTTTTGAGGATTGCTGGAGACACTGGAGATTGATGTGTGGCTACCACTCCCAACACCTGCTGAGGACCAAGTTGTTGCTGTGGGGGCTGGAGAAGCTTCTGGCAGGAGAGGTGAGGAAGTAGGACCTCTGCAGGTTGAACAGGCAAGCTACCCTGGTGGTGGGGTCCAATAGTGCTCCGGTGTAGAACAAGGGCCATGTTGTGGAACACTGGGGAGCTAAAGTGGGCATAGGTTCTCTCAGCAAAGCTTGGACTGGGGATCTTGCAAAACATGGAGGAGGAGGAACAGGAAGAGGGTTGATGAAGGTAGGTTCCCCCACTACACTATTGATGGAGGCAGCAGTCTCAGTTAACCTCATGGACCTCATGGCCCATTAATAATTAAATTTGGAATTCCAGGAATTGCTCCTTTACACTTTTCTGGAATTGTCTGACCGGTTCCTTCCAGTTGTTGCCCAGGTGCCAGGCAATAAAGTACATATAGCGCTTAGAGCCATCTGCTTTGTGAGCTGCCAAAATAGAGTCTTGATCTTTTAAAATGGAGCTCAGTAATGCCAATCACTGCAATATGAGTCAGGAAGCTCACAACATTATTCTCCATCCTGCAACTGAGCTGTTCAAGCTAAAAGGATGGTATTCAATTGCTCCAAAAAACCATTTTGGCCACCTTTATTGTCCACTCAGCCATTCACTTGCCATATCTATAGCATTCTCACAGGTGTAACTAGGGCGAAACCTGAGAGGCAGCTGCCCCAGGTGCTACGCCAAGAAAGGGTGGGGTGCATGAATGCCCCTCTGGCTCTGCCCTAGTTGCAGAGGAGATGCTGGAGGCTTTGCACCCCATTCCTTCTCCATAGTCTCCACAGAAGAAAGACCAGGGGATGTGAAGCTGCTGCGGTGAGCACTCCCTTTTCCAGGGAGAACTCAGAAGTTACTTCATGATGTCATGTGATGCTGTGATGTCACTGCCCGGACAACAGGGCAGTGCGTTACACCTCTAAGCATTCTCCTATAGATCCTTTCTGAGACGGGGTCTACAATTACAGCTTGAGCAAGCAGAAGAATACATGTAATGCAGCCATGACTTCCTTTCAGTGGTGAGCCATGTCCCATTTTTGTCACTCTTTTGTGTTTGTCTAAAGGGAAAGATCTGTCATGGTGCATTTTATAAAATTGTGTGTACAGTTTTCAATATCTCAAATCACATACAGTGGAGACAATCAACTTTTTATGTTGTGAGGATGTCAGGAATTCCAGGGCTTGAGGTGGGAATCTTAGGTTCTACCACTGAAACATAACATTGTGAGTTACCATGGATTCTCTGTGATCAGGCCTCAGAACCTACTCTGATGCACAAAAGAATAGGTGTGCAAAACTAGCCCCTTTGGCAGTAAATATGAAACCTCAGGACTGTCCCTAGACCTAATGTCAGTACAAAGGATTGTGCTTTCAGTCAGGCCTCAGACTGAAAGGCCAGCTATAGCATCATGGTCTAGGTGAGTTGGGATTGGCCTGTGTGGTTACTGAACAGTGTTGCATTATAGATCTGCCCCAATTCAAGTAGGAGTTCCACTCAAGCCATTCATGCTGACTGAGGAGATAATGTATGTTTTGGTGACATCTAGTGATGGCATCAGGGGTCAGCAAGATCAGAAGGCTGATGGCTCAAACCCATCAGAGAGCCCCACTTGACTGGGCCACCCCCTGAACCTTTAGCACCAGTGGCACTGGTTGCACCCAATTTGTCATTTGGGAGTGGTTGGGTGGGTTCCATGGGACAGGTCCAGTGCAGAGATTTGCTTCAGGCTTCTGCAATCCGATTCCAGCACTGGTGACATCATTTTGGTTAAAATTTGCTCAGCTGCAGTTCAGTCAAAAGTAGGTCTGTGCCCACTGGGAACAGCTGCCACCCCATTACCCATGCACAGTGAGTGAACCATGGTTCCATGAGCAATAAACCTATCTCCATGTTACTACCTCCCTTCCCAAGTTTCTATTGACTTTTTTTCTAGCTTTTTCAGTCTTCCTGTGGTGGACCACTCTCCACCAAATCCTACACTGGAGTAAGTTGGAACACAATATGACTAATCTGGGAATCTATTTACACAGGAGAGATAAATCCCTATTGGTCTGCTGTCATGTCCTTTGCATCGGTCATTCTCTCCTAAGTGCACTAAAAATACTTGGGAGGGAAGTTCACATGGAGGTATTTGAAACCATTGGCAGCTCCAGAGCATAACTTGCTTCACCAGTCCTTGGGTGTTAGCCAACCTGCCATGGTCAGACTGAATTCCCATGCAACTGCTGGCTGCTCAGTTGTGAGCACAGAATAAAATGAAATGTTTGTGTGTGACAATATTATCTTAAGAACTCAGTTTTACCATATACATTTCCCCCTTTTTTGACTTCTCTAAAACTAGATACAAGTTATTGTTTCTCACTGAAAATAACAGCATAGCTGTACATTATGATTTGTTCATATTATATATTCTGATGTGTCAATACAATGTTTGACAAAGGTAAGAATGTAACTATTATTGTATTGGCAACCTTCAGACTCGAAAGACTATGGTATCGCGCTCTGAAAGGTGGTTCTGGCACAGCGTCTAGTGTGGCTGAAAAGGCCAATCCGGGAGTGACAATCCCTTCCACACCGGGAGCAAGTGCAGTCTGTCCCTGGTCTGTCTCCCTGGCTATGGGCCTTCCTTCTTTGCCTCTTTGCCTCAGACTGCTGGCAAAGTGTCTCTTCAAACTGGGAAAGGCCATGCTGCACAGCCTGCCTCCAAGCGGGCCGCTCAGAGGCCAGGGTTTCCCACTTGTTGAGGTCCATCCCTAAGGCCTTCAGATCCCACTTGCAGATGTCCTTGTATCGCAGCTGTGGTCTACCTGTAGGGCGCTTTCCTTGCACGAGTTCTCCATAGAGGAGATCCTTTGGGATCCGGCCATCATCCATTCTCATGACATGACCGAGCCAACGCAGGCGTCTCTGTTCCAGCAGTGCATACATGCTAGGGATTCCAGCACGTTCCAGGACTGTGTTGTTTGGAACTTTGTCCTGCCAGGTGATGCCGAGAATGCGTAGGAGGCAGCGCATGTGGAAAGCGTTCAGTTTCCTCTCCTGTTGTGAGTGGAGAGTCCATGACTCGCTGCAGTACAGAAGTGTACTCAGGACGCAAGCTCTGTAGACCTGGATCTTGGTATGTTCCGTCAGCTTCTTGTTGGACCAGACTCTCTTTGTGAGTCTGGAAAACGTAGTAGCTGCTTTACCGATGCGTTTGTTTAGCTCAGTATCGAGAGAAAGAGTGTCGGAGATTGTTGAGCCAAGGTACACAAAGTCATGGACAACCTCCAGTTCATGCGCAGAGATTGTAATGCAGGGAGGTGAGTCCACATCCTGAACCATGACCTGTGTTTTCTTCAGGCTGATCGTCAGTCCAAAATCTTGGCAGGCCTTGCTAAAACGATCCATGAGCTGCTGGAGATCTTTGGCAGAGTGGGTAGTGACAGCTGCATCGTCGGCAAAGAGGAAGTCACGAAGACATTTCAGCTGGACTTTGGACTTTGCTCTCAGTCTGGAGAGGTTGAAGAGCTTCCCGTCTGATCTGGTCCGGAGATAGATGCCTTCTGTTGCAGTTCCAAAGGCCTGCTTCAGCAGGACAGCGAAGAAAATCCCAAACAAGGTTGGTGCAAGAACACAGCCCTGCTTCACTCCGCTTCGGATGTCAAAGGGGTCTGATGTGGAGCCATTGAAGACAACAGTGCCCTTCATGTCCTTGTGGAAGGATCTGATGATGCTGAGGAGCCTGGGTGGACATCCGATCTTGGGGAGAATCTTGAAGAGGCCGTCTCTGCTGACCAGGTCGAAAGCCTTCGTGAGATTTATGAAGGCTATAAAGTGTGGCTGTCGTTGTTCCCTGCATTTCTCCTGCAGTTGTCTAAGGGAGAATACCATATCAGTGGTGGACCTGCTGGCTCGGAATCCGCACTGTGATTCTGGATAAACGCTCTCTGCAAGTACCTGGAGCCTCTTTAGTGCAACTCGGGCAAACAACTTTCCTACAACGCTAAGGAGAGAGATGCCACGGTAGTTGTTGCAGTCACCCCTGTCACCTTTGTTCTTGTACAGCGTGATGATGTTTGCATCCCTCATGTCTTGAGGTACTTCACCTTCTCTCCAGCAGAGACAGAGGATTTCATGCAGCTCAGTAGCGATGATCTCTTTGCAGCACTTTAGGACTTCAGCAGGGATGCTGTCTTTTCCAGGTGCCTTGCCAAAGGCAAGGGAGTCCAGGGCCACGTGAAGTTCTTCTAGGGTTGGTTCACTGTCAAGCTCCTCCAGCACAGGCAGGCACTCAATGTTGTTCAGCGCTTCTTTGGTGACTACATTTTCTCTGGAATATAGCTCAGAGTAGTGCTGCACCCAGCGTTCCATCTGCTGCGCCCGATCCTGGATGACCTTGCCTGTTGCAGACTTCAGAGGGGCAATTTTCTTCTGTGTTGGACCTAAGGCCTGCTTGATACTGTCATACATCCCCTTGATGTTGCCTGTGTCAGCTGCTACCTGTATCTGGGAGCAGAGCTGAAGCCCGTAGTCGTTAGCACATCTCCTGGCAGTCTGCTGGACTTTGCTGCGAGCAGCTCGGAGGACCTGCAGGTTGCGCTCACTGGGACAGGCCTTGTGTGCTGCTTGAGCTCTCCTCTTTTCCTCAATGACTGGTGTCAACTCCTCAGAGTGGGCTTCAAACCAGTCTGCAGTCTTGTTGGTCTTCTTGCCAAATATGGACAAGGCGTTGTTGTAAACGGCATTCTTGAAATGTTCCCATCTGTTGGATGCGTTTGCTTCGACCGGGCCTGGAAGAGATTCCTCAAGTGCTAGTGCAAATTCTTCCACTTTTCTCTGATCCCAGGTCTTGCTGGTATCAATGCGAGGTCTTCCTTCCTTTTTCGTGTGATACAGTCACTTTGTTTGCAGTTTCACTCTGCTGCACACCAGGGAGTGGTCAGTGTCACAGGCAGCACTCTGATAGCTGCGTGTGATCTTGGTGCTGGGAAGGCTGGAGCGTCTGGTGAGAATCAGGTCGAGCTGGTGCCAGTGCTTTGATCTTGGGTGTCTCCAAGAGACTCTATGTTGGGGCTTCGTGTTGAAGAACGTATTGCTGACACAGAGACCATGATGACAGCAAAACTCTAGCAGGCGTTGGCCATTCTCGTTCATCTTCCCAATGCCGAACTGACCTAAGCAAGTGGGCCACGAACTGTTATCAGCACCAACTCTAGCATTGAAATCGCAGAGGATGAACAATGGCTCTTTTACGGGGATCTTCTTGATAGTGGTGGCCAGGTCATCATAGAATTTGTCTTTGGCTTCTGCTGGAGACGACAAAGTCAGTGTATAAGCACTGATGAGAGTGACAGGTCCTGCTGATGACTGAAGCTGCAGGGACAAAATTCTTTCACTTTCCACAGTAGGTGGGATGATGGACTTCAGCAGGGAATTTCTGACTGCAAAGCCAACACCATGTTCCCTGGTTTCGTTTGGTGGTTTTCCCTGCCAGAAAAATGAGAAATTTCTCTCCTTGACAGATCCGGAATCTGGAAGCCTCGTCTCTTGAAGGGCGACGATGTCCATCTGCAGTCTTCTCAGCTCCATGTCGATGACAGCTGTTTTGCGTGCGTTGTCTATTTCTTGCAGGTCATCAGAGAAGCCAGGTGTCATTGTCCTAATGTTCCAGGTGCCCAGCTTTAGGGCAGGAGCTTTCTGTTTTCTGTTGCATGGTGCAGAGTTGTCGATCCGCTTGTCGGTTTTCACCCTAAACCCCACGCACCCCGTGAGGTTAACGGACCGTGGCGAGGCAGCACTTTACTGACTGGGGACTGCCCAGCTTAAGGCGGGCAGTAGCTGCCCAATGAGATGCAATGATCTCTCCTACCGTCGGAAGCAGCCCCTGGCGTCATGCTCTACGCCAATCGAGCGAAGACTTATAACCGGTAAACTGCTGCTTCCCGTGTTGTGTCGACGCCGTATGGCGAAGTTGGAGTGTCCTCTCCAGTGCGCGAAGCCTGGGTAGAGAAGGCATGGAGGATAGGCTGTTACCCATGCAGCAAATCCCCCCTCTCCACATTGCTGGAATGGTCCAATGGAAAGGCAGAGGCCAATACGGTTGGTTTCAGCGGCGTCGCAGGAGTTGCCAGAACATGACTGTGTTCAGCCATGAACTGCCTCAGGGACTCCGGCTCCGGATTTTGCCTTGAGGTTGACTCCTGAAGCCTGTTCCACAACTGGATATAGCCACAAGGCAGTGGAGGTTTGGGATCAGAGTTTTCCTTCTCCTAGATCAGCTGCCTTCCCCCCTCCCACCCCGGATCCTCCGTTTCACTCACACATCACTCTTTCCAATTTCCAGGTACCCACAAAGCCCTTCCCCCCTCACCTTTCGTTTCACTCACACATTACAATGCCCTTCCCTCCCGCATCTTCCGTTTCACTCACACATCACAATGCCCTTCCGTTTCACTCACACATCACTCTTCCAATTTCCAAGTATGCACAATGCCCTTCCCTCCCGCACCTTCCGTTTCACTCACACATCACTCTTCCAATTTCCAAGTACCCACAATGCCCTTCCCTCCTGCACCTTCCATTTCACTCACACATCACTCTTCCAATTTCCAAGTACCCACAATGCCCTTCCCTCCCGCACCTTCCGTTTCACTCACACATCACTCTTCCGATTTCCAAGTACCCACAATGCCCTTCCCTCCCGCACCTTCCATTTCACTCACACATCACTCTTCCGATTTCCAAGTACCCACCCATAATTTCCAAGAATGTAACTATTAATCATATTTTTAAAGATGCTTGTTATTTGAGTCCCTTGCTACTTATCTGATAAATGGTAGTTAATAGCAGACACAATTCAAGGCAGATACAAAGCTCAGAACTGTGGCTTAAAATGTGTTCTGCTTCTGTAGGGCTGGCTGTTGAGTACCATGAGTTTGAAGACTAAACCAGGCAGGAGAACTCAAGACTGGATTCCCATGGATACATTCATAGTGTGTTAAAGAACTTTTAAAGAATATTGCCAGCAGTTTGTACCCCACTAGAGTGAAAGGTGCTCTTTGTAGAACTCAATTTACAATACAGGTGCTCTTTGTAGAACTCAATTTGTTCATGCCTTTTACCTTGTTTAGTGGAAGTAGAAGTTAAGAGGATGTCGCATGATCAACTGTGAATACTGAACAACTACCTGTAAACTCTGAAAAGTGCTGTTTTGTATGAAAATGACAGGTGACGCTAACAATAAGAAATGGTGTAATTGTTCATATATTATAGTAATTAATTAATTTAATGAATTAATTGATTTAATTAATTATTTGTAATTAATATATACATTTTAAAGAGGTATGAATGTTGGTGCTTTCTCAAAACTATTTTTACTTGGTAAATTCAGTCTACCGCCACTCTCAAAATTGTGTGGTAGACACAAAGGATTCTTGTAAATAGTCCAGCAAGCATCAATATATGTTCTGATTTGAACTTTTGTCCAGGATTTTACAAAACAAGATACATTGAGATTTTGGTGAATTTTGAACTGTTCCAACACATCTAGCAGCAAAGTTAAAGCTTTTTTGTGATTCGCAAACTGCTTAAGGGTTGATAGCAGTTTAGAAAGAAACAGAGGAATATAACAGAACAGAGGTTCAAAACCTGTTCTGTTGCTTAGTGGATATTACATAGTTTTCTTGGACGAAAAACATACATGTTCAAAAATTTTAGGAAATCCAATACCCATTTTCTTCACATACCACTTGATATTGCCTTTTCCCATTATTTTCTGTTGTGCCTGGAAGGGCATTTCATAAAATACCCAATAAAAGTCCCCAAAGAGCAGTCAGTATTTCTCCTAGATATTTGGACATTTCAGAATTTGCTTGGACATATCTAAGGATTGTCCAAAGTCTGAGACTCTTTATAATGCTATCACTGAGTTTTTAGAAATACAATATGTGGTCCAGTATAAAATGTATTCTCCTTCTTGTCTGTATCTGGCTGGAATGCATGGCCTTCTGGCGTCATTTCCACAACTATGTTTGCAGAAAGACTTCAGCAGGTGCTATATCTCCTGTCACAGCAGCACTGGGGTGGAAGAAGTACAGATGTCAGACCTCATTATTAGGCACATGTTATAGAAACCAGCAGTTAGAGCTGGAATTGGCAGGAACTGGAATCAGGAATTGGCAATCCTGCATCAGCATTATGCGCAGAACTTGAATAGTTTTTGTCTTGGACGTTCATGGTTGCAAGTGGGAAAACTCTTTAAACTGGAATGCAGCCCATCCATGATGTGGACAAACATTGTGTGGTGGATTGGGGTTCAAGTGGAGGGGTGGGGAACAGATGCCCACTACCTCTATTCCACTATGGGTGGAGCTGGTCTCCTTGTTGGCCCCTTCCTGAACTGCCAGAGCCTTTCATTGCATGTTTTGTTAAAAGAGCCCACACAGAGGAAAGTGTGAGATCACCTTTTTCTGATATCGGAGCACAGCAGTCTGGCTCCCTCACTGTCCCCACCAGTTGCTTTAAAAGAGGATGGAGAGAGGAAGGTCACTTTTTCCTGCTCGTGGACTCTATAACCAAAGAATGAAAAGTAGAGTCCTCTGGGAGCAATCCCAGCATGTTTCACATTTCCTGCTTTGATTCAAGAGTCCTTGGGAAGAAGAAACCTAGTAAGGGGGGTGTTGGCGGAGCTGGTGGTTGCAGGCATAGCTATGTGCTGCCTCAGGTAGCTCAGTAGCTTCAGCCAGCTCTGTGAACTGCCCCAGTTCAGAAATCCATGTTCCAGTTTGGAGCATGGAAGAAGGGAACTAGACGTAGAAAGCTGAGTATGATGTCCTCTGTGTTCAGTTTGTCAGAGTTTTCTTTAAAAGGGGGGGGGGCTCCAAATGACCCCAATCCTCCCTCCCAGGAAAGCTTGGAAAAGTCTGAGAAAGCCTGGAAAAATCAGTGACATGAACTTTGTGTTTGTGACTGAACCATTTCTTGGTCATTCCTGGCACTCTACTATAGTGAACTTGCCCAATAGTTACAAACTGGAAATGCTAAAAGCATACCATTGTTATGAATATGACTGTGAAGTTTGGATACTAAATACTATGTGTATGTGAGAGCTGATGGGGACCACAACACTGCGGTATGATACGCCTGTGCAGAGAGATTGTAGGCTCAAACTGTTCTCGCATGATGAGACCTAATGTAATTCATTGTTGCTTTCTAGTAATGAGAGTGTATTTCCATGATGTCTGGTCATAATTTTGCATTTGTATGCCGTAGGGTAATTGACTGAACTGACAATGCAATACTGGCTGAAGAAAGGGTACGTGACCAGGAAATTGCTGAGAAACAGCTACTCCAAAAGGCTTGAGAGACACTCTATATCACCATATAAAAATAAGAGTTCTATATGTAAGGGCGTATGGAGGATTTGTTATACGGTAACAAATACAATGTGTCATGAGAGACATGGTAAAGATGTGAGTTAGCATGATCATATGTCAGAGACAGAACAACATGCTCAAGATAAGTTTACATGTAGTGAGATCTACGTAGGTATAAGCATGAGAATTTAACCAAACAACACTTCATAGTTAGATTGCTATACTAGAGACATTTATAGATAGATCCTTCATGGACCTTATCCATTGGAGCCAAACCTCACTGCTAAGGCTGCATTCTCACTAATAAATAATATTCTGTTTCCCTGGAACCATGTAAATACTTTGTTTATTCAATGGCTGTCCTGGTACACTTGGCTAAGCACAATACCTGTGAGACAGAAGACCATATCTGCCTCATTCATTCCCTTCATCTCGCTGCCTTTCCCCCCTTTTGTGCATGTGTGAGAAGTCAGGCTCTAAGGGAGGTGTGTGCTGTGACCCTAAATCAAGCTGCTCTGGAAGGTTGAAAATTACATATTCATGTGTATCTTATTGCCCAGTGGCTGGATCTAATCTTGAGCTTTCTGCAACAATAGGCATCCCATTCTTACTTCCAGTTCTCTGATATCATCATCCAGTAAGTGATCGCCTTGGGACATGGCAACCCTTGGAGTGAAATGTTATGTAGCCAAGGAACATGTGGCATGGTCTTCTAGAAAAACATACTGGGAAAGAAAATACATAGTAGTGATTTGTTTTGTACCTAACTCCATCAAACAAAGCAGCAGTAAAGCTATTGTAAATACACAATTTGGGATTCACTGATAATCTAATAGCCCAATCCCATCCTCGAGATATGCCAGTGAATCTCCCTGTATGCTGCTATCACAACAACCCTGCCAATGTAGAAGCCTGCATGCCATTGGATGCACCATGAATGCTGGCCCAGCTCTGGAAAAACATGATGATGATGCAACTTGGATGTCATTTGGGTGACAACACAACTCCACTAATAGAAAGGATAAAACACAGAGGACATTGTGGTATGACATGGGAGGGACAAAGAAGAGTCGATGCATACCGTATCCTAAGCTCCCTTCAGACAACATATAGACTCCTGATGCTGGAAAAAAATGCCATGCCAGTGACAGACAGACCATAGGTAGGAATAACCCCATTAGGAATAATGGGGAAGGAAAAACAGCAGACAATTGCACCTGCCTGTGCTGTGCACTTTTCTACAATGGAGCATAGCTTACAAGATACATTTGGCAGCCAGCCATGGCACACCAGCCCAGTACTAAAGCCCCTGCCAGGAGAACTCTGTCTCAGATGATTGGACATGTGGCATGGGGCTATTTCTCTGTGATCTCTCAAAGGGATCTTTGGTGATGAGAACCATGGTGAAAGGGCTTTTATTGCACAAAGGGAGCACTATGCACAAACAACATCTGGTAGTTCACAGTGTATGGCAAGTTATTTGGTTAACTGCTGTCATCATGAAATTCTCATTTAGAGTATTTTGTCCACAGACACACCAAACTGGAACCTCTGCCTAATCGCCCCAACAGGGGAAAGAGAGTTAGGAGCAGTGTGTGTATCTGTGTTGATCATTCCAAATGGCTGATAAGGGGGCATCGCCCCAGCATGGGCCACTTATTGGCCTTACAGCTGAGCCCCTCATGCTCAGTTCACCTTGGCAGTGCTTCTCTGTCCAGCAGTGTTGGGGCTGATGCTGTGCTTGGCTTCTTGGACCTCACACTGATCAGTTGGCATCCTTCAGTCTCGGAAGACTATGGTGTCACGCTCTGAATGGTGGTTCTGGAACAGAGTGTCCTCTCCAGTGCGCGAAGCCTGGGTAAACTAGGTATGGAGGATAGGCTGTTACACATGCAGCAAATCCCCCCTCTCCACGTGGCTGAAATGGTCCAATGGAAAGGCAGAGGCCAATACGGTTGGTTCCAGCAGCGTTGCAGGAGTTGCCAGAACGTGACTGTGTTCAGCCATGAACTGCCTCAGGGACTCCGGCTCCTGATTTTGTCTCGAGGTTGACTCCTGAAGCCTTTTCCATAACTGGATGTAGCCACAAGGCAGTGGAGGTTTGGGATCAGAGTTTTCCTTCTCTCAGATGAGCTGCCTTCCCAGGCTGACGAGTCCCATCTAGACATGCTGATATCATGGTGATTACAAACTGATGTCAGGTTGCCACTCATAGGCCATGTTGGTGTTTCCATAGATGCTGAGGTTGTTACTGGGAAGAGTTTTACCAGCATTGCTTTTTCCAGGGCAGGCTTGGCATTTGGCCCTTGTTTTGCTGGTGCCAGTTCACCACCAGATAGGCTTAGGATACGATAGACCATGCCAGAGGCCATGCATTTCAGCATGGCATCTAAATAAGATTGGGCTGTATGTGGTTCATCCAAGGGACTGAGAAGAAGAAACAAGCCAGATACCTTTCCACTTGGAAATTGTCGATTCACTTTAGGTCGGAACCATTCCAAATCCAGATCTGCCAATGTTTTATTCTCAGTGGCCAGGAACCATTAATTCAGTCAGAATTCAACTTGGAGGAACATTCTTGGCTTTAATATGGATATCCCAGTGACACTCCTTAAGGTTCCCTCTAAATTTAGCACTAATTAATTTCTGCATGCATGAGTGCTTCTTTGGTCTATTGGCATTCCATGATTTTCATCTCGGGGTTCTGGATAGAACCAATCAAAGACAGAGGATTTTTAGGGCATTCTCAAATGTGCCTCCACAGTAGGAAAAGGACGTTCTCTTCTCCTTGGTGTTTTGTTGAAAATACTGGGACTGGATATAGAGTGAAATCATAACATCAAAGACTTATCTACTTCCCTGATCATACAAGGTATGTAAATTATGCCTGCTCCATGACCTACAGACCAATGTTTGCACAAATAATTTCCTCCCACAAGGATTCATATGGCTTGCACTCTTCCCAGGGTGAAGAACAGGAAATCCCTGCTGAAGATGAAGCCAAGTTCTACTAGACTGTACATAACATCTTTGTAGCCAACAGCAGGAAGGATTATGAGTTCCTCAGTTGTTTTCCTACACTGATGTCAGAACACACAAAAGCAAATCATTTAAGGATATGCTTGAGCTAAAAGACTCAGGATTTCTACCAAGACCCATAATACTACAGTGGTAGCCAATCCTATCTACACTTACACTTTCAGCCCAATCCTATCTACACTTTCCTGGGAGTAAGCCCCATTTACTCTAATGGGACTTACTTCTGAGTAGGCATGGATAGGATTGGGCTGTTAGTCTGTTGTAAACAGAGTTACCTTAAAGCAGCAATTTTCAATCTTTTTCATCTCAGGACACCCTGACATGGTGCTAAAATTGTCAAGGCACATCATTGGCTTTTGATAAGTGACAAGGCACACCATGCTGCTAGTGGGAGGCTAACATCCCCCAATGGCCCTAATAATAAATGATCTTGCCCCAAGTTCTCTGAGTATACCTGCAGACCATTTGCGGCACACCACTTCACACCACGGCACACTGGTTGGAAATTGCTACCTGAGAGCAATGGGCTCTCTCCTGGGCTCGACACACCGGCTTACCACCAGTGTACACTGTAGCAAACGTGCTGTAAGACACATTTGCAAGGCCTAACACCGGGCCAGCGCCTATGCTAGCCCAGCGCTGGCTGGCACTGGGCTAGTGCTGGGTGGGTGTCCGGCCTCGACCACTTGGCGGTCACAAGGACTGCTGAGCTGTGGTAAGGTAAGCAGGGGAGGGGGGACGTGGGAAGAGGGGGGGAGTCATGTCAGGGGGAGGGAGCGAGGGGGGTCCAGTGGAACTCTGCTCCACTGGATTCAGAGCTTTCATGGAGCCCTACATGAACGCTCTTCCCTCACTACCAACCTTTTGATCTGTGGTGAATCGAGTAGCCCCATTGCGGGTCTACTTCCCTTACCCAGGAGAAGGGGTCGAAGGAGGCTGCCCAAGAGTAAAGTTAGTATTCCTACTGTGTGATGCAGTGAAAAAGATGCTGGGTATACTTGAATCCCATTCAAACTGATAGAATGCAACTAACTTTTAATGAACCCAACACACTTCAATGGGGTTTATTTCTATGACTAGAGGCCCAACACTTACCATGGAAAATGGCAGAGAACTACCACATACTGTACTTCTGCACAAAGACAGCCCTGCTGGTGAAGCCCCTCTGCCGCTAAGCCCCTCTGCCAGCAGGCAGTACACTGATGCCAGCATAACAGCCAGAAATAATGCACCACTGATAAGGGGGTACAAAACAGCTGTTGGTGCAACCCTGCCAGCAGAAAAGCTGCAGCAGGGAGGAGAAGTGGGGCAGGATGGGCATGGGATGGTGTGTTTGCATTGATAATGGATCCTAACCCCCCTTTCCAAGACAGATATGCCCCCAATGGCTGCAAAGCACTATACAAGCAACAGAACTGGAGTAGATCAGAGGAGCTCCATAGGGAGTAATGCTGCAGCTGGAACAAGCATGTAAGCATAACCCACCCCCTTGACCAACCTCTCCACCATGATGGTGCATTGGATCAGGTGCACATCACACCAACACCCTTATTCTCGAAGCACGGCAGCCACATAGAAATGGGCTGTAGGCTGCATCTAAGATATATTCTCTCTTAGAATCCATGTTTCCTTCTGACATAATTTTGAAATTGGTGTTAAGGGGAGAGTAAGATTTCTAGAGAGTCAAATATATAATTCCTTTAATGGTTCCATCTATTCATATGCAGGGCCTAGGAGAGGGGGGTTAAGGGGGTAATTTGTACCCAGGCCCAGGGTCAGAAAGGGGGCCCAGAAATTTCCTGGGATCTTATATTTTCCAATCTCACCCAGATTCACTGCATACACAGGATGCTGGGGGCATTACCTTGGGCACATGGCAGCAACTTCTGCCACAAGCCATGCACACCAGTCCCAGGAATGCATATATTCCTTAACAATGTCAAATCTGGGAGGAAACTGACCTGCTACAGTAGCTCTTTGGTTTGTGGATCCGATTACCATGAAGGAGTGTAGAGGAGCTCAGCAACACAGCTGCATAAGTGCAGCTGCTGCAGAAGTCAGTTTTGGGGTACACAGAACACTTTCCATTCTAGTGTGAGCCTAAATACAATGATAACTAATCTGCAATGATTTTCGTATCTGAAAGATTTTAGAGAGACTTAGGATTGTGTTTGGTTTTTTGCATTACTGTATCTAGCTGCCAATGCTGGGCAGACCTGAGCGCTGCATTGGGAAGACTAGTAGACCTGGGCTCCAAAGACTATTCTGGCTGTCGACACTTTCCCCCCGCCTGTTTTGCCCCCATTCTGCCCACCCCCATTGCCACCCCCCCTACTCTGTTCCACCCCCTCCCTCTTTGGGAAGGGGCCCAAAAGAAACTTTGTACCCCCTGATAAAGTTCCTCTCAGACGCCCTATTCATGCGTGTGCAATTGTATGCACACACACCCTGCAAAGAATATATACAAATACATGCTATTTGCTACAGACACTTCTTAACATGACACCCCCCCTGTGCTGTTTACATATACATGTACCTTTCTCTACCTTAAGTCCACCTTCTTTCTTAATGCAAACAGTTCTCGAATTCTACCCAGAAAAACCCTCCTCCTACTTTTGTCTCCCGCTTCTCACTCCCCCCCCCACTGATGTCTGATGTTTTTGCCTCAGCAGACAGAGAATGGCAGGAAGACAGTGACGTGAGCAGACAGAACAACCAGGGAATAAAACCGAGCTGGTTGAGAATCTGTAATTAGAAGCTCAATTTCCGCTTCCTTCCCAGGCACTTTAAAAATCCCTTTCAGGGGTTTCTTGAATGCTTCAAAATGGAATGTCATTGAGATTTTGCATCTCCTGTTTCCTTGGCAACAGGTTGGTGATGCTTCACCTAGAAATATGCCGTGTCTCCGTGGAGATGCTGGCGTGGGTGTTTTGTGGCAATCACAATGGGTACATAGATTTGCCAGTCCCTCTTCTCTGCATGCATTAGATGAGACAGAAGAAGTGACATTTTTATTTTTAGCCAACTAGGTGTTAGTTTGATTTATTTTCATCATGCTTACCATTAGGACACTAGATCTTAAGACCTGTACACCTCAGTAATTGCATCAGCACAATCCAATCATGGCAATAATAGCATTAATAGAATGCCTGGAGTATTCAATATGCAGCATACGGTCATGGCTCCTTACAACAACCCTGTAAGATAGATCAATATTATTTCCTGTAGATTGACTCCCTGAGTTACCGAAAGTCAAGTTACGAAAGTCCACGTTACAGGTGGCTGAGTTATTTGTGAGGGTTCTGTTCCCAGAACTCATGTGGATGGCAAAAATTGCATTAAAGCAAATCCATTTAAAAAACAATGTCCTTTTGCTTAGTGATTTAAAGACAGCCTTGCTGACTTTTGTAATGCATCAAGCAGATAATCAGTCTCTCTCCAGGTGCTTAGAAAGGCTTTGCTCTGAGGTAGCAATCCCTCCCTTCACCAGGAGCAGAAGCACTGGGGAATGAATGGAGGAGATGATAATCAGTGCCATTTAGCATTCTTCCACATGCTCAGGGGGAAGGGAGGGGTCACTTTCCTTGGAGTGAAGCTGTTCTAAGTGCCTTGAGAAAGAATGATTGATGGATTGTCAAGCCGCTGCCCTCTCTTGCATTAACAAGGCTATTGTTAAACAACTCTTTCCTTTAATTAAAGGGGTCCTTCTCATAAGGTTGAGATAAAACCTCTGGTGAAAAATACATGGATAATTAGGTTACATCTGTAATTACTCAAAATTCAGACTGCAAAGACGTTATTCTGTCCAAGTCACTGTTGTCTTTTCTGATATACAGCCCAAACCTGCCATTTTCAAAATGGCTTTAACCTAATTTAATATGACATTATTTTCTACTGCTGTGATTGTTTTTGTTTGTGTTTTAATTTATTTTATAACCACCTTAAAGGTTGTCTCATGGAAAGGTGGGGTATAATTATGTTCAAAAATAATTTCGTCCAGGTGATCCTGGTAAAAGTAGGATTCTAGGTTGGGCATGTGGCTTACTGCCATGAAGCTACTCTCTCTTTCAGTGCATATTCACCTAGCCCTGTTTGTTCATATCAAGCTGAGTATCCTGTAACTGGTTACAGGGGGTGGGGGTGGGACTGCTCCAGCTAGCTCCCACCCAGAACCAATAAGCTCCATAGTCTTACTCCCTGATCTCCCGGTTTGCCTCGGTAGACAAATGGTTTACCTGCAAGAGTGAAGGCAACACTGCAGTGGAAAGGAAAATGTGAATTGACTTGCAAGTTGGGTACATAGTGAACCAATCTTACTGCTCCCATGGGTCTCCATGAGTCCAAATTAATGCTCAACAAGCCACTTTGATTGTGTGAGTAAACTCTTAAGTCGAAGGGAGTTATAGTAAGAACAAAATGGCCTAGTAGAGAGGTTTCATAGTATTGTGGTGAGGAGGATGCAGCTCTGCAACTGAGTGTTGCAAAGAGTGTTAAAAAGAAGGAAAGAAAACTAATTTCATTTGAAAGATCATTCTGGTTTTTAAATGGATGTTTGAGATGTAACTTTAAGAGAAACCACAAGCAGTAGCTGCTCCACCTTATCACACCGAACAACCATAAACAAAGAGATGAATCACTATTTCGATCATGAGCATCTTTTGTTGTGCACTCAGATACTACACCAGTTGAAATCATATAATCATGTGATGCAGATATAAAATGGTCAACATTCACACCCAAAGAACCTCACACACAAAGACTTCCATTCTTTGATGTTTTACTGCTTTTCTCTCCCATTCAGTGTTGTGCATCCATTCTGCTCTGTAGTAATCTAACACACAGTCCCCCGTCCCCCCTGTATCACACTGTCAGTGCTTATGCTAGTTCAATCTTGCAGATAAATGGCTGGAATAGAGTTGGTGGAGGAGGAAGGTTCAGTTTTTAATCTGCTCCACCGGATTCTAGCCTCCATGCTGGACTGAAAAGCTTGACATGGAGTTTCTTTTGTTTGCACCAGCAACATGGCATAAAAAGCCCCATTGTGGGGCCTGGGGTTTGCTTGGGGGGAAGGGGACAAAAGTTCCTTTCCTTTGGGGAGACCTTTGGTAGCTTCCTGGCACCTGCAAGATACAGCAGTAACCATTTTGGCACTGCTGTTCCTCTGGGTGGCAAGAATCATAGGATTGGGCTGCTACAACCAAAGAAAAAGTACAATTATAAAACCAGTTAAAATTAACAAACAACTGAGTAAGCTATCCAAAATGCAAAATATTACATTGATGCCTCCTGGGCACCTTCTTTAGAGTCTGGGCTGCCTCCTCCCTCCCCCCTTTTTCAAAGGTGGAAGGGAGGAGGCAGCTCACCGGAGGTAATTGAAGTGACGATGACATCACTGCAATTACTTCCAGGCCAGGGAGGGTGGCAAATGGGTGTGTGGCCCCTGGTGGGAAAACTGCCAGGACTGCCACTGGGCCTTAACCATACTAGGTCTTTGAGATTGGGGCAGGCAACAAATAAGCTCAAAGCCTTTTCTGAATTTCAGTCTGGCTGGGGCACCTTCCTTATGAGGAAAGGCTACGGCATTTGGGCCTCTTCAGCCTAGAAAAGAGGCGGGGGGATATGATTGAGACGTACAAAATTATGCAGGGGATGGACAGAGTGGATAGGGAGATGCTCTTTACACTCTCACATAACACCAGAACCAGGGGACGTCCACTAAAATTGAGTGTTGGGAGCGTTAGGACAGGCAAAAGAAAATATTTCTTTACTCAGCGTGTGGTCGGTCTGTGGAACTCCTTGCCACAGGCTGTGCTGACGGCATCTGGCCTGGATGCCTTTAAAAGGGAATTGGACAAGTTTCTGGAGGAAAAATCCATTATGGGTTACAAGCTATGATGTGTATGTGCAACCTCCTGATTTTAGAAATGGGCTATGTCAGAATGCCAATGCAAGGGAGGGCACCAGGATGAGGTCTCTTGTTATCTGGTGTGTTCCCTGGGCATTTGGTGGGCCGCTGTGAGATACAGGAAGCAGGACTAGATGGGCCTATGGCCTGATCCAGTGGGGCTGTGCTTATGTTTCTTATGTTTCCCATTTCAGTTCATCTCCATCCATCCTTTCTTGCAAAAGCACATAAAGCAAATGAGCTGGCATGCCTGAAATATACTGGTGAATAAAAATCTTGTTCATTCTGTTAAGGCAGAGCAGGCATATTCTTGGCTGTCAAAATGGCCCAAGGGAAACATCATAAATTAAGCTTAAACCATGAGCTCTGCTGCATGAACAAAACACAGGTGCAAGGCACGTCTTTTTGCAATAAGATAGCATTACACGTAGTCATGCCTTCACCAATCAAGCTAGCTCATTCTGCAAAGAAAATAATTTCCATCTAATATTTATGAGGCATGGCTTGCATTGGAGGGCACCAATGATTCAGAATTCGCCCTTTCAAATAAATGTTCTGCAAATATTTCCCCAACTGCTCTCTTTGTGTCTTCTCACTGGCTTCTTCACAATCTCCTTTTCTTGCTTGCCATTTAAGAAAACACCTGTAGAACAACTTGTGCAGAAAGTCATTAATGACAGCCTCTAATTAAGACCAGCCGACCTGTTGAATGAGGTGCAGTAAACTATGGAAGATACCAGCCAGGATGGAATAAGGGATGTCTCTTACATCATGCAGAACTTTGGAGCAAGCAGAAGTGTGGGTTTCTCATTCTCATTCTGCTTGCTCCATTGCCCAGCATAACATGAATCCACCCCACTCTTCCCCTGGCCCTCTGTGCATGCTAGAGAATGTATGTGGAGGGAACACGATACACAGGAAGCAGAGGCACAATCACTTATTTGCTCAACTGGGAAATAAAGTTCAGTGTAAATATATCAGTAGTGGGTTTAAACTGGAGTTTAGGATTGGCTGTGGATTAAAGTAATGCACCTTTTAGCACAGAGTCCTGTACTGGTTTCTTGGTAGGATGAACATTGTAGGTAAAGACTGAGCTTATGGTTGTTCATCAACATTTGTGGCCATGCAAACATGTTTCTCATTGGATTGCGAAAATCAGATCTGATCCACCCAACCAATTTTTGGGCTCATTATAAGCAATGGCGAAATTTTTGTAGGCCTGTCCTGAGATTGTGGTGATGGCTTAACTGCTTCCACTTTCAAACTGGGTTGCCAGAACAAAAGAACATGCTATGACTTTAAAATAAGCTCCCCAAAAGTGGTTGTGTGAATTTGTCCCACAGTGACAAAGAATCAGAATACTGTATTGTTTAAAGGTCCAATCTTAAGCACACGGATTAGGGAGTAAGACTCATGGAACGTTAGCATGGACTGCTGAGTGAACAGGTATCAAAGTACAGGTGTGCACCTCTTAACGACCTTCCAGCCAGTGACAGGTCGCATATGTGATGGCTGCCGCTGATCAGGAAGTTCCCCCCCAAGCCTCTGAAGCTGAGACTCTCACATAACACCAGAACCAGGGGACATCCACTAAAATTGGGAGAGTTAGAACAGACAAGAGAAAATATTTCTTTACACAGCGTGTGGTTGGTCTGTGGAACTCCTTGCCGCAGGATGTGGTGACGGCATCTGGCCTGGATGCCTTTAAAAAGGGATTGGACAAGTTTCTGGAGGAAAAATCCATTACGGGGTACAAGCCATGATGTGTATGCGCAACCTCCTGATTTTAGAAATGGGCTATGTCAGAAGGCCAGATGCAAGGGAGGGCACCAGGATGAGGTCTCTTGTTATCTGGTGTGCTCCCTGGGGCATTTGGTGGGCCGCTGTGAGATACAGGAAGCTGGACTAGATGGGCCTATGGCCTGATCCAGTGGGGCTGTTCTTATGTTCTTATGACTCCCCTCTGGAAGCTCAGAATGCTGGAATTGCACAAGAGATATAACTTCCTGTTTCCTCCGGGAAACCAGAAATCATGTCTCTCACACGATTCTAGCATTATGAGCCTCACAGAGACAGCGCATGGATATGTGCTGCCTCTGGGAGGCTCAGAAAAGCCGCCGGAGGTGAAGGGAGCAGAGCTTCCTCTAGTCTTCAGAGGCTTTGCATAGCGCCAAGTCTCTCTTGACAACGGGGAAGCTGGTCTGCATCCCTGTCATTAAGCCGTGCATGGTAGTCTGCTTCTCCCATGCATTTACTCAGATTTGCTCCAAAAGCACCTTGTTTTTGCAAGGCACTGTGACAACAGCATGAACTGTTGCCAGTAAGTTTCTGTCTTGGTTCACCTCATTGATCCGGACCGGAATGTCAACACATTAAAACAATGTTCCTTTGACTTTTCTTCAGCAGTTTTCCTCTACCAAATCTTACAAGTTTTAAAAAATTTGAACTGCAATACCGATTGCCCTTTAGAGTGCTTTCAAATGCCAGATTTACCTCCTGTTTTGGCATTTAGCACAGGGTAAATATGACATCCGCAGAGCAGTAGCACCCTTTTGCTCTCATTTTTCATGGGGCCGTTGTTCAACCTGGAAAATATCTATAAGACTTGGGAACATTTTCTTCAAGCCTGCTTTAGCCACAGGTGGTATGCAGTTTCTATTCTGCCTGTACTGACAACCACAAATAAATTGAACTGGGGTAACTTTAATTCTTCTATGTGGTTGAAGGGACATACCGAGGGAATTTCAGTAGTTTACAGTTGCCAGTGGTTGATTTTTGCGTACCCCTAATGAATTACCTCTAATCATTATTTACAATTGTCTCCCTCTCCTTCTCAATATAATTAGGCCATTGTTTCTCAGATTCTGTGTCCCCTTCTGACCTTCCTACATCTTCCATGTCTTTTGAACCTAGAAACTTTATTAGGTGTACCTCCCCAGCAACTCTTATCCTTAAGAACATAAGAAGAGCCCTGCTGGATCAGGCCAAAAGCCCAGCTAGTCCAGCTTCCTGTATCTCACAGTGGCCCACCGAATGCTTCAGGGAGCATACAAGACAACAAGACACATCCTTTTGCCCTCCCCTGCATCAGGCAATCTGAGGTATCCGACCTCTAAAATCAGGAGCTTGCACATATCTACCATGACTGGTAACCTGTGATCCCATCCTGATCTCCTGAGCTCCTTCATATACTATCTGTTTGCAGTATTTCATCCTGCTAGAGATACAGTAACTGCACCCACAGTAAGCGGGTGCCAGGAGTTTTATCTCCACCCTTTCCTTCCTGACCCAGGGTGGTGTAGTAGTTTGGGAGAGGGACTTAGACCTGGAAGATCCAGGTTTGACTCCCCCCTCAGCCATGAAGCTTCCTGGGTGACCTTGGGCCAGTCACTTCCTCTTAGCCTCACCTACCTCACAGGGTTGTTGTGAGGACAAAAGGAGGGCAGCAGCTATGTAGACTGCCCTGAGCTCTTTGGAGAAAGGGTGGTGAAAAATAAATAATAAATAAAATCATGGAAGCACTTTGATCGTTAAAGGCCCATTCCTAGTAAGTCATTCAGAATTCTTATGGATTCTCCCCATTGGTATAGTAACAGTGGAGAAGCAACCAATTTTTGGTGGAGAGCCAGAAACAGATATCTCAGTACATTATGTACCAGTTAGTAGGGTGGTCAAAGGCAAAAGAAGCCAACGGCCCTGTACCTTTAAAAAGTTAACATTTTGTGTTTGTTTAAAATGCTTATATTCTTATATATAAAATGCTTATATTATATACCCCAAGGGAGCTTACATCATCATCATCATCATCATCATTATTATTAACAACAACAACAACAACAACAGTATTTACATACTGCTTTTCAACAAAAAGTTCACAAGACAAATCAAATAACTAATGGCTCCCTCTCCCAAAAGGGCTCACAATCCAAAAAGATGCAAAAGAACACCAGCCGTCAGCCACTAGAAAAGACACTGCTGGAATGAGAAGGGCCTTTATATCATAAAAACAAAAATTTAAAACAAGAACAATAATCACTATTAATAAATTTACCTTTAACAGTGCCCTGTAGAAGGAAATATTGTAGCAGGTGCAGCTTTTCTCATGCTTGCATGGCACCTCTGCTAAAATGCCTTCTTTTACACAACTATTAAAGGTAAAATAGATAATAAAATCTTTATCTCTGGTTACCCTATAAAAGCAGAATGATGTATGCAGGTGCATGTAAGCACTACATTTTTTGTAGGGGAAGGCTAACTGTAGATTAATACTGGAGCAGAGAAAGCAATTATTATAAGGCACACATGTTATTTCAGGACACATCTGTGAACAGGTAATAAATTCTGAATAGAAATGACTCTGTCTTATTTCACTGTTTGTTTGAGAGAGAAAGTGCTGAAGCAACAACAAAATTGGTTATTAACCATATTGCAAATGGACAGCTCAATCCTATCCTGGGTTTATGTTGATGAACAACAGCACAAAAGTCATACCGTTGTTTTTCAGGCTGTGGCTGCTAGACCAAATGGCAGAAGTCCGTGCACCGGTGACAGTGGCCTGCGGAACCTCCTCCATCCAGCATTGCCACCAGTAAGCCAGTGGGATGATGTTGGTGGTACAAGGAGGATAAGAAGCAGGCTGGGCTGGGGACTGTTCAGGGAAGAGGATCTTGGTGGCAGTGGTGCATTCCAAAATCATTTTCCCTTTTTTGTCTCTGACTCTCCTTGGACTTACGCCAGCTAATAGCTGGTGTAGGTCTGAGGATACCCACTGGAGGCCAGGCAGCCTATGGCAAGGTAAGTCAAAAAGACCCTCCCTCCCCATAGCATGCAGAATGCACTCTGTTAGTGCAACTGCATATAATGAACTAGTGGAGGTGTAAATGTACAAAATCTTTTAAATGTGGACATTCACAAGTAAAGGTTAATAACACCACTGCAAATGTCCAAAAATAGGTACTCCCTCCACTTTAATCAAATTTCATCCATTCACTAAACAACTCAAGATGCACAAAATTAGATAAAATGAAGGAAAGCTTCCAGATTAAATGATGACAAATAACTGTGCAAGAGTTGTAGGAAGTTCTTCTTCTACAGCCCTTTCTTTGTGTGTCATATTGAAATTTGGGACCTGCCCCCAAATGATAGCTATCTCCTGGAACCATCAGCCCTTCAGTTTTGCTATCCCAAGTTTATCTGTTAACTGAGCACCTTCAGCATCTGGGTTGAATTTCACTGAAAATTCCCATTGCTTATTCAGTGTACCTCCTAATTAGAACTTTGCAGGCTTGTGCCAGAATTAGAGTTTGTGATGATTAAATAAAAATCCCACTGTAATACTGCCACAAGCATTTGTTTTGCCTCCAACCTAGTTTAACTTCATCACTAAATACAATATTGGTAAGGAGAAGCTGAGACATTGGCTAGATGCATATAGAGTGGGGGCCTGGGTAGTTACAGGGGCTAGATGCTATGAATCTGCTGGACCACTGCTTCAGCAAGTGCACTGGATACCTATTCACTTCTGGTCCCAATTTAAGCCATTTCTGCCCAACGTTGCACATACGCAACAGGGATCAAATGTGTACACCTGTGGGTTGGGCAAAAACGGGTTAAGGTGCTGGTATGCACCTTTACCTGCCAACCTAGCAGTTCAAAAGCATGTAAAAATGTGAGTAGATAAATAGGTACTACCTCAGTGGGAAGTTAACGGCGTTCCGTGCACTTAGGTGTTTAGTCATGCCGGCCACATGACCACAGAAACTATGGACAATGCCGGCTCTTTGGCTTAGAAACGGAGATGAGCACCACCCCTGGAGTCAGAAATGGTTAGGCTTAACGCCGGGGGGACGGGACGGGACACGGGGACAGGACCTTTACCTTTACTTTATTAACCTTTAAGGCCCTTCATGGTTTGGGTCCAGGCTGAGAGACTGCCTTCTTCCATACATTCCAGTCCATTCCTCTTAAGTCATCTGAGGGGGCTCTTCTACAAGTGCCACCTCTGTCCCAAGTGAGGGAGGGCAGCTGAGGGGCAAGCTTTTTCTGTTGTGGCACCACAATTATGGAATTTCCTTCCAGGGGAAGGAAAAACTACCCATGGCTTTTCGGTGAAGGCTCAAAACACACCTGTTTCATCTGGCATTTGGTTGCTGAGTGGATTTTCACCCTCTGTGCCTCTAAAATACTACTATGGCTTGACTGCTTCCCTGAACTAATTTGTACCCACCCCATATGGGTCAATGATATGTGTTGGCTTTTGCCCTGTTTTGCTTTGTTAATGTTAAAATTAATGTTTTAATGCTTAGTTTGATGTCTCTCTTTTTTACTTATTGCTGCGAGACATGGTACATTTATTATGGAGCTGCTTCCCTGACTAATTTGTCTCCCCACCCCTATGGCTTGATGATGTATATTGGGTTTTGCTTTGCTTTTAATGTTTTTAATGCTTTTAATGTTTTAGTGTTTAATGTTAAGATTTTTTTCAATGCTCAGTATTTTTTTTTTTTTTTACTTATTGTTGCAATACATTGTCCTTTTATTATGGAGCTCTGTAAGCCACCTTGGGCATTTGCTTTGGCATGGAAGAGGCAGGATATAAATTTTTCAAATAAGTAAATAAAAATTACAGAGTTGTACAGAGTCAAAATTATACAGAGTAATACTTCCCCCCCCCCAGCCCTTTCATTGAACCCCTTGCCTGGTCTGACCTGGTGTACTATACAGCAGGAGACAGAGGTGGGTGGACAAAGAAGTGGTGGAAAAATAAGGACAATTTGCAGGTATCTGTTTTAATAGTACAATGTGGAGAGTACAGGAGAAATCTCCAGGCTGTGATCTGGCAATCCTACTTGGAGCAGTTCTCCGAGTCCACTACTTTTCACTAGGATCATATTTGCTGGAAATGCTGGGGTATGACTTTGGAACTTTGAGGATGCAAAGCATATACTCAACTGTTGGGGCATGACTGCTTGTTCTTTTTTATTTTGAAGCCTTCAAATCTTAGGAGTCTGGTAATCAACTCCTATGAGGAGTGGTTAAATAAACTTCATATGTTTAGCCTAGAAACGAGGGAAATATGATAGCCATCTTCAAATATCTGAAGGGCTGTCACATGGAAGAAGGCACAAATTTAGGGCACAGTTCTAGCTGATCTGCAGAATGCACTGCAGAATGCACTCTGCACTGGTGCTAGCCATTACAAAATTGCTGTACAGCACTCTGTGACAGCATAGCAGTTTGGCTCATTGGCAGGAAGGCCAGAGCCTAAACACATCTACTGGCAGAAGGAGTAGTGCATGCCAGATGTGGTAAGTTCCTTCTGGGCAGCATGTGAGTGGGTGGAAAGTGGGGAGGAAGCAGAATAGGGAAGGTGAAGGTTGTGATGGGGAGAAGGATTACAAATAGAACCCGGGAGGGGAGTGAGTTTTTCAGTGTCAGTGTTTGCTGCATCCTTTCCCCCTTCCAGGCCTGATCTGTGAACATGGGTCAGCATGGACTTGTGTCTGTGATTTAGCTGGTGTGGGTCCAAGTAGACCCACTGTGTAGGCTGGGGCTTAACCAGGCTAAGGAGGAGGTTAGTCGAGGAGGTAAGTCGAGGAGGCTTTCCTCTTGCTAAATTCCCTTTGTAGGCTGCAGCACAAGCCATGCTACTTTAGAACGGAGCTACTTTAGAATTTGCACTGGACTTGTCTGTTACTCTCTGTGACTCCTGACTGGATTCAAGGGGTTGAAATGACAGGGAAATAGATTTAGGCTAGACATTCAGGAGAATTTCCTAACTGTATGAGCTGTCCAGAGCTGGAACAGTCTAGCTGTCCATCTGTCAGGGATGTTACAGTAGTTGCGGGTGCTAAGCAGGGGAGTGAACTAGATTACCTCTAAAGTGTTCTCCAACTTTAACATTCTAAGATTCTATGATACCCAGCAGATCTAACATAGCTTAGTGGCTAAGGAACAGAGCTATAAATCTAGGATTTCCCAGTTAAATCTTGTCTCTGCTATCAATTCATTAGGTGGCCTTAATAAAACCACCTTAATAAAGCCACCATTTACCTTCTGCTGTAAGTGCCACAGTGACATGGTAAAAGGTGAGCCACGGTTGTGAGCTTTGAGGCTGCTGGCACAAGCAGCTGGAGGCCCCAGTGCAAGGTGCCAGTGCAGGTAAGGTGGTGGAGTAGGGTGAGAAGGGACATTTTGAGGGTGGGAGGAGATGGATCCCAGTGAAAGCAGTGCACACCAGGATGCTATCTCTATTTTTCTGACCCAATACTTCCCCTGCCTCTTCTCAGACTTACACCAACAAAATACCTGGCACATGCTTGAGGAGACTCATTGATGATCAGGTGGCCTATGGAGGAGTAAGTTAAAAAATATTTTACTTACCTCTCCCAAGATGTTTAGCTGTCCCCCCCCCCCCAATTGCCTGCAACTCCTGCACACTCCATCAGCACAGTTGCATGTAAAAAGAAGGTGGGAGACAGGATTGGGCTCTTTCAGTCTATCCTACCTAAATGCTGTGCTAGTGGAACACACATTCTGCTGGTGTGTGCTGCACCCATAATAGATTTCCCCTGTATATATATGTTTCAGATATGTGCATGCAGGGAGAAACTATGGCTTTCTCACACCCAGTAATGCACCTTAAAGATTATTGACGGAAGCAGTTGGAATAGTCTGAGGCAGAGTTAAAAGAGTTGCCATATGGTTCCCTTGAACAATGATGATCTCATTCATTGGCCCAGCTACAGTGTGAAGTAGCCCAGAGTTATTTTAATTTTACCAACACCAAACAAATGAAGTGACTGAGTGAATAGCTTTGGACCTTACAGTCAACCCATAATTCTCCATTGCAACCATGCCTCAAAATTGGTTATTCCCTACTCCCCTATCTTTCCCACCTACCCTCACATATGCTGATTCCCTCAATCATTTTCTGGTTCACAGTAACTATGAGCCCAATCCTATCCAATTTTCCAGTGCTAATGGGGCATGCACTGCATCCTGTGGTGGGGAGTCAGTCACAGAGGCCTCCTCAATGTGAGGAGCATTTCTTCCCTTACCTTGGGGCTGAATTGCAGGTGCCCCAGCACTGGAAAATTGGATAGGATTGGGCCCTAAATTCCTCGGTGATGTTCAAATCCAGAGAATGATAGTTTGAACTGGGTTTCCAATTCCAATCTTGGGAAACAAAGGGCGCAATTCTAACCAACTTTCCAGCACTGGCATAGATCCAGCACAGCTTCATCTACAGTTGGGGGACAGTCACGGATGCCTCCTCAAAGTATGGCAATGTGTTTCCATACCTCAAAGTTGCATTACCCTTATGTCCGTGCTGGGAAGAAGGTTAGGATTGTGCCCAAAGTATGGTTTGCAATAACCATAGATTGCTCTTTTGTACATCATGAAGGATAATGGGGAGTTGGACTGTGTAAGAAGAGAAAGGAATGGATAAACCTCTATCCTATACTTGACTGCCAAACCATGATTTAACTGTGATGTTGGAAATAGACCATTCTCTGAAGAAATCTGGGGAAAAAGAGAAAGGTGATCAGTGTTTGCTAAAGTTTGTAATGTTTTTTTGATGGTGTTAATTAGAATTTTGTGGGAGGCCATGAAGCACCTGAATAGTATAAGTACCTATCTGGCTTTTATGGATAATTGTATATAGTTGCAGAAGGTGTGGAAATGAGAATGAAGAGAGTTTAACAAAGTGACCCTATTGCAGATTTGAAAAGATGCTGTAGTCCAACAAGGCCACTTGTTCTCTTCTTTGCTTTGTAACATTATAGGACAGTACAAATTGAGCTCACAGTGGAAGGGAAGATAAGTAAATCCATTTAATGTAAAGATTAATGGGATGCAGCTAGGCAACACCTGGAATACCAGATAATGTTCTACGACTGAGAAATAAAGAGAACCTGTATGACTTGGTGAACTCTTTTAATCAACAAGCCTCTCAATTAAAAGTCTTTGGTAGAAATCTCAAGAGTTGGGAGAATAGTGTGCTAGAAGAGACTAACTAAAATTGAAAAAAGTTGGAAATCTTGAAATACTACCCAATTCAAGATAATTTTGGAAAGTGATAGATTCCATTCAGCAGCTGGTGCAAGGAAAGGTATAAGGATGAGTGGAAATAGCCTATCATGTCAAATTAAAGGAGAAATCAACATACATTTTTTGGTTAGTTGACAATGGTGAATTTGACTCTTGGGGTGTATCTACAGTATGTAGATGCATTTGTTTTATACCAGTTAACCATCATGGCTTCCCATTCCGCATATCTTTGGAATTGTAGCTTGATGAGCATAATGAGAGTAGTTGGCATCCTTCAGTCTCGGAAGACTATGGCGTCACGCTCTGAATGGTGGTTCTGGAACAGAGTGTCCTCTCCAGTGCACGAAGCCTGGGTAAAGTAGGTATGGAGGATAGGCTGTTACACATGCAGCAAATCCCCCCTCTCCACATCGCTGAAATTGTCCAATGGAAAGGCAGAGGCCAATACGGTTGGTTCCAGCAGCGTCGCAGGAGTTGCCAGAACATGACTGTGTTCAGCCATGAACTGCCTCAGGGACTCCGGCTCCGGATTTTGCCTCGAGGTTGACTCCTGAAGCCTTTTCCGTAACTGGATGTAGCCACAAGGCAGTGGAGGTTTGGGATCAGAGTTTTCCTTCTCTCAGATGAGCTGCCTTCCCAGGCTGACAAGCCCCATCTACCTGGTGGCTGTTTAGTCGCCTCTTACTACAAGTACAGCCAAACTGAGGGCCTATTCTTATCCCCAGCCCCCAGGAGAATGAGAATTGCATTAGATATCTGTAATCCATAGAACTACTGTACCGCTCCCAGTGTTTCCTGGGAAGAAAGAATGTATTATAACAGTTTTATTTATGTAGCATTTCTGATGAAAGCAGAATGTCTTTAGTAATGTCTTCTAGCTGATGGAGAGAACTCAACCGAAAACACTGTTGGCTTGATTTACAGATCGGTTCTATCTGTTGGAATGCCTATGGCTGGAGATCGTGGTGACAGGCCAGCAGAGAGCACTGTCTGTCAGCACTTGTGAATTGACAGTAGGGGTGGACGGTGGGGCATTTCTGGGTGGGGAGGGGAACTAAGGGAGGAGGTGGGGTGGATCCACTGGCAATAGCATATGCTAGATTCTATCCTTTTGTAAATCTCTCTGCCCATTTCCCCTCATTGGGCATACGTCACCAAAATAAGTGGTTTATATCTGAGAGCCATAGGCAGCCTGAGGGCTTATGTGAAGGAAAGTACAAATGTTTGCTTTCAGGTCACCCCCCTGCACTATAGAATGCAGCATGTGCCTTTTTGGTGTGGTTGCATTGTTGCTGGTAATGGGGGATAGGATTGGGCTGCATGTCTACTTGATTTTGATGGTGTTAAGTGCATCTTGTAGTTTTACCTAGAGTTGTTGACTTCACTTTAACTTTGGAAGCAATGACCACTGCAGTTATGAAGGGTGAACCAGGGCCCATGAAGAGGGTAAAAGTGTTACTTTGTACCCTGGCTCAGCGTCAAAAAGGGGGCCCAGAAGCCAAAGGAGGGGCCCCAGAAATTTCCTGGGATCTTACATTTTCCAGTGTCACCTAGACTTGCTTCCCACATGGGCTTGGAGGGACCGCCACAAACCATAAGCAACAGGCTGAGGAATGCATACATGACACTCCTTAACACAGTGTCAGATCTGGAAGGAAACTGGCCTGCTACAGTAGCTCTTTGGCTTGTGAATTCACTTACCATGAAGGAATGTATAGGAGCTCAGGAACACAGCTGTGGGATTACAGCTGTTGAAGAAGTACATTTTGGTCCACAGACTACATTCTAGTGTGAGCATAAATACAATGATGTTAATTTTCTGCATGGATTTTCTACATTTAAAATATTTAGAGAGACTTAAGAGTGTGTTTGGTTTTCCATATTACTTTATCCAGCTTCTAATGCTGCACGGGCAGGTAGACCTGGGCTCTGCATCAGGAAGCCTGGTAGACCTGGGCTTCAAAGGTTGTTGCCAACATCTCTCACTCTGTTTTGCCCCCTTCCCTGTCCCTGCTCTGCTAATCTCCATCACCATCCTCCCCACACTTTGTTTTACCCACCCCCTTGGGAAGGAGCCCAAAAGAAATTTTGTGCCCCCCTGATAAAATTCCTCAGAGAAGCTCTGGAATGAACAGCTGGGTGTATGAGAAAATCTCAGTGACAGATACTGATGGGCTGTTTATTTATATAGTACTTTTCAACAACAACAGGAAAGTTCACAAAATGGTTTCAATGGCAAAAATATAGAAATTAATTAGGAGAGCTTGAGGAATATGTGTGTGTGGGTGGGGGGGAAGTGATTGTATTGGAACTTTAATTTCAGTAACTCTGAAATGGCTCAGATCCATGAATTTCTTGGCTCAGATCCATGAATGTCTACATTTTCAGAGTAAGTCACTGTGCCTCACATTCTCAGAAGGCACACATAATTGTGTTCTGTCATTGTGTTTTCTGTAAGTGTCAGGATGATGTATGCATGGCAAGCATGTATGAATATTTCCATGCATGCATCTGTATGGCTATGGAAAAGAGATCAAACACTAGCAACCCCAATCCTATATGGCTGCCTTCTTGGTGGAACAGCATTCTGACATTGCTAACTGACTTATGGCCATTGTAAAATGCACTTCAGCACTGCTAGAGCACTGCTAGAGGTGTGCACTGCTAGAGCACTGCTAGAGCACTGCTAGACCACTGCCAGAGCCTTCCCATGCAAACTGTCAGATCACGCTGGACCTGCAGGTAAGTTGACAGGGCAGGTGATGGGGTGAAGAAAGTGGAACAGGTGTTGGAGAGGGCAGAACAAGAAGGCAATGGAGCGGGGGGAGAGTGGATCTCGTTCGAGAAGGGGGCTAGGTTTCAGCAGCTACTGCTGCTGCAGAATCCTAGCACCTTCTTGGACTCAATTCCAGCAAATTTGGCAGCTCTAGTCTGAGTAGACCCCTCCACATGGTGGAGACTTAGAGCGCAATCCCAACCAACTTTCCAGCACCGGCAGGGCTGTGCCAGTGGGGCATGTGCTGCATCCTGCAGTTGGGGGGCATTCATGGAGGCCTCTTCAAGGTAAGGCAATGTTTGTTTCCTTACCTCAGATTTGCATTGCCCTTATGTCAGTGCTAGAAAGTTGGTTAGGATTGCGGCCTTAGAGAGCCCCGCAACTGCCCATCCCCACAGGATGCAGCAGTAGCCATTTTGGTGTTGCTGCATCTGTAAGGGGTGGGGGGAAGAATAGGATTGCGCTGTAGATACATTAGATTCTACAAAAAAGTAAATACTGTACATTCTGAGCTCTAGTAAAACATGTTTAAATAAAGAAGTTCAGATTTTGAACATGAACTTGATCCCACTGTCTGCAAAATTTCGGTTTTGTATTAGGATGTTGTGTATGTGTTTCTGAAATGTTTGTGCACCGCACAAACTAATGTGTGTGCGTGCATTATACAGCCACATACACATACATGAGGGTTTTTTTTGGGCCTGTCTTAAAGACTCTGATCCAGTCCACCCATGTCACCTCGCATGTGTTTGTGACACAGGACATGCATTAGAAATCCACTTCCTAGTTTTCTTCCCACAGATAATAATAACAACTCGGTATTTATATACCGCCTTTCTGGTCATCAGATTACTCCTCTGACTTTATTCAAGGCGGTTTACATAGGCAGGCGTTTCTAAATCCCTCCAGGGGATTTTTACAATCCTAGAGGTTCTCTCTTTCAAGAACCAACAACATTTCGGAATGTTGCAGATCTGTGCCCAAGTGTGCTCCTTCTTTTCCAAAAAAGATCCCCTCTGGTGTGTGAATGGATTCTTTTTCAGAAACCCAGTGGCTGCTGCTGCTGCTGCCGCCGCCGCCCCCAGAGCACCCCACCTTGCCACACCCCCCTGAACCATCCGCAGCATTCCCAGCTCTACAGTGGGGAAGTCGCCGGGTAATTGGGTCCAGATTGGATGGGTTTAAATATTCATGAGGCTGGCTGGCTGGCTGGCTGGCAGGCAGGCAGAGGACTGCGAGGGGGCGGCTGCCTCGATAGTGGTGCTTGGGGGGGTGGGGAAGTGACTAGTCACTGAGAGCTGCCTGTGAACGATTCTGGGAAAGGGAGCGCGCGAGAGGAGAGCATGTGTGATGAGCACTAGCTGTGGACCTTCCAGTCGCTGCTGACTGCCCTGCCTGGTGTATGTGTGTGCGCGCAAGAGAGAGGGAGTGAGTGAGTGAGAGAGAGAGAGAGAGAGAGAGAGAAGGAGGGAGTGGAGAGGGTGGGGGGCGAGATCAGAGAGAGGAGGAAAAAGGAGAGGAGAAGGAAGGAAGGAAGGAACCACAAGGAAGGAAGAAAGGGGATACAATACAATCATGCTGTGCTGTATGAGAAGAACAAAACAGGTAGAGCTTCTGCTTCTTTTTGCTGAGGAGATGCCCAGGCTCTTGGCTGGGCATCTTTGGTGGGCATTTTTGTCGGTGCAGGGGGGAGAGGGCCATTTGGGACTGCCTTTCTTGAGCATCTTCCCTCTGAAGGCTCAGTTCACACCCCTTCCATCAATGCAGGGGTGTGTGTGTGTCTGATTTTCTTTCTTGCCTGTGGGAACCGGGGGAGAGGTGGGGGGGGGGAAAGCAGCCTAATGATCAGAATTGGGGAGGCACTGGGGGATGCCTTCTTCTCCCCCTTAGACAGACACCTGGGGGGGGGGAAGCTGTGGGAAGATGCACTGCATGGGGGATTGCCTATCTTGGATTTGGAGGGTGTGGACAGAGATGGGAGGAGGGAGAGATGCACTCCAGTGGCACTCTCTCTTGAAAAGGGGGGAGCAGTTCTTTTTACATCTCCCACCCCCGGAAGAAAAATATATCAGATGACTCTTGATTGCAATAAGAATGCCTTCTCTCTACGGTGGTTTGCTCTGATAGAAGCTCTGATAAGTACATGCGCTCCCAGAGAGGTGGCAACACGGGTGATAATTTTTTTTCTCTCTCTGAGTACAGCTCTTTTTCTGTTTGTCTTTTATAAACGTGATAGGGACCATTAAAATGGAGTGGCAAATGAATGAATTAGCTACTGGGGGGGAATCGGGGAACTGGGTTGGGGTTTCCTCCTTTGCAACCCCTTTCCTACCAGGAGTGCCTGGGCAACTGTACACCAGCTGGTGGAGAGACAGAGGACCACGCCTCTGTTAGCTCTGATGGGATGGGGAAAGATGGAATAGTATGAACTTGGAGGAAACCAGTTCATCTCCTATTGGTCCCATATGGTTTGGGATTTTTTTGAGGGGGTGGGAAGGTTGAGAAGGCATCTCGTTTTCAGCAATTAAAAAAGGTTTAGCCTAAAGAAAAATGAAAAAGCAAAACACCCATCCTCAGATTACCTCCTGCCCCTCCCCCTGGCACACCTTTCATGTTAACCTAATACATTTGAGAGTGGAAATTCTGCTCCAGATCCTTCTTTGTGGAGCTCTGCATGGGTTGATCTTATGTCATATGGACTGACTCTTGATTTGTTCAGACTGGAACAACATTTTGGCCTCTCATTTCTGGGGAAAAAAAGCTTTTCAAAATATATGTATAGGTTGAATATCTGTTTGAAAAGCAATCTCCACGGAATGTTAGTATTCTAACATTCTTTAGTTGCTTCTTCCAGTATATCTAACACAACGTTCCATAATGCAGTATTCTGAAGAAGAAGAAAAAACCCAAACCTGATGGAAGCTGTGGTGGTTTGAGTGATTACCTTGGAATACTGTATCATTGAGAACACTGAGATGTAGGATGCATTGCTGAACCACCATGTATGTTGGGAAGCTGGTATCGATCACTAGGGTGGGGTTGGTGACTGGGAAATCCCACTTGCATTAGCATTGATTCCCCATGCATGTTTAAGGCACTCTCCAGTTGGTGAGACATTTGCTAGAGACCTGAAGCAAAGTGGACACAGAACATGTTGCAGCAGGCAGCCAGTAGAGCACATTCAGTAGCCATATGGGGGATAAAAAGGGAGGGGGAAAGCAGAGAGAAAGGCATAATGACCGCAGTGAGTGGAGAGACTTAGCAAATGTTCAAATGAGGGAGTATCAATTGAGGGAGTATCCTCTGGAGGTGCTGGAAATGTTAGGCTATGAGAGCCATTTTCACCATCTTTGCAAGACTGAATGACAGCACATGGCTAAAACTCTGCTCACCTTACTCCTTGCAAGCTTATAGTCCTTTTATTTTTACATTTACCGGTTTTCATGTATACATTTATGTGGCAGCTAAGCTTCTAGCCCAGAAAAACACAGACATTGGCATGGTCACCAGCCACACCCCTTACACACACACCCCTGTAGACCATTTCCATATTCAAGCACACATTCAGCAATTCTGCCCCTCAAACTATATGTATCAATATACATTTCAATGCATAGAGTTTTGCAGACACAAAGAGACACACCCATTCACAGTCCCACTCATTCTTACCCATGCGTGTGGATTCATATACACGCAGACATCACTGCACACATGTGCAAACCTCTATTCAGGCACACCCATGCAGCTCCATTCAGACTCTTACATTCATATTGCATGCATACATGCGTGCAAATTAAATTTACAAAACGCACTGATGTCTAAAAGTTAGGAAACTATTCCTGAACAGCTTTAATTGGAAACAGGGAGGAATTTCTCCCCAGCATGCTTGTACTTCTTTCCCTCTCTCTCCACAATCGTTTTGAAAAGGAGAGCAGTGGTGAGAAATGACCGTTATCCAAACAGGGTGTTTCTGAAATATGAGCAGGTTACCTTACCATGTGGAGAATCCTGCCTTGTATTTTTGCCAGTAAAGGACAATTTTGGGGCCAGGGGCTGGGAAATGACAGCAATTTAGGCTGCAGTTGTATGTGCACTTACCGTAAGCCCCACTGAACACAGTGAAATTTGCTTCTAAGTAAACATATATAGGATTGCACAGATCAGTACATCTGTATGTGCATTTGTTTGCTCCTTTTTTGGTCATGTATAATGTGTGTATCTGCGTACAGAAGCACATGCACATTATCTTAGACAAATGTATACTGAAGAACATAAAACTAAAGTTAAAACCATAGATGAGTTTCATCTTGCCTTCCTTCTGAAACTTGGGTCTATAGTTTATACCTTTTATGAGAATGCACCAATAGAATCATTTTCTGGCCTTGCAAAGATGCAATCCAGATTTTTTAGCATCCCCACAGTTGTGAGATTATGTCTTAAAATATATTGTTGAAGTGTTGTAAGATGTCACAGTTGAAAAATAAGAGCCTTTATCTGGAAATATTAAGAAAATGAAACACTGAAGTTTATGGTATACTCCGTTCTTGGAGATGTCTAGATGTATTTCATAAAGTATTGTATGACGTATATATTGAACAGACTGATACTGTGTGGGCAAGTGCTCAATAATGGACTGAATGGGTGATTAAATGTGAACTCACTTTCCCCACTTGTAGTTAAGGTAATCCTTGTTTTGTCCAGTGCTTTCCTGTTTCAATGCACTACTGCTTGAGAGAAAGAGAGGTTTGAACCCTGCCACACCCATGAAATCAAAGGAAGGGGAGGGGTACAAGGAGGAGGTGAAGAAGGAGAGAGCCTGCATTTCTTTCCTCCTCCACATGAGCAGCATGGATAAGTAGGGCTGTATCTATCAAGATGCTGCTTAATGCAACTGGAGAGGAAGCAAGTGTTAGGGGACCATTTCAGTAATTACAGCCAGTGCCTCAATACTAGGAAGGCAGAAAGGTTGAGGAGAAGGGGAAAAAAGAGAGGAGTAAGCAAGGAGATGAGGTTTTATTGCTTCAAGGTGTCTGGGATCTCATTTAAATTACCTTAATTATGCTGCATAATGCAGAGGCTGCAACTTGAAAGACACGTTTGTACCTTTAAAAATGGTGGGGTGTGGATGGGGGTGAAAGAAAGCATGAAAGAGGTGGGGTGAACTGATTTTCCCTCTGGGGGAAAAAGCATCTGAGGCTGATTTTCTTCTGATATAAAGCAGCACTGCAGTAAAACTGACAGAACTGTATCCGTTACCTAGCACCAACCTCATGCAGAGTTTGTCTTTAAGAGTGACGTTGTGTGCTTTTCAAAACTTTTAATTTCAGCCTGTGAGTTGTTTTGTGGCTAGAGATTCTCAAGCCCTTAAACGGGTATGGATATTATCTTTGGGGATTTCTTTTAAATCAAAATGTCTGCATGGAAATGTTCACATTCCCTTCTCCCAATCATCTGAACTTCTTGGTTATTACATAAATGGATTTTTCTTAAATCACTTAATGTAACTCATTCCCCATTGCTTCTGTAAGCTTCCCAAGAGGTGTTTTTTTGTTTTTTTTTGAAAGCAGTTCTTCCATAAAGGAAAAGACAACTATAATGGTTAGTGGAGGATGTCATTCGTACCTAGCCTTTCCATCACTGTTGATAAATGCAGTAAGCATGTTGCATAAGGTGAAAAATCTGCCTCAACAGGTTGAGGGTGTCTCAAGAAACACTGGAAACACTAAATGTTTGTGTGTGTGTGCAAAAGAGAAGGCTGGTTTTCAAATGGAGAAGATGTATGTTTTACTGTCCCATGTTGGGAGAATTTAAAGTTCCTCTCCCCACCACTTCTTCGCAGGAAAAATATGGATCAATCCCATGCTAAGAGGATCTGTGTAACCTGAGGCTGCCCTTCTGTGAAAGGATGCGTTGATGTGATTATCTCAATTGCGGTGTTTGCAGATTATGATGAGTTCAGTGTTCAACCTTTGGCGGCAGCTGTCTTATGCTGTGCTCATCTGTTTTTCATACCAGGTCTGTGTAACACTGAGATCTCTGCCCTCTTTTGCCGTGATTAATGTGCATGCAAAATGTTCTCCATATCTCTAATTGTGGAGGACAGGGCTCTAGAAAAACTGTCAGGCTGTCTTTCTGATCTGGGTTGTTGGCCTTCTCCATGCTGAAGGGTGTGGGTAGTCCAACTCTCTGCTTGTCCGTTTCTTAAGGTGTCTAGCTATCTCTTTTGTGTGTTTATCTAATATTATACTCGCTTTTGCCTGGGTACTCTTCCTGCTTCATGGAGCAATTGTTATTCACAAATACTGAGCTTGTTTTCTGCACATGTTATGGAGGGACAATTATCAAAAAGTTCCTCCCCCCCACACGCTGTCTCCTGCTGTGTGGGATGGTATGTGATAGCTGAGAGTTTTTTAAAATCCTACCTTCAATGAGTTTGCATAGCTTCATAATGTATACCTCCCCTCCCAAAAAAGGATGTTGTGAATCAACATGGTTCTGCCTGACTTCTGCCTTTCAGAACATACATCCAGCTACATGAAAGCCATTTTCTCATGGTGCTGTCTTATTTTTACTGATGTACTCTTTTCTGCATTAATCAAAAAATTGGTATCCCGCGTTTTGGCGCCATACTGGAACCCCAAGGCAACTCGATATACTTCTAGAAACAATATCTAAAACATTAAAAAATAAAAATAAAAGACAAAAACAATCAATAACGAAAACATCAGAAACATTAAAACAAAGAGATCAAGCATGAGCATGATAAATTGCAAGATCAGTTACTGACAAGTAGGTCTAAATAAGTGTTCTTAATTGGCACCTAAAGGTACAGGAGGGAGGAACCAACTAGTTCTTTCACTGAAAGGTATTCCACAGCTTGGGTGCCACACTTGAGAAGACCCCATGCACTGTGCCCACCAATTGCACAGTGGACAAACAGCAGGGTTGTGGCACCACAGCAGCATGGCGGAGCTGATCTCATGAGTCTTTACCATCCAATTGCCTCTCTACTAGGTGGGAACAATACAATAATCAAGTGGAAAAGACCCATACAATCAGCCTTGCCTGCTGGGAGCCAGTCAGATGCTAGTCATGTGACTCAATTCACAATGAGATAAATTCATGGAAGTCTGAAATGCCAATAACTTATACTGTGAAAATATCAGGGTATGTATCCAGGTACTGGGAGGAATTCTTAAAACTTGCAATACTAGGCTCTAGTTTTGTTTATTTTTACAATACAGTGTAAGTCTGTTGATAACAGAGGATGCGGTAGTAAAGGAACAATTTTTAACCACTAAGTCTAGAGTATAAACTCATTAGTTAGAGTGTAAAATTAGAGTGTAAACTCATTAGTTCTGAGAAAGCTAGATTCACATTCCTGCTCAACCTTCCTCCTGTTGAGTTTCTACCGAATACCTTCTTCTATGCATGTCAATCTCTTTCAAAGACTCTGAGATAATGTTTCCTGACTTCACAGGGGGATTTTGAGTTTTAATTTATTTAACATTTGCATAACTATTTTGAATTCTCAGATGGGAGTTCACAAATGTTTTCAATGAGAGTCTTTTGTGGAGGGGGAAAAAAGCCCACAATTTTGCTACCCAGTAATTTACTAAAACATTAATTACTGCAGATATTATACTGCCAGATAGACATATGGCATCATGTGGGATATAGTGAGGAAGAGATGGGCAAAGGTGGTAGCTGAGATGGCGTGTGGGGGGGGGGGGGGAGGAAAAATTCAAGGAAGGGGAAGAGAAAGTGGGATGGAGAGCAAACACTGGTGCATTTGTTTGGTAAAATGCATGAATGTTTTTCCAGGCTACAATTTAGCCACAATGTTTGTTGAGCAAAGGTTCTCTATTTTGGATACAATATTCATATAATTTCTTCTTCCTATTTTCTTAAATGCTACCCCACTTTTCTCTTAAAAGACATGATGCACTTTACAACAGCAAGTCAAAATAACATGATAAAAATAAATGTAACACATTAATCAATAAAATAAGCAGCACCCATGTTTCATATCATATAAAAATCATTAAAACGACATCAGTCAATATTGAAAGCTTCCTTAAAAAAAAGAAGTCATGTTTTGGTCTGAGACTGGAAGGCATACTGAAAAGGAGCCTGTTCTCAGTGGAGAGGGCTTTATAAAGAGCTGGTGTAGTCACTGAAAAGACACTGCTTCTAATATATGCCCATTGAACTTCTGCTTAACTGGATTCCTGGAGGAATGCCTCTGATGATAACCCCAGCATTTAGGGATACATACAGGGGAACAGGTAGTCTTTCAGGTACCCAGATCTCAAACAGTCGAAGGCAGCAGTTCCCAAACTGTGGTTCGGGACCCACCAGTGGGGTGCAACTCAATTTTTGGTGTGTTGTGAAACTGACAAGCTAATAGCTGACAAGGAAAATGTATTGAGCCCTATGGAAACAGAAACAGCAGCATGTACCTCCTAATAAGGAGGTGACTGTGCCTTGGTTCACATTAAAAGGTCATGCCACCAGAATGGTCCCAATCCTAATCCAACGGAAGCAGGTCCCACCAAACTCTCAAGAAGGAAGTCTTTCCCCCCTCCAAGCTCACAAGGAAAATGTATTGAGCCTGGTGGAAAGTGCAACTGAGCCACACATGTGCATTTACTCATGAGTTGGTGACTATGGCTTGGATCTTACACAAGGCCACCTGAATACTCCCAATCCTATAAACCAGTGTCTCTCAAACTACTAGGTGGGTCGTGAGCCAATTTCAGGTGGGTCCCCTTTAATTTCAATATTTTATTTTAATATATTCGACTTGATGGTACCCTGGTATGTGACTGCATTTGGGAAAATGTTATAGACATGTACTTTTAACAAGCTACTATGTATAGTCTTTTAACAATGATAGTAAATGGGTAAGTGTGGATAGGATTGCAGCCTAGAATTGTTAAAAATTTTCCTGCTTGATGATGTCACTTCCAGTCATGACATCACTTCTGGTGGGTCTTGACAGATTCTCATTCTGAAAAGTGGGTCCTGGTGCTAAATGTGAGAACCACTGCTTGTAAACCTCTTATAAAGCTGGGTGGGTCTTGACAGAGTGTTGTTTTAAAAAGTGGGTCCCGGTGCTAAAAAGTTTGGGAACCACTGATCTAAGGCTTAAGGTAAATGCCAGTAACTTGAATTGGGCCCAGGAGCAAACAGGCAGCTACCAATAATATTCCTTTGTATTGTTGATATCATACATCCTCTTGGAGGCAGATGTCTGGACTTACCCAAATGAGAGCACCAAAATAACCTTGGAAGCATGAAAGGTACCTGGAGGATGTGCTCAGAAGCATTGAGCAAGCTCTATAGTGACACTTAAAATTTTATACACAGCTACCCTAAGCCACATATTCAACCCTAAGGTCAAATTCAATATGCTGCTGACAGACTTGGTGCTAAATATTATGCATGGGTAGAGAGGACAGTTGGTCTACTGTCCTGTGATAGATTTGGTACGATGATGCTTTCTCCACTACAGCAGTGCCTGACTTCTCTTGGGATGGTTGGGCTACGTTCTTGATACTCATCTGCTACAGAACTTTCTCCTCCAGTTTCCACTTGGCTAAGCCTTTGTCTCAAAGATAGTATCTCTCCACCCGCTTGTCATCTTTGCAGACAACTCATCCTTCTCGTTCATGGTAATGCTACGTCTCTGGAGGGAAACAGGCCAATTTGCTTATGTGGAAAAATAACATTAGGAAAATATTGATTTAACTGTCTTTAGTGCAATGAAGGTTTTGTTCTTTTTAAATAAAGTTAATAGTGCTATCTCCTCCTGCTCTTCATTTCCTCTTGCATGCCCATCAGGTCTGCATCCTATTTTTCCCCTTGTCTAGTGATTCACATTTTTATTCATTATCCTGCCTGAGAGTCCTGTCTAAATTCCTCAGCCATGTGACCTTTTTCTGTTACTTATGCCCCATCTTTTTCCATTACTGTTTCTTTTATGGCTTGGTCATTTGAACAATCCATTTTCATTCTTCTTTGAACCAAAACTACAGATATCAAAACTACCTGGCCAAACTTTTTAAATGGTTTTTGTTTGTTTCTGGTTTGCAAATGGCAATCATTTGCACCAACAGACTTGAAGCCCAATCGTATTATTTTCCCGCCACCCAAAATTATACCAGAACGGCTGTCGCTGCATCTGGTGGGGGGCAGTTGTGGAGGTCTCCTCTGGCTAAGGCAGCCATTTCAACCACTGTGCCGAGGCACACTGGTGTGCCGTGATTGGTCTGCAGGTGTGCCGTGGGAATTTGAGGAACAGTCTTTAATTAGTAGGGCCATTGGGGGATTTGGGCCCCTCATCGGCAGTGTGCTGTGCCTTGTCAATTGTCAAAAAACTGATGGTGTGCCTTGACAATTTTAGCACCTTTTCTGTGTGCCGTGAGATGAGAAAGGTTGAAAATACTGGGCTAAGGGAACAATCGTTCACTGGATTGGTGGGAAGGCTCTGACCTACCGCCAGCAAGCCTGGCAGCATGCTGAGTAGTGTGCTCCCAGATTACCTTTAACAATGGGTGCTGACTGCTTTATGGCAGTCAGTACCAGCGGAAGCAGTGCTGTGACAATGACTGAAGCATTTAGGATTGGGCCATTAGAGGAACAATTTCACATAATCTGTGATACCGTAACTATCAAGAATCCTGCCTTAGAGCATTTCTGGGGTGGAAGTGGATGAAACATAAGATTTCCTCTGCTGGGACAGACCATGATTCCATGATCTAGCCCAGCATTCTGCTTGCTGACAGCAGCCAACGGTGAGTACTGCATGGCTGGTTTACAAGCACAGCGTGATGGCAATATTCATCAACTGTTGTTAATCCCCAGCATCTAGTAGTGAGGGAGCTACCGCTTCTGAACATGGACACTGCAATTTCAATATTGTGGCTTGCAGCCTTCAATTGACCTTTCCTCTGTATACTTATTTTGTCGGTTAAAGCAATAATGTCCTGTGAAAATGAGTTCCATAGGTTAATTATATGTTGTGCAAAGAAGTCATTCTTTTTATTTGTCACACGTCTGCTGCAGATGGCCTTTGGACCTTTTTGATTTTGAGATTACTGTTTTGTATTTACCCCTTTGCACCAATCATGTTTTTCTAAAACCTCTACCTTGCTCTCTCCCTGTTGTCATTTTGCTTAAGTGAAGCAGCCCTGTTGGTTCCCCTGAACTGTTTACTTGCTTTTGATAAAGAGATCTTTCCTAGTTTCTCTTTAAATGCTATTTCTTTGGATGATATGGGCAATCAGAACTGCACCTAGTACTCGACTGGCTTTATTTTTCATTTCTTTTCCTACTAATTATTTTCTGTTGTCTCTACTGTATATTTGTATGAACACCACTCCCAGCTGGCTGTTCGTGGGGTCCTCCAGGTATGTGTGGTCATTGGAGGCAGGTGAGGCAGAGCCTGAGCTCCCAAATGTGTCTGGAGGTGTTCTCCAGTCACATCCAGGAGCCTTTCTGAGGCCAGCAGAGGCTGTGAGCAACCTCTGCAGGCTTCAGAAAACCCCCTGGAGAAATTTTAAAAGCACTTCAAACTGGAAATGCTTTTAAAACACCTCGGGGGGGGGGGGAGCTTTCTGAAGCGTACAAAGGCTACTTACAGCCTCTGCAGGCCTCAGAAAGGCTCTAGATGTGTTAAGAACAAGGTTCCGGTCAAGTTCGGAGGCCTAGTGTCCTGGAAGTGTTACATCACTTTTTGGTCATGTGGCATTCTGTACCTCACTGGCACAGAATGTCATGTCACGTCACTGGGGGTCTCTGGTCTGTTATGATCAGTTAATGATCTTACGCTGTCCTTGGAATGTGTCCAGGTGTGTGTGATCTTTTGTGGCACTGGCTCTTACTCAGTGGGTGTTGTCCTTGCTTATGCTTTATCCTTTGGCTTGAGCAGTCAGCAAGTCAATGATGCTTTTTCTACACATTGCCTTATAATTTGTAACACAGATTCCTGAGAATGTAAGAATGGCCTTGCTGGGTAAGTCAGAAAACTCTGCAGTCACAGTTTTGCTACTGTGGCCTTGATTTTCCAAACTATCTATTCTGCACTCACTGTCTTGCCTGATTTGTGAATCCTATATTAGTATTATTATCATTTATAATTATATAAATTATAATTATATAATAATAATAATAATAATAATAATAATAATGAATATTTATATACCGCTTTTCAACAAAAAAGTTCACAAAGCGGTTTACAGAGAAAAATCAAATAACTAATGGCTCCCTGTCCCAAAAGGGCTCACATCATGCATGATGTTGTTCAGGATATTGGTTTTGTATTTGTAGCATGCTGAGAATGTGCAAATGGTTTTGCTGGATCAGATTAACAGGTCTAGTTTAGACCAATATTCTGTCCCCCATGCTAGCTAGCCATATGCCCCTGGGAAGCTCTCAAAGATAGCATAATGGAGCAAGCCCTGTTCATCAGCAGTATTCCAGAACTTGCATTTCATAATGAAAATGAATATATGTCCCAAATATCTGGGGAAAGTTTGATCCACCAGTTATTTTCATTATTTGTCATCTGAGTATGCACATATTGGCAACACAAACAGAGCCATTATTAATCAATGGACCATTATTTATTAATTAATTCAGCAAGGTGCTTAAGGTGGCTTCCACTGAATATCAAAATACGTTAAAACCAGCACCTTGAATTGCATTTGGAAGTATACTGACAACCAATGTATACTGACACAGTACAGGTGTGATGCAATCACCATGCCTTGGGTCAGTCCGAAATCATGCAGCAACATTCTGTACGAGTTGAAGTTTCTAGAGAGTCTTCAAGGGCAGCCCCATGTAGAACATATTATAGTAATTCAAATGAAATGTAACCCTTGTTTGGACAACCATGTTCAGGCCTGACTGACCCAGGAAAGGATGCTGTTGGTGCACCAGCGTAAGCTGGGCCATAGCCCAGGCCATAGCCAACACCCAAATATCTAGTTGCAGAGCTGGGTTCAAAAGCATTTCACTTTAATTTTATTATACATACTATGTTATATGCTATCAATTGATATTCTAAGGATTCCAATACATTATAGCATTCATAATGGAAAATTAGCTTCCCTTTAGCTGAAGGAATAACAGTAGTGAAAGTTGTTATTGTCTGCTGATGACCTCTTTATTAATATTAATATTTATTAGCTTATATATTTATAGCCCTGCCTTAACTTATTTGGCAGTTAGACAAAATCTCTCTACAATGTTCATTCATCTACTCATGTTCTTAGCATTCTGTGCTGCCTGACTTCTCCCTTAGACACTTAACCTTTCCACAGGACTTCAAAACACTCTTCAGTCTACATACAGAGAGGAAATTTGTATGGCTGCTTGTGTCTTGGGAGTAAGGACATTTGTAAGATGAGTACATGGACCCTCCATTGGCTGAAGTATGAATGACCAGTTGGCTTCCGGTAGCAACAGGAAAGGTCGCTGTAGTTGGCTCCCTTGACATGGATATACCCTAACTCCGGACAGAGATGTAACCCTTACCTGGTCTTTTAGCCACACCGCTTAAATTAGTAGACACACCAAGGAAGTTCTTAACCTTATACATTCTGGGGTGTGGCATTAACCAGATGTGGGTCTTTCAGTCCTAAAAACAGCTGTACAGCACCTGATTTTAGTGCTCTTCTAAAAAAGTTTTTAAAGGCATTTGAATTCAGACCCTGATATCCGTGGATTCCATATCCGTGGGTGGTGGTGTTTCTGAAACAGAACCTCTATGGGTTCTGGAGTTTGACTGTACAGTGCTCAAGGAACTGCCTATCTCAAATAAAGGGCTTTCTGTGGTTCTCTCTGGACTGGGCTTCATGGCCACTGCTACCACATCCCTCCGTTTGAGTCAGAAACTTTCTGGATGGAGGGAGCAGAGTCTCTTCATGGAGCTGCTTCATGGAGCCGAGCCTGGAGTGGACTGTTGCAGCCCTTCCGCTTCGGTCAGATATTTCTTGACTGGAGCACAGCCTGTGGCAGCAGCTCTTTCTGGAGCAAGGTTCATGCTCAGGGAGACTGGCCAAACAAGCTGCTTTGCTTTGCCAAGTGTTCTCTCCACTTTTTGAATTTATTGGGTTTTCCCCCTTGTCTCTATTAATGGAAAGGGTACTCAGCTCAAAATATTAAATTGTCTCCTTGCTGGGAGATGGCATTTATGTAGCTGAATCAAACTGTTACCTTAGATACTCAGGTTCTGTAAAATTTTTGCCAAGTAATCAAGCTCCAATTATCACTTCGCCTTATCTCCAGGTCAATCAGAGGGCAGAGCCTTTTAACTCTGAAAAGTTTCCTTTCTCCACTCAGGCAGGAACCTCTTGCCCATCAGAAGTGATACAGAGATCCTTTCTGTAGTAACTTTCCTGGGAAATTCCAGCCAAAGTTAACCTTTTATTCTCCTCCATTCCCTTTTGCTGCTGCAACCTGCTTCCTTTTTGCAAATGCATTTGGCACTTTTTTCCCCCAACACCAGTATGGGATCTTCCTTTTCATTAGAAATAAAGTTCCAGGCTACAATTCAGTGCACCATTATTTAAGAATAACTTCCATGGAAAGCAGTGGGTCTACTTCTGAGTAAAAAGGGCTGCAAATATATGCAGCTGCACCTCTCTGCTGTGAATTGAATTGCACACTCTCAGTTATGTGTTATGGGTTGTATGTTAAATGTAGAGCTTCTGGCTTAACACATCAGAAACCTTAAAGGTAGATTTGATTCATGGATCTCCGGCAGTGGTTCCCAACCCTTTTCACTTGTATATCCCTTGGCAGCCCATTTCCATAAATTGTACCCTTCCTATTAGCAAAACGTTTGTAATAATACGAGCCCTCATCTCCTCTATATGAAAGCCCAGACTTCATGTATTTATCACAGTGTTTTCTCTTTTAATCTGTTTGAAGAACAGAAGACTCTGTCTTTGCACTGTTTTGCACCAGAAGTGTGCTGAGAAATTCTGGGTGATTGATCACTTTCCATATTATGTTTCAGCTTTTTTACTGTGCTGGTTTTCAATCACTGGTTCATACATGAATTGATGACCAAAAACTAGCTAGTGGTGGGGCTCACAGCCGACTAGCTACCTCCCTTCCTGCCTTGCTGGTCCTTGCAAGGCATTCCTGTTTTGCAAGGCATTCCGGAGCATGACCTGCCTTTTTCTGCCATTATTCCATTCTTTTTCAAGTACCCCTAAAGGTCCTGTTGAGTGTCCCTGGGAGTACATGAATACCAGGTTGGGAACCACTGTTTTACTGGTATGTAGTTTACAGTGCACTTACTCTGATAGTGTTTACAAAAAGGTGGTGAAGACCACAATTTAAAAGGAATAAAAGTGTATCTTGTGATCTTTTACTATGATTTTAATAATAATAATAACTTTATTTATACCCCGCCCTTCTCCCCAAAGGGACCCAGGGCGGCTAACTTTTAATAAATTAGAGACTAGAGTTCTTAGGTAACAATTAGTGGTAGGTTATTTTTCAGGATCTGACCTTGGGTAAGATAAGTCAAAACTATAGTCAGACACCCCCCCTAAGTTTAACCCCCAACTTATCCGAGGGTCATAGAAAATTCCATGATTTTTGATTCAAAACCTGCCCTCGACTTATCTGTGGGATCGACTTATAGCTGAGTATCTGCAGTGATTCACAGAAATGAGCCCAAATCATTTTCATTTTCATTTATAAATGTCCTCATTTGTGAAGAGAAGGAACAAGGCCTCTAAATTTACATCTATCCTTTTGTAAAGAAGCAGAGCAGACTTCAGAATGGAGATTGCTTAAAACATTGTGGTAGGGATCGATCAGTAGTAATGAAGAACTTCAAGAATAGCTGAAGTTTTCAAAGCCTCAAGGATCTGAGACAACTTAACTTAGGAATATACACTTCCTCTCTTGCACAGAACAAATATATTTTTAAAATTTATAAGCCCTGGGAAACACAATCCATAGTGAAACACTATCCATGTGGAGGGTCTCTGGAGTCATCCTTGTGGATGATGTACATGCTTAGCCCCAATTCACATTCTGGGTCAGGGGAGCGTGGGGCAGGGGAAGGAACCAGGGCAGGAGGGGGATGGGACCGGCGGAGCCCTGCTCTGCCATATCCTAACCTCTGTGTCAGGCTGCAAGCCTGATACAAAGGCTCTCAAGTCTGTGCCTGCAAAATAGCCAGTGCAGACTTGAGAAGCCCCATTGCAGGGTCTGGAGGATTCCCTGGGGAAAGGGGACAAAAGGACATGTTCAGTGGCCTCTGTGGTTCAGCTGGATGTAGCAGTAACCATTTTGGTTCTGCTGTACCTGGCACCACAACCAGGGATATGATTGGGGTGCCCATGAGTGTAACTAGGAAATATGTTTTTATAATTGTTCCACCATATTATTTAAGCATTTTCCATGCTCTACAGACAAAACAGAAAAGAACAGCAAAGATAATGTGTGAGGACAAATTTTCAGCATGTTAACTAATTCAGGGCCAATCCTATTGGATAATTTAGAGCCCAATCGTACCCAACTTTCAGCGCTAATGCAGCCATGCCAATGGGGCATGCACTGTCTCTTGCAGTGGGGAAGCATTCACAGAGGCCTCCTCAATGTAAGGGAATGTTTGTTCTCTTCACTTGGGGCTGCACTGAGACTGCATCAGAGCTGAAAAGTTGGATAGGACTGGGCCCTCCCTCAGTCTCTCTTACAAAATCAAAGTTGATTTTGCAACTTTCACAGGAAAAGTCCTTCCCTGGGCAGTTGTTCTTAATACTTCCTAACATTTTCTAGTAATTATAATCTAAGACCATATTCCTCTATGCAAACATAACTGCATCTTGTCATAGCATCAATTTGTAATTGTTTTCCATTTTCTTTGATGAAGAATATTATCTTGGTATGTTGTATGTGTGATACAGTATGTTTTGTTCTCAAGAAGTTTGGAGTGGTGAGCAGTTTGATGAGGTCCACAGTAGTGATTAAGGGCCCAATCCAGTGCTGTGCATGCTGGCTTACTGTCACAAATGTGCCATAAGGCATGTTTGCAAGCCTTACCGCAAGCCCAGTGCTGGAGCTAGTCCAGCGCAAGCCCATGCTGAACCAGCTCTGGCACTGAGCCCACATTCTGCTGCCTGGCACTCACCCAGACTGCTGGTAGGCAGAGAGGTGAGTGGGGGCATGGGAGGAGGCGGGGGGAGACATTCTGGGGTAGGGAGGAAGGCATGGTGGGAAGGGAGTGGGGCGGGAGGGAATAGACCAGTGGAGCTCAGCTCCACTGGATCCTGTGCCCCATGTTGGGCCATGCGACCCAACACAGGACTGCTTGATTCTGCGCCAGCTCAAGAACCACCACAGAATCGAGTAACCCCATTGCAGGGCTACTTCCCTTACCCAGGGGAAGGGGATGAATGTCCCCTTTCCCCAAGGTGCTTCCACAGGCTGCCTGGCACGTTTTGGATACTGGTAGCCATTTTGGCACCACAGCAGCTTCGTGCACCAGGCATCTCAGTTTTGGGCTGTAAGACGCAAGATGCAAAGGAAGCAGCCAGACAATGGAAAGGTAGTAGAAGGAAGAGCTGTTTTCATGTTATGTTAAACATATAGTTTTGCCCTGCATCCAGGTATAACCTAATTATCCATGGATTTGTCACTCATGGTTTTATCTCAGTGCGATGAGAAGGGCCCTTTAAATTAAAAGAAAAAAGTCTTTAACAATAGCTTTGTTAATGCTATTAACAGAGAGGGCAGCCATCTGACAATCCATCATCTCTCTCCAGGCACTTAGAACAGCTTCATTCCAAGGCAAGCGATCCTTCCCTTACCCCTGAGAATGTGAAAGAAAGGTAATTGCTTTGGATTCTTTCCCAGCACTGCACTCTGGGTGAAAGGAGGAGTCACTGGCTCAGAGTGAAGCCTTTCTAAGCATCTGGAAAGAGACTGATTGATGGATTATCTACCTGATGACTCGGTTTTACATCACAAAGATCTCCAAGGCTGTTTTTAAATCACCTAGCAAAGCGACATTGTTTTTTAAATTAATTTGCTTTAATGCGATTTTTGCCATCCATGTGAGTTCTGGGAAACAAGGAGACTCAACCTGTACTTGATTTTTCTAACTTAAATAGCAGCTGTGGAGAGGGTGATCAGGGCTGGAACCACAATGTCAGCAGATGGAGGTTTTTAACCCTTTCTTGCACCATGATCTCAGTCATGATCCCCTCTACATCTCCTTTTTCTCCCAGTAAGGAGGCTCCCATCATTGCCAATGTGAGCTTCCCTTTCAGATCAAACAGTAGGTGCAAGGAGTCTGATCTGGACTGGGTTCATGTAGGAGGGGAAGTGTTCCTCCTCCATGCTGCGATTATGATCCTGATCAGGTTTCTTCCCAACAGCTGCTGTTTAAGTCAGAACACACAAAAAAATGCACTAGTGCCAAAATACATGTTTAACATAATGCATAGTTTTACCCAAAAACGAATATCAGAGACAGCTTTGTCCACTCTTCAATTTTTTTCTGAAATGATGTTCCTGGTGCCCTTTTGGGATAAAAGTTCATTCATGTGCAAAAGAGCCTGCTGATCTCAGAGGCTTTAAGGAATTTCCTGTTACTACTACTACAGCAACAGAATTTCTGGTTCTTCATTCTAACAGTGTTGTATTTCTTTCTGCTTAGGCCTTCTGTTCACTGCTTCCTGTTCCCTTTTGGTAGACTACTCAGTGCACATGTTTATTTTGAACAACTTAACAAAATGCCTAATTACTCTTCTTGTAAGCATCCTGTGCTTCATTAGCCCCTTCTGCTGGGGTGATTGTTCATTCATTTATGTAGAGCAAGTACGGCTTCAGTAATCAAAACAGGATCTCTGAATAAGATTGGGGGGGCGGCATAATCAGACTTACACACTGAGGCATAAATCCTAATGAGAAATAGGGCTACAAAAAGATATGTGATAAAGAAGTCCTGAACTTTTCAGTAACTCTCCACCGCAGAGTGTATTTGGAAAGCCATGTGTTTGGAAAGCCAGAGTGTATTTGGAAACCAACTGCTGGTATTGGATTTGACTTGAAATACCCAATAACAACTTACATGCATCCCTGCTACTTATTGGGTTGTTTTTGTTTAATCTGCCTGGCATGCTAATAATGCATCAATGCATGGTGGATTTAAGTTGAAGATCAGGAAAAGCAACCTCTTCGGAAGAACGGTGGCCCAAATGACATGTTTTAATTTGTGTGTGTGAGTGTGCTTTGGTGTTTCTAGCTGACTTTTCTCCTGATTTGCTCAGAAAGGTTTTGTAGCCTCACAGTGACCCTGTGCAGCCAAAACTAGGTATTACTCTCCAACTATAACTTTAACCTGATGGCCCCTTCTTTGTCACAAAGCACAAGCAGAAGGAAAAAAAAAATCTTTTGATGGGCGTGAGAAGTGCTTAACCCTTTTCCTGACAGATGTTTCCCCCCTGAAATTCCATTCCATCTCTTTTGGTCCCATATGGTTCCAGACCTACAGCTGCAAGATAAACACGGACCAAGAGAGCTGGCAGAAGAAAAAGCACTGTGGGCAGAGGGGAAATGACTGTCAGGGGAAGGATTAAGCATGCCCTCTTCACTCACCCCTTTGCTTCAAAGTGCCCCTTCCTACATCAAGTTAATGTTCAACAGAGCTGCAGTATAAACTGTAGTTTGGCCCTCCGGAGTGGTTAGGCTAAAATATGTTGCCTAAGGCTACCCAATAATTTTCTTAGCTAAGTAGGGTATCCTAACCTGAGTTTCCCATATGCAGACCAGTATTCTTGCCGATGCATTCTGCTGGCATAGCTAAATTCTGTGGAAGGTTTTGTGAAGAGGTTGGTAAGCATCTTTTAGGAGTGGCTGAGCTATTGTGAAAGGCAATACAACTGTGGCTACATTGCTCTCCACACTTACCTGGGAGTAAGCCCTATTGATTATAATGGGACTTGCATTTGAGTAGACACACATAGGACTGCACCCTAAATTGGATGATGATTCAGATTACTTCTAGTTCTCAATATTTTGTGGACTCACTTTCCTTTTATTCTGCTATTGCCTAAGCACAGACTTTGATGCTGACAAAACCTCAGCTCCCCCTTCCCTTCATACAGAGAGCTAGACATTTCTGGAAAGACTGCTTTCCATTGTTATGTTTTACTGTTGAATCAAAAATGTGGGAGAGATTGGAAGTGGGCATTACTATTGGCATTTGTTAGAATAAGTCTTAAAAGAGTGGTGGAGCAGGGTGAAGCTGATATGATAATGTAAGGGAAGAGAGTCTCTGCTGAAGTCCTGCCCAAGATACAGACAGAGGCCCTCCCTACCCTATGAGGTAGTTGCTAGTCCAAGTCCTGCATGCATTTCAGAAGACTGGGTGGAAGTGGTGGAGCATTCTCACATCTTGTGGGAAGTTTCTGAGGGAAAGTTGTTTATTGTTACTGCTCTTATTAAGACTATGGAAAAGATTTCTCTAGTTCTGATTTTCCTTGATATTCAGCACAGAGGGAGGAATTGCACTTTTCCTGACTGTGCTTTCATGCAGTGGTGTTCCATGATGGGGCTAATGGTAAGTTTTGTAGGCACCTCAGTGCACCATCTATGAGGCCCCTCCCCTTCACCTTTGGAGCCATTCCAGGTGTCGACAGCAATGCAGAGGTGTCTCCTCCACATTTTTCTCACTGCCTGGAATGGCTTTGGAGGTGAGGGGGAGGGGTGCTTACATGGTACCTGCATAACTCACAATTTTGTCCCTGCCCCAGGAACACCACTGCTTCCATACACATAGATGTGCAATTTGGGAGAGAGAGGAGAAAGAGTGGATGAATGCTGGTAGATAGTGTAAAAGCACCTCACCATTTGCGAAAACTCAGTTGATGGGTGTCTTGTCATAATCTTTGTGCTATCTTTTCTGGAAGAGCCTCCTCGTTTAAGCTCTGCACTTGTCATTTTTAATCACGTTGGCATTGGCTGTGGCCATGCAGAGCTTTTCTGTACTATGAATTGGGACTCTTACCCATGGACCATATATGGTGCTTTGCTTCTTCCTGTGAGAGTCAAACCAAAGGAAATATTTCCTTACCCAGCGTGTATTTAATCTTGCCACAGGATGTTGTGATGGTACTTGGCCTTAGGTGCCTTTAGAAGGGTATTGGACAGATTTATGGAAGAAAAGTCCATCAGAGGTTACAAGGGTATATGCAACCTTGTGGTTTTAGGCTATCTCTGAATGCCAGATGCAAGGCAATGGCAACAGGATACAGGTGTCTTGTGTGCTTCCAGAGGTATCTGGTGGGCCACTGTGAGATACAGGAAGCTGGACTAGATACTCTGTGTCAGTACAGATCCAGCAAGGCTCTTCTTATGTTTTTAAAGCGTCTCCTTCAAACCTTTCCTCAGATTTTTGTTTGCACTGCATCCTGACCAGGATCCAGTTGTGTCCAAATTGACATTTCCAAATGAGTTCTAACTCATTTTTTAACTTGCCCTCCTCACCACAGAATCCTTTTTTTAATATGATGAGGTATTTTTTAATTGATAAGAAAATCATTTTCATACGTGTTCTCATAAAAAAGAAGAAATGAACAGCACACGAAATGTAACAACTTATATGGAGGAAAGGTACAGAGAAAATAAATCACTGTAATGGAACTGACACTAATGAAGGAGAAAGGCCAAAGGCCAGCATCCTGTTTCCCATAGTGACCAATCAGATGCCCCTGAGAAGCCCAGAAGCAGATCTCTCTCTCTCTCTCTCTCTCTCTCTCTCTCGCTGTTCCTTGCCAGCAGTCAGTATTCCAGCAACTAGTCTTCAAATGCCTATGAATCTGGAGATAGCATAGAGCAGTGATTCTTACACATTTAGCATCGGGACCCCCTTTTTAGAATGAGAATCTGTCAGGATCCACCTGGAGTGATGTCATGACCGGAAGTGACATCATCAAGCAGGATAATTTTTAACAATCCTAGGCTGCAATCCTACCCACACTTACCCAGTAGTAAGTCCCATTTACTGTAATTATTAAAAGAATATACATAGTAGCTTCTTAAAAGTACAGATCTGTAACATTTCCCCAAGCGCAGTCACATATCATAGTAGCATCAAGTCTAATACATTAAAAATAAAATACTGAAATGAATGGGGACCCACCTGAAATTGGCTCACGACCCACCTATTGGGTCCTGACCTACAGTTTGAGACACACTGGCATAGAGCCAACAAGGCTAGTTGCTCTTGTTAGATATACCACCCGGGCCTGAGGTTTTGCAAAAAGCTCTGCAAGAGAGGGCTTTAGACCTCTTAAACAGTTCAAAATTCTATTTATTGCTTTGGAATTTGTACTCTTTAAATTGGCTGTTTATCACTTAACAGGCGAAGTTGAAAGTCAGGAAAAGGGTGCTGACCTAGTTTTTCCAGAAAAATGGCATAACTGACGGATTCTCACCAGAGCGTTCTGAAGTTTGCTTCAACTGAGCATGCTCAGAAATAATGGGCCAATTGCAGGACACGTACACTTGAAGTTAGTTAGCCACCTTCAACTGGAACATTTCACCTTTTGGGGGCATGTTTTCTCCTAAACTTTTTTTTTTTGCATTTTTCAGGTATTCTGCACTTTTCAGATGTTTTAAAATCCGAAACAAAGTCTAGATAATGTAATTCTAATAAGTACCTCAAACTTTGATCAACACACAACTAGCAAATTGCTATTCTGATACAAGAATTTTGGAAGGTGTCCTCACAATAAAAGCTGAAACCAGTGACGTCACTAGGGTTTGCATCACCCATTTCAGGAGGCCAGTGCAATACCTTGGGCAGTGGGCATGGTGATGTAGCATTGTCCAGCCCCGCCGGTTTTTTTTGGCTATAACTTTTGATAGAATAGAGACATTTCAATGCAGTTAGTTTCATTGCATTCTGCATGAAATTACAAATCAGTCGATATATAACATGATGGTATTATTCAAAAATACCAAGATCTTAAAATTTTTGGTGGGTAGTGGTGTCACCCCCCTGTGTACATCACCTGGTGCTGCCTGCACCCCCCTAGTGTTGCCACTACCAGAAACCCCCCACTTGGTAGTGACTTGAGCAACAGTTAAATTTGACACAACAAATCAATATTGTAATCAGTATCCTGAACTGGTAATAGAGTATTTGTGTCCTTGGTGATTGTATCCTGGACAAATGTGTCCCAGTCATTGGCATTTTTAAAGTCTGGGTGTCATGAATATGTGCAGTTCAGGCCTAGTAGTATTGCAAAGCCTGAACCAAAGTAACCCAGTAACACAGAAGGGGCTTGCAATCCTAGCTGAAAGGAATTTACAACTCCATGGAAGGTGATGGTGTAGCACCTCAGCAGACAGAGAGGCACCATGAGTCTCCAGTGGGGAGGGGGAGAACTAGGAGGACTAGCATCCAGCCCCACTTCGAGAAGATTCTGTCCCCAAGAGTTCTGATTGGGCAGTTTGAAATGAGTAGAGAGTCACACCATCCTCTTGGCATGAGAAGTATAAGAACAAAGCCCAAAAGGGTGCCTTTTGTGTTTGCCTTTGGACTTTGTCTTTTGGCGTGGGTGCACATCCTGCCCCAGGCCAGGACCATGTGGCCTCATAGGTAACTGAAGATCTACAAAAGAAGCTGACCCAGGTGAGTGTTAGGAAATAATAGAGATAGCCAGTTAGCTTTATTATTTTATGCTGATATGTTTCCTAGAAGTTTTTATGCTTCTAGCATTTGCTGCCTTTTGTAACAGCTGTTACCCTATGTAACCCTATGTACTTAATAAAGTAAAAATCTTTTTACCATGTTGGTTCATTGTCTGTTGGGGACAAAGGTTCAGAATCCTGCCTAGCCGTTCAGCAAGCTACCAAAAATCCTCATTTTGGACTAGAAACTTGAGGACTGAGACTTTAAGTAAAGAAAGTGCTCAGTGCCTACAAGGGATATAGTTAAGCCTAGAGGGTCTCAGTTTCCCTGGACTGAGGCACTGGCTCTTACAGGGTGATGGCAATACTACCGAACAGGGATCTTTGAGGGCTCTAGGGTTCAGAACCAACAACTCTGAACACCCAAAACCCTGGGGGTGAGTTCAAGTATACGACACTGGGTCATTTGCATTCCACTAAAACTGGGCAACAGTTATATATCCTAAGCCTTTTATCCCATACCCAACCCTACCTTTGCGTTTTAAAAATAAAAAAATGCATCTAATATAAATATAGATATATTGGGACACAAATGTCTAGGATGCAAAAAGAACAGATGCATATGTCCAATACCTGGAACGCATTTGACTGGAACATAGTTGTTCAGGATGCAGTTGTCCTATCGCTTCCTGCACTACATTCCCTCTTCCTTCTGCTGCCTTTCAGAGCATGGGCAAATGGTTTAGAAGTCAGGCCTGAGTAGTTAATATGCACATAAAGGTGGTTCTGTTGTCTTGGTCTTGTTCATCTTATCTCTGGAAACCAGTGCTATGACTTTAAAAGAATGGTGGCACCTAAAAGGAGTGATACTGAAGCTCCATGTTGCCCCCCTCTGCAGCACCTGCTGCCTAATCCCCTTCTATAGCACGTCTGGCTGTAGATACGCCTCCTGGCTGGCTGGTGCAGGCTGGTCCTCTGGTCTGGTGTCTGGACTGAGGACAGGAAAGGAGCTTTGCCGAAGCAGTCACGTATTAACACATCAGCACACGAATCAATATTCTTCTTGACAAGGCTAATTCCACAGAGGCATGCTGCCGCCAGCCTTGCTGGAAGGGAAAACCCTGCCAGTCCAGGGTAAATGCAGATGTGGATGTCTCTGGGACCGTGACGATTGTGGGACTAAGGCAGCTGGTGTGTAGAAATCCGTGCAAAGCTGTACGGTGTGCTTGGAAAAGAGAAGCTCAGCTCCAAATGTCAGCAGCAATGGTCTTTTCTGGCTTGGTCAGGTTCGTATCCAATTGCCTGTTCTCTACTCTCACTTTTAGCATCTCTTGTCTCTGCAAAACCCTCCCTCTTCACCCTGTTGGTGCTTCTCTTTTGCGTAGTCTCTTTCCAATGTTGCCTTCCGCTTTGTTCCAATTCTGCTTTTTCCTAGTCTTATACCTCCCGCTGCACATCGGTTCTGTCATTCTTTATCTTTGTACATTGACTTCTTGATTCTGGTTTAGTGGGGGGGGGGGCGGGGGAGCTTCTGGAGGCAGAAGGAAGAAAGGGCATAGCAGCTCCTTCATCTGATCCATGCCGGAAAGGGAAAACTTCTCACCGACTGAGGCTCCTGCACAGCCAGAAGCCAAGAACCAGCTGCAGTGCCTGAGCCCATCCGCTAGCTAGTTGCTTTCCAAGCCACTGGGAATTAATTCATTCCCCCCCCCCTTTCTATAATTGCTTGGGATGTTTGTTTGATTTTAGCAAACCCGTAAACACCACCTCCGAAGTTAATTGCTCCTCTTTCCAGTGACATAAATAATAATAATTAAGAAAAAAAAAACCTGGCACAAATTTAAAAACAGGATTGGGAAAGAGAGTTTGCTGAACTCAGCACTCTTCTGTTTATTGGGCTGAGGGGACTAACAGCAGCACCATTGGCAGCAGTGTCTCATACTCAGCTGCACAATGCAAAGTTTAAGGTTGAAGCATCCAGATAAGAACTGTGAGATGTGAGCAGTTTGCTATTCGGTTAGTCGCTCAGGTAAGCTGCAGCAGGTAGCCTCTCCCAAGCAGACCCTGCTGTTCCCCCACTGACAGTTTAGTGGGATTGCTGCACGGAAAATGTGCCCTGATTGTATTTATTTATTGAGACGTTTCACCCCACGTTTCACACATTTCCATCCATGCACAACCTCAAGGACACCAACAAAATCCATTGTAAAAAAAACATAAAACAGGAAAAGAAAAAGAATCATCATTCGAATACACCAATTAACAACATTAAAAAGGAAAGAGAAGCAAGACCAAAAGCAAATCCCATAAGGGAGGCCAAACAGATGGTCAGTCACTGCCCAAGCCAGAGGCACATTGAAATATCGGTGCTCTCTTCACCTGGCGCCAAAAGTGTGGGAGGGGGAACGGACTGATTTGAACAAGGCAAAACATTCTAAATGCTGCAGCCAGAAGTTCAGTGTTTGCAACCAGGATAAATTAGGCAAATGGTGTTATTCATTCAGATGTTTATACACTGGCTCCCCAAATTACAAAAGTCTAGCTGCATTGGCTTTTTCACATAGGAACAGGATGTCTTTCTGTGGAGCTTTTGTGGCAGGGACAATAGCTGGCAAGAACTGGATGTTTCAACGTTAAATATGTTTTGACACAAGTACAGTCCTGACCTGTATTTAAGTAGGGGGACTTAAATTGGCTTTGCTTATCACAGAACGGGGCAGTCCAAAGTTGGGAAAAGCGATATGGAATAAGAACATAAGCAGAGCCTTGCTGGATCAGGTGAACTAGTCTAACTTCCTATATCTTGTAGCAGGCCACCAGACGACTCAGGGGACACTCAAGACAACAAAAAAAGTGTGTCCTCTTGCCACTCCTTGCATCTGGCATTCAGAGATATGTTACCTCTAAAAGCTGAAGGTTGCATGTAGTCATGATGGCTTGTAACCTGTGACAGACTTCTCTTCCATAAGTCTGTCCAGTCCCCTTTGAAAGGCGTCTAGGCCTGGTGGCATCGTCACATCCTGTAGCAAGGAGCTCAAAAGATTAATTACATGCAGGGTAAAGAAATATTTTCTTTTGTTTGTTCTAAGTCTCCTGTCAGTCAATTTTTTGTGGATGTCACTTGGTTCTTGTGTTGATGAGGTTTCCCTTACTTAGACTGATGGGCAATTTTTTAAAAAATAAAACATCTAGCTGAATAATTAAAACCTCAATGCTTAATTTGGTGGAGCAGAAATTTGGTGGAGCTTTCTCCTGGAAGCAGAAATAGAAGCCCCATTGCTTTCATTTGCAGCTGGAAACTGTACCTAGGGGAGATAGACCGGGAAAAACTGATAACGCTTTGTATCTCTTGAGCAAGCTTTGACCATAGGAACAACATTCACTCTGGCATAAAGAAATCCTGTTACTATGCTGTGGAAAGATGGCGAGAGAAGGCACTATCTCCTGTCCTGGTGCCTTCACACCATTTAGCCAGGTTAAGTGAAACTGTTCTTGGTGCTAAATTGCTTCCACGCTTCAGAAGGTGTGAAAGTGTTTTTTCTGCCTCTTGTGTCCATGTTCTGCTATTTCAGTAGATTGGCTGAATGTTTTCTTTTGCACTTCTCGGCTGTTAGCTCTTAGTTATCTGTGGCTTTAAGTGTTACTCCTGCTCCCCTTGTAGTTAGACAACAGAGAAGTATCAGGCTCAAAAAACTTTTAATTTGTAAGTTATTGTGCCCTCAGTTCAGTGGTGGGGTATATTAACATTTAATTATGAGTCTATGCATCTGGGTAAGTCCAGTGATGAAAGTGAGAAATGAGTTACCTCTTTTTTCCTCTCAGTCTGGCAGGAGTGGAAATCCTACAGGGTCTCATTTTCAGTGAACACAGAGATAATGAAGGAATGAGCTTGTGTCCAGCTGGCAACTTCCCCCTGGAACTGCACTGAGCAGGAATTAGGGGACATGGTACCTCTAAGAAGAGATGCTCATTAGAGAAAGAGTTTTGCAGTTTAGTTCCTATGGCTACTCCTTGCTACAGATCAGCATGAGAATCTGATTTAGAAGGATCTCTGAAATCAGTCAGGCAATGGGAATTGGGAAACCCTCTTCCCACCTTTGGTTCCTAAACCTAGGAATTGGCAGAGAATTGGGGGTTGAATAGATCTCACAAAAGGAGCCCACTTTCTTCTGAAGGCTATTCCATCTGCTGTCTTCTTCCAAAGCCAGCTGGGACAGAGCTCTCAAGCCTCCTGAGTTGTGGTACTGGTTTTGGATATTGCACCAGAAGTGTCTGGACAATTTATGCCTGCATAAATCAAATATCTGTTGCACTGTCCAAGCTGGGTTCTGGAAATGCCTGATTCTAAATTCCTTCTTCATTCAGCCTTCCACAGGAATTTGCTCCCTTATATTTTTTCCAAGCTCTCCGTTTCAGATTTGCTCTTTCCCCTCCTTTACTTTCTTTCAGGATCATAAGGCCTATCCTTTTATGATCAATGCCCTCTGCAGTACTTGATACCTCCACATTCATTGTTTGACCCATTGCAGACATGTGTCTCCTAAAAATCTCTAAAACCTCACAAAAATCAAGAGATTGGATTCCTGTATCTTAGTTGAAGTCTTCAGAATATATAGCTAAAAGATGTAAGTGGCGTACAGTGAATGCTTCATTTTCCCCATGTTTGAATGGAAAGAGAGCATCTAATCTAGGGGTATCACACTTGTTTCATACAGTGGGCCAAATAGCATTCATGGCACCTGCTGAGGGCCAGAAGTGACATCATTAAGTAGGTGATGACCAGAAATAAGCACTTAATTCTCACCTAGGAACTCATTTCTGAAAATGACAAAAGAGAAAACAGGCAAATATTGATCATATTTTCAAGATATGGAAGAAGCCAATTATCACGTGGGCCACCCTTTCAGCAGTGGTAGGTACTTCTATTGAGATGTCACTTCACAATTCAGCGGCTGCTAGGTGCCCCGCGAAGTGATGCCACAACTGAAGTGGCGGTGCTGGAAGGGCAGCCCATGTGATAATTGGACTGTCCCAGTTCTGCCCTTTCAGAAACACTGCTTCTGCTAATGCTTCACTTTGCAACTCAGCAGCTGAGAGCAGTCAATGGTGGTGCTGGGAGAGCCCAATTATCATGGGGGCCAGATAAAGAATTTCCGTGGGCTGAATCTGACCTATGGGCCTTATGTTTGATAGCTAGTCTATATGACAGTATACTTCAGCTGTGCCTGCCTTAGCCTTTCTCCACAGGATTAATGAGCTGTGAAGCTCACGATGCTTCTGTGCTGTTGTGGAAAGAATAGTGTCATCTAAGGCACCAATATTATTGGTATACAGTTAGGATGCTATATGCTAAAGCAGCCACTTTCAACCTTTTCCAGCTCACGGCACACTGACAAGGCACTAAAGTTGTCAGGGCACACTACTACTTTTTAATTACATTATTATGTTACAATTAATTTAATTAATATAACTAAGGCACAAGCCTAACCAGGTCTACTCAGAAATAAGTCTTATTTTGTTCAATGGGGCTTACTGTCAGGAAAGTATGGTTAGGATGGCAACCTTAAATCATTACATGACAATGAAAGAAATTCCCCAGAAGCTTGGAGAGGGAGGTGTATGTGGTTTCTGGAAAGGAAGAACAATGTTTTGAAGCAGCTCTGTTCAAACTGTTATCAATTGATGTGCTCTGATATGCCAGTTCCCCTGGGGGCTGGGGATAAGAATAGGCCCTCGGTTTGGCTGTACTTGTCGTAAGAGGCGACTGGTAGATGGGACTCCTTTGCCTGGGAAGGCAGCTCATCTGAGAGAAGGAAAACTCTGATCCCAAACCTCCACTGCCTTGTGGCTACATCCAGTTATGGAAAAGGCTTCAGGAGTCAACCTCGAGGCAAAATCCGGAGCCGGAGTCCCTGAGGCAGTTCATGGCTGAACACAGTCACGTTCTGGCAACTCCTGCGACGCCGCTGGAACCAACCGTATTGGCCTCTGCCTTTCCATTGGACCATTTCAGTGACGTGGAGAGGGGGGATTTGCTGCATGGGTAACAGCCTATCCTCCATACCTACTTTACCCAGGCTTCGCGCACTGGAGAGGACACTCTGTTCCAGAACCACCATTCAGAGCGCGATACCATAGTCTTCCGAGACTGAAGGATGCCAACAAGAAGATATGCCAGGAAGTGGCAAAGAGAGATGAGACTGAGCACACTGGAGAAATAGAAATGTGCTGTGAGGGACAGTGAGGAGATGTGGCTAAAACAAGTGCAGGATTCATTGGGGTGGGGGGAGGAGAGAGAAAGGGAATGGGAGGCACCTTCTGAACTTTGGAAGGTGGTGAAGAGGGAGGGGAGGGGCAGAAAGAGAGGGGTGAACTGCAATTATGATGGGGGATGTGTGTGCAGGAGGGGAGGAGGTGGGGTGGGGGGGGGAGAAAAGCATCACTTGCCTGCTCATTTATTCAAGATAGAATGCAGCCAAGCCTCTGTACTCAGACGTAAGCCCCATTATAGTCAACGGGGCTTGCTCCTAGGTAAGTGTGGATAGGATTGTGGCCCAGCGCCCTTCCTGCCAAAGCCTTACCAGGGGAGGCAACGCAGGCAGGGTCACTTTGGGGCATTGCAGACAAGGAAAAGGGTCTCTCCAGGATCCTTGCCAGCCAGCTGCTTCTGTCTCCTACCTGCTTCCACCTTCAGGCTTGCTCTCACTCTCACTCCCTCCTTCCTCTCGCTAGCCCTCACCCCCTCCATGTTTCTCCAGCTTCTCTAGCTGCCTGGCTGGCTGCCCAATCAGCATGTGGGCCAGGCACCAGCAACAGCAGGAGCACTCAAGCCCCTGTGTGGCTGCCCCTTTCTCTTCTGCTGCTGCTCAAGGCTCCAAGCCACTGCTTCTCCCCTGCGCGCAGCTGCTGCTGCTGCCTGACTCCTTGGACCCGCGGCACACCTGAGGCAGCCTCACGGCACACCAGTGTGCCGCATCACAGCGAAAACCACTGTGCTAAAGTGACGAAAGATTATTCTTACACCCTTAATGCTCCTCTAAGGTACCTTGTGCTGAAACACATTGCTGCTTTCCCCCACTGATTCTGAATATACAAGAAGCAGCAGGGAAGCTATGCTCCATTGCCTTGTACATACTTAATGTTAAAAGGGGCAGACAATGGCAGTAGCCTGGAAGCAATTACTGCATTTCTGTGTGCTGAACAACACAGGTGCCCTGAGCAGTGAATGCTGTGGCAAGGATGGTGCCAAAAAGTGACTGCAGTACCCTGAGCCATGAAATGTTGAAGAATGAATCATTAGCTGTAATGTATGTATTTCATGAACAAGAGGGAGAAAAATTCTAATGGTAAAATTTCTTGATTAGTGTAGACTGGAGAATGGGGTTGACAGGTATGACAAGTTCTTTTGGCAACTAGTATAAGTCAGTCTGGCAGAGGTAGCCAGTGGGTTAGGAGACACAGAAGAACAGATGCTGCCATTTCCTTCCAATACAGGGCTGAAGGAACTCTTGGGAATATATGTAATGAGTTTTTGTCTGCAAGAAGTTAGATCAATGGTGACCTTCTTCTCCCAGGCTGCCAGCATTCAGCAAATGAAATTAAAGATCTTGCCATTTTAGTGTTTTCTTATTGTTCAAGCTCCTAAAATATAAGGTAGTCTTCATGTTTTCAGAAACCAAAAGAGTTATTGCTTAAAGCACGCAGATGAATTATTACTCTTTATAGCTAATTTGATATTGTGGGTGATTGTTGTATGATTTCTGTTTTTAAATGTTACGCTTATTCCATAATTTTATTTGGAACAAAGAAATAGAATGGGGCAGTGTGATTTGCAATCCATAGGGATTCTAAACATGCAGCGCGAAGAACATTTATGCAACGCACTTTGTCCCTCATTTCTTGTGAATGGATTGTCTATGTTCATGTAATTCTTATAACTGAACAGGCTTTTCCTAAAATGGGCTCCGATCCTAAATAGGCCCAGCACTGATGCTGAGTCCTAGCACCAGCGCTGGGTGCTATAAATGTGCCATAAAGCATGTGATGTGCCAGGGCCAGCACCAACCAGAAGAGGATGCACTGCCCCTGGGTATAAATGCAACCGCCGAGTGGCAGTGTGGCCTTTGGGGGCTGGGGGGAGGGCAGGGTGGAGGTAGGAAGTGGGGCGGGAGGGGGTTTGAGCAGTGGAGCTGTGCCCCACTGTATCCTGAACCCCAACATGGAGGGCACAATCTTACCTTCGCTGGAACATGCAAGCCAAGAGGCTTGCGATGTATCCAGCGCAGGATTGGGGCCCAAAGTGGTTCTGCCAGAGGTAAGGGGAAACTTTCCCCTTATCTCCCGGTAAGCCACCCTGGCCCCTGTGGGTCTCCTTGGACTTGTGCCACCTCCTGAGGTGGCGCAAGTTCGAGGAGAGTGGAGCAGCTTGAAGCCACTCTGAGCTCCCTGAGAATGGTGGTTGGGATCCAGCATAACTGCCAGGTCCCAGTCCCGCCTCCTGCTCCCCACCCACCTGTCCCCGGGCCGCCCACTGCCTACCCTCCCCCTGCCTTCCTCCTTCCCACCCACCCCAGAGCCTTATGTCGGCCCAGCTCAGCCAACGCAAGGCTCGGTGTCTCCATTGGCACGGAGGCTTATGTCAGCCTCCACAGACTGGCGCACCTGCCCGCCTAGCCGACTCACGAGGAGGCGCAAACTTGCCTTGTAGCAAGTCATTCTCAGGATTGCATTGGGAGTTTCTCAAGTGTCCACTGGCAAAATAGCTAGCCCAGACTTGAGAAGCCCCTTGGCAGGACTTGGGGCTTCCCCTGAAGAGACCTCCGGCTGCTTCCCAGTGCACCGGATACAATGGTAGCCGCTTTGGTGCCACTGCTCCAGTGGGTGCTGGGCAGCTCAGGATTGGGCTGCTAATAGTATAAAATATAGTGCAAATTTTGTAGACTTCTAATGGACCAGCAGGAAAGACCACTTGGGTGAGTGTTTGCATCTCAAAGACAGCAACATACCATAAGTTAATCATCCTTTTCTATCAATCAGCCCCTCTCCTAACCACAGGAACCTGTGGTTTAACATCCCTCCTGTTCAGACTCTGCACTGAAGGAAGGAAACTACAGCAGCAGATTTTTTCCTGCCGGATTGAAGCTTCCCAGCAGGGATTATAAAACAGGCAAGACTCCTGCCTTGAACTCCTTAGCATGAGAAGATATATTGCTCATCCACTGGAAAGATGGATGCTCCTGTTGTAAGGCCCCTGGAAAGGGAAGATCAGTATCCCTCTTCTATTTCAGCATCACATACTAATGATGGGCACTTTTCAAATAGAGAAGGGAAGAATAAGTCACCCCCAAACCAATCAAGTCATAAACAGCAGTGCCTTCTGAGGGGCTGTGGCAGGTAGGCTTTGGCTGTCCAACTGAGCTGTGATCAAGAGGGAACTAGGCCTTATGTTCTTCCTGGTGTGTGCTGGGCAGCAGAGCTGGAGGCAAGAATTGGGTAAGTCAGCATTGTGCAACTGTTGACATGCCAGCAGCATTGGCACGGCCACATGGGGTAATGTTGACTAGTTTGCAGTTGTGGGCTTGCACAGTACTGACTTAGGGCACAAACCTATGCATTGCTACTCAGAAGCAACTCACATTATGTTCAGTGGGGTTTACTCCCAGGAAAGTGTGTGCAGGATTGCAACCCGACAGCCTACATCTAAACTGCCCTGTCGACAGAATGGGCACCAGTAGAAGTGCACCACCAGTAGAAGTGCCAGGATCCAGGTGGAAGTGCCAGGATCCAGTGCTCATTGTGCAACATCATTGTACTTGCTGATGCCACCTGTAAGTGCAATGAGTGCAAAATGGAGGCTACCCCGTGGGAGGGAGGGGGATGAACAGGATATTTCTGGACAGGGAGGGAGGCGGAAAAGGGAAAGGAGGAATGGGATCAGTGGCACTTGCATGTGGTCAGATCCTATTCTACTTCCCGCACCTTTTCCCTTTCCCTTACCAAGCTAAACAAACACATCGGTAAAGCAGCTACCATGTTTTCCAGACTCACAAAGAGAGTCTGGTCCAACAAGAAGCTGACGGAACATACCAAGATGCAAGTCTACAGAGCTTGCGTCCTGAGTACACTTCTGTACTGCAGCGAGTCGTGGACTCTTCGCTCACAACAGGAGAGGAAACTGAACGCTTTCCACATGCGTTGCCTCCGACGCATTCTCGGCATCACCTGGCGGACAAAGTTCCAAACAACACAGTCCTGGAACGTGTTGGAATCCCTAGCATGTATACACTGCTGGAACAGAGACGCCTGTGTTGGCTCAGTCATGTCGTGAGAATGGATGATGGCCGGATCCCAAAGGATCTCCTCTATGGAGAACTCATGCAGGGAAAACGCCCTGCGGGTAGACCACAGCTGCGATACAAGGACATCTGCAAGAGGGATCTGAAGGCCTTAGGAGTGGACCTCAACAAGTGGGAAACCCTGGCCTCTGAGCGGCCCGCTTGGAGGCAGGCTGTGCAACATGGCCTTTCCCAGTTTGAAGAGACACTTGGCCAACAGACTGAGGCAAAGAAGGAAGGCCATAGCCAGGGAGACAGACCACTGCACTTGCTCCCAGTGTGGAAGGGATTGTCACTCCCGAATTGGTCTTTTCAGCCACACTAGATGCTGTTCCAGAACCACCATTCAGAGCGCGATACCATAGTCTTTCGAGACTGAAGGTTGCCAACAACAACAACAGTCTTTGGGTTTGTGCCAGCAAAACAGCTTGTGCAGAACTAGGAAGACCTGTAGACTAGTCCTGGTCAGACTTTAAAAAGACATTTACAATGGTCTAATTGCAGCTGGTGATTCTGATGTGCATTTGGAAACTTTAGCCTACAGCTTCTGAACTGGCAAGTGAGACACATGCAGAAGCATGCTGATTTCTGTGGCTCTCCTTAGTTGAATTGGGGTGACTGGCTCTAAGTGGAGGATAACAGATAAACTACTGAGTCATGACTGTGTCCAGCTCTTGGATCTACTATAGTTTTCATATGTGATATTGCTCAAATTTCTGATTGTGCCTTATCTGTTGAGGCCTTTGAAAGCCTTTTGCCTGCAGAGCCTCAAGACTGAGGATTGCTTCCTAACTGCCACATGGATACTAGTATCATGGATACTTGGGGAGCGGTCCTACTCTTTGCTTCTCCTCCCATTAACAGTGACCTTGCTCCATGGCAAGCATGCCTTCTTTATAAATGTGGCCAAGCAGAACTTCAGGCAGCAGTGTTGTGCTTACCCAAGCAGGAGTTCCCAGATATGGCCAACTTTGGTGTCTGTGGATGACATCTCTGACCTATGGGAACCCACTGAGTTTTGTTCCCATAGAACAAGTGTCTTCTATGCATGTATACGATGTTATTACCTTTGGAAGTGTGGCCTGCAATTTGAGGACTGATACTGAAAATGGAAACCCCAACACATTCAAAACTTCTGCTTTCCCACAAACCCTATGCTTACTACCTGATTACAATATTAATAGGGAATCATCCTCTCATCAGGATGCTTTTGAGCTGACACCTACTCAAGGGCCAGTGAATAATGAGGAGAGCAAAATGTACATCAGATCAAAAAGAGGCCCATAAGACAATAGTTATATATAGAAGGCCAGAACTGAGTTTATCCATCATTAAACCTCATTCAGGAAACACTTAAAATCAATTTAGTGCTTGAAAATGGCTTATGTTTTGCACTTTGAAGATGCTCTCAGCGTGTACAGTAGGCCAGTTTAATCCAAAAACATAGAGGAAATTGTCTGATAATTGCATCCCTTGGTTGTGAAAGCAACAGTGAGAGGGAGAAATATGTTCAGGTCATGTTACATAAAAATCCAGTGAATTTGTTTATTGGAATAGATATTCAGGGAGGTTTTCCAGAGGAAGAAAATGGTTTGCAACAAGGTATTGCCAGTCAAATATTTATAATTGGGTTAGAAGAAATATTTGGAGCTAGAGTTTCTGGGAGAAAACAATGAGAAAGGCTAGAAGCAACCATTGATGATGATGATGATGATGATGATGATACAGGTATTTCTATACTGCCTTTCTTGGTCCTCAGATTTCTCCTTAGACTTTATTCATGATGTGTATTTAATGGAATAAACTATAGCTGAGTGGCAGATTATTGGCTTTGCATTTAGAAGACCCCAGATTCAATCCCTAATCTCTCCAGATAAGACAGAGAAACATTCCTATTAAATCCTGGGGAGTTGGTGGCAATGTACTGTGCTCAGTGGATCAATGGTCTGACCTGGATATAAGCTAGCTTCATTCGAATGCTTCTCTTGAACTTTGCTGAATGATACAAAGAAGGTGAAAACAATCTTTTCAGTACTACAGTTTTCAAATAGGACCACGTCCCAGTAATGGTAATTGCAGAATGTAGCATTATGGTGAGAAGATTGAGCTATTATTTGATAGCAATCTCCTTTTTCATCTATAATCTCTAGCCCCTTTGTACCGGTAACGGAAGGATTAGAAACTTGAATTTTGACACTGTTCCCTTTTAAGAAACTCTACAGTGTTTGCAAATGCCTTGGGGACTTCCACAGCACACTTTAAGGTTGTGTTATGTTTTTGTTTGTGGTTGACAAACAAAACCTGTTGAACTTGTGTTACAAAATTCACTACTTAGACATTCAGTAAAATTTTTTGAAATATAAGTGAATACTGTGCAATCCTAAGTAGAACTCAATAGAACTTACTTCTGAGCAAACATGCATTGGCTAGAGCTCTAATGTACCTTTTATATTTAATTGAGCTATATTTTAAATAATTTTTATATATTTTTTATAATAATTTTTAATAAGACCACCTGGGAATACCGGGTGCTGTAGGCTTATACCATAGTCTTTCGAGACTGAAGGTTGCCATTTTAATATTTTTAGTAAGTTTTATTTTTAATCCCATTTTTCAGTTTTTATACAATTGTTTTAAAGCTATTGCAACTCAGTCCAAAAATATGGAATGAAATGAGCTTTAATTCAAGGAGACCTCCGAGACTGCACCCCTACTTTAAGATGTAGCATGCATCTCATTGGCATTTGTGTATCAGTGGGGATTGGGGCTTTAATAAATATTTATTTTTCACATTTTTATACCGCCCTTTCTCCAAAGAACTCAGGGTGGTGTACACGGCTGCTCCCCTCCTTTTGTTCTCACAACAACCCTGTGAGGTAGGGGAGGCTGAGAGAAAGTGGCTGGTCCAACGTTACCCAGGAAGCTTCATTGCTGAGAGGGAATTTGAACCTGGATCTTCCAGGTCTTAGTCCACCTCCCAAGCCACAACACCACCCTGTGTTTCAGAAGCAGAATGTGTTTCAAAGCAGAAATTAATTATAAAGGTGTTTTTTTCTTTGCTATAGGATAGGCTATGGGGTGTGGCTCTAAGAACAGTCTTGACAAACTCCTGCACATTATAATGTACCACCACCCCACTGCAAATAAGAAATCAACCCTGATAGAAAATTCTGGATCTGTCACAGTTGTGGTGCAAAGAGAACGGCAACAATGTTTTATGTACTATGTTATGCACTGCATTGCCATGCTTGTTTAAGGGGGAGTGGTAATGAATTCAGTGGGACTTACTCTGAAGCCAGTGTGCATACACTGCAGCCTGACAGTCCTATCCAATCCAGGATTAGGCTGGTGCACAGAGGTCTTTACGATAGCGAAATTGTAAAACTGTTTCTGGCAGTACACTCTATGCGCGGCCGTTGGTTATTTTGCATGTCGGAGGCCCACCGCCAGACTAGGAAAGTTTAGTCCAACAGTGGCAGAGGCAGACCGGGAGGGGAGGGGGGAAATGGGAGTTTCCAAGCTGGACAGAAGGAGGAGCGTGGAATCTACCTGGACCATAGAACTGGTGCAGGTCCAGGTAGACCCACTAGGGTGCCAGAGGGAAGGGTGAAAATGTTCTCTTACTTGAGGAGGCCTCTGGAGGCTGTAACTCTACCCTACAGGACACAGTGGTAGCCGTATTGGCTCCACTGCATCACTGTGCGGGGGGTTACAGAAGATTGGGCTGCCTGTTTATTAATTGGCTTGTACTTTATTCTGTGGGATTCAGGCCCAAGGAAATGTACATTGAATTGCAACCCAGAAAAGCTAAAGCTGCACAGTTATTTTTAGATGACTGGAAAATTCTTGCATCTCACTCCTTTGATTAAAATTCTGTTATAAAATTAACAAGGGAAGGAATAAGATGTGCCCCTACTGCTGGTTCACAAATTCAGATACTGCCAAGCTGTACCACTTTCTCATTACACTTACATCTTTCCCTGAGGTAGGTATGCATAATAACACTTCTGACATTATGTTTCAAGTGGGTGTTATATGCAGGAGGGAGATACAAAAATGTGTCTTTGTAGTCTAACAGCAATGTGGAAATGAGCCATCATTTCTCCTGGTCTCAGGGCTGTCTTGGGGCTGCTTACATTTTTAGTGGATACACAGTGGCAGAACTCTGGGAAGTATCCCCTTAACCTATTTCTGCCCACACACCCTGCAGGTGGCATCTAAATGTTGTGAGTATATGCCCACGGGCACAGCTGGGTTTTAAGGCATGAGCTGTAACCCTGTGGGAAGTACAACACCATCCACATGCACACTTTGTTTGTGGATTTTGGTTCCTTTTCTGAATTCAGCATCCTATGCCATTGGTGCCAATTGTCTGGGTCAGAAGGAAAAGAGGTATCAGAAGCCTTTGGCTCCTAAACGCGATTGAGATTGCTCTGATCAGTTGCAGGAGTTGTTATAATGATGCATAGGATGACCTGTAGTGCACGTATTGGAAGGTGAGCACAGCGTCAGTACATGCACATCCTTGTGGAATGGTGCATGGAACTTGGGGGTGTTGTGCGTGGTAGTGCACTGCTCTTGGGAAGAGAGGTGGCTAACCCATCCTCCCTAATATTTATACTGCATCTTAAAAGTTTAAATTGCAATGCATATCTATGTCTGAGGTTGACTTAGCACATTAACAGCCTAATCCTATCCAAACACCTTCCTGCTGATGCAGTCATGCCACGAGAGTGTATGCTGCATCTTAGGGGAGAGGGGTGGAAGTCCCAGAGCTTTCCTGTAGGTATCAGAATATTTGTTCCCTTGCCCAGAGTAAGCCTATGCTGCTGCAATGCGTCTACTCAAACTGTGCCAGTGATTTTGTGAGTGCAAAACCAAGTGGAACCATGAAGGTGAATCGAGGCCAGGAGGGGTGATAGGATATCGGTGGAGCTGCTGCTGATACTGCCCCCTTCCCAGCACAACACAATCCCCTACCAGCTCTGGTCTTCACCCCATTCCATCCCCTTCCCTCCCCATTGCACGCACCACCCACCCTGACTAACTGGCACTAGGACTACTCCGGAGGTTGCTGGTGTGCAACTCCAGCCACATGCCACTTGCATGCCACTGCACAGAATGGTGAGTTGCATTTTGTGACCACCATAATGCAAGCTGCGCTGCTGGAACACGAGTCGATAGGATTGGGCCATAAATATGGAATGGAAGTGATATATTGAACTTTGGTTGTTTACTTGTGTATTAGTAGTAGCATGTTCATATACCGATGAATTTTGACTTTCGCATTAAGGATAACAAAGAAGCAAAAAGAGAGCCTGGTGTAATTTTTGGTGTCACTATGCTAATGTGTCTGTTGTATTTTTACAACATGTGTGGATATTTTAACAAAGTATGTGGATGCCTCTGTTCTGCAAATTACACTCAAGGCTGCCTATAATATGCTTGGCCAAATATACCAGCTGCTTTTCACTGGATGCTGGCTGTGTCTGAGAGATTTCCAGTTAATTTCATTCCCTCTTCTTTTTTCTTGAAAGGTTGAAAAAAATGATGACGTTGACCAAAAGATCGAACAGGATGGTGTCAAACCGGAAGATAAAGCTCATAAGGCTGCCACCAAAATTCAGGCTAGCTTCCGTGGACACATAACAAGGAAAAAGCTCAAGGGGGAGAAGAAGGGAGATGCCCAAACTGATGTTGACGCTGGTGAGAAGAAAGAAGAAGTCCTTGCCAATGGGCTGGCTGATGGCAAAGCTGCAATTACAGAAGCTGCCCCAGTTGAGAATGCCCTGCCTGCAGAAGGCAGCAAAGGGGGAAGCACCCCAGCAGACGAGAAGCAGGGGGAGGGTACCGCTGACACTGGCCCAGAACAGCCTGTCCCCAAGGCCACTACTCCTGCCGCCTCATCGGAGGAGAAGCCCGCTCCTGCCACCGCCGAATCGGAAAGTGCCACTAAAGCGTCCACTGATAACTCGCCATCCTTGAAGGCCGAAGAAGCCCAAGTCAAGGAGGAACCTAAACAAGCCGATGTGCCTGCCACTGTCACTGCTGCCGTTAGCCCCACTGCTGCAGAGGATGCTACTGCCAAGGCAACAGCGCAACCCCAAACAGACACGGCAGAGAGTAGCCAAACCGAAGAGAAGACAGGTATGCTTGTTGCAGGCAGATAACTGTCTTGTAACAGAGTTAGAGTGGTGTGGAGCAATCTGGAAGTTGAGGCAATGGGTAAACCACTAGGAGCTGTTCATGGGGAAAGTGCAGAAGTAGGTTTAGAGGTAGGGACAGCAAGCAATCCTAAACAGAGGCTGGGAGTGGATTTGTTGTTTGACAAATAACACCCTACAAGGCACTTTCCTTTAGCTTTTCCTACCAAATGGAGGATAAAAATGATTGTTCTTTGTTTCATTCATAGGGAAAAGCACTGGCAATCTTGGCCCCTGTGCTGCCCAGGTCAGGACTGCAGAATGCCCCCCTAGGAGAATGCCACCACGATCCCCACCTCTGCCTCACCACCGCCTTATCTGGGTGGGGAGCTTTCTGAGGGCAAGAGAAGACTGCAAGCAGTCTCCTCTGGCCTCCAAAAGGTCTAAAATGTCACTTCCAGTTTTCAGGCAAAAAGTGGAAGTGGTGTTTCTATGTCCTCTGAAGGCCTTCTGAGGCCTTTGGAGACCAGGGGGGCAGCATGTGGCCTTCCTGACCCTTTGAAGGCCTTCATACGGTGCTTCCATAGAGGCCACGGGGTGGCAGGTGAGGAGTGAATGGCAGTGCGGTGGTGCTTCCTCCAGTGTGCTGCCTGGGGAATTTGCAACTCTTGCCCCTCCCAGTGGGGAAACGAACACTTAAAAATTATGAGAGATAGTGATATTTGACCTTTTAATATTCTTCTCTTTTTTGCTCTCAATGCTCTGAACTGGGGTGGGCAAACATTTTGGCAGGCGGGCCACATCATCTCTCTGACACTATATCGGGGACTGGGAAAAAGAATTTATTTACATTTCAAATTTGAATAAATTTTACTTAAATTTACATAAATGAATACATTAGAGGTGGAACTTGAATGAATGCATCGATTTTACTGAGCTTCTTTATAAAATACACATTAGAACTATAGTACAGGCATGTTTACCACACACCTCCTGCACAGTGAAAACATACAGACCAAGCTGGAAACACATGGCGACAGAAGTTGTTCAGAAGCAATGGAGGGGTGTGTGTGTTAAAATAATGCTCAGGGAAAAGCAGAAAACACATGGAGACTATAAAAGGTCTTGTTCTAACTTGGCCCACAGTTCGCGTCTGGTGGTCGCGACTACCAATCGTGGGCCTGTGTGGGCTCCAACAGTCTCTGATGGGCCAGAGGCTCATGGAGACTGAGGGCTCCCTGTGGACCAGATTGGGGGCCCCCCAGGGCCACAAATGGCCCCTGGGCTGGGGTTTGCCCACCCCCGCTCTGGACAATAGTTACGTAGAGATTTTATTCCAGAGCCTGGGGAAGTTGTACTGTGTTGCAAAACATATCTCTGGCCACCATAAGGATATAAGAGCCCTGCTATATCATACCACAGTTCAACTAGCCCACCATCCTGTTTTCCACAGTGGCCAAGGAGATTGAAACAGGACAAGTAGGCAAATAGTTCTCTTTTATTCCTGCATCTCAGCAACTGGTATTCAAAAGCATTGTGCTTCTGATGCTAGAGGTAGCATACAGCCATCATGACCAATAGTCACTGCTAGGTTTGTCCTCCATGAATTTGTCTCAACTCCTATTGTGGAAATAATGTCTAGACTACTTAGTCTAGACTACTGGTGCTCAAAGTGGTGGGTTATGCCCCAAATCATGGCAAAATGCTGATAAATACCACCTGACAGTATCTGGTGAAAGAGGAGTGTAGTGATACACTCCTCTTTCACCAGACAGGAGTGTATGTGGCAACCTGGAAAAAGAAACTAATGGCCCAGTCCACCACAATTCCCCACGCAGTAATGCTGTGTAAGCCACATCTTGTGGGCGTCAGCTGCATCCTGTGGGGTAATTTTGGCCTCTAGAAGCCTCCTCTGGGTTTGTTCCCTTCCCCCAGGGTAAGCCCCTGCTGACCTAGTGGGCCAACTTGGACTTATGCCAGCAATATCTCTGGTGCAAGTATGTGCTGTCTTGGGAAGATGGATCAGGGCCAGGAAGGAGGTTAGGATTTGGCAGGCACCACTATCACCAAACCTCCCCCTTTCTTGGGCCCAATCCACTCTTCTACCCACCCAACTCCTCCCTGTTCTGCCCTCCCTCCCTCTGTTCTGTCCTATCCTTACCTCCTTCCCAGTTCCTGTGTGGTCTTACCATAGGCGATGGGCATCTGTTGGCAGCTGGTATGCAGAGTTGGCCGCTCGCTGCTTCCAGGGGTGGCTAGCCCATATGCTCTGATGTGTCACCTTTTGCAATGGCCAGAAAGTCTGTTATGCTGGCAGAACACTCGTTCAGCTGCACATGCTGTAATAGTTGCAAAAGAGAAAATTTTAGAGAAAATTTGAGGAAATCTTAGAAGGAATCTACTCCACTGACTTCAGCTACTTGACATTCCCTTTTCTCTGGGAACTTTAAAACTATTGGTCTGTGGAGACTAGAAATTTCTAGTACTAAAGTATATTTTCTAGAAAATGGCAGTTGGGTGGGAGAGTCTTGACTATCAGACTGGTACAATATCCATATAAATGCAGAGTATAGATAGACTTTTAAGACTCAGAGGTTGCTCAATCTACATTTGTGACATAGCAGGGGAGTGCCCATAGTGATAAAGCACCTGCTTTACATAAAGAGGGTCCCAGATTCAATCTCTGATATTTCCAGGTAGGTCTGAGAAAGACTTCTATCCCTGATTAGCTTCTTCTGGTCAGGGTAGGCAATGACATATTAGGCAGACCAACCTAGGCAGCTTCTTCATATATAAATATCTGTGTGTCCTAGATTTGGGGAAACTCCTTATGTCAAGAAGTAAAAGATCTGGAGTGTCACATGAGAAGAACAGCCAGAATAAAACCAATTCATGCTTTTCCTGCTTAATTCCAAATGACTTCAGTGGAGCTCCTGCCAAATAGATCTATAAATCTTGTGAGAAAGCAGTGTCCACTATAAAGCGAGTTACCTAAAACTTTGAGTGAGGTGAGCTAAATAAGCAAGGACATACAGGTTGAATATATTCTCTACAATTCTGACTACCAAAGTTTATTTATTTTGAGCCCAAACTGGAATTTTCTTCCTAAGTACAGGAGAGGGAAAGGCAGGATAAAGAAGATGCTTAGTCCATTTGCAATCAGTAGGCATGTCAAACAGGCTGCAAAGCTCATTTACTCCAGCATAGTGTCATTAAGCTCAGTGGAACTGTGCCATTGCAAATGGGCTGTGGAATATGGCCTGTGAAACAACATTCAGTGTGAATAGCCCATCTCCAACTATTGCACGACCCTCCACTGGTTTCTTATTGCAGTATTCCAGTGCTGTAGCTTATCTTTCCATTTGCTTTATCTGAGCGTTTGTATGCTCTGCCTTTTCACCTCCTAAGAGGCCCTCAAGGCAGCTGGCACTTGTGTAAAAACACAAAATATATCAGAACATCAGAAAACAATAAGCTATCAATTAAAACCAAACATACTGAGCACTATTAAAAACCCACAAAGATCAAGAAAATGAAAATTATATCATGAACAAAAGGGGGGGTTCAACCAAATGCTTGTGTAAACAAAAAAAGTCTTCACCAACTAGTGGGAAGAGTCCACTGATGGCTACCTAGGCCTCTTCTAACCTCTTTTACTAGCCAGGTAGGGCAGAAGTTGAATGGATAGGTGATTGTCAGAATCACCCAGTGGCCAAAAAGAGCCTCATAACTACAGTAACTACAGTGACATATTATGCAAGGTAAGCACAGCAGCCCTGATATGCTGTATACATTTGTGATGATTGCATTATGAATGCTCACTATGCCTTATCAAGCATGCAAAATCATTCTAATGTAGCTTACCATGATGCAGCTTGCTATGGGGTGACAAAAAGGCTTAGGGTAGCATATGACTTTGTACTCTAGTGTTCACCAAATTTGATGCAAATTTGAAAGATCTTGTAGAATTTCAGAGGGGATTTCCATAAGACTAGTGAAATTTCTCAAGAGGTTTTTGCCTATCTTTACTAGGTCGGGTCTAATATTTAATAGTCACTTCTTGCCCTGCACACTCTTAGAAGAGTGCACCTGCCAGTCTGGAGATCAGTTCATGCAGCTAACACTAGATTATGGACCCCTTCCTGCAGATACATTTCACAGATAATTAAATTCATGGGTTGGCCCACACCAGCGACTGGAGGTGTCTCTCTGAAGAATTCAGGAGGCATTCTGAGGCATGGGGAGGCTGCACACGACCTCCCCATGCCTCCCAAATGCAATCAAAAGGCACGTTTAGTCATGTCTGCAAGATCCTTGAGGCCCTCCAGATCTGGGCCTGCATTGAGTCAAATCCACAGGTGCTGAACTCATGAATAAGGAGAGCCCTCTGTATGCATTTTTGTTCTGTGTAATGTTTCTGTCACAAAACCATGGGAATACCACAACAAAAAAGTGGACTCATAGGACTGTTTAGATAAAAAAAAAATGCAGAATATTAGTGGAAAATTGATTAAGCTGATTGAACTAGGAGTGGAGAATTGATATTTGCTCAAAATTGAACTGAAGGGGAAAAAATTCTAGTATTTGCTTAGATTAATTGCTTGGCTCTAGACTAGCATGGTTCTAGACTAACTTCATTGCTTGGCTCATAGACTAGAATTAATCATGAAAGAAAGATGGGGAAAAATTCCTCTACCTCTCCTGATAATGTAATATTGGGAATGGAAGTTGGGGTCTGTTAGCAGAGCTGAGAGAATGAATCAGGGCCCAGTCCTATCCAACTTTCACGTACTGATGCAGTCGCAATGCAACCCCAAGGTAAGGGAACAAATATTCCCTTAGGTTGAGGTGGCATCCATGATTGCCATCCCACTGAAGGATGCAGCGTACCCTTTGTTTGCATGACTGCATCAGTGCTGGAACGTTGGATAGGATTGGGCCCTCGGTCCCACACACAGCAAATCTGAGTTTTGTTAAAAACTAAAGTACCCTGTAATGTGCCATTGTTACATAGGCAGAAGAACAAAACAGAAAAAGAAGCTAGTGAAAAGTCTAACCAAAGCAAAAGAGAGCCACCCACAAGCACTTAAAAGCAGGAACTGAATAGATGACTGCTCCCCCAATTGGTGGGGAAAAACACATAACATCCACACCTACTGTTATTGTACAAATCTAGCTGGCATGCTATCCCTTTTCCAAAGGGTCAAGAACTAGTATATTACCTTCAGGAGAATATTCCACAATTGAGGAGCCATCATCAAAAACAGCCTGTGGTTACAATCCTAACCAGGACTACTCAGAAGTTAGTCCTGTTGTGTTCACTGGGACTTACTACCAGGAAAGTGAGGTTAGGATTGTAGCCTGTTTCATCTAATATGATCTTAGATAGTGGCAGTACTCACAAATAGAGTGTAAGTAGAGTTGGGTAGAGGTTACCTTAGGGAGGGTGGGAACCAAAAATCTATGAACAAAATATGCCTCTCTAATAAATATCAGTACAAAAAATGAATGTGTATGAAGAAGTGAGTACAGCACCCGGGCATTTGATGCAACTGCATTATTCTAATGGGGCAAGAATGCACTGAGCCCCCGTTCTCAGGATGGAAGTACCATGGGGAAGGGGTGAAGGAATTTCAGTTTTCCTTGTATTTTCTCCTACTTTCTCAGAGTGTCTGACTTTCTATTAAAAAAAATGTTGACATTATCATTTTGGTGAGCAAAGGCTGGCACTGTAATTGATGTTGGAAAGCTGCCCCAAAAATAAATAAACCCAATTGGCTACCAGCCAAGTATCATTGGCTGGCTAATTTCCAAGACACACTTGGCTACTGCTACTACAAAGAGTAATTGCAGGTCAGCTTGCATTTTTGCAGCGGTGTTCATGTGGAGTGAATTTTACTACAGATTGCTTCAATCATCTCATCCAAGGACATGATCTCATAGGTGACATTGAGAGCCCTCCTTTCATTTGTCCTAACTTTGGGGAATCTCAGAAAGGGATAGAATGGAGAAACTAGTGTAACATCGAATAGTAGATCCAGATATGTCAATACCTCACAATGGTTTCTTTTTATTTTTGTTAATAGGGCAGTTTCTGATATTGCTCTTCATCTCAGTTCTTAATCCTTCTTTACTGATGGTTTCCAGTGTCTCCCAATATTGACCTTTAAATCGCTTTTTTATAATGGGGTTTGCATTCAGCAGCAAGGGTTGAATTCTCTACCTGGTTAATTCCCTTCCTCAGGAATTATAGGGCAAATCTACTGTGCTATATTCTTTACTCTGTATATATATTCTGTATATTGCTGCCCAGAAGATCTGAAGTCCACATTAGATGAAGAGAAAGTGGTAAAATCAAGACTTGGCAACAGCAGTAGTAAAGCGATAGAGTAGGTTTGGGTACCATTGAAAATCAGGTAAGATGTGTGACTCAGATGTTTCAGGGTATTCTGAGTCTCAGAGTGCAGTGAATCTTGAGAGACTTGGAGAAAGACAAGGAAGTGGCTTGAAGAGGCACAGAACATAACTGAACAGAAATGGTTGTTGCATTGGTCCCACTGTGGTGAATGGGAGCAGCATAAGATCATGTAGGACAGTGTTTCTCAAACTGTGGGTTGGGACCTTCTAGGTGGGTCGTGAGCCAATTTCAGGTGGGTTCCCATTCATTTCAATATTTTATTTTTAGTAGTTTAGAGTTGATGCTACCATGGTATGTGGCTGCATTTGGGAAAATGTTACAGACCTGTGCTTTTAACAAGCTACTATGTATATTCTTTTAACCATGATCTTAAATGGGACTTACACCTGGGTAAGCATGCGTAGGATTACAGCCTAGCATTGTTAAAACTTTTCCTGCTTGATGATGTCACTTCTGGTCATGCCATCACTTCTGGTGGGTACTGACAGATTCTCATTCTAAAAAGTAGGTCCTGGTACTAAATGTGTGCGAACCACTGATGTAGGGGACTTGCACTAATTTTGTACTTTTTCCTTGTAAAAAAAATGGCTAGGGAGCAGGCAGCTCACTTTTTCACATACCCACATAAGGTTTACATTTGGAGATTTGACTATTTGGGAAGATAGTATGGTCAGTAAGACAATACACACCCATTCCATGCTTGGAGTTTGGTAGAACTCTGTCTACCCTATTGTTGGTAGTACCTTCCACCAACTCCCTGGTAAGCCTAAAAACGTCTTTGCCCAGCTATCTTCAAAGTAACTTCTGTCTTTTGTGCATGTACCCACTTTACCTTGTTGCTCCTGCATCAAGGCAGTGGTGGGAGGGAAAAAGGAGTTGGTTTGTCCCTCCTTCCTCCCACTCTGGTACCTTGTACACTTCCATGGCTGTGAGTGATGTGCCAGGTGCTCTGGGAAATGTTGTCCTTCCCCTCCATTTTCACAACTGAAAGTTTTTTCCTCAGGCTGCTTTTTCCTGCAAGAAGAGGGAAAACATTTGTATTTCAGATTTTAAAAATAAATAAATACTGTGATACAATCATCAATAGAGCGGCTACATGTAATTGTATTCACTGCACATTGTTACATGTAAGTGTACAAAGCTTAATTTGTACTCTGTTCCTACTACAAGAAGCTACAGTGAAGCAGTGATGCATGTAGTAGTAGTAGTAGTAGTAGTAGTAGTAGTAGTAGTAGTAACTTTATTGTCATTGTGCTACAGCACAACGAAATTTATGCACCTTTGAGATACAAGCATAAATATGTACTACAATTCCAACAATCACACTCTACACACTCACCCACACATTCTATACAACATGCAACATAATACAAAAACAGTATAACAGACCATAATGCCCAGGAGCATGGTAACAACTATATCGCCTTATTCAACGTAATTATGGCTGTAGGATAAAAACTGTTCAGGAATCGTGTGGTGCATGCTCTGATAGTTCTCTATCGTCTACCCGAAGGCAACAGTTCAAAGAACTTATGAGCCGGATGGAAGGGGTCTCTCAGAATACTATGTGACTTCTGCAGACAGCGAGATGTATAGATGTCCTCCAAAGTTGGTAGATGAAGGTTGATGATGTGCTGCGCGATCTTAATAATTCTCTGCAGAGCTTTTTTGTCCCCTGCAGAGCAATTTCTGTACCACACCAAGATATCATAGGTTAGGACACTCTCAATGGTGCAACAATAGAAAGACACAAGCAGCTGCTGTGACAAATTTAACCTCCCAAGCTTTCTCAGAAAATATAACCGCTTTTGTGCCTTTTTTATCAACATGCTGGTGTTAATAGTCCATGAGAGGTCCTCTGTGATGTAAATACCTAGGAATTTGAAACTAGCAACCTTCTCCACCTCCTCACCATTTATGTATAATGGTGTGCATACATCCCTCTTTTTCCAGAAGTCAATTATAAGTTCTTTAGTTTTTTTGATGTTAAGTGAGAGATTATTTTCTTTGCACCACAATAACAACACCCGTACCTCCTTCCTATAAGCAGACTCATCATTCCCGCTAACAAGCCCCACCACTGTAGTATCATCTGCAAATTTTATAATTTCATTGGTGTTATGTGATGGGGTACAATCATGTGTATACAGGGAATAGACGAAGGGGCTCAGTACACAGCCTTGGGGAGCTCCTATATTTAATATCAGAGTGGAAGAATAAGAGCCCATCCGAACTGATTGTGGCCTATTTGTCAAAAAGTTCTTTATCCACAGACAAATGTCTTCCTGTATGCCCAAACTAGTCATTTTAAAAAACAGCCTGCTAGGTAGAATGGTGTTAAGAGCAGAACTATAATCCACAAATAACAGCTGTACATATGTACCCCACTGTTCCAAATGACGCAGGACTGTATGTAAAACAATAGAGATGGCATCATCAGTCAACCTATTACTCCTGTATGCAAATTGACAAGTATCCAAGGTGGGTGGAAGACCAGACTTAATATGTTTCAACACCAACCTCTCAAAACACTTCATAATTACTGAAGTTAGAGCCACAGGTCGATAATCATTGAGAGAAGCAACTACTGTCTGCTTAGGAACTGGCACTATAATAGATGTCTTCAAGCAAGTAGGAACAGAGCACTGTAACACAGATAAATTGAAAATATTTGTAAAAACTTCAGTCAGCTCTGCAGCGCAGTCTTTAAGTACCCGTCCTGGAATTCCATCTGGACCAGCTGCTTTCCAGACGTTAATATTCTGTAAAAACCCGTCTCACATCATCAGGTTGCAGGTCAAGTGACTGACCATCAGTGGCTGCAGCTGGAATGTTGGTGGCTGCTATCTCCTCCTCAAACCGGCCAAAAAACTGTTTAAGCTGCTCTGCTATGGAATCACTACTGGTGGGCAGACTATTTTTATAATTCTGCCCAGTAAGTTGTCGCAGGCCCTGCCATACCCGGCAGGTATCCAAACTTTCAAAATGCTGCTCAATCTTCCGCCGGTACATGGCCTTTGCATCCCTGATGCCTTTTTTTAAGTTTGCTCTGGCCTCACTGTACTGTAGTGTGTTTCCAGAACGGAAAGCAGCATTCTGGGCTCTTATCAAAAGGCGCACATCTCTGGTGAACCAGGGCTTATTATTAGGAAACACCCGTATTTGTCTGGTGGTAGTGACAGTGTCCATGCAGCTTTTCATATAGAACAGTACAGTTGAGGTATAGATGTCGATATTGTCCTCCGCAAATAATGTCCAATCAGTACGCCTGAATCAATCCCAAAGTTGCTCCAGTGCATCTTCTCCAATGCATGCTATTTACCTAAACATAGATGCTCAGTGTTCCCTCACTGGGAACACTCTAGTGGTACGCCATAATTGGCTGCAAAATCAGTTGGCATTCTGTCATCCACTGCAGCTCTGGGGCAGAGGGTAGATATAATGGGCTATCCTTTGATTCAAGTGGGAGTGTTTTAACATGCCATTTCTTTTGTATGCATAGCTTATGCAATCACAGAGGGTTGGAATAAGCCATGAAGATTCTAACAAGTTTCTGCCCTGGCTACACCCGCCCCCCAATTCCACCCTTTATGCCCATTGTGTTGACATATTTTTTTTAGCAGTATAATGGTTCTGTCAATAGTATTATCTCACCCTTGTAAAGATATTGCTGTGCTGGCATAAGTTTTTTTTTCACTATCATAGCAACTTGGTTGGCATGAGGGGCAGTTATTCTCTCACTCACTCATACTCTTAAACCATTTCTGCCCAAAGTTGCACATATGCAACAAGGATCAAATGTGTACACATGTGGGCTGGGCAGAAATGGGTTAATTATTATAATTAATTAATTATTTCATGGCAAGTCATCATATGATGAAAACTTGAAAAGGCCAACTATTGTGTGATGATGACAGTGGTCACATGAGTAACATGACTATCTAAGGACAAAATATACTTCTGTAGCTGAAAGATTAAATTATATGTTTAAAATCAATAAATGTTCTTTTCTTTATTTAGAATAATGTGAAGCTATACTTTTTGTTCTTGTGTGCTGTCACTGGGCTTGCAATATTTTGATTCCCTTCTTCCACTTCCTGAACCTTTTTAAGGGCCCTTTCTAGCTCAGGAGAGCTAGAATAATCTTCTCCAGTTTGCATTCAATTACCTAGAGAAAATAAATCTTCAGAAATGGCTTTCAAAATTTAAAAGGTCTGTTTTATTTGAAACAGGATAGTGATAAAGAGATACAAGTTATCAACAAGCTGGAGAATTACCTGTGCATGTAAAATTGCCTAAAGGAAGCACTGTCATCTGTAATGTAAAAAATGTACAGTGAAATCTAAATCTGAGAATTAGACAGTGTGGCCCTTGTATCTTTGTATTAAAAACTCCATCCTTCATAGCTGCCATGATACTGAGCAAATTCAACGCCTGTTCCTATTTCACTTTGCATTTAGATCTATGTGCAGATTTATATTAAGTGAGCAAACACTGGCTCCCCTGTGACAGCAGTGGGAGGATTAACTATAATGTGCAATCTAGCTATTCAGGCTAATTTTCATTTTCACTAGTTCTTTATAACATTGGCTGCACATGCATGTACATTTTAAATCAACATAACATAAACCTTTTCTTCTCCTGGGTTAATTGCTAGTTTAACAAAATCCAGTGTGGTATTCATAGTTACTGAAACATGAACTCTGTTTGTTCCTATCTATTCTTTGCGGTCAGGAATGTTATTTAGTTTTATTGTTAATGTTTTGATGACCGCCTTTCTCTATTAGTATGTAGCCCTTCATTTAGCTCTGAAGAGTGTTCTCAGTAGATTATGGTCTTTGCCATATGACTTTTCCTAGAAGCTTGCATATTAATTGGAACCCAGTGGGGAACCAGTATCAGTCACTTACCTGTGATTGACTTGATCAAAGTGTTTAGGAACAAGAGGGTCTAGGAACTCCTAAAAACTGAGTCTGGAAGTTGGCTGGACCTACAGAAATGTCTCTTGCCCATCCTTTACTGAAAGAAAATTCTAAAGTGTAAAACCTTTCCTGTGCCCATGTTCAACTCTTGTGTTCTAAAATGAGGTCTGTATTCTTCCAGGTCCTGATACTGGTCTGTACTATTGGTCAAATAATCATATAGTAATTCAAGCTGTATTTCTGCCAAGGAAACAGAGAAGGGAAATTGATTTCTAACTTCAGAAAATGCAGATTGGCCTTGTTAGACCGTACAGCAGAACATGAATGGAACATCCTGGTTGAGCCATCCCTTGGCCTGTAGGTGGGGGAAGAGAGATGGGCAGATATCTTTGTCTTCAGGAAAGGTGTGACCCAAAGGAGTTGGTCTAACTGAAATATCTCCATACCTACACTTATTTCACATGCTGTGAGATGAACACAAATACCTGTTGCCAACATCTTGATTTAAGGTGCACTCTGGTATAGGTAATAGCTGCCTAGCAGGAAGAGGCTAAGGATCAGCATGATAAGAAAAGCTGTTCTTTCTGACCTACAATTTTCCATGTAGCTCTTAAAGACACAGAAAAGCTTTTAGATGTTGGCTAAGCTAGGCAGCAATACTAACAAGTTGTAAGACCTGACTGCCCACTGCTTCTAATATAGTGAAAGCTACATAGTGCACAGTGGTTACAGAATCCTTTAATACCAGGATCTAATAGGCTGAACATTTCAGCTGAAAACTATAAGCTGCTAGAGTATCGGTTGGGATTTTGTGCTCAAAGGAGCAAATCCCAGGAAACTGTCAAGGTTATGCACCCTGCACTTTGTAATGTGGGTTTTACTTCTTTCAAGGCAGAAAGATTCACGGCAGAATATCCCTGCCAAATACATAAATTCAGCTACACCAAGAACAACCGGTTAGCTAGCAGAACATTCCACAAATATTTTCTGATTTGTGAAAACAAGGGTCAGAAAGGATTAGAAAAAATCGAAGAGATTGACCAATGCTTCTTCTAAACATTTGCAGCAGCTCCTTGACACTTTATGAAATTTTGCATTTGCTTTTCAGAAATCATAATATCACCCTGCAGCACAGGAGCATCATGTTAGGCCAGTGATTTTCAACCTTTTTCATCTCACGGCACACTGACAAGGCACTAAAATGGTCAAGGCACAGCACCAGGTTTTTGACAATTGACAAGGCACACCATGCTGCCAGTGGGAGCTCACATCTCCCATTGGCCCTATTAATAAATGACCTTCCCCCAAATTCCTGTGGCACACCTGTGGACCACTCGTGGCACACCAGTGTGCCGCAGCACAGTGGTTGAAAATGGCTGTGTTAGGCTGTCAAAATAGGTGAAGATAATTTCTGCTTCAGCTTGCAGTATAGAATGTAGATAAGGACTGTTTCCAATTGAAGAAGGCCTAGTTAGCCTTAGTTTCCCCCCCCAAAAAAACCCAATATCCACTTGGTTTAATAGCCAACTGCCCCAGAGCAAGTGGTTTGAGAACAATAGGTATTAACTCTAAGTTCAGTGCATCACAGGACTCCTGATGTTCCATTAAGATCTTGCAGCCCAATCGTATGCAGGCTGCCACCCCACAGTACAGGGGTGCCGAATTGGCCACTGCTGTATCCTGTGGGACCAGGAAGGAAGCTGGAGGCCTCCTCAGAGTAAAGGAACATTGGTTCTCTCACCCCTTGTTGTGCTCTGGTAGCCTCTATGTGTCTACTTGGACCTGCACCAGCTATTTAGCTGGTGCAGAACTGAGGAAACCCATGTAGGGGTCCAAAGCCCGGGAGGGGAGACAGGATGCAGTGGCAGCCTCTACTGCTGTCCCCGCATCCCTCCTGGGCCTGAACTGGGCCCCCAGGTATGCCCCCCATCTTCCTGCCCCCCATGCCATGGAATGCCTCCCTGCCACTTGACAACAGGACCTGGTGGTTGTCCGACCAGTGTAGAAGCCCAGTGCTAATTGGTGCTGGCCTCCCTGTGGGTGTCTTTCTTCCAACTGCTGTGACATGCCTTACGGCACATTTGTGATGGCTGTTGTTGGGACAGTGAATGGAAGATTGGTGCTGCCGGGCAGTAGGAGTTGCAGTAGGAGTTTGTCATATTTTTGTTTTTATGACAGTACATGCCCAATCTTGTCTGATCTTGGAAGCTAAGCAGGGTCAGGCCTGGTTAGTACTTGGATGGGAGACCACCTGGGAATATCAGGTGCTGTAGGCTTATACCATAGTCTTTCGAGAGTGAAGGTTGCCAACCACCACACCTGAAGGCAATGGACCCCACAGGTTCTCATGAGAAAGATAGATTTAACAGTGTTGGATGTAAGTTGTTTTGTTCATTTATTTGGACGTTGAATGGTTACATGTATCTTGGCGCATCTTTTCAGTCTAACAAGTTACACAGTAAATATAGTAGCTTTAACTATATTAAACTATTATACTGCGCTTGTTCTGAGGAGATTTTTTAATGTGATCCCATGTACTACACTCAGTACATGGGATATTTACACTAACTTAGGAATCTCATGAATAGCCTATAGTGTATTCTTATCCATACAGAGCAGTGAAAATGACATATGGAATTCCAAGGGAGGACACAAAGAAGCAAGGGAAAAAGATAAAGAAGGTTGTTCTATGAGTAATGTCAGGAATGCTGCTGAGAGGTGCATGAAAATAATATTTCTCTTCCTTTTCTCTCCATGCAAGTAGGATTTTAAAAAGTGGATTTTAGTTAATTTTTGGACAAAAGATTGTGGTATTTTTACTTCCCATTTCCTATCAATAACAAATGCTCACTTTATTATAAGGTTAAAAAACTTTACACAAAAGCAAATTGTGCACCCTGGCCCTTCCAGTCTTGGTGCAGCCTTTATTCATATTGTGTACCCTTTATCTAGCAAAAAATGAGATGAGAAGGATTGGTTCCCATATCTATAATCCACCTTTCTCTCCAATTTATATCCCATCTTTCTCCCTAAAGGGTACCCAAGGGCCCGTACACACACACATACCCTCCCCCCCCCCTCAAAAACTATCTGGAATATAAATTTTCTGAGACTTATCAGAACTACTCCACAGAGGGGGTTGACTGAATATTCACCTTTATGATGACCTGGGGGCAGTTTTAGATATGAATTTATACATCTGAATTTGACATTTTTAATGCTGTGTGATACTCAGCACTATAAAACAGACATTACCTGCTCCAGTGTGGTCTGGCTGGGCTGTTGGCAGCTGCAAGGAATTCCTGGCCTTTTGTGCTGGTGGTTCTGGAGTATCCAATGGTGATCATCCTTCACACTGCTGTAATGGGACTTATGGCAGCGGATCACACAATCTGCTTCCATAGGCCCAGGATAGGAATGGGCCATTAATTACTTAAAACATATGAAGTGACCTGTACAGCAATTCCTTGCACTTTTGTCTGGTTCAGGACCAATGCATGCATGAAAGTCAAAAATGGATGAATATCTAGCCTTATTTATTTTGGCCAGTAAAAAAGGTGAGTAACTAACCATATAACACATACGAATACATGTGAAACCTCAATAAACAGAAATAAAAGAAAAATAAGCATAAGAGCATTGTGTAATATAATGGAAATCAGACAAAAGAGGAAAGCATGTAGATAAAATTTGACATATAGTTATAAGTGAAAACAACTGAAAGAGCAAAGCAACAAAAACTAAGTGGATTAAAGTGAAGGTTTTTCTGTATTTATCTTCTGGCTGTTTTGCAATGATTCTTATTTCTCTTAGGCCCTCTCATCACAGAATGTCTGCTTACACATCTTTTTGTGCCTTGGGTTGGCAAAGATGGGGGAATGCAGAGAAGCTATATCTATCTTTGTGGCTGCGACTGATAAAGAGGGCTCTCCTTACTATGATGTGGTAGTCCCAGTTGAGAAAAGACAGAGGGTATGAGATAGAGGGTATGAGTTGTCTAGATGTCTTTCCCTATCTTAGAAGTATATGCAGGCTTTTGTAGAAAATGGTTTTGTTAATGAGCAGAGCTGCAGCTTTTCTGCCAGGCATACAGAAATTTAGCAGGTGCAGATTCCATGAAAAGAAATGTGTCACCTGCTAAATTTCCATTTGTCATACAGTTGCTGCAAGTACAGGGGCCCTGCAAGAAAACTATACACACTTTCCTGGGAGTAGGCCCCATTTGTCACAATGGGACTTGCTTCTGAGTAAACATGCATAGGACTGTGCTCTAAGTTGACCATTTTATTAGTTGTTTCAAATCTTGTCTATACTTTGAGTTTCTCACCAAAGCTTCTTTCTGATATACAATACCTCCTCATTTTCTTCCACCACCCCTACTGGTTGGTCACCACTAATTGCATGCACCTGCTAATATGACTCAGAAGTAATTACTATGATATTTCACACCTGGGCTTCTATGACTCAGCATAGGAGCCCAGTATTCCCTCTCAGGGCTTTTGGGTGCAGCATGAGTGAGTGTATAAGACCATCAAAGGCACTCCCCTTTGTGGCTTGGGCATGACAAAAGTAGCAGGCAGAGGAAATGCAATTAAGAGTGTATCCCTTAAGGGTAGCTATACTATCACACTTACGCACTCAGTGCTTTCTTAGTGTCAGGGCTCAATTTGGGACTTATTGTTGTAAAGGCTTAATTCTGGAACTTATTTCTAATTCTAGGGCACAGCTCTGAATAAGGTGACAGATTAATAGTAAGTCAGCCTGCTCTTACGCATCTAAAATGAGTAGTAAAGCTTCCAGCTTCTGGAAAATCTTAAGGCATAGTGCACCTGAAGTTCCGGTATATATTTTTTTAAATATCCAACCCATTGGTGTACATGATAGCTGCTTGTTCTCTTACCTGTTTTCCAACCAGAACCGTTGTCTTCCTCTTCTCCACCTACTGTATGTCACTCATTACAGCAGCAGGAGACTTAGGGCACACCTAGAGTTGTGAGCAGCCAATCCTAACTATATATGCCAGAACTTTTGGCTGTTGTTCATTTAACCTTGTTGTGTATCCCATACCCAGCTGTTATTGCAAAACTGTGTATTTGCCACATGGCTACTACCAAAAACAGTGGCCCACATTTTCTCTCTGCTGAAATATTTAGGAAGGCAAAGCATGTAATGTTTAAATGTTTCCCCATCTCTGTCTCACTTCATTATTAGGGCATGCAAAAAAAAAAAAAAATGTAATGCAGTGACATCATTTCAAGTGTTCTGCCTTATTAATGTTTTGAGTGAGAGAGGAGGGGGAGATGGAGGACTGCTGCTATTTCTGGGTGGTGATGGTGATGGAAGCTGGAGTGTTTCCTACTGATTCTGTAACAGTGGATGTGTTTTCCCTTCTCTCTGTGTTAAGAGCAGCACAGAATAGCAGATGCTCATTTCCAAGTCTTTTTTTTTTTTCCATTGGAAGCTCATCTTGTCTATCTGGATGTGCTACCAGAAAGGAAGCTTAAACTGCAGTTACCAGTACATGTTACCTTAAAGCAGCTATTTTCAACGTTTTTCATCTCATAACACCTGCAGATCATTTGTGGTGCACTTTAGAGTCTGGTGGGGATTCTTGCATTTTGTCTGAAAGTTTGTGCATTAGATTACATATGCATAGGGTAGGGTAGCATGAGTGAGGTTGAAATCCTATCCAGACGTACTTGGGAGAAAGCTCCTTTGACTATGGGGCTTACTTCTGAGTACACATTCATAGGATTGGGCTGTAACGGCCCAATCCTATTAGAGCCACATGCTGCCAGCACAATACCCTGTGGCCATCTCGCATCATAGCACCTAGTGTGTAGCATGATCAAGGCTGGCCAAGTGAACCAGTTTCCTCAGGCAACTGATTGGTGGGGGGGGGGTCTCCACCTGACTGGTAGCATCCACTGATCCTTCTCCTCCTTCTCCCTAGACTGGAAAAGGAAGAGGGGTACAGGAAGTGTAGAAGAGAGGAGAATTGAGGGCTAGAGTGGAGCAGAAGCTAGCAGATCACCAAGAAATGGGGAAGCACATTTGACACACCACCACAGGCACAAGGTTTTGGATCAGCCCTGAGTATGGCTGTTCTCTTTGTGTGAATGAAGTAGTATGTGTATCAGCTGACTGAAGAGTAGTGGGCTACTGGATAACATGGAATCTCTTTCATCAATGGGTGTGGCTGGGCACATAGCATTTTAACATGTGAAGAGAAAGCTTGATCACTTTCTTAGGAGAGTTTAAGAAAGCATCCACATTGGAAAGTTGCTAGGATGCAAGGACTATTGGTACTTCTCAAACACCAATATTTAGTATGTCATCTTTGACCTATAGAAGCCCCTGCACCTTCACCTTCTGGAAGGACTTTGGCAGGTGTGCCTTTGCCAATCACGCGGCTGCAGGGACAGAAGGAGCAACTTTGTTGTAAGTCTTTATGCTTCTTATCCTTTAACAGCAGCCATATCAAAAACTATTGTTAAATCCCATTTAAATCTATTTTTTACCAATGACTTCATCTATCACAATCAGATTAAAAAAATACATCAAAAATATTTCAAAAACCTAAAACACATACAAAACAACAATACTTCATGCAATATATATGACTATATATTTTGTGGTTCAGTGGAACTGCCGAATGGTTGGAAACTAACCAGGGATTGCAGATGACACTCAGAAGAAAATAAGAGCAGAAAAAAATGCAATAAAGGTGCTTTCGGAAAGACTTTCACATTAGCTATTGGTAGATATTGATAGATTGGGCCCAAGTATTATTTGAGCCCAAAACCGATTACCACCAGCATAATAGTTTAAAGCAGTGTTCTTCAAACTGTGAGGTGTGGCTCTTTAGGGAGGCGCGGGATGTCCTCTCGCATCGATATAGTCACACCCCTGGGCAGAATATGAGTCAGTTTTCTGCCCGTCTTCTGTTCTTTTTTTTAAAGCATAAGAAAGGGGAGTTGCTCAGCTGCAAGAGTGGCTGCCGCCGCCCTGCCCTCTTCTCCCTCTACTCCGAGGCTGCTGCCTTCTGTGTTCACTGCATGTTGTTTCCAAAGCTCTTCCACTCCAACCCCCATCTGGCAAGTACCAAGCATGCTCATTTTGCAGTCCTTGCCCTTGCTGACCATCAGAAAGAAACCCTCCTTGATCCTTGGTACCTAGTTGGTTGGTTCCTAGTTCCCAGCCTGGGATCTATTCTCATCAAAGTGAAATCTCTCTTTTCAACCCCCTCCCTCTTCCACTCCACCTTTCAATCTCCAAACCTTCCTGCTTTCCTCCCTCTCCCCAAATAAAACACTTCCCAGGGGTTTTAAAGTTGTTTCCATGCAGTTGGCAAAGGGGGTGGGGAAGAGAGAAGCAAATACTTAACTTGGGCAGGAGCAGAAAAAGGGTACTGTTTTTAAAGTGATTTATTAATCTTGTTGTTTGACTAAAGAGGAAAGGCTGTATTTTTAAAGTGATGAATCTTGCTGTTTGAAGGGAATACTTATCAGCCATTGATGAAGTGATTGCCAGCCCAATCCTATCCACACTTTCTTGGGAGTAAGCCCCATTGACTCTATTGGGACTTACTTCTGAGTAGACATGCATAGGCTTGAGCTGTGCATCTCCTAGTATAGGAGACAAATCAGCTTCCTAACCAAACCCTTTTTAGCTCTGATATATTTTCATGGTCTATTTTTGTTTTCCCCACCAGCTGCTGGAAAAATTTAATTTCATTAAATTAATAAAGGGTTCAATCCTATCCAAGGAGAATGGGAGAAATGACTAGTTGGATTGGGGTCCACAGGGGTGTGTGTGTGTGTGTGTGTGTGTGTGTGTGTGTAATGTTGGTCAGACTAGTTGTTCACAAAGTTCATTTGATAAAACAATTCTATTGGTATGCTTACAAAGTTAAAAAAATGAGTCTTCCTGGACCAGCCAAAACCTACCTACTCCAGCATCCTGTCTCCAACAGTGATCAGCAGCTGATCATTTATAAAGCATGTATATTGCTGTGTATTAATAATATATTTTTAAGATCTGCATTTAATTAATGATTGTTGGCAACCTTCAGTCTCGGAAGACTATGGTATCACGCTCTGAATGGTGGTTCTGGCACAGCGTCTAGTGTGACTGAAAAGGCCGATTCGGGAGTGACAATCCCTTCCACACTGGGAGCAAGTGTAGTGTGTCCTTGGTCTGTCTCCCTGGCTATGGGCCTTCCTTCTTTGCCTCTTTGCCTCAGACTGCTGGCAAAGTGTCTCTTCAAACTGGGAAAGGCCATGCTGCACAGCCTGCCTCCAAGCGGACCGCTCAGAGGCCAGGGTTTCCCACTTGTTGAGGTCCATCCCTAAGGCCTTCAGATCCCTCTTGCAGATGTCCTTGTATCGCAGCTGTGGTCTACCTGTAGGGCACTTTCCTTGCACGAGTTCTCCATAGAGGAGATCCTTTGGGATCCGGCCATCATCCATTCTCACAACATGACCAAGCCAACGCAGGCGTCTGTGTTTCAGCAGTGCATACATGCTAGGGATTCCAGCACGTTCCAGGACTGTGTTGTTTGGAACCTGCCAGGTGATACCAAGGATGCATCAGAGGCAACACACATGGAAAGCGTTCAGCTTCTCCTGTTGTGAGCGAAGAGTCCATGACTCGCTGCAGTACAGAAGTGTACTCAAGACACAAGCTCTGTAGACCTGGATCTTGGTATGTTCTGTCAGCTTCTTGTTGGACCAGACTCTCTTTGTGAGTCTGGAAAACGTGGTAGCTGCTTTACCAATGCGTTTGTTTAGCTCAGTATCCAGAGAAAGAGTGTCGGAGAGCCAAGGCACACAAAGTCATGGACAAACTCCAGCTCATGCGCAGAGATTGCAATACAGGGAGGTGAGTCCAAATCCTGAACCATGACCTGTGTTTTCTTCAGGCTGATTGTCAGTCCAAAGTCTTGGCAGGCCTTGCTAAAACAGTTCATGAGCTGCTGGAGATCTTTGGCAGAGTGGGCGGTGACAGCTGCATCGTTGGCAAAGAGGAAGTCACACAGACATTTCAGCTGGACTTTGGACTTTGCTGTCAGTCTGGAGTGGTTGAAGAGCTTTCCGTCTGATCTGGTCCAGAGATAGATGCCTTCTGTTGCAGTTCCAAAGGCCTGCTTCAGCAGGACAGTGAAGAAAATCCCAAACAAGGTCGGCGCGAGAGCACAGCCCTGCTTCACTCCGCTTCGGATGTTAAAGGGGTCTGATGTGGAGCCATCAAAGACTACAGTGCCCTTCATGTCCTCGTGGAAAGACCTGATGATGCTAATTAATTAATGATATGATTAATATAATTAATATTATTATAGTTAATATTTCTGGCCACTTCCTGTTTAATGATGTCACTTACATGATGTCACTTACACTTACGTCAGGAACATGATGGGGAGTCATGGCCAACAGCCACGGGGGTCAAGAGAGCCACTGGCCGGAAAAGTTTGAGTACCACTGGTACTATCATTTTCAACAGAGAAACTGTAGACTGCATTAACTACCAAAGTGCTACTACTTTTCTTTTTAATGGAGGAGCATTTAAGGACACATGGAAATATGATGTCAGGACCAGTGTGAGGAGGCATCTGTTATTTGGATGAACAACAGATTTTGCCTTAAAAGTATGACAGATTTTATTAAGTTGCTTCCTTGTGGAATTAATTGGTGAAAGAAAACATATTTGTTTTCTTTCACCAGTTAGCAGAGTTATTTTCAGATGGTGTAGAAGACACTTCTTGTTTCCCCTTAATGGGAACTTAAGTCACCCGTGATGGATAGAGACAATACTTCTACACTCTCAAATCTTCTCTTTTGTACCTGGTGACTACAGCAGCTCATTCAGTATTACTGGGAGAAATGGTAGAGTACAACCTCCTCAATGCATATTATGGACTTGGATCTGTTAGTCTGTCCTGGCTTCACATGGACATTTTAGAATTCAGAGGAATATTCTGGTTGTTCATATCTTTTTTATTTGTGCTTTTCCTTTCACCCTAAATCTAGGCAAGAAATAACATTCATGCACTGCACACTGGGAGTGTGTGAATATTTCAGTCATGTATGCAGAATTGATCACATACATTCTGCTCCCCTCAATAGCATCCTGCTGGAGAAAAGATGCTGATATGGTGGGAAACACCCCCATAATGGACCCCACTCACATGATTGAAATACTGACAAGCACACTTCAGTGTTGTGGGATTACAACATATGGGTGTGGTACTTACACCACTGCATTTGTGTGTGAATAGAAGCTCTCTAACTCCACGTGGTAAGCAAAGGATTGCCATTATCCATTTCATCACCAGTGCCATTCATCACCATTTCATCACTGGAGCAAAATCTGGGAAACAAAAACTCAGTACTCCACTGTATCTGAATACATCAAAGGACAATCTTTGCATGGAGGAATGAACACATATTGACACCATTACATATTAGTTCATGATGAGATTTGCCAAAGTAGCCTAGACTGATCTTAGAAAACTGGATTCTTGGTCAAGTTCTGAAATTTTTTATGAAAGTATCTAGCTAAATGAAGGTACTGCACAGATGTCACTTAATTTTTTTTTCCACAGAGTAAGTATTTTCTATTAAAAATTCATGAAGCCCGTTTGATCATAGCCCAAAGCAAGCAAATTATTTATGTCCAAAGACAGTGTAAATAAATAGGCCAGTGAAATCAGTATGCGTAGTCCCAAAAATATTTTGGGACTTCATAAATGACCTGGAGACTCCTCTTCATAAATGACCTGGAGACAGGGTTGAGCAGTGAAGTGGCTAAGTTTGCAGACGACACCAAACTTTTCCGAGTGGTAAAGACCAGAAGTGATTGTGAGGAGTTCCAGAAGGATCTCTCCAGACTGGCAGAATGGGCAGCAAAATGGCAGATGCGTTTCAATGTCAGTAAGTGTAAAGTCATGCACATTGGGGCAAAAAATCAAAACTTTAGATATAGGCTGATGGGTTCTGAGCTGTCTGTGACAGATCAGGAGAGAGATCTTGGGGTGGTGGTGGACAGGTCGATGAAAGTGTCGACCCAATGTGCGGCGGCAGTGAAGAAGGCCAATTCTATGCTTGGGATCATTAGGAAGGGTATTGAGAACAAAACGGTTAGTATTATAATGCCGTTGTACAAATCGATGGTAAGGCCACACCTGGAGTATTGTGTCCAGTTCTGGTCGCCGCATCTCAAAAAAGACATAGTGGAAATGGAAAAGGTGCAAAAGAGAGTGACTAAGATGATTACGGGGCTGGGGCACCTTCCTTATGAGGAAAGGCTACGGCATTTGGGCCTCTTCAGCATAGAAAAGAGACGCCTGAGGGGGACATGATTGAGACATACAAAATTATGCAGGGGATGGACAGAGTGGATAGGGAGATGCTCTTTACACTCTCACATAATACCAGAACCAGGGGACATCCACTAAAATTGAGTGTTGGGCGGGTTAGGACAGACAAAAGAAAATATTTCTTTACTCAGCGTGTGGTCGGTCTGTGGAACTCTTTGCCACAGGATGTGGTGCTGGCGTCTAGCTTAGATGCCTTTAAAAGGGGATTGGACATGTTTCTGGAGGAAAAATCCATTATGGGGTACAAGCCATGATGTGTATGTGCAACCTCCTGATTTTAAGAATGGGTTAAGTCAGAATGCCAGATGTAGGGGAGGGCACCAGGATGAGGTCTCTTGTTATCTGGTGTGCTCCCTGGGGCATTTGGTGGGCCGCTGTGAGATACAGGAAGCTGGACTAGATGGGCCTATGGCCTGATCCAGTGGGGCTGTTCTTATGTTCTTATAAATCAGTATGCGTAGTCCCAAAAATATTTTTATATGAAACTTATTGTAGTTTGAATGATTACATAGACTTCTAAATGCTAACCACAACTTAAGCCATTTCTGCCCAACATTGCATTTACGCAACAGGGACCAAATGTGTAAACTGTGGGCCAGGCAAAAATGGGTAATAAGGATTAGAACCTGAACTGCAAATCCAAACTTACACAGGTTTGTATCTTGACTTCCCCAAGGACTCACCAGATGGCCTTAGACAAGCCACTCCCTCTTAAGCTCACTTTCCCAGCTGCAATATGGGGAAAATAATACAGGGTTGTTATAAGAACTGCACTGAGATAATACACCTGAAGTATTTTGCATGCTCAGAAAGTGCTATATAAATGTTAACTGTTTGATGATGATGATGAATCTTGGATCCTGTAAATGATTTGGGCACACCAAATGCTGTAGAAGTGTTAAAACATAACACATGTGGACCTGACAAGTGTCTAGCTGGTAAGCCACTGAGAACCCAGTATAAACCACTTGGATCTTCCAAAAGAAAAGTGATAATTGGATACAGTAATATATGATAAATAAAAATAATGATACTAAACCATTAGTTATTTGATTTTTCTCTGTAAACCGCTTTGTGAACTTTTTGTTGAAAAGTGGTATATAAATGTTAATAATAATAATAATTTTGCATTCTTCACCAGGGGTCAGGCACAGGCTTAAAACCAAACAGAATGTTTCCTTACAGCACATAAGTAGCCTGTGCTACTTATTCTCTTGGGAACCTGTGAAGAATAACTGTATCATGAGGTTCAAGAAAGAAAAAGAGAAAATGTATAAAGGATATTGTCACAATAGGTTGGAATAAGGAAATTTATCCTTATCCTTGCTTCTATAAATGTTAATATGGGAACATACAGAAAAAAAGAGATGGTTCAATGTATTTCATTATGGTTTATAAAGTGAGTGGGCAGGTAGGGGGACAAGGCAAACAGCCCTGTAGTATTGAGCTTGGCCTTTTCAGCCACACTAGACGCTGTTCCAGAACCACCTTTCAGAGCGCGATACCATAGTCTTTCGAGACTGAAGGTTGCCAACACGGCAGTGGAACAGAGCACGCAAAGCATGCTGGTGGCAGCCATTCTGGAACTGCTACTGCAACAGCAGTGGCCCACTGCCATAGCCAGCAATGCAGGTACGCTGGTGCAGGGGATGGGTCATAGTCAGAGAAGGGTAGGGAGTGGAGTGGATCTGGTGGCAATGGCACACTCCATATCTTATCCCCTCTTTCGAAAACCTCCCCACAACTTTCCCCTCCTCGATCATTCGCACCAGAATTAGTGGTATATGATCAAGGAGCCCATAGGTGGCTTGAGGGTTACACATAATTAAAAACACATTTTTACTCCTGTTTGACTTTGCATTGCCCCCTGAAAGGATGAAGCACATACCTCTTTTGGCGTTGACATTGACACTGGTGGTGAGGGATAGGACTGGGGCTTTAGTATTCCTGAAGAGATAAGAGCTCACAAAATAGAATGTTGGAGTCAGTTGGGTCATTGGCCTAGGCTGGCTTGCTCATTTTACATTTTAGTGGACATGCCTTCTCAATTCATCCTTCCATTTATTCGGAGAAGGAAGAAGAGGGCTCTCATTCTCATTTCTCTCTGCTTTCCTCTGTTATAATTGAACACAACTCGTTTGGTTCAGTTTGCCCTTCTTTTACTGAAATTTTTTTAGATCCATTGTCTTAACTCTACCTGTGTTTGGTGCACTTGCTTCTGATTTAAAGCAAGTTGAAAGGAAACTTCAAACCACTGCTACTTTTGGATGGTCTTTGAATGCTTGTTATTTCCCAGTTATTGCCTAGTGTTCAGTTAGGCTATGCCAGCTCGTTGCCTGCTTGATGCTGGTGTTGGGGTTGGTGGGCTGGTGCTGAAATCCAGTCACTTCAACAGTTGTTTCAGAGCTACCATGAACATAAGAAATTGGATGATTATGGTACAGTCCAAGGCATTTATTTAGTGAGAGAATAGCAACAGTGCCCTCTGCTGTTTGATACTCCAAACAATAGAGGCAATGGGACTTTTCAAAAAGGAAAAACCTATCACTGTACCCATTCAGACCTTCTAGGATTTATGGCAAGATTCAGTTTGTTAAGCAAGTAATTGCATTTTTATTGTACAAACTCTCGGTGCCAATTAAAACAATACAGCTATGGAAGACAGTTGCCCCTTATGGCTATTTGCTTGGCACATCATACACACAAATTCAGGTTTTGGGTATTCTCTTCTGCAGGTTCCAATGTGAGTTGGATTGCTGAAAAATCAATCCAGCGTTCAGAATTATTTCTGGCAGGGTCATTCAGCTAGACAGAACTGTATGCATTTAGAGACAGGTGACTACAGGTGTCTATAGTTTAATACCGTTCATCTAGAAACCGTAACTTGCACTTAGCCAATCTAATATTAAACTATTGTTTGCAGCATAAAATAAATACGAAATAGGTGTAGAAAGCTCCCACTGGTATGAATGAGAGAAGGCTTTTGCTGTGTGTCAGCTATATTTGGGCAGATGTAAACCAGAAAAAGGTGACATAAGGCAGTGAGAGGTGGTTAGTGATGTATCTCTAATGTTTGTCAGGTGAAATTAGATGTGCTTATTTTATGTTCTGTGAAAGAATTGTTAGTGGAGAGCAAGCAGCAAAAAATAAGCTGGCATGCTCCACTGAAAATGTATTGAAACATTCAATTCAGACTGGATCTTATCCTACTACCTGAGGAAATACATGTGTTCTGTGCGCCCACTTCATTTTTTTCTGAGCTATGTTTGCAGAAAGTGCTTTTCTTCCCAAACCTCAAAATTGCTCATGGAAGTCCCTGAAGCTCAGAAAGCAATTTAGCAATTAGGCATACAAGCTTTTCAAAGTTAGAAATTGTGCTGGCATATGTGTACTATATTTCCTTTTCATTTCCTCCAAAAAGGCTGCTAAAAACATAAAATGTATTTGTACAACGGCCATGTGCAACTGTAAAACTCTTGGGCCACATATTTGTCCATTTAGATACCACAGATCTATGTATTCAGCAAGTGTGTCATACATTTTTAGCTGCCAAAAACTATTGCATTTATGATTTGAAGGTTCAGTATGTACTTGTTACCAAAGCAGGAAAGATACCAGACTATTAGGTACACCATGCTTGGAAGATCAGGCTAGTAATTGGTACACATTATCAGCTATTAAGTAGGTGCAATTGGAAGATATTGTTAATGTCTGTCTGTACAGCTGCTTCAGTTCAAACAGAGGTCTGCTACATTTGTTTATCCTTGAACCAGGGCTTTTCAAACTGGGGCGTTGCGATGCCCCAGCCTGAGAGCCTTGGCCACTTTCCCCTGCCAGAGGGCAGGCGACGACATGATCCCCAGGATTGCATCGCTAAGGGGCACAGGGACTGGGATGCAGTCCCTGCAGCAGCCTGACAGGGGTGTGGGGAGCCCTGCGTGAGTGTCTGCAGGGCTCCCCGCAGCTTAAAAAGTGAAAGCGCAGCGATCATGCTCCACTTCCAGTTTAGCGGAGAGAGAGCACAATTTCTCCGCTTTCACTTTTAGAAGGCTGGGGAGCCCTGCAGACACTTTCTCAGGGCTCCCCGTGGGCCAGGGAGGCTACTGCAGGGACTGGTGAGTGCATCCCAGTCCCTGCAGCCCCCTGCAGGAGATCCTGGAGATTGCGTCACTGCCTTCTCCCTGCCCCCAAAAGAACTTACTGTGGTTCAAACTCTCCCTGAAAGCACTGCCTGAAACCTTTCCCTTCTCATTTTTAAAAGGTGGTGCTGTTGATACAAGAGAAAGGAAGGGAAGGGGAAACACAAGTTGACGCAAGGAGTAGCCAAAAAGGTTTTCTTATAGGGAGAGATAAGGAGATACTTGTTTTTAAGAGCAGGACAAAATTAGGAAGGATTGTCCTGTCTGTGCCCTGGAGTGAAGAATTGAACAAGCACAGAAAACTAAACAGAAGAGGGATGCTGGTGACTGATGGCTCTGGCAATAATTAATACAAGTGTTTTAAAATTCATTTAAACACTTAAAACAAGTGTTTGTTCATTCATTTTATCCTGCCTTTCTCCCCAAAGGGCACCCAAGGCAGCAATTAAAAATACCTAAACAACAAAGTACATAAACTATAACTATAAAATACACATTAGGGGGGAAAAAAACCTTTCACCCTCATCAGCAGCATAAATACTATCAAGCATAAAACATGAAATAAGTTACTAAACGGTGCTTACCAGTCTGCAACCATCATGCTCTAAAACCTTGCAGGTTACCTAAGGCTTTTTGAAGTAAAAATGTCTTCAGGCCTTCCCAGAAGACTAGTTACAAGGGGGCTGTTTAAACCAGAGGGGAGGGAATTCCCATTGTTTTAATACCCATCACCATCATCATTCTGCTTTTCAACAAGAAGTTCAGGTGTTTGGGGAAAAAATAGCAGCACAAATGAATACAGATTAAGATTAGAAGGACCTCTAGAGCAGCAACACTCTTGTGAGGAGAGAGGGTCAGAGATTAATTATGCTCACAGTTTATATTAGAGGTTTACCATATCAAGCTCTGAACAAGGACCTACTCTCATCAGAGGTTCCACTGACCAATTGTTATTGTCCAGTTAGCAGATTTGAGAACCACTTAAGTTAGGCTATGCCAGCTGGTTGTCTCCATGAAGCGTTGGTTGGTAGGTAGGTAGGTAACCCCTAAACCTTCAGTGCTCGTGACAGGAGTAGTATGCAATGCACCATCAGGGTGTGGTACACTATGTAAGCCCAGCGCAGGACTTTGCCACAGAGCCCCAGCAACTTAACGCCAGCATTCACTGAACTTCCCACTTTGAATTATAGATATACATTTATGATTCAACCCACATCTCAAAACCCAGTTCAGTGTTCAAATGCTCCCAGTACTTTATGTCCCATCTTACAGTGTTCATTTATTGGAAAATCCAAGAATGACAGTGATCCTGAACTGAAGGTGACATACATAGATATTAGAAACTGATGGGGAGTAGATGCAGGGAGACATTAAACTGTAGCCACAGGAGAACATCAAGTCGCTGTGAAGGACATCTGAAGACCCTGAAATTCAGAAACATAAAAACAATATGAAGAGACTCAATATAAGTAATGCCTGGCTTCCAGTACTCAAATATACTAGAATGAAAACCTTTGAGGAGAAACCTATACGGGAAATTTTGGTAATGATGAACAGGCAAAGAGTGTAAGGACAAGTGGTGCTTCTGTATCCGCGGGGGATCCTGGACTCCCCACCACAGATACAGAAATCCGTGGATAATCAAATCTGCAGATCTCCCCACCAGCTGTCCTCCAAACACAACTGGAGCTCTGTTCCAGTCATGTTTGGAGGCCCTTCTGAGGGCTGAGAAGGCTATGCATGGGCCTCCCTGACCCTCAGGAGGCCTTCTAAGGTCTTCAGAAGGCTGAAACTTCTGGTTTTCCAATTTTTGACCTTCTGGAGGCTTTCTGAGTACTGGGGGTGGGGGCTGTGTGTGGCCGCCCCAACCCTCAGGAGACTTTCTAAGGCAGAAAATTGGCACTTCCAGCCGTCAGAAGGGCCTCCAAATGCAGAGATCTGGTCATGTTCAGAGGACAGCTGATTGGGAGATCCTCAGGTTTGGGACCCATGGTGATTTAAAACCATGAGTCGTGAATCTGTGGATAAAGAGGTTCCACCTGTATGCCTTTAAAAATTCAAGCAGGAGCTGGCAGTTAAGCCTACGGCCAGCTAGCAGAAGAGTCCAATTAGATACTTCCTTGGACTACCTACAAAAAGGGATATTACCCAGAACATCAAGCAGAGGGTTCAAAATTCTCTGTAACCCCTTGAAGATGCTTTCCACAGTTGAAAGTGAAACGGTGGGACTAGATCCTGCAATGTGTTTTAATCTGTGGCTTGAAACCTTAAGTGACATTTTAAATTAACATCTGAAGACGTCCAGCACAATCCTACGCATGTCTACTCAAATGTAAGTAAATCCCATTAAGTGCAATGGTACTTACCCCCAGTAAGTGTGTGTACATGATTGCAGACAGACCCTTTCAGCCTGATTCTATATATGTTGACTCAGAATTAGGTCTCGCTGAGTTCATGCAGTTTGCAACCCACATGGTCTGAACTATGCTCTTATTACTATGATCATTACTGATATGCCTTGGATGTGATGCTCTAGCATGGTTGAAATTACTGCCAACTAGGTCATCACTTCTGTGTGAGGCAGATGGGAAATCCAGAATTGCCGGTGGTTTTACCATTACATTAGTGTTCTGGCAGTCTTTGATTAAGAAGACAGAGCTAAAAGTCTTTGTAACAACTATGGTACAAAGTGTAAGGATGGTATCATCCTTTCTTTCTCTACAATAATACATAAGAAAGAAGAGAGAGGAGATAAGTAATTGTGGTCACCCATCCCCCCCTGTCATTTTTTCCTTCTTAGTATCAATACTATCTCATAGTGGAGGTGGAGCCTCCTCTACCTCCTGTTTCCATGGCAGTGTCTTGAAGCCCAGCTTTTAGGACCTATTAAAGAAGTGTCCCCCGGCATTCAGGTGTCTCATAAATGACTAGTAACTTAGTATGGGAGGATTGCAATTGGTAGTGCTTTTCGTTTGGAGCACAACCACAACAATTTGTTCCATTGTCACTGAAGTGTGGGAAGGGTTGCAATATGCAGGGCCTCTGAGAAGAATTTTACCAGGGGGTACAAAATTTCTTTTGGGTCCCTTTGCAAAGGGGTGTGTGTGAAACAGAGCAGGGGAGGGTGTGTGAAACAGAGCAGAGCAGGTGAGCAGAATAGGGGCAGGGAGGGGCAAAGCAGAACAGGGTAGAGTAGAGGGGAGAGTAGAGACAGCTGGAAAAATATTTGGAGCCCAGGTCTACCCACCCATGTGGCATCAGTAGTGTCCCCAGCGTTCCTAGTCATGGTAATGTCCCTAGCATTCCATATGGGCAACAAATCTGAGTAGATAGGAAAATGTCAGATCCCAGGAAATTTCTGGGCCCCCTCCTTTGGCTCCTGGGCCCGGGTACAAATTACCCCCTTTACCCCCTCTCTTCGGCCCTGGCAATATGACAGTTATGTTCTTAAGTAAGCCACTAAGGCTCCAATCCAAACCCTGCCCCAGCCGGCGCAAGTCTCTTGTGCTGACCTGGGGGAGTTGCAAATGTGCTGTAAAGCACATTTGTGCCTCTGTGCGATTTGGCTGGGTTGGCACAGGGATGTGCACTGGCCTGCGGAGGTTGCATCCAGCCTTCACATTGACAAGAAGAGGAAGATCCGTGCCAGCCAAGCTTGGCTAGCATGGGGGGGGGGGGGGTCAGGATGTGTGGAGGGCGGGGAGCAGGCGTTTTGGGGTGAGGGAGGGCGGGTGGTTGGCAGAAGCAAGAGGTGGGGCCAGGATCCTCCAGTTATGCTGGATCCCAGCCTTGGATCCCAGCAGCTCCAGGCTGCTCTGTTCTGCTCGGATCTGCTTGGATTTCTTTAGGTGATGCAGATCCAAGTAGACAATTGGGACTGCTGTGGATTTTCCCAGAGTAAGGGGAATTTTCTCCTGTTGCCTTGAGCCGAGCCTCAGCTGGCCCAAAACTTGCGCTGGATATAGCGCAGGTCTGCCGGTCTGCTTGTTCCAACGCAAGTTAGGATTGCGCTGTAAGGGCCCAATCCTATACTTACCAATGGCCAGCGCTAAGCCCTAGTGCCAGCACTGGGTGACAAAAACGTGCTGTAAAGCATGTTTACAGCACCTGGAGAGTAGGGAGTGCTGGCGCTGGGCCCCTGCCAGTCAGGCACTGGGTCCAGCGCCACCAGTGGAGGATGTGCCACAGCCAGGGGTGAGACTGTCGGGCAGCAAGATGGCTTCTGAGAGGTGGGGGAGGATGGAATGAGGACTGGCATAGGGGAGGAACTAGGGCAGGTAGGGGCGGGTCTGGCAGAGCCCTGCCAGAAGGCCCAACACGGAGGCTCTTGCATCTGTGCCGGCAAAATAGCCTGCGCAGATGCAAGGAAACCCATTGCCGTGGCTTTCGTCAGGGGAAGGGGACTCTCGGCAGCTTCCTGGTTCCCACTGGATACAACAGTAGGTGCTTTGGTGCCACTGCTCCAGTGAGCGTCAAGGAACATAGGATTGGGCTGTAATATGCCAGCACTACTTCAAGAATCAGGTGAACAAAATTCCTGAGCATCTTGCCTAGGAAAGCATCCCATAGATCTGAAGGATTCTCTGTCTTTCTAACCCAACTCAGATCTGATTCAAATGCAAAGAAACAGAAGAAGTGTTTCTGGACAGTACCTTTCAAATTGCAATTCCAATTGCTGCCACTAGGAGAAAAAAGGAAAAGAAAAAATAGGAACTTGCAGCATTCATCTCATCTGCTTTAACTCAAGCCTTTACGTACATCCATCATGGCACCTTCCAGAGTTTAAAAATGAGTACTCCAAGGGACTAGAAAAAATGAGCTCTGTGAAACAACCACATGGGGTCGAAATAGCTTTTTGAAACTCCTGTACAAACAGCTCCTTGCTGGCTGCCAGATGTCATCCCACAGCTGGAAACTTACCCAGCCCTGCACAGTCAAGCTGCTCAATGTGCAAAATACTTCACAGCTGTGGTGGTGGTGAAGTCAGAGTTTATTCTTGGTAGAAATATCACACAGGTGCTTGTATTTGAGGGAAGGTTCCTGCAGAGTCCCTAACCTGCTCCAGCCTCATATACAGAGTAGTAAGGCTATTCTGAATAAGAAGTCCTTTGTGGCACAGCTCATACCTGCTTTGTGACATTTTCTCCATTGTTTTTTAGTAAATCAACCACTAATAATTGTGAGTTTTTCAGGCATTGTAATGGCTACCACCCTAAAATTAAAGGAGTGGAAAAATGGGTGCTATCCATACAGAAAACACAAAAGTCTGTTCTGAACAAGACCATTAGCTGTTGGTTGTGCAAACAAATAACAGCATTTGCAAATAGTAGAAAAGCAGGCTGATGAGGGGGTACCCAAAATGAGACACATCTCAAGTAGTCGCAAGTTTTAAAAAAAGTGAATATATGCTGTATATCATCCATGTGCTGATAGGATATTAAAATACTTGTATCCCACTTTTCCATGGCTGGACCTAGACCTCTTAGTGCCCAAAGTGGCACTAAGTGCCTGAATGGTACTTTCCCCCTTATCCAATGGTATGCCAGCCTCTTTTCCTCCCGCTCTCCAGTGTTCTAGCTCAGTATTCTCTTCCATGTGTCCTCTTCCCTTCTGTCCCCCTCTTCCTTTTTCAATCTAGGGAGCTAACAACACATTAAAGTACAACAAGAGAAACACAATAAAACACATCAACAAAAGAGATTATAATATTTTATAATAACCAAGGAACAACCAAAATCAGAAAGCCAACCAATAAAAAGGTCAGTGAAAATAGGTATATCTGTGCTGCCTGCTTAAATACTCCCAATGACTGAATGATTTAGATCTCCTAGGGGAGAGAATTTCACAACTTCAGTGCCAACGCTGAGAAGGTCTTGTTTTATGTTCCTGCCAACTGAGGGCCCAAGCCTATTCAACTTTCTCGCCCCGGTGCAGCCGCAATGCAGCCCCGAGGTAATACCTTCAGGAGGTCTCTGTGACTGCCTCCCCACCACAGGATGCAGTGTATGTCCCATTAGCACAGTTGCACTGGCACTGCAAAATCGGATAGGATTGGGCCCTGAGCCTTTCCAGGTATCAAGAACGGAGCAAGGCATCTGCAGTATACAGGCAAGTTCATGTAGGAGAAGATGATCCATCAGATACCAAGCCATGTTGGGCTTTAAAGATCATAATTAGTATCTTGAATTGGGCTAGGAAACATACTGGTAACCAGTGAAGATGACGGGGATTCAGCATAATGTGGTCAGACCAGTGGAACCTTATAAGGACCCTGGCTGCCACATTCTGTACCATCTGAAGTTTTCAAGAGCAGCCCAACTACGTAGTCCAAATGTGATTGGGGTACAAATTCCTGTGGCCAGATTTATGTTCCTCTGGAAAGGGCACTGCTGGCACACTAGCCAAAGTTGGACAAATATTCTCCTAGCCACTGCAACCCCATGATTCACCAGGCCAGTACCAACTCTAGGAGCACTCTCAAGCTGCTTCAGCTTTCTTCAGGGAGTGAGAGATTCTGTAGGGCTATGACACCTGTGATCAGCCTCTGACTGTCTTTATTGGTGTACCTGACCTACAGAATGGCAGGATAGTTTTTGTACTGTTGGTCTGGGATTTAACAGTGGTAGCTGTCTAGATCTGACACTGTAAGGCCCCAATAGAACTGGGCCATCAGTTTCTTAATCTAATGTCAAGGAAGCCTGTGAACTGGAATTTAGTAGTGATAAGCTCTTCCAATGGGAGTTTTAGCCTACATTTTATCTATATTTTATATATTTTTGTAAGTCAAGGAAAGACCTGAAAATTAAAAAAAAATATTTTGCATGTTATTTAGAGTTCAAATTCTCACCACTCTTTGTGGGGTACCTAGAGCCATGATCAACTAGGAGCCCTGAAAGCATATGCGCACTGCGCATACAGACAGTCCTGCATGAGAATGACCCATGCTCTATCTTGCAGGGCTACTTTCCCCTCATCCCTGAAATCCACTCCTTCTGCAGGCTGCACGGCCTCACCCCCAACCTGCTGTACCGTCTGCTCTCCCTCACTTGCTGCTGACTGCACCTAGCAAGGATCCTGATGAAATATGCCTTCAGGATGACAGAACTGCTGTTGGCTGAGTGGCGTGTTATTTTCTCAGAAGCTGGGGAGCGAATGAGGAGGGAGAGTCTGGCATTCATCAGGGAGACCCTTCCCTCTGCGTAGCACTAAATGCACCTGACAGTCTGCCATCGCTTCCCTGGGGTGTTTCGTTTGGTGCAATTAAGGTGTCTGTGTCAGTGAAGGAAGTGCTGATGTACTGAATGTGCACTCAGAGAGGTAGAGATCAACAGGGGAGGGGAGGGAGGCATGGAGAAGTGAGCAGCGAGGCATATCCCAGACATTTTGCTCAGCTGCCAGGTTTGCCTCTGCTGAAAGGTGACAATGGAGAAATGGGTGCTCCTCTTTCCCCTGTCCCCAGAAAGCAAATGCTGTTTTATCGGGGTTAAGGCATCAGATTCACAAAGAGCATCTCCCTTTATTCCCCCCCCCCAACTGATTCCTCTGGAGAGACATTACCACTTTTGCCCATCAGCCAAAAGTTGGACGGTTTCCATGGCAACCAGGCAGCTGGTGTCTAGACACTGTGAGAGCTGCCTTGCAATGGAGCTCTGATTTTAGATCCCCTTCACAACGCCTTACATATGAAAAACACACGCCCCCTGCCTCCTCCCTCTTCCTTTCCATTAACTACACATCCACCCACACACCCCCCCCCCCACACATGATGGAGCTTCTTTTCCACAGCCTATAGCAGAAGGAAAGGAGGAAGAAGGCTACCAAAAAGGGTTCCCATCTATTCAGAGTAATGAAGCGGGGAGGTGGTTGCTTGGATGGGTTTGGAGAGCCCTTAATTGGGTCAGAAAACAGCAAGCCTCTCTTAGCACAAAAAGCTTCTCCCCCCCCCCCCCATCACATGCTCTTCCCTTAGTTGGAGGAAAATACACACACTAAGGAACACCTTTGCAGGAGAGGAAATGAACCGTGTCTCATGCATATTTTGGTGAACACGATTAACATAGTCACAAAATGTAGTTTTTCTGAATGACAGTTTCTCAACATGGTGTAACTCCCCTGCACTAAGCTAACTGTATTATTGAATGTGTCACTTGGGGGAGGATGCTAGAGAAAAAAATTTTCTGCATGCATACGCTGCACTTTTGTCAAAGCCCTCAAAGTGGTTTAGATTTTATGAAAATGGTTTCTAATGTAAGAGACATGATACAAAGAACTAATAGGGAAGAGGAAGATCCCACCAGCTCTTTCATACAGCTCAATCCTATCCACTGGCCTCCACAGGTGGAATTCATGTCCCAGAGGCAGAAGAACCAGGATCCAGGGCCAGAGTGCATTGTGTGACATTGTTCTGGTTGCTGATGCTGCTGACGAGTACTATGAGGGTTGGCTATGGTAGCTGGCTGTGGGAGGAATGGGAAAGGAATTGGGAGGAATGGGGGCATTTCTGAGCAGGGTGGGGAGAAATGATGGGTGAGGTAAGAGGGTGGATCTGCTGGTAATGAGACACACCAGATCTTATTCCCCTCTTTGTAAAACTTCCGTGCTCCTTTCCTCTCCTCAGACATATGCCCAGACAACAGGTAGAGTATGCCTGGGGGACCCAGTGGTGATCATGAAAGCCTACTAGGACAATATATTGTCCAATATATTGTAAGTACAATATATTTTAACTTACCTCCAGTGGTGTTCCCAGAAGGGGGTTAAAACACTACGTTTTTCAGGTGCCTGAACACCCTTGTAAAGTGGCCCCTCCCCCTTGCCTTCAGAGTCATTCACAGCTGCGAAAGCAAAGTAGAGGAGACACCTCCATTTTGCTTTCACAGCTGTGAATGGCTCTAAAGGCAAGGGGAAGAGGCCACTTTACATGGGCGGTCAGGCACCTCAAAAACCTAGTGTTTCCCCCCCCCCCCAGGAATGCCACTGCTTACCTCCTGCAGGCTATCTGAACACTCCCCCCGCCATAGGATGCAGTGTGCATCTTATGGAGAGAGGATTGGGAGAGATAATGGCAGGATTGGGGCCTTAATGAAGTTATATCATGACCAGGTAGAATGACTGCTACATAAGGCAGTTCTGGGAGGAGGAGGATAAAGTGCTAGTTAGTCCCAGCAGGCCATTGGAGGGGACATTATGGTCTCACTTCTCCCTCACATGCAGTCAGGTGGAAGATGGCTGACTCCAGGCCCAATCCTATCCAACTTTCCATGGTTTATTCTCTTACCTTGGGTCTGCATTGTGGCTGCACCAGTGCTGGAAAGCTGAATAGGATTGGGCTGTAAGGCATATCTGGTACATGAAGAAACAAGTGGCATTGCAGGATGGGACCTGAATTAATCCCAAATTCATAAACAGGCCTTCCTTTATGTTGTCATCATTGCAAGGGCATATTTCCGCAATGATGAGGTCTCCAAAGATACTTAAAACACAATACTGGGAATCAGAATATTGAACAAGAATCACTGATCATGACTTAAGTAAATAGAACCAAACAAATAAGCCATTTAATCCGGTCCTGTGTATTGTAACTAGTGCCATGGCTTTCCTACAGCTAAGAACCATGACAAATTTTCTGCTCTTCCACTGTTGAAAAGACATAACATGTTGGAGTGTCCAAATGACAGTAGAGCACTGTTTGAGTTGTTTTAACTGGAAGTGCTGGGATTAAACCAAAGATGTCCATGGGCAAATTGTGTTCTCAACTCCTCACCTGGAGTCTATTTCTTCAGTACTGTACTAAATTATCTCATGGGGAAATGCTTTCTCCTTTCCTGTGGATAATTTTTCCATACAGTATTGAATTCAACATTTAACTCCTGTTTAGAGAAAAAAGCTAATGTTGATATCTTGAAACATCTTTATTTTTATCAGACCAGTTCTTTGTTGTGTGTGAGCCCACATTCCCTGCCCACTTTTGCATGCCAGGGTTACTTTATTTAATCACAATGGAGGGAGGTAGTCCAAACTGCCCCCTTACAGGCATATCAAATAATACTTAGGGCAGTGATTTTCAACCTTTTACATCTCATGGCACACCAAGAAGGCACAAAAATGGTCAAGGTACACCACCAGGTTTTTGACAATTGACAAGGCACACCATGCTGCCACTGGGGGCTCACATCTTCCATTGGCCGTATTAATAAATGACCTCCCCCCAAATTCCTGTGGCACATCTGTGGACCATTTGTGGCACACCAGTGTGCCATGGCACAGTGGTTGAAAATGGCTGACTTAGGGTATTATTAGGGCTACCACCTCTGAGTGAAGCTATTCCTGGAAAAAAAAGTTTCCAACATGATCCAGTTTTGGAAATTCCAGGAAGCCCTGTTAAAAAACCAGGATTGCTTTCAGTAAGCTCCAGGAGAACGATGCTGATTTCTGCAAGCTCCAGGCCAATCTTCTGGGGTTGGCAACCCTTTCTACATGCAGAGAGGCATTTTGAATTCATCCCGGAGATTTAGCAACAGAACCCTGGTGTGCCGGGAAGTAGATGGGACAGGTGTACAAATGAATGAAGAAGGATATATTTTTAATCTGTTATATACAAGAAAATATCAATTAACTTAAAAAGTGTGTACGTTTAAAATAGATCTATCAAAGTAGGTGGATCTGGAAACTGTAATTGTCTGTAATTATCCTGAGCTGCAGATAATTTTGAGTTAAAGGAAACTAAGGGCCCAATTTAGACCTGTACTTGGGCCAATGCAAGTCCCTTTTGCTGGCCCGGGAGTGTCGCAAAAGTGCCGTAAATTACTTTTGCGCCACTCAAAGGGGAGATAGGCTGGCACATGGACAGAGAGCAGAAGGCAGAACCAGGACCTGGCAGTTATGCTGGATCTTGACCCCGTTCCTGGGTGTCCCAGGGCAGTCCCGGGATGCTCAGATTTGTGCCACCTCGTCAGGTGGTGCAGATCCAAGTACGTAGACCCATTGGGGCTGCTGCACACACTGGGTAAGCGGAAACATTTTCCCCTGCCTTGGGCTGCATCGCTTTTGGCCCCAAACTTGTGCTCGATGCAGTGCAGGCCCACTGGCCTGCCTGCTTCCAGCGCAAATTAGGATTGTGCCCTAAGAGGACTATTTTACTGATTGATTGATTGATTGATTGATTGATTGATTAAGACTTTTATAGGCCACCTTTCTATTCCAATAAAGGAGTCACCAAGGTTACTTACAATTTCAGTAAAAATAATGTAACAGCCAAATTTAGCAGAGGACGTGAACCCTTAGCGGTACTGATGGCGATATTATATTGGTTGCAGTTCTAGGGCTGTAGTTCCCTCTTCCCCTTTTGTGTCTTGTTGTCAATACTATCCAAAGAAAAACTATGTTGGTTATTGTTGTTCAATAACCTTGAGGAGGCCTCCATGACTGCCATCCAACTGGAGGATTTAGCAAATGCTCCATTGGCACAGCTGTTTTTTCTGTGTGTGTTCTCTTATCAAATCCTGGAATAAATATATCTATCTCAAGGCCAGATATGCATGGAAGGTTGCTAGCCCCGACTGAAGTTATTCCTAGAAATTTTTTTTCTAACTGTGTAATGTCAGTACCCAATTCTAGTAATTTAGAGCAGGGATCTCCAAACCCCGGCCCGGGGGCCAGATGCAGCCCACGGTGAGCTTCTGTCTGGCCCGTGACCAGCCCCTTGTCACTTGAGAGCCTCTGGCCCACTTGGCTGAACATGACGGGAACTGTGCTCTGGTTGCATCTGGAGGGTGCTCTAAGGGCCAGAGAGGTTGAATGAATGAGCCCATTCATTCATTTATTCAAATATCTAAGTCCCATCTCTAATTTATTTATATAAATTTTATATTTAAATTTTTTTCTGGCCCCCAACACCATGCCAGATATTTGATGTGGCCCTCTGGCCAAAAAGTTTGGAGACCCCTGATTTAGAGTTATCACAGCTGAAGACAATGTCACATGACATAGCAAATGCAACAAGGATATGAATGAGTGCAGAAAGTAGATTGTATTAAGCATTTGGCTAATTGAGCAGTTGTTGCTGCTCTGAGGTTTTGCTTTTTTGTTTGTTTGCTTTATTGATTTGACTAGCTTCTATTTTATGAAATATTTTAACATGGGATTACCACCCTTTTATTTGAGAGGTGAGGTACATATATTTTTAGAATCAATAACTAATTAAAAATGCTTTGCTTTCTGTTTCTCCAAAGAGAGGTTTTGGCAGTTAGTGTTATCTGTTCCAACTGTTCCTATTTTCCTGGAGTAGCCCCTATTTTCTGGTCCTTGCTTTGCCCATTTTATTGCCTTTTAGGGATGCCCTTTTTAGAGCTGCTGGATTTGTCATTCTTTAGGTTTTGGTTTCCTACTGCAGGCCTCCAGAAGTTGAACCTCTGAGTTAGAGAATAGATGCATCTGGTTTCTAATGGACATACATGCTACCACACACTTCAAAGATCCTTATAGCACTGTAAAGCTTGCTCGTGCAGTCCTGTGCACACTTTCCTGAGCGTAAACTTGACTGAACACAGTGAAACATTTGCATAAACTTACGTAGGATTGTCCTATAAGAAATGTCCACAAAAACTTATGCTGAAACAAATAGGTTAGGACCCAATCCTATCCATTTTTCCAGCACTGGTACAGCTGCAATGCAGCCTGGAGGTAAGGGAACAAATGTGACTGCCACCCCACCAAAGGTTGCATTGGCACTGCTGCACGGGCCCTGGAAAATTGGATAGGATTGGGTCCTCAGTCTTTCAAGTGCTCTAAGACGGTTATTTTTGCAGCAATATACTAGCATGGCTGCATGTCAGACTAGCACCCCTTTGGAAACTGCACATACAGGTAAACATTAATGTCTCCTAATGGGCAGAGCCTCTAGTTCATGCAGTTCATTTTGAACTGTTGGCAGCAGATTGTAGGACAATTATGAATCTCTAGTATATGTTTGACCAAAATGACAAGTACTACCAGTTTTTTTTTAACAGTGCAGGATTGAATATTGCAGAGGAAGTGAAAAGAGTGCAGGTAAAACCTTCAGTAATTGCAGGGCACAGAGGGAAGCTGGCTATGAAGCAATTCTTGCTATGATAATGTGAGCATTGCAAGAGTGCTCCTATTTTCATCTGTAAAAATGGGAGGATGTGCTGTCTCCTGAAAGACTAATACTATCCAAAGGCCAGACAAGGCAAATTCTTGACCTGAATGCTCACCTGATGAAATGCAGCAGAATTTAATTCAGTCAACATATTTTCTATGGAAAATGCTTATCATTGTGCCTCTTTGATTCTAAATGCCTTTACAGGAATGTGAGTACCACTGGTTTCAGTGGCACTTGTTTCTAGATGCCCATACGTTAGAGTTATTAAATATGGACCCAGTCCTGAAGTCATTGGTGCCAAAATGGCGACCTCTGGATCCTGTGGGCACTGCAGCTACCACCAGGGTCTCTGTGTTTTAATGGGCACAGAGTTGAGGAGGCCCATGTCGGATTGCCCAGCTCGCGGGAGAGGGGGTTCAGGATTGTGTGGCAGACACTGCCACCATCTCCAGCCCCCTCACAGGCCCGGTCCTCCCCTCCTCCCACCCAATTCCACTCCCCATGCCTTTCCCCCACCCCAAAAAGCTGTGCCACCACCCAGCGGTCTCACCTCCAGCACCTGCGCGGCATCCTCTTTGTGGCACTGAGGCTCAGCACTGACTGACACTGGCCCAGCACTGGTGCTCACTCCTTGCCAGGCACTATGAACATACTTTAGTGCATGTTTATTTATTTATTTACTTCATTTGTACCCCGCCTTTCTCCCTGAAGGAACCCAAGGCGGCTTACAATAATCATTAAAAACACAGTTAAAAACACAAATTAAAACAAGATAAAAAAACACATAATAATAAGAACATTACTACTAAAATCTGGCCTTCTGTTAAGAGACTCATTGTTTGCCACACCTGGAGCGGGCGCTAAGGCTCAACACTGGTTTCAGGACTGGGCTACACAGTTTTTAAATATGCTACCCTTTTTCATGCTGGATCTCAACGCAGTATATGCAGCGTTCTTAGGCACTTTCTCTCCAGGCAGTGGCCAGACCCAGACTTGCTTGGATTCAAGAAGTTGGCTACCTCATGTGTGCCTTCAGATCAGACTTTCTCATAATAGCCACAAAGGTCAAGGTGGAGCACAATCCATCAAGTGACTGATGCAGAATGTCAAAGGAAATAAATGGTTGTTTCTGTATGAGTAGTGTCAGTGGTAAATATAAAAACAGTGCAGGACAACTTGCCTGAGGCTCTTGCAAGCAGTCCAGAGTTCTGATATGATTTATTTCCGTTGGATGTGTGGTTGATAATTTTAAAAACCCACAGAAAGAAAACCAAAAGCCACCAGCCACAAAAAAATGAAATAAAGAAAAAGATTGGTGGCTATGTGCTGTTGTCTCTCTCTCTAATTTAATTAATCTTGGCACGTCAAAGAGAGCTGAGCAGATCCCAAGAGACTGTCTTTTACCCGGAAATTCACTCAACCTAATTTCACCAATGTAGGGCAGTAGAAGGACTTGGAGCAGAGCCTACAAGCCATTAGCACAGAGCGTAGGTGAAGGCAGCTGGGAATGCTGCCCTCTTTCAGAACTGCTGCCCCTCCTGCCTGGCTCCGTTTTACAGCAACCAAGTCTGTATTTATTCACAGCACTCATTCATTTACTGATAAACGGTTATGTGCACCATCCTTGCCCTTTCAAGGAAAGACATAGTGAGTCTGGCAGCAGGTGTTCATAAGAAACTGTGCCAGGGTGGGGGGGTGGGTTGTAGTTTCTGTCCTGTCTGCTCAAGGCCTTTCCATCTACAGTTGGATGCAGAGGACAACCCAGTGATTCTCAGTTGGAAAACAAAGCACTGGTGCTTCAATCCTCTCAGCACTGGAACCTCAGTTGTTCTGGAGGGGCATGAAAATATTTTGTATGGTCAATTTTAAGCTGTGTTCCACAGGCATAGCGTACTTTTAAGCTCTCTAGTTTTCCCTTGTTGCTGTTGCTTCCCAGAATGGCTCCAATGGCAAATAGGAGGGGCTGCTTACGTGGCATGTTTCGGCACCTGCAGTACTTACTCCTCTTCATAGCTACGCCACTGGTTAGCAGCTCTCCAAGATTTCAGATAGACATTTTCCAAGCTCTGTCTGGCAATGCTAGCAATTGATCCTGACACCTTCTGCATATAAAGTATGTGCTCTCACACCAACCTACAGTAGATGACAGTTTTCTCTAGAACAGAAGTTAGTCTGATGTGCAGACATGGAGGAAACAACCCCTTTGTAGTGTAATCACCACGATACCACAAATCGCTATTTGGGAAGCACTGTTATTAATTCATAGGAACATGAGGAGCCCTGCTGGATCAGTCCAAGTGTCCATCCAGTCCAGTATTCTGTTTATAACAGAGGCCAGTCAGATACTACTGGGAAGTTTATAGAAGACAAAGCTTTGGAAAGTATCAAGTTCTATAACAGTATTCCAATAATAGCTGTTTGGTTGCTGTAGCTTTTGTGATGTTTTCATTCTTCCATGAATTCATGGTGGCATACATGGTTCCTCCCTGCTTTTATCCTTACAACAACCTTGTGAGGTAGAAGAGGGAAAAAATGGTGACTGGCTCAAGAACATACAGTGAGCTTCATGGCCGAGTTCGGCTTTGAAGAATCCAGGTCTCCCTGGTTCTAGTCCGCTAACCACTACCTCATACTGTTTCTCTGTAGATAAACACAATGTCCATAGTATAAGATTTCCATGCATTTTGATTGAAAATTCAATAGATCTGTTAGGTTGTAATCTCCATGTGCTCAGCTGAACTGACCGGAATGAATTCTGCAAACAAAAAAGAAGAGTTTTCCCAAAGGACTAAATTACATTAGCAGAGCTGTAAATGCAACCAATGCAAGAAATGCCCCTCTGCTTTAGTTCCGGGAGACTTTTGACTTCTCTCACTTTGATGTCAAATATCTAGTCTCCTCTTATTTAAGCTAGACCACCTCCTAACTTGTTTTATCTCAGTTACTCTACTTATTCCATTTTCTAGATAACACTGAGCCAATCCTATCCATGTCTACTCAGAACTAAGTCCCATTATAGCCAATGGGGCTTACTTCCAGATAAACGTGGATAGGATTGCAGCCTTTGTTACTTAATTTTTCTGTTGTGTTGTGATTGCCTTCTGCATCCAGTCCCATTTAATTTTATTCAGTGCAGTTAATTAATTCAGAATAATTGTCACTTCCAGCTTTGTGTTCACAATAGTGACAGGACCATTGCATCCTGGACAACAGTGTCCCTGTCAAATGTGTCCCAGTATTGGCCATTTGCATCAGTTCTTTTTCATGCCCTGGCCATTTGTGTCCCAATTTGTGTACAATTATATTAGATGCACTTGGAATATATAACATGTGGTTTGTTGAGCTGTTATATTTTGTTTCTTGCCCAGTTATAATGGGATGCAAATGACCAGGATGCAAAAAACCCCAGATGCTAATGTCCAGGGATGCTAATGATCAGGACACATTTGTCCAGGAGACAATAATCCAGGATGCAAATACCCTAGTACCAACAATCACAATTTTCACTGTATCCATCACTATGTCAAGAAAGGGCAAGGTGGGTGGTGCAGCATGGGGTCAGTAGGTCTCATAGAGAAGGGGGCACCAGAATGCTGGCAAAAATGTTTCAAGCTGGGAAAGACTAGACAAGAGCAACCAGGAACTTCCTAAGTCCCATACATTGTGTGCCTTTGGGGATCCTCTATGACAAAAGCCATTAAATTGAATCCCCACCTTTTGTGTTTGTGCCTCCTAGATGCCGTAGAAGAAACCAAACCTTCTGAAAGTGCCCAGCAGGAAGAAGCGAAAGAAGACGAGTGCAAGGCGGACCAAGAAAATGCCTGAACATTAAGAAATGACTCCCTGTTGCCCCTCCCTCCCTCCTCTTTCCCGAACCTTCCCTCCCTTCCTTGTTCCACTCTTACCCTCTCCCACTCACATCTGTGAGTCTGTCTGTCTTCCTTGTCCCCTTCCTGCTCCCACTGAACCCTTTTTCTCTCTGTGTGGCAAACATTTAAAGAAAAAAAAAAAGCAGGAAAAATCCCAGTCAAACAGTGTGGCTTAAACATTTTGTTTCTTGGTGTTGTTATGGCGAGTTTTTTGGTAATGATGATCCAATCATTTTGGGAAAATTCTTGCACTGTATCAGAATTCTTTGATCTGCGCGTGCGTGTGTTTGTCTGCCCACCACGAGTGCGCTTTCTCTCTCTCTCTCTTTCTCTTTCTCTCTCTCTTTCCCTCTCTCTCTCTGTTCCAAGTGTGTGTGCAATGTTACGTTCATCTGAGGAGTCCAAACCTATTGAGTGAGTTAAGGAGGAATAAAAAGAACAAACTTTTTTCTTTTCTCCCTTTTTCAATGTGATGATGGAATGAACTAAAAGAGACAAAAAAAAACCCAACACAAAGCAAAAAACAAACAAAAAAAACCCACAAAAAAGAATGAAAATACAACCCCAGTTTGTTTAAAAAAATAATAAAGCAAATGTGCCAATTAGCGTTATTTGCGACTCCTGGCTCCTTTTTCAAACTGAAGAATGATAATAAAGGAGAATAATTATAATGATATCACTGTGATGCATTTCTGTATTATATTCCAATGAATTTTATTCAGTTTTTTGGGTACTTATCCATACTTAAGACTTAGGCTGAAAACCAAATGTCAAGTTGCATTTTCATGAATGGAGGGGTGTACTTGTATCTACAGATGTGTTTCTGTAAGCAGGCCTGCAGTGGTGCAATTTTCAGTTCAGTGTAAGTATTAGGAAATCAACTGATGATCGGATTTTTGATGGATGTTGTAGAACGAAGATACTGCAAATCAATGAAGCCATTCTTCTAGCACCATATGGATATGGTTTCATACACAAATGTGAACATCTTCCATTTATGAAAATGGGACATGGCATTGAGAAACCAGTTACTTAACCAAACGGAATTTGGTGAAGAAACATCAAAATCTCACAGTTCTGTCCACTGTGATGAACATCTTGCATTTGGTAACCATAGTGTTAAGAGATGAACAGCAGGGAGATGAGCACTGCCCCTAGAGTTGGACGTGACTAAGTTTAACGCCCTGGGGGGGACCACCTTTACCTTTAACCATGGTTAGTCAGAAGTAAGTCCTCTGTGGGTTCGAAGAGTACTTACTTCCAAGGAAGTATGCTTAAGATTTCAGCATAAGTGAGTGGAGATTATGGGCAATCTGGGTTTTGCAATTTTATTTCTGATGATTGTTGGAAAGAAGGGTCTTAAAAGTCATGGTGCTTGTAGAATATGACCGCACATAATCACTAAAAGAAAATCACTTTTTGGATCAGAAAAATGTTCAGTGTCACCAGGGCAGCTAAAGCCTATATTTACCCAGGTGCCAATATAACCTTAAGTGTTCTGAACTGATAGCTCAGTTCAGAATATAAAGAAAATTCTTTTGAACCATAAAGCATTGCGTCCAAGACATCCAGGTAGTGTCTACCTTACAAGATTCTCAAATCTCTAGTTTCCAGGAACCAGACATGAGCTATGGAGGATTCATAGTTTCCTTTAGTACATTTTCATTAAATCCAAGGTTAGGAAGGGTCTTGTCTTACTGACTACTATGACACAACTATGAATAAAATACTGACCACTATCTCCAAATCTTTAGGTAATCTGGCCAGTTATAATGATGGGTTGTCCATCAGATTGGTAGAAGAGATGCTGTCATGCTGAATGCTTCTTCGCATCTGGAAATGTGTGCAGCAACTATAACGGAATCTTTTGGACATTAACAGTGTGCCATTGGTCATCCTTAAGCTATTGTATGAGTGCTGCCATCTTTGATTTCATTTCACCTGCAATTTTCATCTGATAATGTATACCAATCTCAAAAAGAGCCTCATCAGAATTGATTCAGTAGGCTGTGAGTGGGAGGAGGAGAGGCATATGTGAGAGATATTTAAACTACACACTTCAAATGAGGGCTCAAATTATGAATTTAGCTATGGTTCATGGCCCTTTACATGTTTGTATTCCTTTGTATCCCACATTCCTTTCAAGGAACTCAGGTTGCCATACAAAGGACGTATTCCATTTATTCCTTTTTTATGGAACATACATATTTCATAACAACTCTGTGATATAGGGTTTCTATCACTGAAAGACAGCGGCTGACCCAGGGACACCAAGGTGAGCTTCAAGGCTGAGCAAAGCGTTGGATCCAGCACTGCCAATAAAATATTATCTGATTGATGCTTTTATTGGTAGTGCTTAAAGTTATTTGACCATGAGCAAAGGATGAACTAGGGAAAGGAGCACCCAATAACCTTATACTTCTGGTAACAAGAATGTCTAGGAGATGGCAATGTTCTGTGAGCCATTCTCAACAGGACACAGAGAGAGAGAGAGAGAGAGAGAGAGAGAGAGAGAGTGCTGAGAATGGCTGCACAACTTCAGTGTCATCTTCCTGTAGCCATTTATCTCCCTCCACTGGCAGCGTGCTATACTGCAGGGTTGGGGTGAACGGGAAGTTTTGTTCAGGTAATTGGAACAACATAGAAGCTTAGGAACCATACAGGTGATCAAACACATCTGGTTCAACAAAGTCACACCTCCTGGCTCAACTATTAGCAAATTTCCAATATTTAACAGAAGCACATGACCCCTGCAATTGTACAAAAGCCTACCATGAGAATTGTTTCACCTCTGTCTTGGTTATGCACAAGGTAGCATTGGCTCTGAAGTGAATGACTGGACTTGCCTCTCTAAATAAATCAACTGTGGGTGGCCACCTTAATGCTCTTTGCTGGTGTTTGTGGACTCTCAAATTTCCACCAGCATTACAAAATAAGTACTTTGGGGAATACTTGGGGAAGGTCTTGGCCTGCAGAAGGTTCAATATTCAGTCCTGGCATCTTTAGACAGGGCTACGAAAGACCCTGCTCTGAAACCCTGGAGATTGGCTGCCAGTCAGTGTACACAAAATTGAATTAGGTGGACCAATAAGCTGACTCAGTATGGGATCCCCTGGTCTTTGTCCAACCTGAACCTCTCATCTGTGAGACAGCATTTCAAACACCTTTCAGTATCCTACTGGGGACCAGCATCTTGAGTCACTGGAGAATGGTGTCCTACATTGCCTTTAGTGTTCACTGTCTGACCGTGCACTAGGACTGGCCTTCTTTATCTGATGAGACCTGACAGGCTCAATAGCCCAAGGCATGTATAAGCCATCTGTGTCTGCTGCTCCCTTTATTAGCTGTGAGAGCAAACAGTTTAATTGTGTTACTGGAAAACCATTTTTAAGGTCCCTTCTGTAAAAGAGTTCTTAAGACTATCATAAATCCTCCAAGTGATACCCTTTCACTGTCCTGATTAATGTCACCAGTTCATCTGCCAGCCTTTTAATATATGGCTTCTCAGTGAGACAGGAAACAATAGTCTTGGTGTCCTGTAGTAATAGTCTGCAACATCACACTTGATGTGCCAGGAGGGAGACCTACTAACCCACAGTGGAAACACCAAAAATGTGATGCCAGGTACAGAGACGGATGAGACCACAGTGCTGAAAATGATGTATTCTTCTACAGGCACTATGTGCATATGTACTGAATGAATAGAGTGGAACAGATGACATGAAAGTAATATATGAATTTCAGCCTTACTACATGAATGTTCCAGAGGAACACAATATGTTGAATCTACTTCTACTGTAGACAATACTTTCGCTTCTAGCTAAGTAACAACCTTGGTTTAGAAGCCAGAGAGGCTGTCCTTTTTTGGCAGGCAATTAATATTAATATAGAATTAAGACTTTGTGGATCTGCATCCAGTGGGGCTAGAGTTTCTGCAAAGCCTACTTTCATGGGAAAATAGACATATATGTAGACTTCAGCCTTTATGTCAACAATTGCAGCAAGCAAGGCATCTACAAAGTGCAACTAATCAGACAGAATCTATGTTACAGTGACCCAGTGGTATAGGACAGTGATCCTTTTCAGATTAGGGAAGCCTCTCTTCAAGCTGCAGTAGTCTGCCCCGCTCTAATGTCATATAGGGGCAGCATAGGAACCGTAAGAACCTCAGAAAAGTCCTGCTAGATCAGGTCAAAGGCCCACCTAGTCTCAGGGGGTGGAGGGGGTGGAGGCCCACCCAGCTACCTCAGGGAGCACTCAAGACAAGATACCCGTAAAAGGTTGCCACTCCCTTGCATCTGGCATTTTGAGTTAGCCTACTGCTAAAATCAGGAGGTTGCACATATAACCACAGCTTGTAACCTGTGATGGACTTTTCTTCTAGAAATCTGTCCAATCTCCTTTTAAAGACATCTAGGCCAGATGCCATTGCTACACCCTGTGCCAAAGATTTCCACAGATTAATACCTCGCTGGGTAAAGAAATATTTTCTAGAAAAAGAAAATGATAGTAACAGGGATTGCGCTACCCTTTACAACAGAGGAACACAGTTCTGCTGTCATAAATGGCCATAAGGCAGCATGCATCCTATGGTGTCATCTGGCAGTGTTCCCTCTCCCATTTCCCTCTCCCTTAGTCTACTCTACTACTACCTTACTCTACTTTGACTTGTGCCTGCAAAATAGTGAGTGCACATCCAAGGAGTTCCATTGGGGCAGTGGAGGCTTGCCCTGGGATAAGGGAATGAAAGTTCCTTTCCCTTAAGGAGGTCTCTCCAGACTGCACTATACAGTATGTCTCAAAAAATAAAAAAAAATAAAAAAGTACCCACATTGTAATGAGCTCTAATGTATACATACTTCATTGCATAAAACTGGCAACACTCAAACATCAAGGGAAGCAATTGAAGAGATGTGAGGAGCCACCCAAGCGCACGCGCGCACACACACACAGACAGGTGAATCAGTGCAGTTCATTTATTCAACTATGTCAGTGGGGTACAGAGGCAAATGGAGACATTTTTACCACTTCCTCTAATCAATAATCCATCAATCAGTGAGGTCAAGCAACTGCTTCTGTGTACATATGCAGTATATGTTTGATTTATAGTATTATAGTATATGTGTGAATTATTGCATAATAAATTTGACACTAATGCGCGTGTACATTTTCTTGAGAAAACTTCTATACTGAAACACACCCACAAAAGCAGATGAAATAGACTCAATCTAAAATCACAAATAAACCAATTAAAATCACAGTTCTGCAGAGCAAATGCGAGAATCACAACAGGCAATACATCCACATTAAATGATCAAATTCTTGTTTCTTATATACAGAATTCAGTGCTGGGCTTTGTTTCCACAAGGTCTGTCAATGGCTGTTCGTCACAATGGCCACATGGAACTTGAAGGCCATTAGAGGCTACTGAAAGCCAGTTGTTGGGAAGCAGTAGCAGGAGATGGTTGTAGTCTTCAAGGCAACTTGTGGGTTTCCTGGTTGATTAGTGTGGGAGGCAAAATAGAGGACTAGATGCACTTTGGTCTGATCCAGCCCAACTTTTCTTATATAAAAGGAAAGGCTTATATTCTTATACCTATGAACTCTCAATAGTAAGGAATACTTAGAAGAAATGAAGAAGGGGATTCTTCGTCATAATTAGCCACCAGCAATGAAAAAGTTAATCCAGTCATGCTTGGGACACTGAAGCCAAATGAGCACATGGAAGATACATCTTCCCATTGGTCGACTCACTGTCCTCAGCATTGGTACTACATCCTCTCTAACAGCATTACGGCATTTTGTGATGGCGGTTGCCAGGGCAGTGCAGCGGCTGTTGATGCTGCCCAGCAATAGGACTGTACTGTCACAGCCCACTCCTCTGTACAACAGTTCCCCACTGCAATAAAAAGGCCTCTGATGACATGCAATCTGTGTTGCTGGTGGTCATTTTAGCAGCAGCAGCTACGGCCTGCTGCTAGGGCTGGTGACTTGCCCTGGTGCAGGTAGGCTGGTGTGGGGGCAGGGTGGGGAGGAACCAGGAGCATGTCAGGGATAAAGAGAATGGATCCGGCAGAAGTTGCACATGTGGGATCTTATCCCCTCTTTTTAAACCCCACCCCTTTTCCCTCTTATGTCTTATGCCACCAAAATGGCCAGCATATACTTGAGGAGATTCATGGGCAATTGGGCAGCCGACCAAGAAGTAAAAAAAAAAAAAAACCTCCTGCAGAATGTCTGATTCCCCCTTCCCCAGCATACATGCAGCTCCATTGGCCTGGCTGCATGCTACAATGTCGCAGGGGATAGGATTAGAGCATTAGACTCACTTGACAGCTTTCCTGAAATAATAAAATGGGACATTTATATCTCACACTTTTTATTCCAAGACATTTTACAGCCCCTTGGACTCTGGAATCTCTGAAACAGTGTCCGTTTAACAGAGCATAGCAGATTTCAAAAGAAATACCGTAGCTGGTCAACATAGCATAGGAGTATGTGCTGAGGCAAACATTAACACTGGCCCCATTATAATAACCTGATCTTAACAGGCAACGCTCAAAAGAAAAACAAGTCACTGAAAGTGCTTAGTTCAATGATTTTCAGATTAATGGATCCAGTTCCAGATTATGGATTTCAAAAGATCTGACTGCAAGCAAGTTCATTTCAGGTCTTCCAATGGAATACTAGAGGACACTAGAGGAAATGAAGGAGTACTACTTTGTGGTATGCTTGTAGCAAACTACATTCAAACAAAGGCTAGGCCAGACCAAAAATGCTCCCTTTCCCCCAATTTCATAGAGGATTTCCTCCAACCTCATTACAGAAAAAGAAAAAAAGAAAAGCTATTGGGACCCACTTCCAGTTTCATGATTGCAACCTGGAAGTGCATCCCGATAGGTTTTTTTTACTTTCCACAAGCTGCAGGAAGCCCTGCAGAGGACTTTGCAGGGCTCCCTGCACCTCCTGGACCCTGAGAGCAGGTAAGGGACATTAGAGGATCATGTCACTGCTGTTTTCCCCATTCCTGACTTACCTTGGGGCTCAAACTCTGAGAGAGTTTGAGAACCAATGTAGTAGGCTATTTAAACCAATCCTTTATGTATGCAACCTGTAGCCACATATGTGAAATAAGTATTCCTAAAAATAACAGGGCTTCCATTCACGTGGATCAGCCTAGTACAGGTAGATCAGTTAGTACATCTGTACAGTCTATAATGTAGTATATTGAATCTGTTGTACCCTGCCCCGAAGGGCAGTGCCAGTTGGTAGACAGGGGTGAGTCTGTCCAGTGTCGCTGAGACCAAATAAGCAAGACACTGAAAGTTGGAAGGCTATGAAGGCTCTTTATTGTTTCAGCAAGGCAAGCCTGTGGCATCTGGGAGACTTGGCTCAAATCCAGAAGGCACTCTTCAGAGGGGTGGGACACTTTTATACATTTCTGATTCTTTGTCCTAAGATCTAGACTTCCCATTGGCTGAAATTTTGCATCATAGATAGGGCAAACTCCCAATAGGCTATAGATAACATTAGAGACACTTATTCACATCCATCAATCCAATTAAAATTAATTGACAGGTCTTCTTACTAACATCATTAAAAAAGATGACACAATGTGCTTTTGCTGGGTACCACTATCTTATCAGCATACTTTCCCCTTGTGTTAATGTAAACATTGAACACCTGTGGGACCTCTCCGCCAAACTAAGGTTTCCTGTCTTTTATCAAGTATCTCTTAAATTTTTCTAAAATCAAGTAACTTTTAGTCCCCTATGGCCTGCTTCTATTTCAGTTGCAATTCAAACAGTCTCCAAAAGCAGAAGTTTCTCTGGTACTCTTCCACTTTGTCCCTATCATCTTTCCACCCTCTCCTTACTTTCAAAAGGGGAATAGCCTTGTCTCACTTTGACTTGTTCAAGGATGCTTGCTTATCTAATTAAAATGTGTGCTGTCTTCTAAAGTTCATCTCTTGCAGGTGTCTTGTGGTTAGCTAGCTAGACACTTTGTTAGTTTGCCAAGAAACATTGCCAACTGATAGGACTACCTTGACATTTTAGCAGAGCAGTTAATTTAGCAGAGCAGTTAATTTTTAAGCTTTCCCCTAAGTTCATGCTTTCCCTGTCTCCTTCTCCGTTACGCAGTGTTGATGGTTGCTACAGGTTTGGCTATCTTTTCTTTGGAGGGGGTCTGAGACAGGTAAGCAGGCGTCAAATCAATGTCAAGGTCAGGGCCTGTTACCACAATCCTGTTAAGTGCCATATATGTTTGATATACACACATTGGTTGTATGAACAGAATTCTTGTGTGTAACTTTGAGATGCTTCCTACAACCTTCTCCCAGCCCCTGCTGCCTCCCCATGCCCCCGCACTGGGCTAATCCAGGGGTACCCAAACCCTGGCCCTGGGGCCACTTGTGGCTCTCGAGGACTCCCAATCCGACCTGCTGGGAGCCCCCAGTCTCCAATGAGCTCTGGCCCTCCAGAGACTTGCTGGAGCCTGCATTGGCCCAATGCAACTGCTCTCAGCATGGCGGCCAACTGTTTGACCTCTCGTGTGAGCTGTGGGACGAGCGATCCCTCCACTGCTTGCTGTTTCACATCTGTGATGCAGCAGCAGCAGCAAAGGAAAGGCTGGCCTTGCTTTGTGCAAGGCCTTTTATATGCCTTGAGCTATTGCAAGACTTTCATCCATTCATATAAGTTCCATCTAATATATTCATTTATGTAAATTTATTCAAATTTGAAATGAAAATTAATTCTTTTTTCCCCATCCCTGACACAGTGTCAGAGAGATGATGTGGCCCTCCTGCCAAAAGGTTTGGACACCCCTGGGCTAATCCCTAGAGTTCCTCTACATCAGTGGTTCTCAAATATTTAGCACTGGAACTCACTTTTTAGAATGAGAATCTGTCAGGACCCACCGGAAGTGACATCATCAAGCAGGAAAAGTTTTAACAATCCTGGGCTGCAATCCTACCCACACTTACCCAGGAGTAAGTCCCATTGACTATCATAGTTAAAAGAATATACATAGTAGCTTGTTAAAAGTACAGGTTTCTTAACATTTCCCCAAATGCAGTCACATACCATGGGAGCATCAAGTATAATATATTAAAAATAAAATATTGAAATTAATGGGGACCCATCTGAAATTGACTTGCAACACATCTAGTGGGTCCCGACCCACAGTTTGAGAAACACTGCTCTACATAGTTCAAGTTAACGTAGCTTATATTTTAAAAACTGCTGCCCTTAAGAACATAAGAACAGCCCCACTGGATCTAGGCCCATCTAGCCCAGCATCCTGTATCTCACAGCGGCCCACCAAATGCTCCAGGGCACACACCAGATATTTGTCTATATCAGGGGTGGGCAAACTTTCAACTTTAGGGATCCTGGACCTTTAACAATTGTATAGAAGAGGGAATTTCAACAGGTGCAGCTTGTCACCTGCACCTGTTGAAATTCCCTCTTCTATACAATTGTTAAAGGTCCAGGATCCCTAAAGTTGAAAGTTTGCCCACCACTGCTCTATATGAAAGTATACTGTAGGACTAACTTGGAGAAAACATCGCCATCTAGTGTATCTTCAGCATAATGGCTTGCAGCTCCCTAAGGATTTGGAGGCCATCTTCTCCCCTGCAAAGAATTTAACCAGTTCTGCTTAGCCAGCTACAACTGAGGGCAGCATGGTTTGTTTGTGCATTCATAACCCAGTAGCTCACAGCTGAGTATCCCAAAAGCCTGCATGGTTTTGCACCAAGAATAATTAAGAACATAAGAACATCCCCACTGGATCAGGCCATAGGCCCATCTAGTCCAGCTTCCTGTATCTCACAGCGGCCCACCAAATGCCCCAGGGAGCACACCAGATAACAAGAGACCTCATCCTGGTGCCCTCCCCTACATCTGGCATTCTGACTTAACCCATTTCTAAAATCAGGAGGTTGCGCATACACATCATGGCTTGTACCCCATAATGGATTTTTCCTCCAGAAACTCGTCCAATCCCCTTTTAAAGGCATCTAGGCTAGACGCCAGCACCACAACCTGTGGCAAGGAGTTCCACAGACCGACCACACGCTGAGTAAAGAAATATTTTCTTTTGTCTGTCCTAACCCGCCCAACACTCAATTTTAGTGGATGTCCCCTGGTTCTGGTATTATGTGAGAGTGTAAAGAGCATCTCCCTATCCACTCTGTCCATCCCCTGCATAATTTTGTATGTCTCAATCATGTCCCCCTCAGGCGTCTCTTTTCTATGCTGAAGAGGCCCAAATGCCGTAGCCTTTCCTCATAAGGAAGGTGCCCCAGCCCCGTAATCATCTTAGTCACTCTCTTTTGCACCTTTTCCATTTCCACTATGTCTTTTTTGAGATGCGGCGACCAGAACTGGACACAATACTCCAGGTGTGGCCTTACCATCGATTTGTACAACGGCATTATAATACTAACCGTTTTGTTCTCAATACCCTTCCTAATGATCCCAAGCATAGAATTGGCCTTCTTCACTGCCGCCGCACATTGGGTCGACACTTTCATCGACCTGTCCACCACCACCCCAAGATCTCTCTCCTGATCTGTCACAGACAGCTCAGAACCCATCAGCCTATATCTAAAGTTTTGATTTTTTGCCCCAATGTGCATGACTTTACACTTACTGACATTGAAACGCATCTGCCATTTTGCTGCCCATTCTGCCAGTCTGGAGAGATCCTTCTGGAGCTCCTCACAATCACTTCTGGTCTTTACCACTCGGAAAAGTTTGGTGTCGTCTGCAAACTTAGCCACTTCACTGCTCAACCCTGTCTCCAGGTCATTTATGAAGAGGTTGAAAAGCACCGGTCCCAGGACAGATCCTTGGGGCACACCGCTTTTCACCTCTCTCCATTGTGAACATTGCCCATTGACACCCACTCTCTGCTTCCTGGCCTCCAACCAGTTCTCAATCCACGACCAGACAGGTAATCAGGAACAATAAAAAAGAACATAAGAACATAAGAACAGCCCCACTGGATCAGGCCATAGGCCCATCTAGTCCAGCTTCCTGTATCTCACACCGGCCCACCAAATGCCCCAGGGAGCACACCAGATAACAAGAGACCTCATCCTGGTGCTCTCCCCTACATCTGGCATTCTGACTTAACCCATTCCTAAAATCAGGAGGTTGCGCATACACATCATGGCTTGTACCCCATAATGGATTTTTCCTCCAGAAACTTGTCCAATTCTCTTTTAAAGGCGTCTAGGCTAGACGCCAGCACCACATCCTGTGGCAAGGAGTTCCACAGACCGACCACATGCTGAGTAAAGAAATATTTTCTTTTGTCTGTCCTAACCCGCCCAACACTCAATTTTAGTGGATGTCCCCTGGTTCTGGTATTATGTGAGAGTGTAAAGAGCATCTTCCTATCCACTCTGTCCATTCCCTGCATAATTTTGTATGTCTCAATCATGTCCCCCCCTCAAGCGTCTCTTTTCTAGGCTGAAGAGGCCCAAACGCCGTAGCCTTTCCTCATAAGGAAGGTGCCCCAGCCCCGTAATCATCTGCACCTGTTGAAATTCCCTCTTCTATACAATTGTTAAAGGTCCAGGATCCCTAAAGTTGAAAGTTTGCCCACCACTTTCACCACCAATTGATCCAGCAAAAGATAACATCTGATTTATCTTGGGTTTTATATTCAGTGTGATTTGATTACAACTAAACTGGCTCTAGTGGCATGAAAATTAGCAAGGCAGATTGCCCTTTCAGAGAGTAATTGAAATGCCTCCCAACAATTATCCATTAAAGCAAGGCTTAGAAGATCAAAATCACTTTGTCCAAAGCGAAAAGCTCACTTGGGCTCTTGAAAACACTGTTGTATATTAAAAGCGAAGATACTTTCCCCAACTTTGAACCAATATGAGGATAGAAAGTGAGTTTCTTTAATATATTTCTTTAATATAAATTAGAAAGTGAGTTGAGGGAGGAAAAGTCACAAAGACTAGTATTCAGAAATTGATTCCCAATTTCCACCGCCCACCCCCACATCATTGCCTTGGTGGTTTCTTCCTCATTTGCCACCTGCAAAGGTATTAAGACTGTCCTCAAGTTAAGTTTATTCCTGCATGGCAGTATAGGCAGAATGAGCACAAGCCACAGACAGGATCACAACCACAAGTATCAAGTACAGTAGATGGATTTTTCCTCTTTAGTCGTTCTGTTTTTCTGAGGTACTGTGTCTCATTTCTTACACTTGGTGGTCAAGCCTGGCTGTGGCTCCTTTGATCTGTCACTTTCTTTGAAGTGGTGATTTACCCTGTTTACTGTAAGGAAATTGAGGCATTCATAAGACCTTTTGGGACAGTTCTTTGTACTGTTTAACATGTTTTGCTTAGATTTGGTATAGCGTATATGTGCTTAAATTGCTTGCTGAAGTTACCTTTATCAGCTGGTTCCACTCTTTCATCTCCTGACTTGAGAGGAGTTGCCAGCAACTATAAAAGTGCATCTGGGTTATCTTGATGAAGCACTGTGGACGCTATAAGGATCTTGAGCAATAATTTAAGATGTGGAACATCTAGTCAGGACTACATGACTCCAAGAAACAGGGGTATGCAGTGTGGGGGTGTCAGGTGAGGCAGAGCTGCCCCACTGGAGTCCTTCAAAAAGTGTCCCCGCTACTGCCACTGTGTGAGGTATACTAGCACTCACAACCTACCCTAGGTTGTGAGTGTTTGTGCACTTCATACAATGGCAGCAGTAGTGGTGACAGAGCTTTTAGAAGGAATCTGATGGGGCAGATCTGCCTCACCTGCCAAGCATGTCCCAGGTGGCCTGATTCAGCAAAAGAATGGATTTTCTGATTGGACCCCAGAAATGTTGTCAGAACCAGATGTTGTCTATCCTTGGCCAGACCGCCCAGTGAACATAGGAGCAGCCCCGCTGGATCAGGCCATACGCCCAGCTGCCTGTATCTCACCAGTGGCCCACCAAACTGACTCCACCTCTCTCCATGTTTGGAACTCAGAAGTAGGCACTAGAATGTAAGTTAGGTCTTAGTTTAGCTATTGTTGTTTTATTTGCTGTGTTGAAAATGCTTATCCTCTTTCACCCACCACCCAGGCAGTTGTGCCCCTTACTTACTAATGCTGGTTTTAGTTTTTAACAAAACCTATTGTATTTGATGAGCATTTTTGTTTGAATTTGAAGGGGCTTGCTCACTTAAATCCATTGTTCTTTCATCCATACTACAGAAGTGGAAGATGCAGGGGAATGGTGGGGAGAGCATTTGTTATACTTGCACCCCTCTCCTTTAAATCTACAGGGCTGTAAGTGCTCTCCAGCCTCTTTGGAGTGAATCTTTGGCTGTTGTAAGGGATGGAGGCATTACCAGATTGGCACTGCAGGAAAAGCAAATTTTCCTCAGGGTGATTAGTTCAGCATCTTAGCCCACCACACACTGATCACCTCAGCTAGGAGGGAGGTAGCATGGGCTGGAGTTGCACTTGGCTGGGAGTGCATGGAAGCCTATTGGGATGTACTCTCAAGGCAGGGTGTGGCAACCAGAACTGGACACAGTATTCCAAATGCAGCTGCACTACCTGGAGTACTGTGTCAAATTCTGGGCACCTCACTTTAAGAAAGATGCAGCCAAACAGGAGCCAGTTCAGAGGAGGGTGACAAGGAAGATCAGAGGGTTGGAGAACAAGCCCTACAAGGAAAAGTTGAGGGAACTTTGTATGTTCAGCCTGGAGAAGAGAGAGAAGTTGGAGATGCTCTAGGACAGTGTTTCTCAGACTGTGGGTCGGGACCCACTAGGTGGGTTGCGAGACAATTTCAGGTGGGTCCCCATTCATTTCAATATTTTATTTTTAATATATTAGACTTGATACTACCATGGTATGTGATTATATTTGGGGTAATGTTACAGATCTGTACTTTTAACAGGCTACTGTGCGTATTCTTCTATCATTGGTAGTCAATGGGACTTACTCCTGGGTAGGTGTGGGTAGGATTGCAGCCTAGGATAGTTAAAAATGGTCCTGCTTGATGATGTAACTTCTGGTCATGACATCACTTCCCGTGGGCCCCGACAGCTTCTCATTCTAAAAAGTGGATCCTGGTGCTAAATGTGTGAGAACCACTGCTCTAGGAGAATGGCCTGCTACAGGTAGGGGATTGGACTGGATGACCTATTAGGCCTCTTTCTACTCTATGACAGATTCATATAGGGGCATCAAAATACCAGCAGTCTTATTCTCAATCTTTTTCCTTAGCCTTAGCATGGAATGTACCTTTTTTGCTGCTGCTGCTGCTGCATTGCATGGCGTTGACGTTTTCACTGAGTGTGCAGCAGCTGTGAAGACGGCAGATTCCAGCCTCTGTGGTCCTTCTTGGTAGAGAGGGCATTAATAAGGCTTTTCTAACCTGTCACTTCACGCTGCATCCTCTGAAAGCTCTGCCCCTTTGGGCCCATTAAAGGGAGGAACTACGTGTACGGAAACATACAAGTCTGGCAAGTAGCGCCTGCTTTCTTGTCTTAATGCCACCACTACAGTTCTTGCTCATGGCACAGATGTGAAGAGGCCTGAGTAGAGCTGGGAGGAAGGCTCTGTTGTGAAGTCAAGGGAGTTTCATTGTGGGGTGTGGAGAAGAGTCTTGTAAATGCAAGGACTGCTATTGATGCTTTGGAAGAAATGAGGTCTGGGAGTTGGTTTCAGATGAAAGGAAGAATCCAATTTCAATTAGGGGCTGTGATGCAAACCAAAAGTTTCTGCCTCAATAGAAAGGATAGGTTGGTACCTAGTTCCAAATCAACTTATGTGAAAGATAAAAGATTCAGTACTGGAGCCCTGTTCTCATCTCAATAGCATGTGTATTCTGAATCCATAGAGGAAAAAGCAGAAGTTGCATTCTGGCTCTTCTAGACCCAGTCCTGCACTCCATGTGGTCACTGGTCCCATCCATGCATGAGGCAAACTGAAGGGGTTGCCTCAGGCTGCAGATTGGTGGACCCATCTCTGCCCATCTCCTTGCTTCCACTGCTTCTCTTTGCACTCCTTGGATTGGAAAAGGAAGGGGGGGGGCAGAGAGGAAGAGGAAATGTGGAAGGGATGAGAGTTCTGAGCTAGGACATTCCAGAGTGGAAGGAGCAGAACTTGGCATGTGACTAGCATGTTGCCTGAGGCGACAGAGGTCTGGTCCCATCCGAACCCCTAGGCCAGTGATTTTCAAACACTGTGCCATGGCACATGGGTGTGCTGCGAATGGTCTGCAGGTGTGCTTGGGAGTTTGGGAAAGGGTCATGTATTAAGAGGGCCATTGGGGATGTGAGCCCCCGGCCAGCAGTGCGGTGTGCCTTGTCAATTGTCAAAAAAACTGATCTTGTGTCTGACAATTTTAGTGCCTTCTCGGTGTGTTGAGATGAAAAAGGTTGAAAATTGCAACCCTAGACATTTGGGGTAAGGTGAGAACAGGCTCTACAGGTCCATGTTATAGAATATGTACTTGTGACCAGGAACCCTGCTCACACCATGGTTCCTGATGCCACCTACAGCCCCTACATGCATGCACCCATTCTCACCTTCTCCTGACTATGTGGAGGCCAGGGCCAGGACTGGGGCCAGCAAGTGCAATCCTGCTCCCCTCCTCATACTCAGCTTACACATGATATGAAGGTAAGAAGAGTGAATGACAGCATAAAAATGTTTACCAAGGAGCAGCTTACTATAAAGTGAACAGGTGTTGAGAGGGAACAAGTTGCACCAACCAGTACCATAGGAGGAATGAGGTCTTAAATACTTCCCAGGTAGGTAACCCACTCCCCACCCTAACCTCATCTCTCTGCTGGAGAACAGAGACATTAAAGAGGCCTGATGTCTTGCACTTATCTGTCCCTCCATTGTATTCTGTCTGGCTTATTACTGGTGCTGATGTGCAGGCTCAGGAGAGTGTGTGCTATGTGGTCCTGGGTATGGGAGGAGCTTGTTGCACAAGGATTCTGGCTCAGTGGCTCTCTGGTTTCCAGGTCTCTGGAAACTCCTGGGTCGCAGTCCCAGGCTCCAACTTGTGGAGGATTGGGCCTGGGCCTGCTCATTCTGATATTTCCCCCATCAAGCTCTGAGCTACTGCTCAGGGAGATGGGACAGTATGACTGCTTGAGAAATTGGTCCTGCCTGATCTTCCCACACATCTGCACCCCATTTAGAGAAGCTGGAGAAGTCGTGCAACATTCTCCTTAACACTCATCAAGACCATTCCAGACAGCAAAATGACCTCAATAGTACTCATTGGTAGAATCTCTTGGCAAATGGTCACCCGAAGTCTCCAGATTGATGCAGTGCAAGTGAGATGTGGAGCTTCTGCAAAAGGATGTGAATGATCTCAAGCAAAATTGATTCATCTGTCTTAACCTGTACGAAGGCTGCAATAAAATACACAGGAGCAAAACACCCACAGGAGTTCACCCACAGAAGGTCAGGCTGAAAAGGATTTAAGCAGTTGAAATTATTTACCATCTTAAGCCATTTCTGCCCAATGTTGCACATATGCAACAGGGACCAAATGTGTTCACCTGTGCGTCGGGCAAAAACGGGTTAAGTTCTGGATCAGTTGTGAGTGTTAGTTAGGAGAGCTTGTAGAGCATTAAAGAGTGATACATTAGGACAGTGGTTTCCAAACTGGTGGGTCATGACCTACCAGGGAAACCGAAAGCAGGGCATTCCCCCATAAGGGGAGTGGCTCTGCTCTGTTTGCAGCAACAGTACTACAGAGATCACAGCACTCTGCTGCCAAGGGTTTTTTTCTCACTTGGGAGGCAGCGCTGGCCTCTTGCAGCACCCTGGAGGCTTGCAGCCCCCTCCTCCCAGATTGTTTACTAAGCCTTTATTTCCAATAAACAGCTACTTTGGATTTTTGGGGAAACAAGCTGCAGAGGAGATCAGAGGGGGCTGCACGCCTCTAGGACTCTGCAGGAGGTCAGAGCTGCTCCCCGAGTGAGTAAAAAAGCACCTTGGTAGAGCAGCACTGCAATCTCTGCAGCACTGTCACTGCCATCCAATTCCCCTGTAGCAGTTTGGGAACCACTGCATTAGGGCCTTCTATTATGGACTGTAGCTAGACTTTTCTTTCATGTTCCTTCCAGTTTCAAATTGAGTTGTGCTCTGTCTGACAGAAAAGAAGACTGTTTGTTTGGCTGCAATAAAAGTAATAATAAAAAGTGAGTAAGAGTTCCTTCGTCTGGGATACAGGCCCTCGACAAAAGGTAAAATTCTACATGGTAAAATTCTGGTTTCTAACTTTCAGCCACAATGTCTTATCATGTGAAGCCCTGAAATTTGCTGGAGCTTCTCTAATCTTCCAGCCTCTAACGCCATTTATGAAAAGGGAATGGGATTTTATGGAGATTTTTACCTTTGAAATATTCATGGGGCTTTAGTAGGGTGTGCAGTTCATACTCCCCTCCTCCTGTCTTAATGGTGTGCCTGAATTGGAAGAAGAGAAACTCTGCTGGGAGAGGCAGAGCTTTTGTAGCTGGCTGAACTGGACAATTTCCACCCATCATTTTCCTCTCAAATTCAAGCCAGCAGAACTAACATCAGCTCAGCAAATTAGACTTGAACTAGTAAAAGTGAAGTGTGTTTTGCATTTTCTTTATGGTTTATCAGATTAGATACAAGTACACTTGAGTTAGGTAAGACTGCAGGTCATCCTAGTGAGCAACTGGTGCACTGCTTTCGTGAGATCCACTCCAGAGGGCCATCAGGTCCCTATTAGACCTTCAGAAATGGACATTTCTCTGTCATCTGGAAAACATACCATACATTTCAATACTGAAAATATCTCTCTCTCTCTCTCTCTCTCTCTCTCTCTCTCTGTGTGTGTGTGTGTGTGTGTGTGTGTGTGTGTGTTTGAGATAGCAAAATCATGTTCATATATACCAGCTTTCCTGGCTCAGCTGGGTGTCATTGTTGATTTTGCAAGGTCCAAGATGGCAGCACCTAAATCTTGCAAGATCCAAGATGGTGATTCCCAGAATAGCTGGTAGGAGGGGAGACCAGAGACATTCCACTGATCTCCTATGAGTGTTTCACAGCAGCCTGAGATACCACGGTGTGGCATTTGGGAACCACTGCCCTATCATGTCATTTTTCAGAATAATAAAACTCAGTAAGGCTGCAATTCTCCACACACTTACCTGAGAGTAAGCCCAAATGAACACAGTGGAACTTACTTCTGAGTAAATGTGCATAAGACTGTGCTGTAAGGCACTGTAGGAAAATAGGTCTTTTACCAGTCAGATAGTGACATTAAGAAGATAATTACCAGTTTCAATTATGGATTCGGTACAAAAAAGTAACTGTTCTTATTTAACAAGAAGGAATGTGTTTTTGACAGAGGGAGATGTGATCAAGACAAGGAAGTCCAATGTGGTGCAATGACTCTGGAGTGTAGCTATATATCAGTTACTTTGGGCCAAGCAGTGATCTCAAAGCCTGACCTGCTTGTGCGAGATTGCTGTCAAATTCAGATGTAGAGGGGAGGAGAGTGCTGAGCTAGAACACTGGAGAATGTGAAGAGCAGAGGCTGCTACCTCAGTGGGTAATGGGGGCAGCATTTGGCATGCTGCATCAGCAGGTCTTCGGCTGGGTACCAGCATCTCCATTGCAGCAGTGGTTGGTTGGAGGAACTAGGAAGATTCACAATCAGCAGTTCACTAACATTGGCTAGAATCTCTGCTACAGTAGTGGACCTCCTCAGCACTCTGGGGCAAAGATCTGCAATGGTCTCCCCCCATGGGATGCTGCCGTCCCCCCACATGCAAATCCGCCCCCTCCACTTACCTGGAGCGCACAAAGCCTCGTGCGACTCCAGGATGCATCGGGGAAACCTCCTGAAGCTTTAAACTGTGCTTTGGCAAACCAGAAGCACAGTATCTGGTCACTATGGGAGGCTTCTGCTCTGTCCTAAAGTTGTGTGAGGATCCGCACCTGGGGCATTTGCTCCATTCTTTCAATGGCAGGTCTGTAACTCCCCTGTATGCATTACATGCTTTGGAACAGTAGAAAAGCCACCTTTTAAACCCGTGGATGAGTGCCACAGAGTGGATGAAGAGCGTCATGGTGTAACTTACCCACATTCAGCGACAAGTGAGTGCCATTCACTTTTTGGTGTAATGGAAGCCTGTTTCTTTTTCTACATCTTCGCTATATCCTCATTAAAATCTGTATAGGCTGTTACCGTGTTCATAGTCACCTTATTTACTATGTTTATTAAGCATGTTTGACCTTTAGTTTCTGAGGAAAGAAGGAAATAGGATAATTGGTGGGATGGCATTTTTGAAAAATGAAGAATCTCTGGCAGAATATTTGGCAGTGCTCCTGGGAAAATCTAATGAGCTGAGTACCAGACCGACAGCAATATTCATGCTGTTAACATGGGCCTTGATGAAAAACCCATCTCACGGTGTGTACTAATTCTTCTCCCATTAAATTGCTAGACTTTCATACCCAACACTACAATATAGAAATCCAAAAAGAAATAGAATTATATTTTAAGTAATGAAGAAGCAGTTTTTGAACTCCCTTCTCAGGGAATTAAGAACTATTCTCTCCCTTATCGCTTTTTGGCAAGGGCTCAAAACATACCTGCTTCGTCTGGCATTTGGTTGCTGAGTGGATGTTTGCCCTCTGTACTTCTGAAATATTGCTGTGACTTGACTGCCTTCCTGGACTTATTTGTTCCCCCAATGGCTCAATGATATGTATTAGATTTTGTTTTTATGTTTCACTACTTAATGTTAAAATTAATGTTTTCAATGCTTCTTACCTGTTATGTTAATTATTGAGCTTTGTAAGCTGCCATGGGTGTTTGCTTCAGCGTAGGAAAGGCAGGATATAAATTTTCAAATTAAAAAAAAATGGTTAAAATGCCTTTTAAAGTAAGCAAACAGACAATTTTGCTTAGTAAGCACAATTATATGTGTGTTGACTCAGAAGTAAGTCACATTGTTTTGAGTGGGGCTTACTCCCAGGAAAGCATGCATAGGATTGCAGCACAAGTTAAGGTGCAATGCTAAACCGTGGTTTAATGTAGCGGTCCCCAAACTCTGGCCCATGGGCACATCCAGGCCTCCGGAGGTTTTTATTTGGCCCGCAAGTTTCCCCAGGGTCTCAGAGCTAAAACTAGCTCAAAAGATGCACTTCTGGGATTCCCAGCATGGGTATGTACCGTATTCAGCCACTAGAGGTGTTGAATGTAATGCAATGTAATGGAAAGAAATTAGTTCATTGCATTCAATTGCATTCATCACTTTTACTGGCTGAATGAGATGTATATACCAATGATGGGAGACCTGGAATATAAAGTTAATTTCTATGTTAAACTCCCATATGAAACTGAGATCAAACTGGGCAGGAGGTCTGGTCTAGAGGGTAGAGCCTCCATTTGCCTGAAGATAACATCCACAGGTCGCCAGTTCGAGGCCACCGGCACCGTGTGATCTTGAAGCAGCTGACAAGCTGAGCCGAGCTATTCCATCTGCTCTGAGCGTGGGAGGATGGAGGCCAGAATGTGAAACCAGATCAGAAAGAAACATCTGAATGTTGTGGTTCTTGAAAGATAGAACCTTCTTTCAATTGTAAAAATCCCTACGGGGATTTAATCAGCCTGCCTATGTAAACCGCCTTGAATAAAGTCTGAGGAGAAATCTGACGACCAAGAAAGGCGGTATATAAATGCCTGTATTATTATTATTATTATTATTATTATTATTATTAAAAATAGTTTGTGATTTGTGTCATAGGTTGTGTGTTAAGTTTTCAAAATCTATTTCCTGTGCAAGTCAATTTTGTCCGCTGCTCCCCTCCTCCTTCCAACTCCACCTAATTAATGTGCACCACTCTCGGAACATTGGTTTTCCATGTATGTATTATTAATTTACTTTCCAGCCCTCAAAACCATGTCAGATATACAATGTGGCCTTTGCGTTAAAAGTTTGGAACCCCTGTTTTAATATTATGAGAATACACCATGACTTACTCTTGCTTTCTACCCACTTTGACATGTATGGGAAAGAGAGCTGATGCCTCCATTCATAAATTGTAACAAACCACAACTCATGTTTCATCCAATTATGGGAAATTGGCACTTTCAGAACTGAATAAGAGTTCTAATACTAACTCTGATATGTGAAATTGAGAGCTGGCTTATTGTCAGCTCCAGTACCACCTAATGGGTTTCCTGCTGTGTCGTAATAACACTTCATTGGCTTTCAGAACAATCAGTCTCATGTGTTTTCCTTTTTCTGGCTATTTGTCCATAACTTTTAAAAGAATATAGATCTTTAAACGCAGTTTGTTTCATTGCATTCTGCATGAAATTCCACATCAAATGATATATAACATGAAGGTATTTGAAAATACCAAGGTTTCACAATTTTAGCTAGCAGTAGTGTCACCCCATTCCAGTTTGTCACCTGGTGCCGTCTGTACCTCCCTAGCGATGCCACCGCATGGAGAACATAGGTTAGGAAGAAGAGTGTGCAAGGCTGAAGCTCACCATGGCATGCTGATTATATCTGAACCAGGCCGCAGACTGCTGGAAATGTTCAGGAAGTTCGTAGATCTTATGTCTTAGAAAGAAATGGGTTTATCTCTTAAATGTACTATTAGTAGCATATCATCATAGACTTTTCTCTTTTAACGTCCTGCTTCTTTGATGCAGGCTTTTCTTCATTTCTATGTATCCTTTATATCTGATGTAGCCAAACAAATTACTGAAACAAAAACAGTGACAGCACCGAACCTTTGGTTTGTTTTCATATTTCCCAAGGTTGTTGTCCTTCTTCTTTGTCCTCTCAGTCTTTGGGCCTCAGCTGATTGTATTGGCTGCAGTTAGTCACATGGTCTTGTTTATGTGCCCATGACATCAAGATGTAGTATTATAATGATATGGACAAAATTATCAAGGTTCACAGAGCACCACCAATAGGATTAAATGGCCATGTGAACAAATGAGGCTGAGGACAGTGAGGTCGAGGAAGAAGAAAGAAATTGTGCAGAGAAGAACAGCACTGGAACATGAATGAATTTGAAAGCGGTGCCCCAAATCACTAAGGACAGGAGTCTCATTTGATGTGAAAATGAATGCTAAATTAAATAAATTGTGTTTTGAATTGGCTTTCATTCCAATGTTTTTGTTTCTTACTGACCCTGCATGCAAAAAAGTGCACCCCAAAGGGCTTCATTGCTCATACATCTTGTACACCCGCAGAGTGGTTTGTTGAGTGTCAGTGCAGACCACTTCCCCTCTCAGCAAGGCAGTGGGTGGTCTTAGATAAGACTCCTCTCTCAGTTCTTCTGTGAGCATAATGTGAAATAAGAATTGTTAAGCATTTTGGACACTGGAATGTCTTCTGCAGACATATTATTGTGGTATCATCACTCTCGTAGCAGTTTCTTCTGTAGAAAAAAAAAGGAATTATACAGGCTCCTGTCCCCATTCATGAATTTGGTATCCATGGATCTGGTTCTCTGTGCTCCCCCCCTGCCCTCAGTGCCCATTACAGGTGTTTAGCTTCTTTACCTTGGTGCCAAGCAAATACATGTCTTCCTTTTACTGAATGCTAAAACAGGAAGGCAAAAGGCAGGCAGCATGCACACTAGGAGGACACAGTCAGGATGTTAACAAACTGCAGCCTGCCTGCCTTTCGCGTTTCTGTTTTAGCATTCTGTAAAAGGAAGACACAGACTTACTTGGTGCCAGGGCAAAGAAGCTAAACAAAGGTAATGGGCATGTGTGTGTTTGGGGATGGACAGACTGTGGTATGTGGAAGTATTGCACTTCTTCATATAGGTTCCCCTTTTATATGTGTCCTCCTACCGCATATATGTGCAACAAAGGCAACAATCCCATGCCCGCTTACTTATATGAAAATCTCATTGAATTCACTGGAGCTTCTGAGTAAACATGCTGTTTTGCTCCTAAATATCCACATAGTTTTTTCCCCCAGCATTTTAAATGTATGCCTGAGATGCGCAAGCATTAATCATGCTTCCCTTACTCGTACCCGCCCTGGGAGGAGAATGTTTATGGAAATGTTTGCTCTTGAATTTTCAGCATATTCATAAAATTCGTTATTGACAAGCCCAGAATCATCCTAATTACCAGGTATTCATCACCACCCACACATTCTTCCAACACAGCCCTGCACAGCATGACAGTGAATGAGTCTGCAGGTTTTCAGCCTGTTGCCTTTCTGCTCAGATAATCAAATGTTCACAGCCTCTGTGTTTTTTGTTTTTTTAAAGGGAGCAGACTTGTAAAGCAGAGGTAGAGTTACAATCGAAACAGAAAGATGTAGGAGTGCCTGTCATGAACTGTGTCCTCAAATGCTCCCTCTGAGCAGAAGAGGTCTGTGAAAAATTCATGACGACTGCAAAGTGTCTTTGATTTATATTGCGGTTGGGGACACAACTGGTGAGCACCAGTGCAGAATGCTTGGAAAAAATTACTTATTTTGAAAGCTGTTCAATTGGCTTGGGGAGTGTTGTGCTTGTCCATTTTTGCAATGCTGTTAGGGAATTGTAGTGTGGGCAATATCAATGCCAGGTTGCTGGGGTCCCTGAGACACAGTCCTGCACTGGGCTTCCATGGCACCCCCTGCCTGATTCTGTTTATGTACAGGGAAGTACCACTGCCATTTGGTACTGAGGGTTCAAGAAGGCCCTTGACCAGTGCCTGACCTGACCAATCCCTAATGCCACCCCTGAGTGGGGCCCATGAGAGGGGGTGCAGGTGGTACATCATACCTGGACCCAGGGTCGAAAGGGCGCCCCCAGAGCTAAAACAGGGGAACCAGAAATTTCAGAAAATGTTTGCATATATTGTATGAAGACTAGCATTTACATTTTGGGTAAACCTACATAATTTTTATATATTGCAATTCATAGAAATTATGATCCAAAAATCATATGAAATTATGATCCAATGGAGAAGGGAAGGGGGATGAAAAGGAAATTTGTACCCAAAAGAAACTTTGTACCCCCTGATAAAATTCCTCACAGAGGCCCTGCCCCTGAGTGTGGTGATGGGGAAGGGAGCACATGCCCCAGCCTAAAGTCTGAAGGCGTGCATGGTTCACCTGTACATGATTCACAAAACACACAAGCAAAGCAAGCAGCCACAAAGCACATCAGAATCTTTCTGGCAACCTCCAGGGGAGCTTTCTGGGAATGGGATCAAGCACTGATCCTACTCCTACCCCAACCAAGCATAGTACTTGGCATTACCATGTCAACTGATTGATGAAGAGTTAAGGTATTCTGTGAATATGCTCCCATTTTGGAAGTCCATGTCAGCAGTGAAGGCTTATGGGAGACTGGAGGGTACATAATTTTGGCTTTGGAGCTACGGTGCCCTTTTGTTTCCTTCCAGTGTTGTGTTTCTGTTTTGTAATACTGCAACAATCTGAAAGCAGTATAAACTGGGAGAATTCAAAGGAATAGCTTTAACAGTTCCCAAGTTAAACCAGCAAGGAAGTGTGGCTGCTGCGTCACCCACCCCTTTCCCTTTGTACTCCCCCCCCCCCAGCCGTTCCAATTTGTGATGTTGCTCAAGAACACAGACAGGACACAAAATGAAGACTCGGCTCTTCCTTTTCACGTTTATTTCGTTTTTGTTTTTTGTGGGTTTTTGTATTTTTTTTTTAAGACCACAGAAGAGCAGAGCATTCATAGATGTAAATAAACAGAGACACAAAACAGAAGTTAAATACATTGAGAAAAGAAAAAAAAGCTTTTGTCATTTTTTTTTTTTACACACACACTGCGCTTGTAAAATTTTTCTTCCACAGAGCTAGTCCTTGAAAAACTGACAGAAAAAAAAAAATAGAATGGCCGTGTTCTCATTTCATTAAAGAGAAGTTCAGATCATGTCTACGGTGCTGGGGAAAAATATATATAAAGATATAGATATATATATAATATTTATATGTATATAACACTGTTAATGAGGAGAATTCTAACTGCCCAGCAGTGCAGCAAGAAGAGATGTCCTCCCAAAGACCTGGAGGAAAAATTTGGCTGCAGCTGGAGCAATCGAAAGGCGAGGGAGGTGCTGAAGACAACAGAACCATCCTGCCCCCTTTTTTTTCTGCACAACCCTTTCCTTGTTAGCAGGAGCTCACCACAAGCCACAAAGCTTATGACTTTTTATTATACAAAGAGTTTTAAAAGCACATTGAGTGAATCTGTGTCTGGGTGCATGTGTCATAGGGGAGGATGGAGAAGGTGAGTGTAGCCAGGGGTAATAATTGTTTTGGGAGCAGGGTGTGCCATGTGGTGGTGTTTTGATGTGTCTGTGAGTGCGTGACCAACCTGGGGAGCACATGAGAGAACCCAGGCGAAGGAAGACGCTCCCACTTGAAAAGTCTTTCAGTGAAAGGTTGTTTGGTGATCATGCTCCTTACATATCATCATGTTTCATGTCAGTACACACAGAGTCCAATGAGGTACTAGGAATTACAGAAGCAACCAAAGGCAGAAGACGTAGTTGTGGAATCCTACTGATTCTTGCACACATCTTTGGTCACTTTCGCAAGAGACACTTAACCAAAAAAAAAATCTTTTTAAAAATTACTTGCATATCCATGTTGAGGCCATTTTATGTTTTATGACATTTTTATCCCAACCCTTTTTCCAAAATGTTCAGTGTGGTGCATGTGTTCATTGGCCTACACAATGATGGCAGGGTAGATGGCATGTAAAGATGTGAATAGTTCTTAATTCAAGTGCTTTATTTCCAGGAACCATTTTTTTGAATTTAAAGTAGTGAGTTGTTGCAATATGTACCATACAATCGTAATTCCGATTTTTTTTTAATTGGAGGTCATGCATTTTTAGTGTCACTTATGAAAGCTCCCTTTGTGGTGCTTGAAGCAACTGAAGGTATCCCACACATATCAGGCAGAGGAAATAAGGAGAAGTTCTGTGTTATTCTTTGATCCCATGAGTAACTGGTCTAATTGGTTTTCTTGGTGGACAGCCTTGTCTTGAACTGACTCAATCATTCCTTTCCTTCTGAGAAATTCCTTCTCTATTACTACTGGCTAATGTATTCTCAAGTCTGGAGATAGAGAGGCAGACACCATTCAGTGATTCTGGCTTATTTGCTAAGATTAACATCTACAGGAATAATTAAGCATTTAAAATAGCACACATTTCCATCAGGATCACAGTGTGACCTCAGTAGGTTTCAATCCTTAAATGGAGAGATACATCCAGCCTTTCTGTGGCAGACACATTTCTCATTAGCAAGAGGGGGAAAAGTCTCTATATAACCTGTGAGCAGAAGCTCTCGATAAAACAACTTGGGTATTCTTATCCTTTCACCTCTTTGAGCAGCTTATAGTGATGCATTTGCATGCAAGGGTTACAGTCTTGCATAGATGTTGTTGTTTTAAAGCTGAACCCATATTTTGTTATCTGGGATCAAATGCCTTCCTTTGCCAAAAACCTTTCTGATCACCACTCTGAAAAAGGCCAATGTAAGATCCCTTTTCATGCTTTTGTGCATTGGAGTCAAGAAGAAAATAAGATATGTTCCTCTGAACTTCGGAGACTGAAACTGTTCATCTGTTACTGCCCTGTATGGACTACCTTATCGTTTATTTTTGCAGCACATGTGGACGTTGTTTGTTGTTGATGTCAAGCGCAATGATGACATCACCATGGAAGATTGGTGTTAGATGAACTAGATTGTACTAGTAAGCACACACAGGGAGTAATTTCCTCTCCATTCACCTGAATTCTTTCAAGGGGGGGGGATGTAAAGAAAATATAGAACATGATGTACAGAGGTGTCCTTTATTGTGACTGAAAGCAAAGGCAATTCAGCCTGCCTGTGTGTCCTTTTCATAAAATGTTCATCAATCCCCTGGAAAAGCTGGTGATGCCTCAGATATTTTAAGTGGGTCTAACGTGTTCTAGAACCATCATGAAAACATTGACATTTACTTTGTTGATACTGAATGAAAGATGTGATTCTAATTCCACAGTTATCATAGACCAAACTCTAATCGTTTTCACTGGACTCAGGATCTCATCCTTGGCTTTTAAAAACTATTGAATAGGATCAAGTTAGCATGCAACATATTGTGGAGGACAAGTTTCTCTTTCATAATTATGAACCCCAAAGCTGTGGACTGGAAAACCATTAACCTGTCAAGTTACACAGAGACCCTCACACTTCCTTCCCTGGTCATTTCCAGGCTTATGTAGCTGCACCATTTGCCACACAGCAAGACACATACAAATGATGATGCACTTCAGTCATGCTTGGTGTTCACATGTTCCAAGCTGACTGCCTCCATGCTCTCTGGGCACTCTGTGAAAGAGGCATGCCTCCTCCCTCCCCTTAAGCCCCCGTCATTTGGGAAAAAAAAATTGAAATCTGCTAGCAAGTAAGGGGTCATTGTCAAATCTAAGTGCTTCTTCCGCTGCGTGGCCATTCCTGGACATTTCATGTCACTCTCATATATTTACAAACTTGGAGAAGAAATACAATCTTTTTTTGTGTTTTTGTTTTTATCACATTAAATGTTAAACTTCCATCAATCAAACACGATTACACCTACAGTCTTGAGGATCTGGTGTCCCGTTTTGAATCGCCACACAGGCACGGTGACAGGCAGGGCCAGCCCATCCATGAGGCCAACTGAGATGGTAGCCTCAGGATCAAATTGGCAGTGAGCACCCACCACTGCCCACCCATTTACCTTCACTGTTCCTCCTCCTCCTCACTCTGCGGTTTGGGCAAGGAAGAAGGGGGTAGAGCAGAAGAGGACGTGTGCAGGAGAGGAGGCCAGAGCCTCAGAGGCACTTTAGTTCACCACTTTCCTCCACATTTCCTTTCCATTATCTCCTTCCTTTTTCAATCCAGGGAATGGAAGAAACAGAAGCTGGCACATCACCAGGTAAGAGTGGGCAAGATTTGGCAGGCTGCCCAGGGTGCCAGGAGGCTGGTGCCTGGGGACAGGCTGTAGATTTAGAGGGCTGTGAGGGGGGAAAAGGGACAGCATGAGAGGAAAGATGGAAAGTATGGAATGTTTTCACATGGATTGCCCAGAGGGAACTGAAAAGTCATTCACTCTCTTTGACTCCCGGAACACCTATTGGCGTTAATAGTCAACAAAAGTGTTCAACAGCCAGTGAGAACTGGGCGGTGTTCAGCACCTCTCAGGAAGCACACAAACAATTTATGACTCTCTGGAGTATGACAGAAACCTACGTAATTATTCTACCAAACCAAATAGCACCCATAGTTCTCTTATTAAATAGACATTGCTAAAAACTTTACAAAAATTGTGACTCAACATGCAATCTTTCTTTAAAGTGCCACAGTATTCCTTCCTCATTATACAGTGGAAAAGCTTGGGCATAGAATAGATAGGTCCCATAATGAGCCAGTGGCAGAGTGTCTGGGGGAATTTAGTCACACTCCTCTGCTCCAGCCATGAAGTCCAACGCAGTTTTCTTCGGTTTCCTGCTTCAGCCCATCTTATCCTGCCTAAGGAAAACCCTGTGTTTTTTTCTTTTTAAAAATTATTTTACAAGTATACTTTAAAAACATAAGATTTGAGTCTTCTTTTTTTCTAAAAAACACATTTCTGCCAGTAGCACAGGGTTCATCAGCAACCCTACAATAACAACACAGTGCATTCAGCCCAGCATTTGTGAAAGACTCTACCACAGCAAAGCCAAAGAGCCTCTGTGACACTGACAAAGGACAATGTTAGTGATGGGAGTTTTGCATATGGGGGAGAAGGTGAATGTAGTTTAGCTCCTTTTCTTATGCACTCAAAACGCTACTGGGTTTTCATGCTCAACACCCCAGGGAAAGCTGAGAGGTGCCCACACACTCAGAAGAATAGCTAAGTCTGACTCTCTTTCCAGAAGCAGATGTATTGCCTTGAGGTTTCCAAGTCATGTATAGGCGCAAGTCTCATGGTTCATGTTCCTCAACCAGTCCTCTAAATATTTCTGCAGATGCTTGCTAGTATTGAAGTACCATAAATAGCTGAATCCAGATGTCTTTGAAATGACTCCAACTGCCCTTGCCTTTACTTCTATAGCAGAGTCTTCTGTCAATCATTCCTGGGTACACTACAGGTGTGTGCCTCTTAACAATGGTTCGCTTAATGATGGACCACATATATGACAGTGGTCAAAGCACAATAAAGATGCTCTTACTAAGGCAATTGTGTCTCCCATAGCCTGTGCAGCCATCTAGTGTCTGGCAGGGAGTGTCTGTTTACACAACAAAGGCAATAGATTGAACTGAATGTTCACTTCATGACCTAATTGCATAAGAACGGGAATCTGAGAATGTATCTCTGTTGTTAAGTGGCGCACACCTGTAATTTCTTCCTTAAGGTCACTGCAGGGAAGAAACCGCTGACTTGATTTAACCAACTCACTCTGCCTAAGACTTGGCTACATTTGCTAAAATTAACCAAGGATAAGGCATGAGAATCCTATGAGGAGCACATTTACCAATCTTACCAGTTGTTTCTGGGCTTCCTATGTCTAGGCAACCCCTAAGAAAAAGAACAGTTCCACTGGCAGCTGGAAAAGTCACCAGGATATCATTTTTCTCTTCAGCTTTTGACATGGCAAAATGGTTTTATGAAAGTACATGTCATGGTAGAATTCTTAAGTTCCCCTGCTCCGGAAAATGTCAATGGCAATTTGTGGCCTTCCTGCATAGAGAGCTCTTTCAGAAGACCACTTTACTAAGGAAAAAAGGAGGGGAAAAGAGACCTCATGGCAAATTTTTTCCACCTCTAAATTAGCCATCAGGGCTAAGGAAGTGGCACCTGTGTAACCACAGGCCAGGGACCAAGTCCTAAACACACATGTGCATATATACACACTCACAGAGAATTCCCGTTGTGGAAGGGATTGTCACTCCCAAATTGGCCTTTTCAGCCACACTAGACGATGTTCCAAAACCACCTTTCAGAGCGCGATACCATAGTCTCTCGAGACTGAAGGTTGCCAACAACAACAGAGTCATCCTTTCTCTTTCTCTCTCTCGCTTTCTCTCTCTCCCAGGGCAGTCCTCTCACCTCTCCACACACACATTCCCTCCACACCGCTACACAGGGTTACTACTGTCATAACCAAAAACGTTCAGAATAGGATTGCTAAGTGATCTTTTGTTTGGTGAGGGTGTGTAGAGGGTGTAATGTAGGCCTCTGTATGTGAAGGTTGGCATCTATCTCTGCTGGTGCCAGGTCTAAGCTCTGGGATCCTAGAGGAAGGAGGACCCTTCAGATGTGATTGGAAGAGTTGGGCATCTGAAAGAATATAGTTGGGATCCCTCCAGATTATCTAACTTGCCTGGGGACCTAGAATCCATCCAGCCTTGGGCCTTGACTAGCTCGAATTAAGATGGAGGAAAATCTGAGCTGTGACAGATCTCTTGACCTGAAACTTTGAGAGAAATCCAACAGTTTTGCCTCATGTTCCAAGTATGGTGGAACGTCCTCTGCATATTTGTTAAATCTGTGTTATAAAAATAAGTGAAAGGCAAAATACTAGGGGCTCAAAAGCTGAACACCAATGTGCTTGAGTACTTAGAGGGTTTTGTTTCAGGTTCCAAATAAATATTGGGGTGCTGAAAAGGCTGGCCAACTGCTCCTGTCAGCTCCAGTGTGGAACCACTGGAACCACTTGGTTTCTGTGGCTACCCAGGGAGCCACGGCTCACAGTTTGGGAATCACTGGTATAGGGTATTTGGTCTGTGCTGACCCACGTCAAAGATGATTAGTAGTGGAGCAGTTCTGTGTGTCAAGTTCAGGTAGGTTGCTTTTCACAGGGATATTCTGCGATACAGCATTTGGCTATGTGACCAACTGTAAATGCAGGAGTGAATGAAGACACCATTATTTGCGTGAGCCCTAAGGAAGCAGAGCGGAAAAACTAAGCTGTGGTTTGGCAGAGACTCTGACCAGCTTCAGTTTTGTTTTAAAATTCTGCGCAGCGGCTGTTTTTTGTATATCAAGACACACAGTGTATGGAGGGGGTCGATTACTTTGCAAATACATTCCTTGTCAGACCATAACACTGCAATAGGACACAGTTTTGGGAATTCCCCTAAAACTGAACAGCTCTAAATGCCCTTTCTTATCTGTGCTGCCATCACATACACCCTCACCTCTTTGTTCTGCTTCTTGCCTTTACAGAATTCTGCCTAATAGTAAATTGTGAGCCTTGGAAGGATGCTATTGAGAAGCCTGGCTGCCTGCTTAATTGACTGCCCCAAACTGTAAACCTCAGCAAAAATAAATCGCTAAAGCAGCAGGAGGGGATCCTACCATGCTGTTGATCAAGGTGAGAGCTCTCTTGCTGTGCAGGCATGAAGCTCTTTGCAAAGGAGCTTCATTATAGTGAAAGATTTAATGCATGCGCACATGCATATACTCCCCCCCCCCCGTTTCTAGATTTTCAAGCAGAAATTCACCCTTTTGCTAATATAGGGATTGCGTTACAGGATAGTGCCACCCATTCACTTTATCTGCTAACTGATGGCTGATTTGCAATGGGTGAGAAGAGAGAAGGGGATTTTTGTTGCTTAGCAAGCCAGTGGAAGGAAAGCCACTGAGGGAACACCAGCCAATGTAGGCATGGATTTACCTAATGCAGGTTCTGAGTGCTTCCCACAGCATCCCTCATGGATGAGGTAACAATAGTTCTCTGAGGAGAACTCAGCAGTCACGCCAATCCTTTTGCAACCCACATGGAGACTCTAAGACCATGTAGCTGAACAGCAGTGGTGAATCTCAGCAAATTGTGACTAGGGCCAGAATACTGGTACTGTAATTCTCAAGTTGAAAATGCTGAGCTTTGAAGGACACACAGTTGCCTGACATTCTCAAGTGACTGGGACATGTTTGACATCTGGCTTCCTTTTGTACTGAGGCACCACTACAGCAGACACGGCCTACAGTTTCTAAAACCAAAGACCACACACACTGTTGGGCCAGGTATTTTAAACCCTAATTAGGTAAATTTGTTCCTTTCTGAGATATTCAGTACAGTAATTAGGAATTAAATGAATATGTTTAGATTCACATGTGCCCCATTTTGAGTAATGAACCAAGGTGAGTCAATTATTCTACTTATTTATTTAAGTGATTTTGTTTAACACCCCACCTTTCCCAACTCAAAACTGGCACAATCATGTTCCAGGTCACAGCAGAAACGCATAGGTCCCTCCTGGTGGCCTAGCCTGGGACGCATGATTGTCCCTATCTTCATATGCAATTAGTGTATGTCCAATCAGACTCTTGCATTTGGATTCCTTCTGTGATAGGAAGCCAAGTGCCAACAGTACTAAGAGAAGATTAACACTGTAAAATGGGTAAATGAGATACCAGTGGACTCATGACTTTTCTGGCTTGGGCATTTTCTTTTACATTTAGGCCTCTGCTTTAGATTTGGAAAATTATCTTAGACACATTCTGCCTGTCTTTCTGGCTTTTAAAGGGTATACCATTAAAGATTAGATAATACTAGAAATAGGATTTCTGCAGAATGACATTTGCTTTAGCATAGTCATAAGAAGGTTTAATTTTGTTACATGTATGGCCAAGTGCTGGGTCTAATGCCACTTCCTGAGACTGAGTACAGACCTAAATCCTGTTTATCAGAGGAAGGAAAGGACTGTTCCTTTGGAGAACCGCTCAGGTTTGGGTCAAAATGGCTCCCAGCCACAGAATCAACAACATCACAATAGTTGCAAGAAAAAAGAAAACCCGAATGGAGAAGGAGCTCTACTCTCTTTGTACAGGAACCTCCCCCTCTTCCCTTGGTGCTAGCTACTTCCTCAGCAGATGATCCTACAAATCACTCTGTTAGGGCAGAGATTGCCCAGTGAGGAACCCCACAATCCTTTGACTCTGCCCATTGCAGTTGGGGCACAGAAAAACTACCTGGCAAGCAAGTAAAGCATAACTAGGAGTTTGCAGGATCAAGACCTAGTGGCAGAGCCATCAATAGGGCTATAAGCAGCCCAGCAATGTATGCTATAAACAAAAATGGCTATTGCAATATCTTCTGTTGGCCCACTGACAGACTATTCTGGAACTCTTCTATTGTTTCTGTAAGGAATGTCTTGGACATTATTGTCTGCTAACTTATTGTCTGCAGACTTTATTGTCTGCTAACTTTACTCTCGTACAACAGATCCCTATCTGTCAGGTCTTTCTACTAAGCCTTCTGGATCTTATTTTGTTTCCTTACCGATTAGATGCTAGATCCCATGTTTTCCTGCGCAGAATCTGCCTAGCTTTTGCAGAGTCACAACTGCAGCTCTTGCCCCTCCCATGCTTGAGAGACTCAGTATTGGATGGACAATGGGCTGTTCTGCTAAGATACATTTACCAAGCCTTTATCCAAAGCATGATGTAAACTAGCTGTATCGCTCTTTCAGACTTTACTTATTACTTATTATGCATCCATCTAATTAAGGAGCCCTTAGCTCTCTATGGCTAGACAGTCCTGCTTGGATAGAGGAATACTGATGAGTAATGGGGACAATACACATGTTCCATTTAAGTGCTACCCTGTTGAACTAGGTTGTGGAACAGGAAAAGCTTAAAGATCAGCTCCTTAAAACAGGGATCCTATTAAGAAGCCAAGGCAAAATTTGGCTGGGAAAACCATTGTCTGTCTCCTCATCACCTTGCTTTCACATCCAAGCAACTTTCAACCTCATGTACAATGCAAATCATTATCTACAGCACGGTGAGCTTATGTACACAGGGACTGTTCTCTCTGCATGCTTTTGAGAGAGAAGAGACACACACGCACACATGAGAGAGGGAGGGAGGGGGGAGAGAGAGAGAGATCAAGAGGGCAAGTGAGTAAAATTGACATGTTTTAGCATAATCAAAGCATTGTGTAATCAGGGCACAGAGGGATATATGGAGGACTGTAAAGTGAAGGACAGTGAGATAAGGGCCTTTGTGGAGTTTCTTCATGGGACACCAGTTTGTTAGAGAGATCTGCATCACTGTTTGCCAGAAATCTGAAAAGGCTAAGTACCAGTTTGAGAAATGAACCAGCCAGTCAAAAGTATGGCTATCAACACCAAAGCAAAGGCCATCTCTTTCAAGGAAGGAAGGAAGGAAGGAAGGAAGGAAGGAAGGAAGGAAGGAAGGAAATGATATGAGGGAATGAATACAAGTGATTTTCATTGTTGATATTTCTTTTTACAACATCTCGGCATCCTTGGCAGATCCCGTCTCCATAGAGTGATCCGTCTGGTCTCCTTATACTCCTGGATGATCAGTTACTTGACAGTTTGTTTTAATAAATGTTGCTGATTCTTCTTCATTGTTTCCCCCTTTGTTGCGGTGTGCGCAAAAGTTGTGAAAGAAACTGTCCATTCCCCCTTTCTCTCTCTCTCTCTCTCTCGCTCTGTCTCCTGTATGACACATTTTCTTTTTGTTTTGCTTTGTGTGTTGTTCTTGTTGTTGCTGGGTTTTTAATTTTTTTTTCCTTTTCTTTTTTAAAATTCGGATGTTATTAACATTTGCTGAGTAGGCAGAGCAGGGATGCTGCCAACAGCCACAGTGGTACGGCCAGACACATTGATCCATTGCCTGCCATCCCTGTACCGGGTCCTGGGGGGTGAGAGAGGAAAGAGAAAAACAGAAAAGTTTTATACCAAATACATGAAAAGGGGTGTGCACAGGAATAGCTCCCCTCCTGAGCTGTGAGACCCTTGCCTTTTCGGTGCTTCGTACTAGCAGAAACGCACTTGGAGTGGTTGAGATTACAGTATGGTAACTGCGTCCTTTGCCATTGTTTCCGCTCTAGAGACCAGTAGTATGCCCAAAGTTTGGCTGCAACAATGGGCCTAACTAAGAGACAGGACATCGATATCTCCTTTTAGAGCCCCACTTGCCAATCTTAAGCCTTCTATTGGTTTGAACACACCTATAAACAACAGTAGAGGTGGTTCACTTGTGAATGCTTTTAGGAAGAGAGGAAGAATATGTTGCTTGTGAAAGCAAAACCCGGGGTTTCTATACAGGTTATTATATATCTACCTGTTGTATATGCTCTCACACGCCTGCTGTGGTAAACTTCTCTTTACCATTTAGCAGGAAAATGGAGGCAACAATTTTTTTTAGTTTTTTAGTTTTTTTTACATAGGGAAATAATAACTACATAGGGAAATAATAATAATAACTCTACCTACAGCAGCATAACCTTTTCTCTACCACCTCATTCACATCTCATTCTGTTGCACTTATAGACCAGGCCTAAGAAGCATGTCCTGCAAGAAAAGTCACATTTGCTGCTGGAGAAAGAGGAGACAAAGGCTTCTGCTCTAGTAATAGCAACAGGAGACCCGTAGTCCAATGCTGAGCATCCCGGCACCTACTGGAGCAGCAGTACCAAAGCACTGCTGAATCTAGCAGGCACAGGAAGCAGACAGAGGTCTCCTCGGGGGAAGCCCCAAGCCTCGCAGTGAGGCTTCTCAAGTCTGCGGCAGGCATAGGCTTGAAAGACTCTGTGTCAAGCCAGGAGGCTGACACGGAGTTCAGGATCCAGCTGCGCAAAGCTCCCCCAGTTGCACCCCCCTCCTGCCCCTGTTCCTCTCCTTACCCTGCCCTCATACCACCCTCCCCCTGCCCCCGAGAGGCCACATTTCCACCTGGCAGTCTCACCCCTGGTAGTGGGGCGTCCTCTTCCTGCTGGTGCTGGGTCCAGCGCCTAACTGGCGCAGGCCCAGCACTGGCAATCCTTACTCACTGGATGCACTAAATGTGCATGTTTATGACACCCAGTGCTAGTGCTGGAACTCAGCACTGGCACTGGCTGAGTTAAGGATTGGGCCCTCAGTCAGATCCCTTGCACCTGAATGGTAGGGAGTTAATTCCATACCAGTAACCAATTCAAGATCAATTCTTGGTTTCTTTATTTGCCAGGATTTATTTATCAGTTAAATCCATGATTCGTTTGTATTGTATATAGCCCTAAACTGAGAGTCTGCGATGGGTAGCGAGTCTGGGATGAATAGTTAAAACAACCAGGAGTTTAAGCAGCAAAAGGGGATCATTTGCTCCTCAAAGTCACATTGGTAACTATGAAAGTGGTGGGTTCTTGCTTCAATCTGTTGCACTGAGAAAAATCAGTGAAATTTGATGTGGGTGAATCCTGGTTGAATGTAAGTAAAGCCATACTAAAACACCCATTAAAATATAAAATGTTATATTGAGTTATAATCATTCCATTACCAGCTTAATCCTGTTTTGAAAAGACAGCCCAGACAAGATCTTGCAGTGGCTTTGGTGATATGCAGCCTCCCCAAGGCAAGAAAGCAATGATTTCAACTCTAATGAAGAGCAAACCCTTGACTGCCAATAAAGAGCAAAGAGGTGGGAAATGTGGCCCCTTGTATTACGCTGAGCAGGTAGGGGTGCGGGTGGGAAGATTGGCTATCTCATCTGCTGGCAACTAGTTGTGCCTCCCTTTCTTCCTCCATTAGTGACAAACTGATAGGCAGAGCACTTGGTACATTGGTTGGCAACCTTTAGTCTCGAAAGACTATGGTATAAGTCTACAGCACCTGGTATTCCCAGGCGGTCTCCCATCCAAGTACTAACCAGGCCTGACCCTGCTTAGCTTCCAAGATCAGACGAGATCCAGCCTGTGCAGGGTAACACCATAGAGAAGCTGGTCAGCCTTCTCTTAGTGATTGATCTTCATTTCCTGTCAGAGAGTCCTGGTGAGAGAGCTTGAGCACCAGTTCTATGTGAGCTTTCTTCCCCTCCTCCCTCCTGGCTGAAGCGGCCGGGTCCACCTGTGTACTCTGCCTTTGTGTGGTGGCCCTTGCGTGCCAGGACTCGTTACAATTCTGCCCGTTGACGGACGGCCGTCTGCTTTCAGCCAGACACTGGCTCCTTGGGGGCCGATTCATCACAGCACTCTAATCAATAAAACATGGAGCCAATCAGCAAATGCCTTCAGTCCCTGGGGAGGCTGCGCAATTATTTATTTAGTAAGCAGGAGGGGGAATGATTTCAATGTAACATTACGGTCCTGTGGCGCACGGCCTATGGGGAGGAGCAACAGGAATGCCAGCAGAGCTTTGATTTGCACAAGGGTGGGGAATGGCAGGGGTTTACCAGTGCAGCAACAAACAATAACACGGAGTCACAACAGGAATATTAAGTGCTAACATGACGGACGTCCTTTCATTCAGCCTTCCTTTTACCACTCTCCTGCTTGGAGAGATCTCTAGGCAGAGATGATGTTTAAAATGTTTCCTATAGGGATGGGTGGCAAGTGATATATGCCTATGATTCACACAATGTTGTCCTCTGTGTTTTATATATACACAGTAGAATCCAATATAAGCAGGCTGAATCTCAGTTATCCAAAACTTCTACGCACTTATCCATCATCTTCGCAGATGGAAAGGGAAATGAGAGCACAAATGGATGCCGTGTATACAGTTTCTGCGCCAAAGCCAGAGATGCAGGCACACTGCTTGGCCCGAACATTGGCAAACACATGCCCGTTTAGTATAGCATAGTATCAAGAGTTTGGACAAGGGGCTAGATTTACTTCCCTGCCTGATCCTTACTGAACTGCTGATTGGCAGAATTGCTGATAAACTAACAGGGCTGTGTGCAGAGTTCTGGCTGCTGGCTAAACCCATATTTGGATGAAGGCCCTAGTTATGTGAATTCCCTCCCAATTCCTCTTGGAATTGTTTATTGGTAAAAATAAACCAATATAAATAGCACTCCATTTTATTTACTCTTCTGATAATGGCTAGGGCCAGGAAGGCTGTCACGTTATCTGAATAAATGTGCCACCTGCTTCCACATACTCATATGGGGCAGACTGCATATAATCACACAGTACTTAAAATACTACATTGAATAGTATCTTACCTGCCAAATAAGTGCAATTTGAGTATTTGGCCCCCACATGCCTATGTAGCAATGGCTCAAAGGGTGGGGGAGATGTGCATAAATTTGCTTATTGTTGGGTGGCTGGCTGGGCAAAGAATGTCTGAACCAGTCCATTGTAGAGGCAAAATAAAGTGCAGAAAAAGACAATTAAAGTGATTGGGGCCACATTCTCTATGAGGAACTGCTATAGTGTTTGGGGTTTATGAAAAAGAAACTTCCAGACTTCCATTTTCTCATGCATGACCTGGTGATACAAATGCACTAAAGAGGATGAAGCCCTGGAAGTTCTTCAAGGTCAGTATTGGTGGCAGTAGCACTTAATCTATTTTGCTGGCGCAAGTCCAAGTGGACCTGGAAAGGTGGACTGATGCTGGGAAGAGGGATAGGATATTGGCAGCACTACTGCTCCCATCTTGGACTCAATTCCGGTCCCCTCGCTGTCCCATCACCTCCCACCCTCTCCCCTCCCTGTTCTGCTCACCCCTTGCCTGTGCTGCCATTGGACTTATTTTCCTGGGTCCAACTGCTGCACTCCCTTGCTGCTGCTGATTGTGTTAGTGCTCCTAAAGCGGCTGTCAGCAGTGCACTGTGCAAGCTGCCAGAAACCATTTGATGACAGTGGGACTGTGTTTCACTGTTGTAAACCTATGCATGCAACAGCCCAATTGTGGATGGGGGGGGGGATAGAGGGGGAATCATAGTGATGTATAAAATTATGCATGGCATGGAGGACATAGCTAGGGGGTTCCTTCCCTTCTTATAACGCAAGAACTTGGAATCATCCAATGAAACTCTTTTCTAGACAGACCCAAAAGAATCTTTCAAAAAAATAGCAACAAAACTGATGGCAGCAGAAAAATGCCAAAATGAATCATGTAGATGGGAGACACCAAAAGACTACTCCACAGGCAGCTTCGGAAATGGTGGGCAAAGGCTTGCTAGGAAAGGTGAGTACTTTGCTTTGGCTGAAGAGGAAAGGGGAGGCTGCCACAATAGTGGTGTTTGAGCCATTGTGAGTAAGCACTTTGCTTGCAGGCCTGTGCTCATCTCACTCTGTTCTAATGCATTCCAGTAGGGGTGTTCACTTTTTTCAAGCACATCTAATGAAACATTTGTAACAGCATGGGAGACATAAGTCAATAAATTTTTACTCCCCACAGGCCTCCTGGTCCCCAATGGGTCTGTTCACATATACACCAGCTCTTTGGTGATGGAGGCAGGTCTGGGCCAGGAAGGGGGGGATAAGATCTGGTGTGTGTGGCTGCCAAAAGATCCAGCCCCATCCCACCCTGTTCTGCCCCTGGTCCTGCCCAATCCCTGCTCCACCACCAACTTACTGGTTCTGCAGCTCACTGCTGGCTGCACAGGACTTCCTGACTCCTATACCATCATTAGCAAGCTGCAGAACAATGGAGCAGGAGTGGCACCAGCAAACACTGTCTTTATGCTGACAAATTGTGAAAATCCCAGGTAGGATTGGGCCATTGAAAAATAACATTTGGGGCCTGTTTATAAGAATATGAGGACCATTGCCTTGAATATGGTTTTACACCACAGCAGCAGTACAAGGGCTCCTCAGTGTAAAATATTTATAGTGTAGTCTGTGCACATAGATGACTGATGGTGGGGTTTGTGACCTGCATGTAAAAAGCAGGAGGGAATCCATGCCTCAGATCTTTATTGTTGTGCTATGGTGGCACCATAAAGTGTTGGATTCATGCATTCAAAGCGCAGTCCATGAACAAGGATGTGAGCTGTTACATGATGGTGGATGCAGGATGTATAAAACTCATGAGAACAAATGAAACTTTGTGCAGATGTGATTTTTAGTTTTTCCATGGGGGTTTCGGATCATGGCGAGAGGGATCTGGTGCTCTGAGAAGGGCTAGAGGGTTAGGGCGCAGTCCAAACCTGTAGATAGGCCGGCTGGCCTGGGAGGGTCGCAAATGTGCTGTAAAGCATGTTTGTGCCTCCTCGAGGGGAAGCCGGGCTGGAGCTCCAAGAAGCGCTGGCCTGCAGAGACTGACAAATGCCTCTGCACTGGCTTCCCCTCTGGTGCTTCCCCGCAGGGCCAACGCAAGCAAAAAAGTAGGTGTTGGGGGGGCGGGGAGGAGGAGGGAGGGAGGCATTCCTGGGCAGGGGGAGGGAGGGTGATGGGGGGGCAGGTGGGCAGGGACCAGGAGGTGGGGCTGGGATCTGGCAGTTATGCCGGATCCCAACCCTATTCCCGGGGAGAACGGAGCAATTTCAAGTCACTCCACTCTTCTCAGACTTGTGCCACCTCAGGAGGTGGCGCAAGTCTGAGGAGACCCCCTAGGCGCCAGCAGCCCTTACCCAGGGGTAAGGAGAAAAGTTTCCCCATGCCTCTGGCTAAGCCGCTGCTGGTCACAATCCTGCGCTGGATACAGCGCAAGCCTCCTGACTTGCCTGTTCCAGCGCAAGTTAGGATTGTGCCCTTAGAATCATAGGATGAAGTGGAATTTGGGATTAAGGAGCGGGAAATACCACTTTATCACAAAGGAGCCTGTCTGTGCATTGATCTTCATCTGAGCCCGCCTCCCTCCCCCCACCATTCTGAGGTTATGCAAATGACTGCTTGAGCAAAGGTATTTTCAGTGGTGGAATTAAGGAAGTTCCTCCCAAGGCTACTGTCTTCCTATTTTTTAGGAGCCAGGCGACATCCAATCAGATTCTGCTGTGATTTTAATTGATGTTTTCCTCATGCAATTTCCTCCCTTTTAAATCTGCAGTTGTGTTGCTGAGGGTTGTGCATTGTTCTGTTTTTGTTTATCTGTTGCTTTTGTTTTTATTCTTGTCTATTGTTGTTCTGTTACTTATTTTATTGTTTCTTGAGGTTTTGGCTAGAAGCCAAGTGATGTGTTTGAAAATAAGTAAGGATAAATAAAAATAAAATGGCCTTTGGGGATTAAGACACTGGAAGCAGAGACTCACAAGGCCCCTTGATGGTGGACGGTGCCTTCTCTCAGAGAAAATCCTGGCCGCGGTCCTCTAGTTATCCTATTAGAGCTCTTGGCGAATGTTTGCACAGCTGGTGTTGTGGCCTTTGGCGCCACCTGCTGCAGCTTGCCTGCTGTTGAGGCAGCTGAAGTTGTACAGGCGAAAACAAATCCAAGGAGCATGGCAATGTCTACATTTATTTGAGAAGCATATATGGGGTGGCTTTTCCCTTTGCTAGTTCTCATTCAAGAGCCATGGACCCACAGTTTGGAAACTGCTGGTCTAGATATTGACACAAGGGAGACAGCACAGGAAGGAAAAGGAAATGGAGGCAGGTGTAAACAGGGGAAGAGCATGCCATTATTTCTACGGCACAAACTGAGACCAATGGCTCAATCCTAGCTGGGCCTTGCACTGCTAGAACTGCAGGAAGAAGGGGCAGAGAGTGAGGGAGTGGGTAGATCCCCAGATCACAGCACTAGCTTGTGCCAGAAATCCCCTCTGTTTGAGCCTACCCTACCCCATTTCTCACCTTGGATTTACGCCAGCTATATAGGTGGCATAGGTCTGAGGAGACCCATAGATCATCAGGAGGCCTAAGTGGAGGTATGCAGACAATATTTTACCTACCTCTGGCAGGTCTCCTGATTGCCCCTTTCCATGTACAGCGCACATGCTCTATCATGCAACTGCATCTGTGCCAATGGTGGGTGGTTGGATTGGACAGTTAGTCACAACAAGGTATGGGAACTAAAGCAGTCTGCTAAGGGCTTCACAGAGAAGAAAGGGTTTAAATGAAGTAAGAGCCCAATTCTGAGCTTGTTGCACATGCCTTTCACTAGTACTGGGTGTCGCAAACATGCCGTAAGTCATGCCCGGGACACTCAGCGCTGGCACTGACCCCATGCCAGGGCTTGGGGTTTCCTTCCTCCAAAAACTTTCCTCCAAAAAGTTTCCTTCCTCCAAGGAGACGTCCAGCTGCTTCCCAGCACCCACTGGATGTAGTGGTAGCCATTTTGGTGCCACTGCTCCAGCGGGCACTGTGAAGCTTAGAATTGGGCCATAGTTATCACACAGGTGTTCTGGAAGGCAGTTCAAAGCCAGTGAAAGGGGAAGCATCATCTGAGGAAGCAGGAGGTTTTGTTCTATAAACCAAAGCCCACATCCTGCTTTAGTTTACACATGATTGGCATTGACTGGGATTTTAAAAAATAGACCTGCCGCACCACCATCATTTCTGGTTTGTCTCTGAGAGACTGAGCTCTGGACTGGAAAGGCTCCTGCTCAATCAAGCAACTTTGTGAAAGGTCTGAGGGAAATTCACTCTCTCCCGTAGATGCCTGTACAATACCACACGGCTGACCTTCCATACGAAAGTTGTAAGGACTTTGGAACCAGGGCACACGTGAGATATCATCAATGGGACACCCTGTTTTAGAAGTTAATGAGTGGCTCAGAAGTGGCCTCCCATGTGAAATTACTAGCCATACATTCTCAGTTCTCATTTGTTTGCGAGTCCCAGTATAGTGCATGGATCCCAAGCAAACAAACTTGTGATATGGAGTGCTTGGGGTTTTGCACACTAAATCAAAGAGTTCCTCTCTGATACAGTGGCAAATTGATTCTTTTAAATGTTTTCCTGGTACTGCAAGTCTACTAAAGGCAAGTGAGGATGTGTGAGTGAAAATGAAGTTCAATACAATTTATTGATTAATTTCTATGTAAACCGCACTATGAACTACTCTATTGCAAAGTTGTATATAAATAGTCTTAATATAATAATAATAATAATAATAATAATAATAATAATAATAATAATAATGCTACCAAGAAGAAACTACAAATCTCAAAAGACAATGGGGTGCTGGTTAGGGAATTTGTAGATGGTGATATCCTGAGTCCAGAACCAAATGTCTCCCCACAAAGAAACGGAGATTTTTGGGGTTTTTTGGTTATTAAGTGGGTGCTCCTTTTTTAGCAGGGGAAGAGTAACTGGCCCACCTCACCCCAGCACTGTCTGTTCTAGTGGCAGCCTGCTGGTATTCATTTGCATCTTTTTAGATTGTGAGCCCTTTTGGAACAGGGAGCCATTTAGTTATTTGATTTTTCTCTGTAAACCACTTTGTGAACTTTTAGTTGAAAAGCGGTATATAAATACTGTTAATAATAATAATAATAATAATAATAATAATAATAATAATAATAATAATAAAGATGTAGGGGAAAAAATTCACATGAAAAGTGTTAGTAATTAGGCTTTAAAACCTTTGCATTTACAGCATTGCTGTATGTACAGCATTGCTGAATGCATCTATGTGTGAGGATGATGCCTCTGTGTTACATTCAGAGTGGCTCATTCCTTTGTATTAAAAAAATTACATCTCTGCCAGCTTAATCTTGGTCTGCCATTCTGTTTCTTGTATAATTGGTTAGTTCCTGCCATCTAGTGGCACAGCTGTGATAAGACCCTGTACATTAACAAAACTATCACCTTTTTGCCACTAGGTGGCACATCAGCACATATAAGAAACAGCATTAAAGTACAGTACTAATGCTAATATTTTCAGTCAAAAAAAGTGGGTGATCACTTAGCTTAGCTTACATCTTAGCTTGATGTAAGTGCCCTTATGCCAAGTCAGGCTGCTTGAGTGTCTAGATTAGTGCCTACAATGACTGGCAGTGGCTCTCCAGTGCCATCAAATTCTCTTCAAATTGGACTTTTTCTTGCTGTGACTAAAGATGCATTCATATGGGCAAGAGCTGTGCACATGTTCAGTCTAGAATGTCAGTTCTGTCAGCCCAGATTGAGTGTGTACATAGTCCTCTCTATGATTTGTAATCTTTGCAAGTGATTTGGGTTTATGGTAACATAAACCATCCAGACCATGCAATACTGAAGGGCATGAGATTCACCAGGTGTGCATTCACCTGCGCTAATGGAAAACTATAGCAGTTGAGTGAATTAACTCTGAAAAACAGAAAGGGAAGAAACTAAATGGTGATTCCCCCCCCCCCAACCCTTTAATGTAACTAGGCATGTTTGTATTGTTTTTTTTAATCAATAGTAATTCATGCAAGGTTGTATTTACCCTCAGATGACAACTTTCTGAAGTAATCCTGTACCACATATACATATGTTAATTTCTTCTGTGATCACCTCATCACCATCAGTGGTGAGGTGGGTGACAATGGAGTACAGACAGAGCCAGCCCACTGGAGAGTGGGAGAAGCAGAGGCTGGGGGCTCTGCATTTGGCATGCTGCCTCAGGAGGTCTAGCCCTGAGTATAGGGCCTAATGGTGGTGGTGCAACAATGGCTACAGTAGTCTGTTCTCCTGGTGCCAGCTATCTAAAATTTTCAGTGCCAGATGAAAACTCTTCTCCTTGCTCATAACTGCACTGCTTACCCTGGTTGATATTGTGAATTATATAGCCTTGTCCTATCCCCACCAATTTTTTACTTACCTCTCATTGGTCTTCTGGTTGCTCCACCCACTATAGCAAGTAGCATGTGCTCTCACAGCTGCATGCTATAGGGTGGCAGGGCCTAGGATTAGGCTGTAAAATCCACAATATCAACCAGAATAAGCAGTACAGGCATGGATAGAGAACGGTTTTCATCTGGCACTGAAAATATAGGAAAGAACACTTAGGCATTCCTTCCAACCTGCTCCCCACCCCTTGTCCTCCCCCCTCCTTGCCCCCCATCTCCCCCTGAACCATCCATGGTCCTCCTTTGCTACCACATTACCTGGTCAGTGAAGCGTCTAGGTAAATATGGTGTGGATCATGGTGCTGCTGGCTATTTTCGCCAGTGGCTCCATCACGTGTACAACAGTGGCATGGCTTTCACAACACTGCAGCGGGGCCTATGGCAGCAGATTGCAAGATCTCCTGCCGTAGGCCCTTGATAGGATCGGGCTGTTAGCATTTTGTGGTTTTATTTTATGTTGCTCTGGTTTTAAGCTGCTTTTACTGCTCTATGCTTTGTAAGTATTATTTTGGTTTTTATTGTGATAATTCTGCTCATGTTTTATTGCATTTTGTTTTACTTTAAAACTCCCCTTGGTTAATTTCTAGTAAGGTATGGAAGAAATACGCTAAACCCTAAATTTTGGGAAAGTTACTACCTATATCAGTGGCAAACATCATTTGCTTCCCCATCACCTGTCTCAAATGCTCTGTAGTTACTTTTAACCCATTTCTGCCCAGCCCACAGGTGTACACATTTGATCCCTTTCATGTATATGCAGTGTTGGTCAGAAATGGCTGAAGAGCAAGATTTGCAGCGACCTAAATTTCTCACAGTCACCTCTTGGTAGAGAACCTTATACAGAATCAGGTGTAATCTATGCACATACTCAGTGTGACATGTGCAGGAATTTAGAACATTAGAACATCCTTGATGGATCAACTCAAACAGCATTCTGTTCCCCAAGCCAAGATGCCCCTGGAAAGTCCTGAAGTGAGATCTGCAGACAAGGAATCTTCTACTGCTACTGCTGTTTTTCTTACTGTACTGTACTCAACTGTACTGAGATGGATAGTGCCTCTGAATTTGGTGGTAGCATATCCTGTAGCCATCATGCAGCCTTGATAGGCCTGTCTTCCTGGTATTTATCTAATTCCCTTGTAAAGGCATCTAGGCTGCTGGTCATCCCTAAGCAGCATGACTTAATTATGCATTGTGTGAAGAAATACTTCCTGTTTTCTCTGAAATCTCCTGCCAATCAATATGACTGAATGTCTCCAAGTTCTAGTATTTTGAGAGGAAGAAAAACACTTATCCACTTTCTTGACGCTATGCGTTATTTTATAAATCTCTTCTCGTACTCCTGATTCTTTATCTTTTCTTGCTAAAGCAAAGCATCCCAAATACTTAAGTCTTTCTTAATGAAAAAAGTGTTTCAGCCCAATAGTTTTGGTTGCCCCGTTTGCGCTTTTTTTCTGACTCTATAGCAGCTTTTTAGAGACAAGCAAGCAACTAGAACTGTGTGCCGTTTTCCAGTTGTGACTGCACCACAGACATGCATAAAGGCATTCTCTCATTGGCAATTTTATTTTAAATTCCTTTTATAAAATCAGCTGTACTGTAGAATTTGTTTTTTTTGACAGGTGCCGCACAGTAGATCGACACTTTCATTACATTAGCAAGCATGACCCCAAGATCTCTTTCCTGGCTTTCCACTCTTGTTTATCAAGAACCTGTTTTTCCCATTCTTCCCACCCACCCAATGATTAATCTTGCTGCTTGTTAGCATGGTGAGTATGGAAACCTGCAGGTTCCTGAGTATGGAAACCTGCAGGTTGTCTGAGGACAAGCACAAAGAAAAGCTGTGAATGGGCAAAGCAGGCCCCAGTTCTCCTTCCTCCAACAGAGGGAGAATCAAGAGCAGCATCCCACTGAGCAGCTGGTCAGAATTAGTTTTTGAGAATGGACTACGAGTTCTGTCTATAAGTGGAAGGTTCTCTTGTAGTGGTGAGGAAAACCAAATACCTGGGAGTATCAAATCTGGGCTCTGTGTGTGTTGCAAGCCAACCATATGGTGTAAAATGACTCCTGCTCATGTCTTGGGAATGGGGCAGAAGCAGGCAGAGGATAAGATGCCCAAGCTGAAGCAACAACAAAAATTGATATATTTAGACCCTTGTCCCCTCCCCCTGAGGAGCTTGGGGTCTAACACATGCCAGCTCCTCAGCAGGAAGTCATTTTTCTAATCTGTTGACTCTCTTTGTCAGGGTTTCTGAAGATGAAATCTTTATTATCAGGGAGGCTTAAAAGGAAAGAATCCTGTTAATTCTGTTTTCAAGGTCATACTTTGAAAGTTATTAATTTCTTTCTTCCAAGGCTCTGTGCTCAGTTCCGAGGCTTTAGGGATTTGCAGCTGGCTCTTAGTAGGCTACACTTAGGGGTTTTCCCCTCCCCTGCCTTTTTGCTTCAGGAGAAAAAAAACAAAACTCTGACTTTGCTGATAGTAGCAGCAGGTTCATAACATACTTATGCATCCCATTCACAGTGTGTGCTAACAATAAATAAATGAACAGTAATTTCCACAGGGCCCCTGCCAGCACTTTTAAAATTGGGATAGTGGCTGAGGTCATGCTGCTCTTCTGTACAAATAAGAAATGGCCGCCTTCGGGTTCTACAGATGTTTGGTGGATGTTGCATACATAACCTGATCCCAATCTACAGAACCATGCAAAAGGATGCATGAAAATCACAAAGCACAGTGTTACACAGATGCATCAAGGCTTTCAAAATATCACAGGAGACACATCAGACATGAAAATGGCTGTGATGAGTATACCAAGGACTATTCATGGTAAGGATGGCCATTTTTTGTCTTCGGGAGGAATTATATTTTAGAGAGCATTCAATTATTTTGGATTCCTGGATATTAACTTCTGTTAACAAGTCACATAGTCTGTAACATTTATTCCCTTGCCTTTGAATTGCAAGGGTTGCAGCAGGAGCGATGCTGGCACCTCTGCATCACTGCCTGGGAAGTTATGGTGGATTGGGCTAATAGAAATAGTAATGGACTCTGGAAGGAGGTTTTTGGTGCAGGCAAGGAAACTAGAGGAAGAAACCCTTAAAATCACCCTCTGACTTAAAAGGATAGGTCTGAAATCCTAGGAACATGGGTTATGGTTATCACTGGTTAGTAGCTTAGTGGCGATGCACTCTTTCATATACAGTACTCAAAAGTATGAAATCATACATATTAAATTTACAGTTTTGGTTAGAAACCTCTCATAACTGTAGCAATACAAAATACAAAGCATTTTAAAAGCAAACAATTAAAAAGGCATAACACTGCTGGCATCTAAATAACCTGGGAAATAACGTGTTTTTTTTTTAAAAGCATTCTTTGCAAGAGTTGTAGTGGGGATCACAGTCTCTGGCTGCTTGCTCCCTTTGCTCTGGAGGCTTGGGGGCAACTGAAGGGCTTAGGGGGCAAGCAGGAGAGGACTGGCGATGGGGGAGGCAGTAGATTTTTTAGTTTTTCTATTTTTGTTTTGACTGCAGGTGTGATGTCACACTCGGAAGTGATGTCACTTCCAGGTGTGATGTGGGGGGTATCATTTTTAACTTTGCCCCTGACTCCAGGGTGGCTAGCCTAACCACTGATGGTCTGTCATAGAAATCCCTGTATTTTATGTGTAATTCTGTGTCTCTTCGTGGTTTTAGGCATTTCCACCCCTCCCCCTGCAGCTTTTGTACCTCAAAAGGTGGCACAGATCCAAGTAGCCTGGGATCCAGCATATGCAGATCCAGCATAAATGCTGAATCCTGGGCCCCGCCCCCTGCTAAACCCCTGCCTGCCCATGGGCCCGCCTGCCCTCCCCCACACCAAATGCCTCCTCCTCGCCCTCCCCACGCCCCCCACAGACACCCATGCTGGCCTGACTTGGCCGGCACGAACTTACCCCTTCCTGTCAGAGTGGAGGCTAGATCTGTGGGCCGGCAAACCTCTGTACACCAGCCCCTGCTGACTCTGGAGGAGGCGCAAATGTGCTTTATGGCACATTTGAGTCACTCTGGGCCAGCGTAAGGAATGTACGCTGGCCCAGTGCAATCTCGGGATTGCACTCTAAGTCTCAGCAGTGTTACAGACCAATTGAAAGCCAACACTCTGAGTTAAAATGGGTGCCTGATATTACACAGTGCCTCAATGCTATCTGCTGGCTTTGGGTATGATTGCATCAGGTTTTCCCTGCAAGTCTTTCATGTTTGGATTATTGCACAATCCTTTATTTTCTAAAAGCCTTTTTTCCTAGTTATTTACCCTTTTGTGTTTCTCTCTGGTTAATTAGACTTTTAATAAACTTTTTACATTTTTATGAATATGCCTCATCCCTGATATAGGAGTACAGTGGATTGTCATGTCTCCACTCTGTAAGTGCTCTGTAGGTGAGAGTGATTTTGAACCCCGGAGGTTTGGTATTGTAGTAGGTGCTGGTGGCGGTTCTGCTCCAGGAGACCCTCTGGCTAGCCTGATCTCCTGGGTTGTCAACAGTGGATTCATTCTACCAAGGTTTTCTCCATTAAGCTGCGTAGGGAGTGAGTGTGCTAACCACTAGGCTGTACTGCCTTGGATCAGTGTGTGATCACTGGCAGCCACTGGGAGCTGAAAAAGTCAGTTTGTGGTGGGAGAAACAGACACGAACTTGCTTGCAGTATCTCTCGCCATCATTGTCACACTGACACTAGTAAACATCTTGAGACATCAGTGGTCCATTAAAACACATCATATCTCTCAAAGGGTAAAGTGTGTTCCTGCTCATTAGGCACCCAATGGCTCAAACAGAGAGACTGACAGAGCATACTTCTCATTTTTTCTCCTTTATGATTGCCTGTGTTATCCTCCTGTTATCCTGCTTGCTTGACCAACTGGGGGTGGCATTCTGCACATTTCTGCTGAAGAAATTGGTCTTGGAGCTGTTTCTCTCTTACATTTAGATCCCATTGCATTTGCTCAAAGAGCATGACAAAGCTTCAGGGTTGATGAAATCCCTTGGTAGATGGAAGAACGACTTGCACTATGGCTATTCCTGAAGTGAGAGGATGTGTTCAAATCATGCTGAGCTTACTTTAACTTCTCTCAAGGGGCAGGCAGGACTTGGCATAAGTAAACACTTATGTGTCCTCAATGTTGCAGTTTAAAACCCACCACTAACAGTCTTAGAATAACGCAGAGATGAGAGGATTGGTCTGGGAAGGGGGAAAATTTGGTGGAAGTGGTGGCCACTAATCCTGATCCCCTGCCCAGACCTGATTCTGCAGTGCAGGACCATGCAGACCTGCAGCAGCTATTTAGCTAGCACAGGTCCAAGTACACCCCCCCCCCCGCCAAGGAGGCTTACCCCCAGATAAGGGAATGATTTTAGTACCACTGCGTCATTGGAGGAGGGAGGATTGGATTGGGTCACAAGAATTGTGTTTACTTTCCTCTCCATTGTGCCAAAGTCTCTGGCCAGCACACATAATGCAGGTGAGGCTGAGTCAGCGCTGCTGCACCCTGCTGAGGGTAGGACTTGACCATAAGTCTCATTGAACATTTAAGTCTCATTGAATACTGCTTTGGGTCCCCTTAGAGGGAGAAAGGTGGGATAGAAATATGGTGAAAAATAAAAAATAAAAACATAGTCTTAATTCCAAGTAAACATGCCTAGAATTGCTCTGGCAGTGACTATAATGGCACAAGTGAGCAACTTCCTCAGTTCTAGGGCTGAATCAGAAATATACAAAGAGATGGACTGCTCATTTTTCATTTTTTAAGAAACATACTCAATATAATTGGCACTTTATCTGCTCAAGTCTGGCAGATGCCAACCTATGGTTTGAGGACGAACATCTTTTATAATATTTTTATTCTGAAATAGTTATTAAATGTGCTCTCTAGAGTTAGTCAGCCCTTGGGGGGAAAAAACTGGATAGATGGATTTATAAATAATGAGAGCTGGCTTTCAGCCCATAGTTTGGAGTTGCTTCACAAACACAGAAAGCAAAGCTCAACATCTTTAAAAATCTGACCTCATTATGGATTTGACCAGTCTGAAAATCTTAGTGCCTGCCCTTAAAAGAAAAAAAGAAGGTACACTAAATGTTTATGGTCATTACTAGCTAATGGTACTTTTATTCTGTTAGGGCAGGGGTGCTCAAAGTTTTTGGCAGGAGGGCCACAACATCTCTCTGACACTGTGTCGGGGCCGAATTAACATTTCAAATTTGAATAAATTTACATAAATGAATATATTAGAGACAGAAAATGAATGAATGAATTCAATCCAGTTTATGATTCCATCCACCCTAATAAGGGGGGGATCTTCATGCCAGTTTATGATCCCATTCACACACACACAAATGGAGGGGTGGATCTTCCACACTTTCACACACATATACTTGCCTGCTTACCTGCCCCCTCCTTCCCTCTCTTGGGCTGCCTGCCTGCTTGCCCAGCTGCATGCCTACCTGCCTGCCCATGTGCTGCTGCTGCTGCCTGCCTGCCAGCCCTCCCTCCCTGGGGAGGGAGACATAAGAACATAAGAACAGCCCCACTGGATCAGGCCATAGGCCCATCTAGTCCAGCTTCCTGTATCTCACAACGGCCCACCAAATGCCCCAGGGAGCACACCAGATAACAAGAGACCTCATCCTGGTGCTCTCCCCTACATCTGGCATTCTGACTTAACCCATTCCTAAAATCAGGAGGTTGCGCATACACATCATGGCTTGTACCCCATAATGGATTTTTCCTCCAGAAACTCGTCCAATCCCCTTTTAAAGGCGTCTAGGCTAGACGCCAGCACCACATCCTGTGGCAAGGAGTTCCACAGACCGACCATGCGCTGAGTAAAGAAATATTTTCTTTTGTCTGTCCTAACCCGCCCAACACTCAATTTTAGTGGATGTCCCCTGGTTCTGGTATTATGTGAGAGTGTAAAGAGCATCTCCCTATCCACTCTGTCCATCCCCTGCATAATTTTGTATGTCTCAATCATGTCCCCCCTCAAGCGTCTCTTTTCTAGACTGAAGAGGCCCAAACGCTGTAGCCTTTCCTCATAAGGAAGGTGCCCCAGCCCCATAATCATCTTAGTCGCTCTCTTTTGCACCTTTTCCATTTCCACTATGTCTTTTTTGAGATGCGGCGACCAGAACTGGACACAATACTCCAGGTGTGGCCTTACCATCGATTTGTACAACGGCATTATAATACTAACCGTTTTGTTCTCAATACCCTTCCTAATGATCCCAAGCATAGAATTGGCCTTCTTCACTGCCACCGCACATTGGGTCGACACTTTCATCGACCTGTCCACCACCACCCCAAGATCTCTCTCCTGATCTGTCACAGACAGCTCAGAACCCATCAGCCTATATCTAAAGTTTCGATTTTTTGCCCCAATGTGCATGACTTTACACTTACTGACATTGAAGCGCATCTGCCATTTTGCTGCCCATTCTGCCAGTCTGGAGAGATCCTTCTGGAGCTCCTCACAATCACGTCTGGTCTTTACCACTCGGAAAAGTTTGGTGTCGTCTGCAAACTTAGCCACTTCATTGCTCAGCCCTGTCTCCAGGTCATTTATGAAGAGGTTGAAAAGCACCAGTCCCAGGACAGATCCTTGGGGCACACCGCTTTTCACCTCTCTCCATTGTGAAAATTGCCCATTGACACCCACTCTCTGCTTCCTGGCCTCCAACCAGTTCTCAATCCACGAGAGGACCTGTCCTCTAATTCCCTGACTGTGGAGTTTTTTCAGTAGCCTTTGGTGAGGGACCGTGTCAAACGCCTTCTGAAAGTCCAGATATATAATGTCCACGGGTTCTCCCGCATCCACATGCCTATTGACCTTTTCAAAGAATTCTATAAGGTTTGTGAGGCAAGACTTACCCTTACAGAGACATACTGCAAGCTGGGCTGGGCTCCCCTTCCTCCTGATCTCTCTCTCTCTCTCCCTCCCCTGGCTCAGGTTGCAGGAGGGGAGGGGAGGGGAGGGGAGCCGAGCCAAACAGAGATGATCCCAGCCCAGCCCATGGGCTAGAAAGAAGAGACTAGCAGGCAAGCGCGCAGGGTCTTTTATAGTGGGAAGTAACACGAGACCTGCAAGTCTCACATTACCTTCCCACTATAAAAGGCCCTGCACGCCGGCTGGGCTTGTCTTTCCTTTGCTGCCACTGAGCTCAGCGGCAGTGAGGGAAAGCAAGGTGCGGAGCTCGCGTGGCAGACCAGCGCGGGCTGGGGTGAGGGCCGAGTGCCCATTGGAGGTGGGAGGGGCCCCTGGGGGCCGGATGGGGACCCGCAGTGGGCCGCAAGTGGCCTGCAGGCTGGGATTTGGCACCCTTGTGTTAGGATAATAATTGTTGGAGTTGGTACAACTCCATCTGCTGTCCAGAGGGGGCAGGATGTTGTCTGAAGGGGTCAAGCTATGGCCCAGTGAATCTGACCTTTCTACCTGTTCTCTCTGTGATCCTTGTGGGGTGTGGCCCTAACCCTTTATCCTTCCCTTCTCCTCTGAGCACTTCCTCTTGTCCTCTGACCACTGACCTGTTAAGATGGCGCACACCAGGGCTCTGATGCCCAGGCCATCTTGAGCACAAGGCATGCAGGGCAAGGCAGCTCCAGGGCCTTGCTGTCTCTAAGTGTTAGCTGAACCCCCGATCCTAATCAGATGTTGTAAATATACACTCAATCGAACTGTGAGTAAATAACTTCTTTTTTGCAACTTTAACAAGCCATTGCCTCTTTGTCTTTTTTATTGCTTAGCAGTCAGCCGGGTGAGGGAGGTTCCCTGGGGTGATACCCAAAAAGGGGGGGGGGTCTGCTGCTTAAGCTACTCTGCTTCCCCCCCAAAGAGGAAACTATTTTTAATTTCCTCCAACAATAATTAGGTGTGCTGCATTCTATCTCAATGTATAATGATGACCAGCTCCCTTCTGTATCTACATGCCTATAGTTTTGTGAACTTTATTTGTTGAAATGTAGTATCTAAATATTAATAGTAATAGTAATAATTCTGTAGGTGCAGCTGAACATTGTAAGAAACACAGGGGTACTTCACCAAATGACAGCCCAGCTTGAGATCCTACTTCCTAACATGCAGTCCCATAAACCTTGTGTTCTGTGTGTTTCAAGTCTTCATTGCTTCACTCCCCATCATTGGATACCATTGACAGGGACAAAACAAAAACTGCTCAGCATAAAAACATGACATTAAGGGCACCAAATAAGATGGACTGTCTTTTATGAAAGGGAGGCAGGAACTTGATATAGGACTACCATTTTGGGCAGCAGCCTTGTGTCTCTTACAACATATAGTTATGCCTTTTGTGACAGCTCTCATTCTTTATGCTATACCTTCCTAATTGTAGAAATGCACCTTATATTTCCACTTACCCTGCACATGCCCAATCTTATCTGATCTCGGAAGCTAAGCAGGGTCAGGCCTGGTTAGTACTTGGATGGGAGACTGCCTGGGAATACTGGGTGCTGTAGGCTTATACCATAGTCTTTTGAGACTGAAGGTTGCCAACCATTTGGGTGAGAGAAAAACATTTCCCCTTCTTTTTGGACTCTGGAAAATCCATTTTCTTGGATCCCACCAGTAAAAAAACACTGCTGCTTTTGTATAAGGCTAATTTAAAGGACTTTTCTCCTTTACTGTTTTTGTTGTTAGCAAGGGTTTTTCAACAGAAGTATTTTAATCATGCAAGCCCAGCCATGTGCAATGTGCTTTATCAGTGGCAAAGCAGGTGCTGTATGGCAACCAGTTCACCAACAGTCTCAGCCCAGTGTCTGAGTCCAGTAGATAAACTCAATATTTCCCATAATGACTTCACCATCCTGGGCTTGCAAACAGAAAGCCTGTTCGCTTGGGAGCATAACCAGATGGGAAGCCGATTTGTTAGGCAAATTCCTTGATGGTTTGTGATGTGTGGAAATGGTGAAAAGGAAAACAGGTTGCTCTTTGGCTGCCACTGTCTTGGAGAGGATAATTTTTAATTCAAGGATTAAAATGAGAAATGACAGCTCTTTTCTTTTCCTTTCCACTGCCATCCCTTTAAATTTCAGTTTAGCATTTGAGAACAGGAATGTGAAAGGGAACTCAGTGAGGAGTGAAAGAAAAAGGAGAAACAGCAAGAACAGTGGATTTTTTACGTTTAACATTTACAGTGCAATCCTAACCAACTTTCTAGCACTGGCATAGCTGTGCCTGTGGGGCATGTGCTGCATCCTGCAGTTGGGGGGCAGTCATGGAGGCCTCCTCAAGATAAGGCAATGTTTGTTCCCTTACCTCGAAGCTGCATTGTCCTTATGTCAGAGCTGGAAAATGGGTTAGGATTGTGCCCTTAAGGCTTTATGCTTAGTTGCCAATATACAGTAGGCCTCCCACTTTAATTGGGTTCACTTTATGGTGAACTCTCTCTTCATGTTGGACCATCCATGGCTGGCATACATTTTGGTGTTGTGTCACACTTCTTACAGAGCTATACACACAGAGCTAGCCCAACCATGAGACCAACTGAAGTGGTTGCCTCAGCAGCAAGTTGGTGGAAGAAGCCCATCTAAGTCCACCTACTTCTTCCACTGCCCCACCTTAGTTTTCCATTCCCTGGCTTGAAAAGAAAGAGAGGGATAGAGAGGGCAAGGTAAGGTGAAGGAGAGGAGAATGCTGAGCTAGAACACTGTAGCATGGGAGGAGCAGGGGCTGGCACATCATCGGGTAAGGGGTGGCAGCTTTTGGCATGCTGCCTCAGACTTCAGGAGGTCTTGGGCTGGTCATACAACTCTATGAATATCTAGGATTATTTTTGTTCTACTTATATGACTGAGAGTCCAGTCTTCATCAACTCTGTAGCACCAATGAGGCCGTGCCAGTGGGCTTGTGCTGCATACTGGAGAGGGTACTGCATAGCATACTGCATACTATACTCCTCAAAGTAACTTTTGTTCCCTTACCTCAGGGCCGTATTGCAGTTGCATTGATGCTGGAAAGATGGTTAGGACTGGGCTGTGAATATACTTATTAATGCATTTGTCATATAGAAAGGCTTTCAAAAATTCCCTCAAGTCAATCACTGTCTTTGTAACTCAAGGTGAACTCTTTTGTACTATTGTGTCTAACTGAATCCACCTTTTTCCTTTGTTGGGTTGTTCTGGCACATGGGATTGCCCCATTTGATCTTTACACTGTGAGGTATAGGCAAATGAGACTGAGGGTGCAATCTCAACTAACTTTCCAGCATTGAAGTAAGGGCAGTGCAACTCCAAGGTAAGGGAACAAACATTGCCTTACATTGAGGAGGCCTCCATGAGTTCCCCCCACAATGCAGCACCACTGATGGAGTGAGTGTTGCATGCTCTGATGGGGGGTGAGACCAGACAGCTTGTGAAAGGTAAGTTAAAATATTTTTTACTTACCTCCTAGTAGGCCGCTAGCTATTTTACTGGCATAAGTCTGAGGAGTCTCAGTGGGCAGGTCTGGGCCAGGAAGGATGGATAGGCTCTGGCATGCATAACTACCACCATGATCCACTCCCTCCCACCCTCAAACCAACCCCAGATCAACTCCCTGCCCCAATACTCCCTGAAATGCCTCCTGCACCAGCTTACCTGCATTGATGGAGCTTCCAGGTGGTTCTGGAGCAGTCATGGAGCCTCTGGCCATTTCTGCCAGCAGCTCCATAGTGCACAACGGTGGTATGACATTTGCTCCATTGCTAGATGACTTACAGCAATGGATCACTAGATCCGCTGCCCTAAGTTGTTAGGTGAAAATCCCCTTTTGCCTTTTAGTTGTGACTTTCTATCTGGTTATGTACTATGGACTAAGTGTCTCCTACATTCAACAATCAGGTCAAGTCACAAGCTTACACAACCTCCACCTCCCTGTGGTTACACATATAGGCATCTTAAATCCACCTCCCTATGAAGAAGTCTGGCATAGTAAATCATTGTTTAAGTGTCTCCTACATTACTGTATTCATTGTATTGTTTTAACTCAATCACTGCTTAAGTACTGTATGCAAACTGGAACTGCCTTCTGTGTGTTGCTGACTCATTGTATTGTTTAAGTTCCCCCAGCTAGGAAGCCAGCCATTAGACCCCATTGAATTTTGCTGATAAGGGACATCCTGATCTTTTCAATGTTTACCCTGCTGTGTGGTAGTAAGCAAGCTACCATCCAGCTCAGCACGTTTTGCAAACCCCTTTTTAAGAGAGGGCTTCCCCGCCACATGCTCTCTCTCTGGCTCCCCCTCCAAGGACCAACACATCTGTGTTGTGTCAGAGGGTCCTCCACACAGGACTCTCCCCCCCATTCAACTGCTCTACAGGACAGGTAACTATCTTGCGCCTGAAACTCTTTCCCTTCTTTCCCCCCCTTCTCTCCCCATCTTTAGTCAGCAAGTGGGTTTGGCAGTCCAGGGACCCCTAAAATCCTTCCCTACAACCTTTCCTTTTTCTAATTTCCTCGGATGCACCAAATACTGTCCACACGCAACCACCATGAAAGCTAGGTACACTGGATTCAAGTACTAGGACCAAGAAACATATACTTACCATTTTTCCATGTGCATTATGTTTACCTTTGTGCTTCTGTAATAAAACTATAATCTTTTATTAAAAGTTATCTTTCTCTCCGTCTCCTCTTTAAGCAAAAGGGAATTTCTCTGCATTACGCCATCTTGTTATCCAGCCTGCGATCCTAAGTTTCCAATAAGGGCAGTATAATAATTCCCCTAAACAAAACAGCCCTTTTGGTAACAAAGTCCCCCAATGGAATGGGGGAAAACTCCAACTGCTCATTACACCACAGTGGCTCTCCAGTTTGACAAAAGTGTAGTTTACATGGGTAAATCTACAAATGCAAAAGCAGCTGAATGACTATGCCACTAAAGTTCAGAATTACCCTTACTGCAGTAATGGACTTAGTGGTTGGGATACTTTAAGGCTAAGCCCATTCTGGAGTAGAATCCATACAGAATCTGCTGAGGTCTTCATTGAAGCCTAGGCTACAGCCTGTGCAACATGGATTGGATCCTTCCTGCCACATATATCCTGGAATATCTCCCTGAACCTGTATGGCAGTTCTCTGCTCACTCTGAATGGGTTATCTGAGTTGTTCTCCACAAACAGAAGTCACTGCTTCAATCTAAATTTAACCCATATTTAGAAGTTTTGCACTGGTAAGCAGTTTGGTTGTTTCTGCTTGTAGCAAATAAAACAGATGACCTATTTGCTATTAGCAGGTTGTTCACAAAGACTGGCGTATGTGTTTGAGTGTGTGTAAGAGAGAGAGAGAGAGAGAGAGAGAGAGAGAGAGAAGCATGCTCATTGCAAGCACAAACAACATTTACAGAAAAATATTTAAGAAAGCAAATGCAGCCATGCCAATAAGGTGTGCACTGCATCCTGTGATGTTGGGAGCAGTCAAGAGGCCTCCTCAAGGTAAGGGAAGGTTGTTTCCTTACCTGGGCTGCATTGGTGCTAGAAAGTTGGATTGGACTAGGCCCTCTGTCAGCAATTTCAACCAATGTCAACCCCCAGTAAGTAGAAGTGTTTGTTTCCAGTGAGTAAGAGCCCAAATCTTACAGCCCAAATCTTACTGAGCACAATGGGGTTACTTCTGAGTAAAAAAAAAGAACACAATTTTCGAACACCTCTACCATTGAGGTCAGTGAACACAGGCAAAGCTTTGTAATCTTCCCTGATCTTCAGCAAAGGACATCTGTGTGGACACTTGATGTGGATATTGAATCAATATCACAAAATACACATAGGGCTGAATTTTTAGATTTGGCCTCAAATCCAAAGGCATACATATCCAAATGTTCTTCATGTATACTCTCTTTCCCTAGAAGAGTTTTCCAATTAGAAGCTGCCCACACAATATCCCCAAACAACTCTTTAAACTCCCTTGAGTAGAAAAACAAACACGTTTTGGGGAATCAGAGTTTAGAGTGAAACTGTTCCTAGTGCAAGCATGGTATTTTCTCCTGGACTTTTTGCTTCTTATAGCAAGAACAGAACACTTATGTCTTTAGGGCCAGTTAAATGTTTTATGTCCTAGCCCTCCTCTCCTCCTTGTCTGCCCCATAACTTGACACTCTTTTGTAATAAGGTGACATGTAAATCTCAATAATAACAGCCTAATCCTATGCCAGAGTGTGCTGCCAGCCACAGTGCTTTGCTCTTGGGATGCCACTGGACCTTGTCTTGCCTACTGGAGCAGGTAAGGCAGGGCAGGGAGGGGGAAGAATGTGGTGTGGGGTGGAAGGGGGTGGATACGGTGGCAATGGTGTACATTGAATCCTATCCTCACTTTTGGCAGCCTCTCCGCCCCGTATCTCTTCTCAGAATTCTGCCAGCTAAATCTCTGGCAGAGGTCAGAGGAGACACAATGCAGAATGGAGGCTTATTTAGGGGTAAGGGGATTTAAATCCCTGTTCCCCTCTGAAGTCTCCTGATCTATCCGACCACTGAATACAGTGCACAGCTTTTCAGAGCACCTGCACCAATGGATGGTGGTGAAGGTGGTAAAAGAATAGATTGGACTCTCAATAAAATGCTATGTATGGATTCTGGTGGAAAAATAGAATGGAATTTCAACATAATATATTTTAAGAACATGACCATAAGAAGACCCTACTTGATCAGGCCATTTAGTCGATACTCCTGTATCTCACAATGGTTCACCAGATGCCTCTGGGAGCTCTCAGACAACATGATACTTGCTGCCACTCCATAGCATCTGGCATTCAGAGACAGGCTACCTCCAAAACCAGAAAGTTACATAAATAACCTGCTCGTAACCTGTGATGGACGTTTCCTTCATAAATCTATCCAATTCCCTTTTAAAGGCATCTAACCTAGGTGCTATCACCACGTTCTGGAGAAAGGTGTTCCACAGATTAATTGCATGCTGATTAAAGAAATATTTCTTTCTGGGTAAAGAAATATATTTTATATTGCACATAAGAACATCTCTACAGAGAGAGAGAGAGAGAGAGAGAGAGAGAGAGAGAGAGAGAGATTTTGTCTAGCTTGTTATGGATCATTAATCTCACATGCAAGTTATGTTCAGAGTAGATTACATGCAGTTGTACAAAGTGACCCTATAGTAAATGTATCATGAGCATTATGAGATCTGATCCAATTCAAAAGGATGGACTGGTAAAAGCTGTGCCTCTATCACATGATTTGATCAAACAAAGAATGTTGTTATTTTTAAAAAGGCCCTGAATGAACTGTCCCATTTCCTGCAGACACAAAGCCAATGTATGAGGTATTCATTTGCTGAATGAGTATAGAAAAGCATAATGGGATATAACAGGTAGTTCCCAATACAAAGGGTAATCCTATGTAATCAAACTCCATGTTAAAAGATGTAATTTCTTCAAGGCCATTAAAAAAAAAAAGTGGTCAAAGCTTTGTGAGGAAGCTCTCATGTTTGTCTCTTAGATTAAAGCCCCCCTCATCCCACCCTCCCCACAGCCCCCCATCCCCCCATCTTCCAAATGAATGTGTTAGTACAAACTACCATGACTACATCTAAGAACAAGCTAGCTAAAATCTACAGTCAGTGCAGGGCCATTCTCCAATCAGTGTCTGTTTTACATAAAGGGAACTGTTGTCTCCCCTCCACTCTCCAACTTTCTTTACTTGGCTTCTCCTATTTAATGTCTACATCTTGTTCAGGAACATGAAAGGTTGATTATCTTATTTTAAATTTGGTGGTTACCACTACTGTACTGCTGCCTCTGCAGAAAATTAAGCAGGCAAAACAGCTGCAGAACTAGAAGGTAGAAGGAAATTTACCTGTAGGCCAGAAGTGGATGGTAGCTACTAGGGACAGAGTGAATTCAAGAGGTTGATGATGAATAGGAGAAGGCTGCTCCATTCAGGACTTGGGACATCATTCATTCATTCATCTCATCTCATGAGAAAAACCGAGCTTTGACTGACTGGTTTTATAGAGTGGCTTCTATGACTTACTTACGCAGTGGTTGTTGAAGTAGAATGCCTATCTTGTAGGTGGCTACATGTTCACAAAATATGACCTAGTTTTAAAATCATAGTCCAGCACAGAACCTTTCACTGAGGGTGCATTTCTGTGGGGCATTGGGGAGGGAATTACATGTTCTCTTTTTACACATTCAGTCCTTGCAGTTACACAGTTTCTTTGTTTGTTTATGCTGCATTAATCTAATGTTCAGGGGTACTTCAGGGGCTGGTATCTGTTATACTGTAATATCTGTGTTGGGAGACATTTTTTTTTCCAGGTTTCTGCTCTAGAACTGAAGTTGGAGATATGGGAAGCCCCATGTAACTGCACCCTAAATCCTGAATTACATTTGTCAGAAAAAAGTGACCAAGGTAGAATCTGAAAAAATATCTGAACTCCAGGGTGTCACAAATCTCAGTAGCCTTATTACTCGGATAACCATTTTTCTATAGTACTGATGGCTATAAAAGGGAAGGGCTCAGTTGCAGAGCATCTGCTTTACATATAGAGTCCAAAGTTCAATCCCTGGCATTTCTAGGTAGGGAAGAGAAAACATTTCTGCCTGAAACCATCCAGGGCTGGTCTGTGTTATCCATACTGACCTAGACAGACCAGTGGTCTGATATAGTGTAAGACAACTTCCTGTGATGTATGCACCCCAGGCAATGCAGTGGTGGAAGCATTTAAACATCTTTATGATACCTCCCCTTGTTTCTATTGATCTCTTAATGCAAACATACTAATGGTGACCACTTAGGGTCCTAATCCTGTTCTACTGGCAGAAGTGCTACTGAGACGTTGGAAATGCCACTGCAACAGCACATGCAATGAGGCTGCCAGTACATGTTTGGCAGCTGGGTGCACCAATGGAAGAGTCATCCACCACCAGTGCTGGTAAGTTAGTAATGGGGGTGGGTGGTGGGAGGGAAAGGATGGGGTTAGGGTTAGTTTTTGGAGGAACATGGAAGTGTCTGGTCAAGGTGGATCCCAGCAACACCAACATCTGCCAGGATCCTTCCCCTGTTCCCTCTCTCTTACTCTCCTTGGCTTAGTGATGGCAAAACGGCTGGTGCAGATCTGAGGAGACCCATTGGGGCAGAGAACTCTGCAACCACACCCCTGCAAGATGCAGTATGCTCTCTAATGGCAGGGGGTGGGGTTAGTTAGGATTAGGCTGCAATCCTTGACACACTTCCCTGGGAGTACACCCCATTTACATCTGGGTAGACATGCATAAGACTGTGCTGTTACTAATCTGCTCACAATGTATTTTGAGAATACACAGGCTTACAGGGAGGATGGCCTGCCTTTAATTAGAAAGATCCCTAATAAAAAAAGTGAACAAAAACGATCAGAAACAATGCAGCAGTTTTAATATGCAAGCAATTCAGTAACACATTTGCACCTTTAATGCCCATGTGGTCAGCAAATGTTAATTCATATTTTTTTTGGGGGGGGGGGGGAACCACAACCTAAGCTTCGGAAGAGCTTTTTCATGGCTGAGAACAGAAGCCGTGGCTGTATAGTTTAGGGATTCAATAATATTTTTCCTGAGGACCAATCAAAGGTGAATTGCAAAGGCTGAATGAACAGTTAGTAAAGCACCAATACCTGTGCTAATTGCCCATGGCAAAGAAACTGCTGGGACCATTTGGCAGAGAAATAATGTTCTAGATATTGAAATTATATTTGGGCTCTGTGAAACCCTCCTGTGAAATCTATGGATGCGCTGGAGGTAGACTGAGAGGCAGCTCCACCAATATGTGAATCAGAATATCAGAAACTTAAAAATGAATCCAGGCATGAAATGCAAAACTGTACACATCCTATGGACATATTATAGCTAAGACAAAGTAACCAAGAAAATTTTTCAGGCACAGAGGCTGACATTTTAAATTTGTGGAAACAAAAATTTTCTTTTCTCTTATAGTCCTGACAGCCTGAGTACTCGGGGTCCAATCCAGATCTTCATGCACCGGCTCAGCGCCAGTGCACACTGTTGCAAATGTGCCGTAAGGAATGTATGCAAGCCTTACTGTGGGCCCAATGCTGGAGCTAGCCCAGCACGAGCCCGTGCTGGGCCGGCTCCAGTGCTGCGTCTGCAGTCCGCCACTTAGTGCTCCATGTGAAACGCCTGAAGTGGAGAGGTGGGGGGAGGCATTCCAGGGTGGGTGGAGGGTGGGGGAAGGCATGGCAGGGGAGGGAGTGGGAGGGGGTGGGACTGGTGGAGCTCAGCTCTGCCAGATCTGAAGCCCCATGTTGGGCCATGCAGTCCAGCACAGGACTCCTTGATTCTGCGCCGGCTAAAGAGATTGAATAGCCCCATTGTGGGGCTACTTCCCTTCCTTGGGTGCATCTCCAGCAGAGCGGACGATGGCTGCCTGGCACACTCAGGATGCCTCAGTGGCCAGTTTGGCAACAAGAAAGCCCCATGCGCTGGGCAGCTCAGGATTGGACTGCCCATAAAGAAATCTTCATTTATAGACAGCAATCCAGAGAAAGATACAGCGCAATCTTGTATATGTTTACTCAGCAATAAGCCCCAATTTATTTCATATAGCTTATTCCCAAGTTGCAGCCTCACAGCACAATCCTGTTCTGGCAATACACTGGTTCAGCAGTTGCTACGCTGGTGTGAGCCATCCTAAAAGCACTAAACAATGACTCAGTAGCAAGCAGCACTGGTGAGTCTGCCTGCACCAGCCTGCCAGCGTGGAATCTGAGACCCTGACTGCTGGTGGAGGTGTATTTCACGCTAACCAGTGCAGGAGTTGGGAGAGGGTGGCAGGAAGGCCACAGAGGGGGTGTTTCTCAGTGGGTGGAGGGCAGAACAGGGGCAGGATCAGCGGAGGCCTCCTCCACCATATCCCATCCTCCCTCCTAGGCCAGGCAGCCCTACATGGGGCTGTTCGGACTTTTGCTAGCTGGTGAAGATCCGAGAAGCCCCGCAGGGAAGGCTGGGGCATTACTCGCAGTAAGGGGAAAATATCGCTTTACCCCGAGGAGACCTCCATTTGCCTCCTAACCTGTGCTGGATACAGCACAGGCCACACAGCCTAGCTATGCCAGCGCAGGTTAGGCTTGGGTTGTCAGTTATATACTTTCACTGAAATAAAGAGGACTCCGAGTCCCCTTTGATTCAAACGGGATGTAAGTACAACTTACTTTTCCTGGAATGGGGCAAATATAGGTTTACTGCAGTTTATCTGATAAAATTACCAGGTTTACTGCAGTTTATCTGATAAAATTACCAATCTACTATATAACTAGATTACAATGAACAAAACTTATCCTTATGTGTTTTTTGTAAATAAAAGATACAATGGAGCTAAGAATTTAAGCAGAAAGCTTTTGATATGAATAAAATCACAATTTACATCAATGAGAAATGCCAAATTTAAAGCCAAAGCAGGATTTTTTACACTTTGTTTTTGCATTTCTGTACATTTTCCATTTCCACCTCCTGTAATAATAATATTTAATTGGATTTTTTTTTATGCTGGTCTCCCAGTGGCCTACTTTACCGCCTTTCTTGAGTGCTATTTGCAAATAACTAGCTGGGATTTAACATAATGGTAACTTTATCTTGTATATGCTTTCCTTTAACATTATATGTAGATTTGTCATTATTCATCCAGTTGTAGCCAGTGGTTGCAAGAACATTCCAGCTATTTTAAAATTTTCTGCTGAAGCTACTGGGGGTAAATGCCTAGAAGACTGGAGCCAGTGTGTAATTCCGAATCAATTTACAGCACAAGAGCTTAACCTAAAAATATTAACTTGTTTGGAAAATAGCTATTCAATTATTGGGACATATCAATGGTCTGTCACAAGGGACCTGTCTTCAATAGCAGCCAGTGATAAGATATGTTAGTGGTTCCAAAACTGGTGGGTCATGACCCACCAGGGGAACCGGAAGCAGGGCATTCTCCATTAAGGGGAGTGACCCTCCTCCAATGGCAGCAAAAGTGCTACAGAGATTGCAGTGCTGACACTGCCAAGGGGCTTATTTCTGACCTTGAGCTGGCCTCCTGCAAAGTTCTAGAGAGGCTTGCAGCCCCCTCCAATGGCTTCTGTAAACATTCCTTATCTCCGATCAGCAGCTATTGCCTTTTTCGTGACTTTGAGGACATCAGAGGGGGTTGCAAGCCTTCAGGACCCTGCAGGAGGCCACTTCTGTCCCCAAGGTAAGAAATAAGCCCCTTGGCAGTGGCAGCGCTGTGATTGTTGCAGCGCCGTTGCTGCCTCTCTCTCTGCCTTCCTCCACACCCACGCAATACTGACTTGATTCACAACTCCCATGTAGGAGTTTGGGAACCACTGGAAATGCAGAATAACCACTGGGAAGTGTGCAATAGGCAACGTCTGTTGCCACACATCATTTCCAGTAGTCTGCATATAATCACTGCAAGGAGATATGTGCCCTGATTGATCTTCTTGGATAATAATCAAAGTTGTTGCTGTCTTGTCTGCTGGGAGGTTTTTTGTTCTCTCCCCCCCCCCAAATGAAGAAAGTTATTTTGTTGATCAGTGAATTCCTGAATCAATAATGTACTTCATAGGAAAAAAACAAAAAAAAACAAACCCTTTTCTAGTAAGCTTATGGCATATAAATGTTACTTGGTTTTTCTGTAGTATGACTCATAAATGCTATATGGTGCTCAATGCCGAAGGGGGAGGCATGTTGTTATTTCAAAGATCACAGCTACCTAGCAAATGTGCTACTGAGATGATGGATGAGTAACTGAGATGTTGAAGTCAGAATGCTGGTGTTGTTTATGGGAGTGGCGGTGACAGTGAATTTAAAAACGCTCCAGTATGCTGCAGACAATTGTGAGACTGCACTTCACTCTTTTGTGAAGTGTTGGTAATAAATTTTTTTTTTAAAATTGGACTTTGCAGCTTCTTACAATTCATTTGGAAATGGGACATAGGCGAAGATGTGGTAAGATGGTGTAACCTCACTACTTCTCTTTCATATTTAGAACATTCAAAAAGATGGGTGCTAATTTAAAATCTTTACATCAGTTGTGTAGGGAGGCATGCAAGATACTGCGAAGTTGGCACTAACCATATGAATGCTCTTGGATATGCTGAATTACTTGAAACTTAGCAGGGAAAAAACGGACACAACGGTTTGAGAATTGATTCAATATGTCAGGAATCGGGTGGGTAGAAAAGGAAAGAAGAAATCAGTGTGAAGACAAGATGAGGCACCATATTTTTTAAGAATGAACTGTCTTATTTCATCCTACTTTTTCATTTTTTACTTCATCCTACTGTTTCATCCTGGTTCACCCTACTTATTGAATTGATGGAGAATGACCCAGCTCAAGATCAACGGTGACATAAAACATATACTGACCTGGAAAAGGATTGGGAAGTGTGGGTAATATTTTCTCTAAGGGGTGAGAAAAAACAACAAAACAATAAGCAACATGCACTTTCCACATCCAGCAATCAGCACTTACAAATCTGAAGGCCCCCCGCACACGAAATTGCTTTGACTCAAAAGAATATGTGCTCTGCACCAAGACATCTAAATACATGACAGCACCCATTGGAATGGGCAGTGAAGATCAATCAGAAGAAGACACCTAACTGAACAGACAATACTGTATACAGAACGTAAAGGGAAATGTGATTCCTCAACTGAGGCTACATATGCTTGAAGGGCATGATTTGCTTTCCAGACACTATCCATTCAAAACCCTAATGCCTGAAGTCAGTTCCTTGACTGTATCTTTTGCCTGGTCCATTTTGCTGAGGATTCTATAGTGTTTTAACATGTGCTGTTGTCTGTGTGCACTGTGGCAAAGTAATTCTAGAAATTATTCTAGACTTCATACAAATAGCCAGAATACTGAAGAGTCAGCAGTAACATCTTGCTTGTAAAATCGATTTTATGGGAGGTCAGTAAGTTATAATGTTTAGTGAAGGTTAACAAGTGATAACATCCAAGGCTCCCCATTGAACTTTTGCTGTCACTGAACACTGTTTACTAATACTGCATTTTTATAACCTACATTTGGATCTCCAGAGCCTTTACATACACAAGGTGATTTCAAACATCACCAGTGAGAATTGTGGATTTCACTGACCACTTTGAAAGCAATGAAAGTCCATAGTATCTGAACATATGACAAAGTGGGCATTTTCTCACCGGACTTATGAGGAAATAACTCATTCACAGTGCAAATTTTGCAGATAGCACCACTGTAAATTACATGAATGACTCCCAAGCAAACAGCATGTTCATCTATCTACAACCCCAGTCAGCTGGAATAACTTCTTACAAGCTACCATCTGAATTAGGCAGGTGTCTGACTTTACTGGCTGGGAAACTGGGGTTAAAGTGCAGAGATACTTGTACTGTATAGAAAGAGAGAATAGAGTCCATTTTCAAGCAGATCAATTCTATGCACATTTGGCCATAATGCTGAATCTGCATTAATCTAATCTCAAGAAGGGACTCAGCTCAGACTAAAGAAGAGATAACAGCTCAGACTTGTTTGCATTTGCCTGAGTTTTAATGGAAATGGGCAAACTCCTCTTGACTTGGTATGCAATTGATAATTTGTTCTTTAAAGCTAATTTTTGAGCGTAGTTGTGAATCTGAAAATCTGGCTACACTTTAGTGATGTTATCATGCCCACTGCAGCCTTCTCATACTATAAACCCTGCTATGTCACCCATTTCTCTCCTACAGTGAACCTTGCAGTAGTGGCAGGTAAACTGTGGGACAGGAGGAAGATCTCTTGGAGACCTCTGTGCCAGGCATACCTCCCTCCACAGCAGCATCTTAGGCACCAGAGAGCCTGGAAAGCTAGTTGCCCAGGGAGTCTGAGCCAGTAAACTTACATGCCCATGGCAACTATATTTCCCAAGCTCCCTTCTACTTAGAATGCTGATATTGCATTGCTTGAGCTGTCAGTGTGAGAAGCCTTACACAGAAACCCACCAAAAAGTTCTGTCTAGCTGCTGATACTGCCCTGCAACAGCCCTGCAGTTTGGGGGAAGGGAAGAGACAGCCAGGCAATTTGGAGCAAACCCCAACACAAGTCAGGCCTGAATTCAGAAGAGTTTCGGCTGCCCTGGTATTGTTATGAGGCTTTCCAGATTGGGGGGAATTCAGATTCGGAACTTCCCCTTTCTGCATTCATTTCTAGGGCTGCCAGCTCTGACTGAAGCTATTCCTGTATGTATTTGTCCCCAAAATGATGTAATGCCATTGTGCCAGGGAAGTCTTGTTAGATCTCCAGGATTTCATTAGCCATCTGGAGACTGATGCTGATTCCTGGGGATTCCAGGTCAATCCTGGAAGGCTGGCAACCCTATTCACCCATCACTGGTGTTAACATAATAAACTTATGCAACTTGCATCAACTCCAGGCAGCAGAATTGCTAGCCAAGTTAATGTATGCCAGATGTCACTGCTGTGCCTATGGGACCTGCATGAAGCTCAACACAGGTTAAAACAGTTCCTGGAAGATCTTTCAGGGTATCCATTGGCCATTAGTTGTTCATAAACATCTTCAGCCACTGACAGTGCAATGTCCTTTACACAGAACACTCCACGCTTTTATAATCTGACTTGTTGGGAATTCTGTAAGCCAATCAGCATACAGGAGGTAAAATACATCCCTGGGACTAATGACAGGTCTCTCTGCACTAACTGCCTTAATGGGAGCGTTTGAAGTCACAGCAGGCACTGGAAGATATTGCCTTTTTGCTTGGAAAATACACAGCTAGGCTGGAACTTAGTGTTTATGTAGCAATGGGGGCCCATTGTTCTGGGAAAACAGTCAGCTGCAGTGACAGGATTTCCTTGTTATTTAGTGTGCTTAAATAACATAAGCCCATTACCTTTCTCTTACACAGTTGGTGAGACACTTCTTCACAAGCAGTTATTCTACAGTGTTCTCTCCTCATTACCACGTTGCTTTGTAGAAAACTGCCGTCACCTCTCCCTTGCCTGCTGTGAACCCTTCTTACCCCACCTTCTTGTGCTGCCTTACTAATTCTACCTTGTCTTGTTACTCTCTGTGATACTATAGCTCCACAGAAAATGTTTTATACAACCACAAAGCAAGACGCAGGTTAAACACAGTTGGCTTGCCTCAGAGTCCATTTGTTAAATCCCAAATGAGGGCTGATCTACACAGTACAGTCACCACATGAAGACTGCTTCAGTTCGCTCCACGTACCCTCTGGCTCTGTGAATTGAGCCAATCATATGCAGCACAAGGAGTGGGAACTTTTCTCCATGCCACCACTGACTTTTTGGTGACTTGTGTGATAGTGTGGAGAAAGTCACCAAGTTCACAAAGCAACTGCTCCACTCAAACAACTTGCCATGTTATATTAGCTACTATGGGGTGAGGAGTGGTGGGTGAGATTGCCCCAGTTTGAATCACATTGGATTGGAAACAAGCAGAGCTGTTTGCCAAAAGAACAATTCCCTTAGCCCTGCCTCCCCAATACATCCTCCTACTCCAATTCACTGTGCCTGCACTTCAGTAGCAGAGGTAGCTAGCAAACTGAAGGAAGGGAAGAAAGTTTCTGTCTCCCCCCTTCCCACCCCAGAACCTGTAATGCTCCATAGCGTCTACACCAGGGGTTCTCTACCAGTGGTATGTGTACCACTGGTGTACACCAGGGCAGTGTTGGGTGGTACATGCAGCACCTACTGCCTGGCAGTGAGTCCAAGATGGGAGCTTCCAGTGGTGGTAGGAGGCTCAGCCCAGCGGGCAGAACTTTAGTGCATGGTTGTCGAGTGTGAGAAAAAGCCCATCCATGCACTCTGAGCCTCTTACTGACCTTGGAAGCTCCCATCGAAGTCACCAAACCTATAAGCAACTGCTGATGACATCATCACCAGTTACTTCAGTGGTACCTCCAAGTGCAGCAAAAAGTGCTATGTCGGGGAAGCAGCACTGAGAAACTCTTTTCTCCGCTGTTAGTAGCCCTTGGGAAAACTGTATCAGGCACCAGAGGAAGGGAAGGGTGTTTGACCACCCTTTCCTAATCCCATGGCTTCTCACTGCTGATGGAGTGCCAGTATGAAAAGTCAGGTTAGAGAGCAGGAGGGTTTGGGGAGATTAATGGATGGGAAAGTGGTCTGGAGCAGGTTGGCTAGGATGGGTGAAAATGCAGAATTCGTCTATGGTTGCATTAGCACCCAAAAAAGAGAAGAATTCAGGGTTGTATTGCTTGCCTTGAATTTCAGATGAGCATTGCAAGCCCCCAATACTTTTATTTCTTCCCCTGGAAAAGAGTGTCTTGGAAACATCACTAGTGGTTTCAGCTGCCATGGCGAACAATTTAAAAAGGCATTCACCTGGTGGCTGTTACGTGTGTACCTGGATTCATTCCTACAATCTGCCCAGCAGATGAGAAATAATGTTCTTTTAGAGCAGCCATTTTCAACCGGTGTGCCACGAGTGGTCCACAGGGGTGCCACAGGAATTTGGGGGAAGGTCATTTATTAATAGGGCCAATGGAAGATGTGAGCCCCTACTGGCAGCATGGTGTGCCTTGTCAACTGTCAAAAACTTGGTGGTGTGCCTTGATCATTTTAGCGCCTTGTCAGTGTGCTGTGAGATGTAAAAGGTTGAAAATCACTGTTTTAGAGAGTCATGCACATGTGCATGTATAGGGAAGTGCCAGCAATTTTCATGGGACGCTAAAATGCTAAATATAAAGCTAAGTATGTGATTAGTACAAAGCCTTATTGTAAGGTCTCTTTTTTCAAGGGAAACTCACCCTATAAAACCATCCCTGAATTTCCCACAGCATTTGCAGAAAGCATTTCTAAGTTTAATGAGACTGGGACTGTGCAGACACTATAGCCATATAGCATGAACATGCACAGATGAGGGAGTGGGTCACTAGTCTGGCTCCTTCCATTACACATATGCATGCATGAAGCCTACATGCATAGGAATACACATGAGAAAGGGGAAGAAGCCAGTGGGCACAATCTTGCTACATGCTTTCTCTCTCCTCTCTGGTACCTGGTGTACCATTATGTACACGGTGCATAATGTGCAAGTAGGTCTGGAAAGGAAGTTCTCAAAAAACTACAGTGGATATCACTTCCTAGGTGAATTTGCACTTGGAGCACTCCACAGTAGAGTGCTAGGTGCCTAAGTGAGGAGAGATCTCTTCATGCTACCAGCAACCAGGTAAATGGGTAGGGAATTAGATGGGTAGGAAGGATGGGGGTGTTGAAGTTCACAGACAAGAGAGTGGGAGGGAAGAGGGTGAAGGGGGGGCTGGGTAGCTTACTGCAGTGGAATTACCATTTCTTGGGATAGCTGGCCCTTAAAGATTGGTCCAATTACACTTCACTGGGGCACAATGACATCACTGGCGCACTGTGCAGCCCAGTTTGGCTTGAAGTTGGGCTAGAAGTAAACCAAACAATTTGCTGAGTTTGGGATGAACAGTTTGGTTTCCAAAGACCGATAATAAGCCTACCAGGAGAAGGGACAGGAGAGGGTTCTCTCCATTACTAGCTGGCACAGTTATGTCTCTTTTCAGGATGAATTTAGCAGTAATTAATATGTGTTTACAAAGAAGAAAAGTCATGCCAATATTTTGGGTGTATACACTTCCATAGTCCTCAGAAAATTTGGGAAACTTGGTTTTCTGAACTTCTGCTTTTCTGTCTTCTCATCAGTTCTCTCTCCCATTGTATCTGTGATTCATAATAAGAATTTATGAAATATGTGTTTCTTAGGGTTTTTCCCCTTCCCCCCAGTTTCCTGCATCGCTATTATGGTATAATCTGTTTTGGGATTAAATGAAAATGCTCTATTTTTCCTCTGCGCCTTCCACACCTTGTTCCATTGATGTCACCAAAAGCAACCAAATTTGATAAATGAACCTACCACTAGACATAGTTATCAAGCAAGTGACAGAATTATACATATTATCACACATATTGGCAATCAATGCCTCTCAAGGAGACAGGAGCTTGTCTAAAGCAAATGCTTTCTCTCATGCTGTATTTATAGGATCTATCTCTGATGTGTTGATCACTATATTTGCTCGAGATGATAGCACTTGGGCCTTTCTGATCAATTTCAGAGCATGTTCTCTTCCTGCAGTTTGTTATTACTCCCCATGCAGCACATTCAATCTCTTTTCCCTCTCCCTGTCCAGCTCAGTTTCATTTCTTGGGATAAATCCTCCTGTTCCTAAAAGACACTAGGAATGACAAGTATAAATCTCAGCTACAGACAGACACTTCCATCTCCCTTTGGTCTCCCTTCCATCTTCCTTACCCCAGTGTCTTGGGTGTTTAGGCAGGTCTTCCCATTAAGGCTCACCCCTGCCTTTTTCATGCTCCAGCTGGGAACATCAGTCACTTGTTTTTCTTCCTTCCTAAGCCATTCCCCCCCCCCCAATAATTTGCAGGACCCAACAAGTTCTAGTTCTGCACCACCTCTTTTTTCCTCTCATACTTTCTCCCCCTTTTTTACTTGCTATAGGCAAAGCCACAAACATTTCACTTTGTCCCTATTCTGCTGTTGCAATCACGGCTCCTGTCATTTTTCAACCACTATGGAACCTTCTGGCACTGACGTTCCATCTGCCTCTCAAAGGGGGAGGATATCTTTGAACAAATTTGTACTCCATTAAAAAGCAGAAAAAGTCTTTCCCTGATGCTTCAATCCCTTTGATTCCAGAAGAGAGGGGAGGAGGGGGAACACACGCACATTCTCAAAAAGGAAGGGTTGTATCTTTGCTCTAGTTTGTTCTTGGATGTGAGGCCAAGCAAGCTTGAAGGGGGTATTTCAGACTGGCTTGTGCTTCTTTCTTGTTTCTTTCTGAAGCTTAATGATGGCCAATTATAGACTACCAGGCTTCCAATTATAGACTTCTTTAACATGAGAATACTAAATTTCTCTAGTCTCCATGGACTAGAGATGATTTGTTCAAGTTTTTCTATCTTATTTCAAAGTTGGAGAAAAGTGTTCATCTTTGGTCACAAGGGACGGCTGCTTTATTTTTAACAAAGATTTACATTATATACACAGTTAATTGGATGTTGATGTTAAGCAGAACAAAATATTTCTTCATATCTCCCTTGCTTGGAAGAAGCTTGGGATGCTACACTAGCAGAAAGGGAGTAGGTCAGCCAATTGCTGTCCGTTTCCTCATAATTCCTGCTAACAGGACAAAATTAGAAGCACTCCACTATTATTTTGCAGGGGGAGAGCACCCTTTCTTCTTCACCCAAGCAAAGCATCTTTTCTAGTGGCTATTTGTTGGGATTTGGTCTGCATTTTTTGGGAATGTGAGCCCTTTTGGAACAGGGAGACATTCATTTCATTATTTTGCTATGTAAACTGGTTTGTGAACTTTTTTTGGAAAGAGGTATATCCTAGATCTTAGGTATCCTAGATCACCTAAGATCAGTGTTGTATGGTCCTCTTACTGGCAGTGACTCTCCAGAGTCTCAGGAAGAGGTTTTTCTCTTCACCTATCACCTGATCCTTTTAAGATTGAACCTGGGCCTTCTGCAAACAAGGCATGTGCTCTACAATTGAGCTTTGGACCCATCTCCCAGTCAGGAAGATGTGCAAAGCTGTCCCTGAATTGGCACTTGTGCACATCCTGAACTGAGGAGATGTACAAGATCTATTCCAGACATTACACAGAGACACAGAAATATGAAAACCAATTGAATTGGGCCTCCTGCTTCCTTCACATCAGCAGCTAACATTTGAGCTGCTCTCAGCTATTCAGCCTTACTAACTTTGATGTGGCATTTTTACAAGTTCATGGAATGTCCTGGTCTCGTCTATCCTAGGGTTACAATCCACAGGCATGTGTGGTACCTGCAAGCACACACCAAGAGTTTTTCCATGCCATTTTCTCTTGAACAGCAATCCATGTCAAGCCCCCCCTCATCAATGTCATGTTTAGGTCTCTCCCCTGCTACCCCGGACTTATAGCACATGCGGTGAAGTGAGAGACACTGCTATTCAGGAAGCAGATACTGATTCCTGATAAACCAAGAGGTACTGATTCTATTGCTTATTTGAGTTTAAGCTAGTATTACAATTCTGATAAAAGGTTGGATTTTTTTTTAACATCAAAAGAAAATCTCCAGAAAAACCAAAGACTCTTACACTCTCTATCATAAAATTGCAAAAAAATTAAAAGATTTTCATATAACCTTTGTATTCATTTACTGGACTAGATGTCACATACACTATTATCTATTATTGGCTTCTTACAAAACTGCAGCCTTTGCCCCATTATGGTTCTAACCCTATTTTTATATATACATAAATTCACCACCTAGCAATTTATATTTTTCACCTGCTGTATCTTCTGAGATCATCAAAGGTGATGGGTAGTGGACACATTCAAATTATACGTGTTCGTGAGCTTGCCCTGAGGGGTATTTCATTTCAGTAAAGACCTAATAAACTACTGTTAGGAAAAGAAATTCCCCCCTCCCCATGTAATATCCTAGGGAAATTATGGATTGCTGTAACTTTAAAAATTTTATAATAGAAATGTAAACCTTGGGTATTTCAGGTCTGACCTGACAATCTGATGGAAAGTTTGAAACAAGACTGTAAAAACAAGGTGCTGTTTCAGTTAGGAAACCATACTGATTCCTCTTTGTACATATGAATGTCAAAGAATTACGAATTCCTCGTAACAGGAAAATATATCCCATAAAACAGAATCCAGTAAATACTGTACTAACATTCCAGATGGTTTCTCAGCTCAGCAGTGTTCTTTAAAAAAAAAAAAAATGAAGTTGGAAGATATGAACCTGCACCTATATGAAAACTGCGCCACTATTTAGAGATTCAGGTTGATGCCTTATTGTCTACTGGTGTCTTCTATGCACAAGCAAATGCTTAAGATGATTTAATGCTGTTGTATAACACAAATAGAATTTCTTTTTAATAGTTTTGTATGTTGAAGTGAGGGAAAACTAGATTCAGAGCCACTTAAGACATGAATGTCCACTGCAGTTTAGAAAGTCCATATAGGAAAAATGCACACAGCTGTAGTTAGCACTGACTTCCTCACTTTTACATGTGCCATACCCTTCAAACCTTTGCAAATCTTTTTACTTGTATTCAGTTTCTGATTCTGTTCACCCCATTTCTTCTCCTCTCTTCAATCCTTCCTGTCTTCCTATCAGCTTCCTCTTCTTTCTCCCCATTGATAAGCTATGTCCTTCCAGGTGTTCAATCATGCTTTTATTGTACTGGTTGTCACAAAAACCTTCTGGTAGCAAAATTCTGTTTAAATTGATCTTGATTACTTTTCCCATATTCTTTCAGCTGGTTGGACTTTGAGGAACAAAGGCAGATGAGAGTGCCTCATTTTGTTACAATTGAGGTTTGGTTATAAGTCTTAACATGCAGGGGGCTTCTATAGCACTGATGCTGTGTAATAACACTGCCTTGTATTGCACCAGATACTGTGAGTTCTAACCAGTATCTGTCCTACCTGCAGGACAGTATCTAATCTGTCCTACCTGCAGGGCATCCTTATGTGTCACTGCAAACATGCAACATTTTGAGAAATCCACTTGGACTTCTTCCCACTTCCATACTTACTGAAAAGAAATAGGCTAGCATTTGTCATTCCCAGTGTGTTGGTAGCCACACAAGTGTAGTTGCCATAATGTTCATCAGTGACGTTGGCCACCGTCAGGAAGGACTGGCTCCCTGTGCTCCTGATCTCCAGACCATTGGAATTAGTTATCCTAAGAACCAAGAAAAATAATTGGTAAATACAATGACAGTATTAAGTTTCATAAATCCTTCTTACAGGAAAAAAGAGAAAGACAAGAGTGTCCATATTTGAAGGTACATTAACAAAGATGGAATAAGTCAAGGACCAGAGAAGGACAGAAAAAAAGGATAAGAAAGAAAAAAAGGATAAGAAAGAAAGAAAGAAAGAAAGAAAGAAAGAAAGAAAGAAAGAAAGAAAGAAAGAAAGAAAGAAAGAAAGAAAGAAAGAAAGAAAGGAGTTAAGAGTTTGTAGGCACTTCATACATAATCATTATTTCTATTTCATTTATTTTTAATTTTGATTCTGGTACTTTCCTGTCTAAATTAGATTGAAAGCCCTTGGGCAGGGCCTGTCACTTTATGCATTTTGTACAGTGCCTAGTTTTTTAATATGGTTATTAATGTTAGAATAAAGACAATAAAAGGTATGATGATGATATGAGAGAGAGAGAGAGAGAGAGAGAGAGAGAGAGAGAGAGAGAGAGAGAGAGAGAGAGAGAGAGCTTAAACTCATTTTTGCCTGGCCCACAGGTGTACACATTTGCAATGTGGGACAGAAATGGCTTAACAACATAATTGACCAACTCTATCATCTTAGTAAGTTGCCTGGTCCATGGGTGGCTCTTGACTGGACTATGTATGGACGGGATGACTCCCAATCCCAATGTTATTTCTACGTGAAGCAAAATTGAGACCTCTCACATTTGACAGGTTTGGGTGGTGATATATCTTCTGCCTCAACCATGTGTCCTCCAAGCTTAGGTGCTGCTTTTCCTTTGCAAAGTGGAGTTAGGGACCACCACATCCAGCAGAGAACTAGTGAGTGGGTAGGCCCTTGACCCTCCCCTCACACCAGGGACGTGGAGGCAGGTGAGGCAGAGCCTCACCTAGACCAGCTGAACTTGAGCTCTCAGAAAGTTGTATGTGATTCTGTTAACAAACCCATTAAATTACTTTGTCAAATTATTTTGAGATAATACAGAAGGATGCTTTGCTTTATCAGCATCCCCAGGGAAGAGCAGCATTCAAAATGCATTGGGCCTAATCCAAGTAAGCACTTCCAGTGTACCTTTGAGATTTCCTCTCCAATTGTTTCAACCCCTGTGGTGATCCTGCATCAGTAATCATGGGAGCACAGGTGTCAGATCTATGTTTCTGTTGCAAATATAGGTGCGGAAACTGGACTGTAGAAAAAGCAGCTGGTGGACAGCAGTTGGAGCAGGAAAGTGGCAGGTGAGGGGATGATTATTTTTAAACAAAAGTTGCAGAATATTGATTTTTTTGTTGTTGTTAGAGGAGGTTCTTGGGAGCTTTTGAATTAGACATCAAACACAGCAGAAGGGAGAAAATCATATAATTACCTAGTGTCATCTCTGAACCACTCAAAATCAGGCGTAGGCACAGCGGAGGCTGCACACCTGAGTGAAACTTGCCGTCCTGTAGCAGACTCATTGCTCTTAGATTCTGTGATTGTGGGAGCATCTGTAGAAGAGAAAACACACATTGCAGTTTTCTACATTATAATGTATCTTGCAGAAGTTGTGTATTGAAAGACCATGGGAAAAACAAGGAATTAGAGAACTTTCAGAGTTTGCCTTGCCTAGTCACTCAGTGAACCATCGGAAAGTAAAGGTGTCCCTATTTCAGCACTCCAAACGTTTCAGATTTTGGAGCATTAGGATTTCTGGATTAGAATTTCTGGATTAGGGATGCTCAATCTGTTTAAGCTTCCTTTTCCTTATTCAATTTTCTGTGTATAAGCTGTCTCTTGCTTTCGTACCTCAGCGACTCTGCTCTGGCTTTCCTTGGCTACCCTCCGAACTTGAGAGTACAAGAATCTGGCTGGACCAGCCTGGGAATTTTAACAACAACAACAACAACAGTATTTATATACCGCTTTCAACAAAAAGTTCACAAAGCGGTTTACAGAGAAAATCAAATATCTAATGGCTCCCTGTCCCAAAAGGGCTCACAATCTAAAATTTTAAGGCACATCTGTTTGGAGTCAGGATGGGGAAAAGTAGTATCTACGTATATTTTAAGGTAAAAAGTTAAAGGTTTCCCCTGCACATTCGTGCCAGACTATAGGGGGCGATGCTCATCTCTGTCTCCAAGCCAAGGGAGCCAGCGTTGTCCGAAGACATCTTCCATGGTCACGTGGCCATCATGATTAAAACGCCGAAGCACACGGAACACTGTGACCTTTCCACCAAAGTGGTACCTATTTATCTACTTGCATTGCATTTACATACTTTCAAACTGCTAGCTAGGTTGGCAGGAGCTGAGGCAAGTAACAGGAGCTCACCCTGTTCCGCAGCACCTATGCCTCGAACGCTTGGGCCGCCAGCCTTCCAGCTGACAGTCCAGTGTCCTTAACCACTCAGCCACTGCGCCTCATATCTATATTTTAGTATGACCTAAAAGGAAATGTAATTAACTGCCATCTAGAGTGTGCCTGGAATGAGAGCAGATTTCTTGCAAGATAAAATGTTTAGGTAAGAGAAAGATTAATTGCATGATGGATACTAGTTTGGGCAGTTAAAGCAGTGAGTGAATCTGAGGCTTGGGCAGAGGGTGGATGTGGGTTTAGGATTAGGAATAGAAGGAGGAAATAAAACCCCCTATTGTGAAGGTTTTTAGGCAGTAAGCAGGTAATATCATAAGTTCCATTACAGTTGTTAAAAACTCAGTCCAATTCTATTCTTTTCCCCATCATAGCATACAACCATGCCAAAAAAGGATGTACTGAGTGCTATGGTGGGTTGTGGTGGTCGGGAGGCTTAGGAGAGGTAAGGGAACATATTTTTCCTTACCTTCCCATAAGCCTCCAGAATGCCAATAGGTCTCCTTGGACTTGTGCCAGCTGTTTAGCTGGCACAAGCCCAAGCAGAGAAAGGGGACATGTTGGGAGTCAAGGAAGGGGAAAGCATAGTGGGACAGGTTGCCTTGGCCTCTCAGGTTGCCATTGTCACTGTGTCAAAGCATGGGTGTATTAACAGCCCAGTCCTATCTGCTTGCAGAAGTGTGAGGATGCCAGCGGCAGTGACTTTCTGCTGGTGAGCATAACGAGGCCACTAGCACAATGAATGGCAGTCATGCATGCAGGCTGACAGAGAGACCATCATTCACTAACACTGGCGAGTTGGCAGTGGGGTGACCGGCGCTGATGATGGGGGGATAGGATTAGGTTGTAAGGGCCTATTGCTATCCAACTTTCTAGCACTGATGCAGCCTCAATGCAGCCCCCAGGCAAGGGAACAAATATTCCCTTACCTTGAGGAGGCCTCCATGGTTACCCCACCACCAACCTGTTGGCTCAGCTGCATCAGTGCTGGAAAGGTGGATAGGATTGGGTCCTGACAGCCCAATGCTATGCATGTCTACTCAGAAGTAAGTCCCATTTGAATCAATGGGGCTTACTCCCAGGAAAGTGTGGATAGGATTGGGCTGTAAGTCTCCCAACAGCTATGATTTGTGAATCCATTGGGACAATCCTTCTTCCTTAGCTATCAGTGGTAATACTAACACTTTGTCTGAGACTGAATATGAATTGCTTCTCTGTTCCACAGGTCTCCTGGCTTTAGAGAGTGAGCAGAAATACAGACTTCAATGGATCTGTGTTCTCTATATTCTGTGTGAACTGAAGAAGAAAGGCAGTAGATCCAAAACAGGTTCCATTTATAGAACTTATTTGGCCTGTATATCGATGTTTTCATACAAGATGGTGACAGGAATGTAACATGGCCTGTGCATTTAATAAATATTTTATTTCCAAAACAGGACAGTGCTATAAAATAGTCTCTTCAAAAGAAGAGCAGAGGATAAAGAAGAAAGCACAAGGATAGCTCTCTCTCTCTCTCTCTCTCTCTCTCTCTCTCTCTCTCTCTCTCTGTTTGTATGTGTGTTTAAAGCAACACAATGTATGAATCTTTTTTCTTCAGCAGTAAATCTCTTTGCCACTAAAATCTCTTTTGCAGCAAGACAAACCATTTCCGCTCCAGTGGACCCAACACATGAGATGAGTCATGAAATGAATAAATACCTTTCTATAGACCTGAAAGCGATACCACCAGGCGCAGAGATGCTTTGTATTCCTGTTCCCTGCCAAGGAGTTGACTCTCTCACTTTAAGCCACATTTTTACATTAGCTGCGCTCTACGGCACTTTGAGAGAGACGTTTTAGGCAGGCCGCTGGCCAGTTCTGTTGGCTTCAATCCTGATTGGCCAGCTTTCTATCTAAGGAACTCTGGGCCAGCTAATTCCAGTCATTTTTTTTTAAACAGCAGTTCTCCTTCTTTGTGAAGATATAGCAGTGGAAGTTGCAATTGCACCTGAAAATCCCGTATTTATTGTTATTTACCCATATTGTCCTTGGAGGAAGAGCAAATGATGCAAGTACAATAAGTGCTACTCTCAGTTCTAGCTCTTGCCTCATAGCATTGTCACTTGTGCAGCTGGGATGGCATCAGGATGTGGTCAGGCTGGGCATTAGCTTAGGGTCCAAGCTCATCACCCACCCAGGCTGCTCTGTGAATCCTCAGCATCAGTGACAATGGTAGAATCCAGAGTGCCTTCAGGGAGTGGGGAGGGGGCACTATGGGGAGGGCACAGTGCCATGATTTGCTCTGGTGCCTCCAGCAACTTGGTGCCAGCAACTCTGTGCAGCAACCCTATAACGAAGCTGAAATTGGAGTCTGCCTAAGTTTCACTGAAGTCCATGGGACACACTTCTAAGAAAACATGCATAGAGACAGGCTGTATTGTGTTTCATAAATATGACATTTGGGAGTCATATTAATAAAGAAGCTAAGCTTCGTGGATAAAGGGAAGGAAAAGTGAATGGCAGGTGGGGCAGAAAGAAATGTCTCTGCTCAGTTGTGCTGATTGGGATGCTGGTTTAGTTGTGGCAGACCCACAGGTACAGGCTGCTGGGCAGCTTGTTCAACAGTGTGTTGGCTTTCTCTGAAAGCTGGGACAACTAAGTGATGTCCAATGGTTGAAGCCATAAAATTTTCCTTTTGCTGCCCTTTTCATATTCCTTTCATATTCATGAAATGTTCCTTTTGTTGCCCTTCACCTTACCTTGTGATAGCCATTTTAAGGAAGTTTGACAAGAAAGGAATCATGTTCAAAGGATGGATGCCCCAGGCATTTATATAATTTGATACAAATGCACAATGGAGGGGCAAAGAGAGTTTTCACAGTGCTTTGAGTGCAAATAAGGCCTCCTGTGGTTAGCACTGATTTTCCCTATCCCCAGCCTTGCCCAGGAGCCAGATAGAAATCATCCTTGAAAGCCCCCCCTCCCATTTACATGGATAAGTCCCTGCAAAGCCATCCAAAAGTGTGTAGCCAAGAGTAAAGGGGAACTTAGGCAAGGTTCTGACTGAGTTCAACCAATCACAAACAGATAAAGAGTAACTTTAAAAGACTGTATTAAAACATCACAAAGAGTATATGTGGATAATAGAAAGGAGAAAATAATACAACATGCAGGCTTGAAAAATGGCCTTGTCATTGGAAGTGTCAATGTGCAGACCTTAGTAAAAATACAAGAATGTGATTACAAGGACACTTGGAGAAAAAAAAAAACACTTTAAAAAAGGGGGGGGGGACCTCAACCATCTTAGCTCACTGGCCCCTAACTGTACTTACTCAGGGCCTTAGCTTCCCAGATGCCATTATACCTCTCTGATCCCCACTGAGGCAGGTGGAAGCAGCCAGGCACAGATTCACTCTGAGAAAGCCAGATCAGAACACATATGAGAATCCCTGAGCTTGACCATAGGTCATAGGTCAAACCATCAAACCAATTTGATGGTTTCTGACCACCAGGGCATATTTATCTGACCTGATCAGAAGGGCTTGGAAGCCCAATCAGTTGGTACATGCCAATCCCACCAGGTAGGGTGACTACAAACCACGGTTCTCAGGAAATCCAGATGTAGAAGATATACATAGAATACACAAAACAAGATGCCTGCCTCGCCATGCAACCTTTCTAAAAGGGCGCTGATTTCAAAATGTCACAAGGAAATCTGTTTCCTGTTGAAATTTATGTTGAGGCTTTGCTTAACCAAAACATATGGGGGAAAAGAAAGGAGCAAGGGGAGCTCAATCATCACATAGGCTTTCAGTTGTTTTTAACAGGAAAGATGCATAGGCCAGCCAGGACAATCCTGAGCACTGTCATCCACTCATTGACTGCCCTGTTTTAGTTGACCAATCAAGGCTACAGTACATGTAGGAAGGGTGCCATTGAAGATCTACAGTCAAATTCATTTTGCTCCACTTATTGCACCAAGGGGATTACTGGTCTCCTTCTGAGTGTGGTAGCAAATAATTTACGTAATTCTTAATACAAGTGAGTTCTTCTAAACAGCACTGAAACTTACCAAACTACATTGGTAGCCAAATTTGCACTTCTTGCAACTGAGACACAAGGAAAAAAAAATACCCCAAACAACTTTGCTTGCCACAGAAGAAATGGGCTGATTTAATCATGTGTTTATTCTGTACTGTGATGTTATTTTTATTTACTCCTTGGTATGATTTTAGATGAGCTACTGAATTATTTTAATCTGTAGTTTTGTTTCTTAGGGCTTTGAGTAATGGTATTTATGTAAGGACATTAATTGCTTTTTTTATTTTTATCCCCTTCCTAAATACTTCCTAATATTAAAACTGTCCCTTTTCTCCAGTGTAGCACACTGAACAGATGATCTCATTGAAAATTCTGTGTGATTCCAAGATTTTGACTGAGCAAGATAGCTATTTATTTGTCACGTGTGTATCTCATCCATTCTCTTGGGACAGTATGTACTGTCACAACAGCAGTGCTGATGTTGAGCAGGCTGAGAGAAAATGATTAGCCTAAGTTCACCCAAGTAATTTCATAGAGTCACATCCAGGTCCCCCTGATCCAATCCCAGACTGCAACACATAGGGTGTTGTCGTTGCATGAGAGTTCTTGTTTTCAGAGTACAGTTGTCTCTCAGTATTGATGGGGGATTGGTGCCAGCCCCCTCCCCCTGGACACCAAATTTTGTGGATACTGGAGCCCGATGGCAGTGCAAGGCCCTCTAGAAATTATAGTAGCCCACAGTCCACTCCATGGGCCTCCCCCTCAAAATAACTCACAGATGCAACCGGAAGTCACTTCCAGGTGTCTGGAAGGTGTTCTGAGGTCAGGAAAGGCCTGAGTAGTGGGCCACATGCCTCCCCCAGACTCAGAACACCTCCCAGATGAGACTGGAAGTCATGGACGCAAGCTGGAAGTGACTTCTGGTCGCCTTCCCTGGCCTCAGATCACCTTCTGAACATCTGGGAGGCACTCTGAGCTGGGGTTTGGCATCCATGGATGCTCAAAACCATGGGTGCCAAGCCCACAGATAAGGAAGGCCCATTGTACAAAGAGCAAGCAACAGTAGGTTCCTTGAGAAATGGGACACAGTAAATTTTTGCTGAAGTGGGCAAACTACATCCGGTAGAAACAAAGGTGGCACATCCAGAATCATATCCAACATCTTTCCTATAGACGTTGGATTATTTGTTTCATCCCTGTCACAAAAGGGTAGCTGTGTGCTAGATCTGCAATCTGCAGCATTATGTTTAGAGTTGTGCATTTTTATTTCCAGCCACCGCTAAATAAAATGTGCAATAACAGCTCAAAACAAACAAAAGCCTTTAGTGAGAGTTGAAATGTGTGGTTTTGAGTCTATTTTTAATGTAAATTTCCCTGTTTCGAGCCTTACATAAACTTGTTAGGCACTAAAGATGATATCTCTTATTGGAATATTTTAGGACTCATTATCTGGCCCACGGGCTGCACATAAGCAACCAAGTTTTATGGTGCTTATTGAAAGCACATCTGGGGAGACTGGTCCATCAATAGCAAAAATGAATAGACATGATTTAAACAGAAAATAAGGGCTGGGTTGAAAAGAGACAGGGCAGCCCAATTCCTTCATGCTTTTTAAACCCTGACCCTGCTGTTTTATCTACACACTGTAACTGTGTGAGCTCATCAAACCCCATGGCCTTCAGAACTACCTATATCCTGGTAAAACCCAGCACTAACTCTCTACAACTATGGACCCAATCCTATTGAACGTTTTAGTGCTGATGCAGCCCCAAGGTAAGGGAACAACCATTCCCTTACCTTGACGAAGCTTCTGTGACTGCCCCTCTCCCACTGCACGATGCAGCGCATAGCTGCAACAGTGCCGGAAAGTTTGATAGGATTGGGTCCTGCATCTCCAGATGACTTATTTTTACTTGGATGTTTTATCATTAGCTTGAACACAAACTCCTTGTATATTGTCCATATTCATGGAGAACATAACCAACTATCCTGTTGTTCAGTAAAAGCTTTGGTTTATCTTTGATTTCTTCCTTTTCCTTCACACCCAATATGCAATCTGTCAACTAAGCCATGTTGCTTCTCCTTGAGGAACACTAGAAAATGCAGCCCGTCCTGTCTTAGCAAAAACATGCTCCAGTCATCTCTTACCTTGACTGCTGCACCCTTCTCCTCTTTGACTTTTGTTTTCATACTTAGCCCCTTTGCCTCTACCTAGAACACTGATATCAAAATTACTCATGTCTGGCTTCTATCCAATTCTGTAACCAGGACAAGTTTCTTGACCTTACCTTCAAAACTATGTGTCGCCTAGCCTGCCTTACCATACCCATGACATCTTGCCTTTATATCCTGATATATTCCACTCATGTTTTTCACTCCTCCAGCACACCACTTGAAAGACTCCTGCACCTCTTATCAAGTCTGCCCTTTCTTTCTTGCTACCCCTTATGCCTGTAATGTCTTCCCAGAACACTTACTTTGCCTCTTTTTCTTTCCTCCTCAAAATGTACCATTCTGCAGAAGCCTTTGGTTTAACCCCTTGTGGTCCGATCCTATCCCCCTCCCCTGACGGCGTAACAAATTTTGCACCACTGGAGGATGGTTTACGGCAGTTGCAAAGCAGCCTCAGTTGACTTATGCTTTAGGTCCACTGGCGGAGAGACCAGAGAGGCCTCCTGCACACTGGTGAATGCACAGAGACCTGCCAGAACAGGTAAGTCCATGTAGGGAGTTGGAAGGAGGTAGGAAGGGATTTGATGGGGCAGAGAGGAGGGTAGATCAGTCGCAGGAGGGAGGTGGGATTGGCAGCGGCAGTACACGCTATATCCTGACCCCCTTCCCAGGTCTGATCTGTCTTTCCAGGTCAACATGAACTTCTGCCAGAGTGCACAAGGCCCATAGTAGCTGCTGGTGCTTACCCCAGGGCAGGAGGACAAATGTCCCCTTACCTGGAGGGAACCTCCAGCAACCGAAAATCCCCCACAGGATACACAGCTCTGTTGGAACTGCTGCATCACCAAGTGGGGATTTAGATAGGCTTGAGCTGTTAGCCCCTAATCCCCTGCTGAAACTACACTGAAGTACACATAACCCATTGCTTCCCATGTTACCCTTGCCATCTTCTTCCTTTCTGTTGCCTCTCCCTGTACTGAATCTTATAAATGCCTAGGGATAAGGATATATCTTTTCTGGAAAAACTACACACGTTGTAAGTGTTTAATAAAAACAAACATATAATAATAGTTTCCTATCAAAGTCCTGGGTAGAAAAAAGACAGTCTGAGGCAATTGTAGGCAATAGTACACAATGGCTCACAAGTTAGCAAGACACATGGAGTACTGATTTCTGGAATTATCCATTGTAATCTCCTGGATCGCCCAATACTAAAAAATGAATATGGAACAAAAATGGTGACTCAAGATGTGTGTATGTGCATGGAAAATAACTGTTGTAGGTGAGTACTGTCCACTCTGACAGGTCCCTTAAGTTGTAGGAAAATCAAGAAAGAACTAAGTCATCCTGTTCTGTTTATTATGGTAATAGTATGGAATCCAGTAGTTTTGATCTTGGAAACAGGCTATATTCCCTGCTGCTTTCATCTGTCCCACAACGGAAGGGTAAATATGTTCTGCCTATGTGGAAGATCGACTTTTAAATAATGATCTCATTAGACGGAGGCTATTTAATAGGAAAAGGCACTTCATCTCAGAAAACATGGCAAATGAGGGCCATTAGGAGAAAATAAGCAACAAAACATTTGCATACTGATGTGGTCAGTCAGACAACCACAATTACAGCATTTCATGTTTACTTATTGCCATGCTGTTTCTTGCACTGTCTTCTTCATCCTTTAATGTCATAGAATTAGTCCTTCTTCATATGAGAAAATGGCACCAATTTAATTAAAACAATTCAGGCACAACACATGAGTGTTACACTGCAATCATTTAATGTATTAGTGCAACTGATCAATCAGACTGTGCAAAGATATAGACTGTGTTAATTGGATATAGCTGTGCTCAGTTAGTTTCAAAAGGCTCACATTGTTATAATGCTGAAGAAAATGATCTGCTACTGAAAAGGACAAAAGGATGCTATATTCACTACATCCCATGGGTACATCCCATAGCAAAACAGCTGGGTGGGGCAGCTGATAAGGGAAACGGAATCTTGACAGGCCGGAGTGACTTCCATTGTATCTACGAGATTGCTGGTCCACCATCAAACCTGCAGATACAATGGTTAAACACACACACACACACACCCATCCACCAGCCAGGGATTGATGATACATGTCAGGTCTGCTCTTTCAGCCAGAATCAGGCCCTAGACAGTGTCTTTCCATTCACTGACCTGGCACTAAGCAGCAGCACATGCAGATCCAACAAATTTCTGCTATGAGAACCAGCATTTCCAGGACTGGAAGGAGGAACAGTGCAAAATTGGTTTTTAACCCTCTTCCTCTTACCTGCCTCATCCTACTTCCAACATTGTATCTCTCCTTGCTCAGTACTTTCCTAGAGGAAGTGGGATTTTTGAAGGCAGTCATTTAGGCATCACCAAAATTCTAAAATCTAAAACCAAAATTCAGAAGTCATTTAGGCATCACCAAAATTCTACACTAAGTTAAAGCTTTGGCTATCACTCCAAAATCAGATGGAAAAGGTGTGCCACATAACCAGGGCTTTTTTTCTAATGGAATGCGGGGGGACGGAGTTCCGGCACCTTTTTGCAGGGGCCGTGCCAATCTGCAGCATGAGCCTAGGTGTGTCTACTCAGAAGTAAATCTCATTGTGCTCAGTGGGGCTTGCTGCTGGGAAAGGGTGCATAGCCTTGCAGCCTGAGAGCCCAAGCCTAGGCATGTCTACTCAGAAGTAAGTTCTACTGTGTTCAATGGGGCTTACTCCCAGGAAAGTGTCATAGCCTTGCAGCCTGAGTAGACAGGCAGAGGAAGGGCTCTGAGGCTGCAGTCCTCTCCACACGTTCCTGGGAGGAAGCCCCATTGACTCTAATAGGACTGACTTCTGAGTAGACAGGCACAGGATTGGGCCCTGAGGCTGCCATTCTATCCACAGTAAGCCCCATTCACTAAAGTGGACTTCTGAGTAGACATGCATAGGATTGGGCTCTTAGGCTGCAATCCTAGGCACTTTCCTGGGAGTAAGCTCCATTGACTAGAATGAGACTTACTTCAGAGTAGACATAGCTAGGATTGGGCTCTTAATCCTGGCAGAGATATATATCTGCACCCGTTTTCACATGCTAAGGGCAGGTGTAAAGGGATTCTACGTGTGTACAACGTGCTGTCCAGCCTTGCCAGAGATCCTCCTCATCCTTCCCCCATAAGCATGCCCTCTGCCAGCCAGTGTTTGCAGCTCCTCTCCAGCAATGCACAGCAGCTGCTCAGGGCAGCAGAGAACATACAATTGCATGCCAAGCACCTTCCCAAAGACACAGAGTATTCTGATACCTGAATTAAACCATATTTAATTGCTTGTTTGCATACGTAGCTGTTTCTATGTGCACCTAAGGACCCCTCTCGTGTAAGAATTCCTTTTTTGTTCTTACTCCCACAGTTGCTTAGAGTAATTTTACTACATGGAACTCATGTAAGCCATTTTCCGGAATCCATTCACTGCTTCCTCTCCTCGAAGTAGTGCCACACTACATACTACACGCTACAAGTGCACCTGTACAGTATTTTTCCCCATGTGTAGAAAAAGTAGCTAGGGGGGAGGGGATGTGGAGATTAACAGCCCAATCCTATGCATGTCTACTCAGAAGTAAGTTCATCTTTAGGGGGAAGCACTTAAAAAAATATTTTATTTCTCCAATAAAAAATGGTTTATAAATAAATAAATAAATAAATAAATAAATAAATAAATAAATAAATAAAAGATTAACAAGTTGTGAGTTCCTGCACCTTTTCTTTTACAAAAAAAGCACTGCACATAACACACAATCACACAGCAAAACAAGAAACGGCAGCAGCCTGTGTTTGTCTGTGGCCTCATGAAAAATCAAGTTTCCTATTTTACAGATAGGAAACAGAGACTGAAGGAGTTAATCAGCCACCAAGCACGTTCATGGTAGATCAGGGATTTCAAACCACATCTTCAAGGTCCAAGCCTCCACTCTTTCCCCTGGAATATACTGGTTCTTTTTTCAGAAGATCAGGAATTAAGGGAATGTTCTCAGAAGACATGACAGACTTTCCTTCTTGCCATTGCGGCTACACGTTAGGGTGGAATTCGCCATTCTCCACCCTGAGGTAGTAACAAAAGTACTCACAATTCACAGTGACTCGGACTTGTTTGACATCTGCTGTGGAAACCTCATTTGCAGCTTTGCATTCATATTTGCCCGACTGCTCTCGCGTTATCCCCAGGATCTCCAGGAACTCTTCCTCACCTTCAAATTCCCTGCCTATGAGAAGACAAAGAAAGATGCAATTTTGTCAGTTCACTGGCTATTGAACTTAATGACATTCTATGTACAAATTCAAATGAGAGGAGAAACCAAACTATCAGGAGTTCTAAAGAAGAGTTTCACGTCATGGGAAGTAAAAGCAGAAAGACACAGTAGACCCTTTGGCATGTCACTATTGAGGAATTAATTACAATATTAGAGGTGGGGGGAAACGAATACAATTAAAATGCATTTTAATGCATTTTCAACAGAATACATTTTCAATACATTTTATTTATTTATTTGATTTGCAACCCGCCTCTCTATTCAGAAGGCACCCAAGGCATCTAACAGCAATTAAAATACATAAAAATATACATAAAAATTATGAAATACAAATAAAACTATAAAATAGAGAATAAAAGCGAAACAGTAGCAGCAATAAAAACCTTCAGTGAAAAAAAAAATTACTAAAGAAGCAGCCATCATACCCTCTACAGAGCATCAAAGGGCATCTGAAATAAAAAAGTCTTCAGGATTCACTGGAAGGTTAACAGTGAAGGATCTGTTCTCAGCTCAAAGGGGAGGGAATTCTACAGTACAGGCAACACCACCGAGAAGGCCCTATTTCTGGCCGCCATCCCCCTAACCTCTCTTGTTGGCGGCTTAACCAGCAGGGCCGTCTCTGATGACCAGACTAGACTGTATGGAAGAAGGCAGTCTCTTAAATATGCTGGTCCCAAGCCATATTGAATACATTTTCAACAAACAGGCAGAGGTTATACATAAAGGTTGAAGTTTTACAGTTGACTGGAATTGACAGAGGAACCCAAAGAGGTAGGAGAACAGACTCTGAGGAGAGATAGAGAGAGGAGAGCTTTCTGCTGGAAGCAGGGAAAGATGTGCAAGAGGAATTGCAGATCTTCTGTGACCTCAGAGAATGGAAGGCAGGGGGAGAGAGTGCTCACATGTGGAGATGAGCTGGTTTTACATAGGAGGCAAGGCGGGTTTGGGTGGTAAGAAGTTCAGGAAAGAAACTCGGTTTGCACTGAAGCTATGGGGGATTGAAAGGAAACTGTGAGTGATGCCATGAAAATTAACTTCCAGGGAAATTGAAATGATGTAAGCAGCTTTCCCAGGAGGCACAATGGCTATTAGAGCTTTGTCAAAAGCCTCTCCAACTGGAGAGAATGCTTTCCTAGTTTGGTAGTCTCGAGACTCCTCAGGGAACTGAACTATAAACATTCAGAAACACGGGCTGACAGTCTTTTGGCATCCACCCAGCTCAGCAAATAATGGAGAGCATATCTAAGAACTGGCCTGGTCACTCTGTCTCTTGGTCAGGGACTGGAGGAAGGGTTGAGTCCTCTTCCTTGACATCAGTCAAAATGAGGTTGGGGCTACACAAGCTCCACAGGCAGAAGACAGACAGAAAAAGACAGACACGTGTGTGAGAGAGGAAGACAATAGAAGTGGAAAGTAGAAGCAGCTGTATAGAGAGAAGATAGTAGAGATGTACAGAACACATTTCTTTGTGTCAGTTGTTCAGAAGAACGCTCTCTTTTTCCACCGGCCATTCAGAAGGGAACCACTAGCAGAGAAGGCAAGGGCAAGGATTGGTGGTTCCATCATCCATATACAAGCAGATAAGGACCCTGTATGCTACATCATCAGGTTTTTGCATTATTTACAGTTGTCTAAACCCTTCAGCCACTTTACAGACATCTTTTGTTCCAAGCCAATTCAAAACCTCACAGTAAAGCTCTCACCTCATGGGTGAGATTCTGTAGTCTCACAGCCCAATCCTGAGCTGCCCAATGCGTGGGGCTGCCGCGGCATCACAAATGGCTGCCGCACTATCCAGCGCATACTGGGTAGCCTGCTGGGCAGCTCCTCAGGGGATGGGGACTTTTGTCCCCTTCACTCAGGTAAGGGAAGTAGCTCTGCAATGAAGCAATGAGTCACACGTTGGGCTGCAAGGCCCGACACGGGCTCAGGATCCAGTGAAGTTGAGCTTCACTGGTCCCGTCCCCCTCCTGCCCACCATACCTCCTCCCACATCCCACTCACATCTCCACCCCCCCCCAGTGGTTTGGGTGAGGTAGTGGGTGGTGGACCGTGGGCCCAGTGCTGGAGGTGGCCCAGCATGGGCTCACGCTGGGCTAGCTTCAGCGCTGGGCCTGTGGTATATGTTGCAGGCATGCCTTATGGCACCTTTGTGACACTGCGCACGGGCAGTAAGCTGGTGCGCCGGACCCTGAATCAGGCCCTGAGTTACATCTGCTGGCTGTTCATATGATTGCAAGTGATTAACCTTTTCCTACCAAATTCAATGCTTCTTATGTTTTTTTTTTCCTGTTCAATTGATTTTGTCATCTCCCTTTTCTTTATTGGGAACAAGGTACTAGAATGTACTGACAAATTAAACATTAACAAATCACTGGCTCTTAGTGGCACCCACCCAATAGTTCTTAAGAAATTAATATGTGAAATTGCTTGTTTTCGAATGAAAATATGTAACCTATGTTCCAATTCTCTGTGCCAGAGGACTGGAAGGTAGCCAATATAACATCAGTATTTTAAAAAAGTATAATGTGTCACTTCTAGGTAAACTAGTGAAAAGATAATTAAAGATAAAATCCTGAAGCAGCTAGAACACTAAATCTTGATGAAGGAGAATTAGCATGATTTCTGCAAAGGTAGATTCTCCCTCATAAACCCTCATAAACCTTCTAGAGTTCTAGGGAAGTGTCAACAGGCATGTGGATAGAAACAATTCAGTTGTCATGTTACTGTTGGTTGGCCACCTTCAGTCTCGAAAGACTATGGTATAAGCCTACAGCACCCGGTATTCGCAAGCAGTCTCCCATCCAAGTACTAACCAGGCCTGACCCTGCTTAGCTTCTGAGATCAGATGAGATCAGGCATGTGCAGGGTATCTGGCATAATATTTGCCTTCTGAGGTTGGGAAGACTGGGCAAGGCCTCTCCAGCCCTCAGAACACCACTGAAGGGAGGCAGCGGGCACAGGGGCAGGACCTGCAGATGAGGGGCAGCAGCCCTGGAGGGGTGCCCCTGGGCACCACAGTGGCCAGGAACGCCACTGTCTGGAATAGCTCCTGTTTGCAGTCAAATGAATAACAGGGCGGGCAGGAGGGCCCATATCACAACCCACCGTGCTTGGGCTTGCAACCCACACTTTGGAAAGCACTGCTCTAAACCGAGTGAATGGTCAAACAAATAACAATAAAAGAATAGTGCAAAAAATAATAATCCCAACTTCACATATACAGTAATGTGATCTGAGCTGGTAGTGACAAGCCAGGAAAGAGATTATGGGGTAATGTTGACCCAAAGTGTAGGTGCTGTGAAGAGAGCACATTCTGTCCTGCTTGTAGGTTATCCTGCTGGGGAGCTACTGTGGAAAACAGGATACTAGATCAGATGGATCTTTGGCCTGATCCAACAGTGCCTTTCTTATGCTCTTACAAAAAAGGGGAGAAAAATGGCTTTTAAATCATGTCTTAGCTTCAGGTTTTCATGGCATTAAGACTAGGTCAAAAGACAAGTGTCTAGTACAGTCATTTTCAACTACTGTGTCATGGCACATACTGGTGTGCCATAGGAATTTGGGAGAGTGTCATTTATTAGCAGGACCATTGAGGGATGTGAGCCTCCCCCCATTGTCAACACACTGTGCCTTGTCAATTGTCAAAAAACTGATGGTGTGCCTTGATCATTTGAGTGCATTGCCAGTGTGCCATGTGATGAAAAAGGTTGAAAATCAATGGTCTAGTAGTTCCTAATGTGAACATGGGAGTTCTGTATCAGTACTCAGAAATGAAAACTAGTTTTAGGTAGAAATAATTTATTCTGAGTTATAAACAGTTAAAAAAATGTGCAAAAGTCCTAATTGATGTGCAGAAGCTGCTGTAAATTGTGCTATATCTGCAAAGGGCAACATTGTTTTCTATTTCTGAAACTACTAAGGCAACAGTTATGAGCTGCTTGTATCAAATCCCAATACTCCACAGATCAGAGAAATGAAAAGCGTACACCTCCACAAGAAACATTTTGAAAAATAAACATAGGGTCCATAATGATTATGGATATGTGGATTTCTTGCCCTCAGAAATTTTTGCAAGGTTTATTGAATTCCTCAGATGTTTCCCTGAGAAAGACATGACACATTCATTTCTGAGGAGTGGTGAGAGCACAGTTTCAGGTTTTAGGGCAAGGTTCTGATTCCTTTTCCCTTGTCTGGAGAGGGTATATCCATCTGGTTCCCAGAGAGTTCAATTGGAGGGAGCAGTTCTGGGGCACGATTCTCTACTTTCCTACTCACTCTGGAGGTGGTTAATTAGGTGGTGCTATAGCTTGGGGTGCGTATTGATGAGGGTGAACTGATGTGTTATCCTAGGATGGGAGGGAGGTGGGGACATTGCAAGAGTGATGTGTAGAGGAATGATGGGAAGACCCAGGCTATTACAAGAGAAGGATTTGCAAGTTTATGGCTATTTCTTCAGATTTTATTCTCAACTGACTGGATCATAGTTGCTCTAGTCAGCCCCTGTGGGTAGATGATTCATTGACTGATAAAACCACGGGCATCCAGGACTTGATCCTAGATACGTAGGCTGATCTGGCTTGTATCACTGAGACCCTGGTAGATGAAGCAGGAGAGATCTCTCTCACCCAGGTCTGCCCCCTGGGTTTCAGGGTATCACAGAAGTGCCTATTGTAGGGACAGGGAGATGGAGTTGTGGTGGTTTGTTCCATCTCTCTATCATAGTGCCTCTTTTAGCAGTTGTTGAGTTTTTTCTCCTGAAAACCTGTTCCAACCTGTTCCACCTGAAATCGCTTCTATCGGTGTATCATGTCGTCCAGCAGTCTCCTTGCCTAAGCTGCCTGGGTGGTCTTGGGTGTGGCACAGGTGTTCTGTAGGCTATAGTTTTCAATGGTCAACAGGAGGTTCCTTTCTGAGGGCCAGTTCCAGATTTCATTGCCCCTTGCCAACCATGTCAATTCTACAGGAAATCAACCCTGACTGTTCATTGGAAGGATAGATTCTGAAGCTGAAGCTTAAATACTTTGGTCATCTCATGAGAAGGGAAGACCCTGATACTGGGAAAAATTAAAGGCAAAAGGAGAAGGGGTCAGCAGAGGATGAGAAGGTTAGATAGTGCCATGGAGGCAATGAACATGAATTTCGACAAACTCCGGAAGTTAGTGGTAGACAGTGGGGGGCCTGGCGTGCTGTGGTTCATGGTGTCACGAAGAGTTGGACATGACTTAGTGACTGAATAACAACAACAACAACAAAATGGCAACCATATCAGCAGCCACACTTTTGGTGGAACACACCTTCATTCATTTTGCTACACAAACCACTTTATGAATTCTTTGTTTAAAAGCAATACATAAATATTTGAAATATCTTAGAAGGACATAAGAACATAAGAACAGCCCCACTGGATCAGGCCATAGGCCCATCTAGTCCAGCTTCCTATATCTCACAGCGACCCACCAAATGCCCCAGGGAGCACACCAGATAACAAGAGAACATGTGCATACAGAGGGGCAAACTGCAAATGTAGCCAGAATGTCTCTGAAGTTTCTATTGCAGAGGCTGAATTAGGCAGCCAATTTATGTTGCATCTTACCTAAGCAGAAATGCAAGAGACTACTGCAGTAGAAGTTTTAAAGGAAGGGTGCCTTTCGTTGCACACCTAATTCTCTGAATGTGCTTATTAATTCTAACAGTGTTTCACTGGTGCATGCTGTGGCAAAGCACAAGGCCCAGACGCACTAAGGGGAAAACCAGAGCCTTCCTGTTAGTGCTGGCAGCTGTCAGGATGGCAATCATCAGATGAACTCCTAAGCAGTTAAGTGCAGCTAAATCGTAATCCCCCTGTCCTGGCCCGGACCCAGCCCCAGAGGCTCCTCTGACTTATGCCAGCCAAACAGCTGGTGCAGGTCTGAGAAGACCCATTGGAGACCTATGGAGAAGCAAGGAAATATTTGTTTATTTACGTCTCCGAGGCTGCCTGGTCTCCTGGAGGCCCATAGCTATCAGCACACACTGTTTCAGGAGTGCTGCATGCTGTGGGCCAGCCCTGGATAGGATGTGACCATCATTTACATATATAGGAGTGATGTATATGTGGAGGCAACCAGTAGGCACTTCTATACAGCAGTAGAATCTGCTCTGCATCAAGTTCTCAGAGAACACCCCAGTGTCCCCAGTGCGCTTTTGGCTTACTCAGAACCTCTCTCTGCTTCTGCCTCCTCCTAAACTGGATAGCTGCTGTTTCTCAGACAAAAAGTCTGCAAGCCCTCCTCTCAGGCATCACCACTGCAGCTGAACTATCCATTCAAGAGACTGTCCTGAGCTACGAAGAAACATTAAAAGGCTTTTGTCCAATCCCAGACTCTAAGCAGACATCACTGTATAGACCCATTGACAATTATTAGGCAGCAAACACACCTCTATGGCAGAACCCTGGCAGTTCCTGGTTTTAAAGTAAAAATGAGGGAAATTTAAGCCACCACGAGGGGAAATGTGACTACGCTATCAATAACAACATTTAGCATTTATATACCACGTTAAGAGCATTCAAAACATTTCACATATACTTCCTAAGGAATCTATACAGCAAGCCTGTAAGGGATGCGGGTGAACCAGCTAGCGAGTGAAGCTGAGATGCAGTACCTAGGCGTCTCCACCTACTGCCCCAAAGTAGCACAATTTGTTGATTTATTTCACCATGTAAACTGCTTTGTGAGCAACTCTTGCAGAAAAGCAGTATATAACTATTCTTTGTCATCATCATCATCATCATTTCTTACATCATCTTAGGTCTCTACCACCTCAATTTGCTTTCTTGCGTGTGTACACCAGATCCTAGTGTTGGAGGAAAGGAACCATTGTCACTGGGTGATAGCAGCAGACCTTCTAGGGTGTCTTCTAGGGTGCTGCATGAGTAGCCTAGTAGACTTCTAGTAGCCTTGATCCTCAATTAACACTGATTGCGGTGACAGCACATTCCAGATTCTAAATCCATTTTCTTGTCCTGACATGCCCCCTGCCTCTTCTCAGACCTATGCCAGCAAAATAGCTGGCGTAGGCCCAAGGAGACCCACTGATATCCAGGTGGTTTATGGAGAAGTATATAGTATTTTTACTGACTTCTTCCTGGCCATCTGGTCACACACACCCCAACATCCATTAACACAGCTGTATAGCATTAAATGGTAGGAGATAGGACTGGGCTGTGTGTCTGGAGCAAGACAAACTTGCAGTTTAAACCAGCACTTAGTCCCAAAGGGAGCCAAAATCAAGACAGGAAAAGAAGAATTTGATAAGAAGAACACAGAGGAAGATGACAATAAAATACTTTTATAATTTCAGGAAAACAACATTTGTTTGGAGAAATGAAGCTTTGATCAATATACTGAATGATAGCTATGAAACACAACTCATACTTAGCCTTTCTTTTTTCTGCCATGGCTCCAAAAAGCAGAACTAACTTTATTTTTAAATTCACTCAAGTATGAGGCCATATCATAGTAATAAGAAACGAAATAGGTATCGTCAAGCATTGTGTGCCAATTCACTTCCGTATGCAGGTGATGGGGGTCTTCCGCGCTCTAGTCTAAAAGTGATCAGAGGCTATCTTTGAGGAAGAGGGAAATGAATGGTAAGAAGAACAGAGTCTGTCTGCAGGGAGGCATTAAATTGTCAAGCTCCGGAAAAAAAGAACCAGCAGGGAGTTTGTTTGTTGCTATTTTACTGCAGTAAAAGGAGCTGGAGGAAGGTGGACATTGTGGACAATTTCCAGAGAAAGTCTCTGTATTTGCGCTATTTTATTAGCAAGTTGGGAATACCACCTGCTTACTGGCATTCTCCATTGCAATAGCTCAAGATGGCTCCCCACTGTGTATTCTCCAAATGTTTTCTTAGTTTAGCTTTATGTATCCCAAGTGATGGGTGTTTCTTCAACTAAGGCAAAGACTATCCTGCATACAAATATAGTTGCCCTTTACAGAACTGACCTTTTCTTAGTGACACGCCATAAATCCTGGTTAGACAGTTTTGCTAGTTCCCATTACCTTGGGGATTATATCCTTCAGAGACTCCTTCGACTAATAATTATCACAGCATCCCTTAGGTGTTGCCAAGCCCAGCTATCCTCCTTCCGTCTCTTCTACAAGAAAACGGTGCTTCTTTTCAGCCAGCATAAAGCATCGTGCTCTGGAGGCTCAAGATACAGAGCACTGCCAGGCTTAGCAATCAAATCTACAAAGGCCAATCTGGCCGAGAGTGCCAGCTGCTTGCAGCCTATACTTTTAGGGGGCTAAAGAAGCTTTGCCAGTGCAGGGATCCCCTCATGAGAGACTGAATGTATAAATGACACCTTAGAAGATGCTGTCACCTCTTATGCCTGGTTTTGGTTGCTTTCTAACTGGACTTTCTAAAATGGTTATGTATCTGTGAGAAAATAAAATTCTGTGTGGTGGTCTAGTTCACATACTCGGTACACATCCAGGTGGGAACAGATGCACTGCTTTAATACTTCTGATGTTGGGGCGCTGCAGCCTGTACTATCAGCAGTCACTAAGCTGGAGGGGACCAGCATGCGCCCAACAACTAATCCCAGAGGTATACTGGAGAAAAAAACTTTTTTTTTTTTTTTTTGCTCAGGAACACTTGCTGCACTCATTGGTCATGGATTACAGTGCCCATCCAAGAGGCTGGAAAGTTGCCCTCTGGAACTCAGATATGCAGAATTCTGTATGTGTACTTAGAATCATCATACTTGGGAGTTCTCATTGCAACATATCAAAACATACGCAACAAAACTTTTTGTGTAAACGTATCCCACAACACTTCAAACTTGATACCACTCTCAGTGGTGTGAGATATGTCCATAAGCAGAAATATAGCCAGCCCACATCATACAAGATGGTCACGTTTCGAGATTGGTGCAGAAAGTCAAAATCATATACAGTTGTGTGTCGCTCAATGACATTCTGCCTAATGATGGATTGCATATACAACAGTGGTCAAAGCACAGCAAAGAGGCTCTTAATGCAAAAAAGAGGCAATCTATCTCCAGTAGCCTGTGCAGCCAGCAAGTGTCTGGCAGGGAGTGTCTGTTTACACAACAAAGGCACTAGATTGGGGTGAATGTTCGCTTAACGACCTAATCACATAACAGCAGAGAATGCATCCTGTCATTAAGTGATGCACACCTGCATACATTATTCATAACTGCCTTGAAAATCCCTGACATCTGGAAAATGCATAAGGTCTCTTTAAAAAGGATGAGACACAAGTGGGAGGGAAAAGCAACATCATTCTCCAATCTCAGGCTGCCTCCATGGCATGTATTTAGTAAGTAGAGTGGCAGACAGATTTGCCTGCAGTATTTAAACTGCTGGTACTCTGATTTTAGTTTGTAGGCTGCATGAAGTTGAATTTGCGCAAGTCTATTGCATGCAAGATGCACGCAGACTGTACAAATTCAAACAAGTACTCCAAGACAGGCATTACCCACAATAACCCACATCACTATGCATCAGCAAACATAGTTCTGCATTTTGCCCCCACAATATTCTTGCACTCTCTCATACCTCACTTAATGGACTATTTCCCAGATTACTGGTTTCTCTTGTGGGCTAGCTATGTCTCTCTTGTACTGTCTGAAAAGCATTTGCATATTTGAAAACACTGAGTAACCATACCTTGGGAATCTGTGACTGGTCATGAATCCTGGGTTCACCGCATGCTTTCAGATATGCAAATACTCTTCAACTGTAACGGAAAAAAATGTGATTCCCTGGCCAGGAAGCAGTGGCTTACCTGGAAGGGTGGTCCACAGGTGCAAGTAATCATGGGTTCATGCCACCCCAGTGGACGCCGGTGTCTGCTGCTTCCCTGTCCAGAGGCCTTCTAAGGGCCGGGGAGGCCATGCACAGTCTCCCTGATCCCCAGAAGGTCTTCTAAGGCCTCTGGAGGGCATTCAAATGTCACTTCTGCTTTCTCAGGAAACTAGAAGCGACGTTTTCAGGCCCTCAGAAGGGCTCCAGAATGTCGCTTCCAGTTTTCTCTGAAAAACTGGAAGTGATGTTTAAGGTTGTTTAAGGATCAGTGAGGGGTGGGGTACTTTCCTAGGTGGGGGTGGCATTTTGTGGTCCTGGTTCTTAGGTGGCACAGGTGCCAGGATCGCCACTGGCAGGAAGCTGGGAAGTAGTGTTTTGCTTAATGTATATGCAGCACTTTGTGGCTTTAATACTTTTTTCCCTGTATATTGAATATAGGTTTTCTCATGAACCATGATGAAACAATGCCTTCTGTTTGTTTTGTTGAATCAAAACGTCGTTGTCCCTTCTGAAAGTCCACAAGCGACAGGATATAATGTTACTGTTATGGTCTGTTCATTCCAAGGCTAAAGACATGAGCCTCAGCACATACAAATCTTCCTAGGCACATCCCTCCTGAAGCTGATCTGACTTCAGCAGCAGTCCAAATTGTGCTCAAATGGCCTGGTACAATGATGAGCTGTTGCTCAGTCTATAGTAAGGAAGCATCTCAGAAAAGAAGGATAAAAGCTTTGAGGTCCAACAGCCAAATGGGGATTCTCTCTGTAGCATCTTGAAGTTTCCACTCACATTGGACTGGAACCCTGCGCCACCCCTGAACCGCACTGACTGGCCATCAGTAGCAAATGGGCAACTTTTGGGAACTATAGAAAAGTCTTGGCATGTGTGGGTGTGCACATCGATATATCTGATGTGGTGCTGCCTCCTACATTATCTCCTACATTGAACTCTGCGAGTTATTGCCACAATATGCACATCACATATGAAGTGGCCTTGAGTGCAACATGTTATGTGCATGAAGGAACACACACACACATATCCCAGAGGTGCAAAATATCATATGACTATGTTTTTTAATAATTATGCCTTTCCTTGCAGGGTACTGATCTCTCAAAGTGCTAAATGCACATGGCTTGCCATCAAAGCACTCCTGTAAGTCCAAATTAAAGGAGGAGGCTTCTGCCAGAAGAGCAATCTAGTGGTAGCATCCTTATCTGCAGGTAAAGATAAGAGAATCAACTGCACACAGAAGCAGCCATTTCATGTTCATTTCAATGTAATCTGTTGAGGAGACATTCATGCAATTCCCTGGTAACCTCACAGAGAAACAGGGCTCACTCCCCTTCCTTTCACATATACAGACACAATGCCCTTGCACACACAAAATGCCCTCCCAGAAGCACACATACAATACCCTCATTCCTTTCCTCACAGGCACACAAAAATGCAATGCCCCCTCTTTCAAAAAGTGTCCCCTCTCATGCACACATACAAAACCTCACACAAAATGCTCTTCACACACAAATACACATACAATGTCGTCTCATTCTTTTCTCTCACACACACAAATACACTGAGCTCCCACCTCTCTCACACAGACACGTGCATGGCTTTGTTTTTGTTGCTTCTCCTTTTTTTGTGTACTTACACACTGACATCCCAATCTTAACTAACTCCCCGCACAGCAACGTCATGGCACCAAACTGGCTTCCGTTGTATCCTGAGGGGGAGTTTCATCCTCTGGAGGCACCTTCGGGGTAAGGGAACATTTGTTCCCTTGCTCTGGAGTAACCCCCAGCAGCCGCCATGGATCAACTTTGAACCTGTGCCAGCTTTATAGCTGGTATAAGTCTGTGTTGATCCGGGAAAGTGCATCAGGCCTGGGAAAGGGGTTAGGATTTGGTAGGCACTGCCCCCTTCCTGGGCCTGATCTGCCCATCCCCACTGCTTCCCTGTTCTGCTCCCCCGCCTTGTTCCACCCCTGCGCCATCCCCCACCTGACCCCTGTGCAGGCTTTCCTGCTCCAGCCGCTATCCGTGATTGCACAGACCTAGCTGCTTGCAGCAGTAGCCAGGCTGTGTGAACTGGCACTGTGGTGTTTGTGATACTCGTAAAGGCCCCTTAGGATTGGGCCATAAGATGAAGTTCACATTCACCTAAGTATGTTTATGTAGAGAAGGGAACGAAGTAGCCAAACCCTCACTGCTTTGTTTGTTTTCTTCAAACTCCTTTTGTAGATGTGTGGAGTGGAGAGCAAAAGGGGCTGCAGGATCATGTTGGGCACCCTCTGCCAAAAACAAGATGCAAAGGGATGAAAAGAGTGCCAATCAAAAGATGCCATTTGAAGTTTTCTGTGGCAGCTTCCAGCGCTGCATGGAGGGCTTTTTTCCCATTTGGTTTTGTTCTTCCTGCACTTTTCATGTATAGTCTAAGGTCTTGCTCACCGAACTCTCTTCCTGGCTCACCACCTTGAATTCCCAGGATGTTAGTTCAGAAAAACAAAAATAGCCGAGGGAGCCTTTGACATCATTTTCTTGTTTTACCTCCAGCTGGGCATTTTTTTGTTTTGTTTTCATTTGCAACTTTGAAACCTTCATTTATCAGTCTTTTCTTCTTTACCCACCACAGATTTCTAGGAGCTTGGCATTTTTATCTGTCCCTTAGTTGAAGAGACTTCAACTTGTTTTAGAGTTGTTTTAGAGAGACTTGTTTTAAATTACACACACACACACACACAAGATCAGTGGAGAGTGGCAGATGGTAAATGAGTAACAGGGTGGAATGTGCTAGAAAGTGACAGGGAGCTGCGGAAGTGGAAAAACAAGAAAGACTGGGGAGATAGGAAACATGAGAAGATTTCAACAAGTCAGGAAAAAGTGATGGTGAAAGGCGGAGATAATGGAGAATGGGAAGGAGTAAGCTGGGTAGAGGTTGTTGCTCAGGGCAGTGAAGTTGAGATGTAGCTAACATTGGTATGTTGCACTCCTGGCTGGGAGTCATGACGTTGAGTAGTGTCCATGTGGAATGACACCCACATTCATGTAGGTATATGTAACAAACACTGACAATTTATAATTTGCCCCAAGCCCTCTCTCTTATAGTAATGTGTTTGGTTTGTTCAGTTTTTCTGACAAAATTGTTGTTGTGGGGGGGATTCCGACTGGGACCTTTGTTTTAACCCTTTGCCCTGCTATGGCCCAGGATGGGAGCTCCACTTCCAGAGCGCACGAGAAGGACATTAGGGCAACTAAATCCATCAACAAAGTGGGGAAGAAGCCTAGGCATTCCTCTGAGATCACATGGCTGCTCTGCCTGAGAGGGCTGTCAAGTAGTTGCCTCACTCCAGCTCTGGCTTGGTTGTCTATTAAGTTGAGGATCTGAGCCTCCAGTTTCTCCTTGGCGGGTAAGGATACCTTAAGACCTAGCTGACCAGTCAGGACAATCTCAGGCCTATCTATGCTGGCAAGATCAGTCCGCCCTGTGAGAGGATTACACAGGAAGGCCTGCCTGAGGCCTTGTTGGGACAAGTAGGATACCTGTCACCCTCATATGGGATGGCCCACAGTGGCTTCGCTCAGGGTTCTCTTTTCTCCTTTCTTCCGGAATGGTTTCCAACTTTCCCCTCACATAGGCTCTTCCTTCCTTTCCCTTTTTTCCCCTGCACTTCTCCAGAGTCCAAGTTCCCCACTCTCTTGTCTTTTCTGCCACCAGTCTTCTATCTGCTTCTTTCTTTGTTTCCCTCAGGGCTTACTCTCTGCTACCCAGTTCTCCTCCCTTCTGAAAGGCAAATACCAGACACCCAGGACCTGATCAGAGAGATCACTGCCAACTGTGCAGCTGACAGCATCTCTCCAATCCAGAGCACTTGGCAACCATGTCACTTCTGCATGTCACAAAAGCTGGCTGCTAGCTGCGGCTTCTCCCAACAGCCTCCCCAGAGTTGCCTCAGGTCCTGAACTCTCTCGATCTGTTCATAAGAACATATAAGAACATAAGAACAGCCCCACTGGATCAGGCCATAGGCCCATCTAGTCCAGCTTCCTGTATCTCACAGCGGCCCACCAAATGCCCCAGGGAGCACACCAGATAACAAGAGACCTCATCCTGGTGCTCTCCCCTACATCTGGCATTCTGACTTAACCCATTCCTAAAATCAGGAGGTTGCGCATACACATCATGGCTTGTACCCCATAATGGATTTTTCCTCCAGAAACTCGTCCAATCCCCTTTTAAAGGCGTCTAGGCTAGACACCAGCACCACATCCTGTGGCAAGGAGTTCCACAGACCGACCACGCGCTGAGTAAAGAAATATTTTCTTTTGTCTGTCCTAACCCGCCCAACACTCAATTTTAGTGGATGTCCCCTGGTTCTGGTATTATGTGAGAGTGTAAAGAGCATCTCCCTATCCACTCTGTCCATCCCCTGCATAATTTTGTATGTCTCAATCATGTCCCCCCTCAAGCGTCTCTTTTCTAGGCTGAAGAGGCCCAAACGCCCTAGCCTTTCCTCATAAGGAAGGTGCCCCAGCCCCGTAATCATCTTAGTCGCTCTCTTTTGCACCTTTTCCATTTCCACTATGTCTTTTTTGAGATGCGGTGACCAGAACTGGACACAATACTCCAGGTGTGGCCTTACCATAGATTTGTACAACGGCATTATAATACTAGCCGTTTTGTTCTCAATACCCTTCCTAATGATCCCAAGCATAGAATTGGCCTTCTTCACTGCCGCCGCACATTGGGTCGACACTTTCATCGACCTGTCCACCACCACCCCAAGATCTCTCTCCTGATCTGTCACAGACAGCTCAGAACCCATCAGCCTATATCTAAAGTTTTGATTTTTTGCCCCAATGTGCATGACTTTACACTTACTGACATTGAAGCGCATCTGCCATTTTGCTGCCCATTCTGCCAGTCTGGAGAGATCCTTCTGGAGCTCCTCACAATCACTTCTGGTCTTTACCACTCGGAAAAGTTTGGTGTCATCTGCAAACTTAGCCACTTCACTGCTCAACCCTGTCTCCAGGTCATTTATGAAGAGGTTGAAAAGCACCGGTCCCAGGACAGATCCTTGGGGCACACCGCTTTTCACCTCTCTCCATTGTGAAAATTGCCCATTGACACCCACTCTCTGCTTCCTGGCCTCCAACCAGTTCTCAATCCAGGAGAGGACCTGTCCTCTAATTCCCTGACTGTGGAGTTTTTTCAGTAGCCTTTGGTGAGGGACCGTGTCAAACGCCTTCTGAAAGTCCAGATATATAATGTCCACGGGTTCTCCCGCATCCACATGCCTGTTGACCTTTTCAAAGAATTCTATAAGGTTTGTGAGGCAAGACTTACCCTTACAGAAGCCATGCTGACTCTCCCTCAGCAAGGCCTGTTCGTCTATGTGTTTTGAGATCCTATCTTTGATGAGGCATTCCACCATCTTACCCGGTATAGATGTTAGGCTGACCGGCCTATAGTTTCCCGGGTCCCCCCTCTTTCCCTTTTTAAAAATAGGCATGACATTTGCTATCCTCCAATCTTCTGGTACCGTGGCCGTTTTGAGGGACAAGTTGCATACCTTAGTCAAGAGATCTGCAACTTCATTCTTCAATTCCTTAATAACCCTTGGGTGGATGCCATCAGGGCCCGGTGACTTATTGATCTTTAATTTATCAATGAGGTCTGAAACATCTTCTCTTTTAACCTCTATCTGACTTAACTCCTCGGTTAGGAGGGGCCGTTCGGGCAGCGGTATCTGCCCGAGGTCTTCTGCCGTGAAGACAGATGCAAAGAACTCATTTAATTTCTCTGCCATCTCTAAGTCTCCTTTTATCTCCCCTTTCCCTCCCTCACCATCCAGAGGGCCAACCGCTTCTCTGGCAGGTTTCCTGCTTCTAACATATTTGAAGAAGCTTTTATTATTCCCCTTAATGTTGCTGGCCATGCGTTCCTCATAGTCTCGCTTGGCCTCCCCTATCACCTTCTTACATTTCTTTTGCCACAGTTTATGTTCCTTTTTATTCTCTTCATTAGGGCAAGACTTCCATTTACGGAAGGAAGCTTCCTTGCCCTTCACAGCCTCTCTAACTTGGCTGGTTAGCCATGCGGGCACTCTCCTGGATTTAGTGGAACCCTTCTTTCTTTGCGGTATACACCTCTGCTGGGCCTCTATTACTGTTGTTTTAAGCAGCCTCCATGCACTCTGGAGAGATTGGACTCTTTTTACCCTCCCTTTCAACCTCCTTCTAACCAGCCTCCTCATTTGAGGGAAGTCCGCCCGTCGGAAGTCAAGGGTTTTTGTTAGAGATTTGCCTGGTATTCTTCCCCCAACGTGCACGTCAAAACGGATCGCAGCATGATCACTGTTCCCCAATGGCTCAGTAACGTTTACATCTCTAACCAGGTCCTGCGTACCGCACAAAATTAAATCCAGAGTCACCTGTCCTCTGGTGGGCTCCGTGACTAGCTGATCTAAGCCACAGTCATTTAGCACGTCAAGAAATCCGGTTTCCTTATCGTGACCAGAACACAAATTGACCCAGTCAATATGAGGATAATTGAAGTCCCCCATGATTACAACCCTGTCCTTCCTTGTCACCTCCCTGATCTGTTTCCTCATTTCAAGGTCCCCATCAGATTTCTGGTCTGGAGGACGATAGCACACCCCCAGTATTACATCGCTGCTCAAGCCTGGTAATTTAACCCACAGAGATTCTACGGTGGAGTCGGACCCACCTTCAATCTCTACTTTGCTGGATTCTATCCCTTCCTTAACATAAAGGGCCACCCCACCTCCAACACGCCCCTGCCTGTCCCTCCTGTAGAGTTTATAGCCTGGGATTGCGGTATCCCACTGATTCTCCGCATTCCACCAGGTTTCCGTTATGCCCACTATGTCAATATTTTCCCTTGTCACCAGACATTCCAGTTCTCCCACCTTTGCTCGTAGACTTCGGGCATTCGCATAAAAGCATTTATACACGGAATGCCCCAGGATGGGCTGCTTATTCGCTCCTTTGTCCCCGCATCCTCTCATTGTGCCAAACTGTCTATCACATCCCATCTCCCTACCTTTCCCAATTTCTTCTCCTACCCTGCCTTTGTCTTGTTGTTCTCTAACCTCCCCATCCTCATCCCATAGGGATGAGGAGTCCCGAACCGGATGCCCCTCGGCCCCTGTCGGCCTTCCCCCAGGGATCAGTTTAAAAGCTGCTCTGCCACCTTTTTAATGTTATGCGCCAGCAGTCTGGTTCCATTCTGGTTCAAATGGAGCCCGTCCCTCTTGTACAGGCCCCGCTTGTCCCAAAACGTTCCCCAGTGCCTAACGAATCTAAACCCCTCCTCCCTACACCACCGTCTCATCCACGCATTGAGACCCCTGATCTCCGCCTGCCTAGCTGGCCCTGCGCGTGGAACAGGTAGCACTTCAGAGAACGCTACCTTTGAGGTCCTGGCTTTCAGCTTCCTGCCTAAAAGCCTAAATTTGGCCTCCAGGACCTCCCAGCTACACTTGCCCACGTCGTTGGTGCCGACATGCACCACAGCCGCTACCTCTCCCCCAGCACTGTCTACTAGCCTGTCTAGACGAGAAGTGATGTCCGCAACCTTCGCACCAGGCAGGCAAGTCACCATGCGGTCCTCACATCCGTCGCAAACCCCCCTCTCTATGTTTCTAATAATCGAATCCCCCACTACAAGAAGCCCCCGACCCCCCTCCTGCCGAGGAGTATCCCGAGTGCGCTCGGATACGGGCCCATCCCCTGGAGAAGGGGTCCCCCCTAGGGGATTGTTTCCCTCCTCTCCAGGATGATGTCCTCCAGTCCCGAGACTTCCCACCCGGGCAGCCGAGGAGCTGCACGCCTGAGGTTGGGACGAAGCCTGATCGTCCCCAGAAGTCTCCCCACGGTCCTCCTCTGGCTGCCTGTGCTTCTCCAGGTCGGCCACCAAGGCTTCAAGGGAGCGGACGCGTTCCCTGAGAGCCTGGAGCTCCTTGCACCTAGGACACACCCATGACTTATGCCCCAGAGGCATATAATCATACATGTGGCACTCGATGCAGAACACTGGATAGCCCCCACTCTGCTGCTGGCTGTCTGACTGCATAGCTTTTTTGTTGTTGTTGTTGTTGTTTTATTTAGGGGTCCTTTTAAAAACCGTACACTGGATAGCAGCCCTTTTCTCTAGGGAAGAGGAAGGGCAGTGTATGGGGCCCTGGCCTCCTCGCCCTGCTGCTGAACTCGCCCAGATGCTAAACTCTTGTGCCTTACCTGGCACTTAGTTCCCAGAGGCCACACGCGTCTGCAGAGAGCCTCACGCGATGGCCTGCCTGGCTTTAGACTCCTGGCTGGCTCCTCCCCCTCCTTCCTTCCTGATTGAAAGGGGGCTGGCCTTCCCAGGTGAGTTTACAAAAGCTCAGGAAGGCAAATGGCTGCTGATGGGCGTGACCTACTCTGCAGGCTCCTGAATGGACTGCTTGGATTAGCCTAATGGGGCTCTTAATGGGTTGGGAATTGGCCCTTCCTAGGTCCTTTCCCTCCTAGTTCTGTTCTCTTAGGCTGGACTGTTTTTGTAACCTCAAGCTAGTTTTTATTTGGGTTTAATTATTTATTGCTCTCTAGATCCTGTGTCCCAATTTACTGACCTGTTTAGGTTATGTTCTAACTTAGATTAGGTTTAACCTGGGTTAAGTATAGGTTTAATTTAAACAAGTAGAAAACCTGCTTTTCACTTTATCCTCCTCCCTTCCTTCGATTAAGTGCTACCTTAGGTGCAGCTAACTTCAGGTTCAGGAATCCTAAGCTTGACAAAGTTTAGCATGTTATTATGTATATATTAATAATTAATATAGTGGATCTGGATGATGTCATCTGGAGGGAAAACTACTATTCTTGTGAGTTAATTGTAATAAAATACTTGGACCAGCCAGAGCAGTAACATTGTTCCCAACATACTTTTATTACCTGTGGAAGTTTTTGATTTTTTTGTTTTGTTAAACATGGGAGCATACTTAAAGATAGCACCCTATTTACTGCCTAAAGTGGTATACCTGTAAATCATTCTACTACTCATAGTCCTATGTTGCAGGTATAGATCTGGCCCTTGATTCCTGGCATCACTCCACCAATCATTTTTTACACACAGGTGGCCAAGACCAAACTAGGACATGGTTATACAACAAGACCTCTCATTCTGGGGCAGAAAGAGGTCCTTGCACCTTCTTCTGGCAAATGCTGTAGAAAGCAGCAGCGTGGAACTTCAGAAGTAAAGGCAAGACTTCTGAAACTCCTTGAATTTCCAAAAACCAATAGAATTGCTTTATGATTATGAAAACAATTCATGACATACATACACTAGTTGAAGAAAGAAAATGTACCAACAGAACCATTATATACATTGAAAATAGAGCCCATCTTGTAAATTTCATTTCTTTGGTTCAAGATATCAGGAGGGGGAAGAGATAAAATAAAGACAAGAAGGATAAGAATGGGTTCACATTCCCATTTTATGTATTTTTCTGACACAGGCTTTTGACAGTAAAGATACTGTAGTTCATTATGCTTGGGAGCCTGATAGTTCCTTTCTACCTAATTGATGGCACATATTCTTTCAAATTCCTTTGAAGTGGGGCTCTTTGAAATTCAACACCTCTATTTTGACCCAGCTCTGGATAACGGACAACAAAAGGCATTTGGTCCAGCTGTCTAAATATGAGATTCCTTTAGACAAGAATAAAACAGAAAAAGTGTATAACCAAGACTTCCCAACATTGTCCTAATAAAGGTAATAGAATACCAAACAGCAAAGCTGCCAGATTTTGCAGAACTTTTAATCAATCAGATGGTAATCAATAGGACAGAGTAGGGAAAGGGGAAGACATGTTGTAGGAGCCCAATAGCCGCTACATTACCCTGCACATGCCCAATCTCGTCTGATCTTGGAAGCTAAGCAAGGTCAGGCCTGGTTAGTACTTGGATGGGAGACCGCCTGGGAATACCAGGTGCTGTAGGCTTATACCATAGTCTTTCGAGACTGAAGTTTGCCAACCAAAGATGGGGGGGGGGGGAGATTTGATAAACATGCAAGCCAAATCAAAATGCAAGAGAGTTTCAGTCCACACACAGTGCTGTTTAGACAAATAATGGTTGAGCTCCCACTTCTGAAAATACAAGTTCTGAAAGTTAATTTAGTCCACTCTGAAGAGTAACCTCAAAACTCAAGTTTCCTTCCCTGATAGAAAGTGCTTTCCATTATTTGAAACTGAAACTACTTATCCACCCTGATCTTCCAGGCACAGAGTGACCTACAAATTCCAATCAATCAAAACTATAGTTTTACAGAAGCATCACATAGTCTAAGCATTTATTTGCTGTAAAAAACAATTGTTTTGTGAAGCTATAAGATGCAACTGAGCAAAAGCACATTATGTAAGCAAGTTTCATTCCACCTTCAAGATCCTTAGTTCTTATACAAAACTAGTAATGAGCATGCTGTCGAAGATGATCCATGCTATGTGTTATGTAGAGGAACCAGTGGAAAGTTTAGCAGAGAGTTCAAACTCCCTACTGTGTTCTTGTGGCTTTTCAGAGCTCCTATATATTGACTGCCATGCTTCAGCCTTTAAGCCCACAGTGTCTTTCCAATCCTTGCCTGCATTCGTTCCAATGTATGACATTGTATAGAATGATACAGGGCGCAATCCTATCCTGTGCAGGAACAGGCAAGCCAGGAGGCTTGTGCTGTATCCAGCGCAGGATAGTGGCCATAAACAACTCAGCCAGAGGTAAGGGGAAACATTTCCTTTCTCCTCTGGTAAGGGCTGCTGGCCCCTATGGGTCTCCTCGGACTCTTGAGGTGGCAAAAGTATGAGGAGAGCAGAGCGGTTTGAACCCGCTTCGTTCTCCCCGGGAATGGGGGTTGGGATCTGGCATAACTGCCTTGCCCACCCGCCCCTGGGGCTGCCCACCATCCGCCCTCTCCCGCCCAGGAATGCCTTTTCCCCGCCTCCCTTTGCTGTTTGCGTGGGCCCAGCTGGGCCGATGCAAGCCTCAGAGAGGAAGCAGGCACAGAGGCTTATGTCAGCCTCCGCAGGCCAGTGCTTCTTGGAGTGCAGGCCTGGCTTCCTCTCCAGGAGGCACAAATGTGGAACCTAGAATGTGGAACGTCTGGAACCTAGAAAGGCCAGCTTGCTTCTGCAGACAAGTGTTAAATGTGGAGAGAATAAGAATATAGCCATGCAGTAAGCACAGAGGAACATGGCTAGGCAGTATGCTAACATACCCCTCTACCTGCATCCACTACCCCCAGAATTGTAATGCCTGAGTAGAACTCATGACTCATTCCTTTCCACACTATTAAAGGAATGACATGATTTGAATTCAAGAAGACTGAAAAACAGGAGGATCAGCTAGAATGTTATTTGTTGCTTTGGGAAAACTCTAGTAAAGAAGAGTGAAGCACTGAATTCAGATGAAGAAAGCTTTTCCCCATACCTACGATAAAAGGAGAATACAATTTCTGAAGGTACAAAACAAGCCTTTCTGGAAATGTTGGCAACCACTGTGTCTCCCTTCCTTGGTGATACCAGCATTCAATAAGAAGGAAAAGAACTGGGAATGGAAGATTTTTCGTTTTGGAGGGGGGCGAAAGGGGGAAGGAGAAGGAACGGGAGAGGAAATCAGTTGGTTTGTGTTACTGGTTATATTCAGTACAACAGCCTAATGGAGCCTAAGACTTGCTTGGGGGACTTCCTTGCTATGCAAGTGCTTGAAAGGCAATTAAAGCAGAACGATACCCAGACTTATTCTCCAGTGACGCTGGGAACAAAATCTCACTCTTGCTAAACCGTATCCATGTGCCATTTAGCAAAGACAATATGAACAAGGTATAGAGAATGAACTGAAGACCTGCTTCATCCCCTAGTCAATCAGACCAAGAAAAATGGACAGACATAAGCTTGATTTTGACAAGTACTTCTGTTGATTCCCCAGTTTTAGTTGAGAGGGCCAAATCCTATCCAACTTCCCAGCTTCAATGCAGCTGCAATGCAGCCTAGAGATAAGGGAACAAATGTTCCCTTACACTGAGGAGGCCTCATTAACTATCTCCCCAACACAGGATGCAGCACATGCCCCATTGGTACAGCTGCATTGGTGATGAAAAGGAGGATAGGACTGGTCCTTAACTGTAATATGCAGTGAACCTCTTAACATAAGAGCAACCTGAAACAACAGAAGCTGTATATTTAGACTTTAACTGATATTCCCAGCATAAAATGCCCTATGATTATCTTTGGTTTTATTGTTTACCTTTTCAAATTGTTTTGATAGATGTTAGCCACCCTGGGAGGACTTTTCGTAAAGGGTGGGGGTATAAATATTTAAATAAGTAACTGGTTTATGGATTAATCTACGCCATTCCAAGTATTACCTCTCTTGCTGTATAATCCTGTACATGTTTACGGTGAAGTGATTCCCACTATGTTCAACTGGGCTACTCTCTAAGCAGCATGCATTGGGTTGCAGCCTGAGAAGTGAAACTTACTATCAATAAAGTAAGGTCTGGAGGAGGTCTGGTCTACAGGGTAGAGCAGTGATTTTCAACCTTTTTCGCCTCATGGCACACTGACAAGGTACTAAAATTGTCAAGGCACACCATCACTTTTTGGACAATTGACAAGGCACACCTTGCTGTTGGTGGGGGGCTCATATCCCCAACGGTCCTCTTAATAAATGACCCTCCACCAAACTCCTGCGGCACACCTGGGGACCATTCGCGGCACACCAGTGGTTGAAAATGGCTGGGGTAGAGCTTTCGTTAGCCTGAAGATAACATCAGAAGGTCGCCAGTTTGAGGACACCGGCAGCTCCCTGAACGGCTGAGACCTTGAAGCAGCTGACAAGCCCAGCTGAATGATTCCACCTGCTCTTGGTGTGAGCAAGAAGCGTCTGGGCTGCCCTCCATGTGAGAGATGGAGAGAGATAGGAGAACTGGAGGCCAGAAGTGAGACCAAACCAGGAAGATCCATTCCAAAATGTTGGTTCTTGAAAGAGAGAACTTCTTTGATTGCAAAAACCCCCTTGAGGGATTTAGAAACACCTGCCTATGTAAACCACCTTGAATAAAGTCAGAGGAGTAATCTGATGACCAGAAAGGCGGTATATAAATACCGAGTTATTATTATTGTTATTATATTATAATATTATAATATTTGGAAGGGTGTCTGAATGGATTACATTATTACATTCTAACTTTTGCTAGAGCCAATATGTTGTGCTGTGGACTTCTAACTTCAGGAACTGCTCATGGTGCCCACAAAGGAAGTCACTAAACTTAAGGGAAATATGGGAGTGACATCATAGTACAAGGAACTGTGACTGGAACACAAAATTGAGGATATCTTGTGCGTAGAGAAATGTTTGGGCGAATACATGGGACTCTGTGTACTCTGGCCAATATTTGCATTTCTGCGCTGGTGGCATAATATTGAGCAGTTAGATCTGATAAGAGAAATATGGGTTCTATGCTGCAGCATTTGATTGGTTCCCTAGTTAAATAACATGTATTGATGCTGAAAAACAACTGTTCAGGCCTAAGATAGAGAGAGAGATTAGAGCACTAGGGGGAAAAAAAAAGATTTTAAGAGAAATGCTGCAGAAGAGAGAAAATATTGGATCATTAGAGAGGAAAGCAGGATTGTAAGAGAAGAAAAATTAGACATTGAAAGGTAGTGCAGAGCAGACAAGATGGCTGATTAAGAGAAACAAATGGAGAAAGAGAGTAAAAGAGATAAAAAAACTGTAGTGAAAAATAGAAGTCTAGGGAGAGATAAGGTAAAAAGGAACGAAGCAGAAAAATAAATCAAATAAGGGATTCTAAAGACTGATGGGAAAAACGTTGTACCTATAGAGACCCATGTGTCTCTAGTGAGCTGATAAGCACCCTGTTTTGCCATGCACTACTTATCAACATTGTTGAATACACAAAATATTGGCATCCCACAAAAAACTGCTAAAAATACTTCAGTTGTAGCCAGGATTCATCTTGCAACCCTGGGAGTTGGGATTTTGCTAGGGTCTTTGTCAGCCTGTGCCCATGAGAGTTGCCCAGTTTGTTACAGTACTGTGCTATGTTGCACCTGGGGGAAACAGTGGATTTTACTGAAGTGTGGCATTGCCCCTATGAGAGTATTGTAATACTGCACAGATGACACTGGATGAATAAGCCAGGAACACAAGACAAGGCAAAAGAGAACATGCCATCTTTCACCCTATTCTTGGTTTCATTTTCCACTGAGAAAAGAATATGGCTGAAAGAAGAAAATAGCTGAAAAGAACGATGATGGGTAGTGGACTTCAGACCTTCTGTAAACATAACCATTATATAGCTAGCTATAACAATTAATGTTTTCAGTGCTGAGATTAAAACATGCCTAAGTAACTGCTTTGGTTTCTCCCAGTAATGAGGGGAGAGTCAGATAACTTGGAGCCTTAAGGAAGATGTTAGGAGGACTGCAAATAGGGGCAGAGTGAGATTTGGAAAGGAGAAGTGGCCGTCAGCAAGGGGTTAAGCATCCCCTCTCCTCCTGCACCACCACATAAAGTCATCTTTTCTCATCAGGCTTTCACATTGCACATATGCATATCACATGTAGCTCTACCAAATGTTCAGTGTGAATGATATTTTTAATGATTTAGGTTCTTTTCAAAATCATATGTTTAGTCCTGAAGTCAAGATTTTAGATATAATGTGGGAGGTCGATGATTAGGCCTTCCACAGTTATTTTTAACTAATTCGCAGTTTAATATGACTACTTAGAATTGCAGTAAGAATAGTTGTTTGACCCTTCCTTCCCTTGTCTTTCCTTGATATAATTTCTCCCCTCCACTCAAGCTGCTATTAGCTCTATGGGGGGGGGGGGGAAGAGAGAAGCATGATTGTTTTTCCATGTTCATTCACAAGAGTTGGAAGACTCAGGAAGACTCAGGAAAAGGAGACTGCTCCACCATGTGACTAATGGTACCACAAGACCAAGGACAGCAGTGAAAGCAATGCAATAATTCTCTTACTCCCTGTTCCGTAGTATATGGGAGGTAGGCACATCAGTCCCTGAAATGAGGCACTCAGGCAGGTGGGTAGAAAAGCTGCCAGCAGGCCAGGAGGCCAGTGGGCCAAAGCTTAATAGGAAAACAGCAGCGATTTGTCTCCACTACTATTTATATTTCAAGCACATGACAGGCTGTCAGTGAAAGAGAGAGCTGCTAAATTTACTGCCTTCTAGATCCTGCCACAGTCATGCACTTGACAAGTCACTTCGCTTAAAAGCCTGTGTTTGACTGGGCCTCCCTCCCCATGCCGGCTTCTCAAACACAAACAACAAATAAGCAACCATGAGTGCGTAATTTTTTTTTATACATACTTAAACAAGTCCTCTAGGGCTGGGCTAATCACAGTGTGAGTTTCGGGAGGGTGGTCCACTAAGACCTTTGCACACTGTGATTCACTTTCCAGGTTCCACACTGATAGTTTCTTGCATGAAGAAGCAAACGGGAGTCACAGATGAATGGGAAGAGTCCTGATTAAGGGCAAGACATCAAGAAGGTAAAATAGTGAGAGCGACCATGTGTGTAGTATAATGGAAGAGGACAGGTACATGGATTGTGCGGAAAAGAGATGTTTCATACTCACATTTATATTTCACACATTAGACACCCACTTTTTAAAGCCACCAGTGCAGTAGTAGAAGAGATGGCACCTGCAGAGACCCCTATGCTGCAAAGGTATGCTGCAAAGCAGGGAGGGACAGGAGCGAATCACCAGTCCAGTGAGGAAACTGGTGAGAGGGCCCAGTGAGGATCTGCAGCTGCTGCAGCTGCCTTACCTAACACTTTGTTGGGAGAAAAGTATACTGGTGTCTTGGGAAAGAAGTGGCAACCCTAGTACACTGGGCAAAACAGTACAATAGTTTATATTATATATTACTAGTAATGGTGCTTTAATCAGCAAGATTTCACTGTGGTAGAACAACACAGCTTAGGGCACAATCCTAACCCACTTTCCAGCACTGGCATTAGGGCAATGCAACTCTGAGGTAAGGGAATAAACATTCCCTTACTTGAAGGAGGGCTCCATGAGTACCGTCCAACTGCAGGATGAAGCACATGTCCTATTGGCACAGCTATGCCAGTGCTGAAAAGTGGGTTAGGATTTGGGCCTTAGTTTGCCAAATGGTTGGCAACCTTCAGTCTCGAAAGACTATGGTATAAGCCTACAGCACCCAGTATTCCCAGGCGGTCTCCCATCCAAGTACTAACCAGGCCTGACCCTGCTTAGCTTCCAAGATCAGACGAGATTGGGCATGTTTTCACATATGACACAGATGTGCTGATAAATGTGAGCAAGGCACACCGAAAGTCAGGCACCAAAAGTGGCAAGAGTGGTGAAATTGGGTCAGCAAAGTAGCAAGGAAGGCTTTTCTCTGGAGTTGTCACTGAATTGTTCCAAAAGAGATCTACTGCATTTCTAGAATGTGAAGAAGCCTGATGTTAAAATCAAGAAACCATCAGCACTGTTCTTTCCCTAAACCCCTTTGTTCAACATCGCAAACCAACTGAAAATGCACAGAACTTGTTCTGGTACACTGGGTTTTTGGTTTAGCACTATGAACATTTGTATTCATTTGAACAGTATTTTCTCTGAAAAATGGGAAGGAAAAACCCATAATGTTTTTTTAACAGATTCCAAGGAGATACTCTAGTGATCTCTCCCACCAGCCATCTCTGATTATAACATATACACATACATCTCACACTATTCTCCCTTCTACTGAGAAAAGCAAAAACAAGCAAAGAAACAAAAGCCCCACCTAATATACTAGCACCTTCATCATCCAATTCATGGACAATTCCTAACCCCCACCCATGATGGATCCAGCAAAATGTACCCTTGTAGTTGATGAGACTAAATGCATCATTTATGGTTACATAATGTCAGTGACAAATGAAAAAGGCTGTTAATCCTCATGTTTCAGAGCCTATCACTCATTGTGTGAGCTGAAGTGACAAACATCTTTGCCATCAACAGGAGGTGCAGCATGGCACAATTTAGGTCTGCATTTTCAGGCAGACCTTGACATGAACAACATGGTCTGGTAGTGCAAAAGTGATACTGAGCAAATTGCACCGCTCCGGAAAAACACTGCCTTGGACAAACTGAGGAATGAAAGAATGAATTGTATCAATTTTCCCTATTGGCCATGTAAGAACAACACACCAGACTTCCTCTGATATCTGAACTATTTATTGCCTACAGCTCACTGAAAAGGCCTAGGGCAGAAAAACTTACACTGGGGAAACAAGAAGTGCAACTTATCTCAGGACTGTCTATGACTAGAACTGTTCAGGTCCCTGAAGGCAAGCTCAACTCACACAGACGTCCATGGCAAAAAATAAAAGTGCTTCCTTCTGTTCAATACATGGCCTGCCTCATCCTGACTTGCACTGGAACAGGCAGGCCTGCACTGTATCCAGTGCAAGTTTGGGGCTGGTTGAAGCTTGGCCCAAGCAAGTAGAAAAAATTCCCCTTACCTCGGGGAGAATTGCAGCAGCCCCAAAGGGTCTACTTGGTTCTGTGGCACCTAAAGAGGTGGTGCAGATCCAAGCAGAATGGACCAGCCTGAAGTCGCTTCATGTCACCTAGGAACGGGGCTAGGATCCGGCACAACTGCTGGGTCCTGTCTCCACCTCCCGCTTGCCGTCTGCCCCTCCTCCCAAGAGCCTGACCTCCACCCACCCCCACCCTGAAACGCCTTCTCCTTGCCCTCCCCATGCTCCCCCAGACCCCTCACCAGCTGAGCTCAGCCATGTGAACTCACCTGCCACCGCCGTGGATACAGGATCTGATCTCCACAAGCCAGTGCATCTCCATATGCTGGTGCGGCTTACTCTGAGGGAGGCGCAAACATGCTTTATGGCACGTTTGCAACCCTTTTGGGCCAGCGCAAGGGACTTGCGCCGGCCCATGGTGCACTTAGGATTGCACCCTAAAAAAGACAGCACACAGCATTTCATTCCCTCCTTCTCTTTACAGCTCTTTCATCTTTTCATTCACAGTGGCTGATCCACAGCACTGCCTTTGCACTGCTCCTTCACAGATGTGTGTCACATTTTGGCATGGATGATGGCATTAGTAAGGTTGGCCCATCTATGAGGTTGACTGAAGCAGTCACCTCAGGAAGCAGTTTGGCAGGTGGTGCCTGAGTCAGTTAATCCACTTGTTCCACTGCTCCTCCTGCCACTCCTTGGTTTGGAAAAGAGGGGAATGGAGCAGAAGAGGAAGTGCGGAGGAGAGACTCCAATGCTCCAGCCTCCACACTTCCTCTTCTGCTTTGCCCTCCTCTTCTTTTTCCAATCCAGAGGACAGGAGAGTCAAATGCCATGTAAGCAAGGGGGAAACATTTGGTACACTCCCTCAGGTGCTACGAGATCTGGGGTTGGCCCTGGGCATTGAAATGATGGTCCCAGAACAGTTTTCAAATTAGGATTGTGTTATTGCTAAGATTTTAATGTTAGAATCTTCGCATTTTGCAAAGCCAATTTGCAAACCCCTGCTAACTGGGTAAGAGGCACTTTCTTCAAGTGGGCGCTCCTCTTTTTAGCAGGGGCAGAGTAACTGGCCCTCCTCACCCCAGCAGTGTCTTTTCTAGTGACTGCCTGCTGGGGTTCTTTTGCATCTTTTTAGATTGTGAGCCCTATTGGGACAGGGAGCCATAGATTATTTGATTTTTCTCTGTAAATCGCTCTGTGAACTTTTTTGTTGAAAAGTGGTAAATAAATACTGTTAAGGATAATAATAATTTCAGGTGTACAAGTGGCTATTCGAGAGCAGTCAGCAAAATAAACAGAAGCAATGTTTATAAGAAAGGCAACTCTTCCACCTGCAATAGAATAGGGGTGTCTAGGCCCAAATCGTATCCCTTGCTAGCAGCACTGATGCAGCTTCATCAAAAAGACACATGCTGCATCCAGTGGAGGGAGACTTGAGGGCAAACAGAAAGTTAAAATGTTTTTATTTACCCCCACATAAGCCCTGGGGCTGCCTATGGGTCTCCTCGGACATATCCAATCTCTTTCAGTGGCATATGTCCAAGCAGAAAAAAGAGAGGGGAGGTTCATAAAAAAGGAGAAAAGCTCCAGCGTGATCGCCACTGGCTCCTCCCCCTCCCACCTCCTCCCCGCCCCCAGTTCGTCCCTGTCCAGTTACACTCCCAGTCCTCCAATTTCTTCCCCATTTACCCTGGCCCCCCCACTGTTGCCTTACTATCAGCAATTTTAGGATAGCAGAAGACCCTTTCACTGTATAAAGCCCTACCCACCCCTGACTATCCTATGGAGGATTGGGCTGCTACATTCTTTTCCCCCAGCCTAACACCTGCTTCTCTTGTATACAGACCTTTGAAACCAAGCCACTAACAGCCGGAAGACTGGACCACGGCTGATGTGGCTCAATATTATTGATTTTTAGAGTGCTTTCAGACAGGACTCTTTTCCTGGGATAGTTGAAAACTGACTTTTTATCCCTGCCTTCAACTTGATCATAGCTACCTTGGGATCCATTGAGGTGAAAGGCAGGGAATCAATGTAAATAAACAAACATACAAAGCTGCTGTATGCTGAGTCATGCCATTGATCCATCTAGCTTGGTATTGTCTGTTCAGAGTCTCAGGCAGAAGCCTGCCCCATCACCCGCTGCTACATGAACCTTAGTTGGCAATACCAGGAATGGGCCCTGGGACTTTCTGCACTTAAAGTATGTGTCCTAACACTTAGTGATGGCCCCCTCCCTACCTTCTGCTGCTGGAAGGACCTATTGTATTCCTGTTTGGGGTGCATCATACTTGCTGCAGGAAAGACAAAATGATGCTCATAAAGGACATTCCTGTGCCATGACTTTCCTCTCCAAAAGGGAACATTTCTCACAACAACGTTGTACCGCTGGCTGTTTCTGGAGGCAATTTTAAACACACTTTCCTGGGAGGAAGCTCCATTGAACAAAATGGTACTTACTTACAAGTAAACATGTACAGGATTGTGCTGTCAATAATGCAGTAGCAGGCAGAATTTCAGATGTGTCCTTCATGATCCAACACTTGGCCAAAACAGCCCAAACCTGCTGCTGAGAATTTCTTTTATTGGGCAAGTGGAGTGTGGCCAAAATTACCACTCTCAAGTGCACATCAAGCACCAAAATGACTAAAAACCCCTTTCCCCCATCACTTATTTTCTTCTTTTTTGAGCTGCTGTCAGAACTGCTGGCCTTGTGCTTTTGAGTCTAAAAGCCAAATAGGATGCTGGGTTTGATTAAAAACAACTTTCTGGCTTAGAGGTTATGCCAATATCCTGGTGGGATTTTATGCCATAAATCTCAGCAGCTTGCCGTTTCAGAAGAGGTGGAGTGGGAGGCATTATATACATTAAAAGTGGCAAATTTACCAACAGATTGCATCTTTTTTCCTCCACTTTGTAGAGCAGTTTCTCAGGCAATTTTGAGTAAATGCAGCCGTGCTCATACCGTGAGCCAGGGGAAGGAGTGAGTGAGAAAGATAAGAGCATGGAAAAGAACACAGAAGTGGAAGAAAGGAAAAAGAGAACAGAAAAAGAATAAGAACATGAGAGAAATGGAAGAGAAAGTAGTAAAGAAACAGACACTAAAACCGATACCAAAGTTTGTCTCCTGACCTTTCTGCACGTCTGAGGCTGAAAAGTACACTGTACATTGCAATCTTAAGTATGTTTATGCATAAGCAATTCCCACTGAAATAAATGGAGCTTATTCCCAGGAAGCAGAGAGTGGGTGTCAATGGGCAATTTTCACAATGGAGAGAGGTGAAAAGCGGTGTGCCCCAAGGATCTGTCCTGGGACCGGTGCTTTTCAACCTCTTCATAAATGACCTGGAGACAGGGTTGAGCAGTGAAGTGGTTAAGTTTGCAGACGACACCAAACTTTTCCGAGTGGTGAAGACCAGAAGTGATTGTGAGGAGCTCCAGAAGGATCTCTCCAGACTGGCAGAATGGGCAGCAAAATGGCAGATGCGCTTCAATGTCAGTAAGTGTAAAGTCATGCACGTTGGGGCAAAAAATCAAAACTTTAGATATAGGCTGATGGGTTCTGAGCTGTCTGTGACATATCAGGAGAGAGATCTTGGGGTGGTGGTGGACAGGTCGATGAAAGTGTCGACCCAATGTGCAGAGGCAGTGAAGAAGGCCAATTCTATGCTTGGGATCATTAGGAAGGGTATTGAGAACAAAACGGCTAGTATTATAATGCCGTTGTACAAATCTATGGTAAGGCCACACCTGGAGTATTGTGTCCAGTTCTGGTCACCGCATCTCAAAAAAGACATAGTGGAAATGGAAAAGGTGCAAAAGAGAGCGACTAAGATGATTATGGGGCTGGGGCACCTTCCTTATAAGGAAAGGCTGCGGTGTTTGGGCCTCTTCAACCTAGAAAAGAGACGCCTGAGGGGGGACATGATTGAGACATAAAAAATTATGCAGGGGATGGACAGAGTGGATAGGGAGATGCTCTTTACACTCTCACATAATACCAGAACCAGGGGACATCCACTAAAATTGAGTGTTGGGCGGGTTAGGACAGACAAAAGAAAATATTTCTTTACTCAGCGTGTGGTCGGTCTGTGGAACTCCTTGCCACAGGATGTGGTGCTGGCGTCTAGCCTAGACACCTTTAAAAGGGGATTGGACAAGTTTCTGGAGGAAAAATCCATTATGGGGTGCAAGCCATGATGTGTATGCGCAACCTCCTGATTTTAGAAATGGGTTATGTCAGAATGCCAGATGCAAGGGAGGGCACCAGGATGAGGTCTCTTGTTATCTGGTGTGCTCCCTGGGGCATTTGGTGGGCCGCTGTGAGATACAGGAAGCTGGACTAGATGGGCCTATGGCCTGATCCAGTGGGGCTGTTCTTATGTTCTTATGTTAAATGTGCACAGGACATTTAAGAGGTTGCAGGCCCTACTGACCTCAGTGGAACTTCCTTTCGAGTAAATATGCATAGGCCTGGATCACACAGATGCAATCCTAAGTATACTCCCAGACTGAACCCCTAGCCATTTTTTCTTGGTTTATCAGTTTCAGCTTTTCTTACCTCCAAATAATTGCCTTGGGTTGTAGCATTTGTGTATGCCTATACTATTACATTTTAAACCCATTTCCAACTTAATTGTTAAGGCTACCAAATCCCGGGAAATGGATTTGCCAACTCCTACCAAATCCTGGAAACTATAGTTCTGTAAATGGGTTAAAGATGTCTAACAAAACAATCAAACACTCAACAAACTATGACTCCCAGCATTCTTGGGCCACTGGGATTCAGACTGTAGTATTTTATTTTGTAATGTAGATGTTCCTTTGCTTAGAAGTAAGTACAGGTATGCGCCGCTTAACAACCTTCCGCTTAACAACAGACCACATATACCACAGGGTCAAAGCACAACAGAGAGGATCTTAATGAGGCAGTCAGCCCATAGCCTGCAGCAGAGTGTCTGTTTACACAACAAAAAGGCTCTTAATGCAAAGAAGAGGCAATCTATCTCCAGTAGCCTATGCAGCCAAGCTACTTTCCTTTGGGCCCCTTTGCAAAGAGGGAGGGGTGAAACAGAGCTGGGGAGGATGGTGATGGGCAAGCAGAACAGGGGCAGGAAGGGGCAAAACACGGTAGCGGGAGGGTAAAGACAGCTGGAAAAGTCTTTGGAGCCCAGGTCTACCAACCCATGTGGCATCAGTAGTGTCCCCAGCATCTCGTGGAGGCAACAAGTCTGAGTAGATAGGAAAACATAAGATCCCAGGAAATTTCTGGGCCCCCTCCTTTGGCTCCTGGGCCCCCCTTTGGACCCTGGGCCTGGGTACAAATTACACCCTTTACCCCCCTCTCCTAGGCCCTGACTCTACTTATGAGGAAATGTCCTGCTGAATTCAGCGAGCCTTCCTCATTGAGGAAAGACTTTTAGGACTGACCTGCTTTCAATAAATAACCTCACCAAAAAACAAGTACACCTGACAGATATTTGAGATGGATTAATGTGACCTATAAAGAAGAGAGAGATTTTGATTCCTGAACTGTGCCCATTAGCAGTCTGCTGGTTACTCACAGAGCAGCTGATGGCTACCCAAATAGGCTGAGGGCAAGAGTGATGTCTTGTTCCATTGCCAGTAACCCTCCATGGAGCAAGAACATCAACCCAAACATTTTTCTCATGAAACTTCTCCATGTAAGGAATTGTTGCCATTGGTCATGACTGTGACTGGACTGTTTTCTTACTTGGGAATAGGATGGAGGAAGATTGAATACTGCAGGGGTGCTCAATAGGTGGATCACGATCTACCGGTAGATCGCGAGGCAAAATGAGATCGCGGAGTGCCAACCCCCCCCCTTCACGTGCCTCTGGGAGGAAACACCAGGAGTAAGGCCCATTGTACTCAATGGGGCTTACTCCCAGGTAAGTGTGGCTAGGATTGCAGCCTCACAGCCTAATCCTAGGCATGCCTACTCAGGAGTAAGTCCTGTTATACTCAGTGGGGCTCAAGGTACACCAACATACATTGTACACATAAATGTTATATGTTATGATGGCGCGAACATTGTAAAAAAAACTCTGGTAGATCTCCGGGCCTTGCTGGGTTTCAAAGTAGCTCTCGAGCCAAAAAAGTGTGAGCACCCCTGGAATACTGGGTCACAACTGTATTAAAACATGATCCATCCTATGAAATTGTTTGACAGGTTTCAGGCTGAATATTTTGAGAGAGAGAGAGAGAGAGAGGAAAAAGCAGGCATCAGCAGACACCCAGCCCTGAAATACATCTGAACACAGCAGGACTCCTACTATGCTAGGTTTCCATACTTCCCTGTCAAGTCTCCCTTGCCTTTCCCTTAATTTTCTCCCTCTAGGCTCCTGCTGTGTACAAACCCTGGTTCTCACCGAGGTAAGGGGATGAAAGCGTGACTGCCAGGCGGCTCAAGACAGATAGGATCACAGAGGGGGGCTCTTCAGCTGCCTCTCGCTGGCATTTCTCCTGCACTCATTCACTAATCTGTTCTGGCGGGTGAAGGCTAAGGTATAAACCCTGCCGTGTCAAGTTGTCACGCAGTTGAGCAGGGCCGTCCAGCAAGTAAGAAGAAATGAGCCCATCACCTCCGCCATTGTAGGATGCTCCTAGAACAGGGAATTGGAACAAAGCTCAAACTGTGGGGGCCAGAGGTCTGCTAATTAATCATGACAGGACAGCATGGTTCCAATCTGGACCCGATCCTGCTCCATGTACTGCTTCAATAATTACTTTCCCATCTGCTATGCATGCTAAGAATTAGACTGCCTGCATTTCTGATGAAAGACATTTCCTCTGACATCCTCATCACCTCCCATCTATTTTGATTCTGGAAAGTGGTGTGGGGAGAACCACACATGGTAGGGACATGAGAAGATACTATGGGAGCAACAAGTGTACAAAATTCCATCACTAGAGTGTGAATCATTCAGGAACAAGAGGGCTGGCTGTTGAAAGTATTAACAGGCTGAGAAAGAGAGAAGCACCTGTCCAAGCGTACATAGACTGAAGAGTCTGCTATGTTTCCCAGGTTGTGTTTCTGGATTAAAACTGGCAACACCCTTCATTATTGCCCTGATATTGCAGTGCCAACATGCAGCCACCATATCTTGCAGGGGACTGTTGGCATCTGGAAGCCTACTCAAGAGAGGGAACAGTTTTTTCTTGCCGCGGGTAAAGCCCAAGCTAGGTTGCTGAGTCTACTTTAACCTCAGCCAGCACTAAAGCTGGCACAGGTCCATGTGGACCTGAACTGGGGATCAACACTGGGAAGAGCGTTAGGATTTGGCAGATGCCGCTGTTGCTGAACCTGCCCCCTTTCCAGTCCTGATCTTCCATCCTCCCTGCCCTTGTTGCCACCCTGTTCTGCCCAACTCACTCCCAGGTTAAGTGTGCACACTTACCAAGGTCAGCAGGCATCTGTCATCTGCTGGTGTGCAGAGTCAGCTGCTCACTGATTGCAGTGGTAGCCAGGCTGCACGCTCTGATGTGTCACCTTTTACAACAGCTGGAAAGCACCTAATGCCACTGGAGCACTTGTTCCAAGGCATTAGATGGTCATAGAATTGGGCCATGTTTTCTTTATCATGATTACTGTATGAGGCATCCCCCATTTTCCCCCATCCTTGTGATTCAGCTCCTTACAAACTAAACAAGGACCATATCTGTTTAGTTATGTACATATTTCTGCTTCTTTTTTCAGAAATCCTTTGAGAATTACTTTTCTACAGCTTGCCTAGGTCTACAAGACACACTCATGTCTCTGGATTGAATCATAGGATTTGATGGGCTTATACAGATTTGTTGCTTCCTGTTGACCCATACAGATGTTTGGTGACATTCTTTGGTACTTCCAGAAAAAGGCATTGGACAGCTTTAGTGAAGGTCAGAGTGTTCTGGGAAGTCTACGGTCCTTGTGTACCTCTTGCATAAATGTTATCATGTGCAATACCTCATGCTATTGCTATTTCTAACCTATGGCAGAAATCTGTGCTCTACAGATTTATTTGTGGCACAAAGTTCTGTTACATTTGTTTCTCTCCAAGGAATGAAAATAATAATGCAATATATCCTTAAAAAAATAAGGAAACTGCATGTTTATTTCAAGTAAGAGAATTGGGGGGGGGGGGGAAATTGACCATGCCTACACTTTCCCCTTTACCAGGTATAGGACTATGGGAAACTGCAGTTCCAAACCATGCTTGGCCTACTAGCAGGCAGAATGGAAAGCAACCTTAATAAACGATTTGGTACCTTCTGCCTCTTCTAGCCAGTCAATGTGGCTTTAAGCAGCCACTGCCAGGATTCAAGGGCAAGGTACTAAGTAGTGTATCAGTGAAGGTACCACACTACTTTATTCACAAATCTCTTGGTCTTACACTTTCTGCCAGAAGAAATAGTAAGAGAAAAGAAGCAGGAATGAACGTAAAGCGGGTGCGGGCCGCTTTAAAATAATGTTTAGGAATAATACCATCATGTTATATACCGTTGTATGCGGAATTAACAGCAGAACACAATGAAAAAACTAGAGTGAAATATCTCCTTTGTGGCAAAAGGTATTATCAAAAAACCAGAAAAGAAAAAATGCATGGAGCTCTATGAAAAGTGAAACTGAGCCATGCTGTGCATATACTCGTGAGTGAACTTGCCTTAGTCAGTTGGAAAGGGCAGGTTGAGAGGAATCCAACAATACCAGAATGGTCCTGATTCAATGAATGCAGCCCCCCAAAAACACCCAAGAAGGAGGTCCCTCCCTCCAAGCTGGTGAATGTATTGGAAAGTGAAATGAAGCCATTCGGTCACATTTACTCATGAGTAAGCAAACGTGCCTTGGCTTGTGGTCAGGCCAGGCAAAGGGGAATGTGAGGCCACCAGAATGTTGAGCTCCAGCTGGAACTGGAGCTCAACAAATGGTCCAGAAGGCAGCTCCCCACCCCACCAAAAAGAATAAAAACAAAACCTTCAGTTGGTAACTTTTTCTTTTTGAGACTTGCAAAGCCAGGTGGATCCAGGCAGTGATCTGGTTTAGACGTAAGAAACTTAAATTGAACTGGGCACTGGGTAGGGCTGAAAATCTTACTGATTTGGGGGGAGGGGTATTGCAGGCAGGCTACAGAGAAAATTCACTTGGTGGAACAGGGCTGGCTTCCCCTTATTTATTTGCTTTATAATTATTTTAATTTGCTTTATGATGTCACTTCCAGCCAAGACATCACTTCTGGTGGGTCCTGGACAGATTGTCATTCTAAAAAGCAGGTCCCGGTGCTAAAAGTTTGAGAACTGCTGCAATAAGGTGTTAGTAAGTTGACACCTGGGAGTGTGTGTGACACCACTAGTGACCAAAATCACTAAAATCACAGTTTGTAAGAATAATACCATCATGTTATATATCAAACATTGCGTAATTTCATGCAGAATGCAATGAAACAAACTGCGTTGAAATATCTTTGTTCTAACAAAAGGTACAGCCAAAATACCAGTGGGGGCGGGGAGATGGTACATCACAATGCCCACCACCTGGGGTGTTGCCCCGCCTACTGCATGGGGGTGACGCGCTGACCTCCTGCACTGGGTGACATGAACCCTTGTGATGCCACACATGTAAAGCAAAAATTTAAAAAGTCAAAAATAAGTCAGTCTCAGGTGCTACCAAGACAAGAGTACCTAATATTAAAATTCCTGGAATGGTCTACAGTGGTTGAACTATGTGGGGAAAGATAAAGAGATGTTCAATAAAATGCATGTTGCATTCCCCAGTCTCTTCCATGTTTAGCCAAAACATGTATTGCCTTCCCCCACCTTAAAAAAGCAGAACAAGGGATGCGTAGGTAGCAGAAGTGGCTCCACAATTGAGGCCTGGGTCCACATCCATATCTTCCTAACTCCTGATGACAACAACAGTTTGTTTCTGCTATTCTCCACCACCCAGCATGGTAGGACTCATGGAGATGCTTACTGGGCAATTGTGAGTGGTAGTGGCAACAGCAGATAAATTCCCAGTTGCCCTGCTCTCCAATGCTGAACCAAGGGATGGGGCATCTAGGAACTGTTAAATAGCACTGAGGAAAGAACAAGATTGATTTGCTGCTACTTCCCCCAATGTGGCCCAGATGGGCAAAAGTCCTTTTTTCCACTGCCACCACTGGACTGGCATCTGTCTACTGTGGGGTTCCCCAGGTACCATGGAGGAATAAGTTTGTACACATGTGCTTTCCAAGGCCAAGGGAAGTGTGCTCTTGCCCCCTCCCAGCTGGAGGTGCCAGCGGTGGGCGGGCTCTCTGCAATTTTAGCACTGGATTAGAAGCACTCATGTAATGCAGTGCAGTGCATCTAATCCCGGAAACAGTCAATGAAAGCTAGGTGCTTCAGGTCTAAGTTAACTGGCAAATTTACAAAAGCAGCCTGAAGTCCATCATAGTTCTTCACATGACTGTTGGAAGGAACTCCAGAAACAGCACAGGTTGAGAGGGTACCATCATTGAGGAAAGAGGGCACACCTTTCCAGGGATACCACCCATGTCTGCCATTTTGCACTACAGTGCAGAACCAGGAGCTGCTGCATGACCACGCTCTCATGTGTTTTACTAGGAAACTATACAGACTTGTTCTGGAATCTTTTCTAGAACAAATATAATCAGAGTTTAACTAACTAATAACTGAGCACTTGTTTCTCTCTAGAAGAAAAATAGCCCAAGGCATTTCCTTGGCCTGTACAAAAGCACTGATCACAGACCTGCACATTACACAACTGTCTCCGGGTCCCTTCAGCGGGGGAAAAAGCAATTAAACAAAATCACACATACACTTTCAACATCAGATAGAAAAGATTTCCCCATACACAGATGGAGGCCACAGCTGTTTCAGCTTAAGAGACCAGAAACTGTTATTTCAAAGCAAGTGGGTACATTTTGCCCTTTGAGAGCACCATAAACTTTTCTCCATTCCTGTGCTGCTTTGCTAGTTTCTAAACTGAGAGGTCCTAGAAAAGATGAGATTGTATTCTCCAAGGTTCTGCCCTACCCATATTCTGACACCTTAAATATCTACCTTATTTTTCCTGCTCGTCCCATTTACTCTACCTCCACATGTATAACTCACTTTGCCCTCTGAGGCAGCACTTACCCATCTTTCCAGCTGGGCACAAAGGAATCTGGGAAGGAAAGTGAGACAACTTAGGGCCCAATCCTATCCAATTTTGCAGTGCTTGTGCAGTTGTGCCAGTGGGGTGTGCACTGCATCCTGCGGTGGAGGGGCAGTCACTGGGACTTCCTCAAGGTATGGGAACACGTGTTCCCTTACCATAGGGCTGCATTGTGGCTACACTGGAGCTGGAAAGTTGGATAGGATTGGGCCCTTAAAGCAGTCAGACTCACTTTTGCATACAGACTGCAAAAATGGCATTGACCTCCTGTTGTTACCCTCAGCAAAAAGTGGATTAATTAGAGCTTGCCAAGCCATTCTTGCACAGGTGTACTAAAGTGCAGAAGCATCCTTATTCCACCTCTTTTGCAAGAACACACACACTGACTCCGCCCCCACCCGACTTCTCTTGTTCTCCATTACCCTCTCTTTAACTTTCTATTCCATTCTCTGCCTTTTTCTCTGTCCATTTTGCTTTCACCATAGCAGAACCTAAATTGTAACTCTCTTGAAAATTTTTAGATGCATGCTAACAAGCTCAGAAACAGCCTGATTAGGCCATTAGCGACAGTAGCAGATATCACTACCTCACTCAAGGTATAATTTTTTTTAATTGAACTCTCCCTCCAAACTGTGCTACGTATCTACATATCACCAGCAAAGAGCAGTCATTTTACTCAGGGAGAATAAAATAAAATACTCCCCTGCCCAAGCAAAAGAGATCTACAACGGCTGGTGTAGTTACTAAGACTGCAATTCTATACACACTTACCTAGGAATGAGTCCTATTTAACTCAGTGGGACTCACTTCTGAGTAGACATGCATAGGCTTGCATCCTTGAGCCACAAGTTAAAATTTCCCTGGGTGAATCTTTCTCTGCTATTTCAGTTCCAGCTCAGTTTCTAGAAAGCAGCCAGGGCCAGAGAGCTGGTAAGCAAAGTTGCAAGCAAGTGGGTTTAACATGAGAGTTAGCGGGGGTGAACCAGAAGCATCTGGCAGCAGCTTCCAAGACTCTGAAGGCTCAAAGGAATATGGCCTGCATGGAAGAAGCAGTGCTTTGCACAGAAGGTGGCATTTTCCTGTTTCTCCCTGCAGGTATGGAGAACTACACATGCAGTTAAGTGCAGGCTGGTGGTTCTTCTGGAAGAGAAGGTGAGTAGCCTGCAGACATGTCTAGTCACCCTTGAACTCATCAGGGAAAATGAGGAGTTTCTGGACAGAACAGAGGAAACGTGTTGAAGCATTAGAGAACTTACAGGCTTCCACAGAGGAGGATGATAGTCACACACAAGATACAAGCCTGTGGAGGAATGTCATGCAAAGGAATAAGCCTGCAATGAAGGCTTTTGTGGAACTGGAATTGAGGAATTCCTTCCAGGCTCTTTCTGTTGAGGAGTATTCAGGCAGACCTCAACTGGAAGGAGGGCTGACTCCCACTGTTCCAGGAACCATGGTGGAGGATGCTGAAGTCCCAGCACCATAGCAGATCATTACTGCTACCCCAACACAAAGGAAGAGGCATGGTTCAAGCTACAAAACTTGTACCATTCTATGCATGTTTACTCAGAAGTAAATCCCACTATGTTCAACAGAGCTGGAAGGGCAATAAGAAAGAGGGGGTCAGGCTCCTGTCCACCACCTGAAACCCCACTCGTATAGGGACCTATGTAAGTTCTCCAGAGCCACACCCACATGGCTTGTCTCCTTAGGGTGTCCTCCTCTTCCTTCCATAGGTAGAGGCAGCAAGGAGGTTTACAGCACTTTGCTCAGCCTCCAGGTCTCACATGGCTCTGGAGGATCCCGTCTAGCTAATCTCCAGTCTTTTCTCATCCCTGGTCCTGGGTAGCACCTCCTCTCCCTTTCCTAGTTCCACCCACCCAGACTACTTGCATTCTGAGTCCTAAGCCTACTCGGTTGGGAGGTGGGCAGGCTCCTGGAGACACTTGCCGTACCTTGCTACCACTCAGCTGCTCCAGTGTATGCCGGGATGCTCTACTCAATGAGCCGATGGCCTGTGCCCATTTCTTCTGAGGTCTTTCTGGGCTGCACCTGGCCCTGTGCCCACTGCACAGGCCATCACCTGGGTCAGGTAAATCTGACTAAGGGCAGGAGCTTATTCCCAGATAAGTGTGCAAATAAATGCCTGCAGCTTTAATATGGTAATGACAAGGCTTAAAAATTAGGGCTGCATTCTTTTTTTCACCTTCTAGTGCTAGGGAACGTTTTTTTTTTAAAGCTTCCAGTGTGCTTGGGTCACATTTTTTTTTTAAGATTTTAGCATGCTAGGCATACTAGAATTTCTTCAGACAAGCTTAGAACTAGAAAAGCTGGGTGCCACCATCCGACATCATGTCTACCAGTTTTCTATTAAAATGAATGGAGGAACCTGTCAGGAACATGGCAGCCTCCATAGTGCGTGCAGCGTATGGTTACAGCATGGTGACCTCCATGCAATAGATTTCATTGAGGGGAGGCCATTTTGCTGTTTCTAAAATAACCGTGCTGGAAGCATGCTAGCACCATGCTGGAAATGTCACTTCCTCATGTTTTCTAGTTAAAAAAAAGAATGCAGCCTAGCTCCGTACTAGGTCATGGGACGTTCTGCAATTTCTAGTTGAAGGACAATACAGCAAATAGCTCCAATCATTCAGCAGGGCACATAATGCATTCATTCCTTTGTGGCAGCATATCATGTCAGAATGACATTCATGTGGAGGATCTCATATTTCAGTGCAGAGCTCCTGCATTTGCAAAACTAGCAAGTCAAGAAAAAGTTTCTTAGACCCACTTTCCTTCAGGCAGACCAGCTTTACATATGCAAGCAGAATTCAACTTGCTGGAATATTCAAAGACGTGACTCTTCTATATGCATTGAGGAGTTATAATCCTATGTGAAGACTGTACCACCTCAGAAAGGCACATGCAAAACTAGCCTTCCCTTAGTATATCTTGGCATCACTTGGATGGCAATGCTGGCAACGTTAAGCATATTAACTTCGAAGTAAATCTCATCGAAATAAATTGGATTTCCTTCCTAGGAAACATGGTTAGGCTCCGGCTGTCAGTTTTCCACATGCTCTTTTTCGCTCCGCTTTTCTTGCTATACATGATGACAGCTGTTATATTTAAGGAACCCATTGTTAGTCATCTATAATAGTGAAGTACTGTTTCAAAAGGATTCCACTATCCCTTTCACCATCAGTAGAAAGTGGTTTAATTTAAGTTCTTCTCTCTCTCATCCCTTTGTGCCATTATTTCCTCTTCTTCTTGCCACGAGGCAGAAGGGAGCATTTTAAGACTGGTTCGGCAAACACAACATTATTACTATTAATGAGGAACACAATTCTCATGAAGCATTCAAAAATAGCACTTGCTTTCAGGATTGGCTAATACTGTGGCTGGGAAAAGGACTTTTTTGGTTTCAAATGATTTAATTCGCCATTTATGAACTGATGGCACAGAGAGAAAACCCGAGACTCCAACCAGAGCTGCACTGTCAACACCATCACCAGAAAAAAGCACCATTTGAGAGACTTGTCAGGGAACGCCAGACCCACTTTGCTACATTCCAGAAACAAATGGATGTGTAAAAACACTGAAATGTGTTCACAGAAGATAAATTATTTATCTTGGATTTATGGTTTCCGAGGCAGCCTAACTCTCAAATACATCGGCATATTTTATACACTGACAGGCTGTTTCAAGCTGAAGAAGGTGGCTTCCCCCCCCCCCCCACACACACACACCGATCCCTTTCATAGACATTTACATTAACAAACCTGGGTTACTGGGATGGAACAGCAGTTGAATTTAATTGTAAGGGTGAAGCAAAATCTCCTATAGGCATAGCACTTCTTGACAAGGAAATCCCTCTTCTTCATAATTCTGGCTATTTTAGTTACATAACCAGTTAGGAAAGAATGGGTAAGATCGCATAAACTATCCTGCTGGATTAGGCCATGTTCTCCACCAATCTGGCATTTAGCTTCTGTCTACAGAGTTCCATTTAGCTATCATGGCTAAAGGCATCAATAGCTGCTGATGACTTATCCTCCATGACTTTGACTACTCTTTTCAAAAAACAGGCTAAGGGGGTAGCCATCACCCCCCATCATGTGATATTAACTGCCCAATTCTATCTGTGGGAGATGCTGGTGGCTGTCATGATCAGCCAGCACATTGCATGGGCCTGCACTGCGCAACCACTCTGATGGTTTGTGGTTTCCCAAAAGCCACAAATCTAATAATACCATTATTAGGACTAACCGAAAAGACAGAACATCTTAAGATGCAAACTTGTGTCCTCCAGGATTCTTCATCTGTCTGGATGTTCAAAAAAGGAAAAGGACAGAGAAAAGAGAATATGGAGTCCCAGCATCTACCTGTGGCCACATGCAGAAATCTTTAGCATAGGTCCAAGGAGACCCACTGAGGAGTAGGAGGCTTAGGGCACATTCCTAAGTGCTGGAAAGCACTGACATAAGGGGTTAGAATTGCATCCTTACAAACGTGTAAGGGGATTTAAATCCCCTTTCGCCTCTGAAGCCTCCTGATTTGCAACCCCCCTCTTGGCTGGAAATGGCGTGCCTGTTTTTGGTGCGACTGCACCAGTGGGGAGGGGGACGATAGGATTGGGTTCTTAGTATCTTTCATCCCTGCCTTTAAATAATTGTGATGCACAACTTATTTCTTTTATTTTGTGTACAACAACAGTTCAACATAACTGAAAGGATGAAAGTAAAGTCCATTTTTATACAGGACCCTCAGAAGAATGTTCTCCCATCCCTCATTTGTCAAGGGCATCCCTCATTCTGTCCCCCTTACTGTCTTTAGGACAAGGTGGCCAATCAGCTGTAGAGATGACACAGGAGTAAGCATTGTTGTGGTGCATTGATCCCAAATATGAAATGGAAATTTAAAGCAAAGGAACAGCCAAACCTGACCCAGAACTGCAGGAAAAGTCTGTGCAAGGTCAGAGATCTCTAGACCCATTTTCTCTTGTGAGTAAAATAAGGGAAATTTTGTGCTCAAAAAGTAAATAAAAGTAAAAGCAGACAAACAAAATAAGAACGAACCTCTGTCTGGACCCAGTCCAGCATTCTCCAAAGTAATTGTGCTCTTATTGCTATACATCCATCATGAACATAGGATTCCATTAAAAAAGCAGCTCCTTTGATTTAAGTGCAGACGGTTCTTTTGTTTCATCTTGGCAATAGCATCTGCTTCTCTGTTCTTTATTTCCAATGAACATCCAGGAATCAGTCAAAGAAAATGCTGCACATGTCCAGTTCCTCCTGGCACATGGGGACATATGCTGTTTGCTTCAGTGATGAATGGGGTTTATTTCTTCAGATGGGTGCACAGTCCGACACACAGCCTGCCCACACTTAAGGGGCTTAAGCCCTTTTTAACATGGACTCAAAAAGTTCATTGTCTTAGATCAGGCCTGCACAATTGATGACCTAGAAAGCAGAACTCAGCCCATAAAGCATTAAGCCCTTTTTAACATGGACTCATGAGCCAGATCACTAATCTGTCTAGCTCAACTTTGTCTCCATTGATTGCTATCAGTTTTTTGGGTTTTAGAAGTGGTCCTTGCCCAGCCCTCCCTGCAATTGAACCTGGGACCTTCTGTATTGAAACCATGTACTTGACCACCGAATTATAGTCCCCATCACCAACCGCACAAATGGGATTTATTCACCCCCTGGTGAATTCTGCATTCAGCCTGGTTTATAATGAGCTACACAAATGTGTGTTAGCCACTGAATGTCTAAACTAGCAGTCTACAAACCACGGCCTGCTGCATGCCAGGTATATCCAACTGGGCATGGTGCGAAAGAAAGGCTTTCTGTTCTACATCGCAGCCTCCTTTCTTTGAGCTTGCTCTTCACACACTCTCGCAGTGGGCAGCTGCCTCCACTGCCTATCACCCCAGAAGGCCCTGCACCCTGATTTCCTGGGGAAAGTGGCTGCCTGGTGTGAGGCTGTGTGAAGATTAGGGTTAAAGGAGACTATGACATGGAACAGAAAGCCTTCACTGTGCCTGGATAGATATTGTTGGCGTGCCAGATCCAGCCCGCGGGCGATTGTTTAGAGGCCCCTGGTCTAAGCACACAACATACCAAACTGCCCATACTTGATCAGATGCAATCCTTGAAGCAGAAACTATATTGTCTCAGGATACTTATGTCTCCTTGAAAGCTCCATGGCAACCCATATCTTCCTTACCCAGCTGACCAGCTTTCAGGAGTGCAATGTCCAAATACAGTATTCTGCTAACTCACTACTAGTCGACTCATTTCAACAGACTGGAAATATTTTAGAAGATTTGCTGCAAACAGTTCCTTAGGTGAGCCTTTTGTTATACAAGAAAAAAAATCTATTTGCCGCAATTCCCTCTGAGCTACAGCCTCCTGTGTCATATGAGTCCCTTGACTTTAAGGAGTGGCTTTTTGGAGGGCACAAGAGGTGACAGCAGGATGGCAGTGGGTGGGAAAGCATGGCCAGAACTCTGCCTGTTGTCAGCTGGATTCACAATAGAGTGATTTCATGTTACTTAAAGGCAGCAACTCATTGGAAAGCAATATATCTGGGACCACCTTAGTTATAGCCTAGAGCAGGGGTACCCAAACCCCGGCCCGGGGGCCACTTGCGGCCCTCGAGGCCTCTCAATGCAGCCCTCAGGGAGTCCCCAGTCTCCAATGAGCCTCTGGCCCTCTGGAGATTTGTTGAAGCCCGCACTGGTCCAACGCAACTGCTCTCAGTGTGAGGGCGACTGTTCGACCTCTCATGTGAGCTGTGGGATGAGAGCTCCCTCCACTGCTTGCTCTTTCACATCTGTGATGCAGCAGTGGCAGTGAAGGAAAGGCTGGCCTTGCTTTCTGCAAGGTCTTTTATAGGCCTTGAGCTATTGCAAGACCTTCATTCATTCATATAAGTTCGTCTTTAATATATTCATTTATGTAAACTTATGTAAATTTATTCAAATTTGAAATGTAAATTAATTCTTCCCCCCCCCGGCCCCTGACACAGTGTCAGACAGCTGATGTGGCCCTCCTGCCAAAAACTTTGGACACCCCTGGCCTAGAGAATGGTATGAGCTGATGCGCCATATTTATGAAACCTTCTCTACACTCTTGTATCAGGTTGCAATCCTACATAAAGATTCCTTTCAATATATTACAAGCTGCATTCCTCCTGTAATAGGTCAGCCTTTGATTGGGTTATATTGCTTCAGACTCTGTGTGTGTGTGTGTGTGTGTGTGTGTGTGAGAGAGAGAGAGAGAGAGAGAGAGAATGCTATCTCAACACATAAAAACCCTCCACACAAAAAAATCAGGGGCCAGGGTTCTAGTCTAACTTTCTTCCTGCTGCAGAAGCTCCCCTACTTAAGAACATTCCACTTAAAAACTTTCAAGATGAAAGTTGGCCTGGCCATATGTCCACAGATGGTATAAGTGCCCGCAGATAGAAGTACTGTACTGTAGGTGTACTGTAAACACATTTTGTGTTTCGTATTTCACATCATTGTTTGCTACTGATAGTAGCGTGTTGATAATGGTGTTGGACTTAGGAACAAAACCATTTACAAACAGGGCTCTAGAACCTAACCTGTTCTCAAGGAGAGGAGCTCCTGTGCTTAAAACCATAGGTCGTCGCAATACAATTAATATACTAGTTTTCTTGATGTGCAGGGGATTTTTTTGTATGAATCAGTTGTGTAATCTTCCACCAATAACCTGAAGCGACCCAGCCTAGGCTTACCATCTCTGTGAGAACTGGGCTTAAATATCCTTTAGGTGCACACTTTCCCATTCCAACTGGAGATGCTACACCCAGCTGAATGTTCCTTTCTGTGCTGGTCCCCACCTTCATGTTCATTGCTTAATCACTGCAACAAAATAGTTATTTTGTGGGTGTGGATGAGGCATCACAGAACAAAATTCACCACATATAGAACTTTCAAGTGACCTCCCAGCAGAGATAGTCTGCACTTTCAGCTACAAGCCATCAGGTAATCAAGCAATAAGAAATGAGGTGATGTGCATGAAGGTGTGAGAGCTCTGAAACTCAGAATCTTTGCAGGGTCTCTGGACCCAGCACCTCAGTACCACATGATGGCTTTCTCAGTGGTGATCCTTGAACATCTTATCTGGTCACAATGAGCTGCACTTCAACATACACACACTACCTATCAATCCATTCTGTAACCACCAGTCCTTTCTATAGTTAAAAATTAAAAAGAAAAGTGTTTTGAATAATTCTATTTCTAGCTCATTGTAACAAATCTCAAAAGCTCTTCAAGTTCTTTTCATTGCTCTAAAGGCAAATAAATGCAGGTGACAAAGAGGAAAAAAAGAAAAAAGCACGCATGCACATGCACAGAGATATCTCTGAACTTTTACAAGTCTCAATCTACTGTTACATTCAGAAACTATTATTGCTGACTGCCAAGATAATTGTGCATTAATATAGATTTTTGTCCTTGAGAAAATCAGGTGGCCTTCCTTCTATCTTCTCACAGGAGAGTGCTGTTGAAACACTTTTTCAGTGGTAGAATGAAAGCCTTTCTCCCAGGCTAAAAAACCTGGGCTTTGTTCCCATGAGCATGTTAAGTTATTAGATAATTGGTGCATTTAAGACTACTGGTTGCCCAATATGGAGGCTGACTTAGGGCCCAATCCAGACCCATGCATTCTGACTTACTGCCAGCGCTGGCCCCGCAGTCTGCTGCCCAGTGCTCCATGCAAACACCGGGTGGTGGAGAGGTAAGATGAGGCGGGGAGGAGGCATTCCAGAGAGGTTGGAGGGCAGGGGAAGGTGTGGTGGGAAGGGGGTGTGACTGGCGGAGCTCAGCTCTGCCAGATCCAGAACCCTGAGTTGGGCCGCGTGGCCCAACACAGGACTCCTTGATTCTGCACTGGCTAAAGAGCCACTGCAGAATCGAGTAGCCTCATTGTGGGGCTACTTCCCTTACCTGGGGGAAGGGGACAAATGTCCCCTTCTTCTGAGGAGCCTGCGGTGGCTGCCCACCATGTTTAGGATGCCACAGTAGCCAGGAAGCCCAAAAAGAAAAACTGTCAAAACACCACTCAGAAAGTTGGACAGCTAGTTTAAAGCTGGACATCTGAGAACTTTTGTGATAGATCAAAGATTCCCAAACTGTGGGTCAGAACCCACTGGTGGGTCATGACCTGATTTTTAGTGGGTTGCCAAAGGGTGATGGAAAGAGCCGATAACGAATTGTCACAAGCCCTGAGGCTATTGAAAAATCAGATACTGTAGCTGCTAATTACCCTGCAAAGAACTCTGCTTCTGCAGTTTGTGAGATAGCTGCTAACTGCCCTGCCAGGAGTTGAGCTCCTGCAGTTTGCAAGCATGTATAAATATAGAGAAATAAAGTTAGAGAGTCTTTTTTTTGTTGTTATTAGTTATAAATAAAATATTTCTTTCTAGATTTCCTTTTTAAAGTCTCATAAACCTAGGTAAGTCCTGACGGAGTGTCATTTTAAAAAGTGGGTCCTGGTGCTTAAAAGTTTGGGAACCACTGTGATAGATGGTGTATTCCCTAACCTTACTCTCATGCATTTTTCAATATTCAGATCCCACTTTTGACTTCAAACTCACACAACTGCAGCTCTGATCCGATCTGGGGTTCAGAATCAGCTTTCATTTAAAATTAACAACTGTGCAGTCCAAGACTAAGCAGGCTTACTTGAAAGTGAGTCCCACTGTGTCGAGAGGTTCCTTCTAGTTACGTGAGCAAAGGCTTGACACTTTAATACATTTATATACCTAGCCTACCTCCCTGGGCATCCATTTAACATCTTCATAAAGAGGTTGTTATGCCAAAGGGATGCACAGTTTGGCTCTATGCTTTTGGTACACAGACAGAGTAGTTTCAATTTTTGATCCTTCCCTTTAAACAGGCATTTACTGTGGTTAGAGAGTATAGAAGCTTTGATTCCGTAAGACACTGGTAAACTTTTCTAGCCTAATTTTTCAGTAATGCCAGCTAAATCTATGTGTTCTAGAGAAGCATTAATAAATAAGGTCTACTGATTAGATAAGTGTAAGAGACAGGAGATTTCTGTTCCTATTTTATTTATAACCCTGGCATTTACATTAGTCCAACCGACCAACAGCTTGAGTGTTTTTCATATATAGAGCACCTGCAGTTTCCCTCTTACTTTCTGTCATAGCTCAATCAAGCTCATTCTGGGATGGTCAGTAGGGAAAGATCATATTTTTGGCAATGGGATGCAAAGGTATGGAGCGCCTGCCAAAAGCCACACATAAGAGGTATACTAACTTACTACACCCGTTGCACATCCAGTGTTATATATGCATATTACATAGTCTGGATTTCATGAACTTGGAGTAAGGCAAGTCTAAACTCTTTGTGACTGAATACAGTATTGAGTTTTCTTTCTTCATGCTTTAAATGTTTTGTAGGGCCCGATCCAGAGCCATGCGCGCTGGCTTACCGCCGGTACACACCTGCACTGGGCCTGCATTCTGTGGATTTTGGACACAAGCTGAAGGAGGGCTGATCCTGTACACTCTCTCCTTTCCCCTCCCCTTGCGCTGAAGGACTGCTGGTTAGTTCAAAAACAGTTCCATTCTTGAAAGAACCTGAGAGATGTAGCTTAAAATGAAATCTGATTTGTACACCACAGTTGAACAAGAGCCCCCAAGTTTAGGTGACACAGAGAGCTTTGGTTTAATAAATCAGGATTCTTACATCACAGCTTTGGGAGTACACAGGAGGGAGCACACAGGCTCCATTCCCCTCCAATTTATATTCACAACCCAACAAACTATGACTAGTAGGAACATCTGCACCAGGGTTATGTCTTTATTAAGTTGGCAGGAACAAGGAGCCTTCCTTTTTCAACTGCATGAAGTACATAATGCAAAGAACTTTGCAAGCTACAACAAACTAGAACTGACTTTTGGCATTAAAACATAAACATGATAATAGCAGAAAAATCTAGGCATGGCCATAGTATCTTGAGAGGGTTATGTTTGTCCCGGATCTGTACATGTGGACTTGCTGATCATTTTGAAAAGATTTACAAGTATTTAGTTCACATGCTATTTTATATATGATATTTATAAGCCAGAGCTCAATAATCCACCCAGTTTTGTTTTGCAGGTAGAAGGCTTTCTCAATTCCCCAGTTGGAGTTTATCCCAGAGTGCTTATGTATTTTATTGAATGCTTGTCTCTTCAATCAGTGGTACATTGCTGCATATGGAGCTTCTTTTAAGGCCATTCATTATTGAATTATCTACAGCACACCCACAGAATTCCCAATCGCTACTTCCTGTACTCTGCTTTTCAAGAAAATTGAGACAGAAACCTGTGATTTGTGTGTGTGTGAGAGAGATTTCCTTATATCAGATAGGGATATTTAATTATCTACCTTACTAACCAATTACTAAAAGTAAGGGGGCTTTGAAACCTCAATCCAATTGGTAATAATGGGAAAGAAAATAGGGGAAAAGTATATGATTTAAAAACTTCTTGCTCCTGTACTATCATAGCTTAATTATGACCGTAGTACTTTTATCTGTACTGAGCAGGAAAGGGGATTGTTCCCCAAGTGTATGGTTTGCAGGGGACTGGTGTACCCAAGATACTTCTGGTTTTATTGGTACAATCTATCGAAGTTTCATTGACATGCATCTGCCATTATGTCTAGTCAGACTTGTAGACAGTCATATGTAACTACTAGGATGGTCAGCAGCCATTCTTGGAGGACTGTGCTCTATGTTTATATTTACTAGAACTGCACAGTTTCATTGAGCACATCATCAAGGAACTGAATTCTTAGCTTCTAATTACCTGCTGTACTGAGCAACACTGTCTAAACTCCTTTTAAACACTTGTTTGAGCCAACTGAGTTTCAACGATAGCCTGAGGGCTTTTACCCTTTGAATGGTGCTACAAATTGGTGCTTTGAATTGGCTGTTCTTATGTTCTTATGGACAAGTTTCTGGAGGAAAAATCCATTACGGGGTACAAGCCATGATGTGTATGCGCAACCTCCTGATTTTAGAAATGGGCTATGTCAGAAGGCCAGATGCAAGGGAGGGCACCAGGATGAGGTCTCTTGTTATCTGGTGTGCTCCCTGGGGCATTTGGTGGGCCGCTGTGAGATACAGGAAGCTGGACTAGATGGGCCTATGGCCTGATCCAGTGGGGCTGTTCTTATGTTCTTATGTACAAACATGGCCAAATAAATATTTCCGAAGAGCCACCAGTTGTCCCTTGCAATCTGAGATTATTTGTGATGGGGGGGGGGTCGGGTCCTTTTGGAGGAGGTTGGTACAGTTTACTTCTTGTCCATCACCCCCAGCAATAAATTTTGTGCTGCTTGGAATGGAGTTGTCATTTGTATTGATGATGTGCAAGACACAATAGAATCTCTCTCACACTCCCACACCTGCATTGACCTTCTTAGGGCTAGCCAAGGTAAAAGCTTATTGAAACCGTTGCAGTGACTCATGCAGAGAGATTGATAGGTTTTGTGTACACATGACCAACTTCAGGCATCTAATGAACCTGACTCCATCATCCTTGCAACTTCTCAGATCCAGCAACTTCTAACTTTCTCTGCTCACAAGCTGGTCTGTAATCCCTTTAGCATCCTGTAAAGAATATATTCATTAGAGAGGCCTAGACAAGGCTTAATTTATCCCAGAGCTCTCTATGGCTCATCCCCTACAATGCCAGTGACCAACCCTCATGGAACATACAAAGCAAGAAACAAATGAAAGTGTGCCTGAGCAAGTACAGACTACATTTCCATCACCACTGAGTAACTACAGTGTGCCCACATAGCAGGGTGGGTTTCATGACTTCAGCCCCAATAACTTTTTCTAAAAATAAAGCATTGACATTACTAGACTAATAAACCCTGGGGTCTGGTAGGCTTCTCTATGCAGTACAGCTTTGTAATAGCCACATGGGTACATCTTACAATAGTGTCAGCCTAGAATCTAACACTTTTTATGCACTTGCAAAGCTATGCTAAGCATACAAGTAGATAAAATGATGCAGGACGAAAACAAACCATACTTTGGGGGCATTTAGAAAAATAGCCCTGCACAAGACCCTCATTTTTCTGGTGAAAAAAACACAAAAGAATCACACCCTCTCCTGCAATGAATGCTTCCTCTTAATGAAGAAATTGCAGCATCACCCACATCTATTCCTCCAGAAGCAGTATTCAGCATTTCCTCTATCCTGTTCCTTGCTACTTTGCAGCTGAAAAAATAGAAGAGGGTGAGCACGAATGACAGGACAGATTAACTTGAACACAGCAGCCACAATTGGAACAAGAGACAAAGAATTGAAAAGGACGGAAGCCTCAGAAGAGCTTTGCTTGGGAAATGGGCTGTAGAGAGTGTGTATTTGCACACGCTCATATTCAGTATGACAGAGGTGGCTGTTTTGCCAAATTCCCAGTCCAGGTTTCACCGAGAGAACCTATGTCCACTTTAAGCTAATTTAAGCCCTGTGTTCCCCAACAGTGGCCCTAGTTCTGCACTGCTAGACCCCACTATCAGGGTAGCTCGCCTGTTCAACCTGCAGAGGTCCTCCATCCTCCTCTCTCCTGCCAGCAGCTTCTCCAGCCCCCACAGCAACAACTTGGTTCTCAGCAGGTGTTGGGACTGACAGCCACACACCAATCTCCAGTGTCTCCAGCAGTCTCTGTTCCAGCAATCCTCAGAGTCCATTTGACCATCTGTCCATTAGTCAGTTAGGTCCAAATCATATTCAACTTTCCAGCTCTGGTGTAGCTGTGCCAAGGGGGTGTGAGTTGCATCCTGTAGTGGGAGGGTAGTTATGGAGGCTTCCATAAGGTAAGGGAACATTTGTTCCCTCACCTAGGGGCTGCACTGCAGCGGCACCAGCACTGGAAAGTTGGCTAGGATTGGGCCTCTAGTCTCTTAATCCATCAGTTTAGCTCTCTCCTGCAAGCTCCTTCCTTCTGCACTCTCAATCTCTCCAAACTTCTTCCTTCTGCACCCATCCAACTCTCCCTTCTTCAGCTGCTACTTTTATCCCTTAATGATCTGGTTGCCTCTAGAGGCTGAAGCTGTGCAGTATACCCAGTGTTAGTCAGGGCCCTGAGGTCAACCCTATGCTTACCCGCCAGAGCAAGGGGCCACTGTTGGCACCACACCCAATCTCCTCGAGGGATCTTGCGCATTTCCATGATAGTGGTCAACCCGTGGCACATGTGCCACTAGTGGCACACTGACACATCCTAAGCAGCACACACCAAGTTGCCTGCAATGGCCATACCAGCCGATACAGGGCTCTATGGCAGCAAGTGCACAGCGCTTCTTCCAGCACAAAACCCAGAAAAGGAGAAACAAGGCCTGGGGCAGGGCAAAGATAATTGAGTGGAGGCTCAGCAGATCAAAACCACCTGAGCAGGTCCAGGGAGTGTAAAAATTGTGGAGTGGCACATTCAAGATTCTGTATATGAAGAATGGCACATGGCATGCTGAGGGTCGGCATACCCCTGCAGTATGACGTAGTGGTTAGAGCACCAGAGGTGGCCCTGGGAGACTCCCGTTCAAATCCTTACTTGGCCGTGAAGCTCACTTGCATCAGTCACTATCTCTCAACCTAATACACCTCACAGGAGAATGCTAGGAGGGGACATGTGGGTTTTTCTAGGATTGCACCCATGTAGCAGTGCAGAATGGGCCAGGGTAGGTAACTAGGAGAGTATCTTCTTGTTCACTAGCTGGAGGAAAGAAGAGCAGTGACATTTAAAGTGAGAAAAGCAGATTTGTAAATGGTGGTCATGCGCTTTAATCGAAATGGGGAAGATTCCCAAGTGCTTCTAAAGTGAGTACTTTAAAATGCACGTGCAATTTTGACCCTGTTCCTGAGATGCCTTAAGACTGTAAACAGTCATGTCCTGTGGTCTTCTTAATACAGCCCTTGACAGAGAATATCACTGCACTCCCAGGCACGCTTACTAGAATGTCCCATCAAACTCCACGTGGACTTGCTTCTTCAGGTTCGGGTTTATGTTATTTGTGATCTTTCCCATTGATTTGAAACTGCTGCATGATCTGGGATCCTAATCACTTAACTAGTTAATGAGAAAGCTTCTGAAAGACGTTTTCCCTGGTGGATACAGACTGGAAGCACACATTATGCATTTTAATGTTGAGAGTAAAAAGGATTTGATAGCAAAAAAAAAAAAAAAAAACCTGCTCAAGCTGCTTAGCATACGCAATCATGAAATCTTAAAATCTACATATTATTTTTAGCCATAGTATACTTCGTTTCTCACTACAAACTTGTCAGTTGGATGGGCAAGTTCTGCATGTGTGCTGGGGAACAGAATGCTCCAGGGAAGAGACAACATATGATGCCTCCGACAACTGGGATCATTTCAATTATCAAGTGGAAAGCTTGGGCATGTGAGCTAACATTACAGCGAGTTTCATTGCCTGCGTAGGGCCACTTCTTATGCAACTGCACAAGAATAATTTGCCCTTAAAGTTGGTACATGCAAAATAGTCTGATTTTCCTTTAACAAGTGGTTGCTAAAGCCCATATTTTGGTTCAGGTACAGAACAATCTAATTTAGCAAAAAAAGGTGGGACCACATCCAAAGAGAACAAGTTCAGAAAAAAAAAAACAACTATGAAAACAGCATAGCTATGAGGTGACAATGACACAGGGCTATGTTGTTCCTACTGAATCTGAATAACCAGGAGAGCCAAGGCTTTCAGAACATATTTTCCTGAATACACTGATCCTTGCTTCATTTGCCTCAGGCATCTGCTACGGTCTACAGAATTCATAGCAAGCAAATGATACGAGATCAGGTGGCTGGGCTGATGGTGGAGACAAAACGCACAGGAAAAAGGCAGAAAGGAGGCTGAGAAAGGAGAGAAAAGAGGAGACAAGTAATGAAGAGAGAATAACTGAAACAAGTTGCAAAGGCAGAGGGATGAAGGTAGCATTTCAGAGCTCCATAGTGCAGGAAGAGGGCGCTCTTTCCTCACATGAAAACTCAATGGTACAGCGCATGCTAACATCAGTTATTCCTTCCCTGCCAGCGAACAGCTTAAAAACAACAACACTGACAACTGTCTTTGCTGTATCAGGACTGGGACTTGTAGTCGCATTTCCTGGTTTGGCTGCCACCCAGGTTGGCACAGAAACATGTTCCAGGACCCCCTTCCTCTGTAGAGGCTGCCGCAATGAATGGGAGAAGGAGAGGGAGTGGGCAGTGGGAAAGGGAGAGCCCAGGACTGGGAAGCAAACATGTTTGAAACAGTGGATGCCGTTTGTTTCAAACACCCCAGGAGGCAAGTCCCAATCAGTTCTGAAGGAGGAGGAGGCCTGTTTTGATGCTACAACTTAATTGGCTGCTCCAAGGCAATAACAGGCTGCTGTATAGAACAGCACAAGAGTCTTTTGCTAATAGGAAACTCTCAACACATCACAGGGTAACATCTATATCTTGGTTGTGGGGACTCTGCCTGACTAGGGGCTTGCTGAAGATTGCTAGTATGTGGCACTCCCCATGCGTTGGTCTTGCTGCAGCAAGAGGAAACTTGTGGGGATTACTCTTTCCACATAGTAAAGGTCCATCTCAGGTAGAGCTGCCAACGTTCATTAATTAATTGGTTAATGCAGCAGTTCTCAAACTGTGGGTCACAACCCACAAGTGGGTCGTGACTTGCTTTTTAGTGGGTCATGGGCCTGGTGCAACCTGAAAGCTGCAAGGCATTCTGGGTCACATTATGTCCTAGAAAGCCTTGTGGCTTCCTATCTGGCACACAACCCACTTCATTGGCTCTGTCATGCTCCAGAATGCCTTGTGACCTGGAAGCCACAAGGCTTTCTAGGTTGTGATGTGGCCGAAGCGGCTGATGAAGTTGGTCGTGGCAAGAAAACATTTGAGAACTGCTGGGTTAATCCATTAAAATTTTTTTAATTTGACCAAAAAGGCATCCCAGAAAAACTGAACAACACCCTTAAAAATAAGTACATTATTTTTGTACAGTATATTTCTTATGAGACTGATCGCCAGAACCACAAGAGTACTTCACTCTCACACAGGAACAATTGATTCTTTTCGACTGATGCAACATGTAAAATGAAGACAGTGTTTCCCCCCAATATTATTATTTTAGTCATATGCAAATTTGTGCAGATGTTATCAAGTAATTAATTTTATTTGAAGTAAATTGGTTAATTGATTTACATTTCTTTATATCCGAGGACAGCCCTTATCATAGGGAATAAGGTTATCACAAGCAGATCAAATTCAGGAGCAATGACACTAATGCATAAACCTAGAACAACTTTAAGTACTCTCCATTTTTTAACAGTTTGTATATATCAGTTTGTACATATCTGCTAATCTCCCAACTTCGAAGAGAGGGAATATTTCTTTTTAATAGCAGCTTTGTTTCAAATGCAGAAACTCAAGTGCAAAGATTTTCACCGCCTGGGATCATCAGACACTATTGATGTAAACTTTCAAATCCCCTCTCAGAGCTCACTTCCTTTGCTAGGCCTTTCTCTCATGTCTCCTTCTCTCTTGCTGCTGTTTACTTGCAGATAAGGACAGATTCACATGACCATCTGCAGGCATAGTGGGAAAATGGCTGAGCATCCCTGTACTTGGAATGTAGTGTTGGTGAATGTTGTACAACAAGTGTCAACACAACTCTCAACTTGTCTCTACCTGTAAGTTTCTGCATTTGAGTTTCTGCATTTTTTTGGTAAACATAAGAACCTAAGAAGAGCCCCACTGGATCAGGCCAAAGGCCCATCTAGTCCAGTTTCCTGTAGTGGCCCACCAGATGCCTTGGGGAGCACACAAGACAGCAAAGCTGTATCCTGCAGAGATGTGCAGTGAGGTCCAGGCCAGGGGAAGCAACACACACTCACTCTCCCCCCTTAAGCTCCGTCACTGAAACATCCCATCCCCCCCCCATGCAAATAAATAACACTGGAGCACACTCTCTTGCCCCTGCTCAATAATTTATTTTTTTTTAAATTCACATTCCTCCACTCACAGATAGGGAAATCTCAGCACAGGGCTCCTGGTATTTTGGAGAGCCAGCCCACTGTGTAGTCTCCCTGCTTTTTTCATACTGCCTCCCCAGAGTTTAATGACACAGATGTCCTATTGTTTTTTGATGGGCTAGCTTTTATTTTAGCCCTGCTTTTATTTTTCTTTCTTGAAGCTAGCAATGAATATAGCGCTAACCTGCTAGAGGCAGCTCTTCCTAATGCCTCCCCAGAGACTGATGACACAAGCACTGTATTTTTATATTACTGGCAAATGGAAGCAGCTCTTCCTGGTGTCCCTCCTCTCCAGTGTTTAAGTGCATTGGTGTTTCTTCCTATGTTGTCCCCTGCAAGCCACCATAGAGACTGGGATGATTGTCAGCTCTCCTTATCCCCCCCTCTCTCTGTGGGGGGGGGCATCCAGGTGAGATGCCATCATCAAATCCTGTGGCAAAGAGTTCCACAGACTAATTACACGCTGGGTTAAGAAATACTCACTTTTGTCTGTTCTAATTCTCCAAACACTCAATTTTAGTGGATGTCCCCTGGTTCTGGTGTTGTGTGAAAGCAAAAGAACATCTCTCTATCTACTCTATCCATCCCATGAGTAATTTTATATGACTCTATCATGTCCCTGCTCAGGCAACTTTTTTCCAGACTGAAAAAAAATTCTTGCATTCATGCTTTGCTTTCTGCACAGCTACTGGACCAGGAGTTGTAAATGCAAATAGTAATCGTTCAAGCTGGAGCACTGCAGTGGTGAAGAACTTAAAGAGGCAAAAAGTATTGGTATTGGAGTAAGCACTAAGCATGTGCCTCAAAGTTTTTTGGATGGTGCTCAGGCTCTCTAAGTTGTGCAAAAATGCAAGAAATAGAGGGGTTCTTCTGAAGCTAGGATAGTAGCAGCAATGGTGATGAACAGGGTAGGTGAGGATCAGCTATATGAAGCACAGAAATGGAGTCAGGGGTCAGCAGTGGTCTCTTCAAAGAACAGTGGGACCTTAGCAGCTGCCCAATTATGCCAACTCTTGACACTGGCCCTGAAACTCACTCCTCACTCTTGATTGGCTCCTTAGTGAGAAAGGCAGGTTCACAGGAACACAAGAAGCTGCCTTTATGCTGAGTCAGACCTTTGTATCATCCACTTAAGTGTTGTTGACACTGACTAACAACAGCTTTTAAGGGTTTTAGTCAGGAATCAGCCTTTGCCCTATCTGCAGCTGCCTGGCATTGAACCTAGAGTTTCTGTTTGCAAAGTAGATTCAAGAAAAGATACCATCTTGGACCCTCAACATTTCTCAACCCACTTTATCCCTCAACATTTCTGCATTCACAAGTAAGTCAAATTTGGGATTCTACATCCCACTAAAGCTGCTCTACACTGTGAGCTGTTTGGGGCCAATTCAACTGAATTGGGGGACTCCTGGCACACCTGCGATCCCTGGAAGAGAAGCCTGGGGTTTTCAGAATGGGTGACCCACAGGTGGAGTGCTACTTCTTATAATTGCAAGTTCGTTACATCTTTCTCTAGGAATGCACCAAAGCAGCAGGATAGGAAGGATGAAAGCTGAGTCACCTGTTGCTTTTCCTTCACATTCCTTTCGGGCTGGTAGGCTTGCTGCTGCATTGAAACATGTGGGGGCTCTGTCTGAAATAAAAATTGAGGGCACAGTGGGGGGTTGACAGGCAGGTGGAAGAAAAAAACAGATGTGAAGGCAATGGGGTGTGAGGGCTGCGTTTGACCTGCAATATATCTAACAACAAAATCAATCTACCAACTGCAGCAATCCATTCTGTCATTCCCACACTTCCCACCCATGGTCTGTCTCACTGCTGTGCTGGCCTGTTAACGCCTCCACCCCTCTTTCTCAGACTCCCTTATCTGCCTCTCCATCCCTTCACTCTGGGTTTGTCCTACTTTATCTGTTCTTCCACCCCTCTACAGTATCTTTTTTGGTATCTTTCAATTGTACCTGCCTCCCTCTCATATTGATCCATGCCTCCATCTCTGGCATTGATCTTTTCTTCCAACCTTCTATTGTCGTGGTTAGCTACTCATGCAGTCTGTCTACTTTATAGTGAATATCCAGTTTGTCTGCCAGCCTAAGCCCTCCCTTGCCCTCCCAAATGGCCCTCCCCACACATCAGTATGTGCAGTAATGAGCAGGCTGTCCTGTTTGGGAGCCTGGTGAATGAGCAAGCTCCTCTACACCGTCTGCCTCGGATGTGTTCTTGCTTCCTCATCTGTACCAGCTGGGGCCTCGTTTAGTCCTGGACGCGGTTGCTTTTAGTGTATATTATTAAGAAGGCTGAGAAACCAATCATCCTGCAAAAGGCAAGGCGGAGAAACCATTAGGAGCATAAGGGCTCTCTGCTAATGATTACCTGAGACTTGCCCACGGCTGGCAGGCAGGAAGCGGGTTTATGATTGCATCCCATGGCCCTCACTGTCTTACATGAGGATTTTTCAAATGCTTCCCTGTTTTTGGACTTTTACAGGAAAATAAAGCATTAAGTCAATGGCTCAAATAAGACATTTCAAAAATATGTGTTCCGATGTGAAATTGAAATTCGTCAGCACCCATCACAAGCTCTCAACAAACCTATGACTGCACCACTCCACCTGATTGTTTATTACTTTAATAGCCTGCTATATCACTGTTGCCAGAGGGCACATCTGCACATAATGTTTTTATGGGCCCTCATCTTCATTGGATACAGTTGGATGGGCATTTGATCCCTGCAATCCACCATGGTTTCTTCTCCAGTGGCCCTGTGCATGTTGATACAGGAGAAGTGGCAGTGCAGTGTCTGGGAATAAATGCAGGCACTTGGAGGCCTATACATGCACTATGCATAGAAATGTCACTGAATTCATGTTCTCACGCTTGAAAATATGCATTTCAGCAGCTTGTAATGCTCAGCTCAAATATGAGCAAAGGGGTTTCTCTCAAGCGCTCTAATTACAGGAAAGCCAGAAGGAGGTTTTATTATAGCCCCCTTAGCTACTGTTTTTAGAAGGCTATGGGGGGTGATATGGCTAATATTGGGGGGGTAGAGATATTGGATGGGATTTGGATTTTATTTGGACCCTCTACCTTTCTCCCCAAGATTGCAGCACTACTCTGTATCATCTTTATAACTGTAAGTGTAACTTTTACTTCAGTAAGGCACAAATATATGCTAATTATTAATATGTGATTAAGGGTTCAATCTTTCCAGCATCAAGGTAAGGGCAATGCCGTTCCAAGATAAGGGAAAAAACATTGCCTTACTTTGAGGAAGACTCCGTGACTGCCCTCCAACTGCAAGATGCAGCGTATGCCCCAATGGCACAGCTATGCCAGTGTTGGAAAGTTGGTTAGGATTGTGCCGTAACAGTCAAATCCTATCAGGTTCATTATGATAAAGGAACAGAGTTCCACTGTTGTAACAGGCCATATGGCAGTGAGAGTAGCATACTACCGCTACCCTTTTTGGAATCACCACTGCAAACGGTGGCAGCCCAGTATCACAGCAGGTATCCTCCTCTGGAGCAGGTAAGATGGTCTGGGAGACGATCATGGGTGGGTAGGAGGTGAAACTGGATGTTCCATGGACGGAACTGGGGGAGGGGAGAGGTCAGATCTGGAAGCAATGGTGTACGCCAGATTGTATTCCCTCTTTCAAAAACCTCCCCACGCCTTTTTGGACATGCACCACCAAAATAGCACATGTCCAAGGAAACTCATACAGTGCTAGTAACTTTTACTTACCTCCAGATTGCCTTTGGATCACCCCCCCCCCCCATCACAGGATGCAGTATATTTTTTTTTGGGTTGTTTTTTTTTTTTGGGGCATGGCTGCATCGGCACTAGTGGCAGGGGATAGGACTGGGGCAAAGTAGTTTTCTGTGTCCACCCATTATCTCTTACAATGTAAGCTATATATTAAGGCCAAACACGGTATAGGAATATGCAAGCATTGACTAATAAGGCAAATACATTGGAGTGGGAGGGAGGGAGGGAGGGAGGGCACAATTCTAACCCCTTATGTCAGCTCTTTCCAGTACTGGCATAGCGGTGCTCATGGGACATGTGCTGCATCCTGCAGTTGGATGCCACTCACGGAGCCCTCCTCAAAGTAAGGGAATGTTTGTTCCCTTACGTCAGAGCTGCATTGCCCTTATGTCAGTGCTGGAAAGCACTGACATAAGGGGTTAGGATTGCGCCGTGAGTGAGTGAGTGAGTTTCATTTGGAAAATGGCACAAGGGGAAAGTGTTAATCACCCTCCATCCAGCAGTGTAGTCCCACACCCTGGCAGTACCTCTCTGCTTCATCTCATTCCATAGATACATCCTCCCTTTCTATACTCCCACACCACAATAGCTTCTTCAAAGCATCTTATGAATTCCATTCTACAACAGCTGCCTCTAGCATAACTTTTCATTTTCTACGATGACAATGACCTAAATCCCCAGTGGGAGCTCAGGAGTTAATGCTTCAACATGCTTAGAGATTAGGGCTTTCAAAATGGGTTTGAATTCTCCTGTTAAAAATTTCCCTGAAATATCATGACAAGCTTTATTTATCTTATTAAGTACACTACATTAACCTTGCAAATATGCTAATACGGACAAAAGTGCTTTCTCGACAAGTTTCTAGAACTGAAAATTAACTGCATTCATTACAATATATAATTATTGGTCATTTCTAGAAACATTCTGAAAAGTAAATATCCCTTCACTGGGGACAGGAGGCAAAGAGGCATGTACGGTGTTGATCCCGGCTGCTACCAGACAGAAGCAATGCTTTCCAAAAGAGTTCCTGAGAAAGTGCACATCTCCATCTGGAACACAAATTGCATGTTGTTGAATAGGAGCACATTGCAACTGGTACAGAGCAATAAAGAGCAATGTCCCCAGACACTGAGATGCTGTTCCAGGAAATAGGAGGTTCCAGGCATATTGGTGTCAGTTGGAGCACAAGTTAGGCAAACAAAACAAAGATGCTGGCCTAAGAAAAAGAAACAAAACTGAACATGAAGTGTTCTGTTATGGCTGGTCTAAAGGACTTAGTGCACAATCCTAACCCCTTATGTCAGTGTTTTTCAGCACTGACATAAGGGCAATGCAGCTCTGAGATAAAGGAACAAACATTCCCTTACTTTGAGGAGGCCTCTGTGAGTGACACCCAACTGCAGGATGCAGCACATGTCCCACTGGCACTGCTATGCCAGTGCTGGACAGCACTGACATAAGGGGTTAGGATTGCGCCCTCAACTACCTAGGCACAGCCACTTGGGGGGGGGGGATTCCCAGTATCTCTGATCTGTGTTTTTGCTTCTGCCATTATTCACACATAGGCAGGCAGGAACATATAAATGTAACTACAATTCATTCAAAAGTGAAGTGATATATTTGTGTTTTACAAGGAAATCTCACCCCAAGGTGAGAAATCCTTGTATTTTCAATGGCTATTCATGGCCAATTCTATGGGCCTTTTGAAATATAGGATCTTCTGATCTGCTGGTGCAAAGAGCCCAGTGATGATGGAAACATCTTGCCACCATTGCACAAGATAGAGCCACTGGGGGAACCGGCTAGCAATTCCCATCATGTTCCAATATTACCTGGACACTCTGCCAACCCAGGTAAGTTGGCAGACGGGTGATTTCTGGGTGCAGAGAGGAGCTTCAGGGCAGGGAGAGGGAAAGCAGGAGGTGAGAAGAAGGCTGGAGGGGGTGGGTCTTAGAAGGAAAAGTAGAACTCCAGATCCTATCTACCATTTTCCAATCTGCCTCGCCCCCTTTCTCTCCTCAGACTTATGCCAGCTACATAGCTGGAGTGGGTCAGAGGAGACCCACACAAAGCCAGAAGATCTATCCTTTTACTTTTTACCCAAGTAAGGGCGCAAACCAAACCTGCGCTGGAGCAGGCAAGCCAGGAGGCTTGCGCTGCATCCAACGCAGTTTCGTTGGCTGCAGCAGCTCAGCCAGAAGCAAGGGAAAGCTCTTCCCCTTACCCCTGGGTAAGGGCTGCACGCCCCAATGGGACTCCTTGAACCTGCGCCACCTCTGTAGGTGGTGCAAGTCCAAGGAGAGCAGAGCAACTTGAAGCCGCTCCGTTCTCCACAGGGACGGGAGTTGGGATCCGGCATAACTGCTGGGTCTCAGCCCCACCCCTGGCTCCCCGCGCGCCCACCCCCAGGACTGCCCATCGCCCGCCCTCCCCCTTTCCAGAAACGCCCCCTCCCGCTTCCTCCCCCCCATGCGTACCATTGCTGCTTGAGTCGGCGCAGGTGCGCTGACACAAGCGGCGGCAAGGAAGCCACCGCGGAGGTTTCTGCCAGCCTCCACACGTCAGCGCATCTGGATGCGCCGACATGGCTTCCTCCCACAGAGGCGTAAACGTGCTTTACGGCATGTTTGCGACCCTTCAGGGGGACTTATGCCGGCCTATGTGCCGGTTAGGATTGCGCCCTGAATGTGTTTTGCTTACCTATGGTTGGCTTCTGGTCACCACCACCTCCAACACCACCAGATGCAGTGTACACTCTGTCAGTGTGGCTGCATCATATACAATTGTGGGGATAGAACTGGGCTATTTGTCCTTTAAGTTTTCCCGCCCAGAAAGATAATTTTCAATCAAAGAAATGCCTTTATTTTATTTCTCCTTCTTCCTCTGGGGACACATTAGCAGGAACTAATTGGCTATAAGTTATATGGCATTCTCAACTTGTGGCCAGATCATTCTGTAAAAGCGATCAGCCCCGAACCTCTGTTTTCACCCAGCAGTTGAAATCTCTTACAGCTATGATAGCATTGTGTTGTTCATGATGGACAGGTATCTTTTACTTTCAGTTGCTCTACATGCGAAAATGTGAGTCAGAACAGTCTGCTTGAAGAAGAAAGAAGTTCCGAGTTTAGAAAAAGACCAAATGTGAGGTGGTGGACTGGCCCATATTATGCTTTACATCATAGTAAAGAGCCCACTTTGGTAGGGCAGTGGCTTATTCTGCAGTGTTCTAAGGACATGTTTTAATTCTGGCCAGTATGGTTCAGTAGTGTTTAACTGCCACAATAACTAAAAATATCCAGAAAGCAGAAGTTTGGATAAACTGGGTTGCTATTTCTGCAAAGGATGCACTAATGTAGCAACAACATTCAGGGGTCCTTGTTATCCACAGATAATGGGGACTGATATATTGACTTAGTTAGTGATCAGAAGTTAGTGGGGTTTTTTTTCCTACACAAAAAATAAACTCCAGGGTGTTCAAAGCACATGAGATAATGATCATACTTTCCCACTTCCTACATTTAAAAATTTCCAATTTCCTATCAAAGCTACAGTTGGTATGTTTCCTCCTAGCTCCTGTGCTCTTCAAATTCACTTTAGGACTCAAAGGGTAACAACGTTCCACATAAAATATGCAAGAAACAGTTTGTAATACTTACTGCACTCCCCATGCAGTTCTTTATTTGCAGAAGTGCAGGGTTTCTGGTTTGATTTAAAGGGATTGCACAAATGACAGAGCTCCTTCATTCATATGTGGTTCTTGTAAATAAAATCAGAAGAACTGCACTTCCGTGTTTGAAGAAATTGTGCATGGAGAAAGGTAAGAAGGTTGGTGATCCATTTTCTGCTCTCTTTTAGTGAGTAGAAAGCTGGTTATTGTGGGTTGCATCTATGGCAGGCTGGAGGGAGGAAATTGTGGTGGCAGACTCAGGGCGAAGAGCACCCTGAATCCTCTGCCCTCTTGCCCCTGCAATCTGCCACAGATACAGCCCACCTCACCTCACCTAATGGATGGGTTTTTCCTGGTTTTGAACATTGGCATGGCAACATGGAAACTGGATGCACAGTGGGTCTGTGCAGTAAGAAACAGCATTGTTTGCATGATGTGGCATATGGTAGCAAGACTGGAAAGCACAGTAATGTTGAAAATCCGCAGAAACTCTAGGATCTCATTTAAGGATTCTCATAAGTGTAGGGAATTTTTCCTCAATAAATTGAACTCGTAACTACAGTGCAGGGAGGTGATTAATGGAGATGTGGATAGCAAGAACTGCCTGTATAAAATATATAAATAGTATTTATACTATTGCAAACATCTAACTCTCTATGGGCGCAATTCAAACCTGCACTGGAGCAGGCAAGCCAGGAGGCTTATGCTGCATCCAACGCAGGTTCATTGGCTGCAGCAGCTCAGCCAGGGGCAAGAGGAAGCTCTTTCCCCTTACCCCTGGGTAAGGGCTGCACACCCCAATGGGTCTCCTCAGACCTGCGCCACCTCTGGAGGTAGCGCAGGTCCGAGGAGAGCGGAGTGGCTCAAAGCCGCTTTGTTCTCCCCAGGGACAGGTGTTGGGATCCGGCATAACCTCCAGGTTCCAGCTTTGCCCCTGGCTCCCCATGCGCCCGACCTGGGGCCGTCCATCGCCTGCACTCTCCCCACCCAGAAACGCCCCCTCCCGCCTCCTCCCTGCCCCCCCATGCCTACCTTTGACACTTGTGTTGGCGCAGGTGCGCTGGCACAAGCGGCGGGGAGGAAGCCGCCATGTAGGCTTCTGCCGGCCTCCGTGCATCAGTGCATCTGGATGCACCAACACAGTTTCCTCCTACGGATGTGCAAACGTGCTTTATGGCACGTTTGTGACCCTCCAGGGACTCCTATACCAGCATAACTGCCGGTTAGTATTGTGCCCTAAGACTCCATGTCCCCTTGTTACATGATTTCCAGCAGTGTTTCAAGACTTATTTTACTTGGCTTTTGAAGAGGGAGGAATATTTTAGGGACCCCCTTTTAAATTTCTTTTGCTGCTTTAATGTTATAGCTGTTTTATACCTTTATCTGCTCTTGTATCATTTTAAATAGTTATTAATGGTTTTATTCAAATATTTTTATCTACTGTATTTTTGATTCTTATGTCGTACACCAATTTCAACAGTGTAAAAATGGCACATCAAGGTCCAGTCCTATACTTTATTGGTTCTCAAATTGGTGGGTGGGTTGTGCCCATTTTCCCTGTCCCTTTAAGTGGCAGGAGGAAGTGAGAGGCAGTGACATGATCCCCAGGATCACGTCACTAAGGGCTGCGAGGTGGGGGCGTGCTTTTACTGACAGATGGCCAGCGTGAGGTCCAGGAAATGTGGGGAGCCCCACACAGACCTCTGCAGGGCTCCCTGATGCTTAGAATGTAACGGAGTGATCAAAAAGCACTTCCGGTTTCCAGGAGATGCTTTTCAATCACTTCAATTGAACGTTCTAAGCATCGGGGAGCCCTGCACAGGGCTGCACGGGACCCCCCAAACCTCCTGGATCTTGCGTTGACCATCTGTGAATAAAAGCACCTCCCCTTCACTGCCCTTAGTGACATGATCCTGGGGATTGCGTCGCTGCCCTTGCCCCTCCCCTGCAAAGACTTAGGGAGTAAATCTCTCTAAAAGTTTGAGAATCATTGCTATACTTACCTAGCACCAGCGCTAGGCTGAGCCCTAGTGCCGGTGCTGGGTGCTGTAAATGTGCCATAAAGCATGTTTATGACACTTGGAGAGCAGGGAGCGCTGGCGCTGGGCCTGCGTCAGTCAGGTGCCTGGACCAGCCCCAGCAGGTGGAGGACGCACTGCTGCCGGCGGTAGACCACCACCAGTGAGACCACCAGGTCACGGTGCAACCTCTGAAGGAGCGGATGGAGGGTGGAATGAGGGTGGGGCGAGGGGAGGAACCAGGGTGGGATCAGAGGAGTCCTGCTCCGCTGGATTCTGAATTCTGTGACGAGCTAGAAGGCCCGATATGAAGGGCCTGGCAAAATATGAAGGGCCTGGCATCTGTACTGGCAAAATAGCTGGTGCAGGTGCTAGGAGATCTATTGCCAGGGCTGGGGCTTTCTTCGGGGGGAAGGGGATGAAATCCTTTGGTCTGACTGTAGAAACTGTGATGAAATGTAAAGTAAGGTGGCAGTCCCATTGTCATACACAATCTGATATGTTGTGTTAACTCCTTTCATTACCCTATTTCTTCCTGCATGTTACCATTTCCTAGTTGTGTTTTGTCAACCGACACAGCAAGGGTGGAATTGTCATCCCTTTCATACTATTTGCAGCATTTAAAAAATATTCATACTCTCTGCGCATCACCTTGGAACAGAAATGTTGTCTCTCTCAGTGGTAGCTTGCTACACAAAAGCAACCATTAGTTCAGATTTGCCACCCACAGAAACCAACCGGCAATTTGTCACATCAGTGTTGCAATATTTTGGGCACTACAGCTTCTGAATATTTTGCAATGGAAAGGCACCCATCTGTTCTTTCTACATAGAAGACCTATTCTATGGCATTCTTAAGAGAGATGATGCATTGGCTAATAGGCTATATTTTTGACCCCAAATTGGATAGCGTCACCTCAGCGAAGTACTGCATGATCCTATCACATACTATGGTGGAAGAAGCATCAAAAGTGAAAAAGCAGAGGGACAACAAATGCTGAGAGATTTCTATATTAGATAAACTTTTTTGTGATGTGGTCTGACAGTACGTGCTGTTCGACAAGCAAGATGACCTAGGTCAGTGGTTCTCAAAGTGGTGGGTCGTGACCCAGCATTGGAATAGAAAAGGATCATTTTCCCCTTAAGGGTAGTGACCCATAAATGAGTACCCCAAAGGTGCAACAATGATCATGGCGCCATGGGCCATGTAAATGCACCAGGCATTTACACATACCTGGGAGGACTGTGGAGCCCCTGGAGGGTCCTGGAGGCTCGCAGCCCCCTCTGTGAGCCTCCCCTCCACTGGAGTGGGCTTGGATTTGCAGTTGGAGCCCACTTCTGGTTTGTGGTCAGAGCTCTGGAGCGCAGAGTTTCCAAAATCAGAAGTGGGCTCCAACTGCAAACTGGAGCCCACTGCAGTGGAGGGGAGGCTCACAGAGGGGGCTGTACGCCTCCAGAACCCTCTGGGGGACTGCACAGTCTACCCCAGATATGTGTAAATGCACCTGGATGCATGTGGTGCCATGATTACTATGGCACCATTGAGACATCCCCCCAATCCCAGGCCCCACAAGCACTTACCCCCAGTTCTCAGACTCCTGGAGAGTTTGAGAATCACTGCCCTAGGTCAAATAAAATTTTCTTAGATCACAGTAGTAATTCTGAACACAATAAAAGAAGGATTAACAAAATATTGGTAAAACCTGAGCAGAAACAAGAAAAGAAGGAGCTATAACTTTGAGATGGATACAGTGGCGTCACTAGGGGGTGTGGGCCACACCGGGTGATGCGCACAGGGGGAGTGATGCACACTGGGGGGTGACACGCTAAAATCACGGTGGTTAGGAGTAACCCCATCATATTATATACCGTTGGATGTGGAATTTCCAGCGGAATGCAACGCAAGAAACCAGAGTGAAATATCTTCTTTCTATCAAAGGTTATGGTCAAAAAACAAGAAAACAAAAATGCCTGGATCCCTATGGAAAGTGAAAGTGAGCCGCATTGCGCGTTTATTCATGAGTAGGCGAACATGCCTTAGTCCATTGGAAAGGGCAGGCTGAGAGGAATCCAACGACACCAGAATGGTCCTTATCCAATGAATGCAGCCCCCAAAAACCCCTGAGAAAGAAGTCCCTCCCTCCAAGCAGATGAATGTATTGAGCCCTACAGAAAGCAAAACTAAGCCTCACTGTCGCGTTTACTCGCAAGTAAGCAAACGTGCCTTGGCTGGTGTGGAAGATCAGGTGAAGGAGAGTGCAAAGCTACCAGAATGGTCCTGATCCTATGCACCTGGAGCTAAACAAGTACTCCAGAAGGCAGCCTCCCCCCTTCACTAAAAAGGATCAAAACAGAGGCTTCAGCTGATAAGGTGAACCTTTTTGAGGCTAGCAAAGCCAGGTGGATCCTGACAGTGATCTGGTTTAAACAGAAGTTCTTAAATTGAACTGGGCACTGGGCAGGGCTGAAAACCTTACTGGTTTTGGAGGGGGGGTGTTATTGCAGGCAGGCTACAGAGGAAATTCACTTGGTGGAAAAGGGCTGGCTTCTGCTTATTTATTTGTTTTACTTTAATTATTTATACTTATTTATTTTAATTTCCCTGATGATGTCACTTCCACCATGTCATCACTTCTGGTGGGTCTTGGACAGATTGTCATTCTAAAAAGTGGGTCCCAGTGCTAAAAGCTTGAGAACTGCTGCAATAAAGTGTTAGTAAGTTGACACCCTGGGGGTGTGTGTGTGTGTGACACCACTAGTGACCAAAATAACTAAAATCATAATTTGGAAGAATAATACCATCATGCTATATATCAATGCGTAATTTCATGCAGAATGTGTTCTATCTTTGTTCTATCAAAAGGTACAGTCAAAAAACCAGTGAGGGCAGAGTGATGGTACATCACCACGCCCACCACCTGGGGTATTGCCCCGCCTACTGCATGTTGTCCATAACTTTGTGTACCTTGGCTCAACGATCTCCGACACTCTTTCTCTTGATACCGAGCTAAACAAGCGCATCGGTAAAGCAGCTACCACGTTTTCCAGACTCACAAAGAGAGTCTGGTCCAACAAGAAGCTGACGGAACATACCAAGATCCAGGTCTACAGAGCTTGCGTCCTGAGTACACTTCTGTACTGCAGCGAGTCATGGACTCTTCGCTCACAACAGGAGAGGAAACTGAGCGCTTTCCACATGCGCTGCCTCCAACGCATCCTCGGCATCACCTGGCAGGACAAAGTTCCAAACAACACAGTCCTGGAACGTGCTGGAATCCCTAGCATGTATTCACTGCTGAAACAGAGACGCCTGCGTTGGCTCGGTCATGTCGTGAGAATGGATGATGGCCGGATCCCATAGGATCTCCTCTATGGAGAACTCGTGCAAGGAAAGTGCCCTACAGGTAGATCTGAAGGCCTTAGGAGTGGACCTCAACAAGTGGGAAACCCTGGCCTCTGAGCGGCCCGCTTGGAGGCAGGCTGTGCAGCATGGCCTTTCCCAGTTTGAAGAGACACTTTGCCAACAGTCTGAGGCTAAGAGGCAAAGAAGGAAAGCCCATAGCCAGGGAGACAGACCAGGGACAGACTGCACTTGCTCCTGGTGTGGAAGGGATTGTCACTCCCGGATTGGCCTTTACAGCCACACTAGACGCTGTGCCAGAACCACCTTTCAGAGCGCGATACCATAGTCTTTCGAGACTGAAGGTTGCCAATACAAATACTGCATGGGGGGTAACACGCTGGCAACCCGCACCGAGTGATGCAAACTCTAGTGACACCACTGGATGGATATACACCAATAGGGAATAGCCTCAGCAAAAGGCCTTTTCGGTACTGGCACCTTGCTTATAAAAAATAATAATAATAATACAGGTATTTATATACCACCTTTCTTGGTCTTTATTCAAGACTTTATTCAAGGCGGTTTACATTGGCAGGCCCATTTAAATCCCCGTAGGGATTTTTACAATTGAAAGAAGGCTCTATCTTTCAAGAGCCACAACAATTCAGATGTTTCATTCTGATCTGGCCTCCATCCTGGCCTCCATCCTCCCACGCTCAGAGCGGATGGATAGCTCGGCTTCAGCTTGTCAGCTGCTTCAAGGTTGCACGGTGCCGGTGGCCTCGAACTGGTGACCTTGAGGATGTTATCTTCAGGCAAACGGAGGCTCTACCCTCTAGACCAGACCTCCTGCCCTGTCCCCCCAAAAGCCTGCCTGGCACTTTTATTGTTACAGTGCTAGGCAAAGACCCTTTTATCTGCCAAGACTTTGATTCATTTTTTAATCTGTTATCACTGAAGGGGAAAAAAAAATCTGCTTAGTCAGTTGTTTTAAAATTTTCACTGTTAATTAGAGGGCTAGTTTGTTGCCTGTTATGAAGTGCCGTGGGAGGTGTAATTTTTGCTGAAGAGCAGGATATCAAATTTTATGAATGAATGAAAGGAATAGAAATGAGGCTGTAAGGTTGCAGTTGGACTCTGTGTCCCCAATAAATAGCACTACTTACACAAGAAAAATACCCCCCCACCAGAAAATGTCCCACCACATTGCAAAAACATCTGATAGAAGAGTACCCATGAATACATGACACTAGCTTATCTGCAGTCAGCCACTGGTATGTTCTGGTCCAGTACTATTTCCTCCAAAGTGGCTGCAGGTCTCCGAGATTTCTTTCCCATCCCTTCTACTTACGACCTTTTTAATTGAAAAACTGAATGAGCTTTCACAGTACAGCCTTATGAGAATGGAGGAAACCAGATAAGCTCATCAGGGAACTGCCAAGGGAAAACGTCCATCTGTTCTATGTGTTCTGTCCATTCAAGGAACTAGGCCATCCCCTAAATGTTAAAAATAAATCTCATGTCTGGATGGTGCAACTAGTTTTTCTAAAGGCTAAAAACACCTGTCAAACAGGTGAAGATACACATCTTGCACATCCAGGTGTAGTGTCAGTGTTAGATGAATGTTTGGTCTCTAGGATTCTTTGGATTGACTGAAAATAAACTGTAGCTACATGCTTCAGAGGTTCAAGGAGCAGAGGTTGCCTGTAAAGAGAAAACAGTAAACAGTGCTTCTTCTTTAAAGACTCTTATGTACAAATGTCAGAACACACAAGCTACTGCTGCCTTTTCAGTGTGGCTTTATACCTATGAACTGTGATTCAGCCACTGAAAGCAAAGACCCTTTGTTTATGGCATGTTCCAAGGGAGGACTCTGGCACAGCACATTAGGATTTGAAATGGTGTTGCTTTGTTTCGGTGCTCAAAACCTAGGAGGAGTCATGAACGAGTCCCTTGCACCAAATGATTGGATAAAGAACATGTTAATGTACTTATAATTATTGTATTGCACTCCAGGGAACTTGTTTTTGAAAAGCAGACTGTAAATTTTTAAATAAAGGAACGGCTGCGCTCATGCCTACAATAAAAAACCCCTCTACCAATACCGCAATGAAGAAGCAATGTTGGAGTGTATAGAAATGGACTGCTACAACCCTTGCGCTTGGAGGAGCAAGTGTGGGTCAACCGACAGGTAAATTTACCCCTCGTCTTTTGGTGCAACAAACCACTAAACATGACTACCAGCCCAATCCTTCTATTGCCAATGCGGTTGTGCCAAGGGGGTGCGCACTGCACACTCCTCCTCAAGGTAAGAGCATTTTGTTCCCTTACCCCAGGGCTGCATTGCAGCTTCTTCAGCCCTGGAAAGTTGATGAGGATTGGGTGGTACATTTCTCTCTATGTTTTGGGTATCAGTGGATTAACATTTACAGATCATACACCAATGGCAAAACAGTCTTATTACCTTAAACGCACGGGGGAATGCTGTTGAAGTAGCCCAGTATTGGGTGAATGATATCTAGTTTTAACCTTTTTTTTTACGTATATTACTATTTTATACATATAAAATTACACTTCTGAAGGTGCTTGTCACACAAATAAAGAAAGACCTTAAACGCAATACTTTTCTGTCAAATTAGCTTACACATCCAGCTGTGAGTTCCCGAGTAAGATACCTGAATGTGCAAACTAATCCTACAAGTATAGAGTATATCAAGGAATCAAGTAAGGAGTCAGTAGAGTTTGAATGGAGACTAGCAAAAAAGGTGTGTAAGTGGATTCCCTAAAGGTGGATTCCCTTGGGAGTACTGTTGGCTAAGGCTTACGCTATTCATTAATTCATCCATCATCATCAACAACATTTATATACTGATTTTCAACAAAAAATGGAACAGTTTCTATAACTTACTAGGATGGTTCGCACCTGGGCACATCTGTTGTTAGTTTCTGCCAGGATACAGCTATTCACATGTGGTATCCCTGGATATCACCCTGTATCACTGGATATAGTTATTCACATAGAATTTGGTGCAGTGCACATGGATGTGCAGTGCACATGGATTTTTAGTTTGTAAAAATGAACTCGGGGGCAATCATTCACACAGGAATGTGTCCCATGTAAGGTCAGCTGTACCTAAGTACAGGCATGCTATGGGTACAGCATAACATGTAAACAACCCTTTGGTCAACTGACAATCACTTTGTTATTGAGCAGGAGATTAAGGAAGTCATTTGTAGATCCCTTCTTTCTCTGGAACCTACTTCCCTACCTGTTTTAGCCACACAGTGATGTCAGTTCCCACAGGCAAGACATGAGCCTTTCCCCACTTTTTAAAATTTAGACATGTGTGATTATGAATTGTGAAAGACTTTATACCTAACAGATCTGTTTAATTGTGGGATTTTCAAAGGCCCACTCAATGTGCTACCTAGGAATCCATTTATGTTCCACCAAACACAGCAGGGAGCACTGCTGCTGTTGCGGGATGAACCAATAAAATGTAAAAGAGCTTATATCTTCATAATATTCCTAATTCCATATGGGAACATATCTGCATACAGCCTTCCCTGCAAAAGGAAGGCAGGGCTGTTGGTATCTGTGAAGATTAAGAAAATGCTCGGCTAGGAGCAAAAGATTCAACAGTTCCATTTAAAAGGGGGAGGCCAGAAGGCATCTTAAAGGAAGCCTGCATAATGCAGCCATCATTATTGAGAACAAGGGAAAAAGAGCGTGACAGGAGCTGGAGCGTGATCTCGGGGAAAAAAAAATTTAAAGAAAAAGGAAGAGGGAAAAGAATGTGATGAATAAAATATCAGATCATCCATTTTTTATGCCAAAGCATGGGACGCTCTGGCCTGCTGTTTCCTTTTGGTTTAACATGTTAACTGGTGCGGTTCCCCTGCGAGATCTCCACTGCTTGCAATAATTGTGCCAAGCACTTGATTGCATGCAGCAGCTTGCTGGCTAGGTAAGACACAGGGAGAGGTGAGGGCAGGGAGAAAAGGAGCCTTCGCCGTCCTGAAAGGCAGAGTCATCAGCAGGAAGCCAAACCAAAGTTAGACAAAGAAAAGGGAAAAGGTAACTCCTGAGTAAGAAGCAGCTGGGAAGGGAAGATGGGCCAGCAAGAAGCTCTGGGGAGGGCAGGCAGCTGTGCTCTTGGAGATGAGGCATTCTAGAAACACCAATTGGAAACTGGCCACAGACCACTCCACTTTGATCTCTTCCATACATCCCCACTGTCCCAATCTACGAGTAGTAAGAACAATTCCTATGTTCTGTTCCCTGTTCCTTGTCAATTACTATCTGCTTTTGGGGGGATCACTTGTTAAAAATTTGTTAGTGTGAGTTGATAGAGTCATCATTCTGCAGAGCAGGGCAGGTGCTTAGGGTCAACCAGGGTGGACACTGCCAGGGGGCACAAACAGCTAACCTCTGAAGCTCACCAGCGCATCAGGCAGTAGTAGCACACGTCAGAGGCGTCACTAGGATTCGCATCACCCTGTGCAGGAGGCCTGCACATCACCCCATGTAGTGGGTGGGGCAATGCCTCGGGTGGGCGTGGTGATGTACCATCACCCCGCCCCCACCGGTTTTTTGACTGTACCTTTTGTTATAACACAGATATTTCAATGTGGTTTGTTTCATTGCATTCTGCATGAAATTATGCATTGATTGATATATAACATGATGTTATTATTCCTCCAAACTCTGATTTTAGTTATTTTGAAAACTTGTAGAGTCTCCCCCCCCCCGCCGTCAACTTACTAACACCTTATTGCAGCAGTTCTCAAACTTTTAGCACTGGGACCCACTTTTTAGAATGACAATCTGTCCAGGACCCACTGGAAGTGATGTCATGGCCAGAAGTGACATCATCAAGCAAATTAAAATAAATAATTATAAATAATTAAATTAAAATAAAATAATTAAATAAGGGGGAGCCAGTCCTGTTCCACAAGTGAATCTACTTTGAAGTAAGTTCTATTGTGGCCAATGGGGCTTACTCTCAGGAAAGTGTGGGTAGAATTGCAGCCTGTGAGCCCAATCCCATGCATGTCTACTCTGAAGTAAGTTCTATAGTGGTCAATGGAGCTTACTCTAGAGTCTGCCTGCAATAACAATCCCCCAAAAAGAATCAGTGAGCTCTTCAGCCCTCCCAGTGCCCAGTTTAAAGTTCTTCTATTTCAGGCACATCAGAATAAAGACCCACCTGGCTTTGCAAGTGCAAAATAGAAAACTTTCCCCCTACCATTCAAACCTCTTTTTTGTTCTTTTTAGGGGGAGGAAGGCTAAGCAGCTTCTGAGCAGCTCCATCAGATCAGGACCCTTCTTGTGTCCTCACATTCCCCTTTGCCTGTCCTGACCACCAGCCAAGGCATGTCTGCCTACTCGTGAGTAAACGCGACTATGAGGCTGCTTTGCTTTCCATAGGGCTCCATAAACTGGGAGGGAGGTAGTTGGGAGGGAGGAACCTCCTTCTCTGGTGTTTTTGGGGGCTGCACTCATTCGATGAGAACCATTCTGGTGTTGTTGGATTTCTCTCAGCCTGCCCTTTCCAACGGACTATGGCAAGTACGCCTACTCACGAGTAAACGCGCGATACAGCTCACTTTCACTTTCCATAGGGCTCCATGCATTTTTCCTTCCAGTTTTTTGGCCATAACTTTTGAACGAAAGAAGCAATTTAAATTCTGTTTTTTGCACTGCACTCCGCTGGCCATTCCGCATCTAAAGGTCTATGGCATGACATGGTAGCTCCTAACCCCACGATGTTAGCACGTCCTCCCCCATGGCACGTCACCCCCCAGCGCGTCACCTGGTGCATCCCGCACCCCCTGCACCCTCCTAGCGACGCCAGTGGCACACATCACTGCCTTTGCCTTCTTCCACCCTCTTCATCAGCAATGTGGCGTCCTCAGAGGCCCCTGCCATGAGGTCTGAGGAAGCACTTGAACACAGGGTGGGAGATGAGACTGCTGAATGCTCCGCTGGTGCCAAGCAAGATCCAGAAATTGCTCTCCTCCCCTTTCCTGACTCATTAAGATTGGGAAAGAAGTGTGCAGCAAGATTTGGTTGGCTGCTCCTCTCTCAACACATGTCGCAATAGGAGTGTTCCAACCATGCAGGGGGGGGGCATGTCCTTGTGTACACATGACCACATGCAACTGCTCATATAAATGCCACAGGGTGCACAGCACAACACAGCTCTTGAACTTGACGCTAGCACTTTTTCCAGTCTCAGTTCCCTCCCAGAGAAGGTGACAGTTTAAATCAGGTAGGTTTGCATTTGGCTCTTTCCTTTTTTAAGGCTCTGCTTTCTGGTGTCTCTCATATCTTTTTTTTTCCTTTTAGATGGTGAATCCTTTGGGAACAGTGAACGATCTTGTCACTTATTTTGCTATGCAAATGGCTCTGAGGATTTATATGTGTAAAAAAGGAATATTTAAATATTCTCATGGTTAATAATAGCAACAATAATAGTGCACATGTAGGTAAATGCACGTGTATGAACACCAAGGCACCATGCAGCGCACCATCTGCCACTTCACGTGCTCCAGCTGCTGAGGTATATTTTGAACTGTTAATGACATAGTGTAGGACAATGGTGTTTTTTTCTAGTATATCTTTTAACAAGAACTATCATCCACTTGGCATTCAAATCAGTGGAGGAAAGGGTGATGGCAGAATAAACAGGTTGAGCCTATAGCCAGGTGGTGAAGCACCTTTAGCAATGAGGAAGTGGGGTCTGCAAGATGAGAATTGCTACGAGCATGTCCCTCTTTTCATCTGTCCAACATCAAAGGGTCTGTGCTCCACAATCTGATCAGACACTGTGCTTAGCCTCAGAACTGCTGCAGGTCCTCAATATATGCTTACCGGCATCTCTCTCTTCTCCTTTGGGATTTTGCTACAGCTCCTTGGAAACAATTTCACACTTCCTCCTTTATTGTTAGTTGATTGGACAGACACTTCTGTACTGGTCCCTGTTCATTTTAGGTACTCACTGTATCTCTGAGCTGCCTTTCATTCTTACTTGCTTTCTCCTCTGACACATTCCTGTAGTGCCCATTACAATCGTATCTAGCCTAGATTGACACATGACACTCCACAAAAGTTTCTACCCCTGTCTTCATGTTCTGATAAGAAAAACTCTGTAAATCCTGACTGGCACCAAACATCAGGCCAATGCAAAAAATAAAAAACACTTTTTGCGAATAGGAATACTGAAGGCTTACTCAAAGGGAATGAGTGCCTGACATCAGAGGAAACCAGGGCAGTGACCATGCAAATCTCTCATCTCCTCTCTAGCCCCTTTGTCTTATTGGCAATGCTTGCTAATGATGCACCCAGTTGTGATCCACAACATAAGGCGTAATCCTAGTCTCTAGATAGGCCAGCATATTCCTATTTACACTGGTGCAACAAAGCATGATGTGGGAGGGACGTAGGACTGACATGGGAGAGACAAGGAATTGGTATTTACCATATCATAATCCCTGTTCAAGGCAACAGATGCTCCCCAACTCTGGAAAAATGCTACGTGAATGACAGAGCAGTTGTAGGTAGGAGCAAAGTATAGAACAGTGCGGTGAAATTCTGTCACCTCTGCTGTGCCCACTTTCCTACTACAGAGTGCAAGATACTGACTACATTCAGCAGCCAGTCACAACATATCAAGCCCAGTAAGAAAGCCCCTGTTGATCAGATGCATGGCATGGGGCTATATCTATCCAGTCTCTCAAAGGGTAACTTTGGTGTCATGAACCATAGTCAAAGGGTACACTAAAAGAGTACTTTGCACAAACATCTTGTTCCTGCCATTAGTGTTTCTGGTTGGCCATGCAGAAGGCAAATGCTTTTCTGGTGAGACCAAGTCCCTTGGCTGGGCTCAAACCTGTCTTGCCTGGCTACCAGACTGTGCCTTTGTGCAATGAGCGATCAGCAACCTGCTTTGCCTGAGTACTATTGAGATTCCCCTTGAGACTTGTCCCAGTCCCTAGCCTGGCAAAAGGGTTCTTTTCAGCTGGCGGGTGTCTAGCTGTGCATAAAGTAAGAAGAGTCTGCAAACTAGAATCAGTAGGTCTGCAAATCAGTGGGCCTTACTCCCAGGAAAGTGTGTATAGGATTGCAGCTTGAGTCTATGCATATAGTAGTCCCTTACGTAAGGCTTACGAGAGGCATAGCTTTCCGAACGCTACCAGTGGAACTATAGATGTGAATGATCCATTGTTGATATATGCTCCCTCTTAGACATTTGAAAAAGTGCAGTACCCCTGTGGGGAGCTGTCCTGAGGATGGTGAATCCCGCATCTTCAGAGATCACTGAATAAAGTAGTTATTGTGGCACTACTGAAACATTCTGCTACTGCAGCTCTGTTTCCTCTCCCCTGGAAATCTGAATGCTACTGTTTGTGCTCATATCAGGAGTCAACACAGGGCGTAGTAGATAACCAACACAATGTTAATTATATGGTTACTATTAATGACTTTTTAATAAGCTCTTCATATGCAACTGATTTAGCAAAAGCAAACTTCTTTGCCAGCTGTGTGACTCTCAAGCAAATGAATCAACAAATAGGATGCTCTCACAAAAATGGGTCTCCAGAGGGCAAGGCAAGATTTCTGATAGTGGTAACTGTCTGAAGTTGTGCTGCCTGCTCCCTTTCTCATGCTGTTTGCAAAGGAAGCAGTTTTGTGTAGATAATGAGTGACACCTTGGCACCGGCAGATATGTGACAGTTGCAAGAGGGACAAAAGACTGGGAGGGGGGGGAGGCACAGCAGAATGAGGCTTCACATTTTAATGTTACTGACAACATTTCAGTTCCGAATTAATCTTAGATCTGGTATCCTGATACCAGGTGATGAATGCATTAGAAAAGCATAGATTCAACAGAACAGATAAAGACAAACCAAACCAAGTGCTGAGAATGAATGGATCACACACACATGACGACCGAAGCAGGTTAGACAAATGCAGAAAGAGATACAGATTCACCACCTGAATTGCTCCTTCATTGACATTTATTTTTCAAATCATTACTTTTTGATTGACAAGCTAAGGAAGAGGCTAGCTAGTGCCTAGTGTCCCTAAAACCAACCTACTAGGAAACTCTAGAAACACAGATAGTGGTGGTAAAATAATTGACTAATAAATAGAAAATAAAATTTGTAAATAAAAATTGTAAATTTTTGAAGCCATTGCTAGTCTATTAATTTACAGAATCGTGCCTGGATACAGTAGCATCGCTACAGGGAGGGGTGCAAACAGTAAGTACTGAGGATGCCATGTAAGCAGGCCCCTCCCACTTGCTGTTTGTTGGAGCCATTCTGGGCAGCGAAGGCAATGTGTAGGAGACACCATTTGGTTTGGAGAGCACCTGCACATTGCTGTTGCTGCCCAGAATGGTTCTGACAGTGATTGGAGGGGCTGCTTACACAGCGCATTGCAGAGTCTACAGTACTTACCGTTTTGCTCCCGCTAGCTACGCTATAGCTGGATCCAGGCTTGATGTGTCCTATAACATCCACACTAGCAATTGATCAGCGGTGGGCTTCCCCAGCCTCACACCCTGGGGCAAAGGTCCGAGATGGCACCACCCCCACCGGATGCTGCCAGCTCCCCTCCCACCACAAGCAAATCCGCCCCTTCACTCACCTGAGGCTTACAGAGCCTCACACAACCACAGGCTGTGTCAGGGAACCTTTAAAACATGCTTCCATTTTTCCAGAAGCACAGTTTCTGACCCCATCGGGAGTCTCAGAGAGGGTTCCATGGGGTCCTAAAAGCTTGCACTTGAGGCATTTGCCCCATTGTTAATAATGGGAGGTCCACCACTGCAACTGATTGAGATTTCAAAGGAATACCTAGTATGATGAGAGCCCAAGACTAGGATTCTGCATAACTTCTATGCCTAGAGAAAATATTCAGATTTATTTATCCCAAAAGCCCTTGAGCCTTGTGTTCATCATTAACAAGGTACTTGGTCTTTTTTCTGTCCTACACCATGAGACACAACTGATTAAACTGCATGATTCCTGGAGGCAGAGAACTCTTTGCTCATGAAATGCTGTAAACTACAACACACAATGAAGGTGCTATATAAATATCGAACAATATGTATACATACCAAATTTTTAAGAGAAATTTTCTTTCTGACAATATGCATGTTAGATCGGTTTAGGCTTTGTCTGAACTAGCAGGGACATAAACCACCCCCACCGCACATTCGTATGATGTTTCTTCTACAGTTTATACAGTGAATGGGTCAGGAAAAGTACTACTTGAAGCTAGACACTTACAGTTTCTGTGACCCTTCCCTCCTAGCTGCCCTTTCTGCTGCTGAATTAATACATAACCCATATGCCTTTGATAACTAGCCTACTAAAAGAATTTTTTTTCCTGGCAAGTTTGGATTAATCTGCTACATATGCCGTGCGTTTCAGAACGATTCTGAAACCATGACTTTTGCTACAGCTGTAGTGTAACCATTTGAAAACAACCGAATCCAGATCCCTATGTGGACCCAAAGGTCCATCCAGGTGAGCATTTTGCTTCCCAGACTCACCAACTTGATGCCAAAGAGGCAGAAATAGTCAATGAAGGTCACAGTCCCCTCCCACTGTCAATCTCCAGCAACAGATATTTTTGACATCTTTCTCTGATCATGGAGGTAGCATACGGCCATCAAGACTAGTATCCCCCATACACCTATCCACCACTGCTTCCTCCAATCTCCTTCCAAAACCACCCAAGTCAGTGGCTCCCAAACGTCCCAGTGCCTGGTCCTCTATGGTGGGTTACAATGTGCTACGAGGCCTTCTTGGGAAGGCCCAGAGGCCTCTTCCTGGTGGTGCTGGGCCAGTGGCCCACTGTATTAGCCTCCACAGGGCTCTGAATGGCCTGCAGAAGCATCTGGAAGCAACTTCCAAATTGGAACTTGCTTCCAGACACTCCTGCGGGCCATTTGGAGGCCCACAGAGGCTGAGTGGGTTGCCGGCCCAGCACAACCCAGGAGAGGCTCCTGAGCCCTTCTAATGCTTCTGTAATGGCTCCAATTTGGAGCCAAGTGGAAGCAAGGGAGTGGGAGAGCCCAGCCAGCGACCCACCACACATGGAGTCGTGACCCACCAGCGGTTGTGTCCCACACTCTTGGAAAGCCTGATCTAAGCTATTGTCACTAAATTCCAGGGCCTGAATTATTTTGCGTGCCTAAAGCACTTCTTTTTGTGTGTCCTGAATCTACTGGTGCTTTTGATTTTCTCTACATGTCACAACATGGTAGTGGGTCCCTTATCAGAGGAGCACAGGGCCTACATTCCGAATCGTCAGAAAATGTCAACCCCTAGTAGCCTGCTCACACTGAGCTTCTCTATAACAGCACATTTCAGGTATTGGATTTGTGGAGCCTCTTTCTGTGTGGCATTCCAAGCTGTGGCGAACTGGCAACAAAGACAGAAGGATCTGGTCTAGACAGCTCAAAAATGAGACTGAAAAGACAGCATGAAAAGGTGAAAGGAAATGAAAGAAAGGAAGACAGCGGCTTTCCAAACAATATTTAGTTTCTCTCTCCCTCGCGCACACAGGAACAGAGTCTCTCTCGCATTCCCCTGTTCAGCGGTTGCTGCTGCCCAGCTCCGAATGAATGGCTTTTTATCTTGTCGCTTCTATAAAAAGAGCCTGCCCCCTCCCCCCCAGTGAGTATGCAGATAATAATTTGGCATTGTCCAGGACCATTATGCTGTCAGCTCTCAAAGAAAATAGGGCTTGTAAAAATCCTGTAGTCAGACAAAGGCGGAGTGAACACTTCAGGACGGTTTGTACTGCAGCCTGCTAATAACCATTCCGAACAATGGCAAACATGGAAATCTCTCCAGCAGAACATGAGACTCCTATGCAAACTTCATCTCCGCTTATGCACCAGCCTTGTTCGAGCTCCAGGTCTTCACAGAATGTCATGTAATTCCTAATCTGTGTCTAGAGCAATGGTGGGAAAAAAGAAGTCCTTCAGTTGGCAAAATCCCTCTCTGTCCAAGAGATCATGGTTGTTTATTTGCCCCAAGTGACCATTTATTGGTGGGTGGGGTTTGAATGAGCATGCCCTGGGGTACATAAAAAGACATTTCCAATGCACCCCTGTTGGTGGAGCATGGTATTAAACATGAGGTTTAAAAAGAAGTGCCAGATCAATTGTTTAAACATTGATTACTATATCTGCACAAGATAAAATATGATGCCATTCTTTTCAGGTTGCAAAGCTAACCAAAATGCCCTGAGCAAAACAATTCTTATAGGGAGCACTTGTGAGGGCAGGGGTATCAACATAGCATGGGAAATACCATGTCAGACAGTGTACAGTGTGTGCTGTCATGTCTGACCATGGAAGTAATGACCTCTTTAGAAAGAATGAAATGCATTGTCCCCAGCTCCTGCTTGTACAAACTTCTAAACACATAAAGCCGCAATAATGAATAGGAGCTTTGTGCATTGGACAACTGACAGAGAGCCTGTGTGGAAGATTTGTCAGTGTTGTTGTTGGGTATTTTCTGAGTCCCCTGTCATTGCCCCCCCCCCTTCTAACAAGAGAAATGAACTGGTTTGGGATTTCACTCACTTTTTCAGGGAAGAAAATGTTGTCTGGTTGAGCTGGGAGTATATGATACAAGCTGGGATGACATTGCAGATGTAGGCACCAGTGTTCCTGCCACTAGCGTATGGGAAGCTTGTGATTTATGGGATAGAGAATGGGATGGCACCAAGGGAGAATGTCTGTCTACTCAACAAAAGTAAGACTCACTCAGCATGAACATGCTCAGAACAAGTCCTTGGTGACAGAGAAAGAGGAATGACTATACTGGAACTTCCCATCAGTTCCATCATGAAGCAGACTGCATCCTCTGCCTATGCCTGATCCTTGCCATAGAAAAATATTGTGTCCTTGAAGGCAAGATATAGTACTCACTAAAGTGGGAGTCATAATTCTACACTAATGCGTGTCTCCATTTTTACAGCTTAAATACAACAAGTATTTTCTACTTCAGAAAATGTTAAGTCATTCAGATAAAAAATGGAGCCCCTTGGGCATCAATCTGTATTGCTATTCAGTCTGAATGTCTCAGACACTTCTCATGATGCAGTTTAGAAGTGGTGCCATACAATCCCCGAATACTTCAGAAATTAGCAATTCTGCGGATGTCCATGGTTGTTCTAGACAGCCATCTCCTACCCCTCAGTTGAAAGCTGGAACCTAATAATTGCCCATGAAAGCTTCTGCTACAATAAAATAATTAGTCTTCAGGGCTGTAATTCTATACACATTTAGTTATGAGAAAGGCTGACTGAATACATTGAAACTTATTTCCGAGTTATTTCTGAGTAAACATGCACAGGGCCAGGCTGCATGGTGCCACAGGTCTTGATTGATATGCGTAGTCTGCTGGAATCTAACCAATAATTGCAAGTTTAAGAACTCAAACATCTAAGAGATGAAATAAAAATTATCGGAGAAGAAAGTCGCAGTTCTTAAGATCATCACTTTGTAGCCATAGTGTCATAAAAATATCTAATGGAACAGGAAAAGGAGAGGGGGCTGTGCTTGTAGATGGGCAGATGCAGGATGCAGCACCTAGGAACCGGCACCCACTTCCAGCCTGTCTTGGTCTGAAACTGGGTTTAAACTGGAACAGTAAATTGTTGCCACCACCCAAGGGTGACCAGACAGAATAAGGCTGCCTTTGAGAAACTGTCGTCCCAGAAATGTGGGGAGCTCGAAAATCCTCAAAAGTCAGTGAAGATGGGGCAAACCAGCTCCCTCCTGAAAGAACTGTACCAGGCAGATAATAAAATAGAGGAGTTGAAAATGCACAAAATAATGGAAGGAGAATTTTAAAAAAAGAAAAAAAAGAAGCAGAATCACTTGCAAGGGTGAAGCAACTGCATGGGTAACAAAGTGGAAGGGAGGTTGGCCAAATGTTGGTATGATTAATGCCCTGTTCTTTCTCCCTGTGTTCTGCCTAGTTTGCCTTATTGTTGGACATTCCTAACACCCCAGAGGCTTCTGTGCAGGTCTTGCAGCCTAAAAAGCTGCTGGAGCATCCTTTTGCAATTTGCCCTTTGTTTGAAACTCCATTATTCAGCAGCCATGTGCATCCTTCACAGAGCTTGTCTCCTTGTGTGGAATAACCCCCCACCCCCACCCCAAGGATTAACATGCATCTCCCTTTGGGTAGCCAAACTCGCCTACCTAGGTAGAGGGATGGGATGGAGCAGCCAGGTGGGTTCTGCTCCTCCACTTAGGTAAGTTGATGACATCATCAAACTTAAGCTACTTTGATCCAAGCACAGGTGTGCTCTATGTGTTTTCTGCCTGACCTGCCATGGAAATCTAATGCTGGCACATGGAAGACACACCCACTTACTCTCCAGTAAGTGCAGAGGTCAAGCATTCCTGGGACAATGTAAGTGGCTAGCAATAAGGACTGTATTCAGGGAATTTGTGCTTTGTTTTTGGTCCAAGCAGGTTATAACTTCATGGGTTTCGCCAAGTGACATATTAGGGGTTTCTGTGTACTTTGCTCTTGGGTAGCATCCCAGCTCCACCTGCTAAGCATTACTAGTTGCTGTTCCTCATTTGATCAGGCATTTACTTTGTTTCCATCCTTCTGAGTTCAGGCATTTCTCATCAGCCTGTTTGTACTTTTTTCCTATGCCCCCCAAATAACTTTTTTCTTTTGGATTTTTAATAAACTAGGTTCATTTTGACTCTTTGCTTGTCTAGTCCATGTTCATGGGTAATTCGGTGGACTGTCATGTCTGATCACTCTTGCAGAAACCTTTATGGTTTTGATTTTTTAATAAGAACCCCCTGGGGTTCAATGCTTTCCTGGGAACGGTGATTTTCCCAGACAGCCCCTTTCTGCTCGGTCTCTGTAGGCTGGGATGGTGGCAGAGGAAGGAAACTACCAGAATTCTTCTAATTCAGCTGCTGACCCAGTAAAAAGGGAAAGTGGAGAGCAGGAGGGGTGTGTGAGCATTTACTACTTCCCTTGGTCAGCCTGCTTTCTCCTGGTACCTTCCCTTACAGCTGTGTGGAAGTTAAAAGGCAAGCTGAAAATAATAACAATAACATAAAACACTAGAAAAAAAAACCCTATGTGGACGGCCTCAAGTCTGTAAGACTCTCACTCATTGTGAGAGGCAGTGAGTAAAATGTTATATAAATACTGTATAACAGAAGTGCAGACATGACTTCCATATTGGGAAGCCCAATTCTAACTTGCATTGGAACAGGCAGGCCAGCGGTTCTGCGCTGTATCCAGCGCAGGTTTGGAGCTGCTCATGGGTCAGCCCAAGGTGAGGGGAGGCTTTACCCGTAACCTTGGGGAGAGCCACAGCAGCCCCAGTGGGGCTACTCAGATCTGTGCCACCTAAATTGGTGGTGCAAATCCAAGCAGCCCAGGGCTGCACAGGGCCACCCGGGAACAGGGCTAGAATCTGGCATAAGAGCCAGATCCTGGCCCTGCCTCTCACTTCCTGCCCGCCTGCCCCTGGGAATGCCTGTTGCCTGCCCTGCCCCCACCCCAAAACACTTCCACCTCCTCCCTGCCCTCCCCACACACCTCCAGACCCTGGCGCCAGCTTAGCTAGGCCGATGCAAACTCATTGATCCTGAGGCCCGCATTGGTGCAGGGGGGCCAGCGTACATCCATGTGCCGTCCCATCTCCCCTTGTTGGCAGGAGGTCTGGTCTAGAGGGTTGAGCCTCCATTTGCCTGAAGATAACATCCGAAGGTCGCCAGTTCGAGGCTACCGGCACCGTGCGACCTTGAAGCAGCTGACAAGCTGAGCCGAGCTATTCCATCTGCTCTGAGTGTGGGAGGATGGAGGCCAGAATGTGTGACCAGATCAAGAAAGAAACATCTGAATGTTGTGGTTTCTTGAAAGATAGAAACCTTCTTTCAAATTGTAAAAATCCCTACGGGGATTTAAATTGCCTGCCTGTGTAAACCACCTTGAATAAGGTCTAAGGAGAAATCTGAGGACCAAGAAAGGCGGAATAGAAATACCTGTAGTATGTAGTAGTATTGGCGTGAAAGTGCTTTATGGCACTTTTGCGACGAAGTTGGGCCAGCACAAGGGACTTGTGTCGGCCCAAGGACACCTCTGGATTGTGCCCCAAATTACTGAAGACTCTCTTCAGGATGCTGAGGCTGCACAGGTGCCTCCAACGTTAGAGGATCTAAAATAGGTAAAAACATAAGACAAGAACAAGAAGAGGAGAAAATCAGGGATTTTCACCTCAGGGATGCTGGAAGGAAGGAAGGAAGGAAGGAAGGAAGGAAGGAAGGAATCAGAGCTCAGATCAAAAGCTAGTCAGCAAAAGAATGGATGGCCCTATCTTCCCAGGGCACTCATTCCTGCTGCAGTCCCATAATCTCCACTGAAAGCTTAACCTTTGACTAGAGACACAGAGTTTGAGCATAAACCATTCAGTAATGTTGTCGCACTGATACAGACTGTTGTGCTAGATGTGTCCCTGGTGTCCCTTTGGTTTAGCTAGTGGAGCTGAAAAAAAAAAACTGATGAGACCCACTGACCCCAGCAGCATTTCTAGTGGAAGGCTATCCATATACTTCAACAAGAGAAAAATAATAATTGGCCACAGTTTTGTTAGTGGATTCCCTCAGTCTGGATGTCATTCAGGGGACTCCAAGCTTGAGAAAGCAAACCACAGCCCAGTGCTGCAAGTTCCTGAAACACTGTTGACAAGACCAAACTTCAAGGAATCCGGATTGAGTGACGAAGACTAAAACTCTCCCTCCTGATTATGTGCTCACAAACCCAGGTTTGCATCACTGTTCTGTATCTCTGGGTATCTAATTAGAATAACCATGTTCCAACTAGCTTCTCTGTATTATATTTAAAGGCATTTCTTCATGCCTTGAGGGACACAAGTATGACAACAGGATGGATATTTCCAGATTAAGAAGGTTACAGGAATATTACTGCAGATTAATCCCTGTATTTTATTGCAGATAAAATAACTTTTGGTGTGTTTCCACAATGAGCCATGTATATACCTTGGGCAGCAGTTACACTCTCAGACTGAGTAGAGAGTTGGAGGCCAAGACTTCATCAGCCATGTCAGTCTCCAAGGGTTTTGCCAACCATGACTTCTTCTACATCATTCTTTCATGATTAGCATGGTCAGTCCAACTGGGTCTGCTGCCTGAAGCCAAGTTCCCCCTCTAAAAAAACAAAAATCCCAGAGCATCTTCATCACACTCCATTCATGCATAGGGTTTAAAGTTAAAAGGGAACACATCCTTTTAAACACCATGTGAGGATGCAGTGAGGAAAGAGGGAATGAAGTGCTGTTACGTGAAAATCCCCTTTTTGCCTGTTAGATGTGATTTTCTCTCTTATCTGGTTACGACACTCTTTCTCTCGATACCGAGCTAAACAAGCGCACCGGTAAAGCAGCTACCACGTTTTCCAGACTCACAAAGAGTGTCTGGTCCAACAAAAAGCTGACGGAACATACCAAGATCCAGGTCTAAAGAGCTTGCGTCCTGAGTACACTTCTGTACTGCAGCAAGTCATGGACTCTTCGCTCACAACAGGAGAGGAAACTGAACGCTTTCCACATGCGCTGCCTCCGATGCATCCTCGGCATCACCTGGCAGGACAAAGTTCCAAACAACACAGTCCTGGAACGTGCTGGAATCCCTAGCATGTATACACTGCTGAAACAGAGACGCCTGCGTTGGCTCGGTCATGTCGTGAGAATGGATGATGGCCGGATCCCAAAGGATCTCCTCTATGGAGAACTCGTGCAAGGAAAGTGCCCTACAGGTAGACCACAGCTGCGATACAAGGACATCTGTAAGAGGGATCTGAAGGCCTTAGGAGTGGACCTCAACAGGTGGGAAACCCTGGCCTCTGAGCGGCCCGCTTGGAGGTAGGCTGTGCAGCATGGCCTTTCCCAGTTTGAAGAGACACTTGGCCAACAGTCTGAGGCTAAGAGGCAAAGAAGGAAGGCCCATAGCCAGGGAGACAGACCAGGGACAGACTGCACTTGCTCCCGGTGTGGAAGGGATTGTCACTCCCGAATTGGCCTTTTCAGCCACACTAGACGCTGTTCTAGAACCACCATTCAGAGCGCGATACCATAGTCTTTCGAGACTGAAGGTTGCCAACAACTATGGACTGAAGTATCATGCAGGTTAAACCTCAACACACAGGTCACAATCAGTCACACAAGTCTGTGACACACAAGTCACAAACTTACACAACCTCCATTTCCCTGAGGTTATAGGCATCTTAAATGCACCTCCCTAGGAGGAAGAAGTCTGGCATAGTAATTCATTGTTTAAGTGTCTCCTATTCATTGCATTGTTTTAACCCAGTCTCCTACATTACTGTATTCATTGTATTGTTTTAACTCAATCACTGCTTAAGTACCTTATGCAAAATTGAACTGCCTTCCTGGGTTGCCCATTCATGGTATTGTTTGAGTTCCCTCAGCTAGGAAGCCAGCCATCAGACCCCATTGATTTTGCTGATAACTGACAAATCCACTTCCCTATGAACTTATTCCCAAGTAGCACCCAGCTCAGCTCTGTCGCAAAAACCCTTTTTAAGAGAGGGCTTCGGCCCACATCTCTCTCTCTGACTCCCCGTCCAAGGACACAACACATCTGTCAGAGGGTCCTCCACAGCACTCTCCCCCCCCAACCAACTGCTCTACAGGACAGGTAACTATCTCACATCTGGAACTCTTTCCCTTCTTTCTCCCCCCCCCTTTTTTTCTCCCCTTCTGTCCCCATCTTTAGTTAGCAACTGGGTTTGGCAGACCAGGGACCCCTAAAGTTGTTCCCTACAACCGTTCCCTTTCTAATTTCCTGGGATACACCAAATACTTTTCACATGCAACCACCATAAAGCTAGGTACACTAGATGCAAGTACTAGGACCAAGACTCATCATTTTTCATGTGCATTATGTTTACCTGTGTGTTTTTGTAATAAAAATATAATCTTTTATTAAAAGTTATCTTTCTTTCAGTCTCCTCCTTAAGCTAAAAGGGAATTTCTCTGCATTACACCGTCTTGTGATCCAGCCTATGGTCCTGAAGTTTCCAATAAGGGCAGTGTAATTATTCCCCTATACTAGACAGCCCTTTTTGGTAACAGTGCTCCCTTTAAACTGTGCTCCAAGATGGAGGGAAGCAGATGATCCAGTTCCTGCTTGCTTTCAGTGAATGAGAAGAGGATCATTGCAACAGGGGTTTGTGATGGATTGGAGGGTGGCAGCAGCAAACTCAGCTTGAAGACCACCCAGAATCTGCCGCCCCCACCCCCCACATCTGCTGCTGCTACAAGCCACATTAGCTCATTTCATGGCTGGGCTAGACCTGATCTCTAGGCTAGCAACTGGTGATCCATGTAGCACCCTCACTGTATGGATTTGGTCCAGGAGCTTCTGGTTGCTGACCCACAGCTTATTAGAAGAATTCCCCTAACTCTTTGGAAGAAAGGGGAAAAAATAAGCCTTGTTCCCAAGTTATGTCTCCTATGATTCCATGTACATAGAGGAAAACCTGAGTGCACCAAAAAGCCCCTCTGCCACCCTCCCTGTGATTAGTAAATGCTGAAGAGTTCCTTTCTGTGATTCTCACCTTGAAATGTAATTGGGTCACCAACTTAGTACAGCTAGGGTCTTTAACAGCAGTCTGATAGGCAAAAAGTAATTTAGTGAAATGCTTTCAGAACAGAGATGAAATTACATAAGGCACCTTCAAATACCTTCCATTCCACCACAAGAATCCTACTAGACAAATGAGTTGGCCCCAAACTGTGCGGACAAAAGGGTGACTCGGTTGTATTCATGTTCAACTAAACTGGGCTATAGCACACACACAAAAAATAAAGTTACTTGTGACTTAAGTCCCACTGAAATTAATTGCACTTACAATACTCACAACTCACGTGTCTCATTGATTTCAGTTGTGCTTTATTCATGACTAACTGTGTTTGGGTACAGCCCATTGTACTAAATCAGTGGTTCTCGAACCTTTCCGGCTCATGCCTCCCCTGATCCTTGTGGCCATTGGCCATGGCTCCCCATTACAACACCTCCTCAGTTACCCCCAAAATGGGGGGGAAGGTGCTATAATTATACACTAGAAACAAAAAACAGCCGCTAGCACTCTGAGGCTGCAAACCTAACCACACTTACCTGAGAGTAAGCCCCACTGAACAAAATAGGACTTACTTCTGAGTAGACCTGGTTAGGATTGTGCCCCGAGTTTGTTAGCAGCACACCTGGAGGGTGTGGGAAAGGGAGGGGGGAAGTGATGAATTTGCTGAGGGAGGGGAAGACTTTGTTTTGTGTGTATCTGCTAATTGCAAACTGATGCAAACTGAGACCTAGAGACTGTTTGGCTGCAATCCTAACCCCACTTTCCTGGGAGTAAGTCCCATTGAACACAATATGACTTACTTCTGAGTAGACCTAGCTAGGATTGTGCCTTTTGTCTTACAATAGCAGCCAACAGAGTACCCCCCCCCCAAAGGGGGCAGGAGGAAAAAGGGGAATAGCTAAAAAGGAATGGGGATTTTTATTTTTAATCAATTTTTGGAGACAAAGCCATCAAGAGTGGCTCTTTTTCTTTTTTGAAGGGGGGAAAAGAGAAAGGTGAAGATCCTGGATTAAGCTGACACAGACCCCAAGTCTATGTAGGTCTACTCAGAAGTAAGCCCCATTTGAGTCAATGGTGCTTACCCCCAGGAAAGTGTGGAAAGGATTGCAGCCACACCCAGAAAGATTACAACTCACCCCAAAGTACGAGATGGGGGCTGCTCACACACATACACCCAACAAGCAGATGCCACCCCTGTTTCCCCAGGCAAGACGGAGGGATGCAGGCTGTGGCATTTGGACACCCCCCCCCCAAGGAGCAGCCTGGCTCCTTCCCAAGCAGAGGAGGAGCAAACCCTGTGCTGATGAGATGCAGCACCTCCACCCTCTTCTCTCCTCCAGTCTTGACCAATCCCAGGATGCCCACGGCAAGGGGCACACTGGGAAATGTAGTCCCTGGGGTGAGGTTGCACATGGAGAGAGCTCCATGATGAGATGCGGCACCCCTGCCTGCCTGCCTGCCCACCCAGCCTTCTCTCCCACCTCCCCCCACCAGGTTTCACATGCCTCCCAGCCTCAGGCTGCCCCACCCACCTCATTCACAGCTGCAGAAAAGCAGCAAGTTAGCAGGCAGCACAGCAGAGCAGAGCAGCCTCTCTCCTCGAATGCCTGGCGATGTCCCTGGAGGCTAGCCACGCCTCACTAGGGAGGCGGGACGCACAGATTGAATACCTCAGTACTAAATGATATTTTTAAAAGAAATACACTGCACATATCTTGTGCTTATTAGCCTAGCAAGACAAACTCAATTTCCTACATCATCATCCTATCACTTGATAAAATCACTGACAACAACTCTTTGAGACTTCTGAATACAGACAAACATCTAAAACACAATACACCAGATATAAAAGTAGTTGATAAAAAGAAAGTCAATATTATGTCAATTGTCATTGGAGCCCTTGGAGCACTGCCTAGAAGACTGAAGAAACATCTTGACATTCTTGGCCTTGAGCAATGAACACCAGCTCAGCTCCAGAAAACAATGTTGCTTGGAACAGCAAGAATCCTTCAACAATATCTCAGTGATTCCCAGGACCTTGGCTAGATCCCAAATGGAAGACTATAAGCAGTCCGGCATAGGCTGTGATGAAGTAGCATAATATCACAAAAAATAAAAGATCTGGGAATTGAAATACAGTGCCTTTGGGGGAAAGAAAACAACCACCACCCTTATTGTCACTGGTGCACCAGGCACAATCTTCAAGGTCTTTATGAAGTATTTGGCCAGTATAGGTATAGAGAAGATCACAGTTGAACAACTTCTATGAGCTGCAGTACTAGGAATGTTAAACATTATACGGCAGTATATCACCAGTTCTTAAACTCTTAAGTAGAGTTTGAATTGGCGAGAACCCAAAAACCCCAGTCCAAATATCTGATGGGCTGTGACATATTGAAAATATTTATTTATTTTGGGCAGACCAATCCTGTCCTGCACTGGAACAGGCTGGCTGGCTCTTCTATACTGTATCCAGTACAGGGTTGAGGCTGTCTATGGCGCAACCCAGGGCAAGGAGATCACTTCCCTTACTTCTTGTCTCATGGCAGTGGTCTGAATGGGGCTACCCTGATCTGCACCACTGAAAGAGGTGGATGTTCTGCCAAATTCTTGACTCCTGCCGACCACGGCAATTTGTCCCGTCCAAATATCCCAACTTCCTTTTAATGCCCGCTTTTTGGCTAATTAACACCCTCCTTTTCCAGGAACAACAGCTGCAGTGTGCAATGGAATGAACACAGAACTCCTTATCTATAGCAAATAACAAGAATTTATTGCTACAAACACAGACATTCCCTGCAAGTCCTCTTATCCAGAGGCTTTCCCTCCCCAAAACTCCACTTAACTCCGGGGGTAACGTCTGAAGCCTCCAGTCCAAGTCCAATCTGGTCTCCAAAACACAGTCCAGTCTTCTGCAGTAGAGTTCCTCCTCTCCAGCAGTGTGTCTCCTCCAGCAGGGTCCTGGCAGTCCTCTCTTCCTGTAGGTCTGGGTCAGGTAGCCCTCTTGGTCAGCTTCCAGCTGGATCAGCGTCCTGCTTGGCCAGCCCTTTGCTCCTTCTGAAGCTGCCTTTTATCCTGCAGCCCCTTGTTAAGTCCAAACTCAGCTCAGCTGTGAGCTACCTTGTTAAGTCCAAGTTAGGCTCAGCTGAGCCATGAGTCCATGTCCATTCAAAGTCTCATCAAGGTCAAATGAAGCTCAGGTGTCCATCCAGGACTCCATTGGCCTTGATTGATTACAGCTGTGGAGCCAGCCCTGCCCTTCCCAGAGCTGTCAAACAGCTGTCAAAACAGGGAATCGCTGTCAACACCACATCATCCACCTAATGATCTTCTGATCTTCCATTACAGTGGAGCAGATCTGAGCGCCCGGTGCTAGGCCTGGCCACTTGGGAGGCCTAAGTGCACCTGGCACCAACCCCTCCTGGGCCTGGTTCACCCACAGGTCCACCTCCCTCCCTCTCTTCCCTCATCCTAGATCGTCACCATTCCACCCTCCCCCTGCCCTCCCCAAATGTCTACACTGGCTGAGATAGGCCGGCAAATACCTACCCATTTGTTGGTGCAGCGGGGTCTGTTTTGGCCTCTGGAGGCCAGTGCACATCTGTATGCTGGCCTACCACCTCCCGCAGTAGTACAGATGTGCTTTATGGCACTTTTGCAACACAAGGAGGCATTCTTTGCACAGAGTCTTGTATTTTTAGATGCTTAAGGGTGTTTCTACTACACTCATTGAAATAAAACCAAGGCTGTTCCTGTTCACGCTTTCCTGGGAATATGTTCCATTGAACACAGTGGAATTTACTTCTGAGTAAACTGTAGAGCCAGGATGGGGTAGTGGTTTAGGAACTGGACTTAGACGTGGAAGATCCAGGTTCAAATCTCTGCTCAGCCATGAAGTTTCCTAGATGACCTGGCTATCTGGGTGACCTGGGTGACCTGGATAGCCAGTCGCTATCGTTCAACCTCACCTACCTCACAGGATTGTTGTGAGGACAAAAGGAGGGTGGGAACCATGCACACCGCCCTGAGCTCCTTGGAGAAAGGGTGGTATAAAAATGTGATAAAATAAACATGAACAGGCATGCAGCCTAGAACTATGTTTCTTATTAGGATTCTCTACCCCGTTGCTCCACCCTGTGGACAAAGGAGGTATTCACAGTTATACTATTTTCAAGTGGGGAGGCTGGTTTTGAGATTCTGAGCCAACAGAGCGGGGGGGGGGGGGAACAGTCTTTTACAGCATAGAATATTAATGCAGACATTAATGTTAATGTCTGCAAGCTAAGTTAAGGGCACAGCTACAGTGGGTCCGTGAAAAGCTGGTAACCCTCAATTCTGCACTTGCTATTTTTTCTATGGGAATGTTTGGGAAAACAAGAGATCTCATAACATAAAGCAGTGTTTCTCAAACTGTGGGTCAGGATCCGAGCCAATTTCAGGTAAAATATTCATTGCAATATTTTATTTTTAATATGTTAGACTTGATGCTACCCTGGTATGTGACAGCATTTGGGGAAATGTTATACATCTATACTTTTAACAGGTTACCGTGTATATGCTTTTAACAATGATAGTAAATGAGACTTACTCCTGGGTAAGTATGAGTAAGATTGCAGCCTTGGATTGTCAAGAATTTTCCTCCTTGATGATGTCACTTCTGGTGGTTCCCAACACATTCTCATTCTAAAAAGTAGGTCCCGATGCTAAGAGTTTGAGAACCACTAACATAAAGGGGGGATAAAGAGATTTCCAGCTGTCTTCTAGCTTTATTGTGATTCATCATCATTCCAGGTTCTTCTGTATTTAACAACCTATGTAAATTGTTGTCTGCTAGGCGCCACCTCTATATTTTAAGCAAACTAAAACTACTGTAAAACCAGAAATGCACAAATAAGTCCAGCCTACAAACCTGAAATTGGTTCTCTGTTGAAATTTTGCCCCAGGGAACAGTTAAGAGGGAGAACTGTTAAGTACTCATGTGCTTAACAATCTCTAAACAAGAATTTGGTTCCTTCAGAGAAAACATGATAATTTAAACCCACTTAAAGATAGTTTGTTTATAGCACAGATGTGCCTAGAAAGAGAATCCACATGTGTATAGAGTCACAAACAAAATCTTGCCAAATGCAAGTAAATACACACAGTGTGTTAACCTGCACCAAGGCATAGCTAGGGTGGAGCCTGATGAGCATGTGTCCCAGGTGCTATGTCAAGGGGGGGGGTGCATGATGTTCTGCCAAATCCCAATCCACTGGGCCTCATGCCCACTTAAGGCTGATCAGTCCCCCTTGTGCAACTCACCAGTGCAGCAAGCAAAAGTCAGAGTCCAGTTCCAGTCCACAGATGCCAAGTAAACCAGTCCCATCAATTAGAGTTACCAAATCAGAGTCCAGAGCCAATAAGCCAAGTTACAGTCCAAGGTCAGGTTCCAGGTAGGTCAGTCAAATCTGTCAGGGAGTCCAAGTCCAGTCACAATACACAGTCAGATTCCAAATTCAATAAGCCAAGTCAGTCTCCTCTCCTACCTCCAACCTGAACTCCTTCTACAACCCACACCCCTCTTCCTTCCTCAGGTGCTCCTTATATCCCTGAGGGCCCTATTGCCTTCAAGTGGCTGCAGCTGTGCAGCACACTCTGCTGAAAGCCCAGGCCTTATCCTTAAAGGGTCCACTGCTGACACCACATCTACCTCCTCGCCAGTTCTTCCAGATTCCAATCCACATGACTACCCCTCAGGTTCTGCCTTAGTTACAGAAGAGGTGCTGGTGGCTTTGCGCCCCCTGTTCCTTCTCCTTCAAAGAGGATCCTCCACAGGAGAAGGAATGGGTGCCAAGCCTCCTCCTCCAGGGAGAACCCAGAAGTCACTACCTTGCACTGCTTGCGGAATGAGAAGGAACGGAGGTTCAAAGCCACCGCAGTGAGCACTTCCTTCTCTAGGGAGGACCTGGAAGTGACATAACAATGTCATGTGACACTATGGCATGACTGCCCCAGGTGCCAGAGCAGTGAGTGACACCTCTGTGTACAGAGAGAAATGTTGCTATAGAAGTGCAGCCTTTTGTTTCAGTACATTAGGCCACTAACATGAAGAGTGCGCGTGGTATTTACAGATGATTATTATTTACTGAGTGATAATTGGCTCCCTGTCAGTCATGGCACTGACAACAGTGGATCCAGGGCATGCTAGTCTTTTAGCCAAGCTGAAGATAAAACAGAAATGGTATCAGCTCAGATCTCATGTCTAAATGTGTGTTAAAAACAAAACATTTGAAACATGTTTCATAGTGCTCTTAAAAAAAATTCAGAATGTAGCATTTCAGTGCTACTTGAGGAGCAGCTTGAGATGCTGCTTTGGTGTGGCAGAGAAGCCATGGCAAGAATTAGACAACAGACACAAGTTTCAGAGAGGTGCAAAACGGCTGTAAGCAGGAGCAAGAATGAAATCAAGGGAGAAGTGAAGTGTCTCCGAGCTCCTGACCCAGCTTTTTATTAAGTCTCAAAACACATGATATAAGGCTACGTAATAGGGAAATTTCTTAGAGAATGCTGAGAGTCATACTGGCTGTAACCAGCCGGCTCTCAAGCTTAACCACAAACACATTCCATAGATATGATTCTTCATAATATTTTCAAGGCTAGCTCTTTGTATAACCTTCTACTATTTTCCCGAGCACTGGCTTTTCAACACTCAACATATCAACAAAGTGTGTGCACAGTCGCAGGTGTGCCTGCCAGGTTTGCCAAATATGCGAAGACATCTCAAAGCTCAGTGCCTGTGCTACATCAGAAGAATTCAGTTTGCAGTACAGGTCTGTTAATATGTCCTGGTGGAAATCATTTTATAGCTCACCTCCTCCAGTTTTTATCTTACGTACACTTGCAGGAAGTGCTTACAAAGAGTTCTGATAAGAATTCGGTCTATGGTGAACTCGGAAGAAGTGATGGATAATTTCCAAAACATGGATAATGCAGCAGAATAATCATAGTCAAGAGAAGGCACGCAAATTAAAATGTGCAAGCATGCACTTTCTGGTGTTGAAGGGCTTTCAAAGTGTTGCTGTGGGGCAGTCACATAGCTAGTGATGGGTGGTAGGTGGGGCCAGCAGCCGTATGTCACTGAGTCAGGGATAGATCCAGTGTTTGCTTTGGTGCGGTCATGAGCACCATCTGAACGCCAGAGCCCAGGTCAACCAGGTGGGTAGACCAGGGCTCCCTGTTGAACTTTGGCCTCTGTAGGCAAGGTTTGCTGGGCAGGTAGACCTGGGCTCCCGACTGCACTTGGAGCCCAGATCTACCTGCTGGGTAGACCTGGGCTCCCATTACAACTGCCCTCTGGAGCCTCCTATTCCAGGCAGGTTGACCTTGGCTCCTGGTTGAACTTTGGCTTCCATGACTAAGGTTTGGTGGGCAGGTAGACCAGATTAATTAATCTGGCCCCAGATTTGCAGCCCAGATTAATTAATTTTTGTCATATGGGAGGTGTCAAAACTTTATGGGTCCTGGGTGTCAAATAACCTAGCTATGCCACTGCTGTGGAGTTCATAGTTTACCCCCCACTTCACTGCCCAAGTTTGAAAAAATTACCAGGTGGATGATTTGTAAAAAGCAAAAGAAAGAGGGAGACAGTAGTGGTATGTACATACACTTCATCTCTGCCATTTCACCATACAACTACCAGAAGTACACATGTACATAAAAGTAGTAAGTACATCAAACGAATGAAGTTGGCACATCTCAAAGGGAGGAGGCTGCTTCTTTGAGCACATGCACCTACTGATGTATACATGAAACTTTCTTATTCTGAGACAGATACATGGCCCATTTAGCTCAGTGTAGTGTCTTCATAGACTAGCAGTTCTCTAGGTTTTCATGCACTGGTCTTTCCCAGTCCTATCAGGAGAAGCCAGAGATTAAACATGGAACCTTCTAGGTACAAAGCATCAGTTCTACCATTGACCTGTTCTTAAGAGCTCCATTCCACCTTCACACAAGCATCATTTCAGCTGCAATGAGGGGCTTGCCAAATCACCACTGGGAAAATTTTTAAGGGGGCAGAATAATGTACAATGGCAAATAATAGTTAAACTGTCCCTCACAACCAAACTCCAGATTCAAAATTTCGGTCCCTAGGGTCAACACTCCCCCGCCAACTCTTGCAATCACCCATCTCTTGCAACACTGACAATGAATCATCACAAGCCCCCACTTATCATTTTCCACTCAATGAAGGTTTAATGTGAGAAAAATCTTGACTACTAGACTTTCACCTCAGAATTTGTTTTCTCTTCTGGTTCTCTGCCCAGAAACAAGTATCATAATAGAGCGCTTAGAACATATGCAGATGAAGGTTACCAACCATAAAAGCCACTATATCACTGTAATTAAGAATAAGAGAATTTCAGCCCCTATCATTCTATCAATTAAGCCCTGCCCCTGAACTAGTACATGGAGAGAGTTGGGAATACAGGCAGTGTCAATTCAAAATGTCAGCGATCGCAATCAGATACTGACTCTTTAAATTTTGCAGCAATTTCTGCTGTTGAAGTGGTATACCACAAGAGCCAGCCAGATGTCAGATTGGCCTAAAGGCAGAATGAATTGCACCAATTTACATCAGAGGAGAATCTGGTTCAATTTACTATGTTTCTTTTGCAATCCCAGAGGGTTCATTTACACTGCTCTCTATGACTGAGTAACTGCACACAAACAGATATATCTATGTATGGATACACACAGACTGCATGGACATATGGTTTATGGAAACATTATGGGATGCAGAATCTGTGATAATGAGAGGAAATCCATCCTCTGGTTAGAAGGTTATAAACACTTGCAAGATATATCATTGCAAAGGGACAGGAACATAGGATCTCTGGGGAGAGAATCCAGTATGGTTCATCATTCCCTTGCCAATAGCCACTCTTCATTAATTGACGACTAATGTCATTTTGACAGAATGTGGGCAACTGAATTCGTAAAGACATTTGATGCAGATACAGAAATATGAGCTGTAAAAAGAATGCCTAGTATCCTCTAAGCCAAATGTGTAGAGCTGGCTAGTTTTTGACACTTTCTGCTGGGAAAGATCCAATGTATATAAAGCAGTGTTTCTCAAACTGTGGGTCGGGACCCACTAGGTGGGTCACGAGCCCATTTCAGCTGGGTCTCCATTTGTTTCAGTTTTTTTATTTTAATATATAAGACTTGATGCTACCCTGGTAAGCAACTGCATTTGGGGAAATGTCACAGATCTATACGTTTAGCAGGCTATTACGAAGATGCTTTAAACAATCATAATCAATGGGACTTACTCCTGGGTAGTGTGGATAGGATTGCAGCCCAGGATTGTTAAAAATTTTCCTGCTTGATGATGTCACAGATGCTGTAATGAGAAGTTAACTTCACCAGTTGTATTTCTGGCTTTCAGGCAGCCTTTATATCAGTGGTTCTCACTCCTTTAGCACCAGGACCCACTTTTTAGAATGAGAATCTGTCAGGATGTACCAGAAGTGATGTCATGACCAGAAATGACATCATCAAGCAGGAAAATTTTTAACAATCTTAGGCTGTAATCCTACCCACACTTACGCAGGAGTAAGTCCTATTTACTATGATTGTTAAATGTACTCGTATATTCATAATAGCCTGTTCAAATTACAGATCTGTAACATTTCCCCAGATGCAGTCACATACCATGGCAGCATCAAGTCTGATATATTAAAAATAAAATATTGAAATGAATGAGGACCCACCTGAAATTGGCTCGTGACCCACCTAGTGGGTCCCAACCCACAGTTTGAGAAACACTGGTCTAGTGTGAGTATTCCTGTAATGAAAAGAGTTAAAACCACAGATGCCAATATTTCCATTAGACATTGCTCTGTCTCTGTTTTGCCCTCAAAGCATCATAGAATAAAAAGAAAACATAAATGAAAACAGCATTTCTCTCTCCTTCAGATGGAAACTTTTTCCCTGTTCAACTGCAGCCAGAATACAAGACTTATCAAAAGAAAGTCTCCCATTAACTGGTAGTTCAGGTGCCCTTTAGATGTTCCCCTTTAGATGGGTCCCTTTGGGGAGAAGGGCGGGATAGAAATAAAGTTTTATTAACTATTATTATTATTATTATTATTATTATTATTATTATTATTATTCTCTCAGCCACATGGAAACCACTTATCTGTGAGCAGCTCCTATGTGGATGAGAGACCATTTGAATGAAACAACTACAGTTGCCTGGATGGGGACCAGTCACAAGGGCACATGTGCGTCTTTCCTGTTCTCATTTTTGAGCAATGGGATTTGATGTCTAGCTAAATGAACTGTACAAAATGGGACAGAACTCCCTCTCCCCTTTTCTTACTTTTCAAATTGAGGAAGGGGTTATGCCATTTAATAGAGGGCATATATATATTTCCTTATCTTCACTTTGCACAAAAATTGTCTCTTGCTTTTAATATATTCTTGCAGTACAAAGTTAATAACCGCCATGGGTGTGTACACATTTATGATGGTCTTTTCCCCTTTGTAAGTTCAATGTAAGAGGTCAAAGTACAGCAGAGTGTTTGACCTCTTTCCAAGTTTATCATACATCAGTACTTGAGAGAGTTTTTTTTTTTTTTTGGTCAGCTCCTTGTCTTGGTCTGTAAGCATTTGAAGCAGTGCAGAAGGCTGGTGACTGAGCAGGAGTGCAAGAAGGAGAGAGTAATAATGGCACACTAATTTTCAAAGACTACATTTGCAAAGAACAGATAAACTATGATGATGCACTCTGTGCACAGCTACCTTTGAAAATGGTTCCACTTCAGCTAGTGAAGCATGTGATGGTCCACCTATTGACAGGTGAGGTGACCTGCTTCCTTATATTTCACCTGTCCTAACCAGAAGCAGATACACTGGTCACCACTTTGCTTCTGGAACCAGTTAAAAAAAAATTAAAGCCCTTAATGGATTTATTTTGGAGAACAGCTTCTACTGCGTGAGACCCCCTGATCTTTTAGATCTTCTGAAGAGGTCCTAAGTTAGGCTCAATTCTATGTAGAAGCTAGATTATAAGGAGCAGGGCCTTCTTCTGGGTAACCTTGATGCTCTGAAAGTCTCTCCCAAGATAATTAGTCCATCCCTGCTGCCTTTTCAGAGATGGCTGAGACATTTTCAGATGACTTTTGATTCTACTTGACCACCTTCTTTTTCTTGCAGTGATTATGCTGGAGATTTTTTTTTTTTTTTTGGTAATTGAACTTGATTTATAGGTTAATTGATTTGATTTGTCTGTTTTACTGAATGTTTTTCTTGTTTTTATTTTGTAAACCAATAAAAAATTTGATGAAAAGCTGTATTTTTAAAAAAAACTTCTAAAAAATGAAGTTTAGATCTCAAATGTGGCTACGGAAGTCTGACAGCCCAATCTTATGTTGGGTGAGCACCACCAGCACTGGCTGTCATAAAAGTGAGGTAAAGTTCTTTTTGACAACCCGCAGGTGCCACATCTCGCCCAATGGGGCAGGTAAGTACTGTGCCAGGCAGTGCAAAAGGTGGGGGAGGGTATTCTGGACATGGGGAGGGTGTGGTTCAGGCCCAGGAGGAGGGTGGGGATGGTTGAGGAGGTCTCTGCCATATCCTAATTCCTGTCCTGGATCTGTTAGCCCTACATGGGGCTACTCAGTTCTACACCACTGATTTAGCTGGTGCAGATCTGAGTAGCCCCATTGGGCAGGCTGGGGCTTGACATGGGGTAAAGGAACAAATGTTCCCTTACCATGAGGAGGAGACCTCCTGCCTGCTAAATTCCAGTGTTGGACATAGCCTGCTGTGGCAGCACTGGGTAGGATTGGGCTGTCAGTGTATTCATGGCGCTGTGTATGCTTGTCATAATCATGCTGCCACACATGCACATTTATGTGCAGAAGCCCAATTGGCTCTGAAAACACCAATTAACTTTTATTGGACACTGTGTGAGGAACTTCATGCTAAGGGACAACTAATGTAGCCTACGAACAAACAAATGAATGCAGCAGTTCATCTACTTTAGTCCTAAACACTTGGGATCAGAGGACATGAACTGCAATGCTGATAAGATGCACCTAAAACACCAGTGGAATATTATTACCTATACACTGGTGAAATAATTGGTTCATTGCTGTCATTCCTTATCTACAGAGGAAACTGGGTTCACACCCCTGCTCAAATAGAGACTCAGAGGGTAATGTTGAGCTATCCACTACCCTTGTGCCAAAGTTATCCAGCTGTAAAATGAGAATATCAATAGCTCACGACCCTGAGATGTTGCAAGTATGCATTAATCATCTGTGGGACAACTTTCTGTTGCCAAATGATTTCTTGGACTCTACTCTTGAAATTCTAGCCATGAGAATGTACCATTGAAATGCCATTTCTCTTGTCCTGTTTGCCACTGAAAGATATCTTGGCATGTGGGGTCTTCTGAGTGTAATTGTCGATACTTGTAGCAGTGACACAGGGAGACTGGAATTTATTTCATATTTATACTGCTGGGAAGAAAAAAAAAAATCAAGGGGGTTCCCAGATCTGCCTAGATATAAAAAAAGGGGAAGAGCAGAATTTGGTGTCAATAGCAAAACTCTATTGAGACTCTGGGCTGTTCTGTGCTGATGTTGAGAAGTGTAGTGTATAACTCTGTTATAAGAAGGAATGCCATTAACTGCAGTTAGCTTGGATTTTATGTTTCATTATTTGGAAGCCATCTTCCAATTTTTTTTATTTTTTTATTTTTTGGTTTAGGTGAAAGGCAGGATATAAAAATGAATTTTATAAAAATGAATTCCAGTTTGGGGATATAGCAAATTATGATCAGAACACAAATTTCAAATTTGGAATCAGACTTCCACTGATCTTTAATTACAACTAACTCATGATGCATTCAGAAGGTACAAATACTTGCATTGATTACTATGCCCTTTCTACAGATTACCCTTGCTTTGAAATAATTACACATTAGAAACTACCTCAAAATGTTCTCCTTGGGAAATGTTGATCTTCTCTATAGCATCACCCATCCTACAAGTTCTAGGCAATTTAGAAACATTCAGCATTCATTGTTTCCTACTAGCTGCTTTCCAAACAACAGGTTAGTGTGTTTAAAATATTCTCATAACTAATGTTGCCCTTCAACTGTTTACGCATTATCTGTGAACATGCAGCAAATGTTATGGGGTTGCTCAAAATATTATGATGGAAACTCTTCAGATAAGAGTTCAGCCATTCATACTGAGTGACTGACAATCGTAACAGTTTTATGATATGGTTATTTAAGCTCCCTGATAGAATGTCAGTTTGTTCAGTTTAGTTTAGAGGGCATTTTATCATCATGTTGATGCCAAACAGTAAGAGACAACATGAAACAAAGTGAATTCTTTTATCAGATCCTCAGCTGAGAAGAATGTGCAACATGTTGTCAATTCGCATGAAGTATGCTTCTGTGAAAACTTGAAGTTGGAACAAATTCACCAATAGAGTTAGATCCAATAAAGGAACCACCCAATCCATTTTAAGATGCTGTTCAATCAAAGTGCAAAGACTTGCCAATGATATCAAAGTAGAGTTGTAAAGCAATTAGGGTGTTGTGGCTCAGTGGCAAAGCATGTGTTTTGCAAGTAGAAGGTCCCATGTTCACTCATCAACATCTGCAGGTATGGTTGGGAAAGACCTCTGAAGTCTGGATAACCCATCACTAGTTAGGCAGTAGGCAATACTGAGTTCAATGGTCCAGTAGTTTGACTCAGCATTAGACAACTTGAAGTGTTCATATCTTCCTTCCAAAATGCATTTTAAACCGTTGGCTCTGATTATTCTTAAGAATCCTTCTGCACTTCTTCACTTTCCTAACCAACTGGAGACCACTTCATAATGGAGGCCACTTCTGTGAAGGGATTAATGTGATCATCCCATATGCCAACCTACGTTAATGGCTCCTACGTAGAAACATAATACGTAACATAAGAAGTGGTCTTCAGTATTCAAAGTTAAGGTTATGGTCACTAAAGAACGGGTCTTGACTAGTGGCTAGGGTCAGTTTTGGAATGAGGACAAAATGAAGTTTACTCCAGGCAAGAGCTGGAAGCATGGACAGGTTACAGCTGTCTCTTAAAAATGAGGTACACCTTGCGGGTACTTTTAGATTCAGCCCTGCTTCTGGATGGTCAAGTAGTAGCTGTAGGAGTGCCTTTTACCAGCTTCAGCTGCTGTGCCACTGCTCTCTTTTCTTGAGAAGCTTGGCCTGGCAAGGGTCTTTCATGTCCTGGTCACTTCCAGGCTGGATTACTGTAATGTACTCTCTGCGGAATGTAGCTATTCCTTCCAGCTATTATTTATAGTACTGTTAGTAGCACTTCTACTTTATACTTATCAAGGGAAGTGTCTTTCTAAATGTGTCCTTACAACTTGAAATGATTGAGGTTGCAGTGCAACCTTGAATCGAGGCTTAAGATCTAGATCAGGGTGACTCAGTTTATACAGTGGTCCAAATAGTATTCATGGGGCATGCTGAGGGCTGAAAGTGAAATCATTAAGCAGGAAGTGATGTCATTAAGCAGATGATCACCAGAAATAAGCACCTTGTGCTCACATAGAAATTCATTAGCTGCAAATGACAAAAGAGAAAATATGCAAACCTTGATAAGGTTTTCAAGATAAGGAAGAGACTAATTATCACTTTGAGCTGCGCTACTTATGTTAAAGCATCACGTCACAGCTGAATAGTGCTCAGTGAAGTGGTGCATCAGCAGAAGCAGTGCTACTGAAAGGGAGCCCACGTGATAATTGGACTCTCACAGTGCCTCAGCAGTGTCCTCTTTGTACCTCTTTCATTCTTCTTCCACGTGCACCAATTCCTTGCCTTCTGAGGCCTCCTTTTTGTCCTACCCTCCCAGCCCCTTAGCAGAAATGATGTTGCTGAAAGGCCAGTACTGGGGAAAGCAATTATCAGGTAGGCCAGATAAAGAGATTACGTGGGCTGCATCTGGTCCACAGGCCTTGACACCCCTGATCTAGAAAATCATGCCAATATCTGACCTATTATATTCAGAGATAAGGAAAGGTGACTTAGGATAGCCAACAGTAAATCATGAAAAACAAAACCTAGTAATCTTTAACTGTATAATATGATATTCATGAATTAGAATATGAATTTAAAAATTAGCTCACTGGGAAATAAACTTTTTGCCATTTCTATGACAACAAAGGTATAAAAAAATGAAAACAGAGGAGTTCGAGCTGCTGCTGGAAGGAAAGGAGACACTTAGAAAAACAATGTTAATTAGTACCTTTACATACAGAAGGAAAGCAGAACAATTTTCTTTAAATCTTTATCTACCTTCAGAGCCTTAAACCATTTCTTTTTTTTTTTTTCCTTCCTTTTTTTCCCCATGCCATCATCATTAAATTTGTCTATCCTCTTCTAAATCCATCTCAATCAGTGCTGGCAATTTCCTCTAAATTAGTACACCAGACCACCCTCCTGCTGAGGAAAATAGTTCTGCTCCGAGGATAAGCTTCACTACAGCATGCATAAAGACAGCAGCAGACTCACCCCTTTTCTTTAACATGAGCCTGGTGGAGAACTGCATTTGTTGGAATGCAAACACACCAAGGCATCTCAGCAGAAGGATAAAAAAAGAACACATACACACACAATATCCCATCTTTAGTTATTGGTCTAGTGCAGGGGTGGCCAAACTGGTTTAACACGAGAGCCGCATACAATAAATTTTAGATGTTTGAGAGCTGCAATATTTAAGAAGCATTAAATTCCGAAATATACAGGTTGAGACTCCCTAACTTAGTTTTAACTAACTGTTTAAAACTGTTTAAAACACAGTTTTAACTAACTTTGAGTTCCAAATCCATGGTGGAATCAAGACTGAGCTCCAAAATGCCACTGGTGATGGTATCTGGTGGTATCCAAGAGCCTTTCTGAGACCAACAGAGGTCACACATGGCTACTACAGGTCTTGGAATAGCTCCAAACACAACTGAAGCAAGGTTCTAGTCACATTCTGAGTCCCTGTGGGCTAGAACCTGTGGATTTCATTATTCGCAGGCTTAGTATCTGTGAAGGGTCTGGGAACGGATCCTATGTGGATACCGAGACTCTATCTGTATTCATTCACCATGAATATTAAATTTATGTTTTAATGAAGAGGAGTCTCAGTTCATATCTGGTAAATAATTATTAAGTTCAAAATTTCTTTTATTCACCTTTTATATTAATTATGGTGCAAAAAGCAGCTCTGCCAGCGGTTTTCCGTGGGCTGCACATTATATGTCAAAGAGCCATGTGTGACTCTAGTGCAAGAATCAACAACTCTGCCCCATCTATTTTTCTTTCCTTTTCTAACACAGACCAATGGTGGCAGTAACGGACCTGCCCCTCTCCGTACCCCAGGGTAAAGGTCCACAATGCTGCCCCCCCCACACCACATCGTCGCTATACTTACCCCAGTGCAATGGAGCCTTGCATGATGCCAAAGATAACTCAGGAAGCCTTGTGAGGCGTCCCAACCATCTTAAGCAGTACTTCTGGGAAACCGGGAAGCAGGACTTCCAGGGAGTTCACGTCGGGAGCCTCACAAGGCTTCCTGATCTGTCTTTGGTGCCATGCAGAAGCAGCACTCAGGGCATTTGCCCCCTGTCCCCCTCCAGGCCTGCCATTTAATGGTGGGGGACATAGAACGCATTGTATGAGAAGCTGTTGACAAAGTGGTTGGCAATGGGTGTTGCAGAAAAAGAGGCACAAAGAACTAAAGGAATTTCATTGCCAAGAACAGAGATGGAAACTAATGGAGGGGGTCTTGAACAAAGGAAAATATCTCAGCCAGTCTGTTTGACCTAGAGTTGTAAACACATGCCACTTGCTTCCCCAAGTTGGTGCTGGCAGTTGCTGCAGTAAGCCTCAACCCCTCTTTGACCATGCACAGACTACTTCTTTATTATTCGTCTTGAAAGGAAGAATTGCACTAAAGCAGAGTTGCACTATATATGGCCTTTAGCAGAAGCAGTCATATATGCCATACATCGTGTGTTTCAACACTGGTCTCTAGTATCAAATATCTTCCTCTGGAGCCCGTCCTTCAGAGAACAGTGCATCCAAACAGGCATTTTTTCACACTGATTACTTATATTTGAACAAGGCAAGGCATCACAGACACGAAATCCTGCAACCTGTTCCTGCTTAAATTCCTGGGTGGCTTCCCCAAAGCTTCCCCTTACCAAAGTTTGTGTCTCATTGAAGGGTTGAGGTGTGCTGGATTGATAAATCCTCAGCAAATTTGACAAAAGCACTGTGAATTTGGGAAAGGCTGTGAGTACCTTTGGAAAAAGCACCATTTTGACTGAATTACAAATTTCAGTTTTCTAAGAATGGATAAAATCAAAAGAAAATTCCTTTATGAACTCAAAGAAGAAGAGCATGGAGGGCAGCATCGATGAATAGCAGAAACAAGGGAACCTAAGGAGTAGCTAAGGCAAACGGCTTGCTATGATGAATTGTGATTACCCAACACATGGGCCCTTTATGAGGGCTAGCTCAACTAAGACTGCAATTCTATCCACACTTTTCTGGGAGTAAACTCCATTGACTAAAATGGGACTTACTTCTAAGTAGACAAGCATAGGATCAGGCTTTTATTCAGCTGTGCCACACCGTAACGTTATAAGCTGCCTTTACGGCTGCAAAAGTAAAGGTGTTTTGTGATACCACTGAATATTGACTTCAACCAGCGGTGTCACTAGGATTCGTGTCACCCTGTGCGGGAGGCCTGCACATCACCCCATGTAGTGGGTGGGGCAACACCCCAGGTGGTGGGCATGGTGATATACCATTGCCCTGCCCCCACTGGTTTTTTTGGCTGTACCTTTTGTTATAACACAGATATTTCAATGTGGTTTGTTTCATTGCATTCTGCATGAAATTACACATTGATTGATATATAACATGATGTTATTATTCCTCCAAACTCTGATTTTAGTGATTTTGAAAACTTGTAGAGTCTCACAAACACACACACCCATGCCAACTTACTAACACCTTATTGCAGCAGTTCTCAAACTTTTAGCACTGGGACCCACTTTTTAGAATGACAATCTGTCCAGGACCCATTGGAAGTGATGTCATGGCCAGAAGTGACATCATCAAGCAAATTAAAATAAATAATTACAAATAATTAAATTAAAATAAAAGAAATAATTAAATAAGGGGGAGCCAGTCCTGTTTCACCAAGTGAATCTACTCTGATGTAAGTCATATTGTGGTCAATGGGGCTTACTCTCAGGAAAGTGTGGTGGGATTGCAGCCTGTGAGCCCAATCCTATGCATGTCTACTCTGAAATAAGTCCCATAGTGTTCAATGGGGCTTACTCTCAGGAAAGTGTGGGTAGAATTGCAGCCTGTAAGTTCAAGCCTATGCATGTCTACTCAGAAGTAAGTTCCATAGTGGTCAATGGGGCTTACTCTCAGGACAGTGTGGGTAGAATTGCAGCCTGTGAGCCCAATCCTATACATGTCTACTCTGAAGTAAGTCCCATAGTGGTCAATGGAGCTTACTTTGTAGCCTGCCTGCAGGAACTCCCCCCCCCCCCCAAAAAAAAAAGAATCAGTGAGATTTTCAGCCCTCCCCAGTGCCCAGTTTAAAGTTCTTCTATTTCAAGCACATCAAGATAAAGACCCTTCTGGCTTTACAAGTGCAAAATAGAAAACTTTCCCCATACCAGTTGAAGCCTCTTTTCTTTGTCCTTAGTGAGGGGGGGAGTGGCTGCCTTCTGGAGCATTTGTTGTGCTCCAATTCCATCAGATCGGGACCCTACTGGTGGCCTCACATTCACCTTTGCCTGGCCTGACAAAAGGCAAAGCACGCCTGCCTACTCACAAGTAAACTCGGCCATGTGGCTGAGTTTGCTTTCCATAGAGCTCAATAGACTGCAGGAGAGTGGAAGGGACTTCCTTCTCAGGTGTTTTGGGGGCTGTGTTCATTGGATCAGGACCATTCTGACCCCCTTGGAGTCCTCTCTGCCTGCCCTTTCTGATAGACTATGGCAGTGGTTCTCAAACTCTCTGGGAGAGTTTGAGAGCCACTACGTTCTTGTGTGGGCGGGAGGGGGAGGCAGCAGGGGCGGGGGGGGGGAGGCAGCAGCGCGATCCCCAGGATCGTGCCGCTCAGGGGGTATGCAGGGGCTTGGGTACACGTACCCAGGCCCTGCAGCCTCCCAGGGAGTGCAGGGAGCCCCCTGCAGCAGTGAAAGTAGATGTGGAGCGATCGCGCCCCTCCACATCTACTTTCACTGCTGTGGGGAGCCCTGCTGCAGGTTGTGCCAGGCTCCCCACACCCCTGGGAGGCTGCAGGACTTGGGTACGTGTACCCAAGCCCCTTCAATCCCCCTGAGCGGCGCGATCCCCAGGATCCCCTGCCTCCTCACTGCCTCCAGGCTGCCTGCGCCCCTTAAGGGGGCAGGGGTGAGGGCCTGCAGGCTGGGGCGTTACGATGCCCCAGTTTGAAAAGCCCTGGACTATGGGAAGTACACCTACTCGCAAGTAAACGCGCGCTACTGCTCACTTTCACTTTCCATAGGGATCCATTCATTTTTTCTTTCCGGTTTTTTGGCCATAACTTTTGAAGGAAAGGAGCTATTTCAATTCTGTTTCTTGCATTGCATTTCACTGGACATTCCACATCCAACGGTTTAAGGCATGACGGGGTAGCTCCTGAAGCCACGATGTTAGTGCGCCCCCCAGGGTGCGTCACCCCCAGCGTGTCACCCTGTGCAGCCCGCACCTCCCTAGCAATGCCAGTGACTTCGACAACATTGTCACGCTTGAAAAAGATACTTTTTCATACACTAGGTATATTGGGCCACAACATTTTATGGTAACAACCTGCTCCTTACTAGTTTTGTCAGATCTTTCCCTCTCTACTTTTAACTTTTCAGGCATCTAGCCATGCTCAGTTGAACAAAGAGAGGACAGACATAGGCCCTGGCTGGAATCCCATGGTCAAAGTGGAGGAAGGGGGCTCTCAGTGTCTTCAAGCTGATTCAGGGGAGTAAAACCTGGTGGTTAGAGTACTCCTTTCCTGCTTCCCTCTAATGGACATGCAGCTGAATGGTGAAAATCCTCAGTAGACTGTATCAGCTACTACCAACTCAGGTGACCAGGCCAGACAGGAAGATCTTCTGGTCAAAACTCACTCACAGGAAAAAAAACTGAGAACTCTTATATAGTTGAAAGCAGGCTGTGATGAGAAGGTTGGAGAGATTAGCTTCTGAGCAGAGTGACCAGATACAGTGGAGGACAAAGTGCCTATACCTTTAACCATTGCATAGAAGAAGGAATTTTGGCAGGTGCCGCTCAACGTGGAAAGATTTAAAAAGGTGTACCTGCCAAAATTCCCTCTTCTATACAAGGGTTAAAGGTATAGGCACTTTGTCCTCCATTGTATCTGGTCACCCTGCTTCTGAGGGAAGAAGGCAGCCCAGTGTTTCCTGATGGAGAGGGCTGGCTCTCACTCCACCCAGTGAAGAAAATGCCCAGGCCAGCGGAGGAGAACGACAGGGTGAATTAACTCCCTTCCCATGACACCCTCTGAGACTTGAGTAGGAGCCCTGGTCACCCTGTCTGAGTGTAATAAGTGAAAGGTCCCAGCTACAAGCAAAAAGGAATCAGGGAAATTAGTAAGGCAGAGTCCAGTGGGACAACCAGCAGGATAGCTTTGTGCATGGAGTGTACAAATAGTGCATAATAAGTTATGTGCATTTATGATGAATCAATGTGTGAAAGGAGAGGTGGGTCAGCAGGCGGAATCCTAACCCCTTCCTCTCCAAGTGTTACTGTCTCCTCTTTTGGATGATTGAAGAGGCCTTCTTTCCACCTGCCAATAATAAAGGTGGGGTATAAGCTAATTTTTTGTTGTTGCATTTTTTATACATACATCCCGTTTGAAATCACCCAAATTATTGCAAATGTGAAAAGTTCTAATGCCTTATGCAGAATTTTGCTGTTACTCATCTAGTCTGTTGCTAGACACGGTGCCTGCTTTAAGCCAATTGGATGAATTGCTTCCAACTGGGCCCTGTGCCTAAGGGCCCCTGTCCTAGGGTAATCTACTCTAGTCTTGTCAAATATACACAACAACACATTGCAACAGACACCTAACACCCCCCAAAGTGCAGGTTTCATACAGAACAGCAATGATTTTAATTTTCTTCTGAATTGCTTCTGATTGTTTTCTATTCTGTCATAGAGATATAAATCTGTAATAAATTTTATTTATATCTCAAAGATTCTACAGTCCTTGGGTGTGAACCTGAGGGTCAAAAAAATGTTTTCACTTGGGCCCTGTAGCTCCCAAGGCCGGCCCTGACTAGACAAACAATATACTGCATGAAAACCTTGACCTTGAATGGCATTTTAAACTGAGTTTTTATTTGCAAATCCTGATTGAGGTATTGGTTTTCCAAACACCAAGCTCTCATCTTAGCTAAATCTTAGCATCTCAAATAGGTAGAGGAGGAGAACGGAAGGAGCAATTCTCCTTGAACGCAGATAGTTAAGTTCACAGTAAATGAACATCTTCTGTTCTCCAGTAAATTAATCACCGAATCTTTTTGTATTTTTCAGAGCTTGCTGTTTACTCAGTCGGGAATAAGTCAAACATCCCTGAACACAGCAGGTAGGCAAAGCAATTAGGAGCTTGGCTTGATTCACAGTGCCTGGTGATGCCAATGTCAGAGTACAGTGCTGTTGGTGTCGGAAATCAGTCAGAGTGAGTCCCATATGCAATTCACAAATCACAGCCCACCTGAACCTCTGCCTCCTGCTCCTGTTCTATTCAGACCGACCTCATCTCCCAGCCATTACTCACCTGTGTGCATCACCATAAATCTGTGCCTCGACATATGGCAAAAGGTAGTTTAGGATGACACAGTATCTTAAGCAGAGAAACAGGCACTGTAATACAGTTCTTGATTTTACTGCAGGAATTCTTGGGCCTGCTTTGTTCAGTGATGAGTGGAATTCCAGAGCTCTGTAGTCAGTAGGAAGATATGTTTCTGATTTACGGCTTGCTTGGGCTGCTACCTCCTAAGAGCACAAGGACTAATATGTAGGTGATGGCTGAAGGATGGGAGCAAATATTACAGGCGATTTGCAGTGACTTTTTAAGGTTTATAGTGCTTTAATGTTACTACACTTAAAAGAACATGTTTCCCTTATTGTGACCTTGTTCTTAAGGGTACTATGCTTTCTCATCTGCCAGAACTCAAAACTCAACACACGCACATGCAAGACTCAAAAGCACGTTTGCACGCGCGCGCACACACACACACACAATCCTTATGCCTCTATTACCTGGAATCTAAAATTAATGTGACTTGAAAATGTGTGACAAAACCCATGTGCATCCAAATTTCATAAAAATGTATTATACATCCCTGGTTTATGTCTAGAGAATCTTTCCTTCAAAATAGGAAACTGGATTTTCATTCCATGTGGAATCTCTATTTTCTTAATCTCTCTTTTTCTCGTCTGGTGTGCTTCCAACTTCTCTTTGAATCTATATTTGCCACCTTCTCCTGTCCAATACTTGTCATTCATCACCTACTTATCAAGTCAACCACGATCATTTTCCCAAGCATGCAGTCAGGCAAGAAAATATTTTAAGCAAGGAGAGAACATATTGCTATTTTTATAGAAAATTACTTAACCATTCAAAAGAATATATGCATTATCGGTTGCCCCAGATTTTAAACACTTTGGACAAATGGAAGTGCCAAACTTATTGGTGATGCTTGTCGGAGAAAGTTTACAGACTGTAGGTAGCCTGAACTATTGTTAGAACCTGGAGGCAAGGTGACCATTAAAAGGAATTGTTCTGCTTCAAAGGTCTCCTAGAAGAATGACATCTCTCTTGGAGTCCTATCTCTCCAGCAGCTTTCGATGTCATGGTGAGGCTTTGATTTAATACTCTTCTAATTCGCACACTGTGACTCACTCAACTTTGAGAAAACTTCCTGGGTTTTTTTTTCTCCTTCAGGGCTGGCCTCTTCTTTCTGACCACAAAATGGAATTCTCATTGCATTTTTCCATGTTCCTGACATTGGGGGTGTTTATGGTCTTCCATGGACCCTTTCCAATTAATTGCTGCATACATAATTTCCCTTTTCATAACATAATATGCCTAAAAAGGAATGATCTCCTGATCTTGGGTACTTTACACAACAGACATTCATTATAATACCTTCTTGTGACCTCAGTCTTTCAGGGCAATGGAGTCATGTAGGGATTCAAAAGCTGCTGATATCTTCTTGGGTGTGTTTCAAGTGTGGAAATGTAGTAACTTCACAATATTTAAATTTTTTCATAGACAGAGGTTATGTCAGAACTGGATCAAGATATGTTAGAGCACTTATGATTCAGACTTTTAATCAATTCTTATATACACACTGGATATATCTTGTTATGTGGTGTTACTACATTTGCTTTGATGATACATGTAAAAGTGTCTACATATGAGCCGACAGCACACAAAGTGTCTAAGGACCTTTGATGGCTGGCCACAGTGCAGACTAGTAATGTAGAGAGGAAGCGTAGGAGGGAAAGAAGGGACCTGGAGCCCAAATTGGTCCAGAAGAATGATAACAAATGTATTGATTATTTACGATCAGCAGGGATAATGGAAAAGCAGCATGTAAAATCAACACAGCTATCAATACCTGTAACTGAACAAGAGGTGATGCCACTTGGGACAAAACAGAGGGAAGGGATAATCACACTTGCAGGGGATTAGGAAGGGTACACTTGAAGGAAGACACAGAACATATGTAAAATACTGAATCTCCCAGGAACACACAGAGGTTCTAGAGGAGGCAAGGCTTGAGGGTGTGCGAGAGAGGGAGAGAAGAAAAACTTAAGGGGAACTGCAGGTAAATAGGAAGCATGGCTGGGATTTCAGAGGGAGAGCATGGCAAGTATAAAAGTAATTATACATTGGAAGGATGGGGACTCTAGGATATACAGCAACATGATTCAATAACATTATTACTGCAGTCACAAGGCATCTGAAAATTGAAAAGATTTTCTCCTTATCAACTCCAGACTGTTGTTTAGACAGGGGCCTCCCCAGCCACGTGAATGCCATGAGTAAAGCAAACCCAACTCCTCTACACCCTGGTATTACTATCATTCCTACCACACCCCTCCTCTCCATCAAGGCCACCCCTCTTCATCTGTTGCAAGAATGGACATCTGTTGCAAGAATGGACATGGCTGGAGATTTGCCAAGGCCCTTCCAAGAAAGCTTTTGAAAACTTAAGAGCACTACTTGTGTCATATTTATTATGTTTGTAGAGAATTGTAGAACTGGGTGAGTTCTGGCTAAGGAACTCAGCAAATTAGTTCTGGCTAAGGAAGTCAGCAAATTAGTATGAGCGAGAGATGCAAGATAAGCTGTGGTAGAACACTGGAGCATGATTTCCATTTTACAGATGCATAAAAATGATGGCGTGTCAGAGGCAAAGATGGAAACAGAACTCAGAAGTCATTACTCATACAGTCGAGTAGTTTGACAAAGGCCATCCCATTTTCAGGTTCTAACAATAGCTCATTATAAACACATCTCTTTATATAAAAAAGTTCTCCGAGATCCAGAGATGAAAAGAGCAAATCTTTGTTGAAGACAATTACCAGATTGTTCATCTAATCATAGATTACTGACTCCATGCCCTTTGTATTATCTTCATATCTGTGATCTGGGTTTTGGTTTTGTTTTTTACAGTTTCTAATGAGAAGCCTGGATTCCTATAGAGACAAGTCTTTTATTCTGTTTTTTTTTCCTACACTTTACAGAACACTGAATACTACTGGCCCTTCTAAATATAAGGAGTCACCCAATCATCAGTGCTGATTGCGCAAGAGAAGAAGAGAGATGTGAGCCAAAACCAGGGGAACATCTTTGGGTACTTCTGACATCGATTCCATCCCCAAGTAACACATCATTGTGTTCATGAAAGGAGAACACTTGCATGCATTGAAAAGGGGAAAAAATACATGGCCAAAAGCAATATATGCGTCGATGGTAGCCAGGTGTTCAGATGGTCTTGAAAAAGAATGAGTTCTCTTTTCTTCTCACTGACAAATGTAAGAACTTATGGATTTAGAGCAGAACATTTGTAAAGCTAAGAAAACCAAGATGCTCTTTCCACAGAAAAATGAAATACTCTACTTTAAAACGTCTGGTATTTGGCCCAGCGCTCTTTGCTTTCCATTTTTGCCTCTGCTGTTTAGTTCTTTTCCGGTAGCCCAGGAGGAAAGTCGGTGGGAACACAGATTATGTGCACTGAAAGAGATTTTGTGAAACAATATGCTTAGTGGGATAACTTTTTTTGGGTTAACTTAAACAAGATCTTCAGATAGAGTAAACTCCTTCTCAGGGCCAGCTGAAGACCTGCCCCAGCATCTGAGGCTGAGTACCAAATGCATTCCCTAACCCAGTGTGCCAGCATTCACCATGGCTCCTCTTCCTTCTCCCACTTCCTGAATTTGAAAAGGAAGAGGGGAACAGACCCTTTTCACTAGGGCCTTTTCTTGGGCACTAATTTTCTCCTCATTATTGTACTAATGAGCTCTTAAAAGAGGAACTGAATCTCTGTGTGTGTGTTTTAAATTATACCAGCTATATCAGCTTCAATAGAATGTGATGCATCCTGTCCAAATGATGCCTTTGCCTGGTGCTTTCAACAGCTACTACTGCAGTAATAAGCAGCAACAGATTAAGTGCATGTGTGTTTGTACATGCATATTTAAATATGGTATGTGATCACCTATGGCAGTGTTTCTCAAACTGTGGGTTGGGACCCACTAGGTGGGTCGCGAGCCAATTTCAGGTTGGGTTCCCATTCATTTCAATATTTTATTTTTATTATATTACACTTAATGGTGCCCTGGTATGTGACTGCATTTGGGGAAATGTTATAGACCTATACTTTTAACAAGCTACTATGTATATTCTTTTAACAATGATAGTCAATGGGACATACTCCTGGGTAGGTGTGGGTAGGATTGCAGCCTAGGATTGTTAAAAATTACCCTGCTTGATGATGTCACTTCCAGTCATGACATCACTTCCAGTGGGGTCCTGACAGATTCTCATTCTAAAAAGTGGGTCCCAGTGCTAAATGTGTGAGAACCACTGACCTATGGGATGTGAACAAAACTTGCCATTTTGCACTTATAGGCCTTTCAATAATCTTCAAAAATTCATTGTTGTGGATGCAGCTAGACTTGTTGAACTTGTGCCCAACCCAACTCTGTAACATGATTATAAGATAAGTTATAAGTGGTCAGATCAGATGGTGGTTTCACAACCTTACCTTAGAATCCAGCTCTATAGTATGCTTTCTTTCATCTGTTCTGTGACACTGAGTGCTAACTATTCACATAAAATGAATACTGATTTGCTGCCATCTACATGGTACAAATTCTCCCAGGCTGTTTACTCAAGAGCATGAAGGTCACTCACTGAATTGTTTTGTATTTAGTCAATATTGTCCCATGTGTTTCCACTGCCCTGTTTTTGGAGAAGTTGATCTCATTTAAAAGCAAATCCTTGCTTCATGATGCCAGCTATGAAGCTAGGTTGCAACAACTGGAAGTGTTAATTTCTTTGACTTGGAATGTATGCCATCAGTCACACTCTTCTTAAAGCCCACAAGATCTTATTAAGGAAACACGTAGGGATACAGAAAGCAGTGTGAATGGACAATGAGCATTATTATCATGAAAGTTGGACAAACAGTGCAAAACAATGCATAACTTTTGAGAAAACTTGGTTACCATTCAATCCCCTCTAAATCTTTCCCCATAAATTGTCTTGGATGTCTTCTGATGGGAAATTTCATAGAAACTGTACATGTTTTAAGGAGAATTTTGGAAAAGAAAATGCACAAAGTTGATTCCCAAGATGGATTGCTAAATTCATTGTTCAAATAGGAGATGATTTGTGATCCTGTGAGCAACTGTAAGTCAGCTAAATGAGTGACACACTATGAGTTATCAGAAAACATTTCCTTGAAATTTCAAAGTGCAAGTTGTGGAGAAGCATTTTCCAATTTCTGATGATTGTAGCATCATCATAATTTTGGAGGGGGGCTGTTAGAAATATATTTATCAACTTGCATCCCATTCTAGCTTCTTATTGTTTGTCATCTTGGGAAAAATGAGCAGTAGATAAGAGGACAACACAGCAAAGGTAGCATCCTTAGATCATTCCTAAGGCTACTGAGGACAAGGAACATCTATCCATTAAATTGCTATCGCCTTCCCAAAAATGCATCCCACTGGAAAGAGATGAGATACTTAGGCTTCAATCCTATATACAAGTAGTTTTCAAACTGGGGCATTGCGACGCCCCAGCCCGAAGGCCCTGGCCTCTTTTCCCTTAAGGGGCGGGGGTAGCAAGGAGGCAGGGAGGAGGCAGTGACGCGATCCCCAGGATCATGTCGCTAAAGGGGCTGCAGGGACTGGGATGCACTCACCAGTCCCTGCAGCAGCCATTCCGCGGTGCGGGGAGCCCTGCTCGAGCATCTGCAGGGCTCCCCAGCTCATCCAAAGTGAAAGTGGAGCGATTGTGCTCCACTTCCAGTTTTGCAGACGTGGAGCGCAATCGCTCCACTTTTACTTTTAGAAGCCTGGGGAGCCCTGCAGGCACTCGCGCAGGGCTCCCCGCACCCCAGGACGGCTGCTGCAGGGACTGGTGAGTGCATCCCAGTTCCTGCAGCCCACCTGAGCAACGCGATCCTAGGGAATCATGTCGCTGCCTTCCCCCCGCTGCCTCCCCCCACAAGAACTTACAGTGGTGCAAACTCTCCAAAAGATTTTGAAAACCACTGCTATATACATTTTCTTGGAAGTAAACCCCATTAAAAACACAATGAACTTACTTCTGAGTAGACATGCATAGGATTGTCAGTTTACCAACCCAGGACTAGTACTACTGCAGAGGTTTCAAGCTGTGCAGTTCTATCGGGTATTTTCTTCATGAACATTTCACAATGAATGTGTAGATGCTAGAGGTCAAAGCCAAAAGCAATTAAAACTGTACTAAATTCAGTGAGAAAGTAACAGTAACTGTTCCAAGCAACCCTAGCATTCTACATTGCCCAGTCTTATGGGCATGCTGGGCCACCAGAACTCACTTCCCAGTGGCACAGTGTACTCTACAGCTGTCATAAATGGTGACAGGCCATTTTGCACAGTCCAGCTGCCACAGCAAGTAGCTATGTGTCAGCAGACTCCCCAAGAGCCCCAGTGCCAGTAAGTCACCACAGAGGGTGGGAGAGACACAGAAGGAGGTGGAATGCTGTGGGGAGGAGGCAGAATGGAGATGAGATTGAGGCCAGGAAGGGATGGTATCAGAAGCAGTGGCACTGCTGATGTCCCACCCACCTTCCCAGCCTTGATCCACCTTCCTGGGTCCACTTGGACTTGCACCATCTAAATCTCTGGCACAGGTCCTTGTAGACCCATTCCAGCAGTGGAGGCTTACCCCTGGGTGAAGGAACAAATGTCCTTCACCTGGAGGAGACCTCCAGGACTGCATGCCCTCCCTGCAGGATGCAGCATGTGCTCCGATGGTGCAGCTGTGTGTGTGTGTGGGGGGGGGGTTTGATAGGATTGGTTTGTGTCATTTAGTTTGACCGTATTGGATGATTGAGGAGAGAAACAAGCACTGAGGATACAAGATACCAAAATAGTCCTTTAAGTCTGCAAATTTTATCCTAGTTATGAATTGTTACACTGTGAATCTAATCGCACTCCTTTCACTTTTAGTATTTAGTACAATTATGGGCCCAATCCTATCCAATTTTCAGTGCCAGTGCTGCTGTGCCCATGGAATATGCACTGCTTCCTGTGTTGGGGAGGCAGTCACAGAGGCCTCCTCAAGGTATGGGAACATTTGTTCCCTTACCTCGGGGCTGCATTTGTGGCTGCACTGGGGCTGGAAAACTGGATAGGATTGGGCCTTATGTCATTTAGAACATGATGTTCCATTCCGGAACCTCCCCGCCCCTGCAGATATCTGAATCTGCTATCTACTATCCCCCTACCCACCAGAGGCTAGCAAAGCTGCACTCCCCTCACCTCCAGAGAGTCTTCTGAGCATGGCAGAGGCTGCTTGCAACTGCCTGTGGCCTCTGCCGGGCTCAGAATGATGATTAGAGTAAAAAAAGTGACTTCCAGTTTTTTCTGAAAACCAGAAGTGACTATTTAAATGCCTTATAAGGCATTCAGTGACCCAAGGAAGCCACTGAGGACCCGATCCATGAATAAATGAAACTGTGGATAAGGGATCTGCAGATATGCCCCCCCCCCAGGAATTCAGAATAATAGGGCCAACGACTTAGTGTAAATGAAAACAAGCTTTGAATACCAGGACTGTATCTCAGTCAAGAGATGCCCCAGTATCTTCTAAACAGGAAATGAGGAGTTCAGATAGGAGCAAGTATGATATGTCTCCCATACATTGCTGATAGGTGCCTTAAGAACACTAAATAATTGGTGAATTTACTAAGGAGAATTTACAATGATCTTTTCAGACAAGACAAGGAACTGTTTTTCATATATTTCCACTTGGATATCAACAATTCTGGCTAGCAGGTCCTACTGGAAGAATCAGATATGATTCTCAAACAGCCATTGCTCAACTTCTTCTGCATTGGCTAAAGGGAGAACAAACTGTAGAGCGAATGCAACAATTTTCATTTTTCTTATTCTGGAAAGTGTAAAAATACAAAGTCAGAAAATCCAGATGATTTCATAATTGGTTATTGATGAGTTCCTGGGGCAGCAGTGACTGTGTGTGCTGATATAAAACTCTCTTACAGCGCATGAGGTCAGTATTAATCTCCTTTACTAACACAGGGAAACATCATTCCACCACCAGTCCCAGGAAAACAGAGGTAATTACCACCAAAAAGCACTGGGCAAGAAAACAACTGACCTTCTTGGTTAGCAAAACAAAAGCCAGGTTGTTTCTGTTGTGTACTAAGATGGAGGAACATGTGCAGGATATGGGTGGGTGCCAGATCCCAAACCCCCTTCAGATGATGGACATGCCCCCAATGTCAGGAAAATGCTATACCAATGATAGAACTGACTTAAGTTAGAGAAGCTCCCTAGGGAACAATAGGAAGTGAAAAACAGAGGAAAAGCACAATGCATTTCACCCCTCCCCCAAACAACCCACTCCATCACAACAGAGCATACCACATCAAGCAGCCAATCACAGTGTATCCAACCAAGCACTTAAAAGTTGAGCCTCATTAGTCCAAGCACTCAGGTGGATGGCAAAAAAATGCACTAGCAAATCAATTTAAAAAACAAAATTTCTTTGCTCCTGTGATTTAAAAACAGCCTTACTGACCTTTGTGATGTAAGATAAGAGTCATTAAGAAGACAATTCATCAATCAGTCCTCCTCCAAGCGCTTCACTCAGCCCCTCCCTTCACCAATGCAAAGTGATCACCTTTCTTTCATGTGCTCAGGGGGAAGGGAGGGGTCCACTGGATTCTCAGCCAGCTGCCCTCTCTCTCTCATCAAGGAGGCTATTGTTAAAGGACTGTTCAGTTTTTAAAACTGATTTTAAAGGGATGCATTTTCCCCTTCTTCAGGGATCAGCACAGTCCTTCTCATTTACAGGGGCCATTCATGTTGAGTCAAATCTGCGTATAAAAAATCCGTGTATAAATAGGCTGGACCTGTATGCCCCTGTCAGATCACCTGGTATGCGGCATAGGGCCAGACCTTCCCAATCTCTTCTCCTTTGACTTTGGTGTCAGGAACCAGGGAAAGGGCACTTGGCGCACAAAAGGAGCACTCTGCACAAACAGCCTCACTACCCGTATGTCAAGGTATTTTGTTAACACTTGTCTCCTCAGAATGTTTACTGAAGGCATTCTACCCCAAGAGGTCTCCATACCAACCATGTCTCTACTCCCACCTCCAGACAAACCCAGGATGATCATATGTGTCTCTGCTATCAACTGTTTTGTCTAACAATCCCTTCCTTTTGAAATAGCTAAGAGTAGTAGGAGTGGTATTCCTTTTAGGTAAATGTCAGGGACTTCAACCATTGGTACTGCTGGCCAGTCACTCATCTGAATATCTTTTGTTTTACAGGACTGCACCATTGCCACCTCACAGGGCTGTTGAACACTGGTCCTCTACAGAGTTCCACAGCCCCTGCCCCGGCAAAGAGGGAAAGGTGATGTCCAAGCCACTATGGTATCACCACCTATAGGACACTACTTCATGTACACTCTGGTGGCACCACTGTCCCTCACAAACACATCTCAGGCATGACAAAACAGAGAACAAGTGTGACTGATGCTGTTGTCAAGTCTCTCTCTCTCTCTCTCTCTGTTTCATCTTGATTCCCACAGACAGCTGTCCCATAAGTGAAGACACTGCAGATCCTAAGGGAAGCCTAAGGGAAGTCTGCCTGAAGTGACTGGTGTAAGCCCCCATGCTGCTTGGTGAGACTGCTGACCTACTTGTTTCAGGTCTACCCCTGTGGCTTTGCAAACTCCATGACAGATAGTGAATCAATTGGTATAGCCAGACCTGACGGACACTGCATCAGCATCCATCCAAATAAGATTGGGCCTGTTTTTAAGACTATTTGACAGCATTATGAGGTAGTAACATTTTATTTTCTGTGAAACATTTTTTTTAATAAAAAGAAAAACAAAATTGCAAAAACAATGTGAAAATGGTATATTCCATAGCTGATGGGGTTTTTGAAACAGTGGAAAGGCAGGAACCATCAGGAACTCAATGTTTCAAAACCTCTCTCTTCATGCGCCTCTGAAGAACTTAATGAAAGGTGGTGGCCTCTTTCCTTTCTCTAGTTCTCACACAGTATTTCATGTTGTTTCTATTTCTGCATTTTGAACATGTGTATCTCTCCCTGCCTTTGGGTGTTTATTTTTTACCTTCACATATAACATTTTCTCACAATTAAAATGCAAACCATTTTAGATGTACCTATTATACAAGTGGCAGGTACAAGACTTTTCAACTGCAGGTGTCATACTGTGTACATTCTGAAAAGCCAGAATTGCCTTGCCTTGTGCACTCAGTTGGAAAACATATGATTGCCATCAAGTGCCATGTGAAACGGCCTTGGGGGTTGTCTCCCATTTACCTTAGAGAACTCTGGTTATGTGTTTTAACATTTATGAAGACAAAGAAGGGTAACATGTCCCAGAAAAGTAATGTATAGGACATAAATCACCTTTGTCTAAGAGGTGCATAGCTCATGCACCTATGACTTCAAAAAAACTTTTTTGGAAATACAGGTTAGCTCTCGGGATCCGTAGGGGGTTCCATTCTCAGAACCCCTGCGGGTGCAGAAATCTGCAGATAATTGAATCAGCAAATTTCAGGCCCCTGAAAAGTGACCAAAAAGTGAAGTTGTCCAAAGGTTGTTCTGAGGCCCGCAGAGGCCTCAGAATACCCGTTTAGGGCATTGCACTTCTCATGGAAACTAGAAGTGGCAGTTATGTGCCTTTAAAAAGACACTCTGAGGGCCAGGGAGGCTTTCTCTCAATTATAGAATTCCCTTCTGGAGGAATTAAGAACTCCCCCCTCCCTCATTCCCTTTCAGTGAGGGCTCAAAACATTCCTGTTTCATCTGTTATTTGAATGATGTTTTATTCTCTGATGCCTGCGTCTCTGTAATAATGCTGTGGTTTCAATAGTTGCCATTGTACTTCTTATGACTATTTATTGGTCTACATATTGTACATTTTAATCTGGTATTTGTAAGTTGCCTTGCACATTTGCTTCAGCATGGGAAAGGTGGGACATAAATAAATAAATTCACTCTGAAAGTAGGAACCTATCCATATGAGAGGGCTTGTACCAACATAGCTTCGAACCCTGTGCAAATTCAGAGGCATACTTGCAACATTATTGATGGTCTACAGCAGGGGTGCTCAATAGGTGGATCGCGATCTACCGGTAGATCGCGAGGCAAAATGAGTAGATCGCGGAGTGCTGACCCCCCCCTTTCAGGTGCCTCTGGGTGGAAATGCCGGGAGTAAGGCCAATTGTACTCAATGGGGCTTACTCCCAGGTAAGTGTGGCTAGGATTGCAGCCTCACAGCCTAATCCTAGGCATGTCTACTCAGGAATAAGTCCTGTTATACTTGGTGGGGCTCAAGGTACACCAACATACATTGTACACATAAATGTTATATGTTATGATGGCGCGGACATTGTAAAAAAAACTCTGGTAGATCTCTGGGCCTTGCTGGGTTTCAAAGTAGCTCTCGAGCCAAAAAAGTGTGAGCACCCCGGGTCTACAGTTTCCTCCCAATTATGGTTAACCAAGTCAGCCCTTCAGCAACAGATGAATTGCACTATGGCTGCTGAATGTATTTTTAAAATTAGAAAATAATTTTAGGTCCTTCAACATGGTTGCACCCTGATGGTGCAAGCTGTAGTATAGTTCATTTTACACATACCCACAGATTAATGCAAGTGCTTGCAATGTCCAAAAGCAGTGGTTCTCAAACTTTTTGGTCTTTGCAGCCCTTTATACTCCTAAACAGAGTCTCAGAGAGCGCTGCTAGTGCATGCGTGGAGTGTCAGGGAGTCCTAGTGCGCCAGCTCATGCGTGGTGTGTCATAGAGCTAAGCAGATGGAAGCTATTTATGGTGTGCTTGTGGAATAAGGAGATAAGGAAAAGATAAAAAGATCAGAGTTCACCCGACTGAAATGGTATACATGGAAAAGAAATAAGCAACCAGCTTTCAATAGCTGAAATGATTTTTACTTTCGTTTTCCCAGCAAGAAATTTCGATTCAGGCCTGGTCATTTAAAGTCATATTAACTTAATTTGACAGTGTTTTTGACCTGGATTACTGACCCACCCTTAAGAAGGGATGCAAGATAATAAGACTTGGATGACTCTTTAAGTGTTTGATTGATTTGATATTGTTATTGATTTGAAGTGGAATATTGATTTACCCCTTTTGGATATAAAAATTGGAAATTACCCTTACAAGAAGCTGAAACAAGAAAATGAGGCCATTAAGCCAGCCCTTATTAATGGATTTGTTATGGGACTTCAGAAATGAAATGAAGCAACAGGTCAGAAAACTATCGGAACAAATGAAGCAAATAAATTTCTCCCTGACAAACAGGAAGGAACGGATTACAAATAACAGACAATCAAAAATAATGGATCAAGTGTCAGATGAAAATAAAATAGAGATTTTTGAAAGCAGACAGGAGATGGAACAAGCAACTGTTATGGTCAGAATCAAGAATTTCAAGGAAGAAAAAAGAGGGAATTTTCAGAGTGCGTGTCGTTTCAAGAAGAGGAAGAATTTTTGGATTGAACCCAAAAGAATAGAATGAATAAGGAAAGAAGAAAAGAGAGGGATTAAGCAATTTAAGAGAGTTAAGAAGAAAAATAAATGGAAGGAACAGTGGGAGGAGTAAGAAAGAAGACATCAATAAGACAGAGAACAAAGAAAGTACTAGGGCAAAAAGTTAAAATGGCTGAGCAAGAAAAAAATTTTTTTTCCTAGATAAACTTGGAATACAAAGATTGCAAAAATTAAAGTGATATTAAAATGTTTAAAGGTATTAAAGTGATATTAAGATAATTATGAGGGTTATATTTTAAAGAAAAGAGAATTATATAGAATATTTTATGGAAGGCATTTAATTCCAGAGAAAATATTAAAAATATATTCTGGGTCATCAAATAAGTGTTGGATAAGTAAATAATTGAGGGAACTTTGTATTATATGTGGTGGATATGTGAAAAAGCAAAGAAATATTGGAAAATGATATATAAATTGTTTAAGAGATATTGAAATTATTACCATTCAAATTGGAAACATTCCTCTTAAACGCAACATCAGAAATTAAGAATCAGATAAGAAATATTGTATTTTAAATATTAGTTTAGTGGTAAGAAGAGTGTATAAGTAAAATTTTAAGCCTTTTTATGATTGGATAGATAGTTTTAGATAAAGAATATTGATTGTTTAGTTAAAATATTAATTAGATTAATAAATATGATAATTTTTGTATGGATGAATGATTTTGTTTTTATATATTATTAATTTTTTTTTTTTGGGGGGGGGGCTAATGTATGTTGTAATCAATGGCCAATACACTCATGTGTAACCTGTGTAGCCCCAGTCCTAAGTCTAACCTATTTACCTTTCCTGTATCTGTAATAAATAAAATAAAATATTAAAAAAAGAAAGACAAACACTGTCCTAAAGAAAGAATGGGAAAAGAGCCCTCTCTTTCTCTTTATCTCTGAATTTGTGTGTTCTGTCTCTGATTCTTTCTTGGTAAGTCTCACTTTTCTTACCATCCCTATTCTTTTTCTGTCTTCCACTTCTCTCTATTTTCCTTGGTACATTTTTCTCTCTGCTTTTTATGGTGCTCCAGTTAATGGCACAATTTATTTTGCGTGTTTTTTTCCATTTTCTCTTTTTTTTTTTACACACAGATCTCTCTCTCTCCCCCCGCATTGTTCATCTATGTATATTTGACTGTGTTTGCACTTTAAAAAAACACACCTGATCTTTTCAGCTTAGCTGGCTGTCACTTAATTCTCCTGCCTTTGCCTCACATGGCCAGTTCCTCATTATCTCCTTTCAGTGTCTCAGCACATCATTTTCATCAGAGGTCATTGTTGTTATTATCTACTTCAGAAAAATGTGGTCAACAAAAATTTGAGGATGATGGGAATAAAGATGGCTGTAACTCAGTGGTCAAGAAACAATTAAAGAAAGAATGTAGAATCTCACTGCAGTCTAGACCAGAGGGAGGACATTTAAAACTATTAAAAGGATGTAAAACCATAGAACCCTCATTAAATTCCTCACATGCACATTGGCAAAGATTCTCAGTGCTCCAGCTCCTGCAGATCAAACCTAACGTTAGAGGAACGTGTCTCCCTCAGTTTCCTTCCACCTTTGAACTGTAGAGATTCTTTTCAATTAATACACCCACATAAGAATCCCATTACAATGATAGGAATTTTGAATGAAGGGGTTGCTGGGATGGCAGCTTCCAGCAAGGATAAAGAGAGAATAATGAGATATACAGGTGGAATCATGGGTGAAAATAAGACAGAGTTTGAAAATTAAAAGAAGGTAATGCCATAACTTTCAAATGGGTGTACAGGGGACATCAGAGGGGTTCCTTTGGTAGTTCCCTATACTGATTTCCAGGAACAGACACAGCTCTTTGAACTTAAAGGAGAAAGTCTTGGTTTTAGTACTAAGGGGATCAATTTGTAATTCCAGTTGAGTCTAGGAAGGAATAAATGCTGTAAGTAAAAATGGGGAACAGGGAGAAATTAATTTTGGAGCTTGCCAGTAGGCTCCAATTGACAGAATCTTTGTCTGTGATCTTCAGGATAAGGCACTATCTATGTGTTTGATTCTCTTACCAGCCCTTGAGTACATAGCCTTCCTTACACTGTATACACTATGAAGTGTGACAGTTCTATATCACCACGGCACGTATCAGCACTAATCCCGTTGTCACAGTTTACTCTAACACCATCTTAGATAATAGGTTTTCATGAATGGATCCCTTGGGCAGCCACCCTGCTTTCAGGATAGTGTATACTTGAGTCTCCCCATATCATCTCCCACTATGGCCAGATTCTATGTCCCAAGACCACTTATACATTATGTATCTATCAGTAATAGATTTTGGCAATATGATACCAACACCACTTCTGATGTTTCTGGTATTGCGTCCTGTGTTGGTGGTAACAGCCCACTGTAGTATCTTGCAGAGTGTAGTAATACAGCATGGTTGTCATTATACTTTATCTTTAATTATATTTGCTGATGCTGCAGAAATAAAATCAACCATTAAGATATTTGCACAAAGTTAGATTTATGAACATGCAAAAATAAGACGTCCAGTGGCATTTTCTCCTGATAAGGTAACCAGAATCAGAACAGGTCAGAGCTCTGTTACCTGCCATGACTGTATAGAAGAAAGTAAGTATATCAACTGGTGCAGCTTGACATACATAGGTGAGAGAAGTTGCAGCTGCTGAAGTTCCTTCTTCTGAAGCAGGGGTGTGCAGGCAGTAGAGCAGAATATACAGGTAAATTGAGATATCCAAATAGATTTCTGAATGATTTTCCATTGATCTGCAAAGATGTCTAGTAATAGCAGCAGCAAAAGGAGTTTTTATTGTTTCTAAATTCAGTTGCTGAGGCAAGGAAAGTTTGAAGGGGGGGATCATCAGTGGGTTTTTGTGTGAAAGTGTTGTTAAACTGAGGCTGCAATCCTAACCACACTTTCCTGAGAGTAAGCCCCATTCAACAAAATAGGACTTACTTCTAAGTAGACCTGGTTAGGATTGGGCTCCACCAATTCTTAGGCTGGTTATGCCCTTAAAGACACCCTCTTCTGTAATTCTAAGTGCATGCCTGGCCCTCCCCTTCAACACCATTTTGTGCCTGGGTCAGTTGGTGAGCACTGAGGTTTTTGTAAAAAAAAATAAAAAAAAAGGTACATCCCACAACCCTGAAATTATTCTCTTATCTTAAATACTTATGCATTCTACAGCTTTAATACTAACTTAAATGAATGTCCCCCTGGATTTTTCCTGTAACCTTGTAAGTATGTATTATTTGGAGGTATTTTAGTAGTGCATTGTTCCATTTGCGTCTAGACTAAACTCTCAACACAACTCTCACTTGTAAATTGACCTACCTGCCCCAGAGAATACCCCCTACATTGTGGTGAAAAGTAACACAGCTATGCCTTACAGCAGTGGTTCTCACAACTTTTAGACCGGGACCCACTTTGCAGAATGACAATTCGTCCGGGACCCACTGGAAGTGATGTCATCAACCTGGAAGTGATGTCATGGTCGGAAGTGACATCATCAAGCAGGAAGTGACATCACTGTTCTCACCCAGTAGTTCATAAACTGCAAATGACAAGAGAAAATAGTCCAGCTCCAAAGCTTGTTTCAATTCTCACCGCATGCCCCCCATTGCTACCAAGCATCCCACCTGCTCACTGTATTAAAGGGAGAGTATCTCATGGTGTTTTATTAGCTTTTATTGGGTTATTTCTCAGCCATTTTCCAATAGCAAAGTATAAGGAGAAAAAACCCATTTAATTCTTGACACATATTTAAACCTATTTAAACCTCCCCCATTTCAGGGAACTGCTGAGGTTTAAGTGCCTGGAGGGGGGTGGGAAGGGCAGAACTGGGCTGGATGCAAGTGGGGGAAGAGGGGGCTGGATCACAGAGCAGAGCTTGAGCTGGAAGGAGCTGGTGAAAGAGAAAGCAAAACAAAAAAGAAACAAGCGACCCGTTTGCAGGGAGTGGCTGCAGCACACCTCAAGATAATCCAGCAAGGCTCCCTGAGACACTCAGCAGCCACACTCACTTCTGTGTGCCTGTGCAAGCCGCCCTTTTGCTCCTGGGAGGAGCTTTGAGTACACACAGGCAAGCTGAGGCAAAGGCAGTTCCAGCTTCCAAGATGGTGCCGGCTGCCTAATTCTCCAGTTTTCAAGATGGCCACCTGCATCTTTCCACGACCCAACTGAGCTCAGGTCGCGACCCACCAAGTGGGTCCCGACCCACCGTTTGATAAACCCTGCCTTGCAGGCTTTCTAAATTACACAAAATCACTTTCTGTGTTTCAGAGACTTGAATAAATATAACAATTCCCTTACCATATCAGTTATAAAAGACAACTCAATCAGCATTTTAAAGGAAACTGGAATTTGTGGGTGAAGTTTTGGCTTGTGTTATAATGCTGGGTAAATGTCCTGAAAAAGAAATGCAGTTGAACTTTTGATCCATAATGTGTTCCAAAGTATTCCTTCCAGACTTTACAACTTTGCAGAAAAATTACAGTCTGTGCAAAATTTGAGAATGCACAAGTCAACATATTTGGCAGAGTCAGATTTGTGTCTGCATACAAATGAATGCAGACGAGTTTCAAGTGGGAAGCTAACACTTTGTTTATTCTTGAAAGGATGGTGCCTTATTCAATTCCTCATAAAAATAATGAATTGTTAGGTGAATTGCATCCTAATAGGATACATGAATGGAAGGAAGCATGGGGTTGATCCATGCACCCCTTTGGAGGACTGCTTTTCCACACTGATCGCTTTAAATGTTAAATCAGTGGATGACACTCGTTTGCTAACTTTCATGTATGTCAGAATGTGAGAGGGTCCCCCAGAATTTGGAGCTATTGAACCTATTCAGGGTCCCGTTTGGGCCTTGCTCTAAGCTTATGCAGAATGCTTGGCTAAAAGAAAGCCCTATACTTGGCTGCTTGGCTCAGCTAAAATGCTTGAAAATACCTTGTGTCAGGTTTAAAGAGGAAGCGGTGTTGCTAAAATAGGCTTGACTGCAAGAATTTGTTTTGCAGAGCCTTAGCCTCAATAACAGGAAACTGCTAGCTTAACCGCAACTGGGCAGGAGGTCTGAGGATACTTTTTACAAGCGTGCTATTAGCCAATGCAGGGAGGAGGAGATGGGACTTTTGCAGCTTAGAAAGATTTCACATATTTTAAAATACCATATATGGTAGAACATGCTGAGCAGAAAATTGAGTAGTGGGAGATGTGGGCAGAGGCAAAGCTTCACGTGATATGCTGTTTGCCAATCAAGAATGTAACCAATGCTTTACAATGAGGGTTTGTTCTGTATATCAACCCAAAGCCCCGAGAAATCGGGTGTCACAGCTTGTGGAAGCTATTCTTCTGTGACCAGCAGCCGGCTGAGAATAAAAGCTTGTTTTCCTTGAACCTCCTTGGTGTCCAACTGCATCCTTGCCTGAACCTGCAACATTTCTGGGGGCTCGTCCGGGATGTAAGGTGAGATGGTGAATTTCTCACCGCGTGGTCCAGTGAGGCTGCCCAAGGGGGAGTGCCCGTGTGCTCTGCCCTGTAATGGAAGATCAGAAGATCATCAGGTGGATGATGTGGTGTTGACAGCGATTCCCTGTTTTGACAGCTGTTTGACAGCTCTGGGAAGGGCAGGGCTGGTTCCACAGCTGTAATCAATCAAGGCCAATGGAGACCTGGATGGACACCTGAGCTTCATTTGGCCTTGATGGGACTTTAAATGGACATGGACTGAAGGGATGGCTCACCTGAGCCTAATTTGGAGCTAATGAGGTAGCTCACAGCTGAGCTGCATTTGGACCATGAGACATCCAAGGATAAAAGGCAGCTTTGGAAGGAGACAGAGCTACCCTGACCCAGGACCAAGAGCGGGACGCTGACCCAGCCGGAAGCTGGACCCTGACCCAGAGAGAGGAAGCCGAACGCTGACCCAGAGGGAAACCCGGCGGACCCACACTGGGAGAAGGGGACTGCCAGAACTCTGCTGGAGGACACAGAAGAGAGGACTGCCAGGACCCTGCTGGAGGAAACACTCTGCTGGAGAGAATACTGCTGGAGAGGAGGAACTCTACTGCAGAAGATTGGACTGGGAATACTGGACTGGGAAGACTGGACTGTGCTTTGGAGACTGGATTGGACTTCGACTAGAGGCTTCAGACCTCTACCCACTAAGTTAAGTGGAGTTTTGGAGAGGGAAAGCCTCTGGACAAGAGGACTGCATGTGTTTGTAGCAATAAATTCTTGCTAATTGCTATAGATAAGAAGTTCTGTGTTTATTCCTTTGCATACCACAGCTGTGCTTCTTGGAAAAGGGGGGTGTTAATTAGCCAAAAAGTGGGCATTAGAAGGGAGTTGAGATATTTGGCAGAACATGCCCCGGCGCCACCAGACCCCTTGTCCGTGGAGACAGCGCCCTGGCAGTCCGTCCCGAGCAAGTCATCACTGTTACACCCTGAACCATTGAAGGAGGCAAGGACCAAGTCTACCAGGGGACCTTCCAAGGATGTCCGGACAGGTGAGAGTTTGGGGATAGCAGACCAGTCCTTCCCAGTAAGGAAAGAAGAAGGGCTTGATCACCCCCTGGGGACCTCTAGTAGCCCTGGACAAGTGGCCATGGCGAAGCAGTGTAACCCCTAGGAATTTGGAAAAGGGTGGGGGTGGTAGATGTGTAGAGTGAATGAGTGTCTGAGATGTACACCGTGCAAGTCTGTACAACATACGAAGCGAATGTAGACCTCCCTATGTCACGTTTCCTGACTGCTCCTCGCAGGGCCAGGCTAGTATGGGAGGGAAGTGTCTAATTTCCCTGCTTGTTCTGAACTTCTGAACCCCTTACCAGTTGTTCACCCACCCCTCCCTATCTGTGTCTGTCTGTCTCTGATAGAAAATGGGAGGGGGACAGTCTAAACCCACCCCACTAGACTGTATGTTAAAGCATTTTAAGGGTTCTCCGGGGACTATGAGGGAGACCCCATATACCCTGGGGTCCTCATAAGGCTCTGCCAACTGGACTGGAACCTTTTTAACATAGGGTGGCCGAGCCAGGGGTCATTTCAGCTGGACCTAGCTGTCCGAGTCCACATAGTGGTAACCGGGGACCCCAGACATCCAGACCAGTACCCTTACTGGAATGCAGGAATGCAACATCAGCAATCGTCACGTTGCGTGAAATCTCCTGAGCTCAGTTCAGTATGGGTCACAGATTATGTGTCTCATTGGAGAACTCAAAAAGACTTAAGCAATGTGTCTTGTAGCACCTTAATGGCTAATGAATTCCTTGTAGCATAAGCTTCCATGGACCATGTTAGTGTGATGCATCTAATCAAGATGATGTTGATGTGAACTATAGCCTAGGAAGGTGTGGAGGAATGTGTTAGTCTTCAAGGTACCACATGATTCACTACCGTTTTTGCTGCTACAGATGAGCAGCCCAATCCTAAGCTGCCCAGCGTCCAGAGGAGCAGCAGCACCAAAATGGCTACTGCTGCATCCTATGGGCGCTGCAGGAGCCACTGGAGTCTCTTCAGGGGAAGGGGATATTCATCCCCTAGGCCCAGGTAATGGTGCAGGCCCCACAATGGGTCTCCTCTGCCTTTATTTTGCCATTTGAGACTGAAGGAGCTCTGTGTCAGGCTTTTGAGCCCAACGTGGAACATAGGATCCAGTGGAGCAGGGCTCCGCCGGTCCCACCCCCTCCTCCTCCCCCCCAGTTCTTACCCCCACCGTGCCCCACAGGATATAGCAGTAACCATTTCAGCAAAACTAATCAATGAAAATTATTAGCTGTTGAAGTATTAAGAGTCAGACAAGTTGATAACCCTGCAGAAGTGGAATGCTTTAATCCCTCAGCTCTTCTAACAAAGTATTTAATTGCTAGATGTCGTGCTGTAATGAGCATTTCATCCATTTTTTTCCCCACTGAAGTTCTGCCCAGTCAGCTCAAAGCCAAGTACACACTGCCCAAGGGTGATTTTTAAAACTGCTGGGGCTATAGAGGAAAATCTAATAATGTTTCATATTTTGTGAAAAGGAGCTGTCAGACTCTGATCTTGTCTGACCAAGCCTTATGAAGCTTCTCAACCCAAACAACCTACGACATATGCTTTAGGTTCTCCCCTGGCGCCAAGACTGTCCTTTCTTGATCTTTTTTGCTTACTGGGAGATTTTCTTCCCAGAAGCCTCCATGTTTTTCATTTTGAGATACAGAAGAAATTCTCAGGGAATTGTTGTTTGATTTATAATATCTCTTGAGTATTACAAACAAGGAAAACTTGAATTCCAAACAGGAAATTACAAACTTTAGTGACATCACAAATGTTGCTCATCATTTGAGGGAAGAAGATAGAAGCCACTGTGAAGACAAACCATATGTGAAGCGCTGATGGGGCTGTCTTCAGTTTAAGTTTAAAAGAAAGAAAAGTACTGCCATGCCAATGCAGGTATACTGCCCATCCAAAACCTGATATATTTTGTGAGCATACAATTTTCATTCCCTCATCTGGAACTCTAACCTGAAAATGGTAGAAAATGTTGTCATGAGAACATTTTAGTCCAGCACTAACTGAAACCATTGTGGGTTCTGTTCAGTTGGTTTATCTTTCATTTGATGATATATCAAACCCATTTTTAATTATAGCATTAACATAAGAACAGCCCCACTGGATCAGGCCATAGGCCCATCTATTCCAGCTTCCTGTATCTCACAGCGGCCCACCAAATGCCCCAGGGAGCACACCAGATAACAAGAGACCTCATCCTGGTGCCCTCCCCTGCATCTGGCATTCTGACATAACCCCTTTCTAAAATCAGGAGGTTGCGCATACACATCATGGCTTGTATCCCATAATGGAATTTTCCTCCAGAAACTTGTCCAATCCCCTTTTAAAGGCGTCCAGGCTAGACGCCATCACCACATCCTGTTGCAAGGAGTTCCACAGACCGACCACACGCTGAGTAAAGAAATATTTTCTTTTGTCTGTTCTAACTCTCCCAGCACTCAATTTTAGTTGATGTCCCCTGGTTCTGGTGTTATGTGAGAGTGTAAAGAGCATCTCCCTATCCACTCTGTCCATCCCCTGCATAATTTTGTATGTCTCAATCATGTCCCCCCTCAGGCGTCTCTTTTCTAGGCTGAAGAGGCCCAAACGCCGTAGCCTTTCCTCATAAGGAAGGTGCCCCAGCCCTGTAATCATCTTAGGCGCTCTCTTTTACACCTTTTCCATTTCCACTATGTCTTTTTTGAAATGCAGTGACCAGAACTGGACACAATACTCCAGGTGTGGCCTTACCATAGATTTGTACAACGGCATTATAATTTTAGCCATTTTGTTCTCAATACCCTTCCCAATGATCACAAGCATAGAATTGGCCTTCTTCACTGCTGCCGCACATTGGGTCGACACTTTCATCGACCTGTCCACCACCACCTCAAGATCTCTCTCCTGATCTGTCACAGACAGCTCAGAACCCATCAGCCTATATCTAAAGTTTTGATTTTTTGCCCCAATGTGCATGACTTTACACTTACTGACAGTGAAGCGCATCTGCCATTTTGCTGCCCATTCTGCCAGTCTGGAGAGATCCTTCTGGAGCTCCTCACAATCACTTCTGGTCTTTACCACTCAGAAAAGTTTGGTGTCGTTCGCAAACTTTGCAACCTCACTGCTCACCCCTGTCTCCAGGTCATTTATGAAGAGGTTAAAAAGCACCGGTCCCAGGACAGATCCTTGGGGCACATCACTTTTCACCTCTCTCCATTGTGAAAATTGCCCATTGACACCCACTCTCTGCTTCCTGGCCTCCAACCAGTTCTCAATCCATGAGAGGACCTGTCCTCTAATTCCCTGACTGTGGAGTTTTTTCAGTAGCCTTTGGTGAGGGACCGTGTCAAACGCCTTCTGAAAGTCCAGATATATACTGTCCACGGGTTCTCCCACATCCACATGCCTGTTGACCTTTTCAAAGAATTCTATAAGGTTTGTGAGGCAAGACTCACCCTTACAGAAGCCGTGCTGACTCTCCCTCAGCAAGGCCTGTTCGTCTATGTGTTTTGAGAACCTATCTTTGATGAGGCATTCCACCATCTTACCCGGTATAGATGTTAGGCTGACTGGCCTATAGTTTCCCAGGTCCCCCCTCTTTCCCTTTTTAAAGATAGGCGTGACATTTGCTATCCTCCAATCTTCTGGCACCGTGGCCGTTTTGAGGGACAAGTTGCATATCTTAGTCAAGAAATCTGCAACTTCATTCTTCCTTAATAACTCTTGGGTGGATGCCATCAGGGCCCGGTGACTTATTGATCTTTAATTTATCAATGAGGTCTGAAACATCTTCTCTTTTAACCTCTATCTGACTTAACTCCTCAGTCAGGAGGGGCCGTTCGGGCAGCGGTATCTGCCCGAGGTCTTCTGCCGTGAAGACAGATGCAAAGAACTCATTTAATTTCTCTGCCATCTCTAAGTCTCCTTTTATCTCCCCTTTCCCTCCCTCACCATCCAGAGGGCCAACTGCTTCTCTGGCGGGTTTCCTGCTTCTAACATATTTGAAGAAGCTTTTATTATTCCCCTTAATGTTGCCGGCCATGCGTTCCTCATAGTCTCACTTGGCCTCCCATATCACCTTCATAGCATTCATATCATATCATATCACCTTCATATCATAGCATTAAACCATGTTAGACCACATTTGTCCCAAATCTGCATTAAATGGCCAAAACAAAAGAGATGCAGAAAACTGATTTTTGGGTCTCCTGACATGTAAAAAAATATATTTTGAAGGAGTGGTTGGGGATTTCAATTTTGATCTGAGTAGTGGTACTTGGGGACACTTTGTTAAATTCTCTCCCCTTGTTATCTAACTCACTCCCTCTCCCACAGAGTTGCAGCGTGGGATCTAACCCCTTCCTTCTCCCAAAGAGCTGCTATTACCTGCAAAGGAAAAAAGTACCAATACTGTGTGGGTATTTTCTAACTAGAAGTCCACTGTTGGCTAATGGCTTGATGTGATAAAAGGCAATGGTCCATCATAACTGTTTCATATGATCTGGTAAACCAATGATACTTGAAATATTATTGAATGGATGACAGAATGTGTATACTCTAGGGATGGTGATAGAATAGCAAAATTCAACACAAAATTGTGACTGAGGCAATTTGGAACATAGTTCTGTAAATTCTAGTACCTGTACTGACATCTTTTTATAGATACACTGTGTCTCCATGTTGTTCTCAATGCTGTCATCTTCAAGTCATCATGATCATTCCATAATCTTACAATATCAGTGTTCCCTTTTGGACTACTAAGACAAATTTCAAAAACAAACAAAAACCCTTTAATATCCCTAATTCAAAAATGCAGTTTAAGGAGCAGATTCAATAAGATATTGTCAACTTGAAGAATTGGGCAGCCAAGTTCTAAGCTTTCCAGTACCTAGAAAGTGCCAAAATGGCAACCGCTGTATTATGCAGGCACCAGGAAGACACCAGAAGGGACATTTGTCCCTTTCCCCTGAGTAAGTGTTCAGGCCCCACAATGGGGCTTCTCAAGGTTTACAAACCTGAGAAAACTCTGTGTTGGGATTTTCAGCCTGACGTGGAAGCTAGGATCTGGTGGAGGAGGCTTCTGCCAGTGCAACCCTCCTCCTGGACCAGTTCCTTGCCCTGCCCTTCCTTTGCCCTGGAATGCCTCCCCCCACCTGAAAGCCCAATCACCGTCCAGCAGTCTCACCTCTGGGCAGCATCCTTCTAGCACTGGACCCACACCCTCATCCCACAGTGCCATAAACATGCTTTACGACACCTAGTGCTGGTGCTAGAGCTTGTTGGCAACCTTCAGTCTCGAAAGACTCTGGTATCACACTCTGAATGGTGGTTCTGGAACAGCGTCTAGTGTGGCTGAAAAGGCCGATTTGGGAGTGACAATCCCTTCCACACCGGGAGCAAGTGCAGTCTGTCCCTGGTCTGTCTCCCTGGCTATGGGCCTTCCTTCTTTGCCTTTTTGCCTCAGACTGTTGGCCAAGTGTCTCTTCGAGCTTAGTGATAGTGCTAATGGCCCATAGGATTGGGCCCTAAATTCCTTCATATAGGTTGATTTTGCATTCTAATGGATGCAGGATAACACCAGGGACTTATATTCTACTGAAAACTCTACTGAGTTGTGGGATCATGGATGAAACCAAAGGAAGAAAGGAATGGCAATACATACTTTTCACATAAATATGAAGTTTGGGACCAAACAAATCAAAATAGTAAAACTTTTTCTCCCTTGAAAAATATTACTTTCCCTAGCAGACTCAGAGTTTAATCCTGAGCTTGGTGGCACCTGCGCACAGTGTCGCAAACGTGCCGTAAGGTATGTCAGCGACAGTTACCACCGGGCTACTGCCTGCGCTAGCCTACTGCTGGCCAAGCGCCGGGTTAATGCATGGCGGGTACCGAGCCTCTGCTGCTCATGGACCGCTGAGCCGCGGCACGGTAAGCAGGGGCGGGGAGGGGGTGTTCTGGGGAGGGGGGAGGCTGGTGGGGGGCAGGGAGAGGGCGGGCAGGAGGCGTGCCGGGGGAGGGAGTGGGGGATAGTCGAAAGTCCCCTTCTCCTGAAGCGCCTTCTGCGGCAGGCTGAGGCGCGCAGGATGTGGTGGCAGCTGTTCTTGGCGCCGCTGCAGCTACACGCCCCGGGCACCTCAGGATTGGGCTGTCACACTGGGAATTTTGTAATACTAAACACAGTGGAGCAAGGTTAACTAATTTACACATAATGCTTTAAGCAGGCACAATCAAAGGGTAAAGGGGTGCTTTATACTCCATTTACAACAGTGGAAATTATTCTGAAGATAAAACTGGATTTCCACCACTTAAAAAAAAAGAGAAAAAGGTGATCTTGAGGTATTTTTTCACAAATTACTTACAGCTATAGCTCTGTAACATTTTCCAGAAATGAATGATGACAGTACTTGAGACACTGTTTCCAAGACCAAAGACGGCTCTTCCTCCTGACCTACAAATCCATATATCCGCTCAGACTCCCTGCTAATGGAGAAAACCACATACACAAACCTTGATTTTACACACTGCAATGAACCTTCCTCACGTTTATTGCCTATTTTTAAAATATATGTTTGAAGTGGTTCTGTTGGCTTTGGTGTGTGTTTTATTGTGGGCTGTGGCTTTGGGTTTTATTCTCTTGTCTAGTTGGATTGTTCTTTTTCTTCTTTACTCTCTACCTTGTTTACTGGCTTTTTTTGTTTGTTTCATTGCATTTGATTTACAGTTTTGAACCCTTGTAAGCTGCCTTGACTGTTTAGTAATCTGAAAGGCAGGATGTAAATGCGTAAAAATATATCAATAAATAAGAAAAATATGGTTGAGTGGTGGCGAATGGGGGGTCTTGAATACAGCTGATTTCAAAGGCACAAAGAATCAAGTCAGAAATTGCAGAGGAGAAAATGGAAATTGGTAGAAAAGAAGGCTAAAAAAAATCAGGGGAATATATGCTTTCCAGTCCAGACATTGAAGGAGGAAGGTATATTCAGGTCTGGCCCATCCACAAGGCCAGCTGAGGTGATTATACCAGGTTATGAGTAGTGGGGGATGCCTGCCATCCTCCCAGCTCCATTAATTTCTGGTGCTGCACTTCTTCCTGCTCTTTAGATATGAAAATAATTCAGGAAATGAGGCAGAAGAGAATAGAGGTAGGCCAGAGAATCTCTGACACTTTAACCCACCATTGTGTTCTCCTTCACACTTCCTCTATCACTCCAGTCCTCTTTCCCTTTTCAAAACCAGGGAATGGGGAGAGGGCAGGAGGAATGGTTGTGGTGGCTGGAGTGCCACTTGGTAAGAGGGAGCAACAGAGGGGACATCGGTGTGTCACCTCAGGCATCAGGAGATCTTGAACCAAAGCTGGAGATATGCCTAACACCATTACATCTCCAGAGATCTTTCAAGTCAAATAAAAATATAGGATTTTGCGTGACTCAAAATTTTATCCAAAATACACCTTGAAGAAAAACCAACAATGCTTCATTACAAATTAGGAATCCAGAGAATCTGTCTTTTATGATTTAAAGGGGGAGACTTAATGATAAGCTCAGATCTCTGCCATTTGGTTCCCCTTACCTGATCTATCAAAGATTCCAAGAATAAGAATTAATGCTTCCAGTTGACTTCTATCTTGGAAGCCACAGTCTTCAATTAAAAGTACTTGGAAGGGGGGAAGAGACAAGCCTCCCCACCACAAGAGAGTGAAGTGTTTTACTGCCCATTGAGGGACTCAGGGCCCAATCTTATCCAACTCTCCAGCTCCAGTGCAGGCACAATGCAGCCCCGAGGTAAGGGAACAAATGTTCCCATACCTTGAGGAGGCCTCTGTGACTGTCTCCCCACCACAGGATGCAGTGCCTGCCCCACTGGCATGACTGCATCAGCACTGTAAAATTGGATAGGATTGGGCCCTCACTCTTTGCTTTCAGTCCTGGTTCAGGCTACTGAGAATACAGACTGGTTCAGTACTGGTACTGGTTCAGTACTGGTTCAGGCTACTGAGAATACAGACCCAAGCCATGATCATATCCTGAGACCAGAAGCATTGGTGTTTTTTCACTTCTCCAGTCTTCCACCTTTCCCCCTCCCTTCCCCCTCCCTCACTACTGCATAACCCCTCATTCTTCGATCCCTGTTTCCCCTGGTAATTTCTCTGATCTAAAATGCTAATAGCCTACTACCCCTCTTTTCTTCCCTTCTTCAATTTGCACTACAACATGCCTCTTTTTCTTGTAAGGGTTTCTTTTTTCTTTCACCTGCCTAAAAGCTCTTGATGCTTAGGGCTTCATTTTGTGACTGAGTGTGTGTGAAATATTGCATTCCATTATGTTTGTGATTCCCATTACTGGTTATTGTACTTTTATCTTCACAATAAAACCTATATATTGTTGCACCCATACTCTTGCCTTTCGCCTCATTTCACTTCAGTCTGTTGAGCTGTGCAATGAAGCACTGCACTTGGTCCTTGCACATGTTGTCAATTTCCCCTGTGTGCACGTTACCCATGTCTTGTGTTACACAGCATGCCCACTAGCACAAAAGGAACCGGCCTCTGACTTTAGATCGAACACTGTGTTTCTCATTCAAGAAAAGATGCGCTGTATTTTGACTGTACTCTGTTTTTGCCCACACCTGACTATTTTTGCCACTGGGAATCTCTCTGTTCTGGATTTGTCAAAAGCATTGACTGATTCTGCATTTAGTGCTACGTTTTGTCTTGAATATTGGTTTGGGGATAGATTGCAAGGGTAGCATATAGACTATTCGTTGGCATAATGAAGAGATATGTTTGACACTGTGGCCTTGTTATCACAAGTAGTTGTTCTGTTTTAAAAGCTTTAATGCCTCCATTGTTCTTGCTTCAGCTTAATGAACGCTTAACAAGCTTTAACATTGATTCTTGCTGAAAGCGAAGAAAGCAAGAGCTTGTGCAGCACTCTGCAGAGGATTACATATCTCCCCCTGCCCATTCCACCAAACTGCACCCATTACAAAAATGCTTCAGCCCCTCTTAAAGTGTAAACAGCCACCATAAAGAGGGCGGCTGGTTCGCCTCAATCCAACTCTGAAGTTGAGACAAGGTAAGCGATGAAAATGTAGGACAATATAAGTGCTGCTTTCATAGTAGGTTAAGAGTGCCATCAGTGAAGGCTTTATGGGAGGGCCTGTTGCCCAGTAGATAGTTTTGCATGTAGAAGGTGCCCAGATTCAGTCCCTGGCATCTTAACAGGTCACTATCAAAGACTGTGGAGAGCCGCTACCCAGTGGTGTAACTAATCCTGGCCTAGATAAACAAATCGTCCAACTCAGCATAAGGCCACTTGGGAAAGCCTGACCCTGTAAAGAAATTCTGTGAAAATGTCATTGTTATCAGCACTATACATATAAAGCATCTGTGCTGAAGCTCTCCTTTTAGTTACACTGAGCATAACAATGAAGCATCACTATGACACAACAACAATAGTAAAAAATAAATCATTTATTTATATCCCAATCCTATCCAACTTTCCTACGCCAATTCAGCCAGGCCAACAGGGCATGCACTGCATCCTGTAGTGGGGGGGGGGGGGGGCAATCATAGAGGCTTCCTCAAGGTAAGGGAATGTTTGTTCACTTACCTGAAGGCTGCACTGAGGCTGCATTGATGCAGGAAAACTGGATAGGACTGGACCCTTATTTATTAAAAAGTTCTAGTAATTATCTTCTCCCTTCGGCTTATTGTTTCCCTCAATGCTTTAATGGGAAGCAAATAGTCAAGCTAAACATTTGTATGAGGAGAAGAAAAATTCTAGCATTTATTTTATTTAATTAACTGAGTTTTAAATGAGGGCACAGAAATGAAGGGCATTGATTGTCAGGAGCTGCATCCTAGGGAGAATGCGGTAGTAGCAACATACAGCTTTTCAGATCTGCTTTTAACGGTTAAGCTTGATTGACTGCAGGAAGACTCAACCAGAAACTCAGACTAATCCCAAACTGGAAGAGGGGAAAGTTAGTGTATAAATATACATCTGAGAATGGACCACAATGTTGACTTAGCAACAGAAAAGTCAGTTTTGAAACTTAAGTGAAGGTTTAGTCTTCAAGCTTAGTCTATAGCTAACAAACAGTGCATGTTGAGCTCTCATTCCAAAGGTTTAGGGATATCCCTGATAACCTGAAAAGGGATTGTGGAACACTGACTAAAAGTAAGCCACATCTCTTCATAGGTGAAGAGCTCCCCACTGGAAATAAAGGGGAGGGGGAATAAATGCCACTTTGCTTGAACATTGCAGAAATAAAGCATTTATTTCTCACAGTAACCACTATAGAGGCATCACAGAGTAGGAGTAAATATATGGTAATATGTTACCATTTGCCTATGGGAAGATGGCATATGAATGGGAAGATGGTTGTGAATGCAACCTCAGTGTATGGATTTCCTTTTTCCTGGTAAACATCCTCTGCTGATCAAGGGCTTAGAGGAATTTTCTGGTCCTTGAATGATACAGTAGTACAACTTCTGCTTTTGAAACATCCTGGCATCACTTCCTCTTTGAGATAGAAAGCAGCCTAGAGATGAAAATACTCTTGCATTCAAGCCGTATTTTTCATAATTATGCATCTTCAGGGTTTCATAACGACCAATTTAATCACTTTTGCTGTTTAGAGGGCCATAACAGCCAATCACGATAATGGCTTTGGTATTTGGTAGGAACCATTTAACGCCCAAGAGCTCTTGTTCGGAGTCACTTGATGCCACTTAAGTTTGATAGACAGCTTCTCATTAGCACAAGTTGCAAAACCTCCTGCACAAAGCTCATTCCTTTAAAACAAACTCCATTCATCGATCTACAAAATCTCCAAGGCCCTGGATTTGACGCGCGCGCGCGTGTTTATGTCAGCCACAGCCAATCAGGGTTTGATTCCCATTGACATCCCATTAATTACTTTTCTACAATTTACTTCCTACATACTTTACCTAGGATACTAAAGAATTTCCTGTTATTGATTGATATGTTTCTGACCCCATTCATCATTTTTTTAAACAACAAAAATCATAGTCTCCTTACTAACTAGTTTCTGATATTCTGCACTGATGGCCCTTCCTCATTGGCTAAGAGGTAGGCATTCCTGCACCTGCTATAATTCACGTCAGAAACCTTCCACAAAGTCCATTAAATGTGAGTTTTAACAATAATACAGTACTAAGCATTTACGAGTGTTACGTATATAACATTTTAGAGTGTTCAAGGTAATTCATACACATTTTTCTCTGGAATCCTTACAAGAAACCAGTCAAAGGAAGTCTTTTTTTATGCTCACCGTATTGTAGGCTGGAAGATTAAGGCTGAAACATAATATCTTGCAAGAGTGATATCATGGTGGAGAGATGAGATGCAAACAAGGAACTTCGCAGCTCACACCCCTAAGCAGTGATGTAGCTAAGGGAGTGCAGGGGATAGCAATTGCACCAGGCAATGTTTTAGGGGGGCAACAAGCTGAGTTTCACACTAGTGGCCTAAATTGTGAAAACTTTGGTATGTATGAATAATACCATCATGTTATATATCATTGGAAAGGTAGTTTAATGCAGAATGCAATGAAACAAACTGCATTGGAATATCAGTATTCTAACTAAAGCTTTGGCCAATTAACCAGAAAATGAGAACACAACTGTCTTATGGAACAAAAAGTGGATTTATTTAACTCAAAACTGATGAGACTGATTGTTTTGAAAACCAATGAGATGTTATTATGATACAGCATGGAACCAATAAGATGTTAATATGAGTCAGCTCTGACTTCCATGTACCATAATACAGTTACCCCTGCAAACTGGGTACAGAGGCACTTTTTCAAGTGGTGCTCCTCTTATATTTAGCAGGGAGAGAATAACCATCCCTCTTCACCCCAGCACAGTGTCTCCAACCAATAAGGGGCTCACTTTTTATTTATTTCCTTAATTAAATTTGATTTTGTCATGGGGGAGCTACAAAATTTTCATTTCATGAAAATGGTTTTATTAAAATATGGAAGAGGGTGTCAGGAAGAGAGCAGAAGGCAATACAGTGCACTATTTCAGCTCTTGCTGTCAATCCAGAAACTATAAATAATTTCCCATGCCCAGGAGAGTTGTTCTTCAATCAGAATTTTGAGCTAGATTATTCTTGGTCTGATCCAGCAGGCGATCTGTCATGAACCAAATTCCAGCAGTGGTCTAGATACTGACACAGTGGGAAAGGAGCCTTGATACTGAGTTAAGTCCAGCAACCATGGACTCCCCCCCCCCCGACCTCTGGGCCAGGAACGGCCGTGGGGGGGCAGTATCCATACCAATAAGGGCCTCATGCTTCATGGAGTCTATTCAGAGAGTGTACCCAAGAGATAATGGAGAGTTGACAAAGTGCCAGGTTACAAGACTAACCAAGGCTGCAATCCTGAATGCACTTAACTGGGAGTAAAATCCATTGAGCAAAATGGAACTTACTTGCAAGCCAACATGTTTAGGATTGTGCTATAAGTCCCTTGGCAAGGGGTAGAACGTGGTCCAGGGAGAACACAAGGACTTAGCTGTCAGGCAGGTCACGATATTCTGCATTCTTCCAGAACCTGTTTAGGGTTCTGAAGATTCAGCCTCTGTCCACACCTGATTCCTGGTTCTGGTTCTAAACCTTGCAGCAAATGTCCCAGCCCACCATTTGCTTTTTTCTCCAGAACTCTGTCTGACCCAATTCCTGTAATTTCACCCATGGGCTCAGTATCTCCTGCACTGGAACATAAGGGGGTATATGTTGCCATGCTTAGAGGCCATTTGCCAAGCAGCAATGAACCAACAAGCAAAGCATAATGGGTGAACTGGTTCTCAGAGTAGCATAAATTATTAAAAGATGCTACACCCATCTGGGCAGTAGCCTCAACATTTTAATTTTCAGGGGGTGCAGCCAGGATTGTCTCTCAGTGAACTGCATAAAGGGAGCATCGTTAGCAATGGTAGGATATCCATTAGCACCTTACCTTTGTGTAACATCAGGTGGAGAATTTGATACTTCAGACATCTGCTTGGCTCTATTCACCTTCAATGCCATAGCAACATTGTAAAATGAAAGCACATTCTTTGATTCCTTTTCTCCACTTCCTCGACAAGTTAGCACACTTGAAGAAAAACCTCTTTTGGTTGATAATTAAGAAGATCCCTTGATGCCGCTGCTCACTAATCTTTTCTCTCTCTCTCTTCCTTTCCATAATTACATTTGCCTACTTGAGTTAGCTGTCTTCTTACCTAGGCTACTTGGGTCTTTCAGGAAAGCCAGTTCATGTCAGATGCTTTCTCTTTATGGCTGAATGCAGACATAGCACCAAACTGTGGTTCGCTGTAATGAGCACAAGCTGGCAAGAGCCCTAGCCTTGCATGTTCCCCCTCCCTTCATGTTCAAGGGGAGATGTAAAGCCGCCTGTCTCACTTTAGAACAAACCATAATTTGTCATTGCGTCAGAGCATAGCAGACCATGTTTTGTTAAACTGTGCTTTGAGCAGGTCAAGAATTCAAACCATTAAATTAATTTCACAGATGGATTTCCCAGTTTTGACCCTCATGCTTGAAACCTCATGCTTGGGATATGACCACATGCTTAAGATATGACCTGGTCCACAGTTCTGATATTTCACTTCTACGTGGTTTGATGCCTGAAGCTGCAATTATGATTGTGTTTCTGGTCAGGGGATCATGGTGGGGCAGGGAGGAGCCCTGGTATCCTTACCTTCCTTTCTAACCCAGATCTGCTCCTATGCCAGGGCCAAATTGACTAGTCCCGGCTACCATCATAAGGACACATACCCTCTAGTTTAAAAACAAAACACTGGCCCAAATCCTAACCAATGTTCCAGCACTGCCATAGCACACGCCCAATGGGGCGTGTGCTGCATCTTGCAGTTGGGTGGCACTGACAGGGGCTCCTCAAAGTAAGGGAATGTTTGTTCCCTCACCTTGGAACTGCATTGCCTTTATACTGGTGGGTTAAGATTGCACCCACTGTCAAACAGTCCACTCGTATAGAATTCCCCCCCCCCCGCCGCTGATGTGGCCATGCCAGAAGCAAGAGCTGCATCCATGGGACGGGAACAGTTGGAAAAGTCTCCACGGGGTAAGTTAATTTTTGGGAAAGCCTCCATCACTGCCATGGGACTCCTTGGATCCCTGTTCAGCAGGCGTTAAGTCCAAGGCATGTCACGGTGGTGGTAAGGGAGGTGGATGGGGACAGGATATCAGCACATGCAAGTGCCACTGATACTATCTCCAGTCTGCTTCCCTCCCTGCCCTCTGCCTCACTGGGACCACCCTTGTTTCTCTCCCTCCCCACCAGAACCCACAGCCATTGCACCTACTTTCACTGATCTAGCGGCTGGCCTCCTGCAATGCTGCCGGTTGCAGCAGCATGTGCAAAATGACTGCCAGCTGTGCACTATCTGTGCAGCCAGAACCCTCACATGTCCTACCCTGGATAGAACTGGGCCATAACCCTGCTGTGCTCAGTTTAATCCAGTCCTCATCACGTAAAGTCAACAGCAGAACTCTGAATCGCTATAGCTAAGTTTGGCAAAGGACAAGCACAAGGGCACACACTGTGATGCATTTCACACATGCACACATAGGTGCCTTTTAACAAGGCTTTTTTTTTTATCAATTAATGCATCTGTTTCCTCTCCCTCCCATCTTGTTAGAACGTTTATCTTACCTGCCTCTCCTTGGCTGTGTCCCAGAGTGTAAACTCAAACAAGGGATTGATTTTGTGAAATGCCCAGGAAAAAAAAAAAAAAACCCAGTACTGAACAGGGGGATGTCCTGCCTCCAGGATGTATTTGCCTTTCCTAACTCACCTTCCATGAATCCGGTCAATAGTGGAATAATCAAACTCACTCTTGATCAATAGATCAGTTTTTCCAAGGTCTTCATTAACAACAGCTCCTGAACATACAGTTCCCTAACCACTGCAGCCAAATCCTCATGCCATTCCTTCTATGGATTTCAGCCTAGTTCTCACCGAGGGCATAAACCTATGCCTGGAATATACAACTTCAGAATGGTATATATTCTATCACTTGACAACATTTTCAAAATGATTTCTTTTACCCAGAAAACATAATGATAGAGAGAAGGCTAGTCCAGAATTCTTTCTGACAACAAGTATTCTGTGCAAAGGGATTTTTTGCACCTGCAATCTAAAGTGGGTGCAACCTGGGCAGAGGTTTAACCCACAGTGAGAACTAGGCCTTCAGCACAAGGCCCATTCACAGCAGGGAGCAGGACTGTGCATGCTGGTCCCACTTCTGACCTCAGCAGAATGTGTGAACAGAACCCTGTTGTGGTGTTTGGAGCTCCTGCAGATTGCAAGTTGGGGCTTCTGTGGTGCTGCTCAGCCTTGATGTCACTGGGACAGTAGAATCTCATGAGACCTGGTTGACAGCCCAGACGGCTGCAGTTTCGCTGATCGGGAGCACAGCTGGGAATGGGAAATTTAAGGCAAAGCCAAGAAGGAAAGAGGGGAGGAGAAGCATGGGGGAAGCAGACAATGGGGAGCAAGAGAAAGAGAAAGGGTTGGTGCCACTTGGTGTGGGAAGCAGCACACCACCCCATGATGGACCTCCTCCCATGCAATGGGCATGGCAATGCATCATTGTCCCACCCTGATGGTTGTTGGGCTATAACTTTTGATAAAATAGAGATATTTCAACTTGATTTGTTTCACTGCATTCTGCATGAAATTACACATCAAATTGATAAACAACAGGATGGTATTATTTCAAAAGACCGCAATTTTAACCATATTGGCCAGTAGTAGTGTTATCTCCATGTATGTCACTCAGTGCAATCTGCAACCCTCCTAGCAACACCACTGCAAGCAGGCTTGGAAGGAGGCTACAGAAGAGGAATGGCAGGACTGGAAATGAGGTGGAGAAGACTAGAGTGGGCAGCAGATACCCACTCTCGTAAAAGATACCCTTCTCTCATAAAAATGAGAGAAGAATGAGGGATAAGAATGGGGAAGGGCGAGGGCCTCACACATGAATCCCCGGGAGCAAGCAGCCTATCTCCCGGAACCAGCCGCCATCTGGGCTCCATCCCTTGGAGATATTAGCTGGAGAATGCCCTAGCTTCCTAAACGGGCTGCTGTCCTGCACCTGGAGTTATCCTGTAGGCAGTTCTCCAAGCAATCCCTGCATAGCATGCAGATGGAACATCCATGAAGGGCGAAAGGGTGTGGTAGACCAGTGGCGGACCTTTTCTCCAGGTGCCCTGGGGTAAAGCTCCATGAAGCTGCTCCCCCCTGTGAAGTCGCCTCCCCGCACTCACCTGGACCAACACGGAGCCTTGTGCGACTCCAGGACCAAAGAAAGAAGCTGTCTAGAGGCTTCCCTGGGGTCTGAAACTGTGCTTCCTGAAAACCAGAAGCAGTTTCTGACCGCGTTGGGGGTCTCATTAAGTCTTTCCAGACAATCCTATGTCTGGGGCATTTGCCCTGTTCAGCTAATGGGAGGTCTGCTGTTGGGATAGACTCTGAGCAGAGCTGGGGAAGAGGTTAATAACCGCCTTAACAGAGCATCAAGGAGACAACCTTTTCCCGTTTTATACCCCACCATGTCTCTTCCCAACCCATATGATGCTGACCTGCCCCTTGTGAGGATCAAAGAGTGGGTGTGGACATTACACTCATCTTCATAAATGTGCGTAAGTGCATCCATGCAGTTGAGAACCTGGATAAAGGCAGGTGTGCAGAGCCTGTACTGTATAGCAGTGGATGCACAGCTGTGTTCAGACTTCAGCTGAAGGTGTAGATATCACAGGGAAGGACCAGAATGCACAATCACCTCTCTATGGGTTAAGTGAATGCAGTTTTGTTGCCTAGGAAGGGACTCTTGTTACTGCTGTAGCCTCACTGTACATAATGCTGTTTTATGACTAGTTTCTTCTCTCCAGAATTTAGTTAAGTAGAGAGGGCTGTAGCTGAAAACAAAGGCAATACCCCAGGGAAAAAATTGCTGTGCTTGGTAAAATGGGAAACAATCAAAAAAGTACCCCCACTCCTTTTATTTATGTACATGAAATGGAGAAGAAAGTATAAAGTACACTAAATACAAATATGCCCCGCCAAGCCACATTGTTCCTCAGTTACTAATGAAGCACCAATTAAAAATCCAGGAGAGGAATAGAGTGGAAAAATAAAGTGGAAGGAACTGGGGAAGGGGAGACAAACAAATACAGTATAATCACTCTTAATCCTCACTTCAAATCCTCACTTCAAATCTGACCACTCTAGTAACTCCCAATGAACGAGCTGTCTTGTGCCATCCATCTCTATTATGGGGGGGGGGGGAGGAGAAAAGAGCATTGGCACATTTTAATCTTGCAGGTAATGTAAATATTACATAATGCTTCAATTTCAGCTTCTTTTGTGGCTTTCCTGCTCAAGTGATCTAGCAAGTGCGTGTTGGGTGCGCCACCACCACCAGCTCTTTGCGTGTGTTACACCAAAGGCTCCATGCTGATTCTCATTTCTTTTCCTTGTGAGAGGCTACCGGTGATACCCGATTCGTGTGTGTTAAAGCCTAGGACAGTTTCTGCATCACTAATTGGTCTATTTGGTGTTCACAGTTCTTCCTTTCTGCAGGCTGTCTCCAGGAACTGTTCCATAAGCCCAGATCATGGGGACAGTCAACCCGTGTTGACAAAATTATGCAGGGGATGGACAGAGTGGATAGGGAGATGCTCTTTACACTGTCACATAACACCAGAACCAGGGGACATCCACTAAAATTGAGTGTTGGGAGAGTTAGAACAGACAAGAGAAAATATTTCTTTACTCAGCGTGTGGTTGGTCTGTGGAACAGGATGTGGTGATGGCATCTGGCCTGGACGCCTTTAAAAGGGGATTGGACAAGTTTCTGGAGGAAAAATCCATTACGGGGTACAAGCCATGATGTGTATGCGCAACCTCCTGATTTTAGAAATGGGCTGTCAGAATGCCAGATGCAAGGGAGAGCACCAGGATGAGGTCTCTTGTTATCTGGTGTGCTCCCTGGGGCATTTGGTGGGCCGCTGTGAGATACAGGAAGCTGGACTAGATGGGCCTATGGCCTGATCCAGTGGGGCTGTTCTTATGTTCTTATATGACTTTGCCCTGTGAAAAATAGATGAGAGGAGGAGTCCCCTGTCATGCTGTGTTTTTTCTGACTAAGGTCTCAGCAACGGAAACAAAAGAGCACTTCCCATCTCCAGGCTCCTACAAGCTGCCCTATGTGACAAATAAAGTTTTATTTCTCATTAGTTCCATATAACCGACTGTAGCATCCTGAAATGAGGGCATATTTAGGAGCATAGTTTAGAGAGGGATGGGGAAGCTGGTGAGTCATAAATCAGAGCACGCCTTAGTTCTCCAATAGGAAGGGAATTAATCTTTCTGTCTTTCCTCTCTCTCCGCACCTCAGAGACTTCAGAGTCCAGCTCAATTATTTCTGAATCCTGGATGTATTCAACAAAAAAGAGCTTCCTGCCAACCTGTTTCCTAGCCAGCATCAGACCCAGCAGGCAAACGCCAAGAAGGTTTATGACTCGGGGTGCTAGTGGGGTGGGAATGGGGAGAAATGGCATGGGAGAAACACACAGCCCTAAAAGTTTGGCAGCAGTATATGAGACTTGCTGGGCACCTTTCCGGAAGACCTTCACTGTGGCACTTGCCAGGGCAAGGCTATCGCTACCTTCCCTGATGTCCAGGAAGGAAAAAAGCCAGGGAAAAAGAACAAGCCCCTGCTTTGACACAGGGAGAACTAATCAGAGACGCAGGAGGAGGAAAATGAAATAAAAATGAAATGATTTTTTTTTATTAAAAAAAGGGAAAGAAAAGTCTGCCTGGAGCTGCTATCCTAAACTTTTCATGCTTATTATTACAGTACTAAAGTTCATCTTCCCTTCCCTGCTGTGAAAGGAAAGACTGCTAAGTTCAGGCAAAATGGGGAATGTGTTAACGATATGAAAAAAACGCAGCCTCTCCATTTCTTTTTATGGGAAACCACTGGAACACACATAAATGGGAGCTGTTAAATACAGGGGATGTGTTTTCCTTGCTTAATTTGCCCCCTACTTCTTTACAGAATGGGAGCTTAGGAAATGGAAGTGTTTTATATGCTGCTGGGTTTAAAAAAACAAAAACCTCTTGGTCATCACAGAGGGTACTGACTCAGGAATCTTTTACCCCAAATGCACACAACACTGCTCAAAGAGTGGGCGTTTTAGGAGTGCTTAGAATTGCTTAGGTTGGCAAGCAGAGGGAGATGTACATTATATACCTCCTGTTGAGTGGGTCTGTACTCTAAGCATTTTGCAGATGTTCAGTGTGCATACACTGAGTGCACATGGAGGGGACGGGGATGATTAGGGTAGTGGTCTCCACCCTCATTGTGCTGTCTGCACAAACCCTCTGCACAAACATGAGCTCCATACACACAAACCAGACCAAAAAGCAAGCTTCCAATCATGTTGACAAACCTACATGCATACAATTTGCAGTCATACAGAGTATGCAAAGGCAATACAGCATTGAGGTAAGGTGAGGTCCAAACCTGGGGAGGCACACCCACATGAATACACTCTCACTCTCTCCCTCCCTCTCCCTTAAATTTTCTCCTTCTCTTATTCAGTACCTTCCTTGAAAAAGTCTCTCTCTCTCTCTCTTTCTCTCCCCCCCCCCCCGGAAATACGTAAATAAAAACCTCGCCTCTTCTTCCCCCACGCAGAGCTAGGGAGAGCTCAGAGACACACCCTATGAGGCAACTGGAAAATTGCCTCCCTTACTGCTTTAGAGAGAACTGATCCTTTACACAGGGTCCCTGCTTTTTCGTGGAATTTGTCAAACAGAATGGAAGCAACTTTTCCAACTGCCTCCCCAGAGTTTGCTGGTGCAGATATCCTTTTTTTTTTTTTAAAATGGGTAGCTGGCCATGATTACAGCCTAACCTGCTGAGGCAAATCATCCTGCTGCCGCCCCAGAGATTGCTGACACCATTTTTTTTTTTTAAATGGGAAGCTAGCCATGACGGCAGCAAATTGGCTGTTGGTTGCTTCCCTGTGCATTGTAATGCGTGTGTACTGCTTAATTCACTGACTCTGCTTGAGAAGAAAGGAGCAGAGCAGAAATGCAAGGAACCTTTTCTATCTACTTGCTGGGTCCTTGGGCTTTTTTTTTTTTTTTTTTTTTTTTACTTGTTGGGTCTGGTGAGGCTCTGCTTCCCTGGCCTCCCCTGACTGCATGGTACTGAGTACAGTACACCAAATGAATGCAGGTCAGGGGTCTCTCCTCCCATATCTGTTCATTGAAAATCTGGAAGGATCTCTAGTCCTCAACAGTTCTCAAGAGACCAGTCATAAATGTGGGTTGAAATAATTCAGAATCCTTGCCGGAACATTTAGCAGCAGGGTACTTTTGCACCAGGCAGTGAGGGTGGCTAGCTAGTCCTGCAAGTAGAGTCAATGAAATGATGTCCTCCCATGGACAGAAACAACCAAGGGCTAGAGAGCCCTTTTGTCTGTCATCCCATGGTCCTCTAGACCAGGGGTGCTCAAACTTTCAACTTTAGGGATGCTGTACCTTTAACAAGTGTATAGAAGAGAGAATTTCAGCAGGTGCAACTTATCATCCCACAGATAACAAGCTGCACTTGCTGAAATTATCTCTCCGACACAATTTTAAAGGTCCAGGATCCCTAAAGTTGAAAGTTTGAGCACCCCTGTTCTAGACAAACCAATCTGCATGGTGGGGCCAGGGGAGTGGGAGAAAGCAAAGCAGGGGAGAAGAGCCAGAGGAAATAAGAGCAGTTGCTTGTGCAAGCAGCCATAGCATGTCAGCAGCACAGAGGTGAACTAGTTAGTGCAAAGTAAGTAGGGGAGTAAATTGAGCATTACCTAGTCACATTCTCAGCGTTATGGCTAAAGCCATTCTCTTTTAAATACATTGAGGGGGAGTACTGGGGTTGTGTGCTTTCTTCTTTTTTAATTTCCTCTAGGACCCTACAATGCAGCTTCATAATAGCACAAAAAAAAAAAAAAAAAAAAAATTACCATGATAAAATCCCAGCATAAATGGTGCATAACATCTCCCAGGAGTGCACATCCTCAGGGATTCCACAGTTCATTTAGGAGCTGATCGGTGATGAATATATGGATGCTTCACCCTTATAAAAACATTAGGGGCATCTTTCATTCCAATTACACCAATGCAGTAATAATTATGATAGGAAACTTGCTCTCCAAAACAGATGGTGACAGGGCAGCAATTAAATGTTTTGCTCCATTTCCTTTCTCTTTTGTTATTATTATGGAAGCCTTTAGAGTTCCTTCATAAATATCCTCTTCTCATCTTAAAATAAATTATGCATTGCATCTAAGAACTCTTTGTTTATTTTGCAACTTGCATGGTTTGTCTTCAGCTGAATCTTGAGTTTTAGATATGTATGCGCATGTGTATGTGGGGGGTGGGGTAGAAATTTGGAATTTTGGTGGTTGAGATGAATGGCATGGAAACTAACAAGGAACCATATTGGAGGGTTTACACCTAAACAGCATGCATTAGCTCTAATCCTGAGCACTGAAGTCTTTTCCATGTACAGTCTGCTTTTTAATCCTTTTGTCTGTAGCCATGAGGGTCAGAAACTTGTTTAAAAAAAAACAGAAGCAGTGTTTATCAAAGGCCAGGTGAAGAGGAACACAAGTCCACCAGAATGGTCCTGATCATGCAGCTCAACAAATGCTCCAGAAAGCAACCCTCCCCCATAGCAAAAGGGATAAAAACAGAGGTTTGATCTAGTAAGGTGAAACATTTTTGTTTTGTCTTGTGAAGCTATGTGGGTCCCGAAAGAGCAGTGGTTCTCAAACTCTCCGGGAATTTGAGCCCCACTGTAATTAAGTGATTGCCTGGATCATGCCACTTTCGAGGGATGCAGAGGCTTTCCTGCACTCACCAAGGCTGCAGCAGGTTCCCAGTGGTGTGGGGAGCCCCACGCGAGCCTCCGCAGGGCTCCCCAAAGCAGGCAAACTGTCAAAATAATGATCATGACCCCATTCCGATTTCACAACCAAAAACTGGAAGTGGGTCGCAATTGTAATTTTGAGTGTCTGCATGCTTTGGGCGGCCCTGCGGAAGCTCACACAGGGCTCCCCACACCCCAGGGAGCCTGCTACAGCTTCTTGTGATGCAGGAAAGCCCCTGAGTCCCTCGAAGGCAGCGCGGTCCAGATGATCGATTCGTTCCATTCCCCCTCCCCCGCCCCTTAAGGGGGCAGAAGTCAGGGCCCTCAGGCTGGGGCATCACACTGCCCTAGTTTAAGAACCACTGCGACAGAGTATCATTTTAAAAAGTGGGTCCCAGTACTAAAAAATTAATGCTTTTTATGATGATCAGAAAATAATTCTAAAACTCTCTCCTAGAGTAGAGAGACAGGTTTGTTTGCCATGTCAGAGCAGAATGTGTTCCCCAAATGGTTTCTGGAAAAAATATATTTCCGAACAAAACTTTAATAAAACTTAAGGAATATCTTGACATCTTTTCAGAACATTTTGGTCCCTGCTGTCTATACTAACTGTATGACAAAGGCAAACATTTCACAGAGCTATCTCTGCCAAATCTCTTGTGTGAAATGTATTTCCTGTTAGATTTCTACTGATTTACCTGGAGGGACTGAAAACTCTGCAGAGTTCCTCCTGTGTCAAACTCCCTTCTACTTTTTCCCAAACTACCTACACTCTCACCATGCGTAGGTAGTTTGTGTACACTCTTGGAACCCATAGGCACAGAGCTTGTTCAAATATTACCTTCCCAGTGTAAGCGCTATTCTTCATGGTGGTGATCTCACATTCCCAAAGAGTAATGGCTCAAAGCTCTGTGCTGCGGACATAGACCCAAATGCGTGTAATGTTCACATGTCAGTATCACTGGCCCCCAGGAAAATGCATTGCCATTGTGTGATGCTGCAGACATTTGAGCAAATGTACACACAGTAAGGTCGGAGAGCTAGGTTGATGTAGTGGTTCTGTAGTTGAACTTATTGCTGGAAGATCCAGGTTCAAATCTCTGCTCAGCCATGAAGCCTCCTGGGTCCCCTTGGGCCAGTCACTATCTCTCAGCCTCACCACAGAATTGTTGTGAGGACAAAAGGAGGGAAGCAACCATGTACACTGCCCTGAGATCCTTGGAGGAAGAGTGGTATACAAATGTGGAAAACAAATAAATATATTTCAGTGTGATAGTGGGCATGCTGGTCAAATGAATGAACGAACGAACAGTATTTGTGTGCTGCGGATTGATGGACCAGTGGACCTTTTGTATATACATTAATATTGCATGTGTCAGGAAACAGACCAATATTTAAATGAGACACCAGCTACTTAGAGCTCTGCAAGGGCAAGTCTCTTTTCCACACATGGAATCATGTTTCAATTGGGCTGAAAAAAGCTCTCTACTGTTACTGTTTCTGCATAGTGGGGTGTCAAAGGGAAGAGCTTTTCAACAGTAATGCTGGGATTGGCCTTTGTGGAAAAGGTATTTCGCCAGTGGTACATGGACAGGCAGTTCTTCATGTTGTCATAGTGAGATAATTGCTGTCAATGTTAAGATGGCTCAAATATATTCAATTAGACCTCTTAGGCAGAACAGTTTGATTTGCCCTGTATCCTTTTCCCCAGGCAATCAGGTACAACTTCTGTCCTATTTCTGATGATGCATGAAATGGAATTGGGGTGAAGAATGGAAATGGAATCTCATCATTCAAGGGGGAAATGCAGCAGCTGGCCATTATATTGTGGGGAAACCGAAGAAGGGTTTCCAGTCTCTATTCTGGAGTATACACAGAATATATGTGAACTTTTTCATCTCTTTTTATAATCCTAGATAGGATTGGGCCAGAAAAGTACAATTGTATGCTTCTCTACTCAGAAATATGCTTGTCTACTCAGCTCCCATTGTCTTCAATGGAGCTTATTATCAGGAAAGGGTGCATAGGTTTGCAGCCTAAGAGCAAAACACCTCTATATTAAAAGCATGTATGATTGGGACAACCATATATATGTCAGATAAATGCTTCCCCTTTTGACCTATACAATCTGTATATATGGTCCATTTTGTATGAGTACGAGAGTGAAAACTGCCTTGTCTGCTGCCTTATCTTGCTATGTCCAGCTAAATTTAAACAGATTTCCACCCCCACCCGCCCAACTTGGCTTCGTTACTGGAAGTGAGCCAGGGAAGGAAAAAACAGCTTCAAGGAGCTGAGCATTGAGGGGAAGGCAGGAGGAGGATACTTTGCTCCTCTACCCAGTGGACTCTTTTGGCATAAATAGTAGACTGGCCTAAGCCCCACTTTATAGGCAAATGAGGCATGTACATGTTAAACAAATGGGTCTTAAACATTTAATTTCCCATTGACACTTGGTCCTGTGGATATATCTAGTGGAGATATATATATAGATATATATATATATATATATATATATATATATATATATATATATATATATATATATATCTCTAGTGGATATATCTGTGGATATATCTCCCAACACTCAACTTTCATGATGTCTCCTGGTTTTGGTGTTGTGTGAGGGTAAAGAGCATCTCTCTATCCACTCTGTCCATCCCCTGCATAATTCTGTATATCTCAATCATGTCCCCCCTCAGGCGCCTCTTTTCTAGATTGAAAAGCCCCAAATGCTGTAGCCTTTCCTCATAAGGGAGTTGCCCCAGCCCAGTAATCATTTTGGTTGCTCTCTTTTGCACCTTTTCCATCTCCACTATATCCTTTTTGAGATGTGGTGACCAGAATTGGACACAATACTCCAGGTGTGGCCTTACCATCTATTTGTATTTGTATTCATCCACAGTCTTTTAGAACACCAATTTAATCCTGTGACATTAAGCAATTGGCTATGATAATAATTTGAGGCTACAATTTCTCTTCTCAGCAAACTACGCAAGCCAAAGGGAGACCTAAAAGGAATGTTGCTCCTCAGTGTGGTACTGAGATGACAGGTCTTGCCTCAGACAAGACAGTCCTGCTTTCTTTCCGCATGAGGTTCCTCTGCTCTGCCCCAATCCCTAATATTTCTGAAGGTGTCCCCAACTCCTTATCACTTAATATTTTCTTTTTAATTGCTCATATTCTGAACATATATTAAAATGGACATGTGACATCCCAGTCCCACCAGACAATGGGTCATACAAATTGCCAAATTGTTCCAGGGTGAGCCCTCTCATATCAGAGAAGCATATTCATTTGTATCAATGAGTGGTACATATCATTAGTACACATCGTCTACAGATGTCTGGTAAAAGATGGTAAGTTGTTTGCTAAAATTGTCATTAAGATGGATTCACATGCAGCAGAGTCATACATTTTCAGAGGAACGTCATTTCGCTCAAATTGTGGGTGGTGATGGTGAGGGGAAGTTTTGGAAAGCCAAGCTGCCGCATTCACCTGTTTTTGATGCCACATCTGCTGACTCAATTATTTTCCTTGCTGCTAGGTTGCCTTTTTTAAAAGATCCTTCTGTTTCTCCTCCTCGTCAGACAGAAGGCATGGCTCCTAAGCCTTCATTTACTCCATTTTGAAGCCAAATCAGAGCGAGGGTAGATTGCACTGCTTCTTGCTCCTGGCCTCGCTCCAACTGGGCTTCAAGACAGACACCATCAGAGAGAGGACAGAATTAGAAAGCAATAATTCCTGTCTGGAGAGTAAGAGGATCAGAAGGATCTTTACTCCACCCCCCAAAAGTGCCCAGGAGCAAGGATGCTTAACAGCACTGTCAATTAAGTGGGGCAAAAACTTTAACCATATTTGCATCCTTCCCAACATCACTGAAATGCCTCCCCAACCTCCCATATGCTAATGGGGATGTGAATTGGGGGGGGGGGATTTCAACTCAGTATTGACTCAGTTTCTATCAGAAGAGAAAGTAACACAAAGCTGGCAAATCATTATGGAGTTCTAGCAAAGAATGTAACAAAATAAAATCACTGACATTTATTATTGACTTAGATAAACAGCAAAGCAACCCAAGAATTTGGGGGGAAAATCCCACATACAATCTATTTTTATCACTAATTAGCAAGAAAGAAGTGGTTTTCCTTTCTCTTTAAAAAAATCCTCCACATTAATATTGTCTTTTTCCTCTTTGTTGCAGCAGAAATGGTTTCAAATACAACGTCTTTTAAGTGCTATATTTAATGCCATGTCTTCAGCATCCTGAGCAAGAGCAATCTACTCTCCACCCTTTTGCTGATTCTCAAAGGACAGTGCTGCCATTTGAGCTACAGGAATACTGATGGTTTGGTCAGGTTAGGCACAGCAAGCAATCCTTCTGCATGGCAGCAGAGATGGCCACCCTAGCATTGCCATTCGCCAGTCGGGATTGCAAAGACGGCAGCGGTTGTACGGAGAAAGGATGGTTGTTTTTCTCTCTGCTTGCTCATCCCAAATCCATCTGTTTATTGTACAACAGTGGCAGAAAAGTCATGAAGAATGAATCAGGGGCTGATGTCATCCTAAGAAATGGCATTTCAGCTTTCATTACCAGAATACCTCCAAGAATTAAAGCTGATTTGCATTGATATTTGCCGTGTGAATTATTAAAGGGTTTCTTTTCCCATACCTCTACTCCCCTCCCTTCCTCTTTCCCCAGGCTTCAGTACTATAGTCGACAGCTACTGTGACAATTTAACTATCTCACTGGGGAGAAAACGGGCTTGCTATTGGCAGCTCCTGGGCTTAGGAACTGGTGGCTGATATGAGAAAAAAATGTCTTATATTTCTGCATATCTAGTAGAACAGAAGGTAAGAGAAGGAAGCAAAAGTCTGCCTTTGGAAAGAAATATTCTTTACCTTCTTGCATCCATCTTCCAGTTGATGGCAGAATAAAAGCATCATTTTGGACAAAAGGGAAGAAGTGTCCTCTCAAAATGTGAACAGGGTTCAACATTTTCATAACAGATGGTTCCATAATACAAAGTAGTGAACCCAAGAGCAAGAGCCCTGGGAAAAACAATGGCCCCAAACATTAACACATGTCCCTAAGCAAATTTCTCAGTTTGTCTCCTGCTGAGCCTGATGCAGGCCTTCTCCCCAGCTCAGGTCCTTTGAATCTGCTGGTGACATCCTGCTCTAGAAGTCCCAGTACACTGCTTCCGTCACCTCCACTTTGACATGACCCCAGGCTACAATTTCAAACTATCCAGGCTTCAACATTAACTACTCTCATCCACTCGCCCACATAAATATCAAGAAACTGCACTGAAAAGCTTCAGCCGGGAAGGTTAATCCTTCTTGCTTTGAATTCTCTATTGCTTTACTTTATCGGGGATAGCACAACCGTAACCTGAGTTGGTGCAGCTAGTCCACATGGTCTGAGCTGTATCTGAGAGGTCTCCTCAGGGTAAGGGAATATTTCCACACTCAGATCACTGGCAAAAGTCCAAGCGGCCCTCTGTAAGGCAGCCTGGCACAAGAAGGAGGTTAGGATACAGTGGAGGTGGCCTCTGCCGATTCCACCCCCTCCTGAGCCTGATCTGTATAGAGCCCTACTTGAACTTTGGGAATGATGTAACTGTTGGCAGGGGTGGGGCAGGAGAGGCTCAGATTGTGCCACAATGATTGTAGCAGATGGGGACACTCCCACCTGGGGGAGTAGCACTGGCTTCTGGCAGGGTCCAGGAGGCTCGCAGCCCCCTCTACGACCCTCCCCGGGGCTGCACAGAGCTCTGATCAGGGAGGCGGGCTTCCTAGACCCTGCCAGCCAGAATGCCCTCCCCCAGGGAAAGTCAAAAGCCCCTGGGTCCCCACCCTGCTGTGGTCACTGCAGCATTGTCAGGGCACCTATTCCTGGGCCACTGTCCTTCAGGAGGAATGGCCAATTTCCGGTTCCCCTGGTGGGTCGCAACCCACCGGTTTGGGAACCACTGGTATAGAGTCTTTCCTTTTAGTAGGACTTTATTCCCACTTCTAAACATTATATCTTATAATATAAGATATTCAGCATATATTGGGGACTGAATATATATATTCAATATATATTCAGCATATATTGGGGACTTTCCATATTCTGTGCAGGTCCTGCATTCTGAATATGAAAGGTACAGAGAGGACCAATAATGGAGACTTCCTGCAGTCCATTTACAAAGCAATTAACATTTGCTTAAATCCAGTGCACCATGCAGAATATTGGATGAATTCTCTTTTAATATTAGGAGAAATTACTAGATAGCAATGAAGAGTGAAACGCCAACAAGCAGGAAGATCAAACACTCCATAAGATATGCCCTTCACAGTAAAATTATGTCTTGGAAGTTAGCCGATTGCAAGTACATAACTTAATTACAATGGGAAAAAAAAATGGGACATATTTCCAAGCACACCTCAGTGGCTGGCACATTTACACCTAGTACTGACAACAACAGAAGGGAACAGCCCGGCTCTTCAGAATTCATTGGAGGAAACAGTCTCACTTCCTGGCTCAGCTCACCATTGGCTTGCTTCCCTCCTTCCGCCCCTATTTATTCTTGGCAGCATTTTTCTCTCTTGCTTATTGTTATTGCTGTTTCCATCGGGGACAAGATCAAGCCACAAAGCACAGTTTGGGATTTTATTTTTTTTCTATTATTAATAATTATAATTCTTATGCATATCAGCTTGAGCATGATGAGCATCTGTACTATAAATATAAGACAGAGGGACATATCAGACAAGTTCATATCCTGCCCCTCTTAGGTTGCTTCAGAGCAGTTGCTTTTGTTGGCAATTTTTTTTTTTGAAAGGCCTCTGTACCTGATAGTTGTATCAGGCATAAATACAACAGGTATAGGTTTTCCTTGCATGCAGAAATAGTGGTGAGCGAAGCTAGACTTGCTGACAAACCCAAGGGATAAACTGGAAGGGATAAACTGGAAAGTTCGGCTCACAAATTGATAATCCTCTCTCTGATTTAAGAGTAACTGAACTAAGATAATCACTAACTGTTCCATTCCTATCATTTGCTCTTCTCATTTCTGTCTGTGTTTCCTGTTTAATTTCACCGTATTTCTTGCTCTAGATACTTCAGTGGCAGCATTAAGCTCCTCTGACACCTTTGCTCCCAAGTATGTTGTCAAATGTCCTCTTTTTAAGTGGATGGACTCCCAATCTCAACACAGTCTGGACTTGATTCAGTGTCCCTCACTAATCTGAATAGAACTTGATGCAATCCCCAGAGGAAACCACATATGAAGAGGAGATATTTATGTATATTTTGGGTCTGTCTTAAGTAACTGATACGTTAAGTCGCTGTCAAAATTTAAAAGAAGAAGAGGAAGATCTACCCAGTAGCTGAACAGGAACATCAACACTAAAAATATCTAGGAGTTGGGTAGTTGCCCTCAGAAGTTGAATTTGCACTGTTTTTGCTACATTCCCTAAGAAATAACTATTTTTGCTAAAATGTAACTGGAAGGAAGTATATTTACGGAAATTATATTCCTTAGAGACTGAGAAAAGCAAATGATACAGTTCAGGGCCAGAGTTAGGATAACAGTGACGTAAAAGACAGTTACTTATCTATGTGGATGTGCGGTCCTAAAATTGGAACCTTCTCAAAAGAAATATGATGGTGATTAGAGCTGTGATAGACAACAGATTATCTCAGCACTGTAATTTTATTAGGAACCATTCCATTCTAGCTAAAAACCAAAACCAAACAGGACCATTGTAATTAAGCATGGCATTTACTGGTCAGTATAAGAATGTGCATTGCCATTGAATGGGGAAAGCATTTTATGAAGCCATCAACATCCTCAACCTTTTGTACATGTTATCTGCCATATTTGTATACTGACACAATTCTTCTCCATTCAATACTGAGAAATGTAAAATTTAATAAAAGCCAGTGGAATCTGTGTTATTGTCCTAATGGTTGTCCCAGGTGGTTATTGCATATATCCTTCCCCGATTGCATATTTCTCTGTGCGATTTTTCTGTCAGCATTTTTTTATGAGCTGTTAGTAAAAAAAAAAAAAGCGCCATCTATGAAAAAGATGGCAACAACCCCTGTCAATGGTGGGTGGGAAAGCACAACAAATCACATAGGCTGGTCTCGGCTTTTCAGCATGGGATATAGCTCATTCTTATGTAAACACAGGTTCGGTTTTCTGACTGTCATTCTAAGTATACAGGTGTGTGCCCCTTAACAACCTTCCAGCCAGCGACAGGTCACATATGCAACAGCTGCCGATGGTCAGGAGGTCGCACCCATCAATCCTCCAAAGCTGAGGAGAGCTCTGCTCCCCTCGCCTATGGAAGCTTTTCTGAGCCTCCCAGAGGCAGCACGCTCTGCATGTTGCCTCTGCGAGGCTCAGAATGCCAGAATCACCTGAGAGATGTGATTTCCAGTTTCCTGGAGGAAACCAGAAGTCATGTCTCTCGCATGGTTGGGGCACTCTGAGCCTTGCAGAGGCAGTGCACAGATGCACATTGCCTCTGGGAGGCTCAGAAAAACCTCTGGAGGCACAGAGAGCAGAGCTTCCACTCACTTTTGGAGGCTTCACATAGCATCAAGCACCGCCTGACAACAGGGATGCCGCTCCGCAACCCTGTCGTTAAGCGGCACACAACTATATATGGGTCAGACAAAACACAAAGGTGATACAAGCCAGGTGAACCACCAGAGCCACACTTCCACACATTACATTCTTGGTAGACACCCAAGACTATTTAAGCAAAGTCTCTAACAGCTGTTTGAAAAAAAGCAGATATCCTACTGCTATAGTCCTGGGAGACTGGCTGTAACCCTCTGTTGCATGAATTTAAGAACATAAAAAGAACCCTGATGATCGGGTCAAAAGTCCATCTAGACCAGCATTATGTTTCCAATACTAGTTAACCAGACACTCCTGGGAAGCGACGAACCCTTTGTATTGCCATGAAGAAGACTTGAAAGCAGTTATTTTTCCAGTTTATGACAAATGCTGTAGGGATATACAAGGTGAACCAAAAGTAGGTGGACAGTAGGTGGAATAGGGTTTGTGTTAGGGTTATACTATAATGATGGTGTTCATTATAACTATGGTGTTTGTGTTATATTATATTACATTTTATAACTAAATTTATTTAAATTTAATATTTTTTTCTTTTCAGATAGTTCAGTTAACCCATAATGGCAAATAATTTAAATACTGATGCAAGAAAATGTTATCATTTACTGTCCACCTACTTTTGGTTCACCCTGTCTAATCAGAAATCTTTCCTAATGGATTGCCCCATGGGTCAAGTTAGTACCACTGCCCTTTCCAGGGTAACCAAACTTTAAACTATCCAGAGGGAGAATTAAATGGTGAATGGGCCCGGCAGGCTCTTCAGTCATTGAACTCTCACTAACATCTCTCAAACCCAAACAGAGGGGGAAAAGAAACAAGGGGGGGGGGAAACCAACCTGTTTTCCTCTTTGCACAAGAAAGAAACAGTCTATAGAGACTTAAGGCTGCAGGTAAGGACTAGCTATTGGCACCATCCTAGAAGCCAATTTGGTGGTTTAGAAAGGCTCAATTCAAACTTATTATTAGAAGGGCAAGGCCTTTTCTTTTTGTCTGGCACTAGTGATGGGTTTCCCTTATTGCGATAATGTCTCTGCAGTGACAAAGACGGCTGATTGTTAGATGAAAAGAGTCACTCACATGGAAGCAGAAAGTACTGGCGTCGAGAAGGAGTCTGGCACAGACTAATATAGATGGTCCTTGGATACTTTGTCAACACATTGAACTTACCATTTTTCTAGCAGTTCTGTGCACTAAAACACTCTTGATGCATCATAGAGCAGGAAACTATGTAAAGCATTTTGCATACAAGACCATTCATGCTACGGACCAAAGTTTCCTACCGGTAGGGGTGAGGTGTCTCCAGGTGATGACAGGTTCAGGGCGTCCATTTGCCATACACACCAGGGTCACATTACTACCTTCATTCACAGTGACATCTGAAGAGATGTTCGAGATCTTTGGTGGAACTATGGAAGCAAAGAAAGGGTGGACAATGTTAGCTCATCATGAATGCTCAGCGTTTCCATCTTCTGAGGAACATGCTTCAAAATGCTGAAATAAAGTATTGGAGATAAAGATTCAGATACCCATGCTGTCCTAGGGCTGATGCTAGGACCTTCCATTATGGAGGCAATCCATATCTTAAAATTTGGATAGTAGCAAACAGCTGGAAAGAAGTGAAATGGTGATCTATTTCAAATGGAAAAGTGGCAGATGGGAAGAGAGAGGAATGAACCTAACCTCACTCCTTTTTACCACCTGCCTTCTTTCATCATCCATTTTTTTCCTAGACAGGCTCCAAAACTAGGATGCCAGGATGGTGTAGTGGTTTGGAAGTTGAACTTAGACCTGGAAGATCCAGGTTCAAATCTCTGCTCAGCCATGAAGCTTCCTGGGTGACCTTGGGCTATCTCTCAACCTTACCTACATCACAGGGTTGTTGCAAGCACAAAAGGAGGAGTGGAACTATGTACGCCACTCTGAGCTCCTTCAAGGAAGAACAATATAAAAATGTGAAAATAAATAAAGGAGAAATAAATACAGCCAGGAAAAAAGAGGCTTGGGGCAAAATATTTTAACCAGGTTGGACAGAGATAAAAGACTTGGGCAGAAAAAAGTTTGAGCACCCCATATTCTGGTGTCCCTCTTGAAATTATCCACCCCACCGTTTCACAGCTCTTCAAGTTTCACAAGCCTTCTAAGATCAGGCATCTGCAGATATAACATCTATTGGTCCCACAAATCTAAAATTGGAGAGCCTGTATTCATGAATGTGAGAATGCAGTTGCTCAGAGGATTTTAATATATCTACATACCACACAGTTTCAATTTGTACATAAGATTGCAGGATCTTCTTTGGCATGACAGGAAGCGGAATTTGCTGTGAAATTCCCCCTACGATGCATATTTTTGCTTCAGAATTTGAGCTTCTACTTCAAAGAGTCCTTGTGATTCCACAAATAATCCTGAAAATGTGAACTGAGTGCAAACCAATGCAGTGTGTTGTGCCAGTACTATATTTAGCCGCAGTGGTACAGCTGAGTAAAGAAAATGTATACAATATTTGCTTGGCTCTTTGGATTTTGCCAGAGCCATGAGTCAGCTTCCAGAGCACAAGTAGAATACAAGAGCATAGAGGAAACTGAATGGCTTTGATTCACTATGGAGCCCAAAATAACCACCCAGTTGAATCATCTTAAGCAGGAACTTCTTAGATGAATCTCATGCTTCAACCTGTTTGGTTGTTTAGTAGCTAGAACTTTCACTGTGCAAGTAAAAAGTTTTCATTTTCCATTTCATCACACACATGAGCATTATAGTCCTTTAAAGGTTAAGCTACAATACATAAACTAGCCTTTATGGTACCAGAAGACTCTATTATGTTTGCTGCAATGGACTAACATAGCTACTGATTGGAAGCTGCTTTCCACATAATTTGACCCAATCACAGAAAGACTCTCTATGACCACTTTACACAGCCTTAGTGGCTGCTGGCTTTAGCATACAAAGTCTTGGTGTCCAGAGCACTGTCAAAGTGGCTTTCAGTAGTCTTTACTACATAAGAGTTGTGCATTCACATGCATGTGAAATATAAGCATATAAAGTTCATATGTTTAAATGCCTTAGGCCCAGATCCTAAGCCACTTTCCAGCCACTGGCATAGCTGTGCCAAAGGGATGTGTGCTGCATCCTGCAGCTGGGGGGCACTCATGGAGGCCTCCTCAATGTAAGGGAATGTTTGTTTCCTTACCTAGGAGCTGCACTGCCTTTATGTCGGTGCTGGAAAGTGGATTAGGATTGCGCCCTTAAACTGAATCAGAACATTAGTCCAGGGGTCTCCAAATCCCGGCCCGGGGGCCAGATGGGGTCCACGGCAAGCCTCTGTCCAGCCTGCAGCCAATCTCTTGTCCCCTGAAAGCCCCTGGCCCACTTTGCTGAACATGACTAGGACTATACTCTGATTGCATCTGGAGGGTGTTCTAAGGGCAAGAGAGTTTGAATGAATGAGCCCATTCATTTATTTATTCACGCATCTAAGTTACATCTCTAATTTATTCGTATAAATTTTATATTTAAATTTTTTCCCGGCCCTCAAAACCATGCCAGACATTTAATGCGGCCCTCTGGCCAAAAAGTTTGGGGACCCCTGCATATGTCTATCAAGGCGAATATAGTGAATGCTGACTTGCAGGAGCCTTCTAGGATTTTCAGGCAGGGATCTTTTTCAGTCCTACTTGAGATGTTGGGGACTGAACTTGAAATTTCTGCCTGAAAGGCATGTGCTCTATCACTGAGCGGCAGTACCTCCCATAAATACCCCCCCCCCCCCCGCTCAGAGATTTAACTTCTATGACCTATGATAGGGGGCTGAAGCCTGAAGAATGGCAAACCTAGCCACTCCCACTGCCAATTTAACATTTAAAGACAAAGCAAAGGATGAACAAAGGATAGCAATTTATCAAGGGCAGAGACCAGAAAACAAAAACTGAAGGTGGTAAACAGCAACAGTTGGAGTGTATATATTTGTGGTTTTATGAGTAGATATCTGTGAGTTCCATTTTTAAGCCTGCTTCCTTGTTGATTGGAATTTTCTGCCTTCTACCTTTGGAATTCTAATACTGAGCAATAATCACATCAGATGGTCAGAAAGTAATTTTTTTTCCAAGGTGAAATTGGTTAATCCAGTTCTAGCTTGGATTTTTAAAATTCACCTGCAGTGTGTGGCATTGTGTTTTTACATGACATACCTTGCCATATTTTCTCCATTCATTACTTTTCTGCAGTGCACCAGTTCTTCCCTTGTGACTGTAAGATGCTGACAGTTTCAAACTCAGAAGGGGACTTTGGCAGTCACCTTATCCTTGCACCACTGGTGTAGATACATAGGTTCAGAAAGGTCTTGGCAACATTGTAATACCAGTTCCAGTCCGATGGTGGAACCTGGCAGCTCACACAGAATGTTCTGTTCATGTCAGATGTTCAGCTATTGCATGATCAAACATTTGCAATGTGGGTCTATAAATAAGATGTCTGCCAACTGTAGGGTGCACTTATGGATGGAAGGTCTTGTGTCACATGACAGAGCTCATTGGTACCTTCAACTCTATGAAGCATCAACAGCCTGACTGTACAGGCAATTACACCTCTCGGCAGCAAAGACTGCACAATCTGATTGATGCAACCTGTGGGTTTGTGCAAGTGTCAGCACAACCAAAGAACAATGCATCATTGGCTAGAAGATACAGTATACTGCATGCTGAATACTAATTTCAGAAATCTGGTTCCAGTCTGGGTGTAAGAAGAGCTCAAGGAAACTTCATGCTGCTAAAGGACTGAATCCACAGTGAATCCAAAGTGCTCCTCCTTCCACCTTTGGTTATCACACTACATGCTCCAATGATGGAAAAAGCTTTTGAGGTCAGCCATTTGTGGCATTTTGTCTCAGAAGAAGACCAGGGCTCTGACGGCAAAGCTGAATCATGGGTTGTCCACGGGCATCAAAGTGAGTACAGCATCGTAATGATAGATGATACCAGCTTATTGACAAGGCTGTGCATAAGCTGGCAGGCAACCAGTTCCTCCCATGACACCTCTAGCAAATCTCAAGCTCCTGGTTTCATGACAGAAACAGCTCACATCAATGTAAATAATGAAAAGAATGAGATACAAAAACATACTAATGTCCCCTGGTGCAATCAGGGCTGCACTCAAGATGAAAGCAAGTGATTTGTTTCCACAAAACATTAGCATGGCTCCTCAGCACCAATGGCACTTGTAACAAAGGGGGGAAAACAGATACAGGCAAAACAGCTGCTGCATGACACATATACTTTATACAGAAAAGCCGTCGCTTCGGAATGGCTCTCTTGACACCTCCTGGTTTAACACAAACACATCTTGTGGGGTGTCAACATCTCTCGTGCCCTGACTTTATGGACAAGCTGCACTCTGGCAGAGCACTGGTAGAGAGGCCATAGAGGCCCATTGTGTGCTGGAGGATGGAGGAGTACCTGCCAACGACAATAAGTTGGTGGCAGGGGCAGGACGGGGCAGGGGGGAATGGAATGGAACAGGGAAGGGAAAGAGGCGTGTCAGGAGGAAGGAGGGGGTGGCAACCAGGCAGGATCTAGCACAAGCTTTTTGGCACAGCTGCATCAGTGGGGGAGGGAAGGTAGGATTGGGTTATTAGTCATGTCCTCCCTCAGACATCTTTCTAGACTGAACAGCCCCAAACATTGTAGCCTTTCCTCATAAGGGTTCCCACAAATAATATTAGAGCACAATCCTAAGAACATTTGCACCTCCTTAGGAGAATGCTGCACTGGTGCATGGAGATGCATGGGACTGTGGAGGCCAACTCCAGCCTCCATGGCGGCAAAGGAAGGTAAGTTCACACCAGCCAAATTTGGCCAGTGCATGGAGGCGTGGGGAGGGCAGGGAGGAGGCATTTTGGGGCAGGTGGACCAGTGAGTGGGTCGGCAGAGCAGGAGGTAGGGCCAGGATCTGGCAATTTTGCTGGATCCTAGCCCTGTTCCCAGGTGGTGGAAAGCAGCTCCAGGCTGCTCTGTTCTGCTTGGATCTGCACTTCCTCTTTAGGTGGCGCAAATCCAAGTAGACCCATTGGGGCTGCTGCAACTCTCCCTGGGGTAAAGGGATTTTCCCCCCCCTGCTTCAGGCCAAGCCTCAGCCGGCCAAAACTTGCACTAGATACAGTGCAGTCCTGCTGGCCGGCCTGTTTTAGCGCAAGTGGGGATTGCACTGTTAGTTGCTCTCTTCTGCACCTTTTCTGGTTGTCCTTTTTGAGATGCGGCAACCAGAACGGGACACAATATTCCACATGTGGCCTTACTGTTGATTTGTGCAATGGCATAATAATATTGGCCATTTTATTCTCAATCCTTTTTTTTATTATCTTGAGCATGGAATTGGCCACCTTCACAGGTGGTGCACACTGGATCAACACTTTGATCGAACTGTCCACTACCACCCCTGTTTTGTTCTCAGGTCCATCAGTTCAGAACCCATCTGTGTATATGTGAAATTTTGATTTTGGGCCATTTTTCTGCCCATTCCCACAGTTTAGAGAAATCTTTTGGGATTCCACCACTTGGAAAAGTCTAGTGTCTAATTCAGGGGTGTCCAAAGTTTTTGGCAGGAGGGCCACATCTTCTCTCTGACACTGTGCTGGGGGCCAGGGGAAAAAAAGAATTAATTTACATTTAAAATTTGAATTAATTTACATAAGTTTACATAAATGAATATATTAAAGATGAACTTATATGAATGAATGAAAGTCTTGCAATAGCTTAAGGCCTATAAAAGGCTTTGCACGAAGCAAGGCTGGCCTTTCCTTTGCTGCCGCTACTGCATCACAGACATGAAACAACAAGCAGTGGAGGGAGCCCTCATCCCACAGCTCACATGAAAGGTCTAACAGTCACCCTCACGCTGATAGCAGTTGTGTCTGGCCAGTGTGGGCTCCAACAAATATCCAGAGGGCCAGAGGCTCATTGGAGACTGTGGGCTCCCTGAGGGCCGCATTGAGAAGCCTTGAGGGCCACAAGTGGCCCCAGGGCCAGGGTGTGGGCACCCCTGGTCTAATGTATGAACTAAGGCTTCTGTGGTCAGAATTGTTACCAAAAGAGAAATTTATTTGTGGGTTCTCAGGCCATGTTCAAGAAGTTTAAATAATTTCCTGATATTTCACCCCAACTATGTGGGGCTTTCTCAAGAGAATGAAATAACTATAAGGATACTCAAAAAATTCAGAACAAAGTATCACACTCTACTGCCTCATATATAAAAAAAATTACAGTAAGTATCCTAGCCAAAGATTACTGCAGCATCCAGGTTATTTGCCTGTGTGAATGAGTATCAAACATTACCAAAAAAACTGACTTAGGATTTACATCAGCTGAAATACAATGGCTTTCAACTAAATCTATTTACATATTCAATTCTGAATAATCATGTCTGAACCAAGTTCCTCTCAAACAATCTCTCCCCCCCCCCTTACAGACACCAAAAAGCAAAATGCTCTCCGTCCCATTCACATGTTGTTTCCCAACTACACTTCTGGATTCTGGCCTCCCATCATCCTCTTTGAAGTTCTTCTTCTGCCACTTCTTGGGTGAGGAAAATGAGTAATGTAGCTCTTTGGAACCCTCAACCACACAGGGAAAGCGCAAACCATTAAAACCTCCATCTGAAAGAAGGAGTTTATTGCCATAAAAGGCTCCACAGGAACTTCCCAATTAAACCTTGAGAGTTGTAATTTCCTTGTCCCCAGCTCCTAATTAACAACATTTTGCAACAAATACAAAGAAACTAATCAGCCCCCAGGTGAAGATTAAAGGGAGGGGGACATGCTGGCCATCACACAGACATACACACACATGCACCTTGAGCAGTGTAGAGCTGACATCTTGCCTGCTACAATTAGCAGTCCTTTCCTAGGGCAACTAATTGGCAGCAAATTGGTCTCATTAGTCATTGTTAAGTTAAAGTGAATAGAGGAGTCTGAGAAAGGAGGAAAGGGGATTTAAAGAGGGGGCTGAACTGATAAATAGGGCTGAGTGCCTAATTTCCCTCTTCTCCTCTTGAGCTGCAAGGCTAATCACTGCTCTTTACACCTAAAACACGAAACAGCAGGATCTCACTTCTGTCCATACTGGCAACAATATAAGCAAACTCTCTAGCACTCTGGACAAAGCATGCCCTAATGTTCGCCTATTTTCTGCTTAGTTTTCACCTACTATGAACTTAGGCACTTCTGAGGCTTCTGTGATGCCTCAGCATCCTGAAGGGGCTGCTGAGTCATTCAAAGGCAGACTTCATGTTTACCTGATTATGCCGCTTATTGTTTGAGCATCTTTGATTTCTCCTACTGATCAGTAAACAATTTGACTTTGAGCCAGTTCACTGGATGGCGAAGCCCACCTGATGTGCCAGAGGGGGAAATTTGGGAAAGCAGGTGATACAGTCCCACAGGTGAAACATGGTTATTGACCACAGATTAAAAAGGGGGGGGGTCATGCACACCCTTTGCACATATGACCAGGCTCAACATTAGAAGCATCTGGTACTTCAGGGGGACACACCTGCTCATCTGGCTGCAAGTGTTGGGGCTAGGACCAGGCCCTGGAACCACAGGAATAAATAGGGTAGAGAAAGTAAGACTGTACATTGTACAGTGTTTTTGTTTTACTTGCCACTTGCATTGAAACATCCTTGCCAACTTTTGCTGCCTGCTCCTTTTTCTCCTTATGCTAATTGATCAGTGCTTTCTTCTTCAGATCCTGTGCATCTTTTCTTCGATTGTTTTGATTTTTCAGCCTGTCAATACATTTCTTTTTCTTTTACTGTTTACCTGCCTGGTCTCAGTTCACTTGACAGGGAGTGGGTTGCCACATTGCCCAAATGGCTTGTGTTCTGCTGCTGGTTGGTTTTAAGGGGATCCCCTGAATTGTGGGGCTCTCTGCTTGGGAGGATGATTTTCCCCAAGGTGCCTTCCTTCTCTCTAGCTTTGGATGGTAGCAGCAAAAACTACCTTTGGCTAGTCCAATTCCAGTTTATGCAGTAAAAGGGATGAAATGGGGACTAGGAAGGTCAGTACTTCTGCTAACTGCTAGGAACTGCACCCACTTTATTCTCCACCTTTGCTTACAAATGCTAATGTCTATGAATCACTTTTAAGATGTAAAATGCTACATAAGCATTCAATTTAAATTTTGCATGAAAACTTCTTGTATTTTTTTTGTAAGATCAGCTCACAGGAAAACAAAAGTACCAGCTATGCAGTTAGTTACTAAAACTAGACTTTCTTAGAATATAGAAATGCTTACATGTTTCATAACAACATGACTCTGATTTCAACTACCTGTTTTACATTTTTCTTTAATGTAAAATAAAGGTTTCAGCAGGAGGGGTGTAAGTAGACAGAGGAAGCAATTTTCCACAGCTAAATTGGGGCTGTATTAAACTAAAGGAGGAAGTAGAGACAACAAAAATTGGAAACAGGTGAGGGATCCCAGGTGGGACAACTGTGAACCAAAGTTCTTAATGTGTTTGCATTATGTTGTTTCTAAAATGGTTGCTGCAATGAAGCACAATATTTATTCATTTCATTTATTTACCCTCTCTCTGCCAAAGCATGTGCGACAAAAATCCTTGAGTGTGTACCCCCATTTTTGTCTACTTTGAACTTTTCTAACATAAAAGCAGGTAAGGCATCTTCCTGCAGTAAGTCTTGTTTTTTTGAATCCTTCGCCATTATAGAAGGGCCACATGACATCCCAGATAAGTACTATGTGAACTTGTTGTCTTCATGTCTGGGATGCCCCAGAAACTAAGGATGCTGGCCAACCCTCCTGCTGAGATTGGCATGTGCTCACTGAGTGGGCAGCCAAACAACCTGACTAGTAAAGCGGTAGGATGGCAGTCCCCATGTGACCACTCTTCCAATTGTCTAATCCCATGGCATCATCAAATCTAGGTTTTTTAAGGACATGCACAGAGCTGCTCTTCATTGTCTCTAGTCTGTCATTGAAGGGTCATGTCCACACGTTAACAAACAGTTCACTTACCTCTCAAAAAGAGGTGTAGGAAATGAACTTGTTCCCCTTTTCTTGGACTCTGTGAGTAGCTTAGGATAATGTCCAACAACTTGTGTTTATGGATTTTATTTTGTTTCCCACTAGCTGTTTGAGCTCTGTGGCCATTTTGCCAAATTCTTTTTAGGGGCAGCACTGTTTGCCCTTTGATCTGTGTCTTAGGGTGCAATCCTAACCCCATGTTAGTGCTTTCTAGCACTGACATAAGGGCAATGCAGCTCTGAGGTAAGGGAACAAACATTCCCTTACTTTGAGGAGTCCTCCACAGGATGCAGCACATGTCCCATTGGCACCGCTATGCCAGTGCTGGAAAGCACTGACATAAGGGGTTAGGACTGCGCCCTTATATATTCCTCTAAAAAGAATGTCTGTGTGTGTGTGTTTAAAATCATCATCGTCATCATCACCTTTCCTTCTCGGTTATTTTGAGAGCTGTTATAATGACAGCTCACATTTTTCCCAGTAACTCCCAGTCTGACCAGCAAGAGAAATGGGGGACAGAGTAAGGAAAGAAGAGTTGACATTTACTACTAGGTGCTATGCTTGTTTGACTTCTACCAGTCAAGACAGTTTAGCCATTGTATAGCAATGGCTTACAAACTAAGAGACTACGAATGGAGAAAAAGAAATAGGGAAGAGGAGAATACACATGTACAAACTACCACCCACTATTATATAATGCAGTTGCATTACACACTGGCCAAGTAGAAAGGTCATTGCAGGAGACAGTTCTGGGAAATGAGGAGCTAAACAGCAGTCGGTCTGAGCCAAGGCAATGGAAGGAGTGTTGCTCTCTAATTTCCCGGGTTGGGAACTCAAATCAATGGACTTGAGTCGCGAAAATGTGTGATTTTGGGTGACTCGGTGGCTCATGAGTTGCGTGTGCGGAAGACTGAAAAAGACACAAGTCAGAGCCCCCCTGACTTGGCACTCATCCCCACACATGCTGACTTGATTCTGCCTTTGTCTGGGGGTGCTTGCTTACTATTTTTGTGGCACGGAAAAATACTCCAGGTGTGGTCTTACAATCGATTTGTACAATGGCATAATATTAGCCATTTTATTCTCAATACCTTTTCAGAACCCATTAGCCTATATGTGAAATTTTGATTTTTTTTGCCCTAATGTGCATTACGTTCATTTACACTGAAACGTATTGAGAACAAAACAGCTAATATTATAATGCCATTGTACAAATCGATGGTAAGGCCACACTTGGAGTATTGCATCCAATTCTGGTCACTACATCTCAAAAAGGACATAGTGGAAATGGAAAAGTAGAGCAATTAAAATGATTACTGGGCTGGGACACCTTCCTTATGAGGAAAGGCTAAGCATTTGGGACTCAGTCTAGAAAGGAGGCAGGGGGGACATGATTGAGACATACAAAATTATGCATGGGAAGGATAGAGTGGATAGAGAGATGCTCTTTTCCCTCTCATACAATACCAGGAACCAGGGAACATCCACAAAAATTGAGTGTTGGGAGAGTTAGGACAGACAGAAGAAAATATTTCTTTACTCAGCGTGTAGTTGGTCTGTGGAACTCCTTGCCACATGATGTGGTGAAGGCATCATGCCTAAATGCCTTTAAAAGCGGATTGAACTAATTTCTGTAGGAAAAGTCCATCATGGGTTACAAGCCATGATGTGTATGTGCAACTTCCTGATTTTAGAAATGGACTATGTCAGAGTGCCATAAGCAAGGGAGGGCACCAGGATGCAGGTCTCTTCTTGCCTTGTGTGCTCCCTGAGGCATTTGGTGGGCCACTCTGAGATACAGGATAGATGGGCTGATGGCCTGATCCAGTGAGGCTGTTCTTATGTTCTTATGCCATTTTGTGGCCCATTCTCCAGTTTGGATAGAACTCCTCACAATTTTTTCTGATCTTCACCACTCAAATAAGTTTGGTGTTGTCTGCAAACTTTGCCACTTCACTGCTCAACCCTGTCTCCAGGTCATTTATGAAGAGGCTGAAAAGCACTGGTCTCAGGACAGATCCTTGGGGCACACCGCTTTTCACTTCTCTCCATTGTGAAAACTGCCCATTGACACCCACTCTCTGTTTCCTGGTCTTCAACCACGTCTCAATCCAGGAGAGAACCTGCCTTCTAATTCCCTGATTGTGGAGCTTTTTCAGTAGCCTTTGGTGAGGGACCATGTCGAACGCCTTCTGAAAGTCCAGATATATAATGCCCATGGGTTCTCCCGCATCCACATGCCTGTTGACCTTTTCAAAGAATTCTATAAGGTTCGTGAGGCAAGACTTACCCTTAAAGAAGCCATGCTGATTCTCTCTCAGCAAGACCTGTTCGTCTATGTGTTTTGAGATTCTATCTTTGATGAGGCATTCCTCCATCTTACCTAGAACAGACATTAGGCTGGCTGGCCTGTAATTACCCGGGTCCCCTCTCCTTCCCTATCTAAAGATTGGTGTGGCATTTGCTAACCCAGAAGCAGCATTCAGAGGATCCTCTTTTCTTTCAGATTTGGTTTCCTCAGTCTTGATGGCATAGTGCTGTACATTGCCACCCTGTTTTTTCCTCACTAAGGAACTTCAGGCTACATATAGATAAATAGTAAGAGATACCTCAGCAGTCCTCTAAGAACCAACTGTGCTTTAAGGCATAAACTACCACTTTTTGACAGTCAGATTGAAGTACAAGACTGTACCACAGATGATAATTAAATTATTGGGCTTTTCATCTGGGCGGAAATATGTGGCAAATACTTCACAAGGCCAGGGAAGGAGCAAAACCAAACCTGTTCAGTCTTAATAACCTTGAACCTTTGAAAAAGTTAAGATACCTATCTGGGTGCTTGGGCCTCTGTCTAAATATTTTATTAATTCCCCCCCCCCCCCACATTCACTTAGTAACCAAGAAGGCATTCTTCAAAGAACATCTTTGAAGTGAGATCATTTAGTTTTCTGATTAGAAGAAGAAAAGGGGGGAAGAAGACTGGCCTGTATCTCATACCAAACCAAAATCTTTTTCAGCAAAGTTAAAAGAACGTTCCATTCAAATGAGAAGGGCAGAGAAAGGTTCTGGTTGCTAAGAACGCAGCACAAATCTGCAAATGGGACCCTTAACCTCAGAACTACACCCTACACGCTCATTTTAACAAGAATAATAAAATTCATCAGCTTGAAACTGAATATTGGGCCAAATTTCATCAGCAAATGTCTGAAATTCCATTTGGTTGAATCAAAGGGCAGATTTTTATGCAAATTCTGCATCGGAATCCACCAACATTTTCTCATCCTGACTATATAGTGAACCCTTCCTTTACCAGACTAATAAGGGGGACCAGACTAATAAGGGGGATGGGGTGCCAAAATTCCATTAAATCAGAATGCAATTAAGTCAGTGGATACGTGTGCAAGCAAATCATATATGAGTAACTGTTAGTGTGCAGAAAATGTCCTTTGTTTCCGAGGTCTATTAAATCGAGATGTGTTAAATCGAAGTTTCAGTGTACTGCTGGTTGAATTTCAGAGGCAAAATATTAGCTTTGCAAATGTAATAGCAAACCCTCTTACAGTGGTGAACTGCCTCTCCATTGGGCTCAGTGACTGAGTATCAATCGTGGAATTTCAGAGCTGGAGGCAAAGACATTGGAGGCAAGTATTACAGCGTCAACTGTCACAAATTTCTGTGATTCTCTGCTTTCAATGCAAAAAGAGCATATTCAGTGTTGCAGAGAAGGATGTAATGAATATGTGTAACAAAACACCAGTAGATGTGTGTGTGTGTGTGTGTGTGTGTGTGTGTGTGTGTGTATATATATATATATATATATATAACTATTCAGCAGGGGGCAATTTGGAGTGGAAAAGCAGCAGGGGTGCTTAACCCTTTCCCTGTCTGCCTCTTCTCCTCCAAATTGCCCCTTTCAGCTACTTTCTCTCTGCATGGTTCCAATCGTGCCTTCATCTTTATAAACATATGGTTAGATCTCCACTCCAGGAAGCAAAGGGGGTTAGCGATTTGAAGTTGTGTATAGCAGAGCATTTTTAGGCCTTGAGCAGGCAGCAGGTTTGACAACATTGTTGATTCTGTGACAACAGATGGTAGTTGGATGTACAATATATCTTGCACAATTAAACAATATTATGTTAAATAACATCTGGGTGGTGTGCAACAATTATTCACAATGTACCTTAGTGCCAGAACCCATGCTGTGCATGCAGAAGGTTTCAGGTCAAAAGGTTCTCTGCTAGCAGTGCTGAGAGAGACCTTCTCTAATTGGAGTGCAGTGTACACTATTGGGCTAAATGGACAAATTTTTCAATTGGATCGGCACTGTGGAAGCTGGAAATGTAATTTTGCAGAAAAGTGTCCTGAACTTGCAACAGCAGCATACACAGAGGCATAAATATCCATAGAAATAAAGCAACTGGTGAAACACATTTCTGCAGGCACGTGACTGAGGTTGATCTCTTCCCATCCTTGTTTGTGCAGGTAAAGTATAAATCTCTGTGTTTTTATAAATAACAAATTCCATATGTTTATCAGCAGGTGGCATGGAGTTTAACCAAACAATGAAAAGGAAATATGAAATGATATAACACATTTGTGGCGAAGCTCTAAAGAAGTTGGCTAAAGCTTAAAATGTATTGAATCCTTTAAAATCTGGTTTAAAAGAATCACAACAAAATGTTTTATGTATAAAATAAAAGCTAAGTAAGTTTACTCGCAATAATCTCTGGATTCAGCCTACCAATTTGATACCAGCTACAACTATCTGAACCATAGACTTAAAGAGCCATGTTCTGAAGAGCACATGGCATTATTTTTACTCCATGTTTAAATTACATGAAAAAGTGTTTCCTAAATCCAGTGGATTAACCCCTAGGATGCGGGGACAGAGAGGTAAGTAAAAGCGTTTTTGCTTACCCTAATCTGCACCCACATGGCCTCCTGTGGGTCTACTCCGTTATACGCCAGTTATTTTGCTGATGCAAGTCCAAGCAGACCCAAGGGGGTGTGTCAAGGGCAAAATGGTAGTCAGGATATCAGTGGAGAAGGCTTTGCTGATACTCACCCACCACTTGCCCACAACACACTCCCTGAGGCCTCAATCTGCCCAAATCCCACCTCCACCTACACCAGTTGTTTACTGGCTCTGGCGGGCATGGCAGACTCTGTCAGTGAGGCTGTGGCAACACTGCCTTTTCCAGCAGCATGCACAAAATGGCTGCTGATGGACCACTGAGCACACCATCAGCACCCATGTTATGATGGTAGAACACTGTTCCGTTGTCATCAATACCTCTGCTTGCCAGCCCATTAGTTAAGATTAAGTTGTTATACTGCACTTGCTCCAGACCAGGGCAGCATGGCACATTTTCCTATGAAAAAGGGTTCTCTGCGCAACATGAACACCAGAGGATTTGGAAGCCCAGAAAGGTAGAGGTCCATTCAGAAGCAATTGAATAATCTGTGGCTAGGAGAGAAAGTACTTCCTTCTGGAAGGCTGTCTTCCAGCATCATCCCTGTGCCAAGTGTAGCTTGTTCTCCAGCTTCGAGTTCGAATGGGGAGAATTATATTTGAAACCCACAATATAAGAACATAATCAGAGGCCTGCTTGATCAGTCCAAAGGCTCATCTAGTCCAGCTTTCTATAGCTCAAAGTGGCCCACCAAATGCCTCACACACAAGATACCTGCAATCTGTTGCCACTCCTTTGCACCTGGCATTCTGAGCTAGGCTACTTTTAAAACCAGGAGGTTGTACATACCCATCATGTTTTGTAACCTGTGATGGACTTTTCTTCTGGAAATATGGCCAAGGTTATTGAGGCTGCATCCTAGGGATATTTATTTGACTCAGCAAAATATTTCCAATGTACTCCAGTGCATTTCTATTAGTGAATAAGCAGTATAAAAACAATGACAGCCTTCATATACGGGTTCTGGTTGCTACTTATAAAAAGCCAGGGTATCTGTCAAAAGGATAAACAAAGATGGTCCTACAAAGCTCAAATTAGTTGCCAATGAAAGGGGCACAAGAAATTCTGGTTTTCTAATTATGACACTAAGTATGAGAAAAACTGGAATTCTCACATTTTGAACTAGAAAAGGAGCATTTCTGTGTAGTTTCCTGTGATTGAACATAGATGCAGTCATCCACTGGATGTGGTATGTAAAGAGGGAGATCTTGAGGAAATCTTGTAGTGATTTGCAGGCTGAACACTCCTCATTTATAAATGAAGAGTATTCAGGCTGCAAGTCACAGTATTCCTCATGATATTGTTATGTGTACCAATAATTACCATAATTATGGGCAAAGTGGTTTTACAGCAGCCATTTTTGCACTTCATGCATAAATGGGACACTCACCAAACGCTTCGCCATTGTTCCATCTGATTACGCCCTGATTACCTTTAATATCAGATAAGAAATCCAAATGATGCAAAGTTCAGATACGTTACAGCACAGAAGTGACCCATAACAGTCTCAAAATCATTTCTGAAAGTCAAGACTCACACACAGTTGAAATACATAGGAACTTGTTTTGCAGAGGTTTCTCTGAAGTACTGTAAGTCGTGCCTGCAGAGATAGGATCATAACCTCGTAATTTGGTTTACCAGAGTGACCAGAAGTCACTTATGTGGTCAAGTCACAACTTTTTCAAGATGCAAAATAGTAGGGATAGGAACTTGAGAAAGGTGACTTAAGTCCGAGTCACAAAAATCAGCATTTTTCATTGACTCGTGTACACTTGAGTCACACACATGGAAGTCTTAGCAAAGCATTCAAGTCAAGGGCTCCTAACTCAGCACTCAGGTCCCAAACATGTAGACTCACACAGTTTCATGTAGCAACAGGCAAGAGAGTGGTTCTGCAACTAGCTTAATGGATATTCCTCTTACAGAATTCAATTCAGCTAAAGTCAATAGGAGACTTTACTGTGAATTTCAGGATGAGTAATCCCAGTCATTTGGTTTACACATTTTTAATATTATCATCTGCCTCAAGGCACAAGACACAAATCAAACCATCAGATGCACACGGCTAGCTCCCAATGACTTATGTGTCATAGTAACTCAGCATTTCAGGAGACAGTTAAGAAAAGAAAATGCCATCTGTAGGAAAGGTAGAAACTCAATTAGGAGTTTAGAAGACTGGATAGATTGCTAAACTGAACGGAGCAAAACCAAGGCATCAATCACGTTGCTAAAGCATTGCAAATGTACAGAAAATGAACCCCAATAATAACAATGGCTGCAGGGCATCTGATGCTTTTCAAAAATGTACTGATCAATACACATAAATTATATTCCTTGAGATGACAAAAGTTTGATCCTATTGGTTGTAGATGCTATGCAATTCTGCTCAAGAGAAACTAAAGCACACAATATATGAATTATGGCCACTTCACCTGAGATGAAATTTTCTACAAAAAAGTCACTTACTGATGAAATTCATTAAAAGTTTGATTCAGGTTGAAATCTGTACTTTTATCAATGTGAAACAGTACTCAGATCTATCTCTCTCAGTTTCATTAAATCTACTGCAGATTCAGTAAAGCGGAAACTTTCTCTTTGCAGTATTCTTTGTTGTCCCAATATCTTCATATTCTTACCACGTTTTACTTTTTACTTCAAACCACTTCCTGTAACCATAATGTTCCAGAAAGCTGATTATGCAGTACATTTTTGTAGCAACCTCCAATTAAGATTCTTAACATTTATTCCTCAGTTCCCTTGATGGGCTGTTGCTGCTGTTTTAGTACTACCATAGTGCAGTGCAATCTCGAGATACTGAGGTGTGAAAGAATGACCGTGTGTTTCATGACTTTAAGACTAGAAAACCCATGATACATTGTGACTCTTACCTAAAATACATCTGTTCAAACTTCCAGGGAGTAAGATTAGAGTGATGATGAGAAACAGAGTCACATGAATTTTCAATTTTGTAATGGATTTTCTGCAGTAGTTCATTATCAAGAGCTAAGAAAATTAGAACCTACTGAAGGGTTGTGTTTGAGAATTGTGTTTTGTTAATATTTTCAGCAACTTTCTGGCAATTTTGCAGTGTGTGATAAAAGTGGCAAAAAGTCCTCACTCATAAAGAATGAGAGCAATCTGTGGTTTGAGTGACTGGGATCATGCATACACCTTGCACTCTCTCTTAATTGACTTTCTTTGCTTTCTGTGTTGTTACCATGTAGGCAAATCAGGCGACATAGTGCCAAGACACCATAAGAACAGCCCCACTGGATCAGGCCATAGGCCCATCTAGTCCAGCTTCCTGTATCTCACAGCGGCCCACCAAATGCCCCAGGGAGCACACTAGATAACAAGAGACCTCATCCTGGTGCCCTCCCTTGCATCTGGCCTTCTGACATAGCCCATTTCTAAAATCATTTGATTGGTTGGGATTTCTTAAAAAAGAGAAGACATGACAGTAATCTGAATAAAAAGCCACAACCAAGTGACACCACAGAGGAGAAACAGAAGGATTTTTCAGTTCTCTTTTTAAGCCATTTCTGCCCAACGTTGCATATACGCAACAGGGACCAAATTTTTCCCCCTTGGGCTGGGAAAAAATGGGTGAAGTCTACATGGGCAAATATTTGATGCACACCAAACAAAACAAAATTAGCAAAACATGATCCACAATATAATTAATCACAATGGATGGTTTGCGTATCAGAAAAAAAAAATCAGTTGAAAGTTATCAAAGTGTACAATGTTTACAATCCCTGTGTTGAACTACTAAACTATGTACCCAGCTAAGCCCTGATGGAAACAATCCAACAGGCTTAGGGTCCAATCCTAAGTGGCCCTAGTGCCGGTGCTGAGCTCCAGCACTGTTGCTGGATGTAGCAAACGTGCCTTGAGGCACATCCGCGACACTCAGAGAGGAGGGGCCGCCAGTGCTGTGTAGATGGCTGGTGCTTGCTCCTCCAGCACTGGCCAGTGGTGAGTATTTTTGGGACATGGGAAGGTGGGGAGTTGGCAGAATGGGGCAAAGGGAAGGCAGAGGAAGCGGAGGATCAAACCTGGGAGACGGGTGGAGATGGTGGCAGAGTCTGCTGCTGAATCTTAACCTCCCTTCCAGCTTGAGTAGCCCAACTACTCAGCTCAAAAGCAGACACAGATCCAAGGAGACCCATTGGTGTTGCAGCTGCATTACATGGGATAAGGGAGCAAATGCTCCCTTACCCTGAGGAGACCCCAGTGTTAGCCTTGGTACTCACAGAATGCAGCAGTATGCCATCAGGCTTAGGATTGGGCTGTCTGGCACTTGATATTTCTGTACACATCTGCTTTGCACCCATGGACACCTGGTTGCATACAGCTCCCATGAACACAAGAGTTTGGGGTTTTGGGTGGTGCAAAACTATATTTTCATTGCTTGGGTGTGACATGCTAAATGACCGTTCCTGAATATAGTGGTGGCAACACATGAGAAAGAGCCACCTACAAGGAGATGTTATGTGACTGAGCTTTATTAATGTGCTATTTAATAATTTGATTCATTAAGCAATAGAAAAAGTCAATGTGAATGGAACCAGAAGACACCCCTCCAGCACAAATTCTGAGTCAGTGGGGGAAAGGAAAAATTCCACGAAAGAGGCTTGTTTCTGTGATACATGAGTGACTGACCATGGCTAGGATATATAAAAAACACAGCTTTTGATAATCTAGGTGTTATATTAAATGCCTTTTAAAATAAGGAAAATAGAAAATGTAAGACCCAAGGCAAAGTATTTATTTTTGTTGATTTCATTTGATTAGCAACTGCCATAAGAAATGAAGGCGAGGACAGATCAGTTCCAGAATTTAACACAGAAGACTGAAAAAGCTAAGAAACAAAGAGGCTTCAAATCTTATGGAAGGGAGAAAACAGAATTAACTGAGACACTGCTAGAGGGAAGGAAGATGACGCAGTGCAGAGAATTGGACAATGTGACACAGTGTAGTTATTTCACCTTCTTGATTGGTCATGGAATCACATATACACTCTTCAATTTAAGGGTGCCCAACACACTGGAGCACCTCTTTGTCTCCTTCTCCACCTTTCATTCTCCTTTGGTCACATAGGAAATGTAAATAAAATGGCCTAAGCAAGTCAGAAGGCAGACAGTTCATTCCCAAACCCTGAAAAAAAAAAACACGGAGCCATCTGATGTGTGCTGTAGAGACCAATTGCCTTTCCCCCTCTGGTGAGCAGCGTGACTGACGTCTGTGTTTGTCAGCAGAGACAGCTTGTCTTGAATTTGAGATCGCTAACTATCACTTGGGGAGACTATTAGAGGCAAAGAGTGAAAGAAAAACCAGAGGGAGGCAGGAGAAGGAGGAAGAGGAAGAAAAGATGCAGGGAAGAAAACAATACATTTTGATATATGAACTTCCTGACTTGGAAACACCTAAGTTAATAAGTAAAGGTGTTTGTTTCCAGTGAGTAAGATAGGATTACAGCCTACTTACAATGGGCTTACTTCTGAGTAAAATAAGTTACATCATTTTCAAACTCCTAGTAAGTGCATCAAAATTAATGAATGAGCCGAAATTCCTCAAATTACATAACATTAGGAGCCACAGAAGGAATTGAGAAGTGGGCTTTTAGATATTACAAGAACATCTTCAAGATGGAGAGAACAATGCTATTGTTCTTCCTGCTATTTATGACAAGAAAGATGATTCACACTCAAATGAGTCATCGTGAATTCAGCATTTCTGCAAGTTTAAGTGGTCCAAAACACTAGCAAGAGTTGGGAGAGCAAACAGTAAACCATCATCTTCAAACCTGTAACACACTATAGTATGCTGATGTCACATTCACAACTCCTGCAGCATAGTGACCATTACACACTCTCTCATACACTTACAATGCAATCCTAAGCATGTCTCAGACATATATCCCATTGTGTTCACTGAGGCTTACTCCCAAGAAGGTATATTGGGTTGCAGCCTTAGGCCCAAATCCTAATCAACTTTCCAACAGTGACATAGCTGTGCCAATGGGGCGTGTACTGCATCCTGCAGTTGGGTGGCAATCACAAAGGCATCCTCAAGGTAAGGGAATATTTGTTCCCGTACGTTGGAGCTGCATTTGCCCTTACCTCAGTGATGGGAAGTTGGTTAGGATTGCACCCTTAGACATACATACACTTGTCCACATGGACATTGCATAATGTTGCACTGTCCGATTTGCAGATAATTTTATAAGGAAATGAATACTGTTCAAATGCTTGATACTTTGTTAGTTCTTCATATTAGTCCATGTTACCTGTGCTCAGACTCTCAGAGAAGTCAGTTAATTGATCTCTTCACAAGAAATGAGACTGAAGAGCTTCTGGGAGTGATTTTTAAAGGTCTAAGAACTTCTTGCAATCTCAGAAACTTGGGAGCATTTCAAGTTTCTTGGGCTTATGTATTAAATACATCTTCAGGTTTTTCACTTCAACCAACAGCTGCACTTCACAATAAGGAAATTTGCTGTGGAATCTCTTATTTCATATATTTTCCCTTTGGTGTGATTGGATTAAAACGTTTTCACTTAAAGGAGAATTGGTCGGTCCACTGCCTTCATTAAACAAAAAAATGTGGACTTGCTAAGTGGACACATATCCATTAAAATACTACTCTTACCATCACATCACTGAAAAATGATGTGATGGCCCCAATGTATATAATAATCATTCTTAGTTGTTGTAACTAATTTGTCCCAATGATTTCAACAGGACTGAAGTGGTCCGGGTTGCAACCACAGTAAGTAACACTTCTTTAAAGTCTTATTTGGATAACACTTTGAAAGATGCCAGATCACTTTACATCTCCTCACTGTCCAGAGAAGATGGATTGCCTTAATTTTCATTAACAGGAGAGCAGAAAAGAATGCTCAGAGTTCAGATTTTGCCTGCCTGAATGAACAATGAATTCTGAGTTCTCAATGGCCTGCAAATTCAAATTTGCATATTTTCCAGAGCAAATGAATGTTCCAATTTGATTCAGGAACGTAAAAAAAAAACAACACCATGTGAGCCATAGATATGCTGTCTAATTACTGTAATTTTCCATTAAGATTTAATTATCTTGGAAACGTGTGTCTTACAGTTCTTTGATTTGCTCAGAAAGGGAAGAGGGTTTATTACAGGCCACTTAGCTAGAAAAGAACAGAAATTAGGAGACTCCAAGCATGCCAATACTTGGTCCCCCTTTGCAGTTGATGCAGCTTGGTGATGCCAGAGAGAAGGCTGGGAGGATACACCTTGCTATATCATGAAAAACCTGTTTGAGAGGCAGAGACGCCTCAAAATTCAGGCACTAATTGTTCATAATTGTGCCATCCATATCTCAGTTTCTGAACTGTGGATCTCTGTGAATAGGAAAAACAAGACAAGAAGTTCTGGCAACACAACCGCCCTCTGAATGCCAGGAGTCAAGAATGCGAAGCAGCAGTACTTAGACTATATAGGGGGGCTGTGGTATCCACGGGATTCCGTTTTGGACCCCCCCCCCACCGATACCCAAAACTGTGGATATGCAGGACACTCCCTGGCATCTTTAGGCCTCACAAGGTGAGGGGAACTCCAGAGGCTCTTCTGAGCCTCTCTCCCCGTAGCTTGTCTGCCTGCGGCCTCTGTGGCACAATTACTTCAATTCTCTGGTTTGCTGAAACAATAAACATGCATGAGAAGGCATCACCAGACTTTTTCAAAGGCTGAGACACCAAGGCACTGAAAGGGGAAAAAAATGGCAATCCACTGAAGCTCACTCCTAGATTTCTGGGGAACAATGGTTCTCTTTGTATGATATATCTCAGCAGAGGCATAATAGGATCACATTGTTTTGAACTAAGATAACCACATACAAAAGAAGACAAGATTTCCCTTCTTTTTACGGTCGTGTAGAATTGAAATTTTCTTCAGCAGGTGCAATTTGTCAGGTTACACTGCTTCAGGGTTGGAAAAACCACCCTTCCTTGCCCTTCTGAACTGGGCTGAGTTGTGTCACAGCTGAAAGTTGTGACACAACTCTAGTTCTTTAATTTACTAATTCATTAAAAATTGTGTATCTTGTCTGTTGGGCCAGAACAGGATCCCTAAGGTGACTATCATATAAATGAAGAAACAATAAGATAAGAAGATTAAACCCTGCTAACTGGGTAAGAGGCACTTTTCCAAGTGGGTGCTCCTCTTTTATTTAGCAGGGGGAGAGTAAACTGGCCTGCCTCACCCCAGCAATATCTTTACTAGTGGCTGTCTGCTGGTGTTCTTTTGCATCTTTTTAATTTGTGAGCCCTTTTGGAACAGGGAGCAGTTAGTTATTTCATTTTCTCTGTAAACTGCTTAGTGAACGTTTCGTTGAAAAGTGGTATATAAATACTGTTAATAATAAACAAACAATAGAAGAGCAGTTAAAACTGAACACATGGAGTAGACCAAAATTCTTATTTATTTAGCACCGTCAACGTACATGGTGTACTATGCAGAGTGAAAAAATACATCTCTGCCCCAAGGGTTTACAATTTAGATACTGACACAAGGGAGACAACTGAGAGAGGGAAGGAAAACAGAGGCAGGGTTAGCCAGGGGAAACATCTGTGATTTGCTTCGGTTACACATACTTAAGCTTAGTTATAGTAGGGAATGAGGACTAAGGTATGTTGTCAAAAGCATTGCAGAAACGGTTGGTTGAAGATGGGATCTGAAGGAAGTGAGCAAAGAAATTCCTCCCAGTGCTGTTCTTGGAGGAATTTCCAAGCACATGGGTCAGGAATGGAGAAAGGGCATTGTTGTTTAAGGGAGGAGGAGACTTTTGGGTGGTTGAAAGGGATAGAGCTGGAACAGGCAAGTCAGGCATAGCTCTACATGAATGCTTGTTGAAATAGCAAAGTTTTTACTTGATGGCGACAAGCTACGGGGAGAGAGGGAGGGAGGGAGAGAGAGAGAGAGAGAGAGAGCATAACTAGCTGAGCCTCCTGCGGGAAAGAGTTACAAAGGCTGGGTGCCTCCATGGAGATGTTTCTCTCCTGCATACCTACCCACTGTACCTTGGTCAAGGGGGGAACACCAAACTGGGCAGTAATTGCCAATTAGCCATAACCCTGGATATGTTGACTCCCCCAGTTCAGATTTGTAGAGATGTTTGAAAGTATGAGCAGCACCTCCCTCTCTGCAGAGATTTTCAGGGTAGTCCAGTCAAGCCATGGTGATGATGTACCTTCCAGGTTGATAGGGCAAGCTATCTTTTAGGAATTGGTTCCCATCACCAAAAGCAATGTATATTTTTCAGCTTGATGACTTCAGCCACAAATCGCAGCAGACACTTCCTCATGTCACTAAGCAGACAAGAGAATCAATGTTCTTGAAGCTGAGCCAATTTCTCTAGCCATGCAGTTGTTCACCTCTAGAAAACACTGCATCCCATTCACGCATGTATCCTGCCCTTTTCCCCATTAGCTTAGGGTGACATATAGTTTCCTCTTCTATTTTATTCTAACACCAACGCCATGATGTAGGTTTGCTGGAACACAGAGCCCAAGATCACATAGAATTTCAGCTAAGCAGAAATCGGAATCTGAAAATTGAGTCTAATATTCTGTCCATCACATCACACTAGCTCTCTAGCTGTTTACAGCCTGTGTCATAATCTAGTTAAACACTTGGGATGACACTGCTGTAAATTTCTGAGAAGCAACCAATTATGTGCTGGCATATTAAAATACATCATCTCCCTTTGAAGCCATTTTCAGATTGGGCTTACTTCAAGGTTCATGCAAATGCTGTCCTAGATAATTACCCTAGCTCAGAGCAACTCGAGATGGCTCCTTTTTCAAAGACCAGGGACTCTATTGTGGGATGCAAGGCTGGCTCTCAGGAACAAAGGAGATCCTTCCAGGGGAAAGGGTTCCTCACTTTCACTTGAAAACTTCCTGGTCATGTACCACAGCAGCCAGCTGGAAGCAAGGAAAGCTGCTGCCAGAAAAAAAACAAATCTCTAGAGCACGGGTGTCCAAACATTTTGGCAGGAGGGCCACATCATCTCTCTGACACGGTGTGGGGGGCCAAGAAAATAAAGAATTAATTTACATTTACAATTTGAATAAAATTACATAAATGAATATATTAGAGATGGAACTTATATGAATGAATGGAGGTCTTGCAGTAGCTCAAGGCCTATGAAAGGCCTTACACAAAGCAAGGCCAGCCTTTCCTTCACTGCCAGTGCTTCATCACAGATGTGAAACAGCAAGTAGTGGAGTGAGCCCTTGTCCCACAGCTCACGCGAGAGGTCGAACAGTCATCCTTACACTGAGAGCAGTTGCGTCGGGCCAGCACGGGCTCCAGCAAATCTCTGGAGGGCCAGAGGCTCATTGGCGACTGGGAGCTCCCCGAGGGCCTGATTTGGAACCTCTGAGGGCCGCAAGTGGCCCCCGGGCCGGGGTTTGGGCACCCCTGCTCTAGAGTACACACTTGCAATTCTTGATTATAATGTGCACTATGTTACCCAGAAAAGACAGATGCGCTGGAATGTCTCTGCACATCACAAAATTGCATCCCGTGGGCTATAACTGACCCAGATACCAGAGGAAATGGTCACAACTCTTAATCCGCTGATAAGTTTTCTACCACTTACTTGCTAACACAGTGGTTCCCAAACTTTCAGACTTCACAACCCATCTCATTGCCTGTGGTGGCTCGCAGCCTGCTGCTGGTAACCAGACTGCTAGACACTATGGGGCACATTGTGGAAGTTGCTTCCGGGTCATGCTGGTGCATAACCCGCATCATTGGGCATGCTGCATCCTGTAACGCAATGTGTTCCCAAACTGCTGCAACCAGGAAGCTACAGGGCAACCCCTGGCACAACATGGCGTGATGCAGCCAATGATGCAGGTCGTGACAAGGGCAACCTGGAAGCGATTTCCACATCATGCACCATGATGCCAGCTGGTTTCCTGGTGGCAGCAGGCCATGACCCACCAAAAATCAGGTTGCAACCTATTGGTGGGTCATGATCCACAATTTGGGAAACACTGTGCTAACGGATGTTTTCAAATGAAGGCAGTGACTGCTGCCTTCTTTCATACCCTGCAGTTTCAGTTCTGCAGAAGTTTGAACAGCCTAACCCAGCGCTTCCCAAACTCCTACAGGGGAATTGGGAGCACTGTAAGTTGTTGTGCGGGAGGGGGGAAGGCGGCAATGCAATCCCCAGGATCATGCTGCTGCTGAGGATGGGAGGGTATTTATTTCTTTATTTATTTTACTTACCTGCAGCCAGCGCTGCAGTTCTGGGAGGTCCAGGGGGTTCGCGGAGGGCTCCCCTTGCCTGCAAAAGTCTTTAAAAAAAGGGGGGCACTTCCCTTTTGCAATTCCCAGCAGCAGTGCAATCCTGGGGATTGCATTGCTGCCTTCCCTTTGCTGGCCCTTAGAGGGGCATGGACAATTGCTTTCCTGGCTGGTGGGTTGTCGAACCACCGGTTTGGGAACCACTAGCCTAACTTCATAAGGCAATTCACAATTTATGTTATATTCATTACAATAAGTAGCTTCTGATGGTACAGAAGGGAGGAAAGATCACCTACAAAGGCAACCAGGTTGGTACCGCTTAACATTTAGATATTGCAAAAAGGGTTCAGAACAAATTTCAGGATAAGGAATGTTATATAACGGCATAAAATATATGAAAGGGTTAATGTTCTGGAGCGCTTTCACCAAGAAAGAGAAAATCACTAGGTAGTAAGTGCGCCCATTAATAAATGAAAGAGAGGTGACATTCAAGATGATTTTTAAACAACTGAGATGCCAACCGGCTTGTTAAAAATATCACAAAGCCTTTACCAAGGAAAATACAGAACAAGTGAGGTGGGCAATCAGGAAATGATGGTGATTTAGTAAATATAATTATTGATATAATGCAGGCAAGGAAATGTTTTGGAAAAAAAAAAACCCAAGACTCTACAAATCATCAGCTAATGGATTAAATGCATCCAAGGGTGAGAAGGAAATTAGCTGATCAATTCACTCAACAACTGCTAATTATATCTGACAAGGTAGGGAGAAATGGGAAGGAAGAGAAGGATTGAAGGAAGCAAATGTGAAACAAGACTATAAGTCTTTCTTGCATTTTTAAGATAATATGAGCTGGGGCAGACTGAGGAGTCTCTAAGAAAAGGTGTTGTGGCTGACTGAAAGGCATATCAGCCCCCATTTCAGAATGTTTTAATGAGTGCAAGATTCACACAGCATCTTTTAAATGGCATAGCAATCTCTCTCTTCTGTGCCATGCCATTCAAAAGGTGTTACATAAATTGGTTTCTGACAGTGCAAGTTCAATGAAAATGGGAGATCCTGTTCAAAACCATATTCTGAGATCCTTCACCTTTCTGGTCCATTTCCCATTTTCTTTTCTGCACCGGTGCGCTCTCTCTCTCTCTCTCTCTCTCTCTCTCTCTCTCTCTCTCTCTCTCTCACACACACACACACACACACACACACACACACAGAGAGAGAGGGGGGGTTTACCATAGTTTCCACATCATGTTATGCTTCCATCTGAATTCTGCAATGAGGAAGGGCTGATTCACCAGGGGAACCACATCCTGGTAGTGTGGTTTAATACAGTGGTTCTCCCACATTTAGCACTGGCACCCACTTTTTAAAATGAGAATCTGTCAGGACCCACCAGAAGTGATGTCATGACTGGAAATGACATCATCAAGCATGAAAATTTTTAACACTCCTAGGCTCTAATCCTACCCAACTTACCCAGGAGTGAGTCCCATTTACTATCATTGTTAAAAGCATACACATAGTAGCCTGTTAAAAGTATAGATCTGTAACCTTTCCCCAAAAGCAGTCACGAACCATGGTAGCATCAAGTCTAACATATAAAAAATAAAATATTGAAATGAAATTGGCTGGTGACCCACAGTTTGAGAAACACTGGTTTAATACCACCCTAGCACACATATGAAGGAACTGCATGAGCAGGATAATGACATAATTTCTTCCTGCATGAAGGTTGCCCAATTAGAAGTAAGGTTAGCATTTGCATGGAAAGGAAGCATATTATCAACAATAAAGGGAAGTGAATAAGCACATGGCACATACTGAGATACTAATCAGCCTAGAGAAAGTAAGGAGTTGTATATGGGTCCTCTTTATAGACCACAGAATTTAGCATAGCTGTTAATCTGAATGTGTTTCTTTTTGGAGAGCTTTAGTAAGCAATGCTAGCCTGAGTCCACATATTTCCATTTTCTGGAAATAACCTCCATGTTGTAAAAGGTGTGCATCTCAGTTAGGAGGAGCAGTGTATTTTTCTTTCATATGAAATATCAGACTGTTGCTGCACATGATGGTCATTCCACCCAGGCAGCTGCAATAGAAAAAAGAATGCTTGAGCTGTCTTTAAAGCCATATGACATTCATGATTTTCTTATGCAGAGTTAAAGGTCAATGAGGGCCAAAACCAGACCAAATTGACTGTGAAAATGGGATTTCTGTGTAATGAATATTTATTTAAAAAGATGTATATATCACCTTTCCTATGCTCATGATATGACATGTTAAGTTTTTAATCTCTGACCAGGATTCCTATCATATCAAATCTTTTGAGTTACAAACTCACATGAATGGCCAGGTTGAGCTAGTTTAGGTCTCCAGTGGGACTCGAACTTCAAATCAATGAAATCAACTATTTGTAACTCAGTATTGTGTCATCCTTTAAAAGATTAAGGTCCCATTGAAAGCCTCAAAAGTCAGGGCTGGAGTCTAAAATGCCCATGGTTGGCAACCTTCAGTCTCGAAAGACTATGGTATAGGCCTACAGCACCCGGTATTCCCAGGTGGTCTCCCATCCAAGTACCAAACAGGCCTGACCCTGCTTAGCTTTCAAGATCAGACAAGATCAGGGATAACTCATTTCAACATAGAGGAGGAATCTCTGCACTATGAAAAACCTATCAAAAGCCAACATTAACATCAATGGAAAATGAATGCAGTACAATAAAAAAAAAAATCAGCATACAGTATTATTATCCCAGCTTGCAGAAAGAAGCTTCAAGCAGTGGCGTCATTAGGGTTTGTGTCACCTGGTGAGGGAGGCCTGAGCATTACCCCATGAAGGGCCCCCTCCCATGCAGTGGGCAGGGCAAATACCCCAGGCGGTGGGCATGGTGATGCATCATTACCTTACCTTTTTTGGGGCCATAACTTTTGATAGAATATAGATATTTCAACATGATTTGTTTCATTGCATTTTGCATGAAATTACACATTGAATGATATATAACATGATTGTATCATTTGAAAATACCAAGATTTTAAAATTTTTTGGCAGTAATGGTGTCACCTTCCTGTGTGCGTTACCTGGTTTGGCCCACACTGCCTGCACATCCCTAGCAATGCCACTGGCTTCAAATATAAGATTTAAAGACTATACTGATGCCATCCATGGAAAGTGCACTAAGAAGGGCATTGCAGGAGAGTTTTGCTGAATCGCAGCCAGATCTGAAACTGCAGCCTGTGTGTACAGAGCATTTAACTCTTCCCTTGTAGTTCCCGAATATGTTTAGAGTAGATTGTAACTTCTTACAGAACAATCCTATACATTTTACTCAGAAGTACGTTGCTCTATGTTCAGTGGAGCTTACTCCCAAGAAAGTGTGCAGAGGATTGAAGCCTCAGAGGAATGATCTCTATTAAGCTGCATAGCGGGCTGGAGGAATTAGCAAAAATCAAAAGATGTTTAATGCACAAATTCTCTTTCCATTATTTGCTTGCTCCTGAACCAAGTTTCACCCTTACCTCACAGTGTGCTTTGCACTGGATAGTTTAACTCTTTTCAATATAGGAAGTTGAACATTTGGAATTCTGGGTCTGCAGTATCTATCCCCCTCTGTCCTCCTTTTTTCCATTCCTAATCCAACCTAATGTCCAAATGCTGACTGCTTCCATCTGACATCTGGCAAAGGCAGCACATTTCATATCCTCCTGCATTTCACAGATGAAAACAGTGAAATAAGGGTGGCTTGCAATGCCCTGATGCTCATACCAAAGATCACTTCCCAAGCCCCTCTTACCCCTCCCCCATCACTGTTCAGCATGCAGAAGGTCCCAGGTTCAATACTTGGCAGCTCAGTTAAAAGAATCAGGGTAGCAGATGAAGGGAATGAAAGCCACTGATAGTTCATTCAAGAGAAAGACAACAATAGGAGTAGCTGCGCATGTAAGGAAAAATCTAAACATAGCCATAAACCAGGACAATTCATTGAAGGCCTATCATCCCCTGTAGCATCATGTTCCTGCACATGTCAATCAAGCCTTGCTTAGAAGGGGTTAATTATTTTGACAGTTGCTAATCCCTCCCTTATTCTTTCTAAATGTTCTTCCCCATCTCTCACAAAACTGCAGGTTGTAATTACAAGCAATCAGTGGTGACAACTGTATTCACCTGTGCTTATCTTTCATTTCTTTCCCTCTGAGGTATTTTACTTGTTTTTATGGGAGGAAAACAAATAAAAAAGACTATACACAAGAGGAAAAGACTGACAAATGCTGAAGGCGGTAATATGTGAGGAGAGAGATTAGAAATAGTACAACCATTAATGCTCCTTCTTGTGTTCTCCACTTCTTACAGAAATGCCCACCTGAGTTGCTCTGCAAAATGTGGGACTCCCTTAAAGGATCCCAGCAATCCATCTATTTGGGGCGATTCCAGCAGGGCCAGCCCAAGATCTCCTGGTTCTGAAGCAACGTATCCAATGCTGCTCCTCCCAGTGCTGCTCCAGTTTCTGCTCCTCCCACTCTCTAGACTGGAAAAAGAAGGTGGGGATGGAACAGAAGAGGGAGTGTGGAGGACAAGAGCGTGGTGGGCTAGACAGTCTCTCATACAATTTAGCTGTACTCTCTCTTCTCCTTTCCAGTTTCTCTTCTGTCCTGCCTTCCTCTTCCCTTTCTAGTTCAGAGTGGGAGCAGCAGTAGTATTGGAGACTAGTGGGCAGACAGAGGTGCGTGCTACTTGCCAATCCGCTGCCTCAGGCAACTTCTTACTATATATGGGAAGGCACTCCAGCATGAAGACCAGTGTATATCACTACAGATAAAGCTATACTAGGCAAGTGGGGGAAGAGCCAAGGAGTTCTGTTCCACTTGCTACTGCCAAGCTCAAAAGTTTCCTCATACAGCAGATCTGACTAAGCAGCAGCTAAAGAGTAAGACCAAAACCTACCCAAGGGGCTGCCCATTTTGCTCTCTTCTTTGTAACACTATTCTGTTTCTTTCTTGCTTGCCCCAGTGGTGGACCTCCCCTGCCCCGCATCTGTGATGGTGCCCCCTGCAGGATGATGCTGCAAATCCATCCCCCCCTTACCTGGAGCGCATGGAGCCTCATACGACTCCAGGACGCACCAGGGAAGCCTACTGAAGCAGTTTCCGGCTGCATCAGGAGCCTCAAAAAGCTTCCCATGTGGTCCTAGAGGCGTGCGGGGCTCTGCGCCTGGGGCATTTGCCCCATTTATTCAATGGGAGGTCTGCTTCTGGCTTGCCCCTCCTCAATCCTATGCCGCGTGGACACAGCAGTATGCAATAACACTTAGCACATATATAGCTCTGTGCAATAATACTTAACACTTAGATAGTATATTTCAAATATTTAAAAGCCTGTCATATACAGTACATGATTTCAGTAATCCCTGCTACAGCCCTGTATGGTAGGTTAGGCTCCAGAACAGTGTGTGCAGGAGTGCAGATCTCTCTGACATTGGGACCTTTATTATGGATTCTGTGAGTCAGTAGCAGGATCAGACTGTCAGATGTATAATGAACACATGCCCATGTTGTGCATGGAAAATGCTACTGCTTTGTACAGTACAGTCTGATTTACTATAAGACAGAAGGCAACAGTATGGATATACCATGAGGTGATTACAAAAGGTCCCCTAAAGACAGAAAAAAAAAATGGTTGTGTGAATACAGCCTTAGCATACACTTCAATTGTAGCCAGTTCTAGTGCCTATTTTTCATTTTATGTGCAGTTCCCTGGTGTGTCCTGAATTTGTATTTAATACTGGAGCTAACCTGCAAATAGCACCTGTGTGGCTAAAGCAACACCGACTCGATTTGCTTGAAAACAGGGTCCCAGTTGTGGTGGTACTAAAAATGGACTGATTTATAACATCCAATACATGAAACTGAACTTCCTTGGTTGCAGGGAAATGTATGCTTTGAAGTTAATGTTTTGAAATTACTTGGCTGGACATGTGCCAGCTGCCTGGGGAAGTGGTTCACTCATTAATTAACAATTATCAAGGTATGAATCCCTTGTGAGCCTAATACAAAACTAACTTTCTTCTATCAAATGTTCTAGGATGTGCTTTAGGTGCGCGGGTGGGGGGGGAAGAGGAGGGAAAAGGAACCATTCAATTTCCTCTCTGGTGCAGTGGGGAAAAATTCAGCCAAATTTGGGCACAAATAAATACAGGCATCCCCCACTCATTTGAGAGGTTAGGGGCCAGAGTACTGTAAAACGGGAAACAATAAAAAAAACAGAACTCAGTCTTTTTTTAGAGTGCAAATGCAAAATGGCCACCAAAAAAGGTACTATCATTTGTGAATGTGGGCAAAAGCCAAAATAATTTTAGAATTTGATCAGATGGTTGGTTGGCAACCTTCAGTCTCGAAAGACTATGGTATAAGCCTACAGCACCCGGTATTCCCTGGTGGTCTCCCATCCAAGTACTAACCAGGCCTGACCCTGCTTAGCTTCTGAGATCAGACGAGATCAAGCATGTGCAAGCTATTTGATCAACTGTGGATCAAAAATATTTGAAAAAAAAAATCCACAAAATTCCAAAATTTGCTGCAGAAAGTGATCCTCTCACACACATCCCTATGCTGGCAGGCTGCAGAAAGCACTCCACACACTCCTTGTATGGTGGGCTGCATAACAAAACAGGTCAAAATAGTGAATCCGGCATTGAATGTTTGACTTCCAAATATAATTGAAACATGTTGAAAGAGCAGACCGTCAAAAAGCAGGGGATGCTTGTAAGTACGACATCTAATACAAGGTAACATTCAGAAAACCATGGAACATTCCAGTGTCTCAGGGCAACCTACTTCTCTGCAAGCCACCACTTTGCAAAAAAGAGGATTCAGAGAGAGACTCCAGCATGAAACTGTTTAGGAAGAAGGAATCAAGGTGTTTGCTCCTATTCTATCAAGACAGTTGTATCCAATAGTTTTACAGGTGTTAATTAAACTTTAATTAACTAGGGCTGCAATCCTAACCACACTTTCCTGAGAGTAAGCCCCACTGAACAAAATAGGACTGAGTAGACCTGGTTAGGATTGTGCCCGAGGAAAATTTTGTTATCACCAGTTATCATTTTGCTATCACCAGTTATCATTTATGGTACGGTTATTAACATTTCAGTCTCGTTCAGTCATATAAGCATTTAAGTTTTACACAGAGTGGTCACAGGCTATACCTTTTGCATTTCATGATCACTTGATCTCACTGTCTTTTCCTACGGCTATGAGTATATGCAGGTGCATATAAGCATATATATCAGCCAACTTAGGATACCACTTCATGCATCTGATGGACTGGACTATAAGAAGTTATGAAGTAATAAATGTGCTAGTCTTTAAGGTGTCACAGTTCATTCGGTTGCTTTTGGTGCCACAGATCTATGGCCCAATCATGACTAAAGGAAACACTAGCGGAATGCGTGTTCTGTTGGTGCTGACTGCCACAGAAATGCTGTAAAGCACTTGTGGCTGCACAGGGAGGCAGGAATGGCAGAGTGATGGAAGCCTGCCAGAGCGGGTAAGCCCTGCACAGGGAGTGGAATGGGGTAGGGGAGATCATGGGGGAGATGGGGCGGCAGGTGAGCAGACTGGGCCTGCAAGGTCCTGATCCGCCTGCATGGTGGATTCACCATTCCGGGGCCTGATCCACCTGCATGGATCAACTTGGACTGGTGCCAGTGATAGACCCATTGTGGCTGTCGATAGACCCAAATGTTCCCTTACCCCAAGGAGACCTCCAGCAGCCAAAAATCCCCTGCAGGATGAAGTGTAGCCAGAGCTGATTTAGGTAGGATTGGTAACACAGGAAAACGTGCAGTTAGTTGCTTCTTTCACAGAGAAAAGGCAAGGGTGGAAGGGTACACTTGTTTTGTTTCTTGGGATAGGAATGATCACAGAGGACTTGGGGGTGGGGTGGGGGAATCTTCATTCTTCTCTGTTGGCAAGATACTCCAGCAGCTACTTTTCCCAATTTACAATGACTTGCATTTTGATGCTGGTTTTTCATAAACTAAAAAACAAGGCCACCTGGCCCAATCATTAACAACATATAGCCAGGCAGTATGATAATTGCTATGCGTTCCTGTGGAACCTTTTTGTGTATTTTGCCATCTGCTTTCTTTCATTTGTCTGTAAACTCTGATTTTCTTTAATAAGTCTAAGACTACTTTTAAATACTACAAGCCTGTGCTGCGCAATTAATTTCAGCACAAAAATTGTACCTATCCTACTGCAAGGATTCAAGAACGGAACCCACATAAGTAAAAAAGGGGGTTCACCTATAAGAGACCATGGACTCCTCACAAGTTTCAGCTCTTCTTACAAAGAGGTCTTACTAGCATCAGTCTACACTGCAATGTGGTGGCAGTGGTTGAGGTACAGGGAGATTTGGGGAGTGTGTGTATGTGTGTGTGTGTGTGGGGGGGGCGTTCTGGCCCCATATTTGACACAGGATAAGCCATCTCTAAATTACACTGACACTGTAGGCTGAAATTTGTGTTACAGCTGAGGGAAATGAGAAAAGCACTCCTAGTGTCAAAAATGAAAAAGCCATAAAAGAATGGACAAAGCTAGACAAGTGACATTCATTTCAGATCCTTCTGCTCCTTCAGTAATGAGTCTCAGCTGTCTTCCCTAACTTCAGCATCATGTGCCAGGGGTTGAAATGACCTGCTGGTTTCAGCTTGCCAAGGGAAGTGGAGCCCACAGTACTGAACATGGCTTATTAAAGTAACAAGAGTAAATTGGCTACGCTGGGATTGGCAGGTGTGCTTCCTCACCTGAAGGCAAGTTAGCAATTTGTTTCCAATGACCAGACTATCTTGAGGAAGTTCACTTTTTATCTGCTTCCCACTTGCTCTCAACATTCATCCCCAATGCACCACACTATCCCCTCTCCATCATGTTGTGCTCAGGGCTATGGCTACCTCTCACACTGCACCATCACACACACACACACACACAAATCTGCTTCTCTTTTCTTCCTCTTAATCAGTTTTTCCTCCTTCATCATGGAGGTGAACAAAGCAAAAGCCTGCTGTCTTGTAAACATTAAAGCTGATGCTACAGGATAACAAAATGAGTGAGGGTCTGGGGGAGGAGAAAACGGGGCATTATTCCGCAGGAATGATTTCGTTCCACCTGGATGCACACAAAATGAGGACTGAGATGGTCCCTTCTAAACCATCTCTGGGAGCATTTTATATCTCGGTGGACAGGAAACAGACACTTCAGAGCTCTCTTCCCTCCAGAAATGAGCCTGCTGTGGAGTTTGCAAAGTCCCAGAGGCCCATCAAATTGATGACATTTGGCTTGGAAAGCTGTGTAAATAGCACAGGCTTCTGCAGCTTGTCAAAGGTTTGGTTCCAGTGATCTCTGAGGACCCCAGGCAACTGACCAATTTAGTGCAGGTATTTCGAATCCGAAGGAGCAAAAAGCTGTCACCCTGCCAAACTGGTGCAAAAGATCGCGAAGAAAAGCAATCCTTCCTCAAGGAAGGAGAGGTATGCTATTGCCAAGGAAGGAGAGGCATGGCAGTGTCAGAAATGCTGGAAACACTGGCAGCCACAAGGGAAGGAGAAAAAAGGACCTCTACGTACAGTTACAGCAGTATATCCACACTTTCTTCTCAACACACAGACATATTAGTATCGCTGGTACAGAGGTTGAATAGCAGCATGACACTGAGGCTGTTGGATGTTAGACACAATCATGTTACATGCAGTTGATACTACTATAGCCATGTCATATAAAAAGCTAATTGCAGAAAAATGAAACAAGGAGGAAAAAGGGATTTTACAAATCCCCCACAGGATATAATTTCTGAAACACGGTTTTCCTGAATGCATATGAAAGGAAAACAAGATTTTTTACCTGTTTCCTTTGGTCTCTTATTCTTTCTCAGTGTGACACAGTCCTAAACCTGTGGATAATTCAGTGGTCGGTACCCTCACCTGATTTCTGGACATGACTGAAAGTGCCTTGCAATCAGGTATGGAGGTGTTATGAGCCCCCCCAAGGTGTCAGAAAGGCACTTCTTGTTTTCAGAAAAAACGAAGTGCATTTTTGACACCTCCAAGAGGTGTTCTGAGCACCGGAGAGGCTGCACAAGGCCTCCCCAGGCCTCAGAAAGCCTCCTGGATGTGATTGGGAGGAGCTTCCAGTCACATCCAGGAGGTCAGGTGGGGCCCTCCAGTGTGGGTTCAGAACTCACAGTGAGTCAAATTCATGGGTTCTGAACCTGCAGATAAAAAGGGTCCACCTGGACATGGTTATACAGATATGATTCTCATCTAATCTGGCTTGGGAAGCCTGGCCTTCAGAAGATTTTTCCATGCTTTCTACTGAGCAATAAAAAAGTTCATGTCTAGTTCAAAGCCTTGACTCACAACCCCCTGATCAATAAGGTAAGAGGTCTGGATGTAATTCTGAAAAAGAAAAAAAAAATTAAAGGTGCTCAAGTTCCTCTGAAATCAAACACACAATGAAGCACAGATCTGCTGTTGATTTCAATGAGGCTAAAGTGCACTTAGCTTTCCTCTGCATCTCACTCACTGTGTGCTAAGGAACCTCCCAGTGATGGCAATTTCTTCTAGCTCCCCAACAGCAGAAATAGTATGGGAAAAAATAACTGAGGGTGACTACTTAAAGGCCCAATCCTAACCCCTTTTGTCAGTGCTTTCCAGCACTGGCGTAGCGGTGCCAATGGGACATGTGCTGCATCCTGCAGGTGGGTGTCACTCACAAAGGCCTCCTCAAAGTAAGGGAATGTTTGTTCCCTTATCTCAGAGCTGCATTATGTCAGTGCTGGAAAGGTATCAAACTCATTTCATACAGAGGGCCGAATAGCATTCATGATTCCTGCTAAGGACTGGAAGCGATGTTGTTAGGCAGGAAGTGATGTCATTAAACAGGTCTTAACCAAAAATAAGCACTTTTTCTCACTTAGGAACTCATTAGCAGCAAATGACAGAAGAGAAAATAAGCAAATTTTGATCATATTTCAAGATATGGGAGAGCCCAATTTTCATGTGAGTTGCCCTTTCAGCAGTAACTCCTTAGCACTGCTCAGCAGCTGAGAGCCTGAGGGCCAGATAAAAAGCTTCCGCGGGCCGCATCTGGCCCCAGGGCCTTATGTTTGACACCCCTGGTGTACAGGATTACAGCCTTAATGGTGTATCCTTCCAGTTCATAAGAAACAGAAGGCAGGAGAAAATTTTAAGTCTCTGCCCAGCTCACAAGTGTACACATTTTATCCCTGATGTGTATGCAACGTTAGGCTGAAATGATTTGAAAACATCATTTCCAGTGTCTCTGTGAAAACAGAAGTCATCTCTTTTTTACCTTCAGAGTTTGGTATGAGCTTGGCAGAGGCTGGAGACATTGGCCTCTGCTGAGCTCAGAAGCTCCTCCAGAAGTGAGGGGAGTGGAGCTCCCCTTGCCTCTGGAGGGGGTGCACACGGGGGTGCATGTAATGGGGGGCTGGACCCGATCCGTAGATAAATGAATTCACAGATACAGAATATATGGATATGGGGACCACCCTGTATACTTGATTCCAGGAATCTCTTCCATCAAGCTATTTGAATGTGATCATCTTCTTCCTAACTCACTGTAACTCAACACAGAGTTACAAAGCACAGAGCTTCAAAGCATTTTTATACAGTGTGTGTGTGGCCTACTTATGAGTCAGTATCAGCAACTAGAGCTGACTTGCCCTTTCCTAAAGCTTTAGTTCGGACAGTCGGATGAAAATGAAGTGGAGTTATTAGTGCGACTGAAGGGTGCTGCTATTTGGTGTCATGCCCCCTAGTTTGTCCTCTATCAGTGCTGTTTATTTCTTCTCCCTAGATGAAGGACATTATATTTATTAGCACCACCTTGCCCTCCTTGCCCACAGCCACAGCTGTTCTGAACTCCCCAATTCACTTTCCAATTAAATTCACTGCTCCTGAGAAATGGCTCAGCAGGGAGCTTCTTGGTCCTTCCCTGTCCGAGTGTGGCCGATCAAAATAGCCTCTGAACATTTCTAGCTGAGTCCTAAGCAGGGTGATATAAATTGGACTATGCTGAAAGGATAGGCACTTCATTGCAGTTAAAATAGCAGCTCCCCAGGTTCCAGAGTGCCAACTACATTCCCAAAAGGTTGAGTTTGAGCCTTAAGACTTTATGTTATCAGCGAAGTTCAAAAGAGGCTTTAAAAGCCTGAAATATACAATATTCCACTTCTGCGATACACACACCCATGTATGCATGGGTGTTCACACACACTCTTTAGATTACACATGTACTGAGACTGATCACCAAGATGAACATGCTAAATACAAATGGCTTATTAAAAAGGTTGCTTCACAAGACAAAGTATTTTTGATTTTTAATTGTGCAGATGAAAAACAAAAACTGTAACATTGTTCCAAAGTACAAAGGAACAATGGCCTCCAGGTGTTCACCCCTCCACAACACTGTGGTGGGGGTGGTTTCTTTGAAGCGTTTACAATGAGGAAGGCTGGCAAAGTCACTAAGATGTCTTGCCCCATCTGTAGAACTCCTTACCTGAAAGCCACAAAGAATTTAAACCTTTTCAGCTACAGGGAAAGGTGAGGAAAGGTTACTAGAATAACAATTACTTGTAAGAGAAAGAGCAAAACAAAGGAGGGAAACAGCATGGTGGCAGAAGACTTTCTCTCTTCGAAAAGTTTTTTCCTTCAAACGTGTTCTCTTATAAATCTTAAGGATAAATTTTTAACCAGATCTGCTAAGTTGGCCCCTCTTACTCTAGTGTCTTGCCATGTAGGAGCCGGTGTCATTACGTGGGCAACCTTGTGGGGAACTTGTACCTCTGTCCCCAGAGTCCTCATAGACCTGGAGCTACCTCATGGTCAGCCAGTTATTTGGCATGCCCTGACCACTTGGAAAGGTCAGCACAAGACAACTGCAACAATAGACTGAGCCAGTCATCCAGGGCTACATTCAGACCTGCGGTAAAATACATTTTACTATACCATCACTACCTGCCTGTTCAAGAACAAGGCTGTAGGAGGGGCAGCATTCTTGAGAACATACTTAAAGAGTCCAGACATCCAGAATAACAGGTGTTTGAAAGGGATGGACAGATCACAGAGGAGCTGAATGCGAGGACAGCAAACAGATCATTTTTTGTTAGGGAGAGGAAAGTCGCCCCCCCCATGACTTACAGAAGGTTAGCTCAGAAATAAATGTAGTTACCTCCTCCAAAATCAGGAAAGAATTTGGATTATTTCAAGCCAATTTGATTTTCACCTTTTAACTCTCCTGTTGAAATAAATGGAGACATCACTGTCTCCAGTGACATCAACAATGAGATTTTAAAGACAGCACACCTCCAAAGGCAGCTGGTGAGGGCAAACACCAACCCATCACGGAGGATTCTTGGTCTTCAGTGGTGACTGCTGTTTGCCCCTCATCAGCCATGGTGGGCAGGGGGGGGGGGTACAGCCTTTCTATTTCCTTATCAGCATCAGTGTTTCCATTGAGAAAGAATGATGCTTTGTGTAGCCTGAACGAACGAAACATTTAATGATCGGTTTGCAAGTCAACTCATTGTTTGTCTGGGTCAGTCAAGAACTCTTCATTGGTGCTGACTTTAATCTGAGCTGCAGAAGAACTAATGGTCTTCTAATGGTTGTTCCTGAAGCCTTTTCCTGGGTCCCAAGTTCAGCATGCTTTAACTATATGTTAGATGTTGGTACAGCACAGGCGAGGGGATTATCAAACTCTGAAATGCTGCAGAAGAAAGATGCATAACCGAACCTCTATCTCTCTGGGAATTATCAGCTCATGGTGATAAACACCAACATGATAATACAATTACTCTGATCCTGTGTCATGATAATACAATTACTCTGATCCTGTGTCATGCACTCTGGTACTGCTGGTGGTCAGTTGGCATGCCCAATTGTTACTTCTGAGTCTTGTCTTGTGGGATACTGCTGTCCAAAGCTATTTCTGGAAAACCAGTCACTGGTACATCTGAAGATGCTCTAAGGCAAGAAATCCCAGAGAGTTTTAACTAGGTATTTATATACTACCTTTCTGGTCATCGGATTACTCCTCTGACTTTAGTCAAGTTTTAATTTATCGTAATGGTGGGGTCATGTGATTTTGCCTTCTCTTCAGTCAAGAAATTTGCACAAGCATCTTCTTCAGTAACGGCTTTCCAGAAAAGCCAAAGGATTAGAGGTTCAGGAGTCTTGGGCCTAGCTGACACCTCAGACTCCTCCTTCCTCAAAAAGGCAATTTCCAAGTATGTTCCTAGGTTCTGGGGCATGATGCCACCATGAATTTCTGATTGGGGGTGTAATATGTTCTGCTTTGCAAAGTAGCCAGGTACTGTACTGTGAATGGTTTCTCTCAGAGTCCCCCTCCAGCACTGCAGTTGCTGGTGCTTAGCTGACCACTTCAGAAGGAACTAAGCTCTGAATCACTCCCAATTGACCATGAGCCTTTCCTCTTATTTGTATTGGGGAGGCAGATGGGAAAGCCCTAGACATCTGAAGCGGAGTTTTGGGGGGACAGTAAGCAGGTATTGTTACTAGCCTCTTTTCCACAGGAAAACAGTAAAGAAATGAGGATCATTGGATTTCTCAGAGTCCCAACTGTCCACTTTGGTTCCCTGCCTGCTTTCTGCTCATGAGAGATGGTCATCTTCTCCAATTAGCCTTCCTCAGCTGAACTCCAGACTTGATTGGACTGTCTGCAATGAGAGTTGGGTGAAGTAACTAGCTTTCTAAAGTCCTCAAGTGGCTTTGTACAGTTTTTGAAGTGCTGCAGTGCAGCTAATCTAGTCCAGTCTCGTACAAGAGCAATTTACTCCTGTGCTCAAGGGCAAGGAATGCAATAGATGCTTCTTCTTTCTCAGCTATAGAGATCTTGCAATGGGTGGCATGGCAAGATCTCTATTTATTACTTAATTATTTGACTTATTTAGTCAAAACTATGAAATAGATATTACTTGTTTTACTGGCACCTGTACAGTAGTGTCTCTTTGCCTTCATTCGGTTCTCTCCTGATTCTATTCTATATGCTGGCTAATATAGGCTAATCTCTTAGCACACTTACAGAGTGCACTAGATGATAAACGCCATAACTGTTGCTTAGAAAGTTATTTTTTATGTGTTAAATTCCACCTAATCCCTATGCTGATGTCTACAAGAATAACTTGCTATGATTGAGTATCTTTTCAGTGCACATTTGCATTGTAATGTGACTTTCCAACCCTGGATCTTACTTCACAGGTTTTGCCCTCCATCTCAGGAATGTTTTTGATCTCTCTATAAATTATTTCTGATATGCTCTCAGCTGGCTTGAAAGTGTGACTGCTAGACTTGAACACCATCTTTTAGCAATGGGCTCACCAGCACAATGTGCAGGAGCAATATAAATTCAGCCAGCTATTTTTTTTAATAAACAAAATGCTCATGTTAGCACTGACTGCCATGTTGATAAACTTTAGGTTCTTGAGAAAGATGTTATCTACAATAAGGGTCAAACTGCATGCTTGGTTAAACAACTAACGGTGTGGTTAGAGGCTTACTTTTACCTCTGTTTAGCCATGTGAAGTTCTGATCCAGTTTGGACTATGGTATGGAGATAAGGGGTGTTTAACCTTTAAAACACAACCTCTAATGTGTTTTACCACTGAAAAGTGCACCCCAAATGGATTTTTTTAACCTTCAAAGCACTATGTACTACAGTGAAACTAATAGTTAAACACGAATGGTTAGACAATAATGGTTAAACATGGTGGAGGCACAAATCTTTGTGGAAAAATGGTATGGAGGTGAAGGGCTAAAGACTGCTTGCCTTTGCACCACAGTCCAGATCTGAAAGGTGGCCACAAGAAACTGGTAAATGTAAAGAAATACGTATAAACCTCTAACCACATTATTACATGCTTAAAATAACATGCAGTGCAATCCTGTTTTGTGCTGGAACAGGCAGGCCAGGAGGTCTGTGCTGTACCCAGTGTAAGACTGAGGCCAGAATCAGCTCGGGCAGAGGTAAGGGAAAACTCTTTATCCCTGGGTAAGCCACCACAGCCCCAATGAGTCTCCTCAGACCTGCACCCCCTCAGGAGGTGACACAAGTCAGAGGAGAATGGAGTGGCTTAGAGCCACTCCGCGCTGCTCAGGGAATGGAGTTGGGATCCGGCATAACTGCTGGGTCCAAGCCCCGCCTTCCGCTCCCCACCCACCTGCTCCCAGAATGCCCTCCGCCTGCTATCCCCCACCCCAGAACACCCTACTCCCACCTCCTCCCTGCCTTCCCTAGACCCCCATATCAGCCAAGCTCAGCTGGCATAGCCTTCCCTCTCCACATCAGCCCAGAGACAGAATGTGATTTCTGTGGGTGGATGTGTGTCCCTGCTGGCCTAGCTGGCACACAAGGAGGCGCAAAGGTGCTTTATGGCACATTTGCGACCCTCCTGGGCCACAAGTTCCTTGTGCCAGCCTAACTAGTAGTTATGATTATGCCCTTAAGCACTCAATGGTGTGATTTGAGATTTACTTTAACACAGTTAGTTTGACCCATTCGCTGGTCTTTTTCTAAATCACCACTTCTCAAGTACAAAATGAGCCACTAATCACCAATATTCCCTGTATGATGCCTACACCACTGCACAGACCCATTCGCTTTCTGTGTGGTGAGGCAGGGCATGTTCTGGTGTTCGGCGATGACATCATATGTGATTGCTAACTTCTGGTACAACTAAGCTCCAAGCTGAACAGAGCTGGGCTTTAAGTTGCACAGCCACAGGCTGTACAACTTACTACGAACAATGGCAACCAATGGTCAAGATTAGATGGTTCAGATTTCTACATTGATTGTACAAATGCTACAGTCAGAAAATCCAGATAGAGGAATTGGAACAAATATTTTCAAACTTGCATACATGTATGTGATTTTATGTATTTATTTCAAATACAACTTTTCTGCAGAATGAAGACTTATGGGATAGGAATGTGTGTGATTAAGGGACACGTGGCATGCTGCAGAGCAAAATCTGCTTAGGAAACTGCTGATGATGATTTAGGATGCTGCAGAAGAACAAAAGTGAAATGTCTTGTGACCACTGAAATCTCTGGTGATACTAGAAGCTAACAGAACAGCTCTGTTGGATATGCTATAACAGCTGATAGTGAGACTATCGCAGGTCAAGAATGGTGATGACACGAGTGTGAGGGGTCGTGACAGAGATTGCTTGGGGTGGAGTCTTACAGGAAAGACGTCACAAAGAGGAGTGCTCTGGGAGTCAACCTTTTGTCATTGTTTCAGATCCCATTTCAATTAACTATATATAGCTGACTTTTCAACTCCTACTGAACTTAATGCATTCTTACTTTTCAACAGTGGTGGGGGATGCTTTGTAGAGTCCTTATTCCAGCCTCTCAGAATGTCACTAGTTAAAGCCCTAATCCTAACCAACTTTCCTGCACTGACACAGCTCTGCCAATGACACGTGTGCTACGTGCCTCAGCACCTCAGTTGGGTGGCAGTCATGGTGGCCTCCTCCAGGTAAGGGAATTTTGTTCCCTTACCTTGGAGCTGCATTACGTCAGTGCTGGAAAGTTCATTAGGACTGTGCTGTAAGTCAAATAACATGGGTTTCTACCTTCTACCTCTGTATATCCAACTCCCTGAATGGAATAGTAGGCAATTTTTCTATAGTTTAGCTAAGAGGACCAAGGGAGCAAAAGGACTAAGGTTAGAAATCAAAAGTCCTTCTCTCTGCTGACCTTACAGAATATCGTTTGCAGGGGGAGTTTGGCCACATGCCTCTCTTACAAATGTATACTGGACATATGTATAACATATACCAGTTCCTAGTGTTTTTCCTCTTGTGAAGCAATTCCCACCCAGAGATTTCACTTTCCTTATTAACTAATCTCAGTGCCTTTGCATTTGCTGCATTTGTTTAGATAATTCTTGTTTCCTTCCATTTAGCACACAGGAAAAAGCATTAGTAACACTCTTGGTTTTAAATGAACACTATTAATATCAGCCTCTGCAAGGGACTGTGGGATAATTTTGATAAATGTGACTCAGAAGCCGATGTGACAAGAGTCTAGAGCAAAGCTTGCATGTTCATAGTCCATCTCTGCATATATCAGTAGTTGCACGATAGGGATGAAAGACAACACAGAGTTAGGTAGATGAGGAGGGAGCTGGGATGGAGAAAACTGAGCGACTCTATATGTTAAAACTCAACCTACTTTGAAGTGCCTAAAGGGATTAAAATACTGCTGCAGCATTTAAAAATAGAATGCAGTTTGTTGCACAGTAATGCAATGAGGGGGAAAGATCTAAAACAAGAGATGATAAAACACTACTTGCCATGTTACTTTTCAAACACTGGCATATGCTCTTGCAAGTCCGTTACATTAAAACACTACTTAGAGACTGCAATACCTTTTTCAAACTCCAGAGCTATTTCTAGAAGCTTTGTGTGTCTTTACCTTCTTTCAGAAACAGGCATGGGCACACCTTTCCTACAATACATACCCAACTGTCTTGAAAAAGACAAAGTCAAAACTGTCCTTGAGTGAGAGGGAGAAACTCTGGATGCAGAAATGAAAAAAAAAAAAGTTTTAAGAACACACACACACAGAGAATGGATATGGATAGGGACTAGAACTGTGACACTGAGAGTCCAATTGAACTTGGGTGAGTCACTTCATCTGTTTATCTCCCACTTTTACCTTTGCCAAATGGATTGTTAGCAATTCAATAGTAATATGAGATATTTGGATAACATAGCCCAAGGACCATAAATCTTAAATGGGCAGAACGTGTATCTTATAGATAGCAGCCAATCATTGTGAAATGTCAATGTGGGTGGACATTCTCTATGACAAGGATGGACAGCTTCAGCATCATAACTGTGACCTGGAGAAATCATGATATTTGTACCTTTCATTGGAGGTAAGTAATATAATTTTACCTGTATAATCATGCATATACAGAATCCTACTGAACATATGCACATTCTTTTTTAGTTTTATTCTGCTATGTCACAAGTATGTTCAGTTACCTCCCTCTATAATCACGAGGGCTAGAGGTTTGCCATAATTCAGCATTGTAGATGAAATGCTTGGATTTCATGTAAGTGTGGATGAGCTCATATCAGGGCCTAGGAGAGGAGGGTAAAGGGGGTAATTTGTACCCAGGCCCAGGGTCAGAAAATTGGCCCAGGAGTCAAAGGAGGGGGCCCAGAATGTTCCTGGGATCTGATTTCCTATCTCAGCTGGGCTCCAAAGACTATTCTGGCTGTCACCACTCTCCCCCTGCCCAATTTTGCACCCCGTTCTGCCTGCCCCATTGCCCTCTCCCTTTTTGGGAAAGCCCTCCCCCCCCCCAAAAAAAACACCTTTGTACCCCATGATAGAATTCCTCTCAGAGGCCCCGGGTCAAAAATGCTTCAGAGGCCATACTACCCACTTGTGCTGTGACAAAAGAATAAAAAGACTTTGAATAGGCTGATTCAGCAAAGCATGAAAGGTAACGGATGTTTCAAATGCAAACATAAGGCTGTTCGCATCACTAACAACCATCCATGTCATGAAACCTGATTTGGGGCTTGGATACATCATTGCTGAGCTTGGTACCTGGTAGATGCAATGCAAAATGTCAGGGAAACCAATGATGATGCGGGATGACTTTTAGTACCAGAAGAGTTTCACTGTGTTGCTCTATTTAAAATTTTAAATGGTGACTTGCAAAGATGAGGAGAGCACTGCATTCCCCAGATGCTTAAGAAGTTGCTTCCATGTGGGATATGTCCACATCATCCTGGGAATAGCTGAATAGCAATTTGCATTTCAAACACAGAAATATCTTTGTTGAGGGCTCCACTTCTGGGTATTATTTTAGGGAAGCTACTAACTTCCCCACAATGCTCATCACCATGAGTAGAAATAGAGTGGCCCAGAAACCAAAAGAAAAAAGAGAAGAGAACAAGGACACTTTTCCTTCTATTTAAGAGACCTATAACTGGGTGTGTGTGTGGGTTTTTTTTTTTTTTTTTTTTAAACTTTATCTATTTATTGAAAATATCTATAACCTTCTTTTCCAGTATGTGGTTCAATGCAGCTTGCAACAACAGAGGGGGGAAAATACAATCATACAAAATCAATAAAACAGATTTTTTTCCCCCTTGAAAAGGCAATCTCTAGAAAAGGTATTCACCAGTCAGGAATGTTGCTCTAGGGAGAAATCCCAAAGGCAATTAAAAAAGGATATTTGGCAACCCTTGTGAAATGCAAGCAAAGAGGAACAATTCCTCAGTTTCCATGCTTTTCCTCCAAAGGGCTAACAGCAACTTGGGAAGGACGCCATTTAGAATGGGGAAATGAAAAGAAAGGATTAAACACAGTCTGTAATCAGTCTGACTCCACTGCCACCATAAGACCGAACCAGGTATCCTTCAAAGCCTCCCTCTCGTTGCACGTAGAATTCTCCCAAAACCTAGCCAGTGACATGCAGTCCAGAGTTAAGGAGTCCTGGGGCCACTGGCATCGTTAGGGGGGTGCAGGCCGCACCGGGTGACACGCAGGGGGGTGATGTGCCCTGGGGGAAGATGTGTTAACATCGCGGTATTAGGAGCTAGCCTGTCATGCCATACACCGTTGGATGCGGACTTTCCAGCGGAATGCAATGCAAAAAACAGAATTGAAATAGCTCCTTTTGTTCAAAAGTTATGGCAAAAAACCGGTAAGAAAAAAATGCATGGAGCCCTATAGAAAGTGAGCAATATCGCACATTTACTCATGAGTAGGCATACTTGCCATAGTCCGTCGGAAAGGGCAGGCTGAGAGGAATCCAATGACACCACAATGGTCCCAATCCAATCAATGCAGCCCCCAAAAACACAAGAAGGAGGTCCCTGCCTCCCTCCCAGCTGCGTCTATTGAGCCCAAAACAAAGCCACGTGGCCGTGTTTATTCGCAAGTAGGCAAACTTGCCTTAGTACAGGCAAGGGCTGAGAGGACTCAGGGCAGGCTGAGAGGACTCCAAGGATGTCAGAATGGCCTGATCCAATGAATGCAGCCCCCAAAAACACAAAAGGGAGAAGGAGGTCCCTCCTTCTCAGCCCTACGGAAAGCGAAGCAGCCTCGCGGTTGTGTTTACTTGCGAGTAGGCAGACAAACCTTGGCTGGTGGTCAGGCCATGCAAAGGGGAATTTGAGGACACCAGAATGGTCCTGATCCAGTGGAGCTGGAGTGCAACAAATGCTCCAGAAGGCAGCTTCCCCCCTTCCCACTAAAAAGGACAAAAAAGAGACTTCAACTGGTAAGGGGAAGTTTTCTATTTTGCACTTGAAAAGCCATGTGGGTCTTTGTATTGATATGCCTTAAATAGAAAAACTTTAAACTGGGCACTGGGGAGGGCTGGAAATTTCACTGGTTCTTTTTGGGGGCTTGTTATTGCAGGCAGACTACAGAGTAAGCTCCTCTGACCACTATGGGACTTACTTCAGAGTAGACATGCATACAATTGGGCTCACAGGCTGCAATCCCACCCACTTTCCTGAGAGTAAGCCCCATTGACCACTATGGGACTTACTTCAGAGTAGATTCACTTGGTGGAACAGGACTGGCTCCCCCTTATTTAATTATTTCTTTTATTTTAATTTAATTCTTTATAATTATTTATTTTAAATTTGCTTGATGATGTCACTTCTGGCCATGACATCACTTCCAATGGGTCCTGTACAGATTGTCATTCTAAAAAGTGGGTCCCAGTGCTAAAAGTTTGAGAACTGCTGCAATAAGGTGTTAGTAAGTTGACGGGGGGGGGGGGGGGGAGACTCTACAAGTTTTCAAAATCACTAAAATCAGAGTTTGGAGGAATAATACCATCATCTTATATATCAACCAATGTGTAATTTCATGCAGAATGCAGTGAAACAAACCACATTGAAATATCTGTGTTCTATCAAAAGGTGCACCAGGATGAGGGCACCAGGATGAGGTCTCTTGTTATCTGGTGTGCTCCCTGGGGCATTTGGTGGCCGCTGTGAGATACAGGAAGCTGGACTAGATGGGCCTATGGCCTGATCCAGTGGGGCTGTTCTTATGTTCTTATGTGCAGCCAAAAAACCAGTGGAGGTGAGGCGATAGTACACCACCACGCCCGCCACCTGGGACGGTGCCCCGCCCACTGCAGGGGTGACATGCAGGCCTCCTGCACTGGGTGACGCGAATCCCAGTGACGCCACTGCCTGGGGCAAAGCTCTGACTGAGTTCAACCAGGCACAGGCAGGTAAAAAGTTAAAATGTAGAAACTGTAAAAATACAAGTTGCATAATACAAGGGTTCAAATGAAAAAAAACAAGCAGACTGGGAAAATGTACTGGCAGGTCCCAGGTATGGATCTTAACAAAAATACAAGCAGATATCACTGGTCCTTTCAATTGGATGGGATTTCAGTTAGATTCAATTACAGCCACCTGGGAATCCCTACCTGCCCTTTGACCTTGTCAAGTGATTACAGGCAAACGTAAATGCAAAAATAATTTTCTAACGTATCTAAAAGCCAAATCCTACCTAACACCCCATGTGGAGTATCCCATGGGGGAGTTTTGGCCTCCAAACGCCCTCTTAGAGTAAGGGTTCCCTTGCTCCAGGGAAGGCCCCTGTAAGCCAGTAGGTATACTTAGACCTGTGCTGAAAATATAGCTCTATATAGCTGGCACAAGTCGAAACTGATTCATGAAGGCAGACTGGGACTGAGAACGGGGCTAGAATTTGGAGGATGCCATTGCTGCTGAACCCACCCCCTTCTCAGGCCTGATCCATCCTCCTTCCCACCCCATTGTCTTCCTGTTACAGCCAACCCCACCATGTTTCACCCCCTTCCTGCCGCTCTTCTACCACTACACAGTCTTCTGTAGTGGCGGGCATCCCCCGTCCATTGCCATGCAGATCCAGTCATTTGTTGTTTCTGGTGGTGATCAGGCCGAGCTCTCCAGCATGTCATGTTTGCAACAACTGGAAAGAGCATTACACCAGCAGAATGCATGTTCTGGTGGCATAACTGAAGAATAGAATTGGTCCATAAATCTTAGTGTTCTCTCATTGTATTATTCTGAGGTCAGCTTGAAGAGTTGAGAGCTTGGCCCCACATAGAGGTTATCTCTGCAAGTACCAAACCAAAACACACCAAGCATCCTTGGGATGGACCTTAAGAGAAAGGTTCAATGATATCACTGGTCCTTCCAATTGGATGGGATTTCAATTGGATTCAATTAAACAACCTGAGAATCCCTACCTGCCCTTTCACCTGGTCAATTGGGCTTGGATGCTGAATCAGCTGGTTCATTCCTATCCCAGCAGGAAGGCTGACCAGGGCTATCTTCCTGCCAGAATGCAAATGAAGAAGATAGCAAATCCACCTGTTTGCTTGGCCATGCAGTCTTTCTTCAATGACACTGATTTCAAATAAATGATTTCAGGGAAGCCTCTTTCCTTAAAACTTATGCTGAGGCTTTTCTTAAGGGAATAGATGGGAGGAGAGAAAGGGGGCAAGGGTCACTCAAGCACAGCACACACCCTCCTCAAGCACCATTGCTTTGATCAAATTTGGACACCCCCCCCCCCCATGGCTGCATTAAATTAAAAGCAAAATTGCTGGATTACTGAGGCAAAGATTTCCTGCATCACGTGTGGACTGGTTCTGCAAAGTTCTTCTGGAAGCAAGTGGCTGACTGACATTTGCCATTGAATTGCTGCTGCTGTTTGCCCACCAGCTGTCGGAGCTGTCTCCATCTGGTAGAAAGATCAGAATCCATTAAGTAAAGAGGAGAATTGTTTGGGAGAGGAGTTCACAGGAGCAGGCAGGCTCAAGCTGAGCCAGTGCAATTTCACCTTTGTAGGAAAAAAAATGACACCACCAACTGCCCCCTCCTTCCCAAACCCAACCACAGCCTATTGAGCAATTGTTTCTGCACAGCAGCTCCAATCTAATTGGTCTGGACACCGCAGCTAATTTTCCCTCAGACATCTGTTAACACACATTAGTGTATGTCATTAAGTAGGGAAGCACAGTTTAAATGGAAGGGGCAGAGCTCAAAGGCCCTGTGCTTGGGGAGGTAAGAATAGACAGGGGGAAACAACAACAGGGAGATGTTTGTGCAATGATGTAACATCTGGGGAGTGAGAAAGAGTGACTAAGATAAGGTTTGGTGGTTCTATGCAGCTGCCTGACCAATTCGGCTAATGTAGCCCTGCCATAATCACCCTTCACTGCAGATGAATTTGAGCACTGAAAATTCCACAAACCATAAATAAAACAGCCAGCTACTGATGAAATTTAAATCAGTGCCATTTCTTGTTCTACCTTCCAGTCATTGCAGGTGGTCACACAGGCAAAGATGACAAGCATTTTAGAGTATCCCAAGCACTTCACATACACATACACTTCACTTCACATACATAGAGTATCCCAAGTACTTCACAGCACTTCATAATCCTAAAACAACTCTAAGATTAAACCAGTAAAATTTCTCATAGGGCAAAGCCTGAGTGGTTTCCCTATGACATGTAAGTTAGACGATGGAGATGTGAGACTTCCTTCCTAGATCACTAGCTTCTCCACTTAAATAACTCCTCCCCCCCCCACACACACACAGAGGCTAATTTCTCATCCAAATTTGGAAAGCCAAAGTAGATTACAGGTCCAGCCTTGTTATACATGGATTTTTTATACACGGATTTGACTCAACACAAATGGCCACTGCAAACGCGAAGGAATGTGCTAATCCCTGAAGAAGGGGAAAAATGCATCCCTTTAAAATCAGTTTAAAAAACTGAACAGTCCTTTACAATAGCTTTGTTAATTGGGGGGGGGCAGCTGGCTAACAATCAATCAATCCTTCTCTCTCCAGGAGACCCCTCCCTTCCCCCTGAGCACAGGAAAGAAAGGTGATCACTTTGCATTGGTGAAGGGAGGGACTGAGTGAAGCGCTTTTTGAAGCTCTTGGAGGATGACTGATTGATGGATTGTCTTCTTAACGATTCTTATCTTACATCACATTACATTACAGTGCTTAACTCATAAATCCATTGATTCATACATTTTATTCTAAATAAAATAGTTTGCACCTGTCTTCTATGTAGAGAAATTGAGATGCTCTGGTAGATCACCCTAGGTTCAGAGCAACAGAGTCAATGACATCCATAGCATGGTGTTCCCACCTGACTTAACTACACAGGTAGGAGGACTGTAAGTAGGAATACATGTTTTCTCCAAACTGAAAAGCTAGCAAGATTTTCTAGGGGCAAGATCAGAGTAGAAATTTGCTTCTTGATCCCTGCAGCAAACCAGCTGCCAGTCACCGATTCAAATTTTTAAGCACCAGCAGCTACTGGTCACTTGCATGTTTGCATTCCTGATCATAAGGGAGGAGGTATTTCACCAAGTGTCTCTGGCCTAAGCCACTGAGATCTTTAAAGGAAGTTTCCAAAATCCTTAGCTGTGCCTGGAACAATTCATTAACAACCAATAAAACTTATGCAACAGAGCTTTTTTGTGCTCCAGTTGTCCAAAAGGAGCCAGGCTGCTAAATCTTGCAAAGGTTTCCAAGGTAGACCCACATTCATTGTCCCCTCAGATTTGTAGCTTGAGGGGTGGCAATCATAGAAGTTGTGTTCTCCAGAAGGAGGCAGTCAATTTCTAGTTACTCTACCCAGTCAATTTCCAGTTACTGATTCAGAACCTGCAGCATGGATCCCGGATTTTATGTAAGTGAAAAATAGAACCAGGTGCCACCAGCACTTCATACTTCCAGATTATCTTTTCAGAGTCTTAGGGCGAAATCCCAACCAACTTTCCAGCACTGACCCAGCTGCAATGCAAACATCCCTTACCTTGAAGAGGCCTCCTTGACTGTCTCCCCATTGCAGGATGCAGTGCATGCCACATTGGCACAGCAATATCAGTGCTGAAAAGTTGGTTAGGATCGCGCCCTTAGATGTTAAACAAAATGGGTGAGTGGCAGATCCTTGAATAACTCAATGGGGTGGTTTACAGAATGATGAACATCAGTCACCTTACTATCTGATGCTATTAGTATAGGAAAACTAGACTGATATCTCACTCTTCAACCCAGCTCCAAATTTGGCTCCACATGATCAGTGGTGCCAAGACACTGAGAGGTCCAGAAGGACCAATATCGTCACACTCCTATTAATCTCAGATTACCACCCCCAGATTACCGTTTATTTTGCAACTCAGATGGAAGCCCAAGTGAACTGGATTTTGAAATCAGCTTTGTCTAGAAATTCCTTTAATTGTGATGCACAAGCAAGAGTGGGTTTGTTCAGCTCTTTGCCTTCATCTGGCTTTCTATACTGTCACACATCCAGCTTCGGTTTTAAGACTGGAATGTTTTGGAAAGAATAACCAAATGGCTCCATTCTAGCCAAGATCTGTCATGCCATTCCTGATTTTTTTTTTAAATCACAGTTTTCATTCAATTCTTGGTCTCATTTGCGTATAAATCAAACAAACAAAAAGCTTTCACGGTCACGAGCCACAATTTTGCACAGGCAACAGAATCTGTTGTTAACAAGCCCCCTTAAACTCTTCTCACTTCAAATTGCATTGCTATTGATGCATGTTTATTTGATGTTGTGCCTGCTAGTCTTTACTTTGGGGGGGGGGACTTAAAAAAAATCATTTAAGTGATTTAACTATAACTGAATGGCAGAAATGCAAAGAAAAAAACATATCTCACTCTTCCCCACCAAAGCTATGTTTATGAACTTCACAAACACCCACTTCCTGGTCTGCTACAGAACAGCTGGATGCAAGTTATGAATAAATGCTGGGAGTACTGCAGCAGGGGTTAGAGATAAGAACAAAATCCATCTGCAATCTTTTTTTTTTTAAATATGGACTGCTCAGCAAATGGGGACTAGATTTCAGTTGAGCTGAGACTGGTAGCAGCCAAACATCATTTGCCATCTCATGGCTGCTTAGTAGCCTATCAGGCAGAAATACAGCACAGCAGTCCTGATGATCTTTACATGGGAAAGCATCAAAATCTCAATGATGCTTTGAGCCATCTAATGTTCTTGTTGAGCAGCCATGGAGGATTATGGTGTTTCTGAAGTTCAGAGTGTACCACATCTCAGATGTGGTAGCATGAACAACACCTGCATTTCACATTTCTCTTAATTCTGAGTAAGCATAACTGATTCTCCCTCTATGTGATACCACCAAGGTGCTCCTTTGCAATTCATCTCAATAGTTTCTGGGTGTCTTACAGGGAGATTAGTCCATTCATTCTCAACATTCCTAGAAAGACAAAAAGGTCAGCACGACTACTCCCATTTGAAAAGGGGGAAATGAAAGCAGTAAAGTGAGATTTGAACCCCCTCACATTTCTTATTGGTGGTTCACCCTTGGTTGCCTTGGTGAGCCATTTGGTTGCAAAGTTGTCCTATCTTATAACTGGCCAGAAAATGCTCTCAATCAATTTGTAGACCTCAGAGCAGCTTTTTATGAGCATGCTGCAAGAACCACAATTCAGTCAGTGCTCAGAGCAACAGTGAAAACACAAGAGTTCACTGAATTATATTAGTGAAGTGATACTTTTCATAGCTTCATTGTGTTCTTCTAAGACTAGCATGGTGTTAGCATCCTCCCCTTATTGGAAAGTGAAGAACAAGAGAAGTTGGTGCCCTCAAAGGCACCCATTTGGGTTCCATTCTCACATCTACATAACTTCATGGGATACACAGGAAACTACTGCAGTCTATTTGCCCTGTATACAGCTAGTGCCATGTCTGGTCCTTCCACACTAGTCCACAAGGAGGGGAGGACTGTATTTCTCCCAGTGTCCTCCACCTTCTTCACATAGGATGGGAAATGAGTAGTGAGCACATCAATGATGAATTTGTTCTGGCAGGACTTTGCCAGAGCATGTACAAAGAGCATGTGGGGGAGAACAAGGTTCAAAGCCTTGTGAAAACATACCACCACAGATACCAGCCCTAAAAACATAAAACATGAATTTAAACAAGGAATGGCCCCAATAATGGAGGGAGGGGAGGAATCCAAACTTAAAACCAAATGGGATGCAGAAGTGAAAATGTCTGAACACTCCACTTCTATAATTCTCTAAACATTTACCTCAGGGAGGGTTACCTCTAGTGTTGAAGCCACAAATGGAGAAAAGGGTCAAGGGAGAGGACTCTCAAGAAGGTAAATAAAGTGTGGATAGAGGGGCACGCCTCCCCTGCATGCATTTGATTTTAAAATCTCTACCAAAATTCTTGCCAGTTCTATTCCTCCCCCAAGAACTGCAATTCTACTGAACTGTGAAACACCTCAGCTAAGGGCAGGTGAACTTAATTGGCACTCAGCCTTTGAGATGTGTTCCTCAGGGTTTTCCACCCACTATTCCACTCATTAAGTATATTTATTTTTCACATTTTTATGCTACCTGTCCGCTAAGGAGCTCAGGGTGGTGTACTTGGTTCCTTCCCTCCTTTTGTTTTCTCATTAACCCTGGGGCAGCCCAATCCTGAGCTGCCTGGGGCGCCCAGGCTTGGCGGCACCGAGAAGGGCTGCCACCGGATCCTGCACCTCCTGGGCTACTGCTGGAGGTGCCTCAGGAGAAGGGGACATTCGTCCTCTTCTCCCAGGTAAGGTAGGCTGCCCCGCAATGGGGCTACTCACTTTAAGGTAAAGGCACTCGTGTAGGGCGCGCAGCCCTACACAAGTGCCTTGGATCCTGCAGAGCGGAGCTTCACGGGCCCACCTCCCATCCCTCTCCAGGCACGCCTCCAGCCTGCCCCCTCTCTGAGTCACACCTCTCCATCACGCCTCCTCCCCACCCTCTCTCCGCCCCCCCTGCCAGCCTACCCACTCCCCAGAACGCCTCCTCCCTGCCACCGTCCCCGCCCCTGCCTACCGTGCCGCGGCTCGGCGGTCCGGGAGACCGCAGAGCTGCAGAAGCTGGGCGACAGCCCTGCACTAGCCCAGCACTGGCCGGCATTGGGCTAGCACGGGCAGGAGCCCAGCGGTGAGGCTCAGAAACGTGCCTTATGGCATGTTTGTGGTAGTGCTCGGCAGCACGGAGCCATGCTGCCGAACACAGGATTGGACTCTGAGATAGGTTAGGTTGAGAGACAATGACTGGCCCAGGAAGCTTCATGGCTGAGCAGGGACTTAAACTTGGTGCATACAGATGGCGGCCCTTGTGCACCAGCAGCTCCTGGACAACCTGCCGTAGCAGGTAAGGTAGCAGCAGGGGTGGTTTAGAGATGAAAGAAGGATCTCAGCAGCAATAACACATGCCAAGCTCCTCTCCCCCTTTTTCTGGTCCACCATGCCCCTTGAGACTCCTCAGATTTACACCACCTAAATAGCTGGCACAGCTCCAAAAAGATCAGTTGGAGACCAGGCGACCTATAGGGTGGTAAGTAAAAAAGATTTATACTTACCTCTCCTGGGCCATCTGGTCACCCTCCTACCATAGCAAGCAACACCTGCTCTCTTGGCAGTGATGAATACTATGACTAGGAGGGGGTGGGAAATAGGACTGGGATGTCAGTGAGACAAATCATTTTCACATGATCTTATTACAGGCTGAGTCTCATTATTTGCAAGGGTTCTGTTCCCAGAACTCACTTGGATGGCAAAAAACACATTAAAGCGAAACCAGTTAAAAAAATGTCCCTTTGCTGAGCAATTTAAAAACAACCTTGCTGCCCTTTGTGATGTAAGATATTAAGAAGACAATCCATCAATCAGTCTCTCAATCAGATGCTTAGAAAGGCTGCACTCCAAGCCCACCCAGAGCAAAGTGATGATCTTTCTTTCACCTTGCTCAGGGGGAAGGGAGGGGTCCCTGGTTCAGAGGAAAGGGAAGGGTTGCTGGTTCAGAGGGAAGCCTGGAAAGAGACTGATTGATGGATTGGCAGCCGGCTGTCTCGCATTAAAGAGGCTATTGTTAAACAACTGGTTTCCTTTAATTTAAAGGGCCCTTCTCATTGTGTTGAGATAGTGAAAAATCCATGGATAATTAGGTTATACCTATAATCACTTGCATGACTGTCTCTCTACAGCAGTAAGAAAAGCAGTTTTTAAACTGTGATTTTAAAGGGATGCATCTTTCCCCTTCTCCAGGGATCAGCACATTCCTTCGCATTTGCAGTGGCCATTCATGTTGAGTCAAATCCGCGTATAAAAAATTCGTGTATAAAAAGGTTGAACCTGTATTTCAGTCTAACAGACTTTCTTTTTAATTGCTTCCTTGGGCTGAGTAGTCTTTCCTCTGCAATATAGTCTGACAAATCTCTTCTGCATTGTTATTCTTAAACCCTTTCTCGCATCAGTTTATCACCCAGTCCTGTCTGTCAGTCACATTTCAATTGCAGGCAGCCCCGAAATGTGGGCATCTATACGCTGAGCTGCACAAACACCGCACTCATATTAGGATTCACCACCTGGGAGCAGTAGGCATTGATATTGCCATAGTGAAAAATGGTACATCAAAAGACAATTTCCTATGGTGGATGAACAGAAATTGCTCCATGGGGAATACCAGGCAAACAGCAGCCATGCCCCTAACAGCTTCATACTTCAGGTGTATATAGGAAGAACAAGTCCAAATGGGAATGGAGAGAAGTTAAAAGAAAGAGAGCTATATCAATTAAATTAGAAATACAGGTGTGCCCCAGTATTCGCTGAGGTTACATTCCAGACTCCCCTGAAACCGTGGATACTGAGCATACCTTTAAAAAGGTAGGAGAAAGTTTAAAAAATCTTGGGAAAATAAGATTTTTTAAAAAATGTTCCCCTATCTTTTTAAGAGGTGTACCTGGTATCCATGGTATGCCTATATTCGGGAGGCAGTGAGAGGGCTGTGTATTCAAGGGGTAAAATGTTCAGTCGGAATGCTCCATAGTATTTAAACTCCATTAAACAAGCAAAAAATTATACTTTCACTAGGCAGGAGTTATAAGGCATCATGGCTCAGTTACACAGAAGGCTTTTATAGAGGGAATGCCGATACATTATGACGGCAAAATAAGTTTGTTGTAGGGTATGATCCACCCTGGAACCTATTTCACATCTCATTGGGTAGCTGAATGAGATCTGATTTATACATGTTTTCCTGTTTCTTTCCCTTGGTGTCCCAAGATGATTGTTTTTGAAGTCAGACACCAGTTCATTAGAGGAAGCTAAGGAAGATGAAGAACTGTGCTTGCTTCTTGTTATTCTAACATGCTTCTTCACCTATGAAGAATGTTGGCTGAGGACTTCTGGGAGGAGGAGAGAAGGATACATATTTTCAACTCTCTTGTTCTTTTCAGTTTCCCTACAGGTTCGAAACACATGAAGAATCCTGAAAATGGCCTTCTTATTTTATCTTCAGCCAGGGCAAAGGGTGCCATCCTGTTGTTTTCAGACTTTATTGACATGATGCTTCTGAACTGGCTCTGTCCACCCATGATTAACGGCATACACTCGTGATTTTCAACATTTTTCATCTCACGGCACACTGACAAGGTACTAAAATTGTCAAGGCACACCATCAGTTTTTGGCCAATTGACAAGGCACACCATGCTGTTGTTGGGAGGGCTCACATCCTCCAATGGCCTTACTAATAAATTACCCTTCCCCAAACTGCTGTGGCACACCTGCAGACCATTCGTGGCGTACCAGTGTGCCACGGCACAGCAGTTGAAAATGGCTGCCATGCACCTTCATGCTGGCAGTATAGTGAGTCCTCATTACCTGCGGGTTTGGTGTCTGCAGATTTGACCCAGGTTCTGAACCTACAGTTGGAAGATCCACAGAGGATCTCTTGGACAAGACTTTTGGTCATGTCCAGGAGATCCTCTGTGGGTTGGACCATGGATCCACGGTTTTCAGTATCCGTGGGGGTTCCAGGAATGCTGATCTGTATTTGCAGATGCTGCGGACCTGCAGATGCTGACCTATATTTAAATTGTGTGTGAGATGGCAAGTCGAAAGCATCCCTCACACAATTATGCAAACCAGACTGGTATGCCAGGAGGGGGGAGCATCCTTACTCACATGTAGGCAGAGTCAGTTCAGATGTATTGTTTGAACCAGCCCCCTCTGCCAACTTGTAGGTCAGTTATTTGTCTGATATAATGTTATTTGCAATGTAAGAGAATTGGCTGTTTGCTTTTGGCAGGCAAAACAGCATGGATTCCATACAGCATTCCTACAAATGCTTCAGCTTGCATCTGCATGGCTTCACATGAAGCATATGTGTGGTTGTGCACACATAATTATGGGCTCAACCGCGCAATCAGAGTTATTGTGTGAAGGTGAAAATAATTATCACCAATCTGCAATCATGGGTTTGCAGATACTGAAGACAGAAGTGCACATGTTTAACTTAAGGAAAAGAACTTTACAGAGGGATACAACAGTGATCTTCAAATATCAAAAGGGCTGCTAGAAAGAGAAAGCCAAACAGCTCTCTTGGAGGGAAGGACAAGATACAGTGTTCAGGCTGCACCATAATAAATTTAGGTTGTCCCAGATAAATTGCTGGCAAGTTCCATCTCATCCTCTTTGATTGGTCAGGCCAAGTAGCCAATTCCCCCAGCCAACATAACCTAATTGCTTGTTCTACCTGTTTGTGTTGCCTTTTGGGTTGTCCCCACTGTCATTACTTTGCTGACCTTCATGAAGTTTAACTACCCACCATTGCACATAACTCACAGATGTACCAAACAGCCTCCTGTGAAGGTAAACACAGCTTTTGTGTCCATAGTTGCTAAGAGATTGTTGAACCAAAGCAGTGTGCTGATATGAGAGCTATTATGATATAATGTTTAATCAGTCTTGTTATGGACACTCATGGCACTTATTAAACTTTAGATGACTGTGGGCAAGAGAGGAGATGGCTATGGCTTAGATTAATTTCTGCTGCGTAAGTTGTGCTTTGAAACTTATTTACGTACAGTGTCAAGGGAAAGGTGACAAGAAAGGTCCCCATCTGTTGTTGAAATTGCTGGTGGCCCCACACATTCCCACAGGTGTTGTTAGGAGGTAGTGAGGTGGGCCTGGATGACTTGTAACTGTGAAGTCAAACTGACTCCCCTGGAAAGCATTATGTTTGGGAAGTTATGAGAGGATGTGAAAGCTCCATTGGTAACAGATTAAACGTAATACTCTATTGGTAGCATATAATCTGTAATGGCTTACTCATATAATTGCAGTTAATAGGTGAAAAGCATACTGTGGGAACAAGTTTTCAACATTTGTCCATATGCATTTTTCTCAGGTTTTTATAGCTTGCATACCAACCCTGTCTTCTTACAGCAGCAGGGTCATCCAACCCATTATGGGTTACAAGCCATGATGTGTATGTGCAATATCCTGATTTTAGAAATGGGCTATGTCAGAATGCCAGATGCAAGGGAGGGCATCAGGATGCAGGTCTCTTGTTATCTGGTGTGCTCCCTGGGGCATTTGGTGGGCTGCTGTGAGATGCAGGAAGCTGGACTAGATGGGCCTATGGCCTGATCCTGTGGGGCTGTTCTTATGTTCTTACTGTGGCCAATATCCATTCATTATGATGGTGCAAATGTCTATGCATGCATTTGGAGTATGGAGACACACTAGGATGCAAGACATGAGAAGACAAATCAAATGGCCCAAATCACATTTCTATAAGTGTATTTTCATGGGCAGGTTTTGTTGCTGGATAATTGCTGGAGCTACTAGTAGATGAGATTCTATAGCCATAGAGTTCAGAGCTGACCTGAATTATCCTGCCATTAAATTACTACTCAGAGATCCCAGAGCAGTATACTTCTGTTTCCCTCAAATGTTTGAAAGAGATGGTGTGGATGTGAAGGGCAGAAATAATTGAACAACCCTTGCCATAGTCAGTATTTTTCATTCTTCCATTCTTCTTCAGTTTTTATCCTGACTTTCCCATCATGGTGGAAATGAAGGCGATGTACATAATTTCCCAGAAGGTCTCTCACCTAGGTACCAGTTGGGCAGTAACCTAACTGAAGTTTGCTTATGATTGCTACATTCTGTGCTTTTAGACCATATTTCTCTGCATGGGAGGCAAAACAAAGAAAACCAGCGGTTCCCTATTGCACACTGAACTGGCTGTGTGTACAGTGAAGGGCTCTGCTGTCATAGTTAGCGCTGGTGTACAGTGGCATTGCTAGGGGGGTGCAGGCCACACCAGGTGATGTGCACCAGGGGTGTGTGTGATCTGCACTAGTGACCAAAATTCCTAAAACTGCGGTTAAGAATAGTATCATCATGCTGAATACCATTCGATGCGTAATTTACAGCAGAATGCAATAAAAAAAAAAAACTGGAGTGAAGTATCTCAATTCTGGAGTCAAATTTCTCAAAATTTATGGTCAAAAAGCAAGAAAGCAAAAATTCAGCTGTCTTATGTAACAAGAAAGTATGTTTCCTGAATTTAAAAACAAACCAATGAGTCTGATTATTTGAAGAGCCAATGAGATGTTATTATGACACAGCACAGAACCAATAAGGTGTTAGTAAGGTGACACACAGGGGGACGACACCACTAGTGACCAAAATTGCTCATCACAACTTGTAGGAATAATACCATCATGTTATATACCATTCGATGCATAATTTACAGCAAAATGCAGTGGGGGAAAAAAAAAACGTGTTGAAATATCTGCGTTCCATCAAAAGGTGTAGCCAGAAAACCAGTGGAGTGGGGTGATGGTACTCCACCATGCCCACCACTTGGGTCATTGCTCTGCCCACTGCATGGAAGGAGTTCCATCATGAGGGTGTCACGCTGGCCTCCCACTCCAGCTGACGCAGACCTTAGTGATGTCACTGCTGGTGTAAACTACTAGAGTAGCTATTTTCAATCTTTTTCATCTCACAGCACACTGACATTGTCAGGGCATACCATCCATTTTTTTAAATAACTGACAAGGTACCGCACACCACTAGGATTGGGCTCACATCTCCCAATGGCCCTACTAAAAAATAACCCTCTCCAAATTCCCACAAGGACCACACACCTGTGGACCATTCATGGCACACTGATGTGCCATGGCACACTGGTTGAAAATTGCGGTACTAGAGTTTGAAAAAGGACATGCAAAACATATTTTGACCACAGTCCATCATGGTGATTTTGGACATGGGTTTTAGACAGATGTGAAAATTTAGACTAGTGGTTCCCAAACTTTTTTGACGGTGGTTCCCTTGATCTACTGGGCCACTGGCCGTGGTTCCCATCAGACTACAATCCTACACATTGGATAGGGCAGTGGGATTTTTGCAAGGATTCCACAGCTGCCCTGGCTGGTTTCCATGGCTCCCTGGATAGCCATGGCTCAAAGTTGGAAACCACTGACTTCGACCAACGCTATTCTGGAGTTTCTGAAAAACAGTGGTTCTTAATGAGAGAGTGACAAGTTTATCTTGACTCACTAGAAGTCTAAGGATATTACTTTTTTTCTCACTTACAGAAGTGCAAATGTACACCTGTGCAAGTGAGAAGACTATTAGAGTCAGCTGAAATAGGGAGGTGTGAGTCTTCTCAGTGTTCCAAGTCTGGAATCACTTGGGAACATAAACAGTTTTGTCATTTACTCATCAGCTATAAATTGGATTTATAAAACAACTACCAACAGTACAATAACTTACTTTGACCTGATCTTCTATGTCCCTGAGAACAATAACAACTTAACAAAGCAGTCCCTAGGAATTACACTTTGCTTCTGCTCAGCAGTCCTGGACAGCTGGTGTAGCAATACTATCTAAGAGACTGAGCTATGAAACAGGAAGTTACTGGGCTGAATCTTATCTGTGCCACAAATTCACTTACAGCCCAATCCTACCTAAATCCCAGCATGCTTTACAGCTGTAAGGGCACAATCCTAACCAGCTTTCCAGCACTGGCTAAGGGCAGTGCAGCCTATGTGGTAAGGGAGCAAACATTCCCTTACCATGAGGAGGCCTCCGTGACTGCCACCCAACTGAAGGGTGCAGTACATGCCCCACTGGCACAACTATGCCAGTGCTGGAAAGCTGGCTAGGATTTGGGCCTAAAGAAGCTTCCACTGGCACAACACTAGTTATGCCAGTGGGGGAGGGGGTAGGAATGGGGCATTAGTGACCTTAGCAGGTCAATGCCTTTCTCCCCTTTTTCCCACTATGGCAGTGGTTCTCGAACTTTTCCAGCTCGCGCCTCCCCTGATCCTTGTAGCCATTGGCCACGGCTCCCCATTACAACACCTCACCTCAGGTACCCCCAAAATGGGGATGAAGGTGTTATAATTATACACTAGAAACAAAAAAACAGCTGCCAGCACTCTGAGGCTGCAATCCTAACCACACTTACCTGAGAGTAAAGCCCCATTGAACAAAATAGGACTTACTTCTGAGTAGACCTGGTTAGGATTGTGCCCTGAGTTTGTTAGCAGCACACCTGGAGGGTTTGGGAAAGGGAGGAGGGAAGAAGTGATGAATTTGCTGGGGGAGAGGAAGACTTTGTTTTGTGTGTATCTGCTAATTGCAAACTGATGCAAACTGAGACCTAGAGACTGTTTGGCTGCAATCCTAAACTCACTTTCCTGGGAGTAAGTTCCATTGAACACAATAAGACTTACTTCTGAGTAGACCTAGCTAGGATTGTGCCTTTTGTCTTACAATAGCAGCCAACAGAGTACCCCCCCCCCCCCCTAAAAAAGGAGGCAGGAGGAAAAAGGGGAATGGCTAAAAAGGAATGGGGATTTTTTATTTTTAATCAATTTTTGGAGACAAAGCCATCAAAAGTGGCTTTTTTCTTTCTTGAAGGGGGAGGAAAAAGAGAAAGGTGAGGATCCTGGGTTAAGCTAACACAGACCCCAAGCCTATGTAAGTCTACTCAGAAGTAAGTCCCATTTGAGTCAATGGGGCTTACTCCCAGGAAAGTGTGGAAAGGATTGCAGCCACACAGAGCAAGATTACAACTCACCCCAAAGTAGATGGGGGCAGCTCACACACATACACCCAACATGCAGATGCCACCCCCGTTCCCCCCAAGCAAGATGGAGGAATGCAGGCTGGGGCATTTGGACACCCCCCCCCCCACTAAGAGCAGGCTGGCTCCCTCCTTCACTGAACTTACTCTTCCCTCCCAGTTTGAAGCCTGCCAGGAGCGCACCCTGTGCTGATGAGATGCAGCACCTCCACACTCTTCTCCTCTCCTCCAGCCTTGACCAGTCCCAGGACACCCAGGGCGAGGGGCACACTGGGAAATGTAGCCCCTGTGGTGAGGTTGCACATGGAGAGAGCTCCATGATGAGATGCGGCACTTCTGCCGATGCCCAGCCAGCCTTCTCTCCCACCATGTTTCACAGCCCTCCCAGCCTCATGCTGCCCCACCCACCTCTTTCACAGCTGAAGAAAAGCAGCATGTCAGCAGGCAGCAGGTGCAGCTGAGCAGAGCAGAGCTCTGCAGAATCAACTGCAGCCACCTCTCTCCTCAGATGCCTCACAACGCCCCTATCGGCTAGCCATGCCTCCCTAGGGAGGCAGGACGCACAGAGTGAATACCTCAGCACTGTTGGGATAATAATACCGACAAACACTGCAGGGTTGGTGTACATATAGCTGAGATCATGTATGCAAGCATATTAAACATTTGAAAGTGCAGGATAAAGAATTATCACCACTTCTGTGTTTCAGTGGGAGTTTTGTATGCTTTCTCCTTGCTTCCCTATATACAGAATGCTACTACTAAGCATTTATACAGCACATTTCAAGAGTTCGGTATGCTCACATACCTTATGCCATAGTCCTTTTCCTATCATTACAGTGTAGGTCAGATTGCTATTTCCATATTGTGTGTGTGTGTGTGTGAGGCAGAGGGGCAGAGACAGAGGTTTGCCCAAAGCCAAGATCTGAATTGCACAAACTTCTTTTTGCCCAAGGTTTAGGAACAATTTCTGGTTCAATCCAGAGCTCTTTTAAAACTTAATGGTTTGGGTTGCTTCTGAAGCACAATTGTGCCTGCCACTTGAACTCAACAAAGTACTCTGAAAATTAAAAAAAAATACTTCTTTTTATTGTTACCCAAACCTCAAAAAACCTATTTGGTGAGAAAATGTTTCCTCTCACTACTTAAATAGGCTTTAACACTGACAAATGAGAATAGTAGGGGTGTTCTCATATAATCTGTCATTGTTATAGTGTTAAGATGGCAGGAGGAAGAGTTATTTTGGTACTCATAAATTTACTCATAAAAGATGCAATCTATTGAGGAACGGTTCGGATTATTTGCAAAACATTTCAGAGCAAACAAAAGAAAATGCCCTCCATTTCTAGTTCTGAGTCTACTGAAATAGCACCTGTTCAGTTCCAATACAGGCCTAAAACATCTGCCCAGCTACAATCCCAGTTTTTTTGCCTCCTCAGCAACAATGGAAGGTTCAGCTTCTTCAGTTATTTGTGGTCTGGTTCCTATATTGCTTCTTGCTGCATGGCAGTATGTAGGCAGCTGGGGCATTAAGAGCCCAATCCAATGCATGACTACTTAAGTAAGTTCAATTGTGTTCAATAGGGTTTACTCCCAGGAAAGTATATACTGTATAGGATTGCAGCCTAAGAGTCCAGAGCTGTTCTCTGTTTAACTGTGGGAACCAGCCTAAACTGTTGACTGGATACATGTGGGAGTCCTAAATAGGTTTCAGAAAGGTGGTTAAATAGGCTTCAAATGAAGATTATTCAAATGAAGACCCAGGAAGATGTTGAGATACTGAGGAAATTATGCTGGTAATATCCAGAACTATGTAAAGCTCTTTGTTAGAATCATAAAACATGTTCTAGGGTAAGTTGACTGCCAAGGTGCAAAGAAGCATTTGACGCTACTACAGCACCAACTGGACAACATTAATAAGTATGGCAAAACCGAGGATGACTCAAAAGACCTTCTTGATGAGGTTAAGTCAAAACAGCTTGATCTCTTCGGACAAATGGATGAGTTGTTCATTCATCTGATTAACTGGAGGTGGTCACTGAGAGTAAAGCCAGAAAATTTGAAACGCACTGTCCAGTATCCTACATAGTCATCAATCATATCCACAGATAATAGTTTCTACATCTGTGATTATATATATAAAGTGAAAGACTTTCCTATTGAATTTAATGCATGCAGGCTAGCGCTGATAGAAAAGGTACATGAGGATACACTATGTGCCTTGATTCTGGAGTTCTATTGCAAAAGGCATCCTGAGAGGTTTTGCCAATGTAAATAAGGACTGCCAATTAAATCACCATCAACAATCACCAAACAGACAAAGAAACAGGCAGACTGGATAGGCAGATTGTGTAAGCAACTTTTAACAGGTTTAGAGTTTCTTGTTAGGGATATATGGCTTTACAGACAGGTGGATATAAGGGATGTAAAATAAATGTACATTTCTTACAAACAGAGCATTAGAAGAGATACATGTGAGTACAAGGCATTTTTAAAAGGTGCCGTTCTGCACTTAAAGATCATTTAAAGAATGATTGCTCTCCAAATCTACAGAGGATAAGAAAAAAAGCAATGGATTTCAGTTACATGAATCTAACTTCTAGTTAAATAAATACACTGCAGTTCACCAAAATAATAAGATGACTGGAGGGTGTGTGGACCTTCTCCTTGAATGTTTTCAAGGGAATTAACTGGGCACCTTTAAAAATGGTGTCCTTTTATATTTAGTAGGGGGACAGCAATTGTCCTTCTTCACCCCGGCAGTGGCTACTGCTGGTGTCTCTTTTCTGTCTTTTAGTTTGTGAGCCCTTTGGGGGCAAGCACCCTTTTATTATTTGCTTAGCTTTGGAGACTGCTTTGTGGACTACTTTTTGTTGAAAAGTGGCATGCTGCAGCTCTGAGTGCCTCACTACAAGGGGCACCAGCTTTCCAGTTCAACTTCATTTGATCCTGGCCCCTGAATATGGACCAATTATATTAGCTTTAGATATGAAGCATCATGTCTTGGACGCAGAAACTGGAATCTTCCTTCCAACTCTACCAGGTCACACCTAATTCAGTCACATGTTTCTGCTTTGCCTTTTTCACAAAGCCACAGCAGTCTACTGGAGAAAGCTCCACTGAAACAAATGTAGCAACACAGATGCTATGTGAAGGCTGCATCAAGCCATTCCATGTGGCATCTCATTTTATAATCTGGCAAACTATTTTTATACAAAGAAGGATTGGGCATTACAATTTTCCAATATCACTGCAAATACCCCATCTGTTTCTGGAACGTCTGCAGTGGTGCTTAGGGTTAGGACAAAAAGCCTCAGTAGTAGTGATTAAAAGCAGCTGCCACACAGCACACGTGATGTCTGTCAAAGGAAAGTGCTTCAAGGCTGCAAACACACTTTCCTGGGAGAAAGCCCCTTTGGAGACTTACTTCTGAGTAAACATGCATAGGATTGCGCTGTGAGACTCCTTGTTTAGACACACATTCACTGAAAGTTTTACTCTTTCAATAAGACATATAGGTGAATCATATTTCCAGCGCATTCAACTCAAAGGGCAATCAATTTTTGAGAATTTTTCATTTGGCTTAAGAGCACTTGAGGAGTAATGTAGCACAGTGCCTCAGCTGTGCACCAGGAAGTCCCAGGTCCAAACTTGGCTCTCCCATCAACTCACTAGATGTGCAGAGCTATCATCTATCAGCTGGCTCATCATCATCTCATCTATTCTTAGCCTCAGTCTTCTGTGAGCAGCATGAGAACAATAACAAAGAACTTGCTTACAGGTTCATTGTATGAATTACTGAGATGGTGTATAGATGAACAAAGCACATCAAACCCTCAAGAAGTTCAAAGAAAAAGCTAGGGATGCTGATTATGACAATGAACATCTTGAATACAAAGTCCTGTGATGTTTGCCTTAGTTTTCAACAGTGAGACTCACACATACTTGAGCCTTAGATAGTAGATGATACTGCTTCTGGCTTAAATGTTAATTTACAAAATTAATAGAAAATTGGTTATTACACTCGATTGGTGCATTAATATCAACAGAACTGTCATAGTATGTTACCCATCCAGTACTGTGATCAGTAGGAGATTTCTAGAACTGAACAGCAAGAGGAGATCTTTGGTTTATGTGCTACTTCACTTTTAAAATTACTCTTAGCACTGATTCACTTTTCTTTTCCTCCACAAAAGTAGTCTCAGTTATCCCTAGCTAAGTAGTCACAAGGACACAGGTAAAACGTGAACCAGGTATATCCAGCAACAAGTCCTGTGGCTCCGGTTGGCGGACATGCTGTGTGATTTGCTGGTTCTTGCGTGACTTTGTCAGTGTCAGTCCCTGTCTGAGGAAAGCCAGGAATGCTTATGTGGAAGGGAAAAATAATATGTTGTATGAAGCAGTTTGCAGTTGCCTTCCTTGAAGTTGACAAATAGATTATCCTTTCTTGAAAAATTTATGAAAGAGAAACTCCATAAAATGATACTCCTTGAGCATACTGTTGGCTTTGTACTGAGTCAAGGGCGTAAGGTCTTCAATTGAGATGGCTGGTTAGCACCTCTTGCGGGAAAATAATCATCTTTTCTGCTGATGGTAATTTTATCTTTGCAATTAGCAGCCTTCACAAAAGGCATTATTCACATGTGTTCAAAAGGAACTTTGATTATAGAAAGCTTTGGTAGGCCAGAGATGCTGCAGCTGAGGTGCAGCTGAAAGCGTGTTGAAATTTTTCTTTCACTTTCTCATTTCAAATTATTTTCCCTTTTATGACACTCCAGTCCCAGCATATCTTACACTGCCAATTATTGTTTCCTTTTAATAAAGTTGTGAATAAATTGGAGGAAGCAGAGAACTGGGAATGCCAGGCAGGAAACTGTGCAGCTTTTACTTGGGGGCTCATTTTTATGTTTATTCCTTGTTAGCCACAACTATCACACGTTAGCTTGACTGGGTGGAAGTGCTATCACACATTAGCAGTCAAAGATACAGCTTTCTTCTCAGTGCAAAGAAGCACAACATTGTTTTGGGATCGGTTTATGACTTGATAAATGCTCTTGCAATTCATCATGGGAGTCGGCCTCAACACTTGTCAATATGGATCTGCAGCACATGATCGGATTTCTAGTCATGGCTGTCATATACATCTTTATTAATTTTGCTTGGTCCTTGGGGGACTTTGAATACTGGATTATTTATTCAAATGTTTTCTATCACAATTTTCCTAAGTTTTATCTTACATAAAACAGTCCATTGCAACTAGAGCTTGGAGACTGTAGATCTTGCCCACTGTTGGTCCTTATGAACCTGCTTATGAACCTGGTGGTAAAGATATGGACATAAATGATACGACATGCACCTTCAACTGTATCTCAGAATTTTAATTAAGGGATGAAAGAGCCTACAAAGATCTTAGGCACCATGAGCAGCAGAAAGGTCATGTCTCTGCACTGAGATGTCCACAAAGTAGAACTCTTTACGGAATTCTGCCTACTGTACTAACTCCTCACAAAATGAAGCAGTAGTGTGAAATCAGTCCCCAGTCATAAGAACATATGATGAAGCCTGCTGGATCAGGCCAAGGAGGTGCTTCAGGGTAGGGAGAGGTCGTATGGCAGGGTGAGCCTTTGGGCAGGCGGCAGGAGAGTGGGGCCAGGATCCTGATCCAGTTCCTGGGTAGCACAGCGCAGCTCTGGATCTGCACCACATCTTTAGGTGGTGCAGATTCAAGCTGACCCATTGGGGCTGCAGTAACTCTCCCCAGGGTAAGGGGAAATTATTCCCCTTGGCCCAGGCTGAGCTGCTTGCAGCCCGAAACTCGCTTCGGCTATGGAGCAGGCCTGCCAGCCTCCCTGTTCCAGCGCAAGTTAGCATTACGCTGTAAGTTGTGTCTGATTAAGTGAACTGTAGTTCACAAAACATTATGATGAAATATGTTGGTTAGTATTTAAGGTGCCTAAATTCTAGTATTTAGAATTCTTTGTTGTTCAGGATACTTCTGGTACTATTCAGTGTGCTCTAGTTCCCTGAGATATACTGCTTGTTTCTCTGATTCTGAATGTAATGTAATGTAATGCTCTTAATTGCAGCAACCTTCTCTAATATATACTGTCTTGGCAAAACTGAAACTCACTACCATTCTTCATACACAATGGTGCCTATGTTTGCAACTAAGAGATCATCTTTGTACAGAAAGCCTGATGTAGGAAGGGACAAAAGTGGTTTGAAAGGAGAACAGATAAATCATAGTTCCTAAAGTGTCAAATCAGAGTAATCCAATGGCCGAATCTTAATGGGGCAGGGTGGAAGTGGAACATGCATTCCGCTGGTGTAAAGCAGCCAGTGCCTGCTGTAAAAGAGGTTCTGAAAACATGTGAACCCACAGGCCACCTAGCAGCCAGAAGAAGCCACTGACAAATGTGGTGGTGGAGGTGGAATGGGATTGGGGGAGGACTGAATGGAGCAGTGACTAGGCAGGGGATGGGCAGATCAGGTCTGGGAAGGGGGCAGGTTCGGTATCAGCAGCAGCAGCCGAATCCTAACTCCTTTTCTGGACTGATTCCACAGTGTGGGTCCGTGAGGACCTGTACCAGTGATTTTGCTAGGGTGGGTCTGAGTAGACCCCCCCTGCACCATGGAGGCTTACACCCAGGTAAGGGAATGAGGAGACCTCTGCAACTGCCGCCCTGAAGAATGTAGTGGTTGCCATTTTGGTGCCACTGCATTGGTGGTGGTGGTATGTGTGTGTGTAAGAATTGGATCGGGACAAAATATTCTGATTGGCAGTGACTCTCACTCAGGAAGAGCTTTTGCCAGCTCTGCTATCTGAGATGCTAAAGATTCAACCTGAAACATTGTACAAGCAAAGCATGTTCTCAACCAGTGAGCTATGCCCCTTCCTCTGTCTTGGGATTGGCATTAATTGGGATTGGCATTCCGGTGGAGGCAGCTGAAAAGGATAAGACAGAAATTCAGCTCTTGAACTTCATCTCCTTTGAGTGGAAGAAAGTTGTTGGCTTTTTTTTTTTTTTTTTTTTTGGGTGGGGAGACCTAAGTAGATTGTACTTTTAGTTGCTTGCCAAAAATAAAGGGTGGGAATAGGTGTTATTTTTATACTTGAGATTCTGTTTAGTGGCTGTCTGCTGGTATTCTTTTTGCATCTTTTTAGATTGTGAGCCCTTTTGGGACAGGGAGCCCTTTAGTTATTTGATTTTTCTCTGTAAACCGCTTTGTGAACATTTAGTTGAAAAGTGGTATATAAATACTGTTGTTGTTGTTGTTGAAATCAAAATAAATAAATGAATGAATTAGTTGCATTAAATGAATGCACTCAAACTGTCTAGCATTGGTCATTATCCAAAGCTACTATCGTTATACCAGTCACATCTGACTAATCAAGGTCACAGGGAAGAAAATCTGTGATCAATATAGCATTACACTGTGGAAGAAAGAAGGAGATTTCCATTATTGCCACAAATCAGCACCAAGAACTCACTAACAACTTCCCAGGGGACTAAAATGCATAGCTAGTTTTCATTGAAGATGGACCCAATTCTAATGGATCTCAGATCTGAGTAAAATGATCTCACTCTCAACACACAAACAAACTTAGAGCTATTGCCAATGAGCTCTCTTTCCAATATATGCGTAGTCTCTTCTAACTCAATTTCAGTTTCTTAGCTGACATTCTTAGAATCCAGCAAGACCATTGCCCTAGAGGGAGAATGGTATGGTAAGGCTTTCTTAGGAAAGGTCATGATAATCAAGGGCCATTCACTGGAATGGAATGGAAGGTTGCAGCATTGCAGGGTATCTGTGTGTCACCTTTTCTCTAAGGTCTCACAAATGTGGGTTTCTCGCTTTGACATAATTTTACTTGCAAGTATAAGTCTTACTGCATTATAAATTAAATACCTATTGCCCAGTAGCCAGGCCACCTCATCACATTCCTGGAAAAGATTCCTGGAGGAGGAATCTTTTCAGATTCCTTCTCCAGGAAACCTCTCCCACAAATGACCTAAGCATACTTTGTGTCCCTCAGGAACCTCTCTGATTGGGGTGAAATCAAGTCTTTGTGTCCACCAGGAAGGACATACCTTAACACAATCAAGGCCAGGAAACTTCTAGATGCACACCCAGGAGATATTCCAGATATTACTGTTCACCCAGGAATTACTTTGTATTCTTTGTCCAAGGTCCTATAACTACCCCTGCTCTGGCATTTTCCATTCTTTGAAGGTATCCATGCTGTATGTTTTGGCAGTCTTTTCTACAGAGACTCCCTCTGGTTTGTGGCATCTTCTTCACCACTGAAAGTGTCCATGCTGTCCGTTTTTGTTAAGGTTTGTCCCATTCAAAAAGCCTCTTGCTTTGATAAGTGCCCTCACCTCTGGAGGAGCTATTTTTGCCCAGCCAATCAAGGGGCACCATTTTGGTGGTTGTGTTTTTTTGTTTTGTTTTTTGCTTTTCTCTACAACCTGAAGCTGAGCAGCCCAGTTTTGCTGCACAGAAGAATACTATACTCCAGTCTACTCACCAGCTTAAGGATAGGTACCGTAATTTCTCTTTCTTCCCTTCCCTTCCCATCGTAACAGCTTTTCCTCCATCCTCAAAACCTCTGTTCCTTAATGCTTTTTGAAATCTCCCACTAAATTTCTCTCTCTCTCTCACATTCTCTTTGGGTCATCTCTGGCAGAGGAAAATCAGTACAGCAGACAGCCTGACTCTCACTCTTGCTTCCCCCTCTCTCACTTAACCTGTGCCTGTTCAAACAGAGTTATTTATATGCCTCTTCCCTTATTTTTCCATATTGCTTTATTGATTTGTTTATTTATTTACAGTATTTTTATCCACCTTCCTCTTCAAAGGGACCCAAGATAAAATCTATCTTCTTTGGAAAACTCTGTCCCATGGTTACTGGGAGCCTAACGGGGAGCACTTTGAAGTTGTTCAGTCTGCTATCCAGTCTATGATCCCAAAACTGTCAGATACTGCAGTTTTTGATCTCTCATTCTACATTGCTAATTCCCTCAATTTGAGTTTAAACCTGGTCCAGGCAGATCCAGACTCGAGATTGTATGTGCAATGTCCACATATAAGGACAGACACATCTGTGTGTGAACGAGCAGTGTTGGTAACAGAGTTTATATACAAGTACATTTCCAGAGCACTAAAAGGCTTTGAAAAGAAGAAAAAAAAAGTACACTTAAACAGCTTGCAAAGTTTTCAATACCATATTTCATTAAAAAAAAAACAAATTGATGGCTCCTCAATTGTTTTGTAACTGCAGGAATACAGTCCCTTATTTTGCATGCAAGCCCTTTTTATTGGTGAAGAAAAATGGCTGCGTGGTTGATCACTGCTTCATGATACATAAAAAGAATACCTGCAACTAGACAGACCTGCTTTTGCAATTTCTATCCTGGACTAGATAAATGGTTTCTCTAGTTTAGTATTCTGTCTTCTGACAGCAGCTAATCAGATACTACAACTAAGTTCACAAATAGGGCATGATAGTAATAAACATCTTCTATAGATAATTGTCAACACCTGGTAGTCAGATGTACATGGACAGCATACTGCTTCTGGCTAAAACAACAGAGAGACACAGAGCCCAATCCTATGGCTTTCCTGCCATAGCATACAGCCACACCAAAACAGGCTGCATTGCATGCTGTGGGGGTGAGGACAGGACAGGAGGCTTGGAAGGGAAATATTTTCCCTTAGCCCTCCATAAGCATCCTGATTGCCAATGGGTCTCCTCAGAAGTGCACCAGCTCCTTAGCTGGCACAGGTCCAAGGAGACAAAGGGGTGTGTGTTGGCTTCTACCAGAAGGGATAGCATCCAGTGCAAGTCACCCACACTGGGAGCCAACCCTCCTGCCTCCAACACACCTCCCAACCTCCCCTGTTCCACCATCCCTGGCAACTCACCTTCATCAGTGGGTATTCCTTTCCCCGCAATCGTGTGGGGGGACCATTGGCCTCTCCAGCAGTGGTTTGGAAATGCATGACTTTCCATGCTTCCAGAGTGCCATTTATGATAGTTGTAAGGCATCTTCTGCTGCCAGAACACTAATTCAAGCAGTGGTAGAGCCAATAGGTTTGGGCTGACTCTCTCCGAACCTGTAACACCTCCCCTACTTCCATCAACCATGCCTTACCTTGAACAATCAAATGCCTTACCTTGAACAATCAAATAAACCTGGGAAGTCTTGGGATGATGCAGTGTTTGCACTGAACATGTGTATGAACCCTCATCATAGACATCCACTTTCTGAATCCGGAGGCTGTATTCCAGAGCCGAAAGCTGCTGGAGCTCTACCCGTGGATCCAGGGACCACTTGTCCTGACCAGCAAAAATGATGCCAGAACGATTTAACCAAGCCACCTTGGAGCTTTTGTCTTCTATAAAACACCTGCATGGAATGAGAAAGGAGATGTTGGTTTCTAAGGAATCATTCTGTTTGGTCTTTGTCATACTCTTCAAACTTGCAAACTTTCCTTGACACAGACACATCCATGTTGCAATCTACTCGCATTTTTCAGTTGCATTGCTTATTTTGATTTGCCAGTTTTTTTTCCCAACTATTCTTGGGTTCTTACAACTAGTTAGGAGATGAACTATAACAAGGTGGTAGAAACCCACCCTTTCCAGAAAGGTGGTTCCAGGGTCAACCCAGGTTCAGTCATAAGGCAGAGCTGTGAAACACCCCTCTCTGAAAAGGTACACAGCCGTTTCGAGTGAGTGCAGGCAATACTGACTAATGGTCTGATTCAGTAGAAGGTAGCCTCACATATTCACCTTTGTTACAGTTGTTCCCTTTTCACTGACATGTAACTTGTGGCCCAATCCTACACTTACTGGCTGATATCGTAGCATCTCCTCCACAGGCGCTGACTGTCATAAAGCAGTCAGCACCATCATAAAAGGTGCTCCAGTAACACACTCAGTACTGCGCTGCCAGGAATGCTGGTGAGAAGGCTAGTGTCTTCCCACATGTGTTGTCAGCTCTCCTGCTGCCCACCTGAGCAAGTAAGTCAGTGAAAGAGGCAGGAGAAGTGGGGGGAGGGTGTACTGGAGTGAGGAGGGGGCAAAACCAGGAGGGAGGGAGGTATAATGGGGAGCAGGGGGTCATTCTGGCAGCAATGAGCAGAGCTAGAATCTATCCTCCTTTCTTGCATCTTTCCGGTCCACTTTCTCTCCCTGGACTTGTGCTAGCAAAATCACTAGTGCAGGTCTGAGGGGACCCATGGAGGGTTGGGAGGCTTACAGAGCTATAAAGGAATTTGAATCCCCTTTCACCTCTGAAGCCTCCTATTTCACACTCCCCTGCTGGATGCAGTGTGCCCCTTTATGGTGCAGCTGCACCAGCAGTGTGGAGGAAGGATAGGAAAGGGTCCATGGATAAGATGCCTTTTGAAGAACTCGGGTTTTCCAGCTCATAAACCATGAACCACACTGCCTGAAATATTTGCATTGTTCAACAACTTTCTCACTCCTGTATGTTTAGGTTGAGCCCACTTGAACATATGTCACATTCCGGTTTGCATTTTGCAGCCAGAAGAATCCAGAAAGGTTCAAAGGTCTATTTAAAAAAAAAAAAAAAAGTCTTGTAAAATATATTACTGTAAAAGAATATATTACTCCCAAAGATGACCTGTAATTCCATGATCAGAACTATCCCAGGAAAGTGTATGAATGCCTGCTTATCTACTTTCCTCCCACCTTCTTGGACTAGGGTCCAAGCACTGAAATTCTCCATTATCTGCCTCTTAGCCACAAGCTTCCCTCTGGAACTACATGAGCATCAAATAAAAACATTTTCTCATTTGCTCACCGTAAGTGCTAAAATGATGGATGTCAACTCAGCATATTCCCAGCTTCTTCTCAGCCTTAGGAGTGAGAGGTCAGGGCTGTGAACCGTATTTTTGGTTTGTTCAACAAATGCAGCTACTGCACTCACTACTCCTGGCTCCTGCCAGCCCCTTACTTTAGAACCATGTGCAGTTTGCTCCCCCCCATCACCATACTAGACAACTTTTCACCTTTCTTGAAAGCTAGATGTTGTCTGCCCCCTAGCCAACCTACATCCTGTGTGTTTTGTAGCCCAGACAATGTAGGCAGTTTGCTCAGGCTTTACCAACCCCATAACGATTGCTGAATGTCCTTAGAAAGCCAGGTGATACAGAGGTGAGAGCAGCTAGGGAAGGGAGGGAAGTGGGGCACGCAGAGAAAGAGTATGGTTTTCCACCTGGCGTATCCCTCGCTGCAGCTGTCAGTGACAGCAGGGTGTCTCCTAGCGGGAGGATGGACTGACAGACCTCGCAGGGCTGCATTAGTTATTCAGTCCTTGTATGCAAAAGTACAAAGAAACTCTCACAAAGTCAGATCCAGCTTTAGCAAAAGGATGAAATCGACCCATGAGGATATTACACACAGCATCACATCCTTTGTCCTCCAGATTAATTAATCTGGAATAACTGCTACCTACGGTTCCATCAAATTTGGGCAGAATGCACTCTCTTAATACCACATATGCTTTCCAGCTAGGGCCATGTGATTGTAAAGGCAAGAGAAATTACACACTGCCCCCCATTGGGACCCACAGGAAGAAAGGCTATTGGACATTCACTCTCCCTCTTGGCAAGAATACCAGCAAAGATCATGTCTTTCTTTTTCTTTCTAACGTAAATTTTAAATACTGTGTAAACCACTCAGAGCTTGTAGTACAGAATGAGATAGGAACTTAATAAATGAAATAAAAGCATTGACTATGGGTTATTTTATATGCATTATTGCAAACCATTTAACAAGCTAGCATCCAGCAAACCAATGAGGCTGCAAACCAATACTTGGAGTAAGTCCCTCCCTCCCTGCGCCCCCCCCCCCAAAAAAAGGCTCACTGCCAGCCTCTGGTTAAACTTGCCACTGGAGGCTCCAGTCCCTTGTCTTCCCAGTGCTGAGGTCCAGGGCCAATTGGCACTGGGCCTCAGAACTGGCCCAACACTCTTACCACCAGCGCCAGTGTGCTTATAGCATTTTTTTACAACACCTGGAGCCGGCTGTAAGTGTAGAACATGTGGGGTTATCCCAATAGGATTGGGCTTCCCAGCAACTTGCACACCCCCAAAAACAGCAGCTGGACAGAAACAGGAGATAGAAGATCCCCTGTGATATGTGTACATGTATTTGCCACCCAGCAGCTTTTATCTTGTGTGCAGGCTACTTAAGTCCCTCTGCTGAGTGTAATTAAATGGCATGCCTTTAATAAATGAAATAGAAACATTTAAACATTTACCCTGCTAATTGGGTAAGAGGCACTTTTTCAAGTGGGTGCTCCTTTTTTTAGCAGGGGGAGAGTAACTGGCCCACCTCACCCCAGCACTGTCTGTTCTAGTGGCAGCCTGCTGGTATTCATTTGCATCTTTTTAGATTGTGAGCCCTTTTGGGACAGGGAGCCATTTAGTTATTTGATTTTTCTCTGTAAACCGATTTGTGAACTTTGAGTTGAAAAGCGGTATATAAATACTGTTAATAATAATTAATAATAAACAGCTTAAAAGTCTCCCTGAACAGGATAGTTTTTTGCATCACCCCCCAAAAGTTTTCCTGAGCGCAGCCTTTCCAAGAAGCACTGAATAATCCGGGGGGGGGGGTTATCTGGGGGGGAATAATCTGGGGGGGGGGAGAAACCACAGGGACATTCCCTGGCTTTATGGTCTTGGCAGTCATTTGGATCCTAGGGCAACCGCCCAGCACCATGCAGCCTGGAAAAGTCTCAGAAAGTGGAGCCATGCTGCCCACTCAAGATCAACTGTTCCGAATAGGACTTTCAACTATTTGAGCAGGCCATCCTTGGTTTTAAGTGATTTTAATCTCTGCATCAGTCCTCGTCAGAGTGCATGCCTCAGAAGTTGAGCAATGTCTGTTTAACTGAGTACCAGGGATAGGAACTTAGCTCTTCGGCAAGACTTGAGTCCAGAGTCTCCACCCCCGCAACTCAACTCATGTACCAGTCTTAATGGTCACCCTCTGCTGACCCCCTCCCCCCAAATTCCTGAGTCATTTTGACTGGAATCAGTGTCTTTTGGGTCAGGCATACTGGGATCAGGCACTTCAAGGCATGGAGCAAAAGGGAGGCTTCTGAACTCAGTAAGATGTGGTGGGATGGACAGTGGGAAGGGACAGAAAGTGGCAAGTGGGAGAAGGGTCACGTAGCAGCATCTGGGAAGCTTACATTAAGAGTATGTACCCAATTCCTTTGCAGCTCTGCTCAGAAATAGTTCCATTGCCTGTCATTCAATGAGGCAGCAGCATCCTCTCAGGTAACAATGTTTGGTGCACTTTCTGGCTTCCTGGCCTCCTTTTTCCCCCCTCCAGCCAAACCTAAGAAAAGAACCCCCAACCCCCCCGTGGGCTCCTCCTTCTGCCCTCCCTTGTTGGGGGGGGGGGAGAACCACCCATCCTTTGTCCAATGATCATCAGTTCCTTCAGAGAAGGACAAGAAATACTGCTCCTGTCTCCCTTCCCTGCTTCCTGTTCAATGCAAAAACATTAACCCTTCCCTGCCTCCTGGCTGGAACTTCCCAGTAGTTCAGCCCTAAGGTGACATTATGCTGGCCCACTCTTACCAGCAGGTCTGTAAGACTTACTTGAAACCAGAGATGGACAAATGCCATGCTTGCCCATAATACTGTCGCTGGCTAGATATTTTCCTTGGCTATTTTGTCCCTGGAGGTCTAACTTGTACCCTTTGACTTTTCAGAGATTAAGGTTCTATTCTCTAAGTAGCAGATGCATGCCATTCCTTTCTTCTAAGAAGCCACAACTTTCAGCCAGATAGCCATTAAGGTCCAGGCATGCAACATTTATTTATATTTAATTGAATTTTATTTTTTGCTCTATGCCCTGTGAGGGGTTTCATAAACTAGTTTAAAAACTAGCTTCCGATATTTTTAATGATGAACGGAATAAGAAGCGACATTTTGCTTGCTCCCTATTTCTTGTTCTATGTAACTAAATGAAAGCCTCTAGTCTCCAGGGCTGTTGCTCTCTCACCTTTTGTCAGCTCTATTCACACAAGTGTATTTTGAGAGAGAAAGAATGAAGATTGGAGCCTAAAGATAAGAAAACTATTTGGCAGGAGGGTTTCAAATGGCTTCTTGGGGGGAAAAGTCAGACATTTACAGAGCTCCTCAAATGGAATGCAGGTCAGATCCATATGTTGAGATCGCAGATCACTCCCTGACTAAAACATTTTCATCCTTCCTCGGCTTGCTGTCCCCATTGGCAAACAAACTTATACTTGCTTTCTGGAGTTATATGGAAATTACTTCTGGTCAGTAAGCATGCTGAGACATGAAGGAATACTTGGAAGGGACTCCATTTATGCTTTCAACCTGCTCTTCTTCCAAGGAGTTTAACAACATGGGGTGCTTCCTGTCCTCCCCCCCCCCCCGCTGCTTCATCCTTAAAACAACTAGGGGCACAATCCTAACCAGGTCTACTCAGAAGTAAGTCCTATTGTGTTCAATATGACTTACTCCCAGGAAAGTAATTACTCAGGAAAGACTTACTCCCAGGAAAGCTAATTGGGTAAGAGGCACTTTTCAAGTGGGTGCTCCTTTTTTTAGCAGGGGGAGAGTAACTGGCCCACCTCACCCCAGCACTGTCTGTTCTAGTGGCTGCCTGCTGGTATTCATTTGCATCTTTTTAGATTGTGAGCCCTTTTGGGACAGGGAGCCATTTAGTTATTTGATTTTTCTCTGTTAACCGCTTTGTGAACTTTTAGTTGAAAAGCGGTATATAAATACTGTTAATAATTAATTAATAAGTAAGGCTAGGATTGCAGCCTATGTGAGGTGGGTCAGGTAGAAATAGACACAAGGCCGGCCCAGTCATGAAGTTGACTGAAGTGACTTCTTCCCATTCCCTGTACTGGAAAAGGATGAGGGAGACAGGATGAAAAGGAACTGTAGGTGAAAGAAGATTGGTCGGAGTAAAGGCTGCTATGCCACCAGGTAAAGAGGAGAGGCATTTGGCATACCAAGTCAGGTACCAGGAGGTTATAGGCAGGAATCCCCCCAGTTCTAGTTTGATACTATATCCACTGTACCACAACAGTTCTATGTGCTGCTGTCCAAACCAGAAATTTGACCAAATGGCCTAGTACAGTTCTCAAACTTTTTAGAGGCCCTAGAGGCTACTGTCTGATTAATAAATGCCAAGGGGTATGGCTGTGATGGTGATTGGGCAGTAGCACTCCCCCCAAGTAGCAGCTTGTTTAATCCTTGATGCGCATAGCCTAATCTGCCCTGTCATTTTTGTGAACCACCCAAAATTGGGTCACAACCCACTGGTGGGTCATAGACCCACAGATGGAGAATTGCTCACCTAGTATATACCCTAGACCAGGGGTGTCAAACTCATTTCATACAGCAGGCCAAATAGCATTCATACTGCCTATTGAGGCCTGGAAGTGACATCATTAAACAGGAAGTGATGTCATTAATCAGATACTGGGCAGAAATAAGCACTTTGTTCCTGTAGAATTGTAGAGGGGATGCAAAGCACTGAGTTTTGCAGGGAGCCTCACTGCAGCGTGGAAGCAGCCCCTTCTCAACCACTTCAGAGCCATTCTGTGGGGAGGGGGGGCAAACGGAGGAGGAGCCGCTTGCACGATGCGGTGACGCTCCCTGCAAAATTTAGTGCTTTGCACCCCCTCTAGTTACACCATTGCTTGGTTCTCATACAGAAACTCATTAGCTGCAAACAAAAGAAGAGAACGTGCAAATCTTGATCATATTTTCAAGATACAGGAGAATCAAATTATCATGCAGGTCACCTTTCAGCACCATTTCTGCTGAGGCATCACTTCGCAGGTCAAGAGTTGAGAGATGCTCTGTGAAGTGATGCCTTGGCAGTAACGGCACTGCTGAAAAACTGACCCACATGATAACTGCGCTCTCCCAGCATCTCAGCAGTATCTCTCACCCCTCTTGGCCTGCCCCTTCTCCTGCAGCATTCCTTGCCTTCTGATGCCTCCTTCCATCAATCGCCCCCTAGAGCCTTGGCAGAAATGACATGGCTGAAAAAGCAGTGCTGAGATAGCCCAATTATCCTGTGGGCCAGGTAAAGAGCTTCTACAGGCCGTATCTATGGGCCTGCTCTAAATAAAGATTCCATCTACTATTCTTCAGATGTCTTCTAGATAACTTCAGATGTCCTAGTGCTAATATCCACATTATCCTGTTCACGTATAAACCCTATTGTACCTTGCTACTGCACAGAAATATGGGTGTAGGGGAAGTACAGAAAGATCCATTACAGTCTAGCAAAATTTCCATTCATTGTAATGGATTTGTGCATGGGAACTTCCTGGTGGATTATGTCTAAGTGAAAAGTGTTTAAGCTGCATTTTTCCCTTTGAATCATTGTTCTTCAACCTGTATGTGGTGACCAGTGGGGTCGCGAAACCTCCTATGGGGGGTCATAGCAAACTTTCAAAGCCTGTGTGAGAGGGCTTGGATCCAATCCAATAATGGTGCCGCAGTCTCAAAACTGAATTCTTGAATAATCTTGCACAGCCTCTTCTCACTAGCTTACCCTGCAGTTTCTAAGGCCAGCCCTGCTCAGGCTGCTACCTCATAGACACAAGATTTAGGGGAAAATGAGGTGAGCAGGGATGGGTGGCAATGGGAACAGAGGGGTGGGTAGATTGAGTTTTGGGAGGGAGGCAATATTGGTGGTAGATCACCAGTCTCATTTATTTATTGGGGTTGTGGCACAAAAAAGGTTGAAAACCACTGCTTTAAATCATCGTGGGGGGATCAATGGACAGGTGAAATTCCAAGTACATCAGCAATTGCGTATAACACTTGACCTTATGATCACAATTTAATAAAGTTTTGTGTAAAGATGCTCAGAGGGTAATAAGTGTTAATTCATTACTAACATTGCTAACTATTATCTGGCAATTTAGTTCATGTCCAGACAGCTACACTGCAGCACCCATCAGGCTGTAAGCAGCAATAAATGTTTGTTAATAATCAATGCACATAATCATAATCACAGCTCCACACTGTCTGTATTTAATCTGCAATTGTCAGCTTAACTGAAAGCTGCTGGAGAACTAAAAGACATCTATATTTTCTGAGTCAAAATGTGCTTTAAGGGGAAACAGGACATGGAGCATCACACTGAAAACAGGGCTCAGAATCTGCAATGGAGTAGTACAGTACTACAGATCAAAGCCATATGATACCTGGTTTAGTCAGCCCTGAGTGTCCCCGTGCAGGTTGCAGGCCTACTTCATGAAAAATCAGCAACATCATAGAAGCCACATCTGAGTGGTGCAGTCCACTGAGTGTGTATATAAACATGGCAACTAGGTGGTTGGGGCTCACTGTATGTGCCTACATGATCAGGGTAACCAGATAGAATGGAGGACAGAGTGCCTATATCTTTAAACACTGTATCAAAGAGGGAACTTAGACAGCTTTTTCCTCAGCCTGAGCAGGAATCCTCAGCTTAGATTTAAATTTAACTTTATATGAAATCAGTTGGCAACAATGCTTGCAACATATAAGCCTGGAATGCCTGTAAACTTATATGCATGTAAATTTATAAGAGGTCTAGCTGTCACTGTTATATTTATTAAACTACTTTCAATTCCTGCAAGTCATGATTGTCATCTTGTGCCGACTTGCCCATGTGGCGTGATTCATCATCTGATAGGGGTATGAGGTAGCCTCCATATGATCACTGTAAGTATACCTTGACCCTTGGTAAATACTTTCCCAGCTGGGCTCATGTGCAGTTTTGATCCAAACATGCCTCCAGCTTCTGATGATAAAAGCTAGTACACTTGCTTTGTTATATGAATACCAATAACAAAAATGAATATTTCAATATTCATATTTCACAATCCAGTGCAGTCAGCTTACTGACTAACCAGAAAGCACATTATCAAAAGGAGGTGATAGTGCGCTGTTCTGTTACAGCATATGAGTCTTTCACAATAGCAGAGTTTTTGTAATTTCAAAATGAAGTACAAGACTGCAAAGTTGTGAAGGTCACTTCAGTTAAGACAGATAGTATCATGCCAGCTTAATAGGTAAAGTTGTGAAGTGTGTTCCAGAATTAGGTAGAAAGTCAACACACAGTTCAATGTGACGCTCACAGTGGAAATGTGGTCCGATACCTAATAAATTGGTACTGCTACAACACATGCTTCAGGAGATTTTAGAAAATCAGTCTTTGCAAAATGCAAGCAGAAATGGAAAGTGCATTTAAAAATAGTTTGAATTGGGCTTTGTGCATTCTTCTCCAAAACGCAATCTGTCTGCTTCCAAGAGCAACGCAACTTGCTAAAGCCTCTGCACAAACTCTGCCTTCCCTGAAGGATCACACCACCGCAAGTGCTGATGAGCCAGCTGTAATCTTGCCATTTCACAAGCATTTGCAGGCGGCAGCTAACAACTTCCCTTGCCATTCATCCTAGCCCCCTGCAACCTCCAGTGCCGGCAGCAAAATGGCAGAAAGGGAAATAAAACGGGATCAAATGCTGCTTGTTCAATGCAAAGCAATGCTGACTCCCCGGTAGCAGGCATAAACAAGCCAGGCAAATTCTCTAATGTGTTGTAAAGTGTGATCCTGGAAAGCAAATGCGGTTGTTAGACACAACACAGACTGGGGCAGGGGGACCAGGTGAGACGCAGCATCCCAGCAAAACATACAAAGATGGTTTTATCGATGCTTCTTATTCTCTACAGCATTCTCCTGCCAAGTAATCGATGCTACCTGCTGTTATGAGGAAAGGATAGCAAGAAGGAAGAGGTAACATTTTAGCCCACTTTTAATGTAATATGGGAATATGGGATACCAGAAACTCTGGACACATGCACTGTAGAGCATGCTCCTTTTGGAGTTGATTTGAAAGGGATGCCAAATAGGCTACTGTTATTATGTTGAAGCCCTTCTGAAACTGCTTATTGCACAAAACCCAGGCGAAACATGTTATCTGGTCACCTCAAAGAGGTACTGGAGCAATGAATTGATGAAGACCAAGGACCTAGAAGCCAAGCAGAGTTGTCATGGCAAGCTGAGACATGGGGTGAAACATCTGAAGAACTTCAAGGAAACCTTGCAGCACTCAGCTATTCACATTTTCTCAAAAATGTGGCCTTATTCAACAGGCCTAATTCCCAGGTAAGCGTGGACATTCCATTGGTTCTCAGGAACTGTGTCCTAAGGTGATCAGCAACACATCACATTTACGTGAAAACTAGCACAAGGCCAGGCAAGCACAAAAGCATGTTTTTAAAAATGTGCATTGCCCTCACAAGATATGAAGTGATCAAATTGTCGTAGCCTCACTGCAGATTACTTGCTTTATTCGAATAAGCAGAACATATGCAAAAAAATCTGCTTCTTAGCATGAAGAGTTTTTTTTTTGTGAGAAACTGTCTCTCGGAGAACAAAGCATCTCATTCTAACATAGTCCCACGGGACTGCCAGACTTCCTATTCTTCTTCTAGGCAGATAGCTTAGCTGCCTAGCCTACTACAGTGTACATAACATCTTGATTTGGGTTGTTTGCTGACCTGCCAAAGATCCTCACAAGATCTTCAATCAGACTCCTGCTCATAGAATGAGAAAGACAGGGCAAGGGAGGGATAATAAGGTCTCTCCAAAAACAGCATCAATTCCTTCAACTTTCTAGGTCAACAGAGGATTCATCAGCTTCTCCTTTCAGTCCATCCAAACAGGCTTTGATCTTCATGCATACCGATTGGGGAATGGTAAGCCACTTCGGATCACACCAGTGGAATGAATTATTCAGCCAAGAACAGAATCCTACCTTGCCATTGCTACAGCCTGTTCTTCCAGCTCTGGTGATATCTTTGCAAAGACATCCCCAGAGTTGGAAGAACAGGCTATATATGGGAGAGAAATAAAATGGATTGCTGAAAACTTTACTTGTTTAGGGGTGCTGGTCTGGATACTAGCATTGAGGAGCCAGAAACGTTTCAAGGATCATCTGGTTCAATTCTGTTATACTCAGGAAGGATCCATTACATCCATATCAACATTGACAAATTGATAGCCCAATCCTAACTAAGAGTTACAATACAATGTAAATGATCATATGATATCATGCACAGCGTGTTGCCGGCAGCCATTTTGCAACCATCCCCACAAATGGTGACAGTGTCAATGGCCCACTGCCTTTACCACCTACCCATGAGAATGCAGTTAGGTTGGCACAGGTGGTGGATATTGGGGGGGAGTGAAGGAGTGTCTGATTGGGGGAGGCTAATGGGAGATGAAACAGGGAGAGAATGGATCCCAGCAGCACTGGCACACACCAGGATGCTATCCTCTCCCTTCTTCTCTCTGCCTTACTCTTCTTGGTTTTGCATTAGCAAAATGTCTGGTGCAGATCTGAGGAGATCCATTCAGGCAGAAGAGGTTTGCCCCAGTGTAAGGGAATGAAAGTTAACTTACCTTGAGGAGACCTCCTCCTGTCCCCTACACCATAGGATGCAACATGTGCTCCATAGTTGTGGCTGCATCAGTGGGGGAGGGATGCTTTAGTTAGGACTGGGCTGTAATCTCTCTAAGGGGATTCTTGAACTGTGTCATGGTGTACCTCTATATAACTGTACAAGAATGGCAAAATTTTACTGAAGCTATTTGCCTGGCAGTATTCACACTTATCTTTGCGTTAAAGGCAAGCATGCTACAGAAGGTGTCTGGAAGGTGAATTCTAGCAAAGTCAACCAGGGACTAGCAAAGGTGCCACAATAACAAGAAAACCCTCTTTCCTTGTGGAAAAAAAAAAATTCCTTCCTTCTCCAAAATATAATAAGCATCAAGATGAAGAATGAATAAATGTGATCCATCAGCTCAGCCTCCAAGACAGCGAACTGTTCCACCTAGGTCTGGTCTAGAAATTTCAAAGAATGAAATTCAGAAAGAATATCAGGGTTCTTCCCGAGTAGAGAGCATTTTCAAGAGAAGCCAAACAAGCTTCTGTAAGGCAAGCAAAGTTTCTAAGTTGGAATAATCTTAGGGTTGGCACCAAGATATGAAGCAAATCTCAGAGCTCCTTCCAGGAGGAACACATCTGAATGTTCAAGAAAAACTACATGGGTTTCCATAAACAATATTATTGGGGGTTTCCGCATATCACCTTTCCACCACAGCAACAGACGCTGTAATCCAGTGTCACAATCTTTAAACAAAGGAGTCTCAGATATTGATGTGGTCAGAGCAGAGAAAGACGCAACAAGACTTGGCCATAGTGCCCTATCAGTATGAATTTGACAGATATTACTTTAATTTCCCATATCTCAAGGATCTCAAGATAATGTACATAAAGTTCCCAGAGGGTCTCCCATTCAAGCATTGACCAAACTCTGACCTGCTTAGCTAATGCACAGTTGCTGCATGATGCTGCATCAGACCATACCCTGAAAGCTTAGGGCTCTTCAAACTAGGATACTGACTCATAATTCATCTGGAGGGAATTTGGATTAAATTCCAAATCTCCAGGCAACGTCCGAGACTTTAATCTGGTTTCCCTAAACTAATTCCAAATCAAATCACATGAGTTGTCCATCCCTAAAAGAAATACCCATACACATGTACATTTTTATTTGTGAAAATCATACAAATGATTATTTTTGGTCATACATAGACTTGTTCATTTTGAGGCCAATACTCAACTGCCTACAAATATTGTAAACATGGCTAAACAAACACATGTGGTTTTCACCCACAATGATGGCATACACTTTTCAGCTATACTCACATAGGAAAACAGAAAATAGTACACACTTACCTGGGTTTAAGTCCCATTGAATTTAATGAGGCTTAGTCCTGAGTAGATTTGCATAAGATCGTCTGATAACATATGAAGTAGCTTCTACTGTATAAATAGCTGTGTAAATACTGTAGTAAATAGAATATTCAAATTGGAACACAATATGTTTGTGTTCAAAATCCTTGAGCAGCCATCAGCTCATTTGGGTAGCCTTAGGAAAATCATTGTCTCTTAGACACAGTTCTCCATGTCCTTAAAATCAGATTCATAATCAAATTACTTTGCTGTGGGCACCTCTGTGGCAGAAAGGTGGTATATTAATATTAAAAATAAGTCAATTATCCTGAATGTACAAATAAGGCTATAAACATATGCATACTTTCCTGGCAGTAAGCGTCTTCAAACATAGTGTGAGACTCAAGTAAACCTGCTTAGAATTGGGTTGCCCAATGTTTAATAATTTAAACCACAGATCAATTCTGAAATCATTTTTTTTAAATCTCAGATTTTAAGGCACAGTTCTGGTGAGAGAGGTGGCCCAGTGGTTCTGAAGTCCTGACCATAGATGGCACCTGTATTGAAGAAATAAGGCAAGGAGGTTTCACTGGAATGCCTGCTTGCTTGCTAATTATCAATCCTACCAAAGCAATCTGAAACATTCTGTGCAGTATCATTGAATTACAGCACCTGGAGCCCTTAAACCAGATAAAAATAAGATGACAATCAGGCAGATGGAGGAAAACAGCAATAGATCACAGTGAATGAGGGGGAGGCAAGCGATATCAAGGCACCTTGATGCAGCTACTGTTGAATTAGCTAAAGTCAAAGATTAGTAATGCAAAGAAAAAATGTTGGTAAAAAGGAAGAAAAATGAGGGCAAGTTAGAGACATGGAGAGGTGAGAAAGAGGGGGAATGAGAAAAGAAGAAGGAAGGAGCAAAAAATAAGGGACAGAGAAAGGGAAAGAAAGAAAAAAGATGCTAAGGGGGACTTCAGAGCCTGTGCCTTGCCTCTCCCAAGACCAAATGGCATTCTACAAAGATGGGGCTGATCAATGGACAAAGGCATAAGCAAAGCAAGTTACATTACTGAAAAGGAATAGCCAGATCCTATTCTAGCCTTAAGGCACCAGAACAAGTGTCCTGGTGGTGTGAGACACTTTCCAGCTGTTGCAAAATGGCAAGTGGCTGTTCCTGTACACTAGCGGCCTGAGGATGCCCAGGATGTACCAATAAATTCACACAAGCGATTGAAGGGAGGCAGGAAGGGGGCAGAACTGGGAGGAGATGGATTGGGACCTGGAAGAGGGTTGTATCACTGGCAGCAGCACATGTCAATATCCTAACCCTCTTCCCAGCCTCCATCCCATGACCTGGGTCTATGTGTTCTTGTGCCAGTTATAGAGCTGGTACATGTCTAAATAGAACCAGTGGGGCCTGATCCTACTCCAGGGCAAGGGAACAAATGTTCCCTTACCATGAGGCCTCCAAATGCCAAAACACTCCTGTGAGATTCAGCAGATGCCATATTGGCACCTCTGCATCACCACACAGAGAAGTGCATAGCATGAGCTGTAATTCAGGGGTTCTCAAACTTCTCAGGAGTAAAACTCCCCAGGAAAGTCTTGGCGAGGGGAGAGAGAGAGGGAGAAGGCAGCAATGTGATCCTCAGGATAGTATCACTAATGGAGGCCAAGGTTTTTTTTTTAATCTACAGGGGCTGCAGCAATGTTCAGGAGGTGTGCGGAGTTCCACAGAGCCTTCTACAGGACTCCCCAAGTTTTAGAATACTGAAAAAAAGCAATCGGAAACCACTTCTAGTTTCATGATCGCAAACCGATAGTGGTTTTTGGTCAATTATTTTCAGTATTCTAAGAGCCAGGCAGAGGGCTCTGTGGGGCTCCCTGCACATCCTGGACTTTGTGGTGGCCCCCAGTAAGTAAAAGAAACCCTCCTTGGCTCCTATTAGCCAACGCCATTCATCCAACTTCCAACTCCCTCATCCCTTAAAAGATCAGGGGCTGAGGCTCTCAGGCTGGGGTGTTGCAACGCCCCAGTTTGAGAACCTCTGGCTGTAATTCACTTGGCATAATGCACACCGAACCATATCAGTTCAAAACATTGTGAGTACTCACAAAAACATTCAAACATTAGCAAGGACTCCAAGGGAAAGTTTGCAAAAACCCATCTGATTGTGAGGCAAACAAGAAGCTCACCCATCCCTAGCGAAAACATTCATTTTTTGACTATTAAAAATTTTTTTTAAACTGGAACATCTCACTCTGTGATTAACAGATTTGTGCTATTTGTTAGATTTTACCTGTTCCATTTACAATTTTCTGTGTTGGCACTCTGCTAGTTGTGGCAAAGGTGAAAGCGATATTGCAGATGCCATGGTAGTAAAAATACAAGCATTTGTTATTGTTCTCAGTGGTTGGGCTCCTCTGGTGGTAGAAGCACAAGGAAAAGGGAAGAAAAATCTAGCATTGACAAATCCTTTGAGGAGCTTAACCCACCCCTTTTGCTTCCCATATCTCACTCCTACTTGAAACCCCGACCATGTGCGCACACACACTCATTTCCATATCTAAGGCCAGCTCAGAAATACCATCAGCAAATGATGCTCTCGGAGAAAGAGACCAAGTGGCAGATTTGCTCTCAGCTGTTCTGCTTCTGTCATTTTAACAATGATTATCACCACAAAAACATACACAACACCTCTGTTCCATTTAGGGAAGCCTTATTTCCAGAAAGATACAAGAAACTGGAGATAAGTTTCTCCTTTTCTGAAGTGATAAAGCAAGGGAATAAAAGACAGGCTTTGAAAAACAAAGTTTAAGGTTATAATCCTTGCACACTTACCTGGAACTAACAGCCTTATCCTGTGCTTCCCAGTACCCAGGGCTGCAGCAGCGCCGAAATGGCTACCGCTGCATCCCATGGGGCTGGGAAGCAGCGCGGGGTCTACTCGAGGTAAGCAGCTTATGCCCTGATGGGTTTCTTTGGATCTTCACCCGCTATTGAGCGGGTGCAGATTTGAGGAGACCTGTGTTGGGTCTCCCGGGTTGGGGGAAGGGATAGGGTATGACGGCAGGGTCTGCTGCCATCTCTGCCCTCCTCCTGCCCCACCCCCTCACCCCCACCATGTATTCCCTGCTTATGTTGATCATTTGAATGATTTTCTCATGACTTCAACATGCACAGTTACTAGGTATTCTGCAAATTCTCTATTTACGGTTTGTTAATGTTCAGTATAGATACAGATAGATGGGAAGGCACATATTGGAGAGCCAATTTCTTTTACACATATTATTTCTCAGCAAAGAAGACATAAAACAAGAAATCTGGTACTATTTATATTGGCAGGGCACTAAAGTCCCTCCCCCTTCTGAAGCATCATGGAGTTTTCTACATGTCGTGGATGTGTCACTTTTGTCCAATATGGGCTGTGTGAGGGAATTATTTGAAAAGGGCTTGAAAACAGGAAAGGAGAAAGAAAGAATGAATGCCAGGCGTGAGGCCTCTTGGGAGCTTTGATCTGAACGCACCTTCATCCCTGCACCCACAATAAGCCTTTCTAAAGGAAATACAGTTATAAATAAATAAGCAGTGGAGAAAAAAGAAATGGCAGGGTTTGTTTGATGGAACCTTTTTTTCTGACAGCATGAAAGTTCGAAAGTGATTTATAACTGATGTTAAGGAGGAGGGATGCAAAGACTGAAAGGATCAATTGCTCCTTCGATGGGCTATGTGGACAGTGCCTGCTTCTGCTACTAGCCTTCACTGCCATTTTAACAGACACAGGGCCCAATCCTATCCAACTTTCCAGTATCGGTGCAAATGTTCTCTTATCTTGTGGAGGCCTCCATAATTACCCTCCTATCACAGGATGCAGCGCAAAACCCATTGGCACGGCTACACCAGGGCTGGAAAGTTGGTTAGGACTGGGCCCACAGTCCCTTGCCTTTCTGCTATGGCTTTCAAAAGAGCTTACAAGTTGCATTCAAATTCAGTGCTGGAACTATTTTTTCCACACCAGCTAATTGTCCAAGAGGCAGAGGCCGAGTTCATGTTCCAAGGACTATGCTGGAAAGATAACTAAAATATTTGGGGGGAGGGGGTGGCAGAAACTTCCTGGCTAGAGGACTGCAAGAGGAGGTGGGAGATTCACCTTCCTGCTCTTCACCTGGGTAGTTTGGAATAGGCTGTGGTTATTCATCTCGTAGCATTGCTAATCCATGCTGCTATGACCTCAGGAAGAGAAAAACACAGCTCCATTCCTAAAAAGCCTTCTCAGCAACTTAAAAGCTGCTGGTGGCATAAAAGCAGTGATATAATGGGCTCTCTCACACACACACTCAGTTTCCCCTTGACAGTGGTTTAGCACCACAGGAATTTAAAAGTCCTTTTATCTCTCTACTTTATTTAACTGGTGTAATTAAAATAAATTGATTTCCCAACCAATTAGTTATCAAATATCTGTAACTACTTTTAAGCTCTGGCATTATTGCTTAATCTCAGAGGTCCCTGTGAGCTATGCTAACCTGCTGTCTCTTTACCTGAACAACTCTTGCTATTAGCTTACTCCCAGGTAAGAGAAGCCTGAGGTGTGAAATCTGCAAGGAAGGGAGAAGAGAAGAAAATTGATGTTGCTTGCCTGGAATATTAATAAGTACATTCTGCTGGCCTTGATAGGAGCCAGTGGGCAATGCCAGCTCAATAACACCTGTTAATCAAGGTATGCAAACCAAATATAGTCATCCACACACGGCAGCATGAACATCAGGCAGGGATGCTGACTAAAGCAATGCTAAAAACAGATGGTGCAGGCAGCAAAGGACATCAGGCCATCATGTACCAGCTTATCAACAGCACATGCCAGACATTACACACACACACACGCACACGCGCACACACACACGATAATGGCCTCAATCCAGTTGTAACATGTTCACTGTGAGTGGCTACATGTAGATGCTCCTAGGATGAGAAGTTTGATCCTGGAAACTTCCAGATTCAGTACTCCCCATGATTCCTTATATACAGGTATCATTTGACCCTAGTTAGATTAAGGTGGCAGAGTTCAAGAACAGCCAACTGTAATTGTAAAGGACATCAGAACAACTCTGGCTGCACAGAACTGGCTTTCTAGCAAAAAAGCTAGCGCCATCTTCTTTCAGCTGGATAATTGCATTTCCCATCCATGCATTAGCAATGCCTTCTTCATTTATTTTAGCTACAATAAACTCTCATCCATGGTTTCAATTAGATGGTTTCAAATGAGATTGAAGATAATGCATCTCATGATTTTTCATGCTTCCCTTTTGGCAAACTAAGGCAAAGTCATTTCCAGGCCAAAACATGGCTTCTTCTTGATTGATGAGGCTAATAAAGAGACTTTATTGTGATATAAATAGCCTTAAAAATGTCCAGGAGAGTCAATAGCAGTGCTTGATGGCCTCATGCATACAAGGTCCTTGTCTTAAGTAGCACTAAAGCTTAATGAGTTATGCTTCAGAGAAGTTTTTTGTTGGGTTTGAGTATTGATTTGGGAAATTACAAAATGGCAGAACAGCTGAGATACTTATAGATGGAGGGAGCTAAGTGCTCCAAGAACGTTGTACAATGTTGTTCTCAAGTAGAATTCTCCTTCGTCTTCTAATCTGCCTGATCCACCAGCTCAAAACATACAAACTGGCTCAGCGCAAACCTATCTCAATCCAGCACACTTCTTGTTTCGATCCGCCCACAATCCTCCCCTGAACTGCCCCCATTGGTGACTTATCAGTGATGACAGAGACTGAGGAAGTTCACAGCCCAATCCTATGCAGGTCTACTCAGAAGTAAGTCCCATTAGAGTCAATGGGGCTTACTCCCAGCAAAGTGTGGATAGGATTGGGCTGTCAGTGTGCTGCTGTTGCCTTCATGCGGCCTCTGGCTGTTTGCCCTGGCAGCCATGGCCCACTGAATGAAGGAGCAGCTTTCTCATTCCCAGACTGCATGATCTGTCAGCGTAAACCCTGAATAGAATTGGACTGTAAGTCTCCTTATCTCAGAACTGTAAAACCTGTGACAGAATCATGAGGACACACACCCTTCTAAGTGCTATCACAAATTTCACTGGGTTCTGTCAGCACCTCCAAGAGGAATTTTATCAGAGGGGCACAAAGTTTCTTTTGGGTCCCTTCTCCATTGTATCATAATTTCATACAATCATTGGGTCATAATTTCTGCAAATTTTGATATATAAATCCATATAGATTTACACAAAATGTGAATGCTAGTCTTCACACAATACATGCAAATATTTTCTGAGATCCCAGGATATTTCCAGCTCCCCTCCTTTGGCTCCCGGGCCCTCTTTTTGGCCCTGGGCCCAGATACAATGTATGCCCTGCACCCACTCTGATGGGCCCTGGTGAGACTGGAAAATGTTAGATCCCAGGATGTTTTGGGGGCCCCTCCTGTGGATCCTGGATCCCCTTTTTGAACCAAAGGCCTGGGTACAATTTATCTCCTGCACTCCTTCTCATGGGTCCTGAGTCTCATAACTCTGATGGAAAAATGGAGTACAAATATGTGTGGGGGTGAGTGGGGTGTATTTAAAGAGGATGATAGTGCAATCCACCAAGTTTAGAAATGTATGGCTCTGAGACCATAGGAAAATCCAGCTCTGGGATGTTTAACAAACTTCTCTCCTCTCCAAAATAGAGCAAAATAGACATGCAAGCAGATCAACAAAAGGCACTTGCTTCTGTGGAAGTTTCCTCTTCATGCTGGTTGTTGGTTTTGTTCTAAGACTGTTTGTCAGAATAAAACAAGAGGAAATAACAGGAGGAGAAAGAAAAACATGTTTGACATTTTAAATGATTTCAAAACTGAAGCAGCCTGTGGAAAGAGCAGGAAGGGTAAGATGGATAGTCAGCTGGCGGAACATCTGAAGATAGCCATTTAAGTTATGTCGGTGTCGTTAGGTCCCTTGTGACATATGACCCAGTCATCTCTTTGAAAATCCAGTAGACGTTTCTCTTTCAGTCTGATTTTGGTTCAATGCTTATGCCACATAGAGAGAGAGCAAGCGAGCAAGCCCTGGTGATTTCTTAGGTTGTATGTATACAAAAGAATCACACCGTGGCCTTTGAAAGATTCCTATGTATTGTGTAATATTTTCTAGATTTCCTTTTAGACGTGACACAGAACTGAGCCTTCCTAGAAAGTAATAAGCATGCTGATTCTGCCTCCTCTTGCAGGCCAGGACTGTATATTCTTAAACAGGGTTGGATCGCATTCTCTTCTCCCTTTTTATTTCATAGTTTTCCTGTGCACTTTTTCTGAAATTTGTACCTTTGCATCCATGTTGTTGTTGTTCAGTCATTAAATCGCGACTCTTCGTGACCCCATGGACTACAGCACACCAAGCCTCCTTGTCTACCACTAACTTCCAGAGTTTGTCCAAATTCAAATCATTGCCTTGGTGATACTATCTAACCATCTCATCCTCTGATTACATCCATACAGTTCTGCTACATTTGATCCATTTTTCCAGGGCAAAGGGGTGGGTGGGAGATGACTGTTACCCATGATAGTTAACTGAACTCATCATATTCAGAGGCAATGCACCTCCGAGAAGCAGAGAGCTATTGCCTTTATGGCCTGCTTCTGAGTTTTCTATCAGTATTTGTCAGACCACAGCAGGAAACAGAATACAGTACAGGAAATGAACCCTTTTCTTCATCTTCCATTCTTGTGAGATGAGTTTGTGGGGTGGCCAGTCTCCAGGTCTATGCTAACAATCGCATATACTCAGGGTCCAATCCCAACTGGTACTTGGGCCGGCACAAGTCCCAAGCTATAAAGCACTGTTACACCACCAGCAGAGGAGGAAGGCCAGCACATGTCTGTGCACCAGCCTCTGGAGGCTGAGATGGTTTGCGCCAGCCGAGTCGGGCAGGCATGGGGGCTTGGGGAGGGCAGGGGGAATTTGGAATGGGGACATTCTAGGGTGGGTAGGCTTGTGGGTGCACTGGGCCTGGGCAGGGGGTGGATCCAGCATCCAGCCCCTGTGCCTGATCCTGACCCTACTCCTGGGCATCTCGGTGCAGTACTGGGCTGCTTGGATCTGTGCCACCTTAATGAGTAGCACAGTGACGCAGATCTGAGTAGACCCATTGGGTCTGCTGCCATGTTATCCAGAGTAAGGGGAATGAATTCCCCTTGCCCTGGGCTGAGCCACAGGCAGCCCCAATCTCATGTTGGATATGGGGCAGGTTGGCCAGCCAGCCTATCTGTTACAGCACAGGTTAGGGTTCCCCAAGAAATGAGTAGATAGATTGGGGTGCTCAATTCACTGTAATGGTCCAAATTAACTGTAAGTTGGGATGCACGGTGGAATACATTCAGTAAATAGTTGAACAAAACAGGAAAAACAATCTAGTAATTTTGGGGATGGGTGTACAACCATGGCCAATGTGAGAGACAGTATGAATGTTCTGTACAGATCAGTTATGAAAAACAAACAAGGGGTGTTTTTGGGGGGGGGGGGGAATCAAAACATGAAATCTACACAGGGGATGGATCCTAAACATCTAATCTTATTATGGGACACTGTGTGTCTAGGTGAAAATTGCTTTTCTCTGAGGGCAGGAAACTCTAGCCTTAGCTAATGTTCATGTTTACATGTTAAAGATGCAAATTGAAAATTGTCAAGGCCCTGAAAATGAAACTGAACTTTGGCCAGCCTGATAAATTAAACTAGATGTCAGCCTTAATGTGGATATAGCCTTGGGCTGCAAAGAGGAAGACAATGTGGTTAGAGCCCTAGTCTTGTAGATGGACAGATGGATGGATGAGCATCCAAACATTTGTCCATTTGCCCCATGTGTACAATCACTTTTTGGATGCCATTTTTGTTTCTGTGTCACTGAGACCCCTTAACCCTCCTTACTGGATTTGTGCAGAGTTCAGCACAAAGAAGGCTGGAACTCTGCTGGGGTTTCTGCAAGATACTATCGTAAAAGCAATACTAATATTCTCTCTCCCCTTCCCCTGCCCCAAAAATTATAGACCCTTTAAAAAAAAACAAAAATCCCTTTACAGTAACTCCCACTCCCTGACTTCCTGAAGGAGTGTGAATTTCACAGACAACCTGCTGTGTGAAAAAAAAACAAAACACAATTTTCTTTCAAATGAGCTAAATTAGGCTGCCATTAACATCTCATGGTGACCTCTTGTTCTAGTATTAAGGGACAATATAAAAAGAAGAAGTGATCACATTTCATAATCTCCATCACTATTTTAGAAACCTCACTTATGTTTATGGGCCCTTTAGTGTTTTTTTTTTTTCCTTTTCTTTCTATCTTACAGAGAATAAAAATGGCAGTGGCCCAGTATACTTTCGGCCCAATCCTAGGGGCCACTGTTGTAAATGGCCCTGTGACTGCCATTGTGCATGATGTTGCACTGCCATTGTGCATGATGGAGTCACTGGTGGAAATGACCAGTGGCTCTAAGTACATGCCACACTTCCCCAGACACTCCACCAGCTCTGTTAAGGCAGCACAGGCATTCATGAGCAGTTTGGGGCAATGACAGGGAAGAGGAGGATGGTGGATCAGGCCCATGAGGGGGTGTGATCAACAACAGCAATGCATGCAAAATCCCAACCCTCTTCCCGGGCCTGATCTGCCTTCCCGGGTTAATGTGGGCTTGTCCCAGTAATCAAACTGGCGCAGATTCAAGTTGACCCTTAGCAGCTGGGTCTTTCCCCAGGGCAAGGGGACAAATGTCCCTTTATTCCAAGGAAACCTCCAGCAGCCAAAGCTCCCCAAAGCTAGAACTACTGCATCTCTGTGCGGGTGGTGGTGGTGGATAGGCTTGGGCTATATTTGTTTGTGAATTGTGAGTGATCCTGTTAAATTCACTTTTTATTCAGATAAAACTGCAGGTTTTATACTTCACAAAGTCTTTACTGGTATTTTGTTTTCTTTCATAAAAGTGATAATATACTATGTCGTGCCTCTTGCATCTCAATGGAATTTGCAAAGACAAATGATATTTTGCAACAGAACGTGTACCCTGCCGTTTATTTATTTTCCACTGATGAAAATGAGTCAGAGAATTAAGTGATGGCAGAGGTTACGCAGTGATTAAGTGGCAGAACAAGAAAAAGAACGTGGGAGCCCTAAATGCCAGTTCAGTTCTCCATTCACAAAAATAATTGGATGGGAGTGCAAGAGGGAACAGAGGTGGCTGATAACGGATGAACTTGTGCAGAGTGGAGAGAGAGAGAGAGAGAGAGAGAGAGAGAGAGAGAGAGAGAGAGAAGATTTAGAAGTGGAGAAACTTCTGACTTCATTGTTCTCGAGTTTAGCATGTCTTGCATGAAGAATAGGGCCCCACAGCCATTGGCCGACGCTAACTATTGTTTCCAAAGGGTGCATTCTAGGCTATTATAACAGAGAAGCCACTTACTAGACTTCAGAATGGTGAATTTAATATTCTGCACATCAGGAATGGAATGCACTAGGGCAGGGGTGTCAAACTCGTTTCATACAGAGGGCTGAAGTTAGCATTCAGGGCTCTAGCTGAGGGCCAGAAGTGATGTCATTCAGCAGAAAGTGACATCAGTAAGAAGCTAATGGTCAGAAATCAGACTCTGTTCTCATATAAGAACTCATTAAATGCAAATGACAGAAGAGAAAGTACACAAATCTTGATCATATTTCAAGATTTGGGAAAGTCCAATTTTCATGTGGGCTGCCATTTCAGCTGTAACACCTCAGCAGCTGAGAGCCTGAGGACCAGATAAAAAGCTTCCGGGGGCTGCATCCGGCCCCCGGGCCTCATGTTTGGCACCCCTGCACTAAGGTTTCTTAGAGTGAGGGGTGGGCGATGGCTTACCATTTTGGACAGTAAGAACCAGTCACAGAGGGGCCAGAGAGGGGCTGGCCCCCTTAGCCTTGTCACCCCCCTCTTAGCTTCTGTTTTAAGGGACTACAAGAGCGGTTTTATTACAAGAGTGACTTCATTATTATCATTATTATTACATACTTTACACGTTGGCAACCTTCAGTCTCGGAAGACTATGGTATCGCGCTCTGGATGGTGGTTCTGGCACAGCGTCTAGTGTGACTAAAAAGGCCGATTTGGGAGTGACAATCCCTTCCACACTGGGAGCAAGTGTAGTGTGTCCCTGGTCTGTCTCCCTGGCTATGGGCCTTCCTTCTTTGCCTCTTTGCCTCAGACTGTTGGCCAAGTGTCTCTTCAAACTGGGAAAGGCCATGCTGCACAGCCTGCCTCCAAGCGGGCCGCTCAGAGGCCAGGGTTTCCCACCTATTGAGGTCCACTCCTAAGGCCTTCAGATCCCTCTTGCAGATGTCCTTGTATCGCAGCTGTGGTCTACCTGTAGGGCGCTTTCCTTGCACGAGTTCTCCATGGAGGAGATCCTTTGGGATCCGGCCATCATCCATTCTCACAACATGGCCAAGCCAACGCAGGCGTCTCTGTTTCAGCAGTGCATACATGCTAGGGATTCCAGCTCGTTCCAGGACTGTATTGTTTGGAACTTTGTCCTGCCAGGTGATGCCGAGGATGCGTCGGAGGCAGCGCACGTGGAATGCGTTCAGTTTCCTCTCCTGTTGTAAGCGCGAGTCATGGACTCTTCGCGAGTCATACTTTACAATGCTCAAAGTATATATATAATCTCACTAATCCTCAACTCTGCAAAGACCAAGGAACCCACCAAGCAAAGAAGACATATTTCTCTGGGGAGAGGAGATACAGAGGGGAGAACTCCATACTCAAATCAGTTTAGGTTCCGATTAAACAGTACAAAGATGGAAATCCAAGAGTGAATTCCAAGACTGATTTTTGAGTGCCTCATCCTCATAAAGAGCTATGCAGAACACTGGCTGCTGAGCATATTGTCCTTTCCATATCATATTGAGAGTTACCATTAAGCATTTTTGTAATAAGAATGTTCACAGATTACATAAACATAACAGGAAAAAAGCCTGATAATGCTACAGATGGTAACTCATTTTGTAAGAGAATTGAAAGTGATTTTGAGAGAGTCGTCACTTTGCATGGCAAATAGTGTTTGCAAGTCTTGGAAAGAAACTGAAAACCTGCAAAACCTGTTCACCAGAGGCAGCTAAGGGATCAGAGTGCATTCCGCCAGCACCGATCCCTGATAAATAACCCCAGCGGTCCAACACATCAATTTTTCCCAGCCTAAGTTTGCTTTCTAACATCATCATCATCCTTGCGAGTTACAAAAGCCTTCTAAGCAGCCCAAACTTCCATTTATTTGCTGCAACCTGTGCCCCATCTTCCCCTGGGGGCTGGGAATAAGAATAGGCCCTCAGTTTGGCTGTACTTGTCGTAAGAGGCGACTGAACAGCCACCGGGTAGATGGGACTCGTCAGCCTGGGAAGGCAGCTCATCTGAGAGAAGGAAAACTCTGATCCCAAACCTCCACTGCCTTGTGGCTACATCCAGTTATGGAAAAGGCTTCAGGAGTCAACCTCGAGGCAAAATCTGGAGCCGGAGTCCCTGAGGCAGTTCATGGCTGAACTCAGTCACGTTCTGGCAACTCCTACGACGCCGCTGGAACCAACCGTATTGGCTTCTGCCTTTCCATTGGACCATTTCAGTGACGTGGAGAGGGGGGATTTGCTGCATGGGTAACAGCCTATCCTCCATACCTACTTTACCCAGGCTTTGCGCACTGGAGAGGACACTCTGTTCCAGAGCCACCATTCAGAGCGTGACACCATGGTCTTCCGAGACTGAAGAATGCCAACAACATGATGTGCCCCATCTCTCCTTCACCATAAGGGACACTCCAGTAGTTCTGCAGGAAATGTACTGCTGAATAGTGCCCTAAATCAAGAGTTACTTCCTCCCTCACAGGCACCAAAACAAGCTGCTCTAAAAAGCCGTCATTTATGATGTCAGTAAATTGCCTCTCCAAATCATGCCCAGATGTGCAATTGAAAGCTCAGTCACCTTGTCTTTTTATTCCTGCCTACAACGCCTCATGCATGCCCGTGTCATTCTGTACATCATAAATCATGCTCAAGTACATTAAATGCACCTGTTATTATTATTATTAATTATGATTATTGCATCAGCAGTTTTAATGGCTTTCATAATCACTGCAGCATGCTATAATCCACATTGCTTTTCTATTTGGCATCCACGGCACTGGAGGTGATGGCAGTTCCACAAGGCAAGGATCTTTGCTGGATCTCCTCCCAGCATATACTGTTAGCACTTCAAGAATAATACGCAAGCACTCTCATAACTCATGCCATTAGCAAGGATCAAAATAGCTTGTCTGGACAGACTGCTTCGCTTATGTACGTGCAGCGTGTTTACTACCAACAAGGATGGAGGCATGCAAAATGTAGAAGGAACAAATGCAGGGAAAGCCACCTAGCATAGGAAGAGCTTGGCACATTCACCTAAGTGCTACACATCAATGGATCGACAAAACTGGAATGTCCTGGGATGAGCAAGCGGATTTGTGATCTTACAGCCAAGCTCACCCATGTACTGCCATCTGCTGTCAGTCACATTGTAAAATGGTACCCGGATACAATGATAGATATAGACAGCTGGCATTTTCCATCCAAATGCCTGCTTTCTCATCTACTATTCATTCTTTTCCATTGGCATTTGTTGCCAATGGGATAAAAACTCATGTGCACTCATTGTTAAAAGAGCGTATTTTGATGCATTTCCCCAAATGTGTACAATTCCTCAAAAGCAGATTTATTGCTTCAGGAAGTGATTGTAAGAGAAAGGATGGTCCAATACTCTTGAAGATCAATAATAATAATAATAATAATAATAATAATAATAATAATAATAATAATAATAATAAAACTTTATTTCTATCCCGCCCTTCTCCCCAAAGGGACCCAGATCAAATGACTCTTTGACAGACATTTCTGCAAAAAACCCTATGGAGAAAAAAGGCTGACGGAATACTTGTATACACTGGAATCACTCTATCATTCAATCATTACAAAAAAGCAAATGTTCAGTAATGGACAGAGTTGAACAGGACAGACAGATATGCTTCAATGAGATGGTGTTACATCATCGTGAGCCAATGGGAAACTGATTGGTCAAATTCACATCAGAACAATGTTTCCTAACCAGTGGTACAGGTATCACCAGTGATGCGAGGTGGTATCTGATGGTACACATAGGACCCCGGACACCTGCTGCCCAGCATCAAAAGCAGGAACACAACACAATAAACAGCAGCAGAAGACTCGGCTCAGTGGGCAGAATTCCGAAGTATGCTTTTCCACACTCAAAAAAGCCCTCCAGTCCACCCGGAAGCCTCTTACAGGTCTTGTTGCATCTAACCTCCCAATCCAGTAGTAACTGGTGGTGATGTCATCACCAGTTACTTCCAGTGGTCCTTTACATAGATGGATCATGTGAAGTGGTATGGCGGAGGACAAACTTTGAGCAACACTGCACCAGAACATACCAAACTTTATAGTACACATACTGTAAAGCTGCAGTGTAAAGAATCTACCTCAAGGGCATATACTAAGCATATAATCGTGTGCTTTCAGAAATGAAAGATATGCCTGAAGAAAGGAAATACAAGTGAGTCATACTTTCTGTGTTCATATATATAATTTATGCTTGAAATTAGGACATGCATATCTCTCCCACAGGGAGGTGTATGTCCTGAATCTTCTTCACGAGGATGTACTTCTGTCTGTGAGGAAGACTTCCCACTTCAGAAAATGACATATTTGAGACATCACACTCTTGTGGTTCCTGAGTTTGTACATGTCAGAAGTTGTTCATGGAGCTGGTCCAGTCCCCAAACTTCAGAGAGGCTAGCTCACATCTGTTCAGCCATTTCATGAACACTTCTCAGGAAGGATCCATATTAGCCATGCTGATTCATTAGAACAACACAAAGTCAAGTCAGAGAAAATCATTTACTGTATTGCAATCAACCAGTGATCTCAATGCAATATATTCTCACAATAGAGCACATAACTATTCCTTAGGTGGCACATTTCTGCCCAACATTGCATATATGCAACGGGGACCAAATATGTACACCCATGGGCTGGGTTAAAGAAAAGTATTTTAAAAATTCTGAAAACTAGATGGTTCTGAGCAAGAATATAATGCTAAACATCACTTATTCTTGTCTGCAGAATTTTTCAGTCTTGAGATAGAAGTGGGAAAAGTACATACAAAGCAAGAAGGTAATTCCAGAAGGTCCCTAAGCAATGACAAATTGCAGAAATCTTTGCAGAAAGGTATAGTCCACCTGGTAGTGAACTTTCTGGGGATAAGGTACTGTTTATCCATTTTGCTAAGTAAACCACTTTGAGAACTACTTTTTGTTTAAAAGTTGTATATACATCTTAATAATAATAATAATAATAATAATAATAAATCTGATATTAAATCACTGAAAATAATGAAGCAAAGATTTTCTAGGACTTCAGATTACAGACAGATAAACCTCTAGATTAGAACATAATTGTATTGGCAACCTTCAGTCTCGAAAGACTATGGTATCGCGCTCTGAAAGGTGGTTCTGGCACAGTGTCTAGTGTGGCTGAAAAGGCCAATCCGGGAGTGACAATCCCTTCCACACCGGGAGCAAGTGCAGTCTGTCCCTGGTCTGTCTCCCTGGCTATGGGCCTTCCTTCTTTGCCTCTTAGCCTCAGACTGTTGGCAAAGTGTCTCTTCAAACTGGGAAAGGCCATGCTGCACAGCCTGCCTCCAAGCGGGCCGCTCAGAGGCCAGGGTTTCCCACTTGTTGAGGTCCATCCCTAAGGCCTTCAGATCCCTCTTGCAGATATAGAACATAATAAGCCAGATATAACAGTAGTTGACAAAAACAAAAATTAAGTTTGGCTCAATGGTATTGCAGTCCCAGGATACAGTAGAAGTGAAGATCAAGAATATGAGAAGACCAGTGGTGTGGCTGGCACATGGGATCATGATGTTGCATGTCACCCCCAAAAGTGTCTTGACTTGGTAGTAATTGCAGTGATGTGATGACATCACTATCAATCACTTCCAGATTTACAGCACCTTTGAGCAGTTGTGAGCTACTCTGAGCAGCCAACAGCTTTTTTCACTTTTTTCCTCACTGGAAAAATATGGAAAAGCGGTCAGCCACCCAGAACAGCTCGCAACCGCTCTGAGTGCCCATGAGAGAGTGGAGGAGAGGTACTGTAGTGGTGAAGAGATGTCATTGCTGCTACAATACCTTCTCCTGCACCCCCGTCGTGTCACAGACAGGGAGACATGGGGGACAGGCCAGCTCTGCCTCCGCCTAACCTTGGAATCTACCATCAGGGGTGCAAGTTGGCATCCCCTCAAGGCATGTGGCAATGTACCCCCACTGACACCCCTTAGCTATGCCACTGGAAAAGATTACAAGATATCAAGACCTGTGAGTAGAACTTGGGCATTTGGGAAAAGAAGGTCAATATTGTGTCAGTTGTCACTAGAGCCCCGGGAACAGTGCCTAGAATTCTAAAGAAATGCCTAGATGTTTTTGGCCTTGAGCAAATTACACCAGCTCAGCTCCAGAAAACAATGTTGCTTAGAACAGAAGAATCCTACAATGATACTTCTGTGATTCCTAGGAACTCGGCTAGATCCCACATTGCAGAATATAACCAGCCCAGGATAGGCTATAATGATGATGATGATGATGATGATGAATTTCATCCAGTGAAAGCATGACAAATATGAACCAGAAGAAACTACTATAAGTTGGCTTGAGTTTTAAAAGTACATTCAAATTAAAATGGCAAGGATTTAAAAGTTATGCCCAGCCCTGTGTGAAATGTATAGCAAGCCTTTCATAGCAATGACATGATTGTGCTATTGCATTCTTTGCTTTCTTTCTGCCACTTGCTCTCATTGTGTGTAGAGAGGACAGTGTTTGAGAGAATGGTATTCAGCTGTGCCATGCCAGAAGAAGAAAGTAAGGCCTTGCTATTCTCCAACATCACTCTACTCTGATAAACTCAGGTTAATTGAAAGGTAACAATGCATGGGACTCATCTGTCAAAGTGCCCGCTCCTCAGCTAATGACAAAAGGCAAAATTATTAGCCTGCTAAAGGAAAGAGCCATTGTTAATTCCTATTGAATGCCCTTTAAAGGTCAGGACACGGACTCTGGATCATGACTAGCAATGTCATGAAGATTTGTCAATTCTTTTTTATCCCCAAAGTAGAAATTTGGCTGCAGATCGTTGAAGATTTCCAAAGCGGTTTCCCAAAAGTTATTGCAGATCCATGAGAGGGAGAAAGAATCTGGGGGCATTGCTCGTGATTTTGTTTTTATGCAAAGAATGATTTTGTTTTACACAAAAAAGAATGCAAAACCACAGCCAGGTCTCTTGCAAATGCAGAAATATGAGCAAAGAGCTCATCAAAATTATGTTTTTAACTTGTTTTAACCTTGTTTTGTAAGCTGCCTTGAGTCCCTTTGGGGAGAAAGGTGGGGTAAAAATAAAGTATAATAATAATAATAATAATAATAATAATAATAATAATAATAATAATAATAATAAAAGAGCCAGCATTTTGATTGGAGTAGGAAAGGAAGAGCAATAGTCACTGATTTTCAATGCCAGAAAATGTGCAATTAAGGGCCCAATCCTATCCAACTTTCCAGCACCAATGTAACCTTGCCAATGGGGTACGCTGCATCCTGAACCCCTCAAAGTAAGGGAAAATTTATTCCCTTATCCTGGGGCTGCATTGCAGCTGTATTGATGTTGGAAAGGTGGATGGGATTGGGCCCTAAGCCACTTCACTCTGCCACCATGCACTCCAAACAGTTCTGAATGTCAAAAAACAAGTTATTAGCACATGTGCACCTTTGCAACAGGATAAGGCTGTAAGGATCAGAGCTGCATCTCTTTCAGAAATTCTGAAAAGTAAGACATGAGCATTTATTTTTCTTTTGTTGTTTCTGAGGGAGGTGGGAATGCCATGCATTTGGGGTAAGGAAACTGAAAGAAATGAACAAGTTCCAATTAAGTCCAAATTAAACGATATCTTCCACTTCTGCAATGGGAAAATGTTCTGTAATTAACTCATAAAACACTGGAATAATTCCTTTCATTTTTATGAATAAAATAGTAGCAAATATATGTAGCCCTAGCCGTACACTAAAGTACCTAGATTTTTCTCTTTTTGGGGAAATAAGAAGAAAATAAAATGTATGGAATAGAAAGCATCAATATTGTTTTAAACAAAAGGGATGGTTATAACCTTTGGGCTTAGGAAGAGTGAATAAACAGAGGTGCCATGACATTATTATTGCAACATAGCAGAAGCTCTTTTTTTCCTCCTAGAGAAAAGGCTCAAGAAATGAATGTACTGTAGTGGCTGTAACCTGCACTAAGTTCTGCACTTATAAGTCTTGCTGATACAACTTGTGCATGGAAGCTTGCATGCTAAAGAAAACACAGGATTTAGGGTTGACCAAAAAGTTGGGTATACATCCAAAAATTATAATAGTAGCAGGAAACAAAACTAGTCTGAGACCATGTATCCAACACAACAGTGTTTCCCAAACTGTGGGTTAGGGCCCCACCAGTGGGACAGATCTGATTTATGGTGGGTCAGGAAAAGGTTTTGAAACACTAAAAAAAAAAAAACTTTGCAAGAACTCTTGCCCAGTTTGTAGAAGATAACTGTTAGCTGGAGTGCTAATCTTTGGTATAAGGTAATTTTCATACCCCCAAATTAAAATGTCACATTTCCCAATTTTTTCTAGTAATTGGTGTACTGCAGATCATGTGTGAACTCAGTTTCAGCCTTTGGTCTGGCCTAGAAGTCCCTAACTGCACATCTTGCTCTCCAGATCAGCTTTGTGGGTGCCCTGAAATGACTGCAAAGATTTGGGGGAAACAGTCCTTGAAACCTTAAAAGATTTGAGAACTTCTGCTCTACAATAAAGTGTTCCAAGCTTCACTGAAAGTTCTGTTGCCTGCTTTGGTGGCATGAGTATCTAAGGATCCACTGGAAAGCTGAGAGAAAAGAGAAGCCAATGCACTGTGTTTGGGGAAACTCGCTCATTTCAATGCGTGAGAAAACCCCAAGTGTACTTTCCTTCTAGGAGTAGCTTGGAGTAGTTTTATGGCTCAATCCTGTTTGGGCTTTGTGCCACCAGAACACTTGTCCAGTGGCATAAGGCCCCTTTATGGCTGTCGCAAAACATGATAAGCCATTCAGTGCTTCCTGGCCACTGCTGCAAGCGCCAGCAGCTAGAGGACACCAGCCTCTTACAGGACACTGTAAGTCAGTGCAGGGAATGAGAAGAGATGGGGAAGAGACAGAACAGGGTGGGGAACAGAAAGGGGCAGATCGGGGTCAAGAAAGGGGTAGCATCGGCAACAGTGGCACATGCCAATATCCTGTTCCCCCCTCCTAGCTTCAATCCTCCAAACCAGGTCTATGTGTACTTGCACCTGTGATATAGCTGGCGCAGGTTCCAGTAGACCCAGCAAGGCAGCATGATCTTACAAAAGTTCCTTGCCCTGAAGAGGCCTCTAGAGATCAAAACTCCCTGCACCACACTGATAAAGCTGTATCTCCACATGGGGAGTTGAGAAGGATTGGGCTGCCCATCTTCTTTACCTTTGAGTCATCAGCAGTCATTAAACCAATCCCTGCTCTCAACAGAGAAGGGAAGAAGGCATGCCTCCTCATCGCACCTCATGATTTTGACAAATATGCTTTAAGTCCTTATGCTTTAATATGCCTTCATCCCCTAGTGGCAACATTTTTTTCTTCCTTGCCCTTTTTCTTGGGCCACTAGTGATCAGCACTGTGTTGTGCTAAAGATCATACAGTATGTGACAGCTCCACTTACCAAAAAAAATAATAATGATCTGAATGCAGCCCAGAGAAAGTACTGGCATGAAAATCGAAGTGAAGAAGCTTGACCAAGGTCAAAAAGGAAGCCTATGGCAAACTCAGCAATCGACTCCAGTTTTGAGGAATGTTTTAACTGCTAAAGGAAGAAGGACTGGGGTGAGAAAAGGGTAAGAAAGAGAATGAAAATAGGGATATAGTAGAATGTATAGGAATATGTGACAAGAAACCTGTGAAGAAGCGGTCTGACTGCCTTGAAATCTACATGGGCAGCTTGTGTGCACAGAGACAGTCTAAATGAATAGCCCACAGCAGGGCAGATTATCATCAAATGAGATCACCCCACCCGTTTCCCCTTCTCTAATTTGTACCTTCCCAATTCTTCTTCAGGGGAGTAAAGAGGCTGTATCTTCAGCTGCTCCCCACCATCTGCGTTTCAGCTTCCAGTGACCAGCAGCCCTCCCAGAATGCACTGGAAACAGACCAGGTCTGCAGCGGTGCTCTCCCCTACTACTGCTCACCCCTCTTGTTTTAAATCAATAGTTTATGACATGTACAAGGGGAAACTGTAAATTTAATTTTGTCCCCTGCAGTGTGATTCATATCTTGTTTGCTGGGAACATAATGAATATGTTTGCCCTCAAGACCCCCTGCCCAGTCGAGCAATTGAAGGATAAAGAAAGAGAAAATAGCAAAGCACAATTAAGGAGGCGGATTAATGCTGGATTAATCAGCAGCTCAGCTAAAGATAGCACTGTGCCATTTGTGTGTATGGTGGGGTGGATGGAGATAGAGGGACAACATTCCCATGGGAGCAGTAGAGGAAATCAGCTACTTTCTTTTTTACTAAGAAAAGGTGACGCTTGGGAGAGGTGCCGGAAGAATCCTGGAACCCTGCCTAGTTCCCTTGAAGGTCTTCACAGCACACACACAACTTGTATTTGCCAGGGCCCAAACAAGTACTTCTATAGCTCAGAAAACAGAAGTCAAAATGCAGAACTGAGGGAGTTGACATCTGAGGCTTATGTTTACAGGTAGCAATTGTCTCCATAATGAGTTGGACCAAATCTACATCTTTACACTTAATTTTGGCACTCCTTCGAAACTTCAGGGCCAAGAGCTTACATTCACAAACTTCTGTTTCCGAGGTGATAAAGCCATTACAATTGTCCCCAAACTAACATTTGAGTGCTGATTTGTGAACTCTGCTCAGCTTGAATAGTAATTGAGTTGCAAATTGCAAGCATCATTGTCAAAAGCTTGAAAAAAGCAATCTTTCCACCCCCAAGAGTTCTAAATTGGCTCACAGTTTTGTGCATGCACATTCTTGCAAAGCCACATGGGAACTGTAGTGCAGAGGTGACAGGAAGCAGCATGTTTCCTAGAACAAAACACACAACTGCAAGGGATCTTTTGTACACACACAAGGAGGCTTTTGTACACACAAACAAAGCAAACAACTGTGAATTAAACACACAAGAATCATTCTGGTAACCTCCAGGGGAAAGCCCTGGTAGTGGGACTGAAGCTGGAGAGAGAAGGCCATACGGATCCACCATCAGCTCCTGATCAAACTTCTAAGACATGTGGTAGTCCTGAACTAACTAATTCCTGAGGAGTCAAGGTATTGTTCTTTAAATATATTCCCATTTTACAATCTATTTCAGAAATGAAGGACAATTTCTCATAAGAGTAAGATGGTAAATTAATCAACACCCGAACATGCATTAACAACATCTACTAGCTTTAGACACGTATGACCCAATCCTTTGGGCCTTGTACAACAAGCGATCTCTTCTGATCTACCTAGTGGACTAGTGATGGAGCTTTTAACAAAAATGGCCAGTGGCTACCCATGCACTCCAGAACTGCCCAGATTGTGTAAAAGTTACAAGTAGGTGGGCAGATCATGGGTGGTTCAGGGGAGGTTTGGGGTAGAGAGAAACCGGGGGTGGTTTGGGGCGGAGAGGGGGTGGGTCCTGGAGGTAGGAACTTGCACAGGATGCTCTCTACTCTTTTATTACCCAACATGGGCCCTTCCTCTCCTCTGACTCACACCAGCTACTTAGCTGATATGGGTCTGAGGAGACCTAGTGCCATCCAGGCACCTACCGAGAGGTAATTAAAAACATTTTACTTACCTCTCATTGGCCTTCTGGTCAAGACCTGCCACAGCATGAAATGTGGCTGCATGCTATGGAGTGGTGTGGGATAGGATTGGGCTGTAAGTCTGGTAAGTGCGAACCACATAGCTGCAAAACTGTAAATATGCCCATTACATACCTTGCTTTGAGCTCATCCTGCAATGCAGTCAATCTCTGTGAACTGGGAATATTCTGTATTTTGGGATCATTATTTCCAAACTTCAGTAGCACCATTAATTTCCAGTTTAGGTTTGCTTCTTATATATATATATTTATCTATTTTGGGTCCTCTTTTTTTCCCTTTCTCCATCTCTTGTCAATTGACAAGAAATTAAGTTTCTTGAAGATGTTGAATTGAAGACATTCAAATTAACATGTTCACTGATATCACAGTATTTCTAAATCATGTGATTATATCCCATAATGCAATATTTTGTCTTTTCTTGCTCTGCGGAGATGAAGCTCATAGGAGACTTTGGGGAAGAACTGCACACTGTACTAATTATTATTTTGGGAGAACAGTTTTTGTGCATAAAACAATGCATTCTCTAAGGATCTCTAAGGGAACAATGTGGTGGGAGAGACAGAAGTGTAGGAGAGAGGAGATATCTGTCCTTGGGCCATTTCCCCATCAAAAATTGTCCTCACCAAATTATTTACTCCTGCCTGGAAAGCTGCTGGTGTCTAATTCGTGATGAGGCCTCAAAACAATAACTTCTATTGTATTAAAACCACACCTATGGAATAATCTTACTTTTGAAAAATACAAGAACTTTTTATAACATACTTTAAGTACATTCAATGGAAGAACAAAAGCACAAATAAACAGTTTTGCACTAGGATCTTGCATCTGGAACATCAGTATGTCAGAATTTGAGGTATACTGTCCTGTGTTGTTGTAACAGTGAGGAGAACTCATCCTAAGCATTTATTGGCAAGTCTTGTTCTTCTTTACTTCCTCTTTTACCAGTTCTGGTGTCGAGGGAGATACAAAGTTCTGATTCTTGCACTTCTAGTGGCCTCTTCCAATGTTATTTGATGTTGTTGCAATATATCTTTGCTGTTGTTTCTCCATTGTCCTCATGCTCCTTGCCCTTCTCCTCTCTTAATATATGCTTTATACAGTATAGAATTCCAAGGTATTCTCTCTAGGTGACCAAACCACTTTATTTGCTGTCTTTGTATATAATATATAGTTGGTTCTATTCCAATTCTGTCCCTTATTATCTCATTCCTGATTTTATCCCTTCTGGTTACTCTGACAGCTTTTCTCAAACATCTCATTTCCGTAATAACTAACTTTATCTTTTATTGTAAGTGTCCATATTTGACACTGGTAACATAAAATGGGGATTAATATACTTTGTAAATGTTGTTTCTTTGCAAGTTTGTTTTTTGCAAGTTGCCATAAGTTGCACGCAACTATTTATTTGCAAGTATAGCAAGGGTAGTCCATAAAGAAGTAGCAAAACCTTGGCACATCATCATTAAACTGAAGGCTGCAATCCTATTAACACCTGGAAGTAAGGGCTATTGAACTCAGCAGGACTTACTTCTAAGTAGATATGCAAAGGATTGTGTTTTAACCCCTTTACTGGGACAGAGGAACCCGTTTTCTCTGGGATGTTGCTTGCTGCAGAAAAATAGCTAGAAACTTATCCAGATAGATCAATGGATTTTAGATCATAGGTTTCTAGCCCAGTCAGCCTACTGAAGTCAAAAAGTGTGTGGAAATTTTAAAAGCAAACACAAAAGGTAATTAAACGCTAATTATCTTCCCTTCCAAAGATTTAGTTGAAAGGTCAAGTGGCACCTCCTTGCATTTCCTGATCTTCCCATCACTGCTGTGAAATGGTTCCTTTGCTTTAAAAACTTTCTCTCACATTAAGCTTCCAAGGAGATGTCTTGCAGATAGACTTCCTGAGATGGATACAATGTGATCTTTACCTGTGGCTGTAAATTGGTTCTAATAGCACCTTTACATGTCAGATTTGCCTCACCGCGCTGCACAGAAAGCAGGCAGGGAGGCAAAAAAAAATGCTTTACAAATAAAGGAAAACCAAAGGAAAGACTGCAAATACAATAGCTTTTCACCTCTTCTCTGGAAAGATGACAACCATAACTGATAGTGTGAGATCGGCTTGACATCTTGGCCCCCACACCCCTGCCATCCTCTCTCTTTCAAATATACCTTTTTTAAATATGCTGAGGGTTGAAAGCAGTATTTATGATATGTTGGGCTGGAAAATCCACTAAGCATGTACTCGTACTTCATTCATAATGATCTATGGGAGACTCATCAGGTTCAAATTCCCATTCAACCATCAAGCTCAGTGGATGACCTTGATTAGTCACTCTCTCTCAGACACACAATGTTGTTGCAAGAATGAAATGGATACAGAAAGACTGGGTAGCTATAGCTCTATTATACCCCATGGAGATCCTTCTGAGCACACTTTTACTGGAAGTTAGCTTCCTGTTTTTGTTTTTTTTAAGCAAGTTCAAAATTCAAGTTGGGATGAACTTCGAAGGCAGCAGCAGAGGTCAAGGGTCTGTATGTTTAGATATTGTTGGCCTATCAACACTACATCTCTAAACTGTAACTCTTTCTCCTTAGAAACTGTACCTCTGTTTGGGAAAGCAGCAAACGCTCAGGACACTTACAAACAGCCCAATCCATTCTCTTCCCCTCCCCCCACGCTGATGCAACTATGCCAAAACACTTTTTGCGCTGTATCCTTCAGGTGGAAGCAGTTACATAGATCTCTTCTGGGTGAGGGAACATTGGGTTCCTTACCTGTGGGTAAGCCTCTGAGACCCAGAAGGGTCTACTTGGATCTGCACCATAACAATCACAGGCACAGGTCTGCATAGCCTGGGCCACAGGATCAGGTCTGGGAAGGGGGTTTGGAGTTGGTGGCCACTGCTGGTGCTGAACCTGCCTCCATCCTGGACTTGATTTGCACTCATCCTTGCCCCCATCGCCACCCTCCTTCACCCCCTCCCATTCCACTTTTGCCCTCCCTGCCAACTTACCTGGGCCAGCAGGCCTCCATAGAGCTACTCCTGTATACAGGGCTGCTCTGGCCTCCCCACCAGGGCTCTGGTAGCATGTGGCTTTGCACACTGCTGAAAAAGTGCTTATGACTGCCATAAGGCAGTCTCTGCTGGTGAAACTGGGTTCTGCCAGCAGAACCGCCCAATAAATTACAAATTCCAGGATTCTTTCACCAAGGTAAGGAAGTGAATCTGGCATAAAACCAACATGGTTACAGCACAGATCTACCCGAAGACCAGCCTTAGAACTGGCCTTAAGAACATCAGCTGTAGTTCAGTGCAAAATCAAGCAAGCCTAGTTTGACTAATTACAGTAGAGGTGAACTACACTTAAGTACAGTCTAGATTGCCCAAAAAGGTGCATTACAAATGGGTAAGGTAGAAACACAAGATTGTGATTGATAAGGTATCTTTTTCCTTAGTCATACTTTTTTTGGCCAATACTCCAGCTTACCATTTCTCTCACTCAGTTACTTAAGATATCTGAAGCAAGGTCTTTTCCTGTCTGTTTAAACTGTACTTCATACCATGGGGTTGCAAAGCAGTGACTTTTTCTTCAGAAGACCAACGTCCATTGTGGTAACAATATACAACATTAAAGGCACATTACATATACTTGATAATAAAATTATAGAGCAAACCTACACGTCTACTCGGAATTCAGAAGTCACACCCACTGACTTCAATGGAACTTGCTCTCAGGTAAGTGTGTACAGGATTGTAGTAGTGCAAATGTGTCCTTGCTCTGGGGTGAAGTCAGGATTTCTGATTGCCCAGTAACATGTATGCAACAAAAGTGTTTGGTAGGAGCGCAAAACTGGCTGAGAGGTTGAAATAGAATGTAGATTTAAGAAGAAATGGGGGAGGGGGAGATGGATAGGCTTTCTTAAAATTGGGGCACTCATTGTGGAATTCTCTACCTTGGGGGAATTGGATGGACCTCACTTTGTCTGCCTTTAAGTGGCAACTGAAAACAATTTTGTTCAGGTGAGCATTTACCCAGAGTAGATTATAGTCTGATTTGTTCTTTTCCATCCTTTACCCTCATGAGACTGTTGCTGATTTGATGTGTGTCCTTTTTTATGGTGGGTTATCTTGTTTATAGTTTTCTTTTTCAAAAAACCAGAGCTTTTAAGACACTTGGGGGCTCCATCTTGAGTTGAATGGTGGGATTAAAAAAAAATGTTTGAATTTGGAAAAGGTAAGACTAAGACCATCCTATATGTGATGCATAACTGTATTTTCCATCCCCTGGGTACTTGAATGAATGAAAAAGCCTACAGTGACAAATATTTAACACAATTTTAAAATACTGTAGTTTGCTTTCACTTTGTGTTATACGTTAACAATCACAATTGACTCACTCCCCAACTACAGGGTGATCTTGGTGTCATGAAAATACATGAAATGGCACATACTCCTCCTCTGCAGTAATGGCCAGGAATTAGACGCGGGGAGGAAAGCCTCACTTGTGTCATGTCTTCCCATTGCTCTGTGTGTCCCTTGTGTTCCCTCCATCTTCATGCTGCAATTACATTTTGGAGAGTTTTGCAGATTGTCCTTATAGGACAATTTGTCTCTTGCCCTTTTGGAAAAGGAGGGGGGGAAAAGAGCTGAACACTTTGATTAAACACTTTTTGGACTTCAGTGTCCCATACTTTTCAGCAGTGACAGTTTAATTTCCAGACTGAAAACTTTTCTGAATCAGAAAATGCCAGTTTTGTGCATTGTCACAGGTAAAAATCAAAGTGTTCCCATTTATTTCCAGGAGGCAGTCTGAAGATTTTTTTTCTCCCCTTTATTTTTTATTAGTTTTCCCAAGATTATTTCTCAGTATCTAAGACAGCAAAGGCTGCAGTACATAAATTCCTACTGTCTGTGGTGCAGGCACTTTCTATATCATTCAGTAATTAAATAATAAAAAATCATTACAGTCCTTTCACTTACAAAGCATCGCTGCATTCTGAGGGATTTTGAAATTGTCTCACTGAATTTATATGGAAAGAATTTACTTCATGTGCTGCTGACAGGATGCAACTCCTTCAGAGATGGAAGATGGTCATTTTTACAGTATTGACTCATACTACACAATGCAAAGCAAGTGAAAAGAATTAGTAAAAGGAAACCATAAGGGATATGTAAATATATGGCCCATAGAAGAGCTGATGTAGTGTAGTAGTTAAGAGACTGATAGCCCAATCCTAGCCAACTTTCCAGCATTGATGCAGCCATACCAATGGGGTGTGTGCAGCATCCTGCAGTGGGAGGGCAGTCATGGAGGCCTCCTCAAGGTAGTGGAACATTTGTTCTCTTGCATCGGGGCTGCACTGTAGTTGCATTGGCACTAGAAAGTTGGTTAGGATTGGGCTGTGAGAGCCCAAGCTTATCCAGGTCTACTCAGAAGTCCCATTATAGTCAAGGAGGCTTACTCCCAGGTAAGTGTGGATAGGATGGCAGCCTGAGTCAGGAAGCACCTGGTTCAAGCACCTGGTTCACCTTAGCTCTGCCCCACATCAGCAGCATGAATAGCTGAGAATAAATATTGTTTATTTTTCACTGTATTGTAAATCTTGCAATACTGTAAGATTTTTTAAGGATCACTGTTACTGATTACACTTTCATCACCTTTTTCTTCCACCACAGAATGCAAGGCCATGTACATGTAGTTATATGTAGTCACCCATCCAATAGTGACCAGACTAAGGATTTTCTCTCTCTCTCTCTCTCTCACACACACACACACACACTTTATTGCTTCATTTAGTGGTCTGATTTGTTTCATTGGTTCATTTCAACAATTTTGCTTCATTTCATAGCCAATTCAGGCAGTTGCTTTGTTTCATACTGATTCACTTTAATTTGAATTTGTTTTTAAGACTTCCCCATAAATTTTAATGGACACATTTCAATTCACTGCAACTTTATAAGATTAATTTTTCACAAATGGACAAACTACAAATTGAGAGAGTGAGGCTGGGTCCAGGGAACACACTGATAAATAAAATATACATGCATCACACAAAGAAATAAGAAAATTGGATAGGGAGAAATGGATAATTCAAGAACAGTGGAAAAAAGAATGAATTGATTTAAACACACAAAAGGTCCTGAAACAAACTTCACTCCAAGAAAGGACTCACATAGCGTAGAGCAGGGGTGCCCAAACCCCGGCCCTGGGGCCACTTGCGGCCCTCAAGGCCTCTCAATGCGGCCTTCAGGGAACCCCCAGTCTCCAATGAGCCTCTGACCCTTCGGAGATTTGTTGGAGCCTGCTCTGGCCCAACGCAACCGCTCTCAGTGTGAGGGCAACTGTTTGACCTCTCGTGTGAGCTGTGGGATGAGGGCTCCTCCACTGCTTGCTTTTTCATGTCTGTGATGCAATAGTGGCAGCAAAGAAAAGGACAGCCTTGCTTTGTGCAAGGCCTTGTATAGGCCTTGAGCTATTGCAAGACCTTCATTCATTCATATAAGTTCATCTTTAATATATTCACTTATGTAAACATATGCAAATTTATTCAAATTTTAAATGTAAATTAATTCCTTTTTTCCCCGGCCCCCAACATGGTGTCAGAGAGCTGATGTGGCCCTCCTGCCAAAAACTTTGGACACCCCTGGTGTAGAGGAGAAAAAAGCCCAAGACCTATATATTTTCACATTTTCCTAGTTCCTGCTCAAGAACCAAACTGACTGCAAGAGGAAACAAAGTAAGAACCAGCTGACAGGTTTTATTCCGCTGCTCTAGATCTCAATGGCAGCTCAGAACTGTCAATCATATTGTCCCTTGTCTAAGCTCTCCTCCCCTAACTGATTGTAAGCCTCCTTATGGAAGAAAAAGCTTTAGGCAGTCAACGATAGACAAAGAATAGGAGGAGAAATGCCAAACAAAACATTTGCTTCAGCCATCTAGATTTGGTTCAAAATAATTTGGAGGGACCACTGCTTTGGAGGGACCAATACTTTGCTGGCCCAACCATGAAGACAATCAATGCAAACTGCATCAGCAGCAGGTCGCAGTATTATATATGTATTTATTTATTCACATTTTTGTACAGGTGAAGGGTATCCCAAATCTGCAGCCCCCTCACCTGTACTGTACAGGTGAGGGGGCTGCAGAGTTGGGATACTCTTTACAGATCAGTTCAGTGACAGGGGCTACAAGAAAAATTATCAGCACCTTCACTAAATGACATATTGTAGGATTTTTTTGGAAAAAGCCATGACTATTAAATTGGCACAAAGTGAGTCTGAGTGTGTAGTGGTCTGTAGTGGAGGCACGGTCTGGTGGCTGAGCTGAATGCTGCCCAAAGAAAGCTAAGCAGGAGCAGTCCTGGTTGAAAATTGGAAGGCAGATTGGACAAAGCTGTTATGAGAGGACAGAGCCAGGAGGAGTCGCTGTTGTGATCTATGAATGTGTATAGGATGACAGACTTGCAAGTGATGCCACAGGAAAGTGGAGGACTATGGAGAGTCAGCTTCCAAGAAAGAAAGAATGATTAAGAGCTGGAAGTTCAGAAGGCATACCCAGATGCCAGATTTGATGACCACACCATGAAGGATTCCATCTGGAAGTGAAGGCTCTATGAGTGTTCATAGACCAATTATTGTAAAAACTCCTTTGAAATAAAGAGGAGTTTAGTACAGCCTGCCTATGCGTGAGGCCCAAATCCTAACGCGCTTCCCAGCACTGACACAGCAATGCCAATGGGACGCCTGCAGTTGGGTGGCACTCACAGAGACCTCCTCAAAGTAAGGGAATGGGTGTTCTCTTAGCTTGGAGCTGCATTGCCCGTATGTTGATGCTGGAAATAGGGTTAGGATTGTGCCCTAAGACTCTCACAATCTGCAATGAGAGTCAGTGAGAAAGGCAGTATACAGATGCTGCAATTATTATTATTATCATTATTAGTGTAGTTATACCTTTGGTGTAGGATAGCGGTGGGTGCTATTGTAAGAATTCATCTAGAATGCCAAGGTCCTTATGGCTTTTCCATCTCATTTAAGCGACACCATCATGCTTCTGCAAATTAAACCACACACATACACAATCCCATCCCCCACTGAGACTGGCTACTAGGATTCACACAAAGGTGACAAGCTGGATGTCTTTCATATTTTGCTCATTCAGTGGATAATGAGACTTTTTTCTCTTTAAGTAATAGTAGTAAGTTTTAATCATAGCATTTCATGTTATAAGAGCATTTTGCCTTAACAAATTTATTTATTGTGTGTTTGATTTATATTCAGGATTGGTAGTCCATATCTTCTAATTCAGCACATTAGAAATTATTGCCAGAAGGCCGCAACCAGTAAAAACCAACAGTAAAAATTCAGTTTTGGAGCCAAGCATCCATCTTGGGCAAGGACAATCTCCTGCTCAGAATGTATTTTTCTTTCTACTTTTTTTTCATTACTCTTGGTAATCAGAAACTGGGGGAAATAAAGCCTCCCTCACCTCTGGCATTGGGGCAGTGGTGTAGAGCCAACTCCGAGAGAAGAGTGATGTGAAATATTCAATCCATCAGGTACCTTAGCCAAAAAGATTTAAATGCAAGCACTAACATTGCTTCCTCGTGTGTCTGCTGTGACAAGACATATTTGAAGGATAGGAGATAGCTAAAGAGTAGCACAGCAACATGACAAATGGATGAATCCTCTGGAGGCTAGAGGGGCACAGGTGACTAGCATTCCATCACTGGTTTGATGTCAGCCTATTAGACTGAGCTACACTGGGAAAGAAGAGGAACATGTCTGAAGTTAGAGACAAGCACCTCATGCCAAGGAAAAGTATACTCCACTGACTGCTGGTGGGCAGAATTCTCAGGGCTAAAATAAAAATATCTGGAAACATTTCTCATTTGTGAATTTAGAGGTATAGATGTTCATTTATTTATTGTGGTGTGCAAGTACCCCTAAGGTAAAATGATAATCTGTAATATTTTGTCATGTAGCATATATGTGGTACTATATGTAGTTAAATATAGGGCTGGATGAATGGACTGTGAGCATTTTTGGTGATGTTGCCACATTGCTAACTCACTGAGAGTGTGATCCTACCCAACTTTCCAGCACTGGCATAGTTATGTCAGTGGGGCATGTGCTACATCCTGCAGTTGGGGGAGAGTCATGGAGGCCTTCTCAAGATAAGGCAATGTTTTTTCCTTTATCTCTAGGGTTGCATTGTCCTTATGTCGATGCTAGAAAGCAGGTTAGGATTGCATCCTGAATACAACAATGTGAGATGCCTGCATTCCCTGCATGATCCCTGATTGGCTGGGATCACAGGGGAAGATGAAAACCAGGTTTAAAAAAATGGTACCAGTGAGCCGATGGTGGCGAAGGTGAGAATAAGCACTAAATGTTGATGCAAACAACAGCAAAAAAGGTACTATTTGGGATGGAGGGGTGGGAAATTCTTAGAGAGTGAACATTGGGAACACCACTGGTGAAATGGTCATCCATTTCAACCCAATATACAAAGGAGCAATAACTAGGACTGGCAAGTAAAGGTGATGTGATGCTTATGTGCACATTGATACAGATGCAATGTACACATTGTGTATAATTGTATACTTAAGGGTAAAGGACCCTTCCATTGCCCCATGAAATGAGATGACGTGTGTGCGATATACAAAACAAAAACTGGGATATCAAAAACAAAATGTCAAAAGTAAGTAAACACATCCATAGTCACATCCAGGCAGATGCGCATTATGCACACAGCCACTGATATGATAAGAAAGTTACTCTTTGGTACATTTTGGAAGCTAGGATCCCTTGGGAACACATGTTCAAAAGTCATGATTCTTGAAGATTAATATACAGTATTGTAGATATATCTGAGATGAGCACAGACACTCATGGTGTAGTAGAAAAAGTCATATTCATTCACCTCTTTTTCTGTGCCCTGACATTCATCTTCTTGGTGTTTTGCCTGGATGTAGTAAAAAAAAAATACAAAATTGGCCTCTTCTTTTCCTGAAGCATTGTGTTCATCTTAAATACTGCTGCTGCTGCTGGAAATCTGTTCCTGTCCACATGTCATTTGTTTTTGAAAATCATTCCACGAAGCCTCCATCCGAGGCAGTGACAGGAAACTCCTGGTGATTAACTGATATCAGACATGTGACTCATCATCAGACTACGATCAGTCTGCCAGCCATGTATTGTGTCCTGCCAGATGCTTAAGAACATAAGAACAGCCCCACTGGATCAGGCCATAGGCCCATCTAGTCCAGCTTCCTGTATCTCACAGCGGCCCACCAAATGCCCCAGGGAGCATACCAGATAACAAGAGACCTGCATCCAGGTGCCCTCCCTTGCATTGGCATTCTGACATAGCCATTTCAGGAGGTTGCACATACACATCATGGCTTGTAACCCATAATGGATTTTTCCTCCAGAAACTTGTCCAATCCCCTTTTAAAGGCACCCAGGCCAGCTTAGGGATGCACAGATCTTCAGATGTTTCATGATATAATCCAAGCCATGAGAATTGAGTCTAAGAACATAACTATCTTTACTTAACTATCCCTCTGCTTTTGTAGACAGAGACAACTTGCAGCACAAGGAAGATCACTGAATCCCTGGCGAGTCACACTGCACATCTAGTGGACAGTGGACATGGTTGTGCAGATCTGGTTTCTGCATGCACACAAATCAAAGTATACATTCTCTTACCAATTCTTTGAGTCATGCCAGATTTGGGGACGTGTGTTTCTGTCACTGGGTCTGAGACTAGATAAGGAACACCTCAAAGCCTCCACCTACAGCCCTAGAACCAGATTTCCCTCTCACGATACCTTTAAAAGTTATAACTGGGCAAAGAATTGCTGAAGATAGTTTGACTTGGAGAGCAAAACCTGTGACCATGGGAGAAGAAATAAGGCTTTGCCCTTCAGATAAGACAGTGTACCTTTCCATAACAAGACACCCTGATGGAAACCTCTGAGAGAATTCTCTAGGCCCTCCCTCCCCATCTCCATCATCCTCTGGCCATCAAAGTCCTTGGGATTTTATTAAACCAGTTTTTAATCTCTTTACATTGCATGTAAAAGCTCTGAGCCCTGATGGCTCCAATGAATGAGCAAGCTACCAGGCTTTTACTAGTTCATAAAAGCACTCCTCTGGCAGCAGTCTCCTCTCATTGTTCCCTGCAGCATGACCTCTGTGAATGCTTCACGGATCTCAGACATCTCCTTAAGGTTTTTTGTTGTTTTTTTCAAACTAGAGAAGGGTAAGAAGGAGGGCATTCACATCATCAGTCTCATGCCCTGTGGATTTGGGATCCTTGCAAACCACCTATGCTACTAATAGCTGCTGGTGATGATCAAACTCATTTTCACACCCATGACCAGAGTTTATTATACATTGCACATGACCACCCAGAGTGGGTAAACCAATGTGGCTAAAGTGGCAAGGCCACACAAAGAGAACTGGCAGTGCAATCCTATGCATGTGTACTTTGAAGCATGTTCCATCGCACTCAGTGTGACTTACTCCCAGGTAAGTATGCATAGGATTGCAGCCTGAGTATGCAGCGAGGGTGGTTCAGATCCCCAGGTTTCGACAACTAAAAGTGTTGTTCCTTCCATGTTACATCCAAATGGATGAGAACATTTGTTCACTGAGCCAAGATGGTTTAATATTTATTTTTGTTCTTAGGTGTTTTTTGAGCCAGCTGTCAGGATTAATATATGTGTGAGTGAGTACATATTGATTCGAGGATACGTACTGATGGATCTCCAGTTGGGTCAGTGAGTTGCATGCTTGAATGTGTTGCATTTTAGCACACAATTCTGAAAAGCTGCATTAACTATTATATGCTAAAGAATGGCTGCTGTCAAACTGGAGCCCATACTGTGGCATTGTGATGGGTGGGGGGTTCCCAAAATAGAGAGGTGTGATGAATATGATCCTTCTTCAGTTTCAAGCATTTCCAGGACTGCTTCCTCATCATTTGAGAGGAGAATGGTAGCTTTGCTCCCCTGCAAGAAAATTCAGAACACTGGCGGCCTGGTCAGCATAATCAACAAAACACTGTTCATACAGAGCAGGTTTTATAGTACTCTATCATTTTATATAGCACTTTTAATTTGTTCTTTATCATGTTGATGCCTCACAACTCTGTGAGTTGTGGCTATCAGTTCCATTTTCCAGTGGGAAACTGAAGCAGAGCTAATGGTTTCTCCAAGGCTACACAACAAGACAATAGCTGAGTGGAATCTGAACCCTGGGATCGGCTGATAAAGAAACCTGTCATTTATTTGTCACATTCAACCAGGGGACCAGGGGACATCCACTAAAATTGAGTGTTGGGAGAGTTAGAACAGACAAAAGAAAATATTTCTTTACTCAGCGTGTGGTTGGTCTGTGGAACTCCTTGCCACAGGATGTGGTGATGGCGTCTGACCTGAACGCCTTTAAAAGGGGATTGGACAAGTTTCTGGAGGAAAAATCCATTACAGGTTACAAGCCATGATGTGCATGTGCAACCTCCTGATTTTAGAAATGGGCTATGTCAGACTGCCAATGCAAGGGAGGGCACCAGGATGAGGTCTCTTGTTATCTGGTGCTCTCCCTGGGGCATTTGGTGGGCCGCTGTGAGATACAGGAAGCTGGACTAGATGGGCCTATGGCCTGATCCAGTGGGGCTGTTCTTATGTTTTTATGTTCTTATATTCGTAAAATCCCAATGTTTTTCCAATATGCTCACACTATTTTGATGCACACAGTGCCCCTTTTGGGTACCATAGGCTGAGAGACAGTGTCTGGGCCAAGGTCACCAGGCCAGGTGAGTGGAAATTTGAACCTTCCCCCCTCTCACTCTAAGCCCAAGGCATTGCAACATCCCTTCTTTTCAGGAAGTGACACAGGGAGTAAATGAGAATGAGCAGCATGGTGTATGTTTGCATATTTGTTGGCATACATTTCTATGTGGACAGTGACAAAGACATATCAGAAACACTGTCATTATGAGAAGCACTCAAGATGTCAAGAGAGCCAACCATCAGTGCCCACCATTATGGTTCCCTAGTCCTCCCAGCTAAAAGGCTGTCAGTTTCTCACAGAATCAGAGCTATGCGCAAGATGGCAAGTTAACTCAGGGCCTGTTGATTGCACCAGAAGACACAAGCCTTCCTTTCATGCAATGGTCAGTAAATGCAAAGAGGGCAAAATTGGATCATGCCTGCTGACCCTGCCCCTTGATGGCAAAGCACCTGCTGATCATACCCTGCCATGTATATACCACATCCAGAACACTGACTATCCAGAGCTCCCCCCAGCATGGAGTATGCGGGCATGCCCCATTACTCACAAATGCCAAACATGTGAGTCCTGGTAGGCATGGCCAGTTGGTGCATCAGTGATAGGTAGGCAGGCTAGCACGTTCAGTCCCATTCTCCAGACATACGGAGAAACAACAGTGGCCAGCCTGCCTTCCACATGGGATTATCCTGAATTTAGGCCTCATTATTTTTTACAGTCAACTACCAATCTTACAACAGAAGCATATGCAAGTAAGGAATGGAATTGCAAAACTACTGCTAACATTTTCAGACATGTCAGCGAACATCATTAACTAAGGAAGTGGTTTCCAAACTGTGGCATCCTTGGGTGCTGTGGCAAGCTTACAGGGGTGACGCAGGATGTCCCAGGCAGCCTCTTCTTACTGACTCACCTGGGCGCCGCTATCTTGAATTGCACAAGATTGCATGAGATCTTACTTGATTCAAGATAGCAGCACCAGGTAGACCTGGGCGATGGCACCACCGCAAAAGAGTACTGTGATAGCAGTAAGTTTGGGAACTGCTGGACTAAGGGCATGGTTATGTGAGTGTGTGGGCATGTGTTCACATATGTTTATGAATTAGGGCGCAATCCTAACCCCTGGGTTAGACCGGTGCAAGTCACTTGTGCTGACCGGGGGGTGTCACAAACATGCCATAAGGCATTCCGACTTAGGAGCTGGGGAAGCCTGTGTTGAGTTGCTCTGGCCTCCCTGTGCTGGATCCAGGCCTGGTGGGGTTTGTGCTGGCTGAGCTTGGCTGACTCAGGGGTCTGGGGGAGCATGGGGAGGGCAGGGAAGAGGTGGGGAGGAAGTGTTTCGGGGCATGGGGAGGGCAAGCAGCAGGCATTCCTGGGGGTGGGCAGGGAGCGGGGCCAGGATCCAGAAGTTATGCCGGATCCTGACCCCATTCCCGGGCAGCACAGCACAGTCAGGGCATTTGGTGGGCTCTCGGGCAATTGGTGGGAGATACAGTGGACTAGATGGGCCCTCAGCCTGATCCAGTGGGGCTCTTCTTATCACTCCGTTTTGCTTGGACCTGCGCCACCTTGTCAGGTGGTGCAGTACCGAGTAGTTCTATTTGGGGCCACTGCAGCATGACACAGGGTAAGGGGAAAGGTTTCTCCTTGCCTCGAGTTGTGCCGCTTTTGGTTCCAATCTTGCACTGGATGCAGCACAGGCCCGCTGGCCTGCCTGCTGCAGTGCAAGTTAGGATTGGGCTGCCCGTGTTTCACACTATTGAGGTTCAAGGTCATAGTTGCACATGTCCACTTCTGAGTATGAACAAATATTTCATGGAATGCAGGTTCATTTTTGCAGAAATAAGCTATATAACACAGAGCTGCTTGCAGTTGGTTGGAATGTTAATCTTGTTCACAAATGTTTTCCACACCATGATACCCACTGTGGTATCGTGCATGAAGATTCAAAAGGCTAGAAACATCTATCTTGGTACCAGGGATGGGGAGAGAATAGTACATTGTGGGTCTAAGATACGAACATCTTGAATGAAATCCAGACTTGTAGAACTTGAACTGCCATTCCAACCTTCACCCAGGGTGCTTTGTACTCCAATTTCATCCTGGAAAGCTATATGATTTAGAGGGCATGCTAACCTAATTATCTTTCTGTTGGTAGCTGAGGCAACAGCTGCATAACATGTGTGAGCCCAGGAGGGTAAAAAAAAAACACCAGGAAATGTGTGTCTTGTAAGATGCCTGCTCTAAATGACAGAACACACCATTAGGTTGTCTTCTTGGCACCAGTTTGGACAGCTGAAATAAAATCAGCCTGATGTGTTGAGATTGTCTCATTGATATGGTCTGTCCCTGATAATCAGTGACCTTGCATTGTCTTTTAGCTCACAGTCCTGGTTCAGTCATCATGCAGAACCTTTGTTGAACCATGGTTCAGTGCACTATTCCCGCCCCTCATTATCCCCCCCTCCATCTCCACATGTAAGAAAAGTCTTAAACTTCTGATCCTGGTTTAGAAAAAAAAAAAAAAGTCCAAATTCCGGCTTGTTTTAAACAGAATTTAGGAATAAGCCAAGTTATTAAACTAGACCTGATTTAGCTTAGTGACTGAGCTTTGAACCTATATGTCATAGGTTTGAATCCTATGGTTTCATGCCCTCACTAGCTGGCCATAGGCAAGCCTCTTGACCTCAGCTGCAGTATGGGATAATAAAGCCCTAAGTTACAGGGTTGTTGTCAGGATGAAAAGATAATACATATTAAGTAATTTGCACATTTGAATGTGCTATGCAAGCTATTATTTACTCATGAGAAGAACAACAGAATCTCACCCAAAGTGAACATCACCCAAAACCACATGGCTCTAGGTAACATCTGAACCAGGCCACAAGTGTGCTACATAATTCCTACTGTGCTCATCTTGTGGGCAGAAAAATGAATGCAAAGTGGTAAGCCGTGTTTAAAGCAAAATTATGTTTGTTGACTTGTTCTTAGAGAACACTAGTTTTCCTCCCCCCCCCCACACTTTTAGCCCAGTAGCATCCTGAAAAGAATTTGAAATAGTGATGGTGACTGTAAAGCATTTACAAATTTACTGGCCTTTGCACAGGGCTCTGCACAGGTTTATATGGCATTAATCAATACAGCCTGCTTACAAAACTCTGTACCTAAAAGGAGCCAGAGGTCCCAACATGGGGACTCTCCATCTAGAACTCAGGAGCCTTCCATTCCGCACATCACGGTGGCTTGCAGAAGAGGAAGTTGCTGGCCTGTTCTCTTCTGTGCCTCTGCACCAGCAGTACAGATGGTGAGAGGCTTCTTTGCAGCTATCTGCTCAGCAAAGGTCAATGAGGCTGCACTTCCATCTGGTCTCAAAACACTGTGAACCTTGCCTGGGTGCTTTGGTAGAAATGACTTTTTGCACAGGATCAGACTGAGCAGCTTCTGGACTGCCTGATCCAGTACATAGTTTCCTTCTTGCTTAGGTGTTTTGGTGCTTTCCGATTCAACTTCCAGGTTGCCTCCAGGCCCCTGAGCCCTGGCAATAGGGACAACAGACATCTTAGATGCTTTACAAACCAGCTCTCCTACCTAAACATATTTAGTGACAGCTATGGTTTCATTGGAATAAGACAATGGGGTTTCTTTTAATTAGAAAGAATGGGCTATGTAAATAGCTGAGTTTGCCATAACTCCAGTATCCTCAAACAGTGAAGTACTTTATTTTCTCACAATGATGGCTCCTTTCTATATGGTTAGATATTCTGTTTGGGAGCCCCAAACAGTCAGTGGGATAACACAACTGCAAATCACTCTGCTTCTATAAGTGACAAATGTCTTTGCAAGCAGCAGGGAGGCACACACTGAAACATTCCAACAACTTAGGAGGAAATGAAATAAGCTATGTTGAGGAACACATAGCTGCTCCCTTGCCGCTTGAATGAATTTATGAAGTTTCTTTATATGACATCAGATCTTTGGCCCATCTAGGTTAGTATTTTCTACATCAGTGCTTTCAACCAGTTGTAATAGTACTGCTTGTGATATTTCACAGTCTGGCAGATGGCACTTGGCTCCACTGCCAGGATGACCACATGGTAGTGCCCCACCTGCTCCAATCTTGCTGGAAATGAAGATGGCTAGGAAGGTGGTGCACTATTGAGCAAGATGTGGCTGTGCAACTGCTTGGCCAATTAAAAGACTTAGGGCTTGTGGAAGGAGAGTGAAGAATGAAACCGTAACTGTTGAGCAAGCCACCAGCTCCTAGTTCACAGCTGCCATCTTCAGTGCCAGGTGCAATACCCACAGTTAAGTGGTATCCACAACACATGGTACTTGAAAAATACAAAAGATGAAATGCCCTGGTCTCCACTGATTGGCAGGGTTTTAGTTCAGCATATTTTCCAGCCTGTCTTGCCAAAGATTCACCTGGAGCATTCTGCAAGCAAACATGTGCATTGAAACATGGCAGAGTGTATATGGAACCCTTCTACAGGTAGGACCTTTACTCATGTTCTGCTTCTGCCTGTTTTGGCCTTACAAGAAGCTGGTTACGCACTCTGTGCTCTGACAAACTGAGCGGTTGTGAGTGTGTTTCAGTCCAGTGCTGGCTGTCTGAGTCAAGCAAGATCAATGGTCGTTGGAAGACAGAATTGACCCAATGATGTAGAGAGGGAAAGGGTATGATATTGACAGTAAAAAGGGCACATGGGTGAAGCATGCAGAACCCCATGGCCCACCTGCATTTTACCTCCCTGCACTTCCCTCTTAAGCGCTTCTCCCAGCTGGGTGAAAACCACTTAGGACAAGAGGAAAGCTTAGCAGGAGACACAGAGAGGGTTCAGCATGCCTTGTCACATGCTCAGGTCACTATTTAAAACCTTAGAAAAATACCGCAAACATTTTGAAACACTAACAGTGCTTTGCAAGATGGTCAGGTTTTCTGTCCAAGATGTTGCAAGACAGCTGGCTGAAGAGTATTTGTTAAATGGGGACTCAGCATGTTTTTGAAGAAAATGGTGACAAGTAATAGAGTTTGTAGTTAGGAGTGGGTGACATTTAGGAAGTACTGGTCATTAGAATGCAGCATATTCCTTCTACTCTATTCTGAGCAGAAACTTGCATTCATTTCTGTATCTCTATCTAGCTGTATACATTTTGGGGGGTTTATTGAAACACAATTGGCTTGCAGTCATCAGAAGCTCTGAGTAGGCTGCTGCAGCCCTGACAATTCACGTAAAATAGTTCTGCCTCTTGTCAAGTTATGGATTTTCTTGTGAAGCATGAAAAGGTGTTTCCTTGCCTTACCATTATTTGTACCACAGTAGTTGTCATGCAATCTACTAAAGGAAGAACAAATCAATGCTCACCATCCTGGAGGCCCTAAAAGGAGGATTCTATCTATCCAAAAGTTGTTTTCATCATGAAATTTGAATTTAAAGCTAAATTCCACAAAATTCAGTGACAGGTTTTCCAAGGAGCTCCCTTTACACAGGCTACATTGACTGTGTAAAAGAAAGAGCACAATGCCTTGTGTTCTCCTCCATGCATACCACTGACTGTGCAGATAGAAGTTGGGAATTTCTCCCCATCAATACTGGAAAATCAAGATTCCCAATCATGGGAGTGAACCCACTGAGCTCACAGCAGTACCTGTATCTAAGATGCAGGGTATGACTCCACCTTCCATGGCACCTTCCTTCACCAAAAAGCCTCAGTGGTGGACCTCCCATTCATTTGATGGGGCAAATGCCCCTGGCACAGAACCTCGTGTGCCTTTAGGACCCTGAGGAAGTCTTTCTGGGGCTCCTGAAAGCGTTGGAAACTGTGCTTCCAGTTTTCCGGAAGCACAGTTTAGCATCAGAAACCTCAGAGAGGCTTTCTCAACACATCCTGGAGTTGTATGAGGCTCCATTGCACTCTAGGTAAGTGGGAAGAATTTGCCGCAGGAGCGGGGACATCCTGCAGGGGGCACCATGGCAGACCTTTGCCCAGGGGTGTGGGGCTGGGGAGGTCTGTCACTGAAAAACCTACAATATCCTGCAACAGAAGGCACCATTGAAACTAATAACTTCTTTAGTTCTTCCTCTCTTCCGTTTTGAAAAGAAAGTAATGATCTTGTTCTGGAAGCAAATCAAAGGCTGTAGTGACTACCTAAAACGTCAGCTCTTTTAATTTATATATATGTGCGGCAGTTTCTTTAATCCTTGGAGTTTAAAGGCATACACAAAAAAGATTAATGCGTAAGAAAATGAAGAGCATGTGACTTTATCAAAGAAAGAGACCAAAGCAGAGCAAGGCTGTTTATATGTATTGGCAGAACCTTGTTAGTAGACACATTAAGGGAACCCAGATGATAGACTGAAGGCTTTATGTAACAGAAGGAAAGCTCCAAAAATCCCTTTCATCTTTTACCTATTTTTCCCTTAATTAGCAACACAATTTTGCTGTCCCCTCCAATATTTTCCCATTTGCTTCCTTCTGCCCAAGCGACACTTATCAACTAGGTCCTGGAAAGAGAAGCCTTGACCATGGATTCTCACTTGGCCTAGCCTTTTTTTTTTTTTTTTTTAAATCTTCTAACATGTTAAAAGTCAGGTCAATTAAACTGTGGCTGGAAAGATTCAGATTCCATATTTGCATATTAGAAGTTGAAACATCAGAACACTTCATATGGCCATATTTTAAGTATCTAAAATAGACTGAAGTCTTTTCTTTTCTGAAGTCTTTTTCATTCTGCTTTGTAAATTTGATTTTTAAAAAATCTTTAATTCAACTTAAGTAAATTAAGGTCACAAAGTGATCAGCAAAAGAGTGAGGCTCTTGCACTCTTGGCAGGCCTTGCAAAGCTTATCTTGCTTATCCTATGTCATTTCAATTGTTTAGGAAATCCCAGTGTAAACATTTTTTTAAAAAGACAAAGACAAGAAATCACAATTCCTACACTCCAGAAAATAGCAAGTGCTTAGAGCTTCTGCAGTCAGCTATGGAACCTTAAAGTTACATATGAGACCTATTGTTTTTCCATTTTAGCACAGGACTTTGTCCTTCCATAACTACAAGAATTCTGTTTGCTTGTATCCTTTTAGATTGCAATACAGAGAACTGTAAACAGCTATTGCAATTTATTCACCTAGTTAAGTCTCTGATATCAAAGGAAATCTGGCATGTTAGTCTTAATTTGTACACATTAAAACACTTGGTGAAACAGACCAGAACAAAAGAAAATGTCAAGGCTGCAGATATTATCTAAAAACATTAAAAAGGTTAATCAGTCCTTAGGTGGGTAGATCAGCCCACCTTAATGGAAACTTATTGTTCAAAGAATCAGAATCCATCTAACTACAAAGGTTTACAGTTTTGTTCCATTAAAAGTGACTGCAGTATTTTAAGCCCTATTCTCCATTGCTGGATCACATGGGAAGATGGTTGCTGGACATTGAGAGACCAAGGATCTGGATGCATTTGGTAAGAGGTTTCAATTTCTGGATCTGTGTCACTCACAGTAAGGGGTATTGTGGAAAGAGACTGGAAGAGAAGCCAACCAAGTTAATTCTCAAAATTATCATATTCAAACCATGCCATTATTTTCTTGTTAAATACCTATCCCAGAAAGTGGCACCACTGAAAAGGAACATTAACAGGGCAATTCTACGTAAGTCTACTCAGAAGTAAGTCCCATTGGGTTCAGAGGGACTTACTCCCAAATAGGAGCAAATAGGATCACATTTTCCCCTGGGGGCTGGGGATAAGAATAGGCCCTCAGTTTGGCTGTACTTGTCGTAAGAGGCGACTAAACAGCCACCGGGTAGATGGGACTCCTTTGCCTGGGAAGGCAGCTCATCTGAGAGAAGGAAAACTCTGATCCCAAACCTCCACTGCCTTGTGGCTACATCCAGTTATGGGAAAGGCTTCAGGAGTCAACCTTGTGGCAAAATCCGGAGCCGGAGTCCCTGAGGCAGATCATGACTGAACACAGTCACGTTCTGGCAACTCCTGCGACGGTTGGAACCAACCGTATTGGCCTCTGCCTTTCCATTGGACCATTTCAGTGACGTGGAGAGGGGGGATTTGCTGCATGGGTAACAGCCTATCCTCCATACCTACTTTACCCAGGCTTCGCGCACTGGAGAGGACATTCTGTTCCAGAACCACCATTCAGAGCGTGACACCATAGTCTTCCAAGACTGAAGGATACCAACTGTAGGATCACATTCTAAAAATTTCAACTCTTTCCTTTTCCTGGTATTGTTGGCCATTTCACACATTGTCAAGATTTGTGATGCATTCTGCAGTGATCTGTGGCCAGTCTCTGCTCTGGGATGCATGTATAATACGTGCATCTTCAAACACCTGTTTGTCACATTCACACTTTACATTTTGAGGTGCACATTTACAATTGTAGCTATACACATAAAAACATAATGTGTGAAGCAGCTTTCAGATACAATTTCTTTCTCCCTTTCTTCTCTCCTATCTTCAAATTCTTACATATTGGTAAAAGTACTGTTTATATTGGTGCCTTTTATAGCTAGATTTCTCTTCCCTTGCTACAAAAAAAGGAGTGTCGTATGAATAAACATTTGCTCAGTATCAGTGCATTGAGCTCTCCCTCCTACCTGCCACCTGATGCCACTGACATTGGCTTTTAGGATTCATGGGCCCACTGAGGACTTCATATTACTCTGATGAGTATGGTCCCTCAGCCAGTGCCTGGCCTGCCCTCTCACCCAGTCTTTTAGGGTTCATCCAATTGTCTGCACAGACCACATCTATGTACAAAAATGGCACTAGGACCCACTTTTTAAAACGACCATCTTTCGCAACCCACTAGACCCCCCCCAAAAAAAAGGAGATATAGAAAATCATCATCATCATCATCATACTTAGGGTCCTAGTATCCCAAGGCTGCTAGAGACCTTAAGTATACTTTGTATGTGTAAACATTTGCTAGCCTCTCCCTAGAAACTGAGTTCAAAGACTGTGCTCCCAGACCTTTACAGTCATTGCAGGTACACAGAAGGCTGAACAGGAGAACAAGATGTGCAGTTAGGGACTTCCAGGCCAGACAAAAGGCTGAAACACTTAATCTACAGCATGCCAATGACTTGAGAAAATCAGAAAACGTCACATTTTAATTTGGGGGGTATAAAGATTACCTCATACTACAGGGTTAGCATTCCAGCTAATTATTTTCTTCCGACCTACAGTTTGGGAAACACTGATGTACATTAGACTCTCAGTGTGTGCATGATTTGGAGCCCTGAAAAATGCAGGCTGCACATAGAAAGCTTGCACATGTGGAACTTGTATGCGTGTAGGTTTTATACAGACAATTAGGTGAACATGCAGAGGTTGGGAGCAGGGATAGCAAGTGTGTCCTTGATTCCCCCCTCCTGTTCAGTGGCTTCAACTACGCTTCTTTCATTTGCCTTTCCTTATGACTGTATAGTGACAAGAGTAGAGAACAGTAGAAAGCTGAAAGTGGCTCTGTGCTCCTTGACTCAGAGGTCTTTGTTTCCCATTGTGTGACTGGGGATGTGACTTTTGTCCCCTTCTCCAAGGAAAGCCCCAAACCCCACAATGGGGCTTCTCAAGTCTGAACCGGCTATTTTGCCAGCACAGACTTGAGAACCTCCATATTGGGCTTTGCAGCCCGACATAGAGAATACAATACAGCAGAGCAGGGCTCTTCCAGTCCCACCCCCTCCCGCCCTGGTTCCTCCCCTACCTCATCCTTCTCCCTGCTCTGGAAAACTTCCCCCGTCCAAAAAGTCCTTGCCACCACCCGGAGCTCTTTCCTTGCTCGGGGCAATGTCCATCCAGCACTGGGCCAGAGCTCCCTCCTCTCTGGGTGTCATGGAAATGCCTTGCGGCACGTTTGCGACACCCAGCACTGGTATTGGAGCTCAGCTCCAGTGCTAGTGGCCCATAGGATTGTGTCCTAATGCAGTTATATGGTTTCATTTTTTTTATTTCAGCTTAAGATGAATGCTGGAATCAGGAAGAGTGGAATCTACATACAGATCCCATTCAAATTTTGAATGGCAGTTCACCTGATGTCTTATTTATTATGCTCACAAAGTAACATTGAATCAAGGTGTGTGTTTGTACCCTCCAGAACTAGCACTTCAACATGGAATTTGCAGCATGATTAGCGACGATGCAACTTTACAAAGAAGCAGGGCACAGAACAGGATGGCCTGGTGCAAACATGATTCCAGAACACATGCCTTTCGGACGGGTCACAGTGGAGTGTGTGCATGTTGGTGTGGTGTGCATAGCTTATATTAGAGACACTCAGCTGACACTCAGCAGTCTCGCTGCGTGGTCCAGAACACAAAGAGTAGCCATGGATCAACAAGTAATTGATGTTACACTAATGCTCAGATTTTCTGCCCATGTGTACAGTCTTAGAGAAAGATTTCATTTCAAGACAGTAGTTACTGAGAGCAAGTATAGCAAATATTCCATTTGGAATTCTGTTTGCACTATCTCCTACCACGTCCCAATGTTCATGCGTATGTGCACATTCACTGCCTCCGTCACGCAAAGCATTTGAAACCATTGATACAAAATGGTCAATTAACCTGGCCCTGTTTGTTCCCATTAGCATGCAGGTACATGCTTTTTATTTATCTCGCCCCAGGAACAAGCTGTGAAAAGTGTTAGTGTCGGGGGGGGAAATAATAACAATAATAATGTATTAAAAAAGCCAAGTGTTGATTCTACATTTTCTGGGGCCCAGTAAGTTCTTTCGAGCGTGGCACTCCAGCACTTTTCTCAGTGGGGTATAATTACTCATAACTGGAAGGTTTCATCACTCAGCTGCCTCTAGTAAATGAAGAGAGGAAGGAAAGCAAATCTTGTGTACAAGATGTAAGATGGTTTAATTAAAGATCACATTTAATTGTTCAACCTCAGGATTTATGATTGCGGAATTCCAGATATTTTTAAATTGCTGAAAGGGAACTGTAAGAGCTGAAATTGCATAGAAGACAATCACATTGTCAGTATCTCTCCAGCAATAATACCATTGTCTAACCTTGCAGTTTGGAACTGTCTTGTCTGTAGTTTTAGTCCATTTCCATTGGTGGGCACTGTCACATGCTGGGAAAGATTTCTCTTTCCCTTCCATCTACCCTTCCTCTTCCATTCCTTAATTTTGTTACTGTTTTCTCGCCTGGCTCATGCGTCGGAATTCAGAGTTCACTGGTTTTCTGCACTGTGTCCCTTTACTCCTTGTTCCTTTAAGAGGGCAAGGTAGATCTCTGGACTATAATCATGTTCCTCTGTCCCTCTCTGGTGCCTTCCATTCAGCGCTCCTGGAGCACTTTACAAGCATTAATAATTTAAACCTCCTCCGCCTCCCCCCGTGAGATAGTCCAATTTTATTATCCTTGCAATGTAGTCAGCAGTCCCTTCCAAGGCTGATAAATCCTGGCTAAGAGGCCTTGTGTTTTCAGTTGTACGTGCATACACTTGCACACGCACAGAGCTGAAGGCCACTTGCCTTTTCTTCCAGCTTCAAACTGACAAAAGAAAAAAGGGACCATTTCAGGTCAATGAGGCCTTATGGATAGCCCCATTCCCTTTCTCCCCTTACCCACACCAGATTGCTCTAAATCTAGTTCATTCTTATACCTCAGACCCATGACAATTTGGTTTTTAAATGATCTTTTACGAAAATGGGAAGTTCCCCCCCACACACACACATTTGCAAAAAGACAATTTTCCACTTCTTAGCTGACAGAAGCAAAGCAGACTCTACATTTTTAATCTAAAGGCTGATTTTCATATATTACCAACAGCAGCAGGGAGTTGCTTCCCTGTGGCTTTTTCTCATGCCATTACAGTAATGCTGGGATCAAGGAATTTCATGGGCAAAGTCCACAATACTGATGTTATCAAAGTTTGCAATTTCCTAGTTCAAAATCTGAATTTGCCTGGCTCAAAATAGTCACATGCATTACAGATCAAGCCGCCTCTCTTGAGAAGTTCTTGAGTTGGAAAGCTCATTCAGACTAGCCCAGGGGTGCCCAAACCCTGGCCCTGGGGCCACTTGCGGCCCTCGAGGACTCCCAATGCGGCCCTCAGGGAGACCCCAGCCTCCAATGAGCCTCTGGCCCTCTGGAAACTTGCTGGAGCCCACACTGGCCTGACGCAAATGCTCTCAGTGTAAGGGCGACTGTTTGACCTCTCTCGTTACCTGTGGGATGAGGGCTCCCTCCACCCTTGCTGTTTCACATCTGTGATGCAGTAGTGGCAGCAAAGAAAAGGCCAGCCTTGCTTTGTGCAAGGCCTTTAATAGGCCTTGAGCTATTGCAAGACCTTAATTCATTCATATAAGTTCCACCTCTAGTATATTAATTTATGTAAACTTATGTAAATTTATTCAAATTTTAAATGTAAATTAATTATTTCTTTCCCCAGCCCCCAACATAGTGTCAGAGAGATGATGTGGCCCTCCTGCCAAAAACTTTGGACACCCCTGGACTAGCCCAAGGACCATGTAGCTCGATTTCCTCAAAGCTTGGGAACATCCCTGGGCTTACCACCAGCCTGGAGCCTTGTAAGTCATCCTTTTGGGACGTTTGCTTACCCCCTCTTTGGGCTGAGCACCTTTGTGGCATATTAGACCCCAAAATATGAAATTTTAAAGCCATCAAATATAATACACCACAAAGGCAGCGTAAGATCTCCTGGCACCTGAAGCAGTGTGCCAAATAACTTTCTTTCCTTACCAGGTGGCACTGATCTAGACCTTGATGTTCCAGCCCACTATGCTCCTTTCCTGCACACTTCCTCTTCTGCTCCATTTTTCTCTTTCTTTTCAAACGCAGGGTGGATGATGAGGAGCAGAAGAGGCCAATCTCTCACCTGAGGCAAGATTGTGAGACAATTTACGTAAGATGCTGAAGGAACATGGAAGAATATTATTTCATAAAGAATTGTTCTCCAAAAAAAGTTCATACATTATAATTGCTGACCCAATTCTAAACTGGGATGAGGAGATTTTGCACATTGAACAGCATGGCACCATCCAACATCACTCTTTGATGTAGGAATGCAAAAGAACCTTGCAGCTGAGTCTGATGAAGGCTTGCTTAGGTGCATAAACTATCCCTTGCCATAGGAAGTAGGAAGTGATGTCATCTTGCCTAGATGCCTTTAACAGGGGATTGGACAAACTTCCGGAGGAAAAGTTCATCACAGGTTACAAGTTATGGTAGGTATGTGCAAGCTCCTGGTTTTAGAGGTAGGCTACCTCAGATTGCCAGATGCCGGAGAGGATACCAGGACGATGGGTTGTGTCTTGTTGTCTTGTGTGCTCCCTGAAGCATTTCATGGGACACTATGAGATACAAGAAGCTGTACTAGATGGGCATTTGGCCTGATCCAGGGGGGCTCTTTTTATGACATTCTTGTGCATGAATGGGGAATGGAATAATGTCTGCTGCCTTTGCTCTCAAGCTCTTCTACAGAAAGCATTTCAGCAAGGTTCTCTGTAGAGAATCCATGCAAATAGCTCTGTGTGTATGAATGAATGGACAATGAGAAAGCATAGTAACCACAATCAATTTGCACCCTTTATGTTTTGATTATCTGCACATTTCAAGGCATCTAAACAAGACAAATGTCAGACTACTGACCAAGGGCCCATGTTCATTAGAAGACCCACCTAGCTAGGCTACCTCCTGAACTCTCATTATCAGGGGCAGTGGCAGTGCCCAAATTGGGGGGGGGGGGGCTTCACGGGTGAACCTAATGCATAGCTTTGCCCCAGGTTCTCCAGCTACCTAGGGTTCCCCATCCAGCATTGATTCAATAACAGAAATTCATTCATTCATTCATTCATTTAAAAGATTTTATATACTTTACCATAATTTCTAATACTCAAAGCGGTATACAACAAGATGATAAAAACATAAAGATAAAATCAAACAGAAAGACAAGCATACCCTGCCATCCAAGAAGCATGCTGCTTGAGAAAATGAGGCACCAAAATCAGTCTAACACTTTGTGTGGACTGTGGCCTCTGTGCTGGCCCACAACCCTACAACCTGCTTGCAGTGAGTATCCCTCCCCCAAATTAGTGATCACCCTCCCCCAAACTAAAAGGCTGGGAAGGGAAACAGCCTGGACTAATAATGGATACAGGAAATCACTAAAGTTGGTTACACGTTCTCTTCCCAGGTCGGCCCAATGCAATCATGCCCTAAAGTTTTACGCTATTGCAGTGTTTCTCAAACTGTTGGTCAGAACCCACTATGTGGGGCATGAACTAATTTCAGGTGGGCCCCCATTCATTTCAATGTTTTATTTTTACTTTATTAGATTTGATGCTACCAGGGTATGTGATAGTATTTGGGGAAATGTTACAGATCTGTGCTTTTAACAGGATACTATGTATCTGTCAGTTGGCATCCTTCAGTCTTGGAAGACTATGGTATCGTGCTCTGAATAGTGGTTCTGGAACAGAGTGTCCTCTCCAGTGCGCGAAGCCTGGGTAAAGTAGATATGGAGGATAGCAAATCCTCCCATGCAGCAAACCCATGCAGCAAATCCCCTCGCCACATCACTGAAATGGTCCAATGGAAAGGCAGAAGCCAATACAGTTGGTTCCAGCGGCATTGCAGGAGTTGCCAGAACATGACTGTGTTCAGCCATGAACTGCCTCAGAGACTCCAGCTCTGGATTTTGCCTCGAGGTTGACTCCTGAAGCCTTTTCCATAACTGGATGTAGCCACAAGGCAGTGAAGGTTTGGGATCAGAGTTTTTCTTCTCTCAGATGAGCTGCCTTCCCAGGCTGATGAGTCCCATCTACCCAGTGGCTGTTTAGTCGCCTCTTACAAGTACAGCCAAACTGAGGGCCTATTCTTATCCCCAGCCCCGAGGGGTTCTACTATGTATATGCTTTTAACAATGATAGTAAATGGGACTTACTCCTGGGTAAGTATGGGCAAAATTGTATCCTAGGATTGTAAAAAATTCCTGCTTGATGACGTTACTTCTGGTCATGACATCACTTCTCATGGGTCCTGACAGATTTTCATTTTAAAGAATGGGTCCTGGTGCTAAACGTTTGAGAACTACTGCGCTATTGATTCTGTTTCTGTTGTTAGCTTTTTAATGAAAGGATTTTTCTTCATTTTGAGACTAAGCTGGATTCCTGACACAGGTGAATGCCAACCAAAACTTTCAGCCCACTTTTTCCCCCCTTGCAATATCCTCTCCCTCCTAATTATGCTGCCTTCTACCACCTTAAAACAATTTCTAGCTCTTCTCAGTGTTTACCCTTCAAATCCCTGCATTCCACACTGGCACTCACATGGGGAAGATCTGGCAGGCATACAGAAAATGGGAAATGCTTTGCAGGAAAATACAAAATGCAACTCTTGTAATATAAATATCTCAAGCAGGGGAGGAGGAAAAAAAAAACCCTCCACAATCCAGCAGAAACAACAACAAAAACCCTTGAGGGATTGAAATCTGAGACACTCTCTTCCCAATGTGCTCATCTAATCTCGCTGATGCTAGTTTAAACACACACAGGAGCTGATTCTGAGGACCATTAATCATATCAGAAGAGATGGAGAATGCCTGTGATTCTTAACAAACTGCAACAGCAGAAACTCTTTACAAACAATGCTCAGTGCCTTGCAGGATAAGGCCTCAAGTGCACCTGGACTACTCCAGTGGGAGGAAAAAGGCAATTTCACACTGAATATTGAAGGGTGTTTTTTTTAATATATATATATATATATATATATATATATATATATATATATATATATATATATATATATATATATAAAAATATATTTTTCTACCTGCTTGGCAGCTGCCATTCAAGTCATGATCAGCTCTGGCCTTTTGTGAAAACGCAAGCTCATTAAAACAGGTGTTGGAATGGCCAGAATGTCTCAAAGGAGAGAGGGAGGAGGGCATGGCTGAAACAAATGCTCAGCTAGCAATTTTTAAAAAAAAACAAAAGCAGCAGCCTACAGTTGAAAGTGGAGCGAGTCTGTTGAGTCGCTCTAGCAGTAAATCAACATGGAACAGCCACTAAATCAAACCAGGGTGAGTAAGTAAGAAAGAGAAGGATTAGGCAAAAGGGGAGATAATAGCACTGTAGCCGGCAGAAAAGAAGTGCCACTTTTCTTTCTCCACTTGCTAGGCAGGGGGACAGAGATGAGGATTTGGGGGTAGAAGAGATAGTTGAATTGTCAAGGCTGTCCTGCATTTCCTCTTTAGTAGTGAAATGTAGGGGCGGCAGGGGAGAAGATGGATCATGTGGGAGGAGCATCAAAATGTGCTCTTGTGGCCACTCAGGTCTGAGTCACAAGTCTTGCCATCCTGGTTTCACACACAGAATTTGGTGGCTACTTCAATATTCTGAGAGTCACTGGCCAAACCAGACATGCAGCAGGGCAGCTCCATGCATTTAATGCACATTTCTACACCCCCTCCACAATGATGGGTATTGAACCACCTCGCATGCTAGAAATGACAACAGCAGATGTTTGGGCAGAGACTTCCTCTTCTTATGTCGTGCCTCAGCTACTCACTTCCAGATACAAGCACTGGGGTCATTAATCCCATCCTCCCCATTGTGAACAACACCAAAGAATTTGCCAAGGCTTCTCCCCTTATACCCAAGTCTTTGCTTGTGACAAGGGAAGAACTCAGAAGGAGTGTTTGTTGCTGTGCATCCCAGAGCTTGTACCTTGGCTCATGCAGTAGTGAACCTAGGTGCAGAGCCTTCAGCCCCTGCAACTAAGCTAAAGTGCATTTACATGAAATACTATTCCTCCTCCTTTCCTCGGTTGTCCCTCTTGTGTCACTATCTAGATTGCGAGCTCCACAGGGCAGGGACTTGTCCTCTCACCTGCTTTGAAGCACCAAGTATCTACACCATCTCTGCATTATTGAATGTACTGATCCTTCTGTTGCTTCAAGGTAGTAGTCACTTGGTCCATGAACTATCATTCACAGAATGGACTACCCCCACCCTGATCTAGATCCCAGCATCACACTTGCACCTGAGCATGTTTTTGTCTATGGCCAGGTTGGGAGGAGATACTTATAGTGTGGGCAAAAATGAGAAAGAAGAGTCTGTGGCATGAAGCGTGGCTTGGCCAGATTTCTGGCGCATACGTGGGTGTCTCCCCTCTCTTTCTCTAAATTCCTTTTGTTTTTAGGTAAATATGCAACCAAAGTCTTTCCTGTTAAGCAGTCCGTGTTCCCTCTGCTTTGTCAAGTTCTTCAAGGGAAACATTATCGCCTTAATTGCTTAATTCCAATTTGCATAATACAGCAGTCTGACAGTCTCCAAAACCAGGATGCAAAGGGAAGATTAACAAGCCATGGATGCACACTGCCAGACTCTTGCATTTGGGATAGCAGAAGTGGGGAACAGTTCTTGGATCAACAATTCTACTGATTCACCCACCCTACTTTCTTCACTTTCCCATATCCTACCTATGAAATGATTTCCAAGCTTTATTTCTGAGAAAACGTAGCTTTGAATGCATCAGGTTGTGTAAATGATGTACTGGGTGCCCTCTAGTGGTGTTTCACATTATAGTACTTTTGATATATGAGCATGCACCATTTGGCCTGGGGCCAGGGTACTTGAAAGAGCACTCCCTTACAGTTATACTTGATCAATACTGTGGGCTGTGTCTATTTTGGATTGATCCTCAATAAAAACGTGGAAGGGAAAGAGAGAATTGAGCAAATAATCAGGAAGCAGCCCCCCCACAGACTAGCGTGACAGTAATATTATCAGATTCACTCATACTTTCATTCACCGCATATACTAATTACAATTTATTTTGTTTATTTAAGAATTCTATTCCATGCCTTTCTCTCTCAAATGCCAGGTGTCTGAGGCAGCGAAAAAGAAGAAACAAAAAACAGCACTCAAATCACGTAAAAATATCAATAAAATAAATAATGCTAGAATCATATTACGTCAAATCAGGTGAGCAGCAGATATAAAAACACTAAGCTATAATAAGAAATTAAGGGCGCAGTCCTAACCCCTTATGTCAGTGCTTTCCAGCACTGAATAATACTATCCTGAATAATATCATCATTCAATGTGTAATTTCATGCAGAATGCAATGAAACAAACCATGTTGAAATGCCTCTATTCTTTCAAATATTCGAGACAAAAAAACCAGTGGGGGTGGGCCAATGGTACATCATGCCCACCACCTGCGGCATTGCCCCATTGTCCCACCCATTGTATGGGAGAAGGTCCATTACGTGGGTGCTGGCCTCCCACACCATATGGTGCAAATCCTAGCAACACCGCTGCTTGACCTGCTGAATTTCTTGAGATGGTGAGAGAGGCTGCTCCAGGTTCAGGGTCCTGCAGAAGCCATAATCCTGGAAGCCTTTCTTTTCCCATAAACCACTTAAATATGAGACGACTGGTGAGATAGCGACCTGTGCTACTGAACAATCCAAAAGAATCCTGAGATTAACTTTGAAGGTGTAATGTAGACTCCGTCTGAATGTGATTTGGGCTTGGAAAAACAGGAGCTCCTAGTCTGAATTTGGTAAAATAACTGATTGGGATTGTTACTAAGCAGAATAAAGCTACGGAAAGGAACATGTTCCCGGAGGCAGGATTTTGCTTCTTCTTGACATAGTCTGTTGAAGAGTTGTGATACAGCCAGAGGCTATTTCAAGTGTAGTCCCCCTGGGAACAAATGAGTCGTGTAGCCTGTCTGATAAAGAGGGTTCAAAGATGCAGAAATGTGCATGAGAGCAGTTACTGACGGCAAGAATACAGCACTGCCTGAAAGTACTCAGGGGTAGGGGGGGGTCAGCAAACAAAAGGAGAACGTTGGAGGAAAACGAAGACAAGAGCAGCAAGTTCTCCAAGGAGCCCAGGTGGTGGAAGAGAAATGAGGAGCAGCCGAGTGGGATGGGGTGGCTTTCGAGCTAATAATGAAATTCATTCTGCAGCTCGGTGTGCAAAAGAAAGAAAGGGGAACGGAAATCAAACGTGGCTAAGTCACAATGTATACAGCAGCGTAAGCAGAAAGCTTTTAAGAATATACAGAGAGCCCCAGAGGAGGAGGAGGAGCAGGAAAAGGATGAATATGAGCAGAGGCAAATCAGAGCGATAATGAGCGGAGCCAAAGAAGAGAGCCTGCGCACGTCAAACTAGGGAGATTATGCCAGATCACAGCAAAGGGATTTTCCTATTACAGGCACAGAAAATGGAAGGTAAAATTGGTCCCCGAGAAACTCTTGTGTGAATGCGGGACCATCGTTTGGGCTTGCTCTGAAATATGCATGTTATAGTTCTGCCAGCTCAGCGAAGGAAGGAGGAAAAGGAAGATCTGCCTAGCTGGCTGGCGTTTTGCTAATACGTGGCACAGTTTACGACTGAGTCTCTCAACACTGAATGGCATGGCAGCTGTCCTTTGCTGTGAATCCAACAGATAGAAGGCACGTGCAGTGGCAGCTGCATGAAGACTGGTAGATGAGTGCAGAGAGTGCAACACATACGTCCCCTATGTACGCCCAGCACTGTGAGTAATCTTGCTGGGCACCACCAGAAGCATGCAATCCAATGGCCATTGTCTGTCCATAGCCTCCCTCTGGATATGCAGGTTAAAATCAACCTGAATGGCAGCTGCTATGCCATCACGGGTCTTGAATAGCTTTCCTTAGTACAGAGCTGCTAGACCTTGGACACACGTATCCTTTAGTCATGTAGTTTTGGTGTTCAAGCCAAATGCTTGCCCAAGTCTCCATGACATGGCTGCCCATTTCTCCATTAATACACCCTTGCACTTTACCTTGTGACTCCCGTTCTTTGCCTCAAAACTCACAGGCTCCTTGTAACAAAACTTTGCCTTACATTCTGAGGAGACAGAACAGACTGTACCACATCACACTGGAGGTAGGGAGGTCATATTTATGAGTGCTCTCCGCTGTAAAACTAAAGTCCAAAAATGAAAATTAGAACAGGGAATGCATAATTTGCTGATGGGAGGTACTTTTTTTCCTTTTTTTTTTTTTTTTTACAAAGGGGGGCATTCAAATACCTGTATGAAATGGTACAGTCCACCCAAGATTCTTACAATGCTCTTTGTGTAGATCAGGAGCATGTGCAGGGCAAGCTTCTGCCACATGGACCAGTGTAGTGGATTAGGTAAGGTGTTAGCTCAAGTCATGCAAGGATCTGATTCGAGTCTCCACGGTATCATGAAATAACATCTTTTAGCTTTAGCTATATCTAACATGACAGTAAAATTTTTTTAAAAAAAACCCAACATCTATAGAAATGATATATTTATGACCCCATTCAGCTCAGATATGTTGCGTATCAGTTCATATCAGTTCATATCCATCTGCAGTGAGTTCTTCTTTTACAGATGCAAAAAGCCCAGTCCAAAACAAGCCCTTCTGTTCACAAGCTTGGCTTTCCACACAATCTGCCACCTGATGAATAGTGTGCCATGCTCTAAATCCATATGCCGCACCTGGGCAGAGGTAAGGAATGGCAGCTTTTAACTTACAAGACCTGAATTCCACACACAGTTGTGTGCATGCATGATGTAACAGTTGCTGATGCAAAGATTTCTTTCGGAAAAAGGCATGCACAGAATTAATATAGCATTGAAATAAAAAATAGCTGCTTCAAAATATGCTGCCATAGGCAGTAGTCAAGTTCGCCTACAGAGAGCGGCTTCTGTCCTCATATATCATCCTGTTTTCTGCCTGAAGCATAGAGGGACTGCCCTCTGCTGGGTTACCTTATCTCAGACCACTCCTGGAGCAGAGCTAAGGGGAGAGGGAAGGGAACCCTAAACACAAAACCTCTGTAAGGCTTAGACCTTCCTCATCTGCACCTGTAGCAATGCAGCCTCACAGAAGCCCGAATCCCCTCTTTTGCTGAAACCCCCCTCCTGAGGCAAAGCTGCTGACTCCACTTTACAAATCTCTGGTACAACAACACGTGCTGGGCTGTAATAACTTGCAGTGAAAAATGCCCTGTCTCCAGTGTGAGACTCCCGGAGTCCTATACCTACCTCAACGTGCAGCCTCTCCTCCAGCCCCTCCCCTGCTTTCATTTTCAAAAGGGTGTAATCAGTTTTCAGCTCTTTAACCTTATTCTGAGTGCTCTCCTTTTTAACAATTTGCTATTCCACCCTAAAGCACTCCATGGAAAAGAAACAGACACATTTTAATTAAATTTTGTTCCATTTTCCCCCTTTTCATTTGCATATGTACTTTTCTGGGGGGAAAATAAATAAATAAAGAGGGAGAGAAATGTGGAGCAAAACTTAAATGTGTACTGGGGTAAGCAAGCAGTTCGGCACTTCGGGCCCCATTAGAAATACACAATAAGCCAAAAGGCCACCGCTAATTTTCATCTTTTAGGTGCATGTAATTAACATAATTTTGAAATCTTTTTTTTTTTTTTCCAGGAGCATGACAAATGCCAGATGACAGCTGGTGGGCATGTTGTACTCCTTCTAAAACATTCTCATTTTGAAACTGTTACCCCCTAATGCTGAAAATGGGATGGAGTCCTTGAAAAACTTGATACGCAAAGACTAATAAATAATGAGCATGGGGAAAATGTAATTTATTTGGGGCTCCTTTTTTCCTGTCTGCTTGTTTCAAATATTTTTCATTAGGGTGGAGTCGGTGGTTTTCTTTGTAATTTTCAAATCTCTCTCTTCATTCACGCATATCCCCTAATGGAGAAAAATAGACATGTTTTACATTAAGAAACCAATTCTATCCTTTCCCCCTCCTGATGCCGAGATGCCAAAAAGATATGCACTGTATCCAGCAGGGATCTGTGTGTGTGTGTGTGTGTGTGTGTGTGAGAGAGAGAGAGAGAGAGAGAGAGAGAGAGAGAGATCGAGAGAGAGATCGGGGGGGGGGCTTAGCAGGGGAAAGGGGAATTATTTCCTCTTACCTTTCTGTAAGTCTTCCGCTTAGTTGCAGACCTGCCATAAGGTTCGATGGGCAAAAGCCCTGGGCATGAGCCACTAGGAACCCACGGAAGCCTCTCTGAGGCTCCTGAAGGGAGCGGAAACTGTGCTTCCTGTTTTCCGGAAGCACAGTTTATAGCATTGGGGAACCTCAGAGAAGCTTCCCCGATGTGGGTAGAGATCACGAGAGGCTCCGTGAGTCTCAGATGAGTGGGGGGGCAGTTTTTTGTGGGGGGGGCAGCGACAGCCTGCGGGGGGGGGTCCCATCATGGACCTTTGCCCTGGGCACAAGGCTGTGGAGGTCCGCCGCTGCTCCTACTAGCCAATGGGTTTCCTTGGACCTGCATCAGTTCTGCAGCTGGCACAAATCTGAACGTGGCGGGGAGCCTCTGAATGGAGGGAATAGGATCCAGTGTGCCATTGCTACCGCATGCCATTGCTAACACACATGGTGAGAATACAGGTTCTAGAGCAGTGGTTACCAACCTGTGGTCCATGGAATACAGGTTTTCCACAAGACCCTGAGGAGTGGTCCACGAGGTCTCAGGAAAAAAAGATGACCACCTTCTATCACTTCCAGTGCCTTGCTGAGCAAGTGCTCCCCCATGGACCACTGTAATGTCGGTTGTGGGTATGGGTGGTCCTCTGCCCTCTCTGGTAGTCCATGGGGATTGCTTGCTCAGGAGATGCTTCCCCACAGACCATCAGAGAGGGTGGAGAATGGACCACCCATAACTGCAGCTGGCACTTCCAGTGTCTCACTGTGTGGTCCCCCAGAGTACCAAATTTAGTTGCATTCTTAATATGCAGGGGGTGGGGTTGCATATGGTTCACAATGATTCCAATTTTTGTCTCAGTAGGCTCTGAAAGGTTGGGAACCACTGTTCTAGAGTTTTAAAGAGAAAGAGTTGGAGTATAAGCCATGAGGGCTAGAAACTTGTTGCACATTAAGGCGTCAACCTAAATTAGCAAACAGCATCTTAAATTAGCAAACAGCTGTTAATACCACAGCTAAAGGGAGACTGGCAATTCTGTTATGCTAATTGGTAGTCAGGTCTGCATTACAAGATGGAGGGTCATGTCACTACACTTATTGCTGCACTGAAAGATGAGAATGCGGGACATTTTATCAGCAATGATGGCCAAATCTTTCAGGTCATGGCATCAGTCTGAGTTGTTTTGCTATATAATACAACTATGTTTATCCACAGAGCTTTGCAAGTGTTCATAAGATTGATGGTTTAGAGGAGGGGGAATGATATTTGCCCAGGAACATATAAGGCTGCCTTCCACTGAGTCAAATCTGTGCTTCATCTAAGTCAGAGCTATTTATGCTGACTGGGGTTTTGGAGTGGGATCTTTCTAGCCCTTGCCAAGGACTGAATCTGGGACCATCTGTATGTAGAGCATGTGGTCCAGTACTGAGCTACAGTCCTTTCCCTTTTTAGGTGGGGCTAATCAACATAAATTCAAGATTTATGGCACAATCCTAATCTTTGCAGTGATCGCTGTGCACCTTAAAACAGTGTAGGAGTTAGTGATGCTAGCAGGCTGGTCTGTGCCAGCTGGTTGGCACCAGTGAAAGGATGAACGCATGCAGTGCAGGGGTGGGGGCTGAGAGGGGCTGTAACAAGGCGAGGAAAAAGTTGGGGATGTGTGGATCAGGTCCTGGGAGGGGGCAGGATAGATTGGTGGCACTGGTGTGGGCCATATCATATTCCCTCTCTCCAGGCTTGAAAGCCCAATACAGCTTCTCTGGGACATGTACCAGTGAATTAGCAGGCGCAGGTTTGAGTAGAACCATTGTTCAGGCTGGGGCTTTCCCTGGAGCAAGGGGATAAATGTCACCTTACCTGGAGGAGAGCTCCAGCCTGCTTACTGCCACCACAGGACGCAGCACAGCTAAACTGGCCCCCACTGCATCAGCATTGGTTAGGATTGGGCTGCCCGATGATCAGTATTTGGTTCTCTTATGCAGTCTTAGAACTTTATAGCAATTTTATTTCTCAACTGGCTGTAGGTTCCTTGGACTTTTAATGGAGCTTTTTTTTCCTTTTCTTTTTTTTAAGACAATCCTTGCTTCCTTCCCCACACTGCAGATTCCCAGAGCACTCTTTGACCCATTATTCTCTCTGGTTATGACTGAGCCAAAGAACTTATTTCGCTTCCCCACAATCTCTTTATCTTTCCTGACTGTGCCCTTTGCTAACTCTCCCCTGGGCTTCTTCCTCTTGGTACTTAAAGAATTTATTATTATTGGTTGTGTTATCTCTGGCTGCTTGTTCTTCAAATTTCTTCCTAATTTCCATTTACATCTCACCTGCCAAAGTTTACGTTGCATTCCATTAGGCTTTCTTGCATTGAATCTCTAATTTGAAAGGAGTCTTCTTTGGCGTTCATAAACTCATGTGTCTACCATACTTGGCTCTTTCACCTCTTTCTTTTTGTTCTCTTTCTTGCTCCTGGCTTTTTAATTTAAAAACAGGAGTCTGAGGCTACCTCCTGTGATTTTAATAAGTTATTTTTTCAAGAAACAGCCTTCCTGCTGATATATTTTTAACTTTTCCTTCCAGATAGTTTCCAAATGACTTGGGACACAATTCAGTCCCACACAGGTGCAGCCACCAGTCTGCTAAGAGATAGGCATAGGCTTCAATGGAACCCTGTTTCCCACCCTTCAACGATGACCCATTATCAGGAATAGGAAGCATGTATACACCTCCCATATCTCCATCCAAGCTACCCTTTCAAACCAGGTACAAGTCACTCAGAAGTCCCACTGTGTTCAGCAGGGCTTATTCTCAGGTAAGCGTGCACAGAACTGCAGCTGGGGATGGCTAACCCTGTAGAATTTGCAAAAATGGAAGGGTACTTCACCATCCTAAACAGTATACATGAAATGTTTTGAAATACTATATATAAAGTGGTAGTGGCAGTATCATTCACAAAGACCAAAAGGAGGAGTCTTTTGAGGCAGAGCTTACCCTTGGGTAGGGCAAGCCCTGTGACCTGGGCAGTGCGGGGGGGGGGGGGGAGGAAAGCACTTCAGGTTGGGCTGGCAATGTCTCCATACCAACTCCTTCAGCAAAGCTGCCATGATCACAGCAGCAGCACTAGAGAAGTTGGGAGGAACCAGCCTGAATCCTGTTCCAATCACTGCAGAAAAACTGGAACATGACTGCAGGCCCCCTGCTGTGAACATCTCATCTTCCACTGCCCAATTACCTCAACGGCCTAATTCTATGCGCTGCTGCTGCTGGAAAGTAGTGCTTTGCAGCCATCACAAACAGCAATCTGGATGCTTTGCACATGGTGGCAGGACAAAGAAAGCCCTCTGACAATGGTAAGTGGGGGGCAGGGAGTGGGAATAGCGGGGGAGGTTCTTAGGGCACGTCAGAGGCAGGAGGGGCTGGCACTTGGCGCAGGCAACTAACCCTCGATGCTATCTCCTCTAACTCATGTTAGAGTTAGCTAACATGCCCCCTTTGTCTCCTCGGACTTATGCCAACTAATGGTGGTCGGTTCTCAGAACTGCAGACGGTCCTGGACCTGGGATCAGGGGGAGGTGGGAGGCAAGCATCCAGAATGGATTTAGCCTGCCCACTATCACTGAGCTCTGGCCAAAGGAGGAACCTGAGAAGAGCCTTGTCAGACTGCAAGACCCCCCTGAACACTAATAAGGCAAAGCCGGACTTATTGACCTCTGTTTCCTGTGCAAACTTTCAAGTCAGAACCAGAAGCTACCTTGGCTGAAGTGAAAAAAGGATCTAAGCTCCTCATCAGAAATTCACCTCCCTCAGCACTGCCTTTGACAGCACCCCATCTCCTCTTGGCCACCCTCACTTAATACCATGGACTGCTTACCTCACAGATCTCCAAACTGATCTGTCAACCACTGGGTATCCCACCACTGCCCTCCAGGTACTGGCAAAAATAATATCCACAGAGCTGATATATATACACACATCATTATTTCTCCTTTGGTTACAGTGAAACCCCATTATTCCATATTGTTTTCTTTTTCCCCCACAGGTTTCTCATGGCCTCATAAATATAAATAATTCTCCACTACTATCATATTTCTTTCAGACTTCTAGATAAGTAATGTTATTGCAATGCCTACCTTCTATCAAGAGTTCATCTATGGTTATGGGTCTCTCCTTTCCTGTCACAGCAGGGACAGGCCTTTGGACTATTACCATTCTCCTCATCTTTTCTACAATATTCCATTTTCTTACCATGCTTTTTTTAAAAAAAAACTCTTTTCTCATTGCTTCACTCACCATCAAACTTTTTCCCATTTATAAAATACAGAACTGGGAATATGGCACAATACCTGAGTACCATGCAAAAAGAAAACCCAATACATTTTTAAAACAACATTGGCATATTAAAATGTAAATCTGCAATACCAGAGATCAAGAAGTAATTTGAACAGCATATGCTAAAGATGTAAAAAGCTAATAATCACTGCTTAAGTACATCTAAACTAAGGAACTGGTCAGAGAAGCAGTGGCAGAGTCAGAGAAGGCTTTTCAAGAAGCACTTGGAGAAACAGTGCAGACAGTGCAGGTAAATTAATTCTTTGCATTGAGCTCCATGGCAGAAGGTCTTCGTATAATAAGAGAAAGCATCCAAGAAAAGTCAACTTGGTGTGCTTTGCGTTGAAAAAGACAAACAGCGCTTTAGGAGTTGGAAAAAGAATTGGAAATAAAGCAAATAGATTTATGGTGCCATTATATAATTCTTTATTTTCTCAACACAGGGAACACCACATGCCATCCTGGTCACTTCACTTGAAATTATAGCGGGGCTGTAGCCGAAGGTATAGAAAAGAACTGCAGTTAAGTAGGGGTATCAATCATTTTCCTCAAAAAGAAAGCATTAAACAGTTGACTGGTATTTAAAGCAAACAGGGGAGGAGTGTAGCTCTGTGATACAGCACATGCTTGGCCTGTGAAAAGTCCCAGCTACAGCTGCAAAGCAGAGCAGGGAAAAATTCCTTCTGAAACCCAGGAGAAGCTGGGGGGGGGGAACAATAAATACTGCAGGTGCCGCAACATACTGTGTCAGTGGCCCCTCCCACTCGCAGGTGGAGCCATTCCGGTAAGTGTCTCCTGAGCATTGCTGCTGCTGCTGCCTGGAGTGGCTGACAGTGAATGGGAGATGCCACTTACACGACATGCTGCAACACCTGCAGTACTTACTGTTTTGCTCCCCTCTCGAGCTATGCTACTATAAAAGTCTGATTTGGGACAAGGTAGCTGCTTACGGTAGATATTTTTCAAAATAAAAGTACACTGTATTCTGAAGGGTATGAGAGGTGCATTGAAAATGAATATGACACATTCTTCCCTGTTTCCAAAAAACTAGGATCACTGAAGGAATTGCAACTCTTGAAAGCTACGGAGTTTCAAGCAATGGAGGTATTTCTTTACACAATACATACTATACTAGTCCTTTTCAGATATTATCACCAGGGTCAGTCGTCAATAAGGCTGACTGAGCCAACTGCCTCAGGAAATAGCTTGGCAGGGGGCACCACCTCCACCCACAGGCAGCCCAATCCTATGGTCTGGCAGCACCCAGTGGTACAACAGCACCAGAATGGCCACCGCTAAATCCAGTGGGCTGGGGTAGCTGCCGGAGCCTCCTCAGTATAAAAGAATAGTTGTTCCCTTGTCCCAGAGGTTCTCAAACCAGGGTGTCGTGACACCCCAGCATGGGAATTTCTGATCCTGCAGCTTTAAGGGGTGGGGAGACCTTGCAGCAGTGCCAGCAGTCCTGCGATCACGCCAGTGCTGGGGACACTGAAGTTAATTTTAGACTTACCATGGCCCACAGGTGCCCTTCAGAGGGCAAGGGACCTTGGCAAGCCTTCCTGCACCTAGCATTGTTGAAAAATGCTCGTGTGACCCACTTCTGGTTTCATGATGAAAACTGGAAGTGGGGTCACACGAGCATTTTCCCACAATTCTAGGTGTCCCCAATGTCCCCAGCACCGGTGTGACTTCAGGAGTGCTGGCACCACCTCCTTCCCTTCCCCACAAATACTTACCACTGCCTTATCCCATGTCAAACATAATCGTCAACAATGGGTCACCTCAAATCTGAGCCCACTATTTAGTGCGTGCAGAACCGAGGAGGCCCATATTGGCCTTACAGGCTTGGGAGGGGGCACAGTTTGCCCTCCGTCTGCCCAGTTCTGCTCTCCCTCAGCCCCAAAACACCTCATCGTCAGCCGGCGGTAGCACTCACAGCTGTTGTCTTCCCAGCGCCATATTCCCAGCTGTTACTTACAGCTGTTACTTACAGCTGTTGTCTTCCCAGCGCTGAGCACTCAATGCTGCTGTCTTCCCAGCACTGAGGTCCAGCGTCAACAGGCACTGGCCTCTGTGCCGGCACCACATCCTTTCCACTGACACAGGAGTGTACTTTTGCAACAGTGGTTGCCAGGGCAACAACACACCGGTCCTGGTCCTGGTCCTTAGAATTAGGGCCTTAATCACCTACATTACTCCTCATCTCACTTCCTGGATTGGAAAAGGAAAGGGAGGTGGAGTTAAAGAAATGAGGGGTAGATCTGCCACTGTTTCAGGCAGTGGTTGAGCTTGGGCCACTTCTGTGCTCCGAGTCTGCATTTGTGTGTGTGTGTGTGTGTGTGTACACACACACACACACACATATATATATACATACATCAGGATATAGAACTTGCCTCTGCAAGCTACCCTCACACATATTCATTGAATGCAGCAGTAATGACTGAAAAGGGCTCATTTGACAGCTACTGACATTGGAAAGAGGCTTTGAAGAAGGTATAACATACTCAACAGAAGATTGGTCTATTAGTATTCAGAAATTAAATCTCCATGGGCAGATACTGCATGACCAGCCTATTTATACACGGATTTTTTATACACGGATTTGACTCAACATGAATGGCCTCTGCAAATGAGAAGGAATGTGCTGATCCCTGGAGAAGGGGAAAAATGTGTCCAGTTAAAATCAGTTGAAAAAACTGAACAGTCTTTTAACAATAGCCTCCTTAATGAAAGAGAGAGGGCAGCTGGCTGACAAATCCATCAATCCTTCTTTCCCCAGCGGACCCCTCCCTTCCCCCTGAGCATGTGAAAGAAAGGTGATCACTTTGCATTGGTGAAGGCAGGGTCTGAGTGAAGCACCTTTGTAAGCGCTTGGAGAAGGACTGATTGATGGATTGTCTTCTTAATGACTCTTATCTTACACAAAGGTCAGCAAGGCTGTTTTTAAAGAAACTTTGTTTTTTAAATTGATTTGCTATAGTACTTTTTTTGCCATCCACATGAGTGCTTGGAATGGAACCCACGCGAATAATGAGGCTCAACCTGTATATACCTCTGATTATTGTTATCCAACTCCCCCATATATGATAACCCTTATCATATATGGCTATCCAATATCATTTGTCCATATATGACTGCCTCTGACCATGGAGGTTTGGTCTCTGTGGTAGCAAATTTCAGAGAGGTTTCATTTCAGTTCAATAAAAGGGAACTGAGCTGCTTCTTTTTGTCATGTCTGCTGTAAAGTGGAATTTGTGGATTTCAGTTGCAGTGGACCCTCAATGTTTTTTGGAGCTCATGGATTGTATTAAAGTTGATCTCACATTGGGCATTACATCAGAAGTCTTTCCTCCCTTCTCTGCAACAGGGAATCATGTCTCGCTCAGCCATCTGTCTCCATCAGCAGCTATGGAACATTGTAAGAGGGACTGGAGCCTCCGGGTTCAGATCTGAATGTGACTCTGGGCCTGGGTTACTAAGAAAGTTACATTTGCTTGTGATGTCACTGCCTTTTCCCTATTCAGAGCCTGCTGAATCAGAGATCCAGGGCTGCTTAAACTTCTAAGGGAAGCTGATCTCAATTACTCATCCTACTGGACCCTGCCCATGGGGCACACAATAAGGATGCCCATCTCATACAGACACAGCTTTGCTTTCAGATGTCACATGGGTTCGGCAGCCTTCCGCTACATTTTGCTTCAGAATTCTCAGGCTCCCTTGCCAAAGAAAGGCTCCTCCATTGTAAAGCTGCTAATGAAAGCCTTTGCAGCTGTCATAGCTGCTGACTGCCTCAGTGCCCGCAAACACCACTTGGCTCTCGTGCGTTGATGCATTTACTGTGCTGGTAATTAATGCCGTTAGCTTTGTAATTAAAAAAAACACAACTTTTTTTTTTTGCCTTTATACTTGGGGTGATAACGCTGCAAGTAAAAATTAATTAAAATGAGATGAATTGCCTTCAGTTGAATGAAATGGAAAGGGAGGCAGAGAAACTGGGGGTTGTCGAGGGGAGGGGCACCAGGGCCCTGCTAATGAAACAAAATGATGCTGTCTGCTTCGGGGAGGGTCTTCCCATGTTTTTCTTCTCTTCTGGTAGGTTTCAGCTGAATACAGTCTACAAGCACCCGCTGGCCAAGAGTCAAAGCAAGCCACGGTTGGATGTCGCTCAGGCCATGGTTGACCATGCAAGACACAAACACAACCGCCCATGTTTGTGAAAGCCACTCCCTCCCTGTTTTTTTTATTTTGTCTTCCCTTTACCTTGCTGAGTGGAGTAATGGGCTGTGAAATTGGCTTTTCTTTTATTATTATTATTATTTATTAGATCCGATGTTGGGTTTTTATTTTTCCTATATGAGTTCAGGAAAAGGGCTAATTTTTTAAAAGAGAGCTTAGACCTGGAAGTCTGCACACGTCACGTGGAACGGAATTGCTGTGAGCAAATCACAAACGGCTGGTGTGTCGTCTCTTGCCTTAGCAAGTCTGCTTCGTAACACTGTTCTTCTTGTTGCTTAACCCTTGGCTCTGACCCTAACACTCCCTACACTTTTCTACTTGGCATCTTGCCTCAGCAGACTAGGGTGAAACCACAGGCAAGTAGAAAGAATTACACCAATGGATAAAAGGCTGAGACTGGAGAAAGTAAATAGAAGCAGGGATCGGCAGCGAGCACCAGAAATCCAACTGGCAAACATGATGGTTGGAATCCAATCAGCACCAGCAGAAACATTAAGATTTTGCAAAGCTAGGATTGAACTATAAAACCTCAATTAAGTCAGCAACAGTGTGAAATCATAAAGAGAAAGCCCGGGTCTCCAACACGTCCTTGGCTGTGTGAGCTTCGGCTCTAGCACATCTTCGACGTGCGCATAGCCAAACAAATCTCTGTCATATAGCATGGATTATGATGCTGCTCTGGAGTTCATGCAGTTTTAATCCTCAGAATCTGTAATTCAGCTTTTCAGATAGCATGATGTCAGCTACAGCTTTGGTTATACTGCACGCTACCTTGATTGTGGCATTCATTGTTGGAAAAACAATGTTGTGTGGCTTTGGATGGGAAGGTATCACTGAAACCACCTGGCCTAGAATGCTGTCATGCACCCTGACCTATAAAAATGCTACAAGATAACATGGAAGTGAACTTGGATGCCTAATGCCAACACTGCTGTGCAGGAGGAAGCATTATTGAAAACAGAGTAGCCTACTGGATATTTCTGAATGCCTAAGGTGTGGCACTCTGGTATTGAACTTTTGCTGCATTTTAGCACTCTGCAGATGGGAAATGCTTTGTTAATAACAAAAAATCAATATGTAAGTACAGTAATACTAATACAAACTCTTTGGAACTTCTTTTGAAAGAAGCGAGAATCAATAAACTGCTTTTATTTTTCTTATTTGTGAAATACAGCAAAAAATATTTATCCACCTCAGTAATTTAGGGCTAGCTCATATATTATATGGGACTGTAGCTTGGTTTCTGTGTACACGCTTTGCATACTGAATGGCCCAGGCTCACTCGGTATGGAGGACAGGGAAAAGAAAAACAGCAAGAACACGTGAAATCCTGGAGAGATTGATGCTGATAACTTTTGATGCTGATAAAAATCTTCCCCACTACAGTTCAGGCCTAAGGAAGTACCTGTATGTCACAAATATCCATGGCTTCTTTTAATCTAAACCTCAGGTAGTGTTTGGAAAACAAGGCAGTACTTCTATACACGTTTACTTGTAGTGAATCCTAGTCAGTGCAAGTTACGTCAAGTAAACTTAAAATGCAGAGGATCTGGCTGTATAGCAGCAATATAAGGCTGCAATCCTATGCACTGTTACCTGGGAGTAAGTTTTACTGAAATAAATGGGACTTATTTTTGAGTAGACATGCATAGGATTGCAGTGTTAAGCACATTTATACCCCAACCTACCCACCACAAGCCAAGGGGATGCAGCAGAAGTCAACAACACGCTTGGGAAAGGGAGATAGGATCCTGGTGAACTTAACTGCCACTGAGATTCCCTTCCCAACCTGGAACCAAACCTTATCTGCCCCGCTCCCTCCCCATCCTCCCCTGAATCACCCACAACCTGCTCCCATGCCACCTCACCTACTCTGGAGCATCCTGGATGTGCCATTGGTACATGCATGGGGCCTCTAGGCATTTGTGCCAAAGGTCTCACAGAGAATGTCATTGTATACCTTTTACAATGCTGCTTTCGGATTTGTGATAGCAGAGAGTGAGATTTGCCACTGTAAGCCCAAAATTGGATTGGGCTGCCAATAGTTAATTATAGCAGCAGTCATTCTAAATTATGTGGAATGTAACAATGCAACAGGCCTTGAGGAATGAGTCCAGTGAGGACCTAGGTGATAAAACAAAAGGCACAAAAGTGCATTGCCCCTAAACAATGTTGGCACAACCACAACCTGATGGCTGATTTCATTTCTTTGCAATCTGCTGAGTGCTATCTCAGGTTTTTGTTTTTTTTCCTGATCTGATCTTCCCTCAATTTCTTCTTGTTCCCAACAGCTTCTCCGAATCACTGGTGGAATAAACAACTGTTGTTACAGTGTCAGTCCACCTTCAAATGCATAGAAAGGCACAGTTAAAGGTGCTGTAGATCACAGAATTCAGATTCCCCCCAGGGAAAAGGTCATTAAAAGACAGAAAGTAGATGCCCTGGCTGAAAGAAAAGAGCATCTGTGTACACTGAGCCAGCTCCACAATGGTTGTGTAGCAACAGGGCTTCATTACATTAATATTACACATACGTCTCTACCTTGGCCATTCTGACTGACAACAGGGGTTATTTCAAGATTTTTCACTACACTCGAGTCTTTCCTGAGATCTTTGGAAAAACAAGCAAGAGAGAAACCACATGAGAGCTAAAAACATTGTTCATGACTTTTAAGATCTTGTCCTATTATCAATTTTGAGTTTGAACACATACCCTGAGCCTGCTCTCACCTGGGATATTTATACTGGTGTAACGGTACTGAAGTCTGTAGTCCTCCCAGTTTACAGTAACATCAGTAAGAGGAAGAGGAGACTCTTGCCCAAGGCACACAACCCATTCTCTAGGCTGTCTTTGCACCATGCAGGTGAACAAAGAGAAACATGTGGCCAAGAGGATCAAGGAGAAGGGAATAACTCACCATGTGTCTGTCTGCATGGAAAAGTGTAAGAGGGCATTTTGTGACTGTGAGTCTGTGTTGAAGCAGAGTTAGTACTATAGCTATTCCAATTCAACCTTTTCCCCTCCACAGAAGAATACTGAATGTGTTGCATGAGATAACAATGAAGCATCCTCATAGATTTTTACAAATGATCCATCAATAAGATTCTTGACACCTATGCAGTCTTGATTATGAGTACCTGTGCGCTTGAAATGGCATGATTGTGTGTCAATTTACACATAGCATTTCCAAATGCTATTTCTTCCATGTGTTTTTTTCTCTTTAGAGCAGAAAAAAAGTTACATCACTCTCCATCCTTAATATTTATATTACTCAACAGACTGAAATAAAAAAGGAAGCTGTTCTCCCAGCATGATTCCTGTTCAAGTGGCCTTACATGCTTGTCTGTGGGACCTACAGCAGTAACACCGGAGTAAGACAAGTATTAGCATTTCAAACCAACCAGCACCACGAATTAACTCTTGGGATCCAAAAATCCAGCTGGTTCTTGCTGCCTCTTACATCAGCCTCAGTAACAAAGATTCTGCAGATGGATCATCGCTGGCAATTTTACTGCTGATGCATGAAGTAAAATGGACTCCGGCTCATTCTCCTTAGCTGTGTCAGCTCCTGCAGGGCTGTGCATAAGGAACTGTGACTTGAAGCAGCACATCCTTTGACCAAATTCTGGTTCCAATTCCTTTCCGACTGAAAAGTTATACAAGGCCTGGTGGACTAATCATCTCCTCAATTAACAATATCACCATTTGCTGCCGTCAGCACAGCAGTCATACTGAAGTGTGGAAAGGTGGTAATGAGGGTGGCTACGTTTGAGTGGTGCCCATGTAAGAGATGCCTTAAGGAAGGGCTGACCACATCCAATTTGTACGTAGACCAGTGACACTCTCTCTCTCTCTCTCTCTCTCTCTCTCTCTCTCTCGTTTAGCTCAATGCTACTTTTTTGGAAGGTTAATATTTGCAAATATCTGGATATCAGAGTTTTTCTTTCAAGAAGATGGGGCAAACATTTCTTAGGGTAATTGTGAACCAGGTTGCCATGCAATGAATGCAGAGCTGGGGATAATTGCTAAAATGCTCCCATATCACATCAAGCATGAAAAGACTAGAGCCAGGGCAGGAGGGTGCCCTGCATTGTGTGGCAACCAACAGGCGGCAATGCGAATGCTCTCAGGACTGCGGAGTTGCAAACATGGCAAAAAGATGTCCCCGGTTTTGTCGACAACAAATGCAGCGTGGCTGCAGCTGAAAGCTGAGCCCATTAAATAGAGAAGCTGGATTTTGCTGATGGAGGCATGTTGAAAAACATGGCCGTTTCATAGATGAATTAAAGGTGCTATTTTAAGAAAGTGCAAGAATGTATGCAAAAAGGAAAGAGTTTAAGATCTCCTCTGAGATTCCATATAAGCCTGATCCAACCCAATCCCTTATAAGCTTACCTACCTGTTCAGATCTATAAGACAGGCTCTCCTCTGTCCCCCATCAACGTTCAACTTTAAAATGGAAGCAACTTTAAAATGTTATTCCTTCAACCACTGAACACTACAAGCATCTTAACATTAGACATCCATACTGGAAAAAACATTTAAGTAAATAAACAAAAAATAAGAACATAAGAACATAAGAACAGCCCCACTGGATCAGGCCATAGGCCCATCTAGTCCAGCTTCCTGTATCTCACAGCGGCCCACCAAATGCCCAGGGAGCACACCAGATAACAAGAGACCTCATCCTGGTGCCCTCCCCTACATCTGGCATTCTGACTTAACCCATTCCTAAAATCAGGAGGTTGTGCATACTCATCATGGCTTGTACCCCATAATGGATTTTTCCTCCAGAAACTCGTCCAATCCCCTTTTAAAGGCGTCTAGGCTAGACACCAGCACCACATCCTGTGGCAAGGAGTTCCACAGACCGACCACACGCTGAGTAAAGAAATATTTTCTTTTGTCTGTCCTAACCCGCCCAACACTCAATTTTAGTGGATGTCCCCTGGTTCTGGTATTATGTGAGAGTGTAAAGAGCATCTCCCTATCCACTCTCTCCATCCCCTGCATAATTTTGTATGTCTCAATCATGTCCCCCCTCAAGCGTCTCTTTTCTAGGCTGAAGAGGCCCAAACGCCGTAGCCTTTCCTCATAAGGAAGGTGCCCCAGCCCCGTAATCATCTTAGTCGCTCTCTTTTGCACCTTTTCCATTTCCACTATGTCTTTTTTGAGATGCGGCGACCAGAACTGGACACAATACTCCAGGTGTGGCCTTACCATCGATTTGTACAACGGCATTATAATACTAGCCATTTTGTTCTCAATACCCTTCTCAATAAGCATCTATCAGAACTGATTGGTTATCCATAAGTCACCCTGTTAATTCAGAAGACCATCCAGGATAAGTTACATTATCAACTTTTGTCTAGTTGTATCGTAATAAAGAAATAGTATTTTTTCTTGAGTATTTGTAATTAATGGCATTCCTTACTAAACAAGGGTTTGACTACATATGCTCTATTGTGAATAACAGATGCAGCTGCACCAGTCCTAACCCTGAAGTGGGTCCAGTGTTTCCAAAGACGACCCATGTGACTCCCTATTCTGAAGTCCTCCCCCAAGGAGTTATTAACTATAGGATACACGACGCAACCTGTATGACAAATGGCTGATTGGCTTCTGAGTGTACTTTGCTCTAAATTCTGGTTAGTGCTCCATTTCTGGGTTTAGTAGAGGGACTATGTGTTCTTTGAAGAGGAATATTGTTTCCATGCAACAGAAACATTGGACATGCTAGGTAGGATGGCTCTACTCGTGTTTTATGGATAGCTGCACCAAGGACTTGATGGAGCTACATGGAACAGCATTCTTCCCACCAAGTCAGTCTGCCGCTGTTTTTCACTAGGTACAGATTGCTGTAAAAAGAGCTCTGTTTCAAGCACAAACTGGAGCTACCACCAGCAATGGTTCTTATCAGTGAACGTCCCAGGTCACTGTGAAGTAGCCTATGCAGACTGAGGATGGGAGATGAAAGCAGAAAGTGCTCATACAGTTCAGTTCCAATCAAGGGGATGCTTTCTGGGGGACACTCTGGTGTACATTATGGCAAAGATCTTATGCATTGCACCTGATTTGGATCACAGTACCTCTTTATATCTACAGCTCCACACTCACATATGAAGACATAAGTCCTTTGTGTTACATAACAGTGAGATAGCAGTGGGAACAGATTTGTGGATTGGCTTATGCATGCATAGAAGAAAAAAATACAGTAGTGCAGACATGACAAGGTTACAGAACAGTCTTCCCTGTGTGTGTGGCCTGCACATATATGAATAACATTGGAATCGCCTGAAAGATGTGGTGAGACTAAGCACTAGATATGAGTTTTAGATTTAATTCCCAAGTGTATGATATGTCTTGGGACAACCCTCTTTCCTTTATGTAAAATGCTGCTGAACATGGCAGCACACAGAGCCTCTGCACAAGAGTTTAGAATGCAAAGAGAATCACAAACCTTCATTTAATTAAAACAGCAGCTTGAGAAGGGGATGTGGAATTAAAATGGGTTTATTAAAGAGAAGCAAGTTTATTCACATCTAATATGATACTGCGGGCTCCGTGTCTGGAGGTGCCCCACTGAAATCTTTGTGTGCGTGTTTGTTGCTAAGTAGGATGTATACCAACCAATGAATGCGTTCTTCAAACCCTCTAACCTTTTCCAGAGCCCATGTAAATGAAGAGAGGTTGACACACACTTTGCACACATTATGGAAGTGACTGGTGAGAGGTAATGAGAGAAATGTTACCCCATGCTGCTCTTATCAGTTACTTTCCAGTCACCTCCTGACAGTGACTTCCATAATGCATGCATAATGTACACCTGCCTCTCTTTGTTTACATGGGCTCTGGAGGAAACGTGGGCTTTCAACCAGCAGTCGAGAATCTCAGGCTCCCAGTTCCTTCCCCTAATGATTAGTACTATTCTGATAGAACTCTACGTATCCAAGCTGATTTTCAGTTCTTGTCTCATTTATCCAACCCTTTGAAGGATGTTAGGTGATCTAGTGACTTCATTTCACGACTCTTAACTGTTTGAGTTCATACACATCAAAGCCACCCACTTTTCCACTGCATTGTATTCATTTCTTTTTCTTTCAACCTTTATGTTACCATGAGAACATAACATTAGAAGAGCCCTGCTGGATCAGACCAAAGTCTATTGTCCAGTATTTTTTTTTGCCCTGCAGTGGCCAACTAATGCCTTTGGGACAACTGCAAGCAGAAGATGAAGGCATGCTGCTTTTCTGCCATTGATCCCCTGCAACTATCCTGAATAAATGAGGCTGCCTTCTGTGGAGTGACTGGTTCCATCTATCCCATCTACAGTGGCTGAGTCCATCTAGTCCAGTTTAAAAACAACAACTGTGCACTTAAAAATATGTAACATGAACGTGGCTAGCATGAAATTTTAAACAGATACACTTATAAGGAGTTAGGATTGGTTGTGCCTCCCTGTTTAGGGCACACTTGATGGTGAACTTGAGTTGTTTCTGTGTCATGTGTGAAATGATCTATAGACAACAAAACATAATACAGGTATACTCAAATCATCCACAGATTTTTCACCCACAGTTTTATCTCAATGTGATGAGAAGGGCTGTTTAAATTAAAGGAAAAATATCCTTTAACAATAGTCTTACCATTGCAACAACAACAAGCAATCAATCTCTCTCTCCAGGCACTTAGAACAGCTTCACTCCCAGGGAAATGACCCCTCTCTTCTCCCCCCCCCCCAGCACTTGAAAGAATGCAAAGCGGAAGGGATTATCACCTCCTTTTTGCATTCTTTCCTCAAGCTTAAGGTGAAGGGTCACTGCCTTAGAGTGAAGACTTTCTGGAGAGAGATTGATTGTCTGCCTGCTGTCTCTGTCGTGCATTACAAAGGTAAGCAAGGCTATTTTTAAATATCCAAGCAAAGGAACATTGTTTTTTAAATGGATTTCCTTTAATGCAATTTTTGGCATCCACGAGGCTTCTGGGAACAGAACCCTCATGGATACCAAGACTCAGCCTGTACCATCAAAATCTTCAAGTGCAAATCTCCAAAATAGGAGTCCCAACACCACACTGCTTCTGATCTCACTGCACTTGCAGGAATTTTAAGTTGAAGTTTTGGCTATATCCCAAACAATTCTTGCCTTCCTAACCACACAAGCTACTTAGTCCTTGCTGTCTGACATTAAATAATTTCAGACATTAGTGACCCAATCCTAAGAGGCCTTTATGCCACTGTAAGGAGCAATCGAGCAGCATGAACCTCTGCTACAAAAGCAACAACACTGACAGACACAGACTGGCTGCTGCCGTAAATGGCAAGTGGCTGGGTCCAACAGACTGGGGGGCGGACTGGGGGCTGCTGCAGGTAAGGCCATGAGTGATAGGAGAAAGAGAGGGAGGAAGGGGTGGAGGATAAGCAGAGCAGGGAGGGGATGGGTTGGGGAGGAGGGTAGATTAGGCTCAGGGAGGGTGTGGGTTAGGTGGCAACAGCACCTGCCAAATTCTAACCCCCTTCCCGGGCCTGATCTGCCCATGGGTCAACATGGACTAGTGCCAGCTACAGAGCTAGCACAGGTCCAAGTTGACCCATGGAGGCTGCTGGGGCTTACCCTGGGACAAGGGAACAGATATTCCCTTATGCTGAGGAGGTCTCATCATGCAATCCCCCCCTCCCACAGGATAGAGCTGAAGTCATGCTGATGCTCCTGCATTGCCATGCAGGGAGTTACATAGGATTCGGCTGTCCCTCAAAGCAGGGAAAGTGGATGTGCAAAAGTCTCCCCTGAACATTAGTCAGGGCCTAGGAGAGGGGGGTAAAGGGGTTAATTTGTACCCGGGCCCAGGGTCCAAAAGGGGCCCAGGAGCCAAGAGGAGGGGCCCAGAAATTTCCTGGGATCTGACATTTTCCTATCTACTCAGACTTGTTGCCCACACGGGATGCTGGTGACACTGCCATGAGTATGCGGCTGCAGTTACTGCAGCTGCTGTCAAGTCATAGGGCTGAGGAATGCATACATGACAGCCTTAACACAATGTTAGATTTGGGAGGAAACTGACCTGCTATAGTAGCTCTTTGGCTTGTGAATCTGCTTGCCATGAAAGAGTGTATAAGAGCTCAGGGACATAGCTGTGGGGCTACAGGGGCTGCAGAAATATGCTTTGGTGCAATCAGGACACTTTCCATTCTAGCGTGAGCCTAAATGTGATGATGCTAATTTTCCGCCTGATTTTCTATATTTAAAAAATTGTAGAGACTTAGGAGTGTGTTTGGTTTTCCATATTACTGTATCTTGCATGCTGATGTCACACGGGTGGGTAGACCTGGGCTCCAAAGATTTCTCCAGCTGTCTCCACCCTCTCGCCACCCTTTTTCACCGCTCCCTACCCCCATTCTGTTTGCCCATCACCACCCTCCCTGCTCTGTTTCATCCCTCCCCCTTTGCAAAGGGGCCCAAAAGAAACTTTGTAGCCCCTGATAAAATTCCTCTCAGAGGCCCAACTAGGAGTGCAAAACACAGATACAGACGTCTGCCACACACATGCGCCTTCCCTGCTTTGCTGTGCATTGATATCTGAAGCTGTTCTAACTGTTCTGTTGGTTCGTGCCTTGTTGCCTCTAAAGCAATGAGGGGGAGGAGTGGGGGTGAGGAAGGTACAAAAAGAAATAGTAGGATAAACCAAACTGCAATGGAAAAAATGTCCAAAAAGCCAGCCTGGAGGACAGGGGAGAATCGAGGCCTCCACAGATGAGTGCTTTTAATTAGGAAGAGGGCTGAACGGCAAGGAGCTTATGCTAATGAGGAGCCTATTTTAATCAGCTTATTTTGAAAAAAGCAGCATTTTGTAACAGTCAAAACAGGTCTGAAAAATGGTAATTATCAGTAATGTGTTAACAGGGAAGGGGTGTCTCTGTGGGCTGAAATTAACGAGGTTCCTGTTTGACAGCAGTACATACAGGACACAGCAGCTACCAGGCAGGAAGGCTTAGCCAATATGCTGGCAATTCAAAGATTAGACATAGCCAATAATTTGCAGTTTCCCTTAGCCTAAAATGTCGACCTCCCTTCATTCAATTCTCTTTTGAGGTAATACCTTTTCTCACTATCTATCCCCATCCTTCCATTGTATTCAGGATTGGGCTGGTCTGGCTACTGGATATGTCAGGGAGCCAACTTATGACCTCGACTTAATTTTGAGTGCTACTCAGTAGCTGGTGTATGATAGGAGTATTGTCAAACTCAGCATATGTGGAAGTGAAAAGTTGACCAGAAAGTCCAGTGTTAAGCCACACACCGTTCAAAGGCACCATGTCACAGGTGGAGTTAAACTACACATTCTGAAGATGAGAGGCAAAGGGACACTGAATAGCAATAACTCCATGTCTCTTATTACATTTAATTTCTCTGCATATTATGGATGCTAACTCCCTAGCAGATTGAGTATTGCAGGTTGCAACTTGTCCTTCCATCCATAAAAAAGTAGCTCCAGAAAACAGCACAGGTGTCCAAGATGAACATCTGCCCTTGAATCCAATACAACCTGATTCCTGAGAGCAGCATTTCTTTCACACACTTAAAGAATCATGATGTCTTCCCAATGTACTCTTCAGTGTTGTCCACAGTGAAGACCCAGTCAGGTTGGAACTCTTTAATTTCCCATCATTTTAGCTTCTACATACATATCACATTGTTTCTCCCCACCAACCTGTCTAGCTGCTGCCTACATCCCTGCTCTTCCCTGGTTCCTACACATACACCTGCCTCTTCATCACCTTGAGGTAACTGGATGCACAGCAGCACTTATGACCCTAATCTTCCATTTCAATGATCTGGCAACCCCGAGTCTTCAAAAAATTGACTATTTATAGAGCATTTACCAGTAAGACATACAGAATATTTTGCATCCTCCCTGCTGAGATGCCATGTGTCCCTAGAGGAGTTCACCACATGCTCTGTTTGAGAAATACAATGGTCTTACATAGGGTTCTGAACAGCTGGATGGGAACTTCAGCCCGATTTCTTTTGTCACTGAATAGGTGGAGTTCCTGCTCCTTATAGTCTCCTCTTATTGCTCCACTTTTGGGGACCTTTAGGATTCCAAAAGCACTAGTCACTATGGACCCAATCCAGAAATGGAGATGGGCTGGCACATGTCCTTTGTGCCAGCCCAACAGTATCGTGAAAGTGCCATAAAGTACTTTTGCACCACCTGGAGAGCAGGGAGGCTGGCACACAGACGTCTGCCAGCCTCCAGAAGCCGTCCCAAGCCCTGTTGGGCCACTGTAAAGGTAAGCCTGCACCAGCTGAGTCAGGCCAGTGTGGGGATTTGGGGGAGTGGGAAGGGTGGGGAGGAGGTATTTCGGGGCAGGTGGAGAGCAGGCAGCAGGCGAACCTGTGGGTGAGCGGAGAGTAGGGCCAGGACCTGGCACTTGTGCTGGGCAGATGGGTGGCGCAGATCCAAATAGCCCCACTGGGGCTGCTGCAGCATGACATGGGGTATGGGGTAGTAATTCCCCTTGCCCCAGGTTGAGTCACTTTCGGCCCCAACCCTGCTCTGGATCCAGGGCAGGTTCGGATACTGCTGTACCTCATTCTGTCAACATTATGGTGAGCCAGTTCTTTTCTCTAATAACTGAAAATAGAATTTTGTAATACTGGTATGTGCTGAAATAACTGAGCAGAGTGAATGCCAGTTTGCACAGTCCTGGTCTGCATTAAAGAAGCTGTGCCAAGAGTACAGATGCCATCTGCTACTATAAGAGCTGCCATCCACATTTTTGTAACATGTGTGATGAAGAACCCTACCGAACATCACTTTTCAACAACAACGCTGAAAACAAGAGAGGGTGGAGTACGCTGAATATGCAGCATTAGACCGTGCAAGATAAGGGCAGCTGGAAGGACAGACTGGCCAATGGACAACACAACAGAGGGAGTAAATAGCTGGACCTGTAAAGATTTTCTTACCCTAAGAAGACCTACCACCTGCTCAACTGCAGTGCTGGATACAGCGTGGGCCTCGCAGCACCGCTGCACCAGCGCTGCATAGGATTGGGCTGCCCTACAAGACAAAAACAAGGAAAGATTGTGGAACTTTGATAAGTCTGCACTGAGGACCTCAGTTCCTTCTTCTGCAAGGCTTGAGAGCATTATACTACAGGGGCCGTGGAAGCAAGACAGCCTGAGCCAAAAGAACCCCCTTTGATAAAAATGGGGTTTCACAGACAGAAACGGGGGCTATGAAGCAAGCCCTTGCATTCACTTGGGCAGCAGCTTTAACCAAGGGAGAAGCAGAGCAAGGGAGCTGAGCTGTTTTCCCAGAGGGAAAGAGACGCTTTGAGAGGTGGCCCACCCAAGTTAGCTGGCCAGCCTGTGCTGGCTCAACAGCGTCAGTTAGACTTGGGGAGAGAAGGAGAGGTTGTTGCACAGTGGCTGGAACGGGAGTGACTTACAGCAAAATCCTAACTTGCGTTGGAACAGCCTAGGGTAACTTGCCGGCTAGCCTAGGGCAAGGGAAAACACTTTCCCTTACCCCGGGGAGAGTCGCTGCAGCCTCAAAGCATCTACTCAGATTATGGCCACCTCAAGAGGTGGTGCAGAACCGAACAGAACCAAGCAGACTGGAGCCGCTCTGCGCCGCCCAGGAACAGAGTCAAGATCCGATATAACCCCCAGCTTCTTGCCCCATCCCTGCTCTCCTGCCACCGACCTATGGGTCTGCCCACCACCCACCTCCTCCACCACAAAATGCATCCTCCCTGCCTCCTCCCCACCCTCCCCACACGATCATGCTGGCCAAGCTCGGCCAGCATAGACTCACCTGTCTCCCCCAGTGTGGAGGTTAGATTCGGCCTCTGAGGGTTGGCGCATGTCTGTGTGCTGGCACAGCTGACTCCTAAGGAGGTGCAAATGTGCTTTATGACCCTCCCAGGCCGGCGCAGGGGGCTTGCAGTGGCCTTGGGCACAGTTAGGATTGTGCCCTCAATGTAGCACCAGTAGGTTAATGTTCCGTAGACCAACAGCAAGTCAAGATAGTGGGCAAGATTGGAGAACAAAGAACAGCCATGTTACTGCTCTGGCCCTTTACTCTCCAGGCAGTACTTACTGTGCACCAAGTATGCATGTGTAGATGAAATGCTCTGAAATAAAGACATTATCTTACACTGAGTTACACTATTGGTCCATCTAACTCAGCAGCTCCTTCTTGGAGAGGTTGGAGTTTGAATCTCGGATCATCTGCATGCAAGGTACTCTACTAGCTCCACTGACTACCAGATTATTACTGTCATAATATTTCTCTGATTATATTCTTATTTCAGGACTAGAAAGGAAAAGGCTTTCGACCTGGTCAGCAGGGAAGGCCTCTTCAAGATTCTCCCCAAGATTGGATGTCCACCCAGGCTCTTCAGTATCATCAGGTCTTTCCACAAGGACATGAAGGGCACTGTAGACTTTGATGGCTCAACATCAGACCCCTTTGACATCCAAAACGGAGTAAAGCAGGGCTGTGTTCTTGCGCCAACCTTGTTTGGGATTTTCTTCGCTGTCCTGCTGAAGCAGACCTTTGGAACTGCAACAGAAGGCATCTATCTCCGGACCAGATCAGATGGAAAGCTCTTCAACCTCTCCAGACTGACAGCAAAGTCCAAAGTCCAACTGAAATGTCTGCGTGACTTCCTCTTTGCTGACGATGCAGCTGTCTTCTCCCACTCTGCAAAGATCTCCAACAGCTCATGAATCATTTTAGCAAGGCCTGCCAAGACTTTGGATTGACGATCAGTCTGAAGAAAACACAGGCCATGGTTCAGGATGTGGACTCACCTCCCTGCATTACAATCTCTGCGCATGAACTGGAGGTTGTCCATGACTTTGTGTACCTTGGCTCAACAATCTCCGACACTCTTTCTCTTGTTTCCGAGCTAAACAAACACATCGGTAAAGCAGCTACCACATTTTACAGACTCCCAAAGAGAGTATGGTCCAACAAGAAGCTGATGGAACATACCAAGATCCAGGTCTACAGAGCTTGCATTTTGAGTACACTTCTGTACTGCAGTGAGTCATGGACTCTTCACTCACAACAGGAGAGGAAACGGAACGCTTTCCACATGCGCTGCCTCCGACGCATCCTCAGCATCACCTGGCAGGACAAAGTTCCAAACAACACAGTCCTGGAACATGCTGGAATCCCTACCATGTATGCACTGCTGAAACAGAGCGTTGACTTGGTCATGTCTTGAGTGCCCCACTTGGAGGTAGGCTGTGCAGCATGGCCTCTTTCAGTTTAAAGAGGCACTTGCCTAACAGACTGAGGTAAAGAAGGAAAGCCCACAGCCAGGGAGACACACCAGGGACAGACTACATTTGCTCCCAGTGTGGAAGGGATTGTCACTCCCAAATTGGCCTCTTCAGTCACACTAGACACTGTTCCAGAACTAGTTTTCAGAACGTGATACCATAGTCTCCCGAGACTGAAGGATGCCAATGATGATGATTCTTGTTTCTTCCCTGAGCACTTGTGTGAGATCTAGACAAGGAGTTAACGTACTGCCTGCAAGTCATGCTAGACCCTGTCTTTACAGGAAGAACCAGCAGCTTCAGTGATAATAAATGTGGCTGCCAATAGAAAATAATGTCTTCAGAGCTCTTCAACAGTGCTTTCACTTAATCTACAAGCCTGCCACTGTTTCAGGCAGTTGCGGAAACTCTATAAGCATGGTTACCATTATGTATCAACTTCTTCATTTTAGCAAGCAGAAAATGTTTAAAAAAAACCCAAAACAATTATAACTTACAGACCATCTCCTATTCTTCTTCTTCTGAAGTGTTTGGCCCTTGATGAAAAACGACCAGCTGCAGGCAGCTTAAACAGGCCAATGTTCATTAAGCATCTTTCTCAACCCTGAACCTCATGAATTGTTTAATGTACATCACAGACAAAACCTTTATTTCTTCATGTGTCAGCTCTTGTTAAGCGCCTCCCTGCCCTTCTTGCTGCTGGCAGTAAACAGGATTAACAAGCCCTATACTTAGACATGCTATGTCTACACGTGGTTCTCACACAGGCAAAGGAAAATATGTACCACCCAAATGCACACAGCGCACATAGGAAAGCATGCATATAATGTATCCTAGTAAATACAGCTTTTGTTCGTCCTGCAAAATGGCAAATGTCCATTACATGAACAAGATGCAATTCCATCAACAGAGACAAAGGCAAACATATTCAGAAAAACTGCATGCAGCAAATGACCACATGAAAGTCTGATTTTCACTACCACTTTATGCATGGTGGAGCACTTATTTACAGGTGGAACCTTGGTTTTCACTGATTTGGTATCCACTGATTTAACTCAACACTGATATCGAGGTCTACCTTCAAATGCCTTATAACAAGGGAAAAAGCACCAAATCCAATTTCCCACCTTCGTGCTGTTAAATAATTATGATTTCATTATTCACCCCATCTAGTGGCCGAATGCAGTAACCCAGCCGCCCTGGGTCCCTTTTAGGGAGAAGGGCTGGATACAAATAAAGTTTATTATTATTATTATTATATTATCTAGACCAGGGGTGCCCAAACCCTGGCCCTGGGGCCACTTGCAGCCCTCGAGGACTCCCAATCCGACCCTTAGGTAGCCCCCAGTCTCCAATGAGCCTCTGGCCCTCCGGAGACTTGCTGGGGCCCGTGCTGGCCTTATGCAACTGCTCTCAGCATGATGGCCAACTGACCTCTTGCGTGAGCTGTGGGACGAGGGACCCCCTGCTTGCTGTTTCACTTCTGTGAAGCAGTAGCGGCAGCAAAGGAAAGGCTGGCATTGCTTTGTGCAAGGCCTTTCATAGGCCTTGAGCTATTGCAAGACCATCATTCATTCATATAAGTTCCATCTAATATATTCATTTATGTAAATTTATTCAAATTTGAAATGTAAATTAATTCTTTTTTTCCTGGCCCCCGACACAGTGTCAGAGAGATGATGTGGCCCTCCTGCCAAAAAGTTTGGACACCCCTGATCTAGACCAATGCATTCTGGGGTGACAATAGAGCAGCAAGAAACCTGGAAGTGGGTCTTTAAAGCTATTTTTCCACTGATTTGGTGTTCACTGATTTTTTTTTTTTAATCCACTGGGGGCTCCAGAACAGAACCCCAGTAGATAACAAGGCACAACCTGTATTTAGTTTGGGGCCAGATTGCTATTATTTTTTTCACACAGTAATAAAGTGATTATGTAAAGCTTCCATCATGGACTCAATGTACAACATTGCAAACCTTTAAGAAATGGGTTGGGAAATAGTACATGCCCTGTGACAAAAATAGTCCAGCCCTGTGACAAAAATTTCATATAGCCACTTCACCAACAGGAAAAAAAAATGCAGTTCCAAATTTCTAAAATAATGGGAACACCCATAATGATCTGATACCAAGAACAATTGGGAGGCAACATACCACTTAAACTGGAAAACATCCAGAATATGACCCAGTGTTTGAACCATGCAAGCAAACAGCAGTAGAGTGATTAGAGGGATGTAGTGGAGAGATCCCACATCTCTGTTGTTCATCAGCATGAAACCAAAGTAATTCCAAACTATGGATTTATATCTCAGCAGACTAATCCGTGGGTGACAAAGACATGAAAAGCCACACAAAACCAGCACATTCTTTGAAAATCTCTATAAATCCCTTAAAGGCAAATTTTTTACAAGGGCTAAATTATTTATTGGATTTTCCCCACCTGGGTAACGATGTTATACCTGCAGGAGGAGTGTCCATATGCTATAATTCTCTATAGTGAAGATGGCAATTGGCAAACAGACATGGACATCTTGAAAACTGCATCTGTTCACTGGAACAGGAAAATGCAAGTCCATATAAGTTCATTCAAATTTAAGAGCTTTAGTTTTAGAAGGTGTCATCCAAATTAAATGTAGCTGCTTCCCACCTTACCTGAAACATTAGCTGTATTCACAAATTCAAGCAAAACAAAGCAACCTGTGAAAAACCTTACCTTACATCCACACAAAATTGTGTCAAAGAACACACTTCCAAATGCTCCTACAGTCTTGCCTTGAAGCATCCCAGACATGCATCCCCAAAGCAAGTAAACTCTCTGTGAGAATTCAGATGCAAGCACACATACAGATGCCTAGATAACAGTGCTATAGTGTAACAGTGAATTCACTGCAACTCAGTGTAGGAACATTTTTCAGGGTCAGCTTGGAACCAGGTAAAAGTTCTTGACTTTTGTCATTTTTCCCAAGGGAGAATGTGATAATGGCCGAGGTGAACAGGAGCCCTTCACTTGCTCAGCCAAGCCTCTGTCTGTGTTTAAAATGAAACTGGTGGTTTTATGGCATGTGGGCAGCTCGGCTACTCTGACCTCTGAAATCCTCATGTCCTGTGGAGGGCTCAACAAGATTGTGCACTGGGCAGTCCCGGTGTGACTGACACCTGTCCCTAATAGAACAATAGACCAGGAAAGACCCACTGGAACATTGCTGGGTTTTGCTCATACCTGTTCATTGAATAAGCCTACCCACCTGGACATGGTATGGGGAGGTCTGGGGATCTGAGCAAAGATTTCCCGCGAAAGGGGTTGCTAATAAGCAAACAGAACATCTCTTGATAAAAAGGGGTGGTTGGTTTGAGAGGTTGCACATATGATTTTACCTGATTAGTCTTGGCCTCCATCCCCATTTAAAAAAAAAAATGTTTCCCATATTTTTAAGCAACTACTTGTCTCACTAAGACAAGAGCTCTAAGCTAATTGCTGAGTTCTCTCTCTCTCTCTCTCTCTCTCTCTCTCTCTCTCTCTCTCTCAGATGGAAAGCTCTTGCTCTCAATTAGACAGCTCATATGGCCAAATACTGTAAGATCCTTGAGCATCTATGTGTGAGCATGCAGAGAATTGGGCAAGCCTGGTCAAAGTACCATATACTTCCCCAGCCATTAGCTTCTGGTAAAGTACTGGTAAAATACCATATACTTCCCCAGCCATTAGCTTCAGTACTGGGGAAGCCCACGTTAAAACTGGAGGAAACACTCAAAATGGAGCCAAGAATAGGTATAGGTTTCATTTTTCAGCTTCCAGTGCTAGAAGAGCTTAGAGCAGGGGTGCTCACACTTTTTTGGCTTGAGAGCTACTTTGAAACCCAGCAAGGCCCGGAGATCTACCAGAGTTTTTTTTACAATGTTCGCGCCATCATAACATAACATTTATGTGTACAATGTATGTTGGTGTACCTTGAGCCCCACTGAGTATAACAGGACTTACTCCTGAGTAGACATGCCTAGGATTAGGCTGTGAGGCTGCAATCCTAGCCACACTTACCTGGGAGTAAGCCCCATTGAGTACAATGGGCCTTACTCCCGGCGTTTCCTCCCAGAGCCACCTGAAGGGGGGGGTCGGCACTCCGCGATCTACTCATTTTGCCTCACGATCTACCGGTAGATCGCGATCCACCTATTGAGCACCCCTGGCTTAGAGAGTTGGTTTCCCCCACCACCACCACCTCCTTCAAGCACCCTAGGGTGGAGTTCGTTTTTCACCATCTAGCGCTCTTGCCATGCTAGCAATCTTTCCTGAAAGCTCGGTGCTAGAAAACATGGCCTGCCTCTATAAATAATGTTATCATGCTGCTCTGTTCCAAGGAAACTGGGCACAGCCACCTTGTATGGCAACAAGGGGAAGCGGTGGAGGAGGGGTTTTTGGATCTTGGACAACAGGAGCCATCAATTCTTGTGATAGTAAAAGCATTATACATCAGTTAATAACTTTAAGATAACTTTAATAACTATAAGGCAATGATTAAACAATATGAAGTACATTCAACATAATTTTCCTTCCATTTTTTTTAATGAATCACACTTCTAGCATGCTAGAGGCATGCTAACAACTTCACTTCCAGGTATTTTCTAGCTGAAAAATGAACGCAGCCTATCTCTGGGGGCAGGTAAACCTACCCCCAAGGGGTTAAGCTAGGATATATGAGCAACAACCAGGACAGGTTATCATGGTATAGTAAGCTTGCCCTTCCATCTTCCCTGGAGGAACCCGAGAGTGTTTCAGGTGAAGCTCGATGCACAGGAGACATGCTGGCAACCCCCATCACTACTACAGTGAAGAAGCCTATTACTCTTGAACTGAAGACAAGCAGGTTGCCTTGCTATGTTGCAGTCCAGCACTTAAGAGGATTCTCATCATTTTAAGCAGTAAACGCTGCAGGAAAATTTCCAAAGCGCATATATGTGTGTGTGTGTGTATACACACACACACACACACACATATATAATTAACTTCACAAAGTTCAGCAAAATAAGTACATAAAACCCAGAAACCTGAAACTCAAAAAGACTCTCAAGATGTATTAAATAGTGAGGACGAATTTAGAGTGTGAACCAAGGTGGCAAAAGATTTTCTTAGTCTCCAACATGAAATATACAAGAGGCTAACCATGTAACAAACCACAGTCCAACAGAAAATGGATCCAAGTATTCTCAGATGTGTTACTGGTGTGTTTTGGCAGCAAGTACTTCTTGTCCTCTGATTGTAACTACTGAGCTTATTGAAACTGGTCTTTTTTATTGTAGCATTTGCATATATCTAGAGTTGTTATAATGTGCATCATTAAATGATCCACAAAATGCCAGTTATATATGTGGCAGTAATTGCTGCAATGTCAAAATGTTCCCAGTTGGACAGATACAGAGCCATGCTATCATGAAAGAGAAAACGGGCCATCTGATTCATGCAAATACCGACAGAGTAAATTGTGGTTTTTACAATTTAATGCTACAATCAAAATTTGTTTTGGGGAAAATGTAAAAGGAAGGATGTTTTTTATGGTATTGCTATTATTGAGGATGGTAATAGCCTTATTTTCTAGATTGCCCCAATCAAATCTATGCCTAGGACAATTTTTAAGAAAACAGGTACCATTTACCCCCCCCCCCCAACACACACATGCACACACAGAGATTGCACTGTAACTCTAGTTGGTTAACAAAATTCTATTTCATGTGTTCACACCTAGCACAGAGCTGTGTTTTGTTTTGAAGTGTCAATAGAAGCTTCCACTCTCTTCCTTTTGCATGCAAAAGAGGAGGAGAAGGGGAATGTCTCAGCCCAAGTCCACAGTTTAAACCCCCCAAACCAAGGGGCTAGGAATGGAAGCGGAGTGAAACTGAAGAAATATTTGTACAAGCCTGTGCCTAGAAACATTCTAAGCCCTGACCAGCTGTAATCACAAAACTGGCAAATGAATGTGCCTGTCACAACCAGAGGCACAAGATAAGCTTCTATGATTTCTGCGGACATACCTTTGGTATATGCAGCATGCATGTATTTTCATTGCTCTGGCCTTTCCCCCCCCCCCCCCATAAAATGTTTGACTTGAACATACTTGAACGAGGTGAAAGGAATTGAGTGTATTTGTGTATGTTCAGCATGCAGGAAGAATGTGATATAAAAGTCTAAGCACCCTCTTTCAATAACTCATATGACTAGTGCAACTGAGACAGGGGCTGTTTTGCTGAGGCTCGCGCAGTAAGGATGGAAATTTTTCACTTGTTATTTTTATATTTGCCATCAGACACTGCTACGCTCCATCAAGCTTAGAGGCTTAAACGCCAAAGTTGGAAAGGAGAAAAGAAATCCATCCAGCGTTTGAATGTGTTTTGACGGCTGCATAAGCATAAATGCCGGATAGAATTCTGTTGCAAAACTGTTTGTTCTACCTGTCTCTAGGTCTGAGAGGAGAAGCGAAACAACATGCTCACTACCATTGGAGACAGCATGATGCATTTTGAGGGATATATGGATTTAGACCTTGGTGATCTTCGCATCAGATACTCCTGGGGTTTCCAGGTTGAAGCATTTACTCAGTTATGATGCCTTTGGCCTTGGCCTAGTTGCTAATCAGCCTTACCACTAAATTTATTCTGCCAGTTACCCCATAGGGTTGGGGTAGGTCTAAAAAAAGACAAGCATTTGCAAAGCTCTTTCTTGATTGAAAATGTGTTACAGATATGATAAATAGTAATGAAAGCAAACAGGTGGCTCCAGGAAAGCATTATCTTAAAGCTATATTACCATTTCTCGTCTCTGTATACTCAAACAAATACTTCCAGGGTAATGAAATAAAATCAGTTATTTCTGTTCCCATTGCTTGTAAATAGTACCAAAGCTATAGTACGTTGATTTGTACAACGGCATTATAATATTAGCCGTTTTATTCTCAATACCTTTTCTAATGATCCCAAGCATAGAACTGGCCTTCTTAATTGCTGCCTCACATTGAGCCGACACTTTCATCGACCTGTCCACCACCACTCCAAGATCTCTCTCCTGATCTGTCACAGACAGCTCAGAACCCATCAGCCTATATGTGAAGGTTTGATTTTTTGCCCCAATGTGTATGACCTTACACTTACTGACACTGAAGCACATTGCCATTTTGCTGCCCATTCTGCCAGTCTGGAGAGATCCTTCTGGAGCTCCTCACAATCACTTCTGGTCTTCACCACTCGGAAACGTTTGGTGTCGTCTGCAAACTTTGCCACCTCACTGCTCAACCCTGTCTCCAGGTCATTTATGAAGAGGTTCAAAAGCACCGGTCCCAGGACAGATCCTTGGGGCACACTGCTTTTCACTTCTCTCCATTGTGAAAACTGCCCATTGACACCCACTCTCTGTTTCCTGGCCTTCAACCAGTTCTCAATCCATGAGAGGACCTGTCCTCTAATTCCCTGACTGTGGAGTTTTTTCAGTAGCCTTCGGTGAGGGACCGTGTCGAACGCCTTTTGAAATTCCAGATATATAATGTCTACAGGGTCTCCCTCATCCACATGCCCTTACAGAAGCCATGCTGACTCTCCCTCAGCAAGGCCTGTTCATCTATGTGTTTTGAGATCCTATCTTTGATGAGGCATTCCACCATCTTACCCGGTATAGATGTTAGGCTGACTGGCCTATAGTTTCCCGGGTCCCCCCTCTTTCCCTTTTTAAAGATAGGCATGACATTTGCTATCCTCCAATCATCTGGCACCGTGGCTGTTTTGAGGGACAAGATGCATATCTTAGTCAAGAGTCTGCAACTTCATTCTTCAATTCCTTAATAACTCTAGGGTGGATGCCATCATGGCCCGGTGACTTATTGATCTTTAGTTTATCAATGAGGTGTGAAACATCTTCTCTTTTAACCTCTATCTGACTTAACACCTCGGTCAGAAGGGGCCATTCGGGCAGCAGTATCTGCCCGAGGTCTTCTGCCGTGAAAACAGATGCAAAGAACTCATTTAATTTCTCTGCCATCTCTAAGTCTCCTTTTATCTCCCATTTCCCTCCCTCACCATCCAGAGAGCCAACAGCTTCTCTGGCGGGTTTCCTGCTTCTAACATATTTGAAGAAGCTTTTATTATTCTCCTTAATGTTGCTGGCCATGCGTTCCTCATAGTCTCGCTTGGCCTCCCATATCACCTTCTTACATTTCTTTTGCCACAGTTTATGTTCCTTTTTATTCTCCTCATTAGGGCAAGACTTCCATTTATGGAAGGAAGCTTCCTTGCCCTTCACAGCCTCTCTAACTTGGCTGGTTAGCCATGCAGGCACCCTCCTGGATTTAGTGGAACCCTTCTTTCTTTGCCGTATACACCTCTGCTGGGCCTCTATTACTGTTGTTTTAAGCAGCCTCCATGCACTCTGGAGAGATTGGACTCTTTTTACCTTCCCTTTCAACCTCCATCTAACCAGCCTCCTCATTTGAGGAAAGTCCGCCCATCGGAAGTCAAGAGTTTTTGTGAGAGATTTGCCCGGTATTCTTCCCCCGACATGCACGTCGAAACGGATCGCAGCATGATTACTGTTCCCCAACGGCTTTGTAACAATGACATCTCTAACCAGGTCCTGTGTACCACACAATATTAAATCCAGAGTCACCTGTCCTCTGGTGGGCTCCATGACTAGCTGCTCTAAGGCACAGTCATTTAGCACGTCAAGGAATCTGGTCTCCTTTTCATGACCAGAACACAAATTGACCCAGTCAATATGAAAATAATTGAAGTCTCCCATGATTACAACCCTGTCCCTCCTTGTCACCTCCCTGTTCTGTTTCCTCATTTCAAGGTCCCCTTCCAATTTCTGGTCTGGAGGACGATAGTACGTCCCCAGTATTACATTGCTCCACAGGCCTGGTAATTTAACCCACAGAGATTCTACAGTGGAGTCGGACCCGCCTTCAATCTCTACTTTGCTGGATTCTATCCCTTCCTTAACATAAAGGGCCACCCCACCTCCAACACGCCCCTGCCTGTCCCTCCTGTAGAGTTTATAGCCCGGGATTGCGTTATCCCACTGATTCTCCGCATTCCACCAGGTTTCCGTTATGCCCACTATGTCAATGTTTTCCCTTGTCACCAGACATTCCAGTTCTCCCATCTTTGCTCGGAGACTTCGGGCATCTGCATAAAAGCATTTGTACATGGAATGCCCCAGGACGGGCTGCTTATTCGATCCTTTGTCCCCACATCTTCTCACTGTGCCAAACGGTCTATCACATCCCATCACACTACCATTCCCAATTTCTTCTCCTACTCTGCCTTTGCCTTGTTGTTCTCTAACCTCCCCATCCTCGTCCCATAGGGATGAGGAGTCCCGAACCAGATGCCCCTCGGCTCCTGTCGGCCTTCCCCCAGGGATCAGTTTAAAAGCTGCTCTGCCACCTTCTTAATGTTTTGCGCCAGCAGTCTGGTTCCATTCTGGTTCAAGTGGAGCCCGTCCTTCTTGTACAGGCCCCGCTTGTCCCAAAACGTTCCCCAGTGCCTAACGAATCTAAACCCCTCCTCCCTACACCACCGTCTCATCCACGCATTGAGACCCCTGATCTCCGCCTGCCTAGCTGGCCCTGCGCGTGGAACAGGTAGCACTTCAGAGAACGCTGCCTTTGAGGTCCTGGGTTTCAGCTTCCTTCCTAATAGCTTAAATTTGGCCTCCAGGACCTCCTGGCTACATTTGCCCACGTCGTTGGTGCCGACATGCACCACAACCGCTACCTCCTCCCCAGCACTGTCTACCAGCCTGTCTAAATGAGAAGTGATGTCCGCAACCTTCGCACCAGGCAGGCAAGTCGCTATGCGGTCCTCACATCCATCGCAAACCCCCCTCTCTATGTTTCTGATAATCAAATCCCCCACTATAAGAAGCCCCCGACCCCCCCTACATAAGAACATAAGAACAGCCCCACTGGATCAGGCCATAGGCCCATCTAGTCCAGCTTCCTGTATCTCACAGCGGCCCACCACAGCGGCCAAGGAATATCCTGAGTGCATTCAGGTACGTGCCCATCCCCTGGAAAAGGGGTCCCCCCTAGGGGATTGTTTCCCTCCTCTGCAGAATGAGGTCCTCCAGCCCCAAGACTTCCCACCCAGGCAGCTGAGGAGCTGCATGCCTGAGGTTGGGACGAAGCCTGATAGTCCCCGGAAGTCTCCCCACGGTCCTCCTCTGCCTGCCTGCGCTTCTCCAGGTCGGCCACCAAGGCTTCAAGGGAGCGGACGCATTCCCTGAGACCCTGGAGCTCCTTGCACCGAGGACACACCCATGACTTATGCCCCAGAGGCAAATAGTCATACATGTGGCACTCGATGCAGAACACTGGATAGCCCTCACCCTGCTGCTGGCTGCCTGACTGCATAGCTTTTTTTGTTGTTTTTATTTAGGGGTACTTTTAAAAACCCTACACTGGTTAGCAGCCCTCTTCTCAAAGGAAGAGAAGGGCGGCATCTGGGGCCCTGGCCTCCTCGCCCTGCTGCTGAACTCGCCCAGATGCTAAACTCGCAGTGCCTTACCTCGCACTTAGCTCCCAGAGGCACTGGGTGTCCCAGAGGCCACGCACTCCTGCAGAGAGGCTCACGCGATGGCAGGCCCCAGCTTTATACCCCTAGCTAGCTCCTCCTCCCTCCCTCCTTGCTGATTGAAAGTGAGCTGGTCTTCCCAGGTGAGATTACAAAAGCTCAGGAAGACAAAAGGCTGCTGATGGGCTTAATCCACTCTGCAGGCCCCTGAATGGGTTCCTTGGATTAGCCTAATGGGGCTCTTATCACCTCCTAAAGGTGGCGATGCTAAATTGCTAAAATGGACTATGCTAGATTGCCTGGGTGGTTGGGAACTGGCCCTTCCTAGGTTCTTACCCTCCTAGTTCTGTTCTCTTCGGCTGGACTGTTTTTTAAACCTCAAGCTAATTTTTATTTGAATTTGTGAGTTTGTTTTTTATTGCTCTCACCTAGATCCTGTGTCCCAATTTACTGAACTGTTTAGGTTATGTTCTAACTTGGATTAAGTTTAACTTGGGTTAAGTATAAGGTTAATTTAAAGCAAAGTAGAAAAACTTGCTTTCCACTTTATCCTCCTCAGTTTTATTTATTTTCCCAAATGCCTGACCCTTGGGCTCTTACTCACGAGTAGGACTCTGTTGCTGCTCAGAGTAGACCTATGTACACACCAACATATTTATTTTTATTGCCCTCACCTCGCTGGACCTTAGATTCCCTCCCTTAGGTTAGATTAGGTGCTACCTTAAGTGCAGCTAAATTTCAATGTTGATTTAGGGTTGATTTAATGTTAGTTAGAAGACAAGGAGTTAGAAAGACAAAGAGTTAGAAAGAGTACACTTACCTTCTCATCTACCTCTTCCCCTTCTCCAAAACTCAGACAAACTTTTGTTTGTTTGTGTTTTGTTTTACCTACTTCAGATTGTTTGGGTAAAAGTATGTTTATATATCCAGGTAGGTCACAGCTGGCAGGTTTTGTGCAAGCATGGGGTTAAGAATAGGGATCGGCACCCTGAGATTAGCTGGTTGCTTAAAGGGGACCCAAGACCAACTGGTTAGGGAGTTCCCATTACAGATTTGATTATTTCAATAAACTGTGGCCTGTTTTAACCCTTGCCACCTTGTCTTGTGTATTTATTGGGGGCATGTGGGCAATTTACAAAACTGATGATGTATCACTGGTTTCATGACTCCTGTAAAAAAAAATAAAAATGGTTGTGTATGTGAGGTCCATGTCTCTTTGCATTTGTCATAATACAATGAGACCCCCAGACAGTAATAGTAATAAAAAAATACTGAAAAACTCAAGAGCAATTTGATTATTTATGCCCAAATTGCCTGACCACTGGCTACTGGCAAGCAGTGGAGGATGGCAGACAAGGAAAGAATGTGACATCTCATCAGTACATAGCAAAGTATCTTGAAGAGAGAAGAAAGGACAGGCCGGGAACCTAGCAGGCTGCTTCTGAACCGCTGGCAGCATTTCTTTGACCGTTCACTGGGACTCAGCCTGGTTCTTCTGTCCAGTTTGAAGGTTACTTACTTTAGGAGTAAATTTCGTCTTACTCCTAAAGCTCTCAAAAGGAAGCGTAGTGGACCTCGTTCCCACTCACCACCTTTTGCTTCAACAATATTTTATTTTAATGTTTTAAATAACACTTCTGTTGGGGGGGGGGATGTACACTTGACAAAACACATCAGAACCCCCAAACAAAATTAAATTTGGTGGGGAGCAGAAGAGCATTTGGGGTGGCAGGGAGAGTGTCATACAGGGGACTTTCAGAAGTAAATCTAGTGCAGTTACCCCTGGGGGCTGGGGGATAAGAATAGGCCCTCAGTTTGGCTGTACTTGTCGTAAGCCACGGCAGCTATTTTGGCTCTGTGGCAGCCCTGCATGCCAGGCAGCTCAGAGTTGAGCTGCCCCTTGCCAGAAGGCAGCTCAATATATGATTGAGCAATTTGACAAGCATGTTGTTTATACCTGTTTGTTCTCATCTAATTTCTGGGGACAGCAAAACTCTCTTCCCTCTGATGCAGGACTGTCATGATAGAGGAGTGGGGAAGATTCACACACATAAGAAACTGGGATCCAAGCCAAGAATCCAAAGCACTGCACCAGGATGTATATGTGTATTTAAGCACACTGTATAGCAGGCGAGGAATGGAGAATCAAGGTCCTCAAGCTTAGGATGCTCTTGAAAGAGGTTCTGTTTTTCAGATTTGGTGTGGTTCTGAAAGAGTTTCTAACACTTCAAAGACTCAGTACTGGAGACCAGTCTTCTGTGATGCCTAATTTGCAGTGTTCTCGACCTGGCACACTCAGAAAAACCATGCATCTAACCTCCAAACAGAGGACAAAGTTGAAAACAATGAGATTTTATACAGCAGTAAATCAGCAGCTGTCTGATAGACTCCTAACTTTTCAAACTCAAAATTCCAATTTTTTTCTCTGCAAATACAAGAGCTAATATGGTCTCTCTCTCTCTCTCTCTCCCCCTCTCCTAAAAACACAAAGATAGTGGTAATAAATAATCGAATGACAGCAGGAACTGAGGCTTTAAGCAAATTACCACAAGAATCACAAAATGTGCTAAGCCTCTGCGAGAAATCAATGGGATTTATTTCCACATAATATGTTTAGAATCAGGGGGCCAGAGCCATGCTATATTCTTCAGGCTTTTCATTGTGGTATATCTTCAACCACATTTACAAGGGCTGTGTTCTCATTTACCCTTTTCTCCAGTGTAATGACTTCTAAAATGACTCCCATAGTAGTTTCTGTAATAACTACTGTTTCACCTGTATAGTGTAATTTCTCTAGAGCCACTTTCTTCATTATAGAATTATAGACTTGAAAAAGAACCAGTTGATCATCTAGGCTAGCCCACTGCCTTGAGACAGGCTCCTGTTCCTAAAGCATCCCTGACAGATGCATTGCCTGTACAACTTTGACTTGGTTCACACATGCATGGGCATTACTGGATAACTGCACCAACTTTACATTGTTCAGATTTTCAATCATGATCAAGAAATGTATGGTGGTAAGGGAGTGGGACTGCACCTATTAACTCCTTTCCTGACCTCTGCATTTAGCAAAATGTGTGAATGGAGCTATGGATGACTATGCAATTGAGACCTCGGGATGATTAAGGTTCCCAATTAAGTATACAGAGCCTATGAGCATACATTTGTTCATGTGTGCAGCTCCATCTACACCTTCCACTAATTGCACAGATGCCAGGTGTGATCAGGGCTTCTCCACCACACATTCAGTGAATGTATTTCAAAGGTGTGAATAAGGAGCGAGAGATGACTTGCATGTGTGAATGGACCATCACAGATACAACTTCCATATCACTTTTCAACACCTGGATCAAGCACAACATTTTCACATGAGTCAATTCACACATTAAACCATTAGTTGAAGGCAGAAAGACAAAAAAAAGTGAAAAATCACATATCTAATTAAGGACCCAATCTTTTTGTGGCCTTGCACTGCTGGAACACATGCAAGGCAATTTACAGTAGTACAAAAACTGGGCCATTGTCACATCCTACCAGGTGGGGTGCATGGTAGCAGCTCCAGGAGGCTCTACAGACACCAGTATGTTGATGGTGGGGGCAGGAAAGGGATGGTTCAAGAGCATTCCAAGGCAGGGAGGACAGGAAGGGGAGGGTCTTGGTGGCAAAGATGTACACTAGATCCTATCCCCCATTTCTGGCCCTTCCTCTTCTCAAACTTAAACCAGCTATATAGCTGTTGTGGATCTGCAGAGACCCATAGACCACCATAAGACCTACTCAGTGGTAAATAAAAAATATTTTTACTTACCTCTTCCAGGCCTCTTGGTTGGCCTTACAACACTGGATGTAGTGCATGTTCTGTAAGCATCAACATCAATGAATCAATATCAATGATGGAGGACAAGATTGGGCAGTAATTCACATGCCCTCAATTTTACTCATATGATTAGTGAGTAAAATTGGGCTCATGGTTTAAGGATCTGGGACAGCTGTTAGTAGGGAAGCCTAGGCCCTTGCCATGATCCTCTGTCAAATGAAGGACATATGACACCAGGACTGCATCTTCCTCACCCAGGAGCCTATGATGCTGAGATCACAGTGAGAGTCCATGTTCTAGGATATGTATAGTAAAAAATAGCAGAAGATGGAAAGAAGCCTCCACCCTGGTCTCTACTGGTATGGCCCAGTACAATTGGTCCAGACAGCTACCTAATTTAAATGAACCAATCATAGGTGCTCCTTTTAAACAAGGAGTCAGGAACCACCTCCAGCAGTGGGGTGGGAGTCCAGGTAATGATGAAGATACTTTATTCTTTGTAGTCTTTAAACTGCCAATAGGAGCCATAGATTTTGGTGGACCCACCAACTTACCTATCACTAAGCAGTTCCCACTGTGTTCCCAGGAGAGGGAATTATAAGGGAGGAGCCCATAATGCTCACAATGCACGTATGACTTGCCATGCCTTTCATGAGCAGACAGGGGGAGAGTGTCAACAAGGAAGGTCAGCTAAAGGCTTCACTGCTGTGATAAGAAGGTTTTCAAAAAGGCCATGTGTGTTGCTGAACTTCATTCCTATAGGGGGAGGGAGACAACCGAGACACAGGAGAAAGTAAGCTAGAGAGTGCCACCAGACCCCTCAGCAGCTACCCAATAGCTTCCAGATGCTCAGAAAATAAATAAATGCTGTTGACATATATGAAATCAGACATGTGGATAGGAAAATGTTCTTAATGGGCAGTGTCTGCTAGCTAGGAACATAATGGCCCAGCAATTAAAAGTGAAAGGAAACTGATTACTATCAGGGAAAACTGACTCAAACTGCATGTGGAAAATTTGCATTTTCACAGCACTTGCAACACTCCTTAAAGGAGAAGGTAATTGGTGAATGTGGCCAAGATAACTCTCCCTATATCTGTTACAACAAAATATTAACATCATAATCAGAAATACCTATCAGTGATGCAATCATATCCTGAAAGCTTAAATCAATCGATTTAAAAGCCAGGGAATAAACAAACACATGCCACTATAAATACAGAGTGCACAAAATATTGACACCAAATCTTGCAAAATACCTAAATCCCTGCAGGGGGGAGGGGGATAGAGAGAGAAAATGAACAAACTCAGGTGTGTGCAGAATCCCACAGTTCTCCACATAGCCATCTTAACACTGGGGCATTAGACTCTGCCAGCTATATTCAGACTAGAGCTTTCACTAGAGCAGGGCTGGACCAACTGATCCAATGCACGATGCCACCCCCTAACTTGCCACTGCCACCTTTGCTGGGGGGGGGTGCATCCCTCCCTCCAAAAAAGCTGCTTCCCTCCTTGCCATGCACCACTAATGCACAGGATTAAAGTTTAAATGGATGCATGTCCTTAAAACTAAACACAATGCATGAAAGGAATGCTTTGCTACCCCTTCCCTCATTCCTTCCTCATTCCAAAACTCTTTTTGAGTTTAAAGTTTAATAAAAGGTACATGTCCCTTTAAACACCAAGTGAGTATGAAGCAAGAGGAAGGGGTAGCAAAGTGCTCCTACCATGCAAGGGGTTTAAAGGGATGAGTTCCCTCTAAATTTTAAATCTCTTCTGAGGACAGAAAGCAAGAAGGGAAGAAGAAGACTCAATTTTCACTTACTTTTAGTGAGTAGGGAGCAGTCCACAACAGACTGGAGGAGGTAGTGGTAGACTCAGGATGATGGGCACCCCGAATCTGCCTCCCCACCACTATTATGGCTGATGTAAGCCAGATCAGGTCACTTCATGGCTGGGCCGGTCATGCACTAGCAGTCGCATGAAGCCTACAATGCAACAGATACTTAAAGTAACTGTTCAAGAGCAATTTGGTGACAAACTGCTAACGAGGTCTAGCACTGACCTGGAGTTTTACTGCAATGTTTGATGCGGGAAAACAGGCCAAGTTCCGGGGTGCAGGATGAAAGCCTAAAAATTCATCATCATAGTGCGCGCTGAATAAAAATGGTGCCATCACCCACAGAGGCGCAGTATGAAACAGTTTTTAAGAAACAAAAATGGAGAGTTATTGCTACCATTAATTAATAATGTGTTCTCAGAAACTGTAGGTAATTTCATCCTCCATCTTTGAAAAACTCTCTAACAGGCTACCCCTCCCCTTATTTTTGCCTGAGACAAATAGGGCAGCAATAACGGAAGGACCAATTTGGATCAGGCACTAGTGTGTATTCAGACTAGTTCAGTGGTAGTCAGATTTATCCAATACATTTTGAACTTTGGAACCCATTTTGAAATACACAAAGTAACCAGAAACAGTAAAATGGATGAATGCTGCATAGTAGTATGAACTGATGTGTTCCCAAGCTGCTTCTCACTGCCACCATGTGAGCAAAGGCCCAATGCTTCAGCCCTTACTGAGCCACATCTGGTGCGCGGTCAAATTTTGACAAAAATTGTATTTAGTGTTTCACCATAAGCCACTGCACGAAACAATATTCTGCAAAGGGGGAACAGGCATGTGGTCCTCCTACCAGACTGAAATATGTCCGCTAAAATGTAGTCTCAGACAAAGTTAACAGATATAGTAAGAAGAAAAACTGGCTATCTCACCAGCACATAAACTATACATGTTATGATTTAAATACAAAAATCAGAAAAGAATAATGATCTCACAGATGAAACCCTGAACATTTCCAGTCCAAACAATACTTTTGGTGAGAGGTCACATTTATAACTCTAGAAATTGATTACAGCCTACCTCTCTTGTGTATTTTGCAGAGAAAACATGCAATTTATTACATGCATTCAATTCCTGAGTACAAAAAAGTGATGTATGTTGTCCACACCCTAATTACTCTCTCTCTCTCTCTCTCTCTCTCTCTCTCTCTCTCTAACACACACACAGACCCCTCTGGGGGGCTGCTGGGCATACAAATTTGTCCTGAGCGGAGTTTTCACCATAGCCCTGCAATCCACTTTTACAAAATTAAACTCTCCTGCATGGAACATTTCCAATCAGGAAAAAGATCAGAGCAAACCAACCAGCAAACAAAACCCCCAGCTGCGTCAGCATTCTCTAGGCGTGCAAACTGCAAACGTAGAAGATGCGTAAAAAATGGTCACCCTCCAAAAATGGTTGCATGGGCCGTTTGCTGGTTCAGTCTGCTCACTCGGCACTCCCCTGTTTATCCGATCTAATGCAATAAAATGCGTAATTAATTTCTAAACGCTTCTGTTGAGCGGTGCAATTTGTCAAGTCGAGTTGTTAATAGAATTAAGCTTTTTATCAGCGATTAGCAAAAGAAGGTAAAAAAAATTAATTATGGAATTGTATGCCTCCCTGCTTCAAAGCCAGGTTTGGGATTAAATGTTTGATAAAGGTTCCTTGGCACATTATAAAACATTTAGTAAAATCCGCTCCCCCTTTCAGTATTTGCTCAAAACTATCTCTGCTCACAAGAAAGTGGGTGTAGAATGAGCATTTGAGCACATGTATGGGTTGGATTAAAACTGGACTCCGATTTCTGTCACAAACATTAATTATTTTTAAAGTTTTACTGTTGTCATATTATTTCTTCATCATGGTTGGGGTCTCTTCACAAACAGTGTCATGTGGACATACATATCACACATATCAGTCATGACAAGCATTTTGGTGCGTAAAGTATATCTCTGAGCTTCCAGAACCATGGAAATTGCACTTTTCACAGATATTGAGAGATAGTACCATGGTTAAGGGAATGTGAATCAGGATTTTCCCAGTTTGAAAATCTGCCATATTCTCTCCTTTGAACCAATGTGGAAAACACGTCTCTCCTTCCTTGCTGATTACATCCTTCAAAAGCATCTAGGTGGTTATAATCCCGCGCATTGCATGCATCACCATTAGTGCAGTGATCACCATGGATGCAATCAGCTGGTTGGTCAGTACAGGGGCCATGTAAATGTGCTGCATTGGGGCCCCACCACTTCTGGGACTGGCCCTGCTAGTTGGTCTTAGGCTCATTCAGCCACAACCCCCATCTGCAATACAGGGATAATAATACTGTATTGGGATGTGGTGGCAATTATGACATGATATTATATGTTAAATGCTTGGACCACTGCAGAGTACTGTATGGATGCTAAGTGCTATTCTTCACAGCCACAGACTATATAGACTGTGTATGTAGACCACTTCCATGAGCAAAGAATGTGACTGAAAGTACTATGTGAACAAGTGTTTTCACAGTATCGATTGGACACCGCATGCCTTGTTAAATGACTACTCTACAAGCAGGGCAAGAGCATGATACAGCCAGCTTCCTTAATCAAAGGTTACTTATCCTATTAGCAAGATGTAATGACGTAGGTTATCATACATTTATTAACAGATTACCTGGAGGAAGTTGTGCTAGATCATTGTGCTTTGCAAGGAAAGAAACGCTAATGAGAAGACTCTTGGGAATTGATTGCTTAAAACAGCCTCTCTTCCAAAGCTTCATATCCACTCCACTGCTATCCCACTCCCAGGAGGCCAGCCAGCAGCACTGATCTCATAGGGGCATCAGCAGCTTATATAGAGCTAAAGATTGCACTACCAATAAAACAGCAGTAGGCCAATCTAACACTAACAATAGCAAGAGCTACATTTAGCAATTGCACACCTCCAGAGAGAGGCAGGAGGATCTTTTTGAGACGAATTATGTGGGGCATGATCCAGCGAGAGTTATGTACCTTTAGCTGTCATTTAAGCATGTCCTTATATCTCTCTCAGTGACTTAAAGGAGCATACATCTGGCTGGACAATGCCACTTTTGCAGCCCAAGCCTATGAATGTTTACTCGGAACCAATTCACATAGAATTCACTGGGATTTACTTTGCACAGGATCAGAGCTTGGAATACTGGGATAATGGGCTTGTTTGGACACAGTGCACCATGTGAATAAAACCACCTTTGATAACTGTACCAGATCACTTTCCCTTCTTGTTAGTTTTGTATCTCTTAAATGGTTTCCATGAAGGGCATTTTCAGTGGACCTTGGACATCTTAATGGAAAATAGGAAAGAAAGCTTGGGTATGCAAATTGGAAGTGCCTGTAAAGCTAAATATGCAGATGGTATTTTGTGCTTCTATAAATGCACATGGGCACCAAAATCAAGTGACCAAAATGGTGCCATTTTTCTATTGGAAATGTTCCTACTATCTCATTAGATGCTGCCCAATGCTTCTCAGGATGCCATATTCTCTCCTTTGAACCAATGTGGAAAACACGTCTCTCCTTCCTTGCTGATTACATCCTTCAAAAGCATCTAGGTGGTTATAATTCATGTCCCGTCTTAAGTTACCATTTAGCCAACCTAGACATATTTAGTTCCTTTAATCTTGTTCCCTAATAAGTCAATCCCTTGAGCCCTTTAATCATCCTTGTTGCCATTCTCTGCATTCCCTTCAATTCATCTACATCTGTCCACTGTGAAGGTGCCCAGAAGGAAAAACAGTATTATAGGTCTCATTCAATGAATGCTGCATAGTGATATATCCTTTTCCTTAACATGAGACTTCACAGTGTCTCCACTTGATAACCTTGTAGGAATTCTCTGATGAACTTTAGTGATTCTCCCATGTTTTACACTTGTTTTATTGTACAATAAACTGAATTGCTCCTGAAGGAGGAGGCAGATGAGAGGCACATCTGTAGTATTCAACCACTTGGTAAAGTTTGTCATGTCCCTATCCCTATACATTTTGGACTGATTATCAGGCTGTAGTTAAAATTAGTTGATGTTATGGCCAGATATAGCTCACCATCAATTTATATGTACATTGTATTGACTTTACATACAGCCAACATGTGGTAAATAGTCATCTGAATCTATTAAAGCTGTCCTTTTCTTTTAAGCTTACTAAACCTCTGCAAAACACGTAAGGACAAAGGCTGCAATCCTATACGCACCTTGATCAGAGTAAGCCCCATTGAACACAATGAGATTTATGTCTTAAGTAGACATGCATAGGATTATGCTGAAAGTATGTATTCCCAGTCCAGGCTACGGAACTCTCTTCATTGAGAGGCTTATTTGACACCTTCTCTATCAACTTTTAGTACATTAGTGAATAGCTTTCTGTTTCAATAGACCTTGTTAATTGCCCGTGTTGCCTGGTTTATACTGTGCATTACTGCTGTTACAAACTTACTAAGGCTTTCGTGGCTGGATGAGTTCAAAACATAATTTGAAAAGTTTCTCAAAAATGTTTTTTTTTCTCTTTCCGCAATTCCTTACTGCTGTAATTTTATTGCTGCTTTGAATTCTCTTGTTTTTATTGCTGTATTTTACATTTATTTTGCAATAAATACATTTACTGGGGGGGATTAAAAATGGATTTCCTTAGGCCCTGCCTGGAAAATGTGAGATCCCTGTAAGATATCACACAAGATTAGGGCTGCTAGATCATGCTAAGAAAGAGAGGTACTTTCTGGCATTTTTTAACAAATGCCTTATTTAGAAGAAGAAAAAATGACTTGCATTAGAGATCCAAGTTCCTGGAGAATGATGGCAGCTTCCTTGCGGATTCTTTCCTAAAGAAACATTTGGGAGGCGCTATGGCATGTGCACATGTAAATTTGAGAGCAAAGCAACCAAAAGTGAGTAATCTCAGCTCACTGTGAGGGGGCTGAAAACTGTTAGGCTAAATCGGGATGGAAAAAATCCTGAAAATAACCTAGATTATGGCATGTAGTTTTGGTATGAAGGTAAAACAACTCTCTTACAACACACATACCTTCCCACCCTCAACAACTCTCAACCATAGTTAGAGGAATAATAATATGTAGCTTTGAAGTAATGCTTTCATGTAGTCAAAGCACTTCACATATATCCACTTGATATAAAGAATCATTATCTCCCTATATTGCAACTGAGGCTGGGAAGGTGTTAAATAGTGGGTCTCACGCATCAGTAGACTTGAATAAAAGTTCCATCATAGTTTATTCCTACTCCAAATGAGTTAAAATCACACTCCCACATACACAAATACCCCAGATATATATACAACTCCAGCAAGCCTACATCCCTCATGATTGGACAGCCAATCACATATAACCTGTTGCTTTTTCCACAGGTGATAATACTCACATACATAACAACCCTTCCCCCCCAAGGGTTGTTTAGAATTAACACACATAGTCCTCCAAATATCTAGGTCATGTACGCTCTCGTACAGAGCGACGCAACACTGGGACTGAAGCCTCAGTCTCCCTTGTCAGCTCTTGAGTATTCTCTGGAGCTGATAATGTCACTGTAGGAGGACTCTCAGAAGGTGCCCTAACATCAGTGGGTCCAGGTGGAACTGGAGAAGGCTCCAATTCCTGAGATGTAACGTCCTGACTGGCACCTGCAGTGGGCACATCTTGTTGTTGATCCCTGGGGACAGGGGACAATGTCACTGGCGCTGAATCGGACACTCGACGACGCATCTGATCCAGATGACGACGATAAATCCTCCCATCTGGGATGGCCACCTCATATGAAACTGGACCCATAGCACGAGAAACAGTCGCTGGAATCCATGCCGGGCCATTTGCATAATTCTTGATATAAACTGAATCATCAGGACTGAAGCTGCGTACTAGCTCCTTTGTGTCTCCGCAGTTGGCAGCTTATCAGTCGTTCTATCAGGATGCAATCTGTCCAAACGGGTCGTCAAACGCCGTCCCATTAAAAGTTCAGCTGGACTACCACCTGTAGTAGTACAAGGGGTCACTCGCTGGCTAAAAAGAAATGCTGCCAGCCGATGATCCCAATCACCCTGGATAATACGAGACAGAGATTCCTTAGTAGTCCTCACCATCCTCTCTACCTGGCCATTCGTGGATGGATGGAAAGGGGCTGATGTCACATGGCGAATCAAATACCTGCCTATAAACTCTTTAAACTCTGCAGACATGAACTGTGTAGCATTATCTGATACAATAGTATCTGGTAGTCCATGGGTAGCAAAAATCCTACGAAGGGCCCTAACAACTGCCCGAGAAGTCATAACTGTGACTGGTATAACTTCCAGCCACTTAGTATATGAATCAACTAATAAAAAGAAATTCTGGCCTTGAAATGGCCTTGCAAAATCTATATGTACCCGGGACCAAGGAGTGCGAGTGGTCTCCCACTGCTGCACTGGTGCTCTCGGGGCTTCTGGCCGGGACTCCTGGCATGTTCTACAACGATTTACCCATTTTTCTATGGCAGCATCTATTCCTGGCCACCAAACATAACTCCTTGCCAATGCCTTCATTCGCACGATACCCGGGTGATTTTCATGTAAAGCCTCCAGAACTTGATTTCTTAATTTTGGGGGGATAACCACTCGACTACCCCAAAGCAGACAACCCTTATGGGCTGAAAGCTCAGTCTGGCAGAGTTTAAAGCATATGTTACTCGCATCTATATGGCCTCCTGGCCACCCCCTCCAAACCCAGTTAAGAACACGGGAAAGAATACGATCTTTAGCAGAATACGAAGCTACAACAGAAGCATGTAATGGTGGTTCTGGGAGGGATTCTAGAAGCATAATACCATATGCTGGAGCCGGATCTGGTCCGGAAACAGGCAATGCCAGACGACTAAGAGCATCTGCATGTCCAATAGCCTTCCCTGGTCGATAATACAAAGAATACTGATAAGCTGACAAAAAAATAGACCACCGCAATATGCGCGGGGACAAAATCTGTGGTGTGTGCTTATCAGGGGCAAAAAGGCCCAACAGGGGCTTATGATCTGTTATAATGGAAAAACAACGACCATACAAATAATCATGGAATTTTTTAACCCCTGCCACTATTGCTAAGGCTTCTTTATCTATTTGAGCATAATTTCGCTCAGTTGGGGATAAGGTCCGTGAATAATAAGCTACAGGCGCCTCTCGGCCATCCTGCAGTTTATGACTAAGAACTGCACCAATACCATAAGGGGAAGCATCACATGCCAAAACCACAGGCAGTGACTCATCAAAATGAGCCAATAAGGAATTAGAAGTAAGTAGTCTCTTCCTGGTGCCACAGAAACCCCAAATTGAAGGCGCTTAACTTTAAATGCACCCCGGTGCGTCACAATGGTCTGGGCTTCTGCCGTATCCTCATCAACAGGCAACTGCTGATAAGCTTGAGCTAGATCCAATTTCCCAAAAACCTTAGAACCTGCAAGAGAGGTCAAGAGATGGCTAACAACTGGGACTGGATATGCATGCTGCTGCAGGGCCTTATTAATAGCACATTTGTAATCTGCACAAATCCTTACATCCCCATTTGGTTTAAGGGGGGTGACAATAGGTGTCTCCCATCATGCATGAGACACGGGTTCCAAAACTCCCTGCTCAACCAGACGGTCTAGTTCTTCCTCTATCTTGGACTTTAGTGCGAATGGAACTCGCCGTGCCTTCATACGTATGGGCAACATAGCTGGGTTTAACTGTAAAGACACTGGGGGACCTGTATAACAACCAAGAGTTTCCTCAAAGACCTGGACAATCTCTTTACAAACTGCCTCTAGATCCTGTTGGCCCATACTCTGAACCCCAGTTACCTGAATACCCAATGGGCCAAACCAGGCCAATCCCAGCAGGCTAGTACGGCATCCTTCCACAACAACCAAATCCAAAAGCCCATCAAATTCTTTATAACGGACTCCATGTTCGTTATAAATGATTTACAGCTGGCTTAAGGGAGGGACGTAATTGTTCTGTAATGCCCTCAGCTTTTTCGAAGGACAAAGCTTCTTTGAGAGCTCCTTGGAAGGTCAATTCCTCCTTTGCAAATAACTTCTGCTGTAGTTTTATATCTCTTACCCCACAACAAAATTTATCAAGGAGTGACTCCTCCAAATTATGGAACTCACACCTCCGTGCCAACTGACGAAGAGCACCTACGAACACAGGGATGGGCTCCCCAGCTGCCTGATCTCTTTTGTAGAAGGCATGACGCCATGCAATCCGAGAGGGTAGAGGTGAAAAATGACTTTTTAAAAGAGTCATAATGTCTCTATAGGAAGTAGTCCTTAATTCATTTGGTGTCACCAAACTTTGGGCAATTTCAAATGTGGCAGCCCCACAAACACTTAGCAGAGTTGCCCTTTTCAAAGCAGCCTCAGTAATTCCTCTTGCTTCTAAAAAAATTCCAAACGTTCTGCATAATTGTCCCACAGTTCAGGGAATGCAGGGTCAAATACCTCCATCTGTCCTTGAACGGCCATCGTTATATCTCGTAATAATTCTAGTCGCTCAGACTGAATCCCACCTTCGTCGCCAGTGTTATATAGTGGGTCTCACGCATCAGTAGACTTGAATAAAAGTTCCATCATAGTTTATTCCTACTCCAAATGAGTTAAAATCACACTCCCACATACACAAATACCCCAGATATATATACAACTCCAACAAGCCTATATCCCTCATGATTGGACAGCCAATCACATATAACCTGTTGCTTTTCCCACAGGTGATAATACTCACATACATAACAGAAGGTGTGGCTTGCCAAAGGCCACTTAGAGTGCAATCCAAGAAGGCACTTGAGCTGGCGAAGTCCCCCTGCCCCAGCTCCTGAGTGTCGCAAATGTGCTCTAGGGCATGTTTGCACCAACTCAGGAGTCGGCTGGGCCGGCTGGTGCAGATCCAAACCCTGCACCAGCCTGACAGAGTGAATTTGTACTGGGTGATGCAAGAGGTGAGTGTGTGCGGTAGAAAGACATTCTAGGGCAGGGGTCTCCAAACTTTTCGGCCAGAGGGCTGCATCAAATATCTGACGTGGTGTGGAGGACCGGGGGAAAAAAATTGAAATATAAAATTGAAATAAATAAATTAGAGATGGAACTTAAATGAGTGAATAAATGAATGAATGGGCTCATTCATTCAATGTCTCTGGCTCTCAGAACACCCTCCAGACACAATCAGAGCACAGTTCTGGTCATGTTCAGTTGAGTGGGCCAGAGGCTTTCAGGGGACAAGAGGTTGGCCACAGGCCAGACAGAGGCTTGCTGTGGGCCGCATCTGGCCCCCGGGCCAGGGGTTTGGAGACCCCTGTTCTAGGGGGTGAGATGGGGGATTTGGGGACAGGGGGAGGGCAGAATAGGAGGTGAGTCTGGCCCAAGAGGAGGGATGGGATCGACCGCAGCAGTGCAGACCACATTCTATCCCCTACTCTCAAGCCCAGGCAGCATTATACAGTTGCTTGGATTTCTGTCAGTTAAATAGCTAATGCAGATCCAAGTAGCCCCATAGTGGTGGCTGAGGCTCATCACGGGGTAAGGGGAAAAAATATCCCCTTACCCTGAGGTGACCTCTAGCCTGCATTTAACCTGCACTGGATACAGCGCAGGACACTGTGGCATGCCTGTTCCAGCACAGGTTAGGATTAGGCTGCTCATGAGTTTACAATAGAGCTGACATTCAAACCAGTGAGTTCCTGCTGGCTCAGGGCCCAATCCTATCCAATTTTCCAGTGCTGGTGCAGTTGTACTAATGGGGTGTGAATTGCATCTTGTGTTGGGGAGGGAACTACAAAGGCCTCCTCAAAGTATGGAAACATTTGTTCCCTTACCTCGGGGCTGCATTGCGGCTGCACCAGTGCTGGAAAGTTGGATAGGATTGGGCCCTCAGTGTCCTGGCCACTGCACTACATCAGCTCTCCATGGTGCAAGGAGGAACAGAAGTGCACATTTGCACAAATACAGTTGAAACAGTCGTCTGGGCAATGCCATTTGCAAACTTCTGAATTACCAAACCTCCAGAAGACTGATAAGCATATGCTGCCAATTACCTTTATGACGCTTTCACATGCAATTACCCAATGATTATCGTCCCCTGAAACTCTTGGCATTCAGAGTTCAATTAAGAGACTTTCCCTCAATCTGGTTTTTGACAATTTTCACTGGCAAATGAATTTTGATGTAAAAATATGACATCAACATTCAAATGTCATCGCATCTGAAACTTGTGCAAATTTTTCTTTGAGTCCTGACGTGCTTTCTTTGCTAACAAAACATCATCTCCTGTAATGGTGTATGGAAATCCCAGGTAACCTTTTATTTCTACAGTTTTTGCAGCAGCTCATGTATGTAAACACAGAGTTCAACATTTCATGGCTCATGCATAACATTTACTGAGCCTGTCTGCATAGTAAGTTGATTTCTGTCATTAGTATTTCATTAGATTTCTTTTTCTGTCATTAGTATTTCTTAAACTGGGGAGCAGTTGCACCATGAAGAGGATATATTAACTGAAGCTAGCCCACTGAAACCACTATATATTTTAACTTGAAATTAGAGCATATTACTGATGCAATAGATTAATTATTTGGCCACTCACAGAAGATTTTCTAATAATCCAAGACTGGCACCCAGGATCGCTGTTGTAAAGTCTGGGTGTGCTGCTCATGAGCTCATGATGCTCATGTAGAAGGTGCTTTTCTAGCACCTTCTCTATCCATTCCTTAGGCTGGAAAGACAGAACTAAGGCTAAGGAGAGACAGAGGGAAGCAAATATAGACAGTATAGTGATCTTCTCACCTACTGAAATGTCTTGTTATGGTTGAAAGAACCAGGTCCTCTAGAATGAACATCCTCAAAGACTTTGTTTTTGGGGTTGCTGAGTTCCTTAAGGAACATATGAAACTCTTACTTGAAATGTTTGTTGACATCACCCTAGACTAGGTAGATAAGAATTGCCACTTCCTGCCTCTGCTCCCTCTCTCTTGATTCCACTGGCTATAATCTGTGTCACAGTGGTCCAATGTTACTCGTGCATTTGAGTCGGTTATCATACCCCTCTGGGTACCATTGGCTTGGCTGCTTTGATGCCACATCCATAGCTGCTCTAATATCACAGAGGACTTTGCAAGCAGAGCCCACGCAGCTCAATGCTGAAGCCATGGGGAAATCTTCACTTCTGAATTCCAAAGGCCAGGGGAAACTTTAGCCTGAATGAAACTGTGCTGAAAGTATAAACAATGCTTTTTCAGTACTGATTTGTTACCAGGTCTCAGAGAGTTCCATTGGAAATCAGCAAACCTTGTTGCTTATAAGATCGTGTGACTGGAAGACAATTAATACTTCTGTTTCATAATCAGCTGTACTGGTTCATAAGCTTCCTTGACCTAAGAGAAAGTCACTGGCGTCACTAGGGGGGTGCGGGCCGCACCAGGTGACACGCCGGGGGGGTGATGCGCTAACATCGCGGGGTTAGGAGCTACCATGTCATGCCATACACCGTTGGATGTGGAATGGCCAGTGGAGTGCAGTGCAAAAAACAGGATTGAAATCACTTGTTTAGTTCAAAAGTTATGGCCAAAAAACCAGAAGGAAAAAATGCATGGAGCCCTATGGAAAGTGAAAGTGAGCTGTATTGCGTGTTTACTCACAAGTAGGCGTACTTGCCATAGTCTGTCAGAAAGGGCAGGCTGAGAGGAATCCAGCGACACCAGAATGGCTCTGATCCAATGAAGGCAGCCCCCCAAAATACCTGAGAAGCTCCCCCCCGCTTCGAGTCTAAGCCCTAAACGAAGCCACATGGCCGTGTTTACTCGTGAGCAGGCAGACTTGCCTTAGTCGAGGCAGGCTGAGAGGCTCCAAGGACGTCAGAATGGTCCTCATCCAATGAGTGCAGCCCCCAAAAACACCGAAGAAGGAGGTTCCTCCCTCCCAGCTGCCTCCCTCAGTCTATGGAGGCAAAGCAGCCTCACAGTCGCATTTACTAGCGAGTAGGCAGATGTGCCTTGGCTGGTGGTCAGGTCAGGCAAAGGGGAATGTGAGGACAGCAGAAGGGTCCTGATCCGATGGAGCTGGAGTGCAACAGAAGGCAGCCTCCCCCCCCCCCCCCCTAAAAAGAACAAGAAAGAGGCTTGAATGGTAAGGGGAAAGTTTTCTATTTTGCACTTGCAAAGCCAGGTGGGTCTTTATCTGGATATGCCTGAAATAGAAGAACTTTAAACTGGGCACTGGGAGGGCTGAAGAGCTCATTGATTCTTTTTGGGGGTTGTTATTGAAGGCAGACTACTGAGTAAGCTCCATTGACCACTATGGGACTTACTTCTGAGTAGACATGCATAGGATTGGGCTCACAGGCTGCAATCCTACCCACACTTTCCTGAGAGTAAGCCCCATTGACCACTATGGGACTTACTTCAGAGTAGACATGCATAGGCTTGGGCTCACAGGCTGCAATCCTACCCACACTTTCCTGAGAGTAAGCCCCAAGTAAGTAATAGGACTAATACCATCATGTTATATATATCAATCAATGCATACTTTCATGCAGAATGCAATGAAACAAACCGCATTGAAATATCTGTGTTATAACAAAAGGTACAGCCAAAAACCAAAACAAGTGCTGGAAAAGCCTATCATAAAGCATTTGATGCTTGGCACTTGCACAACCACTTAAAAATAAGGAGTGTGATGCGGATGGTGATATAGAGTCACCAACAAGTCAGAAGAGACATCATTACTCAGTGTAACAAAACTGCCCCCCCCCCCCCACAATCCACTACTAACATGGATGCAGAGTTAGTTTCCCAGGTTGGAAAGATCAACATCTCTGACATCCAAGTACCAAAGAGAGGAGTAGACCAGATTTGTTTAAAGTGTACGTTTCACGATATATAGAACTCAATGGACAAATGGGCAATTTTCCCTTGGCTTTTAAGGTGGCTTTTGAAAGGCCTCTCCCAAGATTGCCATCTGTGCCTCCACCTCCAAAACAGACAATTTACCCACAACATTTTAAGACTCCTCTTGGCTTCATTTCCTGATCAGTAATTGGGGAGCTATTAAATGGAAACAATTTTGAGCAGATTTAAAGGAAGCGGTAGTTGCTGAGTTCATTATGAAATTGCGTTTGGATTTTATATCCTAACAAACTTGCATCTGCCTCTTCCATGATACTGTAACCCTTCAAATTCACACATGTGCCAGGATGTGCATGGCTCACAGAATCACCATCTGCTTCCCACTCACAAGCAGCCCAATTATCTGCACACTGTAGAAAACACAGTGGTTTGGTTGCAGGCTTTATACTATGCTCCCCTGACTTTTTTTGCCTGAATGACTGTCACCTTTCTATATTCTATCCCACAGGCTAGTGCAAAACTGCCATCATTTTATATGTGCTAGGAGCTTGTCGCTGTAGCTTTAATATAGAGGATCATGCAATGCCTGAATTCTCATTTGTATTTGGAAATGGTAGAGCCCTACTTTTTATTTATTTATAGTTATTTTGTAGTAACTATTTACCTAGTTACCTACTTAACTTTTTCCCTAGTTAATTGAACAGGAAAGATGGCAGTCCCTGGAGAGTCTTTACAGAAAGCACAATCTAGAGGGGATAGAAAAGACCATGTGCTCTTGATATGTACTACTGAACGTATACAGCTGCTGGTCATCGCTTCTGCCGTGGCATCAACCTACATTGCTTTCAGGGACCAGCTGCAGTACCTGTGCAATTTGCTTATCTGTTTTATCCAGTGAAATTGGTGGGTAACCTGAGGGGAAGAGGGAAAGCCCTCCTTTCACTAAGACACCTCCTGCACGCCTAGTTTTGTAAGTCCTGATCAGCAGCAGCCAGTGCTATAACATCACACTGATCTTTCAGTGCATCTCTGCTCTGATGTGCCTCTGCAACATCCATGCATTCTACTCCTAGGCTTCCAATATGCATCTCTGTCAATATACCTGCATCCTGAACTCTGGCAGTCCAGCAACAGGCTTCCAGCACACAGCCTCTATCATATCAGGAGGCTGATATAGTCCTCCTGCACTCAGGGCAGGAGGTCTGGTCTAGAGGGTAGAGCCTCCGTCTGCCTGAAGATAACATCCACAAGGCCGCCAGTTCGAGGCCACCGGCACCGTGCGACCTTGGAGCAGCTGACAAGCTGAAGCCGAGCAATTCCATCTGCTCTGAGTGTGGGAGGATGGAGGCCAGAATGTGAAGCCTGATTGGAATGAAACACCTTGAATGTAGTCGTTCTTGAAAGAAAGAACCTTCTTTGAAATTGTAAAAATCCCTATTTAATAGGGATTTAGATAAAAGCCTGCCTATGTAAACCGCCTTGAATAAAGTCTTGAATAATGACCAAGAAAGGCGGTATATAAATACCTGTTGTTATTATTATTATTATTATATCCCTGCACTAACTCTGAAATTCTGGCCAATGATGCCATACAAAAGACTTTGCACAGATCACTTCCTTCTTATCTGCAGCACTCTTTGCATTACTAATCTTACAGCCCTATCTGACCTAAATCCTTGCACAGCAATGCAGCAGCACCAATGTAGCTTCCGCTGTATCCTGAGGGGGATTTTTGCCTGCTGGAGGTTTCCTTGGCGTGAGACCCAGCATCTGCAATGGGTTAATTTAGACCTGTGCCAGTGATATCACTGGTGCAAGTCCGTGTTGATCCATACAGGCGGATCAGGCCCAGGAAAGAGATTTGGATACAGTGCATGCTGGAGCCACCAAGCCCATCTCCCTCCTGGGCTTGATTCGCCCACTCTCCACACCTGTCACCACCCAATTTCACTCTTCCCCTGCCCCATTCAACCCACTCCCCTTGTCCTCCTTCCCCCTTCGCTAGATATAGCTGCTCTGGCGAGCCTCCTGATGTCCACCTACAGCAGAGGGAAGGTTCTGGCCTTTCTGTTGGTATGCCTGAGCCTCGTGCTGTTGAAAAGCACTTTACACCGCTTTTGCTACAGCATGCGTCAGTGGAATGTGTGTTCTACCAGCACAGTCCCTTGATAGGATTGGGCCATTACTTGATGTGTTCTCAAGCACTGCTTTCTAGTGCCATGAAAACATATTATTCAATACCCCTCCTTCTGCTTTCTTTCTATCCCAGACAGCTGTCAATCTCGGTAAAGTCTGACCTCACCCTTAGCCCTTCAGGATTTGAGACTCTGAGTGTTTCATTTCAGGGGAGACTTCTATTACCCTTTGAGACTTGGTAAGGGGAGGGCGTAGAGCTGAAATACATGCTGGGGGGAAAGAGCCTAACAAAAATATTCCCCTCCCTTCCCTTAGAGAGTTTGAATTTTGCAAGCTGCTTCTCTCCAGGGTCACAATTACTTAGAATGTTAAAACAACTTCCACCATCTCTCCCTGAGCAACTCCCACCCCTCAGCTCGGTAACAAGAGGAAAATTGTAGGGAAACGCTACTTAATTATCACACCACGTAACTAATTAAAAGCAGAACACTTGTGTGTGTTATGCAAATGGGGCATTCGAGATCCCGCATGCTCTGGTAAGGAGGCATGGGCCCCTCTTCTCCCCTTCACCTCACTGCAGGGGCTTCAGGCTGACAGGCAACTATGATGAGATGGAAATTTATTATGCTGCATTTCTGCTCAGGACTTTTACAAGAGGCCACGGAGGTCAAGCAACTTCATTGATGCAGGGGGAGAAGAAAACACCTGGGCAGGAACCAAGAGAACGGATCTTTGCTGCAGAAAGTTATAAGCTATTTCCTAATGCTCAGTAAAGGAAGGTTGGTTCCTTCCTTCCTTAAAGACCTGATGGGAAATAAGAGAACTCTCTGGGTAAAGGTCGGCTATTAATTTCTGAAGTGGGTATCGCTAGGGCTCCAACCTGCCTGCACATCCTGCCCTCTGACCTGGAAATCCTTCTTCCTTATTCTATATGTGCACAGGCCTGTCATCAGAATGAGGGAGAAGGGGGGAAACCAGGTCAAATATGGATAACTCCTGCTCCAAAAATTATTGCATCCATAAAACTTGTTGCAATGCTTTCAATGAATCTACTGCACTGCACAGTTACCCTGAATCAGGACATTTTCACGACTCCTACCAATTAAGCACAAGAAGTTTTAGCAGTATAGGGAGGCCGCTGTATCCGCGGATCCTATATCCGTGGATTCACTTACCTGTGGATTCACAGAGAAACTGGAAGTTGTGTTTTGTTGTTTTTTTTTACTGCTGAGCTCAGAGGACCCTCTGGAGGTGAGGCAAGTAGAGCTCCCCTCAGCTCCAGAGGGTGGGGCGAGGCATTTGCCCATAGCCACAGTTTCATGTATCCATGGGGGGTTTCAGAACTGAACCCCCACAGATATGGGGGCAGGCCTGTATCTCCATCCCCATTATTTTAATTGTTATGCTTAAAACTATCTCAGTGTTTGCAATATTTCAACTCCCTCATCCCAAACTATCTCCCATAATACCCTCAAATTGTACAATGCATACTTTCTGCACCACTCCCAACTGTGTACTGTGTATACAAGAATAGTGCAGTGGTTACTCTCTTCGGATGAAATTTGGATGGTTGAGCACAGCCATGTGCTTAATATCACTAAAGACTACAAAATCTATGAAGAAGTCTAGGTCTAGCTGTTACAGACATTTGAACACTTGGGATCTCGATTATATCAAGAAAGAAATGAACTAGGGCAGAGCACATGAGAGGGAACAAATTTTGAAGTGGATTGTTTTGGAATTGGGAAAAGATAATGAATATCAGAATTTCTGCTCCAGGGTTTAGTCAGAACTAGATACATGACATGAGAACTAGTTGTAGTCACTGGTGAAAGTAGTATTATTATTGTTTCACATTTATATAGCAATTTTTGAGTGGTCAGGGCACTTTGCACAAACATAACACACTTTTTCAATGCTATTGATGTTCTTGGGTAAAACCTAGGAACATAGATTTGGGGCTCAAACTGAGAGATGGTGAAGGCAGAGACTAGAGTTCATTTTTTAAAATTGACTTTAGGGTGTACAATACAAGTTTCAATGCCTTCATTGCCTGGTTATTGTGTACTGTATAGGCCTAGAATGAGTATATTGGCTTACTGCCTCTTGTCCTTGCTCCTGTTTAAGCTATGCTTTAATTAGAACATGTCTATGTTACATACAGTGGAGGATCTATAGCTCAGTGGAACAGCATCTGCTATGCATACAGAAGGGACCAGGTTCAAACTCTAGGTAGGTCACAGAAAAGTTTCCTATCTTAAACCCTGGAGATGCTGTTGTTAGTGTCAATAGTACTGACTCAGATGGTCCAATGACTCAGTACATGACAGCCACATATGTTTATCCTCATCACATGATGTCTACAGAACACATTTACACACACACACACACACGAACATGTCAACCAAGCTGCTTAGCTACTGTATTTTTGGGAAAATCTAGGCCACCATCCCATAGTCTTGCTATTGTGAAAGTATGCCCAAGGGTAGGGGTCTCCAAACCTTTTGGCCAGAGGGCTGCATTAAATATCTGGCATGGTGTGGAGGACGGGGAAAAAATTTAAATATAAAATTTAAATAAAAAATTAGAGATGGAACTTAGATGAGTGAATAAATGAATGAATGGGCTCATTCACTGAACCTCTCTGGCCCTCAGAACATCCTCCAGACATAATCAGAGTACAGTTCTGGTCACGTTCAATTGAGTGGGCCAGAGGCTTTCAGGGGACAAGAGGTTGGCCGTGGGCCAGAAAGAGGCTTGCTGCAGGCTACATCTGGCCCCTGGGCCGGGGTTTGGAGACCCCTGCCCAAGGGATATAAAAATGTAGTTGAATCAGCAGCATGTGGTAGAAAGTGTCTGTACTGCATGCATAACAAACTAAAAAGAAAAGGGACCTTAGGAACAGAAGGTCCTTCTGCTGGGACATGAAGGATAAATCCTCTCATACACTGAAATGGTATAAAAACAAAGTAAAATCATACATGCACAACAATCACACACAGGAGGAGACTCACAAAGCATATTGTTAATTGACTGAACATGAGACAAGACAATAGAAAGCGGAATTGAGGGTTGATTGTTAGGCTTTTCCAAGGACCAAGAAGAACTATCTGTTTCTGCTGCCTTGTGTGTGGGATTTATAGGGCTAGGTTGCCAAGACCAAGCAACCTCCCGGGTTGAAAGTTGGGTGCAAAAGGAATAAAAGGCTTTAAATTGGACCCAAAGGTTAAGCTGAGGCCACAGTTACTTGAAGGAAGAGCAAGGGGGCCAAAACAGGTTTTCTAAGAGAAAGGAGTTTGTTTTGAGGTGGCCCACAAACGATAGCTGCCAAGCATTTGACAGTTCAACCATTCTTTGCTCTGGAAGAGTGCCTCCCCAGCAGTTGCCGAGGCAGCAGTTTTCTTGGAGAAAAGAGGGAATAGGAAATGGATGGAATGATGTAAGCATCGGTGTAAAGGGGGAGATTACCCAGAAGATAGGAGGACTGAAGGGGAAACAGAGGGTTGGGGAAACAAGAGAACTGGAAGACTAACAGTCCAATTCTATCCTTTCCCTCTCCTCCTTGCAGGTGCACACATGCCAAAATGAGGTGCACTGTATCCAGTGGGTGGGGGGATCAAGAAGCTTCAGAGGGGAGAAGGGACTTAAATCCCCTGACCTCTGCATGAGCCTTCTGCTCCTTGGACATGTGCTAGTGATTTTGCTAGTGCACATCTGAAGAAAGAAAGGGGATGGGGAGGCTACTTCTGGAAGGGATACGATTCAGCAGGTGAGCCACCCCCTCCTGCAGCCGCCTCACCCCCTTCTCTGTTCCTTCCACCCCAGTTTCGCCTCTCCCTACCCCATTCTCTTGAGGGCATGCAACTCCTTGATTATACCAGTATTCTGCGGACAGATGGGATGGTTTGGGGCAAGGAAGTTTCCATGAGACTTCTCCATGAAAAGAAAGAGATGGGGGGGGGAGAGAGAGAGAAACGGACCTGGAAGAAAGAAAACCTGTGCATTGACTTGAGGTTTGAGAACCCCAGACTTGGTCAATAGCACCTAAGTGTTGTCTGTACACCATGCCAGCCTGACACTTACCTGGGCAAGAGACATGTGTCAGAGCCTACCCTCTCCAAACAAAACAAAAGGGATAACCTCATAACAATACTGGGCTTTTCCACAGTTTTGCAATCCTAACCAACTAGGGTCAGTACCTTCAGATGCATGAGGCTGTATGTTAAAGGCTGCTGCCTTTACCTGATGATGAGCCAGCCTCTTCTCCTCCCACTCTCCAATGTTCTAGCTCAGGGTGGCTCAACATGCAACCTGTGAGGCCTTTTTTGACAGCCCTCAAAACCCCTGCCACAGCCACCACCCATTGCTTCCTCCCTCCTTGACACCAGGGTTGTGAGCCCCCCGGCTAATACAGGTTGGACCACCCTGTTCTACCGCAAAACTCTCCTCCCCTCCACATTGCCTCTTCCTTTTCCAATCCAGGGAGTGGAAGGAAAAGGCGTAGCAATGGAGGCAAGTAATTTATCAGAGATGAGCGCCCCCCCCCCCAACATGATGCCTGAGATTACCACTTCAGTTGGCCTCATGGGCAGACTGACCCTAGGGCCAACATTACTTTTTTAAAAAAGAATATGATGCAACAGAAGTAAAGATAGCTACACAACACTCTCAGAAGATGCCACTATTCAAGTACACCATTTACCCTCATCCTAAAAGCCACTTCTGGATTTGTCCTTTAGTCAACAAAGAAATGGAGGAACATCCTTTCCACCACTACCACAAAGTGACTGGGTTGCCACCCAGCCAAGGGAAGAGAATTGCATATCACAAGCTACTTTCCAGAGGAGACTCTATTAACAATTAGCAATTATTATTATGAAGTACACTTACGAGTTTGTTGGTATAAGCCATTTCAGAGTGAAATCTACTGTGAAAACAAGGCCTTGCCGTTTAGTTCCAAAACCTGGCTTATTCATTTTTTCCCCCTGTAGAATTCCTTATTAGCACTTAGCTAATAGATGACATTTGTTATAACAGACAATATTTAGGTATAGCGCAGAATAGCTCCACTGATTCCGGTGCCTTGGGAAAAATTTTAAACTTTCAGATAGCCAGACACGGGAATAAACAGTAATGATATTTACTCATAGATACAGAGGAGACATCATTTGGATTCAGATAACAAGGTCTTGTGTACAGTACAATTTCAAATAACAGGGCTGCACTGTGTTTCTTATGGGGAAGGAAGAGGGGGCAAGATGGCTTCTGAAGAAATAAATGCATGGAGGATTGAAAGCAATTGTGTATAGCCGCCCTGGGTCCCTTTGGGGAGAAGGGCGGGATATAAATAAAGTTTATTATTATTTATTATTATTATTAGTCGCTGATAGTTGGCGTTAGCCTGATGCTGTCCCATTCATGAGCTTTCTAGTTTAGTGTACTGTGAGAAGCCTGAGATGGTTCTTTCTGGTAATTTGTAAGAGATCATTAGGTTCCAGAGATGGATGTGTTAGTTGCCCTCATTTTACCCAAAGAACTGCTGCAGCGTTTGTGCGTTTGGAAATTAAGATACAAGTGGAGAGATTGCATGCTCATCTTTTGGATGTGATGATTGCAAATATCACACAGCTGCCTCAAATTGCAGAAGAGTACCTGCAATACAACTGGCTGCAACAAAAACCGACAAAGAATTCTGTGACGTCTTAAAAGACGAAAGCCACATCAGCGCTATAAGGTTACATCCATTTTATAATCCATGTTAGAACTGTCAATAGCATGACAGTCAACAGCATGACCATTCACCCTCCATTGCATGGTGAAGTGCTAAGAACAGTCAGTTGCAGTGGTTCTCACTCTTTTAGCTCCGGGACCCACTTTTTAGAATGAGACCCACTGGAAGTGATGTCATGACCGGAAGCAACATCATCAAGCAAGACAATTTTTCCACAATCCTAGGTTGCAATCCTACCAACACATATCCGAGAGTAAGCCCCATTTATCACTGTTAAAAGCATATACAGAATAGCCTGTTAAAAGTACAGATCTGTAACATTTCCCCAAATGCGGTCACATATCATGATAGCGTCAAGTCTAATATATTAAAAATAAAATATTGAAATGAATGGGGACTCACCTGAAATTGGTTCGTGACCCACCTAGTGGGTCCTGACCCACAGTTTGAGAAACACTGAGTTAGAGCTCCCCACTGTACTGCTTAGGAGGAGGACAGAGAATGGAAATCATTGGGAGAGAACCACATGATAATTTTCACACTTGTGGATCAACAAATGAATAATGGGTCCACCCCAGTAAACCCCACCTCTGCTGCACAGAAGCACATAAGATGCATGGAAGCCTGAAATAGCTTGAATGGCCACTTGATATCGAAATTTGAAAATGCCTTATATTCACACACTGGTGAAAAGAATTGATTTCTAGCAAGATAATAGCCTATTGTTATGAGGATAACAACTGAACTTGTGTCCATGCTTATCCTGAGAAAATTGGTTTCAAAGCATTGTATGAAAATGTAACAGTGAAAGACTATCTAAAAGCCATTTGCTAAGCCTGGCTCTGCTCGTGAGTTCACAAAGGTATTCACAATATACTCACAATATAGAACAGGTCCGTCCCCCGTCCCCCCAGTCTCATCAGAGCATTACATTTTTACATTCTGGTTGATGTTTGCTTAAGAGAACCTTCTGGGTGATAGCGATTCAGTTTAATTCAGTGAATGATTATCAGCATGACAAGCTGTGGTGAACTCCCCCTTTCTGTTCCCTTTTTCATCTCTCCCCCTCAAGAGAACCCCGAGGTAGCTTTAACAAGGAATGGGCTCATCTGAGTCATTCTGGGCCCTCTGCCATTAAGGCTGACCGCATGGTCTATCTTTGTCAATTATTTTGCCTATTGCTGTTCTTCTTTGTCCAGCAGCAGAGAAACAATAGCTCCTAGTAAGCCCCCCCCCCTGCTGAGATTAGGCTCAATTTAGACAGGAGTGGGCTCCACCTTCCCCTACATTTAGGGTTGCAAATTCTCCTTTCTGATGACAACGTTTCTACCAAGATTTTATTTTTGAGTGCAAATGTTTTCCAAACACACACACACACACACACACACACACCCCTCTCTGTGAACCATAAGGCTGTACTGGATCACTACCTGGTTGGCAGAGTAGTGGGGATCTGAACCACAGAAGTAGCTCTGAGTAAATTCCCTGCCAGGTTGCCTTTTTTTCCTTCTCTCTTTCCTCTTTTTAGAGAAGACATACAATTGGAATGGAGGGGAGGTGTGTGTGTGTGTGTGTGTGTGTGTGTGTGTGTGTGTGTGTGTGTGTGTGTGTCAGAGAGAGAGAAAGAGAGAGGACATGACTTGCTCTCTCTCTTAACATTGGGTTGCAAATTCTCCCTCCTACTGATTGGATTTCTACTGAGGATTTTGGGTGTAAATATTATTTTCCTGCTACCCACAAGTGGGCAGTGAGACCAGCACACAAGCTATAGAAACACTGAAGTTTCAAACTAATACAGAGGGGAAGAAAAAGACTGGCATTACTGGGATTTCTCAGATATGGGTAGCACCCAGGAATGATAGGATATACTGTACTTAGGGATCTTTCAGTCTGCCCAAAACAGGGGCACCAGCTTTAAAGAGCATAGGGCTGCTGTAAAATTAGGCATTGACTATTCCATCTTGAATCTGAAACTGTCCTCTCTACCTCATCTGTCTCCCTTTTCCTTCCAGACCCATGTTTAATCACAAGTCTCCTTCTCCTTAATTACCCTTTGAAAAATGGATGTTTGGACGTTCATTTGTGTCTAGCATCTGGGGTAAAAACATTAATCACATGCAGCAAATAGCTACGCCAATACCCTGTCGGAGGCTAATGCACTGGGGTCTTGCACTGCCCTGCTGTGCAGGGCCCCTTGGGGAATCCCAGGCAGTGCAGCTTTGTCTATTGGTCTCACGTGGCTCTGGGTGGAATCTGTCAGCTCTTCTTTCTTCATCCTCCCTGCTACAACATTGAAGTCAAAATGTATCTTCATTACTGGTTCCTCTGTTGTCAGGCCTTCCCTAGGAGGCAGTGGTGCAAAAGAAGGAAGATGCATCCATTCCAAGTAAGCCGCTGTTTGTGTGGGCATGAGCACACTGCAGTCATTAGAGAGAAGACTGTACTGTATATCTCAAAGCACCTGAAATTAGGCCGCTGACTTACTCTTATTCAGAACTCATGCAAGGAAAGCGCCCTACAGGTAGACCACAGCTGCGATACATGGACATCTGCAAGAGGGATCTGAAGGCCTTAGGAGTGGACCTCAACAGGTGGGAAACCCTGGCCTCTGAGCGGCCTGCTTGGAGGCAGGCTGTGCAGCATGGCCTCTCCCAGTTTGAAGAGACACTTGGCCAACAGTCTGAGGCTAAGAGGCAAAGAAGGAAGGCCCATAGCCAGGGAGACAGACCAGGGACAGACTGCACTTGCTCCCAGTGTGGAAGGGATTGTCACTCCCGAATTGGCCTTTTCAGCCACACTAGACGCTGTTCCAGAACCACCTTTCAGAGTGCGATACCATAGTCTTTTTGAGACTGAAGGTTGCCAACAATATCTCAAAGCACCTGAAATTAGGCCGCTGACTTATTCTTGTATCCTGCTGTGGGCTGGGATATTGTCAGCTACTGTAAGCTGCAAGGCTTCCAGGGAAGAAACACTACATATTGCATGAAGAAGTGGTAGAGACTAAGAGTCCATGTTTTCCTCTTTCTGAACCCAAGACTTCAAGGCCTGCAGAGACTACAGAGGGGGCACAATGAACATTTTGGAGTCTCTCCAACGCCCTAATTCAGGCAGTAGTTAAGGTGTTATAACTAGCACCCACCTGGCAAGGGTAGGCTAGCTGCATAATTAAGAAAGATAAATGAATATTCTAACCTTGCTGCACAGATATTAATTAAACAGGATTTCACCCCAGAGGTGGAGGCATTTGTGTAATTAATGTAACCATCTGTGTACGTGGAGGTAGTTTTGCAAAGCACTTAGAAATCCGCTGAGATACAAATGTGAGATGGTGATGATGATGGTGATGGCAGTTTCTCTAATAATGGGTTTTGTCTTTGAGCACTGCATCAAAAACTAACTCACCTGCTGAAGAGAAGGATGTTACACCTTGGTGACCTTCACAATATTTAGCCCATCCATATAAAGTTATGCTCCTTATCTAAATAGAGAGTGCATAAAGAATGTGGCCTTTATGTTCCATTCATATGGCCATGACTGCAGTGACAATAGGTAGGGTAATGACAGATGATGTGAGATCTACCAACAAGGTCTGTGTTCTGAAATGCATGAAGACTGGCAAGTATGATGTTGACATTCAGGCCACAGAACAGATACAATGATAGCTAAGAACAAAAGATGGAAGCAACCCCCCTAAATCAAATGGTTTGAAATGGAGATTCTGCAGGTAGTTTGAACATCTGTTGGACCCAAAGAAAAGCAAATGACAGAGTCAGTAAAGTTATACCTTTTGTCAAATTGAAAGCTTGCTGAGAGCATTTACATTTGTGGTTTGATTTACCTTCAGTACATCAGGTTTTAGAAGAGTTAGAGACAGAATTCACTGTTCGTACTTTTCTAAAAGGTATGTGCCATCTTGCTTACAGCCCAATCCTAATTGGCACTTTACACCACTGGAAAATGCATTCTGAAGGCATAATATGGAACGTGCAGCATGGCCACCACCACAAGTGGTGAGCAACCAGGTTTGCACCGTGCCAGATGCCCAACATTTAAGTCTGTGCAAGGGGTGGAAGGGAAGCGGGGAGAGGTGGAATGGGGGTGGGTGGATGGGGAGGTGATGGAGGTGAAGAAAGGGCAGATTGGGCTCAGCAGGAAGAGGGCAGATTCAGCAGCATCAGTGACCACTGAAAACTAACCTCCTTTCTGGACCTGATCCACCTTCATGGGTCAACGCAGGCGTGTACCAGCAACATACTGTAGCTAGGTTCAAATAGACCAGTTGGGCCAGCATCAGCCTTCCCCAGAGCAAGGAAACAAATGTACCTTTACCCGGAGTGGGGGGCCTCAACATGCCAAATCTTCCCTGCAGTTTACATGTTGGCATCATTGCATCATTGCACATGGAGTTGCCAGGGATTGAGTTGTTACTGTGGCACTGGCATCATACTGTAAAATGATTTAAAAAAAAAAATAGATGACAGATAACTTCTGCAAGTTTTGGGTTTTTTGCAAGGATTAATCACCACTTATAAGAACCAAGAAGGTCCACATGAACTGCAGCTGTCAACCATCAAATAGAATCTCTGTCCAGGCGATTTGAATAGTGCTACATATTTTGGATTCCCACAATATACCTTGATGGTACTCATGGGGAAACTGTGAGAGGAGGGATACAGAGACATGCTCATAGGCCAGACACTTGGCTGAAGTGGGAAAAAAGCAGTAATCAAAATGTCTCTGAAATATGTTGTTAGCTTTATTACTGCACCTCTAACCAGGTGCTTTACAATTTCCAACAAAATGCCCTATGCATCTCTCCCATTGCGGAAAGTAGTTTTGGAAGGGTTCATTACTGGTTTGAAGAAGGAGAATTACGAATCTACAGTAGAGCATGCAAGGCTCCGATAGCTGAGAAGGCCATCGCTCAGAGCACATGGTTTGCATGCAAAAAAGGTTCTTGGTGAGGGTTGGAAACAGGCCTGCCTTAAACCCTGAAGAGTAGCTGTTACTCATCATAGACAATGCTGAGCTAAGTGGACACGGGGTTCTCTTTCTGGAATTTCACTTTCTTACTTTCAAAGCAGGAGGGATTGGATTTCATCTTCTTGGTCTATCTGCACCTACCACTCTGTATCCTGGAATTAGTACACTCTAGTCAGCCTTATTAAAGTGACATCAGCACTTGCAATTTTTGTTTGGCTCTTATCACCATTTTATCATCTGGTCCCCCTGGGTTGGCCCTTTTTCAGTCACCCTAGTTCTGGACTCAGGTACTCAGCGGAGGCATTTGACAGCCTCCCAAAACAACATACGCACCTGTAAAATTGTGATTTACGTGTCTTTCTGGCTGCTGGACATCCACATTGCATTTGGCTTACTAAGGATGTGACTGTGTATGGAACAGTCTTAGAGACACCCTTCCTCCCCAATCTACCTCATCCTCACACCATCAGTCCTACTTTACAGGTCTGCCCAAAGCTGCCGACTGTCAGAACAACTTCAGCAGCAGCAGCGATGGGCCCCATGCCACCAGCAGCATCCGTGGCCTTCCAGCGGCTGACAAGGACTAATTAGGAAATGAAACATTAGTTAAGTCGCTCTCAATTAGGGCCAGGATAACGTTTTCCTGGCAGCACTGGGGCGCTTTAACTGCTAGTCCCAGGATGACTGTGAGCACATCAGACTTGCTGAAGGAGCTTTAATGTTTAACATATGTTGGAGGATTACAGAAAACCTTTCAGCTGTGACATTTCTGTGTGCTCCCTGCTTTTTCTATCCCCTGCAGCAAGCACTGAATTGTGAGAGCTACAGCACAAGAAAGATGCTCAAAGCAATTGCCAACAAGACAAAAATCTCCACATTTTAATGGTTGCTTGTGACAAACAGCCCCCTCCTCAGCCCCCCATAAAAGCATGGAGGACACGAACAGTTTCTCTGGTTTAAAAGGAATCAGAAGCTTCAAACCAAAACCAATTTTAGATCTTTTTTCAGTTACCAAAGCATAAAAAATGTGGAGGTCAAGAGGGAGGTGGGTTGAAATTTCAACAAATAAAAACCAGATTTGTTTGGGAATCTCAAGGGGAGAGAAAGCAATAAGTCAAAACCTAATCTCCACCAAATCACAAAATGAAAGAAGAGAGGTTTAAAAGGGGCATGTTATCTTAGAGGAGAACGCTGGAGGAGGCTGCCACAAAAGCAATGTAAAGCGGCAGAGGTCTGCTGGAACAGGTAAGCCCTGTGCAGGGGATGTAATGGGGTTAGGGGAGGGGAGGGAGGTAGTTGTAGGGGCAGGGAGTAGGCAGAATGGGGCAGGGTGGGTAGGTCAGGTCCGGGAAGGGGGCAGGTTCAGAGACAGTGGCCCATGCCAAATCCACTCCCGTTTCCTGGGTCCGATCTGCCTACATGGATCAACTCTGACTTGCACCAGCGATGCCACTGGTACAGGTCTAAGTTGACCCATAAGGACTGCTGAGGCTTACCCTGGGCCAACATTACAAATGTCCCTTTACCCTGGGGAGACCTCCAGCAGTTGAACCCCCCCCAAGATGCAGCACAGCCCGTGCCGGTGCCACAGCATTGCCACACAGGAATTAAGTTAGGATTGGGCTGCCCATCTCACACACCACAAGATTAAATCTAAACAGTAATCTAACTAGCACAATATACTGTCTGCAAGTGAATACTTTTGGAGGAAGAACATAGCAACATAGCATGCCGTGATCTAATTTCAGCCTCATTGATCACCGACTGCTTCTGGAAATCAACTATGAGGTTTTCCCCCTTTTATCTCCCAGTCTCCCTCCTCTTTTGTCCCATGTTTATTTGTTTGCAATTATTTTTTTAGATTGTTAGCCTGCAGAATGATCCATTTATTTTATCTGAACACAGTAGCATAATTTTAATTGCTTTTTTACAGATTGATAATGATGATAATGGTGATGGTGCAGGAAGATCAGCAAGTGTATATGTCACTCTCCTATGGCCAGCTTATCCTATATGGCCAGCTTATCCATGAGGCCAACTGCGACCATCACCTTGGGCAGCAGGTTGGCAGGGCACATCCACCTCTATCTGACCACTTGCAGTCAGTGATCCTTTCCCCACACTCTGGCTTAGAAAAGGAAGAGGGTAGCAGAGCAGAAGAGAAAGCCCACCACTTCCCTATTCCCCATTCCTCTTTTTCTCCCTCTCCCTCTTTCTTTTCCAACAGTGCCCACTGGCACCACCTCAACATCCATGTTCAGTGGTCCTGCAGTAGAGCTGTGCAGAGGCTTTGTATCAAGGATTTGTATCCTTCATTTTTTCAGGGTACAGACTGTGCAGATAGATTATATATGTGCAGGGCCTCTGGGAAGAATTTTATCAGGGGGTACAAAATTTCTTTTGGGCACCTTCCCAAAGAGGGAGGGGATGAAACAGAGTGGGGAGTGGCAATGGAGGTGGGCAGAATGGGGGCAAGGCATGAAGGGGGCAACAGCCAGAATAGTCCTTGGAGCCCAATGCAGAGTCTTCCAATGCAGAGCAAGGGTCTGCCTGCCTGCTCATCATTGGTAACTGGATACAGTAACATGGAAACCAAACACACTCCTAAGTCTCCCTAAAAACTTTCAAATATAGAAAATCATTGCAGGAGATGAGTATCATTATATTTAGGCTCATATTAGAATGGAAAGTGTCCTGTGTGTACCAAACATACTTCAGCAGCAGCTGCAATCCCACAGCTGTGTCACTGAGCTCCTCTACACTCCTTCATGGTAAGCAGATCCACAAGCCAAAGAGCTACGGTAGCAGGTCAGTTTCCTCCCAGATGAGACACAGTTAATTCCTGGGCCTGGTGTGTATGGCTTGTGGCAGTAGTCGGTGCCATGTGCCCTTGGTAATGTCCCCAGTATTCCACATGGGCAGTGAATCTGCATGAGATTGGAAAATGTAGGATCCCAGGAAATTTCTGGGCCCCCTTCTTCGGATCCTGGGCCCCCTTTCTGACCCTGGGCCTGGGTACAAATTACCCCCTTTATCCCCCTCTCCTAGGCCCTGTATATGTGTATATAACTTGTATGCACCTACACTCCAAAATCAGGGGAATGCTCACAAGTTAGCAGGACCTAACCTTCATCATTCTCCATGGATTCATTCTCCCTAATATGACATCAGCACAGAGCTCTGCTTATTTCTGATTTATATGGAGCAGAGAATGACTGCCATTCATACCTTCCTGAGGTTCTACAACCAAAATGCCAAAAATATATTGATTGCATCAAGTGCATTTAAGATACATTCCTAAACAATCCTGAAAAAGGAAACAATATACTTTAAACAAGTTTAAGATTTCATAAAGGACCATCTCCCTCCATATGGATCTTCCCACCCTACAAGTGGAGAGCCCTTCTTGCACATTAAACCCCTGTGCAAAGTTCAGTTGACAGTGATTGATGAGATGAGAGATCCTTCTTCAAGTTGGCTCCCAAGATATGCAACTCCTTGCCACAGGAGATCTACTTGGCACCCAGCCTGTCCATTTCTCTACACTGGATTTTTAATTAGCTTTGTTATGAGTGTATCTGCTAGTTCTTCATCACTTTGCTGCTCTTAACTTTTTGTGCTTGATTTGTGGTACATTTTTATGATGTTGTTTTCTTTGCTTTTAGTTGTGAGCCACTTTTGAGCATTCCTATGATTGGAAAAGCCAGGTACAAATCTTAAATTATGTAATAAATGAATCTAACTCAGATCTTAACAAATCTTAAACTACGTAATAAATAATAAAACTCACAGCCCAGTCTTATCCAGGTCTCATGGTAATGGATTTCACAGTCTGCCACTGCAAGTCCCGAACGAACAGTGCAAAAGCTGTTCTGCAGTTTGGTGGGCCATAACTGCCAGCACAAACATCTGGAAGCCATGCATGGGAGAAAGCAGCCCACTGAGCCTCTGCTATACTCTGCTGTTGCCAGTTTGTTGATGGCAGGAGCGGACTGCGTTGGAAAGCGGACGAGGCTGGGATCTGTTCAGGAGTAGGAGGGGGAAGCAGTGTCCATGCATGCCAAGATCTTATTCCCCTTTCCCATCCCAGATTCACCCCAGGATGGCTTGTGTAGGTCTGAAAAGACCCACTAGAGACCAGGCAGCCTATAGAGAGGTAAGAAAGCTTTTTACTTACTTCTTCTGGTGCCCAGATGGCACACAGCATACAGCATGTGGTTCACTGGTGGCGCTGCACCTCTGGGCCATCGACTGGGCTGTCAGTTGATAATGTTTCATTGGACTGAGATTACAATACAAACTCAGAGACTTTGCTTCAAGCGTGGAAGTTCAAAAAACCACAGTAGATTTTGAATGCCACAAAACCATGTAGTTCACATTAAAACACACACACCCCAGAATCATGGTTTCCAGAAATGGATCCTGATTTGGCAAGTATATATTTTCTTTTGTGTCTGTTCCTATTAGACCAAACTGGCAGACACATAAAGAGAATGAAAAGGACTGAATGTGGTCTGTAACATTCCAAACAGGCAAATCTTTCCTGAGGATCAATTACAGAATAATGAGACAGGCATTTGTGTGTGTTTGTGTGTGTGTCCCCACACAAACATGCACAATATTTAACTAAATTTAACCAAATTTGTCCCAAAATAAAAATGCCAAGGGACAACCTCACCACAGGTGCCAGCTGATAAGTACATTATCCAGGAGGTTAAAAGTGTTCTCTAATACAGGAATAAATAAATTAGAAGAGGAAACCAGGGAGGGGGTCACTCTCAACTCCATTTTCCCCATTAATGATGCTCAATTAAGAACGAGTGAAAGTCTGCTCTCCTGCAATTGTTCAGGCATTTTAGCAGCTGCTCTCCTATCCTGAAACAGGCCTTTTCTGGTTTTAACAAGTATCATCTTTCTCTTTGTTAAATGAGGTTTGATTTACTTATTTATTTAGGACATTTATCTGATTTTGATCAGATGATCCTCAAGGCAGCTAAATATAAAGTGCAATATGAAATAATTTATTTTATTGTATTTTTAAGTATGTAAATAATGCAACATGCATTGAGAGCCAGTATGGCGCTGTAGCCAGAGTGTGAAGACTTGGACAGGAAGACATGGGTTCAAATTCCCCCACCTCCCGCCTCCCCGTCATGCCTCCTCCCCGCCCTTTCTCCACCCTCTGCCTGCCTCCCCCTTCCCCGGAATGGCTCATTCCTGCCCCCACATCATGCTGCGGCTCAGCCGTCCATGAGACTTCTGAGCAGCGGAGGACGGGCACCCGCCCAGCGCCAGCCCAGTGCCAGCCAGCACTGGTAAGCCTCGCAGGCCTGCCTTATGGCACGTTTGCGACAGTGCGTGCTGGTGGGAAACTGGCGTGCCGAGCTCAAGATTGGGCTCTTGTATAACTAAAAGTACAACTTCCTTAATTCCATAATGTTATTATGTCACAGCATGGAACCAATAAAGTGTTAGCAAGGTGACACCATGGGAGTTGACTCCGGGGTTGGATCCAGTGTTTGTGTTTGAGGGGGTATGAGCACTACCTTAACTCCAGAGCCCAGGTCAACCAGGTGGGTAGACCTAGGCTCTTGGTTGACCTCTGGCCTTTGGCCTGTTCAAACTTGGAGCCCAGATCTACCTACCAGGTAAACCTGGGCTCCCATTCTCTGGAGCCACCTCTTCCAGGTTGGGTACACTTGGGCTTCCATCCAGACTTGGAGCCCAGATCTACCTGCTGGGTAGACGGGTTTCCATTCTGACCTCCCTCCGGAGCCCTTTTGAAGACAGGTAGACCTGGGTCCTATCCTGGCTTGGAGCCCAGATCTAACTGCCGGGTAAACCTAGGCTCCCATTTCTATCACCAACTGGAGCCCTCTTCTAGGTTGGTAGACCTGGGCTCCTGTGTGGACTTAGAGACCAGATCTACCTGGTGGGTGGACCTGGGCTCCCATTCCGACTGGTGCTTAATTTCTCTGCCCATCCTGGTAGGCGCTGCTGACAAATTAATCTTCTCGTATGCGGGGGGGGGGGGATAACAAAAATTTATGGGCCCCAGATGTCAAATGACCTAGCTGCACCACTGACTTGGACTAATTACTATCTCTCAGCCTAATTTACATTACAAAGCTATTGTGATGATATAAAGAAAGGGAAGAGCCAAGCACACCACCCTGAGCTCCTTTGAGGAAGGGTAGCATTTAAATTAATAAATTAATCATTGAAGATTCTTTTCTTTTTTACTTTCCAAGTGACTCCAAATCTCACAAATTTACTTCCCAAAAAATTCCAGCTCATTGTGGAATAGATTTATTAATTACACACACACACACACACACACAGGGTGACCCAAAAGTAGGTGGGCAGTAAATGATAACATTTATTCCACCTACTGTCCACCTACTTTTGGGTCACCAAAAAGATATCTACATATGTAGATACACATTTAAAACAATAAAGTACAATAAAACTTGGGTCCCGATTAAAATCCATTCATAAAAAAGTGCTGCCCCCCCTGCCCCCCCGGTGTCAGCATAAAAAGACTTCCCTGAATAATAAGGTCTTAAGATCCTGCCTAAAGGATTTTAAAGAGGGAGCTGTTCTCAATTTCAGGTGGAGAGAATTTCACAGATGGGGTGCCACCACTGAGAAGGCCCTATTTCTTGCTGCCATCCCCCTCACCTCTGCTGATGGTGGCACAGTTAGAAGGGCCCCTCTGATGACCTGAGAGGACGGGTTGGATTGTATGGAAGGAGGCGGTCCCTCAAATATCTTGGACCTGAGCCGTATAGGGCTTTAACAGTCAAAACTAGCACTTTGAATTGAGCCTGGAAATGAACTGGCAGCCAGTGTAGTCACTGAAGCAGCGGCCCAACTGAGTCAAACCGATGAGCCCCAGAAACTACACAGGCAGCCGCATTTTGCACTAATTACAGTTTCCAGACAATCTTCAGAGGCAGCCACACCTTGCAGTGATCTAATCTGCATGAAGTAATCTAACCTGGGTCACCGAGTGCAGGTCTGAGTGACCCAGGTGTGGTCACAGCTGGCAAATCAGCCAAAGCTGAGCAAAGGCTCCCCTGGTCACAGCCGGCACCTGGGAATCCAGAAGCAGCTGCTGATCCAGGAGCACCCTCAAGCTGCGGACTTGCTCCTTCAGAGGGAGTACAACCCTGTTCAGAGCAGGACAATAGTCTAATACCCGAGTCTTGGACTTCTGGACTAGGAGAACATCTGTCTAATGAGGATTTAATTGCAGTTTGTTTGCCCACTTCCAGATCCTGACAGCCTCCAGATGATTCAGGACTTTGACTGCCTCCTCAGAATCAGGAGGGAAGGAGAGAAAGACCTGGGTGTCATCAGTATATTGATGGTGCCCTACCCCAAACCTCTGGATGACCTCTCCCAGTGAGTGCATGTAGACATTGAACAGCATGAGGGACGGAATTGAACCTTGCAGCATCCCACCCCTAAGAGCCAAGATGCCAAACAAGCCTTCCCCAGCACCACCTTCTAGGATCTGTCTGCCAGGAAGGAGCAGAACCACTGCAGAACAGTACTTCCAAGCCCCAACCTAGCCAGTCGACCCAGAAGGACACCATGGTCAATGGTGTCAAAGGCAGCTGAGAGGTCCAGCAGGACTAACAGGGACACACTCCCCTTGTTCATTCCCCAGGGCAGGTCATGCACCAAAGCAGTCTCTGTCCCAAACCCTGGGCTGAAGCCAGACTGGAACAGATCTGAATAATCAGCTTCCTCCAGGAACCTCTGGAGCTAGGATGCCACCACCCGCTTGATCACCTTGCTTAAAAATGGAATATTTGAGACTGGCTGGAAGTTGTCCAAATTAGTGGGATCCAGGGAGTGCCCCCTTTCTTTAGGAGGGGGCAAGAATCACTGCCTGCTTCAAGTTTGGCGGCAACACCCCCTCTCTCAGAGAAGAATTTACCTCCTTGTTCACTTGGCCAGCCTGAGTGGTCTGCTTTTTGCTCTGCTGTTATCCATCTATCCAAAACAAACCCTGTTCTGTGAGCATAATGAATAGTTCTAATCTCACTTCCAGATCATTGGGATTACCGACTTCACACCTTAATGAAGAATCCTTCTCCCTCTTCCCTCTTTCCCATGACCTGCTGTTTAAAGTATTATATTTAGGAATGATTAGAAAGGAATGAAAAAAGCACTCATTATTAGCACTCATGGAAAAAGCAGTTCAAATGGAGGTGGAAGGTTCCAACTTTATTTTTATTTTAGTTTTTAAAAAAATCCCTGCTACAGTATGTTATGTTGCCTGGAGCCAACCATGTATAAATTAATTAAATAAATAAATGAGCAGTGCTATTGAAAGGTTAACTCTTTTTATTTCCCATGATGACTAGATACCAATCCATCACTGGAGGCACTTTCAACCACAGCCACTTATTCAAACAAATAAATTGGTTTTAGTTGAAGCATGGCTAATGGGAACTGTAAATTAGCTCACTCAAGAATAGCCACAAAGCCTGCCAGATGGGACACTGAGAAAGAAATGAACATGTGTGTCATCATGTACGGAAATCACATCAGGAGGCCAGCTGCAGTTGCAAAGAGATAAAGCACGCCACTAATTGTCCAAAGGCACTATATTCTACTGGAACTTGGTTTTAGAGAATTTTTTTTTAATGCTTTCCACAATTTTGTACAGAGCAAGGGAATGGAGTGACATTATTTCAGTTTCCACAAACCAGCCAAGACCTTAGATCCTCATATTGAGGTCCTCAAAGAGTTCATGGAAGAAAGGCAGCTCCTACAGGGAGACCAGCTCACCAGAATCAATCCACCAACCCATGACATGAGCCAAGCATGGAGGCTTGAGAAGATACCCCTGCACAGCTGGTGGAGAGCTCAGTATCAGGAAAAATGAAGAGTATGGGGCTCTCAGAGAAGATCAGAAGAAGGGAAAGAGAAGAAGATTAGCTGTAGTTGGTCCAGACGGTAAGAAAGGCATATTTCTGTGTTTCATTTGATGCATTTCATATATGCATAACACTACTTACAAAAACATGATGGGAAGCTTCACATCAAATAAAGCATTGATGGAGGGATGGCTTGTTCACACTGCTCTCATTTTGGAGACTGGCAGCCCAATCCTATCCACGCTTTCCTGGGAGTAAGTCGCATTGACTCTAATGGGACTTACTTCTGAGTAGACATGCATAGGATTGGGCTGTAAGTGTCCTGACTTAAAGGCAGTGGTTCTTCATTTTTCCACAAAAATGACAAGTGTTAGAAAAATCAAAGTTTTTTGGCTTCTGACACAGCATAAGAACATAAGAAGAGCCCCTCTGGATCAGGCCATAGGCTCATCTGGTCCAGCTTCCTGAATCTCACAGTGGCCCACCAAATGCCCCAGGGAGCACACAAGACAGCAAGAGACCTGAATCCTGGTGCCCTTGCTTGCATCTGGCATTTGACTTAACCCATTTCTAAAATCAGGAGGTTGCACATACACATCACGGCTTGTAACCCCTGATGGACTTTTCCTGCAGAAATTTGTCCGTGCTAGGCCAGGTGGTATCCTTGTCACCAAAGAACAAACACAAATTCATATTATGATCAGTGGCAGAGGTAGCTAGAGGGGGTGCAAAGCACTAAGATGTACAGGGAACCTCACTGTAGCATGCAAGGAGCCCCTCCCCTTTGTACACCTTCGTTTTGCTCCCACTGCCTGGAAGGGCTCTGAAGGGAAGGGCCCTTTGCATGCTGCAGTGAGACTCCCTGCAAAGTTTTGTGCCCTCTCAAGCTGTGGTACACTTTTTTTTGGGGGGGGGGGGCATTTCAGAGCCAACCCTCACTTCATGCAACATTGGGGTAGTGATTCTGGCATTGAGCTTAGATATGGAAGACCCAGGTTCAAATCAAGGTTCAAAGCTCAGCCATTAAACTTCCTGGGTGACCCTGAGCCAGTTACTACCTCTCAGCCTAATCTAACTCACAGGGATTGGGTTGTTGTGAGGACAAAAGGAGGGAAGGAGCCAGGAACACCACCCTGAGCACCTTGGAGGAAGGCACACCTTCCAGCTATGTTGCTGGCTGAAATTATCTAATTTGGCATTCTTCAGTCTCGGAAGACTATGGTGTCACGCTCTGAATGGTGGTTCTGGAACAGAGTGTCCTCTCCAGTGCGTGAAGCCTGGGTAAAGTAGGTATGGAGGATAGGCTGTTACCCATGCAGCAAATCCCCCCTCTCCACGTCGCTTAAATGGTCCAATGGAAAGGCAGAGGCCAATACGGTTGGTTCCAGCGGCGTCGCAGGAGTTGCCAGAACGTGACTGTGTTCAGCCATGAACTGCCTCAGGGACTCCGGCTCCGGATTTTGCCTCGAGGTTGACTCCTGAAGCCTTTCCCATAACTGGATGTAGCCACAAGGCAGTGGAGGTTTGGGATCAGAGTTTTCCTTCTCTCAGATGAGCTGCCTTCCCAGGCTGACGAGTCCCATCTACAGTGGGACTATCCCATATACAGTGGCTGTTACACATTAACATAACAATGAACACATTATTGCCCAAATAAATATCCAATCTTGTTTTGAATCCTATTAACCATTTAACTTCAGCTACATCTTATAGCAGTGAATACCACAGCATTATAAATTGTATAAAAGAGAATATTTCCTTCACACCATTGCATTTTTCATTATCAATTAATTAAATCAGAAATGTTAAAATTCTGATTTAATTGATTGCCCCCATTTCTGTTCTGCTAAGAGAAAAGAAAAGCTGGTGATTGACCTTCTCGATTCTATTCATTAATTTCACACCTCTATCACGTCCTCTCTTATTTGTCTCTGCTGAAGTAAATACAACTAATCTTTTTAATCTCGCTTTATGAGGAAGCCTTTTAAAGACTCTAATCATCTCTGTTGTCCTTTGCTGGGTTATTTCTATTTTTACTGTCTATCCTTTTGGGGACGAGGGTGACCAGAATCTAGCACAGTGTACAAAATATATTCCTCATTCATATATTTATGAATGGATAGCCCCACAATCCTTCTTTTCCCCATGCACCAACTCTGTGTTTTGCAAATGCGCCCTAAGTGTAAGGTAAGTGTGGGCCAGGCAGCGCAGAGGCTGGGAGAGAGTGGAGGGAAGGTGGAATGGAGGCAGGAAGGGGTGTTTTGGGGGTGAACAGGATGTGAATCAGGCCCAAGAGAGGGGTGGTGGAGGCACACACCATATCCTAACACCCAGTCCCAGCCTGGGCAGCCCTACATGGGCTTCCCAGATTGGTGCCAGCTATGTAGTTGGTGCAGATTCAAGAAACCCCACAGGGCTGCCTGAGGCTTTACTCGGCATAAGGGGAAATATATGCCCTTACACCAACGTGACTTCCAGCTGCCTCCTAAGCTGCTTTGAATGCAGAGAGACCATGGGGCCTGGCTGCGCCAGCGAAGCATAGAGTTGGGCTGTTACTAATCTATACATTTTATAATATAAAAAAAAATCTATCAAGGCTGCATTGTGTATTTCCTGTGGTTTAGCACTTACTGCAATGGGACTAAGTTCTACTTTGGATCTGAACTGAAGTGGGTTCCTGAATTTTACAATCCCCTGATTTAGGATATAAACTTGTCCAGCTTGTTATAGTCTTTCGAACAGAGTGTCATTTCCCCAAGAACTTCCTCTTCGGTTCAGAATGTAGCTGTAGTCCACACGACTACACAGACACACGACTGGCTTGGCTGGGCTGGGGCTTTTACTAGTCACTGGTCATATGAGGCTAGGGAGAGGGTATATAAAGGGAGCATATAAAGAGATTCTGACTAAACATTACCAAGCTTCATCAGGCAAGCTCAGAGACTGCACGACTCTTGTTCCCAAGGCTCAGGAAATTCACTGAGCTGTGCACTGTCAGTAATGCATGGGCAGCACAGTTCCCTGAATCCTTAAAAAAAAAAAAAATTGCCTTTGAGAACTTTTGCACAGCCCTGCCTGAGCTGTGCCTCCAATTCAAGGGCGAAACTACACACTGATGCATCGTTAATTAATAGGGTTAACACAGGGGACTGGAAGTGTCCCTTTTTATCATCACACACACATAAAAACAACAAGTGTCTGAGGTCCCTGGCGTATAGCATGGTGTTTTGTTTTTTTAAAATACTCTCTCCCCCTTGCCATAAAGTCCTACCCAAAGTGGCTCCTTTTCTCTGAAGTGAATTACTGTAGCAAATGCCTAAGTGGGAGGATTTTTGTTGAGAAAATGATGTAGAGAGGGCTATGGTCGCAAGCTAGATTGGACCCTCTGCTGTTTGTTTTTTCTTAATTAACTAAAGAAGGGTTCAGTCCATCACCTCTGTTAAGCCTATCAGTGACAATGAGATTTATACAATATCTGGTTTGGTTCCAAGACTTCAACAAAATATTGTTGGAACATTAAAAACTCATAAATATGAACGTGCTTTTCAAAAATAACAGAAATAAACACAAACCTGAACATCCTGTGGTTAGCTCCACATTATTATTAGAGTCAGTTCTCTTGATTGTTGCTTGCAAAGAGGTGCTTGCCCTCCCCCCTATGGATCAAAAATCCCCTCTTGTTCCTGAGTATGTTTGCTTTGAGTGGGTTGGTGTTGGTTAATCTTCCAAGCCAGTGTTTCTCAAACAGTAATAGGGGTACCAGCAGTAGTATGTGAGGTGGTATCTGGTGGTACTCGTGGGACTTGTGGACCCCAATGCCTGGCAGCAAGACCAGGAATGCAACACAACTAACAGCGGTGGGAGGCTCTCAAGCAATCTTTTCCATATCAAACATGCTGTCCCGTTCACCATGAGCCACTTCAGTCTAGAAAAGAGGCGCCTGAGGGGGGACATGATTGAGACATACAAAATCATGCAGGGGATGGACAGAGTGGATAGAGAGACGCTCTTTTCCCTCTTGCATAACACCAGAACCAGGGGACATCCACAAAAGTTGAGTGTTGGGAGAGTTAGGGCAGACGGAAGAAAATATTTCTTTACGCAGCGTGTAATTAGTTTGTGGAACTCTTTGCCACAAGTAGTAGTTATGGCATCTTGCCTGGATGCCTTTAAGAGGGGATTGGACAAATTTCTGGAGCAAAAGTTCATTACGGGTTACAAGCCATAGTAGGTATGTGCAAGCTCTTGGTTTTAGAGGCAGGCTGCCTCTGATTGCCAGATGCAGGGGAGGGCACCAGGCTGTTGCCTTGTGTGCTCCCTGGGGCATTTGGTGGGCCATGTGAGATACAGGAAGCTGGACTAGATGGGCTGGATCCAGTGGGGCTCTTCTTATGTTCTTATATCTGGCCTCCCAACCCAGAAGTAATAATAATAATAATAATAATAATAATAATAATAATAATAATAATAATAATAATAATAATAATAATAACAACAACAGGTATTTATATACCGCCTTTCTTGGTCTTTATCCAAGACTTTATTCAAGGCGGTTTACATAGGCAGGCTTTATTAAATCCCTATTAAATAGGGATTTTTACAATTTCAAAGAAGGTTCTTTCTTTCAAGAACGACTACATTCAAGGTGTTTCGTTCTGATCTGGCTTCACATTCTGGCCTCCATCCTCCCACGCTCAGAGCAGATGGAATAGCTTGGCTTCAGCTTGTCAGCTGCTCCAAGGTCGCACGGTGCTGGTGGCCTCGAACTGGCGACCTTGTGGATGTTATCTTCAGGCAGACGGAGGCTCTACCCTCTAGACCAGACCTCCTGCCCTGATAATGATGTCATTGCCAGTTACTTCCTGTAGTACTTTGAATAGGTAGACCATGTGAAGTGGTATGGCAGAGAACAAATGTTGAGAAACACTGTTCCAGGAAATGTCTTTCTTCACCACGGTGCTGGGAACAACATTTATTGGGGGCAATATGGGACGTGCACCAATGACATGTACAAACACTACCCTAAGATGAAAGAGTTCTCAGTATACAGATGAGCTTTGTCAAGCTGCTCAGATAGTCTGTAAATACGGATTTCAAACTGAGCTGAATGAAGTCAAGCTATCACTATTGAATTGTGGTGTGCTTGGCAAAATCACTGGCCACTAATACCCCAATTTGTGTGTGTGGGGGGGGGGGGGGAAGGAGAAAGATTAATTCTTGACTTAGAAGAAAGGCACCATTTAGGTAAGATAAACAAATACAAATCCAACTGTTTTCAATCAAAAATGCTTTCTGAATATCCCACTCTCCTACTGAAATCAATGAGTTGTAAAAGTGCTTAGCTTTAGCAAAGACATGCAATTCAGTACTGCAATTTCTCAATGCTCAAATTTTGGGAACAAATGTAGAGGACCTTTAATGAAATCAACAAGTCCCACCTTCTCTTCCATCTGTTTTAGCCAAATCTTGCCCCCATAACCTTTTAATTAGAACTGGAGAACATTCACAAAAAGTAAGGAGACAGGGCCCCTCTGCTTCCCCTAATTCAAGCACTACACCTTTCTCATGGTTGCAAAGAACAATATGAGGAAGCACTTGAGCTCTTACAACATACTTAACTTCCTGCCACATGTACACTATACACAAATTTATGACCTCCCATCAGTAAAAAGAAGCAGAGTGCCAACTGAAAATTGTAGCTGATTTTGAAAGCACATTTTTAAAAAAATGCAATCAATGTTTTTCTTTCCTGACTTTCAAATGTGGGTGCGCTCTGGATGTTTCACTTTCGAAAATAAAAGCTGATAACCAAAAATGCTTGGTTTCCAGCCAGGGGAAAAAAAAAAATCTAGTACTGACAAGCCTTGGTTTCATTTATCACAACTTGCTTCTCTTTTTTAGAAAATGGAAAGATTTTTATCAGAATGGAAATCTTTCATGATTTTTTATTTGGAGAAATGATTGTTTGAAAAAAGGAAACTGTTTCCATTACAAAACTTTTGATAGACTCATTGTGGATGGGCTCAGTTAAGTAGCAATACACTTAGAAAGAAGCAATACATTTAGCAGGAAGCCCGAAAGGATAATCAATCTAGTGGTTGGTTTATCAGATGAGAGTGCTAGTCCTGTGTGCATTTATGGGGGTTAGCACGCCTATTCAGTATTTTTCTCATGATGTCTTACCCAGCCCCCATGAAATTGAACAACTCTGTGATCAATGTATGCATCTTAGCTTACTCAGCTCACAAATACCTTGTTAACAATAACCCTACTAATCATTCTAAGAACTGTTTCCTACCCCACTTATCCACTCTATACTGTGCATAAGTGAAAGCGAAGATTGTTGTTTATAACCGTGTAACACACACACACACACACACACACACACACACGGGGGGGGGGGGAGAGAGAGAGAGAGAGAAAATATCTTTGTTTCCATCAGACAATGTAGTTTAGTATTTCCACTATTTTTTCCAAGGGCATGATAGAAACAAGTCCTTTACATACACTAATTGCACAGGGAAAGCATATGCTTAGATGATGGGTGGCATGTTTCTCTCCTGACCCCTGCACATCCATTTCCACAAGATTAACATTTTGTAAAGGGGTAGAAAAGTAGATCATCATCAATAAAGGCTCCAATTGTTACACACAGCCACTGCACAGTCAAAACCTGAAAGCTCAATGCGCATCAAACAGTGCAAGATTAGCAGCCCAAGCCTATTCAGGGCAAGCCCAGAGCATGCAGTGACACTGTGCACTACCTGTTATGGTCCAATGGGGACCAGGCAGCCCAGGAGAGATAAATACTGTAATGAACAAGTTTACTTGTCTCTCCATAGGCTGTCTGGTCTCTAATGGGTCTCCTCAGACTTACTCCAACTCCAGCAACTGGGGACAGGCCTGGGTAATCTCATTGCGGTGGCTGGGGCCTACCCTGGGGCAAGAAGACAAATGTTCCCTTACCCCTGAGGTTCTCAAACAGGGGCGTCGTGACGCCCCTACCTGAGAGCCTCAGCCCTTAAGGAGTGGAGGAAGGAGGAATCCCCAGGATCATGTCATTAACAAGGGTGAAGGGGGATTTTTTACTTACAGGGGGCTGCCGCAAGGTCCAGGAGGTGCAGAGAGCACCCTGGAAGTGGTTTCTGATAGCTTATTTTTAGTATTCTAAGACTTGGGGAGCCCTGCAGAGGGTCCGTGGGGCTCCCCGCACCTCCTGGATCTTGTGGCAGCCACCTGTACGTAAAAAACCTCCCCTTCACTCCCGTTAGTGATGCAATCCAGGGAATTGAGTCGCTGCCTTCACCCTCCCACCCCTGCAAAGACTCACCTAAGGCGTTTTACTCCCCAGAAGTTTGGGAACCTCTGCCTTACTCCGCAGAGACCTCAAACAGCTGAAATCCCCCCATAGAAAGCAGTAAAAGCCATACCGGCGCCGCTGCATCAGTGCAGGGTTGGACAGGGCTGCCTGTGTTATATAAGAGATTGACTGAGGGCATGACTTAACTAGGCATGACTTAAACCCATTGTTGATATGTAGGTTGTGGGGTGTGTATGCCTTTAAAAGGCAACTGCTTTTTCAAGGTATTTACTTGAACCTTCTACCTGTGCACCAAGTGCAATGCTCAAGGATAACATTCCTAACATTACATGGAAGAGAGATCTTGATGTGCCCTATTGTATGTATGGGGACGCATGTTTGCTGACCAATACTTTTCAGGATATTTTTCTGCTGAAATTCCACTGACATTCCTGAGATGCGGTTTTCAGCTCTTGTGCACTTGGGCATCTTGCGCAAGTCCTACTCTTTGAATAGAACCTTTAAGAGGAAAGGCTCCTGGTGGAATGTGTCAAGGGAATTTTAAGTGAACATTTGCCTAGAAGTGCCTGCTGGGAGCTGAAAAACACAAGCATTTAGACTGAAGACTTGGCTGAAAGAAATGTCCTCTTGGGAAGCGACAGAAACATTGCCATGGGATTTATGTGTTCACTGCACCCACAAGGTTGAACTCTGAACTGCAGCAGCTTGCCCAGAATAGCTTGTGAGCCATCTGAAGAGCAAGTGGGGAACAACAAAATCACAGAGTGAATCATTTGTGTCTGAGAGCAGTGAGAAGAAGACAGCTAGTGAGCAGAGCAATCTGCGGGTCAAACTAGATGTTACATTAAGTCCATCATTAACGCTGATGGGCTTAACGTTTCTTTGGCAAAATGGCAGTCTCAGAGGTTGTTGGAGAGTGTTCATGTTCTAGGGCCAATGGAAGCTGTTTTCCTTGTCAAACTGCAAGAGAGTTGAATACAGGTCTGGACTGTGGTGGAGGCAAAAAAAATTAGAGCTGTTATTTTTTAAAGAAAAGTTAAATGTGTCAGCACTAATGACAAGCTTCTAATATAACATGCAGTGGCCCTAATGAATGCTTTCCTCATTATTCCCTCAGGCAGAGCAAGAAAACGAGAGATAATATGGACGGGAAAGGGAATGTGCGGTTTCAGTCTGGTATAGGGAACTGAAATGTTGATGGGCTTCCCATGGAAGTAGATTAATGTATTTATTTAAAAAGATTTATATCCCACTTCACTCTCAAAGATATTCAAGGCAGTGACCAACATAATAATACAATCGTTTTTAAAACAATGCAAAACATGATAAACAACCTAGAAGAGATAATGGAGACAAACTCTACTAAAGATAAACAAGAAAGGCCTGGCTAAATAAATGTGTTTGTAAGGAATGGCGAAAATGAAAAGAAAAAAAAAGAAAGGAGAACAACCTCCAGGGGGTACAATCTTCTTTTCTACACACACACCCTGAGCACACTTCAGAGACTCACGGGATATGCGAAAGGGCTGTCAGTTATGGACGTGCCCCCTGTTGCATCCTGGGGCACAGGCTCACGATGCTGCCACCCCCTCCGCATCACACCATACTTCCCTGCCCAGCACAAAAGAGCTTCATGCAGCATTCAGAATCGCTTGGAAAGCGTTCTGAGGCTTCTGACCCAGTCTTAAACAGTACTTCCAGGAAACAGGAAATACTGCTTAAAACTGCATCAGAAGCCTCAGAAGGCTTTCCAAGAGATCCTGAGCACTGTGCAGGGCTTCACCTGCCTCCAGAACAGCTCCGAAGGGCAGGCAGAGGTGGCGCGGCAGGCAGTGCAGTGGTGTTGCACACTGCAAGGCCCATGGACACTGCGCCCAGGGCTTTTGTCCCCCATCCCCACTCCAGGACCACCACTGAAGGCCTCTCTCTGGAAGACTTGGGGAATTGATAGACTTATGAATTTCATTGACTGTTGGGGCCCCTCCCAGATGTCCTGACCCCCGACTTACCCTGGAGCAGGCACCCCATGCCCAGGGTAGGGAGGCTTCCCTGCCCTTGAAGGGGACAAACCAGGTTGGCTCACCCCAACCAGCCAGAGGGGGCTAGCAAGGCAAACAAGGAACACTTCAGGAAACAAGCCAGGAACAGGAAAGTCCTTTTCTGCCCCACCTGGAGGAAGGGGAGGGGCCAAAGGGGGCGAGCTTGCTCCATAAAATAGGGAGGCCAGGGATGAGAGGCAGTCAGTGTGAAGCAGGGAGCTGTGAGGTAAACAGCTCCTGCTCCTAGGCCAGGTTTGGTAGCTCTGCTAGGGAGGAGGACAAGGGTGCTGGAATCCCTTCAGCCAATCTGAGGCCTCCCTGGGGGTGGAACAAGCCTGCTCCAGGCCCCTCCAGGGCAGGGACCCTATATTGACCATCATAATTGTTTCAGGTTTCATTTCACCTGTTCATTCTGCCTCCGTGTGGCTCCTTCTCCTGGGTTTATCTGGGCTCTGGGATGCCTGGGCAGTTGTGTCTCCCAGATGTCCTGTTGCATGACCTTCTAGGATACCTGACAACAGACACAACTGCCCAGAGCATCCTAGAGGCCAGATCTACCCAGAAGAGGAGCCACGCGGAGATGAAACGAAAAGCTGCAGTCTGGACAGGGACTGCATTTTCTGAACACAGTGGTTGCGACTTTGGGTGCTGCTGCTCTAGGTTTCTCTGTTCCACAAGCACTAGGAACCTCTGACCACTCAGAAGATGAGTAATACTGGAAACTGTGAGTAAAGTATTTCTTTACTAGTAAAGTACTTGACTAGACCAGGGGTCTCCAAACCCCGGCCTGGGGGCCAGATGTGGCCCGCGGCAAGCCTGTATCGGGCCCACAGCCAGCCTCTTGTCCCCTGAAAGCCTCTAGCCCACTCAACTGAACATGACCAGAGCTGTGCTCTGGTTATGTCTGGAGGGTGTTCTGAGGGCCAGAGAAGTTGAATGAATGAACCCATCCATTCATTTATTCATGCATCTAAGTTCCAGTTCTAATTTATTTATTTAAATTTTATATTTAAATATTTTTCGGCCCTCAACACCACATTAGATATTTGATACAGCCCTCTGGCCAAAAAGTTTGGAGACCCCTGGACTAGACCCCACTAACTTCACTTCTAAAGGCTGATGGATTGACTACATTGTTTTAAGTTGGCCATTTTGTATTTATTATATGAGTTTGACCTAAAAATACTTATATATATAAAGAAGCTTCATAGGAAAATAGATCCTACAGATCAGACCTCCAGTTAGGGAGATGACATCTCCTCTGGTTAACTTTTATGTAGCTAGGGGCCTGATTCTAACCAACTTTTCAGCACTGACCTAATGGCAATGCAGCCCTGAAATAAGGGAAAAAAACATTCCCTTACCTTGAGGAGCCTCCATGATTGCCCCCCAACTACAGGATGCAATACATGCCCCATTGGCAGAGTTAGGTCAGAGCTGGAAAGTTGGTTAGGATTTAGACCTAGATCACTTTCAGAGATGGAAAAGTAAAATACTGTACCCAGTTTCAGTGCTTAATATAAGGCAGGCAAGCCAGAATCTGATTCAGAAGCAGAAGATGGGGAAAGGAGCTTATGGGCCCCATTTTATGTATTAGTTGAAGCAGTTTTTTTCTGCACATGGAATTTGATTAAAGAAGTGATTGTTACTCTTTATGTTACTCTATCACCATGGCATCACCATGTCCACATGCATTTGGAGCTACCACACAGGTTGTCAATGCAAACATACTCTCAGAATCTATATATAAACAAATGAGCTGACTGACTCATCAACTCCCAACCCAAAACCCTGGACCTAGAAACATGAAATTTGAAGAGTATATTCCTTCCATGATGTAAGAACCCACTAAGAAGGGATTTTTAGAAATCTGACTCCTAAGGGGGTGAAAAGGGATAAAATGTGTTTTCAGGGATTGTTCAATATCTCTTGGGCTTGATGAGATATTGATTTTGCTTACAAAGGTTACCCATACAGATACTTAAAAAACATAATTCAGGATTTCACCCTAATCAACCCCTAAAAGGGCAAATCTAAGTTCAGGAATGAATGAACCCTTCCTATTACTTAGGCCTGGCTGGCTTTTCCCCCTATGCTACTGAGAGACGATTGTAGTCTACATTGCAACTGAGACCAGGCCAGCCCTTTTAACTTTACCCTTTTTAAGTGGGTATGGCAAGGGGTAGTAACAATAAAATTACAGAAAAATAACAGTCATTTTCGTGTTTACTCTGAACAGTAAAATGAAGTGTATTTCTGGTTCAATGCAAAGTTCTGCTTCCCAATATTTTGACAAGCCTTTCTCCTGATAACTTATGATATTGCCAACACTTGCTCTGCTTATCCTTGTGTTCCAGTGACAGGAGAGTTGGGCCACTGGTTCAAGAGTTGTGTGATGATATTTTTTTCACTACCATCTTCTCTTTATTTCTTCATCAAATGTTCTATTTCAAATTTTACTTCATCATTTTTCTGCATCAATACATTTCACTTCATTCATACTACATATACGTTTTCTTAATTTGTTTTCCTTTACTTTTGTGAATACCTTCACGAAGCATGGGTATTATGCTATTATAGCATAAAACCAATTCAAGATACAAAAATAATTTATTAAACAAAAAAATTTGATGGAACCATGACAGTCAATAATTATAGGGTGTTGCCTGACATAGGGTAGTTGTGCTAAATTTCAGTTGTCATTGCAATCAAAGGAAAGTTTATCGGAGTCAAAATGGATTTAAGTAGTTAAATAACATAGTAGAGCACAGGTATCACACTAGTATCTTCATATATAACAATAAAGTCTTTCACTATGAGTCAGTGTTTTATGAGTCCTGCTTATCTATTTTTTTTTTATCCTGATCATATTTTGCCTGAGATGAAGTAGTCATATTGTGTTTTTGGGTGTCACTATCAAAGAAGCTTTGGGGACATTTTAGGTGGTACTCCTGCTACAATTGGAGTTGGTGGTAGAACTCTGACATGACACCTTACAGATACATTGGATCCATGCCAAAAACTAACTTCAGCCCATCATCAGCAAAGTGATTGTGAGAATCTAGACTACATGCTCAACAGGACACCTGGACGTGAGTTCCTTCAGGGCTGACTAAGGAAACATACTTTCCTTGAAGCTAATGTGGTTTAACTTGCCTTGAAAGCAGCACACATGCTTAATAGAAATGACAGTGGTAGTCAAGCAACCATTTAGCTGCTGTTCTCTTGGGGAAAGCACAACCTATTGATCTCAGGGTTAAAAAAGACAAAAAGCTGTATGGATGTTCCAAGGGCGTGCGTCCACTCGTAATAATAGCTCAAAACGCTAGGCTTACTTTCCAAAATCTTGAAAAAAGAGCAGCAAGCACAGGGTGAGTCAAAATAAGGAAAGCTTAAAATGGATTCTGAAACTGTCTTGTGTGGGAAATGAATGCAGTGAGGTCAAGGTTTGGAGAGGCAACAGGTGCTCAGGCCAAAGCCCTGTAGGCTACAGGATGAATTTCATTATCGAGCAATTAACACATTAGGGTTGCTCAGGAACAAAAGGACTTTAAAAAAAAATGAAGAGCACAAGGCAAAGCCTGGTAACTCTTCTCAGCAGTTATGTGGAGGTAGGTGATGCAGTTAGATGAAGCAGCCATCTGCAGTACTCCTATACCTTCTAGAAAGAGGTTAACTTGCAGTGTTGATAATGAATGTTTACAATTGGCAATTGAGGATCCATTGTCAAAAGTCCAGTGATATTCACAACTGGCATATCTGTACAATACACATCCTTGCTATGAACTGTATGCACAGAGCTAGTCCTCAAATAAAGATTGCATCCGGTTGCACCTGTCTCACCAACACAGCAAGGTGACACATTTCATCATGGTGCTTTCAATTACCACTTGCTTGTCTTGGATGCATGGAACTGTTCTGTATGAAGTTGTCCTGTGGGTAGTTCACTTGGGCAACTTTATCTAGCACTGGGATACACCTTGGGAACTCTCGCATGGGTTGGCTATCACCTTTACATTATTATGTCATTCCTCACATGCACTCTTATAAATTCAGCCCAAAGAAACAAAACTATCTTTGTCAAAATTTCCCTATGATCCTGCTGTTGACTTAAGTAGTTCTTCAGTGAAAATACTCTTATGAATTTTCATTCTGAATCAACACAAAAAAAGCTGTGACAGCTTTATTAAGCATATTACATACTGAACAGCTCTAATCAGACCTTTGGACCATGTGCCCAGTGCTGTCTACTCTGACTAGCTGTTCTCTAAGGCATCAGGACAGAAGTCTTTTTCTGTTTTAACTGGAGATGCTAGAATGGAATCAGGGACCATTTAAGCTATGACACTGACAGATGGCATTTAAGCCAAGCATGAAGACAAGAGTGGAAATGAGAGTCCATGCAGCCCTTAACAAGCATATACTGTACTGGTGTCCAGTTCTTTCTAACACAGTTTCCTTAAGAACTGGCTCCTTACGTGCTACAGGTCACAGAAGTTTACAGAATATTGACAGGGATGTCAGTGCCCCACCTCCTGCTCGAGATTTTGAATGCAATCACACACTTCCATTGATCTTCACAGACAGTACAAGGATGTGCAACTCCAGGACACCTAACAAAGGACACCGCAGTTCAGAACACACGTCTCTCCGTAGGTTGGACATCAGACACTGTATTAATCCCCACACCTTCTTGGGAAATGAAAGTCCTTGACTCCGGCAAGAATGTTACTGGCAAAGTTCCCAATACTGTCAAGTAACCTACCAACAGCCACCTCACTGTTTCATGTATGCATGTCTTAGCTCACTCTCTGCATCTTTCTAAGGTCATTACACCATAATTCAATAACGCATTTCCCTCTCAGTATGCACAGACCCAAAAATAGCACTATAGCTTCAATCTGAGGCATGAGCGGACAATGCAAACCCAAACAGAACAGAAATGAGCTCAAGTACTTATAAAGAACTTCAGTGAGGGATACAAAGGTCGGTGGTGACCCTGGGCGATGTCATGCCCAGGGCCACAACTGCAGAGTGTGCCCCCCCCAAGGGTGGTGCCGCCCCCCCTCCCACTACCTGGGTGCTCCAGAGCCTTGCACAATGGAAAACCGAAAGCACTGTTTAAAGGGCCCTCCAGAGGCTCAGAAGGCTTTCCAAGGGTTCTTGGATACCACGCAACACTTCACCATCTGGCACCATGTGGTCCCCTGGTTTTAATGCAAGGGATACCACTGACAGGTGTCCATCTGATGTCCAGGGCTGCCTTGCACAAATGTTTGTTTATTCATTTACAGCATTTGTGCTCTGCCCTTCAGTGGACAAAGCTCCAGGCTGGCTTACATAAAATCATGGGAAACCTGTAAAACAGAAAAAGGGGGTGGGCCTAGAGATGTGCCTTGTTTCCTCCTCCTCCTTATAGCGGAGTGTTTCTATGGCCACTGTGAAGGAGGGACACAGTCTAAGCTTAAAGTTGGTGGTGGTATTAGTGGTTCTTTGCCTTGCTGATTTACTTTCTTCTTCTCTCCACTGAGCAGCTGATGGCCCTATGACCATTGCAAGGTACTGGCATCACTAGGGGGTGTGGGCTGCACCGGGTGACATGAACAGGGGAGTGACACCACTACTCACCAAAATTTTTTAAATCTTCTTATTTTTTTAATAATACCATCATGTTATACATCATTCAATGTGTTAGAATGCAATGAAACAAACAGCATTGAAATATCTCTTTTCTATCAAAAGTTATAGCCAAAAAACCAGCAGGTATGGGCCATGGTGTATCACCACTCCCACCACCTGGGGTGTTACCCTGCTCATTGCATGAGAGGAGGTCTATAATAGGGGTGACCTCTCATACCGGATAATGCAAACTATAGTGATGCCACTATTGCAAGGAGAGAGAGTCACAATCCCCTCCTCCCAGTAAAGCCTGTTGCCACCCAGTTTGAATGCCAGTGGCTTTGCCAAAGGAGTGTCATCATAGTCTGGTATACATCTGAATCTGCATTTTCCACTCCTGCCTCTATTGGCTTTCTAAATAATGCCTACTTTTTTCCCAAAAGAGAAAAACTAATTAGACTGGAAATTGCTTTCAAGAACAAAACATTCCAGGGTTGGAACAAGCAGGTGAGACATTTTGTTGGTGAGAAGGTGTTTCACCTTCCCATCGGCAGGTCCAGTCACAGCTAAGTACCTGAGCCTGCTCTTTAAATACAGACTGCTTTTGCATGCTTTTAAGGGGTGATTCTCTAGCACAGGAGAGTCAAACTTGTTTCACACAGAGGACCAAAGTTAGCATTCATGGTGCCTGCTGAGGGCTGGAAGTGACATCATTAAGCAGGAAGTGACATCATTAAGCAGATAATGGTCAGAAATAAGCACTTTGCTCTCACACAGAAATTCATTAGCTGCAAGTGACAGGAGAGACAATGTGCAAATCTTGTTCATAATTTCAAGTTAGAAGATAGCTCAATTATCATGCTGGGAGAACTCAGTTATAATGGGGGCCGGAGAAACTGCTTATGGTGGCCGCATCTGGCCCATGGGCCTTATTTTTAACACCCCTGCTCTAGCATGATGTCTTCCCAGAGAGCATGAAGAGTACTATATTGGGAGCCAGTACCTCTTTAATAAAACACTTCCCTCTCTGTGACAAAACATGCAAGTGGAGCCCTAATCCACCCCCACACACTCTTCCATTGTTCTGCAGATAACTCTGTCACTTTCCTGCTAGTTTCCTTCCCATATGAAACAGGCTCTGCATCACCCAATACAGCCTCTAAATGTACTTTTCATCAATTGGCCACAGCTCTAAAACCACAAGCAGGCTGCTGCTGACCACAATCATGTTTAATGGCTCTTTTGGGATGGAGAAGAGAGCTGAATTAATTTCCATCAGTTTCACAGTGGAGACAGATTAAGGCACAAAATCTTCCATGAAGTTTATATTTGATGTCCCTTGGTGGCTGTGTTTTGGAGTTAGAGAATCAACCTCTTCGTCTTCCCCTGGATCTCATGGCCTTAGTGGTAAATTGAGGCACTTTTGCAGAAAAGAGTAAGATAAAATTAATAACGTGCAGAGCTCTAAACACAGGGGCAGTTCGGAGGCTATGCTGTGCTTAAAGGACAGTCCACAGTTAATTATGGCACCTAAATGCATCATATGGGTGGATGACCTATAGAATTGCCCATTTATCACAAATGACCCTGTTTCTCCAGCTTTTTTCTTTTTCTCTCTTTTTTTTTAAGGTGAAGCTTAATATCAAACAATTTTGACCACTACTCGTCTCCACCACCTTTAATATTAGGCTCCACAGTAATACAAGATCCCTCTCCCCCATTTCAAGGATTGGCAGTATTATGACACTGCAAGGCTCATCTTCAAATCTTAATTTCTGGATACAACTGACCTGACAACTCTGCAACAATCACGCCAAGGTTAAAATGATATGAAGCTATGCCTCAATATATTTACTGTACATATATATGTGCTACAATCTGCGTAACTGTGATGGCTTGATGAAGGACGGTAACAATTGCGTATTGGCCTGGCGCATGTGTATGAAACATTTACGACCCACAACATAAATCTGTATTTGTATGAAATCAGACTGATGGGAGAACCCATTCTTAGCAGAAATGGTTCACTTCAGTCCTCACCCTGATATGTTCCTACCTAAATCCTTTTTGGGCCTAATTTCCTACTGAAAGGATTGCAAGCAAGAAATGAGCATCTTGCAGTTGCTGCAACCACTTCTCAAGTGGATGTAGAGACCTGACAGCCCAACAAAATGACCCACTTCTTGCAGACTCAGACAGAAAGGCTCCGCTTAGGCCCTAGGAAAGTGTCTCTAATAAGGCAATTCGTTAGCTATGTCGGCTGGGCCCCTCTAAGCTATCCTTCATTCCTTCTCTCCCTCCCTCAAGCTAGTCATTAATGCAGCAGGAACAGAGGAAAATGAAGCCGTTGGGCTTGGTATATATTACCGAGCTTGGCGTAGTGAGTATAAGACCATTATTTAGACACCCAAGTCCCCAGTGTGTTTTCATCACACCAGTCCAGCAGGACAGAGAGGAAGAGCTGGCTAATGGGCTTGGTAGCTAGAATACATCTGTACACTCTTGAGTCTCTCATTTTCTCTCTCCATCAAACACACACACGTATACACACACTTATGGGAATTGATTCATGGTTTGGGATTATCCTGGATCCAGACTTCCTGCTGGATGTTCAGGCATGAATTTAACTATAAGAGTTTAACTTGTATTAGTTTGCAAGCTAAATTCAAAACGTTGGTTTTACAGTGAATTTAGCCTGGGTTTTGGAAAACCAGGGGAATGCCTTCACCTACTCCTTCCCCTTCACCTCCCCCTGAGTGAATCTCCCAGCTGTGAACAGGGAACTGAAATTGAAGAAAGGGCATCTTGTCTGGAAAACACCCTAGCTTGCACTCAATCAACATTGTTCAACACAGACCTTCTTTTTCATCTATTCCTTTATTTCTAAGCCCTGCTCTTTGTTCCCTCCTTGCTTTTAGTCACAAGACAAGATGTTAGCATATGCACCTCGATTCCCTGAATTATGCAGTCAGTTTAATGATCAAGCATTTTAGAGACAGTTTCCAAGAAAGTCAAAGAAGGTTGTGTGGCATAGAGCTACAGGCAACCATCAAACCAGCTCACATGAAGAACGGGAAAAAAATTTACCTCACATATCAATGTGAGCTAAGCCAAGGAAAGTGCAGACTGATAAATCCCTTTTATGGGCTGCTCTAGCATCTGGAGGTGGAGGATTTTTAAAGTCTGCCCATTCTCCTCGGTGTCAAAGCCAAGGGCAACATTTGAAATTCTCTGGTGACAGGGAAAGACAGAGATGGAGAACTGTGGCCATGTGTTATCAACCCAGAGGACAAGACTGAAGTGGGGAAGACAAAAGATCAAAATGTCGGTGGAGCTCCCTAAATAATTCAAAAAGAAACAAACGCCTCACAAAGCCATTTAAAAACAATGCCAGGCACACATTCGTGGACTGAAACGCTGAGATGATCACAGCGTACTCTGTTTCAGAGAGCTGATGGCACTTTCCACACTGTCATTCCATGGCATGGAATCTCCATCTGGGCACTGGTATCCAAAAGCTGTTCCAATGTTTTCCAAACTGCCCCTTGCACCCAAGCAGCTGGTCTGTGTTTTCTTGTATCACAAATGCAGCAAAACTAAGCCCGATACCTCCTGCACATAGCAAAATGGAGACCTGCAGTTTCACAATACTGTTTATTACAAAGAGTTGAAATGCTCGCATGTGCAGGCATGTGTGCATATATACAATATAAAATGTTTTTCCCATCATCCAATCTCTCCCCAAGGTGTACACCAGTTATACTGACTCACTTTTCCAGCTGAATTTGGTTTTCAGCCCTTGTTCCTACTAGCTCTGGAGGGGGAAAAAACTGTTCTAGAAAGCGATTGTGATTCCATTCTGTCAGATTCATTAACTACAGAACTGTTAATTAAATCCCAGGTATTGATCAAGCAGAAGCTGGAAAGAACCAATGACTCTCAAGGCCAAGACATGTGTGACACAGATGATCTGTGAAAAGAACTCCTAACTTAAAAAACAAAACAAAAAACAGGCATAGTGGATTTGGTAAGAGGCACTTTTTCAAGTGGGTGCTCCTCTTTTTAGCAAGGGGAGAGTAACTGACCAACCTCACCCCAGCAGTGTCTTTTTCTAGTGGCTGTCTGCTGGTGTTCTTTTGCATTTTTTTTATATTTTGAGCCCTTTTGGGACAGGGAGCCATCAGTTATTTGATTTACCGCTTTGTGAACTTTTAGTTGAAAAGCGGTATATAAATACTGTTAATAATAATAATAATAATAATAATAATACTTGTAGGGGCCTTCCCCTGGAGGGGCCTGGAACAGGCTTGTTCCTCCCCAGGGAGGCCTCAGATTGGCTGGAGGGAGAGGGGGTTCCAGCACCCTTGTCCTCCTCCCTAGCAGAGCTACCAAACCTGGCCTAGGAGCAGGAGCTGTTGACCTCACAGCTCCCTGCTTCACACTGACTGCCTCTCAACCCTGGCCTCCCTGTTTTATGGAGCAAGCCTAGCCCCTTTGGCCCCTCCCCTTCCTCCAGGTGGGGCAGAAAAGGCCTTTCCTGTTCCTGGCTTGTTTCCTGAAGTGTTCCTTGTTGGCCCTGCCAGCCCCCTCTGGCTGGTTGGGGTGAGCCAACCTGGTTTGTCCCCTTCAAGGGCAGGGAAGCCTCCTCACCCTGGGCATGGGGTTCCTGCTCTCAGGTAAGTCGGGGGTCAGGGCATCTGGGAGGGGCCCTGACAATAATAACAATAATAATTAATTTCAAACTTTGATTGGGGGGATGGTGTTGCCATGCCATTTTCCCAATTTAAATATGAAGCTTTCCCCCATATTCATAGTAACCCCATGGGGAAAAATACAGAGATACTATAAGATTATGGCTGCCACCCTCCCCCTTCCCCCACATGGTTAACTGCAGCTTTAGGGGGATTTAGATCAAGAAAACGGCAAGAGGTGCAGATTTAAATTCCCTCTCTCCCCAGTTCCACTAGTATGATGAATCTGGAGTCTTCCACTGCCCTCATCAGAGATCTTGGTATCTGAATTCCCAGTCTCTCATCTGTGATAGGATCTTCTACTGACTATATAATTCTTTTGCATCATCTGTCTCTTGTGCCAGTTGCCTTTCCATGGGTAAGAGCAGGAATCGTAGTGGGAGTTTCAAAGAGGCTGAGGTCAAACTAGACATATGAGTTCAGCAACTAGATGTCCCAATGTCCCTTTGTTTTTCAAGAAAGCAGCCACAGGGGTGGGAGATCTTTGGGTTCAGGGATGTGGGAGGCGGGGTTAACTGTGCTACTTTTCTAGCTTACCTCACCCCTCAAAGCTGCTATTTGCCGCTGATTTAAAAACAAACAAACAAATCTGTCTTGTGCCTTCCCAATTTGCACTGCATCTGGTCCAGTGACTGCCTACTCTTTTGTCTCAGGGCTACTTTTGTGCTTGAAAGAGTGCTCTTTCATGGAAACATGCATTAAGATTAAGGATCTATGCAGTTTTTTTCCAGAGTTGGGTGGTATAGTGACTCACACGAAGGACAATGAAGGAGCAGTGGTTGTAAAATAGCACTGATGGCTGGGATTCATGCAAAAAAAAAAGATATAATTTTTTTTTCAAATAAATCAATAAATTGTAGTGTATGTGTAAAGTGGAAATCACACAACACCACAGCTATCAGATATGTGTGTGCATTTCTGCATTGAAAAATGGGATGGTTAGGCAGGCATACCCTCATTCATCCTCCATTCATACTCATGTTCATTCAGTTCAGTAGATCTGCCTTCCCATCTGTGAGAAATACTTGGTATGCTCATGTCTTTCTGTGCAATGGAGGTCAAATCGCTTGCTCTATCCTTTCTTTTTCCAGTGCAGTGCAATCTGGGACTGTCTGTCTTGTATAACAAGGGTCCATCTAAACAGGCAAGTTGACTAAGAGTAGGATACTCCTGTTATAACGCCATCTGGGCACTAAAGCTAAGGAGGAAATTCAGGACTAATCCATCCTCCAATTTAGAGCCCAAGCTCAAACTCTTATCACTGGTCCACTACTGGTGCTGAGTGTCGCAAACGTGCCGTAAGGCATATCTTCAGCCCTCAGCACCACTGCTAGCTCAGGGCCGGCTGAAGCTGAGCTAGCGCTGGTGGACTGCCGCTGCTCCACTGCTCTGTGGCTGCTTGAACCGCTGAGCAGCAGAGACATAGGAGGGGCATAGGGGGAGGCAGACAGGAGGTGTTCCGGAGTGGGGGGCAGGGGAGGGCAGGGAGAGCACAGTGAGGAGGTGTGCTGAGAAGAGGGAGCAGGCCGGGAAGGAGGCAGTATTGGAGGAGCTCCACTCCTCCACACTCAGAGCCTCAGATTACAGGCCCGACATGGAGGCTCTTGATTCTACAGCAGCACAAGGGTTGCCACAGAATTGAGAAGCCCCATCATGGGACTGTTTGCCTTACCCAGGAGAAAGGGATGAAAGTTCCCTTCACCCAAGAAGCACCGGCGGCTGCCCTGTTGTGTACAGGATGCTGCAGCAGCCATTTCGGCACCACGGCAGTCCCGGTGCAACAGGCAGCTCAGGACTGGGCTATTAGTTGCCTTCTTCCTTTTCCCTCCTCTGTGCACTTCCCACTATGCACTCAAGGCACTTCCCATGCATTTCCCACTATGCATGCCTCCCCACTATGTGAAAACATGCAGAGCAGAAGAGAATGATTGGTCTCTGCAGACTTCCCTTTCTTACAGTCTGATAGAAAAATATTTCTTCCTTTTATCAGCCAGAGAACTGAGGGGAGAAAAAAGCAACAAAAATAGCATTTATTTTAACCCTTCTGATAAGACAAAGAGAAAAAAAAAAACCACCTCATCCCATCTGGAAGTTTCTGCTTCTCTTTCTTTTCTTAAGATGCACAGCCAAGAACCTCTTAAGGTCAGGCTGTAAATCATGTAAAACAGCTTTATCTACTCAAAATTGTTCCAGTCCTTATTCCTCCACCTCCCCCAACAGCAAGGACTTTTGAGATCATCACAATCTAACACAACTGCATTGACAGGAGGTGGAAGCATTTTTATGGGCAGAGCTCAACCCCCGGAATGGGAGACTTGCATACTGGAGGCCAAAGAAACTAAGAACTGTGGCAAAAATCATACCTCTGGATCAATTACTATTGATGATATGTACATCTCATTTTCATTACAAGGACAGGGCAAAGCCTTGAGCGAAGCACCATGTGTACCAGGTATATGACCTTCATCTCCATACTTCTATTGATCCATAGCCATCATAGCCTGTAAGCATATTTTGATATTCCGTTCTGCCGGCTTGCTGTCGCTGCTGCCAAAACAGCCGGTAGACAGAATATAGACAAGAAAACAGGCGATTTGACTAAAATTGGACGCTCACTGACTGGTTAGGTTTTATAGCAACCATATTAGAAACTGAACACTTGGGTTTTTCAACTGAACTGGGGATCGGTTTGAATTCATAATTTACAGAGGTTTATTCCCTTGCAGTCCAGACCAGTTGCTGTCAGAATAACAACTGAGTCCTGCAACAAAATGATGTAGTAGGTACATCTTCCTGAGAGTAAGTCTCATGGGACTTAACTATTCCAGAGTAAAAGCGCTCGGGATTACTCTGTTAGTAGAATAGTCAGCCTTGCCTTTGCCTCACTCTGAATCAATTCTTTCCAGTTTGTTCACATTCTCTTTCTGTGTGTGTGTTTTGTTTCTCCTTCACAAAGCTGCAGTTCCTTCCTTGGAACAGTTTCTCCCCCACCACAGGAAGAGTGACATCTCTCTAGAAAACATCCTTGCATGCTGTCCTTTTAACTTTAAACTCCCCAGGAAGAAAAGTTACTTTGTACCCCTGCTTTTTTTAAAGTTTCAAACCTCTGGAGGTTAGCGAGTACCCAGAAACCTCCATCTTATTCATGGATTGTCTTTTTGGCTACAAACCTGTCAAACAGGGGAGATAAAATCTTAGTTGCTACCCAACACCCCGTGCCTTTTCCACAGCACACTGTAGGGGGTAAAAAGCCCGTCACCATACTCCTCGTGTAGTTTCCTCAAACCCAGAACTGAGGGCCTTTGGTTTTATTTAAGTGGACTAAGGAGTGCCTTTGTTTGCCTGGCCTTGTAACTGAAACCAGAAGTCCCACATTTTTTTGGTTTGAGGAAGCGGCGCAAGGTAAGGAGGCAGATGATCCCACGAGCAAGAAGCAAATCAATGCAGTTTGTGTTTATGGCAGGCTGGAGGGAGGTGGCAGCAGACTCAGGGTGAACAGCACCCTGAATTTGTCTCCCTTCACAATTCACTGCTGGTATAGGCAGCTTCGGGTTGCCTGATGATTGGGCCACCCCTGCTGTCAACATGGGGGAGACTTCAGACAGAAGGAGAGAGACTCTTATGCTGAGGATAGAACTGTCTACGCACTGCTCAACCTATACACGACAGCGTGGCTATGCTCATTATTCCACCCCTGGGCCTATATTCAACATGGCTTATTTCCCCCTCAGGCAATGATTGCTTTTCTGTAGACCTCCACATAGCAAGAACTACATGGATCATGGTAATGTAGAAGGTGTATTCCATTACGCATTCAGTTGCTCAGCTGAAATGTATTGGGATGGGTTTTTTTAAAGACTTGTTTGAAACATGGTAGCTACCCACCCAAAACCCTTTACATCAGCAGTTCTCAAAGTTACCAGAGCCATGACCCACCTCAGCCTCCAGCACTGCTGTTGTGATCCACCACGGGCTCAGGAACGCCTTAGAATGCAACTAGAAATTGTATTCACAAAACTGGAAATGACCCAAAAGTAACTTCCAGAGGCATTCTGAGGCCTTGGAGGCCTCTGGATGCTATCCTGGGCCCAAAATGTCATGACAGCGGCATCCAGAGGTGGATCGTGACCGAAAATGGTCTCTGGTTGTGTCCATTTGGCTCCAATTTGGAGCAAAATGGAGGCAAGAGCGAGCAGGCAGGCCTAACTTGCGACCCACCTGGCCTTGCCTGCGACCCACCAAGTGGGTTGTGATTCACAGTTTGAGAAGTGCTTCTTTCCCTCATATGGATTGTAAAAAAAAGACAGAAAACGAATTGTGTGTATTGCCTTTTAGTTGCGGTCTGTGAAGGTTCAGTCATAAAGGATATCATAGTGGTGTAAACTCACAACAATGACGCTTCACATCCACAGGCAGCATTTTTAAAATGTTTTCACTGCATGCTTGTAAAAGTGTCAGAGTCTGACTGAAATTATTCCTGGAGATTATTTTTTCTTTTTTTTTTTTTCCCCAACATGAAAAAATGTTATTAAGTCAAGGATGGCTTGTTGAAGAAGAAACAGAATCTCCAGGATGCTTTCAGCAGCCACCTGGAGAACAGTGCTCATTCTATGAAACTCTAGCCCAGACCAGGAGGGTTGGGAGCCTTCTACTGCATCCTGTTTATTAGCCTCCTAACTGGACACTTGTTTTCCAAGTGGCACTCCTCTTATTATATTTATCAAAGGAAGAGTAACTGTCCCTCTTTACCCCAGGGTTGTTGCTGGTGTACTTCTGCATTTTGGGGGGCGGGATGGATTTTGAGTCCTTTTGGAACAGGGAGCCATTTAGTTATTTGATTTTTTTTCTATAAACCACTTTGTGAATTTGTTGAAAAGTGGCATGTAAATGTTCTAAATGATTATAATAATAATAACAAGAGCATTTATTGTGATAGCTATAGTGGGTGTGTGGAATTCCTCTTGAGACATTTAACATCAGATCACCTATTGTTCCTTGTCATCATACACTAGATCAGCCATTTTCAACCACTGTGCCATGGCACGCTGGTGTGCCGCAAATGGTCCCCAGGTGTGCCGTGGGAGTTTGGTGGAGGGTCATTTATTAATAGGACCATTGGGGGATATGAGCCTCCCACCAACAGCATGGTGTGCCTTGTCAGTTGCCCAAAAACTGATGGTGTGCATTGGCAATTTTAGTACCTTGTCAGTGTGCCATGAGACGAAAAAGATTGAAAATCACTGCACTAGATATATATGTTCAAAAGGCTGTGCAACATGTTAAGCTAAGCATGTCCCCTTCCCAGTCATGCCTCTCATCCTCTAAGCCAGTGGTTCCCAAACTTTTTAGCACCAGGACTCACTTTTTAAAATGACACTCTATTGGGACCCACCTAGCTTTATGAAACATTCACTTTACCAGCTGCTCAAGTGAAACAGTTTCACTTTACTAGCTGCTCAAGCCTCAGTTTTTATCCTTTTTGCTATGGTGGGGGAGAGGAACTGCCTTCAGGAGCATTTGCTGAGTTCCATGTTCACTGGATCAGGATTACTCTGGAGTTGTTGCATGTCCCCCTGCCTGCCCTTCGAAGTAGACCAATACACTTTCACCTACTTGCAAGCAAATGCACACATGCTACTCTGTTCACTTTTCATAGGGCTGAATGCATTTTCCTTGTGGGTGGTCAGCTTGTGAGCTTTGTGACCCATCAAAAATCAGATCCCAACCCACAGTTTGGGAACCATTGCTCTGAGCCCTTTAACGCGAGGCAAAATGGCTGAGATTTTGCATGGCTAGTCTACTAACAAACTGTTCATAAATAAACACACAGAGCTTTTCCTGGCTCGGCTAATGTGCTCTCAGCATCCTGGAGCACATACAGGGAGCCACACCTACTATATGCATAATGTTACATAGGAATTCTCATGTGTTTGCAAACATGGCCATGTTCCCATACATATTTCATGCATCTTTGAAAGAGATAAAGTAGCCTTCCAAGAACATCTGTGTCACTGCAGGACAAGAACCCAGGTCTCTTGTTGAATTGACCTACTTTTACATTCTGTCCTTGGCTCAGATAGGGAGGCAGCAGGACAGGAGGGATGTCAATAGACTCTGTCAATAAACCAAAGCAAGGATCTTGGCTGCTCTCATCTAACACACTTTAATTTTTAATCCAGCAAAGCAGCAACAAGGACATGGGCGGCAGAGATCCGACAGCAGAGCAAATTGGTCAGGACAGAGTGGATTGATCTATCTGGGAGAAATGAAGACACAGCAGAAACTCCGTTTTAAGAGTGGGGATAGCTTTTGGCCTCTCTTGCTTTTGGCTGGGAAACACAGGAGCATACCAACAGCAAGGACACTACTGCAGTTCAGCTGCTGTACCATCAGCAAGCCTAGCAACCAACAACTTCACTAGCACAGCGGGAGCTCTGCCCACAGATTTGTTGCCGTAATGGGACAGTATGCACAGCAGAAACAGCCAACAGCATTTAAGGCTGAAAGACTAGATCTGCATCCACAAGGGCAAACACCATCACACAACCACTGCTGTTGTTCGCAGGTCATCCTCCCTTCCCGTGCCTACAGACTGCAGAGATGTTAAGTGAACACAGTAGGAGGGCACATCGATTGTGTACATCATCCCTGCTCCCATCCCAGCTATCCATTCAGATAGACTCTGTATGTACTATGAGGGGCCTTGCCTTTTTCACGCATACAAATAGAACCTATGCTCTAGTCCAAGGGTGGCCAACCTTTCAACTATAGGGCTCCCGGACCTTTAACAATTGTGTATAGAAGGGAATTTCAGCAGGTGCAGCTTGTCACCTGTGAGATGACAAGCTGCACCTGCTGAAATTCCCTCTTCTACATAATTGTTAAAGGTCCAGGAGACCTAAAGTTGAAAGGTTGGCCATCCCTGCTCAGACCTCCAGATGAAGGTGTGGAGATCAGAAGCAGTGCTATGGGGCTGATCCTGATTGGTGCCACCCTATATGCATTGTGAGCCCAATTTCTGCATGTCTATGCAGTAGTGCCATTATAGCCAATGGGCCTTACTCCCAGATAAGTGTAGATAGGATTGCAATCTGTGAATATCTGCAGTGGATCTGACTGCAGTATAAACCATAAATGGTACAGGTGCAGTTTAAACATGGATGGGGTATTATAGCTTCCTATCATAGCTCCCCAAACCTGACTTTTATCGAAATGGTATTTCATTATTTTTCCCCTTCAAAACTTTACTCACTTGTCTTTTGACCAACTGTCAGTCATCACAGAAGGCAACTTCATAATTTCCTTCATATATGTAACCTTTATGTGCTTTTTTAAAAAAGCTCTTTCCATGTCTCTTCTGTGCTATTGGGGTATTGTGGCATTTGATACAGGTGTTTTATTCATCGTGCCATGTCTTACAAATCTAATTGGCATTTTAAAATATCTGATTGATACAACCAAATACTTCACTCATAAGAAGCTACTCTTTATGTTACTGCATTGGTTGGTGTACTTCTGTGAAGAGTCTTTTGTTCAGTGTTGCACACCCTTTCCACTTGCTAAACTGATTTCCTGTATTGAACCAACATTACCCTATTGGCTCATATTATCTTATGACTCTCTATCTGCCAGCTGCCAGATTTTCCTGAGCTCCACAGCTTGCTCCACAGCTGTATTTTGTATCTGGCTTCCTTGCTCTATGTGTGGCATACTCCATTTGCTTTGATAACTCTTCACCCTACTTGTTGCCAGCTCGTCGAGATATTTAAGCATTCCACCCTTATTCTCTAAAAAAGTCAGTATTCCTTCCAAGCCTTGTGGCATTTGAAAGTCTGAGATCCAAGTATCTTAACTCATGTTACAGATGAAAGTCACAACATTTAGGAAAACAGACAACACCTCAACATTCCATTCTTGCTTCATCTTGGTATGAAAAATGAACCAAACATTAACACATATTTATTCTGTATGAGGCTGTTGTTGTGACCTATCCATTAGACATTCCAATGAGCCACCAGAATGTCAGTGCTTTAGTAAAATCACATAATATCACTCTTACCTATCGCAACATTTATTAATAAATAAATATCTATTTATTAAAACAAGCATATTCAGCCTTCCAGGCACACGAGGGCCCCTTGGGACTGGGGGAGGATGGAATGAGTCAGCAACGGGGGCAGAGTGAAACAGGGCAGTGTTAGGGGTAAGGAAAGGGCGGATCAGGACTAGAAAGGAAACTGCAGCAAAAGACAGCAGCTATAGCCACCTGATCCTAGCCCCTTTCCAGCAACTAAGCGCCTCCAGCAAGGTCCACATGGACCTGCGCCAGTGAATTCACTAGTGCAGGACCAAGTAGACCCCTCTGCACTGAGAAGTCCAGGGTAAATTCCCAGAGGAGACCTTTGCAACTGCTTCCGCTTCTGACTACAGCAATAGCCAATTTCGTGTCACTGCATTGGTGGAGAAGAGGGAAGCATAGGATTGGGCTGGGGTTTTTGTTTTTTGTTTTTTTGGCAACCTTCAGTCTTGGAAGACTATGGTATCACGCTCTGAATGGTGTTTCTGGAACAGTGTCTAGTGTGGCTGATTCAGGAGTGACAATCCCTTCCACACCGAGAGCAAGTGTAGTCTGTCCCTGATCTGTCTCCCTGGTTATGGGCCCTCCTTCTTTGCCTCTTTGCCTCAGTCTCTTGACTAAGTATCTCTTCATACTGGGAAAGGCCATGCTGCACAGCCTGCCTCCAAGCAGGACTCACAGAAGCCAAGGTTTCCCATCTGTCAAGGTCCATTCCTAAGGCCTTCAGATCCCTCTTACAGATATCCTTGTAACATAGCTATGGTCTACCTGTAGGGCACTTTCCCTGCACTAGTTCTCCATAGAGGAAATACTTTGGGATCCGACCATCGTTCATTCTCACAACATGACCAAGCCAACGCAGGCATCTCTGTTTCAGCAGTGTATACATGCTAGGGATTCCAGCTCGTTCCAGGAATCTGTTAGTCCATGGGTTAGTGGGCTGTTAGTCCATGTACTAAGTGCAATACACTTAGGCTTTATTGCAGTAAAGAATCTACACAAATTGGTTGTAGGGGTAAACATATGGAGAAGCATTCAAATCTGCAACCCTCACCTGTAGGTTGAAATGGTACAACCCACAGGAGATCAGCCTACCCCACTGACACCTTTATGGAGGGTGGAATAATGGATCATCCTCAACACCTTCTGCTGTAATAGTGAAATTCATATTTAACATTCTTAAGAAAATACATTACAGAAACATAACTGGAACAATTTCAAAACATTTTGGGAGCTCCCTCATTATTTGGAGGTCAGTGGGACATCACCTGCTTTCCATGCTGACAGGTTTAGGTTCACACCCTGGCACTTCCAGGTAGGACCCGTGCCTGAAACTATGCTGACAGTGTAAACAATACAAGCTAGATCAGGGGTGTCAAACTTGGTTCATACAGGGGACTGAAGTTAGGCACAATTCCTGGTGCCTGCTGAGGGTCGGATGTGACATCATTAAACAGAAAGTGACATCATTAAGCCGATGATGGCTGGAAATAAACACTTTGTTCTGGTAAAGAAACCCATTAGCTGCAAATGACATAAGAGAAAATCTCCAAATCTTGTTCATATCTTCAAGATATGAGAGAACCCAGTTATCACACTGGGAGAATTCAATTATAACTGAGGCTGGATAAATTGTTTCCAGGGGCCGCATTTGGCCTGCGGGACTTATGTTTGACACCCCTGAGTTTAAAAGCCTTACTCAACATAAGGCAATGGTCAGTGTTCCCATCTAGTTTCACTGAACACCTCTGGATTTAGAATACTGGAGGAAAGAAATGAAATACTTCAGTCACACTTCTCCTTTACCTCCACCTTAGCTGTAGAAAATTGGTTGAAATTAATTTATCACCTCACAGATGGAAACAAATTAGCAGAAACTGCGGCAAAAGACAAGAATCGCCAACAGAATTTGAATTCATTGTGTTCGCCAAAAAGGGTGCACGTGCGTCTTCCATTAGGCTCTGCAATCTTTGCTCCCTGTCTAGGAGAAATTACAGGTGTTAAATTAGTCACAGGAGGGCTCCCCCATTGTTCCATCATGACAACAGAAACACTGAAAATTGGAAGGGCTGAATTAAGATTCTAAACGGGAACATAAAAAGGCCTAATTCTGCTCTCAATTACCTGGTAAACCCCATTTGTTACACATCATGAGTGAACGTTTTACTGTATTACAGACAGAAGCTGGTGTAGAGCTTGAACAGCAAATCGGGACTTATTTGGTCTGAATCTTGCTTCTGTTATAAACTCAAGAGGTGCTGTCCAGTCCCCTCTCAGCCTCAGTTGCTCTATGGGGATAATAATACTTATTTGGCAGAGTTCTTGTATGGATATCAGGATAATACACATGAACTATATGGATGCCAAATAGTAACTTGCAGAGTCCCTGTGCCAACAAAGGCACTCCTATGATCAGGAGTAACACAGGAGTGACTCCTATGATTAGACAGCTAATTCACCTAAGTGTCCCTTTGTGCATACAGATCAGACTTCTTCAAGTGAAGCGAATGAGGAAGCTCCACATGCAAATCAAAATCAGAGAGCACAGGCTGTCTGGTCCAAGGCAATTTCTTGTCGTCCAGGTTCAGCAAATGTGTACCAGTTTGATAGTGAATTTCAGCGGCCAGGGTCTTGCATGAAGAAGCACCAGGTCAAATTCAACACTATGCTGAAAATTCCGGGGGGGGGGGGGGAGGAATCTGGAACATGATCTCTGGGGTGCTGATGGTCTTTAAGTCTCCCGGCACCTGTCTGGGAGTGAAGAGTACTCAGCTCTTAGCAGGATTGTCTCCAAGGCTTTGCCTTGAACAAAGGGAGTTGCTTTGCTATTTTTGTTAAAGGAACTGCATTTTTGGCTGATAAAAATAATTAAGTACTGAAAATGTAGTGATCCATTTGACACAGTAAATAAAAGATATGAAGTATTTCTAATAAAAACAGAACTCCCACTGGGACTTGAACTTGCTGCCTGTCTTTGCAGTCTAAGCAAAGCACTGTGTTCACTAGGCTAATACTTTCTGTTTGTTCTCCACTGTTGGAATTTATAACTGTGATATTGGCTGCACACACTGGGTTCCCCTGTTGTTCTCTAAAAACAAAATAAATATACTGTATCTTGGATACTCTATGAGGAAATAAATAATGTGCTGAGTTTTAAAAATATATATATATATAGAAATGAACATTCCCGTTATAAAGTTCCAGCACTCGTTCTCTTATTTGTGCCAAGATCTGTAGTAGTGTGTTTTAATTTTATTGCCCACACATTTTTTTTTTCTTAGACGGAAAAAAGCGGGCAAGGGGGTTTCAGATTCTTGAGGCATCCACTTCTTCATGAGCAATCCTGGAATGAGCCCAATGCTGGATACATTTAAAAGGAGTGGGTCTGCACAAGCTCATGCCAATTAATAAAGGCTGCACTGCTCCATATGGTCAGTGCATTTGGCTATTGCTCAGGTTCCCTGTGAAGCTCACCCTGCAGAGATGAAGACAATGCTACTTCTGTCAAACAGGGAAAGACTCAGTTCTGTAACTCCTCAAAATGCCACTATAAATCAAATCACACTACCTTTTCGAAATTCATGTGCCCACATAAATTAAGCCTATTTTTCAAATTATAGATTTTTTTTGCTTGTACGCTTAACAAAGCATATGCACAGATTCCTATCTGATATGTAGCTGTCTCTGGGGAAAAGAGATCAGCAAACATAAATCTTTGCAATTTGCTCCCTTAGATTGATTGTTAGTTTTTAATAGTAAGCTCCAATAATTAAGGGACCAATCCCAACCAACTTTCCAGTGCCGGTGCAGCCACAATACAGCCCTGAGTAAAGGGAACAAGTCTTCCCTTACCTGGAGGAGGCCTCCATGACTGCCCCTCTACCACAGGATATAGTGTATGCCCATGTGCATGGCTGCACTAGCACCAGAAACTTGGATAGGATTTGGCCCTAAAACATTTAAAATCTCAAAGAATTCACTCTTACAGATGATATTTTATTTATATCATTTTTTCCCCCACCCATGTCTGAAAACCCATCTCGGGTAGTAGTAATCTCATAATACAACTAAACAGAAATTAGAGGTGAATATTTTATTCAGAGAAAACTAGTGCTATTCTGAATGCAAACACAGAGAATCCATTCGGAGTTCTACTCAGGAAAAAAAATCTAGATTCATTACTGTGCACACACATTCCTTGCAGATACATATTCAGTGTGGGATTTATAGTGCTTAAGAATGCAAAAAATGTTAAAGTCACTGGCTGCAATCCTAACCACACTTTCCTGAGAGTAAACCCCATTGAACAAAATAGGACTTACTTTGAGCAGACCTGGTTAGGATTGTACCCATTGTTACACATGCCTATCTACTGTACATGAGTGCTTGATCAAGGTTCAACCGCGGCACAGGATTTATAATGAATCTGACATGAAACCACTGTTTCATTTTATAACACCTACACGTATGTTTCAGTTGAGTGCAATAATACAGAATGACCACTGCAGTAGCATGAAAAAATAGGAAGTTCCTGGGTAAATGTCCTGCATATTTGATAAAACACTGCATGTTTCATAAAGACTACTAGAGTTGACAGAATAATTACATTATTCAACCCAAATTCCATTATTTTTTGATTTAAGCAAGTTTACCAGGTAAAATATACACTTACAGCCCAATCCTACCTGGACCAGGCAATGCCCATACTCCCCTGGTGCTAATTGCCATAAAGCAGTTGGTGCCAGTTGTAAAAGGAACTCTGGCAGCGGCCAAGCCATGAACTGCCTGAGCACCACAGGAAGACCGGAGACTTCCCGTGCACTCCATAGCAGTATGAAGACAGCAAGGTGGCAGGGGAGGCAGGAAGGACACTGCTCCGGTGTAAATGGATGGAATGCCTCCCCCACCCTCCCACCACCCTCCCCACATCCCTGTATCCACCAGCGCTTACCTTAGCGGTGGCAATGGCCAAGACCTCTTCTGTGGTGCTGGCAGGGTGACGAAGGCCTCCCTGCTGGAGTTACTTGCTCACAGGATGCCACAAACATGCTTTACAGCACATTTGTGATGCCCAGAGCCAGAGGTACAAGCATACTGCTGTTGCTAAGGCCCATAGGATTGGGACCTAAGGCTCCTGTGTTTGTGTGCCTCTCAGCAGCTATTGCTGGGGGGACAAACAGAAGAGAAAAGATGTTGCCTACTTGTGAGTTGTGCAGAAGCACCTGGCTAGCAATCGTTAGACACAGGATACTGGACCAGATGAAAACATGGTCTGATCCAGCAGGATTCATGTTATGCTGTTTGTGTGGGTAAGAAGGTATAACAATCATTACTTGAGATAATATTATGACATAACAGTTATTATGTTACTCGCATATTCAGCATTTTGAATACATCATGTCTTTCTATTTCAGTTTTACATAATCTTGAATTGCTCAGACCCAGCAGCCTTTTGAAATATGGAGTGCAGAAGAGGTTGCCATACGCAGGGTACTTGCCACTTGAAAAAAAAATGATGTTACACAAACACATGGTTGTGTGTTTGTGCATATGACACTCTTTCTGTGTTTATGCCTGCTAATGGGAGTGTACAGTAATTGAAATGTGAACAACTGAAATGATATCCCATGCCAACCTGAAGTTGCTAAGCTACAAATCCAGTATTGTACTTTTATAAAAGCATTTACAAATGTGTAATACCACACTGTCGCAGATATAAGACATTGTTTAATTTTGGCATGGGAGAACTATAACTATGGTTGTGGAAAGGTGGGGGCTGAAATGTTTTATTAACAGTTGAGACATTGCAACAACGAAAAAAGAACCCCTGCAAGTCCATGCTGCCAACAAACATGTAAAGTACAAGCTGAGCCTCATTATTCGCGTGGGTTCCTTTCCCAGAACTCACGTGGATAGCAAAAAACTCACTATAGCAAATCAATATAAAAAACAAAGTTTCTTTGCTCCGGTGATTTAAAAACAGCCTTACTGAGCTTTGTGATGTAAGATAAGAGTCAGTAAGAAGACAATCCATCAATCAAGTCCTCCGCCAAGCGCTTATAAAGACGCTTCACTCATTCCCTCCACCAATGCAAAGTGATCACCTTTCTTTCACTAGCTCAGGGGGAAGGGAGGGGTCGCCTGGAGAGAGAAGGATTGATGGATTGTCAGCCAGCTGCCCTCTCTGTCTCTCTCTATCATTAATGAAGTTATTGTTAAAGGACTGTTCAGTTTTTAAACTGATTTTAAAGGGATGCATTTTTCCCTTCTCCAGGGATCAGCACATTCCTTCTCATTTGCAGTGGCCATTCGTGTTGAGTCAAATCCGTGTATAAAAAATATGTGTATAACAAGGCTGGACCTGTATAGGACATAATCATAACATTTGCAAATGTGATACCTGATTATCTAGTCAACATAAACTAGAGAACCCACTACATACTACGTAGTCTACATACTACGTAACAGAGAACCCACTCTGTATGGTTCCAAAAGAGTGTCTTAAAATAAATTTTCTAAAGTCACAATTATAGGCAAAACAAGCAAAAGAAAAGCAGCACAAATTAATACCTTGTGTAGTTCCTGTGAATATTTAGTCTACTTCACAGCTAAAAGGAATTTCCCCACTTTTTTGAGACAGTTTCAACAGGTGAACTTTAGAATATGGGTCACTTGCCCACTGTTTGTACTTTGAACTTCTATAGCAATCACACATGTGACTGCAACTCATAGTCTTAACCTATGCATATTTACTCATGAAAGTATCCCTCTTCAATGAGATTTACCGCAAAGTCAGAGTATATAAGACTGCCATCTAATACAGGGCTGGTCTATCCATTAGGTTGGATGAAATGTTCACCTCAGGAAGTGGGAGATGGGAACCAGTCTAAAAAATGCTACGCACTGCACATGGTTGGTTTTCCCTAACATGTTATTCTCGATCTCGGATGCAGTTTTGATGCAGAGCATGCTTTTTCTTTGGAGTATAGATATTTTAACAAGAATTATGCAATTTGATTTGTGCATTTTCATGTTAAAGGTTTATATAATGAGAACTATGAGCAACAACTGCAGTTGTCTGTGTATGAAAGCATGCAGTTCTTGCCTTTCCCCTCTGGATCCACCTATTGTAAAGGTCAGCTGGCTCTCTTCAGGTTTAATTCCTTTCTTGCTGTTACTGTTTAGAGGTTAGTAGTCACTTTCATATTAAAAATCAAAAGCAGGGGTGCTTGTAATCCTCCTGACTCTGAACTTCTCAAATAAATGGAAAGCTCAGATCTTTAAATCTTATTTTGGACTCCTTGTCTTATCAGGTCTTAAATCTTTACTGTAAATCTATACAAGGGGACTAAGAAGGTTTGTGTTTAAGACCCTAATCAGGACTTGCCTGAAATTGTATGCAGACGAGGTCCTACTTGTTTGTTTACAGAGCAGATTTGACAACTCTTTATATAATAGGATCAGAATTTTAGGGAGTATGTTTACAAACCTGCTTCATTTGCATTCAGTGCAAATATGAACCAACCAGAGGCCAATTAAAAATGGCAAAAAAGGAGGAACTGGATTACAGCCCAGACAGTTAAGCATACTCCATCCTTCAAATCATCATCATATGAGAACACCACTCAAAATATGGGGTTGACATTATCCTAGTTGGTTGCAAAGATGTTGCAAATCAAGTGGAAGGAACCCCAAGGAACTCTTACTCATAACTGACACTGCCTTTATTAATGAATTAATTTATCTGCCATTATTGTCTTGTAACTCCCAGTGTTGCATGTAGGTAAAGCAAATCTTAAAACAGCTCCTGCGCTACACTGATAAATCAATAAAATAAGCTGCTGACTGCTCTAAAGTGTAAGGAATTCTCATGAGACCCAAAGCAGTAAGAATGCCAAATCAGGTATCTGGAGCCCACAAGGGATAAAGACAGTGTGTTCAAAGAGTGCCTGTGAGTGCAAGACAAATAGGAAAGAATGTAAAAACAGAAGCAAGAGAAGTGTTCTGTTGCACAGCCCAATCTTATTCATGTTTACTCAGAAGCAACTTCCACTGAGTTTGATGGTGCCTTGTTGGAGCAATTTTGTTCATCATAACAAGCCTTGTGAATTAATGCATTGCCTCATTAGGGGCCCAACATTTCTATTTGTGGTGGACCCTCTGCATTGAATGTACACAGAAACATTTTGAGACCAGGAGTGGAGCTGGACAAGAGATCAAGACTGCTCCCTCGATGCCTGCTTTCCAGAAGGGCCTTAAGACATTTTTATTCAGCCTTGTCTTTAAGTAGTATTGTTTTGGCCTTGTTCCTTTTATTGCAGGTTTTATTATTCTATTTATTTGCTGTGGTTTTATTGTGTTTTTAACTGATATGTAAGCTGCCCTCAGCGCCCAGGAGGGCAGAAGGGTGAGCTTTAAATGTTTTGAGATAGAACAATTAAAAATTTAAAATATTTTACTTGGCATAAAATGCTAGGGATTGAACTTGGGACCTTCAGCATGCAAAGCATGATTTCTTCCAGCTCCCATCTACCTGTCTGTATTCCTTCATTTATTGAAACATATTTGATTTGGAGAGTTAGGGGTTTTAAATGGTCAGTCAAATTTTTAAGATTGTAAATCACAGCTTCTGATCAAAAACATCACTTTAACTTTATCATAACTTGAGCCCACCCTGTAAGTCAGGCCACTGGCCCATACAGTCTCCAACCCCAATACTGACCTGCAAGGTGCCATCTTGGGACATCCATATGGAAATGCCTTATTGCAATGATGCAGCAGTGTAGTCCAGAAAGGAGAGCAAGCAGTACTAGCAGACACAAAATCAGGAGACAACATTCCAATCCATCTGAGCAAACAGCTGGAATCTTCTGATGAACTACCCCACAAACTGTTTAGCACTCCATCCCCCAGGTGGCTGACTGAGAAACCATGGAGCACAAGACAGCTAGGCTCTAAGCCTGGATAGCTTGGCTCGAAGCCTTTCAAGGGTTTACCCATCAAGGAGAGATGGGGCTTGGGGCAGACATGGCAACTCACTCTAGGATATCTGGGGTCAGTTTATCTTACTTGCTGTAGCTAGTTGTTCGACTGCTGACTGTGTTTGGCTGGTTCTGCCTACTAAGGGCTTCCTCTGATTCCCCCCAAAGTTGTTGAGCAGGTCTTTGTTACCTGTTAGCTTCTGTCATGTAGACCTTTCGGATGGGATTTTGCCTAGGCACAGTTTAAACTGTTGCTTGGAAATAGGGACACTACAAGCATAAAAAAAATAAAACTGACATTTATTAGGTATTATTGTGGGTCTTGAGATTTTTTTCTATACAAAGAATCATTACTCTTGTCTTGTACACTTTTATTTCTGTTCTTCCTGACTAGTGTCTTTTGTGGTCTTAGATTTTGGAAATTTCCCCAAATGAAGGACTACGGAGATGTGAATGTCCGATATGGAGTGAAGTTGAATTGGGCTTGTAAAACACCTTTAAATAGATATAAATTCTGGGTAAGATTAGGGATGGTTATCACCCAGATTATCTTGTTAACATGCTATCATCCTGTTTGTGAGTGCTATGTAGGTTAACAAGATAGAACTGAAATAGCTATACCAATGAGATGTTTATTGAACAAGAAGAAGGTTGAGTACAGAGGGAAAGTAAACATGTTTGTTTCCTGCTCTGGCTCCTTGAAGATGTCAGACTTTTCTCGGGACAAATTAAAGAGAAACTACGCATTAATTATGTAACAAAACCCCAACAGTCACTTCTGTTAGGGCAAAGCTGCTATGGGAGACACGATTTAGAGTGAAGAAACTTTAGGGATGAGAGAGTCCTTAACACTTCTCCTTATTTCTGTTTTTCTATGCAACCTCTGCCCCTTTCCCTAAGGCTGCAATCCTATGTACATTTGCCTGGAAGTAAGCCCCACTGACTATAATCAGACTTACTTCTGAGTAGACATGCACAGGATTGGGCTGTAAGCTGCTGTTTCCCATGTTGGGTTCCAGACACTGATTTGCGAGCCCTATGGGAAGAGTTAAAACAGAAAAGGAGAAGCAATCCACCCCCCACCCCCACATGTATTTTTCCACTGCCTTTTGTGTTTACTTTCCCATGAGACATATATTTATGTGAGCCATTTAGTTATTTGATTTTTCTCTGTAAACCGCTTTGTGAACTTTTAGTTGAAAAGCGGTATATAAATACTGTTGTTAATAATAATAATAATAATAATAATAATAATAATAATAATAATAATAATAATATGTGTACTGTAACAATTCTGCCTTAAAATGTGGGAGGGAGAAAAGAAATGGCTGAGCACATAAAGCAGTGACAATCTTTTAACTCACTCTGCTGGTCTGATGGAGATCACTAATCACTTGAATAAAAATCAGCTGTCTGGTGATTACCCTGAGACTCTTAAGGTCATGGAGAACACAATATAACCAATATTATAATATGTTGGAACACAATATAATGAGGAACACAATGAAGGACACTTTCTAGCTTGATCCTAAGCAGTTCTCACTGGAATGAATGGAGCTTACCTGAGAACAGCCTATGGCCTGATCCAGCGGGGTTGTTCTTATGTTCTTACAGTTCCACCATGCTGCTCCTGTGACCTGAACTTGTCCCAAGGACACTCTGGGCAGTCGCGTCAACTTGGTTATCCTGTCACAAAACCTGCTGGGACTACTGGCAATAGATGCAACTCTAAAATGTCCTTGTGACGAGATTGAGTGCAGGAGTAGCAGCAGCATGGCTGAACTGTAAGCACTGGCTGGGATGGAGAGGGCTTTTCGGCTGCGCAACAGTCTCCAGTTTGGAGACTGCTGGTGAAGACCCAGGAAGACACCAGGCTGATGGAAGGGAGGCTACAGAAGGGCACATGCTTTGTATGCTGAAGTTCTCATGTTTAATCCCTTACACCTCCAGGTAAGCTGGGAAATACCTCTGCCTTGTAGTCAGTGCAAACAATACTGAACTACAAAACCAGCTGGTCTTACTTAGTATAAGACCTGTTCCTATGAATGTGGATAGAACCTGTGTCTCAGTGCAGACTGCATGGGATGGTTACAAACCACACAAACAAGGTGCCCAGGTGACACCAGTCCAAGCACTGACTCACTGAAGTTCAACCTTGATGCTTTTACAGCTAAGAAGACCATGATTAGGAAGAAAGAGCCTCCAGTGTTTAGCAAGACTATCAGCTGGTTCATAGCTGCTTATTCTGGCACATGGGTTTTCACATGCACACAAATACTGCTGGTGGCAAACACCCTTTCTGATCTGAAGGGTGAATCAGCGAGGTGAAGCCTTGGGTTTTGTGCCCCAAATTACAAACTTTACAAGTTTTCACTAGAATTTTTGCATGTTCTATGATGGAGATTATATACTGTGTTAGATCAGCCAGTCCTGAAGCAGATATATACCAGCAGTAAGCTATCAGGGAGTCTTTTCTTGCAAGAGACTTTGGGCCCAATCCTATCCAACTTTCCAATGCCAATGCAATCGCAATGCAGCATCAAGGTAAAGGAACAAACGTTCCCTTACCTTGAGAAGGCCTCCGTGACTGCATACCCATTGCAGGATGAAGTGCACACCCTGTTGGCAGGGTTGGATTAGCGATGGAAATTTGGGTAGGATTGGGCCCTTCACCAAAGGAGTGCTACGGTTTCCTATTACAGTCATAGCCCTGGGAAGTGTTATTCTTTCTGTAGGGGTTGGGAGGATGGCTCTTTCTTGCATTCTCACACTTGGCAGGAACATCACAGTGGTACTGAAACAGAGTATTACGGTAAGCCTTTCCAAAACCAGCACCCAGTCAAACTCTCTCTTCCACATGCTTTGCTGCATCCCTTTTCTTCCCACTAGTTGTCCCACAAGCCTTGGAAGCCAGGCCATGCTGAACTCATTTCTTCTCTTGCTGCCAGTCTGTTCTCTCAGCTGGCCCAGAAGTAGGAACATGCCCTGGCATTATCTATCCCATTTAGGATTTTACACTCAATTAAATCCCCTCTTAATGGCCTCTCTACCTCCTCCCCCTTCATTGGCTATCAAGTTTTGGGTTCTATTTTTAGCCTGCTCTCTTTGCTGAGGGCACCCCGCATCTTGCATCCCATTTGTTGTCCTTCCCTGAACCTCTGCAGTCTTGCCAGTGCTGATGGAGCTCATGATATTAAGTGGGGTGAACAGTCTTGATTCATTGCCTGGCACTTTCCCTTATGCTTAGGCTCCCGTGCCACAGTGGGGGTGAGTTGATCTGCCACAATATATCAATTCCTTCACTGGTTGATACCTACTCACTTTGGATTAAGAATCCATTGCCATCAGTCCACCTTCCCTGCTCTGGATCTCTTTCACTGTAACCCTTAAATCCCCTCCCTTCTTAGAATACGTATGTGAAAAAGAGGTTTTGTGCATTTAATTTGTTTTAAGGAAACTAAATATAGTTAGGTTTGATCTATATGCAATATTTTTGTCAGAAACTGAAAGTGAACACAGACAACTGATTTAGCAAGTTGTAGCATCACAGTGTGCATGTAACAAGCCGTTACATGCACTAAACCTTTTCTTTTTTACATATATGTATTCTGAGAAGGGAGAGGATTACCAGTCAGCTGTAAAGTTCTACCAAGTTGCGGGAAAGGAAAGCTTTCTCATACATCTGCAGCTGATCTTATCCTGGGAAAACAAGTGAATAGCAGAATAAGCATTACAAACTACCAGCTTTTCACGTGGTTACACGTATCCTGTGGAACTTCTTAAATGGCCAACTGTACTTATCCGAAGTCTGTTCCTGCACAGGTGGGCATCCGGAATGGTGAAAGCATGGGATAACTCCATGCTTCAGCCATCACAGGGATACCAACACATATTTGCTCCTGCAACCATCAAATGATTTCATTGCACCTTGGCATGCATCAGGTATACATACAACCCATTACAGAGTGCAGGTTACATTAGCTGCTTAAAAAATAAGCTGCTTCTTTTCCTTATAATTCAAGGCAACGCCATGCTGGTATCCCCACTCTATGTAGCTCAGAACAGTGCATTGTCACCAAGATAGCTCTGCTGCCAGTTTATTTGATTGACACAACAATGAGGGTTCCATCAGAAGCACTATATGTGAAGTAGTTATGGTCAATTTTACTTCAAATGACAAAAGAACATGTAACTTGAGATACTTTAAAGGGTACCAAGCAACAAAAATATGGAAGCATCTTGTACTCCCATTGAATTTAGCACTTTAACTCAGTATAACTTAGTAATATTTATTCATTACAGTTATCTTTTCTTCCATCATAACATTCATAGTGAAGCACATTGAGTTCTAAATGTGGCTTTTTGTGGAGGGAAGAAATAGCCTCACCAATGTCTCCATTGACTTCTCCACTTTCTGTAGGATATGAAGACAAGGTCTTTCTTTTTACAGTGATACAATTCTGGTAATAATGATGGCTGCCACTTGGAGATATGTAGCTTCAGTAGTAGGAAGCAACTCTCTGGGGTGACTTGCCAGGTGGTTACTGATTTTGGCAATTCCCCAGGCTCAGGCAACCAAATATTTGCGGTTACTACTAAGGGTGCAATCCTAACCCCTTATGTCAGTGCTTTCCAGCACTAGCATAGCGGTGCCAATGGGACATGTGCTGTATCCTGCAGTTGGGTGTCACTCACGGAGGCCTCCTCAAAGTAAGGGAATGTTTGTTCCCTTCCCTCAGAGCTGCATTGCCCTTATTTCAGTGCTGGAAAGCACTGACATAAAGGGTTAGGATTGCACCCTAAAGAAAACTGTAACATGAGAATTCCAGCTTGATGGTATTTACAGGCCTGCTAGGAAGAGACATGGGGTGAACTGGACAGCCTTTTCCTCAAATTTTGTCATGCTCTGTTTTTAAAAAGGCACTAGTTGTCTCATGCCGCAGCATCCCACCAGTAATGTTAGTTTCTGTACCAGCAGATTTTGCGGTGGAGCCAGTGACAAGTTGCTAACTATTTGCTTCTTTCAGTTAGTGTTTGAAGAATCTAGGATTTGTCTGTCTGACACTGTTATCTGGAAGTTTGATGAATTAACCTTGGGTTGGATCTATCCAGATCAATATGTTCCTTAACAGAGCTGGAAACACGGTGATCCATCTTGCAGATGAATTCTAAAAGCATGGCCATTGCCATGTGTCACCTTATCATTAAACATCCCTTAGGGCTTTTCTTCATGATCTTGGAAGTCAGCTCGGAGCAAGCATATATTGAACATATATACATAATAAATGTACTTAAAACTTGAATTTCTATTCTGTCCTTTTCCTATAGATCGTGAGACAGGTAACAACTAAAAAAGAGGAAAAAAATTTAGAAGTTCTTGATGAAATCTAATGATATATAAAATTCCATCTCAATTTGAGACTCAGTTAAGGGCCAAACAAAATGTGACTGATATGAGACATCCTAGTTATATCTTCTGATATTATTTTAGCCTTAATGATAACGGGAGTGTTATAGCACTTAGAGGGGTTTTTAAGGGCCCATCTTTCTAGTGCTGATACAGCCACAATAAAGCCCCAAGGCAAGGTAACAAATGTTCCCTTGCCTTGTGGAGGCCTCTGTGTCTACCCCCACACCACAGGATACAGTGGTGCACCCCACTGGTCCAACTGCACCAGCATGGATTGGATTTTGGATAGGATTGGGCCCTAAGCCTTCTTGCTGTTTCCATGACCAAAATCACAGAACCCCATCAATAGGAAACAAGACAGGTTAACTGGATTTCACCCATCTTTCTCCCTGCCTTTCATGGACAATAGTCACTGGGTGAGACTGTAACTGGGAAAATGGGTGGGAGTAGGGGTTAATACCGTCAATCCCATGTGCCCATCCAGTTTGGACATTCCCATAAGCTGCTTTCAATTAAGTTGGAAGATTTTACGCATTTCTTGCATCTTTCGAATTTTGGTCCTGAAACCAGTACCAGACTGCAAATAAACACTTTGAATCACCCTACATCACACCATTCTTTCAGAAGACAGTCAAGCTCATATTTTGTTCTGTTTTCAAGGGATGAATGAAAGCAATAATTGTGAAGCAACTATCAAAAACTGGTCATATGCAATTCTTGTATATTCTTTTATATTGTATGACTATTATATAACCAAGAAGGCACTCTTGGGTTATTATAAGATTATGAGGAAGACACAGAGAGAAGTGCTGGGTGGTGGACTTTTAAATTCACTTGAAATTTATGGTAGCTGCACATATTTCTGTATGGGTTGGTACACAGTGAGGCTCAACTTCTTGTGTCCCAGATGACACTTTTGCCCACAACAGTATATTGCACTTGAGAACTGGAAAATATGATTTCTTCCCCCCAGGACACATTCTTAAAGAAAAATATCTGACTCCTGTACAAGAAAAGAGCAATAACTGTGTATTTGTTCAACCACAAACTGGTAATTCAGAAAGGCCCACAGAATGAAGCCTTCTCTAGGCAGCAAGGAGGCACAAAGAGATCTCTAGAAATGGACAACCAGAGTACTGGGTGGCTTGAGGTCTTCACAGAATAAGACAGGCAGCCAAATATAACTACTAATTCAAGTGCAGATATAATAGAGAATTCAACTGTGAGACTGGACATTTGAATTTTCTTTTTGCACTCCAGTCCAGGGTTTGGAAGGTTGAGGGAGATTGACCTTTCTCTCTTTCATGCACAGATGTTGAGTAAATAATTTCTTAAAGAAATAAACATTCTGTTTCTGGTTACAAGCACCTACATTCATTTTGCTCCAGCTTAATAGAATCTGTGCAGTATATTTTCTGTATGCGTGGGTGACAGAGGTGTCACTTAGGGGTGTTGAGGGATTCGATTTTATGTAGCAAGACAGCCTTCTCTCTGTCATCCTTCCTCTTACTCACGGTGGTTTTTAAAATGTATTCTACACAGACAAGTTTGTTCTCTGTTATGCTGGGAGACGTCCAAAGGAAGAAATTTGACTTAAAGGGAAATTGATGTAGGAGAGAAAGGAGGAATGCTGTGTATGAAGATTTCTCTCTTTCATAGGGTAAGTGCTTACGGAGAGATATTACACAGGCATGGCAATATTTTCTGATTGTCAGAATATGCCAAAACCTGTGGCCCAACACAGCACTACCACTTTTGTCTCTGCTGTTTGTTGGGACCATCACAGGCAAGATTGTTAATCAAATGTCATTATTATTAAATTATAAAATTAAATATATTAAATATATTAAATTATAAAAATAATGCTGGTCAGGAGGGGTCATAGTTCAGTAGATCACGCACTTTGAAAAAGCTTCCTGATTCAGGGCCCAATCCTGAGCTGAGCCAGCACCACTGCTGGGTGTCATAAACATGCCATAAGGCAAGCCTGCAACACACTGCACCGAGTCGTCGCCGGTGTCAGTACTGGCCCAGCACAGTTGGCACTGAGCCCAGCACTGGCTGAAGGCCACCCAGAGCTAGATAAGAGCTACGGGCAGTGGTGAGGGCTTCGGGTGGGGGAGGCGTTCCGGGGCAGGGGGAGGGCAGGATGGGGAGGAGTAACTGGGGTGGGAGGGATGGATCTGACTGAGAGTCTCTCAACACTGCACCAGCAAAATAGCCGGCACAGACTTGAGAAGCTCCATTGTGAGGTTTGGGACTTTCCGCAGGGGAAGAAGACAAAAGTCCCCTTCTCACGAGGAGAACTCCAGCAGCTGCCACAGTGCCACAGGATGCAGCGGTAGCTGTTTAGGTGCTGCTGCACACGGCGGTGGCACAGCCTTTAGGATTGGGCTGTTAGTTACTGATAAGGCGCCAGGCAAGAACTTCAAAGGATCCAGAAAAAGAGGAAGGCTAAGAAAGACCTTTGCCCAGGTTTTTGGAACACTACAGTCAGTCAGCTTAGATAATACTGAATTTGATAGACCAATAGTCTGATTTAGCATTAAAGCAGCTTCAGTATGGAATGAGAAAATGGGTACGTGTGAAATATTTGGTCAAGCCAACAAGGTACAGAACCCTGAGTGTTTGAGTTAAACCTGGAAAACGTAGGCTTAAATCCACAAGCACCTTTGGCAAGCCAGTTTCTGGTCTCCACCTGTTTAATGGAAATGGAAATTTAATGGAAATCATAATGAACTTCCAGGCCTCTTGAGAAAATGTGGCATTGCACAGAGCAATGAGATCCTTGTGAGAAGCCCTAAGCAATTTATTACTACATTAGGTGGGTAAGGAATATAGAGCTTCACATGCAAGCTTGAGGGACACTCTGCCAAGGCCATCACCTCCATAACGGCCCAATCCTACCTCCGCCACATTATAGCATGCAGCTGTGCCAACACTCCTTTCTGTGGAGTTGCACAAAACAGTCCCTTACTAAAAACAAGACTCTTGTGGATAACAAATTAACCTCCATCTGCTTACTATGAACTTCTCACAACTTCAAGCATTCCCTACTGGCACAAACTACAAACGAAATTAGTAGGCCATGGGTCAAGCAGTCCACCCAATCTGTTATAGAACTTCATTATGAAGGTCTGGGCATTGGGGCATCACAAAACTAAACCAACAGTCATTTATTAAGTTGTTGCTTAAACTTGGGGAATTTGAAAATGGAGCAAAATTGAATTTAATCTTCTCTGGGAGAAAAACTGGCTTTCGGATGTTCGTATTTTAAAAGATACAGTACTGGTGTTCCCACTCTATGGAAAGGCCTAGGTAAAAGATGAGAATAGGCTACTTCTCACTGATGTGGCATGGGCTGCTTTTCACTGATGTAAGCCCTGTCTATCTCTGAGCCAGGGCTGTTATCAGCACATGTCCCCTAAGGCAGTTGCTGGGGTCCAACCATTCTGATGCCTGCCTGGCAACCTTGGTAGATTGGACGCTATTACTGTCATTTGGATATTCCTAAACTAGTATTTTGTGACTAGCTTCCTGCTGCCAAGAGGCAGCAGAAAGTGGATTCTTCCCTCACCGGTGCTGCGCTGGTGCTGGAAAGTTGGCTAGGATTAGGCCCTTAAGTTGGCTATTATCCATCAATCACCAGTCAAGGTACAGGGATGAAGAACCACCAAGGTAGAAGGGACCCCCTCCTTGCTAAGGCTTCTCTTAAACTTGGAGCCAGACTTGGTCTGTATAGTACCATGTCAGAGTACCCACCTGGCAAAATCATCCTCCGGTTATGTAAACACATACACCAAACCAGAACGCAGAAAGATAGATTTGGGAGAGGACCATTTGTATTGAGGCACATTCATTCAAATGTGTCCCCACATGCAGTCTGAAGTGGATAAAGGTTTTTCAACTCAATCACAAATGCACCTCATGCTGTTTAACAGAACTTCAAACTAGTGTAAAGTGTGTCTGTAAGGGCTGTGTCACACATTACTTCTTAAACCAGGGGTGCCCAAACCCTGGGGCCACTTGCGGCCCTCGAGGCCTCTCAATGAGGCCCTCAGGGAGTCCCCAGTCTCCAATGAGCCTCTGGCCCTCTGGAGATTTGTTGGAGCCCACACTAGCCCGACGCAACTGCTCTCAGCATGAGGGCGACTGTTTGACTTCTCGCTTGAGCTGTGGGATACGGGCTCCCTCCACTGCTTGTTGTTTCACGTCTGTGATGCAGTAGCGGCAGTAAAGGAAAGGCCAGCCTTGCTTTGTGCAAGGTCTTTTATAGGCCTTGAGCTATTGCAAGACCTTCATTCATTCATTCATATAAGTTCATCTTTAATATATTCATTTATGTAAACTTGTGTAAATTTATTCAAATTTTAAATGTAAATTAATTCTTTTTTCCCCCAGCCCCCGACACAGTGTCACAGAGATGATGTGGCCCTACTGCCAAAAACTTTGGACACCCCTGTCTTAAACAATAGGAATGTATTTTGCCATACATGTCTCCTGAATATAAAGTCAAGGCTGTTGCCATTCAGATCCATAAAAATAGACAATATCATATACTATTGTCAAATATGACAAGAGGCAAGTGGAATAAAGTGGGCTATCTATTACAAATAGAAATAAGAGTTGAGTGTTCATGAAACATGTATCTGAAATGTTGAAACTGGCTACAGCACTAGGTACAATCACAACAAACAAATCGTTCAACTCCGACAACTGAAGAACATTCATATTTTGAAGGTCACACAAAACCAGCGGCATTAGCATAATTTAAAAATATTATCTTTGATTCTAGGTTGCCCTTTCTTGTCCAAGGTCTAGATGCCCTGATCATAGCATAGTGTAGAACAGTGGTTCTCAACTTCTAGTACCACAACCCACTCATTAGAACAGGGGTCTCCAAACCCCGGCCTGGGGGCCAAATGTGGCCCTTGGCGAGCCTCTGTCCGGCCCGCGGCCAGCCTCTTGTGCCCTGAAAGCCCCTGGCCCACTTTGCTGAACACGATTGGAACTGTGCTCTGGTTGCATCTGGAGGGTATTCTAAGGGGCAGAGAGGTTGAATGAATGAGCCCATTCATTCATTTATTCACATATCTAAGTCCCATCTCTAATTTATTTATATAAATTTTAGATTTAAATTTTTTTTTCGGCCCTCAAAACTGTGCCAGACATTTGATGCGGCCCTCTGGCCAAAAAGTTTGGAGACCCCTGCTTTAGAATAAGAATCTGTCAGGACCCACCAGAAGTGATGTCATAATTGGAAGTGACATCATCAAGCAAGAACATTTTAACAATTCTAGGCTGCAATCCTACCCACAATTACCCAGGAGTAAGCCCCATTTACTATAATTGTTAAAAGCATATTCACAGTAGCCTGTTAAAAGCACAGATCTGAGAACCCAATCCTGAGCTCCCAGAGGCACACAGCTGCGACAGCACTGAAAACTGCTGCCGCCGCTACCTACATACCCACGGCAGCTGCAGGTGGCCCCTCAGGAGAATAATAATAATATAATAATAATATACAGTATTTATATACCGCCTTTCTTGGTCTTTATTCAAGACTTTATTCAAGGTGGTTTACATAGGCAGGCTTATTAAATCCACGCAGGGATTTTTACAAATTGAAAGAAGGTTCTTTCTTTCAAGAACCACTACATTCAAGGTGTTACACTCCGATCTGGTTTAACATTCTGGCCTCCATCCTCCCACGCTCCGAGCAGATGGAACAGCTCAGCTGCAGCTTGTCAGCTGCTTCAAGGTCGCACGGTGCCGGTGGCCTCGAACTGGCGACCTTGTGGATGTTAATCTTCAGGCAAATGGAGGCTCTACCCTCTAGACCAGACCTCCTGCCCAGACTTTCATCCCCTTCCCCCAGGTAAAGGGAGTACCCCCACAATGGGGTACTTGATTCACCGCTGACCAAAAGGTTGTTGCTTCATTGCTCCACCGGTCCCACCTCCATCTCTCCCCCCCGGCACGCCTCCCCCCAGCCTCTCCCCACCTCCCGCCTTCCCGTCACGCCTCCTCCCCACTCTCTCCCCACCCTCCACTTGCCTCCCCCCTTCCTGGAATGCCTGCCCCTGCCCCCACTTTCCTCTCCACTGCTTGGCGGTCCGTGCAACTGCCAAGCAACAGAGGCCGGGTGCCCGCCTGGTGCTAGCCCAGCGCCGGCCAGCAGTGGGCTAGCACGGGCAGTCACCTGGCATTAGAACTTGCAAACATGCCTTACAGCACGTTTGCAACAGTGCACGCTGGCGGTAAGCCGGCGCGTCAAGGATTGGGCTCTGAGACATTTCCCCAAATGCAGGCATATACCATAGTAGCATCAAGTCTTAATATATTTTTAAAAAATATTGCAATAAATGAAATTGGCCACCTGAAATTGGCTTGCAACCCACCTGGTGGGTCCCAACCCACAGTCTGAGAAATACTGGTGTAGAATACTGAAGATTCATTTAAGCATGATTTCTCCAGTGTGCCATTTCAGTCCAAATGAATGGGCTTTGGTGGATTCTAGTTATTTCTAGATCAGCCAGAGACTACATAATCCAAACTGTGCTGTTTCTTTCTGACACCAAAATAAACCAGGTCACCTGAAGCCCAGTTCAGTCTAGAGTCCAGTGAGGCTGAATGAGATGTAGAAATCCCCCTGTAGTATGTACCTGCCAGCAATTTGTAGTCCTTACCAACAGACATGTTGCATGGACAAGGTTAGTTGTGTTATAATGTTGACAAGCTGCAGCCAAACCAGAACCTGTGCTTAAAAGTCATCTTGGTCTGAATAATGCTTAAATATAGACGCAGTTTCAAGTCCTCTGCAAATTGGATAATGTTTAGATATGCAGAGCTGGTTCTATGACTTCTAGAACCCTGCTGAAGGACGAAAGGCAAAAGAGATCCATACATCAAATTCATGACCTTGCACTGAATACCGGCTGTGGCTCCTGCCAAATCTATGACTTCATCACAGGTCTCATGATATTTGGAGTTTATCCTGAGCTATGGATTTAAGCTTGCATGATATTCTTCCCTTCGGGTCTGCATGCTAAAGTTTTGTAAACAGGGCATATGAAATGCTACAGGTTAGCCTATTAAGCGTAATATGCTGGTGCTGAGGGGTGTTTTTTTTTTTTTTAATTAGCCTTTTGTTTTAGAGAAATTGCTTGATCCCTCCGGGTTTAAAACCATTGGCTTGGAAAAAGATAACTGAACCTCCTGTGTCAAGCACAGGGAGAATCTCCAAAAGAGTTGGAATTAGGAATTAAAAATAAACAGGCCATTCAATAAAATGCAAGTTGGTCTGTCTTTTTTCCTGAAAAGGAAGCAACTGATGGAGGATCTAGCAACCTCCTTCATGAAGCTGCTACTGAGGCTCATGTGTGCCTTTGGCAAATAGTTTGCCCTCCTGAAGATCTTAAGGGCAATAATAAACAGAATGGAGGTAAAATTACTCCATGCAGCTCTTTTAACAGAATGAACTGGTGCCCTTCAAGAGTATCCCAGCATTAATTGCTTTGAGATTAGCCCTCTGACTCACAGTGGGAGAAGCTTCTCCCTCCCCTTCTCCCTCTATCTACATATAAGCAGCAACATCAATTTCAGTTTCACCTCAACAATGAGGGGAAATGATTACAAGATGAAAGAAAAGAGTCCAGTTCTTCCACACACCTATTCACAAATCCAACAGGCGGCCTTGTGAAGAAATACGAACAGCAAATTACAGGCTGTCTGAACTTTGCTGTGAGATAGGAAATCATTTAATACATCAATAATACTAGCAATAATCTTAATCCTACTCCCTCTGTTTTGACTTGGGCACTCACAGTTATAAAAAAATCTCTGTTGCATTTCACTGGTCTGGGCGCTGTGGGGAGAAATCATAAGAAAAGGTCATGGCTAGAAAACAGGACAGTTTGTACTACAGTTGTTTGAAGGATTCATATCCTAAATCATACACTTGTGGGTGGTCCTTTTTATACTTGTCATTCTCTCTCTCTCTCTCTCTCTCTCTCTCTCTCTCTCTCTCTCTGTGTGTGTGTGTGTGTGTGTGTGTGAGAGAGAGAGAGAGAGAGAGAGAGAGAGTGCAGCACATGTGTTTTTAATTTGTAGAATAGATGCACAGAGCACAGACTTGGCAACCGCAGATATTCAATTTATTTTTTATAGAGTACTTTATCTTTTCCAAATGCCTCTTTGACAAAATCAATTGCAAAACTGTATTAATGAAACGAAACTGTTCTTGGGGTGAAATAGAATGTACTGCTCTGAATCTGATACTGCCTCAGTGGTGCAGAAAAGGAAGAAAATGTGTCACTTTTTAAGAAGCAAAAGGTTAACAGGCACCCCCAGGATCTCACCAAGCTGTTTCATGTCATCTTTAACAGTCCATGAAAAGGGTAAACACCGCAGACACAAAGTGTGCAAGTGGCACAGATTTTGAATTATTTCTTTATAATGCCAGCACTAAATCTATTCCCATAAGTCAGTGGTCCTCAAACTTTTAAATGATTGTGGGGGACAGGGAATCCCACTGTCAGAATTTTGTTTTTGTTCAGTGCCCAGCTGTCTAGCATGTAGTCTCCCTTGCCCAACTTTGGGATATAATTCTCATAAGCTTCATAACATCCTCAAAACATTGACCGTTATTTGATGCTTTGGACTTTGCCCCACTACCAGTTACTTCACTACTCATACAGCCGGCCCGTTCATGAGGCCCACTGCAGCAGTTGCCTCAGGAAGCAAATTGCTGGAGGTAAGCCATCTCTGTTCACCTACTTGCCTCCACAGCCCCTCCTCCTTGTTCCACTCCCTGGATTCAAAAGGAAGAAGGGAACAGAAGGGAAGAGGAAATGTACAGAGGAGGAGAGTGATGAACTGGAGCGCTGACAAGTGGTAGGAGCAGAAGCTGGCCCATTATGGGTAAGGTGGGGGGCAGCATCTGGCACGCCACCTCAGGCATCAGGATGTCTTTGGCCAGCTGTCACTGCTCATATTGTATACTATCTCTTCTTTGCATTCCTTAGCCGCCTTTCTGCTACTCTTGTTGTCTTCCCTCTGAATTATGGCATCATCTGAGATTATACTCCCCTCCCACATATCTTCTGTTTTGACCTTGGATGATTCTCATGACGCAACGTTTTAGTAGCTAGTCTATCTGCTTGGATCAATCAGACTGGGACATTCTGGATTGCACTGCATCCTGGTAATGTTTGTCATGTATGTTCCACAATGGAACACAGAAATTAGGTCAAAACGTGACTTGTATTTATGTAGCCAGAGATGTATGGAGGCCAAAAACTCACGGAAAAGACTAGCATTACCCAAGTTGATCATTGGTCATGTTACAGTTTGACACTAACCTTTCTCAACAGCACAAACGAATACAAAATCTGAGTGATAAATGGAACAGAAAGAGACACATGACAGAAAAGGTGAACAAAGAAGAAAAAGATTGGGGTATTAAGAAAGAAAGGCTGAGGACGAAGTGAGTAGATGAAACTAGGAAGGAAAATAGCTGCTAACCCAAACAGGTGACAAATTTCAAGGAGTAGTAGCACAGCTTCAAATTAGGGGCTATGCAAGATGCAGTCTCTTGTGGTTTGGGGAGGAAATGGTCTGAAGGCATATGATTGAGAGTGCAATACTAACTGGGAGATGGGCCAGCACAGGCCCCCTGCACCATCACAGGAGTGTTGTGAACATGCTGTAAAGCATATCTGCTGCTACTCAAGAGCCAGCTAGGCGAAAGGGTATGTACCAGCCAGATTCAGCTCCAAATGGGATAGGTTTGTGTCAGGGGGTATTTTTGGGTGCGGGAGGATGGTCCTGGGGTGGATCAGGTCCAAAGGGGGGAATGGGACAGTGAAAGCCATATGCTAACCCCCACTCCTGGTAGCCTTACTTGGGCAGCTCAGATTTGCGCCAGCGATTTTGCTGGTGCACATCCAAGTAGGCCCATGGGGTGGCTGGTTAAATATCCCCTTATTCCGAGCTGCCCTCCAGCCACCTCCTAACCTGTACTGGATACAGTGCAGGTCACTCGGCCTGCCTGTTCCAGTGCAGGTTAGGACTGGGCTGTCAGCCACTTCACAGAAGTTAAACTATTGGGTGCCAGGATCGGTGGCTTCAGAACTCAATGTGCTTCACTATGAATGTCATGATGGAAGAAAAGATAACTGTAATGAATAAATATTACTAAGTTGGTTGGCAACCTTCAGTCTCGGAAGACTATGGTATAAGCCTACAGCACCCAGTATTCCCAGGCGGTCTCCCATCCAAGTACTAACCAAGCCTGACCCTGCTTAGCTTCCGAGATCAGATGAGATCGGGCATGTGCAGTTATACTGAGTTAAAGGGAACTCCCAAGTTAACATGCATACAATTGCAGCCTAGGCTACTGAAGTGGGAGAATATGGCATCTGAGAACCTTTGGGAAGGACCAGGAACTGAAGAGACTTACTGTAGAATTAGCAAGTTCTTGATTCAAGTCTTGAATTTGAAAATCACCATATTGTTGACCTTCATGTGTATTTTTCTTTTCTCAAATGAAAATTGCAACCTGTGGTGTGTGCAGGTGTGTGTGTGTGTGTGTGTGAGAGAGAGAAGGATCAGAACTACAGTGAACTCTGTGCTGTAGTCCTGACAAAAATACAGTACTCAACTTCAGTGGCTGCTATTTGACATTGGCTCATGGACCAGGGACATGCTTTCCACTCAGCCACTAGATAGATAAGCTATTCTCCCTATCTGTCTCATCTCCCCTCACATTGGTAACATAAGGTTAATATTGGCCTACTTTGCAGGGTTTTAGTAAAGATTACTACAATAATGTGTGTGAAATGCTTTTAACACTTCAGGAACTTCCACTTTCAATCATGCTGTGGGGAGACTGCATCTTACACTAAGCTGTTCAGAATCACATAAGAAAACCTCATGGCATTGTGCTACAAAAAGCCATTGAAATGTGTCCGGTAAAGTAAGCTTCATCTCACAACAGTTTTTGTTGTTGTTGTTCCAGAGGCTGGCTAGTTTTAGGATGGCAGACTCCATTTTAATGTGGTCACCATGGAGTTGGGGGGAAAGGTTTTGTGTGTGGAGCTCCCTCCCTTCCCTTTTCTATGCCAGCATTCAGTCTAGTCACACTGCAAAGGGGCTGATAATGTCCTCTCCTTCACTTAGGAAGCACCAGGAGAGCACAGCTCACTGAACTAACAATATCTAAAAGGGTCAGAACACAACAAGGAAAGCATTTAGAGTGGTGAGATTGAAGTTGTATCTTCATCTCCTGCAACAAGCACTTCCCCGAGAAAAGAGGCCAAGTGGATCACTGGCCCAAATCCAACAACTTCAACAGAGTGAGTCCAGAGAAAAAATGTATTGAAGATTGGAGTGAGAACAGATGTATGTCTTTGCATCCTTGTCACTCTGGCTTGTTCGCTGAAGAAACAGCAACTAGAACAGGCATTTCGGTTATTGCCAAGCTGTATTAAGATGAATTTACCCAGCATGCCATAGTTTTAAAATTGGTATTTCATTCCAGATGCCAGCAGTCTGATTTTTTTTTTAAGCTGCACAATGTCAAATAAAAAGTACATTGCAGCCTGAAGGAAGGAGCTTGTTCTCATGAGTTGGGCTGAGTCAGCACCAAAAATAATTATACTTGTTAATAGTCATTGCACTGGTACCTTCTGTCTTGAGATGAGTAATAGGGCAGCAGCTCTGAAATGTAAGGTAGTTCCTTCCCTTCCTCCCACTGAGGTGGTCATTCAGGGAAGATTTGGAAGCAGGTATTGTGTAGAGGGTAGACTTGGACCATGGACAGCTGGGCTCAAGTCTCCACAGCCATAAGGGCATATGGCAGTCACTGTCTCCCACTTTTCCTATCTTAAAACTCATCTGTGCCCATGGGTGTACATACAGGTGCTGCCTGTAGGGCATGTGGGCAGATATGGGTTATAAAGTGTTGTTATGAGGATATCATGGAGGTGAGTGGGAAGAGATTGATAACCATCACCTTAATGGATAGCCATCCTTGAGGGAACAGTGGTATGAAAATATAATACATGTATCTCCTCTGCTTTACAAGGACATCCTTGTATCCTCTTGCGATACAAGGACATCTGCAAGAGGGATCTGAAGGCCTTAGGAGTGGACCTCAACAAGTGGGAAACCCTGGCCTCTGAGCGGCCTGCTTGGAGGCAGGCTGTGCAGCATGGCCTTTCCCAGTTTGAAGAGACACTTGGCCAACAGTCTGAGGCTAAGAGGCAAAGAAGGAAGGCCCATAGCCAGGGAGACAGACCAGGGACAGACTGCACTTGCTCCTGGTGTGGAAGGGATTGTCACTCCCGGATTGGCCTTTTCAGCCACACTAGACGCTGTTCCAGAACCACCTTTCAGAGCGCGATACCATAGTCTTTCGAGACTGAAGGTTGCCAACAAAAACAAACAAAAAAACATGTATCTCCTCTGCTTTGCTCTCACTGCCTGGAATGGCTCCAAAGGCGAGGGGGAGTGGATGCTTACATGGTGCACTGAAGTGTCTGTAAAACGTAGCACTGTGCCCCCCCCTCTGAGAATACTATTGCTCTGTTATTCTGCTGAGGGTCAGGTTAAAACATACTGATATGCTTAATTAGATGACCAGAGAAGAAGGGAAATAAAAAATAAATAAATCTTGCCTTCAATGACCTTTCTGGAGTCTAAGTTTTGTATTGCCTGGAGTGATAGAAGCAGGAGTCAGAAATGTCAATTCTACAAACCATTTATTAATTGGGTACTGTGTTTTAAGATTTGCAAGTGATTAAAATAATTGTTGGAAAGTATACAGTTGCTTCTCACATGGAGTATAAGCTGTCGGGTCTTTAGCTCAATTAGAAAGACCTAATTTATTTTTACTTTTCTATGCTTCTCTTAGTTGTTAAGAACTCCTCTGTTTTAAAGAAGTCTAGATTCTTTTTACTGTCTCATGGCAAAATGCCGAATTAAGGTGATGATGCTCTGATGCCCATTAAGGAAAGAAAATGTTCAATATAGTGTTTTCCTGATGCTGGTCATTTAAATGGTTGTAATCTAACTTTTAAGACCACAGTTAATTACATTTTTCTGCTATTCAGTTTCTCTGCATTTTTTTAATACTATACCTCTGTCAGCTACTAATGATGCAAATGCATACTATATTCAAATACTTCCAAAAGATGAAGGTTACTAGATGACACTATTATCAGGTGCTGGAACATGCTGTCACTTGAAGCATTGCCTGTACACACACCCAATAAACTGTGAGGCAAGCAGTTTGGATTTAAATAGGCCTCAATTTATTAAACAATATAAACAAAACTTGCAGCCGTCCAGAATAACTCTACCCCTTTTCAGTGCAGGTTCCCTTCCCTGGGAGAAACAGCCAGCTACTTTCTATCCCCCTATGGCTGTTCCCATCCTGGCTCTAAGCTGGTAACTGTCCTTAGCAATCACAGTTTATCAATAACAACCCCTCAAGGGCAACAAGGAAAATCTGGATTGCACTTTCCCCAAAGCAAGCAGCCTCTGAGGTTGATTTTTGTAATCCTTGAGTTCCTATGCAGATCTAAGCAGCCTCTTGGGACTGGTTGTCGCCTTTACTTACTTCACTTCCTTGTGATGCAAAACAATCCCTAAACCTAATTGCTACTTCCACCATACTTGCCAGTTGTGTCCATGTGGCTAAGAAAAACAACACCTGACCTGTTTGGTCAGTCTGAAGTTGGCAAGAAAAGCTGTTGGGGCCAGGGTCAGTGCACAATTGAACTTGGAGCAGTGATGAACATCTTGGCTCTACAGCTTTGGTGCCAACACTGCAGAGGGGGTGGCCTTGAGGGCCACACCAGACATGTAAATATCCATGTGCAAATGAGCATTTTCCATGGAATAAGTGCATGTTTGGATTCAAAAACCACATGATTGCTATAGCCATGAGATTCCTATAGGATTATTTTTTTTTTGCCACAGAATATCCAAATATCTATTTTCATTTTTTATTCTGTGAGTTCCTTGTGGGTTTTGAACAAGTGGTGGCTGTAGTGGAAATGCGGAAGATCTGGTGAGGAGGTAGATGTGGTATCAGCAGTGGCCCCTTTAAGGGTGAAGTCTTGGGCATTCAGCAGGGCATGTGCTGCACAGCTGCAGCCACTTGAAGGCAATAAGGCCCTCAGGCATAAAAGCACCTGATGAAGGGAGAGTTTGGTGTGGGTAGCAGAAGGAGGAAAGCTGGGGACTGGACTGAGGAATTGGTGGCTAATGGACTGATGTGTGAATGGTCTTTGGAAGCTGCTGGAGCAGAAACTACTGAGACACTAAGACTGGTGTTTGGCTGCTGTGCCCAAGACCTGCTGAGGACCAAGGGGCTGCTGTAGTGGCAGGAGGCTGCTGGCAGGAAGGAGGACCTCTGTAGGTTAAACAGGCGAGCTACTCTGGTGTTGGGGTCCAGCAGTAGTGCAGGGCAGAACCAGGGTCATTTCTGAGGAAAGAAGGGGAGCTAATTAGCTAAAAGTGGGCATAATTCTCCAGGTGAAGCTTGGACTGGGAATCTGGCAGAGCAGTGGCAAAACTTACATGGTCTTCTATATGTATGGGTTTTGAGTTCTCAGAGATGGGGTTTACTCCCAGGAGTTTGTGCATAATTATGTTTGGAATTGAGATCCCTTTTCTGCATGACCCTATGCAGGTGTCTTCTTTTGGCTATGGCCGCTTGCTCAGAAGCCCCAAGGAGTGGCCAGCAGCTTGCTCCCACATGAGCAGATCAGCCCTCCTTGCACAGTGGCACAGCAAACAAATAGCATGAATTCTGCTGTCACTGGAATGAGCAGGGTGCTCACTGCCTTCAGAAGGAATAAAGCTCAGAGGGAAGCTCCCACACCTTTCATGTAACAAGTGCTACTGGAATACATGCAGACACAGGAAGTATGCCAAAAGATGACTGGCAGCTGAGTCAGAGGGATTAATACAGTTTTTGCTACAAAGAAACCCCTAGATTGCACTGAACTTATGGTCACAAATCCCCAGATGGGCAGAAACTCATGGATGTGTTTTGGCATGGAAGAACTGCATGCCTGGGGCAGGCCTGAGTTATAGTTAGGTACTGTTTAACATCATTAGCAGCTCATTACATGTTTCAATAAAGTCATCAACTTTTAACTCAATCCAATACCTTGTGACCTTTTTACTGGGTATGCTGGCAAACTTCTTTTATAGTTTCTGGGGCAAGTCTCTGAGCTGGAAGCATTTAAAATGTTGCAGTGAATCCATTTTAAACACTTTATACATTTTACACTTTATACACTTTATACATTTTAAAACACTTTTTAGGATCAGATAGGGACTGCATTCCTGAATCCAGGTGTAGCATCGGGTTATTCAAATGCTAATCTCCAGTTTGCTTGTTTATGGTGGCTCTCTAATCCACTCTATCCAGGTGGATAACTGCTGACATCTCTAGATCCCCATTGCTAACTGTACTTTCCTGTCTGGAAAACTTGCATTTCATAAGTAATATTTACCACAGACATTTTCTAATTTATTCAGTACATAAGAGGGACAATTTGAGGAATATCTCAACACCTGTGGTCTGCCACCTTTCTAAAAAAAATATCTAGACTGTCTCAGGGCGCAATCCTAACCCCTTATGTCAGTGCTTTCCAGCACTGACATAAGGGTAATGAAGCTATGAGGTTAGGGAACAAACATTCCCTTACTTGGAGGAGGCCTCCATGAGTGACACCCAACTGCAGGATGCAGCACATGTTCCATTGGCACCACTATGCCAGTGCTGAAAGCACAGACATAAGGGGTTAGGACTGTGCCCTCAGTCAGTTTGCAATGGCTGAAGTAGCTCATTATCATTGATCTCAAATGACCTCATTTCCATTCCGATGGTTTTTTCATGGTAAGAGTTGGTTGCTGCAACAGACTGGGGGGGGGGAGTAGGTCATGTGTCAGTGTTTGTCTGGCTCTTTCTGAAATGTTAGCATTCTGGTGACTTGAGCTATTCAGTGGCCATTGTTGCTGAATAATAAATATCAGACACTTTCAGTTTAGAACATAAAGCTTCTTTTCCACAATTTATGAAGTCACGTTAAGACACACACACACACACACACACACAATTCCATTCCAGACATGATTTTCTCCAGCCCTATGAAGATGAACAGTGGCATATTATTATTATTGATGATGATGATGAAGATGATGAAGAAGAACAACAACTCAGGACTTTTTGTATATGCTCTACCACTGAGATATGGTCCTTGGCCTTTTGTTTTTCTTAATGATGATAATAATAATAATAACAACTTTATTTTTACCCCGCCTTTCTCCCTGAAGGGACTCAAGGCGGCTTACAACATATTAAAAACAATTTAAAAACAGATAAAAACATATTAACACATCATAAAAAACAGCAGTCAGAGTACAAAAATAGGTAAAAAGAGCATAGAGCAGCAGCAAGTCATAAAAGAATCAGGCCTGTAAAAAATATTAAAAGATGTTAAAAGGCCGAGAACTCAGAAGGCCTGTTTAAACAGAAGGGTCTTCAGGCCTTGCCGAAAGGTCTCAAGACAGGGAGCCATTCTTAAGTCAAGGGGAAGGGAGTTCCATAGCGTTGGTGCCACTACTGAGAAGGCCCTATTTCTTGCAGCCGCCCCACGTACCTCCCTAGGCGGTGGCACTTGTAAAAAGGCCTTCTCTGATGACCTGAGAGGGCGAGCCGGATTGTACGGGAGCAGGCGATCTCTAAGATACCCTGGTCCAGAGCAGTATAGGGCTTTAAAGGTCAATACCAGCACCTTGAATTGGGCCCGGAAACGAATGGGCAGCCAGTGCAGCCGCTGGAGAAGCGGACTGATGGAGTCGAACCGTCTACCTCCAGTAACCACGCGGGCTGCCGCATTCTGCACTAGTTGCAGTTTCCGAACTGTCTTCAAGGGCAGCCCCACATAGAGCGCGTTACAGTAATCTAATCTCGATGTCACCGAGGCATGGATCACCGTGGCCAGGTCTGCACGATCCAAGTACGGCCGCAGCTGGCGCACCAGCCGAAGCTGAGCGAAGGCCCCCCTTGCCACAGCCGCCACCTGGGAATCCAGGAGCAGCTGCAAGTCCAGGTGGACCCCCAAGCTGCGGACCTGCTCCTTCAGAGGGAGTGCAACCCCATTCAGCGCAAGCCGATAGTCCAGCACCTGCATCGAGGATTTCCGAACCAGGAGAGCTTCTGTCTTATCCGGATTTAATTTCAGCTTGTTAGCCCCCATCCAGATCCTCACTGCTTCCAGACAGCGCTCCAGGCCCTCAATCGCCACCCTGGAGTCTGGAGGAAAGGAGAGATAGAGCTGGGTGTCATCAGCATATTGATGGCACCCCACTCCAAACCCCCGGATGACCTCTCCCAGCGGTTTCATGTAGATGTTAAATAGCATGGGGGACAGAATTGAGCCCTGTGGCACCCCGCATCTCAAGGTTAACTATGGTTACATTTACATTTGCCAGGGGAAATGTGCTGAAAGAGTTCCCAGCTTGATGCTGACAATCTGCATCAGCCTATCTGCGACTTGTCAAATCCTGTCTGCAAATTGTCCTGATGGAACTTCCCTTCCATCAGCACAAGGCCTAGGCTGCTAGTGCAGATGCTCCAGATTTGCACCAGGGCTGTCAGCGCAAATGGCTGGAAGCCCAGGTGCACACCAATGACATGCCCAGCCCCCACTGGAAGAGGTGAGTGGAGGAAGCATTCCAGGGCATTTGGGGAAGGATTGGGGCAGAGATCAGGGCCTGTTAAGGACATCTAAAAAGCAGGCTAAAGGCAGATATTGGAGGCAGCAGCTCCACTGATATTCTATGCTCTTGGGCCAGACCTGACAACTCCTACCCCAGACCCACTCTTATTCATGCCAGCCAAAGAGCTGGTATAGATCCGACTAGGCCCATTAGGGACCATGGCACAGCAAAGAAGATAAGTAAAAATGTTTTTAACTTACCTCTCTGTTGTTTCCTGGTCCCCAGCTTGCCCATAGCATGCAAGGCCCATAGATGCCACTGCATGCTATGGGCTGGCCCAGGATACAATTGAGTTGTGTGCTTTTGGACATTTTTCAGGATAAGATGATGGAGAAAACCATGATCCTAACAACTGCTTGACACTTCAGCAGAACATACCAATTCCCACTGTACACTCTCTATGGTGTATCACAGAGTGGTGCCAAAGTAGGTGTGTGTAGATGTATTTGAAATGTATCATGGGGATACAGTTCCTGCTCTACTGTCTTTGGTAAATTCTGTTTGGGAATTCTCCTTTCTTCAATATTCTATCATAATGTCCACTGGGGCTTTTAATAACTGCAACTCCAAAAAATTCTGGTGTGTAGATGAGGCAGAAAGATTACCACAATCCCACCCAGGAGTGGCTGTATTTCACTGATAAGTGGTTTGGGATTCTCTTGGATGGAAAATGCTACATAAATATCAGTTATTAATATAGTGGCCTGTTAGTGAACTAACTCTACAGCTATATTTTCATCCTGGGGTTTTCCTGAACTGATACATCAATGCTTGTGATGCTGCATAAACCTGTGTGAAAAACACAATCTTATATAGTACAGCTGGGCATTCAGAATGCTTTACACAAATACATCATCTCATTGCTGCCTTCCCTACAAAAACAGCAGCTTTCCAGCTTCAAGGAGCTCTGTCAAGGAGTTAAAAATGCAGCACAGCCCCACTGCTTTTGATTTAATGCAGGTGAGGAAAGGGATAGCTTTCCAAGGCTCAACACTGACAAGCGACCCTGTATATTATTTCCTTCCTCTGTGCTTGCCATACTCCCCAAAAGCAGCACTAGAAAATTAAATCAAACCAATAAAGGCAGCCCAATACAATAAGATTAGAAATTGTAATGATCTCACAGCAGACCAATTAATTTGGAGAAATTTTCAAGATGAGCACACACACACACACACACACACACACACACACACACACATGATTTATGGAAATAAGGGCAAAGTCCCTTGTTGCATATGGCAATTTAAAATTATGCACCAGAAATCTTGGCTTAGTGCAGGAGGCACTGTAGATTTATGTGCTCAAAATGACAACAGGTTCAGAACTGATCACAGACCAGTGTCACTCAGGCACCAGTGAGGAGACAAGTCCTTGTACTTGAGCTTCATCAGCAACTTGGCTGCTGCCCTAAACACACGTCTTTGCAATATGTCTTACTGGATATCCCATGGCGTCATGCTTTTGCCCTAGAAGTGAATCCGAGATTCACAAATGTCTTTGCATTAGCGAAATGGGACTGTCACTATTCCAGACTCTGCTCTGAACAGTTTGATATGTCATTCTCGGGACTAGACTGACTTTTAAAATTTGCAGATGACAACCCATTGTCAATGCTAAAGCCTAACTTCAGGTAGCTACCACCATCCCAACCTGAGGGGCACTTAAGAGTATTCAAGGATCCCCAAGCCCTGGAAATAATGTACAATAGCTATGAAAGGCTTATTTCACGTGCTAGCTAGAAAAACATGTCTTTTCAGCAATCGGAGATGAAGTCACAAAATATGTTAGGAAAATTAAAAAGGGAGAAGACAGAAGAAAATAGAGAGAAAATGATGAAGCCTTCAACCTGTTACTTAATAATTGCTCCAATCTGGTTAGAGATTCTATACCATCATCTGGACATGTCCGCGTAGAGGTTGCTTCCCCCCCATCATGCATTCATGTCAGACACACATGTAAACCAATCCTGAGAACAAATGAGGAAGAAAGTACTTAAGGAAGGAATAATTAGCACTTTACAAGTGTAAAGCACTTACTGGGTCACAAATCAATCAATAGACTTAATTTAAATGGAAGGAAAAAAGGGACAAAGAGGAGGAGCAAAAGGACTGACAGGCAGCCACCTCAATCCATGCTCCGCCTCCTTCCAAACCAGCGCTGCCCTGGGCCTACTTGTGCCAATTTGCCCTAACAATAATTACCTGGAGTTCCCTGACAGATCATTATGAGAACATTAGCAGGGTATTAGAGAGAATTACCCATTTTTCACACATTGATTACATGCCATTGCCAGCTCATTAGCTTATCAGCTTTTAATAGCCCCATTCTAACTAGCAGCTTTCTCCTTCAGCTAGCTTCCAAACCCACTTAACCCGGAGCAAGCAGCAAGCACACACTTCCCTGAATTAAAGAAGATGCCCAGATGTATTTGCCTTGCTCAAGAAAAACCTCATTAATCTCTTATCTGCAGTTGTGCAGTAATGCAACAGCAAACACATTCTACAAGTCTGGTTCTTTTGCTTGAACACTTATGTATGTGGTCTGCTGTATCTGTCAAACTCCCCCATAATTAAAATACTGCAGGGCTCATGGTTTGGGAGGGGCATCATCCCAGCAAGATTATTTAGTGAACACACAGTGGAGATGGGTGGAGTTACAAAACAGTTGGATTTTGGATGCACAGCAAGAAAATGGGTAGATAAATCCCAGTGTGAATGTCTGCTTGATAGTGTTGACCTCAGGTTTGCAGTTGTTAGAAAATAAACCATATACTTTGGATCCCTGGACCCAATCCCTGTGCCTTGGCAGCATTTTTCAGAGTGGAGGAAGAAATGAGGTCCAAACAGGAAGCAGAAGTTTCCCCTTACTCTCATGGATTAAAATATAATGTTAGTGATGCAGTGCTATGCTATGGGTCTGAGAGCATCTGGGAGCATGACTCCCTATGTTAGGAACAACAGAAGGACCTACTACATAGAAGTCCTGAGCTGAAAGCTAAGTAGGAAGGGACCAATGATTACAATGAAGAGTGTGGGAGGGGAAGGGAGGGGAGATCCGTAGCACAGCTAGTACTTACAAAACAGTAAGTACTGTAGGTGCTGCAACCTGCCATGTAAGCAGCCCCTCCCAATTACCAGCAGAACCATAACAGACAGCAACAGCAATGCATAGGAGACACCATTTGGTTTTGGTGAGTGCCTGCAATGGCTCCAAAAGCGAGTGGGAGGGGCCGCTTAACCAATGCACTGTGGTACCTATAGTACTTACCATTCCCCCCCAGCTATGCTACTGGGGAGGTTGTTGGACACCTATTATTTCTCATCAAAAACTGCCTTTGTCCCAACTTGGAATCTCTGTATTTTTCTCCATCATAGCTACCCAGCAACCCATAGTTAGAAGGCTTCCCTCTGTCTCCTTTACTCATTCCCCAATGCACTGTCTGCCTCCAGCTGAGGGCAAACTCCCACTCAAGATTTTAAAGCAGAGATTCTCTCAGGTTGTTACCTGAAGAGCTTGAGACAGAAACGCTCCTCTCATTCTCTAGCAGTGCTCAGCAACAGTTCTCCATTGTCACTGTTTTACTGATACCTTTCTGGGACAGACACAATGGGCTTTCAGATTCATATATTTCCAGCTCAAAAGGACATTAGGGGAACCCAGGACAGCAGGCTTATTTCTCCTGCAGCGGTCAATCTCTGTATTGTGCCTCTGGAAACAAGAACAAGGCTAAGCAACAAAAGGTGACTTGTAATAGAGGATTTCAACCCCCCCTCCCCGTGCCTTTCCTGATACAGTCCCACCACCTGTCTACCTACGCAGACAGCAAATTTCATTTGAGTCATATGTTTGAGAAGGTAAAGCAATCCTCTTAACCCCATTATGCAACCAATTGTGCCTTCCTAATCCAGTAAGGCCTAGCAAAGTTACTGTGATCAGGAGGTTGTATTCTTTCCCCTTTCTCATTTTAAAGCTGCCCATCAATGCAGACTGGAATATAAGAGGTGAATTATTGAGGCATCACAGGCTGAGCACTCAGCGGGGATGGTGAGATTACAAGACAATCGAAGGTGCAGGTCCTGCAGGGGAGAAAAAGGTCAAAAAGCAAACAGCCTTTGGTCATAGCAGAAATGCACAAAAAGTGGCTGGGGAAGAAGAAGAGATGAACAAGGGTGGAGATTCATTTCTTTCTAAGAGCCTCCTCTGTTCCTTGGTGAAGGGATAAACTTTGACCTGCAAGAAGGAGCAGGAAAGGTCAGCAGAGTTGCCTGGAATGACAAGGACCAAAGCAATGATTGTAACAGCCCCATTAAGCTAGTGGCTAGAAGGGAGAGAATGAATTGCAGTTTTTAGGTCTCATCAAGTGTAGCACAGGAAGTTCCTCAGGCCGTAAGACCACCCAACTGCAATCTGGCACTGGAAGTTGTCCGTGCAACATTTTATGATGTTACTGTGCCCTTTTGTAATGAACCACCCTGGAGATATTTACTGATGGGCAGTACATAAATGTATAATACAAATAAAACCGAGGCAGTTACTCATCACAAAGAGGCAGGTATAGAAATTGTGACTGTGTGACCTGAAACAGGAATGAGATCCAAGGGCAGGTGCCCACCCAGTTTCCCAAGTGCCTAATTTAGAACTTGTAAGTGTATGTGAGCTCTGAAGATTATTGATCTGTGCCTATCTGGTTCGAAGAAAAGCAGGTACCCCTGAACTTTTACTTGATCCCTTTTAACTTAAAAAAAGCATCAGCTTCTTGCCAAAGGAAAGGCATGCTTCACAGAACAGGATGCAGAAATAATGCATCAGGGCAATTTTCCCAGTCTCTCCCCCTGTGCTCAGCCAATCAGAGAGAATGGAAAAAAAGGCTTTTAATTTTCAACATTTTCTCTCTCCCCACATAATACCTGGCCACAAAAGCAACTGGGGGGGGGAGAGAGAGAGACAAGGGTAGAATATATAGGGTGTCCCTTAGAAGAGGCCCCCCAAATGTGCCTTGACAAGGGCTGTTCCACCAATCAACACTGATGAGAACTAGGGCTGTAGTGTTGACAGGTATGAACGCAGTGTGCCATTTAAAGGTAAATCAAGGCTGACAGTGAGAACTTGAAAAACAATTTAGCAAGGTGGTGAGAACACAGGAAGGCAATGGGCAGATGGACCTCTTTATGAAGCATGAGACTGGACATGGTAAGCTGAGCCTAGGCAGGACAGAGACCAAAAGTCCAGGGGGGACAAGCAGCAACAATACTGTTAGTTCTAATCATAGACCATAAATCCACAGATATCAGGTAGGGCATTCGGGCTGCCATGCCAATCTTGGGCCAAGACAATCTTCTTTTTCACTGGCAACTACTGTAATCCACTCTGTGAACAGATGGCACAGAGAGGAAGATATAAGAGCTACAAATAAGTGCTCTCCAGTAGTCATATCCAAAACTGCCAAATCTCCAACAGAGAAGCGTTGGATGCAGGAATTGAGAAAAACATTTGCCTCTGCTGATTCTGTGATGGAAAATTACAGCAACAAATGCTACAAAAATGGAATCTAACAGTAACTCTTTGGGTCTTAGGAGTAACTTTCAAATCCTGAGCTTTAATACGGTCTTCAGGTAGATCTTGAGAGGTTGCCACTCCTTCCCTACCTACTACTGCCATCAGCAGTTCTGAGTTCCCAGCCAAAAAGCAGTGGATATGGCACTACTTTCTCCCTTTATTACATGGTGAGTAGTTTCCTATCATCACCATCACTATGTGATTCAGACACAGGAACTTTCAGGTGCAAGGCATGTAGTACCAGTGATTGATCCCTATATTGCATGTGCAATGCTCTCGGTTTTCCCTAGTGTGCACACTCCAGTACAGTAATGGATTTGTCAACTATTGGTGATAATACCATGTAAAACAAGGAGGGGTTTCACAAGTAAGCTGAAGGATACACCTGCTAATGAGTGTATATATTTACTCTGTACAAAAGCAAAGGGCAGTTCAAACATTTAATCAGATGTTAAGATTCTGTGCATGGCTGGAATGTGCCTTCCCACCACTATACAAGGAAGTTAATTAGGCATACACCTGATTATTTTGATTTGTTGAATAGCCATGATCTTCCCTACTCCCAAAATCAGTTACAGAATCATGACATACCTGCTGAATTGTGTATATGCTAACATATGTAAAAGTCCAATATTGTTATACGTCATTTACAGAGTTGTGTGTATGCACATTTACAAAGCTCAGGTCCATTCCCAAACATATTTAGTACCATAAAGCTGGGCTAGATGTCTGAAACAGCTCTAAAAGAGTTATGGTTCAATCCTAATAGGTTCTGGCAGTGTACAATCCTTCACAGCTGTTGCAGAGTGCAACATGCCATTCTGTGTGGCCTAGCCATCACTGCCATAAGCAACAAAATGTAGTGGTAGCACTGCCACTGATATCCTATTCCCCTTCCCAGCAATGATCTGCCTTCCCGGGTTCACTTAGACTTTCACCAGCTAAATCGCTAGTGCAGGTCAGAGCAGATCCAGGCAGGCAGGCAGGCAGGCAGGCAGGCAACGGAACAAATGTTCCCTTACCCAGAGGAGACCTTCAGGGCCTGACACTCCCCTGCAGGTCACATCCTGTTGGCGCAGCTGCATCACTATGCAGGAAGTTATGTAGATTGGGCTGCCCAATCACCATGCCATGCCATTTCAGGAAAAAGTAGACTAACCAATGCAGATTAGTAAACTGGTATTTTTGTTCTCACTTTATTTACCTTCGCTGATTGACAAATGTATATGTTACACATACTGTTCTCTCACCATTTATACTCCTTATCTGCAGTGCCTGTCATATTTTAGCTCTAAAGTCCTACCTGCCACCAGCTATGCCGATGCACATCCATCCTTCTCTAGCAGAAACACCTGCTAACTCATCCTTAAACCCTGCTCTGCCAGTTATTCATTTTAGTGTGGACCATTTCTTTGAAAATGAGGTGGTCTGAAAAAGGATACGGTGCCAAAAAAAAATGGTCCCTGTTTGAAATAAATGTCAAGGCCACAATAATTTAAGCATTCAACTCAAGTTCAGACAGGCTGGTTAGTTAGGCTCACTTGGCAATTGCCAGGCGCAGGAGAACTGCAAGAGCTGTGTGCATTTCTCTCTTTTTCTGTATGTCTGATGTTGCCATTTTTTGGATCTCTACTAATTACTGCATTTTTGTTCCACTGAAGTCTAGTCATGTTGATTCTATGCTCCAGCGTACTTGGGTAGGACAATGCATAGGAAGCTACAGGAGTCCCTATTGCCTCTTGTAGATATTGTCAGGTTTGGCTTACAACCAGAGCTTTAAATTTGATCCTGAGGTATCCTGAGTATCTGTGGCATCAGAGCCTATCCGTTTTAAGCAACGCGAAACATGCATGTCACACGTACACATATCCAATTATTCAGTGTGCCAAATGCCTCTTTTTATTCTTCCCACCTTTTCTTTTTCTGTCTATTCACAGCTTTTATCATTTGTTGCACTAGTTTGTGCTGTTTTCCTGCAGATCTTTGCAGTAAGAATAAATCAAGTGTTGAAATTAAAATTCCCTCACCCTGTTTCCTTTCTCCCTGTGTTTTAACCTGTGAGTTTGCTGCTTCATTTAAGTTCTTTAACACAATATTATTTTGTATACATACATATTTCCAGGACATCTAAACATGGCAGAATGGGGATGCCAATTCCTTTGCAGTCACCTCTCCCTATGTCATTCGGGTCCTTTCCTCTTTTAAAGATAATATTCTTAGTTTTCTCCATTATCCTCAGGGTTCTCTCTAATTCTTTTATAGAAGAATTGACACCCCTGTTCAGGGCAGAAGCAGTCATTTTTGCTGACTGTGCAAATAGCACATTTTTGCTGACTGTGTACAATCAATCATATATGATTTGATTACAGAATCAACTTGATCACCATCACCTATTACCTCATTATACATATCTCATTATATACATCTTCTATAAGAAAGTACATCTTACACAACTTACAGCCCAATCCTATGCATCCTGCCACCAATGTAGGTGTGCCAAAATGCCTTATACTGCATCTTGTGAGAAGGGAGGTAGCTTGGGAGGTCTCCTCTGGATAAGGTAACATCCCTTACCCAGGCACAGAGGAGTCCTGCACTGGTAAAATGCCTGGCAAGGGGCAGCATGAACCAGGGGTCATAGGATCAGGATCCAGGAAGAGGGCTAGCATTTGGAGGCAACACTGCTGCTGAAGCTGCCCCCTTCCCAGAGGCAATCTGCCCACCCTGTCCCACCTCCACTGCCAACTTTGGCAGTTGGTCCTGTGCACTGTCAGAGTGCTTTTGCATATAAGATATAAATCCTTATACACATTCCTACATCCTTATCCATCTCACAGAAAGTTCATCTCTAATCTCTCTAAACAAGTAGGACACTAAATTTCAGTACTCTTATCCATCTTCTTTCACTTTTCAGCTTAGTGCCTAAGGCTAATGTATACATTTACCATTACTTAAAAACATGATCTAAGATGGCTTAAGGAACAACCATCTAACTCAACTGAAAGGAAAGGCATATGGAAGTGTAAAGTCCCAGGATGACAGACAGACCAAAAGAGAGCCCAGTGATATAAACCGCAGTAGAAGGGCTCAAGTACATGCAAACCCCCAGAGAGTAACAAAAGTGGATTCTAATACAAACAAGTCACACATCACTTGACCCATGCTGTAACTCTTTTACCATTTTGGATCTACTTCAATTTCATGAAAATAGAGTACAAACGTTCTCAGAATTTGTGAAATTCTGATGATACTCCTTTATGGGATCAGCAGAACTGATTGGAGTTCTGATTGGGATTGGAGACAAGCAAGATTGATAGGTTTCCATTGCTATTGGATTGAGTTTCTGGAAAACAGCACAATTCAAATCATGAGGCATCCCCTTTTCATCTCATCATATATTGCAAGAATTGTGTTCAGTAGTAGTAGTAGTAGTAGTAGTAGTAGTAGTAGTAGATTCCACGCTGGGGATTCCAGCTTGTTCCAGGACTGTGTTGTTTGGAACTTTGTCCTGCCAGGTGATACCAAGGATGTGTTGGAGGTAGCGCATGTGGAAAGCGTCCAGCTTCTTCTCCTGTGGTGTGCGAAGAGTCCATGACTCGCTGCAATACAGAAGTGTACTCAAGACGCAAGCTCTGTAGACTGTTTCCAGACTCTTTGCAAGTCTGGAGAATGTGGTAGCTGCTTTGCCAATGCATCTGTTTAGCTCGGTATAGAGAGAAAGAGTGTCGGAGATAGTTGAGCCAAGGTACACAAAGTCATGGACAACCTCTAGTTCATGCGCAAAAATTGTAATGCAGGGAGGTGAGTCCACATCCTGAACCATGACCTGTGTTTTCTTCAGGCTGATTGTCAGTCCAGTCTTGGCAGCTTTGCTAAAACGATCCATGAGCTGCTGAAGATCTTTGGCAGAGCGGGCATGACAGCTGCATCATCGGAAGGAAGCTGCGTGAGGAAGTCACGCAGACATTTCAGCTGGACTTTGGACTTTGCTCTCAGTCTGGAGAGGTTGAAGAGCTTTCCATCTGATCTGGTCTGGAGATAGATGCCTTCTGTTGCAGTTCCAAAGGCCCGCTTCAACATGACAGCAAAGAAAATCCCAAACAAGTTCAGTGCGAGAACACAGCCCTGCTTCACTCCACTTCAGATGTCAAAGGGGTCTGATGTGGAGCCATCAAAGACTACAATGCCCTTCATGTCCTCGTGGAAAGACCTGATGATGCTGAGGAGCCTGGGTGGACATCCGATCTTGGGGAGAATCTTGAAGAGGCCGTCCCTGCTGATCAGGTCGAAAGCCTTCGTAAGATCTATGCAGAGACGCCTGCGTTGGCTTGGTCATGTCGTGAGAATGGGTGATGGTTGGATCCCAAAGGATCTCCTCTATGGAGAACTTGTGCAGGGAAAGTGCCCTACGGGTAGACCACACCTGTGCTGCAAGCATATCTGCAAGAGGGATCTGAAAGCTTTAGGAATGAACCTCAACAGATGGGAAACCTTCGCCTCTGAGCATTCTGCTTGGAGACAGGCTGTCCAGCATGGCCTTTCCCAGTTTGAAGAGACACTTTGCCAACAGACTGAGGCAAAGAAGGAAGGCCCATAGCCAGGGAGACAGACCAGGGACACACTACCCTTGCTCCCAGTGTGGAAGGGATTGAAGAAGAAGAAGAAGAAGAAGAAGAAGAAGAAGAACAAGAACAAGAAGAACAAGAAGAACAAGAAGTGCTAGTATGAAATGGTGTTAGTAGAAATGGTGTTAGTTATGACAGTCACAAACACATAAAATGAAAATATTTCATCCTTGGAAGATGGCTTGATCATGTGTAGTCATTTCACTTTGCTCATAATCAACAAAACACTGCTGTACCCTAGAGTCAAGTGTAGTAAAACAGCAAGCAGAATTGCAATATAATTTAATAACCATTGCCCACTTCATTCTATTGCCAGTTACATGCAAGAATGGCTTTCAGTGTAAAAATATCAGCTTCAGAGCATGGTGTGTATAGATCAGAGGTTCTCAGATTTTGTCATAGTGGGCCTTTACAAATAATATACCATTCACCCACCAGCACAACTTCCATCTGGGTGACAGAACACTGACATGCATGGAGCACTAACATCTGAATGAGCAAATACAAATAAAAGTGCACAGGTAAAAGGCCATTTAATTGTGACACTGGGCCTCACAGACCCTGGCTTTCTGTGTGACCAGTGTCTAATTTTGAATGGGATGAATGACACATTATATCCAATTAATTCTTCAACAATCCTGGCAATCATTTTCTAAAATATACTTGCTGCAAGGAACTTACTCTGTAGTAAGTAACTTCAAATCCAGGAGACCCGCCTTTATTTTATAGGTTTTGTAGAATCTTCATGGTATTATAGGCTGAAGTGCCCACAACAGTCTTTAAGATACTGACTTCAGAAAGGGAAAAAAAAATAATAAAAGTCTAGTTATGGAATTTTTTTAAAATTGCAATTGTTAAGTCCTTGCAAGCTTGAGCCTCTCAAGTCTGGAGGAAAATGGTCTGGAATGGACAGCAAGACATCAATGGGCAGGGACTGCATACCTGCTCAATGGTCAAGAATGGGAAATAAGAAAATACAAGTGATCAGAGACAGTCCCTTCAGGACCCTGGACAGGTCCCAAGGAGCAGACACCCTGTTTGGACATGAAATCGCTGACAGATGCATTCAAAGGAGCAGCTTTCTAGCCTAGCGGGAGCCTAGCACTACAGTGTCTCTTGCTGGGTGTGCTGTCTGCATTGGCAAGTGGGGTCTGTGGAGTGTGAAGCCTATTAGGTGAGGCTGCAAAACCTCAGCTGCACCTTGCTTGGTTGGGGCTTGCAATCTCTAGGGTTAGTGTCTTTGACTACTGTGATATTGATGAGTAGGTAGTAGCAAGGCAGTGATTAGTGACCGACTCTAAATGATGAATGACCCCAAATGAGGTTGGAAATGTCTGCTTGAGAACCAGGCTTGTTAAGCCAAGTCTTTGGTATATTTTTCAACATATTGTTTAAAAAACAAACATCTGCTGCATATTTTTTCCTAGATTAGTCCCTCCATTTTTATTTTTTCTGCCCTTTAAAATGGATTTCTTTGCTCTCTTCCTTTATTCTCTCCCCCGCTCCATCTGTCTGTGTTCTCTCGTACCTGCAACCTCCCTTACCCCACAGTCATGTGTACATTAATTCTGCTGTCAGAAAATAAAATAAAGACCTCAAGGGCTATGAATTACCTGTCCTGGTTTAATAATTAAAGATGAATACTCAGCCAAGGCAGCTTAGGCATTCATCTGAATGTTCGCATAATAACAGAAATGTCTTTTGTGGCCTCTAGTGAAATATATCAAAGTGTTTCCCACCCACGTGTACACGCAAGTTATCCTCACCCTGCCCTGGAACTAGCACTCAGCAGCCATTCAGCTTTGTTGGCCCGAATTTGATTGGGATGACATATTTAGCTTGCTGCAAGGGTTTGATAGTCTGATAATTCATGACTTAAAGCAGAGGAAAAGCAGCTTATTATTACATGCAAATAAAACAAAGTGAAGTCTGGCTGTCTGGGTGCAGATAGAAATTACACAAAGCCTATAAGCTACTCTAGAGATCTTAACTACTGGGGGACATAGCCTGGGAACTGGAACTAATCATAAATCCTTGCTTTCAAGGGGTTGTGACCAATGTTATTTCCCAGGACCCCAAATACATATGGACTGTTAAGAAACAAAGGTTCAAGTGCCATATAAAGTTTTATTTCATAGAAGAATGTACATAAGACATTGAAGAACAGAATACCCATACTGATTTTGCAGCAAAGATCTCTGAGTACAAATGGGGAGCAGCCTAGTCTCCTGCTTGAGGATCTTCCCTCAAAAACCCACATGGGTTTTGCATTTCAACAAAGGAATGGTTCTTCATATGTACTCCTCCCTGGGTATCCTTCTGTGAAGGGGAAAAAACTACATCACAATCATTTGGTACAGTTGAACAAGTAAGAGTGACAAGGGCCAAGATGACATTAATTGAAACATTCTGAAATGTCCCAAAATGCTCTTTTATGTATAGCGTGAGACCAGCCCTGGACTGTCTAGGTTCTAGGGCTTCCGAAGTTCTGCTTCCATTCCATTTTTCTTGCCTCCATTTATCTAGCAACAGTTTTCCCCATCCTTCCTCACATGCTCTCTGATGCTCTCAGTGAGCTGATTTCTTTGATCCTCCATTCTATTTATTATTTTATTTTTATTTAAGTTATTTCCATCCTACTTCCCATGCAAGACAACTAAGTGGCTTACAAGAAAGTAAAGAAATTCAGACAATAATCGGTTTTACTGCCATGCCTTCCATACAAATCAGTAACATTCCAGTGAACAGCACTCTTGCGACCTAGTTTGACCTGAATGACGGCTCCAAGAAAAGAGGTGTCCACCGAATGGCAACAGAAAGCAAGTGTTATTGTATTCATTAAATCATTCGAAGGACTAGTAGGTTCACTCCAGCAGGTTATCCTCTGAGAAACCAGCAAGATGTCTTAGAAAAATAAAGACCTGCTTTTCTCTATTTACTGTAGTTGAGTACTCTGCATTCATATTTTCAATTTACTGACACAAACACTGCAGTTCATTTTCTCACTTTCTTTGTCCTTTTCTTTCACACTTCTCCTTTTTAAAAATTCTGACCTTGTAATCCTATCTTAACCTTCTAATCTTCACTGTGACTCCCTCTTCTTTCCCCCACCCTGATCATCTTGGTGCCACATCAGTCTTTCTCCTGCCACAATGACTGGTGCAAAAGAATAGAGAAGATATTTGCCAAAGTATTACCATAAAGATTACAGCCAACAAATATCACAGCTCCCTCCTTTTCTTCAGCCCCTGTTTTGATGTTTTTTTTTAAAAAAAGAAAAACACACGCTCTCCTCAAAAGCAACAAAGCCTTGTAATCCCCAGTGGGGAGAAATGAGAGAAGGAGGAATAGCATGATTAAAAAGGTAATAAAGGGAAAGAAAACATTTGGAAAAACAATACTTTCTAGCTGTCCAAGAGCTTTGCAAAGTTATTTCTACCTTCACATTAAAGAGCACCAAGACTGAGGCACGGAAGGGTGAAATGATTTGCACACAGCCACAGAGCACACAGAAGAAGAGTCACTTGGTTGCTGTACCAGGGTCTAGACCCAGATGCACACACATTTATCAGACTGGCGTGGGGGACACAAGACTGATTCACGACAGCCATTTGCAGAAAGGAAATAGAAGTCATAAACAAACAACAATAAATGATGACCTAGATGCAGCAGGCCAACCACAAGACCCCAAGCAAAGAAAATGATGTTGGTGAGCCAACAGCCAGAGGACCTGCAGTAGAAAAAAAAAAAAAGATGATGATGATGCTGGAGAAAAAAGAGATGGGATCCTACCAGGAAGGACAGAGCAGTGGGGTCAGATCAAATTGGCAGCTCCTGCCATGGATAAATGATTGCCTTCAGGATTGTGGGGAGGGCACTGAGCCAGGAAGATTCCAGTACATGAACAAAACTGCCTCCATACATTCTAAATGATTCCTCATATGGTTGCTTTGGTTTTCTTTGTATTTCACAGTAGAAACAGTACAAACCGTTGCCCTACAATCTTGCCCCACTACCTCAGCTGACACACCATGGGCATCATACAAAAGTAAAGGATATCTAAACACACCAAGCCCCCTCTCTGAGTGAAAATAAACTTCCCCACATTCAGTTGCCCTTTTCAGACATGCAAAATGAATGTTCATGAAGGGGGCAAGTGGAGGAGGGAAATTAAATCACAATTAAGCATGCTCATTTGACGATCTGCATAGAAAATTACACACCCACATCTGTGCACATGTAGGCTTTTTGTGCAGAAGCAGGGGCTGTAACATTTGCAGAATTCCTGATCACATGGAGGGAACTCTGCTTGTATATAGTTGCATGTGAACCAGCTCTAGATAGACCTGCAAATGAATGTGCCTAGGTCTGCCTCCCCCCCACCCTCCCTGCATGTTCCTGGAATGTCTGAAAGAGGTGACTATCTGGATGTCTAAAAGTTCAAAACCTTGGTCTGCAAATGATTCACCAGATGGCCATTTTGAGAAATGTCAGGGCCATTCCCTTCATGCTAACAAGCCCTATTGGCATAGCCACTACTCACTGCTAGCCCAAGCACCTTAGTTGCCAAAAGGACACTAAAATGGGGGGGGGGGGGAGCTATGTCCACAGTTTGCCTAAAAATGTTGGGGGTAGGCAGTAAGCACAGCTGGCTAGAACTATCCTGTGTATCAGATGTAGGATGTTGCTTTTCGTCTATGTCACCTGCTATTAGCAGTCCTGCAGCTAAAATAGATGTACTGGATCAGGCTGCCAGTGAGTATACAGCCCAGTAGCTTTGCAAACTAATCCATCAGCTCTGACAACTTTGAAAGAATCAAGGGCTGACCATCTGCAAAGTACACATTTGGGTCATAGCCCGGAAGCTACTTACTCGCTAGTAATCCCATTGTGTTCACTGGGACTGAATTCTGTGGCTGATTTATGGATTGCAAGCAGAGATTTTATTACCCACAAGGGTTTTCCCATTTAAAAAAAAAAAATGAAATTAAATGGTTTGAAACTGGAGAGCAGCTTCAGTCCCCAAAGGCTTTTTTTCAGAACTTGGGATTCTGGCTGAACTGCAAAAAAACTGTGTTCATGCATCAGAAGACACTGCTAACATACAGGAAAAACCTGAAGATAATGTAAATTTTTCATTTTTTAATATTTAAATGACATCTGATTAAATTATTGAAACAATTTCTTCTGGGATGAAAAATGTAATCTATTTATTTATTGTGGAATTGCCTTCTTGAAAGCAGGGGTATTATTTATGAGCACAAGAAATTCTGAACCTCGCTTACAAGAATGGTCAAAAGTAACCCAGATTACAGCCTGTCACAGAGACAGCCATGGGGAGAGATGACAGTCCTATTTTCATATTGTTTCCCATTGTTCAGTAGTTGCCAACAGAAGCCAGACGTTTATGAATATGATGATCAACATTATGTTTAAGGGTGTTTCATTGGCTGATTCTGTCAAGGGATGGTTCTAAAGCACTTATACTATATTCCTCTAACCCTCAACCTCACTGTCCTACAACTGACCTGACAAAGCAAAAATTGTGGGTTGTTAATCTTAGCTAATTCTTCATGGGAACCAAAGTGATAAATATTGGAGTAGGGTTGGAGAGACCCTGGTTCAAGTTCCCTTTCAGTCATGAAGAAATAAATTTTTTTACTTACCTTCCAGTAGGCCACTTAGGGCCCAGTCCTATCCAATTTTCCAGAGCTGGTGCGTCAGTGGGGTGTGTGCTGCATCCTGTGGTGGAGGGGCAGTCACTAGGGACCTCTCAAGGTATGGGAACATGTATTTCCTTACTACGGGGCTGCATTGTAGCTATACTAGAGCTGGAAAGTTGGATAGGATTGGGCCCTTAGCCACCAATGGGTCTCCTCAAACCTGTGTCAGCTATTTAACCGGCATACAAGGAGCCTCAGGGGACAGGTTTGGGTCAGAAAAGGGGGAAAGGATCTCAGCATGCACTGTTGCCACTGGGATCCATCCTATCTTACCCCTGAACTGTCCCTTGCCCGACCCATGCCCTGATCCTCTCCCAATCCTCTCCTGAACAGCCCATAACACACACCCCCATCACCACTTTACCTAATCCTGCATGGCCTGGATAGGCTATTGGCATGTGCATGGGGCCTCCAACCATTTACGCTGAAAGTCCTGCAGTACACAACAGTGCTGCCTTGCCAGCGCTTATGCCAGGAGGATCAAGAGATCAACCACTGTAAGCACCAACACAACTGGGCTGTAGGACTGTAACTGTAACCCTATGTACATTTTCCTGGGACTAAATTCCATTGAACATAGTGGGACTTCTGAGTAAGCATGGCCAGGATTGAGCTGTAAGAAACTTTCCTGATCTCAGCTCACTGTAGGTTACCTAAATTATGACTCAAAATAGACTCACTTTCAAGCTAAATTTGCTTAACAGAGGTCAAGTGAGTACACATTAGACGGTACTGATATAAAGCAAGTGCATTCAGTGTTTTTATAAATTCATGATCTCCTACAGACAGAAGGTTAATCTAAATGGATATTAAAAACTTACTCTACAACCTCCCCTACAATTATCATACATCAAAGCATTGTTGGGAGATGGACTGGCATTAGGACAGTCCATATTATGTTTGGGCAGCAATCGAAGTGGTGTCTATTCCCCTAGAGCTAGCTCACATGGAGAATCCTTAAGCATCTTATTCCTTTTGTGTGTTTTGCAATGATAGGGTGGTCTCTCAAAAATGTGATGATTCAGATACCAGATCTACCTCCTGGATCAATACAGTAGCAGAATCACACCCCCTTTGGAGACAAAGTTGATACTAAATTAATCCATTTGAGCCTATCATTATGCCTTAGAAATCAATTTTATTGTCTCATCTTTGTTTTTCCTAAACTTACACATGGCACAAACCTGTCTAGGGCTGGCCTGCACAATACAGTGACAATGAAGCAGCCTTCACAATCTCCCACAGGCTGGCTGAGGCTCAGGCAGTGGCGGAGATGTAAGTAAGGAATTTTTTTTTATTTACCTCCTCTGCTGCTTCTTAGGATGCAAGGGAGCTAGTTAGATCCATGCCGGCTATTTTGCTGGCATAAATCAAGTAGCTTCAAGAAGGTGTTGTGCCCAGGCCTAGAGCATAGGATCTCACATGCACATATTCTGGCAAGATCTGCCCCTGACCTGGCCTGATCTCACCCCATTCTTTCCCGAAACAGTCCCCTATACCCCCAATCTACTGCAGCAGAGGTTCAGCAGCCCGCCACTGCTGGCACAAGGTTTCCCAGCTCCTGTGCATTTGGTAGAGAGCCACACACTGTGGCTCTCATGCAGCTCATGCAAAGGTGGGCCCAGCCTTATGCTGATGGATCATAACATCCATCAGTGTAAGGACCTGATAAGATTGGGCCCTAAAGACATGAAGCGAGAAGGGCTATAGGGAATGTTAATGAACTTGTTATATAGTTAACTGGCCTTGGATGCTGCTGCAAATATGCACATGGCAGCATTCATGAATGTCAGGAATTATGGAAACAATTTTTCTAATGGCTTCCAGAGCCTGTGGCTGCTCAGATGATGAAAACTACATTTCTTATGGTTCCTGGTAGCACTCAACAACAGCCTCTGGGTCAGAAACTCTGAGGTCTCACTACAACCAATGATCCCGGGAGCTGCCCTGACTTGCCCTTGTCTCTGATATTTTGGGAAAGGGTGCTCAGGTAGATTTTCAACAGGAACAGATTTATATCCCACTGCACAGTCAATGACATAATCAGAAATGTAACTGGAGCCCTTATCAATTTGTAATGGGGTTCAACATAAGTCAGTTTAATTTAGGATTTCCCCAGGATAACTCACCAAATTAATCCAATTTAAATGAGTCAATTTCAAATCAGACAAGGAACAAGGGAAATTCTACCCATTGCTAGTGATGTAGAAATCTGAAAGAATGTGATAAAAGTGCATAATGCAATTTTGAAATTCAACAAATTACATAAATTTGTGGTAATTTAAACTCATCAATCTTGAAAACTTGCGCACTTGGGCAACTTAGATCATGCCTTGGGGAAAGATTTATCCCTGTACAAACATGACTGTGAAGAAAAAAAAAAACACCCACATTATATAACAGCATTATTTGCGACTAAAGAAGAATGTTTATGGATACAAAAGCATGATAGATCAAAATTTGCATACTTGAAGAGGTGCACATTTCGCAACCTACATGCATGTAACAACTAGTAGTTTGGGAGGTGGACTTAGACCTGGAAGATCCAGGTTCAAATCCCCCCTCAGCCACGAAGCTTCCTGGGTGACCTTGGGCCAGTAACTCTCTCTCAGCCTCACCTACCTCACAGGGTAGTTGTGAGGAAAGAAGGAGGGGAGCAGCTGTGTACACCACCCTGAGCTTTTTGGAGACAGGGCAGTATAAAAATGTGAAAAAATGGCTGCTCAGAACTACAGTAAGTCCCATTATAATCAATGGGTCTTACTCCCAGGTAAATGAGTATAGGATTTCAACCTCAGTTCTCCATAGTTAGTACAGAAAATAATATCAGCTATGATAATCTGAAAAGCTGCAATCCTAGCCACACTTTCCTGGGAGTAAGTTCCATTGACTATAAAGGAACTTACTTCTGAGTAGACAGGGATAGGATTGGGCTCACAGCACCCAAAAAAATTCACCAGAACAGTCATGTCATGGCCATAACCATTACTCCCCAAATTACCCATCTTTCCACCAATACCGCCATCCTCCTCCTCAGCAATGCATTTACACTTTTCAGCGACAGCTCTCAGAAGAGGATTCTCAATTGGTGGTGCGGTTTTCTCTCTCCTAAACCGGAACAACAAATGCTTTTCAGAACTCTTCATATCCTACAAGAATATCATGCCATTCTGAAGACTGTGCAGTAAACGCACTTGATGATGTATCAAAAGAAACTGCCAGCTCCCTGAAGGCCACATCAGGTATGTTGCCTCTACTCTTCAAGTACTATTCAGAAAGCAAGATTTCCATGGCAGTCGGCATTATTTGGTACAGGTACTAACATGAATTGAAGTCTATCACTGAAGTAAATTCTCTGAATGATCCAACAGCCACTACAGTATTCCAGATTCTATGAGGTGATGAGGCCCCATAAATTCTTGAGAAGACCATTTAGATGTAAAATCCTTGAAAACGAATTAAGAGACCATCAATCTGTTGGGATTCTCAAGCTTGTGTTTCAAGGACAACATCTCAGTCACAGGATTGTATAATATCACTATGTGAGTCTGATCACGTTACTGTAAATGTGCTGTGCGTGGAGCATTGTTTCTGCAACAAAAGCAAGGAATGCTAGAGAGATGTAAATCGGATTGAATGTTCCTCCTGCATCTGTGTATTCAAGTCCTTCAAATCCTACTACTCATGACACATACTAGCTATGAATGTGAATGTGCTTTGGCCTTTAGACTCTTCCACCTTTAAGATTTTTCTATAAAAACACAGGACCTCAAAAACTGAGGGTGCAATCCAGAGGTGCCCTTGGGCTGAGGCAAGTCCCTTGAACCAGCCCAACTTCACTGCAAAAGTGCCATAAATCACTTTCACACTGATATAAGGGGAGATAGGCTGGCACGTGGTTGAGCAATGGCTTTCCCATGCCGACACAGGCCCTGAGGATGGTGAGTTTCCATTGGCTAAGCTCAGTAAGCACAGGGGATCGTGGGGAGGGCAGGGAGGAGGCAGGAGGGAGATGTTTTGGGGTGGGAGAGTTTGGGTGGCGGGTATTCCCAGAGGTGGGTGGGCAGGGAGTGGGAGGAGTGGCCAGGATCCAGCACTTATGCTGGAGCCTAGCCCCCTTCCCACACGGCCCAGGGCAATCTCAGGCTGCTCAGATTTGCACCAACTCTTTAGCTGGCGTAGATTCGAGTAGCCCCATTGGGTCTACTGTGGCTCTCCCTGGGGTAAGGGGAAAAGCCTCCCCTTGCCTTGGGCTGATCCATGAGCAGCCCAAAGTTTGCACTGGATACAGCACAGGCCCACCAGCTTGCCTATTCCACCACAAGTTGGTTTTGGGTGTAAGGAATATACCTTCCTGCAGTCACAGCACAATGTCCTTTAGTTTTGATTTTGATTGTGCTTAGGTGGAAGTCTCCCCCTTTCTTCTGTACTGAGGTTAACAGAGTCTGTTGTAGAGAACCTCTTTTGCAATAAAGTCAGCACTATGGATTCCGATGAGCATGGCTTCCTTCTTAAGAAGATTTGCATAAGCCATGTTGCCATTGGCATTCTTTGCTTCACATGCGATTAATGTTTGTTTTGAATATATGTGCTTTATTTCTTAGAACAGAAAATACCTCCATTTTAAAATGTCTTGGTAAAGGCAACACAGTGTGAGATTATCTCATCTGGAGAGAAGCGAAAGGTGGCTGATTGAGGGCCAAACTCAAGACTTGACTCTCATGCACTTGATTTTTCTTCTCATGGTTAATGTAATAGATAGTTTAGCTCTCGTGCTGATGTTTATTAATGCATGCAACAGCATCTGAGGGTGCATCTGAAGTGCAAAGTTTTGAAGTTTGAGACTCCTCATGGGCATTTAGGCTTGTGGATGTGGCACTCCACAAGTCTGTGAACTCTGTGTGAGAGATAAAGAGACATGATGAGCCATGTCTTCTGCCTGTTTTCTGCCACAGCAACCAACCTTTCAATATTTTATTTTATTTATTTATTTACTTCATTTGTACCCCGCCTTCCTCCCTGAAGGAACCCAAGGTGGCTTACAATAATAATTTAAAACACAGTTAAAAACACATGTTAAAACAAGATAAAAAACACATAATAACAAGAACATTACTGCTAAAAACTGGCCTTCTGTTAAGAGACTCATTGTATGCATCTATGAAGAAAAGTTCTGATCAGCCACAATATTCTATTATGAAAAGTGATTCAAAAGAATTGATGGGGCAGGATCAGGCAGTGTGCACCCCCTAACCCTAATTGACCCCTAAGGAGTCAATTGGCTTCTTTTTTCCTGTGGCCAAGCTTGGAATGAGAGATACAGTACTTTGCATTTTGTACTGAAAAGGTATGCAAGACCTGGAAACAAAATGGCACAGATTTCAATCATGTATCTTTATGGGATGAGCAACGATAAAGCTCATCCCTCATTGTGAAAAAGGTGTCCCATTGGGAAGCCCCCTCAATACAATAATATTAGACATCATATTTATTATGTTGAGGCACATTTCCACAGAAAATAGTTTTGCTATCAGTCATATGGGGGCATTTTGAGGACGTCGAGTTTGTTCTAAAATTGCGTCCAATTTTAAAATTATTTGCTAGGACACATTTCTACACAGAATGGCACCAGGACATTAGGAGGCAAATCAAAAGTACTTTGAGAGTTCTCAAGGGTAAATGCCTATATCCAAATGTCTAAAAGTTGCTTCACAAAACTCCTGTTTTGTGTTGCACTTGTGAGAAAATGTATGTTTTAAGGTACACAGCCCTTGAACTTTTAAGTTGTGCCAATCAATGTATCTATGTGCTATTGTGTAATCTGCAATTATGGATACTGAATTCTTCTTAAAAAAAATTGCTCTTTGATCTGAAATAAGGGACTTTCTCTTCGAAGAAAAGACTCTGGCAACTCCAGGTGGCAGCCTCATTAAATTGGCTGAACTATCTTCAAGGTGCTTCCCTTTCCCCTATCATATAATTACTCAGAATTAACGTATACATGCAGTGTGATGTTGGTGGAGACAAGGCAGGTTAGAAAGGCAGTTAGGCCTGTTGAGTTAATAATTAATTACCAGGCGTTTTCAATCGCAAGCCATTAAACACTTACCCTTTAAAATGGTAATAAATAGTGGAAACGTGTCTAATTAAGGACCCTGTAAAATATTTTGGAGTGTTGAGGACACAGTGAGAATAAGAGAAAGAGCTTGTTTACAGAGAGAAAAAAATCTGCTTTGCAAGAATGAGAATTCGTAGCAAGGAAACACTGGAATTATGCAAATCTGCTTTAATGCACAAGGACAGCTCTTACCAAAATATAGATATGGAAGACACATCAAAGGTCATCTAACGGATCAGGGAAATTTGCAGCGAAATAATCTCTGCTTAATTCTTAGTTAGCCTGCACTGACAGCCCTAAATTGCACTGCACTGCATTACTAAATTACACTTAGGAAAACATCAGCAAGAAAATGATTGGCGGGAGATTCAAAAGAGACAAAAGAAAGCATTTCTTCACACACCACATAATTCATGTGTGGAATTCATTGCCATAGGATGTGATGATTCTTGGTAGCTTAAGGAGCTTTAAGGGAGAAGAAAACAGAGGATAGGTCTGTGGAGGGCTGTTAACCATGAAGGCTACATAGAACCTCCATGCTCAAAAGCAGTGTGCTACTTAATATCAGTTGCTAGAGGGAAACAGTGGGAAGAGCATATTGCCCTTGAAGTCCTGCTTCTCACTTCCTGGAAGCATGGCTGGCCACTGTGTGAAAGAGGGTGCTGCACTAGATGTACCCTTGACCTGATCCAACAGGACTCTTATTCAGAGCAAGTTACCTCAACAAGGCCTAGATCTCATAAGAACATAAGAACAGCCCCACTGGATCAGGCCATAGGCCCATCTAGTCCAGCTTCCTTTATCTCACAGTGGCCCACCAAATGCCCCAGGGAGCACACCAGATAACAAGAAACCTCATCCTGGTGCCCTCCCTTGCATCTGGCCTTCTGACATAGTATCTGGCCCTCTGACATCTCACCATGGGGTGTTCACAAAAACTGCTGAAAGGAGTATAAGCAGAAAGAGAGTAAATGCATGAAGGAGATTAGAGGAAGAAAGAGACCATAAGCCAGGGAACTAAGGGATTTTCAGTGGTGCAAAAGCAGCAGAAACTCTGAGAGGGTCCCTGGATTGCTATGTGTAACAGGTCACTTCTCAAGTCACGTTAATACCTGAGAAAATTCTCTCTTCTGTGCATCTCCTCCTCAAGGTCTATACTTGATAATCTGCTAGGGCAGCCAGGCTCAAGGGGCAGCATGAAAGAGCGGAGCAGTAGTACCCAAAGGGGGGCAAAGTGCTAGGTTTTCCAGGGCACCTTAACATGCCATGTAAACTGCCCATCCCCTTCACCGTTAGAGCCATTCCCAGCAGAGACACTTCCGCATTGCTCTTGCTGCTGGGAATGGCTCCGATGGCGAGGGGGTGGGGCAGCTTACAGGGTGTGTTGAGCAACTTAGCGTTTTGCTCTCTCTCTGGGAATGCAACTGGAGTGAAGCTTGATTATCATGTATTAACAGGTACGAAACCTGTCAAATTTTTGGCTTCAGATCTTTAATTGACTCAAATATTAGAGCAAATGTTTCACAGGGTGACTTATTTTCATAAGACCACTTTTTTCTGCACCTGGTTTTGGGACGATATATGACTTGAGCATGATGCCACTGGCAACAGTAGGAATGCAACTTGTGATCTTGCTTCGCCAATGATGTTTTGTGATGTGTCATTTCTTATAACCATGCCTCAGTTCCCATATCTGTAAAATGGCAAAAATGAATGTTGACAACCAGGCAGGAGGACTACATAGAGATGTGAGGGCCTGGAAAAAATGGGAAAAATTCAGAAAAAAAACTGGTGTTTTTTCCGTTTCTTTTCCTGAAGCCTTTTTGGTTTTTTCCCAAAAAATTGAAAAAAGAAAAAAAAAATTGATTATGGAATGTATATTATATAACATGATGAATAAAATATTTTAAGACAAGGTGTTCAAATATTTTCCAAATCATTTCTAAAAAATATGTATGGTATCAGATTATTCTAATTTCTGCGCACTGAGAACAAGCAAGTCCTAGGTTACAAACTGAACTCTCCAGTGCATAAATGCAAGAATACTTTAAATTAACTCACAATGCAAGAATACTTTAAGTATATACTTTCAGGTCCTTTTTATTGCTCTGTATTTTCTTCCAATGCTTTGAGGCCTAGTGAAGAGGACAGAACAGAACCAAACATACCTAACCATATGCAAAAACAAAACAAAACCCTTTTTCTTTTCTTGTGACAATAGCAGCACCTCCTAAAGGAGGAAATGTATCCTTTAGGAGGTGAGTGGAAACACATTAAATCAAGAAATAAACTGACATGTGAAAGGTTAGAGAAGCTTGTTTCAGGGGGGTGGAGCTAACACTCAGTGAAGTAGCAGGGAACCTTGGAGGGCTGGGGGGGACGACTGCTACATAGATGTGTTTTTCAAGGACCTCAATAATGAGGTCCTCTTCGTTGCCAAAAAGAAGGAACGAAGGCTGAGAGCTTGAACGGGGCAATCTCTTGAGACGGCAGTTTCAGAGATATTTTCCCCAATATTGCTTTGTGCTGAATTACATCGTATCCCAGAAGCCATCTTCAGAGACGATTCGGACAGCTGAGGACTTCCCCCCACCCACAGCCTAGATAAAACAGGAAAGCGAACAAAGCCTTTAACTGTGAGTAACCAGTTCATTAAAAGGCTACAAAAAGTATTGCAATCAAGAGGTTGGAAGGAGGGAAAGACAACTTTAAGGTTATTTATGTTGGCTTGCAGCCACCCAGAGGGGAAAAAGAGTGAATGTGAATTTAAAGAAGCCCCTGCTGGAGTAGTTTTTTCTTTTTCTTTTTTGTAACAAGGATGGTTGGAAGAAAAAGCAAGAAACAAGACAAGATAAATAAGGGAAGATAAAGGATCACCCTGTTGGAATGGTATGCATAGAAAAGAAATTAACAATTAATCTTTAAAGGATGGAATAACTTTCACTTTCATTTTTGCCGCAAAAGGCTTTACTCAGGCCTGAACAATTAAAGGTATACTAACTTAATTTGACAGTGTTATTAACTTGAATTGGATTACTGACCTACCCCTTTTGGATATAAAAACGTAAAGATTATCTTTGACAAGAAGGGATGCAAGATAATAAGAATTGGATGACTCTTTAAATGTGGGAATGTTTGGACACTGATATTGACTTGAAATGGATTATTGACTTATTCCTTTTAGATATAAAATTTGGGAATTAGCCTTACAAGAAGGTGAAGCAAGATAATGAAACTTGGTTGATTCTTTAATTGTTAGACCATTTTATTTTTATTTTTTATAGCCAGAGTTATATCGGCTTGATTTGATACTGATAAGAATGAAATCAAAAAATTTGAAGGATGTTAGCGAAAGCCAGACCTCATTAATGGATATGTTGCAAGAATTCAGAAATGAATTGAAGTAAGAGGTTGGAAAACTATCTGAACAAATGAGGCAAAAAAAAAAAAAAAACTCCTCCCTGACAAACAGACAAAGAAAAGTATGGAGGAGATGGAAAAAAGAATGGATCAAATGTCAGATGAAACTAAAGATTTGGAGATTTTTGTAATGAGACAGGAGATGGAAAAAGCAGCATTTAGTATTAGAATTTTCAGGAAGAAAAAAGAGGGAACTCTCAGAGAAAGAGAGCGCATCCTTTCAAGAAGAAGAAGAATCTTTGGATTAAATGCAAAAAGAATAAAATGGAAAAACAGAAGAAGAAAAGAGAGGGATCAAGAAATATAAGAGAAGAGGAAGAAGAAGGAGTGGGAGGAGCAAGAAGGAAAATATCAACAAGACAGAGAACAAAGAAAATACTAAGACAGGAAGTGAAAATGGCTGAACAACAAGTGGAATTTTTTGGTAGATATTAATGGATTTAATTCTCCTCAGAAGTGAGGAGTATTCCATTAATTATGTCAAATCAAAACAGATGTAAATGAAAACAAAGTCGGAACAAAAATATTAAGATAATTACAGTGGTATTTTATATAAATTGTTTTATAGTTGAAAATTTAATTCCAGAGGAAGTAGCAAAAATGTACCCTGGGTCATCAAATAACTGTTAGATATGCAAAGAGATTAAGGAAATTCTTTATTATATGTAGTGGATATGTGGAAAGCAAAGAAATATTGGAAAGTGACATATTGTTACAAGAGATATTGAATTGTGTAGTACCATTCAAACCAGAAATATTCCTCTTAAATGCAATATTAGAAATTGAAGATCAATATAAGAAACATTTTATTGTACATATCAGTATAGCAGCAAGAATACTGTATGTGCAAAACTTGAAGCCTTTTTATGATTGGATAAATAATTTTAGTTAAACAATATTGATTGTTTAGTTAAATCATTAATTAGTATAATGACAAATATGAAAATTTTTGTATCAATGACTATTTTTCTTTTCAGTCATTGTTGATTTCTTTTTTGGATTAAGACATGTTGTAATCTATGGCCAATACCCTCATGTGTAACCTATGTAGTCCCAGCCCTAAGTTTAACCCATTTTTCTTACCTGTATCTGTAATAAATAAACAAACTTTGAAAAAAAAAAAAGAGAAGCTTGGTTCAACCCAGGCAAACCTTCAGTTTTTAGAAGTCCATAATAATAATGACAGACGAAACAGAGTAGTTGCAGATGCAGAGACTGAAACCGATACTGATAATTGCAGCTCAGAAAATGATTCTGATTAAATTTCATGCCCATTCATTGAAACTTAGTCCAACTCCCTTCTATACACTTTCCCCTCTTCAATTCTTTTTATGAGAATGGGTTTTTTATTTTTATTTAATAATGTGGAAAGGAGATATGAATAATTGTTACTTCTGGATTTTTAAAAATTGTTTCGTGGAGTTTTTGTTGTCTGTTCCACATAAACTAGTAAACAGTTCAGGAGATTGTTGCTCCATTGGATTGTATGGATTGTTGCTCCATACAATTACAAATAAATATTGTAAAAAAAAAAAAAAGTAAATTCTGTTGGTAATAATTGTTTGGATACACTGTATTTTTAATATGCTAGTTGTGATAATTTTATGCCAAGTCAAATTGTCCATAGTCATATTTTATGTTCCTACAGTAACAGAATGACTTTCAATCTGGAAAAGAAAAAAAGTGCTAATATAGCATTTTTTTTTCAATTTTTCCAAAATTTTCCATTGTTTTCTTTAGAAAAAAAACTGGGTTTTTTTCTGAGCTTCAAAATTTCTGGAAATTTTACATCTCTGACTACATAAGGACATCACCAATGTTTGTAAAGTACTCTTCTGGAAAGTTGATCCAATAACAATTTTTAATATACTCTAATAAATGTAGGCACCACTACCCTTTCAGCAATGGCAGACCTCCCATTCATTTGATGGGGCAAATGCCCCAGGCACGTGCCTTTAGAACACTGCAGAAGACGGGGTCAGAAACTGTGCTTCTGTTTTTCCAGAAGGAAGCCTCAGGAAGCTTCCCCGACACAGCCTGGGCTCATGCCAGGTTCCGTAAGCTTCAGGTAAGTAGGAGGGGATTTGCACACAGGGCACAGTGACATCCTGTGGGGGGTACCATCGCAGACCTTTGCCCCAGTGCGCAGGGCTGGGGAGGTCCACCGCTGCCTTTCAACTGAGTTCGAAAAGTTTCCTATAAACCTATTTTCAGCTCCTCTAAATTACAGCAGAAGCCTGCAATATACATCACAGCAGAATACAAAATCTGCAATTCCTGTAAAGGGCCTTGATGCTGGCAAAAGGCACTCAGTAACTCAATAAATTAGAATAATAAAAGCGAATACGAAACCTCAGAGCAAGAGGAGAGTACAAACAGGAACACACACGCATTGGTGGACCGTGTACTATAAGCCAAAGTCAGAGAACACAGAGTCAAAGTCTAAGCTAAATTAAGGAGTTCTTTTAACTGCGGTAGCTGGCAGCTCCAGTTCAGAAAATCAATATACAACCCCAAATAAATTATGTGGCCCCCCATAAATCTCGCATAGACAAATTAATTCAAATACCAAGCTAAATCCCTGAGATACCACTAGGAAGATATTTGGCTGCGAAGCACATTACAGAACTTGTAGTACCTGAAATATGTGAACATTGACAGATGCAAGCAGAAGACCCAGAAACCACATGGGCTACCTGGAATTACAGAGGCTCTGAAGCTGGAGTGGCCATAACTTCTTCCAGCAAAATGGCACCTATGTTGAGCCAGGGATGTGGAAGTAGCATCTTCTGAATGGCTTAGAGCCCTTCACATAACTATCTCAGGGCAGAGTTTGCCCACAGAGAGAATAGGCCTGTCACAGGGCTCCCATTTGCTTCAGTACACTGTATGTATCATTCCTGTAGCAGTAAATCAAGCCCACTGGCGAAGCAAGCATCCAATTCTGGGCAAGAGCATTTGTCTCTTTTAGGAATGATTCCTTCATTGAGATCTTAACCTATGTTGCTGAACCATAGCAGTCACTTGCATTTTTGGAGATATATTTATTTTCTTTAAGGTGAATTCTTGCTTTTTTGAGATATAGTTATTTTCTCTAAGCTGAATTTTATGGCTCTGCTAAGATTGATGTTCTCAAAGACAGAGAGAGAGAGAGAGAGAGAGAGAGACCATACTCTGCAGATAGTACTCTTGCACGCATGCAGATGCACACCTCTGTGCCAGTCCTAAGTGCCTCCTGGATCATTGCCAAGAACAGCACTCAACTCTTTTCACTCAGAAAGTGCACTTCAGCCTGAGGGCACTGCCCTCTACACTGTACTGTTCTGTCCTCCATTTCCGTTTACATTAAGTGGGCTTGGACTAGCTGCTATCACAAGGGCACATCCACATCCAGATTCCGGCACTACCAGCTGAATGCTGCTACAGTTGGAATTACGGGATATGACCAGTGAAAAAAGCAGGTATCTTTTTTTTCACCCACAACAACCCTTCACTCAAAACAGGAAGTCAGTTAAGAGGATTGAAGTGGTCTTGCTCATGGACTTGTGTGTTCCAGGTGCATATCTAGACTGAGTTACCTCAAAGTCTGTTCTCATAGTCAAGAATAAGTGTTCCCTTACCCAGAGGAGACTTCTGGGACTGCTCCCTCACCACAGGATGCAGTGTGAACCTATTCGGCACAGGTGCTTAGTCAGGGGGAAGCATAGGATTGGGCTGATAGTGTCATCCAAGTATCTACTTGGAGTCTTCATATGCTCTCCCTCACACCTAAAATAATTAGAAGGGGTACAGGGTTCCCCCTTCTCTGCTCCTGAGAAATTCTTAGCTTTTCTAACTCCATTTCTCCAGTAGCTCCACCTTGAGAAACCAGTCTGCAAATTACCAATTTACAGCCCAATCCTATGCATGTCTACTCAGAACTAAGTCCCATTAGAGTCAATGGGGTTTACTCCCAGGAAAGTGTGGATAGGATTGGGCTGTTAGGCTGCAATCCTAACCACACTTTCCTGAGAGTAAGCCCCATTGAACAAAATAGGACTTACTTCTGAGTAGACCTGGTTCAGATTGTGCCCTTAAACTCATATAGATTATTTAGGTGTGGGATTAACAGTATGGTGGAGAAATGCTGAAATCTGACTACACATGGATGTGCTTGTGAGATTATACAAGAAAATATGGGAAATAAGACCAACACAAGACCTCACGTCCATTAATACAGACCTGATACCAGCACTGCAATCTGCTTGTGGCCATACAAAACTGCATTGTGCTACTTTTGGTGTTCAGTACTCTTGGACAATGAAGAGGAAGATGATGAAGAAGATGAATTTGGGGGGGGGGGATAAGGGCTGGAATGAGATGTATGGAAAGGGGAAAAAAACCCACAGTGCTTATAATAGGGGTTTCAGCTGACAATCAAGTATACCTTTGCCTCCGAGACCATCTTCTGCAGTTGTTTGCAGGACTGGAACAAAACATGTCTTTACACTGCAAGAGTAAATGCTGCAGAGGCAAGGGAATACAAAAGTTGTTTTGAGAGCTTAGCTTGGATCAGAGGAGATTGGAAAGCTAGAAGTAGTAGAGAGAAGAGACCTATGAGGCAATGAGGAAGAGATTTTTGAAAAACAATAACGAACACTACTTGAGTTGCACAGATGGTTTCTCTTTATTTCTGTTTTTGTCTGTAAAGCACATGCAAATCCCTCTGCATATTCCTCTGGAGGCACTTTCCTGTCAGAATTTGGCCTGGAACTCATATATTTGGAATGAAGCAGGAGACTCCATAGTGAGTTCATAACAGAGAGACTATTATGTTAGAAACAGGAAATCTATACAGGTAATAAAGTATGTGTATACTGTTCAAAATTCCACATGTCTGTGCACTTGTGCACACACGATGCCTGATTTTCTGCAGCAGCCTCTCCCTTGCCCAGCACATAGTTAGAGAGCAGAACCATCCTACTGCAGCTTCATTGCCCTCAATAATATCTGTTTCCTTGTCTTTCTCAGTCTTTTGTCTGGAAACTATAGTTTACTCATTTGGTATTTCCATATGCTAGCATCAGTTAGATGTAGTTGCAAACAGCAAGAAGTTCAGTGACAGTTCCTTTTGCCTAGGAATAGAAGGATCGAGGGTGCACAGAAGATGGTGCACAGAAGATCATTTATTCCCCAACATACTTTGAGTATTGCAACACTTCATAAAGGGGTGATTCTAAATCGTTTCTTCCAAAGAGAGATGAGAACTGTCTTCCACAATATGCCAGGTTTCGCTAATAGTCTCCCCTTAGTTCCTGTATTTGTTACCTTCCTTTTTCTCTTGTTCATCCCTTTTACCCCAATACCCACAGGCAGGCAGCCAAAGCACATCAACCCCACACCAGAGGCGTACGTGGGGTGCCCATGGGTGCAAATGACCCCAGGCAGCAGGGCTGGGGGGCACCGCCCCTCCTTGCCACCCCTAGCACTACCTTCACCGGCTGCCTCCCTATCCACAGCCCTTCTGAGGGTCGGAGAGGCCACACACAGCCTCCCTGGCTTTCAGAAGACTTTATAAGACCTTGGGAGGGCCTGAAAAAGTCACTTCCAGTTTTCTCCAAGAAACTGGACATAACTGCTTAAGGCCTCCCTGAGCCTTCAGAAGGCCTCCAGACATGGCTGGTGGGGGGCAGCATTTTCCTTGGTGGGGGTGACAGCACTGTGTAGCCTTGCCCCCAGGCGGCACAGGGGCCAGGATTGCCACTGCCCCCACCATAACTCCCTTCAGTTGTACATTGAAACCTCCACTGCATATTAATTGCCAGGGTTAGATGAGCTTACACAGCACATCAGATCCCAGACACCCATGCCCATCATTTTATATGCAAGAGTACCTGTACATAGGCAAGAAGTTGCTATTGTCTAAATAAAGTTCCAGTCTGATTTAGAAACAATTATAGTTCTTCCATAGGTAAGAAGAAACCAGTGGGCTGCAAAATCTCATTCAAAAGCCTCGAGATAACTCACAGTTCAGGGAGCTCTGTGATCTACAACCTCGGTAGCTCACCAGGCACAGTTCAGAGATTTGAGGTTTCTCAGGTCAAGCAGTACCACTGGCGACAGTTTTGCAAGCTCCCCACTTGCAAAGTCCCTGCTATTTTCCCACTTGCAAAGTCCCTGCTGTTAAAGTCACTTGCACTTGGAAGTCCCTGCTATTTTCTTTCAACAAATGCCCTGCACTGAAGATCACACCCCATACCACATGGTAGCAATGATCCTCGATCTAGGAATAGCCCTTTTTACCAAGTCAGTATCTGTTTTTATACACACTTGCTATATGCAACAGTTGGCTCAAATAAACCACATTAGGCTAATTCTGACAAAAGTCTCTTTGCAGCCCTGCACCAAGAAGGATGCTACCCAAGCAAAATAAACACACGGTGGAAAAGGCAAGGCTTGAAGATTTATGACGGGGCAGCTGTTTCTTTCCCTTCTGTGAAGCTGAGCAGAATGGCAATGCTCTGAAATTTGGCTGGGCTGTCCACTATGCAGTAGGTCACCCCATTTTAGCAAGGAAAAAGATAAATCAGAGTGAGGCAACGTGTGACAAGAAATTGACTTTGGCTCAGGCCATGGTCTGACTGCACTTCAGAGCTGGGTAATATTCAGCTTGATTATCTCTTCCTTGCCAAGATGAAGTTTCTCTCTGTGCTTAAAAAAAAAAAATCTCTACTATGAGCCAGGGAGGAATTGATCTGCTGGAGTGAAATGCTGACAAGAAAACAGAAGTCAGAAATAGGATGGGAACAGACAAGTGAGAGAGAGACTGGGTCTGGCAATCTTGTTGGGCAGGTTTGCAGCCAGCCTCATGTCTCTTTTGGACACAGATGGAGTAAACAAGAATATGGTCCTGATCCATTATTCAATGAAGCCTCTCTGCGCACCTTCCAGATGAATAGCTTCCTCCCACCGTGATATTTTAATCCATTGGATTGGTTAGAGAGTCAGCTCAAGAACACAGCTGAAGTTCAAAGCATCATCAGCATTGTATGTAAAGTGACTCAATGTACTGTAATATAAAGGCTTCCTCCTGATTGCAAGGCCTGTTGGTCCCCCAAGCCACTCTCATTAGATATGCTTGTTTGCAGTTGTCACATCTAATTGTGAAGGCTTTGAATCCATTTGGCTGTTTTGTTGTTCCTGAAAGTCTTATTGTTTTCCGTCTAAACCGTACATTTCCTGATCTCTAAGGATCAGCTGCCATCCCTTGCAGCAAGTCTATGGTCTGTAACAACACATCATAGATCTGCCATTGCTTAGTTCCCCCAGGACTGACATTATACCTATCTCCATAGCTGTTTCTGATTCTAAAACTAACTCATGCTGGAAGATATCCCTACAGAAGAGAGAACAGAAATGCTATTTTGCTTGGATTCTCAGGCAAAAGTCAGGTCAGGAAGAGAGGAAATTAAGATGCAGAAAAGCAAAGAGTTAAATTAAAACATACGCTCCTTCAACTCTGCTGTATGTCAGGTCTGTGTTAGCTGCTCACATGTTGGATATTAAGGATGAATGGAACTTCTTTGTTCCAGAAAGGGATCAGAGGGAGGAAGACGGCAGAACAGGGTGGGGGGTGAACTGAATGGGGGGAGAAGGGGGCAAGGAGGAGGGTGCATTGGGCCTGGGAAGGCAACTGTTTGGTAATTAGTGACACCCACTAATTCCTGACCTTCTTTGGCTTGATCCACTTTCATGGGTCAATGCAGACTTGCACCAGTAATATCACTGGTATGGGTCCGAGTTGACCCATAGGGCATATCCCAGGGCAAGGAACAAATAGCTCCCAAAGGCAAAACTCCCCCACCAGATTCAGAGGATGCTGTATTGGTGCCACTGCATTGCCGCACAGAGAGTGGTGGTGAATTGGGCTGCTATTTAGTCTTTATGCGCCTTTCTTCTCTGTGGTAAATTGTGAAATGATACAGAAATTTCTCTGGTAAGATGACACAAAATCCAGTTTAATTATACTAATCATGATTTGTATCATGCTTTCTTTAGTCCTTACAAAGAATCTATAAGGTAAGTATTGTTATCTCCATATTGCAGTTGATTCAGAGAGGACATGCCTATGGCCAACTCTGAAAGTAAGTGGTAAGTGGTAAGTACTCAGTGGTAAGTTTCAAACCAGGGAAGTCCTGATTCACAGTTCACTCTTCTAGCCACTATACTACACCAGGTCTCAATTAGTAAAAGTTAACAGTGTAGCAGCAAGAGTAAGGGTGAGCATGCAGCCCTATTTGAGAATTTTACCTGAATCAAGGATGCATCTCAGGCCTACAGCAGGGCATAGAAAATGTCCTTGCAAATTGAGGACACAAGAATTGTTTTATAGAAACATCTCTTCCTTGTCTCATTTTCTTTACACAACTGGGCTCCGTCCCCCTCTTTCACGCCCTCTTTTGTAAACCACTTTGAGAACTACAGATGAAAAGTGCTACATTGAAGGTGTGTATTTTTATTATCACTACACCAGATTTTGTTGTTGCTCTTAGTCCATCTGTCTCATAGATACAAATGCAACACTGGCAGTCACAGGTGGAGAGGAAACTAAGAGGGACTCGTGCATGTGTTATTTTGCCAAGGGCCAGAACAAGAGATCAACCTCCAGGAGGGGAAAAAAGAAAATGTCACTAAAGGACAGGGAGTTTATATGACTCAGGATTCCATCTGGGTCTTAATTTCAAAGATGGCAAGAGTATACAAATACCATATTATTATTGGATGACATATGCATTTGTAAACGATCTATAGTAAATTGGCAAAGAACAAGATCAATAAATTGGAAACCATTGTTATTATTGTGATTGGAGGGCAATTCTAGGCATGTCACCAACAGCAACCTAAACAAACAGTTTAACGGGGGGGGGCACTTTCATAGAAGCAGGTTTGAAGGGGTATTGTGCAAAGTGCCTTCTGACCTATGTGCTTGGCTCCTTGGGATTACTTGGTGACAGAAGAAGCAGCAGGTGGTGAGAGGCGTGTTCCTCTTGCTACTGTCATGACCATGGTTGGGTCCACCATGCCCAGCTTTTTAGGTGCTGAGCAGTGGCAGCTACAGGGGCCAGTGGCAGCAGTCCTCTCAGAGGTGGAAGCAATGGAAGGTTTGTTGGGCAGGAAATAGCAGCACCAGAGTGTCACCCTTTCCACAGACCCAATAAGTCCCTGGAGCAACATTATGTTGGAAGCATGCACTGTGGGGGAATTAAAATGGTGCTGAAAGGAGCACCGGGAAAGAAAGAGACCAGCAGTACTGCAGTTGATGGCACCAGCCCTAGGCCCTTAGCACTTGCTCAAAGGTGCCCCATATGTTATTGATGATGGGGCTGGGAATAACCTCCCAGAACTGCTCCTTCACACAGGCAATCTGACTGAGAGTTGTCAGATCAGGCCCCATACATTTCAACAGGGTTTCCATGACAGAAATTTTTGGCAGATTATGCCTTGTCCCCTTCATACATGGCCATGGAAAAACTAGCTCTCAGGAAAAGATCTTGCACTGCACAAACCTCTCTCTCTCTCTCTCTCTCTGTGCATGTATTCCTATCTCACTAAGAATGTGGCTGTTACTACACCTTTCCCTACACTGAATTTTTATGTCAGTGGTTAAAAACCAGCTGCTAGAATTAAGGAGCGGATGGCTTAGCATCTGATGAGGTGAAGCCCCTCTGTCACCTGAATGCAGAGCTCAGGGCTGGCATGTCTCTGGGCTTAGCTCCACACCAAACCAAAATAACCACAGCAGACATACTTCGCACAGTTATTTCAGTTCCAGTTGTGATTGTGGAAGGCAATGCTTTGGTGTCATTGCATTAATTAAGCTGGTCAGGAATTGCCTTAAGTTCCCTTTGAAGAAGGGTGCTCTTATTACACCTCCACACAGACTCGACCCAAAATACCTCAGGGTGTGAATTAATATGACTGTGATTCGTTACTGCAGTTGCTGTAACTTTGTAGAATCACCAGTTCCATTTGTCAGAATTATTCCTAAATGTTGGAATCCGGCATAAGCATAGTAAGTGGTGAATCATCCTTCTCAACACTGTTTGCAGGGATGTTTGCTATCCCAACCTACTGGAGGAGGACCTGTGAGGACCTTTTTCCATATTTCACAAAAAAGATAAAGTGGAAATACCTGCAAAGAGGGGGAGAAAGATAAGAGAAAAGCCTGTTCCACATGAGAATGCTTTACCCCTACTCACACATTACTGTTCTGCCAAGCTAGGAGTATAATTAAAACTTGGGTTCCACATGGCTTTATCCAGGAATGCCATCCCCAAGACCATGATCCTCCTGTGATCTTTACTCCCAAATAAGTCGCATCCATCAAAGACCCCTAACAAATTCAATTTATCACTTAGTGCTCGAAGGATCAGCTCATTTTCTTGCTTCATAATGAGCATGGCTAGGGGACTGGTGATGAAGAACCTGTTGATTGCCCCTTGAATAGCCTCTCTTAATTGCTCCAGTGTCAGTTTCTGTCCCTGCATATGGAACTGATTACTGGTTTCCTCTTTTCTTCTTCTTCTTCTTTACAGCTTTTAAAAAAGGAAAGAAAAAATAAAGAGGAAATAAGTAGTGAAATCTGTTCCTACTCACCTGTTCACAAGAACATAAGAACAGCCCCACTGGATTCGGCCATAGGCCATCTAGTCCAGCTTCCTGTATCTCACAGCGGCCCGCCAAATGCCCCAGGGAACACACCAGATAACAAGAGACCTCATCCTGGTGCCCTCCCTTGCATCTGGCATTCTGACATAACCCATTTCTAAAATCAGGAGGTTGTACATGCACAATTATGCACAATTATGGCTTGTAACCCATAATGGATTTTTCCTCCAGAAACTTGTCCAATCCCCCTTTAAAGGCATCCAGGCCAGACGCCATCACCACATCCTGTGGCAAGGAGTTTCACAGACCAACCACATGCTGAGTAAAGAAATATTTTCTTTTGTCTGTTCTAACTCTCCCAACACTCAATTTTAGCAGATGTCCCCTGGTTCTGGTGTTATGTGAGAGTGTAAAGAGCATCTTTCTATCCACTCTGTCCATCCCCTGCACAATTTTGTATGTCTCAATCATGTCCCTCCTAAGGCGCCTCTTTTCTAGGCTGAAGAGGCCCAAACGCCATAGCCTTTCTTCATAAGGAAGGTGCCCCAGCCCCGTAATCATCTTAGTCGCTCTCTTTTGCACCTTTTCCATTTTCACTATGTCTTTTTTGAGATGCGGCGACGAGAACTGGACACAATACTCCAGGTGTGGCCTTACCATCGATTTGTACAACGGCATTATAATATTAGCCGTTTTGTTTTCAATACCTTTTCTAATGATCCCAAGCATAGAATTGGCCTTCTTTACTGCTGCCGCACATTGAGTCGACACTTTCATCGACCTGTCCACCACCACCCCAAGATCTCTCTCCTGAACTGTCACATACAGCTCAGAACCGATCAGCCTATATGTGAAGTTTTGCCCCAATGTGCATGACCTTACACTTATGGACATTGAAGCGCATCTGCCATTCTGCCGTCCATTCTGCCAGTCTGGAGAGATCCTTCTGGAGCTCCTCACAATCACTTCTGGTCTTCGCCACTTGAAAAAGTTTGGTGTCATCTGCAAACTTTGCCACCTCACTGCTCAACCCTGTCTCCAGGTCATTTATGAAGAGGTTGAAAAGCACCGGTCCCAGGACAGATCCTTGGGGCACACCGCTTTTCACTTCTCTCCATTGTGAAAATTGCCCATTGACACCCACCCACTCTCTGTTTCTGGCCTTCAACCAGCTCTCAATCCATGAGAGGACCTTCCTTCTAATTCCCTGACTGTGCAGTTTTTTTAGTAGCCTTTGGTGATATTGCATCCTGTTCATCAGGATGCAATATAATGACTTGCAACTGCAAACAGGAAGTGGTTTGCTTATTCGTATTGGACAGGCTGGTGCTACAACTGTGTTTTATTGCAAAACATATTATTGTCAATCATATCTGAAAAAAATGGAATGACAAACAAACCACAGTGGGCTTCATCAAGTAGATAGTAACATTGCCTGGATGCTCTGTAAAAAGTGAGTGGCAGTTCCAAAGAAAATGGCTATAGTGAAAGCAACCAAAGTTGGGTTATACTTCATGACTGTAACCAACATATCAACATATCTCTCTTGGCATCTAGAAAAGCTGATGGAATGAAGGGGAGGGCAAGCACATCCATGACCCTGACTGAAGGAATCAGCTCTGGGCCCAATCCTATCCAGCTTCCCAGCACCAGTGCAGCTGCAACACAGCCCCAAAGTAAAGGAACAAATGTTCCCTTACCTTGAGGAGGCCTCGGTGACTGCCTCCCCACCAGAGGATGCAGCCCATGCCCCATTGGCACTGCTGCACAGACACTGGGAAATTGGATAGGATTGGGCCCTCAGGTAGCAGACTGGTAGAGTCAATTTTTGTCTGCCCATTCATCTTCATTGCTTCTTCTTCTCCCATTCCTTAGATTGGAAAAGGAAGAGGGGGATGAAGTGAAACAGGAGTTGTGGAGTAGAGGATGAATTTGATGCTTTAGCCCACAAATATCCTCTCCTTCACACTTCCTCCTCTGCTCCATCCCCTCCTCCTTTTCTAGTCCATGGAGCGTGTAGAGGAGAGCTGGAAAATCAACAGGGAACTTCAGCTGTCGGGAGGTCTTGGGCTAGTCCGGGGAGAGAGAATATGAAATTCTGAAAGCATCTCTGTTCAGTCCTACAGGGAAAAAAGAGGTCTATTGGAAATTCAACCCATGCTTTATCCTCCCTTGTATCCACCTATTAACACCATGATAAAAGGCAACAAGACAAAGAATGCACCAGGCATTCACTATAGCCAGAGTAGAAAAAAAATTACTTAGTCCACTGATCCGACCCTGCTTGAATCAACAGTGTCAGCTGAGCAATAAACTTCACTAACTTTGACAACTGAAGTAACAGACATGTTCCATTTCCAGTGGAGCTAAATGTTCCATGTTAATATATTTAACAAATACACAAATGATATTTTAAAAAAAATGCTTTGGAAGGAAGCAGTTTAGAGCAGAGGACTGGTAGAGGTAAAGGGGCATAGAACAATCCCCACCTGTCACTTTTGACTAGAACTTCTCCTCTAGTCATTCCTTCCCTTTTGATAATGCATTGGACACTTGTCTCTTGCCGTTCCAATTCAATAGTGAAATATCTGTTGGTGTACTGCTGCTCTCAGATATATACTGAGGTCTCCTGCATAAATTCAAGAAGCAGGTACAGTCTTGGGTCATACATTCAAATGAGCTGGGCCAGGGATGGGAGAGCTCAGAGGTAGCATGTGGAGTGTTACAAATACATTCTCTTGACTATGCAGGTAGATCCAGGGTGGACGGGAACAAGCAACTGGAGTCTGATTGTGTTCACATGATCCCCACCACCACCAAAAAAAGTGTGTGTGAGTGAATGAGTGAGTGAGAGAGAGAGAAACTGTACAGGCCTCCACGATATCAGGCACTCCTTTGGAAATCCTGCGCTCATCATCTGCATGGTGGAGGACAGCAACTCATGCTGTTCTACCACTGCAATATTTCAAAATGCTTCCAGCAGTCCCCAGTAGAAATTTCAGCAGCAGAAATGAGTTAGACTTCATTTAGTTGCCCCTGTCCAAACAACACACAAACATTGTACACCTAAGAAATAAGCCTTGCCAGAATTCCCAGGTGAACTACAAGGATTTGTATGCTGCTATATTTGTGTTTTGTTTTGTTGCCTCTTGGCTTGCCACACCAGTTTTTCATTTCCCTTCTGGGTAGTGACAACCTTGTGTTTAAGTGGTGGCTAGAGGAATGCATTAGGGCTTAGGCATTAAGCCTGTATTTTAGCTACTGTGAGTTTAAATTAAAAAAAAGAAAAATAGTTTTAGAAGATACATAGAATTGCGGTCCAGGGGGGCGGGGCCTGAGGTGGCTGAGTAGCCGTGTTTTTCTGAGCTCCTGGAAAGCTCTTGGAAAGCATGCTATTTCTTCCCAGAATCACGGGTCTGATGACATCCGAGGATCAGTGGTCAGGAGAGGCCTTGATCCTACAGATGGTGTACAGTTTCAGAGAAGAAGGGTCCAGCCAGTTACTGTTTTTTCTCTAAGGGAACCCAGCCATCAATGTCGGTGATGGTGAGGATTCAATGTTGAAATTAAGTGGAAGGCTCCAAGCCGGGAAGGAAGCTGAAAGAAGTGAGTGTTGTCCCATTGTGTGTGTCTGGCATTAATTGACTAATTGACTACCTGATTAAGCTTTTGCCCCAGAGAAGGAGGAGCAGGCTTTCCCCCTCCTGGGAGAAGAGGAAGGAGGGGGGGGGGGCTTTCTCTGCTTATTTGTTTGTTGATGTGAGAAGAAGCTTTGGAGGAGCTTGTTATGGAAATATGAGTGCATAACTCTAACTTCATAAATCTAAAATTTGTTGGATTACAAATTAACTGTCTTGGAATGCAATTATTATTGTGGAGTGTTCAGTTTCGTTTTACTGTGGAGAGCTTGTAGAGTGCCTGTGGAGAGTGGCTGGAGACCTGAATTTTTTTTGTTTTGCAAAAGTGCTTGATTGTTTACATTCCTTTGATTATGGCTTGGAAAAGAATGCTGTTGACATAGAAACAAATATAAATAACAGAAATAAGATATAAACAACAGAAATAAGAACATCAGGGACATCTAGTGGACCAAAAAAGATACTACATGGACAGGAACAGGACTTGACAAGTGAAGTAAGAAGAAAGAAGATATAAGAAGAAAGACAAAGGATGACAGGAAAAGGAGCAAAAGTTAGGAGTTCTTCTGCCCCGGAGTTCAACTTGGGAAAACTAACACAAGAGGAACTGAAAGGTAAAGAATGGAAGCTGATAATACAAGACAATATAGAGAAATTAGTGGCAATGGGATAGCAACAAACAAATCAGCGTGTGGTTGGTCTGTGGAACTCCTTGCCACAGGATGTGGTGATGGCGTCTGGCCTGGATGCCTTTAAAAGGGGATTGGACAAGTTTCTGGAGGAAAAATCCATTACGGGTTACAAGCCATGATGTGTATGTGCAACCTCCTGATTTTAGAAATGGGCTATATCAGAATGCCAGATGCAAGGGAGGGCACCAGGATGAAGTCTCTTGTTATCTGGTGTGCTCCATGGGGCACTTGGTGGGCCGCTGTGAGATACAGGAAGCTGGACTAGATGGGCCTATGGCCTGATCCAGTGGAGCTGTTCTTATGTTCTGTTCTTATGTAAATCAATATCTGCGGGTTCAAGCTAGTTTGGATGCGTTAACTACACAACTAAATGATCTTAGTGTGCAACTTAAAGATGTTATATCCAAATCACATAAGAAAAAACAAAGGATTATGGAAAAAGTACTGGAAATGGGAAAGCAGCAAGTAAATCGATATTTACAAATCCAATTAGCCTGGAAATGAGACAAATGAGCCTGGAAAATTAGCCTGGAAAATTAGACAAATGAGTCTAATAAGCAACAAACAGGAGAGGATCAACAAAAGAGCAAAGAAATGGAAGATGAATCCAAAACACTGGAGACAGGACAAAGCAAACAATTGGAAGAGACAATGTTAATGGAGATAGCTTGGAAGATAAAGACTCAAAAGTCACCAGACCAGAAAGGAGAAGAAATACTTCGACTAATTGATGCAGATTGGATTGATCAAGTGAAGGAAGAAGAAATACTTCAACCAACTGACATAGATTGGAATGATCAAGTGAAGGAGATGACTCATCAAGATGTTGATTTAGCAAGAAGAGCGAGTACATTAAACCGTGATCTGTTAAGATGAACTCATGTGAAATTTATTAGAAAAAAAAGATGGAAAGTTAAAGTCTAGAGAAGAGAAGAGATTTGGCAGACCTGTGGATATTTAGGTTGGAGACAGGGGAATAGATAAAAAGAAAGACAGTAATGTGTTAATTTTTTATGTTAGAAATTAAAGCTTATTAGATGTCAATGAAAATTTATATAAGCTTTATAGGTGAAATGTAATATGTATAAAAATTTTAGTTAGTTTGATATTAATAGATGTTAGAATTTTAGAGAATAATTTTAATGAATTAGAATTAATTTTAGGTGATTGTTTTGGATATTTACGTATATGTTTATGTATTTAGTCATGAGGATATATTAATTTTGGATGTTATAGATAGAGAAATGATATATGTAATTATTAGGATATTAAAAGTTGTTAGAATTTAGTATGTTAGATATTGGATTATGATATTAATTTTTGTGTGGATTTTATATGCTAGATATTGGAAAGACATGAAGATCCCAATGAAAGATGAATTAATAAATAATGAATGTGGTGGAAATGGACAGATTTTTAGAGAGCTTGGATCAACAGTGAAACCAATATAGATAGAGTAATGAAAATTATTTTAAATAAAATAAATTTTATGAAAATTTAATTTATTTTATGTTTGGTTGTAGAAGTATAAGATAGGGCATTTAGATGAATGTATTATATATGAGATATTTGATAGATAAATGATATTAAGAGGCTAACGTAGAAGTGGAACTGGATTAGGAAATATGTAATGATTTATTAGTTATAGTGATCTATGATATCTTGCACCCTCTAATATTGTGTTTATGTCTTGTATGTATTGTATTATGTGTTACATGTGTTTGTTATTTTGTTTTTGGAAAAATTAAAAAAAATTAATTAAAAAAAAAAAAGAATTGTGGTCCACATGGTTTGGCTCACTTTGATAGCCAAGACAAAAACGATGACAACCACAGCCAAACTCATCCTCTTGTCCCTGACCTCATGCTATAGGTTTGCGACAATCCCCAGCTCCCCTCTCTAGCTCCTGCTTAAGAGCTTGACAGAATGGGGGGCAGTGGTGGTCCTGGGGGGTGAGGGGGGCAAAAGCTACCTATGGGGACGGCACCACTGCGCTGTCACTGCCACTTCCACCCACCCTCCGGAGAACTTCCAAGGACTGGGGAGGCCACATACGGCAGCCACCGACCAGCCAAAAGCCTTCTGAGACTTCCAGAGGGCCATTAAACAGGGGGCCAGAGGGCCAGCTGGTTTCCGTCAGAGGACATCGCGTGAGGCTCTGTAGCGGAGATAAGTCTCCTCTCCAGGGGAGCAGCATTTTGCGGTCCTGTGCCCCCGGGCAGCACAGGGGCCAGGTCCACAACTGATGGGAGGTACCAGATCCTCACAGCATCTCAGCAACCCTCAACCTTCTTCCCAGCCTTTCAGCTGAAAAGAAATTGGAGGAATGCTCCTGCCCATCCCAGCAGCTTATAAGTCTGTGGCTTACAGTTGTAAGTCTGGGGCTCATCTCACCTTCCAAAGGGCAGCAGCCCACTCGTCATGGCAGGGGTAACAAGTGGAATTGGTACAACCATGGAGAGAGATCTTAATTTGCAACTCATGGCAATTCTCATGTAACCGAGGGAAAATGAGGCAAACACTTAAGGCCTAATTCAGCTTACCAACAATTTTCCAATCCAGAGTATCAGCTTCTTAAGAAACAGGTCAGTAAATATTTTATTTATTTATCGAATTTAAATCCGATAAATTGTTGTTCTATCCCAACAAAGGGCACTAAATGCAGCTAAAGATAGTGACTAAAGCAAAGAATCCAAGAAATATATACAATAGGAAGAGGGACTGACCAGAAATTTAAACAAAGGGCCAAAGTAGTTTTGTAGAGAAGGGTTTAGAAAGCAGGGACAGCATGAATGAGGATGTAGCCTGGGTCCACCACAGCTTTCCACTACTAAAACAAACAAACATAAAAGTCCATGTGCTGTTTTGCAGTTTTTGCAAACTAAGAAGTGTGGAACTTTCAATTTTATTTAAAGGGATTGTGCAAACAAAGGAATTCCTTCATTCACGCAGTATCTGTGTAAATAAACCTATAAATTTCGCACTTCCGGGTTTGCAAAAATCATGTAGTAGACTAGAGCATGATAAGGCATCAGATCAATGCATCTCACATTCAAAATGAGACGGAGGAAGGTGGTGGCAGACTTGGGCTGAAAAGCATCCCGAATCCACCATCTCCTTACACCCTCATCTATCACTGACACAGGTCATATCAGATCACCTCATGGCTGGGTCAGCCATGTATGAGTGTCTGATACTTTCACTTATGAAGGCTCTTCTGTTCTTAAATAACAGTGTAGAATATTCCTGTAAAGCAGGGATGTCCAAACATTTTGGCAAGAGGGCCACATCATCTCTCTAACACTGAGTTGGGAACTGGGAAAAAGAGAATTAATTTATGTTTAAAATTTGAATAAATTTATATAAATGAATATATTAGAGATGGAACTTCTATGAATGAATGAAGGTTTTGTGATAACTCAAGGCCTATAAAAGACCTTGTGTAAGGCAAGGCCGGCCTTTCCTTCGCCGCCGCTGCTTCACAGACATGAAGCAGCAAGCAGTGGAGGGAGCCCTTAGCCCGCAGCTCACACAAGAGATCAAACAGTCGGCCCTTGCGCTGAGAGTAGTTGCGTCGGGCCAGAGCGGGCTCCAGCAAGACTCCGGAGGGCCAGAGGCTCATTGGAGACTGAGGGCTCCTCACGGGCCAGATTGGGGGTCCCCGAGGGCCAACAAGTGGCCCCTGAGTCCGGGTTTGGGCACCCCTGCTGTAAAGCAATGGATGATTTGGAGCCACACGGTATTGTACTGATGGAGGAAAAATGTGTCTGTAAGGGCTGCAAGTGGAGTTGACTACTTGGGTCACAGCATTCTTGGCCTGGTGGTTGAATAACAGCATTACTGAGAGAAGGACAACCAGAGTAAGCCTAAGGAATTTATGCAGGGTTTTCAGTTCAATACCAAAGGGGAAAGGAGCCCATGCGAAAATTGGCAGGGGACTGCATGAAGTGTGTTTCCCACAATAAGAAAATGGCAGGCTCATGGGATGGTGGGTGAAAACACTTATTATTAACAGTATTAACAGTATTTATATGGGGACCCATATGGGGACTTATGGGGACCCAAAAACTTCATTCCCATCTTTTCCTATATCTCAGCCAAAACACTGACCTTGGAGGCTCACAACCTTCCTTAGATAACATTTAATAAAATCTTTATGCTGCCTTGAGACAAACAGCAGATCTTTGCACACTGTATGCCTGAATGTCCCATGCTCTGGCTAAGTAACGGGGCTGGTTGAGCAGAGTTAACCACAGTACTCATCTGAGTATATGCAATCACCCATAAGCTGGCAAGCCAGTTGACATTAGCCCTGCATGTTATAGGAAGAGCATATCACCCGGAGACCCATTGATCTCGTCTCCCAACTGCTATACACCCAGCAGAGGTGTGTGAATAATTTTGCACTGCATAATCATTCAGTGAATTGTGTTTCTTCCTGTGCTCAAACAATGCTCTCGGGCAGCTGGCCATTTTCTCAGATTGATTCAATATCTGAATTCACTCAATGTAATTTGGCAGAAGTGGTGATTTCCCCCCCCTCTGTTTTTAACAGTGGGATGCCATTACTGCGATTATGGGATGCTCAATGTTCTAGCTGGGCTGGTTAGTTATGTCTGCTTGCATTTAGAGTCACCACCCGGTCTAGTTAAACTGGCTGGATTGGGGGGGGGGGAATACCTTTTCACAAACTCAACCTTAAAGCTAAGCCATTGGCAATTAAACATTTGCATACTGTACATTACTTTTTTTCCCCTTTAGAAAAAATGACAGCTGCAGTTTTGTGTAGTATATCACAGTCTTCTGTTTCCTGATTGGCTAAGTATAACAACTTTTACCAAGTCTGTTATGAAAACTACTGAAGCCAATGGAAATACATCGATTGTCTAGAATGGGGCCGGAACAGAGATCAGAGACATAATCAAGAAAAGGGTGTTAAGGGAGTCCCTGGAGCTGTGACTCCATCAGGGAAGAGAAACAAATAAGGGCTTTAGAATTATTAACCTTTCCTTTTCTGGGGTCTCACAGACCCTGCCTGAGGCATTGTTCCTATTAAAATCAGGCTTCCAGAACATTGGCTGGGTGCAGTGTTCGGAAGGTAATTTTCTCTTGTCACATTCACATAAAATAATTGCGTGTGCAATCCAAGTTGTGATCAGAGCCACATCTTGTTCACTTAATTGCCTCGGTTACAGGGCTACTATGAAAAAGGGAAACGATCACTCCCCCCCCACCACACGAAGCAACTTACATATGCAATAAAAAATATCACACAGGCTATCTGGTGACAGTGCTAGTCATTGATGGAAAGTATTTTCGTTTCTGTGCGTATATTTGTGTGTCCATATGCATGTGTGCTGCCAGCTGCAGAAGACAAAGTCGGATTGTTTACTCATCTATTGATAGTTTTAAAATGTGATTTCCATGAACATTAGTCAAGTTAAAAACTCAGTTGCTCAATTATTCTGATGCAAAAAAAACACCAACACCAACAACGAGCAGAAATATACAAAAGAGCCACAGCTGCAGCCAAAGTGAATTCATTTTTGTATTGGAACAAATATTCATGGAGCATATTTTTTTGTAGAATTTGTCCCTCTCTAATAACAGGTCCTGTGCTATGGCAAATACTACTAAATCTGTGGTGCTCAGATATTTGTGATGCATTGCTTACGAGCTATCAAAATCTCCCTGTTATTATATACTAACAAAATGTCCATCATTATGACAGCTGGAAAGTGCATGAAGGGAGAGCCTGGATATTACAGAGACCCCATGAGTTGTTGTTGTGTGTGTCTGTGCATCCAGCTTATCATGAATGAGTGGCAGCCATTCATTTATATGGGAAAAACAAAGGGATGCAGGAGGTTATACTCACCTTCTCCGTGTGACTTGAGTGGCTGAAGTGTGGGTCAGGTTTTGCCCTCTCTCAACTGTCCCAGATTGCAGCTTGCTTACTTTGTCCCATATAATTCAGTGGGAGCCTGAGTCAGCTCCATGTCTTGCTATGATGCTAGAGGGTGGTGGAACTGGGAACGGTTTTACCTTTTCTAAATATAACACCAGGGCTAAATCAAAATGGTCCCCAATTTTTTGTCAACCCACTGGGAGCATGTAAAGTGGGGGGGGGGGGTGTGCAACTGGAGGTAAAGTTATCTTCAGTGGACCGGGTTTTCTGGTACCCAGCATCATTCTGAAGCTACTCATAATGAGGATTCTTCCCCTCACTCTAGGGGGCAAACATTGGGGGGAAACAGTTACCAAAATGACCAGGTGCACAACCACCATGACCATGAAATAGATGGCAACAACAAATAGTGGTGAGCTAGAGTGCATGTGTGTCTTCAGTGAACACACAGACACAGACTCAGACACAGAGAGGGGGCATGTCTTCAATGAACACGGGGGGCATTCCCAGAGAGGGGACAAATGGCAAGTTTTGCAGATGCCTCAATATGCCTCCCCCTCACCTTCCGGTGTGTGTGTGTGCAATCCAAGTTGTGATCAGAGTCGCATCTTTTTCACTTAATTGCCTCAGTTACAGGGCTACTATGAAAAGGGACACACACACAGGCGTGCGCCTCCAAACACCTCAATTTTCAGCCAAATTTGTCTTAAGAGCTGGAGACTGCAAAGTCTTATTGACTATAATGGAATGTACATCTAAGACAGTGTGTTTGGGGTGACAACTTTAGCTTGCAAACTGCTGTTTGTCTCGCCCATCCCAAATCTTGAATACAACAGGCAACTGTTGCTCCCATCTTACACGACCAGAGATGAGACCAAAAGATTTTGTGTCTTCCATTTGGCAAAGTAGAGATTTGAATACAGGACTTTATTCACCATTGTAGCTACTGAAAGATGCTGACTTTCCTGTAGTACCTGCTCAGTTACAGAAGATCCCAGTGCGCAATCCCAGAAGATGTGATAACTATATGACATCTGGGAGAAACAGGATCCCCACGTTTGTAATACTGACACATAGCATATTGTTAAATAGCAATATAATCAATTTGCAGAACAACCATTGCTTACCTCCAGTTCCTTAATTCTCTGTACCAGCTGCACTAAGTAGCCATGCAGGTACATAGAATTAGCATAGTGTTTTATTACTTACCAGTGGCGGACCTGCCACTGAATGAAAGGGGCAAATGCCCCAGGTATGGAGCCTCACGCACCTCTAGGACCATGTGGAAGCCTCTCTGAGGCTCCTGATGGGGTCAGAAACTGCACTTCCAGTTTACCAGAAGCACAGTTTAAAGTGTCAGGGAAACTTCAGGAGGCTTCCCTGACGCGTCCTGGAGTCGCATGAGGCTCTGTGCATGCCAGGTAAGGGGGGGCAGCATCACATGGGGGGCACCATCATGGGACTCTGCCCCAGGTGCAGGGCTGGGGAGGTCCGCCACTGTTACTGAACTGCTTCTCCAGCTTTTGACTGCATAAAATATTTTACGATTCCTATTGCCTCTCACTTTGCAGCAACCCTCCTGAAGTAGGTGTGGCTGGAAAGAGAGTGATTTGCCCAAACCCATCCTGTGAGCTTTACGACTGAGTTCAGATTTGTAACTAGGTCTCCAGCACCAAAACCTAATAGCTGATATTTAAAGATGCATCTCACTTTATATAACAGGCACACTTCTAGTTCTGCCAGTGCAGAAGGCAAACCTAATGAAAAGACTTGGCCTCAAGTTTGTGCTAAAATAAGTTATAGCTTCTGCTTTCTACAAAATACTGTCCTCTGTGCCTGCTTTCCTTTGCTTCCCACCCCTTTCCCCAGTTTTCATTTGTATCTTTCCCTGGACACATGAAGAGGGGAAAAAATGCCACAGCACACCAGGGAGACTCAGTTGAAACCCCAAAGACAAGAATTGTTTGCGAGGCTTCTTCTTTCTTCATAAATACAGCTGAGACTATGACTGGGTAATTGGCTAAGTGCCTGTCAGCTTAATAACGGAGAGGGAGAGGGAGATTTGTACTTACTATTCAAAGCCATGGATGCTTCCTGCCAGTGGATTTTCAACATGGGTTTTGTTTTGCTAGGTTAGCAAAGAGAGTGAATAGACACAGGGTTCCAAGGAGTTGTCTCTCCTGCCCTGTGCTCACACATGATGATTGGTGTGGAAAAGTACAGTGAGAAACAGCCAGCATGGAAAATAGTAGAATTCACCTAGGCCTTATGCTGTCATCTGTCACAGTTCAAGTTAGCCAGGCAGTCCCAAAGCCATTACTGCTCCCAGAACTTCAGGATGCAGTGATGGCTAGGAATTTACAGGTGTCAGCACCTGATCCTGAGGAGCATTACTTTTGGCACCTTTAAGAGCTGCAGTATAGGGAAAAGTTTATCAGATGCACATTCTCTCATCACTGAAGCTCTATAGAATAGAAAATAACCTCAGACCCCCCCCCGCCCCCCGCCCATCCCTCAGCTTCTGAATGCACAGCAGTGCTCTGTGGATCAAGAAATGGCAACCTACAGGAGCATTTTTTCACCAAGTACATTTAATGGGAAATCAAAAACACCCCTCCTCACACACCCACACCACAAAAAAAAAGTTATTGTTTCATCTTACTGGACAGAGAAAGGATCATATAGAAGTGGAGCTTCAAATACATGTTAACTTTTTTAAAAAACTGATTGGTGTGTGCATGTGTAGCTACCTAATTGCAGCCAAATCCCTCCTTGAATTTAAGAAGATACAACTTTGCTGCAAGTTTAAAGGAAGCTAATATGAAGCCAGTCTTGCCCTCAAAACCCTCTGTAAAGCTCATAGTTTCAGATGCTCTTCAGGTACCATATGTGGCTGGCTATATCAATTTTAATGCCAACTAAGTAGGGAAACATATGGTTCTTTGCTGCAAATTGAAGTGCGTGTGCAGACTCAGGGGAGCACGTTGAACCAACACAATCTGACAGTTTCTCCTCCTTCACTTTCTTTAACATAAGTTATAGATTTGGTATTATAATTCTGCATGTATATCAAACAGTAAAACCTTCTTTTGTTCTTCCCCATGCAAGTGTCACCTGTGATTTGTTAACATACCTACTTGGGTCCCTGAAAGTATACAGATTGTGTTGATGTGTACATTATTATGTGCATATATTCAAAATTCAAGGCAGGTGCAGTTTGCAACTCCCCCCATTACAAAATTTATTCTATAAGTTTCTCTCTTGCCAGGGCTGTATATTTTGCAACACTCTGTCTCCCTAGGCATATATATTTAAAAATCTGGAATAAAAGTACACAGGGCATCAGCAAAAATATAATATACTCTACAGCATGATCACCAAGACCTTTATTCCTTGCAGTTTGCACACATTAGCTATTATCCAGAGTCCCATGCATGTGAGGTCTTCCATTTCTCTTCTCTAAAGAGAAAATGTGCATGTATATTTCCCAATGGGTTTGCAAAAGCTGAACTCTGAGGTGGGCTATACATATGCAGTTCAGGGCATGGTATCAGATGGGAAAATTGTAGGCATAATACTATGGTGTCTTTGGCTGTTGAGACATTTGGTTGCAGTCCTAACCACACTTTCCTGAGAGTGAGCCCCAATGAACAAATTAGGACTTACTTCTGAGTAGACCTGGCTAGGATTGTGCCCTCTGTTGCTTCTTCATGTTAACAGAGGTGTGGTTTTCTGCTTATGATATACTCAGCTATCCTTGTTGTTGCCATTATACTCAGCTACCTGTTTTTAGTGCAGAACAATATTTAGAGACATTCTCAGACCCAATCAACTGACACAAGGCAACGTGGACTTGCACCAACAATTTCATTGGTACAGGCCCAAGTGGTCCCATTATAGCTGCTGGGGCTTAGGCCGAGGCAAGGTGACAAATGTCCAATTACCCTGCAGAGACCTCCAGCAGTCAAAATTCCTGTGCAGGATGCAGCGCAGTTCATGCCAAAATTACTGCATGGGAACTTAAGTAGAATTGCACTGTTTATGTTTTTATCACATATATATGTCTCAATTCCTCCAGGGAGCTCAGGACAGTGTGCATGTGGGTTATTCCCATTCTATCCTCATAGCAAGCCTGTAAAATAGGCTAAATTGAGAGAGAAACTGGGATGGGCCCATGCCACAGTGAGCTACATGACTAAGTCTCCCTGATCTCAGCATGCTCTAATGCACATCTAAGCATAAGAACATAAGAACAGCCCCACTAGATCAGGCCATAAGCCCATCTAGTTCAGCTTCCTGTAACTCACAGCGGCCCCACCAAATGCCCCAGGGAGCACACCTGATAACAAGAGACCTACATCTTGGTGCCCTCCCTTGCATCTGACATAGCCCATTTCTAAAATCAGGAGGTCGCACATACACATCATGGCTTGTAACTCATAATGGATTTTTCCTCCAGAAACTTCTCCAATCCCCTTTTAAAGGCATCCAGGCCAGATGCCGTCACCACTTCCTGTGGCAAGGAGTTCCACAGACCAACCACACGCTGAGTAAAGAAATATTTTCTTTTGTCTGTTCTAACTCTCCCATCACTCAATTTTAGTGCATGTCCCCTGGTTCTGGTGTTATGTGAGAGTGTAAAGAGCATCTCTCTATCCACTTTATCCGTCCCATGCATAATTTTGTATGTCTCAATCATGCCCCCTCTCAGGTGTCTCTTTCCTAGGCTGAAGAGGCCCAAATGCCATAGCCTTTCCTCATAAGGAAGGTGCCCCAGCCCAGTAATCATCTTAGTCGCTCTCTTTTGCACCTTTTCCATTTCCACTATATCCTTTTTGAGATGTGGCAACCAGAAATGGACACAATACTCCAGGTGTGGCCTTACCATCGATTTGTACAACGGCATTATAATATTAGCCATTTTGTTCTCAATACCTTTTCTAATGATCCCAAGCATAGAATTGGCCTTCTTTACTTCCACCGCACATTGGGTCGACACTTTCATTGACTTGTCCACCACCACCCCAAGATCTCTCTCCTGATCTGTCACAGACAGCTCAGAACCCATTAGCCCAGGGGTGCTCAATAGGTGGATCGCGATCTACCGGTAGATCTTGAAGCAAAATGAGTAGATCGCGGAGTGCCGACCCCCCCTTCAGGTGCCTCTGGGAGGAAACGCCGGGAGTAAGGCCCATTGTACTCAATGTGGCTAGGATTGCAACCTCACACCCTAATCCTAGGCATGTCTACTCAGGAGTAAGTCCTGTTATACTCAGTGGGGCTCAAGGTACACCAACATACATTGTACACATAAATGTTATATGTTATGATGGCGCGAACATTGTAAAAAAAAACTCTGGTAGATATCCAGGCCTTGCTGGATTTCAAAGTAGCTCTCGAGCCAAAAAAGTGTGAGCACCCCTGCATTAGCCTATATGTGAAGTGTTGATTTTTTTGCCCCAATGTGCATGACTTTACACTTACTTACATTGAAACGCATCTGCCATTTTGCTGCCCATTCTGCCAGTTTGGAGAGTTCCTTCTGGAGCTCTTCACAATCACTTCTGGTCTTCACCACTCAGAAAAGTTTGGTGTCGTCTGCAAACTTTGTCACCTCACTGCTCAACCCTGTCTCCAGTTCATTTATGAAGAGGTTGAAGAACACCGGTCTCAGGACAGATCCTTGGGGCATACTGCTTTTCACTTCTCTCCATTGTGAAAATTGGCCACTGACACCCACTCTCTGTTTCAAACCAGGAGAGGACCTGCCCTCTAATTCCCTGACTGTGGAGTTTTTTCAGTAGGCTTTGGTGAGGGACCATGTCGAATGCCTTCTGAAAGTCCAGATATATAATGTCCATGGGTTCTCCTGCATCCACATGCCTGTTGACCTTTTCAGAGAATTCTAAAAGGTTCGTGAGGCAAGACTTACCCTTACAGAAGCCATGCTGATTCTCCCTCAGCAAGGCTTGTTTGTCTATGTGTTTTGAGATTCTATCTTTGATGAGGCATTCCACCATCTTACCCTGTATAGATGTTAGGCTGATTGGCCTATAGTTTCCCGGGTCCCCCCTCTTTCCCTCTTTAAAGATTGGCATGACATTTGCTATCCTCCAATCCTCTGGCACTGTGGCCATTTTGAGGGACAAGCATGCTCTAATCATGCTGGCTCTTCTTCTGTATGAAGATATTTGGCATCTTAAATCTCTTCTTTTTCAGCTGAGAGTCTGTATAGCTTAGTGCTAGGTAGAAATTTGCTCCAATATGGGCTAATTTCCAAGGACAAGTCACTCATTCTCCATATGTAAAGAAGAACATGTAGCACTGATGGCAGAAAATAAACCTTCCTAAAAAGGCCTTTTTATACAGTTAAAAATGCTATATAATCATTAGTGGACAGCACATTGAAGAATCTATCCATTATTTAATTTATGACCCCTCTTTTCCCCATGGAAATCAAGGCCATGTGCTTGTAGCTCCCAGGTGATCCCCCATCCCAACACTGAGCAGACCTGAACTTGCTTAGCTTCACCATCACTGCTATGTCATTTGCATTCAGACCACAACTGCAACTGGTATTAGAGGGCCTCAATGACTTTGTTGAAATGACTCTACAGCCAGAGAACAAACATTTTGACTAGCAATAAGTAATAAGCATCTAACGACCGGCTGCATATGATTTAAGCCAAACCCCTAACCTTCAACCCAAACAGATTTAACACTTGCCTCTAATGGGACCAGCTGTTTGCGTTCTATATACACGTTGTATTGTGTTCTTCAATATAAACAAAATCTCCTTGCTTGCATGGTAACACCTCAAGTAGTTAATTTGAACCAAGTTTGCTTCTAAAGCTATGCTTTTTCCACCCCTGCACTAGTGCTAATTGTAAAAGGGATAGGAATAGACAACACAATTTGTCTTCAGTGGCTGATGTGGCAGGCATGAGTAAAGACAAGTGTAAATGAAAATCATTTCTCTTGAAACAGTTAGAGGTAAGATGCTTGAGTAAACTAAAGGCGGAAGCCAGCCAGAGATCGAAAACCCTATTGTTAAGTCCAAGAATGGTCAGCATGTCAAGACATCAAAAGAACATCAGTCTCTGCTTCTAATCACCTCCTGAATCTCACTGTAGCAGAAAGGTGGCACATTACTTAAGACAGTTAAAACCACAGCTTCTCCCTTTATTTGTGCCTTCCTGTAGAAAAAAGTTCCTAGTGGTTCTCTGGTCCTACATTCCTCCCAGCATGAATGCATGAAGAATCTGGAAGTTGAGCTGTGTTAAAAGAATGTCAAATCAGACGTGGTCAGGAAGCAGCAATAAGACCATAATAGAACAAGGGGAAGGCAGGGATAGTGCTGTGGGCAAAGATGCAGCTGCAGAGGGTTTAGTCTTTCATGCGCATCAGAACCTAATACACACTCTGCAGAAAGTTTTCTGTCTCCAGGTCACCTCCTATACAGGGACCCTGCCCAATCACTTCTCAAATGGAGTTGAGTTGAACCAACCACAACTTGTCACGTGATTATGTGCACTGCATGGCACTGTGCAAGCAAGTTACTGTCCTAGGATGGCAGGAGATTGTCCTACTCTTATTGCACAGCAGTACTAATTTTTATATAACATATCAGTTTGATTTTCTGATTTCAGCCTTTCCAGGTTATTTTTATTTTTTTACCTCAGATTAAAGAATGACACATAATTGTAAAATACAGTTCCTTTGCATTTGGTTTTCAGTCATCCCAGGGAATTGAAATTCAATACCACTACTTGCTTCTATCAAATTACTGTATTTCGCTCCACCCTATTGCAATGAAAAGGTCATATATTACGAGATGGCATTAAGACCTCAGCCACCATCTGCTCCCACCTGTAGAAGAAAGTTATCTAGTGGTACATAGATCCTGCATTCTTCCCAGTATGACAGGAATTAAGGCTGTAAAGAACAGTGAGTTTCATATTTGTGAATGTACACTTTAATGTATAAAGTATACATAGCCTTGATGCTATTCACATTCCAATTTACATTCCTAAGTATCAACACCAAGTTCACTATTCACTTCAATTAATAACATTGGTTCAATTACTGTGCATTTTGTCACTCCGATTAGCATTTCATTATTGTTTTAGGGTACCTTTAAAACTATACTAACAGCCCAATTCTACCTAACTCCCCCGGCACTGACACAGCATAACACCACCTTGGCACATTATTCCACTGGGGAGTTTTGAGCCATAAAGACTCCCTTGCCCGGGTAAACCTTCAATTGCTATTTACGACAACTGTAAAGCACACTGTGTTAATGAAAGACATGTTGCAAGCAGTGCAGAGGCCCAGTAGGATTGGCCATAACTGAAACAATCATCTCCTTAGAGCAGGGGTGTCCAAAGTTTATGGCAGGAGGGCCAAATCAACTCTCTGACACTGTGTTGGGGGCCGGGGGAAAAAAGAATTAATTTACATTTAAAATTTGAATAAATTTACATAAGTATACATAAATGACTATATTAAAGATGAACTTATATGAATGAATGAAGGTCTTGCAATAGCTCAAGGCCTATAAAAGGCCTTGCACAAAGCAAGGCTGGCCTTTCCTTTGCTGCTGCTACTGCATCACAGATGTGAAACAGCAAGCAGTGGAGGAAGCCCTCATCCCACAGCTCACGCGAGAGTTCAAACAGTTACCCTTATGCTGAGAGCAGTTGCGTCAGGCCAGTGCGGGCTCCAACAAATCTCCGGAGGGCCAGAGGCTCATTGGAGACTGGGGTCTCCCTGAGGGTCACATTGAGAGGGCTCGAGGGCCGCATGTGGCCCCAGGACCAGGGTTTGGGCACCCCTGGCTTAGAGCAATATTTTTCAAGCTGTGGGTCATGACCCACTGGTGGGTTGCGACCTGCTATATGGTGGGTCATGACCTAATGCTCCCAGTTGCAGAGCAAAGCATTACCGGGAGCCACCAGACGCTGCTTCTAGGTCACGCTGGGCCCTTGACCCACTCCCTTGGCCCCAGAATGCCTTGCAGAAACTCCTGGAAATGACTTCTGGTTTGCCAGAAACTTCTAGTTTGACTTACCATGTGTTGGGGCCTGCGGAGGCCAATGGAGTGGGTCACAGGCCCAAGCAGATGATTGTTTCAGTTATGGCCAATCAACTGGGCCTCTGCGCTGCCAGAACCTAGAAGCAGCCTCCCATGGCTCCAAGTAATGCTTTGCTGCATGACAGCAAAGGGTCATGACTCAGCACTGAGGACGAGGTGGTTCATGGAAGTACAGCATTTCAGAACATACTCATGCACTGTTCTTACCTGATGTGAAATACAAAAATGTTACACCGGTGTGCTTGTATACAAGTACAAAGCCTTTTATATGAAGCAAGCCTCACTCACCATACAACCCAACATAAAATATTTTGAGGTACCAAACTGCAAAACAGAATTGTAGTTTTATTACTTGTTAGATGCAGACTTTGGAATTAAAACTTGAGACTAGAATCCAAACTTGAAACCTTTAGTAGAATGTTTGGCTTGTGTTCAAATTTTATTATTTGCCAAAAGAAACAGAACAGAACTTGAAATTTATCTGTTAATATGATGAGTATCATTCATTTCAACTCTCATTGTGCTGGGTCATGAGATACAGATTGCATATTCATGGTCTTTAGTGTAACAACAAATTTGGAGAGAGACTTTGCGAACTTGGTATGCAAAATTCACAAATGGAACATTGACACAATTTCACTTGTTGAAAATTAATGAGATTAGGAGAATGCAATCTTCATGTTGAATAATAATAATCTCTGTTGGCATATAAATGTAAAGAGGCTGGATATACTATCTGCCCTTCTATCCATAATTGCTAACACAGGCAGGCTACAGACTACCAGTACAATACCCATCCTTGAAAGACACATATAACTACATCTTCTAGAACAGTAGTTCCCAACCTCTAGGAGCCCGAGGACCACTGAGACAAAAATTGGAATTGGCGTGGACCACATTCAATCTGTGCCTCCAAGAGGAATTTCATTTGAGCATACAATGTTTCTTTTGGACCCTTCCCAGATGAGGAGGGGAATGGTGAAACAGAGTGGGGGTGGCAACAGGGGTGGGCAGCACAGGGGTGGAGAAGGGGCAAAAAAGAGCAGGGGGAGAGTGGCAACAGCAGGAAAAGTCTTTGTAGTAGTAGTAGTAGTAGCAGCAGCAGCAGCAACTTTATTGTCATTGTGCTACAGCACAACGAAATTTATGCACCTTTGAGATACAAGCATAAATATGTACTACAATTCCAACAATCACACTCTACACACTCACCCACACATTCTATACAACATGCAACATAATACAAAAACAGTATAACAGACCATAATGCCCAGGAACATGGTAACAACTATATCGCCTTATTCAATGTAATTATGGCTGTGGGATAAAAACTATTCAGGAATCGTATGGTGCATGCTCTAATAGTTCTTTATCGTCTACCCGAAGGCAACAGTTCAAAGAACTTATGAGCCGGATGGAAGGGGTCTCTAAGAATTCTACGTGACTTCTGCAGACAGCGAGATGTATAGATGTCCTCCAAAGTTGGTAGATGAAGGTTGATGATGTGCTGCGCGATCTTAATAATTCTCTGCAGAGCTTTTTTGTCCCCCGCAGAGCAATTTCTGTACCACACCAAGATATCATAGGTTAGGATACTCTCAATGGTGCAGCAATAGTAAGACACAAGCAGCTGCTGTGACAAATTTAACCTCCCAAGCTTCCTCAAAAAATATAACCGCTTTTATGCCTTTTTTATCAACATGCTGGTGTTAATAGTTCATGAGAGGTCCTCTGTAATGTAAATACTTAGGAATTTGAAACTAGCAACCTTCTCCACCTCCTCACCATTTATGTATAATGGTGTGTGTACATCCCTGTTTTTCTGGAAGTCAATTATAAGTTCTTTAGTTTTTTTGATGTTAAGTGAGAGATTATTTTCTTTGCACCACAATAACAACACCCGTACCTCCTTCCTATAAGCAGACTCATCATTCCCGCTAACAAGCCCCACCACTGTAGTATCGTCTGCAAATTTTATAATTTCATTGGTGTTATGTGATGGGGTACAATCATGTGTATACAGGGAATAGAGGAAGGGGCTCAGCACACAGCCTTGGGGAGCTTTTGGAGCCCCAGTCTACCTTGTTTCCCAATGTGGAGGCCAGGTCTACCTGCCCACACAGTGTCGGCAACTAGATACAGTAATACAGAAAATCAAACACACACAAAAGTCTCTAAAACTTTTTTTACATATTGAAAATCATTGCAGAAAATTAGATCATCATATTTAGGCTCACACTAAAACAGAAAGTGTCCTGGGTGTACGAAAACGTACTTTTGCAGCAGCTGTAGGCCCACTGCCGTGTCCTTGATACACTCTTTCATGGTAAGTAGATCCACAAGCCAAAGAGCTACTGTAGCAGATCAGTTTCCTCCCAGATTTGACAGTGTGCAGGACAGTAGGCATTCCTTGGCCCAGCACATAAGGCTTGCCACAGCCACCATACACCTAACATCCCATGTGGGCAGAAAATCCTAGTGAGATCAGAAAATAAAAGATCCCAGGAAATTTCTGGGAGCCCTCCTTTGGTTCTTGGGCCACCCTTCTGAACCTGGGCCCAGGTACAAATTACCCCCTGTACCCCTCTCATGGGTCCTGCATACAACCATCACCCCTTCACACAAAAAATACAATTAAATTTGTAATGATTAGAGAAGATTTATTAGAGATTTATTATTTATAGTGAAATTTTGTGGGTTGCTGCTTTTGTTGCTGACTGTGGGTAGCTCATTCTCTGCCCTCTGTGGTGGTCCATGTAGGAGCACACTGAAAATAACCAAAGGCAATCTTTTCCTGAGACTTCACGGACCACTGTCAGGGTCTCGCAAACCACCTGTGGTCCCTGGACCACAGGTTGGGAACCAGTGTTCTATAACTAAGATCTGGACCCTTTCTTCATACAAGCTGGAAATTATTATTTACTAGAGTGTTGATAAAAGAGTGCTGTAAGAGAGTTTACCAATATTGTTGCTAAAATAACACATGGGTTTACTTCTGCCCTCAGTTGTCACACAGGCAGCTGATCAGAGCCTGATCCTATTGTTGGGCAGCGCCAGCACTGAAGTTGCAGCGCCAGCACTGGGTGTCATAAAAGTGCTGTAAAGTGCTTTCCGACACCCAGTGAGCAGCAGTGCCAGCAGAAGACCTGTGAGACCTTGTGGGTTCTGCATCACATCCAGTGACTGCGAGGGAAGATAGGTGCGGTAGAGGGGCAGGGGGGGAGGGCATTCCAGAGGTGTTTCAGGGCAGGGGAGGGTGGGGAGGCAGGTTCAGTCCCGGGAGGGGGTGGGGATGGTGGAGCACGCCTCTGCTGCATCCTAACCCCAATACTAAGACTGTCTGTGTTACATTGGGCTGCACAGTTCTACACCAGCTAAGCAGATCAGCTAAATAGCTGGCACAAATCCTAGTAGCCCCATCCAGCAGGCCAGGGCCCTACACAGGGTAAGGAAATAAATGTTCCTTTACCCCAAAGAGACCTCCTGCCTGCTCAAATCCAATGCTGGATCCAGCATGTGCCAGCATTGGATAGGATTGGGCTGCCTGTCTCAGAGGCTGGTAGTGATGGCCCAATGAAATATAAGAGGGTCATTTTACTTTTTATATTAAAAATTCTTCTCCCATAACTTGCAGCTGAGAATTTGTTCTAAAATGAATCTCATAATACATCATGATAGGTAGTGTGAATCAGAAGGGTATTCGAGTCTTTGGACACAATTTTCTACTTAAGGCTACAGATACTGAATATGTTAAAAATGTCTTCAATTAATTAAAATAGTATGGTCTGGTTCAGGCATAACAGGGAACTAATCCTCTCAGATACCTAAATGAGTCCTATGAGAACATGAACTCTCTCTTCCCCTTTCACATACCAAAAGATGCTGCCCAAATCAGAAATTGAAATTTTCTGCTTTTGATTTTAAACTAATCACCGCTCCATATTTTGTTCAAAACAGTTCTGCATGATGTTCGAACTTGATAGCTGGTATATCAAAAACCACAGTTTCAGAACAAACCAGGAACTGAAACCTCAGTTCGATTCAGTTTTCTTTTTCCTTAACTGTTGTTTGAAGAAAACCATAATTTCCAAGTTCAGATGTAATGTAAAGTACAAGATTTCCCTCTTCTCCTCTTATGAACGAAAGGGGCAGGGAGTATACAAGCCTAGAGTTCACTCATGTAGCAGTAAACTATTATTTCATAAATGAAATGATCCTCTTGCTGCTCACTGAAGCAGATTGTGGATGGTGGGCCAGAGAGAGGTGGTAGGCAGATAATCTGGTAATCACACAGAAGAAGGAGAGGAGTTACTCTCCATGTCTCCTGTAGGCAGAACTAGAACCAATGGAATGAAACTAGAAGGATGTAGGCTAGACAAGAGGAAGAATTCCTTAACTGAGAGAGCTGTCCAACAATGGAACAGTCTGCCTTGAGTAGTAAAGTGCTTTCCCTCACTGGAGCCTTTCAAGCAGCACCTGTCAGGGATGCTGTAGTAGTTGCCTTCACTGAGATTGCTTCTATTATGATAGTACAGTTGTTCTCAGCAAAGAAACTATATACAAGGTGTTCTATATAAGAAACCTCAAACCTGCAAGTCAACTAGGTCTTTTTCAAGAGCTTGTCCTATGGGCAGAAAGTTAGTTAAGGACTACCAGTACCTCCAGTTGGTAGCTTGTTCACCCATCAAGAAAGACTTCTCTTGCTTACCTGGCCAGCCATCATGCCAAGAGCCAGGCTTCCTCATCCCCCCCAAAAGCTGTCAGACCTGTCCACTGAGCACACAGGAATGGTCTTTGCCTCAGCCTCCTCAAGAGAATAGGATCCACTTTCTGTTTGCTTTCAGCAGGCGGTAAGCAGATCAGTGTGGAAAGCAGAACCAGTAGGCTGGAGGGAGGTGTGGCAGATTCAAGATGTAGGACACCCTGAATCCACTGTCTTCTTGCCCTCCCTGCAATCCGTGCATGATGCAACTCACCTCATCTAATGGATGGACTGCCCCTGGTGAAACTTCTTCCCTCACTGCAAATTCTGAGGCCACACCCAAAGATTTCCATTTGATGAACAGGCCAATGGTCTAGATAGGATGCAGACTCTTCTTTCTTGGTAAGACAAATGAGGGAGGATCCTTAGAAAAACCCCTGAACTTCACAAAGCTCATATCCAAAAATCCACAGGAAAACTACCTGTTCCACAACTCTGTGTGGACATAGCTCTGTTTAGGCATTTGTATGGGTAGAAAAGAACCCAAGTCTCTTTACTCCACACCCAAACTTCAAGGGTCCCTTTTGCTCAGAGCATACATATATACACCCAAATGCATGTAGGTTCCTTTATGCACAATCAATACCCTCCATTGTGTAAGGGGAGATATGCATGAAGGCTGTGTGCAAATGGGATCCTTAAATGAGTGGAGGAAAGGGGGATCAGCAGAGCCCTGTTTCCCTGGTCCATGTATTTGTTCTACCCAAATGAACACTTGCCTAGGGCTAGAGAGGGCAGCCACACTGGACCTCCTGTTGGCTACACAAATGGGAAAGAGAAGAGTGAAAAGACTACAGAGGTGGTGCTGCCAAGTGCAGAGGCACCAAAGGGGCTACTGCTACATCCTGAGGCTCTGTGGCAGCCTCCAGAGGTAACCTTGGGGGAGGCCCCAAGTCCTGCAATTGGGTTCTCAAGTCTGCACCAGCAATTTTGCCAGCACAGAGTTAAGAGACTCCATTTCAGGCCTTCTGGCCCACAATGGAGTTCAGGATCCAGCTTAGCAGAGCTCTGTCAGTTCCAACCCCTCCTATCTGACTCCTCCCCCTGCTCCACCCTGATTCACCTACTCCCCACCTTCCCTCCCATCCTGATACTACTTACTGCAGACTGACACTGCTGGAGCACTCACTGGCCCTCCAAGTGACACTGAGGCTCAGCACCGACTGCTGCTGGCCTAGCACCAGTGGCCCCTCCTCTCCGGATGTCACAGATTTGCCTTAAGCCACATTTGCGACACCCAGCGCCAGTACACTCCTGTCACTGGCACGAAAGAGTCCAATGGGGCTCCCAATCTCCCATAAAAGTGGATGGCAAGCCTCAAAGAGTGCATCCTTTAAATAATTGCCTTAAGTGAGAACATTTATGTGCAACATGCTCAGAAACTCCTGACAAAGACAGATCAAGCTTGAATCAGAAACTTGCCTGTGGCAATTTTACAAAGCATGGAGGCCCTTTGGAGTCTACGATGCTGAAACTCTGGTTTCAACAGCTAAATCTCCAGTTGGTTGTATTACTTAAATTGAAGGGTATGAAAGTTTGCACAGCCTTGGTCCAGCAGACTTTGCAGCAACACAATTATAGCATCGCTTCTGCCTGCATAGTGTCTCTTCCTTCCAGGAACAAAATACAATGTGCTGGATGCCAAGATACTAACACTTTGCTAAGTAGACAAATTCCGGTCCCTTGCACAAAAGGATGGGATCAGTACACGCACGTTCTCTGTCACCTCCAACCTGGCTACATGCACATTTTCACAGCAAATGCATCCTGAGTACAAAATATCTCTAGATAAACTCCAAGGCTGCAAGGTTAAGTGGGAAATAGAAATCCAATGACCCCTAGCTGGGTAAGTGAGCTTAATGACTTCGCTGCTGCCATATGTACACAGCGGAGCTGAGCATACCCCCTCCTGTGCCTCACAGGAAAGGGAGAGGCCAAGCCAGTAGAATTACTGTACCATACATTTTAAAGGGGAAGGAGTAAAGTAAGCAGAGGGAAGCCCGGCTGAAAAGGGTTAACAAAGGCACAGATCCTCACAGGGCTGGAGGACAAGAGATAGGAGGACTCCTGAGTCAGAGGCAGTATCCACTGTGGGTATTTCTAGCTCAGCAAAAGCTTTCCATCCGTAATGCAAGGCAGATGAATTACTCAGTAAATCCTATTACTCCATGTGGATAAACCTTACGTGCAAGTTAACAAGTCTGGAGAGCTGGGAAATGGATTCTGCTGAAAGGATATTGGAGGATCAGAACACACCCAGCTCTTGAGAGCTGAGGAGAGAAAAAAACCAGTCCCTTTGGCCTTGCCCTTTGGTCTCCTAGACAGCTCTCCCCACAACACTAATATGATGGGTTTGAAATGTGAGGAATAAATATGCTATGCTCTGTCCTTTTACACCCAGCATCTTTCGGAATGAAAGTGAACTGATTTGATTTCTAAGGAAAGATAGATTCCCCTTTAATGACTGTCAGTGTTATTCTTTGATGACCCCCTCCCATGCAATAAGTATAAGAAATATACTTCCAATCATTAAACATAGGGGAAGCAAAAAGAGCACTGGGGTTTACTTAGCAGAGCTCAGAGGAGCCTCTCCTAGCTTCCAAGACAAATTCCAAGGAATCTGGAATAGCGTGAAAACTTTGCTGCTGTCATTAGCTTTGCCAAGCAACTGCTCCCTGGGTATTTCAGGGTTGTGCACCATCAGCTCTTTAAATAGATTACACACTTATTCTAAATCACATCCAATAGTTTTATTGCCATAATATGCACAATGCACTCACGCACCTACACACAGATCAGACAGAGCAGTTTCCTTAGCAAGGCAGTTATGCTAGGTTCGACTGAGCAGATTACAACTGTACCAGGGTGGGTTTAAGAAAAAAATGAATGGGGGTGAGTTTTCATTGACTGACAAGACTGAAAGCGGGCTTGGATGACCTTACACCATTCATGCAGCCCCAGCTTTGAGGAGATGACACAAACCAACACTCTTCCAGATGCAGCATCCCCCCCACCAGCTGCACAAATCACATATGTGGGTAAACAAAACACACATCTTCTTCCAGGCTAAGCAAGAAAACCAACAGAACAAGCATAAAAACTGAGCTGTAACTCAAAGGAGTCACCCAACAAAGAACCACGCAGCATCCCAATTAAAAAGAGACTCAGTTCAAACTATCCAAAAGTCCTTGTATTCAGTTCTGTTATCAAAAAGAGGCATGAGACAAGGCAAGGGATTTAACCAGATCAAGGGAGGAGGGTGGCATGCAACCAGCACGTAGGTATTAAAACATTATGAGGGATGGGAAGGAAAATAATAGATTTCCATGACTCCTTTCCCAAGTAACTGATCAAATGAATATTTCTCTCTCTCTCTCTCTTTCTGAGAGAGAAAGAGAGATGCTTTTTTAATGGTCCTTTAATGTGAGTGGTACTTTGAATACTTTTTCATGTGTACCCATCTTCACTGAAGGGCACATTTCCCATTTTATGAATGACTTATTTGGAATGCGTTAAGGGACAAGGGAAACTGGTAGAGATGGGCTGGGGAAAAACAACAGCAGGATGCTCCTGGTGAAGAAGGGCTCCATCCAAGCCACTCCCAAGACACAACTCACAGTATATGTAAGGACATCACTTAGGAAGTGTGGACTTCTAGTTACTGTAGCAGTCTAGTATAACAATGGCAGTGCCATTCTATGCATATTTACTTGGAGGTACGTCCCACTTATTCAGCAGGGCTTATGCCCTAGTTAAGTCTGTTTAGGATTGCCACTTTACGTTACAATCCTACTTTCCTGGGAGTAAGCCCCATTGACTATAATGGGACTTACTTCTGAGTAGATATTCACAGGATTGAAGTCCTATGAGCCTCGTGAATAATGGTGGTCTTATATGACCCCTTCTCATTAATCATAGTCATAGAGTCCATATCAGTATATTTGAAATACAGTGTGTGCGACTGCTATGTTTGGGTTGGGGGGGGCTATGTGAGGGGCTCAAAACTCTATGAATCGCAACTCCACTTGGGGATTAAGTGCATGAGGAGAACTCAAAATCAGCTTTATACCCGCATTTTCCAAGCCATCATCACGTTCACACAGAAGAGACACGCGTCCCGTTCCCCCCCCCCCGTTCAACACCACCGAGCGAAAGAGCCAAGAGACTAAGGAAAGAAGAAGAAAGTTGGCCGATCGCCCCCTACCTGAGGATGGCTGTGTCCCCTTGCCTCACCGTGATGTTGTCGGTGCCTCGGTTATAATCCACGCTGCGGACCGGCAGCCCTGTAGGGAGAAGGCAGAGCAATCTCAGTAGGACCAGCGGGAATTGTCTCCGATCGGGCTGAGCCCTTCCCACCATGGCTGGAGTTGCAAAGGGTGGACTTTTTCTCCCCCTCTCTCGGTGCTTGGATGGACTGGACACCCAGGCAGGCTGCGATGCTGCAGCGGACAGGAGGAGGTGAGAGAGGGGGCGGCACGGGGAAAGGTCCGACTCTGCCTTCTGGGAGCTGGGCAGGCGCTCTCTCCCTGCCTGCCTCGCAGTGCGCTCCCCAGTCGAGTCCCGGCGCCTGCCTCTTGCGCTGCTCTCCTCTCCCCGCCGCAACAAAGTGTCTCTTGCGCCTCTCCAAGTCCGAATGGAGAGCCCCAAACCAGCGGGGACGGAGAGAGGAGGGCAGAGGGAAGCAAGACCCAGCCGCGGGGGGAAGCCCAGACCCGGCGAAGCAAGCCAGTCCAGCCGCCCTGCGGGGCTCCCAAAGGGCAAGCCGGGCCCCCTAAGGCGAGGGGCTGGGACTCTGCTGCCTGCGTCTCCTCCTCCTCCGCGCCGGCGGACGGATGCTCTGGCTCGGGCGAGCGGCTGAGCAGTCTCTGAGCGCGCGGTTCCCTTCCTAACCCACTTTCCCAGGCGGAGCGAGAGGAGGAGGAGCGGGGAGGGCGGGAGAGCGGCTCGCTCGTAAAACAGAAGCTCCGCACTGGAGGAGGGGAGAGGGTTTCTCTCCTCTCCTCCCAGGGGTCACTCCTTCCCGCGCACTCCCGCCCAGTGGCGTAGCCAGTGGGGGGGCAAAGCACTGACTATTGCAGGGGGTCTCTCTTCTCCTCCCAGGAGGGCTCTGGGGTCACTCACTGAGTTTTGCAAGGAGCCTCTCTCCTCTCAGGAGGGGTTTGTGGTCACTCCTTCCCACGCACTCTCGCCCAGTGGCGTAGCCAGAGGGGGGGCAAAGCACTGAGTTTTGCAGGGAGCCTCACTGCAGCGTGCAAGGAGCCCTTCGAAACCATCCGCCTCCGTTTTGCTTCCCCCCACCCGAAGAGGAGGGGAAGGGGCCTCTTGCACTCCTTGGTGGGTCTCCCCGCAAAACTTAATGCTTTCCCCCCCGGCTACGCCACCTCTCCCGCCTTGGGCTCCCTCAGCTTTTCTTGTTTTCCATTGCTTCTCTCCCCCCCCCCCACCACGGGGCTTCACATACAACTGCCCCCTTTAGCTGACCCCCCCGCCCCAATCAGAGGCTGATGCTCTTCTTGGAGGTTGTCACGACAACAGCTTCATCGGAGGCCTGGCCGGTCCCCTCCAGCAAAAAGGGGCTACCGGAGGCAGGCCGTGGTGATGGGGGGGGGGTGTTGCAGGAGGGAAATTGGAAAGGAAGCAACCGCAAGGGGGGCTGGAAGAGGCTGGAAGTTGAGAGTGTGGAGGGAAGCCAGATAAGGGGGGGAGAGAAGTGAGAGGAGCTCAGAAGGGAAGATGGAATGACTGAGGGGGGAAAAGGGGGGATGATCAGGGGAATGAGTCCCTCTCTTATGGGCGAGGGGCAGTGTCAGAAAACGATGCAAGGAGTTTAGGAGATTACATAATCTTAGTGTGCTCTTGGTGGCCTTCCCCGCATGCCCCATGGCAAGTGAATGTGCAGTGAGTTCTGCAAGAGACCCTGCACCAGGTACAGTACTTGACAGCAGCATGAACACCACCTCCTTGTGGCCAATGAGTCAGCCAAGTGGCTTGCTCTGAATGGTGGGGTGAAAAAAAAGGGGGGCCACCATCACCTCTGCGGTAGTTAGAAGCTGCCTTCATCTAAGGCAGGGGTGCTCAAACCCTGGCCCGGGGGCCACGTGGGGACTCCAAATCTGGCCCGCAGGGAGCCGCCAGTCTCCAATGAGCCTCTGGCCTTCCAGAGACTTGCTGGAGCCCACACTGGCCCAACACAACTGCTCTGAGTGAGGACAACTGTTCTACCTCTCACATGAACAGTGGAACAAGTCCCTCCACTACTTGCTGTTTCACGTCTGTGATGCTGCAGTAGCAGCGAAGGAAAGGCTGGCCTTGCTTTGTGCAAGGCCTTTTATAGGCCTTGAGCTATTGCAAGACGGTCATTCATTCATATAAGTTCCATCTCTAATATATTCATTTATGTAAATTTATTCAAATTTGAAATGTAAATTAATTCTTTTTTCCCCCCAACTCAGTGTCTGAGAAATGATATGGTCCTCCTGCCAAAAAGTTTGGACACCCCTGATCTAAGGACACAAGAAGAGCCCTGCAGGATCAGGCCAAAGGCCCACCTAGTCCAGCTTCCTGTATCACTCAGTGGGCCACCACATGCCCCTGGAAACATGCATGACAACAAGAGACTTGCATCCTGGTGCCCTCCCTTGCATCTGGCATTCTGAGGTAGAATCAGAGAACATTCAAGCTGGAAGGGTTCTTGGAGGCCAACTAGTCCAACCCTCAACTCAATGCAAGCAACTGCTATAGCATCCCTGACTGCGTGGGGTTCCAGGGATGTGTGTATTAGTCGTGCCCTGAGTGTCATGTGCTCATTGGGACTTGTGTGCAGAGCCTGTGCGCATTCAGAGCCTGAGTGTGTACAATTCCCAAACTGAAAAAAAATATATGGATTACATTTACAAACAACCTATATTTGGTTGGGCAAAAGCTCTATATATGCAGATCCTTTGAATGCATGGAGATCAATGGAAGGATCAGCAGATGTGATCCCAAGTTCACCCTCCACATCTTCTATCCAAACAGCCTTTCCTTCCCACCATTTTCTTCACCCAAGAGAATGATCTTACTTACTGGCATGTCCAGTGCCTCACATGAGCCAGATCTCACCACCTTTCTACCAACATTCAAAATGAAGTGATAATCAAATTCAGGAATGTACTACTAAGTGGGAAATCACATTTTTTATTCTCTTCACATAAAACGTTTGCTGCAAAGAAAGAGTTAGTACCCCAGAAAAAGAATTAAGATGAACAGCCCAATCCTATTCAGCACTGGCACAGCAGGGCCACATGGTCTACTCTGTATCCAGTGTTGAAACTGGGCAGGCTGAAGGTCTCCTCAGGGTAGGGGAACAATGAGCCCCGGCCTGCCCCATGGGATGACTCCGATCTGCACCAGCTAAATCACTGACGCAAGTCTGATCAGTCTTGTGTAGGGCTTTCAGGCCCAGAATGGGGTTGGGATATGGTGGAACCCTGCTCCCCCACCCACTACCCTCCCAGGCCTGAACCACCCCCTCCGTGCCCTCACCAGCCCCACAACACCCCCTCCCTGCCTCTAATCCACCTTCCTGCCAAACCTCTCTCCCTCTCTTCACCCTGCAGCACAGCACCTACTCGGGGCAGTGACTGTCAAGCTGGATGCAGCACCAGAGGGATGGCTCAGGCCTTCCCATCAGCACTGCCTACTTGCAAGTCATCAGAAATGATGCAAAGTTTAGGATTGGGATGTAACATTATTCTGGCTTAATTCATGCAGGTAGCTTTTTACGTGGATGAGTATTCAAAATGAACTCCCCTGCAGTTTGAAGTGGTACAGTCCAGAACTCTACCACCTCAGCTTAATACTTCATTTTAAGTAATGTGTACAATGGTGTAACTGTTACTGCAGCTATCACCAACACTTTGAAGCAGTGGCACAGTGAAGGGCCATGACTTCTGCGTTTATACTGTATGCTGCTCATGTGTTCAGACCAAACAAAAACTTCCAAAAGCAGCCCAAATAAATATGTGTGCCCCAAACTTAGAACTCACTGAACTTCCATCTTCCATTACATCCCAAATGGCGCATGTAGCTTGTTCTCCCTCTGTCCCCTATTTCCCCATTCCTATTTTCCCTAACTTGACGGTATTCCATTGGAAGCTGGTCTATTATTAATAAGTATCCAGAAATCTTCCTGAAATGTAATTGCAAATAATACTTGTTATCTTTAAATAGCTTTCTTTTTTCTTTTGCAATATGGTCAACATATTTAATGTATAAAATGTGGAATTTCCACATTTAATTTCCAAAATGTGGAAAGAGGAGGCAGGAAATGGCAAAAAAAAAAAGAGAGAAGAAAACCACCTGAGGGCATTTTAGGTTCAGATCTTGCTCTTTTCTTCCTCTTTTAAGGTTCCTTCCCTAGATTAAACAGACCCAGCCGCACCCTCAGACCAGCCCCTTCCTCTTGCACTCTCTCTTCTGTGCCCTGGGTCTGTGAGGGTCTAATTGGAGTGGAGACAATGATGGCATTGAGTTGCCTGCAGTGTGAATGCTTGGTCTGTCCTTCTCAAATGCCAGCATTGGCAGCTGAGCCCCAGATCCTCACAGCAGCTTTGCCGACTTGACCCAAGGAGCATTCGCAGAGCAGCTCAGCATCATTGCACAAGGAGGGAGCTTAATTAAGCCAGGAGGTGGGCGACAGTTCGCCTGTGATGATGGCTCAATCAGTAGACATCTTCCTCCCTTCCTCACATGTATGAAGCAGCCATGCGCAGGGATAGTTTTAACAGGATGTCAGAGTCTAACAAAATGCAAAGGAGTGGGGGGGGGGAAGAATAAGAAAAGAGTCAATTTTTCAGTTAAAGGTCCCAAAGCGACTGGCGATTTCCTGTGAGTTGTTGCCATTCCACTCCTCCTTAAAACTGATAAAAACATTCATCAGGTCCTGTGTTGTTGTTGTTTTTCAGTCTTAAGAGATATAATTAAAACCCTAAGTGTCATGTTTGCTATATATTTTAGCTGCTGTCCTTTATCCAGAGCTGGGGTAATGTAGTGGTATAGTAAGCTGCAATCCTGTATACACTTTCCTGAGAGTAACTCCCATTACATTCAATGGAACTCAGTAGACTTGCATCGCATTGCACGGTAAGAGGCGGAGCTATGAAGCAAGATTCCCCCCAGTTTAAGCCATTTCTTGCATATACGCAACAGGGACCAAATGTATACATCTATGGGCCAGTCAAAAATGGGTTAAATCTCACCCCTTCCACGAACTCACTGGATGACCTCAGGGAAGCTAAGCCTGAGATGCAATACAGAGATAATGATACTTCAAGGTGGTTGGAAAAGTTATATCAAGATAACACATATCTAGTGTTCTGCGGGCTCAAAACGTGCTATACAATTAACAGCACAATCCTATTGAATCACTGCACTGCCGGAACATGAGTTCTGGTGGCACAATGTGCTTTACAGTGGTTGCAAACATGACCTGCCATTCTGCACAGGTGGGCCACTGCTGCAAACAGTAGCCAGGTGACTGTTGCCTCCCTGGACCCCCTAGCACCAGTAAGGCAGTGCAGGGGCAGGCCATAGGCTAGGAAGGTAAGGGAGTGGACAGGAGGCAGGAGGGGGTGGATTCAGCAGCAACGGTACACACTGTATCTTATCCCCTCTTGTCAAAACCTCCCTACCCCTTTTCTTTCTTTGGGCATATGCCACCAAAATAGGTGGTGCATGTCTGAGATGAACCATTAGCAATCAGGCAGCCTACCAAGAGGTAATTGCAAAATGTTTTCACTTATCTTCTGCAGGTGGTCCAAATCCCCCCCCCCCAATGCAGTGCATACTTTTTGGCGCAACTGCATCAACACTGGTGGTGGGGGTTAGGATTGGGCTGTAAATAATACCATTGTTTCAACAGCAAATTATTGAAGGGTAAGATATAATGCCTGAATGCTGGAAAACTAAAATATAAAAAGAGGAAACTACAAGAGATTGTCACCTCACATTTTCACTTCTAATCAGAACTTGGTATGCAGAATTGTTACCGTGTCACCACCAGACCATAACAGAAATAGAGGAGACAATGGCTGTGAGCCAGCATTACTCATAGGCAAGAATTGGTAGCTATAGATGGTGATGCAAATTCACATCCAAATCAAAACTCGCCCAGCCAATTAATTGGGGCATAGATGAACACTGCAAGTGCAAACATGCACTGAAATGCGCAAGTGCACATCTGTTTTGATTGTGTGTTCTTAAGACAGCTTATGAATGTACATCACCCTTGCTGGACTGGAGTGAATATCTTTTGTTGGGCTCATGTCTTCTTGATGTAGGAGTCTGCAATCTGTTGATTTACACAGGATTATTTGTCAGACAGAATGGAAAAGGAGCTTCATTGCAAGGAGAAACAAATGTTGCAAATAGATTTAATGGTTTTTAATGCTTTCCCTGAAGGAGCGTCTGCTTCGTATCAACCATAACTACTCCAGCATAGAACTTTGCAAATTTTGAAATTTGGATTTTGAGATTAGGATTTCCACATGCACACACTTCTAAACTGAAATATTTTAGTAAAATACAGGTATAACCTAATTATCCACAGATTTTTAACCTGCGGTTCTATCTCAACGCAATGAGAAGGGCCCTTTAAATCAAAGGAAAAAAGACGTTTAACAAAAGCCTTGTTAATGGGGGAAGAGTGCAGCCAGTAGACAATCCATCAATCATTTTCTCTCCAGACACTTAGAACAGCCTGATTCCCAGGCAAGTGACCTGTCCCTTCCGCCAGAGCACATGAAAGAATGCAAGTCATTCTCATCTCCTCCATTCTTTCCCTGCACTGGGTTCCCAGAGAAGGGAGGGGTCGTTGCCTCAGAGTGAAGCCTTTCTAAGCTCCTGGAGAGAGATTGATCGCTCCTGTGTGCATTACAAAAGGTCAGCAAGGCTGTTTTTAAATCCCTGAGCAAAGGGACTTTGTTTTTTAAACGGATTTGCTTTAGTGCAATTTTTGCCATCCACGTGAGTTCTGGGAACAGAACCCTCGTGAATGAAACTCAACCTGTACGTGCTATTTAACTTATTTGAAAGCCCTGTTCATATACATACACTGACATAGAAGGCATTCACCAGTCCTGTGTTATAATTTTTCAGTCTAAGAGATATAATTAAAATCCAGGACTTGATTTTCCAGTATCTGATATATACACACACACATGCCCCTAATTCCACATTACCCCAAATTCAGAATTAACTGTTCTTGCTGATATCAGTTGCACAATACTGGGCCCTTTCCTCTGCTGCAGTTTTAGTTCATATAAATCCAGTGTTCAGCTGACAATTTAGATCTTCTCTATGTTTTAAATACATCCCCCCCCCCAATCTGCAACGCTACTGTGCTTGGAGTCATGGCAGGGAAGCAGATCACACTATGGAGATCCCTGTGCTTTATTCTGTTTTGATAATGAAGCTTTCTCCTCCCTTGTCCAAGATGACCTTGACAAGGACACTATTGTGAAGGAGCTCATAGCTTGGATGAAGCTTACCACTGTGAAAAAGTTGAATGCAATCTGAAACAACCTACTGATACCAGGCGTACCCCTTTCCACAGCATCATGTGAGCTGTTCATTTGCAGTTAATAAGTTATTATATGTTAATTAAATACCAGTGGAGTAAAGAAAACATATTTGTTGGAGATTAACAATTATGCAATACGAGTAGCATCTGCCACACAACTGCTAAATCTGGCTAAATATTTCCTTATCTCAGAGTATTTACTTAGGAGACAGTTACTATCCTGTTAAATCTAAATTTAATGCCTAGTTAAATATATTTAGGGTGCACTTCATGGAAAAAGGCATCAGTATGTTTTATATGGAGAATAAGGGAGAGCTTTGCAAGATGAAATAAGGCAATAAAAGCTTTCCGCAGGTTCCGGTAACCATTGAATGCCAGAAGGAAATACAAATGACAAGAAAATTCTTTTCCTCTCAAGGGAAGGCAGAAGACTAAAAATTACCTTGCTGTTTTGGTCACAGAATAAACCTCAGATGTGGAAACCTTCGGCTCCCTCTACCTCCCCCCAAAGTAAATAATTGGAAAATATCTGGTGAGGAAGGCAGGATGAAAAAGAGAGAAGCAGCAGCCTCTTTAAAAAATAAAAGTCAGAGAAACACCTGTTAGGAACACTAAAGAGCAAGCATCTGAATCTCGGTTTTTCAGGGCTTGGCATTACCACAGTGCAGTCTGACCATGACTGGATTTTTTTAGACAAGCCCATCATCCTGACATCAGCAAGAGCCATCAAAACTATAGAGGAATTCCTTCAGATTCTTTTAGACACACACACACACACACACACACACACACACACACACACACACACACACACACACACACAAAGTCTTGATCTGTTGCAACATCCCGCTACTTTTCTGTCTCTAGAATGATCCTTACCTCCTGCCTCATCCAAACTGTCAAACTGGCACATTTTTTTTTTCCAATTGTCTTCTTGTCTCTACTTAAATCTTTGCTGCAAATGATCGACCTAGATATGATTTTTAAAGGGTTTTGGAATACCATGCCTGGGTTCTCTCTTTTTGAAAAGCTAAGGGCAGTTGGAGGAAGAGGAGAATACAAATTGGAACTACAGCTCTTTCCTCTGCCTTATTTTCCCATTGAAAAAAAGTTGCCATGAAGCTGCACTGTGTCCCTGAAGCTGCTGTTTTGGCAGAACTGGATGGACCCCCCCTTTCTCCCATAGCTGCTATTAGGAAAGAAAAAAGGAGAATTCCTAAATTCAACAAACGCATTTAACATCACACCCAGTTCAGCCCTAAGATTATCACCTCCCTGCATTACAATCTCTGCGCATGAACTGGAGGTTGTCCATGACGTTGTGTGCCTTGGCTCAGTGATCTCCGACACTCTTTCTCTCGATACCAAGCTAAACAAACACATCAGTAAAGCAGCTACCATGTTTTCCAGACTCACAAAGAGAGTCTGGTCCAACAAGAAGCTGATGGAACATACCAAGATCCAGGTCTACAGAGCTTGCGTCCTGAGTACACTTCTGTACTGCAGCGAGTCGTGGACTCTTCACTCACAACAGGAGAGGAAACTGAACGCTTTCCACATGTGCTGCCTCTGACACATCCTTGGCATCACCTGGCAGGACAAAGTTCCAAGCAACACAGTCCTGGAATGTGCTGGAATCCCTAGCATGTATGCACTGCTGAAACAGAGATGCCTGCGTTGGCTCAGTCATGTCGTGAGAATGGATGATGGCCGGATTCCAAAGGATCTCCTCTATGGAGAACTCGTGAAAGGAAAGCACCCTACAGGTAGACCGCAGCTGCGATACAAGGACATCTGCAAGAGGGATCTGAAGGCCTTAGGAGTGGACCTCGACAGGTGGGAAACCCTGGCCTCTGAGCGGCCCGCTTGGAGGCAGGCTGTGCAGCATGGCCTTTCCTAGTTTGAAGAGACACTTGCCCAACAGACTGAGGCAAAGAGGCAAAGAAGGAAGGCCCATAGCCAGGGAGACAGACCAGGGACAGACTGCACTTGCTCCCAGTGTGGAAGGGATTGTCACTCCCGAATTGGCCTTTTCAGCCACACTAGATGCTGTTCCAGAACCACCATTCAGAGTGCGATACCATAGTCTTTCGAGACTGAAGGTTGCCAACTAAGATTATCCATTTTGCTCAGTATACTGAGAGCAAGCCTTTTCATTTCCTACATTTTCTAAGACACCTCATTTAAGATAGTTGTCCTTACTTTTCAAGACCTTTCACTACTCTGCTTTTCAACTGTTATTTTTCACTATACAGGCACCTCTTGATTTATGCAGTCTTGATTTACACATTTTTGAAATAGCATGATTTGCAAATTAATACCAGGAGTTGAATTTACGCGGGCAATGTTTGAAATAATGTGGTCAAATAGCTCCGAACAAGGGGGAGGTGGAGTGCGGGGAGTCTCTTCTAAAATTAGAAGATAAAAAGATAGAGAAAAATATTGCATTCACATAGCTGCTGCTTAGTGCTTTTTCAGTTTCCTTACTGGCACCTTTTTTTTATCCATTGCTTTCCCAGCCATCAGTAGCCACTCCCACCCACAGAAGCCTCCATCTTCAACCCTCCCCAATGCCATCTTGGGCAAGCAGAAGTCAACCAGTTATCAGTGTAAGTGTTCAATTACTTTTCCACTAATATGTACCATTTACATAGTTTCCTAAGGGATTTTTTTTAATTTATGCATTTTTAATTTTTGTGCTGATCTCTAAGAAAGTAACCCCTTCACAAATCAAGGGGCGCTTGTATTCCTGACCAAGAACTTTGCTCATAGAGTCAAGAGCATGCTATCATCATGGGCTACCCATCAAAGGATCTTCTCTTCCTGCAAATGACTTTGGGTGCAATCCTAACCCCTTATGTCCTTGCTTTCCAGCACAGACATAAGGGTAATGCAGCTCCAAGGTAAGGGAACAAAAATTCCCTTACTTTGAGGAGGCCTCCATGAGTGACACCCAACTACAGGATGCAGCACATGTCCCATTGGCACCACTATGCCAGTGCTGGAAAGCACAGACATAAGGGGCTAGAATTGCAACCTTTACCCATTCCCTACAATGAGTAAATAAGGGTGACAAAAAATCCCTTCAACTTTTGAGTAAAGCTCTAGTGAGGGATATATAGTAGTCAGCTTCCATTGTCTTGCTCATTTTTCAAGTCTGCTTAAAGCTATGCATTTTTATGAAACCTAACATGTTTTGTTTCTATCCCTATCTGTACTAAGATCAGGTATTCTGGAAACTGGACTGACAATTACCATCCTATAGCAGGGTATATATCCTGTAACATGCAGTTGAGTCGCCTGAAAAAGATCCTGAGAATCTCAACTTTTGCAAAATAAATAAATCTAGTTCTCTGGCTATGTACTCCGAACATGTGTTGGGAGATTCTGTGTTTGCAAAGTAAACTTCTGGGTTCTCATTTGTACTGGTCAGTGTGGCGATCATCTCTACAAAGCAAAAATATCACCAGCCACTGATTTTTCACACGTCGGGTGTAGTCACCCTAGACTACGCTTGCTTGAAGGATCAGAATAGACAAAATATGGAATAAAATCCCAATAAGTCCTTGACTATTGCATGCCAAAATGCTCTCATTGTGGCTTAAGTTTGACCTTCAAAAGCCAGCTTGAATAGGAGGTACGGTGAGGCTTATTGATCTTGGAGTCTAGTGTATGACATATTGGAGACTGTATTAGTTTCATTTATGTAAAGCAGCAGGTGCCAAACCCCAGCCCATGGGCTAGATCTGGCACCATCTGCGATCCTTCCCATAGGTCAGGGCTTTTCAAACTGGGGTGTCATGATGCCCCAGCCTGTGGGCCCTGGCCTCTGCCCCCTTAAGGGGCGGGGGCAGCCTGGAGGCAGGGAGGAGGCTCAGGGGGGCTGCAGGGGCTTGGGTGCACTTACCCAAGCCTCCTGCAACCTTCTGGGGGTGCAGGGAGCATGGTGCGCCCTTCTGCAGGGCTCCCCATAGCTGTGAAAGTAAAAGCGGTGCAATCGCACCCCACCTCCACTAAAGCGGAAGTGGAGCACGATCACTCCGCTTTCACTTTCATAGCTGTGGGGAGCCCTGCAGAAGGTTGCGCCGGGCTCCCCGCACCCTGGGGTGGCTGCATGAGGCTTGGGTAAGTGCACCCAAGCCCCTGCAGCTCCCTGAGCGGCACGATCCTGAAGATCGTGTCACTGCCTTCCCCCCACCCCCGCTGCCTCCCCCTGCCCCTGCAAGCACTTACAGTGGCTCAATCTCTCCACCAGAGTTTGAAAACCACTGCCATAGGTGAATGGAGCTTACAACCAGGGGCCTCCCTTTTGTGGCACGGATCGCCCCCAATCTTTGTGCCGGCCAGCCATGCATGCCTGGAAATCCAGGCACAAAGCCTGCTGGGATGACAGACCTCAGAAGCAGCAACAGGTGATCTGCTGCATATAAGGGAGGCTCCTGGGTGAAATGGTAAGCTCCAGCTGCACTGGGGATGCTTTTACTGACATGCAGTGGTCTCTACTTTGGAGACCGATGATGTAGAGTGAGCACCAAGTCCCATGTTAAGAGGTTTGGAAGTCACGACTAGGACCTTCAACCATGCCCTAGAAGCTGTGTGAAGCCCTCATATGCACCAAGTATACTTCCCATGAGTGAATCCTATCAGGATTTACCTGGCCCCTTGATCTGCACGCGTTACATAAAGTAGCCATGGCACACAGAGATACTTCTCAGGCATTCTTTACCCCAAGTCCACTATACAAACTTGTATATAACAGTGCTACAGCATGTGAAAAGAGTTCTCAAATACTGGCAAAATATTTTTTCACGGGCCTATTCAAAATTACTAAGGCTGGCTCTTCCTAACAAACGCCAATGGACCAAAAAAGACTATTTTGATACTGACTATTAGTAACGGATGAAGAAGCTGCAATGTCTTGCTGAAATGAAAAACGGGCCATGTATCCATTTCCCACTGTAAAATGTGTTTTTTTCTGAATGAAGAAGGCAGCACAAGGTTGTAGTTCCATGCATTTCCCTGGGCTTACCCAATATAGCGGTGGCCACAAAGCTCTCCAAGGTGTCTTATGAGGCAAGAAAATAACTCTCAGGATTCTTTAAATTGTACCAGTAGAAAGTGAACTGTCCAAAAGCCTTAAATATGATAGTCTGATAGATGAATTTGTACATAAAAAATTGGCCAGGTCCAGCTGAAACTATGATAGACCTCAATTTCAGATGTTGGAAAGAAACTCACAATAGTTTTTGCAGCTTGAGACCCTGTGTTTATGGTTATTTATTTATTTATTTTTAAACACACATTTATAAGATGAACTGGTTTACAAGGAGAAAGATATGACACTTGTCCAGGCTTGCATTTTTGTTATGGGAGGTGAGGTAAAGAGTAAAAGGAAGGGACCAAGATGGAGAAAAGGAAAACTGTCTATTCTATTGTGACTAGTCCATGCAGTCATTCTGTGCTTTTCTTACCATTGATTTTAATATCTTTATTTATTCCTTTCCCACATTTTCTATTATCAACTCCATTTTCAACACTTTCCTTTCACACACAGGAGTGATTCAGGTGGCCATTTTTTGACTCATTTTTCAGATTGCAAAAGACCAAGTTAAAAGTGCCACAGAGTGCATTGTTTTCAAACATGTCTCCCAATTTTTCACTCACCACAACCTAGGAAATTTTTTCACATTTTTATACCACCCTTCTTCTTCTAAGGACCTCAGTGGTGGTTCCTCCCCTCCTTTTGTCCTCACAACAACCCTGTGAGATGGGTGAGGCTGAGAGATAGTGACTGTCCCACACTCAATTTAGCAAGAGACAAATGTTCTCAAATGTTCTCAAATGCTCATCTGTCTTTAATATTCCAAAGTAGCTAATCATTGCATAAGAGAACAAAGGGCAAGTTTCTTCTTCACTGAGCTCTGCCAGTGCCTCTCCATCTTGGATGGCCACATATGCTAACTACTGTATGTATTAAATTATACAAATATTAATGCTAATGCTAATTACAACATTTGTCATTATCCCCAGAACCTGCCAATCTACCACACACCCAGTGACAAGCACCTGACTGCTTTTTTCAAAAGCACAATCAGGGATGCGGTGATTGTTCTCAAGGTTATTCTGGGTTGTAGCTCTCCAGAATCCACAACCTCACCTTTGATTACATTTTATGAGTGGGAACAGTCAGGAAGCCTTTCGCCACACAATCCTGCATGCTTCCTTGAGTAAGAACTTGCCCACAGGACAAACCAAAGTTCTATCTAGCCCAGCATTCTGTTTCCAGTAGAAGGCAGCTAGTTGCTTAAGTTATTGCTGTCAGCTCTGAACTCTGTGCAACATTCTTTACCAGTCATTTACCTTGAGGTGAAAATTAGAGATATTGAAGGAACTTCTACAGCACATTCCTTCACTTTTCATTTGCTTCAACCTCCGATTTACCCCCTTGGTCACATAAACAAATCTAAGATTGAAGGGAAGTAAAGGTTTATTATTGCAGGATAAGTGGCTATACAATTATCTCTTCTCTCAATGACCAGCTCAGGGAGAAGGCATTTATCAGCAAAACCAAACATTGCTGAAACAACAGAGGAAAGACAATGGTGCAGAAATGTAGGAAATTCTATTGGCCAGGCTTTAATGTACTAGAGAGTCTTGCATCAAAAGAAGCTTTTTACTGCTTTCAGCTGGACTACATATTAAATGACCATAGATTGTTATTGCAAAACCTTTGCAACAGTCTTTTGCATATTTTGCAACAATCCTCTGCTTAGGAGTAAGTCTGATGATTGCAAGTGTGTAGGGCAGCCATTTTCAACCACTGTGCCATGGCACACTGGTGTGCCGCGAGTGGTTCACAGGTGTGCCACAGGAATTTGGGGGAAGGTCATTTATTAATAGAGCCAATGGGAGATGTGAGCCCCCACTGGCAGCATGGTGTGCTTTGTCAATTGACAAAAACCTGATGGTGTTCCTTGACCATTTTAGTGCCTTATCAGTGTGCCATGAGATGAAAAAGGGTAACAGTTTTTGCTTGCTTTCTTTAGAAAACAAGTGAGAAAGAGGAGTGGCTTACCTTCTTCTCCAGTAGCACTGCCCAAAATCAGAGCCATGCACCTGGAAGAGAAGGCAAAGCACCATCTGGAAAATTGCCCGTTTTTCACTTCTCCTGCTGGCATCTGTTCAGAACAGGGCAGTGCAGGGAGGATCTTTCCTATGAACCCCCCCCCCACCCCCAGGAAGATGTGTTGCTGAGAAAGGAAGTAAGGAGGGGACCACAGCAGTAATGGTGAGGCAGGGGTGCAGGGGTAGTGTGTATAAAAAAAGCATGGAGGTGCAGGAGAATTGGCTTGTTTTGGGCAGCAGGCAAGCTTCAGCTGGCCTGCAGTGATGGGACCTGGAACTTTCAGCATGATTCAGAACATGTACCGTACCACTGAGCTATGGCCCTTCCTTCCTCTATGTCAGGGGTGTCCAAACTTTTTGGAAGGAGGGCCACATCATCTCTTAGACACTGTGTCAGGTGCCAGGGAAAAAAGGAGTTAATTTACATTTAAAATTTGAATAAATGTACATAAATTTTCATAAATGAATATATTAGAATTGAAACTTATACAAATGAATGAAGGTCTCACAATAGCTCAAGACCTACAAAAGGCCTTGCACAAAGTAAGGCCAGCCTTTCCTTTGCTGCCGCTGCTGCTTCATAGACGTGAAACAGCAAGCAGTGGAGGGAGCCCTCGGCCTGCAGCTCACATGAAACATCACCCTCATGCTGAGAGCAGTTGTGTTGGGCCAGCATTGGCTCCAGCAAACATCCAGAGGGCCGGAGGCTCATTGGAGACTGGGGCTCCTCGGGGGTCGGATTGGGGATCCCCGAGGGCCGCAAATGGCCCCCGAGCTGAGGTGTGAACACCCCTGCTCTATGTTAAAAAGATGGGGGCTGTCATCAAAATGAAGCTTCCTTTTTTTGTCTTTAGAGCTTATTTACTCCCCTACTTCCAATCAGAGGGGCAAGAAATATTTATTCCAGAAAGGAAACTCAAATTCACAAGGAAAGGAACACTGTGAGAGAAAATGTAAATAACTAAAAAAAAACACCCCTAAATGACTATAATCAGCAACTGTGAGGATGAAAGTAGACTCCGGTTGGAGAGAAATATGTGATGGTGTTTCCATGTTTTAATGTGAGCCAATCTGTATTCCACAAGAGCATTCAACTAGAATGCTTTAAATTTTAAACAGTCCCTTCAGCAGTCAATTCAGGAAGAACATGGACACATAGCAGCTCGCCAGGAAAACTTTTACTAACTTAATGTGCTGTAATTATAAAGAGCCCTCTTTTCCTGTCATTACTCATTGAATGCCCAGGCATCAAAAGTCAAGCCAGGCAAGCTATTAGCAATCCTTCTTGTACGATCCAGAGGTGCATAAACATGGGCATAAACAGGGCAGGGGTCTGACCACAGCAGGCCCACCACCAATCTATGAACGGTCAGAGGAACAGAATAGAACCTATGAATAAACTATGTATATGCACGTAGGTTTGTCCACCTGATTGGGAACCTTGCTTTCTGCAGAGTTCCCAATCAAACATAAGCCTCTTTCTGTCTCCCCCCCTCCCCAGCCTGTTCAGTAAATAAGTGCGGGGGAATTGGGGTTGTCGCTGTGCCTGCTGGTTATGACTTTTTGATGCTGATGTGCCCTTCGACCATACTCCCAGTGGCCTGACATTTGGCATTTGTGTGAAAGCGAGCCTGTGTGCATAGATCTCTCCCATGTGATTCCAAAGCCTGGCCAATTAATACTGGTCAAATACATGCGTAAACAAAACTAACCTTACTTACACAGGCAGAGCTGGAGATCTCTAGCCCCCTTTTCATAGTTCTGAAACGCAATTTCCAAAAGCAGACATAGAAAATGGCCCTCTCTGGGTTGCCTAGTGAAAATCAGCTCTTTGATTGAAATGGTCCTGTTCAAGTTTACAGTGACCTTCAAGAATCTTTCGGAGAGTGGATGAATGTATTGACAGAAGTTCCTGTTTCAGTATATCCTCCAAAATAGCCACCAAAATAACCGAACATATTTAGTTATTATCAGTAACGAACTCATGCTTCCCACTCAATGGCTTATATTAAACACAAGATAACCAGATGCAAAAGAAGGCACAATCCCTATGCCTTTAACATTGTTTTATTTGTATTTATTTCCATCACATATTTCTACCCAATGGGCCCACAAAGTGTATAACTATTGTGCAGGAGAAAGGATTTGGGGAAGTGCAGCTCATCACAAGGTGAGGAAAGAGCGCATTTTATGGCCGCTTTTTGACAGCCAATGCTGGAAGAACACAAATTCCACCAATGCGGCAGTCTGATTGGACCAGGTTGCCCATTTTGCTTGATTCCACCATATGCAGCTTTGCACACTCACTCTTAATGAGACCTGGAGCCCAATCCTATCCAACTAACCAGTGCTGATGCAGCTACAATGCAGCCCCAAGGTAAGGGAACAAATGTTCCCTTACCTTGAGGAGGCCTCTGTGACTGCCCGTCCCCAAGATGCAGCGTACACCCTGTTGGCAAGGCTGTGTCAGTACTGGAAACTTGCATAGGACTGGGCCCCTAGCCAGACAGCATCCTGCATGCTTTCTTAAGGAGTTCAGCACCAATATCACAAATCCTAGAACATGTCACAACTTGAGCTCCTAGTCAAGAAAGATTTTGTGTGTATGTGTGTGTTCTGAGTCATAGTGCCCCTGGTCTTAAATTGGTAGGGGCACAATTACCCACCCTGACTTGAAGTGAACTGCCCTAGTAATGTCACCAGCATTTTAAAAAGTTTTCCAATTGGACAAAAAGCGGGGTGTGGGGAGAAAAAGAAAGAGAAATTTCTTTTGAAATTTGCCAACTGCTCAGAAAAATTGCCTGACCCACTCCTGTGGCTTTAATAACAGTTTTATGCACAGATAACACATCAGGGGAAACATTTCATAGCATTGAGATAAATATTATCACAACCAGAGTGGAAATGTTGGCAGACTTAAATGAGAAGGAGACTGTAGGAGAAAAGGATGCAGACAGAGAGACGAAAAATGACAGACAACTATGGTACCAAATAATAGACTTCGTATTGCAGGTTGGGGTTAAAGGTGAATCCTGAGTCTTGAAAGGTTGAAGACCATGGCCAGAGCATATTAGGGTGGGCTGCCCTCGTCAGTTGGATTAAAAGAATCAGTGGAGCTGTGTAGCATGCACCTCCTGATTGGATTTGCTCTTACAGCTTCATTAACTTCATAATTGCAATCTAGCCAATAAAGATATCTATCTCCCTGTATTCTTAAAGCCATCCATCTCACCATACATCTGTCCAAACACATGGCAGGTTTATGAGAAGATATTATAGGGACTGGAAAAAATGAGGCCCAACTCCATCTTACAAGGGTGTCCGTTGCTTTGTCCATTCAATCAATTAGCAATGGGATGTGCTGGGCATTGTCTTTCAGATGGGACAAAACCTTGTCCGTGGTGACAGAAGGATGAAGGACAAGAGATGAAGGTTGACTTGAAGGTGACAGGGTGGAAGCCAAGCTCATCCACTATGACAGAAGGCTAAAGGACAAGAGTTTAATACAAACAGTGCAGTGGCAGCATGGAGGAATCAGGTGGAGAAAGAGACCTTTGGGAAAGTTGGGCTCATTCATAGGCAGGAGCAAGCCCCATGATTTCTTTCTGTTTTAGGTTCACTTCCTTTGGTTCTTCTTCTTAATATCATACCTATCAGGAAAAGGAGATATTCTTTTCTGAATTTCCTATCATCTGGTGAGCTTTTTTCACAGAGATTCTTCTCCATGGCACATGGATCATTATGTCAAATTGTTTATGTTTCCTTACAATGGCACCTGTCCCTTTGTACACAAGAATATTTTCTGCCTCCCAGGCACCTGTCTTTTTTCTGGTAGCTATAAAGCCTGGCATATCCATACTGCAGTTTTACCATGAGTGTTCTAAGCCCCAGTGATAGAAATGGGAAAGCCCTGAAGATCATCCAGTGTCCAACACCTTAAGCAGAAGCCAGATTTTCTATAACAAATCACTCCTAATATACTAGCCCAGTGGTTCTCAAGCCAGGACCCACTTTTTAGAATGAGAATCTCTCAGGAGCCACTGGAAGTGATGTCATGACTGGAAGTGACATCATCAAGTAGGAAAATTTTTTGCAATCCTACCCACACTAACTCAGGACTAAGTCCCATTTACTATCATCGTTAAAAGCATATACATAGTAGCCTGTTAAAAGTACAGAACTGTAACATTTCCTCAAATGCAGTCACATAGCAGTCTAATATATTAAAAATAAAATATTGAAATGAATGGGAACCCCCTGAAATTGGCTCAGGTCCAGAACCCACAGTTTTGGAAACACTGTACTAGTCCAAATTATGCCATAAGCAGAGAGGGCTATGTGACGACCAAGCCCTTTATGGTCGTGTAATCTCTTTATTGCCCTTAGGGTGATCAAGTAGCCATAAACCCCTATGATCACTTGGCACCCCGTGGGTCTCTCCAAGTCCAGTTACCAATAACTCTGAAACCGTAGAGCTTCCAATTCTGGTAGCCAGGCTAAATTTGGGGAACCCTCCCCTGAGCCGTGCTCCAGCCTGAACCCCCTTGGGTTCGACTTAAATCTTGGAGCAGGCTCCCAACACTGGGCCTCCAGGGTCCACCCCAGACACACTGGATTGTCTCCCACAACCAGTCCCTTCAACTTCACCAGTCCCAATAATCCAGTCAGTTGTAATAGATAGGATTTAATGATTATATGTTCAAAGAATAGTTATACAGACAGCATTGCATCAGTCAAAAGTTTAGGAATTTAGAATAGAGCACACCAATACAATACAACACTCGGCACTAATAAAACAATAAAGAGATAACTCCTAACTCTAACTATCACTCACCAAAGTCTTAGCTTTCCAAAGTCCAGTCTAACCCATCTTGCTGCAGTCAAGTTGGGTCACGCTGGATGCTCAAGGATCTCAGGCCCCTTAGCCAGAGGCAAAGCTAGAACAAAGGAAACTCTTTTCCCTCACCTTTATAGGTCTCCTGACCCATCCACCAACCAGAGTTCGGTTCCAACCGACCATTCTAGGGGTGGGCGTGCCACAAGCCTTCTTACTCATGGTGGAATCCCCCCTCCCAACCCGAAAAGTTCTCAGCTGAACCCTGTTGTTAATCAAGCTGGCCTTGGAGCCCACTTGGTAGCTTGGTACGATATCTGCGGGCCCTGTGAAGCGGCCTCCTCCACAGTTCTCCCAGACCTGGTATGCACTAATTAGAAGTTGGTTACAGCTGGGGACCTGCACTTGAGCCTAACGACATGGCTACAAGCAGAAACTTTCCTTGTTCAGATGTTACCTGGTCATTGATATTCCTCTTTTTGTCACAAGCTATGACAAAGGTACCGTTGATCAGAAACACTGTACATTTAATGGAAAACAAATTAGGTTGGCTCTCGCAAGCAGTCCTAGATACATATTACTATGGCTGGAAGTAGCAGAGTGCAGGATAACCAACAGAGGCAGGGGATCAATTCTGAGTAAACTTCAACTATGTTTATCCTGCCTAAGGCAGGGGGTTGAACTAGATGACCTACTAGGTCCCTTCCAACTCTATGATTCTATGATTATCAGGTGGTAGAACTGTATCTAAACATTACTGCACGCAATGCCGCACAAGGTCCAAGGCCACCACTCTTCCAAATTGGCGTTGTGAAAAGGAGAACTAGTCACTTAGAGCCACTACACAAATGGCACACATGGAAAAATTGTACCTAGATTGGACCACTACAGGCTGCGAATAGGTGTATGATTGAATGCATCCTCATATTAAAACACACACACACACACACACACACACACACACACACACACACACACACACGTCTGCAATGATAGATAATCTCTGCAACTTCAGTGTCAAAACTCTGAAATGTGTCCATAGGACACTAGTGATCAGGAGCAAAGTAGGTACTTGTATATCTTTTTTTTTTTGCATTGTGCCTTAAGTGTTTTATTGATGTAGATGTTGATATTTGCATTTTTAAAAAGCAACCTGATGCTGTGTGGAAAAGAATGGCTAGGTAAAGTCTGAACTGATCAACAATTTGCAAATTGTTGAAATTCTGTTGATTGAATTATGTTTTCTGCAACCCAAATGTCATGTTTGCAGAATAAGTGGCCGTTTCTAGTTCGGCAGCCGACTCCTCCTTCGCATTGTCATTCATTTTTAATGTGCTTTTTGAAGTAGGGTAAGCGGTTGATTGATGAACTCAAATGGTTTGATGAAGGGGGAGTAGCAAAGCTGCAAAAATTCCAAATGCTGAAGGGAGGTCATGCTAAATTTTGGGCAGACTTTCCAAAGGTCACTCATTTAAATTCAGATAGTTGTTAAAGCACACATATACCAAAGTTCAGTGTATGAATTTGAAGTGGACTATTTATTTCATTGTTGAACAGAATCAATGAATGCCTGAGAAAGGAAGCCATCCAGCCTGCCTGCCTCCTCATTCTAAGTTGGGAAGAAGAGTTTGCCTAATCAGGTGCTGGGATTTTTGCATTATCTACCATCTACTGAGGGCAGAATGACACTTTACAGAGAACATGAGGCTGCTGCCGAAAATGGGTGTTTCACTGCCCCCGCTCCACATCATTAGCTGCTGCTGGCAGGAACATGGACATGCATATCATAATGACATCAGGCAATTGAACTAGACATTATAGAGCGAAAGGGAGAAATTCAATGCACCAGACCGGATGCTACTTTTCCTCAATCTAGCCCAGTGTGCCTGCCCTTCTTGCTCGCTCAGGGTCTGGCTCTGCCATTTTCTCATGTTCCCATGAGGACTGAGTGTCCAAATATAGCCCACATGCATAAAATACAAAACATAGGAGGGAAAAGCTGCATGAACAGTAATTGGACTTTTCCCAGGAAATCGGTTGTGGATTTTTGGCCAATGTCCATTGGATCTTACATGCATAGGCCATTTTTGGACCTTCTGTCCCTGCAAGGATGCACAGAAATTGTGGAGGCAGGGATGCTGCACTGTATGGATGGGTGGCAGGCAGGCACTCGCTTTCTTCTATGCAATGAGATCAGATGTCCAGCCTGATAGAACTGCCACTGTTGGCAGTATCTGGACATTCTTTGCAATGCACTGGTCCTTCCCCAGTTGCCATGGGAAGACAGTCTGCTGAGGGCACACCATTGGAGCAGTGTGGGAGACAGACAGGGTTTGTTCTCAGGTGTTGTTATAATGAGATCATTTCAGAAGTCTGACATCCATGCTCAGGCACTTTTCTCACATAGCCCTTACTGCTGACATTCCATGCAGTGCTTCCGAGCTCTCAGTGTGTGCTGGAAAAAAAAGCCTTCTAAGAAAAGGTGACCAAAAAAAGTCATGCAGCTAGTGCAGCTGGCAGCTCTCTGCTTATTTCCTCTCCTTGGATGCAAGTTGTTATGTTTATTAAGACAAAGTCTCCCTCCATTGCTGTCATCCTCACTGTTTAAATCTCTCCATATTACCTCTGGAGTATGCCTTTTGCTCTCTCCTGAGTTTATTGCCTTTCTAATTGCAGCTCTGCCAACTCTCAGCACTAGAGCTGAAGGGCCACACAAGGGGCATGTCTACAATTATTACTAAGTGTGGGTCAGGGGCAGTTTGCTGCATCTGCCGCCCTTGTTTGCACTTCTGCAAACAACTGATCTATGCCTGACAGATGGAGAAACCTTCTTAGCCTTCTTAGCACTTTATAAAAATTGAAGACCACACTGGTGGGTGGAGGGAGTTTCTCTGCTTCATCTATCCACGACACAAAAAGGCATACGGCCAGAAAGTCTGTAAACAGATATGACAGCTACTGATTTTCATGACTTCTCCAGGTTCACAAAGTAATGTTTGCAGGGTGTTTTTCTTCCTTCATTGTACTGTATGCAAATGCATGAACTCAGAACATTTTCACACATGCTACTAAAAGTGTCCTTGAGTTTCTCTTGGGCTGTTTGTTCCTACGTATAAATTACTCTTTGATGCAGTCAAGCTATGCAGTTTTGTTTGGCTTTTATTTTAAGGTGATTGCAGGCCGTGGAGGAGAGTGATTTTACAACTTGACTTTTCAAACTTCATGTCCATGTGGTGGCACCTGTGGAATAGTTATGCTCTTTCGGTCCTCAAACCACAATTGCCACAAGTGAGAGACTGTCTTCTCCTGCACTATCTGCAGGAGGCATTTAAAACTGGAGGTGACTTTACTTGTAAATGAAAGAAAAGCAAATGAACTGGAGCAGTGGTGACAAGCTGCATTATAATTCAAGCAATATTTAAGGGAAACATGAACATACCCTTCGAACATGTCCATGATGAAAAATATTGACAAGTTATGCAATCCTATTCCTCACTACTCCATAGTAGTCAGCTGCACCAATGAAACACACACTGCATTCCATAATGGGGGGCAATCAGTTGACCAGTGAGCGATAAGAAATGTTTTTACTTACCACCTGGTATGTCGCCTGATCACCTATGGGTCTCCATGGACCCATACCAGCTATTTTACTAGTGTAATTCTGAAGAAGGGGAGGGAGTGGGTCAGGTTATAATATCAGGGATAGGATCCATTGTTCACGCTCGTCACCAAGATCCAACATCTCTAGTCCACTCCCTGCCCCTTGCCCTCCACACTCTGAACCTCCCCCAGTAGCTCCCTCCACCACCTTACTTGGGCCAGCAGAGAGTCCAAGAGATTTCTGGTATACATGCAGAGCCACTGGCCACTTCCACCAGTGGCTCCATCATGCACAATTAGTGTGATGTGAACAGATAGATCTGCTGTTGTAAATGGCTCATATGATTGAGCCATAAATGAACCAGTCATTATTGCTACCTAGAAGTGTGCAAATGCACATTTCACCCCTGATGTCTTCACTGGGGGGATCTTTTATTTGGTGGTGCACCTCTGCTGTTATCATTTGGGAACCAGGCTACGTCTGTTCTACTCATCTAAGCTTCTAATTAATGCCAATTATTTTTATGGGTTTTACTCTGCTGCTTTTATCCAGTATGGCTGGTTTGATTAGCACTGATGTTTACCTTGGTAATGCTTGTCCTGGGATTGTAGTAGTGATTTCAGTTTTTACATAAACCACCAAGAGGACTTTTATAGTGGAAAAGATGTTCTGAATAAGCAAGATAGGAGCCAGTTCACATACCAGATCTCAGATCCTCAAACTGTTTTTAGTTATAGGGCTAAGCCATGTAATGTGAAACAACAATAACAATATTAACAAATGGCAATGCCTCTGATCGCACACAGAGTACCTTGTGCTCTTCCTAGAGTATTTATATCTAACATTAAGGGGGGGGAGGTGTCCAAATTAGCTTCCAGATGGCTTGGGTGCTGACACATTTCATTTTAGAAATGTATCCTTGGGTCATGCAAAACACCTGTCAAATAACATATCCTGGAAATCATATCTAAGGAGACCCTAGCTGCCACAGTGTGACTCAACTGCTTGTAGATTTAGGATGTGATTTGAATATGGGAGCAGACATTTAGACTTAAAAAAAACCCAACAAATTTAATGTCATGAGTGAACATTGCTCCAACAGACAAGTTAAACTACACGGCAGCTCTGTCCCAAATTCTCCCAAGTTAACTATTCCATTCAGTAAAGAAATAGCTGCTCTAGGCCAGTTTCTCTCTAACGGAAGTCATTTATTCCTTCACCAGCACAGAGTGGCTAATCAATTGTTCTTGGCCAGTCTCTGGAATCAGCCTACAGCAGCTCTATGTAAAGCAAACTTGGCCTGATTTAGAGATCACCAGAAGCACAGTAGCAATACCCCCCCCCCCCACACACACACAAAAGCAGAAGGGTGTCATGTCTTGAGCTGAACAGGTTAAAGGATGAGATTGCCATACAAGCGGGTCACATTCAATTGGGTCACATTCAATCCATATGAAGCAAAAACTGTGTTAAGGAATTGAGGGCAAAGGCAGATTTATTGCAAAAGACAGTGAAAAGAAACCAAATATATCTTGAATTATATTCAGTTCTTCTTCAAGGGGATATAGACAAACAAATCTGAAACAGTTTTAGTGGCAGATCGCTCACTGCTCATTCTCCTGGTTTTTATTGATTGCATATATTTGCCACCTTCCAAGGAGCTCAGACTGATGTGTAAGGTTTTCTTTCCTAATTTCAGCCCAATCCTGAGCTGCCTGGTGCCCACAGCAGCAACACCACCAAAATGGTGACCACTGCATCCTATGGGCTTCAGGCAGCCACTGGCAGTTCCTTGGGGGAAGGGGACATTTATCCCCGTCCCCAAGGGAAGGCCCAAGCCACGCAATGCGGCTACTCAAGTCTGCGCTGCAGATGTTTAATCCCTTGTCAAGTAACAAAGTCTATGGTGATTACCATGATGGTGCTATTGCTATTAATGACCACATCTGCTGATGGATACGCTGTGATTTGTAACCTTGTGTGCATTCCGTCTGTTTCAGAAAGTAGCATGTCTGCTGCATGTGGATATGTAGAACGGAGAAATTTGTCCTTTAGATGAAGCTTCAGTACCCAGAATCTATGACTGCATTTGGTCACATTTCCAATTAAAATAACTAAAATAACTTGTCGATGGCAAACAATGGGATAGATTGGCCAGTTGAGAGACGCCTTCCTTGGCAAAAGTCAGCAGCCCTGTTCAGAATTCTCACTGCAAGATTAAATAGCATTTATTGAGGTAGGTGCTCTTTCCTTTCTCACATTACCATATATCACGGAACTTCTTTCTTGTTTGAGAGTGCACTCCAGAGTTACATTTAAGCTGGCTGGCTTCTGGGTGTCGTAAACGTGCTGTAAAACACGTTCCCACCACCACGGGATTAGGGAGGCTGGCACAAGGACGTTCACTGGCCTCCCCACGCTGGAGCAAGCCCTGGCTAAGGTAAGTTTGCACTGATGGCGGGTCAGCAGCACAGGGTTTGGGGAGGCCAGGGGGAAGACATTTTTGTGGGCATTGCGGGGCATTGGGAGTAAAGGCAGTGGGTAGGTCTGTAGGCAGGCCAGGCCCAGGAGAGGGAAGGGACCAGCATTTGGAACTTAGGCTGGATCCTAACCCCCCTCCAAAGCAGCCCAGCCTGACTAGCAGATCTGAGTAGCCTCACTTTGTTGGTTGGGATAGTGCTTGGTGCTAAAGGGAAAAATATCTCCTTGCCCCGAGTTGTGTCACAGCCACCTTCAGTCTTAAATTGGATACCACACATGCCAGCTGGCCTGTTCCAGCACAGATTAGGATTGGGCTGTCCGTCACCTGGCAAAACTGACTCCTGAATCCTCCGTTCCAGCAGCAGTGATGGCACCCAGTCCACCATTGGTGGGGAGCAGGTGAGTCGTGTACCTAGTATAGGGCTTTGCCCAGAGAGACCAGCAAGCTTGTAGCTCATTTATTTCAGCACAAGTTTTGATGGACAACAGTCCCCTTCATCAAATTTGCGATTATGTGTTGTCGTCCCCCCCACACACACTCACCCACATGTGATTAGAGAAAAAGAAACATTGTAAAGCATGAGGTTAAAGAGTTCTTGGATGGAAGAGACACAGTCAGTGACCATTATTAGTTACAGTACAGTGATAATACACCGTGTTAGTAGGAATTCAAGCGGTTGCCCTGGCTATGCTGAGTTAATTCAACTCAAGTACTGAGGGAAGAACAATGGTTTCCTATTACAGCCGACATGGGGCATTGGCGAACAGGGTCAGTAATGAAATGGGTGCAGAAGCTTCCACTTGTACAGAACTGCTTGGAGAATGGCCGGGGTCAATTTTAAGTTTCATACCAGGTCTACATGTTTTGCAGAAAAAACAACAACAACCTTCACAAGACAAATGATCACACAGCTAGAGCCAATGTGTCAGATTTGGGAATTTCTTTATCATCTATAAACTGACTGATTGTTGTACCCTGGTACTGACAGCAGTACTGACCAGGAATTATGACTGACCTTCAGTTATTGATAAATGGCAATCCATTCTGTGCATATGTGATATACCATAACAGTATCAGCCAAAAAAACCTGTGTCAAAACCTTTATAGTAACGTGCTGGAACACCGTCACCTTGTGGTTGCTTTGAGACATGAAAGTGAGCAAGCAGAGACTGTCTCGGATGTGCCAGAGAAGATTAACTCTTTCCGCACGTTAGATGATCAGAGCACACCCTGGACCTTGGCAGCCTGCCTGAGTCAAAGCCATTGCATATTTTTGCCTGTCTGCAAAACAAAACCAGCTCCTTAACAATTCAGGGAGCCAGGAAAGCCTGAGTATTCAAGTGTTCAAAGGCTTGCCACAATTCTGCAAAGTATGAAGAATGCGGTTGGGAAAATAGGTGGGTGGAGCAGATTTAGCAAATGAATAATATAAAAAAGAACCACACTCTTGAACTTCAAAATCCTATCTGTGTTGCCTGCAGGGTCAATTTCACTGAATAGTGCTGAGTCCTCCGAATAGATCCTCCCACTCTTGCCGGATGGAGAAAAGGGAGGCTTCAAGAAGGACACTGGGAAGAAAGTTTAGATATTTTGGTGTTCTTTTGCTAACACTAGTTAGCAAGCCAGTGCTGTTAAAAGAGCCACTGCACTGCACAGAGTGGAAAGCTAATGGGTGTTAATTAACCACCAATTGACAAAGGACATATTTACGGTAATTTAACCGCTCTGCAAATAGATATAAAGCCATTGTACACATGTTTAAACCTTAATAAATATATTTGCAGTCTTCTGGCAGCCTGAGCTGATATTCCGGCAGCCCCCCTCCTGTTAATGCCAGTTGAACACATTTGGTTGCAAAAGTTATTGCACATTAATTAAACATTTGTTCATTACAGAAAACAAATAGGCTGATGTTAAATGACCATTTTCGTCAATAGCAATTCCCGCGTATGGCAGTTAAAAGGACTGCTTTGGATTCTAAGACAAACACAGATCCATCCCCCACTCTCTGTGCACACATCTGCGGCACCTATGCCAAAAGAATCCAAATTGTTGCTGGTTGGATGTGTTGCTATTCGATTTGAATAAAAACACTTTGCCAAGTGAATACATGAGAGATCGGTGGCAATACAGAACCATGATCTCTCACATTTCTTCTCTCTGTAGTTGATGGCACCAAAATGAATGAAAGAACGAATCTTTTCAGAAGTAGTTACCAAAAACAAAAAGTTTGCTGAGTTCTGTAAAAAAAAAAAAGAAAAAAGGAAAGTAAACTAAAGAACAGCTCAGGTGCATACTGTCGCTAGGATTATATCTGATCTCTCTCTTTAAAAAACTTGGCCCTTACTATAGAAGTGTCCAGGGAATCCCTGTTCTTCCTCCAAAGTCACTCTGAAGCTCCTGTTTGCCAATTTTCCCTGCCTCTCAGTACAGCATTGTTTGACCATTTTAACTTTCTGTGGAGGGAAGCTGTAAGACTTGAAAGGAAAGCATTAATTACGAGAGACTTCAGGGCCAGCCCTAGACATCCTGTTGCCTGAGATGGCATGCCAAGTGCTGCCCTCCCTTACTCAGTGACATGCCAGCCTCTGGTCCTTCCACTCTAGGATTGGAAAAGGGACAAATGAAAAGAAGTATGGAGGGGAGGAGGAGAGCAGGTGGCTAGAGCAGTGGTTCTCAAACTAGTGGGTCATGACCCACCAGTTCGTGTAATGCTTCCCCCGTCCCTTTAAGGAGTGGGGGAAGGGGAGGGAGGCAGCAATGTGAGGCCTGGAACCTGCCGCTGAGGCTCCCGCTGCCAACAGAAGTGCTTTGTGCCTGCTTCTATTGCAGGTTCCAAGCCTTGGGGAGCACTGCAGAGGGCTGCACAGGTCTCCCTGCACCTCCTGCAACCCTACACCATGCCAAGTAAGTCACAAGCACCCCCCGCCTCACTCCCTTAGTGGTGCGATCCTGGGGATCGTGTCACTGCCCTAGCCCCTCCCCCGCAAGAACGTACTGAGAGAGTAAAGCTCCTTCAAAGTTTGAGAAACCCTGGGCTAGAGAGTCATGCTCTTGCCCTCCACTCTCCTTTCTTCCACATTTCCTCTTCTGCTCTATCCCCCTCTTTCATTTCAATTCAGGAAGTGGGAGGAGGAAGAGGAGCAGTGGAGACGAATGTGTGGGCATTGAGGCAACCACTTCAACAGACTTCATGGATGGGCTGGCCCTACATGCCTTTCATTTAATGCAGTGTTCTCTAACTGCAGACTGCTGCATTTGGAAAAAGCTGTCCATGTGCTGCATGACACTTTCTGTTCCATGCTTCAGCCTCTTTCCAGCTGAGCTACTAAGAAATTTGCACCAGGCAGCCACTTCTGCTGCCCGTTGTCCCGTAGGGTTGCACTGGCCAAGATTTGCCAGTGTAGGGGTCGGGGAAGGGCGGGGTGGAGGCATTTCAGAGAAGAGAGAGGGAGGTGTTTTGGGAGAGGGAGGGCAGTGCATGCTCCTGGGATGGGCAGGTGGGGAGCAGGAGGCAGGGCCAGAATCCGACACTAATGCCGAATCCTAGCCCTGTACCTGGGCAGCCTGGGATACCTCTGAGCTGCTTGGATTCGTGCCACCGATTTCAGTGGTGCAGATCCAAGTAGCGCCATTAGGGCTGCTTCGACTATGCCCAGGGTAGGGAGCAAAGTTTCCCTTGCCTTGGGCTGAGCTTCAGACAGCCCGAAACCTGCGCTAGATACAGCACAGGCCCTCTGGTCTGCCTGTTCCAGGGCAAGTTAGGATTGCACTGCCCATGCTGCTTTTATGATTTTTACTTTTATAGGCTCATATAATATTGTTGTTTTGGACTTTAATATAGAGTGTTTTTAGTATTTTAATTTATGATTTTGTATGTCACTTTGAGCCATGGAAAAATGGCATAAAAATCTTTTAAATAAATAAAAAAGATTATTTAGAGCCATATCCTATCCAATTTTTCAGCACTGGCGCAGCTGTGCTAACAAGGCATGTGCTGCATCCTGCTATAGAGGAACAGTCATGGAGGCCTCCTCCAGGTAAGGGAATATTTGTTCCCTTTCCTTAGAGCTGTATTGGGGTTCCACCAGCACTTGAAAGTTGGACAGGATTGGGCCCTGAGGCATGTAAAAATGTTTTAGAATGACACCCTAAAGCAGTGGTTCCCAAACACTCAGGGACAGTTTGGGATACTGTATTTGCAGGGGAGGGGGCAGCAACACGATTGTGCTGCCACAGGGAACAAAAGGGCTTTCTAACGCTTCCCTGTGGGTTGCTACGGCTCTCCAAAGAATCCGGGGAGCCTGCAACCCCCTCTGCAGTCCTCCCCGGGCCTCCAAACCCCTGCAAATTGTGAAAAATGCAATTTCCAGTTTCACGATGAAAACCGAAAGTGACTTTTCCTCATTACTTACAGGACTTTGGAGGAACAAGGAGGATTGCAGGCTCCCTAAACCCTCCAGAGAGCCATAGTGATCCCCAGGTAAGTTTTAAAAAGCCTGTTTGTTCCTGGTGGTAAGTTTTCAAAAGGCTTCCCCCCCTCCCCCTGCAGCAGTGACAGAGGTTTCCTGGCTGGGGTGTCACAACACCTGTTTGGGAACCTCTGCCCTAAAGTATACTGACTAGATAAAGGTAGAAAAGAAGTCCTTTGGCAATTCATACACCAATGAGACCCTGTCTGGCATGTGCTTTTGTGGAGATTATGAGAAACCATCCTTGGCTCTTTATAATCACATTGATAATCCTCTTGAGTATAATTGCAAACATGCTAAAAAGCAAAAGAACACAAGGGGCCACACTACACGTGACATGAAATGCACCATTGAGTGGTTACAAGGTTAGGTTTACTCATGTGTTGGAGCCACAGTGGGGGGGATGGGACGGGGACAGGACAAGATTTGGATCAGGTACACAGTGGAAAAATAGAATGTATTTCACTCTTTACCACCATCCCTGAAAATCCTATCTAAGAAATGTCAATTTAACCATAAAAACACTATTGTAGCACGTGGAACATTTAGGGTTAAATGATGCATTGTAGTGGTGATTTTCATCAAGAAAACAGGGTGGAGATAAAGGGTTGAATATCGTCCACCTTCCTGCTGTACACCCAATCCAAACTTCAAGGTTTAGTGGGTTTTTTTTTTTAGACAATTGATATCCTGAAATGTCTGTGTGACCCATTTACACACCTAGCCCTTTGATCATTATTCCATTCAGCTTGGAGTTCTCTGGCAGGCAGGACTCTTTAGAAACGCATGGATTCTACTTATCTAGGTCCTTTCTCTTGTCTTGCAATAGAGGTCAACCCTTCATGTTAAGTTTTTGCGCAACTTGTACTAGCGGCGGAAATGCTTTAGATTGGTATAAAGTGAGAGCAATATGAAAGGTTCCCCCATTTCTTCTGTTGGCACACCTTGGCAAATATATGGAGGTTGGTTGGTAGGTAATCTTCAGTCTCGAAAGACTATGGTATAAGCCTACAGCACCTGGTATTCCCAGGCATTCTCCCATCGAAGTACTAACCAGGCCTGACCCTGCTTAGCTTCCATGATCAGATGAGATCGGACACGTACAGGGTAATAGTTGCTGATAGAAGGTCTGAGGAATTCATCAGACATTTCAGAGGTTGCTTACTGGTTACTGGCTGCAACGGTCTATTTCTCCCCCCCCCCCTTAAACCTTTTTCACCACCTCTTTGGTTAGTGGGATCAGCAGTGGTGTTCTTGGCAGCTACCTCCAGCCATGACCCATTATTCCCTCTTAGGTTACCCATAAGTGATGGAGCATCCTAACTTAGCAAAATTCTGAGGAAAACTATGGCAGCTGCCAAAGTAGGGTTGCCATTTTCCTCCTGAAACCCCTTCATGAGGATGTTACATCATGGTGCCAATCACTTGGCATCCTGGAGGGAAAATGATGGCATATGATGGAAACTAGCCCCCAAAGAGTGTGGCTTTTACTACTGCTTCTGCTGCTGTTGGAGACAGAAAAAAGAAAGACAACAAGGACAGTTATTGCCAAGTTGTGATGTCACCTGAAAAACTTTGAGAGAATTTCTCAGCCTTCACCAAAAGTACCCCAGTTTTACACACACACTGAATTTCCCCATACACTAGAACTGCAACAAAAATTGTTGGCTGAATACCAGTAGCCCCAAGGGCAGATTCCCTCCCAGCAAAAAGAGCAGCCATAGCATAGCTAAAGCATCCAGCACCTGGGGGCACAAATTGTTTTAACACCCCACCATACAACAAAATCCAGATGTAACTGCAGTGATGTAATGACATCACTGCCAATTACTTATGGTTACTGTGCGCTCAGAGCAGTTGCACATAGCTCTGAGCGGCCGAGAGCTTTTTTTAACCTTTTTTTTCTTGAAAAGTTGGGGGGGGGGCGCATAGGTCACCCAGCGAATCATAACCAACATAAAACCAGTGACCAATTTGATGAAACTCACACAACTGAATAGGAGTTAATAGGAGTTCCAGTACTAGCTCTGATGATGATGATGATGAATATTTATGTACTTTTCAACAAAAAAGTTCACAAAACAGTTTGCAGACAAAATCAAATAACTGAATGGTCCCTGTCCCAAAAGGGCTCACAATCTAAAAAGATGCAGTAGAACACCAGCAAACATCCACTAGAAAAGCCACTGTGCTGGGGTGAAGAGGGACAGTTATTCTCTTCTGCTAAATATAAGAGGAGCACCACTTGAAAAAAATTCCTCTTTACCCAGTTACTAGGGGAACTGTATTATGATACATGGAAATGAGAGCTGACTCACACTAACACCTTATTGGTCCCTTGCTGTATCATAATACTTTGTTGGCTCTAGGAAAAATCAGTCTCATTGGTCAGTTATAAGTTAAGGAAATTCACTTTTTGTTACGTAAGGGTCCAATCCTATCCAATTTTCCAGTGCTGATAAAGTTGTGCCAGTGGAGTATGCACTGCATCCTGGGGTGGAGGGGCAGTCACTGGGGCCTCTTAAGAAATGGGAACATTTGTTCCCTTACCATGGGGCTGCACTGTGGCTACACCGAGCTGGAAAGTTGGATAGGATTGGGTTCCAAGTCAGTTGTGCTTTCCTTTCTGATTATTTGGCTATAGCTTATGACAGAATACAGATCAGCAGTTCCCAAAGTCCTACTCAGACTTGGGACAGCAGTAAGTCAATGTGGAATGGCAGTGATGCAATCCCTAGGATTGCGCCGCTGCTGGGTCCAGAAGGGAGTTGTTTTCACTCCCAAGAGCAAGTGCTGGCGTCCTGGGGTGCAGGTAGCCCCGTGGACACCTTCAGGGCTCCCCAAGCCTGTAAACAGTGAAAATGTGTGATTGGAAACCACTTCGGTTTCATAATTGCACACTGGAAATGGTTTCCTATCACACTTGTTCACTGATGAAAAACCAAAAGTGCCTCTCAGAAGCCTCTGGGGAGGCCTTCTGAGGCACTCAGGGAAGCCGACACAATGTCCTTGCACATCAGAAAGCCTCCCAGAGGCTTATGAGAGGCACCTCTGTTTTCAGGACCCCTGTGACTCCTATCTAAAATTAAGAACCTCAGCCCACATCATAATGTGTAGTTTGTTACTTATTGTCAGGATTCATTTGACCCTTAGCCTACAGAAATCTCTTACTTTGCCTGCCTTCCTATATAAAATATGTGCATTAGCAATAGGTCTGCTGAATAGGCAAGAGCAACAGGCAAAGTTTTACTACTATTATTTTTGATAAAGTATATATTAAAAATATTGTACAAAACAATTTTGAATTTTATCATACTTTCTTATGGACTGTGCAGCTCTTTTCATGGAAGGAGTCCAATGTAACTAACCAAGTAGCCAGCTGTCTAAAGAAAAAACTTACTTAATTAAGTCTTTGTCTCCTGCTTTACAAAGGACATCTCAAGAGGGAGAGGTGGTAATCAGTGTTTAACAAAAGGCAAAGACCCGAGTAAAGCAAAAGGGAGTGAAGCATTTTCAGACTTTGCAAAGAGCAAAAATTAGAAAAAAAAACTGAAGGATGGGAAATGCAGATTAAATTGAAAATCATAAGCTTTGCTTTGCTCTCACAATGACGCAACATTATTCAGGAGACACATTTAGGGCAAAATCCTATCCTACTTTCCATTGTGAATACAGTGGCAACACAGCATCAAGTTAAAGCAACAAATATTCTCTTACCTTGAGGAAGCTGGCATGTTTGCATTGGCATTGGAAAGTTGGATAGGACTGGGCCCTAACAGCTGCACTAGATCACCTTAGGGTGCAGTCCTGACTGGCTGACCGGCTGGCAACTTGCACAGACCTATTGTCATTGTGAAATGCCGTAAAGCACTTTTGTACTGACATAGGTGGAGTTAGGCCAGTGCACAGATTTGAGCCAGCCTCACGCACCAACGCAGGGTCCAGTAGGGAGTGAGTTTGTGTCAGCTGAGTTTGACCGGTGCAGGGGTCTGGAGGGGCATGGGGAGGAGGCATTTCAGGGCAGGGGAGGGTGAGCAGCAGGTGATCCTGGGGGGTGGGCAGGCGGGGAGCAAGAGGCAAGGCCAGGATTCAGCACATATGCCAGATCCTAGCCCCATTCCTGGGCAGCCTGAGGGAGCTACAGGCTGCTCAGATTTGTGCCACCAATTTTGGTTGCACAGATCCAAGTAGCCCTGCTATGGCTCTCCCCAGGATAAGAGGAAAAGTTTCCCCTTGCCTCAGGCTGAACCACAAGCAGCCCAAAATTTGTGCAGGATACAGCGCAGGCCTACCTGTTCCAGTGCAGTTAGGACTGGGCTGCAGCTGCCCATCATTTTTACAGCCCAGAATCCTGCCTCTAGCATTAGGAAAACCTATATATTTGAGGCACTTGTAATTGCATAGAATGCAGAGATCTTTGGGTCCCTGCAAGGCTTGCTTTGGGTACCTGAAGGGGGAGAAAAAGGCAGGATAAAGTGCAGTAAATAAACAAATAGTAGTATGTAATTTCAGGATCTGTCAGTTAAGACATTTAACAGAACAATCCTATAATAAAGGTTATAAACTCATAAATAGGACCCGTTGAGTTCAATGGCACTTACTCCCAGGTAAATGTATTCTGTATATGATTGCACTATAGGCACACTTCAGAATCCTACCTTAATGATGAACCTAACTTACAAATATGTTCTCTCTCTCTCTCTCACTCTCACACACACACCTTGAGTGTTTTGGACTACTTATCCATCAAAACTTACAGTAAGCAGAGAGTCTCATGTGGGAGGCATTTCTAAAGCTATTTCTGCCCAATGTTGCATATATGCAACAGGGACCAAATGTGTACCCTTGAGGGCTAGGCAAAAATGGGTTAATTCTGTTTTTCAAATGGCTTCATGATGTATTCATTGGCCATTCTCTAGCAAATGGTTTAATTTGATCTCCGTTCACTTTTCCAACACATTAGAGTTTTTACAGCTGCTGCACTATAGACTACAACCTACGTGAAAGTTGTCCTGCATAAACCCATTCATTGAATGAGACATAGAGAACGCCCAGGTGTCTAGTCTATATTTAGCTATCCCTTTTTAAACAGATTGTTTTTAGCATTTCTGCACATGGAATAGAACACATTTTATATTCTGATTTTCAGTTTTTGAATCCAACGTGTCCTTTTTGGGAAGGGGTGACTGAATATTCAACATGGGGATTCACTATTTATATCTATTGGGCCATTATGGAACGTTCTGCTATTCTTTCAATTATTTTCTCCTATTGCTTTCCCTAATACAATAGTGCTCATTTTTTGTCAATTTGGTTGCCACAGCACACTAACATCTCGCTTGCAAGGAGTTTTCCACCTCATCTTCAAGAACTCAGGGACCATTAGGACCTACAAAGTAATTTGCCTGATGATAGTTCACTCTTGCCTGGAAGATAGTTCACTCTTCCAGGAGGCCAGCACCAATGACCAGACAGACCAATGCGGAGACTCCAAAGCTATAACGTCCATAATACACTTTTTAATGAGGCTAGTGTGTGTAAGAATCTATACGATGGGTTTCATCATATAGAGAAGGTAAAAGGTGGAGAAATGGTGAAACAAGGAGCAAGGGGAAAGGGAAAGGCAGTAATGAACTGAGAAACAGATAACAGAAATTCCAAAAGAAGCAATAGAAAAGAAGGAACAACAGCTGAAAAACAAAATCTCAAGTAATAGCAAAAATACCAAAAGTACCTTTGAGTACTTTTAGATTTTGAGTACATTACTCAAAATCTAGTACGTTAGATTTTGAGTGGCTCTTCCACCCATCATTTTGTGGTTCATTGTCTATCAAGAAAAAACGGACCTCTTCAACTCAGTGTAAAAGCCTTCCTTGAAATATCCTTGCAAATCAACAAAATCAAAGCAATTTTAATGATGTTACAAAAAGCTACCAGAAACAAATAAAAACCTTTCAGGCCATGTAAGCCTGGACCATTTTCACAGGCTGATGTTAAGAATTTTTTTTTTTTTGCTTGCTTCTAATGTAGATTTGAAGTTGTTTGGTATTAGAGAACTTGAGAATATGGGTGATGAGGCATGTAATTGAGGAATGCAACCATTTTTAAAAGTCAAATTATTCTAGCCTTGCAAAATGTAGCTTTTTTAATTAAAATGATCCAGTGGACAAGTGTCATTTTCTTTCCTTTTGAAAAGATGCACTCTAGTGATGCACATTCACTGTCTGCCAATTGCCATCTTTATCACAGAGAACATGTGCAGTGTATTCCTTGGATGGCCGACTGTCTCTTTTTATTTCTGGTGACCCTGAAAGCTCTGTTTGAGCCTTGCCATGCCTTGCATGCTCTGTGTCCAGAATTGTAACATTTATTCTTCTATCTGTTCCCTGTAAAAGAGGATTCTTTTCTGCTGTGAAAACACTGTCATGCAGGTGGGCCATGGAACTTAGGAGCAACAAATCCTTGTCTTGCCACAGCTCCTACCCACTGGGCCTCATGCCTGCTTAAGGCTGATTAGTTTCCCTTGTGAAACTCACCAGTGCAGCAAGCAAAAGTCAGAGTCCAGTTCCAGTCCACAGATTCCAAGTAAACCAGTCCAATCAATGAGAGTTGCCAATGATTTGTCCAGAGCCAATAAGCCAAGTTACAGTCCAAGGTCAGGTTCCAGGTAGGTCAGTCAAATCTGTCAGGGTGTCCAAGTCCAGTCACAATCCACAGTCAGATTCCAAATTCAATAAGCCAAGTCAGTCTCCTCTCCTACCTCCAACCTGCACTCCTTCTACAACCCACACCCCCCTTCCTTCCTCAGGTGCTCCTTATATCCCTGAGGGCCCTATTGCCTTCAAGTGGCTGCAGCTGTGCAGCATACTCCCTGGAAGCCCAGACCTTACCCTTAAAGGGGCCACTGCTGACACCACATCTACCTCCTCGCCAGATCTTCCACAATTCCAATACAATCCTGCAATGGCATATTTATTTACAATTATTTACATGTCTTTCTACAACTTCTGATCCTCCTTATTCCACATCACCAATCACCCCATTCCAATAACTGTTGTCAGTTCTCAGTTCAGTGATAACAGAAGCATCTGTTAGATGTTTGGTGATGCGTTCAGTGAATGTGTGCAGTATGGGCATCAAAGTTGCACATTTTATTATGTATGTTGCATATGTGATCTAGACTAGAGCATGCTGTAGAAGCAGATACTTTAGAAAGGAGAGAATGATACCACGGTTTCATCCCCCATCCTAAATATGTTCACTAAACATGCATGGTCTCTTCCTTGCCCCCCAACGGAAAGGGATTCTAATCTAGTTCTGATCTGAACTTTCTCATCTGCCAAAGTTCCTTCTTGCATTTTTATGTGATGGTCACATGAATTCGTTGCGGCTAGAAGCGCCTACCTATTCAAGAGTTTTAGCCCTCTGGTTTCTCTCAGTTTGTCTGTGCACCTCTTGTTCATCAAGCATCTGACTGTAATCTAAGAACTGTGGCACCTCAAACTCAAAAGTATGTCTGCATGAGCTTTTGTGGACTAGAGATGCATCTGATGCATCCGATCTTCAAATGAAGTAAGCAGATATGTGTGTATACATATTGTCTACATACACATGGTATAGGAGGAAAAAAAAACACAAATAAAATTTGAGGCCAGGACTGTCAAATTGCAGGAAATTAAAGTTACCTGCCTGCCTGCCTGCCTGCCTCTGTGTGTGTGTGTGTGTGTGTGTGTGTGTGTGAGAGAGAGAGAGAGAGAGAGAGAGAGAGAGAGAGAGAGAGAGAGAGAGAGAACAAAAGCACAGTTTGGAAAGAAAAAAAAAGAATAAAGTTTTGAGACTGGCAAGGAGGTGAAATTGGCCTCATGAAGAGAGTGATAAGTCCTTCATCAAATATGAAAAAAAAGAATATTGCAGCAGCCCTACTCTAAATTTTGCATTTAAATCAGTCAAACAAGACAGGGCTGCAGAGTTGCAAAGTCTTTGGTTTGTGGCAGTATCACTCAGAAGGGCACATGAGCACATGGAGAAAGACTTAGCCTTCGACCATGGAGTTTCCCAAGGTAAAAGATGTGATGGTTAGGTATGAATCAGCTTATAGAGATGTATGATGCAAACACAAACTTAAGTGTCCCTTACAGTGGCGTCACTAGGGTTTGCATCACCCGGTGCAGGATGCCAGCGCGTCACCCCCCATGCAGTGGGTGGGGCAACACCCCAGATGGTGGGTGTGGTGATGTACCATCACTCCGCCCTACACTGGTTTTTGGGCTGTACCTTTTGATCGAACAAAGATAAAACACATTCTGCATGAAATTATGCATTGATTGATGTATAACATGATGGTATTATTCCTCCAAACTGTGATTTTAGTGATTTTGGGTCCTAGTGATGTCACACACACACACACACACACCCCAGGTGTCAACTTACTAATACCTTATTGCAGCAGTTCTCAAACTTTGAGCGCTGGGATCCACTTTTTAGAATGACAATCTGTCCAAGACTCACCAGAAGTGATGTCATGATAGAAGTGTCATCATCAGGCAAATTAAAATAAATAAGTGTAAATAATTAAAGTAAAACAAATAACTAAACAAGCAGAAGCCAGCCCTGCTCCACCAAGTGAATTTCCTCTGTAGCCTGCCTGCAATGACAACCCCCTCCAAAACCAGTAAGGTTTTCAGACCTGCCCAATCACTGTCAGTCTTTGCAAGTCTCAAAAAGGTTCACCTTATCAGCTGAAGCCTGTTTTGATCCTTTTTTGGGGGGGGGGGGCGAGGCTGCATTCTGGAGCACTTGTTGAGCTCCAGTTCCATCAGATCAGGACCATTCTGGTAGCTTTGCACTCTCCTTCACCTGGTCTTTCACACCAGCCAAGGCATGTTTGCTTACTCATGAGTAAACACGACAGTGAGGCTTAGTTTTGCTTTCCATAAGGCTCAATATAAGAACATAAGAACTGCTCCACTGGATCAGGCCATAGGTCCATCTAGTCCAGTTTCCTGTATCTCACAGCAGCCCACCAAATGCCCCAAGGGGCACACCAGATAACAAGAGACCTGCATCCTGGTGCCCTCCCTTGCATCTGGCATTCTGACATAACCCATTTCTAAAATCAGGAGGTTGCACATACGCGTCATGGCTTGTAACCCATAATGGATTTTTCCTCCAGAAACTTGTCCAATCCCCTTTTAAAGGGGCCAGTTACCATCACCACATCCTGTGGCAAAGAGTTCCACAGACCAACCACATGCTGAGTAAAGAAATATTTTCTTTTGTCTGTTCTAACTCTCCCAATACTCAATTTTAGTGGATGTCCCCTGGTTCTGGTGTTATGTGAGAGTGTAAAGAGCATCTCTCTATCCACTCTGTCCATCCCCTGCATAATTTTGTATGTCTCAATCATGTCCCCCCTCAGGCGTCTCTTTTCTAGGCTGAAGAGGCCCAAACGCCATAGCCTTTCCTCATAAGGAAGGTGCCCCTGCCCAGTAATCATCTTAGTCGCTCTCTTTTGCACCTTTTCCATTTCCACTATGTCTTTTTTGAGATGCGGCGACCAGAACTGGACACAATACTCCAGGTGTGGCCTTACCATCGATTTGTACAATGGCATTATAATATTAGCCGTTTTGTTTTCAATACCTTTCCTAATGATCCCAAGCATAGAATTGGCCTTCTTCACTGCCACTGCACATTGGGTCGACACTTTCATTGACCTGTCCACCACCATCCCAAGATCTCTCTCCTGATCTGTCACATACAGCTCAGTACCCATCAGCCTATATCTAAAGTTTTGATTTTTTGCCCCAATGTGCATGACTTTACACTTACTGACACTGCAGCACATCTGCATTTTGTTGCCCATTCTGCCAGTCTGGAGAGATCCTTCTGGAGCTCCTCACAATCACTTCTGGTCTCCACCACTCGGAAATGTTTGGTGTTGTCTGCAAACTTTGCCACCTCACTGCTCAACCCTGTCTCCAGGTCATTTATGAAGAGGTTGAAAAACACCGGTCCCAGGACAGATCCTTGGGGCACACCGCTTTTCACTTCTCTCCATTGTGAAGATTGCCCATTGACACCCACTCTCTGTTTCCTGGCCTTCAACCAGTTCCCAATCCATGAGAGGACCTGTCCTCTAATTCCCTGACTGTGGAGTTTTTTCAGTAGCCTTTGGTGAGGGACCTTGTCGAACGCCTTCTGAAAGTCCAGATATATAATGTCCATGGGTTCTCTCGCATCCACATGCCTTTTGACCTTTTCAGAGAATTCTAAAAGGTTTGTGAGGCAAGACTTACCCTTACAGAAGCCATGCTGATTCTCCCTCAGCAAGGCCTGTTCATCTATGTTTTTTGAGATCCTATCTTTGATGAGGCATTCCACCATCTTACCCGGTATAGATGTTAGGTTGACCGGCCTATAGTTTCCCGGGTCCCCCCTCTTTCCCTTTTTAAAGATAGGCGTGACATTTGCTGTCCTCCAATCTTCTGGCACCATTGCCAATACATTCATCTGCTTGGAGGCAGGGACTTCTTTCTCAGGTGTTTTTGGGGGCTGCATTCATTGGATCAGGATTATTCTGGTGTCATTGAATTCCTGTCAGCCTGCCCTTTTTGACAGACTAAGGCAGGTTTGCCTACTCATGAGTAAACGTGCGATACAGCTCACTTTCACTTTCCATAGGGATCCATGCATTTTTTGTTCTCCAGTTTTTTGGCCATAACTTTTGATAGAAAGGAGATATTTCACTCTGGTGTTTTGCATTGCATTCCGCTCGAAATTCCACATCCAACGGTATATAATATGATGGGGTTACTCCTAACCACGTGATTTTAGCATGTCACCCCCTAGCGTGCGTCACCCCCCGTGTGTGTCACCCGGTGCTGCCCGCACCCCCCGCGCCCCCTTAGCGACACCACTGGTCCCTTAGGAGTCTTTGCCTTGCTTCTTCCCCTGTGGAGCCCTTCACTTTCTAGAAGAATCGCACCAAACCAAAATTGGCCTGTGCAAGAACTTGTTCATTTCTTGCCTTTTGCATCAAAATACTGCTATATTGCATCAATTACATAAGATCCTGTAGTTCCTTGATTTTCTTTTCAGCTCAGAACCTTTATCCTCCCAACATTCTGTTACTCGTCCTAATCTAACAGATCCACCACTCTGCCTTATCTCTCCAGGAGAGTCTCTCTGCTTCCCTGCCCCTGAAACTCTGCCTTTAGGTGTCTGACTGCTGTCCTGCAGCATTTATAAGGCTGTTGGAATCACAAAGCAAAATGTTATGTCTGCAGAAGCTGGATGGTGAGAAATGCTGACACCTGACTGGACCCCTGGGACTCAACCTGTTTTAGTTCTGATTAACAGCTCTTCTTGCACACTAGGTTTTGGTAATGTACTTCATCATTTAGACGGTTCCTTACTCTTCTGATTGCAGTTACTCGCTATTTGAGTCCATGTAACAGAACTACCCTCATACTGCAAACCTACATGCATTTACCTGGGATTTAGTCCCCCTGAGGTCACTGGGACTGCCTTCTGAGCAGACGTGCCTAAACTTGCATTGACAGTGAGACTGGGAAAAGATATTCCAGACCAGACATAACACAGCAGCAATGAGCACCAGCTCAGTGCTGAACACCACTTTTTTTTGGAATGGGGTGATTCGATCACTTGGGGAGGGGCTCAGCATGTCCTTTGACCATGAGAGATGAGTAATCCTAATGGCTATTTAACTAATGAGTAAACCGAGGCAGTGCCAAATGACATAATTTTTGGGAAATATAATTATACTTAGTACTAATATAGGGCTTCTTGATGTAGAACAGTGCAGATATACTGAGGTAATTCTTATAACTACCCAAAGTAACATTATCTAGTTATCCCTGCTGGGGAGCTGTGACTAAGAAGTGGCTTGTCTAAGGCCAATGGGTGGTGATGGGATACCGGACAGCCTGGGAGAGGTAAACAAAATATTTTTACTCATCTCACTCTAGAAGCTGCTAAGAGGGCATGAAGCAAGATGCCTGACTTGCCCCCCCTTCCTAAATTTTCCTACATACCAGATGTTGCTACAATTTTAAAACAAGTTTTTGATTGACAGTTTTAACTTAGCACAAGCAAGACTGAAACTAAATGAAAACATTTATCAGAATGGGATAATTTCCTTACTTTGAGTAGTGCTATTGACTTTCTTTCCTTCTACCTCAGCAAAGTCCTCCTCGTTTGCTTTTTCTTCTTCCAATAGTGCAGCTGCATCCAAGGACTGGCTTTCACTCTCTCCCTTGTTATTAGGTGCTGATTTTGAAACAAGCCCAGGTGAAAGAAACTTCCCTTGCCTTTTAAAATTTCTCTCTCGCTCCTGTGCTCCAGACTTATATTTGTACTCCATAGAGCTAATTTCACCTTCAAACAATGCCAAAACACATGTAGGCTTGATCCAATGCTATGTGTTCTAGACACGCACTAAACTGGAAGAAGGGATGGAGCTGACTATTGGGACTTGGGAATTCTGTGAACTGAACTGGGTGACCTACTGCTGAGGTCTAGTAGTTCTGGTCTGGAGGTATTTCTCATTCTCATGTTTTTCTCACCTTCTCATGTTTGAATTGTACTAATTTATGTTGGTGCTTATGGAGAAGTCCTGGGCTGCATTTCCACTACGGCTTTAATTCGCTTTCAATGCACTTCTATTCCCCCAAGCATTCTGGGGGAGACTGTAGTTTGATAAAGAATCTGAGACCTGTTAGAGCTATCCTTAACAACCTAGATTCTCCAGAAGACATTGAGATAATAAAAGTGCGCTGAATGTGGATTAAAGTGTAGTGAGTTTGAGGTACCCACATTTTGTAATAAATTTGTTTTGTACTATACAGTTTGTTTTGTCATAGTCTGGGCAACCTGGAAGCCTGGACCCTGGGGATTTTGCTCCCCTGGCCCCCCCAGCCTGCTCTGTAGGCTGACTGGCCATCAATGGGTCTTCTTGCATGTAAACCAGCTATTTTGCTGGCTTAAATCTGAGGAGAGGGAGGGTGTGTCAGGCTGGGAAAATGGAGTCAGGATCCTGGCATGCGTTGCTGCCAAGATCCCTCTCACTACTCAACCACCATCTGCCTAGCCTGCTCCCCACCTCAAACCTTCCCCAAATCACCCACAACTGTCTCCATTGCTATCTTTCCTGCACCAGCATGGCTGAAGCCATTGGCCATGCAAGGAGCTGCCAACCATTTGCACTGGTGCCCTTACAGTGCACAGCAGTGGTGTACTATTTATGACAAATGTAAGAGGGCTTATGGCAGCAGATTGGGAGATCCACTGCCTTAAGTCCTCAACAAGATAGGGCTTCCTGTCTCAATCACATCCCCCCTCAATTGTCTGTTTTTGAACCTAAAAAGTCCCAAATCTTTGTAGGGAACATGCTGCACCTCAGAATTCCAGACGCAGGGGGCACCAGGATGCAGGGTTGTGTCTTGCTGTCTTGTGTGCTCCCTGAAGCATTTGGTGGGCCACTGTGAGATACAGGAAGCTGGACTAGATGGGCCTTTAGCCTGATCCAGTGGGGCTCTTCTTATGTTCTTATGATCAATTTGGTTGTCTTCTTCTGCATGTTTCCTGGCTGTACAATATCCGTTTTGAGATGGGGTAACTTGAAGCGCCCACAGTATTTGAAGTGCAGCTGCAACATTGATTTCTATAAGGCTTTATGATATCAGCAGCTTTATTTTCAGTCTCTGGCACAGAATTCACCTTTTGATTTTTAGATATTTTCATCTAAAAGCATCAATGATGGCAGCACAGCTGCTCTTCTCGTAGACAAATCCTGTATATGGTGTCTGGATGATAAATGATAAACTGATCAGCCATTAATGTAACTACTTAATGTGCCTTAATGTATCTGCTGTTGTCAAGCAGCCATGAAGGGCTCTTTTACTATAGGGGCTCTAGATTAAGAAGTTGTTTTTAGTGAGATTTAGGGCGCAATCCTAACCTGCGCTGGAGCAGGCAAGCCAGGAGGCTTGCGCTGCATCCAACGCGGAATTGCAGTGAGCAGCGGCTCAACCACGGGCAAGGGGAAACTCTTCCCCTTACCCGTGGGTAAGGGCTGCGTGCCCCTATGAGTCTCCTTGGACCTGACCACCTCCGGAGGTGGCGCAAGTCCGAGGAGAGCGGACTGGCTTAGAGCTGCTCTGCTCGCCCTGGGGACGGGGGTTGGGATCTGGCATAACCGCCGGGTCCCAGCCCAGCCCCGGCTCCCTGCGTGCCCACCCCCGGGCCCACCCTCCCCCTGCCCTCCCCGCACCCTCCCCCCACCCAGTAATGCCCCCTCCTGCCCCCTCCCCACTGCCCACGCCTACCGTTGTTGTTTATGTTGGAGTGCTTGCGCTGACACAAGTGGCAGCGTGGGAGCCGTGGCGGAGGCTTCTGCCTCCGTCTGCGCATCGGCACATCTGAATGACCTGATGCAGCTCCTGCCTAAGGTGGCGCAAACGTACTTTACAGTATGTTTGCCACCCTCCAGGGTCACCTATACCGGCATAACTGCCGGTTAGGATTGCGCACTTAGATGCATCTATCTGGCAGTGTTGTATTGTTTAGTGTCTATAAGCACAGGACTTCCCAACACCAGTTGCTAACTGCTACTTTGGCGACTGCATTGGCTGCTCATTTGTTTCCAGGCTCAATTCAAGGTGCTGGTTTTGACCTTTAAAGCCCTTCACAGTTTGGGGCCAGTTTATCTGAGGACCGCCTTCTCCAATATGTTCTGACCTGTCCTCTTAGGTCATCTGAGGGGGCTTTCCTGCAAGTGCTGCCTTTCTCCCAAGTTAGGGGGATGTCAGTATGGGGGACAGCCTTCTCAGTAGTGGCATCATAGTTATGGAACCCCTTACTGGGGGAAAAGATCTACCCTCTCCCTCATGGCATGTCAGCGAGAGCTTAAAACATTTTTGTTTTGTTTTGCTTTTGGAATGTGCCTCAATAGCAGTTCCTTGAGTAGTTTTGCCCTCCTCCATATTTTCCCCACTGTATTTCCTTTTTCTATTCTTGTATTGTATTTTCTATTTTTTTTACTCTATTTTATTTTTATTTTTATTTATTTATTTATTTATTTATTTTAATCTATAAATTGTAAACTGCCTTGGGTTATCTGCTTTCTGGGGAGCAAAGGTGGGATAGAAATCTTTTAAATAAATAAGCAAGCAAGCTTAGCTAGCAAGCTAAGATTATGGTTGTTCTTATTTCCAGACCTTCTTATCTTTTAGGTCAGTTTCAACATTCGTCAATAGGTAATTACTTGAAAAAAAATAACTTACGGAACAATGGCTGAAGAGTGTGTGCCCCCCTTTGCCTCTATCTCGCTCTCTTTCTTTCTCAGGGAAGAGAAACGTAAACTCAAAACTTCCTAACTCATGGTCATAAGAGTCAAATAAAGCCTGCTGGCTACAGTGACAGAGACCAGCATTTCAAAATTCAGCCATCTCCCAAGATTTATGATAATCCTGACAGTGTCTAGGTAGGGAGGGGGTCCTTCTTTGTCCCCCTTGGGAATCTTGCTGTCAGTGAGAAAGCAGCATTTTTCTGGCCAGTTAAAAATGCTTTCCCCAGAGAGGCCTGTATACAGCTGCAAGGAGAGGTGTGGGATGGGAAGGTGTATTGTTGTTTCCAAGAGACTTGCACATAATTAGCTTCTCGGGATGTGCCTTTTGCTGTCTTTTAGCCATTTCTCTGCTCTGCAAAAGGTCAGGACTTGCAGTTTCCCAGGTGCCAGTAAATTCAGAAACACCTCCCTCTCATTTTTCTTCTTCCCTGTTGGGGTCACAGCTGCTGACACAATACTATTCAGATTCAAGAGGGGTTATTAGTGTCTCAGGGGCAAGGGCTCCACCTGTACTGTCCCCACAGAATGTCCTATAGGTGTTCATTCTTTTTCTTTCTTTCTTTCTTTTTTTAAAAGCATAGATGCATACTTGAAGTCAGCAGGCCAATATGATTGCTGGTAAGTTCCTGTGGTCAGCCTATCTGCTTTCTTCTTTTGGAACACTGAGGTCCAGATTAGGGATGTCAGCTCTTTTACTAGCCTTGTTCCTGTGCCATGAACAGCAGCATGATATTTAGAAGGTAACTTTCTAAATATACCTGGTCTCCAGGTATAGGTAACCTTGTTTCCAGTATGGAATAAACTGATGGAGAAAAGCTTGAGCTGCTTGATTTGTGTTTCAGACTGGCATTCAAGGCGAAGGAATCAAAGGCTGGCTCTGTACTGCCCAAGCTTTTTCTTTTTTGCTATATGCAGGACAGCTCAAAGGGCACTCAAAGAATTCAGAATTCTATGTACTTATTCCGGTAGTCAACTGCATTGCGATGACAACCCTCTTTGAGTTTATTAGTGCTTTCCTGTATTGTTGCTACTGCTGCTGCAATTGATTGAGTCCTGACCTATGTAGTTACACAAGATCACTGCACGGTTGAAAGCTCCTCCAATTCCTCCTTTGTTAGTGTCTGTTTTATATTATTAATTACACATCCCCATCAGTTGGTGGATGTAATTGCAAGCCCAGTTCCTCCTCTGTCCCAGTGATTCCCTTGCAGTTCATTAAGGTCTGTTACTGCTGTTGAGCTGCTCTGTGTTGCCAACCGAGATTTAATTCCAAATGAGGTTACGAAATAATGACTTAATAGCAAATGTGCGGTAATTTATATATCAGAATTAAAGATTAAAACTTAATCTTAATTAAATCTTGGGAAAGTTCAGCAGAGCTGCCTGAATTATAAAAATAAAAAAGATGTATTGATTATTTAAGAAATTGAAATCACATTTAATAAATATGGGAGTGAGCCATTAAGGGAACGGGGAGATCAGAGAAAGTACTAAATGGTGATTAAAAGAAGATAAATATTTATTAAATGTTTGCTGTGATTTATTAAGCTGTGATGTGCTAAACAAATGTAATTTGATATCTGGATCATATCTCATTCTGATACAGCCTTCATTAAATTTGAAGTCTTGGCTTTAAATGGGTATCATATGTTCCTTTCACTTCTTAATCTCTTTGAAATATCAGTCTGATGATGCCGAAGAAGACATTTAAAGTCAGAGACTGAATCATCCTGGAGTACCAATGAGACAGAATTGCTTAGCAGGTGGGGAGGAAACTTATCCCTCTCTTATACTCTCTCCCTTATTCAATACCTGCGGAGTTGTATTCCCTAGCCTGTCATTCTGTTCAGCTCATCAGAATAGGGTAGAAAAAAGCCCAGCAACTTTGAGAAACCCTTATATAAATTAGGCACCTTTTCATTTCTGCACTCATTCATTCAGCCTTCATGTCCCATCCCCCCACAAAGTCCAGTTTTTGTATCCTTAACAACAAACTAATATGCAAGCATTAGTCCATTAGTCCAGTTTTTGTATCCTTAACAACAAACTAATATGCAAGCAATAACCAGGTGAGGAAGCTTTCCCTTTCAGTCTCCATATCAGGAAATGTCATCTGCTAGACTTCTGCATCTCAGGCTGCTATTAAAGGCTCTGTAAGCAGGGGCCAGTAAAAAAGTTGGCAGCCCTGCTTGCATTCTCTGGCTCATGTGGCTTTTCTATCTGCACTTATTGGGCCCACTAGGTGTAGCCATGGGCAGGTGTAGCAGGCACCCCTGCCCATTTAATGCCACATTGAAATCTGCATGGTTCATGCTAAGCAGACCCCCATTGTAGAAGAACTTAATAGCCATGATCCTTTTGTAACCAAAACAGAAAATTTACTATATTTTTGAATTGTGTGAGATTTTAAAGGAGCCCAGCAAAGGCATTTATGGGTCCATTCACCACACAGAAATATTAACATAAAATCAGTACAATAAAATGTTGCCTGGGCACCTTTTTAATCTGTGAAGCCTGACCCATGTGTATGTGCATGGTGCTGGAATACCTGCCAGGGGAGCATGACCCTGGCTTGAAATGTGACTTTAAAGGAGGGCTGATGGCAAGAGGACTCAGATCTTGGTGTCTGTATCATTTCCTCCTTTTGTGAATGCATGTGTATGCAGGTTTATTTTTAATCTAGTTTTCACTGGTGTAGGGGAAGCCTGAGATCAGCCTAAGGCCTCCACTGAACAAATCCCCTGAACCAATCCATCAAAGACTCTGAGAACAAGGGGAAATCACCATTGCCTGTTGGAGTTCCACTTGGAGGTTTAGGACCTTGGTTAAGTGGGATTATCGGTGGGAGAGACCAGCTCCCCCACCATAAATGAGTGAATTGATTTCATGGCCAACCAAGAGATTCACTCCTTGTCTTTAGCTCTTAGTTCAAATGGCAGAGAACTGTGATCCAGCCTCTGCCTTTGCCGCATACTGAACTCAGGAACCATTCTCTCTCTCACTCTGTTTCTCTTCTCTCCCCTTCCTTTCCCACTCCTGCTAAACTTCCAGTTCTCCAGGAAACTGGAGGAAACTAATTTCCCATGTGCTTCTCTCTTCCCTTCTTTGCTCCCTTCTGTGCTTGCGTCATCATGCATCCTTTTCCTCTTTTAAGTATTTCAGCTTGCTTTCATTTTTCTCCTGTACATAGCAACTGCTTACAGTTAGAGCCAAGCTGCATGAATGACTGACAGCCATTGAGTTGCTTTTTGTTTTGAATTCCCTTCCTTTGCACTTGTAAAATTTTCCCCACAATACATGTTTGTTGCACCTCCACCATCACCTTCCTCTTCCTTCCCCACTGAGTGATAGAGTAGTGCTATTATCCACTGCACAGGTTCCCAGCACATGAAACAGATTTCCTCTGTATGCGTATGTTAACATGTATCTGAAAAGCACATCTGGTAAGGACAATCAATATAACTGAGCTTCTAGTCCAGGGGTCATCTGGAATGACAAGTTGCACCTGCTGCGATTTTCTCTTCTGTACACTTGTTAAAGGTCCAGCATCCCTAAGTTGAAAGTTTGAGCACCCCTGTTCTAGTCTATAGTATTGTGTAACCCTGATTTATCTTGCTCCATTACCAACCTAAACTTCAGATAGTCCATTAGCTCTTGTTGAGTACTTTCCAATTACATCCTGGTTGAATTCTACTCCATGGCTTTTACTTAATTTGCTACCATTCTGAATCTTTCCCTGCCCTTGCTCTGTCCAATATCTGATGATCGAGTCCTAACAGACTGCTTTCTCCATCTGCCTCCTCAGTCAAATTCCTTCTGTGTGTTTTGCAGATATTTGTTTTGTTTTACAGTGTGCCATATATTAATGAAATTGTCTAAACTATCATCTGTAGTTGGAAGTTGTCTCAGTTCCTCCAACTGAGTTTGACAAAGAAAACAGACTGCAAGCTGGTGCGCAGTTGATGGTGCCAGCCCATATCCAAATCCTATCCACAGTTTCCTGGGAGTAAGCCCCATTGACACTAATGGGACTTACTTCTGAGTAGACATGCATTGGATTGGGCTGCCAGTCTCTCCTTCGATACGCCTTAAGTACACCTCTTTGCCAATACAGAAGCTCCTCTGGTGGTATGTCCATAGACGGTGTAAGCACCTAGTCCCAGCATTCCCAAATGTTCCCCATCTTATTCCAGCCAGTTCCAGCAAGCCTGGTTAGCCTGCATTTCAAATTAAGACCACACAATATCAAGTACTGTACTGCAGGTGTTCTTTAAACACATTTTCTGTTTTATATTTCACATGTTTGCTACCAATAATAGAGATGTTGGACTTAACAACTTACAAACAGACCCCTGAAAGCTAAACTGTTCTTAAGTAGAGGAACTTCTTTGTAAATAAATGATCACTATTTGCTCTTAAGAGAAAAAGTAAAGTGCCAAGTTGTCAAGTAGGACATTTAACAGTAGGACACTATCTGCCCACATGCCTAGGCAGTGGGTGGTCCAGTCTGCACTGATAAAGACCTCTGCAGGGCAATTTGTGATCCTTATGGAATAATTACAATATCTAGACCCACCCTTCTCACAAATTCTGTCCAGCATAATGAAATGACATTTCAGTTGTTAATCATTTTCAGGGTTTTCCCCCATGAGGGTTTTACAAGGGCTCAGGGCTGCTGTGAGCACACAAGAGGATGAGAAGAAGAGATAGAGATCCATTAATTCAGCTTTACTTCAGCAGATTGTGGAAGCAGAGGCCCCCCCCACCCCCAAGACACAGTCCCTCTCTAGCCAATCAAAAATCAAGTAATTGCATTTGGGCTAATGCAACATTAAGGCTGAGATGTTAATCATGCAGTTGTCAATACATTCATGGTTAAAGATCATGGTTATCCTGTTTTCTGGTTTTTTTAAATTTTTTTTATAAAACCTTATTTTATAGCATTAGTAGAGGATGATTACCAATTTATTCTGTATATAAATAAAGAAAAACTACTTTATGCACATTTTAAATTAAGGGGAAAGACCCAGCTTTCAGGGTCTTGGCATACTGCCTGCTTAGAAAAGCTGTGGAGGAGACAGCACCAGCTTCTCCTTAAATTATCCTGTTGAATGACCTGATTGAGCTAACTGCAGATGGCTAACAAATTTATCCCCCACTTTTGGCTGAAAAGAGAGGCCTCTTGTGCGGAGTTATTCCTGAAAATTAAATTGTACTGATTGTTACAATCTGCAAGTAGAGGGGTAATTAATTCCATTTCTCCACGATTACATTCCTTCCCTAACTAGGTTTCCCACTTCCTGGCAGTAACTCTGTAATCATGTAGAAGTGAGCCCGGTTCCTGCGCATCGTGGGCGATAGAAGCACCAGTCATTTACGGTAAAACATCTCAGGGTATGTTGTTGCTGCACCAACACTGCATTAATATGGCTTTCCTGTTTTGTGTCACCATTTTCACTTCCTTTTTAAAAGAAATAGAGGAATTGTAGGGGCAGGGTGACATTCATGCCCTCATCGGAAGGTCAGGATTGGAAGGAAATAAAAGATCAGACAGTTCTACAATTGAAAACTGTCTGCAGAAACAGGAATGCCTCCTTCGCTCAGTCATCTCATGCACACTGCCGTTCGAAACTATCCTATGGCCAGATCCCAATCTGTGCAAATAGACTTTGTTTTTAGCCTTAAAACAAAATGACTGTAGTATTTCACTGCACATCATAAGAGCTTTCAGAGGTTTTCCAGCCAAAGCCCAGTTGATAAGGGCTGAGGGCATAGACACTATAAACATGAATCAGTTTTACAAAAGCTGGAAGGTCATGGCTTCTTCCAAAGTATTCCAGGGAGGTTGTTGATAATTCCTTGTTAACAACCCCCTCACAGAACTGCATTTCCCATGGGGAGAGGGAATGACCATTAAACCATTTCTGTGGCGAGGGCAATGCTTGGAGGCTATTTTCACCTCAGGAGAATCGCTCTTGAAAAATGATTCATTTATTCTTGGGAATGATTCATGAATCATACACTTGAGAATCATTCTGTCTCCCATTAATGTCATGTTTCTCAGAAAGTGCCTCACAGGCCACCATATGTCTAACGAAGACTCTGCTACAGACCAAGCTGACACCCAATCCCTGCGCCTCTTTCCCTTCTAATGTAAACTGCAGTTTCCCTTACAGTTTTCCATGCTGTTCCCACAACCACAGGTGTCCCAATGCTAACTGTCACATTTCATTATGCCATTGGTCATCAGAGTATTTATGCATCAGGTGTCTGTGGCCCTCAGCCTATAGTTCAATACAAGCATTCCACATACAGCAGTGGCTGAGGACAATAGGGAGATATTGTAGTTGGAAGCTCTGATCACCGTATGATTTTTTTATAAAGATAGCTGATCTTTCATAGGAGCCTTGCTATGAGTACCTTACTGGGTCACATTATGGGTTGAAGTATATTAATAGAAGACTACCAGGGCAGCTCTATAATGTTCTTTTTTGTTTTGTTTTTTGTTAAGTTCTCCCTACCTCTGTAGGCAGTAAGGAACAAGTCCAGGGGGTAAAGAGAGCATCAGACAATCTGTAACTACAGAAGTCTGGATGATTCCTGTCCCCTGCCACAGCTTCTTCGGAGAGATGAGAAAGCCCTACATCCAACCCCCACACACAATATGTTGTTTAGTCAAAAATACAATGCTTAGTATTTTGCAAAGTCTGATTCCCAGATATATAGCTGGATTTTTTTCCCCCAGATGCACTCTTGGCTTGAAAATGAGTGCAACCAGTTGCAGTCCTGCAGACAATTGTCTCATAGAGTTTATAAGTCACTGACTATGGGAGAGAGCAGAGCTAAGGAGGAAAGGGTCACCTGAAGTAGAACCCTTGTCAACACTGCTAATGGATAAGTAGGATGTAAAAAAAAACAAACACAAAAACCCACCCTACAAAATGCCACCAGCTGTGACCATTGCATGCAGAGTACAGAGAGGCAACCAAGTGAGGAAATAACAAGGGGAGGATTAGCATTATTTGGGACACATTCATTCTAGGAAGAAATGAAAATCAGGTCTCTCTGCGGTCGAGGGCATCGGAACTGCTGAGATAAAAGGAGCATCATTACTTCCTAGCACCCTTGATTCTGAATCTGGGCCTGTGAGCAAGGCCCTGGGGGCTCTAATGAGATCTCATTTCTTTAAATAGTACCAACTGCAGGCTAGAGGCTGTCAAACAAAAAACAGACAAGGTTTTCGTCCTCAGACTCCAGCAGCTGAGAAGTGACCCAGCGCAGTTTCAATCGACAATTTTAATGAAAGCCAAAAGGCTGTGAAGGGCCTCTCCTTTATAATAGCCAGCCCTAAAACCGGCATCTTTTATGATGAATGGTGATAGAAAGAAGACTGAATATTCACTGAGCGCCTACTCATGAGGCTGTTTTTCCCTCTATCTAATGCTCATTATAAGATGCACAGGGTTTCAGGTTGGCCAAGGCCCCCCTCCTCCCAGAAATGGTTCTCTCCCCTTCCCACACACACATATTTGAACACTGAAGGGAGGGGGATATTTATATTGATGGGCTTTTATTGTAATGATCAGCATTGAGGTTTATTTTTGAACATTTACATAAGAACATAAGAACAGCCCCACTGGATCAGGCCATAGGCCCATCTAGTTCAGCTTCCTGTATCTCACAGCGGCCCACAAAATGCCCCAGGGAGCACACCAGACAACAAGAGACATCTCTCTATCCACTTTATCCTTCCCATGCATAATTTTGTATGTCTCAATCATGTCCCCCCTCAGGCGTCTCTTTTCTAGGCTGAAGAGGCCCAAACGCCATAGTCTTTGCTCATAAGGAAGGTGCCCCAGCCCAGTAATCATTTTATTCGCTCCTTTTTGCACCTTTTCCATTTCCACTTTTCAGCCACACTAGATGCTGTAAGGGTCTGTAAGGGCCTTTTCAGCCACACTAGATGCTGTTCCAGAACCACCATTCAGAGCGCGATACCATAGTCTTTCGAGACTGAAGGTTGCCAACAAACAAACATTTCCACTATGTCCTTTTTGAGATGTGGTGACTAGAACTGGACACAATACTCCAGGTGTGGCCTTACCATCGATTTGTACAATGGCATTATAATATTAGCCATTTTGTTCTCAATACCTCTTCTAATGATCCCAAGCATAGAATTGGCCTTCTTCACTGCCGCCGCACATTGGGTCGACACTTTCATCGACCAGTCCACCACCACCCCAAGATCTCTCTCCTGATCTGTCACAGACAGCTCAGAACCCATCAGCCTATATGTGAAGTTTTGATTTTTTGCCCCAATGTGCATGACTTTACGCTAACTTACATTGAAACGCATCTGCCATTTTGCTGCTCATTCTGGCAGTTTGGAGAGATTCTTCTGGAGCTCCTCACAATCACTTCTGGTCTTCACCACTTGGAAAAGTTTGGTGTCATCTACAAACTTAGCCACCTCACTGCTCAACCCTGTCTCCAGGTCATTTATGAAGAGGTTGAAAAGCACTGGTCCCAGGACAGATCCTTGGGACACACTGCTTTTCACTTCTCTCCATTGTGAAAATTGCCCATTGACACCCACTCTCTGTTTCCTGGTCTTCAACCAGGTCTCAATCCAGGAGAGGACCTGCCCTCTAATTCCCTGACTGTGGAGTTTTTTCAGTAGCCTTTGGTGAGGGACCTTGTCGAACACCTTCTGAAATTTCAGATATATAATGTCCATGGGTTCTCCTGCATCCACATGGCTGTTGACCTTTTTAAAGAATTCTATAAGGTTCATGAGGCAAGACTTACCCTTACAGAAGCCATGCTGATTCTCCCTCAGCAAGGCCTGTTTGTCTATGTGTTTTGAAATTCTATCTTTGATGAGGCATTCCACCATCTTACCCGGTATAGATGTTAGGCTGACCAGCCTATAGTTTCCTGGGCCCCCCTCCTTCCCTTTTTAAAAATAGGTGTGACATTTGCTATCCTCCAATCTTCTGGCACCATGGCTGTTTTGAGGGACAAGTTGCATATTTTAGTCAAGACATCAGCAACTTCATTCCTCAGTTCCTTAATAACTCTTGGGTGGATGCCATCCAGGCCCGGTGACTTATTGATCTTTAATTTATCAATGAGGTCTGAAACATCCTCTCTTTTAACCTCTATCTGACTTAATTCCTTGGTCAGGAGGGGTCGTTCAGGCAGCGGTATCTGCCCTAGGTCTTCTGCCGTGAAGACAGATGCAAAGAACTCATTTAATTTCTCTGCCATCTCTAAGTCTCCTTTTAACTCTCATTTCCCTCCCTCACCATCCAGAGGGCCAACTGCTTCTCTGGTGGGTTTCCTGCTTCTAACATATTTGAAGAAGCTTTTATTATTCCACTTAATGTTGCTGGCCATGTGTTCCTCATAGTCTCTCTTGGCCTCCCGTATCACCTTCTTACATTTCTTTTGCCACAGTTTATGTTCCTTTTTATTCTCCTCATTAGGGCAAGGCTTCCATTTACGGAAGGAAGCTTCCTTGCCCTTCACAGCCTCTCTAACTTGGCTGGTTAGCCATGCGGGCACTCTCCTGGATTTAGTGGAGCCCTTCTTCCTTTGTGGTATACACTTCCGCTGGGCCTCTATTACTGTTGTTTTAAGCAGCCTCCATGCATTCTGGAGAGATTGGACTCTCTTTACCTTCCCTTTCAACCTCCTTCTAACCAGCCTTCTCATATGAGGGAAGTCCACTCATCGGAAGTCAAGGGTTTTTGTGAGAGATTTTGTGAGAGATATTCTTCCCCCGACGTGCATGTCAAAACAGATCGCAGCATGATCACTGTTCCCCAACGGCTCAGTAACATTGACATCTCTAACCAGGTCCTGAGTACTGCACAATATAAAATCCAGAATCACCTGTCCTCTGGTGGGCTCCATGACTAGCTGCTCTAAGGCACTGTCATTTAGCATGTCAAGGAATCTGGTCTCCTTTTCATGACCGAAACACAAATTGACCCAATCAATATGAGGATAATTGAAGTCCCCCATGATTACAACCCTGTCCCTCCTTGTCACCTCCCTGATCTGTTTCCTCATTTCAAGGTCCCCTTCCGGTTTCTGGTCTGGAGGACGATAGCACGCCCCCAGTATTACATCGCTCCTGAGGCCTGTTCATTTAGCCCACAGAGATTCTATGGTGGAGTCGACCCACCTTCAATCTCTACTTTGCTGGATTCTATCCCTTCCTTAACATAAATGGCCACCCCACCTCCAACATGCCCCTCCCTGTCCCTCCTGTAGAGTTTATAGCCCGGGATTGCGGTATCCCACTGATTTTCCGCATTCCACCAGGTTTCCGTTACACCCAATATGTCAATGTTTTCCCTAGTTACCAGACATTCTAGTTCTCCCATCTTTGCTTGGAGACTTCTGGCATTTGCATAAAAGCATTTGTACATGGAATGCCCCCGGATTGGCTGCTTATTAGTTCCTTCATCCCTGCATCCTCTCGTTGTGCCAAACTGTCTATCACATCCCATCACGCTACCATTCCCAATTTCTTCTCCTACTCTGTCTTCACTTTGTTGTTCTTTAACCTTCCCATCCTTGTCCCATAGGGATGAGGAGTCCTGAACCAGATGCCCCTTGGCTTCTGTTGGTCCTCCAGGGGTAATTTTAAAAGCTGCTCTGCCACCTTTTTAATGTTATGCGCCAGCAGTCTGGTTCCATTCTGGTTCAAATGAAGCCCGTCCCTCTTGTACAGGCCTCGCTTGTCCCAAAACATTCCCCAGTGCCTAACAAATCTAAACTCCTCCTCCCTACACCACCGTCTCATCCACACATTGAGACCCCTGATCTCCACCTGCCTAGCTGGCCCTGCGTGTGGAACAGGTAGCACTTCTGAGAACGCTACCTTTGAGGTCCTGGCTTTCAGCTTTCTACCTAATAGCCTAAATTGGCCTCCAGGACCTCCTGGCTACACTTGCCCATGTCGTTGGTGCCAACATGCACCACAACCGCAACCTCCTCTCCAGCACTGTCTACCAGCCTGTCTAGACGAGAAGTGATGTCCGCAACCTTTGCACCAGGCAGGCAAATCGCCATGCAGTCCTCACATCAGTCGCAAACCCCCCCTCTATGTTTCTAATAATTGAATCCCCCACTACAAGAAGCCCCCGAACCGGCTCCCGCCGAGGAGTACCCTGAATTTTAGTTGATAATTCCCCTGATAGATACTTTTTACCCTTCCCTATCATGCCTTCCTTTAGCTTTATTTTCTTCTCAGTACAAGGAGCAAAGGCAGGCTGTGCTCTAGTGCAACCCCTCCATTGGACACAGATGTCTTCTCTGATGAAGCGGGAACGCTTCACCAGCTCACATTCCAGAGTCCACAAAAGCTATTCTGAATGAGGACTGCTGCCATTATGTGAATAAGTCATGCATGATCCTTAGGTACATTATCAGGCCCCTCGTGGAACATTTTTAGCAATGATGAAATGTTATTGTTGTCGGTGTCAGGCACTCAGTCTTTATCAGTCTCCTTTGTGACAGGCCTCAGGCAAGTCTTTGGACGTCTTCAAGGGGAGATAATCTGATCAAGGTCAAATGGATTAGGTTCCTTTCCTTTCTTTTGCCTAGTCATCCTATCCTTTGAAAAACCGACTTGAAGGAGAAGAAACCCATAAATCCTCTCTGAATCAGAGTTGATAATGTCCAGTTTTCCTTCTTCAAAAAACAAATTGTTTTTTCTAGGCAAAAGAGTAGCATTTTTAGTATATCCTTGGGAGTAGCACTAGGAGAAATAAAATTGCATTGCCATATTGCAATGTGTCTGGCTCTGGGGACATATTTTTAAGATAGCTGAAGAGACAGAAAGGTCTCCTTTTGAGATGAAGGAGGTTCCACTGTACAATGGCCAAGTGCTTTTGGGCCAGCCTCCAGCACAATGGCCAAGTGCCGCAGGCTGGAGGTTCTTTTAGGGTTGGAGAAAGGAATATGCCAGGCTAGCGGACAAAGTACTAGGATCCTTTAGTTTTTAAGATAAAGCATACAAAATAAACCAAAGAAAGACTTATGAGGTACTGGATAAATGGGCTTCTAGAGTGGCACGGTGGTATGTAGGTGGTGACAAAGGTCAAGTGTGAGAGCTGAGCTAAATTAGTTTGTGGTTATATTGGTGCTAACTGGCCAAAATAACTGGTTGTCAGCCAATAATAGATATGCCCAGGCTGTTGCCAGTGTTTTCCCCATCTTATCAGGATGTCAGGACATACACAGTCTGGTGTGCAAGAGAGAGAGAGAGAGAGAGAGAGAGAGAGAGAGAGAGAGAGAGAGAGAGAGAGAGAATGTGTTGCACCACAGGTGCAGCATAACTGGACAGGGCTGGAGGTGGTGAGGATGGCCCTGGTCATAGCATCCAATCCTTATAATATCAGCAGCATCTGAGGCTCTTGGGTTGTATCCAAGTTCTTGCTACAGCTAAGCAAAAAGCAGACAGCTTCCCAAGGTTGGAAGACCATACAAGGGCAGGTGGAGGGCAGGTGCCAAGCCTGGCCCCGGCTGTCATACCAAGAGTAGCAACAAGAGATGGGAATTAGATAATAACTATTGCTGAAATAAGGGCTGAAGATGGAAGAGCACCTGTGCACTTATGTGATTCTACAGATGAGTATTCAGGGAGGTGAGGTGGGGCAAGCTTGGTACTAGTCTTGTTAGAGTGGTCCTTTGCAGGGTGCACAGAATTTGGGGATTAAATAACTTTGAACTTTGTGCAGTGATTGCTCCAGGATTTTAAGAACCTGCAGATAGGGCACCCTCAGTTGGCTTGAAGAGAAGGGGTGTGTACACTGAGAATTATCTCATGCCATATCTGACTTTCTTGGGTGCTCTATCAACATGGGCATTGTGGCAGTATTGGAGATGGAGGCACTTCTTAGTTGTGTGGAGTCCTGCAGAATGCCCAATCTTGTCATCCTATGGAAATGGTCCTTTGGACAGGGTGTTGTCTGCTCAACCTTGTATACTGAGGTATTGGTAATACCTCAGTATACAAGTGGTAAGTGTTGGTAATATCTGATTTATTTGCAAAGTTACACTCTGTACAGATCCATAGGAGGGCTCTGAACACAGGCTTGCCCTTTGATTTCTCCAAGTCTAAAGGATGAGAGGAAGAGGGAAGACTGGAGACAAGGTTGTGCTTAAGGTAGAGCACAGCTGAATTGAGTATCCTATGTGTCCTCATTAGGATGATTATGTTCCTATCTCTTCCCTCAACCATTTTTTGAACACAACACAATCAAGAGGAAGGTGAAATGGGCAAGCTGTATAAAGAGATGGCCTATCCTGCTCTATTTGAAGGTACTCCCTTCAAATATCAAAGGGTATATCAAATATACCCTTCAAATATACACCCTCATTCAAAACACAGTGGCAGTTCCCTTATCACATGATAGGAGTGCACTAGTAATGCATCTAATTAAAATATTTGACCTCTGCTCAGCAAGAACAACATGAATTGTTCTTACATTATGGCAAATGTGGTGAAGAAGTTAGTGTGGGGCACATGTATAAAAAAGAGGCTCACCTGTCTTTCAGTGTTAATTAAAGGAAAAGACAGTGTTTGTGTAATATGGGGTCCCTATAGCTCCCAATAGCTCTTATGATTTAGACAGAAACATCCTTCTCTTCCCTATGCTATGCAATAAGATTCCAATGATTGGGAGACTAATTGTGGATGGCTACTGATTACGTGGAGTTCATGCTGTGCTCATATTCGTTCTTCATTAAATATGTTCAGGCTATGAAATGCAAAAGTTCAGTGTCTTGTCAAATTGTTATGGGAGGATGTTGGGAGTGAGGCTCTTTTTTGCAGCAGCTTTGGACATATTTGAGTGCCTGATGTCATTTAACTGCTGGTACGAGGAGAAAGACATGCAGAGTTCCAGTAGCTCCTGAATTTTTCAGCCCATTCTTTTGACATTTTATCAATTCTTCACCAGCCAACTCTTGAAAGCCTTGTGGGAAGCACACTGGGAAATGTCAGCCTGTACTGGAAAACAACAGCAACCATCCAAGACCTTAATACAGTTTGAAGCAATCACCATTCTCTATCAATTGTTCCTTCAGTTTAGTGCCTTTTCAGGGGATGTTCTCAGTGACGAAGGATGTGTCAAGAGATGTTTCTGGCACCCGGTGAGGAACAGCTCTGGGGAAATGGAGAAGCTACAACCTGATCTTATAAGAGGCTCAGATATCCTCTATGGAATATGGCAACTTGTTATCCGAAAGCCCTACTTCTTAATGTAGACCAGGAGTCTCCAAACCCTGGCCTGGGGGCCAAATGTGGCCCACAGCAAGCCTCTGTCTGACCTGCAGCCAGCCTCTGGTTCCCTGCAAGCCTTTGGCCCACTTGACTTAACATGACCAGTGCTATGCTCCGGTCATGTCCGGAAGGTGTTCTGAGGGCCTAGAAACAACACTTCCTAGTTTTCCTGAAAAATTCTAAGTAATTTTTTGTGCCCTCTGAGCAGGCTTTCGGGGGGGGGGGGGTCAGGGAGGTCTCCCTGGCATTCAGAACATGCTTCGGGTGTTTCCTGTGATGTGCTGGTTCTGAAATATTTACCGCTGTATATTTAAGTACGCTACTTCGGAGGTGGGGGAACAGGAGTCCATTTAAGTGTGTGCTTTATTTCTGTTGGTGCTTGGAGAAATCCTGAAAATTTGAGCCCATTCATTCATTTATTCATTCATCTAAATTTCTTCTCGAATGCATTAAATTTTATATTTAAAATTTTTCCCCTGGCCCTTGACACTGTGCCAGATATTTGATGTGGCCCTCTGGCCGTAAAGTTTGAAGACCCCTGATGTAGACCTAGGAAAAACTTCAGACACTGACAGTGCTATTCTATAATTTAACATCATGTTAAGGGTGTGAGGATTTATGTTCATTTCCTCTGTGGCTGTCTCCTCTTCCATTTCTTCTTGTGGACTCTCACCACTGATTACTGCGGCTGCCTTCATTGGCCACTCCTAACTCCTCGACAGCTAAGCTTTCGAATGCAGCCATCAGTCAGAATTCTTATTTCCAGAAGGGGACAGAACTTTTGACAATCCACACTTGAAATGCTTTGGGAGATGGAATGGAGTCAGCAGGAGGGCTAAAGATTCATTTGAACACAATATCTTTTAACAACAGTTCTGTTACTGGGGTACTTGCTGTTTCTATGACACCCATAAAGGAGTTCCAGTTGAGATATTCTGCTCTAAGTAAAATGACTTTGTCCTCTGATAGCCAAGAAGAAATGTAGTTTTATGGAAATTGGGGGGGGGGGGGAGATTTGAAAGCAGGGCTGATTCAAGACCTTTCTGATACCTGAGGTGGCATGCTAAATACTGTCTGTCACGCTTACCTGATAATGTGCCAGCCTCTGCTTCTCTCAATCTCCTATGTTTTAGCTCAGCACCCTCCTCCCCTCCACATTTCCTCTTCCTCTCTTTCTTCCATTTCTAATTCAGGGAGGAAAAGTGAAAAAGGAGCAGTGGAGGCAAGAAGACAGAGATGGGCACCTCCCTACATTCAGCCACACCCACATGCTACCTGAGGTGACTGCTTCAGTTGGCCTCGTGGATGGGCCAGCCTTCAGCAAAAAAATGAAGACGCGTGTCCTTTTCCCAAAACAGATCATTTAATAGCCTAACTAGCAGCCTAATCTTAGTTGAGAACTACAAGAATCAAAGATTGCAGAGGGGAAACTGTAGTTCCAAGTAGCCCTGTTTCCTTCAAGAAACGATCAAAACTTTGACTTCTCATCAATTTTCTCATGTTTTATTTTCAACTAAAATAGTTGAAAGTTTCACATTGTTTTAAAATGAAATGTTGGTGGCAAATCTAATGGAAGCCCTGCTTTAAGAAGGTCTGGGAATCATACAGTGCATCATGTATCATTATGAGGAAATAAGATATAAGATTAACTTCTCCATATAGTTTGGCGATTCTTAGGGTCCAATTCTCTCCAAGGGATATGCCTGTGGACCATCACAGTTGTCTCTCCAGTAGTCTGTGAAGCATGGTCGCCAGTGCAAAGGCCAGGAGGGCACACACCAGCAGCAGTGCTGCACAGACCACCCGTCAACACAGGTAAGGTCACAGCAGAGGCAAATTGGGAGTGTTCCCATTGTACATCAGATTGTGGGTGTATTGTAGTGGTTAAGCAACTGAGCTGCAACTCAGGATTTCCCTATGTGAATCTCACCTCTGTCATAAGCTCACTAGGTGGCCTTAGGCAAGCATCTCAGCCTCAGCATCCCCAGCTGCAATATGAGAACAATAATACTTCCTGACCTTACAAGAGTGATTTTCAATCTTTTTCATCTCATGGCACACTGACAAAGCACTAAAATGGTCAAGGCACACCATCGGCTTTTGGACAATTGACAAGGCACACCACACTGACAGCAGGGGCTCACATCTCCCAGTGGCCCTACTAACAAATGATCCTCCCCCCAAAGTCCCATGGCACACCTGCAGACCATCTGTAGCACACCAGTGTGTCATGGCACAGTGGTTGAAAATGGCTGCCTTACAGGGTTGTTGTAAGGACAACATCAAGATAATACATGTCACAAGCCCTATGCCTATTCAGAAAGCATGATATAATTGTTATTTATTGTTGAGGCTCCTAAGCACATTTTTATGATGTATAGTTTCATTGGTCCTTTCCTCATTTTGTTCATAATCTTTTGATTCCATGTTGGTTGAATGCATGTCATTATTTAGCTCCTAGGTTCAGAGCTATAAAAGGCAAGAGAAATTGCCTAATAAGAATTTCCTTGGCGCAAAGTGGGTTGGTGCCACAGAGCAGCATCTGCTTGGGGAGGAGGAAGTAGTGAGCACATTAAAAGAAAAGAAAGATAGGGGTCTACTTTACCAGTGCATCAAACAGGGCACCGTTTTCCTTTTCTTCTAGACGTGCAGGTACTGGTGCTTACAGCATAAGAAAAATTACCCTCTCTTGAGTTTCAAAACAAGGCAAAGATTGCAGCTTGACTGAATGACGATGAAGAAGCCTGGATCTATCCATTTACCTGCTGACTAATGACTTAATTTCCCATTAAGCTGTAGGGTGCTTTCTGACTGATTTAATGATAGGCTGTTAAAGGGATGATTATTATCATCACCATTGTGAACACCACCCTATCTTGCCCTGCTTGGATCTTTAAGAAAAAGAACAGCAGAGCTCAGAAGCAGATGACCCCAGTACTTGGGACTCTGGGCATCCGAGGCTGTAGGTAGAAGGAGACAACAGAGGTATTGCTTCAGCTTTGACTGACCCCTCTCAGGATGAAGGTTTCACAGTTTCAATAACTGTATTTATTTAGTCAATTTCTACCCTGCCTTCTCTCCCCCCCAAAAAGGTGTGCTCTACCTGCTTACAAAACAATAAATACAAAATACATATTAGAAACAAGATACACGAACAATACAAGTATAGATCGTATAAAATAATACAAAATCAGCTGTGCCCAAACAGCCACTAAGAGAACAAGCAGCAGCCTAAAAATATAAAACAGCAGGAATCACCATATAGAACAGCAGTAGCTACAAATGAAGACACAAGCACAGCAAGGTAGGGATTGTGTGCGGCCACCTCCATCCTGAGTTTTGAGCAACTTCTTTTGAGGAAAGATTCAGTACTTTATAGGAATCCTATGAAACGGTTGCAGCTTCCAGAGGGGTGGCTGCCTTAGTGTGTGGCAGGGAAAAACAACAACAAAAAAGTGACTTGTAGTAGCTTGAAGATGAACCAATTTATTTCAGCAGCAGCTTTCATGGATTGAGGTGCATCTGAAACTTTACAAGTGGATGTTGTAGTCCACAAAGGTATTGATTGATTGAGTGTATTGATTGAGTCATACAAAGGTATGAATTGGTCTGTCTTTAAGGTGCTACTAGACACATTTGTACAATTGTACAATTTGTACAATTGAATTGTGCATGCACACAATGGCATGTTTTCAAATTAGACCAGGATATGTTTTCATATTAGACCCAATTGAAAACATTTTTTTTAGGGTCCCAGGTTTACGACCAAGGTCTTTAGAATCTCATAGCGCAATCCTATCCTGCCCTAGAACAGGCAGGCCATGAGGCCTACACTGCATCCAGCACAAGATAGGGGTCTGCAGTGGCTCAGCCAGAAGCAAGGGGAAACTCTTCCCCTTACTCCCAGGTAAGCTACTGCAGCCCCAGTGGTTCTCCTCGGACTTGCGCCACCTCTGGAGGTGGCATAAGTCTGAGAAGAGAGGAGTGCACTGCTTAGGGGCTTGGATCTGCCATATCTGCCGGGTCCCAGCCCTGCCTCCTGCTCCCCACCTGCCCGCCCCTGGGACCACCCTCTGTCCACCCTCCCCCACCCCAGAATGCCTCCCTCCCACCTCCTCCCTGTCCCCGCCCTCCCCAGACCCCTGCAATGGCCAAGTTCGGCCGACGCAACCTCTGTGCTCCAGGGCACCTTTGTGTGCTGGCACAGCTTGTTCCTGAGGAGGCACAAACATGCTTTATGGCACATTTGCAACTCTCCTGGGCTAGTGCAAGGGACTTATGCCGGCCCAAGGACACTTTAGGATTGTGCCCTTAGAGATAGAAATAAACTTTGTTATCTACTTTACGTATCAAAGGTAGAATGGAAAGTCATGAAAATGTGTGCTTAAAAAGTGCATGTGAGTTCATGGACCAAATGGATTTAAGCACGTTGTAATATAAAATTGCATGCATATAAATCTACAACTAAAAAAACCAAAATGTGTAGATTACCTTTGAAAAGTAAATAGTTACAAGACCATTCGTTTTAATCATGTTAAATAATTTAGTAAAAATATTAATTTTGTTTTCTGTTTAGAAAAAAAAATTCAAAATATGTCCATTGCAATGTGATGTTGTGTGTATTTGACAAGACTATCCTACCTTTAGGCATGGGGCCCAATTGGTCCAATTGGCTTAAAGCCAGCCCTGGAACAGATGGAAAGGAGGGTGAGGCTTGGAGACAGATGAAAGAGAAGATAGATGGGAAAAGGGGAGAGAAGGAGAAGGCAAACAGAGAGTAGGCAAGTGGAAGAAGTGCTGGGAAGCACAGAGGTCAAACAGCAAGGAGCAGGTAGAAACAAGAAGGAGCAGTAGGTCCACAGAGACAATGGTTGGTGAGTTGGAGAAGGACAGAAACTGGGGGCAGGATGGGAAGACAGTAGGGGACAACTCAAAGGCTGGAGGGCTCCTTAATTTTATATCAGTTCATACTTTCTGTCCCTATTCCCCCTTCCCCGCCCCAAGGATCAGAACTCCCATTCATACAGGTCTTCTCAGTGTAAAAAATGTAAGAATTCCAACATTTGGTGTGCATTCTGAGTACATCCAAATTTGGTGGGTATTCATATCCCAAAGGTTTTGATGCAGGGCTGAATCTTTTTGTTGTTCTCAAAAGATATTTTGGCCTCACTGTAATAGAGATTTTTTTTTTAAATCTCCCTGAGTCCTGGGCTACGTAATTTATTAAGATAGTCTGAAGTCACAAAGCCTATTATAATATGTCCAGATAAATTTTGGTGGTTGTTGTTGTGGAGCTGCAGCAATGGAAAATCCTCCCTGGGGAGATGCAACAGGTTCCTGTTCTTCCTATGCTCTGGCCAGCTCTGAAAACCCTTTCATTTTTACAGGCTTTGCTTTTCCCCCCCAGCTAGTTTGAGTGTTGATGATTGCTTGATTATTGCCTTTTTAGACTTCTTACTGCCTTAGTATTGTTTGGACTTTTGTATGCTACTTTGAGTCCTGCACAAAGGCTGCACATTCCCTATGGTACAGCTATGCTGGGGTTTGGTGGGAGCCATTCTGCTTGCTTCTCTGGCAGCTGGCTCCCTAACAAAACACTTGGCCATGGTAACTATTTTTCTGATTGATTGACAACCCTACCCTGATTTGCAACTACTATTTATTTTGAATTGAGCCAGGGCTGGACTGCTCACTGACTCCTGACTCCTCTTACCAACTCTATAACCCTGGGACACAGGCAAACTCCTTCGTCTCCTGAGAGAAAAGCAAAGCAGGCTTTGGAAGGTCTTTCCCTTCATTATCCCCTTTTGTTGCTCACTCCCCTATGCTGGTTCCCCACTGGTTGCATCACAGACGAGGCCTCATCATTTGTCATACTGGAGATACGGCTTGGCATTTTGTGAAAATTTCCATGGCATTCCCTTCTATTCAGCCTTGCTATATCTCTCCCTAGCCCTTGATTCTGATGCAGTTTCATTGCCAGCCCTGGCCCATCCATGAGGCCAACTGAAGCAGTTGCATAAGGCAGCAGATTGATGGGGGTCCCACTTTTGCCCCCCCTCATTTGCTTCCACTGGAAGGAGCAGAGACTGGCAAATCACCTGCTAAGAGGAGGGGCAGCATTTGGTACACTGCCTCAGGCACCATCAAGTCTCAGGCTAGTCCCATCCACTGCCATCTCACAGCAGAAAATTCATTTCATGAAGTGTCCTTCCTTTCCTTGTTTCAGATATTGCTCATTCCCTACTGGGCTTTATTTCCACTTACAGCTAGTAGAAACCACACTCTATATACAAAGTGTGCTTCACCTAAAGTTTTCATATTATTAACTGAATAGACATGATCAATTATTTCCTTAAAGTTTTTAGTGTCCCCAACTTCCTGCAACCAATGTTTAAACTACGATTAGTGTCTATGAATGATCCACTTTTGTTAAATGTTACATCATGGAATGGATTCTGAATATGGTAATGCAGAGAGTATGGCAAACCTCATTATATTGCAGTTGCTCTTAGTGCTTACCCAGCATCCTGGGTAAGACATTGGACCTATGGAAGTACATCTCTAGAAATAGCTAGTGCAATTCTTGTTCCCTTTCTCCTCCAATTCTTCAAGGTTTTGGGATCTTCCATGTAGCATTTTTTCACATGCAGGGGTATAACGGGGGGCAAGGGGGACAAATGCCCCAGGTGCCAGGCTGGGGGGGTGCCACCATGCTGCCACCCATGCCCTACAGCACTCCCCCCCACGCCACTTAGGCACTCAGTCTTTCGCCCAGTGGTGCCTCCCCAACCCTCCAAAGGCCTTGTAAAAGCCTCAGACCACCAAAAAACATCACTGGGGAGACTTCCCGAGCCCTCAGAAGGCCTTATAAGCACATAAAAGTGTCACTTCGAGTTTTCTCTGTGAAATCAAACATGATGTTTTTTGGCCCTCTGAGCAGTTACAAGGCCTTTGGCGGGTCGGGCTGTGTGTGTGCATGGCCTTCCTGAACCTTCAGAAGGGAGGCAGGGGAAGGCAGCCCTGCTGGTGGGAGGGCGGCAGCCTATGGTCGTGGCAGTACCAGGGCTAGGACAGCTACTGTTCTCATGTGCAGGAAAAGAGTTGCATGAAGTAGGTTTCCCTTTACCTGTGCGACTAAAGAGCAAGAATCTCCATTCAGATATTGCACTAGATTTATGAAAAGTGCTCATTTGTGAAATAAGCAAACAAAACAAAACACAATTGCTTGATTCATGGAATGAGCAATGTTATTTACTTAATTTGTAAATTAAGCAAATTTCCTTTCCAGTTAATAAAATCAGCAGTGCCGCTACCAAAGTCATGAAGCTGACAATGTCTCTGTGTGATTCAGGAAAGAGGTGGTGCCTTTGCCCAGTTCATAAATTAAGCAAAGTTGCCCAGCATATAAATAAAAGCGTAACACATTCTGCATAATTCACAAAAGGCTTCAAGGCTCTGCTATGATTCAGAGGAAGAAATCATTTTCCACAGCATATATTTTTATTAAGACCATTGAAAAGTACAGTCATCAATATTTTGGGCAACCAAAAGGTTACATCTTGACACACACAAATGCTTAATAATGGTGATATTGACACTAGTTTAAAAATCAGCAAAAACAAAAAAAATGCTATAGCATTGGGACAAACAGCCTCTGTACTTACTGTGATAAGTGGTAAACAAGGTACTGTTTATAATTTTAATAGCATTTCTAAGCCAGGAAGTGTGCATTGTAGGTGGTAAATGGACCATTGCCAATATCTTCAGCAATCTGTGACTTACCCTGATAAAGCATTTCATTAGGTGTGCATTAGCTCCGGTGCACCCACAGAGCTGCAAGAGCTTCCTCTTCACTTCAGTAGAAGGTCTATTCTATATATGCAAAAGAATGTGCATACAGAGATGAATGGAAGGATCCACTCACACAGAAGACCTGTGTGCTCATTGAAATGAAAGTTCATCAGAACGCACCCAGAAATCTAAAATGGGAGTAGCTTTTGGAGTGATTACACCCATAATCTGTGCCAACACCAAGTTGTGGGTGGGGGTAGGGGGCTTGGGTAAAGCCCCAAAACAGATCCTCCAGGACCCCCTTCACCCATCCTTTGATGCTACTCTACATTGGGAGTGACCATTGCCACTAGTACCAATAATACCTTCTGAGTGTGCCGAGAGCTTCACACGTATTACCTGGATGCTGCTCTTACAATAACCATGGAAAATAAGTATTATTATCTCCATATTGCACCTGGGGCTGAAAGGAAATGCCTTGCCTATGGCCACCTGGTGAGTTCATGGTAGAAGCCAGATTCAAGTCAGCAAAACCTTGAGTTTCAGCTCAATCTCTTAGCCATGATGCTACACCAACTCTGACACTGAAGGTTCAGCAGTGAACCCAGTCTGATTGGGCATGACCCTCATTCAGTGCTTGACCTGGCTGAACTGTGTTGCCCCCCCCCCCCAATTCAAGTACTTAACACACTGGTGGTCAAGATCAGAATTTGCTACATTCAAGAAATCAACCAAAGGCACCTGTTCCCCTCCTCTTTTGCTAGCTACACAAATTGGGCAGAACCCTTGCTTAGTGAGGCTTTCTTTCTGAGACTATTTGAGCTACTTACTTGGATCTTTAACAAACTTGGGTGGGACAAGTTCAAATACCTTCCTACCGTAATGAATGATATTTTCATTCAACAATTGCAACCCAGAACACAGACCTAGTCGGAAAATCCTCAGTCACCCTTGGATGGGAGGAACCCTCCCACCATCCCAAGGAAGAGGAGATGTATGGAGATGGTAACTCCCTAGTGAGAGGGACAGGAGGAGCATGTGTAAAAAGAATCTAGGGATCTTTCTGCAATGTGATGCAGCTTCCCCCCAAAGTAAACGCAATAATGTGCTGCAATAACAGAAGCATGGAGTTCAGATCACAGGTAGTAACAGTTCCGCTCTATTCTACCCTAGTAAGACCTGTTCTGAAATACTATATGTTGTACTAGTTGCCTGCACTGAGCAGGATGTCGGACTAGATGACCTCCAACTATAGCATTGTATCATTTTATGAAATTACATCAGAGATCAACTTTGTCTCGAAAATTCAGTTTAAACAATGCAGATGAGGAAATCACAATGAGAAAAGGTAGGACAAAAAGCACAGAAAGATAAAAGAAGAACGAAAGGTTCTGGGGAAAAAAACCAGAACTGTTCCTTCCGAGGCAACCCAGACACAGAGCTTTGAATAATGCATGTTCCATAAATCTCAGAGTCCCCGCTTGCCACATTTTAGAACCAGGAGCAAAAATAATAGCTACTGTCCAAACTTATCACCAATAATAAATTGCAGGGCTCTTGTGCGTGGCAGCGATTAATGCAAAACGCAACCCAAAACACATAACTAAATAAATAGATAGTTTGACTTTCCTGTGGGTTATCACTTTCTTTCTCCCAGCCTCACACTGGTTGTTTTTTTCTTCCATGGAAAAAAGTATCTTGAATAAAAACTGAGCACTCCAGCCTACCTCCGGGTGAAAGGCATGTGAGCTAATCCCACAATTGCCACTTCTGTTGTGGCTCCCAGCTTGCATGTGCAGCAAATGCCATAAAGAGAACAAGAGTGCTTACACAGCACTGTGAACCCACTGAAATATGACATTGTAGTGGCCCGGGAAGCCATCAGCGTATGATCTCTGCTGCAGACAAATGACTTTCCGGCTGCCTCAGATTTACCTGTACCTATTTGCTGTCTTGCTCATAGGATACAGACCTGAGCTGTTCCCTTTAACACCCACATCCCAATGCCCTGCATACAGCCTCAAGTCATTGTTTTGAATAGTGATGTCATAGCTCCTTTGCCTTGCCCTACCTCAGTTTCCTCCACTTCCACTCCCCCAGCAGCCTCTGTACAGGAAGCAGGAAGAAACTGCTGGCAGGCTGGTCAATAACTCCTACTTAGTGTCTTGACTTACTTACTGAGTTGTTTCTCCTGCCCCGTCCCATTTGTCTGTGTGCAATGAGCTTTCTTCTAGGTCCAACTGAACTTCTCATTTTGTTACTTGTTCCTTCACCCTTCTCCTCCTCCTAGAAATATGCACTAGGTTTTGCCTGGTCAATTAAGGTCTTTTCCAGGTGATAGAATTGTATATATTGTACTGTTAGTACTAAGGTAGCATGACTGCAGTCTGGCCCAATGGTGAGAAGGTGATACTTTCCCATCTGTTTCCTATGCATGGATATTGTAAGGAATTGGTGTCTTGCTACAACTCCTCCACACTGGGCCTCATGCCCGCTTAAGGCTGATTAGTTTCCCTTTGTTGTCTCACCAGTACAGCAAGCAAAAGTCAGAGTCAGTTCCCAGTCCAATCAACTAAAGTTGTAAATCAGAGTCCAGAGCCAGTAAGCCAAGTCACAGTCCAAGGTCAGTTTGTCAGTCAGTCAAATCAGTCAGAGTATCCAAGTCACAGTCCAAGGTCAGATTCCAAAGTCAGTCTCCTCTCCAACCTACACTCCTTCTACAATCCACCAACCCTTCCTGCCTCAGGGGCTCCTTATATCCCTGAGGGCCCTATTGCCTTCAAGTGGCTGCAGCTGTGCAGCACACTCTGCTGGATGCCCAGGCCTTATCCTTAAAGGGGCCACTGCTGACACCACATCTACCTCCTTGCCAGATCTTCCGCAATTCCAATACAATTGGCGCACTTCAGGGTGTCTAGATGTCAGGGCCAGGTGCCTTACATCTTTGGCTGCAACACTGTGACTCACCAGCAAACCCACCTGACATCGCAATGGAAAGATATCATCTAGGCCAGTGATTTTCAACCTTTTTCAGCTCGCGGCACACTGACAAGAAACTAAAATTGTCAAGGTACACTACCAGTTTTTTACTTACATTAAATTACTACATTACAGTTCATCTTGAATTAATAAAATTAAGACAATTAAATCATTCCATGACAAAAAAAAAAATTGACAAGAAGCATGAGGAGGGAAGTATATGTGGTTTCTGAAAAGGAGGAAAAATTCTATGTCCAAATTCTTATCAGAAGTATCAGAAAGTGTTGGCAAAGACAGGGCAGGTTGATCACATAGTGGAGAATGTGGGTGAGGGGCAGTGAGGAGACATGATTGAAACAAGTGCAGGATTAAACTGGGGGTGGGGGAGAGAGAGAGAGAGAATGTGAGGCAGTGATTCTGTATGTTTGGAAGGTGCTGACAAGTGAGGGGAGGGACAGTAAGAGAGTTGCTAACTGTAATTGTGAGATTTGGGGGTGGTGGTGGAAATATTCCTGGGGAAGGGGGTGGGGTGGGGTGGGGGAGAAGAGGAGAGAGAAGTTCCTGCTTGTGTATTTGAGAAAAAAGAGTACAACCAAAAGCCCAATCCTATGCATGCCTGCTCAGAAGTAAACCTCATTATAGTCAATGGGGCTTACTCCCAGGAAAGTGTGGATGGGATAACACCCCCAGAGCCCAATCTTATGCATGCCTGCTCAGAAGTAAGCCCCATTATAGTCAATTACTCCCAGGAATGTGTGGATAGGATTGTGGCCCAGCGCCCTTCCTCTAAAAGCCCCAAAGTGCAGGGTGGGCCACTTTGGGGAGTTGCAGGTGAACTGGTAAGGAAAAGGGACTTTCAGGGACCCTGAAACCTTAGGTTAGGGGCCTCAGCAGACTCACTCGCTATGTACCTGCTTGCCTGCTTCTGGCTCCCTCTTCTCACTCACTCTGCAGCTCCCACCTCCTGGCTCCTCTTCTTGACCAATCAGCATGCAGACAGGCAACAACTGCCTTCTTGCCCAACCCTATGCATGTCTATGCAGAAATAAGCCCCATTGTAGCCAATGGGGCTTACTCCCAGGAAAGTGAGGATCAGGTTGCAGCCTGAGTCGTGCTCAGTAGCAGGAGCAAGCTCCAAGCAGACTCTTCAGCTGCTGCCTGTGACCAGCCCCTTCCCTGGCTGCTCCCTAACTTGTGCTGCCTGCTGCGGGAGGCTCAAAGCAGCTGCTTCTCCTGCACGTGGGCACACAGCTACTGCCTGCCTCCTCTGATCCTGCGACACACCTGAGGCAGCCTCACGGCACACCGGTGTGCCGCATCACGGCGGTTGAAAACTGCTGATCTAGGCTCTGGTTAAATGACATCAAGACCCACAGGCCAAACTTGGCTTGCCTAGGCCAATAAAGCCTTGGTACAGAGCTGATCCATTAGTCCAAACAACTCATCATGTTAAGTAGCAGCAGCAGCAGAACTCTCCCCTCTGTTGCCAATGACCTCACTTTCCAAAACATGCACAGTCTCTCCTAACTCTGCCTTAGTTCCTTAGGTGACAGTCCTGATAGTCAGCCAGGACCTCACTCCTTCTCCAGAATCTCTCCCACCAATGACCTAAGCAGCTCAGATCCTGCTATACTTTTGTTCCTGAAGAACCTCTCTAACTGGGGTGCAATTAAGCTTTTGTTCCCTCATGGGAGGACATGCCTTAACTCAATCAAGCCCAGGAAACTCCTGGCTGCACACCCTGGAAATGTTCCACATATTGTTATTCACTTAGGAACGTCTTTGTATTCATTGTCCAAAGTCTATAACTACCCCTGCTACAGGAACAGAATTTTGGTGTTTTCTTCCCCTCTGAAGGCATTCATGTTGTCTATTTTGGTAAACTCTCTCTCCAATTAGAGGCTTTCATTCTATTTGTTTCTGGTAAGGTGCTTCCCACTTGGAGAACCTCTTGCCTGACCTTATCGCTGGAGGACCAAGGGGCACCTTTCTGGTGGCATTTTTACTTTTTCCTCAGGATTCAAAACCATGCAACTCAGTCTCACTTCATAGGTGGACATGGTGCCCCAGACTACCCTGCAGATCAAGGCTATGTAATTTATCTTTTCCTCTGACCCTCAATTCCTTGCTGTCTGTTTTAAACATTCTAATTTTCTCCTTCTCTCCCATTGGGTCATCTCTGGTGGAGAAAACTCAGCCCAGCTGGCAGTCAAACTCTTGCCCTGTCCCTTTCCATCTTTCACGTAACCTGCTGCCTATCCACACGGAGCTATTTACAAGCAGTGGTGGGCCTGTCAGGAGCAGGGGACAAAAGCCCCAGGTGCCACACCTGTCGTGCCCCCACCGCTGCTGCCACTGGCCGCTGCGCTGCAGTGTGCCGTGACACCCCCCCCCTGCGGCCCATTGGAGTCATCCTGCGGGCAGGTGAAACTCCACATTGTGCTCTTCACAGTGCTGGAAAAGCCTTCTGAGGCTTCCAGTGCACTGTTTAAGAGTACTTCCTATTTCATTGGGGAAACCGGAAGGACCCTTGAAGAGCGTGGTAGAAACCTGAGAAGGCTTTCTAGCAATGTGCGAGGCTCCATTTCACTTGGAAGTATCCCCTTGGGGGGTGGTGTGATGCAGGGGAGGGTGGCATGTTGTGGCCCTTCACCCCAGGGCGCCATGGGGGCAGATCCATTACCGTTAATAAGTCTCCTTTCACACACAACCACTTAAATCTCTTGAGCAACTGATCTTATAAGCAAACATAGCCTTTTCCTTGTTTTTCTATATCTCTTAAATGAAATCTATATTCTTTTGGGAAACTCTGTCTTGTGGTTCTTGTTAGCCTAATTGGAGGCACTTGGAAGTTGTTCACTCTGCTATTCAGTCAATGATCTCAAAACAGCCATAAGTTGCATTATGACCTCTTGCTTTATAAATTCACCAGTTGAGTTTAATTCCGTGCCAGGGAGACTCAGACCTGAGACTGTATGTATGTACACATGTAGTGGTAGACATGAGTGTGTGTGTCTGTATCTATGAGAGCCGTGTTGGTTCCCATCCCCAACTGTCTTACTGGAGATTCATCCATTGCACTGGCCCAGTGGTAGAGCACTTGCTTTTCATTCAGAGGGTGACACCTCCAGGTTGATCTAGGAAAGACCCTTGTTTGAAACCCTGGAGATCTACTGCCAGTCACTATAGACAATATTGACCTTGACGGATCAATAGTTCAACTCAATATACAGCAATTTCCTACATTCCTATGACTTTACCTGCTTGGACTAAAGTCTTGTTTCAGCATCATATCCTGCCTCCCACTTCCTCTTCAATGCTGGACAAATGTTGGTGCAACTTTGCAGGTGTATCCTTGCTGCAGGTAAAAGTCCTGTGCTACACGATGCTTTCTTTAAAGGCTACATGATGCATATATGTGATTCAATACTGGATAAGAGGTGCATATGGCCTAGGACAATGAATATCTATTGAAGTGTTGCTGCTAGAGTGAAGTACCTGGAACATTCTCTTCAAACGAAAAATACATTTTAAAATATTTTAAAGGCTCTGGATAGTGCTGAAAATGGCATGGGTGTGGGTAGCTCGAGGTGTATTCTTTGTAATGTCATGTCACAGGGTGTCCGTGACACTTGTGTAACCACAATGATCCCAGTAATTTAGGCTGAAGTCCTATGCAGGATTGAACACAGTGGGACTTACCTCTGTGTAAACACGTATAGGATTGCATTGTAAAATGCTGGGAAAATGACATCGTCCCAGAAAGAACAACTTGTGGTTTGAATGGTGATAAATGCCTTTCCCCATAACCCAGATACTAGTATGAAGAATGACATCTGAACACTGAATCCCTTAAAATAGTATAGTCTATATATGCATCCTTGTCCGTTGAAGTAATGATCTGACAGAAAAGAAAAAAATAATGCAGTGTGCCATTGGTGTTTTCCCTTACTATCATGTGAAAAGTGAGCACCCGAAAATTGAAGTTAGTTCTTCATTTTGGCATGAGAAACAATGGCTCCTCATACTATATCTTTGCAACATGTTCTGTTTTCTAGGCCAATTTTATACAGACTTTTATGGTGTCTGAAAATACCCATTGTCCATTTTTTCCTTTTTTTTTTCAATTCATGTGAAGGGGAGATGCTTGAAAGGCAGTTGCTGACTTCACCCATACAGAAAACTAGCAAGTCAGAAGGGAAGTTGGAAGTGAATGAAAAGGTAATAGCAAGTGGATATAGCCTGTTTTATTTTAACATAAGCATACTGCTTATTAAAGAATAATCATTTTATATTTACGTTGCTATCTATATTACAGCACAATCATGTGTCTACTCAGAAGTAAACCCCACTGAGTTCAGTGAGAGTTGCACAGAGGTACATATGCATAGAATTGCAGCCATATGGCCCAATCCTACTTGTGCAGTGCGCTGGCCACTGGTGTAGCTGCCCCTCTGATATTCTGTGACAGCAGCCTGCAGATCAGCCATCAACAGATCCCAGTCAGTGGTTAGGTAAGTTGGGGGGGGGGGTGTTGACTGGGCTGGAAATCAGGTGGGGCTGAGGTGGATCTTGGAGGGTGGGATGGGGTGGATCTCAGCAGTAGTGGCATCTGTGCCCTTCTGAGTGTGAAGGGCGCCATGAACCTGGTAAGTCAACTCTGTATCCTATCCTTGCCACACTTTAATTCTCACTTTATATAGAGCTGGCGTGACTTCAAGTGCTTCCACCATGTCTAGTTGTGCCCTACAATAAGGGCATAAATAAAATAACTTATCCCTTATTTTCTTCCCTTGGCCAGAATAGCTACCCCTTTCTATTTATCAAGCCCTAATTCTTTCCTATCATTTTATCAATCTTATGCAAAGGGAAACACCAGAATTTGAAAGCCACAGGAGGAGAGGCAATCTCCAAGGCTGTGCTTTTTTTGCATGCTTATTCTTGCAAAGCCTCCTGTGAGTTGAACAAAACCTTCAGGAGCAATGCAGAATGATATTCTCTTCCTGCTAGGAGAATTTACTTAGGAACCTTTCTCTAGAAGTAACTTGTGGCTCGCACCTCTTCTTGAAATCTGCCCATCTCTATAATGCAAGGAATATTCACATGTTCCATTGTACACATGTCAGGTCTGTGTACACAGTGCACACAGATTATCAATCTGTACATGTGTAGAGTTAGGCCACAATCCTAACCAATTTTTCAGCACTGACATAAGAGCAATGTAACTCCAAGGTAAGGGAACAAACATTGCCCTACCTTGAGGAGGCCTCCATGACTGCTCCCCAACTGCAGGATGCAGCACATGCCCCACTGGCACATAAGAACATAAGAAAAGCCCCACTGGATCAGGCCATAGGCCCATCTAGTCCAGCTTCCTGTATCTCACAGCGGCCCACCAAATGCCCCAGGGAGCACACCAGATAACAAGAGACCTCATCCTGGTGCCCTCCCTTGCATCTGGCATTCTGACATAGACCATTTCTAAAATCAGGAGGTTGCACATGCACATCATGGCTTGTAACCTGTAATGGATTTTTCCTCCAGAAACTTGTCCAATCCCCTTTTAAAGGCGTCCAGGCCAGATGCCATCACCACATCCTGTGGCAAGGAGTTTCACAGACCAACTACAAGCTGAGTAAAGAAATATTTTCTTTTGTCTGTTGTAATTCTCCCAACACTCAATTTAAGTGGATGTCACCTGGTTCTGGTGTTATGTGAGAGTGTAAAGAGCATCTCTCTAACCGCTTTATCCTTCCCATGCATAATTTTGTATGTCTCAATCATGTCCCCCCTCAGGCGTCTCTTTTCTAGACTGAAGAGGCCCAAATGCCGTAGCCTTTCCTCATAATGAAGGTGCCCCAGCCTAGCAATAATCTTAGTCGCTCTCTTTTGCACCTTTTCCATTTCCACTATGTCTTTTTTGAGATGCGGCGACCAGAACTGGACACAATACTCCAGGTGTGGCCTTACCATAGATTTGTACAACGGCATTATAATACTAGCCATTTTGTTCTCAATACCCTTCCTAATGATCCCAAGCATAGAATTGGCCTTCTTCACTGCCGCCGCACATTGGGTCGACACTTTCATCGACCTGTCCACCACCACCCCAAGATCTCTCTCCTGATCTGTCACATACAGCTCAGAACCCATCAGCCTATATCTAAAGTTTTGATTTTTTGCCCCAATGTGCATGACTTTACACTTACTGACATTGAAGCGCATCTGCCATTTTGCTACCCATTCTGGTTCTGGTATTATGTGAGAGTGTAAAGAGCATCTCCCTATCCACTCTGTCCATCCCCTGCATAATTTTGTATGTCTCAATCATGTCCCCCCCCCAGGCGTCTCTTTTCTAGGCTGAAGAGGCCCAAACGCCGTAGCCTTTCCTCATAAGGAAGGTGCCCCAGCCCCGTAATCATCTTAGTTGCTCTCTTTTGCACCTTTTCCATTTCCACTATGTCTTTTTTGAGATGCAGTGACCAGAACTGGGCACAATACTCCAGGTGTGGCCTTACCATAGATTTGTACAACGGCATTATAATATTAGCTGTTTTGTTCTCAATACCTTTTCTAATGATCCCAAGCATAGAATTGGCCTTCTTTACTGCCGCCGCACATTGACTTGACACTTCCATTGACCTGTCCACCACCACCCCAAGATCTCTCTCCTGATTTGTCACAGACAGCTCAGAACCCATTAGCCTATATGTGAACCTTTTAGCCTATGGCACAGCTATGCCAGTGCTGGAAAGTTGGTTAAGATTGTGCCCTATATCACACTATTCTCAATACAAGTACAGCAGCATGCACAGTCTCTAGCTAATATTTAGGGGGTCCAGCCATCAGGTTCACATTTTATCAGACAACTGTACATGTATACAGTGGTTTACCCTAAATACAGATCAATACAGATACATTGTCCAGAATTCAAACTAAGAGAATATGTCAAATTCGACTCAGGTCAAATGTACCTTCTCTTCAGGGAGAAGAGCATCATGCAACAAGTCTTGTAAAAAGGCAAACTTTGGTTCTTTGCAGCAATCCCCAGTTCAGTGAAGCCTCTAGTAAAATTCCACAAGCAGGCGCACATCTCCCTGCCAGCCTATTGAGACCTGCAAAACAGAGTCGTAGCCCTGGGAGCTTCCTGCCTTTAAGATAAACAGAATCAATTGGGACCATAAAAGAGAGAGGCTCCGGCTTCTTGCCTTCCCTTCACCTTTGACAACTCAGTCGGAGCCTATGCCAATTGTATTTATTTATTTATTTCAAATATTTATATCCTACCTTTCGTCCCATAAACTTGGAATGCCCAAGGCTCATAACAGAGATTACAAGCTCATTTGGTAGCACACTGCAATGTGTTAAGAGCCCTGCAGATTGCCAATGATCAGGGCAAGAACAGTGTGGCATCTCTACAGGCAATTGTGTTGGCATCCTTCAGTCTCGGAAGACTATGGTATCGCGCTCTGAATAATGGTTCTGGAACAAAGTGTTCTCTCCAGTGCGCGAAGCCTGGGTAAAGTAGATATGGAGGATAGACTGTTACCCATGTAGCAAATTCCCGTACTCCAGGTCGCTGAAACGGTCCAATGGAAAGGCAGAAGCCAATAGGGTTGGTTCCAGCGGCGTCGCAGGAGTTGCCAGAACGTGACTGTGTTCAGCCATGAACTGCCTCAGGGACTCCGGCTCCTGATTTTGTCTCGAGGTTGACTCCTGAAGCCTTTTCCATAACTGGATGTAGCCACAAGGCAGTGGAGGTTTGGGATCAGAGTTTTCCTTCTCTCAAATGAGCTGCCTTCCCAGGTTAACGAGTCCCATCTACCTGGTGGCTGTTTAGTCGCCTCTTACGACAAGTACAGCCAAACCGAGGGCCTATTCTTATCCCCAGCCCCCAGGAGAACCAACTACTAGATGGTTCGATTAGTCTTTCACCCCTATACCCAGGTCGGACGACCAATTTGCACTTCAGGACCGCTACGTACCTCCACCAGAGTTTCCTCTGGCTTCACCCTGCCCAGGCATAGTTCACCATCTTTCGGCACTATGCATACATGAAAAAGTAGCTATGCTATTGAAATGAACAGCCTGATCCAAACATGATGTTGAGCTGGTGCAGGCCCCCTGTGCCGGCTCCTGAGTGTCACATACATGCCGTCAAGCGTAATTGGGCCAACAAAGAAGTTGGCTGGGCCGGCATGGAGGCCTGCACTGTCTCAGCAGAGCTGCATCCAGATCCTGTGCTGGCCAGAGAAAGTGAGTTTGTGCCGGATGGTACAGAGAGTGGGAGACAGTGGCATGAGGGTGTTCTGGGGGAGGGGAGGGGGTGGTTTTTTGGGGGTGGGCAGAACAGGGGGAGGAGGATGGACCCAGGAGGGGGCAAAATCAACAGTGGCAGTGCACACCCACTCTTGGCCCAGGCAACCTTATATGGGCTGCTTGGATTTGTGCCAGCTAAATAGCATGTGAAGATCCAAGCAGTCCCATACAACAGGCTGGGGTTCAACACAGGGTAAGGGGAAAAATATCCCCTTACTCCAATGTGACCTCCAGCAGCCTCTCAACGTGCACTGGATACAGCACAGGCTTCTGTGGCTGGCCATACTGGCACAGGTTAGGATTGCACCCGACGATTTATCCAGGGCATTTATTTCACCACCCTGCATAGGCTAAATGTGTAGTTCAGTCCTCTCAAGAATTTATTTGGGATTACTAGATCTTTTCTGCCATAAGTGAGTTGTCTGAGTGTTAAATTGTCCCAGATCATAATTTTGAGAGAGCTGACAAGTCAAGTAATAAAATGGCACTGAGGGAGGTTAAAAACCTCCTGCTGTCTCCAGAATCTCTTAGCGGTGTAGATTTCCTTAGTCCCTTGTTTAAGATGATGTATTGGGAAAAATTAGATTAACAATATCTTGGCACCACAATGTAATAAATAAATAAACGCCTCAGACAATGATTGACATTTTAGATTATGCTCTTCCAAAATGTTCGGAAAAAAGGCCAATTAAACGGCCAAATGATTCATCGTATGCCCTTTCCTAAATGGAACTTCCTCTACACTATAAAATTGGGATAATACCTTTCCACCTACCTCATAGGCTTGCAGCTTTATTAGATAATAACATATGTGAAGTGCTTTGAACATGACATCATTCTACAAGTGCTAAGAACGATGTGAATTTTAAGAGCGCATCGGTGACAGCAGGTAGGCCCATTCTAATTTTTTCTCTTTAAACTCCCACCTCTTTGTCAAAAAACCCAATACATTGCCTTTGGGACTTCTGAATGTTAAACACACTAATGGAAATGCTAAACAATGAGGAGCATGTCTTGAATCTCAAATAGATAACTTTGAAAATGTAGCCGGTGTGCCAGCAGAGAACTCACATACTATTTATATTACTGTACTGGGCTGACAAATATTCATTGTGCTACTGCAGAACTGAACAGATTCATCCATGGTTTGAGACAGAACTGCCCAGCCTGCAGTTCTGTATAACCAATATTATCTAACATGCAGCTACAGATGGGATAAGGCAGAAATTAAGAATGTAAGAACAGTATTACAGGACTGCTGCAGATTATATTTCCTCCAGACCTTCTGCATCATGTACAACTGGTGCCTCTCCCACACATGAACCACTCCTCAAAGTGTGAATTAAATAGTACTTTGAAGAAGCATTTCTTTCTTACATTGACTGGTGGTTTGAATGAACTGCTCCCCATGCAATTATGTGGCAGGACGTGTTGGGAAGAGACATGTGTATACCCATTCCTCTCTCACATGACTTTGAGTGGCCAATGAATACATCATCTGGCCTGGACCACTGAGACAAATGAAGGTTCAGTTTAGTTCAACATTTCTGACATCAAGTGATACTGGACAGAAAAGTCAGTTTACACTGTCTCAAATACAGAAACAGGACCATACCACCATAGCGTACCTATGATAGCATTTGCACCAATATACAATGTAAATGTGCAAGGAAATTCATACACAGGAGAATAAATGTGTATATATACACATATGTGTACGTATGTATGCAAAACCTACTGCACACAGAAAGTTGTACAACTGAGTGTGGAGGCTCACACAAGCCAGATTTCCACATTTAGAACGATATGAACCATACTTTAGTTAAGCTATAATTCACACATCTCATATATGATGTGACAGAATGGCATACGTGATGAAGGCTGTCACTGGATCCATCAGCCTGAGCTGTCTTTCAATGCTGCAACATGGAGTCCTTAAGGTACTGGGACACCATTGGGAATATACATGTGCACTGATGGCAGGAAGTGCTACCTACTCAGATCAGTCTAATTATTGATAGGACTCCACAGACTGGTCACAGCTGGTTAGGGTTGCAGAGTTATGTCTTTCCCAGTCCTATGTGAAGATGCCAGGAAGGGGACCCAATTGCTTCAGGGCATAATCCTAACCTACTTTCCAGCACCGACATAAGGGCAATGCAGCTCTGAGGTAAGGGAACAAACATTCCCTTACTTTGCAGAGGCCTCCATGAGTGCCACCCAACTGCAGGATGCAGCACGCGTCCCCTTGGCATGGCTATGCCAGTGCTGAAAAGTTGGTTAGGATTTGGACCTCAGTCCCACCCGTAGACAATACTTGGATCAAGGAGGCCTGAGTTCAAGTCTCCACTCAATTGTGAGGTTTATTCTGAGATCCTAGGCCAGTCATTCTCTCCCAGTCCATCCTGTTAGGATAAAATGGGGCAGGACATGTAAATAAACATTTGCTACTTTGTATTGCTGGACTCCTCTGTACTGAGATGTCTAACGGGATGAGCCTACCAAGTGGTGGAAAGTTTGGCCTCCTTAGGCAAGAGGAAAACTCTCCCGCTCTGCTCTTCAAGTTTTTCTTGAGCTAACCCCCCTCCCCCTCACTTCGACAAGGCTGAAAGGATAACGTTTCAGGTCTAGCCACACAGTAGTCTATTCTGCCCTTCAGGGATAACAATTGTCACTATTAGTATCAACTGAAGTTTTACGAAAAATAAGTCTCTTCCAAATGTATAGACATGTTCTCTGGAGTGTAACCTTATGCTTATATAGAGTCCCTCTGGGGTCAACTCTACAAAAAATACTGTTGCATTTGTTCCTAATTGGATCATTGCGCAGGGGGAATACCTGAATGTAGCAGCTTGAAGGACTGAAGCTTAAAGCTCAAGTAAAACAATTATAGGTATTTTTCTTCTGGGGTTCTTTTTCTCTCGTTAATTCCCTTTGGAAACTGCCTGGCCCCTTTTGTCTCTACAGTTCAATAGTCTGTGGAATCATAGCTCATGAAAGAAGATTAAAAGAAGAATCTGGGGGGGACGGGACACATCCCAACAGTTAAACGTTCAAGTTATTAGAGTAATTTGCAGAGGGCTATTGGAACACAGGCGCATGTTACATCCAAATACTCAAATCAAAGGAAGGTAAATCTTAAAAAAAAGGTTTGAAGTAGATTTTATAATGAGTGGCAGGTGTGTCGTGGGGGCATGATGTGCAGGGTTTCATGCAGTCAGATCCTAGTATGATAGTGATATCTGCATCACATCTTGTAATCTATTTTTGTCTAGGAGACTTCACTTTTGTGGCTAGATGTTATATGAAACTTGGTACTGGATATGACACATCCCCAGCTGACAATCAGAATCACCAATGAGATGGTAGCCCCAGGAGCCCAGGTGTGCCTACTAGTCTTGCAGGACTCCTGAAGAATGCATCCTTAATGCGAGTAAAGGGAGACCCCCCCCATACAGGGAACATGAGGAACCTGAGCAATGCAAACCTAGCTCCATATTCCATGGTCTCAAAGTTACAACAGTGCAAAGCTTTCTTGATATGTTGCTAACATGAGCCTAGGGGCAATCATTCTAAATCACCAATTTTAAACCAGTGTTCCGTAGCTCATTGGTGTGCCACAAATGGTCCGCAGGTGTGTTGCAGAAGTTTGGGGGAGGGCCATTTATTAGTAGGGCCACTGGGGGATGTAAGCCCCTCACCAGCAGCATGGTATGCCTTGTCAATTCTCAAAAAAACTGATGGTGTGCCTTGACAGTTTTAGTGCCTTGTCAAGTGTGCCGTGAGATGAAAAAGGTTAAAAATTGCTGCTCTAAGAGTTTGCAACTGACAAGGCCTTTCCGGATAGAGTTATACCAAAATTGGTAGCTCAGTGAAAAAGAAGTAAGTTCATTGTGTAAAGATGCATTTGAACACCAATTGAGAAGAAGGCCAATTCTATGCTTGGGATCATTAGGAAGGGTATTGAGAACAAAACGGCTAGTATTATAATGCCATTGTACAAATCTATGGTAAGGCCACACCTGGAGTATTGTGTCCAGTTCTGGTCGCCGCATCTCAAAAAAGACATAGTGGAAATGGAAAAGGTGCAAAAGAGAGCGACTAAGATGATTACGGGGCTGGGGCACCTTCCTTATGAGGAAAGGCTACGGCGTTTGGGCCTCTTCAGCCTAGAAAAGAGACGCCTGGGGGGGGCATGATTGAAACATACAAAATTATGCAGGGGATGGACAGAGTGGATAGGGAGATGCTCTTTACACTCTCACATAATACCAGAACAAGGGGACATCCACTAAAATTGAGTGTTGGGCGGGTTAGGACAGACAAAAGAAAATATTTCTTTACTCAGCATGTGGTCGGTCTGTGGAACTCCTTGCCACAGGATGTGGTGCTGGAGTCTAGCCTAGATGCTTTTAAAAGGGGATTGGACAAGTTTCTGGAGGAAAAATCCATTATGGGGTACAAGCCATGATGTGTATGTGCAACCTCCTGATTTTAGAAATGGGTTATGTCAGAATGCCAGATGCAAGGGAGGGCACCAGGATGAGGTTTCTTGTTATCTGGTGTGCTCCCTGGGGCATTTGGTGGGCCGCTGTGAGATACAGGAAGCTGGACTAGATGGGCCTATGGCCTGATCCAGTGGGGCTGTTCTTATGTTCTTACCATTATGTACGGCTTTGGCCTGGTTTTGGCTGTTCCCACCTGTTACTTCCTTACAAACATTGATCTGGTCGATCTGGACTTTGATGGACAATCGGCAGTTCTTCAGTTGCGTGGAATTCAAACATTTCTCTCCCAGGTAAAATCTATAGGATTTATCAAAGGGATTGCGCCTCTCAGATGGCAACCCATTCAGTTTTTCTGCTCCATGTATTCTGATCAATAGCTCAGTAATATGTACCATGAGCAGAGAAGAGGCAAAACAGCAAAAAGCGTAAACGTGTCATTCTTGGATTGGCACAGAAAGAATAGGAAACTACTGAGCAGAACCCAAGTTTTTGCTTGCTCTGCCACCAGAGAGAGAGAGAGAGAGAGAGAGAGAGAGAGAGAGAGAGAGCTGCCAGCAAAGAGGCCTGTGGCAGGAGCTTTAAAATAATAACACAAATATGCTTCAGCAAATTGCATTTTGTATTGGGTCATTATAATCATGGCAACAGTGAAACGAGAAGAGCATAAAAACATTTTGTGGTCAGTGCAGAATGAAGGTTGAACTCAGGCAGTAATCCTACGTACTCTGACTTCAGAATAAGCCCCGCAGAACAAAGTAGTCCTTAATTGTTAGAAAACATGCTAACTTTCAGACTTGGTCTATGTCTGTTAGAGATTAGTGATCCTTCCATGGTTTACGTTGACTTTTATTTGGAAATAAACTGAGCTGCTCTCCCAAGCACCAACAATTAGATTGGCTTGTTACTAAACTGCATTAATTCCCTGCCCCATTAAACCCAACCCCCTCCCTCCTACACACCCACGGATTTCCCTCAAACTTACCCTTCCTTTCTCTGTAAACTTCATTTGCCAGCTGAGCTAGAGTTGGCTGCAGTCGTATTGCTCCAACTACAAAGAGATGTAAAGGAGGAGGTGTCTCCCTCCTGTCAGTAGCAGTGGCGTTGCTAGGGGGTGTAGGGGGTGCGGGTCGCACCGGATGATGCGCAAGGGGGGTAATGCGCACTGGGAGGGTGATGTGCTAAAATTGTGGTGGTTAGGAGTAACCTCATCATGTTATAAACCATTGGATATGGAATTTCCAGTGGAATGCAATGCAGAAAACGGGAGTGAAATATCTCCTTTCTATCAAAAGTTATGGCCAAAAAACCGGAAAACAAAAAATGCATGGACCCCAATGGAAAGTGAAACCGAGCTGTATCACACGTTTACTCATGAGTAGGTGACCGCCTTAGTCCATCTGAAAGGGCAGGCTGAGAGGAATCCAACGACACCAGAATGGTCCTGATCCAATCAATGTAGCCCCCCCAAAACACCTGAGAAGTATTGAGCTCTATGGAATGTATTGAGCCCTATGGAAAGCTAAACTAAGCCACATGGTTGCATTTACTTGCGAGTAAGCAAACGTGCCTTGGCTCCTGTGCAGGTCAGGCAAAGGGAACTGTGAGGCCATCAGAATGGTCCTGATCTGATGAAACCGGAACTCAACAAATGCTCCAGAAGGCAGCTGGGATGGGGTTGGTAATTCATTCATAAAAAGAATGAAACAGAGGCTTGACAGGGTAAGGTGAATTTTTTTCTGTTTTAGACTGCAATCCTATCACACTTTCCTGAGAGTAAGCCCCACTGACTAGAATGGGACTTACTTCTGAGACATAGGATTGGGCTCTCAGACTTGTAAAGCCAGGTGGGTCCTGATAGTGATATGCTTGAAATATAAGAACTTAAATTGAACTGTATAGGTGTGAAAATCTTACCGATTCTTTTTTTTTGGGGGGGGGAGGGGGTGTAATTGCAGGCAGGCAACAGAGAAAATTCACTTGGTGGAACAGGGCTGGCTTTCCCTTATTTATTTATTTTACTTTAAGTATTTAAAATTATTTATTTTAATTTGCTTTATGATGGGTCCTGGCCACACTGTCATTCTAAAAAGTGGGTCCCAGTGCTAAAAGTTTGAGAACTGCACCAATAAAGTGTTAGTAAGTTGACACCCTGGGGGGATGTGACCAAAATCACTAAAATCACAGTTTGTAAAAATAATACCATCATGTTATATATCAATCAATGTGTAATTTCATGCAGAATGTGATGAAACAAACTGCGTTGAAATATCTTTATTCTATCAAAAGGTACAGCCAAAAAACTAGTGGGGTGGGCGATGGTAGATCACCACGCCCACCACCTGGAGTATTGCTCCGCCCACTGCATGGGGGTGACGCACTGGCCTTCCGCCCCAGGTGACGTGAACCCTAGTGACGCCACTGGTCAGTAGTGCCAGTTGCACTGTATGGTAGTACACTGGGATGAAAAACCCCAGATGCTTTAGAAAAATATAGTTTTCTTAAGGGCTACTATTTTAGACCTACAAGGGTCTTCTGGGCCTTTCAAGATTCTGCCCTGTTGCATAGTGTGCTAGCCACTGTAAAGACGAAGGAGAAAACTTCCTCTTTCCCCTTTCTGGTGGCTGGAGCATTAGTGCTGCTTCTTTCATTCTCATAGTCCAACTGATATGTGGGGTTTTAAAGGAAGGCAAGAGGGAGCCTGAAGGGCTGATTGGGTAGGAGGTGAGATAGTAAAATGAGACTCTTTCACCAGCTCAGATCTGTCTAAGCTGCAGGTGAAATTGGCTCATAACGCTCACCTCTTGCATTAAGTGAGTATGATAAGCCCTTGAAATTCATATCTGGAAGGTGGTTTAATGAGTTTAAACCATTAATGAATTTAATGACTTAATGAGCTTCTAGTATCTACCATATCTCACCAAATACTGAAGAATAGATGCTTCCAATTTCCATAGAAACTATCTCCCCACACTCATCTCTTTGGGGACAAAGAATGACCACTGAGACTGAAAAGTTCATTTTGCATGTTGAAGGAACAGTTGTTTGATGGACTTTTGTAATGGAAAGAATGGGGGAGGGGAAAGCCTTCCAAGTCTGAAGAACCCTTTTCATGATATTTTCTAATAACAAAATATATTTGCATATATGAGACAGGTTAAAGACACGCTGCTTCATGAATCATTGGGTCACCTCAGTTGCTTACTTCATATTCCAATCAGTTTAACTTTTGCAGGGCCTGCTGTGTCCTAACTTTGTTCAATACAGTGTGTTTAGTTCATAAAACATAATTTTGTTAGCTGCTATTTCTCAGGTTAAGACAAGCCCTTGCTGGGTGAGCCTTGGGTGTCTTCTGAAAAATACTGGATTCTGTGCACTTAGCAACATTTTTTTCCAAGTCTTGGATTGTATAGTTTAACTCTTCAAGCTGTGATTGCTTAAGGCTGGAAGCTTAATGAAAGTGTTCCCACGTTCCCATCACACTGCCAGTACCTGACTCCTATAGGCTCTAAACTGGAAACGGTACTAAAGGCCTGGGGCAGATAGAGTCAACTCTGTGCAACACTGTTTGTGTTGAATATCAGCAAATAAAACAAATCCTATTCATTTGCTGGTCCCTGCATATGCTCCTCATTTTGCCTGAAAGTCACTGAATTTGTGGACGCAGTGCTTAAAGCTGTCTGTGGGCTGGTTACATGTCAGTGAGGTACTGAAACTGAGCAGTCAGGCTACAGCTTTCAAATGTCACACACATTCTTAGCAGAGGATTTTTAGCTTTGACTCATTTACCCATATTATTTACCCCTACCTCATTTTCCCTTGTCTTCCCCTTTGTCCTCAAATCAAATTATATGTTGCAAGCCCCAAGGGATAGGAGCCTGGTAAAGTGTCATGGATAGAATTAGAGCTGTTTACAGATCTGGCACCCGGTTTGAATGAGCTCTTGGACAGAGTGACCATATACCATGGAGGAAAGAGTGCCTATACCTTTCACCATTGCATAAAGGAGGGAATTTTGGCAGGTGAAGCTCAACATGGAAGGGCTGCACCTGCCAAAATTCCCTCTTCTATACAATGGTGAAAGGTATAGGCACTCTGACCTGCATTGCATCTGATCACCCTACTCTTGGAAATCTCCTCTCCATGATCCCCTTCTAGGCGAGTCCCCCCAGTGCTTGTTTGTGGTATGGCGTTCAGCAAACTTCATCAAGGCCCTCCTCCTTCTCTCTTCTCTTTTACCCCTCTGTGGGCTTCACCCCACCCCAGCACTTTACCCCACCCCAGCACAGCTGCCTCATGATTTCTCTGTCTTGGTTATGTTCATTCTTATGTTGCTATTGGCACCATCTCATTGCTTGTGGCACACTGGAGTCTAAATTATGCAGTCTGAGCTGTACAGAGATTGATCAATAGATGGGCCTGACGCATAGTAGGGTGGTTCCTTTTCACTCTTTGAGAATTTCCACTCTGCAAAGACATCACTGACTAGCCTTGTGTATGGGGTGATTAGAAGCTGTATGAAATCTTGATCTGTGGTGCTTGATCTTTGATGACCAATTTGCACATGTGAGTAACCACTCCCTTATACAGCAATCACACAGTCAACATGTGAGTGTGAACTGGTTGTATGAGTCTATGAATCATGTACTGAATCTCTCAGGTCTGGATTCATACCAGAGGGCAAGGTAAGAACTGTTAATGCCAACCAGCATTCTACAAAAAGCAAGTCAGGTAATAACAGCTTTCATTGGCCTCCTACAAGGCCAGAGGGGATACATGCTCACAAACCAGTTTGATTATGTTTGACAGAAGGCAGCCGTGTACACTCCCAGTAAGCGCTAGCAATTTTGTTCTGTGCTCTGCAATTCTGCAGGTGCACTATTTCCAATTCAAGAATGTCCTCAATGTTTTCCTTCTGTGCTATTCTCTCTTGCCTGGAATTTTTGTGTCCTAATTTTCCTCAGGATAAACAGAACTTCTGCCAAATCAATTCAATTGTCCCCAAAGGGATTTGTTTCTGTGATGTAAATAATAACTTTTGTGTATCAGTAGTCCGGGAAGACATCTCATCTATCGCTGGTGGCAACACTTCCTACTAAATCAGGATCAACTTATTTTGAGGAAGAAGCACATGTAGAACAATAATTTCTTCATCACAGCAATTGGTTGTGTTTTGGGTGAGACAGACATTCTCTTTTCCCACCCATAGGTTATCTTATAAAGGACTAGGAAAAACCAGAGAAGCAGTGCACATGCCGATTCTATATTCATAAAACAAGGTTGTCCATTTTTGTTTACTGGGGATTTTCGGATGCTTTAAAAAATTAGCCTTCAAGTCAACATGAAGTGGCCCACAGCACAATCCTATATATGTCTACTTAGAAGTCCCATTAAATTCAGTGGGATGTATTCTAAGGTAAGCAGGATTGCGGGGACCTTCCATCCTATGACAACTCTGCAGCTAGAGTTGAAACTGTAGTTCTTACATTACAGATCAAACTTTCATTTTGTTTGGTATCCTACATGCAGCCTCCCCTCAAAAAGATGTTTTTGTCATGAAAGTCCTTGATTTTCTCATTATTTTTAGAATCTTCATTCCCCCTTCTCTGATCTGAGTGATTCCCTGGGGCACCAATCATGAATTTCCCCTTATACTTTGCTCATTTGTCCTATTTTTGGATACTTAAAACACCCCCAGAGGCTTCTGTGATGTCTCAGCACATTAAAAACTGCTGAGACATCCTCCCTCGGTAAACTTTGATTTTTTTTTGAAATCGGAGCCATTACTGAAAAACCACATGGCATCCCAACATCCCAGAGAAGTGTTATGAGGGTTGGGTGTGTTCTGGGCTGGATTTCCCTGAGACAAAGGATTCTAGCCACTCTTCCTACTGAACTGGCATGCACCCACCAATTGTACAGCCAATTCAGTTGATTGAGATGGGACAGGATGTCCAAGTGGTCCTAAACTAATCCAAAAGGATGGCCCTATGATATCAACAAGTTCACACACAGGGATGATTGGGGTTGTTGACCCTGGTTCTTTGAAGATGCACTGCCTTGGTCAGTGCTTTTAGATTCACTGCATCTCCTACCCATTTCTTTTATTTTGCCTTCTTTATCCAGTCCTTCAATAAACTCAATTAAGGAATTGAAGAATGAAGTTGCAGACCTTTTGACTAAGGTATGCAACTTGTCCCTCAAAACGGCCATGGTGCCAGAAGATTGGAGGATAGCAAATGTCACGCCTATTTTTAAAAAGGGAAAGAGGGGGGACCCAGGAAACAATAGGCCGGTCAGCCTAACATCCATACCGGGTAAGATGGTGGAATGCCTCATCAAAGATAGGATCTCAAAACACATAGACGAACAGGCCTTGCTGAGGGAGAGTCAGCATGGCTTCTGTAAGGGTAAGTCTTGCCTCACCAACCTTATAGAATTCTTTGAAAAGGTCAACAGGCATGTGGATGCAGGAGAACCCGTGGACAGTATCTATCTGGACTTTCAGAAGGCGTTTGACATGGTCCCTCACCAAAGGCTACTGAAAAAACTCCACAGTCAGGGAATTAGAGGACAGGTCCTCTCGTGGATTGAGAACTGGTTGGAGGCCAGGAAGCAGAGAGTGGGTGTCAATGGGCAATTTTCACAATGGAGAGAGGTGAAAAGCGGTGTGCCCCAAGGATCTGTCCTGGGTGCTTTTCAACCTCTTCATAAATGACCTGGAGACAGGGTTGAGCAGTGAAGTGGCTAAGTTTGCAGACGACACCAAACTTTTCCGAGTGGTGAAGACCAGAAGTGATTGTGAGGAGCTCCAGAAGGATCTCTCCAGACTGGCAGAATGGGCAGCAAAATGGCAGATGCGCTTCAATGTCAGTAAGTGTAAAGTCATGCACATTGGGGCAAAAAATCAAAACTTTAGATATAGGCTGATGGGTTCTGAGCTGTCTGTGACAGATCAGGAGAGAGATCTTGGGGTGGTGGTGGACAGGTCGATGAAAGTGTCGACCCAATGTGCGGCGGCAGTGAAGAAGGCCAATTCTATGCTTGGGATCATTAGGAAGGGTATTGAGAACAAAACGGCTAGTATTATAATGCCGTTGTACAAATCTATGGTAAGGCCACACCTGGAGTATTGTGTCCAGTTCTGGTAGCCGCATCTCAAAAAAGACATAGTGCAAATGGAAAAGGTGCAAAAGAGAGCGACTAAGTTGATTACGGGGCTGGGGCACCTTCCTTATGAGGAAAGGCTATGGCGTTTGGGCCTCTTCAGTCTAGAAAAGAGACGCCTGAGGGGGGACATGATTGAGACATACAAAATTATGCAGGGGATGGACAGAGTGGATAGGGAGATGCTCTTTACACTCTCACATAATACCAGAACCAGGGGACATCCACTAAAATTGAGTGTTGGGCAGGTTAGGACAGACAAAAGGAAATATTTCTTTACTCAGCGTGTGGTTGGTCTGTGGAACTCCTTGCCACAGGGTGTGGTGATGAGTTCTAGCCTGGACGCCTTTAAAAGGGGATTGGACAAGTTTCTGGAGGAAAAATCCATTATGGGGTACAAGCCATGATGTGTATGCGCAACCTCCTGATTTTAGAAATGGGTTATGTCAGAATGCCAGATGCAAGGGAGGGCACCAGGATGAGGTCTCTTGTTATCTGGTGTGCTCCCTGGGGCATTTGGTGGGCCGCTGTGTGATACAGGAAGCTGGACTAGATGGGCCTATGGCCTGATCCAGTGGGGCTGTTCTTATGTTCTTATGTTCTTTTTTATTGTTCCTGATTACCTGTCTGGTCTCACTTTGTAAGGAATGCGTTGGTTACACTTCCCCAGACCTTCTTTACTGTTTGTTTTGGTTTTTGCAGAAGTGACAATCTCCTGAATTTTGAGGTGTCTCTCTTTAGATCAAGTTTTTCCAGTATGGCCTTTCTCTGACTGCCTGTCCAGACTTGGGGTTGGTGATGGAGACTTATCAAACCCTGATACCCCCAGACTTCCCAGAGGGAGAATACACCAAGTAGGTTACTAACTGTCCAATCCTATCCCCTGACTGTGCTGCTGGAACTTGTGTTCTGGCTTATCAAAATGTTATGCACTATTGTTCACTGCCAGGTCACTGCTCCAAATGGTGACTTGTACCAGTCAAATGGCAATGTCTCCCCCAGCACCAGTAGGTTGGTGTCGGGGGGACACAGAAGTTGGGGAGGGGGGTAAAGGGGCATAGAGGGTGACATTTGAGGTGGAGACTGAGAGATGTGTCTGGAGAGGGCAGGGGATAGATCTCAGCAGCAATGGCACTGCCAATATCATATGCACTCCACTTGGTTATGCCATGCGTCCTAGGCTCCACTCAGGCTTGTGCCAGTGAAAGTGGTGGCACAAATCTGAGTAGAGGTAAGGGGATGAAAATTCCCTTACTTTGAAGAGGCCTCCTGATCATCACCATGACCAATGCAAGCAGCATGCACCACCATGGTACAGCTGCAACAGCACTAATGGCAAGGGATAGGTTTAGCACATAACTGGAACCTGTTTTGCTGAACATATTTCACAGTGCTTAAAATCTCCACTAGATTCCTGTTAGTTTCCGGGCATAGTTTGAGTATCAGTTTTGACTTATGATGTTCTAAATGTCCTGGAACCAAGAAACCTCAAGAACATCCTGCTTGCACATGAACCTGCTCAGGTTTTATGTATTATGATATTCCATGTAGGCTCAGCTTTGGACATCTCCCACCTCTGAAGATTAGGTGCATATCTTCAAGGAACATTGCCTTTCCTGTTGTGGGAATCCAACTGTAGAGAACAATCCCCCAACATGTTTACCTGGTGGCCACATTACTTCCTTTTAGGTAGCAGGTAAACACTGTTTTGTTTCCTCAAGTTTCTGGCTGCATAATTTGTCTGCACTCTTAACATGCAGATGCTTTTTTGCTGTTGACTTCAGTTATTTTATGTGGTTTATATTTTATTCTGGTATTTTATATATTTAAAATATTTGTTGAAAACTTAGTTTGTAACCTGTTGTAAATGACCCTGGAGATCATTTGATTGAAAGGCTGGGTATGAATAACGAAAACAAATAAAAAAAGTTCTAATCCACAATTATTTCTATGTTTGACCATCATGTATTTTATCACCATTTTCTACTGGTTATATAGATATGTAGAGTCTGCACTGTAAAAAAATTGTCACCTTTACTTATTGTCCCTCTGGAACACTTTTTTTCCTATGCTCAATGCATAAAAGAGTCCCCTTTACATTTGAGTACCACCTTTGCTAGTTTCTGTTGTCATAACCCTGTCTACACAGCTGTTTAACTTTTTCTCCCATGATAGGAGTGATGAGATGTGCATTCCCCCTGCTATAGTTGTACTTCCAGATACTTCTTTAAATCATTTTTCTGTTTCTCTTGCTTGGTGTCATTACAACAGCATGCTAAATCAGTAACCACTGACAGAAGTACCACATGGTCAACAAAGCATGCCCACTTTATCAATGAATTTATCACTTGTATTGAAATCAATGGATGTATACTATTCAATGTATACTATTAGAGGATGCAGGAATGATCCTAATATCTATGGGTCATGTAGCGAACATTAAACAGAAATGGGAACAGATGTTGCAATATAGCATGAGTACTTTGTAGGTCTGGACAAATTTATTGTCTGGAAGGATCCATATTTAGGTCTCCCACTGCAGTGTTTATCACTGGGGCATGCCATAAGTGTATAGTGCAGATGTAATAGTCTCATCAGTCACAAACATCTCTGGAGCCATTGCCACCTAGTGTAGTTACAAACAGTAATCAGCCTGGTATAGTATATAGTGACCCTAGAGTCGGTACGGCCAATCTAGTCTATCCATAAACACTAAAGGAGGTATAAATCTCTTTGGTGCCCTAGGTTGTTCATGGAAAAACTCACAGCCCAATCCTAATCAGGGCTAGCACCTGCACAGCAACTGCAGATCTGAGTAGCCCTATTGTTCAGGTTGGGATTCTAAGCAGGGTAAAGGAACAAATGTTTCCTTACCCTGAGAAGCCTTCCAAGCTGCTCAATTCCAGCACTGGATGTGCTGCACCAGTGCTGGATAGGGTTGGATCACCTTGTTAGTTGTGGTAATGAATCTTCCAACTCTGTTGAGTTGGATGAATGCATGGAACAATTGATTTTGATTTTCTTAAGAAAAAAAGTCAAATGCAGAGGGTATATCTTGAATGGTATTTAGAACAAAGTTTATTATTATTATTTTTTAGTTTAAAAAAAATAAACTGTTCTCAAACATCAGGCAGAAGATTTTTCTAATGCTATCAGAAGACTCCAATGCTTTCTACTCTGAAGGGATCAAACGCTGGAAAGGATGCCCTGAACTTTCACACCAAGGAGAATGCTGTCATAACTTAGGAGCTGTACATATATCAATTTGCTGCCCTGTTCCCTTGAAGAAAGGCTGAAAGTGTGACCTCTTACGTTCAGTTTAGAAATTACGAAATGGAAAGAGAATGTTTGTATATATGATCACCATAAGTGTGGCAGAACAGAATGATTCCTTAATATACATAATCAGGGCAAACTCATCATGGATGCATGAAGTCAGAGCCATGTAGGAAGAAGAAAACCACACACCCCTATCAGCTTCCTGAAAAGTGAAGCCTTTCAGAGTCCCAGAAATGCAGTGCTATTGGACTGAAGAAGATAAATTTGCCACCAAAACTAGCTGATTTCTAAATATTAAAGCCTGGTAGCCCAAGTCTGATCCTGCCCAGAACTAGCATTTCAACAGCGAGGAGCAATTTACACTTGGCATAAATGAATTGTCACAAATGGGGGCATGGAGGAGGCAAAACTGGGTGGGGAGGGGGGAAGACTGGGGGGGGGGTTAAATCCCCTTTCCCTTTCAAAGCCTTCCCAATCAACCACCACCCACTACTGGATATGGGTTGTTAGATGCAAAAGACACAATTAAATCATCTTTCAATTTTGTCTAAAATTAAAGTTCCTTTTCAAATGTAAAAACACATACAGAGAGAGAGAGAGAGAGAGAGAGAGAGAGAGAGAGAGAGAGAGAGAGAGAGAGTCAACTTTAGTTATACATTCTGAGTCAGCTTAGCTTAAATATCACAAATACTTTTCAGTCCAAATGCACTGCTGCTGAAGAAAGAATGGGAATATTTGAATCACAGCCTTCAAAGCGGCTTTTCAGTAATAAGAATTTTTTACATGGGAGACCATTAGAAAAACCATCCATCCTGCACTTGCAGTCTGAAGTAGAACAGTCCACTCTACTTCAACAGAATTCTGCAACCTCATTCAGCTGCATGTGTAGATCAGATCTCACACATTTCTTAAGACAAAATCTCCAGATTTGCTTCAAGCATCACTTTAGAAAAAAACCTCATGACAAGTTTGGGGTGCGTGGAACCCCCCAAGCACTCTCACTAGCCTTTATCAAAACTCTTTTCCCCCTTCTAGTCAGAATTACTTGGATTTTTGCCTGAAGCGGCACCACCAAATTTGTCTCAAATTTCACTGTAGGCAAAATTTTGAGAGCAGTACTAGACTTGATAGTGGTTCTGTAGTATTTTATCTGTGTGCTTGGCCAGCAGATTCAACATCTGTTCATTACTTGGCTTTCATGTGGAGATTAAGTAGGGTTGCTGAAGAGTGCTACATCTACCCTACATTGGGTTGATACATGTGAAGAGCACATGGGGAGTTCAGGGTTTTTGTTAAGCAGCTACAATGCTCTTAACACAGAGGAACTGAGACAGTCTCTCTAATCCAGCTTCTAATCCCTGTGCCATCTGTCTCACCCAGATTTTATCCTTATTCATGTTTGATTCTTTTTATTTAATGGAAAAATCTACCTGAATAGTAGAGACAAAGGCATTTTGCCAGTATTAATGCCCAAAGAAAAAACCGTTAGCGGACATTCAGAAAGGGTCATTTGTAAAACTGTTTAAGGCTAACACTTCTTCTGAATCTGCTTTCAAACAACTCTTCTGCATGCCTTCTCCATAGGCATACGCAACAAACAACTGGGCCACTGCTGTGGTGAGGTTTGACTCTTTAACCTACCGTAGTCATAAAAGCATTCCCCTGGGGGCTGGGGATAAGAATAGGCCCTCGGTTTGGCTGTACTTGTCGTAAGAGGTGACTAAACAGCCACCGGGTAGATGAACTCATTAGCCTGAGAAGGCAGCTCATTTGAGAGAAGGAAAACTCTGATCCCAAACCTCCACTGCCTTGTGGCTACATCCAGTTATGGAAAAGGCTTCAGGAGTCAACCTCAAGGCAAAATCCAGAGCCGGAGTCCCTGAGGCAGTTCATGGCTGAACGCAGTAACGTTCTGGCAACTCCTGCGACGCTGCTGGAACCAACCGTATTGGCTTCTGCCTTTCCATTGGACCATTTCAGTGATGTGGAGAGCAGGGATTTGCTGCATGGGAAACAGTCTATCCTCCATATCTACTTTACCCAGGCTTCACGCACTGAAGAGGACATTCTGGTCCAGAACCACCATTCAGAGCGCGATACCATAGTCTTCCAAGACTGAAAGATGCCAACATGAAAGTCATAAAAGCAGCTTCTACATTCAGCACCATGGACAGTAACCAAGGCCTGCTACATTGGAAAATGCTAACAGTAAAGGCTTGGTTATATTAATCCAATAGTCCCTTTTTCCTTCACACAATTGACTCATCAAACAACTTTTAACACATTCGGAGGTCCCAAGTAAAGTTAGATTGGGAATCACTCTTTTCAATATGAAAACAGTTGACTTTTAGTGCACAATATTGTATTTATGCTGTTATGCTGGGTTGAAAGGTAGTGCTAGCTGAAAACCTTTGCTATTGTCTCTAGCAGTAAGCATTTGAGTGTGAGAGAGTGTGAAAAATAAAGAGTATTTGCTTTTCTCCTTTCTCTGTGTTGTTTTTGTCCAGTGAAAGGTTTTCTGCACCAATGCCAGGAGAATGATTGATTTTGCTGTCAAAAGCAGAGAGTGCTGTATGAGTGGTGTACATGTGGGGAAAAATATTTTGGAGAAAACTTTGAGTTGTAGCCTCTGATAACCTGTCTTAAGAACACAGCAAATGAAGAGAGGAGGGAGGGAGACACAAATAAAGAAAGTCAAGATGCAAGGAACAAAAGTCATACTGGGGAAAAATGCAGAATCTGCCTTGACCTTTGCAGGCCTTCCAGGCTTGTATGAAAACACAAAAGCTAAAAGAAGTCTTAAAAGAGTCAGCATTGTCAAGTTGAAACACCTCTTACTGCTCCTCTATCTATAGTCACCACTATTGCCACTAGCCATATCTACCTTTGTTTGCTCACTAGCTATATTTTAATACAGGCTTGTTTGTTGGCATCCCCTTTGGATACCCTGCAGTACTGACTCAGATTTTCTTTTATCCCACCAGTGACAACACCAGACACCTCAATTCATTTTTCAGCACTTCAGCCTAAATGCATGTATGTTGGGAAATCACTGAATTGATCTGCATATCAGTCCTCTATATAGGCCACTGACTACGTTGTTGTTGTTTTTTTAAAATCATTATTAAAAGAAAACATAAAGCTAATTATGACCCAGCGAGTAAAGAAAGCTCTCTGGTACTTAATTGGTACAGCATCTTCAAAATATGAGCATGCAGACAATACAAATACAATGTCAAAAATAAAACAAGCATGGGGTTATTTTTCAACTACAGTACAGGTGTGCCCCCATACCTGTGGGGGTTCTGTTCCAGGATCTCTGCATTTAAGTGAAACTGCGGATACGAGTGAACGCCTCTCCCCACCCTCTGGAGCTGAGGGGAGCTCTGCTTCCTTCACCTCCAGAGGGTCCTCTGAGCCCAGTAGAGGCCACAGATATTCTTTTGTAGCCTCTGCTAGGCTCAGTCTGAGTCCGACAGTGAAAAAGCCTAGATACAAGGAGCAAAATTCATCCTGGGTTACTTTCTGTTCTGATTTCCTTACAATCCTGAACCTTGTTCAGTTTGCAAACCCATTTGGCCAGTAAATGTGTTTTAGTATTTGTGTTAATTATTCAGGAGAAATTGGATACAAATCTTTCCTGCATGTCTTCTTCCAAAAGAACACTGCCAATCCTTTTCATGTTTCCTGTGTATGATCATCAGTGACTTGCTGCCAGAATAGAAGAAAATGCCACAACCGGGGAACCGTGAAAACAGCAAAACAGATGCAATCGAAGTAAACCACCACCTCAAGACTTCGGGTCTAGTGATGCTAGAAAACTGTAACCAACTTGTACTACACAGCTGCAAGAGCTTGTATTTTTGTACCAAAATATTACTTAAAATTTTTAGCAGAAAAAAAAGAAAAACAGTTATCTTTCTGAATTTGCCTTAAATACCCCCCCAAAAGTGGTCATGTGAATAAAACTAAAACATTTTCACTCAACCTCCGTCTTATCATTCTCTCCTCTAAATCAGTGTTTCTCAAACTGTGGGTCAGGACCCACCAGGTGGGTCGCAAGCCAATTTCAGGTGGGTCCTCATTCATTTCAGTATTTTATTTTTAATATATTAGACTTGATGCTACCATGGTATGTAACTGCATTCGGGGATAAGTTACAGACCTGTACTTTTAATAAGCTACTATGTACATTCTTTTAACGGTGATCGTCAATGGGACTTACTCCTGGGAAAGTGTGGGTAGTATTGCAACCTAGGATTGTTAAAAATTTTCCAGCTTGATGATGTCACTTCCGATCATGACATCACTTCCGGTGGGTCCTGACAGATTCTCATTCAAAAAAGTGGGTCCCAGTGCTAAATGTGTGAAAACCACTGCTCTAAATAAACCTAAGTACAAATAACTGCATTCACATTTTTTTCTAATCACACCCTTGCCTCTGTTCTCCCTCTTTGTATTGAAATGTAAATGGTAACGTCCGTGGGGGTAGAGAACTTTCATTTTATATGATTCCTTAAAGTGACATTTATATTCCTAATGCAGTGGTTTTCAAATTCTTGGGGAGAGTTTGAGCCACTCTAAGTTCTTGCGGGGGCGGGGGGGGGAGACAGCGGGGGCAGAGGAAAGGCAGTGGGGCGTTACCCAGGATCGCGCCACTCAGGGGGGCTGCAGGGGCTTGGGTCCACTTACCCAAGCACAACCTTCTCCAGGGCTCCCAGCAGCTTTGAAAGCTAAAGTGGAGCAATTGCGCCCCACCTCCACGGAGCAGGATCATTCCACTTTCACTTCTGAAGCTGCAGAGAGTCCTGCAGAAGGCCACACAGGGCTTCTGGCACCCCCAGGAGGCTGCAGGAAGCTCAGGTAAGTGGACCCAACCCCCTGCAGCCCCCCTGAGCGGCGCAATTCTGGGGATCGCACCGCTGCCTCCTCCTTGCCTCCTGGCTGCCCCTGCTCCTTAAGGGGGCAGAGGCCAGGGCCCACAGGCTGGGGCAGAAAAGCCCTGTCCTAATGCTAAAAGAACAACAGCATACAGCAGTGGTTCTCAAACTTTGAGGGAGCTTTACTCGCTCAGTAAGTTCTTGTGGGGGAGGGGCTAGGGCAAGTGCTTTGCGCCTGCTTTCAGGGAATGTTCCAAGCCTCAGGGAGCGCTGTGGAGGGCTGCACAGGGCTCCCCTCACCTCCTGCAGCCTGCTGCAGCCCTGCCTTCACAAGCACAAGCAAGTCACAAGCACCCCCCACCCCCATATGGACACGATCCTGGGGATCGCTTCCCTGCCTCTCCACTTCCCCCATCCCTTAAAGGGATGGGGGAAACTTTACACGAACTGGTGGGTCACAACCCACCAGTTTGAGAACCACTGGCATACAGTATTAGATATATAGTCTAATTTCAAGAAAAGCATAGAACAAACACCTCAGAAAGGGTTTGTGTGTAGCAAACAACCTAGTGTTATAGACAATTGAGAAAACACAGGATCTTTACAACAGATGCATATTTATTGTATTAGGGGGTTCCATTGTTACAGAAGTCTGTTTGGGAGGTGGGAGGAGTTCAAGCAAACAGATTCTTTAATAGAAACACATCTCCCTCCCTGAAAAGTTTTAGGATCGGAAAATGTAAGGGGAGATAATTCCCCTTTAAGGAAGAAGGGAAAAAGGCAAAGAAGGCACTGCTTCTGCTCTCATTGAAGTTCAGGCATCCAAACATTTGCACTTGAAAGTCTTCAGGCACCTTTGAAGTGAGAAGTAAAAGATCTTCAGGCTGCCTGGAGGAAATGGCTTTGAGAACCCCAATCCTCCCAGGGTGGCACCTACAGTTATACCCTCAGCATTCATTGTTCACTCACTGTCCCAAGCAGATGACTGGATGAGCAATTAACTTCTCTGATGCTTATTAATGTCTGGTGTCTAGACAAGAAGGTCATTTTCCATCATACAAATTGCAAGGATGGATCTGATTTTGTTTTATACACTGTGGTTCAGAGGAGCAAATTTCTGGTGAGAGTGTCCCTCCTCCTGGTGCTGATATTTCCCCTCAGCTTTGAAGGAGTAATATGGTCCTGTGAAAGGACCACACAGGATCAGATGGCTAATTATTACCTTGTTGAAAAAAAAGAATACAATTACACAGAACTGAAAAACAAACATTTTCCAGGATGAGGTAACAGCCACAATGAGAGTATCACAAAACCATTGTGCCACTAACACGGAGAGGAACAATCACTCCATGGTGATTTGTCTACCACAGCAATGTTTGTGTAATCAGTCTTTTAAAATGTAGAGCTGCATTTTTTTCCTTTTACTCCTTTCCCATTCTTCTTCAGCTGCCTCAAAATATGCTAGCTTTACTGAAATCTATGTCTGGCATCTGTTTTGATCATACAACAGAACACTTGACATGCTGAAGATATGCTCACCCACATCCAAGCAACAATGATGAGATAGCAACATGTTTTGGCTCAAAACCTACCCTTGACTTATCTGTGAGATTGTCTTATAGGTGAGTATCTGCCATAACTCCCTGTGTGGCAATACAGCTGTGCCAATATGGCATCCGTTGAGTCCTGCAAGGGAGTTTCAGCCTCCAGAGGCCTCCTCAAGGTAAGGGAGCATTTGTTTCCTTGCTCTGGATGCAGCTCTATAGCTGGTGCAAGATTGCATGGACCCAGGTCGGGGGATTGAGGCTGGAAAGGAGATTGGGATACTGGCGTGCACTGCTGCCACCAAAACCACTGATATCCTAAGTTGGTGCAGGTTGTGGACAATGGGCAAGATGAAGGAGTAACAGGGCAGAGGGAGGCACAGCTGCATCAGTGCTATTGATGGGGGATAGGATTGGGGCGCAAGGGTACTAGCAGCTTCAGAATGGATTCAGAATTGTTTCTCCTCTTAGAGAGGTTAGAATTATCAAAGTGAATCATACATTAGTTTAACACATTTGATATCCTGCCTCCAGCACTGTCTACGATCTGTGTGTGCTTGCCATTCCTTTCTTGTGCCATGACATGAATCCATTACTGCACAATACTCGGTGTGAAGGATTCCTTCCTGACCTCGCTGGAGCCATGATCATACGCAGAAGCCTGGGATTTAACTGCTTGTATCGAATTTGCCGCATTCTTTAAGCCACAAGTGTTTTTGAAGAGCCATAAAATTATCACAGCCCTTTTAAAAAAGCCCAACCATGCTGTTTGATTTGCTGACCTCCTGTGGCACAGCAAATTCCACAGGTCCTCTGATCACCACAGGAAGACATATTAATGTATTGGCAGGTATAACCCACAATCTCTTTTGCAGAGGCCAGCTGTGCTGGATAAATAAATCACCTGCGGCCATTTATGTGCAAATAACACGTGCCGAGGGGCCTTTTTGGAAGGCAAGCCTTCGATCTGTGTTCAGAACAACAGAGTTGTAACGGGAGCAAATAAACATGCACGTGCTCCTTCTCACTTGCTCCCTTCCCACTGTGCTTTTGTCACACGGCACTTTGCCTCGCCGAGTTAAAGTCAGGAAGTGGCGTTTTGCATTAAGTAGATGGCTGGTGCGGAGGAGAAAGAGCCACAAAGTGCACTTAACAAAACTCACCGTGGTATTGGAAGGTTAAAACCGGAGCTGAAGTGAACAAGGCTCATTTCCTCATCAACAGTGAATTCCCCTGACAGGTCCCATTAAAAAGCCAACAAGGTCTAGGCCCCCATTTCCCACAGGAGCTCCACAATGCAGCTATTACATAAAGTACATTGCCTTGCATTGTGAACCGGCTGATTAATGTAAGTACAGCACTTAGGCGACAAGGAGAGGGGGCAAGAGGGAGGGTTGGCATCTTTGATCTGTTTTGATGCCTTCTCCCTTCCTACACTGCAGCTCCTGATGTCCCAGCTTTAGAGAGGTGGAACCTGGCCTGAACTTCTCTTCTTCTTCCTTTACACTCAAACATTTCATTCTTGTTTTCAAAACCTTTTGGTTCGCTGCTGTTATATATGCTACAATCAGACCTCATCCCTTGCCACATGGTGACCAGATCAAAACAATGGCTTTTGTGCTCACAAGAGCCTCTTATTATCTTATCCATTTGTTATTATTCCTTCCAGGAGTGCAGGGCAGCGTACATGGGGTTATCTCATTTTATTCTCACAACAACTCTGTGGAGTAGGTTAAGCTGAGAGGTAATGGCTGATGGAAGATCATACAAGGAGTTTTATAGCTTAGCAGAGATTGGAAAGGTACAACATTCAATCCACTATAACTTGCTCTTTTCTTGAGTTGGTGGATCCTTATGATACATAGGATTTAGTTTGAAAGAGGGCATAGCCCCCTGGCAGTTTAAAGTATAAGACCAAAACCTGGAAAATATTGAATTAGTGCCCCTTTGAAGACTCATAGATGACCATCCTTCACCACTGAATAACCACCACCAGTCTCAAAACAGGCTGTGGGCACAATCCTAACCGGAAGTAAGTCCTATTTTGTTCAATGAGGCTTACTCTCAGGAAAGTGTGGTTAGGATTGCAGCCTGTGTATTATAACCAAACAATTGTACTGTCTTCAAAATGTCAAATACCTGACATGCAGATAAGTACTGAAATAACTCACTAACACATTATCAATTCTCTGTGTTTCATATAAAATGCAACTGCACACCACTTATTGGAAGAATCAACGGCCTTGGGCAGACCCAAACTGCAAAAATGTGGGGAGCTGAGTTGAAGAACTGTTCTGTAAATCACTTCATCTCTTTTGAAAACCACAGGCTTTTTTGGGCCAAGTGGCTTTATAACACTTTTTAAATTAACTTTGTTATAACAAAGAAAATTGGATATAACGTCTGACATCCTGAACTTCCTCTTTTCAACCCATTATAAACAAAGACCGTTGGTCTACAGAATGATTTTCAATTGAGTGGCCCCTGGAGAGTTGTTTCTAATGTGTAACGTGTTTTTATAGCAAGGCTAGGTTCCAAATTTGGCAAAACTATTCTGCCAATGGGGCATTTCTTTTTTTCCTGTAAAAGGATAAAGTAGCGCTTTTTTTTTTTTGCTTTGTTTTGAATTCAAATGATTCAACATTCATTCAAGATAAAGAAAAGGCAGGGATGAGATCAGAAGGAGTAGAGCAAGGCAAAATTCTCATAAAATGACTTTGGTCCTGACTATGAGCAGATCCAGTTCCTTCACTCCTCCTACTCTGATTGGTCCTCACCCTCTTTTTTGTTCTCTGTATGCAAACTGCTAGTGTTATGTTTTTGTGTAGCTCACAGATTCTGGTCCTTGATCCAGTCCTATCTATTCCTGCTTCACCTTCTTGACAACACAAACCTTTTCCTGATTCAATGAGCCTACCCGTCGCAGTATCCGCTCTCTTCCCCATAGCTGCCTTACCCATCATGACTATTTTCTGGGAATTGACCTTTTCCTGCTTTTCTGACCAGCAATGTGGCCTCAGTCTTTGATTAGCTGCCATGGCCCAGCTCTGCTTGAAGGGCATTGTGGATGTCTTTTCTCCAGTGTGTGATGTTTATGTGGAGCATCCATTGGTTCCATCTAAGATTCCAGGTATCCAGGATTTTTAGGTAAGTATCTAAGGATAATCATAGAATTAAATCAGGCTGAAATTGTGCGCTGAAGCAGAGGATTCAAAAACCCTCTCTCTTCTGTTTGCAGCAGCTTAACCAGAAGGACTGAACTACACATTTTGACCTTCATTTGCAATCATGTGCTCATGTGTTGAACAATGAGCTACAGATCAAGAATATTTAATGAATGCATCGAAGAAAACTATAATTTGTGGATAATTCCCAAATCCAAAGAAAAGACGTGAAACAGATGATTTAAAAAGTCATGAATAGAAAGAATAATTAATTTTTTGAACTGGATCTCTTTTCGAGTTCATGCACAGTTTAGCTCCTATTGCATCAAGAAACTTCAGCTCAGCAAGGACATGATTTGCACTCAGAAACAAGGTTAGCAACGCTCACACAGTGAGATGGATCTTAGTCCTTGCAATTGCTAGCAACTTTCTTTCATTTGGGGGGGGGGGAGCTCCTAGAAGGAGCTCAGCTCCTGCCAAGAGCACCACTTTTCCATTTGCTGTATCGTGGCCACTTACACTTGATCCAAGTAGAGCCAGCAATTAGCTGCAGTTGGTAAACTTTGCTGGGAGCCCCAATCAGGGCTAAGCTGCCAATTTCTCTTCTTATACACACATCAGAGAAACAGTTTTGACAGTTTCTGTCCCAGGAAGTTCAATTTCTCCCCAATTAGAGGAGATAATGAGAAGGCACAACTCACTGAAACACACAGCTCTGTGACCTGAAGAACAGGCAGACTTGATTCCCATGGCAGACATTCCACAACAAGATGTGGGTATTGACTGAATGGGCACAGATGCAAGGATGACAAATGGACTGAGAAGAAAAGAAGTGGGATACCCTTTTATGGTTCTGTCTGCAAAGGCAGCAGTATGGCTCTCTTTGGAATGGAGGGTGTCTTTAAACATAGTGCCTATTTGGTGGGAGAGCAAGGGAAGGGGTTACTGACTTAAGACAGCATTTTTAAATACAGATTCATTTGCATTCTTAGCTTTATTTATTTTTTGCAGCCATTTCTACCTAATGCGCCTTATCTCTGAAAGTGTGCTAGGCAATGCATACAATATTTTTCCAAAATGTTTCAGATTTTAAAAGGGATGTGCATCCACAAGATGAAGCATCCATGTAATTTTTCCATTGATAAGAAAAGAAAATACTGCTTCACAATATATATATATATATTGAACATATGGCGCGCGCACGCACACACACACGGGTAAAAACACTTCATGCATTCTGAAGTGCGCTCTGGTTCATGAACATTTATGTCACTGCCTGGGAGTATGCTGATGCCCCTGGACTTGCACCTGTTTAGCCCCTCCAGAGAGTCAGCCACCCCCCCCCATGCATGGCAGTTGAGTCCATTGTCGGGGTCACCTGGGGTAGCACACTGCTAACAAACCAGCCACCAACCTTTCAACTTCCACTGAATAAGACACAGTCTTAAACCAAATAAGCCTGTGACTACATATACTTCCCCCCCCCCCATGCTTGCAATGCAGGCTCCCTGGTTGTCTGCTGTGGGGGGGGGGGGAGATTCTGAGTTGGAAATGAGGCTGGGCCACACATGCCCATATATTTCAGCGTAAAAGCCTTGGGCAGTGCCAGTTAGAGCTGTAGTGGCAAAAGGCAAGGCCGAGGCTCTGTCTCCACAGCCACAAAGAGAAATGGTAGCTCAGAGAAGTTATCATATGGAGAGGAAGAGGAAGCAGGTGATGTATCCCCTCTCCTCTCTCCAAATGGCTTTGAGGCAATGGGGGGAAACTCTCCAGACCTGGTCTGCAGGATCCTCCCTAGACGGATCCCACCTAGGATCTAGGATCTCCCTAGATGGAGATCCCAAAACCCAGTAAGGCAGTTGTGAGTAAAATGGGGGAGAAGCCCACCCCTCTAACCAGGGCCAAGGGTATGGGACTATTAGAATTGCGGAAGATCTATCGAGGAGGTAGGCTGTGGTGCCAGCAGTGGCCCCTTTAAGGGTAAGGCCTGGGCATCCAGCAGAGTGTGCTGCACAGCTGCAGCCACTTGAAGGCAATAGGGCCCTCAGGGATATAAGGAGCACCTGAGGCAGGAAGGGTTTGTGGGTTTTAGAAGGAGTGCAGGCTGACTGACTTGGCTTATTGACTTTGGAATCAGACCTTGGACTGTGACTTGGCTTATTGACTTTGCCCTGGATACTCTGACTTTGTGATTAATGGACTACTCAAATAGGCTGTGGAGAGCTGCTATATGTTAAGGGTTTGAGAGAGGAACCTTGGGTGTGTCCTAAGGTAGAGCAGGGTGCACAAAGACTAGCAGAGGCCTTGAATTAGCTGATGTATATTAGAGCAAGGGGTTCACACAAAGAGTAGTCAAAATACAGTCCAGGTCATACACATAGAGTACAGCAGTCCAGTTTTACCTTATCCAAATCAGTATCCACAAGTCACAGTCAGTTAGTCAGTCCAAGGTCTTTCACAGCATATACACACACAGTTATCAGTTTGTCAAAGTCTCCAGCAGCAGTATCACAGTTTAACATCTACTGCACTGGTGGAGCTGCAGACTGGGGTTTAAGTAGTCTGAGCACCCAATCAGATTCTGCTCTGTTAACTAGGGTGTGGCAGGCTCAGGTGCAGAGTAATTCTGCTGACTCAGTGTGACTCAGCTGCCTGCAACTTTCCATGAACCAACTAGTTAGCTTTGTCTCTGGCTCTGCCTGGGCAGAGAGCTAACATTCTCCTCCTTGGTTCAGGGTAAGTTGACATCTATACATTTCTCATACCCTTAGTCCAAGCACTTTACAGTTTTCTATATGCCAGGTTACACCTTGCACCTTTGTCAGCGCATCTGCCACGTTCTGATTGTCAGAACGTCCAGAACTCTCAGAATGATGCTTTCTGAGAAGCTTTCTCAGAGAGCTAGCACTATACCTGGAAGGACTGCTGCCTTAGGAACTGGGAGGAGGGGTCCCTGCAGTTTAAACAGGCAAGCTACCCTTGTGGTGTTGTCTAGCAGTACTGCCGTAGAGAACTGGGGCCATTGTTGGGGAATGAGAGGGGAGCTTAGAGTGGGCATCATAAGTTCCCTAAGTGAGGATTGGAGTGGGAATCTGGTAGAACTGAGACCCCCATAACCACTAATGACCCAATCTTATCTGGGCCTTGTACTGATGCAACTTGTGCTCCATCAGTGCAAGGCCCAGGCCACTGGTACAGTATTTGCTGCAACAACATGTTGGTCAGGACCACTAGCACAAACAGCTGGCAGCCCTATGCACATTCCAACAGGGCACTTAGCCCTGCTGCAGCAGGTAGGTTGGCAAAAGGGGGCATTCCAGGGAGGATCGGGATGGAATGTGACTAGGCTGGGGGTGTGCCAAGGGCAAGTTGGGGCTGACATTGGTGGCACTGATATTCTATGCCCCCAGCCTGGGCCCAATACTTCCTTGGACCTACTCAGATTTACACCAGCAAAAGAGCTGTCATGGATCTGAACAGGCCCATTAGATCTATCTGAGGCGACCATGGTGCTGTGGAGAAGGTAAGTATACAATTTCTTTCCACTGCTCTCTGGTCCCTGGCCAGCCCATAGCATACAGCAGAGACTGTGTCAGTACCACTGCTTGCTCTAGGCTGGTCCTGGATAGGATTGCATTGATAATCTACTTAGTTTGGTCCAACATAAGCAGTTCTATAAATGTTACACACATGGTAAAACAGAGACACAACCATGCAATGAAATGGCATCTTTTCCATAGCTGTATGTATTTTTACAAGTGTGAATAAACATTTACAGGGACAATTACAGGGATTGCTCAGCTTGTGGTGATGCTTTCCTGTTAAAAATACTCTTAGAAGAGTTTAATAAGGGCAACAGTTCCATCATAGAATGCATGACTGGGCTAGAAGAAATGAGCCCACCACAGAATATTCTGCAGTAACTGCAAGTCTCATCTGAAAACATGCCCTAATGTACACAATGCAAATCTGCCATTTTCATATAGGATGACAAGCATTTTGATGAAGGCAGCCATGTTCCATAAGTGACCGAAGGGATCTGAGACTGAAGAGGCCCACTCAGTACATGTATGGAAGAGAGAGCTATTCCCCTCTGATAGCCAGATAGTGTCCTGCCCTCTCTGCTCATCCTGTATACAACCCATTTGATCATTACATTGTTGCTTCATTGAGGGTGCAACCCTAACCAACTTTCCAGCGCTGACATAGCTGCACCAATGTGGTGTGCACTCCATCCTGCAGTGGGGAGCAGCCAATGGGGGGGGGGCTCCTCCAGGTAAGGGCATGTTTGTTACCTTACCTTGTAGCTGCATTGCAGCTAGGTCAGTGCTGGAATATTGGTTAGGATTGCTCCCTGAATGACTATGAATTTAGGTCACTATAATGAAGAACCTATCTCCATCTACATAGTTTAAAGAACTGGCCAGGAAAAGAAAGTTGCTGAATATGAAATAAAATGTAAAAAGAGAGTGATTTTTAAATAAATATGTCACCATGAAATAGAAGGGAATACATTACACCTGGACTTGTTTAATGAAGCCAAACAAACTCCTTTTCTCTTCCAAGGGGGGAAAAAAACAACAGTGGACTGGGGGGACTCAAATGAGCTGCTGTCGCAGAGACCACAATTCATTATTCATTGAAAGGCTTCATTCATTTTGCATCAGGCTACAAACTGAGCAGAGCGGGGTGGTATAAATTATGATGCAGCCAGCTGAATAATGCTTGGGTATGGGGAAGAGGCATTCCAGATGCTGGCCTCATTGGAGTGAATACCCACCACTCCCTTACATTTTGTTTGTTCCAGGCTGCCCTGCCAAGTTAGTCAATACTACAGTGAAAACACAGAGAATAAGAGCCCAATCCTATCCCATTTTCCAGGGCAGATGCAGTCATGCCAAAGGGGGTTGAACTGCATCCTGTGTTGGGGAGAGCAGTCATGGAGGCCTCCTCAAGGTAAGGGAATGTTTGTTCCCTTACCTTGAGGCTGCATTGCAGCTGCATCAGTGCTGAGGGCTGGGTCCTCAGCCATCTACAGGGTGAAGAAAAACAGTGCTTAAACAGAACACAATGTGGACTTTTCCCCCCTACGGATAAAAGTTAGAGGTTGGAATTTTAATTTTTTATAAAAAAAGATTGTCAAATTAGATGTTCATGTAAGAATGCATTTAAGAAGAGTGCCTACAACCCAAAGTGACACTTTTTTAAAACAAAAAGCAGCCATGGGGTCTTATTGGTCTCCATATTGCTCAAGTACGGTGCTCACGTGTGGCGCTATAGTAATTTGCAAGGGCCTGGCAGAAGAGTCCCACTGCCATCGTGGAAATTACAACATCTATATGTAGGGATTCCACATATAAGCAGTGACTGGTACAAATGGGAGGGGCTGACAAGTATAAGTTACATAAGAACATGAGAATAGCCCCACTGGATCAGGCCATAGGCCCATCTAGTCCAGCTTCCTGTATCTCACAGAGGCCCACCAAATGCCCCAGGGAGCACACCAGATAACAAGAGACCTCATCCTGGTGCCCTCCCTTGCATCTGGCCTTCTGACATAACCCATAGTTGGTCCATAAGTTGGACCATAGTGTCTTACAATTGTCTGCTAAGATTAAGTTTCATTTTGTGGCTTACTATTTCATGTTACCAAGGCCAGATGTTAAAATCAATTTTGCCTTTAAAGGTATTCTTCCTTACTGCTTGAATGCCATGGATGAGCATGGCTCCCTAGAATGCACAGAACAGGGGCATGTTGTCGGCATGAGAATTTTAGGCATGTCTCCACTGCATAGACTGTATTCTTGGCTTAGGGCATTTTCCATCTAGTATCCTGCTGGGAAGCTTGCTGTGGACCTAGCAGTGCTCAAACCGGTCATGCAGTGAGTACGGTGGCAAAGATGAGAATTCGAGACAAAAGAAGACCCCAAACTAGGTGACCTGCAGAGAGCAAATACATTGTCGCAACATCCAGTCAGTGAAATAAGCATCACAGGGGCATACTTCCTTATCTGGCAGTTTGGCTATCTCTCCAAATTCTGTTTTCCAGGTCTCTGAACACTTTGAGGCTGAGCTAGATGGCTAAATATTGCAACTTTTCTGTAGGTATATCAAATCCCTGGGTAATTTCTGCAAAAGGGTTTGAAGAGACAGCCCAATATCTCAAGATCAGTGTTTCTCAACATTTGTCCTCTGCCATACCACTTCACACGGTCCACCTTTTTGAAGTACCACTGGAAGTAACTGGTGATGACATCATTACCAGTTACTTCTGAGTTGGGAGACCAGACGCAACGCAACAAAAACCAGTCAGAGGCTCAGGGTGGATGGGAGGGCTTTTCAAGAGCCGAAAAGCAAGCTTTGGAGCCTCCTACCACGGTTTGTTGTGTCGCGTTTCTGGTCTTCTGCTGGGCAGCAGCTGTCCAGGGGTCCTAGGAGTACCACCAAACACCACCTCAAGAATGACTGGTGGTACCTGTACCACTGGTTGAGAAATACTGCTCTAGACTGTACCCAAAAAATTCCTGAAGTTCATTTTTTGTTATCCACAGACTGTAGTTGTCAATGAAAGTGCAGTGAAGCAGACTTTATTGATATTATCAAGTGTACTCTCTTTTTAATTTTAATGTTGATTTATTAAGTTTGGTACAAAGCGACTATCAGCCCTAGCTACTGTCTTCAGTAATTTTGATTACTTTTTCCATCAATTTGCTTCACTTTTATGTTCTCACTGACTGTGGTTGGCGCACAAGAAATGTTGGGATTTCAACAGAAACTAATTTCTACAATATATATGGCTTACCCTCCCCCCATCCTGGGCCTTTCCTCTCTTCTGATTAATTTCTCATAGTAATGATAACTGTAACTTTGGTAATGAGTACTTGAATATCACACCTGTTCAGAAAAGTGGGTTCCAGCTCCAGTAACATCCCTGTCTAATCTTGCCCTTTTCCTTGAAATCAAATGGGGTACATGGAGAAGGATCAGTCAAACTTTACCACTATTTAACTGAGACTTTGGCACTGGATTTTTCTTGAAGAACATACACAGGCTAGACCACCTCCATCATCTCTGTGTTTCTGTTTCTAATCATACAGTGGAAGGCAGAGATGGAATCCCAGTTTGGCCAAGTTGGGTACTGGCTAAGAACCATGCCCATCAGAGGGTCCACCAGCTGGTTCACCTCCTGAATAGCAGTAGCATGGTAGTGCCATCATGTAGTGGGCTGGGGTACCAGAGAGGCCCTGTTCAAGGGCCATCTGCATCCTGGCACAGCTGTGTTGGGAGAAAGGCAGCTAGCGTGCCTGCATGGGCACGCTAGCAATGATTGCCAGGCTGATCCCCCTTATCAGCTGGCAGCAGGGCTTTGCTGTCAGCTGATTGGCTGGCTGGCCTTGGGGGGCGGGACAACTGAGCCGGATCTAGTGCGCAGGCGCTAGACCCGGCTCAGTTCCATTCCTGGAAGCGACCGAGTAGGTGGCTTTTCCAGGAGCGGAGGAGAGGCTGCCCCGTGATGGGGCTTGGAGCGCGGCGATCCGCACTTGCAGGCTCCCGTCTGCAGCAGCAGTGGGTAGCCTCTCCGAGGGGGCGAGAGGGGCACGAGCCCCGGGGGCGGTTGCTGCAGGGGACGACCCGCTGTGAACTCTGCAGGCGAGCATCGACTGGGGGGCCCGTTGCGCGCTCTGACCGAGCGGCAACATCAAAGGGCCACCTGCTGTGAGCTCTGCCTGCCGCGCCGCAGGGCGCAGGGCTCTAGGGCACACCAATAGTAGGGGCTGCGGGTGCCTCCCTGCCTTGGGGGGCGATTGTGTGGGCCTCATTTTGGCGGCCATTGGGGGCGCCTCATGGCTGCGTGCCATTTTAGGTCCCTGCCTCGTGGCGCACCGCCATTTTGTAATTAAAAAAAAAAAATTGAGGGCTTCAACTGCCCTAGGGTTTTTTGCCTTACAGAATTGGGCGACTTCCAGTCAGCGGGCTCCAGTCACAGCGCGGAGGGGCAGGAAAACGTGCTGCTGCAGCGGCGCTGCCACGATCGTCCTCTTTTCGGATTGTTCCCTTTCATATCATATACAGTAAAAAATTAGAACACAGGGGGTGGTGGCCCCTACTGGGATATTTCTTCACTGGGGGGTGGACATGGGGAAGAAAGCCCAGAAGTTGGGTGGCAGGGCTGCCAGAAAGGCAGTTCCAGCGGGGCCTCTCTCCTCCCCTTCCTCATCATCGGATGATGAGGATCAAATGGCTGAGTTGCGGGCCTTAATGGCTCGCTATGACGCGCGACAAAAAGAAAAGGCCCTTCGCAAGGCGGGGCAGGGTGATGGGGGCTCCAACTCCGGGGCAGTCCCCATACCCTGCAGATCAGGTAGGAAGAGTAAAGGGGCCTCTCTCCCTCCCCGGCAGGTTCATGTTCTGGAGGATAAGCACGTTACTGTCGAGGAGGGCAAGGCGCAGGAAGACAACACCCTAGAAGTGGAGGAGGAGGTGGTCCATCCTGTTAAAAGGCCTCGGCCACAGGCTTATAGTGGCTGCGGTGGGCAAGGTGAGCCGTGGGCGGGCTTTGCTCACAATGCAGAGTCTGTGTGGGAAAACAAGGAAGGCATTTCTTGGGCACATAGCCGGGCTGCACCAGATCAGCCCTGGTCTCCTTGGGGGCCTCCTTCCTTTTGGCAGGGGCCCAATTACCCACATTACCCTTGGGCCCTGGGTTGGGCATATCCCGGTACCAAATCTGGTCCCAGGGCCCGCAGGGCACCCCCCCCCCCCGGTGTGGTCATTATCCTGCCACGGCCGACACAGAGTTGGACCAGCAGGATGTGGACTGGGGGGATGAGTCATTTGGATTGGTGGTGGAGAGGGAGAAGCCTACGGTTTCGTATGGCATCATCGCTATCCCTCTGGGCTCTCACCTCGCCATGTCGGTCAAGGAGAAGATATGGTGGGGTGACTTTGTGGACATGTTCAGTCTCCTCCACATTGAGCCTGAGCCTATCCCCAAAGTGGGAGACCCTGTGCGTGACGAGGAAACTGTCAGGCAGAGGAAGATAGACAAAAATTGGACCAATTGGCTGAATGGGTTCATTGTCTATGCTGGGGTCACTGTCCAGTTGCACCCCAAAAAGGCGGGGAAGCTATTCAAATACCTGGACATTATTCATCGTGCTTTGCGTGATCATGCTGATGCGGCTTGGATGGCTTATGACTGTCAATTTCGCATCAGAGCCGCGCAGGACCCATCTTTGGACTGGACTATACCCCAGTGGGAACTCTGGGTGCAGTTAGTCCTGCCGGCTAGGGCAACGTTGGGGGATAGGGCGGATAGCGGGCATTTGATTGCTCGTTCCAGACCCGAGCAGCCTATGGCACCTGAGGGTGCGCAGTGGGTTCAAACCCCTCGCGCATGCTTTCAATTTAATGCCACGGGCAAATGCAACAGGCAGGGATGTTCGTTTTCCCATGGCTGCCCCATGTGTGGGGCTGGGCATCCTGTTGCAAAATGTCCATGGCTCAGTGGACCATGGCAGGGTTTCCGCCCTTTTCATGGGAAAAAGCCTGGTGGTGGACCCTCAACTGGTGTTGGCAAAGGGCCCAACGCCAATTAAGATTCCCTCCTTGGTTTACTGGCTGCAATTTTATATGGATCGTTCTGCAGCCAGATTGCTGTTTGAGGGTTTTCAGTTTGGTTTCAAGATCCAGGCCCCGCCTCCGGTTAGGCCCACGTTTGCATGCAACCTCCGGTCAGTGACTGGCATGGAGGAGGTGGTGCGAGGAAAGATAGCCAAGGAGGTGGAGGCGGGTAGAGTAGTTGGACCGTTTGCGGTTCCTCCGCTGAGGAATTTGCAGGTAACCCCCCTGGGTGTGGTGCCTAAAAAAGCCCAGGGCCAATTTAGACTGATTCACCACCTGTCCTTTCCGGAGGGCTCCTCTGTAAACGACAGGATACCGACCCAACTGTGTTCAGTCAGATACACTTCTTTAGACGAGGTGGTTGCCCGCCTCAAGAAGTGTGGCCCTGGGGCCTTGATGGCCAAGGCAGATATTCAGTCTGCCTTTAGATTGCTTCCAGTGCACCCCCAGGATTTCTGCCAGTTGGGTTTCCAGTTTGAGGGCGATTATTATGTCGATAGGGCGTTGCCAATGGGGTGTTCAATTTCCTGTTCGGTTTTTGAGGCGTTCAGTACATTTTTGGAATGGACTGTGCGTTTCAGAACTGGGTTACAATCCACTGCCCACTACTTGGATGATTTCCTTTTTATGGGACCATCTGGGTCTGGCGTCTGTGCTCGGCTCCTGGGTGACTTTAAAGCACTGTGTGAGCAGCTGGGGGTCCCCCTGGCACACGAGAAGACAGAGGGCCCCCTTAGCAAGCTCACCTTTTTATGTATTGAGTTGGACTCGGTTACACAGACCAGCCACCTGCCAAGGGACAAATTAGATAATCTGATCGGGATGTTGGCTAGCGCCCTAGGGTCCAGCAAGTTAACATTGAGGGAACTACAAAGTCTGGTGGGGCATCTTAACTTTGCATGTAAGGTCATTGCCCCTGGCAGGGCCTTTGTACGTCGTTTATGCGATGCCATGGCGGGGCTTCGACGCCCGTCTCACAGACTGCGGGTGTCACCTGGTATGAGGGACGACCTGGAGCTGTGGCTGGAGTTTTTGAAAGATTTCAACGGGATCTCCTTTTGGAGATCTTTACAGTTGATTGAAGCTGAGCTCCAGGTTCATTCTGATCCTGCGGGAGGATTGGGATTTGGAGTGTTTTTCCGAGGACGCTGGTGTGCAGCCCCCTGGCCATGGGTGTGGGCGCAGGAGGGGATCACCAGGGACTTGACATTTTTGGAGCTCTTCCCGATTGTCGTGGCTGTCCACTTGTGGGCTGGGGAGTTTGCCAACTCTTCAGTTCGCTTTTGGTGCGATAATCTGGCCGTGGTCCACATAGTTAACATGCAGACCTCCAAATCCCTCCTGGTTATGAATCTGGTTAGAGTCTTTGTCAAACAGTGTCTTGCTATCAACACTGTTTTCTCAGCCAGACATGTGCCTGGGATTGAAAATAGCATAGCCGATGCTCTCTCTCGATTTCAGGAGGAGCGCTTTCGGCAGCTAGCCCCTGAGGCCAGGCAGGATCCGGATCCCATGCCCCCATGGCTGTGGGGACTTGGTATGATGAGGCCCAGGAAGCCATCTGGGCATCACTGGCTCCATCCACCCGCGCCAGTTATTTGAGTAAGTCCTGTGAATTTGGCACTTTCTGCAGGTTGGCTTTGGTTCCAGAGCAGGGACCATTTTCGACCCACACTCTTATGCAGTTCATTTTGGGACTGCATAATAGGGGGTTATCCAGCAAATCTATGTCAATTTATCTGGCGGCCATCTCCTTCCAGTCCCAGGCCTGGGGAATTCAGGACGTTACCAAGGATTTTAGGGTGCGTAAGATGGTGGCTGGTTTTGGCTGGCAATTCCCCACAGGCGCCGACAAGCGCCTGCCTATCACGCCCACCATTTTACAGGGGTTGCACATGCAGTTTATTGCCTTGTGTTCCTCAACCTACGAGTCACTGTTGTTTAGGGCAGTGACTCTGGTAATGTTTTATGGGGCTTTTCGCCCAGGTGAGGTTTTGGTTAGGTCACGGTTTGCCCCCACTGACAGAGTCCTTCAGTGGGGGGACTGTGTTTTATGGCCTGGGAGTTTATCCCTCCATTTGCGAGTGTCCAAAACAGACCAGTTAGGGTGTGGGCAGTGGATTCAGTTGAAACAGGCTCCGAGCCGTTGTCTTTGTCCAGTAGCTGTCATGGAACAGTACTGCTTAATGGCTCCTGCAGGAGTGGGCCATGAGGAGCGTTCCCCCCTTTCACTTTACCAGTTTCGGGCCATTTTTAAAAGAGCGCTGTCTCAATTAGGCCTGAGGCCTGAATTGTTTGGGCTGCATTCGTTTAGGATTGGGGCAGCATCCACTGCTGCCAGCATTGGTTTCTCCCCCCAGGGCATCAGGCACATCGGTAGATGGCGCTCTGGTGCCTTTAAATACTACGTCCATTAAGGTGCCGCAAGGGCTCCGTGTGCAACGCCAGTGGGCGTGTGCAGCGCCAGGTGGGCACAATGTGTGCAGTGCCAGATTGGCACAGTGTCAGAGCCGCGTAGGCTCTGCTGGCAGCGCTTGGTGGGCGTGTGCCGCGCCAGTGTTGGCAAGATGTGTCAGAGCCGCGTAGGCTCTGCCGGCAGCGCTTGGTGGGCATGTGCTGCGCCAGTGTTGGCGAGATGTGTCAGAACTGCATAGGCTCTGTTGTCAGCGCTTGGTGGGCGTGTGCCGTGCCAGTGTTGGCGTGATGGGTAGGTGGGGTGTCCTGTAAGTTAGGTAGGGCGGACCAGGTCACTGACCATGACTGGCCATGGGGGTGAGCATTAGAGCGGAGGAAGGATTCCTCCTTTCTCTTGGCCTGTCCAGTGAGCTTATCTCATGATGTGCTTCTTTTTCCAACAGGTCCGTGAAGGAGCTGCCCAGCCAGGGTCTTGATCTGCGGACACTCCATAGTTTTTTGGGCTCGGAAGCATGTCATGTCATCCAGTTTCGGCTCTCAGCTGGCGCTGGGTGATGTTGCGCACATTGACTGGTTGGCCAAGAGGGGTATGTGCTGGGGCCAATTTTTCCCGGCCTTTTTGGAGTACATTGCTGTCAACCCCCTGCCGCAGGTAATCGTGGTACACTTGGGCAAAAATGACCTGGGTCAGAGGACGTCCGTGTCCTTGAGGCTCCAGGCCCGCAAGGATTTTAACTCGTTAGTCCGTCAGTTTCCCGGGATCACTATCCTGTGGTCTGACATGCTGCCTAGGCGAGTTTGGCGGTGGGCGAGTTGTGTTAAAAGAATTGAGGTGGCACACAAAAGGGTCAACGCTTACCTGGGCAGGGTCGTCACGGAGCTTGGTGGAGCGGCTATACATCATCCCAGTATTGGTTTTGAGGAGGCTGCTCTTTACCGTGGCGATGGAGTTCACCTTTCCCCTATGGGTTATGGGCACTTTCTTTCAGAGTTGCAACAAGGCTTGAACCTCTTTTGGGTGCAGGGAAGGACAAGCGCTAGGCTGACCTGCCCTTGTGGCGGTAGAAGTGCGGGGTGGGTAGACAGAAGACCTTCTCGGCGTCCAATCTAAGCCAGCAAGGGCAGGGGTGAACCAGAACTGCTCTCTGGATGCTTGACCGGCTCGGGGAGGCAGGCTGGCTAGCCCCTGGTCTGAACTTTGGGGCCTTGCAGGGGTGACCTGAAGGCAGAGTAGTTTGGATGGCTTACCCTCTTTGGGCGACAGTGAAAGGCGGGCTTAATAACAATTGAGCTACCCCTGGAGTTGGGTGGACGCCCTATGAGACTGGGGGACGTAGACGGCTAGGCCGTTTCCCCCATTTAGAACTCCGCACTTAGTTTGGGCATTGTTTCCTATTTTGCCTTGTTGCACTTGTTGTAAGTTAATAAAGTGGCCCATTTAATCCCATACCTGTTGTCGGCTGTATTTATTGGGCAATGCATGGTAACAGATTTTATGCCTCGTTCCAAGAAGCATATGTGAAAAGCAACCACATGCAACTTGTGCACTTTTAACTGTCATGTCACTAAAACTAGAAATACAGTTTAACGTGGACCAAATGTGGACTGTCTGGGTAATGTTACTGTCCAGATGTCATTCTTGGTTAGTGCGTGTGAACTGTGAGCTTCTTGTAGGACTTAAAACCTTTGGTGGGGATTCATTCAACCATCCAGTAATTCTTTGTAGAAGCGGTATTTACACTTCCCACAGAAAACTACTACTGCTTTATTGCGATTCTCATGACATCTGGTGTTTTCCTTAAAGCACCAGCAGTTTCAATTCTGTCACTACATGAGATTTTTCCTTCTAAAAATATAAGCTCTTAATATTCCTACATGGAGGAAAAAAAGTACAAATGAACGGAAACAAGTTAGCATAAATGCTCAGAAATCAAAAGACAAATGACAAGATCCTGCCATTACTGTTATTTCTAAACTTATCTTGAAGAATTAACAACCTTATCCTATTGGGCCTTGCCACCAGTGAAATGTGTGTTCTGCTGGCGATGACTGCTGAAAAACAGCCGAAACGGTGGCGTCACTATCATCCCCATGATGACCACCTCCCATGCAGTGAGTGGGGCAGTGGCCCAGGTGGTGTGCATGGTGAAGCACGATCGCCCTGCCCCCGCTGGTTTTTTGGCTACAACTTTTGATAGAACAGAGATATTGCAATGCAGTTTGTTTCACTGCAATCTGCATGAAATCACACATTGAATGATATATGACATGATGGTATTATTTGAAAATACCAAGATTTAAATTTTTTTTAATGTTTTTTGTGTCAGCCCCCTGTGTGCGTCACCCGTTGTGGTCCTTACTCCCCTAGTGATGCCGCTGAGCTGAAAAGCGCACTTCAGCTGAGTAGCATGCTACCTGTGTGCTGGTGGAAAGACTGGAGCTTTCCCACCTGCATCAATGGACCTAAAATTACCCACTGAGGGAGGTAAGATGGCAGGAAAGGCAAGGGAGGGGGAAGGTGGAACAAGAGGTGAAGAAACTGGGCAGAGAGGGGGAAATAATGGGGCAGAGAGTTGTGGGATAGTTTGTTTGGATCAGACAGTGATGGTGCATGTTGGATCCTATCGCCTCTGGCAGCAGTCTCCCCGCCCCTTTCTCTTCTTAGACTTGCACCAGTGATTTTGCTGGAGCAGGTCTGAGAAGACCCATTGTTGGGCAGGAGGCTTACAGGGGGGAAAAGCATTTAAATTCCCTTTCCCTTTCAAAGCCTCCCACACACACCCCCACCCCGATACAGTACACACCTTTTTGGTGCAGCTGCAGTCCTTCACACTTTTAGATCAACTGATGAGGTCCCTCTTTTAATTAAAGAACGGTAGAAGTTTGTCCATGTCCCCAAATCATTTCTGTACATTTCACTTCTCTTATAAAAACTTACTTGGCTTCCTCTGAAAATTCTCATTACGTGGCTTCTGGTGGGGTTTAAAGATCCATCTGTTTCTCTTGACTTTTGAGAAGGGAGGAACTTCCTAGGGTTCCCTTTTTAATTCCTGCTGCTAATGTTATAGCTGCTTTACACTTTAATCTGCTCTTGTATCACTGCTTAATTTTTAAGTGTTTTACAGCCCAGTCCTATTGTCAGGCAGCAGTGCCGGCACTGGGTGTCATAAAAGGACCATAAAGCACTTCAGACACAGTGCAAGTAAGCAGACCCATGGCCCTGCTGCACCAGCACATTGCATAGGATTGGGCTGCAAATGGTTCTGTTTTAATGTTTTTTTATTCAGGTGTTTTATCTTCTGTATATTTATTTCTATGTTACGCACGTCTTTGAGTATGAGAAAAGCAGTACACAGGCGTGCCTTGAAATCTGCAGGTACCTCGTTCTGGAACACCCCCCCCCCCGTGGTTAACTAAAACAGTGGCTACCAGGGAATGCCCCTCCACCCTTGGAAAGCTAGGGGAGCTCCCCTTCTGTGGATCAGTTCTGCAGTCCACAGCCCCCCACAAGTGAGAGACTCCAGAGTCCACAGTTCACAGCTCCCCCCACAGTCCACAAGTGAGAGGCTCCGGAGGTGCTCCCTCCAGAGGCGAGGGGCGCTCTGGGTCCACGCACATCCATCTGCGGCCTCTGCTGGGCTCAGACTGAGCCTTAGAGTAAAAAATAGTCACTTCCTGTTTTTTTTGTAAATGATGTTTTTAATGCCATATAAGGCATTAGGAGACCCAGGGAAGCGGGGCTCCCCTTGCCTCTGGAGGGAGCGCATATGGGGGACCATAGACCCGATCCACAAATAAGTGACACCGTGAATCTGTGGATACGGCCCCCCATATAACTCTTTTATATAAATAAAATAGTTTCTGTAGAAGGAAAAAGGAAATTTGCTTCAAATTTCACTTTGTCAGAAATTTCAGTGCCAAACCTTAGGGAACATGCAGATGTTGTATTTCAGATAAGGCAGGGAAGTTTGAGATCAGGAATCAAACGCCACTTGCTCTTCCAGCTTCCTCATATTTACATCACATCTGCTTTCAGAGAAAATGCCCTATGCCTAGAAAAAACAGTATTTTGGAATTCCTGTGTCTTTCACAGTCGTTCTTCCCCAGTAGCGCCATTTATTCCGACCACTCTGAAAATCCCCCCATTGAAAACCCAAACATTCCAGCCACATCCTTTAGCATTATGACCCTCATGAGAATTCAGAGCAGTCTGCATTATATTTTATTTATTGAATTGTAAATGATTTAAAGATTGTTTTCTCTACATACAACACGATGAGTTATATTACTTAGCAGATAATTGCAGAATAATAAGTAAAGGCAGTCATGTTTGTTAGAAATTGTTTTAAATTGCTTCCATTTGGCGTCCCGAGGGGGTGCGTGTTCATCAAGCGACCACTGTACAAGGGCAAGAATATTAACACACCAACAGCCCTAATTCTATCCCCCACCGATCCATAGTTTGTAGTGCACCAATGGAGCACATACTGCATGCTGTGGTAGGGTGTGTTTGACCAGACAGCCTGGGAGAGGTAAATAAAAATATTTTATAAACTCTTGGTAGACCACTTGGCTCCTCAGACACATGCCGGCTCATTTACTGGCATAAATCTGAGAAGAGTCAGGTTAGGAAAGGGGTTAGGATCCAGCAAATTCAGCTTCTGTGGAGATCCACCCCTCCCACCCCCAGTTTCTCCCCAAACTGCCCTAATCCTTCCGTGAACCACCCATGGCCTGCTGCTCCCTTACTTGCTCTGATATGGCCTTGGTGAGCCATTGGCAGGCGCACACTCCAGCCATTTGCACCCATGGCTCTGAAGTACTCATTGGTAGTGTGCCCTTGTGAGGCCCTAACTGAACCATGACAGTGGGTCATGAGATCTGGTGCTGAAGGCCCAGGATCTGATTGAGCTGTAAGGACCCAATCTTGATATCTCAGTGCCAGCCCTCTGCCGGCACTGAGAGTTGCAAATGTGCTGTAAGGCACTCAGTGCTGGGTAAATGCTGGAGCTGGCTCAGCACCAGGCCTTGCTGAGCCAGCACCAGCTAGAGGCTCACCGAACGGCGCCCGGCGCAAAGGACAAGCTCCAGGCAGCGGAGAAGTATGGCGAGGTGGGCAGGAAGGTGTTCTGAGGTGGGAAGAGGGCAGAAGAGGGTGGGAAGGGGGGAGGAACCGGGGCGGGAGGGGGTGGGATTGGAAGAACTTTGCTCCACTGAATCCAGAACCCTGCATTGGGCCTCCTGCCCTGATACAGGTTTCTCAGCTGTGCACTGGCGAAACAGCAGACTTGAGTACCCCCATTGCAGGGCCTGCTCCCTTACATGGAAGAAGGGGACAAATGTCCCCTTCTCCCAAGAAGCTGCCTGTAGCTGCCCAGCACACTCAGGATGCAGCAGTCGTCATTTTGGCGCTGCTGCTCCTCTGGGCGCTGGGCAGTTCAGGATTGGGCTGCCCAGCTACAATCCTATTTGCATTTATGAGAGAGAGAGAGAGAGAGAGAGAGAGAGAGAGAGAGTCCTATTAAACTCAGTGGGGCTTACTTCTGAGTAGAAATGGCTAAAATTGCACTGCTAGAACATTATTTATTTTGAGTTTACTCTCATTTTCACGATTAAGTAATTTACATTCACAATCCTAACAATGCACATTCTTATTTTCATTTTTCAATGAAGAAAATGAGTTACAGAATGGGGAAGGTATGTTCCCCCCAGAACAAGTGCTGTGAGTTTTTATACAGCAGCAAGGAAAAGAGAGAAAATTTTTTCCTTACCATTCACTAAATTTCCAGTTCCATTTGTTTTTATTTTTTAAGCAAAAGACATCCTATGACTGGCAAGATGCAACAAACAAAGAGCATTTTATGGTGATCACTTGGAAGACTTTTGTTGGAGCCAGTGATTTGGAAATGGTGCAACTAATCCCATGAAATAGTGTCAGACTTCAGCTGCATCCAGAATATTCAGCAATCTGGAATAACAGACAGCACGGGGAATCAGGTGATTTCGGCACTGTTTTTCTTCTGCTGTAGGTTCAAGGTAGGAAATCTCCTGTCTATGCCTCAATTATATGCTTGCAGAAATAAATTTATCTTCTGCACAACCACCCCAAAGTCTGAAAGGGATGGGGCTCGTGGGGGAGGGGAGGGGAACCTAGTCTATTTCTTGAGGCTAGCATCTGATTGTGTGGGAGGAGTCAAACATCCCCCCTTCTTTTCAAGGAAGACAAGAGAAGGAGGATGAATTTGACAATGCAAAATCTATGCCCACAACCTCCCTGACAGACCAGGCACCATTTTGATGGTGTCATCATGGCTGACAGTCGTTTACTTAGAGGTGTCACACTGGGGTCCCAGCTGGCATGGCCACATTGTTTGCTTGTGGCATCTTTTTGCATTCTCCCCACAACCTATATATTTACTCCCTAATGACACACAAACAGTGACATGGGAGTGCTTGCTTTATGTTCTGCCAAACTGTTCAACAATGATGATTTGCAAGTCTCTAACGTTAGGGGTGTGTGTGTGTTTGTGTCTAAACCATGAACTGGATTATTATCCCTAGTCATAGTTTCAAATGATCCAGGTGAATGCTGAGTTTTTAATGAGTCAATATAGATTCCACATGCTGCTGCTGGCTGAATAGTGACAATGAATGGAGACTGAAACTGGCCTCCAAGAAGTCAGGGCAATTGATGGGTCCTTGTCTTTCTTTGAAGGAAATGAGAAAATGGGGAATCTCAAAACAGATGAGGCAAGATATCCACATTTTGTAATGATGGGAGTCTGTCAAGGCCTATCCATCTTGGGCACATTTCTCTGTATCCACAAGTTGACTTTTTTGAGGATTCTGGACAGAGGTGCCAGACCCAGGCAGTGGCTACTACCATATTGTATTGTGCAAGTAGAAAGAAAATATTTCCCAGAATGCTTCTGGAGCAATTACAGACATCTTCCTCTTCTTCTTGGTTGGTAGACACATTTAGAAAATCTGAGGGACTTCATATTATTTCAGGGATTCAGGTATCTGCATCTTTTTTTGTGCCCATGTCTGCGCTATTTTTCACATGCGTACTGGGGTAAAATCTCCCACTGTTACTGTGACATTTTAAAACTCAGCTATTTTAATGTGCATGCACACACACCTGTGTATATATGGGAACAAATAGCAATGATTAATTTGGGCTCTTCTCTACCATTCACTAGCATACACATCTCTTTTCTGAGCCTGTCTCCGGATGTAAATCAATTGTACATATGCATTTTCTCCAAGGGAGGAAAGATGAATTTTCAAATCTCCAGCCTGCTCCAGCCTGCTCTCCTGGAGCTCAGACCAAACTACAAAACAAATCCTCTAGGTGCACCAGACAAGAGACACAAAGAAAAAAATTACAGCTCCTGCCAGCATCTGGAAAACATCCGCAAAAATGCAGCGTCTAACTCCTTCTTTGACACTGTTTTTGACTGAGAGTGTGTGGTACTCCAATGCACCCAAAACAGAATATCACCACTGTTTTCCCTGACATGCTTCTGTTTTCAGTGTGAGAAACACACAGATGGGAAGCCATTTTTCACTGTTATGAGATGCAGAAGCATCTTAGTAAGACCTACAGTTAGAGCTTGCTTAGCAGGATTCTGTTCCTGCGTGGTCAGGCACAGAGACAAAGGCCAAAAGCACACACGCAAAGCCACCCTAAATCTTTTGTCATGTTAGTTGGGCTGGTTACAAAAGCACCAGAGATAACACACTGGTCACAGCTTCTATTGTAATGAATTATCGGAGGCAATTTCAGCTCATTTCTCTCCCCCCCCCCAGTTTTGCCTGTTAGTGCTGCGCATTCGCTGACGACGCACTCTATTTCTATCTGCTGTTTGTCAGCTGAGAGAGACTGGAGGGGAAATGCTGGGATCTGCAGCTTCTTTAAAAGCAGTGCTTCTCCTTGGTGTCTTTTAGCGGTGCCTGGGGGACGTCTGAGGCAGAGGTAGCTATGGGCTGTAGTAAGCAGACTGAAAGGCAATGGTCAGAAGTGATGCAAGCTACAGAGCCCTTCGCCACACCTTGAGCATCCCAGATGATCATGTTCCTGTTTCCACATGATTGGACATGATTGAGACATACAAAATTATGCAGGGAATGGATAGAGTGGGTCGAGGGATGTTCTTTTCCTTCTCACACAACACCAGAACCAGGGAACATCCATTAAAATTGAATGCTGGGAGAGTTAAGACAGACAAAAGAAAATATTTTTTTACCCGGAATGTAATTAGTCTGTGGAACTCCTTGCCACAGGATGTGGTGATGGCATCTGACTTAGATGCCTTTAAAAGGGAACCGGGCACATTTCTGGAGGAAAAGTCTAGTGAAGGTTACAAGCCATGATCTGTATGTGCAACCTCCTGATTTTAGAAGTAGACTCCCTCAGAATGCCAGATGCAAGGGACGGCACCAGGATGCAGGTCTCTTATAGTCTTGTGTGCTCCCTGAGACGTTTGGTGGGCCAATGTGAGATACAGGAAGCTGATGGGCCTATGGCCTGATCCAGCGGGACTGTTCTTATGTTCTTATCTGAAATGCCCTATCATATCCCTTGACCCCCTCCCCCTCAGTCATCCTTTTTCCTAATGTGTGCATATGCTGGCTAGTCACATGAATGCCATTAGTATTTCAGATCATAATCCAGCTTTGCTGGCCAATGTAACTTCATACTTTTCTTTTGAACAGTGGACATGACACCATTGCTGATGTGATTAGTTACCATTATACATGCAGTAATGCTCTTGCTGCAGCAGCTTAGCCAGTGATCACGTCTACTGGAAAGAGTGTTGCAATTTCTATAAATAAACCAGCCACAGCGTAGGTGATAATCTCGAGTTACATGATTTGATTTGTGCCATTGATCTGGGATAATATAATACACAAATGTTAATGCTAAGTGACTAGATGGTGCCAGTGAATAATGGATGGACCAGCAGTATTGAGACGACCCTGGAGGTATCAAAGCTTCATCTAGTCTCCCTTTTCCCACTGCAACCTTTCTCCAGTGGTGTAGCTAGAGGGGGTGCAAAGCACTTTGGAGCCATTCTGGGCTGCGAGAACAAAATGGAGGCATTGCTTTTCCTCTGTTTTGCTCTCGTCACTGGTGTAGCTAGGGGGGGCAGGACACTAAGTTTTGCAGGGAGCCTCCCTGCAGCATGCAAGCGGCTCCTCCCCCTCCCCTTGGGAGCCATTCGACTCTGTTCCTCCCTACCCACAGAGCTCCCAAGGGGAGGGAGAGGGGCCGCTTGCATGCTGCAGGGAAGCTCCTTGCAAAACTTAGTGCACTGCCCCCCTAGCTATACCAGTGGCTCTCCTGGCCCTGAAAGGCTCAAAAGGGGAGGGGGAGAGGCTGCTTGTGTGCTGCGATGAGGCTCCCTGCAAAACTTAATGCTTTGCACCCCCTCTAGCTATGCCCCTGCCTTTCTCCCCGACCCAGTATGAAGAATTGAGCACTTAATTCTGAGAGTGTTACAGCCAAGATTATAAGAAACAAGAGAAAGGCAGAAATATAGTTTTGAACATGTACCTGAAATGCATAGGGCTGGGATACTTGTGTAGAATTCCTTAGACTGCTTTTCCTGTGTGACTGGCCATTGCTGTGGAAACTCTTCCCTCTCTAGAATCTCAGATGAAGGTTAATTCTTCCAGAGTTGGTCTATTCTTACGGTTAGGCAAATTGGTTACTTTGAGCAGGTTGAAAATGGCAGCAAACTGGCAAGGGGAACCCCCCCCCCTCATATCCACCAATTTCTTTCACTGGCCTGCCACCCTCCTAGCAACATGAAGAGGTTTGGGATGGCAGTGATCCACCTGTTCTTCCAGCACTGCTACATCAACTGAGCAATTGCAGCAGCAGGGCTAGGCGAGGAAGCAGGGGGATACTGCAATCCTGTTCCAATCACTCCAGAAGTGCAATGAGAATATGAGTACACAGCAGTCAACCGTCTCTAGTGCCTGCCTAGCTACTTCTTCAAGGTAGGCCAGATGAGGGCTTGCTGGAAGCAGAAGAATTCCACTCCTAGCACATTCCCAGGAAGGGGCTGTATGGGCACTGAAGTTAAGTGAAGAGGATGAAAAATGTGGGCACCACTTCTCCTGACCACTGGGCAGTTGATTTTCTTCAGCTAATGAAGGCCACTTGCCCATAGCAAGAACTGCCAACTAGGTGTAGAGGTGTCTAGTCACCTGTGCTTCAGACCAAATTTAATTTTGCTTCATGAGCTCTGAACACTCATTTCTCTAGGCAGCTCAGAGATTCCCCACACTAATATTAAACAGGACTCTCCACTATGTATGCACCCATCAGGTAGGAGAAGAAGCATAATGCACTACCCCAGTGCCCGGGGCAGAAGGGGCTCTCGCTACTGCAGCTTTGTGCCTCTATTCCTTCTCTTGTGGATGCTCCCCTTCAAGGGTGTCAGGGTCTGGGGGGCGGGGAATACCCCCTAGGTAGCTACCTCGCTGCCCAGCCCAAGAACCAGGATCACTAGAGGGATTCCCTGGGCTGAATCCCCCTTCCTTATGACAAACTATTTAACGGGTTAATTCCTCTCTCTTACTCTCTATAAAGGAAGAGAGTAATGGTTCCCAGATGCTGCAAAGGCCCAAACAAAAAGGAATTAGGAACACAGAATTTATTAAGATCCATTAACAACAACAACAAAAGATTTTAATACAATCAAAATATGTAGATGGCTAAAGCACTACAATAAGAGGAGGCTTCCAAACCTGCAGGCTTCCCCCCCGCCCCCCGCAAGGGCAGAACGCTTTTGTGAACTTGCTGTAAACAACTACAAAGAAAAGATAAAACTAACACAATCGAACTCTTTTACTGACTAGCCAGAACTAATTTAACTTCTCTCACTTACTCACAATACTAATACTTACTCAAAGCTACCAAACTGAAACAACAGTTTCATGACAAAGGGCAACTTCCACAGGGGAAGGAACAGGGCGTGCAAAGCCGCTAGTGCCTCTTCCTCTGGGGATAACCCAAACGGACTGCCTTGCATCACTTGTGGTGTGAGGCAGTCATTTCTGGGTTCTCCACAGAGGAGGGGCTGTGTGTGCCCCATTGTGTGCTGATCGGGAATGGGGCTTAAGAGAAGGAAAAGAAGGAATGGGACTTATGAAGCTGCCAACTCCTCCTCTGTAAACAGGGTGGAGCATGAGGGGCAATTATGCACCCCCCCTATTGGCATAGCGCCTGGGACAGGTGCTCTTCAGGCTCTGCCCAAGTTATAGCTCTGGGTAGGAGGAGTATAGGAAGTTGCCTTATACTGAATCAGACCATTGGTCCAACCAGCTCACAATTGTCAACACTACTGGCAGCAGCTCTCCAGAGCTGTGCAGAGACATTTATCTCTGCCTTACCTCATGATGCTGAGGATTGTACTTGGAACCTGCTGCCTGGAAAACATGCTCTTACCACCAGACTGCGGTCCCTCACTTATAAGGTGCCAATCTCTTTGCTTCGCAAAAAGTGCTTGTTTGTCCTGTGCTAGTAAAATTTCATGGTTATGATGTAGGATAAAAAATACCACAAGAAATGCTCTGATGAAAATACACTAGGCTTTTTTTCCTGTCACTTTTTAAACATGAACAGAACAGGCCTGTGAACCCTGCTGAATTCCTGCCCCCATCAAATCTGTTGCCCCTGCTGCTGAAATCTGAAGCCTGACAAGGAATGAGCGTTCTGTGTAGGTACCAAGCTGTGAGCTCCTACCGGTGGCGAGAAGTTGCACGGCCTGCTTCCCACCAACTGGAAGCAGCTGTGGCCCTCAAAGCAATCAAGCAGTCAATCCAGCTTGGATGGAAAGGCCACAGTGAGTACAAAATGACCCATAGAAAGCTGTGGCGGTTGGGAATCGGTGAGCTCTGACTTCTCTAGCGGGTGTCTGGATGCAGCGGATGTACACAGGTTGTAACTTCACCACTTCATGCTGCCAGAGATTTTTACTCACAATGTAGCCTTTAGGGCACTCTCATTTTGGAAAGGTCATGTTATTGTAAGTTACAATACAGAATAAGAGGAGAAGGAGTGGGGGAGCTAGAAGGGTAAAAGCAATTGTGTTCTTTTCTTGCCAGACCCTTTGGGAGCAGGTTTTTCTATTATGCCGGTGAAGTAAACAAACATCCCTAATGTATTAAAGAGGCATCTTTGATAAATGCATTTATATTTAATATTGTGCTGTGATAGTGAGAATTGAATTGGCAGCCTGGATCCTGCCTCCTACACAGATATTTTTCCCTTTATCCTTTGTGAGCAGCCCCACGGATTTCAAAGGCAGTATACATTATTCACTGGCTATAAGGCAATGTGTGGCAGGATCAGACCCTAATGTTAGAAAAACAGCATTCTTTCCCCCTTTGGACAAAAATCTCTGAGGTTTCAGGTACAACAGCATGCTTGTATTGTTACTTGATAAAGGGGTATTCTCTAGAACACACAAAAGCTGTTAATGAGTTGGGTCGGTACATTAGGAAAAAAATGCCAAAATAGGGCAATACTGCTAAGCAAAGAAGCATCTTTTAAAGTGATCCTTATTATATTTAGCAGGAGAAAGAACAACTGTCTGTATTCTGTATGTATTCTGCACAGCAGACAGTCCTTTCCAGGGGCTGCTTCTTGGTGTCTTGTGAGCTTCTCTGGGATTGGGAACACTCTAGGTCTGGCCCAAGACTTCCTCATGCCTTAGATGGGCTGACAAATGCTGCCTCTCTTACCTGATGATGTGCCAGCCTCCCATTCTCCAATGTTGTTGTTCAGCATTCCCTTCCCCTCCATAAGTCCTCTTCCTCTCTGTTACCTTCTTCCTAAGTAAATGGCTCTGACAATTTTTTTTAAAGCAGGTTATATGGGGCTTTCTCTCAGAAAAATGTGTATAGAATTGCACACTAGCAGGACAATTCTATTCCCCACTGTCGCATAGCATGTAGCCGTGCTAACAGAGGCTACACTACAGTCACATTTCTTGCACTGTTCCACTGCAGTGTTCTATGTTAGGGATTCCTGGGGTGAATTTAGAGATACTAAGCAGAAACCATCTTGCTATGCAAGGTACAGTACACATATAGACACAGCAATACAAGTCATTACTAACGCCCATTCTGGGGAAAGAATTGAGATCCAACTTCAGTATAGTACCAGAGTAGCCTGCAATGTTATTTTTTCTCCATATTTTTTGTTATCATTATTTGAATTTGACTTGAAGAAGAAGAAGAAAAACAACAACCCTGAAGCTGGCTTTCAACACCTTCTACACAGAATACATCATTTGCACCTTAAAAGAGAGATTCTGTCGGTTCTGGTTATTCTGTTCTTTAATTATCTTTATGAAAGCAAAGCTGAATTCCCCGAAGGGTTTGGTCCCTTTTTTGACTGACTGCTTTTAACTCCAAGATAAGGGAGACAAGCAGACTAATTTAAACCCCTTAATTTTTTAGCTTGCACATCTGGAGAAGATTCAGCTTGTCTCTTGTTTACTGTGGCCAATATTTATTTTATGGCAGGAAGGAAAGTTGAGCTTCATTTTCTGCCATATGGAAAGGGGAAGTAAAACCTTTCTGAAAGTAAACATGCAGAACACCTCTAGTACTAGATACATATGAAACTCACAGATGACCAATGAAGGTTTGGATATTATCTTGGATGCTTTTCCCTCAGTCCCCCACTTTATGCAGGTTAAAAGCCACAGTAAAACTAAACCCTACCTAGGTAATGATCTGTTCATGACTATGGAGTTATATTAAACTTCCGCAACTGTTTGGGTGGTACTTTATATTAATACCAGATTCATCTGATTGGCCATTATAGGAAACAGGATGCTGGATTTGACCGATGTTTGGTCTGATTGAGTGGCACTCTTATGCTCACAGGGACATGCTGCAGCACAGAATGATATCTTAAGTGTAAGGACTAATCTACACATTCTTTTAAACAACAGGTACTTATATTGTGCATTTCAAATGTTTGAAGCATTTACATACATTATCTCAGGCTACAGTCCTATACACCAGCATTTCTCAAACTCTGGATCAGGACCCACTAGGTGGGCCATGAACCAATTTCAGGTGTTTCACATAGCACACAGCTAAACTGCAATTGAAAATATAGAACTGAATATACAGGGTACAGAGCTGCTGGGCAGGGCAGGGCAGGCTCCTGGTGCCTTGCCCTGAAAAGGTAGGAAGATGGGACACTGGAAAGGGGGGAGAGCTGTGTGGTTGGAGAAGGATTCAAGTCTGTGTTTTGCTTTATCTTCCAAGCTGGAATGTTTGGATTCCAAGCTATGCAAAACAATAGGATGAGCTTGCTGTGTAATGAGACCTTTGGCTTAGGTTTAAAGCCTAAATTGATGGTGTCACTTCTGGCCGTGACATCACTTCCAGGTTAATGACATCACTTCCGGTGGGTCCTGACAGATTGTTATTCTAAAAAGTGTGCCCCAGTGCTAAAAAGTTTGGGAACCACTGCTATATACACCTACCTGGGAGTCAATTCCTCCTATACACATACCTGGAAGCAATTTCCATTAAAAGCAGTGGGATTTACTTCTGAGAAGACATGCATATGGCCCTTCAGTCCTTTTAAAAGTTCTTTATTATTATTATAATAAAATTTATTATAAAATATAAAATAAATAAAATAAAATTAAAATTTATATCCCACCTTTCCCATGCTGAAGCAAATTCCAAGGTGGGTTTAAGGCAGGACATTATTATTATCATCTCATATTGTAGATGGAGGCTTAAGGCTGCCAGAGTAGGGGCTTGCCCAAGAACATCACATCTTTGTTGCTGAGCTGAGATGGGGATCACAGATTTTGTAGCTTGTGCCAGATCCATTGTTTTTCTTTACACATTGGAAGCTGGAAATTGCCTTCACATAATCGGTTCTACACTAGTGTTGTAAGCAGTGTTGTTCCAATACACATTAAAATGCAAGAACTCATCATCACACCCCATGTTCCTATAAGCCCCTGTAAGATGTTATATTAGAGTCCTAGCCCCTGCATGTTTATTCAAAATTAAGTCCCACTGCATTCAATAGGGTTTACTCCCAGGTAAATCTGTAGCTTTGAGCTACTTCTTATTTCTCAGGTACTCCTTGGGAAAGATGATGACCTGCACACTAACATATGCCCCTTTTTCTTATTTAGGTGCTTTGGGGAAAAAAATGTTTCAAAGAGCACCTAAGTGCTCTTGCTGATGACATCACCACTCCTGTGACAGTAGAAGTTCTGGGGCTCCTCTCTCCACCTAATCTTCCTCAATTACACCCATGGTTGTCAGGTGTAGTCTTGTCAGGTGTAGGGTCTGTTCCTATAACTGTGTAAGTGCTCCAAGCCAGAAAGGGGAATCATAAGGGATGGCTTAATGTGGTGAAAAACCTATCACATGAAAACCATTTCCAGCTGTCTATACATAATGTAATATGAAGGTCTTCTCCATGAAGGCCAAGGATTGGGGGGGGGGGGGGAAGGAAAGAAGGCACAACTTATAATTATACATGACAGCAGAGTACAATAAAAGCAGTCCTGAAACAAGATTCAACCAAGGTGTGGTCTAACTCTAGCTTGAAATCCTCTGACTTCACCATTGCTCTGAAAAATATTGGCAGTGATTCAGCCAATATTAGTTTGCTTTGACTTAAAACCAATGGAACAAGTTAGTCATGGCTAACTCTCCAGCTGTCTAGGATCAATGTGTTCATTTGCTGAGTTAGCTTTTTAAAAATAGCTTTTAAAAATGAAGATCAGGCCTGGAAATGATTAGTGTTTAGGAAGGAGAAGGTTTAGAACATCTTGCTTTTATTATCATTTTTAATTTAATAAAAATATTGACTACGCCTAAATATTTCAGAGACTGGTGCTACTTCCTTCATCGAACTCAGAAAATGCATATCTCTTCAGGGACAAAAGTCTGATTCATTAATGGCCTTATAAAATGCCTGGAAATGTCAACGCAAATAAGAATTGTTATTTGAAAGCCTTCCTCTCTCTCTCTTTCTGGAGAAAGGGAGAAAGAAGGGAGGGAAGATGGCACAGGCATGAAAGATATGGAGAATGACTGAGAGGGAATGAGTGATTATTGATGAATATTGCATTACGATTGTCTTTTAAGAAATGTGTTTCTTTTCCCCAGATGGGGCTGTTATCAAAATATAGCTAGTAATCACACATTTGTTCTCTCCTTTCATTTCAAATGGAAGCCTCTCTCAATGGATTTTAGAATTTGCCACATGACTTCTTACCATTGTGGGTTAAGGCGACGTGGATTATGTCTGCTTCATTTCCATTATTTGTACTTAGCAATAGTTTTTTTCAACCCCAAATGTCTGGGAACCAAAATCATTTGAAAAGTAGTCATTAAGATACTAACACAAGGAAAATTCATGTAGGAAACCTGTCACAAGTGAAATCGCCCTTAGCTGAATCCCCTGAAGACTTCAGGGGCCTAGAAAATGAGGGCCCATTTTAAGGGTAGGATCAAGACCATTTACTGAGCAGCAAGTAATCAAACGCCTGAGAAGATGACACCATAGACAAAGTAATTCTCTTAAGGTTAAACTCAAAGTTAAACTATTTCATTCATCTATATGAAACTGCAGATTTGGATGGGTCATTTGACTGTAAGGAGCTGTAGGTTTTGCAGGTTACTGAGGTGTAGCTGTATTATGGAAATTAATCAGAAGATGTCACAGTAGGGTACAAGATATTCTGCCAGCAGTGACTATTTCTTGAGTTTTTAATGCAAGTATGGAGATAGACCACTACACAGCAATAGCAATGCCAAGGCTGAGATTATTATACTCTCCCTCTCTCTCCCTCTCTCTCTGTGAGTGTGTGTGTATACACAACACGGATGAGCATATACTTATCTTTTTTAATCCTTACAGTAGACCTGTAATTGTAGTCTTATGGCGCAGTCCTACTTACCAGTAGCACTGGTAGAACATGAGTTCTGCTGATGCTGGCTGCCTCAAAAGTTTCAAAAAATGTTTTGCTGCAGCGCAAGCAGCCAGCGCACTGTTAGGAAGGTCAGAGTCTTTCCACGTGCTCCAGCGGTCATAGGGAAGCCAACTGGAACAAGTAAGCCCAGCGTAGGAGGGTTGAAGGCGGGCAAGAAGGTTGAATGGGGGTGGACGGGTAGAGACAGGGCAGGGAGAAGAGCAGATCCAGGAAGGGGGTGGGTTTGGTATCAGTGGTGTCCACTGAATCCAACCATACTTCCTGGTCCTGATACCCTAACCCAGGTCTACACTGACTTACTCATCCGGGCCTTGGAGGCTTACCCTCAGGTAAGGGAACAAATGTTCCCTTTCCCGGAGGAGACCTCTGGGACTTGCAGGCACAGCTGCATCAGCAGGAGGGGAAGAGTAGGATTGGGCTGTATGTGTGTGTATTATAAGCTATCAGTTGTTGCAAATATAGATGGCTACTACATGCCAAGTGACAGACACGGTGGAATATTATTATTATTATTATTATTATTATTATTATTATTATTATTATTATTATTATTATTATTAACAACAACAGTATTTATATACCACTTTTCAACTAAAAGTTCACAAAGCGGTTTACAGAGAAAAATCAAATAACTAAATGGCTCCCTGTCCCAAAAGGGCTCACAATCTAAAAAGATGCAAATGAATACCAGCAGACAGCCACTAGAAAAGACACTGCTGGGGTGAGGTGGGCCAGTTACTCTCCCCCTGCTAAAAAAAGAGGAGCACCCACTTGAAAAAGTGCCTCTTACCCAATTAGTAAGAGGAATACTGACTACTATAAAATATCAATTGTTGAATGCTATGAGTAAGAATAGTATCTGGACTCAAGGGCATTACAGGTCTTGAACTGGTGACCTCAGAGGTGTCAAGCAGATGGGCAGATGCCTGCACCACCTCCCAGCTGTGACTAAAGCGGGAAATAGCAAAAAGATCAGTCACTATTAATACTAATACAGATCCATATTAATATGCCACAATGTGGCTGGTATACCCCCTACTTTTATAGAGAGCACTTGCCATTGGTCTGACCAATATGAAGATCTGCTCTTATTCTATACAGGCTGCCTTCAGCTTTGCTTTCCTCTGCAGTGCCTCACTCTGTCCTCAATTGCAAAAGAGCTGAGTCTGACAGCATGTCTGTCAGCTGTCAGATACTGTCAAATGGTGACTGTAACGCATCAGATGCTGTCAAATACTGACATCTATTGCATGTTGGCTGTCAGATACAGTCAAATAACTGGAAGTCAAAATGTGGTGGTTAAATGTAAAATTTCACATCCAGAACATTTTCAAATATTCACTTTCAAAGTTTGCTGAGAAGAATTTTGAGGGGGGTTGTTGGGGACAAATTCATTACAGCTGAAGTTTGTGCTCATCTGAGATTTCTACAACAGCTGACACCTGTACCTGAAAGAATCAAACTAAAACAGAACAACTTGGTTACTTTTGCTGCTCTCTTTTAAAAAAAAAATATTTAAGACCATTATGCCATCTTACTGGGTAGAATAACTCATCCCCTCTGCACTCCCTCTGCACTCCCCTCTGCATAGCCAGGGCAGCCAAACCTACAGGGGAGAGGATAGCAGCTATGGTCCTAAAAGCAAAAATATAAGGTATCACATGTCACATTTTACATACATATATGCATGCTTTTGTGCAAATGACTATACAGGTTGAGCCTACTTATCCACAGATTTTGCATCCACGGATTGGCTCAACGCTGGTCCTCCCAACCCCCCGTTAAGCCACATTCAACCCAATCTGAAGCCTTCAGAGGTGACTGGAGATGACTGGACCAAAGTACCTCTAGGACCTCCAGAGGCCACTCTGCTTGCATGCAGCCTCCAAGGGCTTCAGAAGAACCTTCAGAGGTGACTGGAGCACAGCTTCTGTCACCTCCAGAGAAGTGACCTCCGAGGCTTTGGTGGGCCTTTCTAAGGCCCGTGGAGGCTGCGCGCAGCACAAAAGTGGAAGTGCCCTTCTAGGACCTCCTGAGGCCTCAGAATAGCTTGTTATCCACAGGGGTTCCATTCCTCATGCGGGGTCCCCTGAGCTCCGAACACGGTTGCGTTTGGAGCTCAGGGGACCTTGTGTGATTTGGTTTCACATAGAAGTCGGTATCCACAAGAGTTCCGAGAACGGAACCCTCACTGATAACAAGGGTACACCTGTACATGTACTGTATTTTATGTTAGGTCAGCAGGGGAACTGAACTCTTGAAAAATGTTGGGTAAGCTCAAGTGCGTTGAACATCGTGTGTGGTTACCTGCATATGGTGTACAGATAAAGAATAATTTGTACACTCTCCACAGATGGTATGTGCATTTCATATAATGCATGAATAGGGCTTTGTCATTTTGAACAGGCATCAAGAAAGTACTTTAGTCATGAAAGAGAGATCCCAGTTTTTAATGCACAGATACTTGTTGCACCTTGATTCGACTGTCCAGGGTAGTTTAAACCTTCATTATATTGGTTCTGTTGTACCATGTTCCTACGGTAGCTTATCCTGTTCAAATATTCATTTACAATAAATGAATATGGAGCGTTCAGTACTGAAGGGGTAAGGTACTGAGGTGAGTTGGATAAATTTGGAGAAAGGTTCGAGGTCCTCGCCAGAATTGTCGCAGTGGCACGGCCTATGTTTTGGGGGGGGGGAGGAATCTAGTAGTACAGGGGGACAATAAAGGGAGGTGCACCTGGGCAAGAAAACAATTGAGCATCAAGGATTAGCAATTGACAGAGAAGGAGAAATGTGAGAGACAAGGGTAACAATGCATGTATGTGAGCATTTACATTGATAGGAGTATCTGCGTGGTATATGTGTGAGTCAGAGCTACATGTTGCTGTTCCACCTTTGCAACTGCACTAGTCAACATGTTCCCAAGAATCTGTGTCTACTCCTTATTTGGAAGAGAGAAAGGATCACAGAGAAAAATAAATAACAAGAATGAATAATTTCCTAAACATCATTGCCAATCCTTTCTACTGGCATATTCATGGGTCTTCTCGTCCATTTCCTCCCCGCCCCTCCCATATAGTTTCCCTGCAAAATAGGATTAAGCCAAGCAGCAGCATCTGCTGTTAGCTCAAATTCCCCACCTCCCAAAATGGGTACTTGTAATTAAAAGCTTAGCTCACCTTATCCCTTCAGTTTCCCAGGTGAAAACTCAAAAGCCTGCATTTAATTGCATATATATATATATGTGAATACATTTAAAACAGAAGAGAAGCAAGACAGGCAAAAGGGTAAACTGATGAGCAGGAAGATGTTTGATACACAATTTCAAACAAAGAGGATATGGGAGTTGAAGATTGGAAGGAACTATATCTCCTTTTTCATTAGATTTTGATTTGCATAAATTGATTGGTTGATGATTCCTATTTACATTAACTCCTAGGAACTGAAAGCCCAATCATCCAAAACAAAGGACACCCATGTATTAGACTAGCAACTGGGGCTGCAATCCTAACCACACTTTCCGGAGACTAAGACCCATTGAACAAAATAGGACTTACTTCTGAGTAGACCTGGTTAGGATTGTGCCCTGGGTCACATATCTAAGGGTTCATTCTTCTACCCACTTGCTAGACATATTTTTTGCCAGGGTGTTACCATGTGGTAAGGTGAGGTGGTAGAGTTGTGCCACCATTAAGGGTGAAAGGTTTCAACTAGATTTAAGCTGTTTTGTTTTCAAAACCTCTCCTTATCTCCGCTTGTGAAGGCAGAAATAAGGGTAACTGCTTCCAAGAAAGTATTTCACATGCTCCATGACAGCAGCATCTGTCAGTGGGTGGCTTCCCCACCATCCTGTTTTGCAGCAGGCCAGAAAGCCTGCCAGGGCCTGTCAAGAAAGTGGTTGCAGGACTCATCATAGGAGCTGCAGGTGGATGTGAGTGTCCTTGTAAACTTGAATTCTCATAACTCAAATATGAGATCATGCCCCCAAGATTCCAAACAACACAGTCCTGGAACGTGCTGGAATCCCTAGCTTGTATGCACTGCTGAAACAGAGACACCTGCGTTGGCTCGGTCATGTTGTGAGAATGGATGATGGCTGGATCCCAAAGGATCTCCTCTATGGAGAACTCGTGCAAGGAAAGCGCCCTACAGGTAGACCACAGCTGCGATACAAGGACATCTGCAAGAGGGATCTGAAGGCCTATACTGCTCTGGACCAGGGTATCTTAGAGATCGCCTGCTCCTGTACAATCCAGCTCGTCCTCTTAGGTCATCAGAGAAGGCCTTTTTACAAGTGCCGCCGCCTAGGGAGGTACGTGGGGCGGCTGCAAGAAATAGGGCCTTCTCAGTAGTGGCACCAACGCTATGGAACTCCCTTCCCCCTGACTTAAGAATGGCTCCCTCTCTTGAGACCTTTCGGCGAGGCCTGAAGACCCTTCTGTTTAAACAGGCCTTCTGAGTTCTCGGCCTTTTAACATCTTTTTAACATCTTTTAATATTTTTTACAGGCCTGATTCTTTTATGACTTGCTGCTGCTCTATGCTCTTTTTACCTATTTTTTACTCTGACTGCTGTTTTTTATGATGTGTTAATATGTTTTTATTTGTTTTTAAATTATGTTTTTAATATGTTGTAAGCCGCCTTGAGTCCCTTTGGGGAGAAAGGCAGGATAAAAATAAAGTTATTATTATTATTATTATTATTATTATTATTATTATTAGGCCTTAGGAGTGGACCTCAACAGGTGGGAAACCCTGGCCTCTGAGCGGCCCGCTTGGAGGCAGGCTGTGCAGCATGGCCTTTCCCAGTTTGAAGAGACACTTGGCCAACAGTCTGAGGCACAGAGGCAAAGAAGGAAGGCCCATCGCCAGGGAGACAGACCAGGGACAGACTGCACTTGCTCCCGGTGTGGACGGGATTGTCACTCCCGAATCGGCCTTTTCAGCAACACTAGACGCTGTTCCAGAACCACTTTTCAGAGCGCGATACCATAGTCTTTCGAGACTGAAGGTTGCCAACATGTATGTCCCCAAGAATTTCTGTCTACTCCTTATTTGGCAAGAGAGAAAGGATCACAGGAAAAAATGAATAACAAATACATACATTTATTATGTAGTTCTGTAAGCTGCCTTGGGCATTTCCTTTGGTATGGGAAAGGTGGGAAATAAATTTTTCAAATAAATAAATAAATAAATAAGAACATAAGAACAGCCCCACTGGATCAGGCCATAGGCCCATCTAGTCCAGCTTCCTGTATCTCACAGCGGCCCACCAAATGCACCAAATAACAAATAGGAGTATCTCAGCACATGACTATATCTTAACTTTTTTTAGTAGAAATCAAGGTGATCTTCATATGGGTCTCCAGGAGCTGATCAAACCCAGAAACCTGCTTAGTGCCAGCAAGATCTCTACAAATCAAAAAAGCATCCTAGGCCCAGAAGAACTGGTTGGTATCTCTGCTCTATTAAGCCAAGAGGGCAAAAAGGATGTTGATGGTTCGGTTTTGGGTGCATATCTGCTAACTGAATGAATGAATGCATTACTCTAGCTCTCAAGGTTTTTAATTTCAATTCCCCCATCTCTCTCTCTCTCTGTATATATACGCACTCACATGCACACACACTGCATACTGTGTGTATGACATAAAATATAATCTCATATATTACCTATAAAATGAGATAAAGAAAATGCTGTTTAGAGGCCCTCCGTCAGAACAGAGATCCCATAATTCCAAGAACTGTATAAATATAGTCTGCATATGATTGCAGAAAATTCTGTTCTGCTTTGTCATGTAGTATTAGGATGGCAAACAAATGGGTATTACAATCAAAGGAGGTACATGGGCAGAAACTCCAGAGGTGTGGATACTTGTGGAAACTGGAGATCAAAGTCACTAATGTATTGTCAGATTATTACCATTTATAGTGACCTTGTTGGATTTGATCTGGTAAAACACAGTGAACTTTTCCAAAGCCAGCTAACAGCTGCACTTCAAGTCAAGCACCAAAAGTGCTGGCTGGGTTGTAGTTATTCAAAGACAGTATCTTTCCGTCCTTTTTTTAACGTTACAACTCTGAGCATGTGCATTATTTCCTGAATGCTTCTCTTTCCAAGAGCCTTGCTATTCCCTCCCCTGTGAATGAGATCCAAACCAATTATATATATTTCACTATGATCTGCTCACCAGAACAGGAAAGTCAGGCGAGAACAGAGAAAACACAATGTCCAGTTGAATATCACTGACTCAGGCTGAATGTGAAATATTTAATGAACTCAAATAAGCAAAGGAATTTTAATGCATGTGGCTGGCGTGACCCACGTACTGATGATCAGAATTTTTCACTAATAGCAATGCAATTATTATACATTCAGAAAGCATCAATCTACAAAAGCGCTGAGGAGTGAAAGGTCAAAAGAGGACCGACATCTCCTTTCAGTATTTGGTTTAACATGAATAAGAGCTAATCTTATCCATGTGTGATGTCCATGGGCTCCAGTGCCCCTGAGTTGGGGGGGGGGTGTCCATAGGGGATCTCGGTGACTTGGTTGATCTCTCCCTGAGATGCCTCCAGCCCTTGGATAGTGACACCGACCTAGTAGCTGCAGTGCAGAATCTGTTTAATTGGTTGAGCACTTTATGTTCATCAGGGATCCCCTGTTTCTTCACAGGGTCTGCCTGATAAGTTCAGCAAGAATTTCTGTTTTCCCTGGCTATGGGGTTGGCTTGACCTCTTCGCAGCTTATGTGCTGGCAGATCTCAAGAAGTATTCCCCTGCATGGAGAACTTGTCTAGGGGTGATGAGCACTGAGATGGGCTCTCCCACTGGTCTGGTCCTTTTCAGGGTTTGGCTCACAGTCCCAAAGTGGTCCCACTGGGCTCAGCCCAACTGGCACAGGTCAGCCAGAGATGAGGGTGGAGATCCTCCCTCCGGTTGGAACTTCATGTGGGGTGATCCTGTGGGGCCTATGCAGCTGCCACACGCCTTCAGGGATGGGGGAAGGCTGGCACAAGGCCTGGAGTGGGGAGGCCTGAGCAAGCTTCCAGGGGCTTTTGGGCTTGAGAGCTGGTGGCTCTGCTGCCACCTTCAGAGGCTGGAGTCATTCCTGGGCTCCCTCAGGGTGAAGGAAGGGACAAGGACAGGCAAAGGGGTTGATCCAAGAGGCACTGACTTTCCTGTAGTCGCTGTTTGTGGAGAAGCAACTGTTCGCTTTGACCGTCCAGCTCCATTTGAAGCCGGCCGCTGTGGCATTTGGGCCCACCATTTCTGGCCATGTTGCCACTGGCTCGCCTGTCATGCCATGGTGGGATGACACCCTTGGGCAGGAAAGGCAGTGCCTCTTGGATCAACCCCTCTGCAGTTCCTTGTCCCTTCCCTGGGACTTATTCCCAGGTGAATATATATAGGACTGTAACCTGAGTTGATGATAATAACTCTCAGCATTTGTGTAGCCCTTCCTGAGCATGCAAAGCACTTCACATGCGTTACTTCAATAGAATCCTTACAGCCACCCTATAAGGCAGTGCTATTCAAACTGGGGCATTGCGATGCCCCAGCCTGTGGGTCCTGGCCTCTGCCCCCTTAAAGGGCGGGGGCAGCCAAGAGACGGGGGAAGGGGGAGACGGGGAAGGGGGAGACGGGGGAAGCTCAGGGGGGCTGCAGGGGCTTGCGTGCACTTGCCCAAGCTTCCTGCAGACTCCCGGGGGAGTGGGGAGCCCTGCACAACCTTCGGCAGGGCTCCCCAGGTCAGGAAAAGTGAAAGCGGAGCGATCATGCCCTGCTCCACAAAACCGGAAGCGGAGCACGATTGCTTCGCTTTCCCTTCAGACGGTGCTGCAGGGACTGGGGTGCACCCCCAGTCCCTGCAGCAGCCGCCCCTGTGTGCGGGGAGCCCTGCGCGAGTGCCTGCAGGGCTCCCCAGGTCAGGGAAAGGGAGAGTGGGGCGATCGTGCTCTGCTTCCATTTTTGCGGAGGCAGAGCAGATTGCTCCACTCTCCCTTTCCCTGACCTGAGGTGCCCTGCAGGCGCTCACAAAGGGCTCCCTGACACAGGGATGGCTGCTGCAGAGACTGGTGAGTGCATCCCAGACCCTGCAGCCCCCTGAGCAATGTGATCCTGGGGATAGCATTGCTGCCTCCCCCTGCCCCTGCAAAGACTTACTGCAGGTTTCAAACTCCTGGAGAGTTTGAAAACCTCAGCTATAAGGGAGGCATTCTCCCCATATTGTAACTAGGGCTGTGGCTGGGAGGGAGTGGCTTGAGCCTGATTGAAAGAGTCACAGCAAGTGAGCTGAGTCACCCAGTGTTTATATAAGGTTAGCAACTGAGTTTCGTTTGGCCTCCATAAGAACATAAGAACATAAGAACAGCCCCACTGGATCAGGCCATAGGCCCATCTAGTCCAGCTTCCTGTATCTCACAGCGGCCCACCAAATGCCCCAGGGAGCACACCAGATAACAAGAGACCTCATCCTGGTGCCCTCCCCTACATCTGGCATTCTGACTTAACCCATTCCTAAAATCAGGAGGTTGCGCATACACATCATGGCTTGTACCCCATAATGGATTTTTCCTCCAGAAACTCGTCCAATCCCCTTTTAAAGGCATCTAGGCTAGACGCCAGCACCACATCCTGTGGCAAGGAGTTCCACAGACCGACCACGCGCTGAGTAAAGAAATATTTTCTTTTGTCTGTCCTAACCCGCCCAACACTCAATTTTAGTGGATGTCCCCTGGTTCTGGTATTATGTGAGAGTGTAAAGAGCATCTCCCTATCCACTCTGTCCATCCCCTGCATAATTTTGTATGTCTCAATCATGTCCCCCCTCAAGCGTCTCTTTTCTAGGCTGAAGAGGCCCAAACGCCGTAGCCTTTCCTCATAAGGAAGGTGCCCCAGCCCCGTAATCATCTTAGTCGCTCTCTTTTGCACCTTTTCCATTTCCACTATGTCTTTTTTGAGATGCGGCGACCAGAACTGGACACAATACTCCAGGTGTGGCCCTACCATTGATTTGTACAACGGCATTATAATACTAACCGTTTTGTTCTCAATACCCTTCCTAATGATCCCAAGCATAGAATTGGCTTTCTTCACTGCCGCCGCACATTGGGTCGACACTTTCATCGACCTGTCCACCACCACCCCAAGATCTCTCTCCTGATCTGTCACAGACAGCTCAGAACCCATCAGCCTATATCTAAAGTTTTGATTTTTTGCCCCAATGTGCATGACTTTACACTTACTGACACTGCAGCACATCTGCCATTTTGCTGCCCATTCTGCCAGTCTGGAGAGATCCTTCTGGAGCTCCTCACAATCACTTCTGGTCTTTACCACTCGGAAAAGTTTGGTGTCGTCTGCAAACTTAGCCACTTCACTGCTCAACCCTGTCTCCAGGGTTGAGCAGTGAGTCCACTAGTAGGGGGAGTTTATTGCTTAGTTCAAAGGTTTGTGGGTTGCTCTTGCCAACTGTTACTGGACTTCTCTTCCGTTGTCTTCTTGTTCCTGCAGTTCTCTTTTAGTTCGAGTAAACCTCTTAACAAAAGTCAGTTTTGCTGTGTGCTGTTTTAATCCCTCAATGCTGCTAGCATGCCAATCCCTCAACTCACTACAACCACCTAGTGAGTTCATGGTAGAGTCAGGATTGAAATTAGAGGATCTTGGTTAGGAACTAACTCTTTTAGCCACTATGCTACACTATCTCTCAATATGATGACAAGGCATTGTCAGAGATTTGGGGCAATTACAATTCCCAGGCAAACTAATGAGAGAGAGAATTTCCCAGTATATATCCACTATATATCCAGTGTAGCAAGCACAATATGGTGGTGAAATGCTAAGCAATCTAGCATGCCTACGCAGGAGTGGTCCTGGTTGAATGTGGGATAGGAGACTGAAAGCTGATAAAGCAGTCATGAGACAACAGAGCCAGGAGGCGTTGCTGTTTACAGCTTGGCCAACCTGAAACTGCTCCTGCTGAAAGCTCGCAAGGCAGACCCAGATGCCAGATGTGAAGACCATGTTTTGAAGGATTCCATCTGGAAGAGAAGGGTTCTACGAGCTGCCCTAGAACAATTATCATAAAAATTCATTTGTAGCTATGGAGCTTCGTAAGCCGCCTTGGGCATTTGCTTTGACATGGGATATAAATCTCTCAAATAAATTTTTGAAGTGGGGAACTGCTTGAGATTACAGGAGGTTGGGATTCCAAAACCCGGGGGGAAATCCAGAGCAACACACCATCCTTTTACGTACTACCAATTCAGCTGATCTCAGATGGTTATCAATGAACCAGTCACACAAAAGCAGTCCCAAGTCTTTGCCTTGAGCACAAGGAGCAGCAATCTGCTCTATCACACTATGCTATCACTCATTTGACACAAAGAAGGACGGCAGCTAAAGCAGCCCTAGTGTATCTGAACCCTGGAAGGAGTTTTACATCAAAGAGCTTGAGTGCAGGGAAGATCAAGCTGCCTCTTTTTAAAAGGGGTTCAGATGCTCAATATGAATTGCCTTTGATCAAAGAATAAAGTGCTTCTATCCTGGTGATGAGAAGCATCACTAGATATTCACAACTGGTGATGTGCACAAGATTCCAACATCAGCACAGCCTAGTGACCAAATCCTCCCAGTACTCCTGTAGCTAAGGTATCACTGGCTGCAATCCTATTCACACTTTCCTGGGAGTAGGCCCTATTGAATGCAGTGGGATATACTTCTGAGTAAACATGCATAGGATTGTGCCCACTTTCTGCTCTCAGTCGAACAATCTCCCTTTCCTTAGATGACTACTTGTACCACAGTACAGTAGTGACTTTGTATTGTCATAGTGGATGTTGCTCAACACTGCCATCCAAGCTTTCGATCTACAAGATTCTGATTTCTGTTTCTGAGCCCAACTGAGTGGTCAAAGTCAGTGATAGTCCTTCTGAAATGATGCAGTCCACATTGCTCAAAATGGGAGATCTTGTGTAGAAAGGGTAGGTTTTAAATGTTGCTTTACATTTAACATGCGATTTTGAAATTGTTAGAGCTGCCTTGACATGCTCCTCCCAAATCAGCAATCCTGTTCACAGATTGTGAAGTTATGCGGAACATTTCAGAGATTAGGGCAAGGTGTAATAGGGGTGAGGTGTTAGACACATTTGCCACCAGTCATGTTAATGCTCTCTGCACTGATGGGTGCCATGCTAGCTATAAAGATCTTACTCATATGATCAGGGAAGTGGTGGATTCTCACTCAGCAGGCACCTGCTGCAAATGCCCTAGGAGGATTCCCTGCCACAGGCAGGACTAGATGACCTTGTGGGTCCCTTCCAACTCTATGATCAGCACCTCCACGCAATTGTCTGAAAAAGCAATGCAGGGCCATTGGCAGTCCTTGATGCAGTTGCACCTGTGTAGAAGCACTGATCTTCTATACCTGCGAACTGCAGTCCAACGTGGAAGTGCTATTTCATACAATTAGCACTGCCACACGATCTACACTAGGTGCAAGACTGCAGCTGGCACCAGCACACACTCCCACACCACCACCACCACCACCACAACCACACTGCAGCACACACCAGCACACACTCTCGCAGGCGATCATGTGGGGGCTGCCCAATATACAAGCCGGACCCAGAATCTGTATGCGGCACAATCCTTTTACATGCATAGGGGGTCTTGTTAGCATGCTGTGAGGCTTTTAACATTCTCTTTGAAAAGAGGGGCTCCCCAAGTGCTTTGTAAGCCATTCCTAAACCCTCCCTCTTCCATATTTCCAATACTGCTTTTGATGTGGTACAGGGGAAGCGGTGTTCTAAAAAATGAAAGCAAAATGTCTCCCTGCATGCATGGGTCTTGCTGCATGTATTTGGGGGATCTAAATCCAGAGCAGAAAAACAGCCCAAGTCTCCTGTTACCTTCAGATTCAGGTCTAGATTCTTTCTCAGAGAGTTGGCTGTTGAGATAAGAGCAGGGAGAACAAGCTCCCCTGGCTGTCATTTCAATCTAACAAACAGTCACATCTTTTGCCACTTGCCTAATCATCTGCAGGCAGCAGGCAACAGCAGCTGTGATTTATCAACACACTCACACACACTTGGAAATTTTTTTCCCCCCAAAACACTGAAAAAGAGGGAAGGGTAAGACAGTATCATTTTGAAATAACTATTTTTTTAAAGTCACATTAAAGAGTTGTTTTTTTTTTTTTAATTTAGCTGAGGATGGTGGAGAAGAAGATAATGGAGGATTTTTTTTTTTTAAAATCAAGATGTAATGAGGATGAAAGAAAGAGGGAGAGCGTGGAAGAATGTTTTTTAATCTGAGCTGTTAAGGAAAATCAGCATGGGTAGGGTTCCAAGAAGTGGTAATTATCAGGGTTGGGTAGAGTGAAGAAAAAAAAAACCACTGCAGTTGAAATACATAAAACAGAAAAATGTGAAGAATTCTCATGAATTTGCATTAAACAAGACCAATTTTTGTACAAAGGCCTCACCGAAGTCACCCAACCTTTCACTCCTGTGAAGCTGCACAGCTTATAGCTGGACTGGGCCCACCTGATCCTACACATTTTACTCTGAAGTAAAGTCCTGCTCGGTTCAACAGGTCTTAGTCTCAAGCACTTAAGGACTGAAGTCTTAGGATGTGCTTGGAAACACTGAAGGGTCAAAACATATTATATGAGAGGTTGTAGTGGAATAGCAAAAGATCTGGCTGGTGAGGAGATAGAATGTGGTGTTTGTAGTGGCCCCTTGAAGAGTTAAGGCCTGGGCTTTCAGCAAAGGGTATGCTGCATAGCTGCAGCCACTGAAGGCAATAAGGCTCTCAGGCGTAAAAGCATCTGCTGAAGGAGAGTTTGGTGTGGGTTGTAGAAGGAGTGCAGGTTGGAGAGGAGACTGACTTGGCTTAGTGACTTTGGAATCTGACCTGTGACTTGGCTTATTGACTTTGCCCTGGATACTCTGGCTGACTTTGTGACTAATGGACTGACTAAGGGACTATTTGACCAGGCTGCAGAGAGCTGAGATGTGCTGCTATACTGGGAAGGACTGCTGCCTTAGCAACTGGGTCCCTGCAGTTTAAACAGGCAAGCTACCCTGGTGGTGGAGTCTAGCAATGTTGCTGTAGAGAACTGGGGCCATTGTTAGGGGAACGAAAGGGGAGTTAATTAGCTTAGGATGGGCATAAGTTCCCTAAGTGAGGCTTGGAGTGGAAATCTGGCAGAACAGAGGTTTGTGAACAGGAGTCTCCTTTAGTATTTTAATAGTGGTGGGTGACATTTACATCAGGGCTGCAGTGCTGGGGGAAGGGGGTTAACCCTTTCTCCCAATGTCATATTCCTGATTGAAATTGCTTAGCAAAAACTGCAAAACACAGAAAGTATAAATGCTTGGAAGAAGGTATGGTCCTGTGCTGGCCATACTCCTGCTCTTCCTCCTAATTCTATGCATGCACTATGCCCTGAGGCTACCTCCTCTCCCCAAACAAACATGGAACATGTGCAAACTCACCATGTACAAATAATAGTGGATTTAAAGAGGCTAGTTAAATCTGTGTATTTCATGAGTGTCCAGATTGTTTTGGTATTAAAAATGTACAAAATCAGAAAAACCCATCAAGCATAAAAAACCACCCAGCGAATATAAAAAGCAAAGCGACATACTGGGCAAGATTGCTGATTAGATTTTTTAAAAAACAAAAAACACCCAGCCAACGAAAGCCATGTAAAGAAGGTGCCTGATGGGACGTTTCCCAGTCATGGTGTCACAATAGAAAAAGGACATGCTCATGTAATAATGATAATGCCACTTGGCATTTGTAAGGTGTGTTCTGAGTTAGCAAAGTAGATCCATGTATTCTGTTGATGTTGTCTTTACTATAACTCTGTAAGTGGATAAATACAGTACTATCATCTTCATATTGCAGCTGAGGCTGAGTGGCTTGCTTAAGGCCTCCTGGGTGAGAATGCCACTCCTCTGCCACCAGCATGGGGGTAGGGTGAGGTGCTTGCCCTGAGTTGTCATCAAGAGTGAGAGAATCCTGGGACCCCACTGGGTGCCTGATGGGAAGGGGAATGGCTTTGAGAGCCATTACTGGGCTTGCTCCTCTTTTTGGTTCAGTGTGCCTTGAGTTTTTTAACCTTGCCAACCTGCCCACCTGTTGCACCATCTGAGATTAGCTGGTTGCTTTTGGGAGCTGGGTGGGAATTTTTTCTGTCCCCCTGAATTGCTTTTGCTGTCCATGCAAATTGGTTTTTCATCTTCTCCAGACTGTGTTCTTTGAGTATGGGTCTCTTTTGGCCAGGTCCATCATGTCTGGTAGGTACAGTGCAAGGAAGGAACAGGAGATGGGCATTTGAGGTAAGCAGGAGTCAGAGGGGGAAGCCAGACACCCACACATTCACCTTGGAATCGCACTACACCATTCTAGCAGAAGCATTCTCACGATATGGTAACCTCAAACCATTTAAGCCTTACTAGATAATAACTGGGGTAGCTTTTTATTACTGTTTCACATATATTCTGGCATGGATGGGGTAACCCAGTGGTTTTCAAACTCTCTTGGAGAGTTTGAGCTGCTCTAAGTCATTGTGGGGGCGGGGGAGAAGCAGCGGGGTCAGGAGAAAGGCAGCGGTGCAATCCCCAGGATTGCATCGCTCAGGGGGCTGCAGGGGCTTGGCTGTACTTACCAGAGCCTCCTGCAGCCTCCTGAGGGTGCAGGAAACCCTGTGCAACCTTCTGCAAGGCTCCCCAAAGCTTTGAAAGCAAAAGCGGAGCGATCGCACCCCACCTCCGCTAAACCAGATGTGGAGTGTGATTGCTCCACTTTCACTTCTGAAGCTTCGGGGAGCTCTGCAAAAGGTTGCGCAGGGCTCCCCGCACCCTCGGGAGGCTGCAGGAGGCTCTGGTAAGTACAGCCAAACCCTGCAGCCCCCTGAGTGGGGCAATCCTGGGGATCGTGCTGCTGCCTCCTCGCTACCCCCACCCCTTAAGGGGAAAAAGGCCAGGGGCCACAGGCTGAGGCATTGCAATGCCCCAGTTTGAAAACCCCTGGGTTAACCAATGGTCTCCCATACAGGGGACCAACCAGGCCTACACCTGCTTAGCTTTAACACTGAAGCCCAGATGTTTCCCTCTCCCCCGCAATCATTCAGTAGAAACTCTAAATCGGTGATCTTCAACCTTTTTCACCTCATGGCACATTGGGAAGGCACTACAATGGTCAAGGCACAGCATCAGATTTTTGTCATTTGACAAGGCACACCACACTGCTGGGGGGGGGGGCTCACCTTCCCAATGGCACTACTAATAAATAACCCTCTCCCAAATTCCTGGGGCACACCTGGAAACCATTCATGACACACTAATGTGCCATGGTACAGTGGTTGAAAATGGCTGCTCTAGATGACAACTTCAAAACCGTGGCAGAGGCCTGCACTTCTGAACTGAAAGCCGGATACTATGCCCATCTCTGGCAGTTGGTGGGCTGCAAGTACCATATAATTGGCTTCGGATTTGTTGCCCCATTTCTCGGCCTTGAAAGGGATACGGTGACCCTTAATTCACTCCCACATTTGGAAATGCTCTCACATGCCATGGGCTGTAAAGCATCCCAAGTATTATTGGTTACTCCTCTATTCCCCAGCTGACCCTCTTCTGTCTCGCCTTTCCAAAGACACTGCATGCATCTTCCCTCTGAGTTTTGTTTTGTTTTTAATTTCCAGACAGAGCCAGATAAGAGCCTGGAGGGATTGAGTTACGAGGAAAGATTAAACACACTAGATACGTACAGTTTAGTGCAACGATGGACATGATAACTCTCCACCAGGAACCTTTTCTACTTCTCGAAGCATGTAACGCCGGGCCTTATTTATAATTTGTTTTTATTTGCACACAGCAGGAGAGATACTAAACCCCCCATAAATGTGACACAGAGACATAGCAGCATCACAGAGCTGCGGAAGTTACATGGGGTTAACTTGAGGCTGTTAAACCGCTGTGTCAGAAATGCGACCCCAGCAAGTACTATTAAAGTGGCTCACAGGCGGGTGTATGGAATCCTTTTGGGCCTTGGAAACTGCAAACGGCTGTGCACCAGGGCAGAGGGGCTACCAGCTAGTGCTCTCACCGTGTGCAGGGCTGGGACTTTAAATTCTGTACCAGTTAGCAGTCTTGGCAGCTGGAGAAGCCTCCTCACAGAAACACCTGCAATGCCTCATTGATCAGTAGTCGAGAAGAGGGAAGGGAAGAGGTAATAACAGGACATTAAGTCAGCATGTGCCCAATGCGCAGACCCAGTAGGAGACAGTAGCAGCATCAGTTAGAAGGGGGGAGATTAACTCAAGACTGACATCAGTTAGAAGGGGGGAGATTAACTCAAGACAAGGGCGTGCTGTTTAGGTGCTTGGGGAGGGAGCTAGGCATTTACTGTGTAGTTTAAAAAAACCAGTTTTATTCCGTGTTTTGAAAACTCAAGTCGGTTAAAATAGCAGTTCTTTGAAAGCATCAAGAAATTGAGAGCAAGAAAAAGACACTTGTTGGTTTAAAAGAACGATGACAACATGAAAACAGCAGCCAGTGAAACAAAAAAACCCTAGCTACCACAGGCCTTTCAACGTATACGTATATGTTTTTGAACTCACTCCAGTGGCGTAGCTAGAGGGAGCAAAGCACTAACAGACCAATCCTGCACTCCTGGCTCCCAGGGCTGCAGAGGCACTGAAAATGGCTGCTGCTGGATCCTGCGCGCTCCACAGGCAGTGCTGGCAGCTCTTCAGGAGAAGGGGACTTTTGTCCCCTTCCCCTGGATAAGCCGAGTAGCCCTGCAATGGGGTTACTCAATTCTATGTTGACCCAAGGGTTGATGTAGAATTTTGAGCCTCTGTGTTGGGCCAGTGGCTCAAAATGGAGGTTCAGGATTCGGTGAAGGTCCCACCTCCCTCCTGTCTCTCCGCTCCTCCTGGTATGCCTCCTTCCCCATCCTCTCCCTGCTCTCCCCCTGCCCCGGAACGCCTCCTCCCTGCCTTCCCCCATGCCCCCACCTACCTCTCCACTGCACAGTGGTCTACATGACCACCAAGCAGCAGAGCTCCAGTGCTTGCCTGGCACTAGCCCAGTGCCAGCCAGTGGTGGGCTAGCACTGGCGGAGCACCAGTGGTAGGGCCGCAAACGTGCCTTATGACATGTTTGTGGCAGTGCGCACAGGCGGTGAGCCGGCACACACTGCATAGGCCCTAAGTCTCCCAGGGAGCTGCTGGCGCCTGAACACGCCATGCAAGTGGCCTCACCCATTCAGAGCCATTCCTGGTGGTGGGAGCTAAACAGAGGCATATGCCCTGGCTATGAATTGTTGTAGTAAAGGAAGGCAACATCGTCATAAAATGCAAAGGATAACTATTTTAGGTCTGTGTAGACAACTAATTGTGAAAACAATCTAACACTTGGATGAGAGAGTGAAATTGCAACTGCTGACCATATTACTTCCATGTGTCAGTTATACCCCCTGTACATAGTCCATATGTGTACACAAGCTGTATACATCTAGGGGCTCCCAGTGTGCTCTGTACTTGACTTTGCTTCAGTCTGGAGTGTCTCAGAGGGATCTTGCTTTGGTCAGAGATTTCTCTGAAACACTCTGAAATGGACGGATTTGGCTCAGATTGTGATTTTTGTCCAAATCCGTGTTATCTACGCATCAGTTGTCTACGTACAAGGCTGTAAGGATCAATAAACTTGCTTTCGTGGGTGCCTGTATCTTGTGGCATATAAAGAGCCAATGATGAACTTCTCTGAAAAAAAAACAAAAACAAAAAAAAACCTGACATCCTCCCCTACTAAGGGCATTTCTGGAAACTGAAGACCCTATAGGGCAGGGATGGCCAAGTTGGTTAATGTAAGAGCCACATACAAGAAATTTTTGCAAGTATCCCTGATTAAATGTTCATCTCTGTTGTAGATCTCTAGTGGTACCTTATCTAGACCCCATTACAAATCTGAGGGGAGATACAATATTTGAAGACTCATGGAGCTGTGGTGAACCAACAGGTAAACTCTGACGAGAAGTCAATCAACTGGCATCCTTCAGTCTCGGAAGACTCTGGTATCGTGCTCTGAAAAGTGGTTCTGGAACAGTGTCTAGTGTGGCTGAAAAGGCCAATTCGGGAGTGACAATCTCTTCCACACTGGGAGCAAATGTAGTCTGTCCCTGGTGTGTCTCCCTGGCTACAGGCCTTCCTTCTTTGCCTCTTTGCCTCAGTCTGTTGGGCAAGTGTCTCTTCAAACTGGGAAAGGCCATGCTGCACAGCTTGCCTCCAAGCAGGCCGCTCAGAGGCCAGGGTCTCCCATCTGTTGAGGTCCATTCCTAAGGCCTTCAGATCCCTCTTGCAGATGTCCTTATATTGCAGCTGTGGTCTACCTGTAGTGTGTTTTTCCTACATGAGTTCTCCATAGAGGAGATCCTTTGGGATCCGGCCATCACCCATGCTCACGACATAACCGAGCCAATGCAGGCGTCTTAGTTTCAGCAGTGCAAACATGCTAGGGATTCCAGCTCATTCCAGGACTGTGTTGTTTGGAACTTTGTCCTGCCAGGTGACACTGAGGATGTGTCGGAGGCAGCACATGTGGAAAGCATTCAGTTTCCTTTTCTGTTGTGAGCGAAGAGTCCATGACTCGCTGCAGTACAGAAGTGTACTCAAGACGCAAGCTCTGTAGACCTGGATCTTGGCATGTTCCATCAGCTTCTTGTTGGACCAGACTGTGAGTCTGGAAAACGTGGTAGCTGCTATACCGATGTGTTTGTTTAGCTCGGTATTGAGAGAAAGAGTGTCGGAGATCGTTGAGCCAAGGTACACAAAGTCACGGACAACCTCCAGTTCATGCGCAGAGATTGTAATGCAGGGAGGTGAGTCCACATCCTGAACCATGACCTGTGTTTTCTTCAGGTTGATTGTCAGTTCAAAGTCTTGTCAAGCCTTGCTCATGATCCATGAGCTTCAGCAGCTCATGATCCATGAGCTGCTGAAGATCTTTGGCAGAGTGGGCGGTGACAGCTGCACAACCCAGGAACTAGCTGCAGAACCAAAGGAACCCTTTGTAGGAAGAAAGCAGCACGTGGACCCAAGGTCCAGCAGTCTATTACAGAAGCAAGGCTCTCCATTTTGCCCTACTTTGCCCAAACCAACTCTGTTTAGAAAGCATTCCTTTTTTTTAGGCCGACAGGCATCATAAGTTAAACTCAGGCCTTTGGGGGATCACTGCTATGCACCACTCTTGACTGTGGAGCTCCACCCTGGTACCAGTTTCTTCTCTGGTTTTCAAAGGTTGGCGGTACTGTATTATTATATTACCAGGCCCTACCTCATAAACTTCAGTTTTTTGAATGCATCTGACTTGTTGGCCCTCGTTCTTATTCTTGAAATACTAAGCTAATGGATTAGCCTAAATAGATTTCAGTGCACTACAAACTGAAGGTAGGAGTGAAACAGATGCACTGCACATAAGGTGCTTGCAAGCTGAGAAGTAAATTTAGTAACATTTAATGCAAGCTGTGCAGTTATCAAGCAAATGGTCCAAATGAAGTCAATCCTTCGAGCACTCTATGACCTGATCTCCTTTTGATTGTTGACAGCACCTGTTGCCCAACATGCATGTAGACACATGTCCGTGGTTTGGTTGTGCAATGCGAAGTGATTAAACAGATCAGTCCAGACTCATGTGGTTTTTGAGCCTCCTGATGCCAAGGTGCCATCAAACCCACAAGTTTCTAGTAAAAGACTAAGGGCCCAATCCGATCCAACTTTCCAGCATCAGTGCTGCTGCAATGCAGCCCTGGGGTAAGGTAACAAATGTTACCATACCTTGAGGAGGTCTCTGTGACTGCCTTCCCACCACAGGATGCAGTGCATGCCCCATTGGTATTGCTGCATTAGCACTGGAAAATTGGATAGAACTGGGCCCAAAAATATTGATTTTTTTGGTGTAACCGCACTTGCCCCTATGGGTGGAGAAGCCTCTAGTAAAATTCCATGAACAAGTGTACCTTGGCTTGCCCACTGAGATTTGCAAAACAGTGCCATTGCTCTGGGAGCTTCCTAAGCTTAAGAAAAACATGAGCGCTTGGTGTCACAAAAGAGAATGCCTCTGGAACCTGGCTTCCCCTCATCACTGACAGCTAGAGTCCTATGTTAATTATGTCTCAGGTCCCTTGAACAATCAAGAAAGGCATAGGTACACTCTGTCCTAAGGTGTGACACAACAAGAGACAGTCATCTCCACTGGGGGTAGTGACAAAAAACCATCAAAAACCATCTCTGAACCAAAGGGATGTCTTCATCCCACAAAAGACTCTGTTCATGGTCAAAAATGTTACAAAGAGTCTGGCCCTGCATAGAATATTCATTTCTCCTTTCACATATCCTTAGCGTGCATATTTGAGCCACTGAACCCAGAGTCTTTCTTCCAGGCTCCCTTTAATCTCTCCATCTACCAAACATGCTGTTATCCTTTTGCCCCCCTTCTTGTCCCATCTCCATTTTGCATGTCCACATTTCCCTTTTCTTTCAGGAAATTAAGCTTGTTTCTTAATCCAGTTACCAGCTGGTTTATGTTTCTGCATTTCATGCTTGATTTTCCCTCCCCTTATTGTATATTTATCCGCCCCCATAAATACTACTGTGTCACACCTTTATTTTAATATACCTTATTCTTGTTAAATGTCAAACTCCACTGTGGTATGTCCACAAAAAACAAAAAACTGGAGAGACACCAGGAAGGACCACAAGAAGAGATGCCAAGCTGGGCTGAAGAGGGACAGTTACTCCCCCCCTTCTAAGAGGACACCTCTTTAAAAAGTGCCTTTTTGTGCAGTTAGCAGGCATTTAGCTACTCACATTAGCATAGTATTTAAATGAGTACTTATTCTTTAGTTTACATTAAAAATAGGTGAATAAGCCTCCATGTCACAAGCCAACTGAACACAAGTTCAGTCCGTTGTGTGTGCATGTTATTACATGTGTCTTGGAACATATAAAACATCATTGATTTATTGAGGGTGCATTTTAATCTAAAACTTTACTCAGTGAGGTATCTTACTAATTCATTAACTCCATGTTCTAACTACAAGTGATCATTAAGCAAGATTGACAGCATTGTAAAGAAAAACCCTCATCATCACACACCACTCTGCATGGGACCCAAGAAATCTACAAAGCCCCCTTTCTACTAATATGACAAAAACCTCATGTGTGTTGGGGCAAAAGTGACTCTTTTATGGAAAGTCCCCTCCATCATCACTTCACCTTTAACCTCCTTACACACAAGACATTCCTGATCTGAATCCTCAGAAACCTTCCACAACTCATCAATAATGTCTGCTAGGTATAGGGTTTCCTTCAGGAAAAGATGGGCAGCCGGCAGGCAAAAAGGGATAATTGCATGGTGAATGAAATTCTACGGCACATTGGAGATGGAAATATCACCTTAACAAGCATGGACAGCCCCCAATGGACTATAAAATTCATTTGGTGACTGAGATAATTCAAAGAGCTAAGTGATGCAGCAATTGACACAGGAACACATAAATTTAAGCCTGCGGACTTCCACGGTATCCAGCAAAAAGGGATGAATCACCCAATGTGATCTTACGTGGGCACACTAAAACCTTGCAAGCATTCAGTGCTGATCAACCCATCTGAAGAACAATTTTGTGTAGAGTCTAAGTCCAAGAAGGAGCATTTTCAGATCCTCAGCAAGGCTGCAGAGGCAGGATGTTCATTCAACAGAAGGTTGTTCCAGTGACTATTCCTACGAATTCCAGTTATTGTTTTTCTGTCCCAGGTCAGTTAGGCAGGTTTGACATTGTTCTCGTGAGCCAAATATGTGGCAGGTGCATGGGGCGGCAGGCCTAAGGAGAGGGAATCTAGGGGCAAAATCCCTGGGTCCCAGGCCTAAAAGGATCTACGTGTGTTTTGGCATTATTTGAAGCAGTAACGGACCTGCCCTCATTGTGTCCCAGGGCAGGTCTGCAACATGCTGCCCCCCTCCATCATGCTGCCCTCTCTCCCCAGGATACTCATCTAGGTTCACTGAGCCTTGTGTGACACCTGCCACAGCTTGAAAAGCTTTCTGAGGCTTCTTGTGCAGTTTTGAACAATATTTTGGTTCCCTGACAAAATCGGAAGTATTGTTTTGAAAATATTTCTTTACTCAGCGTGTGGTTGGTCTTTGGAACTCCTTGCCACAGGATGTGGTGATGGCGTCTAGCCTGGATGCCTTTAAAAGGGGATTGGACAAGTTTCTGGAAGAAAAATCCATTACAAGCCATGATGTGTATGCGCAACCTCCTGATTTTAGAAATGGGCTATGTCAGAATGCCAGATGCAAGGGAGGGCACCAGGATGAGGTTTCTTGTTATCTGGTGTGCCCCCTGGGGCATTTGGTGGGCTGCTGTGAGATACAGGAAGCTTGACTAGATGGGCCTATGGCCTGATCCAGTGGGGCTGTTTTTATGTTCTTATGTTTAAGACCGTGTGAGAAGTCTCAGAAGGCCTTCTGCGTGCTGCCGAGTGACATGTGGAGTTTCGCCTGCCCATGGAACGGCTCCAGTGGGCAGATGGGGCGGTGCAGTGGGTGGAGGCAGCAGTAGCAGGAGTGTGGCGCTCAGGGTTTTTTCCCCTGCCCCAGGTCTGCCACTGGTTTGAAGGTGAAATTAACAGTGCAAATATAAATCTGGAGCACAGAAAAGGAGAAGGGGGAGCTGGGCAAGTTTAATTCACCTGAGCTTTGTTTCAAAATCATCACGTAGTAATGCATTATAACACTCCTGCATTATTAGAAGAATAAGCAAATGAGGAGTTTGCTGAAGTAGAAGAAAAGAAACACAGTAGCACTTGTCAAAATGAGGAAATTAGCCCATTCTGATAAATGTTTTCATTTAGTTTTTAGTCTTGTTCATGCTAAAACTGTCAATTAAAAACTTGTTTTAAAAATGTAGTAACATCTGCTTTGTAGGAAAATTTATGAAGAGGGGAATCAGTCATTTTGCTCCCAGTGATCTCTCAGTGGCCCTGAGAGAAGGTGAAGGGGGCTGTTCAGTTGTGGTGCTTCACCCTCTGGAATGCTTCTCTGAGCAATCTCAAGGTGGCCCTTTCCTTGTCCGTCATCAGCTGAAGGAGGATCTGTAGCTGAAGTGGCAGAACAATTGGATGCAGAATATCCCAGGTTCATCTCCACAGAGGGAAAGACTTTTCTGACACCCTGGATTGCTGCTATCAGCCCATGTAAACAGCACTGAGCGAGATGGACCAAGAATCTGTCTTGATATAAAAAGCGGCTCCATCTATTCAAAGACTTTCCTTTTCTTCCAAGTGTTTGTTGTCCTGGGTGAATTCTTTACTGACTGCATGGATTTTATCCTTTTGTTCCTATGTTTTGGTGATGTTCTCTGTTCTAGTGCCATTTTTAGATTCTGCTTTTAATCATCTGTTTACTTTTTATGTTCTTCATGCGTGTTGCCTTGGGGTGAAAAAATGTCGGAAAGGCAGCTCATATGTTAAATAAATAAATAAATAAATAAATAAATAAATAAATAACTCAAGTGGGGTTGCTAGCCAGGTGCACGTGTTCACTGCTGTTTCCTCTTGTGATGCATAAGCTGCTTTTTGCTGGCTTAGCGCTTGTTTGCCCAATCTGACTAGCCGGAGAAGACTGGCATGAGCCACATACAGGGATCAGTGTGATCCCCCCCTGTCAGAAATGCAATTTTGGTTCATGAGCACAAGGCTTGGCAGAAAAAGCACGGAAATGAGCAAATATATATATATATCTACACCTGCCAATATGGTCATGTTAGCCATCTTATTAAACATCTTTTCTATCCGCTATCCTGGATAAATAATGGGCCATACTCTGTTCTCAATGACACCTTTGGAACCCACCTGAAAACAATAGATCCGCACTGCTCAGGTGTAACTGAGGGCAGATTATGGCCAGTTTTGCACTTATTCAGCTTTTATTGATGCCATAAATTTACTTGACCTTCATCCACTCTGTCCCCATTGAGGTTATTTCCCAAATAGCAAACTGCTCAGATGTGTTTTTTTCCTTGGAACGGTTCCCTAGGCACCTCCACACCAAGAAAGTGGTTTGCGGCTCGTAGCTACAAACAGCCTAAAAAACCTGTGCTAATAGAAAAGCACTCTATCATAGGTATCCAAAGCTCACTGTTTGGAAACAGTAAAACTCTCACACTGGGGAGAGAAAGTGATATTTGTGGTGCCATCAGAGATGCATCTGTTTTTGCTGTTGTGAGGAACCTGTAAAGTGGAGCGTTTTTTAGAACTCACCTATCACTGTCAAGTAATTGTCCACATATTTGAGCAGGTCGACCTTCAGACACCTATGATGAAACTAATGAGTAAGGGCCCAATCCTATCAAACTTTCCAGCGCTGGTGCAGCTGCAATGCAGCCCCGAGACAAGGGAACAAATGTTCCCTTTCCTTGTGGAGGCCTCCATAAGAGGAGGCCCTATTCCAGGCACCCCAGATGAGGCAGGTAGTGACTTGCAGTTGCTCTTTCTTTGCGGTGGCATCTCATGTCAGACAATGTACAGATGTCTGACTTGACCTATATGTGGTGGTTCAATTAGGCAATTTAGCTAGTCATTTAACTAATTTCCTGTTCTTTGCACAGTGCAATGCAAGGTCCGCACAAGCTCATAAATATTATAATAATCATTCAAAATATTATTCTATATTATTATTATCAGTCAGGTCACAGCCCAACAGAGGTTTTGACTGGGACTTTTGGATGATCACTAGTTCAAACTCTACCCAAGAGTTTAAGAACTGCTGAGATATCGCTGTATTATGTTCTCTATTCCTAGTAGTGTGGCTTGTGGCAGTTTTTCAACTTGTTATCTTGTCAGTGTCTATATTGGTCAGATATTTCTTAAAGGCCTTAAGGATTGCACCGAGCGTACCCATGACAATAGGGGTGGTTGTTTTCTTTTTCCCAAAGGTGCTGTAATTCAGTTTCCAGGTCTTTGTATTTTGTGATCTTTTCTTCTTGATCCGATTACTCCTAGAATGGCCATATCAATAAGCCACATTATCATCATCATCATCATCATCAGTACTATTAATATTGATATTATCATCTTCATTGTTGTCATGATCTCTAACACTGGGCCAATAGAGCTGAGAAAAGTATGCATTCTAACTTCCCTACCACACAAGTGTGCACAGAAGCAATTTTCATCTAGTCTCTTCTTTGCAATTCACTCTTTACCACTGTGTCTCTAAGAACACACTTGCTTAACGATTAACGAGTGGCATGAAGGAATGGCATTTCATCACTTAGGTGAGAAATCTGTCATTTTTTTTTTACAGTGTTTGGAAAAAAAATGCAAGAGGCATTGAATTTTCTCTTCCTTCTCCAATCCACATGTCAAGAAATGAAACAAACAGAAGGAAGGTGGGCTCTTGCATAACTTGTGGGAGCCCATAATTGATAATATGTTTATCTTGTCAGTGGGAGACACCTGTTCTGTGATCAGAAGGGTTCCAGAGGGTCAAATAAGAGCTGGTGCCAATAAAAACAACTAGAGCTCTCCTGGCTCCAGTCCCCCGAGGGCAAGAGAAGGAAGGTGAAAAGGATTAGCACTGATATTTCACAACACATTCTTATTAAATTCAGATTCTTTTTGTCAAGAGGAATAAGAAGGAGGAATGAGTGATTGGTTTTAGACAGATAAAGGACTCACAAGCTGCAAGAGGGGAGGAGAGTCACGGAAAGGAAACTCATGAATGGGAATACAAAGGGCCAAATGTTCTCAAGGGAACTCGGGAAAAATACTAACCAATTTTCTAACTGACTTGGTACCCTCTGTGTGAAGCAGAGAGATGACAGGAGAGGGTCAGGATGCCTCTTGGGAGTTATCAGGCACTTTGAGATATGGTTATATTAAAATCAAGCTCAACAATCCGGATGTGAATATGGAGACTGTTTCTTTTTGTCTCTTTTAGTGGAACGGAAAAAGAAAGCCAAACTTTTTCCAGGTATTTAGATGCGTAAAAACACTTCAGTCATGCACTGCAGGCTCTGTCCATCTCAGTAATATATGTTCTGGAACTCAGTCCTAGCTCAGAAGTAAACCTCACTGGTTTCAATGGAACAACTTACAAATAAGTGTCCTTTAGGATTGTGTCCTGAAAGAAAAAAATTAGTAGTTGAAAAGAAATTGGGGATCACATTGGATGGCATATTGAACCTTAGGCAACCATGTAACATTTAAGTGTGAGTGTATGTGTGTGAAACACATTTTATGTTCCATGATGCTTTACATCAAAGCCATGGGGAATAAAGTAATATAAATGATTTATTTCAAACAAGCTGACAGGATGCCTGAGTGGCCTAAGGCCCTGTATTCAGGTTGGCTTCTCCCCCACAGGGTTGGAATTCCATTTCTGATAAATGGGACCTTCCTCATATAGTACCACACAACCCATGTAGCATAGTGTTGTGGGTCACTGTAAGAAACTGGGTCAATGACACTATTACACTACACTAGTGCAACACTTTTCGTGCCCCAACATAAAGATGTATCAGCAAAGGTAACAAAGACACCGGAGGTGCTCTGTTCCTTGACCCACATAGTTGTTCCACCATCAATTGTTATTGAATAGACCCTGGTCCTCAGTCCAAATGACACACAAATACATAATGATGAGCTATTAAAAAACCTTTTAGTGCATCTAGTACAACAATTTTCAACCACTGTGCCACGGCACAGTTGTGTGAAGCGAATGGTCTGCAGGTGTTCCACAGGAGTTTGAAGGAGGGTCATATTTTAGTAGGGTCATTGGGAGATGTGCTCCTCAGGCCTGCAGTCCAGTGTGCCTTGTCAATTGTCAAAAAGCAGAGGGTGTGCCTTGACAATTTCAGTGCCTTCTCAGTGTGCCATGAGATGAAACAGGTTGAAAATCTCTGATCTAGCAGAATATTCTTCATAATCTAGAACAGGGGTCTCCAAACTTTTTGGCCAGATGGCCGCATCAAATATCTGGCATGGTGTTGAGGGCTGGAAAAATAATTTAAATATAAAATTTAAATAAATAAATTCATGCTGGAACTTAGATGCGTGAATAAATGAATGAATGGGCTCATTCATTCAAACTTTCTGGCCCTCAGAACACCCTCCAGACACAATCAGAGCACAATTCTGGTCATGTTCAGTTGAGTGGGCCAGAGGCTTTCAAGGGACAAGAGGTTGGCCACGAGCCGGTTAGAGGCTTGCCACGGGCCGCATCTAGCCCCTGGGCTGGCGTTTGGAGACCCCTGATCTAGAAGACAGAAGAGCGCCAGCACCTCCTCTTGTAAATCTCAGGACCAAACTCTTCTCAGGGAAGACCCAACATGCGGCTTCTGTTTCTTAAAGCCACCAATGGCAGTTGTAGGGTGGGCAGGGTATAGGCCATATTTCAGTGCTAAAGCATGTTCTGCATGCACAGGTTTTAGGTGAGCAGCCCAGTCCTAAAGGTGGTGCTGCTGGGTGCAGTAGTACCAAAGGAGCTACTGCTGCATCTGGTGGCACCTCCAAGAGGCTATTAATGAGGCAATCAGGTCTCCATAGCCTGCAGCAGAGTGTCTGTTTACACAACAAAGAGGCTCTTAATGCAAAGAAGAGACAACCAGTCTCCAATAGCCTGAGCATCAGATTATCTGGCAGGGAGTGTCTGGTTACACAACAAAGGCACTAGGTTGGGCTGAATGTTCACTGCTGAGCATCTAATCCCATGGGGATTGGAGAATGTATCCCCATCATAAAGGTATGCACACCTGAGTACTGGTGGAAGCAAGGAGAACTGTAATCTATCCACTGCCTGGCAGCTTTCTCTCCTGGGTACCAGTGATGATGCTTAGCAAGGGAAACCTACCAGCCAGCAGACAGGTGAGAGTCCTTTACTGCCTTGCTGGTGGCTTCCTTGCATCCGCCTGCTGCCTGGTTCCTGGGCACCATGAAGGGGGGAATAGCTGGTACACGCATGCACTTTCCAGAGCATGCCATTGCTTTTGTTCCAGAGTCCCTTGAAAACTGGCACTGCCACTAGGAAGCAGCATTGGCTGAAAGGACATCCCCCATGCTTCCCTCCCCCATGCAAGCCACTTCTTACACATTAATTATGTTGAAAGAGTGGTAACAAGTGCTCCTCAATTGGGCTTCAGCTCCTGCCGCTTCATTAGCATGCCTGAAGCCACTCTAATTTGGGTGTCAAAGATGCTTGCTGGTTGGTGACTTTTGCTTCAGTCTCCACTAGCAGTGCAGTCTTTTCATCCAAAGCCCAGAATCTTTGGTCGACGCTTGTGTTCACAGGCATTTCATTTTCTTTCAGACGGTTGGTGGTTTTCCAGTTCTTTCAGCCACATTATGGTTGAAATAATATTGGAGCTGTGTTTTTTCTTTCTTAAGTGCTAGGTTTGGTCCTGCGGCTGTATCTGTTGTTGTTGTTTTGTGGTTGAGGTCCATTAGCACCCCGTGCCTACTTTACTGTGTTTGTCAGAGGCCGGAGAAAGCGTAGAGTACCGACACAGCAAAACCTTTTGGTTGTAAGGGTTTGGAGGGCATTTATTATTTACATCTCATAGGGTTTTAATTAGAGCTGAGAGACTCATCCATTCTGAATAATTTATTTGATTAATTTTGCTGCTTCTTCTTGTCAGAAATTCTCCACAAGCAGCTCGTGCGTCTGTGAAATTTATTTGGCATTTGAAACTGTTTGCAGAAGAGTCTCGGTAAATAATTCTCGGGCTGCAGCTTGTTCACTGCTTTGTGTGTGGTTCTGCGGGCAGTGAGCATTCCACAACCTGAGCCATCTTGCTTCCTTTCTCTTCTGTTGTTTAGAAGAGACAGTGCTGATTATTACCCAAAGTATTCTTTTCTTTGAGGAGTGGGTATTAGGCTCCTTCTTAGAGGACAACACCTGGCTTCTTGCAAACGTCGTCTAGTACTTACAGGAAATTGACTGATCTTGTGAACATTGGTATGCGCAATCTTGCTCACAAGGGCCATAACTCATGGACAGAACACAAAACGACATTCACATGGTTTTGTTAATAGACTCTTGCTCATTCATCTAGACATTCTGCTAAGCTTAAGAGGATCTTTTCTTTGCTCTGCTCAAGTGGAATCAGATTATCTGGAAAGCATTTACCTGTCCAAAGGATGTTTTTTCTGAGAGATTTTTTCTTTGCACACAGGAGAGAAAAGGCTTGCTTGGCCAGCAGATCTGCAAGTACTTAAGATTATTCTCATCAAAGAGAAGTAAGAGCAACTGTTGAGTTCCACCAGGAAGTTAAACTTTTGTCAGACACTCCAGTGCCTTGAAAAACAAGAGCCTGCATCCCTCCCCCCAACCCCTAACAAACTTGATTGGCATGAAGGTCAACCTTGAGATGTATTATCTTAGGGAATGTCTCTCCCAAATTGGTCTTGCTATAGTTGCAACTGGTAAATTGAGCTGCCTTAAAGTGCAGAAGCGAGCAACCAAAACAATTAATGGGCTGGGGCGTTTCTCTTATGAAGAAAGGCTACAGAGTTTGGGAATCTTTAGTCTACTCTAGAAAAAAGGTGCCCAGAGGGATATGATTGAGATGTACACAACTATGTACACAATGGATAGAGGGATGTTCTTTTCCCTCTCACGAAACACTGGAACCAGGGGTCACCTGAATGTCAGGAGAGTTAGAAAAGACAAAAGAAAATATTTCTTTACCCGGCAGATAATAATTCTGTAGAGCTCCTTCCACAGAATGTGGTGATGGTGTCTGGCCTAGATTCTTTTGAAAGGGGATCTGGAAGAAAAGTCCATTGCAGGGTTACAAGCCATGATGGGTTTGTGCAACCTGCTGGTTTTAGAAGTAGGCTACCTCAGAATGCCAAATGCAAGGGTAGGCACCAGGATGCAGGTATCTTGTTGTCTTGTGTGTTCCCTGAGATATCTGGTGGGCCACTGTGAGATACAGGAAGCTGGACTAGGTGGGTCTTTGACCTGATGCAGCAGAACCCTTCTTACGTTCTTATGCTTTTATTATTCTAGGTGAGAACTGTGGAAAGTAACAAGATATCTATGTTTTGCCCAAATCTTTGGCATATGAATATATGAGGTGCCAGTCCCTCTATTTCAGTATTGTCTACTTTAACTAGCAGGGGCTCTCAAAGAGAGGTCTCTCCTATAAATAAAAGACTAAGGTATGCAACTTGTCCCTCAAAACGGCCACGGTGCCAGAAGATTGGAGGATAGCAAATGTCACGCCTATCTTTAAAAAGGGAAAGAGGGGGGACCCGGGAAACTATAGGCTGGTCAGCCTAACATCCATACCGGGTAAGATGGTGGAATGCCTCATCAAAGATAGGATCTCAAAACACATAGACGAACAGGCCTTGCTGAGGGAGAGTCAGCATGGCTTCTGTAAGGGTAAGTCTTGCCTCACCAACCTTATAGAATTCTTTGAAAAGGTCAACAGGCATGTGGATGTGGGAGAACCCGTGGACAGTATCTATCTGGACTTTCAGAAGGCGTTTGACATGGTCCCTCACCAAAGGCTACTGAAAAAACTCCACAGTCAGGGAATTAGAGGACAGGTCCTCTCGTGGATTGAGAACTGGTTGGAGGCCAGGAAGCAGAGAGTGGGTGTCAATGGGCAATTTTCACAATGGAGAGAGGTGAAAAGCGGTGTGCCCCAAGGATCTGTCCTGGGACCGGTGCTTTTCAACCTCTTCATAAATGACCTGGAGACAGGGTTGAGCAGTGAGGTGGCTAAGTTTGCAGACGACACCAAACTTTTCCGAGTGGTGAAGACCAGAAGTGATTGTGAGGAGCTCCAGAAAGATCTCTCCAGACTGGCAGAATGGGCAACAAAATGGCAGATGCGCTTCAATGTCAGTAAGTGTAAAGTCATGCACATTGGGGCAAAAAATCAAAACTTTAGATATAGGCTGATGGGTTCTGAGCTGTCTGTGACAGATCAGAAGAGATCTTGGGGAGGTGGTGGACAGGTCGATGAAAGTGTCGACCCAATGTGCGGCGGCAGTGAAGAAGGCCAATTCTATGCTTGGGATCACTAGGAAGGGTATTGAGAACAAAACGGCTAGTATTATTATGCCGTTGTACAAATCTATGGTAAGGCCACACCTGGAGTACTGTGTCCAGTTCTGGTAGCCGCATCTCAAAAAAGACATAGTGGAAATGGAAAAGGTGCAAAAGAGAGCAACTAAGATGATTACGGGGCTGGGGCACTTTCCTTATGAGGAAAGGCTACGGCGTTTGGGCCTCTTCAGCCTAGAAAAGAGACGCCTGAGGGGGGACATGATTGAGACATACAAAATTATGCAGGGGATGGACGGAGTGGATAGGGAGATGCTCTTTACACACTCACATAACACCAGAACCAGGGGACATCCACTAAAATTGAGTGTTGGGCGGGTTAGGACAGACAAAAGAAAATATTTCTTTACTCAGCGTGTGGTCAGTCTGTGGAACTCCTTGCCACAGGATGTGGTGCTGGCGTCTAGCCTAGACGCCTTTAAAAGGGGATTGAAAAAGTTTCTGGAGGAAAAATCCATTATGGGGTACAAGCCATGATGTGTATGCGCAACCTCCTGATTTTAGAAATGGGTTATGTCAGAATGCCAGATGCAAGGGAGGGCATCAGGATGAGGTCTCTTGTTATCTGGTGTGCTCCCTGGGGCATTTGGTGGGCCGCTGTGGGATACAGGAAGCTGGACTAGATGGGCCTATGGCCTGATCCAGCGGGGCTGTTCTTATGTTCTTATGTTATGTTTTTATAAATAGCTACGATTTTAACTGAAAATGCCAGGGACTGAAACTGGAATGTTCTGCTTGGTAAACCATGTGTTCTTTGGTTGAGCTGTGGCTCTGTTCCAAGAGAGGAATGTCCTTCCAGATGAGGTATGGAGATATTCTTGTGACAGATGCAAGATCTTTTTATTCTGGAAGCAGTTAGCTGCTGAGATCTGTGGTTTCATCATCATAATGATTTGCTGTTTTGTTGTATGAAGTCATTTCTTATTATGGCCTTGCTGTTTTAAAAAATGATTATTTAATCTTATTTCCTGTCTGTATTACGAATTTTAATGTTCCTGCTGTTCTGAAACTCTTTTAGCTAAGCAAAGGGGACATTAAAAAAAATCTCACGTTTGCAATCCTATATATACACTTTCCTCAGAGTAAGTCCCATTGAACCCAGTGAAACTTACTTTTGAGTAGAATGAGTAGCATAGAATTATGCTGGAAATTGTTTTTTTTTTTTTTTTTTTTCAAATGACAGAGAATAGGCTATGGTATTAAGACATGTGATTGAATAGAGCAGATCAAGAAGAAGAAACTTTGTTAAAACTATCAGTTACTCTCATCCTATTTCTGTTGTTGGCAACCTTCAGTCTCGAAAGACTATGGTATCGCGCTCAATGGTGGTTCTGGAACAGCGTCTAGTGTGGCTGAATTCACACTAGATTGATTCACATTGATTCAGGAGTGACAATCCCTTCCACACCGGGAGCAAGTGCAGTATGTCCCTGGTCTGACTCCCTGGCTATGGGCCTTCCTTCTTTGCCTCTTTGCCTCAGACTGTTGGCCAAGTGTCTCTTCAAACTGGGAAAGACCATGCTGCACAGCCTGCCTCCACGCAGTCCGCTCAGAGGCCAGGGTTTCCTACCTGTTGAGGTCCACTCCTAAGGCCTTCAGATCCCTCTTGCAGATGTCCTTGTATCGCAGCTGTGGTCTACCTGTAGGGCACTTTGCTTGCACGAGTTCTCCATAGAGGAGATCCTTTGGGATCCGGCCATCATCCATTCTCACAACATGACCGAGCCAACGCAGGCGTCTCTGTTTCAGCAGTGCATACATGCTAGGGATTCCAGCATGTTCCAGGACTGTGTTGTTTGGAACTTTGTCCTGCCAGGTGATGCCGAGGATGCATCGGAGGCAGCTCATGTGGAAAGTGTTCAGTTTCCTCTCCTCTTGTGAGCGAAGAGTCCATGACTCGCTGCAGTACAGAAGTGTACTCAAGACGCAAGCTCTGTAGACCTGGATCTTGGTATGTTCTGTCAGCTTCTTGTTGGACCAGACTCTCTTTGTGAGTCTGTAAAATGTGGTAGCTGCTTTACCGATGTGCTTGTTTAGCTTGGTATCGAGAGAAAGAGTGTCGGAGATCATTGAGCCAAGGTACACAAAGTCATGGACAACCTCCAGTTCATGCGCAGAGATTGTAATGCAAGGAGGTGAGTCCACATGTTGAACCATGACCTGTGTTTCTTCAGGCTGATTGCCAGTCCAAAATCTTGGCAGGCCTTGCTAAAACGATCCATGAGCTGCTGGAGATCTTTGGCAGAGTGGGTAGTGACAGCTGCATCGTCGGCAAAGAGGAAGTCACACAGACATTTCAGGACTTTGCTGTCAGTCTGGAGAGGTTGAAGAGCTTTCCATCTGATCTGGTCCGGAGACAGATGCCTTCTATTGCAGTTCCAAAGGCCTGCTTCAGCAGGATAGCGAAGAAAATCCCAAACAAGGTTGGCGCAAGAACACAGCCCTGCTTCACTCCGCTTCAGATGTCAAAGGGGTCTGATGCAGAGCCATCGAAGACAACAGTGCCCTTCATATCCTTGTGGAAAGATTTTGTCTGTCTCCTCCCTGCTCACCCTCTGCAATTTCCAAATACCCACAACTCCCTCCCCCCTCCCCCTCTGCAAACGTCCGTTTGCCTCCTCCCTGCTCTCTCTCTGCAATTTCCTATTTCTAGTCCCTAGTTAATAATGTCCTATAGAGCTATAGAGACACATGATTAAAATCTTAAAGTGGGGGCTGCAGGGATAAGCGTTTTTGTTTCCCATCAGGTACACATTTGGAAGCTCATGCTATATCATATCCTGGAGGGTTATGAAAAGCAAATGTAATTATTAAAATCCTTTGGGTGCAAGTCTTAACTCATATTAACTATTAATAGAGTTTGTTCGTATGCACATGTAATATTCATGGACTCTAAGAAATCAGATGGAAGTTGAGATTTTATGCTACTGGACTACTTGGCAATGGGGCCAACATGGCATTTACTGTTTGGTAGATTTTCTAGGGCACTGTTTCTCAAACTGTGGGTTGGGACCCACTAAGTGGGTCGCATGCCAATTTCTGGTGGGTCCCCATTCATTTCAATATTTTATTTTTTAGTGTATTAGACTTGACACCAACATGGTATGTGATTGCATTTGGGGAGCTCTGTAATTTTAACTGGCTACAATGTATATGCTTTTAACAATGATAGTCAACAGAGCTTACTCCTGGGTAAGTCTGGATAGAATGCATCCTAGAATTGTTAGAAAATTTTTTCCTGCTTGATGATGTCACTTCCGGCCATGACATCACTTCCAGGTTAATGGCATCACTTCCAATGGGTCCTAACTAGATTATCATTCTAAAAAGTGGATCCTGGGCTAAAAAGTTTGAGAACCACTGTTCTAGGGTGTTTTGAAGTTTAAACCAGGGGGGGGGGATTGCATCCCCATTTCTGATGCAGTATTTTTGTGGACATATACCTTTCCTTATTTGGGTCCTTGTATTCCTCCAGATTCCTTGGAGTGATATAAATGGGTTCCTCACTTTGCCACATGCGAATGCATTTTCTAGGCTTAGTGGCTTCAGAGGTGGAACTACATTAGGCTCTACCAAAACTTTCGATGGACTCATTCCTTTCTGTCCGATAACTATAAATAAGATTGCTTCTCACTGAATCCCTGGAAAACCTTGGGGGTGGGGGGCTTTTGTTCCATGGCAAAATAAATAGCAAACTTATCACATAGAAAGGAATGAGTCCTATCAAAAGTTTGGGTTCATAGAGGTGGGCAGAAAGGCAAGTCATATAATCAGTTTATCCTACAGAAGTTGCACAATGCCCAGCCCAATCCTGACCTGCAGTGTTGTATCCAGCACTGAAAAGGAGCAGGCTGAAGGTCTCATCAAGGTAAGGGGACATTATCGGTGGGTCCCGAGAGATTCTCTTTCTAAAATGTGGATCCTGGTGCTAAAAGTTTGAGAACCACTGGCCTACTGCTTATTCCCTCTACACAAATCCTTTTTTGCTCATATACAGCCTTTCTATTCTGCTTGACTCCCCAGTGAAAGAGCTGATCTGAAACTCATTGTTGCTTAAACAAAGGTCCTGTTTATTCTAAGGAGAAACTTGATTAGTTTGCTAATATGTTAGCCACTTGTTAGCTAATACTTATCTGAATTTGTACTTTTAAATCAAGAAGAAGTACCCTGCTGGCTAGAATAAATCAGCTCAAGCGTCCATTTTTCTAGTTCACTATCCAGTTCCACCCAAACAACAGTCAGCTGGATGCCTTCATCAAACCGATAAACATTACATGAAGGCAATGGTTCTTACATGTTGTCTCCCAACGCCTGGTTATAGCGCCTCTGAATATGGAAGTTCCATTTACCTATCATGGCTGATAGCCATTGATTGATTCCTGCAATTGTCTAGCCCTTTTTAAAACCACCCAAGCTAGTCATGAGTGTCATTACTGGCAGTGAATCTGATACGTAAACTGCCAGTACTTCCTTCTGCCTGTTCTAAACCATCTGCTGATCAATTTCATTGGGAGATCTCATCCTAATATTATGAGCACAGAAACAGCTTTCTCTGTCCACTCTCTCCCATACTGTTCATTATTTGATAAACCTAATTTTTTTTCTGTCATTTGGTTAGGAACATTCTTCATGACCCTGGTTCAGTCATATCCATACAAAACAAGGTGTTGCACATGATTAGGATCATGTGGGTAATAACGTCAGACAGTGGTCCCAGACACCTCTTGGGACTGTCTTTACCATCTGACAGCCCAATCCTAAGCATGTCTACTCAGAAGTCCCATTAGAGTCAACGGGGCTTACTCCCAGGAAAGTGTGGATAGAATTGGGACGTGAATCACTAAAAAAACCCCAAAGATGCATTCATCCTTACTGTACAGCATGGATGGTTATTATATACATCAGATGTACATTTGCATTCACTCTAAAGTTAAACCAACTATTCTAGCTTTCATATCATCCACACAGGTGGTACCCTAATTGTATGCATGGATTGCTTTACCAGACAGAAGTGCATTACTAGGGAGATGGTCGGTACACCTCCTTAATAAAACTTTGTTTCTCCTAAATGTTTATTAGCCTCTTAAGGGGACATATTACCTCATAAGACCTTGTGCAAACAGCGAACCTTGTACAAACAGTGAAAACATTAACTGGATCCTTCCTCCATGACAAGAAAGAGTGTGAAATAAGTCTGTTTTAGATTCAGGGAGCACACTCCAGATTATTTCCCCCCCCCCCCAATATTAGTGAATGTGAATTCATTGAGTGAAACCATTATCTGTATTAAATACCTCCAACCATCCACTGCACAACATACTATAATATTTCAACTGGTAACTCAATAAGTTAGTTAAGAGCATAGCAATTAATCTACATGAAATCCTTAAACTGGTTAACTACTGTAATTGTCAGTGTATATTAGCATCACATAGGATTTTGAGAATCCAGAAAGTATTAAGCTTCAATGAACTTTCATTATGATCAGACAATGGGACCTGTGTAGATGCATTGTTAATAATCTCTTGGTTTGTGAGAGCTTTGTGATATTTTCATAGGAGGAAAGTAATTCTTTCATATCAAACAGTATTATTTCAAAGGTATAATTGTGTAATTGGGGTCAGTAATCGCTTGGTCATTCCCAGAGCAGAACAATCTTGCAGGGTAAAAGATTTATTGTCCTGACAATAGAGAGCAAATTTTAATATTTCTGAAAAATTGAGGCCTATTAATCCTGGCAAGTGTTACTCTGAAACACAAGGAAATGATAAAACTTTGATCTAATTTTCCCTTTGAAGGAGAATTGGAGGGATGGGAGGAGAGAGAGTTAACCACATGTAGCCTGGAACTCAGTGGAGACAAGCCTGTTTTTTCAATAGGGAATAAAACAACAAAAGTTGAAGCCTACCATTGTAGCCTTATAAGGCAATCTACCAGTTTTTTGTCTTGCTATTCTATACAAGGTCTGTTGAAATGAAAAGAGGATTCACTAGTTCTTATGTATCCTTCATTCATTCTATCATGCTTGAGGAAAATAAAAAAGACTAAGTAAATGTAGCAAGTTCTATAAGATAAGAAACATTAATTTTCCAATGAAAGCTAATTTTATATATGGCTTCCTCCAATAAAATAAACCATTTCATTGCTTTACTGTTGAAAAATAAAGCTAAAATATTATGCATATGTAAATAGCCAGTAAGCAATTCTGTTTACCTAAAGTGGCATATATGAATAGCAGTTGCTAGAACTGTCAGCTGGAACATACTCTTGTAGTTTATGCAGGTGGACCTACATATGCCAACATTCTAGTTTTGTAGTGCACCAGTAAACAATCACCTGGAGTCATTCTGTTATTAATTCAATGCATTGTAATTCCACCATGCATGCAAAGAGGCAAAGAGGCATGCAAAGTGGCGCATGGTGATGATGTCATACATCATGTGATTATGTCATCAAACTATATTATTGCAAGACCTCTCTGCACACATATGATGAGGCATGCTCATTGCAGAAGCTCTGGGGCTGCTGGATTCTGTTAGACTCACAGGCAGAAATGTGGCTGAGGGCACAATCCAAAGCAAGCCCCTTGCGCCAGCCTGGAGGTATCGCAAAAGGTACTTTTGCACCACGTAAGGCACTTTTGCGCCACCAGGAGAGTTGGAGGTCTCTGCACAGATGTGTGCCGGCCTCCAGCGGCCATATTCAGCTTCTAGGGTGCCGACTTAAGGTAGGTTCATGCCAGCTGAGTCAGGCTGTCATGGGGGTCTGGGGAGGGTGGGGAAGGGCGTCTCAGGGGCGTTACAGGGTGGGAGGATGTCCAGTGGGCAGACTGGACCTGGGAGGGGCCAGAGTCAGAACATGGCACTTAGGTGGGATCGTGACCCTACTCCCAGGTGGCCTGTCCAAGTAATGGGCTGCTCTGAACTACGCCACCTATTTTGGTGGTGCAGATCTGAATAGCCCCATTTGAACCACTGCTGCATTACCCAGGATAAGGGGAATTGATTCCCCTTGTCCTGGGTTGCGCTGCAGCCAGCCCAAACCCTACATAGCCCAAACCCTAGCTGAGGCCAGCTGTCCTGCCTGTTTCAGTGCAGGATTGGATTGGGCTGTGACCCTGTTTTCTTATTTGTTTTTCTTTTAAACACTTTTAATCTGTTCTTCGGAAAAATGCGTCACGATCCGATCAACCCAACACTCAAAATGTTTTTCTTCTTTCTTCTGAGTACTGCCCTTATGTGATATCTGGATGGCAACATTCATTCTTGCAGTAGTGATGAATTTTAAGTCTAAGATATGCTCAGTCATTGTGGGTCAAGGAGAGAATTTTATTCCACACATTGTGATGGGGAGATGCCCAGTGAGACACAAAGAATGTATATTTTTACTGAAAGTTCCAGAACATTAGGTTTAGATGCTGAGAGATTTTTGTTGTTGTTGTTAAGTATTCAGGAATGCTACCTGGAAAACAACAGCAACCTTCACCATGGAGATCACATTAATGCAAAAATGCATGCTAATCTAATGTGAAGATGGTGTAATTAAAAATACATAAAGGCAGGGACCACTGAAGGTAACATTCCTGCAGTAGTTAAATTCTGCCACAGTGCATGCATTGTCCAGACCTGTTGTTTTAGTCATCTGGGGATGATTAAGGCCTGAGAGAACACTAAGGTAAAGGGACATGTGATTCTGCTGTCAGGGGACCATCCTAGCTGATGTGGTAAGAGCAAATACTATGGCCTTAGGCTGGAAAGGTTGTCACATCTAGGCATCACACCTTGTTAAACCCTTAACCAGAACCCAGAGGCTCTTCTAAGATTTTGGAAAGACACTGCTTTGTTTCCAGTGGTTGCTCATTCACAGAATGTACATGAACACTATATGCCACCTTTACAGGGCTGTTCTCACATGCATCTACACTGCTCATTATCACTTGAGGTCAAACAACACATTGTATGGAATGTATAATGTGGTCTGGTGTGTTTTTCAAATGGGGAGGGGTGAAAAACTGGGCAGGATTGGGTGGGGGAAGGATGAATTTAGTACTCTGCCCCACAGTTTTGATACTAGTTACAGTCCCCCTGCCAATTATTTTAATTAGGAAATAAAATTTTCATTGAATTTCTATGGAAGTTTTTTTTTCTAATTAAAATACAGCACATGGGGGTCTGCACAGAAGAATTGGAAACTTGAGGCAAAGTATTAAAGTCCCCTTACTCCTTTAATGGATCTGCCTCACTTTGTGCTATTTGAAACAAATAAACCACAAATATGCAAGGTTACACATACTCTGAATGAATTGGGAGCCAACGATGTGAAAATGAAAAAGTGTGTTTGAGCTGATATGTGACAAGGCATTTTCAGCCTAGTCCTATCAGATTTGGGGACACTGGCAGAATGTGCATTTTGCTGGCAAAGGTGTCCAGATCCAGGCAGCAGTGCCTGGATCTGGAATGCAATGAATGAATGACATGGTTGTGCTCACCAACACCTGTACTGAGTATACAAGGTCACCACTGCAGTTGCTGGTAGCCATGCACATTCGCTGGCAGTGAGGACACCTTCCACCTGTGCCAGGAAAAGCAGCAGTGGGGGCGGGTGTTGGGAGAGAAGGGGACCGGAGGAGCAGGAGCATTTCCAGGCAGGGAGACGGGAGGAACTGGGTAGGAAGGAGGTGGGAGGGGATGGCACAGTGGTGCTCAGGGGGAAGGGAGGGGTCACTTGCCTTGGCGTGTTCTAAGTGCCTGGAGAGAGAGTGATTGCTGGATTGTCAACCAGCTGCCCTCTCTCACATTAATGAGGTTATTGTTAAACAACTGTTTTCCTTTAATTTAAAGGGCCCTTCTCATTGTGCTGAGATAGAAAAATCCATGGATTTTTACATGGGTGAAAAATCCATGGATAATTAGGTATACCTGTAATCGCTTGCATAATTGTCTCTCTACAAGAGTAAGAAAAGCAGCTTTTAAAACTGTGCTTTTAAAGGGATGCATTTTTCCCCTTCTCCAGAGATCAGCACATTCCTTCTCATTTGCAGTGGCCATTTGTGTTGAATCAAATCCGTGTATAAAAAATCCGCGTATAACAAGGTTGGACCTGTATTTAGCAAAAAATGTAAATGCCCAACACGTGTGAATGTTTGCAAAACATAAACAGAAATACAATAAAAATGTCAACAAATGTCATGGAAGTTTGGCTGAAATCAGATGATAGAGGAAAGCACCTGGACAAAATTTGAATTGTGGTTATAATTAAAAATGGTTGACAGAGCAAAGTGATGAAAGTCAAGAGGATGAAAGTTATAGTATTGTTGTATGTATGAGGGGGAAACACATGGCAAGTGTCTGTTCTGACTCTGCTGGGGAAATTTAAACCTTTGTTTCTCTTGTCCTTTTGTGAGCGTGGTCTTATGGTTTCATGTTTTGATGAGAACATGCACAGGTGGAGCTTCCATTATTCAGGATGGTGGGAGCTAGTATGGTGTAGTGATGAGAGTACTCTGACTAGGATGGAGGAGGCCTGCATCCAAATATTCACTCAGTCATGAAGCCCACCGTGTGACCCTAGTCCAGTTACTCTCCCTCAGCATAATCTACTTCACAGCATGGTTTTAAGATAAAATGGGTAAAGGGAGAACCGTATATCCCATATGTAAGCTCCTTGGAGAGCTCAAGTTTGGTTGGTTAAACATGTCAAACAAATAAAAATAAAATAAAAATGTCAACAAACATACTCTCTCTCTCTCTCTCTCTCTACATATATATATTCTTTTGACAGGATAAATGTGAAGATATCTCATTAGGAGCCTCTTGCCAGATGGAACCTCAGCTATGTTGAGGAGAGCACATGTGCTTGAGCCATCAGGGGAGCAGCCTATGCTCTCAAGGGGCCATGCACCTACTCAGCCAGCATGTAGTCTGCCAATGCTCTACTTCCAGCTTGAATAGACTGCACATTCATCAACCAAATACCTGAACTGTATTGTCAGACAGCTCAGAGGGAGTGGCATTTGGGAAACCTTGTGACTGTTCACTTGGAAGCCCCTATAAATACCGCATTCCTTAGAAACTTTAATAAGGGAACACAGAGAGAGAGAGAGAGAGAGAGGGCGAGCGAGCGAGCAAGGGAATTTCAGCCTTTGTAGCTTCTCATTTGTGAGATGACAAGCTGCAGCTGCTGAATTCCCTCTTCTACATAATTGTTAAAGGTCCAGGAGCCCTGAAGTTGAAAGGTTGGCCACCCTGGCTTGTACCCAAGGGTTGGGCTCAGAGGTCATGCTTATGCGTGGAGACATGCATGCGTGCTCAGCAACCACAGGACTAGCCTACGGAGACAGATGCCATGTGGCTGGGATGCCACTTGTACAGGGACTTCCAGAGGTCCCTGCACATTGCCTTCTCTTCATCTCCTCAATGATGTACATTTTGTTATGAGGAGACAAATCAGTAGTGTTTCTTGCTTATCCATTTTTGGAACAAATCATAAACACTTTGCAATCACAAACCTGTTTATGCGCAACCTCTGCAATCCTCTTGCTTGAGCTGAGTACATCTGTACCCCTTTTTTTGCTCCCATTTCTCCCTTTCTAACAGCACTATCCTATACATGTTTACTTGGAAGCAACTCCCATTTTATTCAGTGGAGTCTACTCTCAGATCAGTATGTATAGGATTTTAGCCTAAGTCTTTTACCCTCACTTAAACACTTTTAGTGCCTCAAACTGCCTCAAAGCAGCAAGGAAATAAAACATAAAAAGAACTATCAAGGGAAGAGAATGTGGAAACACCATTTTAGGGTTTTTTTTAAAAAAAATTTTAAATAAGAAATCATGTATGCTCCATTGAATATCAGGAGCTTCTAATTGTATCCCCAAGTGAGGAAATGAAGAGACATCTGTGCAATGGACAGTGAGATCAAAGGAGTTGGATCATCAGGCTGCTAGAGGAACTGTCCAAATTAAGAAGGCATAAGGAGGAGAAAGGAGATGGCAGAAGAATTAGTGTGCAGGAAAGAAAAGCTGGAAGAGATCAGGCTGCAAAAAGAAGGGCGGAATGACTAGTCATAGTCAGAGTGGATTAAAAAACACTAGATTTACACACACCTGGTCCCGCAAGTGTCTTGCAGGTCTGTTAAGAGGACAAATTTATCACAGGTACAGAGTACAGATGTTTAAGGCTATTTGCTGGGGGAGAAAACCTCCCAGGGAGCATCAAATAAAACTCCCTTGAGTTATCTCTTGTTGCTACTCCACTAGTATGAATGGTAAGGGAAAAGTTAGGAGTTCTCTCCCACTTTCCCCTAGGACAAATTGGGCGCTTCATAAGAACATAAGAAGAGCCCCACTGGATCAGGCCAAAGGCCCATCTAGTCCAGCTTCCTGTATCTCACAGTGGCCCACCAAATGCCCCAGGGAGCAAACAAGACAACAGGCACAACCTGCATCCTGGTGCCCTCCCCTGCATCTGGCAATCAGAGGCAGCCTGCCTCTAAAACCAACAGCTTGCACATACCTACTATGACTTGTAACCCGTAACTAACTTCTCCAGAAATGTGTCCAATCTCCTCTTAAAGGCATCCAGGCAAGATGCCATAACTACTTCTTGTGGCAAAGAGTTCCACAAACCAACCACATGCTGGGTAAAGAAATATTTTCTTCTGTCTGTCCTAACTCTCCCAACACTCAGCTTTCGTGGATGTCCCCTGGTTCTGGTGTTATGCGAGAGGGAAAAGAATGTCTCTATCCACTCTGTCCATCCCCTGCATGATTTTGTATGTCCCAAACAAAGCAACTGTAACATCGTTCATAACAAAGCAACTGTATAGTTCATAACATAGTTCATGACAAAGCAACTGTAATATCTGCAGTAATGTGTGATGCCTTGAAAAGGATGGCAGAAGGACACCTTTGCCATGAGGCTCCATTAGGTATTTTGCATGGGAATCGACTATATTTTATGCAAAAGGAAACACAAATGCCTGTAGGAGGAGTCAGGTCAAGGGCACAACCAATCAGGTCCAGAACAGGGGCACAATGAATCTGCGTCCCCCAAAACACAATTACACATGGTTTTTTGGGGGCAGAAATGAGTATAGATAATGAGCAGGGCCACTTTATCATCAACAGGAAGAGCTGATGACTATTGTTGTCACAATAAATAAAGAACAAGACATGTTTATGTCTCATTTGTATCATTGCCTTATTAATCCAATTATTATTGCCTCCTTCTCCAACTCAGGATCCACTCTCTCAGTCCACAACTTGAGATGAAGCAATACAGGATAGCCAAGAACTCAAAAAGGGACAGCACTGTTTGACCACCGGGCTGACTGTTGTGTTACAATCACCATGGGACGCAGCTGTGAACAGGCCCATGTAAACTCTTCAGGCTCCAGCTAGACAGACAGAATGAAAGAAACTGAATACAGAAATCACTTAACCTGTCTTTTCTCTCTTCTCCCTGGCTTCTTTAATAAGCTAGAAAGTGCTCGTTTCCCAAGTTACATTCAGTCTGACCCATTTCCTTGCTCCTCATAGTATATCACCAAGGACTCTTCGCAGGCATGGAAACCAATTCTCCTTGCTTTCTGAAGGAGGATATTGAAAGCTTGAATTAGAAATGCCAAGAAGCTATTATATTCAGGGAGGCAGAGCAAGAGAAGCATACCTCCCATCCTGAGAACTTAATGCAATAATTAGCAGGCATCCTGAGGTCTGGAGAAATGGGATCCAACTTTCTTCTCACCACATTGTCTGCCTTATGCCATGCTGAAAAATGGTAACTTCAGTATAATATTATTTTGCATGCTCTACTTCTCTGAGCAAAAGGAACTTCTAGGGCACTTTTATATGTTCCTTGGGAGCAGAAAGGTTTATTTATTTATATTTTTTAAAAGATTTATATCTCTCCGTTTAACCAAGGATTTTATTCCCAAGGTGACTTCCCAGAGTATTTAAAACTACAATAGCCTAAAACAATGAGAACCAATTAAAGCAAAATAAATAAGTACGAATGGCAGCACATATCCAAGCAAAAATAAAATAACAAACGTATTTAAACACTATTAAAATTCTGAGAAAACAGAAGAGATGTCAGCTAATGTCGGAAAGACAACAGTGATGAAACCTGCCAAAGTGCCTGAGAAAGAGTTTTCACAACCTGAATGCAACCATTGAGAATGCTCTAGTATCTGTCGTAGCCACCCAATTTACCTCAGAAGGTGAATTGACCCAAATCTCTTTGGTAAAAGGAGATGACATGGACTGTTGACATGATTGCTCTCAGATGCCCTCACCAAGCATAGAGCCAAATAATAATCCTTGTGTACTGGGGAGCTCAGTTCAATGAAATGGTTGGGTCAACAGCTAGAATACAAGAGGAAGAAGATGACAAACATTGGCTAAGGTCTAGATTAAGGCCTATCTAGGTCCTTGAGCATGAGGTGACAACTCAACTTGAAGTGATTCTGGATAAGACTGATTATCTGCATCAATTCCAGTTTGGCTTTAGGTGTAAACATAGCACAGAAAATAGCTTGGTTACCCTAGCAGAAGATCTGAGCTAGAGGAGAGCCAGGAGATGTGTGATCCTGTTGGACCTTTCACCAGCCTTTGTCACAGTCAGTCATGGTATTCTTCTCAGTAGACTCACAAGTTTGAGAGTGAGGGGCACTGCACTACAGTAGCTCTGACCCTAATCGGACAGGACGCTACAGAAGGTTGTGCTGGGGATCTGTTGCTCTGCTCCATGGCCTTTGATGTTAGGGGAACTGCAGGTTTCTAAGTTGTCCCTCATGGTCTTTATATGAAACTTCTAGGTGAGGTCATCCAGGGGTTTGTGCTGAAGACGCATCAGTATTAAGTAGATCAAATAAATCAATATAATAAAACAGAGGCCACCATTGAAGATCTTAATAAATGGGCAGGTTTATATGAAAGTAGGTGGTCATTTGGATATGTTGGTTCCAGACAACTGGATCTTTCATTGGTGTTATGCAGTGATTTTCAACCTTTTTCGTCTCATGGCACATTGACAAGGTACTAAAATTGTCAAGGCACACCATCAGTTTTTGGACAATTGACAAGGCACACCATGCTGTTGGTGGGTGGCTCATATCCTCAATGGTCCTATTAATAAATGACCCTCCATCAAACTCCCACGGCACACCTGGGGACCATTCGTGGCACACTAGTGTGCCACAGCACAGTGGTTGAAAATGGCTGGTGTAATGAAATATCTATTCATTTACCAATATGCTGGTGGAGCAGTTAGCAAGCAAGTGGAAACTAGGGTTAAAAAATGGTACACATGGGTATAAGAAGGGTAAATGTAGATTTTTAGGAGGCAAGAGTTCCATATGTTAAGTCTCCTCAAAGAGAAACATCTCTATATTCCACATTAGAGCTGCGACACAGAACATATTACTCAGTAATTACTCATTACTATAATTATTCAGTAATTACTCATTACTCAGAAGTAAGTTACGCCTGTATCACTAAGATTTGCATTAGGGTGCTTAAGAATGTAGCCTTAATTAAAAATCCACCTAGCAGACCACATCCTAGCACTCTGCGTTCAATGTGGAATAGCTATGTCATTAGAAAAGTGCTCACATTTGCCTCTGTCCTTCTGTCTTCAAACAAGTACTGAGCAGAGCATTTCTTTTAAAAGATTTGTTTTGCTCTTTGGAGGTTTTGGAGGGAGGGATTAATGAAAAAGGAAGTACAGTGGGAAATGTGGATGTAGGAATGTGAAATTCTTTTGTTTTGGACAGTGTACCACTGGTTTGTGATGTCAGATGTTTTACTTGTTCATCTTAACTTTGTCATGCCTTTGCAGGCATGTTCCAGTGCTAGAAGGAACATTCTGTGACACCCAGCTCCATCTAGCTACCATTTTACTTTTCCCCAGAATGCCCCAGATATTATGCTACTTCATGATATAAAATCATTCTGAGGGGTCTCCTAGAGAAGGGGTGGGCAAACTTTCAACATTACGGATCCAGGACCTTTAACAATTGTGTAGGAGAGAGAATTTCAGCAGAATTTCTGTGAAATTCTGCACCTGCTGAAATTCCCTCTTCTGTACGATTGTAAAAGTTCCAGGATCCCTAAAGTTGAAAGTTTGCCCACCCCCATCCTAGAGGAAAAGTACAAGTTGAAGGAAAAGTACAAGAATCCTGGGAAATAAACAATGGTGGCTGGACAGAGCTGGTCACTAGAGAAAAACCCAGCACTGTCCCCAGTGAGCCTGGAGTCACTAGAGGGGGCCCCCATATATGCGGATCCCTATCCGTGGCTTGGGTCCAGGCCCCCCCCAGTGCGCTCACTGCCACGCACATATCCCTCCAGGGCTTCCCTGGGCTTCCCAATGCCTTATGAGGCATTAAAAAGTCACTTATGGGTTTCTCATTGAAATGGGAAGTAACTTTTTCAGCTTCAGAGCTAAGTGTGAGCTCAACAGAGCTCAGCAGAGATGGGGACAGATGTCCTTAGCCTCTGCTGAGCTTAGAGGCCCCTCTAGAATTGAAGGGAGTGGAGTTCCTCTAACAACTGGAGGTGGGGGCACCCCCCAGGACTGCGGGGATGGGTGTTCGCCCATATCCATGGTTTCAGCTTTCCATGTTCAAGAACAGCTCCCCCATGGATAAGGGGGCACACCTGTACTAAATTTATAAAACTTAATCTCCCTAAAGGGCATTCAAAGTAGATATCAATCAGTGGCAAAGTACCCTGCCCCCAAACCACTGAACAAATCACCCCACTTTCTCTACCTATGCATAGGGTGGCAAAAATGGGGGGAAGGGTGTCTGTTCAAATCAGAAATTTTTCAAAACTTTTAAGACCTGAATTTCACTGGAGGATAAGGGAGTCCATAAAATCCCAATACCAAAGTCAAGCAGTAAACTGAACTCTGGGTTGAGGGTCAGGGCAGTAGCTTGACCTGAAGCTGCAATGGGGAAAACAGCTCCTGCCACCTCAGTTTGGGATATTATGACCTCTACAGCAGCTGTCTCCCTTCCTGGTTTCCTCAAATCCACTCATACTTCTTTCTCTTCCTTCTTTTTCTTATTAAGTAGAATGTTTCAAGATTAGGCTCTTTTGCCAAGGCACAATTTCTCCTGCCTGTAACCTGAGAAGCCATCTTGACTGTCTGGAAGCAAGGCAAAAGATAAGGCATTCATCAGCCAAGATGGTGAATATTTTGCCTGAGTCTAGTGATCCTATCAGCAGTCATGCCAAGAAGTTCATATGGTTTGGGACTCTATTGGGATAATAGACTCCACACTCTATTATGAACTTCTATTATCTCACATTGGAGAGGGGAGCAGAAAAGTTGTGAAGGCTGCTTTGCGGAGTATTAGCTTACAAGGCACCTGGCAGGCAGTATAAACCCTTTTCAGACATCAAAATGGGTATGATTGCTCATGAGAGAGGCAAGATCCATGAGCCTGAACCTCCATACATTAATTAAAATGTACGTAAAAAGTCTCTCTGGGGCCTTCTATTGTTAGTTATGGGTGACACCCACCCCTACCTTTGTATGCTTATTGTACCCTGCCTAGAATATCTTAAAAGAGCTTCTAGTCACAAAGCATAGTTCTGCATAGTTTTCCTAGCTTTGTACAGCACCACTGCAGCCAGGCCAAAAAAAGCTTCTACTGCATCCTATGGTGATGGTAGAGGGGTGACCCGAAGGCACGGCTCCCCCTCCTGACCCCCATCTGGTTTCTTCTGGTTTTCATCCCCTCCCTGCCCACAATCTGCTCCCTGTATTGGCTTACCTACTCTGTTGCTCCACTGTTTGGGGTGGCAGGTCCCAATTGGCCATTGGTTGCATGCCACACACACCAATGGCCAATAGGGATTGGGCTGTTTCTCTATCCCTTTATCTCCATACCAGAAAAAAGCTGTATCTGCTACATATTTCCATCTCAGGTGACAGTTAAAGGCACAGTCAGACCCTATGGCAAACCTTATGTACTAAAACCTCCCAAAACTGGCAATCCAAGTCCAGAAACCCTCCAAAGCTGCTTCTTCTAGTCAGAAACCTCCTAGCAAGCTTACTCATCTAGTTCCAAACCTCCCACTGATTCTGTTTCTTTAGCCAAATTCTAACTGCAGCATTGCCCCAATCTAAAAGACCAACAGAAGAGAGTGATGTGTTCCAGAAGCTCATCAATGCCTGCTGCTCACCCTCCAACCTGTATTTGTCAGTACAAGTGGAGGAGGCTGAATTGTTAATAACAGCAACATGTGTGTGCACACCCATTTTTTTAAAAAAACAAAGGCACTTCCCAAATATCCCCCCAAAAGGCAAAAACAGAGACATAATCAGGGATTTACCAAGGACATATGGCAGTACATAGAGACTGTCCTTGGAAAATATGGACAATTAGAGCATGTGTCATGATGCAAATACTGGGTTTTTTTTTAAGCACTACAGAATCCTTTAAAACCCACTTTCCAGATAAAATGGTGGGACATGCACTAGAGGCAACAATGCCCCATCATACCGTATTGTATTCAGGAACAATGAATGAACTATGCCCAGTCTCCTTATGTTTAATCATTACTAGCCTTCATATTGCCCTTTTCTCCTGGTATCAGAGAAACCTGGTTGCAGGTCTGCTTTAAGAGCTTTGAGCAGTAAAGAATGCTGCCAATAAACCTGTTAAGTTGCCAACATCTGTGTGAATTCAGTCCTCAAGGTTCAACAGACAACCCACCCAGCACCCACAACATTTCACAGAGAAACCATCATCTGTCTCCACCTCCGGTCATTTTGCATAACAGAAGATCCAGTCTGCAATAATGTGATGAAACAGCCACTGCTATTCAGTCCTTCCCATATTGCAAAGTGAGGAGACACTTGATGAGAAGCTGAAGGTGAAAATGCACTTTGATGCAACACGCTGCATATTTAAGCAATGGAAGTTGCTCTGGCATGAAGATGCTGAGATAAATCACGAAGATGCTTTTAGAGGAAGAATTAGAGATTTTGCAGATGTCAACGTCTTTGTCACAAATGACAGGAGGAGAGCAGATCAGTCACTAACACACAAAGTATGTAGTGTGATACTTCAGTGTCTCTTGTTTCTGGAACAAACTGCTGGGTCCCAAAATGAAAAGAAGTTTAAATTGTATAAGCCATCATTTCACGCTCAGCCTGCAGGCTCATTTGCAGACTCATTTTTGAGGTGCAAGAGTCACTGTGAGATCATTTAATCTTTCATATCTACATAATGTAGTGGGCTTCTGAAAGACACAGAGCTGGTAAAATGTCCTTTTTTTGGTTGTGGCAATGTGCACAGTCTTACTACTTACTACTTACTTACTACTTGGTGGTGAATATTGAGATATGGGATGCTTTGATGACTCCTTGCCCTACAATGTACTGTGAATCCAAATTCGGCTAAGCCTGCAATCCTAACCACACTATCCTGAGAGTAAGCCCCATTGAACAAAATAGGACTTACTTCTGAGTAGACCTGGTTATGATTGTGCCCTAAATGCAGAGGAACTTGTGAGGATCCGCTTGCTAAATGGCTCCTGGACATTCCCAGCTAAACTTTTAGGCCAGGGCTTTTCAAGCAGTGCTACTTCACAATATGGCAAGTAGTGTCTGGCCTCACTGCCATAGTGGTGACATGGCACTGCTCTGCCATGACCCTACTGGAAGCAGAGATTGCTGGGCTGGTGGTGCACTAGTGGGAATGATGGGGTTGTATGGCTGCTTCCCCTTTAAAAGAAGCACTGTGTGGGGTAAGAAAGAGAATGCAGAGACAAGGTCTGACTTCAAAGTGAGTTGCCAGCTCTTGGACACAGCTGCCATCTTGGTGCCAGTGGTAGAACTTGGAAGAGTGGCACTTCCAGGTCAGGTGAACCACTCCCCTAAATGGAAACAGTGGGCTGGGAGAAGGAGTGAAATAGCTTATTGCATAGTGGGCGGTTCCTATCAAACATCTCATGTGGCTCCAAGAATCCTGCCTCCAGATCTTATGGGAGTTTTAATATAATGTGGAGTGCTAGCAGGCCAGGTGACAAATTGCTCACTATGGTCTATCCCTGACCAGACATCAATGCAAGATTCTTATAGAACCTGCTCTACATATTCAGTGTTATGCCAAGCCTGTTTCTTGCAAATGTCTTTGTTTGCATTGGCCGATTCTGTGTCTCCTTAGGACTGCATCACATGGTTGCTTCCTCCTTCCAGAGTTGCCACTGAATGTTCGGCATCTGCATGAAAACATATGGCATGTGGTCCTGTACATGCAAATGAGAATAGTTACAACTGAACATCAGATGGCCTCTGCTTATGTGGAAATCTGAATGGGCCAGTGTGAATCCAGGGTTTCTTTAAGCTAAGGTAGTTGGCATCATGCTGTGCCTTTGAGGCCTGAAGGACAAAGGGAGTGATTTGCAATCCTCTCTCTGCAAGCAACCTCACATCAGACCTCTTTTTCACATGAAGCTTATGATTAGAAATAAGAGGGATGGCTGAGGCAGGTGTTGTGCAGGGCAAGTGCATTCTTTTCTTGGTGCCTAAGGATTTGGGAGGCTGGCACTACAAGTAGACTCACTTCATTCTTTCATGGTTGCTGGCTGAGCCCTTCTGGAGGTTATAGTCAGTATAGGCAAATCCTGTGGGCTTCTGTCTAGTTCACCAGAAAGGAATCTGCCTTTTTGCAGGATACATCTGACCTCACAATGAAACATCAGTTGGTGTCTCATTGCTTGTAGATACACTAAATAAGCTTCACTAACATTGGAACACCAGAAGGGGCACTATAATTCATTATTACAATCTGTTCTTTTTAATATGATACATTTTCAGCATTTCTCATTTGCAAATCACTTTGAAGTCCATTGCTTACATAGTCTCCAAAAACAAGAACCAAACCACCACCTCCATGCACCCCGCAGCCTATGGGGTAGTCACATTTGATTTACATTTTAGAGACAAGAAATGAATGCAAACATGCCACTAGTAGGTCCACTCAGGTCTCACACTAGGTATGTTGGCCAGCCTTGTATAACCTTGTAAAGCTTGCCAGCTAGGTATGTTGGCAAGCAATTCTAATTTGCTTGATTAAGAACTAGTTCAGATCTCTTCTAATGCTCTCAATACCTACCACCTTATCCCACACCATCCATGCCCTTCCTATACCAAGCCCATCTAAACATCTCTTTTGCTAAATGCCTTGGCCAATGCCACCAGCTTCCTTTGGTTAAAATCTCTCTATTAGACTCCTTTGGATCCTTTGCATTTTGTATAGCAGTGGTTCCCAACCTTTTTTCCCTTGGCAGCCCACTTCTATCAATTGTACCCTTCATATTAGCAAAATGTCTGTAATCAATACACATGAAAACTCATACTTCATCTTTTCACCTGTTTGAGGATCTGAAGACTGCCTTTTCACTGTTTTGCATGAAGTGTTAGATGTGTCCTGAGAAATTCTTAGTGATTGATTACTTTCCACATTGTGGTTCCGCTTTTTTAATGTGCCAGTTTTCAACTACTGATCCATATCTAATAATACACAAATTGATGACCCAAAACTAGCAGTTGGTGGGGCTTTTGCAGACAGCTATCTGCCTTCCTTCCTTCCTTCCTTCCTTGTCAATCCTGCAAGGCATTCTAATACAGACTTGCCTTTTTCTTCTGTTATTCAATTCTTTTTCAAGTACCCCTAAAAGACCTGGCAAGTACCCCTGGGGGTGCACACACCCCAGGCTGGGAACCACTGGTGTATAGCAATGCTTATTGAGGCTGATTATAAAGTCTCCCAGAATTTCATCCTCTTTTTTTGCAGATTCACTGTCAACTGGCATGGATGGTAGAATGAAAGATTCAATACAGAGAATAATCAGTTGCTATCACTGCATATCTCTTGTCCGTCCATGCTGTCATTAACACAAGGCCTCCCAGAGATGGATGATCAACCTCCTATTAACATTTTTACATTTTTTTCTCTTACACAAACTTTTGTTGTGTTCTTTTCTTACTTCCACACCCACACTCTCATATAACTATATTCTCTCTCCCTCCTACATATGCTTTTCTCACTTCCTCAACAAGATGTTCAATATTTCTCAGCATGCATATTTTTTTTTGGGGGGGGGGGGCGGGGGGGAAGTGGGATTGCATGGGTTCACTAGCACATTAGATCTTGGCAAGGCACACTATCCTCATCATTGCCCCTTGCTATCCGCACCACAGAGGGACTATGTACAGAATAGAACTGCACACACTTTGCAGAATCTCCCAGTTTCAGTTCCTGGATTTCCTAGTGAAAAGGCAGCAAGGCTGGGAAAGACCTCTGGCTAAGAGCTTGCAAACCCATACAGGACTGAGTGACTCAGTATGAGAGAGAGCTATAAGAGAGGGGAAAAAAGCAATGGAATACATCTGTGAGTCTATGTGACAAAGAGAATATCTGGAGGTATGAATCTGTGTATGAAAGAAAGTCTCTTGTTTTGTGGGCTCCCTGAGGCATCTGGTGGGTCACTGTGAGATACAGGACACTGAACTAGATTGGCGTGATCCAGCAGAGCTCTTATGTTCTTATGTAAGCAATCATATAAATATTTGTGTAAGAGTAGAATAACTGTAGTACCAGGTTCGTACCAACTTCTCTGCGTTCGACTAGTATAGCTAGTTTTCAAAGTACAATCCATCTAATGAAGATCTCAAATTTGTTTTTCTGGTACTCCGTGTAATTGTGTTGTACATATGCAACATCACTCAGTTGTTGGGACATGTGGTGTGGGAGTAAACGGTGAAAACATAATGATACCTTATGCTATGGACATAACAGAAAATCCTATACTGGAAAGACAGGAAACAAACAAATGACAAAACAAAACTGTGTCTCTGCTCTAGCGACTTTCTGTGGGTCTGTTTGTTTTGCCTTTAGAGGACAGCCGCAATCTTCCTGCCATCACTGTGCCTTCCATGAATCTCATTCTGGCACACCCTACAGGACAGGAAGGGGAGCAGAAAGACAAGCCCAGTTGTCAGCTGACACAGGTAGCAGGACAGAGAGGAGGCAGAGTCGGTGCACTGCAGGGTAGCAAATTCAAGCAGTGGCACCAGTGGCATTCAAGGAACCAGGACAACCAGACTTGCCCCCACTAAGTGCAGAGGATATGCCAAACAAACAGCTGAAAGCCAGCTCTGCACACGCTCAAAAAAAAAAAAAATAAAAATTCTCAAATGGATTTGTGAAATATTTCAAAGTATAAGAGAGGCAACTTCAGATTGTGTTAGAATAATATATGCAGTGGAGGGAAATTGAGTGCCAGTTTTGTGATCCTGAAAATATCTATTGTGAGTGTGCAGAGAGAAGCAATCATGGGGCCAGTATGGTGTTACACCAGTGATGAGCTACTTGTATATCATTCTCCTGCTTCTTTTCCTGGTGGCAAACCAGGAGTATGGAATCTAGCAGCCAAGCCTCTAGCTCAGAGAAAAACTACATCTGTGGGTGAGGATAGATCTGGATGCCTTCGGCTTCTTTGCTTAACTTGCAAATAACAGTGGATTACTGCTATTGTTCTGATGCACTTGGTTGGTTGTTTTAAGAGGGAATTGCTGAGACTCACCAAATGCATTCCTATAGAACTCCAGTGGAATGAGCAGTCCACCATCTCTTTTCAACAACACACATGTTGACAAAGCTCATCCTGCTAAATCCACAGAGCTGTACTGACAAGGAAATTACAAAAGCAGCCTGGTCAGTAAATTACCCAACAGATATGCAGTCAGCATTCTGAACCACCACCTAGTATGCTCTGTTACAGCACTGTGGAATGTTTCCTAGCTAAACAGGTAATGAAACCAAGCTATTAAATTGCAACTGTCTTGTGATAACAAGGAAAGAAGTTTCAATAAGGATCATTGGTAGCATCTGGAAGCAGATATCAAAAATACAATTTGAAGGGTATTCCGATGTTCCCTTCCCTTCTAAACAATGGGAGAGCATATCTTTGCTGGTGAGCACAACATGCCAGTGTTTTGGGCAGGAGGTCTGGTCTAGAGGGTTGAGCCTCTGTTTGCCTGAAGATAACATCTGAAGGTCACCAGTTTGAGGCCACCGGCACCATGAATGGGGAGACCTTGAAGCAGCTGACAAGCCCAGCTGAGTTATTCCACCTGCTCTTGGAGAGATTAAGGCGCTGCTTGTCAGCCTGTGTGGGAGGAATCTGGAGACCAGAAAGTGATAACAGACCATAAAAGATCCATCTGAAATGTTGTGCGGTTCTTGAAAGATAGAACCTTTCTTCAATTGTAAAAATCCCTATGGGGATTTAGAACAGCCTGCCTATGTAAACCACCTTGAATTAAAGTCTGAGGAGAAATCTGACCACCAAGAAAGGCGGTATATAAATGCCTGTATTATTATTATTATTATTATTATTATTATTATTATTATTATTATTATTATTATTATTATTATTATTATTATTATTATTTTGCCTTTTGCTAATCATCCAAATGAAGGAGTGGATCTCTGTGCTCCGAAGAAGAGAGTGTCATCTTTTTAGATCACCTGGGTCCAGGCTAGAGCTCAATCACGTATTTGCAGTAGAAATTTTCTTTGTTAACTTGTGCTGACTAACTGGCGTCGTTAGGGGGGTGTGGAGGATGCGGGCCACACCGGGTGATGCGCCAGGTGGAGTGACGTGCCCTGGGGAGGACGCGCTAACTTTGCGGCATTAGGAGCTACGGCAACATGCCATACACCGTTGGATGCGGAATGGCCAGTGGAGTGCAGTGCAAAATTGAAATAGCTCCTTTCCTTCAAAAGTTATGGCCAAAAAACCAGAAAGAAAAAATGAATGGATCCCTATGGAAAGTGAAAGTGAGCCCTATCGTGCGTTTACTCACGAGCAGGAGTACTTGCCTACTCCGTCAGAAATGGCAGGCTGAGAGGAATCCAAGGACACCACAATGGTCCCGATCCAATGAATGCAGCCCCCAAAAAACACCCAAGAATCTCCCCCCTCCCAGCTGCGAGTCTGAGCCGGAAATAAAGCCACATGGTCGCGTTTACTCGCAAGTAGGCAGACTTGCCTTAGTCAAGGCAGTCTGAGAGGCTCCAAAGACATCAGAATGGTCCTCATCCAATGAGTGCAGCTCCCCAAAACACCTCCCTCCCAGCTGCCTCCCTCCCAGTCTATGGAGCCCTATGGACAGCAAAGCAGCCTCACAGTCGTGTTTACTCGTGAGTAGGCAGACATGCCTTGGCTGGTGGTCAGGCCTGGCAAAGGGGAATGTGAGGAAACCAGAAGGGTCATGATCCGATGGAGCTGCTCCAGAAGGCAGCCTCCCCTCCCTAAAAAGAACAAAAAAGAGGCTTGAATGGTAAGGGGAAAGTTTTCCATTTTGCACTTGGAAAGCCAGGAGAGCCTTTGTCTGAATGTGCCTGAAACAGAAGAACTTTAAACTGGGCACTGGGAGGGCTGAAGAGCTCACTGATTCTTTTTGGGGGGTTGTTATTGCAGGCAGACTACAGAGTAAGCTCCATTGATCACTATGGGACTTACTTCAGAGTAGACATGCATAGGCTTGGGCTCACAGACTACAATTCTACCCACACTTTCCTGAGAGTAAGCCCCATTGACTACTATGGGACTTACTTCGGAGTAGACATGCATAGGCTTGGGCTCACAGGCTGCAATCCTACCCACACTTTCCTGAGAGTAAGCCCCATTGACCACGATAGGACTTACTTCAGAATAGATTCACTTTGTGGAATGGGACTGGCTCCCCTTATTTAATTATTTTATTTTAATTTAACTATTTATAATTATTTATTGCCATTTATTGCTAATGCATCTAGTGATTGATTCTTGATACCAGAAATAACTCCCAGTTTGAATAAACCTTTGAGGCTTGCCTGTTGGCATTATAACCCCAATGGGCCACACTAATAATTAAAAAATGCCTCGGGGGAGGGTGGGACTATAGTTCAGTGGTAGAATACATGTGTTGTATGTGGAAAGTCTCAGGTTCAATCCCTGACATCTCCAGGGAGCACTGAGAAAGATCTCAGTTGGAAATAGAGATTCCATGAGATTCCATCAAGGAAACTTGAAATATTGAACTATCAGGATCCTGTAAACAGAACTGGGGTACACACAGCCCTAAATATGTGCAAGTAAGTACAAGTGATCAGGACTATATTCGCTTGGATCCTGCAATTTGGTGCTGCCCTCTCTCTCCCCCAAGGCACTCTAGAATTTACCCTGGGGCAGCAGATTACACCTATGGTGGAAGCAGTACAGGTTGCTTCAGACCCCAGCAGGGCACTTTTTATCTGCTGGGGCTGGACTGGAACTGCAGGACCCAGCAGCTTCTGCAGGGAAATGATGTGTCTTCTCCAGCATTCCTAAAGATTTTCCCCATGTGAAAAGGCATGTATGTGTCACTTCCCCACTGGTAATACCAGTTTCAGCTCTGGTGGGGAAAACATGCATCACTGGGCACACAGAGGAATGTGAATAGGAATGTGAATATGCAAATTCTCATACATCCCAAGCAGAAACTCTGCAGACAGTGTGGTCTAACTTGACATAAAGCAGCTTCATATGTTCATATGACATGAAAGCCGTAAGGGTTTCCTTGAATTGTTGAAGGTGATACCTGGTATGGTATCTGGCAACTGTTACCCTGCACATGCCTGATCTTGTCTGATCTTGGAAGGTAAACAGGGTCAGGCCTGGTTAATACTTGGATGGGAGACCGCCTGGGAATACTGGGTGCTGTAGGCTTATACCATAGTCTTTCGAGACTGAAGGTTGCCAACCAACCATTTGAAGATGATAGTAACTTAATTAGTCAAATTAGTGAGAGAGTGAAGAATTACTGGTTTGCCCATTTTTCCAAGAGAGACCTTTAGTTCTGACGTATGACCTTCTTAGGTTGGGGTCAATGGCATGGACAGTGTTCTGAGTTGAATCACAGCTTAGGAACTTAAATGCTTGCAATAGAAGAGAAAGAGGAGGAGGAACAGAATGGCCAGTTCATGAGTGAAAACTGCAGAAATTAACCTTTACATAGTATCTTAGAGTGGAATTATCAGAGAATGTGAAAGGCTGTATGATCCCCATGTTGCTACAGAAAATTGGGCGTGTAATTGGCTGTGTGGTGGAGGTAAAGGGATAGTAATCAGATAATTACTATCTGTTGAAAGGGATTTGTTCAAGGGCTTAACACAGATGGTTAAGGCCATTCCCCAAGGCATTCGCAGGCCAGAGGTAGAGAGGATGTAATGTTCCTGTAAACATACCTGCTGTCATCACCTGTGCAATGGTGATGCATCTTGTGCCTTTCATACTAGACTGTTTGGAAGGGCAAAGACACTTCAGACAACATGGTTCTTTCATCTCTGGTGCCAGTCTCTGGCAATCCTCTATCACGACATCAGGTGGGGGGGACGGGACGGGGGACAACATGCTCTTATAGATGCAGAAGGGGCAATATGAGTGAGGGAAAGGTCAATGAATTTCTGCCTACTGCTTTGGCTGACACATTCTACCACAAAGGTGTGGCCCTACCTCCCTGCCACATTCTGCTCAGCGAAATCTTCCTTAGTACAGAAATGTTCAAACAATCATTTTGTTGTTCATACTACATAGGAAGCATAGGAGTTCCTGTATCACTATTTTTCTTTGAGGAAATGTACTGAGACTGCAGCCTTACACATGTTTACCTGAGTGCATTCCCTGTTGAATATAATGGGACATTCCTGAGTACATATGTATAGAATTGTGCTCTGAGCCTGTTATCATCATATTATAAACTGGGGTTGTAGACAGGCCCAATGCAGGGAGAAGAATTGGTGGCTAGATTTGTCCTGTCGAATATAGGGTCCTTCCCAAGGACCTAGGACAGGGGTGTCAAACATAAGACCTGTGGGCTGAATGCAGCCCCCAGAAGCAATTTATCATTTCCCCTATTATGATTGGGCTATTCCAGTTCAATAATTGGGCTCTCATATCTTGAAAACACAAACAAGATTTGCATATTTTCTCTTCTGTTGTTTGCAGCTAATGATATTCTATATGATAACTAAGTCATCTGCTTAATGATGTCACTTTCTGCTTAATGATGTCACTTCCAGCCCTCAGCAGGCACCATGAATGCTAACTTTGGCCCTCTGTATGAAATGAGTTTGACGTCCTTGAGCTAGGATGTGTATTTCATAATATGTGTGCTGTTCCAAGTTAAGCTGTTTTCTGTAGTTGGTGTGTAGTGATTTCATTTAAACCAGGGGTCTCCAAACCCTGGCCCGGGGGCCAGATGTGGCCCGTAGAGAGCCTCTATTCGACCCGCAACCAGCCTATGATCCCCTGAGAGCCTCTGGCCCAGTTGACCAAACAGAACCAGAGTTGTGCTTGTGTGTGCTTTATTTCCTTGGCTATGTTGGTGGTTGGAGAAATCCTGAACATTTGAGCCCATTAATTCATTCATCTAAGTTCCATATCTAATGTATTTATTTAAATTTTATATTTAAATTTTTTTTCCAGCCCTCGACACCGTGCCAGATATTTGATGTGGCCCTTTGGCCAAAAAGTTTAGAGACCCCTGATTTATACCTAGGATAGATTCAGGTGTTTTTCAAAGTCTTTTGGTATTGCACCTATCATTATTTATTATTATTTTCTACTGCTACAGCATTGTTGTTGTATTTTGTGCTTTTTTGTATTATGTATGGCTTTTATGATGCCATCTGCTAGCATCTGTTTTATTTTTTACTGTATTTACCATTTAATCTCTGAATTTTATTGAACATTGTAAACCATCCTGGATGCCCTGTTATTGGTGGGAAGTGCAGGGTATAAGTCTTTTAAAGAAAAAAGAAACAAGCAGCCATTCACAATATCCTCTCACCAAGGATGCCAATATGTTCCTATCTTTGCTACTATGCTTGATAGTGGCATCTTGACACATGCACAATGCTTTTCATGGAATTGAGACAAAGTAATAGGAAAAGCTTAATTTCTCCATTAAGCTTAATTTCTGGCTGCTGAAATCACAGAGCAGAGCCAGTGAAAAGATTGATGGTTGTAGTTCTCAAATGCAAGTCATGCCAGATTTTTGTTCCAATTTGTGTATGTGTATTCTACCTTTCCACTCCTACAAGTTGCTGATGGCAAACAAAGTTCTTCCTTTCTCATTTTATCCTAAATGTGAGCTAGGTTAGACTGAGAGTGATCGGCCCATGGCTGAGTAGGGATTTGTCCCAAGCCTCTCTCCTCCTAATTTAATGCTGTAACCACTGCACCAAAGTTGCTTTCAAGCATGTAAAACTTGTTTACAAATCTGCCTTGGGGCTGTATTTAATGTGTCTCCCTGCATTTTAGCTCCTGATGTCTCTCAACAGTGATTTCAAAGAGCATTTGTCAGAGGGGCGACTTCATTGTCACTTTGACTACTTTTCATAGCACTATCCCATATTCTAGGTGTTTTTTCTTGAACTACAAGCAGTGCTAGTGATTAAGCTAGTGCTAGGCCTGCAGCATACCTTATAAAGGGGCTCCCATTTTTTTTTAAATGCACATATTAAAACATAAATTATTTACTTGCATAGTAAACTAATTCAATATTACCTGCTCTGTCGGACACTGGTCTTCCATAGGTGCCAGCAGGCTGGCACCGGCTTTCCTACTGGTGCCTTAAACTCTTCCGCTGTTGCAACATGCTTTCTGGCACATTTGTGACAGCCGGCATCAGTGGACCACATGCTCCACCAGCACTGAGGTACAATAGGATTGTGTCTGCAGTAAAGTTAAATTTGAACGATGTCCATAATGATTATGAACCAGGCAGCATGAAGCTCCCCTAACATGTAAACTACAGGGGTGCCACATCTTGAGATGCCAATTTCACCAGCGAAAGCTTGTAAGCATTTAGTGTGGAGTCCTTGAAAATGTAGGGTCCCTAGCATATGCTACTTTTGCTTAATCCAGCACTGACTACAAGGGATCAGGGCCATGCAGTGACTGACTGGGCTAGTGAGGCACAGTGTCACCTAACCCAGTGCCCTAGAAGTGACGTCACTTCCAAAAGTGATGTCACTTGTAAGTCACCTCCAGATGCAACTACTCTGGTCACACCCGGAGGTATTCTGAAGGCCGGAGAAGACGTGTATGGCCTCTCTAGCCCTCAGAAAGCTTTCTAATGCCTGTGGAAGTCCTTAGAAAAGTGTTTCCAGACTTTCGTAAAACTGAAAGCACCTTTCCAAGGCCTTCCAGAGTTGTTCTGATGACTAGAGAGGCTGTGTGCAGCCTCTCCAGCTCTCAGAACAACTCTGGGCATGACCAGAGTTTGGATGCCTGGGTTAGGTGAGTCACTGGGTCAGGTGAGGGTGACTGCATGTCCCTGCAGGGGATTGCTGTTTTTGCAGTTTTGAGTGCACTTAGCTTTATTTTCTTCTTATTGAAAGAAACAGGTAAGGAGGGAGAATGTTATCATGAGCAGTTATTTCACACACAGTTCTAGGTTAGTCCTGACCTTTCCTGTTTGTTTATAGTCTGATTTCATGTGTCCAACCATATGCAGGCCCCGGTGCCTGCCATGGCTGTGTTTTAATTTGTTCTGCTTCTGCATATTTTGCCATGACAGAGAAAAGTGAATCTCTTTCTGCCTATTTGAAGGTGGGAGGGCAGGAGGAGGAAGGCTTGCAGACAGCTTTATGAACAGACTCACTAATTTCCTATTCCCAACTGGAGGAAGGTCTGAACCAAAACAATCAAATCCAGCTTGACCTTTTTAGTTTGATTCAGATCTTATCTCTCTTTGGCTGCCTCATCTCAATTGAAAGCCAAATCAAATCCTCAGATCTGGAAGCCTTCTTGATGTGCGGCAAAGATTAACATGTGCTTCCTTGTGCTTAGCAGCCTAAATTCCTGTCTCTCTGGGACGCAGGCTGATGTCATTCATTCATGATAAAGCCACTTTGCTGTTAGCGCACATGTCTTTTGACTCAAGGACATCGATGGCATCAAACGTTAAGCGTACAGCAAAAGATACAGGCTGAGGGACTTGAATAATGGTAGGATCATCACCTCCCAATTGGGCTGGAGCTACTGGGCCTTTTAAGAGTTTTCTTGCAAGGAACATCCAGGCAGACACTGTGCTTTTCCTTAAGGGTTGTCTCGTCCATTGGCACACATGGTTTTTTCATGAACTTAATGGCTGGCAGAAGAAGAGGGTGGGAAGGCATAACACCACTGGTGCAACTTGAGGTTTGGAAGATATTCGAGATAAATATGTTTTTCAACATGTGGACAGTTCTATATTTATTATAGCTACACAATGAATTGCACTTCTCAGTACACCAGTCCCCTGAGGCCCCTAAACAAGGGAACCTTCTTGAACAGAATGGTCTGGGTATAGAAGGTTTCAGGAGGAATTTGTGAACATTCCTTCCACTGCATTAAAAATAATAATACTGGTATTTATATACCGCCTTTCTGGTCATCTGATTACTCCTCTGACTTTATTCAAGGTGGTTCACCTAGGCAGGCTATCTCTAAGCCCCCGAGGGGATTTTTACAATAACAGAAAGGTTCTGTCATTCAAGAACCTCACAACATTCCAGATGGATCTTTCATGGTCTGGTATCACTTCTGGCCCCCAGTTGCCTCCCACGCTGGCTGACAAGCAGCTCCATCTCTCACTTGAAGGGCAGCCAAGGCGCTTCTTCGCTCACACCAAAGAGCAGGTGGAATAACTCAGCTCAGCTTGTCAGCTGCTTCAAGATCTCACCATTCATGAAGCTGCCCATGACCTTGAACCGGCGGCTTTCAGATGTTATCTTCGGGCTAACAAGGTCTATCTAGGCCTCTAGACCAGACCTAATTCTGTTTGTGCAAGAGCCACTTCCAACTACAGGCATGCATTGCTTAAGAATATACGTACAATGGTGGTCAAAGCACAAGGAAGAGGTTCTTAATGAGGCAGTCAGGTCTCCCATAGCCTGTAGCAGAGTCTGTTTACACAACAAAGAGGCTCCTAATGCAAAAAAGACACAAGCAGACTCCAGTAGCCTGCACAGCCAGCAAGTGCCTGAGTGTCTGTTTACTCAACAAAGGCACAAGATTGGGTTGAATGTTCACTTAATGACCTAATTGCATATAACAGGGCGGATCCTTAAGTGACTCTCACCTGTATTTATATTTAACAAGAATGGCATGCTACTGAACTGTGTGTGGCAGACAAAATGTGTATATTATTTGTGCTAATGTGTACCTTATTCAGGAGGTTTATATAAAAACAATATAGACAATATACAGGTTGAGCCTCATTATTTGCGTGGTTTCCATTCCAAGCACTCACGTGGATGGCAAAAAACACACTATAGCAAATCCATTTAAAAAAACAAAGTTTCTTTGCTTTGGTGATTTAAAAACAGCCTTGCTGACCTTTGTGATGTAAGATAAGAGTCATTAACAAGACAATCCATCAATCAGTCCTCCTCCAAGCGCTTACAAATGCGCTTCTCTCAGCCCTTCCCTTCACCAATGCAAAGTGATCACCTTTCTTTCCCATGTTCAGGGGGAAGGGAGGGGTTCGCTGGAGAGAGAAGGATTGATGGATTGTCAGCCAGTTGCCCCCTCTCTCTCTCTTGTTAAGGAGGCTATTGTTAAAGAACTGCTCAATTTTTTAAACTGATTTTAAAGGAATGCATTTTCCCCTTCTCCAGGGATCAGCACATTCCTTATAATTTGCAGAGGCCATTCGTGTTGAGTCAAATCCATGTATAAAAAATCCGTGTATAAATAGGCTGGACCTATAGTTTAGTTTAAAGTTATAGTTTTAGTTTCTTTTAGATCAAGTCCATTTGCTGATTGCAACAATATAGTTTCTATAAAAACAATATAGACCAATATAAAAAAATTATCCTATCTCATTCCCTACAGTCAGATCTAGCGCAGGTGTCCCCCAGTATCAGCAGGACATATGTTCACGCACACACTTACACACACACACACACACACACACACACACACACACACACGCATGGATATTGGAAACCCCTTAAAAGGGGTTCACAAATCACCCCATTGCACACATGACTTGCCAGCCTCTGATTGCAGCCCTCCTGTCACTGCCTTCTGTGCACAAATCACTTACCAGCCTGTCACTGTCTCCTGTGTCTTTGTGCTGTTTGTGCTCTCTACAAATACTAACAGGATTCTAGAAGTTGGGTGGCTGGCAAGAATGTGCTGCTTATCATAGAGTTCATACAGCTTAGCATTGTATTCTTTTCAGCCCTCCAGCCTGCTTCCCGTTAGCACTTCCTGATTACTGTTTGTGTTTGTAGGGAGCACAGACCGTACAGAGAGACAGGAGACAGTGAAGGAGGGCTGCAATCAGAGGCTGGAAAGTCATTTGCATGATGGGGGAATTTGTTTACCATGGATAAATGAATCCGTGGAGGATGCCTGTGTTAAGGAAGAAATTCCATAACTTTGGAGCTGTCCCCAGGGACCTACTGAAAAGGAATGCCTGTGCATTTGCTAAAAGGGGTCTTGAAACCAATTTTTGTTTTGTAATTAAACTGGCATGCTAACATTGAGTAGCCCACATCAAATTCCTAACCAGGAGACCTGCCAAGCTGACCAGAAGATGTGAAACTGACAAAACCAGAGAGGAGGAAGTCAGAAAGGGCCATAACAACATGACTTTCTTTTTCACATTAGGATGGTTATAAAGCAGAGCAGTGCCATTCACTCTGTCATTACCTATAAGCTGTGTGAGTAAAAAGAAAATTTGAGTTTCTGAAGACTTCAGTTTTTCTCCCAGCATATAGTTTTAAATCTGTACTGTTGTGATTCTTCCTCTATTACTACTGCACGCTTCACAAGTGAGATGACATTTTTACTGTCACCCCGTATATGCTCAAGTCCATTTGCTGATTGCAAATGGGAAGCATTTTTCAAGCACATAAATATTGGCCACAGCTGGTGAGTTAAATGTTTCTGAATTACATCAGATGAAAATGTGCAGCTGCCAGACATTCAGAAAGGCACACAACAGAATGTTGAGAAAGTCTGTCGTTGAGAAGTGCCATGTTCCCAGGAAGTATCTGGCTGAACTCCTCACGTCCTTCATAAATAGTCGATTCTTTGGCACTTGTAAACTTTGGAAATTGAAAAGGCAGTATTTCAAAACAGGTATTCATGATGGTTGCAAGATTGTGGAGTGTGAAGTCACATAGAGCAGTAGCGTCCTCTCTTTTAAAAAGAAAAGGTTGCCATCAATTTTTACCTAATATTGAATTGTGATCTCTAAGTGGGAGGTCTGATTATACACAATTGTGATTGAAACTTGCAGGAGAAATTCCGCTTGCTTTCATGGGATCTATTGCATGTTCACTTGGGGCGTGTTTTTGGCACCAGCACTAGGACAAAGAACATGCTGTTTTCTTGCAAAAAAACATGTGACAACTTCACAGAGTCATAGAACGTTATAAGGTGAACTTGGAGGTCATCTAGTCAACCCCCTACTCAGGATAGGTATTACAGCATCCCTGACAGGTGGCCTTCCATCCTCTGCTTGAAAACCTCCAAGGAAAGAGAGTCCACTGTCATATGAGACAGTTTGTTCCAGTGTCAGATGGCTGTAGTAGTTAAGAAACTGTTCCTTATCTCTAGTCTAAATTTACTTGTAGTTTCAACCTACAGGTTCTAGTCCTGCCCTCTTGAACCACAGAAAGCAAGTCTTCTCCACTTCTTCTGTGTGATAACCCTTCAGGTACTTGAAGACAGCTATCATTTCTTAGTCTTCTCTTCTGCAGCTTAAACATACCTCACTCTTTTAACCACTTCTAATGGGTTTCCAGTCCTCACCATCTTAGTTTGCCATCCTCTGAACCTGCTCCAGTTCATCACTATCCATCTTAAAATGTGGTTCTCACTGTTTATATAGCCTAAAGACTAGAAAAAATCATGATAGCATGACTGCAAACTATACATGCAAGGGAACTGTGTCTTTGTGGCCTTAAGATTAGATTAGAAAATCCATGATACAGTGTGGTTGTGATTGAAATACCCATCAGCTGAAGCGGGTGGTATAGCAGATAAAATGGGACTAATTAAAATCCCAAAGAACAAACCCAAATGAGCAAGCACATTTCCATTAAATATCTATTGTTATGGTCCAAGAAAACAGGTTTCAAGATAAAACTCCTTCTGTGGGGGTTCACATCTTATTCACCCTGTAGGAAGGGTGGCACTATCCCCATTAACTGAGCAAAAAGTGACCTTTTAAAGTGTTGTCTTCATCTATGTCCCTCCTCATCCAAGCATGGCATTTTTTCCAGTGGCTGGTGTTTCTGGCATTTTTTTTTAAACTGTGAGAACTTTGGGGATAGGAAATCATTTATTTAGCTATGTAAACTGCTTTGTGAACTATTTTTTATTGAAAAGTGGTACATAAATATTTATCATAATCATTTTTATTATACCTAATAGTTACTAGTATTTTACTGCCCTGTATCCATTTTTGAGCTTGATTGTTCGGTTCTTCTGTCATCCCAATAGAAATCTGAAAAATAAGGACATACCTGTGCTTTCTAGGCTGTGCTCTTATACTGGTTTTTGCAATTCTGGATGGCACTGCAGCTAGCTTAAGCCATTTCTGCCCAACATTGCTTATACACAACAGGGATCAAATGTATACACCTGTGGGCTGGACAGAAATGGGTTAAGGAGAGTTGTTTAAACCCCATAATATGTGTACTGTATAAGCCACCATTGTGACAGTGGCACAGATGCCCCATAAGAAGACAGAGGCAGTATAAGCCAGAGGAACAGAACACAGGGCAGTGTACAAGAAAGAGGGATGTATCACCACACCTGATTTGGGTGAGAGTTATAATAACCAGCATAAAAACCTTCACCTGAATCAGGTTTGATGGTCCTACTTCCTCATTTTTGCACACTGCCCTGTTCTGTGTGCATGTGTGTTTATGTCTGATCTGAAATGCGAAGTAGCTTGCTTCATTTAGTATTCACAGCCCTAAAACATTGTGAATAAACACACAATGATAACAATGCATTGCAAATAGCTGCTTGGGGGGTAATGACCACTTTGGAGAAGATTTTTAAGGGGAAAATGGTGGAGGGGGGAAGTGCTAATCCCCTCCCACCACATGCCACTATCCCAAGCCAGATCATCTAGTCCAGCTTCCTGTATCTCACAGCAGCCCACCAAATGCCCCAGGGAGCACACCAGATAACAAGAGACCTCATTCTGGTGCCCTCCCTTGCACCTGGCATTATGACATAGCCCATTTCTAAAATCAGGAGGTTGCACATACACATCATGGCTTGTAACCCGTAATAGATTTTTCCTCCAGAAACTTGTCTAATCCCCTTTTAAAGGCGTCCAGGCCAGTTGCCATCACCACATCCTGTGGCAAGGAGTTCCACACACTCTGTGACTGCTACTCATAAAAAAAGGAATACTTATGGTCTACTTCCAGTGTTACCTGACTTTTAAAGATAGGATTATCATAACATGTAGTTTGGCCCTGAGGAAAAAAGCAACACCCATTTTTGTATCGGCCATTTCTTTTATGGAACTCTGGGTAGCATTTATGTTTATCCCATTTATCTTCACTGGAGCCCTGTGAGTTAAGTTGGACTGGGGGGGTGGGGTCAAACCCGTTCCATACAGCAGGCCGGTTAGCATTCATGAAACCTGTTGAGGGTTGGAAGTGGTGTCAGGAAGCAGGTAAGGACCGGAAGTGAGCACTTTGTTCTCACCTGGGAACTCATTTGCTGCAAATGACAGAAGAAAAAAAAAATGAAAATCTTGGTCATATTGTCAAGATATGGAAGAATCCCTAGCATGTATGCACTGCTGAAACAGAGACGCCTGCGTTGGCTCAGTCATGTCATGAGAATGGATGATGGCCGGACCCCAAAGGATCTCCTCTATGGAGAACTCGTGCAAAGAAAGCGCTCTACAGGTAGACCACAGCTGCGATACAAGGACATCTGCAAGAAGGATCTGAAGGCCTTAGGAGTGGACCTCAACAGGTGGGAAACCCTGGCCTCTGAGCAGCCCGCTTGGAGGCAGGCTGTGCAGCATGGCTTTTCCCAGTTTGAAGAGACACTTGGCCAACAGTCTAAGGCTAAGAGGCAAAGAAGGAAGGCCCATAGCCAGGGAGACAGACCAGGTTCAGACTGCACTTGCTCCCGGTGTGGAAGGGATTGTCACTCCCGAATTGGCCTTTTCAGCCACACTAGACGCTGTTCCAGAACCATCTTTCAGAGCGTGATACCATAGTCTGTTGAGACTGAAGTTTGCCAACAACATGGGAGAGCCCAGTTACCACACAGGCTACACTTTCAGCTGTGCTATTTCTGCCACAGCATCACTTTGCAGCTCAGCAACTGAGAGATGCTGCTGGCTCTTGTACCACTTTTTGCAGTTCCTCATGGCATTGTTGCTATCTTCAACTGTATATGCACCATTATAGGTATACTGTACAGCAGCATTTCTTAGCTTAGCAGCTGCGAGGGGCTCTTCAAAGTGACCCCTTCAAAGTGACTGCTACTGAAAGGGTGGCCCATGTGATAATTATGCTCCTCTAGCACTGGCCTTTCAACAGTGTTGCTTCTGCTATTGTGTCACTCTGTAGCTGAGCAGCTGATGGTGATGCTAGGAGAGCCCAATTACCATACAGTTGGATAAAAAGCTTCTGCAGGCTGTGTCCAGACTGCAAGCCTTATATTTGACAACCCTGGGCTAGAATGAGAGGTAGAGATCTTCCTCAGCAACTTGCGGTCCATTTCGAACCAACTTTCCAGCACTGATGCAGCACCAAACCTGAGGTAAGGGAACAAATTTTCCCTTATCTTGAGGATGCCTCCATGAGTGCCCCCACTCCACAGGATGTAGTACATGCCCATCAGCAAGGCTGCATTGGCTCCAGAAAGTTAGTTTCAATTGGGCTGTTGGTGAGTTTCACGGCTGAACCAGGTAGCACAATCCTACCCCCCCACCCCCAGTGTCATGAACATGCCGTAAAGAACATTTATGGCTACTCAGGAGCAGGCTAGGGCAGAGCACAGATGTGCACTGGCCTAGTAGTGCCAGACCTGTGTTGGAAGAGGGTAAGTTTGTGCTGGCTAGACCAGGGGGCTGGAGAAGATGGCAGGAGAGTGGGTTGGAGGAAGGGAGGGGGGACTTTTGGGCAGGGGGGTGGCAGCCTGGGAGGCAGGTTAGGCCTAGGAGGGGGATGGGACTGGCCATGGTAGCGCAGGCCAAATCCTAATCCCCATCCCTGCCCCAACTAGCGTTACACGGGCTGCTTGAATTTGCAGATCCAAGTAGCCTCATAGGACTGGCTGGCATGCAGCAAGGGGGATAAAATCCACTTACTCTGAGTTGCGCCCAAGCCCACAGCTACCTTGCGCTGTATTCAGCGCAGGTCAGTCAGCCTGCTTTTTCCAGAGAAAGTTAGGATTGCCCCCTAAGCCTCCTTGTGTAAGCCTAAGACGTGTAACACTCAGCCCACTATTCTACTCTGTCTCTCATTGGTACATTATAGTAAAGCGGCTACTGCTGACTTGGAAAACCAGGATATGCTTGCCTGCTACTGTTGCTCAGTGATGATATTCAATAATTCAATTATTGTGTTTTCGATAAATTGCACATTTAGAAGGACATGTCAAATCTGATTTCACTGCACGGAGACAACCTATGACTGTATGGTGCTGTGACACCACATCTCTCACTGCTGTCTGAAAGCACAATTTATGGGATATCTAGAGCCAAACAAATGCTCCCTTCCTTTTGGATTTTAAATGGAGTAAATTCCATGCCTCACATGATGTTTATATAAGGTAGCTTGGGGTCGATTTTACAAGCATAAAAGTCAGGAAATTTAAGAACGGATGGTTCCCACAGCAACCTTAACTCACTCAGGTTGCACATATCTAATAAGGCACAGTTAACGGCATACACATGAATATAAAATACTACCCCAGCAAATCTCAGCCATCACATTACATTAATATTGATTTGTTTCATTTAATAATAGATTGTCCCATCATTGCTTTCGAGAGAGAGCAAGATGCTTATTAAACCAGTACTTTAATATTAGGGCATCATTCTACCCCCTCCCCCTTCTCTTCCCCAGCATATTTTATTAACTTTTGCTATTCTAGAGAAGAGACATTGTTTCCCTGTCGGGAGGAAACTGACAATGTGCTCAGGTGGAATTTAGTCACAATTTAACAGTATCTCAGAAATAGCAGTTACAGGGTTTTTAATTAAAAATCTGAAAACCAAAGTGAGATGACAGACCAAAAAAGACACATGTAATCTCTGCAAAAGGAGTCTTTGATAGTAGATAATGAAGTGCCCTCCTTCTTGCTTTCTAGTTTGGGGCCAGGGTCTTGATGAATATAAATAGGTACCAATTCACAGCAATGGAGTTGCAGTTGCCATTCAGGTCATTGTAAACTTGCAGCCAGTAATTCTTTGGGCTGCCTCTGAACATTGTTCAGTAGCTTCAACAGGCACAGGCCACAGTGGCCTGCCTTCTGTCAATTTTCTATCAGTAAAACGAGAGTAATAGATACTTATCACATATATAAAGGTGACCTTCTAACTTTGGAGTTCTAGGGGCAAGGTAGCAAATGGAGTTCTTAATACATCATCCAAGGGGAGGCTGGAGTACCTCTCAGGCATGATATATAGACCAGCAAAGGTCAGAAAAACCATTGCCAGTTTTCTGATGTGCCAATGGCAAAATCTGCCTACCTGGAATTTAATCTGTTGCTTTTTTCACTGAAAACCATTATTCCCATTATTTAATATCATTATCTTTAAGAATACTTATATACCAATTTTAAACAAAAAGTAGTTCATAAAGCAGTTTCCATAGCCAAATAAATCAATAAATGGTTCCCTGTCCCCAAAGGGCTCACAGTCTAAAAGAGATGGAGAAGAGACACCAGCAACAGCCACTGGAAATGACTCCCGCTGCTTGTAATCACTGCTTGATTGACCCTCTCCTGCAGCCTCCCTGCCCCCTCTGTTCCTCCCCCTCTCCACCCAGTTTCTCCCCTCCCTGCCCCGGTTCTCCCCTCCCCCCCACCCCTTCCCACCTCTTCCGCTGACTTACTTGGTCTAGTGGGTGCCGGCAACCAGATCTCTGGTGAGTAATTCCATGAAGGCTCCGGCCTTCCCACCAGTGCTCAGACAGCATGCTCAGTAGCACGCTGCCAGAGTGTGTTTTATGACTGCTTTGCAGCAGCCAGTGCTAGCAGAACATGCATTCTGCCAGCGGGGCAGTCCAACAGGATTGGGTTATAATGGTCTTACGTTTTCTCTGGTCTAATGGTTTCACAGGTTAAAATGGAGGACCAGAGATCACCCCCATCTGTCTTTTTCAGGAGGATTCCCTTAACCATCACAACAGAAGCTCAAAGATCTGGGATGCCCACTAGTGTAGGGGGAGCATTCTTCAAGCACCTGAAGGGCCAGTTAAGAAGAACTGCAAGACTTGCTCTACTGCTACAAGCAAATGAAATGCTTTATGGAATGATGAAGGGCTCACCCTTTGTCTGGTGAGCTGATGTTCTAGGCTAGAGTGAACCCTGTCATGGTCTGATGCTGTGGTTGCAGCACTTGGTTCTTTCTACTTACTTTTGCCTTCCTCTCTGAGCATTCTCCTCTTCCCTTTCCTTCCACCTTTGTTGTCTACCCTTTCACCCCTCTGAGTAATCTCCTTTGTTTCCCCAGATACTAACATCTCACCAGCATCTATCCTATTCCCTCTTCTTTTTTCTCCTCCTCCATTTTGCAAGCTCACACTTCCCTCCTCCTTTTAAGGATTTCTCCTGCATTTTTGTGTACTACCTAGCAACTAATACCAGTTTCGGCTTAACTAGGTGTGTCATATTGATCCCCCTCCCCTTACTGTACAGTAATCCCCCAATAAATTGTATTGTGTTGCACCAATAGTTTTTTCTCTCTCATCCTTACGAAGGGTGACCGGATGTCATAACCACAAAAGAAGACAAGGCACCCCAGTGTAGGACATCCAAGAAAAATGTAGGGCATGACAAAATAAAAGCTAAAACACATGTATGTTGATTTCATGTGGTTAATTTAGACACTACATTACTTATTATTAAAGTTAAAACTATATTACATATTATTAATTACAAAAAGGCTATGCACCCCCTGCAGGGGCCTACTCACAGGGAAAAGGAGGGCATTTAAGTTCTTTTCCAGGACACAAGGATAAAAAAGTGGGCATGTCTGGGAAAAAGAGGACATCTGATCACCTAATCCTTAGGTGTCCACACCATGGAGAAAGGTAAGATATAAGTGAATTGAGGTATATCACTACTAACCGATTGCACTGAGGTTCCTGCATATGTGTTCCAAATCCCCTGCGTGTGCATGTTACATGTGTCCCAGATTACACTCAGTAAAAAAACATCCTGTTATCTTCTATATCGGGGATGTCAAATTCGTTTCATACAGAGGGCTGAAGTTAGCAGTCATGGTGCCTGCTGAGGGCTGGAAAGTGACATCATTAAGCAGAAAGTGACACCATTAAGCAGATGACTTTGTTCTCATATAGAAACTCATTAGCTGCAAATGGCAGAAGAGAAAATGGGCAAATCTTGTTCAGATTTTCAAGAAATGAGAAAGCCCAATTATCAAGCTGGGAGAGCCAATTATAAAGGGGGCCAGTACATTGCTTTGGAGGCTATACTCAGCTCATGGGCCTCATGTTTGACACCCTCCGCAAGACTCCAGCATGGGCCTAATCAGGGTGTGGGTCTGCAGGAAATGGGGTTCCGTAATGTAGTTCCTCATTCCAGTTCACACTTCCAGTAATTCTTGTCTCAGAAGCCCAACTATGGAGATTTCTGCTATCATCTTCCTGTAGCAAGAATTCTCTTTTTTTAATTTAAAAATGATGGTAACTGACAAGCCCGTCAGCATAATTAAAAACAAATGCTTTGAGGTGATTCCAAGATAGGGTCCAGATGGAATATGTCCGCTGCAGCCCACCCCTCCCCCTGCCAAAGTCCAGACTGCCTGTGTTTGTCGAGATGAGAAGCCAGATGAGACAAAGGCACTAAAAGCACATTGTTAACTTAAAAAAAAAAATCCATGGAAATGAATAGTAACAATTTCATTAACAAAGGAGGCTATTTTCCCCTGACAATTTACAAATTAATCATCGGAAGGAGAAATAATGTCTTTCACTGTTTTTTTCCCCAGCCAAATACAAATATTTTGCTCATTTCTTCCCATGTCCTCGCACAGCTAGCCCTCCTGCACTCACTTCCTAGCTCCTCATTTAAATTAACTTGCTAAGCATTGAGTCACTGGATGGTCTGAGGCACTATCTGGTCCATCGGAGGAGGCTAGGCTGGTCACATGACGGCTCTCATTAGCAAGAGGCAGAGACTCAGCTGTGGTGCCTTTGATAAGCCCAACTCCGTTCTCACAAGTACACCGCCAAGCAATTAAAACAGCAAAGGGGCCTTTTTTTCCCCCCACCATCCTTTTTCTTCGTTTTTCCGAACTTGAATAAAAATGATTTGATAAATTATTCTTTTCAGAGCTAAACACTCAGGGAAAAGGGAGGCGGGGGAAGGGGGGGGAGAAGCCACAGGAAAGAAAAAGTCGTTCTTGAGGACTTGTTATTTTCATGAATTCCCAACTCGCTAGCAATCAAGCTAAGGCTTGGTGACGGGTGGCAAGATGTGGCGTCGATGGAGGAACATTGCCCCCTCGGGCCTGCATTGCTTCTATTCAAGTGGCATGTGGGCTAGCATACTCTGGGCATGGGCAACCTAAAATCACAGGCACAAACTCATGAAGCCATGAAGCCAATAAGGCCTAGTTATCAGCAGGCTAATATTTAGCAATAAATAAATAAATAAATAAATAAATAAATAAAATTTAGCTTTAAAAAAGTAGCAATGATTGCCATTGCTAGCCCCCTATCAGCCGGCCGAAGGGCTTTTCTGCCAGCTGATTGGCTGGCTGGCATTAGGGGGCGGGACAACTGAGCCTGATCTAGCAGTTTTGGTTTGTTTTTTTCTGACAGAAAAGGCTCAGTGGACCACATAAGTGGTCAGTGTCTTTATTTGTGCTGAAGCTAGAAAAAGATCATACAAAAAGAAAGACTTTTCCTAGAGCACTCAGTAAAAATGACAATGGCACGAGGTGAAATATAAAAATGGAAGTGACAAACTGGGAAACAGGAGGCTAAATAGGAAGGCTACGTGGGGTGGGTACAGGGCAGTGATTTTCAACCTTTTTCATCTCACCGACAAGGCGCAAAAATGGTCAAGGCACATCATCAGTTTTTTGAAAATTGATGAGGTGCACCACACTGCTGGGGGGAGGGGAGGATCACCCCCTGATTTCCCTGCTAAAAATGACCTTCACCTAAACACCTGTGGCACATCAGCATATCATTTGTGACACACCAATCTGCCTCAGCACATTGGTTTAAAATATCTGTTATAGGGGTTAGGGATACAAGTTAGAATAGGATGATATATGTATGTTTAGAAGGTATGGCAGAGGGAGTTTCTTGTCCCCACTCGAATCCTGGGTTGGGGAATAAAGCTTGAATTGGATCCTCCTGTCAGCACTGTTCACACTTAGCCATTTGTCATCTTTTAGGCTTTTCTCTGTCAAAAGTCATCCTTCTCACATCATTTTCACATAAGCCCTCTTCATGCTTCCCCATATTCACCCAAAACATAGAGAGAAGCGGTGCAGAAATGTGCCAGTTAGCTGTGCCCACTACATCATTGCATTCAGTGGTCACACCTCTTGCTCATTCAGCATTTGTCTGCAGAGGAAAGTCTGCGCTCTGCAGCATTTGTCTGTGAAGCCATTTTCTCCCCACATTCAGGGATTGTGGCCAGCCTAGATTCTGGAATGCAGGGAGAAATTCTCTCTGCATTTAATGCTTGCCACTGTAGACAAGAGCCAAACATGGAAACAGCAGGAGATGTAGTCAAAACGGTATCAGTATGGAAGTGTGGCAAACTGGCACCTTCCACTCCCCTCCTCCCCCTGTTCAGGCTGAGTGTGGGGAGAAGATAGAGAATGTGGGAAGGAAGACAGTTATCCTGTACATGCATTTGCTGAATGAGTAGCATAATGATAGAGAAGAACATAACAGTAGAAACAGCAGTGTGGGGTGTTGAAAGTGGGTTCTAGTATATAGGTGTCCTCCCATAATCGCAAATTTGGTATCCGCAGATCAGGTTCTCCACAGTTCTCAGCAGTTTTCCATGCCCCCCCCCCACCATTTCCTTCATTTATCTTCTTTACGGGGGAGGAATGTATCCTCCATGGGTACTGGGGGACACCTGTATACATAACAGACAGACAATGCAATAGGTTGGGCCAACTAGTACCAATCCCCACCCCATCCAAAGTTTTGCATACTGAATTCAAATTTCAGCTAACAAAGGGTGCAATCCTACCCTTCGCTTGGGCCAATGCAAGTCCCTTGCGCCGGCCCAGGAGGGTCACAAACGTGCCATAAAGCATGTTTGCGCCTCCACAGGAGTAAGCCACACTGCTGCACAGAGGTGTGCAGGCACACGGATGCTGAATCCAGCCTCCGTGGCGGCTACTGCATAGAGCTTTACGTCAGCCCAGCTGGGCTGACGCAAAGCTCTGGGGTGGGCAGGGAGGATGCAGGAGGGAGGTGTTCCTGAGCGGGGGACGGCGGGCGGTGGACTGTCCCGGGGGTGAGTGGATGGGGAGTTGGAGGTGGGGCTGGGATCCAGCACTTATCTGGATCCCAACCCCTGTTCCCAGGGAGTTCGGACCGGCTTGAAGCTGCTCCATTCTCCTCGTGCCACCTCAGGAGGTGGTGCAAGTTCGAGGAGGCCCATAGGGGCAAAAGCGCCTTACCTGGAGGTAAGGGGAAAAGTTTCCCCTTGCCTCTGGCTGAGCTGCTTTGACCCCTATCCTGTACTGGATGCAGCACAAGCCTCTTGGCTTGCCTGTTCCAGCGCAGGGTAGGATTGCACCCTTACTTTGCTAACTTACTTTGACTGTTATGCATGACTACTGTATTATTGCTACTAAGTAAAGTAGAAGAGGACAACTATATGTATCCTTGTATATCAGAGAGAGATACCTTTTTGGAAATGCTAGGCTACAAATCATATCTTCTTTTTTTTAAAAGCTAAAACTGTACACTCCAAAATGGTATTTCAGGCAATGGTGTGTTTGAAGACTCGTGCAGGGTGTTTGAAAATGGCCGCTGTGTCTTTCCGCCTGGAGGATATTTCTCATGCAGAGAGAGTGCATCCCTCCAATGTGTCTTCCAGTCAGTGACACCCAGGAAATGTTTTATGGATGAGGCTTCATCACCTGTTGGCACGGGGAGTAGAAGGCACGGCAGCCAGTGATGGATGGCTCCTCCAAATCTGCACTGTGTCCTCTGTGTCTCCGCCATCCCTCATTATCATGCATCATTCCAAGAGCATCCTATCGCTGATGCTTAGGCCCTCCCTGCTGCCAACCCTTCTATAAGCATGTGACCTCTCCCCTTACATCCTGCAGAGCTTCTGAAAAGGTTCCACCTTCTCATACCTTTTAAAGGATCTATTTATAAAAAAAAATTCAAGAGTTGTTTTCAAAATGTACGATTGTCTAGAAATATGGGAGACAACTTCTTCTCTTCCTTCCTTCATTGTCTTCTACCTATCTGAGCTTTAATGCAATGGCCAACATAAGTCATCAGCATTGGTTGTTTGCTCCCATAACTAGAATAAACATTTGGTGGACTTCAGAAACCAGAGCCAGGATATGACAAACCAGGTCTAGAACCTTTCAATTTTCATTCGAGTTTATAAAAGCCAGCCCTAACTGCTAGTCCCTCTGCTTGGTGAATAAGAATACTTGAGATGAAGGAAGATGTACCTGGAAACAGGGAGGACTTGTTAGAAATATCATATTTTGTGACTGAAAATGATGCACATAAGATGCTCAAGCATGCTCAACGACAGCATTTCCTGCTGGAGAACAAAATACTTCCATACACTTGAGAGGGGAAGGCAGCAACTGGAACTAGATAAGTCTTCCAGGTGACAGAAGAGTCTTTGCTAGCCTTAACCAGAAACGATGCTGTTCAACATGTTCAAGACTTATTTCCTATGCGGGAGTATGGCATTTATTATTTCCTCTGCTTCCCCATGCAATTTGGGAGGCAGAGTAGACCAACAGCCCAATCCTGTTGAGCTCCAATGGCAGCAGATCAGGCACCATAAGTGCTGCTGCAGCACTGCAATTACAAAAGATGTGTAAATCAGGGCCACCAGTGCAAATGACCACAGGTCCCATGCTCATACTGGTGGCCCCCAGATGCTGCGTTGGTACAGGAAAGGATGTGGCATGGGCAGTTAGAGAGCAGGAGGGGGAGGCTCAGTCGCACTAGTGCATGCCAGATTCTATCCCTATTTTCTCAGCTCAACATATCTCCTGCCCCTCCTCAGATTTACTCCATCTGACATAGGTTAGAGGAGACCCATTGATGGCCAGGTGGCCTACAGAAAGTAAAAAGTAAGTAAAAAAAAATTTTGGTAGCAAAAAAATTTTTTTTTACTTACCTCTCCCAGGCCATCTGTCCCCCCCCCCCCCAATAGCATGCAGCACATGCTCCAGCAACATGGTTGCATCACATAGGATGGTGGGGGATAGGATTGGGGCATTAGACTCCCATGCACCCTGCGAGGAAATGTCACATGCTAAAAATCACCAACTGATGTAGGAAGAACTGAAGAGGTGGCAGAAAGAATGCTCAAGGTGTACAAAGGTGGTCTCATCTAGAAGAACAGAGAACATACACCCAACTAGGAATTAGCAATGGTGTCATATTCATCTAGCTTGGAACTCCCCTTATTGGCTCCTTGTATTTAAGTGCTACAACCAAATGCTCAGCAGTGCTCAGTGCACAAAGAGCCATAGTGCAAGTAATTTCCAAGGCACCTGATGTTCATAATCAAGAACTCAGGTGACCTGGGAAAACTGCATTGCCTTGTGCCTTGGATGCTACTATTGTAGCAGTAGAAAAATACTATAGCAGTATTTTTAAAATACTTAAAATTTTAAAATAGCACTAGAAAAATGGAGGAAGAGAGAAAAATACAGGTATAACCTAATTATCCATGGATTTTTTACCTGAGGTTTTATCTCAACATGATGAGAAGGGCCCTTTCAATTAAAGAAAAAAAGTCATTTAACAATAACCTCATTAATGCGAAAGAGGGCAGTTGGCTAACAGTCCATCAATCATTCTTTCTCCAGGCACTTAGAACAGCTTTACTTCAAGGCAAGCAACCCTTCCCCCCCTCCCCCTAAGAGCTAAGAAAGATAATCACTTTGCATTCTGCTCTGGGTGAAGGGACCGGTCGATGGTTCAGAGTGAAGCCTTTCTAAGCACTTGGAGAGAGACTGATGGATGGATTGTCTGCCTAATGACTCTGTCTTACATCACAAAAGTCAACAAGGCTGTTTTTAAATCACAAAGGGACACTGTTTTTTAAAAGGATTTGCTTTAATGCGATTTTTGTCATCCATGTGAGTTCTGGGAATAGAGCCCTTGTGAATAACAAGACTCAACCTGTAGAGGCCACTCAGGATGAAGGGATGAGGCAATCGGGATAAGGAATAGAGGCCCATCAAGATTGGCTGAGAAAAGAGCTTGGACCATTTCACATTCCCAATAAAAGGGCTTCAAATTTTGAAAACAGTTTTGAAAAGATATGCTCATTTTTTATTTCTTAAAAAAAGCTGCTGAATTAAGCAAAAGATTCTTCATCCAACACTACTAAGAACATATGCACACACCATATTTCTGCTAACACAAAATACCTCATTCACGAATCTACCATGTCACCAATTCCTCACCATGGCTGTTTCTCCAGGGGAGTGGGGACACTGATGGATCTCTCTTTTATTGCTATTATTATCGTAAGCCCTAGCATTTACGCTGGCTCTTTCTTTTCTAAGGTTCTTTTTCTTATAATTTTTTTTACCCCTTTCTAAGACTACATTTTGACAAAGGTCAATACTGATTTGGGAGTACTCTTAGATCTACCTAGTCAATTCCTTCTTTCAGGATGACAAGTGACGAAGTGGGACCACAGTCAACTGTGAGTCATGAATTGGTTTATATGAAGAGAAACTTAGGAAGGGTTAGAAAAATTGGTACTGATGATGGATCTGATATAGAATCCCATAACCTACATGAGGGAAAACAAATACCTCAAGAACGAGAGCTTATAAAATGGCACAGAACTGCAAAGACAAATGAGAGAAAGAACACAAGCTGGGAGGGATATAAGGATGTGGCCTATGTAGTTGTCCTCAGATCACCTGAACCAGAGTAAACAAGTAAGTAGTGGTTGCTGTTGCAGGCATGAAAAATTTTAGTACAATGTCCATACATGTTTCTGCAACAACCCTGCAAATGAGCTATATGCACCTCCTTCCCTAGCATGAAAAGGACTGCAGAAGACAAGATAACCCTTGCAGGTTTTCCTCTCTGGTTTCCTTAAAATGCATCCACTGCAGCACTGGGCAGTTGTGGTTTCAGTGTTTCAAAGTCCCTTTATGGGAAGCACTTGATAGCCAGAGACATCTCACTGTCAGGAGGAATATTACGGAGATTCAACTCCATTTTCTCTTTCATTTCATCATTTCTCTCTTGGTTATCAGGAAAAGCTGGGCAAATAGTGCATAATGAATCATTCATTAGATTAATTTCTTAAATTTATTCTCCCTTCCAAATCATTAGGGCCCAGATGCAGCAAACCACGGAGGCTGCTGAAACAAAGTCACGTGTTCCATGATACGTGTGTGGTGAAGTGGGCTTTTTCTCCTTCTGAGTTTGCCTGTCTTGATTAATTTTTGTTCGGCAGAAGAAATACAATCCTGATCTGTGGCTGGTTTGTGAGCCAGACAGTTGCAATTATTTGGCTGAGGTCTGATAGGATACCAAGTTCACATGGTTGTTCAGAAACCATTTTCACAACCCAATAGCTTTAACGCCGGGATCAATTTCCTTGGGGTTATGCTCAGAATTCAAAATCTGTTTTATAGGCAAGAATCGTACTAGCCACCTTCTCTCTATATTTTTAGAAAGTTGTTTTCGGTAGTTTGCTGTGAGTTTTTCTCTCAAAAACCACAGAGTGCAAGGCACCTAATTCAATGAAGTGCCCCAAACAGCATTTCCAATATTGATCCAGGGTGTTACCATCTTAATCAAAGCCCCCAACACCTCAATTGCAATCTGGCTGGAGCCTCTGTTTACTGCTGAGCTAAAATTTCCCTTCCATTTTTGCTACCTATTGGGGCCCTTGCCCCTTCTATCTCCTCTTTTTTTTGGGGGGGGGGGGTTCCTATGTCAAATGGGGTGGGGAAAGATATGTTGGACTCCATCTTGGCCCCAAGGAATATGGCACAGTTGTGTTTTGCTGTAGGAAAAGAGTTTATTCTTCAGTACAGTCTACAGAATGACCTTGGCGCACCCACAAGTCTGCAAGCCTCTCCCCAGTTCTCCTCACTTGGAGCCTCATCCCTCTGCTTCTTACAATGAACCCTTTCTCATAAGGTTGCCAGAATTGCACAGGAGGAACAGTTGTGCTCACTGAGGGATACCTCTTAAAGTGGACATGATAGCCCCATGGAGTTATGGGGTGATGGCACAGCCCTCCATGTCTTCTCATTTCCCAGAGTCTCCACCCTCAGAGCCCAGGTGGAATCATTCCTCCCTGTTCCTGGCTTTTCTTCTTGTCTGCACCCTTCCACTTTGTCTTCCTCTCTTGCTACCCCATCTACCATTTTCTTCCAACTCAGGCTTTGGGATCTTCATCTCCAATCCCTCCATGGATCCACTTCCTCACCTTCCCTTGTGCCCCTTGTCCTCATCTGTACCTTTCTCCATTCACCATGCTCTTCCCTCACTCCTCTTCCCCTTGTCCCCTTCATGTTCCTTTTTTCCCTTTCTTAGCTCCAGCCTTCTTTTCTCACCTTTCTCCCCTTCTGCCTGCCTCACTGCTGGCTCTGAGATACCCAGAGATGACATCATTCCAAGATGCCTCAGGCCCAGCCGGAACGAACATGCATGAGCGGCATGGCCCTCTCAATGGAACCAGAATGCCACACCACCACCCCATCTGCAGGCAGTGAAAACTGAGGGGCAGGGTTCCACTATTTTCAGAGGATGAAATGGGGCATTAAATGGCAGCAATTGTATCCTCCTTGCAGCAATCAACTCCAGGGTCGTCGTCCCCTTCCTCAAATACAACTGTGAAGACAGAAACGTAGGAAGTTGCATCACAACTGGTTATATCCTTGGTCAATTTTTATTTATTTCACTTTATTAACTTTTTTGCTATTCTGAACAGCAAATTCTATTCAGCTGCTATTCTAGCTCAGTATTGTTGACACTTACTGTCCATCAGGGCTCCAGGCAAAAATCTCTCTCTACCCTACTTGGAAATGGAAGAATTGAACCTGGGACTTTCTGCATGCCAAGCAGATGTCCTTCCACTGAGCTATGGCCTCACCTATGTCATCATGAAGCATCATTCCCAGGGAGCAATCTGGGGAAAATGGTGGCCGCAGCAACTAGCCATGGGAAGGGCAGCTGCCACTGTGAGAGAAGTGGTAGCGAAAAGGGGAAAGCCAGTGAGCAAGGTAAGCCAGATTTCCCCCCCCCCCACTGTTCCTCTCCCCTCCCCCCATTTGAAATCTATAGGAATCCTGTGAATTCCTTCTAGGAAAGCTCTCCCTTTGTTATACTCATTATTAACTGTTTAATATTAACTAAGAAAATGCTCATTATTATGATGGGTGGGGTGTACGTGGATGGACGACCTGTAATTTGCAAGGCAAGAAGCCAAGAGACATGTTACACCCCCCCCCCCGCAGAACCGCTGAGAGTGGGGGCAGGCCTCCTAGTGTTTCATAGATGAAATGCAGTGCTTGAATTTTGCCTCAACAGCCTCCTCAAATGCAGTATTTCATTTTGGTACAATATTTCTTTTCCACTTTCCCCAGCATGTGGTCAAAACAGCTCCCAAGAGAGAAGTAAAATGAAATAAAATAAAACAGCAATAATATATAATTAATGCAGGCAGAAGAAGGCTGCAATCCTGTGCACGCTTATCTGGGATGAGCTTCTTCAAACACAGTGGGGCTTACTTCTGAGTACACATGCAGGCAGCTGCGCTGGGAACCAATGAGAAATGGACTGGCCCATTAGAAAAGCCACGCAGGTTAGAAATCCTAAAGCCCTGATGGAAAAGGAGGGGCTCCCAGGTCTTCTGGAATACAACAAAGATGAACAATTTCTCAGTTCCAGATGCTCCCCAACCTTGGGGCTGTACCCTCCCCCATAAAGAGCAGTTACAGGGGAGAAAGTAAAGCAAAGCATTCAGGGGTGGCTGTCTGCCTCCCAGTGACCCAGTGATCAGGGCTTCTGAAAGGATGACAAGATAATGTCTGTGATTTAGCCCATAGGTGGTATCAGAGGTTGAAAGTCTGGACACTGGCCAAGAGCACATGTCCATAAAAGGGCCCATGTGGTCATGCTACCTTTGAACCCTCAGAACCAGTAGCAGCACACAGTGTACCATAGGTGGGGGGAGGGAAGGCAGGATCGTGGTGCTGGCACTGGTCTAGCTTAATGCTCTTTTAAAATAAGTTTTCTGCTGTCCAAGTTATAGTTCATTCTTCCTCCAAAGAAATCAGGGCACTAGTGACACCCCCCCCCCCACAAATCTTAATCCTTAGAACAGGGGTGCCCAAACCCCGGCCCTGGGGCCACATGCAGCCCTTCGAGGTTTCTCAATGCAGCCCTCAGGGAGCCCCCAGTCTCCAATGAGCCTCTGGCCCTCTGGAGCTTTGTTGGAGCCCCCACTGGCCCGACACAACTGCTCTCAGCGTGAGGGCAACTGTTTGACCTCTCGCGTGAGCTGTGGGATGAGGCCTCCCTCCACTGCTTGCTGTTTCATGTCTGTGATGCAGCAGAGGCAGCAAAGAAAAGTCCAGCCTTGCTTTGTGCAAGGCCTTTTATAGACCTTGAGCTATTGCAAGACCTTCATTCATTTATATAGGTTCATCTTTAATATATTCAGTTATGTAAACTTATGCAAATTTATTCAAATTTTAAATGTAAATTAATTATTTTTTTCCCCAGACCCCAACACAGTGTCAGAGAGATGATGTGGCCCTCCAGCCAAAAACTTTAGACACCCCTGCCTTAGAACAATCCTGTGTGGCAGGATAAGTTAACAGTCATCATGCTTGGTCTAAGGTCACCCAGTGAACTTTATGATTGAGGGGGGGATATCAACCAAGATCTTTGCTGTCCTAGGCCGACATGGTAACATTAACCCACCAAACAGGTTTTGCACAACACCTGGAGCTGGAGCAACAGATGTTCCCAGAGGGTTGTGTTTTTTTCTCTCCCAACTGAATTGACATTCCTCAGAGTAAACAGGCATATTTCTATGCCCAGCATGAGTCAATTCCAAGCACTTGTACAGAACTTGATTTACCCACAGAGCAAACTGACTGCCATGAATTGATCTCATTCCTGAGCATCCCATGATTTGTCAGTAACCCTTGTTAAGGATCCAGGTGTGCTGATTCCCACCTTTTCAGATCAAAACATTCTAGCCATTAAACAGGCTCTTGTCTTGCCTCTCTTTTACAAACCAAGCTTTGCTCCTTTCAACTCCATCCATGATGCCTGCACTCCCTCTGCTGGGTTCTCCCTCTCTGTGCAGTCTAATTCAGTTGCAAGTCCTTTAAGACCTTAAGAAATCTGGGTTGCTGCAATTGAAAGGTCTTGAACACATTGTTACTTGTGGTGATTTTTCCTTGTGGTCACTTGTGGATTGTTACTTGTGGTTATTTTATTTTATTAGTACTGTACTATGTCAATATATGCAGTCATGTTCCTGGCCGAATCCCAAAAGATCTCCTCTATGGAGAACTCGTGCAAGGAAAGCGCCCTACGGGTAGACCACAGCTGCAATACAAGGACATCTGCAAGAGGGATCTGAAGGCCTTAGGAGTGGACCTCAACAAGTGGGAAACCCTGGCCTCTATGCGGCCCGCTTGGAGGCAGGCTGTGCAACATGGCCTTTCCCAGTTTGAAGAGACACTTGGCCAACAGTCTGAGGCTAAGAGCAAAGAAGGAAGGCCCATAGCCAGGGAGACAGGCCAGGGACAGACTGCACTTGCTCCCAGTGTGGAAGGGATTGTCACTCCCGAATCGGCCTTTTCAGCCACACTAGACGCTGTTCCAGAACCGCCTTTCAGAGCGCGATACCATAGTCTTTCGAGACTGAAGGTTGCCAACTAACTAACGTTCCCTATATGCCTTGATGCCAGTCTACACCACTCAAGACAAACCTGTCTGCCCATGCCAACTATTTGCCATCATGAACTATCATCCATTCCTCCAAAATGGCCAATACAAACACTGCTTTCCTTGAAAGTCAAATCAAGCCCAAGAACTCCATTCGCTGGCTCAGGCCACACATCCCCAGAAGAGGAGATAATCCCTTTATGCAGTCTTCTGCTTCCAACACTTTAGTGCACCTCCTGTTTGGTACTGGCATTTGGCATTGTCCCCACTAAGTGCCTGTAATCTCTGCATTCTGCCTACAACCCTGTATCAAAACATCTGCATCTTACCTGTTTCCATTGACTGCATGTCACTATGTAAACTCCTCCTTGTACCTGCATTTTGAATGTATCTTTTCCACTGATGTCACCCCATTCCAATGTACTGTGTGTTGGCATCCCTCAGTCTCGGAAGACTATGGTAACACGCTCTGAATAGTGTTCTGGAACAGTGTGTCCTCTCCAGTGCGTGAAGCCTGGGTAAAGTAGGTATGGAGGATAGGCTGTCCCATGTACTGTACAGTACAATGTACTGTATCTGCCTGATATCCCCATCACATCTGTATCACAAAGCTGACTTTGTATCTTGGTTGTGAGGAATTCCTTGGACATCTGCATTTCAGTTGGTACTATTAAGGTTTTGATCAACCCCTTAAGTAAATTTAACCTCATGGAAAATTTAATGTGCACCTTGCCGGTTCATCAGATGCAAAACACAGCCGAGAATGACTTTGCACACAGCCGTCTGGTCATGGTGCTAAAATTGCTCCACACTGGAGAACAAACCCACACTTCTCAATTTACAATGCCCTGAAACAATGTATGGAAACAAATCCCTGCATTCATTCAGGAATTTGACTTCAAGCCGTTGTTTGTGGAATGGCTCATTTCTGTGCTATGGCCTCATACTTTCACTCTCTTAGGGCGCAATCCTAACCCCTTATGTCAGTGCTTTCCAGCACCGGCATAGTGATGCCAATGGGACGTGTGCTGCATCCTGCAGTTGGGTGTCACTCACGGACGCCTCCTCAAAGTAAGGGAATATTTGTTCCCTTCCTTCAGAGCTGCATTGCCCTTATGCCACTGCTGGAAAGGGGTTAGGATTGCGCCCTTAGTCTATAAAAAAAGAACACTCAAATCTCTCTCTCTCCCCCCCCCCCCAACTTGAGGTGCAGAACAACACAAAAAAATGAGCTGAGATATTTTAAAATGCAGGGAAATTGCATTTGGGGGGCAGGCAAAAAAGCAGCTCAGCCAGAGAGGAAGCGGTGACTGTCAGATCTTCCACCTTATTAAAACCCATTTTTGCCCAGTCTGCAGGTGTACACATGTGGTCCCTGTTGCGTATATGCAATGTTGAGCAGAAATGGCTTAAACGTCCCTTATTAAATCTGTCTACCTATCCATCATACAGTCCCTCCATCATTCAGTCTAGTAGGAATGAGGTTGCTTGCAGAAGCTTAGGGAGCTAAGATGACTAGGCTCCAGAAAATAGGTATAATAGTGGAAATGGAAAAGGTGCAAAAGAGAGTGACTAAGATGCTTACGGGGCTGGGGCACCTTCCTTATGAGGAAAGGCTACTTCCTTTGGGCCTCTTCAGCCTATAAAAGAGGCGCCTGAAGGGGGACATGATTGAGACATACAAAATTATGCATGGGAAGGATAAAGTGAATCGAGAGATGCTCTTTACACTCTCACATAACACCAGAACCAGGGGACATCCACTAAAATTGAGTATTGGGAGGGTTAGGACAGACAAAAGAAAATATTTCTTTACTCAGCGTGTGGTCGGTCTGTGGAACTCCTTGCCGCAGGATATGGTGACGGCATCTGGCCTGGATGCCTTTAAAAGGGGATTGGACAAGTTTCTGGAGGAAAAATCCATTATGGGTTACAAGCCATGATGTGTATGTGCAACCTCCTGATTTTAGAAATGGGCTATGTCAGAATGCAGGTCTCTTGTTATCAGGTGTGCTCCCTGGGGCATTTGGTGGGCTGCTGTGAGATACAGGAAGCTGGACTAGATGGGCCTATGGCCTGATCCAGTGGGGCTGTTTTTATGTTCTTAATAGCATAGGGCAGATTCAACCAACCTCCATAGGCTTAGAGGAGCAGATTCCACCCCCCTTTCTAGACTGAAACAGGAATAATTCCATTTAAAGAAACCTTCAGGATGTAGAGTTTATTAATCCAGTTCACTACAGTGACAAACTGTACCTGCTTGATTGTTTGCACTGAAACTGCCTGGCTAATTCCTTCATTCATGTGACAAAGGGATTCATGCACAGTAAATGGAAGCTCAGTGTAATTGTACCATCTCAATTCAGGCTGTTCTCAATAGTATGTGGGGTTATTACAGAAAGCCGACTTACTGAAATAAATATTGTGTAGTAATTCCACAGAGACAAAGTATAACAAGGTGAGAACTTTATTGGTGCCAAGACAGGGACAAGAGCTAAGAATGCCATTTAGTCGAGAAATACGAGTGTCACTTGTGAATTTTGTCAATGTGAAACAGAAAAAAGGCCATTTCTAAACTGAATGTGCTTTTGAGCCTGCGTAGCTTCGATTTAAAAATGGCTTTCTTCCACTTTCTGGCTCACATTATCAACATTCACAACATGCACATCTTAGTCAATGTAGCTTTTTCATTCCGTTTACGGGCACAGGAAATGCAAAGGACTAATTTCAGCGTTGCTTGAGAAAGCGGTTGGAAGCTATCGGAGTGAGAGCAGGTTTGCAAAGAGCCGAGCCACCCTTGCTTGTGTTCCTTTACTCGGACATAAATCCCACTGACTTCGCTGGGACTTCAGCCCAAGTAAGGCTGCAGAGGATTGCTGTCTTCCTCTCGCTGCTGAAAACATATCCAACATGACAAAGAAAGAGAAAAAGCTACTGCTGTTGAGAACATGAACACTTGTGACAAGCTAAGGCTAGGTTTTCACTTTGCGCCTTTAGCTGCCTTGTTCTAGGCTAGAGCCCACAGGCAGTACCAGGAGACTTGGCAGGCATCCAGGCAGGGCAGCTGGACCACAGACATGCTACATGACCAATATTTAATTTCAATTTATTTTTGTTTGATGCAAGATGGGCAGGAGACCATCATTGTGTACTTGGTTCTGAATCCCTGCTCGGAGAAGCAAAGGGCCAAACCAGTACCATGGCTATGAGAGAGGCTGCCGGCATGAGGCCACAGATCCTCAAGCCAGGAAGGCCACCCTTCTGATCTTGAGCCATGCTATCAACCCCCCTCCCCACTCTTTAAGCCTAGAGTTAAAATTGGGATGGAGCTTATTTATCTCTTAAATGTGAATGTAGTTTTGACGTCTTCAGAATGGAGATGAAGTTCTCCATCTCTAAATCCTGCTGGTATAGTTTCTGGGCAGGGAGAGGGGTGGGGAAGGAGGTGGAATGAGGGAGGGAAAAGGCAGGTTTGGTGCAGCCAAATCCCATACCTCTCCCTCTCCCTTTCTGCTGCCCTTACACTTCTTAGTCCTGTGCTGGTGCAGTTTCCAAGGAGCTCCAATGGGAAAGCAATGGTTTTCCCCAGGGCAATGGAACAAAAATCCACTTACTCTGAGGAGACCTCTCTATCTGCCTCTCCCAACCTAGGTTGTAGTACATGCTCCATTGGCACACTGGCACCGGCAGGGGGAAGTTAAGTAGGATTGGGCTGTAGGTGTCGGCTCCACACTTGCACTGTGATTTTTGTTTCTTACTATTACCACTGTTCCTGCTTCAAGTCTCTAACCACAGAGTCATTCACATGGAGTCGACTTAATATATTTATTATTTATTTAAAATATTTACTTCTTGCCTCCTATAAGTGGGACACCCAGAAGTGGAGCTAGAAGGGGCAGAGCAGTAAGTAGAGCATGCTCCCCACCTCCCCATGTAAGCACCTCCCCTGGGCGTCGGAGCTATTCAGGGCAGTGAGGCAAAGTACCATTGCTACTCTGAATGGGTCCAATGCTGAGGGAGAAGGGTGCTTACACAGTGCTTTGCAGAGCATGCCTACTTACCACTCTGCCCCCCAGCTCCACTTCTGGGGGCACCCACTATTATGAAGTCAACCATCTACCCTAAATGATCTGCTATCATCCCCGAGGAATTGCGAAGAATGACATTTTGCCTTCCCTGTCCATAACAAAAGGTGGAGAAAGCAGGGCATTTGCTGCTGTAAGGGCTGCGTGTGGGGCCAGCTGATTCAAGCACCCTGGCATTTTTGCCCTCATTTCTGTGAATGGATGCAGATGGCCCCTCCCAACCACCCAAGAGCTCAGGGAGTTAATCAGACAACCAGCTGGTTGTCAGTTGACGACAACATGGAATTTTTTTTTTGCTCTCTGACCTGATTGGATGCGATTTGGGAGAGTTGATTTTTTTTTTTTGCCTACTTTGGACTGAACAAATGGGTCAAGCGTTTATGTTAGCCAGGTGGTCACAACTGTCAGGTATAGTGTAGGTAGGGATTCCACAGTATAGGTTTTTGCCTCTCCATGTATAGCAGATAGTGGTGTACCCGGGGGTGGCATGCACCTCCATACTGCCTGATTCACAGCCTAATGCCACCTCTGCTCTCATGCACCCATGTGCACCCCTTCTAGGGCAGGTGGGCAAATCAGTGGGTGTGCTTCCATTCCCCCTTCTCTTTACTTACAAAGGATATGCCACGCAGCCTCCTCAGTCAGCACTTCTGTTTGAAATGAACAGCTCATGCTCGTTGCAAACAGAAGATGGGCGAGGCACAGGTGAGCGATTTTACTAGCGCAAATCTAAGTAGCCCCATTGGGCAGCCTAGGGCTCAACATGGGGTTCCCTCATCCTGAGGAGACCTCTGAGCTGTCCAGTGTCAGTGCTGGATATGGCATGGGCCTTGTCGCCTTAGTGCGCCAGTGCTGAACATGATTGGGCTGCCCGTCTCATCCAGTAATTTCTGGAATTGAGGTGATACCACATGCTTGAGCAACTTTCCCCCAAATTGGAGACTGGCTGGTAGTGATTCAAAATGGTGCAGTCTAGGGAGGGTTTCTTCAGCAGATGAGCTACTATAGCTGTCTTAGGCCAATTTTGCAAAGCAGTGACACCTAAGAACATAAGAACATAAGAACAGCCCCACTGGATCAGGCCATAGGCCCATCTAGTCCAGCTTCCTGTATCTCACAGCGGCCCACCAAATGCCCCAGGGAGCACACCAGATAACAAGAGACCTCATCCTGGTGCTCTCCCCTACATCTGGCATTCTGACTTAACCCATTCCTAAAATCAGGAGGTTGCGCATACACATCATGGCTTGTACCCCATAATGGATTTTTCCTCCAGAAACTCGTCCAATCCCCTTTTAAAGGTGTCTAGGCTAGACGCCAGCACCACATCCTGTGGCAAGGAGTTCCACAGACCGACCACGCGCTGAGTAAAGAAATATTTTCTTTTGTCTGTCCTAACCCACCCAACACTCAATTTTAGTGGATGTCCCCTGGTTCTGGTATTATGTGAGAGTGTAAAGAGCATCTCCCTATCCACTCTGTCCATCCCCTGCATAATTTTGTATGTCTCAATCATGTCCCCCCTCAAGCGTCTCTTTTCTAGGCTGAAGAGGCCCAAACGCCGTAGCCTTTCCTCATAAGGAAGGTGCCCCAGCCCCGTAATCATCTTAGTCGCTCTCTTTTGCACCTTTTCCATTTCCACTATGTCTTTTTTGAGATGCGGCGACCAGAACTGGACACAATACTCCAGGTGTGGCCTTACCATCGATTTGTACAACGGCATTATAATACTAACCGTTTTGTTCTCAATACCCTTCCTAATGATCCCAAGCATAGAATTGGCCTTCTTCACTGCCACCGCACATTGGGTCGACACTTTCATCGACCTGTCCACCACCACCCCAAGATCTCTCTCCTGATCTGTCACAGACAGCTCAGAACCCATCAGCCTATATCTAAAGTTTTGATTTTTTGCCCCAATGTGCATGACTTTACACTTACTGACATTGAAGCGCATCTGCCATTTTGCTGCCCATTCTGCCAGTCTGGAGAGATCCTTCTGGAGCTCCTCACAATCACTTCTGGTCTTTACCACTCGGAAAAGTTTGGTGTCGTCTGCAAACTTAGCCACTTCACTGCTCAACCCTGTCTCCAGGTCATTTATGAAGAGGTTGAAAAGCACCGGTCCCAGGACAGATCCTTGGGGCACACCACTTTTCACCTCTCTCCATTGTGAAAATTGCCCATTGACACCCACTCTCTGCTTCCTGGCCTCCAACCAGTTCTCAATCCACGAGTGCCAATCCACCTCTGTGCCAAGTTAGAGGGGTGAAGGCTTGGGGGCAAGCTTTCTCTGTACAGGCACAAGAGTTACAGAATTCCCTTTCAGGGGAATTAAGAACTATTCCCCCCTCATGGCTTTTCAGCAAGGACTCAAAACATACCTGTTTTGTCTGGCTTTTTGTTGATAGGTGGGTGCCTCTATCATAGTGCTGTGGCTTGACTACTTCCTGGAATTAATTTGCTCCACCTCCCAATGGCTTGATGATGTGTGTCAGGTTTTGGTTTGCATTGCTTTGTTTTATGTTTTTATGTTTTGGGGCTTAATGTTAAATTAATCTTTTAATATTTTTGATGTTTTTGCTATTCATAGTTGTGATGCATTTTTATTATGGAGGTGTGTAAGCTGCCTTGAGCATCTGCTTCGGCATGGGAAAGGTGGGATGTAAATTTTTCAAATAAAAATAATAATAATTACCACAAGAGGTGTATTACTAACCTTCAGCCTACTTAGCCTGTCTCCCCCCAACCCCAACTGTCCCCCCCCAACCTCAAACAGACTTTATGATAACCACAGGCAAGAATGCAAGTTGATAACCACACACATCCAAGGATCTTGTCCACATCCTCAGGCTACACAAGCGGAACAGGATCTAAACACACAGGACAAGAAGCATGTGCTAAGAACGCCTTAGCTGGAACAGCCAATGTGGAGGCTAAGTCATGCCAGATGCAAGCATTTGTATCTGCAATGTGCCTTACAAACTACTCACAATGGGCCTTGGATGTATCCTCTGACCTACTGTTTGACTCTTTGCAAATGCAACAATGGCAGAGAAATATAATATTCATTGCCATCGTTGCCACAGAATATCTCCCAAACTGGGATAGACCCTATGTATGTGTAGATCCCATGTATAGATCCCATGTGTGTGTACCTACTTGAGTCTTCTGCCACAATTGCTCAAGCCCACACAAGTGTTTCATTGCCAGGAGCTCCTCAGAAAATCAAGGAACCAACTTGGCTCTGTGATAAGGAAGAGGGACTGTCAACAATACTGGCTATTTTCCCATTCCAGAGGTCAGCCAAGGACCGTCAGCCATAATGACAGGAAATATACCTTTGGATTCAAATATATATTTGAGTCCAAAGCAGCATCAAAAGGCTGGCAGTTTTTCCTTACAGAGGGACGTGCATTTCAAACAGCAGATTGTACCCTGTCATCACTGGCTTATATTTGCAGTTTAATCCCCTGTGTCCTTTGGCCACTCAGCTCATTCACAATTCAGCTGCAAATGTTAATATTCATACCAACCACATTTTCCTTACTGTATAAACTGTGCCGTAATTATCTATTTGGCCAGCAGATGGCAGAGGAGTCGCATTTTTAATATACTTTTTCTTGTAAGGACAAACGTTACCCTCTGCAGTCATATGGAAGTGAAGCCTTAAAGCAGGGTTGGTCTGTCCATATTTAAGTGTGGCCTCAGTATCCAACACTGAACCCCATTCACCAAACCCTCACTTGTTTCCCACATTCATCACAAAGCACACTTCTTTCTCCTGCCCAGCACACTCCACTGAACCATGATCTCTTTCTTCTTGACTTCTCACACACGATTCCAGACACCTAAACCCTCCAACTCTTTCCACCTTCTAAGCACACAGATAGTGGACTGTGAGCACAATCCTATGCTTGTCTACTCAGAAGTAAGTCCCATTGTTTTCAATGGGGCTTACTCTCAGCAAAGTGTACATAGGATTGCAGTCTGAATCCTTTCCTCCACTTCTCTCCTCTGACAACCACTTCTCTCCTCTGCCTCACAACTGTTCCCAGGCAAGCCCCCTATGGCATCTTTTCCAATCTGATCTGGAAACACAGCCTGGTCTGGACATGCAACAGAGTGAAGAGGGAGCAGGTTGAGGCATTAGAATGAACTGTACCACTTCAAGCTACAGGTGGGGTGCGGGTGGGAGGTGGATCTCATTGTGAACGCTCTCCTCCCGTAATAACTGCAAGCAGTTTTCCACTTTCCTGGAAGGAGGAGCAATCAGAAGTGGCATCCCTCCCCTGTAGCCCTAAGAGGTACAGTTCACTCTATCTCCTCCCATTGCTGTACTTGTAGACCCAGCCTATACATCTTACCCTTCCACTAACACCACTTTTGCTCATCACCACTATTCATTCTTCCCCCGTCTACCCACTCTGTCCCCAATTCTGTCTCTGCTTCCATCCCAGAATTCAGCAGAGCAAGCACATACACCCAGCTCATGTGATTGTGGAATCTACTACACATTTCACATCCACAGTTTTGCATCTAGCTGCAATTGCTGGGGGTGAAAAATAACCTCCAGTATTTTCCTTAAACATATGTTAAATCTCCTCTCTACATATGAAGTAGTGATATACATGATGAATGCTTGCACCACAGGCCATAGGCCTGCTCATGATCCAGAAATACAATATATGAAGTTTCCTTCTACTGAGTCAGAGTCTGAATCCATCTAATTCTCACCCACAGCAGTTCTCCAGGGTCTCTTTCCCAATCCTACCTGGCGATGCCAAGCTCAAATCTGGAACCTTCAAAGCAGGTGAGCTATGACCCCTCCCTAAATAAAATTCATAAAGAAAAAAAAAAAGAATGCACCTTGAGTGAAAAGACCTTGTGAACCACATCCATTATATGCTGGACAACCATGGTTTAAACCATGGTTTAAAGAAGGAAGGGTGGATTCAGACAACTGGGAGCCACATAGTAGGTTGCTGCTTAAAAGCTGACCCATAGGAGCAGTTTTCACACCATCACTGTGCATATAATGAACATATGTGGGGGAAGTGGAATCACAGTGATAATCTGCCCCCCCCGACCTAGGTATCTTAACTAAACTAGACCATTAATACAGTTTGTATGTGCATATAACCAGCAAAATTTATGTTCCCCAGCTGCACATGAAAAGCCTGCATGTGCACAGTTTGTACATGCATGTGGACCAAGTGCATGTGTAAGGTACATGCATAGAGCGGGACTTGCTGCCATGATCTCCTCCCACATGTATTCACATGGAAAGTACAATACTGCCTGTAACTGCTTGGTTATCTGCAGCCTCTTCCTAGGCAGTTAACCACAGCATTACAAGACACAGACACTGCCCAGAAATCCAAAGACGCAGACAACACTAGAATTGATACAGGCAGAAGCAGCAGACAACCGTCTCCCCACATTTGTGCAGGCCCATTTGTGCAGGTGAGCATTTCCCTAAGTGGCTACCACACATGACTCCCCATCCTCTGGATTCATCCTAGGCATGGAGCACAAAAGAAATTAGCTGTAAGTGCGTGGGAGAAAATGACATCTCCTGTGTATAAAACGATGGCCTTGCTTGGAGCTTCTGTGTGAGGGAGGGTTTGGAGTTTGCCAAGCAAACAGTGTAATATTCTCATTTTCTCTTTGATTTGTGTGTGGGCTGGATTCATAAGCAGCTGCTCCGTACTATTAAATCTCTCACAGACAGTTGTTACTTGTTCACATCCATCATGGTAAGAGATGAGCTCCTCTGTCTCATTATGAACAATTTTGGCTGGGCTATGCCAGGCGCTCCTCAGATATTATTGGCTAACAATGAAGCCGAACTTCACATGGAACCCGACCTTTTCCTCCTTTTCAAACAATGACTTTGAAGTGTACTTGAAAGGCAGGAAGGACAAAATGGCTTCCTCTCAAGGTGCAACTTGCTAACATAGACAGCAGCGTCTCTCAGAGCTCAGATCTTTTTCACTCACACACAGTCACCCATTGAGCAGATGTGCATGCAGCAATCCTGGCATGCAGCTGTGCGCAGCCTGCTGCTGTGTACATGGATCAGGGCAAAGAGATACTCATCAAGAGTATTAATCCTTGCCACCTCCACTCTCTCTCTCGCCTGGCTCCAGTCCCACCAGCCCACTCAGCTCAGGATCGAATTGCACAACAAAGTCCAAGCTATTCTATCTGGTAGAACATCTGCAGGGGTGTGTGGGTGGCTGTACTACAAAGTTGCCTTTTGTAGTTCTAAGATGGAATGACAGGCATTGATATTCAGGACTGACTCAAGACCTCCTGGCACCTGAGGTGTCATTCTAAATACCCCCCCCCCCTTTGTGGTTATGCCTTAGATGCTACCCACTTATCCAGCAGCACATCAGCCACCACCTCTGCAGTTCTTTCTCCCAGGGCACAATACTAACCCCTATGTCAGCTCTTTCCAGCACTGGCATAGCGGTGCCAATGGGACATGTGCTGCATCCTGCAGTTGGGTGGCAGTCACAGAGGCCTCCTCAAAGTAAGGGAATGTTTGTTCCCTTACCTTGGTGCTGCATTGTCCTTATGTCACTGCTGGAAAGCACTGGGTTAGGTTTAGGATTGCGCCCCCAGTCTCTCAATCTGAAAAGGAAGGAGGTAGTGAACGGAAGTGTGGAGTAGAAAGGAATGACCTACTAGAACAGTAATCTTCAACCGTTTAAATTTCATGGCAACTGACAAAGCATTAAAATTGTTGAGGCACACCATCAGGTTTTTTTTTCTTCTTCTAAACAACTGACAAGGCACACTTTGCTGCTGGTAGGGAGTTCACACATCCCAAAGGCCCCAATGACCCCCCAAAAAACTCACGTGGCACACCTGCAGACTATTTGCAGTACACCAGTGTGCCATGGCACACTGGTTGAAAATCACTGTGCCAGTATGTTGGAGACACTCCTTAGTCAACTCTAAGGTCAGATTGACCCGCTGGATGTTCTTGTGGTTTCTATTAGAAGACTAGCATCACCCTCTCACTGGTTAGAGTGGAGGGAGCCTGGCAAGGTACTATGTGAGGCTTGCAGTTTAAGAAATGATGCTGGGGATGCTCTTTTGGCTGATCCTGAATGGATGATACACAGAGAGGAAATAATGACAGATCACAGTCAGATTTCAACATTCATCACACACACACACACACACACACACACACACACACACGTGGACATCACACTCAGTCACACACACACGCACACACAGCATGGACAACATGGAGATCCAGCAAGGCACTTTAAACAAAACAAACATTCTTGTGTTCCTTATCACAAGAACACACAGAAGCTTGGGAACTGGGATTTCTGGGAGCAGCAAGTGTATAGGACAGACAGCCACAGGGAAGTTGGGAATATATTCATGCAGTAGGCTTGGCACATGGGGTGATTTAACAGAATAAAATATCATCACGTGACAAAAACTCAGACCTTCTTTCCCACTGGCACCTGTTCGGTCTTGCCATTATCAAATCGACTGTTCCAGGGTCCTTCAGACTCTCTCCTTTCACAGTACAAGCTGCAACTCTGATAATTTCTTGTTTGCTATCAGAACAGCAAAGAAGGGATCTAAGAGTCTGAGTCTGAAGGGTGAAGTTATTGTTGAATCCCCTGAGAAAGGACAAGTATCCAAACAGAACAAGATTGCTGCACTGACCTCTTCAAACGGCACAGATACAGTCAATAGAGACAAATTATTCGCTCTCCAAATGCTAGAACTCTGGGTCATCCAATAAAGCAATTGGCAGAAGGTTCAGGATAAATCTGCCTGACTCAACACATAATTAGCTGATGGAATCCATTGCCACAATGGATGCAGTTATGGTCATTAGTGTAGATGGTTTTTAAATGGATTAGACAAATCAAGAAGGGCCAGTCTATCTACTATTACACTATTGAAAAATTGAACTTCCATGTTCAGAGGCAGCATGTCTCTGATATCCAGATGCTGGGACCAAAGACAAAGGGAGAGCATCCCTTGTCTCCTAGGTGTTTTTCCTAGATGCTTCCTAGCTGCTGCTTCCTAGTTCAAGCACTGCACCACATGAACCTTGGTCTGACCTAGCAAGGTAATTCTTATTTTCGTATGTTCAGCAGATGAAGAGCTAAATGAAAATGGAGGCTCCCAGCTAGCAGAGGATTGTTGTCTCCTTAGAGAGGTACTCCACGATGACCTCTCTTGTTAGCTGGGATAAAAGTCACATCACCCGGCTAAGCTACATTGAATTTGTTTCCAACCTTTTTCTGTCGGTGACAGCTTGATTCCAGAGGGGAAGGAGCAAGGGGAGAGATGCCCTTGAGTCAAGAGCTTCTGCTCAGAGATTAACAAAAGCCGTGAAAGGGAAAAAAAATGATTAAAGTAATTGTGAAAGTTAGCCTTTTCAGTACATACACTCTAGTTTGCTGGCCCCAAATTCCCACCTGTGTCAAGGTTAAAAGTTGGTCTCTAGACAGCTTGTCTAACGATCCTGTGGAAAGTCAAACAGTTACGATGTTCAGTAGGTCCACTGAAACATCAGGTTCCTTCAAGCAACCTGGAGGAAGAGCAAGAACTAGATGGATGGAGAAGAGGAGAAATACAACAAAAAGGAAGACGAGAACACCATGCTAGTTTTTGGCTATGCTCCTGACTTTTCTGGACCTTCAAAAATGGAAACAAAATCAGTGGACTTCATGGAAGCTCAGCTTTTGACTATGTTGAAGAAAGAAATGGAATATACAGAAAGGTGAATACATAGGTACAGGCCAGTTATACCATCAGGTCCATAGGTTCAAATGAAAAGAAAAGAAACAACAGCCTTCTGGGGGGACAACAGATAAGCATCAGTAACATTGCCAGGTTGACCACTGCCCAGAGCAGAGTAATGTGATGATGCCATCTCATCACACACATCCTGGTGTCACCACCCAACTCCAGAATGGCTCCGATTTGGAGCCAAACAGAGATGGGGTGGGTGGGGGCCCTCAAAGCTCCGCTAGGTGCTCTGGACTCCTGGGCAGTGAGCACTGTGCACACACCCCCAGTAGAGAGCCTTGCAAACCTCTGGATTTCCATGGGGGAGGGGTGCTCCAGCTGCCTCGGTCTGGCTATACCACTGATAAGCATTATTTTCTAATCTTGGTGCATTAACTGCATATTCTCCATTTTGGATAAGTGTCCTGAACAGTTAGCAGATTTAAGAATTTTATATGGGATCTATGAAGCAGACAACATGGTGAGAGATGTTGGTGGGTCGCAAAGCTTTAGCTGATAAGCTGATAGTTGATAGCTAAGAAGGCCAATGCATGTATCCTTATGGAAAGTGAAACTGAGCCATATCATATGTTTGAGTAGGAAAACTTGCTTTAGTCCATTGGAAAGGGCAGACTGGGAAGATTCCAATGACACTGGAATGGTCCCAATCCGATGAACACAGCCCCCCAAAAACACCCAAGAAGGAAGTCCCTCCCTCCAACTTGATGAATATGTTGAGCCCTATGGAAAGCAAAACTAAGCTACACCTTTGCGTTTACTCATGAGGAAACAATTGTGTCTTGGCTCATGGTCAGGCAAGGAGGAATGCAAGGCCACCAGAATGGTCCCAATCTGATGAAAGTGGAGCTCAACAAATGCTCCAGAAGGCAGCCCCGCCCCCATAAAAAGAATAAAACAGAGACTTGAGCTGGTAATGTTTTTTTTTTTTTCTTTCAGACTTGTAAAGCTGGGGGGGGGTCCTGATAGTTGTTGTTGTTGGCAACCTTCAGTCTCGAGAGACTATGGTATCGCGCTCTGAAAGGTGGTTTTGGAACATCGTCTAGTGTGGCTGAAAAGGCCAATTCGGGAGTGACAACCCCTTCCACAACGGGAGCAAGTGCAGTCTGTCTCCCTGGCTATGGGCCTTCCTTCTTTGCCTCAGTCTGTTGGCCAAGTGTCTCTTCAAACTGGGAAAGGCCATGCTGCACAGCCTGCCTCCAAGCGGGCCGCTCAGAGGCCAGGGTTTCCCCACTTGTTGAGGTCCACTTCTAAGGCCTTCAGATCCCTCTTGCAGATGTCCTTGTATCGCAGCCGTGGTCTACCTGTAGGGCGCTTTCCTTGCATGAGTTCTCCATAGAGGAGATCCTTTGGGATCCGGCCATCATCCATTCTCACAACATGACCGAGCCAACACAGGCGACTCTGTTTCAGCAGTGCATACATGCTAGGGATTCCAGCACGTTCCAGGACTGTGTTTGGAACTTTGTCCTGCCAGGTGATGCCGAGAATGCGTCGCAGGCAGCGCATGTGGAAAGCGTTCAGTTTCCTCTCCTGTTGTGAGCGAAGAGTCCATGACTCGCTGCAGTACAGAAGTGTACTCAGGACGCAAGCTCTGTAGACCTGGATCTTGGTATGTTCCTGATATTATGGTATAGTATGGTATAGTATAGTATGATAGGTATGGTCCTGATAGTGATATCATTTAAATATAAGAACTTAAATTGAACTGGGCACTGGGTAGGGTTGAAAATTTTACTTTTTTTTTTTTTGGTAGGGGGATGTTATTGCAGGCAGGCTACAGAGAAAATTCACTTGGTGGAACAGGGCTTCCCCTTATTTAATTATTTGTTTTACTTTAATTATTTATAATTATTTATTTTAGTTTGCTTGATGATATCACTTCCGGCCATGACATCACTTCCAGTGGGTCCTGGACAAGCTATCATTCTGAAAAGTGGGTCCCAGTGCTAAAAGTTTGAGAACCTCTCTACTACATTATTTTTTATTTATTTATTTGATTTGTACTCTGCCTTTCTCCCTGAAGGGCTCAAGGTGGCCCTTCAAAACAAAAATATATAATATACAAACAACAACAAATATATAATATACAAAAAATGATTAAAAAACAATATATAAAACAATAAAACAAAACAAAGACATTAGACATCATAGTTTAAGACATCATAGTTTAAGAACTACATTATAGTTTAAGAACCCCTTCTTTATATACTGCAAGAGCTTTACTCTGTCCATCCCTCTGCGTAGTTCTTATTTGCAATATTTCTGTTGCCTCTCATATGAATCCTTTATCTTTCCTTCTCCTGTTGCTCTTTTCTCTACAACCCAAGAAGATTACTGCCCATGACAACCTTCCCCGTCCCCAATCCAGAATTGCCAATACCCTACTCTTATTTCTTTCCTCTCCTCCTATAGCTATCATGTATGTAGCTGTCATGTGCATAGCCAGTTGGCCATGTTATATCTTGAACTGGCTGATACATGTTTTAGGACCAGCTGGGGCTTATAGCAGAGCCTAGCAAGCCCTTCATGCCCTGGAGGAGCCAGCCTTACATATATCTATATGTGTTAACAGATCTGTAGGGTTGGGATTTACAGCATTAGGATTATTGCTGAGTAAACATAGGTCACCCACAATTCAAGTATCTGAGGCAAGTGGATGGTTCAGGCTGTTCATTCTTTCTTTCCAGTACCCCAGGGAGAGCTGTGATAATATCCCTTTTGCATTAACCTGCACCTCTTCTGCTGCCCCATTTTTAGTCTTGTCACATAGGAGGCCCTTGGTCCTAATGTGCCAATTCAGTCCTTGTGGCCACAACTCTGCCAAGTCATTTCTTGTTCTACCTGCTGTGCTTGCTGCTTGCTATTCCAAGTCCAGCTCCCCTGCGGAGCAGTGAATGCAGGTTTCAGAATTTTCGCAGGCTTATGAGAAGTGTGATTAAAGGTACTTTTTTTTTGCAATTTGTGAAAACGTACGACAGCTTCAAATTGGATTTCAGGTACTTCCAGATGGCATGTTTACCTTGTGATAGGAGTGGTCTTCAGGAAGCAAACCTGATTTCTGTACAGCTTTGGCCCAGTTCACTTTACTTATGCCAACAGAAGGGGAAGAATGCAACCTACATGCCGGACTGATTGTATTGAGCAAGTACTAGGCACGTAAAGCTACGACATCAGGCCAGGAAACAATGGCCCTACTCATTACAGGCTGCAATCCTATACACACTTTCCTAGTGGTAAGCTCCATTGAGTATAATAGGAAAGGCATCCATAGGATTGTGCTGACTGTATGAAATTGACTTTTCTGAAACTGAGAAGTCTTTCAGTCTTCATCATTTCACTTTTTCTGATATCCTTTTGGGGTAAAGACTGTGATCCCTCCCTATCCTAAACCACTGGCTATACCTCAAAACGGCCACGGTGCCAGAAGATTGGAGGATAGCTAATGTCACGCCTATTTTTAAAAAGGGAAAGAGGGGGGACCCAGGAAACTATAGGCCGGTCAGCCTAACATCCATACCGGGTAAGATGGTGGAATGCCTCATCAAAGATAGGATCTCAAAACACATAGATGAACAGGCCTTGCTGAGGGAGAGTCAGCATGGCTTCTGTAAGGGTAAGTCTTGCCTCACGAACCTTATAGAATTCTTTGAAAAGGTCAATAGGCATGTGGATTTGGGAGAACCCATGGACATTATATATCTGGACTTTCAGAAGGCGTTTGACACGGTCCCTCACCAAAGGCTACTGAAAAAACTCCACAGTCAGGGAATTAGAGGACAGGTCCTCTCATGGCTTGAGAACTGGTTGGAGACCAGGAAGCAGAGAGTGGGTGTCAATGGGCAATTTTCACAATGGAGAGAGGTGAAAAGCGATGTGCCCCAAGGATCTGTCCTGGGACCAGTGCTTTCAACCTCTTCATAAATGACCTGGAGACAGGGTTGAGCAGTGAAGTGGCTAAGTTTGCAGATGACACCAAACTTTTCCGAGTGGTGAAGACCAGACGTGATTGTGAGGAGCTCCAGAAGGATCTCTCCAGACTGGCAGAATGGGCAGCAAAATGGCAGATGCGCTTCAATGTCAGTAAGTGTAAGGTCATGCACATTGGGGCAAAAAATCAAAACTTTAGATACAGGCTGATGGGTTCTGAGCTGTCTGTGACAGATCAGGAGAGAGATGTTGGGGTGGTGGTGGACAGGTCGATGAAAGTGTCGACCCAATGTGCGGTGGCAGTGAAGAAGGCCAATTCTATGCTTGGGATCATTAGGAAGGGTATTGAGAACAAAACAGCTAGTATTATAATGCTGTTGTACAAATCTATGGTAAGGCCACACCTGGAGTATTGTGTCCAGTTCTGGTCGCCGCATCTCAAAAAAGACATAGTAGAAATGGAAAAGGTGCAAAAGAGAGCGACTAAGATGATTACGGGGCTGGGGCACCTTCCTTATGAGGAAAGGCTACGGCGTTTGGGCCTCTTCAGCCTAGAAAAGAGACGCCTGAGGGGAGACATGATTGAGACATACAAAATTATGCAGGGGATGGACAGAGTGGATAGGGAGATGCTCTTTACACTCTCACATAATACCAGAACCAGGGGACATCCACTAAAATTGAGTGTTGGGCAGGTTAGGACAGACAAAAGAAAATATTTCTTTACTCAGAGTGTGGTCGGTCTGTGGAACTCCTTGCCACAGGATGTGGTGCTGGCGTATACCCTAGACGCCTTTAAAAGGGGATTGGACAAGTTTCTGGAGGAAAAATCCATTACAGGGTACAAGCCATGATGTGTATGCGCAACCTCCTGATTTTAGAAATGGGTTATGTCAGAAGGCCAGATGCAAGAGAGGGCACCAGGATGAGGTCTCTTGTTATCTGGTGTGCTCCCTGGGGCATTTGGTGGGCCACTGTGAGATACAGGAAGCTGGACTAGATGGGCCTATGGCCTGATCCAGTGGGGCTGTTCTTATGTACTGCTGTGATATCAGGGGGAAAAGGAGACAATACAAAAAATCCCTGAGTCATCACATGGTTACTGACAAAATGAAGGATTCGTGGCATACGAATGGCTTCAACTGCAAAATGTATTTAAAACATCATATACATAAATATTCCAAATATTAGATATAAGCATAAATCTGTCAAATTGTCATGAAAAATCATGGAATGCAAGGAATAATTGTTGATAAATACAGAATATACAAATAAAATGATCACATATTATATAAAATAAAGTCTATGTTATATAAATAGCAATGAACCCATAATGATTTTGTAAAAGAATGTCATTACACTTGATAGCAATGAAGATAGTGAACTGTTATTCATGAAAATGATGGCAATAACCCTAAAATATCATCATGATATACTCTAAAATTTAACTTCCATTTACCCCAGATAAAAGTGCACACGATTAAATGGGATGCTGAAATCAAATTCAATATAATAATAATAATACTGGTATTTATATACTGCCTTTCTGGTTATCGGATTACTCCTCTGACTTTATTCAAGACGGTTCACATAGGTTCACATATAAACCCACCCCAATTCAACTACATACTCCAGCTACCTGTTTCAAAATTAGAGGTCAGTAATATATTCCAAATAAATCAAACCCAACAGGGCACTGAAATGGTAGTTCAGTGTGTGCCCTAAGAATTCCACTATGTACTCAAAACAGATGTCATCTGTGATCCATTTCAACAACTGCCTTTTTCAGGAGCTTTTCAATGATACATCAAAGAAAAAGGACACAACAATTTCATGCCATAAATCTAGCACGTCAATGTTCACACATAGCAACCCCCCAATGGCTTTTCAGGATATATCATTACAAAAATTCAGTGTTCCTGGATCTCATTCTCCATATTAACTCTCTCCCAGAAATACACGATTGAATGGAAGTGAAATGGAACTTTCATAAAAATTATGTAACAGCGTGAAACAAGAGTCAGTCTTATACTGTTGATAACCAAAGTGCTGGACCTCACCTTTAAAGACCTGAACAGCTTAGAGACCAGGGAATCTATTGGAGCTTTTCATCCCACATGAGCCTGCCCACACATTTAGGGGAAACCCTTATGTATACCCTGACGCATCAGAAATCTGGCTGTTGAGACCTTCTTTGCTACTGTACCTAAGGTCTCAAATGTCTGCCCTAGGAGAGCTCTCTGGATCCATCCATAATGACCTTTTTGCTCTGGTAGGCCTTTGATCTTTTGGATGTTTCACCTGCGTAACTGACTTCCCTGGTTAGCCTGTTGTTCATGCCATTATGTTGTCTTTATTCAGTGCTATGTAAGGGCCCAATCCTATCCAATTTTCCAGCGCTGGTGCTGCTGTGCCAATGGTATTGGGGAGGCAGTCATAGATGTCTCCTCAAGGTATGGGAACATACCTTGGGATGACTGCGGGGCCAGCATCAAGGTGGGCCTCCAGGGTCCCCCCCGAGTGGTCCAGTCCAACCACCCGCAATGATCTCCTCCCATGGAGGATTCCCCCCTTCTTATGCAGGCACCTGACCTTGTTAATACTTCATCAGTTTCAGAGGATATCTAGAGGCACAGAGGGAGCCCCTGGCCATCTCTGATTGCTTACAGCCTGCGCTCCATCTATATGGGAGCCGCTTCAAAAGCTGCCAGGCCAGGCTTCAGCACCCATGGAATTGAGAGGAGTGGATGTGGACACTCTGGCACATTTAATACTGCCTGCCTACCGGGTGCACTTCCCCAACTCCAGCGTGGGTGGCGGTGTTCTGTCTACAATGCGCTCATCAGGAGTACTGCCCCTACTCCTTTAAGAAAATTGGGGTGTTCCGGTGCCGACCCATCTAGTGGACATAATGCCCCTAGGCCTTTGGGAGAGGGGAAGAGGTTCTGTTAACACCCCGTGTAGCCGCTTCTCCTTAGAGAAGGGTGATGTTCTATTACCAACCCACTTAAGGGGTGCACTGTCCCAGCTCCTGGGGGAGAGGCGATGCTTGGTTACAAACCCATTTACAGATTTTTAGCCCCTTCTTCTTTGAGAGGGGGACATTCTATTAGCAACCATTTAATGGGTGCTGCCCCTCCTCTTGGGAGAGGGGCAATGTTCAGTTACCACCCCGCTTGACGGGACCATGGTCCTTCTCCTCAAGAGAGAAGATTTTCTGTTAATAGCCTGCTTAACAGGTGCTCGGCCCCCACTGCTTTAAGGGTGATGTTTTACCAACCCACTTAATGGGTGTGCTACCCCTGCCCCAGTGGGAGAGGGGTGACGTTATGTCAACAACCCGCTAGCGGGTATGCTGCCCCAGTTCCTTGAGAGAGGGGTGAGGTTACCAACCTGCTTAACAGGCAGCCCCTATTCCTTGGTAGAGAGGGGTGATGCCACCAGATCACTTAACAGGTGAGTGGTCCCTGCTCTGGTGTGGGAGGAGTGATGTCCAATTGACAACCTGCTTAGCTACCCCTACTCCTTTAAGAGAGGGGTAATGTCTTCCAACCTGCTTAACAGGCATGTTGCCGCTATGCCCGGTTAAGGCGCTGCAGGAGTAGGTAGCACATTCGGGGGCGTGAGCAGGAGCCCTGTTCCAGCACGCCGATGGCTCCCCGCTGACTTTTTTCCAGTTCAGGGTGGTCTTTTTTGCGTGCCCTCATAGCCCTGAGGTTGCACCCAAAGGAGTATAGCCTTCATTCCCTGCGTATCGGAGTGACTTCCGCAGCCGCGGCATGGGCCTGTCTGGGGGCGACATTCAGCGGATCGGACGTTGAAGTTCTGCAGCGTATAGGTACTACGTTTGGATTTTTTAGAGGCAGGCTCCTTTATCGGCATCCCCCTATAGGGGAGGCACTGCAAAGGGCAGGGGTTATGGCAATAACTTCTCTTTCTCGTTCTGCAGGATGTGGTGAGAAGCTGGTTCGGGTACTGTTCTGCATTCATTCCATGGTAGTTTGGGCCTGGAAGTGGGCGGCCACGAGGCAATTTGGAATGCAGCTCGGGCTCAGCCCCGCCATACAAGTTGGCTGACTGGCCAAGCAGGGGACACGGTGGGGCCAGCTGCTGCCCGCAATGGTGGAGTAATTGAAGGGGAACTTGTCGCCTGACATATTGGTGATCCACCAGCATGAAAATGATCTATGTGGGATGTCCGGGCTGCTGCTCAGGCCCAGAGCAGGCGAGAAGCTCGCCACCCTTCAGGGTTGGCTGCCTGGCATCACAGTGGTCTGGTCGGACTTCCTACAGCAGCAGGCAGGCAGTTGGTGTGGTGCCAACCACTGTGCTAAGGTGGAGAGGATGAGAAGGACGGTTGCCAAAGAGATTGGCCAGTTTGTGGCATGGACTGGTGGACAGGTCATTGTGCATAGCCATTGCCTTCTCGATGCCTGCTCTCTACAGATGAGATGGGGGCACTGTTCCTCTACAGAGGAACAGGGGGCGGACATCTTTATGAGAGACCTGCAGGATGGCCTTAAGGCGCTTCTCCCCCTGTTTGGGAGTGGGGCAGGTCAAGCGCTAGACTGACCCCTCCTTGTGGCAGGTGGTGCAGTAGAGGCATGCTTGGGACTGCGGAGTGCACCTTCAGACAGCATAGGCAGGGCAGAACCCAATAGCAGTCCTCAGTGGCTCAGCAGCATGAGGACATTGACTGGGGCCTTGGCTGGGACCGCGGGGGTCCTCCTCAGAGGCTCAGCGGCTGGAGGCAGCACAGCCCACGGTCTGGCTGCCTTCCCCTTATGGGACAGACCTGCGTCGCCCAAGAATGGGGTGCAGCGAGTCAGGTGTGCATCCTGCCTGGGGGACAGAGTTGGTTCTGGGGCTGCCCAGTGGTCCCGCCTCTGCACCACACAGGGGTGTCGCTGCCCCTGCAGCTACAGGTCTCAGCCTCCTTTTCTGTATTAAAATGCTAATAAAGTGGTCCTTTCTCTAGTCTGGAGTGTTCATTGGACTGTGCCCAGACAATGACAGTGCCCAGAGGCAGAACATAAGATTTGCATGTATAAGGTTCAGTCTCTGCTATCTCCAATTAAGTAAAGGATCTCAAGTAGCAGGGCTTAGAAACAGCTCTGTGTAGGTCTGCCTGTCAGTGTAGATAGTACTCTGGTGGACCAACTAGATGAAGAGATGGTGTGTTTCATTATAAGGTTGCTTTATAGGTCCCAATATGAATGAATGACAAGTTTTGCCACAGTACCACTCAAATTCCCTTATGGGGGATATATTAAAGGGTATATTCAGAGCATCACATGAACGTAGGTTAAAACTGTCCTTAGTCAAGGGGATGTCAGTTTGAAAGGGCAGCTTTTGTCCCCCCCCACAGTTGGTTCTCAGATTGCAGCCTTTGTACCTCTCCCCGTGTTATTCAATGTGAGCTGTTCAAAACCAACCCTGGGCACAGCTCACCCTCTTGGGGTTCTGTGACATGTATACTCACAACTGAGTAGCGTACATTTTGTTTGTGTTCTTTACTTCTGAGCTGCTTTGAGTGTTAATGAAAAACAGAAACTAAATTGTGAAAATAAATAAAAGCACCCAAACATACACATGCCTGGCAAGCAGTAGTGCAAGTTCTTGCATAACTGCACCAAAGCATGGAGACATAATGGACATGGAGACATGAGTAGAAGTTGAAGAAGTTTTTGCTCAATGAGACTGAGAACCTGAGTTGCTACTCAGGATGTTCACAATTTAGATGATCTCTTCAAAAAATGGTAGAGCAACTTAAAGTGCATTTAGAGCAGTGGATTTCTTTGGAATGCACATTGCATTGGGAGATTCCTATAAATTATGTCCTCAAATAGAGGAAGTATAATAAATTTATAGAGGTACCACCATTTCATCACTCTGTTAATCCTGTTCTACTCCAACAATAAATCAGACCCAGTGGTGTAAAATTGGATGACATTTACAGTCCTGGAACACCATTAAACTTAGTTTTGCAATCTTGGAATTAAAGGTATGTCACTTGTGCTATCTTACAACAGCTAACTTGGAAAAAAAATCTAATAACTTTATAGTGAGATTTTTGTAGTCCTATCGTATGGGAGCAGCGCTTCTTCTGTGTTGCTACATTTATTGCTATAGTTTTATTGCTTTTATGACCATCTGGTTTCCATAGACTTACTACCTTCTTATGATACGGGGGCATCATAAGAAGACTCCTGGCATAAGGAGTGCAGGATGGCTTATACTGGAATGTCTCTGTGAATTTTGGAAATGTCAGTTATCTGATCTTGTTTTCAGGGAGACTCTTGATGCATTAGCAATTTGCCATTCTTCTGGTTTTGATTTCCCAGCTTTGTTCAGGTACCCACATAGGTACAGTCTGCAACAATGTTCTGTCTGCATTTGCTTTATATAAATTGCCAGTGCTCAGGAGCATGTGTGCACATTGATTAAAGCACTATTGAAAAAGAAATATTGATACAATGGTATCCTGATATCAAAACTGGTAGATAGACCAGTGCAAACTTACACTCCATGTCTGCATATCTCTGGGTTATGGCCCAATCCTATGCTTACCTAACACTGCCAGAACTCGCATTTCAGTAGTGTTTGGCACTTTACAATGGTTGCAAATGCGACCTGTCATTGGTTGGAGCTGGGCTGCCGCTGCAAGCATCATCATCATCCCAAGAGCAGTCCCTGGACATGTCCCAGAACCCGTCAGCGAGGTGGGAGGAGATGGGGGTGCTTAGCCTTCTCTTGTGGCAACCTGGCTTTTCTGCAAAGCATCTGGTCTGGGACAAGTCTTGTTGTTGGGTAAAGCTGTTCCTGTCCTGTTTTGTTTAATAGCTGTTTAAGGTGATACTCTACATCTGGAGCAGACCATCACAGGGAAAGGAGCAGGGGTGCTCCACACTTGCATAGTGCTGTGAGTGTGACGGAAATGGCAAAATCAACTATATGCAATGTAAGCTTCTGCTTGTAGTTAGTCCAATCTTCCATAGAAGGCAGCCTGGGTATACTAAGAGAGTACCCCTTTAAGTATATATAGAGAGATTTTGTGCTTGGGGAGTGGTAGTGGCTGTGCCAGTCTCTACATGGAATTCTTTCTCCTAATTAGTTAATTGGCCAAGGACACCTTGGATTACATGATGAGCTGCACCTGTGAGTCAGGAGGGAGGGGGCAAGACACCATGAGTAAGTGGCCTCCACTCATATAGCCTACTGGAAGGTTTGGCAGGTTCCAACTTCTGATTGGTTGGGGGGTGGGAGTCAGGTATAAATATCAACCATTTTACCAGGCATCTCTTTCCCACCTCCTGGATGTTAGCCTGCCTGCTCTCAAACTTGGACAGTCCTTTTGCCACTGCTTATCACTGAGGACATTAGGCTTTACTGACTGCAGCAGTGAGCTGATAAGATCAATCCAGGAGAAGTGAGTTTCACTTGGTGAGAGATATTTCAAGTAGGATATAGCTTTTATTATTTTGTATGTTGCTGCATAATGTCTGTGCTATACTTTTCTTAATCTTTCTTAGTGTCTGTCCTTCCTTTTTTTTATAACCACCTTAATTCTAGAATAAAGCACTTACTTCTAAAGGTGTGTCTTATTGAACATACTGGGGGATTTGTGGGTGTAGCTGAAACAAGACCTGGCCGCTTAGCCACTACCAAAGCTACCATAATCTTGTTTAGGCCCTGTGCCCTGAGGCAGAAACCAGAGCTGAGCCCAATGCAAGGTCAAGAATTGGGCTCGGCATTCATTCAAAGCTGCTATAGCAGTTTCTCCACATATGTGTACTTTAACATTGGGAAATTCCCATTTGACTCATGGAGGTTCAAATCCATGGGTTGAACTGGTGTTAAAATACAGCCTAGCTGCTGTCAGGGTTGATTAGTTTATGGTCCTGATTAGTGGTAGCTTGTTACAATGGGTGTAGAATGTCTGAACTGGGCTTCATTGTACAGTAGTATATTTTATGCTTTTATCAATGGTTAGGATGTCAGTGTTATCATGTTGCTATGTTGATCTGTTATAAGCTATTGACTGTTTTATTTTGCAACATAATGATTTATTATTTCATTATTGTGCCATAATCTATAGGAAATGCATGAGTATATACTACTACTACTACAATATTTAAACATTGTGTTTTACGTGGAAAGATAACTCCAACATGGCCAAAAGTACAAATTCATTCTCCAGCTACTCATGACTATACCAGATCCCTAAGTGTGAATGAGATGAAGGCAGTTTACTTTGGTTGTAAGGTCAACATGTAAGAGGTTCAGTTGTCATCTAGTCCTTGATGATGACTCAGCAAAGCACTCACTGTGTACCGCCTCCGAATATGGCCTCACTCTTTTCACACTTTCCAGGAAAAAATGATTAAAGAGGGCGCACACATACCATGGCAAAGGAATGTTTCATGGTTGAAAGGTTAATTCTGTATTTGATTTGTTTCAGAAGTATTGGAAATTTAAGGGGGAAGGATGAACTCGGTGAAGGATTAGTGGGGCTTCTGCTCTCCAAAGAGAATGATTACCAAGATAGATATTTATGCTTAAGAAAAAGGGAAAAAAAGAGTATAGTTGTATCTGAAAATTTATCTGTTTGATTTTCTTGTAATCTTCTTTCTGCTGCAACATCATTTTGTAAATTGTCTGCTTCAGACATGGTATACCTCAATCTGTACTCTCGCCCAGTCCATCCTCTTTCATTATTGAAGATTAATAGGATAAAAAATTTTTTTTTTTGGGGGGGGGGTGTGCCAAGAGAGGAACAGAACAGATAGAAACTGACTGCAGAATGTAGAATCCTCTGTGCTGAATGTTAAGGGACAGAGAAGTGACTCAACAACCTTGAAAGAGAGCAAATCCCAATTTAAATTCATTACATTTAAATTAAATTTAAAGTCCATGTAAATGATTGACTTAGTTAAAGATATTGAGGGTGGAGGAAGAGCACAAGAGTGGCATACAATGTAGGTGTTCAGAATTCACAGGCAAAATCTTTCTGCCCTTACACTAGATTAGAAAAACATACTCGGGACACCTCTTACAAAGAGCATAATTACGGTCACTTCAAATGTTACAATATTCCTACCTGGAAAACATGCTCATGTAGGAAATAACATGCAATCCAGATCATAATGTGAGATTATTACACATGGGGGCAGGGTTAATGCACATACATACAGGTGTGTTGGCAACAAATTTACCCTAATGTGTAATCTGAGGCCATTTGGAAGCTTCTATCCTGGACTGGTTCAGGCACTCCTTTGTGAAGCTCCTACACTACTTTCTTCATAGACAGCCCATAGTGGTTGTATGAAGGCTACCCTGAAATTAGCAATCAATCTCATGAATGAGCATTTTTTGGATCCAAAATAATTTAAACTAGAGATCCCTGTGTTGTTAGTGGTTCTTCAGAGGGGAATGAAACTAGCAATGTTCAAAGCTGCGGCACCCAGTTTCAGTAATGCTGGGACTAGTTCATAGGAGCCTCTCCAACCCCTGGGTGTACTGAAGTCTCCAGCAACATTCACACATGTTCTAAATAACAGCCTGAGCACAGCTGGTTCAGACAGGAATCCTTCAACTATGCACAGCATCCTCCACCTCTGGTGACAGTTCTAACAGTAGCTACATTTCAACCTTCTCAAGACTATTTTCACTATTGCTGATCAGAGAGCAGAGAGTGGGTGTCAATGGGCAATTTTCACAATGGAGAGAGGTGAAAAGCGGTGTGCCCCAAGGATCTGTCCTGGGACCGGTGCTTTTCAACCTCTTCATAAATGACCTGGAGACAGGGTTGAGCAGTGAAGTGGCTAAGTTTGCAGATGACACCAAACTTTTCCGAGTGGTAAAGACCAGAAGTGATTGTGAGGAGCTCCAGAAGGATCTCTCCAGACTGGCAGAATGGGCAGCAAAATGGCAGATGCGCTTCAATGTCGGTAAGTGTAAAGTCATGCACATTGGGGCAAAAAATCAAAACTTTAGATATAGGCTGATGGGTTCTGAGCTGTCTGTGACAGATCAGGAGAGAGATCTTGGGGTGGTGGTGGACAGGTCGATGAAAGTGTCGACCCAATGTGCGGTGGCAGTGAAGAAGGCCAATTCTATGCTTGGGATCATTAGGAAGGGTATTGAGAACAAAACGGTTAGTATTATAATGCCGTTGTACAAATCTATGGTAAGGCCACACCTGGAGTATTGTGTCCAGTTCTGGTCGCCGCATCTCAAAAAAGACATAGTGGAAATGGAAAAGGTGCAAAAGCGAGCAACTAAGATGATTACGGGGCTGGGGCGCCTTCCTTATGAGGAAAGGCTACGGCGTTTGGGCCTCTTCAGCCTAGAAAAGAGACGCTTGAGGGGGGACATGATTGAGACATACAAAATTATGCAGGGGATGGACAGAGTGGATAGGGAGATGCTCTTTACACTCTCACATAATACCAGAACCAGGGGACATCCACTAAAATTGAGTGTTGGGCGGGTTAGGACAGACAAAAGAAAATATTTCTTTACTCAGCGTGTGGTCGGTCTGTGGAACTCCTTGCCACAGGATGTGGTGCTGGCGTCTAGCCTAGACGCCTTTAAAAGGGGATTGGACGAGTTTCTGGAGGAAAAATCCATTATGGGGTACAAGCCATGATGTGTATGCGCAACCTCCTGATTTTAGAAATGGGTTAAGTCAGTATGCCAGATGTAGGGAAGAGCACCAGGATGAGGTCTCTTGTTATCTGGTGTGCTCCCTGGGGCATTTGGTGGGCCGCTGTGAGATACAGGAAGCTGGACTAGATGGGCCTATGGCCTGATCCAGTGGGGCTGTTCTTATGTTCTTATCTTTTGTCCATCTCCTTTAGCAGCAACACCTGACTTTGGGGCACCATGGATGAAGAGTTGCAGTGGCATCCTTATTCCTCCTTTAGCCTACCCAAAGAAGTTAGACATTGCTGAGGAGGGTAAGGAGGTGAGTGAAGAAAACTGTGGTTCTGAGAGGGCTAGAATTGAGCTCTAGATGGCTGTGGCTGCTGTCAAGGGTTGCTACTGCCTGCTTTTAGTTGCTTGCACCAGCTACTGTTGCTGAAGTCTTCAGGACATGCTGGAGCTGGTTCACAGGCTCCTGTGTGAACCAGCCTTACATTAGCTTGTTAACCAGAGAATATATGACCAAGGCCACCACTGGATCAATAATCAATACGTCTGCTGAATGTGTTCTGCATCAGAAATTATCTGTACTAGAAGAACTCCTGTTTAAAAGAACAGCTTATTTTTTGTTTACTCAATGCTTCCTGTTGTAGCTGCTATAGTTTCAATCCACTTTGAGAGAAAGCTTCTTAAAATGCCTACTTCGGCACCTGTCAATGCCAGCAGTACTAGATCACAGCCAATAAGTCTGTACTAACTCTTGCAAGCAATGCTGTAATTTGTTGGAGATGAAGATAGTGGAAGGTACTGCAAACATTCCCACTATGACTCATCCATTTCCAACTGGCTGGTAGCAGGGGGTCAGTTAGAAAATTTTGTTTACTTGTTTCTAGTACATTGAATCAAAATTGCAACCTTGCTGTTAAACAGCTGTTTTTTTAAAAGCATTTCTTTCCCTTCTCTCACCTGGTGGGTGGGAAATGAGTGTGTTTACTTATCAAAAAGAACCTGGATAGCATGATTCAAGGTGGACATGCAAAGTAAATGATTCCCAATGAATTAAATTTGAGCTGGCTGGGAAACTAACAGCAGGATTCAATGCATGTCTTCTCAGAAGTAAGCTCTACTGAATTCAGTGGGACTTATTCCCAAGTAAGTGTGTATAGGATTGTGATCTTAAGCACCCACATAAACAAAGAAATACAGGTGCCCCCCATCCTTGCTTAAATGCTGTAAACAAAAATGAAGGTATTGTAATGGGCTGGGGGGGGAGAGAGAGATCCACAGATAAGCGAGGGCCCAATCCAGACAAATGCATGCAGGCTCACTGCTGGTGCGCACTGTTGCAAATATGCTGCAAGGCACATCTGCAACCATTAGTGTGGGTCCAGCATGGGTTGGAGCTGATTGGAGGACTGGTTGGAGGCCAACGGACAGCCACTTGGCACTTCAAATGGAACACCAGGCAGCAGAGAGGTGGGTGGGGAAATGGGGGTAGGCAGGGAGAGGTATTTCAGGGTGGGGGGAGGCGGGGAGGAGATGTGATGGGGAAGGGAGGAGGGTGGAACTGGTGGAGCTCTGCTCCCCCAGATCCAGAGCCCCGTGTTGGCCCTCACAGTCTGACACGGGGTGTCTTTCCTCTGCACCAGCTAAAGAGCCACCACAGAGTCAAGCAGCCCAATTGTGGGGCTACTTACCCTGCACATGCCTGATCTTGGTAGCTAAGCAGGGTCAGGCCTGGTTAGTACTTGGATGGGAGACCACCTGGGAATACTGGGTGCTGTAGGCTTATACCATAGTCTTTCAAGACTGAAGGTTGCCAACCATTTTCCTTATCCAGGAGAAGAGGATGAATGTTCCCTTCCCCCAAGGAGCTGCAAGCAGCTGCCTGGTGCACTCAGTATGCTTGCCTGCCGGGGCAGCTCAGAATTGAGCTGTGAATCTGCAGATATCAGATCCACAGATATGGGGGATGCCTGTATCTTCTTTTGACAATGGTCTCAATTTCAAGGCTAGCTTTGAAGGCAGCATTTCCTACAAGCTACATTACCTAGATAGGATGCTCATAAGTGTGGGCAGCCATTTGCAAAGCAGCAGTGATAGCTTTGCTCATTATATGGCATAAAATCCCTTTTCTCCAGCATATAAGGGCGACTCTGCGTTATGCCAATGTTCTTTCATGAGTGAAAGCGGCAGCCCCCGCAAATCCAGCACTAGGAGAGACCAGTTTGGATAATATCTCTAGAACCCAATGGAGAGGAAATCTTTATAAATAAAATTATTGCTTCATCTCTTCTTATTGCTCAGATGTTTTTTTAAAAAATATTAAGCTGTAAGTGTAAGTTAATATTTAATGGAAAGAAAATGAGTAAGAGACTCCTGAAGGGTCCGATTTTGGTTTCACTTTCATCAGAAAGTTATGAATACTTGAAGATGGAAATTGTTTATAACATCAGTATATTTGCAGAGCTGAAAGCCCTTCATATCCAATTATCAACCCATCAGGCTTTGCTGCTTCGTGTGATTGGCAGAATCATCTCTATTCGTGGAGCTGAAGTCTCCTGCAGCCAGCATTTGGGCAGGTATGTCTGGCATGGTAGCAAGGAGAAAGGGATACCATGGTGTAGTTGTTCATGCTTTATGTACCTACAGCCCTGTGTTAAATGTGGGGCTGCCTTTGAGGATCATCCAAAGACTATGGATAGCACCAATGCAGCCACAAGAATGTTAAGAAAGGCAGGCTGTTACACCATATTATGCTGGTATTGTTTCAGCACCACTCATTGCCCCTTTGCTTCTGGGTGAAATTCTTGACCTTTAAAGTGTTAAACAACTTGGAATTGTTGTACTGGATGGACTGCCTTTCCCCATATGAATCTGCTTGTATGATAAAGTCTGCTGGGAGGGAGAGAGGACTCACAGGAGGACTTTCTCAGTGGTGGCCATTCTCCATGAATCTTGCTTCCTTGGAGGTTTATTGTGCTCCCTCCCTCTTTTAATTTCATTGCTCTCTCAAGACTTACTGTGGCTGCAGTCCTATACACACTTGCATAGGAATGAGTTCCATTAAAGTCAATGAGGCTTACTTCTGAGGAGGCATGCCTAAGATTGCACCCTTATTCACGTAGGCTTTTCTGGAGCATGTTTAGATTTTGGTTTTGCTCTCACTCCTCTGGGTTGTGTTCATTATATTATGTTTCATGACTGTTTTTATTGGTAAATATCTTAAAATTCCATAAGGTATGTTAGCAACTTAGAGTCATTTTGAGAATGAAGTACGATATAAGACTTAAAATAAATAATAATACATAATCTACTACCACACCGTCAGGATTTTGACAATTGACAAGGTACACCATGCTGCCAGTGGGGGGCTCACATCCCCCACTGACCCTACTAATAAATGACTTTCCCTCAAATTCCTGTGGCATGGCTCACCTGTGAACCATTTGCTGCACACTAATGTGCCACAGCACAGTGGCTGGGCAAAACTTTTCACAGTGGAAGCTTGCGGCTCTGCTAATTCCCAATATTAATATTTTGTGGTGTTATGTATTTCCTCCATAGTATATAGATGCATGGGGATAAAGACTACGGGCTTAGATGCATTAGTAGTCATCTTGGACACTTGTTCCTCTCATGTTCCTGCTGAGCTCTTTGTAACCTTCAGAGATACTTCTCCAAACACCAAACTTATACCTTCACCAGCTAAATAGCAGGTCTTCATATACATTCACCAGCTATAGAGCAGCACATTTCTAGCAAATACTACTGTGTTGCCTCAAATAACCTTTATAGATGCATATTTTGACTCTGTGGCCTGATTCAAACACTTACATGATCATGGTGGAGGAGTAGGTTGCACCATTGTGTAACTACTTGGACGCATGAATAAACCATCACAGATAAAACACGACAGACTGACCTCTCATATCACCTCTGTGACAAGCACACACATTCAGCTGCATGTCATCAAGAGACGAGATATCAAGTCATGTACGTGCATGTGTGGACCAACCACTACACAAGATTGTTTCTCACTATCTATTCCCTTTTGGTAGAAAGGGTGTTCTAATGACCTACTTCAGAAGGTCATTGTAAAAGACAAATGTCAAAATAACTGAAAAGAACTTCCCATCATAGAAAGTACCATGTAAATGGAAACAGAATTCTATGAAAACTGTCATTTGGACCACCACTGAGCTATATGAAATACAGGTGTGCACTACTTAAGGACAGGGATATGTTCTCCTATCCCTGTTATGCGATTAGGTCATTAAGTGAACATTTTGGTTGTGTAAACAGACACTCCCTGCCAGATACTAGCTGGCTGCACAGGCTACTGGAGAAAGAGTTCCTCTTCTTTGCATTAAGAGCCTCTGTTGTGTAAACAGACACTCTGCTGTAAGCTATGGGAGATGTGATTGCTTCATTGAAAGCATCTTTATTGTACTTTGACCACCGTCATATATGCAGTCCATCATTAAGTGAATGGTTGTTAAGCGGCGTACACCTGTACCTGCATAAAACTAGTTTGAGATGAAAAATCAGTCCTCCCAAGCTTTCCTTTCTCTCCTGACCCCCAAGTGCTCCTCATCAGAAACTAAAAGCTAAGCGGATGAGTCAATAACATACTTGTAAGGTATCAATCTGCTTTAGGCGCTGAGATATCTAAGCTTACAGCTTAAATTATGGTCACAAAAAGAAAACAACTATTAGCAGAAGCAACAAGCTAGAAATACTTACTTGAAAAATGCACCTGCCCTATCTGAGGATAAGGTCAGAACATGACATTGCTATTTAGGGGCAAATTCAGATATGTGGAGTCAGTTCATAGCATGCAGTGTGGGGGGAGGGGAGCCCAGATGGCCAGCAAGAGGTAAGAAGAGTATCTTTTACTTACTTCCTGACTGGCCTCCTGGTTGCCAATGGATTTCCTTGGATGCACACCATTATATTACTGGCTTAAGTCCGAGAATAGGAAGTGGGCAGGTTCCGCTTAAAAAATGGGGACAGGATCCCAGCACATGCTTTTGCCACCAAGATCCACACCTCCAGCTCCCAAACTGCCCTCCCCACTCTGAACTTCCCCTGAATTGCCCAGCACCTGCCACCACCTTATCCACTCTGGTGCAGCTGGGTCTGTCAATAGGAGATATGAAGAACTTCCAGCTGTTTGCACTAGTAGCTCTGACACACTTGGCAGTGGAGGAAAGTGGTGTATAGCAGGCAGACATTTATGGTATTGCTGCAACCTTTATGACAGCAGATCAAGAGATTCGCTGGTGTAAAGACAGCACAGGATTGGGCTGTAAAAGTATCAATGGTCTGATTCCGTTTACAGAAACTTCCACTGTTCAATTACACCAAAATTAAAATTCGAAGTACATTTGGGTGAGAGGGCTGTATTCTTGTCTTTGTTTAGAGAAACAAAAAGAGTTTTAATAAGACTACAGAAATTACTTGTGGGAGAAGGTGGCATCCACACATCCCCAAATTAGTACAGTATTTTGCCTATAGCAAAATTAAAAGTGAATTTAGAGCACCTCCCCTTCAGGCCAGACAGCTGAGGAATTTCAATGGAGGGCAAAGCAGTTTCACTAAGACTAGGAACATTTCTCAGGTGGCGGGACTTTGCACACCCTGCTTGCTCGGGTATCTGTCCATACTTAGAAAAATCTTGATTTAGTGGGAAAATATTGGAAAGAACTCATTCAGACACACATTATTTGTCTCCATTAATGGAAAAATGCAGTAAAAATTAAGCGTGAAGAATGAGAACATTGGAAGATGTAACAGCCTGCACCGACTAGCCACTAAAATTCACGGCCCCACATGATGGGTAACTAATCACAGCAGGCAGGCATTCCGCTTGCACTTTCAGTATTAATAACATTTTTCTTCTGACTCATCATTAAGCCAGAGCAGATTTATCGGCCATCAATGCTGGCTTCCCCCATGCTGCCAACATCACTGAGCACATCACCTATCGGCCAGCTGTTTGCCATGACATTTACCAGCAGGATTGCTCTGGGAGGATAAACTTTAACATTAAAAACTAAAATCCACTTGATTCAAATGCAACTCATTTCTTTACTCTAAGTTTCACAAATGCTTTCATGTTATATTGATTCTTCGCATTGTCTGTGAATCCAAATTCTCCCATTTTGCACACCAAACACTCATCCTAGCCCTAGTAAGGCACCTGGCTGGAACCTTTGGTCTGTGGCTCTTGATGATTCCAATTGTCATTCTTCCATTTTCATTTCAATTGTTATTCTTCCTGTTTAGAGCTCCTCAGGTTTCCTTTCCATGCTTCTGTGATTTGTCTACCATCCATCTACATGTATCTTTGTTCCTTTGTTACTTAGACCTTGTGTTCAGGCCCTGTTTAAATGGGGCTTCAGACCCTATGCATATAGGGTCTAGTCATATAGCCCAACACTATGTTAATGTGACTTAACTCACATGTTAAACACTGAAAATGTAGCAGTTTCACTGAAAGGTTTCCATTGGGGTCATAGATCACAATTATTGTGTAAATGCCAGGATGGTGTAGCAATTCAGGAGATGGACTTGGACATGGAAGATCCAGAGTCAACTTCCTGCTTGGCCATGAAACTTCCTGGTTGACCTTGGGCGAGTTACTAACTCTCAGCCTGGCATACCTCACAGGATTGTTGTAGAGTCAAAAGGAGAGGGACTATGTACACCACACTGAGTTCCTTGGAGGAAGGGTGGCATAAAAATATAGAAAATAAATAAATGCAGCACATACAGGGGCCAGTGGATGTTAAAGATCCCTTTAAACATGTTACCAGCCAGAGTGCAACCTTGCAGGGGTAACTACTCTTGTCCAGATATACATAGCATCTTTTTTAAACTGGACCTCGGGCTCTAATTTCCACTATAGTAATTTTATGTCCACAGTGATTTCAAATGTGGCACCATAGCTTTCCAGTACTGTGTGTTCACCTAATTTGTCCCTTAACTTATCTGAATTCTCATTTAAGTGGTTATTTACCAAATGTTTTAAACTAATCTTTCCAACTATGACACTGAGCAGGTGTGGCAAAGCCTAGCAAGGGTCATAGGACACTGGTAGCACCTTTGCCACTGATAACCACCCCCGCCCATCCCAGCATGCTTTCCAGCAGCTCTGATACCTGCCCAGATCTTTCCCCTCTCTGTTCCATTACTCCTCCTTCCCACCCACTGCTGGCATCACTCCTCCTTCTCAGCAGCTGCTTGGTAGCATGTGACAGTGCAAGTTCTGGCAGCGCAGATGGGAGATAGGATTGGGCAGTGGGTTTGATAGTCATGCTGGTGGCAGTATACTGACAACACACTCTCAAGTTTTTAAAGTGGTGCACCCAAATCCCTCCTTTCAGCTGCTTTCTGGACACCCATGTGCAAACAGCCTTGCCCCACAGAGTGTTCAGATACCTTAGCACCAAGTCTTAATATTGTTTCTGCAGAAGACAAAATACTATAAAACACCAAGGTTGTAAACAATTAACTAAATTGGAATTGTCACAATAAATGAATAAAGCGCCTTTTGTGATTCATACTCATGGCTCCATTTTTATGCTGTCTCAATTGCTTGCTAGTTCACAAAATTCTCAATGAGTGTCGAAGTCATTCATGCGAATTAGCCACATTCTCTCATATTCATCTTGTGGTAATGACCTTTATTACCCTCTTGCTACAATGCACATGAATAAAGAACGAAGCTCCATTTAAAAAGTGATGCATGCTCCCTTGTCTCCTCTTCTAGAGGAGAGAGACTGACCCAACAGGCCTGTGCTCACCTTTTGGGTTCTTGCCCACTGGTTTCTGCCCCATCCACCATCTTCAATCTGTTCCTCCTACCCTCCCCCCTCCTTACTTCAGCAAGGCTTGCTTTTCTGAAAATGCTGCAAAGCTGATGGTCATTACCCAGTAGATATCAGGAGACACAACGCTGGAGGCAAGTACAAACACCCGTAGCACATACATTTCCAAATGAGCTGCGTTTGCCAAACAAAGCATTGCAGACTCTATACTACAAGGGATGACAATCAGCAAGTACCAGGTTTTGAAATAAGCATGAACATGGAAATAATAAGGGAACAAGAGAGAGGATGTCAAACGGAAATGGCTCTCTGCTTCAAAGCCCTGTGCTAGAATAGAACCAATTTGTGGGGATGAGTTGGGATGATGGCAACTGACAGGATGGCACTTTCTCCATTATGGCATTTATGAGTCGGAGAGTTTTTCAGTGACAGTGACTTTATTAGCTGAATGCTGAGAACCTCAAAATGCAGAAGCACATTAAAAAAAAAAGTTCCCCAGTGGAAGTAGCAGGAAGCAGATGATCAGGGGCTCTCCCCTCCGGTGGCAAGATGAGAGGGAATGGACAGGTGGCTGTGTTTATGTGCTTCCCCCCCCCCCAGGCTGCGCATTGCTCATTTAACACAGAAACTGAGGCTGAACAATCTGCTGAGGCAGGACCGGCTCTAGTTGGGCTTCCTCCAGAGATAAAATACTCCTGATTTAGGGTCAAATTGCCTGTTACAATAAACGTGTTACATGACCTGGTTGGTTTGTAGTTGTCTGTAGTGGTGGGGAGGGGCATAGAACTGAACCATGGTGAGGGCTGGGGGAAGGGGCTTTAGGAGTTGGCCCCAACCATGGTTCCACTCCCAAGCAAACATACCTCCTGAGCCTTCAAGTGAAGCATTTCTTTTTCTATGCATGGGACAGTGCAATCACCCTGTACATGTGCTAAGAACCAGGTACACCACCTTGAACTCCTTGGAAGAAGGGAGCTATTAAAAAGTGTAGAATAAATTGGAAGAGAACTGGAAACCACTTCTAAACCTCCCCAGTCCCACCTCCACTGTAGTCCTATTAAATTTTGTGGCTTTATCAGTTGCTTTTAAAAAAAAAAAAATACTCACCGGGCTACATCATATGTTTAGTGCAATGTGTCATTTGGCTTTCAAAAAGAAAACGGGGATGGAAAATGGGGATTTTGCTGCTCTCACAATATATACAGCCTACATGGTGGATTTTCTGTCCCAATGGTCCTTAGAATAATACAAATTCTATCCATACAGAAAATTGCTCACAAAGATGCAATCTGTGCAAGGGCAAGGGCATAGTAGGAAAATCCTATTTTGAAGCTGAACCTCAAAGTAGCCACACTCAACATGCTGCAAGATGATTTACAAGTGGATACAAAGTGTAAAATGATTTACAAAAGTGATTAGTCTCAGGTCTAATTAATGATTGCAATACAGAAGTCATTTTTTTAAAAAACTGCCCCATGATTTGTCTTACCGACATCCCTTTAATAGCATTGGTATCATCATAATAAAGGAAATTATCATTGATGATGAGATCAAATCTCCTGGGCCGTATATCCCACTAAAAGGTATTTGCACTAAGGTCTGTGGGCAAATGTCTTTGTTAAGTCCAGGGCTCATTAATTAACATCATGATGCACTTTCCTGGGCTTTCCTTTCCCAGCAACACAAAGAACCTAGTCCAGCTAAATCATTTTTCACAATAGTTTATTCAGGCAAAAGAAAAAAAAAAACTTATTGACAGCTAACGAGAACTCAGCTTCAAATCAGAAATCATTCAAAAGGCAGGGCACCATATTGCCTGGGTGCAGAATAACAAAAAAGCACAATCCTAGCTTGCTCTGGAACAAGCAGGTTGAGAAGCCTGCACTGTATCCAGCGCAAGATAGGTGCTAGCAGGACGGCACCTTGGGGTAAGGGGATAATTTTCCCCTTATCTTGTGTCACACCCCAGTCACCCCTGGGGCTAGTTGGATCTGTGCCAGTGAATTTACTGTCACAAATTCAAGCAGCCCATGTAAGGTTGCAGGGTCCAGGAGTGGGGGGTTAGGATTTGGCCTGCGCTGTTGCGGCCAATCCCGCCCCCCCTCCTGTGCCCAGTCCACCTCCTAGTCCACCCTCCCTCACCCAAAATTCTCCCTCCCCACCTCTGTTCCACCCTCCTGCCACCCTCTCCCATTCCCTGAGATGACTGGTGCAAATTTATCCCCTCCAGCCAGGGATCTGAGCCAGCATACCAGTGCAAGTCCTCTCACTGGCCTAGCCAGCTCGAGAGTCGTTGTGAACATGCTTTACAGCACATTTGCTACCCTCTGGCCAGTGCAGGGGGTTTGCACCAGTCCAGGATTGCATTCAAAGACTTTCATAAGTCACATACATGAAAAGAAGTTGTTTTTTTTTGGGGGGGGGGGGGTCTTTGTGATTATTCTTGCCAGTCAAGTTTTCCATAAACATTATTTCTTAGGGGAATAAAATAAACGACGACATACATTTCCATGCATGCAAAAATTACTCTTGCCAATAAGGGTGGGGAGTTATGGTCAACTTTTGTTTAAAACATTAGCAGGTATCTGTATACAAAATGGAAGAGCACACAGCATGAGTACCAGTGGTGATGAAGCATCAGTCTCATTCTAAGCACCAATTCAACCACTCTGTCACTGCGATAGCATCAGTACTGCCATGTGCCCTTGCAGCACTGGTTTTCACACGCTTTCTCATTTGATGGAAAGCATCTCCATGTGCATCACCTCTCTTCTACCCTCCTTTGGACATTGGAGGAGGCAAGAGGGATTCATATTTGAATAAAGTTATGTATTTGAATAGTTCAGGTGGTATTTAAGATCATCACGTAGTTAATATAGCACGTGGACTCACCATGAGGTCGTTTTTTTCTCACATTCCCTCACTATTACCCATGAAAAGAAGATGCAGCTTAAATGGTTATTTTCTGTAGGTGAGGCTCTTCATTCATCAACTTTATATGAAAAAGACACTTACCTAGGAAGAAAGGATGGGGGAGGAGAGAGAGAGAAAAAGAAATGTCAGTGTTTGTGCAGCTTTTAAAAAAAGAAATATTGCTATTTACTGCACAGCTTGGCATATAAACTTTTCCCAACAATTTCTGCAATTATAAATACATAAACATACAAAGCAAGTAATCAACAACTCTTCACAGAGCTCTTAAACCTAGCAATACCCAAATTGTACCTTGCCTTCTCAAAACTAATAAAGAGAATTATTTCTCCCCTAAAGTCTCTGTCTCCAAATGAATATATTTAGTTACTCCTGACTTTTAGCCAGTCTTTGGCTACCCATTGGTTCAACAAATGAATGGTGCTGGGTCTTGGTAGAAAAATCTTTGCTACCCTTAGCAGGTGCCAGATTGGCTCATGGTGTCCATTCTCTTCATTCAAATGAGCATGTCAATGTGTATTTCATTCGTCATCACAACAGCGCTGTGAGGTCAGGCAGTCTGAGAGGTAGCCCAGTCCTGCCTAGTGAATGAGAATCTGATTGTCTTTGTTGATCAAATCTCATACTGAACAAACAAACACGCAACAAACCTCCATGCACATATAAAGCAAACATGATAGTTATTCTAGCCCAGTCATCTCCATGTGTGGGGTGCAATTTTCATATGGAGAGGACAAACATGAGCAAGTATTTTGTGGACTAGAAAAGACAGAAATGTTTAGTACTAAAGTTGGATGCCTGGGAGTTGATTGAATGTGGCCCCTGCCTGCCTTCCATCTGTTTCTTCTGTTTCATCTATTAATCAGAATGGAAAATTCCTTTCTAAATCCCCTCCCTAGCCCTGAGGTGTTCACAGTTATAGACCGAAATGCCTGTTTGATACACCAACTAATTTGTGAGTTTTACCAAGGAACACTTTGCAAAAAAAATACAAGAAACAAAACTAGGAAGAACCTGCAAATGAATTCTTTCTGTGCAACATGTGTGTACAGTCCCATTAGCAGCAGCACAGCGGGCAATCGATTAGGGAGGAAAAAATGGCTTTTTTTATGGTAATGGATTTTGAGACTCCTGGTGATAATTTATTTATTCGGAATTTTTGCAGAGCTGGCTAGCGTGCTGATGAAAGCCTTCAGAAGAGGTTCATTTTAAAATGAGCCCCAATGAAAAAAAAAAAAAGAGTTGTGCTGCTTATTTTGTAGAAATATTGTTATTAAATCATTTGAAATGTATTGATAAAATGTGCTTGAGAACTACACCGCTCTAATTTATAACACAAATTACACTGCTATTGACAAATGGCAATTTAATCTTGCAATTAACTTTAACAATGTGAATTCTTATGCAGGCTTTTTCTTTTTCTTTTTAGGGGAAACAAACAAAAGGGAACTATCCTTGTTATATATGGTAGAAGAGGCAGGCTTCATGCTATGTTCTCCAGCTACTATAATAATACTGATGACCTTGCACTTATTTGGTTCCATACGGAGCCATAGGGAATTTCCATAGGGAAATTAACCTAACCAACCATTTTATGACATTTAACAAAGAATGGAGAAGCTGTCTGCAAACAGACCATTAGCCACAGGTTGGGGTGCGACTACATGACAATGGGTGCAATCGTGCTTTATTTCAAATATACACATGCTGAAATGTAGTACTTCTGCTTAATTACAAACGATGCAACTGTAATAATACTTAGCTCTAGTAGAATGTGCAAAGAGTTCACAAGAAGTCATCCTTACAATAAATCTGTAAGTGCTGTCCCTATATTGCACCTGGGGCCCAAAGCCACCTTGTGAGTTCATGGCAGAGGTGAGAAATTCAAACTAGAAAAGTCCTCATTTGTTGCTCAGGGCCCAATACTATCCAACTTTGAGGAAATGATGCAGCCATAATGAAGCCTAGAGGTAAGGGAACAAACATTTTCTAAACCTTCAAGTCCTTCATGACTGCCCCCCCCCCCCCATGGCGAAGGGAATTCAGATGTTCATGCTGAATTTCTTTTAAGCTGATTTTAATGGGCTCAAAAGAATATTAAGTAATATACCATTGGAGCTTCTGAAGGACAAAACAGTCAAATATGGATGGAATTTTTTGAAAACTGATCTATCAAAGGCACAATCACAGCCTACTTCCTATTACAGGGAAGAAGATTTAGGCTAGACATGAAGAGTAATTTCTTTATTGTAAGAGCTGTCAATTACAGGAACAATATAGTAATTGGATATCCTTCATTGGAGCTTTTCAAGCAGAAGTTGGGCAGTCACCTGTCAGGAATGCTGTAGCCATTGCCTACATTGAACATGATGACCTCCAAGATCCTTCAAGTGCTATGGAATTGTAAACAATCTACGATTCTATGTCTGAAAGAAAATGCTGCTCCTCAAATAAATTCTAGCTAAGGATATGCTAGGCAGGGTGTCTTCTATGTTGAACTAAGTTCTCTTCCACTTGCTAGTCCCTAAAGCTAGGATTTTTCTGGAATTTGGAAAATAGGTTTGGGGGGATTGGTGGTGTAGCTAAGGGGATGCAGGAGGGTAGCAATTGCATTGGGAAAAAGCTTTAGGAGGGCAACAACCTGAGCTTGACACTAGTGGCCAAAATTGTGAAAACCTTGGTATTTTTTGACTAATACCATCATGTTATAAACCATTTGATACAGAATTTAATGCAGAATGCAGTGACACAAACCATGTCAAAATATCTCTATTTTTATCAAAAGTTATATCTCTAATTTATCAAAAGTAACACAACTGCGTTATGTAACGAAACCTGAATTTTCTAACTCAAAACTGACTAATGAGACTGTTTGTTCCAGGAGCCAATTAGGTGTTGTTATGGTATAGCAAGGAACCACTAAGGTTTTAATACTGGGGGGGGAGGGGAGCCGGGGAGCTGCAGAGCAAGTGGGTGAAGAGCTGCTGGGGAAGAAGGTGGATTTCCCCCTATTTTCACTTTTTTAAAAGCCCAGGTGTGAGTCACTTCTGGAGCACCATTTTGAGCTCAGCACTGGACTACACAATCATTAGCTATGCCACTGATCAGAATTTTGGAACATTACTACTGAACAATTGAGGGGGGGGGGAAACCCTTGAGGTTTTTTGAGCTTCAAAGGAATGCTTAAAAAAATTCTAATTCCTACTTTTTTGAGGTTTCCGCATCACAGTTCCTATTTCGCTTCCTCTTAGCTCCCTTCTTCTCTGATCTGCTGTGAATAACCCTGTTTTGTATTGTCCCCCACTTTGTTCCAGTCTTCCAATGTTGCTTTCAGCCTATCTAGTTGAGGCATGTGCACTCAGGTTGAAAAGTAATGAGAATGAAAAGAAAGTGTATCATTTGTTTTCATTCAGCTTGGATTGAAAATGAGGAGAAAATCGAAAGAAATGATCATTCACTCACTTTCTATTTGTTTTCATTCGTTTTCTCATTTTCCATTTTTTTCAATGGGGGACCCACCCAATCATCTGCTGCCTTTAACATTTTTAACATTACCATTTACATCTGAATTGCATTTCATTATCAGACATATTCCCTCAAGACATTATACATCCCTCATGTCATTATATCCCTGAGACATTATATAGTTGAGAGAGAGAGAGAGAGAGAGAGAGAGAGAGAGAGAGAGAGAGAGAGAGTAAAGGGTACTCTTTGGGTCACGGTCCACAATTTTACAGGCAATCTGAAAAGCATATCATTGTTTAAGATTGCCATTGTACTCAATGGAGGACCCAACAGTGTTTCTGCTACTTCTAACTGATCTGTTTTCCATTCTATTGGCATGAAAGGGACAGTTTAGGAACCCTACATCATCCTTTGCAGCTGCTATTGGAAAAAAAACAAAACAAACAAAAAAACTAAGTACATTAAGTACATTAAGGCCAAGCACTTTATTAATGATAGTTGTCATTTGTTCCTCAGTCTACAAGCCATCTAACCAGGACTGCATGAACCCTTCTCTCCAGCATCTATTATATTGTTGAGGCTCCATATAAAGCATTTCCTGTAGTTTGAATAGCATGGATAGGATTGCAACTTCAGTCACTATACTAAACTATACTCTCACACAATAAGAGACTGAAAAGAAGAAAATGATAGGATTGGTGAGAATGTATAAAATCACCCAGTATTGTATTAAAGGCTTCAGAATTCCAGTAATTGAAAGGCTGCCTCATATGTTATTACAGCATTTAGTGCTATGATATCCAGGCACGATAATGTGGCAGGGATTCCATAAAGTCCCCATGATATAGGGGCTCATTATGTGGATTGATCCTATTACATGGAACCTGCCTGGGATGGATTTGCACTGGGTCATAAGGCTACTGGCTCTGGTATGGACAATGACTTTTCCATATGACAATCTGTTCAAGGGAGAATCCCTTGCATATGTTAGAATAATTATGTCACCAAACTAAAATAACTTTAGACATAGATTTCAATAGTACATTCTTGCAAATAATGCATTCAGGATTTTGAAATGAGGTACAGAGGGCATATACCTGATTAAAGACAGCAAAAACTATTGTCACACTTCATCTAGACGCCAGTCATTCTACCACTGTGTTTCCACCATAGAAATTATGTAATGTTCAAATTAGTGTTTGAGTGTCAGTCCTTGACTGGGAAGATTCCAGTAACAGCAACATCCTTAAAATGTAATTTTGCATTTTACAGTGGATTTTAGGCAGCAAACTCTCCTAGAATTAACCTAATAAAACAAGTGTACAGTACTTCATAGGCATAGGAAACTGTTAAGGATCTGACAGTTCTGGGTTCTGTGGACTTCAGAGCTGTTATAATATGCAGTTAATTTTGCAGTACCTTTATATTAAAAAAACAATGAAGGTTTTTGCTTCATGGCAGAGCAGGGATTTGGATGTTCCAGGTCTAAGTCAGACTCCCAAACCACTACTACTGGTTCTCAAACTTTTTAGCACCAGGATACACTTTTTAGAATGACATTCACCAACAGGGCCGAGGAGAGGGGGGTGAAGGGGATAATTTGTACCCAGGCCCAGAGTCAAAAGGGGGGCCCAGCAGCCAAAGGAGGGGGGCCAGAAATTTCCTGGGATCTGACATTTTCCTGTCTGCTGGGGACACTACCATGACTGGGGATGCTAGGAACACTACTGATGCCACATGGGTGGGTAGACCTGGGCTCCAAAGATTTTTCCAGCTGTCTCTACCCTCCCCTCACCCTGCTTCGCCCCTCCCTGCCCCTATTCTGCTTACCCGTCACCACCCTCCCCGACTCTGTTTCACCCCTCCCCCTTTTCAAAGGGGCCCAAAAGAAACTTTGTACCCCCAGATAAAATTCCTCTCAGAGGCCCTGTTCACCACTGGTAGTGATGTAATTAACCTGAAAGTGATGTCATGGTCAAAAACATCATCAAACAGGAAATTATTTAGCATTCCCCATACAACAAAATCAAATCAATCAAGTAAGAAAATTAAAAGTTTACAATAAGTATATGTTTTTAAGTTTTTAAAGAAGAACCCTCCCAAGCAGTTGCTGATCTGTTTTTAAAAAACTCTGCAAACATTCCAAAGGCTGCAATCCTATTCACACTTACCAGGGGTAAGCCCCATGGACTATCATTGTTAAAAGCATATACATAGTAGCCTGTTCAAAGTACAGTTCTGTAACACGTCCCCAAATGCAGTCAAATACCATGGTAGCATCAAGTCTAATATAAATAGATTTATAAATAAAGTACCCGTTGAAATGAATGGGGACATACCTAAAATTGACTCACGGCTCACCTAATGGATCCAGACCCACAGTTTGAGAAACACTGCACTACACCAATCTGGCTCTCTTTTTTAAAAAACTTAATTCAGAATGAATATCAGCTTTTCTGTTTCTGTTTCCAGGATTTCTATTCCAACTCTTGAAACATCAACGAATGCAGAAATTCAGGATAAGTGAGAGTTTCAATAGTTGAGAGCAATAGATTTGCTCCCACTTCAGAATAGTTTGTGAGAATAAGTATGACAAAAGCCTGGAATAAAGATGGTAAAAATTTAGGGGCATACCAGAAGTTCAACTGGCTTCCATCCTTAATGCTAAAGAGTAAGAAATTGCTATCTTCAAGTAACTGAGCAGGCAAATATAAGACCGGAACAAAAAGGAGAGAGAGAGAGAGCGAGAGTAGGATTAAATGCCCATGCATGAACCAAGAGAACTGTGATACAGCCAGACTGTTCACACCAGGAAGCTGACAGGCATATTTGGGGAAATAAACTAGAAGCCACCAAGAGCTAGAGAATAAGGACCCAATCCTATCCTGGGCCAGCACCAGCACTGAGCTCCAGAACCTGCACTGGGTGAATCTGTTGGGGTGGGAGGGGGCATTCCATCTGTCCAGAAGGTGGGTGGGGGGAAGGAACTGGGGTGGGAGGGGGTAGGACCAGGGGAGCCCTGTTCCGCTGTATCCTATCTTCCGTGTTGGGTTGCAAAGCCCTACACAGAGGCTCTCAAGTCTGCACCAGTGAAATAGCCTGCACAGACTTGAAAAGTCCCAATGCATGGGTCTGGGCTTTTCCCAAGGAAAGGAGACATTTCCCCAAGGGGACTTTCTTCCCAGGGATACCTCTTGTGGCCCCAGCAGTGCTACTGGATGCAGTGGTAGCCATTTTGGTGCTGCTGCACCCGGCAGCACTGCTGGGGATAGGATTGGGCTGTAACTCCACCTCTAACAATGAAATTGTGCACAGGGGCATCTTTGTCCTGTCCTGCCCTGCACAAAGCAAGGCAGTGGCACCCTGGTGGGTATCTGGGTTTAACTGGGGGTATTGCTTACCAGCCATTGTACTATTTGCCTTCTTCAAATAGCTTCTTCACTGGAGCTTGTTAGTGATCGCCTCCTACCCCCCAGAACTACTTGGCCTCAGAGTGAAGCCTCCATAAGGTCATGTTTTGGGAACCTTCCACAGTGCACTTGTCAGTTGTAGCCCCTGACTATTTTTTCTGGAGGTTTTCTATTTAGATACTACTGGCCCTGCCCACCTCTGAGCACAGCTTGGTCTTACAGAGTGTGGCTGCAATTGTAATGCAATCAAGATAATGACTTCAAAAAGGAGGGAGGATCATAATCAGCAGAGACAGATGAACTCCCAAGACAAAAGCATTGGTTTCATGCAGATGTCCCTCCTAATGAAGAATGAGGAACTAGCAAAGCAAAAAAGATTATGAGATGGCAGCAGAATGATTTTTAAATGGAACTATTTCGGAGTTTACCATGGGGTGTTAGAGAAAGTGAATGGAAATGCCCCAGACACAGCCTGGATCCAACCAAGCTGCACTTTGTGTGAAAATGGCCATATGTAGCATATATATCTCCCTTATCTGTTCTGCAATTTACAGCCTTAGTAGAAATTGTAGAAGATAATATAAAATATGCAGGAAACATCCCGGACTCCCTCCAGGCACAGGTTGAGCTCAGTGTCTATGAAAATATTATGCAAATACAAAAATGTGTTTTTTTTGGGGGGCGAGCCATTTAACAGGAGCTTTCAGCACCTTGGAAGCCTGCAGAGAAAAAAGAGCAAGTAAAGATAAATGCAATTTATTTACCAGGAAAGTGCAGGCAGCTGATGCAAAGTGCTCATGCTGTGTGGTGGGGAATTTCAAGAGTAACTGAGCAGCACCCATCTTCGCCAAACGCAATCCCACCCACACATTGGCTGATTTGCACTTTGCAACACAGGTTGGAAAGGATTCGTCTGTAACTTTCTGCGGCCATTATGGACATGGGCAGCTAACCCAGAATTTGGCAGTGGATTTCAGGTTCTGTTGGAGTGGTGAGGAGAACTGTACTAAGAAGACAACATTGGACATGGAGGAGCTGTCAAGGCCTTGATGTTTCTATGATGCCACTGGCATATTACAAAGCTTAGAAGTCTCTTAGAACTTTAATTCTAGTTGGCAGCCTTCAGTCTCGAAAGACTATGGTATCGCGCTCTGAAAGGTGGTTCTGGAACAGCGTCTAGTGTGGCTGAAAAGGCCGATTCGGGAGTGACAATCCCTTCCACACTGGGAGAAAGTGTAGTATGTCCCTGGTCTATCTCCCTGGCTATGGGCCTTCCTTCTTTGCCTCTTTGCCTCAGTCTGTTGGCCAAGTGTCTCTTCAGACTGGGAAAGGCCATGCTGCACAGCCTGCCTCCAAGCAGGCCACTCAGAGGCCAGGGTTTTCCACTTGTTGAGGTCCACTCCTAAGGCCTTCAGATCCCTCTTGCAGATGTCCTTGTATCGCAGCTGTGGTCTACCTCTAGGGCGCTTAATTAGACTTTTATTATTGAGATAAAGGCAAAGAGGTTTGACATGAAATCCACAAGGTGCCTGAGGGGGGACATGATTGAGATATACAAAATTATACAGGGGATAGTTAGAGTAGATAACCCTCTCACACAACACCAGAACCAGGGGACATCCACTAAAATTGAGTGTTGGGAGAGTTAGAACAAAAGAAAATTTTTCTTAATCCAGCATGTAATTAGTCTATGGAACTCCTTGCCACAGGGTGTGATGATGACAGCTTAGATGCCTTTAAAAGGGAATTGGACCGATTTATGGAGGAAAAATTCATCACTGGTAACAAGCCATAATGGGTATGTGTAACCTCCTGGTTTTAGAAATAGGCTACCTCAGAATGAGGTACCTCTGCTGAAACAGAGACGCCTGCGTTGGCTCGGTCATGTCGTGAGAATGGATGATGGCCGGATCCCAAAGGATCTTCTCTATGGGGAACTCATGCAAGGAAAGTGCCCTACAGGTAGACCACAGCTACGATACAAGGACATCTGCAAGAGGGATCTGAAGGCCTTAGGAGTGGACCTCAACAAGTGGGAAACCCTGGCCTCTGAGCGGCCCGCTTGGAGGCAGGCTGTGCAGCATGGCCTTTCCCAGTTTGAAGAGACACTTGGCCAATAGTCTGAGGCAAAGAGGCAAAAAAGCAGGCCCATAGCCAGGGAGACACACCAGGGACAGACTGCACTTGTTCCAGGTGTGGAAGGGATTGTCACTCCTGAATTGGCCTTCTCAGCCACACTAGACGCTGTTCCAGAACCACCTTTCAGAGCGCGATACCATAGTCTTTCGAGACTGAAGGTTGCCAACAATCTGCCAACAACCTCAGAATGCCGGGTGCAAGGGAGGGCACCAGGATGCAGGTCTCTTGTTGTCTTGTGTGCTCTCTGAGGCATCTGGTGGGCCACTTTGAGATACAGGAGGCTGGACTAGATGGGCCTAGTGGGGCTCTTCCTATGTTCACAAGCCCTCTGATTTCTGCCAGTCACCAAGTGATGGAGCTGGTGCAGGTCCATGTTGCCTCATAGCATTTGCTGGGGCTTAAGTGACAAATGTCCCCTTACCCCATGGAGACCTCCAGTGGCTGAAAATCCTCTGTGGGATGTAGTAGAAGCTACCCTGGAACTGCTGCATCACTGCACAGAGATTTTTGTAGGATTGGGCTGCCTGTATCTCAATTAAAAAAGATCTTAATCCTTTTAAGATCTTTTAAGTTTTGCTGTTAGTAAAATCAATATTTAAAGGGGTGACAAATGAGCAGCTAATTACTGTACTACAGAGTCGCTTCTATATAAATGGCTTGACATCTAACAAAAATTTTTTCCTAATTGAATAAATTGCTTTATCTCTAGTAATTATTTACTTAAAATACAGTTTGTTGAAAATATCACATTGGTTTCTACAATGACACATGAAGTAAATATGCCATTTGAAAATAATTGTTCAAGTGGCACATTTTACTTAATACTGAGTCATAATTATATGGAACTTCCTTGCCACAGAGACCCCAAAGGATCTTGCGACCTTTTAAACAAAACCATTCCTGGGACAAAAGTTGGAAGAACTGTAGTATGGTGCTGTGATAATCATTAGAAAACACAGGATATGGATCCCTAGGAATTTCTTCTGCATGTGGAAGTCTCTGGATTGAAAGCTCATTAATTAGTCCTAAAGATTCCAAGGTTGTGTTTAAATCACTCCAGTTCACGCTCTAGCAACTCCTGCGACGCCGCTGGAACCAACCGTATTGGCATCTGCCTTTCCATTGGACCATTCCAGCGACATGGAGAGGGGGGATTTGCTGCATGGGTAACAGCCTATCCTCCATACCTTCTGTACCCAGGCTTCGCACACTGGAGAGGACACTCCAACTTCGCCATACGATGTCGGCACAACAGTGCGGTTTCCGATATGGTATTTCGCAGTGCGGTTTCCGATATGGTATTCTCCCTTAGAAAACTGAAGGAGAAATGCAGGGAACAACAACAGCCACTCTTTATAGCCTTCATAGATCTCACGAAGGCTTTCGACTTGGTCAGCAGGGACGGCCTCTTCAAGATTCTCCCCAAGATCGGATGTCCACCCAGGCTCCTCAGCATCATCAGATCTTTCCACAAGGACATGAAGGGCACTGTTGTCTTTGATGGCTCCACATCAGACCCCTTTGACATCCGAAGCGTAGTGAAGCAGGGCTGTGTTCTTGCGCCAACCTTGTTTGGGATTTTCTTCGCTGTCCTGCTGAAGCAGGCCTTTGGAACTGCAACAGAAGGCATCTATCTCTGGACCAGATCAGACGGAAAGCTCTTCAACCTCTCCAGCCTGAGAGCAAAGTCCAAAGTCCAGCTGAAATGTCTGCGTGACTTCCTCTTTGCCGACGATGCAGCTGTCACTACCCACTCTGCCAAAGATCTCCAGCAGCTCATGGATCGTTTTAGCAAGGCCTTCCAAGATTTTGGACTGACAATCAGCCTAAAGAAAACACAGGTCATGGTTCAGGATGTAGACTCACCTTCCTGCATTACAATCTCTGTGCATGAACTGAAGGTTGTCCATGACTTTGTGTACATTGGCTCAACGATCTCTAACACTCTTTCTCTTGATACCGAGCTAAACAAATGCATCGGTAAAGCAGCTACCACGTTTTCCAGACTCACAAAGAGAGTCTGGTCCAACAAGAAGCTGACGGAACATGCCAAGATCCAGGTCTACAGAGCTTGCGTCCTGAGTACACTTCTGTACTGCAGCGAGTCATGGACTCTTCGCTCACAACAGGAGAGGAAACTGAACTCTTTCCACATGCGCTGCCTCCGACGCATCCACCTGGCAGGACAAAGTTCCAAACAACACAGTCCTGGAACGAACTGGAATCGTTAGCATGTATGCACTGCTGAAACAGAGACGCCTGCGTTGGCTCGGTCTTGTTGTGAGAACGGATGATGGCTGGATCCCAAAGGATCTCCTCTATGGAGAACTCATGCAAGGAAAGCGCCCTACAGGTAGACCACAGCTGCTATACAAGGACATCTGCAAGAGGGATCTGAAGGCCTTAGGAGTGGACCTCAACAGGTGGGAAACCCTGGCCTCTGAGCGGCCCGCTTGGAGGCAGGCTGTGCAGCATGGCCTTTCCCAGTTTGAAGAGACACTTGGCCAACAGACTGAGGCAAAGAGGCAAAGAAGGAAGGCCCATAGCCAGGGAGACAGACCAGGGACAGACTGCACTTGCTCCCGGTGTGGAAGGGATTGTCACTCCCGAATCGGCCTTTTCAGCCACACTAGACGCTGTTCCAGAACCACCATTCAGAGCGCGATACCATAGTCTTTCGAAACTGAAGGTTGTCAACATGGTTTAAATCACTCCCATTGAAAGATTGTGCTTAATCTCTCCCATTGAAATCAATGGAATTTCAAAGGGCTTAACTTTAAGTAGCTCAAGGCCAAAGGTTTTGCTTTATTCAGAATGAATATCAGTATTATATGTGCATGTTTATATTCATTGGTGTTTTGGGACTGCACCAAAAGTACAGGAGATTTTCTTCATCCTGGTCATCAAATGGGTTCCTATAGTGAAGCAGTTTGGACTTCACTGCCTTTTCCGATCACAAGATTGCTTCCCCTATGGCCTAGACGGGCAGGGGATGGGAACAAGAGCCTGCTTTTCTGAACTTAATGTTCTGGTGTTGCTACAAAACTGCACTTTTTAAAGCTGTCTCTTTATCTTCCTGCCTAGAAACATTTAAACCATTTTAAAAAAAAACCTTAGTGAACAGAAATAAAGCAAGGCCTGGTTTAAATCATTATTCTCCTCCTGGCATTGAAGAGAGATGTGAGATCTTTGGAATTAGCTGTGCAATGCAAAATGATATTCAGACTCAATCCATGCTATCTCTGCTAGTATTCTAGATCTGTGATTTTTTTAGGGGGCTCAGAATGCCATTCATTTTTGTTTAATCCCCAGTTTGTTCCAACACTGATTGACTGAATTCACATTTAATTACAAATCTCCCCATTTTTTATTCCTTCATTTCTTTTCTTGAAGAAAGGGGGGCAGCCTTAGGGCACAGCAGAGCATCAGGCTTCTTTTTCCGCTATACTCTTTATAACATTTAAAAGGAGCAGCTGATATTTCTCAGGTGGTTGCTGCAGGGTCCCCCCCCTCCGCACAATGCTATTGTTTTAGGTCAGGGCATTATGGAAAAAAATATGGCAGCTGCATATCTACACAGTGCCCCGGACTGATACAACATCCAAGCCATTGTGAGGAAATGGGGGGGGGGGGATCATGATAGCCACCAGGAGAAAGCAGCTAGGAGGACCTTTGATTCTCCTTTTACACTTAAAAGCAGTTTAAAGAAAACGTTAAAAGCCTAGTGCTATGCCCTGCTACAATTCCATGCCCCCATCATCAAGAAAGCAAACTGAGCCTTAATAGATCACGTACCATTCTGCTAATTCAGGTCCCACAGGAATTAATTTTGTGACAAATGAAAATTGGACTAAATGGGCCCAATTCAGTTCAATTTTCCATTCATCATGAAAGAAATGCAGCCCTACGATTTGTGCATAGCTATGTCAGTGTGCCCCAGTCATGGAAAGGAACATCATTCAACCAAAGCAATTTCCTAGTTTGAAACATTCCAGCTGTCCTCCATTTACAGCGTTCACCTGCAAAGACAACTAGTTGTGACAAATCCCATGGTGATTTCTGCAGAGAGGGAGGGAGGGAGGGAGGGAGCAAAAAAAAAAAAAAAAAGATCAAGCTCTATAGATGACTGGAAAAGATAATCCAAATCAAGAAATTTCCTACAGCAAAAGACACTGGCTTTAGTTTCATTTTACCTGCAGCATCCATTGAACAAATATGTTCAAGAAACTGTGGAAATTTCAAAGAAAACAGAACATGTGCCAATAACAACAACAACAACAACAACAACAACAACAACAACAGGTATTTATATACCGCCTTTCTTGGTCTTTATTCAAGACTTTATTCAAGGCGGTTTACATAGGCAGGCTTTATTAAATCCCTATTAAATAGGGATTTTTACAATTTCAAAGAAGGTTCTTTCTTTCAAGAACCACTACATTCAAGGTGTTTCATTCTGATCTGGCCTCCATCCTCCCACGCTCAGAGCAGATGGAATTGCTCAGCTTCAGCTTGTCAGCTGCTCCAAGGTTGCATGGTGCCGGTGGCCTCGAACTGGCGACCTTGTGGATGTTATCTTCAGGCAGACGGAGGCTCTACACTCTAGACCAGACCTCCTGCCCAGACCTCCTGGCCCAAATAGTCCAGCAAGTGAAGAAAAAGCACATACTAAGCAAATGGTGACTTTTGCAATGTCCAGTTTATGGGGGAAAATGCATCAATGCTCTATTTTAATGAGAATGAAGTGTTATAAAAATATGCCCCCCTTCTGTCGCTTGTCAACTATATCAGCTGTGTCAGCCAACTATGTTATCTATTTGTGCATTTAATTATTCTTTCCTACGTGAACAATTTCTGTATATTGGATTTCAGGGCATTGATTTCCGACATTTCAGTCCTCCCATTCATCAAATGGGAGTCTAAGGCAGACCCTATTCTCCACAGTACTGGTGTGTGTTATCCAGGTTTATGTTACTCATGAATTTGATTAGCATGCTCTCCACTCCATCCTCCGAGATGTTAATGAAAATATTGAGCAGCGTTTGATCCACAGAAAGCCCATGTGGGCCTCCAAATCAACTCTGGGCAACTTTACATGAAGCCATTAATAATAATCAGTACTCCTAAATAGTTCACTTAAATAGTTGGGGAAACAATACAGTAGTTGCTCAATGAGAGAATTGCCGGATCTGATGGGATCAGATTGTAGCTTAGTTTAAATCTCTTTCCGTGAAGCAAAATTGTCTCCAACAAGATTTACCATTTCTTCTAAATGATGTATCCAAATTGCCCCTACCATGAAGCTAGTAAATACTCAGAAGTTCATTCCAAGGCCAGATGTGGACAAGATGGCTAAACCCAGTAAACTGAGGACTGAGCCTCAATTTTTTGAAGTATGTATGAAGGTGCCATTTATTCAGTCATACTATCAGCCTTTCTATCTGATCGGCAGCACTTCCCCTGGGTTTCAGATAGGGGTCTGTCCCAGCCGTACCTGGAGACAGATGGCATCATGTCCCCTCCAGCAGCAGCCTCCCTGTCCCATTTCTCCCCTCAGACTTTCACCAGTAAAATTGCTGGTGCAGGATCTAGGATACCCTTTGTGGAGTGGGAGACTTATGAAGGTGTATGGGGACTTAAATCCCCTTTCCCCTCCCAAGCCTCTCAATCTGCCCTGCTCCAGATGCAGTGTGCCTGCTTTTTGTGCAGCTGCACCAACAGGGGGGAGGGGAAGGACAGGATTGGGCTGTGAGTTCCTTTTACTTCTGCAAAGAAAATGTTCACGAGGCCCAAATGCCATTTTTTAATGAGTTGCAGTAACAGTGTTAAACTGCTGTTGCAAGTCAGTCTAGTTTATTGCCTCAACAAAGTATGGCAAGAATAGCCAACATCTCCAGTGGCTCAAGATGATTGGTCACCCCTCTTCCGTTTACTTTTAAAAGTTTACACCATGCACCCTTCCCCCTCTGTGCTTCTCTGTTTGCAATGAATATGCACGGGGAGGGGGGGGGAGGTCCCAGCATCTCTCCTGGCTCCTGCTTCCTTTAATTTCAGACAGAAGAGGTGTAAAGTGGGGGCTGGCATGGTGCAATCTTTGTAAGTAAATGGGGCGGGGGCACAACTGCATGTTCAATTTCCTGCCTGCCCTCTGTGGGAGGGGTGCAAGCTGCCCAGAGGCAGCAGCGGGTGGGGGATTCAGGTGGCATAGGGGCACATGCTTTGCTGTAAGTTGTTTTCATGATATTGGATATGACACACAGAAAAGGGTGTATGAGACCTAAAGGTTATCGGGTTCAGCCCTAGTCCCCAAGCAGAATCATCTACATGTATTCGGATGGCAAAATGGTCATTCCTTGCCTCTTGCTACAGTCCATGCTCCACATACACCAGTATAGCTTGTTCTGGCATTCTTGCAATTTGGCTGTGCTCCTTAAGATATGAGAGCCCTGGCACACTATGCCTCAGGCACTGTGATGGTGAACTTATCATTAAACCCTGGGTGGAGTTTGATCCCAAGTGGGCATTACAGAAGCTCTTTTAGAATAATCACACCATACTCATAATAAATGCATCCAGCACAGACGGAAGCTTTTCTTTCTTTCTTTCTTTCTTTCTTTCTTTCTTTCTTTCTTTCTTTCTTTCTTTCTTTCTTTCTTTCTTTCTTTCATCTGTTTGGAAAACTTGCATAACTTTAGAACTCTAGTAATCTAAAATCAGTTCCTCCCACATCAGCTTCTTTTCTGATTCCCTCTTAGTGTACATATTTTTTCTTTTGTAAGGAATTATTTAACAATCATTTTTGTCCAGAGTTACTGCCTTCTGATCACTGAATATTTTTTGCAATATTTTTTTTTTCTGAATCTATGCTCAGAAATAAGACTCCTAGGAGTTTCCTCTCCCTTTTTCAAAAACTCAACTAGTATTAAAGAATTCTGCTTAGATTTGAAGTTTGAATTTGAGGCCTCTGTAGTCATGGAGATTCTGGTTCTGAGTTATGTTGGCTCAGATTATTGATAGCACTCATTCCCTATTGATTATTGATAGCACTCAGATTATTGATAGCACTCAGTCTGTGCATTATGGTATTCCAGGGCACCACAACAAACTCACAGGGGCGCTGCTGGATGTCCCCAACAGCTTCTTCTTACTGGCTGACCCGGGCACCACCATTTTGAATCACATGAGATCTCACAAGATATTGCATAATTCAAGATGGCAGCACCCAGGAGAGTCTGGGAATGGTACCACCTTGACATGGCACCATGAACACAGTAAGTTTGGGGACCGCTGGTTTATAATAAGCATATGGCTGGTCAATGTCCATAAGTGTGATATGAGTCATCCCTTCTGAGACAATGTAAAGCTTGTAGGCAAATTTTGGATAGTAAATTGGTGCACTTTTCTTCTGAAACAAGCCTGCAGTGTTTATTTTGAATCCATTCCATCATCATGGCCAGTATTGCTTTAGTAGCTGCGGGTTGATCATCTCAGATGTTATAGGTCATGCTCTGGGAACCAGTGGTAGGTAGTAAGTTTTGCACAGTAACCTGAGACATTAAACCAACCAGCATATTGAGTTTCTTAAGCACGAAGCCTCATTAAATCCTGTTGAGGTATTAATCATGTGTTCAGGAGTTCTAATGAATGTGTATAGGGCAGAAGATGGAGCCTACTGCCACAATGCTGCCTCTCAAAATGCATGCCAGCATCTAAAGAGGTCAGACTCTTCACTGTCAAACGGGGGCACCCACGTGTGCACTGGAGTCAACCAGATGGGGCTCTGGGCAAGTGGCCACACCTAGTGGAAGATCCAATTGACTCACTTCTGTAGCCCCAGCACCTAGTGGCAGCTACTGCCATAGGAGTGGGTGGGCCCAGAGCTGGGCTTTGTTTCAGGGACTGCATCGAACTGGCTCTTATGCTAGATGCGTAGCAAACATCATTTCTCTCCCACAAGCTTACAAAAGCTTATCACTATCTTTTCCAAAAATACTCAAAGCATTGAATGGAATTTAGTAGCTCTTTTCATGTTTGATTTTTCTCCTATTCACCACACAAACCACTTTTTTTGTGCAATATGTACTTGAACTGTTTTGTCCCCTCTAGGAAATTTCAACATCTAAAATTGCCACATTTATTGGGACTCAATCAGGAGTTAGTTCTCTTTCTCTCATGTGCTTGAGTTCCCTTCTATGTGTATTGATGTGTTCTTTCATCTATGACAGTTGCCTTCAAGCAGAAAGTTCTTTGGGCACAACAATGTACACTATACAATGTTGGATGACTTTGCTTCAGCCCACAGATGGATCTGAAATAAAAAGGTCCCCTGGAGTGTGGAAGTAATCCCCCAGTCCATGTGGGACTGTGCACAATCTGGTGCGCATGAATGTCTAGCCATGAGGAGTATACAATTTAAAAACAGCCCACATTCCCCCCCCCCAATGCATAGCATCAGGGAGGTATTTCTGTATTACCCTGCTGACATGCCAGTTTCTGAGCATCCAGAACAGTTAGGGCATCTTATAGCTAATTGCCAGGATCTTTCAACCATTTACATCAGTGAAAAGTCAGTATTTTGATAGGAAGCTAGGTATATTGCCTCCTTGTGTCTCCTTCCTCTCTCCCTCTACACCTGCTACATCCCCATAAGGAAGCCTATTCCACCAAGAGAAGGGGCTGGACATCAGTCATTTCCAATGGCTGCAAGTGCATCATCAATCCTGATCACTGGATTATTCTGTAATTCCACGGTGAGGAACGCAGCTGGATTCATCATCAGCTTTAAGGCTCCCCATGCAGAATTCTTGATTGGGTTGACATTCAAAAGATTCTCTTTTATTAGGCCAGAGCACTGTAGAATACCTAATATTTTTTTCACAAAAAAAAATAAAAACAGCTATACATGCCAAACAATACAACAAAAATTAGCATGTTAAAAAGATACATACAGCAATGATATGCAGTACAAATTGCATTGCATATCTGGCAAAATCCAAAGAAAGAACTGTGTTCTACAAGAGAACAAACCCTAGGAGAGCTGGGGGAATCAGGAACACTTAGGGATCACCACTGAGTTAGAGACCCACAAAATTTACATTGCATCCCCCCCTTTATATTATCAGAAGGAAGCAAAAACATGGGCTGCATTGATATTAAGATATATTATATAATATGTATTGTTTGACCTGGGTGGGCTTGTAGTTCAGTGCTAGAGCACCTGCTTTGTATAGAGAGGTTCATTTTCTAGCAACTCCAGGTAGGGTGACAAAAGATCTCTGTCTGAAACTCAGGAAAGTTGTGGCCAATCAGTGTAGACAATTCTGAGTTAGCCAATATTATTATGCCATTGTACAAATCGATGGTAAGGTCACATCTGGACTTTGTGTGCGGTTCTGGTTGCCACAGGAAGGATATAGTGGAACATGAAAATATGCAGAAAGGAATGATCAAAATAATTGGTGGGCTGGGGTATCTCCCTTATCAGGAAAGGCTACAGTGTTTGGGGCTCTTCAGTTTAGAACAGTGATTTTCAACCTTTTTAATCTAATGCAGGGGTCTATAAACTTTTTGGTGAAAGGGCCGCATCAAACATCTGGCACAGTGTTGAGGGCCAGAAAAAAAAATTAAATATAAAATTTAAATAAATGCATTAGAGATGGAACTTAGATGAATGAATAAATGGGCTCAAATGTCCAGGATTTTTCCAAACACCAACAAAGCCCAAACCACACACTTAAACGGATCCCCATTCTTCCATCCCACAAGCACAACTCTGGTTGTGTTTGGTAAACTGGGTCAGAGGCTCTCAAGAAATCAGAGGCTGGCCGCGGGCCGGATAAAGGCTGGCCGCGGGTTGCATCTGGCCCCCGGGCCGGGGTTTGGAGACCCCTGATCTAATGGAACTCTAATACAGCACTAAAATTTTCAGGGCACACTATTGATTTTTTCACAATGGACAAGGCACTCCATGCTGCTGGCAGGAAGTTCACATCCTCAATGGCCCTACTAATAAATGTAGGGCCTCCCCTAAGCTCCCATGGCACACCTGCAGACCATTTGCAGCACACCAATGTGTCACAACACACTGGTTGAAAATCGCTGCTCTAGAAAAAAGGTGCCTGATGAGAGACATGATTGAGACACATACATCCTGGTTTTAGAAGTAAACTATCTCTGACATGCCAGATGCAAGGGAGTGGCAACAGTATACAGGAATCTTGTGGTCTCTGTGCTGTGCTGATGCCCTGAGGCATCTGGTGGACCACCATGAGATACAGGAAGCTGGACTAGATGGGCCTTTGGCCTGATGCAGCAGGGCTTATGCTCTTAGGTTCTTAGATGTGACTTGTGTGGTCTGCAACTTCCTGTGTGAAAAGGGTGGACCCTGCATGCGCAGTGCAGTTGTATGTATGCATACTGTGTATCTATATATGCACAAGTCACTCTTCAATGGGACTTCCAGTAAGCAAGCATAATTGGCCTTTGCAGGCTTGTTTTCTTCTGGCACTACGGAACCACCTTTAGCACAGGCAACAAGGCGCTTTCCCAACCATTCTCTGGCTACTGCTATTCTCCTGGCTTTAAATTCTCAGCCACACATTCTCTCTATCTGCTCTTGATTTAGGGATGAGCGGTGTATCTTCCAATATAAATTTGTTTCTGTTCTTGCCTGCCCTCATTATTATTTATTATTTCTAAACCTAGCCTGCTGTACATGTTCCAGATGAGTAGGCAAGCTTGTGAAATTCTGGGTAGCAGGGTGGCAGACACATTGTAACAATTTATATTCCAAGTTGAAAAATTGAGAATTATACATCGACTTCACCTTTTTATTGCACTTACATAAGTAACATAAAGTGCCCTGTGTTCTGAGGTTACCAAGGGCTTTTCTGTATCAGTTCACCACAGCCCTCATACGCCCATAAAAGGAAAGGCGGCTTCTGTTTTTCCCCCTGTGCCACACATCAGTATTGGAAGGCGTGACTATTACTTTTCATTCTCCAGAGTCCCCATGCTGCAGGGAAGAGAAATTCTCTCTCCACCCTCCTGCCACTTTCCCTGTAAAAATCTTTCTCTGGCCCACTTGAAAGGACTTTCCATACCTCACTTCAGTGCCTCTCATTATAAGGCATGCTTTCCTCCTCGGTTCTCATTTCCTTCCATTCCCCTGACCTGTCACCATCATAAATTACTTACAGTGCAATCCTATCTTGCGCTGGAACAGGCAGGCCAGGAGGCCTGCGCTGTATCCAGAGCAAGATAGGTGTGACAATCAAGACGACCCTCCCTTATGGGCCGTGTAATCTGTTTATTGCCCTTAGGGTGATCAAGTGGCCATAAACCCTTATAACCTGACACCCCACAGGTCTTTCTGATTCTAATTACCAATTGCTCTTTAACCGTAGAGCTTCCAATCCTGGTAGCCAGGCCAAATTTGGGGAACCCTCCCCTGAACTGTGCTCCAGCCTGACCGCCCCCTTTGGACTCGGCTTGAACCTCGGAGCAGGCTCCTAATACTGGGTCTCCAGGCACACTGAATTAACTCCCACAACCAGTCCCCTCTGCTTCGCCAGTTCCAATAATCCAGTCAGTTGTAATAGATGGGATTTATTGAATATAGGTTTAAAGAATAGTTATACAGACAGCACTGCATCAGTCAAGGTTTTAGAATTTAGGATAGAGCATACCAATACAATGCAGCACTAATAAAACAATAAAGACATAACTCCTAACTCTAACTATCACTCACCAAAGTCTTAGATTTCCAAAGTCCAGTCTAACCCATATTGCTGCAGCCGAGTTGGGTCGCTCCTGCCAGAATGGTCAAAGCTCGGCCCCCTTAGCCAGAGGCAAAGCTAGAACAAAGAACAACTCTTTTCCCTCACCTTTATAGGTCTCCTGATACATCCACCAATCAAACACAGTTCCAGCTGAACATTCTAGGGGTGGACATGCCACAAGCCTCCTTACTCATGGTGGAATCCACCCTCCCAATCTGAGAAGTTCACAGCTGTACCCTGTTGTTAATCAAGTTGGCCTTGGAGCCCACTTGGTAGTTTGGTACTGTATCTGAGGGCCCTGTGAACTGGCCTCCTCCACAGTTTCCCCAGACCTGGTATGTACTAATTAGAAGTTGGTTACAGCTGGGGCCCTGCACTTGGGCCTAACTAGCTACAAGCAGGAACTTTCCTTGTTCAGATGTTACTTGGTCATTGATACTCACTTTTCTGTCACAATAGGGCCCCAAAGTGGCTCAGCCGGAGGTAAGGGGAAACTCTTCCCCTAACCCTGGGTAAGCCACTACAGCCCCAATGGGTCTCCTTGGACTTGCGCCACCTCTGGAGGTGGCATAAGTCCCCAAGGAGAGTGGAGTGACTTGCAGCTGCTCCATGCAGTTCGTGAACTCCGGCATATCTGTTGGGTCCCAGCCCCACCTCCCGCTCCCCGCCTGCCCCAGGACCACCCTCTGCCTGCCCTCTCCCTGCCCAGGAACGCCTCCCTCCCGCCTCCTCCTTGCCCAACCCAGACCCTTGAGTCAGCCAAGCTCAGCCGATGCAAGGCTCCCTGTCAGAGTCAGAGCTGACACTTGATTCAGCCTCCAGGGATTGGCGCGCGTCCCTGTGCCAGCCCAGCCAACTCTCCAGGAGGCGCAAATGTGCTTCATGGCACATTTGCGATCCTCCTGGGCCAGTGCAAGGGACTTACACCAGCCCAAGGGCGAGCTAGGATTGCGCCCTTAATTTGCATAGAGTTTTTGGATGCAGGATTCTAGTCACTGTAGCATGGAATGTAGAGGAGCCGCAGTAGCAGACCTGGGGTGGGGCAGGGGGGCAAAAGCCCCAGGTGCCCACTGCCCTTTGGAGCTGTTCCAAGGGGGTGATGTGATGCAGGGGGTGGCATATAGTGGAAACTGCATCCTCGGGCAGCATTGGACCAGGTTCATTACTGGGAAACAGAAGCCTTCAATTGTTACCAGTCATATGCAGAACTTCCATTTTGAATTGTGTTTCCTCTGTCCTTCGACCTGGTTTCTAACATCATCGCCAATGGAAGATGATGCCACTTCTGCACATTCTGAAGAAGTGGGATGCAATCAAATGTGTGACCCTTGACATTTCTGCATCTAAGAGTGCAATCCTAACTGGCTGGCTCAGTGACCGCTGGACTGGCCAAAGGTGTCACAAATGTGCTGTAAGGCACATCACAATACTGTGTGAATAAGCAGCACTGGGGGAATGGCTTGCGTCAACCCACTAGTGCCACATTCAGAGCCCCAGACACTGGTGGAGATTCAAGTAACCCCATTCAAGTAATCCAGCGCTGGCTGGAGCATTACTGGGATGTTACTCAGGGTAAGGGAAAAACACCCCATTACCCAGAGGAGACCTTCAGCTGGTTCTGAACTAGCACTGAATACAGTGCAGGCCTGGCAGCTTGGCAGTGCTAGTTAGGATTGGGTTGCCCATCAGTGAGTAACTGCTGAGCACTGGAGTGTGTTACTCCTGTGGCGTTAGAAAAAAGCTTTCAAACTGCAGTGACTCCGACTGAAGGAGGGATGGTTTGAAATGCTTGGCTTCTCATTTGTGCCTAATTTTTTTTTTTTTTTAAAGAAAAAGAACAGCATTGCTTTTTCAATAATTTCTTTGTTGTTTTAACTTGAAGGAATGCAGTAGACAGATTAGGTCAATTTAAAAATGAGTCTTCTGCAGAGAATTAAACAGTTCTCTTTCAGTGGTGAGTGCCAAAAGTAATTTTCTGGCTATTGATCTCTTTCAAATGGGAATCGCTTTGAGATTATTGCCCTTCTCCATTCCTGCCTCATCACCTGCGCACAGTGGGCCTCCCCAAGGATTGCTATCTCAGAGTTATTCAATGGATAAAAAGGTTGGCGTTGGGCTGGAATGATCTGGGCTCAAATCCCAGGTCAGCCATTAACTTGCAAGTCATTATTTTTCAGCCTCACTTCTCCAGCTGTAAAATGGAATAATAATTGGTGTTGGATGACTGAGAGAAGAGCCGGTGAACTCTTTGCAACACATACGAATACAAGAAGAGCCCAGCTGGATCAGACCCTGGGCCCAACTAGTCCAACTTCCTGTATCTCACAGTGGCCCACCAAATGCTTCAGGGAGCACAAGAGACCTGTGTCTTGGTCCCTCCCTTGCATCTGGCATTCTGAGGGCCTATCCTTATATCTGGTAAGGAATCGGCCTATACCTTATATCTGCATCTGTGTGTATGTATAACATTGCTATATTTTTCCACAAGAAAGGCTTCAGCAAAATGCACTACACTGGTGCAGCCATCAAGGCATGACCAACTACCACAGTGCTCTTGCACGGCTCCCAATTATTTCAGTGCAGCTTGTGCAAGACAACTTCTTGCTGAATTGCAACTTTTGTGCTCATGGTGGCATAGCTTGTGTCCAGATCTGATCGTGCAAATCTTGTATAAATAGTAGCAATAGATAACAGACACTCAATTTTCTGTTGCACGTTATGGTTGTTTTTGTAGCCATGATCTCTGCTATAGACAAGCTAAGTCTGGAAGATTGCTTCTAATTTTAAATTGTGGACAATGTTCTGGGAAGAGGTGAAGGCTGGCTTCCCTTCACACTTTCATTCAGGATTCTGCCACACCATTTTGGAGTATATGAGGATATAATGTTTCTCATTACCGTATAACTTTATACCTACCTTCTATTACCAAAGAGAGATTGTATTCACAGCCTACCTAATTACGTAGTATTGCCTATCACCAATAAAGGACAAAGATTGTAAGAATGTTTGAGGGCCCAATCCTATACAACTTTCCAGCACTGATACAGATGAAACGCAACGCCAAGAGAAGGGAACAAACATTCACTTACCTTGAGGAGGCCTCTGTGGCTGCCTCCCCTCTGCAGGATGCAGCACACGTCCCATTAGCACGGCTGCGTCAGTGCTGGAAAGTTGGATGAGATTGGGCCCTAAGACATGGGGATGCTTAGAAGCATGGCAAAAGCATGGTACTGATGGTACTTATGAATATTATCTGGGAAACTATGGAACCATGAATTATATGGAAACTATTGTCTGGGAAACTATGGAACCATGAATTTTATCCTTTCAAATATTTTATGGCTGAGCAGACGTTTGAGATTAGATTGGAAGCCCAAAACATCCAACGTTCCAAAACGTTTTATCAGGAGAATCCAAGTATCATAATAGGGCTATACAGGCATAAACTCATTCACTGGTACAATCAATCAATTAGGACACTGATCAAAGCAGTGATTATAATTAATGTGGAACTGCCTCCAAGGCCTGAAAGACATGTCAATGTGTGAAGTGGCCTTGTACCAGATCAGACCCTTGGTCCCTCTAGGTCATTATTGTCTGCACTAAGTGGCTGTGGGATTTCAGGGGCTTTCCTAGCAATACTTGAAAATGCCAGAGATTGGAACTTGAACCTTATGCAAAGACTATGTTGTTCTATTGAAACTGTGGATTCTTCTCTTGGTTTTTTTCTCATTCCAAATGACTGCATTATTACATGCCCAATGGATCTTTTCTCTATAGACAGTTTTTTTGTGGAGGTTGCTAGCAGAAGAAGTCCTCATGGCCCACAACCGGTTTGGTTTTACTTACCATAACAGGGAAAAATATTCCATGCAGTACAAGTGGGGAAGCATAGCAAGGCATTTGCAGATCTGTGCCTCTCTAGTCGAGGTTCACACAGCTGCTTACCTTGAGCAATTAACCAAAAGATATTCCACTGCTCCTATCAATGAATCTTTACTGGTTACAAGCTTTATTTCTCATTATTTACTGCCCCAGGCACAAGTGGCATCATCCTTGATCACTGCTTGGTCTAAAGTTTTAGGCTGTTCTCTTGGAGCAGGCAGCTACAGACATCCTAGATAATGTAAATCCACTTTGTGACCATTATTTCATGGAATGAAAAGATTATATCTTCTGGAAAGTTCTCACATCACCTCTCTGCCATTATGGAAGACAACATGGGATGAAGAACCTATATACCAATGAACCAATGTAATGTATATCTTTCATACTTACTCAGAATAATCCATTCTTTTGTTTCCTTCTTTAACGAAAGCCTGGTGTTATTAAAGATGAAACATTAGATTGAATATGCAGGTCAGCCCTTGCTCTTTGCAGATTTGGTACCTGCAGATTTCATAATCTGCAGGTTCTGAACCTGTTGGGTTCTGGATCCTCTGAAGGCGACTGGAGCTAGGCTCCGATCGGCTTTGGAAGTTGTTCTGAGGCCCGCAGAGGTCACACACATCTGTCCGCGGCCTCTGCAGACCTCAGAATACCCATTTCAGGGGAAAAAATACAACTTCTAATTTCTCATGGAAACCAAAAGTGATGTTTATATGCCTTTAAAAGGTATTCTGAGGACCAGGGAAGCCCTCAGCAGCTTCCCAGGCCCCTAGTGTGCCTTTTAAAGGCATATAAACATAAGCATATATAAAGTTGTGCTTTTTTTTTTTTTAGCAGAAATGGGCATTCTGAGACTGGCAGAGACAATGGGCAGATGTTTGTGGCCTCTGTGGGCTTCAGAACAACTTCTGGAGGCAACCAGAGGCAGGGTTTTCAGGGGCCTGAAATCCAATTATCCATGGATTTCAATATCCACAGGATTCCGGGAATGGAATTCCCATGGAACTCCAGGAATATACTGACTTATATTCCATGAAGCAGCCTCCCCACACCAATGAGAGAACATAAACAGATATCCATCTATCTTCCACTAGGATTTTCAGTAAACAAATCAATTATGAGAGAGGAGGAGTGTTCACCAATGGACACTTAAATGGAAGTTCGACTACTGAGCTGCTATTTGGGAAATCCTTTGCAAGGACATATTGTATATTCCACCATGATGTATCATACTGTGTAGCAGATGATAACCGTAACTGATGTGATTGTGTTTTTCTGAGTGGCCTTGATTTACTGCATTTCTAATACAGGGATTAAAACACCTTTGTAATTCTTGAGTAATGGAATTCATTGTCAAGAACATAACAATAAAATAAAATAAAATAAAAACCTGTGTGATTTTTCTCATAGAAATACAGTTGCTAGAGGACTGCAAACAAAGCCCTGGTGTAAGGAATATTTTGTTATGGTTCCTGCTAAGGCTATCTTTGCTGTATGAAATACCCACATTGAATTCTTGCTTGCTAAGCTATATGTGGAGTCTTGATGTGTGCTCCCTCACCTAGCATCTTGCCGAAATCACTTGTGGAAACGACAGCTGGTGTCCACAGCATCAGGACTTTGCTGTGTACAGATCTTTGTGCCAGGTCAACTGAAACCAGGCCAAGGCAATGTGTGAGTAATTTCTACCAAAAAGGGTTGCAAAGTTTGTGTTGAAGAAGTCAATTTGAATCCCTCAAATTCTTATTTCCTTTCAGTGTATATTTTTTTTAACCATCATAAATCTGAAGTACAATGTGGGGAAGCACTGCAGGACTCACCAAGATCCACATATAGTGGGCCCTCCTTATCCATAGACTCAGCAGACTTGAATATCCATGGATGCTGAGCCTGTGGCTGGAGGCTTCAGAGGACTTCCTAGACACAACTGGAAGTACCTTCTAGTTATGTCTGGGAGGCTTCTGAGGAGACCGGGAGGCCATGTGCAGCCTTCAGCTAAGTAATTGTGATACAGTCCCCCTTCCCTGCAGATTTCATTATCTGCAGAATTCAGTAAACATGGTGTGTGTGTGTGTGTGTGTGTGTGTGTGTGTGTGTCCAGGAATGGATCCCCTGTGGATATTAAAGGTGCAGTGTATTTAGGCATTGTTTTTGTTTGCAGGGACTAACAGCCTAATCCTGAGCTGCCCACTACTCAGAGGAGCAGAGGCACCAAAATGCTTGCTGCCACATCTTATGTGTGCCAGGCAGCTGCCAGCATCTCTTTGGGGAAAGGGGACATTCATCCCCTTCTCCTGGATAAGGGCACAGGCCTTACAATGGGGCTTCTCAAGTGCGTGCAGGCTATTTTGCTAGCACAGAGTTGAGAGCCCCATGTCCGGCCAGAAGGACCAGAGCTCCGCTGGTTCCGCCCCCTCCCTGCTGCTCCCTACCCTGCCCCACCCTCCCCCCATCCTAGAATGCCTCTTCCCACCCCAACAAACCTCTCCACCACCCATAGCACTTCCCTTAGAAGCATTAGGCTTCTGGTTGGCGCAGGGCTCAATGTGAACTGGAGCTGAGCCAGAGTCAGCACTAACCTTGCACTGAGTGTCATAGGTGTGTCTTATGGCACATTTGCAACACTCAATATTGGCATAAGGCTGGTGCTAGGTGCTCAGGATTGAGCTCTAAGGCCTTAGACTGGAAATCATTGGTAGAAGAAAACTATTAGACATAAAAATATGGCTCTAGAGGCTCCTTGACTCTCTGGCCCAAAGGCTGCATAAGCAATTGGTGTTTCTGAGTCCCAACTTCTGACAGCACATGTTGAAAGGAACACATAGCTGTCTTGCCTATGATCCTCTGCAGTTCATGGTTGACATTTGTGAATCCTTTTGTTCTAAATTATGTCCTAAGTCCATGGCCTAAGTTACATGGACCCCCCTGTATATGATGTACAAACTGGAGCAATTTGAGATGGTGAGTGTTTGACAGGTTAGAAAGGAGGTGAGAACATATTTGATATTCATGAACAATTTGCTGTTGTGGACAAACTGTGTTTTTTCCCCAGGTATATACAACTCTGTGTTTGAAAAAGCCTGCACACAAATCTTTCTGGAGCTGTTGGATGTATAGATGCCTAGAGTGATGACCAAGAGCTTTGGGGCAACAGAGTGTCACTGAACAATGGACAGTGATATAAAGAGCTGACAGTGGCACCGTCAGAGAATACAAAGGTTTTCATTTTCTCCAGTCACAATAACACTGAACTGGAGACTCTAACTTTCACCCCTGCAGCCTGATAACTATTTCTATGGAAATAATTATGCTGCTATCAGTAATACAATCTGACAATCAACTCTCTGTTGGATTCAGGTGATGAACTACATCAGAAATAGATTTATGTGAGACAGGGAGCCAAGTTCAACATGTTTCGATCCATAATTCCATAAAACGTGGGAGGCCTGGATGACATAGTTGTTGGGATTTGGGACAATGTTCAGTCAAATGCCAATTATCTTCAATAATTAGAGTGATAGAGAAAACCTTAAAAGGATCTGAAAGCTGGGTATTAAAGCGGATAGTGTGTGTTAAAAAAATCATATTTGATACAGATTGGAATTACTGAGAGACAAAGACTTATGGAAAGCTATAATCACTTTGCAATTAAGATTAGAAGCAAAAACGGATTTCCCTTCTTTATAACATGCATGACTGGCAACAGCTAACAACCCCCTATGGAGATGCTGCCATTAACATGGAAATGATCTCTGTTCTGACCAAGGTATTTGCTGTAGAAAAGTTGACATCTATGCAAATTTCAAAGGAGCTTTTGAATCCAGGAAGGGAAGAAGAGGGAGGGAAACAATCTGTTTACGAATCCACACACAAAAGAATTACAGTCAATGCAGTATAAAAGCGGAAGACCGAATTGTTGAGTCAGGGATGAAAGGAAGGCCACAGTGTTGGATCTGGACAGAACTCTCATTGTCAACACGCAAAAGAACAATCATCAGGGCTATAATGTTAATGCACAAGGTGCATGTGTCTATGTCAAAGACTTTTGTTAGTGTAGCAACAAAAAGGAAAATGAGAAGTATATTGGGTTTTTTTTTTCCTTCACTAGGCAGCTGTATGATTAGGGTGTAGGGAAAAATTACTGCGTTTGGAGAATTCCCTAATTACAGTTGCTCTGGCCTTGAATCCCTGTATCTAATTACTTGATGTGGTATGAGTGGACTTTAGGTATGCCTAAAGTATGAAGTATGTACATGCTTAGAGAAATTTCTACTATTATTTCACATATCCTGCAAATTGGTGACCATTCTTTACTCTTTGGTCTTCGTTACACTGTGAAAAAATGAAAACAATATTATAAACTATTACCACTAGAGTCACTGTTATCCGTTTTTGATGCAATGTACAAAAACTGAAATTCAGAATAGTTACTAGATTGCTCCTAAACAATAAGAATGTAATCAATGGATCCCACATTGCAAATGTTTTCCCTGCTTTGCCTGACATTTTGATGATGTCATACCCATCTAGAGAAGCTCTCCAGCCAACTATCACGAGTCATATTAAGTGCTGATTTTTGTATAGACATGAGAGGAATGTAGTCAGTGACTGTGTGAAAGGCTGAGCAAAGGGAACATAGCCAAACACCTGGCGCTATCATGTGCCTGAAGACAACCTGATATTCTCCAGCTTCAAACAAAATTAAAGCTCCAGGAAAGAGCTTCAATTGTACCAATATTGGTGGAGTCAAAAACATCTGTTTGTCCAGGGACAAGTGCAAATATGGGCAATAAGAAGTGACCAATGAAACTGTGCAAGATGGAAGTTCACTGGACAGCTTGAAGAAGAAATAACACTGAATTGGCAGCTTGATGGTGGTCAAGAGAAGAGGGTGATGTAAGGAGCAGGAGAGCAAAACCTGGTGAAAGGTTTAAAAGATAGCCAAAAAGAACCATTCAGCAGAGATTGCTGACCAAGATGGAGGCAACATGTACATCTCAGAACCCCTGCCTCAAAAGATGGTGCTACATTAGGGCTCCTGCAGCTTGATCACCTGTGGCAAATCCTGCATAAGACACCCATAACACTCTACAAATCCTGTTCCTTCCACTCTCATTTAGCTGACTGCACAGCTCCATCACTCAATCCAATATTTGCAGAAGGTGAAAATTATCTGTAAAACTGCAAGTGTGTGACAGAACATCTTATTTTGAGAGCTGTTACGTTATTACTACTTAGCTGCACAGAATTGTGAAGAAAAAGTGGTTGAGTGCATAAAAAACACACAGTTTCATGCTCCTCTTTCCTTTAGAAGTGGAAAGTTTCCAATAATTTGTCATAGATTCAATTTTTTTTTGGAAGAGAAACAATCAAGAATGTATAGATTCTTACCTACAAAAAGACCCAATTGTGCACATATAACAAGGATGCCGAAGTAATAATAATAATAATAATAATAATAATAATAAAGGTATTTATATACCGTCTTTCTTGGTCGTCAGATTTCTCCACAGATTTTATTCAAGGCAGTTTACATAGGCAGGCTATTTAAATCCCCGTAGGGATTTTTACAATTGAAAGAAGGTTCTATCTTTCAAGAACCACAACATTCAGATGTTTCTTCTGATCTGGCTTCACACTCTGGCCTCCATCCTTCCACGCTCAGAGCAGATGGAATAGCTCGGCTCAGCTTGTCAGCTGCTTCAAGGTCGCACGGTGCCAGTGGCCTCAAACTGGCGACCTGTGGATGTTATCTTCAGGCAAATGGAGGCTCTACCCTCTAGACCAGACCTCCTGCCCAGAGTAGGCACAGAGATAATGCCAGATTCATAAAGATCTGAAGCTACTTCTGCAAAAGCCAAACATTGCCTTCAGGACTCATTGTATTCACACTCAGTTGGGACAAACTCCTCATGTTGTCTTATACATGTGCATGTAGTGGTGGGAACATGCCAGGACAGCATGACCCAGATCAGTCTTGTTGCACTGTCAATTGGGCTGATGGCAGGGAAGCCTCAGCATCCACAGGGCTCAGGGAAAATGCCACACTTTAATTCAGCAGAGCAACAGCCTGCAGATGTAAGCAGGAGTTTGAGGAAGGGTCATTTATTAGTAGGACCATTGGGGGATGTGAGCCCTGCACCAACAGCATGGTGTGCCATGTCAGTTATCAAACATAGCTCTAACCCAGTCAAACTCATTTCATACAGAGGGCTGAATAGCATTCATGATGCCTGCTGAGCGCCGAAAGTTATGTCATTAGGCAGGAAGTGATGTCTTTAAACAGTTTGTGACCAAAAATAAGCACTTTTTCTCACTTGGGAACTCATTAGCTGCAAATGACAGAAGAGAAAATATACATATCTTGATCATATTCAAGATATTGGAGAGCTCAATTTTCAAGTGGGCTGCCCTTTCAGCAGTAACACCTCAGCAGTGCTCAGCAGATGAGAGCCTGAAGGCCGGATAAAAAGCTTCTGTGTGCCGCATCCGGCCCACGGGTTTTATGACTGACACCCCTGCTCTAACCCATTGTTGACATCTTAGAAGGCAAGCAACTAGCTTAGCCCAAGGAGCATGGATGGCACTCAACACAGGTTAACAGGGGTGGTGCACAATGGCACACATAAGGTATTTGACAGGGTGGTTTGCTCAAAGCAATGGTAGATCTGGCCTCCACCTGAGATCCTTGGTGGAGACCACAGCCAGCAGTCACTGAAAATGAAGGGGGGGACCTGCCTCCCCCAGTGGAGGTCAAGTCTACTGGCTGCTTTAAGCAAAGGGTGAGAAGGAGAAAAAGGTAAAAAAAGAAAGGAGAAAAGTGCTTGCATCTGGCCACTGCCTTGAGTGACCAGCTGCTCAGTGACACATTTGACACCCCAGAAGGGTTTGATACCCAGGGCAACTACCACCTCCACCACCCCAACCTTGGTATGCTACTGGCAGCTCATGCCCCCATGTCATCTGAATCACCCCAAATGTCACCTCTGCATGCATGCTTATCCATACACATGCAGCCCCCATATGTGAAGGGGAGAAGATGGACAAGCAAATCAGCAGCAGTGCCCCCATTCTCTTTTAGGAAGAGTGCAGCATTCAGCTTCCCTTGTCTGTGCTGCCTCTTTTTCAGTTAATGGGAACAGTGTACTCTGAGAAGCATCCCCTGCTCCTGCTCATGCAAATGGGAGCAGTGTGGAGCAGGGAGGCTACATGCAGTGCCCTTGGTAGGTAAAGGGAACAGGGTCCAGATTGCTTATCCATGTCTACTTGGTGCTTCAAAAGCACCAAGTATGGGGAGAAGTAATTTGTAGCTTTTTTCCTGCCCCTTCTCCCTCTGGCTGCACTTGCGGATGAAGGAGGCTGTTCCCAGCAAGATGGAAGACGATTGCCCTATGGAGCAGCAGACTGAAGAGGGCAGTGGGCAGATGGGCTGGGGCTTTCTCTCTCTCCTACGACCAGCTCAGATCACTTCACCTGGCAGGGCCAGCCCTGTGCCAGAGACCCAAAGAGTTGTACAAACAGATCTTTGGTCTGTGGGATTGCAGAGATGACAGAAGCCTCTCCGTGCTGCTTGCTGTTGTTGCAATCAGAGTTCAAGTGCTTAGATGATTCAACTAGAACTCTGAGTCACACCAATTTATGGGGAAGAAATGGGGACACTGAGGAGCCAGAGGGAACCTAAAGGCCTATATATAAGCTGACACTAGCATACCTACAGAAGCTGTAAACACAGAATTCTGCAGGTGTGACCAGGAAGACTTTTCTACCACGTAAACAGGAACGGAAACAAAAAAGCGAGTAACTTGCAATTTTACATCTGATTTGCTCCATTTTTGACCCTGCTGACTTAAATGTCTCAGGCCCCAATCCTATCCAACTTTCCAGGGCTGATGCAGCTGCAATGCAGCCCAAGGTAAGGAAAGAAACATTCCCTTCCCTAGAGGAGACCCACATGAATCCCACCACTGGATGCTGTGCATGTCCTGTTGGCACAATTGTATCAGTGCTGGAAAGTTGGATTGGATTGGACCCCTACACATCTGCCTTACCCCAAGACTTACAGCCCAATCCTGAGCTCTTAGCGCCAGTCCACCACTGGCACTGAGTGTCGCAAACCTGCCATAAGGCATGTCTGCAGCCATCACTGCCAGTTCAGCACCAGTGCTAGCTCAGCCGCTGTGCCACCGCTCCACCGTCGCCTGAACTGCTGGGCAGCAGAGAGGTAGGTGGAGGCATGGGGAGAGGCGGGGAGGAAACTTTCTAGGGCAGGAGGAGGCGGGCGGAGGGTGGGGAGAGGGAGCGGGGTGGAAGCATTCCAGGGAAGGCAGTGGGGCAGGAGGGAAGGCAGGCGGTGGATGTCCCCAGAGGTGGGTGGGCGGTGAGGGGGAGGTGGGGCCTGTTTCCCGATGGCCTGGAGCAGTCCCAGGATACTCAGATTTGCACCACCTCATCAGGTGGCGCAGATCGAAGTAGACCCATTGGGGCTGCTGCAGCTCTCCATAGAGTAAGGAGGAAGGTTTCCCCTTGCCCCAGGCTGAGCCTCAGACAGCCCAAAACTTGCGTTGGATACAGTGCAGGCCCGCTGGCCTGCCTGTTACAACACAAGTTAGGACTGAACTGTAAATGTCTTATGTATCCACCTTATACTGAGACTTATACATCTCCCTCAATAGTCTCTACAAGGACAACAGCCTTCTAGGGTTTCAGAAAGAGGGCTTTCCTTAGATTGAATTGAACCTAAGACTTTCTGCATGTAATTGTACATGCTCTGTCACTGACCTGCATCTCCATCTTCAAACCATTTCCCTCCGTTTTTGCTCTTATCCTGTTAGTTTTACTGTGGATCCTAAGCTACCAAATTCTAACTAGGCTCCATTTCTCTCCACCTCCACCCTAACCAGGTTCTCCATCTGACCCATGACCAGCTACCTGGTCTTTTTTTGAAATCAAAAAGTTTTGGTTCTACAAAGTCAAGTCTCTGTTCAGAAGCACAATTCTTACTTAGGCTCTATATCCTTACTAAATGCGTCTCGCTTTCTTCTCTTTTCCCAAAGGTAACAGCCAAGTTCAAAACAGAACTTAATAAGCAAGCTGCTTTTTGTGCAGTCTGCCTGTGCCTGCCAGCCTTTAATGAAACTTTAAGGAAGTGCTCTCTGACTTTAAGCAAACAGTACATTTCTAAGGCATGTTATGGCTTAGAGAAAGGTACAAGACTGGAAATGACCCCTTGTAAGTGGAAAAGAATGCGCAGCCTGAATACCAGATCTGGTACAGAGAATTCCTTATAATGGTGCGATTGACGGACATGCCGGTAATATTGAGTTTGAATGAACTGCTGCTTCCCCCACCCCACCCCAACTTTGGCTGGTTGTAGACAACACTTTCCAGTGTCTCTCACGTTTAAAATGCCATGAAAATACTAGACAGTCTTTTCGTAAGATCCTTTGGATTTCACAGCATTCTAGGTATACATACTAACAGTGGTGTTGACTCACAGAGATTCATGCCAAATGAGTTGAAACAGCACATCTGAAACAGCAAAGCTACTAATGTTAGCATTCAGCCAATTGATTTAAAGTGACAAGAGCCTGCCACTTTATAGCCTTCTTCCTGTCCTGCTTAGCTGACCTTCATTAGGCCCATCAGAATTTGTTTGCAAATTTTCCCTTCACTACTGAAGGTGACTGATACCCCCCCCCCATATATCTCAAATCATGTTGCTTTTTAAATATCCTCCTGTGTGGTTAAAAATATGGCAAACCTACCAAGCCCTGTACCTAGGGTTGGCACATTTCTGGGTTCTGGGGCTCTGGAATAAAAACCCTGCACGTGTGCCCTCTGTGATCAGATACAGAGGGACTTTTTCTGCACCTCCTCAGAGGATAGGAAGCATATTTTCATTTTTCTCTGACAAAAGAGCAGACTCAGCCATTTTTTCTGGTCAGTTGGCAAACAAACCTAGGCTGGATATGCAGGAGGAAAGGGATTGGTGCCTATCCACTAAAGCACAGACAAGAAAGGAATGAGAGGGGTAATAGAAGAGGGAAACAGAGAGAAGTGCTTGCAGGTGGGCAGAAGAGCTCTCAGCTGCAACAGCTTCAGGTTTCCTCTTATTTTCTGGATGCTTTGATTTACGGATGCATTTTGTTTTCATCAAGTGTATTACACCGATTAAGCCAAGTATGGCAGCAAGATGCACTGAAATGCTGAAATCCCCAACTTTTAATCTTTCGTTTGCTTTGTTTTGTTCTGTTCCTATCTTAACACCACCATGTCAATGAGACCTTGGAGAAAGGTCTAGAGAGCAGCGCACAGTGGTGATTGGAGCAATCTTGTATGTTAAAACAGATTGGTAAACACCATTCATTTTATAAGGATGCACCCTTTTACGGGAGGGTCACATGAAGCGCAGATGGCTTTTCATTTAAGGCATCCTTCATTCAGTGCATCCCTCCAGCAAAGTTCTTTGGCTACTTCACTTTCAGGCTCTGCCTAAATGATCAGAAATCTCTTTCATTTTAAAAGGGGTCACAGTGGCCAAGGAAATGGCTCCTTCCAGAAAAATGGTGTTTCAGAGTGTCAATTGGAGAAAAGAAAACCTATTCACTTTATGTTCAATTTAACCTTGCAACTAATAAGAAACGGAAAGGAATCTTATAAACAAAAAGCCTTGGAGCTTAGAAAATGGAGAAATTGTGCATACACGGACTCAAGTCTTACAAGGCAAGCTACAAACAGAGGACCTGTGAACTGGCAAGATGTGAACAGGGAAAATCTTGATTATGCATATGAAATACCTATCACTACCTGTGCACAGTCAGAAAAAACATACCATTATGAAAATAAATATGCACAGAACGGAGTCTCAGGAACTCTTCCAGTAAAACAGGAGGCAGCTCCAAAGTTTTTCCTTATTCTTGAGTTGCCATAATACACAAGGAAACAAGGCTTGCACTCATATACGAAACAAAAACATACATAGGGAGAATCAGTCCTCAGCCACAGTCACCAAATGACAGAAAACATGAGAAAATAACACTTTTTAATCCAGGAATGAATTTGTAGAAGAGAGAAAAGGAGTGTGTGTTATGAACAGGGGATTATAAAGATCTTTCTTTCTGTTCTTTGCCAAGATTATGGAGATAAGAAATAGAGAACATTACAAGCCCTGCTGGAACAGATCCACCTAGTCTAGCATTCTGCTTCTTACAGTGATTAACCAAATGCTTCAATAAAAACTAGGGTATAAAGTCAATAGCATTCCTCCACAGTTATCCCTGAGCTGCTGCATTCTGGTCACTAGTCATAGATAGAACTATGGTCTCTGACTTTTCTAATCACCTATTAAATTCATCAAGACACATTAAGGGCCCATTCATATGTTATGAATAAATGGTACTACACTCAGAAGCTCACACTTTATGTGACAACTTATGCAAGCACTTCAACATGATTTTCTTATGTAATGTCAGAAGGACATCAGAAGTATTCATGGCAGGAGATGACACTCCTAGAAGACCATCTAGCTGCTTCTATGAGCAGAAACACACACACACACACACACACACACACACACACACACACACACACACACACACACACACTTCACAGTTGCACAGCTTTTTCTGTGTACTCTTCCTTTGATGTTACACCACTCACATAGATGTGCAGGTTAGAATTGATTCATAATGAACTGGCCCTAAACACGTATGGTCCAGTCCAACTCACCCCCTGCACCAGTGGAACACATGTTCCACACACCCATGCTGTTGCAAAAGTGCTGTAAAGTGTTGTGTATGTGCAACCTCCTGATTTTAGAAGTGGGCTATGTCAGATGCAAGGGAGGGCACCAGGATGAGGTCTCCTGTTATTTGGTGTGCTCCCTGGGGCATTTGGTGGGCCACTGTGAGATACAGGAAGTTGGACTAGATGGGCCTATGGCCTGATCCAGTGGGGCGGTTCTTATGTTCCTAAGCACTTTGCAACAGTGCTTCTAAACACCACATTGGTAGGAAGGTCAGAGCTTTCCTGCTAGCACCAACAGAGAGAAGGACACCTGCCAGACCAGGTAAGTCCAGCAGAGAGTCAGGGAAAGGGCAGAGTGGAGTGGGGCAAGCAGATCACACCCAGGAAGGAGGCGTGATCTGTAGCACCATATCTAATCCTCCTTCTGAGGCCTGATTCACCTGCACAGATAAACTTGGACTTGTGCCAGCAATATCACTAGTACAGGTCTGAGTTGACCATTGTGGCTATTGGGACTTACCCAGGGGCAAAGGGAAGAATGTCCCCTTATCCTGAGGAGACCTCCAGCAGGTGAAATTCCTGTGGGATGCTGGCACCGCTGCATTGGGAATGTAGTTAGGATTGGGCTGTTGAGGACACTCTGGTTAAATAGGAAACCTATCTCCAGAGAAAGCAGATCTTATAAATTCCACATGGCAAATAAAACAGGCTAAGAAGAGGAAAGCTCAAGGATGTTATAGTCTAATTTCCAAAATCCTTGAGGCTTTCCAACAATGGATGTTGCCAGACTTTACAGATGATAAAATGTATCCTTAAAACTAGGAGGGCTCACCTGGATCATGGCATTTAACTTGGCATTCCTTCTTCCAGTAGAAATTGTATCACTGTACTGGTTGAGTATAAGGTTATTGGTCTCCTGTGGATATCCTTTTAAGAAAGAGACTTGGGATATACTGAAGTGGTTTCACATGTTCTAAAATCACATACAAAAGTAGCACTGGGATAACTTTCATCAACTCAGCATTTATGAGCTTTCTCAGTGAGTGTTTGGAAAAGCTAATCTGTTTTCTCAGTGTTGTCTTAGAGTGCATGGAATTTATAATCCTGCTATCTGGGAATTGTAGTTTTCAACACCAGAGAACTGCTTAGAAATTCAACCCCTCCCCCCCAAAACAATATCCAAGAGCAAAGAAGATTTTTAGAACTGGATGGAGTACAACGGTTGCTTGCAAGAAACAATGGAAAGGATTGGACCAGACAGAGAAGATAATCACTAAACAAAAAGCCACCTGGTCAGGTGGTTTGGCCATGCAGTTGGTTCACACCTTTCATTGAGAGTAAGGGGTTCATTAAAAGGATTTTCCCCCAAATACATGTACAAAACATCCTGGTCTCACTCAGTGAAGAGGCACATGATCTGAACAAGATTTTGTGGGGCAAATAACACTCAATCCATAATACACCTATGTTATTTCTGGACACATTCATGTTTCAAACAAAATTATAACAAGTGTCAGTGATTTTCCTCTAAAAAGTTCTGTTTGTTTCTTTCATTCCCCCATAGATAAGGGGAGCACTCTGCAGGGGTGGCCTCCTGTGATTGGAGTTGAACTGGGGGGAAAAAAGGGTGGGTTAAAGGGACAACTCTTCCCCCACAGTGTTTCATCATGCTGCAGATATGGGGCAACCAGCAGTGACAGGCAGGGCAAGTTGACTTAACATCCTTCTCTGTTGTCTGGTGTTTGCAGAATCCTAGAGGATTGTCTGTAAGATGAAAAGAAAATGGGAAGTGGTCTGGTTCTCTATGCCCAACACTCTCTCCCCATAATAAGATGCAGATTGGATAATGGGCAGTAGCACTCAGAGGAACCCAGACCTGAAACTTATTTGTTTCTTCTGGACTTGGGTTTAAAGAAATTTGAGTAGTTTATTTCTTTCTTCAAGTCTAACAATTTCCTCTAAATTCCTTTGCTCTCAAGACAAACTAGCCAGGAAGCCACTGCCGTGAGCATACGACAAAACTGCTTTTATGCTTGCTGTGAACATTTCTGCCCTATGAAACCTCAAGAGACTTGGGGGAAGCTATGAACAATTGATTCATGGCTTGGCTCGCTTGCTTGATCTGCCTGGACTTGTTTTCCCTGCAGGTACCTTCAATACAGTTTGTCTTCTTTCTGCTAGTGGCAGACCAAGGAGTCTAGCTTATGTGGTTGGTTGTTCTCCAGGTAAGGAAGAGTGCCCTGTGTAAATTTCTATAGTCTTGATGTTTTGATCCAGTCCATCTCTCTGATGCCATGAAAGCAGTTTGTCTACCATGAGACCAACAAAATGATAAGCCTGGATTTGTGAAAGCAACAAGACGGGTTCAAGAATCAGCAGAATGGTTGTCAGGGGTGGGCTGTAAGGAAAGTAATTGAAGTCTAGCTCCCTGGCGACAATCCACCATCATATGTGGAAAGACTGAACTGGGAACGACATCAGGACATATGCTCATTTGATTCCTCCTGTCTCTCCTGAGCACCTTCCCCACTGCTGTTAATATTCCCCAGCTCTGGGGAGCAATGAGCCTATTAGGTTTCTCAGCAATCCTCTGTGGGCTCATATGGGAGTAGTTCATTAGGCCATGCTGCCTGACAGCAGGTACCCAGAGAACCCCAGTGTCGCACCACAATTGCTTGCAAGGGAATGTTCCGTAAGAATGAATTTTTAAACCCACTTATTTCCAGACACCAGGAGGACTCTATTAGCCCTTTATCCCAGACAGTTCCAAGTAAAGCATTAGCACATTATCTGTTACATTGGAACAGAGAGAAGAACACACCAAACTTTTACTATCTTGATGTCATTGAACTTGTTTACTTCCTTCCATCTCATCTTCACAAAGAAGGCAATTATCTTGATCAATTACATTCCAAAGCTATACTCTTAACCCATTGCCAGGCCCACAGGTGTACACATTTGGTCCCTGTTGCGTATATGCAACATCGGACAGAAATGACTTAAGATGGGCTGCAAAGAAAAATGCTTTGTGTCATCACCACCTGATTCATCGTCAAGGCATAGAACCCAACAATCTTGTCTCCAAACTTTAGGATCAGACTGCTATTTTCTGTAGGTGATTCCTCCTAATTAGGACAATTAGGAGGAAGTGGCTTATAAGCATTGGATCCAAGATGTATGATCAGATAGTTGTGATATTTAAATAGATTGTTTTAAAAAATGCTGGGTGTCCCAAATAAATTATAAACATGTAAACTGACTATAGTAACAGTGAAAATTTGGAACAGAGTCCTGAAGCCACTGTGTGGCTTCCAACTATATAGAAATTAGGACTCATGAAGCTCAAGATGTGGATCCAAAGTGTCAAGAATTTCAGGTGGTATGACTTCTCCAGACACAGAGTGAAAATGTAGCATATAAGTCACCTGTTGCTATACTGCTTTCAAAATTCCTGAAAGCACAAGTTCCCTGTCCTTTATTGAATTCAACCAGCAGTCCATGGCCACTTGAATAAGCTTAAAGGTAACGAGCTGACAGTATGTTCAGAATTATGTCCAATGAGCTGAACAGTCACAAATTTAAAAAATTCAGGGTGCCATCTGCATTCTGCTGAAGTCTCGGTCAAGTCTCCCATTGATTTTAATACTTTGAATTCTCCCTGTAAAAACTGCACTTGGATTCTTAATGCCTATTGAATGCCAATCAATGTTAGGTCCTGTAGAAAAGTTCTTGCCTTTTTTTTTTATTTGCAGGTCTTACATCTCAGCTGTAAACACACTTATTTGGAAGTGAGGCCCATTGATTTCTGTGGAATTTATGTCCGCGAACATTTGCCTAAGATTGACGCCTAAAGCAGTTTAAATAACCCTGCTTAAAAACTCATAAGTTCACAGTGGTAACCTCAGAGCCAGACCTCACAGCCTTTTGCTTCACTGAGACTCCTGATGTGCAGGATATTCAGATTGTTATATTATTGCTGGCCAGTCATTCACATGATCAGCATTGTTTGACCGCAAATGTGATGGAAGATTGACAGCATGTGAGCTGCATTTGTACAATAACAGTGGGTGTGTATATATAGGGGTCCATCCTCATCAATAGGGGGAGCTGTGACCTGTTCGGATCCTAGTTAAAACTTGTAGGTTGTTCTCTCCTACTTTGATCAGATTTCTCATTAGCTTCTTTTCCTGTCTTCTTGTTTTATGTCTATCTGACCAGGCTGCCCTGACTAGTTACTTCTCTTGTTTTATTTTGCACTATATATAAAGCTTTTTGTCTAACTCACCTCTACTGTGAATGAATTCTTTCTTTTTCACAGTTCTGCTAACAAAAGAAACTGTCTGGAAGTTATGATGTCTTAGAGGTATGCAGTCAATTATTTTGCAAATGAGTTCACAACATTTCCTGCCTCAGAAGCAACACATGCCCATCACACCTTCAGCTGAACCTTGCTGAATCCATGGCGTCAGGATGGCAAGGCTCATGGTGAATTCATTGGCAATAAGCAGGTTCCATACTGATATTGGACAACTGACTATTGCCCCCCCCCTTACTTCCTGATGGGAAAAGTCAAAAGGACTCTGCTGTCAGCCAAAGCTGAAAGAGAAGCTTTGTATGATCCCTGATTGACTAGGATTGCTGCTGTGACTCTCCTACAAAGAAACCACCCAGTTTTTAATAAATGACTATGACAATTGGCAGCAGATTGGGGGATACAATGGCAGCATACAGTTAGCTAATAAAAGGAGTGGGGTTGGTGGGAAATATTACACATTGCCCTGTTTGTAGCCATTGCTATTCCAGGCAATGAGGTACTCAACAACTTACTGCCTATCCTTGTTTCTGGGAGCAATTTTTATGTGAGGAAAACCGTAAGACATGAGATCACAGAAAATGCTCCAATACACAACAAGCTTTGTAGATTCCTGTGACACTACCAAGTCGATTCTTTCCCCCAGCAGTGGGAGTGATAACCAAGATGCCTGGGGGTGAGAAGAAGTTCCTCCTCAGGGGCTTGACTTAGGGCTTGGAAATTTGCTCAAGAACATTTGCTCAAGTGCAGCGATTAGGGGCACAAGCTTAGGATGTGGAGGAACGTGCATGCAGAACATCATGAAAAGGGAGAATTATGCAGATTCAGCAGGGGGGAATCCATATTTTCTGCCTATATATCTGCACAGGAAAAAAGAGTCAAAGAACTCCCATGAAAGGAAAATATTTCATTGGAACTAGCCTTTCTGTAAAGTGAAGATAATAGACCTTCTCTCCCTCGCTCAGATGATGAAAGGATAAATACATTAGGGACTGTAAGGTGCTCACAGATGCTATGGTAACAGAAGGCTGGCTAAATTCCTTATGCAGATTTTGCACTTCCTGTGGTCAAGGCCACTCATTTGCAAGTCACTCTGCTGGAATTACTAAGAAAACTATCAAGGCAGTCTAATCAGGATTGTCCCAAGTTTTAGTGTCTAGGTTCTTTTGTAGCTCTGCTTAGGCATTATGTGAACTTCTGTGCTTCCCTGAGGCATTTGGTTGACCATCATGAGAAGCAAGTTGCTGAACTAGATGAATCATGGTCTGATCTAGCAGGGGCCTTCTAATCTTTAAATGCTCCAATGCGCAGAAAAGAAATAGGATAGTAGTGCAGGTTTTTTATTTTCCAATCTAGGATGCAAGGGAAGGGAAAAATCACATGTCTGAATACCTCCCTGTGTACACCGCTCCTTGCATAAGCAAAAGTTTCAGTCTGAGAATGTAGTCTTCTGCATATAGAGAGGCTGTTTTGTTTTTTAAAGAAAAAATATGAGAGAGCATTCAAACATTAAAGTAATAGTGCAGACCTTAATGTTTGAATGCTCTCTCATATTTTTTTCAAGTGGTACAATTTAGGAAGGACTATACCTTGTACACATAGGGATTCTTTACATGCATGTTCTATGCCAAGCATCTATGCATACACCTCCGTTTTTCTCCCCCACCTGGAATGGCTTCCAAGAGGAGAGGCAGCTTGCACAACACAGTATGGCTTCCTGCAAAACTTAGTGCTTTGCACCCCTTCTAGCTATGTTACTAGTCTACAGGACTCCAGTTTACCTGTCTATGCACTACTGCAGTAGCCCAGTCCTAGGCATGCCTTTCCCAAAGTAAGCCCCATTAGAGTCAATTGGCTTCCTCTCAGGTAAACACAGCTAGGCTGGCAGTCTAAGAGCCCAGTCCTAGGCATCAAAACTTCACATATAGGCTAATGGGTTCTGAGCTGTCTGAGACAGATCAGGAGAGAGTGTTCTGCCAGATTCCTACTCCAAGCCTCACTTAGGGAACTTATGCCCACTCTAAACTAATTAGCTCCCCTTTTGTTCCCCCCAACAGTGGCCCCAGTTCTCTACAGCAACTTTGCTAGACTCCACCACCAGGGTAGCTTGCCTGTTTAAAATGCAGGGACCCAGTTCCTAAGGAAGCAGTCCTTCCTGGTATAGCAGCACACCTCAGCTCTCTGCAGCCTGTTCAAGTAGTCCATTAGTCACAAAGTCAGTCTGAGTACCCAGGGCAAAGTCAATAAGCCAAGTCACACTCTTCCATCAGTCCAGTCCCAACCTGCACTCCTTCTACAACCCACACCCCCTTCCTGCCTCAGGTTTTCCGTATATCCCTGAGGGCCCTATTGCCTTCAAGTGGGCTGAAGCTGTGCAGCACACTCTGCTGGATGCCCAGGCCTTACCCTTAAAGGGGCCACTGCTGACACCACATCTACCTCCTCACCAGATCTTCCATGATTCCAATACAGAGAGATCTTGGGGTGCTGGTGGACAGCTAGATGAAAGTGTCAACCCAATGTGCAGCAGCAGTGAAGAGGGCTAATTCCATGCTTGGGATCATTAGGAAAGGCATTGAGAATAAGACAGCTAATATTGTAATGCTGTTGTACAAATCACTGGTAAGGCCACACCTGGAGTATTGTGTCGAGTTCTGGTCACCACATCTCAAAAAGGACATAGTGGAAATGGAAAAGGTGCAAAAGAGAGCAACCAAAATGATTACTGGGCTGGGGCACCTTCCTTATGAGGAAAGGCTATGGCGTTTGGGCCTCTTCAACCTAGAAAAGAGGTGCCTGAGGGGGGACATGATTGAGACATACAAAATCATGCAGGGGGTGGACAGAGAGACACTCTTTTCCCTCTCACATAACACTAGAACCAGGGGACACCCACAAAAGTTGAGTGTTGGGAGAGTTAGGACAGACAGAAGAAAATATTTCTTTACCCAGCATGTAATTAGTTTGTGGAACTCCTTGCCACAGGATGTAGTGATGGCATCTTACCTGGATGCCTTTAAGAGGGGATTGGACAAATTTCTGGAGAAAAAGTTCATTACGGCTTACAAGTCATAGTAGGTAAGTGTAAGCTCTTGGTTTTAGAGGCAAGCTACCTCTGATTGCCAGATGCAGGGGAGGGCCTCAGGACGCAGGTTGTGTCTGTTGTCTTATGTGCTCCCTGAAGCATTTGGTGGACCACTGTAAAATACAGGAAGCTGGACTAGATAGGCCCTTGGCCTGATCCAGCAGGGCTCTTCTTATGTTCTTATGCCTTCCCAAAAGCAAGCCCCATTAGAGTCAGTGGGCCTACTCCCAGGTAAACATGGCTAGGCTTGCAGCCTGAGAACCCAGTCCTAGGCATGCCTTCCCAGAAGCAAGCCCCATTAAAGTCCCAGGTATAAATGGTTAAAGGTATAGGCACTCTGTCTGCCATTGTATCTGGTCATCCTGACCACATACACCCCTAGCGACCTTAGGAATGGCATCATCATTCTCTAATACCATAATTTACCACTGCATTCTGATAAACAGGACTTCACTAACTGCTTCTGTCACTGCAATTGTTCATATAAAGCCATTTCTCCCCTGGCAGAGAGATCCAATTCATTCCCTTTTATTGCTAATAAGGATTCTTTGTATATTCACAAGACTGGGAGAGCTTGCAAAATGAGAGCCCCTTAATACAAAGCTGTGTCCTTCAGAATCATCAACATTCTCTTCATTTTCTTGCAAAAGTAACTGAATTTAGTCTCCACAAATTGGAAAAAATCATGCAGCAAGGTGCTGATACTTAACACAGCATTTTCTCTATGGATACAAAAGACATAGCAATCAACATATAATTAACCCACATAACTTGTTGCTGGAGGATATTGTAGAAGAAAATAGCTAAAAAAGATTCAGGCAAGGATTAGGCTGTAGATGAATTGTATCTGCAGTGATTTCGAGATGGAATCAAGCCACTGGGCTTATTAGTCTCCCATATTTACAGACACCGTGATTGCCAACAAAGTCCGGAAAGAAGTGACATACGGTGTTGGGATTGCGTATTAGAAACTTTTCCATTAAATATGTAATGGACACACTTAAAGCATTCTTGTGCCAAACATGCTATTGTTGTTCTTTTTAGGATCAAATGATTGCAATATTGTAATTCATTTTCTATGATATTTGCTGCCTTGGATGACACCCAGGGCGCAATCCAGAGTTGCCCTTGGGCTGGCACAACTCCTTTGTGCCAGCCCAGAGGTGTCGCAAAAGTGTCTTAAGGCACTTTCACGCCACCACAGGAGTCGGGAGGTCAAACCCGGTGTCATTGTGCCAGCAGAACAATGAGTATGTGCCAGTCAAATCAGACCAGTGTGGGGGTCTTGGGAGGGTTGGGGAAGGGCAGAATGATAGTGTTCTGGGGTGGGGGGAGAGTGGGCGGTGGGCAGGCCTGTGGGCGAGCCAGGCTCGGGAGGTGGGTGGGGCCAGGATCTGGCACTTAGGTTGAATTCCAACCCTGCCTGGGTGACCCAGCGCAGTACCAGGCTACTCAGAACTGCGCCACCTAAAGAGGTGGCACAGATCTGAGTATTACCATTGGGTCTGCTTCTGCATTACTCTGGGAAAGGGGAATCAAATCCCCTTGCCATGAGCTAGGCCACAGCCAGCCCCAACCTCCCCACCCCCACCCCCGATATGGGGCAGGCCAGCTGGCTGCCTGTTCCAAGGTGGGTTGGAAATGGGCCGACAGTATGATTTTATATGTGTTTATTCAGGAGAAAGTTCCAAAATGTAAAATGGGATCCCCCCCCCCCAATTGCAGCCTGAATATGAAGCTGCTGTATATAGAATCTAGCCATTATCTAGTCTGGTTCTGTCTGCTCTGACTGTCACTGGCATTGCGGGGTTTCAGACAGGGATCTTTCCAAGCCCAACCTGGAGATGCCAGAGTTTGAACCTAGGACCTTCTCTCAATACTAAGCTATATCAGAATGCACTGAGCTATAGCTCTTCTCCAATAGATAAGGCAGGACATGAATAATGACATAATACATTGTTTTAAAATGATGTTCGACAATGGCTGGGGCAGACTGGTGACCATCAGAATGGGCTCTTCAATGCAACACAGTATTCAATTCCTCTTTTTTTAAAAAAAATATACAATTTCAAATTCATTTCCTTCCTCACAATCAGATGCACACATTGGCACTGAAGTGTAAATTTGCTATTGTAAGCCCAGGGAAGCAAAGAATTTAAGAACCGAGGTAGTAATAGTCATTTAGAGTACAGTAGTTTTTAGATTATAGCCTAAAGGTAAACACATGGAAAACTCTATCATTCTTGTCCCGAGTCTCATGCTGCCTCTGGATTTACATCAGGGAATATAACCTGCAGTTCTTATTTGCCAGCTTCTTCCTTTTTGCAATGTGGATTTTGAAATAAAACAGATAAATACAGTAAATACATATAGTTTTGTTCCAGATTACATAATATTTTTGCCTATTTAGGACCGGCACACACAGTGCATAAGTGAACATATCTTTACTCAAATGGAGGTTGCACAGTATTCAGTGGGACATAATCCTAGGTAAACATTCATAGTATGTTGCATTGCAGCCTTACAGCACATACCTATACATGTTTATTCAGAAGAAAGTCCCATTGTGTTCAGTGGGGCATATTTTCTAGTAAGTACCGTTTAGGATAACTGCCTTAATGAAGTCTTTCACAAAACTACATTATGTGTGTTAGCCAGGAGTGTAAGTGAGGGGCTGTGGAGTTCTGGGACTTCTCCTACAGCAGGACAGCAGTAGTACTCCAGGGCTGACTTTGAAACTGTTTTAAAAAGACTTTGGTCAAGAAGAACCACAAGGTACAGCAAGAAGAAAACTGAGAAAATCCCCTAAGGCAGTGGTTCTCAAGCTTTTAGCACCAGGACCCACTTTTTAGAATGAGAATTTGTTGGAACCCACCAGAAGTGATGTCATGGAAAATTTTTTAACAATCCTAGACTGCAATCCTACCCATGCTTACCCAGGAGTAAGTCCCGTTTACTGTCATTGTTAAAAGAATATACATAGTAGCCTGTTAAAAGTATAGATCTGTAACATTTCCCCAAATGCAGTCACATACCATCAAGTCTATTATATTAAAAATAAAATATTGAAATGAATGGGGACCCACCTGAAATTGTCTCCTGACCCACAGTTTGAGAAACACTGCCCTAAGGACATATGCCAATATCTAGGGCAGACCATAATCTTTTCCAAGGGCCGCCTGACAGATCACTCATTTTGCACTAAGGCTACAATCCAAATTTACCTGGTTGAAGTCCTGCTGAACATAGTAGAACTTACTTCTGAATAAACATGAATAGGCTAGCTCTCTAATATACCTTATTTATTTATCTGACATTTTTTTTTAAATCCCTGTGACCATGGCAGTCTCTTCCTTCTTACCATGATGGGGCAGTTCTGCCTCAAAAGTGTCATGATGTGACTTGGTATTGGCAAAATGGAGCAAATTGGACTCAAGTGCACTGCTTCTTTGACGCAGTTGATTGGCACTCCAAACATCAAGAAGGGGTAAACACACAACAGAAAATAGAGCAGCCCTCCAACTCTGGTGGGGTTCTTCACTCTTACTGCACCTGCACCTGCACTGCACCATTTCCCCATCTGTCCTTGGTACTGATGTCGATGTGGAGGCTCAGTGTAGGTAGGGTTATTGCAGAGCCCAGCTAAGCTCTTGCTATAGTAGCAGTGCAGGATCTCCCTATCATTGGGACCACCTAACTGGGTGGCAGGGAGCAGATAAGTATCTGGTCTGTTGTTTCAGAGGAGCCAACAGTAACCCTCCATGAGCCTTTCACAGGGCTGTAGCCTAAAGAAGGGTCAATGTGAGGCCCCCCCTTTTCTACCCCCGGAATGGAGGCACTACAACCAACATCCCCTGGTGCCTGTCTTCCTGTGGGTCTGTCTCCTGGCTCTTACTACCTCTCTTCCTCCCCTCTGCTTTCTGCACTGCCTCCCAATCCCTTATTTTGTCTCTTCATTCACCTCCCTCCTTGCCTCCTCCATTCTCTCTCTTGCATCTCAGCTCCCCATCTTACCAAACATTCTGCCTGTCCTTGCTTCTGTCCTCCATTTCCTTTCATCCACACCCTGCACTTCCTCTGTGCTCCCTATGTGCTGGTACCAGCTGCTTAGCCCCACCTCAGTGAGAAGGCCAGCAGCTGGCACCCATTCCTCTCAACCCACTGGCTGGTGCCCAGTGCTATTGTCACTGTCAAGTGCCACAGCAGTCAGCTTTGTGCTGTAATTCATGGCTCCTGTTCACATAGCCAGGATGTAAGCTGAGGCTCACAAGCCCTTTTCTCGATTGCAACTAACTCCAAGAGTTTGAGATGAAAATGAGCTAATATAAGAACAAAATAAGAGCCCCGCCGGATCAGGTCAAAGGCCCACCTAGTTCAGCTTCCTGTATCTCATAGGGCCCACCAGATGCCTCAGGGAGCACACAAGACAACAAGAGACCTGCATCCTGATGCCCTCCCTTGCATCTGGCATTCTGATATAGACTACTTCTAAAATCAGGAGGTTATACATACACATCAGGGCTTGTAACCTGTGATGGACTTTTCCTCCCGAAATTTGTCCAATCCTCTTTTAAAGACACCCAGGCTAGATGCCATCACCACATCCTATCGCAAGGAGTTCCACTAACTTACACACTGGGTAATATTTTCTTTTGTCTGTTATAAGAGCAAGCTAGATCAGTGGCTTCTAAACTGATGGGTTGCAACCAACCAGGGGAACCAGAAATAGGCAATTCCCCCTTCAGGGGAGCAGCCCGGGAATGGGTGCCCTGACAGTGCTGCAGCAATCATGGTGCTGTGGGGACCCAGCAACATTTTAACGTACCTGGGGGCCTGCTAAAGCCTCCATGATGGTTCTGGAAGCTTGCAGCCCCCTCTGCGAGGCTCTGCGTGGCTGCCCTGAGCTCTGATTGCTGATTGGAGCTCACTTCTGCTTTGTGCGATCTGCTGCACAAACCCCCTCCCCCCGGGTTGGGAGACCAGACATGGGTCTCCTCAATGCTGCACAATAGTGGGCACAGATACGAGGAGACTCATCAGGGCAGCCTGGGTTTTACACCTGGCATGGAGACCTGGCACTGCTTCCCTGGTCCAATACAGCAGTTGCCATTTTGGCCTCACTGTAGCCCTGGGCACTAGGGAAGGATAGGATTGGGCTGCCCAACTGCTAAAAGCATAAAAATACAAACCAAACATAACTCTCTCTCTCTCTCAATCTCTCTCTTTGAGTTCATATGTCTGTGCCTATGAGCACGCGCACATGTGTGTGTTTGAAAATTTTGGTGCAAAGTTGGGAGAAAAGCCTGATATATTTATTATGACCTATATCTTTACCTTCATGTTCTATGGCTGGATACAGGCCACAAAAGGCCTTCAATGTTTTCAAGCTAGATTCTTAGGTTATTTCAGGAGGCTCAGAGCTGCAGCTATCTCTCTTTCACACACTGGTCTCTGTAGCCTGACACCTGCCTTCTGCTCCAGCCTGATGGTTCCTATCTTTATTACTCCACAGACAGAGCCAGGTGACATCTCTCCTTCTCAGAAGAGGGGCAGCTGCGACCACGCATGAGTCTGTACAGATGCACACGCCGCTTCTCAATCGTCTCCCTTCTGGGCTAGGTAAAGATGTTCAGAATGTTTAGCAAAACATGCTGTGATGCTAATGTAAAGGAAGGGGAAAAGTCCTTCACCTGCAAAAGTAATTAACAGCAAACAAGCTCACTTCAAGGTGGGGGATGTGGCAGGGAAGAGAGGGAGGGAAAGGAACAGGGATTCATTTGAAGGCCAGCAGGGCTTAGTCCCTGCCACTAGGTGGCAGCACAAAGTCATGCTAATAATTCCATGGCTGGGGCTTGCCAAGGTGTTCGTCAGTTTTTAATATTGTGCAAATGTGATGCTCATTGGAGTGAGGTACTGCTGTAGCTGCAACTGAAGCCAAAAAGCTCAGGAATGTGGCTGTCACTGTCCATAAGGGAGCATCTGTAAGATATGGAAAGGACGGAAGCTGATCTGTGAATCAGTAGCCCTGCCAGAGGAGCTTGCTTACACTCTCTTAAAGCAACCCGTGCATTGAACACAAATTTATTAAGCAATGGTTCCATGTGTTAGCTGCTGATGAAAAATTAAGAGCTCTTATTCAATGAGTAAGAGTCAGTCCTTATCTTCAAAAGGCCTTGCCGGTATTAATTAGTGGTGTGTCTCTTTCTTAACCCCAGAGACTTTGCAGGTAGCCCTCCCTTCTCTACAGCAAGCCAGATCTAAATTCATTGCAAGAATGTGTGACCCCTCTAGTGCAACAAAATGAAATGTCAACAGCCGATCCAGGTGCACTTTAAAAATGATGGTTTTATGGTATAATGAATCATACAGGTGGCAGAGAATTCCCGGTGTTATTTATTTTGACATTATATTCCACTCATTTTTGTGCGTTTCTTATATTTTCAAAGTATGTTGGATTGTGATAGCAGCAGCACCAGGGCAGCACTGGATTAAAGTGCACACGAGGGCACTAAGCTGAAACATATTTGGATGGCCCCCAAACCTATATGTCACATTCTCATCTATGCCTGTGCTCTGAATTCATTTACGTGCCCAGGAATGCCTGCTGAGACGGGGGCTAGCAGAACACAGGTTGAATTTGTGTGCGTGACATCACAGTTGTCATGAAGTCCTGACTCTTCAAGATGCCTGGATATGTATTTTTATATTAAAGCTAGCGTATTTATTTTTAACTATTTCCATCCTGCTCCTCCCCAACACACTTTTTTTTATGAAACTCAAGGTACGGAAGAGAGAGACAACGCAATGTTAAAGCAAAAGATTACAGTAATAGCAGCAATCAATCATCCCCTCAAAAGCATTTTTGAAGTGTGACATCTTCTGGCACAAGAAAGCACAAAATGGATAGGAGCAGCCCACAGCAGCTGGACCATCTGCACTGGCAGAGGGTGTTGGGATCTCTCCCCACCTAGGTCTGTGGATGCCACTGTAGAAGGACTGAGAACTTTGTTGCAGCCATGAGTTTCCAACTGACCCAAAGACACAGGGGAGGCTATTAACATGAAGCCACAGTTAGGAAGAGAGGGTTATTTCCGGAAGCCACCTGTAGATGGCCCTGTGTCCCCAAAGGCAGTTTGCTCTCTTGTGGACTGGATCCTCAGTCTGGAGCACTGGTTCGCACAGGTGATCCACAAGACCCTGAGAAGCGATCCACACTCAGGCAAAAAAAGAATAGCTTTTGATCTCTTCCAGTGTCTTGCCAAGCAAACAACCTCCCACAGACCACCAAAGAGAGTGGAGACCACCCACAGCCACAACCACTTAAGTGTCAGCTGTGGCTGTGGGCAGTCCATTCTCTGTCCTCTCTGACAGTCTGAAGGGAAGGGCTTGGGAAACAGACCACCAGAGAGGGCGGAGGCCATACCACCCATAGCTGCATGTAGTCCACGACTATTCCAATTTTAGCCTCAGTGGTCTGCAAACTCCTAAATGTTGGGAACTATCGGTCCAGAAGGGTGATTTCTGGGTTGTATTTGTGGGTTTCCTCTGGCTCTGGATCAGGAATTTGAAGTTGTAGCTGCTCTATCAGACATTCCATCTGGATCCAGAGCCTGCGGGATAGCTCAGTCCTTCCCACCAGCGCTCCTTTGTCCCAGGGTGTTGTGAAGAGCTTTAGGGCACTTTTGTGACACCCTGAGCCAGCACAGCGGTCACTGTGCTGGTGTTCTTCAAGTATAGGATTGTGCTGTCAGTTTATTTACGAGCCGCTGAATTGAAGTTGAAAGGGATTTGAGCTCAGATTATAATTACATTCATTTTCCCCCTTCCCCAGTTTTGAAATCTCATGCTATTATTTTCTCAATGAGTGTAAAACCTATACAAAAAACATGGCTTGGTGTTATTCCTCAGCCTTCCTGGGTTGATAAATGAAGATCCTTCCCATTTTGCTCAGAACTTTTGCTCCAGGAAAAGAAGCAAAACGGCATCGACAAGCTGTTTGTGTATTTCCTTTTGCAAACATGAACAAGTCAAGCATTTCTCCCGGTTTTCAAGTAGAACCTTCAGTTTTGCAACAGTTCCACATGCTTGGAATATTTAGGCTGCCATGGGTAAGCAGTTAGCCTTAAATGCACCAGGGCTCCAAGTGAAGGGATTTGATGCTTCCCTGGAGCCAGACCGTTCCCCGAGGATTCTGCTTTCCAAGCTGCATTTCCCCCAGGGCTTTGCTGAGAGTCTGAGAATACTTATACTGAGCTGCACTGACAAAGAAGAGAGGAAGAGACAGAAGGGGTTTGATGTTATTAAAATAATGTTAGCACCCTATTTGAGGGTATTTCTATTATGGGGGGGGGAATGTCATTTTCTTCATTTTCTATAGGAATGCAGGCAGCAACATTATACTGAATCAGATCTTTGCTCCATCTAGCTCAGTATGGTTAACATTGTGAGCTCCTTGGGGCAGGGATCTGTCTTCTCTTATAAAGTGCAAATCATATTGATGGCCCTATGTAAATAAATAATAAGAGTGGGTGGTGCTTGCAGAGAAACATCTCTTTTGTGAAATTTCCTCCCCAGAGTGGTTTGGCTGGTGCCTCTGCTCCTATCCTTCTAGTGCCAAGAAAAACTGTTGTATTCTCCCAGATCTTTGACAGCTCTATCCTAACTGCCTGTGTTAGGATTGAGCTGCATCAATGCAGCTGCATCAATGGGGTGAATGCTACATCCTGTGGGGGACTTTTGAGCCATGAAGACCTCCTTGAGGTAAAGTCCTCCGTGAGGTAAAGTAACATTTGTTCCCTTGGTATATGCCCTGGTGTAAGCCCATGTGGCCCAGCCAGGTCTACTTGGACCTGCACCAGCTATATATAGCTGGCACAAGTCCAAGTGGACTTGGGTTTGGGGATCAAGGCCAGGAAGGGGGTTCAGATATTGGTGGTGGTATCAACATCATTCCCTTTCAGGTCTTGATCCTTCCATGCTTATGCCTGAGTTTTCTCCCCATTCCTCCCCCTCCCTGCCCTGTTCTGCCGACTCCACCCTACTTCTCACTTTCTTACTGGAACCAGGGGACATAGAAGGACCATGAGTATGCCACTGTGGCCACTCACCACTTGCTGTGGCAGCCCTGCTGCGTGAAACAGCATGTCACATTTTGCGACAGCCATAAAAGAGCTTATGCTGCCGAAATACAAAGTTTTAATTGTGTTGCTGTTTTTTAATTGCAGCTTTAACATTGTTAGGATTGCTTTATGCTTTTACCTAGAAACTGCCTCAAGATACTTGGTGAAAGATGCAATCTAAATTCCCTAAAGAAACAAAGAGCAGCTTACTGGCCAAAAGGCACAGCAATATCATCAATGGCTCTTCCAGTCCCACATATCTAACCTCAGCACAAATGGATCCCTATTATTGACTCTTCCTGTCTAGTGGCCTCCTGCAAAGCTTTTAAGAGCTCATCCATCTGAATCCAGCTCCAGAAGAGGTCTCGGTACCTTTCATGTAAATATTCTGTTTGGCAAAATATGCCACATAATTTGGAAGTGGATATTGACGGTAAGCAGACAGGGTTCACTGGCCCTGAACCATGCGCTTAGAAGATTTGGGGAGCAATCCTAACCGGCACTTATGCCGGTATAGGAGCCCCTGAGGAGTCGCAAATGTGCCGTAAAGCACGTTTGCACCTCCTTAGGTGGGAGCCGCATCGGCGCATCCAGATGCGCCAACATGCGGCCAGAGGCAGAAGCCTCCGCCGCAGCTCCCGCGCTGCCGCTTGTGCCAGTGCAAGTGTGCCGGCACAAGCAGCAAAGGTAGGCATGGGGGGGCGTGGCGAGGGGGCAGGAGGGGGCCTTACTGGGTTGGGGGAGGGCGGGGGGAGTGCGGGCCTGTGGGCAGGCATGGGGGGAGCTGTGGGTGGGGCTGGGACCCAGCAGTTATGCCGGATCCCAACCCCCGTCCCCAGGGCAAGCGGAGCGGCTTCGAGCTGCTCCACTCTCCTCGGACTTGTGCCACCTCCGGAGGTGGCACGGGTCCAAGGAGACCCATAGGGGCGCGCAGCCCTTACCCACGGGTAAGGGGGAGAGCTTCCCTTTGCCCGTGGCTGAGCCGCTACCCACTGCAATCCCATGTTGGATGTAGCGCAAGCTTTTTGGCTTGCCTGTTCCAGCGCGGGTTAGGATTGCGCCCTTGGTTGTTTTTATTTCTGAAGTGTGTTTAGTGTGAAGACATATTGTACATGAGTCAGTCTCGACGAGACCCTAATGAGCTCCTAATGTGCCCCATACTTCAAGGTTTTTCCAAAGAAGCCAGTAACTTAGCAACGACAGAGAATCCTTGATGAGAATAATCAGGATTTCTGCTGCTGTTTCAGGCACCTCTTCTCTTTATTCCACTCCAGCAAAGCGAGTGCAAGTGACAGTGGCAAAGAAGGGGAGGCTTTCTACTTAAATCTTCTCCCCTGTTTGGGGAGGGGGTGGACAGACATGCAAGGAACACTTATTCTTGCAGCTTTGAGGTGACTGAAAAAGTGGCAGCCAGTGAGTTCCTGCTGGAAACACTGTTTTGCATGGGAAGGAAGGGAGCTTACATAGGGCCAGTTCAGATTATATTCCTAATTTGAACCCTGAATCAGACCAATGCAGTAAAAGAGGTCCTCCCCCCCCCCCCCGGTCTGGGAGAATTCAGGAAACTCTTTTTGATTCTGTGGTGGGCACTTTATCTGAACCTCAGAATTTTACCTCAGAGTGCCAGGTGCAAGGGAGGGCATCAGGATCTTGCTGTCTTGTGTACTGCCTGAGGCATCTGGTGGGCTACTGGAAGCTGGACTAGATGAGCCTATGGTCTGATCCGGCAGGGCTCTTCTTATGTCTTGTAAACAATTCCACTACACACACTGACAAACCTAGGTTGCCACATAGGACTGATTCAGTAACTGAAATATTGTTCAGACTGGCCCAGAGTAAGGGGTATATTGTAACATAATAATAATAATAATAATAATAATAATAATAATAATAAACTTTATTTATATCCCCCCAAAGGGGTTGTCAGTCAGGGTTGGATTGGTGTGTCCAGAAAGGGCTGCCCTGGGGACTGACAGCCCAATCCTATGCATGTCTACTCAGAAGTAAGTTCCATTAGTGTCAATGGGGCTTACTTCCAGGAAAGAGTGGATAGGATTGGGTTGTAACAGCCCAATCCTATCCATACTTTCCTGGGAGTAAGCCCCATTGACTCTAATAGGATTTACTTCTGAGTAGACATGCATAGGATTGGGCTTTCAAACTCTAAACCAGCAATTTTCAATCACTGTGCCAAGGCACATTGGTGTACCGCAAATGGTCTGCAGATGTGCTATGGGAGTTTGGGGAGAAGGTCACTTATTAGGAAGGAAGGCCCATAGCCAGGGAGACAGACCAGGGTCAGACTGCACTTGCTCCCAGTGTGGAAGGGATTGTCACTCCCGGATTGGCCTTTTCAGCCACACTAGATGCTGTTCCAGAACCACCTTTCAGAGCGCGATACCATAGTCTTTCGAGACTGAAGGTTGCCAACAACATGAGGGATGTGAGCCACCCCCCACCAGCAGAATGGTGTGTCTTGTCACGATGTGTGTCTTAACAAATTTAGCACTTTGTCAGCATATTGTGTGATGCAAAAGTTTGAAAATTGCTGCTTTAGGCTTTAAGTTTAGAGCAGAGATCTTCAACAGCCCACCACAAATCAGGTTGCAAACCATCAGTGGGTCCCGACCCACAGTTTGGGAACCACCAGCTGAAGGTGTGAGACCTGCTCTCAGCCCCCTGTCCCCAGCTTTGGCTATGCCTGAGTTCTTAGAATCTGGTGTTCCAGTGTCAGCAGAATGTGCTTCGCTTCTTGCACCTTTTAGTGTTTTGTGACACGATGCTTCAGAAGTCATCGGCTTCTTATCGCAGGCAAGATTTAAAAAAAAATAAAACATGCTCACTGCTAAGAGCTGCTAATTCACATCTGGACACATACTGGACACATACTGCAGGACAAGTGCTGGACCTGGTGTTTACAGCTGGGCACGGGGGCAGTGATCTGGACGTAGAGGAGATCAAGATCACTCCGTTGTCATGGACAGATCACTTCCTGGTAAGGTTTAGGCTTGTTGTGACTTCCTACCTCCGCAGAGGCGGGGGACCATTTTCTATGGTCCGCCCCCGGAGGCTAATGGATCCTGAAGGTTTCCTGAGGGCTCTGGGGGATTTCCCCACTGCCAAGACTGGCGTCTCATCTGAGGCCCTGGTTGACCTCTGGAATGGGGAAATGACCAGGGCAGTGGATGAGATTGCTCCGGAGCGACCTCTGCCACGTCGCAGACTCGGAGCGGCTCCTTGGTTCACTGAGGAGCTGCGAAGGATGAAGCGGCAGGGCAGGCGTCTAGAGCGACGGTGGCAGAAAACTCGGGATGAATCCGATCGGACACGGAGTAGAGCCCATTACAGAGCCTATTCCGTGGCGGTGGTAGCAGCGAAGAGAACGTTCTTCTCTGCTACCATTGCGTCTGCTGACAACCGTCCGGCAGAGCTGTTCTGTGTGGTGTGGGGCCTCCTCCATCAGGCCCCCCCAGTAGACCAGGAGGAATACACGGTCAGCTGCTGTGACGTGTTTGCGCAACATTTTGCAGATAAAAACGATTGTATTCGTCACAACTTGGATGCCACATTGACAGTGTCTGACGATGTCCCCTTCGCAACTGCTTATCCTGTGTTGTGGGATTCTTTTCAGCTTGTACAGCCTGAGGATGTGGATAGACTCCTTTGGAGTGTGAGGCCATCTGCCTGCCTGCTCGACCCTTGCCCAGCTTGGTTGATAAGAGCTGCCCGGGGTGGGCTGGCTGAGTGGACAGGGAGGGAGGGTGGTCAACTCTTCTTTGATGGAGGGGACATTACCACTCGCTTTGAAACGGGCGGTGGTTTGCCCCCTCCTGAAGAAGCCCTCCCTGGATTCCACTGTGTTGGATAACTACCGGCCAGTCTCCAACATCCCGTTTCTGGGCAAGGTAATTGAGTGGGTGGTGGCGTCCCAACTCCAGAGGGTCTTGGATGAAGCGGATTATCTGGATCCTTTTCAATCTGGCTTCAGGCCGGGCTTTGGGATGGAAACCGCCTTGGTCGCCTTGGTGGATGACCTACGCCGGGGACTGGACAGGGGGAGTGCGTCCCTGTTGGTCCTGCTGGACCTCTCAGCGGCTTTCGATACCATCGACCATGGTATCCTTCTGGGCCGATTGGCTGAGTTGGGAGCTGGAGGCACTGTTTTACAGTGGTTCCGCTCCTACTTGGAGGGTCGGTCCCAGATGGTGGTGCTGGGGGATGCCTGTTCGACACCCTGGCCATTGAGATGCGGGGTGCCACAGGGCTCAATTCTGTCCCCCATGCTATTTAACATCTACATGAAACCGCTGGGAGAGGTCATCCGGGGGTTTGGAGTGGGGTGCCATCAATATGCTGATGACACCCAGCTCTATCTCTCCTTTCCTCCAGACTCCAGGGTGGCGGTTGAGGACCTGGAGTGCTGTCTGGAGGCAGTGAGGATCTGGATGGGGGCTAACAAGCTGAAATTAAATCCGGATAAGACAGAGGCTCTCCTGGTTCGGAAATCCTCGATGCAGGTGCTGGACTATCGGCTTGCGCTGAATGGGGTTGCACTCCCTCTGAAGGAGCAGGTCCGCAGCTTGGGGGTCCACCTGGACTCGCAGCTGCTCCTGGATTCCCAGGTGGTGGCTGTGGCAAGGGGGGCCTTCGCTCAGCTTCGGCTGGTGCGCCAGCTTCGGCCGTACTTGGATCGTGCAGACCTGGCCACGGTGATCCATGCCCCGGTGACATCGAGATTAGATTACTGTAACGCGCTCTATGTGGGGCTGCCCTTGAAGACGGTTCGGAAACTGCAACTAGTGCAGAATGCGGCGGCCCGTGTGGTTACTGGAGGTAGGCGGTTCGACTCTGTCAGTCCGCTTCTCCAGCGGCTGCACTGGCTGCCCATTCGTTTCCGGGCCCAATTCAAGGTGCTGGTATTGACCTTTAAAGCCCTATACTGCTCTGGACCAGGGTATCTTAGAGATCGCCTGCTCCCGTACAATCTGGCTCGCCCTCTCAGGTCATCAGAGAAGGCCTTTTTACAAGTGCCGCCGCCTAGGGAGGTACGTGGGGCGGCTGCAAGAAATAGGGCCTTCTCAGTAGTGGCACCAACGCTATGGAACTCCCTTCCCCTTGACTTAAGAATGGCTCCCTCTCTTGAGACCTTTCGGCAAGGCCTGAAGACCCTTCTGTTTAAACAGGCCTTCTGAGTTCTTGGCCTTTTAACATCTTTTTAACATCTTTTAATATTTTTTACAGGCCTGATTCTTTTATGACTTGCTGCTGCTCTATGCTCTTTTGACCTATTTTTTTTTTACTCTGACTGCTGTTTTTAGTATGTGTTAATATGTTTTTATTTGTTTTTAAATTGTTTTTAATACGTTGTAAGCCGCCTTGAGTCCCTTCGGGGAGAAAGGCGGGGTAGAAATAAAGTTGTTGTTGTTGTTGTTGTTGTTGTTGTTGTTGTTGTTGTTGTTGTTGTTGTTGTTGTTGTTATCTGGGAGAAAGGAGCAGATCTTTCTGAACAAATCTCCTCAATATGCTGGAGGGAGGCATTGGTGCCCTAATGACCACTTCCCAGCATCCAGATTTCAGTTTAGGCAAGGTGAAAGAAGTTATTGCAAAATGCATCAAGTTGGCAGCAGAACCCAGGCAGTTTTCCAAAGCAGAGTCCAATCTTTCAGTGGCTTTCCAACATTATTCCATCATCATGGGTTGCCGTTCACTGACAATGGGATACAAACTGCTTTGATATTTTGACGGGCACCAGACATGTGCATTGCTGATAGCAGTAAGCTCGGCTTCAGTTTCTAAGGCAATCTGCACCCCTCCAGATTATCATTAAACCAGAAATACACCTGCAATTTTCTTAAGTTCTTTCCGTTACCTCTCTCCTCCCACTCAAGCAGGATTATTTTGAGATAACTGACAAGCATTCCAGCATCAGTGCTAGTTTTTTAAACCACTAACTCTAGGGTAGTCCTAACTGATTCTCAGATGAAATCTCTCAGATCATCCAGAGGTTCTCCATATCAGTGGTTCTCAAACGTTTACCACTAAGACCCACTTTTTAGACTGAGAATCTGCCAGTGATGTCATGACTGGGGGTGACATCATCAAGCAGGAAGTTTAAAAATACTTGGCTGCAATCCTACCCACACTTACCCAGGAGAAAGTCCCATTTCTATTATTTACTATCATTGTTAAAAGCATATACATAGTAGCCTGTGAAAAGTACAGATCTGTAACATTTCTCCAAATGCAGTCACATACCATAGCAATATCAAGTATAATATACTAAAAATAAAATATTGAAATGAATGGGGATCCACCTGAAATTGGCCTGCAACCCACCTAGTGGGGTCCCAACCCGCAGTCTGAGAAACATTGCTCTATATTAAATGGATTGTAGACTGAATCCAGCATCAATGCTTAAAATTTTTAAACCATTTACTGTAGGGTAGCATAACTCTGCAGCCTCTCCAAAACTAGAAAAATCATACCTGGAGGGCCAATTTAAGAAATGATGAGGGACATGTTGGCATCCTTTAGTCTCGGAAGACTATGGTATCGTGCTCTGAATGGAGGTTCTGGAACAGTGTCCTCTCCAGTACGCGAAGCCTGGGTAAAGTAGGTATGGAGGATAGGCTGTTACCCATGCAGCAAATCCCCCCTCTCCACGTCACTGAAATGGTCCAATGGAAAGGCAGAAGCCAATACGGTTGGTTCCAGCGGCGTCGCAGGAGTTGCCAGAACGTGACTGTGTTCAGCCATGAACTGCCTTAGGGACTCCGGCTCTTGATTTTGCCTCGAGGTTGACTCCTGAAGCCTTTTCCTTAACTGGATGTAGCCACAAGGCAGTGGAGGTTTGGGATCAGAGTTTTCCTTCTCTCAGATGAGCTGCCTTCCCAGGCTGACAAGCCCCATCTACCCGGTGGTTGTTTAGTCGCCTCTTACGACAAGTACAGCCAAACTGAGGGCCTATTCTTATCCCCAGCCCCCAGGGGAGGATGAGGGAGGAGATGGGGATTAAGTGCACGTGCATATACTCTGAGACAAACCCAAGTTTGGCAATGTGCAGGCTGATTCACCAGAGAGCACAGTGAGTTTAAGCAAATCCAGGCTTGTTGCCTCACAGCACAATCCTAACTTGTGCTGGAACAGGCAGGTCAGCGGGCTGATTGCAGGCCAGCCCAGGGCAACACTGCAGCCGGGGTAACACTGCAGCATCCCCAATGGGGCTTATAAGATCCACGCCACCTACAGAGGTGGTGCAAATTCAAGTAGTCTGGGGCTGGCCCAGGCTGCCCTGGAACGGGGCGAAGATCCAGCATAAGTGCCAGATCCTGGCCCTGCCGCCCACTCCCCTGTCCACTCCCCTGCCCACTGCCCATCCTCCCCGACCCAAAATGCCCCCTTCTGCCTCACCCCACCGTCCCAATCCCCCCCCCGGCCCCTGCACAGGCCAAGCTTGGCTAGCGCATACTTATCTGTCCCTGTCAGCATGGAGGCTGGATGCGGCTTCAGCAGACGGATCACTTCCCTGCACTGGCACAGCCAACTCCCACAAAGGTGCAAATGTTCTTTACAGCATGTTTGCAACCCTTCCAGGCCAGTGCAAGGGACTTGCATCAGCCGTGGGCACAGTTTGGATTGTGCTCTCAGTAATGTGTGGAACTGGCCTGACAAAATGTCTTGAGCCAATGCAGACAGAACAGTGATGTGTGAAGGGCACCTCCCTTGCCTTACTTCCTCTCATTTCGTTCAATCCCTGAACTTTTTTGACACCTCAGTCGCTACTGTGCTGTAGGCTGGTAAGCTAATTGGGTAAGAGGCACTTTTTCAAGTGGGTGCTCCTTTTTTTAGCAGGGGGAGAGTAACTGGCCCACCTCACCCCAGCAGTATCTTTTCTACTGGCTGTCTGCTGGTGTTCTTTTTGCATCTTTTTAGATTGTGAACCCTTTTGGGACAGGGAACCATTAGTTATTTGATTTTTCTCTGTAAACCGCTTTGTGAACTTTTAGTTGAAAAGCGGTATATAAATACTGTTAATAATAATAATAATAATAATAATAATAATAATAATAATAATAATAAGATGAAGAAGAAGAAGAAGAAGAAGAAGAAGAAGAAGAAGAAGAAGAAGAAGAAGAAGAAGTCACCGCATAGTGTGGTTGCCTGTACTGTGGTTAAAAAGCCCTGAGGAGAGCGTGCAAGACCCAGTTCACACAACCAGCAGCAAGCTGGAGATTGGAAAGGCTCTTTGTGAATGAGAATTCACAGTGAACAGCCAGGACTGCCTCTCTTTAGGTGACCTGGGGTTTGGTCTGCCTCGGCCCTGCACCCACCCCGCTGCTTCCCTCTTGCAAAAATGTTGCGCTGCGTCCCTTGTCTTTTCGTGGCAGACTCTGCTCCCCTCATTTCTGCTTTTTCTTTTCTGAAGAAAGGAATTTTTCTGGGGTTTTTTTCTGAACCCCCAAACCTGCCTTTCTTCCTCTGAGTTCCTCTGGGAAGCCCAACTAAACCCTCTCTACAACCCTTCTTTCTCACATTTTCCCCCTCTTCACGTTGACTTTCTCTTTCTAACCACTTTCTTTAGGGCTCCCTTGTTGTGTGAATATAAGTTGTAGAATCCCCCGTCTAAAATAAGTGGGAGTGAGCTAATTCAGAGCCTGATACTGAGGTCCGCGGCACGGTTCCGCGCCATGAACCTCAGTTGGAAACGTGCCACAAGGCACGTTTGCGGGGCTCACTGCCAGGCTCCCACCAGAGCTAGCCCAGCTCCGGCCAGCGTTGGGCTAGCACACGGCAGTCTCCCGGGTTCCGCGGCCTGGTGGTCTCCCGGAACGCCAGGCTGCGGAATGGGAGGTAGGGGCGTGACCGGGGGCATGGGGGAGGCGTTCCAGGGAGGAGGGAGGCATGGTCAGGGGTGGGCAGGCGGTGTGTTGGGGGAAGGGAGCTAGGTGGAGCTGCGGAGCCGAATTCTGCAGGATCCAAGGTGCTCATGCAGGGCTGCATGCCATACACGAGCGCCTTTACTTTAGCGGTGACCTTCTGGTTGCCACTAAAGTGAGTAGCCCCATTGCAAGGCTGCTTCCCTTACTTGGGGGAAGGGGACGAACGTCCCCTTCTCCCAAGGAGCCTCCCACGGTAGCGCGGGAGGTGCAGGATCCGGCAGCAGCTCTCCACGGAGCTGCGGGCAGCTCAAGATTGGGCTGCCCATTAGACCAAATTGAATCCCCTTTCTTTTTGTTTTGGGTTATTTGTAGTAAACATTTGTGCACCTTCACCCGAATCTCCATTATAATTTCACCTCCAAATTATACAATCACACCATTGGCCATTTCACTGGATCCCTGCACACAATCTCCACCCACCCCCACCCCATACACATATTAATTGTGTTTTTAAAAAGTTCTGCTGGTAGCAGTGAATAGGGCAGGTCTGTGTGTAACAACCCTGCAGTTGCTTCTTACTTCCCATTAAGCCCTCCCATTAATCCTGCAGAACAAGGTAATGCTGGTAACAAGGTAACAAGTACTCCATATTGCACAGACATAGTTGGTCTAAGTAAGTTCATAACAGAGGCAAGATCTGAACCAGGGGCTTCCTAGGATATAATTAGCGCAGAGTAGCGCTCCATCCATCATTCCGCTGAAAATGATGTTAATCGCATTGAGATGGCTCCATTTGCTCTAGCTGGTGATGTATTGCCGAAGTGGACCTCGGAACAGAGCAAATTGCCGACACCAACTACATCAGCAATAGCTGTGACTGGTTTGGATTCTCCCCCACCCCCTTCTGTAGCTCTCATAGTTAGCTTCAACTATAATACAGGAGAATTCTGGGGTGCTTTTGTTCTATTCTAAAAGAATTTGAGGAAAAAGAAAAACTGGCAACTAGATCAAAAGGGATATTCTCAGAGGCATGAATGGGCTCCTGTTGCCCTATCATTCTTCAGCAAGAAAAGAAATGAGTCTGATTCTGGGATATTTATAAAAAGACGAGAACACAAAGGTGAGGGGTCCAGGTGGGGAACATGAACCTGATTGATCCTTCAGCATATTCCTGGATCATTGCGCTCCTAGGATCATCATATCAAGGGGGGGGGGAGCTTATACTTAAAAGTTCAGTGTTCTTCTTAGGATTCTCACCTCTAATTATTTTTCACATGCTGTGTTCTGTGGAGTTTAGATCCTTTGCAGGGTCAGTCACATTCTGCTTCTCAATTGATTTAATACATCTGCCTGTCCCCAAGTATTCTCCTGTTTAATAGATTTTTACAGTCCTTGATTGTCATAAAAACATAAGAACATAAGAACAGCCCCACTGGATCAGGCCATAGGCCCATCTAGTCCAGCTTCCTGTATCTCACAGCGGCCCACCAAATACCCCAAGGAGCACACCAGATAACAAGAGACCTCATCCTGGTGCCCTCCCTTGCATCTGGCATTCTGACATAACCCATTTCTAAAATCAGGAGGTTGCGCGTACACATCATGGCTTGTACCCCGTAATGGATTTTTCCTCCAGAAACTTGTCCAATCCCCTTTTAAAGGCGTCCATCACCACATCCTGTGGCAAAGAGTTCCACAGACCAACCACACGCTGAGTAAAGAAATATTTTCTTTTGTCTGCTCTAACTCCCCCAACACTCAATTTTAGTGGATGTCCCCTGGTTCTGGTGTTATGTGAGAGTGTAAAGAGCATCTCTCTATCCACTCTGTCCATCCCCTGCATAATTTTGTATGTCTCAATCATGTCCCCCCTCAGGCATCTCTTTTCTAGGCTGAAGAGGCCCAAACGCCATAGCCTTTCCTCATAAGGAAGGTGCCCCAGCCCAGAATTGAACTTAGTCGCTCTGTTTTGCACCTTTTCCATTTCCACTGTCTTTTTTGAGATGCGTCGACCAGAAATGGACACGATACTCCAGGTGTGGCCTTACCATAGATTTGTACAACGGCATTATAATATTAGCCATTTTGTTCTCAATACCTTTTCTAATAATCCCAAGCATAGAATTGGCCTTCTTCACTGCTGCCGCACACTGGGTCAACACTTTCATCGACCTGTCCACCACCACCCCAAGATTTCTCTCCTGATCTGTCACAGACAGCTCAGAACCCATCAGCCTATATCTAAAGTTTTGATTTTTTGCCCCAATGTGCATGACTTTACACTTACTGACATTGAAACGCATCTGCCATTTTGCTGCCCATTCTGCCAGTCTGGAGAGATCCTGCTGGAGCTCCTCACAATCACTTCTGGTCTTCACCACTCGGAAAAGTTTGGTGTCATCTGCAAATTTTGCCACCTCACTGCTCAACCCTGTCTCCAGGTCATTTATGAAGAGGTTGAAAAGTACCGGTCCCAGGACAGATCCTTGGGGCACACTGCTTTTCACCTCTCTCCATTGTGAAAACTGCCCATTGACACCCACTCTCTGTTTCCTGGTCTTCAACCGGTTCTCAATCCATGAGAGGACCTGCCCTCTAATTCCCTGACTGTGGAGATTTTTCAGTAGCCTTTGGTGAGGGACCGTGTCGAACACCTTCTGAAAGTCCAGATATATAATATCTATGGGTTCTCCCGAATCCACATGCCTGTTGACCTTTTCAAAGAATTCTATAAGGTTCATGAGGCAAGACTTACCCTTACAGAAGCCATGCTGATTCTCCCTCAGCAAGGCCTGTTTGTCTATGTGTTTTGAGATTCTATCTTTGATGAGGCATTCCACCATCTTACCCGGTATAGATGTTAGGCTGACTGGCCTATAGTTTCCCGCGTCCCCCCTCTTTCCCTTTTTAAAGATCGGTGTGACATTTGCTATCCTCCAATCTTCTGGCACCGTGGTCGTTTTGTGGGGCAAGTTGCATATTTTAGTCAAGAGATCAGCAACTTCATTCTTCAATTCCTTAATAACTCTTGGGTGAATGCCATCAGGGCCCGGTGACTTATTGATCTTTAATTTATCAATGAGGTCTGAAACATCTTCTCTTTTAACCTCTATCTGACTTAATTCCTTGGTCAGGAGGGGCCGTTTGGGCAGCAGTATCTGCCCAAGGTCTTCTGCCATGAAGACAGATGCAAAGAAATCATTTAATTTCTCTGCCATCTCTAAGTCCCCTTTTATCTCCCCTTTCCCTCCCTCACCATCCAGAGGGCCAACAGCTTCTCTGGCGGGTTTCCTGCTTCTAACGAATTTGAAGGAGGGACAGGGTTGTAATCATGGGGGACTTCAATTATCCTCATATTGACTGGGTCAATTTGTGTTCTGGTCACGATAAGGAAACCGGATTTCTTGATGTGCTAAATGACTGTGGCTTAGATCAGCTAGTCATGGAGCCCACCAGAGGACAGGTGACTCTGGATTTAATATTGTGCGGTACGCAGGACCTGGTTAGAGATGTAAACGTTACTGAGCCATTGGGGAACAGTGATCATGCTGCGATCCATTTTGACGTGCACGTTGGGGGAAGAATACCAGGCAAATCTCTAACAAAAACCCTTGACTTCCGACGGGCGGACTTCCCTCAAATGAGGAGGCTGGTTAGAAGGAGGTTGAAAGGGAGGGTAAAAAGAGTCCAATCTCTCCAGAGTGCATGGAGGCTGCTTAAAACAACAGTAATAGAGGCCCAGCAGAGGTGTATACCGCAAAGAAAGAAGGATTCCACTAAATCCAGGAGGGTGCCCGCATGGCTAACGAGCCAAGTTAGAGAGGCTGTGAAGGGCAAGGAAGCTTCCTTCCATAAATGGAAGTCTTGCCCTAATGAGGAGAATAAAATGGAACATAAACTGTGGCATAAGAAATGTAAGAAGGTGTTACTGGAGGCCAAGCGAGACTATGAGGAACGCATGGCCAGCAACATTAAGGGGAATAATAAAAGCTTCTTCAAATATGTTAGAAGCAGGAAACCCGCCAGAGAAGAGGTTGGCCCTCTGGATGGTGAGGGAGGGAAAGGGGAGATAAAAGGAGACTTAGAGATGGCAGAGAAATTAAATGAGTTCTTTGTATCTGTCTTCACGGCAGAAGACCTCGGGCAGATACCGCTGCCCGAACGGCCCCTCCTAACCGAGCAGTTAAGTCAGATAGAGGTTAAAAGAGAAGATGTTTCAGGCCTCATTGATAAATTAAAGATCAATAAGTCACCGGGCCCTGATGGCATCCACCCAAGGGTTATTAAGGAATTGAAGAATGAAGTTGCAGATCTCTTGACTAAGGTATGCAACTTGTCCCTCAAAATGGCCACGGTGCCAGAAGATTGGAGGATAGCAAATGTCACACCTATTTTTAAAAAGGGAAAGAGGGGGGGCCCGGGAAACTATAGGCCAGTCAGCCTAACATCCATACTGGGTAAGATGGTGGAATGCCTCATCAAAGATAGGATCTCAAAACACATAGACGAACAGGCCTTGCTGAGGGAGAGTCAGCATGGCTTCTGTAAGGGTAAGTCTTGCCTCACGAACCTTATAGAATTCTTTGAAAAGGTCAACAGGCATGTGGATGCGGGAGAACCCATGGACATTATATATCTGGACTTTCAGAAGGCGTTTGACACGGTCCCTCACCAAAGGCTACTGAAAAAGCTCCACAGTCAGGGAATTAGAGGACAGGTCCTCTCGTGGATTGAGAACTGGTTGGAGGCCAGGAAGCAGAGAGTGGGTGTCAATGGGCAATTTTCACAATGGAGAGAGGTGAAAAGCAGTGTGCCCCAAGGATCTGTCCTGGGACCGGTGCTTTTCAACCTCTTCATAAATGACCTGGAGACAGGGTTGAGCAGTGAAGTGGCTAAGTTTGCAGACGACACCAAACTTTTCCGAGTGGTAAAGACCAGAAGTGATTGTGAGGAGTTCCAGAAGGATCTCTCCAGACTGGCAGAATGGGCAGCAAAATGGCAGATGCGCTTCAATGTCAGTAAGTGTAAAGTCATGCACATTGGGGCAAAAAATCAAAACTTTAGATATAGGCTGATGGGTTCTGAGCTGTCTGTGACAGATCAGGAGAGAGATCTTGGGGTGGTGGTGGACAGCTCGATGAAAGTGTCGACCCAATGTGCGGCGGCAGTGAAGAAGGCCAATTCTATGCTTGGGATCATTAGGAAGGGTATTGAGAACAAAACGGCTAGTATTATAATGCCGTTGTACAAATCGATGGTAAGGCCACACCTGGAGTATCGTGTCCAGTTCTGGTCGCCGCATCTCAAAAAAGACATAGTGGAAATGGAAAAGGTGCAAAAGAGAGCGACTAAGATGATTATGGGGCTGGGGCACCTTCCTTATGAGGAAAGGCTACGGCGTTTGGGCCTCTTCAGCCTAGAAAAGAGATGCCTGAGGGGGGACATGATTGAGACATACAAAATTATGCAGGGAATGGACAGAGTGGATAGGGAGATGCTCTTTACACTCTCACATAATACCAGAACCAGGGGACATCCACTAAAATTGAGTGTTGGGCGGGTTAGGACAGACAAAAGAAAATATTTCTTTACTCAGCGTGTGGTCGGTCTGTGGAACTCCTTGCCACAGGATGTGGTGCTGGCGTCTAGCCTAGACACCTTTAAAAGGGGATTGGACAAGTTTCTGGAGGAAAAATCCATTATGGGGTACAAGCCATGATGTGTATGCGCAACCTCCTGATTTTAGAAATGGGTTATGTCAGAATGCCAGATGCAGGGGAGGGCACCAGGATGAGGTCTCTTGTTATCTGGTGTGCTCCCTGGGGCATTTGGTGGGCTGGTGTGAGATACAGGAAGCTGGACTAGATGCGCTTATGGCCTGATCCAGTGGGGCTGTTCTTATGTTCTTATGTTCTTAAGAAGCATTTATTATTCCCTTTAATGTTGCTGGCCATGTGTCCTCATAGTCTCTCTTGGCCTCCCGTATCACCTTCTTACATTTCTTTTGCCACAGTTTATGTTCCTTTTTATTCTCCTCATTAGGGCAAGACTTCTATTTATGGAAGGAAGCTTCCTTGCCCTTTACGGACTCTCTAACTTGACATGTTAGCCAGGCAGGAACCCTCCTGGACTTAGCGGAGCCCTTCTTCCTTTGTGGTATACACTTCCGCTGGGCCTCTATTACTGTTGTTTTAAGCAGCCTCCATGCATTCTGGAGAGATTGGACTCTTTTTACCTTCCCTTTCAACTTCCATCTAACCAGCCTTCTCATATGAGGGAAGTCCACTCATCGGAAGTCAAGGGTTTTTGTGAGAGATTTTGTGAGAGATATTCTTCCCCCGACGTGCATGTCAAAACAGATCGCAGCATGATCACTGTTCCCCAACAGCTCCGTAACACTGATATCTCTAACCAGGTCCCGGGTACCACACAATATTAAATCCAGAGTCACCTGTCCTCTGGTGGGCTCCATGACTAGCTGCTCTAAGGCACAGTCATTTAGCATGTCAAGGCATCCGGTCTCCTTTTCGTGACCAAAACACAAATTGACCCAGTCAATATGAGGATAATTGAAGTCCCCCATGATTACAACCCTGTCCTTCCTTGTCACCTCCCTGATCTGTTTCCTCATTTCAAGGTCTCCTTCCGATTTCTGGTCTGGAGGATGATAGTACGCCCCCAGTAGTACATCACTCCTCAAGCCTTGTAATTTAATCCACAGAGATTCTATGGTGGAGTCGGACCCACCTTCAATCTCTACTTTGCTGATTCTATCCCTTCCTTAACATAAACGGCCACCCCACCTCCCTGTCCCTCCTGTTGATTGCGGTATCCCACTGATTTTCCACATTCCACCTGGTTTCCGTTACGCCCACTATGTCAATATTTTCCCTAGTCACCAGACATTCCAGTTCTCCTGTCTTTGCTCGGAGACTTCCGGCATTTGCATAAAAGCATTTGTACATGGAATGCCCCAGGATGGGCTGCTTATTAGCTCCTTTGTCTCCGCATCCTCTCACTGTGCCAAACTGTCTATCACATCCCATCATGCTACCATTCCCAATTTCTTCTCCTACTCTGCCTTTGCCTTGTTGTTCTCTAACCTCCCAATCCTCGTCCCATAGAGATGAGGAGTCCCAAACCGGATGCCCCTCAGCTCCTGTCGGCCTTCCCCCAGGGATCAGTTTAAAAGCTGCTCTGCCACCTTTTTAATGTTATGCGCCAGCAGTCTGGTTCCATTCTGGTTCAAGTGAAGCCCGTCCCTCTTGTACAGGCCCCGCTTGTCCCAAAACGTTCCCCAGTGCCTAACGAATTAAACCTCTCCTCTCTGCACCACTGTCTCATTCACGCATTGAGACCCCTGATCTCTGCCTGGCTAGCTGGCCCTGAGCATGGAACAGGTAGCACTTCAGAGAACGCTACCTTTGATGTCCTGGCTTTCAGCTTCCTACCTAATAGCGCTTCTGCAGAGAGGCAGAGTCAGGAGTTTTTCATCAAATATTGGGCACAGAATCCAGTATCAATTGCTTGATACCAATTAAAAAGCAATGAAATGGGAAGGGCAGTGAAATCCTGAGTGCATTTATTCAGATGTATGTTTCATTGGAGTTGAACCAGACACTCTCCCTAGTAAATGTGCCTTGAGTTGCTGCTTTTATGGCTAACTGAAATCCCATGCTTTTTAGGGGAATTGAATCATGATCAGCTATTTGTGAAGAGGCCCCTTTGGAGAGATATAGCTTTCTTTATTTAGCATCTACATATCTGAGCATTACTTTTGCCTAAGGATGTGTCTTATCTTTTACAATTTAACTGGTTTGCTTTATCTTCTTTTCAGCACTTTTTTTAAAAAAATATGCTTTCAATTAGGTCAAGTTTAAACTCTCTACATACTTTCAGAAATAATTGTTTAAGGTTAGGAGCATCAAAATCAAATACGTAAAATTCAGTGCTGCTTCAGCTTCAAATAGTTTGGATATCCCTTATCTGGAATTTTGAAATCCAAAGTATTCTGAAAACAGTAACTTTTTTGAGTGCTGACATGATGCCACAAGTGGAAAATTCCACACCTGACCTCATGTGATGGGTTACACAAAATTATTTAACATATTGTATAAAATTACCTTTAGGTTATGTCTATAAGTTGTATATGAAACATAAATTAATTTTATATTTAAACTTGGGCTTCATCCCCAAGATAACTCATTAGAAATATGCATGTATTTCAAAATATGGAAAAATCCAATATCCAAAACACTTCTGGTTCCAAGCACTTTGGATAAGAGATGGCCAACCTGTATTAAAAAATTTTAAAAAAAAGTTTCCTCAGCTATTAGATGCCCCCTGGCCACACACATTCTTCCAAAAAAAAGTTTGCAGACGACACCAAACTTTTCCGAGTGGTGAAGACCAGAAGTGATTGTGAGGAGCTCCAGAAGGTTCTCTCCAGACTGGCAGAATGGGCCAGAGGAGGATAAGATGGGCAGTGCCAGGGCCAAGCAAGGGAACCTTTACAATTCTTTCAGTTACACATACTTAAGCTTCATTAAGAAAATATATTTTCCCAGAGTGTAATTACCGCAGACACTCGCCTATAAGTCGACCCCACAGATAAGTCAAGGGCAGGTTTTGAGCCAACAATCATGGAATTTTCTATGACCCTTGGATAAATCGGGGGTTAAACTTAGAGGGGTGTCTGACTATAGTTTTGTCTGATTTTACCCCAGGCCAGATCCTGAAAAATAACCTACCACTAATTGTTACCTAAGAACTATAGCCTCTAATTTATTAAAAACATAGTAAAAGATCATAAGATACATTTTTATTATTTTTAAATTCTGGTCTTCACCACATTTTTGTAAACACTGTCAGAGTAAGTGCACTTTAAACAACATACCAGTAAATCAGTGGTTCCCAACCTGGTATTCATGTACTCCCCAGGACACTCAACAGGACTTTTAGGGGTACTTGAAAAAGAATGGAATAATGGTAGAAAAAGGCAGGTCATGCTCCAGAATGCCTTGCAAGGACCAGCAGTGCAGGAAGGGAGGTAGCTAGTCGGCAATGAAAGCCTCACCAACAGCTAGTTTTTGGTCATCAACTCATGTATGAACCAGTGATTGAAAACCAGCACAGTAAAAAAGCTGAAACATAATATGGAAAGTGATCAATCAGCCAGAATTTCTTAGCACACTTCTGGTGCAAAACAGTGCAAAGGCAGAATCTTCTGTTCTTCAAATAGATAAAAAGAGAAAATACTGTGATGAATACATGAAGTCTGGGTTTTCATAGAGAGGAGATGAGGGCTTGTATTATTACAAACATTTTGCTAATATGAAGGGTACAATTTATTATTGCCAAGGGATATGCAAGTGAAAAAGGTTGGCAACCACTGCAGGAGAACCATGAATCAAATCCACCTTTAAGGTATCTGGTGTGTTAAGCCAGAAGCTCTACATACAACATACAACCCATAATACATAGCTGAGCGTGTGCAATTCAATTCACAGCAGAGAGATGCAGCTGCATATATTTGCAATCCTTTTTACTCAGAAGTAGACCCCCTGCTTTCCATGGGTGTTATTCTTAAGTAATGCTGCATTGAATTGTAGCCTGGGAATTGTTGCTTCAAATGGAAAGGGGATCCCATCCTGGTGTTGAAAAAAAAGACCTCTGCCAAATGCAAAGCCTTTGCAAAAGGGAATCAGGTTGCAGCAGCAAAAGGGAACGGAGGGGAATAAAAGGTTAACTTTGGCTGAAACATCCCAGGAAAGTAACTATAGCAACTAACCAGCTGCCTGCCTAAGCTTAGCAGAGAAAGAACCTGTTCAGAGTTGAAAGGCTCTGCCCTCTTATTGACCTGGAGATAAGGCGAAGTGAGAATTGGAGCTGGATTACTTGGCAAAAATTTCACGTACTATACCTGAGTATCTACAGTAATCTGTGGAACTCCTCCCCACAGAATGTAGTGACTGCATCTAGCCTAGACACCTTTAAAAGAGGACTGGGCAGATTTATGGATGAAAAGTCCATCACTGGTTATAAACCACTGGTTTTAGAATCTGGTTTTAGAATCTGAATGCAAGATGGAAAGGAATGGCAACAGGATACAGGTCTCTTGTCCTGTGTGCTTCCTGAGGCATCTGAGGCATCAGCAGGGCTCTAATGTCCTTATGAGTATTGCTAAGGCTTATTGGAACACAATAGAAAAAAAACATGGGAGAGGCACCTGGGGCCAGTGTGGGGCCCAATATCCTGCCCCCTATGGTTGACCCACGTTATGTTCACGGACAACAGTATATCTTAGCTGCAACATTCCAAGTTTGGGTGCATTTTCACTCCTCATGTTATTCTTGTATTTCCATTATTATTATTTTCCTTCTGGTTTATATGAGCATTTAGATTCAAAAGTAAGAAGCACGTTGGTAGGCAAAACTTATATTAATGAATTCAATCTTCGGGACAATAATATCCACTGGCAGGGTGGAAAAAAAGGGAAAATCTTGAAAGAGAAGCTAGCTTCATGGTCCCACTGCTCACTGTAAACCTTACAAATAGATGTAAAATGATCTCAGAAATAAAGGATACTCTACAAAGTTCCACTCTCCCACCCCAGCTAGTGCCATATACAGCATGCAAATGATATGTGAGGGGAGAATATGCTCTCTGGATACTACAAGCTCCTTTCTTCCCCAGGTTTGCATTCCAGGGTGTATTCCTGAGACAAGAAGAGCTATTTTCCATCATGCAGCTTCGTGCTTAAGTGGAACGAGCGACTTTACACCCGTTGGTTAATTAGAATTGTCTACTACAGAGATGGATCTTTTCCACTCCCTTGATCCTTAGCAAAGGAAACAAAATCTATTTGGGCACCCCAAGGCTGACCCTTTAATTGAACTAACATGGGCTTTTGTTGCTAGTTTTTGTTTTTAAATAAGCAATTTTGTACTTGTAGGTTTTTTAATTTCCCACGTGGCAAAGCATTTCTGACTATATCCAAATCCCAGTCACTGCAGCTCCAGAAATGGCAATTCTATGAATCTGCCTGCCCCTCCTCCCTGCTTGTTTTTTAAAAATAAAATAAAATCCCTTGGTGGTTGCCCCTTTGCTGCAAGATCATCTTGATTTGGCTAATGCTAATCCCGTCATTAATCCCATTATTAAAGAGATAGAGGCAGAAGATCTTACAGCAGTTCTTTATCAAGGAGACATTATCGTATATGACAATCTAGCTGTTTCTACCCAATGTGTATACTTCTTCCAGCCTTCCAAACTTGACACTGCTTTTTAAAAAAAAACTGAACATAAACAGTTCATTAGGCATATTCTTGTTTATCTTGATTATCTAGTAGGCAATAGTTTAATGCAAATGCTCTAGCAGTCAACAAATATCGATTTTCAGTTTTTTCCTGAAAAATGTCTCTTATTCTCCCCTTTTGTTCTGTGGACTTAAGTATGCTGGTGAGGTGGAATCTGGCCTGTAGCAGTTTGAGATTGGAAGGCAGCTGCAATCTCAAGGAGTCAGTGATCTTTCATAGCTTGCATGGCACAAACCCAACTTGAGAAGCGCAGGCCTCCAGCCACTGTTGTTTTGCTTACTTCCCCCCCCCCCCCCCGAGAGCAGTGCTATGTGTTTATCTATCCTTGAATAGTTTTGAGGATGGCCAGATTAACAGCCCGTTCCTAAACTTCCCAGTGCCTTCTGGAGCAGCAGTGCCAAAATGGCTACCGCCACATCCAGTGGGTGCCGGGAAGCAGCTGGAGGTCTCCTTGGGGAAAGGAGACTTTCATTCCCTTCCCCTGGGGAAAGCCCCATGTCCCACAATGGGACTTCTCAAGACTGTGCCAGCACAGACCTGAGAGACTCGGTGTCGGGTCTTCTGCCCTGACACAGAGCTCAGGATCTGAAGGAGCAGAGCTCTGCTGGTCCACCCCCTCCCACCCTGGTTTCTTCCCCCTCCCCGTGCTTCCCCTGCCCTCCCCCCGCCCTGGAATGCCTCCCCCCGCCCCAACAAACCTTACCGCTGCCCGGAGCTCTTTGTTTGCTTTGGGTGGTGTACAGCTGGTGCTGGGCCAGCACCAGTGCTGACCCGGTGCAGTGTTGCATGTGTGCCTTACAGCACATTTGCAACACTCTGTGCCAGCAGAACTCAGGATTGGGTTCTAAGCCCAGATGGGAAAGTGCCTTTGTAACAAAAATTAGCTGTTTCAGCGAACAGCAGGAAGAGAAGGAGGTTTGTGTGTGTGAGAGGCAAGGTTTTGAGTCTTCTAGAATCTGCTTTGTACATATATAGGGATATAACCCCCAACAGTAGGGCAGCACCCTTTGGATTTCACCAAAGATACTGTACAGGCATGCCAAATCTGCTCCACTGAGTCCATCCACTGCTGTCAGGAATCCCCAGCAAACTGAAAGGAGACTGTAAGCTTTCTTTGGCTGATGGATCGTCTTTATATGTAACCATTATTTTATCTAATGCATTCACATTTATTTATATTCACATTTACTCACATCTACATTTACCTGCCAGGGTGGTGTAGTGGTTTGGGAGGTGGACTTAGACCTGGAAGATCCAGGTTCAAATCCCCCCTTAGCCACAAGGCTTCCTGGGTGACCTTAGGCCAGTGACTTTCTCTCAGCCTCACCTACCTCACAGGGTTGTTGTGAGGACAAAAGGAGGGGAGCAGCTATGTACAACGCCCTGAGCTCTTTGGAGAATGGGCGGTGAAAAAATAAAAAAAATAAAAATCTTTGTCTGCATGCCAATAAATCTTATTCTTTCTAATAGGCATGATAATCTGGCTCTCTTTGGCTAGCCTTCAACTAGTGCTAGCCTTCAACTAGAGTAACACAGAGTGCAGTCCAAGGCATGTCTACTTCAAAGTCTCACTGTGTTCAGTAGGGCTTCCTCCGAGGAATGTGTGCATAGGACTGCAGTCACAGAGTTTCACTGAACCATCCTCTGATGTTAAGACATGGTGCAGTACGTGCTTGATTACGTTATCTAATCACTATATGGCCAAGACTTGTCATTCCACAAACATCTGTGTGATGCTGCTACATGTGTGCCTGGTGAATGCTCTTTGGAGATCTTTTGCATTGTATAGGCCTTGAAACTTCGTGCTGTACATTTGTGTTTTTGATTTAGTTCTCCAATTTTGTTATGTGCAGAATTTTGTCAGCATATTGGGTGCTCCTAACCTTGGTGATGGATTAACATTTAGGTAACATACCCTTCCCTGCCCATGTCTGACTTATGCACAGACAGCAGTCTCTCTCTCTCCACAATGACAAAATGAGTATATAAATCCATATCGTACATTTCAATTTTTATCTATTCCATATATATCTAGTTCTTCCCTCCAGTGTCCAGGGAAAGCAGAGTGGCTAGCTCCAGTAGCAGACCTGGGGTGGGGGCAAGGAGGCAAAAGCCCCAAGCACTGTGCTTGCTTACTCCCATCACTGCTGCTTTTGCCTACTTTGCCCCCCCACCTGCCCATCTGAGCAGTTCCATAGGCAGGCGAGACCCCACATGGTGCTCCGCAGCAGACAAAAAGCCTTTTGAAGCTTCTTCTGCTGTTTTAAGCAATACTTCTGGTTTCATTGGGAAACTGGAAGTATTAAACAATACGTCCAACAAGAGAACAGCAAGAGAAACCTCAGAAGGCTTTTCATCCGCTGCTGGATGTCACACAAGGTTCCGCGAGTATCCTGGTGAGCTCCGGTGAATATCCTAGGGAGGGAGTGGGCAGTGTGCTGGAGGAGGGGCAACATGACATGGACCTGCCCTGGGGTACAATGAGGGCAAGTCCATTACTACCTAACTCAGTGGCAGAGAACATCTTTGCAAGTGAAGGTCTCCAACTCAATCCCCAGCATCTGCAACTAAAAAAATCAGTTGGTTGCTTGTGTGGAATGCCAGTAGATCTATGTTTTGGAGAGGCATTTTAATGATGTGCAAGGGCTTGTGCTGAATCATGTTAGCTACAAACCAAGCTTGATTTGTTTGATTTTGCTTCCAACCTATACTTTACCATAAAGACTGGCCGGCTGTTCGACACCCTGGCCATTGAGGTGCGGGGTGCTGTAGGGTTCAATTCTGTCCCCCATGCTATTTAATATCTACATGAAACCGCTGGGAGAGGTCATCCAGGGGTTTGGAGTGAGGTGTCATCAATATGCTGATGACACCCAGCTCTATCTCTCCTTTCCTCCAGACTCCAGGGTGGCGGTTGAGGGCCTGGAGCGCTGTCTGGAAGCAGTGAGGATCTGGATGGGGGCTAACAAGCTGAAATTAAATCCGGATAAGACAGAGGCTCTCCTGGTTCGGAAATCCTCGATGCAGGTGCTGGACTATCGGCTTGCGCTGAATGGGGTTGCACTCCCTCTGAAGGAGCAGGTCCGCAGCTTGGGGGTCCACCTGGACTCGCAGCTGCTCCTGGATTCCCAGGTGGCGGCTGTGGCTAGGGGGGCCTTTGCTCAGCTTTGGCTGGTGCGCCAGCTGCGTCTGTACTTGGATTGTGCAGACCTGGCCACGGTGATCCATGCTACGGTGACATCGAGGTTAGATTATTGTAACGCGCTTTATGTGGGGCTGCCCCTGAAGACGGTTCGGAAACTGCAATTAGTGCAGAATGCGGTGGCCTGTGTGGTCACTGGAGCTAAGCGGTTTGACTCTGTCAGCCCGCTTCTCCGGGGGCTGCATTGGCTGCCCCTTCGTTTCCGGGCCCAATTCAAGGTGCTGGTTTTGACCTTTAAAGCCCTATACTGCTCTGGGCCAGGTTATCTTAGAGATCGCCTACTTCTGCACAATCCGGCTCGTCGTCTCAGGTCATCAGAGAAGGCCTTTTTACAGTGCCGCCGCCCAAGGAGGTTCGTGGGGCGGTGGCAAGAAATAGGGCCTTCTCAGTAGTGGCACCAACATTATGGAACTCCCTTCCCCTTGACTTGAGAATGGCTCCCTCTCTTGAGAACTTTCGGCGAGGCCTGAAGACCTTGTTGTTTAACCAAGCCTTCTGACTTTATGGCCTTTTTAACATCTTTTATACATCTTTTAATTGCTTTTTTACAGGCCCGATTCCTCTAAGAACTGCTGTTTTATGCTCTTTTATTCTGACTTTTATCTGACTACTGTTTTTATGGGTTCTGCTAATGTGTTTTTTAATATGTTTTTATCTGTTGTGAAATTATGTTTTAATCTGTTTTATATGTTGTTAGCCGCCCTGGGTCCCTTTGGGGAGAAGGGCGGGATAAAAATAAAGTTTTTAGTTGTATTGGCAACCTTCAGTCTCGAAAGACTATGGTATCGCGCTCTGAAAGGTGGTTCTGGCACAGCGTCTAGTGTGGCTGAAAAGGCCAATCCGGGAGTGACAATCCCTTCCACATTGGGAGCAAGTGCAGTCTGTCCCTGGTCTGTCTCCCTGGCTATGGGCCTTCCTTCTTTGCCTCTTAGCCTCAGACTGTTGGCAAAGTGTCTCTTCAAACTGGGAAAGGCCATGCTGCACAGCCTGCCTCCAAGCGGGCCGCTCAGAGGCCAGGGTTTCCCACTTGTTGAGGTCCATCCCTAAGGCCTTCAGATCCCTCTTGCAGATGTCCTTGTATCGCAGCTGTGGTCTACCTGTAGGGCGCTTTCCTTGCACGAGTTCTCCATAGAGGAGATCCTTTGGGATCCGGCCATCATCCATTCTCACGACATGACCAAGCCAACGCAGGCGTCTCTGTTTCAGCAGTGAATACATGCTAGGGATTCCAGCACGTTCCAGGACTGTGTTGTTTGGAACTTTGTCCTGCCAGGTGATGCCGAGGATGCGTCGGAGGCAGCGCATGTGGAAAGCGCTCAGTTTTTAGTATTTTAGTTGTGGAAAGTTTTTAGTATTATTATTATTATTATTATTATTATTATTATTATTATTATTAAGCTCATGGAGTCTCCCTAGTCTTTGAAGTGTGAAGCCACCCATGCAAGAGCTTCATATGTACAACAGAGGGCACGTAGAACCCTGCATGAAAGGCTCTGGATATGTCTTTAAACTGCTCATTGAAAGATTTAGAATGGAGATCACAAGAAACCTTTCATCTATTATGGGTGTAAAATCTAATTAGTTTCAAAACAGAGCTGGAAATTTATGAAGGATATTTTATCTTCAATTTGGCATGTAAAATATGGCATGATAGGGACAATTTCACCCTTTAATTGCTGTTCCATGAGATTCGGGCTGCACTTTTTTGCAGGCATCAACAAGGCTACCTGGTGGTAACTGCAGCTAGTCTCCTGTCCAACATGTGAGACAGATGAACATCTCCTCTTAGGCAGATGATGCAGTAAAGTTACATGTGCACAAGCCCTTTGAGGTCTTGGCCTTCGGTCAAGAAGGACATGCCACAGATTGAGGGGAACGCTCTGAGGGGAAAGCACAAGACAAAGAGAATTTCACCAACACAAAAAAGAGATTTTTTTTTTCCCCCCAGGATTAGGCCGGTATGCAAAGGGGTTCTGCTGAGTTCTGCTTAGAATTCTGCAGTCCAAAAAGATGTTTGGCAGCACAGTGTGTACAAAAGTGTGCTGCCATTTTGTGCACACTGCAACCCTCAGTGTGCACACTACACAACTGGCAACAGCGCAGGACACCTGTTGCCAGACCAGGAAAGGTAAGGGGAGTTCACGGACAGGGTGGGGGAAAGAAGGGAGGTAGATTGGGGTAGGATTTATGGCACTCAAATGCTCCAATATCCTGGCACCTTCTGTCTTCCTATCTACTGCAGTTATGTGCCTTAGGCTGCAATCCTAACCACACTTTCCTGAGAGTAAGCCCCATTGAACAAAATAGGATTTACTTCTGAGTAGACCTGGTTAGGATTGTGCCCTTAGGCCTGTAAAATAGCAGGTGTAGATTCAAGGAGTCCCATGGTGGTGGTGGAGACTTCTCTGGGGCAAGTGAACAAAACTTTTCACTTACCCTGACAAGATCGCTCCAAGTGGCCCTTCTCCCACAGATGCAGTGTGGGCTCTGTTGGCATGACTACACAAGAGAGGGGGCTTTAGGAAGGACTGGGTTGTTCATAAATCCTGAACATTTCCTGGGGTGTGTGGGCGGGAGTGTTTTTCACACATTCCTGAGTAGTCACTAAAGTGAAATTCAAGACCAATTTCTCTGATGAGACAAACAAGGAATTTTTCAGGGAACAGGAAAGGAGTGAGAATCTTGAGAAGATCTGTGAACTTTTTCGAGAGGAGGGAGGGCTTCATTTGATCAGAAATAGACATCTCTGCTCAGAATTGGTAGCAGGCATGGACATGCTATGTCAGCTGTCACATTGTTGTATTGATCAGCATGCAGGGCAATTTTAAGAAGGATTTGAAGACAAGACAATGTGATGCATTTACAGAGGTTTACATATTTTTCCTCCCCAGTCTTGCAATATATCTGCTATGTCTTTTCATTTATTTTTCAGTGCAACTGATTTCATTCCTACCCAGCATTATTGACAGATTGTTTATTAAGTGACCTTCTCTTCAAGGTGTAAGTTTTAATAACTTTGTCTACTATGCTCTGTGTAGCAATTTATTACTGAGGGATTTTATAAGCTGTTTGTCAGAGCAAAACCCATATGGATCTTTAATAGCTAGATATTTTTATGGTATTCTGTTTGACTGGTGTAGGAGCGCAGCTAATTTGTATCTCTGATGTAGCTACTATCTAAAGACTCTTTAAATAGCCTGAGAGTTTTGTTCCAAATATTTACTGTGCTTGTAAAAAGAAAACACTGTTGAGAAGCTTCTTTAACTTAAGATAATGTGCTCAGCATTTTACCAGTAGGATAGCTGGAAGGTGTGGTGCACTGGGGAGGTGGAAGGTGGAAGGTGTGGTGTTCCAGTCACATCCTGAGGGTGATCTAAGGTGGGGGGGGGGGCCTGCATGCTTTTAAGGTGACCTGAGGTCTTAAAAGTCACTTATGGTTTTCCCCAAACTAAAGATCTTAAAAGGTCTCAGATCATCCTCTGGATGCAACCGGAGCTGTGCTCCCGTCGCATTAGGAGGGGGCAGGGCAAGTGAGAGGGGCAGGACCCTGGAACTGCTGCCCACCTGGAAGAGTGCTGCCCGGGGTCTTGTGAGCCCTGAGCCCCTCCCTTAGCTACACTACTGCATTTTATACTGATCATCTGAAAATGTTAAAACAGATGAACTCAATGCATGTAAATGACTCAAGAAAGACAGAATGGCCACCAGGTGTTGCTTCTTTGAGAGTTCACTTTCAAGTGACACACCTGAAGACATTTTCTGGGAAACTGAACAAGCCTCAACATTTCTTACCTGGAAGTGAGTCTTGCACATCCTAGGTTGTTATCAGATGCCACAGATACCACAGCTGTCCCTTGTGCCAGCCTAGGAGGGTTGCTAACATGCCGTAAAGCATGTTTGCACCTCCTTGGGAGCAAGCCGTGCCAGCACAAAGAGGTGCACTGACCCATGGAGGTTGCATCCAGCCTCCATGGTGGCTTACAGAAGGAGCCTTTTTTGGCTGAGCTCAGTCAACGCAAGGCTCTGGGGTGGGTGGGGAGGAGGCGGGAGGGAGGTGTTCTGGGGCAGGGAAAGGGTGGGCAGAGGGCAGTCCCGGGGCTGGCAGGTGGGGAGCGGGAGGCGGGGCTGGGACCCGGCTTTTATGCCAGATCCCAATCCCCGTTCCTGAGCAGCACGGAGCAGCTTCAAGCTGCTCCACTCTCCTCAGACTTGTGCCACCACCAAAGGTGGTGCAAGTCCAAGGAGACCCATGGGGCTACATGGCTTACCTGGGAGTAAAGGGAAGATGATTGTTGTATAAATGTTTTTATGTCCGTGTCTTGGAGTGCATTGAAATTTCGTTGTACTTTGCACGACGATAAAGTATTTACCTTCCCTCTGGCTGAGCTACTTTGACGCCCTATCTCGCACTGAATACAGCGCAAGCCTCCTGGCTCGCTTGTTCCAGTGCAAGATAGGATTGCATTGCAAGTCAAAATGTGAGGTTTCTTAGGGCCTAATCATATCCAAGTTTTCAGCACTGATGCAGCCCCGTGGTAAGGGATATTCCCTTACCTTGAAGAGGCGCTTGTCTATCCCCCCCACTGCACCACAGGATACAGCACGCACCCTGATGACACAGCTGCATTGGCACTGGAACATTGGATAGGATTGGCCCTTAGAGTCAAAACCAGAGGTGATGTCGCCTCTGGAACCATGTTCCATGTTCAGAATTCCTGACATTTTCTTTTCCCAAAAGCAGATGTCAAGGGCAGGTGGGGTTTGGATTGGGATTGTGGCACAGGGGAGGGGGCCAAACACTTTCACCCTTACCGCCCCCCCCCCCGCTCCAATCCAATCTGAAGTTTCCTGCTGCTGCTTTTTGAAAAGAGTAAAAAGTTGTGAGTTTCAAACACAATATGGAACTCCTAGCACCTGTAGTTTTGAACTTAGGAACCCATTCAGATAGTATTTATTCACACTTGAATGTAATTCCCAACTATAAAAGACTTGCACCCCTATCTGAACTGCACGTGCATATTGTGTTAGATACTTTTCTCTTTAAACACGACATGGATTATGATTAAAAGTACAAAAATCACATATTACATCTAGTACCTTAAAACAATAGCAGTGTCAATACACTTGAAATGCAGTATAAAAGAAACATTACTAACTATTCCCCATTTGTCTTCTGTGAGTATTTTAAAAATGCAAGCATCTATAGATGAAAGCGTGCACAGGATTTTCTATTCAAGGCTCATACCCAAGTGCAAAAAAGCAGGCTAAGTGGCCCTTGTAATTATTAAAAAGTTCATGATATTTAAGAGGGCATAGTTAAGATTTAAGTGTTCCAAGTGTTGATTGGGTGGTATAGAGACTTGTCATGAATGTTTATTCAGCTTTTAAAATGAATTTTAAAAATTTGTTTCAAGTACAGTCACAATTCTGCCACAACTTAGGGTTAAACTATATGCTACATTTAACACAATAGTGTCATTAGGGACTTACATTTTTACCTATATGTTGCGGGGGATGGCAGTTTGGTTGATGTCCACATTGTGGAGGTAGAGAGTATTGGACCTTTTACCTCTGCATTGGGTTCCCATGGCAAACTATGGGAATTCGTGAATGGCACTTTAAGAATTAAGGGCCCAATCCTAACCAACTTTTCAGCACTGGCATAGCTGTGCCATGAGGCATGTGTTGCATCCTGCAGTTTGGGGGCAGTCATGGAGGCCTCCTCAAGGTAAGGCAATATTTGTTAACTTGGAGTTGTATTGCCCGTATGTCCGTGCTGGAAACGTGCTTGGGATTGCACGTTGCAAAAAGGCTACTGTCCCTAAGTAGCCTTTTTGGGGCAGAGATTTCCTCACTGTGGTCCTGATTTTAACTGTGGCCCTGTGTGGCTGTTACATGTGAGTAAGCTTCTAACTAAGCCATTACATGTCTAACATGAGATGTCATTTCGCCCTTCAAAATGAATGCCAATCTTATCAACCACTTGTACCGTAAAGCACTTTGTGGTGGCGCACCTTCAAGCGGTGCCAACAGGAGGGCCAGAGCTGCACTCTGTGGAGCCCCACAGCACTCAGAACTGCATCACCTCCCCGTCATGTCACCCAAAAGAGAAAAACAAAACAAAACTGACTTTGCTGTCCCTTGTGCAAAACAGGCTGGTTTCCTGTTCTTCACTAACATTACTTCCAGTAATGGTTTTCTTAGCAAGCAAGAGAACCGGACCCACTGTGAGATCCAAAAGACAGAAATGAGGAAGGGAATGGAAAAGATTCTTCGGTTTGTATGTTTAGTCCTCATTCAAAAACAGGAAAATACTCACTCCTGAATCTTATCCTCCCCCACCCCCCACTGGTGCAGCTGCACTGAACTATTTCCTTTTACCCCTTTGTAAGCTTCCCACCTGCAATGGGCCTCCTTGGAGCTGCACCAGCTCTGTAGCTGTAAAAGTCTGAGGAGAAGGTGCAGGGAGCTGTAAAATGAGGGGATAGAATCTGATCCGCACCATCGCTTCTGGATCCATTCCCTCTTGCAGCCTTCCTGCTCCATTCTGTCCCTTTCCCACCCAGGTCCTCCCCGCTTCCAAGCCAGCAGCGCTCCCAACATGGCCTCTAAAGGAGTGCTCTACATGCTGCCAGCAGCCAATTTTGTGGCAGTTGAAATGCGTTCCACTGCTGCGATGCGCTCCAGCCCGCAGCCCAATCCTGGATCCGATTGGGCTGCCCATCCCATTAAACTCAATGTGATCTACTATTGAGTAGACATATTCAAGACTGTGCTGTTAGTTGGATTACAGAGTATCTCCACTGGGACGTCCAATTCATTTCTATCATAATGATGTACACTAGACACTGTTTTTGTTTGTAGGAAAGAAATGGTTAACAGCAGGGATGGAAAAACCCAGAGAGGCTTAACTTGAGTTGAGTCACCAAGTCACCACCCCCAAGACTTGACTCAAAAATGACTTGTAACTGAGACATTTTCCAAGTCACTCTTTTGTGCCTCTAAAGAACTCAAGTTGAGTTGTCCGCCGTTTAAAAAGCCTGCTGCAGAAAAAACAGGGCAGCTGCCAGCTGTGTGTGTGTGTGAGTTCACTTTAAAGACTCCTCCCCCATCCCATCTGTAAAGATGGCGGGAGGGGTGGGGAGGGACTGCCAGAGAGCAGGGACAGAAGCAGCAAGAGGGAGGAAGGTCATGTGCAGCAGCTGCGAGGCTTACCGGAAAACTCTATCCTTAGCAGCTCTACTCAGACGTAGTCCCACTTTAGCCAGTCATTCAATGAGACACCCAAGTAACAACAGAGCTTACAGCAGCTATGCCATGTGGTTGGCAAGCGTGATTGCTACAAACTGCCTCCCTCCTCCTTCCTGGGCTCCTGCAGCCAATCGTAAAGCAAAACCGCCCTTGGGCTCCTCCTCCTGCCCTCTCTCAGCCAAAGATCCAATTATCATTGGTTCCTTCTTTCCTAGCAGAGACCCCACTCCCACCTCCCCACTCCTGCCCTCTGCAAAAGCGAACATTAAGCCTTCCCTGCCTCCCGGCTGAAACTTCCCTGCTGCTCGCCCGGTTGGTATGATTGCACCTCAAGGTTTTTCACACCACAAAAACAGTAGGCAAGCACACCCAGACACAGGCAGACTCGAGTCAGAATGCGTGGGGACGACTGCCAAGTCAGGGCATCCCTGATTTGAGTGTTTTTCAGAAACTTCCATATGTGCGACTCACGAGTCAACGAGTCACAAAAATTGCACATTTTTGTGACCTGAGTTCGAGTCACTGACTCAAGTTCCCATCCCTGGTTAACAGTAATTCATTTTCTTTTTGGGATATCATGTTCTGGGCATCCAGTAACAGTGTCCTAAAAAAACCAAGTGCTAAAGCTTGTTATCTGACGAGCTGCATCTGCTGAAATTTCCTTATCTATACAATTGTTAAAGGCCCAGGAATCCTAAAGTTGAAAGGTTGGCCACCCCTGTGCTAAAGCCACAAATGTTTGAGTTTTCACCATATAAAGTTCTCCTGGAGTAAACTGTTACCCACTCACCCTAAAGATGTTCAGAGCTTGGTATGAGAGCAATGGTTGCTGCTTCGGTATGTCTTGATCACATGCTGCTCTAGGAATGTTTGTAATGAACTGATGAGTATTGCTGCCAATACCTGAGCAAATTAAGAAAGACTTGACAGATACTGAGGCCGTATTTTGACTAGCAAATCAGTCATCCAACACACAGCATCGACCATAAAACAGGTTGCCTGTATTCAGAAAGGCTGGTGTGTGTTCCCCTGTTGTTTTTTTTTAATGCAAATGAATGCTTGTCAGAGAAATATTGCTTATGAGGAAATTGCTATCTACAGAGCATAACATAAGGATAAGCATTCTGGCCAAAGCTACTGCCCAAATCCATTTGCTTGACACTGTGAAATAACCCTTTGTACTCATCTTCTGTTTACCAGAAACTTTTCAAACAAGTTCTACTTTCACAGCCATCTCAATGGGTGTGTAGGCTCTTTATACTGTTACCCACCCCCTTTTCATTTTCAGCATTCTGATTCTTAGAGGAAAGCTCTCCTTCCCTGTCTGCCCCATTTCATAACGGCAGCAATATACTGTATACATTTGAAATCTCTGTGGTATAGCATCTACAACTTGCAATTCTTCCCGGCTTCAGGATGTGATCACCTAACACCCTCACCTCTTCTCAGTGTTTTCATTTTAGAGAACTGAAATTACTGCTGCTTCCTGCTCCCCACCCCGCAAATGTTCAATATTTATTCTGAGCCCTTTAAATAGAATCAGTATAAGTAAACAAACAAACAAACAAACAAACAAACAAACAAACAGTTACTTTATTTGGGTATAAAACTGCACAATTCACTGTAGGGCCATAGAGCTGCTCCAGTATATATTTCTCATTTATTAGCTTCATTCCTTTCCCAGCTTTCCTACAGTAGCATTATATTTCCCACGGGGGTCACACAAGTTTCTTCCTATTATTCTGTGCGCCTGTGTATTTGTGTGTGTGTGTTGTCTGTTAATTTGTTTGCTTATTTAGTAGTCCTTTCCTCTGTTATCATGTATTTATTTGAAGCTTTTGTTCTCCCCATTTGACCTGAGTAAACTCACACACCTTGTTTATAACCAGGTTATCTCCCCTTTCAATGGTGTATTTACACCTGGTTTTCATTTATAGTACCAAAGAGATCCATAACCAAAGTGATTTAATATGTGACATCAGTGTCCTTCCTTCCCCAGATCTACTTTTGTTTCTTCTCAATAAGTGGGAGACTGAAACTAAAAGGGGAGGGGGATATTTGCTTATAGACTGGCCGTGAAAGCCTTTTCCTCTTCAAAGAAATCCCCCTAAGGAACAACCTATAAACCAGCTTTCCAGTATCAATGCTTATCTTATGAGCAAGTCTTCCCGGAGCACTTGCTTCTCTCAAAGGCAGTTATAGCAAAGGGATAGATATAAAAAAACTAGCATTTGCACATAAACACAGCTGTCTCTTTAGTACTACACTGGGGCACTGAGGGAGAGTGAGAATGTGTGCTTGTCCTAGTGGGCGACATTTTTTGAAGCACAGTGATTATTTGGCAGGGCGTGGTTGGAGATGGCCTTTGCCCATTGTTCGGCATCAATATATCAATTGCATCAAGATCTCTGTCATCCCTCTAAAAATGCATGCTGGTAATAAGGGGCTGGCAGATGAAACACCAATTTGCCTGATCACCAAAAGTGAATGACTATTGTATGCGGAATCTCAGTTTCAGCTTTAATTTTCAGTTTTTATGGCTGCTGATAAATTCTGAAACACTAGCTATCTATATATCTCTTTGCTTTGTAAGAAATCCCAAACACATTTGCTAGAGGGGTAATAGGCAGTCTCAGGGCTGGCCCATCCAGGATGTAAATGATGCGGCTCATATCGAGACATAGGTGGGGGAAGTGGCAGACTTGGGGTCTACCACTTGGGGTCTACCACTGCCTGACTACAGCCCATCACAGACAGAGCCTCGTCATTCTGTTTCCTGATCATGAAAAGCAACTAGGATAGCTTTTAAGCTGATGGGTTTTTTTAAGGAAGGAGTAATGTGAATGGATAATAGGCAGGTTCTGGATCACTGCACTCTACTTCTCCTTGCCCACCTAATTGCTTTCCTAAGTAGCTGTGTGGGTGAGGAGGTGGTGGCGGCGGCAACATTTTTCTTTTCCCCTTTCAGGGGCATTGGAGGATGAGGTGGGCTGCAACTGGATTGGAAAACCAATTCAAGCAGCTTGGTAGATGGCAGGTAGAAGGACCTGGGGGAGGCAGGGCCTGAAGGAGGAAGGGAGGCACCCTCACTTTGATGATCTCTCCAGCTCTCTGCCTGAAGCAAGCAATTCAGGGCCCAATCCTATCCAAGTTTGCCGTGCCTGTGCAACTATGCCAATGGGGTATGCATTGCACCCTGTGGTGGGGAGACAGACATGGAGATCTCCTCAAGGTATGGGAACATTGCATTGCAGCTGCACCGATAATGGAAAGTTAGATAGGATTGGGTGCTCAGTCAGCCTCATTTATTAGGCTGATCCTGATCAGAATCCTTCCATGATTAGCCACTAGATGGACAAGGCAAACCCAAAATTCATGTATGTAACATCACTGTGTCTCATGAATTATTTCAAGTCTATTGGCTGGCAGGAAGCTCACATGATAACTTACCCCTGTTCATAACAGCCAGCAAAGCCCAGAAAAAAACAAAACAAACAAAAAAGCATACATGCCTTTAAATTTAGAGGCACTATGCAAGGAAGGAGGGAGGTGAGTGAAGCAGATCTCTGCTGCCCATGCATTTTTTTTAAGCATGGGCAGCAAAGATATGCTTCCCTACCTACTCATCTCTCTCCTTCCTTGCAGTTCCTTTGAACAAAGCAGGAAGTGCAGGACACACTAGGGGTTTCCCAGCACAACTTGTACTTCCTGTTTTGCCAAAAAGGATCATGTGGGAAGGAATGAGTTGAGTGGCTTTTTCACCCTGACTTTTTTTTTGGGGGGGGGGGGGGATAGTGTTGGTAGCAGTGAGTCAGGGTATGATCAGGCAACAGATCTGACTGGGCTGTCACTGGGCAGCCTCCAAAAAGTCTTCCTGCAGCAATAATGGGACAGTGGTCTATAAACATAAACTACTCCAAAATATCTGTGAAGCACATTGTTGCTTCTTTTGCTCAGTGACTAGTCACACAAAATGTAGTCACACAAAATGAAATCCATGTGAGGGGAAAAGTATATATTGCCAGTCCAATACAATTTTTTTTTTTTTTAAATTTGACTGGGGGTGGGATAAGGCAGCCAAATGCACGTTGAACCCATTTATAAAACCACATTCCACATGGTTGGCAACCTTCAGTCTCGAAAGACTATGGTATAAGCCTACAGCACCTGGTATTCCCAGGCGGTCTCCCATCCAAGTACTAACCAAGCCTGACCCTGCTTAGCTTCCAAGATCAGACGAGATCGAGCATGTGCAGGGAAGCTAAGCAGGGTCAGGCCTGGTTAGTACTTGGGTGGGAGACCGCAGGGGAATACCGGGTATTGTAGGCTTATACCATAGTCTTTCGAGACTGAAGGTTGCCAACCATCATTCCACATGGAGCTGGAAGGGAGAAGGCAAACAATGGAAGTCGTTTTTCAGGGCACTGCAGAGGGATCTTGATTTAAATATTCATGCCCCACCTTTCCCCATTATTAAGAGCGCCCATGGTGGGTAACAACAACATGCAAAAACAATTCAGTCTCAAAAACTCAAAACATGCAAAGAGAAGCAATTTCCGAAGGCAAGGAAATTGGACAAGTAAAAAGGATTTCACATTCTAATCAGACTAGGAAACTACCTGATGAAAAATATTGTTTGCTGCGTTGGAACACTGTCAAGGCGAGTGCTAAGTGGATCTCTTGGGAGTTCTGCTGCTTGGGCATTACAACAAACAGCCTCATGCCTTCCTGACAAACACCTCTCCTGCTGTGGCAGAAAATACACCAAGGAGACACCAGCAAACAGCCACTAGAAAAGACAGGGCTGGCCCATCCATGAGGCCTACTGAACCACTGCCTCAGGCAGCAGATTGGCAGAGAGTGCCCACATCTGCTCTCCCCCCCTTGCCTCCAATGAGAGGAAGAGAGGTTGGCACATCACCTGCTAAAGGTGGGAGCATTATCAGGCACCAGGAAGTCCCAGGCCAGCCCTGAGATGAATATCAAGAGCTGCTATCCCCCAGTTAACTCCCACCACTTTAAAAGGTACTGTACCACTTTGCCCCGTTGCGTACCACACACATACACAAACTATTGCTGTTTCTATATCAGCTTAGGGGACAGCCAGCCTGTGCCAAGGTGACCCTTCACTGGATGGTAGAAATATAGATTAAAATGCTTCCAGTATAATATCATCAGCATTTCCAGGGGGGAGGGAGATCTGAATACCACCATACCTTTCAGAGTTGAAAACTCTGGAAGTAGCAACTGAAGAAATTCAACAGCTGTCCAAGGCTGCAATATCTGTGTTCGATCATAAGCCTGCACAAGATGATTCAGACTGAGGTTTGCCTGATCCTTATAAGGTCTATCACAGGAGGAAAGTTTTTACAGGAGAACGTTCACTGTAGCCAAGGAAAAGGGTCTTGCTACACCATTATTGTTCACACAGTGCAACTGTGTCAGCAGCGCTGTGATAGGTCTCCACTTTGTGCTTTCTGTATGTCTCGTTAGAGGGGCACCATCTCTTTTGAAGAAAAAAAATAGATCTGAGTGCTGCAAAAAGTGCTGCTATAAACGTACAAGCAATGCATCTTAACACATTCTAAGACACAAATATGATATCTAAGAGTGCCCGGGCCTAACATGGGAGGTAGCTATTCCATTCAGAACTAGGAAGTATCTTAAAAGATGACAGATTCTAAAAGCATGAATTCTAAAAGCCCTCCTGGCAGGTGAAGAAGGGGAGGGAGAGAAACAGTTCCTCCTGGACTCAGAGTACAGGTGTTCTGTATTCCTCTAGTCAGGGACCATGAGAGAGGGTAAAGGGGGTAATTTGTATGTGGACCCAGGCTCAAAAAGGGGGCCCAGGAGCCAAAGGAGGGGGCCAGATAATTTCTGAGATCTTACATTTTCTGATCTCACTTAAACTTGCTGACAGCATGGGATGCTGAGCATGCACTGGCAGCCGCTGCCATAAGCCTTATCTGCTGGGCTGATGAATGCATTCATGGCGTTCCTTAATACAGTGTCAAATCTTGGAGGAAACTGGTCTGCTATGGTAGTTCTTAATGGATCCCTTAATGGATCCCTTAACCATGAAGGAGTGTTTAGGAGCTCAGAGACACAGGTGCAGGACCACAGCTGCTGCAGAAGTAAGTTTTCGTACACACAAGACACGTTCCATTCTAGTGTGAGCCCAAATACTATGATGTTAATTTTCTGCAATGATTCTCTATATTTAGAAGATTTTGGAGAGACTTAGGAGTGCGTTTGGTTTTCTGTATTACTGTATCTAGCTGCCAATATTGTGCAGGCGGGTAGACCTGGTCTCCGCATTGGGAACCCTAGTAGAACTGGGTTACAAAGACTTTTCTACCCTTCCCCTGCCCTGTTTTGCTTCCTCCTCATCCCTGTTCTGCCCATCCTCTTGTTACCATCCCCTGCTCTGTTTCACCCCCAAAGGGGACCCAAAAGAAAATCTGTACCCCCTGATTAAATTCCTCTTGGAGGCCCTGCCTCTGGTCTGTCAGGAAGGACCCAAGACAGTAGCAATCTAATCTGCTTCTCAGCCAGCAGAGAAGCCTGCTCCAGTAAGTGTTTCTCCTTTTCAGGTTGCCAGGATCACTTTAGGGTAGTATAATCCCTAACCACACACTTTATCCATGTTGAAAGCATTGGCATGCAGGAATAATGAATGAGGAACAACAGAACAGAGGAGCTGGTACTGTTTTAGGGTATGTGAGTCAGTGAATGAGACCAGGGTCATTTTAACATTGATTTTAGGGGCCTGGATGAATTGATGGATTGATTACTAATGTTGATAAAAATGAATGTTTTCTGAAGGTATGTGAATAAATGACTCTGATAGAACCTGGAAAGTATCTGGTATTGAGGGGGAAGATGGATGGGTGGATTGGTTGATATAATGTTGTTGACTACTTGTATTTGTACATGTAAGTCATGACAATCCCAGTAGGCAGACAGAGAGGGGAGTATAACGCACGGCAAGGAAAACCTGTCTCCAATGAACCACCAATGCTGCTCTCCAGTGCAAAATCACTTATGAAGCTGCCTTTTATATAATTTAGACCACTGAGCCATCTAACTCAGTATTGGCTTCACCAGCTATTTTCAACCTTTTTCCTTTCATGGCACACTGACAAGGCACTAAAATTGTCAAGGCACACCATCAATTTTTGACCACTAACAAGGCACACTGTACTGTCGGTGTGGGGCTCACGTCCCCAAATGGTCCTACTAATAAATGACCCTCCCCCAAACTCCTGTGGCACACTTGTGAATCATTTGTGGACACCAGTATGCCCCAACACACTGGATGGAAATTGCTGGCCTGCACAGACTGGAAGCAGGTTCCTAAGATATCAAGTAGGGATTTTTTCCTGCTGAAAAAATGGGGAATGCTGAAAATGAACCTGGGAGCCTCTGAAGGCAAGGGATATACTCTGCCCCTGAACTGCAACCTCTTTGGCAGGATGGAGAAGTGCACCCCCCTCCAAGCATTTGTGAAATCGAAGGCTTGCTACTTGTGATTACAAATCCCATTTCCTGTTACACTTTATACAAAAGAAAGTTTCTTTTCTATTGAAGAAAAAATATAGGAAAGCCTTAAGTTTGAAAAAAAACAAGAAACATTTATAATTTAAATGAAATAACTACAGCATATACCCTTTGACAAAATGTCCAGCACGATGGGAGTGTAACAAGTCTTGAAAACTAGAGATACAGGTGTGCTCCCTTATCAGCAGGCATTCTGTTCCAGAACCCCCGTGGATAACCAAAACCACAGATATGGGCCAATGCCTGTCCCCACAGCTTGAACCAGAGTCGAAGAAAGCCTGGCACCCTCCCTTGCAGAGGGGCTTCTGAGCCCACTGATGTCTGTCCACAGCCTCAGCAAGGCTCAGAATGGCTGTTTTCCTCTGAAAATGTTATTTCTGGTTTTTGGTGAAAAACTGGAAGTGACATTTTAATGTCCATAAAAGGCATTAGGAGGGCTGGGGAAGTGGATACAGATACAGCTCCCCCTGTACATCTTTAAATTGAATAGGTTTTAGGTGTAGGCAGATTCAGTATCATCATCATTATCATTAAGAATATTTATAGGTTAATAGACAGCCAATACAATTAAACACACATGCACACGCACACAATTACTCCCTTGTTCCCTGGATCGTATGAAAACTTTTCCATCACCAGATTCAGAGCCGTTTCCAAATGAACCCCGGTTTCCCCAGTCACATTACAGGTGAATGTTCTTCTCAGAGCAGCCGGGAGCTCTCACTAATTATAAAACTGCCCTTCAGCTATTGAAAGCCCTTCGACTCCCTCATGAGAGAGTGACCAGGCGTTCCTGCAGAGATAAGAGTCCCAGTATTTACTTAATTCCTCCACGTGGCTTGCAGTGCAGACCTTCTGTGTGGCATGCTAGATAATGGAGTCAGCCCAGAGGGGAAGTCCACAGGCAGTCATGCCTACCCTGCTGCATTTTGTTGCCAGCAATCTCAGGAGACAGCAGGGCTGCACAACAGAGACAGCATTTCTAAAGGACATTTCCTTACAGGCAATTCTCTTGGAAGTATTTCCCTTCCCTGTCGTGAGTAACCAGCTGGTAAGATTGAGCAAAATCATTAGGTCTTCCTCCACTTTAGTAGATAAGTCTAAGAACAGATTTGGTGGGGCAGGGAGGGAGGGATACAAAATGAAGTTACTGGTAATTAGGCAAGTGTGATTATTTTCCTGCTGTCTCAATGAATCTTTCAGTTGGTTATTGGGTGGAAATGATTTTCTCTTTGAAATCAACTTGCAGGCTAATTAGATTATGAAGCACCCATTGCACACTCAAGGCAGGTAGACTTTTTAAAAGAGCATTTTGGAATTGTTTTCCTCAACCTGCCACTGAGTTGGTACCCCCAGAAGGGGTCTGTAATTCAGTGGAACAGCATCTGCTTTGCATGCACAAGGCCCCAGGATCAATCCCCTGGCATCTTCAGGAACAGTAGATGAGGGAAAAAAAGACTACTCTGAAACCTTGGAGACCCTCTGCCAGTCTGTGTTGACAATTCTGAGCTAGAAAGAGCCAGGATCTCATGCAAGATAAGGCAGCTTCTTAGGTTCTTCCTCCACCCCAGAGACCCATAAGAATGTGAGAGTTCTGAGATGCTGTAGTACATTCTGGTGAAAGTGGAGTTGCATATCACACAGAGTGTTTCCAAGCCCAGTCTTAGCAGAATTGCAGTTCCAACAAGAGGGGTCAGCAGCTTGTTATAAATATCTTAAACAAACAAATACCAGCTTTTAGAAAGTAAGAATCTCTCAGTATTAGACTTACCTCCCCTCACCAGTGGTGTAGCCAAGGAGGTCGGGGGGGGGGATTCTATTGCCCTGGATACCAGACCTTGCAGGGTGTCAGGGGGTGACTTTTGAAGGCTTCTGAGCCTCAGAGAGGCCATGCACAGCCTTCTCAAGCCTTGGAAGGCTTTAGAGACCTGCCAGAAGCTTCAGAAAGACACTTCTGGTTTAGGTGAAAACCGGAAATGCCTTTCCAAAGCCTTCTGAGGTCTGGGGAAGCCTCCCCGTGCATCAGACCAGCTCCCGAATGCCCCTGGGTGTTAAATTTTTTTGCCCTGGGTGTCTGGTTCCTTAGCTATGACACTGCCCCCCACAGCACTGATCCAAGATGACAAGAGGAGTTTCAGCATGCTGGTTTCATTCCAGTTCATTTTTCCACATTGTCCCTGGCTTGTCTCCTGACCTGAGCTTTCTTTGTCGATCCTGCTATTAAACCTCTGGCTGCATGCACCTGTGCAATCCAGTCTTTCCTACCCATTGCCCCAAACCACATATTCATCCCCAGGAAACGAATATCTAACAGACTGCTAAGCCACACCATTGGGCATGCATGGTTTCATCGGCATGAAAAGGCAAGAGGGTGTCTCAAATGAGGAAGTTATCCTCCTGAACTGGGAGGATTCCCACTGGGAATTGGGTTTATGCACTTGGAAACTATGGTTTTTGAGGTGACACACTGTGGGGAGCCCAACATTTCATGCCAGGGTGTGTGTGATAAGAGACACTTTAATAACACAGTGGAGCATAGATCACCTTGAGAAAAATGCTCTTTGATGGGGATGGAGGAATGGTTCATCATAAGCACATAACCAGGCTCTTGTTGGCCACAGTGCAGCCCCAGACCCCCAACGTCTTCCTCCAGTGTTGAGCTGCATCTTCAGTTCTGTCTTCCTCTCTCACAGTCATAGATTCTGTTTCTGTTTTCTGAGGTTGTTGCCTTCGTTAGAGAGAATTTCAGCTTTGATTAATTATTGAGCCCCTACTGCTGAGACTTTTCCATTCTCCACTTCTCATTACGGATGCCTTGCAGCCTGTGTGCTTCGCTGGTCCCATTGCAGAATTTGATGGATGCACCCGTGAAGTTTTGCTGCCTGCACTGCCACCCTTGCCTTTCACTGAAATTGTTTGGAGGGCAAGGGGAATTCTGCTTTTAGCTACCGTGAGCAATGAAACACATCAAGAATGGTATTATTGTCATTATTATTATTATTATGGCACTGCAAGTAACTTAAAGATCACATTCTGGGGCAGTGTAGCATTTTTTTTTTTTTTAAGAACTCTATTGGTTTGCAGAGATATCAACCGTCTTGTTTTCATTTTTTTTTTCTGCCTCTGGTTATAGAAGATTTTTTCTATTCCTACCTTCTGAACTCCAAGTGGGTTATTGGTTGCTTTCTCTCCTTGTCAACAGTTAACATTCACACACAAGGGGTGACACAAACATAATTTATTGCGGATGGCAAGCCTACAGTAAGAGCTATTTTAAACAAAATCAACACAGTGGGGGAAGGAGAGAAGGGACTGTATGTGGGGGAGGGGGGAGTTTGGTCTTTTTGTGTATCTGTTGGTTTAAGAACAGACTATCTCCAAATGAATCTGCTTGCCCATTCAGATCTGAGGCCATGTTCCATGTTTCCCTGCCTTAGGAAGTCAGACTGTAGGGGCCAGGGTTGACCCCAGCAGTGGCAGGGCTCAATGCAGAGTACTTGCATGGGCACCCAGCCCCCACAGCCCTCTACTCATCATGCAGACACAGTGACTGCAGCCACAGCGAGCACAGCACTGATGGACAGATGATGGCACCCAGAAATAGCTGGCAGTTTCAAGATGGCCCATTTCAATAGTTGGCCCATTTCAAGCTGTATGGATGCAGGGCGAGCAGGAGGGCTGCAAAATGCTCTGCTCGCTGTGCCTCTGCATGGTGTTTCCATGCCAGGGTGGTGGTGGTGGTGTACGGTCCCTCCAAAGTGCAGGGTCCAATTTGGCTGAACTGCACTCAGGCCCGCCCAGGTGGGGACAAACGTGGCAGGGCCTTTTTGGTTGCAGACCCCAGATTATAGAATTTGTGGCCTATCCTGTGTGGTCTCCTCATTGTGTTTCCATCATCTTCTCATAACATGTTTATTCCAAACTGTTACCCTGCACATGCCCGATCTTGTCTGATCTTGGAAGCTAAGCAGGGTCAGGCCTGGTTAGTACTTGGATGGGAGACCGCCTGGGAATACCAAGTGCTGTAGGCTTATACCATAGTCTTTCGAGACTGAAGGTTGCCAACCATTTCAGATGGTGCCATATTTTATTCCATTAAGGGCTATCCTCACATGAAACTCTCCCTGGGTACATCCATGTGCCCAGGTGCAAACACTTAATCTGTACATAGGTACAGTTATTCCCATACTGTAAACCATGCGGTGTGTGTTCCTTGCTAGGGGAAGTGTTGTGGCTCAGTGGTACAGCACATGCTTTGTACAGAGAAGGTCTCATGTTCAACCCTTGGTATCCCCAGTTCCCCAGTTCCTGTGATCCTACCTAGCTTGCTGGTCTGTAAAAATGACTTCCACGTCATTCACATGGAAATGTGTTACCAGGTGCAGACAGCTATGTACAGACATCTTGTACATAATGTGTCAACATAATGTGTGAACAGCCCTTTTATCTTTTTTTTTAATTAATAACTATTGTTAATTATGGGTTATGATTGTGTTTTATTATTATTTTTTCAATTGTTGTAAGCTGTCTTGGGGGTCTCTATAGGGGCAGGCTATTCCTCGTTGTTGGCAACCTTCAGTCTCGAAAGGTATTGTGCTCTGAAAGGTGGTTCTGGAACAGCGTCTAGTGTGGCTGAAAAGGCCAATTCAGGAGTGACAATCCCTTCCACACTGGGAGCAAGTGCAGTCTGTCCCTGATCTGTCTCCCTGGCTATGGGCCTTCCTTCTTTGCCTCTTAGCCTCAGACTGTTGGCCAAGTGTCTCTTCAAACTGGGAAAGGCCATGCTGCACAGCCTGCCTCCAAGCGGGCCGCTCAGAGGCCAGGGTTTCCCACTTGTTGAGGTCCACTCCTAAGGCCTTCAGATCTCTCTAGCAGATGTCCTTGTATCGCAGCTGTGGCCTACCTGTACGGCGCTTTCCTTGCACGAGTGCTCCATAGAGGAGATCCTTTGGGATCTGGCCATCATCCATTCTCACGACATGACCGAGCCAACGCAGGCATCTCTGTTTCAGCAGTGCATACATGCTAGGGATTCCAGCACGTTCCAGGACTGTGTTGTTTGGAACTTTGTCCTGCCAGGATATTAATGTCTTGATAAATAAATACTCCCTGAAGACAAACCTGTTGCTTTTGAACTGGGAGACATACCTCATTAATGTTTCTACCCTGGTGAAGCAGATTGTTCTGTTAGGAAAGGCAAACTCCAACCCCACTTGGGATGCTGGAAATCAGTGTTGGAAGCCCTGTTCTGCATTTCCCTCAGCATTTCCCCTTCTCTCTTCCGTCTCCCAAGTCAGTTTGGAAAGAGACATCTGTCTAGTGCTTGGCCCCTGAACCAAATATGTGCTGGGGCCTGGCCTTTACCATCTGGCCAGGTGGCTCCTCTGTGCAGGGACTCTCCCTCTGGTCCCACCTTCAGTCATCAGCGTCAGATCTGAGCCAAGCTGGCACGCTCTTCTGATTCCAAAGGCAATTCTGTGCCAGCTCCTTGGCAGACCTCTAGAAAACTGGCTTCCCTGCCAGTTTTCTACCCTTGAACGCTTGGCATTAAGAAATATGGCCAATTAAAATGGTGAGTCTGTGACTGCACACCATGTCTTAAGACCCTGCAGCAGTGTCAAAAAAAGGTGCACAGGAATCGGGCAGCTTCCCTGCCCTTTTCATTCCCAGGTGATCCTATGAAAGACGGGAAAAGAAGACTCTTGCCAATCGTTCACCCACGACTGTCTGTTTCCCTGAGGGTTACAAGACTCGACTGAAAGGCATCTGCTAGTAAGTGGTAAGCTACTAATTTAAAAAAAAAAAATTGCTGTAAGGCAAGCAGATGTTCTATGTACCTGTGGCAGGAGCCAGAGCACAATTATCTCCATAGGCTCTGTAAATATTCTTTATGGACCATTCAAATGCAATTTTATTTTTTTATTTCCAAACAGCCTATTGAGGAAGAATACAGGAATGTTTTTTGTTTTTTTTTAAAGGGATCATATGATGTCCTCCTAACATCACTTTGGAAAGGGGAGAGAAAGAAAAATAAGACTTTTCTTCACTACAATACCACAATAGACAAAGTGTTCCTGCTAACTGGGCTGAGAGGAACATATTAAATGATGGTTGTCTTATATTTAGCACCTAGAAAGCAACTATTCAGCATGGCATCCCTGCCAGTCTCCCTTGTGTTTCGATGAGACAGAGGACCGTCTTTTCATTTATTTCGCTCTGCAAACTGCTTTGTGAACTTTCTTGCTGAAAAGCTGTAAAAAATGTTTTTAATAACAATCGTTCTATAAGGGAGGACATTTTAAAAACCAATCTGCAGATGCGCTTACCCATACATGCAAGATAATAATTCCATATGCACACCGTGCTCAATTTTATACACAATCAATCTGTTAATCCTTACATTGCCCTAGCACAGTAAGGAAAGCTTATCATCTTGATCCTACAGGTGCAGGTAAACAGACATGAAGAGAATAATTGGCTTGCTCAAGGCTGTGCAGAGTTATCGGTAGCAGAGCATAAATTAAAAGCGAAGTCCCCCTCTCACAGTCCCCATTCCTTGTCGTTGAAAACACCATGGGAGATGGGACTGTAGCGTGGTGGAAGAGCACATGGTCTGCATGAAAAAAGTTCCAGGTAGTCTCTGGTATGTCCAGGGAAAGAGTCTGGCACTCAGGGTAGACAAAACCGACCTAGATAGACCTAGATGGTTGGCTCAGTAGAAGACAGATTCATGTATATGTTCAAAGCTAATTCATCACAACATAGCTGTTCAGATGAGCCAATAGGCATCATCTCAGCACAGTGTGAACCCTCTGCTATCCAAGGGACAATACTGCACCTACTGATAAGGTTTATAGTACTCAAGCAGTGCAAGGAAGTGCCAGTCCAATTACTCTTGATTTTGCTGCTTCATTTTGCCCATCCGCCATCAGTATTCACTGTTTCCTTCACATTCTCTTCTCACACCATTTTCATCATCAGTTGTGTTGGGGAGACAAGGAAGGTTACTCTCTGCATGTTTGCTGTTTGCATTATTTATCCTTTAGAGGACGCAGACAGACATCTAGAGGAGAGTCCTAGATCAGACGTGATGTCTTCTAAGTAGGACTCAGGGGCTTAACTGGCTGCCGGGTAATCACAGCTAAAGAACCTATGCTTGGGGGATAAAACTGGAGGCAACAACTAACTAGTATCACAAATTTGCCTATAAGTCTTCCCATCTTTCCTCTGCTCTCTGTTTTTTAAGTATATGTGCACATGTTCCAAAGTTTCAAGGCAGGAAACTATATATTGAATACAAGAATAGGATCCAGTTTAAAACTTCACTAACTCCAACCTGCTATCACCTTAACCCATACCCTGCCCCTCTCAAAGCCAGCCCCAATACACTGCTTTTCCCAAATGCCAAAATTTGCAATCTGCAAGTAATTTCATAGTGGTAGAACGGCTGCTGAAGATAGGTCCCCAGGCATCCTTGCTGTCTGATGAACAGAGTACATAAATGGTATTATTGAGAAAGAAAGAACTTGGTCAATATTAGTGACTGTGATAGGTTGTAGGGGAGAAAGAAGATATGGGGGGGCAATGCTAGGGAAAGAAAGATTCTTTTCCAAAATGATGGAGAGCTGCTGCCAGTGAGTGCAGACAATTCCAATCTAGAAGGGCCAATGGTCTGGAAGGGGATTTGACTGCCAGAAGCATACCGCACTGCCCCGGCAACTGGAGCAGTGATGTCACAATGTCATGAGATGTTGTGCCACGTGATGTCACTTCCTGGTTCTCCCAGGAGGAGGGTGCTTGCTGTAGCAGCTTCATGCAACCCCTTCAAGGGGAGCCTCCACAGGAGAAGGAACAGAGGACATGAAGCAGCCAACACTTCCTCCATAATTAGGGCAGAGCCTGTGGGCAGTCATGCGCCCCACCTTAGCATAGCACTTGGAGTAGGTGCCCCTCAGGCTCCATAATAGTTACACCTCTTGTGACTGCAGCAGTGTTTAGGGAGGTCGCCTTGGTACACTGTATCCTAAACTGCATCTTTCTTAGTTTTTTTTTCCTCCAACCTGTATTGAACCTGGGACTTTCTTTGAGGGCACTGTAGAGCTACTTTGAGTCACTGTATAAGCACAATGAAAACAAAGGCTCTGTTGTACTAAGCATGGACTTTCATAAGCAGAATACATGGGGGGGAGGGAGGCAGGGACAATACTGAATTCCTTCACTGCCTGAGTTAGGGAGGCCTTGTTTTTCCTAAAGCAGTGTTTCTCAAACTGTGGGTTCAGGACCCACTTGGTGGGTTGTGAGCCAATTTCAGATGGGTCCTCATTCATTTCTATATTTTATTTTTAATATATTAGACTTGATGCTACCATGGCATGTGACTGCATTTGGGGAACTGTTACAGATCTGTAACATTTAACAGGCTACTCTGTATATGCTTTAAACAATGATAGTAAATGGAACTTACTCCTGGGTAAGTGTGGGTAGGATTGCAGCCTAGGATTGTTAAAAATGTTCCTGCTTGATGATGTCACTTCCGGTCATGACATCACATCTGGTGAGTCCTGACAGATTCTCATTCTGAAAGGTGGGTCCCAGTGCTAAAAGTCTAGAACCACTGTCCTAGGATACACACTATCCAACTTGTTTGGGCTAGATGGAAAGGTTCACCAGTTTCTGCTGCTGGTGAAAGTTGGAGAGGGGTAGTAGTTCCATGGTAGAGAACATGCAAAAGGTCCCTGGTTCAATCTCTGGCATCTGTAGTAGTTTTTCTTTTAAGAATCAGGTAGCAAGTGGTGGCCCTGAAAATCTGCTACCTGTCAAAGTCCAGAGTATCTGGTTAGATGGATCAATCTTCTGACACAGTATATATGGCACTTTTTTTATATAGTGCCAGTATATAGTACTACGTTTTTAACAGCAGACATACAAAAGCTGCCCTGGCGACCATTTGTTGGAAATCCTGCTGGCAGAAGCTATACCTGATACTGAACTGCTGTGTTCACATTTCCAGAAATTCTAGCCATAATGGCTGCATACACTTGCTTTAAGTACACATGTTTCATTCAATGCAGTACAACTTAATTTGTGCATGAATAATGCTTAACCTGATAACCACAGTGGCTTTTTAAAAAAGAAATTCCCTCCCCCCTTTTAATAGTGCCTACATATCAGACACCCCAATGACAAAAGGATTTTTTTTTTTTTTGGCACATCCCTCCCAGCCCAGCAAAGTCTCCCTCAATTTCTTGCTGAAAATGAAATGGGGACAGTAGTGCTTATACAGCCAGAGATAGCAATCAGCACTGTGCACAGACTGACTTATCAAGCAGATTCTTAATGCCATAAAATCAATGGGTTTAGAAATTCTATTATCCTGTCTCTGATAGAACATGCCAAACTAAAGAAACTCCTCACCCTTATTATTTTTAAGTGTACTTAAGGATAACATTTCTTATTGTCCTGTCTTTTCTTATGCTGCTTTAGAGGACATAAAACTATGGAGCCCAGGTGTGCATACAGCTAGGGTGCAGAAAGAAGCCAATTAAAGGCCTGTGATTATTTTGATTTGAGGTATAGTCATCCCAGAGTCTGTTGAGCTGGTTCATTTAACAAATGGGAAAGGGAGACCTACTGGAGCAATTACACAATAAACAGAACAGTAACAGGATAAGTGCCTCAAGCCCAATCCTAACTAAATCCCTGCGTGGTGTTGCAGTGGTGCTGGTACAGCTACTGCTGTATTCCTCAAGGAATTTTTGGCTGCTGAAGATCTCCTCAGGGCAAGGGGAGATTTGCCCCCCTTGCCCCACGGTAAGGCCTAGCAGCTGCTATTGGTCAACTTCAACCTGCACCAGTGACACTGCTGGCACAAGTCCACGTTGGTCAATGAAGGCAGATCAGGCCCAGAAAGGGGGTTAGGATTTGGCATGCATGTCACTGCTAACCACTCCTTCCAGGCCCAATCCATCCTTCCCCCCACCCCATCACTGCCCCGTTCCATCAACCCCTGCCTGGTCAAACCACTTCCAGCCTCCCTCCAATCCCCTGTGCAAAATTACCTGCTCCAGTGGGTCTTTGTGGATCCACTGGTGCATGGAAGGTTGCCCTGGCATTCCTGCCAGTGGGCCTGCAGTGTGTGCTGGTATAGACTGCTTTGCAATGTCATAAAGCAGCCTCTGCTGTTGCAATACTAGCTATGCCGGAGGGGCAGGGGATAGGAATGGGCTGCAGGGTCTCTTTCTTGCAGATTGGGTTGCCAGCTGAAAAGGGCAAAAACCCGGCCTTGCCTATTCTGGTGCTTTTAACAGCAGCATGATCTGGAGAAATCAGACAGTGCAGCATTTAATTGCCTTGGGGGGGGGGGGATAGACTCATAAGGTGCTAACATCTGTAGATCAAGCTGCATTAAAGACATGACAGCAGTAATTGGTAACTAAAGTTGGCAATTTCTCTATTTAAAAGCCAGTGTTCTTCTGTCTGCCATTCCTCTCTTTAAGTTCTGTTAAAATTCCTTAAGTTTCCATAAGGACATAAGAACAGCCCCACTGGATCAGGCCATAGGCCCTTCTAGTCCAGCTTCTCACAGCGGCCCATCAAATTCCCCAAGGAGCACACCAGAAAACAAGAGACCTCATCCTGGTGCCCTCCCTTGCACTGGCATTCTGACATAGCCCATTTCTAAAATCAGGAGGTTGCACATACACATCATGGCTTGTAACCCGTAATGGATTTTTCCTCCAGAAACTTGTTCAATCCCCTTTTAAAGGCATCCAGGCTAGATGCTGTCACCACATCCTGCGGCAAGGAGTTCCACAGACCAACCACACGCTGAGTAAAGAAATATTTCCTTTGTCTGTCCTAATCCTCCCAACACTCAATTTTAGTGGATGTCCCCTGATTCTGGTGTTATGTGAGAGTGTAAAGAGCATCTCTCTAGCCACTTTATCTTTCCCATGCATAATTTTGTATGTCTCAATCATGTCCCCCCTCAGGCATCTCTTTTCTAGGCTGAAGAGGCCCAAACGCCGTAGCCTTTCCTCATAAGGAAGGTGCCCCAGCCCAGTAATCATCTTAGTCACTCTCTTTTGCACCTTTTCCATTTCCACTATGTCCTTTTTGAGATGTGGTGACCAGAACTGGACACAATACTCCAGGTGTGGCCTTACCATTGATTTGTACAACGGCATTATAATATTAGCAGTTTTGTTCTCAATACCTTTTCTAATGATCCCAAGCATAGAATTGGCTTCCCAAGAGCAAGGATTCATTGTAAATTGTTTTTAACTGTTTTTCATGCTGTATTTTTAAATTGTTTGTTAGCCGCCTTGTGTGCCCATTGGGTAAAAAGGCGGGGTACAAATCAATAAAATAAATAAATAAATAAATAAATAAATTCAAAACAAAAGATATGCCTAGAAATCAGCAAGGGTAGAAGCTTCCAAAGAAGCCTACTCTGTCCCTTAAGATTTTCTAAGAATGGCTGAACCCTGGTCTCTGAGAAGGGGGGTGGATGATGAGAAGACCCACAGGCTCTCTTAAGCCTTTATCACTCTTTATGAAGCGATGATTCAATTAGGAATAGGGCTAGTTAATATAATTATCTTAATTATTCATGAAAACCATTTGTGATTAAAAAAATATTCTTAACTTTTTCTGATTTTATCTAAGCAGCAATCTGGTAGTTTTTTTTAGGCAGAAGAACAGCATCTGGGAGTCATTGATACATTCATTGGTAACAGCACTCCATGCATTTGTTCTATTAGCCAAACACTCAGACCCATTTCCCTTTCTTTTAGGATCAGAGCCACAGACCATGACAACACAACAGAGCAAGTGGAGACAAATCCCTGCAAAACAATTTCCTGCATTAGATATTGGGGTATTGCCTTGATGACATACACCATTGTACCCCTCAACAAGTACGTCTCAATGTAGACACCAGAGGGCCTACCAAATGGAGACACAGCCAATGACAATGTGGTGAAGCTGAACTGTGACATGCAGCATGCAATGGAACTTTTTGCCATTCACTCATTCAGTTAGTTCAAAGCTATAAGTACTATAATGGGTGTAACTGCTACCCATTATAATTCACTATCCCCATGTTTTTTCTTGTTTCTCAGTGGCTTTCAAATACTTGCAGAAGTAAGTCTGTTACTTATCTAGTACCATGTAGACTGAGGTCTACAGAAGCAACAGCAGCAACCAACAGGAGACTAGCTGTTACTCTGTGACATTGTCACGTTTGCTTCCAAGGTTCCTGAACCTTTTAGAAGACCCAAGTGTATGGAGCCCCAAAATCTGTAGCTTCCAGGGCATCTATGATCTACAGCAGTGTTTCTCAATCTGTGGGTCAGGACCCACTAGGTGGGTCGCAAGCCAATTTCAGGTGGGTCCCCATTCTTTTCAATATTTCATGTTTAATATGTTGGACTTGATGCTACCATAGTATGTGACTGCATTTGGGAAAATGTTACAGACTTGTACTTTTAACAAGCTACTATGTATATTATTTTAACAATGATAGTAAATGGGACTTACTCCTGGGTAAGTGTGAGGATTGCAGCCTAGGATTGTTAAAAATTTTCCTGCTTGATGATGTTGCTTCCAGTCACGACATCACTTCCGGTGGGTCCTGACAGATTCTGACAGATAAAAAGTGGGTCTCGGTGCTAAAAGTGTGAGAACCACTGATCTACAGTAAATATGCAGGAGTCTTGGGAAATGCTGTTTCATTGTTCTAAGCACCAGGGAAGAGTAGAAGTCTGTTGTAATTTTTGTTCAGCCATTTCTGCTCAACATTGCCTATATACAACAGGGACCAAATGTGTACATCTGTGGGCTGGGCAAAAATGGGTTCGCTATGGAGGGGAGGAAGGAAAAAGGGCTGGAGGTTGATGAAAAGTGTGCGGCAGGAATTTCACAGAGTCATATAGACCCTGACATGTTCCTGATGATATCAGTAAAAGCGCAACTGGTTCTGAACTGTAGAAGGGAGGAGGCTAGAATTTCAGATTGTTTTGGATAATAACTTGTATTAAGCCGAGCCCATTCTGAGTCATGGGGAATTGTCTCATCACTAATGCATTATTTTCTTATTAAATAGATGTAAATAGTGGCCAGCAAATGGCTCAGCTATGGCTGCCATAAATTTTAAAATGGCAAGCTGTGAATAATGCACATGATGAAACAAGTGAATAAGACATTTATGTATCATGCAGGTGTACGTGCCAGAGAACTAGGATTAGCTGAGCCTTCCTGCTTCATAGCTCTTAAGCTGGCCTTTGATACTTAATGGAAGTATGAAGAAGGCTGCAAAGGGAATTCTGGCAAAAGGTTCCAGCCAGACAAGATGCTTCCTGGTAGGGGCACATACATTGGAATAGGCACTGGCTCTATGATTCCCCCCACATGATTGTCTGTCACTCTTGGAGTCACTTCTTCGGCCTTCTCCATATGTACAGTGGGATTAGCAGTAGCCCTTCTCTTCTTTGCAGTTGAGAGGTTCATATGAGGAGTATTACTGTCATATGGAGAACAGATGGACTGCAGTGAGCAGATGGTTTGGAGTGGATCATGCCAATGCAATCCTACGGTATGTAATTTCTTCTTCTGAACAAGAACAATTTGATAATGGAAAGGGTCCAAAGAGGGGAATTGTTTTGACCTGATTAGCCTATCACAGTGGCACACCAGCCTATAAAATGTTCTCGGGCTGTAAGCGGTAATGAATTGTGCTGGAACACCTGATACTTTTAGCTAGCAAAGGTGGTGTGGGAATCTGCCGACAGCACCATTTCACTTACAGCAGTCAACCAAAGAAATAGCCAGAAAGAGTCTGATCAAGATGTATAGGTTGTGGCTCACCAATCAAGACATATGGTGGCAGTTTCTTCAGGTTGCTTTATAACTCTGCTCATAAATACTTGGACCTGATGTATCTGGTTACCAATCTTTTGAAGATACTGGAAATCACAGGATTTTAATGTTCATACAAGTGCATTTCAGGAGACATCTTCATAGCCTGACTTCTAAATCTAGTGCCATGATCTCGTTCAAAGGAGAGGAAAAATTTAGCAATGGGTGATGTTCTCCTGGCTCAAATCTGATTGACTGCTGTTTCTCCTAATATCAGGAAAAAGCTTGGTTGCTCTGCAAGCCAAACTTAAATTGGCCTACTGCACCACTGTGAGCCTCTAAACCCATTCCTCACCGACCCAAGCCTTCTTCCCCCAAAATCCTTAAAACACTTGTGATTCTCCCCCTCCCACCAGCCTCACTTTTTAAAGGGTATAAACCAGGGATTGTTAACTGGGGATATCCATATACCTTGGGGGCATGGGAACTATATGATGGAGAGTGCAATCCAGAAGCACTCTTGGGCCAGCACAACTTCTTTGCACCAGCCCAGATGTGTTGCAAAAGTGCCATAAGGAGTCAGGAGGTCATTGCATGGGCAAGTGCTGGCCTCCAGAGGCCAAATTAAGCCTCCACTGCACCAGTAGAGGGTTGAGTATGTGCCAGTCAGGTTAGGCTGGCGCGGGAATTTGGGGAGGGCAGAATGGGGATGTTCCAGAGTGGGGGGTGGGCAGATGGTGGCACTTAGGTTGGATCCTGAACCCCTCCCAGGCAGCCAACCCATACACCAGGCCATTGTTTGGCCTACTTATTTGGGTGGCACACCACCTATTTGGGTGGCACAAATCAGAGTAGCCTCATAGGGGCAGCTGCCACACAACTGGGGTAAGAGGAACAAATTCCCCTTATTCCAAGTTGTGCTGCAACTCGGCCCAGTCCTGCTCTGGATGTGCAAGCTGGCCAGCCTGTCTGCTCCACGGCCAGTTAGGACTAGGCTGTATATCTGCAAACAATTTTTAAAAAGTTGTTGTTAGATTAGATTTTTAATTTATCATCATTATCAATACTATCTGACTGTTCTGTTCCTAGCTATCCATATGTAAAGGAAAACCAAGCTATTGGGATCTTCTGATGTCATACTGTTATATAATAGGAGTGATGATGATGATTTTGACAGTTTGGCGAAGGGGTTATGGGGACACATTGGGCAATCCACTGCGGGTCTGTAATCATAAAAAGGTGAAGAGCCCCTGGTATAGACAAAGAATGTGGAACATTGTCTTTCAACAGGGCAATCAACAAGAACATGGCAAGTGACAGATGCCTGACTTGGAATTTCTCTACCCATGCGTTGGTGCAGCATGTCAAGGCTTTCAATGCAGTTTTGCACCAATTTCCAGGGACTGACCTCAGACAACTAGATTCAGATTAACATTACAAAGCCTGTAAATGGAGGGTCTTTAACGAGCATCTGAATTAAAGCAAGTGCAAGTGCAGACAGAATACATATCATATGGCTAAGACAAACAGTGCTACAACATGAAGCCTTCCCATTCATATAGCTTATATTTGGAGGCAGCAAAGCTAGACTGAAGAAAGGACTTTGATGATGTAAATTTCTGGGTGTCTCCTAAAGGAGGAGGATGAAGTGCAGGAAGCATTCCCTCTTGCTGTGATCCCCTGCGTTCTCCTCTGACATCCTGAAAGGTTGGACATCTTTGCAAGGAAATTACCTCTTTCCATCCAAGCTAGTTTTCCCCTCACTGAGGTCACAGCACTGTCTTGGTGACACTGCTGTCTGTTGCCATAGAGGTGTTTTTGCTTTCACAAAGTCAGCTTTGGGGTGACTTCTCAAGCAAGGTCATCGCAGAGCAGACGGGCTCTGAAGAAAGAAGGACCTTCTTATTTAGACACAAATAACAACATTAATTAATTAGCCGAAGTGGCAGGAGAAATTATGAAATACACGTCAAATGTGAAAGGACCCTTCAGTAGCCTTGCCTTGGAGGCTTCCCCCCTTGGAAGGAGAATTACAGACAATGTATTTTACCAGATAATGAAACTGATGGTCTGTCTTTGTTTTTTCAGCCTCTGCCCCCAAATCTTTGTGAGATCTCTGTAACACGTTATGTGGTAAGAGAAGACAAAGATGCTCAACTACAGGACCCAAAAAAAATCCTAGATGCCAAGGCTGCAATCCTATCCACACTTACCTGGAAGTAAGCCCCACTGCCAATAAGGAGTTACTTCTCAATAAAAATGCCTAGGATTGAGCTCTCATCCTTTAAAAAACTGGATACTGATGCTAAGGAATTTGAAATATTTTTTTTCCCATCCCTGGTGCAGAAGAAAAGCAGTCACCTTTGAGCTTTAATGCTTCTCACAAAGGAAAGTAACTACCCCATTAGAAGAATAAACATCCCAATAAGTAATTTCTTTTTCTATTGCTGGTCTGTGTAAAGTGATGCTTCAAGGAGAATCATGAGCTTAGCATCTGGTTTGACTGCCCATCATCATGCTGGCACCTTTGATGAAATATTTTGATGAGTATCATTTGGCTACAGATCCTCACCCTTCTCATTAGACTGGCGGCTGATGGGGCTTCCATTATATACCATCCTTCCTACAGATGCTCTTATATGGGCTACCTGGTGAGCTCTGTATCCTGAAGTCTGCTGCTGTTAACCTCTCCAGGCACATTTGACTCAGCCAGCTAGCCATTCTTGTTGCCTGGACCTTCTCTTCTTCTTCCTGGCGTTGTACCTGCGCTATGGGGGGGGGGGTCCGCTTTTCAGCATGTCCGTCTCCATTTGGCTCAGTCCAGGGCATCTTCAGGGGTGACACTTACGCATTTCTAAGCTTTCTTATATTATGATAATCAGCTCTGTTCTCAGCTTTGGGAAGAAGAGGAGCTTCCCTCTGCTGTTGCAGCAAAAATGCTGCTATAGTTAACTAGGGCTGTCTGATGATAAGAAATCATCTAGGTCTTGTTACTGGAACTTTTTCGTTTGTTTTGTTTTGTTTTGCAATGTACCAACCTTCTTGAAATATCGCACAGAGGTCTCTGTATTGTAAAGATTTGATCCATAGGGGCCTCAGTAATAGGGGGTTGAGTGGCTTGATAGCCTTGTCCCTTTCAACCGTACAAGTGCAATTGTGTGATATACGTGCCCCCAAATGATAGGCGTCCCTTCTCTTTTCCCTGTGTTCCAAATAGGATTACATGCTTAGTATTTTTTAGTGGAAGCAATTTCAGTTCAAGTGAACTGCATGAACTTCCTTACCCGTTTTTAGAAGCCCAACTTCAAGTAAACACCATATTCTGGAGGGAATAAAAAGAAAAAATTCAAGCAATAAATGAACCTTGAATTCGAGCTGAATATTATAGGTCTGTAACAATCAAATACAGATCTAAAAGTAGTCATTCAAAAATGTGCCATGATTGCAACAATTCATGGATAATCCATGGCCTTTAAATGAAGCAAGCAATTCATAGTCTTAAAGGAATAGGGGCACAAACTGTTCTGACCAAACTTGAAAGGGCGGGGGGGTGGGTTCTGTGGAAATCCACTACTCATGACTGAGAAGACAAAACTGTAAATTGTTGGTCTCCCACGTGCCTCGTCCAGATGCCAATTAAAGTTTTCACCTTGCTTGTCAGGTGTATCTTGAGCTTTCCAGGTAGTACCACTGAATACAATGCTGGAATTAGCATGAAAGGAAACCACTGCCATTCTGTAGGGTTGTTTCAGCAGCTACTTTTATTTTGAATAGAGTCCCATGGTTCATGTGTCATGATAAGGTGTACTTAGTAGCAGTTTCTTTTTATCAACATTGTTAATGCCTGGCCCAGGGGTACGTTACCACAGCTTCCTATCAGATAATTATTCACTAAATCATTCAACCAGCCACGAGGTATAGAGCAACAACAATGTTTCTAAACCATAATATCATCTTCCATTTATAATTCTCTTTTTATCTCAGAGGATTCTAAACCATCCGCCAATCCCACACATGATAAAGGCTTGGTTCCCCCTGCAGCTAAAAGAAAGCCTGTTCCACCCTCAGCTGAAATTGGAGCGCTCAGATTTGTTCTAATGGGGAATTCACAAACTTTTCTTACTACTCACAGTTTTAAAAAGGCCGTTAATGGGCCCAAGTGCTCAGGACTGAACTGCAGTTTAATGTCTAATTTAAAAAAATCTTCCACCTACTCTCTCAACCAGAACCATTCCCCAAGTTTCAGATGCAGGAGGAATGGCCAACCATGTAATAGTTCAATGCTCAGGGAAAGGTACTTGCTCAGCAGGACTGGCCTGTCCATGAGGCCAACTGAAGTGGTTGCCTCGGGCAGCAGATTGGTGGGGGAAAGCCCATCTCTGACCATATACTTGCCTCCACTGCTCCTCTTTCTTCTTCCGCTCTCTGGATTGGAAAAGGAAGAGGGGGAGAGAGATGAAAAAGAAATATGGCAGGGGAGATTGCTGAGCTAGAACATTTGGAAGTGATTGGAGAAGGGGCTGGCGTAAGGTCCCCCCCATCAGGTAAGGCCCCCCCATCAGGTAAGGGGGGGGCGTTATCTGGCATACTTGGGTGGTCTTGATGCTCAGGGATTATGACCAAGATTCAAAGAACTCCTTGAGCTTATGCAAAGATCTTGCATTAGCCCAATGGGATTTTTGACTTTTCTTCTTTTATCAGGTGATCCCTCATGGATAAGACCCAGCTCCAATATCCTGTTTCCCACAGTGACCAGCCGCATGTATCTTGGGGGCCCTACAAGCAGGGCATTAGGACAATAGCTCAGCACCGACAATTGACATTAGCAATGCTGCCCCTGATCCTGGAGGTTTCAGATAAACCATCTTGCAAGAGTTATCCTCTATTTGTCTAATACCCTTTTAAAACCACCTGTGCTAGTAACTCGTTGTCTCTCACTGCTGTTCATGATAGGCCACTACAGTGAAGCCCTTACTCTGCCTAAAAAGAAGAGGAAAGGTGGTCAACACACTTAAGCATGTTAATCATGCATCCTGTGAACAATTATTCTCTTTTGTTTATCATGAATCTCCTGCCACCAATTAATTTTACTGGATGACAGTTCTAATGTTCTGGTGAAGAGAAAACTCTCTCTCTCTCTCTCTCTCTCTCTCTCTCTCTCTCAACATCATATGTCTTTTCCCCTTAAGCTTAGCATTTCATGTGACACTCCCCCCCCCCCCACTAAAAGCTGCTCGTCATATGATCCTGGTGGCCTTTTTGAGAACAAGTCTAAAACCCCATTGATCTCACTGAACTAGTTTCATAGGTCTTAGATCTTAGCCAAATTCCCTTTTTATCATATTAGTATATGCATGTCAGGGTATTAGAGATGATTCAAGTATTGCCAAGCCATAGGTCAAATTAAAGCCTGGCCTTCATTGATGGCTGACAGGATACATATGGCCTGATCCCAGAGCATCGATCAGCCCGTTCTGCTCTGCTTACCAGGCATAGGCCTGTCCTGTCCATTTGCCTTCAAGTCAGGACAAAAGCTTCCTCTGTGAACATTCCCAACATTAATCATGAAAAATGAAAAGGAAAAAAAGGCTAATCTCAGCTGGCTCTAATCCCAGGGTAAAACAAGCAGATTTTCACAGTCACTATTTCCCTTCTCTGCTATTGCATAGGCATTGTTATCCCCCCTCCTTGAGTGATCCTAGTCAATCAAGGATCACTTGGGATATTGTGATCCTTGAGTGATCCTAGTCAATCAAGGATCATGGGGCAATATGCTAGCATAGGTTAAGCTGAGTGTTGGCATCACTGTGGATAACTGAAGCCCATTGAAAGTGAAGGCCATGCATCCTGGACTAGTCACACTGGTGATCTCAGCCAATCAGACCACCAATTGCCTTCACATATCTTTGCTCCCTTCTAAAGTGACTCTTGAAGCTACCTTGATAGTCCTTCTAATCAATTAGAATCAGTGGCATATGCATTTTTAAAAATAAACAAATAATCAAGTCAAGTACTGAAGCGGATTTCACAAAAAGACATCCTCCTTTATCTCAGATCTAGTTGTACCGTTATCCCATTATGCACTACATGATCCCTTACTGGCTGGGATAAACCATAAGTTCCAGCGTCTTCACAGTGGCCTCCCAGATGCCTCTCAGGAGCACACAAGAGACCTGCATCCTGTTGCCAGTTCCTGAATTCAGAGGCAGCCTATTTCTAAAACAAGGAGGTTGTAACCTCCTTGTAACTTGTGGCTCCACCTTGTAACTCATTGTGGCTTGTAACCTGTAACCTTGCAACCTGGCTTGTAACCTTATAAGCCAAGTGGTTCATCTAGGAAGGAAAGAGAAGCAGGAACTGGGTAATGGTAGGAATGATACTTCAGTATCATGCAGTAGGGAAGGGAACCAACCAGCGGCTGTGAATGAAGCCTGAGCTGCAAGTCCTCAAACTTGCAATTTAGAGGGCGGGGGAGCATTTCCCGTGGCTCATTTCATTCCACCATCACATCATATGTTGTGATGCCAATGGCTTGTCCAGAAGCAGTGATGATGCTCCTCCTGCTACTGACTGCCAGACACTGAGCAGAATCCTGCTCAGAACATGCGCTGTGATCACCATACAACATCCTATGATTTCCTTCCCAGTTCAGTGCCAAGCACTGGTGATACCATCAATTCCAGTGGAAACCAGAGAAGTCCTCTGTTAGAATGCTCCCACTGAAGTGAGGTGCTCCACATGCATGTGTCACCTAGGCCCAGCCCAGGTGGCCTGGAATTCCTCAGGAGCAGGGGTCTCCTCAGGGGTAGGGGCCTCCTTGGGAGTAAGACCTAAGCACTGTCAGGACTGGGGTCCCAGGCAAGACACCTCCCTGGGAGTAGGACCTAGTGCCTCCTGGGAGCAGCCAGCAGCCACGTGGGCTGAAGGGGTGGGGCTGGCCCAGCCCAAGGCTGGCTTCATAAGCAGGCTGGACAGCCTAGAGAGAGGTCACTCCTCTCCAGTTGGGAGTAGGGTTGAAGGGACCAGAGGGGGTAGTCACCCTGGCCTTATGCAGACGATCCAGGCCCCAAAGGGAACTTTGCTTACCTTGGCCCTGGAGAGAGGGGCCGGGGGCTGGGAACTCCCCGATCCTAGGCCCACCCGGGCCCTGGGGGTGACAGCAGGAGAGGCAGGGTTGCAGAACCAGGGACCCGGTACCAACTACCTCCATTGGAAGCCAGCTGATCAAGGGGCAAGCCTGGAGGTACCGGGGTCCTCCTGAGGACAGCTAAGCTGACCCCAGACAACAGCACTGCAGCCCTCGGGAACCCATGCCGCTGGCCGACAGGCACCAGCCAGAGAGCTCTGCCTGAAAACGCAAGGGGTCGGGAAGGAGCAGGGAACGAGCCTATCGTGCGCGGACGACACGAGTCTGTGTAAGGCAACGGGGCCTGTGACGTAACAGGCCCCGTGAATGTCAAGAGTTTGACGCGAGTAAACCGTCTGTCCAAGACAGCTGTGTCTGCCTCCCGTCCTTCTTTCCACCGATGACCGACTTGCCTCGACAGGGTAAGCTCCCTGCGTTTGGTCGCACACCAAGGGGCGGGGTCTCTGCCTGCCATGGACATTACAGCATGCCACATTTCGTGCAGCCTCCAACATCAACAGAAGCATGCCAACAAAGATAGACGTATGCCAACATAGGGGCATTTCTTTCCCTCGCTCCCATTTTCTTTCACTGCAAATGCCATTCCTGACATTAAGAAAGGGCAATGCAAAGTAAGTAGTGGAAGAGAGACTTTAACCTTTGCCACCTGAAAAGGTCACCCATCTTCTCAGTCTTCCCATTCATTTCCCACTCAGCACTATATACTCACTCACTTCAACTCACAAAGGTACACAAGTGCTTTCTTGCTTTCGGAAGCTAAAAGCTGCAGCCCCATCAGCTTTCTGGTTATCTGAAAACCAAACTCGGCTACCCAATTATCACAGGAACTGGGGTGAACTCAACCTTCCCGCATCATTAATTTGTGTCTATTGTGAGGGGGAGAAAGAACAAGATAGAGGGGGCAAAGGAAGGGAAAAAAAGAGACTGAGTAAAAAGCATCATCCGTCGTCTTCAGCAGAAGAGGTGCTTGTGCTTCTTTTGTTCCAAAATACACCCCACCTTCCCCCCCCTTTCAATCCTTCTTCACAGCTTTGGAGCTGAGAGGCCCCCTGCTGTGTTCCACTGGAAATCACCGTCTTCTGTTAATTTCTCCTCTTGCGACCTCCCACTGCTCTGAAATCATATTCAAGTCAGAAATTCGGCGACGCACATAAATTTCCCCCCCCTCTACCTGAATTATGATGGTGATGAATAGAGGGGCTGTTCCCTTCATTGCTGCGGACATGAATCAATGCAAATACATTCACTCCCTACAAATGGCTTGGTGTGTATCGGAAAGGGAGGATTTTGTTCCAACCGGTATTTGGTTCAGTGCAAAATGATGTTCTGTGTCAGGGATTCTGGGGCTTCAACCAGGTTATTCAAGGTTGGGAGTTGGGACCTGACCAAGGAAACTATGGACGTGCTTGGACAAGTGCACCCAAGCACAAAAAGCAATGTGGATATGCAACATGAAGCCTCTAGAGCAGTGGTTATCAAACTGGGTCAGGATCCATCAGTGGGTCACGACCCAATTTTGGTGGGTCACAAAACCAACAAGCTGTTAGCTTGACAAGAAACTGTATTGTGCCCTATGGAAACTGAAACAGAGCAGCGCATGCACATTTACAATCAAGTAGGTGACCGTGCTTCAGTCCAATTTGAAGAGCAGGCCAAGGGGAACACATGCCACCAGTATCGTCCTGATCTAATTGAACATGGAGCTCCACAAATGTTCCAGAAGATGGTTCTCTCCCCCCCCCCCTTCATGGTAAAAAAGGATAAAAACAGAACCCTGAGCTGCTGTTAAAGTGAAACTTTTTAAAAAGTCTCATGAACCTAGGTGGGTGTCAGAGCTAAAAAGTTTGGGAACTATTGCACTCGAGCAATAAAGTCTAATATAAATATGAGGAACCTCTACTTCTGATGTTGTCTTTAGTACTTAGGGTTACTAATGCATCTAATTCCTATCTGTTTGCACATTCAATTCAGGCTGCTGGTTATCTTGACTTAGGCCCTGGATATCTCAAGGACTCTCTAATGTCTTATGAACCTACCCACTGAGGTCTTTGGGGGAAGCTCTGCTCTGTGTCTCATAACTGAATGAGATTTGATTGGCCCGCATGGAGGCAAGAGTCTTCTCTGTATTGAAGATTTGATTGGCCCCCTGGATTTGGAATTCCCTCCCTCAGAGGGTTAATGATTCCCCCACTTTCACAGGCTTAAGGCATTGCTGTTGCACTAAGCCCTTGGTGAATTGTAGTTGCTGTTGGATTTTAATCTGTTTATTACATTGATTAGGTGATGCTGTGTTTGAAGGCCATCACATCCATGTGGATGAGGGATGAGGCCTTTTCAGTGGTAGCCTCTCAGGTCGAGAACTTCCAGTAGATGCTTGCCTACGCTATCCTTTCAAAATGTATAAATGTAAAAATAAAAGTAATGATTTTATTGAGATTAGTTTTCTAGTTTTGTCTCTGAAGTTCTGGGTTCCTTGCTTTTCATTGCTTTAGAATATATGCTCTGTTGTGGTGATGATGTTTCTTTTTTAATGGAGTGTTTTATTATTATTTTATACTTACCTTTGACTCCTACAATGCATAATCCACTTTGTCTGGCTTCCTTGAGCAGGAAATCAGTAAACACAGGAGGAGTTTGTTGCTTGGAGGACATTATCTCCACAATACATGGAACTAAGTAATTCCTCTTTCAAACGCAGAACAGAACTGAATGTGCAGCACCCATTTAATCCATGACTTCTCCATGTAGAAACTGTGAAATATGCATTTTGATGCTGTTATGGGTCCCTAAAAACTGAGCAGCCAAATCATTGCACAGAGATCCCCAAAGCAGCCATTGGACAGTAAAAGAATCCAGGAATCCTTTCCTCAAGGGAAATTTGGAACCTTAGATTCAGAAAGGAAAAACTTTGTAGCTCAGTCCATTCACTTTTATTATCCAGTTTTTCTTACCCTTCAAAAATATTAACAGATTCAAAACACAATAGGGGGGGTAGCATGGCATAAAGAAGAGCAAGTTCCTTATGATGGAGAGGAAAAGCACGTAGCTGGCTCTGGTCTGGTCTTCTTTCCGCTCTCATAAAGTGCAGTGAGAACAATAAAAGAGGAGGAATAAAAACTGCATCTTGGTAGTTAGCTTTTGAATGTGTTTCCTGTCTGCTGGGCTGAAGCTGAACAGTTATAGCTGCAGTAGGTTTGCCAGCCTGTATGCACAAACACAGGTGCCTGACTTTTAACCCTCGGTGGTGTCTCTTTTTGCTAAGCAATTAAGCAGTTATCCATCAGAAGGTTCCATGCAAACCTGCCACTCTGTTCCCCCATTACCTTGATTCATTACCTATTACAACTACTCAGTAGCCACAATCTTGATGGGCAGGCAGACCTTGGGATCCATTGGTCTACTGCTGAGAGGCCACAATTAGTCATGCATTAACCAGGAGGAGAGCATGTTATTACTCTCCAACATGATGCACAAGAGTGCCAAAGATCAATGGAAAGGGGTATTAGAAGAAAAACAAGAAGGGGAAAAAATAGCCTTTAATTTGCATGTTGCTGCAACTTAGTATTGAACAAACTGTGTATGTATTTGTGTGAGCTATATTTGCATGTGTTGTGTGAGACTGTGATTTTTGTGTAGCCATGCATGTCTACAGTGCTGTAGACCAGTGGTTCTTAATCATTTTGTGGTCATGGATTCCTTTGAGAATCTGGTGAAAGCTATGGGTCCCCTCTCTACAAAAATGCATATAAACACATACACATAAAAATTCTCGCACTCTGTCCATGGACTCATGAAGCCCATCCATGGATCCCCAGGGAGAAGAACCCCTTCTATAGAGCATGTAAGGTATGTCCATGTGAAATTCATGCCCATGTGACATCTGTATTTTATTTAATTGTAAAATATTTAACCATAATTAAGTCCAGGTGTTGATAACATTTGTGTGTACTGACAAAACTAGCCTTAAGACATTTTGGGTATACTAACTCCTGTAACTATGAATAAAAGGAGTAAAATGGAACCAGATGTATACCTTCCAAGTTGAGCAGTGGCAACCCCTGATTTGCTGCTAATTATTCAAAAATGGTTTTGATTATTCTGCTGGAATGCACAAATGACATGTTTCCTGTAGGGGGGAGTATGACTCCCAAATTGAATGGGGAGACAGAGAATACTGGAGAGTGTGCAAGCAGGAAATGATCATTTGCAGTTAAGGAGTGGAGGGTCAACCTTCCCCATTACTGATCCCTGTTCTCAAAGTTAAGTTTGCTTGGGGATAAAGCTGGCAAGGAAGACTGGCAAGTGATGGTGGAAGACGGCTAGTGACAGAAGAATGTAACCCTAATTTAAATTGATGGAGAGGAATATCTGTTTCAAGGCCCTTTGCTGTGAATTTCTCCCCACTACTGTTTGTAGCTGGTTAGTTCTAACATGGCCTCCTGTCTGCAACATTCCCACAGGTAGAACTCCCTGCTACCTCCTGCAAGAGTCCCAATATGGTTTCCCTGATGGGCTGGTGTTCATTAACAAGTCCAGACCTGGACTTCTTGTGTGTCTTTTTTCCTGATACCGTAATCCTTGATTAATGAACAGTCTTTAATTACTTCTCCATAATACCAGGAACTGCAGCCTTCTTTACAACATGTCTTGGTGCTGAGATATAAAAGTGAATGCATTAAGTCAGTGATGGAAAGAAACAGTGACTCCCAGTTGCTACATCAGGAAATAAACTATGGGTGCAGTCCTAACCAATTTTCCAGCACTGAGGTAAGGGTAATGCAGCTCCAAAGCACATTGCCTTGAGGAGACCTCCGTGTGTGCCCCCCAACTGCAGGATGCAGCACATACCCCACTGGCACAGCTATGCCAGTGCTAGAAGTTTGGTTAGGATTGTGCCCTATGTCTCCTCAAAAGTGCTTTCCTGCAAAGTTGCCCAGAGTTTCTTAGTGATAGGGGTGGAACCAGCCTGTGAAAGTTTGGAAAGCATAAGAACTGTGCAGTCAGAATTCCCACCATATGATTGCACCATAAAGGAAAAAATCTGGAGAAATCGAGGATCCTATGAGTTTCTCTCATACAATAAAACTTGCAAAAACCCCATTGGAAAAAATTGAGTTTATGATCAGCCTGCCTATGTAAACTGCCTTGAGTATGAGTCTTTGAGTAAGGCAGTATATAAATACTGTAATACATAAAATAATACATACATCCAGTGTTTGTGCCTTTCTCTGCTTGCACTAATAGACGCCTGTTGATTGTCACAACATCCTCCATCAGAATATCACGTTTTGCAAAACTGTCTGGGGAAAGGCTTGATGCAGAGTCCTACACTGCCAATTATTTTCCCCCATCTTCCTCTCTCCCTCTCCCCCATATGTCACTCACATGATAATGATCTGTGTTGTGGTTATTTGCTGGAAAGTGTTAACGTAACCGTTATTTTTTAGGTTGCTGGAACTGAGGTGGGCATCAAGGACTCCAATGAATACAAATAAGCTAAGATGCGAGAGGGCTCCATCTTCTATAATCTTTACTGAATAGTAATCTGGGAATTGCCTTGCAGGGAAATATATAGACAGTGCTGCTGTTATTGCAGTCTGGATGGATCACTCCTGCTTGCACCAAGAACATGCCTGATTCTGCTCCATCACAATAGCTGTAATCTATAGAAAAAGCATTATTCTGAATGAGCCATGGCCACCTACCCATTATTGGAGCAACAGAGGTAAGTGCTTCTGTCCAGCCTATTGGGGCAGCAACCTCATGATCTTAAGCCACAAAGTTTTGTTGCAAGCGCGCGCGCACACACACACACACACACACACACACACGCAGGCACAACCTTAAACTTTGGATGCAAAAGCGACTGTGAGCAAATGGCAGATTGTGACCTTGACAACAGCATTTCAGACAATAGGTGGGAGGATCACATGACTGAATGCTCCAACATATTTTTAAAAAATCAAAACAAATCTACCTATACACAAAACTAGATTTTGGGGAAACAATTCGGGGCTAGTGTTCTCTCCGATAAGTTTTGATTTTTCTGTGCAACGATTACTGGAGGGAGGGGAGCACGTTCCGTTCCCACCTGCCCCAACTGCAATCTTAAGTGCTAAAGGAATTGTTTTACTAAATGACTTGCTGTTTGCATACACTGGCCCCAATGTCTAATGCTTTGTTTTAAAACATTGAGAAATTTGGCATTAAAAAAAAATTCATTAGAAACTGTGAGCAAGCTGAAGTAAAAAACAAGATTTCTTTCTGGAAGTTGCATCTATAAAACAGCTGGAAAGGCTGCTGTCTTATTTCCCAAAGCCTTAGTTCTTGTTCCTTTGTGTTCCCAACGATCATGATAAGACTTATAGCCAAATCTTATCCCTTCTACACTCCCCCCCCCCACATTAATGCAGTGGTGCCAAAATGCACAGTGTGAACCTGCTCCATCAAAGGCTCTGGACATAAAAGCTGACTAGTGCCGGATGTTCAGGTTGGAGTTTGCCACCCTAGTCTTGCTCCTTCTCCAGTATACCTTATCGGATCATGTGAACAGGGTTCCTATCTTGGTTTGACCTCATAATTCAGATATGGGACTTCCTTGGGATACCGTTATATAAACCTATGAAATGCTCCCAATGAGTCTGCTCCCTTCCTAGAACTCACCTTCCTTTTGGATTGCTGATTGGGTGGGTAATGTCTCCACTTGGATGCTGATTTAAAAAAAAAAAAAGATTCCACCTAAGCATGGAAAATAATTACCATAGATACTCACGTACTGTACGTGAAATTTTTGCCAAGTAATCAAGCTCCAGTTCTCACTTCGCCTGGTCTCCGGGTCAATCAGAGGGCAGAGCCTTTCCACTCTGAACAATTTCCTTTCTCAACTGAGCTGTTGCTCAGCTTCAGGCAGGCACCTAGTTAGTTGCTACTTACTTACTAGTTACTTTCCAGGGACATTCCAGCCAAAGTTAACCTTTTATTCTTCCTCCCTTCTGCTGCAGCCAGGTTCTGCTTTGCAAATGCTTGCAAAGCAGGTCTGTTTTTTGAAATACCAGGATGGGACCCTCCTTCCCAGGCTACAATTTAGTGCACTATGACTTCAGAATAACACCCATGGAAAGCAGTGGGTCTACTTCTGAGTAAAAAGAGTTGCAAATATCTCATCTCTCTGCTGTGAATTGAATTGCACACTCTCCGTAATGGGTTGTATGTTGTATGTAGAGCTTCTGGCTTAACACACCAGACACCTTAAAGGTGTCTTTGATTCGTGGTTCCCCTCATGTCCTTAAAGGTGGATTTGATTCATGGTTCAACCTTTTTCACTTGCATATCCCTTGGCAGCCATTTCCATAAATTGTACCCTTCATATTAGCAAAATGTTTGTAATTAATAATACAAGCCCTCATCTCCTCTATATGAAAGCCCAGACTTCATGTATTCATCACATTTTCTCTTTTCATCTGTTTGAAGAACAGAAGACTCTGCCTTTGCACTGTTTTGTACCAGAAGTGTGCTGAGAAATTCTGGGTGATTAATCACTTTCCATATTATGTTTCAACTTTTTTACTGTGATGGTTTTCAATCACTCGTTCATAGATGAATTTATGACCAAAAACTAGCTATTGGTGGGGCTTTCGCAGCCAACTAGCTACCTCCCTTCTTGCCTTGCTGGTCCTTGCAAGGTATTCCTGCCTTGCAAAGTATTCTGGAGCACGGCCTGCCTTTTTCTGCCATTATTTCATTCTTTTTCAATTACCCCTAAAAGTCCTGTTGAGTGTCCCTGGGAGTACATGAATACCAGGTTGGGAATCACTGTTTTACTAGTATATAGTTTACAGTGCACTTCCTCTGACAGTGTTTACAAAAAGGTGGTGAAGACCAGAATTTAAAAAAGAATAAAAATGTATCTTATGATCTTTTACTATGTTTTTAATAAATTAGAGACTGCAGTTAGTGCACCACAATTAGTGGTAGGTTATTTTTTCAGGATCTGGCCTCGGGTAAAATCAGACAAAACTATAGTCAGACATCCCCCTAAGTTTAACCCCCGACTTATCTGAGGGTCATAGAAAATTCCATGATTGCTGGCTCAAAACCTGCCCTCGACTTATCTGTGGGGCCAACTTATAGGCGAGTGTCTGCGGTGAACGCCACATTTTCTTTTGCTGGCAGCTGCCAAAATAATGGCATTTAGTTGCAATAATGGTGATATGTTCATTTACATTTTGTTTTGTTACAGCATGCTGCTAAAAATCACACCATGCCACTATCAAACTGACGTGGCACTGAGGTGTTGAAAGCCATGGCAGTCCTTGTCTCCACCTTCCAGACCTGGTGTTGCATTATGGGCTGCTGTACAATTGGATGTATTGCACTGGCTCCTTCGACTTCTGATGTAGTCATCATACTGCTTTGTGAATGCTGTGCTGCCAATGTCCCTTAAATCTGGCATCACTTCAGATCACAGCACCTCGACAGGGTTCTAGCACATGCCACTCTGCTCCTTATGCTTTGCAACTGTCACAGTCTCAAGAGCACTATTGTGAATTAGAACATAAAGTTATTTTATAACTAGGAATGATTTCCCATAATCCCTTAGGGTCAGACTTGGAGTAGTAACTTGAAGCCAATTTCCAAAGAATTCTGGCAACGTATTGAAAGTGAGAGTCTGGCCCTCCTTCTGCCTTTTATAACAAAAAGCCCACCATTTTGATGGCTAGGTACCTGTGGAAGAAAGCTTCTATATTGCAATAATATTGGTGGAAGCAATCCTGTGCACTAGTGAAGGGTAGGCAACCCATTGTCATTTGTCTGCTCCTCAATGCTCTGCCCCCACAAGACTAAATGACAAAAGTAAAAGGATGTTCCATTGGGGTAGCGAGCCTAATTGTCTACCATGGTGACACCATCCACTGAAAATGAAGATTGAAGCTATCTGAATAACCTCATTTTGGATTCTGATTCTGAAATGAGCAGTAGTGGCGTAGCTAATGGTTGTGCAGCCTGGTGCCAAGCTCAAAATGCTGCCCTGCAAGTGACGTCGCACCTGGGCTTTAAAAAAGGGAAAATGGGGGAAAATCCGCCTCCTCTCCCCAGCAGCTCGCTGCCCACTTACTCTGCTGCCTACCCCCAGGCTCCCCCCATTTTAAAACCTTATTGGTTCCCTGCTGTATCATAACAACACCTAAATGGCTCTCAGAACAATCAGTCTCATTGATCAGTTTTCTGTTAAGAAAATCAAGTTTTTGTAACATAATGCACTTGTGTTTTTATTTTCTGATTATTTGGCTATAACTTCTGATAGAATAGAGATATATTGACATGGTTTGTTTCATTGCATTCTGCATTAAATTCTGCATCAAATGATATATAACATGAAGGTATTATTCCAAATTAACAAAGGTTTTCACAATTTTGTCCACTAGTATCAAGGTCAGGTTGTTGCTCTCCTAAAGCTTGCTGTCTGGTGCAATTGCTACCCCTTGTACCCCTTCACTATACCACTGATGAGCAGAGATAGATAAGGGACCAGATATATATCCATGCATCAAATCCAATGGTCACTCTCCTTTGGTTTTGCAAGGTCATCATGGCTTTACAGATCACCTGTTTGATTATTCTACAGCAGTGGTTCCCAAACCTTTTCAATTGGTGGCTCCAATGGCCTACTCAGCCATTGGCTACAATCCTATACATTGTATAGGACTACAGAATTTTCCATGATTCTCTACAGAGGATTCCATGACTTCCCTGGCTGATTTCTGTGGCTCCCCAAGATCTCTTTCCGTTGGGGAGTCATAGCTCACAGTTTTGAACCACTGCTCTACAGGGACACACCCTATCTTTCGAATAAAGAAAATAAATCCTACATTAGTTTATTATATTTTTTTTATGTTGGCTACAAAACTGCAATTTCTATAATGCCGGAAAGAAATGCCCATAATGAAACTGACTTTCCTTCTGCAGCATTGCTCTTGCTGCTGACACCATGGAGTCAAAAAGACCACAGAAGCATGATGGAAGGGAAACTGTTGACAAATAAATCCATGTGAATGAATGCCAGAATGTGTAGTCCTCATAAAGATGGTAATTAGAGCCCAGCATGAGAGGGATGCATTTTTCACAATAAAAATCATTATTATCATCATAAAAAAATACCTCCAAGACTTACCATCCAGGAGGAAATAATATTTGCTATCATTATTATTATTGTATCACTACTACTAATGATGATAGGACTCTTGCAAAGAGACGGGTCCTTTTGTGTAACCAAGTAAACAGCCTTTAAAGGGCTCTCCTAAAGGCGATGCCTCCAATTAATAAAGGAAAATGACAGATCTGCTCAGGACACATGGTAAGGTACCAATTGATTGCCTCACTTTAATAACTCCTTAATTTGCTTTCCCTTCACCAATCACGTTGAGCAAATTGTTGGCCTCTGCCATGCTTTGACAAAGATGCTGGCATTTGCGTCGACAGACCTTTAGTCGAGCTCCTTCTCCCTCCTCCTTGCATTCACCCAGCTTTTCTGCCTCCGACCTTCCCTGTCGCTCCACCAGCATCTCCCCTCAAAAGCTCAACCAAGATGCCGCTGTTAATTTAGCTGGAAAATTGCATGATGGCAATAGGAAGGCAAATTGATCAGACCTTCTGAGCAGCAACAGGAGGCAGAAAGGAGCACCCCTAGCCATTTCTCCCTGACCTCCTCCGATGCTTAAAGAAAACTCATAAGCTCTCAGCATGAATTAGCATGGCCTCATTATGGAAACAGAATTGGGGTCAGAAAGAACCAAGATGGGTAAAAGGGGGGAAATTCATGAAAACAGCACTGTCGACAGAAGTGGCCAAGCTGCCCACATTGAGAAAAGAGGGGGAAACACTAGACAATCTAAAGAGTTTTACAAGAGATGGGTGTGAAAGTGGCTGGAAAATACACAAACACTGCCCATTAAGGAGTACTTGTGGAGAGCTAGTTGTATTGAGCTGGGATTAAACCTGAAATGCACACTTCTAGTCTCTGCTTCAGGTCAAATTCCAGTTCGGTGGAGAAAAGAAGGCATTTTTGTGAGATGGCTTATCTGGTAGCTCCACTGAGAGCCTTCAGTCTTCCCATACTGTTCAAAGCTGCAGGTTCAGATTTGGGGCAGAGAGTCCTCTGCTAGTTTCATAAGATACTTCTCCCTGATGCAAACGGAAAACTATACAAGTCCTCAAGGATAATGCACTACAAAGGAATGCAGTATTCCAGAAGTGGTGTTGTAAGTAAGACACACTGATCTCAGTGGAATTTAGCACATCCCTCTAGAAAATCTCTTGCCATTATTTCATTTCCTTCCCTGTTTTGATGTGCTGATTTATATAAGCTCACTTGTAGCAAGTTTGGGAGAAGCAGTGAAATGCACTACTCCCTGTGCCTTCCCACTCCCTCCTCCAGCTTGCCTCTGACAGAGATGTTTCATGTTCCCAGTAGTGGGGCCAGAAGGGAGACGGAGCTGTAGGTACCACACAGTTCAGAAACTCTGTAAGCTGCCCTCCCCCTCACTCTTGGGACCATTCTGAGGAAAGCAACATAGAGGCAGCTCTGCTGTTTTGCTTTTGCCCCCGGACATGCTCCGAGAGCGAGGGACAGCTTACACTGCAAGTTTTTGAGCTGTGTAGCACTTACAGCTCCATGTCCCCTCTGGCTCCCCTACTACATGTTGCAATCAACTTCCTGCATGCTCAGAGTGCGAAAGGGATCCAAGCAACAGTAGCACAGCCTATTGCATATTATTAGTAATTTTCAAATGCCTTCTGATCCATATGAAGATGGGACACTGTTAGGGAAGAGGACATGGAGAAGGTAGGCTGACTGAGGGAGAATAGTGCCTAGTGCTTAGGACACATGCTTTCTCTTTACTGGACCAGCAGCTGAACAGGGAAAGACATTGGTGATTTGTATCCATTGCCACCATCCTAGGCTACAGAGAACAGGCAGAGAGGGACTACCTGGGGGGAGGGAAAAGCCTCCCAGGAGAGCACTGAACCCCAGGGGTTCGTATTAAAAGTGAAAACTCACAGTAGCAACTGCAGGGCAAAGAGACGTGACAATCCACTGAATTACCCATGGACATGGACTAGGCAGGGATAGAATCAAACTATAACTAGTTTATTAAAAGTCCAATAGAAAAGGAATTAAAGAGGATAAAGAAAGGTGGGTAAAACAATAAGCAGACTGATGGAAAACACCTGAACTGGGCCAGAAAGCACACAGCAGAAGCTTGTTAAAATACACACTGGATACAGTAAGCAGTAACACCTAGCAGATGGAATAGGGGTGCTACTCAAGAACACATCCTAAAGACCACCCACCACCCAACGCATCACTACATTAAACTTGGAGTTGTTCGCAAGTTGGCTTGGAGGAAAAACAGGAAAAGAAATTTCCTGATTGCTTCTAGTTTGCAACTAGCTATTGTATTAGCCACTTACATCTGTACCAGGAATCCTCAGCCTCTGCACTTGCCGGAGAGCAATGGGTGTTTTCTGTGACCCAGTTTTAGGATCTGAAATGGAGACTGGTGGAAAAATACAAAGAACTTCCTGCTGCTTAGACTTAATGCTGATGATTTAGAGCCCAATTCGAAACAGGGAACATTGGCTTTCTGCTGGAGTACACTGTCACAAATGTAAGGCACGTCTGCTGCCATCAGCACCAGTCCAGCACCAGTGTTAGCTCAGTGCTGGTGGACCACTGCTGCTCATTGCCTGAACTGCTGGGTGGTGGAGAAGTAGGTGGGGGCATTGAGGGAGGCGGGGAGGAGGCATTCCAGGGTGGGGGGAGGCAGGGAGAGGACTGGGAGGAGGCATGCCGGACAGAGAGAGTGGGGTGGGGCGGGGTGGGAGGGAAGCGGGACCGGTGGAGCTCTACTGGATCCTGAGCCTCCATGTCAGGCTGCTGGCCCAACACGGAAACTCTTGATTCTATGGTGAGGTCACTGTAAAATTGAGTATTCCCATTGTGGGGCTACTCTCCTTACCTAGGGAAGGGGACAGAAGCCCCTTCTCCCAAGGAGCCGCCAGTGCTTCCCAGACTGTGCTCAGGATGCAGCGATAGCCATTTTTGGCACTGCTGCAGCCCTGTGCATCAGTCAGCTCAGGATTGGGCTGCCTATCAAGTTACTTGCCTGAATGAGTGGAACCCAGCTGGCCTTGCCATCCCATCCCTCTCATACATAGACAGGTTTGACGCTAGATAAGGAAGGAAAACAAACAACCACCAGTGGAACTGGCCACAGACTTTGTGTATAACTACTATATTTGCTCTAGGGACTAAATTTTGCATACCAACCCCCATGATGTCAAACTTCCCCCTTGGGAGGAGGTGTTAGAGATGGGTGCAGTGACACCATGTGCTTGCTAGTAAAGAACAAAAGCTGCTTGCAGAAGGATACTCCAACACCTTTTCAGTATGCTGAACCTGCCCAGGAGCTTCTGGAGGTTTAAAAAATAAGGAAAAATAAGCAAAAAATTAGGGGGGAAACAGGGCGTTCCTGACAGACACAATGCATAGAGACCCACTGCTGTTTCTTCATATGAAGGCGCGGCAAGAAAAACAGAAAGTTGTCAGAGCACAAGGAAATGTTACAAACCTACTGAGTCAGCAGCTTTAGAGATTGTTGATTTGCTTTATTTTATTAATTCTGCTTTCGAAAGAAAGAAAAAAAGTTAGATGAAAGAGGGAATAAATAGCCCTTTGGATTTATTTACTCCAACACTGTCCCTGATCATTCTCATCCTTAAATCATGCTGCTGCCATGCTGCTGGTCCTTCCGGCATCAATATTAATGCTCCTAACTCCTGGCAGTGGCTGTTGGAGGTTTCATAATTCAGATGCAAAAATTAAAACACGAGTGCCAGAGAGAAAGAGAGACTGCCGAGCAGCTATATTTGCTCGGTCTCTTGATTGAACTCCCCCCAGCCCCCCCCCACCACCTTCCAGGCAAAGGATAGTTCTTTCTCACCACAAAACAAGAAGGGAAACAAGAAGATGAACCCCAAAGGGATTGGTTGCCTCTAAGGATAAGGGTGGTTTTTCTTGACCTAAGGGAAGGCAACCCAATTACACAGCAGTCTGGTATAATGCAGTCATTACTACCAATTAATCAAAGACACATGTTAATCCCAATATATGATGCAACCTTTGAATGTGGCATTTCTATTTCACCTGGACAGACTCCAATACAGAATCCTGTGACAAAAATTGTGCTCGCGATGCAGCACACAAGACGTGTTTGGACTTTGTATTTGTCCACTGATGGTATGTCACTGTGAATGCCTCTGCCAAAAGCTCCACAACAATACACTCAACACAATTAATCTTGCAGCTAAGGGCATAGCACCAGTTGCTTCAGTGGCATCGCTAAAGGGGTGCGGGCTGTATTTGATGGCACGCACGGTGAGTGTGACACCACTACTAGCCAAAATTTTTTAAATCTTGGTATTTTTAAATAATATCATGATGTTATATATCATTCAGTGTGTAATTTCATGTGGAATGCAATGAAACAAACTGCGTTGAAATATCTCTATTCTATCAAAAGTTATAGCCAAAAAAATCAGTGGGGGCAGGGCAATGGTTCTTCACCATGCCCACTGCCCCAGGCATTGCCCCGCCCACTACATGGGAGGAGGTCCATCATGGTGGTGACACCAGGTGATGCAAACCTAGTGACACTACTGGGTTGCTTCACCCTGACTGTTCTCTCTTGAGAACAAGCGCTCTCACATAGCGAGCAAGAGCAGAGTGTCTTGGTCACCACTCTTCCTCACAGACTCCACTGACAAAGGTCCTGGTTACCCAGACCACATGTCTCTGTAAAGCTGTGGCATTTGTGCTTTCCCACCCCTTGACTTTTTGCTCCTCCCTCAGTTCTGGGTGTGTATGTGGAAATGCGATGTGTACACTTGTCATCAGTTCACACAATAGCCATGTTACTGGTCTGACCTATGCTCTTTAGGCAGGCATTCAGCACCATGTTCATGTGCACATACACATGCCTCCTACATGCTTAAAACTAAAAGGAAATAAAATACTGACTAGACACTACTGCTTCCCGACTTAACTACTAGCCTGATCAGAAGCTGCTTGCTTCCAGACCAAACGTGGCACTAATTTGGCATTAAAAAGTCAACTGGAAACAAAGACAATCTGCAGCTTGTCAGGATCCCAAACAGTAACTTCAGTCTTGTATCAGAGTCATGACATACTAATGAAATAATTATAGAGCTGTGCATTGTGGGAAGGGAAGTTTGCATGTTACTGGCTTTTTTCATTCATATCAGAATGCAACTGCAAATTTGTTCCTGCCTTTTATTTCATCCAGTTCATACCTCCTTTCCCCCTCTGCACAAATGAAAGCCATCTCTCTTTTTAGCTGCTATTTCTCAGACTTGTTAACAGTAAGGATAGTTTGGAAAGTGTCGTTTGTGTTCAAGCCACAGGACGAAACGCAGACAGATGGTGTTTTAGTGGCCTTGCAGACTTGATCTGTGTTTGCAAACAGAGCCCTCTCCCCATGCCATTTCAAATACAAAACAATAATTATGAGCATTTGAGGAGGCTCCAGATGGAGTCAGAAAGCATCCCAGGAGGTCATCTGACATTTCTGCTTTCTTTAAGTTCCTGCTTGCTGAGCAAACCTTGACTCCTGGGTCATGTGAATAAACAAGAAGAAGGAAGCTGGTGAATAATAAAAGATGCTTCTATTAGGCCCAATTTCATCCTTTCAATGCAAGGACAGTAAATGACTTCATGTAAAAGGCTGGAGAACTGTTGAACACTGAAAAGCAATTGTGCTCATCATGGACTATACATCACTCGATAGGATGCGCTTAGCTGCCCCTCACCTAAAGTTTCGTGGTATTGACATGGGCTCTTGTGCTTGTATTTGCAGCAAAGCATGCTGATAAGCTGAATATTCACCAGTATCAATTTTTCCACTGAAAGCTGTTACTTCTGTGGTGTACAATGTTGAAAAAGTAGACCACAATGTGGAAAAATTGAAACATTGGAAACTGTTTCAAAGGCAGCCTTAGATGCAGTGGCAGGTCTAGTTTTTTAGACAGCACTAGGGCAAAAGGTCGGCAGAAGGGGTCCCAAATGGCATTCTCTGTCTCCCTGCTTTGAAAAGCATGAATAGATGGCTGGAATGGATGCTGAACAATGTTCCCTTATATTGAGAGATTTCTCCCTCCCCCCACCCCAGGAGGCAGTGCACACTCTATTGGCATTTGCATGGCTATATCAGCACTGGAAAATTGGATAGGATATGGCCCAAAGATGCCTAAGTTAGCCATGGGACAGAGTATTCTGCACCCCACATATGAACCTACTGAACCCATTTTGTGCTCCACACTGGAACAAAGTTTCAAAACAATATTTGTTTAAAGTGTTTTAAAAACCGACTGGCTATGCACAGACATATTAAGTGTCTGCAAGTAAGTGGGGAGTAGGGGGGCTTTTCAAAGTGATAGGTGTCAGTGTACTGTGCAGTCTCTGTGATGAGTCAAAAATGCTTCTCTTGTAGTGTGGATTAGTGATGGGTGAACCAAGCTCACCTTGGATCATGTCTGCAATTATCAGCGTCATTGGAGAACATTGAAAAAAAAAGTGTGTTTTCCCCCTGAAGTTCTACACTGGTTTAGAATTTTTTGTTCTCCCATAGTCTCACAATGCCACTTGGGAACTATAGTGCAGGGTTGACAAAACTGTAATTCTCACTCATGGCTATGACAGAGAAGCTCTTGTAAATTTAGTTTTGGAAACCCAAAACATCTGGGAACCTGAGAAGGTTTTAGATCAGGAGAAGAATTGCAGGCATGTAAAACATCTTGGAAAGGAATTATGGGGACAATCGACTCAAAGAGAGAAGTTTTTCCTTAAACAAAAAGCAACTTATTTGGATGGTCTAGTCACGTAGTTCAGAGCAATCAATGAGGGGTTCATCAAGGGTACAGGGTTAACATTAATGAACTTCTGTGCAAGCATGTGCAAAACAGCTGGCTTTGAATTTCATGTACTTTCCTGGAAATCAATGAGAGTTTCAGTAAGAGTAAGAAGTCTGACAGTAAATAACTACTATGCACCCTACAGGAGACCTGGCTTTGGGTGTGCGTGGCCTGCTGAATGCTAAGTTCTGATGCTCAAAATCTCATATTTTCTTCTGAGTTAAAGAACTTTGCGGCAGGGAGGGGGAATGGTGCTCAATTTGAGATACAGCTAATCATTATGAGCTGGATAGATTCATCCCACACCAGGTAATTATGAACTACGGCGTGAACCAGCATGAACAGCAACCTAGCCTCTGGCTAAGCAGAATTCTTCCTTTAGGCTCTATTTGCTTGTGTCTTAGCTTATGCAAGAGAGCGAGAAACTAAAGCTCATAGGCAGAGGTCCTTTGCTGCTAATGTAACACATCATTACCTTGAACCTGAGATCCCCACTCTACAAACACACTATTTTGCTTCAAGGAAATCAGGATGGGGTACACAAAGCTACCTCCTTTTATTCCCTCCACAACTCTATGAGGTAGGTTAGGCTGAGACAGAGTGACTGCACCAAGGTCACCTGACAGTATTTTATGTCGGCTTCAAACCCAAGTCTCCCCAACTCTCAGTCCAGCTGTAACCACTGCACAAAACTGACTCAACACGTGTTACCTCCAGGTTCAGAGGAAGTATGTTTTTGAATACCAACTGCTGGGAAGCCACAGCAGGAAAAGGGCTATATACCTACATCTTCTTCTGGATTTCTGAGAGCAGTATGGTTGGCTATTGGCAGAAACAAGATGCTAGGTTAGATGGCTCTTTGTGGTGATTCAGTAGGGTTTTTCTTATGGCAAAGGTGAGTAGGATTGTATGTGTATGGAATGAGGATCCCTGGGCTCAGGCCCAGCCTGTGAGCCAGTTGAGAAGCTTTCGTGTCTAAACTGGGATTCCAACTGCCTAATTCTATACAATGTAAAAGAAAGTCTGTAATACACACATTAACAGCCCAACCCTAACCCCTACCAGCGTATGCGATACAGTAGTGCTGTCTGAGTGCTTGGTGCATTCTGTGGGCAGGGTGTGTGTGTGTGTGTGTGTGTGTGTGTGTGTGTGTGTGTGTGTGAGAGAGAGAGAGAGAGAGAGAGAGAGAGAGAGAGAGAGAGAGAGAGTGACCAGATAGCCTGGTGGAAATAAGTAAAAAATCATTTTAATAACCTCCCAATAAGCTGCCTGGCTGCCAATAGGATTTCTTGAACCTACACCAGTTATTTACCTGGTGCAATTCCGAAGAGCCTCATGGGGCATATCAGACCAGGAAAATGGGTAAGGGATCTTGGTGTGTTACTGATGCCATTATCTCCCCCCTCCTTTCCTGTCCTGCTCCCAGTTCAACTTGCTCCCCACCTCAATCCTCCCCTGGACTGCTCCTTCCACCACCTTACTTGCTCCTACGCAGGCTGGGTGAACCTGCAGCACCCATGTGGGGCCTCTGGTCATTTACGCCAGAGGCCCCAAAGTGCACAGCAACAGTGCAGGCGAGGACTTATGGCAGTGGAGTGCAAGAACTGCTGCTGTAAGGCCTTAGGTAGGGTTGGGATATAAGTCTGTAATGCAAAAATCTTCATTGGGGGGGGGGGGAAGAGAAATTCTGCATTAGTGCCAGGACAAAAGACAGCTGATTATGATTGACTGCAGTTTTCCCATGCAACAAATTTCTTTTAAAATTAAAATGCTTCTTGCAGATATTCTGGTGAGAAATATACATCGGTTGTGACAGTGACAACTTCTGAACTCCATTTTAGCCCTACTAAATTCCCATTAGCAATCCTTTCAACAGATGAGAGAGTAAGTCAAGCTTTTCCCTCGATCTTAAAACCAGCCTCGGCACAATTTACCTGTGAAATGTTTTACATTCTCCAAGAATGAATGCTCTCAGGAAGGCAGTGTTACAAATTGATACCACTTTTTAGCCAGATTGCTACTGCCAGCCTTCTAATTTTCAGGATTTTATATAAAAAAAATAGCAAGGAAGGATTCCTAAAATGCTACTTATTCAGGCATTGCTCCACATTTAACAGAGGGAAAAAAGTTTCCAGTCAATGTGAAAAACCTTCAGGATGGGCCTATTACGTGAAGCGGCAGAAGGCACTGAGAATAATGATTACAAAACCAGCTCCTGAGAATCTAAAATGGTCCTTTTCTGTCCCACCTTCAAACATACAAAATTGCCTCCGAGATATTCTGGTGGAGACAGTTCGATGCTCATTTCCATATGCACAGTTTCTCATTTTCTGCTCAAAATGTAACACTTTCTTCTTGAAAGTCAAAGCCAGATACATGCTGTTACCTTGCCTTGAAACCAACTCGGCCTCCCTTTTTATGGTCACGTAGTAATTTATTTTATTGCACAAGTTCCCAAGTTTCACCAGTAAACAGGTGCATGCCAGTATGTTTGCTATGCCACGCCCCCCATCTCTCAACACTGTCTGTGTTTCCCCCACTCCTGGGGTCCAGATAATTAGATCCACCCTAAGAAAACATCAATATATTTTTTAATGAGCTGGGCAGACCTAATTATCCTACTAGGTAGTTGATAAGTGGAATGACAGAGTACGGCGGCATCTTTGATGGATATGGAACCACTGCAGTAATGGTAATGTCTAACAGATGGTATAATAGACTAATGTGGCTTTGGTGGAGCCAAGTTTTGGCAAGAAGGTGAGAATATTTATGTATGAAATGCAGTCATGCTGATGCCACAGATATAGTGGTTGGCGGTCTTCTCTAATGTTCTTGGACACAAAGGATTTTATTTATTTTACAATTTTTAGGCCATCTTTCAAGCCCTCTTCAGACACTACCAAGGCAGCATACAAAATAAAACAACAATATATAAAAAATCTTAGAACAACAAACTCAACAAAACCATAAGACAGAAATCAAGTGCAGAACCAGGGTGTAAACAGCAACTGGAATATAGCATGGCCCCCCATAGCAAATAAAGACAACAGGCATAACTTTGGTTCAAAGAGGCACAAATTTATTTAAAGGATTATCGGTTTGCACCAGGTGCAAACCAATCTAACGCAGCTAAACCCCTTCTGCAGTGCAGGCACTAAGGCTTTGAAGAGCCAAGATAAGATCTCTCCACTCAGCAGTGCCAGATTTACAGAACAACCCAGAATCAGCAATAGGAGTGTTGCAAACATGCCGCAAAGCACATTCACAGCTACTTCAGAGCTGGCTGGGCCGGTGCAAGGATGTACGTCAGCCTGCCAGTGCTGGATTATACCGGTCCAGGCAGGCTGGCGTGGAGGAGGGGGTGGGAGGGCACAGTGGGGAGGGGAGGGGTGTTTTAGAGTGGAGGAAGGAGGTGGATCGGTCCTGGGGGGGTGGGTGGGATTGGCTGTGGCAGCCCGTGTCAAATCCTAATCCCTGTCACTGGCCAGAGCAGCCTTACGTGGGCCACTTGAATTTGCACCAGGTGTTTTGCTGGCACAGATTCAGGTAGCCTCATAGGGGTGCCTGGGCATTACTTGGGGTAAGGAGAAAATATCCCCTTAACTCTGGGTTGTCCTCTAGGGTTAGAACCAAGAGAGATTATCAAGAGAGTTGAATCAAGTGCTTCTAGTCTGACCTCTCCACTTCAGTTCTTCAATTTACAACCAAATTGGAGACTTAAATGGGTTCTGGGTGTTTACCATGAGATAAATGATTGTGTGAATGGTCTCAGACAGAACAAGGATCGCAGAATGTGGAACTAAGCCTGAAGAAAGAATTATAATAGATTAACACACACACACTACTCTGAATTAATGAAACTGTCTATTCTGAAATATGCAGAGCCTCTGTGTAATAATATGAATTAAACAAATGCCCTTCTATTTCACGAACTGTGGTGCCCTTTTGTGAATTAAGCAGAGCTCTTTGTCAGCTTCATAGCAGGTCAGGATTGTGAATTGTGTGATGACTTTGCTTGGGTTTTGTGAACCGGACAAAGGTGTTGCTTAATTATTAATTCACGAATTGGGCAAAGAAGGCATCCACAGAGTGATGGAGACAAAGTTGCTTTCAAGCTCATAAGCTAGGAATGGAATTGACAACTTTGTCAATAAAGCCCTATTTTGCTTTTCTCACTATAAAGCAGATTCAGGCCAGATAAACTAAGATTTCTGCATGGATCCTTGAATGTCACCTAACTTACAGCACAATCCTATGCATGCCTATTCAGAAGTAAGTCCTACTGAGTTCAGTTGAACTTACTTGCAGATAAGTGTGCATAGGATTGCAGCATAATTACTTATTAACAGTATCATTAATATTAGTAGTCCCTGTGTATTGGTCTCTTTCATATTCTGCACTGTTGGGCAACTGCTACAAATTACATAATCAGAAAACAGCACCAAATGGAGCTTCTTTAGCATAAGGGTGACCTTAGGCCAGTCACCATCTCCCAGCCTAATCACAGGGTTGTTTTGAAAATTAAATGCAGGAGGGGAGAGAACTGTATGTGGGAATCTGAGCTCCAGGGAGGAAAGATGGGTTAGAAATTCAAGAAATAAACAAATAATAGTCACAAAAACTATGAGCTGGGAAATCATTGGGTTTCAATCTCTTCTCAGTAGCAATCTGAAGATTTGAGGCACTCTCAGCCTCACGTGTGCTCTCTCCCTCTTTCTGCCCCTCTGCCTCTAGTATGCTAGTCACACTCTAGTCTAATCTACACATACAAGTGTAGATCCAAAGGTGACAAACCCATTGTGTTCAGCTACATAATTTCTGCTCAACCCTGGTTGCAGGATCGTAGTCTTAAATTTGAGAAGACTGCAAGTTCTGAATGAAATTGATTCACCTTCTGCCACTCCAAGATGTCTTCCTTTTCCTTCTGCCCCCAAGAGCCTTCTCTCCCCCCCCCCCTTTGAACCAAGCATTCAGTTGGTATCCCCAATCTGGTATGTCATGTTTGAAGCCAGAGAGAGTTCAGTATGATAAGCCTTCTGGAATATTTACTAATTAGGGTGACATATAAATGAATCTGTACCTCTATGTTAAAACTAACATCAGCCGCAAAACAACTGTGGTAATTAATGCAGTCTTCGAAAGCAAAATATCCATTAAGCAGGCACTTTACCAATTCCCACGGTATTTACATTCCACGTATGCACAAACAGAATATAATGAACAGAGGAAATGCTGATAGATTTGTGCCTGGTGGTTTTTTTTGTGAGGATTGTGTTTGAGACAAGCCATCACAACTGCCGTCTTTTATGTTTTCATCTTTCACCATTGATGCTGCGGGAGACACATTTGGGCAATTATGAAAAAATATAATTAGGAAGATGGGAGGGGATGGCATAGGGAAAACCATGGAAGTCACATCTGCATTTCTTTTTGGGCTGTCACCTGATTAAAGATACTTTAGTTGATTTATTATGTATTTGAGTTGTTTGTTTAACAGCTAAATCTGAACAAATGTGCATATGGAAAAGCCCGGTTCTAAAGGGAGGAGCCTGGTTTATTCATAGATGAGGGGTGAATATACTGCAATGTGGCATCCTCCAGAAGAGGCAGCCCCCTCTTTGAGCCTTGAAAATAAAACAGCCAATACTGGAGAATCAAACAGCCAATATTATAATGCTCCTGTACAAAATGATGGTAAGGCCACATCTGGAGTATTGTGTCCAGTTCTGGTTGCCACATCCTAAAAAGGACATAATGGAATTAGAAAAGATGCAGAAGAGAGCGACCAAAATGATTCCTGGGCCAGGACACCTCCCTTCTGAGGAAAGGCTACAGTGTTTGGGGCTCTTTAGAAGAGGGGTGTCCAACCATTTTGGCAGGAGGGCCACATTATCTCTCTGACACTGTGTTGGGGGCCGGGGAAAAAAAGAATTAATTTACATTTAAAATTTGAATAAATTTACATAAATGAATTTATTAGAGATGGAATTTATATGAATGAATGAAGGTCTTGCAGTAGCTCAAGGTCTGTAAAAGGCCTTGCACAAAGCAAGGCCAGCCTTTCCTTCGCTGCCACTTTGCATCACAGATGTGAAATAGCAAGTAGTGGAGGGAGCCCTCATCCCACAGCTCAGTTGAGAGGTTGAACAATCGTCCTCACACTGACAGCAGTTGCGTTGGGCCAGCACGGGCTCCAGCAAGTCTCTGGAGGGCCAGAGGCTCATTGGCGACTGGGGGCTCCCCGTAGGCCTGATTGGGAGCCCCTGAGGGCCGCAAGTGGTTTGGGCACCCCTGGTCTAGAAAAAAGGCACCTGAGAAGGGACAGATTGAGACATACAAAATTATGCAGGGATGGACAGAGTGGATAAAAGGATGCTGTTTTCCCTCTCACACAACACCAGAACCACAGCCACTAAAACTGAGGGTTGGGAGAGCTAGAACAGGCAAAAGAAAATAGTTCTTACACAGCGTGTAATTAGTCTGTGGAACTCCTTGCCACAGGATGTGGTGATGGCATCTGGCCTAGATGCCTTTAAAAGGGGACGAGACACTTTTCTAGAAGAAAAGTCCATTACAGGTTACGAACTGTGATGGCTATGCACAGCCTCCTGATTTTAGAAGTAGGCTACTTCAGAACACCAGGTGAAAGGGAGTGGCAATAGAATACATGCATCTTGTTGTCTTGTGTGCCCCCTGAGGCATCTGGCGGGCCACTGTGAGATAGAGGAAGCTGAACATGGGCCTTTGGCCTGATTCAGTGGGGCTCTTATATTCTTAAGACTGACTCAGGGTCACCCAGGAGGCTTCATGACTGAGCAGGAATTTGAACTTACTTCTTCCCAATCTAAATCCATCTCCAGAAACACTACACCACGCGGACTCAATACCAGTTTTTGTGAAATGGCAGGGGAGGTTTATTCTCTTCATACCTCACTTGTGGGTTGTTCAAAGGCATCTGGTCAGCCAGTACAGGAAACAATGCTGTACCAGAGACTACATTTCTAGAAAATCATGCTAACTCTGCTTACAAGTCACTTGCCAAATTCAGAACAAAAGAGGGTGTTGTTTTTTTGTTTTTAAAAAAAATGAAATTTAATTGAAAAGTTGAATTTAATCAAACTCCAGATCAAGAAACAGAATTTCAGGACAACATCTAACGTCCAGGTTTATATTAACCATAAGGACATCACAGAATAGACATATTGTCATAATGACCTTGCTGATATTTATTAAGGGCAATGGGAGCTTTAGCATCATTGACCAGCAATGAGAAGCTATAACAACTTCTACCAATAAGTCTTCAAACTCTGAACCCCTTTAATACCGTAGACTCTTCTGAAAGCATCACTTTAAAATATTCCTTCTTCTTGTTGCTCTAATCAGAGGAATCAGGCACTTCAATTCCAGAAGATGTGAAAGCACAATGCAGACTTTGTTACAAAGCGGTTCCTTCATGTTGATTGCCAAAATACAGTTTCCAAGCATCCAAATTCTCTTTGCCAGGCCTGATTAGAAGCCACATTGGCTGACACAGTAATTGCTCCATAATCATATCTTCAGTACCCCGACCTGGTTTATGCATACAATCTATATTCTAATAGCAGTCAACAGGTCACCAGTTAATAAAAATGCCATTAACATCCCCCTGTGACTAAGAAATGGAGATATTCATCTCTCTAGGCCAGTGGCAGGCCAATATAATTTCCATGGCTGTTAGTGTAATTAACTGTGCTGGCGCATGGATCCCCCATGAGGATAGCACAAGTGTGGAATGACCTTGGCAAGTGAACAGTTGCTGGTGGTATGTTGTGTGACCAAGATGTTTTTTTTCCTTGTTCTAGGAGCTCAGGACAGGAATGACTGATAACCTAAGGACTAAAGATACAAGCGTTTTTACAGTACATATACACAGACAGTACTAACAACAAAATAATTTTCTGGGATGATGACTGAAGATGAAAAGTCTCATCATAACTGGCTTCCGGGGAGAGAGAGAGAGAGAGAGAGAGAGAGAGAGAGAGAGAGAGAGAGAGAGATCTGAAAGATTTCCATGGAGTCATGTGTTACCCTCTCAGTGTTGTTTGCATTTTGTATTTTCAGGGATTGAGAACATAATGGTAAAGATTCCTAACATCATAACTGAGAAAGAAGAAATTCTCCAAATACCAGTACTTAGCTTCAACATGACAGTGAAACAACATTGTTCTGTTCCAAAATATTATGGAAATGAATTACAGAATCTATGAAATATAGAAATGTTTTTCTTTAAGGAGCTGAATTTGGGATTCTGCCTCACCTTCCCTCCTTTCCTGTGTTGGCTGCAACCAGAAGTTAAATGGACAGTTGCCCCAAGGCTCTGAGTCAGGATGGAGGTCATCCAATACAGACATAGGAACATAGTGGTTTCCAGTCTGCCCATCATCCCATAACATTTCAGATGCCTGCATTGGGCTGCTGCTGGTGAGATAATTTTTTATTACTGCAGATTCATACATTAACCAATAGAGTTGTGGTCCCTTCAAATTCCGGCATCACATATCCTGTCTCTTCATTCCCTGTCCATGTACAATGCTAGAACAACTGACACTCCAAGATTAAATATAAGCAGATCTTTCACTTACTGCAAGGCTAGGAGTAAATGAGATAACCCATTATGCAATTTGGCTTTCATCTTTGCTTTCAGTGTACGGAAATGTCTGTTTTTGAAAGGTGTGTTTTTCTAGACAAATGTTTGCCAAGAAACAAGGAAAAAAATCAATAAAAGTAATATCGGATAAATGTTCTAAGCTGAGAGGAGTTTCCAGAAACTCCCAAGAAGTGTTTCCAGTGCCAGGATAGCTGACTCCTCTACCCTATCTAGCCTATCTCTGTGTGTTCCTCCTCCCTTAACCTCCCCCAGCCCCTGCCTCCTGGAACCAACCTATCCTCCTTCCACCACGTCTGCTGCTGCCATCAGTCTGAAGGCTTCCAGATTGCCCACAAGGTCTTTAGTGTGAAACAGAAGCGGCACACTAGCCCTGAGTTGCGAATCAAGTCAGGTTTAGTGATGTCCATGACTTGAGTCAACTCGAGTAATAAAGAACAGTGTTGTGTGACTCAAGTCGAGACAACCCAAATCATAAGAACATAAGAACAGCCCCACTGGATCAGGCCATAGGCCCATCTAGTCCAGCTTCCTGTATCTCACAGTGGCCCACCAAATGCCCCAGGGAGCGCACCAGATAACAAGAGAACTCATTCTGGTGCCCTCCCTTGCATCTGGCATTCTGACATAGCCCATTTCTAAAATCAGGAGGTTGCACATGCACATCATGGCTTGTAACCCAGAGTGCCCATTCCTGGTATAATACAGTATGTCCAACAGAATAGTTTAGACCAGTGGTTCCCAAACATTTAGAGGCCCTAGAGGCTGCTGCCTGATTTACAAGTGCCAAGGGGGTGGCGATAATGCTAATTGAGCAGCAGTGCTCCCCCCTAGTAACAGCTTGTTTAACCCTTGATAGGTATAGCCTAATCTGCCCTGTCAGTTTTGCAAACCACCAAAAATTGGGTCACAACTCACTGACCCACAGTTTGCTGGTCTAGACATAAGCAGGGCATGTGTAAATGTGGCAATATCGGCTTTCTTAAGAAAAGGAACTTGGACAAAAACATTTCTGTTGAGAGCTGCCACACATCTTTCCAAGAACAGAGCTAGGTAGGTCCTCCAGACCAAAGGCACTCCCAAATTATATACAATATCACTTTCATTTGAAGGAAGCACCATTCCATTCACAACAGTCTGAATGCTTGTCTGAGTTTCTACATTGCAAAAATGGAAGCCCTTGGGCATGAGAATGATCTATTTTATAGGGCAAATTGGTTGGCAAATGCAAAACTAAATTGGTGTGGTTCAAAGCGATCATTTCAGCTTGATCATCATTCATAATGCACACTTCATGTTCTGTCCTTTTCATAATCTTAATTATTCATTATGCATATAAGAAAGAAATACTCTGATGTACTAAGAAAAAGTTTACGATGGAGCTTAATGTACAAGATCTTTCATATCTTAAGTTCTATGACACAGGCATTTAATTCAAGGGACTTCTTGTTCTAGAATGTAACGCTTTTTCAATGCCATTGGAGCCCCTTCCCCTAAAACGTCCCGAGAGAGAGAGAGAGAGAGAGAGAGAGAGAGAGAGAGAGAGAGACTTCCTCCCATAGAGAGAATCTAGACTGATATTTTCCCGGTTGAATACAAGCAGATATTCAAATCTTCAACTTGCAAATTTAAATTAATGTCCCAGACTTGTTCCAAGTCCAAAGTCAAACTGCTTTCAGCAAATAGGTGTCCTTAAATCACCACTCCACTCCTCCTCCAAATCTTCTTGGATTCAAATGACTGATCTGCCTGCTCAGACTCATTTACATTCTCCACCAGTGCATGACCATCTGGACCTGTGCCCAGTGATTCTACTCAACTGAGCATCTCCTTGTGAAATACCCTCTCGTCCTCCAATTGCTTTGCCTTTATCACAGAACAGCACAGCAAAAAACTCAGGGGAGGATTGCAAAACTTTCAACAGTACTCTTATTGTACAGACAAAGAGGTGACTGAAAGAGACATGTCATTTGGACTGATTTGTTAGGGCTTCCTTCTAGCAGGTGGACTTGGGAACACAGCCCACTCAGAATAATTGACTTCAGCCTCCTACTGTCCCCGCAAAAGGAAACCAGAAAAGGCTACTGGCTGATTGGTCAGTAGTTCTAAGAGCAAGGGGACTGCCTCACAAAGAAGCTCTAACTTTTGTTTCTTGACCTTCTTGCATTGCTATTTTTTTCATTTGTGCAAGCATATGAAGCTGCCTTATATTACATCAAGTGATTGGCCCATCTTGGTTGGTATTGTCCCCAGAGACTGGTTTTGGCTCTCTGGAGTTTCAGACAGGTCTTCCTCAGCCCTATTTGTCAATACCAGAGACTGAACCTGAGACCTTCTGCATGCAAAACCTATGCTCTCCAACTGAGCTATGTCCCTCCCTTTCTTCAAGAGCTTCCTTCTGAACCTGCCACCTTCTCTGATTTGGTCTGCTGTTCTCTGGAACTCTGAAAACCTGATTTTGGTTTGCAGTTCTCTGGAACGGATCCCTAGACCTGAAACCTACCTTCCTGTCTCTCATTCTACAAACAAACCACTTGCACTTCAGCTAGTTGCTCCTCAAATTGTTGGGAGAAAGACCAGGCAGTGACTTCTCTGGTGCTTTAAATCCTCTGTATTATTGCCTGATCTGGATCATTAGCACCTCATAGTCATTATATTTCTGGAACTAGAACTAGCTTTGCCATAGAATGTCTATTGAGTCTTTCTGATCCAATATGTTACATCACTCAAGACTGCCCTTTTGGTTACACTGCAACACCAGAGAAATAATGGACATGGGGTAGAAGCTCAAGCCTATCCCCCAACAGCCCAAGACCATCCCCCAACAGCCCAGACAATGTAGCTCTGATGATGAAGGGGTGGGGGTGGGAGGCGTGACCCAGGACAGAGAAGCAAAACTCTTTTTTTTACTTATTTCACTGTAGACCACCTTGCCTACAGACCTACAGCTCTTTTGCTGGCATAACTCTGGGGAGACATCCGGGGGCAAGTTGAGCCAGGAAGAGTGGAAAGGATTTCTTCATGTGCTGCTACTGCTGAAATCTCCCCCCTCCTGCCCCTCCTACCCCAGCCTGGCCCACTCCCTCCCACGAACTACCCCATAATCCTACCCCAAATCCACCATGCCAACCCAGCCGCTCCAGTGGTTATTCAGAGGCTGGTGTGGAGCTTCCTGTCTCCCATTCGACTGGTAGCATGCTGCCCATTATTGGAGAAATTTGTGAAATGTTAGACCAGCCTTATGCTGATAGGGGCATACATTTATCGATCTCTTTAATTGATAGGATTCCTGATAGAAGTTCCACCATGTTCCCTTTTTGTTTTGTAATAGAAATTAGGGGAACGTCTCCCATTCCACTTCCTTACTGCCCCATGTAATGCGTTGTCTTTGCTCTACTTTCCACTCTCTCTCCCTTGCAGTTTGATTTGGAGAATTTCTAAATTTACTTCTGGAATTGGTACATCTTTGGCTTTCCCCAGCTTTCAGTTTGCATTTATCTCTTGCCTTGCAGATTACCAGTCCTCATACGTGTACTGATGCATACATGGACACTGATGAAAGCATGGTGCAGTGACACAGTCATGTCAGGATACCCTTTCATTTTGTGATTCTGGACCAAATCCTATCCAATTTTCCAGCACCGGTGCAGCCGTACCAATGGGGCATGTGCTGCATCCTGAGGAGAGGGGCAATCATGGAGGCCTCCTCCAGGAAAGGGAATGTTTGTTCCCTTTCCTCAAGGCTGCATTGCGGCTGCACCGGCACTGGAAAGTTGGATAGGATTGGGCCCTTAATCAGTACACATACTGCACTGATTCAGAGTGCAAAAAATGCGTGTTGACATGCCTGTGAAGTAGAAACAAGTTCCTTTTTGTGCTGTGATGTCGTCAATGTGCACATATGTTAATGCACACTGGAAACCTGAACAGAAAGACAAAAAGATGCAAACTAAAACAAAAAAAAGTTGCAAGCTCTGCACACTCAGCAGTCTGAACCAAGTTCAGAGATTTTAAAAACAAATTGCTAATTCATCAATGCCATTTCACAAAGAAGTGTAGATAATTCAGAAACCCAGACTTTGGGGATAAATTTAGATGGGCAGTTTCTCATACACATTCTCAGTGGGTGCTGGTGTATGAAACAGTCATTCTGGGAGGGAGCTCAGTAGCAGAGAACACATGTTTTGCCTACAGAAACTTCCAAGTATTTTTATAGGTAAATCTCCCCCCCCCTTTTTTTCTTTATTTTTCTTTCAATTTTTCTGTCCCCACACTATATTATAGTGTGGTAACATACTATATATATACTGATATATATTGGTATCAGTATGGACTCTGATACCAAGTGACACTACCACCAGCTTGATATGCCAACATCAATGGATACCAGTGTGCAAGATGAACTGTTTCCCCAGAACACCTCTGCACAAAATGGACAGTAAAGACACTATAACTTTGGCATGTAGGCCATGTTTCTCATAAAACTCTGGTCAAGGCTCAAAATCCCAACAGGCCTGCATGAATTTGGCAGACTTTTGAGAAAAGAAGATGGGTTGAGCTACTCACACCAGTGGGCACTTGTGTCCCCCGCTTGGTGAGGGGTGCATCACCCACCCTTTCATGAGTGGGTAGAAGAGAGCTAGGTCCCAGGCAGCCACACAGTAGAGGGAATGTATTATAGAGCTTAAAAAAAAAATCTAGCTAAAGCAGAATAGAGGCGATCAAGATGAAATTTATCCCATTATTTCCCAGCACCACAGACAAGAAATGGAGGCAGCGTAGTTTATAACTGCATTACCCACTGACTACCTGTAATATATCTTTATATACCAAAGAACTAACTAGATTAAGGGAATGCAATCTACATAGCTGATAAATAACACAGCTAGACTCCACTTTCAAAGACAATCAGGCAGCAGCTTTACAATAAATTAAGAAAAATGGCAAGTACACAAAAATGTATTGAACATGTGAAAACCACTTAACACTGTAAACTGGAGAGGTGCTAGAAAGGGGAAAAGTAAAAAAAAACAAGAAGAAGAAGAAGAAGGAAGAAGGAAAAATAAACGGTATTGAAGGTGATTGATAATGGGAAGGAGCATCAGAAATGAGCTCGCTCCCAGGCTGGCATGCACTCAGCACTGATTGTAACCAAATGACAGGAGCATTTTTAGAAAAGATTGTGAGCTATTTACACCACAGGTATGAGGTGGTTTATTACATCGTCATTTGACACGGGTAGAGCAAAGGCTGTTAAGTTGTGCTTAACAGATTCAAATAACACAAGATACTAAAGGAGAGCCATTCAGATGCTAGAATCTCTCTTTCCCTAATTCACTACATGCACATTTTGAATTTCCATAATTAAGACTGCCACCTGCCACATTTTAATAATAATAATAATAATAATAATAATAATAATAATAATAATAATAATAATAATAATAACTTTATTTTTACCCCGCCTTTCTCCCCGAAGGGACTCAAGGCAGCTTACAACAGATTAAAAACATAATTTAAAAACAAATAAAAACATATTAACACATCATAAAAAAAACAGCAGTCAGAGTAAAAATAGGTAAAAAGAGCATAGAGCAGCAGCAAGTCATAAAAGAATCAGGCCTGTAAAAAATATTAAAAGATGTTAAAAGGCCGAGAACTCAGAAGGCTTGTTTAAACAGAAGGGTCTTCAGGCCTCGCCGAAAGGTCTCAAGAGAGGGAGCCATTCTTAAGTCAAGGGGAAGGGAGTTCCATAGTGTTGGTGCCACTACTGAGAAGGCCCTATTTCTTGCAGCCGCCCCACGTACCTCCCTAGGTGGCGGCACTTGTAAAAAGGCCTTCTCGGATGACCTAAGAGGACGAGCCGGATTGTATGGGAGTAGGTGATCTCTAAGATACCCTGGTCCAGAGCAGTATAGGGCTTTAAAAGGTCAATACCAGCACCTTGAATTGGGCCCGGAAACGAATGGGCAGCCAATGCAGCCGCTGGAGAAGCGGACTGACAGAGTCGAACCGCCTACCTCCAGTAACCACACAGGCCGCCGCATTCTGCACTAGTTGCAGTTTCCGAACCGTCTTCAAGGGCAGCCCCACATAGAGCGCGTTACAGTAATCTAATCTCGATGTCACCGAGGCATGGATCACCGTGGCCAGGTCAGCACGATCCAAGTACGGCCGCAGCTGGCGCACCAGCCGAAGCTGAGCAAAGGCCCCCCTTGCCACAGCCGCCACCTGGGAATCCAGGAGCAGCTGCGAGTCCAGGTGGACCCCCAAGCTGCGGACCTGCTCCTTCAGAGGGAGTGCAACCCCATTCAGCGCAAGCCGATAGTCCAGCACCGGCATCAAGGATTTCCAAACCAGGAGAGCCTCTGTCTTATCCGGATTTAATTTCAGCTTGTTAGCCCCCATCCAGATCCTCACTGTCTCCAGACAGCGCTCCAGGCCCTCAACCACCACCCTGGAGTCTGGAGAAAAGGAGAGATAGAGCTGGGTGTCATCGGCATATTGATGGCACCCCACTCCAAAGCCCCGGATGACCTCTCCCAGCGGTTTCATGTAGATGTTAAATAGCATGGGGACAGAATTGAGCCCTGTGGCACCCCGCACCTCAAGAGCCAGGGTGTCGAACAGGCATCCCCCAGCACCACCATCTGGGACCGACCCTCCAAGTAGGAGCAGAACCACCGCAAAACAGTGCATCCAGCTCCCAACTCGGCCAATCGGCCCAGAAGGATACCATGGTCGATGGTATCGAAAGCCGCTGAGAGGTCCAGCAGGACCAACAGGGATGCACTCCCCCTGTCCAGTCCCCGGCGTAGGTCATCCACCAAGGCGACCAAGGCGGTTTCCGTCCCAAAGCCCGGCCTGAAGCCAGATTGAAAAGGATCCAGATAATCCGCTTCATCCAAGATCCTCTGGAGTTGGGACGCCACCACCCGCTCAATTACCTTGCCCAGAAACGGGATGTTGGAGACTGGCCGGTAGTTATCCAACACAGTGGAATCCAGGGAGGGCTTCTTCAGGATCAGGATCATTTTAGATCAGTCCAGGCAATTGTTTGGCCTTCAAAATGTTACTAGGACCTTCAGTATTGCCTATCTCATGCCCTTGCAGCCACATGGGTCACCTGAAGTGCTTTAAATGCTCCAAGCAATAATGCTTCCACTCTGTGGCTTGGGAAGGATCATTGCCTAACACATCTCACTGATTGGATCAAACCAGTGGTGTAGCTAGAAGGGGTGCAATGCACTGTGTTTTGTCCTCCCTCTCAGAGCCATTCTGGGCCATGGAACAGTTCTGAGGGGGAGGGGCTGCTTGCATGCTGCGGTGAGGCTCCCTGCAAAACTTAGTGCTTTGCACCCCCCTCTAGCTATGCCACTGGATTGAACTGTCTCAATTCGAGCATCAGGCTGAACTATTTCCTTGTCAAAGTTCCCTGATGGTGAAAAGGCCAGTCCAGAAAAGAAAGAATCCCCCCATCTTAATATTGTTACTCATACTTGGGAATTCTCTACTTACATTTTAGGATGTAGTACCTTGATATACTAGTTCTAAAGCTATAACCAAAGCGATAACTTTCAAGTGGTATGACTGAGCACCACAATCTGTTATTATTATAACTATCATACATTGGAAGTGTTCCAGAGTTTGTCCAAATTCATAAGGGAAGTAGTCAATTCACCTTAACTTTTAATAGGGCAATGATTTCTCAGATGACCCCATGTGCTTCAAAATAACTATTTCAGGGCCTGTCTTATAAACATGTACTTTCTCTCCTTTCCAAAGAGTTCCAATTCTTCCTTATGACGTGGAAGTTCCAATTCTTCCTTATTCTTCCTTCATCCTTAGACGTGGGAAAAAAAATGTCCAAACCTAGCAACTCATTAACCAGGCCAAAGTTGTTTAACTGAATGACATTATGCAAATGAAGCGCATTTAAAGGTATCAGCCCAGTTCTCTTACTTATTGGCAGAATAGTTATCTATCCATCCATCCATCCTGGAGGAGACTGGTGCAGTATCTGCAGCTTTCAAAATCAAAATTCCTGCTAAGGCTGATCCTGCACAGGAGGCACCCTTCACACATATGCCTGCTGCACAAAGCAAAAGGTCATCATCCTGATTGCCTCAGTAAAAGGAATATGTTTCCTTTTCCCAATCAACACCCATTCAGAATGAAGGCAATGTGGTTTCATCACCATAAAGCTCAATCGGATTGGCTACATAGTGATACGACATCATCGCTCTGTGAATGGATGGGATCATTCAAGGTGAGATTAAAAAAGAAAATAAAATGGCACAGAAGTGCAGGGGCATGGCCAGGTTGACCTGCTGCTTTTGTGAACCATTTAGCTGCACTTGGCAGTGCTATGTGTTTGTGGTGTCCTTTATTTTATTGATTTTATTGATTTATTCGATCAAGCTAAGCATGTATTCTATACATTCACAGAACATATCCCCACCATTAAATGATGCATACCTGTACTGCTTCTTGTAACAGAACACCTAACCACAAGGGTAAATAATAATGTTCATTTTTTTTGGCAGGGATGACTATTCAGTCTTGGGTTATTGTAAGTTCCACATTCACAGAGCAGTCTGGGCTATGTCAGATGCAAAGGAGAGCACCAGGATGCAGATCTCTTGTTGTCTGGTGTGCTCCCTGGGGCATCTGGTGGGGCCGCTGTGAGATACAGGAAGCTGGACTAGATGGGCCTATGGCCTGATCCAGTGGGGCTGTTCTTATGCTCTTATGATGTGTCTAGGCCTAATGTCATTTTAGGGTAGTGTATTTTAGTGTTTTAACGAGCATCATTGATGGAGAGGTAAGATGTAACTATTTTAAAATAAAATGCTATATTCAAACCCATAAAATTGGGGTTAAATATTTGATGCAGCCCTACTTCTAATCCCCTGAATGAATCCACCCATATTAAAAGTATAGCTTTTCTGTATTCTTCATTTAACGCTAGCTGCTATGTTTACATAAAAGGGAATGGATGATAGCACTGAAATGTTTTTAAGAATCAGTTTTACTGGTTTTAAGTCAATTTTTGCATTGCATAGTTTAAGACGTAGGGGCAGAGCCTTTTAATACTTCCAGATGTTTAGACAACAGTTGCCACTCCTAGCTGTAGTCAGGGTGTGCAAGACAATTAATATTTCTGCAACAAAAGTCTTCCCTATTACTCTTATCACATCACATTTCAGGACACTTAACTGCCATAATAAACAATATGCAATTCTGGTGAATGTAGGCCTTTTCAATTGCTGTTTTGCATGTTAATTTGGATGTTATCACTCCTGTACATTAGAGACCTGATTTAATTGTCTTTTTCAAACATATGGGCACATCCTTTCTCATGGGAAAAAAAACCTGACCAGCTTGCTACTGAAATCTATTCAAAGTTCAATTTGTAATTGCTTCTGCAGTCAGCCATATCCATTCAGCAACTTAACACAATGCAAAACTCACATAAAAAGAAACAGAATTCCTCGATTAGAACCATGACAGATTATTATTATTATTATTATTATTATTATTATTATTATTATTATTATTATTATTATTAACATTAACATTAACATTAACTTTATTTCTACCCCGCCTTTCTCCCCGGAGGGACTCAAGGCAGCTTACAACAAGGTTAAAACAAATTAAAAACATAATTTAAAAACAGATAAAAGCATATTAACAACATATCATTAAAAAAGTAGTCAGATAAAAAGCAGTCACGTAAAACGAGCATAGAGCAGCAAATCATAAAAGAATCAGGCCTGTAACCAGGTATTTAAAAAGATATTAAAAGATTTTGAAAAGATGCTAAAAAAGGACTAGAACTCAGAAGGCTTGTCTAAACAGAAGGGTCTTCAGGCGTCGCTGAAAAGAGAGGGAGCCATTCTTAAGTCAAGGGGAAGGGAATTCCATAGCGTTGGTGCCACTACTGAGAAGGCCCTATTTTTTGCAGCCGCCCCACGTACCTCCCTAGGCGGCGGCACTTGTGAAAAGGCCTTCTCTGATGACCTAAGAGGACGAGCCGGATTGTACGGGAGTAGGCAATCTCTAAGATACCCTGGCCCAGAGCCCAGAATATCATTTTTGAAGGAGTTTTCCGAAAATCTGCTCTGTCTTTCAATGCCAATGGTACAAATATGGCAACATTATATCTCATACAGTCTCTGCCACTGTCAAAAAAACTTAAATCTTCCTTATTATTGCCCACTATGAAGTTTTCCAAAGTCAGAAGGGAAGTCATCTGTTTCTCATGTCCTGAGAAAGGGAGCTGCTTGGTAGACAGTCAACTTAATTGTCCACTACTTTTCACTGCAGATACCCTCCCCTTATGATTTTGCGTACAGCAACCTTCTAGTAGCTCAGGATACAGTTTTCATGAGCAAAATAGCCACTGTTGTCAGAACAGGAGGTGGCAATGCTCCAAATCCTCACAGCACCCGTCATGCTACTGTGCTGGGTTGCTTGTCATCATTGTCCCTTATTACAAACACTGACTGGCTTGCTAAAGTATAGGACATCAATCTGTGTCCTCATCATCTTCCTTTATTCAAAGTGCTGATTGACTGGCTTGTTCCTTCACCTGCTACTGCTTGCTGATCACAGTTCCCTACTCAAAATGCTGACCAACCAGCTTGTTGGTATGCAGGTACTGCTGCAACTGTACTTCTTTCACCATTCTGTCAAATAGGTTTATGTGAAGCGCAGCAACAACAGGTCACTCTAGTTGGGTTTCTCTTCCTTTTTGAAAACCTGTCATCTCCTGTTTGAAAACCTGTGACAATTTGTGTACAGGTGATCTTTGCTTCAAGAGGAACACACAACAAGTCTTCGTAGCATCCCTAACCATGATGCTTTGCTAACCACCACTCTTTGTGATGGGGAAGGGATAAAAGCATGATTGTTATTACTACAGTTACAGCAATGCTGATAGCATAATTGTGTGATTGTTCTGTATTATTGTACTACTTGTTTATCCTTCCAGCTTTCCTTCCATAGGTCTTTCTCAAGTCTGGTGCTCTTCTATACATCCCAGCCTTAAACTGGTTGGGACTTTTCCATTGGAAAGGAATTCTATCAAAACCTTGCAGCAGCTGGTATATCAGAAGACTATTATAATTTTGAGGAGTTCAGGTGATCTTCAGAATTTCCCTTCCCTGCCAAGCTTCATGAGGCCTGGAGGTGCTGCTTTCATAGTTCGCCTGTCTACCTGCTGATTTAGCAAGGCCTGGGAGCTGCATATCTATAGGTATGGTTTTCTATAAGCATAGAACACTGCCTAGCACAAATTATCGCATTGCATATTTTACACAAGGCCCAGAAAGAGGAGATCTGTCTGTGTGAGAAGGACATCTCTGCAAAAGTTGCCAAGTTTCTAGCAGCTTGTAGCTTCTCTGAGAGTAGGAATATCAGGCTCCAAAATGCCCCTCTGACCCTTTGAATTTCACTGGTGGATGAGGACTGCACAGTCGAGCAGCAGAATCTGCTCCACTGGAGTCTGTTCACTACTGTGTTTTTGGTCAGCTGAAGAGACAATACTATAAGCTTTCTTTCATCTACAGCACAATCCTAATAGGGTCTTATGCTTTAGGAACTAGCATTCTGGCAGCATAAGGTCCTTTACAGCTGTTGCAAAACATGACATGCCATTCAATGTGGCCTGGCTGCTGTTGCAAGCAGGGAGTGGCTGACACATGCCAGCAGTCTGTCCACATCCCCTGACACCAGTAAGCTAGCCCAGGACAGGAGGGAGGTGGGCAGGAGGAGGAATGAGGCAGAGATTGGAGTGGGAAGGAAGGTGGATCAAGGCTGGGAAGGGGGTGGTATTGGCAGTGGTGGCACAGCCGATTTCCTATCTCCATTACTGGCCTTGATCCTCCTTCCCAGGCCCATATAACTGGCACAGGTTTGAGTAGACCCCTTCAGGCATAAGGGCTTACTCCTGGGCAAGGGAACAAGTGTTCCCTTACCTGGAGGAGAAGCTCCCCCACGGGATACAATGTGCACTGTTGGCATGGCGGAGAGTTAAGCAGAACTGGGCTGCTAGTGTATCTTCTGTATACTGCAGCTCTCTTTTGCCCAATGCCTTCTCTGTGTTCCAATAATCTTTACATATATTGTAGCCTGGCTCTTCTTGGTTACCTTCTGAACTTGGGAAAACAGAGTCAGGATGGATTGGCCACTGGAATTCAAAACAAATATGCAGACATTGCTAGACTGCTTCCTTCCTGTTGAAAAGCAGTAGCTAACATCCAAATAACATCAAGTTTCTGTTTTCTAGCTTGGCATAAGTTGAAAGACGGAAAGCCAGAGAAAGAGGGGGAGTTCTGCCTACAGAACATTGTTTGGTTTAGTTAAATGTTAAATGAACACTTTGTTCTTGTTGCCATGCAACAGATTGGGCTACGGGGGCAGAGAGAAAGAGAGAAAAGTGGCCACTGAAAACTTGGATATTATTCTGCAATTTTCCTCAGGAAGAAAGCAGTAAGAGCACTGTTACCTTTTGACTGCACAGGTTTCCCCACATATGTTGTGTCAGGAGTGGGCAGTCGACAGCCGGGAGGCAAACACAAACATACAACTCATTATGTTTTAAAAGAAATAAACTCAAACTACCCATGATTCTTACACCACCCTCATTATTTATGTGCATATACGTTTCACAGCCATGAAATCAAAGCAGAGAAGTCCTGTGAAGCTGAGCATAACAACCCCCTCTTCACAATCTAAAGGTGCATGCCCTGTGCATATTCCTTTGCTGAATGCACGTTTAAAAGCTACGGGGCAGGCAATGCTTTCTTTCTGCTATGGTCAGACATGTTAAAAGCTTTGGAAAGTAACACACGGGATGGTTCACTGGTCTTTGGCTCAGGCTACTATGTACTAACTTAGCACAGTGCAATGTAGCCACTTGTAGATGGTTGGGAATTGACGAAGTCTGAAAGACCAAAGTATAGATACAGCATATAGACCGCACTATCAAGTGTAATGTTAGCTATGTTAACTTATTTTGTTTCTGGTTCAAAACACGTCTGACCATGATCTTCAGCCTGTGTCCCATCAGTGAGAACACCACACCCTTGACAATTTAAAACAACAGCAAAACTGCCTGTAACGTCCTTTGAGTTGTAAACCACAAAACAAATGCACACATATACGTTTATGTGGCCCAAGATCATCACCACATCAACACAATCCATTGTTACCATTTCAGAGACTTGAGTGTTCTTTCTCCATGAAGAAACATAAGAGATTCTTGCCAAGTATCAGGTATGGTTTCCACTTACCTAAAAGAAGGAAAGAACAAAAATGTATTAGGGAACGCATGATCTCATTACAAATACTATTATGTATATTACCTAAATACATTCCTTTTTTTTAAGCTGAATCTAAGGTGTGTGCCCTATTCTTCCCTTTTTGGAGGTTCTCATGCAGAGGCTGAATGGCCACCAGTATTCTCTCTAATCCCCTCCTCCAAGTGCATGGAGCCCTACTTTGGCTCCATGGGGGTGGCTCTGGACTGCTCAGTGATGACATCATCATCATTGCCAAGCTCTGGAGCACTGAGAGGGAAGCTGCACTGAGCTTCCATTAGAGTTTGGCAGCCACTCAGAGAAAACAGTGATGGCCACCTGGTAGGGGCAGTAGGTGCCTGAACTATGAAGGTCACTGAGCACTGACCAGATGACCTCCAAAATTCTTTCAAAGCTAACATTCTATTATGTTAGTCTACTCATAGAAGCATCTGCCAACTCCAAGCAAAGTTTTCCCATATCTCATTGTTAACCTTGCAGCTTTCCAGAATTTAAAAGAATTCCAATACAGATATGATATGTGTTTTACACACACACACACACCTATATAAACAATTGTAGGGTTTTAGAAATGATTTAGAAGTGATATCGATTCTTAAACTGTGATCAGTTATGAACAGCCATAGGAACTCTTTCATTTCTTCCCTTCAGGACTGAAGTAATGTAGAGCAAATTGTACTATATTCTTTCTCTCAGTAAACTATGCCATTCTGTGGAAACAATATTAAATACAGTTATTTCTTTCGTACTATACCACGTACTGTACCTGAATAACTACTTCACCTCTCTCTACTAAATCACTTTAAAAGGAAAAAAAGGCCCAAGAAATTCTACACAACACTGTTATGTTAAAGAAATGTTTTAAAATGAAGAATACCAGAAAGAAACATCTTCAGTGAACCAAATTAGACAGCATTAATGCATTTATTTGATACAGCTATGAAGCTCCCTTGTCAATGGGCAACTTCAATTCATAGTTACAATTTATTCTAATTCATGCCATATTGAAAGTAACTTCCATCCTTAAAACATCATTTCAAGCACCTCTGAGGAACTGTGGCATAAATGTTTAGTTAACAAACAAATTATAGTTTCTCCACTATAGTTTGCAGAAGGAAGCATCTCTAAGGCCCTTCACACAGAATCTTAGCCAGACATTTTGTGATGAGCAGGCCAAGGGGACAGGGAGTCAGTACAGACCAGCCAGACTATAAGTGGTGCTAATCTATTACATTAGGGCAGCAGTTCACAATCTTGGTCAGGGCACCCTTCTTCCATGGTACTGTTGCAGTGGTACCACAGATCTCGCATGGAAGTGCAAGATCTCACAAGAACCATGCGAGATCTCATGAGAATCATGTGAGATCTCACATGATCACAGCTGGCCAAGATAGCATCTAGAACAACCTGTAGAAAGGAGTTCCAGAGATTAATTAGGGAGGGATAGATGAATGGGGGAAAATTAAAACCCACAAGTGGTTGTGACTCTGGAACCAAGAGCTAATAATTATTTCTTCTTTACAACTTTTCCACTCTAATTGAAGTTTTATGTATGTCACACGAGACTTTTTCATGGGGATTGGGCTTATATGGTGTGTCAGAAATAATTCAACAAAGAGCAGTTGCTATCATTTCTAGAATGATATTCTCATTAAGAAAGGTGAACAACTGTGCTGTGCATCAAGCAAATACAGCACATAGCTGGAAGGTTTTCAAGCCTCTAAAGAAAAACAAGAGAAATCAAGCCCACTGTCTTGCTGTGCAAGGTTAATCAACTGCCAGTCACTTTTCTTGGATTGCCATGATACTCCAACCTCCTCCCCCCAACTAAAAAACTCCAAAGGAGTACAGGTAAAAACCTGTAATGTGTAAAATGTGTAATAACCTGATGGGGTAACAAAATGCAAAATGAAAAATCTATCGGCTTCTTGACTTTGCACATATTCATTACAAACACATTTACAGCAGCCTGAACATTTCCCAGTCATCATTCAATTGATCTAGCAGAAATGCCCTCTTTGGGAACCCTTGGTCTAGATCAAAAGCAGCTAGCCAGGACGCCACCATGTTTGATGTGGTTGATCCTAAGGTTATCTTTGGCTTCCACTGAAGATAGTAATCTCACAAGTTTATACAAGAGATCTCTCAGGCTTTACAGGAGGAACCTTGGAGGCAGAGGTTGCAAGTCAGTAAGTCCATTTCAGCTGATGATGCCCTTTCCTTTTCAGGACCTAGGATGGTTTGAGAAAGCAAGGGTCTCCGAGTCTGCCTACAGGAGCGGGGATGTCTATGGCAAGGCAGTATGAAGACAAGGCTCTAGCCTCCAGAGTTGACACTTCACAAGCACACACCTGCACAAAGATAATTTAAGCAAATTGAAATGTTCCTCTAAGAAGAAACCACATCTCCGGATCTGCGGAAAAGGGAATTATTCTTCAGCTGTGATGGATTCTCCAAGCCAGAGAGGAAAGAAAAAAGCTCCTTGCATTCCTTCTATCTCTTGGGAGCCACTGAACAATCCCCCACACTGACTACAGTAATGAGCTCCGGTGGGACCTTCAGTCCTGCCTTTGAAGTATCATGTTTCTGTGAATGCACTTTGAAATTCCTTTCAAATATTGTTTGCTTGCTCATTCCTCTGACTACCTCCCTATTGAGGGGGATGACAGCTGTTAGCATGGCCATCGTGACAGCACAGGAACATGTCAGCTGGGGAAAAAATAAAAAATAAAAACATGACCATTTCCATCAGGAATGCAATATATATCCCAGGACTAGGAACGATGGAGTACTTGCCTAAAGTGACTGGGAACAAGTCTGAAACAGGAGCTAAAGAATGCTTGTTACTGGATTTCTGAAAGCTGCTCAGGAAAACCGGATGTGGGGATCCAACCTATGCAGACTGATTATTTGACTGCTGGTGAACAAATTGTAACAGAGAGAGTTTGAAGTTTTCTGGGTTTTTTTAAAGGGCTGCATAATTCAATTACCATTAATGGGATCTGCAGGAATTGCTATTAAATATTAAAATAGTGGTTATGGGCCTTAAATGGCTAGACTTAGAGGCCTACCGATCTAGGTTCTGTGGGTAGATAACAAGAGATAACAAGCTCCCTGAAGGATTCATAATATGAATGAACAGGTGAGGCAGAGGGTAATGAGTGCATAAAGACAGAAAAGGGCTTGTCCAAGGTCACAGATTATTAATTACTATTGATTTGTATAAAACTTTTGAGATGCTTTACACATTTATTTGATCAGCAACATATTTCATAAAGGGCATCAAAGGTGGAGAGATCAATCCTTTAGAAATCTGATTAATAAGGAACCAGGATTTCAGTTTCCAGACCAGCAGTATAAAAAGAACAGAGAATCTTGTAGCACCTTAAAGACAAACACATCTCCTGAGGTTTTTGTATTCAAGGTTCTAGAGGTGCAACTGATAAAGTTGGCTCTTATCTATGAATGTCCATGCCACCTGCAATGTCAAGTTCATAAGGTGCTACACAATCTCTAGTGTTTTGTTTTTTTTGTTGGAGCAGAATAAGGGACAAAACAGCCATGACATGAGGAATTTTAAAAATTTCAAAGCAGTTACACTTCTGCCAGAGCAGCAACACTCCCCTTTCCACCTGGGTCACTTAGCCAATCTAAACTACCCTCCACAAAACTGCTATAAGACATGCAATAGAAAACAAGGCAGTACAGTACCTATTGTCATGCTTTTCTTGTTTTTTCCACTGTGAATCTAATTGGGGGATTGGCATTGGAGTGGTGGGTTGAACCCTGCTTCCTCTGGCACTACTACTGTTCCTCATCAAAATGGGATTTCTCAGTTTCAGTTTTGAAAACTTGGAAGATGTGATTGGAAATGTTCTGCACTGTGGCTGTTTTGGCCTTAAAATAGCTACTCTTCCAGAATGATCACATATGTTGTCAGGCTAGAATTACTATTTCATAATAATACAAGGATGAGGCTGTGGCTTAGATCAGTACTTGCTTCCTGTGACACTTTTGTCACTATTTTCTGTTTCTCAGGAGACACCCACCTTCTCTGAATATAGTATATATGTGATTAAACCAGAGTTGGTTTGCTATCAGACTATGTTATGGGAAATAAAACAAAAATAGATGATACAACACTGAGATGTGGGTCATTCAACTCTTGCTCTGTTAAAATCAAGAGGATCGTTATAACTGCCTTTCAGATGATCAGGAATATGTTCCATTTTCTTTCACTAGTATTCAGCCTATAAAGGTATACCCTGTATTCCATAGGAAGGTACCCACATGTGAAACCTGATTTTCAATAGCTCCTATGGAAATTGATAGCTAAAAGGTTCCATAATGACTTCAGCATTCGCCAAGTTATAAATAATAATAGGTGTTTAAATTCAAATGTTTATTGCCCCTTTCTAGGCACCCTTTCAGGCTATGACATACTGAACATTTAACAAACACTCCAGATCTGCTAAAGTGTGAAGGTCCCATCTTCTAATCAAGCAGTTAGCTTCTAATTTGACCCAGTCATTTGGGACCGGCAGAAGGACCATGAAGTCTCCATCCAGCTATCTAGAACTAGAGCTATTTCTAGAGTTAGAAATTCACAGACATCTCTGAAGACCTCTCTGACCTTATGAACAAGCTGCAAGTTCTTCGATATCAGGGCAGGTATGGTTTACACTGGGCAGGATTTGCGTACATTATACACTTCAGTTTGTGGTTCAATGATTTCCAGTACACCTCACATACGAATTTAACCACAAGCCTACAGGATCCATGCGCTACAACTGTCAGTGGACTCTCTTGAGTGAATGGTTATAGCCACAAAAAAGACAACAGGGATGTAAGACATTTAAACCATCAGCTCCACTGGATCCCGAGCCCTGCGTTGGGCCACACAGCTCAACACAGGACTCTTCAATTCTGCACCGGCTCAAGAGCCACTACAGAATCAATAGCCCCATTGTGAAGCTACTTCCTTTACTCAGAGGAAGGAGACAAAAGTGAGGAGACGGCGGTGGCTGCCGGTGTACGCTGGATATCGCAGCAGCCATTTTTGGCACCACAGCAGCCCCGCATGCTGGACATCTTAAGATTGGGTTGTTAAACCCTAGCATCTGGGTAGGGTGTTTCTGAGGTGGAAATCCATCTTTTTCACTTTTTGAACTACACTGACTATGCATAAAGAAGGGGAGACAACGTATAATATAGAGACTAGTATGAGTGGATTCTGAAACGCTTTTTATTTTCCACCCTAAGTGGGCAGAATGGAAAGTAATCATTCTTAACAAAAGGGAAAACTAGCACAAGTTCAACAAATGGATTTTTATAAAAATAATAAGACATTCAGCTATTATACAATATGCATCACCATAGCTTCTAAATGCCCAGACCAACCTATGGTCTCTGCTTAACTCTGGCTAAAACGGAAATATGTACAACAAAATATAACATCTGGATTTCTAAAAGTACACAGATACTCTGTTTGGCTAAATTTTGCAAAGCTAAGCAAGAAGCACCAGAAACCGCACTGCTAAACGTGTTCTCCTGAGATTTCCAGCCCAATTTTGCAGACTCAAGAGGATTGGATAAGATTTGAATAATTAAACCAAATTTGTCAGTGCTTCATAGATGAATCAAACCTCCAAACCTTTTAAGGCTCACCCTCACTGCTAATAACCCTCTTTACTAAGCATTAGCATGGCATAAAATGGTTTAATGATTTAAGAGAATGCAAAAATAAAATTTATGCTGTCAAAACTTTTGTAATGGAAAACATTATGGATTTTAATCAGCTAGAGTCTTTCCAATATAAAATATGAAAAAAATTAAATCAATTTCAGCAGTGCTGAGATTGTTTTGTGGCTTTTAGTTGATATATTTTGAAGGGCCAGTGTACGCTAGCAAAATTATCATGAAAAGGAAATGCCTATTCAGAAATATAAAAACATGCTTGCCTGCCATCAATATGGTTTTCTCTCTCCTGGCTAAGAATACAGGGCACGATCCAGCAAATGTGGAAGGCATGCACATCCAAAGTGCCATTGCTTTCAGTAGGAGAGATTTAAGTATATGCTGAACTCTCTTAATGAACTCAACATGTCTTAAAAGTTCTTAACTATGGCTGGTTCATGGCCATTCATTCATTCACATTTCAAATTTATGGATAACATCGAAAGGAAGTTAGTTGTATGTACAAGTTGGTTTTGCTATTATGTGCCAGAAAATGAGACTGAATATTTAGGGCTGAGTCAATTTCCACTGATATTTTTCAATATGAAAAAGTGGGTTTCACCCCCCCCCCCCAAATGTTCTTCAAAAGACACTACCTTCAGTTCTTACTCTTTCAGTCTTTTTGACTACCCGTTTTCACCAGCTGCTTTGATGAGTTTGTTATTTTATCAAAAAGAGTAAAGATCCAGTTAGAGACCACATAGCTGGAATGATAATTTCACAATGCCATTTAACCAATTACATTAGTCTATGACAGTATGAAGCCAAATCAGATTGAGGGCAGTGCTTCTTGCCCTCACTCAGAACGGAATAATGTTCTCACACAATTTTTAATCCCCCTAAGTTTCCATTAGGGTGTTTGTTTCTGGTGAATAAGATACAATTACAGCCTAAGTCTTACTGAAAACAATGGGCTTCTGAGTAAAATAATGCCATTTTTCAAACATCCCAGGGTCCAATCCTATCCAATTTTCCATTGCCGGTGCAGCTGTGCCAATGGGGTTTGCACTGCATCCTGTGGTGGTGGGGGGGGGCAGTCTTGGAAGCTTCCTCAAGGTATGGGAACATTTGTTCCCTTACCATGGGCTTCACTGCGTTGCACCGGTGCTGGAAAGTTGGATAGGATTGGGTACCCAATCTCTGTAACAAGAGGCGCATTTCATAGTAAAAGAGTAAAAAATTTTATTTGCCTATTGCATCAAAAGAAATCATAAAGCTGATCTCACTCCTCTGGATTGTATGAGAGCACCTTATTGGGAAGCAGAACTTGAAGTGAATGTGGAGTTTTCAGTGTGGGCAAAACACCTGAGGAATTCTGAGCAAGGTCAAAAGAGTTTTGATAGGACTACCATCATTTTGACAAAGCTGAAAGTTGATGTAAACTTGGAAGCTTGTGTTAGGCAAAAATCCAAGAAATTTTCAGATAAAAGTTAGGGAAATCCCTGCCCACTTCGCAGTACAGTAGTTATAACTTACATTGCAACACAATAGAAGGAGAAATTGGGTCTTTGACATTGTGCAAGTTTTTGGACAGAGTGGTTAAAAGTTTAGGAACAGGCTGTTTTGACTTCCATACATTCTGACATCCAGACAAACCTCCAAAATAGAATCAGTATGTAACTTGGGGACGGGCAGACCAATTCCAAGCTTCCTGGCACTCACTGGAGCAGCAGCGCCAAAGTGGCTAACGCTCTATCCAGTGAGCACCAGGAAGCCACTGGAATCTCCTTGGGTGAAGCCCCAAGCCCCGCAATGGGGCTTTTCAAGTCTGTGCTGGCTGTTTTGCCTTCACAGACTCGAGAGACTCCATGTTAGGCATTTCAGCAGAGCTCCACTGATCCCACCTTCATCTTCCCTGGTTCCTCCCCCACCCCACCCTCCCCCTCCTCTCCCTGCTTTCTCAGAGGCTGCACTGCTGCTCAGTGGCCTCACTTACCCCTGCAGTGGTGGTGCATCCTCCTCCTGCCGGCACAGGGCCCAGAGCCTGATTGGTGCAAGCCCAGCGCCAGCGCTCTCTACTCACCAGGTGCGGTAAAGGTGCTTTACAGCATGTTTACAGCAGCCAATACTAGGGCTGAGCGCTGGCACTGAGAGTGTTTAGGACTGGGTCCTTGGTGAATTGGGAATGAGTAAATTCTGTTGTTGTATCAGAATTATGTTCCGTTCTGCCCTTTTTCTAACTTAACATGGAAAATTTCTAAAATGAATTCCAGAACAGATTCATCCATCGCCTGCCACAATTTTCATTTTCTTACATTTGTCCTCTTTTCCCTTCTACCTTAGCAATGTGCACAAGTGATCACTGATGATATGAGTCATATATAAGCACACAAGGAGGATGAGCACACAACTGTCCGAGTACGAGTCCATCAAAATTCCCTTTTTGTTGCTTGATCAAAGACCACAAGCACTTGTGCACATTGGTAAGGCAGAGAGAAAAGGCTGAAAATGAGAATTAAAACTTGGGCAAACTGCCCATGTGCAGCAGTCTGTTTGAAGCCTGAAAATGAAAAAAACAAAACCAAATGGCAGACTGCAAAGCCATTGGTGCCATGCAGCAGATAGAACCAGGTAATTCAAACTCTCAAATCCACAGGCAGTTGGATGGGGAGCATTTTGCAAGCATCCTGTTTATAGGCCAGGGAACAGGCAAACTTCGGCAAAAGTAGCAGAGGTACAAGGAAGCAGGTGAAAGCAGTTAAGATAGCTGCTCAAAAGGGAGAACAGAGCATCCTGTCCCTTAATGAATATTTATTGCAGACTGCTGCCTATTACCTCTCAAAGAATTTTATACAGTTCCCATGTCTTTCATCTGTTTCATGTCATGGTTTATCTAATCGTGGAAATTGCACGCGTCAGGTAAACACTGATTTACATGCAAATTACCCCAAGTAAACTCACCTTTAAGCAAAAGAAGGCTTAGAAATAACTTTTTCTCTCATTAATTTGCCATTAAGGGGGAGAAACGCCACACACAACAAATGCAAATAATCAAATTCATTTGTCAATATAAAACAATTGGTGTAAATTTAACTCTGCGACTCTTTGCCTCCCTCTGCTTTCAAGACAGTGCTGCTTACTAAAAGGCAGACACAGTTCTAGCTTAACATGTTTCCGCACACTCTCCCCCTTTCATACAAAGGGTCACATTCTACAGGGTCAAAACACAACTTAGGGCCTTTCCTGGAAACAGAAACAAATATGGTTTTTCAGCACTGTGGCTGACCACAGTTCAGTGGAAGTAGCAAAGTATCTACTTTTTTTGCTGTAGGAAGAGGGTTGATAACCATGATGTGCAGTGGGGGGAACTGTATAGGTTGATATACAACCCAGTGCTGGAGAAGGGCAGTGTATTTGCTCAGAAAAGCAAATAACAGCAGCAACCAAAGATTCCCAAAGTAGTGCGAGATTGCTATGCAAACAGGGCTGCCATTCTGGTATTTCCAAAGACAGTCTATTTTTTAAAAGGATAGCTACTCCTTCACTGCATTTGCACTGCAGGGAAAGCTCAACAATGCCTTAAAATACTATTTTGTAGAAGGTTATTGGGGAGAGGAAAGTTTTGCTCCCTATGAATGACACTATGGGCCCTAGGCAATAGGTACTCACAGTCACATTCCACATAGCCCCATCTCCAAAAGTGACAAACATACTTGGAATGGAGAAACCGCATTTTCCCAATGACAAAATCATGCAAATTGCATATTAGGAGAAAGCAGTTCTCTCCCAGTGGATGAGCTCAGTGGGGCATAGATATCTGATGTCTCATAATAGCTGTAGCAACTCCATTGTGCGAGGCAGTGATTGTCGGGGAAAATCCTCAGAGCCTAATCCACAGGAAGTTCTCCTACACAACTCTTCTGAAACAAACAGCACTGCCAGTGGATTGTGTACTCAGACCTTTTATCATATACTAGAAAGCTACATGGGCTTTGAAGGTGTTTATTCCTCTGCATTTATTTTGTCCTCCCAATTTAATATCTTATGTGACTTTTCTCTATTAGACTTCACAACAGAAAAAAAAGATAGTTTTTGGCCACTCATTTGTTTCTCATTATCTGTGTCTTCCATTTGGCATCTCAGTTAGCTTGAATAACAAGGCAACATTACTGTGGTGTACTTTCAGTTTATAGGTAATAATTGCTCCTGTTGTTGTGACATTCCTGATTAATCCTGTGTTGATGCCCCTCCTTCTCTCCCAAGCGCAAAGGAGGGATAAAAATTCAGTACTTCTCTATCTGTTGCTGATTTGAAGATTAATCAGTTAATTACTGGAGCTCAGAATTTCACATGCTGCACAGTACTTTGGGTTAGTACTAACAATTCCATGCACCTTTAGGAGCTCTTTTCTGTACTCTGTTACCAGGTCATAACTGGGAAATCACATCTGTCTTCTTGGAAGATCTGCAGTTGAGAGTTTTCCTCCTGCGAGGAGGCAACAGGAGTATCCTTCTCTGCTATAGCAGATGAACAAGGGCGGGTAGGCAATAGGGCAACAGAGGAATGGGACACGAACCACAGCGGCTATGTATTTTTCTTTTGCAGTTGTTCTCTTAAATAGACATGATCACTGAATTGCTACCTGGCAGACTTAAGACAGCCATACACACACGGGGGGGGGGCATATCCGTGGATCCCGTATTGCCGGATTCATGAATCTGTGGATCAGGTACGCCCTCCCCCTCAACAGCCAAGGGGAACTCCGCCCCCTTGCCTCCAGAAGGTCCTCTGAGCCCAGCCCAGAGAGCTTACCCAGGCCTCCTCATTTCTTCATGGAGGAAACCAAAAGTGACTCTTTTTCACTGTCAGGCTCATCATTGACCAAAGAAACTGACAACATGAGCACAGTGACATTGAGGATGATACCAAAGCATAGTGATAAAGCACCTGCTGTCCCAGGTTCAGAAAATCTGGCATTGCCAGGTAAGGCTAGGAAAGACCCATGTCTGAAAGCCTGGAGAGCAGCTGCCAGTCACTGTAGATAATACTGAGCTGAGCTCCATGAGATTCAGTCTAAGCCAGTTTCATGTGACAAAGCCTAGAACTCTCAAACAAGTTTTTTTTTTCCCCCAAGCAGGAAAAAAAGCAGAGGAAAGGTTGAGATCACCAAGGAGTAGCAGATTGATTGGAGATCAATTAACTTAGCAACTGAATTGACCAGGAGGCAGGGAAGGGAGAGATGTGCATGGGAGATGGAAAGAAAAGGATGGCATTCATGATGCTAAGTGGTCTGTCATTAGATGGGGGTGCATTTAGCTGAGGGTGCACTGGGGGATCTTTTGAAACATGAAAAAGCCTTCAAAGGTAGAGAAAGACACATGTAACATTTTTACAGCAAGGCGGCCACTCTGGAATCACTTGCATTGCATTCAGTTCAAAACTATCTAGTCATTATCAGGTTAAAGCTCTGAAAAAAAAAACCAGCTCTGTGAGTTTCAAGTTGTGCACAGTACTGACTGGCTGGCTCATGTAAAGTTACCAACCTCCCTTATCCCTGTAACAACTTTGAACCTAAACTTGCACCTTATCCCTGTAACAATTTTGTGTACATGGATAAATATATGACTATACAAAGTAAAGTGTAAAAATAAAGAAGGTGGCAGCTGACATGAAGCAGAGGGGAGGGACAGGGATAATAGCAACATCTGCATTGAGTTTGCCAGTTCATACTTCTGTTATTTTGGTAGTAAGGAGAAGGCTGGCTCACATCACAGCTTGAGAAATCTCTGTGAACTCTGCTTTCCTATTTTGTCTGTCTTCACTAAAAACTAACCAGGAATATTACTACACTTCAAGAAGGCCACTTTTAAGATGCATCAGAACTGTTGAGCCTTTGTTTCCCCCCCCCCTCCTCCTACTGACACTGCTTGTCTTAAGTAAAGCTGTAAGGAAAACGATTCTCTTCAGCCTTCTTTGTGAAACTCGCATCTCAGCTGCAAAATGTTTGACAACCACTTTAAAAAATGAGACCCAGGTTAAAATCAAAGTTAATTGTATGGAAAGCATCGTCTCTGACTTCTAAAGAGCAAATCATTTTGTTTGTTTTTAAAATGCAGTAATCCATCCCATACTGGCATTGCCAAACTTCATTTCAAGCTAATCTCCACTTCTGTATGAAATATCATGATCCCAATCTGATTTGTGTCCTCATCACTAAAACCATTACGTCTGTCCTGTGTTTGTTGGCACAGAGGCCAAGTAACATGGCATCCCATCAAACTCCCAGCTGCAGGCAAATGCGGAGCACTTAGCGCTCTTGTACTGATTCTGCAGGTGGACAGCTAGGAAGTCAGTCTCACATACCCATGAGCACTATGCTACTAGATTCAGAAATCATAAAGAAGTCTGTCTCCTTCAAACTGAGATCTCCGTACAAAAAGAATGGAAGATCGACTTCGTGCATACATGTCACCTGATCACCATAGCCCACACACACATGCCAGTCTTCAGATTGCACTTTGATGGGTATCCCATCCATCAAAGTAGCTAGGAACAGCTGGGGAACCAGAATGGGATTTCCATGTACAGCCTGTTTCTGAATGTTGGCTCCAGGCCACACCATATAAAACAGTGGGAGATCCTTTATAAAAGGTAGAGGTAGTAAGTGGATGGTGGGATTAGTTTAGAGCTATACATTAGAGAAAAGAGTTAACCCTTTCCTTTCTGTAATATTTTTCTTCCTGAAATTTTCAGGAGAGAAGTGACCTGTGGGTCAAGGCTCTGGACAGGAAGGGGACTATGTGGCTATATAGGCAGGAAGCACATAAGGGTGTCTGACAGCAATAATTGGAGGCCCACTCTACAGTACTGTGTTCATACACCCATCAGCCCAGGCTGCTCCTCCCCAGAGGACTGGAGGGATAGTTCATGTCCTTAGTAACTAAATAAACAAATGACTATTTCACTACAGACAGGGAAATCTCACAGAAGACCACATACAGAATCACCATTAATGAGCCAATGGGGTGTGTGTGTGTGGAAGAGATAGAGTTACAGCATTCTTCTGTTTTCATACTTAGAATTAAATGCATACAATTTTATTCAGGGATAATACAAGCAGAGCACAAAAGACATTCCCTCTCTTTCTCCTTGTTTGTCTATGGAAAGCTATATGGAGAATAGCATCTTCACAAAGGTGACCACAGCTTATGTCCTATCTGGTGTTGCTTGATAACCCTTTTTTCATGCAGACAGAGAAAAATGCGTGTATACACATGTATGTGGTGCTGAGTGCTTGCCACAAGATCAGCACCTAAGCCAGTAGCATGGTTTCTGCGACACTGCCATGTGTTAGCTCCAGTGGTGCTGATTTTTATGGGGAACACTGCTGGCAACTCCACCCACAGAAACAGACTGGGAATCTTGGTGCTGCCACCTTGGCGCAGGCTTGCCATTGACCCACAAACTCTCCACTCTGTTCCTTGTTTGTCTCGTGTGCAGCCAAATCCAGACATCCTTAACGTATCTATCCTTTTCTTCTTTGTGTGAGTCCTATTCATATGCATGTGCATTTGTAGGTCTAGGACTCCTGCTCTATTTTTCAACTGTTTTAGTAGAAACTCGAGATTGGCCTCAGGTCTCCTTTCCAGAGAAACTCCCCTAATAATCACTCTCAAACATCTGGGGTGCTCATGATGGGGTTCCCTTTGAGCAGCTGCACTACTTGTTAGGAGGCTTAATCTGGTGAGAGAGAGAGACTGATGGCCCAATCCTACCCTCCTTCCTCAATGATGTAACTAACATTGCATCGGTGGAGGTTGATTTACACCAATGCACACAGTGTTATTTTTCATTTTCATAGTTCCATCTTAAGAATCACATTGATTGGAAGGAAAGGAAGTGCCAATTAACAGTTTTCATTCCGCTGCTATGTAACTCACTGACAGTTCAGAACTGTCAATTACATTCTCCCTTGACTGACCTTCCTCTCTTCCCCCTCACTGCTTGAAAACCTGCCATCCATATATGGAAGAAAAGGATACAGACAGTTATCCTTATCAAATTTTCAGATGACACCAAGCTGGGAAGAATAGCTAACACTGCAGAAGACAGAAGGAGCATGTAGGAGGACTTTGATGCAGTGGAATACTGGACTGAAACAAAATGAAGTTCAACAGACACAAACGCATCAATGCAAGGGAAAAATTCAAAGACACAGGTTTAGAATGGGTGATACCTGGCTTGGCAGTACAAAATGTGTATGCGACCTTGGTGTGGCAATGGATCACAAGGAGACTGAACAGATTTCTGGAGGAAAAATCCATCACAGGTTACAAGCCATGATGGGTATATGCAACTACTAGGTTTCAAAGGCAGCCTACCTCTGAATGCCAGAGTGGCAACAGGATATAGGTATTATGTTGTCTTGAGCACTCCCAGGGGAATCTGGTGGGCCACTGTGAGATACAGGAATCTGGACTAGATGGGCCTTTGGCTAGATCTAGCAGGGCTCTTCTTATGTTATGATTCCTTTTATCCCTTCATGTAAGACATTACTGCCCACCCTGCTCTCTCATAGTGATAATGTTGGATATTTTTGTCTTTTTTATACTAGTATTGGGTGGAAGCTAGGTTTCTCTGAGCTCTTCTTTGGGTGCTTTTTTCAGCTGGCTAGCTTGATCAACATAAAAGGCAGTGACTGACTTCCCCAGTCCCGCACCTGGGGCAAAGGTTTACAATGGTGCAGCCCCGCAAGATGTCACAGCTCCCTCACATGAGAAACCACCCCACCCACTCACCAAAACATTGCAGAGCCTCGTGAAACTCCAAGATGCGTCGTACAAGCATTCTGAGGCTTCCCCGATGTCTTAAACTGTGCTTCCAACAAACCAGAACAGAGAGGCATCCTCGTGATCCTAGAGGGGCGTGGAACTTCACGCTCAGGCATTTGACCCATTGAGTTAATTGCACGTCCACTACTGATCAAAGGATCCTCAACAAAGTTCTCAGTGTTTATCAACAACTTGGTAGTCTTTAGGGCTTTCACTTACCAATCAAGATTGCTAAACTGAAGGAAATGTTCTCTCCAAAGAGACAGTGGTTTTCAAAAGCCATAAATGATAGCCATTGAGCCTCTTAGAGAGATAGGTCATCTCCTCCCCTTAGATGGTAATGATTTTCCCAGGAGCCCTATCAGATTCTTGGAGACTTTGGCCAGGCTGTTTCTGAGTTCAAGACTGATGAGTTTACACTATTAATTCCACCTCCCCATGCTTTCTGTCTCTTTCTGGGGCTTCCCAGGAGTTAGCTGCAGTCACATCTCTGAAACTTGACTCACACCTCCCTTTGAACTAGGGGTGTGCATTAGGTTTGGGATGAATCACACCGAACCACATCAACTCACTTTGGAACCACTTCAGAGAGAACCCTCAACAAAGCAAGTCCCAGATCGAAGCAAGGTCTTCCAGAACAACTTTGGATGGCTAGTTGCTTCATTTGGCTCTTCTCCCCCTTTCTCTCACTGCCTATATCCTTTTCCTCCATATATGGATGGAGGGTTTTCAAGCAATGAAGGGGAAGAGAGGAAGGTCAGTCAAGGGAGAGTGTGACTGACAGTTCTGAACTGTCAGTGAGGCACACAGCAGCAGAATGAAGACTACTAACTGGCGCTTCCTTTCTTTCCAATCATTGTAATTTTTGAGAGGGAACTATGAAAATGAAAAAAAATAAAATAACATATAGATCATGGGCTAACTATACCTCTGCCCTGGGCAAGTTGTCTCTGGTAGTGAATGTTTTCAGGAGCTCTTGATGTGTTCAAATTCAACACATTCCTTCCTGTTCCATTGTCCCTAAATTATCCAACCCTCTCCATCAAAATTACCTTTCATCTTTTGGATAAGATTCTGCAAAGAGCACCTGATTAGCTGATCTCACCCTATGGCAGTCAAGCATCACAACAAGTGGGAAGACACCCAGCAGATCCTGGACCCTTTTCAGTCAGTTCAGCACTCATGATCAGCTGAACATAAGTGGAATGATCCTGACTGAGTAGCAATCTCAGTTCTTCTGCATTCCTTTCAGTTTCACATTGTTTCTGCTAGTATAGTGTTTCTCAAACTGTGGGTCGAGACCCATTTGGTGGGTCTTGACCCAATTTCTGTGGATACTGCAGAGCCTCCAAGGAAAACATGGGTGATGGAAAGATCAGATAACTAATTGCCTCAAGCCCTGATGCTGTTCAAATACCATATAGCCGCTGTTTGCCCTGGAAACAGCTGAACTCCTGCAGTTTGCAAGCTTGAGTAAATATAGGAAGATAAATGTTTGAAAATCTTTTTTCTCATGTGTTTTTCCCCCCAAGTCTGTCAATGAAAGGTAGAGGGGGCAAGGGAAGGCTCACATCACTAAGCCCATCAGACCTTAATGCTATTCATTAGGGCTACTTCATTACAAGAAATGAATCAAGTTTTTTGCAAACAAATGAAATATTACTTGTAATTAAATAGATTTCTTTCTAGATCACTTTTTAAAAAATTCTCATAAAGCTAGATGAATCCTGATACAGTGTCATTTTAAAAAGTGGGTCCCAGTGCTAAAAAGTCTGAGAACCACTGTGCTAGCAGCTAGGAGGGAGAAGCACCAGAAAGAGAGAGAGAGAGAAAGCGTGGGGAGGTGGAATTAATAGTGTAAACTCTCCAATCTTGAACTCAGAAACAGTCTGGCCAAAGTCTCCAAAAATCTGATAGGGCTACTGTTACTGCTCTGGGGGAAAACCACATGGTTCCCAGTTACCTTTCTCAGAAAACCTTGTCATTGCTCTTAGAAAACAGAACAATTAGGACTCACAACCACACACCTTTTTGTCACAGCAGGACTATACAGGGCATAGCATCAATCAACACAACAAATGCATGTCACAAGACACGTCCACCCCTCTGGGCAACTCTTCTGATAGCACACATATTAGATTCCAACAGAGAATGTGAGTCTTTTGGAGTACACAGCAAAATGCCATTAGTCACAGGGAATCCAAGCACAGGCAAGAAAGGGGGAATGTCACGGCTGTGGTGTAATCAGAGGGCCAGGTCTCACAGCTGGAAGACTGCTTTTAACCTTCATCTTTGCCTCTAATAAATATTGATATGATGTCATTTTTAGTGCAAGTGGGGGAAAAAAAAGAACAAAACAATGTTCACAGGCTTTTAACCAATCAGGCTGTGATATGGAAATGAGCTAAGGTGACTTTTCCAATCACTCATCCATTCACTTCTTTGTCAGAATTCTACCAGCCTAAAAGTGGTAGACAGTATTCAAGGCTGTCACATCTGCCGTCAAGCTGGACAACTGCATACTAGAGACCTTAGCCGGTACAATGCCAGTTCCCATGTCTTAAGGAGAATGGCTACAACTGATTTCCCTTCACTTTGTTGTCAGACCCATGAAAGCCTGAATGATAATGTTGATATAAAATTGTGAAATGGAGGTGATAGGGGGAGAGAAATGTTTTAGTCCACAGTTGACCTCCATATAATGCCTTAATACTGTGCAGCCTGGTGCTGGAGGGCTTATAGGTAGCCATGGTAAATGTGTAATTATGCCAATATATGGATAAAGCCATGAGCCAAATCTATGGGCACAGCAAATTAAAACTCATACCAAGATCCAGTAGAATCAGGTCCCTAGGGGTTGAGGAATCCCCCATGGAATCCCCCACTCACCTCCACCCAGCATTTAAAAAGGAATTAAGAATAAACAGCCAGTATTATAATAATATTGTACAAATCAATGGTAAGGCCGCACCTGGAGTACTGCATCCAGTTCTGGTTGCCACAAGTCAAAAAGGATATAGTGGAACTGGAGAAGGTGAAGAAGAGAGTGACCAAAATGATTCCTGGCTGTGGCACCTCCCTTATGAGGAAAGACTACAGCATTTGGAAATCATTACTCTGGAAAAAAGGCGCCTGAGAGGTGATATGATTAAGACGTACAAAATTATGTAGAGGATGGATACAATGGATAGAGGAATGTTTGTTTCCTTGTCACACCAGACCAGAACCAGGGGTTATCCACTAAAACTGAATTTCAGAAGAGTTAGAACAAACAAAAGAAAATATTTCTTTAATCTGCGTGCAATTAATCTTTGGAAGTCCTTGCCACAGAAAGTGGTGATGGCATCTGGCCTAGTTGCCTTTAAAAGCAATTGGATAGATTTCTGGAGGAAAAGTCAATCACAGGTTACAAGCCATAATGGGTATGTGCAACTTTTTAGAAATAGGCTATGCCAGAATACTAGGTGCAAGGGAGTGGAAACAAGATGCATGTGTCTTGTGTGCTTCCTGCAGCATCTGGTGAGCCACTGTGAGATACAGGAAGCTAGACTAGATGGGCCTTTGGCCTGATCCAGCGGGGCTCTTTTTTTGTTCTTATGTTCTAGATGTGATGTTTGAACTTGGAATGGCAGTCAAATCCTTACGTTTAATTGATTTATTCATCCATGTAGATTGATTTTATTTTGTAAATTAAATGTTCACATTAAAAAGTTCATAGAAGCCCGTTTCAAGAGGGTGGCTCAGAGTGCACATGGAGTTAGAGGGTGGCAGGCTCCACCTCTGTGTATTCTGCCCAATGCAGGAGAAGCACAACCCAAAATGCCTCTCAATACCTCTTGGATCTGTTGCTGCCTCTGCACACAAACACACAAAAGCCCCTGACCTTGTTCCTGGTGCTGTTTCTTTAAACGGACAAGTGCAGGGCTTCTGGTTTGATTTCAAAGAGCTCATATGTTTGCGTGATCCCTATAAATCAAACAGGAACTCCAGCACTTATGTGGTTGAAGAAAACACAGGTAAAGATTACATACAGCAAGACCTCCACTTAATTACTCCAAACTGTGGGCCTGCTATATACAGTCCTACAGCCAGGGCGACCAGATACAGTGGAGGACAGAGTGCCTATACCTTTAAGAACTATATAGAACAGGGGTCTCTAAACTTTTTGGCCAAAGGGCCGCATCAAATAGCAGGTACAGTGTCTAGGGTTGGGAAAAAATTAAATAATAAAATTTAAGTAAATACATTAGAGATGGAACTTAGATGAATGAATAAATGAATGGGCTCAAATGCCCAGGATTTCTCCAAGCACCAACACAGCCCAAGAAATAAAGCACACACTTAAATAGCCCCCATTCCCCCACCCCAGAAGTACAACTCCAGTTGTGTTTGGTCAATTTAGCCAGAGGTTCTCAGGGGATCAGAGGCTGGCCATGGGCTGGATAGAGGCTGGCCATGGGCTGCATTTGGCCCCCAGACCAGGGTTTGGCTGGTGCAGCTTTTTAAACTCTTCCATGATGAGCTGCACCTGCCAAAATTCCCTCTTCTATACTATGGTTAAAGGTATAGGCACTCTGTCCTCCACTGCATCTGGTCACCCTACCTACAGCCTGATACCAACCATGATGACTCAGAAATAAGCTCCATTGATTTCAACACAACCTGCCATGCAAGGAAATGTGTTTAAAGGCTGTAGCCATGCAGCACAATATTAAACATGTCAATGGAAGTTCTGTTGGATTTACTCCCTGGTAAGTGTGCATAGGATTACAGCTTTCGACATCTCTAGCATCTTTTGTGATAGAGTATGTAGCTCTTACCCATCTGAAGATTTTGCCAACGCCCACTCCTCTGCTTAGAACAACAGCACGATGCCCTGACAACTAATCAATTCACATTACAATCTTCAAAAGGATTACTGTATCTGCAGAGCAGCAGAGAGATCAGTGCAGGCACGTTCTTGCAAATACTCATTGGACTTGCAGAGCTTGGCTGCACTTGGGATCAAATCAGGTTTCACTTAACCAGAGGCCGGAGCACTTGTGATTTGCATGAGTAATTAGAACAGATTAATAGAATGACTTGCTTAATTAAGTTTATCTCAAAAGGTGCCTCTGGAAGGCTCATGAGTCTGAAAATCCAAAAGCAATTTCCCCTCAATATCTTCTTTGGTTGAGACTGGGGGTGGTGCTTTTTGCTGTTATTGTTTTGCCTCCCCCCAGCCTGGATAGGTAGATATGCATGCATGTCTGCTATCACAGCTATGTCTTAATACAGTATAACCATAAATATGGCTTATTTGAACCATATAATATGTGTCCGTCGGTGTCACCAAACTGCCCTACACAGAATAGATCAGGCATCTTCAATGACCTTCAGGAAAGGGGAACTAGTTGTGATCTCAAATGCAAAAACGCCGTACGGTAAAAGTAACTCTGAAGGTGGGGGAAGAGACAAACTAAATAGGTACGATATGACTGTATTTATCAGTCTTTTTCTTATAGTCCAATCTTATTGGACTCTTCTGCTGGCAAGAGCGTTTCACCAGTGGATACTGCCTAATGGCAGTCACAAGATGGCCTCAGAGAACGTGCAAAGCCTTATCCTGTCAGAGCACCAGTGCAGAGGCTGCAGCAGCCTCACATGCGGTGACAGCACTAGACAGGTCAGCTGACAAAGGTAAATCAGTGGGGGAGGTGGGACTGTGCAAGGGAGGACAGATCGAGGGTGATCAGGTCTGGGAAGGGAGTGGATCAGGCACCAGTGGCAGTAGCCAAATCCAAACCTCCTTCCCAAAACTGATTCTGTGGCCTGAGTCCATGTGGACCTGCGCCAGTGATTTTACTGGTGCAGGTCTGAGTAGACCTCTCCACACTGAGAAGGCTTACCCAGAGGAGAACTCCAGGACTGCCAATCGCCAAGATGCATCTTAAGCCATTTTGCTTTGATTGGGGGGGGGGGGGCATGGAAGCATAGGATTGAGCTGTCAATCTAGGCCAGGGGTGCCCAAACCCCAGCCCTGGGGCCACTTGCGGCCGTCGAGGACTCCCAATGCGGCCCTCAGGGAGCCCCCAGTCTCCAATGAGCCTCTGGCCCTCCGGAGATTAATTGGAGCCCGCACTGGCCTGACACAACTGCTCTCAGCATGAGGGCAACTGTTTGACCTCTCGAATGAGCTGTGGGATGAGGGCTTCCTCCACTGCTTGCTGTTTCACATCTGTGACACAGCAGTGGCAGTGAAGGAAAGGCTGGCCTTGCTTTGTGCAAGGCCTTTTATAGGCCTTGAGCTATTGCAAGACCTTCATTCAATCATACAAGTTCATCTTTAATATATTCATTTATGTAAACTTAAGTAAATTTATTCAATTTTTAAATGTAAATTAATTCTTCCCCCCCCCCCCGTCCCTGTCACAGTGTCAGAGAGATGATGTGGCCCTCCTGCCAAAAACTTTGGACACCCCTGATCTAGGCAGTTGATGAGGAGGATTTTGAGCTTTCTTTTCTGAGTCTAATGCAAGGGCAGTGCTACCCAGAATGCCACCTGATGCCATCTCAGGTGTGCCACCTCTGTGCTAAAAAAGAAACAAACCACCCCCAAACCTTTACAGTGCATGTGGACAAAAGTAAGGAAGGGAATGATCTGTTTCATGCTTTAGCGAATGCAATACAGAGCATTGTGTCTTGCACTGGTAGCAGGTTGGAGGGAGGCAGCAGTGGCAGACTTGGGGTGAAAGGCGCACTGATTAGTTCAATCCTACCCAACTTTGCAGTGCTAATGCAGCTGCAATGCAACACTCCCTTACCTTGAGGAGGGCTCCATGACTGACCCCCCCCCCACTGCAGGATGCAGCACATGCCCCATTGGCAAGGCTGCATTGGCACTAGAAAGTTAGATAGGATTGGGCCCTGAATCCATTGCCCTCTCAGACCCCTTGTAATCTACCACAGATGCATCCTGCATCTGGGCTCTTGGATGGGCTCTTGGATGGGCCAGGAGTGGTCTACCTGGTTTTGGGGACAAGGGGGCATAGCTCAATTGCAGAGCACATTCTTTCCAAGCAGAATATCTTAGGCTCAATCCACAGCATCATCAGGTAGGGCAGAGATAAATTGCTGTGTCAGGTCAGCAGGGGAGGTTAGCCCTTGCTTTCCCAATAGCAGAATGGCTCAGGAGCGTAGGGAGATAGCAAAAGAAGCAGGCAATCCCAAACAGAGCTAAAGAAGCAGACACAGGCTTGTTTGTTTGTTACAGAAGCAGGTATTGGTAAAAAGAGCAGGCAGAAGAGTAGTCAGTCAAACGGTCTAGAAGTCAGGGATACAGCAGGTCACAGTTACGAGAAGGCAGTCCAAAATCAGTACACAAACCATAAGAACATAAGAACATATAAGAACATAAGAACAGCTCCACTGGATCAGGCCATAGGCCCATCTAGTCCAGCTTCCTGTATCTCACAGCGGCCCACCAAATGCCCCAGGGAGTACACTAGATAACAAGAGACCTGCATCCTGGTGCCCTCCTTGCACTGGCATTCTGACATAACCCATTTTTAAAATCAGGAGGTTGCACATACGCATCATGGCTTGTAACCTGTAATGGATTTTTCCTCCAGAGACTTGTCCAATCCCCCTTTAAAGGCATCCAGGCCAGATGCCGTCACCACATCCTGCGGCAAGGAGTTCCACAGACCAACCACATGCTGAGTAAAGAAATATTTTCTTTTGTCTGTCCTAATCCTCCCAACACTCAATTTTAGTGGATGTCCCCTGGTTCTGGTGTTATGTGAGAGTGTAAAGAGCATCTCTCTAGCCACTTGGTTGGCAACCTTCAGTCTCGAAAGACTATGGTATAAGCCTACAGCACCCAGTATTCCCAGGAGGTCTCCCATCCAAGTACTAACCAGGCCTGACCCTGCTTAGCTTCCAAGATCAGACAAGATTGGGCATGTGCAGGGTAACAGTTGTATGTCTCAATCATGTCCCCCCTCAGGCGCCTCTTTTCTAGGCTGAAGAGACCCAAACACCATAGCCTTTCCTCATAAGGAAGGTGCCCCAGCCCCATAATCATCTTAGTCGCTCTCTTTTGCACCTTTTCCATTTCCACTATGTCCTTTTTGAGATGCGGCGACCAGAACTGGACACAATACTCCAGGTGTGGCCTTACCATAGATTTATACAACGGCATTATAATATTAGCCTTTTTGTTCTCAATACCTTTTCTAATGATCCCAAGCATAGAATTGGCCTTCTTCACTGCCGCCGCACATTGGGTCGACACCTTCATTGACCTGTCCACCACCACCCCAAGATCTCTCTCCTGATCTATCACAGACAGCTCAGAACCCATCAGCCTATATCTAAAGTTTTGATTTTTTGCCCCAATGTGCATGACTTTACACTTACTGACATTGAAGCGCATCTGCCATTTTGCTGCCCATTCTGCCAGTCTGGAGAGATCCTTCTGGAGCTCCTCACAATCACTTCTGGTCTTCACCACTCGGAAAAGTTTGGTGTCGTCTGCAAACTTAGCCACCTCACTGCTCTCCCCTGTCTCCAGGTCATTTATGAAGAGGTTGAAAAGCACCGGTCCCAGGACAGATCCTTGGGGCACACCGCTTTTCACCTCTCTCCATTGTGAAAATTGCCCATTGACACCCACTCTCTGTTTCCTGGCCTCCAAACAGTTCTCAATCCATGAGAGGACCTGTCCTCTAATTCCCTGACTGTGGAGTCTTTTTAATAGCCTTTGGTGAGGGACCATGTCGAACGCCATCTGAAAGTCCAGATATATACTGTCTACGGGTTCTCCCGCATCCACATGCCTGTTGACCTTTTCAAAGAATTTTATAAGGTTCGTGAGGCAAGACTTACCCTTACAGAAGCCATGCTGATTCTCCCTCAGCAAGGCCTGTTCGTCTATGTGTTAACCAGCAGCACAGCATGCAGAAACTCCACCACAACAACCCACACCTTAATGTCTGTGCTTGCCCCATATATACCGGGGCCAGCCAATCAGAGTAGCGTGACCTCATAGTCACAAGACAGTCTTGTGACCCACTCTGATTGGCTGTCCAGTGGTGCATTGCACCACTCCACCATAGCCTACATGACTCTGCACACATCTTCCCAGAATCACGTGACTCCCACCTGCAACAGGTGCAGCTGATTGCATCAGCAGTGCTGCCTTGCTGATTGCTTCACACCAGGCCCAGATATCAGGACCTCCTGCCACATCCTGGCTAATAACAATCTCAAGCCTGGGATGCCAAAAACCTGACATGCTGTCGGAAACCCTGAAGAATAATTAACAATACAGTCCTAGATGGACCAATGGTCTGAACTCAGTCTAAGGCAGATTTCTACGACTTACAAGCTTACTGAAGCATAAATGTTCTGGAGAAAACTAGGCTAGGAGCCTTCTGGGTTGCACCTAGCTTCTGAATGGAGGAAAATTTTGTATAGAACAATTTTCAATCAGATAAGCTACATTCTGCATCTGTATTCTGAAATGGTAGAGCCCAGATGCTGGTTTACCAATTCAGCGAGCACTAGCCTGTAAACAAAAAATGACAGACAGCCCTGTGGGCTATGGATAGGTTCACACTTTCCTTGCAACTGCTTTTTCATACTTTTTATAGAGTACTTGTTAAGTCTTTATTAAACTCACCACAGCCAATCATCACGATATTATACCGGGGGGGGGGGATTCCTACATGTATGGTGGGAAAATGAGATGCATGAGTTTGCTGCTTACTTTGAAAGAGCCATACAGTAAGTCATTCTTACAGTGCACCCAGCACTGAGAAGGGCACATCAAGACCACTGAGCACAAGACAGCGGCTAAATATTGACAGGCTTCTGGAGAGAAAGAGGATCATCCTCTGATGAATTAAAATGAAGTGGCAAGAAAAGTAGGAGAGATGAAAAGGATGGGGGGAGTCACCCAGATCAATCAAGCAAACAGGCAGCTGGGAGAGGCACTTATTGACCTTGCTGTTAAAGAATCCCTTCTGAGCCAAGATTACCCAGAAGCCACAGCTTCATGTCTCCATGAGCGACCCCTTTTTGGATAACCAGGACTGGCTGTGACAGTATAAGAAGAAAGAAAACACGATTTTTCTTTGCAGTGGTTTTCCTTTGCCCTTCTATTCCCCCACTACTCCCACCCACAAAATGCCAGGAAAAAAACACACACTTTGGTTAAACAGCCAGAGGAGGGGGAATAAACATACCTCAATACACCCACTTAAAGAAGAATGTTTCATGTATAGAAAGCTACAGGAATAATTAGAGACTTGGAAGTTTTCAGCCCTCGCACTCAATGCTAGGTGATGATTTTCTCTCAATCCCACAGGCAAGATTTGACCTACCTTACAGAGTTGTCAGGAAAAATGAAATGCGCCATCACAGTGCAATGCCTTTGCCATCATGTCTTTATTTCATTCCCTTCAGATTCCAATAAAGCCCCCTCACATCCTCCTCACCCACTCAAGTCTGCTCATGCTCTCGTCCTAAGATAGGAAGATGACGGTTTCCCTTCCAGGCCTATAATTCCAGGATGGATTGAGTAAAAGGGGGCAAAGATGGGCAGGGAATGAATAAGTGGAATGCAGAACCCATTCTCATTCATGCCTTCTTCTACCTTTTTAAGAGATCTGTAAGCAAATTTAAGCCTGCTCCAGATTTAGGGCAACAGTTTGCTCAATCTTGAGCTGTCAAACTGCATAAGAATCTACAGGAGGTTTGGCATCTTGACCTCTAGGTGCCTTTATTACTCCACATGAGTAATTTACAAAATATAAGAATAATGAGAATCATTACAGCAGCAGATGCAAAGCTTTTAAAAAAAATGATTGGTGAAGAAAAGAGTTCCTCCCTCTTCGCATCTGGAATCTCTTTGCATTTGAACAGCTCTTTTTATTCCTCAGCCTGAAGTGCTTCACTGAGGGGGGATAAATTCCTTTATTCTCTGTTATCTCATGGCGTCAGGTGGGCGAGCTTGGGAATTTTAGTTAAAAACCGAGAAATTGTCAGACCAGATCACATGAAGAAGCCCTTCAAACCTTTCCCCCAATGTCACATTTCCGGAAACATTCTTGCGGCTCATTTTGCCTATTCAGGCACCATTTCGACAGAAACTGAGGATAGCTGCGCCGAAGACCTTTCAGCGTGGAACTGGGTCAATGCTGGAAATTCCTGGTGCATATGACTAACACAAAGGGAGTTGGCATCATCTTGGATTCATCAGTAGCCCAAATCAGCATGAGCACCGACACAGGTGGTAATGTAAGAAACTTGCATTAAGGCAGCTAGCATGCCTTTATTGGCATGCTAGCAATGATTGCCAGGCTAACCCCCCTATCAGCCAGCAGCAGGGCTTTGCTGCCAGCTGATTGGCTGGCTGGCATTAGGGGGCAGGACGACTGAGCCCGATCTAGCGCGCTATCCTTGCTATCACTGTCAGGGCTGGTCAGGCAATGCCTTGTGGTGCCTGTGAAAGTGTTCCAAATGTTGCCTCTACCTTACTTGGTGATGTGCCAGCCTCTTCTCCTCCCAGTGCCGAGACTGGAAAAGGAAGAATGGGAAAATGATGGGACAGGCAGAGCAGCAGAGAGAAGTGGAGGCAAATGGATGGAGGTCCACAATCACTCTGCTACCTGAGGCAACCACTTCCGTCAACCTCAAGGATGGGCCAGCCTTGATTACAGTTTTTTATTTAGGACCTGAATATGTTTGGAGCAGTACAATCTAGGTCAGATGAGAGCCATGAGTGTGCAGTGGTTCTGGAGTTGGCCTTAGACGTGAAAGGTTTGGGTTCAAATCCCCACTCAGGCATGAAGTTTCTTGGGTGACCTTGGACCAGCCACAATCTCACTGTCTCACCCACCTCACAGGGTTTTTGTGAGGGCAAAAGGAGGGAAGGAAACATGTACGCAACCCTGAACTCTTTGGAGGTATAAAAATGTTAAAAATAAGTAAGGTTATCTAGTGCTAAATCAAATGAGCAAGATATAGTAGAAAAAAAGACCAGAAAAGAATGTGAGGATTCCCCCCAAGCCACAACTGTATTTCCTAATTTCCTTTGTGTAATCTGGCTTGGAGTCCTCTCTCTACCTGAGTTCTAGTTTCACTAGGAGAAATTCAGACTTAAATTTTAGAGTTACAGTGGCCATCCATGAACTTACCAAGCCCATGGAGGCCTATGAAGGCGGCCAACCAGATGCGGACTGCAGGTCTTCCCACAGGGAAGCATGCTAGTTGGAAGGGCTGGGGAGGCCAAGCATGCATTCCCAAGCACTCCTCGACATGGCTTTCACTTTCACTCTGGGCACAGCTTCCTTGCAGGTGGTGAGGTTACCACCTGCAACCTCCACAATACTGCCGCCCCCACCCTCCATGGCAGCTGACTAGGAAGAGTTCCTGTTGCTAACATGGAGAGAAGAGAGCAGGTGGAATAGGACTGAGGAAGAAGGGAAACTGTGGGAGGGGATTGTCCAGATGTTCGCAGAGCAAAGAAAGGCAGAGCTAGAATTTGGAGAGGTCAGCTAAGGACTTCAAAAGGAGGCTGGGTGCCGGTGTTGAGACTGGATGTTGGAGAGCAGCTAAGAGAACTGGGTCACATGACCTTGTTGGGTTGACTCACTAACAGGCCAACAGGCTGCTGCTGATCAGGGGAGGATCAAGGGTAGAGCCACACCCTCCCTGCCATAAGGACTCTTGAGGCTCCTCCAGTGGCTCCTTGCTCCAGAGAACAGCCCTCCACTGCACCCCGACAACTTAAGGAGTACCTACACTAGCAATGGAGATATCTGGCCTGGAGTCCTAGTGCTCCCTACTCTCCTTTTTTGTGTCACAGCAGGTTAGGCAGGGGCCCAAATATGGCATGCTCAGTTTGTCACAGCTTTCAATTCCTTCAGTTGGTTTGCATCTCCCCCACTGCCACATAAGTGATGTGCACCTGGACCTGAACAATAAAATGCACAAAATCAGTCATGATGTGGTACATAGCATTATTGCATCAATGCATGTTTTGGTGCAATGCTTTTAATGATGTTTACATGCCATCTGGTAAGCACCACATAAAATAAAATCTACAGACAGACAATCACACCAAGGCTGCATTTTTCCCCCCACTGTTTCATCAATGCACATATTCATTTGCTAGTGTGTGAGGCATAAATGGGCTGAAGAGACTGAAAGCTGTAGCAAACTGCGCCCACACAGGGACAATTACAAAAATTTAGAAATAAAAAGAACTATGGAGAATTCTTTACCCGAGTTCCACTTTAGAAACAGGACCAGGCAATTTGGAAGTAAAGTCTTTGGAGAAATTCAGATGAGGAGAATTTGGAATCATCCCTATGGCCAATAACTGAAAAAGAAGTTCTGAGTATAGACCCAATGATGATCAAATGAGGCCACGGTGACCAAAGAATGAAGAGTCTGTTCTTGAAGAATATCTTCTGAGCCAAGATAATCCAGAAGCCACAGCTTCATGTCTCCATAAAAGACTCCCTTTGGAAAATCAGGGCTGTGACATTAGACAAAGGGAATGCAATTTGTGTGTGTGTTGCCCCTTCCCCTCCCCCCACAAACACCCATGTGTCCGAAAGAAAAATAGGGAGTGCTTAAATGAAGGAACTGGTTTGACAAATAGAGTGTGGGATATGGGAGTAATGGGATGTCAAGAGGGCCGGCTTGGAGATAAGCTTGTTGGGAACAGTGAAACAGTAGAGGAATGAAGCAAAAGAAGAGTGGGAGGAAGTGCCTCATCACATCACTTTGCTGCTTTACTCTGCCACAGGCAGCTTCATGTTCAATTTGATATCAGGGAACTCGGGCTCGGCTTTCTGTGTTTGAAGGTTAGTTAGTAGTGATAATAATCCTTCCTTCCCTCACAGGTTTGCTGTGTGCGCAAATACGGTGAAGGTGGCAGAAGGAACAAGATAATGAGGCCCTAGCAAGTAGCAAGAGACAAACATTTCCCAAGAGGTTCCTGCGATACAACGCTGCCAGGCTGTTTTACTTCTAAAGACCCGCATTGAAAGTTTGGTTTCGGTAGGAAATGTCTGGTCCATGGTCGCCTCATTACACGGGGGTGGTCGCTGGGGAGATCAAGAGGTGCTGCTCTGGAGCAGGAGAAGTGTGCTGGGCAAACCGGAGTGAACCTGGAAAGAGGTCTACGGGTCAAGACCGGGTTGTGCTCTCCAGCTGGAAAGTGGAGATATTTGACAAAGAAAAGGCTAGGCAGCTACGTTGAAAATATTCAGACTGAGCAAGCTGCAGAATTGCCCTTCTCTTGGCCTTTTGTTATTTACCAAGGAAGGGGAAAGTCCAGAATCTGAAAAAAGAAAAAGTAACTGAAATTTTAAAGGGGGAAAGGCTAAAATGTGGAAATTCCAGGTCACAGTTATAACACAGAGAGCGCCCTCACACTGAACACTAAATTGTTATTCAATTAGTCATTTGTGCTTGTTCTTTAGTCACATTGTGATAAAGGCAAGGTAAAACTACTGATCCACTACTGAAATGCCTGAATAAGCTGAAATGCACAGCAAGAACGTTTGAGGCAGTATGATTGGTCTGACATTGGGGGAAAGGAAATGAAGAATATGGTCAGTTGCCATTCCTACAGTGGAAATTTGTGATCATTGGGGTGGGAAAGACAAATGTGTTGCGTGGGAGGGGAGGGGAGGCTGATTCACAGGACCTCCAAGTACACATTAGTTACTTATGATTAGAGATGTTGTCAACGTTCATTATTACCCTGGTTGGAAAACAGGAGACTCACCCAGCTGTACAGAGCTTTGTGCGGCATTCCCAGGCACTACAAAAGGCTTCTATGGCCTTCAGAGGGCTGTAAAACAGTATTTTCAGTTTTGTCAAGAACAGGAAGTGCTGTTTAGCGGTGCTCCAGAGGCTGCAGAAGGCTTCCAGAGCACCTGAGGTCACAGCACAGAGCCTCCCTGGCCCAGGAACAGCCTTGGAGGGCAGGTGGAGGCAGCAGTGCCACCCCCACAGGTGTAGCGCCTGGGGCTTTTGCCCCCCTGACCCATCCAGAACTGCCACTGCAGCTCATACTTCTCAGATGCACCACAAACTGAGTAACATTTCCCCAATGAATTCTTCTCTACCTTGGAACGTAAAATGGGATTCTATACATGCACAATCAGTTTTCAATTGCCCTTCAGTTCATCTATTTTTTTTTAATCTAATCACTGGACTCTTATCACAGCTCAGAGAGAAATGTGTGAAGGCCCCCAAAGGTTGATTTTTATGGCTCCAGGGAACTCCGTTGTCCTGAGTTACTGTACTACTGTGATGAGCTGGGAAATAACTCTTGAAAAACAAAGGAGTTATCATTGCAAAAAGTTCATTGATACCAAGACAATATTTAGACAATCTAGCCTAAGGGACTTCATGTCTTGAAAGGAATCCATGCACCAGCATGTAACTACCTGTAGCTACCCAGCTGGCTCTGCCACAACAGGCCAAATTGGGCTGCCATGAACAGTACCCCCAATCCAGCTTTTGGTGAATTCGAATAGCATGTAAACACCCCTGTTCTCTATGCAGGATATGCCATTATGTGTCATTTTTGGCAGAACTGGGCAGGTATCTGAGACACACAGATTTCAAAGCAGATGCTACATGTCTAATGGCTGTATAAATTGTGATTTGGGGCCAGGTAGAATTGTGGAATAAAAAAACAAGAATTTACAATAATCCTATAGTCTTCGCAGGAGAATAAAAAGGATTTGGAAGAAGTCTAGACAAAACAGCGAGAAGAGTAAGGAAAAAATGAGAAGCAATGATTGCAGACAGTAATCATGCCATTTTGAAGGAGGAAGTGCAGGGCTGTCACTATCAGGGATTGGAATTAAGAGGGGGGTCACATTTCTAGTGCCAAAAGTTAGCAAGGTCCTTGATTTTCTTTCAAGAGCACTTAGGACAAGAATGAATCCTGCTTATAGGAGGAGGGAGTCTGGGCTAGGAGTGGGGGCATTCACAATAGAGTAATGGAAGATGTCTAGGAACGGAGGGAGGAACTCAAGAGGCAGGCAGCCATGGAGCCAGTGAAAGACGTGAATGCAAATGATATTGAAAAGGAGGAGAAGGCAGCAGAGGACTCCGAAGGGTGGCAAGATCTAGACTTGCAAATTATAGGGCACTAAATTTGCCTATTATGCCAAATGTAATTTGCATATATTTTCATCTACAGAGCATTTGTTCAAGCTGATCATTTTGCTAGTCTGTTCGAAAAAGTTTAGCAACACTTTTATTTTTCCTATTAAAAGTAGTAAAAAAGAAACAGCGTTAACAAACTGACGCATCAAACCAGTGTTTCTCAAACTGTGGGTCGCAAGCCAACTTCAGGTGGATCCCCATTCATTTCCATGTGTATTTTATTTTTTAATATATTAGACTTGATGCTACTATGGTATGCGACTGCATTTGGGGAAATGTTATAGATCTGTACTTTTAACAGGCGACTACGTATATGCTTTTAACAATGACAGTCAATGGGGCTTACTCCCCGATAAGGGTGGATGGATTGCAGCCTTTAATTTTTTTAAAAAACAGATCATCAACTGCTTGGGAGGGTTAGGAGGGTTCCTCGTTATTTTAAATAATTTTTAACTTATTATAAACTTTTAATTTACTTAAATGATTTGATTTTGTCGTATGTGGGATGTTAAAAATTTTCCTGCTTGATGATGTCACTTCCAGCCATGACATCACTTCCTGTGGGTCCCAACAGATTTTCACTCTAAAAAGTTGGTCCTGGTGGTAAAAAGTTTGAGAATTACTGAATTATTTGGATGAAATGCAGACCTTCCACTCCCCTGTTTTGATAGACAGGTGAATATAAATATTACATATTAAAAAAATTAAAATAAAGTACTTTGTTTAAGGAACACCACACTCACATTTCATGCAACTGTTAACCTATCGCTCACTCCTAAGGGCTTCAAGCACCAGCACAGCAGCCACTGCATTAGTGCTAGCTGTCACCTGACAGCCCTCTCGCTGCCTCCATTATGTTCTCCCCACCACCGCTGCGCCACCTTGCACTGTACTAACCAGTGCTAGTGGCCACAGCTAGAAATTCAGCACTGGTGGGATGGTGCAGGCCTTCCTGTGGGGGCTGCCTACTGAGTCGTTCCAAACAAACTTTATGGCACGCTTGGAACAACTCGGTAGGCAGCATTTGCAGGAAGGCCTGCACCATCCCCCAATGCTGAATTTGGAGCTGTGGCCACCAGCACTGTCAAGTACAGTGCAAAGTGGTGCAGAGGTGGGGGAGGACATAATGGAGGCAGTGAGGGTTTTCAGGGTGGGGTGGGGGCGGTTCAGGCCCCATAGGGAGTGGGGTTGAAAAAGGAGGCCTCTGCCATATCCTAACCCCCTTTCCAGGCCTGATAGCCCTATATGGGGCTTTTGGGACTTGTGCCAGTGATTTTTCTTGCACCAATCCAAGTAGCCACATTGAGCAGGCTGCAACTTGACAAAGGTAAGGACGAAATCCTTTACCCCAAGGAGACCTCCAGCATGTTCAATTCCAGCACTGGATACAGTGTGGGCCGTGTAGCCCCACTGTGCCAGCACTGGATAGGTTTGGGCTATCAGTGTCTGACAGGTGGTTATTGTTTAAAATGGGAGCGTCAAATAGATGCCACAAAATAACTGGCATTTCACAGTGATAGTCTTGAGAAAATTACAGGGAGCCAAGTCCAATTATAATCAGTGGGACCCATCTTATTTACACAGTAATTTGCTCAAATTCCATTGATTTAAGGGAATGGGACTTGGGTGCCCCTTACTTTCTCTGGAATGACCCCAGTTTCCTCAGCATTGAACAAAGCCACACTGTGGAAATAAATTAATACCAAAAATTATTATTTGTCTCAGCTTTTAAAAAAAATAAGTAAATCTCTCTTTGTAGTTTTCATACTTTAGAATTTCTGAATGGCTATGTAATTTTCTCATTTTGTTCTTCAGCACATTTGAACTTCAATACATGTAATAACATTGATTCAAACAATGGCAGCCTGATAAATCTTCACAATTACACAAAGAATGGAAAACACAAATAACTCCTCCTGGCTGAAGTGAGCTATGCTGAGCACGGCAGAGTGTGCCTTCATTTTTGGATTGAATGGAACCTGAACTAAATACAGCCCATTGGGTTCTGGTTCCATGCATTCTAAAATGAACATGATCCTGAACTGATAGGGAACTGATTCCACAGTCAGGGAATTAGAGGACAGGTCCTCTCATGGATTGAGAACTGGTTGGAGGCCAGGAAACAGAGAGTGGGTGTCAATGGGCAATTTTCACAATGGAGAGAGGTGAAAAGCGGTGTGCCCCAAGGATCTGTCCTGGGACCGGTGCTTTTCAATCTCTTCATAAATGACCTGGAGACAGGGGAGAGCAGTGAGGTGGCTAAGTTTGCAGACGACACCAAACTTTTCCGAGTGGTGAAGACCAGAAGCGATTGTGAGGAGCTCCAGAAGGATCTCTCCAGACTGGCAGAATGGGCAGCAAAATGGCAGATGCGCTTCAATGTCAGTAAGTGTAAAGTCATGCACATTGGGGCAAAAAATCAAAACTTTAGATATAGGCTGATGGGTTCTGAGCTGTCTGTGACAGATCAGGAGAGAGATCTTGGGGTGGTGGTGGACAGGTCGATGAAAGTGTCGACCCAATGTGCGGCGGCAGTGAAGAAGGCCAATTCTATGCTTGGGATCATTAGGAAGGGTATTGAGAACAAAACGGTTAGTATTATAATGCCGTTGTACAAATCTATGGTAAGGCCACACCTGGAGTATTGTGTCCAGTTCTGGTCGCCGCATCTCAAAAAAGACATAGTGGAAATGGAAAAGGTGCAAAAGAGAGCGACTAAGATGATTACCGGGCTGGGGCACCTTCCTTATGAGGAAAGGCTACGGCGTTTGGGCCTCTTCAGCCTAGAAAAGAGAGGCCTGAGGGGGGACATGATTGAAACAAACAAAATTATGCAGGGAATGGACAGAGTGGATAGGGAGATGCTCTTTACACTCTCACATAATACCAGAACCAGGGGACATCCACTAAAATTGAGTGTTGGGCGGGATAGGACAGACAAAAAAAAATATTTCTTTACTCAGCGTGTGGTCGGTCTGTGGAACTCCTTGCCACAGGATGTGGTGCTAGCGTCTAGCCTAGATGCCTTTAAAAGGGGATTGGACAAGTTTCTGGAGGAAAAATCCATTATGGGTTACAAGCCATGATGCGTATGTGCAACCTCCTGATTTTAGAAATGGGTTATGTCAGAATGCCAGATGCAAGGGAGGGCACCAGGATGAGGTCTCTTGTTATCTGGTGTGCTCCCTGGGGCATTTGGTGGGCTGCTGTGAGATACAGGAAGCTGGACTAGATGGGCCTATGGCCTGATCCAGTGGGGCTGTTCTTATGTTCTTATGGGACAAGCTGGGTTCATTTTCAGAACATCTTCCATTTGTTACCATTCATTTTCAAATTTAAAAAATCTCATTGCTACTACCTGTGGGCCCAATCCTATGCAACTTTCTAGCTCCAGTATAGCCACAGTGCAACCCTGTGGTAAGGGAACACATGTTCCCATACCTAGAGAAGGCCCCAGTGACTGCCCCTTCACCACAAGACGCAGCACACACCCCACTGGCACAACTGCACCAGCACTGGAAGATTGGATAGGATTGGGCCCTGTGTTTTTAATGGCAGGAAATGTAGTGTACAGCCACCTCCTGGTAGCTGCCATCTTGAATACCCATAACTAGAGGTGCTTGTTTCCATTGAGTAAGGCAGGATTACAGCTTAAGTCTTAATGAACACAATGGGCTTACTTCTATGTAAAACAAATAACACCATTTTCAAACACCTCTACCTATAACAGCCCAGAAACATCCTGGGTCAGCGTGGGTATTTAAGATAGCTTCCGCTAAGAGGAAGCTGTATCTTACACTTTGTAGCAAAGTCAACATAAATGGCAGAGAAAAAAAATTTAAAAAAAAATTTAAAAGTCAAAGTGAATTGACGTTTAAGAAAGAATCCTTGAATTTACAGTTATGTTTATTATTATGTTTATTATTATTATTATTAAGAATATTTATAACCCCTTTCAACAAAAAGTAGCTCACAAAGTGGTATACATAGCTAAATGATTATTAGAAATATTTACATAGGTGGGTCTCTGTGGGTAATCTATTCTTGGACCCCATACAGATACCAAAAACCATGGTTAGCAAACCTATAGTTTTGGCCCTTAAACCTTTAAACCCTCCAAAGGTGACCAGAGGTGCACTCTGGTTGCCCACAGAGGCAGTGTGTGTCCACCCATAATGTGCTCCAGAGGGAAAGCATGTGTTCCTGAGGGAAACCAGAAGTGCTGTTTTTATGCCTTTTAAGGCATTCTGAGTCCCAAGGAAGCCCCCCCCCCCCCGCCTGGCGTTGAGCCAGATCTGTGTTTAGATAATCCACGGAAATGGAGGCCCCACCTATATGCAACTTTTCAACAAAAACAAAGTTCTCTGTTGGGTCCTAAAATAAGGGCATATGGCCCAAATGTGGAACAAACCACAGTGATTTACTGTGACTCAAACATCATGTTTTTATATGTACACATTCCAAATTTTCAGGAGCAATGGAGATTTCTCAAGAACTGTAACAACCGTAAGCCTATCCCGTTGCATGGCAATTCTAATGGCAGGGTTATAGCACATGTTAAATTTTGTGCATAAAATTCAACCTGCAAATGCAGCATCTCATTTGCAAGCATAAGCCTTCCTCAACAATAAATTAAGCCTAACTGCCCAGTGACCAGGACATCTGTACAGTCTTTTCAGCCTCCTTCTCCAGGATGCCAAGTCCACCAACCACCTAAGCATGGGTGCTGCCCATGTCTTTTGCCCTTCATAAACCTTTCTGATTAGGGTGTAATTAAGTCTTTATGCCCTCCTGGAAGGACACAAATTAACTCAATCAAGTCCAGGAAACTCCTAGCTGGAGTTGTTCCAGATACCATTACTCAGCCAGGAGAGTCTTTGTATTCTTTGTCCAAAGCTCTACAACTACCCTTGTTCCAAGAGCAGAATTTTGGTACTGCCTTCCCCACTGGAAGTATCCATGCTGTTCATTTTGGTAATCTGTTCCTCCAGTACAGACTTCGACTCTCTCTGCTTTTGGCTAAGGGTTTCTCACCTCTGGAAGACCTACCAACCAAGGGCCACATTTTTGGCTGCGTTTATCCTTTTTCTCTAGGATTCAAAGCCATGCAGCCCAGTCTTGCTTCATAGAAGGACATAGTACCCCAGTCTACCAAACAGATTAGAGAGACTTTCGCTTCCACTAAACCTCACAGTAACTCCCCATTCCTTCCAAAACCTTCCGTTCCCCAGTGTCTGTTTTAAGCCATTTCTGCCCAATGTGGCATATACGCAATAGGGACCAAATGTGTACACCTGTGGTCTGGGCAAAAATGGGTTAAACCTCATGTTAATCCTCTCCCCTCCCATTGGGTCATATCTGGCAGACGAAACAGCCCAGCCAAACTCTCTCTTTCATTTCCCCATTTAATCCATGTCCATCCAAATGGAGCCATTTACAAATATTCTTTAATCAACAACCAACTCAACCTCTGTGCTACTGGTCTCATATGCAAACCTAGTTATAAGCCGAGTTTAATTGTGGGCCAGGGAAACCCGGACCCGAAATTATGTGTATTAGTGGACAGCATGGCAGCAGTTTTGGCAACACCTATACAGAGATTTTTCCATTATAGCATCAGCTCTGTGGAATTCCCTCCCTAAGGAAGTGGTATGAGTGTGAGCACCAACACCTGCTTTATGTTCAGAAAGCACACAAAATGTTCTTTTGGGAAAGATGGTGGCACACCTTCTGCAGCTTATACTGCCAAGGATGAGTTTTCATTTATTTTTAATATATGCTAAACTGTTTAAGAAACAGTCGCGCTAATGATATTTTCTTTTCTGTCTTGATCATTAGTGCCAGCCCCTTTGAGCCGAACCTGCTTTTAAGAAGGGAGCTATACAAATATTTTAATAAATAAACAAACTAAATAACAGGGCTCCAGCCTGGAATTCCACGTTGCCAGCTTCAAAAGCACAGATTGTGAATGGAGGAAGGATGTTACTTTGAATCTGAAATTGCAAGTCTGGCAAATATGAAAAATTCAAAGTTCGTGTTAAATATTCATTTCCAAACTGACTGCAAAAAGAAATAACAAAACAAGCATTTTCTAGCCTCCTCCGGGAGAATGTGTTACATAATTTCCATTTTAAATAATATAAAATACTGCTAATAACTCGTTCAATACTTGAAAATTAAGAAACACTTGTTCTAGCTAATGTGTTGGAATAGTTCATGCACACGTACGTACTACATACCCCCAAACCCTTTCCCTCAGGAGCTCATTATTATGCAGAAATTACTCTTAATTAGGACATGAATATATTAGGCCTTTTGGGTGCCAAAAAAGAAATAAAAAAGAAAGATAGTATTGAACACGTGATACGCTTATGCTTCCTTAGTTCTTAGGGTGACTGAATTCCAAAATGCCATTAGGAGATGAAAAGGTCACCCCTGTAGAGAGGTAATTGGCACTGCACAGAAGTAACTGATTAAAGAAGCAGCAGCCTTTATTTGGGGAGGGCCTTAGCACTGGGACTCATTCCAGGAATTATCTGTGTTTTAGACCAAGGCCTCTTTGTGGGACAAGAACACAGAAGAGGAGGAAAGCACCTTTGCCTTGTACTGAAACAGATGCCCTCCGCTGATCAGGGCCCCTCAAATGGCATGCTTTAAGGCAGCATGAAAGGCAGAGAAGGTGCTTTCCCTCCTGCAGGTTGCTCTCTGCTCAAACATGTGATTTGCTGATCATTCCCCTAAGAGCTGTTGCTGCTGCTCAGATGCTGCCGGCATTTCATTAGCAAGCACTGGATATTTTTAATGAGTCCAAAACGCCTGAAGGAACAGTCCGCGAGGTTGGAAAAACTACTTATCTTCCCCTCTGCTTCTTTGAAATAGACAAGGGACAGCAGAGTGAAGGAAGAAAGCGGCTCAGAGGCAGCAAAGACAGGGCCCCAATGCAATTTCTCTGTACGGAAGCAAAATGTGGGACGAGCCTTCAGAGTCCCTGAGAAGGAGCCTATTATTCTCTGAAGTGAACAGAACAGTTTGGTTTTCTGTTGTGACGGGTCAAGGTCCAGGATGATGCGTGTCTTGTTACAAGCAGGGAAGTTGTGACAATCAGTTTGTTGGTTTGCTTTCTGTTGTCTAATGCAGGAATAGGATCTATTTTGGTTTTTATTAGTATCCTGAGGATACCATCTGCAGTCAGCTGTGAGGAGACCATCAGGAGTCAGTGGCTAGGGGGACAAGCATGTACTTAGAATTGAGGAAGGTGCACACTCAAACCAGGTATTTGTTTTCAGAATTGAGCACACCGTCTTTGGCGTGGCTCAAACACCACATACACATAGGTGTATGTGCAAGTTCTGTTCTTCAGCGCTTTCCACATGCGCTGCCTCCGGCGCATTCTCGGCATCACCTGGCAGGACAAAGTTCCCAACAACACAGTCCTGGAACGTGCTGGAATCCCTAGCATGTATGCACTGCTGAAACAGAGATGCCTGCATTGGCTCTGTCATGTCGTGAGAATGGATGATGGCCGGATCCCAAAGGATCTCCTCTATGGAGCACTCGTGCAAGGAAAGCGCCCTACAGGTAGACCACAGCTGCGATACAAGGACATCTGCAAGAGGGATCTGAAGGCCTTGGGGATGGACCTCAACAAGTGGGAAACCCTGGCCTCTGAGCGGGCCGCTTGGAGGCAGGATGTGCAGCATGGCCTTTCCCAGTTTGAAGAGACACTTTGCCAGCAATCTGAGGCAAAGAGGCAAAGAAGGAAGGCCCATAGCCAGGGAGACAGACCAGGGACAGACTGCACTTGCTCCTGGTGTGGAAGGGATTGTCACTCCCGGATTGGCCTTTTCAGCCACACTAGACGCTGTGCCAGAACCTTTCAGAGCGCGATATCATAGTCTTTCGAGACTGAAGGTTGCCAACACAATGTGCAAGTTCTGTTGTTGCTCTTCTTAGAGTTGGAATTTGAAAATCTGAAACCCTTGCTGATCTATCACATGAGATCGACCATTAGATCATGATCTAGTGCCAGCCTATTGACACTGGGTAAAGTGAGCACCTTGGACAATGAGCTGAGGTGATACCCTAGCACATTCAGCCTCTCATAAGTGTGGGGTTGGCCCTGCAACACAGCCACCACTGTGATTTTCCATCTTGTTCGCCTCTTGAGAGAAGAGTGAGGAAGAAGGAGATTGCAGTATTCATTGTGCAAAACAAGGAGGAGATGAATAGAAAAATCTCCTGTGACCCAATGGTCACAACTGCCCCTACTGCTCTCCTAAGAGGAACAGTGGTGGTAAGCAGTTACTGAATTAGTGGTTAGTAGGGGAAGGCAGTGCTATCGGCAGGAGGGAAAGGGCTACATTTTGCTACTTGATGGTGGTGACCCCTACTATAACCACCAGTGCTCCTCTCAGAGGAGTGGTAATAGGGACAGTAATGCTCATCGGTGGGTAAAAGGGGAGTCGACCTATGATGAGAGAGCCACAAAAACAGTAAATGGGCTTGGAGTGAGCACCTCCCACAGTCCACAACCTGAGGCATTTACTTCACCAAACCTCATTGATGAACTGGCCAGTTATTATCTGATCATGAATACTGTGCCCCAAATTATCATTCTGCTCTGTATGTCCTGTTTAATATGTGTCATGGCATCCTAGGATGTAAAAATGGATGCATGGTTTCCATTGTAGTCATCTTTATTTGTGACTACTTACCAGACCTTTGTGGGACTATTGACTTCATGCACTGCTGGTTTATTTTAAAGTTAATACCTGAAATAAAATAGCCAGGAAACATGGAGTCTAAATATATGGTTAGTCAATTCCTTGTTCATAAACTCTTAATAGCTAGAATTCTTGTTCAAAAGGCAAGCCTTTGCTATACCCATAAACCCAGGTAGTGTTTGGAGAGGTGTATCTCCTAGCAGATCTTTCATGGCTGTACCTCACAAGCAGTTATCATTGAACTTCAAGTTCCACAATTAATTTGTTACCCTCCTATGTTCACGTATATAAATACCTGTATTATTATTATTATTTTAAAAGAATCAATAAGTTTCACCTGGCAGCAGGAGACAAGTCAGATTGTTCCCATATTCAGAGGAGATATCTAGAACTACTCCCCTGAAGGACGTAGTGGTAGCCATTTTGACATCACTGCATGGGGGGAATACAATTGGGCTGTCACTAGATCTCTAGCTGTCATCATATACTGGGGCAGTATGACAGAATGTACAACATCCCCTCTCATCGTCATGTCACTCAAGGTTTTTGGTTGTGTGTGTTTTTTTTTTCTTAGAATTTACCACAAAGAGAATGAGATGGTATAGTTCAGGATTGTAACCTAGCAGTACCATGGGCTGGAACATTCTCTTGATGAGACAAGACTTGTCCACCACTGACAGGCCACACACACTGAGTGGCTCTCAGGCATTCACAACTCTTAGGCCAATTATGATCAAAAGCAAAAAGAATAAGCAAATTATCCGCATCCCTCTTGCTTTTGATAAGTTCCTAAAGTAGAGCTGAAAAAGTTGGCAGTTTCTGTCCTGGATTAATGTATTCCTTTTACAATGCTAACGTGGCAAGACAAAACCAAATTTACTGTTTAGACTGTAGGCTTAAATGAGTGTTCCTATGACCAAGTATTAAAATTTTTTAAACTCCATAAGCTGAGAGAGAGAGAGAGAGAGAGAGAGAGAGAGAGAGCTGTCAGAAACCTACGGTTTCTATTTACAAACAGCAACAGCAATATTGTGACCACCACTATTTTCATTATTTGTAAGGTGTATCATAAAGTGCAGACTGATCACTAAGAGAAGGACAATTTTTCTTCTAGAAGCAAGACACAATTGAATTATGCTATAGGCAAATTTTAAGACACTCTAAAGGGACAGAAATGGTTTCATTGCAAGAAGATTCTGCTAATGTTTTATTCAGAAATCCAACTGCAAAATTAGTAAATTATCAACAATTTAAATGTGTTGGCTTTATCTAGTAGAGGGAAGACATTTTTCTGTTCCATCACTTCTTCCCTCTCTTACTGCATGTGCTTTGTGGAAATCTGAGGCTACAGAGTATGGAAGGAATAGCATACATTTTTTGAGAATGTGGGCACATAATGGATAGCATCTGCTCTATCACTTGAGTGCGAAGCACCCTTTCCATAACCACTCCAACTGGTATGCAAAATGCAACACAACATTTACAGTCACAAGCAGTAATATCAAGTTTATTCTACAATCATCAAAAAATTAACTGATATGAAAGGCAGAAGGCCAGGAGATAAGTTCACTTTAAAACGTTGGTGAACGTCAACAACAGTTCTGAACAGCACAATTCTATGCACATCTACTCAGAAGTAAGTCCCATTTTGTTCAGTGGAGCTTATTTCCAGGAAGGTATATATAGGATTATAGCCTAAGGGCGCAATCCTATCCTGCGCTGGAACAGGCAAACCAGGAAGCTTGCGCTATATCCAGCACAGGATAGGGGCCAAAAGCAGCTCAGCCAGAGGCAAGGGGAAACTTTTCCCCTTGCCTCTCCGAAAGGCGTCCTTTCCCCTATGGGTCTCCTTGGTCTTGCGCCACCTCTTGAGGTGGCACAAGTCAGAGGAGTGTGGAGCAGCTCGAAGCCACTCTGATCTCCCGGGAATGGTGGTTGGGATCTGGCATAACTGCCAGATCCCAGCCCCATCTCCGGCTCCCCGCCCACCTGCCCCCAGGGCCACACACTGCCCACCCTTCCCCTGCCCAGAAATGCCTCCCTTCCGCCTCCTCCCCACCCCCCCATCTACCTCAGAGTCTTGTGTCAGCCCAGCCAGGCCAACGCAAGCCTCGGTGTCTCCGTCAGCGTGGAGGCTTGTTGCAGCCTCCATAGGCCTTACGGCACATTTGCAACCCTCCTGGGCCGGCTCAAGGGACTTGCGCTGGCCCAAGCCCAGGTCAGGATTGCACCCTAACTGGAGCAGGCAAGAAGAGAGGTGACCAGGTTGGCTCCCCATGAATATGGAGTGGAATGGAATATCCTATTCCACAACATGGAAGAGCCTTAAGAATCATCTTCTTCCATATGAACCACTGTAGCCATTGGAGGTCGGGCAGGTGGCTATCAGAGGTAGGACCATCACTATGGTAGAGACCCTATTATGGAAAACCTTGTCCGGAGACACTCTTCATTACCTACCACTCATCAAGCTGGTGGGTTGCAACCTGATTTTTGGTGGGTCACCAAAGATCCACCGAAGTTGTCTGAAAGATCAGATAACTAATTGCCTCAAGTCCTGAGGTTATTCAAAAGTCAGATACTGTAGTTGATAATTACCCTGCAAAGAGTTCAGCTCCTGCAGTTTGCAAGCATGTGTAAATATACGGAGATAAATGTTTGAGGGTCTTTTTCTGGTTATTATTACTTAGAAATGAATAAAGTATTATTTCTTTCTAGATCTCTTTTTTTAAAAGTCTCGTAAACCTAGGTAGGTCTTGATAGAGTGTCATTTTAAAAAGTGTGTCCTGGTGCTATAAAGTTTGGGAACTACTCAGAGAGAGAGAGAGAGAGAGAAACAGACAGACACAGATCCTTGCAAAAATGAAGAAAAAAGGCCTCATGATCTTCTAAGAGAAATTCCACTTTCAGCCCAAAGCACAGTTCTTCTGTAGTATGTATAATTTAAGGTACCTTCCATCTCCATTTCTTTTACAATAGAAGAAAAAGATGGAAAATACCTTAAATTATACATACTTGAGCCTCATCATTAATACATCAGCATCAGATGGGCTACTGAAGTCTCAGAAGAGACAGTTTTTTTCAAGTGTTGTCTGCTTTTCAAGGAATTATAAACAAACAGATGGGTAAATACAAGCTGGGCAGCCTCTAGTAAACTGTCTGGTAGCACTACCCCGCCCTTTCTTCATTATAGGCATCAACACTGGTGACCAGCATTAAATTAAAAACAAAAATGCAGCATTTGAAAAAAAAAAATGCCCTATGGGAACCCTGTCCAGATGCCGATGAAATTCAGCAACACTGAATAATCAGGCATGTAAAAAACATAACCAAAATCAGGTTCCAAAACTTCGTATAGACATGTCTGCATTCAGCGCTAGCGTCATGTTGTAGGGGGCCTTGCAGCAAGGTCCTGCAGCAAGAAGTCCTGCACCCTTTCTCTAATGGCACATTTGATATTGCCACTGATACTGGAGGGTTAGGTGTCGGCTGGGACAGATGAGTCCTCAAAAGGACATGAACCCTCAAGTCAATATCTAATTTGACTGACACTACTGTTGTCTGCATTGACCTGATTTTGCATGATTGGTTGCAGTTTTATACTCTTCTAGTTGCAGCTGTAATCTACTGTCAACAGTGGGGTTTTAATTCTGAATTTTGATGAAAAAAAAAACCTGAATATCACAAAACAGGAACAAGCCTTGAAACATGCAGGTAGCTTGCTTACTGCTGAATATATTTTATAGTGGGGAAGCTTTCCCTAATACTAAAATTATGGGAAGATAGGTTTGTACTTCTTTTCTTGCTCAAGGGCATCTGATGATATGCACCACATCACCAAAACTGCAGGTGTTCAGATTGTGACTGGTGCATGGCTTGTTGTCAGTAGAATTAGCAAAGTCCCTGTATCTTCCTGTGTGAGCAATACTTGCAGTTTGGTGGGGGGGGGGGATTTAGCTAAATTTCCTATGGGTGATAGAGATGTCACTCTCTACTACCCAACTGGGCCCGCAATCAATTTTCTCATTAAATGATCATCTGCACCCACGCTGCCCCCCCTTTTGCCTCTTCTTCACTAGCCCTCAAACTGTATTTATCAGAAAGCTATAAAACTGGCTGACGTTGCAAATGGGAAATGTTTAATTAAAGGCACAGGACCCGTTAAAACTCTAGTAGAACTTCGCCTGTTCACAGTAGGCACACTGGTGCTGGAATTGCATTTATTTTTGTTCTCTCCACTGTCAAAAGAAACATATCAGGTCTGAAAAAAAACACAGCAGGACAACAGATAACAGACTGAAACACAATGGGCTGACAGCAGTGTTTTTTGGGTACTGTAAATAAGTGAACAAAAGATGGCAATTCCAATGAAAATCGATTAGAAACCATTGTTTCTTATTGCTGTTATACTTAGTGCAGGACTGCTCATGAGATAAGGACTGTTCTACAATAACAGTCAAATACATGACAAACTTTCACCTTATCCATAGTCTTAGATTCTGGGTATTGTTAGACTGTTATTGTATGCAAGAGTAATTTGTCTTGTAGCACATGTAAATCTTGAAAAAGTAACATTTATTTATATAGAATGTTACTTAAGTATTAATTAACACACTACTATATCTTAACTGCACCAATTCTTTCATTGGGCATGGACAAACTAAAAACCTACTGAAGGTTAGCCGATTATTCTCGGACTTAGCAAGGGCATACAAGACTTGTGAGATGCACTCCAGCATTTGTGGAACTGAGCATTAACTGCAATAGAGATATCACCTAGTGTTCCATAAAGTACATAAAGTTTTTGATGCTTGACATGAAAGCAATGCAAGCACAGTAGGATGCTGCAAATATAAATTATTAATGCCCCAGTCCTAAACTGGCTACTGCCGGCAGGATGGGCATGTGATGGGCATGTAAGGATCGTTGTGCCAGTGGTAAGGCCAATGCTGACCTGCCAACTGCCTGTTGGAGGCCTGTGCCCACTGGAATAGGTAGGTGCTTTTCTGGTCAAAGGAGGGCAGGGGGAGGGCAGAATGGGGGCAAGAGAAGGTGGGGCGGGGATCAGGCCCAGGAAGGGAGTGGGAACAGCAGTCATTACTACTTCTGTATCTTATCCCCCTTCCTAGACTTCGAAGTTCAACAAAGAGTGGCTCGGATTTGCACCAGCAATATCACTGGCACACATCTGAGATGCCCCACTGCCGCTCCTGGGGCTTTACCCGTGGTAAGGGCACAAATGTCCCCTTACCATAAGGAGACCTCCAGCAGCCACAATTCCTGTACTGGATGTGGTGGAGGCTGCACTTGCAGCGCTGCACTGCAGAATGGGACTTTTGTTAGGATTGGACTGTCAGTATTTCAACACCCTCAGAGAAAATCCTTCATCCAGAAATCAGATATTTCACCAAGCTGTGTAATTAGAAATGCAATTTTTAAAAAAAGGAGAAACTGGTGTCCTGGGGAGGAGTTAAGGGTATTGGTGTTTCAGCTCTAAAGTGTCAATCTTTGAGAAGTTTGAAAGCCTTAACATTAACCTTGGTCCTTATTTTTTAGCTTTCTGAATTGTATTTACTTACCTGCTAATCAAAACACTCTGCCAAGGACTTTCAGCCTGGCAATAATGATGGTACCCTTAACCTCAACTTCACCTTCATAAGGAAGCAAGATTTTCTTTCCCACTCTAAGCATTGATATTATTTCAGTGTGATTTATTCAATGTGATTTATTAAGCACAGATTGAAATAAAGTACATGCAGTACACTGGGTACCACATGGAGTGTAAATGTCGGATTGAGGTAATGAAACTGGCATAGTTTCTGCACAGATTCAATCAGCATCTGCTATACAAGGTCCCAAATAACAATTGACAAAAGAGCCACTTTCCTAGTGCGGGAAGTTCTGAGTAAACATGCAATCTCTGTTCTGCACCAAATCATAAGTAAACAGGGGAAGGATGAGAGCGCGAGTGAGTTTTGCAGTTGCAAAAAGCTCTGTCAATCTCTACTATGGCAAGATGCTATGTTTGGCAGCACAAAAATGTCACTAATAACTTTAGTGAGACATAACTAAATCCCAGCAATCTGGGTGAAATGTGTCCTTTTATATAGAGACACTGGCATAGACATCATCTTAAAGTGTTCTCCAGAGTTAAATAAGACAGCCAGAGTGCTAAATAATAAATGATTGCAGAGGGCGGCAGATACTAAGCTGTGTAAACAAGGGGGAAAAAACAAGGAAGAGATTTTTTTTTTTACCTCCAGATCATGTCTGAAATGAGACTAAGAACAAATAAATAAAGAGTCCCGAAAAGATAAATTGGGCTCCATTTAAACCTTACAGTTTTTATTGACCTGTATTTTATTCAGAGCAGAGCCAAACATCTGCATCTTTTAATTGTTGTGTTGACATGTATTCATAACTGTCACATACCCATGCAACTGTTAACAAACCTAGCCCCACCCCATGCACATTCAGACATCACCAAGCACAGTGCAGTGGTACTCATGGAGCATGTGCTGCATCCTATGGTGGGGCGAGGGGACCAGAAGGCTCAAAGAGTTAAGTAAAAATCATTTTTGCATATCTTCCCACAAGCTACCTGGCCACCAATGGGTCTCCTCAGACCTATACCAGACAAATAGCTGGTGTAAGTAGCCACAAGGGGTTGTTGGGCCAGGAAAAGGGGGATAGGATTTTGGTGTGCCTCTCTGCCACTGAGATCCTCCCCCTTCTGCCCCTCCCCTGGTTTGGCCCACTTCCTGTCCCAGTCCTCCCCGAAACCACCCTCCGATCATTGCAGCTGACGCCTTACCTGCCTAACTATATTCTACAGGTGGACCAACATCAGTAAACTGTGCAAAGCAGACACTTAGCCTTTAATTTGTTGTATTTTGGATAACATCAGGAAGCATAAAAGTATCTCTAAGACGAGGGTGTACGTACCAAGTATGAAGGACATATGTTCTCCAAGGTGCAGACAGATGGCCTGTCTGGAATCATATGTTGCAACAGTAATGTGTTATGAGTTGGTGTATGGATCCATAAATCTGATCCCATCCACTTTCTGCTAGCCAGCCTGTAGTACAGCAGTGCCAGTGCGGGCTCTGCTGCATACTATGGGTTGGCCTGGGACCATTTCACAATGAAGGGGTAAGTACAATAATGTTGTACTTACCATGCTCTACCATGCCATGGTCCCCAGTGGGCCTGATCAGATCTGCACCAGCCATTTGGCTGCCATGTCCAAGTGGGCCCAAGGGAGTGTGTTGAGACCCAGAAAGAGGCATGGAATAACAGTGCCACCACTATCCATCCCTGACATGCCCCTAGTCAGACCCAATCCCAATCTTGATCCATCCCCTCCTGGCTCACAGCCCACCCTTCTTGCCAATTTATTGGCACCAGCGGTGGCTGGGTGCTCCAGTGGCATGCTGGTGGCCCCATCCTTTGCTGCAGCTTGTGTGTCAGTGGTATGGCTCTTTTGTTGATGATACACGAGTTCTGTAAGCAGAAGGCCCAGATAGGAATGGGCCATAAGATATACAGCAGTTGACAAGGTTGGCTCTTCATTTTAACAACAGGTTTAAAGACTAGTATTTCTTGTTGAGGGGGCTTTAGCATTTAAAATATGTTACTGATGATCAAAAATGATTGCACTGGAAGGCTTTGCCCCATGTTACACATTTAAAGATGCAACCAAACTCCTAATGGAATTGCTTCATTTGAATCTACCATCCCTTTGTACAGCAATGGAAAAAAAAAGATCTTCATTACATTCCAAATGTTTTGATTTAAGGGTCATTGACATCAAAAATTTGTTCTGAATTTTCTGAATCATTTAAGCTCTGAGGTTAAAAGACTTAGAATTGGCTGTTCTAATTTTTCGTGTGAAGTGCTTGATGTATCTTTGTGCTTTTCTGTCACCCCAATAAAATCACATTATATTACAAAATCCAAAACTTAAGCAGATTTCACTGACTATCCCCGGGCAGCCTTGCTCTTATTTTATAATCCATGTAGAGTGCTTAAATACTCTAGAACTAAGTGCTTTTGAAGGCATCTGCCTAGACTTTGACTCATGAATGAAGCCACTTTCAAGGGCACAGATCTTTGATCGTTGTTTCCAAAACTAAATATAATTCTCCAATCCTGTAACCACTGAAGAAGATAACGTTTTGTAGGATATAATGTATCACCGTCTGTCACTTGTGATCTCTTCACATTCTATAAATCCAACATGCCAGTTTGCCATCTACCTTGAAAGATTTTGTTACCGGCCAGAACCCGAGATATAAATTATGAAAACAAAATATACAACTAGCCTGCATCTTATGTGTGATAGAGTTGAGCAAATCAAAGTATTTCTTCTTTGGCTTCCCCCCCCCACCCCCCAAAAAAGACAGAGTAAAACAAAAGTTTAATAGTGCAGGCATTCTAAACTATTAAACAATAGTTTAATAGAAGCATTCCACTAGGCTGCTGCTTCTTCAGTTATGTGTCTCTTGTACTCTCGTAATTCTTAAAGACATAGTAGTATTTGTAGGCTTTATGAGAGTTTTGACTATACACATTTTTGGCTTTATGCACTGAATGTAACTCTTGAATAAGATGCAGGCTGACTGTATATATAAAATAATGCATATAATAGAAATATAGAAACAAGACAAGCTGTTCTAGTAATACAGCCCAGGGGATCAAAGTGTGCTTTCTAAAGTTTGGCAGGTTGAGTTCTAACATGGCAACGATCTCCCTCTGCAAAGTCCCATTCAGAAGCCCTTGGTCCAGCTATCTGACAGAAACCTAGATGTGTGAGTTTGTTGATTTTCTTTTAACAATTCACATTGCGTGGATTTTGAAGGATTGGTTTTTGTGCCTTAAAATGTTGGATGTTTGTTTTCTTGCATTTCAGCTAATTTGATACTTGCTACTACGCAAGATGGCAATGTTCTGTTGAATAAATACTCACATCTCACTCTACTGTCGCTTTTTTGGTTTTGTAACTCAAATCCCTTTAAATACTGTGGTGCATGTATTTTGAATTAGGATTACAGAGGGCAGCTAAGGTAAGGAATCCCAAACAGAAGACTGACAGAAGCTTGGAAGTTCATAAAATATTCTTCAGGAACAGCAGCAACACTTTGTTCTAGGAAGTGAAGAGCAACTTCCCCCCAACACAATTCCCATTTCTAGTGGAATGGTCTAAGTTGGACACTCTGGTTTCACATCAGTGCTGCCTTTTTGCCAAAATCCTAACCTCCAGCATAACTAGCATTGCACCAGCAGGGGCTGCTTTACAGCAGTTGCAAAGCAGACTCCACCAACACACACAGCACAACTGCTGGCAAGAATGCCAAAGTGGCCTCCCATGCACCAGCAGACCTACGTACATAGACCCACCAGAGCAGGTAAGCAGCAAACAGCAGAGCAGTTTGGAGGGAGGTGGTGAGGGGGCTGAACTGAGCAGTAGGTGGAAAGGAGGAGGAGTGGGTGAAATGGAGTGGTGACAGGAGCAGGGAGAAGGATTGATCCGGCCTGGGAAGGAGCAGGATAGATGGTGGCAGTGCACACCAAACCCTGACCCCCTATCCAAGCCTGATCCACCACCCTGGGTCAATGTGGATTTGCGCCAGCTGGCGCAGGTCCAAGTTGACCCATAGTAGCTGCTGGGGTTTACCCCATGGAGACCCTGAGGAGCCAAAAATCCCCTATGGGATACAGCAGTAACTGCATTGGCACATCTACATTGCTGCACAGGGATTCAGGTAGAATTGGGCTGCCCGTAATGGTTAGAAATTATGTGAACACCATAGTATTTGAACCCTAACCACTTTTAGCAAATCATATTGCTGAAGTATTTAAAACATTTTGACCCCAGCTTTTTAAAAGCTTAGGGAGGTTTAGTCATCTGATTTTTCTGGTCGAGTGAGTTTTCTGGGTGGCTGAATTGTCTCATGGCCTCTCTGTGACTCAGAACTTCTGGTTGTGTTCGGGAGTCCTCTGTTGGTCCTTCCACTGTGGGTTCAGAACCTGCAGTGAGTCAAATTCACCGATACAAAACCCACTCATAATGGGGACCCAATGCATAGGCATTGGGAACAGGTCAGGGCATTAAAGTGATATAACATAGATTGATCCCACCTAAGACAACAGAGAAAGCAAGGAGCAAAGAAAAATTCCCCCAAAAGTTATTCCTTAAAAAAAAAAAATGTGTCTCATGGTCAGGTCAGGTCAAGCCATCTCAGATCTTTCTGAAAAAATCATTAATATGATATAAATAAACAAGCCTTCAACAGAAGAAAGACAAGAGCAGCCAAGGACACTCTCCTTGATACTCACAACTTTAATAGAAGACATTTTTATCTTCAGAAGAATTTCTAATAAAAAAGGACCTTTTATAGGGTTGGATCAGGGAAACAATTTTATACAGGTCTCCAATTGCATAACCCCTGCCTAAATCACATCCTTTTGAAAGACCGACAGTTTTCTGAATGAGATTACTGATAAGCTGCTCTTCATAGCAAGGAAATGAGACACCTTAGGATCAAAGTAGTGTGAAAAAGGTTTGTGAATTTTTTTTTCCTGAGATGAATAATAATCCCAAGGAGTAGTGAATGCTGAAAGCCCACCCCCTTCCTTGTAGGGAGATGAGCAATTAGGAATAGTACATCAAGAGTGCTGAGCGTGCCCTCTGCCATCACCTTAATCAAAACATTTTCATTTTGCAAGGCTCTTGTGCAGAGGAGACCAAACAGACGCATTCCATTTTGATTCTCTGAACTGAATGCCATATCAGGTGACACTGCCGTTCTTTTGTCCCTTCTCTCTCCCTGCTTCAGGGAGACTGAAGTGGAAAGGACCATCACTTAGGAGATGAAATATATTTACAAAGTAACTTTTCCAATGCTTGAGAAATTTGATTCTTGTTAGCAAGAATTCTGTTTTAAGTGATCAGCACTTGGAACATTGAAAGAATAAAATCATTTCATCTACCAAATACTGAACTTCCAATGATTCTTTCCTTTTATTCATCTTACTTTTGGCTGCCATCCCGCCTTCTCTCAAAGCCAGTGAAACTTGCTTTGGTGGATGTGTAGTAAAGAGAATGTTTGATCAAGAAAAAAGGAAACTCATTATGCACAGAGAAACACATCTTGAGAAGGAAGAGGGAAGTGAAGAATAAAAGCTTCATATACCGTATTTTTCGCTCCATAAGACGCACTTCCCCCCAAAAAAATTGGGGGGGAAAGTGTGTGCATCTTACGGAGCGAATACTGGGGAGCAAGGTCCGCACCGGGGGCAAGGTCCTCATTTGCACAGGCGCCACAGGGGGAGGGCAGGCGGAGAACAAAGGGGGCAAGATCCGCACCGGGGGCAAGGTCCTCATTTGTGCAGGCGCCACAGGGGGAGGACAGGCTTACTTTAAAAGTAAGTTTTTCTGCTCTAAAAACTAGGTGCGTCTTATGGTCAGGTGCGTCTTATGGAGCGAAAAATATGGTAAATGAAAATAGAACCTGCAATAACTCGACCAGTTTGGAATCCAATCAAGCAGTGCTTGGGTTAAAGATAAGTAAATCAGGACCTCATCCACTATGCAGAGTCATCAGAAGTAAAGAGCCTGGATCACAAATACAAATTTGCCCTACCTTGGACTAAGTCACCTTCACCACATGTTATTATTTTCTGTCACTTTTGTGCCACCTTTGTTATTCCATTCATAAGCCCAATGCACAAGGATCAGGACACATTTCTGATCCATGCAGACTGAGCAGCTGAAATAATGAAAGGTTCTTGCTACTGCTGTGAAACATCTCCGCTGCACCGAGAGAATGCCAACACTTTCCATCCCTAGGGCTTCCGGCTGGTACAGGATGTTACAAACAACAAAACAAAACCAACACAATAAAGTACACAATTAATATTTTATGCAAGAACAGCACTGCCACTAAATGCTTTGGCTTGAATACTGACAAATCTCCATGGGAAGGCAGCTGTGTTCCAAGAACACCCCTGCAAGTGCTCTAGCTCTTTGGATAAATTTGGGCAGAGACGGTATTCTCAAAAAAAGGCCTCTCTGATAAAGACCAAAGGGCAATGTGAAAGAGCAGGCAGTCTATATAGGACTGGAGGTTCATCACGGGTTACAAGACATGATGTGTAAGTACAACCTCCTGATTTTAGAAGTGGGTTACCTCAGAATGCCAGATGTAAGGGATGGAACCCGGATGAGGGTCTCTTATTGTCTCGTGTGCTCCCTGGGGCATTTGGTGGGCCACTGTGAGATACAGGAAGCTGGACTAAATGGGCCTATGGCCTGATCTAGCAGGGCTGTTCTTATGACCACCAACCTTCCAGAATTGGCCTGGAGTCTTCAGGAATCAGCATCAACCTCCAGATAATCACTGAAGCAATCCTGAAGGTTTTAGCAGGGCTTCCTTGACTTAATGACATTACATAATGTTGGCAGCTTCCACAGAGTTTGCAAACCTAGATCAACAAGATCTAGGTTTGATTTTGTTATTGTTATTATGGCCTGGAACATAATAATGAGCTACAGCCAGTCCTGGACCATTTGTGCAATGTACCCCCAGGGAGCTAAGTAATCAGCGGTAGGCCCCCAAGTTCTGCCCCACCTTCCATTTCCACACAGTCTTCAAAGAGAATCCTGTGTGGAGTGCAGACGTAGCCTAATGGTAGTAATGAGAATGTGAGAAGAATAATCTCACCAGCAACAATGGGAATAGTGTCTGTTTTCTTGTTATGTGCAAGCAGAAGTTGAAAGGATTTTGCGAGGTTTGTTGTGTGTGAGCTGCTATTTGATGGGTTAAATAGTCAATTTGAGGTGCTGGGCCTAAAGCTCTTGTAGGAAAAACAAAGAAAGCTATAGGTAGGGGTGCTATTTCTCCTGTATTTGCATATACATTTAGGCAGGATTGCAGGGCTTTAAATAAATCTGAGCAAACAAAACAAAACTCTCTCCAGCAAGATTTCTTTGGGACGAGAGCATGGCAAATCTGTATTCCCCACCCCCAGCAAATCCCCTTTCTCTGCTTAAACTTAATTAGTGGTATCTTCAAATGCTCTGGCACATACAAAGGAGAATAGGATGACCTTTGGAATGAAATTAGAGAGCTGGCCAGCTAAAGCAAGATGCCTCGGTGACACAGAGGGATTTCTGAAGCCTCCAACTATCACCAGTTGAGAGCCATGCAAGAAGTGGCAGTGCTCCAAATCGGGGCAATTGCCACCACTGGCAGTACTAATCACGTATTTTATGGAAGTTATTTAAGCATCTGTGTCTTGTCCTTGTGGTGTTTTTGATCTTCTCTTGTGTGTTCTTATTTAAGTGGTTTATCATGAGCCACCTTAAGGGTCCTGCCAGGGCAATGAGGCAGGATCTACATTTTTAAGATGGCCACTGATTCTTTCCAAGATACTCCAAATAAAATAGAGAACATGTACAGGAATAAAATTCCTGAAACTTTGATTAGAGGTGGGCAGACAACCTCTCCTATTTGGGTTGGTTTGGAATAAGTCAAGCAATTTTTCCCAAATTGGGAAACAGACTAACTGACCTCTGAGTCAATCTCTGCCCCTCCTGCTACAACAATTCTGTAGAAGCTGCTTGTTCCTGGAGCACTGCCTAGGCACCAATAGGCAGAGGTGCTCTCTTGCTTGCTGCTACTAGAGCAGCTGCTGCTGCCAGGAGGGCAGCCCCATCCTAGACTTCCCTAGCGCTCAGGCTACAGCATTGCTGAAATGGCAACCGTTGCATCCAATGGGGCAAAGAAGCAGTGCCAGGTCTCCTTGGGGTAAGGGAACAAATGTTCCCTTACCCCGTGTAGGAGCCAAGCAGCCCCAATGGCTCTCCTCGGAACTGTGCCCACTATTGAGCGGGCACAGAATCAAGGAGGCCCATATTTCCTGGCCCATGAGGGGGGTTGGAATATGGCAGCAGAGACCACCACTGCTTTTGTGCTGCAGCAAGGTGCACAAGAATGCATATGAGGGTCTCTACTCACAGGTTCTGTACAATCAGAGTTTCTATTCCATGGAGTCTCTACAAATCACTAGAGTTTGACTAGGGAATCCTCAATCTTCTGCAAGTTAAGGGGTCCCCTAATCATCTGACCACTTAAAGAGCTAACACCCTAGCCTACATTTCCCTTAAGCAGAAGTATGTAGATTTCACCCATTTAATCTTTATTGAAACTGATGAGTGCAATCCAGAGAAAGAGTTATTTTTCATGTCCCACTGCAATCAATGAGATCCAAGTGCTTTATTCTGTCCTGTGTTTATGTCCCATTGATTTCAGCTGTAATGTAGGCATGTCCAATCCTTCTCCAGAGACTTAGCTCAATGTTGTGAAATCAGCTTACATCCAATCCTTTCAATACAGTTAGAGCTGCTTAAAATCAAGCACTTCAGCTATGGTTAACTAAGATTTCTTTAGACCAGGGATGTCAAACTCGTTTCATACAGAGGGCCAAAGTTAATATTCATGGTGCCTGCTGAGGGCCGGAAGTGACATCATTAAGTAGGAAGAGACATCATTAAGCAGACACTGACCAAAAAGAAGCACCTTGTTCTCACATAGAAACTCATTAGCTGCAAATGACAGAAGAGAAAATTTGCAAATCTTGCTCATATTTTCAAGATATGAGACAGCCCAATTAACACGCTAGGAGAGCCCAATTATAACAGGGAGTGAATAAATTGCTTCTGGGGGCCACATTCGGCCTGTGGGCCTTACGCTTTGACACCCCTGCCTTAAGACAGTCACTGATCAGCACCAGTCATCAGTTGATGCCTTTGGAATTATTTTTCCTCACCCAATTAAATCTCCTTTGATTACCTATGAAGGGAATGGATATATGTGTGAAGAGGCAATATTTTTATGTCACCCACCTTGAGTTAAGGGGGGAGGGGTGGGAAGAGACTATACTAATTAATTAAGTAGCTTGCCTTCCCAGCTCCAGACAGACTCACAGCCCTAGGATATCCCTCTCTTGGCATCTCAAAAATTGTTCTTCAGTTGCTGTTGCCATCTCCCTCTCCAGCATCCTTTCTCCTTCTACACAGTACCCTTCTTCTCAGTGGGCAGCTATGAACCTGAAGGGAGACAGGTCAAATGCAGTCCTTTGTCATACGAATTCCAGAGGAGGAGCTATGGCTTAATGGTAAAATATATGCTTTGCATGCAATCCCAGGGTTCCATTCACAGGATCTCCATGTGAAGCTGGGAAAGCTCCCAGATAGCCAGTCTGAGTAGGCATTACCAACATGGCTAAGCCGCTAGCCTGACTCAGTGCAAGGCAGCTTCTAATATTCCCATGCTCCTAATCATCCATAAGTTGAACTCACTACCTGAACACTCTGTTCAAGGGCTTTTTTTCTTAATCTTTCAGCCTTGTATCCCATACTGGTATTTATCCCTGGCATGTGTCTCTGCTCTTCTAATCAGGTCCCTCATAACCAAAATAAATGCTCAGAGGACTATGGCTACACTCCTATGCACACTTTCCTGGGAGTAAGCCCCATCGACTATAATGGGACTTATGTCTGAGTAGACATGCATAGAATTGGGCTGTAATCTGATTGCACAGTAACCAAAGAAAAGGCACTTGCAACACCATTGGCACAGTAGGACTTAAGAGCAATGCACAGCAGAGTGAAGGCAGAAGTATACATTACAAGAATCATGTGGCTGCTGGTGAAAATGGCAGCCCTGTGTTGATTTCTCACTCTTTTCCTTTGCAGCATGAAGGACAGCTTACCTGTCCTAACAACTCACTGTAGATTTCCTCAGTCTCATGTGCTTGAGGCTAGTGGGTGCCAGAAGACATGCAAAGACACAGGTACATTTTACTACACAGAAGGGAAAAGGGGGAGTGAGAACTCAACACAGGGCTTCTGTTTTTGGTGGCCCCTACAGGTTAATTATTCACTTGTTCCTCCCTGAATGACTGTGTAGATGAATGGTGGAAGAATGGGAGGAAAAGGCTGCAGGATGAGACAGAAGTGGGCATGGCAATGAAGCTGCTCAAGGATAGGTTTCATAACAATATAAATTTCCAAAGGAACTAAGTCATCACCTGCAGAGGGTTTATGAGGGAAGGAAAGATGGAGGAGGAAGATGCCGTTAGTACAAGTTCATTATTTATCTTCAACCATCAACCCTGGGTAGGGAGGGGAAAGCAGCTGCCCAGCTACAGCAGGTATATAACCTGATTGATGTTTCATAAGTGGCTTTCAAAAACTTGACTGAGCATGAAATCTCATCGTTAACGTTTATGTCTTGAGTGAGTAGGGAAAAGAGGGGGGGGGGAAATCAGGATTGAAAATGTATAAAAGGGGCAACTGAAGCAGGCAAAAAATATGGTTATATTATAACCAAATACTGATGGAGAGAGGGTGCCCAACTATGATGATTCAAGAAGAATCCAAGGACAATTCACTGGATTCAGAAGAGAAATAAATCAATCTGGGCCTCAGAAAATGCCTGCCTGAGTAAGAGCATCTAGTAAAGACACCTAGACAAGTGGCCATAAGCATCTTTGGAGGGAATGAATTTCCACAGCAGATTATTAATTTATTCAGTTCAGGGCCACAATAGGTTGTGATGGCCACTAACCTAGGAGGTAATTAGACAAGGTCATGGAGGACAAGTTTATCAATGCCTTCTAGTCATCATGGCTTTTTGCTCATGGATCGTTTTAGCAAGGCCTGCCAAGAATTTGGACTGACGATCAGCCTGAAGAAAACACAGGTCATGGTTCAGGATGTGGACTCACCTCCCTGCATTACAATCCCTGCGCATGAACTGGAGGTTGTCCATGACTTTGTGTACCTTGGCTCAACGATCTCCGACACTTTCTCTTGATACCGAGCTAAACAAGCGCATCGGTAAAGCAGCTAACACGTTTTCCAGACTCACAAAGAGAGTCTGGTCCAACAAGAAGCTGACGGAACATACCAAGATCCAGGTCTACAGAGCTTGCGTCCTGAGTACACTTCTGTACTGCAGCGAGTCATGGACTCTTCGCTCACAACAGGAGAGGAAACTGAGCGCTTTCCACATGCGCTGCCTCTGACGCATCCTTGGCATCACCTGGCAGGACAAAGTTCCCAACAACACAGTCCTGGAACAAGCTGGAATCCCTAGCATGTATGCACTGCTGAAACAGAGACACCTGCATTGGCTCAGTCATGTCGTGAGAATGGATGATGGCCGGATCCCAAAGGATCTCCTCTATGGAGAACTCGTGCAAGGAAAGCACCCTACAGGTAGACCACAGCTGTGATACAAGGACATCTGCAAGAGGGATCTGAAGGCCTTAGGAGTGGAGCTCAACAGGTTGGAAACCCTGGCCTCTGAGTGGCCCGCTTGGAGGCAGGCTGTGCAGCATGGCCTTTCCCAGTTTGAAGAGACACTTGGCCAACAGTCTGAGGCAAAGAGGCAAAGAAGGAAGGCCCATAGCCAGGGAGACAGACCAGGGACAGACTGCACTTGCTCCCAGTGTGGAAGGGATTGTCACTCCCGAATCGGCCTTTTCAGCCACACTAAACGCTGTTCCAGAGCCACCATTCAGAGACTTTGAACCACCATTCATACCATAGTCTTTCGAGACTGAAGGTTGCCAACAACCCGAGGCAGGTTCAAAGTCAGTATTGCCACAGAACACTAGATGAAGATGGTAAAGAGGAGTATCTGTCTACATGTCCTATATTTGGTCTTCCCAGAGGCAACCTGTTGGCCTCTGTGGAAAGTAGATGGACTAATGCCACAAAACCATACATGTTTTCTTGGAAGTAAGTCTCCCTGTTTCCAATGGAAAGTGGAAAGTATACAGAGGATTGCAGCCTAAATTGGGGTCTTATGAACTGAGGCTTCCCTTCAGATACAATGAACATTAGTAAGAATGTGTGTATACTTGGAGGTACTTGTTTAGATCTCCACGGAATAAGAAAGTGAGATTGATGGAAACTTCAGGCATAGCATAAGAAGTTACTTTCCAGCTCAAACTCAGAGGACTACATTTTTTCCTTAAAAAAATGACTTATGCCCAATCCTATGCAACTTTCCAGAGCTAATGCACCCATGAGGTAAGGGAACAAACATTCCCTTACCTTGAGGAGGCCTCTGTGATTGCCCTCCCAGCAGGATGCAGTGTACACCCTGTTGGTACAGCTACATCAGCACCAGAAATTTGGATGGGACTGGGCCCTCATTTAATTTTTATCCCAGTTCCAAGGCAAGTCAGGTTTTGACATGCCATTGATTTTGTCTTTGGGAATGTAATAGGAGTGATCAATTCCCCCCTCCCACTGTGAGTTTCTAGATTCCTTTCTGCCCATCCTCCTACTTATCTGAAACCTCTCTTCTTCTGACCCAACTGCTTACCTGGCTTGCGGCCACAGTGAGGATAAAAGAAAAGCTGTCTCTCTCTCCCCTTACTTCTCTGGTGCAGAAAGTATGGTTATTCTTGTAAACCAGGAATGCTGGGAAATGTAATTTTCCTAGTGCTCCTGCACAGTGTGTCAGATATCAGAATCTTCCTCCCTCCCATTCCACACTCCTTTGGAATAGCAAATCAAGTAACACCACAATCCTATGCATCATACAGAAGTAACTCTTGTGTCAGATGGGGCTCACTCCTGCGATAGTGTATAAAGGATCACGGGTTAAGGGTGTAATCCTAATGGCCACTTGAGCCAGCCCAAGAGTGTTACAAAAGTGCTGTAAAGCACTTTTGTGCCACTTGGAAGTGAGTTAGGCCGGCGCATAAACATGCCTCCCCACACCGCCATGAGCCCTGGAGGACGGGTGAGCTGCACCGGCTAAGCTTGGCCAACACAGGGGTCTGCGGGGGCATGAAGAGGGTGGGGAGGAGGCGGGAGGGCAGTGTTCCAGGGCAGGTGGGAGGGCAGGCAGAAGACATTCCTGGAGGCAGGCAGGGGGAACAGGTGGTTATGCTGGATCATGACCCCTGTTCCTGGGCAGCATGGAGCAGCCTCTGGCTGCTCCATCCTGCTCAGATCTGCGCTGCCTCCTGAGGTGGCTAAGATTTGAGCAGACCCATTGGGGCCGCTGCAGCTTGGCACAGCTTAAGAGGAAGCAATTCCCCTTGCCTCGATCTGTGCTGCTTTAGGCCCCAAACTCACGCTGGATACCACGCAGGCCCGCTGTCCTGCCTGTTCCAGTGCAAGTTAGGATAGGGTTGCAGGTCATTTAATTGGGGTTTAGTGACATGAGGATGAGTGGAAGGAGGGATGATTTAAATTCTCTGGTTTGGACAAAGCACATTTTAGCTACAATGATCCCCTTTGCAGTTTTGGTGACCATGACAAACCACTGAAATTCATAGTTTTGAACCTGGAACTACAACATTCCATTTGGCCTAATTTCACTGTTTTCATCCTTATACTTTGGGTCAGCTATCTCTCGATAGCCTGTAGATTGCACTTCTATACACACTCATGAGTAGGACACACTATACGAAAAGGACTTACTTCTGAGTAAACATGTATAGGATTGTGCATATAGGAAATGACAGAACTTTAAGACATATTTTAATGTGCCAGCTGCAGTTTTTTCCTGCCTTACTTCACTTTGTCTATTAATTGATTTCTGTGAACTTTTTTATATATGAAAACTTGCATATATCCCTGTAGAATTTTTTAAATTAATTAGGCAAAGTAAACACTGCAAAATAAACCTGTTCCTTTGGCCTTCACCTGCAGTGACACCAACAAAGTCTCTAATCTTCCCCCAAGGAAAGATAAAAGAATATATACAGCAAGGAGTGTCTTAGCTCTATGGGATAAACAAGGACAAATAAAGTCACTGTGACTAATTTGTTTACTCCTGGCTTCACTGTGCATAGATCAGAGGTTGGCAACTTACATACACACTCTGATGCTTTATACAGGTGCTTATTAAAAACTTGGGACTTACACTTCTAATTTGTAACCAAATTTCTAATCTTCCTTACTCTGAATAATGTAGTAGCTATGCATCCAGAAGAAAAACAAGATAAATCCTAGTACACTGTTACTCTGAATAGAAAAAAAAATGCATTATCAAGAATCTAGAGATTCGAGTTGACTTGTGAACAGAACTTTACTCAATTCACTAGTATCTCCTTCCTGAAATGAACTTCTAACTTTGAAAGTCTTTGCTTTAGTGAACAAATATTTTCACTGCTGCACTTTTATTTTCCCCAACACTGTACAATACAGTATCACAGTAAAATGGGAGGGGAGGAGTAACTGCCATGTCAACCATCAGGCACATAGATTTCCATGCAAATTTTTTTTTTTAAGAAGTGCACAAATAAATTATGTAGCCAGCTGTGTCGATTCAGGCTGTAAAATATTTCCTACATGGTGCTCCTTTAATCTGGTTCATCAAACTGGTCTTGATGCTTAGTGCAACATATGGAAACATTACTAGCATCTTACTATTTCCCAGTTCAGCACAGTCTGTTCTTTTGAACAATCTTTGTAGATTATGTTACTGATCATCAAATAAAGCAATCTCCAAACTCAAGGAACACTGTCAGTTTACTATCAGTCTCATTTTTTTAGTAACACTACTTGAAAACTAAAGCAGATGACATGAGTTTCACTACCTATCCTGAAACCAATAGAAATACAGTGTGGGGATAAAGCAATGGCTAACCTCTGTCATTTGTGAACAGTTGACTAGATTACCATGTGGTTACACACATCCCAGATATAGTTTACAAGTCCCCCCTCCCATATCTAATGACAGCAACACACTAAAGCAGCGGTTCTCACACATTTAGCACTGGGACCCAATTTTTGGAATGAGAATCTGTCAGGACCCACCAGAAGTGATGTCATGACCAGAAGAGACATCAAGCATGAACATTTTTAACAATCCTAGGCAGCAATCCTACCCACCCTTAGTCAGGAGTATGTCCCATTGATTGTCATTGTTAAAAGAATATACACAGCAGCTTGTTAAAAGTACAGGTCTGTCGCATTTCCCCAAAAGCAGTCACATCCAGTCTAATGGATTAAAAATAAAATACTGAAATGAGTGGGGACGCACCTGAAATTGGCTCACGACCCACCTAGTGGTCTGACCCATAGTTTGAGTAACTAGAGTGTAAACAATTTTTTCATTGGCTGTGCTGTTTGTGTATTCCTGAGCCATAAATTCTGAAATGCATGCATTTAATATTCGCTGCAAGCCAGTTTTAATAATAATATTTATTTCATATTTTTTTAATGTTGCCCATCTAAGGGACAGCCCAGGCAGCTTACAAAAACAAGACCCACAACATACAAAGAGCAGCTTAAAAGAACAATGCAAAACAAGCAGCAAATCAAGAACACAACACAGTGTGATCAAAGAGAAATAGCAACTAACATAATACAACCCCAATTAAACAAGCTCAGTGGAAGGCCAAAGAAAACATGTTTTTACTAGCTGTTTAAAAATGGGCAACACAGGGCAAGCTGGGCCTCTTGGGGGGAGGGAGAGCCACATAAGGATTGGCAAAGCTATGAAACCTAAGCACACATTTAATAAGACAAAAGGTGATCTTATTTCAGTTGTTCACTCTCTCTGTGTGCAATGGCTGAAAACTCTCACGCATGGCTGGCCAACTTCTGTTCTTCAAGACCATTCTAATCTGCACAGAATTCTCCAGTGGCCAAAACTTTATTTCTGCCTCATAAACTGATCAGGTTCCTTAATGGAGTTGGCTATGTCCACAAAAAGGTTTCCCAAATATGGGACACAAGCTGCTGAGCAGAACTTCAAAACAGGTCCTGCTTTCAGATGTGCAACCTAAATACATACAGATACAAAAGCAATCTACATTTACTTCCTGTATATATGATCCTTCTGAAGAAAGGTCCAGAGAGATCATCCTTTAGGAGATCATAACCTAGCTCAGGATGCAATCCAAACCTCGTGCCTGGGCTGCACAAGACCTGGGAGAATTGCAAGCAGATCCTTGCAAAATGGAGCAGAGGAGCCACTCCACACAGCCTCCACAGGCTGGCCCACATCCCTGCACCGGCCCAGCTGACATACGAGGAGGTGCATCCAGCCTCCGCTGCGCCAAAATGGGGTAGGTCTGCGCCAGTCAAGCTTAGCTGGCACAGGGGTCTGGGGGGTATGGGGAGGAGGAGTTTTGGGGCAGGGAGAATGCAGGCGGCAGGTGTGTGAGAAGTGGGAGGCGGAGCCAGGAACTGGCAGTTATGCTGGATTCTAGCGCTGGTCCCAGGCGGTGTGGAGTGACTCCTGGCTGCTCCATTTTGCAAGGATCTGCTCCACCTCATCAGGTGGCACAGATCCAAGTAGACCCATTGGGGTCGCTGTGGCTCTTCCTAGGGTAAAGGAAATTTTTTCCCCTTGCCTCGTATTGCACTTCAGCCAGTCCCAAATTTGCACTGGATACAGCACAGGTTTCCTGGCCTGCCTGTTCCAGCAGTAGTTAGGATTGCGCTATCATTGTCCCAAATGAAGATCCTGGTTGAAACGCATCAGGCTTCTCATGATCCGCACTGGCATGAACCAAGTTTTCTACACAGTACCAGCATGAAGTTTGCCATAAAGTTTAAAGATCTCTTTGTGGACTTTAAAACCAAGGCATTTTATTTATATAACTACTTGCAAAATAATACATTTTAGTTGTATGTGGCAGATCCAGAAAAGTTGCAGAAACCAGCCCTTCTTAGAGATGTTATTTTTTCTAACAGCAATTATAATCAAACAGAGTTTTCTTGTTCCATGAAAACATGTCTCCATCTCTGAGGTGAGATTTGGCACCAAGTCTGAACCAACACCATAACAGTTTTTTTTTTTACTGTAAGAAATGAAGGGTAACTTTTCTAATTAAAAACAGAAGGCATTTTAGAAAAATCAGGATGCAAAGATTCATACTGGGCTGTTGCCAAATTACACATCTCATTTTTAAAGTCACACACACACACACACACACACACACACACACACACACTTCGATAAGCAAAAATGATCAAATGTTTTGACATTATCTCTCAATTCCAGCAGCAAAGTACATTCTCAAAAAGGCTGGAAAGAAGGAAGGGGGAGAAAAGTTTGACATTATGTGGAATTGAAGCAAGGGGCTTTCCAAAGGGCCAGTTCCTCTGGTCACTATCTAGTATACCAACTGGTTTATTTTAACTCAGAAACAGCTTAAACGGACTTCTAAATTATTAGTCTTAAGTGTGCAATACAATCTGACCTGCCCTTGTGCAATCCATGTTTTGCCAAATTTCCAGTCCAACCTTTGCCTAAAGAACCTATGTCAACTTTAAGCTAATTAGCTACCCTGTGTTCCCCAACAATTACCCTAATTTTGCACTGCAGCACTGCTGGACCCCACCACCAGGGTAGCTTGTCTGTTCAACCTGCAGAGGACTTCCTTCCAGCCCTCTCCTGCCAGCAGTTTCTCCAGTCACCACAGCAGGTCTTGGGAGTGGCAGCCACACACCAATCTCCAGTGCCTCCAGCAGTCTCTGTCCCAGCAATCCTCAGAAGTCCATTCACCCATCTGTCCATTAGTCAGTTAGTTCATTAGTCAATCAGCAGGTCAAATAGTCCACCAGCCAGTCCATTAGTTCCTCAGTCCATCAGTAATCCATCCATTTAGGTCTCTCATCTCCAAGGTCCTTCCCTCAGCTCTCTTGGGGCCCAATCCTATCCAACTTTCCAGCATGGGTGCTGCCTCAGTGCAGTCCCAAAGTAAGGGAACAAATGTTCCCAAACCTTGAGGAGACCTCTGTGACTACCTTCTCATCACATGAAGCAGTGCTTAGCCCATTAACACAGCAGCAGCACCAGCACTGGAAAATTGGATAGGATGGGGCTATTAGTCTCTCCAAACTCTGCCTTTTTCTGGTGCTGCTTTTATCCCTTAATGACCTGGTTGCCTCTAGTGCCTGCAGCTGTGCAGCATACCCACTGCTAGTTAGAGTCCTGGGGTTAACCCTATGCTTGCCTGCTAGAGCAAGGGGCCACTGTTAACACCATACCCTATTTCCTCAAGGGATCTTAAGTATTTCCATTACAAGCCATTGGCTGCTGCTCCCCGTTAGGGCTACAATCCTATACATTGTATAGGGTGGCATGTTTCTGCAAGAATTCTGCTCACAGTTTATGAACTGCTCTATCCCTATAAACAGATTGGGCAGATTGGATTAATGCATCACCATCACAGCTGGATATACGTACACTCACTCATTCACTCACTCACTCACTCACTCTGATCTGGTAATGCACAGTTCAGATTTTTCTTCTTTATCATTTTAGGCCACCTACAGCCCATGGATGACTGCTCCGAAGCATCTCATTGCATTCAGTGTAGCTCACTCCCAAGTAAGAGCCCAATCCTGAGCACCGTGCCACGGCTCCATGCCACGGCGGACTGTTGCAAATGTGCCATAAGGCACGTTTGCTAGCCTCACCGCCAAGCTCCCATCTGTGCTAGCCCAGTGCCGGTTGGTGCTGGGCTAGCGCAGGGCGGTCGCCCAGCCTCCGTGGCTAAGCAGTCTCCTGGACTGCCAAGCCGCAGCACAGTAAACGGGGGCCGGGAGGATGCATTCTGGGGAGGAGGAGGCCAGCAGGGGGCGGAGAGAGGGCGGGGAGAGGCGTGATGTGGAGGTGTGATGCGGAGAGGGGGCGGGCTGGAGGCCGGTCCGCGGAGCTCTGCTCCGCAGGATCCAAGGCACTCGTGGAGGGCTCAGTGCCCTACATGAGTGCTTTTACTTTACCGCTGACCTTTTGGGAAGGTCAAGAAAGTTCCCTTCTCCCAAGGCGCCTCCCGCGGTAGCCCAGGGTGCGCAGGATCCGGCAGCAGCTGTTTTTGGTGCCGCTGAGGCTGGGCGCCGCAGGCAGCTCAGGGTTGGGCTGTAAGAATGCATAGAACTGGAGCCCTTGAGTCTTAATGTGGAGAGAAGATGTGTTGAAGAAGAGGTTTTAAACATTGTTTAAGTTTATTAATGTATTAATCTTGTTAATTCTTGTTGCATTACTTCTTTTGTACATTCAAAAATCTTGTTATTAATTTCTCTACCAAATATAATTCTATTATTAATGAATGGAGTACTTGTATCTATTTTGTGTGTCCCCCAAAGCTGCTCAACTGTTGATCAAGGTTAAAGGCATTGTCCTTAACCACATACCCAAAAGATGATATATCTGGTGTAACTTGAAGCTGTTTAAGGGTGAAACAATATGTTTTTTCTTATAAAATTTGCTTTTTGTTTTTCTTTATCCATATTATGAATAAAAAAGGGAGCTTGCTGCATAATTGTTCTGCTGACATAAAGATTGATTATTGTTGTCAGTGAGCAAGTCTAATAACATTATAAGTTTAGATGCCCTGTAATACAGTTGGATGTTTGACATTCCAGTCCTTCCCCCCTTCCCCTGCCATTTTACCAGCTATCACATAGTATTTTCTCAGCTTCTCATTACTCCAAATGAATGTTGACACCATATTTTGACATTCTCTGATGGTATTGTTTCAAATTATAATTGGTATATCCTGTGATTTCAGTCAGATTGGTAGCAGCTTGCTGAAGAATAGGTGAAACTCAGTCCAACTCAGTGGACTGGCCTCATGCAATCTACTTATTTACTGGAATTCCCATGGACTACCCAGAGGTGGTGCAAGTGGATCTGCTGCCTGAATTGAGGCAGATCAGTTACCCCAGCCAGCATGAATCCCCACCACTGCTGTTGCTGTCTCCTCTTCCTGGCTTGATTGACTGCTTAGGAATGTGGCCTGCTGGCCAAGGAAAGGGGCATCATGGAAGAAACACTGTGAGTCAAAGCTCCACCCACTCCTCCTCTTACTTTGCGGTCCTTTGTCCCAAAATGAACATCCCAGCATCCTCTACACATCTTTTCTGTTTCAACATGGCTGGACAAAGAACAAGTGCAAAGAGGCAGCAGTAGTTCAAGAACCTCAAGGTAAGAGGAAGGCAGGAGTCGCCTCCTTCTCCTTTGTGCCCACTTGGAATTCTTGGGGTGGTGGACAAGTACAAGAAGGTGAAGTAGTGCTGTTTTAATTACTCATAGAAGCGAGTGATCAGAACAGGATCTCCCTGCTGCTTCTTCCTGGAGCTCTGCTATCATGATTGCTTCTGGTGGTGGCTCTGGAGGAAGAGGTGGGCTGCCATTGCCCCATCCTCTTCTCACTCACTCAGAGGATTGGAGAACTGATTGAAGTGGCTGGTGGGATGGGACTATGGCAGATATAGGGTGCCACTCCAGCACATCATTCAAAGTGCCCACTACAGTCCACCTCGTGGTTGGGCTAAACCTGGGACCACTATGAGTGTTAAAATTACAAAGGAAAGGAATTTACTTAGCAGCCTCTCAGGGGTTGCCTAAAAACAGGGGTGCTCAAACTTTCAACGTTAGGGATGCTGGACCTTTAACAAGTGTATAGAAGAGAGAATTTCAGCAGGTGTAGCTTGTCATCTGTGGGATGACAAGTTGCACCTGCTGCAATTCTCTCTTCTATGCACTTGTTAAAGGTCCAGCATCCCTAAAGTTGAAAGTTTGAGCACCCCTGCCTAAGAACATAAGAAGTGCCTTGCTGGATCAGAGGCAGGTCTATTGAATTCTGAATCCTTTGCAAGAATCCTAATAATTGCTATTCTCTTCACACAAAACAGGCCAGTAACTCATACACCAGAGTCGATCTTCTCCCAACCCCTGCTTTAAAGCATATCCAAATGATTTTAAAGGGCCAGGAGGCATTCACCTAATCCTGGCATGGCACAGCAATCTGCATCAGTCACTAGATCTGCAAAAGGGCCATTTCGACAGAGTGAGATAGCAAATGGTGACTGGTCAAGCTCAACCTTCTCACAGCAGCAGTCTTGCAAGCCGTCTTGTCTCCTATTTCATGACTCACTTCATCATTCCCTGCAGTCATTAAACTGAACCACTTTTAGTTCCTACCTCTGTTTCACCAGCTTCCTTCATTCTTCCTGCAATTCCTGAAATATTTTGTGTTACTGACAGGACAGGAGGGAGGGATCTTTGCTTTTCTAATTTTTGTATATATGAGTCAAGCACTGTCCACATGAAGGAGGCTCAGATGTAGTTGAGGAGGGGATGAGACCATGGTATGGTTAGACTGGCTCTGAATATACTGAACCATTTTTTTTTTTTTTGCATTGGGGGGGGGGGAGATAGCTCAATCCAAAAAGAACTGGAAATGAAATCATACATTTCTCTTCAAGTCACCTCCTTCTTTGTAATGCATGAAAAGACACTAGCTCTTAGGAAGTGAGGCAGTCTTCACTTGCACATAAGGTACCCATCTGAACATTTACACATGAATCTGATGTACTTATGGTATTGTTGTAAGATAAGAATTGCATTATTTGATTTAAAACAAAAGAATATTCAGTCAAGATGTTCACATCCTCCCCCTACTTCAGTTAAGTCAGTAAGGCATAAATAGTTCAGCCCAGAGGGCAAAAAAGGTTAAATTATAGAGTGGGGAAAAAAAATACAATTCACATTTATCTTAGCAATTTCTTTCATATATTTAAGTGCTTGCACACGTAAGAGATCAGAGACTTATTGAAGCAGCTGTTCAGCAGTCTTGTCACAGTGAGTTATTGCTAACCCAAAGAACCACTTGCCAACAAGGCTAATTCAAGTAAGGCTTCTTCCTCACTTTCTGAAACTATTGTTACCTTTCTCTGTAAAAGTAGTCTCTCTGGTTGCCTGCACTCACTTCCTATCATAACCACAACGAATAGCATCTAATCCTGGGTGTTTTCACCTGTTTGTTGATGGGACAAATCCCAATTCCTAAAGTGAGAAGTAGGTTCAGTGTAACCATGTCCATCTAATGCAGCTGTTCCCAAATTCACTGGAGCTGCAGTGCCCCCCCAACCAGGAAGTGAATGATGGTGATGCAAAACATGTCACTTAGTGATGTCATCACTATTCACTTCCAGGTTCAGAGGCCTAGTGTGAGCCTCCAAAGAGCAGTAAGAGGGTCAAGGTGATCAGGAGAGCTTTCCACAGCACGCGGTTTTTGTGCACTGCAGCTCTTCCCGTCATGCTAAGCCTCCTGCTCTACTTAAAGGTTCATGCTGTGATCTCCCTGGTGAGGCAGTGGGCAGCCTGCAACCCCCAGGCAAGTACCTCATGATGCCCCAGGATGTCACAATGCACAGATTAGGAACTGCTGATCTAATGAGACAGGACCCTGAAGAATACACTAACCCAGTGGTTCTCAAACTTTTAGCACTGGGACCCACTTTTTAGTATGAGAATCTGTCAGGACCCACAGGAAGTGACATCATTACCAGAAATGACATCATCAGGTAGGAACATTTTTAACAATCCTAGGCAGCAATCTACTCACACTAACCTAGGAGTAAGTCCCATTGACTATCATTGTTAAAAGCGTATACATAGCATTCTGTTAAAAGTACAGGTATAACCTAATTATCCACAGATTTCTCACCTGTAGTTTTATCTCAAAGCAATGAGAAGGGCCCTTTAAATAGAAGAAAAAAAGATATTTAACAGTAGCTTCATTAATGGGGGAGAGGGCAGCAGTAGACAATTATTCTCATTCCCATCAATCTCTCTCTCTCTCTCCAGACTCTTAGAACAGCCTCACTCCCAGGCAAGCGACTCTCCCCCAGCATGTGCAAGAATGTAAGTCTTTATCACCTTCTCCATTCTTTCCCTGTGCTGGACTTCTGGCGAAGGGAACGGTCTCTGTCTCCAGTGAAGCCTTTCTAAGCACTGGAAGAGAGACTGATTACCTCTGTGTGCATTACAAAAGGTCTACAAGGCTGCTTTTAAATTGCTGAGTAAAAGGACATCATTTTTTAAATGGTATTGCTTTAGTGTGATTTTTGCCATCCACTTGAGTTCTTCGAACGGAACTCTTGAGAACAACAAGACTCAACCTGTACAGGTCTGTCACATTTCCCCAAATGCAGTCACATACCATGGTAGCATCAACTCTAATATATTAAAAATAAAATATTGGAATGAATGGGGACCCACCTGAAATTGGCCAGCAACCCACCTAATGGGTCCCAACCCACAGTCTGAGAAACACTGCACTAACCCATATAAGGCTGTAATCCTGATCCCAATTGTAGGGAGTAAGACATACCAAATACAGTGAGGCTTGCATAAGAAGGATGGCACAGTACATCCCATTTTCAAAGTCGTGCTCTCAGTGGGTCTGAGTCACAATTAACTTTAGCTAAATTGGGGCCAGAGGTACCATCTTTCATTCAATGATTCTTTCCATCTTCAGAATGTACTTTGTTGTGAAACAGAAATTGTGTCAATCATTTGGAAAACTTGTTTTCAGTGTTTGAAATGAAAATTCTATTCACAGGAGAACCACAAGTGCACCTGTGATTTTTCTTTGTGTAAACATTTGGACAGATTTTTTTTTAAATTTGGAGCAGAACTCAGGATGCTTAGGGGAGCTGACTGCAAATAACAAGGAGAACTGCAAGCTTTCATCTGTAGATTGCTCAACTAAAGCTTTAGTGGCTTCATTGGTGGGGTCAAATTTTAATAGGTGGGCTGAGTTAAGAGTACACTTGTTTATTTTTGAGGCTGTTTTGGTTCTGTTTTGGTTAATTCCACTGTAATGGAATTAACAGATGAGATTTCCTTTTTGTAATCATTGGAAGCTTTTGTTTATTGAAGTGGAAAGTATATATCATCCTCTTTGGTATTTCAAGTAATGTTCCATATCAAGTGTTTGGAATTACTGCATGCACATTTAAATTAAATCAATTACAGCATACACTTAGGTGTATCTACTCAGAAGTAAACCTCATTGAGTTTAATAGGACTTACTCCTGGGTAAGTGTTATAGGATTGCAGCCTTTCCTATATGGAGTTTCCTGGAAATAAGCCTCCCTGAGGTCAGTGGGACTTACTTCTATGCAGACATGCATAGGATTATGCAGTTAATCAGTTTAAAGGCAATGGATGTGGGTGGCTTTCATGAGTAAAAGAAGAAGTGAAATTACCTCCCCCCTTTTCAGTTTTGGGGACAAGATAAATTTGGAGGGAAAGGGATGAGAATTATTGGTGTTTCCCTTGGTTGGTGGCTACCATTTTAGTTACACTAGAATACCCCAGAAAGCTACTACATGATGACATAATGTTGTTGTAGGTCATCCTGAAGAAACTAAAATTATGTCTAGCAATTAGGACCATCATCCATGATGTTTGCACCCCCACCCACACAGATAGCCAAAATACCCACCCAAAATACATTTTCAACATCTCCAAATTGGGTGGCAATATGGGGTAGGACATTTTATCTTCTTAATGACTGCATTTGTGTCTTTCATTGTTCTCAGTATAACTCAAAGTGATGACTTGTCTTGAAGTTGCCTACTGACTAGACCCTGACCTATTTAGCTTCAGGAAGGTTGCTGCATCATTACAGGGTCAGAGATGATGCTCAAGCCAGCAACAAGTCCAGGTTAGTACTATGAGGCCCCTAAATCTTCACCAGCTCAGATCAAATTTCACACTGGAGAAAAATTTTATCTGGCTTACTGACCCACCCAAACACCCACTGATTTCCAGAATGAAGGAAAGTATCATTCTTTCTTCCTCACTTTTCAAGCTAGAATCTCATGCTGGTGCACTCCATTGGCTCCAATAGGCCTTCAGAAAACTACAGTCAGCCTGGCCCATCCATGAATTTGACTAAGGCAGTAGCCTCAGGCAACAGACTGGCAGTGATGCCACTCTGTGTCTGCCCATTCTCCTCCAATTCTTCTCCTTCTCCTCCCATTCTCTAGATTGGAAAAAAGAAGAGGAGGATAGAGTGAGTCCACCACTCACCTCTCTTGAGTAAAGTAACAGGGGTAGAAAAGTAACAGGGGTACAGAACAGAAAAGGAAGTTTGCAGACTTCCTTTTCTGTTCTGTACCCCTGTTACTTTTCTAATCCAAGGAGCAGGGGGAACCACAACAACACTAAGGGAGGCAGCAACTGGTATGTCACCTCAGGTACGAGGCGTCATGGGCTAACACTGAGCATAGTCCCCAACATTTTTATCTAATGGGAAATCTGAAAGAACTATGATGGCTCCACCTCTTAAGAAACATCAGAGGAATTGAGAGGAATGTCAATAGTTATTTTTTAGTGAGACTCTGCACACCCTGAATTATACTAAAGTGAAATTTGAAGCAAATTTATGAATTCTGCCTTGTGTGAAGCATCTTCATAATTGCATCAACCAAAAGAGTATTGATAAAACTAGAGAAATGACTCAGCATAATCCTATGCATGTCTACTCAGAAGCAAGTGTTTGGTTGGGCTTCTTCCCAGGAAAGTGTGTATAGGATTGCAGCTTCAGGTGCTTATTTCTAAAAGTCTCCCATCTTCCACATCTTTTTTAAAGACTTCTGTCACAAAAGACATTTTAATTGCTATTTGAGACACTTGTGAAATGGTCCATGTGCCCGCAATGACCTAAGGTTGACCCGCATTGTGCAGATTCACATGTTGACACATTTGTGTTTTAAGAAATTCCGCCAACTTCACCACACACCCAAAAGGAACACAACTGAGATGCTATGTTTCCCTATGAAAAAGATGATGATTCTGCTGAGGATGTATAGAATGACCCAGCCTTAATATTAAGGAGTAATATTTATGTTCTAAAAAGGCACAATCCATAGTACGCTATTAAAGGGCTTACCATCTTTGCTACAGTCTGAGCTTATCATTGCATCTTTTCCTTGCTTTTAAATCATTGCACACATCTACTTCAAAGCCTTGGAAGATTTAACAGAGTTTCCCCAGAGTTTTCTTGGTCTCTTTGTGTGCTTTTGTTTTTAAACCACTTTGCCTACTTAAGCAAAGAAAATACTAAAATGACCTATTGCTTAGAAAAATCTTTCAAATGCATGAGGGTTTCCCCCCCCCCAAGCCGGATAAAGACTGTGGGAAGCAAAAAGGTATTAAAAAACAGAAGCAGTTCTCCACCATTTAGAAAATTTAGAACAATTTTCCCTTTAAAGTCTCCTGAACTACAAGCACAAGCATGAGCAATGCATTTACTTGTAGGCTGTTATGTGCTCCCACTCACATGAACTCCTATTGGCCCAATGACTAAACTGGAGAGTGAATGGGAATAAAGATGTCCTTTTCCAGAAGTTTGGGCTGGTCTTTAGGGATGTGCACATGATGGAGGAAGCAAGCTCTCCTCTCACCACAGGCACTTTAATTGACAAGGCTGTCACATGTCTAGTGAGCATGAACAGACACACACAGGGTTTCCAACTGATGGAGAGTTGTCTATGTGTGCCACTGCATGGTGGCAAGCAGAGCACTACCACCACTTCTCCAGAATGAATGTAAGACAAGCCCAGAATTCTAAAAAGGGATGAAGAGAATGCTCAATCTAACCTCCCTAAAATTGGTCAACTTCTATACCACAGCCGCTGTGCCACCTCACAGCTTAATGTACAAATATATACATTTTCATATCACACACACACAAGTTGAATATCTCTAATCCAAAAAGCCAGAATGCTCCACAATCTGAAATAAGTGATGGCTGAGATAGTGACACTTTTTGCTTTCTGATGGTTCAGTGTGCACAAACTTTGTTTCATGTACAAAATTTCATGTTTCACTTTATTTCCTGTACAAAATTATTAAAAATATTGTATAAAATTACCTTCAGGTATGTATATAAGGTGTACATGATACATGAATGTTATGTTTACACATGGCTCCCATTCCCAAAATATCTCATTATGTATATGTAAATATATATATATGTGTATGTATATGTAAACATTCCAAAATCTGGAAAAAAAAAAATCCAAAACCCAAAACACATTTGGTCCTAAGCATTTTGGATAAGGGATACTAAATCTGTATTAAGTCTCTCACTTTATTTTGAATTTAAGATCAAAAAAATCTAGTACTGTAATATGAGGCACTGTCCAGTGTGCAAGATAAAACTGACGATGACAGAACTTTGCTCATGGGCTCAATCTAAATACATTTAGAGCCCAATTCTAGGCATGTCTGCTTAGAAGTAACTCTCATTATAGTCAATTGGGCTTATTCCCAGGAAAGTGTGGATAGGATTGTATCCTTAGATACATTTATAACATGTTCTCCCTTATGAATGGAACTGTATGCAAATGATTGGACATGTCTTGTTTTTAGAATCTGGGGCCACGCCAAATTGTCCCAACAACTAGATGCGGTCCCTGAATCATTAGTTGGCCATTGCTGTTCTAAAGGATGAAGAGGACTGCTTTCAAAGTAAAGTAGTACCTCTTTCCCAGGTAAAGATTTCTTCACTGTGATTATGGCGACTCATTTTCCCTTCCCACTAACTTCAGAGAGGCTATTGTGGGTGGCAAGAAGGCAAGACAGTGAAGAAAATAAAAGAAAGCCCTGAGCCCTATTAGTGTCTCTTCATTATTGAACAAACTTGTGTTGGCATCATCATGATGAATTGTGTGTTTGGGCAGGCAAAGCCCCCTACTGAGGTTTCTTTGGCAAAGGCCTCTCTTGCCAACAGTAGGTTGGCTATTTGGCAGGTTAGCCAATTCCAGTGGCCTCTTTGGTGGCCACAGTCCAGTGGCTGCAGAGACGGAGGTGTGAATGTCAACACATCACAGAGCCATACCATCACCTTGGAAACAAGAGCGGGAATCTCTTGCAACATGCATGTAGGGGGAAAAAGTATATTGTGAGGGGGTTGATTTCCTTCTTGTTGAACATTAAATGTATAAAAGTTTAGAATTTAATACAAGCCAGGAGTGCTAAGGAGACGATTAGCAACCACTCAAAACTGCAAGGGAAAGAATGCTCACGCTTGCCTTCCTCCCACCCGTGAATAAACTCCACTTTGAAGTCTTGCGAAAACTGGTTTGTGGTATGGAAGCCTATCCAGGCGCTGGCTATGAATGAGTACAGTGGGTTTTGTCTTAACATTGGATGGGGGCTGGAAGAAGTTGCTAGTATAACCGCAAGCATGTGATTCTTCTTCCTTTCTGTATCTTGATCTATTGCCAAAAGTAGAGAAAGCAATGCCAGTAAAGTCCAGCCAAGCCTACTGCTATTAGTGCAGGCTTAACGTGCAGTTATGGCACAAGGGAATTCATGACATGGTCAGTGCTAGTGGCTGCATTTGTAGTTTAGCATGTCTGTACAGAGTGTGCTGAGAATGTGATTGTACGCATATATTTGTTCTTCCATCTGAAAAGCAGTAGGTAGTGGTGCTTAAAGTGGTGCTTAAAGGGCAGGAGGTCTGGTCTAGAGGGTAGCACCTCCATTTGCCTGAAGATAACATCTGCAGGTCGCCAGTTCAAGGCCACCGGCACCGTGCAACCTTGAAGCAGGTGACAAGCTGAGCCGAGTTATTCCATCTGCTCTGAGTGTGGGGGGATGGAGGCCAGAATGTGCGGCCAGATCAGAAAGAAACATCTGAATGTTGTGGTTTCTTGAAAGATAGAACCTTCTTTCAAATTGTAAAAATCCCTATGGGGATTTAATTAGCCTGCCTATGTAAACCGCCTTGAATAAAGTCCGAGGAGAAATCTGAGGACCAAGAAGGGCGGTACAGAAATACCTGTAAAAAAAAAGTCTCTCCTTACAGGCCACTTTATTTCCCTACAACTATCAACACTGTTACTGTTCCTCACTTGATGCAGGAATGCCTCTTTGTGATTTCCAACTGAAAGGAAAGGGGTTGAGAAGTTTGGGATTGTTAGGGGAAGGTTAAACTCCTTTGCCAATCAAGCCCTCTCTTTGAGCTTTGAATGAGGAAAGGAGGATTCCCATTCCTTAAGCCTGCCTATCTGCAATCAGTCCTTGGAGGAGAGCAGGCATTTGTTTTCTCAGGCTGAAGCTCAATATCCTATTCACTGTACCACACTGGCTTTATAGAGTCACATCCAATGTTATAGAGAAACTCACAAAGCAAATGGCTCATTTTTATTATTAGAAACCTGAACAGTACGATCGTGGTTTCAAATGTAAGAAGCAGCACATAATCATTTTAGCAACAGCAATTGTCACACAGATTCTCTTCTCTAGGGTGCATGTTTAAGGCAGAAGAGAGAAATAATAATGGGAATATTGCTTTTGATCCTCCCCTGTGCTATCTTTGTACTGTAGGCATCTGTGCCATTGTAGCGCCATAAACTAGCCCAGTGTGAGTAGTAGGCAATTGCCCAACTTTCCCTGGATTTCAACAGATGAAAACCAGTCAAAAATCAAATATATGACATATGACAAGCTTCACTCACACACACACACACACACACACACACACACACACACACACACACACCCTTAAAAGTATTCTTACATTTGTGCTGTCATCTGACACAACAGTGTTTAATAATCATATGTTTCAATCCTGACTACCACAGTATGGTTGCATGACTTCCACTGACTTTTACCCACTGGTACAAGAAACATAGGCGGTCTTAAGCAGGTCAAAGGCAAATGCGGGATGCATCACTCTAAATATGCTGCAGCTACAACATTGATCTAGACCTGTGCCTGTGGCACAGAAGCTAGAAATCAGTACAACTAGTGGTTCCTGTGCTACAAGCAGTCACAAGAATGGGCCTTAACTATCTTGTTTCATACTGATTAACTAACCATTAAAATAAATAGTATAGTGCATCAAGCACTGGTGATCATTTGAAGGTATAGTATAGAGAACAATTAAACAACTTGAGATGAATTGCTTACGGATGGAGAAATTATCTAGATTAGAACACATTCCCTGAATCAAGACAGTCATATGGATAACAGAACCACCAATGTCTTCAGTACTATATGTTCTTTCACAGCTAACCACACATATTCTGCAATTAAATGAATTGATTAAACATGACAATTAATTGATTGTTTCCTTTAACCATAGCACATTATTTAGAAAAAAATAAATCATTAGATAACCTTGGGAATGGAATTGATTAAGAGAAGCTACTAACATGCCAATCACAACCACCTTTGCCCCACCCCAGCGCCCTGTGTGTACTGCAGTCTATGCATGGTGTATACCAAGATCCATACCAAGATCCAGGTCTACAGAGCTTGTGTCCTGAGTACACTTCTGTACTGCAGCGAGTCATGGACTCTTCACTCACAACAGGAGAGGAAACTGAGCGCTTTCCACATGCGCTGCCTCCGACGCATCCTCGGCATCACCTGGCAGGACAAAGTTCCAAACAACACAGTCCTGGAACGTGCTGGAAACCCTAGCATGTATACACTGCTGAAACAGAGACGCCTGCGTTGGCTCGGTCATGTCGTGAGAATGGATGATGGCCGGATCCCAAAGGATCTCCTCTATGGAGAACTCGTGCAAGGAAAGCGCCCTACAGGTAGACCACAGCTGCGATACAAGGACATCTGCAAGAGGGATCTGAAGGCCTTAGGAGTGGACCTCAACAAGTGGGAAACCCTGGCCTCTGAGCGGCCTGCTTGGAGGCAGGCTGTGCAGCATAGCCTTTCCCAGTTTGAAGAGACACTTGGCCAACAGTCTGAGGCTAAGAGGCAAAGAAGGAAGGCCCATAGCCATGGAGACAGACCAGGGACAGACTGCACTTGCTCCCGTTGTGGAAGGGATTGTCACTCCCGAATTGGCCTTTTCAGCCACACTAGACGATGTTCCAAAACCACCTTTCAGAGCGTGATACCATAGTCTCTCGAGACTGAAGGTTGCCAACATGGTGTACCTTCATCTGGTGGAACTCCTTCAGTCCATTCAGCTTCCTCCATGCATCCCTTTGTGGCTGTTGGGTTTCTCACTTCATTAATATAAATGGCCTTTTTTTTTGTCGGTGTGTTCAACAAATCTTCCCACAAGGGATTCCATGATGAGCATGCTTCTGAAAATGTTGTCCCATTAAATAGGACTTCACTTTTTGCAGGACGTCTGCTCAGTGTCAGCATCACACACAAACACGAACAGCCCAAACCTATCCAAGTTCCCCTGTACCAATGCAACTGTACCAGCATAGGCTGTGCTGCATCCTGTGGGGAATTTTGCAGGCTGGGGGTCTCCTTGAAATAGGAGGAGACATTCATCCTCTTGCCTCAGGGAAGCCCCAGCAGTGCAATGGGGCAACTCAGGCCTGTGCCTGCTAAATCACTGGCACGTCCACATTGCCTCATGTTGGTAGATCAAGTCTGGGAAGGGGGATAGGATATGGAGTGCATGGCTGCCGACAATCCTGCTCCCGTCCTGGGCCTGATACACCCACCCCCATCCTCACTCTTCCCCACCCTGTTTCACTCCCCCATGTCCTCCCAGACCATCACAGAATTTACAATGTCTGGCACGCATCATGGCTTGCACCGGTGCCGATGGGATGGCAGTGGCCTTTCTGTCAGTGCCAGTAACTTCTGTGCTGTCACAACGTGAGCCATCAGGGTGTGTGGTCCGCCAATGCAAGAGGTGGACAGAATTGGGCCAAAGGTCAATACATCAACCTGCAGCAAAAAACAAAACTCAGTACAAAAATCACTTCTTGGTATCCTTTTAGCCGAAGTGCCTTTTGAAGGCTCTCTCTGGCACTGGAATGAAAGTCTCTTGTTTCTGGGAGTATCAGAGGAAAATTACAGAACTGGCTTTTAAGTAGGCAGGATTTTTCCTGCCTGCAAATTGTTTTGTTACACATTCTCTATCTACCTTTTCTTCACAATTTCTTTTCACTTGTGGCTCTTCTTCCTGTTGCTTTCCACACCCTGGTGTGCTGGCATCTGTGAACAGATTGCTAGTTCCACCCACGGATCAGGAAAATGTTTTCAGTCTTTGAGAGAGTGAATGACCTATATTTTATATATGTACTTCCCTAGCTAACTGATGCTGTAGATCAGAAGGAAAAACAGGAATTCCACTAAGACATCGTGCTCTAGCCTTCAGATAGGGCTGCTCACACACATAGTGCTCCCTGTGTGTTCAGCATGGGAACTAGCAGGGTCTCTGTAAGGAACATGGTCACTCTGCATTCAGCTAGGGGAGCCATTTGTGTGAACTGACCCTTCCATTTAAAGATGGCACACAACCACCTTGATTTCCACAATGGTGGTGGCATTCTTTGGAACCACACTCCTGGTGGAAATCAGGTGGGGCATGTAGCTATCATCCACACTGAGGTACCAGTCCATGCTCACCGGTCATGGTGAGCACAAAACCCTGACAACATTCAGTATATTCTCAAGGCAATGATGTGGAAGATTTGGCATCGAAAATTGTAAATATAATGACATTTGGGGCTACATCCTATCCAAATTTCCAGCACTGATGTAACTGCATCAATGGGGTGGGCACTGCATCCTGCTGTGGGGGGGGGGGGGGCAGTCATGGATGGCTCCTTAAGGTAAGGGAACATTTCTTTCACTTACCTTGGGGCTGCATTGAAGCTGCATTGGCACTGGAAAGTTGGATAGGATTGGGCCCTTAAAAATGCATTTTAGGGTTCATGTCTAGGGAGAATCTGAGAATTCTGAGGAGAAGGCAGCTGAGCTTCTCTAAAGGCCCAGTCCTCTCCAACTTTCCATCACTGATGCAGCCAAGACATCAGGGTGTGTGCTGCATCCTGCAGTGTGTGGGGGAGGCAGTCACAGAGGCCTCTATGACACCAGGGCGTGTGCTACATCCTGCAATGTGGGGGGGGGGCAGTCATGGAGGCCTCTTCAAGGTAAGGGAATGTTTGTTCCCCTTCCTTGGGGCTGCACTAGTGTTGGAAAGTTGGTTAGGCTTGGACTCTCAGACAAGTAAAATGTCTTAGACTATGTCTGCCACCATGAAATTCAAGGGACTGAAAGAAAGAAAGAAAGAAAGAAAGAAAGAAAGAAAGAAAGAAAGAAAGAAAGAAAGAAAGAAAGAAAGAAAGAAAGAAAATTTCCATGGCAGTTTCATTGCATTCCAGTTTCACTTGTGATTCCAAGATTTTGTAGAACTGATGTTGATAATTTTACTATTCAAAGTTATCAAAAACATGTATACAGCACAGTACTGTATATACATCTTTACACAGTGAACAAGGTACTTGATATCCCTCTTCCTTTCTATCCATTGTGCTTTCCAAGTTCCTGCATAGGATAGGAAACACCCTTCCATCTGCTTCAGGAAATGTCCTGCAAAGTGCTCATCAAGAAACACTTACTATCACTCAGCTTCATCTTGGTTTAGACTCACAAATCATACCCATCCCTAGGACTAGGCATATAAGCCTTAGAGCATTGATGTTCATGGAAGGTATGGTTTTGTGAGCAGAGAAAGAACACCCAACAATGGACTATCCTAGCAATCCTTTTCCTGTGCAAGCTCTCCGTGATCTGAGAAAATTACCCAGAATTGGTTTCACTTTGTTATTTTTCTCCATTGGTGCATCATTTTCATCACTTAGAAAAATCACTGAAAAGCAAATGAGTGGCAAAGCTGGCAGAGGTGAGCTGGTTTTGATTTCTGTCCCAGTTTCTACCTGAAGCAAAAGAGTCAGCCAGGAAATAAGAAGATAATAACAGAATCTCAGTTTCCCTTGGGCCTACTTGGGAGTTGTTCATGATAGCACTAGGAGAGCTAGCCCTTGCTGATCAAACACTGATACAGTACAGTGCTTCTGATTCAGAGGTCATCTTCCCAGGAGGACTCAGGGACAGAGAATACGCCAGCCGCCTATTGAGTTTGTGGTCATTTTGCTCCCAGCTCTTGTTTGTGGTAATGTCTCCTTTTGTCATGTGACCTGAGCCCACATTATTTGGCTCTTAGCTGCTAGTTGCAAAAAGGTGTTGGAAGCTTGTTTCATCCAAGGGTGCTTGCACAAACAGTCTCTGAAATCCAAATCCAAGAAATTAGGGGGAAAGGCTAGAAAAGTGATCATAAATTATTCTTACAGGATGCCTGCAAAAACCCACTCTGGTGGTTTTGCTACTGCTATCACAAAGGCCTTAATGGCGATGAAAGAGGCTTGAAGGAGAGCCACCGTCAATTGGCCCTTTTCTGACAAGCCTCGCCTAATGTAGGCCCTGTAATGAGGAGCTTTGAACACCAAGGGAGCAGTATTATAGCTGTGCAGCTGCGGCAGTCACTGCTAAGAGGTCTTTTGGCCAGTTTATTATGTGTCATTATTTTCAGGGCATTTGAAATTTAGCTGCGCAAAACATGTTCTTACTGGGGAGACCGCCAAGCTCCAACTGAATGCTCAGTGTTGAGGATAACATGGATTTTAGTTTTGAAGTTTTAAAATTTTTTAAAGAAACCCAAGTAAATACAAACTGTTTGGACCTCTTTTGCATGCTGTTCACAATGGGATCTGTACAACCAATTATTAAGGTGACCAATTATTAAGGGATCTGTACAACCAATTATTAAGGCTATTTTCAATAGCCTCTGTTCTTGCGCCTTTAACACCAACTTGACCAGTGTCTATGGGCAAATGACTGTTGGGTATGAAAAAATGGCAGCACATACCAGATGTCTTCTAATAATTCAAGAATTCATGTCTTACAACTCACTGGAAAGTCCCATGGTCAAAACAGATACAGGTATCCCCCGCTTTCGTTGATCCGCTCTTTCAAAACATTTCAATTATACTCGGAAGTCATTCATTCAATACATGCTCTGCTCTTTCAACCTCTCTGTGCTGTTCTAAAGGCTAAAATTGCCCTCCCCCATGTTGATTTGCATATGACATGGCGATTCCAACTGTTTTGGGGGTGTGTGTGTGTGAGAGAGAGAGAGAGCGTTTGTGCCAACTTTAGCTCCGGGTCTATTTCCATTCTCAAAGGCATTAAATGGAGAGTCCATTTGCAGATATCTTTATATGATAGCAGGAATTTGCGAGATAGAAAGGTGTTTGCAATTTGCTAGCTAAAAAGCACTGGAAGCAACATTTGTAAACTAAAAAAAAAGACTGGGTTCCACTTTTCAACCATTTCTGCCTTTCACCACTACTCCAGTCCCTAACCTATAAAATGAGCAGGGAACACCTGTACCCAGCTTACCTTGGAAAAACAGTAAGTACGACATAATTGAGAACTGTTTGTACTTACCAGTCCATCTCAGCCTAGAACTGTTTGGCCCCCTAAGGAGCTCCTTAACCACTCATACAGGCTTCTGTTGCAAAAGTGAGGCAACTTTTTCTGTTTCACATATGTTGTCTCATCCTGAAGTCTTATGGACTCTTAAAGAGGCAGTACACAAGAACTCCATGCCTTGAAAAAATTCACATGTTGATTCCTTCATTTCTGCATATCCACTGATATGCAGGGCTCAGCAAATGAATACTTTTCACGAATGGAAATACAAGTTATCACTTCTTGATAATTGTAGACCATCAAGCAGTTTAGACTTTTTTATTCCTATCCTGAGTAGCAGTTTAGACTTCTTTATTCCTGTCCTGAGCTGTTCATTGGGAGATCACCAACCAGCAGCATGGATGCAAAGATACATGGGAGGGGCAAGGAGTTTATTAACTACACAACTGGAGTTTCACTAGTAAATCATTGCTTGTTACACAGCTTTAAAGGGTTTATGTCAGACCCCCCCCCCCCCCAAAAAAAAAAAATCTGGCAGGTGAACAGCAGCAGGAGAAGAGTATTGGCTACACCTCCCACTTATATATCAAAGACATATGGTTGGTCATTGTGTGGAACTAGATAAGCTAAACTAGACTGGTCCAGCCAGGTTTTTCTTAAGTTCCTAAGGCAACCTTGAACAGCATGGTATGGCTGAATCAATTCTAGATGTCCAAAAGCAGCAAATCATTCAATATTTCCATATGATAGGTTGGAATTTGAAATATATCAGCACGCAAGACACATGGTGAGTTTGGCTGAGCAGAGATTACTGTTTGAGTTTGCCCATGCATGAGCTCGTAAGTCCAAGATAATTGTTGCAGATAGGGTAACAACTGGCTAATTTCAAAGACAGGTTGAACAGCAAGAGTAAGACAAAACTGGGCAGACGTGATGAATGTGCATGATGAGAGAGGGAAAGAAACCGGCAGTGAAAGGCCATGAAAAGGGAAGTAAACATTTTGCATCATTGCATACCTCAGAACTTTGGCAGGCGCTCTTTGGACCTCAATGCTCTGCTCAGTCTGGCCATTTCTAAAGATGGATTAGCAAATTAATGTAAGCAGAGCATAAAGTTGCTGACTGTGGTGGCGCGAGTCACCTTGGGCCTCATCAGCATTGCTAAACATTGCCCATAACCTTTCCATTATCACTCCGGGCCTGCACAGCACCAAGACCCAACTGCTCCAATAATTTCAATTACTTTCCCTGACAAATTTTATGTTTCATGTATTTTACTGGCCTGATAATTATGATTTCTCTCATTTCTCGCTATCAAGCTTAATGGGTTCCAGCACGAGTGTGCAGTTTAAGAAATGAAGTTCCACTTGAATTCACAAGTTATTATCTACTTTCGTTAATGGAATTGGAAAAAAGAGAAAGAGTGGGAAAGAGATAAAGGATGAATAAGAAGGGTGAGGAAAGAGAAGAAAGACACACAGCGGCACAGAGGAAGGAAGAAGGAGCCAAGCAAAAAAAAAAAACAAGTCAACAAAAGGATGGGCAGGAACAAGAAAGGAGGAAAAGGGAATAGAGCCATAGCCGTGACAAAGATGAAGCATGAGAAGGATAAAAGCAAAAGGAATGTGTGTTGAGAAAGAGATAAATTCTCAGAGAGGGAGGGTGGGGCAGGCACAAACATGCAAGTATAAGCAGCATCAGGGAGAGTGTTCACATGACTGAGTGGAGGCACTAGCACAGAACTAGGGATTAGACACATGCGCACAGATACACATACAGTTCTGTATATGAATCTACTTCAGGAGACTGCAGATTAGCAGTTAAAATCATGCTGTCCCTTTTCCCTGCTGGGCGCCTTGGTTGTCAGCCTAGCCAAAAGTGGTTACTAATCACAGATTAATAATCTCCTTTGTATCCAACTTCAGGATACATGTCCTGTCATTGTTCCTGCCAGCAATCCCATGCCTTTTAGCAGCCATGTGAAGAGGGATGCAACAGGTGCAGCTTTCCCCCAGAATGGGGATGCAATGATTGGAACTACTGTGTGAAGGGCTGGCTTTCACACAGTTGTCAAAAGCACAAAGCCTCCATCAGGGATTGGGGGGGGGGGAGAGAAATGCAGCAGGCAAGAAAACCCCTATGTCAAGATCAGATGAATAGAAGGCAGGCATTGGGGAAAGGATTACCAGTTGTGACGTGTGATGAGACAACTTCCCCCCCCCAACTGCGTTCCCTCGGTGAACTCTTTCCACATCACACTGACTTGTCTGCCAAGGAATCCCAAAGCACTGCAGAGTATTCTGGGGCATGTTGAAGTCTGCAAAAAACTGCCTGACACTGGCCAGCCTTACTGGGCCTTCCTGTTGGCAGACATCAACAGAGATTGTGATGTAGGATCCACATCCGTGTGACTGTGCAGTGCAAGACACAATAGGTGAGCAAGTTGCTTTTCAGGGAGGCTTGCAGGCCATTACAACAAACCTCCAGGGGTATGAGGTGGATCTCAGCAACGCTGGCATACTCCAGAACGTACCCCCTTTCCCCCAAGCCTCCCTGCCCCTTTTTCTCTCCTCCAACATATGCCACCAAAATGCCCGGTGTACGTTCAAGGAGACCCATGGGCAATTCAAGGTGTATCTTTGCTTACCTTCTGCTGGCTGTCCTGATTGTCCTGCTCATCATTTGATGCAGCATGCACCCTCCCAGTGAGGCTGCACTGGTGCTAATGTTGGGGGATACGACAGAGCAGTGGAGGGGGGGATTGGGAGGCTTCCCTTTCTCCACTGCAAGCCTCCCACCCACCCTTTGACCTGAGCCAGGAATTTTGCTGGTGCAAGTTCGTGGAGAGAAGGAGGTGGGGAGGCTGCAGAAAAGGAGGATGGGGTCTGGCATGCACCATCACTGCCAGATCCACCTCTCCCTCAGCCTCCTCGCCCCTGTTCCCCCCCTCTCCCAGCCCAGTTTTGCCTTCTTTCTGTCCCCATTCCACTCTCCCCCCTCCCCACCCTATCCTGCCTCCCCTGCTGGTTTCCCTGCTCTGATGGCTGGTGCTAGGGCAACACACTACTTCGTGCACTGCCAGAAGAACTTTTATGGCAGCAATATAGGATGCTTTTATGGCAGCAATATAGGACATGTGTTCCACCAGTGCTATGAGCTCTGTAAGATTGTGCTATTAGTCCCACACAAGTTCTGTTTGCATTAACATGTTGAGTACGGTGTAAAGTAGAGCCTATACTGGTTTGGGCATCAGGCATGTAATTCTTCACTGAGTTTTTAAAATTATGCATATATCTTGCACCAATAGGCATTAGGATGAGTGTCATACATGTCACATATCCTTCGGGACAGAGAACAAAATGCACTCCTTCATAGCTCCGCTGAAAAAAGTGTTAAGCAGAACCACCAGGATTCAGTACAATATAATTATTTTCAGTGAAATGAAAGCTACTGTCTTGTGCACACTTTCCTAAGAGTAAGCACCACTGAGCACAGTTCGACAAACCTTCTTGTAAACATGCCTAAGGTTGTGTTAGACGATATCTTCAATCCAATCCAATTCAAGCATTCTAGCTTTACTGACACTGCAACATTGTGGAAGGTGTGTGTGCCAATGTTGTCCTTGTAATATTACATTTTCCTTGTAATATTAATGCAGACAAAGGAGTTGGGATTGGCAGGGGAGGGGTGGCTTAACCCTTCCCCACCAGTCATTCTCATCTGCAAATACTTATCCCATTAGGTCTCTGAAACCAGAAGTAAAGAACATTTGTAGCAATGAACTGAGGGGTGCAGGAGAGATTAAGCATCCTTCCCACTTGCTAATTTCCCGCTATAAATCTCCCTGTGGGCGACATTAATATCTTACAGAAAAGAGGAGATATTTTCCTCTCATAAACTCTATATGAGAATCTGTATCTTTTCTCCAGAAGGGGTAGAAGGGCATAAGGAGGGGAAATAATTTTCAGCGGAAAAAAACACAACAAAGCAAAATTGTCAAGAAATACCGTATGGCAATTTTCTGTTTCAAACTGCAGCTTTAGCATTGTCTAAGAAACCCTCCCCAAAAGAATCCTGGAAGTACACATAATGTTCAGTTCCACTCTTATGGACCAGTTACAAGAGTGGATCTAGTGACCCATTGCAGTAAGTGACGACCATCATGTGTTATGGAGCCATTGGCGGAAATGGCTGGAAGCTCCGTGTGCATGCCAGAACTGCCTTAGAGACACTCTGGTGCTGTGCATGATGGACCATATCCTCCTTTCCCACCCGCTTCTTCTCTTTGGACTTATGTCAACAAAATAGCTGGCATGGGTCCAAGGGTATCCACTAGCCGAGGGGTGTCCAAACGTTTTGGCAGGAGGGCCACACCATCTCTCTGACACTGTGTTGGGGGCCAGGAAAAAAAAAGAATTAATTTACGTTTCAAATTTGAATAAATTTACATAAATGACTATAATACAGGTGGAATTTATGTGAATGAATGAAGGTCTTGCAATAGCTCAATGATTATAAAAGGCCTTGCACAAAGTAAGGCCAACCTTTCCTTTGCTGCTACTGCAGCATCACAGATATGAAACAGCAAGCAGTGAAGGGAACCCTCATCCCACAGCTCATGCAAGAAGTTGAACAGTTGCCCTTAGGCTGTGTTGGGCCAGCACGGGCTCCAGCAAGTCTCTGGAGGGCCAGAGGTACTTTGGATACTGGGGGCTTCCCGCGGGCTGGATTCCTGCAAGTGGCCCCTGGGCCGGGGTTTGGGCACCCCAGCACTAGCCAATTGGAGCTAAGTAAAACATAAGAACATAAGTACATAAGAACAGCCCCACTGGATCAGGCCGTAGGCCCATCTAGTCCAGCTTCCTGTATCTAACAGGGGCCCACCAAATGTTCCAGGGAGCACACCAGATCAAGAGACCTCATCCTGGTTCCCTCCCTTGCATCTGGCATTCTGACATAGCCCATTTCTAAAATCAGGAGGTTGCACATACACATCGTGGCTTGTAACCTGTAATAGATTTTTCCTTCAGAAACTTGTCCAATCCCTTTTTAAAGGTGTCTAGGCTAGACGCCAGCACCACATCCTGTGGCAAGGAGTTCCACAGACCAACCACATGCTGAATAAAGAAATATTTTCTTTTGTCTGTCCTAACTCTCCCGACACTCAATTTTAGTGGATGTCCTCTGGTTCTGGTGTTATGTGAGAGTGTAAAGAGCATCTCTCTATCCTTCCCATGCATAATTTTGTATGTCTCAATCATGTGTCCCCCCCTCAGGTGTCTCTTTGCTAGGCTGAAGAGGCCCACACGCCGTAGCCTTTCCTCAAAAGGAAGGTGCCCCAGCCCAGTAATCATCTTTTGCACTTTTTCCATTTCCACTATGTCTTTTGATATTTTGACTTATGCCTTGCTGGCCATCTGATCTCTTCCTGCACAAACAACATGCAGCGTGTACTCGGTTGGCATGGCCGCATGCTCTGGACTGGAAGGGGATAGGATTAAGCTGTCAATCTTGCAGCTCACTAGGCAGCCATGACCTGGCCACTGTCTCTCACCCTAGTCTAGGTGAAGATGAAAACTCACTGATCATAAGCTGTCTTTAGCAGGTATTGATAATGGATGCTATTAAAGAAAAGAATCTCAGATTTGTATTCACTGACATTGAAAAGTTTCTGATATAAAATATGTTAAAAATGTGAGGAAAAGCAATTTTATATGTTTTAAAATAAAACAGGTATTTTTAGCTACACATAATATAAATAAAATATTTTCCTCTAGGTTCCACCCTTTTCCTGACAAAAATTATTTGCCTCAGAACCCCCCAAATCACCACCAGGTTCTATCCCGGTTCCATCAAAACCATTAAGGCTCTGCCTCACAGAATGGCTTTCCTAAGGAATTCATAAACAGATGAGATTCAAACCAGGGAAATCCTGATTTAGAGCTCAGGGCACAATCCTATCCAACTTTCTAGAGCCAGTGCAGCCATATAGCAGCCCCAAAGTAAGGGAACAAAATTCCCCTTACCTTGAGGAGGCCTCTATGACTGCCCCCCTCTACAGGATGCAGTGCATGCCCTGTTGTCACAGCTGCACCAGTGCTGGAAAGTTCGATAGGATTGGGCCCTCAAGTCTCTTATCCTCAGTACTGCACCAGCTCTCAATACCCAAGCCACCCATTTTAACAGCAGGCTTTTTTGCTAGTATATAATAGAGACATTGACAATGTCGAGATTCAAGCTGAAACAGAAACAGATATATTTATTAACTCCAAATGGAGAGCTGCCTGATGTGATTATGTGACATTCTCATTCCTTTCAGTCATACCTGTCTCCCAGCCTCCCCTCCCCCCACCTTTTCAGCTCTGCCTCCCTCATAGATTTGACCATGTGAAATGTACGGCACATTGTAAGCTGTCTGAATACATATTTTATGTATGGATACATTTATGAGATAATGATGTGTTCTGAAAATCCTGTCGGAAGTTGAACCCTATTCCTTCCGTTACCAGACCGCCTTTGATGTCAGCAATGTAACCATTCTTGGGAGATTTGCTCATTCTAGATAGGTAATTTCAAACTCTTTAAATAAAGCGGTGCTAGCATTAATGCCTTGAAGGCCCAATCCTATCCAACTTCCCAGCGCTGATGTAGCCGTGAAAATGAGATGTGTGCTACATCCTGCAGTGGGAGAGCAGTCACAAAGGCCTCCTCAAGGTAAGGGAACATTTATTCCCTTACCTCAGGGCTGTAGTGCAGCTGCATCAGTGCTGGAAAGTGGGATAGGATTGGGCCCTAAGTCTCCAGAATTATTAGAGGTAAGTTGCAATATTGCTGCAGGGAAACACACACACACACACACACACACACACACACACACACACACAGTGCACGTAACAATTAAAAAAAGCTTAACCAGGACAGGAATGTCTTCAGCTTGCCTCACAAACAAAGCGGACTTGCTCAGCTCTGGAGATCACTGCACTACAAAGGTGTCCTAGAAGTGTAGGCAAGAAGTAGCTGTCATGAGACCATCTGTTGTTTTTGAGTCTATGCTGGTCCAAAATTCTGCCTCACTCATCCCCACGCATTATTTCAGACATGCTGTTATCAGGGGAGCTGCGGGGGAGGCAGGAGAACAACAAGAATAGCAATAGCTTCACACAAGATTTTTTTTTTTTTTTGAATTATTTCCTATACAGAGATGAGCTGGGCAGTGACAGGTCTCAGCAGCAGCACTAACTGGGTTTGGGTTTTCCTTGGAGGAGCAATCACTGGAGACTTACAACATCATTGCTACACTTGGTGGGTTTGCAAATACACAAGTTGAACATCAGGTCGAAGGGTGCATGTACCCTAAAAGGCAGCAACACAGTTCCAGAGAGATACCCCCCCAACATGCCTTCAATCAATTCTCGCACATGACCAGTGGCGTAGCTAATGTACGCCCGGTGCGGAGCTCAAAATGATGCCCTGGAAGTGATGTCGCAACCAGAAGTGACATCACGCCCGGGCTTTTTAAAAAGTGAAAATTGGAAGGAAACTTGCTTCCTCCCCCAGCAGTTCACCACCCACGTGATCTGCCACCTCCCCACAGCCAGTGGCATAGCTAAGGCATCTATCTGCTACCTGGGATCAAAGAAGATATTGTAGGCCCCCCTCCACAACAAAATCAAATTTAATTAGGTAAATAAATAAAAAGTGTGCCCGTCATTGGTTAGAGACACTGTGCTGGGGTGAAGAGGGTTTATCTCCCTGCTAAATATAAGAGAAGCACCACTTGAAAAAGTGCCTCTTTACCAGTTAGCAGGAGTAGCTGCATTATGATACATGGAAATGAGAGCTGACTCATATTAACACCTTATTGGTTCCATGCTGTATCATAACATCTCATTGGTTCTCAGAACAACAGGTCTAATAGGTCGGTTTTGAGTTTAAAAAAATCTACTTTTTATTCCTTAAGGTTGTTGTGTTTTAGTTTTCTGGTTAATAGGCCATAACTTTTGAAAGAATACAGATATTCCAATGGGGTTTGTTTCATTGTATTCTGCATTAAATTACCTTTCCAATGATATATAACCTGATGGTATTATTCATATATACCAAGATTTTCACAATTTTGACCACTAGTGTCAAGCTCAGTTTGTTGCCCCCCCTAAAGCTTGTTGCCCGGTGCAACTGCTACTGCCTGCACCCCCTTAGCTATGCCACTGCACATGGCTCTCCTTCAGTTTCTGCTTCAGACTGTCACTATCTCTAGGTTTTGGTGAATCCCATGAGCAATGCCCTCCATGGTGTCGTCCCCTCCCAGAGCACCCAGCCCTCTCTTCCCTTCAGGGTCCTAGGCAGCAGTAGTGGCAGCAGTACACACTGAAACAGCATTGAGGATTAAACTCCATGGCAAACTTGAGTTTGCTGTGTCAGAAAGCATAGAAGGACCACATCTGCCTCTGGGAATCAGTGCTTCTCCCCACCTTTAGATCACACATCAAAACCATACTCACAACATGTCACTGACATGCATGTCAACAGGCATGTGGATGCGGGAGAACCCGTGGACATTATATATCTGGACTTTCAGAAGGCGTTTGACACGGTCCCTCACCAAAGGCTACTGAAAAAACTCCACAGTCAGGGAATTAGAGGACAGGTCCTCTCGTGGATTGAGAACTGGTTGGAGGCCAGGAAGCAGAGAGTGGGTGTCAATGGGCAATTTTCACAATGGAGAGAGGTGAAAAGCGGTGTGCCCCAAGGATCTGTCCTGGGACCGGTGCTTTTCAACCTCTTCATAAATGACCTGGAGACAGGGTTGAGCAGTGAAGTGGCTAAGTTTGCAGACGACACCAAACTTTTCCGAGTGGTAAAGACCAGAAGTGATTGTGAGGAGCTCCAGAAGGATCTCTCCAGACTGGCAGAATGGGCAGCAAAATGGCAGATGCGCTTCAATGTCAGTAAGTGTAAAGTCATGCACATTGGGGCAAAAAATCAAAACTTTAGATATAGGCTGATGGGTTCTGAGCTGTCTGTGACAGATCAGGAGAGAGATCTTGGGGTGGTGGTGGACAGGTCGATGAAAGTGTCGACCCAATGTGCGGCGGCAGTGAAGAAGGCCAATTCTATGCTTGGGATCATTAGGAAGGGTATTGAGAACAAAACGGTTAGTATTATAATGCCGTTGTACAAATCGATGGTAAGGCCACACCTGGAGTATTGTGTCCAGTTCTGGTCGCCGCATCTCAGAAAAGACATAGTGGAAATGGAAAAGGTGCAAAAGAGAGCGACTAAGATGATTACGGGGCTGGGGCACCTTCCTTATGAGGAAAGGCTACGGCGTTTGGGCCTCTTCAGCCTAGAAAAGAGACGCTTGAGGGGGGACATGATTGAGACATACAAAATTATGCAGGGGATGGACAGAGTGGATAGGGAGATGCTCTTTACACTCTCACATAATACCAGAACCAGGGGACATCCACTAAAATTGAGTGTTGGGCGGGTTAGGACAGACAAAAGAAAATATTTCTTTACTCAGCGCGTGGTCGGTCTGTGGAACTCCTTGCCACAGGATGTGGTGCTGGCGTCTAGCCTAGACGCCTTTAAAAGGGGATTGGACGAGTTTCTGGAGGAAAAATCCATTATGGGGTACAAGCCATGATGTGTATGCGCAACCTCCTGATTTTAGGAATGGGTTAAGTCAGAATGCCAGATGTAGGGGAGAGCACCAGGATGAGGTCTCTTGTTATCTGGTGTGCTCCCTGGGGCATTTGGTGGGCCGCTGTGAGATACAGGAAGCTGGACTAGATGGGCCTATGGCCTGATCCAGTGGGGCTGTTCTTATGTTCTTATGTTCTTATGTGAGGTAGAATACAGCTGCCATCAACTTCTCAAGATTAGGACATGAAACACAGACAGATGTCAGTCTGCGTGTCCACCAACAGCTCACACTCACTCAGTTCCTTGATGGGGCGATGTCCTTGCTTCATTTCTCTCTGGTCTCTCACTGACACAATATAATCATTGAACACCCACCCACCCACCCACCCACACTGTTCATATTTAAAGCACTGGCAGGTTTGTTTAATTAAAAAAAAAAAGGAAATATGTTCTGTACTAGGAATTAAATGGGGACACAGGAAAAACAGGCAGACAACCAAGTTCTATACTTGAGATCAAGGCAAAGTTCAAGATAGAGTAAAAACGGATTCTAGCTAAAACTATCTCTGATTGAAAGAAATTCACTTACAATCAGCAACCTCCTGGCGTAAAAGAGCAGGATCTTCACAAGAGTTAACTCTGTCCTAGCTGAACTGCATAACTGGTTTCAGCTTGGCTTGACTGGCACTTACCACCTTGTCATGCTCATTGCGCATTTCTCAAGCCATATCTCTTGCTGACAGAGCTGGTCAGCTCTTTTTTAGTCTATTTTGGGGAGACTGGCACCCTCCCCAACTCTTATAGACTGTTTTTAAATTAACAGTCATTCAAATTTCCCACTCCCAATGCAGGTCAGTGGATCAGACCAATAGTGGATCAGACTAGTGTGAGCTAAATGCCATTAGCATCCAGGAAGCTTTTGGTCAAGGCTGTTGTTCTTTGGGGGAACTGGACAGTCATATCCAACCTGAGAGGTGATGTAAACTGAAATATATGACCTAGAGCTCTAGACAGAATGGAAAACGCAACAAGCCTAGGCCAGTCTTAGCACATACAGAGAACTGTCATTTAGGGAAAAAAAGGAGTTTCTTCAGGGAGAGGTGCTTGGTCACGTGTATCTGAACTTGCACTCTGCTCATGGCTGTTGGCTCCATCCCATATATGAATTTGGTGATGCACTGGCATTGCCTGGGACAGGTTTCACTCACGTTTCGTGTGCCACCTCCTGTACTTACCTGAAGCAACACATAGCACCCGGAAGTGATTGAGCAGTGACATGTTTACATCATTGTGCCATCGTACACACCTCCAAATCTTTTCTGGGATGCCTATTTCCAGGGAGGGTGCTTCCAAACACAGCACAGGCCTCTGCTCGGTGGGGGCTCAGGGGGCATGCCTGTCACCTCCCCCCCAGGGGTATCACACAGGAATTGCTATGCTACAGTGTGAATGTGAAGGATGGTGTGAAAGAGACATGAATACTATGGTCACATGGACAGAGCATGATGAACACTGAGTTTGTATGTGTACAGGCTCATTTACTCCTTCTGCCATAGGCAGATCCCTCTTTCCCTTGAACACATGTTCAGATCTGCACATGTGAATAGTACTAACCAGGGAAACGACCCACTTTCTAAGCTATTTTCTAACCTCTTGCAATTGTGTTTGTACGCAATGGTTTCTCAACATGGTTACACACATGATACGATGCACATCTTTTGTACAGTACTATTTTTCCCACATCCACACTGAAGGAAATTTTTAAAAAGTGAAGCTGTTCCTACACCACTAGATGTGAATGGGCACAGCATTCAATTTCCTTTCAGATCTGAACACATCATAGTACAGCAACTTCAAAGTGAAGTTGGAAGTAGAAAACGGGGGCTATGATGGAAAGGGGTGTGAAAAAAATTTAAAGCAGTGCTACAATAATTCACAACTTGGAGGAGGAATATATAGGAGAGGAGAGGGCGAAAGAATGAAAAAAGCAAGTTCTTGACAAGCATTTCTACAGACAGAACAGCATCCTTCAAGGGAAACAAATTCTTTCAGAGGCATCTGATTGACAAACTCTCCCACTCTCATCAGGTTAGGCACATCCCCTGGAGCTATCACATTAAGGGCCTGTGTGATTTCATGCAGAGCCTGTGATCAGCTGCTGGAGAGCAGAGCTGAAGCCTCTCAAGAGGGGAAAGAGAAGTGATCGCTCACCAGCTCCATGTGCAGTTTGTACAATAGGGCAAGGGAAGTAAAATGAAATCAGTGCACCTTCTGAGAGTTTCTGACATCCTACTGAAAATGGTGTTGCTTCTAGTCCTCCCAAAACACCAAAAGGGGACATAAAAAACAAGAACAACCCAAAACATGATGTTTTTGCACCTTTCTGCAGATGATAGTCCTAGGGAGAAGAGAAGGAAACTTATTTCATCTTGTTACTGACATATTGTTTGCTAAAGGATCTCTAGCTGTATTTCAAGGGTAGGTGCATGTAAACAGTTTTCTTAAAGTCATATCTAAACAAGAATATGAAAATATCGATCACTCCGTCACCTAAGGTAACTGGAAGACCATCATTGTATGAACTAAGAACATAAAAATTACTTTAATGGATGGGTTCTGAGCTGTCTGTGACAGATCAGGAGAGAGATCTTGGGGTGGTGGTGGACAGGTCGATGAAAGTGTCGACCCAATGTGCGGCGGCAGTGAAGAAGGCCAATTCTATGCTTGGGATCATTAGGAAGGGTATTGAGAACAAAACAGCTAGTATTATAATGCCGTTGTACAAATCTATGGTAAGGCCACACCTGGAGTATTGTGTCCAGTTCTGGTCGCCGCATCTCAAAAAAGACATAGTGGAAATGGAAAAGGTGCAAAAGAGAGCGACTAAGATGATTACGGGGCTGGGGCACCTTCCTTATGAGGAAAGGCTACGGCGTTTGGGCCTCTTCAGCCTAGAAAAGAGATGCTTGAGGGGGGACATGATTGATACATACAAAATTATGCAGGGGATGGACAGAGTGGATAGGGAGATGCTCTTTACACTCTCACATAATACCAGAACCAGGGGACATCCACTAAAATTGAGTGTTGGGAGAGTTAGGACAGACAAAAGAAAATATTTCTTTACTCAGCGCGTGGTTGGTCTGTGGAACTCCTTGCCACAGGATGTGGTGCTGGCGTCTAGCCTAGACGCCTTTCAAAGGGGATTGGACGAGTTTCTGGAGGAAAAATCCATTATGGGGTACAAGCCATGATGTGTATGCGCAACCTCCTGATTTTAGAAATGGGTTAAGTCAGAATGCCAGATGTAGGGGAGGGCACCAGGATGAGGTCTCTTGTTATCTGGTGTGCTTCCTGGGGCATTTGGTGGGCCTCTGTGAGATACAGGAAGCTGGACTAGATGGGCCTATGGCCTGATCCAGTGGGGCTGTTCTTATGTTCTTATGTTCTTATGATCAAGATTTGCCTGGTTCATAATTCTGCTTCCAACAGCAACCGATCAGATACAGGGGATGTTGTAAACTACCTTCTTTCAGCATGACATTGTTGCTTGTCTCCAGCACCTGCTATTCTAAGATATACTGTCTCTTTAAGTGGAAAATCTATTTAAATATTTTGGCTTGCAGCCATTGATAGATCTCTCACTTCAGATTCCAAAACATCAGTGAATATTGAAGGTTAAATTAGCATGGGCTTAAATTCCACATTGTGGAGTAGTGCTCTGGAGCATAATTTTTCTTTTAAAAAGCATGACTGGATCATGTCTCCCACCCCTATGGATTGGGGTGGTGTTGGTGGTGGTGATGGAAGGCCATATGAAGCTTTAACCCTATCCACAAGACCAGATTACTCTCCAGATTATTGGTCACAAATCCAGATTATTGCCTCTCCTTGCAAGTACCATTTGGCAAGGGGACTAAAAACTTCCATTGACACCAATGGATTTAGACTACAGGAGGGATTAAAGAAATAATTTCTTTTCCATTTGCTCCCTTTAAATACATACAGACTATGGGCACAATCCTAACCCCTTGTGCCAGTGCTTTCCAGCATTGACATAAGGGCAGTGCAGCTCTGAGGTAAGGGAACAAACATTCCCTTACTTTGAGGAAGCCTCCATGTCCATGAGTGACACCCAACTGCAGGATGCAGCAAACGTCCCATTGGCACCACTATGCCAGTGCTGGAAAGTACTGACATAAGGGGTTAGGATTGCACCCTGTGTTGCCCTCACATAGCTGGTCCAGGGAAATGGATAAGACACAAGCACTATGGCACTATGCATGCCTACTCAGAAGTAAATCCATTTATTCCAGAATGACTTACTTCCAGGTAAGTATGCAATCCTGAATAGGATTGCAGCTAATTAGGGTTAGCTTGAACAAGCAATGCATTTTAGACTAGTTAGTAGAGAGATTTGTTGACAAAGCCCCTCTTAGTTTCAGCTTCTTATATTCTTTTGGATAAAATGCTTATAACTGGACAAAAAAAGAAGGTGTGAAGTACTTCCTCTGCATGAAAGGTGAGGGTCTTAAACTTGCAACTCAAGGACCAATGTTCATTACAGTATGACCTTGGGTGAGTCACTTAACATCTTTGTGCTTCATTTCCCCCATCTGTGAAAACAGGAATGCTGTTTACTTACCTGGCAGAGGCATTATGCATCTTAATGACATTAATGTTTCCAAGTGACCCTGAGAACCTTGGGTGGTTCTTGCTCTTGCTAAGTGTGAACATCAGCTATAGGAATGATTCATACAGGGAGATTGACACCATGGGAACATGCCAAGTGAAGGGAAGGCTGGCACTGCATGTTTTCCAAGAAGTTGCTCAGGCAGCCCCCAAATCCAGGGCAACATGCTGCAACCTAGATCCAGAACGTAGAGACCCCTATGCAGCCAAGAGTAGAACCTAATCTTAGCAGCTGTAGCTGTCATCAACCAGATTTGCGCTGCATTGAGCTGTGAGTGTGTTAGTATAGCAAGTCTGACTATGTTTTGGTTTTCAAACACTCAGGCAATTATGGTACATTTTAACTTTGTTCAGTCATCTTTCACTGCCAAATTACATGGAAGTGCCAATAGCTTTTGACACAGTTGCTTCCCTTTTCGTGTGCGCATGTTAAGTGTGCTTTAAAAAAACAACACTGCTGCTAACAGCTGCTCACTGCCTGTTCCCAAACAGATTCTGAAGGCAGGGATAATCTGCTTCCCTATCCACTCACCTCACTCCTTGATTGTGGCTCCTTTAAATAAAAGAAGAAGTGCAGGATATGAGCTCCCAACATGAGCCATATTTCCTGCTGTATCTAAAAGGATTGTGCCAGAAGGAGAAGAAGTTGCATTGTTCTTTCTGGGGCTGTTTGGGGGGGGGGGGCAGGTGGGAGGGTACATGTGTGCACAGTGGGGTTGGCTGGCAGGGGTAGCATCAGGTGGCAGATCAAGTTGAACCATCCCTAGGCTATCTATTTCTGTAGTAGCAAGACTAAGGGCCCTATCTTTCCAGCTTTCTGATTGTGATGCAGCAGTTCCAGTATGGCGTGTGCTGCATCCTACAGTGTGGAGGGCACTCACAAAGGCCTCCTCAAGATGAAGAACAAATGTTCCCTTACCTTGGGGCTGCATTGGTGCTGGAAAGTTGGATAGGATTGTGCCGTAAGGCCCCAGTCTTGTGTGGGGCTTACACTGGTCAATCTTGCAATCTGCCACCCTAATTCCTAGACTGGTGGTGTGAAAGCTATGCTGCTGTCGTGCACCTCGGAGCCACAGGAACAAATGGCCAGAGGCCCCGTGCACGTAACAGAGGCTCCTAGACCCCCCCCCCCGCCAGAGCAGGTAAGGTGGTGGAAGGGACAGTTTGGGGTGGTTCAGGGAAGGCTCAGAGTAGGAAGTATACCAGGCTTGGGCAGTTCAAGGGTGGAAGGGAGAGGGACTCAGCAGCAATCATTCATGCCAAAAGCCTATCCTGCTTTTCTCAGCCGAACACACACCCTGACTCTCCCCAGACTTATACCAGCAAAATAGCTGGTGTAGGTCTGAAGAGACCCATGACAGGCCAGGTGCCCTATGGGGAAGTAAGTAAAAAAATTTTTCCTTACCTCTCCCAGGCCACCTGGTTACCTCCCACATACAGTACGCACTCTTTTGGTGGTACTATATGTGATGGGCTGGCAAGGGACAGGATTGGGCTGCATGGCAGTAAGTGGCTGGCAAAAAGAATAGAAACATAATGGAATGGCCTTATGCCAACATATCTAGAAACTCTTGTTCTAGTTATTTAATGAAATACCTTCTTTCTTGTAGCACCCTGCAGATGGCACACAACTGGGGCAGGCGAAAGAAGTTTGCTTCTCAGCCAGAGGTTCAACTCTCCAAATGTTTGCCCTTTTTATGTTCCCAAGTGCTAATGCAGGCCATACTGCTCTCCATTAATTTGCATGTGAAGATTGCACTGCACCGTGGCATCTATTTTTCCCCTTCTCGCTGTTGAGTGCTCCCCTGCTTGTCTCTTTGTGGAATTATAAAGTGCTCTTGTGAACTGTTTCAGCAATACCTGCAGCGAGCGATACTTGGTTGTGTTCAAAGCAGCAAATGAGAGCACTTCCTAATGAGAGAGAGAGAGAGAGAGAGAGAGAGAGGAGGCGGCGGCGGCGGCGGCGGCGGCGATGACGACGGCAAGGGAGCTCTTAAGAAGCACTAAAACACACACACACACTGGCAAAGCTGCAATTACAAGTGGAAAATATTTCTTTCCTTGTTTCCCTCATCCATTTTCATTGTTGCATTCAAAGTGGCAGGGTAGAGTAAGGAGTACCTTATATTTGCATATCAAGAGGACCACAGCTTACTGTTTCAGGCAAACTAAGGGGTGTTTTTAGACTCTGCCATGCCCATTGGCTGCATTTCAGGTACTCTACTCTGAACTAGAAATCAGATATGAAATTCTCCTAAGTCTCCTCATTTACCATTGTATGTTTTGCAAAGTGTTTCATTATCTCTTGACATAGCATTTGAAATTCCCCCACCAGATAGCAAACAGGGCTAGATCTACAAGCAAAACATGCCCTTTTAAGTACAAGGAATATGCTACAAAAAAAAAGCCAAATGTAAACTTCTCCTGCAATTTTCCCCTGATTTAGTAAGTCCAACACTATGCATGTCCAACACTATGCATGTGGACTATGCACATGTTGGAAAGATGGGGCCCTTAGCAAGCACATCCTATCCAGCAATAAAAGCCTTTGGAGTAGCTACAAGACATCTATTTCCCCTATACTATGTACACGTTTGAAAGGTCTGTTGCCTTCACACTTTGTTTTTCAAGCTATACGCTTACCTTCTTTGAGATGTAAACTCAACAGCATGACATACCAACCTAACTGAAATATGCATGCAGTCATGAAAGATTCCATGCTCATCTCTCAGGTAGAATAGGCAGGAAGTAGCATTCACCATAAATAATACTTAACACTGATAGGCAGGGAAGGAGCAGCTGAGTCTAGCCCTATGAGCCCACAGTTCTGAGCCCAGTTGCTTGTGTGATGACCCAATAGACCCATAAGATGAAACGTCTTCCTGAACCCTCCCCAGAGCAGGGGTGGCATGATTGGGTCCACTGCCCAAAGCCAAATCCGGATCTGATGCTGCTGCCTCTGCTGTGGCATACTGAAAGGGGGGAAACGCCTTTCTGTGCAACTTGTAGTTTCATCAACTGCACTAGCGCAGAACTTAGTAATGCAGTAGGGTAGTGTTGAGTGAGTAGGGTAGTGTTGAGTAGAGTAGGTAGAGCTTGCGTCCTGAGTACATTTCTGTACTGCAGCGAGTCATGGACTCTTCACTCACAACAGGAGAGGAAACTGAGCGCTTTCCACATGCGCTGCCTCCGACGCATCCTCGGCATCACCTGGCAGGACAAAGTTCCAAACAACACAGTCCTGGAACGTGCTGGAATCCCTAGCATGTATTCACTGCTGAAACAGAGACGCCTGCGTTGGCTCGGTCATGTCGTGAGAATGGATGATGGCCGGATCCCAAAGGATCTCCTCTATGGAGAACTCGTGCAAGGAAAGCGCCCTACAGGTAGACCACAGCTGCGATACAAGGACATCTGCAAGAGGGATCTGAAGGCCTTAGGGATGGACCTCAACAAGTGGGAAACCCTGGCCTCTGAGCGGCCCGCTTGGAGGCAGGCTGTGCAGCATGGCCTTTCCCAGTTTGAAGAGACACTTGGCCAACAGTCTGAGACTAAGAGGCAAAGAAGGAAGGCCCATAGCCAGGGAGACAGACCAGGGACAGACTGCACTTGCTCCTGGTGTGGAAGGGATTGTCACTCCCGGATTGGCCTTTTCAGCCACACTAGACGCTGTGCCAGAACCACCTTTCAGAGTGCGATACCATAGTCTTTCGAGACTGAAGGTTGCCAATACAAGGGTAGTGTGGTCTCTTATTTAAAGGGACCACACCAATTAAGGCATTTCTAAAGTACCTCAACAGGCAGAACATTTTCTGTTTTTTGTTGCCTGAACAGCAATTATCTTTCCTGGCTCTGGCATGATTCTCGTTTCCTGGCTCCCACTTGACAGCTGCCTATGGCATAGCCCTGAAAGGCACAAACATTTACCTCTTCAATTGATATAAATCCAGTAAAACCTTCCCAATTCTATAAGCATCCCATCCTCACCCAATATTTGAAGATTTCATGAAATGTGGTGGCCTCAAATACAAGCTCTTCCTGCTACTGTATTAATATTTCTATTTTAAAACTTGATTAGAAAACATGAGGACTCAGACTTCTATTCAGAAATCCCATAAAATCCACACAATTATGCAATACAAATAGCTTTTTCTGTATACCATCTCATCCAAACCACTGCTGCAATTCCTGCTTGGACCTTGTCTGCTCTTTGACCCACAACAGAATGAACGTGTGCTTTTATATACTAGAGGCAACACAGCCAACACAGGAGCTCTGATAGCTGGGAAGCTGGATAACCAACAGATTGCATGCCACAAGTTACCTGTCTCTCAGTGTGCACAGGTTGGTAGATGCAGTTTTCTACTGTTATGTGAGGTACTTCACTTAGCAAATGAACTCTATAATATTTCCCCTGAAATTGGTAGCTCCCGGGTGTTTAACGAATGGTTGGTCATTTAATGGCCCAAGGCAAAGCCAAAGAAGGTTAACGTACTGACAAAGCGGACATTAACTATGGTAACAACTGTTTTCATGGGAGATCATTGCTATTATAAACCTTATTTAATGCCATCATGCCTGCTACCATTCCCCCATTGTGTCTTGGCTTAAAATAAAAGTTGCCATCCCTTTCAACGCATGCCATTAAGCAGCGCAGGAAAGATCACATACAGTGAGCAGCAATGCTTTCTGGAGTGGATATCTGCTAAGCAACGTTCTCAGGCAGCAAAGTAAATCTGATGGAGTGATTGTGCAAAACCAGAGTTTTCTGCTTCAACTCCTTATGCTCTTGGATATTCACAGAAAGGCTGCAGAATGTTTTGGCATTCTTGCTTTTCTGAAAAAACCTTCTGTGCATGAAGAAAAACATAGATGCACAAATGGATGCACATTATGTTGGGGAGCCGGAGAATGCATGTTGACATTGCTACACACAGAATATTGCTGGTTGCACTTTGTGATGGGTGAGAAAAAATGTGCTTATTTCTGGCCATCGCCTGCTTCATGATGTCAGTTCCTGCTTAACGACATCTTTTCCAGCCCTCAGCAGGTGCCATGAATGCTATTTGACCAGCTGCATGAAAACGTTTGGCACCCCTGCTCTAGACTGTGGTTTGCTACCTTGCATGGAAGACACTCTTCCCCTTGACATGAAAAGAGGCATTGATCTGAAGAAGTGCTGACATCCTTCTTTCATATAATCCTTGAGGATGGTGTGTGTGGTCCTATGGAAGCCATTCTTCAAATAATCATCCCCACTCTATCCTGCTTAACTTTATGATTCCTGACAAAACTCACAACCCAGGATGAAACAGCTGGAGGGATTATGCGAAGTTCAGTCCCTGCTCAGGCATATAATCTTTAATCTCCATCTTCAAACACACTGACAGTCTGAGCCCTGACAGAATATGCATGTTTTGCCTGGAATCTGTTTGCTTCAGAGAGGCAAGTGTGTGTGTCTGGTTGCCAATGTCTCTTCACAACTTTCTGCAAAACAATAGCAGAGGCATCTTTCTCTTTGTTTGCTGACATGAGTGAACATAACTAACTACCCCTCAAAGATCGCAGTGAAATCCTTTCAAGACTGCTAGTGATCCAAAGCAATGAACAGGCCACAGAGGGATCAAGGCAATGATTCTAATTAAAATCCTCAGCACAGCCTTCAGTGACCTTACTGTGCTTGATCTTGTGAATTTCTGCCACACTGGCCTTCATTTTGCTTGACTACATGTGATTGACCACATGGGAAATGGAGGCATCATTGGCCAGAGATTTCCTCTTGAAAGGCTACGGGGAATGCACAGCTTCATTTGCAAATGAAAAATAAAACCACCCTGCACACAAGCTAATGAAAGGAGAGAGAGAAATGGGGCAGTCCGACAGGTTTTGAAATTTAAAAAAAAATCTGTGCGGCTTCCATCTGACTTTCCCCCCTTCCCTTACGGAATATGAAAAATTTATTTAATAATAAAACAATCACACTTTACACTTCACTGTCTCCTACCATCTTGGAATCTCAAAGGGTTTTTATAAGCTTTCAGGGATAAAGCTTTATCACATCCCTGCCAGTTCAGTAATATTGCCTTTGTTTTATAAATGGGGAAAAACTAAACTACAGAACTGATATTCAGTCCAAAGCTGAATATGGCAAAGTTGTAGAAACAAGGAATGCATACAGGGAACTGCTGCTGCTGGAGATGGTTTGCTCAGCCTAGAGGGGTACATGTGAGACACAACAAAAACATTCCGGTGAACATGGTCACCAGTGTGTACTGGATTACTCCTAAAGATTACATGAAGAAAACATTTGGACCCATTGTTTGTAAAAGCTTGTTGCACTCTAGCCTGAATGTTAAGCTTACTTGCGTAATGTAGGTTTTAAACAATTTTTTCCCATAGTGCAGTGGTTCCTAACCTGTGGCACATAATTGTATTTACCAGGGTATTGTATTGTACAGGGGTATTTACTAGAACCTTTAGGAGAATTTGAAAAATAATTGAATAATGGCAGAAAAAGTCAGATCTGTATTAGAATGCCTTGCAGGGCTGGCAAGACAAGAAGGAAGGCAGATAGCTGGCTGCAAAAGCCGCAGCAACTGCAAGTTTCTGGTCATCAATTCATGTATTATCAGATATAGATCAGTAGTGGAAAAAAATATACATTTGAAAAAACAGCAAGTAAATTAATTACAAACATTTCGCTAATATGAGGGGTTCAATTTACAGAAATGGCCTGCCAAGGGGTACGCAAGGGAAAAAAATCTTGGGAACCACTGCCATAGCGCATTGCATGAAATAGACCATTATCAGATTGCATGTTGGCTCCATTTTGAGGAAAAGTGCATGCCTCATAATTACATCTGTTTAGGAGATGCCCCTGATTTTCAAAAACAAATATATTGAAAAAATATATTTCTTTCTGTTCCTTGTTCCCCATGCTAGGCCTATTCAGTGAAGGCATACAAAACAGTACAGTTGGCCCTTCCATATTCATGAGGGATCTGTTCCAGGACCCCCCCCCCCTTGGATACCAAAATCCATGGATAATTAAATCTGCAGGGGGTTGGCATGGCGCTGCAATAACTTACTCGGGGGCTGTGCTTGGCCCTCCAAGGGTATCACATGGCTTCTTGGCCTCCTGAGAAGGCCTCCAGATGCGACTGGAACTCATTTCTGTTCCACGCAAGTGACTTCCTGTCATGTTCAGGAGGGCGTCAGAAGCTCTCCAGCTGCGGGCTTGGCATCTGTGGATGCGGAGCCTGCAGATAAGGAAGGCTCACTGTATTTTTTGCTATGTTTCTGAAAGTTATTTCCTGGTTTGGAATAATATGAACTTGCCTAACTTAGAAACTTGTGTGTGTGTCTGTGTGTGTGTTGCAAACTGAACACTGTTTGACTGAGAAGTTCTTATTCACCTTTAAGTGTCAAGTGAGAATCTGAAGATTTACAGGTTTTCAGTTTACATCCCATTTCTGTCCAAATAGTGGATGCTGTACTAATGTCTACTAAGTAAATCCTCCATAAACTGAGATTAATGCCCATAACTTAGTTTTTCAAAAAAGAAGGAATGTTAAGGAACTACAATAAAGAGCAACCAACCTTGTGTCTCAATTTAGAACCCTCTGAAAATACAACACACAGTTTAGAGTAGGTCTGGAGGGGCAGGAGGTCTGGTCTAGAGGGTACAGCCTCCGTATGCATGAAGATAACATCCGCAGGCCGCCAGTTCGAGGCCACCGGCACTGTGCGACCTTGAAGCAGCTGACAAGCTGAGCCGAGTTATTCCATCTGCTCTGAGCGTGGGAGGATGGAGGCCAGAATGTTGCGACCAGATCAGAAAGAAACATCTGAATGTTGTGGTTTCTTGAAAGACAGAACCTTCTTTCAAATTGTAAAAATCCCTATGGGGATTTACGTAATTAGCCTGCCTATGTAAACTGCCTTGAATAAAGTCCGAGGAGAAATCTGAGGACCAAGAAAGGCGGTATAGAAATACCTGGATTATTATTATTATTATTATTATTATTATTATTATTAGAGTAGCCATCATTTGGAGATGGTGCAAAGCTCTAGCATGTGTGTCTTCCAGATGTTATGGCACATGCTTTGATTGCATCTTGCAGCTGTAGATGAACAGGTGATTCACTTCCTGATTTTTCTACATTTCTACATATTACCCTACCTGAGCTTTGAGGGACTGGATGGGTTAAATGGTTAATAATTCACTATGAGTGCTTTCTAGGTAAGCTCCCTCTACCATTTCAGCACAGCTTGTACAAGAGGTTTTCCTGGTAAATAGCATTCACTCACTGTTTTTATCCTGCCTATGAAAACATTTTCATTTTGACAAGTACCATAAAATATATTAGTGAAAAATGGTGGAACAAACCTATAAAACACACTCAGTGATTTTTTTAAAATGATGAAGACATGCAAAAATCAATATTTAAACATATTGAATGGACTGGAAAAAATGCTAATTTTAATCAATTGTATTTTTCATGTCAAACAATTCAGTCAGCAGCATAGGGAAACTAATTAGGTTGCGTCATATTTTCCTTTGTATGAACAACAAAGAAGGCTAGAAGGTTGTTGAATGGATTTCTTTTTCCTGCTGGTATTTCAGAATTGAAACTGAAGTTTTGATTGCTCCTTGACTTCTTAGGTGAACTGGGGACATTGGCAGAGTTCAGAAAATCTTTACTTAAATTATTTCTGTTGACTTCTATAAGCCAACAATATGAGAAACACTTAATTAAGAAAGGAAAATGTCCATAATCCATAACTAGGAAGCAAAAAACCAGTAATGAAAAAGTAAACTGATGCCCCCAGCTTGATATTCCCTGCACAGTTAAAAATAATTAGCATAAGCCCATCTCTAAGATCTCTTATGTGCCTGAATGCACGGTGGTCACAATTCAGAGTGGTGAAGAGGCAGGTTTTGGTTCATGCAAGGATTCTCTGCCCTTTCTGATTCATTATCAGTTCACCCTTTCCAATCATTACTCCATCACTTCCCCTCCCAATGCAAGATACAGCACATATCCTGCTGGTTGCATTAGTGCTGGAAAGTTGGATAGGATTGGGCTCTCACACTCATAAGCCCTCTGAATATCAGATGCAAGGGATACGGGTATCTTGTTGATTTGTGTGCTTCTTACTAGCAGGCTATGGATGAGATACAGGAAGTTGAACTATAAGGGCCCTTGGCCTGATCCAGCAGGGTTCTTCTTACATTCTGATGTACAAAAAAAATGTAAATTTTAATGTACACAAAAATGCACATCCTTGCAGGGCAAGCTCAAGACCTCCTGGTATCTGAGGCAGCATGCCAAATGCCCTCTCCCCCTTAAGTGGTCATGTGGCAGCTTCTGTTCCTCCTATTTCCTGTATTGGTGAAGGAAAGGAAAATGGAGCAAAAGTATCAAGGAGATGAGAGTGGTGGGCTAGAATTGAGTAGCCCCATTGCAGGGCTGCTTCCCTTACCCGGGGGAAGTGGACAAATGTCTCCTTCCCCCAAGGAGCCGGTGGCGGCTGCCCAGTTGCACTCAGGATGCCACGGCAGTCATTTTCAGCACTGTGGCAGCCCAGCACTCTGGGCAGTTCAGGATTGGGCTGCCTGGCTGCAATCCTATCCACACTTTCCTGGGACTAAGCTCAATTGACTATAATGGAACTTACTTCTGAGAAGACAGGCATAGGCTTCGGATCTCAGTTGGTTTCACAGATGGGCTGGCCCTGCACCATGGCCCCCTCCCCTTTTTCCCCTGCACACCTTCCTGATCGTGTGTGTGTGTGGGGGGGGGGGTAGGATGGCTGTTCATCCCCCTGCATATGCTGCTAAATCTTCTTTAAAAGGATGCTTAGTTTTGCATGTAGAAGTTTGAACAAACAACACCTCCCCAATATGATTAGGAAAATTTATGAGGAAAGCAGGAAGAGCAAGATGAGGGCCCATTACATGAAACACATGGTGAGCACAAGCAATATTAAATGCATGGGGCGAATTGGATGGGGGAAGTGTCATCCAGACCAGGCCAGTGTTACCCTACTTGTCTACCTAAAGATTTCCAAGTAAGGTTTCTCTGCCAAAGTCGCATAGATATCCTGCTGAGGTTTCATCTGAGGCTTAAAAAAAATAAAAATTTTCTGATGGTTAGTCTCTGAAGCATTCAGTACCTACCATTCTAACAGAATAGATCTGCAAAAATATACCTCTTAATTATATTAGAATATAATGATGTTATGTGAAATACTTTGCTGGACCAGACTATAAGGTATATTACTCTGGCATTCAGATTCCATAAAACAATCATGCCTGGGAAACTCAGCAAAAGAGTAGGATAGAAACATAAGTTCCCTGCTGTTTGTCTCCACCATGCTTTCTCCACCATGTTTTCTCTGAACATGGAGGACCAGATCCCATCCATTTATCTATAATAAAAAAAATTGTGTTGACAAGTTTATCCCTCATGAATTTCTAATCCCTTTAAAAAGTCAACTATAGGTGGAGCCATCACCTTAATTTGTGGCAATGAACTATGTGTTAATTGTGCGTTGCATGAAGAAATGCCTCCTTCTAATTGTTTTGAACGCATCACCAAGTCACCCACTAAATTATCACTTGATACGTTTATGTGAATCCCACCTGTGGCCAACAGATTATCTTCAAAGCCATCTTTGCCTTTGTTCATAGTTCAGTGTTTCTCAAACAGTGAGTCGGGACCCATTAGGTGGGTCGCAAGCCAATTTCAGGTGGGTCCCCATTCATTTCAATATTTTGTTTTTAATATATCAAGCTTGATGCTCTAATGGTATGTGACTGCATTTGGGGAAATGTGACATATCTGTACTTTGAACAGGCTGCTATGTATATGCTTTTAAACGATAATAGTCAATGCAACTTACTCCTGGGTAAGCAGGGGTAGGATTGCAGCCTATGACTGTTAAAAATTTTCTGTTTGATGATGTAACTTTCGGTCATGATATCACTTCCAGTGGGTCTCAACAGATTCACATTCTAAAAAGTGGGTCCTGGTGCTAAAAGTTTGAGAACCACTGTGACATAGCTCATTTGGAGATTAGATTTGCATTGATGCACTCCAGCTGGGATTCTGGCAAACTTTGCCAAGCTCAGGATTGGCCAAGAACTTGGGGGCTAACAGAAGTCGATCTCAGAGGGAGGGGAAAGCTTTTCAAGACCTCAGAGTTTTTCTCTGAGCCCAAGGTTAAAAGTTAACAAGAGGCCCGTTAGTAGGGGTAGGGGCTTTCCTCCCAGCCTCAGATTTTATTCCTGAACCCTCTTCATACTCCCCTTGTTCAGTCTACTGGAGCAAATCCACTCCATCAGATTGAATGGGGCGAAGACTACACAATGCGAACACTCAACCACTGCATCTTGCCCCAAATGTCCTGTAGGTTAGGATGGAGGCTTTTCCCTACACATTTTTGTTCCTGTTTACATTATATTCTTCACATAAGTGGGACAGAACTGAACCAGGTGGAGGCACATGATTCTGTCTTCACCTACATGCTCCCATCTCTTGATTCTCTCTCACAGGACAAGCAGTTATCAACATCCAATTTGCATGATTTCATTTCAAGTATGCTCATTGGTCTCATAGTCTTCCAAAATGGAAGGAGATCCTACCAAATGCATCAAAACATTTTGAACTGGAGTATGAGAAACAGCCACACCGACAGGCTGGTCATTAGACAGCCTATCCAAAGATTATAATGTTTATGATTTTTGCTGCCCTGCAAATAACATTTATAAAGCCTCATGTAATGCAGATGATGTTAGTGTGGCCAAATATTCCAAAGAATTCATAATTATTGATGACCCACCAAGAGAAACTGATCTGCAGAATTTAGAAAAACTACTACCACATAAATGTGTGAGGCAGTATAACTCCATTAAGCTGGAAATGGCAGCAAAAATTAAGAGAATGACCAGAAAAAGAATTTAGCAAACAATGATCAGTCAGTGTTGGCAACCTTCAGTCTTGAAAGACTATGGTTACGCGCTCTGAATGGTGGTTCTGGAACAGCGTCTAGTGTGGCTGAAAAGGCCAATTCGGGAGTGAATCCCTTCCACACTGGGAGCAAGTGCAGTCTGTCCCTGGTCTGTCTCCCTGGCTATGGGCCTTCCTTCTTTGCCTCTTTGCCTCAGACTGTTGGCCAAGTGTCTCTTCAAACTGGGAAAGGCCATGCTGCACAGATGATGAACTCTCAATAATTCATCATGAGATTTGGTCAAATCCATACCAAAGATGTGCGTATGCAGTGGTGTCACTAGGAGGATGTGGGGGGTTGCAGGCCGCATTAGGTGACGCGCACAGGGGTATGTGTGTGACACAACTTGTGACCAAAATAGCTAAAATTGCAGTTTGTAGGAATAATGCCATCATGTTATATACCATTTGATGCATAATTTACAGCAGAATGCAATGAAAAAAAACAGATTGAAATACCTTCATTTTATCAAAAGTTATAGCCATAAAACCAGAAAACAAAAATGCAACTGTCTTATGCAGGGGTGCCCACACCCCAGCCCTGGGGCCACTTGCGGCCCTCAAGACCTCTCAATGCAGCCCTCAGGGAGACCCTAGTCTCCAATGAGCCTCTAGCCTTCGGAGATTTGTTGGAGCCAACATTGGCCTGACACAACTGCTCTCAGCGTGAGGGCGACCGACCTCTCGTGTGAGCTGTGGGATGAGGGCTCCCTCCACTGCTTGTTGTTTCACATCTGTGATGCAGTAGTGGCAGCAAAGGAAAGGCCAGCCTTGCTTTGTGCAAGGACTTTTATAGGCCTTGAGCAATTGCAAGACCTTCATTCATTCATATAAGTTCATTTTAATATATTCATTTATGTAAACTTATGTAAATTTATTCAAATTTGAAATGTAAATTAATTCTTTTTTTCCCCAACACAGTGTCAGACAGATGATGTGGCCTTCCTGCCAAAAACTTTGGACAACCCTGGTCTTATGTAACAAAAAAGTACATTTCTTTAATTCAAAACGGACCAGTGAGACTGATTATACAAAGAACCAATGAGATGTTATTATGGCACAGCATGGACTCAATGGTTAGTAAGGCCCCTGCTAACTGAGTAAGAGGCACTTTTTCAAGTGGGTGCTCCTTTTTTTAGCAGGGGGAGAGTAACTGGCCCACCTCACCCCAGCACTGTCTGTTCTAGTGGCTGTCTGCTGGTATTCATTTGCATTTTTTAGATTGTGAGCCCTTTTGAGACAGGGAGCCATTTAGTTATTTGATTTTTCTCTGTAAACCGCTTTGTGAACTTTTAGTTGAAAAGCGGTATATAAATACTGTTAATAATAATAATAATAATAATAATAATAATAATAATAATAAGGTGACACCCTTGGGGGGGTGACGCCACTACTGACAAAATCGCAAAAATTGTGATTTGTAGGAATAATTCTATCATGTTATATAACAGGCGTCTCCAAACCCCGGCCAGGGGGCCAGATGCAGCCCATGGCGAGCCTCTATCCGGCCCACAGCCAGCTTCTTGTCCCCTAAAAGCCTCTGGCCCACTTGGCCGAACATGATTGGAGTTGTGCTCTGGTTGCATTTGGAGGGTGTTCTAAGGGCCAGAGAGGTTGAGTGAATGAACCCATTCATTCATTTATTCACTCATCTAAGTTTCATCTCTAACTTATTTATATAAATTTTATATTTAAATTTTTTTTCTGGCCCTCTACTCTGTGCCAGATATTTGATGCGGCCCTCTAGCCAAAAAGTTTGGAGACCCCTGTTATGTACCATTCAGTGCATAAATTACAGCAGAATGCAATTCTAAAAACCATGTTGAAATATCTGTGTTCTATCAAAAGGTATAGCCAAAAAATCAGCAGAGGTGGGGCGATGGTATATCACCATGCCCACCACTCAGGTCATTGCCCTGGCCATTGCATGGGGGGAGGTCCATCATGGGGGTGACATGCTGGCCTCCCATCCCAGGAGATGCAAACTCTAGTAATGCCACTGTGGGCACAATCCTAACCCTTATGTCAGTGCTTTCCAGCACTGACATAAGGGCAATGCAGCTCTGACATAAGGGAACAAACATTCCCTTACTTTGAGGAGGCCTCCGTGAATGACACCCAACTGCAGGATACGGCACATGTCCTATTGGCACCGCTATGCCAGTGCTGGAAAGCGCTGACATAAGGGGTTAGGATTACACCCAGAGTCAGTGTTATTCAAACTGTGAGGCACGGCTCTTTAGGGAGGCGCCAGGAACTCAAAGGGGAGGTGCGGTATGTCCTCTCGCAATGATACAGTCACACCCCTGGGCAGAATACAAGCCCATCTTCTGCCCGTCGTCTGCGCTTTTTTTTAAAGCAGAAGAAACGGGAGTTGCTCAGCTGTGAGAGTGGCTGCTGCTGCCCCGCCCTCTTAAGAACATAAGAACAGCCCCACTGGATCAGGCCATAGGCCCATCTAGTCCAGCTTCCTGTATCTCACAGCGGCCCTGTATCTCTTCTCCCTCCACTCCGAGGCTGCCACCTTCTGTGTTCCCTGCATGTTGTTTCCAAAGCTCTTCCACTCCAACCCCCATCTGGCAAGTACCGAGCATGCTCAGCTTGCAGTCCTTAACCCTCGCTGATCCTTGTCTGGTTGGTTCCTAGTTCCCAGCCTGGGATCGCTTCTCATCAAAGTGAAATCTCTCTTTTCAACCCCCTCCCTCTTCCACTCCCCCCTTTCCATCTCTAAACCTTCCCGCTTTCCTCCCCCTCCCCAAATAAAACACTTCCCAGGGGTCTTAAAATTGTTTCCATGCAGTTGGCAAAGGGGGGAGGGGGAGAGACAAGCACACACTTTACTTGGCCAGGAGCGAAAAAAGGGTACTGTTTTAAAGTGATTTATTAATCTTGTTGTTTGACTGAAGAGGAGAGGCTGTATTTTTAAAGTGATGAATCTTGCTATTTGAAGGGAATACTTATCAGCCATTGATGAAGTGATTGCCAGCCCAATCCTATCCACACTTTCCTGGGAGTAAGTCCCATTGACTCTAATGGGACTTACTTCTGAGTAGACATGCATAGGCTTGAGCTGTGCATCTCCCAGTATAGGAGACAAATCAGCTTCCTAACCAAACCCTTTTTAGCTCTGATATATTTTCATGGTCTATTTTTGTTTTCCCCACCAGCTGCTGGAAAAATTTAATTTCATTAAATTAATAAAGAGTTCAATCCTATCCAAGGAGAATGGGAGAAATAACTAGTTGGATTGGGGTCCACAGGGGTGTGTGTGTGTGTGTGTGTGTGTGTGTGTAATGTTGGTCAGACTAGTTGTTCACAAAGTTCATTTGATAAAACAATTCTATTGGTATGCTTACAAAGTTAAAAAAAATGAGTCTTCCTGGACCAGCCAAAACCTACCTACTCCAGCATCCTGTCTCCAACAGTGATCAGCAGCTGATCATTTATAAAGCATGTATATTGCTGTGTATTAATAATATATTTTTAAGATCTGCATTTAATTAATGATATGATTAATATAATTAATATTAATATAGTTAATATATATTTAATATTTAATATAATATTATAATATTATATTTAATATATTTAATATAGTTAATATTTCTGGCCACTTCCTGTTTAATGATGTCACTTCCAGCCCTCAGGAACATGATGGGGAGTCATGGCTAACAGCCACGGGGGTCAAGGGAGCCACTGGCCGGAAAAGTTTGATTACCACTGCCCAGAGTGTATGTTTTAATTGCAAATGTTCAGTCTCATGTTCCTGCTACGTGATTTAAATTTCACGACTTTCAACATAAACAAGACAGTTCCACAGTCTGTATTTGAACCACCAAGCCACAAGCTTCCTGCCAAATGTATATACTGAATATTGTCCTAAATATTAAAGAAATGCAGGGTCCGTGCAAGATGCTGGGACCAGGAAGGAGGTGATTTCTAACTCCATTATTCCAAAGGACTGGCACAATTGTATTTTATGAGGAATTCTATAAAGAGGATCTGTTCTGGCTGCTTGATATCTCTGCTGTATAATTCATTAGACATGGTCTGGTGGCAACTAGTTTGGATGATTGTGTCTAAGGTAGCAAGAACGCACAGAGTTCATTGATTTGAGCAATTTGTGTGGGCCCAGAAGATGCAGACAGCAGAACAATCCTTTACCTGAGGGACACAGCAGAATACAGCATTTAGAATATTGCAATACATACGGTGTATGCCAACTTATTTGCCCAGTCAATGGCTTTCCATTTCCTTGTGTCAGAAACTGGTCCACGTGCTTTCTGAACAATGACTGGAATGGGTAAATAGCAGAGAAAGATACCTACACAGGCTACTGAAGTCTTGATAGGATTCCCTGCATTTGTAGACTCTAACAACCTTTCAACATTCAAAGGAAAAGGAACAAAAAATCATGAAAGACAGGGATGTTGTAGCTTCAATCAAGCTATGACAACTTTCACAATGCTACCAGGCTCACAGTGAGTGACACTTTTTCCATTCTTGTATAGTTCATCGTCTGTTTCTTCAGTCACACAAGTGACCTTGACTCTGTGGATAAGGCGAGGCAGAAATTGTTTACAAAAATAGAGATGTCTAATCAGTTCCCAAGCCTGCCAACCAAAAGTACTGCACGAAAACAACATACGCTGTGAGGTGGGAATGAGCAGATAAATGCAGTTTGGGTCTCTTTTCTGCCAAAGAACGGAAATGGTCTTTGGATGGTCAGGTGCTCAGAGTGTCTAGCAATATGGTACATTTCATGAGCTGTAATAATGTGGTTGCAAAAAAAAAAAAAAAGTTGCGCCAATCTCGCTCAGAACACTTTGAATTCCATTTTGAATCCCTGGCGTCTCCAGGTGGGACTAGAAAAGACTCCTGCTTGAAACCGTAGAGAACTGTTACTTGCCAGCATACACAACAGCAAGCTAGGTGAAGATTGCATTGTGACATGTATACAAACCGTAAAGATGAGTGTTGAATTTGATTTGTGCATCTGTTCCTTCTTTGTTATAAACAGAAACTAAACTATGACTGCAATCCTATAAACACATACCTGAGAATAAGACTCACTCAGTTCAACAGGACTTACTTCAGAGTAGACATGCCTAGGATTGTGCCCTATGTACATGATAAAATACATTCAGCAAACACAATCCTATTGATCTGAAGTCAATATGCATTACACCCACACACCACTCAGGTAAGGCTGACACCGAATCCTATTCCCCCTCCCAAGCTGCAGAGTCTGACATGGGTCTCCTTGATTCTGTGCCAGCTTGGAGCTGGTGCAGATCTGAGGAGACCCATTGCGGTCAGCAGCGTTCTACCTGGGGAAAGGGAACCAAGGTTCTCTTACTCCAAGGAGTTTTCTGACAGCTGCTCCGGCCCTGTAGGATAAAGCAGTGGCCATTTTGGCACCACTATATAGTGGTGGTGCCAGGTTAGCTCAGGATTGGGCTGCCCATTTTCCACCTGCTTCATTGTGGAGAGTTTCCCTCTCCATAGTGCAAGGCATACAAATTCCATGTGATGCAGCTTCATCATGAAATCAGTTTCTTCACTCTGGATCCATCTCAGTGCCAGTCCTGTAGAGAGTAAGAAAACTTACTGCGGGAGAAAACTGTATTGCATGGTGTTCATGGGTAAATATTACAACGGGGAGTGTAATTTTATCATAAGGAAGCAGCATGGACTAGCTTTCCATGATAAAGGAGAAAGAAACACTGTACAGGTTCAGTATGACTCACAGTATGTTCCCTTCTCTGATTTGACACTGGCCATCCTGATATTAGTCTATGTTGAGTAGGGACCAATTTACATGACAGCTAAACTGAATTTTCATACCGTTTGGTCAATTTTCACATTTGTTGAGGGGGAAATCTTCTCAAAGTACTAACTAACAAAGTACAAAGAACACACGAAAAGCAAACAATTATTTGCATTCTGTCCAAGTTTGACCAAGCTGTAGGAAACTCCCAGACCAGAATGAGCAGAAGATTAGTTAGTCCCTCTGCACATTATCTACAAGCCTCATGCAGCCATACCACTGGGAGCAAGACTAGAATGGTGCGCTTACGAAACATGTAGGTTATAGAAAGTATATAAAGATTTTCCTCACTCAGTCCTGGCCAGACAAGCTCTGGGATTGTGCAGCTCCTTTGCACTCAGTTCTCAGGAGACTCCCTGATCCTACACAGTTCCCTAGCACTTTAAAAACCACACTCTGCAGGAATTTGTACATGTCTTTCTAGTGTTCAGGACTTGGATGAAAATAAAGAAGGTTCTATTTTTTTTTAAGTGACATATGAAGCAGCGATACCATGGTCTTTTGAGACTGAAGGTTGTCAACATGATGAAGCAGATTTCAGGGTTCCTCCCAAGAGAAAACATTAGAATTTTTAAGTGAAGTCAAATGAAGTTCTATAAAATCAAATTTCTCAGAGGGGTTTCTGCATATCTCTGGGGGCCAGTTGAATGTGCATGGATAAACCATGGTGCTTTCAACAACAACAAATGTGAAATCAGAATGAAAAAAATTACATTTTGGCTTTACTCTCATTTACATGTTACTGCAACCACATGCAGGTGACTTTAAAAGGGTCCACATGATGACTGATATCACACCAGCACAGGCTGATTCGAAAGACATCTGGAGCAATTTTCGCAATGCTCTTGCATGCCTTTCCTTTTGTGGCAACAGCCCCCACGTGAAGCAGCTTAAATTAAAGTGGCTTCCTCACAGTAGCAGCAATATGCAGCTTAGCTGCAAGGAACAGTTTTTTCAGGATTGACAAGGACAAGATCAACAGGGAGGAGAAATTTTGAAGTACTTAAAATCCCCCCTGCCCCCTTTTTTTGCCATCAAAGGAAAAAAGGAAAGGAAGGAACCGACATGGATGCTATGACAATATGCAGATAGGAAGCCAAAGGTGTAGAAGAATGGGCCTGCTTCATGGGTCTAGTTTCTGCAAGTATGAATAAAGGTTACTGCCATCACTGCTACCCAAAATGACCTCTTCATCAGGTGAACCATTTTGCCATTGGTTGCAATAATAAAAAGCACACTGGGCTTTATTCATGGCTGAGCCCACCCATTCAGGCCTTTGCATTTCAGTGCCAGATTTCACAATCTGATAAATTTAAACAATTTGCTACTGTAAAGGTAGACTTTTTTTTTCCCCTTTGTAGTCACAATAATTTCTTTAGGCTTGTTATACTTATCTTTCTCTCTGCTAATGTCCTATCCAGACAGAGTGAACTCTGATGATCAATACAGTTCATTCTGAGTTCAATGCAATTCGTGCAAGAGACTAAACACAGGTAAATTATATGTTCCATATACTATTAAGCACAAAATAGCATACTGTTAAAGAGAATCATCTGCCCACTTTATGCCATTGTTATTGTTCTGTAGCGGGGCACGTTTCACACAGAGCCTGTCCATTACACAAGTCCCTTAAAAAATGCTTACAGTACCAGAAATAGGCTGCAAGCCTAACCGCACTTTCCTGAGTGACAGTAAGCCTCACTGAACAAAATAGGACTTACTTCTGAGTAGACCTGGTTAGGATTGTGCCCATAGACAATGAGGCTGGAACTGGACATGAGGATGAACATGTGCTTCATGCCAAAAACAGCATCACCCCTCTGTGTTGAGTGCCCCTCTCAAATACATGAGAAGACAAAAACATATTGCACATTTCATCTCTCCTTCTCACATTATTGGCTGCTGCTGGAGGCCTTCAAGGGGATAGACTATAAAATGATAACATCACATAACAAGTTTTTGTAATGATATGTTACCAGGAGAGAAGGGGGATAATAAATGATTATTTATTTTATTATACTTATATCTCACCTTTCATCTATAGAGGGTAGTATTCTTAGCCAGTCTCCCATCTAGTAACTGACCTTATCCAGACCTGCTTACCTAAAAGAACTATCAGACCATGCTTTCTTCAATACTCAGTGCCAAGATAGCCCTTTGTTACCATTAGCCAGGAAGAGTAGTTAAGGATATGGGCAAATGGAATGGAAAATGTGCCTTTGAAAAGTTCAACAGACATGCAACCATATCAATTTATTTCATTTAAAACTCATGGTGCTTTTGCTTTTCCCTTAACTAGTATATAATGTGAAGATGAATTTCTAAGAATTATATTATTGCATACTTCATGGCAACATTTCCCAGGGGTGGGGGCGGGGGAAGCATTAACTTTGATAATCCAAAGATACTTTGCAAATTCTAGTTTGCTCTTTAAACATATCTTCTTACTTCTACTTTATAGAAAGACAAAATGAGGCGTGAAATAGTTCAACAACAAACAGCCCTAGATCACATGAAGTTATTTGTTCCACTAGAGAAAATGCCAGTTTATTTTTAGATGAAAAACTATCTTTCCCTTCAGATAATTTCATAATATTATTCATGTTGTGATACAATTATAACACCCTGGGGTAATTAGAGCTGAGCGAATTGACAAATTCTGCTTCATCTAATTTCTTCTTAATCCCACAAGGAAAGAGGGAGCTCTTGATGCACCTCCATCCTCTACACAGGCCTCACTGATGAAAATGCTCAACAAACTGATCAGAGGATGACATAAACTTTCATACACCAGCAGAGTGACTTTCCTATCTTTGATACAGTTGCATTGCGTGCACCCCATGCAACTGTACCGAAGATAGGGGATTTAAATCCCCTTACACCTCTGTAAACCTCCCAACTTGCAATGGGCTGCCTCAGATTTACACTAACAATTTCACTAGCACATATCCGAAGAGAGAAAGGGGGCGGGGAGGCAGCAGAAATGGAGAATCAGATCTGGTGCGTGGCACTGAACCCTCCCACAGCCTCCCCACCCAATCCTGTCACTGCTTCAGTGAATGGGAGAATCCACAGGTCACTGACAGCCTTCACTGGCTGCAAATCCCAATGCTATAAAGGAGCTGACAGCAGTAATCAGAAGGGGAGAAAAATACTTGATTGTATGCATTTCATCCACTTCGTAGGGACTTGCAGAAATGTAGCAGCATATTGTGTCTCTTACCTCCCCTGGCGCAGAGGATACATCGATAGTCACCACACATTTTCATCTATCACCGTGAATGAACCCTTTTGCTTGGTTTAGACATTCTCTCTCTCCCCTGCTCCCGCCTCCCCCCATTTTTTTTTATGGAGGCAATATTTATAGCTGAGGCAGTGCTGAGTAAGATGCAGTGATTATGGCTGATTTTATCACAGCCGTATTACTTAGCTGCAAGGTGAAGCGCTGTGCTAAAATGGATCATGAATCCCCGAAATTGACTATCCGTCACCTTTATAATCCTGATGGAAAGGCAGGTCAGATCAGGCCTGACAACTTCCCATGCAAACGAGAGTACAACAGCAATGTCTGCTCTCCTTAAGGTATTTATTTGTCTATAGAGGAGAGAACAGGACAAGACAGAGATGCATACTAAAAAAGCAAATATACACAAGGAGAATGATAGACACGGAGAAAACACAATGCCCAAGGATTAAAAGAACAAAGCTATTTGCAGGTCTGGTATCAGAGGGATAACATAATCCAGAGTGAAGTGTGGCTTTCTAAAGAGAAATAAGATTCAGGAAATGAAGGAAGAGAACATTCCTTCCTCCCACCAGGCACATATATAAATGTACACACCCCATTTTCTAATTTAGTTTGCAGTGTTTACATTAATATCATAATTTAAGACCCAAATCCTAACCTGCTTTCCAGCACCGACACAGCTGTGGCAATCGGGCATGCGCTGCATCCTGCAGTTGGGGGGCAGTCACAGACCCCTCCTCAAGGTAAGGCAATGTTTGTTCCCTTACTCCGGAGCTGCATTGCTCTTTCCTCGGTGCTGGAAAGTTGGTTAGGCTTGCGCCCTAAGTCCGAAAAGCACTTTGTAATGTTTTTTGCCTGTGGACCCTGAGAAATGTTGCTAATTTTACCAAATCCTATCAAAATGTTGCTAATGGGCAGGAGGTCTGGTCTAGAGGGTAGAACCTCCATTTGCCTGAAGATAACATCCACAAGGTCGCCAGTTTGAGGCTACCGGCACTGTGTGACCTTGAAGCAGCTGACAAGCTGAGCGGAGTTATTCCATCTGCTCTGAGCGTGGGAGGATGGAGGCCAGAATGTGAAACCAGATCAGAAAGAAACATCTGAATGTTGTGGTTCTTGAAAGATAGAACCTTCTTTCAATTGTAAAAATCCCTACGGGGATTTAAATAGCCTGCCTATGTAAACTGCCTTGAATAAAGACCAAGAAAGGTGGTATATAAATACTTGTATTATTATTATTATCATCATCATCATCAATATCTTATTAATTTCTTTCAGAACTCAAATTGGTATTTTCCTGGGTAGGAGAATCTTGCAAGTGTGTGCTAAGTTTTGTTTTATGTGAAATTCTGTAGCAACCTAGCAGTACAGAATTTTTTCTGAGAAAATGTGTGTTACGCAAGTCCTCTTTTAATTGCCCTGAAAAAAAATCCTGCAGAAGTTTTGTGTGATCGGAACACTCATAATTCACCTCTGGTTTTACCACATGTAAAATCTGATAGAAACCATTGTTGATGGAAACCTGTGACTGAAAGGACATTGATTCAGCACTCAGTATGAGTCAGTGGAAGAGGTCAGACACAACTCATCCAAGGCTAACTCTTCATATAATGGACCAGGTGGACTTTCCCTACTGCCAGAGTTCTGCTGTTTAGATTGTGCAACACTCATATGTGTCCAGGAATTTCCTTCTCAAAGAATAATGTAGAATACTTTGCTCTAAGCCTAGCTCATTGTGCTTGACCATGAAAACATGTCTGTATGTTTATGAGATGCAAGCTAACATTTCACCAGGTGAAGGTTTTTTCCCCATCAAAATGAGAAAACAGCTGGATTCATTACCCTGTTATGCAACTCTTTACAGCTACAAGCACAGTTTGAACCTTGAAACCCTGTGCGTTTCAGCTAAATGTACATGCAGGACCGGTTTATCAACAGCTTTAGAATTTACCAGGTGAACATGTAACAGTACAATCCTATGCAAGTCCACTCAAGAGTAAGTTCAATAGAACTTATTCCTAGGCAGGGATGTGCAGTGTGGGTGTGGTAGGTTAAGCAGAATTATCCCACTATGGAAAAGCAGCATAGTTGCCCTGCCTGCTTACACCTGCTTGAGTGTAAGCCTGCGAGAGCCTCCTCGGGTGTAAGCAGGCAGTGCAGCTATGGTGCTTTTCAATGAAGGACAATGGGATATTTCTGCCTCACCTGTCACACCTGCACTGTGTGTCCCTGCTCCCAAGTAAGTATGTATAGAATTGCAGCCTAACTGCTCAGTCCTAAACAGTGCTGGCACAGCGGGGGAGCTCAGCTGATGCTGTCTCCAGTGTTGGGAGCAAGAAGGTTGGTTCACTCAAGGTAAGGAGACATTCATCCCCTGATCCTGTGTAAAGCCCATTTGTTGAATGGGGCTACTCGAATCTGCAGAATCACTGGCACAAGTCCAAGCAGCTTCCAAGACCAGAAGGGGGAATAGGTTCCAGCATGCACCAGTGCTTCTGATTCTGCCCCCCTCCTGGGCTCAATCTGCCCTGTCTTCGCTCTCCATCCATTACACCCCCCCACCCTCCCCCTGACCCTGGACCACCCGACAGCAGCTTACCTGCTCTGTCAGCCACTTCTTCAGGATTCAGCACCAATGGGATGGTGCAGGCCTTCCTGCTGGCACTGCTTACTCTCCAGGTGTCAGAATGTGCTTTTTGGCATATCTGCTACACCCTACACCAGTGCAGTGCTGTTGCTGCACTGGTGTAAACAACAGATAAGATCATGCCATAAGTTATATTAAATTCAACAGGCAGCATCCAGAGCACCATGTACTATATATGTTACCTCAAAGGAGACTGGGACTTATGGTTGGTTTTATTTATTTATAAACCATGGCTCCCCATGAAAGATGACAATACACTTTTGAAACAGAAGAGAATTTCATGAGTGGTTTGTGATCTGGTGTAAGGTTCTGCTAATCAAAGAAAAAAAGGCAAAAATTCACCTGGCAAGCCCAGGGCCTGAGGTGTACCTCTGGATCACATCCCCTGTCTTACCCACAACTTTCCTTATCATTACCACTGCTAAGACAATTAAAAAGCAGCACGATCCCTTGCCTCTGAATTTCTTAAAGACAAGACACATATTCATGCTAAACCTTTTGTAAAATGCTGAACCTTCATGTTTAGCCAGTCCTTTAACTAAATAATGTTTTCTAGACATCACACTAAAATAATTCTATATGTTTTTGCTGACTTTCTTATGGACCTCAAAATGGACCTTGGAATAGACAGAGTGATCTTTGCTTCTTATACTGAAGACTCTGAAGGGAAAATTGTATTTTCCTCAAATTAGATCCTCCTGAAAGCTTTTTCACCCAATTAGATCATACATAGTATAACAGTGTCACGTGCTGGCATGGAGAAAGCTCTCGAGAGGGGATAAACAATGTTAACTCAGTGAAAGGTAACCTCTATAGCTGGACTTCATAGTTTCCAGAAGGTTAAAAATATCCAGAGCAGGATCCTGACTTTCAGTCCATACTCTGGAAAAAAAAGCTGGCTGGTGCTCAATCCTACACACACTTTTTCGGGAGTAAGCTGTTTTGAACTCAACAGGACTCACTGCTAAGTAGAAATGCAAAAGACTGTGCTGTTGGAGCATGAGCTTCCCCCCCCCCTTTTATAAACTCCTCTGGCTAACTTGAGAGCTGCTTCAAACATTCTTTGGTGAAAGTAATATTATAATCACAGCCAGGTGGGGAAGACGAAGGTGAAAGAGGATTGTAGCAGCCTCCTGCTTTCTCCTCCAGCCCCACAACCATGAATATTTGCTTGTGGCAACAGTGGCATTCATGCTGGAGGAACGAATGAGTCACTGGGTGGGTGGCAGGATCAGGGTTGGTGAGCAAGCACAAGGCAAGCACACTACCTTTGAAATGGGATGTACAGTATGCATAATGACTAAAAGCCACTGGTAGACTTGTCCTCCATGAATGTGTTTAATTCTCTTAAAGCCTGTACCAGGCCCAGAGAAATGAAGCTTGGGCACCAGTGCTCACTGAACAGCCTTCCTGCTGCTGTGGCTGTTTAGTGGTCCATTTTGAAATCTTACTTTCATGACTTCCGCTGGACTTACCACACCATCACTCTTCCTGATCTTGCTATCCGATGAATGGGATCTTGTGAAAGATCCCAGAACTAAAATAAAACTAAAAGTTTTATGGAATGAGCCAGATAGGTCAAAATTTACATGGTATTAAGCAGATAAAACTTACTCTAGTTAGCAATTAATGTTAACAGCCTGCATGCAGTCAGCTAAATTAGATTTGTGGAATTTGTTAGGTGACTTTCTTTGATGATGATAGACACATCTTTAAATTTATCTCAGTGCTACATACCTGGCACACAAATTGTTGGGCTATGCTCAAAGTATGTTACTAATTGCCATATTTGAAAGGGAAAAACAAAAACAAATGTACAGACAGAAGAGGCAAATGTAACATTAGGATTGCCACTATTTCTTTTCCTGGAAGTGGTTCTGTGCCCTGAACAACTACACAAAGAGCAGAAAATCAGCAGGTATAGCTTTCCTACTCATGTATCTCCATGCTCAGGGGAGAAAAATTGCACCTGTTGAATTTCTACCTTTCACACAGCCTGTAAATAGCAGTAACTCTTTGTAAAACGATTCAACCCTAAATTACATTGATTTTACCAACGTACAATATAATCTCCTAGAACAGTGAAAAAGAAACAATTCAGTGTTTGACTTGGTATATCAGTCCAACCCAGCAGTGCTCAAAGTTCCAACTGCTGCAAGCCTGGAATGTGGTCCCCGTTCAGACCGCATCTGAACATTCTGCTCATTCAGAGGACAGGGACACTCTGGGCAGTCATGTTGTTTGCCTGGTGTCCCCAGGTGGCCATGCAACAGGACATCTGGGCAGACATGACTGCCCAGAGCGTTCCTGTCCCCCAATTGAGGGGGACTTCGCTCAGTGCCCAAGTAGAACCAAAAGGTCCACTCATCAGGCGGATGGATCTGCGCAAATGCTGGATCTGGCCCCAGGCCGCAGTCTGAGTGGCTCTGGTCTAACCCATTAACAAGCAAGAGACCCAAAAATGCAACCAAAACAAAAAGTGTTGTGTGGTGCAGTTTTTCTCCTGGAATCATGTATTTGTTCTGAGTGTGCTTCCTTTTTCGGTTATTCAGATGCAAAAGGCTATAAACAAATATCTCCAATCGAGATTAATTTCTGGTGAGCCACCAGCAACTGGAGAGCGGTGACCTCGGGAGGTTAATGTATCCCATTTGCTTTATTAAGAGTGACAGAAGGGAGTGAGGAAGGCCCATTTACTTTAATGGAGTGAAGCAGGGTTGCATTCGGTCCACAAACTTGTGTTGATTGCTTAGGAGCCTGATTCCTCATTGAATCAAGGAGCACTCTGAACCTGAATGATCTCCTTTCAAAGTAAAAAAAACACTCTGTGGACAGTCTCTTCTGGAGTTCGTATCACTAGCATAGCTAGAGAGGGTGCAAAGCACTAAGTTTTGCACAGCACCTCACCATGTTGTGCAAGTGGCCCCTCCCTCTCCCTTTTAGAGACATTCCAGGCCACTGGACCAAAATGGAGGTAACACCTCCAATTTGCTCTTGCAGCCTGGAATGGCTCCAAAGGGGAGAAGGAAGGAAGGAGTAGTAGTAGTAGTAGTAGTAGTAGTAGTAGTAGTAGTAGTGGCCGGTTGCATGTCATGGTGAGGTCCCATGCAAAACTTAGCGCTCCACATCCCTTATAGCTATGCTACTAGTGCATATTCTCCATCTATAAAACAGGGCACGATAATAACACACACAACTGTGAGAAATTTATGACAGGTTGAAAGCCATTTGAGATCCTTGGGTAGAACATGCAACGAACGAGACTGCAAGGCAATGACTAGCTACAGTTTGTTCTTCTCACCTGCCCTTTCATCAGTTACCTTTCATGAGGAAGTCACATCCCAGCTAAACCTCTTAGTGGGCGATTACAATGGAGATAATGTTAATTGCCAAATATCCTCTGAGTGGTACAATCTTATCAACTTCCCACAACTCCTCCCTGGAGCAAAGAAGCTTGATCTGTTTTCTTATGGTATCCCAGTAATCTGCAGTAAATGCTTCCCTCCCTCAGGGTTCTTGTGGCTGCTGTTTAGTCCTTTCTCTATAAGGAAAGACTCAAAAATCTTTTCCACAAGAGCCTTGCAACATGGCATTTTCCTCAGCATTGTACAGTGGTTGTTTGTTCGTTCCTTATTTAAAAGCACAGGGTACCAGTATGGTCTCATTGCTGAACAGCAGCACTGGATTTAGCCATATGTCCCTGTCCAGTGAAAACAGAGAAGAAGTCAAGAATTTAAGGATGCTCCTGAAACTCTCCTCAGGCAGATTTCTCCACACCAGTGTTTTCCAACCAGAGGTACTTGTATCACTGGTATAGAGCAGTGTAGAGCAGCATTTTGGTGTAGTACTTCAGATGGTACTTGAGGTGGTGTCTGGTGGTACCCATGAGACCCCCAGAGCCCTGCCACCTGGCAATGAGACCAGCAATACAACACAATAAGTAACAGTAGGAGGCTCAGCTTGGCAGGAAGAGCTCGAAAAAGCCCTCCTGTCTGCCCTGAGCTTCTTTCCAGTGTTTGTCATGTTGCATGTTGTCATCCAATCCAGAAGTAACTGGCAATGACATCATCACCAGTTACTTCTGCTGGTACTTCAATAGATGGACCATGCCAAGTGGTATGGCGGGGGACAAATGTTGAGAAACGCTGCTCTAAAGGCAGGAACCCATGTACACATAAATAGAACTCCACAGAAAAAGGATCTTGATGCAATTTGTCTGTTTGGGTTAGTATGTGCTTTTATGTTTGCATTTCATTTATTACCAATCAATTTCCATAGGATTTATGATTTATGTTTGAGGGGAATGGGCCTATTTTATTGTTGCATTTTGCTTTTTAAATTTATTTTTGTTGGATTGTTTTAATCATTGCTCTGTTAAGCCAGTTTGGGGTCTCCTTTGATAGGAAAAGGCAGTACATAAATGTTTTCAAATCAATCATTCAATCAATGAAAATTAGAAAGTGTTGTACAGTGGCATACAGAAATTTTTCTGCCCACTAGCTGGTAAAACTGTACTTTATAAAATCTGTGCGTAATGATTTATGGATCACAACACCTGTGGTGGACACTCATGTCACTGTTGTTAGGGTATCTTTGTGCTACTGAAGCTTTCATTGTGTAATCTCAAAAAGTATTTTCCTGAAAAGCCTGTTTGCCTTGTACTTGCTTCTTAATTAATCTCATTCAAACCCATCCGTCTTTTATAGCATCACTTTTCAAGCCAAGGCCATTTTTAACTTTGAACGTTGGTTGGCTGTCCATCATTTCACATCTGTTCTGAGTCAGAACAAAAAGCACTTGAGGACTGTCAAACTGTGACTCATCTGTATCATCACTTCTTTTGGTTCCTTAATTTGCTGGTTGTGATTCTCATTTGCTCAATTCAGGTGAGCTGACACTGCGACGCTATTTTATTTTAAAATTTAAATATTATGAAACGCATGCTGCAGTGCAAATTTCATCCGACACACATACAGGTAGGTGGCTTAGAATGTTTAAAGAAGGCTAGGAATCCCATGTTTCAGCACTGCAGATACATAACAAAATCACTGGTCTGTTCTGAAGGACTAACAGCCCAATCTTATCTCCAGTAGGTCCACCAGGTGCAGCAGGGCCAAAACGGCTACCACTGCATCCAATGGGCTGCTGGAGGCCTCCTCAGGGAAGGGGACTTTTGTTTTCCTCTGAGTAAGGGTGCAGGGGCCACAATGGGTCTCTACTGGAGGAGCTCTGTGTCAGGCTTTTCAGTGCAACATGGAGGACAGGATACGGCAGAGCAGGGCTCCACCATCCCCACCCCCCTCCCGCCTTATGGCACATTTGCAACACCCAGCACAGGCACTGGAGCTCAGCGTTGCTGCTGCGGTATGTTAGGATAGGCCCCTAAATGACAAGCAGGAAATGGGAACATGCAATATTGAAATGTATAATTTTACAACAGGAATCTGCAACTTGGGGCTAGAGAAAAGGATTTGGAGAGGAAGTGCTCTGTCATTTTTCAAATAAATGATTAAACATTAATCTGACTCAGTGAGGATGGAAACACAAGCAGCTAATCATGGAAGCTGGAAGAGTTGCTTCTTTTTTCTCTCATAGCAGGGCTGAACTTGATGCGATGGTGACAAAACAATGGCAAGACAGGGTCGCACACAATCCCTATAAAGGTTAGGAGGATCAGGGCAATTCAAATGCAGTAGGGACATGCTGGAGAGAGGTGATGAATGCTTCAACTGCCTATACTCCCCCCCCACTGCTGCCGCCATTTTTCCCAGTTTCCTGCCCCCCCCAAGGGGGGCAGGTAATCCTCAAATGGCCATGACCAGCCTAGCCATGAGATGAAATTGTTGTTTCAGGTGGTGGGCTGGAGGAGGTGGCCAACTGATGGGGGTGCCTTGTAACCGATATCTGCCTGCCACTGCTCCTGAGCCACCATCTACCATGCTGCCCTGATTCTTTTCTGACTTGCTCAGAGAGAGAGAGAGAGAGAGAGAGAGAGAGAGAGAGAGAGAGAGAGTATAAATCAGTGCTGCTGCAGCAAGCCATTTTGGTGGTAGTGCTGGAGAAAGAAGAAGATGCTGTTCTGATTGTTCCCCCGTAGACTACTGAACAAAACAGGATCATCTCGATCTTGGGCAGGAATTCCCTTTTTACTGTCAGTTCTCCAGCACCTGCATCTTCACACACAAAGTCTGGGCTAAGCATTTTGGAAGTAGAGTCCTCTTCTGCTCCCAGTCATGATCTTCCCAGCCTGTGTATGTAAAGATCTGCCCAGGTGGGAACCATCCAGGCAGCACAGCTAAAGGTATGAAAGGCACGGTGCTCTCTTCCTCTTCCCCGGCCATTTTAAATGGCCAGACTGCCAATGAGGCATCAGTGTGAGACATGGTGTGCCCATAAACACACACACACATGAAAGAGTGGATGGGGGAAAGGGGGAAGCTTAGAGTGCCACTTTGGATGCCACTTCAGTTTGGTCTTGATCTGAAAATTGAACTGATTTGGGGACGAAAAAGTGTGGGTGTGAGGAAGAGTGGGTTCGGCCTTTTAAATCACTCCCCAACTGCTTTATTCAGCATGCCCTGATTGAGTCATGTTGCTGTCACATCTAGTTTGTCCTTTATTGTACAAAATCACTCTTACAGTCAAGGTTATTCATATCGGGAACAATAAAGCAAGGGAGTTATGGTAATGGTATAGCAGAGGCTTTCTGCAAATCCTGCTAGTGTACTCAAACCTGATTTGCAGTGCTCTCTGTTATTCACATTCAGGAGCAGTGTTCTGTCTGTAGAAGTGGTTTGAGGTCCCAGCTTCCCTGATCTTCTCACCCGAGCCCCCTAGGCCAGTATGAACCTAAAACAAATTTGATGCTGGGGAGGTCCGTTCATTGCTCCAGGGCCAGCTGCAGGTTTCTGGGGGCCGATAGCAAGCTAATTTTGATCGGCCTGTAGAGTATCGCTTCCCTCCACCGCATGAAGGCTGTGGTCACAGAGATGGTCTCAGGGATCAGGAGTGGCTCCTTCTGAGGGGCCTGAGCTCTCACTAGCTGTTCAACAATGCCAACTCCTTATGGAACCCTGCTGGTTCCTCTTTTGGTCTCTGAATCTAGCAACATCAGGAGACTGAATTATTGTGACCTTCTTTGGAATCATTAACTATCACTAAATTCCAAGGTTTGAATGGGATTCTCTGTCTGTCTGTCTGTCTGTCTGAGACAGACAGACAGACAGACAGACACCCCAACACTGCACAGACACAAAACAGTCTGCCAGCTGTGTAGTTTTCACTCTCCTCCTCACCCTTCTTAGCTCCACAGTGGTAGCCTTTTGGAGGTTTTGGTTTTTTTTCTTTTCTTTTTTCGCTTCAGATTTGTGCTATTCCTATTTGCTGTCCCCAGAATTCATTTGTTCTCTGCTAATGAAACCTCTGCGTTGCTAACAAAGCAGAAAATAAAAAAGGTAAATAGCGGTCCCCAGAAACGATTTGTTGGTACACGCATTCTTGTTGAACAGCATCCGAGGGAATTTTCTCCCCAGTAAGAAGGAAGAGGAGGGGAAGCGGGGGGAGAGGTGGTTTACCAAAGTAATTAGTTGAGCTGGAGAGGAAATGGCAATTACCTTCACACTGAAGACAAATGGGCACTCAGACAGATGCACCTGTGATCTCCAGAAGGCCCTTGAGCACAGCCAAGGCACATGACCTGGAAGGGCCACTATTGGCAAAGGGGCGTTATTGTCAATGGCAAGCCTCTCTTTCACATTTAACTATATCGTAGACCTAGTAAGAAACAGCCGGCCTGCCCAAGCTGAAGAGATGGTATTAATCACAACAGCAGGAGGGGATGGGTGGGAAGAGTGTTCATTAAAACTGGTCAAATGACACGATCAACTTTTTTATTTCTGTTTATTCCTTTTTGACTGAAGGCATGCAGGAGACAAACATGTGCACACATGCATGTGGTGCTCAGTTCTTGCCCAGAGAGCAAAGGGCCAGACCAGTAACGTGTTTCTTCACAGGCCTGTGAGCAAGGGGCCACATTTTTCATTGAATCATGTTAGTCACCTTCCTTTCCTCCAGCCATGTCCGCCCAATGTTGTATATACACAACAGGGACCAAATGTGTGGGCTGGGCAAAAATGGGTGAATCGATGCATGGAGCTCCACACTCCAAATCTGAAAATTCCTTAAATTCAAATAGAGATTTCAGGTAGCTGGATCATATCCTGTAGTGGCATACTGAGGAAGACAATTGAATCTCAAGGAGATGGTCCTGTACCACATGCCCTTTCTGATCCTCCTTTAAAACCCTTTCGGGGTTAAAACCCTGCTGAAGTACATTCTTATTAATTTTAATTTATTTATTTTGTTCCAGTACTTATATACCACCTTTCTCGAAGGCCCATAGATTTGAATCTTGTAAAACCCCTATTTGAAAATATGAGCAGCATGCCTATGTAAACCACCTTGAGTCTATGAAAGGTGGTTTACATAGACAGGTGGCTCATTTTTTCAAATAGGGTTTTTACAAGTTTTATTCTATGAGAGAAACTCATAGGATCCTCGATTTCTCCTGATATTTCCTTTCATGGCACAATCATAGTCCTGGCTACACAGCTTTGAAGAAACTTTATAGAAACTTCTGAAGAGCACAGCTGATCTATTCCTATCCCTAAATGCAGTGGTTTTCAGACTGGGGTGTTGCGACGCCCCAGACTGAAGGCCCTGGCCTCTTTCCCCTTAAGGGACAGGGGCAGTGAGGAGGTAGGGAGGAGGCAGCGACATGATCCCAGGATTGTGCCGCTCAGGAGGGCTGCAGGGACTGGGATGCACTCACCTGCAGGACTCCCCACCTCGTTAGAAGTGAAAGTGGAGCGATCGCGCTCCACTTCCGGTTTTGCAGAAGTGGAGGGCAATCATTCCACTTTCACTTTCTGCAGGCTGGGGAGCCCTGCAGATGCTTGCACAGGGCTCCCCACTCCCCAGGATGGCTGCTGCAGGGACTGGTGAGTGCATCCCAGTCTCTGCAGCCCTCCTGAGTGGCGCAATCCTGGGGATTGCGTTGCTGTCTTCCCCCACCCCCGCTGCCTCCCCCCCCACCGCCACTGCAAGGACTTAGAGCAGTGCAAACTCTCCAAGAGAGTTTGAAAACCACTGCCTAACCAGATGCATCTTCTAAGCCACAATAGTGTTCCTAGACAAGGACTGGGCAGCTGGAAGTGTTTACCCTGCTTCTTGCTCTTTCATCCTAGAAAGTACTGAGATACATTTCAGGGCCAAACAACTGGGGATGGGAGGCACAATATGGTTTGAGAGCTGGTTACACCTTTATAAATTATAAACATCATTAATTGTAGCCACACAAGTGAGATATTTAAACTGTCCAAGACCCTTACCAGATGAACACCTCGGTGTAAGCCTAAGCTGCAGGAGAGGCCAGAACCCTACTACCCTATTGGCCATTTGGAGTGAATTAGTTGCCAAAGAATAGTCAGGAAGAAAGCAGAGGGATGCCTTCAACAGAAGTGGCATAGACATTGCTCATCTTGTTTATACTCTGTTGATAGCTTGCTTTGATAACATGAATTTATCCATATCTTGTTCTAATAATTAGGAGTTCTTTATCCTCTAGCTTGATCACGTCCATCATATCCAAACAAGAACCATTGCCCCATGGCAGTAGGTTGGCAACCTTCAGTCTCAAAAGACTATGGTATAAGCCTACAGCACCTGGTATTCCCAGGCGGTCTCCCATCCAAGTACTAACCAGGCCTGACCCTGCTTAGCTTCCAAGATCAGACAAGATCAGGCATCTGCAGGGTAACAGTTGCATGGCAGTATGGATCCAAGGTTCATGCCATTTTCCACAGCAGCTTACTGGATGCTCCAGATTTGCCCAAAGCAGAGCATGAAGGCAAAAGCCCTCTCCTGCCATCCTGTAACTAGGATCCAGTTGCTTTGATTTCTTTTTGAAAAGCACAATATACAATTTTTTAAAAACATAAAATTCTGCCTCAACCTGTGGGTTCCAGAATTGAAATAAAGAGAGAAGTAGGGCATAATGTCAGAGACTCAGATTTATGGAACAAGTTTATTACCCTGGTCAGCAAGTCCTCCACATAGCAAGTTACAGCAATAAATAAAAGAGTCCTTTGTGGACCTCCAAGAAAAAAAAAAAAACTTGGACTCTGACACAGGAATGTATGAAAAATGCTCCCACGCCAACCAAAATTTCCCCAACTACGCATTCCATTGCAGGACTTTCAGGCCAGCCACGGCTTCAATGGCAATTTAAATACTAAGCACTTAACTACTAAAGCCATATTTATAAAGGTTTAACCACTATAATTTATACATCTCTTATTGCTGAGTTGGGAAAACGCCATCAATAATAATAATGGCAATAATAAAAAATCAATTTGTACATATTTAACCTACAATAACTGCCTTATTACATCTAAGGGGAGCTCTTCGATGGCAAAGTGAAGTACTAATTGAGGTGCTGTGGGACCATGCAGGTTGTTTTGCATTTGCTCAGTGGTTAAAAAGAAAGCAAGAAAGAAAAGGAAAGAAGTTTCTGGGATCATCCTGACAACAGATCTGTGTCTCTTACAGGATCTGTAACTGTAGCAGATCTAATCACTGATGTAAAACAATGACTAAGGAACAAAAAAGATCACCATGCAAAAGCGCAATTGTCACCTCTGTGTGGATCACCATTAAAAGAGTAAAGCTCCATAATTCAGATTCCCTAGCAGTATTATGGAGCTTATTTAGTCAGTAATAACTGCATGGATTCAGAATTAATGCCTTAATGGAGATATGATTGTCTCAACTTATGCTTAAGAGACTACCTTCCATTTTCTCACCAGTAAATCCCACTCTAATCAATGGGATTATTGCAAATTCACTCTACTAACGCGCTCACATGGGTTTGAAAATGTATAAAATATTTCTCTCTCCATCTCTCCTGCTCTTTCTATTTTCTTAATTCAGCAGCTCATTATAATTTCTGGCCAGAAAGATCCAGGAACAGGGTTGCAAGTTTAACCAGGCAAGTGTCAGTCATCAGGGATTCATCATCAATGTGAAATGTATTATTTCTTCATGCAAATTTCATTTACTATGTGAAATAGTTTGTGACATATGAAAAAACTAGTTCCCTATTAGGTGTTCTACACACTTGGGATGGGGCTTCCAAAATATGAGCAAGCCATAAAGAACATAAGGAGAGCCTGGCTGGATCAGGTCAAAGACCCATCTAGTCCATCTTCCTGTATCTCAGAGTGGCCCCCCCCCCCGATGCTTCTGAGAGCACACAAGACAACAAAATAACTGCAACCTGTTGCCACTCCTTTGCCTGTGGCATTCTGAGGTAGCCTGTTTCTAAATCCAGGAGACTGCACAAATGCATCACAGTTTGTAACCTGTGATGGACTTTCTTCTAGAAATTACAGACAGGGAGCAACCCTATCTGGGAGTCCATGGAAAATATCTGCCTCTTCTAATAACCAGCAAATATAGGTTCCATAGCATATTCATGTTTAATTGGCATTATAATTTCTCATATTTATAGAGCATCCTTCACCTGAAAGATGTACTTTAGGCAAGAAATTCACTTCATTTAACAAAAGCTGTGGTAGGTTTGGTTCCAGAAGCAAGTCATTAAAAGGAAAAATTAGGAAGGTGGCCTGTAAAACTCCAAAGGAGCCTCCAGCCACTATATCTAATATTCCCAACTGCTGAAAACTTATTAAAGTATCTAAAAAGTGTAGCCCATAGAAGTCAGATACCATCTGATGGGCATTAAGAATGTAAGAAGAGCCCTGCTCATTTAGGCCAACCCATAATCCAACATCCTGTGTCCCATAGTGGCCAGACATGCCTCTAAGAAGCCCACAAGCAAAGAGGTTGCATACAGCCAACATGGCTTCCATGAATGAGCTCTCTTCTCTGAAGCCACCCACACACTCTCTCCCAAAATGACAGCACTCTGTATACTGAGGCTGATCAAGGAATCAGCCATTCCTTGATCAATTCATTAATCAATTCCATTCTGTCCAGAGCCCTGGCTCACATACCACACATAGCACTCTCCTTTCAAATATGAACTGAAGTCCAATGACTGCCTGGTATTGCCAGTGAAACAAAAGACGTGATCAAAACGTTCTTGATTCTCACTGAATTTGTCCAGTCTGCTCACCTGACTCAGAAGTGGGAAGGTACATTAATTTCAAAGCAGCCTAGCACAGCTTGGGGGCTCTCCCAAAAATGAGAACAAAGACAGCTGGCCATTGGGGTTAAGTTGGGCATTCTCCACAAAGAGAACAGGAAAGCCAGTGCTGTCCAGTGCACAGGTTTAATTTTGAAAGCTGTCCTGGTCTACTCTAGTCAAATAGAAAATGGTGCTTCATGAATTTCTCAGCATCTCAGCTGTATTTCTCACTCCACAGCAAATTTACCTGAGAATAAGTCCTACTGAACACAATAACTCAGAATGTTATCACTGCCTGGAAGCAGTTGGGGCCTGGAAGAGGGCTAATAAACTGAAATTCAGTCCAGACAAGACAGAAGTCTTCCTGATCCAGAAGGTGGCTGTGCAGATATTAGACCCACAGCTTGCTCTGGATGTGGTAGCACTCCCTCTAAAAGAGCAGGTTTACTGCCTGGGAGTTCTCCTGGACCCACAGCAATTCCTGCTCAGGTGGCATTTGTGGCCAGGAGGACTTTTGCCTAGCTTTGGCTGATGCGCCAGCTGAAGCTGTACCTGTGTCAGTCAGATCTGGCAAAGGTGGTCCATGCCCTAGTGTCATCTTGGTTAGACTAATGCAATGCACTCTGTGTGGGGCTACCCCTGAAAATGATTCAGAAGTTGCAGCTAGTGCAGAATGCAGCAGCTTGGTTGGTCACTGGGGCTCGGTCACTGGGACTTGGCATGTGGAATCTTCTATGCTGTTGCTCCAGCAGCCAGAGTGGCTGCCCATTCCTTTCTGAGCCCAAATCAAGGTATTGATGACCTTTAAAGCCCTATATGGCATAGGACCAGGATACTTCAAAGACTGTCTTCCCTCATATATTCCTGCATATTCCCTGCAGTCATCAGAGGAGGCCCTTCTTAGGATACCGCCACCATCTGAAGCCAGGTGTATAGCGGCAAGGTGTAGGGCCTTCTCGGTTGTGGCATCTACCAGAAGATGTGAGGGCAGTCTCCTCAGTATAGATGTATCTGTTTCGCCTGGCATTGGGGGAGGGAGATACTTCCTAAGGAAACCTTAACTTTTATGCTGCTTTATATTTTATATGCTAACTTGCTCTTTTACTGCTGTTTAAAAAAATGTTTTAATGGTTTTCATTTTAATATTTTATTCTGATGTTTTCAGCTCTATGACTTTATGTTTTGTTGTACACCACTTTGGGTTTTTAGAAAAGTGGTATAGAAAGCCTTTAAATAAATAAATAAACTTACTTCTGAGTAAACATGCATAGGCTAGACTTCTAACAGCCCAATCCCAACTAAAAAAAAACAAAACCCTGTTGATGCAGCCATGCATAACAGAGAATGCACCCTGCACATGCCCGATCTTATCTGATCTCGGAAGCTAAGCAGGGTCAGGCCTGGTTAGTACTTGGATGGGAGACTGCCTGGGAATACTGGGTGCTGTAGGCTTATACCATAGTCTTTCGAGACTGAAGGTTGCCAACCATCAACTGAATCCCTATTGGAGGGCAGTCAAAAAAGTCTCCTCAAGGTAGGAAAATTTGCCTTGGGACAGTACTCCACAGCCTGAATGAGTCTGAATGGCCATTTTGCTGGTGCAGGAGAGTAAGGGAGAGAAAAGAGGAGAGGGAACCAGGATAGGATCTTGGCACAAGCTGGTGCCATTAGAATCCACCACTCCCACCCCCATTCGGTCTCCTGCCTGCCCTGGCCACTGGTGGCATGCTACAGAGTGCTGCTGTATCACCATTTACAATAGCAGAACCTCTGTTCCTCTGTCATAAAGCTTATTTAGGAATGGGCTTTTTATATTTATTTGGGATTTTTTAAAATCCCATTTTTATACATTTGCTTTAAAACCATTGCAATTCACTCCAAGAGTTTGGAAAGAAATGAGCCAGATCTTTAAATGAAGTATCATAAGATTCAAAGGAGAAATAAGTGGCAGAGAAAGAAAACACTCTAATGAAGGAATTTAAATGTAATATTTTTTGTTCGCGTCTTAATGGGGCATAGCTGTGTGGGTGTGACTCTGGTATTGAAGGGTCTATCATGATGAGCTCTCAAATTTACCATGGAGCTCAGTGTATGCAAGCAGGGTGACCACATGTCATAACTGCAAAAGAAGACAAGGCACTCCAAAATGTAGAACAGTCAAGAAAAATGTAGGATATGATACAATAAAAGCTAGAAACACTCGTATATTGATTTCATGTTGTTAATTTAAACGCTATATTTTTTATTATTAAATTTAAAACTACTATATTACATATAATTTATTAATTACAAGAAGGCTATGAGCTGCTGCTCACAGGGAAAAGGAGGACATTTAAGTTTTTTCCAGGGCATGAGGCTAAAAAAGAGGACATGTCCTTGAAAAAAAGGACGTCTGGTCACCCTGTATGCAGTACATATTCCATTTATGAAAGAGAATGCTCAAAATATGAACATGTAGGGCCTGGCATGGGAGGGCTGGATTTGGTGGTGGGGCAGCATATTGTTGCTGTTTGGGGCAATGGATCTGCTGGGGTCATCTCTGCCTGAAACACAGGTGCAAGGTACATAGACCTTTCTATATGATCCACCTTGTACTGAATTCATCTAGGTCAGCATTGTCTAGAGCAGGGGTGCTCAAACTTTCAACTTTAGGGATGCTGGACCTTTAACAAGTGTATAGAAGAGAGAATTTCAGCAGGTGCAACTTGTCATCCCACAGATGACAAGTTGCACCTGCTGAAATTCTCTCTTCTATACACTTGTTAAAGGTCCAACATCCCTAAAGTTGAAAGTTTGAGCACCCCTGGTCTAGAGCAATGTTTCTCAGACTGTGGGTTGGGACCCACAAGGTGTATCGCAAGCCGATTTCAGGTGGGTCCCCTCCCCATTCATTTCAATATATTATTTTTAATAGGTTGATGCTACCCTGGTATGTGACTGCATTTGGGGAAGTGTGACAGGCCTGTACTTTTAACAAGCTACTATGAACATTATTTTAACAATGTAGTCAATGGGATTTACTCCTGGGTAAGTGTGGGTAGGATTGCAGCCTAGGATTGTTAAAAATTTTCCTGCTTGATGATGTCACTCATAACATCACTTCCGGTGGGTCCTGACAGATTCTCAAAGTAAAAAGTGGGTCCTGGTGCTAAAAGTGTGAGAGTCCTGATCTAGAGTTTCAGACAGGGTCTCTTCAAGAAGTGGCATAGCTAGCGGGGGCGGGGGGCGGTCCACCCCGGTTACCACCCTTGGGGGGGGTGTAACACTACAAATGCCCCAACATCGCTAACATCACAAAGGTTAGGAGCAACCCCATCATGCCATATACCGTTGGATGTGGAATTTCTGGTGGAATACAATGCAAAACACCAGATTGAAATATCTCCTTTTCATCAAAAGTTATCGCCAAAAAACCAGAAACAAAAATGCATTGAACCCTATGGAAAATGAAACTGAGCCATATCGCACGTTTACTCATGAGTAGGCAAACTTGCCATAGTTCATCAGAAAGGGCAGGCTGAGAGGAATCCAATGACACCAGAATGGTTCCTATCCAATGAAAGCAGCCCCCCAAAAACACCCAAGAAGGAAGTCCCTCCCTCCAAGCAGACGATTGTATTGAGCCCTATGGAAAGCGAAAGTAAGCCACACGGTTGCATTTACTTGCAAGTAAGTAAATGTGCCTTGGCTCCTGGTCAAGTCAGGCAAAGAGGAATGCAAGGCTAGTTGCATAGTCCCAATCTAATGAAAGTGGAGCTCAACAAATGCTCCAGAAGGCAGCCCCCCCAAAGAATAAACCAGTGGCTTGAGCTGGTAAGGTGGGCACTGGGGAGGGCTGAAAATCTCACTGCTTTATTTGTGTGTGTGTGTGGGGGGGTGTTATTGCAGGTAGCAACCCCCCCCCCCAAAAAAGAATAAAACAGAGGCTTGAGCTGGTAAGGTGGGCACTGGGGAGGGCTGAAAATCTTACTAATTTATTTGTGGGGGGGGGGTGTTATTGCAGGCAGCAACCCCCCCCCCCAAAGAATAAACCAGAGGCTTGAGCTGGTAAGGTGGGCACTGGGGAGGGCTGAAAATTTCACTGCTTTAACTGTGTATGTGTGGTGGGGAGGTGTTATTGCAGGCAGGCTACAGACAAAATTCACTTGGTGAAACAGGGCTGGCTTCCCCTTATTTATGTTTTTCTTTAATTTAGTTGTTTATAATTATTTTATTTTGCTTGAAGATGTCACTTCCAGCCATGACATCACTTCCGGTGGGTCCTGGACAGATTGTCATTCTAAAAAGTGGGTCCCAGTGTTAAAAGTTTGAGAACCACTGCCTTAACTCAAAACAGGCCAATGAGACGGGGGGGGGGTGGTGACACCCTAGTGACCAAAATTCTGGAAATCGTGGCTTTCAGGAATAATACCTTCTTGTTATATACCATTTGATGCAGAATTTCATCCATTGCTTGTGGGGAAATATTCACTGCATTTATTTTTCTGGTCATTATTATTATTCATTCCATGTCATGACTATTACTATCTCTCTCACCTACCTCACAGGGTTGTTGTGAGGACAAAATAAGGGGAGGAACCATGTATACCACCCTGAGCTGCTTAGAGGAAGGGTGGTTTAGAAAGTGAATTAATTAATTAATTAATTAATTAATTAATTAATTAATTAATTAATTAAGGCATATTGGGTGACAAAAATTTATGGGCCCCAGGTGTCAAATGACCTAACTATGCCTCTGTCTTCAAGCGTTGCCAAGGATTGACCATGGGATCTTCTCCGTTTTCTACCATGAAGCTATTAATTTCAGATTCCAATCCTAACAGTGTGCACCGGCTTACCGCCAGCACAAACTGTTGCCAACGTGCCATAAGGCATGTTTGCAAGCCCTTAACACTGGCCCAGCACTGCTGGAAGGCTCGTGCTCTACCGCTCAGTGGTCACCCAAACTGCCGGGTTGCGGAGAGGTAGGTGGGGGCATGAGGGGAGGTGGGTAGTAGGCGTTCTGGGGCAGGGGAAGGGGGAGGGAGAGTGGGGAGAGGGCTGGCAGGAGGCATGCCGGGGGAGGGAGTGGGGGGAGGGAAGTGGGATCCTGAGCTCTGGGTCAGGCTGCGCTAGCCCAAGGCTTGCCGCAGAATCGAGTAGCCCCACTGCCGGGCTACTTGCCTTACCTGGGGGAAGGGGACAAAGGAGCCGAGACGGTTGTCCAGTTGTGCTTAGGATGCTGGCAGCCATTTTCAGCACAGCAGCAGCCCTGAGCACCGGGCAGTATAGGATTGGGCTGTTAATCTATTGCAGTAGAGACAAGGAAATTCATCCAACATTTTAAAGATTAACTTCCATGTTGTTCTGTGTTTCAAGTTTCAGGTGCATGCGTGCAATACTAGAGTAGTCTTTCCTGAATGAGAAACAAAGGCAGCAATCAGTTGATAGAAGACTGGTTTACACTCTTTCAGTTTTTAGAAGGATTTTGAGGGTTTCCAATGTCTTGAGCTACAGATGAAAACTGATAGCATGTTGCAGGACTCAAACTAGTTTCCAACCCAAGGAGTTGGTGTGTGTGTGGGAGTATAGTAGGTTCTGGAGCTTGAGTTCTTGTACTCAAAATAGTTCTGGTAACACACAGCAATGTGTTCCAGTAGCTGGAAAACTACCTTTATCCCTGGGGCGCAAATATTAGATCTCAAATAGAGAATTGAAGGCTCTGTTGAGTCTCGTGGCCACCCAGTCACAGCAAAGCAGTGGAAAGACCTAACATGGCAATTAGCAACACAAAACGTTCTTTGCAACAGTTTGCAACAGTTGTAGCAACAGTGTGACCCTTTGATGAAATACCCTTTATTCTACAAACATGCATATCTTTGCCACCAAACATACAATGACTGCACTCCTCAAACTTTTCCTCTGCAACAATGTGTTCTAAAATATTTAGAGCAACCAGGAATGTACAACTCTGAACAGAACTACCAAGCTAAAAAAATGCACTTGCAGTCACATGCAAACATAATAATAATAATAATAATAATAATAATAATAATAATACAAAAAAACTTTATTTTTATCCCGCCCTTCTCCCTAACGGGACCCAGGGCAGCTAACAACATATTAAAAAACAGATTTTAAAAACATTAATACATAACAAACATTTAAAAACACATTACAGAGGCCATAAAAACAGTAGTCAGATTAAAAGACAGAATAAAAGAGCAAGTTACCGAGGAATCAAGCCTGTAACAAACTAAAATGTATAAAAATGTTAAGAAGGCCATACATAAGTGAAAGTGATAAGTGAAAACCTAAACTCCTCCAACTAACTGGTAGGAAAAACACATTTACCAAATGACCCTTTCACTGCATATCAAAGCCGAACATACACATGCATCTTGCCAAAGATCTGTTATTCTTACACCCAATGCCCCTGTAAATTTGTGAAGGACTCCAGTCATCAAAATGCACAAAAGAAAATGAGGAGGTTAATTTCATGCAAAGCTACTAAAAAAAAATAACCCACCCAACAGCACAACCTGCTGTTATCTGAAATGTCACATAGAAATGCCCTTATTGAAAACATAAATGAATAAATAAAAGCTGGTGAAAGTGTAATTTTTTCCCCTCCTTCTCTTCAAGTTTGCTGATAAGGAACTCTGGGGTTATTATTGCCTCATCAAATATTCCATTACGACTGACAGGCCTAAAAAGAGAAGTGCCATTTGCACAAGCTCCCTCCAAGCTCCAGCAACCCTTTCTGTCAGTGTCATGGTGGGACTTGGATTGTGTCATGAGCAGAAATGAAGTTGGAACCTGTTTAATATATAATTAGCAATAAGAGGAGTTGGAGGGCATTTGAATAATACATTCTGCGGCCATCCAAGATGGAAGAAACAGAGAGGGGGAGGGAGAAATGGGCAAGAGGGCACAGGTTGGGGAGAGATCAGAGTTGTGTACGGAGCAGATAGCATGGTGCTGCAATAGTATACACATCAACAATTATCATGTGCATGGATACAGTATTTTGGAAACAGTGATCCCCAAGAACTTCACACAGGCTAGAAAGAATGTATGTTGTTATGTCAAGTGTGGGGAATTGGGGAAGACGGATGGCTCAGCATTAGACATAAATGGAGTTCCTAATCAACCACAAGGGCACTAACACTCTAATCCTAAACACAATTCTTTGAAATCCTATCTCATTTATTTTGTTGGGCCATACTTCTGACATACTTAGGATTGCATACTTACTTGTAAGTTCTGTTGGACCATACTGAAGAAAATGTTCCTTGGGTAATGTAGTGTTCCCAGAAGCTTCCTTTTTTAAAAAATATCCTATATGCAGATTTAAATAAGCAACACTTACAGATGACTTACATTATCTCCTGGAGCATTCAGAAGCAGTGGTACTTGCAATACTAGAGAACAATACAGCTGTATTTGCACTAACATCCCCCAACACGTGCATCAGTTCTCTTGGTATCAGTATAGATCAGCTGAGGACGCTTTGGAGATTCCTATGCAGCAGGAGAAGTCTCTCCGGCAAGCTCTCTTCAAGTTCCAGCTTGCAAAAAACAGTCCATCCACATCACTGGAGCAAGCCAGCAGGTAGAAGAACTGTCAAGAACTGTTGAGAATGTAAACAAGAGTGTGCGCCAACACAACAGACATAACTATTGTAGTGCCCATTTTATATCTGAAGTTTTATCTTGCTTGAATCCAGTGGTACAAGGTTTAGAATAACTCTCCCATTAGAGCATAGTCCACTTTCTGTCTGAGATGTCTCCAATGTGGGGACAGGGGGAGAACTTATGCGAGTGTTGGCATCCTTCAGTCTCAGAAGACTATGGTATCGCGCTCTGAATGGTGGTTCTGGAACAGAGTGTCCTCTCCAGTGCGCGAAGCCTGGGTAAAGTAGGTATGGAGGATAGGCTGTTACTCATGCAGCAAATCCCCCTTCTCCCTATCGCTGAAATGGTCCAATGGAAAGGCAGAAGCCAATATAGTTGGTTCCAGCGACGTCGCAGGAGTTGCCAGAACGTGTACAGCCATGAACTACCTCAGGGACTCCAGCTCTGGATTTTGCCTCGTGGTTGACTCCTGAAGCCTTTTCCATAACTGGATGTAGCCACAAGGCAGTGGAGGTTTGGGATCAGAGCTTTCCTTCTCTCAGATAAGTTGACTTCCCAGGCTAAGGAGTCCCATCTATGGCTTTGTTTTGCCCCTCCCCCGCCAGGAATGGCTCAGAGGGGAGGGGCTGCTTGCCTGCCACACTGAGGCTCCTTGCCAGGCTGGGTGATCCACCCCCCTCCAGCTACGCCACCATCAGGGTGCTCCTTATCTTCTTTTATAAACTTAGTGCCATAAACCAGGGTTTTATGCACATGTGTAGGCTCTATCCACACAACTTGTATCCTGAAAGATGCCATTTTCCTTACACACATGCTCACTTTGTCACTGCAGTGATGCCCACAGACACATTTTGTAGCTTGGGTTTTGGCATCCCTTTGACTCCGCTTATATTCCATTTCCATACTGAAATGCACAACTGTGGCTTCTGTCCAAGCAAAGGAGGAGCCCTAATGTGCCTTAGTTCACAGCTTCATGGATGGTGCATTTATTGCCAGACTTGATAAGAACTCTACATTTCATTTGGAATTCTTTTTCAGAACTTCAAAGCAAAAAAAGAAAACATTTTCCTGTTTACACCCAGGCCTACTGCTTATAACGGTTCCTTTTTCTTTTAATTTATTCACGGCATTACCTAAAACGCTGATTGTTGCCAGGAGCCCTTTTAAAGAAGTCATTGAAAACATCTTCAGTATCTTTAAACACAGACATAAACATTGCATCACAGTTGTGAAGAGAAATGCACTTTTGTCCTTGAACCATTTCAGTCAATATTTATTTGGATGCAAAATAGCTATCAATCAGTATATTGGCAAGATCTTCCTCTAGAAACTTTCCACATTACTTAGCAACAGCTTTCCTTTCTGGGTGCTTTCCTAGCAGCACTGTGGAAGGATTACGGTGCACTGCCTGCTATTTATCAGCTAGCTAACAGCCCAATCCTACCCCTCATCAGCGCATAGCATGTAGTGCAGCTGATGGAACATGTGATGTGTGCTATAAAGGGGGCAACCAGACACCCCAGGAGAGGCAAAGTAAAACTTTTTCTTATTTACCTCCTCATAGGTTGCCTGACTTCCAAGAGGTCTCCTCAGACCTATGCCAGTTATTTTGCTGGCCTAAGTCCGAGGAGACTTAGGAGGAAGTTTGGAGCAGGGAAAGGGGGTTATGATCCTGGCATGCACCACTGCTGTAGGGATCCATCCCTGCTCATTTTACTTCTCCACAACTTTATAGGGTCAGGTCAGTGGTGTTATTAGGGGGTGCGGGCCACACTGGGTGACGTGCACGGGGGGATGACACCACTTTGGCCAAAAATTTTAAAATCTTGGTATTTTTGAATAATACCATTATGTTATTAATCATTTGATGTGTAATTTCATGCAGAATTCAATGGAACAGACCACACTAAAATATATCTAATCTATAAAAAGTTATAGTCAAAAAACCACTGGGGCGAGGCAATGGTGTATCACAACGCCCACTGCCCAGGGTGTTGCCCAACCCACTGCATGCGAGGAGGTTCATCATGGGGGTGACATGCTGGCTTCCTGTACCAGGTGAAGAAAACCCTAGTGATGCCACTGGGTCAGGTGAAATCCTATTGGCTCCTTATATCACCTGACCCCTTCCAAGCTGGCAGGATCAGCCAGCCAATCCTTGAATATCCAGTGATCCAGAGAGTGGGCCATTTGGTTCCAGCTGTTGGGAGCCTCCCCCCCCCCCACAGGGCTTTCGATGTCTTATATTTACATTCTAAGTCAACATGCATAGAAATGGACTCTTAGTTTCCTTCAGCACAAGAACATGCTCAGATGGAATTAAACACAATAATAGTACCAGGAATGCTAATGATTGGTGATTAGAATCCATCATAAAGGCCACAGCATGAAGCTTTAGAAGTATCCAAAATTGTGATTAGAAAGAAATGAGCTTCGGCAGAAAAGCAGAAGCTCAGAATGCCAACACAAAAAGGAAAAAAAGAAAAGAAAAAGGAGGGAGGGAGAGAAATCCTTTCTGATTTTGGCCAATAGATCCTAATAGGAAATTCTTTTGAAATGGAGAACTCTGGGAGAGAGTTCAGCGAGCAATAATCTGCAAGTGCTTAGCCTGCATCTGTCAAGCTGAGGATGAATATTCTGAATATTCATAGTAAATTATTTTAATCATTGTATTTTCCTTGATGTGACATAATTCTATATAATTTGTCTCTAAAAACATCCTACCATGCTGTCAAGAAAGAGTTCTTTTTCCTGTATCTGTTACAAGAATTGGGACACTGGGTGGCACTGTGGCATTTCTGCCACATCCATGGAGAACTTCTGGTTCTGTTGGACAGCGCCTGCACCTTGTAGCAATGTCATTCAAGAGTTGGTTGTGGGATGCTGAGTGTGGTCAACGACGGGCAGAGTAGCATCTTAACCAGACACGGGCCCATCAACAGAGGACGCTCCTGCTCAAGGCTGCAGTATATAGACCGACACAGGCTAGGCAATTAGTTTCACATTGTTAATGGTGGATGAATGAATGCATTTCTCTGTTTTTGTTTTAAACACGTCTATCATGTAAATAGAAACATGTGACGCTGCATATTATGGGTATTCTGTCTGCTACACAACATAGCTCTGCCAAAGACTAACTGTTCGGGATGTAAAAGCTTGGACAGAAAATAACTGCAGCTTTAACATAAGAACATAAGAACAGCCCCACTGGATCAGGCCATAGGCCCATCTAGTCCAGCTTCCTGTATCTCACAGCGGCCCACCAAATGCCCCAAGGACCACACTAGATAACAAGAGACCTGCATCCTGGTGCTCTCCCTTGCATCTGGCATTCTGACAACCCATTTCTAAAATCAGGAGGTTGCGCATACACATCATGGCTTGTACCCCGTAATGGATTTTTCCTCCAGAAACTTGTCCAATCCCCTTTTAAAGGCGTCCAGGCCAGTCGCCATCACCACATCCTGTGGCAAGGAGTTCCACAGACCAACCACACGCTGAGTAAAGGAATATTTTCTTTTGTCTGTTCTAACTCTCCCAACACTCAATTTTAGTGGATGTCCCCTGGTTCTGGTGTTATATGAGAGTGTAAAGAGCATCTCCCTATCCACTCTGTCCATCCCCTGCATAATTTTGTATGTCTCAATCACGTCCCCCCTCAGGCGTCTCTTCACAAATGCTCCAGTGAGCTGCCATTCCCCTTTGGTCCCTCCTTTCCCAAAGCCTCACCTGTCCATGTGTCCAGGGAGGCACTGAGGTGGTGGTGGGGATGTGCGAGTCTCAATATGAGTTAGGCCCTCCTTGCTGAGGTGGAGTTGCGTTTTTGAACTTCACCCCCTCTAAGTCATTCATTCCATCCCTACTCATAGTTGAACTCTGCAGAGTTTTGCAGCAAAAAAAGAGATTACTTGAGTAGAAGCAGGAGGCAGCAGAGTGAAACGGTTAGCCACTAGAAATGCCACAAATAGCTAAGATTTTCATTTCTCAAACTGAAAACTGCATGTGTGCTATTGAGCTGCACAATTATCAATCCAACAAAAAATGGCAACTTGTGCATGTTCCTCTCCTTGGGGAACCACATCAGGCTCCCATTCTTGCTGTTTTCTAGCAGCCTTTAATTTTTGTATTATTATTTTGGCTTGCTTTTTAAAGTAACAGATTGATTGCTTTTAATACAATTGCTGTACTGTCAGCTTTAATGTGTTTTGTTGTTTATAGTCTGGTGTTCTTATTATGTTTCGGATTTTATATTGTTTTATTGTTCACCGCCTTGGGAAAAGGACACTTTAAAAATATGATATATAAAGGTCTTAAATATATAAACAAATTGAGCGATGAATCCTTTTTCACAGAGCAGGGAGTATGCAAAACTAGCTTGGTGTGCTCTGTTCTGACTAACAGGGCAGGAAGAAATTGAACAATTGCCCCGTTGATCTTTTTGAATGGAAGCCCATATGGATCCCTCCTGGAGCAGTTTATTTCGTTTTTTTTAACCAGAGGAAGGATGTGTACATATGCACCACTGTAAAAAAACAAACAAATTCTCATTACAAAAGTATTGTTGTGGTATATGCCCCATACCCATGTGGAATTTACAGGCAAGGATAGGTACTGATGTCTTGGCCTGGATGAAAGCATTGTAATGCCATGTAATGTGCCACAATGTGAGTGCCAGTATAGTCTCTGCAAGTGTAAAGTGTATCATGTGGTGTACAAGTGACCAATGGAAAGGGCATTACGGACAAATGCCAAGTGACAATGCAAGTGAATGTATTCCTGTTGCATCATGGGATTGGCTGATGCAATACCTTGCAATACACAGTCACAAGACTATGAGGTAACCCACCTCCCATTGGCCAGTGTTAGTATATATTCAGGGCTTGGACAGCCTACGGTGTGGGAGTCGTTATAGGAGTGCTAGTGTGAATCTATGTCAGAGGAGCTGGTGATTGTGGCTAGTTGTACTTTTGATGTTTACCTTTGCTCTGCTTCCGAAGCACTATACATTAGTAAATACTAGTGGACTTCTGGTGGTGGTGCATTGCCAAGTCTACGCCTCGTTATTCACTAGGAATTCTTGCCTTGCCTTGGGTCTCTGGTGCAGCTGCACACCAGTTTTCAACATGTACCCAGTCACTTTTGAATCTGGAACAATACGCAATAAGCCAGATCCTTTTCAACTCAGTGGGAATGATAACTCACAATCAATCATGCTAGACTCTGAACATGTGAAATAATTTGCAAAGTAATCACTTAGAAAATCCCACTTTCATGAAAATCACTCATCTGATTTCACAAATAACTGTCCTGCAGCACCCTAAACAGGTGATAACATTGTTTAGTAAAGCAGTAATATAAATACTTGAGAAGCCCTTCTTTTCAGTGGGCTTCCTTGCACCCCTCTTCTATACAGAATGTTCTAAAAACAATTTAAGTAGAATTTACAAAGCACTCAAACAAAGAGCATTTTAATCAATTTGCACTGTATCCAAGGAAAGCTCATCCTTGTCAATGTTGCATCAAGTATCTGATCAAATTTCCTATTCTGAATCCTTCATACATTAGTAGTTTCAATTGACTGAGTTCTCCCTGCTGTCAACAATTCCGCTACAGCTGAGATAAGTATGTAGAAAACAATCTTCAAATCTGCACTGGAATTTAAAATTCAGATTTCAAGTCAGAATCCAGCTTTAGACTGAAAGGCCTGAAAGGGGAATCATCCAAACTTTAGCCCGCCCATTTACAGTCTTAAATATTATAATCCAACAACAGATACACATGCTGTTCCCAATAACTTGGCTGAATTATGATTACAACTGCAGTTTGTTAAAAACAAATGAAGCCACTCTAAAGTGCAGCTGTAAACATGATGGAACTTGTGAACATGCTTTTGGCATGGTAGAATGGCAGCTTTCCATGCTATCTGGAAGCATAGAGGAGACCTACCAAATATAAGCAGATATACTAATTTGCTTGCCTTCACAGAAGAAAGGCAGCTGCGCAGCACTGTTTCAAAACATCTGTGCATTTGCCAGGACCTACCAGCTTCCAAAGTGTAAGTCAGATGGGACTTCTTCAGAAGAGGAGAGGAAACTCTCTGCAGAGCCCTTTAGATGTGAGAAGAAGCAAGCAAGAAGAGTTGGCTCCACCTTAGGAGGACTATGAAGCAGCTGCTCTAAAGGGCACTGCACCTTGGATCCTACCCTTTGCCACATAACTCAGTTTCCCTGCTATACCAGGATACCCACAATCACCTCCTGGACTCCAAGAACAAAGATGGTGGCAAACTGGGTCAGAAGTCATCATTAGAAGGTGGAATGCTCATCTGGCAGCATGAGACTTTATACTCTGGCAGCATGAGGCATTCCTTCCATGAGACTTGATTCAAGGGCTTCCAGGATCAGGACTCCACCAGGAAGTGTGGACCTATAAGGCATTCTATAAGAAGGAGAAGAGCCCAATCCTATGCTATCCTGGCGCGGTATGTGCCAAAACAGCTGCTGCTGTATCCTGCAGGCTAGAATTGTAGCTGGAGGTCTCCTTGGAGTAAGGAGCATTGGTTCCCTTCACATGTAGAGCCTCCCTGTCACTTGGCAGGGAGCTTATCATGCACTGCTGCCCCTGCCCCTGCTGACAGCAGGGAAGCCCAGGGCTGAGTGGTGCTAGCCTTTCCACCAGCATCGCTTAGCTTGTGGCTGCCACAACATACCTTACAGCACATTTGCGACAGCTGTTGCCCAGGAAGTATGTGAACGGGTGGTGCTACCCGGGCTCAGGACTGGGCTGTTGTGCTGCCTGGTGGGTGCAACACCATGCATGTGTCTCAGATGCCATGTGGACAGCAAACTTGCCAGTTCAGCAATGATGGACTCTGGTTCCAGGGCTAGCTGGCCCATTTCCTTATCTCACTTATAAGTGCGTGACTCCAGGCTCACTAGCTCAACTGTGCGTGGGAAGGGAATGGCAATTTCACCCTAAATTTCTTGTTCTTGACAACCTGCTAAATTGGTGAGAATGTAATATAAAGAAAGATATACCAGAACAGTGCAGAGCAAGTCTTTGGTGTCAAACTAGGAACCTATCGGAAAGCGATGTTCTGTCTTCTTCAGCAGAGAACCAGAGCTCAGTAAATAGCTGGCAAACATTCCTCCCCATCTGATAAAGCTTGCAAGCCTCACACTTCTCTCCCCCCACCGCCACTATGGCAGGCAAAGTCGACCTTTCTTCCTTGCCTGCTGTAGCTGGCATATTCTGATAACAGAGTCTCTGCTGTCCGAAAGCAAACTCCAGGCGACAGACTGAACACATAATTCTGCAAAAGCGTGTCTCTAGAGAGACAATTAAAACACACACACACAGAAAATAAATGGCTTTTCTTTCCATATTTCCCCCCTCCAGCCCCCACCTTTTCTACTTCAACAAGGAACAAGACAGGAACGAGTGTCTGCATGCTAGAGTGCCCAGAAAATCGGCAATTAACAAGCGTTCTGGTCTGGCCTGTCTGCGATTTCTTCCTTGCAACTGTGGCTAAATGCTTAAATACATCATTCGGCCGTGCCTCCCCCACCTCCTCCTCTGGGCTGGCTCCCACTCAAGTCAACATCCATCTTTCCGGTTCCCTATGCATACACACACACTTGCTGGAGTTGTTTGAAAGTTCGCAATGATGGTTAGAAGCAGCCCATTCACAACGGCTTGATGTGCCTGAGTGTTATATATCCCTACAAGGCTAATTGCTCCACAGCCAACAGCAGAAGATGCAGCTGCAAAGATGTTTACAGGTTTTTACAGGTCCATCCTCATGCTCTTCTTTCTAAAGGGATAACACAACTGCTGACCAAGGGCAAAAGCCACCAAAAGCACGCTGGATGCTTCCCAGAGAAGCTAACTAGCCACATATGGACTCTGCAGATGCTCATTAGCACGTTTCACAAAAGCAGCAAAGGGTATCCAGGGTATGCACCTGCTTTGTGGGTCAGTAGAAAAGCATTTGCTTCATTTTGGCATCATGGATGCAACCTTAAATAGCTACAGAATGGAATAGATGCACGAAAGCCACTACGTCCTCATTATGTCCATGTAGCCAGCCATCAAATGCAGGATAAAAATAAACTCTCTGTATAGAAGAGCTTGTGTACAAGAAGTGTATTGAAAAAGCCCAAAATTCATCATCACGTATCTAGATAACCTTCTGTTCCCTAAGCCCAGTATTCCCACTAATACTTTTATGTTATTTATCAGTTTATCAGTTTATGCACCAATCTTAGAACCTGTACAGATAAACGTTCCACCATACATCCTTTTAATGATGGAGGCCGGTTTGGAACTGAGCTAGGGAAATGAAACTATTTCCCCACAAACATGAAAAGTAGACGCCAATATGCATCATCCCACCAGGCTAGATGCCCCAGTAATATCAAAATTACAACGGGTTTGACCCCTCTTCCAACTCCCCCAGTGAGCCTTCAAACTCCCTCCCTGTCATAATCTGATGATATCACTGGAGGATACAGTTTGGTGGGATGACACCACATATCGCAGTCCAGTTTTAAGTCTATGGAGAAATAGTTCAGACAGATTAAAGGCAGGCAGGCAGGCAGGCATACAGGTTAGTTTAAACTATTTCTGCCCAGCCCACAAGTGTACACATTTGATCCCTGTTGCATATATGCAATGTTGGGCAGAAATGGCTTTAAATCCATGCTATGGAAATTCAGGACCATAGTACTTGCCTAATAATGGAGGTGAGTGTATATATAACCACACTTTCCTAAGCCCCATTGAATGAAATAGGACTTACTTCTGAGTAGACCTGGTTAGGCTTGTGTCCTAAGTTGCTTCTCTTTTCTGCACATAAGTCATTCCTTAGCACGGACAGCCTAGACCAGTGGTCCCCAAACTGGTGGGTTGTGACCCACCAGCCTGGGAAGCACTTGTTACTGGTCCCTTAAGGGGGAAGGCAGGGATGCGATCCCGAGGATCGCACTGCTGCTGTGGATGGGGGGGGGAGTTCAACTTACCTCCCCCCTGTGCTGGCCTCCAAAAACCTGAAGTGGTTTCCAAACAGTATTTTTAACATTTCTAAGGCTTGGGGAGCCCACCAGAGGCATCTGCGAGGCTTTCTGCATACACCCCCAGAAGCCAGAACAGGCAGGGGTAAGTTGAAACCCCTCCCCGTCCCTAGCAGTGGCACAATTCTGGGGATCATGTCACTGCCTTCTCCCCACCTTCATAAGAACTTAGTGCTTCCCAAACTTCTGAGGATGTTTGGGAACCATTGGCATAGACTTTTTTTAAAAAAAATTGCCTGGGTTATGCTTTGACATTTGTCCACTTTTTACTTTTGTCCATGCTCTGGTCCCTAACAAGACGAAAGCTTTATTGCTTTAATAGGAAAGTTGGTCACATGACTACATTCAATCACACACCATCCTCTTATATGTAGCAAAATGGTCCTTACCTTTTGATAGGACATCAGCCTGATTTACACATGCATAATGAACCGGTAGAGTGCTGAGGTGGCAGGCTGGACTGTACCACTCCAGACTGCAGGAGGGTGATCACATTTTTGGATGCACCCCTATGTCAAAATATCTTGCAAGCAGAAAAAAGTAAAGAGCTCAGACACAACCTTCTTCCTTTCATCTTAGTGTATTTTTACACAGAAGAAAATTCAGTTCCAGAATCTCCCACTGTAATCTAAAGCAGTGCAATCCATCATTATCATTATGTCTGTTCTAATAAATTCTAATTAATTAGAACTGCTCCCATCTCCAAAACATTGTATTGCTCTGGGGTAGCATATCCCTCCCCCCCACAGTTTTCATTAAGTCAGTAGTGGTTCTCATCACATATCACCCTATGTCACTCTTCTGCCTGCAGGCAATGGCTCATCCATTGCTTGTCTGCATACTGCTTACTTTTTCTCTCAAGTCTTTAGGACTTTCGCACTATTCAAGGGCAGAGAGAGAGAGAGAGAGAGAGAGAGAGAGAGAGAGAGAGAGAGATTCTACCACCTCAGTATTCTGCAACCCCATTCTCATGTGCACAGGACCAATCCAGAGAGCTTGAGATTGTCCAAGTCCATAAACCTTTGCAACACCAGAGAAAATTTACTCTGTCAGTCAGATGTTGCATTGTGTGATGATTGATATCAGAGCCAGGAGGACACCCCATCTTAAGCATGTTTTTGCTGGACAAGCAAACAGTTAATATCCATGTTGGAAATTTCAGTCACCAAAAGGGGATTTGTACTAGCTAGCTTGAAACCTACTAATGTAGACAGAGCCAGAAGTTCAGGAAAACAAATAAATAAATGGTGCTATTTCAGAAATACCCACATAACTAAAATGGACAATCTTTTTATTTGAGAAACATGGGTTTTGAGTACATTAAATGGTACCTTTCTGCAACTCCTGATATGAGAAATGAGGATTATTATAAAAGATGGTGCTCTGTGAATATTTTGAGCAATATATTCTTAACGGTCAATGCAGGACTTTTATGACAGAAAACGTATTTACAAGCCTCAATTACCCTGACTGATAAGACAAAAGATAGTACTATTGTAAAGGATGCACACTTAATAGACAGCATTCATTACCACAACAGTTGGTGATGGATCGAATTTAGGCTGCTTTAAAGACGGATCAGACATATTAATGAAGGATTGCTCTATCAATGGCTATTAGCTACATAGCTTCAATTTCCAGATAGACTCACAGTGGTTCTCAAACTGTGGGTCTGGGTCACACCAGTGGGTTGTGACCCAATTTTTGGTGGTTCATGAAACTTACAGGGCAGATTAGGCTATGTGTGTCCAGGGTTAAACAAGCTACTTCTTGGAGGGGGAGCAGCCTATCACCATTATAGCCACATCCGTTGACATTTATAAATCAGGCAACAGCCTCTGGACCCTTTAAAAGTTTGAGAACAACTGAGATAGAGGATAGCTATTTCCAACCTACTCTGCTTGTGAGTTTTTCAGGGAAATGTAGTTAACCACTGCTGAAGACAAGTGTGCTGCATAGACCTTTTCTCTGATCTGGCACAGACTATTCTTGTGTTCCTGAACCTGCAAGACAGGTCCTTAAGGTTACTGTTTTAGAAATGGAAAAGTGAGGTTGATAATATTTTACATAAGATTCCCCCATCATGGCTGGGCTAAGATTTATATTCTAAACATCCAGATCCATGTCCACGTATCCATGTGAGGTGTTCAACCTCATAATGTGATGCTGGAATTTCTGAAATATTATAATTGTCAACTTTTATTGATGCTATATAACATTATTAAATATTACATATTCTATTTACTGTATCATGCCAATTTTTACTTATGGTATTAGGTAGTGGTTCCCCAACTTATTTCTGGCCCCTTAAGGGGCAGGATGGGGCGGGGCAATGGCAGTGATGCAACCCCCAGAATCACGCCGCTGTTGGAGTCAGAAGGTTTTTTTTTTTTTAAACTGACTGAAGTCATTGCTGAGACTCCTAGAGGTGTGGGGAGCCCTGCAGATGCTTTCGCAGGATCCCCCCAAGCCTCCGATTGAGTAAAATAACGACTGGATACCACTTCCAATTTTTGACTGTGAAATCGAAAGTGATTTCCAATTGTTATTTTTACTCAATTGGAAGCTTGGAAAGCCCTGTGGAAGCATCCGCAGGGATCCTCACACTCCTAGGAGCCAATCAATGACTTAAGTAAAAATAATAGCAGGAGGCAGGAGGTCTGGTCTAGAGGGTTGAGCCTCCATTTGCCTGAAGATAACATCTGAAGGTCGCCAGTTCGAGGCCACCGGCACCATGAATGGCGAGACCTTGAAGCAGCTGACAAGCTGAGCCGAGTTATTCCACCTGCTCTTTGGAAGGAGCTGCTTGTCAGCTTGTGTGGGAGGAGGCCAGAAAGTGATACAGACCGCAAAAGTTCCATCTGAAATGTTGTGTGGTTCTTGAAAGTCAGAACCTTTCTTTAATTGTAAAAATCCCTATGGGGATTTAAACAGCCTGCCTATGTAAACCGCCTTGAATTAAAGTCTGAGGAGAAATCTGACGACCAAGAAAGGCGGTATATAAATACCTGTATTATTATTATTATTAATAATAATAATAATAACCCTTTCTGACCCTGGCAGTGGTGTGATCCTGGGGATTGCATCACTGCCATTGCCCTGCCCCTGCAAACACTTAAGTGGCTCACAAATCCTCCGTAGGAGTTTGGGAGTATTAGGCATTTAGGGTGATTTTAGGGTGAACTTGGAATGGCTTTGTAACGAGTTTGAATTTTTCCATTTGAAATTAATGTAGTAATTGTACTCATTATTATTTTCACTTTAAAAGCTGTTTTCAGGAACAGATCAGGTACATGTAAAGAAGGAAAGAAGGAAAAATATACCATTGCATGTCTGCTACCAAATATTGAGAGAGAAAAATCAGTGGTCAGATACCAAGTTTTGAAATCAAACAGTGTTTGAAGAACATCTGAGCACTGGGAGACTTTGCGGGGGTCCATGGCTCAGTAGCAGAGCATGCATTTTGCTCATAGAAAAAGGATCCAGGTCATCTCCATAAAAAGCAGGGGGCCTCCAAACTATGGCCCATGGGCTGGATCTGGTGTGCTGAGAAAATTCTCTGGGGCACAGCTCAGTTGTGTCGAAGCCTTACTGTTCTGTCCTGCTACATCCTGTTTTTATGCCTGATCTTTGTAGAAACACATACTGGGCAGCTGCTTCCACTGGGAAACTGGGGCACTGAGCCTTCTGGGGCAATCGGAACTGGCCACCCAGTGTGAGTTTCTGCAAAATTAGATGGAAAGATGGGAGGCGGTGAGGCCAAATGGTGAGGCTTTGCCACCGCTGAGCCGCACCGCACCCACAAGGATTTTCACCATGCACCACGGGCTGTAATTTAGAGGACCTTGGATCCTAAAAGTTCTGTACGTGCATCTTCATGTAAAACATCTCAGGTAGTAAGTAATGAAGAATAACTTCTGCCTAAGATGCTGGACAGATGCTGCACTTCTGCTTGAGATGCTTTGGGCACAGCCAAAGTAGATGATCCTATATGAACAGACCAGGAGCCACTGCCATCATTCTGGTGAATATTTGACAAGAAAGGCACACACACACAAATAAGCACATTCATTCCTGCTTTAAGCTGAATTAAATGTGATATTTGCACGGCCTGGCACTGCAATAATGTATTGCTGAAATGAACAAGCACATTTCATTTTCTTCACTGGATAAAACCACCTCTTGTAGAAAAGAAGTCTTCATACGGAAGCTGTAAGATACTATCTTCCACTGATCGCTAAAATCCAAACAAAGATATGGAAACTATAATTCATATTGTCTTTCATGTTCTCTTCCAGAGCATAGTCTAACCAAAAACAATCATCCCCCCAATTCAGTGGTTGATATGAAGAGCATGCTTACTCTCCCACTTAAATGAATGGGATTAAAATTACCCAATCCTATGCTGGTGGTGGTAGTGGTGGATCTTGCAGTCTGCCACTGTGTCCCAGGCCAGTTGTGTGGCAGCTGCTCCACTGTTCAGCAGGCTGCATCCATGATTGCAAAAAGCCAGAGGCCATGTGCAGGCAACAATGGCCTGCTGAACCATCCTCAGCTGCCACCCGTTTGTGATGGGAGAGTTTGGGGGAGAATCATGGGTAGTTCAGGGCAGGGTGTGCGTTGTGTTGGGGGCAGTTTGGCAACAGGAGGGAGAGGGTCTTGATGTCAGCTGCCATGCTGAGATCCTATCCCCTTTCCTGGCCAGGTCCTGCCCCCAGGAGTCTCTTGGACTTACAGCAAAAGAGCTGGCATAGGTTCAAGGAGACCCACTGAAGTTCAGGAGACCTACAGGGAGATAAGAAAAAAGATGTTTACATAATCTCCTGGGCCATCAGGTTGTCCCCACCACCACCACCACCACAGCATGCAGCACACATTCCGTCAGCAGCACTTCATGGTCTTGACTGGGGAATAGGATTTGGTTGAAAGCTACTTAACTTTTGACTAGATTGTGGCTTCTTCCTATCTTTAAGAACTGGTGCCTCATTTCTAATTTGAATGCATCCAGCATCCATTCATTATTTTTTATGCTACTCTTATCTGCACTAGATGACAGAGTTTGGCAGCACTCAATATTCTCTCAAATATGTGTTGTAATCAAGTCACCTCTTAACCTTTTTAATTATAAAAGTTTCTTAAGTCTCATACGGCAAAGCACATTTTCCAAAGTTCAAATATTTTTGTACCTTCTCTCCACATCTTCTCAAAAATGTGACCCATGGCACATAAACATAACTTGTAATACTTCAGGGAGAAGTGGAGCTACTGGTGATATCATCTTGTACTCGTATTTTGCACAAATTAGTCAAGACTTCCATTTCCTGATTCTAAGTACACAAGCCAAAAAGCCCATCTTGCCCAGCATCCTGTATTCCATAGTAGCTCACTAAGGGCCCAATCCTATCCAATTTTCCAGTACCAGTGCAGTCACAATGCAACCCAACGTAAAGGAACACATATTCCTATACCTTAAGGAGGCCTCTGTGACTGCTGCCCCAGCACAAGATGCAGTGCATGCCCCATTGGCACAGTTGCATCAGCACTGGAAAATTGGATAGGATTGGACCCTAAGTCATTTCTGCCCAACGTTGCATATATGCAACAGGGTCCAAATGTATACACCTATGGGCCAGGCAAAAATGGGTTAACAATCTCTAGATCGAATGAGCTTAAGCTGCAGGAGATGTGATTGGGGTTTAATATCAGGAAAAACATGTTACCAGTAAGAGCAGTTCAACAATGGAACTGATTACCAAGGGAACTGATGGTTTCTCCCTCGCTGGAAGTCAAGCAAGTGTCGACAGGCAACTTTGCAGGATGATTTTCCTGCTTCAAGCAGGAGGTTGAGCTATATGGCCTTGAAGGCCTCTTCCAACTCTATGATGCTATCATTTTCTGGAAAAACCACAAGCTGGAGAGAAAGGCAGACTTCTCTTCTGCCACTGCTCTCCTGCAAACTGGTATGCAGAGGCATATTCATGCTGAGTCTGGAGTAGCACAACAGCTGTCATTGACAGACCTGTCTTCCATGAATTTGTCTACAGTACTCTCCTTTCAGATCCACCTAACAGCTGAATCCTGAGCTGCCTGCGGTGCAGAAAATGGCCGATGCCACATCCTTTGCGCTTTGGGCAGCCGCTGGTGACTCCTCGGGAGAAGGAGACTTTCATCCCCTTCTCCCAGGTGAACAGAGTAGCCCCGCAATGGGGCTACTCAATTCACCGCAAATGAAAAGGTCAGTGATGAATCAAAAGCCTCCGTGTTGGGTGGTGAACCCAACACGGAGACTTTGGATCCAGTGGAGTATTGCTCCATCAGTTCCCCCTCCCTACCTCCCTGCTCCCTCCCCCAGCATGCCTCCCCCATCCTCCTCCCACCTCCAGCCTCCTCCTCCTCCCACCTCCCCGGAATGCCTCCTTCCCCCACATCCCCACTTACCTCTCTGCTGCTCGGCAGTCCGCATGACCACTGAGCTGGGAGGTTGGGCGCCCGCCCGGTGGTAACCCGGTGCCAGCCAGCACTGGGCTACCAATGGCGCTCACCTGGTGCTAGGGCCTGCAAATGTGCCATAAAGCAAGTTTGCGACAGTGTGTGCCGGTGGTGAGCCGGTGTGCCGAGCCAAGGATTGGGTCTAAGCTAGAGGTCACCAACACATCTTATGACAATAAATTTCACAGACTATGTTCTGTGTGAAGTACCTCCTTTCTCTGTCCTAAATCTCTTACCAATTGGTTTCAATGAATGACCTAGTATCATTGACCTAGTTCTAGTATTGTGAGAGAAGGAAAAAAATTAGTTTCCCCCTCATTAGGAAGGTCCTCCAGCCCTCTGATCATTTTGGTTGCCCTCTTTTTAAATCTTTTCTAGCTCTACAATATGTTCCCTGAAGTGCGCAAACCAAAAGTGCACTACAGATTGTCTTGGGGGGGCATTATAATATTCAATATTAACAATTGTATTCTCGATCCCTTTTCCTCATGATCCCTAACATGAAATTTGCCTTCTTCACAGCTGCCGCTCACGGGGTTGATGTTTTCATTGAACTATTCACCATGACCCCAAGATCTATTTTCTGGTTCATCATCATTGAGAGCTCAGAATGCATCAGTGTATGTGTGAAATTGGGATTTTTTTTTTGTCCCAGTAGGCATTATTTTACACTTATTGACACTGAAGTGCATTTTCCACTTGCCACAAGTTATTTTGGAACACTCCAACAGTCTGCCTTAGTTTTTACTATCCTGAATGGTTTGGTGTCATTTGAAAGCTAGGCTATCTCGCTAATTATCCTGAAGGGTCATTTATGAACAAGTTAAAAAGCGCTGGTTCCAGTACAGATCCTGGGGGAAGGGATTTCATTTTTTACTTCCTTTGATTGAGAAAACTCTCCATTTTTTCTTAATCTCTGTTTCCTATTCTGCAGATAGTTACAATCTCTTAAAACAACCAATCCTTGAGTGTGTTCACATGGGTGTCAATGTTTTATATTAGCAGTGGCCCTTTGTGCTTTATGTTCTAAAGCAGGGGTGGGCAATTGCATAGAAAAGGGAATTTCAGCAGCTTGTCATCTCACAGACAAGCTGCACCTGATGAAATTCTCTTTCCTACACAATTCGGAAAGGTCCAGGATCCCTAAAGTTGAAAGATTGCTCTGTTCTAAGGCCATATTCAGAAGGCAACAGGCCTGTGTCCTCTTTGTTTGTGATCCCTATTCATATTCTTGATTTTTTTTTTTTCAGGCCTAAAGATCTCTGATCACCTGTTTCACCTATAGTTCTTTACAAGTAAGATGATTACATAAACATTATAAGTTACATAAAACAATGAGAAATATATTTCACTATTTTAGTAGGAGGAGAGGCAACTTATAGCCACACAGGACAGGAGTTAGTGAACAATAAACCCCACTGACTTTTGGAATAATAGGCAAGATTTCTCTTTATTGGGTCTGTTACAAAAAAGAAACATCAATTGTTCTTGTAACTTCCATGACAATGCTTTGGAAAAATGGTCTGTGGGGGCAAGATCACACCTGGGTTGTAGGAGGAGGATGTTATATATGAACATAATTGATTCTGATTGCTTTTAAAGAGTAATCAGTCCTATAAATTTAGCAGCGTCTTGCCTGAGTTACATGATGTATGAGAGACATGTTAAATTGCAGCAGTAAGTAGATGATTGTTTTAGCTACGTTGTTAAAGTGGATGTAGAAGTCTTACACATAGTTCCTTTCTTCTTAGAATTTAGCATTAAAGATAGCATACAGCACAGTCCTATGCATGAAGTGCCATTGTGTTCAGGGGGCTTACTCTCTGAAAAGAGAGCATAGGATGGTAGCCGGAAAGCTCGATCCTAACTAGGGCTATGCAGCCCTTTACAACAATTCCACTGGTATAGCAGGTGGACCAATTACCACTGATGGACATTTTGGGGCTACTGTCACAAAAGGTAGCTGGACCAGAGTGACAGCTACCTCTGGCAGCAAAGGTAAGCTGGTGGCGGGAGTAGGGAGTGGAATGGGGTAGGTAGGGAGAAGAATGGGGTAGGGAGAGTGGATCCCAGCAGCACTGATGTGCATCAAACCCTAACTTCGTTCCCTCTCCCTTTCCCTTACTCTCCTCCTTTACCCAATAAATAGTTGGCACAGGTCCAAGGACACCCTTTTCCGAGTGGTGAAGACCAGAAGTGATTATGAGGAGCTCCAGAAGGATCTCTCCAGACTGGCAGAATGGGCAGCAAAATGGCAATGTGCTTCAGTGTCAGTAAGTGTAAAGTCATGCACATTGGGGCAAAAAATCAAAACTTTACATGTGAAAAGTAAAGGGTTCTGGGCTGATGGGTTCTGAGCTGTCTGTGACAGATCAGGAGAGAGATCTTGGGGTGGTGGTGGACAGGTTGATGAAAGTGTCGACCCAATGTGCGGCGGCAGTAAAGAAGGCCAATTCTATGCTTGGGATCATTAGAAAAGGTATTGAGAACAAAACAGTTAATATTATAATAGCATTGTACAAATCGATGGTAAGGCCACACCTGGAGTATTGTGTCCAGTTCTGGTTGCCGCATCTCAAAAAAGACATAGTGGAAATGGAAAAGGTGCAAAAGAGAGCGACTAAGATGATTACTGGGCTGGGGCACCTTCCTTATGAGGAAAGGCTATGGCGTTTGGGCCTCTTCAGCCTAGAAAAGAGGCGCCTGAGGGGGGACATGATTGAGACATACAAAATTATGCAGGGGATGGACAGAGTGGATAGAGAGATGCCCTTTACACTCTCACATAACACCAGAACCAGGGGACATCCACTAAAATTGAGTGTTGGGAGAGTTAGAATAGACAAAAGAAAATATTTCTTTACTCAGCATGTGGTTGGTCTGTGGAACTCCTTGCCACAGGATGTGGTGATGGTGTCTGGCCTGGACGCCTTTAAAAGGGGATTGGACAAGTTTCTGGAGGAGAAATCCATTACAGGTTACAAGCCATGATTTGTATGTGCAACCTCCTGATTTTAGAAATGGGCTATGTCAGATGCAAAGGAGGGCACCAGGATGCAGGTCTCTTGTTATCTGGTGTGCTCCCTGGGGCATTTGGTGGGCCGCTGTGAGATACAGGAAGCTGGACTAGATGGGCTAGTCCAGTGGGACCAGTGGGACTGTTCTTATGTTCTTATGGGGAACTGGAGGCTTGTCCCTTACCTTGAGGATGCCTCCATACTGCTCAGCCTGCGGGATACAGTACGCATTTGTTGGAATGCCTGAATCCCCCCCCCCCCAGGGCAGAGATTTAAATAGGATCAGGCAGCTAGTAACCTAGACACACATTATATGTAGTTTTACAAGTGATTTATACATTTGGTTCATTTAAATATATACATTTAATTCTAACTGTAATCTAATATCAGTTTTCCATACAAACTGTAATAAGTAAATTCAATTGCTGTATGATTTTCTTTTCTAGAAGCATTGGCAGATCTAACTCCTTCCTCTTCATGTTCTCCCCCCCCCCCTGCAAAAAAATTCTTCTTCATTCTTTTGAAGCATGCAAATAGTCTCAGTGTGATGTCCCAAAGTTGACTGAGTTGTTGTATCACAGAAATCACAATAGGGTTGCTCTGAGCGAGGACCCCATGTGATGTTTCTGAGCTGAAAAGCATATTTCCAGCATCAAACAGAGATTGCTGAAACAGCTTCCATATCACAACTCACTCCTGCCACGGTTATAACGTGACAAGTTAACAGTGCCAGCCATCACAGCACTGCTGGTGAAAGCATTTGACACCATTGTCACTTGCCTCCCCAGAATGATGGTGCTGGCACGGAAATTATTTAGCCAGGGTACTAGTATGACATGATGGTTGGTGCTACACTTATAACTGCATTGCAAGGATCTAATTATTAGATAATGAGGATTTCTAATTATCTCTGTGTTAGGTTTGCAATATCTCTTCTGTCTTTCTGTTGCTGGACTGTACCGCTTCAGACTATAGCAGGGGTGTCCAAAGTTTTTGGCTGGTGGGCCACATCATCTCTCTGACACTGTGTCGGGGGCCAGGGGAAACAAGAATTAATTTACATTTAAAATTTGAATAAGTTTACATAAATGAATATATTAAAGATGAACTTATATGAATGAATGAAGGTCTTGCAATAGCTCAAGGCCTATAAAAGTCCTTGCACAAAGCAAGGCTGGCCTTTCCTTTGCTGCCTCTGCTGCATCACAGACACGAAACAGTAAGCAGTGGAGGGAGCCCTCATGCCACAGCTCACGCGAGAGGTCAAACAGTCACCCTCATGCTGAGAGCAGTTGTGTCGGGCCAGTGCGGGCTCCAACAAATCTCCAGAGGGCCACAGGCTCATTGGAGACTGGGTGCTCCCTGGGGGCTGCATTGAGAAGCCTTGAGGGCCGCATGTGGCCCCAGGACTGGGGTTTGGGCACCCCTGGACTATAGGTAAAAATTAAGGCTGCAATCCTATACACATGCTTGAGGGAGTAAGCCACACTGAATGCAATGAGGTTTCTGAGTACACTTGCATAGACCTCCGTTATAAATGAATGAATACTTGTAAAAATAAAACTGCCACAACCCCTAGTGTAGCACCTGTTTATCAAGAGGAGTCAAAAACATGATGATGATGATGATGATGATGATGATGATGATGATGATGATGATGATAAAAAACTTTATTTGTATCCCGCCCTTCTCCCTAAAAGGGACCCAAAAGGGATGTCAAACTTGTTTCATACAGGGCCAAATTTAGCATTCATGGTGCCTGCTAAGGGCTGGAAGTGACATCATTAAGCCAATGATGGCCAGAAATAAGCACTTTGTTCTTACATAGAAATTCATTAGCTGCAAATAACAGAAAAGAAAATGTGCAGATCATTTTTTTTATAATTTCAAAATATGAAAGATGCCTCAATTTTCAAGCTGGGTGAACCCAATTATAACGGGGGGGGGGGATAAATTGCTTACAGGGGTTGCATTTGGCCCGCAGGCCTTATGTTTGACACTCCTGTTCTAGACAAGTATGATGGAGACAAAACATTATGCAAACAATTTGGAAAATAGTGCACAATGTAACACAGTTTTATCCTCTCCGTATCTGAACCTCTCACTTGTGAGTCCATCACTTCTTCAACAGCTTGCACAATAAGAACACAGGAACATTAAGGAAGCCCTGCTGGATCAGGTCAAAGACCTATCTAGTCCAGGATCTGATTAAGATCCAGGTCAGAATGGCAAACACCTTTCTCACCACTGGTTTGAACTGGTTTTCTGATGTATGCTGTCACTGCACTGGGAAATAGTGTATAGCCATTCTAGCTAGAAGCTATTAATAGACTTCTATGAGAATAAAAAACAAAGAATCACAAGAATGCACATGCCCCAAAAGTGAACCTTTTAGGGCATAAAGAAATGTAAACCTTTCCAATTCTGTCCACCAATAAGTATCTGCTTGTCAGTTTTCTAACAACTTTCCAAGTACCTCTCACACAAATACTGAAACATCATCACATTCTGTTATCATCATCTGCGGAACAAAATAGCTCCTGACTGCTGTTCTCCCATTTCTGTGGTGTAAAGTGAAATTGCCTCATGCTCTTCCTAGAGCAGAAACGTGAGGAGGGCGCCAGAAGTCTAACATGACCAGCTGTATCTGTGAGGCTGGCTTTGGTTGGCCATTAAGGTTATGTGAGTGTCATTGCTGTCATTTCTACGACAGGGCAACCCCTCCGGAGGAAAAATCTCTAGCTGACTTAGTGCAGTGTATGTGCAACTAGAAACCCAGAAGGCTCTGTCTCACAATAAATGGACATACACACATTCATACATTTACAATAATGAACAAGTTGAGCATGAACCACCAATTAGCAACCAAATGGTAATGCTTGTAACAAAACAACAAACCCAAGATGTATTCTCTTCCCTGTGCAAAAATTACATGAAAACATTGCATGCAAACATCAAGAACTAGCTATGGGAATTGGGCCTTAGTATACCAGCACTGGAGAGAAAATGTTTGCTCCTGTCCAGAAACCTCCATGGAGTGTTTCTGAGCCAAGGCTTAATAGTGAAACCCTATTTGTGCATCAGCACGAAACACTGTTTCGTCCAGCCAGGAATCTTCCAGAGTATGAACTTCCATAAAACCTTCCTACCATTCAGATTTCTTGCTATCAGAAAGGCTGCTGAAATAACTACCTAGTCAGTATGGGACTACAGAGCTCACAGGTGCCCAGTTCACTACAGGAATGGTATGAGAGATGTTTGATAACAAAGGCAGGAGTTCAGAGGGCAAGCAAGGAGTTTGGAGTGAACTGCAGTCTTCCGCTTCTCCGTGTCCCTTGCCGAGTCTTAATCCATCCCCAAATAGCTAGCACTACAGAGGGTCAAAAGTATATATATATATATATATATATATATATATATATATATATATATATATATATATATATATATGATCAACAAGACATAGGCCATAAGGACACAAGAAGACAGACAGGCTTGGTTCTGTCTCACCACACAGTTGCTGGGTTGCACACCAGCTGCTTTGTTAAGAAAGGCCTGAAGTGAAGAGGTTGAAAAGATCAATAACAAGACAGGGTAGTTGTTGCTGGTTTGTGGTTTGCCTGTCATAAACCATAATCAATATTTACTGGAGCAATAATATACTTAGGAAACTATGGATCCACCGTGATGGAAGAGCTAGGAAAAGAAAACTGGCATTTAAGGCTGTTGGAGGGAAATGGCAGCTTCTTTAATGATCATTTGGGTACTCTCAGGTTTCTTTCTTCATTTATTCAGAGAGACTTCATTAGTGCTTAAATCACAGAAAAGGGAGGTAGGAATCCCCAGAATGGAGAGATTCTCAGAGGCTTGTATGTTTAGTGCCTACAGGCTGCAATGCCTCCGTTCGATACCTGCCTCCTGAAAAGGCAAGGAAACCGAATCCATACTTCATAACTCTGACTCATCCATATTAGTGGATACTTCACACCTTCCTGCTGTGAACGGCAGTGCATAAGATCTCTTAAGTCCCATTCACTAGGCTGCAATTATATTTATCATGTGTCACTCACAGACTCAGAGAAGCTTTCAATATTAGTCTTTCAAAATGCAGCTACACACACACACACACACACACACAGACTGGTAAAGCTAGTAAAAATGATTTATTTATTTTTGGCAAGGAGAAGCATGTGCATTGAATAATGTGAATATACACCTCTCTGGGAAAAGGAAAAAAAAAAGACAGTACAAAAGGAGTCATCAAGACAGTGGTCTGTGCCTTTAAATTGGAAATAATACACAACTGTGTTAGGAGCTGAATATGCAAAACAGCAATTCATAACACCCTGCCCCAGCAAAAACTGCATCTCCACTGTTCTACAGAAATGTCCTGAATACGCAAGGTCATGTTTTAGCAAAGCAAAACTATCTGCAGAAATAATAGAGGATGTTTTAGTGTATCTCTAGTTGAGACCTGAGTCAGCTGGATAGAGGGTTTGGTGAAGCATTCAATCTGAAAGCAGCCTCAAATTGCAAAAGCAACATTTGGGACTCAAAAGAGACTGGCAATATTACCGAGCAAACACTGGTACGTGCCTGATTCTGCTCCCCTACGTAAGGCAAACACTGCTGTTGTTCCTTTCCTTTCCTTTCCTGCTTCTTAAGGGTCATTCCACATATTACATGGTAGCAAAAGCTGCAGCCAATCTTGGCTCTCTGATGAATGCAACAGAAACATGATCTCCATGTTTCCAATGATAGCTCCTACCCACAGTGGGGACAAGATGTAAAACAACCTCTTCCATGCCTTGGTTCTAGCTTGGATCAGATCTCCCTGTAGCTTCTAAAAAGCTGTATTTTTCTCATACATATTTATAAGTATGCTTTAAAAAAGGTGGACACTTTAAAAACAAATGTGCCATGTGAAGTGGCTATAAGGTTGCTACTGGAGACTTCAACAACAAAAGGATAAGGTGATGCTGTATAAAAGAAAGGAAGGTCTTGTTTTGCAAGGGCCCTAAACCAATGTTTTGCCCATCATGAAGAAAGGTATAGAGAAAGACTAGGCAAATCACCGTTCACTGGCAAATCTCTATAGATAGGGAAGGGTTTACAACTCTTAGGGCGCAATCCTAACCCCTTATGTCAGCTCTTTCCAGCACTAGCATAGCGGTGCTCATGGGACATGTGCTGCATCCTGCATTTGGGTGTCACTCACGGAAGCCTCCTCAAAGTAAGGGAATGTTTGTTCCCTGACCTGAGAGTTGCATTGCCCTGCTGGAAAGCACTGACATAAGGGGTTAGGATTGCACCCTCAATCTTTTAACTTTAGCATTAATGAAAAGATGCTTCCCCTTTTAGGCTGCTACTTTTTAATTTTAATGCCTGGAGGAAATCCATAAGAAGGTCTGCAAGTTCAGTCCTGGTAGTCCAGAACACATTCTGGAACTGAACCAGGTGCTCAGCATCACCTTCATTGTAACTGTATGTCCTCCCCTGCCAATCCAGTATGTCAGCCACTAGTTTTCACTTGATTCCAGTTGATTTGTCTCGGGGTTGTAGTAAATACAAGTAAATTCTGCCAGCCTGGAGTCTGCCTATTCCTACTACAGAGAGAGTGCCTCTAGAAATGAACATAGGGTGCAATCCTAGTAACTTTCCAGCACTGGCATAGCTGTGCCAGTGGGTCACGCGCTGCATCCTGCAGTTGGGGGGCAGTCACAGAGGCCTCCTCAAGATAAGGCAATGTTCATTCCCTTACCTTGGAGTTGCATTGCCCTTATGTCAGTGCTGGAAAGCTGGTTAGGATTGTGACCATAGACTCATGGTGCAATAAGGCTAAAACAGGCCTCAAGGGTCAGCCTAGCATCACCACCAAACAGAACCACCTGTCTGCAAATGTGCATCATCTAGTGCAGTGTTATTCAAACTGTGCGGCGTGGCTATTTAGGGAGGTGCCAGGAACTCAAAGGGAAGGTGCAGGATGTCCTCTCGCAGCGATACAGTTTCACCCCTGGGCAGAATATGAGCCCGTCTGCTGCCCATCATCTGTGCTTTTTTTTAAAGCAGAAGAAACGGGAGTTGCTCAGCTGTGAGAGTGGCTGCTGCTGCCCTGCCTTCTTCTCCCTCCACTCCGAGGCTGCCGCCTTCCGTGTCTTCTGCATGTTGTTTCCGAAGCTCTTCAACTCCAACCCCCATCTGGCAAGTACCGAGCATGCTCAGCTTGCAGTCCTTAACCCTCACTGATCCTTGTCTGGTTGGTTCCTAGTTCCCAGCCTGGGATCGCTTCTCATCAAAGTGAAATCTCTCTTTTCAACCCCCTCCCTCTTCCACTCCCCCCCTTTCCATCTCTAAACCTTCCTGCTTTCCTCCCCCTCCCAAATAAAACACTTCCCAGGGGTCTTAAAATTGTTTCCATGCAGTTGGCAAAGGGGGGAGGGGGAGAGACAAGCAAACACTTTACTTGACCAGGAGCAGAAGAAGGGTACTGTTTTTAAAGTGATTTATTAATCTTGTTGTTTGACTGAAGAGAAAAGGCTGTATTTTAAAGTGATGAATCTTGCTATTTGAAGGGAATACTTATCAGCCATTGATGAAGTGATTGCCAGCCCAATCCTATCCACACTTTCCTGGGAGTAAGCCCCATTGACTCTAATGGGACTTACTTCTGAGTAGACATGCTTAGGCTTGAGCTGTGCATCTCCTAATATAGGAGACAAATCAGCTTCCTAACCAAACCCTTTTTAGCTCTGATATATTTTCATGGTCTATTTTTGTTTTCCCCACCAGCTGCTGGAAAAATTTAATTTCATTAAATTAATAAAGGGTTCAATCCTATCCAAGGAGAATGGGAGAAATGACTAGTTGGATTGGGGTCCACAGGGGTGTGTGTGTGTAATGTTGGTCAGACTGGTTGTTCACAAAGTTCATTTGATAAAACAAAAGTTTAAAAAAATGAGTCCTCCTGGACCAGACCAAACCTACCTACTCCAGCATCCTGTCTCCAACAGTGATCAGCAGCTGATCATTTATAAAGCATGTATATTGCTGTGTACTAATAGTATATTTTTAAGATCTGCATTTAATTAATGATATGATTAATATTAATATTAATATAGTTAATATATATTTAAAATTTAATATTATATTATAATAAATATAATATTATATTTAATATATTTAATATAGTTAATATTTCTGGTTATTTCCTATCACTTCCAGCCCTCAGGAACATGATGGGGAGTCATGGCCAACAGCCAAGGGGGTCAAGGGAGCCACTGGCTGGAAAAGTTTGAGTACCACTGACCTAGTGCACTGGCTTAAATAACACTTGCAGTTTTATACCACAGACAGCAGTTGGCAGTGCACACTTTGCATCTCTTCAGAGGACCTGTGGGGCAAGAAATGTGTTTATTACCTGAAGCAGACATGGCCTTAAGTTCATAGCCTCTTTGAGGAAGAGACGCAGCAGCAGATTTTAGTATTGTATGGCCCTGAAGAAATGGGGCAAGGAAGAAATCTCAGGCCAAGGAAGAGGAGAGATCTGGGAATCAAAAAGAAATAGCTTTGGGGAGAAGGGTGAGGAAGGAGACAGCATACAGGAAGATTTGTGTTCATTCCTTCTCCCAGCCAAGTATTTTCTTTGTCCGCCTGTTGTGGGGAGGGGTTCAGATAAGAGCAGAGATGCAAGAACAAGGAAGGAGCACACAGGCTTTGTAAACTCCTCAGGTTTCCCCTAATCTCTCGGTAGATACAAACATTCCCGCTGTGCAGGCAGAGAGAGCGCAGCCACGGTTTCCTCCTCTCTCTGTTTGGTTAGCTGCGGCAGCAGCTTTAAAGGAAAATGATGCTAGAGGGCAGCAAAGCTGCATTCAGCTGGAACAGATGCCTGCCACAGATACTGCCACAGAGGCTTTCTCAAGCCTCACAACAGTATGAGGAAGGCGGGGACCTTTTTTGCAGAGGGTACAAATTAATAGTGCTTATGCTCTAGCATGCACACAAACACATTTCCGTGGAGTGGCTCTCTCCAACAGTCAGTGTGAAAAATGGACTGGCAATGTATGCTTTAAAAATGAATGAAACTGCCCAGTAAAAGACAAGTTGTAAGTATTGAATGCAATTAAATTGCAATGATTTTCTTTACGGAAAAAAAACGCAGAGATAAACTGACTTCATGCCACCCCCATAATTGATAATCTACCAGATATTTTAAGGTAGAAACATTCTCAATGGGCTGTTCAGTGGGCCTGGAGCAGGACAATATAAAATAGAGCCAATCGAGCTCCATAAGCATCCCAGCATCTGACCTGAACTCAAGTCAGGCTTTTGCACATTCTCCAAGCAGATCTCTGCAAAAACTCAAGCCTCTGCAAGCCATCCATCTGATTGTTCTAAAAGGCTTGAAGATGTGCACAAAGGGTTGAGTCTTGGCAACATTGACAACTTGCGGGCAAAGGTTCGAATGAAAAAGAAGCTGTGTGATCAGCTGCGAAAGGGTCAGAGTGAGTCCTCAGTGTATTCCAGGCAACAAAATGGTGGGTAGCAGGCATTGTGAAGATTGGCAGCGCTGCAGCAGCTGCTGTCTGCAGAATGGCACAATTTTTACCCAACACCCCCCAATAAAGACACAGGCAAGGGCATATGGTACAATGGGCCACTTTATTAACTATTTAAATTACACCATAAATTGCAACAGGGCCTAACAACTAAGAGCCCAATCCTATCCAATTTCCCAGGACCGGCATAGCCATGCTAATGGGGCAAGCACTGCATCTTGTGGTGGGGAGGCAGTCACAGAGGCCTTCTCAAGGTATGGGAACATTTGTCCCCTTACCTCGGGATTGCAATTCAGTTGCACCAGTGCTGGAAAGTTGGATAGGATTGGGCCCTAAGTCGTGCGGGTTCTACATGGGGGAACGGAGCTGCCCATCTACTTCCCCCTGTAGCAATTTGGGTGACCACACCTGACTCTGAGCTGTGTCAGTACAAGCCTGCCGCCCCCTTCATTGTCACCCCGTAGGGTCAGGGTGGCAAGCTAGCTCAGGACACCCTAGTGAACCCACGATGCGCCTTTGCCACCAGGCTGAGGTTCATCCAGCCTGCCTCGCCCAGCCGGGAATGCCAGCACAAGCAAGTGTGGAATCCACCCAGCCCTTGCCACCCTGCAGTGTATACCAAGATGACCTTACCTGCCCAAAACCCACACGACACCTGCCTAAAGTGACCAACAAGGTCTATTGAAACTCAACTCCGCCCTTAACTCCACAGTCTGGGGTGAGTGAAAAAACCACCAACCAGTGTGCCAATTAGGCTGATGGCAAAAAATTCCTACCTGGCCCCAGTTGGCGCCCAGCTAGCCTCAGACAACCAAAGGGTGGGCAGGTGGGAGATCGCTGCCTGGACCCGACTGGGCGGGCTCCCCTGTGCAGCATACATGTGGCCCCGATCCAATTAGCCCCCAGCCAATAGGCTGCAGGGGCTGGCCCCTCCTGTGCCTCATGCAGGGTGTAAATTCATGTGCCACCGGAATTCTTGTAAAATTTTAAGAGAGGAAGAATCACTCTCCCACCTCCACTGGTAAGCCACTCCCCCAAGCTTCTCCCAAATTTATGGTACTTTCATGGGTGCTCCTCATGAAAGTATCAAAGGTTCTCCTTCTCTAAAATTCCCCAGCATGACAAAGTTCGCTAACAATGCTAAGGGTGAAAAAAATTCAGCCCAGCCACTTTTTAGAACAAATTTAAAAGGGAAATTGGGATAAGCACAGCCACAGCCAGAGACACTAAACCTTCAAGGCATTAAAGCCATAAAATAGCAGGAGCCACAGAGGCCAAGGTTCCTCTGGAAGTGATCCCTGGCATCCTTGCCCAGCCTAGGATAGCGGAATGATGAGACAGATAAACGGGCAGTAGTACAAAAAAGAAGATCAACATTTCAAGTAGGGCGAAGGGGACAGAGATATCTACAATGTGAAATGAATGTCCTTCTGAGTAACCAAAGTCACCAAAAGTTACGGCAAAACAAAACTCCTGCTGCTTTATGCAAGAGCACGTTGCACACTTCTAATGATGGCAGCTTAGCTGCTTGTCCCGGCGTCCTGTTGATTTTCTCACAGGGTTTCTCTCAGTGCCCAGGCTAATTTCCACATTGTGCCTGTTCCTACTCACTGCTGAATAACTGGCACCAGCACAAGGGGAGAGCGAAACAAAAAGTCCTCTATGAACAGGGAACCTGGAAAACTGCTTGTCCTGTCCTCAATTGCACTATAAATCAAAGAACCTTGCTTTCTAACATTGTGGCTCCCTTGGAACTGCAAACTCTCTCTTTTTTAAGCCCCAGTGAAGAAGAAAAGTTGGACAATGCACAGTGTGTGATTGCTACAGTTGCAAAAACCAAAGGGCTGGTCTTGCAAGACTTCCAGTGTGGGCGGGGGAGGGGGCAGCAGCAGCTATAGAATAGGGCTTCTGCTTTCTACTCACTCCTTACCACAGCTTAGCCTTGTAAAAATTCCCTCACCCACTTGCCTTGGATTAGTGGCTCACCAGGCATGGGACAGTGATTCACCATTCACACCAGAGGAGAAGACAGATGGAATGAGAGCAGGTGACAGAAAGCATGCACGCGCATATGGTAATGATTGTCCCAAAGCACGCTAAGTTTGATGAAAATGTTGAGTGTTAGATCCAGACTAGATCGGATGTGATTCATGTTATTTAGCTGATCTGATCCAAGCTAGGACCAAGGCACGGAAGAAGGTGGGGGGAGCTTTTGTCCTCAGTGTGAATAGGAGCCAGGAAGGAAGCTTGTGACATCTTTTTCTTGTAACTAATAGCAGCCATGGGAACCCTGATCCAGAGCAGGACCATGGTGAGGGCAAGAAGCTAAAGCCCCCACCATGCCTTTGTGCAAACATGGATCAGGTCTCACCTGGAGCTAATGTTTAAGAAAAGCAAAAACATGCAGGACCAAACAACATGATTGCAATATGTAGTTTGGCTCTGAGAGGCTTCTGGAGATTAGTTGATGGAGGTGGGGTAGGCTGGAGCTTGATGTAGTTGATCTGCCACACATGCCTAACTTTTTCCTTTTGAGATCTCTCAAGGTAATGGAAGTCACTTGAGGAGGGAACTTACTCAGGTAGGAAGAGGCAATGATAACACTATTTACCACTATATTGTTTTGATTATATATTATAATGCTATAGCAGAGGTCCCAATCCTATCCAATTTTCCAGTGCCGGTGCTTCTGTGCCAACGGGGTATGCACTGCTTCCTGTGTTGGGGAGGCAGTCACAGAGACCTCTTCAAGGTATGGGAACCAGTGCATTGCAGCTGCATCAGTGCTGGACAGTTGGATAGGATTGGGCCCTGAGTCATGTGATGAAGCATGGCTGCTTTTTCTTGTCAAAGGTTTACCTTCACTTTGCCTCAGTTGCATCTTTTCCTTTCCTATACAAAACCAGCATCACTTTGATTTGTTGTCTGGCTGTTGCCACTGCTGCCTTGGCTGCTGCTGGGCCTGAGAGTGCTCTTCTCATGTCACTATAGAATTTTGAACATTTGAAATTCTAGAGATATCTCCTCTCTGTCCATAACAGGTCACTGGCTTGAAGCTTGTGACCAATCTAAGCTTCCTTTTCAGCTGTGCATTTGAAGTATGCCACAGTTCCTTATGATGTTGTTCCCAGCATCAGACCACATTCCAAAATGGCTTCCCCCCCCCCCCCCGGACGAGACTGCCAGCCGAAGAATCTGTGAACAAACATGTCAGTAGGATCCCAAGAGGCAGATGGGATGGTCACGCCAAAGAGTAGGAGGGGAAATAACCAAGTCAATTAGGATTAATGCAGTGTGGGAAAGTATTAGTTCTGGAGCTGTAGGTTTCTGTATTAGAGATGGAAGGTGGAATGGGAGGAGGGGAAGAAGATGCTGATTCAACCTAATCAAGCAAAGCCAGCATCTTGGCTGCCTGTTTCTCGATTCTTCTTCCCATAATCTCTCTTAGTTTCTATTCTCTTATTAGGCAAGTGGAAAACTAGTGATATGCACAGGTACATTGCACTATGTGGAGAATTTCATTTAGGCTGCAGATTCTTCCTTCCTTCTCCTCCCCTCTGAACAGTGTTGGATTTCGGCATAAGCTAAACAAGTTACAGCTTAGGGCAGTGGTTCCCAAACCGGTGGGGTGAGACCCACCAGCCAGAGAAAGCATTTGTCCCTGCTCCTTTAAGGGGCAGAGAGGGGGGAAAGCAGAAACAGGATCTCCAGGATCGCACTTGCTGGGGGGAGGGTTTTTTCAACTTACTGGAGGGAGTGCCTGCCTCCAGGGGGTACAGGGGGCCCTGCAGACTGAAAATCGGAAATGGTTTTTGATCTCTCTCTCTCTTTTTTTTTTTTTACTGTTTTGGAGGCTTGGAGAGCCTCAACAGGGCTCCCCAGACCCCCAAGAGGCCAGCATCCCTCAGATAAGTTGGAAAAAAAAATGCTCCCCCTCCCAGCAGCAGCGCAATCCTGGGGATAGAGTTGCTGTCAAAGTGCCTCCCCCCCACACACTCATGGTGCTCTCCATTCCCTTGTAGGAGTTTGGGAAGCACTGGTTTAGGGCCTCACAATCCTCAGCGGCCTCAAAAGTTCAGAATTTTTTTAAGGAGTTTTTTAAAAACATTTATGTGTGCAGAATGAAGTGTGTGCATGTATGTAATATAGATCTTTTTAAAATGGCTTGTGCAGTAATTTTTTTTTAACAAGGGGTCTCCAAGAGCTTAGGGCTTCACCAAGTCTCAATCTGGCACCGTACACAGTGATGTGTTTGTGAAGGATTGGCCCATTTCTGATGGGAACTTTGAAAATTATTCAATCAAAAAGAAACACTATAGCTTTAAACTGATTTCTTTACCTTCCCATTTGCCCCATGGCAATCCAATTCTTATAAAGTTCTACACTAAAAGTTGAAGCATTTGTTCATCTGAGTTGCAAACAGTAGCTTTCATCTTTAATTTCCATAATGTCCTTTATTAGGAATATGAAAGAAAACCCTATTTGGTTTGTGCCTCTATTCATTTTCGTGTCTAAAGATCTTGTTTGTGTCTATCTATGTCCCAAAAATAAGGTTGATATCATCATGAAAGTCATCTGTTTTCATTCGCTGATTCATCCATTCATTCTGTACTGGTTTCAGTGGGGGAGGGGTAACAGCTTCATTTCTCCTATCTATATTTTTACAGCCAATCTACATGAAATGTGCATGCATTCTATGAATTTTGCTTGTCAAAGAGACAAGTAGGAACTATGGCCCCATTGTAGAAGATATTAAAATGGACCTAGAGCAGTGGTTTTCAAACTCTCTGGGAGAGTTTGAGCCGCTCTGGGAGAGTTTGAGTCCTTGCGGGGGTGGGGGGAAGGCAGCGATGTGATTTCCAGGATCGCATCACTCAGGGGGCTGCAGGGGCTTGGCTGGACTTACCAGAGTCTCCTGCAGCCTCCTAGGGGTGTGGGGAGCCCTGCGCAACCATCTGCAGGGCACCCCAAAGCTTAAGAAGTGAAAGTGGAGCAATTGCATTCCACTTCTGGTTTTGCGGAGGCAGGGCGGGACTGCTCCACTTTTAACTTTTGAAGTTTCGGGGAGCCCTGCGGGTGGTCGCGCAGAGCTCTTCACACCCCCCAGAGGCTACAGGAAGCTCTGGTAAATCCAGCCAAGCCCCTGCAGCCCCGTTAGTGATGCAATTCTAGGGATTGCATTGCTGCCTCCTCCATGCCTCCTCGCTGCTCCCGCCCCTTAAGAGTGTAGAGGCCAGGGCCCTCAGGCTGGGGTGTCGCGATGCCCCAGTTTGAAAAGCCCTGACCTAGAGGATATACAACTACAACCTAACTGCTTTCTAAACAAACAGTAACACAAAATAAAAAATGGTATCATATGATATTGGATCAGTTTGTGCAAAAATAAAATGAAATAAAGAATAAAATAAACACTTTTAATGATTAATCACCCCCTTCCCCCCCCCCCCCCACACACATATACTATCAGATTGGCTTAGACGAAGCCTTGCTTGCTCCAAAATTCAAATAAGCAATCACACATTTCTGGCACAGTAAATCTGACCTTGTGACAAAAGTCATCTCCTAGGACTCTTTCCTGACCCAGGAAAAAAAGTTGCTAGCAAACCAAAAGTCCCTATCCCCAACTGTCCTCACCAAATCCTAAGAAGGCATATTAATGAACCAATGGACCTCTTGAGCTAACTACTGTACCCTCAGCCAGGTGCAAGAACAAAAGAAGCAGCCATTTAGGTCTGAAGAAAAATCCATCAAGGACCATCAACTAACAAAGAGAGGTACTTTGCTGAGCTGACCCTGCAGAAGATCAAAAAAATAATAACCTGGGTCACTAGACCTCATTCCTTTTGTTCCATGTCTTCCTCTTGCCTTGCTCTCTGTCTGTCATACATTTGACCCAAATTCCAGCCATAATCCAAAACCACTATGTCAGTCTGGCACCCTTGCTTCCTTCTTGGGGAAGTAACCCTTCCCAAGTGCACCGGAAGCCAGTGAATCATCACAGCCTGGACACCCTCCTCGTGGACCACCTCATAGGGCACCCTTTCCCTCCGGAAAGCAGCTGCAGCACTTTTGCCCTGTCTCCTTCCGTCAAGGGAATAGGCAGGCTACTGTTACTTTGGGGGGCTAATTTCAAGGCTCTCTTTCTACCTTTAATCCAGTCTTGGCAGTCTTGCACCATGGCTCTTGAAATGCATCACTTTCAATCCAGCAGTTGTGGACAGGTAATCTTGTTCTTTGGTACAGCTTCACCATAGCCCCACAGATATCCTACTACTGTTCTTCCTCTCTCCTGTGTGCAGTCAAATTGACAACATGCTTAGTGATTTTGTCCTTCTGCCTCTGCGAGTGGAGGGGAGGACCAGTGAGGAGTATGTCCATAACCATCCCCACAACTGTTCCCAAAGCTAGCTACCTCCAACACTGGTTGAGGTAGTTGTGGTACTGATAATGAGGTGTCTATCTGGTGGGAGAGTCTCTTCAGCAGGAGATACTAGCTCTTCCACTGCACATGGATGAAATGATTTTATGTCCTGCCAAGGGGTTCATCTCTTGCCTATAGCCCTAAAGAACATAAGAGCCTTGCTGAATCAGGCCAAGGACCCACGTGGTTCAGTTTCCTGCATCTCACTGTAGCGGATGCCTCAGGGAGAATTCAAGATAAGAAAATACCAGTATCTGTTGCCGCTCCCCTGCATATGGCGTTCAGAGATAGGCTGCCTCTAAAACCTGAAGATTGCATATAGTCGCTGTGGCTTGAAACTTGTGATGGACTTTTCCTCCCTAAATCTGTTCAAACCCCTTTTCAAGTCATCTAGGCCATGTGCCACCATAACATCCTGTGGCGAGGAGTTCCTTTAGGTTATGGAGGACCACTTGCCAGCCACAGCCATTTGCTTTGGCCCAAAGTGCAGGAATCTCTCCCTCCCAGTTGCCCAATTTTCCTGTTTTTTTTTTTTCTTACTTACATCTTCAAACCCCTAATATCCTAGTTCCAGTTCCCATTGGGAGACTCACATGATTTCCCCATGACTCCCCCCTCTGCTCTTGCATCATTAGGCACACCCTTTTTCTTATAAGGTTTTCCTTTCTCCTCCTCCCCTCCAATTTCTCCACATTATAGCAACTGTTTAAATTTAGGACCTGGCTGTCATTGCTTAATTTTTATTCCCTTTCTATATGATTGTGAAATTATCCCCTCAATAAAGTTTATTTTGTTGCACCTTTCATTCTTGCCTCCCTGCTGGGCCACAGACTTGTGCCACTGCCCAATGCACAGGATACCTACACATGGAATAATTTTCCCCTGTGTGCACATGTTAAGCATGTTTAAGTGCATAGTTGGTAACACTTCCCATTGCCAAAAGCTCCCAGCTTTACAGCTTGCAAACATGCTGTGAAGTGCATGAAGTGTATCATCACCACATCCACTGTTTGGAGGGGTGCATTTTGACTCAGCACTTGTAGGTACTCATGAATATCACTGTCCTGGAATGCTCTTTCCATGGCTCCCTCCAAACAGTAAACAAAGCAGCACAATCTGCATTCATGAATAACATTTCCTTCATTTCAAAAGGGCCAAAAAGAGAGAAGGAACGGTTAAAAATCAACAAGAAAGCCGTATTTCCCAAATCAGATGATGCTAAGGCAGCCAAAAGCCCATTCACCTCTGATTTAAAAGCAATGGATGGCAGAGAATTTCAAGAGCTGCTGTATTTTCATTGTAAAAACAATTTTAGTAGCACTAGTAACATCGACCACTAAATGAGGCAAAGGAGGGGAAAATAAGAGTGTAGGGGTTTTGTAACCAAAGAAAACTAATTCTTATTGATAAATCTAAGAACTTTTTTTTGGTACCCACAGAGACCTGGTGACTTCATGTGCTTAAGAATTTCAGCCAGAGCCGGGTGACATGAGCAGAATTATCTCAGTCCTAAGCTGTGTGACATGTGGGTTCCCTGCCGAGCAGCAAAGTAGTTCATCAAGCAAAATGGCAGCCCCTGGCCAAAAACACAATGGAAACACTTCAGGAAAAGAAGGCAATTAAACAGTGACTGGAATTTAAATGGTTCTGAAATTCAAAGGAAATTAAATCTTTCTTTAATTGATGTTGTCCGGGGTACTAGGGTCAAAATTAGGGCATCATCTATCTTTGCAGAAAACTCACTGTTAACAGATTAGCCATATTTATAGGGCTTTCTTTTAAGTGATGAAAACAGTTTTGAAATTTAGATGCAGTGAAGTCTCAGCCCCACACTGACTCACTAGGCTACAATTATTGGATTACTCAGAGAAGGTCATAGATGGCTAAGAGTCAGAACAAGTCAGAAAGGTTCAATTGCCAAAGAACAGAAGGCTTGCACACCTCCCCTTTAAATGTCCATCTCCCATTTAAGAAGCACTTGCATTGTTTCTAGATGCTTGACTCTGATATGTAGTGGTGTCTGTGTCAAGAAATATTAAGATCAAAAGGGTTGGCTGCATTGAAAATCAAAGACCATGGCCACTGGATACCAATGAAAGAATCGGAGAATTCACAAGTGTGGAGACTAGCAATTCAGGCTCAGAAATCATAAGAAGGAAGAAAAGAAGGAATCATAAGAAGGAAGATCCCTGCTGGATCAGGCCCAGGGCCCATCTAGTCCAGCTTCCTGTATCTCACAGCAGCCCACTAGATGCCCCAGGACACACAAGAACACAAGATACTTGCATCTTGCTACCACCTCTCTGCATCTAGCATTCTATTTACACTCACTGCCCCCTAGGAAGACACCAGTTAGCAACTGGGTTTAATTTGTGCTACTTCATTAAACACAGTGACCAATTTTTAATGCATGAAACCTACTGAATATACCTTCCCTCCCTCGCCAGTCTCAGGCAGGCAAAAAAATCGTCATCTACGAATAATTCGAATGTCAAAAATACATTTCTACCCAGCCCTCATAATGAGCAACCAGCTAATCTCAGACTGTACATACCCATCATGGCTTGTAACCTGAGATTGAGTTTTTCTCCAAAAATCTGTCCACTTTTCCTGAAGTGTTTCCAGGCCTGTTTTAAAGCCATCTAGGCTGGATGCCATCACCACATCCTGTGGGAAGGAGTTCCACAGACTAATCACTCACTGGGTAAAGATATATTTTCGTTTGTCTGTTCTAACTCTCCCGATGCTCAATTTTAGTGGATGTCCCCTAGTTCTGGTGTTGTGTGAGAGAGAAAAGAGCAACCCTCTATCCACTCTATTGATCCCCTGCATAATTTTGTACATCTCAATCATGAAATCACACATTCAACCCTGCAATCCTGTCCCAACATGCCATTCACAGAAGAATTAATAAATTGTTTGTAACTACATTTCTATAACCCAAGATGACTTCAGCAAGGAAACAAAACTGTGCACTACATGAGAACACAATTCTTTCTCTTTTCAGGATCACTACTCAACCTATGGAAATATTACTCTGATCATTTGGATCTGTCCCTGATCATGAGACAAAAGCAATTCAGCAGCTTTCTCAGCTTGCTTCTCTGGTGTTATGAAGCCATAATGAAACAGGTGGTGCAGAGAAAGAAGCTTCTATAGCCTAGGACAGTGTATCTCGACCAGTGGTACTTGTACCAACAGTGGTGCTTGAGGTAGTATCTGGTGGCACACACAGGATCACCAGATCCCCACTGCCTGGTAGTGAGACGAACAATGCAATATGACAAACAGCAGTAGGAAACTCAGCTCAGTGGGCAGAGCTCCAGTATGGACTTTTTGTGTGCTCAAAAAAATCCTTCCGTCCACCCTAAGCTTCTTACCAGTGTTTTTTGCAATGCATCTGGTCTCCCAATCCAGAAGAAATTGGTAAAGACATCATCACCAATTACTGCTAGTGGTACTTCCAACCGGTGGGCCATGCAAAGTTCATCAGGCTGACAGCAGGGACAAATGCTGAGAAATGCTGGCCTAGGATACTTTTGATACTGGCCTAGGATACACTGAACAAGCTTGTCCATAGTCAGCCCGATGAACTAACAGCCCAATCCTATTCACACTTTCCTGGGAGTAAGCCCCATTGACACGAATGGGACTTCCTTCTGAGTAGACATGCATAGGATTGGACTGTGAGTCTGCTCCTAATGCTTCATTGTAGATTGTATGTTTTTAAAGAAGCTAGTGGAGAAACCATTCTAAGCTCATTAAATAAAGCCAGGTAATGCACAGAGTACAAATTATAGATCTAAAAGAATTGACTAGGAAAGCGAGCTAGAACATTCATACAACTTTTTTCTATTTTTGTTCTAACAGTCTTTATATTAACAAGGGAAGTTTTGAACATAGACCACATGGAGCGCACCAAACTTTCCATCTTAGAACAAAACCTTCCCATGTCTCCTGTGGCTTTGGAATCATCACTTTGAAGTTGTCAGTGCATTTTCATAAAGGTGAACCTTTGTTCAGCTAAATGCTGATACTGCCAAGAAACCAGAGCAATTTGGTAACAAAAATGACACACCAGGAAGGCTCAGTCCATTGTTATTACTATTTTTTTAACGCACTTTTATTTGATGTGGTTATTCAATATGTATTTATACTCCAGAGACGTGTACAACATCCAAACACATTCATACTTAAACGTTGTGACAACCAGCACTGGAGTTGTTGAAATATCCATTTCAAAACCTGCCTTAGCACAATCAATCAAATCTTCTACGGCTGTACAGGGAAAATAAACAAGGCTATCTGACTGCAGCTCTTGGTGGGTTAAGGAGAGCAGAGGGGGGAGAGGAGAAGAAAGATTATTTCAATGGCTTAGAGAGCTTAAAGAGTCTTAGAGGGGATTAAGGAATAAAACAATATATTAAAATTGCAAAGAAGAAAAACCAGAAACCCAACCATCTTGGCAGCTGAGCCACAGAGCAAATCAGTTCTACAACACTTAACCCTTCCATTGACCAGAATACCGATAACAGAAGAGTAAAAAGGCAGGTCAGTCTATGCCATATCTATCTGTGGGATGAAGGGCCTATTTGTACATATTAGCCACAAATCAACTACCGGTAATATAAATCTTGACTGCAGAATCAGGCCCATTGTTAGAATGCCAGCCAATTCATTTGTTTCCAGTGGGGGGGGGGGGGTCAAAGTTTACTGACAGAGATAGGAGGTTGACAGTTTCATAGTACTGTCCATTGTTTTAATCCACATTGTCCCGTGACTATGCTGTGTACCAGGGCATATGGGTAATAAAAACGACAGCCAACAGGAACTTGGTGGGGGGAGATGAGAGATTTTCACGATTTTGTCTTCTAAATAAATAAATAAATAGCAGCAATGTATGTTTTGAAAACAAATTATCCATTCATTTCATTTGTTTTGCCTTTTTTTAGTAACTGGAACCCATTATAAAGGAGGATCTATTCAGATTTTAGAAGTGGGTTACCTCAGAATGTCAGATGCAAGGGAGGGCACCAGGTTGTAGGTCCCTTGTTGTCTTGTGTGCTCCCTGAGGCATTTGGTGGGCCACTGTGAGATACAGGAAGCTGGACTAGATGGGCCTATAGCAGCGGTTTTCAAATTCTCTTGGACAGTTTGAATGACTAAGTCCTTGTGGAGGCGGGGAGGCAGTGGGGGCAGGGGGAACCCTTTAATTATTTGATTTTCTCTGTAAACCGCTTTGTGAACTCTGTTGAAAAGCGGTATATAAATACTAATACTATAATGTTGTGGTGCTGACAGCGATTCCCATGTTTTGACAGCTGTTTGACTACTCTGGGAAGGGCAGGGATAGCTCCACAGCTGTAATCAATCAAGGCCAATGGAGACCTGGATGGACACTTGAGCTTCATTTGACCTTGATGGGACTTTGTATGGACATGAACTAACGAGGTAGCTCACAGCTGAGCTTCATCTTGGACTTAACAAGGGGCTACAAGGATAAAAGGCAGCTTCAGAAGGAGTAAGGACCCAGATCTAGAGGACCAGACCTACGGGACACGGACCTGACCTACACGGACACAGGGAGAAGGGGACTGCCAGGACCCTGCTGGAGGAAACACTCTGCTGGAGAAGACAGAAGGGACGGCTGAGACTCTGCTGGACACTCAGAGGAGGAACTCTGCTGCATTGGACTGCTACTGGGAAGACTGGACTGAAGACTGGACTGTGCTTTGGAGATTGGACTTGGACTGGAGGCTTCAGACCTTTACCCTCTAAGTTAAGTGGAGTTTTGGAGAGGGGAAAGCCTCTGGACAAGAGGAATTGCAGGGAGTGTGTTTGGAGCAATAAATTTTGTTAATTGCTCAAACTGATAAGGAGTTCTGTAGTAATTCCTTTGCACACTGCAGCTGCTATTCTTGGAAAAGGAGGTGTTAATTAGCCAAGAAGTGGGCATTGGGAGATGGAACATTTTTTGGATGGGACACTGGCCCAGCCATTTCTTCTGCCACCTATCTGAATTCCCCCCCCCCCTTTTTAGCTCATCTTCAGTGATAGCTGAATGGACAGAATTGTCACTTTACATTTGCAGATGCCTAAATGAACAAACGTCTGCAGCTGAGCAATATATTATGAGGTGTCCTCAGCATCATGGTGATTTGGGACTAGGTAGTTGAGATTAGGCCACCTCAGACCATTAACATCGATATTGAGTACATTCCACAAGATATTGTGTCTTTTTCTGAATGTAAGCCCTACTCAACTGGAACCTGACCTTTCTATTCATTGCAAAAAAAAAAAAAAAAAAGGCTAAGCAGAAACTTGTGTTCAGGAACACGTACAGAGTGGGAAAGATTACGTGTCATATGAGTGCGGGCAAAGCAGGCTTCAAAATGTTTGCCTGCATCAGGTTCAACTAATTGAAGGGGTGAGGAGAACAGTCACTTGGGCTGAACAAATCTTGTAATTACTGCCATCATCACTAATACTGCGACTCCTGCTTTGACACATAAACTTGCTTATTTACTTCCTGCTTGAAGAATATCATTCCAGGAGTAATTGCCAGGCCACCGGCAAAGGGAGGATTAAGGATGCTGGTGTGAAGTTGGGCTTGTGCACGCATGAAATCATGGGATCACAAAACTGTAGGAAGAACAAGAGGCCATCTACTCCAGCCCTGTGCCAGAAGTCATGTGTGTTTATACAGCAGCTCCTCACGGAACAATCTGCACAACTGGACCACCACAATGTGACAGAAGCACAGAGCAAATGAGTACAGGACACACGTGCCTGCAGAGGATCTCTCAAATAAGTAAGGGTTCAATCCTAAACAGGCCTAGAGCTGATGCTGAGCTTCAGTGCTGGCAGTGCTCTTCAGTGCCAGAGAGGAGGGGTTGTCGGTGCTGGGTGTCGGTACTGGGTCTCAGTGCTGCGTGAACAGCTGGCTGGCACTCCTCCAGCATTGGCCAAAGGTGAGTATTTTCAGGGCAGGAGAGGAGGCGGGGAGGGCGGAGCAGGGGTGGAGGGAGGGGAGGGCCCAAGACGGGGGTGGAGACGGTAGCAGGCTCTGCTGCCATCTGCTAACTTCCCTCATGACCCGGGCAGCCCGATACAGGCTTCCTTGTGTCTGCGCCTGCTCAAAAGCAGGCACAGATCTGAGGAGACCCATTGGGACCATGGCTGTGCTAGCCAGGGTAAGGGAGAAAATGCTTCCTTACCCCAAGTGCTAACTCGGCGCCCACTGAATCCAGTAGTTGCTATTTCGGCACTCCTGGAGCCCTGGGCGCCGCCGGTGATAGGATTGAGCTGTTAGTTCCTCATGCTGTGGAGGAAGGTAAAAAAGCCCTCAATTTATTTATTTTTCACATTTTTATACTGCCCTTCCTCCAAAGAGCTCAGGGCTGTTTACACAGCTGCTCCTCCCCTCTTTCTTGTCCTCACAACAACCCTGTGAGGTAGGTGAGGCTGAGAGAAAGTGAATGGCCCAAGGTGACCCAGGAAGCTTTGTGGCTGAGGGAGGATTTGAACCTGGATCATCCAGATCTAAATCCACCTCCCAAACCACTACACCACCCTGGCTCTCAACAGCAACTAGCAGTCAGTTTCACACACAAACATACTAATGTTCTATGGCAAGGGTCTCCAAACTCTGGCCCGGGGGCCAGATGCGACCCGCAGCAAGCCTCTATCTGGCCCACAGCCAGACTCTTGTCCCCTGAAAGCCTCTGGCCCACTCAACTGAACGCAACGAGAGCTGTGCTCTGGTTGTGTCTGGAGGGTATTCTGAGGGCCAGAGAAGTTGAATGAATGAGCCCATTCATTCATTTATTCACTCATCTAAGTTCCATCTCTTGTTTGTTTGTTTGTTTGTTTGTTTGTTTGTTTGTTTGTTTGTTTGTTTGTTTAAATTTTATATTTAAATCTTTTTTCCGGCCCTCAACACCATGCCAGATATTTGATGCAGCCCTCTGGCCAAAAAGTATGGAGACCCCTGTTCCAAGGGAAAATAAATCACATTGTCTTCCCTATTCTTGACAAGCAGGTGAGAGCTAAAAGTGTTTAAATGGGGGGAATAATAAAGAATGTGGTTCCAACAGTATATACAGAGTCTTAGACCTGGTGAGAGACTAGAAAAATTCAGCTAATTGAACATATGGTGATATAGGATTATCTGAGTGAGCCAATTCCATCACAATGCTTTTTTTCAGCCAGCATAATGAAATCTGAGCAGCAGAACAGAGGGCATTTTTCCATTATCTTTTCATCAATATCAACTACTTTATGAACAGACATACAATACTAAGCTCACAGAAGGACAAGTGTCTTTTGCTTGCATAGGGGAGGTTTTGCAATATGCTTTGCTTTCTCCTTGATGCATTTAAAGGTTGTTTCTGAGTTCCATAATCACTCTCTTCTGCTTGGGACACTGTGAGTCCAGGAGTTCCAACAAAACCACCCACTAAAGAGGATCACAATGTTCTGGAACCTACAGATTACTCTTAGTTATAAGGGACATGGGGCTTTATGGTTTATCTCCATACCTAGATCATTTCTATCTCAACTGCTGCAACCTTCTCCTCCCTGATCATTCATTGTCTCATGGTGATCCTCTCATCTATATCCAGCAATCTTCTGCCAAAACGATTTGCTTCTCTCATTGATCTGACTAGCTGACTTCCCCTCCTTAAAGGCCTCATACAAACTCCTAGTCCCAATTACTGTAACTAAGCATGTGAAATGGAAATCATTGCATACTTTTCCCATCCCCCCCCATCATTTCTTTCCCCTTCTTCTGTTGTCTCCCTTGTGTCAATTTCTAGATTGAATAAATTGAGCAGGGACCTGTTCTCTCATTCTCTGCAAAGCACCATATACATGGATGGTGCTATATTTATTATCAATAACAACTCCTTATCTTTCTTTTCTTTAACAATGCTACATAATTAAGAGATAAAATTAAAGCCTATCCAGGATTATGACTATTCTTTTTATCAATATATAGTGGGGTATGAACGCTGGATATCATTTCCACAATGATTCTTATAGTCTTTGTCTTAAATGGCCAATTTCAGGTGGGATTTTGACAAGCATTTCTATTACCTACTGTTTGTTATGGACGTGATCATATATTGCTGACTCTACACACAGTTACAGGGACATGGAGATACATAGTTTTGAACCTCTTCATCGTGGATCTAAGGAAAATATACATAGGGCCTTCTGAGATGGTGGTTGGCAACCTTCAGTCTTGAAAGACTATGGTATAAGCCTACAGCACCCAGTATTCCCAGGCGGTCTCCCATCCAAGTACTAACTAGGCCTGATCCAATAATTCATGGTGGGCAAAAAAAAAAAAAAAAAAAAAAAAAAAAAAAAAAAAAGACTTGATCACAAAACATTGCAATATTATCAGAAATATAACTAGATATGTGAGGCTGTGTAATTAGTAGTACAATGGTTAGGACTAGTGTGCACATTGTACTTGCCATGAGAAGGCAATACTGATGAAAATGTATTTTGCCAGAAGTAACACAATGGAGCCCAATCCTATCCTTCCTTCCTCTGCTGTTGCAGCTGACCTGAAAAGGCATGTGCTTTATTGGGGGGGGGGGGTGTCAGGTGACTTCAGAGGGAAGAGGAGGATTTAAAACCCCATATCCCTCTGTAAGCCTCCCACTCTGCAATGGGTCTTCTCAGACCTATGCCAGCTCTTTAACTGGCACAAGTCCAAGGGGGGCAAGGAAGCAGTAAAAAAAGGAGGATAGGATCAAACATGCACCATAGCTTCCAGATCCACTCATCCCACAGCCTCCCCCCATTCCTCCCCCTTTCCCTCCCTGTTTTGCACCACTGCTTTATCTGCTGTGGTGAGTTCATGCAGGTCCAGCATTGCGAACTCTGTCGGCGGTCATTTTATGATAGCAGAACTCTGTTCTGCTGTCATAAACCTATCTGCATGACAGTCCAACGACAGGCTGCAACATATCTGTACAAAATAAAAACAAAGAATGGGCAAGAACCACAATTGGATAATTGATTGTATAAGCATGTGAAGAACCTGCATAAGCGAATATCCCCATTTACTTTAATGTAGGGTGCAGAATGGTTCATAAAGGAGTCACAAAAGTAAATGGGAAGCATTTGAAGATAGGGATATTCCTTGTGGGAAACATTGAAACTTCCCACAGTTAGAGGCAGTTCTATGAAAATAAATTTCACACAAATCAGTGGGCATTATTTCCACTAGAGAGTCTACAATTCAGCAAGGTGCATGCTATGCCTGCTTAGAAAGGAGTTGTTTAGGAGTTGTTTAGAAAGGAGGAGTCCATTGGGGTCCATCAGGTCACTGCATCTTCAGCAGATCTTCCTTCTAAGTTCACAAAGTCCAGAGGAATTTAAACCCATTTTTGCCCGGACCACAGATGTACACAATTGTTCCCTGTTGTGTATATACAATGTTGGGCAGAAATGGCTTAAAAAGCAATGAGTGATTGGCAGGTGAATTGACACAAAAGGTATAGCTTGATAAACTCTGGGACAGCTACAGTTGTACAGTACAATCCATATCTCTGGATTCTGGCAAAAGCAAATAGGAAAATACTGGCTAAGGGCCAATATGTTACTAGAACTAGGATGATGCTATGATGGCGACTATAGGAAGATTCTCTGATGGCCACTGAACGATACTGAGAGGGCAAGACATCTTCTGTCTCATGAGACCACTGCAGCAAATGATAGTGCTCTTATATATCCCAAATGTTCAAGGGGGTTGTTTCACTCCCATCTGAAGTACAACTGCTGCTGAAGCATTATAATAAAATGTGGCCTGAGAGGAAAATACATTTCTATGACATTTAAGAATGCATTTTATAATCATCACATCTTGCTGCATATTTACTGTGCATATGATGAAAACTAAGCAATTCTGTAACCTTTTAAATATATTTTATACATTGCCACATACAAAAAAAATTTAGATCAAGCGCTGGGTATAATAAACACATGGAATGTATCCAATTTAATCTGATCCCCCTGCCTTACCTCCCCCGTCTTTCCTCTCCATGTCAGCTGGTTCTGAGTTTCTTGCCCGAACATTTCCAGCCAGAAGGCAGCCAGACAGCTGGGCGAGTGAGTCCGTCTGAGTGCTTGCTTAAGGGGATGTATTAATGAAACTTCAATCTTGCTCTCTCTCTGTGCCCTACAGCCCCCAATACATTTGTACAAAGAACAGTTTTACATAGGAGACAAGAGTCTGTCGATAATGTTAAACCTGCTGTTTATTTCTCTCACCCGTGCTAGAAAATGGTTGCAAGAGCAGGCAACCAAGAAAGAGAGGGCGTAACATTTTGCAATTATAATCTGAGTCTTGCTCATGATTTTGTATATTCAATTCATTATTTTCTCTTTTACTGCACCAATGTACCACATTTATTCTATTCCTGAAAGCCATGTTAGGAGATAGTACATCAAGAAGAATCTCCATCTTGATCCAAAAATACCTCTGTGGCAGAAAACCATATGCTTCCTCTTTGCCTCTGATTATTCTGGCATGGGCAGACTTCAAAACTCCATGGGGTGCCCAAATCTAACCAACTTAGTGCAGATGCAATGTGCCAATGGGGCATGTGCTGTATCCTGCTGTGGGGGGGGGGCAGTCACAAAGGCCTCCTCAAGGTTAGGGAATGTAACCTTGGGGCATTTTTGGTGACATCTGGCAGCAGACATGTCCACTTAGTCCTTCAAGCATTAGACACAGATTGTGATAAGCCTGGGATAGATTGTAAACTCTCTCAGGTAATAAATAGACAAGCTAGAGGTCCCACCTTCATAGATAGTGATATGGACAACTGGAAAGAATTGGCTAATTTTGTGTCTATGATTGGTTTCATTTGTTTTGTATCCTTTCATCCATTTGTGTTCCTCTAAAGCAGGGGTGTCCAAAGTTTTTGGCAGGAGGGCCACATCGCCTCTCTGACACTGTGTCGGGGGCTGGGGGAAAAAAAGAATTAATTTACATTTAAAATTTGAATAAATTTACATAAGTTTACATAAATGAATATATTAAAGATGAACGTATATGAATGAATGAAGGTCTTGCAATAGCTCAAAGCCTATAAAAGGCCTTGCACAAAGCAAGGCTGGCCTTTCCTTTGCTGCCGCTACTGCATCACAGACGTGAAACAACATGCATTGGAAGGAGCCCTCATCCCACAGCTCACGCAAGAGGTCAAACAGTCGCCCTCACGCTGAGAGCAGTTGCGTCAGGCCAGCGTGGGCTCCAACAAATCTCCAGAGGGACAGAGGCTCATTGGAGACTGGGGGCTCCCTGAAGGCCGCAATGAGAGGCCTCGAGGGCTGCAAGTGGCCCCAGGGCCGGGGTTTGGGCACCCCTGCTCTAAAGTCTAAACCAGGCCCTGTCTAGCCAACATTATGTGATATTTTTTTTTTAACCAAACAAGCTTCCTTGCAGAAGCATTCACGGAATTTACATAGCTTATATTGCAAACATATTTCTACAAACAGAATTTGTGTAGGTTCCAAGAGTGGATTTCAAGAATTTTGCTCATTAGATTAAGGATGAATTTTTACTTACTTGTTTCCATTTAATAAACCCCTTGGATCTGATCAAGCTTTTTAGCAAGAATCTTCCAGCAATCTGAAAATGTTTCATGTATTCAGCCAGGTGTTGGATCAGTTCCTTTGGTATATGGTATATGGTATATGGACAGTGCGGGTTTCCTTCAAGGCATTTATTGTTTGCTTGTCTATCTTTCCTACTTTGCAATAAACCATAAAACCCTTTAAGCTTATGAAGGTGCAAGGAAAAAAAAAGAGTGCTGAACATTTCTTAATAATCCTTGAACGTTGCAGAGGCTTGTTTGCTAATAATGCTCCATTGGTTTGGTGACAGGCTGAAGCAGTAAACAGCAGTAGCACAGCTTCATGGCTGAGAGTTTTTCAAAATGACTTGTTTTTTAAAAGAATAGCTGAGAAATAGATTTGGGAGCAAGTTCTTGAAAGAGAGAATGTGTGAGGATCCAGGACTTGTACATGGGTGTGTCAACAGTAAAGCCATACAACGACTGCTATAGTAGATGTTGGTGAAACTGCCAGTCCCTGTGCAGGTGCATGCAGCATGCAGGTGCAAAATTTGTATCTGACAAGCACCTCCATCAAACTCCAACATTGCTAATCACATGCTAACAGCATGTGCCTGATCTTGTCTGATCTCGGAAGCTAAGCAGGGTCAGGCCTGGTTAGTACTTGGATGGGAGACTGCCTGGGAATACCGGGTGCTGTAGGCTTATACCATAGTCTTTCGAGACTGAAGGTTGCCAACCAGTCCATGTTTACTTAGAAGTAAGCACCACTTAGTTCAATGTGACTTATTAGTGTACAGCAGGGGTGCCCAAACCCTGGCCTGGGGGCCACTTGTGGCCCCTGGGGACCCCCAATCTGGCCCACGGGGAGCCCCCAGTGGCCCACTGGAGATTTGCTAGAGCCCAGTTTGGCCGGACGCAACTACTCTCAGTGCGAGGGCTGACTGTTTAACCAGTTGCGCAAGCTGCAGACTCCCTTCGCTGCTTGCTATTTCACACCTGTGAAGCAGCAGTGGCAGCGAAGGAAAGGCCAGCCTTGCTTTGCGCAAAGTCTTTTATAAGCCTTGAGTTATCGAATGCATGATTGAACAGTCTGCAGAGGATTTTTCTCCTTCAAATAGCCGATTGAATTAGAGAGCCTTGAAAGCTCCCTCCAACTCTATGATCCTATAACACAAATTGACCTCCCTGTGGCTCATGTTTGGGAGGAAATTAACACATTTCCTACAATGACACTTTTCTCATCATGAGCAGTTCAGTCCTCTGAATATGTACAGTGAGGTGGAATTTTCAATGGAGATAATTCCTTGACCCCATGCTTTGAGGATGTTTCAGAAATAGGATCTCTCTTTTGAATGAGGACATTGGGATCTGGCCTCAGGATTGGGCTGTTTCGTTCAGACATTGCAGTCTGGCTTTCAATGGTTTTACCCAACCCCTTTTTTTATCACAGACCACAACAATTTGCTAGCTTTGTGTACTGATTAGAAACCTATGATGACTGGTGCCAACTTAGAAAAAGATTGCTTCTGTGTCCTTGTGTGTAGAAATCCCATGAGAAATTTCAGTTGTCTAATAGCAACTCATTTGGCCTCCCTAGAAAATTGTCTGATGTTTCTCCCTGGAAAGTATTCTGAAATTCACTTCAAATTAAAGTTGTTCCTCCCCCCCCCCCCCAATGCTGTTGCCAGCACTACCTTGAATGGGTATCCCTTAACATGCTCCTAGTACAAGATTGTGCAGTGTCTTTATTTATTGACGGTAGATATTCATAACCCACCTTTCTATCATAAAATAGTCTCCATTTATGGGGTATACAATGATGATGTTGTGTATGCTCTGTCACTGCTACCCACCCCAGATTAGTAGCCAGGAATTGGCTGCTTTGGAAAAGATTAATAAATGAAGCATTTATTATTAGTGTTCCATTTTACATTTTAAATTCTGAGTCTTTCTGCACACATGATATGTAATGACCCTTCTTCCTTTTCTGTTGTAAACAATGCCTTTTCCAGATCCCAAGGCCAGGGGAAAAGAGTCAGGGAGAATATGTTTTTTCTCACAAAGCAGCACAGCGCATATGTGGGAACCCCTGATAACATAAAACTAGGAAGGGGTGGAGGGGGTCAGTTCCATTCAATTTCATCTGATACCGCACTACACAGACTCTGCCCTTCCAGTGAGAGGTACAATAATGAGATAAAGATTTTTTATGGGACCAAGAGCTGACACTCTTTCGACATTGAAGCACAAGGATGCTGAGATGGAACCAGGGGAAAGAAAATTGTCATTTGAAAGCTGGAATGTAAATAGCGCTTCCGCAAAAAGTGAGGCAGGTGGTGAGGTGTGTGTGCAGAAGCACGGAAATGTTTGCAGCAAGATCCCACAGCCACAGGCTTATATGCAGATCTTGATATAATGAGAATCTCAGTCAGTGGCCTCAGGCAGAGGCAGTGGAGAGTTTCAGAGAGGTGGAGAGGCTTCAGAAAAACAGAGAAAACCAATGACCCAATCCTATTCAGCCAGCATGCTGGCAGAACATGTGTTCAGCCAGCACATGTTGTCACAAAAGGACCAGGTGAGGGACAGGAAGATGGTGGGGATTGGTGGAACAGAGAGGGGAGAGAGTGGCGATGGTGGGTGGAGAAGAGTGGATCAGGTCCAAGAGGGGGGCAGAATTGGCTGCATTGGTGCACATTGTATCCTATCCCCCTTCCTGAGCCCAATCTGTGTGCACTGATCAGCTTTGACTTGCACCAGTGATATAGCTGGCACAGGTCCAAGTTGACCCATAGCAGCTGCTTCAACTCACCCTGGGGCAAGGAGACAAATGTCCCCTTACCCAAGTGGTTCTCAAAAAGCGGGGCATCACGAAGCCTCTACCTGAGAGCCCTGGCCTCTGTCCCCTTAAGGGGCTGGGAAGGGGGAAGAGGGGCAGGGGAAGGGGGACTTAAGTGGGGCAAAGGGGGCTATTCTTACTTACAGAGGGCTGGTGCAAGCTGCAGGACTTGCGGGGAGCCCCACGCAGCCATCCACAGGGCTCCCCTAATGTTAGAATGTTGGAAAAAAAGGGATCAGAAACCACTTCTGGTTTCACGATTAAAACCAAGAAGTGGTTTCTGATCACCTTTTTCCAGCATTCTAACATTTAGAATGCTGGAGAGCCCTGCAGAGACCTCCACACTACTCCTGGACCTTGCAGCAGCCCCGAGTGTACGAAGAGCCCCCTTTGCAACCTGGGGTTGCATTGCTGCCTTCGCCCCATCTCCCGCAAAGACTTATCTGGGGAGATTTACTCCTGGGAAATTTGAGAACTTCTGCCTTACCCTGAGGAGACAGCCAGCAACCAAAATCCCCCCGTGGGATGCAATGTAGCCCATGCTGGTGCTGCTGCATCGCCATGTAGGAATTTAATTAGGATTGGGCTGCTAAATCTGGAGAGAAGACACAGGCAAAATAAGGAGAAGAACACTCCAAAGGAAACAGAACTCTGAACAATGTACAGACACTTTCAGATTAGAACTGCAGACGGACTGATACACGTGAAGTTTTATTCTGGTCATCAGATATTACATAGACATGGGGAGCTGCAGAGCAATGATCAAAGCAAACGCAGGCTTTCTTTGCACAACAATTGTACAAACTGAAGTACAGAATCTGGTGTACTGAACCATGCCTGACTGCCTGCTTCATCAGGTCCAGCCTGCAAGAAAGACTGAGCAATAAGTAAAATCTTGGAACTGCTCCAGGTTCTAGTGGTGCAGATGCTCATTAAGTGTACAAATGAACATACGGAATTGACGGAGGGTGGTGGTTACCAGGTCATTCTTGTTGACCCTTTTCCCCCAGCTTTCAGGCATTCAGGATTCCCTCAGCACAGGAGTCTAGTGTGTATGTCAAAATATGCAGAAACTCTCTACAGGAGATCTGTGCCCTTCAAGCATGGACGGCACATATCACACACAAGAAACCTTTACCTAAATACCTACTTAGGTGTATGTGCATAGGTTGCTCAGCAAATGGGACCTTGAAATGGGTCAGAGGCAACAATCGTAGAAGCAACCTGACTCCCCTCCCTCATTTATTAATAAATACAGTACAGTTAAGGAACACTGAAAACTGCTCACAGCACAATCCTATGCATGGTTATTCAGGTGTCTCAATTAGTCCTAGAAAAGTGCTGTAGGATTGCAACTACAAAACATGGAGTCCGCTGAACTGGAATGGTCTCCCAAATATTACACCAGATGCCCACAAGAGTCATCTGCTACCAATTTCTAGCCCACTCAGGGCCACTTTATACATTTGTTTAGCACATAGGATGTGCTTTTCCTTGAGTGGTTTCTCCATGGTTGGGTTAAACTCATGCAACACAACTACATGGGCAGAGGCATCTTTCCCCCAGGGATCTTTCCCACTGAACTGGCATCCAACAGTGCTGATTCATTGGTTCAGCCCCTGAACAATTCTTTTTTGCACTTGTCATTTTTTTTCCTATCATGCCTTCTATTATGTTACTCTTAAGGCAAAGCCAAATGAGAACTTTCAGCTCAAATTTGGAGAAGTGACTACCTCAACTCACGATTTCTCTGCTGCCATGCCTTCTTCACAGCAGCAATGGCAGAAACACTCCTTCCTGTGACCATCAGGTAGCAGTATTGACTAGCTACCATGAGGAACACTGCTATTGTTACCAGCTCTGTAGGCCGAATGAGCTGGACTTTGACCAGACTCCTTACTCTGGATAAGGGACATTTTCCAAGACCCTGAGGTTAGTTTCTGAGCCCACGCTGCTACAGCTTTGCCAGCGTCTCTAGTTGAGTTTAAAAAAACTGTTTTGGAATGGTACCTGAGATAGCAATTAGGACAGTGGTTCTCAAACTTTTAGCACCTGGATTCACTTTTTAGAATCAGAATCTGTCGGGACCCACCAGAAATGATGTCATGACCGGAAGTGACATCATCAAGCAGGAAAATTTTTAACAATCCTAGGCTGCAATTCTACCCACATGTACCCAGGAGTAAGCCCCATTGCTTATCATTGTTAAAAGTATATACAGAATAGCCTGTTAAAAGTACAGATCTTCCCAAATGCAGTCAAGTACCATGATAGCATCAAATCTAATATATTAAAAATAAAATATTGAAATAAATGGGAACCAACCTCAAATTGGTTTGTGACCCACCTAGTGGACTCCGACCCATAGTTGGAGAAACACTGAATTAGGAAATTAATATTTGGTCAAATATATAGTTTTGAAATATTCAGACACATTCAATACATGTCTTTATATTGAAACCTCTTTGAAATCTCTGAGAGATAAACCACACACTATGGTTCTCATGGGGATGCTGGGGAAAAAATATACTCTTCACAATACTTTCTTCCTTTCCCTGTTATCTTCTTGGCTTTTAGTCTCTATCCACTCAATTTGGCTGCACCATGCGATGAACATCCTCACCTTAGTTTGTGGCTCCCATTGATGTCAAAAGTGACCTTCCAAACATTACATCCTTCAATGATGCCCAACCAAAGAAGAAGGGGCACTCATTATGTGATGGAGCCAAACCATGTGACCTTGCAAGCATTACAGTGAGAGCTGTGACAATAACCCAGCTTGGAAACATGGCAAGAGTGAGGAAGATGTTGTGGATCTCTAATCTTGACAGAGGTATCTGACAAGTTTGAGCACTGAGTTGACTCAATCTTTAACAAAATCACCACTGCTCTGTCAGCTCCGCCAATGCTTCTAAATAATGTTTAAAATATGTCCATTGTCAAGAAACTCACAAGCTCAATCCTTTTCTGCACTATTCTCTGTTAATTACTACTCACAGAGCCCAGTCCTAACCAGTGCTGGCACAACAGGGCTGCATGGTCTACTCTGTATCCAGCGCAGGGAAGAAGCAGGTTGGTGGTCTCAATGGGGTAAAGTGACATTTGTCCCCATATCACGGATAAAGCTCCAGTCTGTGCAATGGGGCTACTCGGATCTGTTCCAGCAAAATCAATGGTGCAAATCCAAGCAGCCCTATGTCAGGCTTTCAAGCTCAGGAGAGGGAATACGATGTGGTGTGTGCTGCTGCTGCTGCCAAATCCGCCTCCTCCTAAGCCTGATCCATCCCCTCTCCACCATTCCCCGCCTCATTACACCCATAAGAACATAAGAACATAAGAACAGCCCCACTGGATCAGGCCATAGGCCCATCTAGTCCAGCTTCCTGTATCTCACAGCGGCCCACCAAGTGCCCCAGGGAGCACACCAGATAACAAGAGACCTCATCCTGGTGCCCTCCCTTGCACCTGGCATTCTGACATAACCCATTTCTAAACCCATCTCTGTTCTACCCTCTCCTCACCCCTGCACCACCTGCTTTATTCGGTTCTCCTTTGGGATTCACTGCTGGTGAGACAGAGCAGGTCTTCCCTCCAATGCAGCTTGCTCTGTGGGTGCCAGAAGATGCTTTATGGCACATTTGCAATACCCTAGGCTGGTGCAGCAGTCTCTGTACTGATGCTCGAGGAGCACAGGTCTGTGCAATCAGTATTCTTCAGATAGGGGCATTTGGAAAGACTGAAGCAGCAGCTTGTTATGACTTGTGTATTAATACAACTGCTGTTCTATTTCTCAGCTTTCTTTGGAAGCACCTAATAAAGGGCAGGTTCTAAAGTCAATGGGGTTTATGACTAGCAGTTACAAGTCTCCCAGTGGCATTCTTAGAGAACACTAATCTTTTCAGTACTTCCTACCCTTAATGTAGGTATCCATACACAGTCCATTGATGAGAATTAATAATTAATAATATTATTAAAATAATATTAAAATGTATTAAAATAATAATAATAATAAACTTAAACAGGGAGCAGTTAACTTCATGAGTCCACGGATACCAGATCCGTGGATATGGGGGCTGTACGTCTGTTGAACTGCATTAGATGCATAAAGAAAGTATAAGGAATCAATGCAGATATGGTTTCATATTGTCTGAATTATGGGGAGGGGAATCTAGAATTGAACTCACCATGGCAAACCCAATTTCCCTAATCTTCATACCCTGATATATAGTCAAATCCACAGGAGATAAATATACAGCTTGACAATGTAAAAAGTACGAACTTAATGCTTTTTTTCTGATAAAGGGTATAGCTGAAAACAATTTAACATACAAAATCCATCTCGGAATGTACTCCATTGTTAGCTAGACAAATAAAGGTTTAGATACCCCAGTTTAAAGTCAAATACTGATTTTAGCTCAATATATGACCTGCAGAATCCATATTTGCCCCCAGAAAATTAATATCTGACCTTCAAAATTGCTGTTTGAGTCTCAAATCAATTTTCATATATTACTTCTTGTCAAATGTACTGCCAATGCACATTCTCAAGATAGCAATGAACATTATTCCTAATACACATATATTTCCTCTTATGGATTCTAATGAACTCTGCGTACAGGACCCACATACTCAAGATGAAAGCATCTATAATGAGTGCAACATGCATCGAGCAAGCAAAATTAAGCCATCACTAGTGCTGTCATAGTATTTCTAAAGCAGAGTTCATAGAAATCAAATGCTTTTTATTATATTATTTCAAACAGGCTATAGAACTTCTATGGAATGATATATTCCCTATACAATATATAGAGATGAAACCATAAATGGCCCAAACCTATCCCCCGCCTTTTTACGATATGCAGCCAACCTGACAGAGTGCATACTACATACTATGATGTGTGTGTGTGTGGGGGGGGGAACCGGACTGTTTAGGGGAGGTAAATAAAATTTTTTTACTTACCTCCCTGTTGACCTTGTGGCTGTCAATTGGTCTCCTTGGACCTATGCCAGCTAATTTGCTGGTATAAATCAGAGGAGAGGTAGGGGACATGTTTGGTCAGGAATATGGGGATAGGATCTGGTGTGTGCTGCCACTGCCAAGCTCCACTCCCACTTGTCCCCTACCCTTCCGGCTCCCCAGCCCAATCCTCCACCTGATCCGCTCACAACCTGCTCCCGCTGCCATCTTACCTGCATGAAAGTGGGCTGGGTCCATCTCTGGCAAACGCACAGAGCCTCTGGCTGTTTGCCCCAGTAGCTCTGATGCCCTACACCTCAGCAGCGAAATATTTATGACACCATAAGAGGACGTATGCAGCGGATCAGGGAATTCTGTGCCATGGGTCTCTAAAGGACTGGGCCAAAAGAGAGCCCTGCTGGATCAGATCAAAGTATCACTATAATCTAGTTTACCAAAGTGGCCAACTAGATTCAGGAACTTTTCAAGGAGGCTTCAAAGGCAACTACCCTCTCATCATGTTACTCCCAAGCTGGAATAGAGTCTATGAATCTTGAGGTTACCTGTAACCATCATGACTAAGAATTTTATCCAGTGGCAGTCCTGGGGGGAGTGGGGGGGGGAGAGGCAAAAACCCCAGGAGTCATGCCTGCAGGCCCCATTGGGGCAGCGTCACCATGCCTGCCTCTGCTTGCTCCAGGGACTGTTCCAGGGGCAGACAGAGAGGGCAACCAGCTGACGATCCATCAATCATTCTCTCTCCAGGCATTTAGAGCAGCTTTACTCCAAGGCAAGTGACCCCTCCCTCCCCCCAATCACATGAAAGAACGATAATCACTTTGCATTGGTGAAGGGAGGAGTTGCTGGCTCAATGTGAAGCCTTTCTAAGTGCTTGGAGGGAGACTGATGAATTTTCTGCCTAATGACTCTGTCTTACATTGCAAAAGTCAGCAAGGCTGTTTTTAAATCATCTAGCAAAGGGACATTGTTTTTTAAATGGATCTTCTTTAATGTGATTTTTGCCATCCACTTGAGCTCTGGGAATGGAACCCTCTCGAATAATGAGACTCAACCTGTACTTCTGGTTTCTGTCGGGCAACCGGATGTACTAATAAAGGTGCTCTGGAGGCCTCAGAAGGCTTTCGGAATGTCAAAAAAGTCGAGCGAGGCGCCACAGTGAAGGTAAGAATTCCCCAGGGAGGCTGGTGTCTTGCTGGAGCGTGTGAGTTGCTAATCTGATCTTGGGGCAGCACAGGGGCCGGGTCCACAACTGATCTTATCTTAAGCATATCTACTCAGAATTAACAATCTTGTACATGTCTACTGTGAATTATGTCTCCAACAATCTGGGCATGTCTACCCAGAATTAAATACCACTGTGTCCAGTGGGACCTACTTCCATGTAAGGGTGTTCAGAATTTCAGCCCAACAGCTATTGCGTTTGCCACATATATCTGTGATTTGTTTCTCCTAGTCCAAAAACTTTATAGTTGCTGTTTTGGTTAAGTGTCCTTTAGAAACAACGAGCTGTCAGTATTTTTGCTGGATTTGTATAAAACCAATAGCGGATGCACACGTGTTATGCAACAGGTGAAAGCATGGATCCATCCTGAATTGTGATGGTCCAAAAAGGTATTCCTAAAATGTGGTTCGGTCACATCCAAGTTAAAGTACTGCAATGTCATTTTGAAGGCTATTTGCAAAGTTCCATTTGTACAGAACATGACCTCTGTGTTATTAACTGGGGTTGCAAATGTAATTATATTTTCTGAATGCTTAAAGTTCTACACTAGTTATTAGTCAGTTTCTGAGCACAGTTCAAGGTGCTGGTCTTTACAGCCCTAACGACTTGGGATAAGAGTATTTTAAGGACCACCTGCTCTTATATGAACCTGCAGATACATTAAGGGCGCAATCCTAAGGTGCTGACCCAGGAGGGTGCCTCCTCGAGAGTCAGCTGGGCCGGCGCAGGGATGCGCACCAGCCTATGGAGGCTGAATCCAGCCTCCGTGGGTTCTCAAAAGGGAGCCTTGAATTGGCCAAGCTAAGTCTAGGGAGGATGGGGAGGAGGTGGGAGGCAGGCATTCCAGGCTGGGGGTGGGTGGGTGGGTGGGTAGCAGGAGGCGGAGCTGGGACCTGGCAGATATGCTAGATATTATCTCCTGTTCCAGAGCAGAATGGAGTAGCTACAAGCCACTCCGCTCTCCTCGAACTTATGCCACCTGCTGAGGTGGCACAAAACTGAGGAGAACCATTGGGGCTGCAATGGCTTACCTGGGGGTAAGGGGGAGTGTTTCCCCTTACTTCTGGCTGAGCCACTTTGGGACCCAATCTTGCACTGGATTCAGTGCAGGCCTCCTGGCTTCCTGTTCCAGCGCAAGATAGGATTGTGCTACATGATATTCAACTGAAGACTTGTTCCCACCTTTGAAGGGAAGTGGTCTTTTCTGTGGTAGCATCCAGAGAAGGGAGAGGCCATATACAACTCAGTAGTGAAGCAACTGCTTAGCATGTAGAAAGTCCTGGGTCCAGTTGGTGACATTTCCAGGTAGAGTAAAGAAAAATTCTGATCGGAAACCCTGAACTGCAACTGCCAATCAGGATCAATAATACTGAGATAGATGGACCAATAATCTAACTCAGGATAAGGAGGAATTTCCAATGAAATGCCTTCCCAGCTTCATTTGACGGACTTCCATGTGGATGAACTTGAGGCACCAATTAAACACTTTTTTCTCTCTGGTGTTTGGCAGCACTTGACTGATTATTTGTAGTGCCATTTCCTATAGCGTTTTCAACTTTCATTTAGTTATGCCTTTTAAAACTTTTAAATTGTTTTAAATTTTTGTGAGTCACCCCAGGCTTGGGTGGCATCCAGATTAAGCCTCCATGAATGGAAGTGTTCTTCATGAATGCAGCCTCTCTCTGAGAACCAAAGGAGCATGCCACTAGCACACAGGATCCCTTCCACTAGCGTGACTGGAACACTGTTTGTCTTCTCAAAAGAGAGCACAAGAGTGCGCTTCCACTCAAGAAACATAACTCTGGATGCCACCCAAGGCATCAAAGCTCCCCGGCAACAATTTTAAACCACTCATAAACAACAACACAGTTATAAAAAGCATACCTAACTCTCTGGATACCAACCCCTGATTTCAGGTAGGAAGCTGGAATAAAAATGTTTCAAATGAGTACATAGAGAAAACACACAGCAAGGGTTTGGATCAGGTTTTGTGGCTAGATGTTTTGGATATGTTTTGGATATACTGGCACTATATACTGGCATATACTGCCAGTATATATGAAGGCAGAAATATTCATTGAGATAAATGGGCAGTTTTTCCCACATTCCTTGAGATACCCCTGGGGGCCAGGGATAAGAATAGGCCCTCAGTTTGGCTGTACTTGTCGTAAGAGGCGACTAAACAGCCACCAGGTAGATGGGACTCGTCAGCCTGGGAAGGCAGCTCATCTGAGAGAAGGAAAACTCTGATCCCAAACCTCCACTGCCTTGTGGCTACATCCAGTTATGGAAGAGGCTTCAGGAGTCAACCTCGAGGCAAAATCCGGAGCCGGAGTCCCTGAGGCAGTTCATGGCTGAACACAGTCACGTTCTGGCAACTCCTGCGACGCCGCTGGAACCAACCGTATTGGCCTCTGCCTTTCCATTGGACCATTTCAGCGATGTGGAGAGGGGGGATTTGCTGCATTGGTAACAGCCTATCCTCCATACCTACTTTACCCAGGCTTCGCGCTCTGGAGAGGACACTCTGTTCCAGAACCACCATTCAGAGCGTGACACCATAGTCTTTCGAAGGATGCCAACACAATACTGCCAGTATATATGAAGGCAGAAATATTCATTGAGATATATGGGCAGTTTTTCCCACATTCCTTGAGATTGCCACCACTGAGCTCATACATTTTTTCCCAATGATTAAGTGAAGCCCAGGTGCAGTGCTGCAGTTCTAGACTGGATCTGATAGTGACTGTCCAGTGACAATGCTTGCTTGGCAAGCCATGGCTTTGAGTTATGGTAGTGGAGCAAAGGCAATAAGAGAACAAATATAAACAAATGGCTTAAACCTACTATGCAATTGCTGAGCCGATCAGAAAGATCATTCTACTCCTGTGTAACAGTACTGTGATGACCCCCACTTGAATAGATGACAGGCCCAATACAGAGAGATGCATACATACTCTGCCATAGGAGAAGCTGTGGCTCAGTGGTACAGCATGTATTTTGCATGCAAAAGGTTCAACGTTCGGTGTCTGGAATCTCTAATAGGCTGGAGGGAAAGAAAAACCCTGCCTGTTGGTACAGAAAGCTATATTGGATGGATCAACACTAGGACTCTGGAGGTCAGCTTAAAATATTCATACATAACTCTGGAAAATTGCAATTTGGACTCCAGAGAGCTGGTGTAGCATGGTGGCTAAGCAACTCAACTGCAAATCTGGTCTTTCCCGAGTCAAATCTCATTAAGTATTGTTATATCTTTCCTTGAAAATGTCATGTGTTTGACAGTTAACAGAACTCAGCAATCATACATTAGTCCCCAAATTCAATCCAATCAACAAGTGATTTCGAATATTTCATTTTTGTATAGGTTCTGATATCTAGGGATTGGCTCAGACGTTACATGAACTCTTTCATGCATAAACAGAAAGAACAATTCCACTTCTGATTGTAGTTTAGAAGAAGTAGGATGTCCGAACCATGATGTCTGAACCTTCTGATCCTGGCTTATTGCAAGTGCATCCTCTCCCCCAATAATACATGAGACAAGATTTGGATTAAAACTGGGCCATGTTTATTGAAATGTATGCCAGTCAACTATCTGTGTTAAAACCCTGAAGTGGGTACTATATTGAAACTTTCCACCCCCTTTCAGTACAGGCTTGCAACCTAAAGGAAGCAGCAAACCACTGTCTATACCCCCTTCAAGCACTTCCACCCTGACTCAAAGCTATAGATTTTCTGTTGATTCCAGTTTCTCCACGCCAACCCTTAAGGTGGGTTGAGGAGGATGAATTGCACTGCATCTCCCAAGCTGGACACCCTTTGAAAGTATAGACCTTGCAGCCTGGCCCTGAAGGTTCACCAACCAGCAACACTGAGCCAAACAGACTCTTGAGATCAGTTCTGGTCCCTCCTATGACTCTGGTTTATCTCAGAGTTCACACCAAGGATCCACTCCCAGTTCCACACTATATTTGCCAATTATGACTGACCTGGATAATAACACCATACCCTTTGAACCCTCTGGGATAGGTGAGAAACCTCTTAACCCAAGGCCAATCAGGAGAAGGACAAAAAATTCCTAAGCAGCTCCATGATGGCAACCAGCTACAGACAATTCCAGTGGATGGGTAGGCAAGGCTTGTCACTAGGCTTAGTTGAACTGAGCCTGTGAGAGACAAAACTAGAACTGCTCCCTATCCCCCAACACTCAATGGGGTACAATGGCCTTGCTTCATACAGGAAGGAATAGGGCAAAAAAACACCCCTTCCTCAATTTTATGTGATGGAGAGGTAGAATTCTAAACATAGCTTCAATATGAATCAGTATCTGAAGCTGAGAGTGACTGAAATCCGCACTCAACCACATAGCTTGCTGAGTGGTCTTGGATGTCTGAGATGGTCTTGGTCACCAGCTCTCTGTCTAGCCAATTTCATATGGATGCTGTGAAGATAAAGGGGGAGGCCGGTGGACATTGCTCTGTGCTCTTTGGGGGAATAAACATGTAATAATATTTTCATTTTTACCCTAACAAGGAGCTCAGTGCTTCGCCATTGCTGAAATCAGGGATGGTGTCAGTGGTTGGTGGGTGAGGACCCAGCCCATTGGGGGCATGTGGGTGGGGGTAATGTAGGGCTTGGTCATTACATTACACCAGAAACCTGTCATTACACCAGAAACCTGGTGCTGGTACTTCTTGAAATGATACCTTCTGCCCTCCTTCTTCTCTGTAACACTTAATGACTGCAGCATTTGAGGTTCACTGAATTGTTCTTTCTCTATTTAGGTGTAATCTTGCTGGCTGCAGAAACAAATCCCAAAGACCACTATCAACAGCAGTAAAACAAGTACTGCAAAGGACTGAATTAATGGCTGGTATTTTTGTTTCTGTGTAATCTCCTTGCCTTGCTCCCCTCCCACCCACAGAGGCAGCTGAAGCAAATTGCCAGACTGCAAAAGGAGAACTTACCGAGAAGAGGAGCCACTTCAAGTTGACATGAAACTGTTTTATCTGTCACTCAGAGCTGGCAAAGAACAGCCATTTAGCAACAACGTCACTGAAATTATATTCTTTTCCTTTGGAAGCACATAAATATTTGATTCTCACTCATATTTGATTCTTTCATTCTTTTCTTCTTTGGAAGCTAAAAACTTAACTTTCTTTCCCTACAAAATAAAGCTTTTTTTAAATTTATTTAAAGACATATTCCGTCAGTTTGAAATAAACATTGAAATATCTCTGGATGTAAGAGAATTGGCATATACCCTGCCTTTAGCTGATAAGAGCGAGACTACAGAAAAAGACAGATGCCTACCAGTAGCAGTGTAGCAGTAAGGATAGCCTTTCACCTCTGGATTTGATGCTTTTAAATATTGGTAAGAGACCACTTTTGAAAGAATATTTTGCTCATTTCAGCCTCTGCCTCATCTCAATGCAACACAAATAACTTCTGCTATTATAAGTGATTGTGTGCCTGTTGACGGAACTCTGAACAAGTTCTGAGGAGGTTGCTGATGCCAAAGTCTTTTCAAATGGCCCTTTTATAGTGAAAATAAGCTGGGCTTAGTGGAATCAGCATTTTATGCATTCAAGATGATGGTCGCCATCTCAAGAGCTGCTTTCAACAGGCCTAAAAAAGCTTGCAGGAGCTCAGGGGAGCTCTGGGTTTTAATTGTTTCAGCAGTGCAGACCTGTCCCTAGCTTTTGTATCATAGCCTGCCTTTGAAAGTAACTTGACATTCAAATGCAGTTTGCTGTCCAGTTTGGTTAATCTAGGGCCAAATCCTAGCCAACTTCCCAGTGCCAATACTGCCACAATGCAGCCCCAAGAAGGCCTCTTTGACTTCCCCTCCACCGCATGATGCTGCACAAACTCTGTTGGCATGGTTGCATCAGTGCTGGAAAGTTGGATTGGATTGGGCCCCAAGTATTTGAAATACATAAATCTTATCCTCCCCAAACTATTCAGTTGCAAATGATTTGCAAGTTTCCCTGAACTTGCAATCTATCCTATCTGTCACAACTCTTAAGTAGTCAAGGACTCAGAAAAGCAATTACAAGAGCAATCACATGATGCTTTATCACATTGTCACAGTGAATCACACAGTGATTATCACAGATCTGCAGTGACATGTCAATAGGATGACATATATCACATGGCTAGTGATTCTTCTACAGTTGTGTAACTAGCAACTGAGACTTGGGAACAGTTAGACTTACTTGCAAGTAAATAAACCTACAGCCTGACATTTTTTAGAAACGTCTCCATTAAATTCTATATGAATCTGTGGGCTCCATTGCCCCACTTAAGCCTTGGATCAGCTGCAAATAGTTCTTGAAGCCAGCCATGGCCCAATGGGTGACAGATTGATGATGTTATTGCTCAGCACCATCCATACAGAGGATGCTGTGAGCCTAGGAGCTAACAGCAATCCTGAAGGGAAGGAGCTAGGGCAAGTGTGGGGAGGACTAAAGGAGGGAGAGACAGATACAGAGGGAAGGTGTGCAGATATGTGTGTGAACAAGATGGAACGTGAAAGCAAGAGAGACAAGTGTGGTAAATTAAGAAAAACTGGACTGAGAGCAAGAAGGCAAAGAGACAGGGACTTAGAGAAAGTAAAGGGAGAAGAGGAGGAGGATGGAAGAGCTCCAGGGAGTGCAAGCATTAACAGAGAAAAAGAGTGGAATAAGCCAACAAGGAGCCAGAGTAGCAGGAGACAGAGGTGTAGAGGATCGGACTCCTGCAAAGGGGGGAGCCTCCAGCAGGAGAAGCCTTTCAGTCTCATTTGGTTGAAAGAACATGGATTGGATCTTGGATCCCTACTGACTGGAACCTCAGCTGGGCTGTTAGGACCACTCTCTTGGTGCAGTGGTGGCAGAACACATGGGTGGGGGGATGAGTTAACAGGCAGGAAGTCAGGAAGTAAGTAAGGATCACTCCTCCCCACTATGCCCCAGTGGACCAAGGCAAAAAAGTTAACCAATGAAGTTACAAATCTAGAAACCTGCTGAGACAAGTGAAGTATTCCATCACTAAAAGGGCATGTATTCTCTGAAAGATTATCCTATATAATCCCACCTCCCCCTGCTATCCTGCTGATCTTTTCTAGCTAGTGTGACCTCTTCTAAGGGTGGGATGTCCTACTTCAAGCCATATGATGCTGACCTTGGTATGACATTGAGGAGCCACTAGACACCACACTATCAAAATATCCAGCTCACCTAGTACATAAGACTCTACATCTAGCATGTACTACACTAGGTGCTATGGAGAAGAAAAAAAATTAATTCAATGCAGTGTGGTAGATGTTGTAAAACCAATTATGCATGTCTAGGGCTACCTGACATAGCCAGGCACCTTAGTTTAAGAAAGGTGCAGCCAAATTGCAGCAGATTCAGAGAGAAGCGACGAGGGTGATCAGAGGGTTGGAGGACAAGCCCTACGAAGAAAGGTTGAGGGAACCTGGTATGTTCAGCCTGGGGAAGAGAAGGCTGAGAGGGGATATGATAGTGCTCTTCAAATACCTAAAGGACTGTCATACGGAAGAATGGTCAAATTTGTTCTCAACTATCGCTGAAAGCAGAACTAGATCCAATGAGTACAAATGGCAAGAAAAGAGATTCTGATTGAGCATCTGGAACAAAGTCTTGATGACAATGGCGGTTCGGCAGTGGAACAGATTGCCGAGAAAGGTGATGGACACTCCCTCACTGGAGATCTTCAAGCAGAGGCTCGATAAGCACCTGTTGGAGATGCTCTAGGAGGACTTCCTGCTACAGGCAGGGGGCTGGACTAGATGACTTATTAGGCCCCTTCCAACTCATTCTATAATTCTATAACACCTGCAGATGGATTTTCAAAAGGGTTTCACATGCTAATGACCCATGCACAAGATAGTTGTGTGACATGGAAAGTATCCATTCATCCATGGCGACACCATGATTTGCCACAAGGTGAAGTTGACCTGTGTGAGACTCCAAACACAGATGTCTTCTGGCTGTGGCGGCGGCACATGGAAGTGCTATTGTAACAGCACATACACAATGTTGATTGAACCAGGGCAAAAAGTCCTGTAACTGTTATGCAACTGAGATTTGAGTTATTGGTGTTGAAAGAAACTTCACTGACCTGAGTTTTATCCTTCCAGAAGTCCCTAGGGGAACGAGATGAAGAATCAGATGAACCTAATATATAAGATGCAACTATGAAAGCAAAATGCTATTAATATGAATAGTTTTGTATTTTAATGGCAAACATGAGGGATATCAAGTCTTTATATGCCATATCCACTATTTCAGGTACTAAGCAAATGAGAACTTGCAGGTTAGTGATGGTGGCAGTTTATGGCCCATTAAAACTCATTATGTCTCGGGGAAATGTAGCTTCAGTGTTTCAGGGAGAGCTTACAAAGATGTGTGTTTTTGCAAACTGCGCAGCTCAAGATTGTTAAAGCAGTTGAATGTTTCTGAAATTGAAGGTGCCTGAAGAGTTTAACTGTTTCACCTAAGCATCTGCTGTAAGATTATTTATTATTTACATTAATCAATGGATGTGCACTGTCCTTTACTGCTTTGAGGAGGGGAAAGGAATAGGCCTCCTCAGCCTGAGAAAACATATATAAATGTTTGTTTCTCTAAAAGAAAACTATGCTATAAACCATTGTGTGCAAAAATAAATTCCTAGCCAGGGAAACATCAAATATTTATTCAGTTCAGCATGGAGCAAAAAGGAGCCAAGTTATTTTTCAAATATTTGTGAACAAGTAAATAGCCCTCCCAGGCATGGAACAGATACTACTAGGAGGAAAAATGGAAGGTAGCAAGGATGACATTTCTAAAAGGCTAATGGGACTGTCAGTTCCATCATTTCATGGGGGGTGGGTGGGGAACAAGCCTGGATTTGTGGCACTATATAGAAAAAACCTGATAAAGTGTCTTGCAAAATCTCCTCGGTCAAACTCCTTGTTCTTTCCTTCAAAGTCTTCAATGGCCTTGCCTTTCTACCTTTCAGACTTAATATACACTACCCTCCTATCAGTGACCTTCAGCCCAATCATATGAGCCACTTACAGCCATTAAGTTCCACTGTAACATCTGTAATCCTCCAGATTAGGTGTGACATCAAGCATTGGCCAGGCCAAGCACATCAAATGGCCTGCTAAGCCTGAAGCCCCAGGACCAGTGGCAGTGCCTTGCCCAATGCACGATCAGAGAAAATAAGGGGCTCGGTGCACAGATTTGCAGAAACCTGGCACAGCTCCTTTGCCCAATACTGTATGAAGGTCTCCTGCTCCATCAAACATTGCCACCTGTTCTGTCATGCGCCTTATGCCTTGAACTGCCTCCTGTAATTCCAACACAATGTCTCTTCCCTTACTTCCATCGATGCTTTAAAAAACCTGCCATTTTCATTACATCTTTGGCACAACTCCAGAGTCCACCTTATCTATTATAAGCTAAGTACAGAGAGCAGAAATAACCACATATTCTTCCCTGCCTGCTCCTGCCTCTATTTTGTTCTCCTTCCTCTGACATTTCCCTTGTGTGTATCTAGTTTGTAAGACTGTCTGGACTTGCTTGCATTTGGAGTAAAGCAACATGTGCTTGGATGGCACTATATGCAAGCATGAAAAAATAAATAAATAAATAAATTTGCAAGTATGAACGATTGATTTCTACCCCTCATGAGGAGATCTCCTCACAGTGGTGATCCTATGCAGGGCAGGTTCTGAAGCAAGATAGCCAATGCTCCAACATGGACAGTCCCCCTCACACCATTGTCAATTGCTGCCAAGGACATGCAGCACTAATACTGAGAATCATTGACCAACAGGACTTGTAAAAGTTATAAGAGCTCCCAGATGGAAAGTCACCATATGGAAGCTGTTCTTAACGACTTCTATCTGTTGACTGTAAAATTTAATGGACCTTTTGTTCCTCATTGCACTGGTCTACAGGATCTCCCTCTGAAAATAGGATTATACTTCATGTCACCCAACTGTGGTGACTTTATAATGACTCTTAGGATCAACCTGATAAGGAACTTGGAAGGAGCTTCTCTCCTCACATTTAAAAATAATTCTCATACACTGTCAAAAGGCCAACAAGTCATATCCATATTGACTTTTACAATTATGTGACATAAACCATTTTTGTACTGGTAATCCTGATGGCCGACACGCTACACAGCTTCACAGGACCAGGATAGATGGACTGTGATTCTCTCTCGCTTATTAAGTGCTATGGAATACAGAGTGGATCTTACTAAAAACACATTGTAGATAGTGCAATCATTCAGGGTAATGCTGGTATTATATCCCTAAAGGCAATCCCTTGGATGTCTTCGCCAATGGATCCAAAAAGAGCACATTGATTATCTTGCAACAAATTTCATGAACTCCTGGTCTGTTGATCAGATCATTGGCATCTATTTGCCTGTAATTAAATTATATGATGTTATTTGCATATGCAGACATCTTATGTTATTATTATTTATATATTAAATAATATTCAATAATAATAATATTATTTATATTATTCTTAGTGGCTGAGATGATCAAACAGATATTTTGTTTGATCATCTCAGCCACTAAGAATAATATAAAAAAAGGCTTCTGTACAGGTGAGTCACCTAATAAATACAGCATGGCTGCTTTTCAATCTTGGAATCAGATGTTTGTGTAAACAACAGCCAGCAATGCCTAAGGCAAAAAAACAAAACAAAAACAAAAACAAGCAAACAAAAAAAAAATCACTATTTAGTCTGTAAGTTGTTTATAAGGGAATTTGAGATTGCTTGAGAGACTGGCAGAAAAACAGTAACTGTGCAAGCACATTAAGCTGCAAGAGAAAACAGCTCAAGGAACAATTGGTGGCAAAAGTCATTATGAGACTTACGGCCCAATCTTATTGACTAGTAGCACTGGCAGAACACATGCTGTGAAAAGTGCTGGAAAGTGCTTTGTGACAGTGAGAAGACCAGGCACAGCGTTGGGAAGGCCGGACCCCCTGGAGCAGGTAAGTTCAGTGCATGGGTGGGGGATGGGGGGTGAAGTGGAACGGGAGAGGGTGGCAACAGGGGCAGAAGTGGATAGATCAGGCCTGGGACGAGGCAGGATCAGCTGAACCAGCATACGGTGTATCTTAACCCTCTTCCTGGGCCTCATCCCCCAACATGGGACAACACAGACTTGGACCAGCTATAGAGCTGGTGCAGTTCAGAGTTGACCCATTGCAGTTGCTGAGACTTACCTTCAACTTACCCTCTCCTTTGCTTGAGATCTCCAGCAGAAGAAAAAAAAAACTGGTGCCCCTCATTGCTGCACAAAGATTGAGAGCTATTCAACTTTCCAATGTCAGAATGCACCCCCAAGATAAGACAACAAATGTTTCCTTATGTTGAGGAGGCCTCTGTGACTCCCCACCCCCCCAGAATGCAGCACACACCCCACTGGCATGGCTACGTCGACACTGGAATGTTGGATAGGGCTTGGCCCTGAGTTAGAATTGCACTGTTTCAGCTGTATGGCAAGAGCTTGACTGGTAGCAGCGGAGCATACGGACAATTTCTGTTACTTTTCTAAGCACAGTTCTCACATATCCATTGGTCATCTTCGCTTCAGACAGATTGCTGGACACTTTGCCTCTCTAGCTGTAAATCAGCCTGTCCCCAGAAGCTGACGCTCTCTTCCTTCCTTCCACACCAAGCTACGCTCACCTTTGTCTCTGTACCGTGTCCATTCTGGCAGAGCCTGAAAAGGCTCCTCCTGTGCAGACATCACTGAATGAAGACATCTATAAATAACAGCACATTAGAGCTCACCATCTGGCTATGCCTTGTGGACAGCTCCCTTCCCCACAGATCAGCAGACACAGAGAGAGCGCTGCGGCCAATCCATTATCCCTCCGGCACCTACTCTGGTGGCATTCACGGACATCGCCCTTGTCAGCAGTGCTGTGAATGCTCTATGGCCTCAGTGAGCAATGGCTTCTTTACCAGACTGAATCAACATCAGGCATAGCTCCTTCCATCCACCACCTTGCTCTAGTCTGATACTGTTCTCTCTCCCACTGCCTGCTCTTTCTCCCCACTGCATGCTCAAACATGCAGCTTCCCCCTCGCCTTTCCCCTCATCTCCCATTTGCTTTCTCTTTCCTTATCTCTCATTCATGCTCAGCCTCACCTGCCCCTCGTCCAGTTTCTCCCTAGCTCTTGCTTGCTTCCCTTAAGGCAACTTCTCCCCCTTCCTCTGCTATGTGCTCTCTCTCTCTCTCTCTCCCTCTCTCTCTCTCTCTCTCTCTCTCCCCCTCCCCCTACACCACATCTCAAATCACATTACGGTCACCTGGCCAAGTTTTCCGAGTGGCGACTGCACACGGAGGGGGGTTCACCAAACAGCTACAGCACATTTCATTCCCAGAACGTTCTGTAGCCACAGGACAGCTAAGAAGATTGTATTTTCTTTGAAGTACATGAATATTTGATATCCTCTCACCCTCTTCTCCTCTCTAATTATTGTCTTTTTTATTTTTTTTAAAAAACCCACCAGCTCAAAAGTGGTATTTAAATAAAGCTCTTTTTGGAGTCACAATCAGCTTGAAACAAACAGCTGAGACTCTCAAGATGTATAACATTTGGCATGTATCTGCTTTTCAGCAGAGGGAAAAGAATTGGGGAGGGGGAAGAACAGCAGGCTATTTGAAGTTCAAGGCCATGTTATCAGGCTTTCGTAAGATGTGGAATCAACTGCCAGTTAAGATTGTCCTCGTCAAATGAGATTTTTGGTCCCTTGTGCATGTTTATCCATAGTATAAAAATCAATGTGTGTTTCAGAATGGCAGTCTTTGTTCAAGAAGTGATCACCACAGGAGGAGGGCATTAAAGCCAGGTATTGAGCAGAACAGAAAGGAATACATTATTCACAAATTTTGCAAAGTTCCCCCACGTGTTCAAATTCACCAATAACATTTTCACATTGTTGAACCTGTCGATGCACAGTTCAAGTCCTGGTTGCTGATCAGCAAAGATTGTTAGAGGTAACCACAGCTGAAAGACAGCTTGCCCACCACAAAAGGCATAGCAATAGGGCATTGAGCAATAGGGCATTGTTGGCAGTGGTGATTCATGAGTTTGTTTGTTGGAAGGAGACCCAGCAATCAAGAGGAGGACCCAACTTGCTTATCGGAAAATTTGTGAGACAAAAGTAGAAGCATGGAAGATGATTGCTAACCACTGTGCAGACACATGGCTCCTTAGGAGCTAGCGGCGCGGTTGGTATCAAAACGTAAAAATAAATTTGAAGATCAGTTCAGGGCTTCTAAAGAAACATCTGAAAATTTTCAAGAGAAGCCAAAGTAACTTCTATAAAGCATGTTACATTTTTCAGGGGAATTCTGCATGAGGGAAGTCAAAATAGTGAAGTTTTCATGCTGTTCTTGCCAGGCAGCTCTAAAGTAGGATACTGGATGTGGTTTTTATGACATCTGATGCCTGCAGTGTGGATCTGTTGTTGCTTCAGTCTTCAGCTGGACACCTGCTGCTCCACATTAATTTATTTACATCTTTTCTACCCCTATCGTTTCAATTCAGGGACCAACCACCCCCAACAGTTTATATCATTTCAATACAATAACATTTTAGTTGTAAAATACTGGGGCAGACACAGGGAACCAAGCACTTCACTGACTGGTGACTACTATAAGGTCAAGCCACAATGTACCCCCTGCGTAGTAACAGCTGAATTTTCTATTGTTTTGAAGAATCCAGGTTACCTGCCCTTTTCTGGGTGAATCTCTGCACTCCCTTTCATGTGCTAGTGGTGCAGATGGAAGTGATGAAAAACTGCTGTCAAGATGCCTCCCACATGTCAAGAGGTACAGTTCTCAGCTGCAGCTTCAGTTGGTTTCCTTTCAGTGTTGACCTAGGCAACACTACCTTATGAAAAGACCAAGCCAGTCCAAGCATGCAAATCTATCTTATCCTCTGTCAAACCACTGCTCCAAGTGGCAGTGGCTCTGTGGCATCTTGTATAGACACATGAAACTGCCTTATAATGAGTCACAACATTGGTCAACATTTTCTGCATATCAACTGTTAGTGGCTCTGGAAGATTTATGACAGGGACCAGACCCTGTATCTGGGGATGCCAGGGACTGAATCTGAATCTCTGAATCAAACACATGTGCTCTGCTAGTGAGCCACAGGTTATCCCCAGGCTCTCAGGTAAAAAATCCATTTTCCAGACCTGTTAATTAGGCATGCCAGAGATTAAACCAGGGATCTTCTGCCTACAAAGCATATGCTCAGCTATTGACCATCCTTAAGGGGTCTGTGTATGTATGCATTTAAGGCCCAAATCCTAACCAACTTTCCAGCACTGGCATAGCTGCGTCAATGGGACTTGTGCTTTATCCTGAAGTTGGGTGGCACTCATGGAGGCCTCGTCAAAGTAAGGGAATGTTTGTTCCCTTACCTCGGAGCTGCATTGCCCTTATGTCGGTGCTGGAAAGTGGGTTAGGATTGCGCACTAAGTAAGTATGTGTGTATTCATGCAATACCCACCATCATATAAAACATGGGTAAACAGATCCTTGCAAACAGACATTTAGCTGGCCTAGATCTGCTATACCCATTTGTTGAGAGCTTCATCAGCTAGGCTACATAGTTTAGTAGGCATCTGTGCCAGCAGAAGCAACAAACCATAGCCATAAACAGGATCACAGACCCCTGAGTGAATTAACAGAGAGGTGAGAGTGTCTGAGAGTCAACAGCTGTACACTTAATACACCCTTGGGTAAGCTGAATGAGCTCAGCAGTGGGCATCTGTGCCAATTGCTAAGTGAATTTGCCTCGGCATGGACAACTGTGTCCAGGCAGAGATAGATGCATTTGGAAGCAGGTAGATAACTGTGCCTGGAGGCACTCACAGGTGGAGGAAGGCGGCTACATCAATATTTTAATACCCATCTATCTGTGTCACAGAAAAGCTGGCTCCCTACTATTGCTTCCAGATGCACCATTTGGGAACTTCTACAAGAAAAAATGCTGTACATTCTACAACTGAGCATCCTTAGAGGCACTGAAAAGACCATAGGTAGCAACAGTCTCAAAGGTTATACCCTTTCAGAGGATATGCAAGTGATTTTTTGAACTTAAGAAGGAGGAGCTCATGCCAGTGGTATCTCACCAGTTGCTGAATTCTCGTGCTGCCTCTCCACCTGCTATTCTCTCTCTGCTTTTATTACCTTGCAAAATTCCATTGCTCGGTTTGCATCCCTCGACTCTCAAACCCCATTTGAGACTCAAGCAGAAGCAGGGGGAAGCCTGTCACCCGCAGCATGCCAAACAGCAGCTGAGCCAAAGGAGCTGGCCTCTGCTGTGCCTAATGGAGCCAACAGCTGCTAATGTTTCTCTGTGCTAATGCACATGCTTCGTTCATGGGGGCGAAGCGGCAAATTTCACTGTGCATAGGCTGCTCAATAAGGCAGAGGCTTGGGCAGCAGAAAGTCCACTTGTATTGCATGCTGGGACCAAAATGTGTTTTCTAAACATATAGCATCCCACCTGTGCATGGCAAATAAAGTCAAGCTCCTTTCAAGGGGCAAGAGGGAAAAAGAGAGAAACTGATCGCCATCACTGATAACCTTTTGGAGCCTTAGTTTCAAAAAGAATAAAACAAGTTTCAGGGCTGCATTTTGGAAGAACCAGGATAAATGCTGGTAACCCTGACAAATGAACTCCTCCTAGCTGGAATCAGACTGGGTCAGATTATGTGGAACTATTTCTCCCAGCTCAGAAATGACTTGGCTCAATTTCAGCCCATCTGGACTGATTTGGAGAAGACCTGTCCCCACCAGTTGTTACTGCTGAGCTGGAACACCAGTGGTATGTAAGTGGGAGGAAGGGAGAGTTATGCATCCCCAAGGTTCATATTTCTTAGCTAGGAAATACTTGTTTGTTGGCAACCTTCAGTCTCGAAAGACTATGGTATCGCGCTCTGAATGGTGGTTCTGGAACAGCGTCTACTGTGGCTGAAAAGGCCGATTCGGGAGTGACAATCCCTTCCACACCAGGAGCAAGTGCAGTCTGTCCCTGATCTGTCTCCCTGGCTATGGGTCTTCCTTCTTTGCCTCTTTGCCTCAGACTGTTGGCCAAGTGTCTCTTCAAACTGGAAAAGGCCATGCTGCACAGCCTGCCTCCAAGTGGGCCGCTCAGAGGCCAGGGTTTCCCACTTGTTGAGGTCCACTCCTAAGGCCTTCAGATCCCTCTTGCAGATGTATCGCAGCTGTGGTCTACCTGTAGGGCGCTTTCCCTGCATGAGTTCTCCATAGAGGAGATCCTTTGGGATCCGGCCATCATCCATTCTCACAACATGACCGAGCCAATGCAGGTGTCTCTGTTTCAGCAGTGCATACATGCTAGGGATTTCAGCTCATTCCAGGATTGTGTTTTTTGGAATGGAGTTTGTTTATTTCTTATGACATTTATATACTGCCTTTCTCAATAGATTCAAGGCAGTTTACATAGGCAGGCTGAACATAAACACCATTTTTCAATGAGATTTTTACAAGTATTGTTCCGCAAGACAGTCACACAGAACCTCCATTTCTCCGGTGGTCATCCTGGCTGCTGATTCTTGCACTTTCCAAGATCTCATAGGAAGCTGCAATCAAGCATGTATAGCAAGCATGTATAGCCAACTTTGCAAAGCTGTTCTCTCTTTTGGTTTTGCCAACTGATTCCTCCATACTGTACTCCTCCCCACAAATTAAGTAGGACCTGTCTCTTTGTGAGAGGAGGAGGGGTTATCTTTATTCCTTTCCTCAATGCAAACAAGGTGCACTGTGGCATCTGAAATTATATTGGTCTAAGGATATCATCAAACTTTTCCAAATGTGATACCTGAGTCAACACTGGAGGTTGGGCATAAGATTTCAGGAGTTTCAAAGGAATGCAAATGAGTCTTCCCCTGATAATGTGCTCTGATATAAAGCTGAATGTAATTTTCTTGATTTTGGGTTTCCATACAGAAGTATGTGCGTTGCCACCAAATATGTGCATTGCTCACCAAGTGAGCAATGACTTTTGTGCAGTGGTGAAGCTCTTTAAGGAAGCTTGGTTGAAGCCTTGGTTGAAGTGGGAAGCCTCATATATCCCACTCCAAAATATGGATCAATAAATTCTTTGTATTTACTAAAGCAGGGTGAAAAAAGTATTGAATGTTCCAAAACCGGGTTGTTTATTTTCTAAAGGCTGCCAAATCTTTCTTTTTATGAAAGCACCTGAAAGGTTGAGAGCAAAAACCAGTCATTAAAGGTGTTAACAATAAGCTTTAGAAAAGGTCGAAAAGTGCTGGTTTGTGTACATGATCTTCCCATGTTCACAATACGCCACAATGAAAACACACACATACACAAGGGCTTTGCAGGCAAGAAGCACAGGAACTGGTGCTTTAAATGCCAGCTCCTTAGTTTTAAAATAAAGAATTCCTTTTTCCTTTTTTTCTTTTTTTTTGGGGGGGGAGGGGGGTTGCCAGAAATTCAGATGCTATATTATTATCCAAAGCAAAAATGAAAAAAAAAATGATTGTGTGTGTGAAAGAGCAGGAATTATAGGCAGCTGATCTTCCTGCCTGGCTGTCATACAGCTAATTGTTCAGAAACAGCTGGGCTTGATAATAGCATCCTTAATGGCCTGGCATAAAACTAGTCCTGACCAAAATCACAATCTTTCAAATCTCCTTTTTTTTGTCTCAGTTTTCTGGAGAATCTATATTTAATGATCAGGACAGAATGTCCCCCCCTTAACAAAGAACATTTGTTGTTGCCCCAGTCTCAAACTCGTTGACACGGAAGTGGCACCCTTTCATGTTAAGGGAAATTACTTCTGAATTTTGTTAGGCTTTTCACATCAGGAGCTCTTCAAAAAAGAGACCTTGATCTGATTTACTTATAACATCTGTATCTTTCAAGAAGCTGAATATGACATATATAGGGCTATTTTATTTTGGTCTCATGATATGTGACTTCTTGTGTGGTCAATTAAATTGAGAGAAAATGGCTTGCCCAAAGTTTCCCAGTGAACATCATGAATGAGTGGGGATTTGAACCCATGTCTCATTGGTTTCGGACTTTAATAGTCTTTCTCTGTATTTGGATAACGTATGCAAGTATAGCATTTGCACATATTTCATCAGCCATAAAGGAATGCAGTAATATCTCCTTTAATGCTGTGGCTGTATTCCTGGGAAACAAAGTCTTAGCAGAGCTGTTGGGGGGGGGGGACCCATTCACAGTAGAACTGAGGCACACACGGTGCTATTTATTTTCACATACTATGAAATAAAAGTAAGAAAAACAACTGGCCACGGGAGACATAAAAGAAAAGATAGGAAAAGAAAGTAATAAAAAATTTAACAAAGTAGGAATGAGCGACCCCCAAGTCTTTAAACCAGTGGTTCTCAAACTCTCTTGTAGAATGTGGTCCGTTCTAAGTGTTTGCGGGAGCGGGACGATGGTGGTGACATGATCCTGACAATTGCACTGCTGCTGGGGACAAAGGGCCTTTTTTTTTTTTTTTTACTTACCTCTGCCACCACCAGCCTCTTGGGGGGGAGCCTATGGATCTCTCTCAGGGCTCCCCGCAGAAAAGCTAAATATGGTAATTGCAACCCAGTTTCATGATCACAAAATGGAAGTGGGTCACAATAACTATTTTTTGCTTTTCTGAGGTGTGGAGAGCCCTGCAGAGGGGTCCATGGACTTCCCACATTTCCCCAGAGGCAGGTGCTGGCACAGGTAAGTAAAAAAAAAAGCCCCTTTGTCTCAGCTGGCAGTGTGATCATGGCAATCATGTAGCCGCCATCACCCTGCCCCTCCGCTTAAGGGGCAGAGAGACGGCTTCCCTGGTTGGGGCGTTGTGACGCCCCAGTTTGAGAATTCCTGCTAAACTAAGAACTAAATGAGTATCAGCTTCCCCTACTGGTGGAATTAACAAATATATCCACACCCGCTGTTACTCTAAATTGCCTGCTGTACAGATCTAGCTTGCCTGCTGTTGTTCTTCCAACACAAAGAGCTTTGTGAAATAGCACTACAGGACATAGGAGGTAATTACGATACTGTTCCAATGTAGATAAGGTCACAGTACTGTCCTCACTAGTGCACTTGGTTGTGCAACTGACTGTTGCGGCCATCACTCCTACATGGCAGTGGTGAGAGATGATGGGGGGAGCTACTCCCAGGAGGATGAGCCAGGTTGTGACTCATCCTTGGGAACTATAGGCTTCTTGCTGATGAAGGCATCAAGGTTAGATTGTCTTGCCCACTTTTTCCTTTCCTGAAGCATTTCCTCATAGCAAGTGATCAGCCAGAATACATCATTCTGATTGGCTCTGTGCTATCTGAAATATACCATTCTCATGGTACAGCAGTAGTCTCAATACACAGCTTCTGCAGGCCAACTCTATAGTGCAGACAGTTGTATTTTTCCTCTCTGAATTTTTGAATGATTTTATATATTTTTACCCATTTTCTTTTTTATATTACTATATAAACTTCACCCATTGCAAAGAGTGCTATAAAAAAACTGCATTGTAGGAAGCAGCATTATAAGAGGTAAAACTGTACATGCATTTTTGTGTGTGCGCCTGTCTTTTTAAGATACACATGCCTGAAGCATAGGCTTTTCCCAAATCACCAGCCATGTGAAGTTTAAAGAAACAAGTACTGAAAATTATATGTGTATGTACTTCATATCTGACACATTGTGCATGCATTTTGTTCTTCAGTATCAGACCTGAATACAAAAATATCTCTTTTGAAGCAGCCTTTTGCTGCACAAAAAAGAATAAAAAAGATACTAAATGGAGAATTTTTACCATTTCCAGAGGATACTAAAGGATACCAGACGATCTCAACTTTAATGCTGTTCTAGTCTGTTAATTTCTGAATCTGTACTAGGACAAATCAATGATCCATGCAGTCTAGCAGCCAGTTTCCACGTCACTATAGAAGCATTGCATTTTTCTTTCACATAGAGAGACAGAGAGACCTACATATATCCATGTATACATGCACACAAGCATGCATGCATACAACGTGTATTCTGAGCACACAAATGCAAATCTTTGTATCGTGCAGTGCAATCCCAACTTGCACTGGAGTAGGCAGGCCAGTGGGCCTGCGCTGAATCCAGTACAAGTTTCAGGCACCACAAGCTCACCCCGAGGCAAGGGGAAACTTTTCCCCTTACCCTGAGAAGAGCCGCTGCAGTCCCAATGGGGCTACTTAGATCTGTGCCACGTCAATCGGCAGCGCAAATCTGAGCAGACTGGGACTGCCCCAGGCTGCCTGGGAATGGGGCAAGGATCCAGCATAACTTCTGGGTCCTGGCCCCACTTCCCACTCTCCATCCACTCACGCCCCCGGAACGCCCAACATTCGCCCACCCTCCACCCCGGAACACCTCCCTCTTGCCTCCTCCCCACGCCCCCTCCAGATCCTTGCGCCGGTCGAACTCAGTCAATGCAAACTCACCTTCCATGGGGCCCACGTTGGCGTGGGGATGCTAGCACAAGTTCCTTGTGTCAGCTGAAGTCCAGTAGCGTTGGCCCAAAAGTACTTTATAGCACTTTTGTGACTACATTGGGCCTGCGCAAGATACATTTTGGACTGTTTTTTTCAGATCACAGCGGTCACAGCAGTCACTAAACCTGGCAACCGCAGGTTTAAGAATGTGATCAAGTTCACCAGAGGTCAACATCACTGTTTAACTGTAAAAGCTCCAGAGACACCCAGCAGGACCCACTGCTGGTCTGTGAAACCTGGGATCTGTGGCCAAAGTCTAAGTGATGATGGAGTGACTCTTTCAAGGAGCCCACACAGGTAGACAAGAGTCCCTGAAGGGCAGTTTTCTGAAAGCCCTCCTTGAAACCTGGAGAAGCCCTGGCTATGTGAATTAGTAATGAGATATATGTGGTTCTCTGATTCACTCTTGTTGTGGCCAATTGAGTTATTCTGTCAAGACATCTATAAAAACATTCATTATTAACTCTTTCATGCCTTGCAGCCCATACATAGAACTCTGGCACTTGGTCCATATGTCAAAGCCTTTGGAAATGACCTTTATATTTTCTAGTACACTTTTCCAAATGTCAAAATCTTCTTCACAATTTGCAGTTGCTAAGAATGAGAATGCATGAAATGTTCAATAATACGTTTTCAGCATGCGAGTGCTGATATCTCACATTTTAATAGAGAGCAAAAAAGTGTACTGTATACATTCTCACTGAAATTTTCATGAACTGTGGGTGTTGCTCGAGTGCTATATAAAGGATCCAACTATACCAGCTATTTACATTCCGGTGCTTTTAATTCATAACCAGGACACACAATACTGTCTAGAACGCTTTCCTTTGCACAGTATGCGCACACACCTTCAAAATACATCTTGATGACCTAGGTAGGGGTCATGTCTGCAATGGGTGAGAAACAGCCACTGTAAACATCAATCAAATAAGTCACCTGGTACTGTGAAAAGACGTTTGTAAATCTACATCCATTCCTTATAGGTATGAGCCTAGTTTATACAGACTAAAGAGGACAACCTTATAGATTCAATCCAAATGAACTATCTTAGTGCCCGCTGCTGTAGGCTATCAGAAAATGGATCACATCTTCACACTTTCAATGAGTTTCTTGTTTTTACAGAGGCCTTCAGATTCCATCTTCTAGTTGTGAAGGGATGCAGCAGCTGTGGGGAATCTAAAATATTTATTCCACTGTAGAGTCAGACTCCATTTTGCCTGAAGCACTAAGTATGGTCCATGCGCTCATGAGAGTAAATAACAGCAGAGGTCTAGGAGACGGTCAAATAAACATCGAACTGGTATGTCAACAAAGTGTCAAGGACATGAATGGGTGTGAAAGAAATTGGATTTCCCATCACCAATGTGCTGGTATATAGTGTTGATAGTTAACACTAGGAGACAACTAAGAAAATTCCAATTCTATACTACTTTTGATTGTTCCACTGCACAGGACAACCATTTATTTTTAAAAAGTTTACCCCCCCCCCCAAAAAAAAAAAAAAAAATCCAGAAGCTAAGTATCAGAAAGTTGAAACAGCAAACAATGTTTGGAAACACTACTTCTGTTCAAATAATGTGCTATGATAAATATCTCTCATCATAACTCTTTTTTACAATGGGTAATTCTCAGCATTGTTGGGCAAATACTGACACTTCAATAACAGGAGCACCTTTAACAAGGTAGACGAATTACTAAATTGTTAAATCATTCAGTTTTAGAGTGGGGGAGGTAAAATTATCTTTGCCAAGGAAAAGTTCATCGAGCCTAAACGTCAGTACTAAACTGGGACAAAGACAGCTAGCTTCCCTGCCCCATCACCATGAACAAGAAGTCCTGTTTAAGCAACTTGCCTACAGACAACCAGACAACAATTTAGGGCCCGATCCTATCCAACTTTCCAGTGTCGATCCAACTGCAATGCAAATACAATACAACCCAAAGAGGCCTCCATGACTGCCACCCCACTGCAGGATGCAGTGCATACCCTGTTCACAGGCTGCATCGTTGCTGGAAAATTGGATAGTATTGGGCCTTTAGAGACAGGCAGCCCATTCCTGAGCTGCTTGGAGCGTCCAGGCTTGGCAGCACCGAAAAGACCTGCCGCTGAATCCTGCACCTTCTACGCTACCGCGGGAGGCTCCTCGGGAGAAGGGGACATTCACCCCCTTCCCCCAAGTAAGGTAAGCAGCCCCGCAGTAAAGGCGCTTGTGTAGGGCGTGCAGCCCTGCACAAGTACCATGGATCTTGTGGAGCTCAGCTCCATGAATTCTCCTCCTGCCTGCCCCTCAGCATGCCTCCTGCCCAACCCCGCTGGCCTCCCCCCTCCCCTGAATGCCTCCCCCACACCCCCACCCACGCTTCTGCCTCCTATTTCACAGCCCGGCGGTCCAGGAGACCGCCAAGCCGCAGAACTTGGGCCATCACCCGGTGCCAGCCCAACACCGGCCAGTGCTGGGTTAGCACTGGCGGGAGCCCGGCGGTGAGCCCCGCAAACATGCCTTACGACACGTTTGCGACTCTGGCTGTTGGCACGGAGCTATGCCGCCAACCACAGGTTTGGGCTCTATATGCTCTATAGTAGGGGTGTCCAAACGTTTTGACAAGAGGGCTATATCATCTCTCTGACACTGTGTTGGGGGCCGGGGAAAAAAAGAATTAATTTACATTTCAAATTTGAATAAATTTACATAAATAGAGATGGAACTTATATTGAATGAATGAAGGTCTTGCAATAGCTCAAGACCTATAAAAGACCTTGCACAAAGCAAGGCCAGCCTTTCCTTTGCTGCTGCATCACAGACATGAAACAGCAAGCAGAGGAGGGAGTCCTCATCCCACAGCTCACACGAGAGGTCAAACAGTTGGCTGCCACATTGAGAGAAGTTGTGTCAGGCCAGCACGGACTCCAGCAAGTCTCCAGAGGGCCAGAGGCTCATTGGAGACTGGGGGCTCCCTGCAGGCCAGATTGGGAGTCCTCGAGGGCCACAAGTAGCCCCAGGGCTGAGGTTTGGGCACCCCTGCTCTACAGTATTAAGGCATTAAGCAGCTCTCAGTAAGGCAACTCTGTACACCTTACTGTGCCCACAAGAACCTATTTCCATAGGTAATCTGTGCATATAGCACTATCAATCAATTAAATAAATCTTAGATAAATCATATAAGTGTTATTCAATTACACCATTAACTAGCTGATTGATTAAAAATTTATAACTTTTCATAAAAAAAAAACAATCATTCAAAAAAGGAAAACAGATACTTTGTTTTCACATGATGCATACAAGGGTAGCAACAGGTATCTACTTTGAAAATAAAAACAGAATCCAACAGGTTAATGAAACAAATGTACTGGAAGGGAATAAATAGTTTCAGTGACTTTCAAACATTTGCCTTCATAAGGAAAGCAAATATCATCATATACATTAACTGTTTCTTACAATACTATCTCCAAAAGAAGTTTCATTCTTGGCCATTCTTTTGAAGGTTGTAGTTCGTGTGGATATATCATACGACTCCAGTATAAGTTGATCTCACAGAGAAGTCAAGGGCAGGTTTTGAACCAAAAATTATGGAATTTTCTATGACCCGGGGGGTTAAACTTAGGGGGGTGTCTGACTATAATTTTCTCTGATTTTACCTGGGGCCAGATTCTGAAAAATAACCTACCAGTAATTGTTACCTAAGAACTCTACAGTCTCTAATTTATTAAAAATATAGTAGAAGATCCTAAGATACATTTTTACATTAACTTTTTCACTTCTGGTCTTCACAACCTTTTTGTAAACTCTGTCAACGTAAGTGCACTGTAAACAACATGCCGGTAGAACCATTAACCAAATTCTTTTCTAAGGTGCCTGGTGTGTTAAGCCAAAGACTCTACAGGCAACATATAACATAACTGAGAGTGCGCAATTCAATTCACAGTGAAGAGACAAGCAGCTCAACATGAAAGGGTTTTTTAATCTGCACCTGCCAAAATTCCCTTTTCTATACAATGGTTAAAGGTACAGACACTCTGTCTTCCATTGTATCTGGGCACTCTGGCTACAGCTTTCTCTGAAACCTGGTTGCCCTGGAGACTGATTTAAAGGGGGGGGGAAGAATCTGAGCCTCACCACTGTTTTTGAATAGATTAATAAGGTGCTTATGCAATATTGTGTGCCATTCCCCCCTTCTGCATGATGAAACAGCCCAGAGGGAAGGAGGAGAGAACTTAACAAAACTCTGCATTCTCCTCTTGCTCTCCTCTAGGGTTCTTCTGATTGCTGCGACATGCCTGAACAGATCCAACCCCTGAGTGACCTGCAGATAAGACAAGGAGATGATCTAAGGTTGTTTTTTTGGCAGAAATATCTCACCTTATAGGTGAGTATCTACGGTAGTATTGTAAGAATCTCTTCATATATAGGCCAGTATGTTCTGTCTTCTGACAAAGAACTCAAAACACATTGGGACTATTTGATTCCTTCAGTAAAATTCATTTCCTGCCTCTGTTGGAATCTTTTGCCTTTTTAGGTTTGTGGTGCTGCTCTCCTTGGTTCCTGTCATCATCTTACAGCACAACCCTGTGTATGTTTACTCTGGAGTAAGTCTCACTGAGTTCAGTGGGACTTGCTCACAGGTAAATAGGCATCCAACAGCAGAAGAGGTGTCCTTATTTTAACACAAGAAGGAACGACTGTTTTAGTACAGCACTTGCCACCCGTATTTTTTAAAGGGTGTCTGTTTAAAATAAATTAGATGTTTCAAAAATTGGCTGATATTAACTGGGGCACCCATCAATCAAACTGCTTTAATAGGCTAATCTAGCTGATTTGATTCATTAAACATCAGCAGTCCTAGTGAATACTCAACCCAGGGGAGGCAGAAAGGGGGGAATGAATAAATCAGTGCAATCGATTTAAGACAACTATACGGAAGTGTTTCTTTTCCAATGTTTGGTCAGCCAATGGAATCCAGTGCCTAGGGAGACTGTCAGGTTAAATGCTGTGGTTGGATAATTTCATATTCATTAACAACATAAGAAGCTAAACAGATAATAAGGTGAATCACATCGGGTTCCAGGACTTCAGGGCTTCAATCCTCATTTAAAGATTTGGGAAGCATTCTCTTCCCCCCCTTTCTTTCATCTACAGCACTATACCATTGCAAACTGAGAGACTGTCTCTCTCAGAAACATGCCATATTGATGACTCAGTGGGAGACAGACAATGGGATACATGAGCCAAATGGTCTGATCTTGGCAAGAAAAGTTCTATGTTGGTGACTAAAAAGAAATTAATAATAATACTAAGGCAGAAAAAGGTGAAAAGAAGGAGTAAGGGAAGCAAACATGTATAATAAGGGACAGCGGTGAAAAAGAGGAATGCAAAAAGTAATGTGATCAAAGTAAGAGAGCAAGGATTAAAAAACGCAAACACAGAAAAACTGATTGAAAACCACACAGCGTTCTCCAACATACAGCTCACAGCCATATCACAGGGCATATCTTTGAATGAGAAAAGTATAAAAAGAAGCAGTGGATCATGGCACAAGCATCTATGGCTACCAGGGCACAGGTGACAATTCATGTCCTTTGGAGCCAGCAATGTCAATCATCACCACTGTCCTAATGGCCAGGCCATTCTGAAGCCCAGCCATTAGAGAGCTAAGCCTGTGTAATCTTCTTGCAACTCGATTCTCCATTATTGACAAGGGACTCATTGAAGGGGGAGGGGAGGATAAGTAAAACCAGCAGCTCGATGGGTTCCCCCGCTATAAAAAGACACAGTTGATGAACTTGTATACTTTAGTTTCACAGCATTCCACACAGAGGGAGAAAAGCCAAGTTGGTGAAAAACAAAAAGATGTGACAGCTATTCTAGCAGCTGAGTTATCAAATAGGGTGTTGATTATACAGTCAAACAAATGAAAACCTTACATTTGTGTTGTCTCCTTGCTTTCTTGACTGCCGGTATATGTTTCCATTAGCGTAGGGCTTTTTCTTTCAAGGAAAGCTATATATAGTTGCCCAAAACATCCCAGAAGTGTGTCATATAGCCAAGAGCACTTCTATCATTCTGAATGTCTGATGCATGACCATTCCAAAATGCTCCCAAGCTGTCTATGAAGGCTGTTAGAGTCAACCTAAAAATGATGTTAAAGAGCTGCTGGGCCCTTTCCCAAATCCAGATCAGGAATATGGTGTACTGAGAGGGTGGGGGTTATCTCACCTCACTGTCAAACAGATCAGGGTCTCTGTGACTACTATTTTCCCTGGAAAGGAAGCTGCCCTGAATGTCAACTACTTGATTTGAATTGGGACCATGAAACTACGGTATCAATCCAAACTGCGACCATCCAGAAGGGCTACACTGACACCTTTAATGCATGTACAGTTTCAGTCTCAGCTGATGAACAATGTGCCTTTTAACTGATCAACTGACTAATCAATTGATTAAATATCAATACGTTGCATATTATGAAAAACATCATTTCAGAGATAATTTAAGGAAGCATTATTTTGTTGTTAGAAGAAAATATTGTATTTAAATATTTTGTTCATTCCCTATTACAGTAAATGTCCGAGTCAAAATAGTCCTGAAAACAAACCGGTATATCCTTACCTCTAGCACTTAAAATTTGTCCACACTAATGAATGAGCTGAAGAAGCCAACTAAAGCTGCCACAGGCAAGTTTCATAACACTGAAGTCTTATAACTTGATGTTCTGTTCTAGTGTTTTCAATGGCTTTCTCATCGAATCACAGAGTTGGAAGGGATCTACAAGTTTATTTGATCCAGCCCCTTGCCAATGGAGGCTGTCCACAACAACAACATTGCCAATAGATGGCTGTTCAGTCTCTGCTGAAAGATCTCCAATGATGGAGTGTCTACCACCTTCTGAGGGAGATAGTTTCACTACCATACAATTCATATGGTCAGGAAGTTATTCCTAAAGTATAATTGAAAGTCCTTTGCAATTTAAGCTCATTTGTCTGGGGCCTACTCTGTGGAGCAACTAAGAAGAAATCTGCTCCATCTTCCACATGACAGCCCCTCAGATACTTATAGTGAAGACATGATGTCACCCTTAACTCTTCTCCAAAGGAAACAGGCCAACTTCTTCAACTTGTCCTCAAAGGACATGTTCTCCAGTCCCTTCAGCATCCTAGCTGCCCACCTCTGGACCCATTTCAGATTGTCAGTATGATATTGCTGTTAAACTGCGGTGCCCAAAACTGGTCACTCCAGGCAAAGCAGAATACAGAGACACCATTACTTCTTACTGTTTCAATACTACACTTACATTGATGCATCCTTTTTGTTGCCACATCATACTACTAGCTCATGTTTAGCTTGTCATCTACTAAAAAGCCTGGGTCTTTTTCACACATACTACTGCTTAGGCAAATACCCTCAATCTTATATCTATAATTACTGATTTTTCCTAGCCAAATGGGGAACTTTACATTTATCCCTGTGAAGTTGATTTTGTTTGCATTTGCCCAGTTTTCCATCCTTCCAAGATTATCTTGTATTGTCCGAGAACTGTATAATCGCATCCTGACTTCCATTGTTCCCTTTTCAAGGCTTCCACAACACTATAGGCTTTCCATGGACCTGCATTAGAGCTGAGGCAAATGGTAGGGCGGTTTTGCAGAAACCTATCACCAGATTTACTTTCACAGGTGCAGGCCATAAAGGTCAGAGGTATATCTGTGGCTTCAGCTACCACTCTGACCCCTAAGCCTTCTGGTGTTTTCTCCAACACTGATAGAGTTTGCCAATTACTGAAGAGGCATCATCTGATGAAGGATCAGGTGCAGCAGCAGGACATGAAGACTTTTCTATGGACAAAGCCTGAAGCTTATTCTATTATTCTCTTTCTCCTGGATCAGGCAGCCTGAAGGGGGCAAAGGCTGGACATATCTTCACAGCTTTCTCTGACATGTTTACAACAAAGCAGCACACAGAGGTTTTAGTCAGTGGAGTCTTTGCAACATCCAAATGTCAGCATACGGTTGATGTAGCTTTTCTCTGCCCTGGTGGACCCCACGAGGCAGATGTGTGCGTATAAGTTGCTTGACTCTGAATCCACCAGTGCCGTGGGGGATGCAAAACAATGCCCTGAAATTGACAGGATGGGACTGTTCCCAGAACAGAGGCATCATGAGGAAAGAAAAGGAAGCCACAATGGAGCTAGGGAGCTCTTGTAGTTTAGAATGCAGAAGAACTAAGGAAATTGCAAGCCCAGATACAGGTGACAAGGAAACTAATGGTTCAGCCAAAAACAAAACAAAAAAAACTTAATGTGGAAAGCACAGTGGGAAAGGAACAGGAGAGGACTGCTGGCAGAGTGGGAGCTTTAAGTAGCTACAGAACTACGTATTGGCCATGCACCTCCACCTCCAATAAACACATAAGGCAAGGTTTTGGGTTAAAATTGGTCCATCTGTATTGAAATTAATTCCGGTTAGTAAGCCACTGCAAAAGCCTATCTCCATACAGTGTATACCAGCTATTTTCAACCACTGTACCATGGCATGCCAGTGTGCCGCGAGTGGTCCACAGGTGTGCCACAGGAATTTGGGGGAAGATCATTTATTAGTAGGGCCAATGGGATTGTGAGCCCCCTACTGGCAGCACGGTGTGCCTTGTCAATTGGCAAAAACCTGATGGTGTGCCTTGACAATTTGACACACCTTGTCAGTGTGCCATGAGATGAGAAAGGTTGAAAATTGCTGGTCTATATACTCCATACACTCCTTTAGTGTAGGCACCTACCGTGGAGGTACAGTATGCCACTGTCTTTTCCCTTTTTTGAGGGGAAACATTCCCACCCTCACTCAAAGCTGCAGATAAGATTCTGCTTATCTCTGAATGCCAGCTACACTGGCAACAGGATACAGGAATCTTGTTGCTTGTGCACTCCCAAAGGCATCTGGTTAGCCACTGTGAGATACATGAGCTGGGTGCCTTGGCCTGATCCGGCAGGGCTCGTCTTATGTTCTTACGCAGTTTCTCTATGCCAACCCCAACAGGGTTGAGACAGCTGATTTACACCATCCACCCCAAGCTAGACAGCCTTTATAGTAGACTTTATAAACCAAGCTCAAGGAGTCACCAGCCAGCATCTCTGAGCCAGACAGTATTTTGAGATCAGTTCTGGTTCCCTCTATGGCTCTTGATTATCTTAGGGTGCTCACTGATTCCCATTCCTATCCCTATCTTTCACTATCCCTGCCAGTTCTGACAAACCTGGGTAATTACACATACCCTTAAGTAGGTGGTGGGATAGATGGGACACCAGGTAGATCTGGGGTAGCTGAAAAAACTCATCACCAACAGCCAATCAGATGAGAGGCAGAAAATCCCTACCTGGCTCTAGATGGCAACCAGCTAGCTTCACACTATCCCAATGGGTGGTTGGATGGGCTGTCTGATGACCAAGGCCCACCTGAAAATACTGCAACACAAAAGCAGGTGCCCCTGATTATGAAGGCCTTTGTCGTGCCATGCAAGTGAGGGGCATGGTAAAGGCAACCCACCTTCATAATGGTAGGGGTGGGAAAGTATTGCATAAAACACAGAGTACCTGAAAATGGCAGCCTTTTGTCGACTGCCCCCTCCCGCAACATAATACAACATATGTCATATCCTGACATCATTACACTGAGTATTTCCCAACTCCCACCAAAGATGCAAAGCAAATTAGAAGAGCACAACCATCTTAGGACATGAGATATGTTACTATGTTTGAGAAGAAGACAAGGAAATTCAACACGAGGCTGCCATTTTTAGTAGCAGGCCTGCATTTCTCACAGCACACAGTTCTCATATGAAATTTTTTTATTAAATGTACAGTCCCAAAGAAATGTTGCTAATGCTACTGAAATTCTTGTAATTTTGTTCAAAATCCCGACAGATGTTTAAGTGCTAGGTGAGATCCAGTTGCAACGCTATCCAAATAAGTCCATCCAAAGTTACAGGCATCTGAGTTTCACAGCATGGTAGTCATGAAATCAGCCACAAGGAGCACTAGGGAGGTACAGGTTGAGTCTCATTATTCACAAGGGTTCTGTACCCAGAACTCATGTGGATGGCAAAAATTGCATTAAAGCAAATCCATTTAAAAACATGGTCCCTTTGCTAGGTGATTTAAAAACAGCCTTGCTGACATTTGTGATGTAAAACAGAGTCATTAGGCAGACAATCCATCAATCAGTCTCTCTCCAGGTGCTTAGAAAGGTTTCCGTCCAAGCCAGCAACCTCTCCCTTCACCCAGAGCAATATGATTATCTTTCTTTCATGTGCTCAGGGGGAAGAGAGGGGTTGCTTGCCTTGGAGTGAAGCTGCCCTCTCTCGCATTAATGAGGCTATTGTTAAATGATTGTTTTCCTTTAATTTAAAGGGCCTTCTCAATATGAAAATCCACGGATTTTTCAATGGGTGAAAAGTCTGTAGATAATTAGGTTATATCTGTAATTGCTTGCATGACAGTCTCTCTACAACAGTAAGAAAAGCAGTTTTGTAAACTCTGATTTTAAAGGGATTCATTTTTCCCTTTCTCCAGGGATCAGCACATTCCTTCTCATTTGCAGTGGCCATTTGTGTTGAGTCAAATCCGTGTATAAAAAATCAGTGTATAATAAGGTTGGACTGTATATCCAAATGGGAGAACCCTGGAGATCAGGAGAACCACAACTCTCACTTTCCATGGGCTTAGCTAAAGAAGGTTACAGGTGCTTTCCTCTCAGTTATCACTATAGGAACCATAATAAGAAATACACCATTTAATCCTATGTTGTTAAGTATTAATAACTAAACAGATAATAGTCATCTAATGACCCATCTCTATTTCATAATTCAGCATATGGTTATTTATGAATACATAACACCACATCAGTAAATGGAAGTGAATGGTCAGTGTTTCCCATGGGCACATAATAAATGTTATTTCAGTTTTAACTGCAGAGACTATTCATAAATAAACTATTAAACTTCTCATGGGGGAGAGCAGGAAATAAAAACTCACTATTAAGTATCTATGTCCTCTGTAAGAAGCTTGTAGGTGTCACCGTAAATAGAGGTTTGAATTTTTCATACTTGGATGCAAGGGAGGCCAAGCTCAACAAGTGGAAAAAAATTCCAGGAGCTGGATAAAGGATTCAAATCTTAGGGAATGTCTTCTAATGAAACAATATTGTACCCTCAGTGTTAATCACAAAGTCTTCCCCTGAGTTGAATGGAGAGTGTATCTAACATGATTTTGAACTCAATATGTACAACAATGGACATATCATAATTCACAGTATGCTGGGCAGCCCAATCCTAACTTGTGCTGGAACAGGCAGGCCACCAGGCTTTTCCCCTTACCCTGGGGATAGCCATAGCAGCCCCAATGAGTCTACTCGGATCTGTGCCACCTCAAGAGGTGGAGCAAATCTGAGCAGCCCAGGACTACACAGGGCCACCTGGGAGCGGAGCTAGGATCTGACATAACTGCGGGGTCCTGGCTCTGCCTCCCGCTCCCTGCCCGCCCGCCCACCCTCAGGAAACGCTTGCCGCCAGCCCTCCCCTGCCCCAAAATGCTTCCCTTCTCTTGCCCTCCCCACACTCTCCTCAGACACCTGGGTTGGCCAAGCTTAGCCGACACAAATTCATCCAGCCTGGGGCTTGCGTCAGTGCGGGGAGGCCAGCGCACATCTATGCACCGACCTATCCCCCTGAAAAGTGGCTCAAAAGTGCTTTACAGCACTTTTGCGACACACTTCGGCCAGCGCCGAAGGGGTGCTCATGACTGTGCCCTAAATGTTAATGCTGCCTCCATCCCTGAATAAACAGTCACGGAACTTCTACCTATCTGTGCTTATCATGCTACGAACCCATCACATAGAGTTAAGGACCAGATGGAAAGAAGATTCTCTAGAGAGTTGCGTGGAAGAATGGTGACTCCTAAAGCCATTTAAACATCATGCTGATTTTTTCCCTAACCCTCTGCCATCACTATACAAATGCATTGAGCACAGATGATTTAAGTGAAAAGTAGAGAAGTACTTTAGATTTTTTTTTGTTTAGTAATTTGCTTAGCAGGTCAAAGAAAGGTTCTCCTTCACTGAATGTGCACAATAAAAAAAAATAATAATAAAACTCACAAAAAATCATCTTCAGATCTAATTAGGATCCTATTTTACTGATGTTCTCAGCTTTACATTCCCACTGTCTCCATGTGCAAGAAGCAGAATCTTCCATTTTATTGGTTTGTAGCATTATAGTCAGATCCGGGGACTAAAGTACTGCAGACTCCTGGAACACGATTAAATATTAAAATTGGTAAAATTACATTCTGCTAGTGACATTCAGTTCCGAGTGTAGCCATCCTCTTGCTCTTCCTGCCACCATTCCAGCAGCTCAGTCCCTCAATGGGCACAGACCAGCCAAGGGATCTGTTCCTTCCACTCTGCTCTGTGCTAAATGTTTTTTATTCTCAACCACCTGCCCCAGGCCCTCTCACAAATTATTAATCAAGTGCTCCATGAATATGCAAATCAGCCCAAACGCTCATTTTTATTAAATTAAATAAAAAGGAAAAGAAATGAGAGTGTGCAGAGACATAATGGATAATGTTGCAGAATGCTGCAGGCTGGGAGGGAGGGATGACTATGGGGCTGGAAGGTGGATGTGATGGTGAGGGATGGATACAAATGGGATGGAATGAATATTTCGCACACCCTCTCAGTTTATTATTCAGAATTATTTTAATGTTTAATTAAAAGGGTGATTTTTTGTGTGTGTGTGTATGCGTGTGCGCTAGATGTTTGCAGGGCAGGGAGAAGTGTAATTTTTTTTCAGTAAATTAGAAGTTTAAAGGGAGCAATATGCTGCGCTGCTTTTCTTTGATCAACATCATCTACTTTCCTGGACAAATGCTGCAAACAGAAGCTAGGTAAGCTTTGTTATTTTTTTTTTTTTTTTAAAAAGCGAAATAAAAAAGGAGGCCTTATGCTGCTAAGTAATAATCTCAGTCTTCTTCACTACATTAGGACTATCATGATAGTGGTGATTTGCAAATTCCTATGCAATATGACAGATCTACTTTTGAAAAATAAATAAATAAATATGTATCAATTTCAAAAGTTTTGCTCATGTTCAGGGGCAATAAGACCAAAAAATGAAGCAATTACCGAATGCAGAAGGTCATATGGGACACTGGGATATGGAAGGGAACAGGTCACTCGTGGCCTGCAGCCAACTCTGCAATTCAGTTCATAATATGCATGCTTTGCAATAGAGACACAATTTTAAGCCAGTGACAGATTGTGATCTAGTCCTGGCTTAATTAACTGTCAGCAACCTTGTTGTTTCTAAAACTGATGTGACTGTTAACCAAACAAGGAAGAATAAGTGCAGGACAGTTGCAAGGTTTCCAATGGCTGCAATCTACCCTCTGTTGGGGAACAGCAGCACTGAGCAGTATCCACCAATAGAGGGAGCATCTGATTCTTTGAAGTAATATTGTATCTGGTCCCTTTAATGGTCATTGTAAAGGGTGTGGCCTTTGCTGATTTCCTCATTGTATATATACAGCTTCCTTTTCGCTGACATTTGTTGTACTACAGATGCCTGTTTCCTAGTCTCTGGTTTTAGCTATTGTTTTTATTATACCTGCATGCATCCAGGGGAGGCTACTTAGGGCTCCTGGTCTTTCAGTGTTGAGAACCTTGATGTGAGTAAGTGTCTGTGTGAGCATACATGAGATTGCAAGTAAACTTCCTTCCAATCTTAACCTTTGGTCTAAGTTTTCTTGTGCCTTGGTTTGCAAGCAGCCTGAGCACTAGAAGAGCAATTCTTTTGGCTGATAACCTTTTGCCCTGTTCTAACATGGTCACCTATGGTTGACTAAGAGTTATCTATCATGCAGGGGTGGCATGACCCAGAATGCTGTCTGACGCAGTCTCAGGTCAGCTGCCCCTGTGCTACAAAACAAAACGAACTCCCAAACCCTTAAGCCATTTCTGCCCAATGTTGCATATATGCAACAGAGAACAAATGTATACACCTTTGGGCTGGGCAGAAATGGATTAACCATGCTCCATGTGCCCTGCTGTGAAACCTAGAAGTGTGAGATTTCTGGTTTCATTTGCATGAACAGTGCTAACTCGCACTGTCTCTGTAAGTGGAACTGGAAGGCCTGGTGGCATAGCTGGAGGGGGGCAGAGCACTCAGGCTGACAGGGAGCTTCAGCGAGGCAGGCAAGCGGCCCCTCCCTTCAGAGCCATTCCCGGCGGGGGAAGCAAAACAGAGCCATATGGCTCCGTTTTGCTCCCCCCGCTGGGAATGGCTCTGAAGGGAGGGGCCGCTTGCCTGCCTCACTGAGGCTCCCTGCCAGCCTGAGTGCTCTGCCCCCCTCCAGCTATGCCACTGGGAAGGCCTGTACTTCTGAGTTTCACAGCAGTGCATGAGAAGCATGCTAAGGAGGGAAATTATCTGCTTCTCACTTGAGGAAGCAGAAAGTAGATTAGTGTGGTTTGCACTGGTGGCAAGTTGGAGGGAAGCGGTGGCGGCAGACTTGAGCTGAAAGGCATGCCAAATCCACCACCCAGTTGGACTCCTTGCAATCTGCTGCTGATGACTCAATCCACACCCGGTGGCATCATGGATAGGCTAGCAATGCCACCATGATTACTTAGCACGACAAGGTGATTCCTTCTTTCTAGTGGACAACATGACCAGGCAGACCACGGACTCATCTAACCCAGTCTTGTCTATTCCAGCTGGTGACTCCAGTGTTTCAGGCAGAAACGTTTCTTCGTCCTGTTACTTGGGATTATTTTAACTCGGGGTGTTGGGACATTCGGTCTGCAAAGCATGTGCTCTGCCACTTGGCTTCTGGGTGGGCTATCTCTGAGAAAGAGGTTGACTGGTGAAATTTTTTTTCCTTCAGCCTTCCACTTCCCCTCTGCAAACTATTTTTGGGCATGTTTTGAGATAGGACCAGAGGATTAATTTGATTTTCTTTGAGCTGGTTTCTAGAGATGTACAAAGAGAAATCAAGTCACCCTGAAATGCAGCGACTTCCCTCAGTATGCCTGACACCATCAAGCAAACTGCCTCACTATCTCTGACAGCATCCTTCCTTCCTTTTGACTCAAAGCTGGGCTATTTATCCTTTTCTGGCAGGACTGCCAAGCTGGTTGATTGTTAACATTGTGGGACCATGAGAGTTTAAGTGGTATTTGGAGGTAGCAGGATTTGGTGTATTGACTAAGTTGAACATAAACATTGCCTGTTTAACCATTAATGAACTAAGGGCACAATCCTGACCAGGTCTACTCAGAAGTAAGTCCCATTTTGTACTCTCAGGACAGTATGGTTAGGATTGCAGCTTTACTTCTGAGTAGACCTGGTTAGGAGTGTGCCCGAAGACCTTGGGAGAGATAGGTGGATGTATACAATAGCCTAAGGCCAGTGGTTTCTAAACAGTGAGCTGTGGCTCCTCCTGCAGATGTGGAAACCAGCCAGGGGAACTGCAGAATTCTTACAAAAATACCTACTGCCCTATACAATATATAGGATTGTAGCTCTAATGGGGAGTCACGGCCAATGGCCCAATAGGTCAAGGGAGACACCAAATGAAAAAGTTTAGGAACCACTGGCCTGAGGCTCAGGGTAGCCCTGATAAGGTGATAAGCAGGATCTAAATCCAGTTGGCTCTCCATATCTGTAGGGATTGGTTCTGGGAAACCCTGCAGATACCAAAATCTGTGGATGTTCAAGTCCAACATAGTTCCAGGGCTGGCCTTAGGAGCTGCAGGGCCCAGTGCAAAAAACCCCAAGGGCCTCCCTACTCACCATGTTGAGTGACAGTACCCAGTAGCAGCATCACTGCCAACTCCTGGGGGGGGGCAAAATTTAAGCCAATTGGACCCAGGGGTGGGCGGGAGGGAGGGACATCCAGCAGCAACAATCTCTTTTCAACATCTTGGCATGTAAGATTCCATGCCGGAATGTCAGCAAAGGAACGAGGTGCTGACGGGCACTCTGCTCACTGCCCCAGTGCTGGGCCCCTCTAGATGCAGATCCCAATTTGGTCAAATTGGTCAAATTGCCCTAAGGCATAGCCCCACTGCCCAGCGGAAAGGAACAGCTGCACATACATTCATTCTTGGGGGCAGCAGAAGCAAAACCTGTGTTGCAGCCGCCTTGCTCTCCTCAGCACTTGGAGCTGGAGTTCTCCAGAGGGCTTCCCTGGACCTCCTAATGCCTTATAAGGCATTAAAAAGTCACTTCCAGTTTCATGGAGAAGATGGAAGTTGAGTTTTTTTGTTTGTTGTTAAATCTTAAGGTTCAGGCCACGGATGTCTGGGGACTCTGCTGGGCTTAGACAACCCTGCTCCCCTTGCCTTCGGAAGGGGCGTGCGTGGGGGGTGCAGACCTGATCCACGGAAAAATGAATCCGTGGATTCGGGATCTGCAGATATGGGGCCACCCTGTATTGAATTTTGCAACTGCATGGTATGGACATCTCACTGTAAAATACATCTGGATTTAAGTGGAATATAGAATCGAATATCAGCATCCACTTGTTTGATCCCCAGCATGTCCACAGGGACATAACACAGTTTCTTCTTATACAAATGTGATCAGATCACTGTCAGAGCTTGACCAATGACCTTCAGTGACTAATTTCTTCTTATGTAGAGACTTAGGGTGTGCATCAAGAACCAGTGTTGATTCATTACTTTCATGCCATTTGGCGTGTCTGTCCTACTTGCTCCTGCAGGTTGCCTGGAAGGCAAATATCTCTAAGCACATGCAGAGATAAATCCACTTACAACCAAAGCCCTCTTCTACTACTTCCCTTGAGGAAGGGAACACAGCTTTCAAAGTTGGAGTGTTTCCACAAACACTTCGGCTCAAAATCTTCCCTACTTACAACGTATGTGCTGCCAAGGGAGGCAACATGTTCCACTCCGAGCTTGGCATCTGCATTACAAAAAACATCAGGGGAACCAATTAATGCCAATGGTGATTGCTGGTTATTTTTCTTCCAACATCTGTCCATTGAGGAATGGCCTAGGAGATTATCAACTGTATATTACAAGCTGTTTATATAACAAACAGCTATTGCATAAAGTACTGCAGTCCCTGATGTGAGAGAATTGCTGTTGTGTCCTCTTACTAAAGAAGTGTGTGTGGAAGGGAGGAAGACCTCACTAAGACTGGAGAAAAATGTCTAGTCCTGTTGTAGAACTTGCTAGATCAAATAATGGTGGTAGAAGAAAATACCAATTTTTTTTAGTTACTCTGATTCTGAGAAAGAGAATGTCATCATCATCATCACCCACCCAAAGAAAGATGCCCAAATTAATCTAGAGTTTTACTTTAGGCATAATTTTAACAGTGGTTCCTGGTAGGCTGACATCATAAGAACAGCCCCACTAGATGGGCCTATGACCTGATCTAGTGGGGCTGTTCTTATGTTCTTATGATGTCAGGCTACCAGGAACTACTGCTAAAATTATGCCTAAAGTAAAACTCTAGATTAATTTGGGCATCTTTCTTTGGGTGGGTGGGACTTTCAGATTGTCAAAATAAACTAACATTTCCTTCTGTGATTCCCTCCCCCCCCCCAAATCCCTATTTGCTGATGGACTGTTGATTTCAAAGAAGCACAATATTTGGTGGACTTTGTATGCCCTCAATGTCTTTCCAGAACAGGAACAGTTTAGACCTTACATGAGCTGTAAAGTTTTGAATGAATGGAAAATTATATGGTGACAGATGCAGTGATTTCTCCCACAATGTCCTGGACTAACCCCACAACTGGACCATTGTGGGGAAAGAAAATGGCAGCTGCCAGGAAGAAGGAGCTCCACTGCTTCTTTTCAACTTTAGAAAGAATGCTAAATGAGAATGGATATTAAATACTGATTAAATAGACAAACGACTACTGGCTTGGTAGTTTGTTTTTTGCCACAGTGTACATAGATGGTGACATAAGTACCCAACACAGCTTTTAACAGCTATACAGAAAGCAGCAAATGACCCTTCTGCCATGGAGATACTGTATTAGAAAACTGTTGATTTCTTCCTGCTCTTCTGTTGCCTGTAGAATAAGATGGCAACTCTGTTCAACAGGCTTGTCCCCAAAGTCCTCCTTTTCATATTCTATCAGGATTTAGATCTTCAGTGAAGCTCTTGGAAGCTGCCTTGGGTTCCAACTGAGGCCTGAAAGGCCAGTTAAAATGCAAATTTGCACACATAAATAAAACATCTTATATCTCAAGCTATCCGCAGATATCCTAAATGGTTGCGAGTGAAACACAATTCATACAGAGATATCACTTATTTCAGTTGGCACTGAAGAATTGGACTGTTTCTGAGTCTGTGGCCCAGGGGAAGTGGGTGGACCACCACTAATGTACCTAGATAAATTTGACATGGAGGGTTTTTTTGTGGTTTTATTTTAATTTTTTTAATTTTCTAAAGTGCTCTTCACTATGAGCTGTTGCGTGGGTAAATTTCTCGTGGCTGAGGAAACAACCTTTCTCTCCCTGGAGATTAACATACACACCACATGGAATAGAGCAGCAAATGAGCAAGGCATGCTTTGGGGTTTCTTCCTTTTTTTTGTTGTGCTTTAGCAAACCATTCAACAGTTTCCTTGCCTTCTCTGCTCTATATTTTTGGGAGCTGTAAATGAATTTTTGCTGCTCCCAGCCACCGAGAACCTCGCTCACTATTGTTACTCTTGTTAGCTTTTAAAGAACAGAAGAGTAGTCATTTGCTGCCATGGAAACACCACTGAAATGCAATCGCTTTATTTCCCTCCAAAAACCAGAGCCAGTGGCATTCCTTCAGAGCATTGTCATTTGGCGGAGGAGGGTACTAATGTCCTCAGCCAAATGACAATGCTCTGAAGGAATGCCACTCTCTCTCACTCTCTTCTGCTTTCTCTCTCTCTCTTTAAACTTGGGGTAATGAGCTAGAACCTGCCTCCTCTGAGAACCTATTGTGTCCTTCCAATGGCACAATGAGATTCGAAAGGCAATTGACAGACTCCGCTAACCACTGTGGTGTGCAGATTATACTGACAGTTCGGTTGAGTCAAAACATCAACCTTTTTCACCAGCTGCAAAGTTGGACCTTTTTTGGGGGGGCTGCAAACATGGGTGAATTTTGCCAGAAGGAGAAAATGGGGAGCTTCCTTGAGTTGCTGAGGCAATGTCAGGACAACCCCTGCCTGTCTTGGCTGTGGAGGGCAGCAAGAAACACAGGAGGAGCAGCCTTCATGTGGCTAGGAGTGTTTTGTTCTATTGTCTTCTCTCACATTTTCCCCATTCTGTGCGGTAAGAGAAGGGTGACAGAGTGCTAGAATAGGGACTAAAAGATACTTTCTTCCTTTCCTCCTCCATTATTGTCCTCAGTTGAACATGGAACATGTTGCCTGGAACATGGGACATGGAGTCTTATTTTTTATTTATTTTATTTTTCACATTTTAATACCGCCCTTCCTCCAAAGAGCTCAGGGTGGTTTACACAGCTGCTCCTCCCCTCCTTCTGTTGTCCTCACAACAACCCTGTGAGATAGGTCAGGCTGAGAGAAAGTGACTAGCCCAAGGTCACCCAGGAAGCTTTGCGGCTGAGGGGGGATTTGAACCTGGATCATCCAGGTCTTAGTCCACCTCCCAAACCACTACACCACCCTGGCTCTTAAGACTTTTGGGAAGACTTTTGAGTCTTCCCAAAAGTGACTGGAAAGATCCTACTGCTCGTGTGTTTCTTGCTGTCTGCTACCACTGCAGCAAGTAAGGAGAGACTGAGGGCCCAATCCTATCCAATTGGAGCAAATGTTCCCATACCTTAAGGAGGCTTCTGTGACTGCTGCCCCACCACAAGATGCAGTGCATGCCCCAATGGCACCGCTGCACCAGCCCTTGAAAACTGGATAGGATTGGGCCCTGAAGCAAGTGAGAGCGGGTGGTGGTGGCAAACTCTGAGCACTTTTGATTGAACTATCTGAATTCTTCCTAGTTTGTACAGCAGAGAACATGGATTGCTGAGTTAATCTGAGGTGAGATTCCTGCAACTCCAGAATGCCAGTTTACCCCATCAGTACCAGTTTTACATTTCGGTGCTCAGACTCTAGGGAACATTAGTCATGGTTATTCTAGTGCACACTCAGGTCACAACAGCGACAGTGAGATGGTAAAGGCCTCCTCCTGTGAAATGGCATGCACTGAGAATATGCCCCAGAATCCTCTGCAGTGCACAGGGATTTGAAAACAGACACAGAAAGCTTCTTCAGTAAACAGGTTTCAAAGATCCTCATGGTAAAAAAGTTTGGAAATCACTGCCTTCTATGAGCAGAAGCACCAGCAGTGCAGTCAGCTATTTGAGGTTCTCATATGCCGGTGACACCCAATACTATCTCCCCCTTCTCATCTCAGATTAGGGAAGCTGTTGAGATACTGAACCAGTGTTTGAGAACAGTGATGGGCTGGATGTGGGTGAACCAGTTGAACCTGAATCAGAACAAGACAGAAATGCTGCTGGTCAGGAAGACTGCTGACCCAGGGTGAGATGCCAACCTACTGCGGTAGCACTTCACTGGATGTAATACATCTACAATTTGGAGGTGCTGCTGGATCCAGCATTGTCTTCGGTGGTTGCTGTGGCCAGGAACACTTTTAGTTCCAACTTGGGATGGTGTGCTCTGACTGCACCTGCTCCTGCAGATTTGGCCACCAGAATTGCAATTGTTTGTCACATACTCAGTGAAGCAAATGTAGGATGGAGCTTCCACCTTACCCCTACTTTGCCATGGTGAGAATCTAGGGATCAAAAGTGCTAACGTAATTTTTTTTTTTTTTGGGGGGGGGGGGGGAGGGTCTATGATTCCTAGCACATGAGTTGGATTTTTGTTGCTTACACAGAATGCATTCTGCATGAACCATTTGTAGGGCAAATATTTGTTTTAGGTGCTGAGTCTGAAAGGAATTTCATTCTTTTTTTTTTTTAACATTCACTTCCTTCAGTGCTAAAAGTAATTAACTTTCAATGGCAGCTAATTATAAGTGAAGAGAAATTGGAGTCTGTGTGGCTGTTTGTTTGGTGGAAGCTCAGCAACGTGTTTTGTTTTTTTTAATTGGAAACCCTCTTTGCTGCACTGCATTTCAATCCATTTTGCACTGTATTTATTGTTCCAGATTCATATTATAACCGTGACCTTTCATCTAATGATAGACGCTCTGGCAGAGAGGAGGAAAAAAATATGATTTTTTTTTTTTTTTTTACAAACAGACAGTAGGGTTGTGAGATAGGAAAGAAGGCATCTGAGTGGTGGCAGAGAGGGGAGAATATTGCAATGGCATGGAGTCGGACAACTGTGATAAAGACATCAGGCACCCTCACACTTTGTCTCTGAGATGCTGTGAAAGACAAAGAAAGAACAAAGACCTTCCCTTGGGGAATTCATGTATATGAGTTTATATATATAAACTTATTTTCTTCTGTAGCTGTAGCTGTGTTGGTACTCTATACCTAATTTGAGTGAGGGCTCATCTAGACACCTGTGTACAGGGTGCAATGCTGAAACATATTCAAGTGGGCTAGTCATGATGGCAATATACTACCTCCTGGTTCAGAGGGTATATAGCTCTGAAGAGCAATTGCTATAAACCAATTGTGGGAGAGAATTATTTACCCACATGCTCTGCTTATGGGCTTGGCACAGCTGGTTGATCACCATGGAAAAGAGGGTAGGCAACCTTTGTGTTCCACTCAGTCAAGCCACTGCCCTCTGCGAGCCTCACATTCACGTAAAATTCGCTTAAAATTTAAGTAGACTGTCTTGTCTCATGTGTGGTAGTGGAGCTGAGGGATGAAAGCAGCCCCCCCCCCCCCCCCGCCAGCAAAACTGCCTTTTGTTAAGAATTTGACTGGAACATGGAGAGAACTGCAGCTGTTGGTACATGGGCAGAAAACAAGATGACAGGAAGGTCAAACCAGAGGACTAGTAACAGTTGAAGAGAGCACAAGCTTTTACACAAACAACAAACTCTCCACCAACAAATGTTGGTGGCCAACATTTACACACTTGCTGACAGTATACAATAGGTGACTCAGCTCACATGCTGTTAGTCTTCCAACAGCGTGAACTTGTGCATACATTCCATTCAACATCAGAGTCAGTAGTGTCTCCTCCGCTGCCCAGAATAGCAGCAAAGGGGAGGGGGCATATACATGGTACATTGACACACCTACAAAACTTAGCCCTGAACCTTCCCTTCAGGAACACTATTGCTCAGAGGCCCTGATCATGTCTGTTCTGAGTTCAGAAGTGGGCATGACAGTCAGGGCTTTCTTAGTCTTGAGCCCAAACTTTGAAATGCTTACCCCTGAAAGGCTGGTTTGCTACCTGTCAAAAAGCGAGCAATGAAGAAGCCAAAGGCTTGGAGCAACCAGCAATTTTGTGGACCTCAATATGGCTGATTACATGACTGGCTGTTCTAATACTGACAGCTGTGCGTGTGTGTTTGTGGTTAGCACTTGCTGTTTTAGTTTTCAAGACTGTTTTTAATATTTGCTTTTTTTATATTGTTGGGTCACCTTCAGGGCCTACTCAACCAAAAGGCAGGCTAAAGGTATTTTAATAAATGAATAAGAAATAATTAAAATCTAATGAACCTAAAGCAATGTCAGTCCACAAAGTTACAGTCAAGCAGCAGACATTTCAGGGCTCAGAAGTCCTGCAGAAAAGGACAAATAACTCAGCTTTGAGTCCAAAGCACAGAGGCCTGTGGCCCCTAGTAAAGCTTGAGCCCTGTGAATCTCCTCTTAACATAGTTAGTGCCTAATTTCTATAATGAAATGTGTCGGCTCAAGCGGAAGTAACACAACTTTGACCATCCCACTTCTGTAAGCACTAGTTGTCAGTAGTGAGGGAAAACGACTCTCCAAATAATCAAACTAGAGCTGTCAATGGTATTTTATTCAGAGATGAATAAGTCAATTTAGGGGATCCTCTTTAAGCAAAAGATCTGAGAAGTTTCAAGTGAAATGAAAAGCATTTCACAAGGCTAGTGAAATTTCTCAGAGTGTTTCATGCATCTTTTATCAGATTTCCTCTATGCGTCTCTGACCAGTTCCACACTTTTATCTCCCTACAACAAGACATAGGACCTCTTCATAAGCTACCGCAATGGCACTGCAATTATTTCCCCATAGTGGCATCTTTCCAGGCCAGACTGGTAAGTTTTGGAAGCCTAGAACAATGTGGGCAAGACAACAGTCAACCGATCAGGAAGACAGAGCGAAGTGTTGCCTGACACAGTGCAATCCAGAAGTGCTCTTGGGCCAGTACAAGTCCCTTGCGCCAGCCTGGAGATGTCGCAAAAGTGCTGTAAGCCACTTTTGCACCACCATGGGAGTTGGGAGGCAAGAACTGGCCCTGCTGTGCTGGGAGAAGGGTAAGTTCACACTGGCCGACTCAGGTCAGCACAGGGTCTGGGGAAGGCGGGGGAGGGCAGGCAGTGGGAGGACTGGGCCGGGGGTGGGGTGGGCCCAGGATCCGGTGCCTAAGGCTGGATCCTAAAACCCCATCTGGATGGCCAAGCCTTACACTGGTCCACTTGATTCTGACCATCTATTTAGGTGGCACAGATCCGAGCAGTCCCATAAGGACAGCTGCCACATGACACAGGGCAAGGACAATGAATTCCTTTTACTCTGAGATGTGCTGCAGCCATTCTCAACCCTGCTCTGGATGCAGTGCAGACCAGCCTGCCTGCCTGCTCCAGGGCAGGTTAGGACTGGGCTGACACTTTTATTTGAATGCAGGACTTGCAATATAGTGGGCCCTCCTTATCTGTGGGTTTGGCATCTGCAGATTTGACTCATTGCGGGTGTCAACCTCGCATCTGGAGGGCCTCAAGGACCTCATGGATGTAACCAGAAGTGCCTTCCAGTTGCATCCGGGAGGTATTCTGAGGCACAGGGAGGTTACACGCAGTCTCCTGGAGGCCTCTGAAAGGTACTTTTGTTTTGTTTTCTTTGTAAACCGGAGGCAAGCTGCCTCTGATTGCCAGATGCAGGGGAGGGCACCAGGACGCAGGTTGTGTTTGTTGTCTTGTGTGCTCCCTCAGGAATTTGGTGGGCCACTGTGAGATACAAGAAGCTGGACTAGATGGGCCCTTTGCCTGATCCACCGAGGTTCTCCCTATGTTCTTAAGAAGCATCTGGGAAGCCTTCTGAGCTGTGGAGATGTTGCACATGGTCTCTCTGCTCCTCAGAGGGCCTCCCAGATGCTTTGGAGAAGCATCTCTGGTTGCCCGTGTGTGACACCCCCCCACCTGTGGATTTAATTATCAGCAGAATTCCACAGGTGGCCCCTGAACAGATCCCTTGTGGATACTGAGGGCCCTCTATATGCTTATTACATGCACTGGGGAGGGGGTTGCGTGTCTGCTAGGAGAGTACAACTCAGGACTGTCTTTGTGACATTTGAATTTGGCTGGTGGTAAGAGAACTTGGGTCCCATAGGGATCAGGGAAGGTCACATCTTTGGTCTGTCAGAGCAGTCATCTGCTCCCTGGCTGATTGGCCTGGGAAAAGTCAATCAATAGTCTTTCATTTGTTTCACAGAAAATCCCATGATTGACTGCTCTTTGCTTACACAAAAATTTGATCTAGTACACAGAATCATAGGATTCCCCTGCTCCTTTCTCATCCTCTTCTTCTTCTTAGATAGTCTCATCCTCTTCCTCTTCTTCTGTTCTTCTCTTCCTGATTTTTCAGGCTCAGTTTCTCCAGGTTAACCAATTTTCCTACATCCTTCTTCCTCTCCTTTTGTTTCCTTTGTTCACACCATTACACACCAGACTTCCCTTGTAAGGGTGTCTTCCTCTTCCTTTCTTCTACCTAGAAACCACTTATTTCTAGGGCCTGGTTGTGTGACTTGTGAATATGATGCTTTGCTTTTTATTTTGATTTGTTCTCCCTATTATTGTATTATTCTCTCCATAATAAATTTTTTTCTATTGTCTCTCATTCTCTTGTATGCCAGTCCACACAGCTGTGTCATTAGCTACTGCACTTGGTCCCAGTGGCAGGCCTGGGGGTGGGGGCAAAAGTCCCAGGCGCCATGCCTTTGGGACTTGCGGGGTGGCACCATCGTGCTGCTGCCTCCGCCCGCCGAGCTGCCTCCACTCTGGAGCTGTTCTGGGAGGGCAGGCAAAACCCCACACGGCATTCAGGACCACTCAGAAAGCCTTCTGAAGTTTCTCACATGATCTTAAAAAATACATCTGGGAAACTGAAAGTACTGTTCAGGACTGTGTCGGAAGCCTTAGAAGGCTTTCTGAATGGTCACAAATGCCGCATGAGGCTCTGTGCAGCTAGGTAAGTATCCAGGCGGGGGGGTTGATGTGGGGGAGCGGTATTGCAGACCTGCGGCCCTGGGCACCACAGGGGCCAGGTTCATAACTGCTTGGTCCCTCCAATCAGTAGATTTCTCATGTATGCATGCTACAAATGGCTCCAGAAGCATGCCCAGTAACAGGGAGTGACAGTTTTGTGAGAAATACCCATGCACTTGGCCCTACCTGAAGGTTCTTGGTTTCCAAACTTTATGATGTTAAGGGTGCAATCCTAACTTGCGATGACCCGGGGCTGTCACAAACATACTGTAAGGCACAGGGAGTTGCGCTGGCGTCCCTGTGCTGGATCGAGGCCTGGCAGGATAAATTTGCATCGGCTGAGCTTGGCCAATGCAGGGGTCAGGCGTGTGTGTGGAGAGGGTGGGGAGGAGGCATTATGGGATGTGGGGAGGGTGGGCAGTGGGTGTTCCCAGGGGCGAGTGGGCAGGGTGCAGGAGGTAGGGCCAGAATCCAGTGGTTATGTCAGATCCTGACCCTGTTCACAGGTGGTGTGGAGTGGCCCCTGGCTGCTCCGTTCTGCTTGGATCTGCACCACCTTGTCAGGTTGGTCCAAATAGATTCATTTGGGCCAGTGAAGCACGAAACAGGGTAAGGGGAAAGTTTTCCCCTTGCTTTGGGTTGTGCGCTTCTGACTCTAAACTTGCACAGGATGCAGCACACGCTGGCCTGTCTGCTCCAGCGCAAGTTAGGATTGCGCTGTGAGTTAAAGCAACATGTAGAGAAGTCATGCATAAAGGGGCCTTGATAGCATATTCAAATGAAAGCATATTGTTTTGTGCAAAAAAATAAAGAACTACAAAATTTCTGGGTTTGCATTTTGGATAAAGGAAACATGGAAAATCAGATTTCCCTACCTAAGACATATCGTTTCAAAGAAGCCACATAAAGCAGGAGATAGATTTATAAAAAAAGCTTCACAGCAATGCTGTAATGACAAAAGACTACTATCATTGAAAAGACTCTCTCTCTCTCTCTCTCTCTCTCTCTCTCTCTCTCTCTCTCAGACATGCACACACTTGATGTGATCAGAATCCAAATGATATGGGAGCACTGAAGGAGACAGATGAATTTAGGTAAGGGGGATATTACTAAAAGACCGCCCAAAGCTCAACTAGAAAATCTTCCTTCTAATCCAGAGACACATATACACTGGGTATGTGCTTGCTCACTGGAGAAGCAAGGAAAAGCTAAGCAATTTTCTTTGCTATAGAATCCTTTCCCACAGTGGCTTTTGCAGCCTTAGAAATTGTAGGTTGAAGTCTAGAAATTAGAAGTAGCAATGAAGTCATGAATATCAGCCTCGGTCGGGGCAGAGGGCACTGCTTCTGGGAGCTCCTTAGGCCTATGGGTACCTAGTGAGTTCCATATGGTTTATTTTGAGCTGGCAGCTCTTTCTCATAACGAGCCATTTCTGCTCATTAGTACAGCTGCCCACACGGCTTCTGCGAGGAAAATGCCTAGCTGGTATCAGAGAAGGTTTGGGAAAAGATTCAGTAGATTAACTGCAATGAATGCATCTACCAAGCAGAGCACCACATGCTTGCTTTATTTTAGCAACAGCCAAGAAAGGCCCACTGGGCCACTGAACAGCACATCTAGCATCTTCTATGTAGGAAACAGTTGACACATCAAAGAACGGATGCAACACAACTACCTATCATGCCTTCCAACACCATCAATAAGAGAAGGCTCTGTCTTCGAGAAGACCACCCGATACTCATAAGTACTGTTTTTAGTGGCTCATAATTACAAAGCAGCATATGGCAGCCAACAACACTCAAGGTAGGTTGCAAAGCTCTCAGGCGGCAGAGTCAAAACATGCAGTGTGCACCACTGTACTGGAGAAAGGAAGCAAACTAGTGAACTTCTTTCAAACAAAAGGTTCATTAATGCCATTAGGTTCATAGTAGGGGAATTTCCCAGAGCATCTGAACACTCAGGGCACAGAGTACTGAACATAAGAACATAAGAACAGCCCCACTGGATCAGGCCATAGGCCCATCTAGTCCAGCTTCTATCTCACAGCGGCCCACCAAATGCCCCAGGGAGCACACCTGATAACAAGAGACCTCATCCTGGTGCCCTCCCTTGCATCTGGCATTCTGACATAACCCATTTCTAAAATCAGGAGGTTGCACACACACATCATGGCTTGTACCCTGTAATGGATTTTTCCTCCAGAAGCTTTTCCAATTCCCTTTTAAAGGCGTCTAGGCTAGACGCCAGCACCACATCCTGTGGCAAGGAGTTCCACAGACCGACCACACGCTGAGTAAAGAAATATTTTCTTTTGTCTGTCCTAACCCGCCCAACACTCAATTTTAGTGGATGTCCCCTGGTTCTGGTATTATGTGAGAATGTAAAGAGCATCTCCCTATCCACTCTGTCCATTCCCTGCATAATTTTGTATGTCTCAATCATGTCCCCCCTCAAGCATCTCTTTTCTAGGCTGAAGAGGCCCAAACGCCGTAGCCTTTCCTCATAAGGAAGGTGCCCCAGCCCCGTAATCATCTTAGTCGCTCTCTTTTGCACCTTTTCCATTTCCACTATGTCTTTTTTGAGATGCGGTGACCAGAACTGGACACAATACTCCAGGTGTGGCCTTACCATAGATTTGTACAACGGCATTATAATACTAGCCGTTTTGTTCTCAATACCCTTCCTAATGATCCCAAGCATAGAATTGGCCTTCTTCACTGCCGCCGCACATTGGGTCGACACTTTCATCGACCTGTCCACCACCACCCCAAGATCTCTCTCCTGATCTGTCACAGACAGCTCAGAACCCATCAGCCTATATCTAAAGTTTTGATTTTTTGCCCCAATGTGCATGACTTTACACTTACTGACATTGAAGCGCATCTGCCATTTTGCTGCCCATTCTGCCAGTCTGGAGAGATCCTTCTGGAGCTCCTCACAATCACTTCTGGTCTTCACCACTCGGAAAAGTTTGGTGTCGTCTACTGCCTTATTCAGAAGCAGTAGGCCACTGAATGCCAGTTTTGGGAAGCCTTTGGATAGTAGCTTCAAGTTCTTCTTGTGGACTTCTAAGCATCTGGTTGGCCACAGTTGGAAACAGGATGCTGGACTTTTGTTCATATCCAGCAGGACTCTTAATCTCTTTCAGGCTGATTATTTTTGCGCCTCGCTCAATGGCCAAGTTGAAAAGTTGTGAGAAATGTCAAGCCTGCTCCATGTAAACTCAGGAGAAACCAGTACAATTTTGGCTTCTGGCAAAATTTCTGCAACTACCAGCTGCACAGACAACAGACCTAAAACAACATTTTGTACAAATGTAAAATTTGCCAATGTTTATTTATTTAGAGTCTCAGTGTATGAATCTGAAAAATCTTAAGATTTTGAAATCTGACTTTGAGGGGTACTTTTAAAGAAAAACAGTCCTGTTGATCAATGTTAAGAGCACAATTAGGGGTGCACTGTTCATGATTTTTTGTTTCATGTATTTGCATTTGCAGATAAGTTCCTGAGAAGTTTAAAAAGAAAAAAGAAAAAGAGTGACCTGTTGCACAAGATATTGGACAACTGAGTCAAATGTAAAAAGATAATAAGAGCCCTGCCTGACATGCGCAGCACAGTACAAACTGTAACTGCAATAACACTCTTGAATAAGAAATTTAAATTTGGAAGGATGATAAGCATTAACCCAGTGGTGACAAACACAAGACCTGCAGGCTGGATGCTGTGGAAGCTCTTTATCTGGTCCTCAGACTCTCCCAGTACCACCTTCAGTTACTGAGCTGTGCTGGGGTGTCACTGCTGAATGGGCAGCCTGAATGATTATGGGGCTCTTCCATACCATTAAAATATGATCAAGATTTGTGTACTTTTTATCTTCTGTCATTTGCAGCTGATGTGTACCTAAGTGAGAAAAAAGTGTTTCTGGTTATGACTAGAAATGGCATAACTGGAGATGACATCACTTCCTGCTTAATGTCAGTACTTCTGGCCCTCAGCAGGCATCATGAATGTTATTTGGCCTGCTGTATGAAATGAGTTTGACACCCCTGCATAAACCCAATGTTGTGCACCAGAGAATGTTAATCAGTAGTTTGACTGGAGAACACTGGTGACACAGTCTCTCCTTACTTGCTGCAGTGGTGGCAGACATCAAGAAACACAGGAGGAGTATAGTATAGTATAGTATAGTATAGTATAGTATAGTATAGAAGTGTAGGTAGCATATATTCACAAAGCAAGTACTGTACTTATAACAAATATCCACTTCTTCTCCATTATCCAGAGATGGACACTGACTCACTCATCATTAAATTTGAACATCGCCTCAAGAAGGGGGTAACATGCTAGCATGTGCATACATCCCCAAAGGGGGAAGCTGCCAAACCCTCTGCTTCAGGTGACCTAAGGGCTTGGGCTGCACCTGCCCACTGCTACTGGAAACAATAGATTGTAAAGAGACAGCTATTGTGGGGAGAAATCTAAAGTGGGTTTACATGCCAGTGGTTGCAATGAAACACTCAAGAGAACCTCCATCTCCCCAGATAGTCTATTGCTAACTTCTTAGAAGACTAGTGTAGTTCAGTGCTAGAGTGCTGAGTTTGGATGTGTGAAACTCCGGTTCAGATTCCTACTCAGCGTTGAGTGAGTACACTCCTGGCATACTGGATGAGCATGGCAAGTCCGTTTAGCCTACACAGATGGGATGACAATGTAGCTAAACACACATCTTAGCTGTCAAGTCAACCAATGCTTTCAAAAGACTGGACTTGATCAGTGAGCAGAAGTCTGACTATAAAAATTGATAAAAGAAGCTTGTCTATTAAGTGTACAGAAAACAGTTGTTCCTTTTTGGGGGCAAAGAAAACGAAACTTTTTTAATGCTTTGGTTGTTTCTGCAGCGTTCTCTTTCAACCATCTTTCATTTTCTTTTCAAATTATTTTCATCCCTCATGATGGTTTTGCCCTACCTTTCTGTTTATAATGCTGTGAACAATCATCAAAACATACCATTTTCCCAAGACTAAATAAACCATCTATTATTTGTAATGTGTATTTCATAAATCATTTTGCAGTCAGTCTCTTGCCTGTTCGTACAGTGCGGTAAGGCACAATTATTTCCATGGTGAATTGATACTAGGAGATGGAGACGTGGTTAGGTTTCCCAGGCGAGATCATGGGTGAGCAGGTGATTAGTTCCACATCTGCAAAAGGACCACCTCATGTGGCCCCATCTGGGCAACCTGTGAGTGGGTTGTTGATAGGTTTAAAGCCAACAAAACAAAATGTAGAGTATTTTGTCTAATGCCAATATAGGTTGAATTTCCAGTCAACAGACCAACAAAACGCAGAGCTGTGGGGTTGAAATAAATAAGAAACAAGACTGCAATAATCATAGGTACTAAAATTCCATCATCATCATCATCATCATCAACAAGAACAACAATTTATACAGTGCATATAAGTGTTCAGATTATTTCACATGCTTTATTTTGTAATTCTCACAGCAGCCCTCTAAGATACATAAGCATCATTATTCCCATAATGCAGCTAGAAAGCTAAAAGATAATGCATGGCTAAGGCCACCTAGTTAATTCATGGCAGAGGCAAGATTTCAACCAAAGAAGTCCTGATTCACAGATCAGTCTTTTTCAGCCCATTCTGATCCCCTGGCAGTCCAGACCATGCAGTGCTGCTGACTGAGCATGTGCTGCAAGTTATTGGGGAAGGCAACCAGATGATCCAGGAGAGGTAAGTAAGCACAGTTTTTAGTTACCTACCTGTGGACTACCTGGCCAGTGGGCCTCCTTGAACCTACACCAGCTCTATTGCTGGCATAAATCTGAAGAAGAGGCAGGAAGGGATAGGGCTACCTATCAGCCCCAGAGAATATAAACATCTCTGCAAGACTGATGAGGAGAACAGTGTCCACCTGGAGGGCAACCAGGCTGCTAAGCTCTGGAAGGCTCAGAAGGTCAGCCCAGTGACAGGAGGAGTGACCCAAGAGACGGATCTTGTGGTGGAGCATAACCTTCTCTCCAGGACAGTTTCTGAAGCCTTGAAGGCAGGGTTGGCCCAGAAGAGTGACTGAGCAGGGGAGGACTGCAGGTGGGTTGACCAGCAGGGAAACCTAGCAGGCCTGTATGGACTTTAATGTACTCCGGGCCCCAGACAGTGAGGTGAACAACCTCAAAGCATGTCTTCACAAATGTGGCCTACCAACTGATTCCAGAAAACTAGCCATGTGTGGTATCCTCACAGCTGTTTGCATCCCACTGCCATCTGGCACCCAAGTCTTCTAGTGTTTGCATTTCCTGACAGGAAGTAAACTAGGAGGCATACTGAACTCCTGGTGGGCTGCCTTCATCTTGATGTGCCATGTTGCACTAGTCTGCACTCAGTAAATGTTACAAATACTTATTGTGTAGTGAAGGATAACTAGAATAGTCTAGTTTTCCCAAAGAAGTCGCCATCTTGAAGGCTACTGTAAAACAGCAAAGAAAAATGAATCAGAACAATTTCCCAAGCTTCTGCTTTCTGAAGACATTGTAAAGGTGTGAATGCTCTTTGAAAGAATGTCAATAAAGGAACACTAAGCAATAGTGATGCTTTTAATTAAATCTCAGCCTCAGTCAACCAGAATGCAAATGAGCACATTATCCTGAGGTTAAGAAACAATAAAGATGTGGTTGGCTCAGAGTCAAGTATCCTTAGACCTTCAATTCTGAACAACATCAACGCATCACTCCTTGTATTAGTCAAACATGGGCAATCCCAATCACACACTAATCGTCATGCCTCTTATGCAAACTATTGAATGGTGTAAGAGGAGCATCTCTCATAGCTAAAAAAGAACTGGTGGAGGGGAAAGCAGGTTGGCATCAGGGGATACATGTCTCACAGTGCACCTCTGTCAATACATAATTCCTTCACTACCAAGGCACAGGCAGGAAACACAATGACAGTACGGGGCAAGCTAAAATGGAGGGAAAGGGTGGAAAGGAAATGAATGAGGGCTTGAGTGCAGGGAGCAAAGAGTGTGAATATGAGTTGGGCAAGGAGAGAAAAGATGTGGAGGGGCAGGCCTGCAGGCAAGCTCACACACACTCTCTTCTACCCCCTGAATATTACGGGGACGATAACTGTTGCTGCATTCCCCCTGCAGAGGGAACAGAAGAGACAGCAGCGGTCCCTGGAGCCAGCTCCCGATACCCTGAAAGTATGGACTGAACCCAGTTTACATGGGCCACGTGGACCTGGACCACACGCACCGCCCCCCCCCCCCGAAGTAGGCTAGGATTTGGCGGCCGTTACTGCTGCTTGATCTGTCCCCTTTCCAGACCTGATCCGCCCTCCTCCTCACCCCCATTGTCATCTTGTTTTGCCTCCCCCCACCTCCCCTGCCAGCCTGCCTTGATACCTACCATGGTCTTTATTCAAATTCAAATTTCCTAACCCCACAGATGATTTTTTCTAAAAGAAAGGAGACAGCAGAAGTTCCTACTCAAGGAACCCCCGTGTCATATCTAGTTTGGCTCTAAATCATCCAACTTTATCTTCAGCCCTTCCAAGGATTCTAAAAGATGACGTTATTTTCAAAGGGTTTTGCCATAATAAAAATTGAATGTGTCTGGCAAGACAGGAACTGGTTAAGATCCAAAGACCATAATATAGCACCCCTCCCCAACAAACTCAAGGCTGGCTAATATCTGAAATCTAACAGGCACAAGGAAAAATCCTTCACAAGTTCAGGCTACTCAGACATCATTTCTGATTGTTCTGCAACACTGCCCCTTTTCCCAGGTCTCCATTACTTTCAATGCTCTCCCTTGACACTTTCCAACCAGTTTGCAGTACCTTTCCCCATTCCCTCTCTCCATGCTCACTTTGGAATTCCTAGGCGCCTCTATACCCACCACAAGCCCCTTCTTGGGGTTTTAAAACAGGGACAGCAGTTGAGGATTCCAACTCTATCTCTACCCAGGTACAAAACACACACACCCCTTTAGTCCTGGCAAGTGGCTGACAAAGTAGAAGAAGGAAAAACAAGTTTCAAAATGCTTGAGAGCCACTGGTACCTCTCAAGACACAGTCCATGCATAAGTGTTAGAGAAATTCATTTCAACAACAAATCTGCAAATCCTGATGATGACAGTCTACCATAATGAAAACTTATGGTTGCTTGCACAAGATATGCAGATCCACAACTCCTCGGCAGGATGAAGTGTTAGCTCACCCAGGACTAAACCAAAGCTAACAAGAAAAAAAAACACAACTCTTTAATCATGATACTACCAGTGACAACAGGCTGCTCAAAGCAGCAGTGGCCGAAGAAGTAAGGATGGGTCCTGTGTGTTTTCAAGACCACACAGTTTCTCCCCTCCAATCTGCTGCATGTACAACGGCATCACAATGAGACACATCCTGCCATTATGACAGATGACAGACCTGTTACAAAGCACTCTGTGCAGAAATGGCACGACAGTATAACGTGATCAAGATGAGCGACTTACCATTCTGTGAAAAGGACAATCAGTCAAGGAAAGTTTAGCAAGTAGAAGGACTTACCTAGGAGAGAAAAAGAAAAAAAAAAGACTCAATAAAACACCACATAGGCACACACGTGCAAAGATTAGAGCATCACTTTGTCTGCAGCATTTTGTTGATATCCTGGTCAGTAAATACTGATCACCTGAAGTTCTGCACATTGCTTTCTTCCCCCACAGTTATTTAATCTCATAAGGATGATAGAAAGTGGCAAAAAGGGTAACGATAAGGATGGCATTCTTTGCACAGTTATGAGAGCTACAGTGACCTTTTGAAATAAAGAGCGGGAAGAAAAAAATCAGGGACCCAGTTGCGTTGCCTTCTGCATGATACAGAGCAACGCTGGGGTAGCTGTGACTTTGTGAGGCAACAATGTGACATGCAGTTTAGGAATACTGCCAGAGTGGTCAGTGGCAAAATGTATAGCTCATGTCACCTTGATCCTTGGGCTGTGCAACTTGGTCATTGAGCCCCCCAGTGTTTTCTCATATATGGTTTGGATGAAGCTGAATATGGCAACCAATTTGTCAGGTCAGGTGCTCTAACAATTTCATTTGTACTATGCTACCAAAAGAAACAGGCTAAGACAGGACTTTTCAAACTGGGGCATCACAACACCCCAGCCTGAGGGCCCTGGCCTCTGTCCCCTTAACGGGTGGGGGCAGCGAGGAGGCAGGGAGGAGGCAGCGACGTGATCCCCAGGATCGTGTAACTCAGGGGGCTGCAGGGGCTTGGCTGGACTTACCAGAGCCTCCTGCAGCCTCCCAGGAGTGCGGGAAGCCCTACGCAAGCATCTACAGGGCTCCCTGAAGCTTAAGAAGTGGAGCGATCATGCTCCACTTACGGTTTTGCGGAGGCAGGGTACGATCGCTCCACTTTTGCTTTCTACACTTCAGGGAGCCCTGCAGATGGGGAGGCTGCAGGAGGCTCCGGTAAGTACAACCAAGCCCCTGCAGCCCCCTGAGTGACGTGATCCTGGAGATCGTGTTGCTGCCTTCCCCCTGCCACCACAAGGGCTTAGAGCAGCTCAAACTCTCCCAGAGAATTTGAAAACTGCTGGGCTAAGACAAAGGCAAGAATATAGTTGAATTTCAAAGGGCAGGGTCCAATGCTGAAGGAAGAAATCCCACAAATCAAAGCAGGGAAGTTCAACCATCAGCTATGAATGCAACAGGATGTGGTCCAGAGGGAAGTTAAGTACAGTGTAATGTCCCAGAATTATGATTCTATATCTTATGCCCCAGATTACTCCAATCTGGGTGGCAGATCTGACTGTGGTTCCCTAAAGGCCTAGCTATGTGGTTCTCAAACTGCCAGGGAGTTTGAGGACTGCAGTAAGTAAGGGGGGCAGTGGGGGCAGGAGGAAGGCAGCGAAGGATCCCCAGGAACGTGTTGCACAGGGGGCTGCAGGGAGCCCTGCAAGACCCTCTGCAGGGCTCCCCAGCCTTCAGAAAGTGAAAGTGGAGTGATGGTGCCCTGTCTCTGCAAAACTGGAAGAGGAGCGTGATCGCTGCGCTTTCACTTTTTAAGCTGCGGGGAGCCCTGTAGACACTTGCGCAGGGCTCCCTGCGCTCCCGACAGGCTGCTGCAGGGACAGGTGAGTAAATGGCAGTCCCTGCAGCCCCCTGTGTGACACAGTCCTGGTTGGGGTGTCCCAACGCCCCAGTTTGAAAAGCCCTGGCCTAGCTGATAGGAAACCAGATAGATCTGCTTCTAACTTGAATCAGGTTTGGTTCAAGTCCTGATATACAGATACAGGATTCAGCTCAGTAGTGCAGAACATTGGGCTCGATTCAATGCTGCCATAACTCATGTGTGTGACACTTGCCACTGGCTCAGCATTGCATCAGCTCAGCACCCTTCCACACTGAGTTAGTGCTGTCTGGAGGCTCATCTCACACTCGCTCCTTGCTCTGGGTGGGAGAGAGGTGTGTAGGGATGGTGAGAGGTTTTCTGGGTCAGAAAGAGGGTGGGGGGAAGGTGGGGTGGGGTGACGGGGCAGGTTGAGGGGGCAGGGCGGAAGCAGGCGAGACTGGTGGAACTCTGGTCTGCCAGATTCAGAACTCTACTTCAGGCCTCCAACTGCACAGATTTAAATAGCTGGCTCAAACTTGAGTGGCCCCATTGTGGGGCCTTCTCCCTTACCTGGGGGAAGGGGACAAATGTCCCCTTCTCCTGAGGAGCTGCCAGTGGCTGCCCGTTGACCTCTGGATGCTGTGGCAGCCCTTTTGGCGCCACTGCTCCTCAGGGCACCAGGTAGCTCAGGATTGGGCCACTTGTACTGAATTTTATTTGGGGAATGGTGAAGCTCCCCTGGTCTAGGGGCTCTAAAAGGCAATGCAGCTGCAGCAGAAGCAAAAATCAACTTGTCCGATCATAAGTGCAGAAGGCACAGAAATTATTCTTCTTGGGGCTGCTTTAGCAGCAGAATGGTTGAATGAATAAGAACTTTGCTCCATTTCTGCAAAGACATGAAGCAGCAAAGACATGTCATAGGTATTAAACCTGCTCATGAGTCTACGAACCCAATGCTATGGGTTCCTTCTGCTGAAGGAACTAGAGTTTCATCAGCAAAAGGCCCTCTCCTTTGGTGCTGCAGAGGCAGTGCTGGTGTGTGCAAAGCAGCTCCAGTGCAGCTGGCTGGAGACCATGCACATGCAACACTGCAGCACCCAGCCACTACCACTTTAGCAGCGGAGGTGGGCAGTGGGAGTAATGAGGCATTTCAGGGGAGGAACTGGAGGCGTGTCAGGGAATGTGGGGGTGGATCTGGCAACAGTCACACACACCTGATCTTATCTCCCATTTCTACCTGCCCTGTCCCCTGGTTCTCCTTAGACATGTACCAGCTATATAGTTGGTGGAAGACTGAGGAGACCCATAGGTTATCAGGGATCCTTCACAGAGGTAAGGGAAAAATATTGTGGGATCACCTTCCCACAATAGCATGCAACAAGCACCTCCATGGTGCAGCTGCCTGCTTCAGCATGGTGGGGGAAAGGATTGGAAAATAGGATTGGCACAACTAATGTTTCCTGTTGTCTCAGTGGTCACTAGCCCCCACTGTCCCACTTCATCTGCCAAGTCTTGCCACTGCATCTTCTGCTGTTCATATACACATGGCCCAAAGGCCATCAAGACCAGTTCCATGCACTGAGGCAAAATCTGTTATAGCAAATCATTAAAAAGAAAGCTAGCCTCTATAAAGTTTATCCCATTTCTTTAAAAAGAGAACTGACGACAGAATAAGATTTCACCATTTCCCTTGGCAATTTTGCTCCACTGGCCATCTGTTTTTGAGTCCGGATTTTCTTCTTAATGCTAACCCTAAATCAAGCTTCCTATACTTTAAACCACCTGCCTCGTGTCCTACTCTTGGGCACAAGGGAGAACTATTATTATCCATCTTCTTTATGGCTTCTAAATATTTGAAGACTGTTATTGCAGCTGTCTATAATCCTATTTTTTTCTACACAAACATACCCAGAGTTTTCAATCATTGCTTCAGTTCTGAATCTTCCATCATGTATATGCCAGTCTTCCTCTATTTTAACTATATCTGTCATGGTAGACTCTAGGGCTTGAACCAGAAGCCTCAGGGTCTGAGTCTGAGACTAGCCTAGTGAGCTAGACTTTGCCCAGGTTTCAGAACCCTCTTTAGATGCAGAAAGCATTAGGGATATGCAACATCATTAACACTTGAAACTTTTAGGCAGTACTAGGTCTCTGGATTGGCTGAGCTTGGCAGAAATTCTGCAATCTTGGCCCTCTGACCTTGTCTAGTCAATGGAGCAAAACCTTCAGTCTTATGAACCCTAGATTCAAGCCTAAGCCACTGTCCTAAGGAACCTTGACCTGGATAAGACAGTGACAACCTTCATATCTTCGTCTGGAATAAATTTTTTAAAATATATTTCTTAAATTCTGTAAACCCTAAAGGGTCATTTTACACTAGCGAATATTATGTATGATGTTTGTATATGTTATGTCCTACCCCTTGCTGTGAGAACCAGACCAGACACTGAAGAAAGAGGAGGATCCCATCACCAATCCTAGCAACTATGAGACCAAAGGGAATCCAAAGACACTGCAACTTCCCCTCTACCCCCAGATTGCAACTTACACAGGTGCCCCATTCTGGACATGCAGATTTCAGGCACTTAAGTGTACCCTAACAGGTCTCCTGCTAGCTGCATAATCAGCCTCAGGAACAAAAGTGGTGGAAAATCTGAGCAGAGTCTCAGACAAAATGGTGTGATGCCCACTTGGCAGTATGAGACTTCCCATCCCTGAGTCTTATTTATGAGGGGAGGAGGTCAAAACCGTCATGTGTTCCAGATCAGAACACCATGTGTTCCCCATTAATGCTCTTGGAAAAAAGTAAGACAGCAGTGTCAACTATAAAGCTGTTCAGTCAGTGCCTGGAAATAGCAGGTGTGACCCCTCATCTAGATCAGCACTTAATTCCAAGTGAATTTACTGATCTAGAGGTTATGATTTGCCTAAGACCATCTCATAGTCTTTACTGATAAATGGGAATGTGCATCCCCCTAATCCAAGCAGCCTATACATTGCACTGGCCCTCTATTCAAGCAATAATAGCCTTGCTTGATAGTATTCTGTAGTTCTGATGTTGTTCATACAGTCCACAAAAGTGTCTGGCTCTTTTTCAACAGAATCGTTTGCTTTTATTCAAAGTATGCTCTACTACAATCCTTAGTACAGACTGTGACCCAAGCAGTAATCCTTCGTTTTGCCTAGGGACCACACACCTTTTTAAAGATAGTTTTAAGTAATTCAATCAGGAAACCGCCATGTAACATAAGTGATTCATCAAACAGCATGGATAATGAACAGTGAATATTCAGAGAAGCTAGATTTCAGTCCATTGTTCCAACAGTAACATTTGTTCCCACAAATGATTCATCTAACAATTGAGAACAATGAACAAATTAGTAAAAATCATGATCTGTTCACTGATAATTTGCCTAGTGAAAAAAAGAGGAGGGGGGAATCATCCAATACATTCCCCACCACAAATACATCATTTAGCCCTAGTTTGGGAAGACACTGGGCTGGAGAGATAAGGACTGCCAGAAAGAAAGGGAGATTATCTCAGTAGAATATAATCATAGAAGAGACTTTCATAGGAGACTTTTCTTAGGCTAAATTCTGCTGCCACTTAGATTATGTGCAGTTCTACAGACTTTTATCAAGAATATGGCCCTCCATCTTATAATATTCAATGTTTAGCCACTTGAAACTGGGAAGAACTTAACAAAAATAAGGGAGAACATGCATTTTTCCCCAGCAAGGGGGAAAAAAGACACCTAGAAGTATCCAACCTTTCCCTTTGTCCCTATTAGTAATAAATCTTGCAAACTTTTCTGACTTCGCTCAAAATTCCTAGTGAAGTTTGGCTGCTCAAATTTCTTCAAATATTATTTTAAATGAAATTTGGTGGTCACTCTGACACCCTCCCCCCAGTTTTGTCCTTCCACTATGCTAACCGATCTGTTAAACCTCTCTCTCTCTCTCTCTCTCTCTCTCTCCCACCCCCCATTCCCACACAGCTACATGATATCCAGCCACTGTCTTAAGAACATGCAAGAGTATGGAATCTGAACAAAAGCTAATCCAGCTCTATGAAGAAGATTATTCAAAAGGTTAATTACTGACAGCAACCAGGCTGACATGGCCAGGGCAGGAAGAAAGTGGGAATTTGGAAGAGAACTATTTTCCATTAATGCTGTCTTTGCAAATCTTTAATGCCTATTACTTTTTCTGACCAAGCAAGAGGGCCATTTTGTCACTTTTACATTTGATCAATTCTCAGTTTTGTTCCTATGACATTACAAGTAAAATGCTACACTTAGGAGGCCACTTCAAAATGAGCAACTGCAGACTTGCCATTCAACCATCCAGTTTCTCCATTCTGAACTAGTTCTCCTTGCTCCAGCCAGTCATAGTCTGAGATTATATTGTGTGTGTCTTATAGCATGCAAAAAGGTGTGTGTGTGGTGGATGGACTTTCTGCCTGTAGCACTTGGGGTCCCACAGTGGCACAGTTGGAAACCCTTCTAGTCTTTATTGTTTCATGGGGCTTATATGCATAAAAAGGTATTTATTTCTCTAATTGCTGAGAATTAAACTGCCCAGAGATTTTTAAAAAGAAAATACAAAGGCTTTTCTAATTTAAGGCCATTTTCTGGGGCCATTAACATGCATGAAAACACAACTGGAGCTTGATGTGAGAATTCAGAATGTTTTATAAGAATTATAGGGTCTAGTATTGAATAATAATACCAATAATAATATTAATAATTATTATTAAATCAACAAGAAACAATTGGAAAAGATTACAAAATACAAAGACCTGAGAATTGAAATAGAGTGCCTTTGGGGAAACCACCTTTATTGTTATTGGTGCACTAGACGCAATCCCAAAGGTCCTTATGAAATAACTGCCCAGTATATGCATTGACAAGATAACAGTTGAACAATCACAATGAACTGCACTGCTAGGAGCATCGAACATTATAGGGCAATATCTCACCAGTTCTTAAATTTTTGGATAGAGTTTGAACTAGGTATGATCCTCAAGTACTGGGTTTGATTTTATTTCCTTCCAGACTGCAGGTGATCTATACATTCCCCTGCTTCCCAGCCCAATTTACTACACTGGGAGGCATAGAAAACTCCAACTTCCATGCACCTGAACAGAAAATGACAATTCTGAGCATGTTTAGGACCATCTAGCCTTAAGAATAGGGTGCAGAAAGTCATTTGGTCTGAGTGACCTCTTCCTGTTGTTCATGCCTCCCTCTTAGCAATTTTGCTGGGGAGGGAATGGAAGGACACAGGATAGCTCCTTGATCTTTGGTTTTGCCAAGCTTTCCAAAACAATGTTGAGAATGACTTGATTTTTTCCCAATAATTCTCCAAATTAATTATGAGGTGAGCCGGAAAGAATTAACCCATTGCTAATTTAAACCAAAGATTACTGACAGAGTTTATATGCAGTATCAATTAACCAGATTACAGGATAAATCCCCCCCGCTCTCTCTAACTACAGACTCCAGCCTTTCAGTGCCTGAACTCTGACAGTGACATCAGTAGTTAGAGAAAAATAAATGTGAAGAGAAGCCCAGTATTTGAGCTGACACTGACCCTCAGTTACAGCTAATCAGATCTTTTCCACTTCATGTTCCTGGCAGGCCTTGCTGGATTTAAGAACCGTCTCCCACTGTGAAAATGGAAAACTCCATTTTCACAGCCCGTTAGGGTGGCGTATAATCACTTTTTGTTATATTTATATCTGAAGTATTTCAAGTCAGAATCTCAGAAGAGAAAAGCTCTATATCCCAGCAGTGATCCCCCAGAGTCCTGAAAATCAGACCCGGAAACCGAATCATATTTAAAATTGCACTACTGAAGAGTAAGCACTTGTGTTAGTGATAGCCATCCAGCCTAGCTTACAAATATTAGAAACACATCCATTCCAGTAATACAATATCTCAACTGACACTAAAAACTTGAGTTGATGGATGGTGCTTTAAATCTGGAAGAGGCTACTTTGATAAAACAAATTTATAATGGTTCGCACTGATGCCCAGGAGAGATGCCTGAAGTCTTAATCAAAGAAGGCAATGGGATTGCTGCCAGAGCGTTGCCCTCTTCTTCTGACAGTTCACCCTATACTTCCCATTTGTACCATATAATAGTTGTAAGGTTCCCCTTTCTGGGGAAGGTTTTGCCTCCATATACCAAAATATCATATAAATTGGGAAAGGTAGTGTGATGGGATGTGATAGACGGTTTGGCACAATGAGAGGATGCGGGGACAAAGGAGCGAATAAGCAGCGCATCCTGGGGCATTCCGTGTACAAATGCTTTTATGCGAATGCCCGAAGTCTACGAGCAAAGGTGGGAGAACTGGAATGTCTGGTGACAAGGGAAAATATTGACATAGTGGGCATAACGGAAACCTGGTGGAATGCGGAGAATCAGTGGGATACCGCAATCCCGGGCTATAAACTCTACAGGAGGGACAGGCAGGGGCGTGTTGGAGGTGGGGTGGCCCTTTATGTTAAGGAAGGGATAGAATCCAGCAAAGTAGAGATTGAAGGTGGGTCCGACTCCACCGTAAAATCTCTGTGGGTTAAATTACCAGGCTTGTGCAGCAATGTAATACTGGGGGTGTGCTATCGTCCTTCAGACCAGAAATCGGATGGGGACCTTGAAATGAGGAAACAGATCAGGGAGGTGACAAGGAGGGACAGGGTTGTAATCATGGGGGACTTCAATTATCCTCATATTGACTGGGTCAATTTGTGTTCTGGTCACGATAAGGAAACCGGATTTCTTGATGTGCTAAATGATTGTGGCTTAGATCAGCTAGTCATGGAGCCCACCAGAGGACAGGTGACTCTGGATTTAATATTGTGCGGTACGCAGGACCTGGTTAGAGATGTAAACGTTACTGAGCCATTAGGGAACAGTGATCATGCTGTGATCCGTTTTGACGTGCACGTTGGGGGAAGAATACCAGGCAAATCTCTAACAAAAACCCTTGACTTCTGACGGGCGGACTTCCCTCAAATGAGGAGGCTGGTTAGAAGGAGGTTGAAAGGGAGGGTAAAAAGAGTCCAATCTCTCCAGAGTGCATGGAGGCTGCTTAAAACAACAGTAATAGAGGCCCAGCAGAGGTGTATACCGCAAAGAAAGAAGGCTTCCACTAAATCCAGGAGGGTGCCCGCATGGCTAACCAGCCAAGTTAGAGAGGCTGTGAAGGGCAAGGAAGCTTCCTTCCGTAAATGGAAGTCTTGCCCTAATGAGGAGAATAAAAAGGAACATAAACTGTGGCAAAAGAAATGTAAGAAGGTGATACTGGAGGCCAAGCGAGACTATGAGGAACGCATGGCCAGCAACATTAAGGGGAATAATAAAAGCTTCTTCAAATATGTTCGAAGCAGGGGGCGGAGCTAACTTTCAGCGAAGTTGCAGTGAACTTTGGGGGTTCCCGAAGAGACTGCGAAATAGATATGTTTTCATGTGCCTAAACAACTAAGGCACGCTTCGGTGCCAGGAAGACAGTACGAAGAGCTGAGAGCTTGAACGGGGGGTCCTTAGAAACAGGCAATTTCAAGGATTTCTCTCTGTTTTGCTCTGTGCTGAAGTATATCTATCTCGGGCGACATCTTTGAGAAGCTCGGAGAGCTGAAAACCCGTCCTCCCATGGCCTAGATACAACAACATTGCAGCGAAAAAAGCTATTAAGAGTGAGTGAACTCGGCTCGTTATAAAGTTTTACTGAGAACTGTAAGTAAGAAGTCTGGAGGAGGAGGAGATAATTCAAGATTATTCACGCTGGCCATTAGCCACCCCGGGGGGGAATAGGTGAATTGGTATTTCCCCTGCTGGAGTAAGTACAAGATTATATTTTTTTTAATGGTATGTACCGAAGAGAAATAAATAAGTAATCTTCAACGAAGGAAATAGTCTACCTTCATTTTCCCAGCAAAAAGCCTTTATTTAAGCCTGGACACTGCTGGTTTTGGTTTCTCAGCAAGAGGATTGAATTTTTTTTTTCTTTTGGTCATTTAAAGGCATACTAACCTAATTTGACTGTGGATTTGATTGACTTTTTTTGGATATAAAAATTTGGAAAGTAGCCCTGGATACAAAATTAGAAAGTAGCCCTGCAGGAAGTGGCTCGAGTTGGTGTTGATAAAAATGGCTTTTGAAAATCTAAAAGATGATCATGAAAGCCAGGCTGTGTTGGTGGACTTTCTGATGGATTTTAGAAGAGAAATGGAGCAACAAGTCAGAGAACTCTCTGAACAAATTGGGCAAATAAGCTCCTCCCTTGTAAACTCGCGGGAACAGATTATAAACAATAGAGAAGAAAAAAGAATGGATCAGATGTCAGGTGAAGTTAAAGAAGTGGAGTATTTTGAAATGGGACACGAGATGGAAGAAGCAATTTTTATAATAACTGGGAATCTTAAGGAAGAAAAAAGACGAAATGTTCAGAGAGTAAGCTGTCTCAAGAAGAGGAAGAATTTATGGATTGAATTCAAGAATAACAGAATGAAAAAGAAGAAAGAAAAACAGAGGAGGGGACTTAAGAAGAAAAAGAAGAAAAAGAAGAAGTGGAAGAACCAGTAGGAGGACTAAGAGGGAACACCAATAAGAGAGTACAAAGTAAACAATAAGAAGGGCGAAATGGTTGAATAATAAATAGAATTTTTTTTTTAAACATATTAAATTAAAATAGATGTAAATGAAAATTTGAAATATAAATATTGTGGAAATTAAGTGATATTAAGATAAATATTTTATTAATTAGATTAAACTAAAGTGGATGAAAAGGGAATTTGGAATATAAGTATTGTGAAAATTAAAGTGGTAAATATATGAAATAAATTAGATGGAATTGCAATTTTGGAATATAAGTATTGTGTAAAATATAGTGGTATTAAGACAAATAAAAGGGTTATTTTATAAAAAAGAAGGTAAATAAAATAAATTATAGATGTCAATTTATTTTGGAGAAAATATTAAACCTGTATTTTGGGTTAATAAATATGTGGTGGATAAGCGAAGTATAATATTATTGTAATTGGAGATATTTGTTTTTAGATGTGATATTAGAAATTAAGAATCAGATAAGAGATTGTATTTTAGATGTTAGTTTAGTGGTAAGAGTCTATAAGTAAAAATTTGAAGCCTTTTTTGATTGGATAGTTATGGAAAATGATGTATAACATGTTATAAGAGATATTGAAGGAGGTAATACCATGGTAATCGGAGACTTCTTTTTTAGATGTCATATTAGAAATTAAGAATCAGATAAGAAAGATTTTATTTTAGAGACTAGTTTAGTGGTAAGAAGAGTGTATAAGTAAAAGTTTGAAGTGTTTTTTTTTATGATGGGATAGATAAGATTAGAGGAAAAATATGGAATGTTAAAGTATTAACCAGTTGGGTTAAAGAATATGATAATTTTTGTATTGATTATTAATTTCGTTTGGATTAATGTTTGTTGTAATCGATGGCCACCACCCTCGTGTGTAACCTATGTAGTCCTAGCCCTAAGTCTATCCAATTTTCCTTACCTGTATCTGTAATAAATAAATAAAGCATTATATATATATAAAAAAAACACAAATATGTTAGAAGCAGGAAACCCGCCAGAGAAGCGGTTGGCCCTCTGGATGGTGAGGGAGGGAAAGGGGAGATAAAAGGAGACTTAGAGATGGCAGAGAAATTAAATGAGTTCTTTGCATCTGTCTTCACGGCAGAAGACCTCGGGCAGATACCACTGCCCGAACGGCCCCTCCTGACTGAGGAGTTAAGTCAGATAGAGGTTAAAAGAGAAGATGTTTCAGACCTCATTGATAAATTAAAGATCAATAAGTCACCGGGCCCTGATGGCATCCACCCAAGAGTTATTAAGGAATTGAAGAATGAAGTTGCAGACCTCTTGACAGAGGTATGCAACTTGTCCCTCAAAACAGCCATGGTGCCAGAAGATTGGAGGATAGCAAATGTCACGCCTATTTTTAAAAAGGGAAAGAAGGGGGACCCGGGAAACTATAGGCCGGTCAGCCTAACATCCATACCGGGTAAGATGGTGGAATGCCTCATCAAAGATAGGATCTCAAAACACATAGACGAACAGGCATTGCTGAGGGAGAGTCAGCATGGCTTCTGTAAGGGTAAGTCTTGCCTCACGAACCTTATAGAATTCTTTGAAAAGGTCAACAGGCATGTGGATGCGGGAGAACCCGTGGACATTATATATCTGGACTTTCAGAAGGCGTTTGACACAGTCCCTCACCAAAGGCTACTGAAAAAACTCCACAGTCAGGGAATTAGAGGACAGGTCCTCTCCTGGATTGAGAACTGGTTGGAGGCCAGGAAGCAGAGAGTGGGTGTCAATGGGCAATTTTCACAATGGAGAGAGGTGAAAAGTGGTGTGCCCCAAGGATCTGTCCTGGGACCGGTGTTTTTCAACCTCTTCATAAATGACCTGGAGACAGGGTTGAGCAGTGAAGTGGCTAAGTTTGCAGATGACACCAAACTTTTCTGAGTGGTGAAGACCACAAGTGATTGTGAGGAGCTCCAGAAGGAGCTCCAGCTCTCCAAACTGGCAGAATGGGCAGCAAAATGGCAGATGCGCTTCAATGTCAGTAAGTGTAAAGTCATGCACATTGGGGCAAAAAATCAAAACTTTAGATATAGGCTGATGGGTTCTGAGCTGTCTGTGACAGATCAGGAGAGAGATCTTGGGGTGGTGGTGGACAGGTCGATGAAAGTGTCGACCCAATGTGCGGCGGCAGTGAAGAAGGCCAATTCTATGCTTGGGATCATTAGGAAGGGTATTGAGAACAAAACGGCTAGTATTATAATGCCGTTGTACAAATCGATGGTAAGGCCACACCTGGAGTATTGTGTCCAGTTCTGGTCGCCGCATCTCAAAAAAGACATAGTGGAAATGGAAAAGGTGCAAAAGAGAGCGACTAAGATGATTATGGGGCTGGGGCACCTTCCTTATGAGGAAAGGCTACGGCGTTTGGGGCTCTTCAGCCTAGAAAAGAGACGCTTGAGGGGGGACATGATTGAGACATACAAAATTATGCTGGGGATGGACAGAGTGGATAGGGAGATGCTGTTTACACTCTCACATAACACCAGAACCAGGGGACATCCACTAAAATTGAGTGTTGGGCGGGTTAGGACAGACAAAAGAAAATATTTCTTTACTCAGCGTGTGGTCGGTCTGTGGAACTCCTTGCCACAGGATGTGGTGATGGCTTCTAGCCTAGACGCCTTTAAAAGGGAATTGGACAAGTTTCTGGAGGAAAAATCCATTATGGGGTACAAGCCATGATGTGTATGCGCAACCTCCTGATTTTAGAAATGGGTTATGTCAGAATGCCAGATGCAAGGGAGGGCACCAGGATGAGGTCTCTTGTTATCTGGTGTGCTCCCTGGGGCATTTGGTGGGCCGCTGTGAGATACAGGAAGCTGGACTAGATGGGCCTATGGCCTGATCCAGTGGGGCTGTTCTTATGTTCTTATGTTCTTATCATAGGGGCTCCTCGGACTTGTGCCACCTCAGGAGGTAACGTAGCAGCTCCACAATGCTTGGGGAATGGGGTTGGGATCCAGCATAACAGCTGGATCCCAGCCCTACCTCCCACTCCCCGCCTGCCACCTAGAACGCCCTCGGCCCACCCTCCCCCCACCCCGGAACACCTCCCTTCTGCCTCCTTCCTGCCCTCCGCAGACCCCTGTGTCGGTCAAGCATGGCTGATGTAACCCTCCCTTCCCAGGTCAGCAGGGAGGCTGGATGCAGCCTCTGTGGGCTGCTGCATATCCCTTAGCCGGCTCAGCCGACTCCTGAGGAGGCACAAATGTGCTTTACGGGACTTGCGCCCTTAGAGTCATAACTGCATCAGGAGATTAGCACTGAATCAAGCTGGGACTTTCGGATTGCACTGTACATCATGTCTTCAAATTGGACAGCACGGCCAGTGAACATATCTATTTTTCACTGTACTTTAAAATTCTGGACTTGCAACTGACAGCCTAGGAACAGATATACCAGTTTTTATCTTCTTTTCCAGTACGCGCAAAGAATTATCTTCCCATTCCTGCTGACGGCTGTTTCCCACCAGAGATGGGGTTTATTTCCACTTCACATACTTCTACCATGTTTATAATCATTTCAGCATGGGGTAGCCAGGGGAAAATCAGGGTCTCCTAGCATACTGAATACTCCATGACCAGCTTTCTCTGCTGCTCCTCCACTTCCTCACACCTCAAGGATTCAAAAGGAAGATGAAAATGAAATGGAAGAGGAAGTGGAGAGGAGAGGGGTGGATCTTTTTCTGCTCTATTTGCGTCTTCTGTTTTAAATCCAGGGCATGGGAGGAGGAGGAAAAGTGGAGTTGGGTGGGCAGACAAAAGTGGACGTTTTGCTTCAATTTACTATCTGGGATGACTACCTCAGTTGGTCTCGTGAACAGATCCGCCCTGGTGGTAGGTGTGGGAGAAAATGCTGCTTCTGTTGAACCCCAAGTCTTCAATAACTTTTAAACAATCCTGTATGAGCAGCCAGTATTGTTCTCCCCTCATTACAGATGGTAGGCAAGAAACAGTGACTGGTCTAAGGCTTTCCAGTACAATTATGGCTGATCTGAGCTTTGAAATGGGATTAACTCATTCCTGGTTGACACTACTAACCACTTCGGTTCCTCGGCTTTTGTATCATCATTCCCAGCATCTCACGAGCCTGGTGCTTACAAAGCAAGGCAGAACAGATCCCCCCCCCTCACCAGCCTGCTCCACCATTGCATCACCAGCATTCCGCTGTTAACTCCATTTCTTCACCCCCAGTTCCCAATGCGGTTCCCTAGTACACTCCTCTGATTTATCCTCTTTTGATAAATGACTCGATTAAACTGGATTCCTCTGTCTCTGCTAGAGATATCAAATTAAAAACGGTCTGTCTTTAATCATGCCAGGCTTCATAGTCATCTCCCAGGCTCCATTTATCAATAATTAATATATAAAAGGCGACTGAAATCCATTTCAATTTCAAAGACCCAAATGTTACGTTTTTTAATAATAAAACCATGCCATCATTACTCCTACGAGCAGACAGACAAACTCACTCATGTTACACGCGCAGGGAATAAAGTGAGTCTCGCTGTGAGTAACAGCCACCAGGGTGCAATTGCACCTTGAGATTCAAAGTCATATGGCAAGAGTTTTCTAGTGAGCACTGAGTCTCATAATTTTTCTGTTGGAACTCTCCCAAATGGGACAATCAAAGGGGAAATGAACAGTTCAAGGGAATTAAATTCTCCCCTGTTCCCACGAATTACCTTATTCACGGCCCATGCCAAACAAGCCTCTGAGTTCCTAATTATTATGGTGAAGCAAGCATTACTCAAGCATCATCTCTGTAATCTTTCATTGTCTTGAGATATGATCTCCTTGACAAGGTATACATCCAAACAATTTCATATTCTGCAATTCATTGAATTATTTGCCCAGCTCTTAAGGTTCTGGTCACAAATAAACTAAACAGCACTAAAATCTCACTAGATAGATAATACACTGTGCTATGCTTATCAGATTTTAATTTTTTTAATGGCATTTCCAAATTCTGAATGATGTTACATAGAATTTAATATTGTGCTTGGACTAAGTGAAAGAATATTTTATCCTATTTTTCATTCAAGATGCTAATGTTCAGGAATTTTTGGATTCAAACAACTGAGTTTAAATTCAAATAACGGTGTCTTAAAAATCTCAGTTATGAGACTTTTATGTCTTTGTACTTATTATCTTTTAAAATGTTCGTTATTGTCTTTTTCTGTTTTATATTATTCTATTTTTCTCTTGTTCTGATTTTAAAAGGCAGCTTACCAAATCGTAATACTTTTGCTGATAAATTTAATTATATGGGATATACAATTTTCAACATGAATGCAAAGAAGAGCAGAACTCCAGTGCTTTGAACTGGAACTGTTACGTGAACAAAATCTTAGTTGACTGATCATATGAGTTTTAATTGATTAATCAATTATACAATCTTAAGCAAGTCTCATTGAACTCTGCAGGACTTACCAAACAATGGTAGGATTTTGTTGAGAATCTACATACATTTGCATGTGAGTAAAACAGCAGTTCAAAAGGGAAAAAAAACACCACAGTCTTTCTTTGTGGGGTGATGCACAGATGTGTCACAGCAGGGACCATCTCAGAAGAACCATGCCTTCTTGTGTATGAGAGAGAAGGAGAAATATGTGCCATCTAAGAAAGTGCCTGCTACCCATGAATATGTAAGTACTTACATCAAAAATAATTAATATAACCTTTTTTCCTCAAAAAAGAGTCTGTTGATTAATCGAGAGCACCTTTTGAATACCTCAAAAGATTTTAAATAATCAACAATGTTGCAGCCCTCCTTTTAATAAATGTGTGAAATATGGAATTTCAGAGGGTGCCATTCTCACTGTTGCCCCCTCCCCCCCCAAAAAACCCCTCTATTTTACTCCAATACAAGAGGTGACAGGTGTTCTGTTCTTTCAGGGTTGGCCCATCCATGAGGGCAACCAAATTGCCCCCACTGCTCCTCCTCCTCCTCCTTCACTCCTTGGATTGGAAAAGGAAGAGGGGGGACAGAGAGGAAGAGGATGTTTGGTGGGGAAGGAGAAAGCTGAGCGAAAACATTGGAGAGGTGGAGGAGCAGGCATGTCATTGGGTAAGGGACAGCATTTGACATGCCACCACAGGTGTCAGATGGTCTTGGGTTGGCCTGGGCCTTCCTTTGTATCTGGTCACTTTAACTGAGTAAATTGCATAGTAACTGCTATGCAATTATTGTAGCAACACAGCACACATCCTATCCCAGACATTTCGCTACATATATTTTTCTCCATGAGGAACACTGCAAAAAATGAACCAGGCACTGTTGGTCTCTCTCATTTACCAGGAAGCTGCACACAATCATGGCTCCATGCTGTGATTTCTTAATGTGATTACTGTATCCATTTCAGAAAAAAACAGTATACCAGCATAGTACACTCTCACTGTGAGTGTACTTGTGAAATGGCTCTCAGAAAAATTGCAAGGCAGAGTCACGTATATACAGGTACACCCCCCGCCCCCGCTTTCTGACGGTTCATATTTTGACGATTCGCTCTTTCAACACATTTCAATTATAACTGGAAATCATTCATTCAATGCATACTCTGCTGTTTCAACCTCTCTCTGCTGTACTAAAGACTAAAATTGCCCTCCCCCAAATTGATTTGCATATGATATGGTGATTCAAACTTTTTTGGTATGAGTGTGTGTGTGAGAGAGAGGGGGTATACTTTAGCTTCAGGGCTATTCCCATTCCCAAAGGCGTAAATGAGAATGCACTTGCAGAAATCTTTGTGTGGCAGCAGGAATTTGCAATATTAAAAAAGGCATTTGCAATTTGCTAGCTAAAAAAGCATTAGAAGCAACATTTGTAAACTAAAAAAGACTGGGTTCCACTTTTAACCACTGCTAAGGTCCCTAACCTGTCAAATGAGCAGGGGATACCTGTAAATGTGCATAACAAAACCAGCAACTTTGTTAACAGCTCAGTCCTCCCCTCTTCTCCACTACAGTCTGCAGGCGTGCCAAAACAGGCAGCAGCGTATGCTATGGTGTATGTGGGGGTGATTGGGAGGCTTGAAAGAATGTGTTCCCTCAGCCCTCCATAGGCCCCTAGATCACCTATGAGTCTCCTTGGACCTGTATTAGCTATTTAGATGGCACAAGACTGAAGAAAGAAAGGGGGCATGTTAGTAAGCTCCAGAGGGGTTCGCAACTCGGTGCACATTGCTTGGTCTAGTATTAACCCCTCCCATCTCTGACATGCTTCCCGCCATCCCCCTGGTCAGCCCAGCAACACCCTCCGTCACCCAAGAAATGCCCCCCCCCCTGGCAGCTCCCTTAGCTGCTGCAGTGTACAGGGTGCCACTCACTGTCTCAGAAGGTGACCCAGAATCACGAAGCATCAGAATGGTGTCTGTGATCTATTTCCACATATCAACTGTCCATTGAGTTCACAGAAACTTGCAATTCATATTGCAAGAGCCAAAATGCACATAATTTTGAACATGCAATTGGCTCTGGCATTCTTACTTTCCACCTTGTAAACAGAAAGTGCCTGGAGCGGATCCAGAAGGACTGTGGCAGAGTTAGGGGGCTTTAAATCTACTCCATTCTTGACCATCATACTTATATTAGCCTGTCTGCACTGAACTGGTAAAAAGCTCTAATGGAATTGGCTCTTATGAGCCCTCTTTTCCCAGGGAAATAGCATGCTCAGAGGGAGGTATCCCAAATAAGGATCCCCAGTAATTTTATTTTGAAAGGGCTATGTACAACAATCAATTCTCAACACCATGATAAAGCTCCCACAAAGAGTTTTTAGGGCAAACTAATGAGCATTAAATCATTTTCAAACTAGCTTTAAATTATAGCATAAACTTGTCCATTGATCCCACTCAAGGAACTGCCTCTGGAATTGGGAAACAAACACAAATCATGGGCTAATTAGCAAGCCACAGCATCAGGAACAATGCTGGAATTGTTCATTGGATTCTGAGTCAATCAACTGTTATCCTCAAACCAGTGTCTTCTATTTCTCAAAGCAGGATGCTCCCTGAGTTAGCTGAAAGGGTTAAACCTGCAATCTGCCTCAAATTGAATTTATTTATTTATTTATTTATATCCCGCCTTTCTCCCCAAAGGGACCCAAGGCGGCTTACAACAATCATTATTAAGAATACAAAAAACAACACAATTAAAAACACAGCTAAAAACTGTGCTAAGTACTGAGGACAGCATAGCCCGAGAAGTCACACATACTGGAAAGTACCCAGTATGAGACCTTGAAGATCTTGAGGTCTTGAGGCCCCAGAGATCTTTCTAGTTGGACCCATGGGGTGCCTCCCTCAACCAGATGGTGCTTGAAAATTGGCATCATTACCTCATGATACAAAAAGTTGGGTTTTGGACTCCAAGTGGCAGTTCCTTTCTCCAAGCATGATTGATGGTGTATCCCCAATGCTCCTTAGCGATGGGGTAGGTCAAACACGTTTGTTTTCCCTTGTTGGTGAAGTTTTCATTATAGGCCTAGGTCCACTAATATTGTCGTGCCCCATCATCCACAGATAGCCTGAAAAAACGCTTAAAAAGAACAGCTCTGTCCCAAGTGGCAGTGGCATACCTATGGTGTTTACACTTCCACGGGTGCTAGTGCTCCCAGGCAGCATGGTTGGAAGGGTTGCCCATGCCCACTGCTTCCCTGTCCTGACGCAATCTGAGGGCCAAAGAAGCTGTGCACTGCTTCCCTGACCCTTAGGAGGCCTTCTAAGGCATCCAGAGGGCCTTAAAACATCACTTCCAATTTTTCGGGTAAACAGGTAGTGATGTTTTAAGGCTATCAGAAGACCTTCCAAGGCCTCCAGAGAGCTTCAAAATATCATTTCCATTTCCCCCCCCCCCCCCAAAAAAAAAAAAAAATCTGGGATGTTTTAAGGTCTTCTGGAGGCCTTAAAAATCATTTCTGGTTTTTAGAAGAAGGCCAGGGGGCGAGCGGCACAGTGGCCAAGACTGCCGCTACCAAGCAGTGAGAATTACTTGTCTTCCTCTGCACTTTGAGACTGCAGACTCTGCTACCCCTTCTTACGACTGGCAAACCCAGAGCATAATTCACACTTAAATGGGGTGGAAGCTCAGAAAGAACCCAGAGATAGGGTCGGCTTTAGTCTGATTTTTCTGATTTGGTGCAATCAGGCCTTATACTGTGGTGAAGGGAAGGTCATCCACAGCTGGCACATGCAGAGGCCAGCTTGGTGAGCAGAGCTCCCATACCGCCTGCCTGCCCACCCCTGGGACCAACTAGGCTGAGATTTAGCCCCTTGCAAGCAGTTGGTGAATGACATCATCATGTCACCGCTATCTATTTCTGGGTGCTGCACTTCAACACAGGGCACCATTGGCCCTGGGCTCAATGCTGCTACCTGTGCTGGTAAGTTGGAAAGGCATGGGATGCCCCCCCCCCCCGCAAAACTGCTCAGCATTGGGCCTCGCTGTTCCTATAGCTGGCCCTGCCCAGAGCTTCCTTTGATTCTTCTCTTTGATTGATCGCACTGAGCCTCGGTTACAGGCCATGCCTCTAGATTGGGGTGCAGAGCCATAGAGAAGGACTCTTGGCTTGAGGTACAAGTGACAGCTGTCCCCATCTCAGAGAGTTCCATCTTCCCTCACTGATGGCAACTGATGCCAAAATTCTCCAAGACCCTAACAATTCATGATCAAGTACACCCCTTGCTTTTCACCACTTTGCTGTCTTTTCCCTTATTTTTATGACTTTTAAAGAACTCTCTCAAGAATCCACCTTCTCCCTTGGAAAAAACTCTCTTTGTATGCTTAAAAAGCTACTTTTTTCCTAACTTTTTTCCCCATCTGCTATCTCTGTGATCCCCCAGCAGACTGTCAGTTTTACTCCCCCTCCCTGTTCCCATAGCAACTATGGACTCTCTAGTTGGGCTATTTTGATTAACCCTTTGTCCTTACCCTCTTATGCGTGAATTGTGTGATTGTGTAACTCTGTTTAGTGATGAGCAATTTTGTCTTCCTATTTAATCCTTTCACTATCATAGTCGCTATATTACTTATTAACAGCATTACCATTTAATGCTGTTCCATTTTATTCAGCAACATCTATATTTTATGTCATTTATTTTGGTCATATTAATTTCACTTAATAAATTAGACATTTGGAACTCAGTGAACTCTCTTTGTTTGTGAGGTGCATGTGCCATGACCAACAGCTAAAGATCCCTTGACACACATGTCTGGGTGCTCATATCAATGTGCAATACACGCATCATCAGATCAGAGCATGTCTGTTAACACAACTGAAATCCATGGAGCAGTGCAACTTCCTTCTGAGCCAAGAAAATGGGCCAAAACAGTCTTCCATCTCAAATAATTAGTTAATCAAACCAACCAACTCAGTCATGTTGACCCCGAAGCAAGAATTTCCCCTCAGTGCCCTGTGCAATCGTCCAGTAACAGATGGACACGGACAAATTCAGAATCCTGTAGCAACATTTAGGCCAGTCTCCTTTGATATTGCTGAACAAATTAAGCTGTGAAAAATAGTAAGCTGCTCACTAAAACACCATTCATCACCCATTGCCCAGTAATTACTATGTTACTATGCAGCAACACAAAGAGACCTCCTCACGGTTGTGGAGAGGCAATATCATTCAATAGGCTTTAATTACTGGGGAGCTGTATAGTAACACACGATAACCTGCCTGCTGGTATAATACAGCCCTATCACTCATCAGTCATTCCCTGGCAGTTACCGAAAAACCTTGCAGTAGCCTCACTGAGCTGCTAAGGCATTATGGTTACGTGGATTTAATCACAGAGCATTGTGCATTTGCAGATTGCCCAGTCAGGAAGGGAGAGGGAAAAAAGAGAGAAGTTGGTGTGGAAAGATTACAAAGGCACATGTACCGAGCACAACAGTCATCTTTTCAATATGTTCCCCATCCCCTGCTACAGAATCGTGGGGAGCACTGTACTGGTGCTTTCACTGAAAGTTAGGAATGAGGGTGATAATTGCACCATTGCCCTACCAACCTGTGCAAGTTGTAATTATATCCCGTTACCAAGGAACACAGCAATTTCAAACCTATTACCCACAGGTATCATTTATTCCAGAGTTAAATTGATTATTTCAGTGCCAGCCTCATGCATGTGCTATGTGTTCTCCCTTCCTTTCCTATTTGGGGTGTGCAGCAATGAGAGAAGCATAGCAAACAGAAGCAGACAGAAGAAGGACTGAAAGAGCGGGCACTGGAAAGGGGAAAGGAATGTAAACATCAGGGGCCCAAGCCTGAACTGGCACAGGGAGCAGTGCCACCGTGACTTCAGGTTAGGTTTGACACTTAGAAATCTGACACCTAGAAGCTTGTTGGTGTTACAGTACCCTGCCCCTGTTGCTTTCAACTCCCTTTTCTTTTTGGAGCACTGGGTTGGAAACCCTGCCCACCCCATGTCCTCACCACCTAACTGGCACAGAGAGCCTGACTGAGAGGCTCACAGAGAGAAAGGCAATCCGCACTGCAGGGTGCAGATTAAGGTCAAACCACATGTGACTGTAAAAGCATAATTGTTAAAAGAACAGCAGCAAAACAAACACATAAATGCTCCAAGAGAAAATTAAGGCCTCTTCTCAGTTCATTCCAAAGACTTGAGCTGGACGCCAACAGCCGTCTGAAGGTTGGAGAGATAGCGGTAAGAACCTCCTGAGGGAGGGAGTTCTCAAGGCTTGGGGCTGCTGCTGAGAAGACCCTGTCCAGGGTGCTTGACAGTCAAAGTTCAGCAGGCATCAGCATGCAGAGAAGAGCTCCTCCCTATGATCTCATTTGATAGGAAGAATCACCATTTAGTAGGCAATCCTTGCCCCAAACTGTTCAGAGGTATTGAACAGCACACGGAAGCAGACTGGAAGTCAATACTGCTCCACATAAGTGGAGTGATCTTTACTTATTCAATTAGAGCCCATCTGTCCCCTTCCTATAGGTAAGGAAAGTAGCCCCACAATGGGGCTACTCGATTCTGCGGTGGTTATTTAGCCGGCGCAGAATCAACATGCCTCATGTCAGGCCACAAGGCTTGACAAGGGGCTCTGCAGGTCCCACCGCCCTCCTGCCCCACTCCTCCCACCATGCCTTTCGCCTACCCTGGAACACATCCTCCCCACCTCCCACCTGTTCCGTCTTACCTCACTGCTGCCTGGGTCTTCACACGGAGCTCTGGGCGGCCGACTGCAGGCTCAACACCGGAGTATGGTAATTGAGGCACTGGGTTAGTCAAGTAGGAATCTACTAACCATGGCAACAAAAAACTGATTTACAGCACCACCCTATGCCTGTTTACTCAGCAGTAAATCCCACTGCGTTCAGTGGTTGTACTGGTGGAAAAGCCTTACCTTGGACTCTCACTGGTGACCCCCCCCACATACTCCAGACAGTGCATTGGGTACTACCACTGATACTGAAGTGTTACTCCTACCCAGGAGGGCACTTTGAGGGGTGTGGCCCTCATCCTGTGCCCTACCTGGCCAACCCCTGTTCAATAGCATTTACTCCCAGGTAAATGAGCATAGAACTACAACCTTAAAGAGAGCATTTTTTAGCCTTTTGTTTTTCTCCTGGCTGAACCTGCTATGTAACTTGTCTTCAGAAAAAGAGCTCATGGAGTGTTTTAAACGTGTCCCAAATTATTTGCAAACTTTTGTAATTAGTGCCCTATAAACACTGATGATGCCAATTATAGTAATGGTCTATTGGCTTTGTACTTAGATAACAGAATAGGCCCTCTAGGTATTTCACTCTTACTGCTTCCCCATGAAATTACCAAGCCTTTGCTTCAGAAATGAAAGATTCCATAGAAGGCGTCATCAAGACAACCCTGTCCTGTACACTGCATTATCTGCACATTGCATTACCCATTAATTGAACAGTACTACAGTGCATTAAAATGACTTATGCGGCTGTCTTTTAGGTGAAGCACGTTATGTACTATGTCAGGCAGGCATACCCCTCTCCCCCCAAAACTATGTTGGACTTGGTGAAAAATAAGCCCCAAGACAGCATGCATTAAAAGGACACTGAACTTGAAGTCAAATCTAGGTGTCCAGTTTCATCACTAGCTATGGGCCTGGGTCATCAATTGTTTAATGTGACATCTTTAAAAAAAAACACAAAAAAACCTGAAGAAAAAAATAACAAATCTAGAAACTGAAGACTGATGTTCCTCTCACAAGTATGTAAAGGGGGGGAGGATGCAAGAATCCATCTCTTTGGGAAATAAAAGCAACTCAAATTACATCAGGACTTTTGCTGCCATCAAATGAATTGTGTTGTTACAGCTCAGAAAGTTTGAAAAGTGACATGAAAAGATAACATCAGAACATGAAGAAGAGAAAGAAAGCAGGTTGTTATGGAAACTGGATTCTTGCAGTCTCATAAGGCTGGATAAGGTTCTTCTTCCTTCTGCTAACCCATGCAGAAATGAAGAGGAGTCACACGTTCCAGCGATATCTGTGTTGCCCTTGCCGAACATTCTTCCTCAATGTGTTATCCCCCAGCACTTCTGAACTTCTGTGAGCCTGCCCGCTAAACCCAAGTCACTGGCAGTGTTGCTAAATGGGGCTGATCATTCTCAATTTGCATGCCTGTGCCTGGAAGACAGTTAGTGCTGGCAGCACATGGTGTAAGCAGATGGAATGAAGTCCAATTAGCCACAAATAACTTTTCAACTAAAAATATAGCCAGTGAGCACAAAAACAAGAACCTGAACTTTTGCTCAGCTTCTTTTTCTCCCCTTAGATGCTCCTGTACACAATGCGAGTCTGAAGTAGTAACTTGCAGGCTGCAATCCAGGAGATTACGGCTGCAACTCTTCATTAGGGAATACATGGATAAACATCATAACAACACTATAGATAAAACATGTAGCAAGTAGTTACAAAGGACCTGAAGGGTCCCAATGCTCACTGACTTTTGAATCTCGGGTTTAAATAACTCCCGCACCATGTTCAGTCCAATCCCATCCCTCACAGAAACTGACAGCCCAGTCCTAACGGACCTGCCTGTGCCACAATACAGCGATGCTGTAATGGCTGCTGCTGTAACTTGGACGGGCAGGGAGACAGCTGGAGGTTGCCTCGAGGTAAAGGAACAATGTTCCCTTACCCCATGTTGAACCCCAGCATTCGCTATAGGTTTACTCAGGTCTGTGCCAGCTCAATCATTGGTGCATAACTAAGTAGCGCCAAGTAGGGTTTCTAGACCTGGAATAGGGGAAAGGATCTCAGGGCAGCTTCTTCTGCCATCATCACGCTCCTCATGGGCCTGAATCGCCCTCCTCCATGCCCTCTCCTCCCAGGTTTGCCCCCTCCCCGCTCCCCCTCCCCCACCCCATTCTGCCTCCCTGCTATTGGGCGCTGCACTTACCCCATCAGGTAGCCAGTGCCTTTCCTCCTCTGGCACTAGAGACCAGCACCTGCCTGTGCAGGCTTCAATGCTGGCGGCAACTACCACTGGGCCATCACAAAATGCTTTGAGGCACTTTCATGATGGCCCTTTCCCAGGGAGTATGTGCAAGACCAGATTGGGCTGTGAGTTTCTGTAACCTAGTGTCTACAACCAAAACCATACATTTCAAACCATACATTTCATGCATGGCAGAGTGTGTGTTCTTTTTTCTTTCAATAGCCCCGAGGGAGTGCCTGAAATGGGGCAAACCTTCCTCATTCCGCACACGATATGGAAAGCCAGTTCTAAAAAGCTATTGCAGAACAGAAGAGTACAACATATATAGGCAGGAGGCCTGGTCTAGAGGGTAGAGCCTCTGTTAGCCCGAAGATAACATCAGAAGGTCGCCAGTTCGAGGACACTGGCAGCTCCCTGAACGGCTGAGAATGGCGAGAACTCGAAGCAGCTGACATGCCCAGCTGAGTGATTCCACCTGCTCTTGGTGTGAGCAGGAAGTGTCTTGGCTGCCCTCCATGTGAGCGATGGAGCTGCTTGTCAGCCTGTGTGGGAGAACTAGAGGCCAGAAGTGAGACCAAACCAGGAAGATCCATTCTGAAATGTTGTTGGTTCTTGAAAGAGAGAACCCTTGAGGAATTTAGAAACACCTGCCTATGTAAACCACCTTGAATAAAGTCAGAGGAGTAATCCAATGACCAGAAAGGTGGTATATAAATACCTAGTTATTTATTATTATTATTATTATTATTATTATTATTATTATTATTATTATTATTATTATTATATAGTGGATGGAGAACCACCAGCAATATAAAGACATGAGGTGGTTAAGCATCACTACTCAATGCAAGAATATGGGTGCTATGTGACATATATCGTTATTTTTCACCTGTAAAATCTCTAAAGAGTGATCCCAATATATTAGCTGAATATAATTTCAGGGTATACAGGTCATACCTTGTTATCCACTGGGGTTCCATTTCAGAACCCCCACTGGATTTAAAAAAAAAAAAAATCAGTGGATACCAAATCAGTGGAAAAATAGCTTTAAAGACCCACTTCCAGGTTTCTTGCTCCTCCATTGTCACCCCTGAATGCATTGGTATAGACGCTATACTGCATTCAGCCACTAGATAGGGAGAATAATGAAATAATGAAATAAAATTATAATTATTTAATAGCACTAAGATGGGAAATTGGATTTTGGTGCTTTTTTCCCCCTTGTTACAAGGCATTTAAAGGTGGACCACAGTATCAGAGGTAAGTCAAATCAGTGGATACCAAAATCAGTGGATACCAAGGTCCCACCTGTATGTGGATCCTGGAGGAAGGTAAATAGGGCAGAACAAAACGCAGTAGTTTTAAGGGAAAGTTTTTAGCTAATTTTCCCTGTCCCTAAAAGGCTCACAATTTAAAAATCTGAAATGTCTTCCATGAGGACTGTGATGGTGAAGACAAACAATCTTCAAATAATCTCCAATGTATTGTAAGTGGATCCTGCAGACAAGTCTTCATACTTGACTTGGAATAACGCAAACTCACAGTACATATGAAACTGTCTCATAATGAGTCACTAGTAGAACCAGCTATTTACAGTCGACTTTAATAAGCAGCTGTTTTTATCCACATTCTCAGGTAACAGTCTTGCAAAACTCTGCTACTCTGGGTAATTTTAACTGGAGATGCCAGGAAAAGGGGCTAATTGAACCTGCTTGTTCAGTTAGGTTTCCCATTGAGAGCCTGCTCTGTGTCCTTCCATGCAGGCTACATGGATATCTATACAGAATAGTGCCTTTTCAGCCTCTGCACCCAGGATCTGGAATCTCCCCCCAGAACATTCATCAGTTGGATTGGCACCAGATATCAGGGGGTTCTCAGCCACCCACAGGCTCCCTCCCACCTGGTTATGCCCTCAGAAATTCATTCTGCTATCACATGAAGCCTATGTGCATTGAGATATTCTGGGCCATCAGCATCTGCCTTTGAACCCTGCTGAGCTATGGTGCAATCCTGTTCAGCAGCCCCCACCCCCCAGTCCTGGCCTCCTGACTCTGTGTATAAAACTCCTTATTTTGGAGGGCTTTGAGGTGGGCTAAAGGGTTACTGCAATATTGCCTTTTCTTTTAACTAGTTTTATATGTGCCCTCTCTTTTATTTCAGTAATTTTTTTATGACTTATTGTATTGGGTTGCTTTCATGTACACTTGACATTCTTTTCCCGTTAGCTACTTTGGAGGTTTACTTCAAACAGAAAAGTGGGGTTCAATTTGTTTCAAATTAATACAATCAACACATGTGCCATACTGCTCACTTCAGAACATGGGTGGTGGAATCTCATTTCAGAATGACACCAATGTCAAGTTCTGCAGAGTGCAACTATGTCATTCAGCAGTCTGTAAGCACATGCTGGGGAAGCATGGAATTATTTCTAGACATCAGCTTGCTGTCTGCAGTGCCCAAGAAGCACAGTCCTGTGCTCCCACAAAGCTGTAGACAAGACCTGGCATGCAACCGCGGCTTCAATTTATTAACACAATAAGAGGAAGTGCAACATCTGCCTCCTCTTCTCTCTGGATCCCATATTTTTGGCAACCAGTAAACATTACTCAGTAGAGCATATAGCACAGGAATGACATGGGGTTTATTTATTTAGTGATATTTGACAGCTCTGGAAAACATTGTGAAGGAGAATGTCACACGTAAGGAGGATTAGGTTCCTGCCACAGTTGTACACATGGCAAATAGCCAAATATCCCATCTATAATGTGTATTGTGCCCTCCATTAAAGGGTCACCCTTAGATGGATTTAGTCTCCAAATTTACATTTAGGAAAAAAAGGACTTCAGAGTTTATTATGCTTTAAGATCAATAGGAACATTCCCATGCAACTAAAAAAAAATCAAATGAAAAACAGCTTTGATTTATTAAACACTCCCTGCAGTGTTAGCAACCCATAGCAGAATTAAGAGGGCTGAGAAAGTGAAAGAAAACAATCTACTGTATTTTCATCTTCTAAGCTGAGTGAAGTGAAAAAAGCAGTAAATCATCAACGTTAAGAAAGATGCATAAACTTGACATTTTACATATTTGCAGCTTTAATGAACTCAAGCAAGGGCATCTAAAGAAGCAAAAGATGGGGTGGTGGGGAGGAATTAGTTCCCAGATATTTCTTCACAGCATAAATCAAGTCGTGGGTAAATGTATAGTAACTATTCTACACTCTTCAGTTAGTTTTTTAAAATATGCTAGAAATGTGGACAGAATTAAATAGACTTTAATAAGGGTTGAGCAGAATTCAGATTGGAACTGTGGCACTGGTGCAGGTGAGGATTAACCCTTCCATCACACAGTGAAAACCCTTCTAAAGTTTGCCCCAGTGGGAGAATTCATACGTATGTCCTTATGCTTTCCCTAATAAGAAAGATCGCTTCAGAAAAGTATGCTTCATTGGAAGGGATGACTTGATGGGTTGGCCGGGCTGGACCCTTGCCAGGGCTCATGCTCTTCTGAGAGCCAACCTGACCCTCACAAGTGGCATGCAGCGCTCATTGCACTATTGGTGGATAGGCAGAGGTGCAATGGAGGGCCCAGAGCATGACATTGACCCAGGGGTGCCAGCAACCTGGCACTAACATGGATGATTTGAACACAGTTCAAATGGAAAGGTGACTTCAAGTGGAAGAGTGAGTTTCCAGTGTCATGGTCCCAGTATGAACTGGGCTGTCCTGCAGCTGGTCTGGTTTGCAGCAAAGAACCTTTTTTCAAAGGCAGAAAGCAGCTTTGGGGGAGAGACTACCAGTGGAAAACCACAATTCATACACCATGATTCTGATCCATATCTCTTGTGGATGCTTTTTGTTAAAAAAAAAAAAAAGAGAGAGAGAGAGAGACGTTTCCAGACTTAAGCATGCCTGTTAATGATGCATTTAAGGTAAAATGGATGGAGAGGGAGAGAGAGCTGTGACATGATTCCAAATCTAGTTTTGACTTATTTGGGGCTGTAGTGGTTTAACTTTTCATATTCTGAGAGCTCAATCCAATCCAACATTCCAGAACTGATACAGCCATGCCAACAGGGTATGCGCTGCATCCTATGGTGGTGGTGGGAGTTACAGAAACCTCCTCTAGGTAAGGGAACATTTGTCCCAATGGGACTGCATTGTAGCTGCATTGGTGCTGGAAAGTTGGATAGGATTGGGCCCTGAGGCTGTGATCCTTTATACTCTCCTTTACAATGGGAGACAGATCCCAATGAGTCTCACTGGTGTAGACAAGTCTACAATTGTGCCATAATTTTATGGAGTTTGCCTGACAGAGAGCAAATAGGGCAAGAGTCCAATAGTCATTTTTATCATGGCTTTCTGACTTACCAGGTTTAAAGCCAGATGAATCTTGAAAGAGTAATTTTATCCAAATTGTATTTCATCACAGTTCTGGCAAAACAGGACAACATCTTACAAAAATAGAGGTCTTCACCATTGACTTATGGTACAATCTGAACAGATTGTCTACGCATCTCCATCTCCTAAACAAGAGTCTGCCTATGCACAACTCATATTGAACGTTAAGCAAACTTTCCCAATGAAACATATGCAAGCCTGGTCTACATCAATAGATAACTGACATTCCATTTAAACTGCCATTTAAATATTTGCTTTAAAAAACACATTCCAAAAACCCAAATAAAAAGAGAAGAGAAACTAGCCACATGTGCTTGTTGAGTAACTTTATATAAATCATTGCAGCTCAGCCAAATCAAGACAGATTTTTATTGGGTCACCCAAAATACACTTCTGCTTCCTGAGATGAAGTCCTTGCCAGGTTTAAGTTTCTACCACCTGCTGTAGGAAACAGTAAGAAACGTGTATAAAATTATCTTACTACCTTGCTATGATTACAAAGGTGCATATTTTTAAAAGATCTTAACAACAACTGGTGTGTTTTATTCCAAAAATTTTATTCTGTGCACTCAGACATCCTCCCACAAATGTAGGTGTTGAGAAATTATAGCGAGAAACAAAAAATGTAAACAACTAACGGCAACTGAAATTGGCCTTACAGGTTGAAAATATTGGTGACATTTCAATGTTAAGATCTCTAAGAAAGTATGTGCCCAATTGTTTTTGTTTCGCATAATGGTCGGCTATAAGAACTTTCACGCCTCTTAGCTGCTAGGCCCAGATGAGTGTGCAAAAGTGTGTCACATTTTGCAATGCTGGAAAGGCAGTTGCACCATCAGAACATGGATTGCAACAGCACAGTGGCCTGTTAGGACTGGGCCCTAAGTCAGTTTGTAGATGAAGGTCCATGCTTCAAACTCCCCACATACTTTTTTCTTGAAAATATTAGCCATAGGGAGCACTTTAGATTAGGTTCATGGCATGGGAAATTCAACTTTCCTCTCATGCCAACAGCCAATTTCACATAAAATCTCTCTCTCTCTCTCTGACATGAGCTGCAGAAATTGTGTCTATAAATTTTGACTAACCAGTAGCTTGCGGGGGGATCAACAAACATACACGCCTGTTCTTCCCCATGTCATGATCTAAATTGCTACCCCACAGTGGCTGTTTTCCAGGAAAAAAGTACAATGGCAGGTTCAGACACCGAGCTCCAACATAACATGAAAATCCCAAGAGTGCTTTATAACTACAGCCATAGCAATGATCATACAAAATAAAAGATCAGAGCATATTCTGCACTAGCAGTAATTCTGGCACAATGTGCCTTATTCACAACCATTTGTCACAGTCTGAATAGGCCTGTAAGGTTTGACTTTGCCATTACTTCCTTGTAGATCTCCATAATCCTCACTATGATCCAGGATCTTGCTACTGACCTTACTCCAACAACTGCTGCTGTTCAACAACACACTTAGGAGATGTGGTGAATAGTGTTTCTACTGAATTTCTCCCTTGCTATAAACTGTGAACAGATGCACGACTTTGGGGCTCTCCTGCTCCACAATGAAATGGATTTTATAGGGGTGGCTGTGGAATCTATACATCCTGTACCTTCTCATCCTATTTAAAAACACATTTTGCAACGTATTTATTATTCATGGAAAAACTGAGTAGGAAGCATGTGAAAATACTGAAAAGAAAAAAAAAAACATATTAAAAATATGGATTTTTTTGTGACAAAAACAATCCAGGGATTTTTAGTGAAAGAAAGAAGAACAGAAATTAATCTATGCAAAGTCTGGATAGAACGGAAACACAGAGACCTGTCTAGGCCTAGTAGTGATGGCCATGCTTCACAGCAATGGTGCCATCAAAGAGCATCTGGCTGCTAAGACATCATATGCTTCCAAGGGAATATCCTTGCACAGATTGATGCTCTTTCCATCATTGTCACCATCACTAGCTTGCCATCCAGCTTCATGTACAAGGAAAGGAACGTGGAGCAATATTCTCAAGTTTTCATGCAGCCATGTGGGGGTGTCAGAGTTGCAGGAAGTGCCCATCTGCTCCTTTTTGACAGGCAGAGGGAGGAGAATGAATGGCTTTTATTCATCTCCCCCCCCCCACACACACACACAAATGCACATGCAGCAGCTCACTCACTGTCTCTATCTCAAACCAAAAAATAAATTAAAATAAAATGAAACCTACTTCATTCCACCAACAACCTGACATAAAATTGACAGAGCTGTGACTATTTGACATCCAACTCGATAATAGAACAGCACCTTTGAGTGACAGTGGAACAATAGGAGAAAAAATGTGGCTTCCATAAATAAATAGGTGAATTTACAGCTTGCAGGATGGGAAATAAATAAACTATTACCCACAAAGTGTTGTTTCCCTTGAAAGTTTGTCACCTGTCACTTCAGGTTAAATAACTCTCAAAGTCCACGGCATGGCCTGACTTTTTCTAGTACTGCAATGCTTCAAATGGTTCTTTGATGTCCAGATTAATGTTTCTGTAACTTTTGGAACCTGGGACCCCTTCTCATTTTACGTTTGCCTTCCAAACCATCCAACCCAGTGTTTCTCAGCACTGTGGGTCACAAGCCAATTTCAGGTGGGTCCCCATTCATTTCAGTATTTTATTTTTTATATATTAGACTTGACACTCCCCTGGTATGTGACTGCATTTGGAATAACATTACAGACTGTACTTTTAACAAGCTATTATGTATATCTTTTTAACTATGATAGTAAATGGGACTTACTCTTGGGTAAGTGTGGGTAGGATTGCAGCCTAGGATTATTGAAAATTTTCCTGCTTGATGATGTCACTTCCGGTAAGGAAAGGGCTGAGTAGTGCAGGAGCTTGAGGAGGGTGGAATGGAGACAAGTAGGGGGCATTTTGGGGCAGAGGGAGGGTGGAATGGGGCAGATCAGGCCTGTGAGGATGGTGGGATCAGCAGTGGAGGCCTCCCCCATATCCTATCCTCCCTCCTGGGCCTGAACATGCTCCATGGGGCTGCTTGTTCTTGTGCTGGCACAGATCTGAGTTGCCCTACAAGGCAGACTAGGAAGTTATTCAGGGTAAGGGGAAAAACATCCCCTTACCCTGAGGAGACCTCCAGCCTGCTCCAAATGAGTGCTGGATACAACAGAGGATGTGTGCCTCTGCTGCGCCAGCACCAAATAGGATTGAGCCGTCAGTTTTATTAGTTTTAGTTTTTATCTTGTTTTAATACTAATGGCTTTTTGTTTGATTGATTTTTTTAAGTTGTTGCACTAAATTCTTTTGTAAGTCACTCTGGGAGTCCTTTTGAACCAATGAGAAGGACATTAAATACCCTTAATAAAGAAATAACCAAATTCACCCATCCAGATCTCCATACATTTTTCTTCTCACGTTTAACATTTTCCTGGAAATGCATCTGTGATTTGGATGCTTTTAGCATGCCTATTGTTTACTCATCGTGATGGATCTTTCTCCTCTCTTGCAGTTTCCCTCTTTTAATAACACTGTGTTATACACTTCATGTTGTTTGCAGGAATATTTCATTGTGTTATTTTCTATAAAGCTGTCCAGTTGCCATTAACAGGCAGGGTGATATACAAAAATTTGTTACTATTCTTTAGTGATTGTTGGTGATGTGATTAGTATTATGTTATGAGTATTCCACAGTTACCCGGTAGTAGAGAATACTATGGCACGGAACGGTTATGGTAACCTTTGCAAAAGTCTTGCAAGAGTATGTCTCTACAAAATATTACTGCACTGTGAAGACTGAGAAATGCAGACTCGCCATAACTTTCTGTTGCTTGGCAGCTGCTGAAAATCTACAGGTTAGTCTCCCCACAGCTCCACTCATTCTCCGGGGAAGGGAAAACAGCCTCCATTCCTTTGCCATTTGACAAGCAAGTGGTAAATTATATTCATCCCACTACCCCTTGTTTATCTACCATGACAGTCCACTTTGCCCCTTGTGTAACTCACCACCCAGAAGGCACACATGACCTTTCTCAAGCTGTTCTAAGCTGTCATAAGGTCTTCTGTCCTTCTCTGTATTTCCCATCACTTTATTCATGCCCCCTTCCTTCTCCCCTCTTCTCTATCATTTTAAGTTCCCTTTATTGCCACCCTCTTAGAACTTTATCTCTCGTTGTCTTTCTCTGTGTAAGTTACACCTCCTCTTTTTTATTTTTCTGCCTGTCCTACGCCCTTTCCTTTTGCCTTTATTTCTCTTTGGATCCATTTGTTGAAAAGACTATGATTAAAAAAAACAAAACCAAACAAAAAAAAAACCCAAAACAAGGCTCATCTGATTTTCATATTAATGGCACTCTAGCTGTCCCTTGTTACACATGTTGTGTAACAATGTTGTGCAAGTGTAACCCCTATTCCATGCAATAACAGCCCCTGAGGGGTACGTAGAAAGCAAAAGCAGATTTCCTCCTCTGCCTTACAAACACACACACACAAAAAAAACACAATGTATACAGGTAACACAGCAGAGCAGATCCATGAACTTCTTTCCATATGGACAAAGCCTTATGCTTGTGAAAATGGACACATCTGAGATACAGTTCTGGTATCTAGTCTCTCCTTTGTCTTTATGTAATACAGGTATAATATGTGTGCTTCCTAATGCAGACCAGCATGTTCATGTGGAAGGAGTTCCTTCTTAGAACAAAAGGCAGTTTAGGGGGTCATGACTGAGACCTATAAAATTTTGCACAGTGTGGAAAGAGAAGGTTTCCCTCTCTTGCAACTCTGGAACCAAGATCATCCAATCAGACTAAAAGGCGGAAGATTCAGAATGGACAAAAGAAAAATTTCTTTACACAGTTCATAGTTATTAATCAGTGTGAAGATGTGGTAATGACTGGTAGCTTAAGTGATTTTAAAAGGGTATTATTAGAAGAATTCATGGAGGACATATCTATCGATTGGATTGGTCATGATCACTATGTGCTATCTCTGGGTTTAGCAGCAAAATGCCTGTGAATACTGTATCAGTTACAGAGGATTTATTTGTTTAGCATATGGCATATAATACATGGACTTATTACAGACTAGTTAGAGAGGAGCAATGTCAGGAGAAGGGTATGCCTTTCTCTCCTACTTGTCAGCTTCCCAGAGGAAACTGGATGACCACAGAGGGGAAAAGGACATTGGATTGGATGGGTCCTTGGCCTCAGGGGTGGCCCAAGCTGATCTGCTGCCTAAACCAGTGGCTGATGTGCCTCCCTATCGTCATAAGAACATAAGAACAGCCCTGCTGGATCAGGCCATAGGCCCATCTAGTCCAGTTTCCTGTATTACACAGTGGCCCACCAAATGCCCCAGGGAGCACACAAGACAACAAGAGACCTGCATCCTGGTGCCCTCCCTTGCATCTGGCATTCTGACATAGCCCATTTCTAAAATCAGAAGGTTGCACATACACATCATGGCTTGTAACCCATGATGGATTTTTCCTCTAGAAATGTGTCCAATCCCCTTTTAAAGGCATCTAGGCAAAGTGCCATCACCACATGCTGTGGCAAGGAGTTCCACGGACCAACTCCAAGTTCTGCTATCCCCCAGCCTTTCCTGATGTTCCTAATGCAGATATCAGTGCATATCTGAGATATCACTTGTGGACTAATTGCATGCGCTATCGCTTTGTACATGTGTATAATGATGTGCATAGCCAGTTCAGGAGGACCAATTGGTTATTTGGACTATACTGTATTTCCATTATGCCCTTCTTGGCATGTGCAATGGATCAAGTCTTGCCCATCAGTTTGTCTCTCTTCCACCTCCCTCTTTCCTCCTCCCTCTAACTTTTTCTTAAAACTCCTTTTCTTTTTCTCCATCCCAATTATTGAACTATAGAGTTCAATTCTAGCTCTCTGAGGTTGTCCAAACTCTGCCATGCTAGCATTTGAAATTGTAGCTGACAAACATGAAGTCATTACAGCTCATATTCTACCTGTCCAAGCTCACATTTGCACAGCATTCAGCATCCAAAAGCAGGCACACAACAGATGTTTGGGCATGAACATAAGAACAGCCCCACTGGATCAGGCCATAGGCCCATCTAGTCCAGCTTCCTGTATCTCACAGTGGCCCACCAAATGCCCCAGGGAGTACATGGAAAAGTTCAGGCAAGTGAGGGATACACTGTGACTGTGTTGCTGAAGTTCTATAACAGTGGTTCCCATTGTTGGTCATTTTATAGGAGCTCATCATGGCAAACACAATGGAAAACAGCCTCTATTCGCACACAAAAATGTCCACTTATTTGGCAGATCAGATCAATGAGTATTTGACTTTGGAGGGCAGGTTCTAAAGACATCGCTGGTAACAGAGTCAAAACTTTGAACAGGTTCAAAATCAGCATCTTTTGCTATGTTCAAATCAATCACACTTAACACCCCAATTCTATGGCCCAAACGGACGTCAATGGGGCTCGATCCCAGGTTGGTGAAGCCTTAGGTTTACAGTTCTGAGTGATGCACCCTTGTGATTATATAGTGAAGTCACAATGTTGTTTCCTCTTGTTTGGGGTGCATTAATTTTGAGGGCTTGCTTCTTATGAATGCACTTAGAACAGGGTTTTAAATGGATACTTCTGTGTTGCTTTTTTCTCTGTTTAACTCAGGTTATCTGAATAGGAATCAGATTTTCACTGTGTCAGATATTACATCTGCATTTCCCATTCAGCATTAGATGCTTTTGTCAGGAGCAGCTTTTGAAGCAGCAAGGGTCGCCTTGAGCTGTCTCTTGAACTTCTGCTCCATATTTTCTTTTGTTTCTTTTTTTAATACAAAGGAGTTATATATCAATCCTTATACAGATAGTATATATGTTTGTAAAATGAAAAGAATAAAAGGGAATTATGAGAGCAATCTGAGTTGCCCATGTGTGTGAGTGTGTGTGTGTGTGGGAGGGGGGATTCTACCTTCTTACAGTTGGAATTCTAACCCCCATTTAAAATCTCACCCCCCAGTGGTCCCTGATGTGAGGTCTATGCTCCAGGCTATCTCCCCATGTGGCAGATATAGAGCAAGACAGGGTGTAGGAATAGGGATTTGGTGTTATCTTTAAGTAAGAGTGAGTCAGGGACAACCGGAACCAGTCTCAAGAGGCTGTCTGTACATGTATTGCTATGGTGCAGAATGCAAAGTGCCTTTAACTATTGGAGCCCTAGGGCACAGGTAACAGTGTCTCAGCAAAAATAAATAAATAAATAAATAAATAAATAAAATAAAAGATGGGCCCCTAGTCCCTGTGGGGCCCCTAGGCTTCAGCCTTATGAATAATATGGCCCTACTTGGCAGAGCAATTCTGCTTCATTCTTTCCTCTGGTGCTTAGGGTTCAAAAGATGAGGTTGCTGAGAGGCTTGGAGCCAGAGTGGTTTTACCCAAGGGGGTCTGGACAGGTTAACTGTCTCCTCTAGGGTAGGTGCCTGCACTTACGCTAGGAAGAGTTTCTATAGGTAGCACCCACTGCAGTTTTTTTATTGATCAGTTTTTATAGATCAGTCAACACGCCCCAGTTCATACCAATTCTCAAGGTCTCCTGTCTTTTGTGATAGGTACCTGGGCTATGAATACACTCTCCAGATATAAGCTGAAGCTGAAAACTTCCAAGGCATGCAGAATGCGTGAATCATCAAGCCAAACTCCACCCACCTGCTATGTATTGTGGCAGCAGAACCAGGACTGGTGGCCCATCGTGCCTAGTCTGTGACCACATTTATTTATTTCAGTTTTTAAAAAACATTTTTATCCTGCCCTTACATAGATAAGGTGCCCAAGGCTATATTTAACTTAAGATGTGGCTTATAAGTCAAGACACCCTACTTAAAACTTTGAAGCTATGTCTTTGCAATTTATCCACTCTCAGCTCTCATTTCCTTAGCACTCTTGGTCCCTTTCTTCTAATCCTTTGCTTGTTCTCCTTGCAAATTAAGGTCAGAGTTTCCTTCATCCCTGTGCTGAGTCAACACTGTAATTTTTTTCCCCCGTGCTGCCTACTATATGGGGCTGGAAAATATCATGTTTCTTGCTGAAACCAAGTTTGCTGAACTGGTGGGTAGGCAGAATTATTTATAGAAGTGGCAGATAGGGACACACAGAGTTTGACCAGGCTTTGTGGCTCAAAGTAGCAATTTCAAATGCTGAGGTAACAGCTTTGAAACAAGCAGCCAGGATGGGAGAACTGACCTTTAGAAGTACGGTACTGATAACTTTGTGTGTGTGTGTGTGGGGGGGGGGGAAAGCACAACCACAGACACCAATGAAAAATTTGCCTTCGAGTTGTAAAATCTGTGAATTGTATTGAGATTCTAATTTTTAGAGGAAATTTTATATACTGTGGTGCTTCACGAAGATTGACTGAGAGAAGGAAAAATACAACAGCCACCATAAGTGCATGAGAGGACAATGTAAACCAAAAAGTGCTTAATTTGTTAAGCATTAGAACAGTGGTTCTCACACATTTAGCACTGGGATCCACATTTTAGAATGAGAATCTGTCAGGACCCACTGATATCATGACTGGAAGTGACATCATCAAACAGGACAATTTTTAACAATCCTAGGCTGCAGTCCTATCCACAGTTACCCAGGAGTAAGTCCCAACGACGAAGAAAACCCTAGCAGACCTCGCTAGTCTTGCACATGATCGATCTTCCTATAGATCGTTTATCCATCAAGTCGCCATGGCTCGAGATCAATCCGAAGGCCTCTAGTAGTAATATTAAGTTCCGTTTGCTATCATTGTTAAAAGAATATGCATAGTAGCTTTTTAAAAGTACAGGTCTGCATCATTTCCCCAACTGCAATCACATACCATGGTAGCATCAAGTCTAATACATTAAAAATAAAATATTGAACTGAATGGGGACCCACCTGAAATTGGCTCACGATCCAGCTAGTGTGTCCTGACCCACAGTTTGAGAAATACTGCATTAGAAAATGTTTAGGAAAGGGGGAGCATCAGAGTTGCTTTAAAGGGATACTCAGTAGCAAAAAGTCTAACAAAGGGGTTGGCAACAGTGTGAGATGGAAAATGAGGAAAGGTGTTTAGAAATATAGAAGACCGCTCATGTCACTGAGGGTTGATTCTAAAGGGCTGATACTTGTTTCACATAGGGGGCTATTTTGTGAAACAGCCTGAAGCTCTGAACAAGGAAAGTCTTCAAACATAGCATGCCAGAGATCATGCATGCTATGAATGAGGTCAGAGGTGTTTATTTTGCTTCACACAAAAAGTTTGCTCCATGAAATATACACCTCTTCATGTGGACTCTTCATGATTGTACCTCTTTTGTCCTTGCACATGTTTTGTGCCACTCCCCGATTGCGTGTAAGAATATGCCCTTATACAGGGGTCACTATGCAACCTGGAAAGAATAGAACAGAATATACTGCTGAAACAGACATAAATCCCTGGAGAGTAATTGAATGTCAGGTTAAGGTGTTAATAATAGAAGCCAAAATAAAAACTGTAGATGTCAGTATTCCTGACTAGGACAAAACTATTAATAAATATCAGACGGGTAAACTAGAAATAAAATGGCTGACAACGAAGCAAGTCTTAGGTGGAATAAAAAGAAAAGGTGCTTTATGATTTGGACCCATCATGGACTGGTAGTGTGTCAAGTAGACGTAGAGATGTGTCAGATTTAGTGATGCCATGGGGTAAATGATTCAGGGCCCAATCCTAACCAACTTTCCAGCACTGATACAGTTGCAATGCTGCCCCAAGATAAGGAAACAAATGTTCATGTACCTTGAAGAGGCCTCGGTGACTGTCCCCACCACCACAGGATGCAGTGCACGGCACAGCTGCATCAGTGATGGAAAATTGGATAGGATTGGGCTCTCAGACACTGCCAGGGCACTTACCAATCACTTCATTTCCAATGTGTTCCATTCCTCCTTCTCCCTGTAGCCAGTGGCTTCACCAGAGTTTGTGTCACCTGGTGCAGGAGGCCAGCACATCACCCCCATGGTGGACCTCCTCCCATGCAGTGGGCGGGGCAATGACCCGGGTGGAGACGTGATGATATACCATTGCCCTGCCCCACTGGTTTTTTGACTATACCTTTTGATAGAACACAGATATTTCAATGTGGTTTTCTTCATTGCTTTCTTTTGTAAATTACACATTGTATAGTATATAACATGATGGTATTATTCCTAAAAACCCGCAATTTTAACCATTTTGGTTACTAGTGCGTGTCACCCCCTGTGCACGTCACACCATGTGTCCCACACACCCTGCCCCTTGGCAACACCACTGCCTGTAGCAGCTTCAGCTGCAGCCCGTCCAGTCATCTTATTGACCTCATAGACAGAGGATGGAGCATCTGCCCTAATTGCAAGACACCTAGTGGATATACCACTGCTCTCTTCTGACTGTCCACATAGTTGCCTGGCAACTTAAGAGAGGGGAAGTGGTCACACAGTTGGACCTTGCTGGGTAAAGGAGCAAAGAGGAAGGGGGTCGATGATAAGAGGAACATGAGTTTGGAGTGAACAAACTGGAGAGCTGGGATTTGGAGTTCTTCCCTCTGCAGACTTGCTTGGGCAATAACATTTAAGGAGCTGACCTGTTACAGTTACACAGACACTTCCCTGTGGAGGAAGTGTGTGTTTTGCCTGTGCTCACTGCAGGAGCAGGAAGGGCAGAGGCTTTAACATCACACCTTCCCCATTTCTGAGTCATCCCATGATTAAGAAATTAGCCCAAGCCCTTTTCAGGTGTTCAGAGAGGAGGCTCTGAACATGCTTGGAGTGGAGACAACCATTTACATTCACAATGCACATTCTAACACACATTTCCAGTGTGTTAATGTGCTTATCCTTGTACACACAGAAGCACCTATCCCTGAGAAAGATGCCTGCATTTGCACAGTTCCCAACTGCAGTGGCAGGTGTGTATGTGTGTGCAAAACACCAGTCTTTTAGCTATCACAAGCAGGGAGGGGCAGGGCTGGGAGAGGCCAGTCAGCCTTTTAACGTTCCCATGGAGGAAGGGACAGGGCCTGGAGGGGCTGGTCAGGAGCATAAAGTCCAGCTGGGCCTAGGATGAAGGCAGTCTGGGTCAGGCAGCTGGAGGGAGCAGAACCCAGCCTGCCCATGAACCAAGACTTGCTAGGAGCCAAAAAGCCCAAGCAGCTGGGGGAGAAAGGCCCAGGTGGCGCAACCCCCTTCCCCCCCCCCCCCACACACTCTCTGCTGAGGCCCTGGGGCCTGGGCCGTTGCTCTGAAAGACAGAAACTCCAGTGCCCTGCCGCTGCCTCTCGCAAATACGAGGGTCCCCCTCAAGCCAGGACCCCACATCCCCATTTTCCTGATTGTATTAGGTGACGGTTAAAGAACTACTAATTCATGTTTCTGTTCCTTATTGGGAACAGTCAGCAAAAGGGCACAAGGCAAGTAATGAATGAGAAAAATCAACAGAAGATGCAAAAGTATACAAAGGCTACGGAAAACTCCCGGGAAACAGCAGAAGGATCAGATCAATGCAGGTGGAGTGACAGCAGGTAACCACAAATGACACTTTTCAAAACACTATCCACACATAGTCTCAGTTTCTAAATGATCCTAAGGCCTCTAAAAATGGCCTTTATTGTGGTGAACTGAGTGAAAGTTCAATTCAGTATGAGGCAAACATCTTTGGCTTATGCAGGAAAAAGCTGCTGTTGTGAGATTGGGATTTGATGTTGTAAATGAGGATGGCACTAGCACCACGGCCTGAGGAGACAGATTAAGAAATGTTAGTGGCCAAATGGGAGCTTCAATCAGGGGGCCCTCAGGACCCTCAAGCACATTTACTTGACAGAAGGGGCTAAGGTGTACCATGAGTCCTCCCTCCTCCCTCTGTGAGTGACAATGAAAGACGAGCATTAGCTGGCATCTTCTGGAACAGAAAGAGAGAGTTAAGATTTGATTTGAGACTGGAATGGAAGCCAAGAGGAACAGCTTCCAGCCAGCAGATGCAAGTAGGCTCCGAAGACATGTATAGCTGCCATGTGTGCTACCTAACTCCATTCAATGCTCAGACTTGTTTATACTTGTATAAATAAAGCAAGTATTATACCATAAACCTCCTGGGATTTCTCTTCTAAAGACAGCTGGGATTCAGATAATGCTGTGCCACTGGAACTTCTTCCTACTTCAGGAAGTTGAGCATGAGCATGTTGAACACTTCATCTTATGCATAGAGCATTTTCCAGCTGAGCACTGCTTCATTCACATGATTGGAAACAGAAATCAGAATCTGACATCGTCCCCCACCAACTATGAACACAGACCTGGTTTAGTTCCTGTGAACAAAATAGACGAGTGAATCTGAATTCATTTGGTGCTCTGACACACACACACACACACACACACACACACACACACACACACACAGTCAATCTCTCTTCAAAATGTACAAACTTTTGTACAGCACTTTCACCCTTCTGTGATATCACATGCCCACTATTAGCAACATGGGTCTACACAGCCAATAGGTCAAAGGAAATAGATGGTATGGTGCGGCTTTACTTATGCATAGAGATATATTATATCACAGGCAGCCCAATCCTGAACTAAGCTGGCGCAGCGGGGCTGCATGGCCTCTGCTTTATCCAATACAGCCTTGCAGCAGGTTAGAGGTCTCCTTAGGGTAAGGGGATATTTCCCCCCTTACTCCAAATAATGCCCCAGCCTGCCCTATGGGACTACTTTGATCCGTGCTAGCTATTTAGCTGTCAAAAGTTTCAGCAGCCCTGTGTAACGTCAGCAAGCCCAGGAGGAGAGTTAGGATATGGCAAATGCCTGCTCCGCTGATTCCACCCCCTCCTGGGTCTGGTCTGCACCTCATTCTGCCCTCTCTTGCCCAGAAACACCTCTCCCCACCTCTGATCCACCCTCCCGGGATCCATCCACTACCTGACATGACTTTCACCTCCACTGGCGGTCATCCATCTGGATGCAATATTTGTGGGGCAGTGCCAGCCTCCCCACTGATGCTGCATACCCTCTGGGTGTGCAAACATGTTTGTGACACCCTCTGTCATTTCAGGGATGGTTTGGATCACGCTCTGAGTGTTGGCACATAAATCACATTAATTGAGAGAGCAAATGGTGAGCTGGATTTGCACCAGCATGTCCTAGTGTCAGGTATTAAAAATGAAGATTAACACACATTTTTGGGTTGACCCCCCAAACAAATGCCGACCACTGAGGTCATCTGTGGGCAAGACAAACAAAATCAAATTCAAATGCAGGAGAGTATTTTTTGTCTCGCCTCTGGGTTCAGCAAATGGTAAAGCCACTGAGTGATGATTTCATCATGTGCTCATCTTGCATCTCAATTCCCATTAAATGTGGTATCACAAAAACAAATGGAAATGAGTTGGCCATTGTGTGGTACACATGGGTTGGAGGTAGAGTTAAGAATGTAGTGAAGCTCTTATGAGTTCACTATAGACTGAATTTCAGCCTGGATAGTTCAATATGCTAGTTTCAATGAGACCTAAATGCCAGCCTTTCCTGGGCAGCAATAAATTATTTCTTCCAAGTCCCAGAGTTATAGGAAACAGAAACACATCTCTTTTCTTTCTCAAAAGAAAAAAAGAGCACTCAACACTTTTTACACAGGACTGAACATCAAAACTCTGTTGCTTCTAATGAGTTTTTTCAGCTTTGTCTATACCCTTTTTGTGTTATCTTTCCATGAATATTCCAGCAAGTGACAGTCACAGAAGAAGGGGGGAGGGCTGCTGAATCTGTGAACAGAAGGAAATAATTGAGAACACTATCCCTGAGTAAAGTGAATTTCTGAATTTGTTAAAAGCACATATTTGCACCAAAAAACCTCACTCTAATGGAGTTATATTCATCCAATTAGGAGACTGAACGGTACTATCCACTTTGTCTGTCCATTTAAATCTTTTTTTTTTAAACCAGCACAAATTCTGTACATTAAACACTCTGAACAAACTGCTTTCAAATCAGAACAAACGCTACAGATCAGATTGTGTCCCCCCCCCCTTTTCTCTGTAATTAGTCCAGGTTGGGGGGGGGGAATCCAAATCACCAAATAAGTTTATGGCAGAAAATGGTGATCTACAGAACTGGCAAATTCACAAGGCCAAATAGATGATGAAATTTTAAACACTCAATCTTGCAGCACATACATGTGATGGGGTATCTGGGATATTGTAAATCAGGGGTCTCCAAACCCTGGCCTGGGGGCCAGATGCGGCTTGCGGCAAGCCTCTATCCAGCCCACAGTCAACCCCTTGTCTCCTGAAAGCCTCTGGCCACTTGGCCAAACATGATGGGAACTATGCTCTGGTTGTGTCTGGAGGGTGTTCTAAAGGCCAGAGAGGTTGAATGAATGAGTCCACTCATTCATTTATTCACTCATCTAAGTTCCATCTCTAATTTATTTAAATAAATTTTATATTTAAATATTTTTTTTTTCTGGCCCTCAACACTGTGCCAGATATTTGATGCAGCCCTCTGGCCAAAATGTTTGGAGACCCTTGCTGTAAATCACCAGCAATGAATAAGAAGTGCAGGCTTAGTTTTGAACACTTCAGAGAATGTCTTGGGATTTGTGAATAGTTCAGATGTGTTCCCTCCTTTTCTGTTTAGTGACTTTTTGTAGAACTCAGTTTATGCAGAGAAGTGTTGACGTCCTGGATTCATAAATAAAGTTATAGCCACTTTTTTATCCCACTGTCATAAGACAGATTTTGAGGGGGGGGGGATACTATACCATGCCTAGGCAGTCATTCAGCCCCCCCCCCCATTTTTTAATTGCTTAACATCCAAACTAAGACTTCTGGAAAATGCAAAGGCAAGCCTAAGATTTTCTGTTATTTTTTGTGGACCTAAGCAAGGATAACCACACTATGGCTTAGTGCAGTGTTTCTCAAACTGTGGATCAGGACCCACTAGATGGGTTGTGAGCCAATTTCAGATGGGTCTTCAAACTTGATGCTCCCATGGTATGTGACTGCAACTGGTGAAATGTTACAGATCTGTACTTTTAACAGGCTACTCTTTATGTGCTTTTAGCAATGATAGTAAATGGGACTTACTTCTGGGTAAGCGTGAGTAGGATTGAAGCCTAGGACTGTTAAAAATGTTCCTGTTTGATGATGTCACTTCCTGTCATGACATCACTTCCAGTGGGTCCTGATAGCATCTCAAAGTGGGTCTTGGTGCTAAATGTTTGAGAACCACTGGCTTAGTGGTTTTTTCCTAATTGATCATAATTGCTCCCTATGACTTTTTTTTCCACCTACAATTCATGGTGTTGTGCAATTAGATTGACACCAAATTTCACCCAGACCAAAATGTCATGGAGAATGTGAGGATTACTGTTCTGGCAAGAACACTGGAAGAATTTTGAGGGATACAAAAGTTTCAGTAAAACTAGAGACGTTTCTTAGGGTTTTTCTGCAAATCCCTGTGTGGGATCCACACTAGAATATGACTGCAGCTCAAGTTGTACTAGTGATGTCATTTTCTTCTCTCCAGCAATAGCAGGAGGGGCCACTGGGAACTGCTGAAGAAACTCTCAGCATAGTGGGCATAGTTGATAAAGCCTGGGACTGCCACTGAAATTTGGAGCTTGTTGCCCAGGAAGACATCTAAGAAATGTTAAAGAGACAAACTGGTTTTGTAAGGCAAGTAAAATTTATCAGAGGAGTCTCTCAGATCTTTATGCAGAACAAAGGCATTTGGGTTTTATAGGGAGAGGGAGATTCAGTATGATCACTAGAGGGACATTGTGCCCAGCATTCCAATCCAGAAGGAGAACTTGACATTAAATCTGGGCAAAGATTCTTTCACTCATTTCCATAAGCTTCCAAAGTTTCTGTTTTGTATGATTTGGGAGGCCAATGAGGCAGACCAAAAACGTCTAAGGAGATTGAAAGTGTTCCAAACCAAAACACTGAGCCGTCGGAGATAAATTTGTTGGATGCAATCCAACCAAAGTTAAAGTACTTTGAAGCACCAGTGCTTAGCTCCCCAGGAATTGCTAACACAGGCATGAGAATGTTGGAATTGACAGCAGTGGAATAATATTGCAGACCCTATATTCCTTCAATCTGGAGCCCCTGCCATTTTATCAGTTGAAGTAAGCCTTGCATATCAGAGGAAAGGGCAAAGCCAGCGCTAGAGAAAGTAGATTCAATATGTGGTTACTCTTCTTTAAAAGTCACTGACTCAGATGGAATTCCCTATTATTAGAAACTGCATGCATTTGAATAGTAGTATTTGGAAGAACCGAAGAAATTAGTTTCTGACCAACGCTAATTGACTGAAATATTTTAACCTGTTCTCAGAGTTGAACTGGGAGGGAATTCAGATAATTGATTTTTATACCTGACAAATGCCAACAATTCATTAGACCTATAGCATCTGGATGAATGGACCCTGGTAACAATGGACTGCAAAGTCAAATCAAGGACCATGCAAAACCATCCCAATTATTTCCACAAGTCTTTTCCCTTCACTGAGAAGTTACATGATACATTCTGGACACTTACCTGCAAAAAAAGTAATGTAGTTTTTACCAAAGTAGCATTTTTTCAGTAGTTATTTCATGTTCTGCTCCCCCCTCCCAGATCTTTGCACAATAAATTTCCTGATGACTATTTTCCATTCAAATATGGCTAACTGACTAGTTATTGCTTATCACTCTGGGCTATTTTACATCTTTCTTCATTCTGTAAAATTGACTAAGTACAACAATTTGCTAAATAAGTCCACTTTTCACTCTCCAACCCCCCCCCCCCAAGAATCCATAATAACTCTTCAGAAAACTTGTTGTTATATCCCTGACATTATCTGGAACCACAAATATTCAATTTTCATTGCTGAAAACAGTGATTTATTGCATCTCTCGCCACCATTCATTCTATCAGCTTGAAGCTTGCAACTTGTCTGAGTAGTAGCTCCAAAATCCATCACTCCCTGCTTCCCTTCAGATAACATAAGTCTCATCATCTTCCAACTCCAGATTTTTTTCTTAAGGAAGGTTGACTTTTGCTCATATGAATCTATCCCCGCCTAGGATATTTCAGGCAGAGAGAATTCCAAAACACTGTTACTGTTTTTCCTCCTTTTCGTTCATGAATTCTTACTTGACTGTAGTTTTCTTTTTTACGGAGTAAGTTTGCCTATTTTTTTTCGTCAGTAAAGCTATTTAAGAAATTGATTCCTATTGTTCAGAAGCTCAAACTGGAAAAAGTTGTTTCTTTTTCCAGCATATCAGACAGACGGACAAACAGCTCGTGACAACATCAAAGCTCTTTTACATGATCAATTGTTACTGTTTCAATAAACGCTGACAGCATTTCATTCTCCTTGTCCCACCGCCTCCCCCTCCTTGTTTCATTTCTTTCCATTAAAACAGCACGTTTTGGTTCTTGGGTGATGGAGGAGACAAGGGTATCTCTTCTACTGAACTGCTTCAAAGGAAAATACAAGTTGAATGTTCAAGTCTACGTTTCTGGCACACAATCCATCATTCCAAACAGTGAGAAGGCTTCCAAATCGGACCTTCTCTTATCTCATATTGTTTTTGCAACTCTTCATACCATCTGACATGGCACATGTTGGTTTTGGTCTGGCTTTTAAATAGTGTTGGCCAACACTAATGCAACACATTGGTGTCACTCTGCATGGGAATAATTATCATAGCTAAAGTCAGGGGAAGTGGGGAGCATAATCAGACTAAAAACCACAGTGGTGCAAAGTACTAAAGCCTCCCTAATTCCCCACCATGGTTCTGCCATGTGCCACAATCTCTCCCCCCCCCCCACATTACTTTTAATTATCATATTGGGTTAGAACCTTGAATTGGTTGGGGTTTTGCCAGTACTAATTCTCCCCATGCAATGACATGCTGATGCACCATATATAGTAAGAGATAAGAAAAGGGCTGAATTATAGGAAGATGCTCACTGCTAGGCATAATGGATTGGTGTACCAGAGAGGATTGTACAGGCTACCTCTCAATAGTTACACTTGCAGGTTGACAAGACTATATGATCTTGGCAAGACTGACTGACTCAAATACAGAACAGGACCTCCTGAAAGGGTCGGTTTTGGTTCAGAACATAGCTGCAGTCACAAAGTGTTCATGCCGGCTAGAAAGGCAGTCTTCCAGCCACGGCCTAAAAAAGCCAGGGTCTTTATCAGCTTGTTAATGTTGATAAAATGTTCTGGCCTGCTACCAGTGCTGTCCAACCTGCTTCAATGCCACCAGGCAGTTTGTCGCAAGAGGCCAATGCTCTTGAACAAAATGTTCTGTGGCTATGTTAGAAGTCAGAGGTGTACACTGAAAGTCAGAGAAGCAGAAATCAGTCGCTGAATGGTCATCTCCCACAGGTATGAGTAATTAGCACTGCCCATTTTGTCCATACATAAATTATATGCCTGGAAGATCAGTGATCCATTCCTTTGGCTTCAGGCCCTCTCCAACATATCGAATGTACTAGTGGGCACATATCTAATATACAAAGAAGATTTGACTCTACAATAAGGGAGAAAAGACACTGGTAGAGATATAAGTTTCAACAAATCATTGAAAACACCCTGTATCAATATTTTATTTTTAAAAGCAGGTTTCTATCCCTCATGGACAAAATATTTGGCCAAAATATTAAAGCACCAAAAGCAATTCCCCTGATACACTGAGTTCGTGTGGTTGCAGAAGCTATGATACCTTCGGGGACATCACTGGCATCGCTAGGGGGTTGTGGGGGTTGCGGGCCGCACTGGGTGACGCGCCCTGGGAGAGGACACGCTAACTTCATGGCGTTAGGAGCTACCGTGTCATGCCATACACTGTTGGATGCAGAATGGCCAGCAGAGTGCAATGCAAAAAACAGAACTGAAATAGCTCCTTTTGTTCAAAGGTTATGGCCAAAAAACTGGAAGGAAAAAATGCATGGAGCCCTATGGAAAGTGAAAGTGAGCCATATTGCACGATTACTTGTGGGTAGGTGTACTTGCCATAGCCTGTCGGAAAGGGCAGACTGAGAGGAATCCAACGACACCACAATGGTTCCAATCCAATGAATGCAGCCCCCAAAAACACGGAGAAGGAGGACCCACCTCCCAGCTGCGAGTCTATGGAGCCCTATGGAAAGTGAAACAGCCTCATGTCACTTTTACTCACGAGTAGGCAGACATGCCTTGGCTGGTGGTCAGGTCAGGCAAAGGGGAATGGTCCTGATCCAATGGAGCAACAAATGTCCAGAGGCAACCTCTCCCCCCCACTAAAAAGGATAAAAAAGGGGCTTGAACTGGTAAGGGGAAAGTTTTCTATTTTGCACTTGCAAAGCCAGGAGGGTCTTTATCTTGATGTGCCTGAAAAAGAAGAACTTTAAACTGGGCACTGGGGAGGCCTGGAAATCTCACTGATTCTTTTTTTGGGTGTTTTTTTACCACTATGGGACTTACTTCAGAGTAGACATGCATAGGATTGGGCTCATAGGCTGCAATTCTACCCACACTTTCCTGAGAGTAAGCCCCATTGATTACTATGGGACTTACTTCAGAGTAGACATGCATAGGATTGGGCTCACAGGCTGCAATTCTACCCACACTTTCCTGAGAGTAAGCCCCATTGACTACTATGGGACTTACTTCAGAGTAGACATGCATAGGATTGGGCTCACAGGCTGCAATCCTACCCACACTTTCCTGAGAGTAAGCCCCATTGACCACAATTGGACTTACTTCAGAGTAGATTCACTTGGTGGAACAGGACTGGCTCCCCCTTATTTAATTATTTTATTTTAATTTAATTTAATTAATTATAATTATTTTAATTGCTTGATGATGTCACTTTTGGCCATGACATCACTTCCAATGGGTCCTGGACAGATTGTCATTCTAAAAAGTGGGTCCCAGTGCTTAAAGTTTGAGAACTGCTGCAATAAGTTGTTAGTAAGTTGACACGGGGTGTGTGTGAGAGACTCTACAAGTTTTCAAAATCACTAAAATCAGAATGTGGAGGAATAATACCATCTTGTTGTATATCAATCAATGCATAATTTCATTCAGAATGCAATGAAACAAACCACATTGATATAGCTGTGTTATAACAAAAGGTACAGCGAAAAAACCGGTGGGGGCGGGGCGATGGTACATCACCACGCCCACTTGGGGTGTTGCCCCGCCCACTACATGGGGTGATGCGCAGGCCTCCCACACCAGGTGACGTGAATCCTAGTGACGCCACTGGGGGACATCCTGCCTGCCTGAGAGGGCTTGTGATAAACAAGAAAACTTCCTTCCCTATCAACCTAAGAATGTATAGTATCAGGATAGCATATGTTCCTCCTAAATGGTCTTAGAGGCACAATTTAAGAGATGGTTCTCTTGTATTTAGAGTTTAGTGGAACTTACTCCCAAATAAGCGCTTATAGTATTGCAGCCATTTGTTTCATGGTCACTAATTCATTTCAGTTTATTTCTGTTGAATTCAAAGTATACAGGAAGCACACATTAAACACATGTACTTTGTCCTGGGTACCCGCCCAGAGAGCAAAAGTCCAGTTCAACCTTAAAAGTGCATGGCCAAATTTCCTCTCTATTGGCTGGGCCAATGGAGACAAGAGAACCAAAGTGACACAACAGCTCTGTTCCCAATGCCTCTCATAGGAGGAGGAGTGATGTTCTGGGGTGTCACTGGACATGTAACACATATGCATTCTGCATTTCATTCACCCTGAATGGCTTCAGAACCAGCCCAGACAAAATTTAAGTACAGATATTAAAACACACACACAAATTGTATATGAGCATATATTTCTCTCTCTGTCTCAGTTATCTGCCTCAAGTTCCTTTCCGCACCACCAATTTCCAGGCTCCTATGTTTTCTTGCCGTGAACATGAACATGTACAGAATCTCTCTTAGTAACGTTAACTTCCTTGTATTTGGGGCTGCCCAAGCTGTCATGTTAAAGAGGGGACACAAGTTTGTTAGTCGTTCAGTGTTGTCTGAAAAACAAGATTCTTTACTGCTTGTGTGTGGATGTCTGTGTGTGTTGTATCTGAAGGAAACAGCCACAAATACAAACCATAAAAGGTTCTTTATAGGACTGAGAATCCTTAGAAGTTCTTTGAAAGACATGAAGGCAGAGAAGTGATCTTAACAAAAGAACAAAAAAGGAGGGGAAAAACCCACACTTGAAAGGGAGGAGAAGTTCAGAAGCATGTGGGGGTGGGAAAAGTCTTCAGCATAAGGAACAGCAAAGAGAGCTCTCTAACTCAAAGAAACCAGAACAGCTCACAGAGGGCTACGACTTGCTATCCTTCCTCTTTGCATCAGCCTCATGCCCTGGGGACTCTAGTGTAGATCCCACTGGACTGGGGATGAAATTCCTGCGGACATGAGTACAAAAGCACCTGATATTTCTTGCAGGAGACTGTTTTAGTTTGGTGCAGCTCAAGGTTTCCTTGTGGAACTGGTTGATCAAAAATGTCTATGATCAGTCACATTTTGGTGACTGCAAAGCCCAGAATGTTTACATTTGAGCACCCCACATTGTTCTAGGAAAGATGCCACAAAACTTTCCCATGCCACACTATTTCACACTCCTTTTTGCTCTTCTTCACAGCACTGCTCAGCAGCTGGTTTGCTGCAGATTTAAGAAAGAGAGTTCTGGTTGGCTATGTGTTCCAAAGAATAAGGGATCCTGTAGCCATGGTGATGACATCACAGTGAAATGCTGTCAATCAGACTTGCCAATGTGACAAAAATGCCCTACATTATGGGCTCATGCAGTGTGACTGCACAGGGACAGCTAGGAGAAGCTGGGAAAGATAGGGCAGATTCTGTAGAGTTCTGAGTTACAGTTTATGGAAGCATCAGAAATCCATTCATGAGGAACTATTCCCTGTATCGTTGAAGTGTGAGAGGATCAGGAAATTCAGTGAGATCTGTATCTCAGATATGTATCCTTGTCATACTCTTTGGGTCTTCTATTCCATTTTCTTTGTGTCTTTTGACCCAGAGCCCTAATTTCTTTCTTTCTTTTATTGCTGTGAAATTGCCCAGCAGTTGTCATGCTATAGACCACAACTGCTGCTGGGCAGCCCAATCCTGACCTGCCTAGCACCCAGGGCTGCAGGGGTGCTGAATGGCTACTGCTGCATCCAATGGAGCTGGGAAGCAGCACTGGAACTACTCAGAGTAAGGGAGCTTATGCTTCCTTACCCTGTGTAATCCCCAGGTGGCCCCAATGGTCTTCTCGTCTCTGCACCCACTATTGAATGAGCGCAGATTCGAGGAGACCATTGTCAGGTCTCCCGGGCCTGAAGGGGAGGGTGAGGATATGGCTTCAGGGCCTGCCATTATCTCCGCCCCCCTCCTGCCCTGCTCCCTCCTCCGCCACACTTTCTCCTGCCCTCCCCTGCCCCAGAACACCTCCCCCTGTCCAGACTTACCACTCTACTGCCCAGCGCTCAACCAGAGCATCAGGCAGTGGTCCTCTGTCCTCTGCCTGGCACTAGCTCAGCGTAGGCTTGTGGGATTGGTGCAGACTGTTGCAGGCATGCCTTACAGCAGATTTGCGACACTGTGCGCCGGTACTGGGTCAGCATGAGCCCATTCTCTAAGCCAGCTGATTGCTGCCCAGAACTCTGAACCTGCCAGGATGCACTGAGTCCTGCTGTAGCAAGGGCCCAGCCCTGAGCGCCCACATCCCAGCTGCCAAATGCTATATATATGCTAATTTTATGTACTGATTTCCCAAACATAAATGCAAGGGAATGCTTTATACAGTTTTTGCATCTGCTTGCCTCCTAAATCCATGTACTCACCTCATGAAAGTTACATGAAGATTTAAGTGACATTAATAGGTTTGAGTCCATCACCTCGGCAAATATTCTTTTATGGATCTAATGCAATAATAGTCCAATAACAGTGAGAAAGAAAGAGAGCTGTGCAGCAGCCTGCTCAAAGAAAAAGATGCATTTGTATTCATAATCCTCTTGACATGAATTGCTTGTGTCCCCAAATGGGGAAAAAAGCATTATACCAAATACCACAGGCTAAGAGTTCTCCCCAAAGCAGATGTCAGGACATCCTTGTTAGACATCTGTGGTAAAAATTTGTGATTTTTCCGGTATTTCCTCTATTTTTTTACCCTCCAATTTCCTCATGAACTTCATAGCCCAATCCTAACTAAATTGCTGCACGGCGCTGGCACAGGCTACACTGCATCCCAAGGGGGATTTTTGGCTGCTGGAGGTCTTCTTGGGGTAAGCCCAGCAGCCACAATAGGTCAACTCAGACCTGTACTGTGATATCACTGTCACAAGCCCGCATTTATCTGTGCAGGCAAATCGGATCCAGGAAGGGGGTCAGGATTTGGCACTTGCCACTGCCGCCACACCTGCCCTTTCCTGGCCCTATTTGTCCATCCCCCACCCTGTTCATCCCCCTGTGCCAGACTTACCTGCTCCAGCAGGTCTACATTGCTCCACCAGTGCATGCAGGAATGCTCCAGCCTTCTCGCTGGCACACTGGCACACTGTGCTGCCACAAAATGGCAGTGGATTAAGGGGTGGATAAAGTTATTCTGGTGGTTGTAACTCCTCCAGTCAGATAAATCTATTTCATCATCAACCATATGGGTCACACATAGAAATTCCTGTTTGTGTTGCTTGGTGTGTTGTCCAAGTTCCCACATAAGACATGCCCACTCACTGTGAATTAAGGAACTAGATCCTGTAAGAGTGTAGGTTCAGAAGAACAGGGCAAAATACTTAGTTATCTGTGTTGGGGATTTGTTTTATTACTTTGCTTGCATTTTAATGCAACTAATCCCCCCTTCGCACACTTGTCTATTTGTTTTTGAACTGCAACTTGTTTTGATCCTTTTCACATACCCCTTTTTGTATTGGTCCATCAGTTTTTTAAATAAACTCTGTCTATTGATTACATGCCTGAGCTTAGTTCTCTAGGGAGAGAGCATGGTGTCAAGCCCAACAGAATGCCCTTAGTTTTACTACCGTTTTGTCTCAAAGGTGACCCTTCAGATTTTGTGGGCTCTTTGGTTATCCTAAGAGAGAGGCCTTTTTATGTCTGGACTTCCTAACCTCGGATGGAGGTTTGTGGAAAAACTACCAACCCTCTCATTAAACGAAGTATAACCAGTAAGCAAGAGAGGAAAGCGGAAGGCTAGGGAGTAAGGGCCATCGTTAAGTGCTGCACCAGTTTTCCCTCCCCACTTCCTTTCCTCCGCTACAACTTCCACCTAGATTCTAGATTGGATCAGGAGAGAAGTAATTAGGAATAAGAAGCTACAAGGGAAGAAAAATGGGATAAAGTTTAGGTGATACTCAGAAAATCAGTGGGAGGTCAGAGCGGGGATAACTGGGTAGGAGAAAAATGGCATTAACGAGGACAAGAGATGAACAGGAAGGACTGAAAATGTAGAGAAAGAAAGTGAAGGCAAAGCAAGGGGAGGAGGAAAGAAATGATAAATGGCAGAGTCTGTATTAAACCATTCACCAAGCTCTGACGATCTCTAAATGGCCTGAGCTCAACTTCCTTGGTTTATGATACCGGCAAGAGCATTTGATTGAATTGTAGTTCTTCTATTGAGCTCTTCACAACAGTAAACTTTGGCTTGTCTGACTCACTCCCCGGCTCTTCCGACAAAAGGAGTTTTGATAGCATGAAGCACTCGCCTGACATTTCTTAACTGGAGTAAATCAGTACAAGAGTTGACTGGCTTTCACTGACATTTTCGCACAGGGAGAGCGACATTACAGGTATCGCTGTCAGCTCTTGATACCAGCAAAAGGGCAGCTGAGGAGGAGGGACGCACACCTGGCACACCATTCACAGCCATCAGCCCATGTGGTGTCTGGTCAACGTGAATCACAGATAGCCTCTTTCATTTATGTGTCTTTACTTTTACGTTGTGCTGAAATATAACCATTTCACTGCATGTGTCAGAGTGTGTTAGTATTTATTTCTGTGCTGTGCCTATTATAATTTATTCCTGTGTTTGCTGCTGGAACCTTGTTCTGGTTGGTTTCTTTGACTGCAATCCTATGCACATTTTCCTGGGATTAAGCCTCACTGCAACAGAACACTAGATTACAACAGGGGCTGTTGTAATCCATTGGTTGGCAACCTTCAGGCTCGAAAGACTATGGCATAGGCTGCATAAGCCTACAGCACCCGGTATTCCCATGCAGTCTCCCATCCAAGTACTAACCAGGCCTGACCCTGCTTAGCTTCCAAGATCAGACAAGATTGGGCATGTGCAGGGTAACAGTTGTGTTCTACTGCAATGAGGCTTACTGAGTAAGTGGAAGCAGTGGGTGCACAAGGAGGGTAGCTGCTGCTGCCACCTCTCTCCCAGACCTTCTTCCTGATTCACCCTCTATCCCCACTTATGTGATTCTTCCTCTTGACTTTCTGTGCTGTTTTAAAATAGTGGGCAGAGCGGGATGGAAGCCAGGAGAGGTGGAAGTGGGGCAGTGCTTCTTTCCGCTTCCTTATTCCTGCCCTGCCCTGCTGCTCTATTTTAAACCACAGAACATTGATGCTGGGAGGAACAGGTGAGGGGGCAAATAAGGGCTAAGGGAGGCATTGGTAGAGATAGCTGATAGATGCAGGGTGCCCATCTGCAACCTGTGGCAGCCCACCCCATCTTAACACTGTGCTGGTCCTGCCCTACCTTGCAGAGTTGTCACAAGTCATACTTATACAAAACAGTTTGCAGTCAAGTTGAGCTATACAACACCAGAAGAAACACCTGGCTGGTACCAGCTGTTTTTGCTATAACTGTGCATATTCATTTTCTCACCACAAAAAACCTCTTCTTGCCATAAACAGTTACAAAAATCTCTCAAAAACTCGTGTGCAAATGATGCGGGTCCAGAAGGAGGACTACAGAGGAGCCGTACTGCATTTTGACCAAGAACTCTGTACCGAATCCTAAAAGTTCATGGGCACTACTGGGTGACTTTGATGTTTAACACTGTATCATATGCTGTGACATTCAGAGCTTTTATTCTAGAAGCCAGCATCAGTCACTCACTGTGCCCCTGCGCTCTGCTCACACTCGCACATCACTAATATATTTCTAACTTCAGTAACTATCTACCTTTTGGAACAGCCAAGGCAAATGATATATTGATTTTCTACAATCGCCCAGCATGATTGGTATCAAGGCTGTGGAGATGTCTGGTGAAGTGTTCGCAAATAGCCACTGCCTCTCAAAAATAAAAAACACAGAGGGAAGAGGGGAAAAAAAAACACTGTACTCCTGTAATCAAATTCAAAGCAGTTACACCAATATGAAACCTGCAAGAAAGAACAGGTTCATTCTGTGCAACCAGCACTGAAAATGAACCATTGCTAGAAACTCATGTAAGGACCTTCAAGTGGGAGGAGGGGAGCACTACAGCATTATTTACAGGACCAAGAAAATAACCTTTGCACAGGAGAGACCCCTGCGCAATCCCAAAGCACACTGTTTACACGCAGAAGGTCCCCGGTTCTATTTTCAGTTAAGCCATATCAGGTAAAGGCTGCTGAAGAAATGCACTGCAGCTCACCACATGCAGTAGTGCCAGAGTCTTCCTTCATTTCTCCTGCTTTTCAGATAAGGAGCTGGAGCAGGGTGGCGCAGTAAGTACGACACACCCCGCAATGAACCGTGTAAGCGCTCCTCCCCCTCGGCATGGGAGCCAATCAGAGCAGCAGTGGTACATTGCCATTGCTGCCCTAATGATTCCAATGCCAAGGGGGAGGGATGCTTACATGGTGCATTGCGGAGTATGCTGTACTTACCGCGCCTCCCCCCTTCTAGCTCCGCTTCTGCTGCTTTTTGCTTTGCAGGCAACAAAACCGGAAGCAGAGGTTTGTCACTTTGGGAGGAGGTAAACTTACAAAATTAAAAAGGGGCAGGGCGCCAGATCAAGCCCAAGAGAGAGGCAGGATGGGCAGCGCATAATCTACTGACACAGATCAACTTGGATATTGCGATATTGCTGGCACAAGTCCGATTTGACCCATAGTGACTGCTGGGGCTTACCCCTGGACAAGGGGCAAATGCCCCCTTACCCCGAGGAGAACTTCAGTGGCTTTAAATTAAATTTAAACAGAATTTAAAGAATTCTGAAGGCCAAACTAGACACAACTACGTATTTGGCTCAAAATCTTTTGTTTTGTTTGAGGGTTTTTTTGGTCATTAGAAGGTGCAGGATGCAACCCACTACTCCCTCTCCCCCCCCCCACACACACACAGAGGGAGAGAGAGAAGGCACAATCCTAACCACGTCTTCTCAGAAGTAAGTCCTACTTTGTTCAATGGGGCTTACTCTCAGGAAAGTGTGGTTAGGATTGCAGCCAGAAAGAGAGAGAGAGAGAGAGAGAGAGAGAGAGAGAGAGAGAGAGAGAGAGAGAGAGAGAACACTTATTTGTTCCAGGAGGCATCCAGGAGCTATAATGCTGCTAGGCAGGTTAACTTCCTATTAAAATGTTCTCCGAATGATCAATCTTAGATCTGGGTGCTTCATAGGACTTGGGAGTTGAAACCAACATATTTCCTTGGTACAAGTTGTGGGTCTTGACCTACCGGCCTAATGCAATCTGTGTGGTTGTGCAGGATAAATAAGCACAACACTTCTTCCAGTTTGCTGGTGTGTCTTGTCTATTTTTCTGTTAGTGCAAGGTTTTGCCCCCATATTTGAACACAATTACCATTAGCCATGAAAGCTCAACTGGATTACTCTCTTCATGAGCAGTGTGCTTCTGAATACCAGGTGCTTGGGATAAAGAACAGGGGGTGGCCACCCATTTCATACTCTGCTTATGAGCTCTCAGTGTGATTTGACAGGCTGCAGTTGAAAAGAGAGCGATGAACTTTGGTCTGATCCAGCAAGCCCATTTTTATTCTCTTAAGAGCCAAATTCCGCCTGTGCCAAGATATGCACATGACCAGCTTGCGTATCTGACTAGAGCAGCCAGAAGCCATCCTTTGCTTCACTGGCTGTGGAAGCAAGCCTATCTGCAAGACTTCGGAAGAGCTATAGGGAGAGTAAGAGCATCCTGCAGTTTTCCCTGTATGTTCAACCTTAGCTGTGGAGGAATACAGCCAAGTGCAGATCCACCATGATTTGCTAGCAGCGGAAGGTATATCTAGTGCCACTGCTGTTCATAATGAAGACCAATTAATCTTTCATTCACTTGATAAAATATCAAAAAATGTCAAAGCAATTATACTAAATATGAAATATCTGGCATTTAGGGGAGTTTTATGTGATTGAACTCCATTCCCTCCAACCTTGCCTTTTCTTTCCCCAAGCCTCCTTCTCTTTACTTTTTTATTAGACCTCCCCACCTTACCCCCACCCCAGACAGTACATGCAATGGGTTCCAGTGTTTAGCAAATGAGGCAGTGCTCTTCAATTGTGGTCTACGTGCCAAGGTGGCACCTGGTGCCAGAGCTCCATATCACAGAGATATTGTCTCCCCCAGGAACAGCACTGGTCTCTCAGACAACCCTGTCCCTAGAGAGAGTGGGGGGGGGGAGCTATAGGCACAGGACTTGGGACAGGACCTGCCAGTACACTCCCATTCAGGCTGCAACCATTGACAATGTTGCTGTTACCTAATGCCTGAACAAATCTCATGTGTACAGTGTTGAGGAGAGAACTGGGTCACACTCAATGGCCCTGATCCCAACCACCTTGTATCCATATTGCCCCTCCTCTTCCTAAAGGTTATGCATTTGGCATATACTGAGAATGGATTCTCCATGCATACACTGTGGTAGAGGCAGATGAGTAAGGTGATATAAAAAACACATATCACATGGTATGAAAATGGTGAAATATAAACACATAACACCACTTTCTGCACTTCTAAGCTTTGGAAAGCACCGAAATAAAAAAAAAAAAACAGTTTTCCACTCGCCTCCAGCAATTGGAAACCCACACCCCTTTCATTCATTTACTCAACATAGTAAATGGCACAGGCACCCTATTATTGGAGGAGTGGGCGTATAAACCTTTTTAAATAATTAAATAAATAAAGCCAAGATTGATTCATACAAGGTGTCAAATCTACATGCCAGCACCTGTCCCGCGGCACCTCTTTGATCACATGTATGCCCATGATCATATGGAGAAATATTTTTCCTGATTTCAGAGTTCCGTGTTCCTGTGATCCAGGGGATGCTGTGATAATTAAGACCACTGCCAGTTGCACAGGTTTGAAGCAAGCCTGCCCGATGTGATGCCACAACCCACATTCAGACATCAAGCCACTGATGGACCCTCTATGAACCTCTTCCTTTTGCTGGCTGCTGTGACTAGATGTTGCCTGTCTTTGACTGCCATGTGCAAGGAGGGCACCAGAATGCAGGTCTCTTGTTCAACAGTCAACAAAACCTTTATTTGGCATAAACATTTGATAGGTGAGAACTCTGTACGGAAATCGTAGAGAGTATAAACCTAAATAGTACACAAATATATGTATCAGTGCACACCTATGTGTACAGACAGATACAACGTACATTACATTTTACAAACAAACATGAAATATTTAAAAGACAGAAACAGTCAGTTACTCTGCGGATCTTGCCAGAATGTAGCCTACTCAGTGATTACTTGGTACGGAAAGCTTGGCTCGATTCAGGATACTCAAATTTAAGAACTTTGCGACTGAGAGGGTTGTATGTTCTACATCACCTGCTAGAAGGAATTGAATTGTATCTTTCTCAGAATGCCCAGTTTTGGAATGGAGCAAGGGAGAGAGAAATTGCTGCCTTAGTACTTGATATCTGGGACAGTGCAACATGATGTGTGTGGATGATTCTACTTCGCCTAAATTGCAGCAACATAAACGCTCTTCCCTGGAGGCGTTTCTAAATCTGCCATGCAAGTCATTAGAGGGGGTCACATTACAGCGAGCCAAGGTAAAAGCCCTTCTCTCCAGGGGGTGGCAGGTCTCTTGTTGTCTTGTGTGCTCCCTGAGACATCTGGTGGGCCACTGTGAGATATAGGACATTGGTTGGATGGGCTTTTGGCCTGATCCAGCAGGGCTCTTCTTATGTTCTTATGACTAGAAATTGTGCTAAATTGCTCAGTGGAGGATTCAGAAGCAAATCCCTCAAGCTGCACCAATTACAAACTGAGCCATTGATTGGAAGGACACTGCACCACCCAAAAAGGAGGGAGATCAGATGCAAACACAGATATGGCACATGTACCTTTAAAGTTTGTATCAAAGAAGCAATGCTGGCAAGCATTCATTTGAGAAGAGAGAAGCTGCACTTATTGAAACCTTCCTGCAAACACACCTCCTTAGCATCTGATCAACCTACTGCAGAACATCCAGCAATGGTGTAATGCATTTTTCTTTTTTTAATTTCATTCTTTCATTTTCTTTTCTTTGTCTTTTCTAGCAGCCACCTTGTACCCGTGGAAACTAATCAATAAATGTAACTCCCTTGACAATGGCACGCACATTCTCCTAGAATGTACAGTGAGAACTTGTTGGATCAAAGCCACGTTCTCTAATCTTCTGCAGTTTGGGGCATGTAATTCCCAGTGACATCTAATTATGCAAAATGGAGCACAGGATCCCATACATGGCACTTAGGACAGGAAAGCTCTGGGAGCTAGCAATTGTCAGAAGCTGGTAGGCCTTGCATATATAATGCCACTTGCATTAGATGCTAGCAGGGCTACTAGCATCTGGCATCTATCGCTAAAAGCATTTTTTAAATGTGAAATGCAAGTAGCGCTACTAGTGCTTTCCCACTGGGACAAGGCATCATGCTGTCCCCATTGGGGGGAAGATCTGATAAATCAGTTAAGAACACTGGTTTCATGTGCTGAAATAAGAGCTAGCTGCAAAATTTAAGTACACTATTTATACAGTATAGGGCTTTGCAACTGAAATAGGCTTGCTTGAAAGATGTTTTCCGTTTTTACAGCCATGAGCAGAGATACATCTGCTGCTCCCTGCACCTGTTGTATAGGGAAATAATATGTGTCAGTCCTGCCTTGGCACCACTTGGTTGCAAAGTCTTAAAAGGGAAAAGATTTGCGTGACTAAAGTGTCCTCAGGTCTCAGCAGACAGGGACAAAGTATGCAGATTGCAATCGAAAAGGTCCCTGCTGTGGAGATGGATTCCACATCCACAGCTTCCTGCAGGGCTGAAGGTAGAACATAGTGACTTTTTTTTTTCTCAGACAAAGACCTTGCAAAGGGCAAAGAAGCCAGGATTAAAAAGCAGAATACTGCTGAAACATGTCTCTTTGCAATAGTCATGAAACCAATCTACAATACCCCAGATCTAAACTTGCACTCAGTTTGAGGACTGATTCATTCAAACCATCTTTTTTAGACTTTTAGAACTGGGGTCCCAAACTTTGGTAGTCAGAGTTTGACTGGAATGTGAATTGGCAAGGCTTGAGTCCTTTGGAAATAATAAAGATTAAAAACAACAGCAACAACAGCTAAGTGTTCTGCAAAGTGTTAGGACTACATTTTGTAGCTCATTAATGAGGACAATGAACTTTGTACTTGATCTAAGGCATACTAATCACAGTGTCATAGGGACTGCTGTCTTCTACATGAACCTGCCCAAATACTAGGATAATCTTCAGAAATTCTTCTTCGAGTCCCTCTGGTGTCGGTGGTGAGATGGATGGTGAATTGAGATAGGACCGTTTCACTGAAATGGTTTCAATTCTGGTGCCCTGACTCTGGAATGTTCCTCCCAGGGAGATTTGCCTAGTGATGCCCTTTTGGTGCACACTGACGACCTTTATATTCCCCCATTCTCCATTTGCAAGATGCGAAGGCATCTTAATTAACCCTGTGCATAGTAGTTAAACATGCCCATCTAGCCACAGACAGAGAATTCACACAAACAAGATTTTTGAGCAAGATTCAAGCAGCTTCTATGCCTCCAATACATGCGTGAATCGTCCTTGCTTAAAAGAAAACTGGAAACCTGTGGAACGGTTAGGATGGCATTCAGATTTGTTTTCGCACCGTCCAATGAACACTCGAGACAACAGGTATGGGAGAAAGGGCCACTTTATTTTGCAGTTACAACAGAAGAGGAGGCTGAGACCTGCAGCATCCAAGGCAGCGAAGCCCCCTGTGGTGCGGAGGTGGGACCTCTGGGCGGTACCAGAACACATCTGCCCCCAGGCGGGCATGCACCCGACTCCAAGTCGTGCCCCGTTGTTGGGTGGCACAGCTCATCCATGTCTGTCCCTTAAGGGGAAGGCAGCTGGACCATGGGCTGTGCCACCTTGAGCCGCTGAGCCTCTGAGGTGGACCCCGCGGTCCTGGCCAGGGCCTCATCTACGTTCTTGTGCTGCCGAGCCCCTAAGGACTGAAACTGGGTTCTGCCCTGCCTATGCCGCCTGAAGGTGCATGCCCGAAGTCCACTTCACACCTCCTAACCCACACCACCTGCCTTCTTAAAGTGACCAATGGCAGCTTGAAAGGGGGGGGGTAACTCCTGGCCCATGACAGTCCGGGGTAGGCAAAAAAACTGCCTGCCCCTTGGCCAATCTTGGCAGGCAGCAAAAAATTCCTACCCGGCCCCAAACAGCGACCAGTAAAACTCAGACTGCCTTTAGGGCAGGCGGGTGGGTGCTCCCACGGCGCCCATGTGCAAAGGAGGAAGAGGGCTGGCTATTGTGCCTTTTAAGAGGCCCTCCCTAGCTGCTAGCTCCAGCCCTCTTCCACTCCCCCACTGGGAGGAGACTTGTGTTCCAGGCCAGGCTAAACAAACTCCGATCACCCCTTTAATTGGGCGATCGAGATTCTCCTCCTAATTACTAACCTGAGGATCAACTTGTCTTCCTATAGACAAGTGTGAATGACATGGTCCTCAGTGGGCACCCATGCAGAGGGAAACTACTTATCATCCATCCAGTGCATCATCCCTGCCTCTGCATAGTCATATGGGAATGGACTGATCAAGTGGAATGTCATGTGGGGCAGGGACAGTGTACCAGGTGGGTGGGAAACAGAGGTATGCTACCCAGGGCTGTTTCATCTGAGCACAACTGTAATTCAAACAGAGGCAAACAGTATGTGTGTGTGTTAATATGTATACACACACACATACTGCTTGTGCCCTGTTGGTCAGTGATTACGGAATTAAATTGCAAATTTCACAAGCAGTTGTAATTTAATGTATGGTTCCTCTTTGTTGCAAAGCACCATGTATGCTACCAAATTAAATCACAACTTATAGCTACTGCTGGGGAATTGACTGATAGATGGATTATAACATTGCTGTGAATAAGGATTTTTTTTTAAAACTTTAACAATAACAATTAGGTACCCTACAGAAGCCACTAGGATTAAAGTAGAATAGTGCAGCTACAGTCTACTAACGAGGCGAAGGAGAAACAAGTACATAATTCCCCAGGCAACAAAAGTTATTAAACAGTGTTAAGGATTTATTTGCCCATGAAAATTAACACTGGAGAATGCAGACATCTCCTTTCCCCCACCTATTATGGCAAGTCACAAAACTACCCCTGCACACAAACATCCACACTCAAATAAATCATCGATATTGGCAAATAAATCACAATTGTATTTTGCTTTGCTGTCAATTTATTCCTTGTGCTTTTGTACAAGGCAGAGGGTTTTGGTAACCATGTTTAATAGCTTCATCCCACAAAAGCAGCACTTCTACAACACTTGGAATCATAAATAAGGAACAATGTCCCCAATTTGACTTTTAAAAATGATAGCTCATCTCTTTGTGGAGCTGCTAGGACTTGAGCTCAATGCCAGCACCAACATGTGAGCAGGCTTCACTATGTTCACTGCACCACTCAGGGGAGACAGGTGAGGGGACAACATTTCCTGGAGGTAGCATACAGCCTTCATTTCTAGTCGCCAAAAGGTGTTATCCACCAATTTGTCTAATCTCTCTTTCAAAGCTGCCTAAGCCAGTGGCCATGACCACATCTTATGTACAGGGCTAGCTCCAGATCTCCTGGATCCTGAGGTGGCCCACCAAATGCCCTTCACCTTAAAAAGAAAGAGGGAAATGAAGCAGGTGAGGAATCATAGGGGAGAGTGTTTTCTAGAATGTCACAAGCACTCTAGTCGAGTCCAGCACACTCCTCTCTTCACCACTTCCTCCTCTGCTCTATTCCTCTTTTTCAAGAGGGTGAACATCCTCTGCTAATCTGCTACCTGAGGTAACTAACTGTCTCAGGGCCCAATCCTATCCAATTTTCCAGCACTGGTGCAGCTGCAATGCAGCCTCAAGGTAAGGGAACAAATGTTCCCATAACTTAAGGTGGCATCTGTGACTGCTCCCCCACCCCAAGATGTAGTGCCATGCCCCATTGGCATGGCTGCGCTGGCACTGGAAAATTGGATAGAATTGGGCCCTCAGTCAGCCACATGAATGGGCCAACCTTTCTTGTGCTACATCTTTTGCCAGTTCCACAGTATTGGGATTGGTTACTGATATGTGGTTACAATTGTTATCATGCATATAACCATCTATGTCTAAAATAATTCAAGTGTCACTAGTCCATCCCGTTTTTGGCTCATATAATTTTTGAATTTGGATTAGAAGCATGGGAGTCTCATGCATGGGACTTTAATGGAGATCTAGAAGAGGACTATCATTTAGTCAGCCTAATAAACATGTGAAAAGTGGTATTTGAAAAAACTGGCAAAAAATTATAATTTGTAGAGAAGAAACTGGAGAGCTCACTGTTCTTTCCTCAGAGCTGCCCTAGCTATGAGGTCCTGAAATGCTTGTTTTGAGTGGAAAATTAAAGAGGAACAGTGAACTGATGAGGGGTGTCCTGCACTTCAAGTCTACTCTCCATCTCTCTTTGGGCTGCTAACTACCAAGCCACTACAGTCAGCTCTCCAATCCTCTTTCTATTCACTGAGAGGTAGTGGGAGGAGGAGCTGGGTAGTGGTAGCCCATCTCTTCCTCCAGTACCTTCATAGCAAAGGGATATAACAGAAACACTCCACAGAATCATAGAGTTGGAAGGGATCCACTAGGACATCTAGTCCAACCCCTGACCTGAAGCAAAAAGGTCTTCTTAGAGCACCTCCAGCAGGTGTCTTTCAAGCCTCTGCTTGAAGATCTTCAATATGGGAGAATCCACCACCTCCCTTGGCAATCTGTTCCACTGCCAAACCACCCTTACCATTAAGAATTTCTTCCTGATGTCCAAGCAGCACTTAAAAAATACTTTGTGATAGTAAGTAGAAAATATTTGTTTGCATTTCATAGGGAATGAAAAAGAACTCCTGATGGATATCCTTTCAGGTTTGAAAATGAAAAGAACTATACCTGAGAGCCTCAGATTTTTTTTTTTTAACTTTAAACAATCCATATATTGTAGGTACATTATCAAACCTCTTGGAATTTCCAGTACAGAGGCCTGCTGCTTAGTAGCAGAGACTGAATGTCTGTAGGTGACACAAGTGGTGCGAACACAAAACAATAGGGAAGGCTCCATTTGCCATTGATGCTCATTGATAAAGGATCCCTGCCTCTCTTTCTCCCACAGTTAAGAGGGGATGATGATAGTGCTGATATTCCATCCACCTCTGCCTAACAGATCTCAGATGAAAAGCACAGCATGCAAATATTATTTAGAGGCTGAGATGCCGCTGTAATGACCGCTGCTTCATAAGGAATATAAAAAGACAGGATTATCTCACTGTGTAACCTGCAATTTTAACTGTTATGCAGCAGGCTAGATACAAATGATATTTTGTTGTCAATGATAGCCGAGCCTGCACTCACATTCAGCTGATTAACTATGGGCACAATCCTAACCAATTTTTCAGCACTGACATAGCTGTGCCAATGTGGCGTGCACTGCATTCTGCAGTGGAGAGGCACTCAAGGAGGCCTCCTCAAGGTAAGGACAAGTTTGTTACCTTATCTTGGGACTGTTTTGCGGCTAGGTCAGTGCTGGAAAGTTGGTTAGGATTGCACCCATAGAAGTTTGAGCATGTGCCAAAGAGATGGATCAGCTGAGTGAGAGCGCAGTCCTATGTATGCCAACTCAGAAGTAAGTCCAGTTATCATCAGTGGGGCTTACTCCTAGGAAAGTGTGGCTAGGTTTGTAGCCTGAGTCAGTTGACTCAGAAGTTCAAGCAACAGGACTCTCCGGCTGCAATCCTATGCACACTTTCTTGAGAGTAAGCCCCACTAAAGACAATGGGACATACTTCTGAGTAGGCCAGCACAGGCTTGTGCTCTCACTCATGTAATCACACCTGAGCAACAAAGGAATTTAGCTACTCCACGACTGCTCCAGTCTATCCCCAAAACATTTTTGGCCTCTTATCTCTAGTTGCTGTTCAGTACAACACTTCATCCTGTCCTGGGATAGATGGATCTTTCTGTTTCATTCCATCAGAACTTCAACCACTTTCCTATGACTTTCATTCCATTCCCTTTTCTTTTTTCATCACTGGAAAAAAATGTCTTTCAATATATATTTTCACATATATTCTGCTAAAACTGCTGGTGCGACAATACAAATACACATTTAAATACACCTCTTTCTGCTGATGTATAGAATGCACAGAATCTACAGACAAGCATGTGTTTTATAATCTGATCTTCTGGGGAGCAAGAGAGGTCCAGAACCACCTGTTACACTGTAAATTTTGGCAACGACTCCTCCATCTGTGCCAAATCCTATGAAACTTGATAGGTAGAAAGATAATCTCAGGTCTATTTCCACCTTATTTTTTTTAATGTGATAAAAAATGTCTGAGTCATTGTGGAGGGGAAAAACAAGGCAGCCAGCCATTGGCAGGTGCTGGGAAAAACTCTGACACACTTTTGCAACTTTAAAAATGGTTTTCAAAAGGAAAAAGCCCACTACTCTGCCTTGCTAAAGGATAAGCAACTTGCCGTCTTACAAAAAAGAAAAGGTAATGAAAACAGAGGTGGGGGGGAGACACACCTAAATGTATTTAATTTTAGTTAGTGAATGAGAAATTAAACTGGGGCTTAAAGAACAAAAAAAATGGAATGATGAATCAGAAAAGACATTTATGGCAACTCTCTATATTCACTGTGCAGAATTGTAACTTAATATTCTTCTGATATATTAAGCCTTAGGAAGAGGGGTAATGTATTTTAAGAATCAGAGGGCACTGTTTGTCTTCACATACCCACCTCAAAAGGAAGGTCAGTGAGCCTACCTGAGGAAATTTTGCTGTCAGATCATCAGGGTAGCTGTGAGCATGCTGTCAGGCCTGAAACAATTTGGAGCTGGGTTTAATAAATATCTAAGAAGACCAGAGGCCTGGGCTTTCTTTCCAACCAGGGAAAGATATTAACACTGCCAAGAAATTGAGAGGCAAGACCCGCCGAACGGTTTGAACTGTAAAAATGGAAACTTAATCATAGGCTTCTATGTACTGAGAGGGCTCAACTCATTTTCTTAGGTTACATCTGATCTGTGACAGTTTTGTTATAAAAAGATTTTTCTTTCCTTTGAGTTTTGTTTTTTTTAAATCTCCTTGTTCAACACAACTTTTCTGGGTTTTATAGTCTGTAATTGTATTAAGGTTTGCCTCTGAAAATTATCTTTGCTGAGAGTCTCTTGAACTGACCCTGGTAAATCCACCCACAGGCAGTTATACACAGAAAGCCTGTCTCAGAAATCCTTTAGGTGAATGGAGAGATGTTGTTGTTGTGGCCATTAATTCTGGTTTTATTGCATCCCCTGTGGCTATGCCAGTCACATGCACCAACAGCTGCCACTGTGTTCATGGCAGCCTATGAAATGTAATGAGCACTCCTGTACGCTTTTGGAAGGCAGCTGCCATGTTCCTTGTTTCACTCTCAGGCCTCATGTAGGCCAACTCTCACCATAAGATGCAGGCAGTAACATCCCCTTAGGGTAAACTGCACATTAGATGCAAATGTGTGTTAAGTCACCCTGATGACCCCTTTTCATACAGAGAAAGACCGTTCTGGAGAGGGTGATTTGGAGCAGAGAAGCAGTGGGGAGACGGGGTCATCTCTGCCCTCTATTTTTCTTATAACAAACACACAAAGATGACGTGGATTTTCTTATACAAACAGGCTGTTGGATACCACTGCATGCTTGTGTGTAACATGAAGTTTGGCCCGTAGTTACAGCCCTCAGTCCACATCTCTGATGGCCTCTTCATCAACTATGTATGTATCTAAGATAAAAGCCATAGTTCTATTGCCTACAACTTTCCAAATAGTGATGAAATAACTTTCTTTTCTGAAGCTCTCCATCATTAGCTTTAGGCATAGCTTCACAATCTGGTTTGAAGAGTTCACTATTTAGGGCTGAACAAAAATCCCCTCTAACTTTGCCACCATTTAAATACTGTAAATTTCATTGGGCCAGCAAAAGGTGTCAAAGTCAGTAATAAACTTTCCACCTGCGACGACCACACTTCCCTTCAGTGTCCCCCTAGAGTGATGGCAAGAAACATTGCCTCCAGCTCTGACTGATGGGTGAAACAATGTAATGATATAACATTGCCATGAAACCAGTCAGAGTGAGGTCACTAGTCTTACCCTCACTCTAGGGAATTCTGGCAAAAAAGCATGGCAGGCATCACCTGCTGAGACTCTGGGGGAACAAGAACCATCAGGACCTCAAAACACGTGACAGCGAAAATGAGCCGAGGAGGGAGTTTTATATACTATAGAAAAATATTTCCTTAGCCTCCAATTACAGTTGAAAAAACTCACTGAAGAACTATCAGCTTAGTCCTATGGTCTCTATACAGGTGTGCATCACTTGTCGATGGGGATATGTTCTCCGATCCCCTTTGTTATGCAGCTAGGTTGTTAAATGAACATCCAGCCCAATCTAGTGCCTTTGTTGGGTAAACAGACACTCCCTGACAGAAACTAGCTGGCTGCACAGGCTACTGGAGATAGAGTGCCTCTTCTTTGCATTAAGAGCCAAAACACACTCTGCTGAAGGCTAGGGGAATGCTGACTGCCTCATTAAGAGCTTCTTTGTTGTACTTTGACCACTGTCATATATGCGGTCTGTCATTAAGTGGAAGATTGTTAAGCGATGCATGCCTGTATAGAAATGTGCTGCAAGAAATAAAGATCTCTTTTCTGCCAAGGTAAAACACATTACAGGAAAGCAGAAGAAACTGTACCAAAAATGTATTTCCTGCTCCTTCCAGACTATTTATTTTCCAAACACGAAATTATATATATATATTTTGAATCTCAGCTGACATACCTCTGAATGCTCATAGAATTTAAAATTATGCATGCAATTCTGCTAAATGCATAGTGTCAGTATTCAGTTGTTGCAATGAATTGCATTGGTTAAATTCTCCTTTACACTGATCATCTTTATCAGTCCTAAATAGACTCCTTCAGTTTTGTTTAACGTGTCCCTGCTTTTCTCTGTAGAAACATAGTAAACAGGAATCTCCTTTTTTTTTTACCTCACTACTAGTCTGTTCCATGAATAATCTGACAAAAATTGAATCAAAAATTAGTTTTTTGTTTTTTTTTCACTGACTGACTCAAAGACTGACATTTTGGTTTTGGTGGGGCTGATTAAATTTAGGCCCAAATCCTAACCAACTTTCCAGTTCTGGCATAGCTGTGTCAATGGGACTTGTGCTTCATCCTGAAGTTGGGTGGCACTCACGGAGCCCTCCTCAAAGTAAGGGAATGTTTGTTCCCTTACTTCAGAGCTACATTGCCCTTATGCTGGTGCTGGAAAGTGGGTTAGGATTGCGCCCGTAGGGAGTTAAGAAGTCACCCAATCCTCATCACTATCGCCAGGCAGCAACACTGCCAGGGGCTGCAGTGCCCAGGGAGGCAATGCTGTGATGTCACTTTCATATTCTCCTGGAGGAGGCCACATCCTCCTATTTATGTTTGCTAAACGTGAAAAGGAAGAACCTGTCAAAAATTGCCCCCTCCCCGCCACTGCGATGGATGTGCATGCAGTTGCAGTCACTTCTTGAGCCTCCACCCTCCCCTTTCCATTCCACTGTACCCAGGAGTTATGTCTCCTGGATTGTGGTTTGCTGCCTTTGCCTAACTAGGGGCCCAGTTCTCTGCTTTCCTGGTGCTCAGGGCTACAGAAACACTGAAATGGCTACTGCTGTATCCTATGGGGTGAGGGAAGAAGCTGCAGGTCTCCTTGGGGTAAGCGAACAAACATTCCCTTACTCCATGCCAACCTATGGTGGCCCCAATGGGTCTACTTGGATTTGTGCCCACCACAGAACTATGTCGGGTTTCCCGGCTTGGGAGACAGTACTGGATTTGGTGGCAGAGACTGCTCCACCACCCCCTTCTCCACACCCCCTCCTAAGCCTGTTCTGTGCCATGGTCTGCCCTCCCTCTGTCTCCCTGCACCCTTTTTACTGGTCAGAATTTATTCACAGACACACTGGTGTCTATCCCTGCTTGACACCAACTCTGCTTAATTTCACTGAATGGTTTTGAAGAACAATGCTCTCAGTTATCAACAAGTCCCTGGCCTGCATTGACATGCATGGATTTCCCCTCTGTTATCAGCTTGGAACCCAAGTCCATTAAAAATATCAACTTGAAGTTGAGCTAAGAAAAAGAAAAACATCTGTTTTCAGAGAATGTGAACCTGAAGGCTAGAACCAATTATATGCACATGTAACTTCCCTAGGGCTGTTGGGGAATGTTGAGCATTTGTTTATTTTATGACAAAATGTGCATATTTCATGGCACATTAGCAAATAACTATTTTACAACTGAACTTGCAATATTTGTTAACATGAAGACATACTGTGAGTCTTGTGACTAGTAATGGAAGCAAAACTTGAGTTGGGAAGTTCAGAATATGAACCTCTGTGGGTTGAGAAGTCTCATCCCATTACAAAGTGGTCCTGATTGCAGATCAGATGAGATCAGAAGAGCTCAGTCTCAGATCAAATGGAGTTCAGCTCCACTCACACGCTGAGCCAATCATTCTTGAGAGCTAAACATCCTAACCCTTGAGAATGAAGAGAGGCAGGGATGGCTCACAACAGATAGGAGCACCTTTGTGGCCTCTCCTTAATTGGCAACTATGCTTCTGAGGATGCTGAGGAGAAATATTTCCAGTCGGAAAGCATAACGTGTTGTTTTGCATGCCTGTGATCCAGTTAGAGAAGAAGGAACTGCAAATGTCATGCTCCCCCCAGTGGAAAACAACACCTCTGAGCATGTTCAGGAACAGTGAAGGATATGTCACTTGTGCCCAAGTAAGCCTGTCCCATTACGGCTCCCCTATCCCTTTGCAAGGGCACACTCAATTGGAAGTGGAGGACTGACCAAGGAATTGGCATGGGAGAAACTCCTGTACATGTAGTTTTCCCAAATCTTTTCTGTAAAAATTCAGAAAGACCAATGATTGTTCAATGGACTCTTTGTGAAAGTTTCGTGGAAAACAGAAGGTGTTCTGAAGCAATCTGGAAAGAGCCTGCTCATCACCACATGTGTAATGGAGAACTGGTAAATGCAATGCAAGCCTATGGCCATCCATAGGTGGTGGCATGGAAATGCAGCAGGTGATCCGGTCTGGTAAGTTTTCATGGTGGTGGTCACAGCAAGAAGCTTTAGGCCTGTTGCAAAAGTTCCATGTTAGAGGAGCCCCCTGGCACCTTCTTTCTTTCTTTCTTTCTTTCTTTCTTTCTTTCTTTCTTTCTTTCTTTCTTTCTTTCTTTCTTTCTTTCTTTCTGCATTGCCTCTTGGAATGGGGATTCAGCATTAGGAGATGAGGAGTGTGATATTTCTGAGTGTAAAAATGGGTCACTGCCATACAGTTGACCAGAAATGTCTTAAAGGCTGTTCACCCCTGGTAGATAATGGCTGTTTGACTGTTGCATGCCATTTTTTTTTCCAGTATTCATGTACTGATTCCACATTGTAAGAAGCTTCAAGTGAAACTTCATTGGCCTACTGGCTGCAAATGTCACATAGGCCCACTTTTAGAAGCCTGACACACCACTGATATATATATATATATATATCTGTGACCTCTTCACAGGTACTTGAAGACAGACATTTTTAGAAATTACTACAAAGAATAGTTATCAAAGGTTTCTGTCTCTTTCCCAAATACTAGATGCTTCCCACATCTAAACCGCTGCTTAAAGTGGGAGGGAAAAAAGGCAGGGACTGGGCCTCCATGGTCAGCCCTGTAGTAATGTAGTGGTAAATGTTGACGTATTTGTCACGAACATCCCCATAGACACATTCTACTAATATTATGCAACAAAAAAAAAAATTAAAATTTATTTTGTGTGTTTTCTCCTGCGATTGGTTTCTACTTTGAAAGTTATTTTACTGAACTTAGAGTCTAGTTGTATCCTGGGTCAGTCCATAGCATATGCTGGTGCCAGCCCACCTTCACTGCATGCTGTGGGCTAGCCAGCAACAAGGCAGTGATGGGGAGGTAAGTTTAAAAAATGTTTGTTTAAATGGACCAAGTCAGATCTGCACCAGCTCTTTGGATGGCATAATCCAAGTGGGCCCAGGGAGGTAAGTTGACCCTGGACTTGGAGATACAGGATATTATCAGTGCTTCTGCTACCAATAACCCCTGTAGCCCACCCTTGATATGCCCCCTCCTGGTCCTGACCATTTGATCCCAAACTCTTGGAGTCGGTTATAATTTAAAACATCTACAAATTGAAAAATAGGAATTAAAAAAAATTCCCCAAAACATAAAAGATCTCTTGGGGTGCTAAGCAACGCATGTCTATTAAAAAATATACCCCAATTGCAACACAATGTCTTCAATATAATTTTTTCCCAGTTAAATCTGAATAGGATTGTACCCTTATGCCATATGAACTCCCAACTGTCTCTCAGATAGACAATGGCACTACTGAAACAGAGACGCCTGCGTTGGCTTGGTCATGTCGTGAGAATGGATGATGGCCGGATCCCAAAGGATCTCCTCTATGGAGAACTCATGCAAGGAAAGCGCCCTACAGGTAGACCACAGCTGCAATACAAGGACAACTGCAAGAGGGATCTGAAGGCCTTAGGAGTGGACCTCAACAAGTGAGAAACCCTGGTCTCTGAGCGGCCTGCTTGGAGGCAGGCTGTGCAGCATGGCCTTTCCCAGTTTGAAGAGATACTTGGCCAACAGTCTGAGGCAAAGAGGCAAAGAAGGAAGGCCCATAGCCAGGGAGACAGACCAGGGACAGACTGCACTTGCTCCCAGTGTGGAAGGGAATGTCACTCCCGAATCGGCCTTTTCAGCCACACTAGACGCTGTGCCAGAACCACCTTTCAGAGCGCGATACCATAGTCTTTCGAGACTGAAGGTTGCCAACTAACTATACATTAACCCAGTGGTTCTGAAACTGGGTGGGTCGCACCCCACCAGTTGATGTAAAGCTTCCCCTGCTCCTAAAAGGGGCGGGGGGAAGAAGGGAGGCAGGGAAGTGATCCCCAGGATCGTGTCCCTAAGGGGAGTGAATGGGGGGTGCTTGCACTTACATTTAATTAGTTAGGGCTGCTGGAGGCTACAGGAGGTGTGGGGAGCCCTGTACAGCCCTCTGCAGGGCTCCCTGAGGCTTGGAATGCTCAAAGGCTCTGTGACAAATAAGAAAGCGCTCCCCAAGACTTGGAATGCTCAAATGGAGACATCGCAAAGCACCTCCTGGAAACCGGAAGTGCTTTGTTATGTCTCTGAACACTCCAAGCCTTGGGGAGACCTGCAGAGGACTGTGCAGGGTTCCCTACACCACCTGCAGCCTCTAGCAGCCCTAACTACTTAAATGTAAGTGCAAGCACCCCCTTTGCCCCCTTGAGCGACGTGATTCTGGGGATCACATCGCTGCACTTGCCCCTCCCCCACAAAAACTTACTGAGGGAGTAAAGCTCCCTCAAAGTTTGAGAACCACTGCATTAACCTATGCTCCTTGGCAAATTTCTCAGTTTGCCTCCTGGAGTGCCTTATATTTTTTCTCTACTCAGCTCTTTGGAAAAAAACATCACATGGGTAGCAGGTGAACATTTCTGCTGACGATGCCTTGGCTCCTGCCAAGGGAGAAGGTTTGGTGCTGCGCTCCACTATGTCCCTTTTGATGACCCCCTTGCTGCCTCACCCCTGCTCTTTTTGTGGTGCTGTTGTCTGCCCCTCCTTCCATGCAGGTCCCTTGAAGTGCTGCATGGCAGGTTAGGGGGGTACAGACAGTAGAATTATAGGGTAAGGGCAGGAGAAGCTCTCTAAATGGAGATGTCCTCTAAAGTCCGTCCAGGATGTCCAGGGCAAGTCCGTCTCATCTCACGGACTATTTGCAGAGAGGTGATTCCTGGTGAACATGGCCTCAGGACTCAGCCAGCCAGCCACAGATTTGGCCAGTCAGAGACTAATAGGATTCCAAGACAGAAGGCAAAAAGGGAGGTGCGAAAAGACCTCACCCCTAATACTCTTGGCATCTGCCTGCCTGCACAGCTGGGGATATTAATAATCATTGCTTTCATCAGTGAGCGAGGAGGAGAGAAACCAAGTGTTTTGCTGCTTCCTGTTTGAGTTAATTTCTTCTGACAACTGCTGATTTGGGTTTGTGATTCGATCCTCCATATGTCTAGCTCTATTGGTCAATTAAGTGCAGGGGGTGATTAGGGGAAGCAGCAATGCTCAGACTGATTATGTGAGGAAGCATCCAGCAGCACTTGGAACATGCAAAACAGTCAAACGTGCTTAGCATTAACACATGGCTAGGCAGAGCATTTGGTAGCGGCTGCTGCTGCTGGGCAGGTCAGAGGAGACTCCTCTTGCCACTCCTGGAGAGAGGAGATGCAGCTGGCCGTCTGTTGGCTTCATGTGAGCAGCATACATGGCTAGGGAGGAAAGGACAGGCTCTGTGACAAATAGGAAAGGAAAGAATTTGAATAGCTTCTTCTCTTATATAGCAACTGATTCAGAACAATATAAAAAGCACCTAACAGGTTTATGTATAGGAGATGGCAAGAAAATGAGATCCAGCTTACAATAATGCAAGTTAATAGATCTAGAGGAACAAATGTCAAAACAACAGTAGGAAGGAGGTTTTTTTTTGGGGGGGGGGGAAGAGGGAGATGAATAATATTATTGGGTTAGAAGACAGCAAACTCATCATAGGCTTGGACTACTGAATTAATAGTGACAGCTATAAAAGAGTTACAGGGGTGCCCACAGTCTCCCCAATTCTCAGGAGCATAACTTATGCACCCCAGCTGATTACCAGGATAACCATCTTTGCTCCCCACCCCACCCATAAGCACTATAACCTTCATGTCAGACATGACAGCCTGATGAGTGATTTGGGGCTTCATCAGCAGAAGTATCAAATGGCACATTTATGCAGCAAAGAGGTGATGTTCCCACTTCCAGAGCTGGCAAGATGGTAACTGGAATGTCGCCACCTGGGCACCGTGCATTTGCAACAAGATGTTGAGGAGCAGAGGGAATTCAGTGGAGAGCAGCAAAAGATGATTAAGGGTTTGAAAGAGTTGACATCTGAGGAAGATTAAAATAATTAAATGTGTGCAGCTTGGCAGAGTGACAGTGGGGTGTGGGGAGACTTTTCCATCAGTCTGTGTGGGGTTTTTCTGAAAGTCAAGCGAAGAGTGTAAGGAGGATGAGGGCCAAACTGGAACATGAAAAATGCAGCTTAGTGCCAGGGAATTATCCTTGCACGGTATTGAGATCTGGATCTTTGGGTTAATATGTACTACCAGAGAAGGAGATGAGTCATGCTGCAACTAAAATTTTCTCTCTCTCTCTCTCTCTCTCTCTCTCTCACACACACACACACACACACGCACGCGCGCACACAGAAGAAAGGGAAGAGAATTAGAAATAAATTCTCCATCAATGTGCTTTTGGGAATCCTGGTCACCCTGGACCAGGATGTTTTCAAGTCACCATACTTTTGTGTCACACAAACTCTTGTAATGCATCACTCATGTGAATATGCATGTGACATAAGGATTTTATAATTCCACATCACAAACATTACATTCTGCTGTTCCATTTCACAAACCCCAAATATTCCATGATACAGGCACAAACTGAGTTGTTTATTACATTTATAGTGCAATCCTATCTTGCACTGGAAAAAGCAGGCCAAAAGGCCTGCGCTTTATCCAGCGCAAGATAGGTGCCCAAAGTGGCTCAGCCAGAGGCAAGAGGAAACTCTTTGCCTTACCCCCGAGTAAAACACTGCATCCCTAATGGGTCTCCTCGGACTTGCGCCACCTCAGAGGTAGCATAAGTCAAAGGAGGAGCGGATTGTAGCCACTCCGCGCTGCTTGGGAGACTGTGTTGTGATCCGGCATAACAGCCAGGTCCCAGCCCCACTTTCAGCTCCCCACCCACGCACCCCAAGGACTGCCCTCTGCCCTCCCTCCCCCTGCCGCAGAACACATCCTGCCTGCCTCCGCCCCCGCCCTTCCCAGATGCCTGCATTGGCCCAACAGATGCAACCGACCTGGGGCAAGCCAGCGTGAAGGTTGGATGCAGCCTCTGCTCCAGTGCACCTGGGCGGCTTGCTCCTGAGGAGGCGCAAATGTGCTTTATGGCATGTTTGCGACCCCCTGGGCCAACGCAAGGGACTTGCACCAGCCCAAGGGTGCTTTAGGATTTCGCCTTTACATTCTGCTGTTCTGTGATGGAATTCAAGGCAGCATACATAGGGTTTTGGGCTTTATTCAGGGGAGTGCAGGGAGAACTGGAGCTCGGGGAACAGGAGCAGTGATGTCATCACTGGAGGAGTTGTCAGGAGTTCTCAGATCCTGCCTTTGAAGTTCTTTTAGAAGGATCTTAACTGAGGAGCATCAGGCTGAACAGGAAGCAAACTGAGAAATGTGTCTAGGGGAATTTGTTTGTACATTAACAAATACCCCCAAGACACATTTTCTTCCTGTTCAGCCTGTTCAGTTGAGATCCTTTGAAACAATCAACTTTTCCAAGAGCTGCCTGAAAGACAGTATGGAGCTCATGTTACGTTCAGGCTACAATCCTGTGCAAAATTACCTAGAAGTAAATCCTACTTTACTAGAAGTAAAGTAGACAAATCCTAGAAGTAAAGCCTCCAAAATTGCCTAGAAATAAATCCTACTGAACACAGTGGGATGTACATCTGCATAAATATGCATAGGCTAGCATTCTAATATGCTTTTACTATTTATTTGGGATAATCTTTAATTTCATTTTTCAGTTTTGATACATGTGTTTTAAAACAAACCCACTTCAAGAATTTGGGATAAAATGAGGTAGATCTTTAAATGAAGTACAATAATTTCAAAGTAGAAGGAAGTGTCACAAGAAGAGAACACTCTAATGAAGAAATGTAAAGTTGATTTTTTTTTGTTATAGACTATAGCCCTGAGGTTCTCAAACTGAGGCATTGTGATGCCCCAGCCTGAGGACTTAGCTTCTGTCCCTTCAGGGGCAGAGGAAAGGGGAAGGCAGCAACGCGATCCCCAGGATCGCGCTGCTGTGGGGGCAAAGGGCACTTTTATCTAATGTGCCCTACCTGCTGCTGGGATCCTGGGGGGGGGGGGTAAAGGGAGCCCAGCAGAGCCTTATGCAGGGCTCCTTCATGGCTTGTAAAAAAATAAATCACAACCCACTTCCAGTTTCGCAATTATAACCTGGAAGTGGGTCACAATCTATTTTTTTTATGATTTAAAAACCACAGGAAGCCCTGCAGAAGACTTTGTGGTGCTCCCTGCACCCTTGGGCCCTGGCAGCTGATAAGGCATGTTAGATAAAAGCCTCCTCTGCCCCAGCAGTGGCATGATCACTGCCATTTTCCCCACACCTTCAAAGACTTACCTCAAACAGAGTTTGAGAACCCCTACAATAGACTATAAGATTTATAGTCTTAGGGCCCAATCCTATCCATATTACCAGCACCAGTGCAGCCGCAATGCAGTCCCGAGGTAAGGAAACAAACATTCCCTTATCTTGAGGAGACTTCTGTGACTGCTTCCCCACCACAGGATGCAGTGCGCACTCCATGGGCACAGCTGCACCGGCACTGAAAGATTGGATAGGATTGGGCCCTTAATTGGGTATGGTTCTGGAGAGATGCTGGGCTGCTGCAAAACTTACTACTACACCACAGATAGGGTTCCTAGGTAGTGTTTATGGCAGATTACCAGATTCTGACCTATTAAACTTCAGCATCAATGCAATATCATTGGCTATCAGATCATGCTCTGGAGCATGCCCTAAATCCAGACACTGCACTACAGTCTACTCTCTTTAAAATGTGATAATTCAAATTTACAATCTTATTTACAAAGTCAAATAAGCATGAATAGAATTTCTGCCTTTTAGGGGGCATTCCAATGGTATGTAAACCCTTAATAATTATTGTTTCATGAGCTAACTGTTCTGTGAACAAGAAACCATCTATCAAGTGTTTGCATTTGCATTTCACAACTGCCAAGCCTTCCATATAGTGGAGATTAGCTACTTTTTCATTGCACCTGATAAAGTGTTCTGTCTGCGTAAAAGCTGGTTCACCCATAATATTAGGCATTTCCTTAAACTACTCATATGTGCACAATAATGCATGAGTTTCATATCCAAACTGGGTCCAGCATCAGTCACAGAAACTCCAAAATTTGCTTGGGAGATTCATAAGCTATTGACTTGATGGTTCCATCATCCATGTGAGCAGAGAGTTCCTTTGAATGAGTGTAAGAGGTGCGTGAGGGAATATCTTCCAGCACAAAAGCCTGTACATTTCTCCTGCAAAAGAAGTCAGTTTGACTATTCTGGAAGATACTATTCATCCACCTGTTCTGGATGAGATTACCCTCCTTTTAAAGGATCAGACTCTCATTCTGTGAGTGTTCATAAATCCAGTGGCAAGGAGTGGTCTTTCACCAGCTTAGGCCAGTGTTCTTGCTGCAGCCATTGCAGGACACAGTCAGCTTAGCCACAGTTCTCCATGCTGTGGTGACCTCCAGCATAAACTATGTGAACTGTTGCCTCTAAAGACTGTTCTGGAGATGCAGTCAGTTAAAAAAAAAAACAAAGCAAAAAAAAACTTGCTAGTCTGCTCAATTGGACCAGGTGATTGGGTTGAATCTTGCTAGTGCTTTAAGAGCTCTGCTGGCTACCGGTCAATCTCTGAATACAATGTAAAGTGCTAGCACTTACCTTTAAAGCCCTACATAGATCAGGGCTCGGATACCTGAAAGAGCACTTGCTCTAATAGCAACCTGTCCATTCACTCTGATTGCAACAGAGGCCCTGTGTGCCCCCTGCAGCAATGAAGCAACTGGTGATGGGAAAAAGGACATTTTCAATTGAGATGCTCCATTTACGGATTCCCTTCCCACTGTAGTTCTCACAGACAGCCAGATCCTATCCCCAGTGGCAGTACTGGGTGCAGCGGCACCAAAATGGCTACTGCTGTATCCAGCAGCACCACTGAGGCCACAGTAAGTCTCTTCAGGGGAAGGGAACTTTTGTCCTCTTCCCCTGAGTAAGGGCACAAGCCCTGCAATGGGGTTTCTCAAGTCTGCACTGGCTAGTTTGCCGGTGCACACTTGAAAACCTCTGTGCCGGGCTTTGCAGCCAGACACGCAGGATAGGATATGGCAGAGTAGGGCTCTGCCAGGCTCACCCACCTCCTGACCTGGTTCCCCCCCCCCGCCCCACCACCTCCCTACCCCAGAATGCTTCCCTCGCCCCCAAGGCCCTCACCACCGCCTGGAGCTCTTACCGTGCCCCAGGCAGTGCCCGTCCGGCACTGAGCCTGGCACCGGTGCTCCTTACACTCTGGAGGATGCAGGCATGCCTTACTGCATGTTTGTGACACCCAGTGCTGGTGCAGGAGCTTAGCGCCAGAGCTCAGAGCCTATAGGATTGGGCTCTAAGAGTTTGTACTGATGTTTTTTTTTGACACCAGACGAAGATCTTTTTAAAACACCATTTTCCCAGGTTTTTAAACCGCCATGCAATTGCTTTTATCTGCTGTGTTTTTAACTGCCTCTTTTTTTTTTCTACACTGTTACTTATTTAGTTGTTTTTTTGATATTATTGTTTTTTGTCATGTCATTTTGTGAGCTGCCCTGGAAGCACTCACGTGCCGAAGGGAAGGGCAGACATTTCTCCAAAGAAATAAATGTCAGCCCTTGAGAAAGAGAATGCTGACCCATTTCATATTTCTGGGGCCAGTACAGCGATGACGCTGCATAAATCAGAACACTCTGTGCCACTGACACAGGGTGCATTTTGCGGAGCCGTGGAATGGGCTGCTGGCATCACTGCAGCAAACTTCTCAAAATTGGCCATGTCACTTTAAATACATTAGACAATAAATCATCCCTCTGAGACATCCCCAAAGGAAAAACAGGGGGGAAAATCAGAAATAGCACTTAAAAGCCCTTTTCTATTACACTGCCCCTAGGGAGCTTTAAAACGTGGAAAGTTTTGAAGTGAATTGTACGGCTGAGGGCTTCTTTTTTTTCTGCTTAAAAAAAAAAATTATCCTATTGTCTATTTCTAGCACCAGCTTCATGTTGCCTTAACCAAATTCTCTCTTCCTGTCTTTCTTTTCTGTGTCTCTCTTCATTGTATCACATTCAAGTCCTCTATCTAGTTTTAGCCATTTTCAACCACTGTGGCATGGCACGCTGGTGTGCCATGGATTGTCTGCAGGTGTGCCATGGGAATTTTGGGGAGGATGATTTGTTAATAGGGCCACTGGAGAATGTGCACCCCTGCTGTCAGTGCGCTGTGCCTTGCCAAATGTCAAAAAACTGTTGGTGTGCCTTGGCAATTTTAGTACCTTGGCAGCGTGCCATGAGATAAAAATCATTGAACTAGTTGTTGTTGTTGTTGTTATTAATAACAGTGTTTATATACTGCTTTTCAACAGAAAGTTCACAAAGCGGGTTACAGAGAAAATCAAACTGATTTTTGGTTGTTGGTTTTCTCTACTTTCTCTGTCCAGTATGTTTCTTTTTTTATACTCCTTCCATCACACCATCATTGGAATCATTGCCATCACTTTCTTCTCTGCCATGATAACTTTTTATCTCCTCAATTTCTTCTTTCCTCTAAGGCTGAATCCAGCCGATGTTTCAAATGGTCTAGTCCCATGGAATTCAATGAAATGTGGACAACCTGTCATCCAGCTACAATCCATTCTTGTTCTCTTTCAACACACAAACAAAATTCCTTGGCCTTTGAATGCACCAGAGTATCTTGGATGGAGGCTTTGCTTAGGAGATTCCTCGTCACACCTTACTGCCAGAGTTTGTTCCTGCTGCCTCTTGCTTTCTCTGCCAGCCTTAGCTGTTCCCATCTCTTCACAGCCCAAGTTTACTTGCTTGAAGCATCCTGACGTGACACTTTGGGGGCATGGTTTCAAAATGCATCAGAAAGGTCCAAAGGGCTCAACAGGTTTATGAGATCTATGAATTCCAAAGAATTCACACTTTGCACTATCATTCTGACATTATGAAGGTATGAATCTGATTATTTTATTAATCTACACTGTAAGTATTTGCAGGGGATGGGGCAGGGGAGGGGCAGGGGAGGGAGGAGGAGAATCTGACACAACTGATCAGAAAAAATAAAAAAAAATTACTTCCTGTTTTCATCACAAAACTGGAAGTGGCATTTTTTTTTTTTCAAAGCTTGTGGAGAGCTGGGGGGGGGGGATGGTCAGACTCTCCAGACCCTCCAGAGAGCTATAGTGACCCCCAGGTAAGTTAAAAAAAAAAACAAAAAACAAAAAACACATGCTTCCCTCCCCAGCAGCAGCACGATCATCTCAATTGTGTTGCTGCTGATTTCTGGTTCCCCTTGTGGGTCGTAACTCACCCGTTTGGGAACCACTGATCTACCATATTTATTTATACCTTTTGCAATATTACAGATTTATACATCAAATGTGGAAACAAAAAGGTTTTGAACATTTTCTACAATGGTCTCAATTTCAGAACAATAACCATATGTACGTACAGCCATACATTTTTCAAAATTCAGAAATAAAGAGTATAAGTACTGAATTTTTTAAAAGATGTATTTGTTTTGATTTTATCTCTTCATTTTCATATATTGAGTTAATCTGGCAGACCCATTTGGAAGATTATCAGCTGGTGGCAGAGGGTACATACTCCATATGACCTTTGCATACGCTGATGCCAAGTTATTATGGTATTGATTATCAATACCATGCCAAGACCTGGAGACCTCAGTGCAGTTGACGACAGCCTGGTATGACAAATGGTGATTTGCAAAAGTTTTAGTTGGAATTGTTTGGGCCTCCTGAGGACTCAGAATAATCCACTCCAAAAATCCATACTGTGGTGGATTATACTATGGAGTGTTTATGGATGGAATTGGTCATCCCTCATAAAAAGAGAAATGCTGCTCTTGTAGGATTATGTTAACTGGGGACTAAAAAAAGAAATGTACAGTAAATGTGAATGACAAGCCTAGGCTGATAACAAGATTCAGATAATGGAGATTTTCTTGCATTGTCTGCACTTATGCTACAATAGCTGCTGCAGAATTTACCACTATAGACCACACCTGCAGTATAATTCACTTGTGGGCAGCAGGCCACCTAGCAAAGTAGCCTGATAAAAACACAAATGTTTCCTTTATCGTCTGTGCCCTCTAGCAAAAAAGCTTTCCTAAATAGAGCCAAATGTGATACACTAACAACAAGAATAACAATAAATGCCTGACAAGAGGATTGGCAGAACAATGCCCTCCCCCACAACACACACACACACAAACACAGAGTGCAGTTTTATGATGATTCTTCTGTGTGCAGCATTTGCAGCAGCCAGGGACTGGTGAAAAAACACACACACACACACACACACACACACACATTATATTGAGTTGGTGCCATGTGATAAATTGAACAAGGCAAAGTATGAAGAAGAAGGGGGGAAAAAGCAGCGAGAAAAGATTATTCTGACACCTTGTAGATTTATAGACTTCCTGGTTTCCTTAATGGCTATAAATCACAGTTGGGCTCCTGGAAACTTCCCCCATTTCCCATTCACATTGTGGGTGAGTGAAAGCTAAAAGCATGGTAGCCAAGAACAAGGAGAGGAAGGACAAACCGCAGCAAGGGCTGAAAAGGTATTTGCAGGGAATCGCTGAAAGGAACTCTTCCTTTCTTCTTACTCATTGCACTTGATCGTGGAAGGAGAGTAGATGGGGAAGCCCTTGTCCTTTCTCATCTTTTCCAGCCTACTAAGGATGAAGAGTAGGGCATATGCTGGTGGATCACCAACTCTAGAAATGAATGGTTGGAAGGCGGCAATTTATCCATTGGAAAGCCAGAGTGAGGGAAAGAAAATCAAAAGGAGGGACGAGGCCATGCTTTATTGCACTTGTAGTGTTTTTCAAATTCAGCCCTAACCAAACCTGATTAAAGTAAATCCCTTTTTTACAGCCTGTGGAGTCTATAAGATTATGGCATTAATGGAAGTGTGATTCGATCGGTCAGTAATGGTGCATGTCGGGGCCCACGCGTCTCAGACAAGTCCGTTTTTTAAGGGATATTTATTGTTTTCTTCCCACCTTGCCCCTCCCCTCACTTTGGTTCTCTGCATTGCAGGGTTTGACTGAACAGTTTTAAAGTGATTCTTCTTCAAGGCCCATTAATTGATTTTATTTGTGCATTCTCCAGGGTCAAGGGAAAACCAAAACCAAAAACATAGCTCAAAGAGCCTGTTCTATCACAGATTCACTATCACTAGCCACCCCAAACTGACCCACCTCCTTTGACATATATTCCTGTTTTTCTTCAGGAAAAAATTGTGTTCCCTTCCTTGGCACTGCAAATGAGACAAGGGATGGGCAGAGGGAGGGAGGACAGGCCTGGATCAGGGCAGAGACAGGGCAGCAAAGGGGACAGGGTGGGTGGATCAGGGAGGGAGCAGGCTCAGCGTTGCCTGTCCAGTTCCCAGGTTTGATCCACCAACACAGGGAAGTCCAAGTTGTGGCTGCTAGGGGTTAGCTTAGGTCAAGGGGACAAATGTACCCTAAACCTGAGCAGACCTCCAGTACCCGAAATTCCCCCACAGGATGCAGCATAGCTGCTGCAGTTAGAACTGGGCTGTTAAAAGAGTGAATTGCACATGCCTGAGAGTGAACCTGAGTTTGAAGTTGAAGCCACATTGCTCCCTCAGTCCCTGCCCGTCTCTAAAATTTTTTAAAGAGACTGCACATATTTTCCAGATATAAGGAATTTTCAATGTAATTTTGAGTATGTGCCATTTTAGCTTTATGCGCTGACTCTGGAACACAGCCCTTGTGTAAGACAAGGGGTAACTGTATTCCCCAGCAGTATGAGATTTCACCATGCAGGCACCTACGCTGCTTTGTCAGAAAAGGAGAACGGGGCTTCTGTTTCTTTGTGTAACTTTAAACTCCACCCCACAGAGATGATACTCCTATTATATGCATGCACATGAGAGAAGCAAAATAACCACCTCTAATCATATCAGTGGTTCTTGATTCTCCAAAGCAGTTTAACCAGATAGTCAAGTCTCTCCTTTGAAATCAATGAGACCTGTAAGAGCACAGCTTTTGAATGGATCATGGGCTATCTATCTGACCTGAATCTATGTATTTAACTAAAACAGTAACAGGTTGGTTTGGATGAAATATTCCAGATATTTTGAGGAAGGAAATTCCATTGCGGTTGGACTATGGGCAGCCCAATCCTATCTTGCCTTGGACCAGGCAGGCAGGCAGGCCAGCAGGCCTGTGCTGTATCCAGCACAATTTTGAGGTTGGCTGAGGCTCGGCCTGAGGCAAGGGAAAAACTTTTCCCTTACCCCAGAGAGAGCCACAGCAGCCCCAATGGCCCCGCCTCCCACTCCCTGGCCTCCCAAAGTCCTGCCTGCCGCCTACCCTCCCCCCACGCCACAACGCCTCTCTTCCACCTCCTCCCCACCCTCCACACGCCTCCCCAGAACCCTGCACCGGCCAAGCTCAGTTGGCACAAACTCACCCTGCCTGGGGCCAACATCGGCATGGGGAGGTCAGTGTATGGATGTCCTCTTATGTTGGCGCAAAAAAGCTTCATGGCACTTTTGCGAAAATGATGGGCTGGTGCAAGGGACTCGCACTGGCCCATCTGCTGGTCTGGATTGCACCTTCAGTTGCTCAGGGTATGCATATGTGTGTACCAGTAGAAGTGCATATTTTGAGCTACAAGTACAACAAAGGCGCCTATGCCAGGGAGCTGGGACAGGCTTCCATTCTGCACTGCATGTCACAATGAAGAAAACACATCTGCAATCATGTAATGTGTGAAGGAGCCCCTACTCACTCTTTAAACATATAAGCCAACAGAGATTAAAGTGAATGTAAAGGTTGTTATATCATGATTAACAGTTTTGCAAACTGTAGACTTCTGCTGTGTTGAGCAGTTTATTCAGTAGCATAGCCAGAGGGAGTGCAGAGCACTAAGTTTTGCAGGCACCTCACCCGTGCCAAGCAAGTAGCTCCTCCCCCTCCCTTCGGAGCTAATGTAGCCACACTGGAAGCACAGGTGTTTCTTGCTTTAATAAAGCAATTTCTTTGCTGAACTGAAGAACCAACTGCAGGCAACCAGCCTGCTCACTAGAAGGACTGAACATTAGCAGTTTATCCTTGTTTTAACCAGTGACCCAAACTCCTTAATCACCATTTTCCTATTCCCTCCTTGTCATTCATATTCTTGCCATTACAACATACTTTTATGGATACTCTCTCTCTAGATGAAGTGTACCAAATGATTAAATGTCCAAATTTCAGTGCTACCCATTCCATCTCCATCTGCTATAGGTGGGGTACTGTTTTAGCAAGGACAAGCACTGTTGGGATTTCATCTTGGCTTAAATGCTGACCAGGAAACCATAATTTATGTTAGCCAGTAAGATCTGACAAGTGACTCATGACTTTTCAGAATTCTTATTGCAGGAGCTCCACTCCAAGAGGACTACATATACAGAAACCCAACTGGAACATCTATGTCAGCACCCTAACCAGAGAAGCAAGCACCCCTCACAGGTAAGCAAAGTGGGGAGGGAACTTCATGCCACAATGTATTGATGCTGCATCAACTCTGTCTCATGTTTCTAGTCCCCCTTCTGATCCTTCAGGATTACCACATGTGCCTCTGCTATCAACTGTGTTGCCTAGCCACCTCTTCTTAGCCATTAGTCCTGCTGGTCAAGCAGCTAGTCCAAATGGCTTGAGTTGTTAACCACATTATGCACCAATTTCTAATTGTGAGGGTAAATCTAAAAAAATGTTCTGGTTGCCTTGCACTTAACAAGAGCGGCATATGTGGATAGCAACCCACAAAGCCCAAACTTCTCCCAGAAGAAACAGAGATCCTGTATGTTTCAGTTGATGCTTGATAGTTTATTATAAGTTCTAGATTCTGGTTCAAGTTTTTCTACCTGTGTTGGCTTTTCCAATTGCAGAATTTAAAGTATTTGGCAGAGAAGTGTGTGTGCTTAACTAGCAAGGCCACTGTCCTTCAAAAATATGCAAATGAATATGCTAACATTAATTAATGTTCCCTGTGTTCCCTTTTCTTCTAAATAAGAGTACCCTCCACAATGCAAAGAACAGCCCTCCTAACTTCGAGCAAGAGCTTTTCTCTAACAAATCACCTTTAAACACACAATCCTCCCTGCTCCATGACCTTGTCTCTAAGTACAGCACTCAACAAACAAATCTGTCATTACTATCCAAAGAGGGAAGACCTTTCTCCTTCTGAAGTTCATTCTTCCTGAGCCACTTTGGTCTCTATTTACAGGGCAATAACCTTCAAGCTCTAATTTTATTTCAGCATAACCTTGCCCTGCCTACAGTACCATAGCAAAAAGCTCTTCCTGCCTAATATTCTACCCCCTTTCCCCACGCAATATGAAACTCATCTCCCTCCCTTAGCTAATAGCATCCAACAGAATCAATCTTCCAAGTACACATATACATACAGACTCAAATTAACCTTGCTGGGTAATTAGGGTGGGTGCCCATGGTTTTGGTATTGTGGCCTTATTTTGCTGCTCTAAGCACAAAAAGGCAGCATGGCTACTCATTAAATCAACAACCTCCTCCATTAATGAGAGCAAAGTTCAGTTCTGCCTTCCCTTGGTAGGCTTTGCACGTGTATAGAGGTTCTAGGAAGCCTGAAATAGCTACCAGCGTGGCAGAGGCAAACAGCTGTATTAGAAAAAAGTGGTGGTTTGACAGGGGCGATCAGCTCTTACCCACTCCATGGGAGGGGAAACATGTGGGACAAGATCAAAGGAAGTTGCCAAACAGGCTTTCAAGACCCGTCATGGCCCAGGAGCCTGTGGAAGTCAGATGGATTCTATTTGCATTGCATAATTGGTGGAGCCTGTCACAACATTGCAAAAGCCAGCTGCTGTTTTCTGCTGAGAGCTAATTCCACCTGATTTATTTAATACTGTAATGAATTTAATCCCGCTCCCTGCCACACTTTCAGCTAACAGCCTCTGCAGATAAACTGTGCAGGCAAGGGAGGAGGGTGCTTCTGGAGATTCTTCCAGGGGATGTAGAGACTCAGCCTTGGGCTACTTGAGTGGATGACATATTGGACAAATGGGGCAGAGACCAAATACCTCTGGTCAGTTTTACCGGAGTGCCATTCTGCAGAGAGAATGAAAGGTTATGTATAAGTCCCTCTCCCACAAAGCAGCTAATCAGCAAGTCCAATGGTCAAAGTCACACTCCCACAATGCCCTTTTCTTGTCTCTGCTGCAGCAACTGGGATGGGGTTGGGTGGCTTGAGGGGTCTTCAGTTTCTAATCCATATTGTATAACTAGTGTCTCAGGATGTGTATGTCAACCAAGCTACCCTGCCCTTTGCCTATACTTAGATGTCAGGCTGAGGAGAACACAAGAACCTGGAACACTCCCATTGAGCGTCATTGAGTTGTAGGGGTGATTAGCATTGTCACAATCACTGAGAGAAATTAGTTTTGGTACAAATACAGAATTATCACAGGTTCTTTGATTAGTAAAGGGATGGCTGACATCTGGTTTGAGCCGTCTTCTTGCTAACAGCGAAAGGGTGCTGAGGCACAAATCACAGACCCAGGAGCCTACAACAGATGCAGATAATGTAAGTAGAAAGAAAACCAACCTATCCACACATTGCATCTGTATAAAGTAGTGCCATATTAGGGCTGGCGGGGGGTGGGGGGCAACGATAGCTTTCTGAGCCAAAATTTTCAGCATATTTGGATTACTAGACCTGCTCACCTTCCAGGTTCAAGACAGGAGAAATGGTATGTTGCAAGAGGACTTTGCACAAAGCACTGGAATTACAAAGGCGCTATGACCTTCATCTGTGATTTTCTATACCCGAATTAAAATCGCATATCTGCAGCTGTGGATAAAGATACCAAATAAAGCAACAAGTTTCTGAATAGTTACCATGGATCTATGAGTTGAATGGGGGGGGGGGTGGTGGAAGAATGTATGGTACAGTATTGACATTTCATTGATGTTGTGAAACAGATATGTATGTATGCCAGTTTCATAGAATGGTAAGGATGTGCAGAACTGTAATCTTTTTTGTAAATAATCCAGAACCTCAGAATGACACATCAGTTAGAATGTTAGAGGGGGGAACAGTGTGAAGAAACGTCTCAGAATCATGACAAGATACTGGATATAGGTCATAGCAAGTTGCAGGGCCAGCCCAAGCTGCTTGGCAGGGCCAGCCCAAGTCCTCCTGACGCCTGAAGTGGAATGTCAAATGCTGCCTCCTCTTACTCGAGGATAAGTCAGCCTTTGCTCCTCCCACACTCCAATGTTCTTGCTTAGCACTAGAATGCCTCTTTCTCTCTTTTTCCCTTCTCAATTTTCTAATACTGGGAGTGGAAGAAGGAGGAGCCGTGGAGGTAAGGAGGTGGATAGAGATGGGTGCCTCACCGCCACCAATCTGCAGCTTGAAACATCTACTACAGTTCGTCTCCTGGATGGTTTGGCCCTGCTGCCCAGCATTTTGATCAGGGAAGATGCACACTTATGCTAGGATGATAATGAATATGAATCAACCATTCAGGCGATCCAGTCCTTGTAAAAAATGCATTCCTCACTTTCTTGGGTAGTTGTCCCAGCTTGTCCCACTTTTGCACAAGGCAGAATTATCAGTGGAAATAATCAGCAAGGTTTTGAACATACATGATCCAGGTAGGATGCTCCCTTTTCAATGAAGGAAGTTCTTCTTTCCCACATCATAAGGCTTGTCATCCACCATTACTTAAGGGTTCAATCCTGTCTGGGCTTTCTGATGCCTGAACTCCTGTTCCTGCAGTTCAAGGCCGCCTCTCGTGGCAAGAAAACTTGTCTCAGTAGAGTTATCCTCTTTTCCAAACTCTTCCACCCCTTTTCTCTCCTTGGATTTATGTCAGTTATGTAGCGGGCTTGGTTCTGAGAAGATCCATACACTACCCAGGAGACCTAAGCAGAGGTAACAAGAAATATATATATATATATATATGGACCTCTGGCAGACCTCCTGGTTGCCCCCCCCCCCAAACACTAGAAGCAGCACATGCTCTATCAGTGAGGCTGCATCATCGCTAATAGCGGGGGGGGGGGGGTAGGATTGGACAGTGAGTCTTGTCAGATTCACTTTATTTGACAAATTGTAATCTGTCCAGTAATTCCAGTATCTACCTTCAGCCAGGCTCCAAGTAACCACAGGGAATTTGCAGGGCTAAATTTCAGATCAAAAGGAGAGACAACCAAGATCAGTGCACTGAAGATATCAAACTCTATTTGTCCAAATTTCTCAATGATTTCAACATATACAGCAATTAGAAGAAGCAGTCGGGAGAACACTGCCAAGGAGTCCAAAGAGGGCAACAAGCAAATGTCCAAGAGCACCCTGGGAATTCCATAGATAAAATGCATGGAATCTCTCAATTTTATTATTTGAAAGTCCTGCCAGGTGCCCACAGCTGTGTCAAAAGCATCTAATGATCAATGCTATTTATTTATTTATTTATTTATTTATTTGGATTCGTATTCCGCCTTTCTCCCCGAAGGGCACCCAAGGCGGCTAACAATCAAAGTTTTGCGTCAAAGCTATCAAAGTTTTGTATCAACGTAAGAGTATCAATGCACTACCATACATCCAGTTCATCTCTTAGTCATGACTGCCACTTCAGGCCACAAATAAAATTTCAGTAACATGCCCAGGTCATAACAGAGAATGACAGGAGGCCAAGCAACTAACAGCATCTATTTAAGTTTGAAGTTGCAGAATGGCTGCATAGACGTCTGGGTGGTAAGCAGCTAGAGCTTCAGCTTCAAGCTCAAATGCTTTAGAAAGGGCTGGAGGTCCATAAAGCCTGGAGAGAGGTGGAGAGAATCTGTGTGCATTTCTTTGCACCTGAACTCTGACATGCGGCATGGTGTGCCTTTGTTTTTTCTTCTCTATACATCTGACAAGTTAGCAGTAATCTGCATAATATGGACTAATATCTGGTATGTATGTTTTGCAGTTGATCCTCCTTCAGTTTGATTTTAACATGACCTTTCTGTTCCATCCACATGTGCGCTTCTAGGACTCCCTGTGCCTTTGTTATACCCTTTAATATGCACTTCAGTTTTTGCTAAGGGAGAAAGTTGCGATGCGTTGGAGAGTGAACAAAGCCAGCAAGCTGGTTCTAGAGAAGTTTGGCAGCAAGCCAGCATGTTCTGCCTCCTACTCACATCCCCCTTTTAATTTTATTTTTTAGACTTTTTTTAGATATATACAAAACTTTGAGAAATGAAACATCTGTATACTTTTCATCATGTCATAAGACGCTGGCTTGCAAACCCCCCATCTGTTCATTCCCATTGTAACAAGTGATACTGAGTATGTATATGTTTCCATTTGGGCATGAACATGCTCAAAATTACTCAGTTTTCTATCTTGTCTAAAGTTGCTTGTTTTTGTGTTGATCTATGCAGAAACAGACAAACCAGGATTGGAGGAGATCTTTTTTTAAAGCAAACGTTGAAAATGTACTCAGTTTCATACTTATTATAACTACTGAAGAAACCAGGTTTACATATTTCACTTTCTTTTTTTTTTTAACCACTTGAGCTACAAAAATGGCCATTAGATGCTTTTGAATTTTGCCATGGGAGGCACTGACAGGAGTTTTATAATTCCTCTTAGCAATACATGACTGGTTATTTGCTACCACTCAATGTCTTCATGAAAAAGGAGGAGGGGGATTGTTTTCTGTGTGAATATTTACTTTTATAAGTCTTGTTTGGTGACATTTTTTCCCTGTCTACTGCTCCACTACTAGCATAATTTCTACCCAAGTTATAGTTTCTTTCTCATTCCCTGATTAGTGACGCAGGGGATTCCACCCAATCAGGGATCATGCTCATAACCTGGCTCATAATCATTGAAGAAAAATGAAATCAATTAAAAGCCATTCCTCCTGAGCTACAGTTGAATCCCATCCAACACTGGCACAACGGGGCAGCTAGGCCCACAGTGTATCCAGGTGGTAGGTGTCCTCTGCATAAGGGAACATTTGTTCCTTTACCCTGTGTTGTGTAGGCTGTTCAGTTGGGCTACTGGGATCTGCCCCGGGTAATGCTGGCAGGCCTGGAACAGGGGTTAGGATATGACAGCGGCTTTTCCCCCCCGGCCCAATCAGTCCCCCATTCTGCCCGCCCCATACAGAAACACCTCCTCCCTGCCTCCGGAACACCATCCCACCACACTCCCCCATCCCTCCACCACCTGCCCTGCCGGCCGTTTGGATGGATGTAGTGTCCATGGGCCCACGCAAGAGTTTCTACCAGCGTCACTTAATTGCTGGGTGCTGAAAAATGCTTTATGGTGCTTTTATGACACCCAGCGCCAGTGTCATGAGCCCAGACTCCAGAAAGTGAAAGCAGAGTGATTGCGCTCTGCTTCCGCAAAACCAGAAGTGGAGCGCAATTGCTGTGCTTTCACTTTCTGGAGGCTGGGGAGCCCTGCAGACGCTCGTGCAGGGCTCCCCACACCCCGGGAGGCTGCAGCAGGGACTGGTAAGTAAATGCCAGTCCTGCAGCCCCCTGAGCAAAGGGATCCTGGGGATCAAGTTGCTGCGTCCCCCTGCCCCCACCCTTTAAGGGGGCAGAGCTCAGGGCCCTCAGGCTGGAGCGTCACAGCGTCCTAGTTTGAGAAGCCCAGAGCTACAGTCTTGAAAAATGCACGAGTATATGCATCCTTGTAAAAAACACTTGTGGAACAAGCAAATTCTGGAACAAACAGAATTACCCAAGTCAATTAAAAAAATTGTCACAATAACAAAACTGTCACAGTTACTTTATATACCAGTTGGGAATACAGACTACTGAGAGAAAACATACAGGTATACTTCTGTATACAAAATAAAACTCTCTTTTATAGCATCCTGTTTGTTTCAGGTCCAGATGTCCAGACCTCTTCCTCCCCACTGGATACCTTACAGAACTCTAGAAAATTGATCTGTTGCACATCTGACAGAATCTGATATCAGAAATGGCAAGAATAGTGCTAGTGACAGTACTGTATCATCCAGATGAGCTACCACCTGGAGCAAACAGATGGAGATGAAATAGAGAAGGGGAGGAGTCTGCTGAATCCATGGGAATGGAAGAAACAAGAGGAAAACAGAGTGTACACAGATATATATATATATGAGATCCAGAGATCCCACGCATTAGAGTCACATTGCTGGCAACAATGAATTAGAATGATAGCATTTCACTATTGTTTTACCAAGAATGTCATGTGAGTAATGCTGAAGGGGATACTCATACTTCTTCAGAAGCTTTAAAAAGCATAATTTTAGAGTGAGCATTATAGAAAATATAAAACATATGGGGCACTGAAATGGCAGGGATGCCCATTCACAGAAGATATAGAGAGATACATCTGCACAATCATGTTGCAAGGGGAGTGGATGTGCATGAGTCCCCACCATGGCCATGAGAATCCATGCTACAGATCAAGAAAACTGCAAGATCATCAAAGTGCAGAACTCACTGCATGGTTTGAGGCATGAATTGAGTTCAAAGACCTTATTTTTTTTTCCTTCCAAGAATGCACTTTGGCTCACTCTGTGCATTTCTAATTCCTATAAAGTGCCAGAGGAAGAGCAGAGGAAGCAATAGGGTGGATACACCCATGATAATAATGAATCTTAAGTCCACAGCAATGATTTTCTAATTAGCATTCTACTCCCAGACACTTTATAAGCTGGTACACAAGCTATGTCAACAACAAACTTAGCATCATAATGACAACTAAGCATGAAACCAGATTTAAAGATTTAGCAGCTATTTCCAGCAACTTCGTGCTTAGAAGAGCACATCAAAAGCATCTTAATATCAGTAGGAGCTCTTAAGAGGTCTTCTGGAATGGCAGCTCTTTTCAAGGCTGACAATGGGAAGAGAAGGAATCGGCTTATCATCCAATGATATCAGAGCAAAAGAAAAGAAAGTACGGATAGCTAAAAGAGAACAGCAGATAAACCTCTTATACTTGGATCTGATTTCAAATACGTCCCACCCACTCAATTGTATGTGAGCCCCTAAAAGTACCTAGGCCCTTGTCATCATCCAGCTTTCATGTCAGACTAAAGGAAAGCAAATAAAAATGGAGCTTAGCACTGAGGCCTGTGGAACAAAGCAGCACAGCAGGGGGGCACCAACAGATAAATACCACCACAAAATGGAAAAATAAAACTGGTATCAAACAAGATTTATTCAAGGACCCTATTTTGAGTATCATATTTTCATCCAGGGAATAAATCTTTTGCAATGAAATACCTGGGCTCTGGAAATGTACATTCCTCAAACATACGGGGCACAACAGCTCAGTTCAGCTACAGATAACAAAACAATGCTGAAATAAACATCCAGGGCTCAAATTAATTCAAAACTATCCAACTATGTGGCTAGAGATGTGCTTCATATAGTGAAGATACAGGGACCAAGCTATGGTGCTTCTTTTTCTCCATCGATTAGGAACAACATATTCAATATAGCACCAAAAAACAACAACAACAACAAAACAAACAAACAAACAGACCTTCAGACATTTTTTTATCAAGTGGAGCAAAAAAGTGCAATCCAGTTTCTGGTTACCCATTTTCTTAAGTCAGCTTCTATTTTGCATGTATCCCTAAACATGTAAATCATATAGGTGTATTAATTCCTGTATTGGGCTTGGCTCTTTGTTGAGCACCCATTCGATGTATACCAAACCCCAGAGTGCTGCCAATGGATCTGAAAATCATAATGGAGAGAGGTGAAAAGTGGTGTGCCCCAAGGATCTGTCCTGGGACCGGTGCTTTTCAACCTCTTCATAAATGACCTGGAGACAGGGTTGAGCAGTGAAGTGGCTAAATTTGCAGACGACACCAAACTTTTCCGAGTGGCAAAGACCAGAAGTGATTGTGAGGAGCTCCAGAAGGATCTCTCCAGACTGGCAGAATGGGCAGCAAAATGGCAGATGCGCTTCAATGTCAGTAAGTGTAAAGTCATGCACATTGGGGCAAAAAATCAAAACTTTACATATAGGCTGATGGGTTCTGAGCTGTCTGTGACAGATCAGGAGAGAGATCTTGGGATGGTGGTGGACAGGTCGATGAAAGTGTCGACCCAATGTGCGGCGGCAGTGAAGAAGGCCAATTCTATGCTTGGGATCATTAGGAAGGGTATTGAGAACAAAACGGCTAGTATTATAATGCCGTTGTACAAATCTATGGTAAGGACACACCTGGAGTATTGTGTCCAGTTCTGGTCGCCGCATCTCAAAAAAGACATAGTGGAAATGGAAAAGGTGCAAAAGAGAGCGACTAAGATGATTACAGGGCTGGGGCACCTTCCTTATGAGGAAAGGCTACGGCGTTTGGGCCTCTTCAGCCTAGAAAAGAGACGCTTGAGGGGGGACATGATTGAGACATACAAAATTATGCAGGGAATGGACAGAGTGGATAGGGAGATGCTCTTTACACTCTCACATAATACCAGAACCAGGGGACATCCACTAAAATTGAGTGTTGGGCGGGTTAGGACAGACAAAAGAAAATATTTCTTTACTCAGCGTGTGGTCGGTCTGTGGAACTCCTTGCCACAGGATGTGGTGCTGGCATCTAGCCTAGACGCCTTTAAAAGGGGATTGGACAAGTTTCTGGAGGAAAAATCCATTATGGGGTACAAGCCATGATGTGTATGCGCAACCTCCTGATTTTAGAAATGGGTTATGTCAGAATGCCAGATGCAGGGGAGGGCACCAGGATGAGGTCTCTTGTTATCTGGTGTGCTCCCTGGGGCATTTGGTGGGCCGCTGTGAGATACAGGAAGCTGGACTAGATGGGCCTATGGCCTGATCCAGTGGGGCTGTTCTTATGTTCTTATCTCTTAGAAACACTCTACAGACTTACTAAATTATACAAAGTACTCATAAGCAGCTCTAGGAAGAGCTCAAAGAGATGACCACATAGGAACCTACAACCAAAGGGGCCCCATGGAAATTAAAAGGTGCCTCTGTATAAAAAAGATTGAATGCTGTCACAGGCTTATGGGCCCTTTTATTGCCTTTCATCACCCTCCTGAGAAGGGTCTCTTTATCCCTTTATGGAAACAGTGATATACCTTCCAATTAGATACAGTAACTATTTTCTTTCAAGTTGCTGCCATGTACTGAATTTATATCAATGCAGCCCTTTGCAGCTATATAGCTGGCAAAAAAATAGGAGGGGGGTTTACAGCACAGGCCTATCCATGTCTCCGCAGTTGTATGCCCCACTGAATGGACGTTATGTGGACGTTTATGATGCCCAGCTCTAGAAAAAATGGAGGATAGAAGGAAGCTTCAAAGTAGTCACCTTATGTGCAGCTCTAGGACTAGCTGAATCTGTGGGATCGTAAGGATGTTATGATAGCACACAGTGTGTTACAGAGTTGGACGTAGTCAGGAGGCACTCTGGTCAGATCTTGACCAATTTTCTATCTATTTGGAATACCAATATTCTGCTTTTAAACAGAAGAGTTCTCGCAGCAGTTTACAAGCAAAAGGTGGTTTACAAAAATGTTAAAATAAAGCTGGCATCATGGTTGCCTTGGCCCAGTGGTAGAGAAATGAGCAGCTCCTTTCTGGAAGCTTCTGACCTGCCCTTATCAAACCCAAAAGCAGAACAAATGACAATTTCCAGCCCAGGAGTTCCAAATTGCTCCTTCTACAGCTCTTTTCTGAGAGAGCTGACCTCACGGCACTCATTTAGGATCTAAATAATCTGATCCCTCCTCCCAGTGGCGTTGCTAGAGGTATGTGGGACACATTGGGTGACACACATGGGGGGAATGATATCACTACTGGCCAAAATTTTTAAAATCTTAGTATTTTTGAATAACACCATCATGTTATATACCACCTAATATGTAATTTCATTCAGAATGCAAGGAAAAAAGCTGTGTTGATATATCTCTATTCTATCAAAAGTTATAGCCCCAAAACAAGTGGGGTGGGGCAATAGCGCATCACCATGCTGGTGACACCACTGCCCTCTCCCTCACTATAGTCTGCACTTACAAAAGAGAATGACCAATGCAAAGAAAAACAGGGCTTATGATCCTTTAATAATTGTCTAGAAGAGGGGATTCTAATCAATGCATCTTTTTTTGCCTTGCATGCGAATGCATCTTTCTTGCACAGGTCAGGAGCTCCTTTGTATCAGGCCACTCCCACACTACTGCCTGGTTCCAACTGAGAAAAGGCCCCTGAAACTTTTGGCAGTGCAAATTAGCAGCACATATCACGCAGAATCAATGGAAATGAGAAGCAGGAGCAAATCTCATCCTGACTGGGCTGCAGTTTAAGAGGACAAAAGGGAGATTAGCTATGACTTTTTGATGTGGTATTTTGACATATTAGAACAAGGCAAGCCCAGTCAAGAGCAACATTATGCAGGGGAACCTGATCGAACAGCAAGGAGATGATGATAATCATCATCATATATGACCAGCTTGGCTGAAGAAAGATAACGTGGGGGATACTGAATTATTCTGCAAATATTGGGATGAGGGAAAGAGTTGAATTGTTTGGTGTACCATAAGGGGTTGTAACAAGAAACAATGGGATGAAGCTTAGGGGCATTTGGGCTGAATATCAGCCAAGATTGCATTTCTTTCCCTGAGCAAGGAATATGAGCCTCCATCACTTGGCAGACTTAAAACAACAATGGACAGGGCACCAACAAATGACATTTATGGACTGCAAGTAAGCAGTGGAGAGACATTCTCTAGTGAGTGACAGAAGGGGCTAAAGAAACCTCACAATCATTTCCATGTTCCCTTCCCTGAAGAGAAAAAAAGAAAAATACTTTGTTTAAAGTATTAAACCACATTTTGCTGAGTTTGACATATTTCAGGGGGGTTCCCAACTGGGCTAGTCCTCTCCTTCATGATGAATCATTGAACAAGGAGACTTCCATGCTTCCCAGTTGATTATGGGGACCAGATGTAATCAGGAATTAGTGTTCCTCTTGCTTTAATTTTATTGTGGAGAAGAAGGGATTTTGACAGGAACATGTCAAGTTGTCCTATTTCCTTCTGGCTTTACTCCTCTTGTCTCTTCAACTTTATCTTGAGATGTAGCAAGATAATCACTGTAGAAAGATAATCACAATCATCCTCATCACTGTATCACCAGGAAAAGCCTTACTTGCTTGGTTCTATTCCTAGGTGTCATGCCCAGGAGTGGGGCAGAACAAAAGGCAATGACTGAAGGTCTAGCTTATTATCCAAACGTGACAGAAAAGCAATTCCCCCTTAAAGCTCTGCACAGCTAGGAATCCTGTCATCCTCTGAATTTGATAATCCTAAATTTGTGGGGAAGCTGGTGAGATTGAGATGTCCTTTGAATCAAATGCATAAACACAGTTTGTGCCTGATCCTACATACTCAGAATCACTTAAATCCTCAGGGATTCAGTTAATTAAAAATAAGAACACATTAGGAAAATGGATCCTACAGTATAGTTCTTTCACACAATCCCTCAAAAATAATCATCCCCAGCTAGGAAGATATTGGCAGGAATGCATGTTTGTCTCATTCTGCGAGGCAGGTCTGGTACTTTTATCTGTATTTGGTATTATAGCTGTGAGAAAATCAGACATTTGAGCACCAGAGCTGCTTTTGTAAACACCGATGGTCTGAAAGTCCCACTCTCTTCAGCTTGGTGCACAAACACCTTGAACCATGGAGCCATTTCATTGAAAGTGCTGTGAGCCAAAGACTGGAGGCGATGCCAGTCATAATGACTGATAATCCCACCCTGGAGAAGGTAGATGCTAGATTTCTCCAATCTGCCAGGGCATCAGAACACAGAGAGGTTTTCTTCAAGGGCTGACAGTGTAATTCAGAGTCAATGGTCTTGGCTGAGAGTGCCAGCAAGAGAGCAACTAATGAGGGTAGTTTTTTGTTTTTTTTAATGGACACCTGTACCCTGAAAACTGGACTGAAGCCACCAAGTTATTTCACATCCCAGAGGCTGCAGAATGGCAGCAGCTTTCATCAATACTGAGCTTGGCTCCAAACAAATTGGCAACCAAAATGTGAGAGAAGCTATGCTTCTGGATAATGGCTGCCTTTCTCTTCCAAAAAAATAAAATAAAAGTTATGGTCTGCTGCAGAAATGACTCCTCTTAAATCCCTGACCTGCAGTCTGGAGAGCTGGCTAGTCATTTCTTTAGCATCCAATAGCAGTATTGATGGAGCCCCCCAGTTCATCATTCCATCGTATATACTGGGTCTCAAAAGCTGGCTCTCCTTCCATCCCAGAAGAAAATGAAAACAAAGCTAAACTCAAAGGACAGCTGGGTCAGACCCCCAAAGGGCCAAAGTTATCTGATCTCTGCTTCCTGTAAATAACTCAGCTCTAAGCCTTATGCCAGCTGTGCCTAGACAGTCCAGGGTAGCAGGACAGCACAGCTACCCCATCTATGACAAAGATATCTGGAGCAGGCAGTGGACTTGGGGGAGAAGCAAAGAGACACCCGCCATCTCCCTCCAATGTTGATGGAGCCCACCTTCTTGACTCTCTCCCTTCTCTGCACAGGCACATTAAACAAAAGCAGGAGATGTGGAGCATGATGGGAGCACTGCCAGCATGTTCTGCACATTCTGCTTTGTTTAAAAGGATGCACACAGAGGAAGGAGAGTGGGAGGGTGGGGAACCAGATTGCTGCTCTTTTAGGACCAGAGTGATCCTGTCCCCTTAACTTGCTCCTTTTTCCACCAAGGATGATGTGCAAAACATGCTGGGACTGCTCAGATGGTCCAGCAGCTTCAATCAGCCCTGAATGACAGCCACCAGTAATACTGATGAGAAAAGAGGGAAACTCTATGAAGTCCTCTCCCGTGAGCAGTGACAATTCAGAAAGTCCACACATGACACTGTAACTGGATTTTAGTTTATGCAAATGAAATAACCTCCTACCCTTTCCCCTCTTCAGCACTGGGAACTATCATCTCATTCCTTTGCTCCGTAAACCTCATTGGGAATATTTTGTTCAAATGTACATATAAACACTCTAAATAAAGAAATGAAGAAGCAAGTAGGATGCATCTCACTGGTATCAAGTTTGAAGAAGTCAAAAGACAATGCCCTCTCTCTTCCCTGAAAAGGGCATGTACTGAGTGGTGAAATAGCTGCTGCTCCTGCTCTGTTAGTCATTGCTATTAGGTGACTCACCTTAAGCCATCCCACCACAAGATGTGGTAATGGCTGTTAGCTTAGACAGTTTTAAAAAGAGACCTGACAGATTCATGATGTGGAGTCCATCTGTGGCTGTCAGTCAATATAGCTAAATGGAACTTGTACAAATGGAGACTGTATGCCAAGACAGGCCAATTCAGCGCAAATTCCCCTGCAGTGGCAAAGGCATGGCTTGTGCTGCATTCCATGGGCGAATTTAGCAGGCGGAAAGCCTGGGGACATTATTTCTCTTGCCCCGAGGTAAGCCCCAGCTTTCACAACAGGTCTACCTAGACCCATGTCAGCTAACTCACTGGTGCAAGTTCACATTGACCCATGTAGGTAGATCAGGCCTGGCAAGGAGGATAGGATATGGCACATGATGGCGTCACTGATCTCACCCCTTCCTGGGCCGATGTGCCCATCCCCCAGCCCTATTGCCACCATCCCTTTCCCCATACAAATGTAAACCTCCTGAGTTCCTATGTAATTACTTAAGGTCTTGCATTTACAGAACAAGACAGAAATGATGGACTACTTCAATATAAGGCAGCTTCATATGATCTGCTCCTCCCAATGGTGCAAATATGTCAGCTTACCACCTTTGAGAATGTTTGGAGAACACCGTCAAACTCAAAAGCGCTCTGAAAGGGCGCCGAAATTGATGTTGCCCTGTGTATTGGATTTTGTGATGAATCAGGTGCATAAATAACACTTTCCTCCTAGAAAGGCTGTCATCAGCCAGCAAACAAAATGGGGCTTCTTTTGTGCTGAACATACACAAACTAAAGCTCAGATGAACAGCTGCATTGAATGTCAAAATCAAGAGAGGAGGTTTTGTAACTTCAGATTGAAAATTAGACTGGACAAAACACTAGAGAATATGCTGTCAGGAGCAAGCCAGATGCAGCGTGGAGAGGACAGGATGACCTAATAATCTTTCAATTTATAACTGCAGAAGCATCAATTCTCCTGGAAAGGCTACAATTTAAAGTTCCTTTGGAGCTCTTAACATTCCAGCAGCATTCAAGCCATTTGGAAGGAAGCACAAACTATTTATGTAACTCTCTCTCTCTCTCTCTCTCTCTCTCTCTCTCTCTCTCTCTCTCTCTCTCTCTGCATTCAGAACTCTAGCTTTTGATCAGGAAAAAAAAGACATTATCCAAAGCCAACTTTGCAAACACCTGCAAAAACGCCAGGGTTCCCAGATGGCAGTTGGGTATCATTGCAACCCCTGGACTGTTTCCCTTGCAAACACTGGCAACTGTAGATGGCAATGATGCATCCACTTTTCCCCTGCTTCACTTGCAAATCCAGACGAAGGTGCCAAGAGGCACAAACATTGCTACATCTCCATATTGCTTCATTTTCAATGAGACATGCAAGTGCCAATTGGATCAGTCAGTCCAAGCATGATAGCAGCCTCCCACTTTACTTCCCTCACAAATACTGGCAGGGGTGCAAAGGTATCCTGAGCAGATGATACCAGGCATTGATGCATTTCCCAGACTCTTTCTCTTGCAAACACATGCAGAGGTGCCAAGGGGCCTAAACAAAGCCAGCGATTGCTGGGGAGGAAAAAAAAAATCCCTTGCATTGCTTCCCCTGCAAATAATGGCAACTGTGCCAAGGTACCCAGATGGCATTCCAGCAGCATCATCCTCTGCCCTTTTCCCTAGTAAATGCTGTTGATGACACCAAATCATCCAGAAGGAGGATTAGAAACTATCAACAATCTCCCTAAGTAGAAAGAACAGGATATTTGGCTGGCACATGTAATATCAATGAAGTCTATTTCCCTTGCAAATCTGTGGTATCCAGGTTTTATTTTCTACCAACCATCCCTGTGGTACTTAAAAAATGTGTCTACAATAGTGGTTTCACTATCAGTGGGCCGAGCAATGATCTAGCTGCTCAGCGATGACATGGCTTCTATCATTGATGTCATTTGTCCATTGTTCTATGGCTTGTTGCACATCTTCATTAGGCATCCCATTTCTACTGCTGGTGTAGAAATGAGGCACAATTAGTACAATGCTGGAACTGAATCAATTCTGACATTGTACTGCGTGCATCTCATCCCTCTTTTTTTCCTCCTATTTATTTCAGTATATACTCAGTGGCATATTTCTATCCCTATTTAAACCCAGCGGTAAAGTTCATTTAAACTCGTTTCCATTGTCTGTTGACTTTTGTCAGCAGCAGCAATAAGTCCTCATCAAAGTATCCAAGCAAACGTCAGGCTCATTACCCAAACGGGCTCAGAGTTCTAAAGCTTACAGCTGGTGCAGAGAGACAATGCTACTGCAGAAGCCATAATATGCACTTGTGTTGCCTCATTCAGTCTGAAATGAGCTTGTCTGGTCTAAAATTTGCATTGACATCAAAACTCTGGCCAAGTGTTGCCCTTGTGAGGCTACCAGCCACTGATAGGCACACCACTTTGTCACAGGGCAGCATTCCCTTAAACACAGCAAAGCATGTCTTATTTCTGAAGTTCCATAATAACTGCTCTTTCCAGGCGAAGGTGGCCTGTTTGATATTTTTCTTGAAAAGGCAAAAAGGAGAGTAGAGTTTTGGAGCTAACAAGTTCTGCTTACTTTTCCCAGGTTTGCAACAAACTGCCACTTTCCTCCTGAATGAGGCTTCCTATCATGCAAATGAGCAGATGAATGAACTGTCTTACGGGTTTATAGCCTTCTCCCTCCCAACCAGGGTGGCCAGATGTCATAAGAGGACAAGGCACCCCAAAATGTAGGACATCCAAGAAAAATGCAGGACATGACAAAATAAAAGCTAAAAAACACTTGACTATTGACTTAGGGCGCAATCCTAACTTGCACTGGAACAGGCAAGCCAGAAGGCTTGCACTGTATCCAGTGCAGGATTGTGGCCAGCAGCAGCTTAGCCAGAGGCAAGGAGAAACTTTTCCCCTTACCACTGGTTAAGGGCTGCTGGCTGCAATGGGTCTCCTTGGACTTGCACCACCTCCTGAGGTGGCACAAGTCCAAGGAGAGCAGAGCGGCTTGAAGCATAACTGCTGGATCCCAGCTCCGCCTCCGGCTCCCTGTGTGCCCGCCCCCGGGGCTGCCCATCGCCCTCCCTCCCCCCACCCAGGAACGCCTCCCTCCGCCCTCCTCCCTGCCCCCCCCCACACCGACCTTTTCTGCTTGTGTCGGTGCAGGCGGGCGGACACAAGCGGCGGAGGGGAAGCCGGCATAGAGGCTTCTGTCAGCCTCCACAGGCTGGCGCTTCTCAGAATGCTGGCCTGGCTTCCCCTCAAGGAGGCACAAATGGGACTTGAAAGGGACTTGGGCTGGCCGAACTGCAAGTTTGGATTGCGCCCTTAATGTGATTAAGGGCACAATCCTAACCAGGTCTACTCAGAAGTAAGTCCTATTTTCTTCAATTGGGCTTTTTCTCAGGAAAGTGTGGTTAGGATTGCAGTCTAATTTAAACACTATATTACTATTAAATTTAAAACTATATTACATATAATTTATTAATTACAAGCAGTCTATCTGCTGCCTGCAGGGGCCCGCTCACAGGGAAAAGGAGACACATTTAAGTTCTTTTCCAGGGAACAAGGTTAAAAAGAGGACATATCCTGGAAAAAGAGGACATCTGGTCACCCTGCTCCCAATGCATGGAACAAAAGCACCCCCTACTCACATAAAGATAACTAAACCATAAATTTGTCCACCCTTTGCTAACTGACTAGCACAAATGGTCCAATCCCATTCCCTGCACTCCCAGAACATGTAGTCCTGCCAATGGAATGTGCTGCATACTATGGTGGGGACTGGGCGGCATGGGAGAGGTAAATAAAAATGTTTTCTACTGACCTTCCTGTAGGCTGCCTGGCCTTCCATGGGTCTCCTTGGACCGATACCAGGTATTTATCTGGTGTAAATCCAAGGAAACGCAGGGCATGGGCTGGGAAAACAGGGGTGTGATCTGGGTATGTGCTGCTGCAAAGTAGATCCTCCCACTCCCAAACCACCCCCAGCTTAGCCTGGTTTGACCTGCTCCCCACCCTGATCTTCCCCCAAACTGTCCCTGCTGCTACCATACCTACTCTGATAGTGCACCTGGAAGCCACTGGTGCGTGCACACAGAACCTCCAACTGTTTGTACTGGCGGCTCTGAAATGGACAGCGATGGTGGCAAGCGGTGGTGGTAAGCTGACGGATCGCAAGACCTGTCAAGCCCATGATAGGAAGTGAAGCAACCCTATTTTTACCCCAATTGCAGTTGGGGAATTGAGCCTCTATTTGCTTGATCGAGGAAATGTGCATCTGGGGAAGAATGAAGGGACTAGCTGCGGGCAAGGGGAAAATAAAAATAAAAATTAAAAAAACTTGTTATTTTTGCAGTGCTTAATAGTCATATCTGTTGCAAATTTGGGTTATTTTTAATCCTGTTTGTAAGTTGCTATGAACTTTCATTTGATTAGAAAAGCAGGATATAAATAATTTAAATAAACAGTTATGTGATTTTGATGACTTGCTCATCCAACTATATGTATATATTTTTTAAAACATTTTTGGTTTCAGTAGCATCTGTTCTTGTAGCATCTGTTTCCCTACAGCTGTCAAACTAGGAGAGCCACAGTGCGCTCCAACGTTACTTCCCTCAAATTAAAAACAAAAACACACTGAGGTTGCTAAAAAGTCAAATACACATTCTAGCTGCCACTGACCGCCCCAGTAACAAGGCAATCTTCTGTCCCTGCTTTTGTTTGCAAAAAAACAAAAAATCCTGAAACATTGCCCAGTGGCAAACTTGTCCCCGATTTCATGTGCTGTAAACACTGACGAAAAATGAAAGGCTGTATCTGAGCTTTAAATACCTCATACTTTGATTAAAAATGTTTTTGTCAATTATGGATTGATTTTTGCTGCTCATTAGGGTGATGGATGTCGGGGCTGATAGGGGTGATATTTTACCTAGTGGCGACATGCCATGATGATGACGAGTACCTTCCTGGCATCCAGTTTGCCAGTTCTGATTTAATGGGCTCAATTGGGATAACATGGGACAAGGACAGCATGGAAAAGGAAAGTCTGCGGTCCCTTGCAAGAGGAGGCACTCGTTCGGGAAAAAAAAATCCCCTGTAAGCAGTTTGCCAAGTAAGAATGTCTAATCTCTCTTACCTAGAAGTGCAGGAAATGTGCAGCAAAGAGGCTTATGAGGAATGCACAAATCGGAAACTTATCAACTGAATGAATTCATTATGCAGTGCATATGGGCCTCATGTTCTAATTCTGTGTCTGCCCATTTTAAGGAGAAAGAGGAATGCTTCCTTGACTCCAAGGAAGTCTGGGAGAAATGAATGATAAAAACAATCCCCAAATTTTCAACTTTTCATACATTTGCTATTGTACTGCTTTTTCACTGATGAAACTTGGGGTGACCACCCAATCCTAACACCCCACCTCACCTCCAGAACATTCCAGTGGTGGGTCCTTCTTTACAGCCATCATAAACAACCTTCCAGAGGTATACAGAGCTGCTAGTTTCCAGCTCATTGCCGGAGAGACCAGAGCAGCCCCATGCACAGTAGTGGGGTGCAGGAGATCCACTGACCAAGGTAAGCCGGTGGGGTACGGTGGACGGAATGTGGGAGGGTGGACTGGGGCAGTGACAGGGGTGGGGAAGAGGGAAGTTAGGATCAGGGAAGAGGGCATGTTTGGAAGCAGCACCAACTCCTTTCCTGGACCCAATCCTGTGGCCCAGGTCCACATGGACTTGTATCAGTGGTTTTGCTGGTGCAGATCTGAGTAGAACCCTCTGTGCCTCAGAGGCTTATCCTTGGGTAAGAGAACCATATTCCCTTACCCAGAGGAGACCTCAGGCATTGCCACCGCCCCCCCCCCCCCAGGATAAAGCACAAGCCATTTTGCTGCTGCTGCATTGGTGGCAGGGGAGGGGGAAATAGGACCACAAGTCACTGATGTTCTTTGAGCCAGCAGAAGTTACTGGAAAAGAAATGCGAATAGTCAGCTGGAAAAAGACCAAATGCAATTTTAATCTGCTTTAATAGAAACATAGTTTCCAAGTCATGATAAGTAACGCTTGCACTTTTTAATGCCACTAGTTAAAACCTCATGCCCATACTGTGTCCAATTTTAGGTACAACACTTTAAGAAGGATGTAGACAAACTGAAGCAAGCTTAGGGAAGGATAACAAATATGGGCAGGGGTCTGGAAAAAATGTCCTATTAGGAAAGGGTGAAGGAACTGGGTGTGTGTTTACCTCTAAGAAGAGAAGACCGAGGGGGACAAGGCTTGTGCTCTTCAAATAGAATTACAGAGCCATGGGACACTGGAGTCAGAAGACACCTTGAAGATCCCCTAGCCCTGCTAAGTGCAGGCAACTACAACAGCACCCCTGACAGGTGGCTATCCAGCCTCTGCTTGAAAACCTCTGATAAGGAGAGCCCATAACAGCATAAGAGAGGCTGTTCCAGTGCTGGACACTTCTTACCATTCGGAAATACTTCCTCATGTCTAGCCTAAGGGCCCAATCCCCTCTAACTTTCCAGCACTGATGCAGCTGTATCAATGGAGCATGCACTGCATCCAGTGGTTGGGGAGGGGGAGTCACAGAGCTCCTCAAGGTAGGGAACATTTGTTCCCTTACATCGGGGTTGCATTGTGGCTGCATCAGAGCAGGAAAGTTGGACTGGACACTTCACTGAAGTTTCAACCCATTGACCTTAAAAGCTTCAGAGGTCTTATTTTTGTGTATAACATTATTTATTTATTTATTTATTTATTTATTTATTTATTTATTTATTTATTTATTTTTATTATTATTATTATTATTATTATTATTATTATTATTATAAATCAGATAACTGTATGGCAGATAGTAAGATAGCAATAATAAATCCCAAACCTATATAAATTCCCTCACACCAATGTAGCGGAGCCAGCGGGGCTGGCGCTGTATCCCACAGCAGTGGCAATCCTGGCCCCAGTACCACCCAGTGCCCCAACCACAGGCTGCTGCCCCCCCACCAGGCCTTGTTAAGGCCTCACAGCCCAAACCTGAGCTGCCCGCGGCACCCAGGTCCGACGGCTCCATGGTGGGCTCCCGCTGGATCCTGCACCTCCCACGCTACTGCGGGAGGCTCTTTGGGAGAAGGGGACATTCGTCCTCTTCCCCCGAGTAAGGGAAGCAGCCCCTGCAATGGGGCTACTCACTTTAGTGGCTACCTTTTGGTCGCCACTAAAGTAAAGGCGCTCATGTAAGGCAAGCAGCCCTGCCCAAGTGCCTTGGATCCTGCGGAGCTTGGCTCGCAGATCCACCTCTCTCCTGCCTCCGACACGCCTCCTCCACGCCCCCGGCCATGCCTCCCCCTCCCCAGAACGCCTCCCCCATGCCCACCTCCCATTCCGCAGCCCAGAGTTCAAGGAGTCCAGGAGGGCTAGCTCCGGCGGGAGCCCAGCAGTAAGCCCCGCAAACGTGCCTTACAGCACATTTGCAACTGTGGTCTGTGGCACGGAGGCGCTCCACGGACCACAGGATCACAGAGGGTTAAAAAAAAAACTTCCAGTTTCACAGAGGAAACCAGAAGCGACATTTTTGAGCCCTTAGAAGGCCTTTTCAGGGCCAGGAAGGGCTGGAGATATATGTGTGTGTGTGTGTGTGTGTGTGTGTGTGTGTGCCTACATGCAGGGCTTTACATTTGTCTCAACTGAACATCATCTTGTTGATAACAGAGCCTCTCAAGGTAATTCTGAAGCCTGAAAGCTTCCAGGGTGTTAGCTATGCATTGCAGCTTCATATCATCTACAGATTTGATAAACCTTACTACAACGTGTCCAGGGAATTCATAAAAATGCTGGCTGGCACAGGGCCCTGTGGCTCCTGTCTTTCAATGCAGGTGTCCTGCATACTGTAGTCTGCACAGGGGCACAACTGGGATTGCACGCTGAAGTATAAAACTCACAGCACTTTCTGTTCTATTAGTACTAACTTTATAGCCACCAAACATAGTTCTGAAATGCTCTTCCTTCAAGGTTATTTGGAGTGGCAGAGTAGGTGCCCAGTTTCCAAGTGGAAAGGGGGTGATGAAGTGACTATAGCTCCACTATTCATATTCAGAAAGTACGTATGGACTGATTGATTGTTGCCTGAAACCATTTCAGTTCAATGTCAACATTCACATTAACAGATCTGTGATCGGAAGCAGAGTGAACACAGAAAAATGGGAAGCATAGGGATAGACAGACAGAACATAGCAAGTCACAGAAAAAAAGGGGGAGAGAGAATGAGAGAAAGAGTTTCATGCTATGCACTGGAAATGAAAGATTTTTGTCCCCCTCCTTATGCTTATTAAGTGTTTAATCTTAATCCTATTCATCATCATTAACTCTAGCAATGGGCCAAGATATTTAAATGAGCTGAAATGAAAGGATTTAAAAGGCGATTGACGTCTCTTCACATCATGCACGAGTAATCTCCAAAGATTAAGAAAGCTCCGGTGACCCAACCTGTAAGGGGAGTGAGGAGGCGGGAGGCATTAAAATTAAAAAAAAAAAAAATCAATTAGATCCCCTTTCCCTCCCATAATAAAATTGCATCTTTATTCCCCTACAATGACTAAGCAAAGAATGGGGAAATTACACAAGAAAGATTTGAAAGCTCCAATTCAATCTAGCAAAAAAGAAGGCAAAATGTTTTAATAAGACTTAAATGAGTCTTTGGAAAAGACAGAGATGTTCTCAGGCCAGTCTGTCTCCCCACTCCTCTGGGTAAAATAGGTTCTTAACTATCCCCACATTATGAATTGCTTTGATGTTTATTCCACAAGGGCTGATTATTGTGACTGACGCCATTTACAGCTTGTGTGTGTGTTTCATATGTACATTCCCTGAAGGCGCTCATTGTAACTTGGTTTCAGTTATGCTTTAGTTAATGGGCACTTAAAATAAAGTGGTAGCCATTTCGCTTTAATTTCTCAAAAGGGGTTAGGGCTGTTTCCTTTTCCATTTCTAGATGAAAGGAGCAATGCTGTGGATCCTTAATGAACCTCAAATGAATTGGGAGAGCTGATAAATTTAATGATCTCATCAGCATATACAGATAGTTAGCAAGAAAGTACTGAAGGTAGGAAGCCGCTTAGCCTAGAGACCGGAGGATACAGAACAGAGGCAAAGGAAGAGGCAGAAGCCTGAGGGCAAAGACCTGACTGGTTACTTCACGTTCAACAGGTGGAATCACCACCAACACTGTCGTCAATTTTTGTGCCCCAATGCTCCTCTCTGGGTACCACAGCAGAGACAGCAGAAACCACAGGGCAGAATTTCCATGTCTATATAAAGCTGCCTTATACAAAATCATTGGAACACTCTCTGGGATTTCACACTGGAGCCTTTCTAAGTCCTCCCTGGAGATGTCAGAGGTTGAACTTGCAATGTTTTGCATGCAAAACCTGTGCTTCATAAGGTGCTATAGTGTTATTATGATACAGCATGGAACCAATAACTTTATATTTATTTACTTAATTAAATTTGATTTTGTCATGTGGGGGGAGTTACAAAATCTTCTTTGACCCCCCACGTAGCAGGTAGATGCCTTAGCTATGCCACTGACTGGGTGGAGGCAACAGAGCAAGTGGGTGGTGAGCTCATGGGGGAGGAGGTAGTTTCCTCCCAATTCTCACTTTTAAAAAGTCTGGATGTGATGTCACTTCCGGTTGTGACATCACTTCCGGGGCAACATTTTGAACTTGGCACCGGGCTACATGATCATTAGCTACGCCACTGCTACAGTGCAAGCCTACACGTGTCTACTCAGACTAAGTGCCACTGAGTTCAACGGGACTAATTAACAGGTAAGCCTGTATAGCAGTGGTACTCAAACTTTGAGGGAGCTTTACTCCCCCAGTAAGTCTTTGTGGGGGAGGGGCTAGGGCAGCAACACGATGCCCAGGATCGAGCTGCTAAAGGGGGGCGAGGGTGGGAGCTTGTCACTTACTTTTAGAAAGCAGGGCTGCAGCAGGCTGCAGGAGGTACGGGAGCCCTGCGCAGCCCAGCATAGCACTCCCCCGAGGCTGAAAGTGGGGCAAAGCACTTCTGTTTTGCATGGGTTTTGAAACAATATGGATCTCAAATGTCATCATATGCTGACTGTTGCCTTCTGTGCATGCCTAGTGTGGGGGCATGCAACATCAGCCAAACTATGATTGGTAGGTGCCAGTGGAGTTGCCAAAGGTGGTGTGGGGGTGTCAGAGTGCCACATTAGCTTTTGTTTCTTCTAATTATATTCCAGTGTGGTTTTCTTGGCTGCTGAGAGAGCATAGGATTGCATTCTTCATATTTTAATATACCTATCCAAACTGTTTTCCAAGACCCTGAAAATAAACCTCAAAGGCTCAAAAGACTAACATTCACATTGGCACAGTGTTTTTATCTGACAAAAAAGGCACATGAGTCTCAAATCAAAACTAGAATTCCCTTTTGAAGAATGATTCACTTCCCTCTCTTTTCTTTGCCAGTAATTATTACCCTTTTGTTTGCATTCAGGTGAAAGCTAATGGGGAAAAAATCACTCAGAAAATAGTCTCTCTTAATTTCTAAGACAATGGAAATGATGGCAAACTGGAAATCTTGCTGCTATTGAGTTTACAATACTTTCATTGCAGTTGCCCAAACCAAGGAAGATGGCATAATGCGTGGGTTAAGATTTAGTTCTCTTGAAATCTCATTTTTTCCTTCTGCACACATAAATCTATGCTCTCGCTCTCGCTCTCACTCACACACACACACTTTTTCAAATAATATGCAGTTCAAATTCAGACCCTTACAGTTTTAATAAGATACACTGGCTGAATGTTTGGGTGAATGATGATTTGCAGCACAATCCTAAACATGTCTACTCAGAAGTACATCCCATCAATTGTGATCCTGGCCCCTGTGTTGCCAGGGGCCAGGACCACAAAATGCTGCCCCCCCCCCCCAGGCCTAAAAACATCACTTCTGATTTTCAGAGAAAACCGGAAGTGACTTTTTAGACCTTTTGAGGGTGTTTGGGGGGGGAGGGGGGCAAAAACCAGAAGTGATGTTTTTTAAGCCTTCCTGAGCGCTCAAAAGGCCTTCTAAGGCCCTGTAAAGGGGCCTAATGGGGGGAAAAGGGAAAGAAAATGGGCAGCGATACTTCCAAGAGCCTATTGGTGGAAGAGCAATACAGGATTGGGTTATGTGGCGAAACAGTCATGCAGGTTCCAAGCTGGTCATTCTTCACTCACCACACAATACAACAGAGTGTTCATATGAAGTAGCCTTCTGGTGAGATCAACTATTGCTCTGTATAGCTCAGTATTGCCTATGCTGACAGGTACCAGTGCTCTAATGTTTCAGATTAGAATCTGCAAAAACAGGTGGTGTTGTCAGCTCAATGCCAGGCTACCATACATTGCTCGTGAGCTGCCATTGCCTTTGTGGGTCATAAGCTGTGCAGTCCTCTTTGCTTTTGTCTTTCATTCTGTCTGGCTCACTTGCTACTGACCCTGCCCCATTTCTCTCAATGCTTCAAACTTTTCTTCTTTTCTACTTGTTTATTTATTTAGGATTTCAAGCTCTGTGTGAGGAGAGTTTCAGTTGGCCTGAACAGCTTATTTTACTCCTAGCTCTGAAGTATTTTCTGTTAAGCCTTATTATGACCCTAGTGCAACCCTGCACAACTTGTGACTTATGAAGTGGAACACAGCACACCAACCGTGTATCTTAGCTGCCAGGGCTTTGACACCCTGTATTCTTCTGCAGCCCTAGAAAAGCATCAGAACAGAAGGATTATCCCCTGGAGAGCCATTTAACAAACAGCTTGGTGGGTAACAAATTCTGCACATTTGCCCTAGTGAATTTGGCTTATTCAGTCCCTCGTCATCCCTTTCTCACCCTGTCTCCTGCACCAGCATGAATACTTTGAGAATTAGATCCTCACCTTGTGCTAGAGCTGGGTATGCTAATTTCAGTACCACATACTTCACAAATGCTGCTGCTTTTTGGATTATGTGCAAACAGATTGTTATTGTTTCAAATGTATTCATTATTTAACTCTTCTCTAATTAACCTCAACAAATAATATTTGGCCTGCGGCTTGCCTGCTGCACTGATCTGATATTCAAAATTCAGTTGCTGGAGAAAGTGCACCGGCATGAACCAACAAAGCCTCGGAAGGAACTACTTCCTCCGGTGTTACCCTGCGTGACAGACAAAGTTTAAAACAGTTGCAGACCAAGAGGAGATGTATCCCTTGGAAATGACTTGTGCACTGCTTGTTGAATGCTGCCATTTAGGGTGCGGCAAACAGATTCTGCAAAAAGAATTGCTGTGTTCAATAGAACCTGAGACTAATGTAACCTACAGTTTCCGATTACCAGGACAAGTTCCAAAGCCTGGCATTGAAGCAGGCTAATATCGGGAGATGGCAGCACAGTGAACGTTTTGTAATGGGTGGCAAGGAGACAGAAGAAGCTAGTCCTATCCGAGTGATTCAAATTAGATATCCGAAAAGAATTGATTGCCTCTCCTCAATGCTGAGTGCTAACTATAATGAGATCTTTCATCATAAGGAGGCTGCCATAAGCCAGGCTATAGGAGGGTGCAAATAACATTGTGAATTCTGAATCATGAGAACATAAATTGGAAAACAATTGCAGATTTATTTGTCTAACCAAGTGGCAACATTAAAAAAAAAAGTGAGGGCAGGAGAAGCAGATGTTGAAACGAGCTTATTGAAGTAGTTCCACTTGGCAAATCAAAGCAGAAAAATACAATGCAGCACTAAATTGGTTTTATTTATTTATTTCAATTCAGTCATTTGGATCTGCTAAAATGTGGAAAGGGGGAAAAGAAAAGAAAAAAAAAAACACCAACCAAAATATTGTATCCTGGCTGTGTCAGACAGTGGTCTCATTTCTAGCTTTCTGAAAAGAAATTCAGGCCAATCAAGAAGCGCTAGCTACATGGTGGTTAATGCTGGATTCAGATCAACAGCCTGTGGGGAAAAAAATATGTTGATTTAATGACTCATAAGGCTACCTTGCTCAGGTCACTTTGCCCTTCTGCTCCAGGAGTTGCAACATTCTGCCTCACATTGCAATTTCCAGGAAACTGAGCAGGGCTCTCTGTTCTGGCAATTCAGTAAAGTTGTGTTCTTCCCTGTCTCAGCATGGTGCTGTTTGTAAGACATAGGCACTTGGGGTTTTGCCTTTCAGACAATAGAAAACCCAAGTACATACCTTCTTGTTATCATTAAAGAACTCAGGAAAATTTTCACTGGGAAATTCTGTTGAATAATGAACTGGACTGACACATTCTCCAAAGTATTGTTGCAGTTCTGTTAGTTAGACTTGGAGTTACAGTTCTGGGCTTTAGACCCTGACTTGGAGTTACAGTTCTCCCCTGGGGGAGGGGGTGTTTTTACACTTACATGGGGGAGTGCTGGCCTCAGGGTGGGTGCGGGGTACCCTGCAGATGCCTCGTCAGGGCCCCCCAAGCCTCTGTTACAATGAAAAAAGCCATCAAAAACTATTGGTAAGTGAAAAAACTCCCCCTCCACCTCCCAGTAGCAGCACGATCCTGGGGATCACATTGCAGCCATAGCCCCTCCCCTGCAGACACTTACAATGCTCCCAGCTCCCTTGCAGGAGTTTGGGAAGCACTGTGCAAGACAATAGAGCAGAGGAAAATATGTGAAGTTACTTGGTTGGCAACCTTCAGTCTCGAAAGACTATGGTATAAGCCTACAGCACCCAGTATTCCCAGGCGGTCTCCCATTCAAGTACTAACCAGGCCTGACCGTGCTTGACTTCCAAGATCAGACAAGATTGGGCATCTGCAGGGTAATAGTTGCTCCTTAAAGCTACTTAGGTATTAGTTAAATGTCCCAACCTTCCTCTGAGGGTCTGAAGGCATACGTGGAGTTAGCCCACTTTATTCCTTTGTGCTATAGGCTAAAAGAGTAGCAGGTCCAAGGCCACCCAGCGAGCTTCATTTGCTGAGTACTGATTTGTTGGAAGGGGCTGACTGGGAGGAAAAGGCCCACGTGATGAACACAGCAGATGCAGTTGCAGTATTTGAGCATACATTGCATACACTGTTGTAGGAAGTGGCCACTGTCTTCCATGTGATTTACAATCCCTCTAATGTAAGCAGGGCCTAGCTTACATGTGAAATGCAGAGCATAAATCAAATATAACCTTCTAGAAGGAACATACTTGAAGAATGAACCCCAACAACTAACCCCTACCTTCTGCAGAACAGGAGGGTAACCCTTAAGCTACCACAGCCTGCAGAACTGGCATTTGGCAAAATGATCTGCAAGTTTCTATCCTCTTCTATGCGCTTCAGTGTGCTGCTGATGTAAACACAGAAGGCTTCTGGGGCAGTGGTGGGAATCAAGAAAATGCTGATGATTTGAAGCAGTACAGTGAGCCCCTGCTTTATGATGGTAATCTGTTCCAGAGACACTATTGTTTTGTGAAAATGTTGTAGTGTAAACAGAATAACATCTTTCTTCGGAATTCATTCCAAGACCTTAACTTCTGCAGAACTATTTCCCTCTCTAAAAAGTGACTTTTAAAGGTGCCTACTGTACTATTGTGGCCATTGTTATGTTAAACACATTACTTTGAGCAGAGAGTTCCTTCCAAGCCTTACATTCACATTGTCTTCTTGTCTTCCTCCCTCAAGCACACAGAGTCATGATGTTAAACATGCTGGTAGAAGCTGTTCCATTTCCCTCCTCCTCGACCCTTCCTTCAGAACACACAGCCATGATGTTAACAAGAGCTGAGAGCACCTTCAAAGTTTTTCATTTGCATTCCCATCTCTCCTTCCCTCAGACACACAGAACCACAATGGTAAACACACAGCTGTTGGATGAAATGCTACCAAACTGTTGCAGTTGCTTATTGGCTTATGTATCACCCACAAAGTTCTGTTGGACGCAATCATGAGCCCGTAATACAGTGAATATCCTATCATATAGTGAGCCTTGTTTTGCCATGGAGAGTTCATCGTAAAGTGGTTTCATTGTATTGTGAGACCACTGTACCCACTGTATGCCACTAAATACCAGTTGCCCTGGGGCAACAACATGTTTGAAGAATGGACTTCCCAGAAACCACAGTGGGGAAAAAAGGATGCTGGACTAGGCAGGTCTTTGGTCTGATCCAGTTCTTAACAAATGTTCTCATGTTCTTAACAAACACAGCATTGCTGCTGCTGCTGCTACTGCACATTTATTCTTCAACAAGTGCGTTTAGAATTTTGGAAGTGGGAGTTGTGGAGGGACAAGCAAAAGAAGATACATGAAATGCAAAAGATGTGGAGAAATAATGAGAAGATACACTGATCTATCTGAGATTTAGGAAAGGTGTATAGAAAAGGCCTGGATAGAGTAGTGTTTGGGGAATAGTTGTTTCATAGCCTCCCTTTCTGGGGTTCCTGCAGTACTGTATTGCATTAAACAGCTTGGGAATGAGAGTGAGAGTATCCTATTTGTTACACTCTGTCCACTGAACTCCACTGAAAAGGTACCTTTCCAGAATCCTCCCAGAATTGTTAGGACTCAAAAATGTCCTAGCAATTAAAAACTTCCATGTGGTCCTGCAGTGAGCCCTACAGCCTCCCGTAGCTAGAAATCTGTATCAGGGTAGCTAATACTTGTCTGTGACTTGAAGAGGATTTGAGCTGACATTTTGCTTCCATTCACTGCTATCACATTTAACCTTCTCATTTTAATCTGATATATCTCGGAACTTTGATTCTGTGGCTTATTTCTGTATTGGAGAAGAATGAAGAGGGAAAGAGGAAAAGAGAGCGAGAGATCTTTTGCTGCACTAGAGCTCCCCAATTCCATCACCATGCCACTTCTTATTATCATTCCTCGTTTCCCTAGGGATCAGAGAATCTTAACCTTTGCTGGCTAAATTCTCCAGATACTTTTAGTATTCCTTTAAGAAAGGACACTTACACAGTCAGAAGACTGTACAGTAAAAAACAAAGTCTGAACTTTTAGACAGCATTCACTGTTACAAGCACACGTACACGGCTGCTGAACATAAGGAAAAGAATTCAACAGCTCTGCATGTAATAGCTAGCTAAGAGAATTTTCATAGGTACAACTTCTCACTGCACTGTGAAAAGGCAACCTGTGCTTTCTGCAATGCAAAAGAGCCATGCAGCACAGGAGTTATCAACCCCAAGAAGATGTACTCAAGCAACAATGCTGTCACCTAAAAAAAAATAAAATCAGTTTTTTTGACAATTGACAAGGCACACCATGCTGTTTGTGGGGGGCTCACATCCCCCAATGGCCATACTAATAAATGACCCTCCCCCAAACTCCGGAGGTACACCTGCAGACCATTCATGGCACACCAGTGTGCCATAGCAGAGTGGTTGAAAATGGCTGACCTAGAGGTTAAGAGAAGGCCAAATGATCCCAACATTGCTCTCTTGACTCCAGATGTTCTTTTACCCTATTTCATCATCTGAAAAGGGATTCTACCGACTCCTTCACTGTAACTTGTGCAACAGCTCTTAGCAAGGAAAATATGTATGTTTTTGCAGAAGCCAAGTTGGATTAAATCAACATTGTAGACACAGCTTCTTTCAAATATGTCATTGAAAGGTTACCTTGGAGGGGTTTAGACCTTTGACTTGGAAGCACTTGACTATTCTATATCAGCAGCCGCTGTCGGATCTGTAGTACATCAGGGGCTTTCAGGAACAGTTCTCCAACTGCATTTAAATTCAAGCACCTTTGAGACAAGACACTCTGGCCTTCTCCTGTGTTGCTCCTTCCCCTTGCCTTCGCTACAGATATGCCAGGCATTTAACTCCTTGGTGCTGAGAAGTGCAAGACCTCCCAATACTGCCAATTAGAGAGGCTGCACCTGTAACAATCATCACCAATAATGACAACCAATACTGACAGGAGAAAGCGATAGGGATTTGGTTGTTATCTGCCTCTTACAGTAACACTGAAGAAACAGTCCTAGTCCTGCTGCAGAGAAGAGGTTTCTTGTTATCTGGTGTGCTCCCTGGGGCATTTGGTGGGCCACTGTGAGATACAGGAAGTTGGACTAGATGGGCCTATGGCCTGATCCAGTGGGGCTGTTCTTATGTGATATACTTTGCTTTGCTGTGTTCTACCAGGAGACTGAGTCACTGTCCAATCTAGTGCCTCTCCAAAACAATGTCCTAAACATGCTGTAAGCCTCAGCAGGGCATGAAAAACAGCTGGCAAGAGGAGACTGCCCTGAGGAGTAGCTGAGCAACTGTGGGCGCAATCCTAAACCTTTATGTCAGTGCTTTCCAGTACTGCCATAGCTGTATCAATGGGACATGTGCTGCATCCTGCAGTTGGGTGTCACTCACAGAGGCCTCCTCAAAGTAAGGGAATGTTTGTTCCCTTACCTCGAAGCTTCATTGCCCTTGTCAGTGCTTGAAAGCACTGACATAAGGGGTTAGGATTGCACTCTCAGTGTGTGGCTCTGCCAATCAGCTGGGCAGTAGGGCATGTGACCACACTCATCAGCTGGATGGCAGCCCACCTTAGTTCACAGGTTGACTTGACACCAGCTTGATGACCAGTGACATCGCTGCCCGTCTGCCAGTGACTCACTCCAGGCTGCTGCCTGAGTGGGCTAATGAGGAAAGACAATCAGAGGGGATGGGATTGGCTCTGACCCTAAAAAGGCTCTCCTGCTAAGGAGGTGAAGTGATGAGAGGCCAGGCGGTAAGAAGAGGAATGGAGAAGGCACTGAAGAGGAAGACAGGAGGGGTAAGAAACTGCTGGTCCCAGCCCATGGAAGCTCTCTAACTGGCCCATATAAGAACTGAGCCTATATGAGAACCCAGGCCATCTTTTCAGTAGCACTGCTTCTGTTGTGGAAGGGAATGATGGAAGGAGATCTCAGAAGGCAAGGAATGCGATGGGGGAAGGTGCAGACCAAAAGGTGTGAGAGAGGGAGATACTGCTGAAGTGCTGGGAGAGTGCAGTTATCAAGTGGGCTGCCCTTTCCGTATTGCCACTTCTGCTGAGGTGTCATTTTGCAGAGTACCTGATGCCATGGCAGTAGAAATGCCCTAGCAGAAGCAATGTGGCTGAAAGGGTGGCCTGCTGATAATTGGGCTGTCCCATATCTTGAAAATATTATCAGGATTTGCATGTTGTCTCTTTTGTCATTTCTAACTGAGAAGTTCCTATGTCTGGGAAAAAAAATGCTTATTTCTGGCCTACACCTGCTTAATGACATTGCTTCCTGCTCAGTGATGTCATTTCCAGCAGGCACTATGAATACTGTGTGGCCCATTGTACAAAACAACCTTGACAACTCTGTTCAAGAGGGAACGGAAATCCAGGGAGGAGACAAGCAGTGGAAGGATCCTTCCTGGGCTCAGGAGGAGGGTGAGGACTGGCAATGTGTCAAGTTGTATGGGTGGAGCCCAAGCAAAGCCTGGGGATTTGTGGTGGGTCAGGGTCCTGGAAGAGCAGGAAGATGAGTAGGGGACAGAAAGCCAGGGACCTGAAAATAGATCATTTGCAGGCTGCCAGATAGAAGCCCTGGATGCAACTAGCACTGGCACCCCTCCTAGGTGCAAGGCCAAAATACCCCATCCAAGGACAAAGGTACCCTGCAAGGCCCTATCTCGGACTGTACTATAGGCAGAGGACCTCCATCTGAGCTGTAAGGTGAAGAAACCAAGGGCTGCCACCAAAGAGGTTAACCTTGGGAAAGTGGCTAACCCCTCCACCCTTTCAGATCTTGTTTGAGGAGCTCCAATAAACAGACTGCAATGCACTACCCTGCATCTGTACTGTTACATTAGTGAGCTTTGCAAAGCTCACCTGGAAGCAGAGGGGGTAGTGATGACACATGCCTATGAATTCCATTTTGTCATTTGTCTCCGGTCAACCCTGTCAGCCCTGCTCCAACACGCACGCACGCACGCGCGCGCGCGCACACACACACACACACACACACGCACAGTGTTGGAAAGGTTAAGATGCAGATGACAGTAAGACTAATGAAGATGCTTTACTTTTGTCATGGAAGAATCAAATGTCAGATAAACTACACATGAAGCTCCATTCTGGAAAAAGCTATAATCAAAATTACAGCTTATCAAGAGGGCAAATTTAAGTCGAACGTCAGTCCAAACCCGCATATGATGACAAGTCCAAGCTGGCATCAAGCTTTATTACAAAAGGATCACAACTGGTGTGCTTTGATTAAGTTCTTTCAAGGCATAAGATTTCAGCAGCCAAAGGGGGAGAAATTCATTTGGAGGAATATTTGTCATTTACTTGTTTAATGCCTGCCTTTCAGGTTAATAACTCCAAGAGCGGTGTATCACAATGATTAAAACATAGGAACTGCATTAAAAAAGAAACCAAACCTTAAAATTACCACAAAACAGCAGCAACTAAAACAGTGACAGAACATCTTCCGTTAAAAAGTGAGACAATTTTTTTTTTTTTTCAGTGTTGGTTTAAAAGCAGTAAGAGTGGGATCTGGTGAATCACCTCCTGACCAAAGGGAGTACCAAAGGCATGGGACCACCACAGAAAAGGCCCTGTCCTTGGCTCCTGCCAACCAAACTTGTGATAGGCCATAGGAGCAGGACCTGCAAGGCTGAGTGTAAAGTCTTGTACACAAAATGAACGGTTGTTGTGCTGGGCTGGAGTCCAGTAAAAGAAGGGAGAAAGTTACTGCTAAATTGTTTAAATGTCATCCCAAAGGGAAAGTTTCAGATTGGTTACTATGGATAGGAGTCAGTTAGAAGGTGAGCCACTGACAGGCTGTGGCTGATGTTCTCTACAGCCTATGGCAGTTTGGACAGCTGTTACCTTCTAGTGGAAATAGAATGCAAGGTAATTTATGGAAGACTCTTAGGAAAGGAAGTTTCAAAGGGACATAGATCCTATGAGCTGCCAGATCTGATTCCTCTGTTCTGTCAGCTTTGCCAAGTGCAGAGGAAGTGTTCTATGAAACGTTAATCTCCCTCCTTGCCCTCCCAGGCTCCTCAACCTCCCAATATATGGCTAGGCAGTCATCAGTGCCTTTGCATTCCTGCAAATAACTTTTCATCAAGTCTCCTTTTCTTTCCCTCCTTTATGGCTCTCCTCTTCCTTTTTTTCTTTCAGTTCTTTTGTGCTGAATAAGGAGGAGGAGCCACTCTTAAGGGAATACATAAGAGAAGAGAGAAAATGAGTAAGAAAGCAAATGAGGCAGTCAAGGAAAGTTGAAAGCAGCTCAATGGGGTGACCCAAAAGGAAGCAGTGCTTGAGTTACGGGATCGCCAGAGATCGCCTGCCCTTGCCCCCTTACATTTTGTACCAGTCCCTTTAGCTACTGTTTGAGCAGGCTACAGGAGTGGGGGATGATGTGGCTGAAACTGAAAAGAGTTAAGATCTAGGCCAGATCCTGAACTTCTAGCTGGTATGGAGCAGTTAAAGGCACAGCATCATTAACTGGTTAAATCTAGGCCCAAGTCTGAACCCATTTTGAGAGTTGCAACTGCTTCTTTGCAGCTGGTGGAAGAAGAGGTAATTAGTTTGAGAAAAGAATGTGTTATCTTTCCCTCAGTGGCCAGGGGGAGCAAGTAGCCAATTGCAGAGTGGAGTGCTTGTTGGTGGCCAGGACTGCTTATCAAGAAAGATTCCCTGCAGCTATGTAATTCTAGTTAGGAGGAGTAACAACAATGGCCAGTACTCACTAGCGCCCCCCCTACATGTTTTCGACCATTTTGCATCCACCTTGCAGGTGTAATTAACATAAAGGATTAGAAAGAAACCCTCAGAGGATGTGGTTTGCTTCACTTGCGTAGTCTTGTGTACTGTCCTGTCTGCTGCTTGTTCTTCTTTAGCTCTATTGTCCATCATGGGTGCCTGGCAAGACAGGTAGCCTAGGAGCTGTTTGTTCTCCAGAGGTCAGAGTACCCAGGTGAGAGATAGATATGTACACAAGTATAGTCAGAAGGTTAACTTTATCATTTTAGAACTGATGAGTTTCTGGAAGTCTTGCACTTGTTGCCTTGATTTATGTATGTGTAACCTTAACTTTCTTTAATAAACCAGAACATATTTTACAGGCCTGAGTTGATTTTGAATACTGGGAATGGAAGTCAGCTATCCAGCCTAGCTGCTTGGTTGAGCTACCAAGAAATGTAGAAAAGTTATGGTCCAGAGCCTTGAGGTCTGGGTCTCTGAGTTGGAGGGAGCCCAGGACTTGCAAGGGCTAGTGTAAGCCTGTAGGTCCTCAAGTTCCCTGAGTTGAGGCACTGGTGTATTCAGGGTGGTGGCAGTCCTAGCACGATTTAGCTAGTAATTTGTTTAATGGGCTAAGAATTAAACTAGCCTTGCTATCTTAAAGTATGTTGTGCCTGTCCCCTTGAGATTGTAAGGAACAGAATCACAGCTAAGAATTGTAGACTTGACACTTGAGCTGAGATTTAGACCCCTGGCCTACCTAATTTGGGCAGGGAGACCCCTGGACTGCTAGGAGTTGGGATAGCAAGGTCAGGTGTGGTACAACCAGAGTGGAGACCAGGTGCCTGAGGTGTGGATGCAATCCTGACTCTGACACACAGATACTTTGATCATAAAGGAGGCGGCAAGCCAGGCTCAAGAGGCTTGGGCAAACTTAAATCGCGTTCAAGAACAAGCTCTTTGCTTCAAAAACTATTTGTCCACAATTGAAGGCAAGTGGCCTTCAGCGGTGCCAGTGAAGTGAAATACAATACAGTTGTGTTCTGTGCAGAATTCATCAAGAAACTGTGCTGCACATTGTAAGTAACATATGAGAAGAATGATGAACAAAAAATGTGGCTTTTAAACAAAGAGATTTGTCTGCCATCTTTCCCCCCCCCCCCTTTCTGGCCCTTCTCCTTTGTCACTGAGTGCAGCCTATACAGTGCTCATATTACTGGATGGGACAGGCAAAGGAATCCTGCTCCCCTGGCTACTGTTTTATTTTTTAGAATATGAAAGGAGGCATGATAGAGTTGAGAGGAGTCGAGGTGGAGTTCAGCTGATATATTTTTGTGGGTTGGGTTGCTGCTAAATCAAGGAAGAGGCAAGGTTTAGGGAAAAAATCTAGCAGCTCTCTTCAGAGAGTGTTTTTTTTTTTTCTTTCTAAAAGAACAACAAAGATGAACATGTGTTTCCTGCACCCCCTCCTTTTAGGGTCTACTTTACCAGTTAGTTCTACTTAGCCTCAAGAAAAGAACCTAATTTTTACTGATTTTTTTTTCCTGATCTTTGATATGAGCTGACCAGGACTGTGATACAAGCTAGTCCAATAACATGAGTATCTGTTTTGTGTTTCAAATACTAAAGGAGATAGAAATGACTTCAATGAAGTACTGAATGGTCACTGACAGTTCAGATTACTCGTTAAGTGTACTCGTCAGATTACCTTGTCAAGTGTATCACTGTATACCTCTATATATCACTGTCTATATGCAAACAGTGTTTACACATGTGCCACAGTACACCACATACAAATGCATTCACTAAACAAACATATGCCACAATATGCAAACATGTCACACATAAAAACAAACCACAAACACAAACCAATGACGTGCTGTCATCCAGCAGCAGACCACACACAGCACTTTCACAACACGCAGCATGCCATATGAGAATGTGTGTTTGTGACACAATAATGTACCGCAGCATCACTGCAATGCACCATGTGTGAATATGTGCTGTAGCGCACAAATGCATCATGAAATGGCAGATGCATATCATGCGCAATAACAGCATGTCACACAGTAATGCCGCAGCATGTCTATTCCTACCACACCATATGCAAGCAGACACAGGAGGACATCACACACAAGCACACACAGATGGAGCAGCTTCCCTTTCTTACCGACAAATACACACTGCTGTAGTCTGCTCACTCTGACAACAGCTATTTTTATTTGAGGAAGCAGGTTCCACAAAAGGAGCTTCAATTTGCTGAACAAGAGAGAGTGGCACTAATGCACCCTTTGCTAAATGACTGATTTTAAAATAGGAATATTGAAATCCCACCATTTTAGGAATACATAAAGGATGTATGTATAGGTGGCGCACTAAACTTAGGTGGCGCACTAAAAACAGAAAGCCTCCCTGCAGCGTGCAAGTGGCTCCTCCCTCTCCCCTCGGGAGCTATTCGCCTCCATTCCCCCCACATGGCTCCAAAGGGGAGGGGAAGAGCCGCTTGAACGCTGCAGGGAGGGTCTCAGCAAAACTTAGTGTGCCGTCCTCCCTCTAGCGACTCCAGTGTTTTGAGTTATGTTTGGTTGCACAAATATAGCTGCAAACAGTATGGCAGCTGTAGTTCAAATCAAACCTTTTAAAACTTCTTTCTTCCACATTCTTCTTAAATTTGATCAGCATACACCCCTCACAAGGTAGATTCTCTGTCTCACATTGCGTATGCATAGGACAAATTGCCTTGATTTTATGCTGAATAGAATTTTCAGGCTTCATAATGACAGAAAGCTGAACAAGGCATTCCCCTTAACGATTCTGTGCCTGTACAACAGGACAAGCAATTCAAGGAAAGAACATCGGCATTCTGCTGTAAGCACAAGAGACTACTAAGAAATTATCATCACATGCTTCTAAAAACTGCTATCACTAAAAGACAACTGTGAATCACAATAATGTTTGCTATATCTTTAGGAACTTGCAAACTATTCAAATGGGGGGGAAAACCCATACCATACATGGAACATCTGTATACTTGATCCGTTTGAGCAGACACAGTGTGAGCAGAGATGGAGTAATGATCATATTAAGCATATTGTACTATGAGGCTTTGATTTCAATACACTTAGGTTGTTTAATCATCTGAATGTGCCCCTTTTGTCAGTGTGTGCAAGTTTTGATTCCTGTGTTGGGACCATGTGAGAAATTTCAACAAGATGCCCTTGAATGACATCTTAACTGCAATCCTATCCACACTGGCCTGGAAGTATGTCCCATTGACTATAATGGAACTTACTTCTGAGTATACCTGCATAAGATTGGGCACTTCATTACCTTATGCATTTTCCTGAGAGGGACACATGAGCTATACATCTAGTTTTGCTACTTGATAAACTTGAAGTTTCTCCTGTTAGGAACTGTTCCACACAGGGACTGCCCTACTCTCAGCCAGAACCATGGAGTATCTCCAGGATGCTCTTTTGAGAATTGCCTGAAAGTTTTATGGCTCCAAGTCTAGAAAGTTGCTACCTCCAAAAAATCCCTCACATGAATATTTTGCACAGGTTGCCTACCTTTTTGAGAGCAAAATACTACCTTATGAAAATCAATATGTGTTGCAAACATTGAAAATTATCAATATTTTGTTTACTCCTGGGAAGAATTGCTAGTAAGGAAGTGAAAAAATTAATAAACAAAATAAAAACCAGAAATGCTGTGGGGAGGCAATGTGCATTCATTGAAAATAAATGAAGTGGGAAATCCCCTGCCTCATGTTGATATTCCATGTCTCCTCCAAGGAGCTCAGGGTTGGTTTACCCTCAGTGGGTTATCCCTTCCATTTATCCTCAAAACAACCTTGTAATGTAGGTTAAGCTTCATGCTTCTAGTGTGGATTCAAAACCAACACGTCTCAGTCCAGATCCAACACTTTAATACTGCTACCATACTGATACTCTACCCAACAATGAATCCTTATAATTTTATTTGATATTAGACAAAAATGTTGGTGGCATCTTCATCTCCAGGACAAAGACAGTTTCTAGCCCTGTGCAGTCATTTGGGCCAGAGTGAACCACAACATTATCTCCCACCCTGCATTCCTTCATTATATGCACAAGGCTCCAGATATGCATAAAAGCTGGTTCTGTTGAACTCTTTGGGATGGGGAGCATATTATATGGATCACAAGTAACAGTACACAAAATGATTCAGAGACTTCTCATATCATTCCTGCTTTCTTAGTGAACTTTCACAAATTCTTTTTTTACCTGGCGTTTGGGAGAGAGACAAGGCATCAAGATATAAGAAAATAAGAGAAGTCCTGCTAAATCAGGCCAAGGACCTATCTAGTCCAGCTTCTTGTATCTCACAGTGGTGAACCAGGGGTCTCAAGTAGTACTCAAGACAACAGGACACACAGATCCTGTTGCCAGGTCTCAGTAAGAATACATGCTATAATTGGATAACTTTTCTTGAGAACTGTAATGCAATCTGATTCAGGTTTACACAGAAGTAAATCTATTTTATTTATTTATTTATTTTTCACATTTTTATATCACCCTTCCTCCAAAGAGCTCAGGGCGGTTTACACAGCTTCTCCTCCCCTCTTTCTTGTCCTCACAACAACCCTGTGAGGTAGGTGAGGCTGAGAGAAAGTGACTGGCCCAAGGTCACCCAGGAAGCTTTGTGGCTGAGGGGGGATTTGAACCTGGATCATCCAGGTCTAAGTCCACCTCCCAAACCACTACACCACCCTGGCTCACCGAGGCTTACTCTCATGTAGGTGTGTCTAGGATTGCAGCCCTAGTGTAGCAGCATAGTTAAGGCTGCAATCCTTTTTTTTAACCTAGAAGTAAGCCCTACTCAACATAGTGAAACTTACTTCTGAGTAAAAACACATAGGATTGAACTGCATGTGACAGAACTGTGAATCAGGAAATTCCCTGTAGTCTGCCCATGAATCAGATTGAGGCCTCAGACGGTGGCATATTGGGGGATTACCATTGCCATAAACCTTGTTGCTGCCCACGTTCTCCCCACTTCTTCCACTCCGTCTCCCATGCTTACAAGATTTGAAACAGAAGAGAGGAATAGAGCAGTAGAGGCATGGAGAAAAGCAGTAGCATAGCTAGTGCATTTGGCCCACCCTCCCCAACTCACTAGTTCTCATGAGAACTGAGGAGACACCTTCTTGGTGGCCGGAAGGGGTGAGGCCAGATGGGGGATGCAGGATATGGCTGCTATTATATCTGTATATTTTACTGCAATGAGGAAAGGACTAATAGGCAAGCAACATGAGCAGCCCCTCTCCCTTCTTACTGGCTGCTAGGATCTATTGACTAGATAGGGCTTCCCGTGTCACTTGCCTGTTGGACCTTTCTTCATTGCTGTAAAAAATATTGGGCTGCCCATGTTGCTTGCCTGTTGGTCCTTCATAGGAGTAAAATATACAGATTTGTATTTGTATATTTTACTGCAATGAAGGAAAGAACAACAGGCCAGCAACATGGGTAGCCTCTCTCCCTTCTTGCTAGCTGCTCAAATCTATCAACCAGCAAGAAGGAGGAGGGGCTGTTTGCATTAGAAGCCCCTTATGTCTGGCACCTGGGGTGGACTGCCCCATTCCCCTTGCTATGCTACTGGAGAAGAGGAGAGTGGTGGACTAGAGTGCCTCTTTGTAGATGTGTTACCCTACTACTTCTTTCTTCTACACTTCCTCTACTGCTCCAGACATCATGGGAGAAAGACCAATGGGGAAGGCAGGTAGTGTAAAAGTGGTAGGTAAAGTGGTGGCATTTGGACCTCTGTGGGTTCACGTTCTGAAAAATCTTGAGCCAGCCCTGAGTGCACATCTTGCCTTTATCATGCAATGACAGTTCATTCTCATTTATCTTAAACCCTCACATTAATCCTATGGGAACACATAACATCTTACAACAGGGCTGCTGTAACCAATCAATGAAACTGAATACCAAAAAAGTGCTATGTTATGCAAAGTTATTACCATGGCTAGAAATCCTTTAGAGTAGTATTTACATCACACACACACACACCCCCACCCCCGGTAGCTCAGTGCAAAAGTAGAAAGTACTTCCTTATTGTGGGGTTTTTTTTTCAAAAAGAAAAAAAAATCTAGCACTTTTTTGGAATCAATATCTCCGCCGCTCTCCATTTTTCACAATACACAGGAAGAGGTTACTTCAGTTCAAAACCATTATGTGAACAAGCATATGCCATGTGTCCAACTCTCTAAACGAGGCTCATAGCAGGGGACATTGCTGATACGTTGAAGCAGATGATACCAGTGACACGCCACAGATTTAACAACATGCCTTACTCAGCAGCACTTATTGATATGACACTTTGGTTGGTGGTAACGTGCTACAAATATAACAATACTCATGGGAGGAAGTGTTCAAGGAAAAGTGAGATTGTTTTTAGGCACTAGCTCATCCTTGACTGTATATTTCTAGTCTTGTTAAGAGTTTGAAAAAAAAAAGGAGAGATGATGAAATGCAGTGATGCCAAATACATTTTCCATGCAACTATTCTAAGGCTCAATTTGAGAGAGACACTGGCCACAGAAAAACACTGACTCATATGAAGTTGTTTTATACTGAGTCAGACTGTGGGTCTATTTAGGTCAGCATTGTCTATACCAGGAGTGTCCAAACCCTGGCCCAGGGGCCAAATCTGGCCCTCAGGAGGATTTTATTCAGCCCCCAAGGTTTCCCAGCCTCTCAGGGTTAAAAATAACTGAAAAGATGCACTTCTGGGTATATACCGCATTCAGCCACTAGAGCCACTACAATGCAATGTAATGGTAAGAAATTATTCCATTACATTGCCTTACATTAAGTACATCTAGCGGCTGAATGAGAGACCTGGAATATAAATATAAATATAATGTTAGATAAACTTAAAACAGAGCAGAAACTAAGACAGAAAAGCATTGTAGGTTGCTCAATGCTTTTTCAAAATCCATTCCCCCCTCTTTCCATGCAAATCAGTTTTGCCCTCTACTCCCCCAATCCTTTTTCAAAATCCATTCACCCCTCTTCCTGTGCAAGTCAATTTTGCCCTCTGCTCCCCTCCTCCTTCCACTCCCACCCACTTACTATATTCAATCAAAGTCTCAGCACATCACCCCTCCATGTATTTATTACTTATTTATTTTCTGGTCCTGATTACTGTGTCAGATACATGATGTGGCCCTTGTGCTGAAAAGTTTGGACACCCATGGTCTACACTGAGTGGCAACTGCTCTCCAAGATTTCATAAGAGCAGGAGGTGTGTTCTGGAGGTTGAGTTGTTGCCTTGCCAGAAAAAAGCTATGCAGGATGGGTTGCTTGGATGGGAGACTGAGAGGCTGCTGGCGTAATCCATGCAGAGGAATAGAGTGTGGAGGAGTCAGTTGGCAAAACAAATGGATAACATATTTGAGAAACTGGTCTAATGCTTGCAGCTGCCTGCAAGAGGTTGGAAAGTGCAAGAGCCGTCAGCCAGGATGATTACTGCCTTGAAGAAAGTAAGCAAATATAAATTTTCGTACCTTATCTGAGAGACACCAGGGACTGAATCCTAAGCCTTCTACATGTAAAAGATGTGCTCATCTGCATCTTTTCCATCATGCAAGCTGCTGCCATATTTAGAAGGTGCTTACTCCCATACACACAGGAGGGTTCTGTACACAAGTGCAGAATATATCAGGCCACAGATCAATATATTTGAAATGAACAGAAGAAGAGTTCCACTAATCAGATCCAATCCGGCGTCATCCAATCCAATCCATCCAATCCAGTGCCATCTTTCCAACACTGGCCAATTAGATGGATCCAGGAAGTTCACAACAGAACTTGAAGGAAAGAGCCACCTCCCACTGAACGACCCCAGCAGCGAGTATTATTCAAAGGTAAGCTGCCTCTTGGGAAAGAGCCATTCATCTACCTGGCTAGGGTCCACTGCTAGACTCATCCTTCATAAATTTGCCCAGTCCTTTGTAAAGCCATCTAAGCTTATTGCCACCATCACTTCCTATGGCAATAACGGATGCTATGTGAAGTAATTATTCCTAGTACCTACTAGGTTTGGTATCTCAAGGGACTCTGGTTCTGTGGAAGCTGCTTCTGGGGTCTCCACTTCTGGAGTTTCTGGTGCTGCCTGACATGTCTTCTCCTATGCGTATGTTATATACTTCTTTGAACATGCTTGTGGTACTGGTTATGTGCCTGGAGAGCATGATTCAGGCCAATCACCTGGTGGAACTTGATTTGGACATATGGTAATAGGCATCAGATCCCACACGACATCATGAAGGCCATAACAGATGGTTTATGAGAACATCCCCACTCTCCCACAGTGGGTCAGCTTTACTTTCTGTTTGCAAAATTTTGTGAACGACTGCACCTTGATTGCATAGCAAATTTGAACCTGTAAATAAAAGCCAAATAATTTGCCACATTAGGGTTAACACTGACATTCCCAAAAAGTGAACTTAGAAACAAATTTCTGGCAGGGCCGCTGAGAGCTGGAATTGGGTCCCCGACAAGATGCCTGATTGGGTTCCCCCTTCCTGAATGCACTGGGGTAATAGAAGTGCATTTAAAGTGGATTAAAGTGATAGTGGAAACGCAGCCCTACATAGGCTGAGATTGAGGTACCCAAATTTATTTTGCTATAAATTGGTCCTGTACTGTATAGTTTGTTTTGTCATGGCCTGGGCCCCCTAGAAGCCCAGGCGCCAGAGATTTTGTCCCCCTGCCTCCTCTCCTTAGGTCTGATTTCAGGTTTCTTCCCAAGGTGAAACATCTAGGAAGCTAAATGAGTTTCTAAAAGACAACTGAAATGTCCCAGATGGGTTCCTGCACATTCTTACATGAAATAGGCAAGCAGTGTACTTGGGAGGCAGCACTAGGGTGTGGCCTATGCCTCTTACCTGTCTCAGGTGACCCCATGCATTGAGCATCACACCTGCTCCTGGGATGCTCAACTGCACCCCTCCACCGGCACAGTGTGTAACACAACATTGGAAGTGTGGGCTGGGAACAGGCGTCTGCACAGAAAGATGTTAGCCTGAACACTTTCCAACAGAGCTTTAACCAACTGCCTGCTCTGTCACTTCCAGAGTCCATGCATTTCTTAATTAGGAGTGTTCACTAGGCTGGCTGATGCCGGACAAAATGGCGTGAGGAGAGAAGGAGAAAATCCAGCCACGAGACTAGCTGAGCACAGAGAGATCTGCCAACGCTTCGAAGACAGGGAGACAATTGTGAAGGGTTTCTTAAATATCATACACGGCCGTCTGATAGCCAGAGAACGATTCGACACTTTTCCACAGGCGCAGTAGTAAAACTCAAAGGAAATACCAAACCTGTCAGCACTGCCTTGTTAGAGGGACTTGTGTTCATTCACTGTCTCAACTTAAGTGGCCTTTGTGGGGGAAGCGCGATTCACTGTGTGAATTTCAATGGGATCTTTAAATCTCTGAGAGATTTTTCTCTTCTCCGAGCGAGTTTTCCTGAGCCGGGCACTGACAATTGACAGCTCTGCAGGTATCATACCAACTCTTTTTGTGCCAGTTGCTGGAACCACAGACTCATTTCCTATATATTGTTCTCTTTCTTTTCTTTTATGTGGAACATCTTTCTTTTACTTCTTCGTCCCCCGTCCCCCCCTTCTAAAGCAAGAGTCTGAATCAGACCCAAACCTCATACGGAAACATTGTTTTATCGGCCTCTGAAGCAGGGTGCATTAAGTAAGACATGGTTGGCTTGCAGGCCCTGGGTTACCATGGCAACAAGATCAGGCCCAGTTTGGAGAATGAGAAGTAAGGCCAAGAATGGAAAGAGGACTTTGCATTCATTGGAAAGCCTGCGTTGCAAGAACCCCATGGTTCTAGGATGGCTGGAGGTTCAGGGCAGAGAGGCTAGGTGTGGGCAAATGGTCCTTGGTTGTTGAAAGGAAGCAGACATCACAGCACTGTTCCTCTGGCAAGGACGGAAAACAGAGGCAGCGGGAATTGTGTGAGTGGTGATTACCCACTGGCTGGCACCGAGTGTGGGAAGAAAGCACATAATGGAGAGCTGGAAAGAAAAGGTCTGCCTGGCTTTGAGAGGGTATGAAGCAGAACAAAAAGGGAGAGATGTGTTGTGCGGATGAGTTGTCCCTGAGCTTCAGATGATGTTTGAAGAGGCTGTACAACTGTCTCTCTCTTCTGGAACATCCCAAAAAGGAAGTAGGAATAAACCAAATCTGGACGTGGAAACAAGCTCATGCACTCTGTCTGCGCAACATGGTTTTACAACATGATGGCACTGACATAGCAAGAGAGCTTGCGTAGCCTCTGATTGTAATGACCAGGTTCACTGGAGGAGATGCAGGAAGGGATCAGGAGTTTGAGCACAATGCCTACCTTCTTGCTCTAAGGTTAGAGGTGTTGTGAAAGCAGAGAGGACCCAGGGTATGAAAGGAAGATGAGCTCAGGAAGGGGGGGGGGTATGAATATACAGAAGCTAGCTAACACTGAATGTGGGCATTAATTCACTGTGAATTAATGTGAAGATGAGGAAGACATGTACCATGGCTAGAGTCAGTCTCACCACACTTCTTCATGTCCTGATAACACCTGGACTTGAATGCTGGCATTGCCCTGGATCAGAAATTTCAGTTGGTTTGTTCCCTCACTCTCAGATGGGACAAAATGGATGGGGGGGGGGCTGTGTTGCAGCTTTCCTCTTAATGACTACTAGATTGCAAAATGATGCTACATGATGATGTATAGGGTGCAGTCCTAACAACTTTCCAGCACCTAGGTAAGTGCAGTGCAGCTCTGAGGTATAGGAACAAACATTCTCTTATCTTAAGGAGGCCTCTGTGACTGCCACCCAACTGAAAGATGCAGTACATGCCCTACTGGTTCAGCTATGTCAGTGTTGGAAAGTTGGTTAGGATTTGGGCCATAGTCACGCAGGCATAGGCCTGGTTTAGAGGGTAGAGCCTCCATTTGCCTGAAGATTAACATCCACAAGGTCGCCAGTTCGAGGCCACCGGCACCGTGCGACCTTGAAGCAGCTGGCAAGCTGCAGCTGAGCTGTTCCATCTGCTCGGAGCGTGGGAGGATGGAGGCCAGAATGTGAAACCAGATCGGAGTGTAACAGCTTGAATGTGGTGGTTCTTGAAAGAGAGAACCTTCTTTCAATTTGTAAAAATCCCTGCGTGGATTTAATAAGCCTGCCTGTGTAAACCGCCTTGAATAAAGTCTTGAATAAAGACCAAGAAAGGCGGTATATAAATACTGTATATTATTATTATATTATTCATAGTCGCCTGGGCAGCCATTGCTTTACTTGAAACTGATGCATATAATTGTCAGAACTCTGTTGGGGAGACTTCAGATTTTTTTTTTTTTTTTTTAAGATGGCTGCTAGTCAGTGACTTCCTGGATTAATACTGCTCTGGTCAGGGTGAGTTTTACACACACACACACACACACACACACACAGAGCAATTTTGGGCCCCTTCACCAACACCCCCATTTTGAGGTGAAAATTTTCTGCTGGGAACATTCACCTTAGCCCTGACTGGAACACATTCCACCAGTATTGAAATATCTTCCACCAGTACAGGTATACCAACACTGGTATACCATCAGTATGGAAATACCTTTGCTGGCTTCCAGTTCCTTTCTGGACACAATTCTGATGAGTTGTTTTTGACTTCTAAAACCCTATCAAGCTTGGAAAGAACCATGACACCTGGAGGACCAGCTGCTCCCATGTGCACCTTTTCTCTCCCTATAACCTACATCAAAGGCCCTGCTCTGGGTGCCACTACCTTCAGAGGTAAGATGGGTAGGAACCAGAGATAAGACCTTTCTGACAGTGCCATCCAGGTTGTGGAATATCCTCCAAGATGCTTGACTGCAGGCTGCTGACTTTTCAGTACCAGCTGCAGACAATTGTATTCTCACTGGCTTTTAAGGATTATTGATTTTATTCTTACTAGGTTTTTTTTCTGGTTTTAGTGTTTTTATTGTCATTTTGTGATTTTTAACATTTTATTGTTTTAATTTAATGTTAATTGATGACACTGACATTTTTTTGTGAACCACCTGCTAAAGGATAGAAATCTATCAAAGGATTAACTAACCAAATAAATAAATGAAGAGAGGGAAAACTTCCTGGCTCTGAAATGAGATAGAGAGGCTTTTGGGGGGTTGTTCAACAGTATTCACTACTGACTGAAGCCATTTGCAGACCATTTGGAGAACAGGAGATATGCTTGTGAAATAAGAAAAAGCAAAAGGACATCTCATCACAGCATGGGCAAAGGCAGGAATAAAGGTTGTCAGATTAAATGTGACAAATAGAATGCAATTGTTTTCCAAATGCCAGGAGATGAGTCTCCTTGTTCATTCTCCTTCTGTCAGGGAAAAGAAGTTAGTGGTTAACACAAGGAAAGCCCCATCACGTGAGCCAGTCAGGAATGTGATGGCATTTCCCTAAACACTGTTTGCGGAATAGTAATTAACCAGCAGGCAGTGACAGCTGGCACTTAGCGCAAAGAGTGCAAGCAAAGCGGACAAGGAGAAAGGGTTTCTGCTGCACTGGAACAAAGGGTACTGACTTAGAGGAGCTATGGTCAGGAAAAAAATGCATGCATCTAAGGCTGCTATCTAAACTATCGATGTTTGCTTTGGGGCAACTGAATTTGATCAGAGTCATGTGTAGCAACAACACACTTTTCTAGGCCAGTTCTGCAAAATACCATTTTGGTACAGCTGTTCAACTGACTCAAGAAATGGAGGTCTCACTAAAGAGCCCATAGACAACATGACTGTGAAATCTTGGTGTTGAAGCAAAGCTGTGCATTGCCCCACCCCCATGCCACCTACACTCACCATCTGCTACTGGTGACACTAGTGCTGAGGATTCAGAGGTCGTCCCAGCCAGGCGGGCCAGATACGTGTGGGTTCTTGGCTGGTGACCAAGTTGGCAGATTTTTGATGTCACCTCTAGAACAGTGGGAAGATTCTACTCTAAAAGACAGAAAATATGCCTTTCCTATGTAGATAACAGTGTGGACATATGCTACTCTGTTCCTAGAACCTATACTGAAAACAGAAGTACTCTTTTGGGGGAATGCATAAAATAAACTTTGGCAAAGTAGCAAGAATTCTAAGGGAGATCAGTGCTCAGCACATGGATTGAAGTTGTATCAGCCACCTGAGATTCTTGCCTCTGATGAAGTCCTGTTCATATATTACATCACTGGTGCTTGCTATAATTGCTCACTGCTATGACTGGTTCCCACATCACATCAGTACCACGTAGATGAATTGAATGAGATTGGCAGATCATATGGGAGGTCACCATATCAATGCTGAACTACCTCACATGCATTTTAGTAGGACAGAATGCTGAATGCAAAGATACCTGGAGGCAGATTTAAGAACTGTAGAAGAGAATTTTTTTTTTTTTTTAAGTGGATTACAGTTTAGGAGAGCACTTTACCATTTTGACACAGAAGAATACATCACTAAAACTGCACATGACTATTTACAGATGCCAATAACCTTGCATGTGAGTTGTGTACTTGTGTGAAAAGTGTGATGTCGGTGCTGGGAATTCATACAAACTTGTAGCCCTCTTATAGCCCAATCCTGAGCTTGGCGTGCTGGCTTACCGCCAGCTTACCCTAGCCTCAGGTGAGCGCCTGTGCTAGTCCAGCACTGGTTGGGCAGGTGCCCAGTTTCTGCCACTTGGCGGTCACATGGAGAGGAAAGTGGGGGCATGGTGGGAGATGGGGAGGAAGCATGACCGGGAGACGGGAGGCGGGGAGAGGGTGGGGGAAGGTGTGCCGGGGGAGGGAGGGAGGGAGGCTCACTGCCCAACATGAAGACTTTTACCTCACCCATTGCGGGGCTACTCCCTTTACCTGGGGGAAGGGGACAAAAGTCCCCTTCTCCCGAGGTGTGCTGCCCATGGCTGCCTTGGGTGTGCAGGATGCGGTGGCAGCCATTGTCTGTGCCGCCATAGCTGCGCACCCTGGGAGCTCAGGATTGAGCTCTTATGCTAACAGGGAAATAGCAAGGGAAAGGTTATTTCATGTTAGTGTACTGATACACACAAGTGAAACCCCCTGCACAATATCATCTGTACCAGTTCAAAAAAGGTTATCGACGAGTTTTTGTAGCTATATTCCCCCAGGGATTAGTAGCCCTGTGTAATTGAGTGCAATAAAGACTCATCTCTGATGACATTCTGCAGCTTCAAAAAGTGGAGGGCTATGATATTCCAGACCCATCTCTGCTTATTTTCCAACCGTTTTCCATTAGGAACCTGACCATTAGCACTGTCTCCTGAGATTCCTCTTAACGAGCAATGTCACTAACAATGAAGTGCGTGACCAGCAGTCCTTAATAATACTAAGGATCATTCAAAAACTTGACTTTTATTTGCATTACAGCATAGTGCAGTTTGCTTCAGAATTGTAGCTCCCATTATCCTAAATATGGCATTCACATTTTGTCATGAAGTTGCTTCTTTCCAGATCTTAAAAGAAGTCAACAATGAGAAAAAGGAGCAATGTAAATAGGTCCTCTCATAAAGTTGCTCATCATTCCCTTGCCATTATTAGCTGTCGGTGTTCTTGAAAATGATTCAATTGTCCTAATGGTTCAGTTCATCTGTACAGCTATAGGGACAAATCCTGGCCATTGCTGAGCCTTTGCTGCGCCGTCCAAACGCTTCATGACATGCAGCGTGTACAGTCTCTCAAGTGCTCGGTACCTCCCACGATTTGAGCTTTAGCTTTCAATACAGTAATATCTCTTCTAGGGAAGGCCTGTATTTTAATAATTTTCTCAGCCCCCCCCCCCATACATGAAAGAAGAGATATATTTTTTCCACTGCAGACAGATCCACCTCTGAACTGTAATTTATTATTTTAGTATCTCAAAAGCTGTTTCTTTGAGAAATATATGTGCAGAATTGTATTAGGAGTGCATAGCTTTCATGACTATGACTGATGATTTGTTTGACTAGATCTCTTATGTATCAGCCTAACTATTTGGTATTTGCTATGTGATTTATCCCCAAACTGCCTTAATAAAGTTCAGATATTACTTTCGCCACGTAATGGATGTGCTTTTCTCTAAAGTGCTCTTAAATTGTTTCTTTAATGAACAAGAATTTGGATGCAGAATTTATACTTGGATGCTGCCAATCAGGAAAGCTATCAATATCGTTCTAAATGGAGAAGGGAGAGTAAATTGAAAATAATTGAATTATCCTGTACACTGATACTAAAACGAGATTTGTGCTTCTAAGCACAAAAGTATATTTAATTACTGTAGGCAGTAATGGTGTCGTATTTACAGTAAGAGGTATTAAAGGAGCACTGCAGTTAATGTGGGAATCTAATTTTAAGCTCATCCATGTGACAACACGTTTTCACCATTATTTTTGCAGCTATACCCTATTGGGTGGGTGTTCCAGAACACAGTTAATTGTGCTTTCTTATGATCAATAACAATCGCATGTTCTCTGACATGCACAGAATAGAGCAGCTGCCTACAGGGCTACTTTGAGGTCTTTCTTCTTTGTAGTCAAATCAACACTGTGTAGCGCACAGCAAAGCCAAAGAGCTAGTGCAGAAAGCCCCTTGTTCACATCACCTCTGCAACTGTCTCACTAAGTGACCTTACTTAAGCAACTCTGAGCCTCACTCCTCCCCTGCAATATGTGATTCTCACATTTTTTAACACTTTTTAAAATGATAATCTGTCAGATCTCATTGGAAAAGATGTCATTCACCTGGAAGTGATGTCATGGCCAGAAGTGACATCATCAATTTAGACTTCATACTTAAGCTACGATCAGTCAAAGGTCCCTTTACACAGTGTGCTCATGCTGTTATTATGCATAGCTCGGAATTCAACACTCCAGCTCAGAAGTCAAAGCAGAATGCAGACTTGGATCCTTCTCCAACCACACAGCCCTCCCCCTTTCCAACATTCCATCTTCCCACCTATTCAGAGAAAAGCACCCTGCCTCTCTCCCACCGGGAGCCCACCTGTCCCAGCAGCTCCGTACACTATATTTTCAGCTCTGTATTTTCAATAGCTACTGTGCCAGGTGCTACAAGACCCACCTGAAATTGGCTCATGTCCCACCTAGTGGGTCCTGACCCACAATTTGAGAAATGCTGTGAGATTTGTTTCTGGAACAAAATAGAACTCGAAATAAATGAGGTGTGTTTGGTTCCATTTACCCTTAAATGAAAGGGCCAGGGAAAGAATTGAATGAGAGGTGGGAGGATTGTTTTGAGAACTCTCAGTGCACACATTCATTTTCATTTTTAAAAAATAAAAAAAAAAAAAATCATACTTTCATTTCCTCCTTTGCCATTGCAGATGGAGGAGCTCCAATGTGAAGCTGATTCTTGCCAGCAGAGATATACCCAGAACTCAGTAAAATTCCAGGAAAGTGTGGGTTTAAAAAAATGGGCAGAACAGCTAAAAAGTCCAATGTTTTCTCCCACTATTCATCTTAAACCTTAAAGTGCCATAAGAAGTACACAGATTATATGGCACCAGGGTTAGAATCTGAAACCTAAACAAAGGCTTTACTACATTTGGCAAAAAGGCCCAACAGAGATAAATGGATGGTTTGGGTATCAAATAAGTTGGACATTTCATTTGAGTTTTGTTTAACAAGTCAGCCTGAAGAAGTTACAAATCAGCTCTCAGAATACCAACCATCAAAACTGTGAAAAGAACTCTAAATTTCAGTGCGGAAATGGAAGTAATCTGGTAGCCTCAGCAATCAGAATCTTCCGGGAACATTATTACCTAAATATCATATGGAATTGAATTGTGAGGTCTGAACAATCTCAATTCCATTGAAATAACTGAACTCAATTTGGAAATTGAGTACCACAATCTCCTTCTTGTGGTACACAGGCTGCAGCGCTACGTGCTGAAACTAGAATGCTATTTATTCATCCTAGGATACATTAGACCAGTGGTTCTCATTAGACCAGAGCCTGTAAGTTCTTGTGGGGGCAGGGGGGAGGCAGCAACCTGATCCCCAGGATCGTGTTGCTAAGGGGCTGCAGGGACTGGGTTGTTCTCACCAGTCCCTGCAGCAGCCTCCCGGGGCTGCGGGGAGACCTGTGCAACTGTCTGCAGGGTTCCCCAGCCTTCTAAAAGTGAAAGCGCAGCAATCGCGCCCCGCCTCCATAAAACCAGAAGTGGAGCGTGATTGCTGTGCTTTCACTTTTAGCAGGCTGGGGAGCCCTGCAGACGGTTGCACAGGTCTCCCTGCACCCTTGGGAGGCTGCTGCAGGGACTGGTGAGTACACCCAGTCCTTGCAGCTCCCTTAGCAACTCAATCCTGCCTCCCCCCTGTCGCTGCCTTCCCCCTGTCCCCACTCCTTAAGGGGGCAGAGACCAGGGCCCTCAAGCTGGGGCATTGCGATGCCCCAGTTTGAAAAGCCCTGCATTAGACCAGAGATTTTCAGCTTTTTGTAGTTCAGGGCACACTGATAACATGCTAAAATTGTCAAGGTACACCACTGGTTTTTTAAATTACATTAAATTATTGGAGGTTGTCCATGACTTTGTGTACCTTGGCTCAACGATCTCCAACACTCTTTCTCTCGATACTGAGCTAAACAAACACATCGGTAAAGCAGCTACCACGTTTTCCAGACTCACAAAGAGAGTCTGGTCCAACAAGAAGCTGACGGAACATACCAAGATCCAGGTCTACAGAGCTTGCGTCCTGAGTACACTTCTGTACTGCAGCGAGTCATGGACTCTTCGCTCACAACAGGAGAGGAAACTGAATGCTTTCCACATGCGCTGCCTCCAACGCATTCTCGGCATCACCTGGCAGGACAAAGTTCCAAACAACACAGTCCTGGAATGTGCTGGAATCCCTAGCATGTATGCACTGCTGAAACAGAGACGCCTGCGTTGGCTCGGTCATGTCGTGAGAATGGATGATGGCCGGATCCCAAAGGATCTCCTCTATGGAGAACTCGTGCAAGGAAAGTGCCCTACAGGTAGGCCACAGCTGCAATACAAGGACATCTGCAAGAGGGATCTGAAGGCCTTAGGAGTGGACCTCAACAAGTGAGAAACCCTGGCCTCTGAGCGGCTCACTTGGAGCAGGCTGTGCAGCATGGCCTTTCCCAGTTTGAAGAGACACTTGGCCAACAGTCTGAGGCAAAGAGACAAAGAAGGAAGGCCCATAGCCAGGGAGACAGACCAGGGACAGACTGCACTTGCTCCCAGTGTGGAAGGGATTGTCACTCCCGAATTGGCCTTTTCAGCCACACTAGATACTGTTCCAGGACCACCTTTCAGAGCGCAATACCATAGCCTTTGTACACTGAAGGTTGCCAATGACAACGACTACATTGCAATTAATAAGTACAATTAATTAATTAAATCATTACATGGCAATGAAAAAAATTCACCCTAAGCTGAAATCAAAGTTCTCCAAACTTGAACAGATCTTAGAAAGTTACCTTGGACCAAACATCCCTTGGAAACGGAAGAGGGAATTGTATGTGGTTTCTGGAAAGGAGGAAAACATGTTTGGAAGTAAGGGGGTCAAATTTTTATCAGAAGTATCAGAACAGGTTGGCAAAGAGATAAGAGCACATGGAGTACTGGAGAAAAGTGGAGTGAGAAGCAATGAGGTGACATGATCGAAACAAGGTTTGGGATCCAAATGAGGGTGGGGAGGGAACATTCCAAGACGTTTGGAAAGTGGAGACAAGCTAGGAAGGGAGGTGTTAACTGTGTATGTAAGATTTTAAGATGGGGGAAGGAATGAGATGTGTGTGTGGAAGGGAGTGAGATGAGGAAGAGGGTGAGGGAGTAGAGGAGAGGGGTGTGCCAATTGCCTGCTTGTGTGTGCAAGACAAAAGTGCCCTGTGAGTGGAGGCAATGCAGGGAGAGTCACTTTTGGGGCATTGCTGGCAGACAAAAGGTGGCAAGGAAATGGGACTCTCAAGGACCCTTTTTCAACCAGTCAGTCCTTCAGTAGATGGCCCCTGGAGGACACCTGCTGCTTGCTTTCTTCTTACCTGGTTGGCATGCTCGCTCACTTGCTCGCTCTCACCCTCAGAGCAGTTCCCACCCAGAGCTCCTCTGAGCTTCTCCTGCTTGCCCAGTCAATGTCTTGCAGATGAGTGGCAGCCCCCCCCCCCCAGAGGCTGGATATGGGCACCGGTTGGGAGGCGAGCCCTGGCCTTTCTGTTGCGGCAGCCACAGCTGCCCCTCACTAACAGCCAGAGCTGCTGGTCCTGCCTGCAGTCATCCTGGTACCCACACTGTCGAACTTGCAAGGGCAAGGCTTGGGGGCACTTGCTTTGGGGCCGACGGGCTTTTGTCGGAGGCAGCTGCCGGAGGCGGGCAACATAGGGCAGGCTGCAAACAGAGAGCTGGGGGATAACAATGGATTGGGAAGGCAGGATAGAGGATATGGGCTAAGGACAGCTCTTCTTTAGTGGCTGGGCTATTGAAAGGGGAGAGGAGCTCCCTAATGAGCCCAGGGATGAGGCTCTTGATAAAGCAGGTTTTTGGCCAGTCACAGTGACCCTGCGTGGTGAGCAGAGGAAGGGAGGAGGAACTTGGGTCCACCTCTGCCTTCCCTGTCTGAATCCCATTTGAGAGAGTTAGCTGTTCACCCACACTGGATCTTCAAAGCAGCAGCTTCCAGTCACTTCTTCCAAGCACTTTGCCATGCAAGGCTTAAAGCAGCCACTCTCCAGCACAGCTGCTACCTGTCTCCTCTAGCAGCGTGGCATACCTGAGGCCTATTCGCAGCACACTAGTGTGCTGTGCCATAGGGGTTGAAAATCGCTACATTATCATTGATTGAAACTGAGTAAGATGTTGACTTCCGAAACAATTAAGAGTCTTTCAGCCCAGTCCTAATGAGGGCCTGCACTGGCGGAATGTGCATTCTGCAGGCACAGGCTGCTGTAAAAGTGCAGTAAAGCACTTTGCAGCAGTGTAGAATGCCAGTGCCACTGGCAGGAAGCTGAAGTCTTCCCATGCATGCCAGTGGGGTAACGGAGGTTCACCAGAGCAGTGTGTGTGTGTGTGTGTGTGTGTGTGTGTAAATATAGATGTACACACTTTATGTGTATTTACATGCACACACATCACATACACACACATTATGTGCTTGAGAGAGAAATGAGTTCACTGTACATACAGAGTGAAATAAGAGGAAAATAAGAGGAAAAGACAGAGAAGAGGAACACAAAAAAACAAAGATATTTCAGGGAAAGACAGAGGATTGATAAGGGAATTATGAGAGCTGGCAATATAAGCCAGCTACAATATTAAATGTTTTCACTCCAGATGTGCATGTAGACATTAGGAAATGATCATGATTGTTCGCCCACAGGCAGCTACAATCAAAATTAGACACCAATGAGAAATCATAGGTTCATTTGGTGAGAAGGAGGCCCCGGGTGCATCGTTCAGTTAGTTGTGGGTCTGAAAGCCTCACTGACAGATGTGCACCTCATCTGTGCCTCGAATATTGTCAACTTTAGTCCTTTCTCAGCCTGTCTTGGCAGCTTGTCCCATTACCAAACTGTTCCTAGAGCTCAATATCACAGCTAACTATTCCTCAACGCTGTTCACTGGTTCTAACTATGTGATGAGAAGCACAGATTCCTGCTCTTTTAAAAAGATTCTTGTAGGCACTGGTTGATAGTGAACACAGGTGCATTGACATTTATGACTCTTTCTCCACTACCATCAGTGTTTCATTTCGCTTTGGGCCACGTCACACAGTCTTTTGTGTACACAAGTTTGAAGTTCATGTCTGCCAATATCTCATACCTCGCACTCACACACAGGAATTTTACTTTTGTTCATTAAATTTATATATAGCAGCGTAGAGCTGCAATCCTAACCAACTGCAATCAGTTAGTCCCACTGAACTCAGTGAATTTTCTTCTGAGTAAACATGCATAGGATTGCACTGTTGATATACATTTCCATTCACTGTCATACTTGGAGAGGGTTTTGGGGGGGCAAATGCCCTGGGGTGCTGCTGTGACTTCTTCCCTGCCACCTGTATTTTTCCCCCCAGGCCCTTTTACCTGGCCTTAAAAGGCCTTCTGAGGCCTCCGGAAGGCCAACTGGGGGCTGGGGAGGCACCGCAGAGCCTCTTCAGCCCTCAGAAGAGCGAAAAACATAAATTTTTCTCTGAAAACTAGAATTAACTTTTTAGGCCAGGGAGGGGTGGCATTTTACCGTTCAGGCCCCAGGTGGCATAGGGGGCAGAAATGCAATTGCTTCCATTCATGTATAACTATCTTATATGAAATGATTCACGTGTGCACCTGGCCCAACATATATGTTATGAATAAGCCCTACGTTGTGAATATTGTGTACAGTTCAACATTGGATGCAGGCACTTATGGAAGACTACTTCAATCAGGAAGACAAGGTGAAATGTGCAAATTCCTTTTTATAGATCTGAAGGTATTTCAGAGCAAGAGTAGCTTTTTGATATTCGAGCACAGAGATGGCCAATTTCATCTGGCACCTGGAGGCATTACTAAATTTTAATCAAGGTGTGGCAAAGACTGCCTGCGGTTCCACTCATGAAGAATAGAAAGCATATTTCAAAGTTCTAAGAAACAGAGACGTCATGAACAGAAGAAGCACCCTGCCGGATAAGACCAAAGGCCCGCCTAGTCCAGCATCCTGTTTCCTACAGTGCCCAGTCAGATGCTTTTGAGAAGCCCTCAAACAGAGCACGAAGGCCACACACCTCTCCCATTGTCACGTAAGATACTGACTACATTAATGTTGTGTTGCATCTCTCTTTTGGACAAGCTGCATAGCCATGAAGCCTTTGGTTCGAGATTGCATCAACTTTTATTAGAAAGGCCATATAACTAGAAAAAGGTAGGATTATATGTGCAGCAAAATGCACCTCTGCACCATTGCCTAGAGAGCAGCCCTTGTGCATACTGAAGCAGGCTGCCCTGTATCTAATCAGGTGTTCAAGTGATACTTCACATCAGAAGCTGAACAGGCTCTTCTTAATAAGCACCACCCCCAACACCATAGATGTTTTGTTCATCTTCATGGCAATGTTGTTCATATGACATTTGAATACGTCATTTGAACACTTCTCAAACTAGAATTACTGGCAACCTAACTCAATTTACACATGCTTGTTAATTATCTAAATTCATAGTGATTTAAATCCAATGGCTATTTGATGAATGGCCAATTCATGATGCTAATACAGTCACGTAGGAAGCCATATTGGTGAATAAGAACCCTTCACCCTCTTATTAAAGCCTACGTCTGTCTTTAAAGTTGTGCTGGTGTGGCTTAAGTAGTACACTAAGGGCCCAATCCTATCCAATTTTCCAGCTGTTTCAGTGGGGCATGCACTGTATCCTGTGGTGAGGAGGCAGTCACAGAGGCACCCTCAAGGTATGGGAACATTTGTTCTCTTACCTCGGGACTGCATTGCAGCTGCACCTGTGCTGGAAACTTGAATAGGATTGGGCCCTAAGACAATGGCGTAGTTGGAGGGGGGGTGGAGAACCCAGTCTGGCAGGGGGCAAGCGGCCCCTCCCTTCCTGTACGGCTCTGCTTTGTTCCCCCCACCAGGAATGGCTCCGAAGGGAGGGCCGCTTACCCCCTGCCAAACTGGGAGCTCTGCCCCCCTCCAGCTATGCCACCACCCTAAGACCTCTGTAATCCCATGGATTCTGCAGATATCAACCTGGAATGTATTCGGCGGCACCACTGTGACCGACACCTGTCCCTTGTGGAATAAGGACCAGGAAAGATTCACTTGAAACCCACATGGGTTTGCTTGTATCTGACCACTGAATATGATCAGATACAATGGATATGATCAGGAAATGGAAAAGGTGCAAAAGAGAGCGACTAAGATGATTTCGGGGCTGGGGCACCTTCCTTATGAGGAAAGGCTACGGCGTTTGGGCCTCTTCAGCCTAGAAAAGAGACGCTTGAGGGGGGACATGATTGAGACATACAAAATTATGCAGGGGATGCACAGAGTGGATAGGGAGATGCTCTTTACACTCTCACATAATACCAGAACCAGGGGACATCCACTAAAATTGAGTGTTGGGCGGGTTAGAACAGACAAAAGAAAATATTTCTTTACTCAGCGTGTGGTCGGTCTGTGGAACTCCTTGCCACAGGATGTGGTGCTGGCGTCTAGCCTAGACGCCTTTAAAAGGGGATTGGACAAGTTTCTGGAGGAAAAATCCATTACGGGGTACAAGCCATGAGTGTATGCGCAACCTCCTGATTTTAGAAATGGGTTATGTCAGAATGCCAGATGCGAGGGAGGGCACCAGGATGAGGTCTCTTGTTATCTGGGGTGCTCCCTGGGGCATTTGGTGGGCCGCTGTGAGATACAAGAAGCTGGACTAGATGGGCCTATGGCCTGATCCAGTGGGGCTGTTCTTATGTTCTTATGTTCTTATTAATATGTTTGTCTACCTGACCATGATGTAGGGAAGGTCTGAGGGGCTGATCTAGAGGTTCCTGCTTTTAAACTATCCAATAGCACCCTAACTCCTTAAAAAATAAAAAAGGAAAAATTAGTGTGAGAGGTTGCACATTTTATTCCAGCAAGTGTAGGGCTAATACTGCCCATGCCAACATGACCTGCTGGTAGAAGGGATCAAACAGGGGTTGTCAGCCTGGGAAAGTATACTTTAGACAGAGACTCTTCGGTTGACATTGGTTTGCATTTTATTTTGTTTTGCCTCTAACGCCAAGTATCTGATGTTATCTGTCAATCTTTGCCTTTCAAAACTAAAGCTTCTAAGAATTGGGAATCTGTCTCAGATGACTGCTAAACTAACCCCCAAGGCTGGGACATAGCAACAACATCTAGGACACAACAGAACATGCCTCAGCTATCCATTGAGAACCTGAGAGAGTCAGGGAAAACAAGATGCACCAGGTATGAGTCTGTCTCTCCCATAACCTGACCATACAAAGAAAACTTTTGTATGTTGTTTCTCCTCTACATTTCCTATCGATCATGTGTACCATCTGCCCACATGGCTTTGTGCAATTACTACTGTTTAATGATCACCTGTGATCATCCAGCATAGAAACATGAAAGCCTCAACCCTTTTTGCTGACATGGTTCACTGAGTCATGCTAGCTACACCAGTTGCACTGCTTCCATGATTACTTCCACCTCCCATGCAAATGTTTAGAAGTCCAGCAGATGCTGACAATGTCACACAAGTGGATTTCTGAATGTGCAACTATCCTACCCTTGCAACTCTATGTGGTTGCACCTTAAGAGTGGGGTGTCTTATTTCTCCAGTAGTATTAATCTTCTCTCAAAGATGACATCGTAGAGAGCAACACGGGTAACTGAGGCAGTGCTCATCTAGGTGCTGGCATCAAGCATTATTTAAGGAAGTCATTATTGGCTATGACAGAATCTCTTTAGTTAACAAATCCAGCATCCATATGAGACACTAAGGTTTTTCAAGCAGGAATTTCAAATGTGTAGAAGATTCCTAGTTACTTATTGTTAGGTATTTAAAGCTTCTTTTGCAAATACATGATAAAAATAAAGCAGTGATCATGCCTTATTTTATTTTTCCAGTACAATGTCCTTCTGCTGCCCTTGCTGTTGAATTCTGGTATAGTCAGTCTCTAATGCAGGAGTGTCAAACATAAGGCCCAGGGGCCGGATTCAGCCCGCAGAAGCTTTTAATACGGCCCTCATGCTCTCAGCTGCTGAGTAGTGCTGAGGTGTTACTGCTGAAAGGGCAGCCCACATGAAAATTGGGTTCTCCCATATCTTGAAATATGATCAAGATTCATATATTTTCTCTTTTGTTATTTGCAGCTAATGGGTTCCTAAGTGAGAAAAAGTATTTATTTTTGGTTGTTTGTTGTTGGCATCCTTCAGTCTCGGAAGACTATGGTATCGCACTCTGAATAGTGTTCTGGAACAGTGTCCTCTCCAGTGCGCGAAGCCTGGGTAAAGTAGATATGGAGGATAGACTGTTACCCATGCAGCAAATCCCCCCTCTCCACGACACTGAAATAGTCCAATGGAAAGGCAGAAGCCAATATGGTTGGTTCCAGCGACGTCGCAGAGTTGCCAGAACATGACTGTGTTCAGCCATGAACTGCCTCAGGGACTCCGGCTCTGGATTTTGCCTCAAGGTTGACTCCTGAAGCCTTTTCCATAACTGGATGTAGCCACAAGGGAGTGGAGGTTTGGGATCAGAGTTGTCCTTCTCTCAGATGAGCTGCCTTCCCAGGCTGACGAGTCCCATCTACCCGGTGTCTGTTTAGTCGCCTCTTACGACAAGTACAGCCAAACTGAGGGCCTATGCTTATCCCCAGCCCTCAGGGATAAGATTATATTTTTGGTTATGACCAGTTTAATTACATCACTTCTTGCCTAATGACATCAATTTCGGCCCTCAGCAGGCATCATGAATTCTATGTGGCCCTCCGTATGAAATGAGTTTGACACCCCTGCCCTATGCTTTTCTGCCAACTTTCAAAATCCTGCAGGCCACATGTTGGGCCAAGATGGGCTACCACGCCTGTTGCTTCATCTCTCCCCTCCCAATTCACACCATGCATGTCTCACCCCTGTTAGCTGCCTTCCACTAGCATGCAGCTGTCTATGGTAACGGCATTTTCATTTGTCATTCTCATGTGAGTCCTAGTTTTTTGCTCATTATTGCAGATGGCACAATCCAACTGGGTTCTCTTACTTTGGGCTTACTAAACCATAGTAGGAAAACAGGTATTAACCTACCAGAAAATCTAATTGATAATTACAGAGATTTCAGTATTAGGCTTCATAAAAATAGTGCTGGATCAAAGAAGGAACAGTATTTTGCAATAATTATCCTAGAGAAGTTCAGTCCCACTATTGAGAACAGTCATTACCATGTCATCCAACTTTCCCATTCCCTTTCTGAAACAGATTACAGACACCAAAAAGAATCTCCACTCCCATTTCCCACTCTTCCTAGTTTTGATAAATAGGCAAGTTCACTGTTTCTTTGGAGCTCGAGGGTCCATTTTTCACTCCAGTCTATCACCAACTTGCCATAATTAGCTGTGAAATTTCCCAGAAGTGCACCAGTCCAGATGTCTTCTGTCACACTAGATATTATGTACCCTGTAATGTCCTGCACCTGACATAAGGGCAGTGCGTTTCCTAGAGAAAAGCAACTAGGGAGACCTTAGATCATTTCTCTTCTATAAACCTAACCAGTGTCACATTCCTCCTCAATGTTAATAGAAATCTTCCCATTTGCGATTCACAGTTCCACATTCAGCAAAACACAACACTGCGGGAAATCTAGATTGTACACCTTGCTTGGGAGTTTAAAAGGATTTGAGAAACATGCCGTGTTTGATTTGTCTTTGCAAATGTTTACAAAATAGAGCATTGATTAAAGATGCCACCTTAGTAACCCTTCTGACTGAGTGGCAGGATATTTGCAGTTTCAAAGGATGTCAGTTCAGGTGGTTTCATGGGAGAGAGTGAAGGTGAATTAGAGCTGATTGTGATGATGATGATGATGATGATTCTGGTCCTGGAGAATAGTACAAACTCATTTTATTTATTACATTTGTATCCCTCTAAGGACTGCAGGGCAGTGTCAGTGGGATTATCCAGTCTTTCTCCTCTCAACAACCCTGGCAAATTGGCTAGGCCAGGACATTATGACTGGCCCATGAAGGTCACTCAAGGGCAAACTAGATGTGACTTGATCATGTCATTGGGACTAATGTGCTTGGTTTTCCTTTCCTAGTCATAATAGCACATGTTGGAAAGGGGGGAACAGATCAAGATCATGAGGTAAGGAGGCTTTAAGACACTCCTGTTATGGCTCCAATCCAGATTGCCTGCCTATGGGCTATTTGCCCTGAAAAACAGAGTCCAATGAGAGCTTTTATTTCCAGGAGAAGTACCGTGTTTCCCCGATAATAAGACCTATCCCGAAAATAAGCCCTCCCCTTACTGTGTAAGATTCCTCTAAAATAAGCCCTCCCCCGAAAATAAGCCCTATTGAGATTGCTACTGTAGTGAAGGTGATCCCCTGCACTACACGCTACATTACGGTACCCTCTGTATGCACCGTCCCCCCCCCGGGTGAAACGCACGCCGCGCTCCAAGCTGCATCCAATCAGAGCTGCAGCAGTGAGCACGTCATCCTGTTCTTCCCCAGTGATTTGCTTGCTGGCGCCATTGAGAGCAGTGCCGCGGAGGAGAGCTGAGGCAGGACAACATAAAAACCCGGTATGTAAGCGGGAATGAGGGGGCATGATGGAGGATAAAAGAAGAACTCAGGAGGCATGATGGAGGATAAAATAAGCATTCAGGGGGCATGATGGAGGATAAAATAAGCACTCAGGGGGCATGATGGAGGATAAAAGAAGAACTCAGGGGGCATGATTTATTCACATTTACCTGTTTATTAAAATTGCTGTCAATGTTCATTAAAATAAGCCCTCCCCTGAAAATAAGCCTTCTGGTGTTTTTCTGTCCAAAAAAAATAATAAGACAGTCTCTTATTATTGGGGAAACACGGTAGCACAGTTGGGAGCAGGGAGTAAACTGAAAGCCCTCCGACATGTCCCTATCGAAACAGGTTCCCAATGCACATTATATTTACATAAGAAACACAAGCATACTGGGAACAATGACCTGCCTGAGTCCAAACACCTACTCACTGACACCTACCTGATTAAGAAGGACCTCAAGCGTGGGTAAGGAAAGGGAGGATCAATTATCTGCTCCCTTGCCTGGTGTCCTGGATCACATCTCCCTGCTTCTGCACCGGTCCTATTTAGAATAAACAAGACGAGCAGAGCATGCTGGGAACACTCATGGTAGGTGCAGAAGTGCAAACCAGAGCTCCATGTAAGGTAAGGGGGCCAAACTTCAGATTTCCATGCTGCCCCTTTCCTTGCCCACTTGTCTGCTTTTCTAAGCAGCCAGGTGGTTGGGGAGAATGAAAAGGTGGTGGCTGCAGAATTCCACTCCCCCCCCCCCCAGGATTATGCTAGCCTGGTTTACTTCCCACTTGCTTTCAGGATCAGAGAACTGACTGAAGCGGCGCCAGCAAGTTGGCTGAAGGGGCTGCGGCTAAATGCAGGGGGCTGGGCACCCTTTGTCAATTTGCTACTCAAGCCAACTCACCACCCAACATCAGCCTTTCAGTCAATGTCATGGGCAGGCTGGTGCTGCTCATAACATTCAGTGTGCAATCCTAACCAACTTTCCAGCAGTGGCATAGCTGTGCCAGTGGGGCATGTGCTGCATCCTGCAGTTGGGGGGCAGTCATGGAGGCCTCCTCTAGGTAGGGCAATATTTGTTCCTTTACCTCGGAGTTGCACTGCCTTATGTCAGTGCTGGAAAATTGGTTAGGATTGCGGCCACAGTCACATTATTGCCTTCATTTTTTCTCATTTTTGGGGGGAAGGGGATAGTTGAGTGTACTTTTTTCTTTTTGTTAATAAAGAGTGGGGAAAAGCATTGTGGCTTCATACGTATCCCACAGATTTTTTAAATCTTCCTTCTAAATAACTAATTGTGAACTGCTGAATCTTAGAAGTGGCATGTACTGGTTAAAATGGATTTGGACTGGAGAAACTTGAATTCAAAGCCCTACTGATCTGTAGAGCTGAACTGAAAGAAAACTTTAAAATTCACAGTCTAGTTGGGAAACCAACCCCCATGTGTACTTACGCTTCTCCCTGAAGAGACCCAATTTGTGCCTGACTCATTCAATCTCTCTCTCTCTCTCTCTCTCTCTCTCTCGGCTCAGAATGAGGGGCATGAAGTTCATCCATTGCACTGTTTGAAATTTTCCCCTCCCCTAAATCTTCATTTCTTTCCCAGGACTTATGCTGCAGGCCCAAAGCCAGAAGACAGAAATAAGTCACCTGTTTATTGTGCTTTTTTGGATGTGTTCTTCTTTCCAGGCATTTTGCTCTACAGAAATGAAAGGTAAACTGATTATGCAGATTTTTCACCCCTGAATTCTCCTCCCATTTCACCCTAAATGTTCTGTGAGCTAATACTTTGGTTTGGCTCTAATGAGCTGCCCAGCCCAGTTTGGGAGAAGATATAGATAAGTGGCCTGTCAGTGGTCCTCCTGAGAAGATGGCGGTGTGGGGTCTGTGTTGCATCCTTATTCGTTAATCTATGAGTCACTCCTGGTATAATCAATAAATCAATTTCCTTTTAATATGAAGATGTTGGCTCAGCTGTGATTTTTGATGGCAAAATTCCTTACTCAGCTGCCTCACTGCTTCCTTTTAAACTTCAAAAACTTCCATTAGCACCACTATGTGAAGCCCCATTAATCCGTTTTTCCTTGCAATAATGCTCTTATTCTCCCTCGGTGTCTTTATTGCATCTTTCTCGTTCTCATCGTCTCACAGGCACATTTAATTAATACATGAAGATTTGGTATTAAAGTAATGAAGAAGCCGGAGTAATTAAACACAAGCACACATTCACACGTGCTCACACGTCTCATAATTTGGCTGGAAATAAGGGCTGATCTGTGCAATTGCTTTTGACTTCTTATTCACATGGGGAAGACAGTGTACACTGTCTGGAGGCAGGAGGTCTGGTCTAGAGGATTGAGCCTCCATTTGCCTGAAGATAACATCCGAAGGTTGCCAGTTTGAGGCCACCGGCACCGTGCGACCTTGAAGCAGCTGACAAGCTGAGCTGAGCTATTCCATCTGCTCTGAGTGTGGGAGGATAGAGGCCAGAATGTGCGACCACATCAAGAAAGAAACATCTGAATGTTGTGGTTTCTTGAAAGATAGAAACCTTCTTTCAAAATGTAAAAATCCAGGCGGTATAGAAATACCTGTACTATTATTATTATTATTATTATTACACTGACATCTTCACATGGTGAACATGAGTAGTTTGGCACATATCTCTTGATATGAGATATCACGAGGTCAGGCCAGCCTGGAGCCACTGGTGAAAACAAACTTAGAGTATACGTGTTAGTCTGAGGTCGTAAAGGTCAGAAGCTGAAGCTTGGGCTGAGGACTGAAGATTGCCACTAGGAGCAGAGGCCTGAAGGGAAGAAGGCAAGAGATGCCACACAACCAAACAAGGGAAGAATGGCGGGTTCCTAGTATTTCTAGCTATGCTACTGCTGCCTGCCTACCACAGGGACTGCTTTTGCACAACTCTATTTTCTTTGTGGCCTGAAAAGTCACAGTCAGGACACTCAATAGTCAGACCATTGTCCCAGAATAGAAGTGGTAACAGCTTTTGGTATCACAGTATCTGTTATCAGCAGTAAGAATAGCAGTACTAATGCAATGTGGGAAACGGTAACTGAAAAGTCTCTTCACAATGTCTGAAGACAAATAAAATTCTAGTTTATTCTTTTTTAACTTTTTCCCTTCCAAATACATATTCAGAAAAAGTCCTATCTGCTGTCTTTTGCTGCATACAGTATACAGTGGTATATAGTGTATAACCTGTATACATTGTTTTACTGTATACAGTGGTATACAGGTATAACCTAATTATCCACAGATTTCTCTGTTCTCAGTTTTATCTCAACACGATGAGAAGGGTCCTTTAAATTAAAAGAAAGAAGTCATTTAACAATAGCCTCATTAATGCTGGAGAGGGCAGCTGGCAGACCATCAATCAATCAATCAATCAATCAATCAATCAATCAATCAATCAATCAATCAATCAATCAATCAATCTCTCTCTCTCTCTCTCTCCAGGCACTTAGAACAGCTTCACTCTGAGACAAGTGACCCCTCCCTTCCCGCTGAGCATGTGAAAGAATGCAAAGTGAGGATCACCTTCTCTTTGCATTCTTTTCTTGCACAGCACTTCCAGTGAAGGGAGGGGTCGCTACCCCAGAGTGAAGCCTTTCTAAGTGCCTGGAGAGAAACTGATTGTCTCCTCGTTCCTGGATTACAAAGATCAGCAAGGCTATTTTTAAAATTACTAAGCAAAGGGACATTGTTTTTAAAATGAATTTCCTTTAATGCAATTTTTGGCATCCATGGGGATCCTGGGAACAGAACCTTCGTAGATACCAAGACTCAACCTGTATTCCATAGCATCTCATTCTGGTATATGCATAATTCCAGCTCGAATCTGATTGTGTTGTACTGAATCCAACATTCCTCCCTCAAATCATTGTCTCAAGGATGAAACCCTCAAAGATGAAGCTTCATCCTTGAGGCCCTTCAGGGATGAAGCAGAGCCCTCCACCTCCCTCCAAACTGATTGTGGAAGAGGTGATTGGTCTCCCCAACAGTGTGCCCTTTGGTGCACTGTCTTTGCATCTCCATCTGTCCCCCAATAATCATCTTGGGGGCAAAGGATGAACTTTTTCCTTCCATCTGAAGTAACTGCAATGGGCAGCAGAATGGGAGCAGGGGTGAGCTTTTGTTTTGAGAACCTGAACCATCACCCCCCAACAGCTGCTTTTGGGGCAAGGTATGTTAAGCCTTCCCTTCTCCTCCAGTGACCACTGGCAAAGGGCAGGATAAAGGAAGAATTGGGCTCAGAGTCAAGGATCACTTGAGCCTCCCCCCAAAAAAAATCAATCATTGGGTGGGGGGGCGGGTAGGATTTCCCCAGGGCCGGCCTCAGGGCAATTTGACCAATTCAGCCAAATTGGGCCCTGGTCCTGGAGGGGGACTGCATTAGGGCAGTGAGTGGTGCCTGCGGCTGGCATCTCTCTCTGTAGTGGACACTCCGGCATGGTATCTTCCATGCCGAGGCATCACAAGGAGAGCGTAGCAAGCAGAGCATTGACACTGGATGGCCCACCCACTCACCCCTGAATCCGACTGGCTTAAAATCCCCCCCTCCCGGAAGAAGTTGACAGTGATGCAGCTGCTGGGTGCCTTGCCACTCCTACTCATTCTGGTGTGTGTGTGTGGGGGGGGGCACTGCAAAAATGTTTTGCATTGGACCCTGCAGCTCCTAAGGCCAGCCCTGGATTTCCCCTACACATTTCCAAGTAGGCATACTGGTCATTATACTAAGTGTACTCTTCCCTTACTTTGTACACCCACAAATTGCTCTTTCACATTATGCCTTCAAAAGCCAAGAGTCTTCCAGGAGAGATACATGCCATAGGAAGTGGCAAGCAGCCAGCAGTTTTTTCTTACATGGACATGTATTGACTGCGTGTTTCAAATCACAGGATATATTGCATATCACTTTTTAGTGCACAATAGATGTACACAGTAGATGTGCACAATAGATGTACAAACAACTGCTAGAATATCAACAACTGCTGTCCTCTCAGACAGATAGTGGTTTAGGAAACCGAAGGTCTATGGATCTTTTATGCGATATTTTCTTTCGTTTAAACAGATACGAAGAAGCTGAAGAACACGGTTAAACAAAGGAATGGGGTGTGAGCCGAAACTCTGGCAAATGAGGATGGGGTGAGGAATCATACTCTGACACAGATTATCATTAAGCAGCTCAGTGAGATTTGTGTCTCATACTTCAAAGAAAGCCAGGAGATGGCAACAAATAAGAAAGGGAAAAATATGTCAGGAAGCTTCTGGTGGCATCCATAATGCCTCAGTGAGCAAAGCAAAAGAAAACAGACTAATTACTGTCTTTCTTTTTCTTTCCTAGTCTTGCACAGGACAAAAACAACAAAACATGCATAACAATTTATTTTTTTTTTACAATTTTTAATAAAGAAGAACTTTTATCTCCAGCTTATTAAGAGTTCCAGTCCAAGAGCAGGATATTTGACAGATAGTGTGCAAAATGAGGAGCGGAAGCATCAAGAGATGAAGGTGTGGAAGCAGGAAAGCTAGAAAACAAGACAGCTGTGGATCGGATAAAGGTCTAAATCACTGAAGCTTATGGTATGGAATCTACAATTATGTCTGGGGGTTTTTTGTACCAGCTCAGTTTCTAAAGCAGAAAAAAAAATACACCAGTTAAAAAAATCTGGACATTTCACATCTGCCCATAAGAGAAAGTGGCTACTGGCATAGCTGAGGGGGGGGGGATTTGCTTAGCTATCCTGAGATCCCTGAGAAATATCCTTGGACTTTCTAAGAAGGGAGCACCATCCAGATGCTATAAATTAGCTCATGGCTTTGTGATGTTGAACCATTTCCAACAGCGTAGCTGGGAGGGGGGCAAAACAATAAGTACTGCAGGCTAAGTACTGTAAGCAGCCACTCCCACTCACCACTGAAGCCATTCTTGGCAGCTAAGGCAATATGCAGGAGCTCACCGAACAAAAAGGTGTCTCTTGTGCACTTCCATCACCCAGAATGGCTCTGATGGGGGTGGGAGTGGCTGGTTGTGGCTCCTGCAGTACTTACTGTCTCCTCCCCCCCCCACAGCTACACTACTGGAAGTGGTTCAGCATCACAGAGCCATGAACTAATTTATAGCAACTGGATGGTGCTCCCTTCCTAGGAAGACCAAGGTTGGGATCTCTAGATAGCTAAGTAAATGTAGTTCTGGCCTAAAGAGGAAGAATATAGGAAGGATAGGGCTAGCAGGGGATGTTATGCCCCACGACCTGAGAACATTAGCAAAAGTCACACAAAAGAAGTTCAAGGCTAAAAAAAAAACAGATGGTGTTGAAGAGAACTGGCAGCAAACAATTGTGGAGGTAAGAACTCATAAATCCCTGCTGGTGTTGTATCTGACGACTACCAGAGCTGTCAGACCCTCAACTTCTATAAGTATCAGACTGAAACCATCTGGGGGAAGGAAAACAGAGGTTTTTATAGTACTACCCATCCTGCCTCAGGGTCCCAAATGATGGAGAATTGGAATGAGGAATTAAATGATATTCAGTTAAAAGCAGTATGATCTGTGCGACTGAACACTATAGAGGTCCCAGATTTTCTTTATTGGCATTTTTTTTATTAGAAACTGAGCTGGAGGCAACCACGTACACCAGTGTTTCTCAAACTATGAGTTGGGACCCACTAGGTGGGTTGCGAGCCATTTTCAGGTGGGTCCCCATTCATTTCAATATTTTATTTTTAATATATTAGACATGATGCTACCATTGTATGTGACTGTATTTGGGGAAATAGTACAGACTTGTACTTTTAACAACCTCTCTGTATATTCTTTTAACAATGATAGTAAATGGGACTTACTCCTGGGTAAGTGTGGGTAGGATTACAGCCTAGGATGGTTAAACATTTTCCTGCTTGATGATGTCACTTCCAGTCATGATGTCACTTCCTGTGGGTCCTGACAGATTCTCATTCTAAAAAGTGGGTCCCTCTGCTAAATGTGTGAGAACCACTGACGTACACAAACCAACAGCCTAGACACAAAAGAGATTAGATTAAAAGATCTTTCTGTGGCCTAGCGCTTACCTCAGTCCGCTACCTTATAGGATAGGACTTTGATTTGTCTTTTCCTATAACATCCAGAATCCAATGAACTGGATGACTAATTGTGCACATCCAAATAAAACATGGGCAAGCTTATTTTTTTTCTGAGCTAATCTGCATTTATTCTCCCCCCACCTTTTCCATTAAGCAGCTAGTGATGTCACTGCTAGGACTGTCAGCAGTAGGTTAAGGGAAGAAGGGGATTGGTGGTGGTGGGGAACAGGGGGCTAGGTAGACATGTGGATTTAGGGGTCTATGCATGTATGGGAGTTCCTAAACTTGGAATTCTCTGGTTCAGATATTATCCAAGCTGAAAAACTATTTGGAAGCTCTTGATGCTCAATTCTTATTTGAGGCTAGCATTACAATTCCCAAAAGCTCTATTCCAGGTGCATGGCTAGCAAGCTCACCACCATTTTTACCAAAGGAGAGTTTTCAAACAGCAGCTCCATAATTATGCACAACCCAGAACTTTTGAATCACAGGGGAATTTCAAAAGCACTTTGCAAGAAAGGTGACAAGCATAAGCCAATAACAGTGGGTTCATATATGACACAGGCCCAAATCCTAACCCACTTTCCAGCACTGGCATAGCTGTGCCAATGGGACATGTGCTGAATCCTGCAGTTGGGGGGCGCTCCCTCCAAGTAAGGGAATGCTTGTTTCCTTACCTATGAGCTGCATTGCCCTTATGTTGGTGCTGGAAAGTGGGTTAGGATTGCACCCACAGATGCACAGAAAGCACAGATATCCTGGTCTTCCACCTTCCCTGTTCAAGCTGCGATACTCAGTGCCACTTCCACACTGCCATGGTGAGATCATCTCAGGCTCATGAATTTTGCTGTGGGGTGTAGAATGAATCACATATTTGTTATACCTAAAGTGAGAACTGGCCTCATGTGATTTGTTTCTCCTGGTTATGCTCACAATCCACAGCACTGTTCTGCACTGCTGTAGTACAGCTCATCACAGGGAAGACTATGATCTTCAGTGCACCTCCAAATCTGTTCACAGTGAACGCTACAAAACAAATGGACACTTAACACTTGATATACTACAACCAACCACCAGATGGCGAAATATTCATATCCTCACTACAGTATAACTATTGCAAATTCAAACAGTGATCACTCTAAAACTTTGTGGAATACTACATGTTTTCTGCAAATATAGCCAGCAATGGAGTTTCAGGATATTAAATAATCTAGAAAGTATAAATGAGAGAAAGCAGTGCATCATTTTTTCTTTAAGTTAGCTATAGATTCACATGCAGATGTCAGCTACAAACCACAATTGAATAATAATAATAATAATAATAATAATAATAACAACAACAACAACAACAACAACAACAACAACAACAACAACAACAACAACAACAACAAACTTTATTTTTACTCCGCCTTTCTCCCCAAATTGAACAAAAGGAGTTTCCTATTATTTTTCAATAGCAAGCAGAGATAACTTTATAAGATTAACAACCAAATGGAAAGAGCATTTTGTCAACAGAAGACCCACTCTGTTAGCACTGTGGCTGCAGCAACAACATGTGCAGCTGGGTTGGCAGTGTAGAAAATTGGTCACCACATGCACACCCCAACAAAGCACCCAGAAATCACCACAGGAGGTGAGTTGGTATGGAGAATGGGTGGGGAGGGGGAGGATCAGGTCAGAGAGGCAATGATCAGGGCAGAAATCAGGGCTACTGGGAGGTGTATTGGGAAGGGCAGGGGTAGATATTGGCAACAATTGCACCACCAATATCCTATGTCCCTTGCCCAGCATTCCCCTTCGAATCCTCTTGGTCTTGCACCAGCCAAAGAGATGGTGTAGATCTAAGTAGACCAGTGTTTCTCAACCTTCGTTCCCCAATGTACCACTTCACATGGTCCACCTCTTGGAAATACCATCAAAAGTAACTGGTAATGATGTCATCACAATGTCCACATTGTAAGGCCACACGTGATGCAACAAACACCAGTAAGAGGTTCAGGACGAATGGGAGGATTTTTTCAAGAATACGAAAACCAAAGACTGGAACTCTGTCCACCAAGTCTCCTACTGCTGTTTGTCACATTGCATTGTGGTCTTGCTGCCAGGTGGTGGATGCCTGGAGGTGCCACGTATACCACTGGACATGACCTCATGTACCACCAGTGGTACACATAGCACTGGTTAAGAATCACTGGAGTGGACCCACTGGGGACCATGGCTCATCAGAGTAGGTAAGTAAGAATTTCATTTGCCTCTCCATTGCACCTGGTCTTCGCCTGGCCTGCAGGATGCAGCAGAGGCTACATAAGCACTACTATGTTTGGCAGTGTGACTGAGGATAGGATTAGGATGTAAATAAAACATATCCTTGTTTAAAATATTGCCCTAAATTAGATCTAAAATTATATTCTTTTCATTCCTGCATGCAACCTGCCCTGGGATCTCACTGGATATTTGAAAGTCCACCACATTACCTCGAGAAATTTTACTAGCCTTCTGAAAATTCTTCCACCTCCTCTTGAAGGTCTTTTCCTCAAGCAGGACCCTCAAATTCACCTGAGGTTAGAAGTCAGTGGCAATTCTAGTTCCATGCTTCAGAGCTGGTGGTTGGCAACCTTCAGTCTCAAAAGACTATGGTATAAGCCTACAGCACCCGGTATTCCCAGGCAGTCTCCCATCCAAGTACTAACCAGGCTTGACCCTGCTTAGCTTCTGAGACCAGAGCTGACCTCACTGTCAAATCTTATCCCTACCCTGCATTTGTGTAGAAATGAAAATGGACACTGTGGATATGGAGTGCAGCAGGGGCATACAGCTGTGGAGAAGAGGAGATAAAACTAGATTCTCATTAGACATTCCAAAACTCTTACCTTTCCATAATTAACCTTGGTGGCCTGAATATTTATTTATTTAATGCTGTCAAGAACTGTCCACTCCCAGAAGGGGAGACCTCCTCCTCCTCCTGCCCCAGCACTCCCCATGGGCTCCAGCATGAGTCAAGATCAAAGTGAAACAGCACTCCCAGATACTCCATCCTGGAGAAATTGCAGAACTGGGGGAAAGATGTGCCCTGACCTCTGAAACACTCTCCTACCAATTATCACCAGGCCCTCAGGAACAGAGAAAACAGGGAGTTCAGATGAAACTGAAGCTCAGACCTGACAGCATACTTGGCCACATCTTGGTTCAGAAAGTCCTGCTCAGGAGGAGGCATGCCGACATAAATTATGATCTGGGTCCATTGAGTGCACCAGGAAGGGAAGGAAGAGCCTCAGTGAGGCTCATGGAACCTCCATGGCTGCTGTGAAGCCAAAGGTGAAACAGCCTCTGTAAGCCAGCCTCTGGTTTAGCTGTGATCCAGGCAACTCCTCATGCTCAGAGCTGAATCCCGTGCAGGCTCAGCTGCTGGACAGCTCCCCTGCCTCGCTTGGAAGACTGACAGGACACATTCACTTCAACAATGGTATCCTACTTTCTGAGCCTCATCAAACACACTCCACTACCAATGTTGCAATCAAATAAAATGTAAATCTCAAATACATATTAGGCAGCCCAATCCTAATCTGTGCTGGTGTAGCTAGGCTGCATGGACCTACACTGTATCTAGCACAGCTAAGGAGCAGGCTGGAGGTCAGGGTAAGAGGATATTTTCCTCTTACCCTTAGCAATGCTCTAGCCTGCCCAATTGAACTACATGGATCTGTGCTAGCTAATTGCTGGCACAAATATGAGCAGCCCTGTGTAGGGCTTTCAGGGCCAGGAGGGAGGATAGGACAGGAAACAGCAGGTGCCTCCTCCGCCAATCCCGCCCCTTCCAGGCCTGATCCACCCCCATTCAGCCCCTCTGCCACCCTCCCCCTGCCCCTCTGTTCTTTGGTGGAGTGCTCACCTTCACCGGCAGCCATTGGTCAGGATAAAGTGCCTGAGGGCCAGCTCAGGCCTTTCTGCTGAAGCTGCTGGCTTCTTGAGTAGTCACAATTCTGCTTTATGGCACATTTGCTTCACTCTAGGATGCACTGGCTTAGCTTTGGAACAAGATTGCATTGTAAAAAAAAATTAATCACAAAAGTTCCAGCAGGAAAACCAAACAGTAAAACTTTATCCTATGAGCTAAACCTCCCTAAAAAGAAAAGAAAAAAATGTTTACAAGTCTTCTGAAGACCTGGAAACAATCAGCCAGACAGGCCTCCCTAAGGAGGTAGTTCCAAACAGAAGGTGCCACCACAGAAAAAAGCTTTGTCTATTGCTACCCAAATGAAGGTACACAGGTCAGGACCTCATCAACAGATGCTAAGTAGGACATGCAGCTGGAGGGGCCAAATCTGGCCCTTGGGAGGGTTTTATCCAGCCACCAATGTTCCTCTCAGAACTAAAAATAATGCAAGATTCACTTCGGGTATATACCACATTCAGCCACTAGAGGTACCAAATGTGCAATATAATGGTAAGAAATTATTCCATCACATTACATTCAGCACCTCTAGTGGCTGAATGAGAGACCTGGAATATAATGTTAGTTAAGCTTAAAACAGAGCAAAAACTGAGACAAAAAGAGTTTGTGATTTGCATTGTAGTAACTCAATACTTTTTCAAAATCCATTCCCATGAAAATCAGTTTTGCCCTTTGTTCCCCAATCCTTTTTCAAAATCCATTCCCCTTCTTGCTGTGCAAGTCCGTTTTGCCCTCTGCTGCCCTCCTCCTTCCACCCCCACCCACTTATTGTATCCAATCAAACTCTCAGCACATTGGTCCTCCATGTATTTATTATTTATTTTCTGGCCCTCAGCGCTGTATTGGATATGTGATGCGACCCTCAAGCCAAAAAGTTTGGACACCCCTGATATAATCTCTCCAGCTAGCTCCAGAATCTAGCTGCTGGTAGATTAGAACAGGCGTGTCCAAACATTTTGGCAGGATTGCCACATCATCTCTCTGACACTATGTTGGGGGCCAGGAAAAAAATTTACATTTAAAATTTGAATAAATTTACATAAATGAATATATTAAAAATGGAACTTATATGAATGAATGGAAGTCTTGCAGTAGCTTAAGGCCTATAAATGGCCTTGCACAAAGCAAGGCCAGCCTTTCCTTTGCTGCCGCTGCTGCATCACAGACATGGAACACCAAGTAGTGGAGGGAGCCCTTGTCCCACAGTTCAGATGTGAGGTTGAACAGTCATCCTCACAGAGCAGTTGCATCAGGCCAGCATGGGCTTTAGCAAGTCTCCGGAGGGCCAGAGATGCATTGGAGACTGGGGACTCCCCACGGGCCAGTTTGGGAGCCCCCGAGGGCCACAAGTGGCCCCCGGGCCGGGGTTTGGGCACCCCTGGATTAGAACAACAATAGAAATGCTTTACTAACTCACTGTTGAAGGACCTCATTCATTGTGATCTTCAACATTAGCCTTCTGTCTTCTAGCCTGCATGAAACCTATCCTTCCAAGTTCCTTGTGAAATCCATTGATTAATTATTGGCATCTGTTGCTCTGACAAAAATACAAATGCCAAGAGCAGCCAGAGAAATATTTAAGAAAAGGGGCTTGACATCTTTCTCCCTTCCTTCCATCTGAAAGGAGCCTCAGATGTGTGATGTTCTTTGTAATAGGAATGTGGCATGATGTGGCAAGAAAGTCTTCGATCCATGATCAGATCACTGGAGGGCAGGGTTCTCTCTCTCTCTCTCTCTCTCTCTCTCTCTCTCTCTCTCTCTCTCTCTCTCTGTGTGTGTGTGTGTGTGTGTGTGTGTGTGTGTGTGTGAGAGAGAGAGAGAGAGAGAGAGAGATGGTCTACACATGCACACATACATACATACGTACACTTTTAAACTGTTAACTGCTGTTAAACATTAAAAAAGACATTGGGAAATTAATCACAGATCTTCTCATCGCCCCAGTTTTGGCCTGTGATTGGTACCCTCCTGCATTCAAAGGTCAGACCTATGTGCTTCCACTCTCCTTCCACAAAATCAAAAAACAACAAAAAATAGCATTCCAAATCCTGCTTATGTTTTCACAATAATGGAACAGGAAATGAATAAGGGAAAGAAATGCATCTCCTTATACGCCCTCCCTCTTCATGCAGTGCCTCCAGAGTGCTGAGCTTGGGTTTGTTACCGGCTTGCTTGATTAAGGTGTCATTCCTGCTCTGCGATTGTATTTATTATTTTCTTCCAAGAGGTGGGTGGGTGGTGGTGATTGTTTAGTTTACCCATGGGGGGGAGGGTTATTCATATTTTTTGTTCTGATTTTCAAAGCCATGAATCACAGGGTGATGTACCACATGTCCCAGGAGAAGAGGCAACCCTAATGACAGAACAGCCAGCCAGGGGTAATTAATACTCACCAGGCATAAGGCAGTGCTATTAAGTGTATGATTCTATATGCCTGCATACGTGGGTACTGCTGAATGGGGAAGGCGGGCACACAGCTGACATTCACTAACATTTCTGAGTCTCCGACAACCCCACTGATGCCAAGGGACAAGCAGAATCAGGTGAATGTCACACCAAGTGCAGTCTGCCTGAAGGGGGTGATGAAAAGGTGAGGAAGCTGGGAACGGAATGGAGGCTGAGGGATGGAGGAGGAGGACAGGCGCGGTGCATTGATTGGAGATGCTGCGATGGAGAGGAGTCGGGTGGGTGATGGATCACCCCTGCTTAAAACAAACAAAAAGCAGGCAGCTTGCCAGGAGCAGCTTAGACCAGTTTCATTAAAACTCTTCATTCATCATGTTGAAATGAGGCGGCATTTGTTATTTCAGCCATGGTGTGCTGGTGCGGAAGCTATTAGAAGAGCAGGTGGACTACAAAGGGAGGGGGAAGCAAGCAGGGATTGGAAGGTAGGAAAGGAGAGACGTGACTAGGAGGCCAGAGGGATCAGGCACTGAACAACCCAAAGGCCTCGCCTTGCTCCTGTAGGTACCCCCCAAAGTCTTCAGTTCCTTTGCCAGACCTATCAAAATGTCTGTCTTCAAAATGGCAGAAGAAGTTGCTCTGCTGAATCATTGCAGACTGTTGAAACCTGCAGACCGTCCGAGTCCCTCTTTCTACCCAAATATCAGGAGCTTGAATCAGAAACCATATGTCAGTTTCCAGCAAGTCAACCAGGGATGTGCAACAGTCATCTAGGTCAGCTGTTGACTGAAATGTTTTGTGATGGAATCATTTTCACCCCCAATGGAATGGAGATAATATAGGTGGAGTAGTTACAGACCCCTGGAACAAGGAGATGAGAATTGTGTGCAGGAAAGTGGTCCATAATGAAATTATTCTAGCTGTGGTCAAGGGAACTGTTGTTAAAAGTCTTGCATTTGCAGATCTCTTCATCTGTTATTTTCAGTGGCTCTCTTCTGGATTTTAATGGGCTGTACAGGTAGCCTGTGAATGAGCAGGGATTTCTGGGTTTGGTTTTGGCTTCCATGAGTTCTGTCTTCCAGTGTTACACTGCTCAAATGAGTAAGCCACTGTGTGGCAGTCAATCCTAGTCTTTCACTATTTTCAGTCTTTATACTACTACTAAGCTATCCCCCCCCCTTCATTTTAGCAGAACAATATGCTTCTTAAAGAAAGGTCCCTGCTGAGTGACAGAAAACACAAGAGATGGCAACAGCAGGGAGTGCCTGCTCTCAGAAGTACATCGAAAACATGAAAACCCATGGCCCTGAAAGGACCCCTCTCAAACATGGCTGCTTCATGTCACTCACTGTTTGAGCCTGTGGAAATGTGCCAGCATTTCCCATTGATGGGGTCTTAGAATGTCAACATTAACATCCCAACTAGCAGAGGAGGGGGGATAAATAGTATTGTAAAAGGTTCCAGGAGCTGAGACCTGCTTTCCCCACCCATTGACTCCATCGTGTAACAATGCCATCAAACAAGGATCTGTGCCCGAGAGAACAAATTAAGGCAAACTTCCCATTGACTGCCATTGCCATCTTGTGTTAGAGGTTTACTAGAGCTTGAGCTGGAATAATGTGGTTGGTCTCACTAACCTTCTAGCCTTATGCTCATGAAAGCCACTATTTCATAGTTAGTCTTGACTAGGACTAACACCTAGTTCAAGGTCTCACTCAGTTGTGAAGCTCATGGAGGGACCTTGAACTAGCCACCACCTCTCAGCTTAACCTATTTGACAGAGTCATTGTGAATAAAATGGGTGGATAGGAAGACCACGGATGCTGCCCTAAATGCCTTGGCAGCATAATAGATGCAACAAATATATAATAATGCCTGTATAGCACAGGATCAGGTACTAGGGTATTTGTGCCCTGGATGATTGTGTCCTGAACAAATGTGTCCTAGTGATTGGCATCCCTGGACATTTGCTTCCAGTTTTTTTGTGCATCCCACTATATCTGGGCAACAAACAAGCTATAACTGGGCAACAAACCCCATGTTATTTATCCTAAACCTCTTACCCCAGCCCTAACTCTAACCTTACCACCCTACCCCTAACTTCCCAGCATTTGTGCCCAGTGCCCCCCCAACCAGTGCAAAGGTGCAGCACCCACTCATTCTGACCTCCACACCAGTACCTGCCTTTGCTCAGCTACTGCGACGTGTTTTATGGCACTTCTGTGATGGCCATTGGCAGAGTAGTGCACTGCAGACTGGTGCTGTGGCCCAAATGGATTGGGGTGTCAGTTTCAGCAAGAAGCTCTCCCCAACCCTTAGCCGAAAACATTGCAAAAATGAGGGTCCAAGGCTGCAGTTTGGGACAGGGACTTCAGTGTCCTGCATAGTTCTTTGATCAGAAGCATAATACATTATGTAAAACAAAATGCAAGTATGGGTTTTTTTGCACAGAACCCAATTCTTGGCACAGAATTTTTACTGTAAGCATGGTTTAGTATCGTGCCGCATTCATTATTATTACCACTCTGTATGGGTCATAATATACACTCTTAAATGGCAACCCAGAGTAGTTTTCCTCCTCACCTGTGATTCTGAATATTTCTCAAATATTATAGTGTAGATCAGTAGCCCTTTTCCAACACTGTAAGAGAGGACGTAGTGTCAGTGGATGCATATGAAAGAAGAGCAACATTTAATATCAGGCACCTCCTTGGACTTATATATATATATATATATATATATATATATATATATATATATATATATATACAGCCATTAGAATGTGTGTAGAGAGCCCATGTGCACATTTGGGGGGGGGAGGGCTATCTACCCTTAAATGCATGTCGGTCATGAAGGAATCTGTTGTCATGAAGGCACTCTCCTCCCACATGTGTTAACCCCCTTAAAGCCTCTGAAAAGGGCTTATGTTGCAACAAACATCCATATATCCTGTCACCATAGAACCCATAAGTCACTGTCCAAGTGTGAGACGTGACACAGCCAGCAAGATAATTCATCTTATTTATTTCTCAGACTGGCCTGCAATAGAGCCCAGTTCATAGTCCCTTACAGTGCAATCCTACGCATTTCTACTCTGAAGTGCATTCCATTGCATTCACTGATGCGTATGCCCAGGAAAGTGTGTATAGGACTGCAGTTTTAGTTTAGTTCTCCCCACTTTAAAGTTTGCCCTTTTATTTGGCCTACATTTTCTCTGGTCCTTTTTCTCACCTCTCAGCTTAACCTACTTCACAGAGTCATTGTGAATAAAATGGGTGGATCGGAAAACCACGTATGCCACCCTAAATGCCTTGGCAGCATAATAGATGCAACAAATATATAATAATGCCTGTATAGCACAGGATCAGATAATAGGGTATCTGGTCCTTTTTCTCACTGGCTGGCAAGAATACCTGGCAAGGACCCCATTTAAATCACATCTGTCCCCAAAGGAGACAGCATTCATGGTTCCCTCAGCATCTCCAGATTTCAGTGAAGTTACAAGGAAGAAGAACATAAGAACAGCCCCACTGGATCAGGCCATAGGCCCATCTAGTCCAGCTTCCTGTATCTCACAGCGGCCCACCAAATGCCCCAGGGAACACACCAGATAACAAGAGATGTCATCCTGGTGCCCTCCCTTGCATCTGGCATTCTGACATAGCATGTTGGCATCCTTCAGTCTCGGAAGACTATGGTGTCATGCTCTGAATGGTGGTTCTGGAACAGTGTCCTCTCCAGTGCACAAAGCCTGGGTAAAATAGGTATGGAGGATAGGCTGTTACCCAGGCAGCAAATCCCCCCTCTCCACGTCGCTGAAATGGTCCAATGGAAAGGCAGAAGCCAATACAGTTGCTTCCAGCGGCGTCGCAGGAGTTGCCAGAACATGACTGTGTTCAGCCATGAACTGCCTCAGGGACTCCGGCTCCGGATTTTGCCTCGAGGTTGACTCCTGAAGCCTTTTCCATAACTGGATGTAGCCACAAGGCAGTGGAGGTTTGGGATCAGAGTTTTCCTTCTCTCAGATGAGCTGCCTTCCCAGGCTGACGAGTCCCATCTACCCGGTGGCTGTTTAGTCGCCTCTTACGACAAGTACAGCCAAACTGAGGGCCTATTCTTATCCCCAGCCCCCAGGGGGTATTCTGGGGGTATTCTGACATAAACCATTTCTAAAATCAGGAGGTTGCACATAAACATCATGGCTTGTACCCCGTAATGGATTTTTCCTCCAGAAACTTGTCCAATCCCCTTTTAAAGGCATCCAGGCCAGTCGCCATCACCACATCCTGTGGCAAAGAGTTCCACAGACCAACCACACGCTGAGTAAAGAAATATTTTCTTTTGTCTGTTCTAACTCTCCCAACACTCAATTTTAGTGGATGTCCCCTGGTTCTGGTGTTATGTGAGAGTGTAAAGAGCGTCTCCCTATCCACTCTGTCCATCCCCTGCATAATTTTGTATGTCTCAATCATGTCCCCCCTGAGGCGTCTCTTTTCTAGGCTGAAGAGGCCCAAACACCGTAGCCTTTCCTCATAAGGAAGGTGCCCCAGCCCCGTAATCATCTTAGTCGCTCTCTTTTGCACCTTTTCCATTTCCACTATGTCTTTTTTGAGATGCGGCGACCAGAACTGGACACAATACTCCAGGTGTGGCCTTACCATCGATTTGTACAACAGCATTATAATATTAGCCGTTTTGTTCTCAATACCTTTCCTAATGATCCCAAGCATAGAATTGGCCTTCTTCACTGCCGCCGCATATTGGGTCGACACTTTCATCGACCTGTCCACCACCACCCCAAGATCTCTCTCCTGATCTGTCATAGACAGCTCAGAACCCATCAGCCTATATCTAAAGTTTTGATTTTGAAGGTTTTGAAGGTTTGAAGGTCTAAACCCAGCCTCACCTATCTTGCTCAACCTTTCCATGAAGGTCATTTCTGTGCATGAAGGATGTGTCTGTTTTTGCTCACATTAAGAGTGCATGGGGGTGCTGATCTTGGTTTTTATGTGTGTCCAGCACCACTATGTCTCTTGAAACAGAATTTCTAGGAAGATAATGTTTTTTAACCCATTTAAACCTACTGTGGGACCAAAATGCTCCTCTAGCAAACCTTTCCAAAATCAATTTGCCTGACTTCAAGTGTCCCTGCTGTATTCCAGTAACAGGCATCAAATATCACATTTCACCAAAATCCCATTACATTGTCATGAACACCTCATCAAACTGTCAAGATCCAGGCTTTCCGGTTTTCCATGGTGCTCTCTTTATTGATGCACAACCTTTAGGTGTGGAGATTTGGTTTAAACAAGAAGTCAGGAGTTTGAATTCTTTTCTATTCAGGGGCTGCTCCACAGTGTCAAACCTGTGTTCCCTACATGAACACATCATGTGGACATCAGTGGGCAGGGTAATCAGATTCAATGGAGGACAGAGTGCCTATGCCTTTAACCATTGTATAGAAGAAGGACTTTTGGCAAGTGCAGTTTTTTAAACCATTCCATGTTGAGCATCACCTGCCAAAATTCCCCCTTCTTTTCAATGGTATAGGCACTCTGTCCTCCATTTTTATCTAGTCACTCTGCCAGTGGGGTCACTACAGGGCATGGGTGGTGTGGGCTACACCTGGTGTCACCCTCAGAAGGGGTGACACTACACTACCAAAACCTTGTTTGGCAATATTTGGTCCACTGCCAACCCAGCCACTTTGCACTCTCAACTATTATTCTGTTTTTACAGCTTGCTGGCAAGAACACAAAGCGACTATGTTCCGAGCAGGCCAAATATTGCTGAACGGAGGTGATCCAGAGGTGGGCTTCTCACATTTAACGTAATGTAATAGCCCAGAAGATTGGGGGCAAACTGATTAAATCATTATGTCACCTCCAAACTTCCGGAACACCAGGGTTCTACAGGTAAATGCTGTACCAGACAGCTCCTACCCTGGGGATGCCTCTGGTGGACATCATGTATACATACAGATGCATCACTAAACTGCTGTGAACATGTGTCTGGGAAATCTGATTGGACTAGGGTTCCCATGCTCATTTAATGAAAATACACATGAGTATAATATCAGCATTATTATATGTTTGCTGTGGGAACACGGGTGTGTTTCTCATATCAATTGTAAGATATGAAGATGTGTTTTATAAACTTCTGTGGTGTGCAAGACTAATGTTAATTCTCTCTCTCTCCTTTGACAAGATATGAGAGACATGATTGAGACATACAGCATTATGCAGGGAATATACAGAGTGGATAGAGAGACTCTCTTTTCCCTCTCACATAATACCAGAACCAGGGGACATCCACTAAAATTGAGTGTTGGGAGAGTTAAGACAGACAAAAGAAAGTATTTATTTACTCAGCGTGTAGTTATTCTGTGGAACTCCTTGCCACAGGACGTGGTGATGGCATCTTGCCTGGATGCCTTTAAGAGGGAATTGGATAAATTTCTGGAGGAAACGTCCATCACAGGTTACAAGCATTATCGGTATGTGCAACCTCCTGATTTTAGAAATGGACTATCGCAGAATGCCAGATGCAGGAAAGGGTACCAGGATGCAGGTTGTGTCTTATTGTCTCGTGTGCTCCCTGGGGCGTTTGGTGGGTCACTGTGAGATACAGGAAGCTGAACTATATGGACCTATGGTCTGATCCAGTGGGATTCTTTTTATGTTCTTAACAGGGCACACTAATTGTTTGAGGAGGGAATGTGATTGTGGTTCCAATCCCATCCCTGATCTCCATACATTCAGCAGAAGTTCTGAACAGATCCCGTATGCAAACAGATTGTATGTGCAAAGACCTTACACATGCAATATGGAACTCTGCAAAATGCAAGTTTCTCAATCACACATAGTCTTCCTGCTTATGTACACCTTGTATGTACATAGGCACTATTCAGATCTTGCATCAAATGCACCTAATTCAGGGAGATGGAGTGTTTTCCTGCTATTCCAGATTCAGTCACTTTCAATAACTGGTTGCTCAGTATCATGTAAGAACTTTCAGGACTTGGATGCACCTGAAAATCAAGGAGCATCTCCCTGCAACAATCTAATATCCTCCATATAACATATCCTAACAGGTGAGCTCAACCTATTCTCACCATAGTTTCCTTGGGTGCTGATTCAGCATGGTACAATTCCATGCTTGAGAAACGCATTTGTGAATGACTCAACAATGTGACCAGGGGCAGACATGGGGATATTTTTCATGGAATCATGCACAAAGAGAGGGTACAATTCCACAGAAATGACTCACACCATCCCATGTGGCTTGGAAACACATCACACTGAACGGACTCCAACAATACTGACTGTGCATGTGGAAAGCTGCTGAATAATGACTGAGCCAGAGGTAATCCTTGGCATCTCCAGGTAGAACTCAGAATGACTCCTGTCTCAGATTTCCAAGAGCCAGCTAGTATAGACAGTCAGTATAGACAATACTTAGCTAGATGGATCAGTGGACTAATATAAGGCAGTGAACATCTTCATAAAACAGGTGCCTGCAACCTGTTGAATAATTTATGGTTCAATTCTATGGTCAAGCAATGCGGTGCAGACTGACCACCAGCAGAGAGGTGAGAAAGGGATGGAGATCAGGGCAGGTCAGGATGAGACAGAGCCAGCGCTGATGGATCCTAAACCCCTGACAGGGCCAGACATGACCCCAGTGGCTTCTCAGAGTTACAAAAGCAGCAGAGCTGGCATAGTACTTAGGATTCCCACCAGGGACCATGCAGCAGCCAATACACAGGTAAGTGTGTTTCCTTCCCATCCCTCTTGACTGGCTTCTCCCCTGGGATGGGGCATTGTTGTTGGATACAACAGACTTCCCTGGATAGGACTGGAAATAAAAACACATAACTGACTTACAGCCCAATTCTGAGCTGCCTGGAGTGCAGGGCTGCCATGGTGCCAAAAATAGCAATCATGCCATCCAATGTGCAACCAGGCAGCCATTGCCACCTACTCAGGATAAGGGGACATTCATCTCCTTCCCTTGGGTAAGGAAAGTAGCCCCACAATGGGGCTACTCGATGCTGCGGAAACCCTTGGGATGGCGCAGAATCAAAGAACTCTGTGTTGGGCCGTGAGGCCCAACACAAAGCTCAGGATCTGGTGAAGCTGAGCTCACCAGTCCAGCCCTCCATCTGCCCTGCTCCCTCCCCCTGCCATGCCTCCTGGTACTGGGCTAGCTCTGACACTCGCCCAGTGCTAAGCTCCACAAATGTGCCTTACATGCACCGCATAGGATTGGGCCCTTAAGTAACTTGAACTCAAGGGATCAGGTCTAGGTCTCAGATGTGGTGAGACAAATCAAACATATTACTTGTACAGTTCCTGAATGTCTATGTATTCAACAGTACAGACAGCTGTACTTGTTATCACCTAAGTAAGACACAGCACGCCCAAGAGAGAGGAGAGGGTTTAATGCACAGCCATGATGCCAAAGGAGGAGTCTGTGGAGGTTTAGAAAATATTTTGCTGTGAAAGTGACCTTTGAGAAGAGTCAAAAATCTTGACAGCTTGGAAATAATATAGAGGACAGAAGGTGGCAAAGTTGACACTGAAGTTGTACTTGAACCTTTGGGGTTCCTCTTCTGAAGAGGCTTCAGAGGAATTTCAGGGAAAGCAAAACAATTTCAATAATACTAGCAGTTTTTTTTCAAGGGGCTCAATACATTCCTAGGTTGTCACTGTATTTTGTCTCAGGCAAAATATGGTGTGAATTTCCTCAGACTAGAGAAGAAAGTCAAGGGAAGCAAAGAGATTTCAGGAGACAGAAGATATTTCTCGAGAGACTGGAAACATTTATCGACACATCCCTACTCTAAGAGTGATAAAAAAACAAGACAAATCCTGTGAGGAAAGACTGAAGAAACCAGGCATGTTTAGCACAGTGAAAACAAAATTAAACAGCGGATAAATCGTCTTGTTTTCAAATATATATTTTTAATAAGTGTGCTAGCAAGAATAGAGCAGTGAGGGTAGGGACAAAATGCTGTGGGTTCAACTAGCATCTGCAAGTAATATTAACAGGTAAATGGAATCTCATTTTGCGGTGGCATTTGAGAAAACAGTCAGAAAATTATAAAGGATAATTTACACAATAGATGCCATTTCCTCCAGGCAAGAGTACATGATACTGTTCATCTGAAGCCCACTCAGATCTATGCTATTATTAGAGCAGTGTTTCTCAACCAGTGATACTCATACCTCTGGTGGTACCTGAGGTGGTGTCCAGTGGTACTCGTGGGACCTCCAGACCCCTGCCGCCTGACAGCGAGACCAGTATTGCAATGTGACAAGCTCAGTGCAGCAGGCAGAGTTCCAGCATGCACTTTTTTGCATGCTCGAAAAAGCCCTCCTGTCTACCCTGAGTGTTTGCTGTCTTGCATCTGCCTTCCCAGTCCAACCCAACGACAACATCGCCAGTTACTTCTGGTGGTATTTTCAATAGGTGGACCGTGCAAAGTGGCATAGCAGGGGTCAGATGTTGAGAAATGCTGACTTAGAGCAAGAAAAGGAACTAGCTTGCCTTATATAGAAGGAAGGATGGTTGTTCCAGGTATAGAAGATAACATGGAAGAAGATACAGATGTAGGAGAAGAATAAGAAACCAACCAGACAGCAGCTGACTTTTGCAGAGTACAGCAAGGAGCAAGAAGAAAATAGTGTATAGATTTCTGATGAAAATTCAAGGTCAAAGTTAAAAGGGATACCATTTTGACACTTTGAATCCAAAAGCTACTGCCAGCATTGGCAAGTATACGCTGCTTAGGGTTTTTAAGGATTAGCATGACCTGAACAGAAATGGCACAACCTTCTTCCTCTTGGAGGGACATGGAACAAAATCAAGAGCTTCTGAGAACAACATGGCAGAAGCTTCCTTCTTGCAAATAGCTGCAGATACACTGGAAGGAGACAAGTATATAAGAAGCAAATGACCTGGACTTACAAAGAAGAATGCCACCAAGTGCTCTCCTTCAAGGCAGGGAGGTGGTTATCTGAAAGATACATATCTGGCAATGGTTTTACCATAATGAAAGGGACTAATGGAGGGAAAAGATATTTTCAGACTTTCCTGAAACATAGCACTGAAATCCACACAATTATTTGTCGAAAAGAAACAAGGCAGGTGTCACAGAAGACACCATTTATTTTCTGAAGCCTTTTAAATTGTGGGTGGTGATGAGTGGTGTGGAGAAGCAGCATTTTTTTGGCTGCTTGCTTGCCGTAGTATGTACTGATGGTAGGTGACTCATTCAGGGTTTCCTCCAGTAGAAGAAAAGAGCTGGGTCACACATTGAAATTTCACTGTAAGACAAGAACACACTTGTACCAACTATACCCTATTTGGTTTTCATTTATATTAACCAAACACTACATCCACATGAAGCTAGAGACCTACTTCCCCCGGATATTTAGAACTGTGACGAGATCCTTGTCCTTACTATGATCTAGCCATTCAAGCTGTCCAGTCTAAAAGAAAGTGGTTTTTTCCACTTATGCCAGTCTTTTTTTTTTTTTTAAAGCTCAAGCAAACTTACAGCAGAGTCTTGCAAATTTTTCCTCTGTGGAGGTGTCAAATAGAAGGCCTTTTGATTCCTTCCAGCTTTATCATTTAAATGAAGAAATTGGTATAGCAAAAGGTTAGACTTCCCCACTCCCTGAGCACTGCAGCCCTGATATAAAACAAGCTGCCACAGCTGCTTTTAAGCAAAACAAAAAATTTGAGAAGTCTCAGTCATGGATCTCTCATCTTGTGTGGCCCTAAGGGAAAATAAGGGAAATAGAACTGGCTGTGGCAGGGAGGAAAAGAAGGTAAATATGTGATTTTTTGAATTGCATGCGGCAGCTGGGAGAGTGAAGTTCTGAATGCATCCAACGCAATTTATGTTTTGATATGATTTACCTTCTCCGTTGTATGACCTTAAAACATATGCAACAGCACTGTTACACTGGGTGGAATGCAGAATTAATTCATGCAATTCCTTGTTATAGCCACTGAGATTGTTAAGGATCAGATGGGGTTAACTACAGGCAACTGTTTCTCATCAGAACAATGTGAGCGAACTGAAATTAATTATTGGTGTAAATGTATCTTAATATATATTCAGCAGTAATGGAAATAGGAAGACACGCACACACCCCAGCCTTGGTTGTTCATGCACATCTGTTTGTATCTTTGTGTGCTATGCAAGTTCTGGAATTATCTGGCTAAAGCTGTATATTTCATTTCCCAGCTATGAAAAGAAGCCCACAAAATGAATTTCTAAAGCACTTCTGTTGAAATTTTCTTCCCTGACACAATTTTTTATTCACAGAATTCTCTTCTGGCTTAACATGGGAAAAGCTATAAGGAGCAGAACTGCATTATTCAGCTCTCTTCGTCTCTAGATGTATTATTTAGCTTATCAACAGCATATTTGGGGGTCATAATCCAACAGAAAAGCTGGGGGGGGGAAGAGCAGGAGTTTCAAAATAGCTAAAACTCATTGTTTGGGGGTGGGGGCTTATGTGAACTCATCAGAAAAAATGAATGGGAAGAAATGTCAGTCATTTCAAACTGAAACCACTGCATGTTGGTGGTGGGCATCTCTATATCTTGATTTGCCCTCATTTTCATGATGTTGATCCTATCTCTTTTAAATGTTTCCTTAGCCAGCAGAAAAGTGGTATTTGGCGGGGAGAGGATTTAAACTGGAAAGAGACAAGGCAGTGACAACTGAATCCGATGTCACACCATTGACTGAAGTGGTTAGCAATCCCTATGAACAAGGTTTGACCCATAGCTACCATGCACTCATATGCCCTATGTGATGGATGCCTCTGTATGGGAAGGTTGCATGTAGTTCCCCTTATAAAGGGAATTTTGTCAAATTCCTCCTACTTTAACAAGGGCATTGCCTTAATGTATTGCCCAAGTATAGGTTCATTCAGAAATGAGGCAGAAACAAACTTGGGTTTGCTACTGTGTACACTCAAAAGCATCACTCAGTCTTGGCTCTTTGACCTATATGATCAGAGATGATGATGATGATGATGATGATGATGATGATTGATTAACAATAACTACCACTACTACTACTTTTCAACAAGAGCAGTTCATGTTTCCCAAGACTTGTTTGCCACATTCACACTTTACTTTCTCAGGGTGTGAACCATGGTGTCTGCATGCCCATCCTCCCAGCCCCGCCCCCCAGCCCTGGAGGAGGGGCATTTCACTTCTTGTCAGCAGGATGATGGCTGTCCTTGCCCTGCCACAGACCTGGAAAGGCACTGACAGCACTCCAACTGGAGGCAATCAGAGTGGGAAGAGGAATGGAGGGAGGCAGAAGGATTTAAGACAGAAGGGATGAGAGGAGTGAGAAAGGAGGAGGAGGAGAGGGGGGGCAAGAGGAAAGGAGAAAGAGAAGGAGAAGATGAAGGGGACAGGACCTGGAAGCAGGATAAGAAGAACAATGGAAAGGGAGAAGACTGGAAAGACAAGGGAATGGGGAGAAGCCTGACGAGGGGGAAAGGGTGAAAGAAGAGAGTCAGGGCAGGGGGTGGGTGGGGGAGTGGACAAAGTCAAAAGGTGAAAGAGAAGAAAGTGGGACTACAGCCAGTAAAGTGAGAAGCTGGCCTAAGGCACCCTGTTCACTTGATCAGCAAGAAAAATTAGAGTTGAGCCCAAGGGGGACCCTTAGGAAAAAGGCTGAACCAGCCTTCTAAAGGCAGGCAGAGATTCCTGGGGTCATTTTGCTGTAGCTGTCCCATTAAACCCACAGCCCCCCTAGACCACTCATGAGATTCAGGCAGGCTAATCTTCCAGGGACCACCCCAAAGAAGTTCCATCTGGCTTGAAAGACCAATAGAAGACTATGATCCCGGGGCAATGGTTCCCAAACAGTGAGCTGTGACTCCCCAGAGAACTGTAGAGCCCAGCCAGGGGAGCTGCGCAATCTTCATGAAAAACCTGCCCCCTATACAATGTATAGGATAATAGTCCTAATGGGGAGCTGCAGCCAATGGCCCAGTAAGGCCAAGGGAGCCACTAGTGAAAAAGGTTTGGGAACCACTGCCCTAAAGGAAGCCCCTTTATTCTCAAGACCATAAAACACCCATCCCAATATATTTCTGCAGATGGCATTTCAAGTTTTGTTGGTGTTAATTTACTAAACACACAAGTCACATGATCACTGTATACATCCTACTCTGATCCCACTAATGTCTGAAAGATGGATGCAGAGAGTCCCAAGTTATGTATGAGAGCAGCCGTATGGGAAAGTGCAATATTGATGTCATGTCACATTGAAGTTTTCTGTATCTTGGCAGCTTCCTGGACCTCTGGTGAGCACTGAAACACGTGGCAGAAGCATAGGAAGTTTCTTCAGCAGGTTTGTTGCCAAACTTTTAGTGTCAGGTGGACACTCAGACCCCCCCCCCCCCAAAAAAAAAAATCCTCTCTAGCTATTACTTCAATGGTCTTTTAAATCAAGAGGTGGGCACGCGGACGCAGCCATCCACATACCGGCTTGTCTTTGGCAAGAAGCGAGACCGCCACTTTAAGAGACCTCGTTTTTCCTTTACGAATGTCACTGGAATCCATGCCTAGTGTCTACATTTGTCACAGGCCCCAGCATTAATAGAATGCTTAAACGTCATGATGTCATCTCTATTAATCAGGCCCCGCTGGGCCATGCTCCAGTGCTGTGTATGAATCATTATCGGCCCCGGGACTCACTTATCTGGAGAGGCTAAGTTTAGATTCATAAAACATGATTTATTTTTAAAAGTAGCGTTATTAAAGATGAGCTACAGCCTCACACACACTTGCTCTGGAGTCTCTTTAGCAAAATGCTGGTATTGTATTCATAAGTTGATAGTCATGCTCCCATTATTCCAAGCTATGAGAGCAGCCCTGTCACTTCTTCCTGAGCAGGCCTTGTATTTTCTCTATGACCTTTTTATTTTATTTTACAGCAAACATAGCTTCCACTGTTCCACGGAACTACTCACTCTACAACAGCAGAAACACTTTCAATTAAAAAAACAACAATAAAAAAGATTCATATGAAGATCTGGAGAAGTAAATAGAGCTGATTTTCATCAGATCATTGCGATCAATACTGAGCAGAAAGTTACTTCCACTCCTCTTTCTAAAACGGCTTGGACCCAAATTCTGATTCTGAACATGGTCACATAATTCAAACAGGGGAACTGACAGACAGGAGAAGTAAGGATGAGAAAATACGTAGTGACGTGCAGCGCAATCCTATCCAGCGCGAGAGAGGGCACCAAAGTGGCTCAGTCAGAGGTAAGCGGAAACTCTTCCCCTTACCTCTGGGTAAGCCAGTGCAGCCCCTATGGGTCTCCATGGATTTGCCACCTCGGGAGGTAATTAAAATAATTACCAAGAAAAAGCAGAAAACACATGCAGACTATAAAAGACCTTGCTTGCACTAACTTGGCCCGCAGTTTGTGTCTGGTGGTTGTGAACAGCAGTCACGGGCCAGCAAGGGCCCCAACAGTCTCAGATGGGCCAGATGCTCATTGAAGACTGGGAGATCCCTGCAGGACAGATTGAGGATCCCCGAGGGTTGCAAATGGTTTCCAGGTTGGGGTTTGCCCAGCCCTGCCTTAAGGCAATGTCCCCACAAGGAAGCCCAGAATTTTCAAAATGATAAAGCATACACAAACCATGTAATATAATAATAATAATAATAATAATAATAATAATAATAATAATAAACAACTTTATTTCTATCTCGCCCTTCTCCCTAAAGGGACCCAGGGCGGCTTGCAACATATTAAAAACAGATTAAAACATAATTTAACAGATAAAAACATATTAAAAACACATTAACAGAAACCATAAAAACAGTAGTCAGATAAAAGTCAGAATAAAAAAGAGCATAAAACAGCAGTTCTTAGAGGAATCAGGCCTGTAAAAAACAACTAAAAGATGTATAAAAGATGTTAAAAAGGCCATGAAGTCAGAAGGCTTGTTTAAACAGCAGAGTCTTCAGGCCTCGCCAAAAAGTCTCAAGAGAGGGAGCCATTCTCAAGTCAAGGGGAAGGGAGTTCCATAACATTGGTGCCACTACTGAGAAGGCCTTATTTCTTGCTGCCGCCCCACGTACCTCCTTAGGCGGCGGCACTTGTAAAAAGGCCGTCTCTGATGACCTGAGAGGACGAACCGGATTGTACAGGAGTGGCGATCTCTAAGATACCCTGGCCCAGAGCAGTATAGGGCTTTAAAGGTCAAAACCAGCACCTTGAATTGGGCCTGGAAACGAATGGGGAGCCAATGTAGCCCCCGGAGAAGCAGACTGACAGAGTTAAACCGCCTAGCTTCAGTGACCACAGGGGCCGCCGCATTCTGCACTAATTGCAGTTTCCGAACCGTCTTCAGGGGCAGCCCCACATAAAGCGTGTTAAAATAATCTAACCTCGATGTCACCGTAGCATGGATCACCATGGCCAGGTCTACACGATAATATCAGTCAAAGTAGCAAAAATAAAATAAAATAAAACCAGTGGAAAGTAGATCTAATAAAAACTGGTCTTGCAGGTTGTAAATGTGTGGGGTCATTTTACTGACATTTTTCAGGGGAGAAACCCCTCAAAAATTGTGAGGAGGGCTTACCACCAATGGTGGAGTGGTGCATTTGTCTTTCTTTCTTTGAATTTTTTTTTTAATTTAACCACCAGAGCTTGTTTTGGCTACCATGAAACTTTCTTGGCTATCAGTTCCTGGTAGCTACTGTTTCTCCCCCCTCTGGGGAGAAAGGCAGGGTACAAATCGAATGAATGAGTGAATGAATGAATGAATGAATGAATGAATTTGGCCTTCAGAGCTTTATGGTTGTTGAGGTGTGCTGTACTATCTGGCAAACAAACAAACAAAAAACCTGTTCATCCTTGCTTTCCCCATGAAAGTACTCCTTTTACCCTCTCCAGTTTCGCTCTCCCACGTTGAGCTAAAATGTTTTCACTTGAGAACTCTTCACTCAGCATTCAATGATACTGCGGACTGAAGAAAGTGAAATGGAATGGGGACAATGGGCAGATTCCAGAAAAGCAAGGCTTCAATTTAGATTGTGGTCTTTTTCCTGTATCAAAATAAACTGCAAATTATGATGATGATCATTAAGAATATATACCGCTTTTCAACAACACTTAAGCCTGCACTGGGGAAAAAAAAAAAAAACCCTGGATGAGGAGATGAGTATAATGGAAATAAATTGTATTGTTCCATAGCCACAAAAAGACAGAACCAGTGCATTCCCTTCTAGCATTGATTCGCTAGAGCTCAATGGGAAAAGCAGGTTTGTGGAACTCTTCTCCAACTCAGAGAAAGCACTTGAAGCCAGCATGCATAGAATCAAACAGACTCCTTTCATCATCCCCATTTCTCTGTCCCTTCTGTGGATGAATTACAATTCCCTGGATGGGTCTGTTTAATAGCACAGCCAGTCCATTGAGCAGGTAGTGACCTGCCACACTGGAATGCCCATTAACCCTCAGGCAAAGATTCTCATAGGGACTGTGTAATGGGTTAATTGACCTATATTTAATTAATCTAGAGGAGTTAATCAATCCTGATACACTTAATCCATATTATGCACCCATGTGGACAAATATTTCATTGCAACAGTGGTGGATTTCTAGAGCTAGGAAGACTGTTTTATATGACCTTTCCAACATGTCACAATGGTGGCTACTGTACTTTTCATGAACACTGAATTGGTGGCACCAGGGGCAATAGCCACTTTGGTCAGCTGTTCCTCTATAGACTCATCATGCTCCCGTTTAAAAGCCCTACAAGTTCCCTTAGATGTTATTGTTTCCTAACTCTCTAGTTTTTTTGTTTTGTTTTGGGGGGAAGGGTGGGGAGTTCAAATTTGGACAACAATATGTTCATTGTTTCCTAAATCCCACATAGGGAAGCTGATTCATTTTGCATCTTCCCAGCACACATGTCCAAAGTGAACTTGAAACTATGTCATTAAGGCATTATAAATTGATGCACTATTCCTAGCATGAATATTAATTACTTTATCAGACAAAGAAACATATCAAGTCTTACAGCACAATCCTATGCATAGTTACCCTGAAATAAGTTCAATTATGTTCAAAACGAGGCAGGGGATGGGCAGATTGGGTCCCAGGAGGGGACGGGATTAGTGGCAACATCACCAGCCAATCATCAGGCAAGAACCCCTCTCTGGACAACTCCTTCTGCCCTATTTCAGCCAAAGAAAAAATATCAGAGCACCCAACCTTCATTCAATGATCATCAGTTCTTTAAGAGATGGGCAAGAGAGCCTGCTCCCACCTCCCGCCTCCTATTTGTTGCAAAAGCAAAACATTAACCATTCCCTGCCTCCTGGCTGGAACCTCCCTGCTGCTTGCTCGATCTGAAGGATGGCCCTGTGGGATTTTACACGCTGCGAAAACAGTAAGCAAGCACACCCAGACACAGACAGACTCGAGTCTGCATGCGTGGGGAAGAGTGCTGAGTCAAGGGACCCTTGACTCAAGTGTTTTGCTGAGTCTACCATGTGTGTGACTCGAGTGTACACAAGTCCGCAAAAGCATTTTCACAACTCGAACTCGAGTCACTTGACTTGAATTTCCGTCTCTGGCAACCACACTGCAGAGATAAAAAAGAATTACATAAGATAATAGTAAAATATAAGATGTGTAGCCCTTACTAATCAGCATACTAACACCTCTGTGTAACAAGCTGTAATGTGCTCTCTCTCTCTCTCTCTCTCTCTCCTTTCATCTTTTCGCTATGGTCCTGACTGTACACTGTTAAAGCCAAAGGGAACTTTGCCACTGACTTCAGCGGGCATAATCCACCCATCACGTCAGTGCTATTGTTTGAACTGATACACAGAACCAGTCTTTGCCTGTCACATTTCTTTGCCTCCCAGGTTTATGGAACTCATCCCAGTAGCACTTGAACACTTCAAGTTCAGTTATCAGCATGTCTTCTGTAAGACACAGTATTCACCTACTGCTACAAACTGAAGATTTAGATCTAGCACGCTTCGTGTCAGTAAGTTTTTCCCTTCCTCGTGTTTCATTTAGATGCCATCGCCCACCACTCAACTGGGAGGGAAGAAGATTCGGTGCATTTCGCATTGATTGACATTTTTAACCTACCCTCTGTAATGTTAAAAAAAAAAAAAAATCAGCCTCTCCTTAGCTTTTGTAGCAATTCAAGGAGAATGACAAAATAGTTTATGAGAAATCAGGCAATATTTTTTTAAAAAAATTTCCAGATGTTATAAATTAACTCCTTGAGATCTGACTGAAAGAATCAGAAAAGAGGAATTTTACGTTGGTTCAAAGCATGGCCTGCCCATCCTTGAGGCCACCTGATGTGAGTAGCATCCGTTGCAGATTGTGAGAGGTCTGAGGGCAGTCTTTCACTCCAAGTCTCCCTCAAACCTGCAGCCAACGTAAACCGCAAAGATCTGCTTCTTGTTTGCTTGAGGGAGATCATTCCCCTCCTCGCAAGCTGCTGCCAATTCCAGAAGTACGGTACTTCCTGCTTCATTTACTGGCGAAGTGGAAGGGCTTATGCTTTACGGCACGTTTGTGATACCCTAGGCCAGCGCAGCAGCCGCTTACATCAGTGTAAGAAAGTATAAGATTGTGCTGTGAGTCATTACATTGAAGGTTGACCTTAAGAATACCACTCCTAAACAAGCTTAATTCTGCTGCCTCACTTCTCCCTCCAGCCTTCACTCTGGTGGAAAGTCAAGTGGCTAAAATGCCAACCAACCAGACACTGGGTTTGAGAACAAGAGAGGAAAGCAGCTCTAATTCCTCCAAGCTCCGCCAAGGGTCTTTGGTAAGCTAGGAACTGGTAGCAGCAGAGACATGACCAGATGGGTCAGCAATGGATATCCTAGGGCTCTGCATAGAAACACTGAGATCACCCCACACCACCAAAACTAGAATTCATATGAGTGGAAGTAGGCATTTATTTGGAAATTTGAGCACAGTATAGTCAAACTCTGGACAGTACTGGATAGAGGAGGAAACAGAGTCAGATCCTAATCAATAGGTGAGAGAAACCAAGAATTCTTTTTATCACATAAAAAATTCCTCATAGAGGAAATATTGTCTAAAAGTCAGAGAGCTGACTTTCCCAGTTCAAAAGCCTTTTTTTCTGAAACAGGCAGAGCAATTTATCTCCTCCGAGGCAGATCCATCTCGGCTGTGGTGCCAACATGGGCACAAAGACAAAAGAGAAGCAGCTGGCCCCTCTTATTTATGGGCCGCAGGGACTACTTTGGCCTTGTCCCAGGCTAGAGTCCTGTTTCAGCACCACATACGCATCATTGCAGGGATGCCATAAAATTGCAGGAACACAGACCCACCCTGTCAGGCTCCCTCCTCCATCATTCCCATGATCTTCCTTTTACATGCTGCCATATGCAGGAGTGGCTGGAACAAAGGCAACTTGCAGCTGCCCTTACTGTTAGCACAAGACATCCTTGCTAACAGGGATTTGTGGGTCCACTGGGATGGATAAAAGGACCATGAGTGCCATAACTTGGTTAGGTCTATCAGGGAGATTTACAGCTCAAGCCAATGCATGTCTACCCAGAAGTAAATGCCATTATAGCCAATAAGGCTTATGTGTGTGTAGGCTGGCAGCTGTATAAGTCTTTCCCATCTTAGGAGCTGTCATGAGGAGGAATTGATCTGTGTTGGGGTGGTAGTAGTAGTAGTAGTAGTAGGAGGAGGAGGAGGAAGAGGAGGAGGAGGAGAAAGCAATAATCCAGTTCATCAACCAGAGTTACTAGTTACATTTTTAAAGTCTGAAAGCTCCTGAGGACCCACCAAAGTATCACCAGTTGTGCTACATATTATTCACACATAAACCCATTGAATCACTTGTCTTACAGAAACTTTTCTGGCTTCTCCTGTTTTCCTGACACTTATGAGATATTTCTCTATAGGAGGAACTCTGAAAACTGCTTTGAGAATAATTTTTTCCTGACATTTCAGTATCAACCCCAACTGGATCTAAGGTCAGTTGAGCACCCACCAACAATATTGCTATCTGTGTTACACTTTATTAAGATCTCAGCATCTGGAACACCTTCACAGAGAATGCAAAATTACAAAGTGTCTTGTGGCACCTTAAAAACACACACATGTAATCAAATTTCCTGAGAGAAAGAACATTTTGTTCCTAAGAGGAGCTTCAAACATCAGGAAAAAGCAATTAAACTGACCTTCTACATTACAGCTTCAGAGTCTTTACAGTTCTCTGACCTTTTGCCCTTCTCCTCCATCCCAACCAGAACAGGGATTCTGGCATGCCTCAGAAGGGCAGCTGCTAAGGGATCAGTGCCCTCAGAAGGACCCTCTGCCATTCATTGAGATCAAATCTGTGCCCAGAAACTTCATGTGGAGGAGGTGGAGAAGTTCTCTTGAGGGCCATCCAGATAGGCTTGGACGCATGGTGAGCAATTTGAAGAGGGTTCCCTGAAACTTGGAGCTATAACAGCTAGTCCTTGGTTCTTGGGCCTTAATAACAGGTATATGTTACCATACACAAGAATAAAATCCCAGAAGCAAAATGCTCCCCTTCCCCCACAAAAAAAGTATTTACTTGGTTTGTAAAGTATTTCTTTGGGATCTTATAGCATACAGTGAGATTGCTAGTTTCCCAAAAGGACTTCATAAAATCAGAAGGGACAGCAGGCTGTGAGTAAGGAAAGGTAGGATGGGGGCAAACACAGGTAAGGTGCCTTTGTATCCACGGGGGATCCGTTTCCAAGACCCCCTGCAAATACTGAAAATCGTGGATATTCACAATTTTTGGCCCACTTTGGCTCTGAACCTGACCTCAGCTATGTTCTTTGTATTCTTTGTGACAAAATAAAGAAGAATGAATTAGAGTAGCCCCAGACAAAACTGCAGGAAAAAAGCTCCCTTTAAAGTTAAAGAAAAGAAGGTTATGGGTGATAAGCATGACATTTCTGCACTGAAGAGTCATCCTTAATTACTAGCCTTTCAAACAAATTGAAGGCAGGAAAACTGGGGACACTGACTTCTTGAGAAAAATTTCATTCTGTTAACTGCTGAGCCTCCAAGAAGACAACACTTGCACTGATCCTGGCCAAATATCAAAATGGGTGATTACATACTTATAACTCCTGCAACATTTTCAAGCATGGGGGAGGCCCACCATCTCCACCTGCCTTTAAAGAAAAGGCTGCATGGTTCTATCCCACTCTCACCACACAGCATCCCAGACAAAGTGCTTTAATGGTAGGTGAAGAAATGCCAGCATGTAGCCGGATTAGATGACTAGAATATTCAGATGATACGAGAGTTCAAATTTGCTGCTATCAAGATGACATTTAAGCACCTGGATGAGAATCTCATTCACATGTGTTAATTAGCTGAAAATTATTTGTCAGATTTCAGATGACTTGAGCTTTGTGCGTATTCAAATTTAATATTTCATTTGTTCATTCTTTCAGTATGTGCGTAATAGACAAAATACGGCTTGTGGAAGCGTTGGTGGTACTGGATGACAGGCACAGTAAAACATTAATTTGTTTATCTCTCCCAGGAAACATTCATATATTCCTTGCAGAGACAAGAACAGAGAACAAACAGAGACTCCAAAAATGTCACAACTTTGGTGGGTAGAGGAGCTAAACCATATTCAGTGTTTGTAGGTTGCTGCTTGTTTGTGGTTTACTTAGGACTGGGGATGCATTAGGAATTCTCATCTAAAGTTTTTCCCAAGTTTGGAATTCCAAATTACCTTGTCCTCTTCTCGAAGTGGAAATCATACATTAGGAATTCTCTATTGTTTCGTTATTTATTTCCAAATTTTGTACAGAGCTCTGTTCATGCACAAGTTGTGGCATCTTTCCATAGCATGAATTCATGTACATCTTCCCTCCTACTTTATCAATGCACATAAATTGACAATGACAAAACACTGCATCTAATACCAAATACCACACACACACACACACACACACACACACACACACACAAACAAATCCCAGTGCAATCATATGCATGGCTGTAAGAACATAAGAACATAAGAACATAAGAACAGCCCCACTGGATCAGGCCATAGGCCCATCTAGTCCAGCTTCCTGTATCTCACAGCGGCCCACCAAATGCCCCAGGGAGCACACCAGATAACAAGAGACCTCATCCTGGTGCTCTCCCCTACATCTGGCATTCTGACTTAACCCATTCCTAAAATCAGGAGGTTGCGCATACACATCATGGCTTGTACCCCATAATGGATTTTTCCTCCAGAAACTCGTCCAATCCCCTTTTAAAGGCGTCTAGGCTAGACGCCAGCACCACATCCTGTGGCAAGGAGTTTCACAGACCGACCACGCGCTGAGTAAAGAAATATTTTCTTTTGTCTGTCCTAACCCGCCCAACACTCAATTTTAGTGGATGTCCCCTGGTTCTGGTATTATGTGAGAGTGTAAAGAGCATCTCTCTATCCACTCTGTCCATCCCCTGCATAATTTTGTATGTCTCAATCATGTCCCCCCTCAAGCGTCTCTTTTCTAGGCTGAAGAGGCCCAAACGCCGTAGCCTTTCCTCATAAGGAAGGTGCCCCAGCCCCGTAATCATCTTAGTCGCTCTCTTTTGCACCTTTTCCATTTCCACTATGTCCATTTCCACTATGTCTTTTATCAGACTGCATTTGTGTGCATGCAACACGCACCAGTAGTGGAGGGCAAAGGTACAAATAGAGTTGGCTGAACATTTTAGCAAACCGAACATTTTCCAATTCTGTAATTAATGTTAGAAATTGTTCTAGCTAAACTGGAGTTCAAGCAGAGTAGAATAAAGGGCAGTGCAAACCCATGAAATAATAAAAGAAACAGAATGGGAGAGATGTTCTTATCCTCCCCTATGTTGGTTCAGTTTTTCATCCTTGGACGTTGTGCAAGCCCCCTAAGTAACAGTATACAAGTGATGGAGCAGCTCACAGGTTTGAGCAGGGACAAATCCAGTGATTGCTACCATGGATTTTTGAGTCTCAGATATCATAAAATGTTGCGTGGATGAAATCTGTGAAGCAATGGCTCGCCCATCACATTACATCTGGGAATGATGATGCAGCCAACTCTGTGTAGTAGAGACAAAGGGGTTCAACTCATCTCTAAAGTAACATACAATTTGGGTCTTGGTTTTGGTGAAGCAAGGAAGAATAGCTTGTTAAACTTGGTCAAAATATTTATGGCACAATCTTAAGCTTGAGGGATGCCAGTGCAGCATGCAGCAACTATTGCACAGCCCTAGGATGTCACAAAAGCGCCATAAAAAGCACTTCATGACACCTGGAGAGTAAGCGCTGCTGGTGAGAAGGCCTACGCTGTCCTGACAGCACTTGATCCAGATGGCACACTAATGGAGCAGGTAAGCACCCACTGGGCAGCACAGGGCCTGGGGACAGCAGGGATAATAATATAATATATATAATATACAGTATTTATATACCGCCTTTCTTGGTCTTTATTCAAGACTTTATTCTTGAATGGGATGGGATATAACAGGGTAAAGGGAAGGCGGAGATGGGGTGGATCAGGCCCAGGATGGGGTCGGATCAGTTGCACTGGTGCATGCCATTCCCCCTCCTGGGCCTGAAAGCCTGCCATGGGGCTTCCTGCACTTGAGCCAACCATTTGGCAGGCACAGATGCAAGTATTGAGAAAATGTCCCCTTACCTCAAGGAGACCTCAAGCCTGCTCCTTCCCTGTTCTGGATACAGTGTGGGCGGAGTGGCCCGAATGCACTGCACTGGTTAGGACTGGGTCGCCCGGCTACAGTCCTATAAAAATGTTTTTGGGAGTAAGCCACATTGAACAGTAGATATGCGTAGATACGTGTACGATTGTGGTAGATACGTAAGATTGTGTAAGATTGAGTAGATATGCATAAGATTGTGGTTCCAAAATGGTCCTAATAGAGGTGAGCCCGAGAATTGTGTCCCCAAGTATTTTGTCAAAATGTTTTATTTTAAAAATTCTGCATAAGTTGCTAAAATTTTGACGGGGTCCCTCGAACTTAACAAAACACTCAGGCAAAAAAATCAGAGATAGACAAGAGGAGGAGGGTGAAATTGATGTAATTTCTGCATCCAGTTCCAACAGTACTTCTGAAATTTTGGCAGGTTTTACTTCAATTACATGGTAATTTTTACCCAGCTCAGTCTAGTTTTAAATGCGACGCAATACAAGCACACGTGGATATATTGTGGTCTTTCTCTTCTCTCAGGCTACAAAAAAAAAAAAATTAAATGCAACTTGGGCTTGGAAAATGGAGGCTTGTTTTATCCTCTGAATGTTCTAATGTTCCAAAATGCCTTAAATCACAATGGAAAATTTAAATATTGAAATCTCTCACGATGTTTTAAAAACATCTCCTTGAATGGAAAAGGGTATTTTTATACCTTGCCTACGGCGCATCATGTAGCAGTTTTGCACCAACTTCCAGGAAGTTAAACTTGTTTAAGTAACTGATCTTCCTGCACTTACCCAATTCCCAGGAGATCATTTAGCATCCACACTTCTGCTCATTGTACCAGAGGCTTTTGCAGGAACAGGAGTTCAGTGACCAATTAAGAGCAACCCTCTCACACTTGAACAATCCAGAGACTCTAAGCCATAGAGCAAAGAAGATGAAAATGACTGGGAAAATAAATTTATATCTGAGGCCCCAATCTTATTAGGTTCTTACACTTTCAGAACTCACATTCCGGTGGTGCAAGGTTCTTTACAGTGGTGTGAAAGCTGGGCCACTATAGTACCCTTCTGGGCTACTGCCACTAATGGTGAGAGGAGTGACTTGTGCAACAACAACTTTGGGAGGCTCTGCAGTTGAAGGTAATTTGGCAGCGGGGACAGGCCAGGAGTGGGGAGAAGTAAGACAGTCAATTCCAGTTTGCAAGCAATGCCTTCTTTGCAAACCCTCGTACGTGTTTTCAGAGCTAAATTCAGTTTCATGAAAAACAAATTTTTTTTAGTCTTTTTTTGTGATGTTGACATGATCTCATCACAAGAGCATGGGCTACTCAGTTTTTATAGTTTGGTTAATTTCATTCATTCATGAATTACAGACATTTAGGGCCATGTTGTTTGATAGATATCAAAGGGAACTTCATTTCTAAGGCTTGCAAATCCAAGGGGGAACCTTTAGAAAACTGGGACCGTTTACAACAGAAAAATCCACTGGCTGTGAACATCACTGGGACTACACTGTTCAGCTCTAGCAAAAACTCCACAGAGAAAAAGCTCTAGAAAGAATTCTATTAACCATCCATCTGGCAGGGGAGCAAGGAGCCAGACCTATTGTATTATTAGGAAAAGAGCCTGGAAGATTCTGATTTTTTCTTCCCTGTAAAGATTTGCTCATAACCTCTGTGCTGCTCTGTGAAGAATGGCAGCAGAAGATTTGATTCACTTTTTTAAGAAGTCTGGTGGATTTATGAGGATACCAGCCAGGAAATTTTTAAAAACTAAAGCCTCCAAGTCAATTGCAGATTGGAATCTTTGCCATCTGAACATCCGCTGCCTGTCACGTTGTCATTCATTGGTCACAGATGATTAAAGTACCACATGGCAGAAGTGTAAGGGTGAAGCCCTCAAAGTGATTCAATTACCAATTATTATGGGTGGGGTTTTTTCATAATGAAGTCTGGAGCCAGTTTCTATTGGAAGACATTCATTCCCCCACTTTTTCTTTTCATTAATTCCTTCTCATTTCTCTTTAGAAATTGGCTCTATCATAAGATTGCTACATTACCCGCCCAATCCTATTGGGCTTTGATGCTGGCAGAACTAACATTCCACCAGCATGGCAGTCACAAAAGGTGCTCCAGCAGCACCCATAGGAGCATGCTGCCATAACACCAGCAGGAGGATGAGAAGGGAGTGGGGTGGACAGAATGAGTTGGTGATGGGGATGGCTGAACGAGGGTGGGGAGGCAGCAAGAGGGGGTAGGTCTGTTAACAATGAAGCACACCGAATCCTATCCACCTTTTTCAAATCTCTCCACCCCTTTTTCCCCCTCAGTCTTGCAGCAACTAAAGAAGTGGTGCATGTCTGAAGAGACCCTTATCCCTTTCCCCTCCAAAGCCTCCTGATCCCCCTGCTGGATACAATGTGTACTTTTTTTTGTAAGGCTGCATTGGCTGGGGTGGGGGGGGGGACATGCAAATCATTGGTATAAAATGAATCATCACATTCTTGCAAGAAAGTAAATCCCTTCTTTCCAGTCTAGTTCCTTGTGGCAAATCATACTGACAAAGTGGAGACACTGACCCTTGTTACACTCAAGGATTGATCGTGTGCATGTACTGAACAATTGTGCATTAGCAAGCCTCCTGTCAGAAAATGAACAAAGCTCTGGCTATCACATTTTTTATCTCTCAAAAATGCTTTGCAAGTGTTTGCTAAGAGGGATGTTTTGCTTTATGCTTCCATCATCAACCATGTCTTTGACTGGAGATAAACCACTGCAATCTCATTCAACAGGTGCAATGGATGTTGTCCAAGTTTGAGGCTGAGAGAAATTTAATAATTCAGAAGAACTTACTGTTGCTGCAATAACATGAATTTGAATCCCTCATGCACTGTATATTGTTTTTTTTAATATATGTGACAATGTATGAATATCAAACCTGCCCAAAACCCATTTGTATCACAGTCATCTAAAGAAGGCCTCTAAGCTTTCTGAAACCTGTCAAGGGACAAGAGAGCCCAAACAAACATTAAGTCTTAGCCAGGGAGCTTCTAAGCATCTTTTTGTGCATTTTGTGATCATGAGAGATTCATCCTTTGGGAACCACTGATAAAACTCATATTGTGTGACTCTCTCTCTCTCTTTTAAAGACATAGCTTTGGCTATTTTGAAGTTGTTAAATACGATGCATCTTAAAAATCCCCTTCGCTATCCATAGTGCTAGTCTTTACTGTAGCATGTTCCTCTAGTAATATCCACGCATAAAGCAGAAAATTTATAGATTAGATAAAAAATGAAAACCCAAAACATCCCCATGTAATACCATTCCCTTACAAATAGACAGTGAAGCACTACATATAACGCCTTTATTTCCACGTTCTATGCCCTGAAGCACTGAATTATATCAGTTTGGTGCAGATCAGCCCATATGCAAACATGTTCTCATACTTTATCCCTAGATTTTTATCTCTAGAGCAAGAGGGTCAGTGGGAACTCTCTTCACTGAACAAAAACTACTCCAAACAAGAAATACTGCGCTGCCATTTTTAGATTGCTTGTTCTTGCCCACATCAAAGCTATCCCATAACCCTGCTTGTTCAGTGGCAGTGAGATGACATGGCTGCTTGCGTGGATGGTATTATTCATCTGTTAGGAACAAACAACATGTTATTTGTGATCAGATCTCCCAAGGACTTTTTCTTTCTTAAACTCGACATGAGGGTAGGGGTAGAATTGGTTCAAGGTTTCAGTGTTGCCTGATATTATGCTTTTTGTACATGTTTATGTGCTGCTGGGTGTGGGCCAGGGGAGCATGACTCATGTCAGTCTTATGGCATTTTGAACTGGAGGCAAGCCAGATGCAGAGAAGTGGCAGCGAGATGCGAGTATCTTGTGGTCTTGTGTGCTCCTTGAGGTGTCTGGTGGGCTGCTGTGAGAAAGAGGAAGCTGGAGTAGATGGGCCCTGGGCCTGATCCAGCAGGGTGCTTCTTATGTTCTGATGCTCTTAAGTCTTGCCTTCCATTTGCATTTTGGAAAAAAAAAAATTATATGCCCCCCCCCCCCCCCCACATACACACACACTTCATAGCATTGATCCAAACGAATTGCTTTTCAGGAAAGAAAAATCTGCTCACAGATCTACTATGTAACATGTAGTTTGGACCTTATACTGGGAAAAAATATGTCTATATTTGACTTCCATTCTGTTTCTCAGTGAGGGGCGCAGTGCAAAGTTTTGCTTTTAATGTAACTACCTCCTGTGGAACTTTGGTTATTTTTATGAAACTATGTAATACCTGTAGCCATGTAATTACATGAAAATTTTGACCTCCACTCAAAACAAAGTGCAGAGGGAAAAATACATTTAAATATAACTCAGGAACACATTAAAGATGTAAAAAAGCAGAAGGCTAAGTGAAGAAAATGATCACAAAGTGCATTTTCCTTTTAAACAGTATTATCACATTTTAAATTTACTCCTTTCAAATTGGGAATTGAATCCATCAGTTCTGGGCATTCAGCTTGGAAATGCTGGTGTTTAAAAAAAAATACATGGGGGGGATTAATGAGAAAAATAGATCAAAATCAAACACTCCTTTAAAAAGACAAATGGCTCAATCCTAACCACTGACTGCACCAGTTGTAAAGCACTTTGTGATGGTGCACCTTCAGGCAGCATTGGCAGGAAGGTCTCAGCCTTCTCGCTTGCACCAGCCAATAGAGCTATGTCTGCCGGAGCAAGTAAGTTCTATGCAGGGGGAGCATCAGGGTAGAGAAGCGTGGGGAGTAACAACGAGGGAGGGCAGCAATGGAGGAGGGCAGATTGGGCCTTGGAGGGGACAGGATTGGTGGTGCCGGCATGCGCTGTATCCTATCCCCCTTTCTGGGCCTGATCTGCCAACACGGATCAACTTGCACTTGCATCAGTGATATTGCTGGCACAGGTCTGAGTGGACCTATAGCTGCAGCTAGGTCTTCCCCCAGGGCAAGGGACAAATGTCTGCTTACTCCCCAGAAGACCTCCAGCCTACTAAATTCCCCTGTGGGATGCAGCAGAAGCCACACTACCACTGCTGCCTTGGTGCAGGGGGAACTTAGATAGGATCGGGCTGAAAATAAACCCTTGAAATGTGCCCAGTAGCATCTCCATTTCTCTGGGAGAAAGACCATAATTTTTATGTGGAAGGAGGACGAGTTCAAACATCCAGCAGTATTCTTGTGAACCCAGTTGGGCTCTATAGCACAGGACATCTTGCGTGGACAGCACAAGTTGAGTATGAAGACTGTATGGCCCACTATGAGCTTCCAGTATGCAGCAAAGATGTACAGTTGAGTACAGTTGGGTAAAAACTCACTGTGTACAGACATGAAGGCAGATATGCCTTCAATGCCAATCTCCCTCTCTTAAGGCCACTATAAGCAGCAGCTTATACAGTCAGTTCTCTTCATATGTGAATTCACTATCTCTGAATCTGCTTAACTGCAAGGGGCAGAATTGCTACCTACCTCTTGTTATCTGTGACTCTGTTCTCATTATCCACTGATACTAAGCAGGTGCACTTGGGGCTCAGCGCAGCTACAAGCAGGCAGGCTGGTGCAAGAGAGGTTGCAGGAGGAGAAGAGAGAGCAGTGACCTCCTCACAGGCAGAAGGTTGCCCTGGTGCTGTATGGAGGGAGAGGGAGAGAAGCCTATACAGTATGTGGCCAATGGGGAGAGGGTTTGTGGTAGTTGCATCCAGCCAAATGTACTCATTTTTTAGAAAGTTGTCTGGATTCAGTCAATTTCCCACATCCAAGGGATGTTGGTATTGGTCTGTGGAGAATTGACAGACACATTTGTGTCCACCTTTCCCCACCACCTTGGACTCTATCTCAGGGACTCCAGCTGAAACTTCACAACCCTGGCAATGATGAGAGGCTGATGATGAGAGGTCTCTGGAAGGCTATCTGAAGGCTGCTCTGGGACTGGGGCAAGCAAGAGACAGGTAGAGGAGGAAGAAGCAGGGCCTCCAAGAAGAATTCTATCAGGGGGTACAAAGTTTCTTTTGGGCCCCTTTCCAAAGAGGGAGGGGGTGAAACAGAGTGCGGGGGCAATAGGGATCAGCACCACTTCTGCACCAGCTTTAGCTCCGCAGCTGTGTCCCTGAGCTCCCATCCACTCCTTCATTGTAAGCAGATCCACAAGTCAAAGAGCTCCTGGAGCAGGCCGGCTTCCTCCCAAATGTGACACTGTTAAGGAATGTATGCATTCCGGGGCCTGGTGTGTGTGGCTTTTGGCAGTAGTTGCTGCCATGTGCATTCCGTGTACCTGGGCCCGGGTACAAATTAGCCCCTTTACCCCCCTCTCCTAGGCCCTGGGAGGAAGGGTGAAGCAACCCCTTCCCCATTGCTGAATTCTGAGGCCTCCTTGTTGGGCCAGCAAACTTCAATGAGTTGAAGGATATCCAGCATGGAGGAGGAAGCATCAGGTGTTGGAGATGCTAATGAGCCCTCACTATCACCCAGCCAAATAGACTTCAAAGGAGTATTCAGATTCATAGAACGTATGGTGAAGAGGGTCCCCTGGAACCTAACCCCATTTTCCCCATAGGCTCAATGATTCAGTATCTCCTAATTCAGTATCCACTAAGTTTTCCAGGAGCCTAACCCTAGTGGATAATGAGAACTTACTGTATATTCTTCTTATGAACAAGCAGTTTACTTACATTATTTCACAACCCACAATGAGCTCCCTGCTCTATGTGCTTCTTTAGGCATTCACAGGATTAGGCCTTTTGTCCTATTAAGTTGAAGGGGGTTTAATGTCAGGTACGTGTGCACAGTTATATAGCCTACATGCAGCAGTGTGTAGTTGCAGGCTGAAGCCTCCTTGTGGCTTGCAACTGCACAGGGCTGCAATTTGGATTGGGACTGCAGTATAAAGGTGGAAGGAATTTATTGTTTTGCTTCTGCACTATTATTCCTGCTGTAAAAGAATTTCACTGCATTTAAGATTTTCCTGCTACCTCTTTGAAAAGATGTTTTAATCCTAAAAATCTCATGATAACGAACAGCGCACTTAGGGTTAAATCACCTCTTTGGAGAGGTAATTTCCAGCAATAAAACAGAGCAAAGATAAAAACTTTAAAATGCTGTATCCTCATGCTGTGATTCCAATCCAAATTGCAGACCTGCAGGGTTGACCACATGAGCAGAATTAAATGGCAACTAGACACTCACACATCACGTGTAGTTTGGCCATAAGGAGGATGCAGTTCTTAACTGATGATCTTTCTTAGCCAGTGATTTTCAGTCTTGGCTCTCGAGGGACTGATACAGATATTTTTTTAAAGGAAATTGTAGTTCTCTAGCAGCCATGTGACATGCTATTTTAAGTGTGTCATTGCTGATATGCCCTTTTGACATTCCTATTTTTAATCTCAGTGACTTTAAATTAGAGTTTAATCAGCTAATCTTTAGAACTGTCGTGCAGTAGATTTGCCTAGATGAGTTAAATAAACTGGAATCTCTCTCCTTTTCTTAAAAAAAAAACTCAGATTAATAAAGAGAATCTTGGGATTGCTGACTTGCTTATTCCAAGGATGCTACAATTTAAACAGATTTTGCTTATTGCAAATGAGGTACAATATAGGCAGATGTCACCTATGACCTTTAGGAAATACTAGCCCACTCTTTGCTGGTGTAATGAGAAACTATTATTGCAAGGATAAAGAAAATATTTCTTTGCCCAGCAAGTAATTAGTCTGTGGAATTCCTTGCCAAAGGAAGTGGTGATGGCATCTTGCCTAGCTGTCTTTAAGAGGGGATTGGACAAATTTCTGGAGGAAAAGTCCATAGTGGGTTACAAGTCATGATAGGTATGTGCAAGCTCTGAATTTAGAAGTAGGCTACCTCAGAATGCCAGATAGAGGGGAGGGCACCAGGATGCAGGTTGTGTCTTGTGTACTCCCTGAAGCATTTGGTGGGCCACTGTGAGATACAGGAAGCTGGACTAGATGGGGCTTTGGCCTGATCCAGCGGGGCTCTTATGTTATTAATTTGGGGAGGTTACTACACCTTATTGTCATAGCCAGTAATCTGTACTCCCTACAATCTAGCAACTAAAGTCTCTCCACTACATTCAAGGTTTAAAGCACCTCTGTTCATAAGCTGCCCACGAGACAATGCCATAGGCCAGGGGTGTCAAACTCATTTCATACAGTGGGCCAAATAGCATTCAAGATGCTTGCTGAGGGCTGGAAATGATGTCATTAAGCAGGAAGTAATGTCATTAAGTAGGTCTTGACCAAAAATAAGCATTTTTTTCTCACTTTTCTCATTAGCTGCAAATGACAGAAGATAATATATGGGAGAGCCCAGTTATCACAAGGGCTGTCGTTTCAGTAGTGACACCTCAGCACAGCTCAGCAGCAGATGGTGGAGAGCCCAAGGGCTGGATAAAGAGCCTCTGTGGGCCACATCTGGCTCAGGGGCCTTATGTTTGATATCCCTGCCATAGGTAATATCTTAATTTTTGATAAATTTGAACATGGACAATAGTGCAACATGATCTTACCTTTTGCTTCCATTTTCTTGCATTTTTTCCCTTGTTAGAATTTAGTAGTGCAGCCTACACATGTCTACTCAGAAGTAAACCCCACTGAGTGTAACAGGACTTATTCCATATAAGGTTGCTGCCTAGGGTATTTATCGTAAATGGATCTTAATCATGAAATAGCCCTATCTACTTCATAATGATTCTAACTAGACATATTAATTAAACATATGTTATCGCTCAAACAAACAAACACAAATCTGCAAGGAGAATTCTGAGAAACCATTTCTCTAATGAAGACAGGCTTTTAAACAATTACATTTTAACACAATGAACTCTCACACAGAGTGAGTATGTGTCTGTGTGTGTGTGTACACATTTAGGAAGACAAAGTAATGCAGTCTCCGTGTGTTTATTGTGTTCTTCTGAAGAAATTTTGTTCCAAAGCATTCATACATTATGATCCCTCAGCTTTTTTTTTTTTTTTAAAGGGGAGTGCATCAGAGTGCAATACTTAAAAGGAAATACAGTAAAATCTTTTAAGAGCTCTCTGTTATGACAGGAAAAATACAATTTTTTAAAAAGAAGAATTGTAATTTCTCTGCATACACATCAGCTGAAGTAGCGTCTCACTCCTGTTTATCACAAGCGAAGGAAATCAATGTGGTGATTCCATTAACAACACTTTAGCCCTGTTCAGGAACTATCTCCACCAACCCCAGCCCAACAGGCACAGTGAACACATTGAGAGAGAACAGGAGCGCTAGTCATGTCTCCTGTTGCCAGTATGCCCACTGACCATATCCCTGAGATCTGAGTCGCAAGGAGCAACCTTCCGTTCACTGCTGCCTTTTTCGTGAAAAACACTAAACGTGCAGATCCTTGGGGGCGTGGCCAGCAGATGCATCAGCAGTGGGGTGTGTGTGTGACCTGTGTGTGATTCATGATAAGAATCTTGGGATAAGAACTCCCACTAACTAGGCAAAGAGGAACACTTTTCAGTCGTAGCTATCATTTTCACAGTGGGTGAAGCAACTGTTCCTATTCAACCCAGCATAGCATCCCTTCTGTTGTTTGTGTATCTCTTCTGCTTTTATTATATCGTGAGCTCTTTGGGGACATAGACCCATTTTTGCAATCCATTTGCTGGACAGACCCCTTTGAGAACTTTTTTTTTATTTTTGTGAAAAAGAGCATATAAATTCAAAATAACTGCCAAATTGGATAAGACCAAAGATTCACCATATCTACTATTCTGTTGCCATTCCAACAGTAGCTAGCCAAATTCCCCTAAGAAGTCCACGAAGGCAAAGTCCTCTTGTTTGTTCCCAGTACCACATATTCCAACGTATACTGCCTTTGCTTGTGGAGTTTCTATTGAGATATTTATTATTATTATTATTATTATTATTATTATTATTATTATTATTATTATTATTAACAGTATTTATATACCGCTTTTCAACTAAAAGTTCACAAAGTGGTTTACAGAGAAAAATCAAATAACTAATGGCTCCCTGTTCCAAAAGGGCTCACAATCTAAAAAGATGCAAAAAGAACACCAGCAAGAAGCCACTAGAAAAGACACTGCTGGGGTGAGGTGGGCCAGTTACTCTCCCCCTGCTAAAAAGAGGAGCACCCACTGAAAAAGTGCCTCTTACCCAATTAGCAGGGGTAAATAACAGAGATATCATGGCTAATAACTATTGATTGGCCAGTCCTCCATGAACTTGTCTTGAAATAAAAGCTGTTTTAGGAGACAAGGTATTTTCGGTCAAAAGAATTGCGTTGCATTTGACTTGTATGTAAGATTTCCACTTTCTATTGAGGAACCCGTCTCAGGTTGATAAGCATTCAAGCAAGCTGCTGCTTTAGTCTTAAGGAGAAATCTTTTCAAGTCATTCATTTAATAGAATTAAATCACTTTATTTCTACTAAATTTATTGAGATAAAAATGGGGCTTGATTAAGAGCACAATCCAAACCAGGCACTCGACTGGCGCAAGTCTCTTCAACAGCCTGCCAGGATCACAAACATGTCGAAAAGCACGTTTGTGCCTCCTTATGAGTCAGCTGAGCCAGCGCAAGGATGTGTGCCTGCCTGTGGAGGCTGCATCTAGTCTCCGTTGCACCGAAACCAGGTAAGTTTGCATCGGCCAAACTCAGCCAGCTCGGGGGTCTGGGGGTGTGGAGAGGGTGGGGAGGAGGCAGGGAGGAGGTTTTTGCAGCAGGTGAGGGCAGGTGGCAGACAGGCAGTGGGAAAATAGGAGGTGGGGCCAGGACCCGGCAATTATGCTGGATCCTAACCCCATTCCCAGGCAGCATGGAGCGGCTTCAGGCTGCTCAGTTATGCTCGAATCTGTGCCACATCTTTAGGTGGTGCAGATCCAAGTAGACCCATTGGAGCTGCAGCGGCTCTCCTCGGGGTAAGGAGAAGCTGTTTCCCCTTGACCGGGCCAAGATGTTTGCAGCGTGAAACATGCACAGGATACAGCGTAGGCCAGTCGGCCTGCCTGTTTCAGTGCAAGTTAGGATTTTGCTGTAAGATAATCTTCATTTCCATTTAAGTGTGTGGTTTTCAAACTCTTGGGGAGTTTGAAAGTTGTAGTAAGTTTTTGCAGGGGAGGCAGTGGGGGTGGGGGGAAGGCAGTGGCGCAATCCCCAGGATCGCACCAGTCAGGGGGGCTGCAGGGGCTTGGGTACACTTACCAGAGCCTCCTGCAGCCTCCCGGGGGTGTGGGGAGCCCTACATGGCTGTCCGCAGGGCTCCCCGAAGCTTCAAAAGTGAAAGTGGAGTGATTGCGCTCCACTTCCGGTTTAGCGGAAGCAGAGTGTGATCGCTCCACTTTCACTTGTGAAGCTTCGAGGAACCCTGCAAACAGCCGTGCAGGGCTCCCCGCGCCCCCGGGAGGCTACAGGAGGCTCTGGTAAGTGTACCCAAGCCCCTGCAGCCCCCCGAGCCTCCTTCCTGCCTCCTGGCTACCATCCCGTCCCTTAAGGGGAAACAGGCCAGGGCCCACAGGCTGGGGCATTGTGATGCCCCAGTCTGAAAAGCCCTGATTTAAGTTGACGGTGGCCATCTCCAAGCTTGTGGTTGCAATTAGATGAGAGCTTCAGCAAAACAGAGATTTTGTGTGATATGTTATGGTATCATTCCTCTGTTCTTGTTCTTACAGTACCATACAATACTGAAGGATCACATATATTCTTCTCAACCCTTCTTCATTTCAGCCTAGATTATCCTTCCAAGCTCAATGCTGAACAAGTATGAGAGATGCTTTGAATTGTGGCCTCCCAAGGGAAAACATACAGATATCATGGGCTCCAGAGACAGTATTTAGAGACGGCAAGTCTGCTAGGATTGGGCTGTCACTCTGCTTTCATTCCATCCCACCTTCTAAACCACCAACTTAAATAAAAACTTGTTTAACTGCATAAGTGAGGCTGCAGTTCTGCAAACAGTTATCAGGCAGTAACTCCCACTGAACGCAATAGAACTTCTGAATAGGGTTGCATAGGATAGCTCTGCACACCACATCCTCACTATTCAGGCGTGTACCGCAGTCCAAGCCTTCCCTTAAGGATTACCTGTACTCACTCTTTCCTTGGTCTGTGTAGGTGAAGGGAAAAATGTGTTCAGTAGAACTGTCCTGAAACAGTGATTGCAGAGCTCAGGATAAACCCCAAGATCTCATCTAGTCAGTGACACTGTTCTTGGTGGACTGTTTCATGATTGTTTTTCAGTCACTGCAATTGCTTGTATACAATCTCTACATACCATTTGCTAAGAAGCTTTAGAACCAACCAGGGCAGATATTTCCATCATGGCGGTAACTTAAACATGAAACAATCGTGCGAGAAAATTGAAAAAAGAATGTATCAATGACATGCCTGACTGCATCCCGCCTGTAATCCCACCAAACACAAAATAAATTTTGGAGGGGATTTCTGAGCTGCTGTTGCTGCTTTCTTGATATTCCTTGTGTTGGTCCTTTCCCTGATTCACTACTTATGCCCACACATATTCTCTTCCTAACAACATCTGTGCAAGCATCAGGAGATATGCAGCGTCTTCCTCTCAAGCTTAGCTGCTTTCCCTGAGCAGATAAAGAACAGAATGAGGTAGAGCTCTACGTTTATTGTTTTACTTTATTGTAAAATATTTCTATCTTTCCTTTCTTTGACAAATCAAGGAGGCTCACAACCAGAGCAAGATACAAGGAAACACAATGAAAAGTCATGCAGACAAAAATAATCACACCAAAGTGACAAAGAACACCAATCACCAGCAACTGAGAAATACAATAAATGATAGCAGAAGACCAACACAAAAAGTGTGTCTTGAGCCTTCTCCAAGACCATGAGAGGGAAGGGGGTAAAAGGTCTATAAAGCAGAGGCTACAGCAGAGGGGACCTTCTCGTGTGTCACCCAAGCCATGTCTGCTGCAGATGGCAGCAGAACATGCAAGACAACCACCTCCCAGAAGACCTCAGAGTATTGGTAGCCTCACATGGCAGCTACATTGCCTACAGCCCAAACTCCTCAGTTCCTCCCCTGTAATGGTGCTGACTTCCATAAAGCAGTCAGCACCTGTCCAAAAGGCGCTCTGACAGTGTGCTACATAGTGCACTGCTGGGAGTACCACTGGGAAGGCCTATGCTTTCCCACAGATGCCAGAGGATCTCCCACCAATCACTGATGAGGGTAAGTCAGTGGGAGAGGTGGGAAAGGCAGCAGAATGGCAGAACAGAGTGGGGAGGGTAAGGCCTCTCCAGCCTAGAAGCTGCAAGCTGACTGACCCTCTCATGATTGAGACATACAAAATTATGCAGGGGATGGACAGAGTGGATAGAGAGATGCTCTTTACACTCTCACATAACACCAGAACCAGGGGACATCCACTAAAATTGAGTGTTGGGAGGGTTAGAACAGACAAAATAAAATATTTCTTTACTCAGCATGTAGTTGGTCTGTGGAACTCTTTGCCACAGGATGTGGTGATGGCGTCTGGCCTGGACGCCTTTAAAAGGGGATTGGACAAGTTTCTGGAGGAAAAATCCATTACGGGGTACAAGCCATGATGTGTATGCGCAACCTCCTGATTTTAGAAATGTGTTATGTCAGAATGCCAGATGCAAGGGAGGGCACCAGAATTAGGTCTCTTGTTATCTGGTGTGCTCCCTGGGGCATTTGGTGGGCCACTGTGAGATACAGGAAGCTGGACTAGATGGGCCTATGGCCTGATCCAGTGGGGCTGTTCTTATGTTCCTATGAGCGGGCAAAATGGGGCAGGGCTGGGTGAACTGAGCCTGGGAAGGGATGGGATTTAAATCCCCTTACATCACTGAAGCCTCCTAATATGCCCCCCCCCCCAGCGCTGGACAGCACACCTGTTTTTGGTGCAGAGAGATAATGTGGCCCTCCTGCCAAAAAGTTTGGACACCCCTGATCTAGAGCATGGAAAACCATTTCAGCTCTTTTCTGTTATAGGCACCTGACTTCAGCTTGCAATTCTTTATGATGAAGATGATGATGATAGCACAATCATGTTGCTTTACATAAATAGACAAATGTAAGGTTCCTACCCTAAGGTGCTGTATCCCAGTCTAATAAGACGAGGCTATCAGAATCAGATTATTCCTAAACCCTCTTGGGCCACCAGTGTACAGCTATGTGTACCACAGTGTACCACTATGCCAGTAGGGGAAAAAAAAGATGGGTCTTGGTTGCACCAGCAGGAAGCCACCATCAGTGTAATGTGTTCACCATTGGTTAAAGCATTGAGAACCAGTGCTATATAATAGCTGGACAGTTGACCTGGTATTAATCAGGGATATTCAAGTTAAAATCTCTACTCAGCCATAAGGTTTACTGGGAGCCCAATCCTATCCTCCTCCCCCCCCCCCCACACACACACAGGTGCAGCTGGGGAAAAAAGAATTAATTTACATTTCAAATTCGAATAAGTTTACATAAATTTATACAAATGAATATATTAGAGATGGAACTTATATGAATGAATGAAGGTCTAGCAATAGCTCAAGGCCTATACAAGGCCCTGCACAAAGCAAGGCCGGCCTTTCCTTTGCAGCCACTACCACTTCACGGACATGAAACAGCAAACAGTGGGGGAAGCCCTCGGCCTGCAGTTCATGCAAGAGGCCAAACTGTTGCCTTCACACTGAGAGCAGCTGTGTCGGGCCAGTGCAGGCTCCAGCAAGTCTTTGGTGGGCCAGAGGCTCATTGGAGACTGGGGGCTCCCTGCCAGCCAGATTGGGGGTCCCTGAGAGCCTCAAATGGCTCCCGAGACAGGGTTTGTGCATCCCTACTCTAGATGCAATACTACAAGACTTTGAAAAACACCTGAACATCCTTGTTGTAATTGAAATCATTACACACCACCTGCAGAAAGCAGCCTTACTTGGGAACAGCACACATATTATGGCAATGTATGTGAATATTCTAGGTCTCTGGTAAATACTTGATATTCGATAGGCCAAATCCAGCCACAAATATCTGGGAGGTTATGAATGAGAACCATGACAATAGAAATCAAGTTATATTTCCTGCTCTGAGGATTGGAAAGATAGGCTACTCTGTGAAGAGGACTCATCTCAAACACATTTTTCCCCCAGGAAGAAATATTCATAATGTGCCAAAAAGGAGGTTGCTAAACATCAGCACAGCTTCTATTTGAACTGTTAGAAAATCAGGTTTTCTTAAAATACCCCTTTATGATGTTGAGCTACTGTAGCTCTTATTGATGACAGACTGCTGGGGAGCAGAGTTATGACATCCAGAAACTGACAACAAGAGCAATAAAAACTGACATATTTCATGAAAGCCAAGCTATGGTACTACATGCAATTAACAGAGAGTATAATTATTCACCCCGAGAAGGACTTTGATGAATGTCTTCTAGTTAATTCTTCTTCCTACCTTTCATTCTTCTGGTGTTCCGTGACAGTAGGATTGGTAGGTTTGCAATTTTAACCTGTTACTTCAGGTTCTTTCTGGAGATGTGTCTTATCACTGTGGCCAGAACTGGACCTACCAAGTTGATCTGTAAGCTCTTCCATAGCTCTACCTTTGCTACCTATGCTATTGGCTATGCTATCATCATAGCACTGTGCCTTAGCGCAGGAAAAATCACAAGCAGGATTTCATTGCTGCTTCCACACTTTCCACTGTTTGTGCTCTTTAAGTGCTATTTTCTGTTCACATTAGTGGTGTTCCTAGTGCCTGAGAGCTTCACGGTTTCTCCCCTCATACCTCCATGACTTTTCACCTTTCATACCTCATGTATGTATTCAGAGTGTGATACCATAGTCTTTCGAGACTGAAAGTTGCCAACAAACCTCATGTATGCAACCTCTGGGTTTTAGAGGTAGCCTGTCTCTGAATGCCAGATGCAAGGGATTGTCAACAGGTATCTTTGTTCTCTTGTATGCTGAGGCATCTGGTGGGTTACTGTGAGATACAGGAAGCTGGACTAGAGGGGTCCAGCAGCACTCTTCTTATGTTCAGTTACCTTAATAGTTATTGATACCAGCTAATAGCCATTGATAGACCTGGCATGCATGAATTTCCCAAAATTCATATCTTGATTAAACACAACAGCATGTTACTCTTATTTTCTTACTTAGAATGATCAAGTGGTTCTCCTTTTTAAAACATTCCCCCCTCCCCCCCAAAAAAATCTTGTATTAGGAAGTAATTAGTAAGGGGAGCAAACAGAAAGAAGCTTAATTTTTAGGAGGCAAGTTTTGCTATAAGGATGATAACAGCCCCCAGTGAAGAAGTGTGACTCTGGTGATAATGTTATTTTGAAAGATGGTTGCCACTTATTTTTCATAATCAAGGTCAATGTGAACCAGCTGCTGCATTAGTGACTGACTAAAAGCTTAAACTCAATCATGTTAATTTGAGGAACTCTGTGACTTTAATGAGAGAGAAGTTAATATGTGGAGTACACAGTGACCTCAACACTGAGGCAGACAGCTCTAGGGTGCTGTTTAATTTTAACCCAGAGCTACTGTTACTTGCAAAGTCACTGAAATAAATACATGCTTGGATTCTAAACAATCTGACAGATAATATATGGGTATTATTATCTTTATTATCATTAACTTCATTCATGTTATAGTTCTTAACGGCTTGTTGTGGTAGGGACTGTAGAAATTATGGCAAAAGGGAAGTGGCAGCATCTAAGGGCTTGAAACACATGTTGCATGTGAAGCAACAAGCAGATAAGTGGATGCTCCTTCATATCAATGGGCTCAGCATCCATGCACTTGAGCATCCATGGATGCCAAGCCGGCAGCTGGAACATCTCAGAGAACTTCCCAGATGTGACCGGAAGTCACCCGCACAAACTGGAAGTGACTTCCAGTCACATACGGGAGGCCTTCTGAACAGGCTGGGAGAATGTACATGACCACCAAAGGGCCAGGTACAGCCCCTAGGTAAATTATTCTGGTGTCACACCCATGCAGATTTAATTATCCACAGTTTTTGGTATCCATGGAGGGTCCTGTAACAAATCCCCCCACTTCACAAAGTTGGCAAACTGGGAGTACAAGAACACAAAAAAGGAAACAAGTCTGTACTTGCTCTCCCATTGCACAAACTGTAAAGAGTAAGGAAACACGAACACATGATGCTGCTTTATCTTGCATCAAACCATCTATCCATCTAGCAATTCCTCTGCATTAGCATGTCTTGTTGCCCTTCATTTCAGCCTGCACCAAGGTCAATTTATTTATTTAAAATATTGATGACCCACTTTCTGCTTTCAGATTTCAAGGCAGCTTACAATAATCAAATCCAGAACCATCAAATCCAAATCACAACCTAAAGATCTAACCCTAAAGTCAAAAGTAGGGAACTTGCTCATGTACAAGGGACAAAACTAATAACTTTGCCCACAGCTCAGCAGAACCTGGCACTATCCCTGGAAGGGAATTCCATGACTGAAGCACTGCCCTAGCTCTGCACCCACCTAATTTCTAAAGGAAGGTATACCCAGAGCACGGTCTCTTAAGATGATCCCAAGAATTAGACAGTTTCATACAGGAGAAGATAGCTTCATCCCGACACAGTTAAAGTTTCATAGGTTGCTTACAGCTAGCGTGTTTAATTACAACTAGGAATGCACCATCAAATAGGATTGAGCCATCAGACTCCCAGTCCTGCTGAACAACCTGGGTGCCACATCCTGAATCAGTTGAAATGTCCAAATTGCCAAGACTTCCATACCACACATTACAGTAACCTAACCTACAGGAATAAGTGGAAGTGGAAAGAATTTATGAAAAAATATGAAAATCAATAGCAGAGGCAGATTAATCCCACTGAAGGTGGGATTTAAGGTTAAAGGCTCCATTTACAAGTTATATAGAAACTGAAGTTTCTACAGTAGCATTTATTTCACACAGAAATAAGCTGTTTGTTATACTGGGTATAGCATCATGCTTGAATCTAGGAAAGCTGGATGAAAAACCTTTGGGGATTGTGAAACTCACTAGGTAGTCTCTTGGACATGTTATCATATCTCATTCTGACAGAATTCACAAGGTTGTTGTGAGGTTATCTCTAAATCTCTGAAGTAGGAAGTGAGAAGCACATGTTAGACATAGAAATGATTCCCATGTAAGATAACCATAACTTGCTCAGTGGTCCTTGGAGGTGAAATTAGAGCTAATACACTGAACCAGAAGTGTTGGCTCTATGGACACTGGCCTTGTTGCCCTGCTTCACAAAGAAACACTGGTGAAAAACTTTTCAACAAAAATCCAAAATGTTTTGTGCAAGGCGACGTGATTTATGCCAAGGCAACTCTCCGAGGAAAGGGCTCCCATTTCTGGAAGGCAAATGTATCCTTAAGTGGGACAAATCAGTCATTTCAGTAAACCATTCACCAGGAAAAGACATCCATTTGTCTTACAGAGCATGTAAAACTAACAAAAGTCTAAATCGTGTGCAGCTGCAATGTTAAGTGCACTTAACAGCAAATAAGTCCCTTTGAAATCCATAAGAATTATTTACAATTAAACATGTTTAGGGTCCAAACACATGTTGTTTCGATTTGAAATAGTTACTGAAGTTAATGCTTTTGAAATATTTACTCAAAACGGAGAAGGAAAGAATGAATTGGAACTAAAAACGAACCATCATTGTATAGACAAGCTGGCAGTAATTGATAAGGCAAAACTACATACAGTGAGAATTAATTTCCTGTTTGTAAGTGGAAAAAATGCACGTATTGTAGCTGCGTATTGATTTGCACAACGAAGTCGATGCCATACAATACTGACTTTAACTCACTGGAAAGCAGTGATGTAGAAGAAGGCTGATTGCCTTTAAAATCTTGCAGACACAGGGAAGACATTATCACTAAACAAAAGTTGGCAGTCCAACATTAATATATGATAAGTGAGTATATTTTTATCCTGATTTGTATAAAATGCAACTATAGGCCTAAATAAAAAGTTGGATTATGAAAAACAGACTGTTGATTACCTTCATGAATCCACAATTTGCAATGCATGGAGTGTAAGAATTTGATTACTAAGCTCAGTCCTCTGTGCTTCAACATTCACTGAATCCTACTAAATATAACTTTCTGTAACATTTATTTATTTTTCACATTTTTATACCATCCTTCCTCCAAAGAGCTTAGGGTGGTGTACACAGCTGCTCCTCTCCTTTTGTCCTCACAACAACCCTGTGAGGTAGGTTAGGCTGAGAGAAAGGTGAGGCCCAAGGTCACCCAGGAAGCTTTGTGGTTGAGGGGGGATTCAAATCTGGATCTTCCAGGTCTAGGTCCACCTCCCAAACCACTACACCACCCTGGCTCTCATCCACCACCATGGAATTCAGCTGGTCACTAGAAGCCCACTCCAGCACATTCCCATGCAGCAGTGTAGTGGGACCAGCGTGGCTGTGCTGCAACCTGCAAGGGAATTCTGAAGGCTGAAGGTCTCCTCAAGATATGGGGATTTCATGCCATTGCCCTAGACCAGGGAAGGTCCCAGCCTGTGCAGTAAATCTACTCAGACCTGTGCAAGCTACGTAGCTCCAGCTGCTGCCACTATGAGTCAACTCAGATCTGCACCACTTCTATAACTGGCACAAGTCTGAGTTAATTTATGCAGCCAGATCAAGTTCGGGATTTGGTGTGTGCCACCTCCACTGAACCCCCCCCCCCTTTCCTGAGCTTGATCTGCCCACCCTATCTTCTCTCCATTCTGCCCTCCTCTTGCCACATTCCACTGTCTGTGCTGGGTTTACCTGCTCTGATAGGCTTTCCAAGGTCCACTAGTATGCCAGAGCAAGTTCCAGCCTTCCCAAAAGCATGCCAACAGCTTGTTCATAGCTTTATGGATTCTTTTCAGCAGACAGCATTGGCTGAACATGCATTCTGCCAGTGTAACAGTCTGATAGGATCATGGAAGATCTAATGAACAGCGCAGAATGGTAGAATAGCATATCTACCATTAATGATCTTCTCATTGAAGAAACCTTGATAAGCATCCAGGAAGCACTGCATTCCCCAGAACATTATATGAAAATCAGCAATAGAGGCCAACGAGGTCTCTATAACTAGCTGTCACGCAACATCTTAGACCAGTGGTTCCCAAATTGTAGGTTGGGACCCACCAGCGGGTTGCAACCTCATTTTTTGGTGGGTTGCAAAACTGACAAGGAATATTGAGTCATATGGAATGTGAAACTGAGCCACATGTGAGCATTTACTTGAGAGTAGGTAACGGTGCCTCAGGTCTTATCAAAGACCAGGCGATGAGGAATGTTAGGCCGCCATAAATGTCCTGATCTGAAGAATGTATAGCTCAACAAATGCTCCAGAAGGCAGTATCCCCTACCATAGTTAAAAGGATAAAAAAGGAAGGTTGAGCAGCTAAGCCAGGTGGGTCACAATAAAGTGCCATTTTAACCCATTTTTTGCCAAGCACACATTTGATCCCTGTTGTGTATATGCAACATTTGGGCAAAAATGTTTTTAAAAGTCGGTCCTGGGGCTAAAAAGTTTGGGAACCACTGTCTTCAGCCCAAATCCTAACCAACTTTCCAGCACTGGCATAGCAGTGCCAATGGGACGTGTGCTGCATCCTGCAGTTGGGTGGCACTCACAGAGGCCTCCACAAACTAAGGGAAGGTTTGTTCCCTTACCTCGGAGCTGCACTGCCCTTATGTCGGAAAGCAGGTTAGGATGGTGCCCTTAGACATTTAAATTACTGGACACATGTACAATACATGAAACTCACAAGAAGGAAGAGGAGTGTAATGAGAAGCTCATTTGGGTATGGGGGTTGTGCAGGCAAGTGCTTCATATGATCAAAGCAACTTTTCTCAACCAGGTCTCCAATATGCACAGCTTCTTGTCACTCCCTCATCCTTTGCTTTCTTTGTGCATGAGTGTTCTGACCCTGATCCAAACTGCCAACAGGCATACACAGGACCTCCTTCCTACCATTCTTTCCCCATTTACTATGGTGAGGGTGGAGGGAAGGAAAACACTCCAGAAAGGAAAGGTTCATTTGCCACATCATAAAGATAAGAATTGTAATCATTTCCTTTAAGCTAAGATTAAAAGATAATAAAAACCCTAATTAAGGACCTCGTTAGCTTAACTAGATTTTCATATGCAAAACAATGCTTGCCACGTGCCATTTTCATCTGAAATTGCTCCATATAAAGCGCCTGCACAATTTTCTGGTAATATTTCTTCCCCGCCATCACTGCCTGTCTACTTATTCCTTCCCTCTTTGCTCTGCTGTCTTGCCTTCCGAATGCTGCATGTCCTATATATGATGAAAGGCACAGAAGACTGATTTGGACCAAAGTAGCGTGAAACAGAAACAACACAACAGAACCAGTTGAGATAGGAGCAGCTTTCAACTCTGGGTCAAAAGCTGATTGGTCATCCAAACTGACTGACAAAAGTCAGTGCTGAACCATGCTGCTTTGGGCCAGGGTCACAAGAGACAGCACTGAGCAATGCCACTGAGCAAAAGTGTGTGGGGGTAAGGTGGTTCTCACACCATGGACCCACTTTTCAGAATGAGAATCTGTCAGGACCCACCAGAAGTGATGTCATGGCCAGAAGTGACATCATCAAGCAGGAAAAATTTTAACAATCCCAGGTTGCAATCGTACCCACACTTACTGGGATAAGTCCCATTGACTATCATTGTTAAAAGAATATACATAGTAGCTTGATAAAAGTACAGGTCTGTAACGTCTCCCCAAATGCAGTCACATACCATAGGAGCAGCAAGTCTAATATATAAAAAATAAAATGTTGAAATGAATAGGGACCCACCTGAAATTGGCTCACGACCCACTTAGTGGGTCCTGACCCACAGTTTGAGAAATATTGGGAAAATCTCCTCATTAAGTGTACTCTTTCTATTCTAAATAAGTAGATCCCACAACATCATTCCATCCAATGTGCTTTTATACCTTCTGCTGAAGCCTAATTTCTACTAATTAGAACAGACCAAGTACCTCCCAGTTGCCCCAGCCTTCTCATGGCAGCTGGCATTTCCACCCTCAAGTGCCATGAACCTTATGGAATTTAGAGCTTTCTCAGCGATTTCAGGCTCTACTATTTTAAATGGACAGAGGTGAATTTTGTTCCCAATGTTATGTCATTCTTGACTTTTGTGTTAGTGCTTTCAGTACTCCAGAACTCATTTACGAAGGCTTTCAATCCTGTCCCCACGCCTGCATCTAGCGGGAAAGGTTTTAAAAAGCACGTAGACAAATTCACAGAAGACAAGTCAATCCATGGCTACTAGTCCTTATGACTACCTCCAGGTTCTGCAGAACTGTGCCTCTGAATAACAGTTGCAAAGAAGCAATGGTGGGAGAGTGGTATGCTTTCATCTCCTGCTAGAGAAGCAGAATGCTGAACTAGATGGGTTTTTGGTCTGATCTGGCACAGCTTATCTTCTTATGTTTTCATGTGTATCATATGGAAAACTGATGAACATAAATTCTATTCCTTTTGCAAAATCATTGACTATGTGGTAGGGATGTGCTCATCACTAAGGTTGAGTTGCAAGTCACTGACCCAACAACTCAACTTGCAAATCATAGCGTGTGGCCATCACAACTTGCTTGAGTCTTTCCAGTCACTTTGAGTCATGAGACTCCTCTCCTCAACCCTCCAGTTCCTTCCCCAGTCCCTCTTCTAGAACTCACCTACACCTCCCACCACATCTGCTGCTGTCCTTCAGAATGCCTGCTTCTGGATTGCCCATGAGGTCGCATAGTGCGATGCAGAAGCAGTGAAAAAGTAAGCAAGAACATACGCAAACACTATAAAGATAGGGACTCAATGTCATTTCAAGTCCACAGTCACTTCTTGAGTCACTGCCCATAATCAAGTACAAGTCAGTGATGGCCGTGACTCGAGTTGACGAGGGTTTGGGTGCAGTGACTTAAGTGCAACTCAAGTCAAGTCATGCTGAGTCAAGTACCCATCCCAGCTCTGTGGTAGTGCCAAAGGCCTCTAACAAATTATTACTTCTTATGAGTTTCTCATTGTAGGCTCACCTTCCAATCAAATCTCTTCAATAACAACTTCTCGATAACAACATCCACATTCTATCAGATTACTAATGTGCACATTTTTCAATATACAAACCAGCCTTATGTGTCAAATGGGAAATGTAGTTGCTGCTGAAAACCCTTTCAACATGTTTGTGTCCTAGTTGTTGGCAACCTTCAGTCTCAAAAGACTATGGTATTGCGCTCTGAATGGTGGTTCTGGAACAGCATCTAATGTGGCTGAAAAGGCCGATTCAGGAGTGACAATCCCTTCCGCACCAGGAGCAAGTGCAGTCTGTCCCTGGTCTGTCTCCCTGGCTATGGGCCTTCCTTCTTTGCCTCTTTGCCTCAGACTGTTCGCCAGGTGTCTCTTCAAACTGGGAAAGGTCATGCTGCACAGCCTGCCTCCAAGCGGGCCGTTCAGAGGCCAGGGTTTCCCACCTGTTGAGGTCCACTCCTAAGGCCTTCAGATCCCTCTTGCAGATGTCCTTGTATCGCAGCTGTGGTCTACCTGTAGGGCGCTTTCCTTGCACGAGTTCTCCATAGAGGAGATCCTTTGGGATCCGGTTTGTGTCCTAATATGGTGGTTATAATGTGTTGCAACTTGCTTGCAGCATGAGCGTTTCATGTGAGACTGCTGATACACAAGGCAGACAGTTTAGACTGAAGTAGCAGTGTGGCTATAAATGAAGTAGGTCTGAGCAGCAACCATGCTGCCTACATAATGTATGAGGTAGGGTTTATGCCTATGGAAGAACAAGGGTCATTAAAATAATTTCATTTTTGGTCTTATACACATTTTCTCTGCTGCATTTATTTTGGCCACTGGCCAAAAAGGATTATTTTCATACCTGGATTGCTGTCAAATTCAGGAAGGCTGCATTTATATAAAACTACACTGGTAGACTAACCAAACTCATGGCATGTTGAGTAGAAGTTGATTTTATGTTTAGGAATGTGCTAAGTTGTCAGTATCCTGGAAAGGCATGCATCTGTGTGTCCAGGTTCACTCTCCGTCAAAAGGAGAGCTTGCAGAGTGGTGCGCGCCATAAAGTCAATGGTATATGTATATACAGTCTTGAAATGTCACCCCTGTAGCAACACTATTATAAATTTCTACAGCTGGGAACTCAGCAAGAGGTGGGAATCAGGGCTTTCATCCTCGTTAAATCCGTAATCGGAGCCTCATTCTATTTCGTTTAAGTCCTGCTGTGAGTGCGGGCGAAAACCTCTCAATGCCAGGCAAGGAGGTCACCCAAGGGTGACAGCAAATTATATGCCTATCCAAGCAGAGGCACTAAGGTGAAGACTGGCATGGAAAGTCTGATGTCTCTTATAGGTTTATATCACCAGTAAGTTTCCCATTTCCAACAAATTTTCTTTTTCTAAGCTAGGAGGAAAGGATCCCCCCCCCCATTCAGCTATGAACATTTCAGTCTAGAAGAACTAATTACCAATACAGAAACTGGCAAAATTCTGGTTCAAGACTGACTCTTTACTGAGAGTGAGAACCCGCTTCCAGAAATCTGAAACCAAGAAAGCTCAGTGCTAGGAACTACACAGTCTCAAAGTGGAATAATTACCCATGATTTGCTGAATCCTCCACCTCCCTTTTTCACTTTGATTAAAACTTGTGAATCATCTCAAAATACACTTAGTGGCAAATGACTTGATGAGTACCAGAATGGATGTGAAGATTCTTCCCAGTCTGAAGGAAAACTCCTACTTGTCCTCAATTAGAAAGTTATTTCAACCATTGTCTCCTCTTTTTTTAACTTTTTTTTTTTTTTAAGTCCCAGGTAGGACTTAACCCACAGCCTCCAGCAGGGGGCTCACTCCAGGAGCTTAACTGTGGGTTAAGTCCTAACTGGAACTTAAAAAAAAAAAAAAAAGGTCAAAAAAGAGCCTGCCTGGGACCGAACTTTGAGGAGTTTTGCAGCCTCAACTGGCCCCCCTTTCGGCAACTAGCAACCAACCTTTATATTTTGCAGCCATGGAGCACCTTCCCACCTTAAAAAAAAAAAAAAAAAAATATTCCTCAGTGGGATTTGAACCCCAAGCCTCTGGCTCCACAGACCTATAATTTAACCACTGAGCCACCAGAGGTCTTAGGCTCAAAGTGTTTGGAACTAATACTTGAGGAACTGATAGCCACCAGCTGGGCTGAAGACATTATATATTAGTTCTGAACACTTTGACAACAGGCTTTCCTATAGCCTAATGGAGAGAGTGCTGGGCTGTGGAGCATAAGGTTGGAGGTTCGAATCCCTCCCTAGCCAGCAGTGCAGAGCGGGGTGGTGCAGGCAGGGGAAAAAAGGTGGGGGCAAGGAGGAGGGAAAAAAGGTGGGGGCAGAGAGGAGGGGGGAAAAAGGTGCCAGAACGCCATTCTGGTGCATTCCATTACAAAAAAAGCCCTGCTTCTGGGTCGGGAGGCCAGATGCGATGTAACAAACACCAGTAAGAGGCTTAGGATGGGTGGGAGGGCTTTTCTGAGTGCTTTGCAGCTCTGCCTGCCAAGCCAAGCCTCCTACTGCTGTTTGTTGTGCCATGTTCCTGTCTTGCTGCCAGGTGGCAGATGTCCAGGGGTCCCACAAGTACCACCACACACCACCTCAAGTACCACTGGTTGAGAAACACTGGTTTAAAAGAATCTCCTGTGAGAAATGGCTCCTAAGATGTGACTTACTATGGGGAAACCATGAAAAAAACGGTGTTTTGATGAGATTCTTGAAAAAGAGGGAAAGACTTAATTTCAAATAACCTCAGAGAATTAGGAACTCTGTGGTGACCTTCATTGTACCTTATCTTTAGAAATGAAGAAATGCACCAATGTGGTCACTCATTCCCAGTGACCAGCGCTCTGAAAAGCACAGCAAGACCATCAGGAGCTTCCTTGGCAAGCAGCGAACAATTCAACAGCATCGTTTTTGTACATCTTTGACAAGTCATACCAACATCTTGGTAAGTCATCACAGAAGCAGCTACCTGTTATAAATTAGGGGCCTGTGAATCTCCCCTATTTTGTTGCGCTTATTGTTCAAAATAGCAACACCAAAAACACAGCATTACATATTTCATTCATACAACTTCAGCTCCCAAACACCCTCTTGGATAACTGAGGTAGTCTCTTCTAAAGGCTATTAGGATGTCCTTTATCACCCTCCTCTGAAAAATCATTCCAAAATGAACATAAGAACATAAGAACAGCCCCACTGGATCAGGCCATAGGCCCATCTAGTCCAGCTTCCTGTATCTCACAGCGGCCCACCAAATGCCCCAGGGAGCACACCAGATAACAAGAGACCCGCATCCTGGTGCCCTCCCTTGCATCTGGCGTTCTGACATAACCCATTTCTAAAATCAGGAGGTTGCGCATACATATCATGGCTTGTAACCCATAATGGATTTTTCCTCCAGAAGCTTGTCCAATCCCCTTTTAAAGGCATCCAGGCCAGTCACCATCACCACATCCTGTGGCAAAGAGTTCCACAGACCAACTACATGCTGAGTAAAGAAATATTTTCTTTTGTCTGTTCTAACCCTCCCAACACTCAATTTTAGTGGATGTCCCCTGGTTCTGGTGTTATGTGAGAGTGTAAAGAGCATCTCCCTATTCACTCTGTCCATCCCCTGCATAATTTTGTATGTCTCAATCATGTCCCCCCTCAGGCGTCTCTTTTCTAGGCTGAAGAGGCCCAAACGCCGTAGCCTTTCCTCATAAGGAAGGTGCCCCAGCCCCGTAATCATCTTAGTCGCTCTCTTTTGCACCTTTTCCATTTCCACTATGTCTTTTTTGAGATGCGGCGACCAGAACTGGACACAATAATCCAGGTGTGGCCTTACCATAGATTTGTACAACAGTGTTATAATATTAGCCGTTTTGTTCTCAATAACTTTCCTAATGACCTCAGGCTACCATCAATAGGTTCCTGCTTGTAACTGAGATTGTGTTGACCTCAAGCAATGATGGAACATGGAGCAAGGCTCCCAATGCATTCATGAACTGAATGAAGAAGCTAACCAATGTCCAGTACAACTGCAGCACCATTTTTCAACAGCTGAGTTTTTTACCTAGTCTTCATGGAAACACAGACTACTCTTCAGCAGTATTCCAAAGCAGCCTACCTGGGATGGCAATTTTTGATGTGCAGCCCTTATGCCGGAGCAAGCCATTTCTCTGCATCTTGTAACAAGGGCTGAGATGAACATCTACATGCACCCATGATAGGGGTCTTTGGGAAGGAAATGACACTTGAACCACCTACCTTCCCACTAACCATCTTTGCCAGCTATTCTTGGCTGCTTCAGCAGCTTTTTTGTCTTCTGTTCTTGGTAATGTGATCCCAAACAATCAGGGGTTATATTGTGAATGTGAGGACAGTAAGATGTGTACCAGAGTGCCTCAGTTGACTTTGGACATCATCATATAGCTAAATCTGTTGGCCAATCTCAAACGCTTTCATTTGCATACAAGCTCACTCAGTTGCCCAACAGTCGTGCCTATCTGGGCTATAAAAAAGTTCATGATCTCCCCTCTATCAGTGTATCTCTAATCAGTCAGCAAGACTCCAGCCTTAACTCACTTTGGGAGCAATCCAGAATCACTCTTGTGCCGGCCGGCCCAAGGTGTTGCAAAAGTGCCATAAGGCACTTTCATGCCACCTCAGAAGTCAGGAGGTCAGCGCGCAGGCATGCACCACTCTCCAGAGGCTGTACCTGGCACCACTGTGCTGGCAGAATGGTGAGTATGCACCTGATAGGTCAAGCTGGTGCAGAGGTCTGGAGAGGGCAGTGGGAGGGTAGAACGGCGGTGTTCCAGGGCAGGGGAAGGGTGTGCCTGTTTTTGAGCCGGGTCTGGAGGGGGGGTAGAGCAAGGATCCAGAACTTAGGTCAGATTCTAACCCCACTTCTGAACAACCCAGTATGGCACTGGGCTGCTCTGATCTGCGCCAGCTCTTTAGGTTGCGCAGATCTGAGTAGCCCCATTAGGGCTGCTGCTGCATTAGGGCTGCTCCCCAGGGTAAGGGGAATCAATTCCCCTTGGCCTGCGCTGCGCCTCTGCTAGACTCAACCTTGTGCTGGATATGGGGCAAGCCAGATGGCCTGCCTGTTTCAGTGCAGGTTAGGATTGGGCCCTTACATAAAATAGGCAGGAGAAGTGGATGGGTGATTTTGGAACCCACCTTCCTTTGTATATGGCCACTCTAACAAGAACAGCTCAGGGAATACCTCCACTCATATAAACCCCTCTATATACCCTTAAATCATCTGGTGAGGCTCTCCTCCAGATAAACCCTCTAGCTGAGGCTTGGTTGGTATCCATAAGAAGCAGGGCCTTTTCTGTGATGGCATCTTTTTTGAGGAATGCCATCTACTATGAAGCCTGCCTGGATAGGTCTGCTATTTTATTTGGCATGTAAAAATCTTTTTATTCCACTGGGTTTTTTGAATCTATAATGCTTAAAAAAAAAGTTCTTTTGTGCTCGCTTTTTTTTTAAACTATTGTTAATGAAAAATGTGTTCAATAAGCTTTCATTTTTAAACTTGTAATACTTAAATGCATTTTATTTTTGCTGTCTGCTGTGGAAGCACCTTGCGTGCCTTGGAACAAAAGTATGAACCACAGAACACAGTGGTAGAAAAGATACCAATCCAAAATACATCTCATGGTCCTGCAGCATAGACTCACTGTTACCAGATCAGCTGGTAAGTCTATTCTCCAGTGGCTATGCACTTTTCAAGTTGTGTTAGTTATTCTAGAAGCTTTGTGTATGCTATAATAAATTCCTGTTGTCTTAGCCAAGAGGAATGCTATACTTCCACTTTCAGAAACACTTGCTTTAAAACAGAAAGGCAGAAAACTCTAACCTAGAGCACAGTTCAAGATAGCTGGTTTTAGTGGAGGTCTGTTTCTAAGACGTTGTTGGAATCGGGCAGAAGCGATGATAACCTTGATGCTTTAAACACCAGTTGGCTAGAAAATGTTAGCAATCAAAGCAACTCTGCTCCCTTGTTTCTGCATTATAGTTTTACTGTGAGATATACTTTTTTTAATCAGAGGGTACAAACAGCTATAACTTGGACATGTTATTGCTGCCCACCTAATGGGGCTAAAAGCATATCATAACTATTATGGCAACATCAGAAACTTTTTAAAATTATTCACTGGAGATGGAAATGTAATACACGGGTTACACCTGCTGACTTTCCATTTTCCTTGATGGTGAAGCATTATTATTATGAGAGCTTGACCAGCACTGCAAAAGACCATTTGCGAACATTCCTTCATTTATTCAGCCTCAAACAGCAAGTTTGCTTTGACAGCATTCATTTTCCTCTTTTATTCACTGGTTGCAAACATTCTTAAAAATGGCTTTTGTTTGCAAGAAATGTTCCTCAGGAGGGAAAGTGTCAGGAATCCCCCCCCCCCAGTGTGATGAATATAGGCTGGCAGAAATCTCCGTGCTAGAAGTGCTTGCACAGCCGCCTGGGATGCTTTTGGCAACTCTGAAGACATCCAGGGAGGGTGGGAGGGGGAAAAATAAAACAGCACTGTGTCATGCTGGAGAGGCCAATCAGGTTGCACAAGCAGTGGCAAGCATGCCCATTTAGCATGGAAAACAAATCATGGAGATGCTGAGATATGGCCCTGCAACCCATTGGATAAACCATGTCCAAAATCTGTGCATAAATCATTCACTAATGATTCAAAGCCCTTGAAGTCCATAGAAGTCTTTCCATTTACTCGAGCAGGCTCGGAATCAAGCATTTTTGAAAGGCATTAAACAAGTTAATAATTTTTTTTCTCTGTGATTACTGCCTGCAGCTTGCATGATTTATTCCTGCTCTGGTAGTATTCCTACATTCTGTTCTAAACTGCATACCACCAAAAGGCTTCATTCTAAGAAAGCTCGTCATGACCAAGCACCACTGAGAGGTATGAGACAAGTTTTCAGAAGACAAATTAGTCATGACTGACTCAAGCCCCATGCATTTCAGTGGTACTTGCAGCTCAATGCCATTGAGCCACTGCATCTCTAGAACACATGTGTGCAGTGTGCTTTACAGTAGTTGCAAAACACAACCCACCATTCTGTGCAGCTGGGCTGTCATCGCAAGCGGCAAGTGGCTGTGGCCATCCAGTAGAAACCTGGGACTGGTAAATCGGTGTGGAGTGTGGGTAGTGGGCAGGTGTTGGGAGGAATGGGGAGGGGAGAAACAGGGCAGAGACTGGGGTGGGGAGGAGTGTGTGTTGAGACGAGGAAGAGATTGGTTTCAGCATCAGCAATTTCACAGATACCCTATTCTCCTTTCCAGCTACAATCCACCGACCTGGGTCCACTCAGATTAGCACCAATTACTGGTGCAGATCCAAGCAGACCCAGTGGGGCAGTAAAGACTAACCCTGAGGCAAGGGAACAAATGCTCCCTTGAGTAGGCCTTCATGGCTCAAAAGTCACGTTAGTGCAGCTGCATCAGTGCTAGGGGAGTTGTGCTGGATTAGGCTTTCAGGCACCCTAAAATTCATTAGATACAACTCATAGCATTTTAGCCACATATCAGTTGCTTGATTTCCTCTCAAAAGTTACAACCAAATTCAGCTTTCATAGGAAGTCCTCACTCAATTCAGTGAAGCGGTTTCAGTGCAAAGGCCAATTCACACAACACTGGATGCATGAAGAAACATGGTCTGAAATATTGGCTGTTTGGACCATCAGCTCATTTGGAAATAAAGCAGTTGCATGCTTGCTTCATTCTCTGTGCCTAAGGCTGCAATTCTAACCCCACCTACCTGTGAGTATGTCCCACTGAACTCAATGCAAGGGGATAGCCACAAAAACTCACACTTTGTAAGAGCTGCCTGATTGCTCACAAAGGCTGAAATAAACCCTCTGAAGGCCAAACCTTTGCAAGTGATCAGGTTGATAACTTGCATCGGTTCAAATGCAAAGCACCTGATGTTGCTTCTGTTGCCTCCTCATTCTATTCCACCAAAGCAGGCTGCCTGCCTGCCTTCAGATCTGGTTCTGCAAAAGGAAGTGGATAAAGGGCAAAAGGAAGTGGATACAGGGGGCTGGCAGCATCCCTTTCTAGTGGAAACAGGGAATGGGTCTATCATCTCCACTGGGAAACTGACAATATTTGCATTATTAATTCAAGGGACAGGACCTTCATCAATCTCCATTATCCCTGGCAGGAAGTAATGGTCTGCATACCATTTTGTAGTTAGGGACTAATATGGCTCTCTTGCCAGGAAATGAATCCTCAGCAACTCTATATTCTCCCCTTCTCTAAGGCAAAGAATTGGGGGATGCTGAGGAAGTAGATTGAGCAAGGGGGGAAGGAATGGTGGAGACAAGTGGGGCTTGGGGGAAATGGGGAACTTCAGGGAAGCGGGACTGCTGGAAAATTGGTCTTTTTGTGTTTTCATATGAAGTGCCAGGTTTTTTGACCTCAGGAGGTAAAAAGACTAATTATTTTTTTTGCAAGGAGGAGCTAGGAAGGGCTCATCATGCACTCCTGTCTATCATCTGTGGGGAAAATAGGCTTACAGGGTTAGAGATATTTTCCAAGAGTACTGCAGAGGAAGGAGAAGGAGGTAACCATGGAAAAAATTAGGCCACCAGCTTTGCAGCACTTATGCTGGAATATTTCTGAAGAAGTCTGTGAAGCTAACTTTGAAGTGGATGGTTCGAGGACAGGAGTCTTAATATGGAATATTCCTCCCACACACTTGTGGGAGAGAAAATGGCACTAATCAGCGAGTGAATGTAAGTGAAGTGAGGCATCCTAAGCATGCAAGAAGCAGAGTTGCCTGTCCCACTTGCAGATCAAAGAACCTGAACAGCTGAAAATACTCATGTCAAATCATCTCATAGCCATTCCTTCTTGCTCTCTGCCTTTCTTCTCCTCTCAATTTCACTTCCCTCGCTACAGTGGTCTCCTCTGTGATGCCTTTTCTGGTTCATTCCCCATTCTGCTGCTCTTTTGTGTGAGACCCTTCATCTGATTAACATTTCAAACCCATTGTTGGTTTCTGCTGGCTTAAATGAACTAATCATCATTAGCACTTCAAAACCTGCCCTCCTTTCACTGCCAGAATCACAGGTGTCTCCTTCAGCTACATACTGGAAAACATAATCTGAGGATGTTAAGTCTCAATCCAGGAGGAGAACTGGAACAACCCTGGATTCCAGGAAGCCTACTTTCCATTTGCCCTGCAATCAGATATCTGGGTTGTCCTGGGCCAGCTCCCAGCAGGTGCAATCAACTACAACATTCACCACAGACCAAATTACTATTATAGTAGGGGTCAGTGCTGATTTGGAACAGATCATCACTGTTCACCAACCAAGAACAGTATTTTGAAGCCCCCTTTTCTCCTCTCTTACTCATTCTATGTGGCTTAGCTGTTGACCGGTTTTGAATGCTCTAATACAGGGGTGTCAAACTCATTCAGTACAGAGGGTCGAATAGTATTCATGGTGCCTGTTGAAGGATGAAAGTGATGTCATTAAGCAGCAAATGATGCCATTAACCCATTTCTGCCCAGTCCACAGGTATACACATTTGATCCCTGTTAAATATATGCAACTTTGAGCAGAAACAGCTTATGACCAGAAATAAGCACTTTGTTCTCACTTAGGAACTCATCAGCTGCAAATGACAAAAAAGAAAATACAAATATTGATCATATTTTCAAGGTATGAGAGAGCCCAATTATACCTCAGCACAGTGCAGCAGCTGACATTGGTGCTGGGAGAGCCCGAAGGCCAGACAAAAAGCTTATGGGGATGGCATCTAGCCCACAGGCCTTATGTTTTACTATGTAAACATAGGATGTTTTACATCCTTTCTATAATGCCTAAAAATATGCAAGAAAAATCAGCACAGAAATCCTAACCCATGCCTTTGTATTCATCAGAATCATGCCAATCTAGTTAAATGAAGGAACACGTTCATGCTTTGAGTAAATACACACATACAATATATACAACAGCACTGCCATAAGCCTTAGGGTGTCTAATTTGTACATGAATTGCACCATCAACCCTAAAAAGATGCCAGTATAAAGATTCAGTAGGATGGCAAGCAGAGAAGTGATATGGAGCATGGAGAGGCAAGTGGAGACAAGTGGAGTGTGCGAGGTGAAGGGCCAGAGAGAGACTAGACTGGCAAGGAATTCAGCTGGAATGAGGAGTTCTATAAAAGACTAGAACAATTCAATTGCAAAAATCCCTACGGGGGTTTAGAACAGCCTGCCTATGTAAACCGCCTTGGATTAAAGTCTGAGGAGAAATCTGATGACCAAAGAAAGGCAGTATATAAATACCTGTATAAATAAACAAACAAACAAATAAATAAAGGAACCAGCCAAGGGGAGCAAAATGACCCCATACACTGCCTTAAGTAGATGGAGTACTGGGAGACTAGCAAATCTCTGCTGACAATTTATCCCCCTCTACCTTTCCCCTCTCTCAGCTAAAAACCTCCTAAGGTGATATAATAAATGACGTGATTTAAGTTGATTTCCTTGATACCGCCAAATTGGACTCCATGCCTCAGGGGTCCCTGTGCTGGAGCAGCAAGCGAACCACTCACTGCTGCAGCTGAGACCTTGCTCATGAGGAGGCCAGTCCAGCAAGTGGAGCATCTGAACTTGTGGGCCTGCCCACCTGCTCTTGTATCTATTTGGCTGGAAATGGGCCTCCAGGAAGCAGTTGGCAGTTGGCATCATGTCACCCCCACCTATTTCCAGGTGTGCCATGCTTTGTGGCAGGTGCCATTGGCCCTGGGCGCACTTGACACTCATTGGGATGAGTAGGGGGCCCACAGGGGAGGGGCTCCATGAAAACCAGTGCCACATTGGGTCCTACAGTTCCTAAGGCCAACCCTGAGAGATCTTGGTGAGGCATGATCGCTATTACACATAATATTTATATAGTGTTTTTGAACCAATTCATATCTGACTTCAATTATCCTTTCAACCACCTTGTAAAGTGTAAAGAGGCCGGTATGCTTATTTGACACACTGTAGAGCTGAGAGAGAGAGAGAGAGAGAGAGAGAGAGAGTTAATGGTTTTACTATAGCCATGGCTGAAGTAAGATTTGAACAGGGGACTTCCTGGCTCACAGCTCACACTCTTAGCTTCTATGTCACATCAGCCGTCAAGCAGATTCCTGGGCATACATGTATAGCCTTCCCTCTCTGTCTTTCCCATGGCTCTTATCCATTGCTGCTAAAACCAGCACAGATATTTTGAAATGTGAACCTGGTAGAGCAGTGATTCCTAATCAGCCCCTGGAAACAGTGTGGCTTTGGATAAAACTCCTGCCAAGATTAGTTACAGTTTTCTCCCATTCTTCCTCCAAGGAGCTCACAGCAACACACAAAAGTTCTTCTCTCCCATGTTACCCTCACAACAACTCTGTTAGGTAGGCTAGACCAGTGATTTTCAACCTTTTACTTCTCATGGCACACTGACAAGATGCTAAAATAGTCAAGGCACGCCATCAGTTATTTACAATTAAGAAGGCACACTGAACTGCCAATGGGGGATTCACATACCCCAATGGCCCTAATAATAAATGACCTCCCCCCCAAACTCCAGCAGCACACCTGCAGACAATTCATGGCACACCAATGTGCTGTGGCACACCAATGTGCCATGCCACACTTGTTGAAAATAGCTGTGGTAGAGAATTCCAGAGGACTTCCTAAAGAAAAACATCCCAGAACTGTCCAAGGAAGCCAAATGCATCCTGTAGGAAAAGTGAAATTTCTTAAGGGATGTCTGCAGATCCAGGGTCAGCCTTTCTCCCAAGGGTGCAAAACTTGCATACTCGTCTATCACTGATGCCTGATGTGCCTCCTTCTCACTGTGAGCCTGGAATAATCCTTCACTATCTCTTCCTACTCCTCCTCCTGCTGTTATCTTTTGACCTGAACAAATGCCATTGTCTGCAGCACAAGTGTCTGGCTTTAAAGCTGAATTCCCCAAGGGCAAGAGACATCATCTGCAGGCTACCCATTCATAACTGCAATGAAATTGGGGAGGGTGTGTCTGGCTGCACAGAGAATTTGTGCAACCAACTGTACCAAAGAAAGTCGATGGGGCCTGGGCCCCAGGCACTGCAGAGCTGTTGCATGAGGCTGACAGAAGGGGGCAAAAACCATCTACAGTCAAACCTTCCTCAATGTTCAGTTTCAGAGTCCCATCCCCCTACTCCCCTCTGCCTTCACACTTTATGGAGTTCAGCCCGCTGGGCTGTCTGCTGAATGTGCAGAGGAGGGATTTTGACTGACTCAGTTTAAATACAATCACAACCCATACATGCTGTCAAATGAGAGGAGAGGCCATCTCTCATTAAGCTCTTATTTACCATTTCAACTGCGGAACGTTCCTGCTTCATAAGGTTAAGCAGATCTCAAGGGCATACTGTTCAAAGAAAACAGCCTGCCTTTCCAGTGATTTCCAGGAAAGTTAAAGAAACTCAACATTCTGCATCCAGACTAGGGGAATTATTTTGCTAGGGAAGGGGGGAACGCGGGGAAGGCGACATGCAATTGTACATTCTGTCATAAACAAAGAACTTGCTTGTTTTCAGAAATGTTTTTGAATTTGGCTGCTGTGCAGCTGAAGTTCATGGGGAGAAATGTGTAGATTTGGTAATTGGTGAAGCAAGCTAGCAGGGAATAGCAATGGCTGATAGCAGCTTTGTCTCACTTTCAATCATCTACACATCATTTCTGTATTGAGCATGCATGCCTTTTTACGGCATTTTACTTCACCTATCCTTTATAGAGTATGTGTCATGTGTTCAGTTCTCCCTCCACCTTTTATCTTCACCAACAACCCTGTGAGACAGCTTAGGCCAAGGAATGGCTTTAGGGAACATAGCTGGCCGCACTGCTAACTGGAGATCTGAACCTGCGTCCCTAGTCACTACACCAGACTCACTCTCTAGAGCAGTTTTCAACCGCTGTGATGCGGCACACTGGTGTGCCGTGAGGCTGCCTCAGGTGTGCCGCGGGACCAAGGAGTCAGGCAGCAGCAGCGGCAGCCCGCGTGGGAGAAGTGGCTGCTCAGAGAAAAAAGGAGCAGCCGAGCAGGGGCTTGGATGCTCCTGCTGTTGCTGGTGCCTGCCCAGCGCGCTGATTGGGCAGGCAGCTAGAGAAGCCTGGAAGAGCAGGTGGGAACATGGAGGGAGTGAGGGTGAGCGGCAGGAACATGGAGGGAGTGAGAGCGAGCCTGAAGGTGGAAGCAGGAAGGAGCCAGAAGCAGCTGGCTGGAAGAGGATCCTGGAGAAACCCTTTTCCTTGCCAGCAATGCCCCAAAGTGACCCTGCCTGCGTTGCCTCCCCTGGTAAGGCTTTGGCAGGAAGGGTGCTGGGTTACAATCCTAGCCACACTTACCTAGGAGTAAGCCCCATTGACTGTAATGGGGCTTACTTCTGAGTAGATTTACAGAGGCTTGGTCACACGTTTGAATACATGAGCAGCCAAGTGATGCTTTTCTCCCCCACCCCACCTCCTCCCCTCCTGCACACACTTGATTGGCAACCTTCAGTCTCGAAAGACTATGGTATAAGCCCCCATCATAACTGCAGTTGACTCCTCTGACTGTCCCTCTCCACCCCTCCCTCTTCCCCACCTTCCAAAGTTCAAAACCAGTTGCCTCCCATTCTTTCTCTTTCTCTCTCTGCCCCCACCCCAGTGAATCCTGCACTTGTTTCAGCCACATGTCTTCACTGCCCCTCACCCCCCCTGTTTCTCCAGTATCCTCAGTCTCATCTCTCTTTGCCAGCACCTCCTGGCATCTCAGAGCATATCAGCTGATAACAGTTTGAACAGACCTGCTTCCAAACATTGTTCTTCCTTTCCAGAAACCACATACACCTCCCTCTCCAAACTTCTGGGGGATTTCTTTCATTGTCATGTAATGATCTAAGGCTGCAATCCTAACCACACTTTCCTGAGAGTAAGCCCCACTGAACAAAATAGGACTTACTTCTGAGTAGACCTGGTTAGGCTTGTGCCCTTAGTTATAGTAATTAAATTAATTGTAACATAATAATGTAATTAAAAACTAGTAGTGTGCCTTGACAACTTTAGTGCCTTGTCAGTGTGCCGTGAGCTGAAAAAGGTTGAAAATGGCTGCTCTAGATGTTAACTGGATATGTCAGATTAAGCCAAAAGTGAGCTGGCCTTTTCTGACTTCTGCCAGTTTCCTGATGGACATTCTGAATGTTCACAGCCACATTAAAGCCACAAGAACATAAGAAAAAAACCCTACAGGTTTAGACCAAGGGTTAGCCATTGTGTCCAACAATGGCCAGTCAGGTGCTTCTGGGAAGCCTGTAACAGGGGAGTACGAGATAACCGCCCCCAATATTCCCTTCTAGCCATTGCCCCTGAATCTGGAGACTAATGCCCATTGATAGAACTATCCTCCATTTTACAGTCTTCAAATCCAGTGCAGTGAGTTCCATTAACTAGTAATTTAATTTGAAGAAGCAGCATCTTTTTCTCTGTCCAGACTGCACCACCCTCAGTTGCAGACTCTGCTGTCAGTTTCCACATTATGAGAACATCCTTGCTCTCTAATCACTCTCTTCACACTATGCCTCATTTTATAAACCTTACTGTATCCAGTCCTCCATCATCTTTCTAAGCCAAATAGCCCCAAATACGAAATACGCTCCAATCGCCGGATCATTGTGATTGGTTCTTCTTTTTTTCTTTTTCAGCTTGACAACTTTAAGGATAGTAGGAAGTGTTCAGTTCATTCCTTTCTAGCCCAAGGGACCTCAGGGTGGCTTTCTGTGTGTTTGTTTTGCCATTCTAAAGGTCAGCTATTCATTTGCACATAGGAGGAGGAGGGCAGGATGCCCTACGCAGGACCATAGGCAGAAGATTCAGCCTCAGTCTTGGCTTCCACAGCCTCTTCCTTCATGCTGTCACAGAACCATAATCCAAATTCACCCCTTTTTAAACAAACCATCCTCATTTTGCTTTATTCCCAGTTCACAGCAACTCACTCCTTTTTCTTTTCTTTTTTCTTTCCAAAGTACAGTGACTGTAGTTTCTTTTAAGATCACTGAATGTGAGTTGCTGGTTTACATTATTTTGTATGAAGTGAGCAGAAGACTCGGCTCAGTCCGACTTCATAGAGATGAATTATGATCAGTCTTCTGGTGCTGAGGAGGGAGTGGAGCACTGAAGGACCTCCAACCTCCCAAGGAAGGAAAATACAGTGCTCCTGTGGCTGTTGGCCCATCCCTCCCTCTGCTTAGGAAAGGCTGTGATTAGCTTATTGCAACATACTCTACCCTCTTCCTGGAGCTGCCCTGGAGAAGCAGTCAGAAACCTCAACTGATCAGGAATGCTGCAGACAGCCTTCTTTATTTAAAACTATCCCACCCTTCCACCACAACAGGGCCCACCAGGGTTGCTTACAACAAATACAAATCCGACAATACTACTTCCATTATCAAGTAAAATATCATAGCCATATCCAGACGGATCTTAAAAAGTACATCACATGCAAACGATGAATTATTTGATGCACGGTGTAGATGGGGGGAAGGGGGAGAGAAAGAGAGAGACCACTTGCTACCCTCTTTCTGTGCTTGCTCCTTTCTGCTGGAAGTGCAGAGCCTTTCCTGCCCAGTAAGTGATCTCTGTGCCACCTTTCTCTCCCAGACCTCTGCCCTTTCACCGCTTTCTGTCATTCTACTCCTATTCATCTTTGGCAAACTGCTTTTGCATTTGATTTTCAATTCCTCTCAGCTCTCCTTCTCTTTCTCCTCCGCCTATCCTTTTTTATGCAGTCTGAAAACCTGCAGTTTCTGTCTCTTCCCCACTTCATCCCCCTCTCATTTTCTCCTGACCTTCAGTCCGCACATTGCTTCTGCCTACCCAGAAATCTTGCACAGCTCTGTCCCCCATATCTTTCTATTCCTATTTTATTCTAATCTTTTGCCTCCCTTTGGCTCCTATAGATGGGTGACCCCTCCCTCCATTCTGTACAGTCAACAGCTGCAGAGAGGGTGAGCCTCCTATCCTCCAGGCTGGAGAGCTCCCCCCCCCCACCCTAAGGAGACTGACTAAGAGTCTGAGCACACTAGCAGCTTAATGAGGTCAATAGTGTGAAACTCTTTGGGGGAGGATTGGAAGGGAGTTGTGGCCATGATTAGAGGAAGGGGATCTTGCTGTGGAAAAAATTGGTTTGGAGATGGGTCAGTGGATGCTCTTGGCATATGTCCTTAGAGGCTATGAGACTATGGAAAGTGAAAGCCACGATAGGTTGTCCTGATACACTCAAGGGAAAAATCAGCAGCAGCCACAGAACAGATGCTCTGCTGAGATGAATAGGAATATTGGCTCTTCCCCTGCCCCCCCCCACAAATATAAAAAAAAAACTGCTTATTATTATTTCTTCAGCACCATCCATGCACATGTTCATTTTAGTCCCTGTTAAGTTTCAAAGAGGCGCCTTGTAAAGTTGTGGCTGTCTTAGATATAGGAGGACGATATGTTCTAGTACAGTGTGTTTTCCAGTGGCTGCTTGCTGGTGTCTCTCCCGTCTTTTTTTTTTTTTTTTTTAATTGTAATTTTAAGCTCCTTTGGGACAGAGAACCATCTTTTCACTCCTTTTGCTAGGCAAGCTGCTTTGAGGAGTGGCTTCTGTTGTTGAAAAGTGATGTAGATAAAATAAATATTAATGCTGAAATGTTGCATCATTTCACTTCATTTCACCTTTAAGACTAAATGTTTTGGCAGATGACTATGGACTGCAGAGGGGGGAAAAGCTGAGATGTCAGAGGTAGCTGCGCAGGAAAACTGCAGAAACTTGTCCTGCACCATGAAGAACTTTGTGGGAAGTTTGGGGCAGGGAGGGAGGAGGGCAAGGGGTAGGGAGTGAGCTGGAGGGGATGGATCTCAGTTGCAAAGGTAAAGGCCAGATCCTATTCCTGATTTTTCAACCCATCCTGCCCCCTTTGCTTCCTCGAACTTAAGCCAGGAAAACAGCTGGCATGGGTTTGAAGAGTCCTATAGATGATTGGGCAGCCTACTAAGAGGTAAGTAAACAAAAATTACTTACTTATCACTGGTGGTCTGATCACCACCACCACCACCACCACCATAGCAAGCACTATGAGTCCAATCAGCACAGCAGATGACAAGAAGACGGTGGGAGACAGGATTGGGAATGTTAATATTTTTGTGTAATGGAGAGAGAAAGATGTTAAAAGCTTTGTAATGCTAAGCTGACCATATAGGAATCTAACAACTGGGAAAGCTCTCAAAACTAACTGGTCAGCCAGTTGTGCATATCATGTCCAAATCTTAAAAAAAAAATCAATCAGGATAAAGCGACAATTGCATCATCCCTTGAAAGGTCTCCCAGGATAAGAGCAAGAAAGATGGTGAAGGAGAGACGGAGACTTCAGCGATTCGGTAGAAGAGAAATTTCTCCCTGCGTCCCAGATGAGTAAGTGCATTCAGGGGCTTCTGGGCTCCCATTTGGCAGCTGTCACTCTGTCTGTAATAACGGGAGATTTGGTGCTGCCCTGCTCTGGGTTAGTATCATCCACCCATAAAACAAGCTGCCATCATTAAGTACTCACTATCCTTCTGCTCAATTGAGTTTAATTTGACAGGAAATGGCACCTTCTGAAATTATCATCATTGTTCTAACTGCATATCGAATCGCAGCGATCATCGCTTTGAGAAAGCGGCAAGAGGGTCTGCTGCAGCAACACTGTCAGCCGTGATGAGGATCCCTTGGACTCTCACTGAGAACAGCCACTTCAACAGGGTGGAGTTGGAACCACAGCAAACAGCCCCACCACAGACCAGGACAGAAAGGCAAACCTTCAGTCCTCTTTACATACTGGAGTGGTCATTACTTAATTGGCCACTGTGATGCAGTGTTTAGAGAGCTGGGCTAGAAACCCCTGAGTTCAAATCCCTGCTCAGTCATGGAGATTACTGGGTGGCCTTGAGCCACCTGATACTTCTCAGCCTAACCAGCACTACAGGGGTGTGAGGATAAGCAGGGGCATTATATGTACATTTGCCTGAGCCAGCGGGACACAAATACAACTATGGGATCTACTGCCCAATCCTATCCCCCACCACTATTGCCGGCATGCAGCCATGTCAACAGAAGTTGTGCTGCATGCCATACTGCATACTATGATGGGGGAATGATTGAACTGTCTGCCGGAGGTATTTTTTACTTACCCTGAGACAGGCGGCACCATCACCTATGGGTCCCTTTGAAACTATATCAGCTATATACCTAGTGCAAGCCTGAAGAGAGACAGAGGATAGGGAGGACACAAAAAGGATCTGGCATGTGTGACTGCCCCCAGGTCCACCCCCCTCCCCAACATACACCAGCAGCAGATCTGCCCAGCCCCACGCCCCGGGCAAAGGTCCATGATGGCCTTCCGCGGGCTGTCGTCATTGCCAACCCACATGCAAAAATCCACCCCCCCTCACCTGAGGCTCATGGAGCCTCATGCAACCTTAGCCCACGTCAGGGAGGCCTCTCTGAGGTTCCCTGACACTATCAACTGTGCTTCCAGAAAACAGGAAGCTTCCGACCCCATTGGGAGCCTCAGAGAGGTTTCCACAGGGTCCTAGAGGCTCACGCCTGGGGCATTTGCCCCATCGGACCTGATGGTAGGTCCGCAACTGACACACACCCTAGTTCTTCCACCATCACACCCTGCTGCTCACCCTCCCCACCGCTGCTGTCAAATTACCTGCATCTGCAGAGCCTCCTGGCGGCACACACATTTCTTGCCATTTGCAGCAGTGGCCCTGCAGTTCATGAAAGTGGCTGACTTTCACACCACCATAAAGAACCTTGAGCTCCCGCAACACCACCAAGTTTCAGCTGTAAAAGGCCCCAATAGGATTGGGGCCCTAATAATTTAAATAGTTCTATGGGCTTGCTGTTCAATAAAATAAACTGATGAGCGGCTTGCTGTTTGCATTTAACAAGTTGGTTGATTTCTGCCACATCAGCGCAAATGCACCAAACAAAAAAGACTTGCAGTGACCTGTAGAACACTGAAATACTCCAGTTGAAATACTCCTGTAACTGGCAGTTACAGGTAGGATTTCTCCCTATACTCAGTGCCTGTTGCTGAAGACAAACACTGATGCCAGGGAGCAGCACAGAGGGCATGGGGCTTGCCAACACACTCATCCTGCCTCCACCCATGCATACAGGAACACACGGGGGGAATAATGACTGAACAAGCCTCATGGAAAACAACCACGTTTAGTCCCCATGGAGCCATAACCATGACACTATCATATAAATCGTAAGCTAGTCGCCTTACATTTGGGGGCTGCTTCCAACATCACAGATTTCCCATCAAGGAAAATGTACATATAGGTAGAAATAAAACCTATGACATGATACCCGTGCTTTGGTCACATTCAACAACTGTACAAATGAGTATTTCTATGTACATTCCTTGTCATTTCCTGCATCGAACAGTTTCCTATGTAGGAAATTCGTAACAGTTTAGAGTACGCGAGTAACTGCTCCGTGTCTTATTTTTCCCCCTCTGCCCTTTTCAGCCTCTTCTTCCTTCCCCTCTCACACACCCTTCTGCATTTTATGTGAATTTATAGCTGTGGCAATTTTTTTGACTCCTTTCCCTTAAATTATCCAAAGCCACAGCAGTTTATTCATCTTATATATAAAAGTCAGTTCTCAAGAGAACATCACTCTCTGGTGTGCAGCCAAGAAAAATATTTCAGGGATGCTCTCTGCACTTAAGGCCTAGCTTGGCTTTCAGTAGCTTCCATCAAGCTCTATTAGATGAAGTAAAAGGACAGAAAAGTGTCCTAAGTGAGAAAGAATATGAAAAGAAATGGGATGAGGGAAAAGGATCAGAGCTGCATGCACACACAGTCTGTCTTTCAAACTTGGTGGTCTTTTAGCTACTGTTTGCACTGCATTGACACCAATAGGTTGAGGTGGAGTGAATAACATTGAACATTCATGAACGTTCCACCATCCAATGAACAACTGTAATGTATTACAATGAAGCTTCACAGTGGAAGGGAAAATTTTGCTGAGACTGAAACCTTACACAAGTTGTACAGATAGGAAAAGCTGTGAGGGCCAGGCTCGGCACTGGAGAGCTAAGTGAGAAGAAGCCCTGGGGGAAGAGTGATAGGTAGTTGGAGGAAGGGGATGTTACAGGTACTTGGGGGAAGTGTAGGACAAAGAGTTCTGAGGAACAGGAGGGAAGGGGTTAAGTAATGAAAGGTAATTGAAAAGGTGAGGTCCAGGGGCCCAAGCACATGAGAATCTGCATGGTGGGGGGGAGAGATATGAGGGAGAGCTAGAGTTACAGAGATACTGGCTACAGAGTCTTAAGGAAGAGAGATAGACCAGACAGTGAGTTGAAAGACCAAGGGAACAATCCTAACCAACTTTCCAGCACCGACATAAGGGCAAGACAACTCTGAAGAAAGGGCATAAACATGGCCTTCCCTAGAGGAGGCCTCCATGACTGCTCTCTGTACGCAGAATGCAGCACATGCCCCAATGACACAGTTATGCCAGTACTGGAAAGTTGGTTAGGATAGTGGCCCAAGACAAATTAATGGGTTTGAAAAGAGTAGGATGAGACTGGGGCAAAATGTCACCTAGGAGTTAAGAACTGGAAATGATCTGTGCTATTGGCTGTTGTGCTATTGGCAGGCAGGAAGTGGCAGGGAAAAAAGCAGATACCTGAGGAATTATGAGAAAAGGAGAATTCTGCCAATGGTGACTCACCACCGTGGCATCCTAACAAACCTGAGAAGGCCCTAGTCAAAAGATAATGTGGTAGGGATTTAACTCTCATATTAATCAGAGCAAACCAGATGATTCTTCATCTGCAGGCTTCTCGTGCATGTGTGCACGCCTGTGTCCCCTTTGTCCCAAAGCTTTGCCTTAGGGCACTTTCATGATGGTCTAGCAGGTGCACAGTCCTGTTAAACTTCAGATCATCTACTGTTTCTCTTGGAAGATGGATGAAATTCCTCTTCTGGTATCTTTTTCAAAACCAGATAGGATGCCTGTGAGTTAAAAGGAGACTTTCCTTCTCTTGCATTTCATCAGCATTCACACTTCTCCAAGTAAAGTATAAGAAACCATGTCCTAGAAATGAATCCAGTGCCTTCCCCTGCAGCACTGCGCCATCAGTAGATAGGTAAGAGGAGCATGGGAAAAAAATGTTTTTCTTCACTAAAGTGAGTTGATCCAACACTCTTCCACACAGGGACTGGAGTAGAAGGAGCTTTTTTTATTGAGCAAAGGAGCCAGCACAGTATAAACTGTTAGTCCATGTTTTCCTCCAACTCCTCTGAGGCACAGGCAACAGATGGAAGACCATGACCTCAGAAGCAAAAGCAAGTGCAATTAATACTGTGACAAATCCAGAGCCATCCAGGAATTTTGCAGTTAGCACATTACAGTCTCTCCTCTTCAAACTGAGAACGAGGACAAAAGAAGAACTTGTGCTTTCCTGTTCTAAACTAGTGCCTGGGTACTCAAAAATAATGAAAAATGTCCATGCAGTGTTCTTGAGGTGCATCCCTGAGCACAATTCCAGAAGGATCAGCACGAAAAGTACTCCTACACAGCGGAGAGGGAACATCTCAGACTTTTACAACATCCTCACCAAGACAATCCCGCAAGCATTGTTATGACCACCCTGACTACAGTTACCATTTTATTCCATCTGAGCCATCAATTTATGTAAAGCAATTTGCGGTCAGTTGGCGGTCCATGAAAACCTAGTGCTAGTAATTCAACTTTTGTTGCACTAGCAATGTGCCTTTACAGACACATAGAACATAGAAAATTTCTAAGGGTGGATTCTCAATGTCCATGCATGTACCGAACATCACTTGATCTCCCATTGCCTCCTTCATAGAACTGTGTTTGAGTTGAAGTAGCTTTGCATCTTACTAAAAGGAGGAGCTAAAAAGTGGATGTGGGCAAGAAATGATGCTTTTCACTGCAAAATAAGGGCTGCTTTGGCATAATGGCAAGATTTTGGAAGTCGCCAGTTCAAAACGTATGCCTGCCATTAAATCACTAGGACTTGTTGGACCCCCCTCTTTCAGCTTGAGCCATCTCCTTATTTGTAATACAGCACTGATAAGCATAATACTGACCTGATAGATAAGGATTGCAAGAGATGTACATTAACATTCAAAGTGTGATATTAAATTTAAGTATTAGTGCAACATATGAAGTGGATGCAGGCACAATCCTATCTCGGCCCTGCACTCCCGGAACTCCCATTCCAGCAACACATGACCCTTTGTGGTGGCGCAAATGCTAGGACGCTGTTGTGCCATTGTTGCAAATGGCCAGAAGTGTGGTGGATGCACCAGTGGCTCCTGGAGGCTGCATCAATGTCAGTAAACTGGCAGAGGGTACAGAGAGGGAGAGAGCAGAGGGCATTTGGGGGGGATGAAGGACATTGAAAACAGACTGGAGAGGTGGATCTTAGCAAAAAAGGTGCATGCCATATTCTATCCCCCATTTTTCAGCCTACCTGCTTCCTTCCTCTCCTCAAATATACACCAGCAAAATAGATGATGTGGGTCTGAGGAGACCCATAAAAGGTTTTTATCACCCTAACTCCCACCACAGCATGCAGCACTTCACTGCAGCACTTCACTGGAGTGGCTGCATACTAAAGAGTGGTGGGGGATAGGACTGGGCTGCGAGGAGTGCTTGCACTGCAATGGATGCTCTGTACATGATTCATGCAAGTCAATCAGCCGGTGTTGTCCTTATCAGTTATGAAGAACATGTAAGGGCAAACTCAGTCCGAGGCATTGGACGAAAGGTGGGAGTCCAAGAGGAAAAAATGTTGCATTTACAAACAGAAGACTGGAATAAGAATCAGTGGACTTGGAGTAGGCCTGGACAGGCAAGGCAATGACGAAAATGCCCATAAGCAGGTATACATGGGGAACTACCTTACAGTAAGGGTCACATGAAATGTTATTAGGGATAGTAAAAGCAGCAGCCCTGCACCCTCCCAGTAACACCAAGTACATGGTGTTGTTGGCAACCTTCAGTCTTGAAAGACTATGGTATCACGCTCTGAAAGGTGGTTTGGAACATCGTCTGGTGTGGCTGAAAAGGCCAATTTGGGAGTGACAATCCCTTCCACACTGGGAGCAAGTGCAGTCTGTCCCTGGTCTGTCTCCCTGGCTATGGGCCTTCCTTCTTTGCCTCTTTGCCTCAGACTGTTGGCCAAGTGTCTCTTCAAACTGGGAAAGGCCATGCTGCACAGCCTGCCTCCAAGCGGGCCGCTCAGAGGCCAGGGTTTCCCACCTGTTGAGGTCCACTCCTAAGGCCTTCAGATCCCTCTTGCAGATGTCCTTGTATCGCAGCTGTGGTCTACCTGTAGGGCGCTTTCCTTGCATGAGTTCTCCATAGAGGAGATCCTTTGGGATCCGGCCATCATCCATTCTCACGACATGACCAAGCCAACACAGGCGTCTCTGTTTCAGCAGTACATACATGCTAGGGATTCCAGCACGTTCCAGAACTGTGTGTACATGGTGTAGGACACAACATAAATGCACTCCAAGTTTGTCTTCCCTCCACCCCACTCCCCAAATGTGAAGCTTTTTCTTTTGCTGTACTTCTTCCACTGTATTCTTTCTGCACACACTCTTTTTACAATGTTACCAGTACGTTGTGAGAGCTGATGTTCTCCATGCCTCCTGCAATACTTAACTTGTCTACAAGTCTGACAATCTCCCCTGCACCAAGCCCAAGAAAGACAAGACCAAAACGGAAGTGGACAGCAAGTGGCAGAGGCCCTTTCCAGCCAGCAATCAGGAGCAGCAATCAGGAGCAGATCCACTTTTCCTGCTTGTGTACATCTTTAAGACGTGTGAGAAGACAGGAAGGAAGAGACTGGAGGCGCATACCTACAAAGTAGTGCAACAGTCGGGTTAAAGGATGAATAAGAACATAAGAACAGCCCCACTGGATCAGGCCATAGGCCCATCTAGTCCAGCTTCCTGTATGATTCAGTTGGCCAAGCACTTTCATCCTGAATTGTATGTCAGTCTCATATCTATTCAAGACTCACACCTTTGGCCACTGTATCCCAGCTTCTCTATTGGAATCAGCCCCAAGAACCATGCCAGAAGGACAGTTAAACTTGTTACATTTGCCCGCTGTCTACAAGTGAGTGACATGGCCCATACAAGCTCTGAGTAAGTGTCAAATAGAATGGATTGATTTATTGATCAGAGGAAGGCACAGTCTCCTTGACAGAGACACGCTGTCAAATGGCAAGCAGGACATGCTGCTAAAAGCCCTCCAGATTGATTACCCAGCCTGGCACCTGATCCTTCACTGCTCAGGCCCTGGCAGAAGAGGATCACCAAGAGATTTACTCATAGCTGCCTTTCATCAGACAGGTTGAGAGGCACAGAAATGAAAGACTGGGATCAGGCTCTGACTCTGCAGTCGAGGCCCCTCGGCTGGCTCTCAGAGATTTGAAATGGAAGGAAGGCCACGGACAAATGGTGATGACATCACAGCAGGGCCAGCCAGAAATGTATCGCAGCAGCATGGCGCCTGTGAATCATGAAAAAAGTGTGGCTCTCTTTCTCCATCTGTTCCCTCTTCTAAGATTCAATCACCCTTTTATGGATGACTGGGTAACCAAATTGTAACTTAAAAAGAAAAGATGCACCTAACATGCATCACTTTCATTTTCAGCATATTCATACTTTATTACTTCCAAGAATGACAAATGTTATAAAGAAGGTTTGAGGGAAAAGGAAATGCTCCCCCAGGGCCCTCACATTAACTATAATAGTGGTGCCTTTATAGCTAATCTGTAACGCGGGTGATTTATTTAGAAAACATGCTAACATCTCCGTGTGTGAACACCAGTATTTTCTCCACCACAAACAAGCTATGCCTAAACAATACTTTACTAATAGATCATGGTTAAATGTGCAATGTGGTTAAATATTAAAATATGGTCCAATTGTTCATATTGATATTATTGGGTACCACGTACTGGAAAATGGGAATTCAATTACTGTGTTATCTGAATGATCCCATAAATATTGATCCTGAGCACTATCGATTAGCCAAGATTCAGGGATTTGTAACCTATACACCTGCCTACCAATGATGCACTATGGTGCCTGGGGTGGATCCAGTGTTTGGGGGGGGGGCATGATCACTACCAGTTCCAAACCCCAGGTCAACCAGCTGGGCAGATCTGGGCTTCTGCCTGGACATGGAGCCATTGACTGGAATGGGAGCTCAGGTCAACCCAGCTGGTAGACCTGGGCTCCCTCCTGGATTTGGAGCCCAGACCTACTGACCAGGTGGACCTGGGCTCCCATTGCAGCCAATCTTGCTGGCGCCCCACCCAGTGGGCGTTCCCCTTCCCAATTTTGCTTCCCAGCCCAGCGGAAGCCCTTTCCTACTAACAGACAATTGGTGGAGCACACGCCCATGGCCCTCCCCTTGGATTCACCCCTGATGGTGCCGAATCCTATGGGCACCTTCCACTGATGGAACTAGTGTTGCGTCAGCAGAGGTGTTCCATCTCTTTCAGCACTACAGTTGCAGTGAAGATGTACGCAATGGAGTCACCAGTGTAAATGGCTGGCATTCATGTGTGCCACTGGAGTATCCGGTCACTGCTGGAGAAGTTGTGTTGGCAGCAGGCGTGGGCAGTGGACAGGGAAGGGGAGCAATGGGGCATTTCAGGGGAGGAAATGGGGATGTGTCAGAGGAGGGAGGGGATTGATCTGGAGGCAATTGCATGTGCCAATTCCTATCTCCTATTTTGGGGCCTCTCCCACCCCCTGGTTCTTCTTGGGTATAGGCCAGTTATATTTTCCAAGGAAACCTATCAGCCATTTGAGGGGCTATGCACAGGTAATAAATATTTTCCCTTACTTCTTACAGGCCTTCTGTTTGCCCCCTGCCATTGCATGTAGCGTGAGTCTCCATACCATGCCTGCATGCAACAGCAACAGAGGATAGGATTGAGCTGTAAATGACCTTAAGGCTGCAATACCATTCTTACTTATAGGCATGTCCCACTAAAGTCAATGGGGCTTGTTTCCAAGTTTAAATGTGAGGTAGCACCACTGCAACGTGCAATAGTAAGACCAGTGCTTTTTTTGTAAATAAAAAGGTGCAGGAACTCACAACTTGTTAATCTTTTATTTATTTATTTTTAAACCATTTTTTATTGGAGAAATAAATATTTTTTTATGTGCTTCCCCCCTAAAGATGAACTTACTTCGGAATAGTCAATGCATACAATTGGGCTGTCAATCTCCACATCCCCTTCCCCCTAGCTATTTTTTCTACACATGGGGAAAAATACTGTACAGGTGCACTTGTAGCGTGTAGTATGTAGTGTGGCACTACTTCGAGGACAGGAAGCAGTGAATGGATTCCGAAAAATGGCTTACATGAGTTCCATGTAATAAAATTACTCTAAGCAACTGTGGGAGTAAGGACAAAAAAGGAATTCTTACACGAGAGGGGTCCTTAGGTGCACATAGAAACAGCTACGTTTGCAAACAAGCAGGGGCAGGAGGGGGTCGTTGTGCGGTCAGGCAGGGGCCAGGCGCCCGCCCACCCTGCACCCCCCAGCACCCATCCAGCGAATGCCTCTATTTTGCTCCCCCCTCCTGGAATGCTTCCGAAGGGGAGGGGCCCCTGCAAAAAGGTGCCGGAACTCCGTCCCCCTGCATTCCATTAGAAAAAAAAGCCCTGAGTAAGACTGTACTGCAGTGCACTGAAACATGCAATAGCAAAGAAGGATGAGTGCCTTCACTAAGGGAGCTCTGCAACTGTTTTATAATGCTTTGAATTTTTCCGCAACTCTTATGTAACTGCCTTGACGATGGGACAGCAAGGGGGTGACAGGTATGCCCAGCAATCACACATGGGAGATAAGTCTCTGCCTGCTACTTGTGGCAGGAAGTCTGGTCTAGAGGGTAGAACCTCCGTTAGCCCGAAGATAACATCAGAAGGTTGCCAGTTCGAGGACAGCAGCAGCTCCCTGAATGGCTGAGAATGACAAGACCTTGAAGCAGCTAAGCTGAGCTGAGTTAGAAGCGTCTTGGCTGCCCTCCATGTGAGAGACGGAGCTGCTTGTCAGCCTGCATGGGAGAACTGGAGGCCAGAAGTGAGACCAAACCAGGAAGATCCATTCTGAAATGTTGTTGGTTCTTGAAAGAGAGAACCCTTGAGGAATTTAGAAACACCTGCCTATGTAAACCACCTTGAATAAAGTCAGAGGAGTAATCCAATGACCAGAAAGGCGGTATATAAATACAGAGTTGTTGTTGTTGTTGTGGAGTGAGGATGGGATGAGAGGAAGAGACAGAGATGCAGCCATCAGCCATTTTCTTTGCTTTAGGAAGGCTGTGACAAGGGATAATCGTGAATTCCTCCATATCTGAATTCATGGATAAAGCAAGAATAAATTAACCCTTGGCTGTAGAATAAACGCCATGGGATATGTTATTTAGATAACTTTGAGGTCGATGGGAAATTCTGTGAGGGAGGTGCTCTCTTGGCAGGACTTCTGTGATCCAGGTGATGGAGTCAGCACTCCTTCTCCTTCCCTTCAAAGAGTCAGACAAGCTCAGTTGGGAACCTTTGTTCCTCAAAGTCAAGTTTCTAATGATCTGGTTAGTGCTGTACATTACCTATCAATTAAGTTATGAGCAGGAAATAAAGCAGTCATGTAGAATACAGTCTGCCTTGTCTCTTGATGCTGAAGAAAGAAAACATCACAGGAGTAGTTCTTCCCCCATCACAGCTAAGTGACAAATTTGCCAAGATTGGCTTCCCAGTTTATGAGCACCAAGGGTAGAGGAGAAGGAGGGACTGTTATCATATTTAATGGTGTTTCTCATGCTACAGTTTCAATAATTAAATGAGATTCACCCATGTAGAACCAGAGAGAAAAGGGGGGGGGGGAATCTTAGACAGTTGTGTAATTATTTTTCCCTCTGGGCCTGGGAAATGTTTTCAATGAGTAATCCAAGACACTGCTTAAGATTCAAACTACCACTTGCCTGGGAAAAGGGGGAGAATACAGCAACAGTGTCTGACTGCAGCTGCTACCCAATGATTATTCCAGCACAGAGAGGTAGGAATAAATCTGACTGACATCAGCGGGGCTGCACGTCTGGGAGCAGGAATTAGCTCAGAAGTCTTAACGGATGCTCTGACATCCTGGGCAAAGTGGGGATATGACCCAGGTGTTTCCCAATTTCAAGGGACAGAAGGAAATTTCACTCTGTGGAATGTACTTAATAGCAACCCAGAGGGCAGGGTCTGTGATTGCCAACCTGATTTCTATAATTGGTGTGATTACTTCTATTGTAACTTAACCACAATAGCAAATCACTACTTAATTGAATTTGCTTTCTGCATGCACATGCACTTCTGAGGAGGCAAGGAGGCAGCTGCTATTCTAAGGAGGCACAAACTGGGATCAGAAAAGTCAGCAGAAGGTGGTGCTGCAGATATGGAAAGAGGCTGAGCTGACGTAGTGTTCAGTGCTGCCATCCATCAAACCAGTGGCGTAGCTGGAGGGGGGCAGAGCACTTAGTCCAGTGGGGCGGCTCAGCAGGGCGGGCAAGCGGCCCCTCCCTTCCCAGTGGGGGGAGTAAAACAGAGCCACTCATCAATTGCACCTGATCTCATCAACTGCACCTGCGTGTTATCTCCAGGCCCTGGTGCTGCCCTTCTTCCATCTGGCCTTCTGAATTTCTTCTACTTTCCACTTCAGAGTTAACTCTTCCTCCCCCTTCCTGCTTTCTAACTATGCAGTTCTAACTTCAAAGGCATAGCTTCCTTTCCCATGTTTACCCTCTATGTTAAGTACTCTCCCTCAGTTACCTGTTCCATCACCCTCTTATATATTAAATAATCCCTTATAATTCAAATTCCCCTTAAAACCCCCTACACCTCCTTCACATCTTCCTCCTGCGAAAAACACGATCTTTGCAGTGGTGGACCCAAAGCCTTCGAATAAGGATGTGCAGCACTAGTGTTTGCTAAAAGAAAGGACTTTGCAAGCAGCACAGTTTGATTAGGGACTCTGGAGGTTTCTTCTCTGCATGTGTTTTGGGTAGCTTGCATAAATGATTAACAGCCCAATCCTATGCAGGTCTACTCAGAAGTAAGTTCCCTTAGAGTCAGTGGGGCTTATTCCCAGCAAAGTGTGGATAGGATTGGGTTGTAAATGCTGTTGCTTGGCATGGCACCTTGCTAGAATTGCTACTTGACTTCACTGAAAGTCAAATTTTAAGGCACTTCTGGAGGCCCCTGATCAGGCAAAAAACCCAAGGGACTTCAATGGCAACAAAGGCACTTTTAATAAGATTAGTAAAATTTCTCATGCAGGTTCCACACATTCCCACTTCTTTGCAGTTTACCTGTTTTCTACAAGGCATAACCTGGAACGTTCAGGTTCAGAGAGAGTATGCTGCTAAATAAATGATGCTAGAGGACAACAGTGGAACCAGGCAAAAGCCACTGCCTTCATATCCTGATGGTGGACTTCCCAGAAGCAATTGGTTGGTCACTGTTGGAAATGGAAACTTGGCTAGATTGGCCTCTGACCCAGCATGGCTCTTCTTGTGCGCTTATGTTCTTATGGTGGTCCAAATTGAATGAGTTGAGTTGGGGGTGATGCAAGGCTGGCAGATGGCCCTATCTGTGGACTAGTTTCAGAAATAGGTGGCCTTTTGATCCTTTTCTGCCTCTACTAGGTGCCCTCTACAGTTGCATGAAAAGAAGCTGAAAGGGAAAGGAGGAAGGAAGGGAAAAATTGAATGAGGCTCTGAAATGTTTTCTATCATATTTATGTTTATGTTCATACATAACACTTCCATGTATCATCTGTTATCTTCTCCCTGTGCTATTCTGTCAGTACATATTTCTTTTCTCTCAAAAGAAGCATCTAAGCTGACTTGTGGCCAATGCACTGTTCAGAGGTGTGGGTAGCAGATATTATTTTTCACTTTGACTCTGCTTGTACAGCATGTGCTCCATCACAGCCCTCTCCTTTTCTATTGCTACATCACAGACTCCCTCATTCTTCAAGCTCATACTTTGAAGAAAAGTGTAAGTCTTGATATATGAGGGTCTCTCTGCTGCTGCTGATGGCCATGATTAGCCTGGGAAAATAAGCTGCTTTCAGGTCAACCTGGCACAAAGAAAAAATGCTAATCTGCTTGGATCAGATGCTAAGGTATTTATGATGGAATCAATGCACCAGGAAAAAGAGATGAGTATGAAGAAGTGTCTTTCAGATCAAATTTGGGAAATGGGTCTTCAGAAGTACTTTCCTTTCAGCTGGGAAATGTGAAAACATGGACCATTTATCACCTTCATGATTTTTCACTTTGTCTAGATAAATGTCTGTATTGGGCAAAACAGATTCTGAAGACCCCACTAAAATACCTGCCGTTCTAACTAACCCCTTCTGAGAACCTCCCTGGTATGGATGTTGTTTGGTAGCACATTAACACAATGAACTTTCAGAAAAATAAAGGTCTTCTTTTAGAATAAGATGCATCCATGTGGTTGCAGTTAAGAAGGTGATTAAATCCAATATATGTAAATGTTACATGGGCCCAGAAACTGAGGGATGTTATTTTTTTAATGTCTAAATATAAGGACAGGTTCCAAAAAAAAAGAGCCAAATTTTTCATATCTAAATATACTACAATATTCTTATTCAAAGAAAATGTGTTACAACATCCCAAGCTTCTGAAAGCTCATGATTCTATACCATGTAGAGCTATGCCATGTTCATTATGCATTCTAAAAAGGAAGCCAGTTCAAAGCAGCTTCATGTCCCCACATTTCCCATACAATCATTTTTGGAGAATTCATGCCAACAGACAATACCTTATTCAAGTATACAATTGACAAAGACATTGGGTTTTCAGGTTGCATCATAAGAAATTGGGTATGCTAGTTTGGCACTTCCAACTAGTCCCTGTTTCAATAGACCAGAGAGGATCAGGTGCTCCTCCCTGAAGCCAATAGAAGCTTCTAACTCAGGATCACGTACACATTAAAAGCACTGAGGTGACCTGCTAGCTACAGCCTGCCTTCACTTTGACCAGTCAGAGGAACAAGGTCGTACTTACACCAGCATGAACTGCACAATCCACACAGGTGACTTTTGTGCAGATGGCACAGGTATTGTATTCTACGAAAGCATGTGAGAGACTGAGGACTGCAAGAAGTGCCACAGGATGACTTAATCCTACTTCTGTATGACAGACACATGCAATCAAATACATAACTCCACAACTGGCCCTTAAAACCAAGTTCTGTAAGGTCAAATTCTGGGAGCCGAGGTTGCTCTTGCAGTGCTGCAGACCCTATTTATAAACCAATTATGGATGAACATGCATTTCACATAGCAAATAAAAAGTGGAGGCAAACTGACATTCTGTGCAGCCAGCTTAATGTTGCAAGATCAAACTTAACCTTTGGAATAATCTGAATTTGGATGCTTGTTTTCATAACTTTAATATTGTTACATTAAAGCCAGCTTTTTCATGCACTCAGATTCTTTTTTAAAGAGATAAAGAGAAAATATCCAAAGCCTTTATGGCTTTGGCAATTTATAAGCTTTGCCAAGTTAATAAGTGAAACTTTCAGACTTCATTCACTTTAACTACTATAAGTATCACATGGCCAAAATGCAAAGGTCAGATCTGAGTCCCCAAAGGTGTGCGTGTGAGGAAGGGATGGAGGAAACTGAACGTGTCCTTTAAACCTAGCAGAGTGTGCTCCTGTTATTGTGTAACAGATGACGACATTACATGGTGTTTCACACTGCATTTACCATTTCATGACACTGCTTAGCTTACACTCATTTTTGTCAGCTGCATTGTCCCTGGAGTACATCACCTCAACAGGTAATTCTTTCCATTTAAGCAAGACTGGAAAAGTTGAACAATACCCTATTCATAGAAATATAGGGAAATTGTCTGACCCTCACATGCTCCCACTGAAAAAAAATAACAGAGAGCTTTTGTTAGGCAGAAGAACCACCAAGATTCCCTTCCCGAGGGAAACTTGTTTTTAGTAAATCAACGGGTACTGCTCACCTCAGAATTCAGAATCTTGAGACACCTTAAAGACTAACAAATGTGTTCATTTATTAATTTAAAATTAGCATTTACAGCATGATCTTCCCCCCAATATGGGCCATCAAAGCACGTCACAGCCCAATCCTATGTCAGTATCTGCTAGTGGGATAAGCACATAACGCTGTTGCAAACATACCATAAGGTGTTGCGCCAGCTCAGAGACCCATCCTGCCAGTGGAAAGGCCTGCACCGGCCTCTCGCTGCCAGTCTCCACAGGCAGGGGGAGAGCAGGAGAGAAGGGTGTTGCTAGGCGGGTGCCTCTGCCATATCCTATTTCCCCTGAGCCTGAAAGTCTGACATGGGGTGGCCCAGATTTATGGCTGAGATGGATCTGAGCAGCCCCATAAAGACTGTAAAGATTTACTCAGGGTAAGGGGACAAGGTGAAAGAAGCAGCTACAATTCCCGTGATGGATGCAGTGGATACTGCACCAGCCCTGGTTCACTTCAGTGCAGGAATTGGTTAGGTTTGGGCTAAAGATTTTTTAAAAGAACAATGAGAAGCAAAGCAGGAGCAAAAAAAATATAGCAATAAGTACTGTTGACATGGCCAGGCAATCCAAACCAGTCAATCGAAGCCAATGGAATAAAAAGGTGCTGATAACGCATACAAAAATCTGCAGTGAAGGGTCACATAGGAGTCATTAGGGAGGGAGTTCTACAGCCTGGCAGCCCAATCCTAACTTGCACTGGAAGTTACGGGGAGGCCGGCAGGCCTGCCCCGTATCCAATGTGAGGTTAGGGCCAAAAGCAGCTCAGCCCGGGGAAGGGGAATCGCTTCCTCTTACCCTGGGTAAAGCTGCAACAGCCCCAATGGGGCTATTCAGATCTGCACCACCCAAAGAGGTGGCACAGATACAAGCAGCCCGGAGCTGCCCTGGGCTGCCCGGGAACTGGGTTAGGATCCAGCACAAGTGCAGGAACCTGGCCCCTCCCCTGCACACCTGCCACACACCCAATGTCTGCCTTTCCCCTTCCCCTCCCCGAAACACCTCCCTCCCACCCTCTGCCCACACCCCAGACCCCTGTGCCGACCTGGAAAGGTCAGCATGAACTTACCTGTCCCAGGGCTTGCTCCGACACAGGGAGGTTGGCGCATGTCCTCACGCTGGCCTTCCCGATTCACAAGTCGTTGCAGGTGTGCCTTACGGCACGTTTGTGACAGTACTGGGCCAGCGCAAGGGATCTGTGCCGGCCCAAGGAGCACTTAGGATTGCGCTCTCAGTGCCATTACAAAGAAGGCCCTGTGACCTGTAGCTGCCATGCAAACCTCATTATTGTAGCAAAAGATTTTTACAGATTAGGTAAAATGGGGTCTGAGCCACAAAAGCCTGCCTAAATCTGGAAGCTTTTGAGATGTCACAAGACCCTTTGTTGTCTACTTTCTTAGTTATTGGAAGAGATTTATAAAAAAGAAAAAGTAACTGAAGCAAAGGCATATTTTTGCAATTTAAATGCTAATACTTTGTTAGTAGCTCTGCCGGTGGAACCCCTAATCTGCCACTGAAATCTGGTTTAAATGACAACCCTAATAGAAAGGTGCTAAGGAAAAAAGCAGACAAAGCAGAGTCGCCCACAGACTCCCACACAGTGTTCTCTCGATTTTGCTAGTACTGGTAACTGTTAGTCTGGAATACAGTCAGCACTTAGATCTTGTGTGTCTGTTTTTGTGGGTTTTTTTTTTTTATCCCACTTTTCCTGAAAGATGACTTGGCTTATTGGCTAATCCCCTCTCTCGTCACTGCGGCACTTACCAGAAGACAGAGTAGCACAATAAGAGTTGAACTTGTCAGAGGGAAGAATTTTGATAAATGTCATTGGAATGAAAGACAATATAAATTAAAGAGGATTCTTTTCCCTCTCCCTTCTTTCGGTAAATGTACCTCAACAGTCACGTTGCCTGCGGCAAAATCTGACAAGCTAAGCAGAGGTAAGGGATAGACACTACGTGAAAAGGAGCCCCCCTCCCCACTGTAGCGTTACAAATCATAATTGAGTAGGCGGAGGTCATTCGTCTCAGGCGCACATAACAACTTATTTTGAGGGGACGTGTAATCCCATTGGTATACCTGCGGCATTTAAAACATCAACAGAATGCACTGTGGTAGTCATTATTTATTTCAAATATTTATATCACACCTTTTGAACAAATGATCTGCAAGGCAGCTCGCAAAAAAGGGGAAGAAAAGATGCAAGACTGAAATGCAACACAATTCACAACTGCAATCAGCAGCAAAACAGTATCCGCACAATAGATAGCACAATTACCGTATTTTTCGCTCCATAAGACGCACCTGACCATAAGACGCACCTAGTTTTTAGAGGAGGAAAACAGAAAAAAAAGTATTCTGAACCAAATAGTGTAATAAAATATTTAATAAACTATAACAGAATAACATTTGAACCATGTAAAGTGAACAGCAGTCAACAGTGGCATTGAGAACCATTATCACTATCATTAACAAATGGAGAGACTTAAAGGTTTGAGTACTCTAGTTTTCTGGAAACCCCAAGAACTCATCATCGCTAGAGTCAAAATTTATAAAGCTCACAAAAGCAGGTGCGCACAAATAGGGGATCACATTATCTTTCTGCTACAATGATGTTCTGCCAAATTCCAATCCACTGGGCCTCGTGCCCGCTTAAGGCTGATCAGTCCCCCTTGTGCAACTCACCAGTGCAGCAAGCAAAAGTGAGTCCAGTTCTAGTCCACAGATGCCAAGTAAATCAGTCCCATCAATCAGAGTTGCCAAATCAGAGTCCAGAGCCAATAAGCCAAATTACAGTCCAAGGTCAGGTTCCAGGTAGGTTAGTCAAATCCATCAGGGTATTCAAGTCCAGTCACAATCCACAGTTAGATTCCAAATTCAATAAACCCAATCAGTCTCCTACCTCCAACCTGCACTCCTTCTCCAACCCACAAACCCTTTCTGCCTCAGGTACTCCTTATATCCCTGAGGGCCCTATTGCCTTCAAGTGGCTGCAGCTGTGCAGCACACTCTGCTGGATGCCCAGGCCTTACCCTTAAAGGGGCCACTGCTGACACCACATCTACCTCCTCGCCAGTTCTTCCGTGATTCCAATACAAATGAACAAGTGGAAAGTCCAACCACAACTTGAATTCTCAAGACACAACAAACCTCTGGATTTATGGTGGGAACCTAGCCTTACCTGGGGCTTGTGCAATAAGCAAACACTGGCATTCTGACCAAGGAGACAGTTTTTTCTTTGTGATGGGGGGGGCTTACATTCAGATGCTGGATGAGGTGAGTGAAAGCGCCCCTCCCCTGCTGTGTGAGTGTGTGGGGGGGGGGCAGAGCATCTGTGTGTGTAAGAGAAGGGGGCAGCCTGTGTGTGAGAGAGAGGGGGGAAAGTGTTTGTGTTGCAGAGAAGTTGTGATGCTCCAGGCTTGGGGTGGGGGAAAAGAGAGGCTGTGATGCTCCAGGCTTGGGGGTGGGGAAGAGTCTGTGATGCTCCAGGCTTGGGGGGGGAAGAGAGAAGCTGTGATGCTCCAGCCTTGGGGGGGGGAAGCAAGAGTCTGTGATGCTCCAGGCTTGGGGGGGGAGAGAGAAGCTGTGATGCTCCAGGCTTGGGGGGAGAGAGGATGTGATGCTCCAGGCTTGGGGTGGGGGGAAAGAGAGGCTGTGATGCTCCAGGCTTGGGGGGGAGAGAGAGGCTTTCCTGGGAGTAAGCCCCCTGACTCTAATGGGACTTACTTCAGAGTAGGCATGCACAGGATTGGGCAGCAATACTGCCACCCCACCCACGCTTTCCTGGGAGTGAGCCCCAGTGACTCTGAGACTTACTTCTGAGTAGACACTTGGGCTCCGTCCGGTGCTGCCACAGTCCGTGCGGGCGCTGAGGGAAGGCAGGAGCCCCCAGCCAGCTCAGCCTCTGACTGCCTGGGGAAGTCGATCAGAGCAAGGGGCTGGGGCGGAGTTTTTTTGTTTGTTTGTTTGTTTTTTGCAGTATTCGCTCCATAAGACGCACACACTTTTCCCCCCACTTTTTTTTGGGGGGAAAGTGCATCTTATGGAGCGAAAAATATGGTAAATTCCATTAAAAGTTGGAGCAAACAAAACAACTTCTGTGTGGCACCTGAAAGGAAGGAGGCACCAGGCAAACATGTTTGAGGATGGTGATTATAGGAACACAGGAAGTGGTTCTATCCTTGGTCGGTCCAGCTCAGTAACATCTTGACTGACTTGGCAGAGGTCAGACAAGGGTCTTTTTCAATCCTTCCTGGAGATGCCAGGGATGGAATGTTGGAACTTCTGTAGGCAAAGCATGTGACCTACCATTGAACTACAGTCTATAGTTAGGGTGTCTTGTCTCCGGTGCCCATCCAACTGATTTACAACAAATGGGGATACCAGGAGTAGGGCTGCACCTGCCAATCTTAAGAACATGGGTGAGTTCATAGGGAGCCCTTCAAATACAGGTGCCCCCCTTATCTGTGAATTCACTTATCGGTGCTTCCCCCCCCCCCCCGGCCACCACCACCCATTACTTATCTTTCTTTACTCTGGTGTCAAGCACTTGATTCTCTCCCTTTGCAGCCTGTTACAGAACACTAGAGGAGGAACGCAAGAAGCAGCCATCTGGAATGCTAGCTTCCTGTTAGCATTTTCTAAGTCTCCCTACTAGCATGACTGCTTGGCATCACAGTAAGTATAGGCTTCCTTTTTATCTAGTGTTTTGATATCCATGATGGGGGAGAAGGAACATAACCCTTAAAGATCTGGTGGAGATGCCTGTACCTTGGTCCCATCCTGCCTAGGTCAAATTTAGCACTTTAGGTCAGATATATGTAGTTCAAATGTAGCACTTCAAACTTTACTTGGAAACAAGCCAGAAGCCAACAAAGGTATTTAAGCACACATAATATGTAATAAGTATGGCAATTCCATGTAAATAATACTACTTGCAGGCTTCGTGAAAGCCCTGTGGGAAACAGGGTGTTCAACTTGATGAACCTTTGATCTGTTCCCAGGTTCTTCTTATCTTCTTAATATAAGAAGAGAATGAAACCACTCCCCTGCTGTCCTGAATTTACAATTGGGTATGAATATTTAGCAATATGTTTCCTTTGATGTGTCAGGATGTGGAAGACAACGAGTTTTTCAAGTCCTGCCATGTATATTGTGGAAAATTACTATCTTGTAAATTATCCACAGTCTGGACCCATGGCTTATCAGCAAAACAGGGTTGCAAACCCTGAACTTGCTAGTTCTGGTTGGGTAATATACAAGTAGGGCCTCTTTATTTGTGGATTTGGCATCCACGGATTTGCTCCACCAGAATGCTGAACCCCTGGATTGCCCCCCCCCCCCCAGATCTCCCAGACATGACCGGAACCTCGATCTGGTAGCATCTGGGAGGTATTCTCAGCCTCAGGCAGGCCATGCGCCACTGCGTGCAATCTCTTGGAAACTCAGAAAACTTCAGAGTGGGCTCCAGAAACAGTAGATTTCATTATCTGCTGGGGATCTGGGAATGGAACCATTGTGGAGAAAGAGGCTCCACCCTTACTTCCATTCTACATTGTGTCCTGAGAGCATAGAGCCACTGGTCCGATGGCTAACAAATGCCCAATTACATTAAGATCTTATCTGTTCTCCACCCCTTCCTGCCTCTCCACTGGTGGTGTTGTGTTGGTGGCTGGAGGAGCACATTTTTCCAGTGGCATCTGTGTACATGCTGGTGGTGGCATGGCTTCTGTGATGATGAGGCCATCTTTGTGCTGGAGTAGCATTTGCCAGGGACAGCACTGAGCCAGTGGGTGTTACTTCTGCATAAACATGTATCAGTCTGCATGTAGAACAAGGGTATTGAAATTTAAAGAGTGGCAACCATATAAAAGAGGTTTTTCAGCATATTTTTAGGAACCTCACCAAAGAGGTTCTAAATGTTAGAATGCTTGAACTCATTTTATTGGCCTTGTTTCCAGCAAGAAGTAAGGGGATGAATTAAGACCGCAGTTATATGCACACAGTTATAAGTCCCATTAGCCTGAGATGTCTGCAGCATAAACATGCACATAATGTGGGCTGCATGTCTTCCACTTTCAGATGCCTGCAAATGAGCAAATCTGTGCCAGAGGAAACACTTTCTGTTACAAGCCTTCCAACTCACCTTCCACCAGGATGTACACAGTAATCCTGATGCTTAATGTGTCCCAGGTAAAAAGAGGATGGCCACTCTTTCCATTCACTGGGGAAACTACGAACCCTTTACTGTTTCAAGACATCCCTAACCTGGCCTGTGCTTGAGAATTACCCTAGAAACATTCTATGACATTCTATGAACAGATATGACACATCTCAGAAAACCTCATTCTAGTAGGGCACTTACAGCACAATCCTAACTTGCGCTGGAACAGGTAGGCCAAAGGGCCTGCGCTATATACAGTGCAAATTTGGGGCTGACTGTGACTTGGACTGAAGCAAGGGGAAATAATTCCCCTTAACCCTGGTAGAACTGCAGCAACCCCAATGGGGCTACCCAAATCTGTGCTACCTGAAGATCTGCCATGGGCTGCCCAGAGCTATTCAGGTTGCCCAACAACAGGGCTAGGATCTGGCATAAGTGCCGGACTCTGGCCCCACCTCCCACTCCCCACCCACCCTTAGGCCTGCCTGCCGCCCCTCCCCATGCCCCCCTACCCTCGCGCCAGCAGAGCTCAGCTGGCGTGGACTTACTGGGCTTCGGTGAGGCAGAGCAGCCTCCACGGGCCAGCGCAGATCCTTGCACCAACCCAGCTGACTCCGGAGTGGGAGCAAATGTGCTTTATGACAGGGGTGCTCACACTTTTTTGGCTCGAGAGCTACTTTGAAACCCAGCAAGGCCCGGAGATCTACCAGGGGGGAAGGAAGCGTCTGACAGACACCCCTTTTAATGTATGGAGCCCCTGCTGGAGTCTAGTCAGTTTCGTCAGTTTTGTTGCTGCATGCCTGAAGAGCAGCTAAAGTGTCAGTTTCAGTGTCAGTTTAGTGTCAGCTAAATATGTCAGTTTCGTCACTAGACGAAACTGACATATTAACAGTTTGGAGAGACAGGGCTCCACGATCTACTCATTTTGCCTCACGATCTACCGGTAGATCGTGATCTACCTATTGAGCACCCCTGCTTTATGACATGTTTGTGACACTCCTGGGCCAGCGCAAGGGACTTGCACCGGCCCAATGAGAACTTAGGATTGCTCTCTTAGATGCTGATCATAATATCATATCATTCCACCTACATTTTTATAGTCAGTATCACCAGATATAGAAGTACCCATTCAAACATTACTCACCTGACCAAGAAACAAAAGTCTATGAGCGTTTTTGGGCCAGGCACAAAGGGCTTAGCCCAACCAACACTTTACAACCCAGACTAATCTGCTGGCCCAATCCTATCCAACTTTCCAGCACTGGTGCAACTGCAATGCAGCCTTGAGGTAAGGGAACAAATGTTTCCATACCTTGCGGAGGCCTCTGTGACTGCCTCCCCACCCCTGGATGCAGTACACACCCCATGCTGCACAGGGGTGTACCCGCTGCACTGGCCCTGGAAAATTGGATAGGATTGGGCCCTAAATCCCCCCCTTGCCAATGAACATGTACCAAAGAGGCACTCATTGCATCTTATTTTTATTTTTGGGAGGGCGTTTTTTGGGGGGGCGTTTTATTGGGGGGGCGGTTGGAGAGGTCTCCTGGGGTAAGTGAACTTTTGTTCATTTGCCCTGGGGAAAGCTCTCATCATCACTATTCTGTCCCTCTCACTCCTGTTCCTTCCACAGGTCACCCCCCACTGCCACATTACCTTTCCCCAGTCCATGGTGGTCTGGCCACTGGCCTGCTTGGGCAATTGCCAGCAACTACGCCTGGCTGCACTGGCTAGTGCACAACACCATTGCACGAGTTCTGGCAGGAACCAGGCATTTTAGGTAGGATGGGACTGTCAGTGTTTTTTCTTGGACTGCAGTGTGTGTTTCTCAAGCAAAGCGCCTTTAATGTCACACCTGGCTGCTGTCCCTCTTACCTGTTCAGCTTTGATCCATTCTTTATCATCAATCCTGGCAGCATCTTTGCTTTCTGGATGAAGAAAAAAAAAATAAGCTGCATAAAATTGCAACTCCTCCATCAAAGGAGCTGCTACATTTGCCCCTCCTCTGTGGAAAGTGGGTGCCTTTCTCCATAAATAAACAGAGCAAATAAATTGTCAGTTCTTTCCTGGTTATGGTGACATCGGGGTGTGGGTTCTTGTTTTTGTTTTCCTGTAAAATATACAATTGCGCCTATTTGTTTCATTTTGAGTCGAGGCAAACCATTCTGCTTTGAAAATTCCCCATCGGTTCAGTATTCATCTGCCCAGACTCTATGACCCGCAGCTTCGTGAATGCAGCCAGAACAAGCAAACGCAAGGCTTCCAGGTTGGTGCTGCTCTCTAATCTATTTCTGATGGGGAAAGAGCCTGTATAGCTGTACCATGCTTCAATAGACCATTTTTACAGGGTGCTGGCTTGATGCGCTTGTTTCTTCCACTCGTTTAGCTTCCACTTTCCAAGCTACTGCAGGTGCTTTATCCCCAGGAATAGAACTAACCCATTTGTGGCTTACTAAGGAAACACAGAGCACTGGATGAATGACTACAGGTAGCCTTGAGTCCCATGAGACCTGGATTCACAGGCCTACCATAAGCTTATTTCAGGCAAATTATTTCACCTCTGTTTGTCTCTATTGCGCCAACCGTAAACGTGAGTCTCTGAACAAAAGTGCAGCCCAACAAGGGTTACAATAATAGATTCACAGAGGGTCTTTCCAGACCATTTATGACAACAAACCAAGCAGTTGGTTGTTGCTTATTTGCCGATTGCCTCGCCCCCGAAGGATGTGGTTGTATTTCCATCATAGTTCATAGTACAATTTCCTAGCAGCAGCAACAACAAAAAAATACTGTACTGTTTGAGTATCTTGTCTGTGTGTCCCCAGGTTGCAGAGCCACTGCAATTGAGAATGTTTTCTAGAATGTGATGACACATGAAGCTGCCTTTTACATAGTCAAAGCATCTTTTCATCATCTGCTCAGTGCTGTCTCAGCCAGACGTGCTTCCCCGTCCTAACCGGAGATGCCCAGAACGGAACCTGAGATCTTCTGCATTCAAAGTACGTGTCTTACAACCTACTTGTATAAGTGGCCTGGTCAGAGCTGTGTGCTGTGTGCTTAGAACACACATGCACAACTTTTGCACCATGGAAAGCCAAATTAGAAAAGCTGGATTCTCTATCAAATATGCAAATGAATCAAAAAGGAACAGTACGATTCTTCTTATGAATAATTTATTCCGCAATGTTGATAATTTTTGCATAATATAATCTGCTGCTGCTAATCATGGCACTGAGCAAGAAGCTATAAAAGGCACTATTGTTCCCCCTCTGACCTTTGATATTCTTATTCAGTGACCCTTTTGGTTTTGGCAATTAGAACAGGCATTGATCATACACTTCCAAGCATATCTTCATAATCATAAGGACTAGAGGCTTACTATTTTTAAGAAAACTGAGATTGTTAAGGCCATACTAGATCTGCATGTACATAGACAATGTGACTCAACAGAGGTTGTTTCATTAAGCAATAGTGTGTTGGCAGGGCACAAAATGGACTTGATGGGGGCTAGGGATGGGAGCTAAGCTGTCTTTCTTCCTAGGAGGGAGAGAGGAGGTAGGGGCACTTACAGACAGAACTGGCCTGAAAATGTTGGCTGACCAGCCCATGCTGGGCGTCAGCAGTTGGAAGCACTCAGGAAGAGATGGAAGGAAAAACCAGAAAGGAAAGGGGATTGCGGGGTGTTACTGTCTTGGGTGCCAGCTGGCATGCTGGTTATCGAATGGAGACTGGAATGGGGATGACTTGTCACAGTGCCACTGGTTTTTAATACATGGATCAACAGCAAGGTAGAACAGAACAACCATGGAACAATGAACAAATGTGGTTCAAAGAAGAACATAAAGCTCTAAGACCAAGCATTGATATAAATGTTTGCCCATAAAATCTTATGGGATTGTTAGGTGGAGTGACGCAATCAAGAGAACTGCTACTATTAGCCAGGGACCCTGGTGGTTTCTGCCCTTGTCCCTCACCCCGCTGAGAGTGTGGTAGATACCTATTGGATCCTCTACTACATTGAGCTTAATCATGAAGCTGGTGAGGACTTTTGGAGGTATGAAACCTTTCCTTTGTCTGACAAAACCTGCTGTTCTCAAACTCGGGAGACCAGGGAAGTAGCTAGGTTCACAGACCATTAAATATGCAGTTCCAGCAGGACTCAGAGCTGGAAAGCCATGAAGACTACATTAACATTTAAGCAGTGAGCAAGCTCTATTCAAATCTGGATCACTGAATTCCAAGGATAAAAATGTGTGTGTGTGTGGGGGGGGGGGGGTATTTTTACTGCATTGTTTAACTGCAAAATCAGAAATGTGGCCTTCCTGGACTGTGGATCTTTGATCTATTCCCAGCATTCCATCTAATAGTCATGTCAGTGGTCTGCAACTTTGCTCTCCAGGCAGGTCCCTGACACCAGGTACATGTGTTTAAATGCATGTCTTCTGCATGCCTTGAATAAACCAGAAATAAAATGCTGACACATAGAATTCAACACATCTGACAAAGAACCCCACCTGAGTAAAACATTTTTTTGTACACCTACCATAATGCCTAATAAGGCCTGAATTTTGGACTGCCACCATTCACAATTTGTAGTTCACTCTTAACTTCTACTGCAGTGAAAAAAGGTTATAAATCTCAGAATGAACTGTGCTGGACCACTGAGAGCTGTGGGTTCATTTAGGAGAGCTCAGCTAAACATGCACTGATGATCCTCGGCCAGCTGGTTCAGTTTGTTCTTCAGTGTGCATAAAAATGTTTACAAAATCTGTACACAGCTTTTCGTATCAAATTCACAGCTTTCGTGGGGGAAAGTTATTTGTACACTCCAGGGTTGGGTCAAACCTGCTGTGAACTTTAATTGGTCAACATAGTTTCTATATTAGCAGGACAAAGATGGCATGCTGTTTTCTGACTTCCTTTTGTTCTGCTAATGCCAAAAATTACAAGAAGGGTATCTTTGCTTTCCTTGGCCCTGTTAGCCTTCCATCTCATTTGCCCTTTCTATTTAATTATTTTGCATTTGAGGGTTTTCTTTGGGGTGGGAGTGGTAGTGGCCTCCTTGGAAAGAACAGTGAGGTCAGAATTAGAATTTATATTCATTATGCAGCTCTTAAGACAGCAATGAGTACATGTTATTAGTCCATTGTAACTTCAATTACGCTTTTAACAGATGACAGTTTGAGTGTCTTATTCACGACTCTTTCGCCACTTTGATTACAAAGGTGAGCAGGACAGTGCTGCTGGGAGATATCAAACGGTAGAGGTGACCAAAAGCTGCCCTTTTAACACAGCACAGCTTTTTCTGTACGTACTTGCAGCGGAGTCTCTTATGGCAGTGGAAGTCGCTTCCACTGTTGCAAAATGGCTGCTGATGGGGTGCACCTACTGGCCTAGGTACAGAAGCAGTGGGGCTATGGTGGGTGGTGAGGTGGGTGGACTAGGGTGAAACTGAGCATGCAGGGGGAGGGGTGAAATGGGGGCAGGAACGTGGTGGATCTGCTGGCAATGGTACTCACCAAATCCTGTCACGCTTTCACTTCCCAAACTTCCTGATTTGCTCCCCCCCCACACACACACTACATGCAGCATACTCCTTTTTCAGCGCAATGCTGAATATGTTGGCCTGAATGCTGAATCTGTTGGAGTATACACTTCAGCATTCACCCAGAATATTGATGCACAGTGGGGACAACTTGTCTGGCCTAACGCTCTCGAGTCCATGCCAGCTAGGGATGTGCAAAACTTGTCTCTTTCCTCGTGCAACACTTCCGGCTCTGCCTTCCTGCCCTGCTGGATATCCAGGGGAAGCACATGGAGAATCTCAAATGCTCCTTGCTTTTCTGAAAGAACTTCAGCGCATATGAGGTCCTTTCTCTTCCCCATAAGTAGCAACCTCATGTGCATGGTAGCAGTGGGCTGGTGCACATGCATTGGCTAGTGTGCACTGAAATGTGTATCCCATGGAAAGCAATTTAATGCTGACAAACATTGGCTCATGAATACTGATGCACCATCAGTCTGCCCACCTAATATGTGCAACAATTAGAACCTCTAGCCACCTTATTACTCCCTGCTTCTGAAAGAAATAAAATCAGATAGGCTCGGGTATAGGGGAGGTTCAGGAGAATTGCCTGTGCCAGCAAAATAATGCCTGCATTGAAAAATCCATCTTCCTGGATAACTATGCCACCCCTAACATACTGAGGAAAAAGTTACTTTCCACAACCTCATGTGTGCATCTAGACAATGTCTAGAGAACGGCTGGTGAACTCTCTTCAGTATTCTGGAATGAAATGAGGTCTGGTTTAAACAATCCCCCACCCCATGAAATTGCCTCATTGGAAAAGAAAATTCATTTCAGGGAGATGAAATTCAGAAATGGGAGGGTGAAATTCGCCACTGGACGTCTTCCCAACAGCTGTCAGCTGCTCTACGTGATGGTGTAGCATTGTGTGAAGGGCACTTCTGAGAAGAAAATGGTGGCCATCAGCAGTGGAAATAGCCATGCTCCATTCCTGAAAACTGCTGGAAACTGTTTCCTATTTTTGCCCCCCCCCTCCTTTACACTCCAAGAAGCAAACCCAAACATTCCCCATGAAGAACTTTTGGCTCAGCTCTAGGCAAAACACATGTAATTTAGCCAAAAGCAGAGGTCTTTAAAAGGCAGAGAAACGTGAACATAGAGGTGAAATGGTGACTTTAGTACTGGACAATTCTAGCTTTTACAATTCATCGTTTGATTTAAAAGTGAAAAAATCAAATAAGCCATGAAAGCTTATGGTTACTTGCTATTCAAATGTGGGGCTGTGAACAGTAACTGACTCCTGGCAGAGTCCTATGCATACCTATTCAGAAGAAAGTCCTATTATGTTCAATGGAGCTTATTCCCAGCAAAGTGTGTTTAGGATTGCAGCTCTAGCTCTCTGCAGTACATAGCTATTTTAGGGGCTGGCTCATATGAATTACTATTAGCGGGTCATTTTAGAAATGGTTAAGGATTTTAGAGGTAGTTAAAGGCCTTGGTAAAAGGCTAGCAGCAGAAAATCTTGGCAAGTCTTGCTAGCGGCTGGAAATCATAATATCTTTAGTAACCACAACCAGCGCCTAAAGAAGACAAAGAACTTACATTTGATCCCATTTTAAGAATGAAAAGAACTTCAGGGTTGGGAAGATATTTCAGATTCTGTTATGTGGACCACTTGAGATTTTGTGTATCATAACTATTTCATAAGGAAGGATTTTTGAGAATCAAATTCTGGTATGCATTTTAGGACGGGCATTCCCATAAGTGGAGACCAACTCAATTATGTATTATCAGGCTTGGGCAACTGTAACCTTAGCAAAGTGGAACAGCAACTTGACATCAGGCTGACAGAATAATGAATTCAACTTCAGATGTGTTGGTCAATCAAGAGTTATATCCAAGTATGTTTGCTTTTAAGTGTAACTAAAATTGTTTCACTCTAGTAATAATATAAAAGAGCAGATTTCCATAAGATAAGCATAATCTACATGGCGTCTCATTCAACATATTATTAAACTTGTGCCACAGCGTTTAATCCATTTAGGCCCAAATCCTAACCACCTTTCCAGCACACTGGCATAGTGGTGCCAACGGGGCATGTGCTGCATTCTACAGTTGGGTGGCACTAACAGAGGCCTCCTCAAAGTAAGGGAATACTTAATGGTTTTAATGAGATACAACCCTAAGAAAATGAGTGATTCAAATCCATCATTATGATTTTGGACCCATAATCGGGGTTTTAGGCTGCAATCCTATCCACACTTACCTGGGAGTAAGCATCATTGACTATAATGGGACTTACTTCTGAGTAGTCATACATTGGTCTGGAGAGGGCTGTTAATCTTTTACATAGTCGTGGAAGCCATGACTGAAGGCTAAACTTTTGAGTAGATATATGCAAAGGTTTGCACTCTAAAGGAGCAATCCTAACCCACTTTCCAGCACCGAAGTAAGGGCAATGCAGCTCCAAAGTAAGGGAATATTTACCCATTCTAGTCAATGAAGCTTACTCCCCGGTAAGTGTGGATAGGATTGCAGCCTAAAACCCCGATTATGGGTCCAAAATCATAATGATGGATTTGAATCACTCATTTTCTTGGGGTTGTATCTCATTAAAACCATTACGACAAGTTTGTTGTGACTGACTCTCTACCAAAGTCAAATGTCATTTTGAGGTAACTAATGTTTCAATAGTTCAGATTAAAGATTACAGCATTTCAGCATACCTTTGAATTGCAGTGCAGTTGGCATATCTGAAATTGACAAGTCAAAGGTGCAAGCAACAAAAGACCAAGCCGACAGAAGGTGGTACTCAAACTTAAGGTGTAGGCTACAGTGTCTCTCAGCCCACAGTCACAAACCCCTGGTGGCACTAAGTCAGTGTGCAACCTGTCCAAAGTCTGGGTCACAGAAACACAGAAGATTCTGTTATTTTGGAGGCTTCAAAGGCTTGTCCTTCACTGTGGTTTGAGGCATTGCATAGCTCTAGGGTCCTGCTTCTACCTGCAACAGAGAAGGCTGAAAAGGTAGACCTGCACAGATTCAGAAAGATTAACTAGAGCAAATTCTGAATAACTTAAGGGAAACAAATTACAGGATCCTCCTGATACTTTTCGCTCTATGGAATAATGGTTCAATTTGTTTCTATGGTAACAGCATCCACATTATTCATGGGATTGTCCTCAGTGTGATACAGCAACCAAAGCTGCAGTGTCTAGATTGTACATCCCTTGGGGGCAGAGACCTGCCTTTTCACAGTCATGCACATGGATATTGTCATTATCATCATGGCAATAACATCAATAAAGTGGATCTAGCCCCTGCCCTGAACAGTCTATATTGACCAATTTCAGTTTTGCTGTGTTTGTAAACAGATCTTCTTCAGGTATAGCTGGCAAAGTTCCAGACCTTAACCAGGTTGCTAATTGCAAGCAGCAGGTGGGACAGGCAAAGTGGTTCTTGATGAAGGTTTTGAATTAAGAGAGCAGTGGAGTTGATGAACTCCTTGTAACATAGTGGCAATGGAAACAATCTAGCCTGAGGCAGAGGTGAGCGTCCCATGACCTGTTGGCTACATACAGTGCAAGCCTATCACATTTATTCAGACATAAGTGCCATTGAGTTCACTAGGGTTTACAGACCAGCAAATGCTTTTAGGATTGCAGCCTTAAAAATGTATGGTGTGCACCTATGTCATGAACTGAATAGCCCAGTACAGGGCAACTTTTTAACCTTCTTTCTGTACTGCATTGGACTATTAGTGATGTTGGACAAAGACAGCAGAAAGAAAAGATTATGGAAACTCTTGTACGACTTGCTGCTTGTGATAAATAATATGTTTCAGATAAACAAGGTTGGAAACCAGTTAGATACTTCATGCTTTCTGTCTTACCAGATAAACTTTCTGTACCTTTAGTAAAAGAATGGTAAGTGGTTTCCCGTGCACTGAGATGTAGGGATGAGAGAGCTTCATGTCACATACAGGTATTATAGGAACGAGTCCATGTTTAACAGAGCACAAATCCACTTGAACCTGGGGGGCTGGGGATGGAGAAGACTGGAGCATTTGGGTTCAGGCAGCTCAATCCTAACTTGCGCTGGAAAAGGCAGGCCTTGCACTGTATCCAGTGCAAGTTTGGAGCTGGCTGTGGCTCGGCCCAAGGCAAGGGGAAACTACCCCAGGGAGAGCCGCAGCAGCGCCAATGGGGATACTCGGATCTGTGCCACCTACATCAGTGGTGCAGATCTGAGCAGCCTGGGAATGCCCTGAGCTGCCCAGGAAAGGGGCTAGTATCTAAGTGCCAGATCCTGGCCCCACCTCTCACTCCCTGCCCACCCCCAGGAACACTTGCCACCCATCTTCTCCCACCTTAAAACACCTCCCTACTGCCTCCTCCTTGCCCCCTCTACAAACCCCCAGACACCTGCACCAGCCAAGCTCTGCCGATGGAAACTTACTGGGATCCGGGACTCTCATCAGCACAGGGAGACCAGCACATGTCTATGCACTGGCCTATCTACCCCAAGAGTAGCGCGGAAGTGTTTTATGGCACTTTTGCGACACTCTTTGGCCAGCGCAAGGGACTTGTTCTGGCTGAGGGCGCCTTCAGGATTGTGCCCTGAATTCCACAATGTCTTCATACATTAATGCACAGGATTCATCGCCACAAGATGTAGTGATGACCTACACCTTAAAAGTCTAAATAATGGGATTAAGCAAATTCCTGCAAGCCAGCTCTGTCCATGCAAATACCCACAGAAATTCCACAAGACAATGGCCTTGTTGAACCTCCAAATTCAGAAGCAGTCTGAAACCGAACACCATTTGGTAGGAAGAAACAGCAGAAAAACCTTCATGCCTTGCTGTGGGATTCCTGAAAGCATCTGGTTGGCCACTGTGGGGAAAATGATAATTGACTTGATCCAGCAGATATCATCTGATCTTCTTATGCTCTTCTAATTCAGTTATCACAATGCTTGAACATAAGAACAGCTCCACTGGATCAGGCCATAGGCCCATCTAGTCCAGCTTCCTGTATCTCACAGCGGCCCACCAAATGCCCCAGGGAGCACACCAGATAACAAGAGACCTCATCCTGGTGCCCTCCCTTGCATCTGGCATTCTGACATAACCCATTTCTAAAATCAGGAGGTTGCGCATACATCATGGCTTGTACCCCATAATGGATTTTTCCTCCAGAAACTTGTCCAATCCCCTTTTAAAGGCATCCAGGCTAGAAGCCATCACCACATCCTGTGGCAAGGAGTTCTACAGACCGACCACACGCTGAGTAAAGAAATATTTTCTTTTGTCTGTTCTAACTCTCCCAACACTCAATTTTAGTGGATGTCCCCTGGTTCTGGTGTTATGTGAGAGTGTAAAGAGCATCTCCCTATCCACTCTGTCCATCCCCTGCATAATTTTGTATGTCTCAATCATGTCCCCCCTCAGGCGTCTCTTTTCTAGGCTGAAGAGGCCCAGCTTTACGGCTTTATGGCTGAACCTTTATGAAGCATAGCTACCCTTAGCTGCTGTGATACACCATTCCTAAATTGCAATGCTGGAAGTCTGCCTTCCAACATTCTCAGAATATTCCTTTTGATACTGACTATCAAAAGATGACCTGACATTCAGAATCACTGCTTGACATTTGCTGTACCCGATATTCAATATCATTATTTGATTTCTGACAGTATTGATACTTGGCATGCAATAATAATAATATATGACAGTTATGGCACAATCCTGGATAGTATTTGGTAGTTGACAACTGATGGCAATTGACTTGACACTTGACATGAGATAGCTGACAGCATGCGATATACTACAGTATTTGATAACTGATGTCTGATATGCTATTTGACTTTCAGTATTGGACAGCCAGTAGCTAAAGCAGCCAAATGCCCATTTCTATAACTGAATTAGTAATCGATTTGACCAATCAGAAAACAGCCCTTTTACACAAGTAAGAGAAACCAAATGATCAAGAGACAGCATCTAAAGGATTCAAATGTGGTTAACGTCTCAATCCTCTTAGGCCTTCCTCTATTAGAACTTGCATTCTGTTCACAGAAAGCCCAGGTTGCTGGCTGCTGTGACGGGCAGAACAGGGCCACCAGTGCAAATGGTTGGTGACCACAAATGTGTGCCATCAGAGCACCCAGACACCACCAGTGCTGGAAAGTTAGTGGTTGGGGTGGGCTGTGGGGAGGGAGAAGGTAGGGCTGGAGAATGGTGGCAGCAACGGCTCCACTGATATGTGCCATTTCTGCCTCAGTACATTCCACTGGGCCCACTCAGGTTTGTGCTGTCCAAAGGGCCTATCAGAGTAGGCCCATTGGGGACCATAGCAAAAACTCATTTTACTTGGCCGTCAAATCATGGTTCCTGGCCAGTCCATAGCATGCAGCAGAGCCTGCGCTGATGCCGCTCCATGCTACAGGATGGTCGAGCGTAGGACCAAGTCATGCCCTTCAAAGCTAAAGCTTGGCTATTAATATCAGTTTTAATTTTTACAGATTTGATTTTTTCCCCTTCAAAATTAGGTTTCGGCTCAGCTAAATTGATAATATGCAAAAACTCCAACACTATCACAGTTGGCTTTAAAAGACAAATTTCTGAGGGATTTTAATCAAGGGCTATTGGCCATGAAGGCTATATGGACCTTCCAGTTTGATGTCAAAGACACATGTCGGGCAGCCCAATCCCGAGCTGCCCAGCGTGTGGGCTGCAGCAGCACCGAAAATGGCTGCCACTGCATCATGTGCTCACCAGGCAACCGTGGCTGCCTCCTTGGGAGAAGGGGACTTTTGTCCCCTTCCCCCAGGTAAACCCCACAATGGGGCTACTTGATTCTATGGTGACCTGAAGGTTGGCATAGAATCAAGAGCCTCCATGTCAGGTGGCCAGCCCAACACAAAGGTTCTAGATCCTGTGGAGCAAAGCTCTGCCCTGCCTCCCTCCTGCCCTGCTCCCACCCCCCAGTATGCCTACTCCCTGCCTCCCCCTACCTCTCTGCTGTCCGATAGTCCATGGAACCGCCGAGCAGCGGAGCTCCGGTGCTCCACTGACACTAGCCCAGCGCCGTCCAGCTGTGAAATTCAAACTGCATCAGACACTGGATCTCTGCTCCCTGTCCCACCAGGATTGTTTACGGCACGTTTGCGACATTGCAATTCGGCAGTGAGCTGGCACGCAAAGCTTAGGATCAGGCCCTTAATCACTGTTTCCCCATCTGCAACAACCATGCCTTATAAACTTCCAGCACAGGTCAAGTTTTATTACCTTACCTTACCATTGTACCTTGGAAAACTTATACCAGCATTGCAGATTCCTTGGTTTTCATGCAATTCAAGTCACTGTATCCTAAAATTTCATGTATTGGATTATGCTACACTTCTTGTTTGCAGATTCAAAGAGATTGGTCTCTCTGGCAGAATCAACAAATACAGCAGCTGGGGCTAAGTATACTGGGCTTGGCTCCAACACCTATTAGAGTCAATACAAACCTTTACATTGGCCTCATTGGGCATTATATCCCTACTACTGGATCCTGAGTACTGTGTAAATGTATCCCTCACTCTACATGTATGTCCAAAACTATATCAGCTTGCTTCTTTCCTAGGAGGAACCCTTTTCATCGACTTGAATATTATTTATTTGCATCTTCCATGCATGCACAAAAAATAAACCCGGTGGTTCTCAAACTTTCTGGGAGTCTGAGAACCACTGGTAAGTTTTGACAGGGGCTGGGACTAGGACAGGGGGCCCTGGCACCATCACAGTGATCGCGGCACCATGGGCACCCAGGAGAATTTTAACATACTTGGGGGTATTGTGCAGCGGGGGTATTGTGTATTGGGGGTCCTGAGGTGCCTCCCCTCCACAGCAGTGAACTCCAATCTGCCATTGGAACCCACTTCCAGTTGTCAGTCTGAGCTCTGCACCTCTGAGCTATTGCAGCTCACTGATGCAGAGGGGAGTCTCAATGAGGGGGCTGTGAGCTTCTAGGACCCTCTGGGAGGCTGCACAATCCGCCCAGTTATGTTATAATGCTCCTGGGTGACCACAGTGCTGCAATTGCTGTGGTGCCATTGGGGCACCCATTTCTGGGCCACTCCCCCTAAGGGGAAAGTGCCCCTTTTATGTTTCAGTGGTGGGTTGTGACCCACCAGTTTGACCACCACTGAATAAATCTATTTGTTACCCTGTATTAAGCTGCACAATGTTTGAAACAAAGGAAACCATGGGGCAGATTCAGACGGTATATAGGCTTAAGCCATGGCTTGGTGAAACCAATTTATTTTAAACAATTGAAATTGTGATAGGGGACTGTTAATATTGCATTTGCAACAAGGTTGTCAGGCATTTGAGTCTTGAGGACTGGAACACACATCTCTGTAGTAGGTATGTTTGCTGGTGGTACAGCCTGATGGCAGAGACAACTTATACGGACTGCAGTAGATTTGCAGATTTGGAAGCCTGATAATAGACAGTGGCGTTGGATTGATTCGCTTGGATTATTTGATTTCCAGGGCAAGCAGCGATGCTACCCTTTTAAAAAAGGGCCTCCTTTTATTTTTTTCAGCCAGTAATCCTGGTGGGAAAGCGAGCAGAGATTCAGTGTTTGATACAGTTTGAATTTCATGGTGGCGAAGCCTGACAAGGAATGCAGTTTGAGATCACTGAGATCCCCTCTGCTATTAGGTATGTGAGAATCACAACAAAGATCAAACTTTTTTTTTCTCCTAACTCAACTATACATTGCTTACAACTCACTTGGAAAAACCCAGAGTAGACTGGAGAAATGACAAATGCATCTTAACTGAGACCTATCTGTAGTTACTGCTCCATCTGGGCCAATAACTGTCCAGGCCCCGAAGTCATAACAGTTTAAACACTCACACAGACCGTTGCTGAAAAATGAAACGGTTCCCTGAAGTTCATTCACATGCGGTAGCATAGCTGGAGGGGGTCAGTGCACCCAGAGCGGGCAAGCAGCAGCATATGGCTCCGTTTTGCTCCCCCCGCTGGGAACGGCTCCAAAGGGACGGGCCGCTTGCCCGCTCTGGGTGCACCAACCCCCTCCAGCTACGCCACCGTTCACATGCCCTGTCTCATCCTGTGGCCTCCTGGGCCTGCCTCTTGAAGACAGCAGCACAGCCACACAGGAACACAGTTGTTTTGTTCTACATCTCCTATACATTCCAAACGGAACTGTACAGGACTTGTACCCGGTTGACTTGTCATAAAACAACTACCAAATGCAACAGGTTTGTGCTTGAGCAAGTGCAGTTCCTTTAATTATTTAGCTCCCCCCCCCCCGGATTCCTGCTGTGCATTTCTTTTTCTTTCTGTCTTCAGTGAAAGTAAAACTGCAGTAAAATGCAGCCCTGTATCTCCTGCGTGAAATATAGAACATTAAAGATAAATGTGAACGTGGTTTTAGATTTTTCTTTCTTTTTTAACACTTCACTTTTAAACAAATAAACAGTCCTTGGCACTATTTGCAGCGGAGCCTAGTGAATAATTCACAATGAATAATTGATTTGTTGAGTATAGCCAGTTTTTCGGCTTGTGTAATATCCATGAGCAGATGGAGACTGCATTGAATGTATTTGTTTTTCAAATGTGCTTGATGGATTTCCACCCCACTTTCTTTCTCTCTCTCTCTCTCTCTGAGTTGATGGTGAAATTCAAAAGGTCTATTTGAATTGCACATGTGCGCTCTCTCTCTCTCTCTCTCTCTCTGTGTGTATTTCATGTGGCTCCCTTTGCACTTCATGATCGGGTGATTGCTAAAAATGTTACAAATGAATGGTCACGAAAATAAATTTAAGTTCCAGTTTTGCAAACAAGTACAATGCACACCTCAATCATTTTCGCTAGTAACACTGGCTGCATCAAATATTTTCAGAAAATAAAAAGAAGCACAATTCAAAGCAACTGCCTTAGAATGTACTCATAGGAATAGTTTACTATAACTAGCATGACACTGTTAATTAGCAGAGATCAGGGATGGGCACTTGACTCAGGTTGACTCGAATCAAACCACACAAAAATGTGTTTTTTTAACTACTGGAGTCGACAAGTCATGGTTGTCGCTGACCCTGTCTCAACTCGTGATTCAGGGCCAGTGACTTGAAAAATAGTCTAGACTCAAAATGACTCAAGTTCCTATTTCAAGTCCCTAGTGCAGCGGTTCTAAAACTCTCAGAGAGTTTGAGCTCTGCTGTAAGTTCTTGAGGGGGACGGGAGAGGCAGTGACATGATCACCAGAATCGCATCACAGTTAAGGGGCACAGGGGTTTGCTTAGACTTTGGAGCAGGCTCCCGGGGGTGCAAGGAGCCCCACACCAGCCTCCACAGGGCCCCCCAGATCACGCAGACTGTCAAAATAATGATCACAACCCACTTCCACTTTTGTGACCGTAAACCAGAAGTGGGTTGCGATCATTATTTTGAGTGTCTGCATGCTTCAGGGGGCCCTGAGGAGGCTGGTGTGGGACTCCCCGCACCTCTGAGAGCCTGCTCCAACCTCTGGTAAGTCCAAGCAAGCCCCTGCACCCCTCGACTGTGACACAATTCTGGTGATCGCGTCGCTACCTCCCCCTCTCCCCACCTCTTAAGGGTGCAGGGGCCAGGGCTCTCTGGCTGGGGCATCACAACATCCCAGTTTGAGAACCACTGCCCTAATGTGTTAGTGTTCTTACTTTTTTTGCTGCTTCCATGTAATTCCAAGGACCTTGTGGATGATCCAGAAGCTGGACTTCAGACAAGTGGCAGCAGCAGTCAAGGTGGGAGGGTAGGTTTTTTGTCCCAGGAGTTTGGGCTGGTGAGGATTGAGAGGAGGAGGAAGGCTTAAGGGGCTTGGGGGGGGGGGCTGTGAAGTTGTGCTCAAGGAAGGACTTGACTTGCAACTCATTTCTCAAAATGACTCATGACTCAACTCGAAAGACTCAAAATTTCTCATGAGTCGAGGCGCGATGGCCATGCATTATGACTTACAAGTTCAGTCGAGGGGTTGCTGACTTGGTACTTATCTCATGTTTCAGGCTCCATGCCTTGAACACATCCCTGGTAGAGGCAGTACTATTTTTATGTTTCTGTTACCATACCTTTGTCTACTCTTCCTCACCACAATGGCAACAAGTATTATTGTTGATTTCAAATCAAAGTATGCAATATAAGAACATAAGAACAGCCCCACTGGATCAGGCCATAGGCCCATCTAGTCCAGCTTCCTGTATCTCACAGCGGCCCACCAAAGTATAACTAGTTGCCCTGGGACAGACTACTTGAGAATGGTCAAGTTAGTCCAAAGACACATTGTACATAGTCTATGGATTGCATCTAGAACAATGGAGTTGGAAAGTAACACTGGAATGTCCTAATTCTTTTAAACCTACCCCTAAGATGCTCAATAAAAGATGTTCTCGTTAAAATAAACAAAAACAAATAAAAAGCATTTCCCATAGCAATTGAAGTCCTGGTCCCTGTACCTCTTGGGGCCAGGACCACAAAATATCACCCCCATACTGTCCCATCCCTACTGGTTGTATCCAGTGTCCTTCTGAGGCCTGGAGAGGCCGCCCACAGCCTCCCAGGTACCCAGAAGGCCTTCTGAGACCTCCAGAGGGTTTTCCTTGGCCTCCAGAAGGCCTAAAAAGTCACTTCCTGTTTTTATCTAAAAACCAAAGTGATTCAGTGGGCCTTCTGGGGGCTAGGGATGCCACGGGGCAGCCTCTCTGGTCCTCATAAGGCTTTGGAAAGGCCTGTAAAATGGGGGGTCATGGCGGAGCCCTCCAGGTGGGACCCTGGGGCATTTCCTCCCCTGGCCCCCACCCCAAGGTAAGCCAGTGTCCCATAGCTTCCCTTGGCAAATTGTTTCATGGACACACCATTAGGTATTATCTCCCAATATTCAGTTTCACAGAACTGATTCTGGTGTTTCCCATAGCACCTATATGCCTCACTAATGCAGTTCCCATAGTGACCTATGGCCTTTAGTGTGCTACGTATGTACATATGCATTCAGGGCTTTCACCAAGGTTGAAGCCTACACAGTGTGACTTGTGCCCTCCCCAGCACTCCTAACAACTCTTGAAAAGTTGTCAAGGGGGGGGCAAGGTCCTAGTCCATGCCATGCAAGTCAGAGTGTGCACAGAGGATTCTAAGACATGGCATGTGCAATGGACAGGATTGATGCACTTAAGGTGTAACGTGTCTGGAGCCAAGTCTGAAATTTAGGTTCTGCTGGATCTCAGAAAAAAAATAGTCTTTTAAAAAAAAAAATTTTTTTAATAGCACTTTCTGGAATGTGACCAGTAGCTTCGACCCATCTCTATCTTAAGCTCAGTAGCCTTGGCAAAGCAGATGTTTATCTTTATGACATCTGTTTAAGTATCTGAAAATAGCTATTGTGCCTTCTGTGCCCCTTAGTCATCTTCCCTCTACATGAGCATATCGAATCATCCTTCAACTTTCCCTCGACGTACCTGTAGATCACATGTTCCATTTGTTTATCTTTGATGCTCTCCTTTGACTCCAGCCAAGGGGAGGGAATATCCTTCTGACAGTTCTATAACTGGATTACAATATTCCCAATATGTGGCCAAACTGAATTGCACAGCTGCCTTCTTGTTTTACACGTGGTCCTGGTGTTAGTTCACCCCAGAATGTCTTTTTCCCTTCTTTAAATGCAAAAGGAGGAGGGGAAGAATTTAGAATATATACTAAAAACAGCCACAAAACATGAACAGTAACCAAACCGTGCAGCAATAAAAAGTTAATCAGATTTTAAAAATCCTTTAGGTTTTAATGAACAGACTCAACTATCCCAATAAAAGTTAATGAGAATTTTCTTTTGACTTCACTGGATTCGAGGCTCCAATGCAGTTCACAAAAATGAAAAATCTGTAAATTAAAAATCTGTGAGCTAAGAAAAGCTCACAAACAAGCGGCCTTTGGCTGAGATCTGCAAGGACGGAGGCACATTGATCTGTATTTGTTATGGAAGCAGCTTTACAAAGGAACATCTTTGAAGGTCTGCTGCCTTCATTGTCTATTTTTATCCTGATAAATTTCAAACCATCCTGTCCTATATGAAGTCACCTTTTTCAGGGAGGGGCAGAGAAATAATTATGAATATATCCATATTCATTATGACCCAATCCTATCCAACTTTCCAGCACTGATGCAGCTGCATTACAGCCCTGAGGTAAGGGAACAAACATTCTCTTACTTTGAGGAGGTCTCTGTGACTGCCCCTCCTCACTGCAGGATGCAGAGTATACCCCATTGGCATAGCTACATCAGCACTGGAAATTTGGATAGGATTGGGACCTAAGTCTCTTGGTAGCTCCAACTTTCCCCAGTGCCTTTTCCTTATATGTTCTGAAGTCAGGGAGGTGGTTCAGATTCAAACTCTCTTTGTATTTCCTGGAGGGTCTGGGGCCCCTTCCATTACTCTTAATTGTGAAGGGGAAGTTTCATTAAAACTACTTGTCTACACACACTCTTTAAGCTTCTTGAAAGAAGACTGACCACATGATTATCTGCTCCTACTATTTGTTTTTAATATAGAAATAAGCACCCTCCCTCTCTCTGAGAGAAAGAGAGATCCTGATTGGGGAAGTAGCATGGGGGAAGGTTGGCTTTAACCCTTTCCCTCTGCCATCATTCCAATGGGAATTTCCTTCCAAGCCAATAGGAGCCATGGGGCTGAGCAACACTTTTAAGTGGAATCAAGATATAAAGCTCCTTCCTCCCCACACTATAGTCCTGATCAGGATCTATCTCCCTGCAGTAGCTCCTATTTCTATATTGGAACCAAGTATCAGGGGCAGATAATCACGTGGTAAACGTGTAATCTAGTTTAGCTCTAAATCTATGCAGAAAATGTCTTTTGTAAATGTTGATGGTGAATATACCCTATCTGTTAGAATATTTGCCAGACTACCACAGGTCTTTATCTCTAGCATTTGACATATAAAAATTCTGCAGTGGCTGTCAGCCTCCACCACCTGGCATGCAGTAGCAGTTAGACACTGAAATTATATGTGACATTGTTGCAGACAGTATCTGACAATATTTGATGGTTGACATAAAATAGATGTCAGCTTTATAATGGTATCCAATATGAAGCACTGAATATTTGGAAAGATGTAACATTATAAAAACAAGAACAACTCTGTTGGATCAGGCCAAAGGCCCATCTAGTCCAGCTTCCTGTATCTCACGGTGGCCCACCAGATGCCTCAGGAAGCACACAAGACAAGAGACCTGCATCCTGGTGCCCTCCCTTGCATCTGGCATTCTGAGGTAACCTACTGAAATCAGGAGGTTGTACATTCCCATCATGGCTTGTAACCTGTGATGGACTTTTCCTACAGAAATTTGTCTCCCTTTTAAAGGCACGTAGATCAGATGCTGTCACCACATTCTGTGGCAAGGAGTTCCACAGACTAATCACACACTGGGTAAAGAAATATTTTCTCTTGTCTGTCCTAACTCTCCCAATATTCAATTTCAATTATGCAACATCAAGCTATATTTGACAATAACAAACAAGCAGTATTCAAGACTGGCCATTATCAAAAACACACATGCAACAGCAACCAATATTGAACGTTTGTCTGTAACAGAATTTAGTAAATTTTTTATTTTTTTAATTCGTTTTTAGGCTATGAAAACAGAAAAATGCTGAATTTGTAGTCAGATTTCAGGTCTGGAACTTGAATTTCAATTCTATAGATCTAACATGTTTCCCACATTTTTAAAATTTTCCCACATAAATTAGAATGCCCTTGACCAAGTTATGTGAAATTCAAAGACACTATCTGTGGTTAACATTATGGTCTTTCAAGAGACACCTTTGTCCATTCAGGTTGGTTTAGCTGATTTGAAGGCATTCATTTTGCTACAATTGCACATGTGGCAATTGTAGGTACAGGCAAGTGAGCACCTAAAAAGACTGAGGAATACTGAGTGGCTTCTGAGGGGTAGGAATGAAGCAAAATTAATTGTACTTCCTCTTACTGTGTATCTGATGTAACGTCTCAAAAGTGCTTTGCATGGGGGAAACTTTCAAACTATTTCTGCATCTGTAGCGCATGCATTCTCCCTATGCAACATTCATGCTGAACATCATATTGGAAGTGTGGCGCGAAGAAGCACCACTGGATTTTTTTTTTCTTTCAAACATTAAAAATCTCCCTCTCTTGGCTCTTTCTATTCAGTTGGAAACTTCTTTTGCTTTGCCTTCCTCCCCTTAAGAAAGAATACCAACTTCTCCCAATTTAAGTAATTACTATTAATTGCATGTGTGGTACTATTTGTATGGTAACGTACAAATGAAATCGATTCAACCCACAGTTTTCTCTTGTTCCGAAATCCAGCTATCTCTTTTTTTTTTTTTTTTTTTAAGATTAACTGGTACAATTTATCACTGATGAATACACTCTGCATGGCATTTCATTTGCCATTTTAATAATAATATAATAATATTTTATTCTATTTACTTAATTTTTCTTTCCTTTCTTATTTGCTGTCGGCTCCCACATATCACTGATTGTCTCAAAGTTTCCCATTGGTTTTCTTTCTGAGTAATACCTTGGGTTCTACTCTGGCAATCAGCGACGTATTAACTGTTTCAAGTCCCCAGGTTGATTTGACAGGTCTTTTAATGGGTACCACCTGTCCATTATTACAATGCATTCCCATACCTCAGTGAAACCAAGGGGATTTGCAGGTGTGTTAATGGGTGCAAAACTGAAGCTGTTCAGGGTTCTGAATTTTGCGCCTGCTTCAGATCTCCACAAGACTCATTCACGGAATGATCCAGTTTTTCTCAAATTGCGGGTCGGGATCCACTAGGTGGGTCACAAGCCCATTTCAGGTGGGTCCCCGTTCCTTTCAATATTTCATTTTTAATATATTAGAATTGATACTGCCATGGTATGTGACTGCATTTGGGGAAATGTTACAGACCTGTACTTTTAACAAGTTACTATGTTTATTCTTTTAACCATGACAGTCAATGGACTTACTGCTGGCTAAGTGTGGGTAGGATTGCAGCCTAGGATTGTTAAAATTTTCCTGCTTGATGATGTCACTTCCGGTAATGACATCACTTCTGGTGGGTCCTGACACATTCTCATTTTAAAAAGTGGGTCCCGGTGCTAAAAGTTTGAGAACCACTTCCTTATGGTGTGACAATGCATGCTAATAAATCATGCAATTTACAGCAACGTTAGAATACGTGTTAACGACTGTCTTTGTGCCATGCCAACTACATCATTAATTTATTTCCCACCATTATCGTGTAGTTCTCTTGTTTTCTTCTTGTTTGCTTCGTGTTTGTGTAATTATAAAGCATCTTGACTTTCCTATTAATTTCTTGGACAAGGTCCAACATGACTTTTAGCAAGCCGTATTGCACGCCTACATGTTCTGACTTTCAGGACAAAGGTTCCCACGGAATGTTTTTCCTCTCCTCACAGCATCTCCACAAAGTACACTGTGAGATTCCCGCTCCCTGCCATGGTGGAGGAGGACATAGTGCCAAGAGTCCTGTGTGAATGCATTCATATCCTAGCTGCATAAAGGTTTGCAGCATTTCTGCATGACCAACTCAACAGAGCCTGTCCCAGTCTTCCACCTGTAAAAAAGATGGGCAAGAGGGTCAGACTCACTCTGTTCGGTTGTCTGTCATCTTAGTCTGCCCCTACTTTTCTCACCCTTCCTTTCCCCTGCCTCCTTGTTTTACCTCCATATGTCAATTCAGTGTAATTTGTAAAAGCCAATGGTTCAGCAGGGCTGAGTGAACAGGAATGGAATTCATTTCACGCTCCTTCTATTTGTCAAGGGCTCTACACTCAGCAGCTACTTGTAGCAATATCTCCATGCTTTGAAAGTAGGAATGCATTGTAAGAGGACTCCACTCAGGCCTACCTCTGGGACAGATGAGATGGAGTGAACACCTGCTATGAGTTTCAGTCTTCCAAAGGATCCTGACACAAAGAAACACTTGGCTTGATGAAGTGAGTTCTGCAGGCTGGGCTCATCACGGTGGCACGCTTCTATAATACAAGCAGCTTGGCAGGTGCATTGACAGAACTGAGTGTTTTCATGCCAGGAATAAGGAAGACTGGCAGAGTCGGGTTTGGGGGCGCTCTAGACTGGAATAGCCAAGGGGACCAAAAGACACAGGCACTGGCAAACTGAAGGTGGGGGACTAGGAAAACAGATGGTGTTGGTATCAGCCCTGATTAGATCACGGAGATAATGGCTTTCAGACCCCTTGTTTTTCTTATCTCCCATCATGTTCAGTTATCACTTCCAAGCTGGCACCAATCATTCAAACTGGCAGTTTCAGTCCCTCGCATTCCCATACCATCTTTATGTGTTGGCTCCTATGCAAAAGCCTCCGTTATGGTCTGCAGCCTTTCCCAGGCTTGTCATATGCCTCTTTCCTATGAATGCTCCTGCATGCATACATACACATATTCACACAGTGCCAGGCCTGCTTCACTGCAGACATGAGGCACAGAAGCCCTTTAAACTCTCTCTCTCTCTCTCTCTCTCTCTCTCTCTCATACACACACACCAGTCATCTGGGGAGGCTCAATGCTCACTCACTCTCTCACTTCCCCCTCTCTACATCTTTTATTTCCCCTCACCCCAAGTGGATTGCGTTGCAGTCCTGGAACAAACCCGACAAGGTCACACTGTTTGATTCTGATGTCAGTTTCAATTATGCCGCGGCTTTTATAACCAAATCAAAATACAAAAGGCTAAAAAAGAGAGACAGTGAGGAGATGAAGCAGGATCCAGCTGCAGGCTGGGAAATGACATTTCAATTTGTCAATTGATCCATTTCCCCCCCCCCTTGAATTTTTATTCCCCCTTTCTTTCCTGGTAGTTAATTAGCATGTTTACACTGTGGATAACTAAGAAGGGGAAATGGAACCTTCACCAGTAGGAGCTCAAACCCGTCTACTCCCCAAATGCCATGAAACTCCAGGATTGCTTTTCTTCCCACAATGGTAAGGAATTCCTTTGCAAATACAGAAAAATAAAATAAAGAAATGATGCGCCTAGATGCTGCTGCCTGCTCTTATTGGCGCTTTCTCAACAAAATCACAAGCAGAAAAATACTCCCAAGTCCTGCTGCCAAGATCCTTTAGTTGGAGAGGGCAAGACCCTTGCATCCCATTAGTCATTAATGTCACTGCAAAGCATGAATTCATAGTTCTTTCTCCTTTTTTCATTTTTATTGAAGCAGATTTCAAAGGAGTCGATATGCTTTAAAAGATGGTGATAAAAAAATAAGCAGCCAGTACCATTAGATACTACAGAGAAAACTAGAAACATTACTTCCTACCCTATTCCTCCTACCTTCACCCCCCGCCAGTGGCTTATCTGTACTGGCAAGGGCAGTGACATCCAGAAATTGCTTTTACCGTGTGCACCACTGTCAACCATTTTATGGCAGCAAAAAGCCTTTCTGCTGCTGTAAATGGCTCCGCGTGCTGGTCTGATCCTAGTTAGGTTCAAGCCATCAGCCATATACAATTTTACATGAGTACCAAAACAGCTGGAGTATGCTTATACGCTTAGCACCTGAAGGGTACAAAATGGAAAGGCCCAATTCTGCTCAAGTTAACCATAATGTATGTCCCTATGCCAGCTAATTCTGTAAGTAATTTCTTTCATGTTTACCACAACAGCATTTGACCCACATAATGACCATTTTCACCCAAGTCTCTCCACTACAAGCACTGATGGCTGTACAGAGGACGATCTGTGCCCATGTTCCTGTGTTGCAACCTTCATGGAATGTACAGGGTCATTGCACAGTCTCTCTGGTGAAATAACCAAGAAAATCATTGTACAATCTCCCTCCAAAATGGCTAGCTGTTAGCACAGTCCTCGCTGGACCGCTAACCACTGAATGGGAAACTATTTGCACAGCCCCTCTCTAGTGCCATAATGGCCGAATAGTTGGTGACCTACGCAGACCATAAGAACACAGATAGATCTGGGGAAACATATATATTCGCCCCAAACTTCTGCCTGTTTTATGTGCTCCTAAAAAGAGGTTTAAAAGAAAAAAAAATAGACATGATTGTGGAAGTGTGGCAATGGCCCATATAGGTAACATGTCATTTGTTTATCAAGAGCAACAAACAACATGCTTTTTGATAAGCAGAACATCAGTCAGTTCTCTTTATATGCAAATTTGCGATCTGCAAATTCACTTATCTGCAAATGGCAGAATTGTTAAATATTTCATCTACGACTTTGTTCTCAATATCCACATCAAATGGGCATTGATACTGTCCCATGGAGAATCGTCAGACATTTGCTTCCAGTTTGACTTGCCCCACCATCTTGGGCACCAACTTGGGGACTCCAGCTAAACCTTCACAAATGATGAGAAGTTTCCGGAAGGCTACCTGAGAACTGCTCTGGAGCTGTTGCAAGCCCAGGGAAGGAGCCAAGAAGACAGGTGAAGCAACCTCCTCCCCACTGCTGAATTCTGAGGCCTTGTTTGCTGGCCCAACCTTCAAGGTTCATAAAGTGTATGGTGAACAGGGTGCCCCGGAACCTAACCCCATTTTTCCCATATACTCAAGTATCCGCTAATTCGGTGTCCACTAGGTTGTCCAGGAACCTAACCCTAGCAGATAATGAGAACCAACTGTATTCTTTCCAGTTTCCTCAAATATAAATAAGGTATGTGAATGTTCAAGCTTCAGCACCCCTCTGAAAGATTCCACAATTTGATCCAGTAAGGAGAGCCCACAGAGATAAAGGTACCTGCAGAGTTCAGAGAGGAAAGGAAACTTTTGGTGTGCAGTTTGAGCTTCCAAGACCTTTTGTTGTTCATCCGCCTCTGGTAATCACAGACTTCTCATACTGCCTCAAATGTCCCAGTCAGCCTCCTCAGCCCTTCCACCCCATGACAAAAGATTCCCTACTTCTAAATTAAATGTTTCCTTTGGCTTCTCACCTTCAGCCATTTCCATTAGTTTGAAGTGGCTCTATTGCAAGTCACATACAAATAATAAAAGGAAGTGTTATATGGTCATGCAAGAACTCAGACCCACTGAAGGGCTCCTAAAGAGAAAATATGAAAGAAGAAGGGAAAAAAATGAAAAGGAAAACCTGCCTCTTCCTTAGATTTCAAGAGACTGTGACAGAAAAAGGAAGAGCTGTTTCAGTCACTATCATAATGGCTTAACTCATCTCTCAGAAGTCCTCAAAGAATTTTGCAAGAATCTATGATCTAAGGCTTCTAACCTGAAGCAAGTTGCTGTAATTATCCCTGCCATAGAAATATGAAAACTGAGGCACACAAAAGGGATATTGGTTGACCTGGGCTGGCAGAATCGTTAGCCAAGCCATCCTATTATTGGGATCCTGTAGTCCTGAAAATTCTTATGCTAAACATTCTGCATTGTAGAGCTGGATTCTAGGCTTTGGCAGAAACCCCAGCAAAATTACACTTGATTTCTAATAAGTCTCTTGAAATTTTCCCTGGAGCATTTTCGTAAGTATGGTCTCAGAAGGAAGCCTGAAATTTGCTTTGAATTACACTTTGAGCTTCCAAATTTTGGTGCCAGCCCTATTCAACTCTATTCTTCCCAGATTAGAACAGTTGTTCCCCTTGTTGTCATTTTTGTGACAGATGTAACTCCTGCAGTTCAGTGTTATGTCAAAAATAAATCATAAGATGAACACGTTAGAAACCTTTCAGTTGAGTATGCTTCATACATTCATGGGGCTGCCTGAATATGTGGAGTACTGGGAGGAAAATGGTGGTAGCTCCCTCTTACTAGAAATGTTTGGGTACTAGGAGCGTATGCTGATTAGCAAAATCACAAAGCCAGTAATTCAAACAGGCAGGGGCTAGGCAAGAGTGACAAGATACTCAACCAATGATTTTGTATGAGGAAAGAAGCTATTCCACTTCCTGTTACTGGCATAAATGAAATCAGCAGATAGTTCCAGGTGCTGTAGGCTATAGCTACTTTAGGAAAAGGCCACGTGATTGTTGTTCCCCATCTGGCCTCAGAACTTGAGCATTACTTGCAATTCACTTTGCTTGCTGTTTGTTCAGTGGCTTAAAGGCACAAAAGTCTCTTGCAGAATTCAAAACTGCTCAGATACAGTCCATGCCTGAGCTTTCCCCTTAAGGATTCGTAAACAGCAGTTAGTGCCTAGGGCAAGCAACAAATATTTTGTACTGAAGAGGTGGTACTTGACTACAGGTGCACTTGAAAGGTGGGCTTCTTTGCGTCAATTCCTCCATCATGGGCTAAAGACTTCTGATTTTCCTCAATCTCCTGTTACATGTTGCTTCAAATATTTCCCCCAAAATCTCCCTCTAGGAGCATGTGCATCCCAGAAAAGCAAGTCAGCCATCTGGACTGTTGCAGGCAACATATGTGTAGCTGCTATAAAGTGAGATGTTGCTTAACACTATATGAACATGTGTGCATAGTGCTGGATGCGTGTAGCCCTAGCATGGAGCAGGCCACACACATGCTATTTTTGCGTGGGTTGCTGACAAGAGAATGTCAGGACACCCAAGTCACTGGTAAAACAGTTAACTTTGGTCCATTGCAGCAACCTGAGGGTTGCTGAAAATCATTGCCCTATATGCTAAAACAGCGGTCTCCCAAGTGGAGACAGCTGTGCACTGGTAAACTGGTTTCTGGCATGGATGGCGCTTACCGTTCAGTCCATGGGGGCCTCTCTTTGGCACCGCAGGTCACCCTCGACCTCTGCACCAGCCAGCTGTGCAAAGCCAGCTGGGGCAAAAGACCTTGGAAGTGTGAAGCAAACGCAAAGGTTGGGGGTGCTCTGTGGCCTGAAGAAGAGGCTCCCCCACAGTGCTGTTCCTGCAGGGGAAAGATCTGGCAGGCCACCACATCAGGCCTGCGGGCCAGAGTCTGGAAAGCCCCACGCTAAAATATCTCAACATTCTTTTCCTCTCCACTCATTCCACCCCTTCTCTAATTGTTTCTCCATACACTTCTCTTGAGAAAGCTCAGGTCCTGTCCCCCCATATTTACCTAGCAACCAATGCAGTCTAGGGGTAACTGCATGTTGCCTAGATAGCTGATTGCATTTCTTTCAAGCATTTCGCTCTCCCCTCCCTCTTATTGTAAAGTAATCCCCACAATAAACTGACTGTGTTGTACCTTTATCTGCCTCTCTCACCTTTGTTAAAATACCAAGTTCAACTGAGATGTGCCATGAACAACTTCTGTAAAGGTCTGTTCCAGAGTACCCCTGGCAGCACAGTTATCTGAAAACACTCACAACGTTTAGTACACTCTCCAGCAACAAGCTGAACTGTGTGAACTACAGGTGCCTGTGGGGCTTTCCAGTTTCTGAGATCAGGTGGGTGGGTGACAACAGGCAGCAGAGACTGTAGTGGCTCTAGGATTCACAAAGACGAAACCCTTCCCACTGAGTCAGTTTTGAAATGCAGCTGCCAAGACTAGGAGAGCAACTACGTGATTAAAAAGAAAGATTTATAGGGAACGGCACTTTCGGCTAATGCTGAACAAGGGGCTACAGTGCACCAAGGGACACACTTTGAACCATAAATCTACAATAAATCTTTTTTCTATGTTTCAAAGTGCCTTTCTAGGTCCCTCCTAGTCCTCTTTTGCTAGAATTCCTAGCACAGACTTAAAGCCGCATGCTGTATCAGAAACGTCAATGACACGTATGGCCACAGCCGAAGATTGAATATGCTGATGTTGCCAAGCTGGCCCAGGGCAAGGTATTGCAATTGCACCATCATGTCACACACGCCCCATGTCATTGCGTCATCCCCTGACTCCAGAATGGCTCTGATTTGAAGCCAAAGGAAGGCACGGGTGGGCAGGAGGGTCCTTCAATGCTCCACTTGCTGCAAGCCCTGTGCCCCCCTCCAGCAGAAAGCCCAGTAAACCTCATTTCAACCTCTTTACAAGCCCCCATTTCAGTCTATAGCAGGCTTTGATCTCCCCCTTCCCAGGTTGCCCTTAAAACTCTATAAAAAGGGATAGGATTGTTTTGAGGTTAACAGCAAGATAATACATAGTAGCTCTTTGCGTACTCCAAAAGCACGGTACAAATTCTTTCAATGGTTAGCAATGCCAGTCCTTAATATAGTTGATCAAAGTAAAGCCCCATTGATTTTGAGTGACATCAGCTTGGGATTCAAAGCCTTAAGTGTGCAACATGGATCTGATGGGTAGAACTTGTGAATGAGCTGGTTTGATAGTAATAGGGAGGGTGGAAGAGATTTTAGTAGGAAAGGAATAGACTCTCAACAAGGGGTAAAGGACTGTTCTTGTTTATGGTACAATTGAATTGCTACCCCCCCCCCCCCAAAAAAAAAGCCAACCGCAGTATTTTTTGGTGCATCTTGTTCCTTTTTTTAAACCTTAGATATTGATTACAGGTGTGTCCCCTTATCTGCAGGGGTTCTGTTCCAGAACCCCCTGTGGATATAGCCAGAACTGCAGCACTCCCATCCCCACAGCCTGGACCTTCTGGAGGCAAGGGGAGGCCAGCTCCTCTCCCCTCTGGACTGGCTTTGGAGCTCAGCAGAGGCTGCGGATATTTGTCCATGGCACCTGCCAGACTCAGACTGAGCTTGTCAGCAGAAATAATGCAACTTCCGGTTTCATGAAAAACCAGAAGTGACGTCTTTAATGTCTTTGTCATGTTCTTGCCTTTAGAATTAGGGCGTCAATACAACTGTGACTCGGAGGAGTTAAAGAATCAGTTCTCTCATTGTCTATCCACTTCCCCCTTCCCAAAGCCAGCTGTCTCAGAATCTTTCCCACATTTACCTTGTAAGTGCATCCACAGGGGCACAAAGAGTCTAAACTAGGCCTCAAAGAGAAGTTTTAGACATAGTATAAAAATAAATGTTGCTTGTTATATTTTACTAGTATATGTTTGTCACTGTATCTGTCCAGAGTTTCAGTTCCCGGTTTAAAGTCTTAGATGGTATTGCTGTTCTAACATAAGAAATGACACCTGGCCCAAATATACACTTTGCTTACACAATTCAGTGCAAATCATTTGGGCCCTAGGCTTTCTGCTTGTAAGATTCCAAAGAGTATCTGGTTGGGTGCCATTAAGCTAGAATGCAGGGCTAGGTGGGTCTTTCATCTGACCTGTTGAACAGGCAGTAGACATTAATGTCAAGAGTTCTTTTTTTGTTCCAGGCACATTAGTGTGATAAATAACCTGTAAAGACTGACAGAAACTCACACAATCTTAGCCAATATGATTAGATGAATGGTACAATAAAATCCAGAGGTGATAAAGTAAAAATCAATACCAATAAAAGAGCAACATAATGTTTTATGCAGAATATCATGTCTATTCAGTAAAAGCTTAGGCAAATCAAATAATTTTATTTTGTTATCTAAATGACAGAAAAGGGGCACCAAATGTATCCCTGTAACAGTGCAACACTATGCATGTCTACTCAGAATTAAATACCATTGTGTTCCATGGGGCTTACTCCAATGAAAGTGTATATAGGATTGCAACCTAACATAGGATTTAATAGAAGTGAATCCCATTGAATTCAATCAGGCTTTTTACCAAGTAGACGTGCCCAGGAGTGGGCTACATGGAGGATATATTTCTTACATTTCAATTCCACACTTCTTCAGTGATGAAACTCAAGGCAGCTTATGTGTGGTTTCCAAGAAATAACCCATCTAGGCACTGACAGATCTAGAACTGCTCAGTTTGAGCAAGGTGACCACATCATGCATCACAGAACATGCCCAGAACCCTCTTTATGCCATTTCTGTGTTTTGATCATTGCTTTTTTATCTTGTTGCTTTTGTGATCTCATTGGGCAAGATTGTTAAAATTTTGCTTTATCGTTACCCCCACTTCTAATTTTATGTACATTGAAAAACTGGCTATGAGTGATCCACACAGACAGACAGACAGACAGACAGACAGACAGACAGACAGGCTGAATCACAGAGAAGGAAAAATATTTACCGGGTGAGTCACAAGCTCACACATTCTGAGATGAAAGATGAAAAGGAGAAATTTCATCCATCGCACCAAAGGAATAAAGCACTTGGATAGGGCATGTTTACGTGATTAGTTATCCTGGGAGAACTATCTTTGAACTAATTTCATTCCCTGGTTTGCTCATATGTCCAAGGGATGAAACAGAGGCTTCAGTGACACATGAAAGAGAATCAGACAACGGGTCAAATGAGTCATGATCATTTCAATCCTGGTGAAATTAGTTGTCCTGGAAACTTCTCTATTTTATTTATTCATTCATTGTACTTATTGCATTTTTATCCAGGAAATCCGCTGAGAAAGTCTGGCTGTGATGTAGCTTCCTCCTCTGCCTATTTTGCTTTTACAACAAACATATCAGATAGGATAAATTACACTGTTGAACATGAACAACTAGCTCAGGATCAGTTAGTGAGCTTCAGACCGGAGCAGGGATTTGAACGGGAGTTTCACCAATCTAACACCAAACCCTGGGAGTTTCTCCAGGGATGAGCTGCAAATGACTTAGAATCTAAATGCATAAACAGACATCTTTCACAATTCGTACTGACTCAAGTCATGCATGTCAAAAACTTGGGCATTGACTTGGGAATCAAGGGTTTTACCCTAAAAATGAAAAGAATTGAATAGCATTTGTGTGTGCTTGCTTGCTTTTTTTCTCACTTTCTTAACTCAACTTGTTTCTCAAAAAGACTTGAATTTGGCTCTGGATGAATCACAACAGCTATCATTACGACTTGTGAGCAACCCAAGTAAAAGGGGGGGGTGCAGTCTTGAGACTTGTCTCGAGGAAGTGGCTCCAGCACACCTCTGTCTAACACCAACAATCTAACCACCAATAGTATTGTCCTACATCAACAGTTCCCTGTGAGCTGGATTAATTGATGCACATTCCACATTACTAAACCCATAACCTGAAAGTTAAAGTGGACAGCATAGTCCAGCAAAGAGTTTCATAGTGGAGCGTTTGATTTGCCATGGCATGCAAATAATGATTGTTTCCCACCAATGTCAACTGTAGTTGGAAGTCCTCAAAGCAAAACTGCAAAGGAAAGCAAAACCACAATCTCTGGAGCAAAATGAGCAATAATAATAATAATAATAATAAACCTCTGGAGCAAAACTACAATCTCTGGAGCAATCTGAGCTACCAAATCTAACTTAGTCCTAATGCAAACAACCCAGGCAGGCCGACTAGATTTTGTGAGTTGGAATTTTAATCGGAATTTCCAAAATGCCGTGGGCAGAGCCATAAATTTAAATTAAGCAATAATAACCTTGATCTTCCCCCATCCAGGGAAGCTACGATCTCAAGAGGCATTTTCCTGCATTTCAGCTAACACTGGTTGCCTGTATGCTCCTCTTTCCCATGCCTCCTCCCTCCTCTCTTCCTCCTCCTTGTGTGGATTAAGCAAGGCTAGCATTTAAGGAACACTTATTCCAATCCATTTCTATTCTTGCCCAGCAATTGGGTGTCATTTGCTATGATTTAGCCAATTTAGTCCTACGAATTAATTGGTTAATAAGCCATCTGTATGCATCAGGTGACATGTGCAGACTCTTTTACACACAGGCATACTTGTCCTTGCTTCCACTGTAAAAGGCTTTGGAGAGAGGGGAAAGGAAGGGCAGGCTGAACTGTCTGGAGGATAGGAAACAAAAGGCCTTCTCTCGTGCAAAATTGATCTTGACCTCAGTGGGTCTTGCTGCCTATGACAAGTCAGGAAAAGCCCAACACGCTGTAACCATTTCACCAAGAACCGCCGCCACATATGTTGGGAAGTACAGGCGGGAAGCAATTTGAGCTAATTACCAAGAGCGAAGGAAATTCAGATCTAGATTCCTAGCCTGTCAAAATTTGGGAGGATTTAATTATCAAAACACTTCATTCATTGCTATTTCTATATTAATGAAAATCACAGATCCCAAGCTGCAGGCACAGTAATGGTTTACACAAAACTGGGGGGGAAAAATTATAATTCCATTCACGCCATCACTTCTAGCCTCCCTGGCAAAAGCAAATCCCACAGTATATCCCAACCCACATAAACAGCAACCATCTGTCATAGGAGATATTTCTTTTTTCCCTCCGTCTTTTAGACATACATTGGTCTCAGCTCAGCTAGCCACAAGAAAATAGCTAGGCTCCCTACTGTGCCCCAAAGATTAGTGAATTTAGGTTGTTTCAGACTACGGGGAAAGAATAAATGCCAAGTTGAGGGGATCTCATAACTACACTTGCCTTTGGGGTTCAGACAAAGGTTCAACCAATCCAACACTCTGTTTCGAAGAGATGCTTTTGGGAAGCTCATAGACATGCTCTTAAGATGATACCCGTCCACTCTTGTTCTCTTCAACATTTGGTAATCAAGAGTATATAGTATACAGATAATTGCTAACAGCCATCAAGAGATATATCCCCTATGGATTTCAGGTTCAAGTTAGTGAATTGACCCCTGGCTTCAATCTACAGCACACTCTGTGTGTGTGTGTGTGTGTGTGTGTGTGTGTGTGTGTGTGTGTGTGGGAGAGTGAGAGAAGAGAGAGAGAGAGAGAGAGAGAGAGCGCCTACCCAGTCAGAGCAAATGGTTGTTTTTTGTTTGTTTTTAATATGTGGTTACAGGGCCTTTCATAATCCGTAAGAAACAATGCTACTTTACAGCTTTCGTGCAGGTCATGTACACATACAATAACTTCACAGCTCCCTAATTAGCAAGCTACCACTGTTCAAAACATTTGGTTTCTTCTAGGCTTCCCTGAAGGTTAATGTGAACATAAAAAGGGCCCTCCTCCAAGCAGACCAGTGGTTTGTCTTGTTGAGTACAGTACTCTATTTTCAACAAGATTCCTCTGGGAAACCTACAAGACTCCACTACTGCTGCCTTGGAGCTAGCCAAATCCCCCACTCAGCTAGGAGGCAATGGCAAGATAACAGGAGCTCCGTGGCAGTGGCAACCACTTCTCACGCCCTCCAGCACCACCGCTACAATCTTGCAGCAGTGCTGGAGGGAATTGCACTATCCCATCTTAACTGTTCACTTCTCCAGGGTTTTAGCTCTGCTAGTGATTTCAAACAGAGCATTGCAGCGAGCCAAAAGAAGGAAGTCAGGAGAAGCACTGCACAACTTCCAAAGAAGGATGTGTTTCTCTTTTTTGGAATGGGGTTGTGTTCTCCTGACAAATGTCCCCTTAGCCCAAGGAAACCTACAGTAGCCCCCCCCCCCCCCAAAGTGGGATGCAGTAGGAGCTGCACTGGTACCACTGCATCATCACACTGCATAGTCACATGGGGACTTAGGATTGGACTGTTAGCTTCTGTGTTTAGTTGATTGAATTTCATTGTGTCATTTCAGTCACTGTTACGCTGCCCATGCCTGATCTTGTCTAATCTTGGAAGCTAAGCAGGGTCAGGCCTGGTTAGTACTTGGATGGGAGACCACCTGGGAATACTGGGTGCTGTAGGCTTATACTCGTACCATAGTCTTTCGAGACTGAAGGTTGCCAACCATTTTTCAGTCTAATCGTAGGCAGGGCCTTCTTCCAGCCTGCTCTGATGCCCTGTTTAAGAACAGCAGCAGAGTGAAGACCATCAGGAAGGTAAGTGGGGGTAAGGTGAAGTCCCCTGGTGATGGCTGATGAGCGCGGGGTGTATCCTGCCCAAAGCAACTCACCTCACCTATTATCATGGATGAACCATCTCTGATGACATCAGTGACTGCTATTCAAAGGGATACGGATTCTGAACATACTTGCCATTCAGCTATGGCTTAGGTAACAACTGTTGATTCTACTCCCCATTAATTTGCCTAACTTTTTAAAGGCATCTAAATTAGTGGCCATCATCATATTCTCTGATAATGAAATCCATAAATTAGCTATTTATGATGTGGAACAGTTTCACATAATTTATGGTTCTGTTTCTTGATGCGTTAGGAAGTCTCTATTGTTCCATTTTTTATTTCTAAACTTTCCATGGAGCATGTACATTTTGCCATAACTTTCAGTTTCTTCAACTCACTTGTGTCTTTCCCTGCCTCTATTTTTATTTAGAGAACTTTTGAACCAGGCTTTGGCATAAGCTACCCAGGTAGCATACACTACAATTTAAAAGATAAATGCCTCAGTTCTATCTTCCTTCAGTATACACAGTGTAGTGGCAACAATGGAGCACATGCTGCATCCTATGGGGAGGGGGGCAACCAGACAGCCTGGGAGAGGTAAGTTAAAATATATTTTACTTATCTCTCCATAGGCTGCCTGGCCGTCAATGGGTCTCCTCAGAACTATGCCAGCTCTTTTGCTGGCATAGATCCAAAGAGGGTCAGGGGCTAGGTCCAGGCCAGGAGGGGGGCATAGGATCTCAGCACGCACTGCTGTCACCCAGATCATTGCCCTCCTTCACCCACTGCCTAGCCCAATTTCCGCCCTGATCCTCCCCCTGCATATCCCCACTGCCACCATACTTCTGTGGTGGGCATCCAGGATCCACTGGCATGCATGAGGAGCCTCTGGCCAGTTGCACCAGTAGCTCCAGAGCACATGAAGGCAGTGTGCCTTTTGTGTTGCCAAAACAGACCTTACAGCAGCAGATGGTCAGATCTGCTACTGTAGGTTCTGCATAGGATTGGGTTGAAATGATACAATGAAATTCAATCAAACACAGAAGCTAACAATCCAATCCTAACTAGAACCCCATGCAGTGATGCTGAGGAGCAGGTCCAGCTTCAGCTGTAACCCAGGGGGGATATTCAGCTTCTGGAAGGATTCTCAGGATAAGGAGATATTTGTCTCCTTGCCCCAGGGTAGGCTCCAGCAGCCACTATGGATCAACTCAGCCATGCACCAACTCAATCACTGGTGCATGTCCGAGTTGATCCATGCAGGTGGATCAGACCTGGGAAGGAGGTCAAGATTTCAACATGCATGGCCGCTGCCAAATCCATCCCTCCTAGGCCTGATCTACCATCCGCCCTTCCTCTGTCACTACCCCATTCTGCCCACCCTTGTATCATTCAATCTCCTCCCCACCGCTCACCAAACCCCCACACTTTTCTACCTCCTCCAGCAGGTGCCTGGCATCTGTCAGTGTGTGGACCTGGCTGTTCACCACTTGTAGTGCTGCCTGCCAGCACACAGTGGCCTAGTCATGTTTGTGATAACCATTAAGGAGGTTCTGCCAGTGTACTCCTTCAATAGGATTGGGCTGTGAGTTAGGTAAACCATACAACTATTTAAACCAGCTGTTTAACATGCTGGAAAGCCTGAGGAAACAAAATACAAACAAAAACAAGTATTTCCTGGTGCTGAAAGAGCCTCAGAGAGGATATCAGGGCTGCTTCTCTAGAGATGACACATGTGAGGGAACGTGACCCAAAAAACTGTGTCTCCAGGCTGCCCTACCAACCTCAGATGGAGCAGGTGGGAAAGATGCAAATTAATGGAAGGAACTGAAAGCTAAGTGAACTGAGCATGTTCCAATTCCAAGCCAGAGTGAACCAGATCAGACACAAAGGAAAGGGGAAAAAATTTTTCATCCCTCAACATATCCTACTAAGAAAAGATAAGTAAGTTTGGGCATCAACTGAAAGTTCTCATTCATTTCACCTTATAAATTATGTTCTCAGTTCTGGTTACTCAAACCCTCTTTTCTACACTTTGCCACCAGAAGTCCTTTTTATACAGTCCTAAAATCAATCGTCAATTCATAGGCTACAACTTGATATGCACTTTCTTGGGAGGAGACCCCACTGAACACAATGGGACTTACTTCTGAGTAGACATGCCTAGGATTGTGCCTTTAGACTGAAAAATGTGAGGGATTTAGTGACACACAGAAAGAAAAAAATCAGCAAAAGAACTACAGTAATATCTCGTTTGGGCTTCCTCTATGGTAAGATTCAAAAGTATAATAATAAAAAGGGGGAGTAATATATAATATTATAATAATTCAGGTAGCAGTCAAATAAATCCACAACAGGCATCACAGAGAAAGGTACAAGCAGACACTATCTAATACCATTTTGTTTGAACCTCGTCTATAAACAGTATTTTTTTTTTGTTCTGATATGTGTAGATAAAGCTCAACAAGTGAAGATTCTTTTTCCCCTTTAAGCACTCATCATTTTTTACTGAGGCCATCCAAACCTCTTGGGATCTTATTTTCTTTCTCACCCAATGGCTCTCTCTTCTTCCGTGTAAACTGTCATTCCCTATTTTCCTCTCTTTACCTACCCCCACTCCTAAAATTTTGCTTTCTTGCTGAGCAAATGCTAAATGATCTGAAAGCATCTGCAATGAGAACACAGTCACAGGGAACACAAATGGGTTGGCAAATGTGTGCCAGAGCTCCACGTGATCCCAGAATATGGAAAGCCAATTAGATAACTCTCTGTACCCCCCAGTACAAGGGGTAGTGCAATCTCACCATGACTAATAGGGTATTTAATAATAGATCTCTCTCTCTCTCTCCCTCTCCCTCTCTCTGATTCAGGAGAGGAAAGAAGTGAAGTGGTATCAGTTGCAGTGCATTCTCTGGCCAATGCTCAATGAACGGAGAATGAATATTTCATGAAAGAGGGGACGAACCTGCCCTCTCAGCCTATTATTCTTACATGGGAGATCCCTGTAGGTGAAGGCAGGGGATCACTCTTATGAAATGAACAGAAGGGAATACCAAAGCAAATAAACACAGGCAGTTCTGGGATTTTCCAAGCATGGTTGATGGCGGCCTCAGTGAAGACCAGGAGCTGTTAGACATTATGTGGAAAAGAACCTTGTTTTAGGAGCTAGGCTTGATGCTGACCTTCAGAGCAAAGTTCCAGAGTCTTTCCAATGAGGATCACATGAGAACGTTCCAAGGAAGCCAAACACGTTTCTGGAAGACGAGCGAAATGTGGTTTCTGCAAATCCCTACTGGCAATAATGCATGAATTCTGGTCGTAAATGAAAGACTACAATAGAGCAATGCTGGCCAAGAAATCCTCTTTGGAAGGAGCCCGAAGTATTTGCCTCCCTCCTGGAAGAAAGTGCTCCTTCAGAGTCTGAATTGCAGGGCAGCGAAGGAGCAATACTAAAAGGTACCTAATGGACTTTATTGGCAAAAGAGATACAAGGCCATCTCCTTTCTTTTATGGAGCCATCACTTAATGTCTGCATACTCAAAACACAAATAAAATTCACAAAGGGTATTTTTTCCTTGTTGCCATAGAAACAGTTATTACAACCTTACCAAATGGTACTTAATGCACAGCTCCCTCCCTTCAGCACAGTGCAACAGTCTGCTACTCTACGGGAAGCGGATACCACTTCTCCTCAGAGAAGGGTATACCAAACTCTTCAGAGAAGGAACAGAAAGAAGTTACAGTGCATGATAAGCAAGGCAGCTTTCCCCTTTGCTCTGCAACCTATCCTGCGCCAACCCATATTCTTCTCAGCTTTCTTAGGCATACATTTATTTTTTCCCCCTCCTTTTCCTCCTTTCAGCACTCAGTCCTTTTGACTGTCACATTTACATTTATGAAAGGAATTTCCTGGGGGTGCACGGGTAGTGCAAATTGCATATGATCTGATCAACCTTGTGCATAATACATTTGTCTCTGAATCAAATCCCTCGGGGCTTCCCTCCTGGCTGAAAGTCTCTGTAATAAAGTATTTGGCTGTAATTTAGTTAAAGATGCTCAGGGTAGGAAAGAAGCAGCAGGGAGGAGGAGAAGGCAGAGAATGCCACAAAAAGGCTTGTCTTTAATTAGAATTTTGAAAGTCTGCATAAATAAATGCGTAAAACTACTGACCTAATCAAGAGTTAGTAAGATGCATCTCCAGCCAGCCTCTCTTGGAAAGCAGACTGTGGTTCTTCTCCCACCCATTGTTGTAAGGGTTGGAGGACCAGAGGCGTGCATATCACCAGGTAAGGGGAGCAGCATTTGACATGCCACCACAGGCATCAAGAGGTTTTGGGCCAGCTCTGGCTAAAATCATCTTCCTAAGCACCACATGATGACAGTGAAAGAGTTTTAGTTCTTCTATTGTCCTTCCGCCTCCCCTAGGGACGCTTCAGACATTACAGTACAAATCTCCTATTCAGCACTGATTGGTTGTCTACAAGTTTGATTCTGGTGTGATGGATTTCTCAGCAATCATCTGGTTTGCTGGGAAGCCAAGGAGCCCCCAGATGCCCAAATCTGGGCAACATAAATGGTTGATTTGGCAAATGGCAGAACTGTGCCCGGTTGTGAGAAGCAGATTGCTTTCAAAAATGGATGAATGTTATGAAGATCTGAAAGAGTGTTTGGCATCTATTTTGAGAATATTTTGACCGACTATGTGGCTGCTGTTATACAGCTCAGACACCTGGGCACTTGCTCTTTTCGGTCCTCTCTTTCCCAATTGTGTGTGTGGCGTGTTTGCATATACAAGTATGAGTTGCAGTTCACCCTTTTTCAGTCATTCATGTATATACGTACGTCTGCATGCCCTTTTTTCCTTTTACAAAAACAGCAAAAGACACAAATATCTGTTAACCCTCCCCCACCCCATTAGTGTTTATCTTGCAGACTATAGTGTTGCCTTCGTTTGATTGCGGGAGTTGAACTAGATGCCCCCATTTCAGAGATGCCTGAGGGCAGAACTCTACATTACTTTCGCAAACATATGTCTACAGGGTAATGGTAATGCAAGGGCGGCACAGTATTTACAGGAGAGAATCTCCACTGCAGTCCTCCCCTTAGATTTGTTTTTCCCTAGATTACTGATCTTGGTCCTGGAACAAAGCTGATGCATTTGCAAGCAGCCATTTACTCCTTTAAAAAAAATTCTAGACTTGGTTCAGATTATTGTGCATGCAGTTTGCTGCAGCTTTCAGTCTTGGGGGACTGCTTACCGGCCAACAATAGCAGCAGTGCAGACATGTACTAATTAAGGGCCCAATCCTATCCAGCTTCCAGTGCTGATGCAACTGTGCTAATGGAGTGTGTGCTTCATCTTGCGGTGTGGGGAAGGCAGTCACAAAGATCTCAAGGTAAGGGAAAGTTTGTTCCCTGATTGCAGCTGCATCAGAACTGAAAAGATGGATAGAATTGAACCCTTAATCACTACACTGCGTCATTTTGTGCTATGACGTATATCATGGGCATTGGCGCTGGTGCATATTGGTAACCTGAATGGAAAAAAAGAAAAGAAGCAAACAGAAAAATGCAGCAAAATGCACTCACACCAATTCAAAAACTAATTTCAAAGCTCCTCTCAAATTAAATTGAAGAACCAGGAAAGCAAAACTCAGCCTGAGCAAACCCAGAACGACCACAACATGGAACAGGGGAAACCTGACTTGTTTAATGATTCAGTTTGGAATGCTAAATATAAGTATAAGAAGTTCAGAGGGCAGTTCACACATGCATGAGTATTATTTGATTGTTCTACATGTCAGAGCTCTCCAGACCCTGTCCCACAGGTCGGATCCACTGCCCTGCCTTTTCCCTCCCACGTGAACAGAGCTTAGCGTTCCGCAGGGGAGCCGTCTTTTGCCACCACTGATCTCCCCAAAACTGGCCTGCTGCTTCCGGGTTCCATCGCCCCAGTAGCCACTGAGCTTGGATTTCTGGGCAGGTGCGGTAGGCTGGTGCTCAATTTGGGGGAGTTTGGTGTCGAGGAAGGACATCTCCCAGGCAGAATGGTAAGTGCTGGTTGTGCTGGGGATGCCTTCCTCATTGCGCAGTGGTCTCCAGTTTGGAGACTGCTGCTCTAAGTGGTACCTGGAAGGTTGAGTAGGCTCCATGAAAAAGAGGTGATAAGAAATTTCAGTGCATGCTGTGAAACCTGTGATTGCCCATTCATGCCCGTAAGTCATCAACTTTAAGTGATCTTCAGGTCACAAGCATGAGCATGGAGACAACCTTCAGCTGCAGATTTTCAACAATTGCAAATCAAACTAGGGAAGTCACTTTTGTCAGGGGGAAACTGCACAAACAAAACTAGCCCATTGCTGGTTTGCTAATCATTAGTATATATGTAAAGCTGAAATTTCCTGGCCTCAAGGCCAAGTTAGCTAGCTGGCTAGAGAAAATGTTGGCCTGGATGTTCTGAAAGTGCCAGGTGGCGACCTTAAATCAAGGAGAGTTCTCATCTCCAGGAACATTTTCTGTTTCCTCTGCCAACCTCTTTTACCTCTTTCTCTCCTTTGAAGCCAAAGAACTGAGGCACTATTATACCCTTCAAAAGCTTTTAACACAGAGATAGCAACATGTCCCCCAAAAAAGAGCTATTCAAGCACAGGGAGAATAATAGTGTGGAATGAGAACGTCAGGACCTGGGTAATGACCAGAGCAGTGATTAAGAGCCCAGTCCCAGACATATCTATGTAGAAGTTCCATTGTAGTGAATTGAGCTTACTCCCAGGTAACTGTGGCTAGGACTGTAGCCAAACTGTAATCTGTGATAAATTGTCAGGGACTTATTGCTCTTTGGGCTTTGATAGAAGTCATATAGTATCCCTAAACACTGTTCCTGACGTTGTGACTCAGGAAGCATCACATGGTTAACTACACAATGCACTACCTTCCCCTGGCCTCATAGTGCAATCCCAAAGTTACAATGCTAGAAAACACATATGCAAAACATTTACAAGTTAAGATCAGGGGTGTTCCTGCATTATTATTTATTTAGGTCAGCGATTCTCAATGTTTTTCATTCATGGTACACTGACAAGGCACTAAATCTGTCAAGGCACACCATTGGGTTTTTGACAATTTACAAGGCATACCACATAGGGGGCTCACATCCCGCATTGGCCTTAATAATAAATGACCTTCCCCCAAATTCCTGAGGCACCCCTGTGTATCACTTGTGGTACACCATGGTGTGATACACAGCCATGATGTGTATGCGCAACCTCCTGATTTTAGAAATGGGCTATGTCAGAAGGCCAGATGCAAGGGAGGGCGCCAGAATTAGGTCTCTTGTTATCTGGTGTGCTCCCTGGGGCATTTGGTGGGCTGCTGTGAGATACAGGAAGCTGGACCAGATGGGCCTATGGCCTGATCCAGTGGAGCTGTTCTTATGTTCTTACATTCGTATGGTACAGTGTACCATGGTATAGTGGTTGAAAATGGTTGATTTAGGTGGTTAGTGTTCTCCAGGTCAGGTATATGAGGTACCGACATGATAGCACTTTCACTGGGGCAGTTGAGCAAAATTAAGAACATAAGAAGAGCTCTGCTGGATCAGGCCAAAGGCCTATTTAGTCCAGCTTCCTGTATCTCACAGTGGCCCACCAAATGCTTCAGGGAGCACACAAGACAACAAGACCCAACCTGTGTCCTGGTGCCCATCTGGTACATCTGCATCTGGCACTCTGAGGTAGCCTACCTCTAAAACCAAGAGCTTGCTCATACCTTCAGTTGCACATACCTTCAATTCAATTCAACAAAATTGAATCATCTGGTCCTAAAAAGAGTAATAGTGCTATCCAATATAGCTCTCTGTTGAGTTTGTTAACAATAGCAACCAAATAACTGAAACCCAAAGCAAAGATGGACATTAATTAGACAGAAATGCTGAAGTATCAGTAACTACTCAGTCCCTGTATTACTGCTGAACCATGGGCGAGGCAGTTATCTGCAGGCTACCTTTCCCACTTCTGTGTCACTCACTGACCTTTGATTTTAAACACGCACTTGACAAAAATCATTAGGGATATGGGCTAACTATTGAATGAGAAGAGACTGAAAACATTCTTGTTCTTTCCCTAACGGAAACAACTGAAGCACCAAGGCAAGAGAACCATGTATACAAAGTCTCCAAACTTGATTGAACAGCAAGCATGCATAGGTCTTCCTTGAAAATACAGAGGTGACAGGGTGTTTGGCTGAGTTGGAGAGCTATTTTATGAGACTGCTTGTGGCCCAGGTTTATCAAAGACGTATAGTACAATCCTATGCATTTTCCTTGAAAGTATTCACACTGTATTTACACTCTCTTGCTAAGGTTGCTTAGTTTGGAAGCCTCACAGCACAATCCTAACAAATTCCCCATGTAGCAATGCAGTGGTGCCAACATGGGGCCTGCTGTATCCCATGGAGGAGTTTTTGCCTCTGGAGGCCTCCTCAAGACAAGCTCCTGCTGGCCCAGTGTCACCTTTTGCAACAGCTGAAAAGCGCTGTACACCACCAGGACACTTTCTGACTGTGTAGAGTGCCAGTAGGATTGGGCTGTTAGACTTCTATACCTACAGTCCTAGGAGTATGATGCACTGAACGCAGTGGTACTTACTTCTGATTAGACATGCACTGAGTTGGTCTATGTTGATTTTTAATCATATTCCCACATTTTGAATCAGTTGTGTGTATGTGTATGTGGTGGTTGTGTTTAATGTCAAAGTTCAATACGTGCGGACTTCAATGCACAATGTTGACATGCTCATCCTGTGGCAATGAGGTTAAAGTCAGCAAAGGTGGACCAAAAACTGCACCTGCCAAGCAAGGGCTGAAAGGATCCTGTGACAATGTCCAGAGGGGAAGCTTTTGAAGAGCTGTGAAATTACCGCCTCTGGGGCCTGACCTAATTCTGCTGTGGAAACATTGCTGGCTGCTGATTCACATTTGTTTCTTTTCAGTGTGCAAATACGTACAAACAGATTTCTGCCACATGACTCCTAGGCTCCCTCTCTTCCAAAGAAAAATCACCATTGACAGGTTGGACTGAATTTTCCACTACAGAGAAACAAAGGAGCAGAGCAGCATGATAAAGGAAGTGGGTGAAAGAGAAATGAATGAATGGGTGGATGAATGAATGAATGAATGAATGAGTGAGTGAGTGACTAGAAGTCTTGTCAGTGGATGAATCCTACACTTTCCAATACAAAGAAAAACATTTTTTAGAAAGAAACAAAACAGGATCACCCACTGCATACAAGCCAAAACATCCCGGTTCAGCAGGCCAATTATAGGGAACTCCATTCCAACAAAGATAAAATTAAATCAAGAGGCTGTAACTCAGAACTGCAATCATTCTTCACATCTCTGTCCCTGCTCAACCCCATCCCATAGTATCCTGTACTGGCCAGAGCCACCATAAGTTGATCCAGAGACAGCCAATCATTTCACGTGGCATGGTGCAACATTTCTTATGCTGCTGTAGCTCTTTCTTTGGTCAAGCACCCATTTTGACAAATCTGCACTCTATCACTGTCAGCATCCCAAGATGATTCACACCTCTGCCCTGCAGACATTACCAGTCTGCTCTTTCTCCAGTTGTTGGGCAGTTCCAGAATGGAAAAAAAAAAAGATCTTTCTTGCCTTGATCACTTGCTAAAGGTGGAAAATTTCTTAATTCTACAAGCCATACTGTTAACCAGGCATGCTCTAAGACATATACAATATGCACAAGCGGGAGAAAACCTACTGAGCATGTAGAGACCAAGTGGAGTGGCTCATGGCATAGATCGACAGCATGAAACAAAAAGGAAGAAAATACTATAGGTCAATGCTTCCCAAAGTGTAGGTCAAATAGTGTAGGCCCATGCCTGGTGGACTATGACCTGGGCTGTCCTGCTTGCTTTTGCTCCGAGATGGCTCCAAATTGGAGCAATTCTGGAAGCACTGGGAGGTTCCCCGAGGCCTCCTCTGGACCAGCGACCCATCCTATCAGTCTCTGTGGGCCTCAGAATGGCCTGCAGAAGCCTCTGAAAGTTGCTTCCGGTGAAACAAGAGGTTGCTACTGAAAACTGGAAGTAACATTCTGAGACTTCTGTGGGACATTCTGAGGCCTGAAGAGATTTTGGGATAGGAATATAAAACAGGGGGCCCTCTTACCTGTAGATTTCATATCCAGTTTCACTTATCTGCAGATCAGGTCCGCACCTCCCTGAGCACCCACCCCGTGCACCCCTTCTGTAAAAAAAAAGTCTCTGCTGGTTTTTGAAAAAAAAACTAGAAGTGATGCTTTTAATGCCTTATAAGCATTTGGAGACCCAGAGAAAAAAACGGAAGTGACTTTTTTGATTCTAAGAGTAAATCTGAGCCCAGCAAAAGTTGTGGGCAGACACATACAATCCCTGCTGGGCTCAGAAGATCCTCCGGTGGCAAGGGCAGGGTAGAGGGCATTCCCTGATATCCATGAAAAAGAACCCTGCAGATACCGGGGCATGCCTGTAACTGGGAAGGGGAATGAAAAAGCTACACAAATAATAAGGCACACAACTAGTTCTCAGTGTCAGTGGTTTCTAGATAAGAAGGAGAAAGAATGAGTCATTACAAAATGAAGGGGGGCATGTAATGGCACAAATGGAGGGGGAAGGAGGGAGAGGAGGACATTTGTATCTTAGGGAAATCAGGGGGATTGTCCAGCGGAACAGGGGGTGAAGGACCAGGGTTTATGCAGTAGCAGGAGGGGAAGGAGAAAGACCGGAGGAAGGAAAGAAATAGAAGAAGCAGGAAAGCACCAAGAATCCATCTGTAACAAAGATCATGGATGTTCTCTATAAGATGAATCAGAACCATAGACACGGAGTGAGTCCTTTGGTGGGCTGTGGAAACGCTTTGCTCCCTTGGAGTTTGGAAGCTAACCCCATTTCCCCCCTCCCCCAAGTAGCTGGGAAAGAATTAGTAAAAATTGATATGCCTGTATAAAGCGAGGTGAGGCCCTCTACATTCTCAGGGCACAGACTACATGAAACCACTCCTGCTACCTTCAGGAACCCAGAAGGGAAGTTTGAATTTGTCTCAGAAAGAGCAGATCAGCTACTCCCAGCATGGGGGGGGGGGGAATGTGACATATACAAGGATGCTTAATGGCTGTACGTGTTTCATACCCTGTCTTAAAGTACGCAGAGGGTGCTATTCCTCATGATAGCAGGGAAAGCAAAGGCAATTATTCTCAATCAGCTTCTGGGAACACAATGGTAAAGTGAGAGTGAAACCATCTCAACGTTTGGGGAATGCAAGAAATTAAATCGCCATCGCCGTTCCTGAATACAGTCTCTCCTCCTTTCCCTTTCAGAATAAGAGGCATTCTCCCCACCATCAACTTCAAACTTAAATCTAGTGAAACATAACTGACATTTTCTTTTTAAGGGTTGTTAATTAAAACAACATTAAACATGCTGTGTATGGTAGTTTGTCAGGCACCAGGCTGGGCTACTAAAACTATCACTAAGGGGCCTATTAAATATCATAATGCTCTCCCAGAGAACATAATTACAGCCATTTTTAAAGGTTCTCAATCCACCATCTTGCAAAGAAATTTTTTTTTTATTATTTACTTACATTAAATAATCACAAATTAACAACCTGCCATAGAAAAACCCACACATATGGAACAAAAGACACTATATAATGTGCAACTATATAATGTTGCACTCCCACATTGAAAGCATGCGCCAAAAATTAAAAACTCAGGATTTTTAAGTGAGAATGCAATATCAACATTGTTGCATGCTTACAGATTTAGTCAGGCTCCTCCCACTCCTTGATTAATGAGGAAAACAGGAAATGTCTGTGGAGAGTGGTGACCCTATATTCTAGCTCCCCCATGTCCTCTCTTGTACTCTTCCATTTCATTCCTTGTTAAATCCAAAGAGCAGGAGTAGTAGTGGAGGCAGGCAGGTGGCGATGCGTGCCAGGTCAATATGGCTCATGGACAGGCCAGTCCTCAACCATTCCCTCTTTGGTCATACTTCTAAAGAACATATTAGATTTGATTTTATTACATTATGGGCCCTGGTGTGCTTTCTTCCCCTCCCCCACTCCAGCAAAGAGTGTATATATATATGGGGGATCTGATCTGAATCAGAACCATGAGAGGATAGGGTTAAAGCCCCCAACCCTGGTTCAGTATAGATTGGCTCTCTCCCTCCCCAGAAAAAAGCACATGATTTGATAAAAGGTGCATCAGGGTGGCCCCAGATAAACGGCAGAAAGATTGGAGATTCTTTGCACGCTGCATATTCACAAATGAACCTCCAGTGGTTCAGGTCTTAAGTCATAACCAGAAGCACATGCGATGGGCTTTGAGAACCAGAGTAGCAGCCTTTGAAATTTCACTCTCTGAAGAAGAAACAAAACATGGCTGCCCCTCGCAAATCTGTCACGTCAGGTTGCCACATTCTCTGAATGTCTCCGTTACTGTGCTTTTAAAAACAGGCTCAGACACACAATTTAGCATGTGAAGCATTCTTTAGCATGGAGAAAAAGCCAGATGAAATGTTTCACCTGCTAAATTTTTCATGTGTTGGGCTGCTGTTAAAGACACAGGAGTGGGGTCAGGAAAAAGGTGACAACCCAACTCCCCCGGCTCTGTTCCTTTTCACAAGGGTCAGCCTGCTATAAGACTCAGAGCAGCCAACGTGCCATCCATAAAGGAGCACCTTCAGCATCTCCCCTCCGTGTGATAAAAATTAGGTCATTGCCTTTTGTTTTCTTCCTTCCAGCTCCCACAAAGCACATTAGAGCTCAAATCCTCAAGACAAACCATTATTATTATTGCTATTGTTTTGTTTTTTTTTACTGTGAAAGAAAATATTAATGTTACAAATAGCTGCCATTAGCATTAGTAGAGCAGCATATTAATCTGCACACTGGTGTCTCTGCTGTCAGGAGGCAGAAAGGCCCCAGAGGCCCAGCTTTCGCTGGGGAACTGATGAAGGCATTAGCGCTAATGATAATGATAAGGAGGCCACTGTAAATGATATGCCAATTTCTTTTGTAATCCTGTTTGGGCAAGGACTTCTTTCCCCCTCCCTACAGTGCCTACAAATAGCTGCTGCATCAAAAGGAGGGTGGAAAAAAAAAGCCACAGCGGGATCATCGACAAGGACAGGAGACTTCTGGGGAGGGTAATGAGAAGGCAAGAGCTAAGTGGAGATGAAAGCAAAATACAAATAGTCTCATGCACAATAAAGCTGAGATTAATTGGGAGGGAGAGATTAGCGAGCAAAAGTCTCCCAACCAACATTTGCAAAAACAAAACACATCTGTCCCTAAGTCAGCTTCCACCACCAGCCCAACGATCCCAGTTAAGGGTCCTACCAGATTTTGGACACATAGGGGGGAAAAGAACAATTATAGTCTCTTATGAGGTTTGAAACTGAGCACTGTTAACTGAAAATTCATCAGCACGTTCCACATTCTAATTGTTAAGACACCCCCAATCAAGGTCAAGTTCAACAACACATTTTCAAATCTCAACATTCAAAACTTCAAACAGTTCTTCCAAACGTTTGCCCTATTTTGAATTCCGATGACACTTGAGTTCCATTCTGAACTCCTAACTGAGTTTCTATAGGCAAGTTTGTTGTTGTTTACTGAAACTCCCTTGGTTTTGTCTGTAGACTGCTCTGATTTCACCCACTCAGTTTCTCACCCATTCTCAAAGGAACTAAGAACGCATGCCAGAATTTACAGGCAGGTTGGGATCACAGGTTGCATGTGAACTCCCTGGTTCAGCCCTGCCTAGGGTAGCCAAAATCCATGAGCCACCCCGGATCTGGAAGCCATGATACATGAATTTTCAACATAGGCTGCAATCCTAACCACACTTTCCTGAGAGTAAGCCCCATTGAACAAAATAGGACTTACTGAGTTGACTTGGTTAGGATTGTGCCCATACATTCATCAACAGCATCAAAAGCACATTTTTAACTTGACATTAAATGATACAATTTCTTTATCATGCAGGCTACAAGGCTATTAACCGTTTTGCAACTGGAACACATCATCATGGTAAAGACTCACAAATGCCAGCTGTTGATATTTGAGTTCAAAACACCAGGAACTTCAGTCACATCAATGATTGGACTTCTCCTCATTTCAGGACTGTTTGATCCAAGCATAGGAAAAAAAAAAAAAACAGCTTTCACTTACCTAGAGGAATAAGAAAAGGAAAGAAAAAACAAAACAGCCAGGTTAGTTTATCTCAAATGTCCTTATACAGTATTCCCCAAATTCTCTCTTGTTCAACATATATATATGCTTTTGATGAGGTTGTGAGGGACATGAATCTAAGCCTTATGAGAGTCTTAACATATTCCAGAATAGCTATGATCCATGATGGCTGTATTAGCACATGGCTGCTATCTAACCAGCTGTAATTGGTTTGTAGTGCCATTTAATGCTATACAGATTATTCATTAAGAAAAAGCAAGCCCAAGCAGGTGTTTTCATCAACATCTTGTTCACAATGACAACATTAACCACATGGAAAGACACAAATGATCCCAGCTGTGAACAGCAGGGTTCAGAAGGTCTCACTTCCCTGTGACAGATGCTAAGCAAAGGATAGAAAAAGACTCCCCTTCAATACTGAAAAGGGTCTAGGGCCAAGTGGATATTTCACCTCCCGCAGAGCTGAAAGTTGACACTGCAGCCTTGTTGCTGTGGAGCAAAGAGTAATGGGAAAGTGCTGTGATTAGGTGCTTAGAAGACAAAAGACCTCCTAGCACCAGTTTCCAGGGCTGGTACTAGCAGTTCAGACCATGTGCCAGGGACCCGTGGTCCCAGAAGAGACAGTTGCTCAGAACAGCCCCACCCTGTTGGCTGAAAGGGAAGAGAGGGAAATGATTGTGCTTCCTCCATTTGCATCAATGGGGGCTAATTCTATCAGTTGGCCGCAGACCTGTCTGCTATGGTGCTACTGAAACTTTGAGATTTATCCTGAATATGAACCTTCATTTTGCATTTCCCTAGGAAGCTGCCTTAGACAAAGCGGCTAAATCATCAGTATAAAATGGCCAACTGATGTGTGCAGAAAGAGCATTGGAAGAGATGTGCCACTTTTACAAAAAGTGGAGGGGAGATCTTTCTGGAGAGTGAAAAAGGGGAGAAAATGTCATTTTCCTTTTGTTTTGTTTTCTTCTGAAACATCCCTTTTGTGGTACAAGGAGGGAAGTCTTTAGCTTCATAGCTCACAATACCCCCCCCCCATTCTCATTAACCCTCCTCCCAAGGATGCATACTATAAACTGCAAGGATTTGGGGTAGTTCAGTTTCTTCCCTTCCCCTCTGCCTACATTGCTTTTTTTCACCTGACACCTTAAGATTCCATGTCTCAGTGGACTCCAACATAAGTTTAATTTGATCAAGTTTCAGAGCCTGTCCCATGTCTGGTTACTTTAGACCCCTTTTTTATCTCGCCCAGGGTGGAAGAGAAAGCTGCCCATAGGAAACAATTGAAAAATGTAGGTTTGCAACATAGCTCTGATTGGACAGCGCTCCCAGACAAAAACAGATAAAACAGCAATTCCTCCTTTTCAAGACTGAGATGAAAAATAATTTAGAAGAAGCTGCCTTCTGCTGAGTCACCCTTGAGCATCTAGCTCTGCATTGCTTGACACCGACCAGCAGCAGGACTCCAATGCTATAGACAGGAATTTTTCATTGCCCCACCTGAAGAGGTCAAGGATGGCACCTGGGACCTTCTGTATTCAAAGCAGATGCACTTCCACAGAACCATTGGCCCTCCTCATAGGGCTATTTAAAAAACAAACAAACAAAAAAAAACCTCTATGTCCTCCACAGACATGAATGTGGTGGCTCAGTGGGTTAAACTGCTGAGTTAATGAGCCTGTTGACCGCAAGGTTGGCAGTTCGAATCTGCACAGTGGGGTGAGCTCCCATTGCTTGTCACAGCTCCTGCCAACCTAGCAGTTTAAAAGCATATAAAAATGCGAGTAGATAAATAGGTACCACCTTGGTGGGAAGGTAACGGTGTTCTGTGCGCTTAGGTGTTTAGTCATGCCGGCCACATGACTACGGAAACTGTCTATGGACAATGCCAGCTCTTTGGCTTAGAAATAGAGATGAGCACCGCCCCTAGAGTCAGAAATGACTAGGCTTAAACGCTGGGGGACACCTTTAACTTTTACCTTTATGCCCTCCACATTCTATAAGATTCTGGAAACTTGGGGATGTGTTGAAATGTATTATGATTTTAATTTACAAACGTGCACACTACGTCATACCAAAGTTTTGTCCCAATATGAAGAAACCACAGTTCCATTCTTGGCTCTCCACCAGCTGAATTCACTATCAGTAATGAAAATAAAAATTTCTGCTGCATCTTGGTGTCGTGCCAGAAACTTTTAAAGGGCATTGTGGGAAATATACTTAACCTAAGCAGCTAGTGAAAGTGAAGAGTAGGACCACACTACAGGTTCTTTGTTTTTTCTCCCCAATGTACGTGAGGAAAATGTGTATTTTTGACAGGTGGAAAGTGACCTCAGTGAGTGTGCGTCTTTCTTATTATGGCTACAGCATACTGGAAAGATGCTTGTCTAGGAACAACCCTTAAAAACTGAAATCTATGATTCTCTCTGTGTCCACTGCTGCTGCTTTTAACCAATATTCCAACAGATCCAGTTTGGAATACCACCAGTCTTAATCCATCCCCGTGCTTAGAGCTTTCCCCCTCCTTTTCGAAATTGCCCCTAGAAAAAGGTTGGATTCTTTAATTGTGTTATTAGCTGAATTATTAATTGATAGGAAAACAGCATTTTACTGGGCATAAAAAGTCATTTGCAAAAGAGATAAAATGTTCGCAGCGCTGCCTGCCTCAGAGCAGAGCTGGAGCGAGGTCTCTGACAGCTTGATTATTATGCACATTAGGGGCGATCTGCTGAGTTTCTAATGCACAGAGAGAGGAATCCTCCTGTATCGTATCCATCAGGCAGCCTCTTCCTCCTTATTGCCTGCTTTACATTTCTATCTGGAAGACCTCAGGGGGAAATTTTTCTCTCTGATCAATCCCACATGCCATCAATAGAGAATGGCTAATGGTTGTGGTGAAATATGCTCTTCCCTCTACCCCACACTCCAAGGAGTTATCCTTCTCTATCCCATTAAACTTCAACCCCATTCAGGGAAGGGATTTCTCTGTACAACAGTTCTTCCTAATATCCCCCCCCCCTCTGCTTTTCCATCATCTTTGGCCAGCACTGGATGTTAGTGGAGGCTTGTGGCTGCCACTGAAATAAGCAGGTCCTGGTCCTTATCTCTCTCTGCATTATGTCTAGTAAGCCTAATTTTAGGCTGCCCTAGTGTTCCGGCAGTGCAAAACACTTGAGGGCAGTTTCAAATGTGACTCACCATTGAGCGCACACAGGCCACCACTGCAATTGGTGAGTGAAGGCAACAGCATGCACCAGCAGATCTGTTGTGTCCCCAGTGTTGGTAAGTCAGTAGGGGGGTGCGGGGATGGGAAGGGAGCAGAACAAGACATGGGAGGGGAAGAATGGTGAGGAGATATGGTGGAATGCTGACTGGAAGGGGCACTATAGGCATCAGGGGCACCACACATATCCTATTCCTATCTCCCTTCCAGGCCTTGATCCACCTACCCAGGTCCACTTGGACTTGCCCAGTGAGATCACTAATGCAGGTCCAAGTAGACATGTTTGGCACCCCCAGGTAAGGTAAGGTAAGGCTTACCCCTCTTTGCATTCACAACTAGGAAATGCTTTGTGCCTGCTTTTTTCAGTGTTCTAAGCATCTGAGAGCCCTGCAGAGGGCTGCGCAGGGCTCCTCGCACCTCCTGCAATGTCCTGCAGCCACCTGTAAGTAAAAGCACCCCCCTTCCACCCCCAGTAATGACACGATCCTAGGGAACATGTCGCTGCCCTCACTCCCTTCCCTGCAAAGACTTAGCCTGGGAGTAAAACTCCTGGGAAGTTTGAGAACAACTGAGCTAGAATATTTTTAGTTGATTGAAACACTAATACAGTGCCGTTCCAACCGCTGGGACACTGACTCCCCTTGCTACTATTCAGGGGTGATTAGATTAAATTTCTCAGTGGCACATAGAAATTAATAACTGAAGATGTCTACCTGCAGGGTAATTCTGAGATAGTTCCACCACTGTAGGTGTGTAGCAGAAGCAGAAGGGAACCAGTTTTGAGACAGAGAGAGACAATGCAAATACTTTGTACAACTACGCATTGGATTCCAGTTGATCACTGTATCTGCCTGCCTGAGAGGTACAAGAGAATTCAGTCTCCCCAACCCAGTAGCCACTGCCACTGCAGGAGCCTATGGTATCAGAGGGACCGCTCTTAAGAGGGCAGATTGCCCACAGGAGAAAGGCATTGGTCTGGGACTCCCAGTCTTTTGCGTTTGTTTGTTTTTCCTTGCATGGGGGCAGGAAGAGAACTGATGATGATGAATATTTCTAAACTCCTTTTCAACAGCAGTGCTTGTAAAGCAGTTGGTTATAGCAAAAGGTGGATCCCTATTCCAAAGGAGCTCATAATCTTTTTAAAAAAGCACAGACATAAGACAGACACCAGAAAATATGCTATGTTGGGGTGAAAAGGGATAGTTGCTCTTCCCCTACAAATCTAAGAGAATCACCATTTCTTCTTTGCCCAGTTCATAATGGAACATACGTTGGGGCACTGGGAAAAAAAAATCCAAGAAGTCATGAGGTACATGCAGTACTTTTATCAAACAAAATGATACCAAATCTTAAGCAGCAAATGTTTGAGTTCTCTTCATCAGCAAAAGGAGGGAGGAATCATGAGGATATATTATAAGTTCCCCAGCGATCATCAGTTTGTAAAATCAAAAGCTGGTGTTTAGGTGGTTTTTATGCAGACTTGAATCGGCCTCTGCAGAGTGTGAGACAATTTCAGTTTAAGCACACCAAAATGCTTAGACAAAGGAAGCAATAAGTAGTTGCTTCTATTCTCATCGTTGCACCTCATTCTGGACATATAAGGTCTATGAGGTCATTCCAGCCTTACTACGAGATATAAAGACTGCCACATTTCTCTTTTATTTCTGTTCTCTGCCTTACAAGACGCCTGTCTGCTTCCGCTGGTACTGGGGATGGAACAGCATAACTGCTGGATTTTATATTTACGACAGATGGGGAACAGCCATTAACATCTTTTCTTCATTCCAGACACTCTGGGTGAAGGCTGAGATTGTGTCCAGCACTCAGTGAAGCTAATCATTGCAAGTCTGCTTAACTCCTCACATACTCCATCTTAAGACTATCATTTCTGGAGGCCTATAGTGATGTGCTGCTGTGCTTGCCCCCCCATAAATTTATAGCATCCAGATCAGGTCCTTGTGGACTGGGATTATGAAATTAGTGGTAGGGGGCTTTACCCCATCTCCGGCTGGTAGCAATCTCCACCTTGCAGTTTCAACTTGTCTCAGAAGGCTAACTTCTTGATAGACAGTACCAATTTTTGAAAATGTCCAGAGGACATAAGAAAAATGGAAAATAGCAAGACAACTGACCGCCCCCTTTCCCATACCAATCAACAAATAAATAGGAGGCTATCCCTACTGACTCACAGCTTCAATAAACAATCACGAGAGCTGGCAAACGCCACCAATCAATCTTGTCTGTGAGTTGCAAACCTTGTAATATAGTAATAACTACTCAACCGCAACTGACCTGCTAATTAATGCATGGATTTTTGTTGTTGTTGCTTTTAATCATTTGCCCCAATATCTGAGTCACTTTAGACTGAATGCTCTATGCTGAGCTGACCAACTAAAGGCTACTTCATTTCTGTAGTAATAAACACTGAAATATATTGATACCCTGCCAGCTGTCTCTCCCCCCCCCCTTGTTCCCTCGCTATGAATGAGCTGGGTGCTAGTGTGTGTAAAGAATATAGAGAGGGGAAAAAGCATCCAATGGGCGGTACGATACTTGGGACAGAAGTGAAGGAAAGCAAGGATTAGCTGTTATATAGTGGGTCCCTGCAAATCAAGGAAGACAGTGATAACAGCTCAATATGTTTATTCCATCTTCAGAACAGAACCTGGCAAAAAACAAGGCAAACCCCTGGCTTTTTATAGCCTTTAACTCCGCCCAGACTTCCCGTGATTGGTGAAATTGAAACTTTAACTAGAGGGCCAACAGATGGTAGAATTTTGATCCATCACCCAATTGGCCAGCCATAAGTCTGCGCCAATCAGTTATGCAGAATTTCGATCCTGCATAACTTACATACATAACATAGTCATTAGTGGTAAGTGACAAAATCCATACTAATAACCTGCCTCAGTCTTGTAAGCCATTCCCCTTTTGGATCCTGACCCAAGATATTCTTCTCCATTCCAAGATGGTCAGCTGCATGAAGGCAGCAAAGTCACTTTGAGCCGCATAGAGATTTATAGGTAGAAAACAAAGCTGGTACGGTGTAGCGGGGAGAATGTCAGATTTGGACCAAGGAGATCCAGGTTCAGTGTTTCAAATGAGCCAACGAATTCAATCCTGGGTTCAATCCCTGGTATTTCCAGATGTGCAGATACATATTTTGAGAGTACTTCTAGTCTGAGTATAGAATACCAAGCTAGATGGGCCAACGCTTTGACTTGGTATGAGACAGCAAGCATCATATTAAGCTCACAAAGTAACCTTGGGCTAGTCAAACTCTCAGCTTACCCTCATCACAGGGTTGTTGCAGAAATAAAATTGGGAATTTCTTGGACAAATGGCAGGCTGCAAAATGTAATAAGCAATTACAATGGGGTGCCCAATTTGCAGTGGTTCCCAACACATCTGTTTGCAGATTCCTCTATCTTAAATGTTCTGGATTTGAATTCAAATCCTAGAAGGAAGGTCCAATCCACACAAGCTGTGATAATCAATAGCTATTTCTGGTGTGGGCAGAAAACTAATCCTATGAACAAAAAATTCAACTGAATTCACTGGTATTTAGTAAATATAAGTAGGATCAATCTGCACTACAGTTAACTACCTTATAAAGCTAACACAATTGTTACTTTAATGATAACTTTTGTCTCTTTTAGCACGATGGTAACCTGCACTGCTGAAACAGAGATGCCTGCGTTGGCTTGGTCATGTCGTGAGAATGGATGATGGCCAGATCCCAAAGGATCTCCTCTGTGAAGAAGTCGTGCAAGGAAAGCACCCTACAGGTAGACCACAGCTGCAATACAAGGACATCTGCAAGAGGGATCTGAAGGCCTTAGGAGTGGACCTCAACAGGTGGGAAATCCTGGCCTCTAAGCGGCCCGCTTGGAGGCAGGCTGTTCAGCATGGCCTTTCCCAGTTTGAAGAGACACTTGGCCAACAGACTGAGGCAAAGAAGGAAGGCCCATAGCCAGGGAGACAGACCATGGACAGACTGCACTTGCTCCCGGTGTGGAAGGGATTGTCACTCCCGAATCAGCCTTTTTAGCCACACTAGACGCTGTTCCAGAACCACCATTCAGAGCGCGATACCAGAGTCTCTCGAGACTGAAGGTTGCCAACTATGTAACCCGCATTGGGGATTTTTTTTTTGTTTGCTTAGTGTCGAGATTGAATATGATTCTTCAGAACATGACCTTGTAAAGGTAACATCTCGTTTGTTCTCAAAGGTAGCGCATTAGAAGCTTACGATTTTCTTAAATGATTGGTCCAATTAAAAGAACCATTTCGTTTACCTTCGTTTCCTACTAAGACTCTGATCAATAATGTGCACGGCTTCAAATGAATGCAGCAACTAAAGTAATAACAACAACATTTATATGCTCTGAATATAATCAAACAGTATGGGAATCCACATGTTAAGCTGCTGGGGCAGCGGGCTCACATCGTTCTTACTGAAAAAGCCATACCTCATACAACACTGCTCCTATGGTGATAATGTGGAGCCACTGCAATAGCAATTTAATGCTTAGGCTAATAGCACAGCACTATTAATATAACTGACAGTATAACAGTTTCATTATTGGGGCAATGCTATGGCAGGTGTCCGTGAGCTGTTAATAGAATAGTGATACCCTTGGGACTATCTTTTCTCTTCTTCACAGCACTGCTAGGAGGAAGGAAATTTCACACTTCTATTCCACACCCATCACTCTGATGGGGATATTCCTGTTTGTCCTTAGAAACAGCAATGTCAGCGCATTCCAAAGGTATGAACAATGATTCAGAAAGGGTTTTAGCAGAAGTAAAGCATGCTGCCAACCTCAGGATAGGTCACTATTCTGAGTTCTCAGGCACTTTGCAAGAGCCTTCTCCCCAGTCATCTTCTCCCAGCCATCGCTCCAGTTCATTTTCCTTTCCCCACAATCAAGCCAGCACAATAGAAGTTGCATGCCCAATTGCACTAATGGTTAAACTATCCATTTTTAGCAGGAAGCTGTCAACAGAATCATTGGAATAAAGGCATAGAGAGAAGGTGTATATTTTGTGCATTTTTGGAATCAAGCATTGGTAGAAAGGATTCCTCCATATGTTCTTTTCAGAATGTTGTAAGTGGAAGATTTTCTGTGTTCGTTACAGAGCTGTGATTTGGGGTATACTGTTAATAAAGATGATTGAACAATCCCACCCCACCCCAAAATGGTACTGACACAGCAAGTATCCCCTAGGACAGATGTGTGGTGGTACGAAATACCCTGGGTGGCAAACTCATGATCATGAAGTAGGGGAATTTCTGGGACTAGTGCTGCCCCGGGGCCATCTCTTGGGATGCCACCCCATGACCCCTGCGGTGACGTCACCGCAATTACTTGCTCACACTGAGTGACTGTGGTTGCTTGAAGCAGCTGGGCTGCCCACTTTTTCCACTTGGAAAGAAGCGGGCAGCCATTCCCAATGGCCACTTCGAGTGGGGGAGCAATGGATGGCAGCACTGCTCTGGTAGGCAAGCTGCCCAGGGCCACTTGTCCCCACTGACTCCCCAGTACACTAGTGCCATGAGAGGGAAAAAAAAATGGTGACTTTGACAATGCTTCTGCAGACTTATTTCCCTGTTTCTATGTGGATTGTCCAGTTCTTATCAGATTTTCTGGAGCCAGCAGGGCAATACTATGAACAGTGGGATGCTGGCTCAGGCCAGAGAGAGAGAGAGAGAGAGCACACGTGCGATTGTACAGAAACCTCTAGGATAGTATTGACAGATAGAGAAGTGTGCCACCTTATCTCTGAAGTACTCTGTTCCAGGTGGTATTTTCTATCTCCTTTATTCCAAGCAGTACAAACAATCAGTGTATGGTGTCTTACTGAACTTGACCCATGGCAGCATGGGAGAGATGGACAAGCACCACAGCCATCAAGGACATTGAGATCTTAGGCAAGAAAATACAAATCAGCCAGAGTCATAAGGAACAAAAGCAAAGGGCACACACACAAAAAAATGAAGTATGTCCATCAGTTTTGCATTTTTTCAAGGCAGATGAGTGATGGGAGAGTATTACAGGATTGTTCTGGGCTCAGACAAATAATACTTGGGCATTGGGAATAGTTGAAGCTTCTTTGCTCCCAGTCAGAAGACCAGAGTCTTAACCACAAAATTCCTACTTGTCCAAGGATGCAAGAAAACAGAGCAGATTTCCTCCTAACAGATGTTGCTAGAAGTTAGTGTGAGGTGAGCACGGAGCTTGACTACAGCTTACAGCACATGGACATCAGACAACTGAAAATATGGCTCAATGTCCAAAATATAAGGCAGGTCCCCCGAGGATATAAAGTGAGCTGCTGTGGGATGATCAGGCTCCCCCCTAACTCTGGCTGTTAGGACCTTCTTTCTTTTTTCCACTTCTTGCTCAGTATCAGATACCTGATGCTGAAAGGGTAAAATCCCCTTCTCTCCTATTTTATTTCCAAACAAAATGTTGGCTCCTAGGCATGGCCAAAGGCAAAGCCGGGCCATAAGGCAAACCGGAGACAGAATCAGGCAGAAGCTGATAAGTGATGGGCGTAGGTATGGGAGGGGGTCCAGAAAAAACCAATCTGGTTTACTGGTGGGCCCTTTAAAGCTAACCTTGGATTAACTAGAAACCGAACTGTACTTTCAGCTAACCTCCCCATGTGTTAGTTTCCTTCTACTCGACAGGTAAGTAAAAAAAAAAAAGGAGACAGGCAGTTACGGACCTGGCTCCTATACCGCCCCGGGGTGTACGTCCACAACATGCAACCCCCCCTCATGGAGTATCCCCAGGGGATACTCATTTAGGTGCACAGAGCCTCGCACAATGCTCTGAACCACTCCAAGAGCATTCTGGCACAATCTCATGCAGTACTTCCAGTTTTCTGATGAAAACCTGCCTGCCGAATGGCTTCAAAGAGCAGGTGAAGGTGGTACAGTAGGCAGAGGCAGCAGTGGTAGGGGCACAGCAGATGCAGCACTTGGGGCTTTTGCCCCCCTCCGTCCGTCCCCCCCCAATAGCCACTGCAGGGAGGGATAATATTTCAAGTGTCTGTTAGGCAGGGATTTTCTGGCCAGTGGAGGCTGGCAGGGATGGGAGGTGGGGCAAGAAGCCTGGAATTCTTCTCCAACTCAGATTTTGATCCAGAACGATGAAAAATTTAGAGGCCTTCAGAGCTTGCTTATCATTTCATGGGAGCTTTTACAAGCCCCCAGAGTTTGAGCTTGGCTCAGGAGGACTTCATTGGGCGATACTGAAGTAGCCATGCAGCATCCCCATAAGTAGAACTCAGTCCCCAGATTCTCCTCTCCATCTCATCCATTACACCTGGCGCTAGCCTGTGTTCAGAGCCTGGCTCGAAAGCCAAATATAACCTTGTACATAAATCAGTTCACCAGCATGAAACCTGAATTCAACAGTCAAGGTTCAACACCCAGCTTGTTGTGCTTTTTTTAAAAAAAAACAACCCAGAAATACTAATGACTAAATTTTACTAGCAAGAGCAATTAAATACAGAGGCGTGTGTGTGACACACACTTTGATCAGTCTCCTCATTATAACAGCAACAGAGCATGTGAATCAATGCAAATGCTATGCCACAACGTATCATGGAGAGGCAACACTCCAGGAGAGAGGTTGTATTTCCCTGGGCTGCCCCTTTCAGTTTTTCTGTCTTAGCAGAAGGAGAGAAAACTCCCCTGTGCAGGAAACAACCTAAGTGACTGATTGCATCTGTAGGAACAAAAAAAAAAAAGCCAAAGCTCTTTACTGTCACTTCCAAAGCCCCTGGCTGCTGGCTCGGAGCCTCGCCTGTCGCTTTCCTTAAGCCTCTATGGAGGAGGAAGAGTGAAGATCTTCGAGACAGTGTTTAGTGTCAGAGACGCTTCAGCAAGAGACAATTTTTCACCCCGTTAAATCCTTCTGCAGCACATTATCTGCTGGTTTTCTCTTTCTCCTTCTCCTTCTTGTGTGATTTTCTTGCGATTATCTCCTGCTGGGTCTGTCCTCTGCCACCAAATAAACAAACAGCTGTATGGCTCTCAGCTGCACTAAAAAATCCCCCCAAGCCATCCTGCTGAGCCCAAAGCTCTTCTGCTGCCTTATACAGCATCAGACCAGTAGTTTATCTATGCTAGTATTGTCTACTCTGATTGGCAGGAATTGTCCAGTGACTCAAGAAGCAGTTTCTTCCCATTACCTGATTCCTGCTTCTTTTATCAAGAGGTGCTGCAGATTGAACTTGGGTCGTCCTGCGTGTAAAGCATGCATCATATCACTGAGCTATGCCCTCGGATCAGGGCTTACCCACCGTCTTCCATTCTTCAATGAGCTGATCAAACTTTGAGTGTAACATGGCCCATTTGTTAGATCAGGATACACCTAAGCCTGGAAACAGGGCAGTCTTGTAGTCAGAAATGCAGGCTCCCAAAGCCTCCCACTCACATAGCTCTAACTTGGAATCAAACCCTGGTTTCATTTGGGAAATGGGAGAGATATTGCCCGACACATTTTTAGATACATTTGTCAGCATGTTGACTGGGTGGAGGGTACATACCAAGTGAACACAACCCAGACTAGTCTTGTTGCATTTTGCTTGGCTGATGACAACAAAGCATCACATACCAAAGGCCATTAGGGAAAAAGTCAACTTTTGATTCCTCAGAGTAACCTCTTCCCCTACCTCTATCCAGCTGGCTTAAGAGAGGCCTCACCTTTCAGTTTGAGAAAATTTCATGGACACATTTGTCTCCTTGCCCTGGGGAAAGCTCCAGCCACAACAGTGGATCTACTCAGACTTGTGCTTGCTAAATCACTGGTGCCAAACAGAGTGGATTCATGTCATTGAATCTGGCCTGGGAAGGGAGATAGGATACGTGTGCACCATTACTGGTGATCCTGGACCCCTCCCAGGCCTGACCCTCCCATCCCTATCCCATTACACCCCTCCCCACTCTCCCATGTCTCTCCGCAGCCCTGCATGGAGTTTACCTGCTCCTGCCACACACAGCCTGCACTAGCACAGGTGGATGCTGCAGGCCTTCTCATTGACACTACTAACTCTTATAGTGTTGCAAACTCCTACAGTTGCAAACTAACTCCTACACTGTTGCCATAAGGAGACAAACGGAGGAAGCCTTTCTTTTGGAAAGGAGTTCCACAGTGGAGTTCCACTACCAAAAGAGTCCTGCTTTGCACAGTCTCCCTGCTTCAGATGTTGCTGAAAACATCTGCTTCAGATGTTGGAAAAACATGGAGCAGAGCCTTTGAAGATGACTGAAGTGAACAAGTAGATTCATATGGGAGAAGGCAGTTCTGAAAAGCTCAGTCCTAGGCCTCAACACAAGCGCCACAAAAACTTTTTTCTTTCCATCTTAGTAGTGATTGAGGTGCCTCTTATTCTTTCTAAGTCTGTCTTACAATGTGAAATGTCATATGGAGAAAATCACAAGGTTTTCACAATTGCTTTTTTTTTTTTACAATGGGACATTGCTGACCCTTAGAAATTACAAACCCAAGATAGATTTAGTCCAGTAATGAGCTCTGAAAGCCACCGTATTCCACTGCGAGTGAGAAGTTCAACTGCAACCTTTTTCCTTGACTCTACTTGAGTGTTAATGTATCATCCGTGTGATGACTCATAAAGTTTATGAGGGAATGATGCTGCCGAGTCAGATAATGATGCCACAGGTAGGTGACAGCACCCTGGGACGAATAAAGGGATGGAGTCATAATAAGGCTTGAGCAGAAGCACTGAAAAGGCAAAGCCTCTATTCGCTGGCCTCTCTACAGCTAATATGCCTGTCTTGGTGGCACCAAGTGATGATCTATGTGACAATACAGCCTTTCTCTGCCTCCGCCCACAATGTCAGTCAGTAAATTAGATAGAATAATGAACTGGAAGTGAAAAGAAGGTATAACAGCTAGTGATGAAGGTGCAAATGTAACATTTTGTATGCCTGCACATGAGACACCATCTACATTCCTGGCTTTCTGCCAAACTTCAAGTGAAGTCGGTGTGGCTTTTGTATGCGCAAGGCAAACATGCTTTATAGTGTATCAAAAAAAGCAGGCTTTCCTATTTATGCTGCTGAGTTAGATGATGGCGCTCTGTAGCAGGAAAGAATTAGTTGCAAGCAAGAAAATTAATTTCAGACATAGGATGGGCAAAACAGCACTTGAAGGCTTTAATTTCTAGTTCATTTTCAGTGTCCTTTGCATATAGATGGTCACCATGTGGGACTCTGAGCATCCCTGATAATCCCCTGATGACAAGAGATAGTCAAGTTTTCTGTAGTGGCCTCGGCTCCCAATCCTATTCAACTTCCCGACACCAGTACAGCCACAATGCAGCTCTAAGGTCAAGGAACAAAAGTTCCCATACCTTGAGGAGGCCTCTGTGCCTGCCCCACCATCACAGGATGCAGCACACACCCCATTGGCACAGCTGCACTGGCCCTGGGAAATTGGACAGGATTGGGCCATCAAGCTGATACGTGCTAAAATCTTGATGCATCTTTTGACTGTGTACTCACAGACTAATTCTTCTCCTTGCTACAGAGGCATGAAGCAGACAGGCCTGCCCAGTAAAGTAAGGTTGGTTACTATGAGTCACTGAAGCCTCTCTGGAATACTGAACCCAATGCAGTTTTTATGTCCATGATGATTGGGGTTTTTTTCCTCAAACTCTTGCAATGGCAAGAGGTAGCATGTAATGAGAATTGCTTCATCAGCTTTTGAACTGGATCTAGTGACTGTCACTTTTATAGCAGTTTGATCTGTAGCAATGAATTAGGTAATATTCATCAGCATTACCAAAGGGAGGGGGGAGCAAGTGCCTTCCAAGCAACTATAATTCCACCCTGCAGCCCCCTTGTGGTAGCTTGATGAAAAGACACTTTTTATACACTCAGAGTGCTTTTCTTTCTTATCAATCAATATACAGGTCCAGCCTATTTATACACAGATTTTTTATACACAGATTTGACTTAACACGAATGGCCCCTGCAAGTAAGAAGGAATGTGCTGATCCCTGGAGAAGGGGAAAAATGCATCCCTTTAAAATCAGTTTAAAAACAGTCCTATAACAATAGCCTCCTTAATGAGAAATGGGGGCAGCTGGATGACAATCAATCAATCCTTCTCTCTCCAGGCGACCCCTCCCTTACCCCTGAGCACACAAAAGAAAGGTGATCACTTTGCATTGGTGAAGGGAAGGACTGAGTGAAGCACCTTTGTAAGCGCTTGGAGGAGGACTGATTGATGGATTGTCTTGTTAATGACTCTTGTCTTACATCGCAAAGGTCAGCAAGGCTGTTTTTAAACCACAAAGAAACTTTGTTTTTTAAATTGATTTGCTATAGTTTGTTTTTTGCTATCCACGTGAGTGCTTGGAATGGAACCCACGCGAATAACATCTCCCCTCCCATGGATGATTTTGGACTTAATTAAAATAGTCATATGTCCATCTTTGCGACCTGTTTACAAATTTCAGAGAAATCAAGTCACTGCCAGATCTCCACATGTCACCTTGAGCTCCACTTTCTCCTTAGTCTCCTGTTTCTCCTGTCCAGTATGCCCCAAGCCTCCATTTTTCTCTCTAGCCCTTTTGCCCTGCTGGGTATTCTTCTGATAACCACAGATCAGCGGTGTCCAATCTTTTTGTCAAGAGGGCCACATCATCTCTCTGACACTGTGTTGGGGGGCTGAATTAATTTACATTTCAAATTTGAATAAATTTACATAAATGAATATATTAGAGATGTTACTTATATGAATGAATGAAGGTCTTGCAATAGCTCAAAACCTATAAAAGTCCTTGCACAAAGCAGGGCTGGTCTTTCCTTCACTGCCGCTGCTGCATCACAGACGTGAAACAGTAAGCAGTGGAGGGAGCACTTGTCCCACAGCTCACGCAAGAGATCAAAAAATCGCCTTCACACTGAGAGCAGTTGTGTTGGGCCAGCATGAGCTCCAGCAAGTCTCCGGAGGGCCAGAGGCTCACTGGAGACTGGGGGCTCCCTATGGGCCAGATTGGGCTGCAAGTGGCCCCCGGACTGGGGTTTGGGCATCTCCCCTTCCTGCTGTCCATGTTCTGCCTCCCCCTTTACCTCTTCTCAATTTTGTGTCCCTATGCCCCCTTCCTCTATCAGGAAACTAGCCTTTTTCACTCGGTCTCATGCTGAGATGCTGTACTGGACACTTATCCACATCAGCCAGTGTGCCATTTTTGCTCCTACAGATGAACAGCAAAGATATTGATTGTATCCCTACAGGTAGCCATTAATTTGCTGTACCAGGCTTGAAATTTCATTGCCGTCTGTGTCCGTAGAGTGAATCAAATGTCATGGTGACAGGGCTGTGAAGCCTGCATTCATATTAGATATGGGCTAATCACATTAAAATAATAGGAACTGGAGTTTCAGTTGAACCTGGATTACAGATTCTTTGTGGATTCCAAAGTGATTATGATTTGCATGGCAGCATGTTAATGCATCACAGCTCATGCTGTCATTTTGAATGCAGTTGTGAATGAGTCTTATTTTAAGCAGTTGTTCTGAATCCAAACTACTGTTTGGGCCAAACTAGATGAGTCATTGGCACTTTGCCATAGGATTCCCCACATTCCTTTTCTTGTCCAAAAAGTAGCAGTAGTGTATGTATGATCTGGACTGGTGGGAGGGGGCAGGGTTAATGTTTTCCCCTGGCATGGATTCCCTGGTACATGTTGTCCTCCCACCCAAGCTGCTATTTGCCACTTATCTGCCATTTTGCATGGTTTGCAGAAAAAGAGCCTTTCACGCAAAATGGCTACATCTCCAATAACGTTAGACATGTTCTCCAGAGCAGAAAGAACAAGAATGTTTGGCTCCAGCTTATGGATTTTGGTGCTATCCTATAACAATGCGCTGAAGTGACATGCTGTGTTTCATTGCACATGATAAAGCCATTTTATGGGGGGACGGACCCTTCTTATCTATTGTCTTCTCATGGCATGGTTTTTCAAACCTGCAGGTCTGCATATAGAGTGGGAAATGCATATGTGGAGCTTCTTGTCATTAGATGCTTAACACATTAGAGCTCACTGAAGGAAGGGTGAGATTCAAATGAATAGTAATAATATGTCAAAAGAAGGTAGCAGATATGTCCCTATTTGTGGGACCATCAGCCTTCTGGAAGGCAGAAATCCCTCCGTTTGTCTCTTGCCGGAGTAAAAGCTGCTTAGAGCAGTGTATAAATTCATGGCAAGAAGCAATAAAGGTGAGTTTTATACATTCCCATTATTGCTTCTACGTCTTTGCAATAATGTTTATTGACATGTTTGAATGGAGCACAAGCTGCAGTTCAGTTCAACTGCCTGTGAAAATGGGACATTTGTCAAGAAACAAACCTCATGGTTTTTAGTGGCTCCTCTCTCAGAAAATATGAGCATGAAGATGGGAAGGGGAGGGGAGGGGAAAGGGAACAAAGTTCCCTGGAGTGTGCTGCTTGCACATGGGGAGTCGGGAATAGCAGCCACAGATCTCTAAGGAGAGGAGGGGGAAAGAGAAGGAAATAACAGACACAAATGGGAAGGCTTAGAAGGGTTGTGAATGGCTTCTCAATGCTCTGCACCACTGCACATGCACAGATTAGAAGTAGGCACACTCACCAATTACTAGATCCCTGGGAGACCCAATAAAATTAACCTTCCGTGGCCAGAGGAAGGCTTGCTGGAAATGCTGCCTCAGCAGCGCTTCCTCCGCCTCAAAGCATTATCATGAGAGAACTTCATTAGTAGATTCACTGACAAGCGAAACATCTCCATGATCTCTCTTCATCCTGCCCCATATCACAAAAACAAACAAACCTTGTTTCCCACCAGTGCCATCCTTCCCTGGTCAGTGAACAGAGAGCGACGGGCCCATTGAAGAAACTCCATGCAGGAAAAGAGCAGATTTTTAGGTTTTTGTATCGGCTTGGAGAAAAGGACTAGGTAGAAATCCAGTGGCTTATACGAGCCACCAGCCACGAGCTCGTATATTTGATATGATTTACAGCATGGGTTGGCAACCTACAGCCCGTGGGCCAAATCTGGCCTGCCACCCAGTTATCCGGCCCACATGGAGTTTTGCTTGGGGGGGAGGGAAGCCTCTCTTCCAATTTGCTGCACACCAGACAGGGAAAGGCAGAGCAGCCTGGTCAGGTTTATGGAATCCCCTGTGAGCCTGGGTGGCATAGACCCAGTAATATATTTGGCCAATAAGAATTCATGTTAAGAGAGGAGGCACTTTGACCCTTGAAGACCTTTATTATAATTCTTTCCATTCCTCTTTTGCCTCCCCTACAGTGCTCTGGTTTGCTGCACTTATGGCACAGAGGGGTCATGACACCTTTTATCATTCCACCTTATTTGACAGCACTTAAACCTCTCCAGTGTCATGTGACCCTAGAAAGACAGAACAGTGACACCTCTTAAAAATTGCCTTGGACTGACTTGCTCTCATGGAACAAGGAACCTGGTCAGCCTAGGGTAAGACCAATGAGTTCTTAAGGCTTAGAATATGAATCCCAAGAACAATAAGCAAATTCAGTATACAGTACTTGGCATGTCATGCATTTTGCAACATAATTGTCTTAGTGCAAATGGAGTACTTCTTGAACCTTTAAAGAGAGTCATTTGCAGACATACAACACATGCTGCTGAAGAGTGTCTGTGGTCTTGTGTACGTCACTGTCCCAACTTTCTGCTATCACCGAATTGTCCATGTACAACTTTGCAAGGACATTTCCATTCCCACCCCCAATTCTCATCTGCTTCGGCTCTGGCCTCTACACACAGATCTGCTGGTGCACCTCAGATTTCAGCACTGCAGTTCAAGTCCTGAGCCCTCTCAACCTGTTATTATAGAGATGGGACTTGGCCCAACCAAAGATGCCTCCTCCCCCTGTACCCTGGCACAGTCAGTTTTTGTCAAGCCTCATAAATTCTCCAAGAGATGATTCCCTCGACTCGGGCTTCTGAACAGGCCCAAGGAACAGACGCAACCTCTCACCAGCATCGTGCCACTGATTTTGTGTTTTCTCTGTGCGTGGATCGGATATTACCTGGCTCAATCAAAGTCATTTAGAGATAAGGCGCTGGATAATCCACAGTCCTAACAGCTCTCCTACGCAACACAAACAGCATCTCAGCCATGTCACCAGCAAAGTGCAGCCCCCACCAAATGATGGGCAAGTGTCTTACTGAGGAATCTGTGTTCTCTCTCATTATCTTGAGAACAGAAAGGCAGGGGTGGGGAAATAGTGGTGATGTGCACCTTCTGGAACATTAAAACTCTGAAAGAGCAATGGACACAGCCACTTTGGCCAAGATTAAGACAGATCAATTCAATCCACATTGAACCTGAGCCAGTGGAAAGCAGCCATGACAGCAGAGAGGCCTCAAGCCAAGCTAATAACAACACTGAACATTTATATTGAACTTGCTCATGGTGCAGATTGCTGCATGTATATTCTCATGATGTTGCCCTTATGAAAATCTTGTATTATTATCCCCTTGTTACAGCTGGGGCACTGAGGCTTAGGGGCTTTGTTTTGTCCCTGTATCCACCCACTGAGAATTCATGGCAGAGGTGAGATTGGAGCCAGGGAAGTATTGACTAAGAGCTCAGTCTCTTAGTCATGGGCATCCTTATCCTATCCTGTGCTGGAACAGGCAGGCCAGCTGGTCTGCACTGTATCCAGTGCAGGTTTGGGGCTGGCTGCAGCACAACCTGGGGCAAGGGGAAATTGATTCCCCTTACCCTGGGTAGTGCAGCAGTGGCCCAACTGGGGCAACTCTGATCTGCACCACCTAAAGAGGTGCCTAAAGCCTGGCACTAGGCTGGGCCACCCGAAAGAGGGATTAGGATCCTGCCTAAGTGCCAGATACTGGTTCCACCCCCATCCTGGGCCTGGTCTGCCCAAGAGCCCACCCTCCCCCCACTCTAGAATGCCCCCATACCGCCCTCCCCCTGCCCTCCCCAGACCCTGTGCTGGCTGAAGCAGGCCGGCACAAACTTTTATGGCTTTAGAACCTTATGGCACTTTTGTGACAAATCTGAGCCAGTGCAAGGGACTTGTGCCACCCCAACTGGGCCTTTGGATTGCATCCTCAGTCACTATGCTACACCCATTCTCATAAAGTGTCTATGGGGTTCACCATCTCCTGCAGCTGACCTAGCTTGCTCATGGGCTGGCTGGCTGGCAAGTGGGAGTACCTCCCCTCTCCACCTTCCCACCTTAAAGGATGGAAGATGAGGAGCTGCTGCCACTTCTGTCTTCTTCTTTGGACCCCTGCAACAATGAGGGCTGCATTAGGAGAACGTCCAAGGTAAGAAAATCACCATGCAACTCTATATTTTGCAGTTCTATATTGCTGCAAGTTGCTGCTCTCACCAGGCTAGATCCATCCCAGGCAGAGCTTTGCCTTTCTAACCACTGGCCAAGGAGGGGGAAGAACATGGACCTAAAGACACACAGGGCTCAGAGCAGTAACTACAGCCTGCTTGTGAGTCAAATCCAATGTGTGGGTGAGGTGATGTTCATGTGTAGGAAGCTAGGGAGTGAAACAAGAAGAGGTGTAGCTTCAGTGGCCGAATATAAAAGCAGAGCTGGCCCATTCATGAGGCCATAAGAACAGCCCCACTGGATCAGGCCATAGGCCCATCTAGTCCAGCCTCCTGTATCTCACAGCGGCCCATCAAATGCCCCAGGGAGCACACCAGATAACAAGAGACCTCATCCTGGTGCCCTCCCTTGCATCTGGCCTTCTGACATAGCCCATTTCTAAAATCAGGAGGTTGCACATACACATCATGGCTTGTAACCCATAATGGATTTTTCCTCCAGAAACGTGTCCAGTCCCCTAGCAGATTGGTGGTGGGCACTCATCTCCATCTGCCTGATTGTCTCCACTGTTCCTCCCTTCACTCCCTGAATTAGAAAAGGAAGATGAGGGCTGAAAGGAAGAGGAAGCATAGTCAGGAGTGTCAAGCTAGAACATTAGAGAGTGGGAGGAGCAGAGGTTGGCACATCATTAGGTAAGGGGGAGCAGCATTTGGCCTCAGGAGGTCTTGGCCAGCCCTGTATTCAATGCAGAAGAAGAGAGAGATGAGGGCGTATGGGCCTCCTGGGATGCTCTCAGAGAAAGAAGTGGACTGGAAAGAGGATCTACTCAGGAGGGCAAGCAAGTGCTTCTGCAGGTGGAATGGCCTTTGCCCAGTGAATGGCCACTTATACCATCTCTATTCCACTCTCCTGTGAACCAGCAGATTTACAACCCTCTAATTCCCAGCTACAAGTGCTGCTTGCCTTGCCAAGGAATCAGTGGCGCATTCTGTCATTCGCGCCGCTGGAAGGCTTTTCCTGCCAGAGTTTACAGCCATCATGCCAGCTGCTCAGAGCTGGTAGCAGATGGCTGCATGGCACACCTGACAGAGAACAGACCTTCCAAGGACAAAGGGGGTGGCAGAATTTGGCCAACGCTTGGCAAATTCATGCTCATCTGACGGAAGGTACGAGACAGGTTTCCAGCATCTGACTTCTGTGAAGAGAGGCAGACACGAGGGAACCCATACCTGTATAGGCCTGCAGGTTGTGCTCCTTCTACCAAATGGCTTTCGCAAGATAATCTGTGCAACTGATCAAGTGCAACTGGTGTCAGCTTCTACAGAGCAAAACACTATTGCAGAAATACTCTGGAGTTAACATAGAACAGTAGAGAGTAGGTTGTACAGCACGTAGACTGCAGATACCTTGGTTCAAAACCATATTCAGCCACGAAGCTCACAGGGGCCAGCCATTTTCTCTCAATCTCTCTCACAGGGCTGTTGTGAGGATAAAATGAGCTCCTTGAAGGAAATGTGGGATAATATTCATATTATAATATCACAGGTGCTTCAGTCCCATGCATCTGAATAGTTACCCCTTGTCTTAGGTGCAGTTTGCTTTTGCAAATTCCACTACATGCACTACACAGCAACCCCTGCCCCCTCCCCCAAAAGCCTCAGAAAAACAACAGTTTAAATAAGGTAGGAGATTCTGCCTGTCTGAAACCTTTATTGGCATATCAAGGTAGGAGATTTTACCCACCATTCCACTTACTAAAGACATGTCTGAGTGGGCACTGAGATTGCTGTTCCCTCAGTTCCCACCTGCCTCTTGTAATTTTTAGAGAATGTTGTTGGCAACCTTCAGTCTCGAAAGACTATGGTATCGCGCTCTGAAAGGTGGTTCTGGAACAGTGTCTAGTGTGGCTGAAAAGGCCAATTCGGGAGTGACAACCCCTTCCACACCGGGAGCAAGTGCAGTCTGTCCCTGGTCTGTCTCCCTGGCTATGGGCCTTCCTTCTTTGCCTCTTAGCCTCAGACTGTTGGCCAAGTGTCTCTTCAAACTGGGAAAGGCCATGCTGCAGACAGTACCTATTTTTTCTAACGTAAGGGATTTTTCAAGGTAATTTTGAGTATAAATGACTTGAACTTTAGACATTATGGACCTGGGGCTCAGCCCTCCAGGGGGCCTGGTCCATGACAAAACAAACTAGTCAGTACAAAACCAATTTATTCAAGGTTGCATTTCCACTACAGTTTTAATCCACTTTTAATGCACTTCTAGTACCCCAGTGCATTCTGAGAATGTACAGGTGGGGCCTCGGTATTTATGAAGGATCTGTTCTCGGAACCCCTGTGGATACTGAAAACTGTGGATAATGAAATACACACTTTCGACCCCTTTAAGCCCTCTGGAGGCTTCAGGGGGTTTTCTGAAGCGTGCAGAGGCCACATGTGTTCGCCAATGGCGTCTGTGGACTTCAGAATGGCCATTTTAGCAAAAGAAAAAGAGGGGGATCAGAAGTGATGTTTTTGCCCTCCAGAGCCTTCCTCAAGCCTTAGAATGTCTTATAAGGCATAAAAACGTCACTACCGGTTTCCCTCAGGAAACCAGAAGTTGCACTTTTTTGACCAAAATGGCCATTCTGAAGCCCATAGAGGTTGCAGGCAGAGCAAAGCTCTGGCTGCCTCAGAAGGGCTCAGGTTGGACCAAGTCGAACTCAATGTGGGTTTGGGCAACCCATGTTGAGCCAGATCCACAGATACAGAGGCCCCACTTGTAATTTGTTAAAAGTAGTTCTATTTTTGTTGTTGTTGTTGTTGTTGGCAACCTTCAGTCTCGAAAGACTACGGTATCGCGCTCTGAATGGTGGTTCTGGAACAGCGTCTAGTGTGGCTGAAAAGGCTGATTCGAGAGTGACAATCCCTTCCACACTGGGAGCAAGTGCAGTCTGTCCCTGGTCTGTCTCCCTGGCTATGGGCCTTCCTTCTTTGCCTCAGTCTGTTGGCCAAGTGTCTCTTCAAACTGGGAAAGGCCATGCTGCACAGCCTGCCTCCAAGCGGGCCGCTCAGAGGCCAGGGTTTCCCACCTGTTGAGGTCCACTCCTAAGGCCTTCAGATCCCTCTTGCAGATGTCCTTGTATTGCAGCTGTGGTCTACCTGTAGGGCACTTTCCTTGAACAAGTTCTCCATAGAGGAGATCCTTTGGGATCCGGCCATCAACCATTCTCACGAAATGACCGAGCCAACGCGGGCATCTCTGTTTCAGCAGTGCATAAGTGCTAGGGATTCCAGCTCGTTCCAGGACTGTGTTGTTTGGAACTTTGTCCTGCCAGGTGAAAAGTAGTTCTAACAGCTCTCAGATACCTTAACAAACTACAGCCCTCCCATTAGGGGAATAGAAGTGCACTGAAAGTAGACTAAAACTGTAATTGAAATGCAGCCCAGGTCTGCTCGGTAAGCACCAGCATGTATAGGTTAGTATAATTTAAACATGGGAAAATGAAACTTACACCTTCAGCCCAGTACCTCTCGTTCCTAGCAGTAAGTCACTCAGTTCAGTTGACAGAATTCCCAGGCCCCAATAGTCAGCTCCATCCCTTCTTCTAGTTTAGTGTGTGTCTAGAACCACATGGCCTTGGATCAAGTCCACATGTGTTTTGGCATTGTTTGGAGGTGAAATTGACAGTATGAAGCACATATACGTCTGGAGCACAGAAGAGAAATGAAAAAAGAGAAAATTGTTACAACTGGAAGTGACGTCACACTTGGGCTTTGAAAAAAGTGAAAATCAGGAGGAAACATGCCTCCTCCCCCCAGAAGCCCGCCACCCACTTGCTCTGCTGCCTCCCCAGCCAGAAGCATAGCCAAGGCATCTATTTGCTATCTAGGGTCAAAGAAGATTTTGTAACACCCCCCCCCCCACACACACACACAACAAAATCAAATTTAATTAAGTAAATAAATATAAAGTTTAAATATTTATATTTAGATAAATATAAAATATTTATCTAAATATAAGTAAACCCTTATTGGTTAGTGACACTATGCTGGGTTGAAGAAGGACAGTCATTTTACCCCTGCTAAATATAAGAAGAGCACCACTTGAAAAGTGCCTCTTTACCCATTTAGCAGGGGTAACTGTATTACAATACATGGAAATGAGAGCTCTCATATTAACACCTTATTGGTTCCATGCTGTATCATAACAACATCTCATTGGCTCTCAGAACAATCAGTCTCGTAGGTTGGTTTTGAGTTAACCCATTTTTGCCCAGCCCACAGGTGTACATCTTTGGTTCCTGTTGTGTATATGCAATTTTGGGCAGAAATGGCTTAAGGAAATTCCACTTTTTGTTCCATAAGGCTGTTATGTTTTCATTTCCTGGTTAATTGGCCATAACTTTTGATGCAATACAGATATTCCAATGTGGTTTATTTCATTGCATTCTGCATTAAATCACCTTTCCAATGATATATAACACAATGGTATCATTTGGACATACCAAGTGTTTTCACAATTTTGGCCACTGGTGTCAAGCTCAGTTTGTTGCCTCCCTAAAGGTTGTTGCCCAGTGCAGTTGCAACCCCTTTCACCTCCTTAGCTATGCCACTAGCAGGAGGGAGTGGATCCAATGCCAATGGCATGCACTGGATCCTGTGCCCTTTTCTGCAGCCTCCCCAACTCCTTTCCCTTGATTTGATTTGCACTAGCAAAGCCACTAGCTTGGGTCCAAGGGGACCTATTGCAGAGCAGTAGGCTTATGCAGGTATAAATCCCCTTTCCCTGCTGAAGCCTCCCATTCCACCTCCCCACTGGATACAGTGTGCCTTTTTTTGGTGTGGCGGCACAAGCAGAGGGAGGATATTTCACATACTTTCAAGGCCATATAAAGCTCTTGTGAACTATGAGTGATACAGTTCAGTTCTGTATCCCAGGTACCTTCAAGTAACTGAATGCTTACCAGCTGTAAAGGAATACTTGTGGGCTCTGTTTAATGTAACTCCATCATGCTGAGTATTTGGGCTCTTACACTGTATCCAATACATTTGCTAGAATGGACCGTTAGCCATTCACTTTTCCCTTCTGGTGCTCATGAGATAACCTCCTGATTTTGTTCATTATTTATACACTTTCACATGTTTCTGTCCCTCCTTTGAATCAAACTGATTCATGAGGAGGCTGGCAAGTATAAGAGCAAAACATTGTCACAATAAAACCACAGAGATGTCAGCCATTAAAGCAAATAGCAGGTGACAATAGAGAATCAACAGCAGCATTAACCCATATTCAAGGCTGAGGAAAACAGCAATGCCTCTTTCAGAAGCCTAGCAGAGAGGGATCCTGGCAATTGGACAAAGAAAAGGCCTTCTAAAAGTGATGCACGGTGACAAAATATGCCCCTTTCTTTGTTGCCACCAACCTTTCTTCAGAAAGAGTGATAGTCTGTGCAGGGCTTATGAGGACAAATCTTAATGGTCAGGCAAGTCATGTGGGGGTATATGTAAGAAAACTAGCGCAACTTCACTTCAGATTCATCCAGTCATTGGATACTTCCCAAGCTCTTGGCCTGGAGAAAGGTCACTGCTCTTTCGTTCCTATCCTTTCTCACATTGTAATTTCTACATTGTGAGAACAGCTCCATGCCATGAACCAGTGAAGTGTGACCCAGAAACCCAGAGATCGGTAATGTTCCCAGGTATACACAGGGAGCACTTGGCCCCAAACGGCCCTGCAGCAGGGGTAATCCCCAAAACGAGTGTTGTATGATGACACTAGATCTTTATCACTCCATGTACACATTGCATATAGTGTTAAGAGCTCTAAGAGCAAGTGAGAGCTGCTAGTAATGGCAGCATCTCCTCTCCCATCCTTCAAGGGAAGAACTGCTGTCCACTGGTATTACCATCTTCTTCTTCATCACCATCACCCTTCCACCCCCCTCCAGTAAGTGGGCAGGCATGTGGGATGAAAGGGAAATTGCGCAGAAGAGGGTGGGAGGGAAGTAGAGAGATAGGAAGTTCCATCACGGAAGGGAGAAAGAAAGTCACATGGGAGAAGGAGGAAAGGGGAACTCACACATGCAGGGTCCAAAGTGGTTTTGTGCCCAAGGGCCCCTCCAAAGTTCATGCCAACCCGGACAGAGATAAATCTTTTCCAGGCTTGATAACACAATAACGGAGAAAGTGGAACCTGTTAATTTCTGTTTGTAGTGTAGCAACCTTGCTGTCTTTTTCAAAACTATGGAAGCTCTATCATACCATGCAGGAACACTGACGACACTGAATATCCCAACCCAGACCCTTCTTTCATTCTTACCTCTTCCAGATTAAGTTACCATATGGATTGCATTCAAGGGAATATCACAAAGTGCAAGAGATTATGCAGTGATGACGCTGCACAAAATCCATCCCAGGGAACTGATACGCGAGCGCACATATATTTAAATGTTTGAAAAGCATCTTTTATAATGAATATCAAAATGACATTCAATCCAAGCTCAAGAAAAATGCCCTTGCTTCTCCCTATCTCCCTTTTCTCATTACAGAGATAAATCCCGGGTGCATCTCTCACTAGCAGAGGAAGAGTTTACACACACACACACACACACACACACACACACACACACACACACACACACACACAGAGTGTTGTCAAGGAATCCACAACAGAACTTAAGCTAGTCTACAATCTACAAAGTGAACACAGAGCCTTTTGAAAACCAGTGGGATAAATCATCCATCCACTCATCCATCCATCATATCCATTCTTATTAAGGAGTTACACCCACCACCAGAAATGAAATCCTTGACACTGAAAGGTTTGGGAAGTGTTAGCACTTTGCATTGTCTCCAGTTATTCCCTATGATTATGGTTGATACCAGGTGGAGAGGGGAATAAGGTGGTGTTCTCCTGCCCCATCTGTGAAGACCATGCAGAGGGCATCAGTTATGGAGAGATTTCTGAGTCCAGAAACCAGTGCACACAGAATATGTCACAATGCAGTCTATCTGCTCCTTTTTGTGGTGTAGAGAATGTGTGTGGTTGGGGCATGCATTCAAACAGGACACACAATGTGGAATGGGCAGTGGTGTCACTAAGGGTGTGTGGACCACACCATGTGACGTATTCGGGGGGGATGACACCACTACTGGCCAAAATTGTGGAAATTTTGTATTTTCAAATAATACCATATGTTATATATCATATGATGGGTAAATTAATGTAGAATGACATGAAACAAACCATGTTGAAATACCTGTATTCTATCAAAAATTATTGCCGTATAACCAGAAAAGGAAAACACAACTGCCTTATGTAACAAAAAGTGGATTTGCTGAACTCAAAACTGACCAATGAGACTGTTCTGAGAGCTAATGAGGTGTTATATGACACCGCAGGCAACCAATACAAATGTTAGTATGAACACTAATTTCCATGTATAAGAGCTAATATTATAACTCTTATAGCCTGAGCTGCCCAGGGCGCCCAGCCTTGGTGGCATCGAGAATGGCTGCTGCTGGATCCTGTGTGCCGCAGGCTACCATGGGCGGCACCTCGGGAGAAGGGAACTTTCGTCCCCTTCTCCCAGGTAAGGGAAGCAGCCCCGCAATGGGGCTACTCACTTTACCGCCAACCAAAAGTAAAGACGTTCATGTAGGGCATGGGTCTCCAAATCCCAGCCTGGGGGCCAGATGCGGCCCGAGGCATGCCTCTATAAGGCCCTAGGCCAGCCTCTTGTTCCCTGAAAGCCTCTGGTCCACTTGGCCCAATATGACTGGAACTGTGCTCTGGTTGTGTCTGGAGGGTGTTCTAAGGGCCAGAGAGTTTGAAGGAATGAGCCCATTCATTCATTTATTCACTCCTCTAAGTTCCATCTCTAATTTATTCATATAAATTTTATATTTAAATTTTTTTTCCAGCCCTCAACATCATGCCAGATATTTGATGCAGCCCTCTCGCCAAAATGTTTGGAGACCCCTGGTGTAGGGCGCTGAGCCTCGCACAAACACCTTGGATCCAGTGGAGCGGAGTTCCATGGACCCGCCTCCCTCCCTCCCCCCAGCATGCCTCCCGCCTGCCCCCCTCCCTGCCCCATCTCCCCATCATGCCTCCCCCACCCTCTCTTTGCCCCCCGCCGGCCTCCCCCCTCCCTGGAACACCTCCTCCCCACCCCCTTCCCCGCCCCCTTACCATGCCATGGCTCAGTGGTCCATGAGAACCACTGAGCCATGGAGGCTGGGCGCCTGCCCCATGCTAGCCCCACACTAGCCCAGCTCAGATAAAAAGTTTAAAGACCCCTGTCCTAGTCCAAAAGAAGTGGAGTTTGCGGTGGAGAATCTAGGGGTTGGGTTGTACATAAAGGAACAGTACACTGTTGCTTCACTGAATGCAGTTGAATGCAACACATTTCTCACAGTCACTTTTAAAGACCATCCTATGTATGCTGACCTGATAATGCGTACAGCGGAACTTGCTCCTGAGTAGACACACCTAGGTTACACTGAAAACCACATTAGAATATTGAACCCACCTTGGGTCCTCTTAGGTGGAGCAATGTGGGGTAAAAATGCAATAAATAAATAAGAATAACACTGAGTCTTGCAATATGTATCTTTATTTCCATAAGACCATAAGAACATAAGAACAGCCCCACTGGATCAGGCCATAGGCCCATCTAGTCCAGCTTCCTGGATCTCACAGCAGCCCACCAAATGCCCCAGGGAGCACACCAGATAACAAGAGACCTCATTCTGGCTCCCTCCCTTGCATCTGGCCTTTTGACATAGTCCATTTCAAAAATCAGGAGGTTGCGCATACACATCATGGCTTGTACCCCGTAATGGATTTTTCCTCCAGGAACTTGTCCAATCCCCTTTAAAAGGTGTCCAGGCCAGATGCCGTCACCACATCCTGTGGCAAGGAGTTCCACAGACCAACCACACGCTGAGTAAAGAAATATTTTCTCTTGTCTGTTCTAACTCTCCCAACACTCAATTTTAGTGGCTGTCCCCTGGTTCTGGTGTTATGTGAGAGTGTAAAGAGCATCTCCCTATCCACTCTGTCCATCCCCTGCATAATTTTGTAAGTCTCAATCATGTCCTCCCTCAGGTGTCTCTTTTATGAGGCCCAAACGCCGTAGCCTTTCCTCGTAAGGAAGGTGCCCCAGTCCCGTAATCATCTTAGTCGCTCTCTTTTGCACCTTTTCCATTTCCACTATGACCTTCTATTTCCAGAAGACCTATGATCTCTCCTCAAGGTGCTTGCTGTGCCCAGGCCTCCTCAGTTAGAGATGGATGTGTCTCTTTAGACAAGGTATAGGACATGTGCACCTGTCTCTTTAACAGTCACACCCAAAGCAATCTAAATCTGGGCATAGCAGCTACTCAGTCCAGGTATCTCACAGTGCTGGGTGCTTTTCTTTTCATTTTTTTTTTTACCACAGCTATTAAAAGGATAGGGGAACGCCTCAAGTTCTTTAAGAACTAGCGATGCAACACAGCAGGGCACTGACATGAAAGTCAAGGAAGGGGGGACCAGAGGGAGCGTTTTGTTAAAGACAGAAAAAAAAAATTGCCATCAGCATCAGCTCTTTTCTTCGGTGTATTTCATACTCTCCACCTGAAAAATGAATGCAATGATATTTTCGCTTAATCAAGTCTGCTGGCAGAGGTGTCAAGTGCAGAGAAATCACTTGTCACTCTAACGTCTCCCGGCGTGCGCTCGCCACACCAAGGAATGGAGGGCAAAGGGATTACAGAATTAAGCGGTGCTGGTACAGCAGCCAGAGAGCAGCCAAGATTTAGCTGTCACTTCGAAGAAAACGCCATTTCATTTTGTGATTTACAAAACGCGGAAGTTACCTGGCCTTGGGATTTATAACACAGAACACTCAGAGACCCAGCAAGGTCCTTCACCAGCCACAGTAACTATGTGAGTGCCACAGCAAAGCAATCCCATCCCAGCAGCACTGATCCATGTCGGGGCACACCAGGTGGTTTAGGACTCTAGGTGAGTTAGGACTATTTCTTAGCTAGTAGCCTCAGGGAGGTAGACTGAGGCTTTCTCTGAAAGAATTTCTATGCAGGTGAACATGCCTTATCCTGTCATCCTGATTGGAGCACTGACCCAATATTTCAGTGCTGACACCCCAGCACTGTCTGTTCTAGTGGCTGTCTGCTGGTATTCATTGGCATCTTTTTAGATTGTGAGCCCTTTTGGGACAGGGAGCCATTTAGTTATTTGATTTTTCTCTGTAAACTGCTTTGTGAACTTTTAGTTGAAAAGCGGTATATAAATACTGTTAATAATAATAATAATAATAATAATAATAATAATAATAATAATAATAATAATAATAATAATAATAATAATAATTAGGCTGCGATCCTACAATTACCTGGAAATAAGTCCCATTGAACTCAGTGAGATTTACTTCTGAGAAGACATTCATAGGATTGCACTGTTACTCATCTGAGTCATTTGCATCCTGTCCAACAAGATTGCCAGAGCGGCTTAAATAAAATCAACAATGGGAAGTTATGACAACAGCAAACAGAGAAGAGGGAGATAATGTCTGGCTTCTTTTCTCCTCTTCCCAGTAGTTAGTTTGTAGTTCAGTGGTCCCTCTGAGGACAGGGAGGCACAGTGTAAATGTAAAGAGGCACCAGAAAGGTGGGGGTGGTAGTCGCAGTCCTTCACCTCTCCTGGCTTCCCATTATCCTTTGACTTGAAGGGGCTCTCCAAAGTCTCCAGCAGAGATTTTTCCTGCTAGCTAAGGGCCTTCTTCTTAACAGGAAACAGCAGGTGTTTGACCAGAATCCACCTCTATGCAAACCATGTGCTCTATATATCCTCCCCACCATGTCCCCAAGCAAGCATCACAAAACAGTGTGGACTGAAGCAGTCATAGCTTTTGCAGTTCTCAGGTCTGAGGACACCCAAATATGAAGAGATCGAATCTATCTGAACAGGTATTTCAGTGTCAGAAAGTAAATTTTATATGCTATCTGTTCCCTGTTCCCTTCAAAGCCCACAACTAATATGGGGGGGGGGCAAGAAGGAAAATGAAGAGTAGACCTATAAAACACTACTATATCCCCCCCCCAATAAAAATTCAGTCCAAGTTTAATATCTCTTCGCACTGATACCATTAGTCACTGTCAGGATCACATAGTTGTTGAGATTAAAATGGTGAATTTTCCCCAAACTTTAAAATACATTTTTGGTGTGTTTTTTTTTTTAAATAAACATTATAAAACACTTCTCTCTCTCTCTCTCTCTCTCTCTCAGCCTGTCTCTTATCTGATGCCAGACCAAAGATTCTCAAGAGGGCAGCTCCTTGCCTTACGTTGCTTTATTAAAGCCCATTGATACTCTGAGGAAAACTGAAGTTACATTACAGTTGAGAAGACCCAAATGATGTGACTCTACATTACAGAGTGTAGGCAATTCTTTTGGATTAACTAAACAGAGAATACATGTGGAATACATGTGATTTTGTGGTACAGGCACTGACCAGTCCTACCCTACTTAAGCTTCAGCAAATAGACAGCATCAAATGCTCTCAGAGCATTCCTCAGGACCCATTGTTCCCTTTAACCTTAAAGAGATATGCAGCTCAGCACACTTGATGAAAACCAGCTACTTCTAAGCAAGCAATTATCACAATTGTTTTTTACAGAGAAGCAGGATAGTTAAAAATGGGTGGACTCTCTAACCCTGACTACTATCTCAGATTGCTCTAGATTAAATAGAAAGCACACAGGAAGAGTGTTGCTAGGAAAGAGTTAATTACCTGTATCAAGTGACCTGAGTTACAACCTGTTAGGTCATACATTCAGGGCTACGGCATTCAAACAGTATTTAAATATTCAAACGGCTTGAAGACTGAATATAAGTCCTAAACAGTTCAAATTCCCCTTGCTTCGTAGAGATGGGAAAAACAATGGAAATATAAGCCAAAAGGATTGTGAAACTAGTCCTCTTGGGAAATAGCTTGGCCTGGACACTTGCTTTGTACAAGCATATTTGGATCATCGTGACCTTGGAATATATGTTTATGTTTACCCAGAATGGTGGAAGCTCCCTTAGTCTTGAATTATAATGGAATAGGCCCAGCTGTGATGTTCCAGGAAGGAATGAGGGTTTTGGCCTAAATTAGGGTGTTATCCAGTCCAGAAGCTGTACTCAGTTTGCTCATGTAAGTTGTTGTTCTAAGGGTATTTAAACCTCACTTGGTTGGATGGAGCTTGGAAACAATGTTTGTCTTTGCAATATCCATAATAGAACGTAATTGCTGCCTTCTGATTTTAATCAATAAGTGGTTAGAACAAGAACCAGGTTTCTTTCCTTCAGTGTGATTTTGGACCCAAAGCACACAACAGATTTTCCTGCTTGGTTTCTTGTGGTATATCTGCATTCTCCCATTGCTCCTGCAGCAGACAGTGGGAGATGTTGCTTTGTTCTCTGTTGGATAGAAAATAGTGTGCATGGGAGAACTTACATCAACACCGTTACTTACCCAGTGCAGATGGCACCCATGCGATCTAAAGAGGTATCATCTGCTGTTTGGCTCCCTTGACAGCAGCATGGGCTTCATGAGACAACACCATCTGGATTCCCTGCAGAAGTTTTAAACAAAATCCGCAACAGGAAACAGCACTGGCTGAAAACACTAAAAGTCTGTTTCTCACCACCCTCCACAGAAACTTATAAATGTCACGTTTCAAAATACTTACATGTTCTGAATGGTTAAGTAAACTTACTAAAGAACATTAAGTGATTTAGAGCCCAATCCTGAGCTTGATGTGCTGGCTCTGGGTGTTGCAAATGTGCCATAAGTCATGCCCGCAACACTCAGTGCTAGGTCAGCGCTGGCACCGGCCCAGCACCAGTCCGTACTGAGCTCAGCACCAGCCACGCACATGCCGCACACCACCTGGAGCAAGGGAAGAGCTCTGGGTGGAGGAGACGTTTGTCAGGCAGGGAGGCATTCCAGGATGCGGGGGGAGGAAACAGGGTGGGAAGAGGCAGGACCCGTGGAGCTCTGCTCCATCAGATTCAGAACCCAGTGTTGGGCCTTCCAGCCCGATACGGAGACTCTCAACTCTGCGCTGGCAAAAATGATGGAGCAGACTTGAGAAACCCCATTGCAGGCTTGGGACTTTCCCCATGGGAAGGGGATGGAAGTCCTGTGGCGGCCTCAGCAGTGCAACTAGATGCGGTGATTTGGTGCCACTGCACCCGGTGGAGCCTCTTGGGACTGGACTGGTCTGGGAGTGCCCATCTTTTAAACCAATTAATTAACTTCATTTGCCAGGTGGCTTCCAGGGATTAGAAAGGAGATATGTCTTTGTGGCCCCCATAGCAGCAAGTCCTTTAAGAGTCCAAAGTGCTTTTTGCCAGCCCCTCCAATTAACTTCAGAGGGGAGGACAGCTTAGTCAATTGCATTGATTCATCAGTTAAAACTGGCAGTCCTAGCAATTACACTGGACAATGATATACAACTTTCCCTCCTTACTTAAGAAATATCAAGTTTTCTAAACGCTTTCCAAATAAGATCACATAAAATAGTCCAAAAGCAACAGTCATGTAATACCTTTGATAAGGACCAATTAAAACATCAGAAAGTGGTGAGCAAGATTTTGAGTGCCCCAAATACTCTGACTTCAAGTACCTCCTAGCTGTCTGCGTCATCTACGTTAATATCCTATATTTTGGCCTTTGTGTCAAGTTTTCAAAGTCCTAGAGAAGAAGAAGGCTTGTGGGGTGGAGGGCCTCCTTGCATGTGTGCCCACTTACCAGCTTCCCCTCCCAGGAAAGGGGGCAGGGCATTCTGGAATGTTTAACATGGAGTTCAGCAAAAGAGAGAAGGAGCATTGTGGCTGATCCTTTTCCTTGGTAGGCACCTGATCCTACTTGTGCCTACCAGATCCTACCTGTGCCTACCAGATCAGAGTGCCTGATCTGCATGACCTCTGATGCTGGTTCAGCTATTTATGGTACCAGTACTTCCCAGGTATGTTTGAAAGATTAGGGATGGGCGGAAATAGACTGGAATCAACAGGCAGATTTTTAGATGATTTTTAGTTGACTAACAAAGGTTCTCTCACTAGACTAAGGCAGGGGTGCCCTCCCTCAGGGAGCCCCCAGTCTCCAATGAGCCTCTGGCCCTCCAGAGACTTGCTGGAGCCCATGCTGGCCCAATGCAACTGCTCTCAGGGTGAGGACGACTGTTCAACCTCTCAGCTGAGCTGTGGGACAACGGCTCCCTCCACTACTTGCTGTTTCACATCTGTGATGCAGCAGTGGCAGAGAAGCAAAGGCTGGCCTTGCTTTGTGCAAGGCCTTTTATAGGTCTTGAGCTATTGCAAGACCTTCATTCATTCTAAATTCCATCTGTAATAAATCCATTTATGTACATTTATTCAAATTTTAAATGTAAATTAATTCTTTTTTCCCCTGGCCCCTGACACAGTGTCAGAGAGATGATGTGGCCCTCCTGCCAAAATGTTTGGACACTCCTGGACTAAGGGAAGCTAAAGGAAAGAGGCGGGGAAGGAAGGCTTCTCTGCTCAACTCAGGGGGAGGCAGGGTGTATTCATTTTTTTTTTTTTTTCTGTTTAGGGGCTGGAGAGAGAAAAGCAGCAATTTGAGGCTGGCTGTTGCAGTGCATGATAAGTATCCCCATTGCCAAATCATAAACTGGAAATTAAAATAAAGCAGCAGTTTCTTCCATATTTTCTTGAGTTAATGCCATCAAAATCAACAGGACTTGCTTCAGCGAAAATATTTTAAGGATGAAAACTCCCATCTTTCAGAAATCTAATATGGGAATACATCTTTTTTCCCCCCAACAAATCCATTATGTCCCTTTTCTCCACCCCCTCTCCCCATGATTTTTTCATCTGCTGCTGTTGTTCCCAGTGGCTGCAGTCTCCTATCCCTTCTCCAGATATCTGCTTTTTCCTTGCTATCCAATAACCCTTACCCTATTTCCCCCCAAACAAAAGAATGCCTTTAAAAATCAATAGAAACGAAATATCCTGCTTCTGAATATAACTGAAAGAGGCCTCACTGGGTATTACTTTCAGATTTTCCAAAACAAGCCCCAAGGCTCAGTCCAAGTGAATTTGCCTAGAGAGCATCAATAGGAAGGCTTGAACCAGTTTTATACATGGAAATTGGTTTGCACCAGTACACAGAGGTCTGTTCAAATTTATTTATAAAGCAGAGCACCAATATTGAAATGACTATTCTCTCCTGCTCGCTCCCTGTCTCAGGCAACTAGCTATGGATCTGGTTTAAAGCCATATATTGACTTCTTTTATCCAAGGTTTAGAAAAGCCTCGATAAATATTTGTTTTCAGCATTCTTTTCTGAAAAATCCAGCAATACTTGTACTTTTCATCTTAACTGGCTGAGAACAAGAAATAAACATTTGTGTATTATATATTTTTTTTTATTTCCACAAACTGCTCCAGCTGCCTGTCGATCTGTGGCTGCTCCAGTTTCCACCTATAGCTATAATTGCTGACGACCATGAAAATTGCTTGCCTATACTAAGTCTGAACCCAAACAATGTGTCAGTGTGTCCCTCCATGGATGCGCTTTGATTCATACCAAATACTATATTAGGAACAATCTATTGAACAATGCCATTCTGTGGTTCTCCCCAGTTATCTTTCCTGAGAAGTGATGTACTGAGGGCCAAGAATAGATATAGCATTTTAAAAATGCATCACTGGTCTTGATGTGCTTCAATTTTGTTTGGTAAACAGCAGTGCAATCAGGACTACACTGGAGGAAGGAGGTGGGTTTAACCTTTTCCGAGATATGGTCCCCATCTGCATCAGGTCTCTCTGCAACTGGTATTTCAAAAGACAAAAAGCTCTCTTTGGCACAAATAAGAGTTTTTGTTCCTTGGCAGTTACAAAGAACACCAACTGGGATCAAAACCATGACAAGGAGTGGGGTTAAAGCCTACCCCCCATGGTCCCAATCCTGCTGTTACTTACCACACAAAATTGAAGTTTGTCAAGGCCAGTGATGCATTGAACTTCACATGCAGTTTCAACCTAGGAACGAGATCTATCCAGTTTTCTCCTCTTTGCCCCAAATGGATTTAATTTTATTTTAACGGTTTTTAAATGTAAAGTTCTTAGTTGTGTTTTTATTTTGAATTGTTACCTCCTTTAGCATTTGCAGTGGGGAGAATTATATATACCTCTACATCAATACTTTTCTTCCATAGATGACTGGAAAAAATTGCAAATGGCTCAAGCGCAAAGGTCAGTCAGCATGTTTTTCCATGACTCCACCCATTTCCTTTCTTGTGCCTTCTTAAATTCCCTTCTCTCTTAGCGCTGTATGAAGATAATTCTGATGCCAGTTTGTGATCTTTTTAAAAACTGTTTCAAATGTTACACAATCAACACCAATCACACCTAAAAGGCGCAACATGGTATAGCAGAGCCAGTGTGGTGTATTGGTTAAAAGCTGGACAGGAACTAGGACTTGGCAGACCTGGGTTCAAACATGAAGCTCATTGGATGACCTTGGCTCATCCATCTTCACCTTCCCCTCAAGGTTGTTCTGAGTGTACAAAGGGGGAGGGAGCAGAAGCATGTATGAAGGGCAAGTTAGATCTAAATATAATTAGTCAATATGTAGACTGTAATGTGTGATGATTCCATCCACACACAGAACCCACCCATTATCCACAGAGTTCTCATGGAAGGTTAAAAATGTCCTGGGTTCTAACATCCATGGGAAAATATGGCCCTAGTAGTTCAATATACAACAGATTGATTCATGGCATCTTTCAGTAGAGTTCATTGAAGCAAACTCTGTGTATTTTTTTTAAACTTACATTTTCCAGGTTACTGGTGGAATACACTACTCTCTTTCCTTCATTTTGTTTTACAGCAACCTTGTAAAGTAGGTTACACTAAGAGATAGCAACCACACCCAGGTCATCCACTGAGGTTGCAATCCTATCCACGCTTTCCTGGGAGTAAACCCCACTGAACACAATGGGATTTACTTCTGAGTATTCATGCATAGGCTTGCACTGTAAGTTTCATGGGTTGGGATTTAAATACACATGCCTCCAGCCCTAGCCAAAAAGTCTGCAACTGCAATGCAATGCTGGCTCTCACATACTAGGTCAGGGAGAACTTAAATGGGGGGGGGACGGAGGGACCAAAATTGGACAATTCATTGAGATCAGTGCAGGTCCAGATTGCACACAGATGGCTTCTTGCACTCACTGTGGAGGGGGAAGGGTCACTGTGCTAGATGGAAGAAATGCATACCTGTCCCTAAGGTGTTACTATAGAATGCAGTACTGGTGCAGAGAACACAATCGACTAGATGTGCTTTCAAGGGTTAAAGAGCTTAACTCCTCCACCTTAGGAAAGTGTCGTCTTACAATTTAATTTGATCTTCCATAAGGATTACTTATGAGGACCTGTTCCCACTGTAGTGAAATGTTAGACTGCAATAAATGATTATAGCTATAAGAGGTTCTAACTGTCACAGGCATCAAAATGGCTTTGCAACAGTTATGAGTAGATTTAACTCAAACGCTTGACAGTCCCACGTGCTTACCGGTGCGCTGAGTGATTCAGTAATGATAGTGTACATGCCATCCCAGGGGAGGCCCGAGTGGAGATATACAGATGCTCTGAGCATACAGACCCATCCCCAGCAACAACAAACCATCCTGTATTCACATGCTATGACGGAGCAAGGGACTAGCTGCTCTTTCATATAATGTTTTTACAAGCGATGAGCCAAGGGCACTGAGGATATTTACTGTTCACTACAGGAGATCCCTGACAAGTGTTCTGCCTTTCATTTAATGTTGCACCACCAGTCCTAAAAACATTGGAACAGCCCTGCTGGATCAGGCCAAAGGTTCTTCTAGTCCAGCCTCCTTTTCTCCACAAATACCTCTGGGAAGCTCAAAGTCATGTATGATAACAGCCCCTATTCTGCTACTTCTTTTCAGCATCTGGTATTCAGTAGCTGGGTACCTCTCTGAACCTGAAGGTTCTGTTTAACCCACTGGTTTCCACTGGTTGTCACAGGTGGTCCATGGGACCCTGAGAAGTGGTCCATGAGGCCTCAGAAAAAAAATTGCCTTCAATCACTTCCAGCATCTCTCTAAGCAAGTACTCCCCCACAGACTACCAGAGAGGGTGGAGAATACACCGCCCACAGCAGCCTGCAACAAAAGTAGTAACCCACAAATCTTCTCTATAAATAATAAATCTTCACTAATTATTACAAATTTAATTGTATTTTTTGTATGTGCAGGGGTGGGGGTTGCAGATGGTCCATGACAATTCCCATTTTTGCCTCAGTGGTCCGCGGGCTCCTAAAGTTTGGGAATCACTGGCTTAACCAGCATACTAGTTAGTCATTGACAGACCAAAATTGAGTTTGTCTAATTTCCTTGCAAAGCCATCTGGGTTACAGGTCATCACAGCCTCACTCTGTAGCAGTGAATTCCACAAATAGATCTGCTACCTTGGATCACAACTGATAATGTGGGATCTGAGGTTGGGATCAAGGTGCAAGTTGAACCATCAAATAAACAGATGATGGATTCCCACGTGATAGAGGAATTGACTGGAACACTGCTGCACACAAAAATGAGCACATCTGGGAGCAAACCTCTAGCCTGTTTCTTTTCCTTCTGTGCTAGTTTTTGTTTCGGAGGGAGCTATTAACATAAGGGAATGTTGAAAAGGATGAGCACCTACAGATTCAGGCTATTCTACTACCTCAGCATTCCACCACAAGGATATGTGTTGACCAGGGTTCAGATGTCAGATCTGGTAGCATTGGGGGCCATCAAATCTCTTGGGCAGCGGGTCCTATCCCTGAGTCTGATCTGAGGAGTCATTCTGCAGGACCTGGAAGCTAGCCTACCATAACAGGCAATGTACAAAATCCTTTGAATGAATCCAGATTCTTTCTCCTCACTTAGATTTGAAACATTTCTCCTGGACAGCATACACAATTCTGTACAATCTGGCCCTTCACCATGCCGTTTTAAGTGAACATGTCTGATCACTAATGTTTATAAGCATTCCTCATTCAGGTCATACTAATCACAACTGAATACGAAACTGACAAGGCAATGAGAATCATAAAATGTGACAAGTGTACAAACCCCTGATACACGCCATTAACCGTAATACATACTGATGCTGCAACCAAGGTAGAAGGAGGAATCATTTTCCCTGTCTGCAGTAATTTTACCTATCAGTGAGTCATTTGGCAGAAGTCTGAAAGAAAGAAAGAAAGAAAGAAAGAAAGAAAGAAAGAAAGAAAGAAAGAAAGAAAGAAAGAAAGAAAGAAAGAAAGAAAGACTAGTTCTCTCTGGGCTGTATGCTAGAGCATGTCCACATCTTCAGGGATCTGTGAGAAGCACATGGACAGTAATTCATTGTCAGAAAATGTTGACTGTTAGAGAGAGAAAAAAAGAAGCCCATATAAGTGTGTTCCGTAGGGAATGAGTGAAAGGGAAAACATGGAGAGGCAGATCAAAGTCAGAGAAGGAATCTCCTTTTCTTCCTTGCAGAACCAGATCTTTCAGCCTTTATAATATGTGACAGAGACCCCCAAATAAGGAACGCAGCAAAACATACACCGCCTTTGTTCTCCCCTTAAATGAAGGAGCGCACATAATTCTTATGACACTCAAGGAGAATTATTCATATCCTGCCACAGAATGCAGCTTAAAGAGCTGTGATTTACAATGAGGAGCACTTTGGTATGAAGGCTGGGGAAACTGAGAAGGGATGGCATTGACAACAGCACCATTTGCCACCCATTAGACATGCCCGTAGTGTATTGCTGCGCTGGGAGAAACTCTTTACATCATCATTGTTATCCACGTGCACAGTCTTACTGAATGACATTTTGAAGCAGCGTGGGTTGTTACCCAATAAGAAGTGCATATGGTCACAGGTACACTTTAAGAGAGTATATATCCAGACTCGCATTGCTCTGGAGTAGGCAGTGCTATGGGAGCACTACGCCCTCAGGCCCCTTGTCGAAGGCAAAATTTTGCCCCTATGAAGAGATACCAACCCTCCACCCAAATCTCAGTGAATTCTCTAGTAAAATTTCACAAGCAACTGTACTTAGCCATCCTATTCAGACCTGCAAAGCAGAGCCACAGTCCTGGGAAATTCTTGGCCTTAAGACAAACCTGACCGCAAAAGGAAGTGCCTCTGGCCCCTGGATTCCCCTCCCCAATGCCATTGCCAAATTACTCACCTAGGCATACCTTTTTCAAGGTTTGACACCAAAAGAAATGGCCATCTCCATGCAAGGAAACTGGCCATTATGGGCTATTCCCTAAACAGGATAGTCTGGGAAGAATTCATCCCACTTGTTCCATGTTAGCCTACGGCCGGTAACACTACAGAAAGTTGGCTTATTTGTTCTATTACAATTTACTCTTGATTTCCTCTCTCTTTTACTGTACATTTACCTCCACAATAAATATGGTGTTTTCGCTTAAATTCCTGTCTCTCTTTTTCTTGGTAAATGCCATGTCCCTTTGGGATGTGCCACAAGCTAATGGCTACAATCCCAACAAATGCGTTTGTTTCCTTGAGCTTGCATGTTCTTATGTGTGTCTTTGAGCACTGATTCATGGCACAACTGAATCAGTGCCTCAAACATATGGGATAACTTGGAGCAAATTCTAATGCTCAAACTGTATTTAAATATAAAATTTAAATATTGTATTCCGCGATTATTCTATTTGGTGGAAAGCAGGGAGGAAAGGAATGTAATGACACCTAATGTCTCTCCTCACACCCACAGGTTCACCTGAAGGTCAAGAACGTACAAGCATAGAACTTCATGTGTGCACTTGATTCACATCTTCATCTAAAAGCCTGAAGGCAGGGAATGGACACCTGTTGTGACGCCAGTTTGCCCCCCCCCCCAAATTCATGTTCAGTGAATGTGTGAAAAAGCTACTGTGCATAATCTTAGCCCCATGTGCATATTGAAATAAAAAAAGTTGAGAAGCCTGAGAGCAATCAGGTCTTGTTCTCATTGAGGAGGCAAACCTGTGCTTGGGCTATGAGTCTCAAGCACTAGCTTTTCAGAACAATGAAATAACAGCACAATCCTAACTGAAGCTCTGGCACAACTTCTGTTGCATCCCATGATGGGGTTTTGGTTTCTGAAGGTCTCCTTGGGATAAGGATATATTTGTACCCTTGTAAGCCTCAGCAGCTGCAATAGGGCAAATCAGACCTATGCCAGCTCGATCCGTGTCATAAGTCTGTGTTGCTCCATGAAGGTGGATCAGATCCAGGATTTTCTCTGTGCCACCACCATCAATCCCAACCCTTCCTGGGCCTGATCTTCCCTCCTCTCCACCCCCCTCACCACCCAGTTCTGTCCACCCCCTCCCAGATTCCATCCCATGTTCAATCCCCTCCCCGCCTCCCTCCAAACTCTTCCATGGGCTTACTTACTCTAACGAGTGTCCGTAGGTCTGCTGGTGTGCGGGAAGCCACTGTGGCCTCTTTGCCAGCAGGCCTGCAGCACGCATTGGCGGAGGCTGCATGGTGACTGCCATAAAGCAGCCTCCACCAGCACAATGCTAGTTATGGCAGAAGGGGAGGGGAATAGGATTGATGCAATAGTCATTTAACTTAATGAAGTTCCTCACGACATCCATATAAGTAAATTGCTTGCTATAAAAACATGACTCCACTACTAGTTTTGCAAACCAAAATGAGGTCTATTTGATAGAGACACAGTCCCTTACAGAACACCACAAAACACTGTGCTGCTGTCATGTGCAATGGAGCCACCGAAAGGGCCTGTGGCACTGCACATGCATGAGACTCAACTGGGTGCAGTGCTGGTAAGTTGTTGGCAGGACTGGGCTGTGGGTGGGGAGAGGGAGTAATGTGGTGTTTCAGGGAAGAACTGGGAGAATGTGGGGAAGATAGCGGTGGATTCGGGGACAGTTGCACACACAAGATCCTATCTCTATAACTCCTTCCCAGAATGTCCCCTGGCTCTCTTCAGACTTACACCAGCTCCATAGGAGGCCAGAAGTCCTAGGCAGAGGTAGGTAAAACATTTTTTACTTACCTCTGATTTGCCTTCTGCCATCCCTTTTCCTCAGCAGGCACTGCATGCTTTGATGTGACAGGGGATCGGATTTGGTTCCTAGTTTCTTAATTGTATACATTTCATGTTCTGCAGTAACAGGTAAGTTCCTGGTTTTTGTACTCTGCATTTCAGGACAATGACATCTTAGATGAAGGCAGATTTTAACCTAAAAGGCTTTGAAATGAAGAAATGGAACAAGCCTGTGGCTACACCTCCTCTGAAACTTCTTTTCAGAGAAATTTGTATGACATTAAAACTGAATGAAAGGCTGTGATATACATTGCCCTTGACCCCAATTAAATCCATGGTGCTTAGCACTCTGTTGTTGCTTCTTCTGATCTACATTTGAATTCTTAGTAGTAAAAGGAGTGTAATAAATTGACATGTTGGTACTTAGCATGGACACCTCAGGAGACTTCTTCTGGAGAAGGTGTTGCTATAAACACTTGGTGTGGACACTAAATCTCCATCCACTACTCTCTTGGGCTTGCAGAAACCGCTAAGTGGTCCTGTAATCTGTCCTTAAAAACTATTTAAAAGCACCATTTACTGAGTCTCTTCTGCACACATCATGTAGATCAGTGTTACAAGAGGTAATGCAATCTCATCCGAGAGGTGATACCTCCAGCCTTGCTCTCACTCTCTGAACCGCAAGCCTTGTCACGGTGTACTCTTCTAGAACATTTTCAGTTAACTGGAGGGGGAGGGAGAAAGGTTAATTTCTAGCATGACCAATTGTTGAGAAAAATGTGACTATAGCATCTGTCAAGGCTCAGGAAATAGTCAATTAAAAGGTTAGCCTGTACAGGGGATTGGAGGGAGGCAGGGAGGGGGCACCTGAGCTGGTGCAGGTCCAGGTTGCCCCATAGTGGCTACTGGGAATTACTCCAAATTTCCCCTTACCCTGGGGAGACCTACAGCAGCCTAAAATCCTCTGCAAGGTGCAGAGGAAGCCACTCGAGAGCTGCTGCATCACTGCTGGGGATGTTGGGAAGGTTAACATAAGTAAGTCATTCTCAGCAGACTGTTGATACCGTCTGTCTTCGGGTTGCCATCTTCCATGCATCCATCTCAAGCTTGTTCATACCTGAATTTGGGTTAGAAATGAGTCCATTTCCCCAATTCCATTCAGTGCTGTTCTCTGGGCTGTCCTGCATTCCACCCTGCTTACCCAGCTATTCTGGCAAACTTATTATTATGACTATTTTATTTTCCTCTTCCTTTATCTTTATTATACTATTGCAAGCGTTTTCATTCTGCCTTTCTCCAAAGGGCTTGAGGCAGTGAGCATAGGCTCCGCTTTAGGATCACAAAAGCCATTTAATGGGAGTTGTGAGAAGTGACCAACTGGGGTCACCCAGTAAGGCTTGTGACTAATCAGGTATCTGAATGAGGGTTTCCCCAGTCAAAGTCAAACACCCAGAGGGCTTTATGGCTCAGTTTCACAGCCAGGTCACACTATGCCTAAAAAGGCACAATGATGATGATATAGGATTCAATAACACAGGCCTGTGAAGTTGAGGGTCAGAAAAACTTTTTTTTAAAAATCTATGATGTTTTATATGAATTTGGGGTGCTGATTCAAAATGTGGCATCGGTTTTGCCCTATCATGTCTAGTTTCAGATATATGGCATAGCCTCGTTAGTGAATGGTTCAAGCAGCTTCCTTGTGAAGAAGCCATGGTGTACGTTTCCTCACGATGAAGCTGCTAGAACCATTCACTAATGAGGTTATGCTGGATCTCCAAAATTAGACGCTATTGGGCTATCTGATGCCATTTTTGGAATCACCACCCCAAATATACCCAGGAATAGATCTAACTTTTAAGACAGCAAAATGTATGTTGGCCTGCGTTATTAAAGTCTCAAAGAGAAGTTCAGGGACACCCTTGGGAAGGTGGGAGGAGGATCCTGGTTTGATTCCTCTCTAGCATTCCTACTCTGTGCCGATAAGCTAATATAGTCATGTCCAATGTACATCAAGACATTTCAGGTTTAGAAATCAGCATTAGCAACATGCTTTTAAAAATTAATGCTCTGAGAGAGAGAGAGAGAGAGAGAGAGAGAGAGAGAGAGCATCAGAGAGAGTTATGTGAGTGTACACACACAAGATGGAAAGCCTGGGCTACTGCAGTCAATCAATCAATATGGTTGTGAATTGCACACACACAACCCACTAGTTTAGTTTCTGAACCCACAGATGGACTGTGTCTGGACTTGAATAATGGTAGTAAAACATAATGTAAGCTACACATTAGTTGGGTGGAGGAGACAGTTGTGTAAATGTGATTAATGGAGCAAAGCTTTAGTATGGGGGGATGAAACAGCTCAGAGCCCTTTGAGAGTTAGGAAAGGGAGAGTAAGTACCTCCCTATTTGAGGTAGCCTACACAGAGTTCAAGAAAATTTTAAAAGGGTTGAAAAATGAAAAAGTAGAATACACCCCCCTTCCTCTGCCTGATCCTGACTTGCATATAGGGTAGAAGCTCATCTCTCCCAGCAGGGCTGGCAAGAACAGAGACGGGAACCCCCTTGAGTGAATATTGTTGGCTTCCACATTTGTTTTCATTTTGTCACCAGACGTTTCTGTTTAAGCTGCTTGGAAGGATATCTCAATAACATCCCTGCTCTGCTCAAGGAGACAGCAACAAACATTGCGCTTCCCCTCGCCTTTCTTCTTTGGCTTGGCACTTTGCATCAGAGCATCTGAGAGCTGAAAACAAGGCAGGCACAGGGTTGTGCAAGTGTCGGCAACTATCCATGGATTACAGATGGGCCACACCACCCTACAGTTTCTTGAAGCCCCCCCTCAGATAGTTCAGACTATCCCTAAATCAATTCTGTGAAGAACTACAATTCAACAGAATATCCCAGTGACTGTCCTGCTTCCTCCCAAACCAGTCCCACCCATATGCTTTTCAGGCAGGCCAAGTATTCAGTGCTAAAAGCACCAGTGACTACCTCAGAGAAGTCTGACAAAGGCAGGGGGTATTTGAGTTTGCCATCCCCAGAGGAAAGGGCTGAAGCTGCACTTGCTTTGCACACAAAACATTCAGTCCCTGGTATCTCCAGGTAGGGCTGAAAAATGCCCTTGTCTGAAACCCTGCACAGCCACTGCTAGTCAGTGTCCGCTTAATTGAGCTAAATGGACAAATAGCCGGACTCAGCTTCCTAAGGCCCAGCCACAGACTTCAAGAGTACTTTTGACATGTCTCCAACAAGATGCTCCATCCCAATCACAAGGCAAAAGACAAAAATTCCCGCCTGACAACCCTGCAATGTGTCTCCACCCCACTTGGGTATCCTCAGCACAGATGTTCCCAACCCCTCTGTAGGACTCAGACATATACTGTGTGCAAGAGGGATCTCTCTCACAGATCAATTGCCTCCGGTGACACAGGAGGTGCCATTTCATTGTCAAAAATTCTGGAGCCTCGAGGGAAACATCTCTGCACGGGACAGAGTGTCAGTCCGTCTGAATTGAAGATTCAAGGAAAGTGTCTCTGAGCTGGGTATCTCAGGTGTTGTTTTTTTTTTACACAAAGGAGCTTTGAAAGGAATCCGTGAAAGGGCAGGGTGTCTCGGAGCATTTGCAGAGTGCCCTGCCTCTCTAAAGGTTATTGTTCTTTGCTTGTTCCTTAAATGTGTCTTATTCAAAATGGGGAGATGATGATGATGATGATGATGATGATGATGAAAAAGCATATTGTTCCCCCTGGCATTACATCATCTTGTACTGTGGGGGGGGGGGTGAGGATTAGCAGATAGATGAACTGGTCTAGTCACTTGACAACCCTAAACTGGCATAGCAACTGAAGTGATCTCAAGCTCTTATTTGCCAGGGAATAAAAATTTAGAATTGGACTGAGAAGGCTTACAACTTAAAAGGGGGGGGGGGAATATTCCAGCAAAATCCACCTTTTTCTGCAATCTCAGGCTAAGATACTTGATCTCATCCTGGCAAAAGGAGTGTCCCCTTGATGCCAATGAAACTCTACCCTTCTGAGTAAATGGCAGGTACAGAGACCTTGATCTGGATCAGGACCATTGAAAGGGCAAAGGATTAAAGCCCTCGGGGCCCTGGACCCAATCCATACCACACTCAACCTCCATGGGGGCTACTTATAGTAGGAATAATCCTATATTTTTTTTTTTTTTTTTTAGAGGTTTTAGAGGTAGGCTACCTTTGATTGCCAGATGCAAGAGAGGGCACCACGACACAGGTTGTGTCTGTTGTCTTGTGTGCTCCCTGAAGCATTTGGTGGGCCACTGTGAGATACAGGAAGCTGGACTAGATGGGTTTATGGCCTGATCCAGTGGGGCTCTTCTTACATCCTTGTGTTCTTAATCCCAGCGCACAGAAACGGCTGAGCACCTGCTTCTTGGAACATGTCACTTGTGACTGAGGAACAGGAAAGGAAGGCTCCCTAAGCACTGTTGCTCTCCTTGAATACCCCCAGGTATGCTAAGCCAGGCAGCGCATGTGGGGAGAGCAAAGGAGAGCGCCAAAGAAAGAGACAGATGGGACCAGCTCCACTCGAGCTGCCTGCTGCTCTCAGCACTTATTATTCGTACGAGGTCTAATTTATAAACTCTGCCCATGTTTATAAACTCGGATGTCCTAATGGAAATGAAAGCATTAATACAGCCAGAGGATTCTTCACTTTCCAGGTTTTAATTAAAATCATAGGCGTTGAGGAGTGAAAGTGTCTTCATGGAATACAAGTCTAATGAAGTATTTTCTCACACAGCACAAATCTCTGTGTGCAGTCCCAGATCGCTGGCACTGGGTGCCTGAATAACCGAACCCCTGGTAACCGGGAGATCAAGGCTTGGAAATTAGAAAAACAAATTATCACGCAATTTGCTTGGAAATACAGTTGCCAAGATGGGGCTGGAAAAAGTCATACTGAACGAGAAGGGGGAGGAGGGGCCCAGGAGAGCCACAAAACATGATATCTTAATTGACTAACTGGAGACAACAGTGGCTGCCTGGCATGCCAAAGCAGCGCGCAGAGAGGGAGAGACGAAGGCAAGATCACAGGGAGGAATGGGAAGAACAGCAGCGCTGGCAGAGAGAGGCAGGAGCAGCTGACCCCAGGTGGAGCTTGAGAGAGAAAGAGGGAGGTGGGAGAAGGGGCCAGGTTGGCATCCGATTCAAGAAACCTTAATCGATCACTCTGTCGAGGACATTCGCCTGGGGCAAAAAGAAGGCTTGGCAAACCAGGAACATTCCTCTTGTGCTTGGAAATGATGCCCATGTGCATTGTGGCAAGACTCACTGTAGCAGCAGCATTCCTTCTACTCAGTGTTTCTCAACTAGTGGTATTTGAGACTGTGTTAGGTGGTACCTGCAGGACCCCCAGACCCCTGCTGCCTGGCATTGAAATCAGGAGGTTCAGCAGGCAGAGCTGCCTCATATGGGCAGGAGGTCTGGTCTAGAGGGTAGAGCCTCCATTTGCCTGAAGATAACATCCGCAGGTCGCCAGTTCGAGGCCACCGGCACCGTGCGACCTTGAAGCAGCTGACAAGCTGAGCCGAGTTATTCCATCTGCTCTGAGCGTGGGAGGATGGAGGCCAGAATGTGAAACCAGATAAGAAAGAAACACCTGAATGTTGTGGTTTCTTGAAAGATAGAAACCTTCTTTCAAATTGTAAAAATCCCTACGGGAATTTAAATTGCCTGCCTATGTAAACCGCCTTGAATAAAGTCTAAGGAGAAATCTGAGGACCAAGAAAGGCAGTATAGAAATACCTGTATTATTATTATTATTATTATTATTATTATTATTATTATTTTTCGCATGCTCAAAAAAGCACTCTTGTCTTCTCTAAGCCTCTTACGGGTGTATGTCACATTGCGTCTGGCCTCCCAATTCAGAAGTAACTAGAGATGATAATAGATGGACCATGCAAAATGGTACAGTGGGGAGAACATTGAGAAACACTGCTCTAGTGTGAGAGAAAAGGGGCAGCCCTTCTTGTAAGATGGTCATAAGAACATAAGGAGAGCCCTGCTAGATCAGGCTGAAAGCCCTCTCTAGCCCAGCACTCTCTCACCCACACCGGCCAGCCAGGTGGTTCTGGGAAGCCAACAAGCAGGAGTGGAAGGCATATCACTCGCCTGTTGTCCCTTTGCTGCAACTGGTACTCAGAGGCATACTCAGAGCTGGTCCAGCCATGAGGCTAGTTGGGCAGTTCAGCTCAGGGGACAGACTGGGGCAGGCTGCAAAGCTGGAAGAAGGGTATCCTGTATCCCATGCCCATGTGCTATCTCCTCTGGCCCACTGCCCATCTGGTGGCCCCATCCACTTCTGGCATGCTCAGATAGTGGGCAAGAAGAGGATGGAAGGGTTCACTTCCTCTTACTCCAGCTCTACCCCTGCTTTTTGCAAAGTGGCTTGGCTGCGATAAAACTGGGAGGAGAAAGCTTGTGTTCCCAGCATTCTCTCTGCCAAGCCATTTCATATTAAGGGGTGGTGCAGCAGGAGCAGGATATGCAAAGTGAATGTTCCCAGGGAAGGGGGGCATGTCTGATATGTGTGAGTTTGCACACACAGTGGTGTGGACTATGAGGTGCATGTGTTGGTGTGTTTGCACTGGGATGGTGTGTGCACACACTGGCAGCGATATGAGGATGGGCAGTTGAATTTGGGGGTGGGTTCAGGTTACAGCTCACCTTGAATCCCCCCCCCCATAGCATACTCTCACCTGCAGGTAGTATGTAGTTACCACGACTAGTAATCAGGGATAGATCTGACAATCACGCAGGGCTGGCCCATCCATGTTGCCAACTCAGGGCACCCACCTTCATCTACACACTCTCCCTCCACTGTTTTCATCTCTCCTTCCATTTTCTGAATAGGGAGATGCTCTAGCCCAGGGGTGCCCAAACCCCGACCCTGGGGCCACTTGTGGCCCTCGAGGCCTCTCGATGTGGCCCTCAAGGAGCCCCCAGTCTCCAATGAGCCTCTGGCCCTCCAGAGATTTGTTGGATCCCACTATGGCCCAACGCAACTGATCTCAGTGTGAGGGTGACTGTTTGACCTCTCGCGTGAGCTGTGGGATGAGGGCTTCCTCCACTGCTTGCTGTTTCACGTCTATGATGCAGTAGTGGCAGCAAAGGAAAGGCCAGCCTTGGCAACCGAGGCAGGGAAGAAGTAGAACCTTGAGATATCATGACACAAGATGGCTACTACAAGACGTAATGGAGGTGGAAGGAAACATAATTGCATGGCCTCTATTCTCCACCAGCCACACAATTACAATAATGCCTAATTTGGCCACTATCAGTATACTTCTCAGGGAGCCATGGTTGGTTGCTGACGATAAGCTTGGATGTGTACCCTATGTAAAAAGCCCTGAGTGTCATCACGGCTATCTGTCTTCATGCAGTGAGCTGTTTTGTTTGTGAGTTTTTTAATCAGTTCATAAACCAAATGGCAGGTCCATGACTGCATCGCCGACAGATTTTTAGAAAGCTAAACACAACTACTGTTGGCCCCCAAAAGCATATAGATACCTTAGTGTGGTACCATATCACAGAGTTGCTAGCCGTCATATTAAACCTTTCAATAACCACAGAAGATCTGTTTCCAGATCTTCCACCACTTCATCTAGTTTGACTCTAGGACTTACTTCTCTATTCAGAGGCAGCTACCATTTAATCATCGTCTCCTACAGTGAACAGCAATCAGGTATCTGAAATGTTAACAGTTTATTAAATCCAGATACCATTTTTTTTCCTGAGAACAGAAATTAAGGCAGTTGGAGAATACGGTGAAATCATCATGTAAGGTAAATGAAGTAAAATGGAGAACAAGGTCAAATGCATAGGTGGACCTGGAGCTGAGAGCACAGGAATTGTCCTTCTGGATTATACTGCAGGTATATACTGTATAGTACACCGTATACCATGCTACAGTGTATACCATGACTTTGGGGACTTGGGTATGGTGTAACTAGGGGTGTAACACCACCTCAGGTCTCACACTGTCCTTTTTTGTGCTTCTTGCCATGGTTTTCTCAAACCAGGAAGTGTGGGACTTCTAGTTTTAAGGGACTTTGTGAAAAAAGATGCTTCTTTGTTCTCATGACCCTTTCAAATAAAACTGGAGAGTCCCTCACTTCCTGGTTTGTGATAATTGTGTGGTGAAGCACAGTAAGGAAGTGGATGATCCACTTTTCACTTGCTTTTAACAAGAAGTGATTGATGTGGCTCTCATATGTGGCAGAACGGGGGGAGGAGACAATGGCAGACTAGTGGTAAGGGTACCCCAAAACCGACACCCCCTCCCCGCCATCCACCACTGATGCAAGCCTCTTTATTTCATGGCTGGGCCAGCCCTGAATGACTTGTCTTTAAGCCAGATACCCTGGGAAATTCAAAAGTCAACCATCATGGAGATCGCCATCCTCTGTTATTTGTCCCCAGGATGAGATAATCAAAGACATTCTGTGTCTGGCATTAGAAACAAAAGGGGGAAAGCTGCTTTCTGAGTCTCACAGTCTGCTGAATCAGATAATAAGCTAAAGTATAAATAAATAAACTAAAAAGAGAAGCTGAGGCACATTAACTGCCTCCTGGTTACTGGCCCAGTGGGGGCATCTGGGATTTTATGGGGCTAGTGCTTTGGTCAAGGACCGCACAGTTCATGGGCTTTTTATCATGGCAATAAAGGAAGGGAAGATCCTCACGTCACTTAAAAATGCAATACAGCAGATTCAGATGGAGATGACATTGCAGATCTGGGGCCATGAATCACTCAATAGAAAGTGAAAAGGAACAAAACTCAGCATAAACAGAAATTCTGCATGCACACAGTTTATTGTCCATTTGCAAAGGAACATGTCTGCATATTTGCAGCACCTTCTCTCCAAGTATTTATTTTAAGTGGTATATAATAAACAAAGGGAAGCAGACAAACCAGGTTAATTCTACTCTTCCTGCTGTCATTTTCTGTGGGATCAGCTGTACATGTTACAATAGCTATGGGGAAGATCACTGTAACACCTGTGCTTTCTGAGCAACAGCATAAAGGGAATATCATGGAGAGTTAAGAACACTGCTTAATCAATTATATATAACCTGAATGGGACAACTGACTACTTGTTGATCTTAATGGCATACCCAGGGGGTGCAAGAGGGACAGATGCCCTGGTCGCTATGCTTGGGGGAGGGGTGGTGCTGTGACCCTCTTGCCACCCCAGGTAGGCTGAGAACCGCGTTGACAGTGGCTGCAGGAGCTCAGTCACTCTAGGCACGGTTCTGCGCCCTCTGAGTGCTTTTCCCTCCCCTTTCTTTAAAGGGGAGGAGAAGGGGTGCCCTTTGAACAGTGGGAAACTGCATCAAGAGAGGTTACACTCCTGTGAGAAGGTTGTGTGAGGCTCCATGAGCCTCAGGTGAGTAGGCAGGGTGGATTTCTGTGCGGGAGGGCAGCAATAGCGCATGGGGGGCACCATCGTGGAGCTCTGCCCCAGGCACGGGGCTGCGGAGGTCTGCAGCTGGGTGCAGGTCCAAATTGTGTAAAGAGAGGGAAGGGGGGAAAAACAGTATGAGGATATCAGTACAAGTACAGATATCAGTACAGTACTGCAACCAGTATCCACTCTGTCCTGCCCTCCCCTCTCAATCACTCCTATGTTCCTCTCCCTTCCTCCCCATGTGCTGTTCCATTGTTGGCTTACCAGAGCTGGCACAGGCATCAGGCTTTGGTGGCAAGGCTGCAGCAGTGCCGCTTCTTGCGCCAGCACTCAAAAAATTATCACTGGCAGGGTGCCATGCATTCCATTGACAGTCATTCGACAACAACAGAACACTGTTCTGCTGTCATAAAACTCTTCATGCGCCAACCCAATCCCAGTTAGGATTGGGCTGTTCAACAAATAAATAAGCATCTTGCTTAAGTAAAACTGTGCATTATGATCTGGATGAACTCTAATTAATGCTCGTGCCTTTCATGCGTGTTTGTGTTTGGCTGGCACCAAGAATTCGACCGTGGCACTGAAAGTGATTGCAGGGCTCATCTCAAAGCAAAACAGCTGAGAATGTTCAAAGGAAGCAGAAAGAATCTCTTTAAAACATGAGATATACCTCAGGCACTCCTTATTTTCGGGTGAATTCAATCTAAGTGGTAACGTCAGAGTAACTATACACATTTAATCCCAGCTTATTAACTGAACCCCTGGGGTGCCAGGGGAAGGAGAAGGTTAATGTCTCTCCAGAGGACCCCAGGGATGCCACAGTGTAGAAGTCAAATAGGGCGTATGGCGTTTCTTACAGCTTCTAATGTGTTATATTGCCCTGAGCTCTAATATGAATGGGTTACTTCCATTGACTTCTACAGAACTTGTTCAACACACATGTTGAAGACCATTTGCCTCAGCAAAATATGCATACTATGCTATCAAAGGGATTCCTCTCCTCCGGGTCAATTTTAATTGGCTTTCCTGCCTCATTAAACTTCACTGACTTTGGGTCCATTTCCAAGTCCAGTTCAAGATGTTGGCTATGAATTTATAGTCTAAACAGCTGAGTATATTTCAAGGATTGCCTTCTTCCATGTCTGTTGAACTAGGTCCGGGGAGACACACAGCCATTTACTTTACTGTTTCATGATGAGTCGGTCAGTGTCTCAGAACCTTACCTACTTACCAGGCTTATAATGACAATAAAATAGAAGTATGGATAAAGACATGCTGCTTGCAGGAAGAGAGAGGTAAACATGTATAATGTAAACAACAGCAGATGCAAATAATTGCCCAGGTGTTAAGATCAGCCTGTGAGGCCCTGCTCCAGGTCCCCGCCCCATCTAAGTTGCAGCAGGTGGGGATCCCTAAAATATCTTCTTTGGGGTAGTACTCCATTTATATAATGCCCTGTCTTGAGAGATACACTTGACACTCAGTCTTTTTTTCATTTTGGTACTAGGTGAGAACTTTGTTATTTGTCCAGGTTTTTTAGGCTGTTTGGGTTTGCTGTTTTATGGGGTTTTTTCGTCTGCTTAATGGGCTTCCATTGCTATCGGTTTTACACCTATCTTTTAAAAAATGTTGTCTGCTTTGAATATTGTTAGCCATCTCTAAGAGTGGGGTAGAAATTTATCTGAATGGTAGTGTAGAAATATTAAAAACTAACAAATAGTGTAACATTTACCCCACACCCCACTGGGAAAATTCACATTCCGAAGTTACACACACACAAAACACCACGCTGGCGATTATGCATTCTGACATAATGTGGTGTTTTTTTCACATATATACCATATACAATCATATAAGATACACTGTACAACTATTCCATCATAGGCATTCCTCCTTGGAGAGAAAATGTCTTGACAGGCTCAATCAACAGTCATTCATTCTGATGGGTGATCGGCCTGGAATATTCTTCTGAAATGAATATAATGCAACTCAGTGTGAAATGGCAGCAAATAAACAAACAAAAAATCAAATAAATAATACAGTAGAACCTATTTAAGTTGACCACATAAGGGACTGGAGGAATTGGTCAACACAGGGAGGTGGTCAACATACGGAAAAATATGTAATACTGTACTTATAATATTTTTAGAGTCTTTATTACAGATATCATACCTAAATATGTACAGTGAAGATATAGAAAAAATGCATTCAGAGTTCCATACATAAGTACATATACTGTATGTGAATTATTATTCTTTTTTTAAAAAAGAGTCAATCCTGGTTTGCTTCTTCTTTTTTGTGTAAAAATAAGAAGAGAATGCACTCTCAATGCTCACTATCCCATTCAACATGCCTGGACATTTATTCATGGCATATGACTTCTACTGTTTTATCAGATGCCCAACATCCCCTTCCTTTGGAATCTCTGCATCCATGTCGTCCTCACTTTCTTCTTCCCCGGGTGTGTCCTTCACTTCTCTGCTGGGCTGTACTTCAGACAGTATTGCTTGGAATATTGTATCGGATCAGGTTCATTGCAGGTTCCACTCTTACATTTGTTACCTTTCATGACGAGGCTTCTATCAGGTATTGCTTTGAAAAAGAGTCCGCACTCATCAGCATTAAAAATGTCATAATCTTCGAAGCCTCTTGGAAAGTCCGGGAACTTAGTAATGAATTCGTCAACAACTTCTGCTGGAACTTCATTTGACTCACCACACAAGACTTTCTGGGAGATCTCGTGTCACAGTTTAAATTTTTCAAGCCAACCACTTGATGCTTAGAAATCTTCTACCCTGAATTCCTGCACATTAACAATTTCTTGAATCATTGGCCCTGAGATTCTGGCATTCACTGCCCTCATTTGTTTGAACCAGTATAAAGTAGCTTCAGTTACTTCATCAAGCGAAGTTTTCTTTCTTTTCCACTGAAGGCCTCTGTTTTCCTTACTGCATCTCTCAAAGTACGCATCTTTACATTTTTTGATGTTGCTAACTGTGGTCTTGATTCCTTGTTAGTGTTCAGTGGGCAACTTAGGGAGGGTAAATTAATACTCTGTGCAATGGCTGAAATAGTCAAGCTACAACTTACAGAGGTGGTCAATATAGAGAGGTTGGTCTCCTATAGTGTATATGCAGTGTCTGTCCATACTGTGAAAATTAGGTCAACTTAATGAGGTGGTAAATATAGAGAGGTGGTCAACTTTGGAGGTTCTACTGTACAGCCTTTTCTCTTGGAGAAAATGGGATACATTGGCAATTCCAAACCTGAAAGAGTTTAATTCACTTCACATAGAACTGAAGATTCTCTTTGTGACTTTTTTCCCCAGTTACTCCACTTCCATGATGCTTTCCCTATGTACATTTAGACAATAGATATGTCTGTGTGGATAATATATTTCTTGAATTTGAAGATGACAGTTCCAAAGGTATCTACATTCAGATTTCCTTACCATGAATTGAGTTATAGATATCAGTACCCTCTGAGCTTACCCTCTGAGCTTACAATAGGTGGAATTACTGCCCAATCCTATGGGTCACTGCTACCGCTGCTGCCGGAACTAGTGTTCCAGCAGCAGAATGTGCTTTCTGGCTATTGTGCTAGATCAGGGGTGTCAAACCCGTTTCATACAGAGGGCCGAAGTTAGCAATCAGGGCTCCAGCTGAGGGCCAGAAGTGATGTCATTAAGCAGAAAGTGACAACATTAAGCAGCTAATGGCCAGAAATCAGACCCTGTTCTCATACAGAAATTCATTAACTGCTAATGACAGAAGAGAAAGTACGCAAATCTTGATCATATTAATTAATCAATTAATTATGTATTTAGCAAATGACTAAGAAAGTTCCCCTGATTAAACAGGTGCCATTTAAGATGTATTTCTCTTTTTCCTCTCTACCTTTTAAATTGGCACCTACAATTTTCCTGTTCACTCCCATGTGAACAACATACAGAACAGGAGAAGTTAGACACTGGTGTAGTGTCATTAGACACTAGAGAAGAGAAGTCAGCTTGGCCAGAAAAAGGGGCAATTACCCCCATTCCTCGGCAAAGACAAGAATTTACCAGCCACTCCTGAGGAGGCTATAAGATTGCAGTTCTATAGATTTCCTTCAAAGTAAGTCCCATTGAAATCAGTAAGGCTTCTTTCCAAGTAGACCAATTCCAGCTAATTTTATCAGAATTACTGGCTCTATGCATATGAGTATGTATGTAAATATATGCAAATCTGATTGATTTGTCAACTAAAACTCATATGATTAATTGACTCAGATTTCTTTAATCAGGAGATGTCCCTCATTTCAGGAACTTTTTTTCCCTTAAAGCATCTCTTTATTTCATGCTCCATTTCTCGAACATTTCAGCAGTTTATATACTCACTTCTTAAAGTGACATTTTTTTTCAGTTTTAATCTCTGAAGTCTTTAAACCTCATGAAGCCTCAGATAAGATATTTCAGTCAAATCCCACAAGAGAAACCACAGTACAGGGCAAGTGTAGCTTCGCGGTGAGTACTGAAGCAGTCCAACTTGACATTGTCTCAATGGCGTAGCTAGAGGAGGTGCAAAGCACTAAATTTTGCAGGCGCCTGCATGTGCCAGACAAGCAGCCCTTCCCCCTCCCCTTCAGAGCCACTCTGGGTGGTGGGAGCAAAACAGAGGTGGAATGCTTAGGGCTTTGCACCTCTTCTAGCTATGCCACTGCTTTCTCTAATAGGATTTTTCTGTGAGAACTTGATGGGAACTTAGGTTCCAGCAAGCACTGACCAGTGGACCCCCCCCCACCAAAAAAAAAAAAATTCAGTGTACTTAAAATTTTGAAATGTCAGAAAAAACCTGATACAGATTGTGCCCCCCCAAAAAAAATTCCTCTTAAATCCCAGAATTAGACCTGAAATTCAAAACTACAGAAAATGGGGTATAACCCTAACTTGAACTATAGAAAAATGTTTCCTTGAGCAATTAAACACATCCATACCAATTAAGTATTCTCTACTTTGCATGCGTCCTCTCTGTCATAATTATAGTTCTGTCTTGTTCCTCCTGGGCAGACCACAGCATGGTTTATCCCAGGCCATTCTGAAGAAACAGAATACGCTTTCTGGATCAGTGTAATTGGAAGCACAGTGTTGACAGTGACATTTGCTGACTCTGAGGAGTTACCAGGAAGAGCGGAACTTCCTCTCCTACCTTACATAGATCTATAGAAAGGTACCTTATGCTGAGTCACAACAATGGTTCATCTCACTCAGTATTATCAACACAGACGGGCAATACCTCTCCAGAGTTTCAGACTCAGGTCTTTCCCAGTTCTGCATGGAAATGCTGGGGACTGAACATGGAACCAGTATGCAAACATGGGCACTTACACTGAGCGACAGCCCTGCCCCATGATCTCCTGATATTAGTGACAGGAAGTTTCTACCAGTGAACCACCTTTCCAGTTACTATTATAAATAACTTAAAATGTTGATATGCCAGACCCACAAGTCTTGGGTTATATCTCAGCTAAGTTTTTCTCCCCTCATTATTCATAATTTAGGAGTAATATATTAAACATGTAAGCCTGAATAGCATTAACACACTTATTGCTTCTTACATGTGATAAGTGCATAATTAATAAAAAGTTTTGAATAAATTTGTATTTACATGTAACCCTGCCTTCCCCCCAAATAAAAACACTTGTGCCAATTTTTAAAAAAACTTAGAGCCCAATCCTATGCATGTCTACTCAGAAGTCAGTCCCATTATAGTCAATTGGGCTTACTCCCAGGAAAGTGTGGATAGGATCGCTGCCGGGCAGCCCAGTCCTAAAGGGCAGCCCAATCCTGAGCTGCCCGGGGCACCCCCGCTCAGCGGCACCACGAGGACTGCCGCCGCATCCAGTGCCTCCCGCCCTACCGCAGGAGGCACCTCAGGAGTAGGGGATGTTTGTAAGGGAGGTAGCCCCGCAATGGGGCTACTCTCTTTAGCAGCACCCAAAGTGCCCAAAGGCACCACTAAAGTAAAGGCGCTCATTTAAGGCACACAGCCTCCACTAGCACCGAGGATCCTGCGGAGCAGAGCTCCACGGGTCCTCCTCCCGCCTGCCCCCCAGGCACTCCTCCCTCCCCGCAACACACCAGCCTCTCCACCCCTTCCCCGTGTCACGGTGGCCTCCCCCCTCCCCAGAACACCCCCGTCCCCACCCCATTTGCTGTTCCGCAGCCCGGCAGTGGCAGGCACTGCTGAGCTGCAGAACGTGGGCGCCCGCTGGGTGGTGGCTCAGCGCCGGCCAGAGCTCAGCCACCTCCGGTGGGAGCCCAGCAGTAAGCCCTGCAAACGTGCCTTACGGCACGTTTGCAACTGTGGTCCGCGCTGCGGAGGCACGGTGCAGACCATAGGATTGGGCCCTTAGTTACTACGGCTACTACTTAATATTAACAGCCCAATCCTATCTGGGCCAGCTGATGTTCTAGCTCTTTTTCCACTGGCACTGACAGCTGTAAAGCTATCAGAGCCAATCTTAAAGAGCTCCAGAAAAGTGCTACTCAAGTAAGATGGCACAAGATGTGGGAGGGAGTGGTGGGCAAAACAGGGTGGCAACAGGAGTGGGGGAAGTTGGAGGCTTCCCACTGTGCAGAGGAGACTTCCGCAACTGCCCCCCTTGCAGTATGCAGTGGTAGCCATTTTGGCTGGGAAAGGGGATGACAGGATTGGGCTCTAAACTCATCTGAGTGAAAATGAGACAAGGATATCAAGGGATAGGGACATTCTGTAATTTGCAAACCTTTATCCTGATATCTGATATTAAACTTGAATATGACCACATAACTCATATAATGGAAATGCCACAAGCAATGACAGGAAGACCTGTACAAAATCAAAGGAAACACAATGTGTATTCAAGTGATGGCCATAAATTTCCTGCTTTTTTTCAATGAAGTTCACATTTGGTTCTTCCATAACCTCTAGTGAGCAGTTGATTTAAACTATAGGAAGAATGGAGCAAGTATGTTAGGTGCTTGCATGGAGGAAGTGTTCTGTACTCTATTCACTCATTCTGCTTTTTTTTTTCGGGGGGGGGGGGGGCACATGATGGAATCTCCATGATGGAAAAATGCTTTAGATTCAAGTTATGTTTAACTAATTTTTTCCCATTGTCTTCACTTCTCAAATTGTTGTTGTTAGTGTTCTTTGGCTCATAAAGTAGAAGAAACAAGGCAAAACATTTTCTACAGACCTAAAGATGAGTCTAGTCAAAAGCAAGTGACAGACAGAACAACCGGTAGACAGAAAAGGGGGGAAAAAATCTACGGATGTGTGCGTGCATGTAAGAAAGAGCCTGAGTGAAAGACTTTCCCCAGACAAAAAAGACAGATATAAACAGCTTTGGGAAAATACTTTCTCATTTTTCTATTTCACAGCTGATTGATTTCAACATCCCAGAGCCCATCTCTCCAACCTACTAAGTGCTCTCTGTAGCATCAAGCTGTCCATTGTATTACTGAACACAGCCACTCAGTACTAGTGTTCTCAAGTTGCTAGTGCAAGGGAAAAAAAATCTACATTGTTTTGAAAGGTTGCCCAGCTATCCAGTAGACACAAGCCAGGAGGTGCAATTGAATTTTAAAGAGGTTTTGATGTCTTCCCTCTGCCCTAGTAGTTCACTGAAAGATTTCATTTTGCAAAACATAGGCAGAACAAATGAGAATACTATTGTTTGATTGAGAACAGAGTGGGCCAGATCTATAGGGAAGCTGATGGAGAAATTTTAATCAGATTCCACACTATGGAACAATAGATGCATTGACAGTACAGTAATGAATGATTTACAGTGGGACTTTTCTTTTTCATCTCTTAGTATACCTTCCTCGATCAGTTTCCAAAGCAAATCAGCAATTTTACATGCTGGTGTTCATTTGGAATACTCCTTGGTAGTACTGTAAGCATTGACTTCAGTTTGCCTCCTAAGAATGCATTTTGGTTCTCCCATTCTCCCCTAACTTATCTCCCTGGCTTTGGAGCTTCAGATAAGTAAACTGGGCATTGGCCCTGCTAATGTACCTACTGTGTGGAATCAAATTGATGCCATATGTACTCCGCAAGCCTATCCCCCACCATTGGCGCCAGTGCAACTGCACTGATGGAGTACACACTGCATCCAGTGGTGGCCATTTTGCTGGCATGTATCTGAGTTGGATGTTGGATGGCCTAGGAAAGAAAGCGTCTGCTGCTCATCCGTGTTGCTGAGATACACACTTTCCCTCCCCCTCCCCCTCCCCCTGATCCATCCCAAAACTGCCCCTGCCTTCCCCGTCCCCACCCATGACTTGCCTCCACTGCCAACACAGCCTCCAATGCACCAGTGAAGGCTTCTGGAGCTGCTGTTGCCTGCACCTCACTGATGTTCATTGGTGGCAACAGCCTGGAAGCACACGACAGCAGCCTGGCTTTCACACCATCATAAAGGGCCTTGTCTGCTGGAGCCCAGCATCCCATTGCCTTTTTATCAGATGCCAGGGAAGAAACTGTTCATCTGTCCGCTGAACTTTTCATATTCAGGGAACTTAAATAGGCAGGAGGTCTGGTCTAGAGGGTTGAGCCTCCATTTGCCTGAAGATAACATCCACAAGGTTGCCAGTTCAAGGCCACCGGCACCGTGCGACCTTGAAGCAGCTGACAAGCTGAGCCAAGTTATTCCATCTGCTCTGAGCGTGGGAGGATGGAGGCCAGAATGTGAAACCAGATAAGAAAGAAACACCTGAATGTTGTGGTTCTTGAAAGATAGAACCTTCTTTCAATTGTAAAAAACCCTATGGGGATTTAAATAGCCTGCCTATGTAAACTGCCTTGAATAAAGTCTTGAATAAAGATCAAGAAAGGCGGTATATAAATACCTGTATAATATAATAATAATAATAAATATATGTAAGTAGCTCTTAGGTCTGAGTTAGAATTTCTTATTTTTCTTGCTGCATGTTATGAATCTAAATGTACTCCTGTATTCTTTATCCTTGGGGGTTTATGTCTTCTCTTAAATCTTTTCCTGAAATAAAGTTTTTAATTATATGAAGTAGTGGTGGATTTTATGAATGGACTAATAACGCACTTTGCTTAAATCTAGGCTTTCATTGAAAGGCAATAATGCTATTCATTGTGCAGGAAGAGAGAGGAGGAGAATGGGGGAATGGATTACTTAACAACCCTTACTCTCCCTGATGCTGTTGGTAGATCCAAAAGGACTCTAGCTTTTTCCTTAACTGTAACAACATGGCAGGAGAGAAAATCCAGTGAGGCAGCTCCGTGAACGGCCTTGAAGCAGCTGACAAGCCAAGCTGAGTTTTTCCACCTGCTCTTTGGTGTGAGTGAAGAAGCATCTTGGCCGCCCTTCAAGTGAGAGATGAAGGAGCTGCTTGTCAGCCTGTGTGTGGGAGGCAACTGGAGGCCAGAAGTGAGACCAGACCAGAAAAGATCCATCTGAAATATTGTGCGCTTCTTGAAAGACAGAGCCTTTCTTTGATTGTAAAAATCCCTACAGGGGTTTACAACAGGGGTTTAGAACAGCCTGACCATGTAAACCACCTTGAATTAAATCCGAGGAGAAATCTGATGACCAGGAAAGGTAGTATATAAATACTTGTATTATTATTATTATTATTACTTGATAGAGAATAGGATTGGGGCCTTAGAAACCAGTCCTATTCTCCCCCCCCCCACTGTTGATACAGTGGCACTGAAAAGGAGGGCAGATGGGGAGGCTTAAGAGGGGAAATGTCTTACTCCTCTGTAAGCCTCCCAGTCTGCAATGGGTCTCCTCGGACCTGCACAGTAAGGCCCAAATCCTAACCAAATTTTCCACACTGGCACAGCTGTGCCAATGGGGCATGTGCTGCATCCTGTAAATAAGTGGCAGTCTCAGAGAACTCCTCAAGGTTTGTTCCCTTACCCCAGACCTGCACTGCCCTTACCTCAGTGCTGAAAAGTTGGTTAGGATTGTACCCTAAGGGCCCAATCCTATCCAATTTCCCAGTACTGGTGCAGCCATGCCCATGGTGCGTGTGCTGCATCCTGTGGTGGGGAGGCAGTCACAGAGGCATCCTCAAGGTATGGGAACATTTGTTCCCTTACATTGAGGTTGCACTGATGCTGAAAAGTTGGGTTGGATTGGGTCCTCGATCATTTAGAACTTCTGCTACTAATATGCAGCAACTGTTACCCTGCACATCCCTGATCTTGTCTGATCTTGGAAGCTAAGCAGGGTCAGGCCTGGTTAGTACTTGGATGGGAGACCGCCTGGGAATACCGGGTGCTGTAGGCTTATACCATAGTCTTTCGAGACTGAAGGTTGCCAACCATCTGCTACTAATTGAGACAGGATTCAGACCTTGCTGGAGACTTGGTCTGAATAGCACAATTTCAGTCTTTATCTTTGCAGAGACTTCTATAATGCACATCTTCAGGGATGCATCTTTTCTAAAATATATATATATATTTTTGCATTGGCTGTGATAAGTTGGGAATGAATAAAACCCTCTTTCCCTTCAAGCACATTTCTTTCATCAGCCCTCTGGCCAGCAGGACACTTTCACTCAGTGCCACAGAGAAGAACTCAATATGTCTATTAGTGTACCTGCAGGGGTTATTCCTTTAAAGTCACTGGCAGTTCAGCTTCAGATATCAAATCATACATAAAACACCTCAGAAGAGTTCTTTTTCAGTCCTGAAAAGATCTGCCTTTAATGCAAGCATGTCAAGAATTATGTCGGGGCTGTATGCTCTGGGGTCCTCGCTATTACCTATAAGCCAGGGAAATGCTCCTTTGTACAGAAATTGAGATTTACTCACTCAGACTGCACACATGCCGGCATGTACACACCCACACATATGCACACAGAGAGCTTGGTAAATGTTACCGTGACACAGTTTACAGGCACCAGGAGGAGCATAAAACAAACCTTTCCAGGAAAACGGGACATGGATATGAAGCATTGCTAATGTCAGACGTAGATTAACATTAACACCACAGCGAGCATTCTGAAAGTTTAATTGCTTATGTATGTTGTGTGAGCAGATTTAAAATCTATATTTACACACATTGGGTGGCATGTACTCATTAATAAATTAAAGACTCACAAATCCACTATAAATCATTGGAACCGTGACTTGGTTTTCTGATTGACTAGCACTTTCTGGGTTGACGTTGTCCTGCTCTCATGCCAAGAGTCTATTTATGGGACCACATAGAGATGAAAAATGACCTCAGGCTGTCAGGTTTTCACACAGAAAGAGGAAGGTGTCAACTTTTTCTTCCTGGGCCACCTTCCATTTCTGATTCAAGAAGGAAGCAGAAAGTGTATCAGAAAAAATGGTGTGCATGTTTGGCCATGCTGTGGGGAAAACTTTCCAGCTGCCATATCTGCATCTACGTTTCTTGCTTTCCTTTGAGAAAATGAAGAGGAACGTAAGCAAAGCTGCACACTCCCAGTTTGAAAATCACCTCAGTCTGCTAGGCACCAGTTCCAATGTAATGCTTCTCTTCATGGAAATGCATTTGGGATGAGTCATGAAGAGAAATATGCATAGACAAGGCAATACTATGGCAAAACTCACAAGGCTTGACAAAATCTGTCCGAAAGTAGAATATTAAAAACCTGCTGAATCTAGTTTACAAATAAACTTTTTTCTGAGATGCTGTTTTCTGTATGAATTCTGCCACTGCCAAAGCAGATCAGAACAGAAAAATGCTGCACCAGAGTTGTTAAAAGCGCACCTAGGTTTCTCCTGCTTTTATGAGAAGCTTAAAAAGTATGACCAGAGAAAGTTCTGGAGGAAAGTAATTCATTTTATCCAGCACTCTCTGGAGATGAGACACCACCATCTGCTCAATTACCATGCCCATGAAAGAGAGGCTTGATAATGGCCAGTAATTCTCCAGAATGGTGGGCCCCAGTGAGGGCTTTTTCAAGAGGGAGCAAACCACCGCCACCTACAAGGCTTCAAGCAGTGCCCCCTCAATCAAAGATGTATTCATCACCCTCCCCACCCAATCATATAAGTCATGCTAGGCAAGAGTTGAGAGGGCAAATGCTGGCCCCATGCTCCAAAGCAGGGGTGCCCAAATCCCGACCTGGGGGCCACTTGCAGCCCTCAGGGACCCCCAATCCGACCCGCGGGGAACCCCCAGTCTCCAATGAGCCTCTGGTCCTCTGTAGACTTGCTAGAGCCCATGCTGACCCAACAAAACTGCTCTCAGTATGAGGGTGACTATTCAACCTCTTGCGTGAGTTGTGAGACGAGGGCTCCTTCCAGTGCTTGCTATTTCATGTCTGTGATGCAGCAGTGGCAGCGATGGAAAGGCAAGGCCTTGCTTTGGGCAAGGCCTTTTATAGGCCTTGAACTATTGCAAGACCTTCATTCATTCATTTAATTTCCATCTCTAATATAGTCATTTATATAAACTTATGCAAATTTGAAATGTAAATTAATTCTTTTTTTCCCCAGCCCCTGGCACAGTGTCAGAGAGATGATGTGGCCCTCCTGCCAAAAAGTTTGGACACCCCTGCTCCAAAGAATCTTGTCCTCTTCATTACTAGTTGAAAAGAATCCCAAACAATAAAGCTACCCATTAGAGATAAGGTGCTTTTCTTGCACTGATATGTCATAGGTAGGGTCCTATAATGATTTCTTTATGGCTGATTAAACCCTAAATAGAGTGGCTCTCAAACTGGTGGGTCACACCAGGAAACTAGAAGAAGATCACTATTACTTAAGGGAAGTGGCTAAGAAATTGGCAGCAACGTGATTGACACAACTGCACTGCTGTTGGAAAGGAAGTTTTTTTTTTTAAAGCTTACCGGGAGGTCACTATGGCTCTCCAGAGAGTTCGGGGAGCCTGAGAACCCCTCTCCAGCCCTCCCCGCACCTCCAAAGTAGTGTAAAAAGCAAAAGAGAGAGAGAGAGAGAGAGAGAGAGAGAGAGACCACTTTTGGTTTTCGCCACGAAATCAGAGGTGGTAGACTTTGTTTTGCCTTCCTTCTTCCACAAACACTGGTTCCAGTGTTAGCGTATAGCACAAACACTGCTGCTATAGTAGGTTTCATTGCCAAGTCCAAAGTGTGAACGCACATGTATGTGTGTGTGTGTGTGTAGATTTCATAGGCTTCTTACCTTCAGTGACTGTTTGAGGTGGCACACAAACAGAGAGCAAAAATGTTCACCTCCTCTAAAGTGGCAGCTGCATTTTAAAGCTGAAATTTCCACTCTAAAGGGACTATTTCAAAAGAAGTGGTCCACAGTGATCAGCACATGTCCCCCTCTTTTGGCCTAGTGCTTGCCAAAGAGAAGGAGAGGGAGACTGTTTGTACTGCTGGTTTCCTCTTTAAACAGATGATCTGCAGTGCAATGTGCAGACCGGTTCCTCCTCCTCTCTTGGCACGGCGCTTGTCAAGAGAGTGGCAGGAAGCATGTTGCACATTGTTCAGCCTAAAAAGTAAGGGGTTTCTCGTTTGTTTTTTCCCCCTTCTCCCATGGGAGCTTCGCGCACACTTGCACAATCAATATGAAAATTCAGCACAGCACTAGGAGGATTAGCAATACAAGGCTTTGGTTTCTAGAAACGAATTCAGCTACTTAATATATAAGATCACGCGTCTTTTGGTAGCACGGCACTCATTCTTGCAAGCCTTGCATCACGACAGGGAGACTGGTGAGAACGTGGCCATTCCAGTCCAGTTAAGTTACCTTTGCCCAACACTTTCATGGCCCCCGTGCATCTCTTCTTCCAAACTCCCACAATTTTTAAATATTACAAGCTGTCATCTCTGTCTCATTAAATAGAGTATATTCTCACTTGATTCTGACCTGCAGTGGGGCCTGCTTAAGGTGCAATCAGTCATGAGATCATTAATACAGAGACAGGCTCAGAGGGCAAGGATATCCATCTAAAATTAATTTCTTAACCTTTTCTACAATGACTTCACTGAGGATATTTTACCTTTTGTAATGGAGGTGGGGAGGAAGAGAGGAGTTCTGTGTTTCCCTATTGCTGTAAATAAAGGAGGAGGAGGAGAGAGAGAGCCACAGAGAATCAGCCTTCATCTGAACCCAAAGCATCACTTTTGGAGGCTCTTACCCGTGCAACTGAAGGATACAGATTAGCAGCACAGCACTCAGGGGAGGGCCATCCATTACACGAGGTGATGTACACTGCTTCAGTGGCAGACTGAGGATGGACAATGTGAAGGTGGTGGACTTAGGGTGCCCTTCGCCCTGAGTATGCCACGTCTGCCATCTCCCTCCAGACCACTACAGATAAAAGCCACATTGATTTCTGCTCACTAAAAGGAAGCAGATAGTGGACCATTCGCCTCCTTACTGTTTGCCTCTTCAAATGTGGGAGCATGGAACTTCCTGTAAATAAAACTTGGACTGTACAAATAAAGGAGCTCCTTCATTTGTACATTCCCTTTAAATCACACTGGAAGGCCCACACTTCCAACTGCACAAGGTGTATAGGGTGTTTTTTGGGTGGCTGCAGTGAACCCCAAAAGCATCAGGTGGTATTCCAGGTCATGTCACCCCTGACAGTACTGTACAGACAATAAGCAATGGATGAATGCCAGAATGGTATATCAAAGATTTAGTGCCAACCTAGATAATGTCCCAGCCTCTGCTCCTACCACTCTCCAATGTCTAAAGTGCAGCACTCTCTTCCCCTCCACATTGCCTCTTTCTCTCTGTCCCCCTCTTCTTTACCAATCCAGTGAGTGAAAGGAGAAGGATCAGTAGAGGAGGCAAGTAGGCGCACAGAGATTGGAGTCCCCCACCAATCCACTGCCTGAAGCAGGCGACTGCTTCAGTCAACCTCATGAATGGGCCAGCCCAGGCCTGTAGTGTGACTGGAGCCTGTGTGCCAATCCAGATTAGGGCTATGGTGGGGGGTGGAGCTTTTACCTATTGCCTCCACTCAATTAGCCAGAAATACAGTCAATCAAAGTAGACAATACTGTATTGGGCAAGATGGACCAATAGCATGACTGAATAAAAGGCAGTTTCATACATAGGCTTGAAGGCTTTCACCCTGCTTCTGAGTACTGGGCTGCAGCCTGATTCTGCATTGTCTCCAGACATGTAGGGCAGGCCTGAGGAACTTTCCACCTGCCAAGCTGAACAGATTCCACCCTTAACATTTGGTATTTAGCCATGGACTCAGTGGCTGGTGAGTAGCATTCAGCATGGTGGGTCACAAGTTGAGAATGTAGGACTTGTCTACTGAATCACCTTGTGAAGTTCTTGTATGGGAGCCAGAGAAATGGGTGTAACCACACAAGACAAAATAATGATGGCAATGAGAATCAGAGAGTGAATAGAGTGATATATGCAATAAGAAAACTTTGGTAGGTAATAGATGCTATTATCTTTGGCCTAAACCTCCCAGAGCACTTTACATGCATGACTCTGCCAAAAGAAATCTATAAGGGATGTTCTGAAAATGGACAGTGCAATACCACTTTTTCACTCTTCCCTTCATCTTTGCAAAATCTTTCTGACAGAATGCACAGACCGAAGAGGTATGATGAGTACAGCTGAATCACCTAGATGCATGAGATAGACAGAGAGCAATCATAGGAGGGCCCAGCATACACAGGTACTATCCTGGCAAAGTGGAAGCTTCCCCAACCTCTGAAGAAATGGGATGACTAATAGAATAATGGAAATTTCTCATCCTCTAGTGCTGTCACATCCCATTACGCTCAGACCAGGTAAAGGATGCGCTATCGATGCTGCTAAAACAGCCCTGCATACAGGGAGTATTTGCAGAAAAGTCAAAGGATGGAGTGTGGGAGAAGATGCAGACAAAAATATTAGCTCTCCATTAAATCTGCAAAGTGGGGGTGGTAGGTAGTCAGGAAAGCAAACAGGGCTGTGTGGAGCTCCTTATAACCCATTCATGCCAGCAGTCAGAGAAACAGATCACAGACAAGCGTAGGAGAGGAAAGGTATAGACAATTGGATTGCTTATTACTCAATTAATGTATTATTTAAAGTAACTGTAGCTATTTAGAAGTTTGCATCCAAGGCACCAAACAAAGTAATGAGCCATTACAAAAAAATAACGAATAAATAATGAACTTCAATAGCAAGCAATATAATAAACATAAATGGAGATCAGCAACCAATAATAAATCAAGTGCCTCCCAACAGCTGGCTTATATATAACCGACACGTCCGCCACGGAGTTCAGAATAAATGGTTCTTCTTCCCTCATATCACCCTCATGATAACTCTTTGATGTTCATTACTCTGAGTGATAATAACTGGTCTGATGTCACCCAGGGGGCTTCATGGCTGAGGGGGGGGGTCTGAACTTGGGTTTCTCTAGTCTGACACTCTAACCACAGCACTCTGCTGCTGCTCCATATATGGCTGACTTTCCTCAACCGCAAATGAACTCGTAGAGGCCATTTGAAAGTCTGGGATCCCGCAGAGAAAAAGGCCTTTCCAAATGTGTGATGCTCAAATACAAGCAGGTTCCTAAAAGAGCAGCCTTTCAATTTCCTGGTTGCAAACTACTTAGGGCTTTAAAAGTCAAAAGCAACACTTGGAAGTGTGACTAGAAACAAACCGCTGCCAAGCACTAGCAAAAATACGATCACATTTATGCGCCCCAGTTAAAATACCCAGTTAGAATGCCATATTGTCGACAAGTGAAGTTGCTAAGAAGGCTTCATTAGCATCCTCATGAATAGCTCATGCTACTAATCTAACTTGGATCTTACCAAAATATGGACAACTTGAGCACAGTCAGGTTTTTACAAGAAGGGCCAATGCTGGCACACTAGGTGAAGCTGGTGAAAGACATTTCAAGTCACACCTGAGCAGCCATTTGCAAGTTCAAGCTGCAAACCTGAACATTCAGAGAGAGAGTGCAACCTCGTCTAAACCAGTCTGAACCCCAAAGATCACTTTATCCACACTACAGAATTTGACAGAAGGGGAGATAGCAAATGAAACGTGGTTGCACAATGCTTCTATTAAGAATAATGCTATCAAGGAAGGATAGTTTCCGCCAAAGGAATCCCAGTTTTGTACTGAATATATGCCTCAGTATACTTCTGGTCATGTGTATTCTATCAGCAAAATCCCTGCAAGGTCTTAAGGTCCCAATTCCATTGACTAAACTTAGAACCTTCAAAATGTCAAGCGCGTGCTCTATCAAGAAATTATATTCCCCCACCCCTTAACTGTGCACAAATTTATACTGAACCTATGGAACACTGGCTATGGTAGCAAACATTTTCTGTGCCCAGACAGATTTCTTTTAAATACTGTTGGCTTGATTGGGACATCTTCCTAGAACTTTGGCAGCTCTGCAAGGTAAATAGCATCAGCTACAGAGAAGTCATTATGGAAATGCGGTTTTCTAATCATTTGGAATTTGCCTAACATATTGAGATATATTCAGGAGGTCTGTCCCCCCTGCTGGTGGCCAGACACAGGAATGAATCAGACTATCAGCCGGCTAGTCTGGTGTTCAGTGTCCATGTGTTGCATATTTTTGGTGGCCAAGACTTACAGCAAAGGCTTCTGGGTCAGGACCACACAGAAGCCAAGTCAGAACAGCCTGACAAGAAGCCATCAAGTTGCTAAAACTGCTGAAGTTCTGCCACTGCCACTTTCAGCTGCCACTGCAAGGCCACATAGCAGTGACACTGAAGCTTTTTTTGCAAGAGACTTATTGAACACAGGATGGTGGTGCTCTGCTGTGGTTCTTTTCAGCACATAATTGATTTGTGAAGTTTAGCCCACCTTGCAACTGTTACCCTGCACATGCCCAATCTCGTCTGATCTTGGAAGCTAAGCAGGGTCAGGCCTGGTTAGTACTTGGATGGGAGACCACCTAGGAATACCAGATGCTGTAGGCTTATACCATAGTCTTTCGAGACTGAAGGTTGCCAACCAACCAGCCCACCTTGGAGCTCCAACTTGGAGTGAAATTAAATGTTCAGCAGATACCTGGGTCTGGCAAGAAGATGGAGGGAAAGTGGGATCTGAGAAAGAAAACGGCAGCTGGGAAGTGGATGATCACTCTTTCTCATCCTTCAGCCACTTTGCCCCCCACAAATAGCAGATTTGACAAATAAAACTCCCCCTCAGCTTGGGTAGGGGGAGAAACAGGAGTGACAAAAGGCCACTAAAATGGTTGATGTTCCTTTGATGCTGACCCATGGGGGGGGGGGACTCATGCTGATTAGTTTGGGGCAGGCAGGCCCAGCTCTAAAATAAACATCTGTAACGTGGAATATGAAAACCTCCATACCCTTTATCTATCGGTTTCTCCATAGGGAACAAGCAAGGTGGTGCTCCTGCCATGTTTGATGAAGTAAGCTGGGATCCTCTAGGAAGAATGGATGGATCTTCCTAAGGGACACCGTAGTGCAAACAAGAAGGTTAATCCTTGCAAAGCATGCAGTACTCCTTGGGAGAAAGCTGCAACTACATTTTGCATGTACAGCCTCCAGGACTTGGTCTCATGTAATCACTTTGGCCATTTACAACTGAATGGCTAATTTGCAGTTATTTGTGGTCCAAAGTGTGGCTGTGCTATCATTCCTGTTATACTACAGTAAAAGACATGATTGCGTTCTGAGCCAGGCTTGTCACTTAGCAAACACTAATCCCCCACTTTTGCAAGGCAATTATTATGGGGTAGTCCAACTTTATAATATACAGCGTGCCTGCATGGTTACAGACTGATAACACCCAACCAGCAGTGGCATTGATTAAGTGCTGCTGGCAATCTCGCTGCTGGAATAGCAATAATATTGGCTGCCAGAAGCTGTAATACTGGAATAATTAATAACAGTGCTTAATCTTTCTCTCTGATGAGCAGTTGCAGGCAAGTTCTCCCCTCCCAAAAAAATACAGAGGAAAAAAACCCAAATCCTCTTGCAGAAGAGGAAGGAGAAAGCAGCAAGTGGAGTGAGGGAGAGAATGAAAAGAGCATTTTCTGACCCACTGCCACTTTAAATTCCAAGTTTAGAAATGTTAAGAGGATTGTCGGATGGCAGGTTCCCCAGCCTTGCCCATTGCCCAAGATTCCACGATTTAAGTCAAATTTTCTTTCTTAAGCACTGATCAAGTCTCAAGCAATCAATTGCAGTCCAATAAATAGCTCTGTAGCTGAATCAGCCATGACCACATTACAGTATATTCCTGTTACATTCCAACTGCAAATTGTTATTACATAGACATGGCCTGAGAGTTCACTGAGAACTTTAAAAAAAAACAACTCACACCTCCCATTCACCATTTGAAATTATGCAAAATTAGTGGAATATTTAATATTCCAGCTTTTTCTTAATTTTATATAACTCTGCTTTGTTTGATTCATGTATTTAATTGGAGATATTTATCCTGCCTTTGTGGCCCCAAAGAGGCTCTCAAAACAGCTTACAATGCAATAAGAAATACAATAATCAATAATTTTTTTTTTAAACTGAAAGAAACAGTAATAAAACATTAAATAATAAAATCAGTTCAAGGGTTCTCAAGTTAAAACCAATGGAGTATACAGAAAAATGTCAAATAATATTGAGGGGCATTAACTGAAATGCTTGCCTAAACAGAAACATTTTGACAAGGAGGCAAAAAACTGTCAATGAGGGGGTCAGGCATCCCCCAAGGGAGAGGCAGTTCCAACAACCAGGGGGGCTGTGACTGAAAGGGCCCTGTCACATGTCACACATCTCATTTCCTCCTCCCCAAATGAGGTTCAGAGTGACAGAGAACCCGGAGCAGGGCTCTGATGTTGATGGGCAGATTCATACAGAGAGACACTGATAAAATTTATTATTTCCCTTTCTGTCTGCAAAGCCACTCAAGTCAACGTACAATGACACAACTGTGAAACGGTGATAAAATAAGCAAATGATAAAAACAAGCAAAATAGTGGGGGAGGGGGAAGATAATATTTCCACTACCCATGAATTTAAACTGCCAGAGTAAAGAAAAGGTAAAAACGACACAAAAGCCATAGACCAGGATTTGTATTGCAAAGTCAGGAGGTTGCTTGTTAGACATCCTTAGAATTAGACCAGTGATTTTCAGCCTTTTTGGTCTCATGGCACACTGACAAGGTGCGACAATTGTAAAGGCACACCATCATTTTTTATTTTTTGCTGTTGACAAGGCACACTATGTTGGTGGTGGGGGCCTCACATCCCCAATGGCCTTTACTGGTAAATTACCCTCCCCAAACTCCCATGGCACACTTGCAGACCATTCACGGCACACTGGTTGAAAATCACTGGACTAGACAAACTCAGGCAAAATAGGTCTATCTGTAGCTCCTGCCTTGGTCATGTTAATTAAATGGAATTTCCTGATCTACTGTGTTATGCCACTGAATACCAGCCACTGGGGGATAGCAGCACTTCATGTTCTATCTACAGGCTTTCTGGGAGAATTTGGTTGACTACTGTGGTTGGGGCTGAGGCTGGGCAACTGGGCTTCTGGATTAGATGGCCCATCGGTGTGATCCAGCAGGGCTGTAAGGTTTTTCAGCTATTGGTGAACACCACCAAAATATCCATTTCCAGGCACTGTTAGAGTTTACTTCTCACAAAGAAGGTATCTGAACCTAGATTCTCCCCTATGAGATCTTAAAAACCTGAGAAATCACATGAGAGGAGATTTCCCCCCAGCTATAGCAAGGCCTATCTGGTTCTTAAGATGTTAATCAGCACACTGAATTGGGTATGGAACTGCAACAGCAGTCATGACATTTCGGCATCAAGTCTAATATACTAAAAATAAAATATTGAAATGAATGGGAACCCACCTGAAATGGCTCTCAACCCACCTAGCAGATCCCAACCTACAGTTTGAGAAACAGTGCAATAGATGCTTAGATAGACAAACAGGAACCTTGTGGCCCTAGGAAATCAGTCAGCAATGCCTCTGATCCACCAGTATCTGAACTGCCCTAGGTTGACCAGGCTCAGCGTCTTGGACCATTCATTTTTTTTTGTCAAGTGACAAAGCCGGTCCCACCCCCTTCCCACACCCCATTCCCAATCCAAAACTGCCCTTGTTCTGCCCTCCCCCTGCCCTCCCCAATCCCCCATGTTGGCCTCCCAGGCCTGTGCTTCCTTACCACCTCTGTCGTTGGATCTGGAAGGAGCAGGGCAGTATGCATCCTTCTCCGGCATCACAGACATGCCTTACAGTGTGACACTCCCAGTCTGCTGCAAGGGACTTATGCTGGCCCAGCGCAATCGCTCTGAGCCAAACATAGGACATTTTTGTGAAAGCTTTTGGCAAAGGTGAAAAGTATCCCTCCTGATCTTTTTTTCTTCAGATGTTACTATGTGGTGAAAATGGATGAAAGACCAATCAGAGTGAGAGCAATGCTGTTCCAGGAAGTGGTGGCTGAATGACACCAGAACATAACCAAGTGTGCTTGGCTACGTAGCAAGATACAGACGTGTGCCCCAAATGATCTTCAAATAACTGCCAAGAAAGAACCAGTTTGGAAAAAATATGCACCAAAATAGCAGCTGATTGGTGAGTTTAACATCCAGTGAACAAGCTGAGAAGGAGGGGACTTGCAAAAAGCACTCTTTTTGCAGCCCAAATAGAAAACAATAAATGAGTGACATTTGTCCACCACAGATACTAGAGCATAAGTTGATTTCACAGATAAGTCAAGGGCAGGTTTTGAACCAAAAAATATGGAATTTTCTATGACCCTTGGATAAGTCCGGTGGGTTAAACTTGGGGGAATATCTGACTATAGCTTTATCTGATTTCACCAGAGGCCAGATCCTGAAAAATAGGCCAGTAGTTGTTACTGAAGAACTGTACAGTCTCTAATTTATTAAAAAAATATAGTAAAAGATCCTAAGATGCATTTTTATTCATTAACTTTTAAAATTCTGATCTTCACAACCTTTTTGTAAACACTATCAGAGTAAGAACACTATAAAGAACATAACAATAGAACCATTAATCAATTTTTAAGGTACCTGGTGTGTTAAGCCAGAGGCTCTACATATAACAAACAACACATAACTAGGACTGTGCAATTCAATTCACAGTGGAGAGACAAGCAACAAGAAAAGAGAGTGAGCAAGCACAGCTTGCAACCCAATTTACTCAGAAGTAGATCAATTGCTTTCTATGGATGTTATTCTTAACTAATGATGCACTGAACTGGAGCATCTGACTTTGTTTCAGCTGGAAATGAGGATTACATTCCGGTGGTTAAAAAACCAGACTTCTACCAAACATTTGCAAAATGGAAGGAGGGTGCAGAAAGGTCAGGTGTAATCTTGCCAAAGAAAATGAGGCTTGCTTGATTTAAATGCAAGTGTTGAGCCCTGGCTTACTTTTTTCTGAAGCCTGGTTGCCTTGGAAACTAAGTGCCTTGTAATTATCTCTGCGTTGATCTCCTCTGAGCTTCTCCTGGCTACCAGCATGTGCCTGAACAGCCCTGACCCTGAGTGGCCACACAAGAGGAGATTATCTAAGCCTGATTTATTGGCAGAAATTTCTCACTTTATGGGCATTATCCATGATAATTAGAATCTGCCTTAGGTTGCTTTTTAGGTGCCAGACATTTGCAAGATTTCTTGGACAACAAGGGCTAGAAATCCTTGCTTGATTCTCATAATCAGGGCCTCTGCCATGTCCTAATCCCCGTCCTAAGTCTGAAAGCCCTACATGGGCCTACTCATTTCTGTGCCAGCATTTCAGCTAGCCCTACTCCAAAAAGCCCCATTGGGCAGGCTGGGGCTCTACACAAGGTTAGTTCTCTTACTTCAAGGAGACTTCTGGCTGCCTCCCTGCCCTGACGACCACTGACGACAATAGTGGTGACCTCTAAGGTATCAATATACTGCGGGACAAGCAGCCCGCTTAGAATTGGGCTGTATGCTACATACTGAGTTAATGCCATACTGAGTACATGCCATGAACATTGCATTGAACTCTAATGTTACTCTTTGCTGTCATCCAATATAGAAAGTGCTTTTATTTTTCAGTATATTTACTTTTCTCCTGAGTCTCCTAAAACTGTACCATGACACTATTAAGTTTAAACTGATCATTTCAATGACAATTTTTTTCCACATCAAAAGTTGGGATTTTATAACTCTCGTGATATAACAAGAATGAACATTGCCTCTAGTCTAAGCCATTTGCCCAAACATCACAGCCCAAATGAGTCCTGTCCACATCTTCAAATATTTGACAAAACAAAATAGTTAACTTTTAGGTCTTAAGGAAATCATATGTACATAAGATGAAATACCTTCCCTGCTAAAGAATGTGTGACTTAAAAAAAGGGCATCTTCTTTAATGCGCATTTGCAGTTAGTACAAGTGTTGCTAAAATGCTAATTATCAAGATTCTAAAGTGACTGAATTTGAAAATTCTCTGGGCATCAGCAAGGTTATGAAATTCTTCTTCCAAGACAGATAAAATTAGACCTACCAAAGAGCTACAAAATAAGTGTCTACTCCAGTGGCCTGTGCTCACAGTGAGAAAATAGGTGTTGAATCTGTTACATAGTTCCATAGTTACAGCTGGAGGAAATGCATTTATTATCTATCTGGGGAAGTACACTAGAATTTCATTAGCTTGGGCAAATGTGAATGGGGTTCTCTACAAAGTACATGTGAATCACAATACTCTTCATATCAGTCACATTCGTAGTCCTGGGAGCAATGCTAATTCACAAAGAAAGCAGAACTCATGGTCCAAGGGGTAATTTGATGCCTGATGCATTTAGGAAGAATCCGTGCACATTACCAGAATTATGTAAGGTAGAGTTTCTCAGACAGTGGGTTGGGACCCACTAGGTGGGTCGCAAGCCAATTTCAGGTGAGTCATTCATTTCAATATTTTATTGTTAACATATTAGATTTGATGCTTCCATGGTATGTGACTGCGTTTGGGGAAATGTGACAGATCCGTACTTTTAACAGGCTAGTATGTATATGCTTTTAACAATGATAGTCCATGGGACTTACTCCTGAGTAAGCGTGGGTAGGATTGCAACCTACGATTGTTAAAAATTTCCTGCTTGATTATGTCATTTCCAGTCATGACATCCCTTCCGGTGTGTCCTAACAGATTCTCATTCTAAAAAGTGGGTTCTGGTGCTAAATGTGTGAGAACCACTGCCTTATAGTGTAAGGCATGCTGAGAGTCCACCAGTTGGTCATCCTCTACACCCATGAGACTTTGGGGAGGGAGCAGAATGAAATTACTGTATGGGGAATGCTGGGGTGGAAGCCTGGACTCACTGAAGATGCTGACACAGTCATCTCAGGGAGCAACCTCCCATTTTTGAATGGGTTGAGAGGAAAGGAGGAGGTATTTTTAGTCCTTTTGGTGTCAGAAAGGGGAAAAAGTGGAGGGGGGCACATAAGGAGAGCTTTGATGTTGTCACCACTGCTGCTAATAGAAATTCTTTCATATGCTAGGGCAGTGATTTTCAATCTTTTTCGTCTCATGGCACACTGAGAAGGTACTAAAATTGTCAAGGCACACCATCAGTCTTTTGACAGTTGACAAAGCACACTGTACTACCAACAGGGGGCTCACATCTCCCAATGCCCCTACTAATAGATGATCCTCCCACGACACCCCTGCAGCCCATTCATGGCCCACTAGTGTGTCATGGCACAGCAGTTGAAAATGACTGTACTAAGGTAACTACAGACTAACTACAAGGATGGAACCCACAGAGGACATTGCCCAGGACCTACTCTGCCTTAAAACAGGATCTGGGCTGCAGAAATCTCTTAACTGTATGGAGAAACTCCCATACAAATTTGGACAGTGTGAAAAAATATGGATTGTGTGAAAGCAATGTGCTGGATATGCTCACGAACATACTCCAAGAAGCCTTTGGAAACAATGTCAGATTTTAACTTCAATGCTCTCTTGAGTTTGGCAGGAAAAAGGCCAATTTGACTAGCAGTAGGCAACCAGCCTAGGGCAATTTTGAGCATTTCTGTTGACATCATAATTCTGTTGACATCATAATTTGAATAGTTGCTAAGCCTTTGGGATGAACCTGTTATCAGGTGTACGGGCTGCGAGTGTGATTTGCTCTCAAAAATTCTCAGCCAGAAAGACATAGAAAGAAACAGAGAAAGGAGGACGAGATTCAATTAGATTCAGCTCTTACAGTCTTAGTGTCCTGGTATTGAAAGAAGTGCAGTCACCCCCCCCCCCCTGCTCCACCCGAGTTCCCCCCCTGCCTGCTTCAGCTTCCTGCCTCCTGGACAGTTTCATCACAACTCCAGATTGCTTGAACAAGCTGCCTGATAAGCCACAGATGCTGACAGGAAGCGATGATGTTACAATAAGTGTCATAGGGAAAATGTCAGCTGTATCATTATAATGAAGGTCATGTCTCCCTCAGTGAGACAGAAACAGGGAGCTCAGGGCTCCGCACAATTCACATGTTATGAGGCAGATGTTGACATGTGTAACTTCCACCTTACAAGAGTTGCTGCATAGGGAATGATGAGGGAATGCCAACTGCGGAAAGGTCAAATGGATGCCTTTCCCCAGCAGGAGGCACATGTGAAAGGTCTGATGAGGGTGGAGGATCACAGCTGTTCCAGCCCCAGTTTCTCTCAGCGGACATCAGTCCTGGAATGTTCTGGAAAGGCCACCTACTACGAGGCTGTGGCATTTCCTGTCTTGGTGAACAGCATAGCAGGGAATAGGAACTGTTCTTTAGCCCTATGTCTTCCATCAGACAATATTCTTAAGGCTGGGACAGAAGCACTAACCGTGGAAAGCTCATAGATACCCCAATTTCTGTTTGCCTTAGCAGATGGTACTATGAAGAATAGGGCAAGAGGGCCTTCTGGAGAAAAGTGAGCAAACAGGTCACACTATTCGCTACAGAAAACTGCTATAGGGAAGGGTATTTATATCTTGCAGGGGTCAGCTTACCGAGGGGTGATGAGAGTCAGCACAACAACCTCTGATGGGGTGAGGAGCAGCCGTGAGCTGGCAAGCACCAGGGACAGCATGGCTCCACCCTATCTCCCACAGAAGAGAGCTAAACAGCCCTGCAATTATGGCTGTTGCAGCCTTAGGGCAAGGCTGAGTGTCTCTCAGATGAGGGCTGGAGCTCTCCAGCTAGAAGACCTGGACACCAGCAGCATCAAGCTGAGGTGGCCTCACCTGTATGAGCAGTCCATGAGAACTGGGCAGATAGCAGGAATGAGTAGCAGCTGACAGCCTAGACAGGCAGTGTTCAGAGGAAATGGGGTGGAGGACCAAGAAGCAAGAGAGGGGGTATTAGGAGAGGAAAGGAGGAAGGAAGAGACAGGTCTTCCCATTATTCATGGGAAGAAGCAAATGAGGAGGACAGTCTCCAACTGGAGGGTTGACAGACCACTGAGTTCTGGGAGACTCAAGGGACAAGTCCAGTGACTGGAGGAGCAGCCCAGGAAGAGGATACAAAGGAGTGCAACCTCCTTCCCAAGGGCATTCTCAGAGGCCTTGAAAGGCAGGGTTTGCCTCTAAGAGGGATTGGAAAGGGGGACCTCTGATGAATGGTGGGCTGATGTGTGAGGGAGCAGAAAAATTGGTGTGAACGTTGACATCCTCAGGGGCCCTGGGCCCCAAGGTAGAAAAGCGGACAGTTATAGTGTCTATTGTAGAGTTCACTGTGATCAAATTGTCCTGAATGAATTTCTGATGTGAGGAATCTGCTGCTTTTAATCTCGGTGGGGAGAAATGATGAGTGATGGAACATTAAAAAAACTAAACGCATAGAATTAACATATTAATGAAATATTATTTTTAAAAAGATCATGTCATGTGAAATTATATCTTCTCCTTGGTCCTAGCTTTGTCAGTGATTTCTGGGTGCACATGTTGCACATACCTACAGGAGTGTATAAAATAAGCTTATTTAATTTGTCTGAAAATGGCACACGACAGCACACAGTGTGATTTTCTGTCTCTTTCTCTGCCTCCACATCTGCCAATAATGTACTGATGGGGAATTGCTTGTTGGCAAGACTCTGCGTATATAACTCTAGCAATAAAAATGTTATTTTATAGATCTAAGTACTTGTAAACTTGGAGATAGGAAGACCAAATGGGATGATTTAGCTAAAAGGATTATTTGGCAGGATAGCTGGTGCCCACTGCATAACTCAGCTGTTGCACTACTCCTGAGGCTAGCAAACATGCAGATTGGGGGGGGGGGGGGAGGAAATCTCAAGGAAGGAAGGAACTAGCTCTGAGAAAATATGCATTCATACTGATGGCAAAGTGTGATTTTCCATATTATATTTCCATACATGCATTTTGAACACATGCACTGGGAAATCTTCTGAAAATGGCCACTGCTGTTCAGGTTTGCAATGCAGCAGTGTTCAGCTGCAAGTTGACAAATGTTGGGAACACTGTCGACTTTCATCTGACTGTTCTACTTTAAAAAGACAGATCAATGTAGATTTCTCTCCCACTGCCACAGTGCCACAAATCAGCACATGCAACTTCATGCTTACATTTGGACTTCCTTTTGCTGTGAGACTTTAGATGGTGCCTGGACCAGACATCTGTACGTATCAGGCCATAAGAGCTGGCATTGGCCCTGGAGCATGTTTGCCTCCTCCCTTCCTAAATTTGTTTTGTATTGTATAGTTTTATCATTGCCCAGGCCCCCTAGGAATCTGGGCCCTGGAAATTTTGCCCCCCACCCCCTCTCCTCAGGCCTGATTTGCTACCTTGTATAGTCGCATGTACAACCACATTGGCTAGATAAAGCAACATCCAAAAGCTAAGTGGTTTTAATCTTTGCATTTCTACCTATTTCCTAGGATAGAAGTGAATATGTCTGCATTTGTCTATTGGTGTTAAAATTTAAAACCACCCTAGGTCTTAATGGGTTACAATTTAAACCCACATTTGAATTCATCAGCACCAGAAATCAGCATCAGAAAAAAAATCATATTTGAATTCATCAGTATCAGAAAAAAAAATGTCTGATGGGGAAGGGGGTGGGGCCAGAGGAAACTGAATGGCCGTGCTTTTTTGAGCTCTTGAAAGCTCTTGGGAAAGCATGCTATTTCCTGCCAAAAATCCGTGGGTCTGATGAGATCCGAGGATCTGTGATCAGGAGAGATTTGATCCTACAGATCGTGTATAGTTTCCGAGAGGAAGGGTCCAGCCAGGGGCTGTTTTCTCCAAGGGAACCCAGCCATCAATGTCAGTGTTGGTGAGGATTCATGTTGAAACTAAGGCTCCAAACAGGGAAGGACATTGGAAGAACTGCGTGTTGTTTGGCTGTCTGTGTCTGGCATTGATTGATTAATTGACTGCCTGATTAAGCCTGATTAAGCCTGAAGAAGAAGGAGGGGCAAGTTTTCCCCCTCTGGGAAGAGGAAGAGGAGGGAGGCTTTCTCTGCTCATTTGTTTGCTTGTGTGAGAAGAAGCTTTGGAGGAGACCTGCCAAGCTTGTTATGGAAATATGAGAGCATAACTCTAAATCTTTACAAATCTAAAACTTCTTGGATTACAAATTAATTGTTTTGGAATATAAACTTTGCTTTGAAATGTTCAGTTTTGTTTTCCTGTGGAGATCTTGGAGTACCTGTGAAGAGGGCTGGAGATCTGCATTTCTTTGTTTTGCAAAAGCGGTTTCATTGTTTTGAATTCCTCAGACTATCTCCTGGAACGGAATGTGGTTGATATAGCAACAAACATAAGCAATAGAACCAAGATAAAAGAATAAGAAGAACAGAACATTGGAGACATCTAGTGGATTTAAAAAGACATTGCAAGGATAAGATTAGGACTTGACAAGTGAAGTAAGGAGGACGATACCCTGAGGACATCTAGTGGCATTAAAAAACATTGCAAGGCAAAGGTTTATTTGATTTAAAATTTCCTTGTGTTGGTTTTTATGGGTGAACAGTTGATTTTTTGATGATGTGATGTGATGTATGGGTAACTGATAGTGATATATGTGATATTTGAGTTTTACAGGAAAGAAGACATAAGAAGGAAGAAAAAGGATGACAGGAAAAGAAGCGAAAATTAGGGGCTCTCCCACCCTGGAGTCAAGCTTGGGAAAACTAACACAAGACGAACCAAAAGGGAAAGATTGGAAGCAGACATTACAAGACAATATAGAAAAATTTGTGATGATGGGACAGCAGCACACAAATCAATTTTTGCAGGTTCAAGCTTGTCTGGGTGTTTTAACTACACAACTAAATGATCTTAGTGTGCAACTGAAAGCTGTTAAAGGCCAAGCAGATGAGAATACACAAAAGATTAGAAAATTAGAAAAAAAAGACAACAAAAGATCAATCTAGAATATTGGAGATAGAACAAAACCAATATGATGGAGAGGCAACTTTAATGGAAATTCTGATCAAGAGTGCAGCTTGAGTGGTGAGAATACAAAATGTGCCAGAACAGAAAGGGGAAGATACACAACGTTTGATCGGTGATTTAATATCAGAGTGGATCGACACGCCAACAGAGGAGATACTCATGGATCTGGATTCAGCGAGAAGAGTGAGCACTTTCTATCTAAGAAAACATGAACTACCAAGAGAAATCCATGTGAAATTCATCAGAACTTTTTACAGAGATAAAATATTGAAGATCCCACAGGAAAAGGAATGGATGGTGGAGGGTAGCAAAGTGAAAATTCTGAGAAATTTCCCATGGAGAGTGAGAAAGAATAGAAAAGAATATGAAGAGCTAGTAAAATTTTTAAGAGGAAAGAAAATACCATATAGATGGCTTCTCCTGGAAGGTATGTTTTTTCAATTCCAGTCACAGAGATATAACATAAATTCAACAATGAAAGCAGAAAATTTTTTTACAGTGATGAAAGGTGAGATGAGAAATGAAGAAAATGAGGAAGAGGAATTGAGAAGAAAAGAACTAGAAAGTGTTGAAATGGAGCTGGAAGAAAAGGAATCAGATGATTCAGAGACAATTGAGGAATCAGAGAAGGAAGAAACTAGAGGTGCAAGGAGGCACTCACTGATAGCAACAAGAAGAAGACAAAAAGAGAAGGTGAATAGTAAAAAGAAACATGATGGTTAAGGCAGGATGATTTACTCTGTCAACATAAATGGCTTAAATTCACTTCAAAAATGAAAGAAAGTCTTCCTTCAATTGTAAAAGTTATTTGCTTAATATTATCTTAGATATTATAGATAAAGAAAATGATGTGTATTTAGTTACTATGATATTAACTGCTGTAAGGATTTTATATGCTAGATACTGGAAAGTTATTAAAATTCCAACGAAAGATGAATTAAATTAGAAAATAATGAATGTGGTGGAAATGGATAGGCTTACAGAGACTTTGGATCAACGGCGTAAACCGACACAGATAGAGCAATGGAGATCGTTTTATGCTTGGTTGAAAATGGAGTTGTAGATGAATAAAATAGGGCATTTAGATGAATATATTGTATACATGATATATTATATAAGATATGATATGATAGATAAATGATATTAAGAGGCTAAGCTAGAAGAAGAACAAGATTAGAAGATATGTATTGATTGATTAGATATATTGATATATGATTGCCTGCACCCTCCAATGGTGTGTTTTTGTGATTTTTTTTGTTTTTTTGTGAGTGTTGTGTATTGAGTTTGTGTTTGTTTATATTTGTTTTTTATTTTGGAAAATAATAAAAAAATCAAAAAGAAGAAAAAATCAAATTCTGCTAAAATATCACTCCCAATAAAAACTTATTTCTGTCTTCCAAAGATTAGCTCAGGTTGTTTTCAATTTTTTTTTCAGTCTTACAACTTAACAACTCCTCATTAAATTTAAAAAAAAAAAAAAGGCTTCGAGTGGTTCTTAGCCTTTTCTTCCTAAAACCATTGCACAGGTTAATCTATTTGTTATTTTTTCAACAATTCTGATAGGAAAGGGTCTTCTTCAGATGACTGGCTACCAAGGAGGACAGGTCTCCTTTGCTTTTTAGAGCTGAAATTTGCAACACTTTCAAAATTTTTAGCACCTCCAATTCTTTCCAGATTTTGAAGTTCCAAATGACCTGATCTTGTCTGCAAAGTGGAACTTGATGCATTAGGAATATTCATTGTGCCCCTCCTCATTTGTTTAATGTTGAATTGTGTACAGCACACCACCAGGCTATCACAGGCTTTCACAGCTTTCAGAACATAAATGTTTCCCCTTAGTATCATGATATCCTAGTACCAAAGTTCCATCCTACACAACAAGTAAAGGTACAGAAACCATATTCTCCCCTTGTCTCCCTAATATTTGGGCCGGAGGTCTTGTCTAGAGGGTAGAGCCCGAAGATAACATCTGAAGGTTGCCAGTTCGACATCACCGACAAGCTGAGTTGAGTTATTCCACCTGCTCTTTGGTGTGAGCGAAGTGTCTTGTCTGCCCTTCAAGTGAGAGATGAAGGAGCTGCTTGTCAGCCAGTGTGGGAGGCAACTGGGAACCAGAAGTGATACCAGACCCTGAAAGATCCATCTGAAATGTTATGCGGTTCTTGAAAGATAGAACGTTTCTGTTATTGTAAAAATCCACTTGGGGGTTTAGAGACAGCCTGCCTATGTGAACCACCTTGAATAAAGTCAGAAGAGTAATCCCATGACCAGAAAGGCGGTATATAAATACCATTATTATTATTATTATTATTATTATTATTATTATTATTATTATTATTATTATTATTATTATTATATTTGCACCCACCTTCTTGTAATTTAACCCCATTGCCCTGTCCAGGGAACAATTATGCTCCATCTTCTTATAAAGAAGTCTTAAATAATTAAAGAATAGCCCCCCCCCTCCATTTAATCTTCTTTTCTCCGGGCTGAGCATAACCCAGTTCTTTCAGTCTTCTCTCGTGTACCTTGCATTCTAAATACTTTGTCATCCTGATTGCTCTCTTCTGAATGCTCTTCAATTTGCGCATTCAAAATGATAACTGAGACTAGACACAATACTCCAGCTGAGACTTTGTCAGTGCTAGACACAATGGTTTGACTAGTCCCTGCTTCCAGAGTATTATGCTTCTTGCCTAATATTGGCATCTGCCTTTTTATGAATATCAGATTAAATTTTGATTAACTATGATGCCAAGTAATGCCTAGACACTGTTTCAGTAGATACATAGTATTTTTCACCCACTTTTTTGTTTATAAAGTTTTTTTCTGCAGTGTGAGAGGGGTAAAATTAGACAGGTGCATTACAGAACTGTCTCTTCATATTGTTTTTATAATGGTTCACCTATTTCAGTGGTTTTCAAACTGCTGCCCTATTCTATGTTAGGAAATGTGAAAGCTGGTGGTTTGGACATACTACAGGCTACTTTGGGACCACAGAACGATCCTCCTCACTCATCCCACTGTACGTAAAGACTTTTGGCAAAGGGTGCAACAAAGAAATTGCTTTTCATGTATTTATCATGTAAGGCCCTGTCATGGTATACTTATAGAGTCTATGTAAAGTCTAAGGGTGCAATCCTAACCAGCTTTCCAGCACTGGCACAGCTATGCTAGTGGGGCATGTGCTGCATCCAGCAGTCGGAGGGCAGTCATTTAGGCCTCCTCAGGGTAAGGCAATGTTTGTTACCTTACCTTGGAGTTGCATTGCCCTTATGTCAGTGCTAGAAAGTTGGTTAGGATTGCAGCCTTAAGCTCATAGTCTATTTATATAGACAACAGATGCACTTTATAGACTATTTGCAAGCAAAAAATAGTCTCCTGCCCCAAAACAGCTTACAGTCTAATGCTGATGCATTATCTCAGACTTCTAAAAATAGCAGTAGATCTATAGAGCATGTGTAAATCTACCCTCATTTTCAGTCTGAATTAGGGCAGTTTCATGAGAGGGCTATTTCTTATGGATGGAAATCTTCAAAAGATATGCCCTCTTTCAATGATTTTCTTTTTTTTGGGGGGGGGGGAGCTTTGCCGTCACTTTCAGTAGGCTTCAGTTGTCTCACTAGTGACATCAGCGAAATCCAGTTGGCTATATAACAAGATGTCATCACATTCAATATGTGATTCCAGATTGACTGAGGTCATTCTTGAAACCAGAAATTCTAACTAAGAAAAAATTTGGCATTGATGGAAAAAGAAGACACATCTGAGATGTTTTCAACATATAGTTCTGTACTCCAGCCTTGTACACTTCTGACCCAAACAGAAATGGATGCACATTGCCATAGCCCTACACAAAATAGGAAGATTGGTGTTCATAATTTTTGAAATCCAGTTTTTAAAAAAGCCTTTGACAATAAACATTGGCTTGATTTTTTTTTTAAAATTGGCTGACTTCTTAATAATCTTATGTTGGCCTTTGACTAGCTCAGCATTTGATACTTGCTGAATTCAAAATCTACAATGAATATGAACGTGGTAAATATACACATTTCTGCTCAAATCTCTTCAAATTGACAAATCACTGGCTACAATTATGGCCTGATCCTAGCCTGGGCCAGCACCAGTCTCCTGCATGCTGCCCGGAGATGGCAGTTGCAAATGTGCCATAAGGCATGTCATGGCATGCCAATGGAGAGGCCAGCACAAGTGGTGGTTCAAGTAATGGTGGCAACTGGCAAGATTGGTGCCATTTGGAGGAGCCTTGAGAGCTCTCACTGGTAAGTTCCACACTGAGCAGTGAGGAGGTATTTCAGAGTGGAAGGAAGGTGAGGAGGGGGTGAAACTGGGCAGGAAGAGGGTGGGGAGGAGAGTTTCCTTACCTCAGGGAGACTTCCGGCTACCTCCCTGCCACTGTGAGATAAAACTGCAGCCATTTTGTTGCTGCTGTAGTATAGCACGGGCAACCCTGTTAGGACTGGCCTGCCCATTACGAAATATATTGAAGGCACACCACATTGACAGCAGGGGCTCACTCCTCCCAGTGGCCCTACTAACAATTGACCCTCCTCCAAGCTCTTGTGGCACACCTGCAGATCATCTGTGACGCACCAGTGTGCCACGGCACAGTGGTTGAAAATGGCTGGACTATGGAATTAAAATCAAAATCCCCTGGGGGCTGGGGATAAGAATAAGCCCTCCGTTTGGCTGTACTTGTCGTAAGAAATGACTAAACAGCCACCGGGTAGATAGGACTCGTCAGCCTGGGAAGGCAGCTCATCTGAGAGAAGGAAAACTCTGATCCCAAACCTCCACTGCCTTGTGGCTATATCCAGTTGTGGAAAAGGCTTCAGGAGTCAACCTCGAGACAAAATCCGGAGCCGGAGTCCCTGAGGCAGTTCATGGCTGAACACAGTCACGTTCTGGCAACTCCTGCGATGCCGCTGGAACCAACCGTATTGGCCTCTGCCTTTCCATTGGACCATTTCAGCGACGTGGAGAGGGGGGATTTGCTGCATGGGTAACAGCCTATCCTCCATACCTACTTTACCCAGGCTTCGCGCACTGGAGAGGACACTCTGTTCCAGAACCACTATTCAGAGCGTGACACCATAGTCTTCCGAGACTGAAGGATGCCAACAACCAATGGAATCAAAATAGAAAGGAAATCAGATGGAGAAATACTGCTGAACATTGGTTTATTCATTTCATATCTTGAATTTAAGCATCCTACTTTTTAAAAAAATATAATTCAATTGAGCTGAGGTTGTAGATTATGCCAGATGGTGCAACTGTGGTGTTAAGTACTAGCAATTTTAAGCCAATCTTTGTTTTTACAGAAGAGAAAGATGAGAGACAGTTTGAAAGAATGATGTCTAGTGCATCTGTTGCAGATTCTTAATAGGGCTACACATTTTGTCCCTATGTATCTTTTATGAGGTTTTTTTTTTTTTTTTTTTTTTTTGAGAATGATTTGCAAAATGGCCATGATAATAAATACTGTGGCAACAAGTCATCTAACAGCATGATCCTAGTCATGGCTACTAAGAAGTAAGCACCACTATGTTCAATAGGACTTGCTGCTAGGTAAGTGTGTACAGGACTGCAGTCTCAGAAATAGATCACACTCATTTCTCACAGAAATAGATCTTCGCAGGAGAGTCAAAGATCCCGAGGTAAGTTGAACTGAAGCAGAGTACCGTTATGTGCCACAAAGTTGTCCTCAAAGTTTGAACATTTTGCCCAGTACCAAATCACCGCACTTAATTTGCTGCCTTTGTGGCACTTCATTCAAATCCCTATAATCCTAGGTTACAAGTCAGTGTGGATGATTCCTTCATATGTATCTGCACAACTACTCAATCCCCATTTACTACAAGCCCAGCCTTAACCATCATCCCTGGTATAGGCTGTACCAAGCTTGTTGGTTCCTGGATGCTGTTTTCCGCTGAGCTTCAAGAATAGTATATAGTTGAAGCACTGAGAATTTCCATGAGCCCAGGAGGGAACTGTGTCCTCCATCAAAACAAGACTATGGCCTGAATATGTGCTTCTCTCAGAGGGATCTGACTGGTTGCTGTAGGGATCAGAATGATGGACTAGATATGCCTTTGGGCTTGATCTAGTGATATTTCTAAAATACATGTTCACCTTGTTTGGAATACAAATGTATGCAACACTGAGTGAAAATTATATCAGAAACTGAGCAGAATTCCCTTCAAAAGTGCTTCTGTAATTTCAAGTTTAATAAGAACATAAGAACAGCCCCACTGGATCAGGCCATAGGCCCATCTAGTCCAGCTTCCTGTATCTCACAGCGGCCCACCAAATGCCCCAGGGAGCACACCAGATAACAAGAGACCTCATTCTGGCTCCCTCCCTTGCGTCTGGCATTCTGACATAGACCATTTCTAAAATCAGGAGGGTGCACATACACATCATGGCTTGTAACCCGTAATGGATTTTTCCTCCAGAAACTTGTCCAATCCCCTTTTAAAGGTGTCCAGGCCAGACGCCGTCACCACATCCTGTGGCAAGGAGTTCCACAGACCAACCGCACGCTGAGTAAAGAAATATTTTCTTTTGTCTGTTCTAACTCTCCCAACACTCAATTTTAGTGGATGTCCCCTGGTTCTGGTGTTATGTGAGAGTGTAAAGAGCATCTCCCTATCCACTCTGTCCATCCCCTGCATAATTAATCAGAGCTGGTATGTCTCCATACAAACACTGTGATCACTATAACAAAATTGACCAGGTGGTAGAAAGTCAGAGAAACGTACTATGATATCAGTCGCCCTGAAAGCTTAATATTTCCAGATCTCCAAATGCTTGAGATGCTATAGAGCATGCTCTTACTTACCTAGCATGCTTACTTGATTTTCTGTTCTATTGCTGAAAGGTGGTTGCAAAGTACATTTATCCAGTTCAATGTCAATCAGGGCAAATTAAAAAAAATATTATGAAGCTAATTTGTCTGAAGTAGTTTTCAACAGTGAAAGCCCAACCCAGCTTTCACTGAGACTTATTTCCAGATGCCTTCAACTGCATCCTTAACTTCACTGAGTGCTTGGGAGTATAAGTGCATTGAAGCAAAACAAAGCGAGAGTCTTCCTTTTTAATCAGTGGAAATGAATATTCAAATTTCCTTTACAGATGTTGGCTTTCTTCTCAAATAGGATAGCTCTGATGATTCACAGAGCTCTCAGTCTAATGGACTGATAGCTCCCATTAGCAGGTTAAAAGGTGACTTTGTCGCATCCCTGTCGCCTGGTTGCTCCCTGAGTGAATTTCAGTCCTCAAGCGTGCCTCCTCACGTTAAAGAAAGAAATCTGAGCCAAGGAAGGGTACTAAAAAAGCAGAAGGAGAGGCTCCGAGCTAACTACTTAAGGCTGGGCATCCAGGGTAGACTAGCATAGTCTCTTTGTACTGCGGTACACTTAGCTTCAATCTGTCACTCTCAATAAAACCCTTATTGATTAGCATGTGACTTTATTGTGGAGAACTGGCTCCAAGACAATGAGAAGAAACTCCAGAGGGAAAAATAGGAGGAAAGTGAAGGGGATAAAAAACCTGGAAACATATGGTCTTGGACAGAGTAATTATTCCTTCTTGTTATGGCCGTACACTCGCTTCTTAAGGAACATTCCAATCAAGTCTGAAATGGAACTACCTGGGGAAACAATAGCTGTTGTCAGAGGAAGTGTGAACTTGAGAGCCAGGATGGTGTACCACATGGGTTCTCAAACTTTTTAGTAGTCCTAGCAGCTGCTGCCTAATTTAGAAATCCCAAGGGGTATGGCAGTAATGGAGATTGGGCAGCAGTGCCCCCCCCCCACCAAGTAGCAACATGTTTAACCCTTGATGCACATAGCCTAATCTGCCCTGTCAGTTTCACAAACCACCAAAAGTCGGGTCATGCCCCACTGGTGAGTTCTGGAGAACTGCTGGTGTAGTGGTTCTGATGTTGCACTTAGACTTGGAAGATCAGAATTCAAATCTTCACTCGCCATGAAGCTTCCTGGATGATCTTGGACCAGTCATTATCCCTCAGCCTCACCTACCTCACAGGGTTGTTGTGAGGAAAACAAGAGGAAAGGAATCATAGAATCCTAGAGTTGGAAGTGATCTAAAAGGTCATCTAGACCAATCCACTGCCTGTAATAGGAACTCAGTTTGGCTGTACTTGTCGTAAGAGGCGACTAAACAGCCACCGGGTAGATGGGGCTTGTCAGCCTGGGAAGGCAGCTCATCTGAGAGAAGGAAAACTCTGATCCCAAACCTCCACTGCCTTGTGGCTACATCCAGTTATGGAAAAGGCTTCAGGAGTCAACCTCGAGGCAAAATCCGGAGCCGGAGTCCCTCAGGCAGTTCATGGCTGAACACAGTCACGTTCTGGCAACTCCTGCGACGCCGCTGGAACCAACCGTATTGGCCTCTGCCTTTCCATTGGACCATTTCAGCGACGTGGAGAGGGGGGATTTGCTGCATGGGTAACAGCCTATCCTCCATACCTACTTTACCCAGGCTTCGCGCACTGGAGAGGACACTCTGTTCCAGAACCACCATTCAGAGCGTGACACCATAGTCTTCCAAGACTGAAGGATGCCAACAATAGGAAGTATGTATTCCTTCGAGAAAGGGCAGTATAAAATAGTGAAAAATAATAAATAACTTCTCTGTGACCCATGTACATTATAGACAGCAGCATATGCCACATGAAATCCTGGGAGTACAGTGGCAAAGCATGATTTCCACCACAAGTATAGGCGCATCTGAAACAAATTCAGAGTTGCCATGTTCCATAGCTATTGTGTTTATCGATCCAAAGATTAGCCTGAGGAAAAACCCAATCCCAAAGCAATGGTGCAGTTTAGTAGATGTGGGAGCTTGACTGGAAGACTACTAGGAGCCCCACCACTGATGTTTTGAAATCTGCAGTGGAGCTGGAGGCTCTTTCTTAGGTCAAACCTCTTGCTCAGCGTCAAGGGCTTTGCTAGAATTTAGAGGAAAACTAAAAGGCCTTTGGACAGCAACTGCTTATCTGTCTGTATTTACAAAGCAAAAACATCTTGACTTCTTGACTGTCTTTCAAAATGTGTTGCAAACCTAATCCAAATGAACAGAGAGAAGCCCTGCAGCATAATCAAAACCTGTAAAACTCAAGGTTTAAGCAACACTCTAGAGAACACAGGCAATGGCATTGCTGGGGGGGTGCAGGCTGCAGAGGGTGATGGGCCCAGGGGCAGCGACACCACTACTGGCCAAAATTTTTAAAATCTGGGTATTTTTGAATAATACCATCATATTATATATCAATTGATGTGTAATTTCATGCAGAATGCAATGAAACAAACCATGTTCAAATGTCTCCATTCCATCAAAGGTTATAGCCAAAAAAGCCAGTGGGATTGTGGCAATGGTGCATCATCATATCCACCTCCCGGGCTGTTGCCTGCCCCCTGCATGGGAGGAGGTCCATCATGGGAGTGACGCACTAGCCTCTCGCTCCAGGTGACACAGACCCTAGTGACGCCACTGCCCACTAGCCACTCCCAAATCTTCCCCAACTAGAGATGTGCGAGCACCTCAGTGACCAACCTGAAACTGAGCTTAGTTCTGCATATGTTCCAAACAAATGTCCACAAAAGCCACTCACAAAAGTTCAGAAAAAATAAACATTGAAACAGCCAGTTGAATAACAAAGGTTCAGGGTTTCGTACGCACATTTGCACTCTTCTTGGTTCTGCTCGCAAACATTTGAGCAAGAGATTTCAGTATGCCAAACTCCTCTGGTGGAACGCTTGCTGTATTTCTAACCCCAGCAACAAAAGGAAAGAGCAACAGGGACCAAATATTGCTTTACAATCATGTCTGGCATCCCATGGGTGGGACTCGGGGACTGTGATGCGTTGTGCTTTTGCTGTAGGCTTTCCTTTTATTTGGCTGTGTTTAATAGATGGTAACATGGTAAAATGTTCCCCGCATTGAATAGTCAGTCACCCACAACTCCTTTCAATTTTCTATGTGCTTTTCGTGCACTAGTATTTTCCTATTTTTCATTACTGCTTACTCACTAAAATCAATAACGTTTTTGCTGTTCTGAAAGTGCAATTTTTCTTAGCATCATTAATTGTGCATCCACTTAAAAGCTGATGATTTTTTTTTTTAATGTTCATGAAGGTTTAAATGTTGGAGAATCAATGCAGCCACAATACTGCTCTAAGCCAGTGGTTCTCAAACTTTTTAGTGCCGGGACCACTTTTTAAAATGACACTCAGTTGGGACCTACCTAAGGGTGCAATTCTGACTGTGCTCTAGGCCAGCACAAGTCCCTTGTGCCAGCCCAGGAGGGTCGCAAACATGCCGTAAAGCACGTTTGAGCCTCCTTGAGCTATGGCTCAGCTGCACAGGGACATGCGCCGGCCCGTGGAGACTGCATTCAGCCTCCGTGCTGATTTGGGAAGGGAGGGTTGCGTCGACCGAATTTGACCGACACAGGGGTCTGAGGAGGTGGGGAGGGAGGCATTCCGGGGCAGATGGAGGGCAGTTCCAGGGTGGGTGGGCAGGGAGTGGAAGGCAGGGCTGGGACCTGGTTGTTATCCCAACCTCGTTCCCTGGGCAGTGCGGAGTGACTTGAAGTCCCTCCGCTTTCCTCAGACTTATGCCACCTCTGGAGGTGGCGCAAGTCCAAGGAGACCCATTGGGGCCATGGTGGCTTACCCAGGGGTAAGGGGAAGAGTTTCCTCTTGTTTCTGGCTGAGCCACTTCTGGCCTCAGTTTTGCGCTGGATACAGCTCAGGACTCCTGGACTGCCTGTTCCTGCACAAGATAGGTTTGCACTGCATATTTACCAGTCTTTTAAAAAAGGAGATCTAGAAAGAATATTTATTTATAAGTAATGGTAACTTGAAAAAAGACCCTCAAACATTTATCTCCCTATATTTACACATGCTTGCAACTTGCAGGAGCTGAACTGTTGCAGGGTAATTAGCAGCTACAGTATCTGATTTCTGAATAGCCTCAGGGCTTGTGGAAATTAGTTATCTGATCGTCCCATCACCCTCTCGAGACCCATCAAAAATCAAGTTATGACCCACCAATGGGTCCTGACCCACAGTTTTGGGAACCACTGCTCTAAGCCGTAGAACATTGCTGGCTTTAAACAAGATGAAGCCTCAGTTGCCAATTGGTGACCTACGGAAGTATTTTATTTTCGCTGTAAACCACTTTGTGAGCTTTTTGGTTAAAAAGTAGTATATTATTTTTATTAAAAGTTATTATTAATGATGATGATGACAATGATCATCATCATCATCAACAACAACAACAACAACAACAACAGGTAGACTCTCCTCTTGCATAGTTTTATGGCTTGTGGAATGCTTTAATTTGTAGCATGAATTTCATTTCATCCACTTGAAAAGAATGTGGGGAAGTGGCAGTATCCCATTTGTTTTTCTTCATTTTGGAAGCCTGTCTGTTGGAGACCTTGAAGAATACACATCCAATCAGATGGGCTAGATGGGCCCATACATCTGAATCAACATCAGGCAGCTTCATATTTCATTTGGGTTTCTTGCCGTTGCCTGGAATCAGGTATAAGACACAGACAGCATGATCATAGAGTGCTGTACTAGGTTTGTAAATTCTGTGTCTGCCTAGAATCAGTGTAAGGCTTTGTAGGCTTCAGATACTGAGTTCAGAGACTGCAGTTTGAAGTATGCAATCAGTGAACTGAGGTATCCCATAACAGATAAGCCATTTTGGATAGCAGATATGAAAATCGTCATATATTTGCTTTTTGACAAGCTGGATACACCTCACACATGGGCAATGCTGTACTCCACGGCACTCACACTAGTCTTGGTTTTCTTTTAAAGTGCATGTAGAGTAGATTCCAAAGTCAGAATTATTATGTGCTGGTGGTGAAGAATGTCTTCATGAGGTTTGCTGGATCCCTCTTGTGAGATCGGGAGGTCAGCTGCACTGCATGAGGAATGCTGCAAGTCTTCCTTTCTAAACATGGTTGAAAGGAATCCATCTGACTGGTATCATTGGATGCAAGAGTGTGGGTAAAGTTCGCAGAGAGTTATTAGTGGCCCTGTTAGTTATGAAGAGCAATCAAAGGAATATTGGCAACCTTCAGTCTCGAAAGACTATGGTATCGCGCTCTGAAAGGTGGTTCTGGCACAGCGTCTAGTGTGGCTGAAAAGGCCAATCCGGGAGTGACAATCCCTTCCACACCGGGAGCAAGTGCAGTCTGTCCCTGGTCTGTCTCCCTGGCTATGGACCTTCCTTCTTTGCCTCTTTGCCTCAGACTGCTGGCAAAGTGTCTCTTCAAACTGGGAAAGGCCATGCTGCACAGCCTGCCTCCAAGCGGACCGCTCAGAGGCCAGTGTTTCCCACTTATTGAGGTCCATCCCTAAGGCCTTCAGATCCCTCTTGCAGATGTCCTTGTATCGCAGCTGTGGTCTACCTGTAGGGCACTTTCCTTGTACGAGTTCTCCATAGAGGAGATCCTTTGGGATCCGGCCATCATCCATTCTCACGACATGACCGAGCCAACACAGGCGTCTCTGTTTCAGCAGTGCATACATGCTAGGGATTCCAGCACGTTCCAGGACTGTGTTGTTTGGAACTTTGTCCTGCCAGGTGATGCCGAGAATGCGCCAGAGGCAGCGCATGTGGAAAGCGTTCAGTTTCCTCTCCTGTTGTGAGCGGAGTCAATGCTATGTATGTCTACTCAGAAACAGGTTCCCTTGTACCCCTTGTAACTTGCTCCCAAGATAGGATGGATTGGATTGTAGCCCTAGTTGAGTAAAACAGGTTGTGTTTCTGCTCAAGGAGTGTCCATGAAGCCAGGTTGCACCAGGCTATCCACAGAGATGACTTGGCAGAGCACGGATTAAGAGAAGCATCCAAATCTGTAACACAAAAGGATGCTGCAGGGTACACAACAGAACTGCACTGGCAAAGCTGTGTGGATTTTATGGAAAGCCAGTCTCTCCTATAATGGGAATCTGCAAGCATAATAATCAATCATTCTCCCTATCAGTCTCTTTGTAACAGTCTTGATCTAAACGTGTTAGCCCCTTTGGGAAAATACAGTTCCCTGGCAGATAATGATTGAACAAGATGGGCTGTTGCAACAAGGAGGCACATGCATTCTTTTACAAGTTCCTGATTGCAAAATATCGCAATCCCAGATCAGATCAGACAGATCAGGAGAGAGATCTTGAGGTGGTGGTGGACAGGTTGATGAAAGTGCCGACCCAATGTGCGGCAGCAGTGAAGAAGGCCAATTCTATGCTTGGGATCATTAGGAAGGGTATTGAGAACAAAACGGCTAGTATTATAATGCCGTTGTACAAATCGATGGTAAGGCCACACCTGGAGTATTGTGTCCAGTTCTGGTCACCGCATCTCAAAAAAGACATAGTGGAAATGGAAAAGGTGCAAAAGAGAGCGACTAAGATGATTATGGGGCTGGGGCACCTTCCTTATGAGGAAAGGCTACGGCGTTTGGGCCTCTTCAGCCTACAAAAGAGACGCCTGAGGGGGGACATGATTGAGACATACAAAATTATGCAGGGGATGGACAGAGTGGATAGGGAGATGCTCTTTACACTCTCACATAATACCAGAACCAGGGGACATCCACTAAAATTGAGTGTTGGGCGGGTTAGGACAGACAAAAGAAAATATTTCTTTACTCAGCGTGTGGTCGGTCTGTGGAACTCCTTGCCACAGGATGTGGTGCTGGCGTCTAGCCTAGACGCCTTTAAAAGGGGATTGGACAAGTTTCTGGAGGAAAAATCCATTATGGGGTACAAGCCATGATGTGTATGCGCAACCTCCTGATTTTAGAAATGGGTTATGTCAGAATGCCAGATGCAGGGGAGGGCACCAGGATGAGGTCTCTTGTTATCTGGTGTGCTCCCTGGGGCATTTGGTGGGCCGCTGTGAGATACAGGAAGCTGGACTAGATGGGCCTATGGCCTGTTCTTATGTTCTTATGCAAGTTCCTGAAACCCAGATCAGGTACCACACTTCATTTTGTCAGAGCAGGAGTATCAGGGCCAATCTTCTAACAGGCCCTGGTGAGAATGGTGGTCATGATGGCAGAGGAATAGCACATGGAGGAATGGTGGAATGCACCCAGTAGTAGCTTCAGCCTTTAGTCTGAAAGGAGTGGGAGCGATTTAGATTTGAGGAGTGCAGGGGGCAAAAGCATTCTGCACATGCTTAAAGGCCCAGCTTCACAATGATTTCAGAGCTGTTTGGATACTGCCAGCGGATTACAAAAGCACCTACCGGGCAGGAAAAGGCAATCTGGTAGCCACCTGCCCCCACGCTCCCCTCAAGCTTCTCTTGAAACACAGCCTCTGTCCTCCATTCCACTCCTATTTCAAATGAACGGATTCCCAGTATGCACCACTCCTCCTGTTCATTCAAAACAGGAGATGTGCAGAGGTTGAAGATCCTTTCATGGGTGGTCAGGCTACATAACGAAGTTTACACTAAGCATAATCTGTAGTTATTGATGGAGCAAACGCACTTGGGGTTGGCAAGGGCATTGTATACAAAATCCAAGGATTTATCCTCCTAAATCCCTACATGTGATGCCAAGTCGCAGGCATGGATCCCACTGCATCCCGCGGGGGATTTTTGGTTGCTGGAGATCTCCTTGCGGTGAGTGGACATTTGTACCCTTGCCCCAGGGTAGGTTTCAGCAGCTGCAAGAGGTCAACTTGGACCTGTGCCATGCAGGCAGATCAGGCCTAGTAAGAGGGTCAGGACTCAGTGTGTGCCACCAAACCCGCCCCGTCCTGGGCCTGACCCACCCACCCCTTCTTCTGTTCTGCCTCCCCTTCCCTGTTCAAGCCACTCCCAACCCTCCTCTCTCCCCCACACAGGCTTACCTTCACAGGTGTGTCTGTACTGATCCACAGTTGCATGCAGGAAGGCTCCAGCCTTCCTGCTAGCATGCCAGGCTCTTGTGCTGCTATAAATTGCTTTACGGTGCTTTTGCAGCAGCAAGTGCCTGTGGAACTCATGCTTTGCTGGCTCTTCCTTTAATTAGGATTAAGCCATAAATAAAACAAAGTGCGGAACAGCACTACCTCTCTGGACTTTTGAAAACATGTTTCTTTTTCTTATGATTGAAACACTGAATTAATCTTGATTCGGGAAAGTCACTGGAGGCCAGTTAAGATTCATCTGGCCCATGAAACCCCAGTTGACCATCCATGCTCTCGAGGACTTGGAGTTTCTCTTAAGTGTCGGACTCCTAAGCCATTGGTTTCCCCTTCTCTAGTGCTTCTGAAAGCATTTTCTGTCTCCCGCCTTTTGGTCCAGGCTGCACTGTCACAGCAGCAAAATGTAAATGCAGCAGCAGGCTTGTTGGGTAATGACCAGGTTCCTGTGCCAATTACTCTGGAGTGTGATGGTGATGACACCATTAGCTGTGCTCTGCTCTGTTGATATGAAGCTATCGTCATGAAACCGTCACTCGTCACTGAGATAACAGCTTCGATTGTATTGTGCTGTGACGTGCAGGTGCTTTTGGACAGGCAACAAGACCATTAGCCCTGTTGTGGCATCAGTGCTGTCCATGGAAAACTACAGTATCAGAGTCTGACATCAATAGCTTGCTGTCAGGGTGGCAGCTGCAATGCTGGGCAGCACAATAGCTTCGTGGATTCCAATTGTTAAAGCCCATTTTCTCTCTGCTTTCTGCTCTCTCCCCAAGCCCTGCCTGCTTTACTCTGTCTCTTATGATACCTGCTACTCTAGTTGAATCTCTCAGCAGCAGTCAAGAGGAAAGGGATCTGAAAGGTGGACCAGACACATCCAGATGCAGCTCCCTCCATCATGGATTCTCTAGTAGCCCTTCATCCAGGCAGAATACTACCATTACTCTGTTGGGTGGTGGGGTGCCATTCATTCCTTCTTCCCTTCCTTCTGTCCTTCCTTTGTTTCATTTTTTAAAAAGGGGACATGGGTTCTTCTGTGCTCAAGAGAGTGAAAGCATCCAAAGAAGGAAAAGCACAACAGCAACAACCAACTAATTATTAAATGGGGGGAGACTGCGGTGCAGTGAGAGACCTTTTGCAGCATAATGAGAGAGCAGACAGCATGTATGGAGGGGAACAGAACATTGTCATTAGGTGAATAGTTTGGAGCAAAGCTGCATGTTCTTAGCAGCAAAAGATGGCATTTTGACATGAGTTCTGGGTACCAGACTGGCATGGCGAGGCAGTTGCACTGTGTATCGGAACTCTAAGCCTCTAATACAGGTAATACTCTAATACAGGTAATACTCTAATACAGGTAGCTATTCAAATGAGGCCCTGTCACATGCTGGAAAGAACCTGTCAAAGAGTTCCACCCAGAGATGTGGGAATGGGATGTTCTTCCCAGAGTGGATGTCACCTGGCTTCCGCACAGTAGCCAATGACAAAGGCCTGAGATCAATTCACTATACAACAAAGAACTGAATGTTTGTGAGAGTCAGAAGCATGTATGTCCTCTCTAAGGATTTAATTTAACAAATTCCATACCATTGTGTGCCTCTGGATTGCTCTTCCTGTGTTCCACTCCTCCTAAATTACACTCAACAGGGAGAATGTCTAAAATTAATGTTGGAGTATACACAGTCTGCTGCACATTTCAGTTCCTTCACATCTTTCCCCCTTTCTGTATTAGTAATACTGTGTGCATTGCTAAAACACTGCAATCAGGATGTGACTGTGTTGTTGTTGTTTTTAATTGTTGCAGGAATCTTTTTGTGTGGTGTTTTACTGATCTCCACATGCACCCCTGCACATTATGAAATTTTACTTTTAATTACATTTATATCCTGCCTGTCTTGCATGGCAAAACTCAAGACTGCATGACATAGTTGAGGCTTCCAGGGGGTCTCCCATCCAGTAAGTGGACCAAATGCAGAGGAACTTACCTCATTACAGACAAATGAAAGGAAAGCTATGTCAGCCTGTATGCGTTACTCTGCATGAAATTCACAAATGTATAATATGATAATTGGATAATTCTTACAGCAGGTTTTATTGGAAAGATCACCAGGTAATTCAGAATTCAGAAAATGTAGATTTTGAAAGCAGTACTGGCTTTTCTGTCTATTACACCCCTCCAAATCACGTTCAAATGGCTTACCGTAGAAGTAGGCAACCCCACCAAAGAACATAAAATGTGCCACATTCTCTTGGGGGAACACACTAAACACTAAACACAAGAACTGTGAGCTTGCGCAGCTAATGCAACTCTGAAATTGTATGAGTTTTCTCCCATCATGATCCTACTACATGTTATACTAAACATGTAGTAGGATCATGATGGGAGAGAACTCATACAATTTCAGAGTTGCATTAGCTGCGCAAGCTCACAGTTCTACAACCTTCACCATGCTTACCTGTCAATGTCAACCCTTGCAAAATGTACACAATTTTTCAGGAAAACTCAGCTGCCTCTTTTAATATGCAGCATCCTTCTGGCCATGCTGGCGGCAGTCATACAAATGTATTGACTAACCCTCGGAAACCTGCAAGCTTCTGCCTGATGCTGAATCCTTGGGACGTGCCGGGGAATACATCTTAATTAACAACAGAATCAAGAGATCATTCTGTGAGCCAGCAGAGATGAAGTGTTAAATAAAGGACAGGCTTGCTCTCTCACAGCTAAATGGAAAACAAAAGACAGCAAGGTTTTCAGGCACTGAAGAAATTTTGCAAGACTGGTTAGAAATTCAAAGAGTACCAACCAATCCGTGTAAGTCACATTTGCCCTGGCCTGAGCCATGCTGACTGCCCAACTCTACCATGAAGAAAACATGCTCAGCGCAGGCACCATTCATTCACTGAACAAAGATCTTTCAGTGCTAAAAAGTCAGTACAAGAAGGTGGGAGCATCACTGATAGGTGGCAGAGTTGTTCCTGGTTCTGGGCAAAACTATCAATAATAAGAAAAAAGCATAAACACGGCTAAAACCAAATATTTTGCCTCTGAGGGTCCATCTCAGAATTCCAACACACTTCTACAAGTGAGGACATCACATTTGCAATTGCCCATTACAGAAAATCCCCATTTGCAGAAAATCCCACATTTGCAATTGCCCATTACAGAAAATCCCCATTCTCCTGAGGGCTGGGGATAAGAATAGGCCCTCGGTTTGGCTGTACTAGTCATAAGAGGCGACTGAACAGCCACCGGGTAGATGGGACTCGTCAGCCTGGGAAGGCAGCTCATCTGAGAGAAGGAAAACTCTGATCCAAAACCTCCACTGCCTTGTGGCTACATCCAGTTATGGAAAAGGCTTCAGGAGTCAACCTCGAGGCAAAATCTGGAGCCGGAGTCCCTGAGGCATTCCATGGCTGAACACAGTCACCTTCTGGCAACTCCTGCGACGTCGCTGGAACCAACCGTATTGGCCTCTACCTTTCCATTGGACCATTTCAGCGACGTGGAGGGGGGGGATTTGCTGCATGGGTAACAGTCTATCCTCCATATCTACTTGACCCAGGCTTCGCGCACTGGAGAGGACGCTCTGTTCCAGAACACTATTCAGAGTGCGATACCATAGTCTTCCGAGACTGAAGGATGCCAACAAGAAGATTACAGAAATCTTTTAAGCAATAGCAACATTGTTTATTTTTCCAGGAAGCCCCTCCCATACTTCTCACTAGGTACTAGAGTCATGAACGGAGATTTCTCATTTCACACTGATTCTTGTTTATGGCCTGTTCCCCATACATGATGCAAAATTAACACTGGCCATCATAACCACTAGCTTTTCCCACATGCTGCATGAGAAATATAAAGACCAAGCAGAATACTACTGAGGGCATAATGAGATAGTTTCTTGTTATCCATCTGTACTGTGATTTATTGCACAAGCCAACCAACCAATCGTTATTAAACCCTGGTATAATATTTGCTGGTTTTCTACATTGCTCCCATACTCAAAGGATGAATGGAATGGCCACTGATACATTCTTTGCTTGGAAGGAGACCATGTGGCATGCAATAGTATTTACTATTTCAGCATATTTGATCGCTGGGGTGCAATGGTGGCTGAACTCTGTTACAGACAGTATAGTGTAGTACATCTAGAAATGATTGCTTCATTGAGAAATGATTGAAGCAGAGAAGCTCAAAATGACCACCTCACTACTGCTGCATTGTGGATATCTAGCCTGACCTCAGGAAGGCATTCCTGGGGCCAGCTGATTGATTAGTGGCTCCCAGTCCTTGCTTCGAAATCCAGGGCCAGCTGGCATCTGAAAGCCACCTTAATCTGGCTGTATCTGAAGGTACTGGACAAGCTTGTTTGGAAGAGACACTGAGGTTAGGAAATCCATCACATTTTATCGCTCCTGCTGAATTATGACATGCCATCCTTCATCTCTTTGAAATGCAGAATGTCTATGTGTTGGCTCGCATTAATCTGTCAGTTTTAGTTTTCATTCAACCCCAAGACAACCAGATATAGTCTTGTTTTAAAATGACATACATATATACGTTTCTAAAGAAGATATGGGCATCAGAGAGAGAGAGAGAGAGAGAGAGAGAGAGAGAGAGAGAGACTTTCAAATACCATCAGAGATCAACTGTTGAGTATAAAATATTGAAAAGAAAAACAGCCTAGCCCTCTTGGATCAAACTATGGATGTGTCTAGTCCCGCATCCTACTTTAGCCAATCAGATGCTTTCAGGAAGCCCACAAGCTTGTTATGAAGGCAATAACTTCCTGGTAACTGGTTGTTAGTGGTAGACTACCACTGAACATGGAGGCTCTATATAGCCATCAAGGCTAATGACCCTTAGGTCATTACCCCACCTAAGGTCTTATCCCCCACAAATTTATCCCATCCCCTTTTAAAGCATCCTAAGCTAGTCATCACTGCATTCTTTGGCAGTAGATTCCATAAATCAGTTCTGCATTGTGTGAAGAAGTATTTCATCTAGTTTGTCCTGAAAGCACATATCAGTTCGGTGGGTGCTGTGTCTGCATGCTTTTTCCTGCTCTCTTAGTCATGTCTAATACCCAGCGGGGCAACAGGTCATGCAACTCCTTTTATACTACAAAGTAGTGTGTTCAAGGCTGCCTGGCTCCAGCTTATCTACCAGGGCATAGTCCGGGAGGTGCATGATACAACCACCTTCTGAATTTAAGCAGTATTGATTTGACCAGTACCTGGAGGGGAATCTGGTGAACCAATGCAGACTACCTTGAGTTTCATGTAGGAAGAAAGGAAGGGTATAAATGTATAATGTAACTGAGGTTTCCTTGTTTCAGTCAGACATACAGCTCCTTCTTTGTTCTCTCATCCTTTCTCTAAGAAAGGAAATAACACTCTTAAGGTTTGGACTACCATTTTTGCCCAGCATTGCATATACATAACAGGAATAAAATGTGTTCATTTGTGGGCTGGGCAGAATTGGGTTAAGGCAGGAATCTTAATTTCCCTCCTCCAACTTTCATCCAGGCGTAGGGAGTTTGGCTCACTGGAGACTTCATCCAGGACCCTCATCCTATTTCTTCCGTCCCAGCAGACAGTACAATCCTCTTTGCCGTAATAGCTCTCTCTCTCTCTCTCTCTCTCTCTCTCTCTCTCTCTCTCTCTCTCTCTCTCTCCATCTCCTTCCCTTGAGGCCATGCCTCCCCTAGCTCTCTCTGATCTTCCTCCAGCCCACATAGCCCCCTGTCTGCTCCTATCTCTGTAGTGCATTGTTGGAACAGAGCTGGGTGGACTCTGCAATGAGAAACAGACTAGCTTTCAAGCATAAGTTCAGCCTTGTTACACAGACATAAAATATCCTTGCGGATATTTCAAAATCCAGCAATTACCTGGAGTCTGTCCAATGGCAAAGTCTGCAATGGAGATTTCAGAGAATTTCTGGAAGCAAATTCATTTCAGCTCTACAAGAACTCTTGCCTTATCCTGTTACTATATAAAAACCTGTCTCTAGTTCCATTCCAGCCCCTTCTTTGTAAGTGGGGTTCATTTTTTATGATCAAATGGCCAGTATATCTTACCTGTGACCAGCTGCACTTCAGTGATTCCTGTCAGTCAGTATGGGAGCATTTGAGATGCAAGCATGCAAATTATTTGCAGTATTGTTATTATGTTTTATTAAACATTATTGACCTCACAGCATGGTGTGGAGATCTGGGAAGCTACGATGTTTGATCATCTGAAATCACATTCCTTGCCACGTTTCCATGCTGCTCTGGCTTCCTCAGGTTTCCACTGCATTAGTTTTGCATATGGAATGAGAATGGAATGGGGTGAGCAGCAGTTTTAAAAGTAAGCCAGAATTAGCACAAGGGGTTATAAAGAGCAGGCAGATCCATTACTTATGTCCAAAGCCACAGGGCTGCAGAGAGGCATTTGCTTTTTGCATGAAGGTTGAAAGTTCTATGATAGAGGCATTGTTGCCTTTCCTGCCTTTCCCCTGGGGGCTGGGGATAAGAATAGGCCCTCGGTTTGGCTGTACTTGTCATAAGAGGCGACTAAACAGCCACTGGGTAGATGGGACTCATTAGCCTGGGAAGGCAGCTCATCTGAGAGAAGGAAAACTCTGATCCCAAACCTCCACTGCCTTGTGGCTACATCCAGTTATGGAAAAGGCTTCAGGAGTCAACCTGGAGGCAAAATCCGGAGCCGGAGTCCCTGAGGCAGTTCATGGCTGAACACAGTCACGTTCTGGCAACTCCTGCGACGTCGCTGGAACCAACCATATTGGCTTCTGCCTTTCCATTGGACCATTCCAGCAACATGGAGAGGGGGGATTTGCTGCATGGGTAACAGTCTGTCCTCCATATCTACTTTACCCAGGCTTCGTGCTCTGGAGAGGACACTGTTCCAGAACACTATACAGAGCGCGATACCATAGTCTTCCGACACTGAAGGATGCCAACAAGATGCCTTTCCTGCTCAGTTTAATCCCACAAGCCCCTCTGTTCCCAGGCTGTGCAAGCAAAGCCTTGCTGCCACCTGAAAAGGGACCAAGAAGATATGGCAGAGAGAGAGGGCTGCTACCATAAAGCAGCCTCTCATGTAAACAAGATGTACCTTTGATGCGTTCACCTCTGGGGCACCAAGGCATGAAGCAGGTGATGTATATCAAGCTGAACAGGTGATTTGTAGGTGCTAAGTGTTCATAAAGACAAGATTAAAGAGCTTTCCAGCCATGGGCTGTAAATCATTCCCCACCCGCAGAGCTAAACACTGGCTCAGGAAGGCACCTCCATTTCAACCCTGATGAAATGAAACCTGCTTCACTGTGTGATGGAAGACTGGAGTTAGACAACAGCTCCAGAGTGAAGTGGCAGCCAATGTACTACCACTAGCATAGTGGGCAGTAGTGGCCTACTGGCTCCCAGGGGAATATTTGCCAAAGCTTGTAATTAAAATCTGAATGATGTAACTGCATTTCAGGAGATGATGGCCATGTCTCTCCGTCATTAGCTGATAACTCCTGTTTATCCTGAAAAAGGATAAACTAAGTTCCTCATCAAGTGTGCAGCTCACTAACCTCACAGGGTTGTTGTGAGAACAAAAAAGGAAGGGAGGAACCATATACACCACCCTGAGCTCCTTGGAGGAAAGGGGTGTAGAAATCCTAACCATCACCACCACCACCATCATTATTAGTAAAGGTGCCCTCCCCACCGCCCCACCCTGTCAGTCATGGACAAAGATATGCAAACCTGCAGGAGCTCCCATTATAATTTGAATAGGACAAAGGAGATGACACAGCAGATTCAGTTTTCTACCACAGAGTTGCAGGGATGGAAGCATTACTTCCCAAACATCTGCAACTGTTAAAAGCACAGGAGCACCACTCAGAGGGCTTGCAGTCTTAAAGCAATGGTATGGCTGGAATACTGTAATTTACATTTAACTCTTAAAGCCTCTCTTACAACCTTTTGAGGATAGGCAAAGAGGGAAAGCAGGAGGGTCCCCAAGTTATAAGGAGGGCCTTGCAATCTGGGTCATTGGCACAGCTAGCTGGACAATTTTAAGCGCAAGTGGAATGCACTCATCTCCCATGCGTCTACGCATCATCTTTGCGTCTACGAGCAAAGGTGGGAGAACTGGATGTCTGGTGATAAGGGAAAACATTGACATAGTGGGCATAACGGAAACCTGGTGGAATGCGGAGAATCAGTGGGATACCGCAATCCCGGGCTATAAACTCTACAGGAGGGACAGGCAGGGGCGTGTTGGAGGTGGGGTGGCCCTTTATGTTAAGGAAGGGATAGAATCCAGCAAAGTAGAGACTGAAGGTGGGTCCGACTCCACCGTAGAATCTCTGTGGGTTAAATTACCAGGCTTGTGCAGCGATGTAATACTGGGGGCGTGCTATCGTCCTCCAGACCAGAAATCGGATGGGGACCTTGAAATGAGGAAACAGATCAGGGAGGTGACAAGGAGGGACAGGGTTGTAATCATGGGGGACTTCAATTATCCTCATATTGACTGGGTCAATTTGTGTTCTGGTCACGATAAGGAAACCGGATTTCTTGACGTGCTAAATGACTGTGGCTTAGATCAGCTAGTCACGGAGCCCACCAGAGGACAGGTGACTCTGGATTTAATTTTGTGCGGTACGCAGGACCTGGTTAGAGATGTAAACGTTACTGAGCCATTGGGGAACAGTGATCATGCTGCGATCCGTTTTGACGTGCACGTTGGGGGAAGAATACCAGGCAAATCTCTAACAAAAACCCTTGGCTTCCGACGGGCAGACTTCCCCCAAATGAGGAGGCTGGTTAGAAGGAGGTTGAAAGGGAGGGTAAAAAGAGTCCAATCTCTCCAGAGTGCATGGAGGCTGCTTAAAACAACAGTAATAGAGGCCCAGCAGAGGTGTATACCGCAAAGAAAGAAGGGTTCCACTAAATCCAGGAGAGTGCCTGCATGGCTAACCAGCCAAGTTAGAGAGGCTGTGAAGGGCAAGGAAGCTTCCTTCCATAAATGGAAGTCTTGCCCTAATGAGGAGAATAAAAAGGAACATAAACTGTGGCAAAAGAAATGTAAGAAGGTGATATGGGAGGCCAAGCGAGACTATGAGGAACGCATGGCCAGCAACATTAAGGGGAATAATAAAAGCTTCTTCAAATATGTTAGAAGCAGGAAACCCGCCAGAGAAGCGGTTGGCCCTCTGGATGGTGAGGGAGGGAAAGGGGAGATAAAAGGAGACTTAGAGATGGCAGAGAAATTAAATGAGTTCTTTGCATCTGTCTTCACGGCAGAAGACCTCGGGCAGATACCGCTGCCCGAACGGCCCCTCCTGACTCAGGAGTTAAGTCAGATAGAGGTTAAAAGAGAAGATGTTTCAGACCTCATTGATAAATTAAAGATCAATAAGTCACCGGGCCCTGATGGCATCCACCCAAGAGTTATTAAGGAATTGAAGAATGAAGTTGCAGATCTCTTGACTAAGGTATGCAACTTCTCCCTCAAAATGGCCACGGTACCAGAAGATTGGAGGATAGCAAATGTCACGCCTATTTTTTAAAAGGGAAGGAGGGGGGACCCGGGAAACTATAGGCCGGTCAGCCTAACATCCATACCGGGTAAGATGGTGGAATGCCTCATCAAAGATAGGATCTCAAAACACATAGACGAACAGAACTTGCTGAGGGAGAGTCAGCATGGCTTCTGTAAGGGTAAGTCTTGCCTCACGAACCTTATAGAATTCTTTGAAAAGGTCAATAGGCATGTGGATTTGGGAGAACCCGTGGACATTATATATCTGGACTTTCAGAAGGCGTTTGACACGGTCCTTCACCAAAGGCTACTGAAAAAAACTCCACAGTCAGGGAATTAGAGGACAGGTCCTCTCATGGATTGAGAACTGGTTGGAGGCCAGGAAGCAGAGAGTGGGTGTCAATGGGCAATTTTCACAATGGAGAGAGGTGAAAAGCGGTGTGCCCCAAGGATCTGTCCTGGGACCGGTGCTTTTCAACCTCTTCATAAATGACCTGGAGACAGGGTTGAGCAGTGAAGTGGCTAAGTTTGCAGACGACACCAAACGTTTCCGAGTGGTGAAGACCAGGAGTGATTGTGAGGAGCTCCAGAAGGATCTCTCCAGACTGGCAGAATGGGCAGCAAAATGGCAGATGCGCTTCAATGTCAGTAAGTGTAAAGTCATGCACATTGGGGCAAAAAATCAAAACTTTAGATATAGGCTGATGGGTTCTGAGCTGTCTGTGACAGATCAAGAGAGAGATCTTGGGGTGGTGGTGGACAGGTCGATGAAAGTGTCGACCCAATGTGCGACGGCAGTGAAGAAGGCCAATTCTATGCTTGGGATCATTAGGAAGGGTATTGAGAACAAAACGGCTAGTATTATAATGCCGTTGTACAAATCGATGGTAAGGCCACACCTGGAGTATTGTGTCCAGTTCTGGTCGCCGCATCTCAAAAAAGACATAGTGGAAATGGAAAAGGTGCAAAAGAGAGCGACTAAGATGATTACGGGGCTGGGGCACCTTCCTTATGAGGAAAGGCTACGGCGTTTGGGCCTCTTCAGCCTACAAAAGAGACGCCTGAGGGGGGACATGATTGAGACATACAAAATTATGCAGGGGATGGACAGAGTGGATAGGGAGATGCTCTTTACACTCTCACATAATACCAGAACCAGGGGACATCCACTAAAATTGAGCGTTGGGCGGGTTAGGTCAGACAAAAGAAAATATTTCTTTACTCAGCGCGTGGTCGGTCTATGGAACTCCTTGCCACAGGATGTGGTGCTGGCGTCTAGCCTAGACGCCTTTAAAAGGGGATTGGACGAGTTTCTGGAGGAAAAATCCATTATGGGGTACAAGCCATGATGTGTATGCGCAACCTCCTGATTTTAGGAATGGGTTATGTCAGAATGCCAGATGCAAGGAAGGGCACCAGGATGAGGTCTCTTGTTATCTGGTGTTCTCCCTGGGGCATTTGGTGGGCCGCTGTGAGATACAGGAAGCTGGACTAGATGGCCTATGGCCTGATCCAGTGAGGCTGTTCTTATGTTCTTATGTTCATGCACATGTCAGCCACTTAGGGCCCAATCCGATCCAATTTTCCAGTGCTGGTGCTACTGTGCTAATGGGATTTGCACTGCTTCCTGTGATGGGAAGGCAGTCACAGAGGCCTCCTCAAGGTATGGGAACATTTGTTCCCTTACCTTGGGGCTGCATTGAGACTGCACCAGTGCTGGAAAGTTGGATAGGATCAGGCCCTTAGTCTGTCTTGGAAATAAGAGAGGGCTTGTGATTTGGACAAACGTCATGGGGTTTGGGGGAATATTGTATACCAGCTAGCAAATGCCATGTGATTGTGACTGTAAATGTGTGAAATACATGCAGATGTGTTTAGACGTAAAAAGTCAAATGAGTTCGCAGTGGGATCTGTCTTCCTAAGTAGAAGGAACTAGTGAAATCAAAGAATTTCATCATCTCTCTCTTTTTGGTCTACTCCATGCTGTTAACACGTAAGATTATTAGAAGAAAAAGAACGTTAAAGACCCTTTTGTGTATGGCTCAATGTTGATGTATGTTTGCTTAATTCATTGTTTACATCACCCAGGTTCTTATGATGTGAATTATTATTATTATTATTATTATTATTATTATTATTATTATTATTATTATTATGTGAAGAGGCTTGTGAATTTGCCTCTTCAACACTTCTAGATTTTTCTGTCGCAAACAAGGTCATTATCATTGCAAGGAAATGAGCTTGAGATTTTTAGACTTCTTTGCTTTTGCAATTTTTTTTTTTTTAAGTACCCTCAATTCCAATTTCTGGCTTGGAGATGAAAACCTCTTCTAAATTCATTTATTTCTTTAAAGTATTTTCCTCTGTGTTTGCACTTTCTGTTCTGGGACCAGAAGCAGAGGTGATCAATATCTGAGGTCATGCAAAACAGAACCTCCAAACCATTGAAGTCAGTCCAAAATGCTTTTCATTTCACAGTCTAAATTCTGGTGATGCAGTTTACTGGCAGGAAGGTTCATTGGAACATTGGATTGTAAGAAAATATTGCAGAATAATCATTTTTAAACTCAGGGATGTGAGTGAGTCTGTGCTGGGCAGCCTTGTTATATAGTCATCCAAAAGGATAACAGAAACAAAACATACTGGCCCTGAAGCACATTTCTAGTGCATACACATTTCAGTTGTATGGATTCAAGGATTCATGTCTAGAAGCTAATTGGCATTCAACCATTATTTACTTTTAGGGTGCAGTCCTAATCCCTTCTGTCAGTGCTTTCTGGCATTGGCACAGTAGTGCCAATGGAACATGTACTGCATCCTGCAGTTGGGTATAACTCAGGGAGGCCTCCTCAAAATAAGGGACTGTTTGTTCCCTTACCTTGGAGCTGCATTGCCCTTATGTCAATGCTGGAAGGCACTGACATGAGGGGTTAGGATTGCACCCTTAGATTCTTTGGGCACTGCAGGCTCATCAAAGTGATTCAGTTGTGTTTTCCCCCCCCTCCTAATGTACTGAGTGAGAGGGACTCTGAGGTGGTTCACATTTCAAACTCTAAAACTCTAACCAGATCTGAACTGAGTGGTTTTCTGCTCTCGATGCATACATACCCATTAAAAGAATAAATACCCATTAAAAGAAATGGGATTGATACCCTGAAGGTTCTGCTAAATTTGCACATCAAACTACTAAAGTTTGATGTGAATGAATCCCACTTACATGGCAGCAAATTAAGTGCACTATGATATTAGGTCCACATCCATCATCAAGCCTATTTGTGCAGTGCATAGGATCAGATTGTTAATGTGCAACACAGTGAATTCACCTAAAGATACAGTTATGGTAAAAGTATATCTTCAGATACACTTATGCAAATTTCTGGGTTCTCCATGCAGAAGGCACTATACATGAACAGCTCACCACAAGGGGGCAGCTGTCATAAGAGAAAATGCAAAGCAACTGCTATGTGCTTTGGGTTCTTTTTCATCCCCCCTTTCCCCCAAGTTATTTAGACAACTTGAAAGTAATGGTCAAATTATACAACTTTATGTTGGCCACCAGAAAACCACCTGGCATTGCTGTGCTCATTGGCTCCTGTACATGCCTGATCTCATCTGATCTCAGAAGCTAAGCAGGGTCAGACCTGGTTAGTACTTGGATGGGAGACCGCCTGGGAATACCGGATGCTGCAGGCTTATACCATAGTCTTTTGAGACTGAAGGTTGCCAACCATGGCTCCCTGTCAATTGCATGCTAGCCATATGTAAATACCACATTACATGTGTACAGGACTTTAAGATGACTCTGCAAAGATATGTATAAATTTGTATATACAGATGACACAAGTATGTTGATGGTAGCTTGCTAAAAGCAGATTATTCTGGTATACGAAGAGCAAGAAAAGTCATTATAAGCAACAGATCACATTTTAAGAAGATCATGAGAATTGTACCTAAATACCACACTGATTCCAATGTCTTCTGTTTATTTATTTATTTATAGGAAATAACTGGTGGTCTTTTAAAGCAGGCACTTTGTTAGAAGGGAAAGAATCAGCAACTTCATATGTTGCATCTGTTGTTGGCTTGCACCATTTCAAATGTGGGATGACACCCTCTTGCAAAAATTCTTCCTACACCTTCAAATGTATCAAGAAATGGAGAAGGCTAAGCTAGAGCTTCTTCCCTGACATGCTCATGCTTCAATAAGTGGTAGCACTGGAACAGTCAGTCTTCCCTGCAATCTGAAGTGGTATAAACCAACAACGGCCTTATGAAAGGCTTATGCAGGTTATGTCACTTGGAACGTAAATCCCAAAACTAGAAAACAAAGCAGAGAGGGTTAAAGGTTTGGGTAAAATAAGCATTAGGTGACATGATTACATGTCAGGTTTTGCTCTGGTCACTGTTAGCATCTGATCAGAACTCAGTGGTAGCACTGAATCAGAATATGGAGAATCAGTTCAACATCACAGTGAAGGTACCTATCAGTGTCTAAAACCCAATACATTATATGCAAGAGAGGAGGCATGCATCTCAGCCATGAGGAAGCAAGGAACTAGGAAGGGCATCAAAGCATGGAAGGAATGGAAGACTGGACATATGCAAATAGTACCCTGGACAGCACCTTTTGAAAGGAGAGACTATGAGCAATTCACTTAGGTTAACCCAGTGGTTCTCAAACTTTGAGGGAGCATTACTCCTTCAGTAAGTACTTGCAGGGGAGGGCCTAGGGCACTTTGCACTGCAAAACAGAAGTGCTTTGCACCTGCTTTGATTGCAGGTTCCAAGCATTGGGGAGCACTGCAGAGGGCTGTGCAGCGCTCCCCACATCTCCTGCAGCCTGCGGCAACCCTACATTGAACAAAGTAAGTGCAAAGCACCCCCCTTGCCCCCCTTAGCGATGTGATCCTGGGGATCAATAGGGATCCTGGGAATCCTGGGCAGCGACACTGCCTCCCTCCCCTTCCCCTGCTCCTTAAAGGGGCGGGGGAAATGTTACACAAACTGGTGAGTCATGACCCACCAGTTTGAGAACCACTGGGTTAACCCATTTCTGCCCAGCCCACAGGTGTACGCATTTGATCTCTGTCACATATATGCAGTGTCGGGCAGAAATAAACTAGGTTGTGAAAGCCACAGACTTCTAGTAAGTCTGAGGCCATCTCAAGGGCAGTTCATTCAGAACTAAGGGAAAAAACTGAACTCGAAAAACATTTACTTCAAAATTACCTTCTTATTTAATAAAACGACACACACACACAAATCAATCAAAGCAATGACAATCAAACCTTTGGACCTTTGGACCTTCTAGTCAGCTTTTTGAGTGTCCAAATGTCTTCTGTTGTGCGTGAAGATTAGATCTGCCAAAAGGAACTTGTTGCTCTGGTGCCCGTTATTCACTATCAATTCTAAATGTCTCCAAGTGCCAAAGCAATTGTCCTTTTCTTCCCTTTGGAGAAAGAGAAGCCTACTGACCATCCAGTCCCTCTGTTTGCTTATATAACAACTGTGTGGGTTGATCCAGTGTATTATTCATAGGGCTTTACCCCTGTTTCCCCTTTCCTTGCCATTCTGCTTTTGTTTAGAATATGTGGTCCAAACAAGGAAACTGGTTTATCAAGTTTTTAATGTACTGTGCAACAGTACAGTGCAACAGCAGCAACCTCAACAATGCCACTGGTTTGGCTTGTCTACCAGCTTTCTGCAAACCATTTTCTAGGAGTAAACATTAGTAGTTATTTTTGTAGCATTAGAGAAAATGTGAGAGGAACTCTTCAGAGATGGCAACCAGTGTAAAGAAAACCTTCTCAAAAATGGTTCACCTGGTTCCCTTCCCTTGGGTGCAAATTTCTCCATACCAGTCCAATGCAAATTCCTCCATGGCAAAGCAATGGGCCAGCGCGGACTGCGCTGCATCCTGTGGGGGAATTCTGAAAGCTGGATGTCTTCATGACATTCATCCTCTTGCCCCAGCAGCCAGAATGGGGCAACTGTGCGGGCTAAATAGCAAGAACAAGTGCATGTTGCCCCATGTTGGCGAATTGGGTTCAGGAAGGGGAAGAGGATATGGCATGAGCTACACCGCTTCTGGTTCCAACCTGCCAATCCTTGTCCTTTTACACCCCTCCCTGCTCTCTCCCCACCAGTTGGTATGGAACATCATCTGGCATGTGCTGGGTCTTCTGCTGGCATGTGTGGGCCAGCACAGGCCTTTGCACTAGTGCCAGCAACTTTTATGCCATCGTAAAGTGGTTTATGGCACTTTTGTGATAGAAGCCCCAGTGCAGGACACACTGTCTTGGCTCAGAGTCTCCTTAGGATTGTGTCATAAGTCTCAGTAGCCAGATCAAGAATATTTTGTTCACCTGGTATTTTAGCTATTATATTTTACTTTCCAGAAGGGGTTTTTTTTTTTTAAGCTTGAGTTACTTTATTCTGTAGTTGTTTTTTTTTCTATTGTGGAGCTTTTGTGACACTTCTTTTTTTGTTACATTTTTGTTTGCTGTTTTGCCGTGAACTTTTGTTTTTCATCATTGTTAGTATATTCTTGCTAAATCATTCCGTTCTTTTGTTTCTTGTTACCTGCTTTGTGAGTTTGTTTTTCAAATTAAAAAGCAGGCTTAGAAAAAAAACTAAATAAATAAACTTCATGTTTCCAAAACTGTTATTTGTCAATGCACCATTTAAGCACAGTATTCTGTACATGGGTAGACATCACCTGCATATCTTGTGATATATAAACACAAAAAGCATTTGACTCAGCCCATAGTTGAGGAGCTAATACATTTCACCTACAGCAACATTTGGTGGCTTGGCAAAAAGAAAAAAAACTTGCATGGAATTTGGAGAGAAGCAAAATAGTATTTTCATCAGATTAGCAAAATATCCTGGGGAGGAGTGCATGTTTTCCACAACAGCCACAGAGTTTGCCTGGAGCTACTTGTTCCTTCAACCCTGGAAGCAACATATGAACATGCCTAAATTAGAACAGAGTAAATTATCTGGAGTTATTCAGATCCTTGTCAAGATTCTCTATGGGTGTGAAAATCACCCTGTATAGCTGTCAATAGAAATGAATGTGCTGCGCGAATTTGAAAAGTTCTGTTTGTTTCAGCTCTCACACTATATTTAGACAAAATGTTTTACCTGGATTGGCAATTAAGACGATAACACATTTGTAAATTCTAAGCACTCCATAAATGTTTTGATTCAAAACTCAAATGTTTATTGCTTATCCAGGAAAGAATTCGAGTTTTCTGTCTCAGAACAAACATCTGTGGAGTCTCTCATTTCTCATATACAACATATAGACTGACTGGAATCAATTGGCAATCATTGCACTTCTAAAAAAAGAACTTCATTCCAGGCAGAACCACAGATGTCAAATAGACAGTGGATCATGGCGGATGTCAGCTGCTCAGATCCAAGGGATGGCAACTATATGGAGCAGGAAGTTCAGAGAGGGAGGGCAGAGAAATAGCCGCCTGGCATTCTTCCACCTAAAATGCCCAAAGTAAAACAATGGAACGAATCTAGGAGCTCACAGCAGGCCACAGTGTGGGAGTGGCTCTCCAGAATCACCTGATTTCCTCTGTATCCTAGAAATCAGGACCAAGAGGATTTCAGACAGTGGTGCTAGTTACAGATTCATGCCTTGACCTGTATGGACCCATTATCTACTATCTGGGACCAGAATATGGTAAGAACCAGCTCCTCCTATATGAGCCTGCCCAGGCATTGTGATAATTATTAATTATTAACAGTTTTTATATACCGCTTTTCAACTAAAAGTTCACAAGGGACAGCACCAGGCTGTGGTGAGCCCTGGGGCATCATCCAGAAAAGCCTTCTTCCCATGTGCATGAAGTGCATGTGCACCTGGATACTCCCAGACTTTCCCTTTCACCCAATTGGCTAGTAAGTAAGAAAGGAAGAAGAAATCATGTCCTCCTCCTTTTTTATTTTTATTTTTTGCTCTGGACAATGGTGTGGAAAGACACTTTTCTCAGCTGGCATCTCCACTTTACCAGCTCTCATTGACAAGTGAGAATTAACACAATGGCTTTCTCCTTGCTCTCTTTCTTATAGATTAATGGAGTGGGGCTTTCTAGTGGTGTTATGGGTCCCTGACCAGTGCTTCTAACCACAAGTGACAGCTCTGTGCCTGATCAACAGCCGAAGCTCTGTTATCTGCCATGATGCTATCTGAAACACACTTGGTGGAACTGGCAACACAAGACTGGGCTTCCTTGATTGTGGTGTGGAAATAAGGAGGGCTGCCTTGTTGGCAAAGTGAAGAAGTGGTGATAGCCCCTCAAACTCTGTCTTCCGCTTCACTTGTGTCTTATGTCATACATAGCAAGTCACCAGAATCTTACACACTACCACAACAGCAGTATCTAGAAGCTAAGCAACCAACTGAGAAAATGGATCACCAAACCTTTCTTCAGAGAGAGAGAGAGAGAGAGAGAGAGAGAGAGAGAGAGAGAGAAGGAGAAGGAGAAGGAGAAGGAGAAGGAGAATGAACAAGAACCTTTCTTTCCTTCCCCTCACCTGGTTACAGCTCCAATTCTATCCAGCTACTGGCACAAGCTGTGATAAATCAGATGCCAAAAACAACAGAACTCTGATGCTCTACCACCCAAGGTCCCTCCCCTCGTCTTTCAGTTCCTTTCAACTCACAACATCTTTCTTTCTGATTTACACATCTCCATGGTGTTCACACATTGCTCTATAATTAATAAGGTATGAGCTTAGCAGCAGGCAATGTGTGTCACAGTCCTTTCTGAAAACCTTTTGCCCAGGTAGTGACATACAACTGGCTTGTCACTCTTCGTTGAAGTCAAGGGGTACTTTGAAGTTATCTCATTTCAGCAGGATGACAGAATCTAGACCTGCCAGAATGGTTTGAAGTGAGAAATGATCATTCAGAGAAACGGCAGACCTCCAGCGGCCAGAAATTCCGTGGGATACAGCAGTAACCACACCGGTGCCACTGTATCACCACATGGGGGTTTAGGTAGGATTGGGTTGACTGTGATGGAAAATTTCACATCATTGCCAGACATTTTTATTCCCGTTACGCTTGCACATAAGTCACAAAGCTCAATTCCCAGCTCACCTAGCTACCCAGGCTTTTAGTTTTTGACCAAACGATAGATGAAAAACATAGACTGCACCTCTTGTGCAGTACCATAAGGCATCTTCTGGTTGGTGAGCTGCACGAGTTATCATCTTCCAAATACCAAGATCATTATCTTCATCAAAATTATATCAAAATACTATTCAAGTCTCTGTGGTTTGGTGCACCATCCATGTCCTGAACTGCTGAATGTGGCAACTAGAGCACAATGACTGAAATTTCAGTTCAGAATTAACTGAACTGATGTACAATGGAGCCTTGTTGGAATTAGGCGGCTATGTTGTGGCTACAGGATATGTTTTGCAAATTGAAAATGCTAGTAATTGTTGCATGTGAGATGCAGAGACTTGGCCAAGAAAGTATAAAAACACCACAGTCCTGTTTGGGAAGGAAGGAAGGAAATCATTAGCTTACAGTAAGCCTGGACAAATTGTTGGCTGATTTCTTATATCAAAACGCTCCCTTTGGAGCCTCACCAAAACGGAGACCAAACCACTTCCAGAGGTTGATAAGACTGTTTTGTTTTTAATTTGAGATGCCTTTTAGATGAAATAGGTATTCAAGAGAAGTGCTGCATCTTTAAATTTTTCTAGTTCACAGACCTGTGAGATTATGCAGAGTGACAAGTTCCAAGGAAGCGAAGAGAGGCTGGGTGAGATGAGGAGAGTCACTGAAAACAATTGGGCATGATGCGCCAATTCAAGTCACATCATAGTACACTTGTCAGACCTCAGCAAGGGTCAGGCTTCAGGTAGGCAGGTTTCAGAGCCCAAGGATACCTGGTACTACAGCCTAAATGTAGTCTCATAGCACAGAATTTAGTCTGCCAGGCATGTAACAGAAACACATCATTAGTGGCCACTGGCGTTAGTGGCCGCCTCATTAGTGGCCGCCCCCCTCCCCAACAAGTCTTACTGCTGCAGGATTGCATTCCTCTTTATGTTTAGAAATTATCTTCTGATTTCCAGGCTAAATTTAGGCATGGCCAGTTTAAACCCATTTATTCTTGTGCTAAGGTTTTGCTTTAGCTCTAATAGCTCCTTGTGTTTATTCCCTCAATATATTTGTAGAGCTTGATTGAGTCTCTTCTTTGCTGTCTTTTTGCCAGGATAAATTGAAAAGAAGGACTCTTTATCAGTTTCAGATCTGTTGTGAACTGGATAAGCCTAATAGCCCTCCCTTAGACTTTCTCCAATTGTAAATGTATGTTACTTGACCAAAACTAACAAATTTTGAACTTCTCCTAGATGCCTACTACCATTCTTCCATATTGCCCACATGCATAGGCGGCTACTATTTCTCCAGGTGGCCCCAAATCCTGAGAGACAGATGGGCTTAAAATGAGAAGCAGAACGGAATGGTATGAAAGTTTATTTTAAAACAAATGGAAAAAATTTGGTGTTTTTTTTTTACAAAAATCCCCCCAAATTGAAGAAAAGGTTTATTGCAGACAAATTCTACACGTGTCTATTCAGAAGTAAGTCAATGAGTTCAATGGAACCTACTCTCGGGTATGTATGTATAGGATTGCAGCCTAATTGCCCAATCCTTTTTGTCAGGTCTATGTTCTGGGTAAGACAGAAACACAGCCAACTAGGTGGTTCAGGAACAGGTGCAGATTGCTGGAGTCAGCAGGATCACAAACACCTGTAACTGCCTCACCCTGGGTGTGGCATAGCCTACACTGATTGGCTACTCCAACTACTTAATGTTTGGTCTGTTGAGCTTTCAGTGCAGCAGTAGGAGTGTAGTAGGAGACTACTGAACTGCTGCCAGTAATGTGGGAGGCTGGCTGTGAGTATATACATGTTGATACTGACCATGGAATGAACTTTGACTGTGTATCTTGGAAAGCTGATTTGGATTTGTTGTTTATGGACTGACTACTCATTGTGCTGACTAGGACCGTTTACTGATTATTCTACTTGTGATAACCCTTGCTCTGAAATATAACCACTGCAGTCAAAGAACTTTGCTGGTGTATGCTGTTTTGTGTGCCTGCCCATCCAAGGTTCCATACAACTCTTTACCAGCCAAAGGGTTTCAGCTTTAACACTTTTAAGGCCTTACAGGGCCAGATCTTGCTATCTTCCACTATAAATTCTGGAATGACAGCATGAAAGTTGCTCCAGTGTTTGGTGGGCTGGGCATGCCAGCACAAATGGCCAGAAACCACACACAGGCACAGAACCTCCCTGTCCTCAGCTAGAGCTTTCAGTTTGGTAGTGGGGATTGTTCAGGAATACATTGGGTTGGAAAGGTGTTGGGATCAGTCTGGGCTGGGGGGGGGAGTTCAGAGGCAGGAGGAGGAGCATCTTAGTGGCAGGCAGGCATGCATGCCAAAATCCTACCCCCCCTTCCCTGCCCGGACTTGCCTCCCCCGAGTCTCCTCAAACCTATGCCAGTTAAATAACTGGCATAGGTCTGAAGAGGCTCAAGACAACCTATGGAGTGGTAAGAAAAATATTTACTTACCTCCGCTAGGCTGTCTTGTCACCCACCTACCCCCACGGCATGCAGCACATACACAAGCAGTGGCACTGTGTAATATGAACTAGTAGGGGTTAGGATCGGGCCATTACAGGTCTACCCAGTGTGTATTTTCTCACAGGTAAATTTCACTGTGTTCCAGGAGCACTTCCTCCTAGGTAAATCTGTATAGGGCTATACTTTTAATGGAGGCCCATACTGTCTGGCTGATACCTTTTGGGAAAGACAACAGCTGCTACATTAACACTCAACCCTAGGCAAGCTTCTCTGCTGAGCCTGTTGATTGGTTTCATCTCAGGTCCTCTGAATTTCAAAGGCTGAAACTGAGCACCTGGATGCTCCTGCGGCTGCTGTTATTGCTCCTGCTATAGGAAAAGTACTGGAGCTTTGTTTCCTCCTCACTCCCTCCAATGACACCCCTGGAAGGGACAAAAGAGAGATGAGAGAGGCAGTGAAGAAAGACCTGGGACTTTGCTGCTCACACCATGCTATCAATTCTAGCACTCACTGTCAAGTTTCAACAGTAAGCATGTTTGTTTGGTTTTTTTAATGGTGCTGAAGGTAGATGGATAGAGACATTATAGTCTGTGTCAGTGGTTCCCAAACTTTTTTGAGGCCCTAGAGGCTGCCACCTGATTTATGAATGCCAAGGGGTGTAGCTACAATGGTGATTAGGTAGCAGTCCCCCTCCCCACCCAAGTAGCAGCTGGTGTAACCCTTGATGCACATAGCCTAATCTGCCCTGACAGTTTCACAAACCACTAAAAACTGGATCACAACTCTCCTGTGGGTCTATGTAATGGTCTGTGCAAGGTCTATGCAATGCACTTTCATCTCATGAGCATCATGTTTCTGGTGTTTATAGTGTGTGAAAACATATTTAACCAGAAATGACAATACCACACCAAGGGCAAGAAGCTTCTATTATATCATCTTCAGCTCTCTCAGGTATGTCTATTTCTAGGTTATCACTACAAACCTATGCATGAGAGGAGCTGGTAACAGATGTATCACTCTTATCTGTGCCAGCCACCTCTGGCCTCCACCTCTATTCTGCCCCCCCCTTGAATCAAAAGTTGCAAAAGCCAACTGTAACTACAGTTATGGTAACTATGTGCATGAACTTCTCACTTTCTCTCGAGAGACTGCAAAGAGCAAGAATTGGCACACCTCCTCACATCCTTGCCAGTCCAACAATCTCAGGAGCATGGACCATTGTACAAATAAGAACTAATTAAGTGGTGGATTGAGGCAACTGCTGGGTCTGTGGAGTAACCAGATGGACAAACCTTTCTGCAGGGTAAACTACATGGTGTGAACATCTGTCCTTATGAACAGGAATATTTCCTAAGCTCTGTGTGGTCCGGGAAGGAAGCACCTGAATCGGACTCGCAGAAAAGCTACTTTGAATTGCTACACGCAACCCAAGTAAGTGGCCATGGGTTCGGATATAGCTAAGTAACATACAACCTGTTTACTTGTGCATGAGTTAAAGCTCTCATGGGCATCATTGTAGCTCCTGGCAAACAGGTACAAAGCTATTAAACAGCAGAGAATGCATGGAAGATTATTGCTTAGACCCTAAAGCCCAAGGCTTCCTATGGGACTCTTTGGACATAAGCCACCTATTTTGATGATGTATCTCCGAAGAGGAAAAAGGGGCAGGGAGATTTACAAAAGAGGGGATTAGACCCATTGTGAGCCACTGCCACCAGTTCCAGCCCCTCTCACCCCCAATTCCTCCCCCCAACCGGAAACACCCCCATTCCTCCCATTCCCCTCCTCACCCCTCACCCCACCCACCTCCACAACTGCCTTATACAAGCTGCTGGTGAGCAGTGTCTTTTCCACTGGCAAATACCCATGTCTACCAGTGACTGCGCTAGCAGCCTCACTGTGCTTGCCAGCAGCAGGGTGAGTATGACAACACTGCATGATGTGCCCTGGATCCAGTCACTTCTGCCTGAATCCTGGCACTTCTGCCAGCTGAACACCTATTCCACCGGCAGATGATAAACAATAAGACTGAACCATTAGCTTGATATACTGAACTTCTTTCTCTCATTGGGGAGAAGTGATTTTAAAGTCATCGTCCCCACAAAAAAACAATTCAAAAATGCACATGAGCAGTCATGTGTCCCACTGGGGAAAAAAAATGATAAGTTTTGGGGAGATTGCAGTATCTGAGGATGTGGAGACAGAAGAAGGGGGCATATGGAAGGGTGAGCAGATAAGAAAAGTCAGAATAAAGGAAACTAAAATGAATAGGCAGGCATGTGTATAATTAAAAAGGTATCAAAGCCCTAGAAAGGTAGGAGTGAGACAGGAAAGTGCTTTGAAATGTTCCTCAAAATAACCATTGGTACCATTATGATACACTGGTAGTGTTGGCAAATATTCTGAGATACAAATCTGGACACTGTCTCTCTCCCCCCTGCCAAGTATAGTGCAACTTGGGACGGATTACAGTATTTGACATGGATTAGGCGTGGCATTTTCTAGCTCCAATCAGTCAAAAAGTCCTTCATGAGGCATACTCTTGTACTAATTCAGCATCTTAACAAACATGCAGCTTATAATGTGCAGACTACATGGATTTCTGGGTTAGGGAAGTCAGTCCTGTAATTAAAAAAAGATGAGGCCTGTGTGTCCTTTGTCGGAAACAGAGATTGTGGGTGAAAAGGAAGAGGGGGAGGCAGGAGAAAGTAAGGCAGAGAGGGGGACAGTTTCCTTGTTCTATCCAGGCCTTACAGAAGTGGCAGCTTCAGGTCTTCACAGCTGTTGGCATCCATTTTCAAAGCCTCTTGTTACTGAGCTGCGCTCTGGCTTGTAGCGCATCTCCTTGCCCTGAATTCCAGGGACAGCTATTTCCCCCAAGGGCTCAGACACATCACAGTTTTTTAGCAGCCCGAATACTGAAGCAGAAAGAGGCTGTCTTACAAATGACAAAAGGAATTAGCCCCATGATGCAAAGGGCTGCAGCTGAAGTTCACCACTGCTGTTTGTAAGGGGGTTGGACATGGAAGACAGCAACCATCTCCCCACCTCCCGTGGGGCTTTGTGCAATGTCACAAAGAAGGTGGGTAATTAATCTCCCATCACACCACCTGTCTGCCACACACCCCTTCTTCCTTGAGTGGCATGATGAAAAGCTGAGCAAAGTACAACTCTCCCACCTGTTGGCTGTCTTGGCACATCCCACAACAATGTTGAATCATGCCACATGAAATGGTTTCCACAATGCTTTCAGTATGTGCAAAGGGAGCCCATTTATATGAGGAAGATGGCTCTACAAAGCGCAAGAAAACCAAGTGTTTTATAATACTAAAGACCTGGAAGGTACCAAAAAGTCCTCTTGACTTTTCTTCAGCCACTCTTCAGAACATTCACCAATCTTACTCAGAGCCACCTATGGGCCAAGAGCACAGAATGTCACAAGGAGAGAGCAGATGCACTACAGAACAGTGCCTGCAGAGTAAATAGGTCCTAGTGACCTGAAGAAGTGAGCCAAATCACTAGGATAATCCAAATTCTAATAGAATTTGTGGCTCTATGTCATCATTGCCTGGATTGTGCCCATTTGAACAGTCAAGCAAAGAACCAATTCTTAGCCACTAAGCCAGTATTTTAATAATAAAAAAAACCACCAAAAAACAATTCACAAGGAAGAAGCAATCAAAATTCATGGCATGCTTGAATGCTACCAATATAACAGTAACAACAACCACAGTGACAATATAACAGTAACAACAACCACAATTTATCACTGATAAATTATCATAATCATAATGATTATGGGTTCAACACGTCAATCGTAATGCTGCCCTTTCCTGTATTCAAGCACATCCCACAACAATGTTGAATCATGCCATGTGAAATGGTTTCCACAATGCTTTCAGTATGTGCAAAGTATGTGCTCTAGACTAGACCCCCTGCCCAACACATCTGTTTCACTAGCAAACAACCAAATCACAAAATTATCACCAATACTCACCAACAGGCATTAAATTTCAAAGTGAGGGTTGACTATAAGAAACATAAAGCTCACAGAGGTGTTGGAAAATGGTGTCATTTATTTTATTCAGAAGTAAGCCCATTGTGTTCAGTTAAGGCCTAGGCTGTAATCCTGCCTCACTCACTGGAAACTAAGACCTCTGCTCCAGAAACACATTCTGCTCCAGTGTCCCAATTATTACAATGTCCATGAACATGACTTTCCCTGAAAAGAAAGAAGTTGTGCTGAATGTTCACAAACATGGACAGAATGGACTGGGCGTGCAGTACCTAATCACCTGTCACCAAAAGAAGAATTTACAGCAATGATTTCTGTATGAAAGGGATCCATATCCCAGTCACAGGATCTTGAGGCCACCTAGATGAGATGATACCAACCCTACAGTGCAGTCCTACACACTGCATCCTACGCAATCTTCAGAACTAAGTCCCCTCTGAGTTCTTCCAAGGAAGCACATATAGGAGTACAGCCGATTTCCTACCTGCTGCTAGATGCCTCAGGCATTTGCCCTACACATAGCTTTTGGTAATACATACAGACCATGCCACGCCAATCAGAGATCTCAGAATTGGATTTATTCACACCCCAGACATGAGACAGCAACAGGAGGAAAGCTATAATCAAGCAGCCTTGACATTTCACACAGTGATAGAAAACATAGGAGTAGTATGTTGCAAAGAATGCATTGGGAGAAATAACCAGTACTGGTCAAGCAATAGGAATGGTCAAATATGACATAGGTCATAACTGCAATGCATTGGTTGCATACATCTTCACAGGAAATCTACATCATTTCAAAAGCCGGAGGGTTGAGCTGCTCAGTTGTTTTCTTTTTCTTCATGCCCTGCCTTCTCCCTGGAAACACGACAATAATACTGTAATTTGCTTGCTGAGGAAACATCAGCATTTGTGCCATTCCAGCCCTATTGACTTCCCTAGATGACAAACAAAAGATATGATGTTTCTGGCTTTAGCTTTATCTGATTCTAGTTTTACCTTTCTTGCTCTTGGGGGCCAACAAAATAGCTTGAGAGCTGCTGGAGCACAGGGATTAGAGTTTGGGGCAGGACTTTTTAAACTGGGGCATCGTGACACCCCCGTCAGAGAGCCCTGGCCACTTTCCCCTTAAGGGGTGGGGGCAGGGGAGGCACAACATGATCCCCAGGATCACATCACTAAGGGGGCTGTAGGGACTGGGATGTACTCACCATTCCCTGCAGCAGCTTGTCAGGGGTGCAAGGACAACTCCATCACAGGTTACAAGCTGTGATGGGTATGTGCAAGCTCCTGATTTTAGAAGTAGGTTACTTCATAATGCCAGATGCAAGGGATGGTACCAGGTTGCAGGTCTCTTGTTGTCTTGTGTGCTCCCTGAGGCTTCTGGTGTGAGATACAGGAAGCTGGACTTTGGCTTGATCCAGCAGGGCTCTTCTTACGTTCTTATGTATGTGAACAGCCATCTTTATGGAAAGTGTCCCAGTTCCTTCTCAAAAGGCGTTTCTATTAAGCCTCTTGGGTCTATGCAAAGCATCCTAATTCAGTGGTTCTCAAACTGGTGGGTCACGACCTACCAGTTCGTGTAAAGTTTCCCCCGTCCCTCTAAGGGATGGGGTAAGGGAAGAGGGCAACGACAATCCAGAGGATCACTTCACTGGGGGGGGGGGGGCAAATGGGGTGCTTTTTGCTTACTTTCACTAATGTAGGGCTGCTGCAGCTCCAGGAAGCACAGGGAGCCTTGCACAGCCCTCTGCAGGGCTCCCCAATAGTTGGAACGTTGAGACATAATCACGCGCAAATGAGGAAGTGTTTTGCATGCAATTATGTCTCAACATCGGGGAGCCCTATGGAGGGCTGTGCAGGGCTCCCTGCACTTCCTGGAAGCTGCAGCAGCCCTACATTAGTGAAAGTAAGTCGAAAGCACCCCCCTCACCCCCCCCTTTAGCAACACGATTCTGGGGATCGCCTCACTGCCCTGGCCCTTCCCCTGCAAAAACTTACTTACAGTGTAAATCTCCCTAAAAATTTGAGAACCACTGTATCTAATTCATGCAAAATGTTGTCGAGCTTGTTAGGTTTCCAAAGCTGTACTGATGTATCGAGAGCCTGGGCACTTGGAATCTCCAGGATGACAATAATACAACCCTTAGGAATTGTCCAAGAGCAAACCTCTGCACAAACGTGACTGTACGAGGGAGCCCACCCTCTTCCTGACTGCAACAGCCTTTCACGTTTAATAAATATTACAATTCAGCTCTAATCAAGCAGGGGCAAAGAAAATCACTCTTTGTTCCTTGAAAGCCAATCTTCCCCTTTCTCCCAGAGCAGTTAGATCTCTTACAAGATTCCGTGAGCTCAAGAAGAATTTATTTTTCCCCCCACATTTTTTTACAAACATGCTCTGCATTGTTGCTTCCACTAATCGCGCCGACAGTGGCGATCAATGGCTTTAAAGGAGATTTGTACAAACCACAAAGAGTCAAATGCTGCCTCTATGGAGATAAATGCCCCTTTCATTCCTCTGCAGCAACTCACCACAACACACCTCCTGGGGAAAGGTTTTATTCTATACCTAGGTTATTACTCACAGGGACCATGGGTTCAGTACTTATCCAGGAGGAGGCACATCCAGGCTTCATTTTATAGCAGAAGCTCAAAATTACAAACAGCTTGGGAAAGGAAACTGTTTGTAACCCCGAGAAGGCTTGTTGTTCTGTCAATTCTCCATCGCCCACGCCCCCTACGTCTTCCTGCCAAGCTCCCAAGCGAAATGGCACCACCTTATCCTTCACCTAAACCTCCTGCCAGTTTCCCCAAGTCTGGCAATGATTCATGTCAATCTGATGAATCCCTTCTCAGAGCCAGGCAAAGGGGTACCTAGAATTGCTCAAAATGTCAGGGACTTGGATGGCAAAGGCTAGGGCTGCAATCCTATGCATGTTTTTTTTTTTCCTAGGAGTCAGTCCCATTGAACACAACAGACTTACCTCCAATTAGACCTGCCTAGGACTGCACTAAAAGTCATGGACCAACAAATGGGATCTGGTTCTGACATCTTTAGAGAACCAGAAGGAGATGCTTGGTGGGCTCAAGCTTAGGGCCAAGGATAAGCAAATCGTAGGCAGCAGCTAAAACGGGATTAAGCTTAGAATATCTGCATGATCAAATAGGATTGCCTGGGTAGACAGACACTAGACTAGATGAGCAAAGACACTGAAAAGTCCACTTACGGAAATGCATGGACTGACTGAGCAAGTAACATCGTGGCTCAGCGACTGAGCAGGGCTTCCTTGTGCCATGAACACAGTAGGAGGGCTTAGCCAAGCCAGTTCCTCTCAGTCTGAGCTCTCCAGCTATAATAATCCTTAACTTCAGAGTTGTTATTGGGAAAAAAGTACAATTGTCTGCTGAATGCTGGGAGAGGTGGGGTGGAGTGTCTGTTGTCCAGGAGGCAGCTATTTCCAAGAGTATCTGTCTCAGATCTTTACTTCTGAGTTGCGTTCTTGAGCAGTACTGGCTGCAAGGGTGCCCACCAGGTCACAACTCTCTCACACATACATGCAAAGGGAATAGTGCAAGGATTAGCGCTAGGCTCTTGCAAAGACTAGGACTTATACAACCAACAGAGATGTACAAGTTTGTAAAATGGTTTAGTAAAAATACCGCCCCCGCCCAGGACTCACGATTAAAGATGAGACAAGGAAGACAACAGGGGAAGAGAATGGAAGTGTACATTGGATATACATACACTTGTGCTTCTTTGCAGTATCATGAAGGACGGAGAAGGGACACTGAAAGCTCAAACTGATGCCCAATGGCTAGAAACTGTAATTGCATCCTTCTTGCCCAGGTGGACTAGGAGATCTTAGGAGCCAACTGGGAGTCTGTTAACCTTTCCTCTTGGGCAGGAGGTCTGGTCTAGAGGGTAGAGCCTCCATTTGCCTGAAGATAACAGCCACAAGGTCGCCAGTTCGAGGCCACCGGCACCGTGCAACCTTGAAGCAGCTGACAAGCTGAGCCCAGTTATTCCATCTGGTCTGAGCGTGGGAGGATGGAGGCCAGAATGTGAAACCAGATAAGAAAGAAACATCTGAATGTTGTGGTTCTTGAAAGATAGAACCTTCTTTCAATTGTAAAAATCCCTACGGGGATTTAAATAGCCTGCCTATGTAAACCGCCTTAAATAAAGTCTTGAATAAAGACCAAGAAAGGCGGTATATAAATACCTGCATTATTATTATTATTTATTATTATTTCCTAATTGCTGCCTCAGGCTTGGTTGGTTCCCTACTCTGAACAACTCACAAGACAGATGCTCTACAGACTGTGTCATTGATATGGCTTCCATTTGGAATCAGACCACCTGCACATGATGGACTACTACATCATCTTTACTGCCTCTGGCACTTCAGGTGTTTTCAACCCTTGGGACATGGCTTTTTCTGGACTATTTTATCTGCCTCTGGTCCATCTGATTGCTGTTTCTGTAACCTGATGCTACCTGTCCCGGACCATGCTATTTACCTCTTGGATGAATTCCTCTGACTGTTTGGCAGTCTGATCCAGCGAAGTTGTTCTTGTGACAACTTCCTTGAAGGGATGGCACCACTTCAAACTATATATAGATATAGATAGAGAGACATAGCAAATTGTCTTTTTTTACACACATAAAAGAGAAGGCAGAAAGAAAAAGAAAGCTTCCCACACATAGAAAACAGCATGTCACATTAAAAAATTCTAGCTTAGCCTTCTCCCTGACATACCGTTTTACTTTTCTGCATGCTTGGTGTGGACAACATTCAGCAGCACAACCTCCAGTCTGAAGTGATGACAATGCACGCAGGAAGACTACACACCGTGATTTCTCTGCATGCAAAGACTGGCCTCTCAGTGGAAATGCTGTTCACAGATGCTTTAGGATAAGAAAAGGCAGCAATCTTTCAGAAAGAGGACAAATAGGATGGAGGTAAAGAAGTGCGGCAGTGAGCCCAACAGCCTGATCCTCTGCTGCCCTAGCGCTGGCTCTGCGAGTGCAACGCCAGTGCTGGGCATTGCAAACATACCATAAGGTAAGTTTGCAACACCTAGAAAGTAAGCAGCACTGGTGGGGAGGCCTGCGCTACCCCGCTGATGCTGCAGCAGGAGCCCTGGCTGCTGGTGGAACACAGGTAAACGCCAAGTGGCACAGGGGCATTGGGAGGGTGGCAGGAGGACACCACAGAAGGGTTCCTGGACAGAGAGAGGGACAGGCCTGGGAGGGAGGCAGGACCAGTAGATACCTCCTTGTCTGAAGCCTATCCCTTGTGTTGGGCCCCAAACCTGACATGGAGTTTCTTAAGTCTGTGCCAGAGAAATAGCTGGAGCAGATTTGAGAAGCCCCATTAAGCAGGCTGGGGTGTTACTCCTAGGAGACCTCCAGTCCACTTGTATCCAGTGTAGAATCCAGTGATAGCCGTTCAGTGCCGCTGCTCCTGTGCTGGATAGGATTGGGCCCAAAGTCAACAGTGTCTCTTTGCTCTTCTGCAGAATGGTTGACCAGTTCAACAACTTCTTCCTGCTTCTTATTACAACGTCTGCTGGCAGGCTAGCACTAATGACAACAGGGAAACCCAAGCAGATTGGTCTATGTCTCGGTTCCAAGACATCAAACCAGGACCGTGATAGGAGGCAGAGGACTCTGTGATTAACCTTTCAGTTTATATTACCTTTCACCAGACTACCTCACAGCCACCAGCACTATCGATGCAGTGATCCTGAAAGGCCATTTTCTGTAAAAACACAACACAGCCACTTCCTGACATTTAAAGGTTTTCAATGCCATGAACAAACTGAGTTCAAGCTTGCTAATGCTATTGATATCTGACAAGGTAACAACTGTTGTCTTATATACCAAACAAGCTGAAGGACGTTCCCCTGCTCTGTAGTTGCAAAAAAGTTTCAGATTCAAGTGGTGGACAAGACAATTCTCCTTTAGTGACTTAGCAAGACTGGCAATTCTTTCATATCTTATATTCACTAGATTTGTGCTTTTAAGTGTCAATATGCTGTCATGGGCAGGTCTGTTCATTCAGCTCGAAACCGTCTTGACTGTAGAACATGCCTGGGGTCAAAAGGTTGTGACTCTGCGTCTCAACCCAACACAGTCTGAAGTTGTCTGACAGATGTGTCAAGGTCAGTAACCATCATGACAACAACTTCTAATTATGATAACAAGATACTTGAAATATTCATTCCCTCATGTAGATTTGGCAGCTTGAAAGAAATGTGGAGACTCAGAAAGTGCTTGTGATGACGCTCTGTGCTTCCCTTGACAAGGGGGCTGAGGGCCGTCACTGTCATTTTCACTGGTTGCTTGAGATATGTCTCCAGCTTGTAACAACCTCTGTCAGGCTGGAACGTATACCTGCTCTTGTATTATGCTGAGTGATCAAGGCATGATGTCAATAGGACCATCTCCACCACTCCCACACCAAAGGTTTGTTACTTTATTCACACACAGTGAAAACATGGGTTCTGTTTGGCAATTTGGAGCAGGGGTATCAAACTAGTTTCATATAGCAGTTCAAATAGCCTTTATGGTGCCTTCTGAGGACTGGAAGTGACGTCATTAAGCATGAAGTGATGTCATTAAGCAGATGATGGCCAGAAAAGAGCACTATTATCCTGTAGCAACTCCTCTGCGAAGGACAGAAGAGAAAATGTGCAAATCTTGATCATATTTTTGAGTTAAGGGAGAGCCTAATAATCACCTGGGCCACACTTTCAGTGGTGCTGCTTCTTCTGAAGCATCCATTCACAGCTCAGCAGTTGAGAGGTGGTCTCAGAAGTGACACCTTGGCAGAGGCAATGCTGCTGAAACAGCAGAGCTGAGAGAGCACAATTATCACTGGAGTTAGCTTCTGCAGGCTGAATCTGGCTCACAGGCCTTATGTTTGACACCTTTGGTTTGGGGGTAGAGAGTGACATTCCTTGAGATTTGGAGGGATGGAGCTTACTGCTGGATGGTGATACTGCTGGATGGTGCTGGATTGTCCCTTTATTTTACTTTTTTTTAATGTTGTTTTGCTGTACCTCTGCCTTTGGTTGCAGTTATTTTAGGGGACCCTGAATCTCCTAACTACAACCTCTCTCCAGCATCACACTTTCACTTTCAGGGCCCTAAGGAGAGTGGCAATGATGAACCCATGCCACAGTCCAGAGCTAACAACACAGCACTCATTTTGCAACCCTTTAATCATCCCTACTCAGGAGAAGAAAGAAGACAGCCAGGGGTAACTACTTTGGATCAAGGCCCTGTTGAAATTCCAGGAAGGGTGCAATTGAAGGGATAACTAAAAATCCTTCTCTCTCTGCCCATTAGCTGCTGGTGGAAGTCCATAATGATCATTCTGAAATCCCACCTTGCTGGTCAGAGTTCCTGCCAATCCAGGCCTCCAGCTTAAAACCTTTTGGTTCAGCTGGACAACACTCTACTACTCATTCTTGCTTTGAACCTGCTTGGACCTGGCTAGACCACTCCTCCACCTTGCTGACAAACAGAACGCAAGGCCCTCTGTTCTTGAATTTTCCAAATGGCGCATTTGCTTCTTAGCTTGCCCATGCCCTAAACAGCTTGTTTGACATAAACTTTTGACTCCAGATGGAAGGGAATGTGTAAAAACTCTCTGCAAACTCTCCAGATGGAAGGGAATGTGTAAAAACTCTCTGCATGACTCCAGATGGAAGGGAATGTGTAAAAACTCTCTGCAAACTCTCTGCAGGTCTAAAACACTGGACAATGCACAATTGGACTCTAAAATATCAATAGCTAAATCTTGACTAATTTTGATGGGCTGAACATGAAAATCACAATCAACTCAGTTGATTGGCTCTAGTTTATGAGAAACGAAATGCATTATATACATAGGTCAGCGATTTTTGACCAGTGCGCTGTGGTACATTAGTGTGCCACGAATGATATGCAGATGCTACATGGGAGATTGAGGGAGTGTCATTTATTAGTAGGGCCATTGGGGGATGTGAACCCCCACCAGCAGTGTAGTGTGCCATGTCAATTATCAAAAAAATGAGGGTGTGCCTTGACAATTTTAGCACCTTCTGCGTGTGCTGTGAGATGAAAAAAGATTGAAAATTGGTGATGGTGGGAAAGATATGGACATTTACCAGTACTTGTCTATGGAACTGCCTATTGCAGATCTGTATGGATTTTCATTGTCATATTCCTGTTCAGGACCTCAAAACCTATAAGAAATGACTAGTGTAATCTTGGGGGCATAACCTCTGCAAAAATTTGTTCTCCAGTGAAATTGGTTGCCTGCAACACAGACCATACATAGACTGTATAATTAGGTAATGTGACATGAACATGTTTATTGTCACTCCTTTGGCAAGAAAGGCATAAATTCCTGAACATGAAATCCTCCTCTATACTTTAGGATAGCAGATCAAACATTTCCCTGTTCTGTGGCTACTACAGAGCTGCTGTATTAATTATGTGTAGGCGTTAGCTAATGAGATCTTTCTCTTAGCTCATCAAATCTCCTTATACCTGTCACCTCCAAAATGTATGTTGGGGCATACTGCTGTCACATGAAAGTACAATGGACATTTTGAGAGAAATAGCGATCCTGTGAGATCACACCCCCACAAAAAAGGAGGTTGCCCAATGCATCTCTGCATGACACACTGCTCTAGCCTTGCATCCTTTCAAACAGCCTTGGCTGGGGATAGTTAGTTCAACTATGCCTCTGCAGAGAGTGTAATCAAATCGTTCAGTCATGCAGATGCAACAGAATCACTTGCCCTCAGAGGAAGTGCCCTTTTTGCGTCTCTAAATGAGTCACTGTCTTGGGCTTGCCTCCTCCTATTCAGGACGCATGCCCACATCTAGTCAACAGACACATGCAGAAATAGTATGTTCAGAGGAAGAATTGCACTTTTGGGTCTGTAAAGTTATGTGAAAAGGTACCTCACCTTCAACGGCCCGCCACATCACTGCCATATTTGTCCCCCTCCTGGAGGTCAGTCGGGTCTAAGAAGGAAGGGGACCAACACTGAATCAAGGCTAAGCATCCACGCAGCACTGTCATAATCTGAATGCAGACCAAGCCAAACAACCAGGACCCTTCAATGACTTTTATGCTTCTCCCCCCTTTTCTTGCTTTTATTCAATAATAAAAAATAATAATAAATTGAATGTTCTGAGGTAACTTTGAAAGGAGTAATTTAATCAAACATCAGAGTGCCTCAAGTTAATTTAATTCAGTCCTGGGCTCACATGGTTGCCAAATTGCACACTTCAAAACCACACAACCAAAGAACTTTAGGTGCCCTCTGAGAATGCCTGAAGAGATGAGGAGGGGGAAGAAAGAGCCATGAAAGTGAACGAAGGAACGACCTCCGCTTGGTGGGTGGAAGGAACAGGAGAGAACATGCAGAGAAAGCTTCAATTAAACTGTGATTGATTTAACACTTAAGAACAATAGTGAGGCAGATGCTTTATTAGCATTTATTTCATTATTTAAGAGCCTTCCTTGAAGGTAAAATATTCCTTGGGTCAGCTGAGGCATGCTGAACAAAGCACGGGATGGCCATTAATAAAGAATAGCATGAGCATGAAGAACAGAGGGATGCCTTTCATGATCCTTGGGTCAACAGGGTCACAGCTTCAAGAGAGGAAAATCAAAAGAACACAGGGTTAAAGTCTGTCGACGGCTACGTGTGCACGATACTTGGCAACTTAAATAAAACCTGACATGTGCATCCAAAGGCAGAGCGTAGCCTTTAGGTACAGTGCCAAAGACATGGGGCTCTTCTGTCTTGATCGTATAGAACAAGGTCTTTAATGATCCTCCGGTGCTGAGAAAAAAACCTTTCCAAGAAATGGAATAATTATATAGTAGACAGACAATGAAACCGTGATGAAACCTGATATTTTTTATTTATACAAATATTAACCAGTTGATTTGGGGGGGGGGCAGTGAGTGGGTTTGAATTCATAGTCCCACCTTTCGCTCTTATGGGCCTGAAGATATAGCTAAACAGCTTTGCAAATGCATTTGAAACACGCCATTCAAAACACTGAGCTTCATCCTACTTAAAAGGACAGCTGTCCTACTTAACAAACTGCTTCAAACTAGTCAGCCAAAACCATTCTTCAGAAACCACAGAATGGGCAAGGGAAGTCGCCCGGAGGTAGCTGGAAGGATAGCGGTGCAGGAAATAAGTTTGGCTGAGGGCAGACGCTTGCGAAAACTTGACGGTCTGAAACTTATCAAGCAGCGAACACCTTTTAATGGATGGGGTGCTGTTGAAAATCTAATTGTGGCAGAGTGCCAGCAACTCTTAAAAAATTTGTCTGGGTAAGAACTGCCTTAACTAAATGCAGTTTATTGCAGGTGTTCTTTCTCTGCAGGTGGCACTCAAGAAACTGCCATCTCCTCCTTTTTCGAATCCTCTGTACCATTCCAGGCCCAGGATAAGTCCAGAAAAGACTGCTAGTCTGTGACTAACTCAGGGCATTCCAAGTACTGGCTTGAACCAAGGAATGGCTCAATCACAGACACAGCAACCTTCCATTTCTGTCAGATGTCTGTGAGACCATAGTCATAACCAAAGATAAACTCAATTTAGGACACAGTTCTACAACAGTGAGCAAAACTGGTACAAGGGGAGAACTGGCAAATTGTTCCATAGTTCACAAGAACATCTTACTTTAAGTAATGAACAGGTGCAATCCTATTCAGGTCTATTCAGAAGTAAGCCCCATTGAGTTTAATGGAACTTACTCCCAGGTATATTTGTGTAGAATTGCAGCCTAACTGTTCAAGCCTCTGCATGTCCACTCAGAAGTAAGTTCCATTGAGTTTAATGAGACTTACTCCCTGTCCTTTATCCTTTTGATTTGATATAGTGAAGGATAAAAAGGCATTGACGGTTTGGTTCAAGGCTTGACATTTTAACAAACATCATGTCTTCCACTTTAAATAGTACTAATGTGGCTCACATCATTGGTCAGTGTGGCGTTTCACCACAGGCTTTGACTTTTTTGTCACATTGGCACAGGAGTAGATCACTGCATAGGACACCAATTTGAAGTACTTTGTCCATATCTGTCTACCAGTTGTGATGGTAGCAGCCACCATGTCAGTGGAACTGTGAGGAATGGTTTGGTTACTGTGAATAAATCTACATCTTAATAGTAGTAGTAGTAGTAATTCTTGCATCAAATCAGTTCCTTTTGCTGTAGTAATCTGTAGAATGTTGTTGAGGGATCTCATAAATCTCTGAATCTCCTCATTGGCTTGTGGCCAGTACCCTGTGATTTTCTGATGCTTGAATCTAAGATAGGCTGGTACTTGAGCAAACTGTAAACTCTGAGAAGGTGTCCCATTGTCACTTTTCATAACAGCTGGTATGCCATAAAATGAAAAAAACAAAAACCTTGTATCATTTGGAAATTACAGCAGCTGCCAAAGTCGCTGTGAACATTAACACCTTTGGAAATTGACTATAGTCTTCAAACACTTAATGATTTTTTTTTTTTTTACTATGTAAACTGCTTTCACCTACTCCTGTTGAAAAGCGGTATATAAATATACTTAACAACAACACCAAAGAGATTACTGCTATTGGGGAGATTAACTGCAGAGTGGTTCTGTGGAACTGCTGACTGGCAGGGTGTGCAAGATTTTACGCAATGTTCAGAAAGGGTGTTGATACCAGTAAACCATACTTTCTCTCTTAGCCTATGGGGGTTTCTTTTAATAGTTAAACAAATGTAGGACAGAGGCACCAATTTATATTTGAAGAATCAGCACCAAAAGCTTGCAGGACAGCAGTTACAACATGTCGAATACATTTTTACTCAGAAGTAAACTGTATTGGGATTTACTTCTAAGTCAGCATGCATAGGATTGCAGTCTCTCAAAATGGTTACATGCAACTGAATTCAGTCCCAACCCTATTTTGGTTTGGGTTTCAGGGTTCCAGTTGGGCAGACAGATTTCTGGGTTAGATTTAGCAGTCACCAGGCTCAAATGCATTATGTGTCTGGTCTATAAATTGAAGGTGTGCTGAGGTTTAGCATGGTTTAGAACTTGCTGGGTCTTTTGGTGGTTATGCTAAGGTCAGTGGCATGAGGCCAACAACCCAATCCTATCCCCCACCAAGCGATAGCATGCAGTCACGCCAACAAAGCACTCACTGCATGCTATGGTGGGGAAGGTTAATTAGACAGTCAGCAAGAGGCAAGTAAAAATATCCCAGTAGGTCGCCTGATTCCTTATGCTGTTTTGCTGGTGTAAGTCTGAGGAGGAGAAGAGAAGGAGGAGGAAAATGAGGCAGGTTGGTGGAAAAATTGGGGATAAGATCTGGCATACCTTTGCCACCAAGTTCCATCCACTCCCTGACTCCCTCCCTCCCTGATCTGAACTTGCCCCAAACCATCCACAGCCCACCTATTTACCTGGGCTAGCACAGTGCTAGCCATTTCCACTAGTAGCCCCATTGTGGTACTGCAGCGGGGTCTATGGCAGTGGATCACAAGAAATGCTGCTGTAGGCTCTTGATAGAATTGGGCTGTGAGTCTAAGGATTAAATCAATTGTAATGCACAGTTTGACCCTGTATGAAGTCAGAGGTTCAGTCCAAGTCACTGGAAAATCTACTTTCCGCATCATTTCTTTTTTTTTTGCATCCTCCTATTGGTGCCGTTTTGAGATGACATCTTAAAGCATAATGTCTTTTACATTTTCTTATTGGTCTTCGTGTTTGATTATTTCCTAAAGTATGAAAAGCAGCTGTAAGAGGCGGGTAAAAGGATTGAACTCAAAGTCCTCACATAGGGAACGAGCATAAAATTTGCAGACTGAAATGCTTTCACCTGCCAAGGCCGAACGAGAAGTGGTTAAGAGGGGATTTGGTTAAGCACAGAGAAGGAAATCTTCAGAGATACAAATCACAACTACTGATCATTCTGTTTTCCCCCTGACACAGATAATGGGATAAGTGGGCATGCATGGAAATCACAGAAAAGAGAAATTCTGTGGAGATGAATTGCACTTTACAAAGACAGCATTTGGACCATTTTCTACGGAGGTTCCTGCTGAGATTAGCTGGAACTACAATGGCCAGCTTCTCCATAAGTAAAATGGATACACCTCATTCAAGGAAACAGCTGTGGCTGTTGTTGCAATGGAATCCTCACAGCAAATGCTTCACTACAGCGACTGAAAGTGAAACTGTTTTCATGAACAAGGGATGACAAATTGTCCCATGATAATATCCACAGAGGTCACTCAAAAGTCCTTTTAATCTGCTGGCAATCTGTCCATGGTAGGCTGTCACTGAGAGATATGTTGCTGTTTGGATAAGATCTCTATCATCTGAGACAGAATCAGTGAGAAAAGCCATTATTCAATGTGATGATATAGATTTGAGGGCTGTCTGGGGTGTGCTCCCCCTTCATCCTGCTGCCAAGCCACACAGCATGGCATCTAGCAATGCTCTGGGCAACTCAAAGGGGAACCCCACTCCAGCCAATCATGCAACTTGCCTGAGGCAATTGTTACAGACGGGTGTTCGGAGGGGGAAAACAAGCCCATAGAATAGCATGGTTTAAAAGCCTTGTTGCTGACTAATGATGAAGCAGGAAGGAGGCACTTAAGGCAGGAGCAGAGGGTGAGGAATGGTCCTGATCCGATGAATGCAAGCCCCAAAAAACACTCAAGAAAGAAGTCGCTCCCATCAGGCTGACAAGAAAAATATATTCAGCCTTATGGGAACTGAAACAAGATGACACATGTGCATTTAATCATGAGTAGGCAACCACGATATCAACCTATCAAAGACCAGGTGAATGGGAATGCAAGGTCACCAGAACAGTCCTGAATGGGGAGCTCAACAAATACTCAGAAGTTGCACCCTCACCATAATAAAGAGGATAAAACAGAGCAGCTGGTAAGGTGAAAAGTTTATTTTGAGTTTTGTAAAGCTCAATAGCATGTCTTTTGAAAAAGTGGGTCCCTGCGATAAAAGGTCTGGAAACCACTGGGCTAGAGCATCGTGTTCTAGTCCACTGCTCTCCTTTCCTCCTCACATCCACTTCTGCTCCACCCCCCTTCCTTTTCTAATTCACAGAGTAGGAGGAGAGAAGCAGTAGAGGTGTGTGAGTGGATAGGGGTGGACACCCCCAGCCCATCTGCTGCCTGAGGCAAGCACCTCCATTGGCCTCATGGAGGGGTTTGCTCTGTCATCTGTTTGCACCTCCCCACTGTGATTAGTCATGGTTCTTCTCAATCCCTATATAACTTCTCTTTCCAGTTATAGCTCATTTATTGGCATTTTAGACCCCTTTTCTATGAAAGAATATATCCAAGGCGGTATAGAATGGATTAAAAACACAATCAATTAAAACAAAAACAGTTCATAAACACTAAAAGATGACCCAAACACTAAAAGGCACCAACAAAGCGCTGGAAGTAGCCTAATACTGAATCGGAACATTGATTTGTCTAGCACCATATTGTCAACAGTAATTGTCAGCAGCTCTCCAATGGTTCAGATGGGAATTTTTATCTGCCCTTAGAAAATAAAAAAGATCAAGTACCATCAGTACTGAGGATGAACTTGGCTAAAAAGATATGCTAACAAGATTCCATATGCATATCATGAGAGGATTTTTTTCTTTTTATATAGACAAAAACATGTACCTTGTTATTCAGATTTTGGTGCAAATGGACATTTTAATTGTAGTTGAATAAATGCCAATTATTCGGAGAACTGAACTGTTGAGATATTCAGATGGTCATAAACAATTTGCTTTGTTCCTACAAATTCAATTAATTTGTTTTGAAATTATACTTAATTTATAGTTCTGTTATGTTTCTATGGAAACCCATGCACATTATTTTTTCAGCTGAATTCATGAAACTTTGGTGGGGCATTTTACATGGCTAGCACACTGCATGTACTCTGTGTGTTGGTGACATGCAAGTTGTGCCAGTCTGCAGTGGAGAGAGCGTGTTTGTTTGGTGGCTGCCAAAGTTGCCTGGTGAAATCCCTCATTTTCCTTAATGGTATAGGGTTCTGTCCTCTTCCATTACCAAGAAGGTGTGGAGTAGCTCAGCTCCAAATGTTTCCCTCCCTCTGATAGGTTGCACAAAGCAGCACATCTCTGTAGAGGGTACACCACCCTCAGGTGCATATTCATTGATGTGCCGAAACCTAAGTCTCTATACTGCTCTCTCTCTCTCTCTCTCTCTCTCTCTCTCTCACACACACACACACACACACAGTCTTTTTTGGATGTTGCCATGGAAACTACATCTGGTTTCCATTCTCTCCACTGCTGTCATGTCCTCACTCAGGAGCAGGAAAGAGAGACATTGATCAGTGATGCAATGAGACAGCTCCTAGAGAGCAAGAGAGGCCTGCAGCTTGGTGTGCTATCTCCAGGGCACTCAACTGCAAGACACTCTCTGAATAGTGAAGAGATAGGTCAATATTGTCGTCCTCCAGGTCCTGTTTAATTAAAAGAAGTATGGAGCTGCCTTCCTTGAGACAGTTAACTCCTATATCCAGTGCTTGTTTGTGCCAGGACTTTAGCCTGGAGCCTGTTTTTGAAGCCAGAGCTGAGTTCTGGAAGATGTGAATAACCAAGTTGATCAGAGCATGTGCAGAATGCCAGGCTGTTACTACTTCCTATTTTTGATTGCAAGTCTGATTAAATCCACAGGTTAGGACAGTCTACGAAAGAGGACATCCAGGCAGAGCCCAAGTCAGAACAAACTATCCTATTGCAGCTTCCCCTCAGCAAAGGTTTTCAGGAGACCCAACGTATATGACTGCATTTGGGGAAATGTTACAGATCTCTGCTTTGAACAGGCTACTATGTATATGCTTCCAACAATGACAGTCAATGGGGTTTACTCCTGGGTAAGTGTGGATAGGATTGCAGCCTAGGATTGTCAAAACTCTTCCTGCTTGTCACTTCTGATCATGACATCACTTCCGGTGGGTCCCGACAGATTCTCATTCCAAAAAGTAGGTCCCAGTGCTAAAAGCTTGAGAACCACTGCTTTAGATTATGTCTCATCCCCCTCCTCTGGAGCAGGAGTGAGAACTACTGTCATAAAATGAAAAGAAGTCCAGGATTTTAGTATAGGTGTGACTGGTTATCATGTCCACCCCCAAACAAAACATAGCAACACAGAATTGAGTTCATACCCTTTCCAACCACAGTCTTATACTCTGTGAAAAATATTTTCTCCCTTGTTATATGTCAGATCCAGTTGTGACTATCCTCATTAGCTGACAGTAATGAAAGGTGGGAACAGGCTTGTCTATCACTGCATGATATGGCAGAACATTGCCTATATATTGGGGTGCACCTAAAGACAATTACAGCTCAATCCTATCAGGGCCAGCTGTTCCATAGCTGGCTCTTGCTGAAAAAGTGCCTTAAAGCATTGTAGGCTCTCCCACCTCCCACTGGAGCAGGTAAGGCAATGGAAGAGGCAGGATGAACTAGGGAAGGAGAAATGGGTGGGGAGTCTGAAGCTTGCTGATCCACACCTTCCCCCCCTCCCCATACTAGATACAGCATGCCTGTTTTGGTGTGGCTGCACCTGTAAGGGGAGGGAAGGATACAACTGGGCTTAACAAACCTTCCAGTGCTAAGGCAGCCATGCCAATGGGGCTCATGCTGAATTCTGAGGTGGGGAGCACAGTCATACGGACCTCGTCAAGGCAAGGGGATCTTTGTTTCCTTGCCTTGGGATTGCATTGCTGCTGCATCAGCCTGGAAAGCTGGTTAGGATTGGGCTATAAGTTCCGTTGAAATTAATGGGATAATCTAGTTACTCAGAACTACCTTGCCTCATTGATTTCCATGGTGCTTAGCCATGGCTGACTGTACTTAGATACAGCTCATTGTGTCTTTGTTCCTACAAGGACTACAGACTACTTCTCCCCTCCCCCCAAAACCTAATCATCTAAGTGAGCACTGAGTAGTATGCCCATAAACTGGATCCTAGTACATCTTTTAGTTTTTTACAGGCTTGATTCCTTGGTGACTTGCTCTTTTATGCTGTCTTTTAATCTGACTACTGTTTTTATGGCCTCTGTAATGTGTTTTTAAATGTTTTTATTTTCTATGTATTACTGTTTTTAAAATCTGTTGTTTTTAATATGTTGTTAGCCGCCCTGGGTCCCATTAGGGAGAAGGGCGGGATAAAAATAAAGTTTTATTATTATTATTATTATTATTATTATTATTATTATTATTATTATTATTTAGTAAATGCACACCCAGGGACACAAAATACCAGTGTACTGCTTCTCTCCCACTGTAAATGTTGCCAAATCCATTTGAGTTGCAGCCACACTATAATAATGACAACTAGATCCACTGTGAATTAACACACTCCATGAAAAGCTCTTGCGAAGCTGTCATGATTTATAAGGGTCCCAATCCTATTGAGCCTCTGTGTTGCCCCACAAGTGGCCACACACCAGCAACATCTGGAGAAGCCCTGAGGCGGGTAAGTCAGCATGTGGGGTGGGAATGGGAAGGGGGATGAATGGGGCAGAGACCAGGGTGTGGAGGGGTAATGTCAAGGCTAGGAAGTGGAAGTATTGGCAGCAGCTGCTCTCCCAATATCCTATAACTTTCCTGGTCTCAATTCAGGTTCACTCAGACTTGCACCAGTAAAATAGCTGGCATAGATCCAAGTAGACTCATTGGGGCAGCAAAGCCTTGCCCCAGGGCAAGGAAATATATGTTCCCTTACCTTGAGGAGGCAGGCCTCTGGGACTGCAACTTCCCTGCAGAACGCAACACTCCCCCCTCCTGTTGGTGCTGCTGCAACAGCACTGGAGGGGTTAGGTAGGATACCACTGTGCCTAGTTCAGGTCAGAATGGCTAATGCAGAGTAAATGAATCCACTCTGCATTAGACAAAAAAATACCTTGAGCAATATGTAATGGGGAGGGGCTTGGGTAGCAATCCTCAGGAAGGGCGCGTGTCTTTGTCTAATCAGTGAGATGTTGACAGACATTCAGTCAAGCCCCAATAGGCCTCCACTTGTAATTCTCAAAGAAACATGGCAGGGTAACCATGTGTCTCCTATTATCAGGGCCATTCCACAAGTGACCTACTCAGGGCGGTCCAGTCACCAGAACTGGTCACCTCAAACAGGAGGTGGGTACAGCCATCTTTATTAGCCTGTTTGCCTCCATTGCTCCTCCTCCTCCTCCCACTCTTTAGACTGGAAAAGAAAAAGGGGACAGAGAGGAAGAGGAAATATGGTGCAGAGAGCTGAATGACAACTTTGGAGAGTGGGGGGAGCAGAAATGGGCATATCAACAAGCAAGGGGGGCAGCATCTGGCATGTAGCCTCAGCGGTTAGAAAGTTTTGGGTCGGCCCTAGACGTACTCCCTGATGCAAGAAATAAAATCTACATATGCTGGTGTCCTCTTTGCCGACGATGCAGCTGTCACTACCCACTCTGCCAAAGATCTCCAGCAGCTCATGGATCGTTTTAGCAAGGCCTGCCAAGATTTTGGACTGACGATCAGCCTGAAGAAAATACAGGTCACGGTTCAGGATGTGGACTCACCTCCCTGCATTACAATCTCTGCGCATGAACTGGAGGTTGTCCATGACTTTGTGAACCTTGGCTCAACGATCTCTGACACTCTTTCTCTCGATACCGAACTAAACAAACGCATCGGTAAAGCAGCTACCACGTTTTCCAGACTCACAAAGAGAGTATGGTCCAACAAGAAGCTGCCAGAACATACCAAGATCCAGGTCTACAGAGCTTGCGTCCTGAGTACACTTCTGTACTGCAGCGAGTCATGGACTCTTCGCTCACAACAGGAGAGGAAACTGAACGCTTTCCACATGCGCTGCCTCCGACGCATCCTCGGCATCACCTGGCAGGACAAAGTTCCAAACAACACAGTCCTGGAACGTGCTGGAATCCCTAGCATGTATGCACTGCTGAAACACAGAGATGCCTGCGTTGGCTCGGTCATGTCGTGAGAATGGATGATGGCCGGATCCCAAAGGATCTCCTCTATGGAGAACTCGTGCAAGGAAAGCGCCCTACAGGTAGACCACAGCTGCGATACAAGGACATCTGCAAGAGGGATCTGAAGGCCTTAGGAGTGGACCTCAACAAGTGGGAAACCCTGGCCTCTGAGCGGCCCGCTTGGAGGCAGGCTGTGCAGCATTGCCTTTCCCAGTTTGAAGAGACACTTGGCCAACAGTCTGAGGCTAAGAGGCAAAGAAGGAAGGCTCATAGCCAGTGAGACAGACTAGGGACAGACTGCACTTGCTCCCACTGTGGAAGGGATTGTCACTCCCGAATTGGCCTTTTCAGCCACACTAGACGATGTTCCAAAACCACCTTTCAGAGCGCGATACCATAGTCTCTCATAACTGAAGGTTGCCAACACACAACTCAACTCTATGCTGGTGTACACCATGATACATGAAGAACATGCACAAGTATTTGCAGGTGCATCCTCATTGCCAAGCTGTGACCTTCAGGACCTTATGCTCCAGGTAGACAGACAGACAATTTTATTGACATAATAAAACAAGAAGAGAGTACAATACAGCATAAAGGATATTAACTGCAACTAGGGTGCAAGTTCAGATTGTCTTGAACTGTGTCTCCTTTCAATCAGTTTTAGAAAACTGCTACTTTCTCCATTATTTCAGTCTCCTCAACAGATAAAATAAACCAGGGATGCTCACACTTTTTTGGCTCAAGAGCTACTTTGAAACCCAGCAAGGCCCGGAGATCTACCAGAGTTTTTTTTACAATGTTCGCACCATCAGAACATATAACATTTATGTGTACAATGTATGTTGGTGTACCTTGAGCCCCACTGAGTATAACAGGACTTACTCCTGAGTAGACATACCTAGGATTAGGCTGTGAGGCTGCAATCCTAGCCACACTTACCTGGGAGTAAGCCCCATTGAGTACAATGGGCCTTACTCCCGGCGTTTCCTCCCAGAGACACCTGAAGGGGGGGTCGGCACTCCGCGATCTACTCATTTTGCCTCGCGATCCACCAGTAGATCACGATCCACCTATTGAGCACCCCTGAAATAAACCATATTATGTCCTGATCTGCCAACCGCTCATCCTCATACAATGACTTACAGCCCACTATTGTCCAAGATTGGCCCAGCATACTGAATCATTTAGGACAGTGGAACACAATTCTGCTTTTGTCAAGTGATTTCTGGTGGTGCATGAAGTGCCTACACTGGCTAATTTAAAAGTGTTGTGCAAATGGCAGCAGCATGGGAGGTCTGCCCCCAAACCCAGCAGGGTAAGTCAGAGGGTAGTGCGGGTGGGCAAAATGGGGAGGAGATAGGGCAGGGAGGGGCCAGATCAAGGCTGGGAAGGACAGGGTATTGGCGTTAGTAGTGTTGCCAATATCTTTTCCCCTTCCCAGCCTCGATCTGCCTTCCTGGGTCCATTGGAACTTGCACCAGCAAAGAACCTGGCGCAGATCTGATTAGACGCAGAAAGCGGCGAGGCCTTACCCAAGAGAACAAATGTTCCTTTACCAGGAGGAAATCTCCTTAAACCAAAACCACCCCTTAGGATGTTAGATAGAATTGGGCTGCCCAGCTCCACACATGAACATATGCCAAGGGCATCCATGGACATCCTTAGAGAGAGAAGGCCATGTGTGAAATGGATCCCAATTGAAATAAAACGTGTGTATTTTGTATTTTGCTACTGAGTACAAAATGCAAAGGGAAAACAGATTTTGACTCCCTGCAGCTATTTCTAGAATATACTCTGAAATTATATTCTTCTCTTGTATGCCTCCATTGCCTTGAGTGGAGACACACTGAAGAATGAATTTGCCTCTTTGAGTGCAGCCTTTGACTGTATTCTGTGAATTTCTCAATGGCCATTGTCACTTCTTTGTCTGTGAATAACTACCCTCCCCTTTGCTCTGTTAATCAATACTGTCTCTACAGAGAGCTGTCTTTCCTATGCAATGCTTTGTCCCTCAGGCCACCTCTACTGCAGAAAAAAATTAGACATCTTTACCCCCTGGAACCCAATAACAAACAAGCAAGCAAAGAAAAACGGTAGCATGAATGGATGATGAGATAGCCTGAGTGATGTTTTGTTGTGCCAGAGAAATACTGTGTGGTCCCATGGTGTGTTGGTTTTTCAACCTGAGATACGTGACTTCAAATGTCAGTGTAGCCATAAACTTAATGGATGGTCTTCCTAATGAAGTAGCTTTTTTTCTGCCTCAGTTCCTTGACTGTAAAATGTCACCAATGACAAGGTTGCTGTGAAGATAGATGAATAACTTACAAAACATGATGAAGGTGCTCTATAAGCAATTAATAACAACATTGCAGTAACAATACGGGTTCTGTTTATACAACTTTGAAACTCCTCATCCAAGAGGCCTGGCGTGCATTTGGAGACTCTGCTACTCATGCAAGCAGGACCACATCAGAAGGTCTCCTCATTCTCTTTAATGTCACAATTAGATCTAGCCACAGGCATCTTTGAACATGTGTTTAGCATTGAAGATAATGGAGAGGGTCAGGGAAGACCCTGCTGGTATAAAATTCTATGGCCAGGTACAGAAAAACACTGGTGATCTGTTTTGGGAGCAGGCTGAAGGCTCTCTTTTTTGTCTCTCTGGAACAAATTCCCTTCTCTTTCCCCTTGTTAGTTTTAACCATGTTTTAGTTACAACCAACAAAATGTGTTCAGTGGGGCTTGTTCTCAAGTAGGTGAGCAGGGAACTGTAACCTTAATTTAACTCTACACTACAACTATAGCTACATAATACCATGGCTACTGATAACCAGGGTTCCCTTCTTAAATATGCATAAGGGGGTTGCAAATCCTGGTTCAAGAGGGACCTAGCTGACCATGGTTAATGGTGCAGATTATTTATTTACATAGCACTATCTTATTTGAATGGTATTTAGGTACTATGGGAAAACACACACACAGACAGACACACACAGATCTGTCCCAAAGGTTCTTGATTTAAAACAGACACAAGGAGACAACAGATAAAGGGAAGAAACATTACAAAGGAAGAATACATAATTATTTCATATACACTTATTTATGTTTCAATACAATGTTGTCTAGAGACTAAAATATTGGGGCAAAAGCTTAATGAAAGGGTGTGCCAGGGGTTAGATGCAAAATAAAAGAGGAAGAGAGGAAGGATTTTGCTTCAAAGAGGAGAGAAGGCAGGATTCATGATACCACAACCCAATCCTAATCTCTTAATAGTGTTTATGATATTGGCAGTCTGCACCAAGTTTATGTGTAGAGTGACCAGTTGCCAACCCAGAGATTAAGGTGGCTCTTTTAGAAACAGCAGCAAGAAAGATGCAGTCACCAGGGCCAGTCCATCATGAGATCAATTGAGGAGGTCACCTCAAACATCAAATTGACTGGTTGGGGCACCCATCTCCATCTGCCCACTTCACTTTGCCCCTACTCCCTGAATCTGAAAAGGAAGAGGCAGATGGAATGAAAGAGGAAGCGTGGATGCTCTCCAGGCCACTCCCTCCACACTTCTCCTTTTGCTCTGTCTCTTTTCTTCCAATCCAAGGGGGTGGAAGAGTCTGACACGTGACCATGTTAATGAGGCATGTTGGGCGTGCCATTTCAGGCACCAGGAAGTCTTGGGCCTGGCCTGGCTGTCACTGCTCATCCTCCTCATTTAGGCACCTCTCCTCTACAATGCAGGTATAAGGCAAAAGTGCCTACTATAGCAAGCAGAAGTGGGTAGTTGGGCAACACATGCCAGTGCAGCAGCAGGGTGGATCACAGCAGCTGCATCCTCTCTCACTGCTATACGGATAGGCATGATCTTGGAATCAACATCTGGAAGCATTACTTCTTTTTGGCTGTCACCTACAGTAACAGTCCTTCAACTTTCATCATGATAGTAACAGGAGAGTGTGCCTATCACCATTGGCCATCAATATTAAGAAGAGCCTCACTGGAACAGGCCAAGGGCCCATTCAGTCCAGCCCCCTGCATCCTACAATGCCCACCAGATGCCCCAGGAACAACCTAAGACCTATATCTTGTTGCAACTCCCTTGATTCTGGCATTCAGGCTACCTCGAAAACCAGGAGGTGGCATACAGTCATTGTGGCTTGTAACCTGTGATACTCTTCCTCCTGATTTTTTTCTTTTCTATGAGCTTCTGCTACTAGTAATATGTCGGGGTTCCCCTCCTCCCACAGGTCCCCAACTTACCCAGGGAGAAGACTTCTGGGCCAGAGGATCAGGGAGGAAGATGGTGGAACATGGGGCCATCTCCCCATACTCTGCCTATGCACTCCTGTAGGCGGCAAAGCGCGGCAGAGGAACACTGTGCGCCGAACCCCCTGCTTCTCCCTCTGCCTTGGAGGAGGGAGGAGGGAGACAGGACACAGGACATTTGGCTGCTGGGCAGTCACCCCTCCCTTGCCTCAGGGGAGAAGGGGAGCACTCCCTCGCCCAGCCAGCCGGAACCTGTCTTGCCGGGCAGGGCACCTGTTTATGACATCGGGAGCCCACAGCTGGACCTCCTGACGTTGTCTGCAGAGCTACAGGACCCAGGTGGGCAGGGCCAGCCCACCCCCTAAAGTCAGAGACCAGAGCAGAGGCAGCAGCCTTCCCAGCCATCTCAGGAACAATCCTGGCAGCTCCAGGTGAGAGGAGGTGGGAGGGAAACAGAGAGAGGAAGGGGAGGAATTTCAGTAATCCCAGGGGAGGGTGGTCCCAGAGACACACCCTTTTTGTACCATCCCTGTGAGGGAAGGGGAGGGGCCAAAGGGGAGGGGTCTGTCCTACATAAACCTGGATGCCAGGGATGACAAGGCAGTTGGGAGTTAGAGCAGGCAGGAGGATCTGCTGACAGCAGCCCCTGCTCCTGACTCTGGCAAATGCTGCTGCCCCAAAGAGGGGGAGCTGGGTGACACAACCTCTCCTTTTTTCTGGTGAACTAGTCTGAGGCCTCCACAAGGGGGTCCCCCTCAGAAAGGCCAGGCAGGCCCTCCCTTCCTCTCCCCTCACAAAATAGTAGAATTTCTTTTGTTAACTGGTCTTCAGTAGTACACATATAACAGGCAACGCTGGGCCCCAGTTTGCATGACCTAATTATTTTCTAGCTAGATAAGACACAACTAGCTTGAAATAAACCTGAAGGCCTTTCTGTTCCTTTGCGTTTATAGCAGTAAACAAGTCACCTTCACAATGAACTTCATGTAAGTTAGCCAAACTCCAGCCTTATATGGAAAGGTTTCCTAATTAAGTCAAAGTCCATAATTCGTCTGGAGTGGGGCCAGCCAGAACATACAGCATCTGAGATGCCCTTTAAATGTTATGCTAGCACCATGGGAGTCGTTTTTCCATGGGCTTATCCCACAGCATTGCTGTAACATTTAAAAGCCTCCAAACACATGAATGGGGCTCTTTCCCATAGAATTAGCACCCTTCTGGGAAGGTATCAATTCTGTGGGAAAGACCTACATGACAGTCACACGCTTTTAAATGTTATAGCAATGCCATGCAAGAACCCCCGGGAAGTGGCTCCCAATATGTTAGTGTGATGTTGGAAAAAAACAAACACTTTCCTGCTTGTTTTCAGAGAAAAGGAGGAGAATAGGAAAATGATGACCTTATTTTTCTTGGTGCCAGGAAAAGCCAAGGCGCATGATGTTGGTATGTCTGTGGGCACGCATCTTGAAGAAGGTGAAGTGTGACCCTGTTCAGAGCATGGGGAGAGAGGAAAAGAATAAAGCCTTCTGAGGACAATGTAGGACAAGAGTTGCAGGAAATTGTCAGGGAAAAAGAAAAGAATTGTTTTTTCAAAGATTTTGATATTTTTGGAGGACAAACTAACCAGCAAATTGGTAATGCTCATATTTCTGGTGGAATAATCTTCACCCATGAAGAAATCACAAAAACTGAGCTTCTGAAATGGTGAGGTGCAATTCCTTTTCTGATTTCGGCATATATCGACCTGAAGTCACCTTCGTCCTTTGGAGTTAACACTTGTTGTTCCTTTAGAGCTAGTGATCAGTTCTGAACTGAACTGAGCTAGTGATCATGAAAGGCACAGCCACTTGCCAGCCTGCTCAGGTGACAAAACGAGGCACTTTTAGAAATTCTGCCCTATATATTACATTCATGGGCAGGTGCTATGGCTATCACTGCCCTCTAGTGGATTCCAGTCCACCTGCTGCCTGCACCACACATATTGTAGATCTTATATGCATGGATTGTACATAGGGAGGGGGAAGGGGGGAGCACCTTTGCAATAGAATAGCCAAGAATCTCTACAGCAGCACACCTTGTGAGTTCTCCTTTTCTGTGCTTAACTGTCACAGCTAATAGAGCAGAAGTACCTGAACAGAATCATACTTGAGACAGCTCATCATTTGGCAGAAACAGGTGGGAGGAAAAATAACAGTTGCAAAGCTGATTGTGAGTTGCAAAAGTGAAGAAAATCCAGATTAAAGGCTGCAATCCTACACACGTATTCCTGGGAGTAAGCTCAACTGAACACATTGGGACTTATTTCTGAGTAGGCTTCTTTCTGCATAGGCTTGTGCTGCAAGTTCTTTGGGGGAAAAAATGAAAATTTGCAAAAATGCATATGTATGTGAGTAGAGCCTCACCACATTGCAATCCCTCCACCCCACATAGCAAGTATGAGAGCAGGAATATTAGCTGCCTCACTACTTTCTCTTCTTGGGAATCCAGCACTGACCACCAGTGCAATAAATATCAGTAGGGAAAGAAGCAGATGGTTCATTTCAAGGGCAGCAAGAAGAGGTCTCAAAGACTGAAATGAGCCTGTGTAAAGGGAGTAGAGAGCAAGGTGGTGTGTGATTATCAGATCAGGGCAGCTGTTCAAGCCAAAACTAAAAACAGGGGAAAGGGCTGCAGCTCAGTGGAACAGCACATGACTTGCATACAAAAGGCCCCAGGTTGAATCCTTGGTATCTTCAGGTGGGGCTAGGGAAGAACCTGTTCAAATCCAAAAGCCTGGGGAGCCACTGTTAGTCCTTATATAGCATATTAATTCACACAAACTAACATCTGATTCTGTATAAAGCTGTTTTACATGCCCTGCCTTTTTAAATTTCTAACCATGTGGTTTGCCTGGCAAGACTGATGACTTGCTTCTGTGATGGTAGGGTTAGGGAGTGCAAAGAAGGCGTACAGATTTGGGTAGCCTGTTTCCTTCTACAGGCAAGGTGCCCACCTTTACAGGAGTATGGTCTTTCACATCTCAGGCTGCAGTATCTGTGGGTGAGATAATAAATGTCTATGGCTCCAGGCAGGGAACAGCTTCTATTCAATATTTAAATTATTTTCCTGGAAGCATTATTTTATGTCCTGACTACTTGGCTGTAGTGCACATGGACTGCAGTGCACATGGACAGGAGCCACTTGATAAATCAGTGGGTTAGGGCATGGGTGAAGATTTTTGTGAGACATAATTGTCAAATGTCCCTTCGGGTATGAGTTATCACTTATTTTATAGGGATACCCTTCTTCACAGATCATTGCATACCCACATAACAGGCTAATGCCCCTATTTAAAAACCACCACAAAATGGGATTATCAAATGTTATAAGAAACATGCATTTCACTCATATTTTTGAAATTTGGAGCTAGCTACTGAATCATCAGCACCGTAATCATAAAATGAACCTCTATGGAGCTGAAATTTAAAAAAAAGGAAATTATTTTGCTGGAGCCAAAGAAACATACAACCCCCCCCCCCCCCGGTTAGATATGGTAGCCCATCTTTCTTCTGATCAAACACAATTTAAGGAGTTAAGGGCCATAAGAATTGTGACTCAATCTGGGGCGCCATGCTGTTTTAAAAGAAAGCTATTCACACATTGGTGTCTTTTTGCCAGAATTTAATGCAAGCCTTGCAGCATCCAAAGACATGCTCCACTTATTTTCTGTGAGGTAACAGTCAGAGCCTGTTACAAATAGGCTTCAATAGTTCAATGTGGTAAGTGCATCCAAATATTGTGAGCCAGGCAGAAATCAGTCACCAATAAGGGGGGGGGGGACATTTATAACCCAGTAACTGGGGATCAAGATACCCTTTCTCCAATATGAGCACCTCTCCTCCCATGTGGTCAGGGAATCTGGTAGGGTCCTGCTTCTATATCCCCTTCATCAGAAATTAGCCTGGTGGGCACCAGAAAGACATTATTTCTTGAAGTTCCCTCCTTTCCCCATGGGCCCCATCAACTTTGTTCCCATATTGCTTTTAGAAGACTGGTCAAGCCAGTGCTTTTTTTGAGGGCATTTCCCATTGCCAATGAAAACTAAATGTGTTGCTACTGCTGCTGCTGTGATTTTTTTTTTTTTTTACTGTTCATTACTGTCTTGCATTATGTCTATTTTAATGTTTGGCTTTTAAGACTGTGATGTATTTTTGGGTAATAGTTTTAATACATTGTGCACAGCCTTGAGCACTCTAATTGAGCCACAGGCTTTAAAAAAATAAATACATTTTTTTAAAATGTAAAGCTTGAAAAATAGCTACAAATTGTCAACAGCATCCCAGTGGTAATTGCTCCATCACACATGGTCGACAGTCCACCCACCCTTCCTCCGTTTCAAGGATTCTTTCCTTTCCTGCATTTCAGCTCTCCGAAGCAAATCCTTTGTGCCTCAGGATGGAACTCACCCTTGCCCTGCATTGGCACAAGGGACAAAAGGGTTCCGGGACCACAAAAGAAATTTCCACGAGCTGCTGATCTCACCCTTTGGAGGTGAACGGCTGAGGGAAAGCGAACAGTGCAAGCCCTGGAAAACCTGTATTCAGACAATAAATCAAGAGCACTTAAACTGGCATGAAACCACCTTGGGCTTCTGAGGCACGCTGGCAGAAACTGCACACACACACACGAACAGTGGAAAGTAAAAAAAAAAGGTTTGTTGTGTAGGAAAAACACCCCACCAACCAAGTCCATAGATTAGCAAAAGATGCAATTATCAGAGCAACCATTCAACTGAACCTTATGTAATTTTTCAAATGCAGCTCCTACCAGAGCGGGCCCAAGACCACCTGGTGCCTCAAGGAACATGCCACCACCCAGTCTCAATCTACCCACTGCTGCCTCTGCACACACACAGTTTTGGGGGAAGACACACACATCTGTGCCTCCCAGCCCTTCACTTACTAGAATTGCAACCTACAGCCAGCCTGGCCCCACTTCGCTTGTTTGAAATGGAATGTCTCCAAATTGCGACGTATATTTTCCCTATGCAGGATTAGCAAATGTAATAGGTATCCAATAGCTCTAATGCCTCACCACCTTATAAAAATTTCGCAGTGTTAGGAACTTGGGCTACTCTAATATAAACCTTCCTTCAGGATTAAATTAACCTTTATCCTGCCATAAAATATGGCCCCAATCAAAATGGGGGCCTTGTGCAATTATCTGAAAGCACCTTGGTGTAAAGAGTATCAGTGGCGTCACTAGGGTTCGTGTCACCCGCTACAGGATGCCAGCGTGTCACCCCAACAAGCAGGTGGTGGGGCAACACCTCAGGTGGTGGGCGTGGTGATGTACCATCGCTCTGCCCCCACTGGTTTTTTGGCTGTACCTTTTGACAGAACAAAGATAAAACACATTGTGCATGAAATTATGCATTGATTGATATATAAAATGCTGGTATTACTGCTCCAAACTGTGATTGTAGTGATTTTGGTTACTAGTGGTGTGTCACACACACACACACACACACACACACACCAGGTGTCAACTTACTAACACCTAACTGCAGCAGTTCTCAAACTTTTAGCACTGGGACCCACTTTTTAGAATGACAATCTGTCCAAGACCCACCAGAAGTGATGTCATGGTGGAAGTGACATCAAGCAATTATAATTATAACATCAAGCATGAATAATTAAAGAAAAACAAATAATTAAATAAGCAGAAGCCAGCCCTGTTTCACCAAGTGAATTTCCTCTGTAGCCTGCCTGCAATAACACCCCCCCCCCTCCAAAACCAGTAAGGTTTTCAGCCTTACCCAGTGCCCAGTTCAAATTAAGAACTTCTGTTTAAACCAGATCACTGTCAGGCTTTGCAAGTCTCAAAAAGGTTCACCTTATCAGCTGAAGCCTCTGTTTTGATCTTTTTAGTGGGGGGGGGGGGGCTGCCTTCTAGAGCACTTGTTTAGCTCCAGGTGCAAAAGATCAGGACCATTCTGGTAGCTTTGCACTCTCCTTCACCTGATCTTCTACACCAGCCAAGGCACGTTTGCTTACTCTCAAGTAAACACAACCATGAGGCTTAGTTTTGCTTTCCATAGGGCTCAATACATTTGTCTGTTTGGAGGGGGGGACTTCCATCTCAGGTGTTTTTGGGGACTGCGTTCATTGTATCAGGAACATTCTGGTGTCATTGGATTCCTCTCAGCCTGCCCTTTCCGATGGACTAAGGCAAGCTCACCTACTCACGAGTAAACGCACGATACGGCTCACTTTCACTTTCCATAGGGCTCCATGCATTTTTTGTTCTCCGGTTTTTTGGCAATAACTTTTGATAGAAAGGAGGTATTTCACTCTGGTTTTTTGCATTGCATTCTGCTTGAAATTCCGCATCCAACGGTATATAACATGATGGGATTACTCCTAACCACCGCGATTTTAGCGCATCACCCCCCCAAGTGTGTGTCACACCCCCTGTGTGTGTCACCCGGTGTGGGCCGCACCCCCTGCAGTGACACCACTGAAGAGTATGCCCATCTTCAGTGCAGCTCACCACAGTCTTTATCATACTGCAGGCAGGACAATGGCCATGTTTCCACATCTGAGGCCCGTTTACAGTATGGATCAGCTCCCTTGCCTGAGGAAGGGAAAGATCTTATTCTCTGTACTGTGGCAGATCTCAGATGTGGGTTAGTGGGCCAATGGAAAGATGCCTGTCTGACTCTGCATGGCTATATCAGTGCAAGCACTGGAGTGTGACAAGCACTGAAGACTCCCCGTAACTCCCATCTGCCATAAGATATGGCCCTGCTACTTAATTTTGTGATTTGGCATCCATTTGAGAAAAGGTGCTCATGATAGGCAGATGAGAGACCAGATGGGTACATATGCTACAATGCCACCAGCACAAAATCATCAAAAGACAAGCTCTCATCTACAGGAGTATCCTCTCCATTTTCAAGTCGGTGGAGATTTGACCTCCTAACGTCCCATGCAAGGACACGTCAATTCCATTCAGGCACTGCAATGTCCAATGGACTCTTTGCAGCCATGTTGTGCAGCACTAATCCTTGCCAAGGACGCATCAACTTGTCTCCCATCCTACTACCACTGAGGCTCTTGGAATTAATTTTATACCGTAGCTCCTGCTTTCACTGTTTTTCAGACCTCAGGCTGCTATGATGCCTCTCTTTAGCTGCTAGCACTGAAAACGCAAGTTATCAGAGAGATGCAAATGGGCTTTTCTAGACCTACATTCCCATCCTCTTTCACTGGGTTGGAGTCACTGTCTGTTGCATGAAGGATCCAGTATTATGAAGACTTTGCCCCGGATATTTCTATACTCGGTTTCTGATTTTCTGAAGGCTACAGTATCTTTTCAGCTGGCAGGAATGGCAACCCTTGCTGCTTAGTGCACTAAGTGGGGCATGCACAATTTATAGAAACTGTTAATATCATGCAAGTAGGGTCTTTGTATATGGTACAGAAGTCTGCACTAACAGCTCTTTGAAAAATTATGTTTACAATAAATAAAGGAGAGGGCATGTTCGCTAGGCACTGCCGGGTGCAGCTATCACACTTAAAAAGGATGCTTGTTCACATACTGCCCAGGCACAAACATTTCATGGACCACATTTTGTTAGTTCAAATTTTAATTATGGCCATTTTCAAATTGCCGGTGCCTGCGGTTTATCTTTGTTTAGGTCCCTGCATGTATTTTGCTTTGTGTTTTTATTTTTCCTCCAATTACAGCAGGAATAAATGAAAATCCTTTTCTCTCTCTGATAAGGAATGAAATATCAGGTGCTGCACACCATTCTTTTTTCAGCATAGCTTCCCTGCACATGAGGAGATGTTTGTACTTTTAACCTTATGCTTGTTTGCCTATAGAGGGGTGACACATCGGAGTCTTAGTCTTCACTGTGTTCTGTCTAACCCTTTCTTTTTGGTTTAGCATCAGGTGCTTTCTAAGTTTCACTTCAACTTCATCAGTCACATGATCTTCTGGCCTGGCTGGAAGGAGAGACAGCTTCATTAAGTGTTCTAGAAAATCGTGCATGCAATCTAAATCAGGAGTCCCTCCCTGCCTTTGAAGTCAGTGGAAGGGACAAAGACTGAAGGACATGGAAGGCAAGGTTAATAGGTGGGGTTTGGTTGAAAGAGTGGTGGCACCAGAATATATATGAGGCAGGCAGAAGGGACAAAATGCATTTTTGAGGGCAAGAGCTTTGTTCACGTATTACATTTCAAAGAGAAAAACAATGGTTTATTTCACATTAATGTTTCCATCCTGAACAGAAGTGAGAGCTTATGGGGAACTGCTATATATCTGCCTCACTCTGAGCTTGTAAAAAAGTACATTTCCTTTAAGTCATCACAGAGATCTAGCAATGGGAAGAAGCATCAGGGGAAGCAAACTACCTGATGGGGGTGCAGGACACTTGCCACTGGTACTGCCAACAGAAGAACTACATTAAGGGCCTGGTCTTCTAACCACAGTTTATTTTCACAATTTTATACCACCCTTTTTCCAAAGCGCTCAGGGTGATGTACATCGTCCCTTCCTCCCCTCCTTTTGTTCTCAGAACAACCACTTAGGTAGGTGAGGCTGAGAGACAGTGACTGGCCCAAGATCACCCAGGCGGATTTGAGCCTGACTCTTCCAGGTCCAACTGCCCAACCACTACACCATCCTATCTCTTGTGAATTAGAGCCAAATGGAGATATTCATATTGTGAGAAGAAATATATATTTTGCATAACTTCAAAGAGAGATGCATAAGCATACTGGTATTCCAGAAGGGTGACCTAAGCAGGAACATATGAGGCAGATCATGTCTCAACTATACTAAGACTAACCACCATACAAAAAACTGTTGGCTATCATGCTGTGATTTATAGCAGTAACTTAACAAAGTGATGCAGTTATGCTGTAGAGCTGCCCTGATGTTTTACAAGCCCTGATAATATCATTCTAGCACAATACTCATCAACCCAAGTTTACTGGAACAGATCCCTTCTCTCTCCGCAGAGTCCTACAACTTCTCAGCTAAACCTTCAGTTTGTATGTTTGGAAATGACTATGGTACGTAGATAACCATTCTTTGAGACTTTTTACAGATAGGAGGACATATCCTCCTTTACAAGGGCACACAAGGGAGTCCTTGTGCTGTTTCTGTGGGGCCTTGGCAGATGATCAGTTTATAGTGCAACAAACGCACAGTTGTTGCTCATTTTTGATATGGGATTAGATATTGTTCTTCAAAGAGTGCTTCTGTTTTGGAGGTATTGCACATTTCCAGCATTCAAACTGCAAAGCTTTGTTCTGAGAATATGTTTCTGTTTTCCAGCTAGTGAGCCCACTGTATTTCTACCCCACTATCTCCCCAAAGGACATTCAAAGTGGCAATTTGAAATGCTTTCTGAAATGTGATTCCTTAATTGCTATTGGACAGTGACCATACCATCATCACTGTTAAGTAAAATTCCCCCCCCATTCTAATGCCCACCCCATGCTATGACCCCAATAGTAGTAACCAACCCACAAGGAGAGGATAGGAGACCTACTAGCCTACAACAAAATGTGGAAAATCACTTTCCATTTTATATCCCTTTGTCTGCTAGATCAGTGTTTTCTGGATGGAGTTTTTTCCTGATGGGAAGATGGTCTCTCTTAGAGTTTGGTTTGGACCCAGAGAAATGAGGAATTGTTTATGTTATCCAAATTTGTACCCATGCAATGCTGATGAGATTGCCCCTGTTCCTGACCACTACTGAGATACTAGGTGAAATCTTTGTGTAGGTCATTAGTTAATAACTAATAGACTGAGAGCCCAATCCTATCCTTCCCTTCCCCCCCCCACACACACACACCAATGCAGCCATGCGAAAGAGGGGCACCCTGTATCCAGTAGGGGGAGGGGCAGATCAGGAAGCTTAAGAGAGGAAAGGAAAATTATTTCTACTCACACACACCCCCAGTAAGCTTCCCACTCTGCAATGGGCCTCCTCAGATCTGCACCAGCTCATTAACAGCTACAATCTGAGCAGAAGAAAGGGGCAGGCAGCCTCAAAAGAGAAAGGGACAGGAATCCAATGCGTGTCATTGCCTCTGAATCCCCTGCTGCCCCCTCACCCAGTTTTGCCCCTTCCCTGCCCATCCCCATCATTTATTTGCTTGTTCCAATGGGTATGGTGGGGTCTGGCAGCAGATGTGCCGTACCGCTGCAGCAGTCCATGCAAATGGCCACCAATGGAGCGCTCCATCGGCAGCCATTTTAGGACAGCAGAACTGGGCTCTGCATGATAGCCAATCCTCAATTGGATTGGGCTGTGCTTCTATCAATCATCTTCAGTTGTCATGGATGAAATAATGGTTCGCACAGTAGTGGCTAAGGTAGTATCCTACGGCATAACCACAAGTTCTCACACTTTCTATTTCTCTGTTTTGTCATCAAATTTTAGGAGGAACTCTCTAAAAATATAAGAAGTCGGGGGGGATTGTTCAGCTGGTTTATGAATGGGGACAAAATGTATCAGAAACACTTAGCAGAAGACTGTTATTCCTGTGTTCCACATATGATGTAACAGTGCCAGGGATTAGGGTGGAGCTGGAAGAGTCTGAGATGATACTCAGAAAGCCCTTTCAATTGTTCCTTCCTGAAGATCACAAAGTCATCAGCTGGGAATATGGGATTGCCTAGGACTCTATGATGAATGCTTCTGCAAATGTAGCCATGAAATAATTTTCCTCCATTGTTGGAGCACTCCAAATAGATTCCATCTAACCACATCTCCTGTCTATTTATGAGGAAAGATGGACCTGTCGGCAAACTTTTTTTGCAGTAAACAGTACTAGGTTCAGCTCTACATTTCCTGTCACTTGGTAATGGGCAGCCCAATCCTGAGCTGCCTGGTGAGCGGAGCTGCAGCAGCGCCAAAAATGGCTGCCGCTGCATCCAGCACACCCCAGGCAGCTGCCGCCACCTCCTTGGGAGAAGGGGACTTTTGTCCCGCTCCCCCAAGTAAAATGAGTAGCCCCCACAATGAGTAGCAAAATGAGTAGCCCCCATCATTCTACAATGACCCGAGGGTTGGTGTGGAATTCAGAGCCTCCATGTTGGGCAGACAGCCTGACATGGAGGCTCAGGATCTGGTAGAGCTTTCCCGCCTCCCTCCCGCCCTGCTTCCTCCCCCTGGCACGCCTCCTCCCAGCCCTCTCCCTAACCTCTCTCTGCCTCCCCTCACTCTGGGACACCTCCCCCCTGACTCCCCCCATGCCCCCACCTACCTCTCTGCTGCTCAGCGGTCCACACTACCACCGAGCAGTGGAGCTCCAGTGCTCCACTCGCACAAGCGGCTAGCACTGGTGCTCCACCAACGACAGGACCCGCAAATGTGCCTTATGGCATGTTTGCGACAGTGTGCACCGGCAGTGAGCCAGCGTGCACTGAATAAGATGGGGACCTAAGTTAACAGAAAACAAAATAAGAATCACGTCACACGTTTAATACTGCTTTTGGAGGTTAACTTCCAAACCCCTTCATCTAACCTTTGCAGGAATTTTACCTAATGGAAGCACTACGTTCTCTGTGAGTTTCATGCAAAGTGGCCACAAAACACACCAGAACTCTTTTTTTTGTTTGTTTTTTAATTATCAAAATTCAGTGGTACTTAAGACAGAAAGCCACAACATCTATTTTGGATGAAATTTTGCCAGCTTCATTTCCACGTGAAGGGCTTCTATCCCTGCACATTGCATTTAATCCTCAAAAGAAATAAAAGAGTTACCATGAATTCAGATTTGCCCATTAAAACCAATGGAAACTTTTCAAAAGTGAATCAGTATTGAAAGGAAACAACCACTCAAATCTGGGCACAGAATGAAGCTATTGTTGAAAGGAGCCAACAAAAACTAAACAAGGCCATCAAATGAAGAAATAAAGTGAAGTCTAAAACTTGCTTTTACTTTGGTAGTTTCTTACAGCTTTCCATCATTAGCTATGCCATACTGAAAAGAAATCAAGTTGGATTCCAAAACAGGCAAGATAAGTTTTCTATACTGCACTCCTATACACATTTACCTGGGAGAAAGATCCATGGAACTGAATGGGACTTACTTCTGAGAAGACATGAATAGGATTGCACTGCCGGAAAACATTGGTGAGAATGCACATGATACTTGACCGCTATTCAAGATTGAGAGGATGGTGCCCAATGACATAATATCAATGTCTGCACCTAATATCAATAATATTGATAATATTGCACATAATATCAATGCACATAATAACTGCACATAATATCAATGCCTGCACCTAGAATGTTGATTTGTGGATTTAATTCATCTGAGCTGACCTTGGCCTCCCCACTCAGGTCACAAATGAGTTGACATATAATACCGGGTGCTGTAGGCTTATACCATAGTCTGAGACTGAAGGTTGCCAACCATTGGGAATGTCCTGTCCCTCCAAATCTTTCCCTGTCCCTTAATCTTCGTTGTACTATTAATCTGTTAAGAAAAAGAATCCCTCAGTGAATCCATCATGGGTATTATATGTGATGCTGTTCCACCTTGAAGATACTGTGCAGAACATTTAACTAGAATGGTGTGCAGCCATACAGAAAAGCTGAATGAATTTAATAAGACAGCTAAGCATGCCCCATTCCCCCCTAAGCCCTTAGCATATTAGTTCAAGGATTTCCTGTATTTTGGACACAACAGGACTCACTTTCAAGCAAACCAGTCATGTAGGATCACTTCTATTTGTTGAAATATGTATATACTTCCAGAGACTCTTATCTATAACAGAAGGATTTGTGGTCTATCTGCTCACAGAATCCCCAGCCCTCCAAACTCCTTTCTTTGTTTTTTCACCAGGGAAAAGGATTGGCTTCAAGGAATCTAGTTTTACCTCTCAAAGGAAGAAGAAACGAGTCTCCGTAATGTGGAGAAGTTGTGATGATGCCTAAGGACGTACTGCCACTTGCAGTGGAAGGCAAAGGCATGCTTCATTGGGAAAGCGAATGCACATTGGGAAAGCGAAATGGTGGTGCAAATGACAGTAAATCTACCACCCAACTGACTTCTGTAGCTTTGGATTCTGTTTGGTTATGCAAAGAGTTTGACACTGAATGGTGTGATAGAGACCAAAGCTGAACTATGCCTTGATGACATCTAGGCTTAGACTACTGCAGGAGGGAAGGAGGTCTGATCTAGAGGGTTGAGCCTCCATTTGCCTGAAGATAACATCCGAAGGTCGCCAGTTCGAGGCCACCGGCACCGCGCGACCTTGAAGCAGCTGACAAGCTGAGCCGAGCTATTCCATCTGCTCTGAGTGTGGGAGGATGGAGGCCAGAATGTGCAGCCAGATCAAGAAAGAAACACCTGAATGTTGTGGTTTCTTGAAAGATAGAAACCTTCTTTCAAATTGTAAAATTCCCTAAGGGGATTTAAATTGCCTGCCTATGTAAACCACCTTGAATAAAGTCTAAGGAGAAATCTGAGGACCAAGAAAGGCGGTTTGGAAAACCTGTATTATTGTATTATTATTATTATTATTATTACTGCAATGCAGTAATTTGGACTGATGATCAGCCTTAAGAAAACACAGGTCATGGTTCAGGATGTAGACTCACCTCCCTGCATTACAATCTCTGCACATGAACTGGAGGTTGTCCATGACTTTGTGTACCTTGGCTCAACGATCTCCGACATTCTTTCTCTCGATACCGAGCTAAACAAACGCATCGGTAAAGCAGCTACCACGTTTTCCAAACTCAAAAAGAGAGTCTGGTCCAACAAGAAGCTGACAGAACATACCAAGATCCAGGTCTACAGAGCTTGCGTCCTGAGTATACTTCTGTACTGCAGGGAGTCATGGACTCTTCGCTCACAACAGGAGAGGAAACTGAATGCTTTCCACATGCGCTGCCTCCGACGCATCCTTGGTATTACCTGGCAGGACAAAGTTCCAAACTACACAGTCCTGGAACGAGCTAGAATCCCTAGCATGTATGCACTGCTGAAACACAGAAACGCCTGTGTTGGCTCGGTCATGTCGTGAGAATGGATGATGGCCGGATCCCAAAGGATCTCCTCTATGGAAAGTGCCCTACAGGTAGACCACAGCTGCGATACAAGGACATCTGCAAGAGGGATCTGAAGGACTTAGGAGTGGACCTCAACAGGTGGGAAACCCTGGCCTCTGAGCGGCCCGCTTGGAGGCAGGCTGTGCAGCATGGCCTTTCCCAGTTTGAAGAGACACTTGGCCAACAGGCTGAGGCAAAGAGGCAAAGAAGGAAGACCCACAGCCAGGGAGACAGACCAGGGACAGACTGCACTTGCTCCCGGTGTGGAAGGGATTGTCACTCCCAGATTGGCCTTTTCAGCCACACTAGCCGCTGTGCTGGAACCACCACCCAGAGCATGATACCATAGTCTTCCGAGACTGAAGGTTGCCAACTCACTCACTGCAATGCAAAATATGCAAGGCTGCCTGAACAAGTTCAGAATGCAGTGATCATGTCTTTAACTGGGAATTCCCCCCCCCCCATTATAAACATACAGGTGGGTCCATGGTATCCACTAATTTGGCATCACCACTGATACCGGGGTTCACCTTTAAATGCCTTGTAACAAGGAAAAAGAGCACCAAAATCCCATTTCCTACCTTTGCACTGTTAAATGATTCTCATTTCATTTCATTAGATCCCATTATTCACCCCATTTAGTGACTGAAAGCAGTATAGCATCTGTACAATGGATTCTGGGGTGACAATGGGGGACCAAGAAGTGGGTCTTTAACCCATTTCTACCTAGCCCACAAGTGTACACATTTGATCCCTGTTGTATATATACAGCGTTGGGCAGAAATGGCTTAAATATTTTTCCACTTATTTGGTATCCACTGATATAATGAGGCATGACTTGTATCTTATTTTGAAGGATCTTTCTTGACTTACATTTACTTTCTAGGTATTATCTAAAGGGTTTTGGTTTTTTTTAATTTTAACATATAGATCCCTAAGTGGCCTGAGCAAGGATAAAAGAAGGACTGCTTGCTTCTTAGGATTACATAAGCTGATTGAAGGTTCCATCCTATCCAACATACCAGCACTGGTGCAGCCGTGCACTGCATCTTGAGGTAGAGGAGCACTCACAGAGGCCTCCTTAAGGTAAGGAAATATTTGTTCCCTCACTTCAGGACTGCATTGTGGTTGCATTGGTGCTGGAAAGTTGGATAGGATTGCAGCCCAAGACAGTCTGTGGACATATTTGTCTGGCCTCAACATTGCTATCTTTTAGACACCAGCTGAAGGCTGTTTAATTCCTATCAATTTCTCATAAAATGTAGGCTTTAGTATTTTCAGTTTTTACTGCTTACTCATTCCACTGCTGCTTCTAATGCTTAAATGTGCAACCGCATTCAGCTGTTTTAATGAGTAGTTGTATCTCATTTAATGTTGTAAACCTACCATGGGAAGAAGTCTAGTGCAGACAGATTCTTCTTTTTCTTCTGTAGAAATGGGCAATGGTTAACCCAATCTATAGCCCCGGGGGGACAACAAAAACCACTTCAGAGGCAATTGCTTGAGAAGCAAAACCCACAATTCTGTTCCTATGAGACTCTCTCCCATGCCAGCGAAGTAGACTGAAAGAAAGATGTAATCTCTTCACTGCTCCCAGAAAAGGTAGCAAGTGTTTGTTTTTCTATTAGCCCAATTCTATTGGGCTTTATCACTGGCAGAAGGCACACTCCACCAGTGTTAAGAGTGTCAAGACAAGCACTTCCAACAGAATGTGGAGATATGCTCTGCCAAGCTACACGTGACATGTCCCCATCAGATGATGAAGAGGTTACATCCCCACCACACGGATCACCATCAGGACCTGCTGAGAAAGGTGCATTGGTGGGGGGAGACAGAATGGGGGTGAGGGATGGGTAGAACAGGGCAGCAGTGGCAGGGGATGGATTGGCTCCAGAAAGGGGACAGGTTTGGCAGCAGTGGCAGTCACTGAATTCTAGCATCCTTCCCAGACATGAGATGTGCTAGCCCAAGTAGACCCTTCCACACTGTAGAGGCTTACCCTCTGGGTAAGGAAAAAATGTTCCTTTATCCAGAGAGACCTCTGCAACTGCCCCCCAACCCACCCTACTGCAGGATGCAGTAGTAGCCATTTTGGCATTGCTGCATCAGTGGGAGAGAAGCCATAGAACTGGGCTGTTTATTGGGTAATGTACAATTAATACAATCTGATTAGGGACAGAGAAATCCAATGTTTTGAATTATTAGGCTCAAAGTTGATTTATTTCTAGTCACTCTGGGTGGGCTACTGCTTCTGTGCAGAATCACAGTGCCGGGGAAGGCTTTTGGTCTTAGCACAGTGGCCTATGGCATGGGGGCAGGCAGCAAAGACAGCAGGATAGCAGAACACATTCTTCCCCTGGCACCATGGTTAAACAGAGGTACCTTGTCAATAAAAACACCTAGCAGCAACATAATTTAAGTCTTCTAGGATCTGAGAACCGGCTAGAACAAGAACACCTTATGGTGCAACTCTTTAAAAGTCAATAAGGACAGGCTTATATTCATGTGCTGAGGATCAGGGAGTAGATCAGTATACCTTTGTCAATTTTATCAGCAGATACAAAACCAGGTCCTTCTACTTTTTGCTGCTTGAGTGAAATGCAGCTGCACTTGCATGTACCTGAACTATAATGTGTAAACTGACTCTGAATTGGAGCCTAATCTTCACTGTACTCTGTCCTGGGTTTGGCAGTCATTAGTATGAAGAGAGAAAAAGGGGGGAAAGCATGCAAATGGAAGTGCATCCTTTTATGAGCTTAACCATTGCTTTTAGAAAGATCTGACAACTGAGACCCCTGAACCCCAGCCTGGGGAGTGCAGAGATGTCATGGACCCAGGTAAACTGTGAGGCCACAGGCTGAATGTTTTTCAGTTTCTCACCCACCAGTTAAATGAGTCTCTCATCCCATGTAACTACATCCATTTGCAACGAGAGCAAACAGACACATATCACTGGAAGGCAAGCAGGTTGACCAGTCACCTGTCAAAGAAGAGCTGGCATGCCTGAGACATTGCAACTTTCTTCTAGGTGCTCCCAGAATCACAGCTCCTGTGCAATGAAGACCTCCATTTCAGAATAGCATTAATACCACCTTTCCCCTGAAGCTGACTGACTCATCACAATCCCATTTTCAAAAGTATCCAAACCACTAAGCACCGGTTTCACCATAACGGACTTAGATGACGCTTGCAATTCCATTCAATGCACTCATTAATTAGCCCAAGTTATTTCCCCCCTGGAATTGTATTATTGTATTTCATCTGTTGGAAAGCATAACCAGAAGGTCTTACATGCAATTAGTCTAAATTCAGGGGTGTGTGAGTGTATTTGCGTCACTTGCAGTAGACGCACATTCAAAATATACTTTATATGGACAGCCCCCTAAAATCAAAAATTCACATCCATTTTATGAACTCTTCCTGAGAATTCATGAGCATCTCGCTAACTTTATGGACAGACATCTGTTGATCTCTCTCATGCAAATGAGACTTATTTCTCATTCTTATTTTTTTCTTTTCCTCCATGCACTTTCCTATGTGACCTTATAGAAAATTTTATGTGAACTGGCCACTTCTGCAGGGACAGCTGAAGCCATTTCCACATCCTTAATAGTAGTAGGCACAATCATGGAAATGGGTGTGCTTGCCTCCACCTTCAGAGGCTTGCTCACACTAGCTTTTCTCCGCACAGGTATAGGTTTGACTACATAACAGTGTGAAGCAAACACACAGTTGCCAGTTCCTGGCCCAAAAAGAACATCCATGACTTTAACAGCTGCCTTTCGGCAGAGAAATACTTGACAAATGGTGTTCTGCTTCCCCTGTGCTGCAGCAATGGGAGAAGAAGGCACCTTAACTAAACTTCTCCCCATTGTGCGATTATTAAAAAGACAAAAGAACACCCTTGACTGTCAACTCTTGGCAACTCTACAGCATGCGAGTACAGCTGAAGCAAACCCCTTCAAGCATTTAGGCACATGTCTGTGAATTAGCATGTGCCCCAGTGCCAGCAGTGTGTGGGAGAAAAAGGAGCTTGTAGGCACACAGTCTGCATTCAGGCAGAGAGAAGATGGTGGATTTGTATATGGAGAGGGAAATGGGTAAGAGAAGGCAGAGAAGAGTGAGAGGAGAGAGAGAGAGAACACACATACATAGAGGGATGTGAAAGTCAGTGAGCAAGCAAGAGAAACAAATGTGGAGAAAACAAATCTGTGTATATACAGAGAGAAAGAGAGAGCACAAGCAGGGAACAGATGATTTTCCTGTTTGTAGCAATGGCTGCTCTGCCTTCCAACTCTCCATTGGTAAAGACTAACTTTTCAAAGGCTATATCATGGCAGCTCAGAAATTCTGCCTGCAGCTCCCTGCTAAAGAAAATATATGTGACTCCTATCTGTGCCCCCTTTGAATTAGCTCTGAGTTTTGGCAACAAGGAAGCCAGCTTAGACAGACAAAAGCAGACAAAAGGGAACACTAGTTTCAGATCCACTGCAGGAGCAGCAATGCAAACTTATGAACAACTATGGAATAGATGGAAGGGACACACACACACAGTCCGTTACTAGTTCCAGAATCTCTCAACATGCCACATCGACATAACATTTTGCTTTTGTAATGGGTGTGGGGAAGGCAAAGAAATTGACACAAAGGTCAAAAAGATGAGAGGTTTGGGCCCAAAGCTGGCAGCTGCAGATTTATTTCTCTGTCTCTCAGATGGTCCATCTTTAAGTAAGATAAGCAACACTTACCATCAAACAAGCAAGAGAGATTGGCAAGCCTCCAGCTCATGTTTTCAAAGAGTGGCTGGGTGCTGAAGCTGTGCAAGCTCACTTTAATAAACTCTGATTTTTATCTGTAAGTTTTTATTAATCTAGCCTAGCAGCATACCGTAAAAAAAAAAAAAAACCAGTGCACTGAACACACAGATGTATCCCTTCTATACTTATCAAAACCTTCCCCACTCAGGGGTTTCCCAGACTCACGCTGTTCTTACCCGCTCTCGCCTTTATTACTGGGTGATGATCGATAATAATGGGCCTGATCTCACATCACCTCCATTTGTGGCATCCATGAGAAAATGCTTAGCCTGTGCCAATGTCCAATTACTTCTGCCTGCGGCAAGAGGGTCCAGACAGACCAAATTCAGACTAGATCAGCTTCCAAAAGCTAGATTTTCAGTATTGTGCCAAAAGTCAATCTGGGTCAATAGCTGTGGCATGTAATTGCCCTCCAGCAGGCTGCTGCAGTAGTCCATGTAGACATAGACTGAAGTGGTAGTAAGTAAACACACAAACTTTGGAGGAATAAAGCCCATTTTGCCCTCACTCCTCTGAAAGAAAGAGCTAGATTCCAGGGACTCATACAATGGCCGCAATCCTATGCACACTTTTCTGGGAGGAAGCCTCATTTAACACAATGGGTCTTACTTCCAAGTAGAAAATGTAATGCTGGAAGAACACCACATATAGCTGAAGAAATTCTAGGTGTGCATCTGACTTTTATCATACAATTTTCATTCTTCTTAAGACATTGGAAGGATTGGGAAGCAAGTCCTACCTTAAAATTTATATACATGCATGCATAGACACTCAGCTAATCCCTTGGCTACTAACAGAACCCTCCAGATGAGACGTTGCAGGAAGGTCAATGGATATGTATAAAATGGGATGTCCATGAGCACCCTTTTTCCTGAGAGAGGTTTTGGGCTTCATAACAGGCAGTTTGCAGCAACAAAAATGAAGTTCATACATTCAGCTGAAAGTCATCAAGTGGTATAATGAGTTACTCACTTGATGTCACATGTGTGAAACAGCCTTTGGTTTCATAGCTCATTTGCCTTTACAACCTGGAAGCGGTGGAGTGCAGGGGGGAGAACATTATGGGGGGGGGCGACTGCTTTTTGATCTCATTTGCAGGCAGTCTTGTAAGAAGTCAGGTTTTATTGACGATACATCTTTTGTTTTATCCTTGCGACTCAGCCTCAGTGCTGGACAATATGCCATTTCAATCTGCAAATGCATCCCCATATGCAAAGGTTCTCTCTCACTACATCCGATTGGAGAGAACCCTGACCAAATAGTGGATCAAATTATAGTACTCTCAGCTTCTGATAAGGAGACGGGTTTGACACAAGAAATGCAAAACTTTTCCGGAGAGAAAGAAGTTGCAAACTCATACTGTGAAGTTCAGATTACCTCTTCTAACCTACACTGATGATAACCCCAGATAGAGCGGAGGCCATCCTGACGTGTCAGTTGTCAAGACCACTGGCTTAAGTAACCTGCAGTAATCGTCCTGTAATCGTCCTGTAATCGTGATGGTTATCTTTTCCCTGAATTAACTTGTTGCTATAAATCAAGCACGCACTACAACAAGATCCAGCTTGCTTGGCAGCACTAATAGATACTAATAGATGCTGATAGGCACTAAAGTAAGCCCTAAGCTAGAGAGCTTGCTGTGTTCCAGTCACGCCTTTCAGCGCATTTGTGCAGTATTTGCTCAGAACAATATTACCCTAAATGCTGCCTAATTATTCCGCTGGATTAGTGAAAACATGTTATATTATTGACGGATCTTTTGCAATATTTATAAAACACGGAGAGGATTATGGAGGAATAAATATGTAGAGCTTGCCCAACGTTTAAATAATAAATATTCAGTCATCTCTTCTTTTCCTCCTGCAAGTTGGCTTAAATATACAGTGTTTTCAATAAATCTTTAATATCTTGGTAAATATGTATTTATTTGTTTCAGAAACAGACGGGAACTGCGAGACGGCTTTCTAAGCTCCAGAAAGGCCAGGCAGCTGAAGATACACAACATCCCTCCCCCACTACAGCGACACCCCCTCTCATCATTTTGGTTGGAAACAAACTGCATATCTCATTTGCTGCTTTTATCTCAGGCCTAGGGTCAGAGCTGGTGTTTAACTATCAGGAATGGGCTGGCAGCCAGCCACTGGTATCTCATAAATGAGCAAACTCGTACATTTATACCCCTTTCCATCTCATAAGCAGTTTTATCTTTTGCCAGGACACACAAAAAAGCCCATATTGGATCCTTGCTTACATGATCAGTTCTCTCAAAACAAAAATTCCACAGTCCACTGCAAACAGCTCGTTTTGCAGACTATGTAATTCTGCCTTACATCAAGTCATGCTATTGGTCCATTTAACCCAGGATTGCCCACTGACTGGCAACAGCTCTCCAGGCAGTCAGGCAAAGTTTTGTTCCAGTTAGTAACGGGGAAACTTCCATAAGCTCAAAAATGGAAGGACTTGAAATAAACCGAGTTTGATCCCCAACATTCCGGTAGGAACCTGGAACATAAAGATGCTCTTCTAGATCCTGTCCCCTACCTTCTAGAAGCACCTGGTTGCAGAACAAAAAGAAAGCATGATGGACAAGGAAGAGGTAACAAAAGAGATGGAGAAAGCCGAGCTAGAGAAATATGTGAACTAAAGTCATTAAGAAAAGCTGCCTAAATACACTTTCTAGTAAATCATCATCTATTTCCTGCATTTTTAGTATAGTATTCTAAGATGGAAATTATGACTCCCGCATCAGTGCCATGTTACTGCACAAGTAATGCATGGATTCTCCTATACAGGTTACAATGGCAGTGCAAAAAGAAGATAGACCAGTCCTTCCTGAATTCATTTATGGCACTTCTCTGCAATTTTCTAGTTAGTCAGAAAATGCAAGACAAGAGGAAGTGATAGAGTGACTGAGCACATCAACATGCCAGGCTGGCCAAGGGGAATGAGGACAGTCAGACATGAAGAGCTTGGCTATAACCTGTAATAAATCATTGGAAGCGCTAGTAAGCATGGCTTCAGTGGCGTACAGCAGGTGAAAGTCGCAGGGGAGAAGGTCATGGCGACTGGGAGGCTAGAGATGGACAGATGCAATCTCAACCATGTACAGAATCGAGGCAAGTATGTATATGGAGATAATGTTGCATCTCAGAACAGATGAACTTGAGCCAGTTATAAATCCTTTATGTTTTTCCCCAGTTTGAATTCTCTGGATCTTCCTAATGCTGTTGCACATTGAAGCAAGCCAACAGAAAAGTTTTCCTAAACATTGTGTTTTAAGCCCTCTCTCTCACACACACAAACACTCACCCCACCTGGCTGTTTTCTTCCTATCTAGGTATGTACATCAACTTGGGGGAATTTACTCAACATTTATTAAATGCCTTGTAGTGCTCTAGTGCCACATTTCCTGTTGTACTAAAAGGTCTGGTATAATGATGCATTTTATTGCTTGTTTTTTGCAAGTAACCTAATCATGAATTTAGAATAAGAATCCTTGTGGACTTGAAGACTGACTACTAGTTGATGACCCTGCTAGTGTTTCATAGGGTTTAGGAGACATTTTTCAAATTGCAACAAGATATATTGATTTGCTGCATGTTCTCATTCTCTTTATTGGATAGTTTATTTTTGTATTTATCTGCTTGATTTGGTTGGGTTGGAATTTTACCTTTTTCCAGTTCTATTTGAGAATATTTTTGATATTATTTTGTTGTATTTTTGTTTGGATTGTAAAGAGTAAATAGGTGTAAATAGGAAAAGCAGGATAAATTTTAAAAGTATATTAAAGTACAAAGGTGGATGTGGGAAGCCCAGGACTCATTTGAGTCATAGGCGGCTTACTGAGCTGGATACCCAGGAGCCCATGAATGATGCGCCATTTGGAAAAAAAAGCCTAGGTGTTCTGATAGCTGCAACCGTTCTGATAGCTGCAACAACCACCTTCAAAACAGTCCCTTTGAGATCTTACTGAGCACCATCAATGCCAGTGCACTTGTTCATTAACCCATTCAGGTTCTAGCTACTACAGTCATTTGGAAGGCTTCTCATAATGTGGCATGCTCATAGTCTTGTGTGTGAGTTGGGATGCCATCTCTCATCCTCACTTTCTCCATCTTTGACATGAAAGAAACTGTGACCTTCATTCGGAGAAAAAAAACTGAATATACTTGTATGGAACTTGGATGAAGACTGCTTGAGGTCTTCATGGCATATCCTGAACAATCTGTTGTTGACCCTGACAATTTTGATGTTTTATTCCTGAAGTACGTTTCCAACTCAGGTTAGTAGAAATGATCAGTACCAAAAATACTGTGCAGCACTCAGGATGGATGACCTTCCCCCTCTCAATGTTACATTGTCTCAGAAATAAGTCAAGCTACTTCCCCCCCCCAACCTGAAAAAGGTCTGAGCTCTTTGCAGAAGAGTCTGCATGACGGCTAAGGATCCTGCCAAATAATACAAATTCTCACCAAACCTCAGGATTCTAAATCCACCTTTCAGAAGCCTCAAAGAAGACACAGCTGCTGAGTCCCTTTGCTGCCCTTCTTTGCACCAGCAGGTATCCACCTCAGCAGTGACTTTTTGAGAGCCATGCTCCCTTGTGGCAAGGACAATTTTAAAAATTAAATGTCCAGAACACAGTTAACACATCTATTTTTAATGGGACAGGATGGCCAATGCATGACCAATAAATGGTGATTGTAAAAATGCAAGGTAAGTCACCATGGTTTAACAGCCACAAATAAACAATTCTTTTATGTATCCATTACACGAATTCTGACAACTCAGCAAATATGTTTTTAATAGCCAAGGCCTGTAGGTGTATAGAGCGATTAAATCAAAGGAGGGCAGGTGAGATGCATCTAGACTCTAGCCAAAGTTAATTATTGCATGTAGGATTGCCTCTTTGGCACACTAGGAATAAAATATAAATGGCAGCCTCCCTCCCCACTCAGGGATCTTCCAGCCCTTTTACAGTAACCTAGCCTGATTTGCTTCAATGCCAGCTAGATTTCCTTTATCCCAACCTTCTTAAGACTTGGATATAAGGTTTTTCACTGAGCCCAAAATGGTGAAACTTCCTTCCTCCCCTAATTTTATATAATTACAATGGATGCTGGGACACAAAGCAAAACAAAACTCAGCCTAGATGGCCAACATTCTAGATGGCCAACATGGCCTGATCCAGTGGGGCTCTTCTTATGTTCTTATGCTCTAAAATCAATCATTTTCAGTGTACAGAATCAAAGGCTGTTTTGTTCATAGAAGATAATTTGCATCCAACTGCTGCTGCTCAATGTGAAGTATCCTTGAGCAGCATCCTACGTTTTGTCCTGCAAAATAGATGTACCCCAGCCTCTCTCTAGGGCAGTGTTTCTCAAACTGTGGGTCAGGATCCACTAGGTGGGTTGCGAGCAATTTCAGGTGGGTCCCCATTTGTTTCAATATTTTATTTTAAATATAATAGACTAGATGCTACCACGGCATGTGACTGCACTGAGGAAATGTTACAGACCTGTACTTTTATCAAGCTACTATGTATATTCTTTTAACAATGATAGTAAATGGGACTTGCTCCTGGTTAAGTGTGGGTAGGATTCCAGCCCAGAATTGTCAAAAACTTCTTGTGTGATGATATCACTTCTCGTCATGACATCACTTCTGGCGGGTCCTGACAGAATCTCATTCTAAAAAGTGGGTCCCGGTGCTAAAGCTGGAGAACCACTGCTCTAGGGAGCTCAAACATTGTTTTAGCCTAAAAAAACACAGTAGGGTAGGTTAAGTTGAGAGCAGCTGTGAGGTCACCAAGGTTAGATAGCTGAGTGGGGAATTTGGGATCCCCACATTCAGGCCTAACATTCTAGCCACAGCATCGTATTGACTCTTGGGTATTCAAAGTGATGTATAAGAAACACCAAGAGTTAAACAGCAATATCAACTCAACTTTCGGACTGGTTCTTATCTCTTCCAATAAAGCAGCTTGCTTGGACCCTCCTTTGCCAATGGCTATAACTTCAAGGAATCTGGCAAAATAATATCCTTGCAGCCCTGTATTGAAGACATTACAGCAAAAGGGGTGTTGTAATTTCAAGCCAATGCAAGAAAGCACTCATGTCTGCTGCCAGTCTGAGAAGTTCATGTGGCTGCAGGGAGTCAAATACCGTGAGCTGATTTTTAAAAGGGGGAATGGAAATGTCATGCCCATTAATAACATTCATAGATCATCCTAATAATAATAATGTGTTGCACTCTTAGAGCACCTTCCACCCAGAGGTGTCAAATCATTCTCCAAAAGATGCCCAAGTATTACCATCCCCAATTTAACTGATGGAGATGGAAGAGCCCAAGGTCATGCAAGAAGTCACAGCGAGAGCTGGCTGGAATACCCAAATTCTGCCGTCTTCTGACAGTTCGACAAGCTAGAAAAATAATAAATGCTCTCCAGTTTTGTTCTTTAGAGAGCTAAGCGGATTTGGAATTATTCATCCCAACTTTACCCCTAACAGGGCAGGTGGATCATGACAAGTTTTTTTTCCTCCCCTGAAGGTATTGACTGTTATGGACAGAGAGGCAGCAGTGGGTTCAATTATCCAATCAGGCAAATGGTATGCTTTTAGACAGCTGGCAATGCTAGAAATGGATAGGAATTTAAGACATGGGGAGGGAAGGACATGTAAAAGACCTTTCAGGAGAGACATTCCGCAGAAATCAATTTAATACAAAAGGGCCTTGGAGTGGCTTTTACAGCATCTGTATTAATTTATCCTAGTGCCTCACATACAGGTAACCTTTCAGCTAGGGTGGCTCTCAAGTTGGACACCATTAGGAATCTTACAGCCTGTTGTGAGCACACGTAGCTCCACCGCTCCTGTTATTGGACCACCATAACAGTTGAGACAGTACAGGCATACACCCTTATCTGGAAGGGGCTTCAGTTCCAGAACTCCCCACAGATACCTGGAACTGCAGATACAGGTGAACACCCATCCCTGTAGTCCAGGGGTCGCCTCTTCAGAAGCAAGGGGAGCTCTGTTCCCTTCACCTTCAGTGGGGAGTCTGAGCTCAGCAGAGGCCAAAGACATCCATCCTCGGCCTCTGCTGGGCTCAGACTTAGCTGTATCACTCAAATAATGCACATTCCAGTTTCACAGAGAAACCGGAAGCAACATTATTAATGCCTTATAAGGCATTGGAAGGCCCGGGAAAGCCTCCATGCTTGTTCAGGCCTATAAATGCTTATAAAGCATTAATAACAGATGTCCCCAGCCTTGGGACAAATGCCCTCAGCTGAGCTCAGACTCCCCTCTGGAGGGGGCATGTGCACAGGTGCACATGCTGGTGGGGGCCCAGACCCAATCCACGGATAACTGAATCCACAGATACAGGATCCACAAGTTTGGGGGCCCCCATATAATTTTTCTGCTTTCCCCTACACAAAGTCTGCCTGGCCCAAACTTCTGCCTGGCCCTTACAGAAGGAGAAGTTGGAATTTCCTTCTGCTCATTTTGGCCTTCCTTCCTGATATCTACAAATGGGGAAAAAATATGTCCAAACTACATGCTATACTAGGACTGTGGAATTGATACACGCAACCTCTGACTCCACAGCCCTGTTCAGGTCATAGAGTTAGAAGCAATGTTGGGTGAAGTCAGAGCTGGAGGCTTTGTGTACCAACTCCACAGCCCTGCTCTACACTCCATGTCATCCAGCATATAGCCGAGATCATGATATGATGACATATGGAACTTAGGGCCCAATCCTATCCAGCACAGGAGAAGTGGGGACAAATGGCTACTGCTGTATCCTATGCTAGAGTTGAGCAGGTGGAGGTCTCATCAGAGAAGAAGAGGGTTCTCAGAGCTGCATCAGCTATTTGGTTGGCAGAGACTCAAGAAGCTCTGTGCCGGGCTTCTGAGCCTGGGAGGGGGATAGGATTTGGCAGAGGAAGCCTCCATTGGTCCCACCCCCTTTCCACCCTCCCCCACCTTTCCCCTGCCCAAGAACACCTCTCCCATGCCCTCCTGCCACCCTCCCCATGCCCCTGCACTGCTCAGTGCTTACCTGGCCACTGGCAACTGGGGCTCCAACTGTCCCATCAATGGGATGGCACAGTTCTCCCTGCCAGCACTGTTTATTCCCTGGGTGGTGCAAGTGTGTCTTATGGCATTTGCAACGCCCAGCACTGCAGTCCCAGTGCTGGTGCTAGGTCAGCATAGGCTCTGGATGTTATCTAGCTTAGCAAGTCTCAAGGTGGTTCATATCTGAATGGGAAATGGCCCAGAGTTTCACATTAACAGCCCTGATGTACCCAAAGGAAGAATACAATGCATGAAATGAATAAATAAATCTACCCCAATGGATTGTAATATACTACATCTCATAGTCAGAACCTGAAAAGCCTTGGCAGTGCCACATGAGCTACATCTAAATGCTGGCAAGGGATTGTGCATGTGCTTTGCTTCTTATTTATTAAAATGCTTTAGGAGCTTGGATATGAATTAACTTTTTTTCTGCTCAATATTTATCACTGTTTCACCTGCCTCCTTGCAATGGAAACTGCAGTCACTTTTGATTAATGGATTAGAAAAGAATTGTATAGTTTCCCTATCAACCTGAGAAGCACTTCTCCAAAAACCCGTGCAGGGAAGCTATTTCATATAGTAGACCAGCCAAGTTCCAAAAAGTGTTTTAGAAAATGAGCTAATGGTGCTGGCATGTGAAAAGCAGGCACCCATGCTGAATGTATTGTACATAGGGTAACAAAGATGTGGGAGGGTGCCGTTCTCAAAAATTACTTTTAAGGTCATTGTCAAGGTCAGTGGTCTGCACATGGCACAGTTTCAGCTACACTGCTACAGAAAATGAAACAATTTGTATATAACCGTACTATAAGATAAAGGCAACGGGGTGGGCTACAAAAAGATTAGCCAGCAGTGGAACTCCATCTTTGATGTGTAAATTGCTATAAAGACTTAAGTGACAACATCCTCTCCCCTGAAGTTATGCAAAGGAAAAGGAAAATTTGAACTGAAATTCCTTTTTGAACACTGCACATCACCGTTTCAAGAATATTAACTGGGAGATGCCATTTAACCATTCCAGAGCCATCATACTAGAGCCAGCCCATTAACAAGCCATGTTAAGATCACAGGTCCCAGTGACAGGCTAGAATGAGTAGCATGATGCAGTTTCTATATACAGATGATACGATTTATAATGCAATGGATGTGGAGACTGAACCAGCATTAAGAGAAAAGGAAAATTTTGGCAGCAGACAAGCTGCCTATTTTGCCAAAAATGCAGCACCAAATCTGCATATTGCATCAATGGAGGGAAAGATTTATCGCTTAGATGTTGCTAAACAGATAAGATAAAATGTCAAAGTCCCAGATCAGATAGAAATGATAACTGAAGCAACACTGAAGTGGCACAAGACATGCTACAGCACCTTCACATCAGAGAGCAAAAGATCACGATTAAGAAATTTGAATCAACAAAAGCAGATACCACAAAAAGCAGTGACCAACAATCATTATCCTCCAGCAGTGCTACACTATCTAGTTGGTGTAGTTGGCTCCTTCCTAGTCAACAGAAACTCTGTCTGCTTTGCCAAATGGCAACCAAGTTAAAAAAAATAGTTTACCATATCACAACAGTTAACACAATAGAGGAGATGCTAAATTATGCACAAACAGGCCCAATAAGAAGCACTAACTGCCCGCTGTCGTACCTTGTAGATGATTGAAGTATGGAATCATCTTCAACACTGGGTTGGGTTTGAAGAGACAGTGCAGATACAGGAAAGTGGTACTTCTTCAGTAGCTGTGCCAAACTTCTTTGCATATCCCCCAGGGGCCTCCAGTATGCTACAATGGTAGTGATTTCACTGCCCATACTGGGTGACAAAGCTCTTGGAGCTGAAACAAAGCAAAGCCTAGAACAATCTGAGGGATGGTGCTGAACCACGCCTTCTGCTCAAAGACCCCAAGCGCACTGAGGGTGCAGAAACATTGTTTCCACCTTGGTGTACTGCTAACCAGATTACAGCATGGCGTAGATATGTACCAGGCAGTTTGCTCACCAGGCATGTATTAGATCCGAAACCTTCCAGAAATGGAATGGGTTCCAAGTCGTATCTTGAAATGTTTCCACCAAACTAGAAGCCATGGTTCTGCCCAGATTCCAGCTGAAACACAACCCGGCCCATATGTCTTCTGGACTATTTCAGAAAAAAGAAAGAGGAGGTTAACAAGCTCCACCTCCCTTTCAAACCATATCCAGGAAGATTATACCAACTTTAGAGCTAAGAAAGATTCACAGTCTGCTGAGGGTATATGAGATGTGAGAAGACTCCAGGCAGCAGGGGACATTCAACATCTCCAATTCTTCTTGCCTACAGTCAGCTCATGAATTCAAACTGTTTACATAAATACCAGCATTTGCAACAGAGAAGGACAAATAGACTTTCTTACTACTATGATGTTAGCATCATTCAATCAGCTTGTCTTCTTTTATCCAGTGCGTTATTGTTCCCTGCAGGTTACCAGAATCTGTGCAGTTATTTAATCTCACAAATTATATTATTTTACTTTAACTTTTCACTAATGAATTTACGTTTTTATGGAGAAGACTGATTGAGAGCACAGGCTGGATACAGTCCAGATGAACGGAAGACTGCACTTTGTCTTAAGGCCATCAACAATCACTCAAAACTCATGTCCTTTTTGAAATTGCTTCCCAGGGATCCATATCATTCTGCTCATTTATTGAAAGCTTGACCAACAGTATTTTGAAGTCTCTCTTCTGATGTCGGATATAGGGACTTATGATTGACTTTTCAGATAAGTCAGTCTAAGCACTAACTGCAGTCCATGCACATAACCCATTCTTTAACTGAATGCCTGCATCTTATTGACCATGTCACCATAGTAGTTACTAAGCAGCATTTATACAGAATCTCTCTCAGGTAAAATAATGCCCTTGCAGAAGATTGTAGGTTCAGAATAAAGGCTTCCTTAATTTTCTTGGCGTAATGAACACATATTGTTTAACAGACCCAAGTCACCTCACCCTAGTTCCCTGTTGAGAGTCTGAAAATTCAACCAAAGTTAGTCCTGTTGCAAGAAGACTATACAAAACCAAACAAAATAGTTTTCATACAAAATGATTTATTTTTACTTGCAGCACAATTTCACCTGTTCTAGTGGTTTTCATCCGATAGGGTAATTGTATGAAGTTCCTTTACACCAAGTCAAGCCATTTGTTTGCCTAGGCCAGTGCAGTCTACTTTATATGGTAACTAAGGTATCAACAGAGGCATTTTCTAGCCTAGCTACTGAGTTCTATTTGAAAAACTGAATGCAAGTAAAGTCTGAAACTATTGATCTAGCATGATCCCTACTTTGGTTACCCTGCAAACAAGGGGAAAGAGCAAAAAGCCTTTTGGGCTATCCAAAATCCTTTAACTGGACATACATAGGTAAAACACATGCACTAGCACTGAGCAATAGCAATACAAAGCATTCATTTACAACATCCAGTTTTTAGAACCAGGTTTGAATGGAATGTGGATGTTCCACTTGGTACACCAGAATTTTTCCAGCCTTACTAAAATCTACAGAGCTCAAATCAACCCAGCTGCACATTGTTTCTGGAAAGTTCACATCACTATATTGCTCATTCTGTATTCTCACAGTATTATTTACCTAATCTTCTCATTCAGTATTCTCATGATATCTGTATTCCCCCAGAATGATCTACAAATACTTTTTGCATGAAACCAATTAGTCTAATCTCATATAATACCGTAATATCACCTTTTGTACCAAAACCCATTTGAAATGCGAATGTTTGCTGGAGCCTATCATTTTGCTTCCATTCTGCTTTGTTCTGGATTTGGTGTCCCCCCCCCCCTTTTGCACAAACTACTCTCCAGTTGCAGTCTTGCCAGCATGAATGTGAAGGGAAATTGAAACAGCTTGGTTGCAAATTCCATGATGCAATGCATCTTCAAGTGAAATATGCATGCTTGAGAACTTACAGTCCAATCTTAAGCTGTCCAAAGCAGCACTGGTGCCGAAATGGCCATGGCTGCATCCTATGGGTGCTGTAGCAGCCACTGAGTCTCCTCAGGGGCACAGACATTTGTCCCCTTCCCCCAGGTAAGGGCACAGGCCCTGCAATAGGTTTCCTCCAGGCTGCACCAGATATTTTGCTGGTGCAGATTGGAGAAGGTCCATGTCAGGTCCATATCAGGCTTTTCAGCACAACATGGAGTATAGGATCTGGCAAAGCAGGGAAGTGTCTGTCTGGTGCTAAGCTCAGTGCTGACTGGCGCTTGTGGTCCCTACACAGAGGATGCCGTAAATGTGCTTTATGGCACGTTTGCAACACCCAGCGCCAGCAGTATAAGTGTACTGCCAGTGCTGGAGAGCTCAAGATTGGGCTCTTAGAGGCTAACTTGCAAAGTACAAACCCCATGATGCACTACAATCTTGATCTAATACATTTGTTCATCTAGAGAAATAGATGAAGAGCTGCACCTCACAGTTTAAATTACACTGCATTAACTCCTGAAACCTGGTGGGTGAGGCAGGGTTGGTAGCAACAGCTGCAGCAGCTGAAACTTTGGAAGCATCAACAAAGTTCACAATGGTTTGCAAAGCATCAAACAGCAAAAAAACTGATTTCACTAGCCAATTCACTCACAAAGGTTCAAACCTTTGTGGCCACCTTTGTTCTCCTTTCAATTCTGCTTGCTAGCATTTCAGCAGAACAGAATGTTTGCAACGTCTCTAGGTTTCTTACTTCCATAGAACAACCATTCCTCTTCCTGGTCTCTCTGATTTGCTTTCCAAGCAAACAGAATGTAGACTTCTGACGTGATTTCTACAAGATCTTAAAGCCTGGGTTGCTCCAGAGGAAGAAAGTTCCACGGCAGGGGACCAGCCACCATGAAAACCATTTGCTCTCACTGTTTGAAACTGTCATTTGAAGGATTCTGCAAAGTGTCTGCTCAACTGCTGATTCTGATGATCACAACAGGACATAAGTAAGGAGGCAGTCACAGGTGGGTGCTGTGTTGTCCAAATAACATAAAAAAGAACTCTGTGTTCTTATGTTTTTTTAAGGTGTACATGTCTATTAAATGACTGGCAGTCTCCCCAGTCCTGGTGAGATAAAAAGAATCTGATGTCGTTCAACCCCTTTTCCCTTGCTCACCTTCTCCTTGCTTTCTTTTGTATTCAGCTTGGGTTGTCACTGGTATCTGCAGAAATTTATTTTCTTTATGACCCCCCCCCCCCCCCTGAATGAAACTAGTGCTGTTTTCCCCAACTTGGATTCACAGGAGAAATATGAAAGCTAAAGGCACACCATATAAATAAACATGGAATGGGAACATGAGAGGGAAACACAGAGGCCTGATGCACACCAGAAAGACAATACAGCATAACAAACAGTAAGTTGTGCTTTGCCTGTGGCCATTTCCAGCTACATCAATAATTATATAATACAACAGTCACTGATTTCTTGGTTGCGGATCGATGCTGGGTTTCACGTCACCCGGGTCTATTGCTGGCTGTTGACATAGGAATAAAGAATTGCATTTTCTGAATCAGACTGAAGGCACATGTCCAACAATGGCTGGCCACATGCCCCTGGTGGGTTCACAAAAAGGGGCACAATGGAGATAGTGACTGCTTCTTGCTTTCCCCCCCCCCCCCCCGATCAGGCAGTTGTAGTTATATTGAAGGTGAGATAATATGTGAAGTGAATAGGAAATATGAGTGCTACCACACTAAAGAACCATGCTATTTAGGCAAAAAAGTGCAACACTGATGTCTACCAGTACCGCTTCATTACCATGAAGCTGTTGGACATACCCAGTGCCAGAAGCAACACACTATAGTGTCAGTGAAGATTGTTCCTCAGGACTCAGAGGTTTGTGAACAGGCACTGCAAGGACAGGGATACAGAAATAATTCCCCAATATCTTCACCAACTAACTCCTAATTCTGTGCAAGGCCACATATGCTAATAAGGCATATAACACCTAAATGCTCAGGTGCACTTCTGTGTCTTTCCCCCCCCCCTTTTGCTGAACGTATTTCCTGAACTATTAATAGCTCTTTTAAAACATGCAAAGTAAAGTGAATGTATAAAACATATTTAAAACATGCACTTGGATAAAAAGCCCATTAAGACTATCAGGTGAATATTATATTCTGCACATATTCTTATCATAAGAGCTATGATGGCACAGATTCATAGTTATGCTATGCTGTTTAATAGCCCAGAGGCAAAAGAACAAAATGCACCAAGGATAATATTTAAACCCACATTCTGTAGCTCAAACAACTTTGTTTCTACACACAAGAGAAACGAGACTACAGCTAAGCCCTAGACATGTTACTCATAAGCAGTACCACTCTGTTCAGTGGGGCTACTCCAGGAATTAGAGTTTTCATTTGTTTTCAAGAGTTTTCAGCCCCACTGAAAACAAAATGTTTTTAACCTCATTGCTTTATTCCAAAATCTCCATATGCAGTTTGTTTGCAGAATTTCATGATGATGCAAGGAATGGTGAGGTTATAGGATCAGCTGGATAGAAAATTAGGAGTTGTGGGAGCTCAAACAGAGTTAACATGGGCTATGTCAGAATGCCAGGTGCAAGGGAGGGCAGCAGGATGCAGGTCTCTTGTTATCTGGTGTGCTCTTTGGGCCATTTGGTGGGCTACTGTGAGATACAGGAAGCTGGACTAGATGGGCCTATGGCCTGATCCAGCAGGGCTGTTCTTATGTTCTTAACAGCCCAAGCCCCTGTGGCACCTGTGTGCAGGGGCGAGCTGCAATCACAACCCCAAATTTTTCCTTCCTTGTTCCCTCAGTGCCCAACCCAGAGGAAGTGCCTCCCCTTTCCTTTGATTCCAGAGCGGAAGAGGCCCTCCTTGTTCTCCTCCCTTTTTTAGTTTTTCCCACTGCCCTCACCCCTTGGTAGACTCCACTGCCTTCTTCAATCTCCTTTTTTCACCATTGGTGGCAGCAGACCCCTCACCATAGTACAGCATATCCTCCCTTCTTGCTCTCTTTTCTGCCTTTTGAACGGGCAGAAAATGAGGACTGGAAGGACAGTGGAGACATGAGTGTTTAGAGTGACTACTCAACACCTTCCAATCCATGGTTGGTTGCTGTGCCGGGATATGAGTGGAAATGAGAGGAGCTGGAAGTGGCAGCAGTGGACAGCCAGTGGTCACCACTGCCATGGCCATACTGGCATCACTACTTACCAGTGTTACCAGGGCTCATTAGTGGGCCATCCCTGAAAGGGGACCATAACGGAGAGATAAAGTCATCATGAACAACCAGGTTCAGTTTGGCAACCTTCAGTCTCGAAAGACTATGGTATCGCACTCTGAAAGGTGACACTTTCAAATATTAAAGATCTCTGCAGTCGTGTGTCTGCATATTTCCACTCATCCTTCCAAAGCATTGAGGGCTAGTGACTCTTAAAAAAAAAAAAAAAAAAGCCTACGATTTATAAGAACACATGCTATGTCTGCACCTGGTTTACAAAATTACATGGCTGGAAAAAGCTTGGGTTAAAGCACTCCTGACATATTGCAACAATATTCCATAGAGCAAAGATTCTAGCTGGTCTTCCATTCCCTCCAATTGCCATTTCTAAACAACCAATCAGGAGAAAGTGCCACTATAAAAGGAAAGGAAAATGAAATCAGATAAAGAAAGAATGGTTGAGAAAAGCAACATAGCCTTCTTCTTCACTGGGGTGGGCTAGTTTCTTGTAAAGAGTGAGCCTCAAGTATAGATTTCCAGCCATTAATACCATTATTTAAATGCGAGCCCGAAAAGGAGCGAGAGCTGCATCTGACCCATGCGACTCCCCACAAACAGCAATTACCTGTAAAAGCTTCCCAAGTCAAATCTAATTAAACAGAGATGTTTGGAAGCAGAATGGATGGTTTTTCTTCCTAGAAAAGGGGGGAGGAGGCATTTGGGGGAAGGGGGTTGCTGTATGTATTTCTATTAAGAGCCTGACCAAGAAGAGAAAAAAAAAATGCCACAGAAAAAAATTCACATAGCATCTTTTCCATACCATGGAGGAAAAAAACCAGCATGCTTCCTTGTCTAGTTAGATTGCAATCTGCCGGAGACCTGGATTGATCTTTTATTTCTTAATAACCTTACATTCCCATGTTAAATATTAATATTATTGTTCCCAGTCTTGCAATTTTTACTGAAGGCCTTGGTCCAACTGAGGCTAATGGGGCGGGGGGGGGGGTTTAGATCAGTTGTATACAGACTCAAAGTAGGATCACTGGGCACATGAGACATGGAAAGACATCTCCAAAGACCCTTTAGTATCGCTGACATTTGGAGGAGGAAGAACCAATATGAGCCTTGCATATTGCAGGCCTGCATAACAGAAAACATAGCGATCACATGCGTAACTGCTTGAGTCACACAATCATACAGCCATGATTAACTTTATGAAAGATATCCCCTCGCTTCAAGTTCCCTTACTCCTTGGTTTTGAAGGATCCTAGTGCCAGCTCTAGATATCAAGCCTCCTTGGTTAAGATGCCCACAGTGCCCAATCCCCTGGTCTTGTCTGATCTCAGAAGCTAAGCAGGGTCAGGCCTGGTTAGTATCTGGATGGGAGACCGCCTGGGAATACCGGGTGCTGTAGGCTTATACCATAGTCTTTCGAGACTGAAGGTTGCCAACCAATCCCCACCTGGAGGTGGTACACCTCATCCTCAACCTTGCCACCATAGGTCATTTAATGGTCCTCTCCCTCCAATCCAAATTCACAGTGGGAGGCTGCTGCTCCTTCTCCTGTGATAGCACCATCACAAAGCCCATGGTCAAGTTCTCAGTCAAGTTGAAACAGAGCTTTAAAAGAAAGATAGCTGTCCCATCCACATTTTAACATATACTATTACATGGATTTGTGTTCCCTCTTCCCTGCCCATTCTGGACAGTGCATTGAGGTATAAGTAGAGGTGATTGTTTCCAGTGAGTAAGACAGGATTGCAACCTAAGTCATACTGAACACAATGGGCTTACTTCTGAGTAAATAACACCATTTTCAAGCACCTCAATCTATAACTTGTATTGAAGTATCTTACCTGTAAATTCAAAAACATGCTTAAATAGATTTTTTTCTTAAAGCAACACCTTCTGCATGGATTTGTTTTCTAGTCTCCTGCCCAACTGCTGTGGGTAATTTTCTCAAAATGAAAAGTGAGTTGGAGAAAAGTGAGTTTTGGCTTCAGAGGTACAAAAATGTCTACAGTCAGAAGCTCACCTATGGATATCCATTTCAACATTCATCCCTCCCCTTTTCCTCCACCTATACTGGATGCTGTACACACACCTGGGAAGAGAGAGACCATGAGAAGGTTGGAGTACAAGGAGCCGTCCTACCTATGGTATCTAGAAATCCACTTGTCTACAGCAACTCCAAAGCTTTATGGAGCAGAAAAGAGAAATATCAGAATCTGTGTGAAATGCAAAATTAGGCAGGAGGGAGATTTCACTTATTCAAGTGATGACAGCCGCTTAAAAAGTGAGTACAAAAACAATTTAATGAGGAAAAAAATAAGTCCCAAAGTGGAGTTTGTTGTTTGCCTTTTTTGTAGTATATACAGTCTACGGTCTTCATCAGGTATCAAAGAACAATTTAGACAGCAACTGTTACCCTGCACATGCCTGATCTCGTCTGATCTTGGAAGCTAAGCAGGGTCAGGCCTGGTTAGTACTTGGATGGGAGACTGCCTGGGAATACCGGGTGCTGTAGGCTTATACCATAGTCTTTCAAGACTGAAGGTTGCCAACCACCTTTGTACTGAGTATTTGTCACTTTCTAATAGACTCATGTGGACTTCTGACAAAAGTTACTTCAAGCATTCATGTTTATCACTAGATGACTGCAGCGTCAAAGTAATGTGTGAAGGAGCCACAAGTGATCAAACACCACAGACAGAACATCCATAACGCTATCACCTCAAGCACAATGAGTTTCTAATGGCATCAGCTGAAAGTCAGAGCATAGTCTACACATGCAGGAGAAGGTGGCAAGGGAAAAACAGTGCAATTCTATGCATTTTTGCTAAGAAATAAGGCTGGGCTACAAGGTGATAGAATTTTTAACATAGAGGAATCCTGAAAAATTGCTTTCCTCACCAGTAGTGTGAGCTGATATGGCCCAGGCTTACCATTTCAGCATTCTACCATCTCATTCTGCTGCATATGATCACTATATGGGCAACCAAGTGACATGTATATGTGTGCAAAGTGATGTGAACCCTCAGAAGAGGCATCTTGGCAGAGTTTTATCACTCAACCACTTTTATGAGAAGCTATGGAGGCAATTATGGGAACACAAGAAATCTCTGACCACTGTCTTCAAAATTGGGAGTATGCAGATTGGGGGGTCTACATGCACTTGCACACACACACACACACACACACACACTTGATAGGACTTGTTATACACAAAAAGAGAAAATTACATTTATACTCTGCAGCCAGCAAACCAATCTCCCAATAGCCAAGTTTTTTCCAGCAAAGATGCCTCAGGCATGGCTTCATGAGCCAGAAAAAAAGAATTTATATACTCCTCAAATTCCCAGGATCTATTTAGCCACCCCAATTCATCTAGGCTGATGTCTCTGCTCAACAGAACTTCCTTTTGAAAAGCAGAAATTGTACATTTACAACAGTGAAATGTGGTGAAATCATCACAATCAGCCATTAAGTTTGAACATTGACAGCAGATATGTGGAGGAAAGGATTTATGATCAAGCACAATGACATGGTAACATTTCAGAGTTCATCTGGGGACTATTTCACATAAACAACTGCACACTCTAAAATGAGATGGCAAAGGCAGACTTTGGGACCAACCGCAAAGTGTGCCACTCAAAACAAGTGATATGCACTATGGCTGTTTCCAAAGTCTTCTGAACACCCATCTTCAGACCACTGGTCCATCTGGTGACTGGCAAAGGCTCACCAGGGCTTCAGTCAAGGGTCTTTCCCAGCTTCACCTGGAGTACAAGGGACTGAACCTGAAATCTTCTGCATGAAAAGCACATTGTCTCCCAATGAGCTACTGACCCTCCCCTAAAGTCCTCTGAAGTCCTTACTCCACTCTCCCAATTTTGCACTTTATTTTAATGAATATTCATGGAACCATTCCATTTTTACAACTTTGCTATACTTTACAAGATTAGCTTTATGGATTGTCTCCTTACTATCTCACAAAAAGACTTGAATTGTACCTCATTTAGGATGCAATCCTAACTTGTGCTAGAACAGGCAGACCAACTGGCCTGTGCTGAATTAAAAATCCCTTTTAATAAATTTTAAATTGATGTAAATTTTTTTCAAATTTTAATTGTAAATTAATTCTTTTTTTTCCTGGCCCCTGACACAGTGTCAGAGTGATGATGTGGCCCTCCTGCCAAAATGTTTGGACACCCCTATGTTAGATGAATGGTTATGGGGAACAGAGTTCATGGAGCTGTAGATGTCACTGGGACTCCCATTTCTGGTCTTGGTTACATGATGATCACAAGAATTTCAAACAAGCAAAAGATGTATCTATATAATTATATCCAACTGGGATGATACTCCTCCTCATATATATCTAAAACAGTTCACAGCCATTTAAATCATAAGAGCAATCCTGCTGGATCAGACCATAGGCCCATCTAGTCCAGCTTCCTGTATCTCACAGTGGCCCACCAAATGCCTCAGGGAGCACACAAGACCTGCATCCTGGTGCCCTTCATTGCATCTAGCATTCTGAGGTAATCCACTTCTAAAATCTGGAGGTTGCACATACACATCATGGCTTGTAACCCATGATGGACTTTTCCTCCAGAAATTTTAAAGGCAATTCCCTTTTAATGGCATCTAGGCCAGATGACATCACCACATCCTGTGGCAAGGTATTCTACAGACTAACCACATGCTGAGTAAAGAAATATTTTCTTTTGTCTGTCCTAGCTCTCCCAACACTAATTTTAGCAAAGAAATAATTCCTGTTACAGTACATTAAATTAAAAGAATGGTTCAGGTGGATTAGAAAGTCATTTATAAATAGGCAAACTGAATACAAGTACACCGTATATGGGAGGTGATTCTTTAAAGGCTTTCCTTCTAAATGGAAAACTGGATTATATCTCAATATATATAATTACACCCCCCACCCCAGCTTTACTCTTAATGAACGGATTTATTCTTAATTAAAAAATCCCTTTGTAAGAATCAAAATATGGACATATGAACCCGGTTTAGTAAGATTATTTTAGCAAGCTGCATTGAGTTCTGTGGAGCTTTAAGTGAATAGAAATTTCTCTTGGATTGTGATCAAAATGTCTGGGACCAGTCTCTTTAGTAAAATGTTTGGAAATGATAGAAAAAGTTATTTCCACCTGCAGCTATGCCATCAGAATGGAACTGCAATTCATTCCAAAGGTATAAGATGAGGTTTTGGGGATTGTGTTGCTGAAAAAAAAACCCAGCAGGATGTTTGTCCAACAGTTAATAAATAGTTCTCAGCATCTACAAAGTATCTCATGCTGCATTGCCTGATTCTCAGCTATTTCATCTGCCTTTAAATGTTGCACAGCGACATAATGGAGTATATCAGTGTGACTGCCGTTGCCGGTAGAGGCTGAATTGTTAAAAGGTGGCCACCATGCTGTTCTAGGGACAGTATGGCCAAAAAACACTCAGAGTTCAAAACAAAAACAAACCAATGTGCTGTCCTCTAAGAAGAGAGAATGGGAATGTGCAAATCACAAGGCTTTTGTTTGCTAGCAGAAAGCGTCCAAGGGACTAACTGCTGAAATCAGAGATAATCCATATCTCAGTCAGATAATATTTGGATCATAGTCATTATTTATTTCAGATCTATTTGTACCACACGTTTTAAAAAATGCATAATATTTACAATGGCTAATGAACTCCATGTGACACCACATTATCACTCAACTAGCAATGGTCCTGGGCATTATGGGCAGAAGGTCTGGTCTAGAGCAGGATGTCCAAACTTTTGGGCAGGAGGGCCACATCATCTCTCTGACGGGAAAAAAAAAGAATTAATTTACATTCAAATTCAAATAAATTTACATAAATTAATACATTAGAGATGGAACTTATATAGGCCTATAAAAAGCCTTGCACAAAGCAAGGCCGGCCTTTCCTTCACTGCCACTGCTGCATCACAGACATGAAACAGCAAGCAGTGGAGGGAGCCTTCATCCCACAGCTCATGCAAGAAGTAGAAAAGTCGCTCTTACACTGAGAGCAGTTGCGTCGGTCCAGCGCGGATTCCAGAAAGTCTCCGGAGGGCCAGAAGCTCACTGGGGGTTCCCCATGGGCCGGATTGGGAGTCCTTGAGGGCCGCAAGTGGCCCCCAGGCCAGGGTTTGGGCACTCCTGGTCTAGAGGGTAGAGTGGCTGTTAGGCCCCAAGACAACATCTGAAGGTCGCCAGTTCGAGATCACTGGAAGCTTCCATGTGCAAAGCTGACAAGCTTAGCTGAGCTCTTGAGTGAGAGATGAGATGAAGCTGGCTATAGCTGTTTGTCAGCATGGGAGGCGACACAGCCAAGAGATGACCAGACACAAAAAGATCCACCTGGAATGTAGTGTGTTCTTGAAAGACAGAACTTCCTTGTTTATTGTAAAAACAAATAAACAAACAAACCCGTCGGGGGTTTAGAGAAAGCCTGCCCATGTAAACTGCCTTGAATAAAGTCAAAGGAGCAATCCAATGACTAGAAAGGCAGTATATGAATACCTGTATTATTATTATGGTGCCCAGGGACACAACTGAAGGGCCTGTCTGAAGGTACTGCCCCAGCCTAGAGGTTTTGCACACACACCCTATACCTGCTGCCTCCCCCAGAGATATTCTGATGGCTGGGGAGGCCTTCCTGGCCCTCAGAAGGCCTTTTAAGACAAGAGGACAGTCAGAGATCAAAAGGCGATGGAATAGTCTTAATAGCCCTTGAAAAAGGTGAACTGGACATACTTGCCTTATTCCATAATCTAGGCACCACTTCAGAAGAGGGCCTGTCAGATGTACAGCATACAGGTGCAATAAATGATGATGAGACACAGAGCAGGGCTGTTGGTGCTCATGTTGAGGCTTGGGCAGGCTCATATGGGACAAGACAGTTCTTGGGGCATCTCGTTTCCAGACCCTGTATTTTGTGGCTCAGTGAGGATTTTAATCTAAATCTCCTCAACATGTGACAAACCCTACCTTTATACCCCACTGGCTCAGCAGAAGGCCAGGCGTCCACACATACCGCCATATTAATCTTCAAATTTTAGAGGTTGGCCTTTTTGTCAATGAGCTGAATTGGCTGGTGGTCAGGCCAGGCAAAGGCAAATGTGCAGCCACCAGAATGGTCCTGATCTGATGGAACTGGAGCTCAACAAATGTTCCAGAAGGCAGCTTCCCCCCCCACCGCCCACTAAAAAGGATCAAAACAGAGGCTTCAGCTGATGAGGTGGACTTTTTTGAAACTTGCAAAGCCAGGTGGATCCTGACAGTGATCTGGTTTAAACAGAAGTTCTTAAATTGAACTGGGCACTAGGTAGGGCTGAAAACCTTACTGGTTTTGGAGGGGGGGGGTGTTATTGCAGGCAGGCTACAGAGGAAATTCACTTGGTGGAACAGGGCTGGCTTCTGCTTATTTAATTATTTGTTTTACTTATTTATACTTATTTATTTTATTGTGCTTGATGATGTCACTTCCACGACGACGTCACTTCTGGTGGGACTTGAACAGATTGTCATTCTAAAAAGTGGGTCCCAGTGCTAAAAGTTTGAGAACTGCTGCAGCGAGGTGTTAGTAAGTTGATACCCTGGGGGGATGTGACACCACTAGGGACCAAAATCACTAAAATCACAGTTTGGAGGAATAATACCAGCATGTTATATATCAATCAATGCGTAATTTCATACAGAATGTGTTCTATCTTTGTTCTATCAAAAGGTACAGCCAAAAAACCAGTGGGGGCAGAGTGGTCTGTGAAGTGATGCCTCAGCAGAAGCGGCACTGCTGAAAATGCAACCTGCACGACAATTGGGCTCTCCCAGCGCATCGGCAGCATCTCTCTCTCACACCCCTCTTTGTCTGCCACTTGCCCCATAGCAGGGGTCTCCAAACCCCGGCCCAAGAGCCAGATGCGGCCCGTGGAGAGCCTCTATCCGGTCCACAGCCAGCCTCTGATCCCCTGAGAACCTCTGGCCCAGTTGACCAAACACAACCAGAGTTGTGCTTGTGGGGTGGGGAAATGGGGGTCCATTTAAGTGTGTGCACTTTATTTCCAGGGCTGTGTTGGTGCTTGGAAAAATCCTGGACATTTGAGCCCATTCATTCATTCCAGTCATTCATCTAAGTCGCATCTCCAATGTATTTATTTAAATTTTATATTTAATTTTTTTTTCTGGCCCGCAACACCGTGCCAGATATTTGATGCGGCCCTTTGGCCAAAAAGTTTAGTGACCCCTGCCCCATAGTGTTCCTTGCCTTCTGAAGCATCCTTCTGTCTTTCCCTCTCACAGCCACAGCAGTAGCTGAATTGCTTGACAGGAAAACCAGAAAAAAAGCCCTCACATGGGTTAGGGCTAAGGCACTTTTTCCTGTGGGCAATTCTTGTGAGGGCTTTCTTCATATAATCGCTTGGCAAGGCAGTGCTGGGAGAGCCCAACTGTCATGTGGACCAGGTAAAGAACTTCCACAGTATGTTTGACCCCCGCTGCTCTAAACCTATTTGAGAATGCGGAAGTGCTGTGGATTCTCTATTCAAATACAGGAAGCTGCTATTCCGATATAGGAATCAAACCATTGGTTTGTCCAGCCCACCACTTCCTACACTGCTGGTAACTGCACTCCAAGATTTCTGCCAAGGGTCCCTCCCAAACCTACTGGGAAACGGTAGCGGGAAATTGCGCTATATAGCGGGCATGCACTATATAGCGGGCATGCGCTATATCTGGAAACCAGTGAGCTACAAAGCCACCTGAAGCACTCTCTTTGTAGTCAGTAGGATTTTTTTATAAACAAAACGGATACAGGTCCAGCAGTTGTTCCTTCGTGCAACTTTCACTCATACTTCTAAAAAGTACAGCTTTTGCTGAATTACCAATGGACTGACTTTCTAGATTTTATACGTCAGAGATACATTTGAAAATGAAAAAGGTAAAAAATTAGGAACAATGGAAGAGTCAGAGAAAGAGCACCCCCCCCCCAAACAGGACTTTTGTTCCTTCAACAGCTGCAAGCAGAAATTCAACAAGTAAGCTTACTCAACCCCAAATCTCTGTCAGAAAACATTTAACTTCTAGAATTGCTGATTTGATTACAGCAAAAACGGTAGCTGTTAATCACATGGGGATGTGGCTTGAAGAATCCTCAATTTGGTTCTCCCTGATCTTGAGGATTTTGAAGTCCCTCTACAAACTATTTATGGATCTTTGAGTTTTTTACACTTAGGAATAATAATAATAATAATAATAATAATAATAATAATAATAATAATCAGAACACAAGAGTCCATATAAAATGTGTGCTTTACTTAGTTTGATTCCACTTTCATGCAAAAATGCAAAATTATGTTTCTCAAAACCTGCTAAATGTCTGAGTTTGTTCTCAGCTGGGGAGCAACTGACTGGAGAAGACTCAGAAAGGTGGCCCAGCGATTCTTAAGGAGGCAAGACTACCCCAACATGGTAGAGAACTGATGGCACCAGATGACCAACCCCCTTCCCTCCCCATAGCTGACTCTGAGGCTTAGTGGGAGTTGCAGGTGGAACATGACCACTCCAGGTGAGGTGGGGCGGTTAAATAAAAGAAGATGGGACTTAGAGGGGTACAGACCTTTTACTATAACCCCTTACCCTTGTGGGTCATACAACTACCATAAAATGAGATGTACTGTATATTTCTCAGAAGATGTACACAATGGCTCAGACCCAAAGTGCTATTAGTATGCTGAAGGGTTAGGGCTGCAGTTTTCAAATTCCCAGGGAGTTTGAAAGCTGCAGTAAGTTCTTGTGGGGGTTGGGAGGAGGCAGTGGGGGCAGGGGGAAGGCAGCTCGGGGAGGCTTTAGGGGCTTGGGTGCACTTACCAAGCCTCCTGCAGCTTCCCAGGGGTGCAGGGAGCCCTGTGTGGTTGTCCGCAGGGCTCCCCGATGCTTCACAAGTGAAAGTGGAGCGATTGTGCTCCGCTTCCACTAAACTGCAGAGCTTCCCACACCCCCAGGAGGCTGCAGGAGGCTCGCTAAACCGGAAGTGGAGTGCGATTGCTCCACTTTCATTTGTGAAGCATTGGGGAGCCCTGCAGACAACCGCACAGGACTCCCTGCAACCCCGGGAGGCTGCAGGACGCTCTGGTAAGTGCAGCCAAGTGCCTGCAGCCCCCTGCCTCCTCCCTGCCCCAGCCGCTTATGGGGAAACAGGCCAGGGCCCACTAGGGATCATCCACTGCTTCCTCCCTGCCTCCTGGCTGCCCCCACTCCTTAAGGGGAAACAGACCAAGGCTCACAGGCTGGAGCATCACGACACCCCAGTCTGGAAAGCCCTGGGTTAGAGCATGCCCCATGTATTGGAATTGCAGAAGATTCTCGAGGTGATAGCGCGGGGCTAGCAGTGGCCCCTAGGGTTAACCCCAGAGCACTAACTAGCAGTGAGTGTGCCACACAGCTGCAGCCACTAGAGGCAGCCAGGTCATTAGAGGATATAAGCAGCTCCTGAGAAGGGAGAGTTTGTGGGTTGTAATTGGGGAGAGAGGAGAGGAGACGAGACTTGCTAGCTTATTGGACTGATTTTCTGGCTAACTGATTTACCGGCTTGCTGACTAACAAACTGACTCATGAACCGGCTAATGGATTAACCAACTTGTACACTGACTGATGAACTGGCACACTGACTGATGGGCCGGAGGCCAGACAACAAACTGGCACACTGATGGAGAAGGCTGAGTGGTGGAAAGCTGAGGTGGTGCTGCTGTACCTAGAAGAACCGCTGCTTGGAGAACTGGGAGGAGGGACCCTGCAGCCCTACAGTCAAGCCACCTAGTAGTCACTTTTGCGCTGGTGCTGGTGCTCAGCAATAGGTTTCTATGCTGCTAGAGCTAGCTGTGCTTGGGCCAGGAGGGCTAGTTAGCTTGAAGGGGACATAAGTTCTCTAGGCCAGTGGTCACCACCCACCAGTTCATGGAAAGCTTCCCCTGCCCCTTTAAGGGGTGGGGGAGAAGCAGGGAAGTGATCCCAGGATTGTGTCCCTAAGGGGGAGGTGAATGGGGGTGCTTGCACTTACATTTAAGTAGTTAGGGCTGCAGGAGGTGCGGGGAGCCCTGTGCAGGGTTCCCTGAGGCTTGAAATGTTCAAATGGAAACACTGCAAAGCACTTCCGGTTTCCAGGAAGTGTTTTGCAATGTCCCCATTTGAACATTCCAAGATTCGGGGAGCCCTGTGGAGGGTTGCATAGGGCTTCCTGCACCTCCTGCAGCCTCCAGCAGCCCTAACTACTTAAATGTAAGTGCAAGCACCTCCCCTTCACCTCCTTGAGCAATCCAATCCTGGGGATCACATACTTGCCCTTGCCCTTCCTCCACAAAGACTTACTGAGGGATTGGTTGGTTGGCAACCTTCAGTCTCGAAAGACTATGGTATAAGCCTACAGCACCCGGTATTCCCAGGCGGTCTCCCATCCAGATACTAACCAGGCCTGACCCTGCTTAGCTTCCAAGATCAGATGAGATGAGGCATGTGCAGGGAGGAATTAAAACTCTCTCAACGTTTGAGAACTACTGCTCTAGGCCAAGTTTAGAACAGAAATTTGGCAAAACACCCCAGCAGTTTGTTTTGCTTTTACTGTTCTTTGGACAGCTGGTCCCCCATGCCAAAACACACACACTGCTGTTTAGAAGTACACATCCCTTAGACAGGTGGACTAGATGGGCAGTTCTTTGGATCCTGGCCCCTAGTTTGAGTTCAATTTCTAAAAAAAAAATTAAAAATTAAAACATTTAAAAATGTCAATCAGGTCTGAGTGGGATGAGATCTGCTGCTTCAAGATATCCTTCACTGCCTATTGTTTCAGCAAAAAAAAATTCCTCTAAATCATGGCTTTGATTATTCAGGCATGGAATCGGCAACTGACAAAAGAAAGGTACTAACTACAGAGCTGTAGAATCATTTTCACAAAAGGGTACTTTCTCAAGCATGTGAGAATGAGAGATGACTAAGAACAGAATCTATTTATCAACAGCCTATTTAAACGGCAGGGATCTGAAGGTTTATTTAATTTAAAACGAGGACCCTCCTGCTCGTGCTAAAAGGTTTCATAAGATGCCGTCTGTGTAAAAATGGGATCTCATGTTTTTCCAATCTGCTCTCCCCACGTCGCCACAGCTCAGACAGACTTTATAACAGGAAGAGCCTTGCCATTCACTTATGCTTGAATATGTTAACACGTCTAAGTAAGTAGAATGTTTTTGAGCCAGGCTGATGCAACAAGGGAAGGTACTTGTCAATAAAAGTCATGTTTGTCTCAAGGTGCCATGCCATAAATTCTTATCCACAAGTAGCAGTTCCATTTCACTTGCAAAGAGATGTCCTACAGGAGATACAATGCAGGAGGAGAAGAAAAAAAAAAAAAGACATAAAGATGAACACCTCTTTAGACCATCATCCATACACATCATTGGATATATTCATGCCTCCAATTATGCAACCAGCCTAAGTCCAGTTCATAAAATTATACAACCTCCACTGAGAGAGCAAAGGTGAGTTCAGGGCCGGAGAAATATATTTCCAGCAAGTTGCCGCTCTGAGCCAAGTGGTTGAAGAGCTCCTTCCTATTATCAGAAGTGAAACATAAGCGCTTCCTTGGACTTCAGACTTCCAAAGCTGTTATCTCAGTTCCGCAATGGTAATGTGGGAGGGTGGCAGGGGACTGGTTTCAGGAAACCTCTTTTTGAAACTTAATAGATCGATTCACAAATGACAATGGCACTATGAGAGAATGGCAATAGAATGGTTTGAGAAAAGAGGCATTTTGAAACTTAATGGCTTGATTCACAGCTGCAATATTGCAGCTTATTAAAACATACCAAATTGTCCTAGAGTAAAGATGCACACATTCATATATGCAAGAGTTTTACGATAGCCCAAGTTTCCATGGGTGAGAGAAGCAGCCACGCATCTGAAGTCCTACAGATGGCCTGTGACATAACAGGGCTGCTCTTTTCATCCAGCTCTCTGCAGTGGACACTCATTAAGGTAGTGTTTCTCAGACTCTGGGTTGGGACCCACCAGGTGGGTCGTGAGTCAATTTCAGGTGGGTCCCATTCATTTCAATATTTTATTTTTAACATATTTGATGATACTTCCATGGTATGACTGCATTTGGGGAAATGTTACAGACCTGTAGTTTTAACAAGCTACTATATATATATTCTTTTAACTATGATAGTCAATAGGACTTACTCCTGGGTAAGTGTGGGTAGGACTGCAGCCTAGGTTAAAAATTTTCCTGATTGATGATGCCCCTTCCGGTCATGACATCACTTCCGGTGGGTCCTGACAGATTCTTATTCTAAAAAGTGGGTCCCAGTGCTATATGTGTGAGAACCACTGGAACAGAGAGTCCACACCACTTCTGCATTCTCAGATAGGTTTAGAGCAGCGATGCTAAATGTGTGAGAACCACTGCATTAAGGTATCATGATGGTTTTGCTCCCCTTCAAATTTCCTGTTCCACACAACTGTTAATGGTAAAGGGGGTGCCTGATCTCGTCTGATCTTGGAAGCTAAGCAGGGTCAGGCCTGGTTAGTACTTGGATGGGAGACCGCTTGGGAATACCAGGTGCTGTAGGCTTATACCATAGTCTTTCAAGACTGAAGGTTGCCAACCACTGTGTTATCCTTCTTTATATCTGGACAGCATACTGGAGAGCAAAAGACTGATGCTGTATCATGGGCCTGGGAGAAAAATGTTGCCAGAATAAGATTAAGAGGAATGGACCAACTCAATGAAAAGCCCTTCTCCTCCTGTAGCCAGTCATTTGAAGGGGTCCAACATTTCCCCATCTAACAGTGCTGCCTGAGCGACAGCACCACAATCTTAATGACATGCTGAAAAAGAGATTTTAATGCCAAGCCATTATAACAGCTGACACTTTTACTGCCCGGCACGTATGCTTACAGAATAATGTGTACAAGTTTAATGTCTCAGCATTGTAATATCCAAGGTGGAGACATTGAATATTCAATTAAAATTTAGTTTAGGACATTGGTTTCTTTTAATTAACAGCTTCTCCATTCTATTCTCTCCTGCATTCCTACCTTTGTGCCTGAACAGACTGAAACAGAACAATTGCTCAGCAGCCAAGGTTTCATTTTCTCCCACTCAAACCATAAGGTCCTGCGTCCTTTGGGTTTCATGTAGCCCAATTCTATGTGTTTTGATTCAGAAACAATCTCTCTGGGTGTCAATGGAGCCAGCTCCCAGATGCATGAATACCACGATACCCTGAGTATCTACTAGTGATACTGTTAATAGCATTTATTTTTACTGCAAATATTGCTTCCCACCATTGGTCATATGTTACAAGTAAGATGCTGTAACCCAGTAGTAGGGCATATGCTTTGCATACAAAAGGCCTCAGAACTCATCCCAAACATTTGCAAATAAGGGAAAGACCTTCTCTGGGGGGAACTGCTGCCACTCTGTGTGTAAACAATACTGACCTCGATGGCCCAATGTTCTGATTCAGTGGAAGGCAGATTCTTCTGTTCAGCAAAGGCTTTGAAGCTTAGAGGTATCTGGACCAAGGATGGCACCGGTCTAAATATTTGTGCATGGTGGGGCATATTTTTCAGAGGAAAAAAATGAACACATATGTGCTACAATGACATATCTGTCCATTATGAGGAAAACCAGTCACAAATGATTCATTTTTAGTTCAGGGACAAAATGGAAGGGTCAACACAGATCTGCAGCTCAGATAATTATAAGGCATGCTGGCTGAAATACAATCAATTAACATTTCAACTTGCACAAAATTCAATTAAAAAAAAACCATGTTCCATTTTGCTTGGAAAATGGGATTTTTGCAGCAAATATTGAGGCTTCCCAAATTGGGAACAAGGAATGGTGACAATGTGGAAGACAAGATTTGAATTTTGGCAATGTTAATTTCTAATGAAGGAAATTCCAGCACGATTCCTTTGTGGTACTAAGCAGAACGAAGTATACACGCTGCCTATCTCACTCACTTCCAAAAAGATACCTGTTGGCAATCTTATCGATACTACACTCTAAACCAATGGTTTTCAAACTTTTAGCACCAGGACCCACTTTTTAGAATGAGAATCTGTCAGGACCCACCGGAAGGGGTGTCATGACTGGAAGTGACATCATCAGGCAGGAACATTTTCACAATCCTAGACTACAATTCTACCCACACTTATCCAGGAGTAAGTTCCATTTACTACCATTGTTAAAAGCATATACATAGTAGCCTGTTAAAAGAACAGCTCTGTAACATTTCCCCAAATGCAGTCATGTACTATGGTAGCATCAAGTCTAATGTATTAAAAATAAAATATTGAAATGAATGGGGACCCAACTGAAATTGGCTGGCAACTCACCTAGTGGGTCCTGACCCACAGTTTAACATTGCTCTAAAGTAAAAGGAACTAATATAAGATAAAAATATGTATTAAATATAATGGGGAGGAGAATCTCAAGAAATTCTTTCAGTTAGAATTTGCTTACAAATAATTCTGTATTTGTCTGTCTTAATTCTCTCTCCCCCAAAACATTCAAACTATGGACAATGTTGAACTGATTGTGATGAAGATAAAAGGGTGTAAGAATATTTCATGCCATGAAATACTTATTACCTTACATTAAAAGTCAACATTAAGATTCAAGACAAGTTTCAACTTTTTGCATAGTTTCATCTCAGCCCTATTTGTAAGGCTTGTTAAAATTTCATTTTGTCCAAGCTGAACTTGAAAGCATTCACTCTACAGTAATTGTGGCCTGCTGATCCCATGTTAACCCACGCCTACACCGAGAGCCAATAAAAAATTAGAACCCATAGCTTCCAATGCAGGATTCAATTTTCACATATCTTTTAATAATCATGATCTTTCATAGAATCTGTGTAATTAGACACAAGCTCCTTTTATGGTAAAGCAACTATTATTATTAATTATTATTAACAGTATTTATATACCGCTTTTCAACTAAAAGTTCACAAAGCGGTTTACAGAGAAAAATCAAATAACTAAATGGCTCCCTGTCCCAAAAGGGCTCACAATCTAAAAAGATGCCAAGGAATACCAGCAGACAGCCACTAGAACAGACAGTGCTGGGGTGAGGTGGGCCAGTTACTCTCCCCCTGCTAAAAAAAGGAGCACCCACTTGAAAAAGTGCCTCTTACCCAATTAGCAGGGGTAAGTACTCTGAGCACTTTGTTGCTTTCTCCCATCCTTTCTATGCCATGGTATTTGAAATCTTAATTTGTCAATGTATTTGACAGCATTGGACTGAAAAGGAGAAACAGAGAAAGGCACAGATAAAAACTTAATGCTCAGGCACTTCTGGGTACAACTGGGAGAGGGAATTTCTTGTAGATTGGATGTGTTGGGCTCCAAGGGGGCTCACAGCCAGAGGCGGTCTTTCTAAGCCCAGCTTCCTCCTCCTCTCCAACAATTAGAACTCTCAGACATTTCCAGGAGGCGAATGCCATTTGAATTGACAAGCTGGGATTTCAGGAATGTACTTCACACTTCACCATAGTCCTGCCTTGGCACTGAAAGCAGCGACGTGTTGCCTTAGAGCCTGAAACTAACAAAGACAAGGAACGGGAGCCCAGGTCTCCCTTCAGACGACTCAATCAAAGGCAATATTTTGTAATTGTTAAGCTGGGGCACTGGATGACAAGGAAAAAATAAAGTTGATTTTTATTATCACAGCTGTGCATAGCTAAAAAAACCATTTACTTTTTAGCAGCCCAAGCAGCCTGTCGCTTTGCATGAATTCCTGCCAAAGCTTCTTATAAGACTCAATTCTTGTGCTTGCTTCTTCCATACCATTCAACAGATGTTCCCTTCCAAGTGCCAAGGGCCATTGCTGGTTCAGCTATGTAAGAACCTAATGCATCAGTGGCAAATGGCAGGGGGAGCAAAGGGGGCAGAGGATTCGGGGTGCCCTTCATTCCAAGTCTGCCACCACCTTCCTCCAGCCCATTGCAGATGTGAGCTGAATTGATCCATTCATTCTCAGCTTGCTAAAAATCAGATAATGATTTCAGTATCAATGAGAACCAGATCATTAACTTACCTACCTACATTCCATCTTCGCACAGTGTTTAACATTTAGGGAATGTATCACTTTAAACCCGGGGTCTCCAAACCCATGCAGCCCGTAGCAAGCCTCTATCCGGCCCACAGCCAGCCTCTTGTCCCCTGAAAGCCTCTGGCCCACTCGACTGAACATGACCAGAACTGTGCTCTGATTGCGTCTGGAGGGTGTTCTGAGGGCCGGAGAGGCTGAGTGAATGAGCCCATTCATTCATTCATTCATCTAAGTCCCATCTCTAATTTATTTATTTAAATTTTATATTTAAATTTTTTCCGGCCCTCAGCACTGCACCAGATATTTCATGCGGCCCTCTGGCCCAAAAGTTTGGAGACCCCTGCTTTAAACCAGTGATTTTCAACCTTTTTCATCTCACACCGACAAGGTACTAAAATTGTCAAGGCACACCATCAGTTTTTTGACAAGAAACACCATGCTGTTGGTGGGGGGGCTCCCATGCCCCAATGGTCCGGTTAATAAATGACCCTCCCCCAAACTCCCACAGCATACCAGCAGACCATTTGTGGCACACCAGTGTGTCATGGCAGTGGTTGAAAATGGCTGCTTTAAACTTAAAGGCCTCACAAAGGTGGAGTCCTTTGCTATGCCTCCCCTCGCTCCTTCCTCATGCAGCATCTAAAGTTTAAAGGGATAGAGCATGGAGAATTCTGTGGTAGAAGAAAAACACTCTGAAGGTGCTTAAAAAAACAACAACTTTAATACTACTTCTTCCATGCCAGAAATGGGCCCTGTTTAATGGTAGTTCAAATGAAACCCAGTCCACACTGTTTTGTTGAATTCTGACCCCCACTAGTTTGGGGTTACAGTACAGTGATAACCTTAGAAGACACCCAACAAAACAAGGTCCTCGCATTGCATAAGGCACCACTACTGGTGTCTTAACCCTCTCCAGGAGCATCCTTCCTATCCTGAAGTTAATCTCATTTTTCACCAGATCTTTGCTTTTGATTAAAAACAAACACATATTATTTGTTTAGTCCTTACAATGGCTAAGAAAGGCCTCCAAATGTAAATAGCTGCATTATTTAGGTTTATTGAACATCTGACACTGGGGAATGTGCAACTCATGAAATTTTCAGCGAGAGAGTATAAATGAGATATTCCGATACATTTTTAAAATGTGAATGATCAAAATTTTATACAGTGAATGCAAGTGCCGAGTCTGGCCATATATAGCATAGTTAATTTAAAGTGAAGTTCTACCAGAAAAGCAGCTGTAAAACTGGCATTGCATATTTATTGCCCCAGATAATCTCCAAGCCAAATGTGCTCAGATTTGCAAGTTAAAAGATGCTGCCTGCTCTCTACTTTTCATCTAGAAAAGCTAGGTTCTGAGACCCTGCCTGTGCTCTCGTGTCATGCATCAGCAGGACCAGCGTTCTGCAGGCTAAATGGAATATCTAAGGATTAGGTAGCCCTAGGCTCAGTCACAGGACAGAGGCTCAGTATTGCCAGCCATTCTTGCATGAGAACCTCTCTCAACACTATTAGGCACAGGACAATGATCTGATCTAAGTGGATGGCAAGAATGTTCTGACCCAGTCAGGCAATTTCTGTGTTCTCCAGGAAATGATGCAGCTGGTATAGCAGATCGCACAGGCTTTAGGCCATAACCACCATCTGCAGGTCTAGAAGCGCACTGTAACTGTACATCTGCTCTGCTTGGAACAAGAGCTTGTCTTGACCAGGCTTCCTCCACGCTTCTGAAGCTTCTCTGAGAAATTAGCATAAGGCTACCCTGCAGTTGTGGCATTGGCAGTTTTTGTCCAGAGGACTGTGCGCCTTGCTGCAGTGGTATGTGTGTGTATAAGTAAGGACGAATGCATCCAAAGTGTTTCTCTGAATGTTGTTGAAAGCCATGAAACTCTTTAGTACCACCCAGAAAAAGGGTACATAATTCCAAGGTTCAGCTTCATGCCTAAGAAACCACAGGGTCCATCTGTTTCATACACTGTGGCATGGAAGCCTGAAATGCCAATCTTAGTTCTGTCCTGTGCTCTACCTACTCATTCAGAGCCATTGTACAACCCCAGTCTTAGATGTGAGTGTCCTCTTCCACTTCAAGTAGGAACAATAGGATTCCTTAAACCTACCTCCTTTCCCTTCCTTCCATGCTATCTCTTGTTCTCCCTTTCTTCTCCTAGTTCTTCATCTCTTAGTGAGAAGGATTCACATCTGCTTTTTTCCTTGGAGACGACCAGTTGGATGTGTTCTCCCCCTGTACCAAGCAACTGGCTGATCAATTGATCAAGCTACAAATGGGTATTTTAAGACTTATTCCATTTGCTTTGTTAACCCTGACACCCCTTAGCAACTGTTGCAGTTGCAGTCATAGAGACTGAGCTGTAATAAAAGAGTTCATTGGTTTGCATCCTTTCCAGCCCATCCTAACTTGCAGTGGAACAGGCAAGCCACGGGCTGGTGCTGCATCCAGCACAAGTTTGGGGCTGTCTGAGGTTTGGACTGTGGCAAGGGGAAACTTTTCCCCTTACCCCAGAGAGAGCTGCAGCAGCCTCAATGCGTCTATTTGGACCTGTGCCACCTAACAAGATGGCACAAATCCAAGCAGCCCGGGACTGCCCTGTGTCGTCCGGGAACAGGATCAGGATCCGGCATAACTGCCAGATTCTGGCCCCACCTTCTGTCCCCCCCGTCCACCCCTGGAATGCCCACCGCTTGCCCTCCCCCCAAAACGCCTCCCTCCCACTTCCTTCCCACCCTCCCCATGTCCCCCAGACCCCTGTGCCAGCCGAGCTCAGCCGACGCATACTTACCAGGCCTGGGGCTTGCGTTGGCGTGAGGAGACCGGAACATGTCTATGCATGGGCCTATCTCCCCTGGAGTGGCACAAAAGGGCTTGATGGCATTTTTGTGACACTCCCAGACTGGAGCAAGGGACTTGAGTCAGCCTAATAGCACTTCAGGATTGCACCCTTAAATGCATATTATGAGTGAATCATGGACTAATCTACAATGCTCATCTTGTATATGGATGGAAACAGGAGGTAGCAATCAATACAGACGTGTGATGGGTGACTTCTGAGCCATGCCTTGCTGGAAGTTAAAAGTGGTCCAATATACTGCTGAGTTCTGAAAGCTATTGAATGTGCTGCAGTCTAACTCTACTGCCTGATGCCTATTGGCCCAGAGGAGACTTTTTGCTCCCCAAAAATGCATGAAATCTGTGAACCAGGTCTGTAGCAATCACAATGTTGCATCCTAAACAGTGTTTTGTAAACACTGCTCTCATTAGTCATTTGATTTTCTGCCCTCTGGGGTCCTTCTAAGATCTTCTATGCCACCTCCAAGGACAAATGCTTACTCTTAATCCTTATATTGTATCCTGAAGGGGACATATTGAGCTCTGTCATTAGTTTGAGGTTTTGCAATGCTGTGACATGCCACTAATGAGTAGGAAGATGCAGCTCCTTGCCCTGGTGTAGCATCAGAGCACAAGGCAGGAATGATTGGAATGGTTAAGAATGGGATTAGTTAAATCCTGTAGTACAATAATTAGGAAGCACTGTAATTGATCCGTTTGCTGCCTGGTAACAGCTACAATTACTAAATGAATCTGTTAGTATTCAGTATTGTTCCTAGAATGCATGGCAAGTCTTTTAAACACAAAACCACGCTTTAGTCAAGGATTCTTCCCATACATAAATGCAAAGTGTAGTTCCCAGAACACCTGCCGTGCTTTCCAATTGTTCTATCTTTAATCTTTCAACAGGCCCTCTGAGAGAAAGTCCAAAAGTGTTTCGGCTGCAATCTTATGTACACTCTCCTGACTGCAACCGCCACTGAACATTGTGGGACTGACTTCCAAGGAGATATGCATTTTTCTTTCTTGGAGTCCAATTCTAGGCATAAGTAGCTTCTCTGGACTTCAGACACTCTCCTTGCCTCTTTGGGAGGTAGGAGAGACACTGTTGTTGACTAAGGCCACAGTCCTAACCAACTTTCCAGCACTGAGATAAGGGCAATGCAACTTCGAGCTAAGGGAACAAACATACCTTACCTTGAGGAGGCCTCCAAGACTGCTCCCCAACTGCAGGATGCAGCACATGCCCCACTGGCACAGGTATGCCAGTGTTGGAAAGTTGGTTAGGCTTGTGCCCCTAGCTGGATAACTTCTAGTCCTATACCTGTATACTCCAAAGTAAGTCCCATTGTTGTCAAAGGGGCTTACTCCCAGGTAAGTGAGGATAGTTGTCTGGGTTTTGCTGAAAGGGTGGGGGAAGGTTTATGGGGGAGAATTCAGATTTAACTTATAATTTATAAACCACATTGAATAAACCACATTGCTGTCTGATTTTTGCAAGATAGATATCTCACTTATTTCCAAAACAATCCATTGAAAGCTGGGAGTGAATAAACCACATTGCTGTCTGATTTTTGCAAGATAGATATCTCACTTATTTCCAAAACAATCCAGTGAAAGCTGGGAGTGGCTCACCTATCACTAGAAGCAGTAGTCAGAAGCTCATTTTAGTGCCTGCAAGATGAAAAGGCATTCAGTCCTTAGCCCTCTTGCTTCTCTGCCTCCCATTCAGAAGTAAGGACGGTACATGGCCAATTGCAGTTTGTTTTAAACCATAAATGGAAGCTGCAGGTTCTTCCCCTTGAGTCAAAATGCAGATAATGCTAACCATGGTTTAGCATTCTGTCTGAGCATAGCCTCTATTTTAGCAGCAGTTAATTCCATTTAGCCAGTGTGCTCCTTTCTTTTAAAAAATTCACCCGATTGCTTCGGGTTGTTCTCAGAGGCCACCGTAAATGAACATTTCTTCTCAGTACAAACACAACATTCAAATTCACACAGATCATCATTACATTTTGTCTTCAGACACTTACCCAAGCTGTATGTATCCAAGCTTGTTTCTAAGCCTTCCTCATAAATTAGTCCCTCATGCCCCTAAATTGCTTTTGTTGCTCTTCTCTGAATTCTCTCTAATTTTGTTTACATCTTTCCGGAATTGAAATGCCCTCAACCAAACGTCGTAAACAACAGCAGCTTGTTCTCCAGCTAGAGGGTAATTCCCACTTCCAGAGTGCCAGAGCATGTACACAAATGCACAAATACACTCAAGCATTTCCCAGGCTGTTCACAAATGTGAAACTCGCACCGATTCATCATCCCTGTGGCCCATGTGAGAAATAAAGCCAAGGTTCTGAAAATTAAATAAGGGCTAGCCCTTCTTCAATGTGTCAGTTTGATCCAAATCTGATTCACACAAAACCCTATTCACACAACATAATTGTGATGGACAAATATGTATGAGAGAAGAGAGGCCTACATGCATTTATTTTAATGTCTAGCTATATAGTAAATATGCAGGGCTATTTTTGAACAAAAAATTGTGCTTCTCCAGGATTTCTAACAACATGGAGCAAATGGTCCATGTGTAGAAGTCATGCAGATGTTCAATTTCAGCTTTGTAGGCTGGGTGGGGCTTAGCACCAAAATCCCACTTTCCATGCACATACACTAGCCATGGATATGCCATTTGAATAGGTTTTATACTACTTGAAATCTCACTTAACATAAGGCTGAGGTATTCAATCTGTGTATCCCTCCTCCCTAGTGAGGCATGGCTGGCCTCCAGGGGCGTCCTCAGGCATCTCAGGGAGAGAGATGTCAGGCAGCTGCTCTGCTGCTGAGCTCTGCTCAGCTCAGCTGCAGCCTCCTGACTTGCTGCTTTTCCGAGGCTGAGAATGAGGTGGGTGCGGCAATGTGAAACATGGTGGGGGGAGGTGGGAGAGGAGGCTGGCTGGGCAGGCAGAGGTGCTGCATCTCATCATGGAGATCTCTCCATGTGCAACCTCGCCCCAAGGACTACATTTCCCAGTCTGCCCCTCGCCCTGGGCATCCTGGGATTAGTCAAGGCTGGAGGAGAGAAGATTGGGGAGGTGCTGCATCTCATCAGCACAGGGGCGCTCCTGGCTGGCTTCAAACTGGGAGGGAAGAGTAAGTAGAGGCAGTGCAGCATTTTCCTCTGCTCCTAGTGGGGGGAGGGCGCAAATGCCCCAGTCTGCACCCCTCCGTCTTACCTGGGGGAACAGGGGTGGCATATGCATGCTGGTTGTGTGTGTGTGTGTGTGTGAGCAGCCCCCATCTACTTTGGAGTGAGTTGTAATCTTGCTGTATGTGGCTGCAATCCTTTCCACACTTTCCTGGGAGTAAGCCCCATTGACTCAAATGGGGCTTACTTCTGAGTAGACCTACATAGGCTTGGGTTCTGTGTCAGCTTAACCCAGGATCTCCACCTTTCTCTTCCCCCCCTTCAAAAAAGAAAAAAAAAACAACACACACACTTGATGGCTTTGTCTCCAAAAATTGATTAAAAATAAAAATCCCCATTCCTTTTTAGCCATTCCCTTTTTCCTCCTGCCTCCTTTAAGGGGTAGGGTACTCTGTTGGCTGCTATTGCAAGACAAAAGGCACAATCCTAGCCAGGTCTACTCAGAAGTAAGTCCTATTGTGTTCAATGGGACTTACTCCCAGGAAAGTGGGGTTAGGATTGCAGCCTCAGAGTGCTGGCAGCTTTTTTTTTTTTGTTTATAGTGTATAATTATAACACCTTCATCCCCATTTTGGGGGTAACTGAGGTGAAGTGTTGTAATGGGGAGCTGTGGCCAATGGCTACAAGGATCAGGGGAGGCATGAGCCGGAGAAGTTTGAGAACCACTGGCATAAGGAATCATTTTTAGGAGAGCAAAAAGAACATTCAGTCAAAAGGAAAAGAAGCCATTTTTCAAAAATGAGAAGCAGTAACCTATTTTTCTGTGTTTAAGAAAAATGTACTTTCTGCTTCTGTATTTACATAGTGGCTCCAAAGCGCATTTATAATGAAGCCTCCTTTAGTCCATTTGTGAACATCTTTTTTAACATTATAAACATATGAAGCAAGCTCCCTTATGCTATCCCTCGTCAGACATTATCTGAATGCACGAACAATGGAAACTGCAGGATTGCGTGTGCCCAGCCTCCGCACACCAAATACAGTGTCTGAAAGAGTCATTGTGCATCCTACAGTGAAGGCAAATAGTTAAACAAGTTTAAAAAGGCTTCTACTTGAAAGTCAATTGCTGCCAGGGTACCATATTGCTATCTATTGGCCTAGCATTAGACACTCCAGCCTCTGATTCTGCAATACCATTACTGAGTCAAAGGGGAAAAAAACAACAACTAGTAGATATTAGTTATGCAAAAGATTCTCAAATTTGCTGTTACATATAAAGGAGAATCACTGTGATATCAATGGAAATTCCATTAAGTGCATGACCCCTTTGGGTACATGTAGTCTAGCAACAAAGCCCAATGACTATATATCTGAGCAAGACAAAGGACTGCATTGCCTTTTGGTTGTACTCCTAGCAATTGCAGGGGTCCTATTGATGCTGAAGTATCTGTCTGAGTCAGGGTCACAAGCAGGGAGCAAACCCATGAAGAACACAAAACCATAGGATGATCGCACTGCCAACAACTTAAATACAAGCTGCAGGACCCAAACCTATCAAACTTTCCAGTTCTGATGTGGCCATGCCAATGGGGCATGCCCTGTGGTGGTGGGGGGGGGGCTGTCACAGAGGCCTCCTCAAGGTAAGGCAGGGTTCTCCAGGCTCTGACCCTTGGGCCAGATCCAGCACCCTTCCAAAGCCCTGCATGATTGGCGCTTACCATTCTGGGGGGGAGCCTCAAAGCACCTCCATTTGCCCCCATTCCTCCTCTCGTTCAGCTGCTGCTGACTTCTCACACCCTAGCAGGCTTTGCAACCAGATTTCCAGGCAGAAGCAACTGAACACAAGAAGGAATGGGAGGGGGGGAGGAATGGAGGCACTGTTGAGGTTCCCCTGCAGAACAGTAAGCGTCATCCACTCTGGGGAAGACTGTGGGTGCACAGCGGTCTCAACTTTAGAGACTGCTGAGGAAAGGAATGTTTGTTACCTTACCTCGGGGATGCATTGCAGCTACATCATCACTGGAAAGTTGGAGAGGTTTGGGCCCTCAGATAAGTTCTAAGGCCTTACAGCAGTGGTATTCAAACTGGGGCGTCGCGATGCCTCAGCCTGTCGGTTCTGGCCTCAGCCAGGAGACAAGGGAAAGGCAGCGGCGCGATCCTTGGGTGCACTTGCCCAAGCCTCCTGCAGCCTCCCGGGGGTGCAGGGAGCCCTGTGCAACCTTCAGCAGGGCTCCCCAGGTCAGGAAAAGTGGAAGCGGAGCGGTCGAACCAGAAGCAGAGCATGATCGCTCCACTTTCCCTTCTGACGGTGCTGCAGGGACTGGGGTGCACCCCCAGTCCCTGCAGCAGCCATCCCTGTGTGTGGGGAGCCCTGCGCAAGCGCCTGCAAGGCACCCCAGGTCAGGGAAAGGGAGAGTGGGGCGATTGTGCTCTGCTTCTGCTTTTGCGGAGGCAGAGCAGATAGCTCCACTCTCCCTGCAGGGACTGGAGGGTGCACCCCAGTCCCTGCAGCCCCCTGAGCGACATGATCCTGGGGATTGCGTTGCTGCCTTCCCCCTGCCCCTGCTGCCTCCCCCCCCCACCCCTGCAAAGACTTGCTGCGGGTTTCAATCTCCTGGAGAGTTTCAAAACCGCAGCTTTACAGACTCGAGCATATGTGACATCTGGGTATGGCATGAAGCCCTGATGGCCAATTTTGAGAACTCAAGAAGTTTGAGAGGGGCTATTTTGTAAAGAGAAATAAAAGATGGCCTGGGCTTTGCTACATCTAGTTTGCATGCGAAATGTAATCAGGGTCTCTTCACACAGAATGTTCTTTAGATATGCACTTTTAAAAACACCCACAGACCATAAGCATACACCTAAACATACAGTATGTGGACCACAGTGTACTTTACGCATCATGCGGAACACTTACCAGAGAGACAGATTTGGCTGTGGCTCCCAGTTAAGTGGGGGCAGCCACAAGTTTTTTGCTGGGTAATGTGCAAACTGCCCTCAGATTCATTTGTTTTGGCATTATTTGCACACAGATACAATGGCACCATCCCACATATTTAATCTGGCAGGCAAGGATACCTGGAAAAACAGAGGCCTTTTTCTTCTACCACCATGGCTATTTTTAGGGTCAAACTAGACAGAAAACACAAAGAGATGCAATGGGTTTGCTTTGTTTTGAATAAAATAAAATAAATAAAAAATAAAATAATAATAGTTTACGTGGGAAGATGGCACAAAAAGAATAGTGGTGCTGGGGCGCGTGCTTTAGGACTTGCTCCTGCTGTCATTCTGCTCCTGATCATACCCCTATCCTATTTTAAAATAGGAAAAAGGCTCCCATTGATTTTCAGTTCTCCCTCTCCCCTTTAAAATATCATGTGATCAAGAACAGAATTATGGTGAGGCAAGGTCTTAAATCCCCCTGCCATGGTTCCACTCTGTTTTTAGCTCCCCTTGCATGCCATTTTAAAAAAGCTGCCCACAGTATGCCTTCAGCACAATGTGTGCTTTAGTCCTTATTAGACCCTTGGGCACCCCTTGTTCCTTCCTTGCCTTCTCATTTTGTCTTCACTCTCCGATATGGTGCTGAGTGCATCAGGCATTAATGTTGTGCACCACTGAACGTTCTTCGTTTGGAAGTGCCAAAATGTCTCAAGTACACTCTGTACATTTAGGTACAACATGCACAAACAAGGTTTCTTAGCAAGTCTTCTATGCATACTCGCAAACGGAGCCAAATTTTCGCATGTGTTCCAACGTGACCATGTTCTCCCTTCTCCCTTCAATTCATCATCCTCCCTCCATAGTGGGGTACTTTTATTCCCAACCACATGCAAGATGATCGACCGGTTCAGGTTCTACAGATGCATTTTTGGCACCGAAGGCACATGTGAAAGTAATCGAACACAGTGTATTTGCACACATGAGCAAGTATATCTTCATGCACATCTGAATCCATTTACATTCACAGAGGTCATGAATAGATAATTGGATTTTGCAAACATACATAGATTTCCATAGCAAATCCTCTCCAGGACATGCACACTATGTGCACACTTTTCAGGGGGGAAAAATCTAGCTACATTTAAGTGATCAGTGTTAGAAAACCATTTGCTGTCTCTTTGAATGAAGTCAATTCTGAGCTGCCTAAGAATTATATTTTAAAATATTATTAGAGGCTAGAATAGAAGTTTTCTAGAATTTTTATACACACACAGATGGGGGGGTGCAATAGGTTTCCTGCCATTACTGGCTTTTGTAGTATTGGAATCAGTTATATTACTGATTATTTCAAAGCTGTACATTGGTTGCAAGTATTTTCTTTTCTAAGATGTGGATATTTGTGGTAAAAATTGAAGTAAATAGTAATGTTGATTTTAAAGTCTATGTTTACTACTAAAGCACTTCTGATTGTGGATAGCTGCGAAACTGTGCTCTTTGCTTCTCAAGTTGCCTGCGGAAGAACACATAAGCTCAAAATGTTCATATATCAGATTTATTTTATCATATTTGTTTTCTTCCATGGATTTTTATCTTTTCTTCCCTCCTTAGGCGTTGCTTCTAGATGCAAGCTACAACTCATTTCCCCTCCCAGACATGCACCAATCACTGTTGGCAACCTTCAATCTCGAAAGACTATGCTATCGCACTCTGAAAGGTGGTTCTGGAACAGTGTCTAGTATGGCTGAAAAGGCCGATTCAGGAGTGACAATCCCTTCCACACTGGGAGCAAGTGCAGTCTGTCCCTGGTCTCCCTGGCTATGGGCCTTCCTTCTTTGTCTCTTTGCCTCAGACTGTTGGCCAAGTTCTCTTCAGACTGGGAAAGGCCATGCTGCACAGCCTGCCTCCAAGTGGGCTGCTCAGAGGCCAGGGTTTCCCACTCGTTGAGGTCCACTCCTAAGGCCTTCAGATCCCTCTTGCAGATGTCCTTGTATCGCAGCTGTGGTCTACCAGTAGGGCGCTTTCCTTGCACGAGTTCTCCATAGAGGAGATCCTTTGGGATCCGGCCATCATCCATTCTCACGACATGACCGAGCTAATGCAGGCGTCTGTTTCAGCAGTGCATACATGCTAGGGATTCCAGCACGTTCTAGGACTGTGTTGTTTGGAACTTTGTCCTGCCAGGTGGATGCTGAGAATGCGTCGGAGGCAGTGCATGTGGAAAGTGTTCAGTTTCCTCTCCTGTTGTGAGCGAAGAGTCCATCTGCTGGAGATCTTGCACTGATCAATGTTAACACAAATATATATGCACATGCACCTATGTTCCTCCTATGTCAGGAGGGAGTTTTGACTGCTGGGCAATGTGAACAGAAAGTACAGAAGCCCAGTCACAACACTATAGCACTTGCAACTGTCTTGTTCAGCCCCATCCATAGCATGGGGCTGGGGCAGGAGAATGCAAGCACCCTATTGGTGCTTGTTTGAAAGCAAGTGAAGGCCAACTGGCAGTTGCCGTGATCTCTTCCCTCTGTTCAGCTCCAGGGCACTGCCCTCGCCCTGTGTGCAGTCTGAGATTGCAGTCGGACAGGAATTTGGCACTGCTAGATTGACTGGCCTTTTTTCCAATCTACCCCACGCTAACTTTTGGCTGGGTCGGTCAACATTTTTTTGCATTGCTTTCACTTTATTTCTGGTCAACTTAGACAGGTGTTGTGTAGGCTGGGAAGGTAGGAGTAGGGTTCCTGGTATGTATACTGAGGTGAGTTAATTGGGTGGAACAGTACTGCTCCTCAGATGTTTGCCAGATCAAGGAGGCTGGCTGGTGAATCATCTGGCTTGGAATGCCCTGGGCAACTTCAGATGCTGTCCAGCTTAGGTAGAATCTGAGCAGGCCAGCTACCTTGATCCTTATGGGTTGGTGGTGAGACGCTTGATCTGTTTGAGTGGCGATTTCAGCTTTGAGCCAGGGTGGTCAAGCGCATCCCTTGGAAAATATATGGACGCTCCACCATCTCCCCCAAGTTAGATGTCCACACACTAGGGTGGGTAAGTTACCTGCTGCAGGTGTTTATTCATTTTGTTTTACTAAAGTGGCCCAGCTTAACCCATGTCAGTCTTACATGTTTATTGGGGGCTGCACAAGAAATTGGATAGTGTGCCTCTTGGATTTTTTATGACCTGGAGAGATATGTGAAAACTGTCCCTTTATTTCTACAGAATGCCCTGCTTTACCTCTGTGCTCTTAGGCATCCACAGATGTCTCAACTATTCTTGCTAATCCAGGTTTCGGTGCATGTGGAGCACATGCAAGCACTATTTTTCTTCTTCTGTTTAATATGCACCAGAATTTTCACATCTGTGTGCTGCTAGTTATTTTTCTCCCAAATGGACAGTACACAAAGCCCACTAACAGCCACTGTCATCTTCACATTTGCCCTTAGGATTAAAAGCATCATTTTAACAATCAGTGTCTGTACTCACTGTTGTTCTACTCACAAGCTGCCCATCCCTGGTAGTGAAGTGAAGGAGGGGAACAAAAAATCTTTACCCATGTTAGTAGCAGCAGAACTGTATTTTACTTATGTGGGAGATATGTATTCTTTACAAGCCCTAGTAATGAAAATGATTCAGACTCCTCAGCTATCTAGTACTTATGCAGTACGCATTAATAAGGAGCAATTGAGTTCCACATTATGCATTCATCACTCAGTGCTTGAAATGGTCCTCACAGGTCAAGACAAAACACAGAGCCTTCAGGCTACCTCAGTGTTCTCCAGGGGAAGAGACTCACATATTCAGTTGCGTTCACCAAGTCATGGGTATTCTGTTCAAACTAGGGCAGAGAAACAACCAGGTTGCCATAGCAAGACTAAGCCCTGAAAAGGATGTCCTATGTCAAGACTCCTCCGTGGATCACATGAAGTCACAACAAAGCAGTGAGGGCCAACAGAACATATGCAAGAGCAGACTTTGCTCACATACATATTCCAAAGTCTTGTCTTATTTGGGTAACTGAAATTTTGACAACAAACATGAATTGCTATGAGTCTTATCATGCTACTCTGATCTTTGGGCTATACCACCATGTCTCCAAGCTGCGGATTCTGGTTTATCATTGCCCAACCCCAAAGGAACCAAGATAGCCCAGAGTTGCATCACCCATTTCAAATAAATCAGTCTTTGGAATAGACCAGGGGTGCCCAAACCCCAGCCCTGGGGCCACATGCAGCCCTTGAGGCCTCTCAATGCGGCCCTCAGGGAGCCGCCAGTCTCCAATGAGCCTCTGGCCCTCTGGAGATTTGTTGGAGCCCAAACTGGCCCAACGCAACTGCTCTTAGTGTGAGGGTGACTGTTTGACCTCTCGCGTGAGCTGTGGGATGAAGGCTCCCTCCACTGCTTGCTGTTTCACGTCTGTGGTGTAGCAGCGGCAATGAAGTGCAAGGCCTTTTATAGGCCTTGAGCTATTGTAAGACCTTCATTCATTCATATAAGTTCTTCTTTAATATATTCATTTCTGTAAACTTCATGTAAATTTATGTAAAGTTTTTGGTGGGAGGGCCACAGTATCAGAGAGATGATGTGGTCCTCCTGCCAAAAACTTTGGACGCCCCTGGAATAGACTTTGCACTTATTGGTTGGAGGAGTCCCACCCAACATTCCTGAGCTGAATAGCCTCAAAACATTCCTGAACTGAACAGCTTCTGGAGACTTTCTTCTTGCCTTGATATTGAACTATATCCTTCAGTTCAACAAATATCAGCCATGTACCTCAGTTCCACACCTTTCCCATATAGTGAGCTGCTCACAATGTTCTCTCTTGGTCCTAGGCAGTGTGAATAATAAGAAGTATCACTCAGTCATAATTCACATTTTATTCTTGCACACACAGGCACTTATAAAACTTGGTATTCTTAGAACCCAATGAAGTTAGGATGATCCAGTGATTAACAAGCCAGTACAAACACATAGTTGGTTCCTCATCTAAGATGAGAAGACGCTGTGTCCCTCTTCCCTTCCAAGAGGTAAGAAGCTACTCCTTTCCAGACACTCATTTCAACAGCACTAGATTTAGTATCACTTAAGGCTGCAAATCCTTAGAAGTTCTTGATAGGGGGTAAGCCACTATTATCAATTGACAATAGTGAAGCTTACTTCCAAGTAAACATGCATTTGCTAATGCTGTTATTTATATAGCTCCATCAACTTGCATGGCACTAGATGCTGGGGGAACAATAGCAGAAAGGAAGGAAGTTGGAGAGGAAAATATGTATTTGCTTTAGTTATAGTTATTCAGGTACATCATTCTGGGGTGTTGTGTGATGCTGTCAAAGTCTTGATGAAAGTGATGGGTTCTGAGGAGGGACTGGACAAAGAAACCCTGAGTCTTTATCACCCCAACTCTTCATTAAAGGCAGTGGATATGGACTAGATCGCTCACCTCAATATTCACCCTCCCTATATTTTCCCCATTATCAGAAATGGACAAAACGGTCCATGCTGTGGCTGAGATTTCTCTTCCCCCTGCTCCCTTATATGAAACGATAACAAGCAATTCCACCCTGGCTGAATTTGAACAGCACATCAAATCATGGCACATTTTTCTTCAAGGGGAACCAAAGCCTCTTCACAACAGATAATCATACTGGTGGTCTGCTAACATGATTCTTCAATCAGTAAGGCATATCCAGGTGTGTGTCTTGAAGACATACAGGGTGTCCCCAATAAGTTTTCCTGCTGCTGTCATTACTAGTATATGCCCTGCATCAGATGTGATATGCTTCATAGCATTAGTGACCTCAGTGCAACTGTTACTTTTCAGTGACAGACCCAATGCTTTTCCACAGTGACCAACCAGCTGCCCCCAGGAAGCACACAAGCAGGAGATACAGAAAACGTCTCCCAATATTACTCCTCTAGAACTGATATTCAGAAGCATACTGCTTCTGAACCTGAAGGCAGCAAACAGCCATTGTGACTCATAGCCATTGATAGACCTGTCCTCCATGAGTTTGTCCAATCACCTTTTGTGCTATCACCACATCATGTGGCAAAGAATTCCATAGACTACATATGCACTGCAAAGTTGTACTTCTTCTCTCCATCCTAAATCTCCCACCAATCAGTTTCATGTTTCTGGTATTATAAAAGAGGAAGAAAAACTTATTCTTATCCACATCATGCATAATTTTACATAATCATCCATTAATTTCCTCCCCCCCCCCTTGATTTCCTATTCCGCCAAAGCTAACACACCCCAAATATTGCAGCCTTTTCACCCAAGGAAGGTGTTCCAGGCTTCCGATCATTTTGGTTGTTGTCTTTGGCACCTTTTCGAACACTACTATATCCTTCATGAGGGGTGGAAACCAGAACAGTACAGTGTTCCAAATGTGGCCACACCAGGGTTTTGTATAGGGACATAGAATAGCAACAGTCTTATTCTTTACTCTTTCTAAATGACCCCAGCACAGAATTTCCCATTGTCACAGCTGCAGCACAGCTGGTGTTTTCATCGAGCTATCCAGCACAACCCCAAGATCACTTTCCCGTTTCATCACCAATAGTTCACACCTTGGCGCACGTGTGAAGTTGGAATTCTTTGCCACTATGTGCATCACTTTACAGTTAGTGATTTGAAGCACCAGGGACCCCCACACAGATCCTAGGAGAACCCCACTTTTTATTTCCTTCCACTGTGAAAATTGCCAATTTATTCTTAAACTCTTCGCTCACAACAGGAGAGGAAACTGAACGCTTTCCACATGCGCTGCCTCCGACGCATTCTCGGCATCACCTGGTAGGACAAAGTTCCAAACACAGTCCTGGAACGTGCTGGAATCTCTAGCATGTATGCACTGCTGAAACAGAGATGCCTGCGTTGGCTCGGTCATGTCGTGAGAATGGATGATGGCCAGATCCCAAAGGATCTCCTCTATGGAGAACTCGTGCAAGGAAAGCGCCCTACAGGTAGACCACAGCTGCGACATCTGCAAGAGGGATCTGAAGGCTTTAGGAGTGGACCTCAACAGGTGGGAAACCCTGGCCTCTGAGTGGCCCGCTTGGAGGCAGGCTGTGCAGCATGGCCTTTCCCAGTTTGAAGAGACACTTGGTCTGAGGCTAAGAGGCAAAGAAGGAAGGTCCATAGCCAGGGAGACAGACCAGGGACAGACTGCACTTGCTCCCAGTGTGGAAGGGATTGTCACTCCCGAATCGGCCTTTTCAGTCACACTAGACGCTGTTCCAGAACCACCTTTCAGAGCTTGATACCATAGTCTTTCGAGACTGAAGGTTGCCAACACAGCCTCTTAAACTCTGCTTCCTGGTCTTTAACCAATTAACAATCCGTAAGAGGACCTCTTATTTGACAAATGCAAAGTTTCCACAAAAGCCTTTGATGAAGGACTTTGCCAAAAGTCTTTTTAAAGTCCAAGTACATTCAATCAACAGGATCACCTCTTGCCTAACAGGATGCCTAAGCACCATCTATGTAATCCTTTCAACAGCCCTGCAAAGTAGGTTAGCATTATTATCCCCATATTGCAGATTAACTTGAGAGAATTGTGACATGGCTAAGACAAAAAAAAAAGGCGAGACTTGTACAAGGGACTTCTCTTACACTCATAAGTGCAATACCAGCTTCCAAGAGGGGCACATTTCCCCAATGTACTCTAGTTCTCAGATGCATGACAGATTAACCTGGTGGATGTGCATTTGTGTGTGTGTGGTGTCTACATAGTTGCTACAGGAAGCCTGCACGTAGCACAGCAGCTGTAACATGTCAAACTGCCTACAGTCCAAAGACCAGCAGGATCAGGGCGTGGTGCAAAAGAGAAACCGCTACAGGAAAACACCAAAGAGGTTCTTAGAATCATTTCCAGAAACTGCAGTTTCCCTTTATATCACTCAGTCAGCCATAGTGGAACCTGACCTCTGCATGCCATCTTCAAGTCAATTCCTACAGCCCTTTGGAACATGGCAGCGGCATGAGTTTTTAATCGGGATGCACTGAATTTCAAAATGCGCTGAGCCAGCCGCGCGACTGCTACTGTCATCTGCAGGTGTCAGAGAAGAACTGTTTCCCCGTGTCATCAAAACCCCACTAAATGCTGCAGCTTCAATAGGGTTGTAATTGAAGTCCCACCGTTCCCAGCGGAAGCCATGGCAAACAGCCCAACTGAAGTTGCAGATGCTTGTTGATGTCATCTTCAGGCCCCAGCCAGCTGCAAGAGGCCATGAGACCAAGGGGCAAGGGGTGGGTAAGGGAGACGAGGCCAAACAGGATGAAACTGCCAGAAGGGAATGCTGAGTGCTCCCAAAAAAGCCTAGAAGGGGAAGCCAAAGGACCAGAGAATTGGAAGAGTATGGTGTAGGAGAGTCAAGGAGGGCCAAAGAGAAGCCTGGAGTAGGTGGCAGAGATGAATCTGTCTGGGAAGGACTCCGAGAACACAGGCAGCCTAGAGTCCTCAACTGCTAAAGAGGGCTGTAGTGCAACAAAAATATAGGTTCTCTGGCCAAATGGGAAGGGTTGATACTTCAGCAGGAGATCACCTACAATCTCCTGGCAAGTAATCCCTAGCAAGACAACAGTGTAGTTGTAATTTGGCCCAATAACTATAAGCACTGGAGTCTGGGAATCTTTACAACATAGAACTACCTCCATGGAAAGAGACGTGCTGACAGTGATGAAGAATAGGGCAAGTACACCTCCTCCAGCTGACCACTTCCCTGTGCACACTGCTATGGGTAGCTAGTTGGGTGAATCAGAAAGGACCCAACAATAGCATCTATTAAAGACAATTGGTGGCACAACATAAAGTGCTACACAGTTTCCTGCAACTCCCACAACAGGCCCAGAACCATGTAGCATTTGATTGAGATCCTCATATCTATAGTAGAGGCCCTGCTGACAAAATGCACTCCCCAAATTGTGACGTTCTAGTGGTTTGGATCTGTGATATGGACCTGGACAATGACCCCGAGGCCCATCTGACTACTTTCTGTGATTATGCTGAGGTGAAGACTGCTGTCCTTAGTGCTTTGAATATCCCCAAGTAGATCTACCAGCCCAAACCCAAGAAGTCACAGACATAACTGGATGAGACCCATGGATGACAGGGAACAGCGTATGCACACACTGCTTATGCTGGATGAAGTTGGCTATTAAGTCAGTTGAAATTATATTATTGTAATATCTGAACAGTTTGCAGCTGTCCCGAGTTCATTAGTCAGAAGTTCAGATGCTGGAAGAAGCCCTCCAGATTATAAGAACTATGAGGCAACCTCAGCAGACATCCACCACATGCTGGAAGGTGGGCTGCTGGATAGACAGCCAGGTCCAGAACATCAGAGAGGGGACAGGAAATCGGGCAGACCACCATTTGGACCTGAGGAAGAGCACCAAGAAGCACCCAGACCTTCAAGCGCATGCCATGTAGGAGAAGAATCCTCAGAAGTGGCTTCAACTCCTAGTCACCTTGATGTTCATAGTATGAGAAGTATCACAGATCTCTGTGGGGTTCTCCCTTCTTTGAGACTTTATCAAATTCTTCATAATGCAGGCGGACATCTTGGTGACCAGATGTTGGCCAAGTAATGTCTCCCCCTTTGAGATGTTATTTGGCCAACATCCAGTGGCCAGGATGTTTGCCTGCACTATGAATAGTTTGGTGAAGTTCAGCAACTCCAGGATGGGATAACCCACATAAGGCTCTGGAATGTGATCTTTGGAAGACAAGGTTCCTTGGGAGCAGTGGTTTTACCACACAAGTTAAATTGGGGCACGCACAACATTAGGGATGAAGTATCTGTAATAGTTGGCCAGGCCCAGAAATTGTTGGACAGTTCTTTTTGTGGTGGCTTGAGCCCAATTGTGTAGGATATGGATCTTTCCAGTCACTGGCCATGTGGAACTAGGAAGCCTAAATATTGTACCTTGGCATGAAAGGTGGCAGCTTTGTGTATGCCAAGAGGCATCCAGGGAAACTGGTTCAAGCCCCACGGGGACATGAATGCTGTCCCTTCCGCCCCCACAAGACTCAGGGGTCTCTATGACATGGAACTAACCCAATTCGAGGATGCTGAACTCCTGTTGGCAGACGTCTGGAGAATTGATTCGTACCAACTTCTGAATATAGCAACAGCATACACAAACACAAAATGGCATTTCATGGCAGCCTGGGTAAAGTCTGCACATGCTGACTAAAGGAAAAGTCATGGCATGCAGAGAAGATAATGAAAATTGGCAGTTACACAGAAAGGGTTCTTACATTTCTGAACAAAAGATGCTGCTCTTTTCCCGAATCCTTGACTGACCTGCTGTTAGACCGAGTGCATTAGCCAATATATTCATATATCAAGTCACAGAACAGGAGCATGAGAGTAAAGGGAACGTGGCGGTCTGTTTTTTAAGCTACTTTAGACTCGCATTCTCACTCTCAATCTTCAGGCTCTCTGTGTTCGAGCAGAAACAGTCTCCCATTACATAAAGTCAATTCCCTCCTCAAGACCACTTCCTCCAGCAAAAATGTTCCCCAAACTCCTTCATCTCACTTAGAGCCCAATCCTGTGCTCGTCGGCACAGCTCCATGCTGCTGAACACTTTCGCAAATGTGCCATAAGGCACATTTGCCAGCCTCACCACCAGGCTCCCGCCAGTGCTAGCCTAGCACCAGCCGGTGCTGGGTGAGCACAGGGCGGTCGCCCAGCTTTCATGTCTTGGCGGTCTTCCAGACCGCTGAGCAGCGACACGGCAGGCGGGGAGGAGGCATTCCGGAGCGGGTGGGGAGGAAGCATGACAGGGAGGTGTGACGCGGGGAGGGGGCAGGCTGGAGCCGTGCCTGGGGGAGGGATGGGAGGCAGGTCCGCAGAGCTCTGCTCTGCAGGATCCAAGGTGCTCATGGAAGGCTGCACACCTACATGAGTGCCTTTACCTTACCGTCAACCTTTTGGTCGGCGGTAAAGTGAGTAGCCCCATTGCGGTGTTGCTTACCTTACTCAGGGGAAGAGGACGAAAGTCCCCTTCTCTCAAGGCACCTCCCGTGGTAGCTTGGGAGGCACAGGATCCGGTGGCAGCCCTTCTCGGTGCTGCTGAGCCTGGGCACCCCGGGCAGCTCAGGATTGGGCTGCCAGTCTCTTGACTGATGCTCTTATGTGATCCGCCCACTCACAGTAACACATGCCAAGACTTGCTTTCTTGAACCAACTTTTGCTAGATGTATTCCAGTACATACAGTGTTTCTCCCCTACTCCACCCTCAATACTCCTGCACTAACCTCCCCAGCTTCTTCCAGCCTACCTTTCTAGTCCATATAATGCAGTCAGAAAAACACCAAGGGCAAGAAATGCATCATGTCGGAATCTGGCACACTTTATTTTTTAGCTAAAGTTTTAGTCCACCTTTCTCGCTAAACAAGGCGTACTCAAGACAGTTATTGCTACCAATGCTGCTGCTAAATAGAAATTAAGTAGCAGAAACAAGCGGGACCTGGTATCTGTGGGGCTTCCATTCCATGTGAGGGAGCCATGGAGGGATGTGGGGAAGCATCTGCAGCATCCGCAGACCACCACAGATATCGGGGGTCTGTGGATACTGTGGATTCCTCCCCCACCCCTATGGCTCTCCTATGTGTTCATTACACCATTTTAAACACTTACCAGGGTAAAAATAGAGCAGATTTTTGCCCTAGTTTATTGTGTGAAATGATATAATAGGCACGAGGGGGGGAAGCGCAGGAGGTGGGGCAACCCCCCACTACCCATGTGTCCCCCCCCCACTCCCCATGCATTCCCTGCACACCTATTAAACTATTTTAAAAGTTGCTGGGGTGCCTTCTTGTTTAAACAGGCTGCCTTTGCAGCTGGGGAGGCACAGCAGTGAGGTCTTCCTGTTGACATCACTGGTGTTCTTTAAGCAGCTGGAATGGTTAGAGAGAACAGTGAGGTCAGCAGGAAAACCTCACCGCTGTGCCTTTCCAGCTGCAAAGGCAGCCATGGTAACTTTAAAAAAATAGTGTAATGGGTGCACGGGGGAGCAGGGGTTGCTCCCACCTCCTGCACCTTCTCCCCACCCACCCATTGAATCATTTTTAGAAGTTACAGGGATGAAAATTGGCTCATTTAAGCAAACCGATTTTAATCCCGATAACTTTTTTAAATGATTTAATGGGAATAAGGATGCCGCCCTACAGATACCTGAAAACCAGGGTGGTGTAGTGGTTTGGGAGGTGGACTTAGACCTGGAAGATCCAGGTTCAAATCCCCCCCCCCCTCAGTCATGAAGCTTCCTGGGTGACCTTGGGCCAGTCACTTTCTCTCAGCCTCACCTACCTCACAGGGTTGTTGTGAGGACAAAAGGAGAGGAGCAGCTGTGTACACCGCCCTGAGCTCTTTGGAGGAAGGGAGGTCTAAAAATGTGAAAAAACAAAATAAATAAATAAACCACAGATACATGTGATATGACACCTCCCCCATACATAAAATATGTTGCTTCTTTTTTCCATGATCAAACTACAGGTGGTGTACAGAGGCTTCTCCCTATAAGCCCTGGCTTCAGCAAAGTTATTGCCTCTTCAGACCCATGGCCAGTAGCACATTTATGCCAATACATTTTTTGAAAAATCCCCACACCAAGGGCATACAACATAGAGTTTGTATAAGAGCGCCGACAATGACATTAACTTTTCTGAGGTAAAAGGGAGTCCTTCTCCAGCCCCCTCCTGGCCATGTACAGACACAATCTGTCAGAAGGCTCTTCAGTACAGATCTAACTCAAGTGAATGCCAATTGTGCCCATGTTCAGCTTGTTATGTTGATCTCCGCAGCATAATAGTCTTAAAATCTACCCATATAATATCTTCCAGGACACACATAGGAGTCTTACACAAGACAAGGTGAAAGATCGTATTTGACAGAACAAGAAAGAGAAGTGATGGAGCAATATATTATTTGGTGGCACATTGACCCAGAACCCTGGCAATGGAGTACAAGGACCCATCCAAAAGGAGCATTTGGGTTTGATTCCAAGGAGGTCTCCATTTTTAAGATTTGAGGATAACACAAATTCTGTCTCTTCCCTTCTCCTGAACTTGTAAGTAAACTTGGCTTGACCCTGATCTTTGAACATCTCCATCACTTAAGTGAACAGAAGGCAATAAAGAGAGACATTCTCCCATCAGTCTTCCCAGCTCGAAGCAAGCTCCCTGATCTCATTAGCCAAGACAGCACCTGAAAACTACAAGAAGGACAAGTATATCCAAAGAAGGAGAGGTGGGCTGCTTTTTCATCCCACCAAATTCACACAGTCATTGCCAGATAAATTGGGTACACTATGCAATCATAGCTTCCGCTACCTATGACCACCGGATAACACATGCACACATCAATTGTATATATAAGGCACTATGATCTATTATATTTACAATCACTTAACTATAAAGCAAAAGGTATCGTTCTATTTGCCATCCCAAAATACAGTGCAAACAATCATTTCTGAAGCTGCACATAATGCATGAAATCATGAGCCCTGATTACATCCTACAGCTTTTTTTTTTTTTTTTTTTTTTTAATGCTTTCCACCTAGATACTCTCAAAGCATTTTAGGTGTACATTTCTGAAACATTCATCCCATGGTCAGCTAAAATGAGCAGAACTTGGCAGGAGTTCTGCATGCAGATCTCAGGGGAGAATATGTTCCAGCCAAATGAAGGATTCAAACATCAGGGCTCCCAAGCCAAACCAGAATTCATGGACACTGCAAGGTTTTGATAGGGAAAACAAGCAGAGGCAATAGAATCTGTAAATATTTCAGATGTCCATTTCCTACACTCTGAATAAGGAAGTGGGATATGTGGTCTAACCCCATATGCCACAAAGGGAAGTTCTAGCCTGGCAGTAAGTACAAGTAGGAAGGACATGAAAGACTTTTTACAGAACAAGAGGGGAAGATGAAGCCCTGTCCAAGGTACCAGCTTTTCAGCCTAGCAAAGATGAAGAATGATCAGAAACACTGAGCCATTGATGCCCATCAAAACAGTAGGGATGCCAACCCTTGCTTTCTCTGTGCCTGCATAGCAGAGGATCTCAAGTCCATATAACTGATCTTGCATTTAAGGACCTCTATGATTGTCTCTACTTGCATTCAGCAACAGCTTGACTGCACCCATAAACCCAAGATGGTCTTCTCTCCCTTTCCACCTCTCCTACACAGACTTGTCGGAAGCTGAAGCAACAGGCAAGGTACAGTTAAGTTCACCCTGAAACCAACATTCCCAATTCCCAGCATACAAAAGCCAGCTGTTTGCAGCAAGGATTGGTACCAGCAAAATACCATGTCTCATTGCTAGCTGTCTTTTGCAAGGAACGCTGAAAGGCAAAAGGAAATCTATTGCATTTCTTCTTTAAGGCATTTCTATCCAATACTAGAATAAGAGCCCTATACAGCCAATGCTTCAAGTGTTATGAGAACCTCCTCAATTCATGCTTTGTCTTTCTGAGAACTGCCCAGAATTTCCCATATTCAAATAACTAAAGGAGGCATTCCAATTGCTGGGAGTTTGAGGGAGAAGTGTGACATACATAGAAAACTGGGTTTTGGTTTGGCTTGAATTCTATTTAACGTCTTAGAGCATCAGCACCCATCCATACCACCACCATCTTCTCCAAAGCAGACAGACTTCAATAATTTAATTCCAGTGTCAGGAAAAGATACAGCTAGAATATATTTTGTATTTTTTTTTACCCTGTTTCTGCTTCAAAACCAAAAAGAACAGCAATACCCAAGCCCCCTCCACCTGGCCCTTTTGGCTGCAGGAGTCAAAGGGCCAGTACCCTTGTAAATAGTTAAATTGGCTCAGGACATTGCAATGGTGGAATCCTCCAATCACAGCCCTCTGCAGCTTGTCAATGAGAAGCACTGTGTAGTAGCTTTCGACTGGGAAAGAGACCTCCGTGAAAGAAAAGAGGAAGCATTGGGAGCCTGCAGTTTGCCAGTGAGTGTTATTCTCAATGGGTCAGAGCCAGTGGTGAGGGAAGCTCACACCAAACCACTGAATGCGACTGTTCAAAGTGATTGTAAATCCTACCCACAGTGAAGTTGCGTAGGAGCATTTGCTATGGGGAGGGGGGAATGTTCTTATGCCCAGCAAAAATGGATACACGAAGAGAGGTCGGTGGAAGACAGCACTTGCTTCCAGAGCTGAGCGTACATGATTTTCCCAAGGAGGAAAATATGTGCTTATTAGAGAGGAGTGTGTACATACGCAATACAGAGAGACAATTGAGAGAAAATGCAATAGATAAGGTGCCAGAAAAAGGATAGAGATGTAGGTTCACAGAGATGGACGAGATGTCCCCATCTACATATAAGCAGGAGTACATATATGAAGCCTGTGTACCTTGGAAAAGGCTACAGTTGTAACATATAGCTTGCACAGCATGTGTGACGATGATGAGAGCATCAGCTAGAGAGAGGAAAAAGCTTGTGTGTGTGTTATAGTGTGCAAAAAAAAGAGGGCAGTGTGTCAGACTCTGAGGAAATGTGGCAGCTTCATTTTGAAAACTGAACAAGATCCTTGTGTGATGAAAAAAAGAGTCAGGCAGGATGTATAGCAAAATGCACATAGAGAACAGAGGATCTCTGTGTGTGTTTGGGCATCCAACTGTACAGTTATAATGAAAGTGTGTGTATGCAAGGGATGGAGGAAAAAAGAGATGCTTAGAAGGACATCAAACAGAGAAAGTACACATAAGAGCTACATGTATGTTGAACCAAAAAATGGACGGGTAGACATTAGAGAGAGGTAGAAGTGCAAGTGTCAGTGTGTGTCCTTGTCAAATATATTATCCAGCATTATGTGCACAGAGTGATAGTGCATGAAACACAAATGGGGGTGGGCAGTATGGGGAAACGGTACAAGAGTTTGTGTACAAGTTTGTATACCATCCAAGCTAACTCTGTCTTGGTTAGGAAATCAATGCTTGCGAAACTGTAACCATTTAAGATTCAATTTCCATCTACAGCTGTAGAAATCCAGAACCCAGCATATGGTCTCTTACTTGCCATCAAGCAATAGTCTGAACCTCTCTATCTCCCACCTACTCCATTCACTATTTCATCCTACAAGCAGGAGATCGTGTTTTTAAGACTCATTCTTGCACACACTGTTGGGAAAACTTAGCCTTGCCAGGCATCCTGAATCCTTTGCTTGCCCACAGAAAAGAGGCTCTCAAAGGTGATAGATAAAAGGAGCACCAGCACCAAGGTGTCACAGATTGCCAGATTCACAGAAGTACACCTCCACCGGACCCCTCCCTTTGCAAAACCTTCCCCCCCCCCCCCAAAGTGCATACAGGAGCAAGCCAGGCACACGAGGTGCCCTCTAACCAGATACCAGAAAACAATCTTCTCCTGGGCTCCCATTGCCAAAAAGGCTGAAAAACCAAGTGGAGCAGAGAGGGATCCACACAACAGCCCATCTTCTCCATTCCTCTCCATCATTCCCACATCAAGGCAAGGGGGGAAGCAAGAGATTGATCATCACCTACCTTGCAAGGAGAAGAGAGACAGGAAGAATCCCAGCACCCAGATACTGTGCAGCCAGTAGGTCCTCATGTTTCCGTCTCGGTCGATCAGGATCCTCTTCTCTCTCTCGCACTCTGTCTTTTATTTTCTTTTACAGCTGTGATCCTTCTTCTCTCCCTTCCGTCTCTCCCGTCACAGTTCTACAGGCTTTGACAATCCAGCCGAAAGGAAGCTGACCCAGGATGGCCAGATTCCTGAATAGCCTCACACTTTTGCCTTCAGATAACTGGGAGAAGGGGAGGGGGCAGCTAGGATGTTTGTCTCAGCTTGAGAAAATCTCTCTCTTTCCCTCTCTCTCCTGCAGCTCCAACTAAATGCGACTGTACTTAAACAAGCAATGCCTTATAGGACAGCGCTCAGAGCAGAAAAGATCCCACCTCTGCCATCTAGTGTTGCAAATCTGAGCCGCCCTTTCCTATAGCTGTAGCACAGATATTCATATAGGCTTCTAGCTGTGGATCTTCCAGGGTACCAGGCTTCCTGCTGCTCCAGGCAGTGTCTTGCAATTGCTGGGCCATTACATTTCCTTAGAACCCAGGGTATTTAGTCAGGAGGCAAAAATCACTTTTTGCATTTCACACAGCTATAGTATTTTCACTAGGATGCACATTTAATCCTTTTTTCACTCCCAATGGTATCTTCCAGCTTTCCAACCTGCAACGAAAGCATTCACACGTGCAAAACAAGTAGCAAGAGGCAAACCAGAAGATACTTCTTTTACCACCATACCTGAAAAAGACCCTTCAAGGCAAAACCTTTTCCTTGCCTTAGAATTCTGGAGCTGTTCAAGAGAACCAGGGAAGCCATGCCTCTATTGGGATCATTTTCAGTTACCACCTTTGCTATAGAGTAGGCCCAACACCATCTGCTGTTTCTCAGCAAAAATCAAACCCTTGGACACAAGATTCACAAATTCAGTTCAACATGGTTTTTTTTTTCAGGCAGGCTGGAATGCTTTAGGCAATGCTAGCAGGATCAGTCAGATTATCAGGCCTGTTCCACTGGCCTTCAAGGTCCAGAGCCCTTTGTGTAAGCAACACAATTAGCCCACTGAAAGACTATGAAGATTTCTTCACAACAGCAGCTCTAAGCTCCCAAAGAACCACAAGCAGTCTGGATTTCCTTCTTCCTGCTCTTCCCAACAGCTTCCTCTCTGAAGGAAAAGTCCTTCCCTGTTGCCTGTTCCTCCTCTCCTCTGCACTGGAACACCTAATAGGTTGCACCTGTTCTCCCTTTAGAGTAATTGGCTTTGCCTGTGATCCCACACAAGCATTCACACCCAGCGAGACAAGATCAAAACAATGCTGCAGCCATCTCTGACTTCCCTGTCACAAGGCCCAGAATAGAGATGAGAGTCCTTCCCTCCCCCCACTCCTGCTGAATCAGCCAAACATTTTAGCCACATGAACTCTGTCTTGCTGAAAAGTAACAGATACTGAAATCTGCCAACAGTTAAATCAGGTATTTGAAATGTTCTTCTGCAGTGGCTCTCACACATCTAGCACCAGGGTCCACTTTTTAGAATGAGAATATATCAGGGCCCACCAGAGGTGATGTCATCAAGCAGGAAATTTTTCACAATCCTAGGCTGCAATCCGACCCACACTTACCCAGATGTAAGTCCCATTTACTATCATTGTTACAAGAATATACATAGTAGCTTGTTAAAAGTCTGTCATATTTCCCCAAATGCAGTCACATCCCATAGTAGCATCAAGTCTTACATATTAAAAATAAACTATTGAAATGAATGGGGTCCCACCTTAAATTGGCTCAGGGGACATCCACTAAAATTGAGTGTTGGGAGAATTAGGACACTCATGTGATATGGTACGGAGTCATGTGATATGGTATGCTAGCTACAAGCAAGCACTGATGAAAGGTCATACAGCCCAATCCTGCGCTCTGTGGCATGCGGCTGAGGTGGTATGAAAAATGGCTGCCGCCGCATCCAGTATGTCCATTGCAGCCACAGGCAGCATCGCAAGAGAAGGGGACTTTTGTCCTCTTCTGTAATGGAAGATCAGAAGATCATCAGGTGGATGATGTGGTGTTGACAGTGATTCCATGTTTTGACAGCTGGTTGAGAGCTCTGGGAAGGGCAGGTCTGGCTTCACAACTGTAATCAATCAAGGCCAATGGAGACTCTGATGGACACCTGAGCTTCATTTGACCTTGATGGGACTTTGAATGGACATGGACGAGATACTCACAGCTGAGCTGCATCTTGGACTTAACAAGGGACTATACCATAGTCTTTCGAGACTTTGCCAACCAACCAAGGATAAAAGGCAGCTTCAGAAGGAGCAAAGCCTAGCAGTACCCTGATCCAGACCTACAGGACTCCAGTTGGACCAGGACCTATGGGAGAAGGGGACTGCCAGGACTCTGCTGGAGTACACAGAAGAGAGGACTACCAGGAGCCTGCTGAAGGAGATACTCTGTGGGACACAGAGGAGGGACACTGCTGCAGAAAACTGGACTGGGAAGACTTGGCTGTGCTTTGGAGATTGGATTGGACTTGGACTGGAGGCTTTGAGCCTTTACCCACTAAGTTAAGTGGAGTTTTGGGAAGGGAAAGCCTCAGGACAAGAGGAATTGCAGGGAAGTGTTTGTAGTAATAAATTTGGTTAATTGCTATAGATGAGTTCTGTGTTCATTCCTTTGTACACCACAGCTGTTCTTTCTAGAGATAAGAGGGGGATTGGGCCCTTAATCTAGTGTCTTGGTGCACTTTAGCGGTGGTAAAAATGGACAGAATCAAGTCAGAATGGAGTCCTAGAAAAACATTCATGAAATCCAGCAATATTTTGGAGATATTTATGACAAGGTGTACCACTAAAACTCTCTCCCACCCCAAATGTGGTCCTTATATTTGACCACCTGATAGTGAGTTCTGGGAAAATGCAGCCATTCCACAGCTAAGGTGGGGGCTTCCTTTGCCCACCACCTAGCTGCACCAGATTCAAACAGATCCAGTGGGGCTGTTCTTATGTTCAGATTTGTGCTTGAGAGTTTCCAGGCATGATTTGGGTAGCATTTTTGCTGCAAGAGTCTCAAGCCTGCATTTGGAGCTGAAGAGCCATTGCCCCCTGTCTTATTCACCCTTGAGATAATCAGAGATTAGCTGGCCACTAAACTGGTTGGAGCCAGGGTGCTAAGGCCTATGGGGAAAGTGTCTCCTCTAAGGTAGGTGCACTTGCTAAAGGGGCAGCCTTGACTATACAGGTACCACTGCAGGATTTATAGGGAATTGGATTTGTAATGAATAAAGTGGCCCAGTTCATAACAACAAGCCTACACTGTCTTGTATCATTTCTGGGTGGTGCTTGGGCAATGCACCAAGGGACTAACAAATCTGCAAAGTTAAATTGGGCAGCCTGATCTTTACTCTCTGTGTGGTGATGCAACTGTACCAATGCAGCTATTACTGTATCCCACAGGCAAGTTTTGTCCTCCAGAGGTCTCCCCTGTAGGTCTCCTCAGGCCTTACAACAAAGGGAACATTTGTTCTCTTGCCCTGGGGTAAGCCCCTACTGACCTGTCAAATCTACAGAGACCTGAGCCAGGGATTTTGCTGGTGCAAGTTTGCATGGACCCATGAAGCAGATTGAGCCCAGCAATTGAGTTAGAGTTCAGCAGGTGATGCTGCTACCAAACCTGTCCCCTTCCTCATCGCACCCTGTTCCACCCACTCCCACCCTGACAGACAAATCTCTTATTTTTTGATCGGATTACTAGCTTATTGGATAGTGGGAATGCTGTAGATGTAATTTATCTTAACCTCAGTAAAGCTTTTGACGAGGTTTCCAATGACATCTTAGTAAAAAGTTGGTTTTAAAAAATAGGCTAGATGATACAATCATTAGGTGGATTCACCACCGGTTGGACAACCATGCACAAAAGGTGCTTGTCAAAGGCTTTGCATCAACCTGCAGGAAAGTTTGGAGTGCCCCAAGGCTCTGTCTTGGGCCCAGTTCCCTTTAGCATCTTCATCAGTGACTTGCCAGCATGCCTGACACACAGGTCAGTTATGAAGGAATGCACACTGTTACAAAGATGCACGTGTTTATTATACACTCACAGCAACAAAGACCACCCCATTAGCATTTTAATTGAATACACCTGAGATACGTAATGCTCATGCACAGGGAGCTTGTTAAAACTTAGTTTTTGATTTCCCCCAAATCATAAGATTGCCCCAAAATGATGTTCTAACAACTTGTTAGTGTAATCTAAGCATCCAGCAATACATCATCTCTACCTACTGGTATGGCTTATTATAAAATACAGGTAGAGCTTAGCACTGCTCATTATGAAGATTCTAGTTCAGGCCAAAATGATAAGTTCAAAGCACTTTCCTTGGTAGGAACATCTTTAGCTAACAGGTGTGATTTTTTTCCAGCTTGTAATAATGGTTAAACACAGATTACATGGATTTTACAATACAATGAAAAAGTTTGGACTAAAAAGTATGTGTTTATGCATAGAATGAGTCACCTCAGGGTCACCAGTGGTAACTATACTACTCTGAGCCTTCAATTTCTCCAATGAAGCATAATAAATACACAGGCAAGCTAGACACAACAGAAGATCATGGGCCCAATCCTATCCAATTTTCCAGTGCTAGTGTAGCTGTGTCAGTGGGGCATGCAGTGCATCTTATGGTGGGGCAGCAGTCATAGAGGCCCCTTAAGGTATAGGAACATTTGTTCCCTTACCTCAAGGCTGCATTGCAGCTGTGCTGTTGCTGGAGAATTGGATAGGGTTGGGCCTTGTGCGGCACCACTTTGTGGCCAGGTGCCCAGGGAAGATAGTCCCCCACTCCATCCCCAGCCCCCTGCTTGCTACACCACTGCCCCAGAATAATTTGCCATTATTATGAGGAGGTGACCCAGTGCTCAGGATCTGGTTAAAGCCAGGAGTATTGCCGAACTATTTGGGAAAAGTGACCACAACAATATCAAATGGTTGGCAACCTTCAGTCTCGAAAGACTATGGTATAAGCCTACAGCACCCAGTATTCCCAGGCGGTCTCCCATCCAAGTACTAACCAGGCCTGACCCTGCTTAGCTTCCAAGATCAGACGAGAAGAAGGACTGTGGCTCGTCAAGTTCAACACACATTGAGTAGAAAATGCATAGAAAATCCAACACATTTAGGGCACAAGTCTAACCAGGTGTACTCAGAAGTAAGTCCTATTTTGTTCAATGAGGCTTACTCTCAGGAAAGTGTAGTTAGGATTGCAGCCTAAGTTTGCAAAGGGATAATTTCTCAACCCTTAGTTAGGAGATGAACTAAATGAAAGTTGAAAAGTGAGGAGGGTCGATCAATCTCTTCAAGAAATACGGATATTATTTCACTTCACTGTAATTTACTGTAATTGAGGTTCAGCTGATATTTATATCAGGGGTTAGATACTGATCAACAGCATGGCATTGTGGGTGAATAGCAGATTTACAGAAGCAAGAAAACACCAGAAGGCTTATTTTTAAAAAGTGAATGTCTTGCTCAAAGGAGGAAAATAAAGGAGACCATAAACTCTGGCAAGACAAATGGAAGTTGATGATAAGGCAAGCAAAGAAGGAACTTTGGGAGTAAACTGCTAAAAGCATTTAAAAAATAAATTAATTAATACATCAGAAGCAGGAAACCAGCCAGAGACACACTGGAATCTTTCGATATCCAGGCACATTGAAAGAAGTACAGAAGGGAGACAAGAAGATGGGAGAGAAACTACATGAATTATTTACATCAGTCTTCCCTGTGGAGACATATTTACATCCAAACCATTGAAAAAAGTCATCCAGGAGCCTGTTATTAAAAATACTTTATACCACTTTGCAACAAAACAGTTGACAGAGCAGTTTACAGAAGCAACAATAAATAGAAGAGTGAGTGACCAGAAATGAAGTTTTAAAAGTAACCAGCAAGTTATTAGCAAGGCTGGATGACATTCACTCAAGTGTCTGATCTCAAGCGTGGCATTGCTGAACATTTGTCAAGAACTATGCAACATTAGTATAACCAGCTTCCTGTGACCAGAGGGCTGGGGAGTAGTCTATGTGACACCAATATTTTTACAAAGCGACACAGTGAAGATCCAGGACATTTCATTATCTATCCCAGGTAAAATAGTAGAAAGCATCATTAAAATGCTTGCTTTTAGAATACAAGGCTTGCTGAGAATGAATCGACACGTCTACTGTTCAAACACAAATGAACGTTTTAGACTTCTTTGAGAGAGTCAATATGTACATAAATGGGGTGATTTGGTTGACATTATGTTCTTGGACTTCCAGAAAGCTTTAGACCAAGGCTACTATAAAGGCTCTTAGGAACATTGGCAGCTACATGATAAGGGAACAGGCCTTCGTTGGGACCTGCAACGATTTAAAGAACACAAACAACAGGGGGTAGGGCCATTTTTACAACTGAAGGAAGAAAGAACTGAGATACTCCAAGGATTGATACTGTAACTGGTGTTTTATTTCTAATATTCATAAATTCTCTTTTGTTTCTAATATTCATAAATTCATAAAGTCAGAAGTGAGCAGTGAGGTAGCCAAGTCTGTGCATGAGACTAAGGCCCAAACCCTAACCCACTTTCCACCACTGGCATAGCTGTGCCAATAGGACATGTGCTGCATCCTGCAGTTGGGTGGCACTCATGGAGGCCACTTCAAAGTAAGAGAATGTTTCCTTCCTTCCCTCAGAGCTGCATTCCCCTTATGTCAAAGCTGGAAAGTGGGTTAGGACTGCATCCTAAGGGTCCATCTTATCCAACTTTTCAGCACCGCTGCAGCCGCAATGCAACCCTGAGGTAAGGGAATAAATGTTCCCTTACCTTGAGGAGGCCTCTGTGACTACCTCCCCGCTACAGGATGCAGTGCAAGCCCCAGGTGGCATGGCAGCACCAGCGCTGGAAAATTGGATAGGATTGGGCCCTAAATTATTGAGGACTATAAAGTCCACAGCACAATCAGCTCACTGTAAATGTACGCTCACAGCACAATCCTAACCCTGTGCCAGTAGGGCCAGGCTGCGTGGCTATGTCCAATGCAGGGTTGGAGCAGTCTGGAGAGCACCTTGGGGTAAGGGGATATTTTTCCCGTTACCCCGGGTTGAGCCCCAGTCTGCTTTATGGGGCTACTTGGATCTGTGCCAGCTTTTAACTGGTTTAAAACTGAGCAGCCTATGTAGAGTTCCAAGGCCTGGAAGTGGGGGATTAGGATTATGGCGTGCACTGCCACTGCCGATCCTGCCTTCTCCTGGGCCTGATCCTCCCCTGTTCTGCCCTTCCCCACCCAGGAACAACCTCTTCCCACCCCGGAACACCCTTTTGCTGCCCTCTCCCATGCACCGCACAATCCTATCTGTGCTGACTGGCACTGCTTCAGGATCCAATGCCAAAAGGCTGGTGCATGTCCTTGTACTGGCTCTCGAATTGATGCAAACATGCCTTTTGGCACATTTGTGACATTTGGGAGCTAGTGGGGGGGGGCCTACACCATCATAGCTCATCTTTATGATTGGGCTGCCACAGCCTGCAATGTTAGTAAAAATGAACTCTTGGCTGGGGGCTCCCCACCCTCCATTTACTTAGTGTCCCCTATTCTGTGTTTGAACAGACTTCAGTGTAGCCTACCTTAACCCATTTTTGCCCTGTCCACAGATGTACACATTTGGTCCCTGATTGTGTATATGCAACGTTGGGCAGAAATGGCTTTAACAGTTGGTGTGAGGCTAAAATACCGCCCTTCAAATAAACTGTGAGAAACAAATATAACAAATCAATGCTTGAAGAACTATGGCATGCATACTCATGGCATAGGTGGAATTTCTTCTTGCTTCCTCCTTTTCCTAGGAGTGTGTGGTCTCCTCTTGCTTAACCTTTACCATGGTCTTATACGCAAGCTATAGTGAAAACGCCAATCAAATAATCATATGCATAGCCTTTCATTAAGCTTCTGGAAATCTCAGAGCATTTTTAAAAACGATGGTGCCATGGAGAAAAAGCAAATGCCCTGCTGTCTTTCTGCATGGAAAAAAGGCCCTCCCTACCTTTGCGCAAGCTATAAAGAGTTTCTGGCACTTCTTGGCCATCCATCCATCAAGCACACTATTGGCTCTTAGATAACATGAAGCAATAGCTACTTGATCAGCTGTCAAATAGCCATTAGGCAGATTAGTCAGTAGCTCACAGCTGCAGTTCAGTAAGGGCAATAAAACCATCACAATTCTAACCCCTCAATGACATGACCTGTCAACCTGATACTGTGTCCTTTTCCTTTCTTTTTCATAGATCAGTGTTTTTCCAACTTATGCCCAGTATCAGGGGTCAACCAGGCCAGGCACAGGCCCAGGGGGGCATGTCCAGCTTACCCCACCCCAGAGAAGGAGGGGGATGTCAAAGCTGCTGTGCATTGCCATGTTCTGGGAAGTCTCCCATTTGGCTCTGATGGCTGGCAGGCTTAGCAGATGATTGTGGGCAGCTGCAGCAGATACGCTCCTCATGTAGTTACTGGGGCCATTTTGATTTTCCAGATGTCCTCTCTGTAACACACCAAACGAGGAGGAGATTAAACAGCACTTGCCTCCATTTAGTGAGAAAGTACCTGAGGCTGCAATCCTATACTCGCTTTTCTGGCAGAAAGCCTGAATGAGCACAATGGGACTTTCTTCTGAGTAGATGTGCCTAGTACGATGCTGTGAGATGCAATTATCATTATTACATTGCTTTATTCCAATTAGCTCAGGGTGACATACATGGTTCTCCTCTTCCTATTTGATCCTCACAACAACCCTATAAAGTGTGAAGGGTGGCCCAAGAATATCCAGGGAGCTTCATGGCTGATCAGGAAATTAAACCAGAGCCTCTCTGATCCAAATCTGGTATCTGTCCATTATTCAACATTACAAACACTTAATCCCGATTGCATGTATGGGGAAATTTTGGGGATCAAGGGCTATGATGATTGGATGGAAATGCTCTGGGGCTAAAGTTGGCCCCAGGTCATCTTGTCACCTTAGACAGTTTCCAGTCCTTAACTTAGGGCCGAATCCTTGGGGAACACAGAACCACTGGAGCTCACCTTCTGGCAGTGCAACATGCTTTACAGCTGTCACAAAAGGTAACACACCATTCCTCACACTAGGGTCACCACATACCAGCTGCAAGGAGTCATGGGCATGCAACAGTGGCCCAGGAAATGCCCAGCACCAATAAAGTCAGCATGGAGGGCGGACAAGGGAGAGGAATGGGGTGGAGACTGGGATGGGTTGTGTCAAGGCCAGGAAGGGGTGTGTGCCAGTGGCAGCAGCACCACTGATATCCTATTGAACGGGTAACCTATTCAAGCCTCAATCTACCTTCTTAGGTCCACTGGACATGAGCCAGCAAAATTGCTGGGGCAGATCTGAGTAGAACCATTTGGGCAGCAGAGGCTTATCCCCCAGGCAAGGGAACAAATGTCCCCTTACCTGGAGGAAACCTCCAGGACTTCCTGCCCTTGCATGATGCATCGATGGGGGCATTTTAAATAAGATTGAGCTGATTAGCTCAATCTTAGAAAATGATTGTTGTGTGCGTTTTTAGAACAAGAAGCTTTCATAGGAAGTGAAGAACAGGAAGGCAGAAAGTTGCAAGCTTAGAATGTGGTTGAATGAAAGTTGTTGACTGTAGCAGAATGTGCCTACATATCTACTCATCTGCAACTCTATTGCCACCCTCTAGGGCAGTGTTTCTCAAACTGTGGGTCGGGAGCCCCATTCATTTCAATGTTTTATTTAGACTTGATGCTACCATGATACCATATTGTATTTAGACAGACTTGATGCTACCATGGTATGTGACTGCATTTTGGGAAATGTTACAGAACTGTACTTTAAATAAGCTACTATGTATATTCTTTTAACAATGATAGTAAATGGGACTTAGTCCTGGGTAAGCGTGGGTAGGATTACAGACTAGGATTGCAAAAAATTTTCCTGCTTGATGATGTCACTTCTGGTCATGACATCACTTCTGGTGGGTCCTGACAGATTCTCATTCTAAAAAGTGGGTCCCGGTGCTAAATGTGTGAGAACCACTGCTCTAGGGATACACACTAATCCCAGTCCTGGTATGATTCAACATGAGTTTTGGATGCAGACCAAGTTGCTCAGGTCTCAAAAATCAGATGTGCTGAATTCCTAGTGGTTTGTTGCCATTAGGATGCACACAGAATGCTTCATTATGAAGTAGCACAGTGAAATAACAGTGAAAATGACGTAGTGAAATAACAGTTCACTAATTTGGAATTATATGATTATTGTTGATTCATTATTCAAAATTAATTGTTCATGTCTTTTTCATATTGAAATGTGTCCTGAAATTCTAGCAACTAAAAATGACAAAGGAGCTTATAATAAAACTGAGATTCTAGCTAACATTAACATTAAGCTAGCACATTAGAGACAATGAATTCACAAATTAGATTGACGCATTCACAATCTGCAAATTATGCCGTGTCGTTAAATTTAGCTAAATTTCAACAAGGCACCTTTAAGATTCAAATATTTCTTAGAGGAAACATATCAAATCGACAAATTCCAGAGCCAGCAGGGATCGCACATCCATTCATGTGCACACCATCCTCACTAGATTGGGGTGAATGTTTTTAGCCCAAAGTGCATGTCAAAGGCATTGTGTGTGGGAAAGCCAGAGAACTCTGTGACTTCCCCTCCCTCCAAAAGATGTAACACAAGCTATTTTGGCATGGCTGCATTGGCAGGGGGTAAGGATAGGATTAGGCCCTCAGTGTGTTTCTCTCTTTCTGTGGGATAAAGAAACTGAGGGCCAATATACAACTCAGGCCGCAATCCTAACCCCTTATGTCAGTGGTTTCTAGCACTGGCATAGCGATGCCAATGGGACGTGTGCTGCATCCTGCAATTGGGTGTCACTCACGGAGGCCTCCTCAAAGTAAGGGAATGCTTGTTCCCTTACCTCAGAGCTGCATTGCCTTTTTTTGTCAGTGCTGGAAAGCACTGACATAAGGGGTTAGGATAGCACCCTAAGTCATTTATCTTTGGATAGCTGAGTCACAATTTGGATTGGGAGTCCTGATTTAGAATCCTAATTTGGATTGGGAGTATGGTACTAGTGGAGGTAGATCAACCCTTTCCCTGTGCCACTTTCCACTGAAAAGTTCACTTTCTCCCAAAGGTGTTATTTGCCATTTTGCCAAAGACCTATTTGGGTAATTAGTAACTTCAGAGAGCAGTGGTGTCCCAACTTACTGGCCTGTCTTGGTTGGCAACTAGGTTGTTCAGCCTGGAGAAGAGAAGGCTGAGAGGGGATATGATAGCTCTCTTCAAATACCTAAAGGGCTGTCATATGGAAGAAGGGAATAATTTATTCTCAGCTGTCTCTGAAAGTGGAACTAGAACCAGTGGGTACAAACTGCAAGAGAGGAGATTTTGATTAGACATCAGGAAAAAATTTCTGACGGTCAGGGTGGTTTGGCAGTGGAACAGATTGCCGAGAGAGGTGGTGGACTCTCCCTCACTAGATATGTTCAAGCAGAGGCTTGATAAGCACCTGTTGGAGATGTTCTAAGAGGATTTCCTACCAAAGGCAGGGGTTGGACTAGATGATCTATTAGACCCCTTCCAACTCTATGATTTTATGATTCAGGGCACAATCCTAACCCCTTATGCCAGTGCTTTCCAGCACTGACATAAAGGCAATGCAGCTCTGAGATAAGGGAACAAACATTCCCTTACTTTGAGGAGGCCTCCGTGAGTGACACCCAACTGCAGGATGCAGCACTCGTCCCATTGGCACCGCTATGCCAGTGCTGGAAAGCACTGAAATAAGGGGTTAGGATTGCACCCTCAATAAATGCACCCCTGTGACCCAGAAATGATTGCAATGACATGATGTCACCACGTCACCCCCAATTACTTCCAGGCAGTAGCAGTGGCAATTAGGCTGCCCTGAAACTTGACCAAGCTGAAAGTGCCTCCTCTTCCTCTTCCACCTGATTGGCTTCCCTGAAATTCAGCAGAGCTGCCTTCTCAGAGTGGCTCAGCCAGAAGGGGATGCCAGAAGTGGGTGTGCAAAGAAGTGACCACTCTGAGAAATACAAAAATAATAAATAATAATAACTTTATTTTTACCCCGCCTTTCTCCCTGAAGGGACTCAAGGCGGCTTGCAACAGGATAGGCATCAGCAAAAGGCAAGTACTGTCATCTTGGTCTAAGCCACTTGTGCATACCCCATGTGACACTTTCGTATGGAACTCAGGGCCAGCCACGGACCTCCGCAGCCCCTTGCCCAGGGCAAAACTCCACAACGGCACCCCCCCGTGGGCTATCGCTGCCCCCCTTGTGCAGAAATCCGCCCCCCCCCCCCGCTTACCAGAGGCTCACGGAGTCTCGTGCGACCTCCTGCCATGCTCAGGAAACCTCTGTGAGTTTCCCTAGCACTATAAACTGTGCTTCCAGCAAACCGGAAGCACGGTTTCCACCCCTGTCAGGAGCCTCAGAGAGGCTTTGCGGGGTCCCAGTAGCCGGCGCCTGCAGCTTTTGCCCAAGGCAGGTCTATGGTAGGCACGCAACTGTTCAGGGCATCCTGTCCCCTGCACTCCACACTAGGTATGCCACTGTCAGAGTGATGTTCATTAGGATAGCAGTCTGGCTGGGGAAGACCTAAAGCACCCAATCCCAATTCCATTCTCCCTGGAATGGAACAACAGAGATTAATGTAAAGTTCAACACAGATGAATGTAAAGTCCTGCATGTAGGAACAAGAAATCAGAGGCTCACAAGCACATGATGGGAAAAACCTGACTTACCAGCAGCATGTGCAAAAAAATAAAATAAAAATCTAGGTGTTTTAGTGGACCAAAAGTTGAACATGAAGCCTTGGTGTGACGTGGCTGCAAAAACAGTGAATGCATTGCTGCACTGCATGACCGGAGGCATAGAATCCAGATTACAAGGTCTGGTCTAGAGGGTAGAGCATCCATTTGCCTGAAGATAACATCCACAAGGTTGCCAGTTCAAGGCCACTGGCACCGTGCGACCTTGAAGCAGCTGACAAGCTGAGCGGAGTAATTCCATCTGCTCTGAGCGTGGGAGGATGGAGGCCAGAATGTTGCGACCAGATCAGAAAGAAACATCTCGTTCCCAGTGAGAATGGAGCAGCTTCAAGCCGCTCCGCTCTCCTCGAACTTGTGCCACCTCAGGAGGTGGCGCAAGTCCAAGGAGACCCATTAGGCCATCAGCCCTTACCAAGGGGTAAGGGGAAGAGTTTCCCCTTGCCTGTGGCTGAGCCGCTGCTGGCCACAATCCTGCGCTGGATACAGCGCAAGCCTTTCCAGTGCAAGTTAGGATTGCGCCCTTAATCTGATTATGAATCAGCATAGGAGAGTCTAGAGCCATCTGACCTTCTCCTGTCCTTCAGAACACAACAAGCCCTTCAGGTGGACTTGACTTAAGCAGGTAATTCTAAACAAAAGAACACAGTTTGCTGCCAATATCCTAGCAACAAAAGGAAGGGAGAATGAGATCGAACATCAGGTATGACAGGCTGTATCAGCCGCCTTACTGTCTCTAAATAGAATCTTCCTTGGTGTCTTCTGTAAGGTGTCAGCAACTCTTTAAAAATCCTTCATTGTAAATGCAACTAGGTTTTGAGTGGAGACGAATGTTACTCATACTTGTGAACTTCCTCTCCCCCACCTCTTCCCTATAGCAGAGAAGCTTTGCTATTTCATTATTAAAAAAAAAAAAAAATTGCATCAAGACTCATAACCATCAATGTCTGTTGCTATAAACATGTTCTGGGGGAAAAATATATGAAAATGAAAGAATATCAGTTTCCAAAAAGAAAAGACTATCACCTTGTTTCCATCTAAGTCCGTAGTCCTGTTCAGATATCTTGTACATCTATAGTAAATGGAGGGAATGAGGAATGCAATTATGGTGGCAGGACCCCCACCCAACCTACCCATGTACACTAGTCAGTCTGCAGTGTTCCTATGCACTTGTAAAGTGTCAGTGCGCCAGGTTCCCTGTGCAAACAGGGAGCATGTAGGTAGTCAGAACAGAGCTTCTTCAATTCAGATTCCCTGTTGCTCACTTCCATTAGCACATGTGCCATGTTCATGCTTGGCATATGCTTTGCCTAATAACTTCCCTGTATGTTCCTGCATCTACTTCACACTTGGAGTGTGAGTGATTGAGTGTTGCCAGGAAAATGGTTTTGAGACAGCTGAAGAATTGGTCTCAGGCCCTGGCCGATGTAAGTTGTTTGAACTAGGTGTGGCTAGATGGTTATTAGATAGACATAGATGTGGCAACACAGAGTGCACAGCATCCACTAGGGGTTTCTTTAATCATGAACTAGGGGTTCATGAACTATGAACTAGGGGTTTCTTTAATCATGCAAATAGGTATGGGAGTGGGAGAATATTGGTCTTTAGCCTCCTTGTGTCCTAACCACTCTGCAATCTACGTACTTAGATGGCCGTTCTGTGATTTCCCCACTGTAGTTCTCGGGAGCAAAGAGAATTTGGAGGGGTTTATTCGTTGCAGAAAGTACAGGCAGCTCCAATGTAACCTATTACTTTCTCCTCATATTTACCTTCCCTACAGTGCTTATTTCAGTGTAAATGGAATTCACAGGAGGGGGAGCAGGATTCAGTGGCAGAGTCCATCCCAGTCTATGCACATTCAGTCTATGGTCTGTACAGACTGCACATGTATTATACAAACTGTGTGCTCACAGGCTATTTTGTGTGTAAAACCTACATTCTGCTGAGCCCGGATGAGTACAGTTTGTATATGCCTCGAGTCTGCTCTTCAGTCAGTAGGCTGAATGTGCATAGGATGAAAGGCAGGGCTTGTCAGTGCTTCTGTGCATGTTCCACCTAGAACAAAAGAAGCATAGAGTTGAAAGGTACGCACAAGGCCTGCCTGTAGTGGGAAATCCTCCTAGAGCATCTCCAGCAGGTGCCTATTTAAGCCTCTGCTTGAAGTCGCTATATGCACACGTTCCATGGAAAATCATATACAGCCATTATATACCTTACCTAGTCCAGGGCAGGGAGGGGCTAATAACCACAAGACAACATCATGAAGAATTGTACAACAGGGGGTCCCTGCATCCACAAATCCTGTATCTGCTATTTCCTTATCCGCGGACCCATAGGGCTGCCTCACACCCCATCCAGAAGCCAGGGGAGCTGTGCTTCTTCTGAGCCTCACAGGGGCTGCACATGTCACAAGCCCTCAGTGTCTTCCCCAGCCCTCATAATGCCATTTAAAGGCATGAAAACATCACTTCTGGTTTTGCAAAAAAAACCTAAAAGTGACTTTTTTGTTGTAATCATCCTTCTGAGTCCTGTTTGCGGTGGATATTGCTTAATGAAAGCTGAAGCCATCTTGCTGTGGAAACTGGTAGTGCATCAATAAAATGAATGAACCCATGATGCCTTCCTGGATCAGTCTGGTCTTCAGGGGCCTTGGAGAGTCTTCTGCAACTCTTTTGGAAAGAAAACAGCACTGAGGCAGCGCTGAGAGGGGGAAAATTGGGGTTATTTCATTTTATTAGTAAAAATAATTTCATTTTTTGATGCATGTTATTTCACATGTTTTTTGATGCACGTTGATTTCAAATGTTTTTTTATTCATTTTATTTTCCATATCATGTTATTTCACATTTACCCCCTCCCTCCCCCAAAAAACACCTCTACACAGAGGACAATGCAAATTATGGAAATCAGTGCACCACCGTTTTTCCACGGGGTTCAAAATCTTCAAACTGGGATCGACCTTGCCACGCACTCACTAAAAACGGTTGTGTGGAGCAGCACTTTTGGAAAGATGGTGAAGGGATGAGCCCCTGACACATTTGAGAGGAAGTCAGCAGAAGATTGCAGCAGTGGCCTCCTCTCTCCAGTGCTGCTGGAGGAAGACATAGAGAGGAAAAGGCACTGCAGTGTAAAATTGCTCCTTCCTTCTTATGCAGTGCTTTTGTGTTGGCAACCTTCAGTCTCGAAAGACTATGGTATCGTGCTCTGAAAGATGGTTCTGGAACAGCATCTAGTGTGGCTGAAAAGGCCAATTCCAGGCTGATGAGTCTCATCTACCTGGTTGCAGTGCTTATGGAGCACCAAATAGGTAGTGGCGTAGCGAAGGAGGTGCAGGGGGTAGCAATTGCTCCAGGCAACAAGCTTTAGGGAGGCAATAAGCTGAGATTGACACTAGTGGCCCAAATTGTGGAAACCTTGGTATGTACGAATAATACCATCATGTTATATATCATTGGAAAGGTAATTTAATGCTGACTGCAATGAAACAAACCACGCTGGATTATCTGTATCCTATCAAAAGTTATGGTCAATTAACAAGAAATGTTTTAATTTACTTAATAAATTAAATTTGATTTTGTCATGGGGAGGCTACAAAATCTTCTTTGACCCCAGTTGCCTTAGCTATACTGCTGCCCCATTTTTCACTTTTTTAAAAGTCTCGGTGTGATCTCTCTTCTGGGGCATCATTTTGTATTCAGCACCGGGATGCACTTTCATTAGCCATTGGGCAGAGAAAGGTGATCTGGGGCCCACTCCTTTCACCTCTTCCCTTCACTGACAACAAGTATGATGGGCTTCCCTATTCCATGCTGCTTCTGTTTGCGATTAATATCTCTTACGCATTTCAAAGAGAAGCGGTGCAGAGAAGGGTTTTTGCCTGTTGTGCTCCTCGTAAGTAAGAAAGGGAGATGGGGGATGCACCTGCTCATTTGCCCACCCTCCTTCTATCCTCATGTATGTAGAATGCACCTGCAGGTGAGTGTATTTGCAAAGGTGTATGTGGACACCTTTAAAAGGGGATTGGACAAGTTTCTGGAGGAAAAATCCATTACGGGTTACAAGCCATGATGTGTATGCGCAACCTCCTGATTTTAGAAATGGGCTATGTCAGAATGCCAGATGCAAGGGAGGGCACCAGGATGAGGTCTCTTGTTATCTGGGGTGCTCCCTGGGGCATTTGGTGGGCCGCTGTGAGATACAGGAAGCTGGACTAGATGGACCTATGGCCTGATCCAGTGGGGCTGTTCTTATGTTCTTATCCCATTTGGGGTGGGATTCAGGTTGCACAGAGGCATGTAGCCCCCCTCAAAGATTGATGAGAGTAGATGAAAGGTTGGTTTTATTTTGAAAGGTAGCTTTGAAATCCTTTCAGGGCTGTGAGCTTCTGGAAGGGTGGGTGAACTGTGAGGAGTGTCAGGAAGGAAATGAGGGGAAAATGCAGAGCATAACTTTCACAACCAAAGTTGATGAAGGTGGGGTGGGGTGGCAGTGACAGTGTTGCTGTATATTAATAAAGAGAGGGATGATTGAAGTCTGGCTACTTCCAATGCATAATAACAATGTATTTCATTAAGACTGAGCACTTAGATGCACTTGTGTGTGCATGTCGGTTTCTCTGCAAAACATTGCCAACTGCTGTTTCAGCATTTATCCTGCCTGTTTTGGATGGGTCTCTCATGTTTTTCCCTTGCACACAAATATTGTCCTAGTATAAACAGATGTTTGTTTCAAACCAGAATGGAAATCTATTGTAAATGTCGTAGTGCATTCTGTAGAGCTCCTATGCTTTTGTTATGTTTTAAAATATTTACTGAACATTCTCTTCCAGAAATGTTAAGAAATGTGTTTGGGAAGGATATCTTTTTCAGGGGATTATGTAGAAAAATCACATTTTCCTCATTGGTGCTTGCAGTGATTCAGTTTCTAGACATTGAGGTGTTGAGGCTCACATGCTTTCTAACCTTGAAGGCTTTTTGTCTTTTGACAGCTTCTGAATGCGGTTACTTACTTAGTCAGTCCTCCAGCAATCCTCCATCAGCCCCACCCCTGCTTCCTCTCTCTCTGCAATCCTCCATCAGCCCGACCTCTGCTTCCTCTCTCTCTGCAATCCTCCATTAGCCCCATCCCTGCTTCCACAATCTTTCTTTCTGCCCCTCCACTCCTGCGTCATCCCCCAGGGGCTGGGGATAAGAACAGGTCCTCAGTTTCGCTGTACGTGCCGTAAGAGGAGACTAAACAGCCACCGGGTAGATGGGACTGGTCAGCCTGGGAAGGCAGCTCATCTGAGAGAAGGAAAACTCTGATCCCAAACCTCCACTGCCTTGTGGCTACATCCAGTTATGGAAAAGGATTCAGGAGTCAACCTCGAGGCAAAATCCAGAGCCGGAGTCCCTGAGGCAGTTCATGGCTGAACACAGTCACGTTCTGGCAACTCCTGCGACGCCGCTGGAACCAACCGCATTGGCTTCTGCCTTTCCATTGGACCATTCCAGCGACGTGGAGAGGGGGGATTTGCTGCATGGGTAAGAGCATATCCTCCATACCTTCTTTACCCAGGCTTCACACACTGGAGAGGACACTCCAACTTCGCCATACGGCGTCAGCACAACACGGGAAGCAGCAGTTTACTGGTTATAAGTCTTCGCTCGATTGGCATAGAGTGTGACGCCAGGGGCTGCTTCCGACAGTGGAAGAGATCATTACATCTCATTGGGCAGCTACCGCCCGCCTTAAGCTGGGCAGTCCCCAGCCAGTAAGGTGTTGCCTCGCCACGGTCCGTTAACCTCATGGGGTGCATGGGGTTTAGGGTGAAAACCAACAAGCGGATCAACAACTCTGCACCATGCAACAGAAAACAGAAAACTCCTGCCCTAAAACTGGGCACCTGGAACGTAAGGACAATGACACCTGGCTTCTCTGATGACCTGCAAGAAATAGACGATGCACGCAAAACAGCTGTCATCGACACGGAGCTGAGTAGGCTGCAGATGGACATCGTCGCCCTTCAAGAGACAAGGCTGCCAGATTCCGGATCTGTCAAGGAGAGAAATTTCTCATTTTTCTGGCAGGGAAAACCACCAAACGAAACCAGGGAACATGGCGTTGGCTTTGCGGTCAGAAATACTCTGCTGGAATCCATCATCCCACCTACTGTGGGAAGTGAAAGAATTTTGTCCCTGCAGCTCCAGTCATCAGCAGGACCTGTCACACTCATCAGTGCTTATGCACCGACTCTGTCTTCTCCAGCAGAAGCCAAAGACAAATTCTACGATGACCTGGCCACCACTATCAAGAAGATCCCTGTAAAAGAGCTATTGTTCATCTTCGGCGATTTCAGTGCTAGAGTTGGTGCTGATAACAGTTCGTGGCCCACTTGCTTAGGTCAGTTCGGCACTGGGAAGATGAACGAAAATGGCCAACTCCTGCTAGAGTTTTGCTGTCATCACGGTCTCTGTGTCAGCAACACGTTCTTCAACACAAAGCCCCAACATAGAGTCTCTTGGAGACACCCAAGATCAAAGCACTGGCACCAGCTCGACCTGATTCTCACCAGACGCTCCAGCCTTCCCAGCATCAAGATCACACGCAGCTATCAGGGTGTTGCCTGTGACACCGACCACTCGCTGGTGTGCAGCAGAGTGAAACTGCAAACAAAGCGACTGTATCACACGAAAAGGGAAGGAAGACCTCGCATTGATACCAGCAAGATCCGGGATCAGAGAAAAGTGGAGGAATTTGCACAAGCACTTGAGGAATCTCTTCCAGGCCCGGCCGATGCAAACGCATCCAACAGATGGGAACATTTCAAGAATACCGTTTACAACACCACCTTGTCCATATTTGGCAAGAGGACCAACAAGACGGCAGACTGGTTTGAAGCCCACTCTGAGGAGTTGACAGAGTTGACACCAGTCATTGACGAAAAGAGGAGAGCTCAAGCAGCATACAAGGCCTGTCCCAGTGAGCGCAACCTGCAGGTCCTCCGAGCTGCTCGCAGCAAAGTCCAGCAGGCTGCCAGGAGATGTGCTAACGACTACTGGCTCCAGCTCTGTTCCGAGATACAGATAGCAGCTGACACGGGCAACATCAAGGGGATGTATGATGGTATCAAGCAGGCCCTAGGTCCAACACAGAAGAAAATTGCCCCTCTGAAGTCTGCAACAGGCGAGGTCATCCAGGATCGGGCGCAGCAGATGGAACGCTGGGTGCAGCACTACTCTGAGCTATATTCCAGAAAAAATGTAGTCACCGAAGAAGCGCTGAACAACATTGAGTGTCTGCCTGTGTTGGAGGAGCTTGACAGTGAACCAACCCTAGAAGAACTTCACGTGGCCCTGGACTCCCTTGCCTTTGACAAGGCACCTGGAAAAGACAGCATCCCTGCTTAAGTCCTAAAGTGCTGCAAAGAGATCATTGTCACTGAGCTGCATGAAATCCTCTGTCTCTGCTGGAGAGAAGGTGGAGTACCTCAAGACATGAGGGATGCAAACATCATCACGCTGTACAAGAACAAAGGTGACAGGGGTGACTGCAACAACTACCGTGGCATCTCTCTCCTTAGCGTTGTAGGAAAGCTGTTTGCCCGAGTTGCACTAAAGAGGCTCGAGGTACTTGCAGAGAGCGTCTATCCAGAATCGCAGTGCGGATTCCGAGCCAACAGGTCCACCACTGATATGGTATTCTCCCTTAGACAACTGCAGGAGAAATGCAGGGAACAACGACAGCCACTCTTTATAGCCTTCATAGATCTCACGAAGGCTTTCGACCTGGTCAGCAGGGACGGCCTCTTCAAGATTCTCCCCAAGATCGGATGTCCACTCAGGCTCCTCAGCATCATCAGATCCTTCCACAAGGACATGAAGGGCACTGTTGTCTTCGATGGCTCCACATCAGACCCCTTTGACATCCGAAGTGGCGTGAAGCAGGGCTGTGTTCTTGCACCAACCTTGTTTGGGATTTTCTTCGCTGTCATGCTGAAGCAGGCCTTTGGAACTGCAACAGAAGGCATCTATCTCCGGACCAGATCTGACGGAAAGCTCTTCAACCTCTCCAGACTGAGAGCAAAGTCCAAAGTCCAGCTGAAATGTCTGCGTGACTTCCTCTTTGCCGACGATGCAGCTGTCACTGCCCACTCTGCCAAAGATCTCCAGCAGCTCATGGATCGTTTTAGCAAGGCCTGCCAAGATTTTGGACTGACGATCAGCTTAAAGAAAACACAGGTCATGGTTCAGGATGTGGACTCACCTCCCAGCATTACAATCTCTGCACATGAACTGGAGGTTGTCCATGACTTTGTGTACCTTGGCTCAATGATCTCCGACACTCTTTCTCTCGATACCGAGCTAAACAAGCGCATCGGTAAAGCAGCTACCACGTTTTCCAGACTCACAAAGAGAGTCTGGTCCAACAAGAAGCTGACGGAACATACCAAGATCCAGGTCTACAGAGCTTGCGTCCTGAGTATACTTCTGTACTGCACCGAGTCATGGACTCTCCGCTCACAACAGGAGAGGAAACTGAACGCTTTCCACATGCGCTGCCTCCGACGCATTCTCGGCATCACCTGGCAGGACAAAGTTCCTAACAACACAGTCCTGGAACGTGCTGGAATCCCTAGCATGTATGCACTGCTGAAACAGAGACGCCTGCGTTGGCTCGGTCATGTCGAGAGAATGGATGATGGCCGGATCCCAAAGGATCTCCTCTATGGAGAACTCATGCAAGGAAAGCGCCCTACAGGTAGACCACAGCTGCGATACAAGGACATCTGCAAGAGGGATCTGAAGGCCTTAGGAATGGACCTCAACAAGTGGGAAACCCTGGCCTCTGAGCGGCCTGCTTGGAGGCAGTCTGTGCAGCATGGCCTTTCCCAGTTTGAAGAGACACTTGGCCAACAGTCTGAGGCAAAGAGGCAAAGAAGGAAGGCCCATAGCCAGGGAGACAGACCAGGGACAGACTGCACTTGCTCCTGGGGTGGAAGGGATTGTCACTCCTGGATTGGCCTTTTCAGCCACACTAGACGCTGTGCCAGAACCACCTTTCAGAGCGCAATACCATAGTCTTTCGAGACTGAAGGTTGCCTATATATATATATATATATATATATATATATATACTTAGTCAGTCACCTTTTTACTATTTTACACATTCCACAACCAGGCTATAGCAATGAAGGCAGGTTCTGGGGCTAAACACAGATTGTAAATATGTGAGCGCCTACAACTGCATGTTCCAGTGCCAGGCAGCTCTTATCATTAGGGAATTTTTTCTCACTTCTAGTTTAAATCTACTTCTCTGTCATTTCTTTTGGTTGCAGTCCTACCCTCAGGAGCCACAGATTCCTCCCCTTCTTCTTTATAATAGCCCTTCATATATGGAATACAGCTATTATACCTTCCCTGAGTCTTCTCTTCAAGCTAAACATAACTGTTTCTCATAGGACTTGGTATCTAGACCCATCACCATCTTTATCATCCTCCTCTGAACCCTGGTTTGGTTAGTGGCCTGTGAGCCCAATCCTGAGCTCGGCACTTACTGCCAGTGTACACCGTCGCAAATGTGCCATAAAGTACATTTGCAAGGGTTAGCACTGGCCAAAGACTGGAGCTAGCCCAGCACAAGCCTGTACTGGGTCCGCGTTCTGCTGCCTGGCAGTCGCCTGGACTACTGGGCAGCAGAGAAGTGAGTGGGGGTATGGGGGAAGGTAGGCAGAAGGCATTCTGGGGTAGGGAGGGGGGCAAAAGGTGGGGAGGAGGTATGGCGGAGGAAAGGAGTGGGGCGGAAGGAGGGTGGGACTCCACCAAATCCAGAGTCCCGTTATGGACTGTGCAGTTCAACACAGGACTCTTTGATTCTTTACCAGCTTGAGAGCTGTTGTAGAATTGAGTAGCCCCATTGCGGGGCTACTTTTCTTACTTGAGGGAAGGGGGTGGCAGCGGCTTCCCAGGGTGCGTTTGACGCCACAGCTGCCATTTTGGCACTGTGGCAGGCCCTCACGCCGGGCAGGTCAGGATTGGGCTGCCCAGCACCTCCCCATGGGTTTTAGATAGGGGTCTTCTGCAGCTCTACTTGGAGATGCCAGAAATTGATCTTTTCAGTATGTAAACATGGTCTTTGCCACTGAACTATAGCCCTGCTGAGCCCTGGATCAAATCAAGTTCTTCCTTCAAAGACAGACACACACTGGTAAAGAAAACAGGCAGAAGTAACCCTTGTGCATTGTAAATGGTCATGATCCAACACTGTTGTGTTCACTGAGCTTCTTCCTCTTTGCGAGATAACAGAGTATGTGTTAAGTACCATTTTAGGTCTTATCTTTCAGCACTATGTGGATGTTCCAGTATGAAACGCGCATCCAAGACATGTTACATTTTATGGGTGATTTACGAATGTGCCGAGCCATGTGACATGGGAAGAAGGTGCACCGTGTGACAGAAAGTGAATGAGAAGTGAGGCATGCTTTTGCAGACATGATCATTCATCATCAGGCTGTATGAAGCCTAATACTGTCCAAGGTCAAGGGCGATGGAATGACCAGAAGCGAGAGTCCTCATGGATGGAAAACACAATACATTAAATGCTTGATAAATGCTCTCACACCTGGTCAGGCTCAGTTACGTTGACAGGGAGAACTGCTTTCAGTTCTCCCCTTCACTTCCAACTCAGGCACACACAGAGACATATTTACTCACCTCTGATTTTTTTTTTTTTTGCCACTTTCACATTCACTTTTTTCCCATTGCATTCCCCATCCTCTTCCTTATTATTTTCTGTTTCTGCTGCACTATCGTCTCATTTTCTTCATCTCCCTTCTTCTTTTTCCCTATTCTTTCTGGCCTAAAACATTTAGTATGTCTTCATCCAAAGCCCATCAAATGCAATGGAAGAATTCTTATCTCAGTGAGATTTTATTTTATATGCAGCAGCAGAGATGGAATGTTTGCAGCTATAACATACACAGCTTGGCTGTGCAAGCATTCCCTCTCCAAAACAATACAAGAAGTGACACATAACTTTTAGAAATTTTGTTCTGTCAGACCATACTCTTTGTGTAGGATTTCTTTTCGCTTTTGAAAGCTTGTGTGCGCTATTTTATGCATGTGCTATTTTCTCTTTCACGGGAGGAGAAATGTAACCTTTTATGGATTCGCTCCTGAAAGACAAGACTAGGAAGAACCATCATTTTTCTATGTAGAAATACAGGTATTTTGGCGTATTGTAGCACTTTGAAGAATACAATTTTTTGTTGTTTACTGTGGATTCTATGCCTTTGTATATGGTTGAAAGCCCTGTGCAGATATTCTGGAATGAAGATATAGTTGGGGAGGGAGGCAGACTTTGCCTCTCCTTATACATTCATACACACCCAAAAGTATGTGTTTATGCTTGTATATGCATAGACACATTGCAGACATGCTAAGGCACATGCCTATGGCAGTGGGTGGAGCCTGCTGATGAGATGTTATCTACTCTATGCATATATGGTGCAGAACCTGAATGTGGCAAGACAGCCAAAGCTTCAAACTATCACTGTTGCTTTTGTAGCTTTTTTTTGCCAACGTTTGAAGATTCTGCAACTTTTGTCAAGACTGAATCCTAGGTAGAGTCCAATCCAATTCCGAAACCTTTATTGGCATAAGCAAAAGATTAAATAAAACATTAAAATACAGTACAGGCAAATAATCAAAACAATGGCTGTGCTACCGAAAAAAGATCACAACAAGACAGAGATACATCAAGGTAAAGGTTTTAACTTAGAAACTGCAGATAGAAATTCTGTAACAGCACCAGTGGTGGCTACAACCGAGTCACTCAAAAGAGCAGATAAAGTATCTGATAAGGAACCTAAAGGGAAAGAAAGTACGGAATATAAATGAATTTCTCGGAGTAATTGGAGGGACGGGCAACAAAGAAGAATGTGGGCCACTGTGTCCGGCTCCAAAGAGCAAAAGGGACACAATCTATGCTCCAAGGGGATATTAGAAAATCTGCCAGAATGAACGGCTGAAGGGAAGATGTTAAAGCTCGCCAACATAAATGCCCTCCTCTTAACGGGATTAATCAACATAGTAAAATATTTGTGTGAACGGCCAGATGAAGGAAGAAGGCCAAAAAAACAGGGAGAACAGGTAGGATTGAGGTTGGAAGAAAGTTGAATAAATTCAAGTTCCCATAGTTTGGTCTTAATAATTGAATGGGCTCGATGAAGACTAATGTCTGCAAGAGATTCAAGGGACAATTCTAATGATAGAAGTTTAGAATCAATCACTTGAAACCACCTGGAAAAATAGGAATCCTTTAAAAGATCGTTTAAAAGAGATTCAGGGTGGATAGTTAAATGCAGATGAAGCCCGAACTTGAATGTAAGGGACCACGCCATAGGAGAGGGAAGGTGGATCCCTAATTCGAGAATGAGAGTGGATAATCTGATTAAATTAGGGACCCCCAAGATCCGTCTTAGGAAAGAGGCTGCAACTTGGTCAAGATCACGATTTGCAGCCTCTATCCAAATGGGGGCACCATACAATAATTGAGAAAGAATTTTGGTTTTAAAAGTGTGAAGGGCAGCAGGGACATACTGATTACCACAAGAAAAATAAAAACGTGCAATCGCATTTAAATGAGGTGCAACTGAGGAAATGCAACTGAGGAAAGGGGCTCTTCTAGGTAGAGTCTATGCGATCAGGATCTTGAAAGAAGAGAAGAACTTGTACATTGTTCAGAATTATGGGCGGAGGGGAAGGAGATTGGGGGCCCTTAATGAAATCCACAAGCTATCCTGCCCCCCCATTTAAGCTAAATTGTGCTTACCCCATACTCAGATATGGGGTATAAACAGTTGCTGAAGATCTATTATAGAGGTAGGGAGTATGCCCCCTCTGCCTCCCTCTCTGTAATAGAGTATAAGGGCTAGGAGACAGAATACCAGGAAGAGTCCAAGGAGCTAAATTAATCTCCAGATAGCCCAACTCTCAGATGGCCAGAACAACGTCTAGGGTATAAGGTGAATGAAGGTCTGTTAGTGAGCAAGAACTACAACTCAGCAAAGACAGTAGTTTTCAAACTTTCAGAAAAGCTGTTCTGCATTGACATGCCTGCTGATGCATCACTGCATCACTGATGCATCTGTCAGCAAACTCATTTGCATACAGAAGATTCCGGCAACAGGCAAATGTTTGAAAGTACATGTTCCCATGAACAGTATCCACACATGTTGTGCCTCACGGTTGCCCCACCTGCGCTGAAAGGGCACGCTTTGCAATGCTCCCCTGTGACTCCCCTGTGACTTCATGTTGCTGGTGATGATTAGTAATGGTGGACAAGCTGAAAAACCCAACCACCATTGCATTAAGAAAGCTCCTGATAAGCTTCTGAGAGCCAGCAAAAGAGAGGCTGAAGAAAACAGACTTGTTCAAATGCACACTCCACTATATTATTGGAGGTGATAATATATTCCTCATACCCCACTGCAGTTGAGCCTAATGAAACTGAAATAATTGCATATTCCTTCCCGGTTTATGTTGCCTGTACTTCCCTCACCTTCCTCTGCTGTTTCCCATGTGTCAAATTTTAGACTTTGGAACGGGGGCAATGTTAACAGCACTATATTAACAACAACATAGGCAGAGGCGGGACTTCTGTCTCTTACAGTGCAATCCTAAGCATGCTTGTGAAGCAGAAAGTCTCATTGAGCTCAGTAAGATTGACCTCTGAGTAAAAATGTTTAAGATAGCGCTGCTAACATTAATGTTGTAGCTCACTGGCCACTCTGGTTTTTGAGGAATGGAAGGATTCCTCTGTACACAGTCTAAGACCCACTCAACTAGGGCAACAGTTGCTCTAGCAAGCAAGCTAGAGCAAGATGCTATAGTAAAAACACAATGCAGAGTAAGCAACAATCTAGTCCTGCAGCCATCATATTACACTAATTTCTTGCCTTCTAAATAGCCCCAGGTGACCTCCGAGATGCAGATTGCCCAGCCAATCAGCTCTTAGTAGCTGCTTCTTCAGATTGGTTTGCTTGGTATTGGAAATGCTAAAAACAGCTCTATGGACAGCTCCCCAGTGGTTTCATGATCAGAACTACCATCTGGGGCTCTGCAGGTGCTAGTCGGAAGTCTTAAAATAGTCTATAGTGCTCATAAGAATGGGATTCCATGAGAACTCTATTTTAATGGCTGGGATACAGGTGAGAATGAGAGTCTTGATTTAGAGTCCATTGATATCAATGAAAAGACTCTCATTTTAAATTAATGGGCTTTGGGACAGACATTTAATTAAGGAGGCCTCTGCAAGCAGAACATTTTATTTTCTTACTCACGACTGACCATGTAAATGAATAAGAAAAGTGTGAATTAGCTATAGCTGTGAAAAAAAGTTGTTTCAAGAACAGGGTGACCAGATACAATGGAGGACACAGTGCCTATACCTTTAACCTGAGGTATTCGTGTGTCCCAACTCCCTAGTGAGGCATCTCCAGGAGGGAGGTCATCGGCAGCTGCTCTGCTGCTGAGCTCAGCTCAGCTGCAGCCTCCTGACTTGCTACTTTTTCGAGGCTGAGAATGAGGTGAGTGCGGCAGTGTGAAACATGGTGGGGGGAGGTGGGAGAGAAGGCTGGCTGGGCAGACAGAGGTGCCGCATCTCATCATGGAGCTCTCTCCATGTGCAACCTTGCCCCAAGGACTACATTTCCCAGTGTGCCTCTTGCCCTGGGCATCCTGGGATTGGTCAAGGCTGGAGGAGAGAAGAGTGCGGAAGTGCTGCATCTTATCAGCACAGGGCAGGCTTCAAACTGGGAGGCAAGAGTAAGTACAGGCGGTGCAGCACTTTCCTGTGCTTGGGAAGGAAGGAGCTCTGCTCAGCTGCACATGCTGCTTCCTGATTTGCTGCTTTTCCGAGGCTGAGAATGAGGTGGGCAGGGCAGGGCAGCATGGGTTGGGGAGGGCATGGGAAACATGGTGGGGGGAGGTGGGAGAGAAGGCTGGCTGGGCAGTGGAGGAGGTGCTGCATCTCATCAGTACAGGGCGTGCTCCTGGCAGGCTTCAAACTAGGAGGGAAGCCTGACCTAGAGAGAGCAGTGAAGTGCTTTCCTCTGCTTGGGAAGGAGGGAGCCCAGCCTGCTCTTGGGGGGGGTCCAAATGCCCCAGCCTGTATCCCTCCGTCTTGCCTGGGGGAATAGGGGTGGCACCTGCATGTTGGGGTGTATGTATATGAGCATGTACTTCAGGGGTGAGTTGTAATCTTGCTCTGTGTGGCTGCAATCCTATTTGCACTTCTCTGGGAGTAAGCCCCATTGACTCAAATGGGACTTACTTCTGAGTAGACCTACATAGGCTTGGTGTCTGTGTCAGGTTAACCAAGGATCCTCACCTTTCTCTTTTTCCTCCCCCTTCAAAAAAGAAAAAAAGCTGCTCTTGATGGCTTTGTCTCCAAAAATGGAATAAAAAAATAAAAAACACCATTCCTTTTCAGCCACCCTCCTTTTTCCTCCTGCCTCCTTTTGAGGGGGGAGTTACTTCCCATGTTAGCTGCTATTATAAGACAAAAGGCACAATCCTAGCTAGGTCTACTCAGAAGTAAGTCCTATTGTGTTCAATGGGACTTACTCCCAGGAAAGTGAGGTTAGGATTGCAGCCACAGTCTCTGGGTCTCAGTTTGTATCAGTTTGCAATTAGCAGATGTACACAAAACAACGTCTTCCCCTTCCCCAGCAAATTCATCACTTCCCCTCTCCCTTTCAAACTCCTCCAGGTGTGCTGCTAACCAACTCAGGGCACATCCAGGTCTACTCAGACGTAAGTCCTATTTTGTTCAATGGGGCTTACTCTCAGGTAAGTGTGGTTAGGATTGCAGCCTCAGAGTGCTGGCAGCTGTTTTTTTTGTTTCTAGTGTTTAATTCATCCCCATTTTGGGGGTAACTGAGGTGAGGTGATATAATGGGGAGCCGTGGCCAATGGCCACAAGGATCAGGGGAGCCACGGGCTGGAAAAGTTCAAGAACCACTGCCTTTAACCATTGTATAGAAGAGGGAATTTTGGCAGGTGCAGCTCAACATGGAAGGGTTTAAAAAGCTTCACCTGCCAAATTTCTCTCCTCTATACTTTGGTTAAAGGCATAGGTATTATGTCCTCCATTGTATCTGTCCACCCTGTTTGAGAAGAACCTTCTGCCCAAAATGGGGGACTTCAGGGAGCTAAACCTTTGAGAAGGTAGGGGCTGTTTCACTCGTTTCTCGCATCTAAATTTCAGCCTTCCTTCAGGGATCTCAGAGCAGTATACGGAGTTCTTCCCCTCATTTCATTCTCATGACAACTCTGTAAGGAGGTGTGGGCAAAGAGATTATACCTGGCTCATGGGTCCAGTGAGGTTCATGGCTCATGAGATTATTCAAAACCAGGTCTCTCCAGTGCAACTCCAACACTCAAACATCTCGCTTTCTCTCCAATTTGATTCAATCTTCGTACCAGAAGTATCCATCTATACCGACCAACCTTCCTACCTGCATATACATGTCAGCAGAAAATAGCATCAACCTGTGCTCGATATACAAATCTGTCATTTAGAAGAACCATCATGATAAAGCTAAAGGAGTGCTAATGTTGCATTCTGCTGAGCTGGAGATTTAATTTTATATTGAACGACTCTGCTTTAGGAAGTACATATTTTATTTTGGTTTGTGGTTTTTTACATGCATGCAATAAAAGGGTGAAATCAGATGCACTTGAAAGGGTGCACTTGAATGCACTTGAAAGGGTCAAGTGCAGTGTTCCCTCTGTGTGGTAGGTACACCTTCCTATCGGCACAAGGATGACATGCTCCTGCTGTCTTTCCTTATTAATTGATAGTGGTGGTTCCTGGATGCTCTGGTAGAAGGCAGTGACCCCAATCAGAGCTGGTGAATAATTGTCCTACACTGTACAAACAAAGACAAAGTTGCTGCTACAGCAATTTATTGTAGATTAGGTGTGACACAATGAATTGACAGCAGCAAAGGGGAAGGGAGGGACTTCAGCTCCCTTGTTTTGAAAGGTTGGAGTACAGGGCTTGTTGGTTTGGGAGGTTTGCTCAGCTGACCATCCTTGGTTCAGAAACAATCTCTTTGCCTAACCTACCTCATAGGGCTGGTGGAAGGATAAACTGGCATTTATGCAGCCTTGCGATCTTAAGAGGGAAGGCAGGATAATAACATATGTAAGAAACAGAAAAATTCTCTAGTTTTGAGGACTGAATTTCTTATAGCCCTTTACCAAAGTTGTCACCAGGTTTTGCTTGAAATGAAATTTCAAGGCACACTTAGCAATTCCCGTTTGAGAAAGAGGGAAAAAAAATTCCCAGAACTTGGAAAGATTTTAATAAGACTAGCAAAATTCCTCAGATGTGTTCTGCCCACTCCTACCACAAGCTTCAAAGTTCCAGATTTAGGAAGAATGAAGGGCTTATAGAATTTGCCACTGGTTACACAACCAGGATTTTCTCAAAGGAGTCTTCCTGCCTCAAGATCAGAATGGAAGAGAAAAGATCTCAGATAGCAACATAGGATGGCAGAGGAATAGATGCCTTATCCACTTCTGCACACAAGAACAGCTTGATTCCTCTGTAATGCTAGCTTTCTTTCTAGCTAGCTAGCAGCTGCCCTGACCAGGACACTCGCATGGGGTGGTGGTAGCCTGACCACAATTATACAGACTCTAGTAACATCTAGGCAAGACTCCTGTAATGCATTATAAGTGGAGGTATTTTTGAAAAGCATTTGGAAGCTACAACCGGCATAGAATACAGCAGCCAGGTTGTAGCCTGGGGCTGACTACAGAGAACATTTTATGGCTGTGTTAAAAGATCTTCTCTGGCTTCAAGTCTGTTTCTGGACCCAGATGCTGGGCTCAGCCTTTGAAAGGCTTACATGACCTAGGGCTTGGGTATCTAAAGAACTGACTGGTCACACATGAACTCTCCTGTCAATTGAGATCTGCTTCAGAGGCCCTTCTCTAGAAGTCCTTACTTTCACAGTAGCAGGGGTCTCCTCAGGAGCCAAAGTCTCCTCTGCAGCAAGCAGTGAGTACTGTCTAAACCCATCCCCCATGTTGAGGGTCTCCCAGGGAGTAGGACCCAAGATTCCATAGGTTCTCAGGCCGGTCACATGGCTAGAACGGGAAGGGCCGGCCAGGCTGGCTGCTGGGCTCATAAGAGGCCCAGCAACCAGAGGGAGAGGTTGGTCCTCTCTCAGCATCTGCAGCATTAGAGAGGTGGCCAGACAGGGCAATAGCCCTCCCCTCACCAGAAAGGCTTCCTAGGAACACCAGCCCCTGGCACTGGGAACCAGTCCTGGGAGCACCCCAGACTAGAACCCTCTGGGACTTATTTAGGCCTGGCCACAGGCAGTTAGGGCAGGGAGTCACCCCCCCCACCTGCCCAACCACCCCAAAGATGGCACAGGTGAACCCTAGACTGGCCAGATCCCTCTGAGGGATGTCCCAACCACCTGCAGCCCCTCTCTTGGTAGGCCAGGACAAGTCTTCCCCAGGCACGACCTCCCAGGACCACTGTAACCCAGCATTGAACTGGGGCACCAGCTAGTGACCTATGGGAGATGGGGGTGGGAAAGAGCCAGGAACTCACCTGGAGAGCTAAGCTGACATTGCTCCTACTGAGGGGTCTCTGTGAAGTAACAGGACCCCATGAATGTAAAACATTTGACCAGATTAAATTGACTCTGCAAGAAAACTCTCTTGACTCCATGTCCTTCTATCCGCAGGACCCATATGCCAGCAGCCCGGGTAAGCTCCCCAGCAGTCACTGACTCCCAGGGGTAGGACCCTCGCCAGCCAGAGACATTACATCACCCAAACTGTGGAACTCCCTCCCTGCCCTTCCTAGATACATGCACCTGGCATCTTCCTTGCTATTTCTTGTGCCTTCCATGACTCTTAACAGTACTTGACATCCCTTTCCAATCCCTTTTCTGCTGTTTTTCTTGATCATCTTTTTTAATCTGGATTTTTATCTGATGGTCAATTCCACTTTTTTTCTGCTGCTTTTGTGGGCTTGTATAACATCATCATCATTAGTGGTGTCACAGCCCACTAGATGCTTGGACTGGGGTTTTTCGGTTCTCACCAGTTTGAGCTCTGCTCAAGAGTTTAAGAACTGGTAAGATATCACTATGCTCAATGTTGCTAGTAGTTTGGCTCACTGCAGTTGTTCAACTGTGAATGGAAAGCACTCTTTGATACTAATTTTTTTGTAATCTGGAAAACTGAGGGATACCATACAACTCAGCTCATTCAGTGCCTGGAGACTCCAAACAAAGGGATCTTCATTTGGTAAAAGATGACACATTACATCAGAGCCAAAAATTCTAACTGAAGAATTTTGGGGCTCAAAGTTGGGGTGATGAACAATATTTAATGGGACTGAAATGGGGTTTGATGTGGAGCGGATTTCAAGGGAATTCTGAGAACATTTCAGGGACACTTTACCACTGCTTGGTGGTAGGACTCTGTCCTTTTTTCCTGCTATATTTTTATTTTGCAGCTGCAGCAGCACTGCAGAAGTCTTCTAATTGGCTGGCTCACTTCAATGCCTTTCTCCCATAATCCCTCATGAAAAATGCAGTGTCATGATATATAGTGTCATTCTGGCAGGACTTCTGGGGAAAAATATGGAGGACCCAATTTCCTCCACCATGGAAGCTAGGCAATGTCTCAGAATTCCTTTGCACCCTTGCCAAAATTAGCCTCTCATTTTCACCGCTTGAGAAGGGGGCGTAGAAAATGGAGGAAGCATTTCCCATCAGCCTCATTTTTAAGCAACCACAAGCAGGGCCTTGGGGATCTGATTGAACAGAGAGGATCTTGCAAAGCAGAGCAGATTTCCCAGGCAAACTCCTCTTCAGGTATTTCAACCGGAGTGGCTCTCCGAGGTGAAATAGAGCCATCATGTTCAAGTCTCCACATAGCATTTGGTGCAAGCAGAAGAGAAGGGAGGGCTTTATCAGCAGCAGTCCAGAAGCTTCAGTCTGCTGTGTGGATTGTTTTACCGTGACAGTCTCAGACAATGGAAGTGAGGAGGGAAACATCTTTCTCACGCGGCAGTCAATACCAGGATGCCACGCGGTACTCCCATCTCCTAGTGACAGCAGAATCAAGCTATTGGTGGCAGATCTGAAGAAGAAAGGATGCTTTACACAAGCTGCCAGTGGAGCTTGTGTACACATCAATGTGTAGGTGGAGGGAAGGAGAGCAATTTGCTTTCACTATTTTTTTTGTTTGGTTATTTATTTCTCTTTTTTTTTTTTTTTTGTAAGTACAACTGCTGCTTCCCCCCTCTGGAGAATTCAGAACAGAGTGTAGGAATACAATGGACCCTTTCTGTGCGTGCCAACGTCATGTTCTGGCTTAGGGAGTTCTTGGTAGGGAAGCACCCTCCTGGGCAGAGGAAACAGCAAAGAAAAAGACTTCTAAGCGATGGTCCCCATTACCAAGCATTGCTGTTTGTTTATATTATCACGACCACCAAGGTAATGAGCCCATCAAAAATACTGAGGAGTGATAATTACAGGGAAAGTAAACAGACAAAGCTGGCATGCTCCCTCTGATTATTGGATTTGGTCAATGTACCCCAATACTATCTTTTCTGTCTGCCAGGATTAGACTGTGAATTCAGATGGAGACAACACTCAGCCCTACTTGAGCTATTTTTTTTTTTAATGAGCCATCTTGGAATGCTGCACGGTCCTGCTCCTAAAAGGATGGGCACTTGTTTTGCGATGGACAGAAGGAGCAGTCAATCAGAGCCATGCAAATCCATCTCCTGCTGAAAAGCAGGACATGTTTCTGCTGAATGAACTGGAAGGAGAAATTTCTACCTCTGTCCAAAATGCAGTCTGTCTTCAGAGAGTGCCTATATAATACGTGCGTAGGGACCCTGTTCATGTGGGGGAGGGCAGCTGAATGTGCAGGTGCTGCCAGAGAGCATCCTGAAGTTGGGGGCCTTGCCAGCAGATCCTGTTCTGTTCTTCTCCCATATGCTCCCTGAATTAGTAGAGAAGGTCGTACGAATAAGGCTAGCGAAGGTGCTTCTGCTGTGGGTTCAGCACGAACATTATGTACATCAGTACAATCCTTCAGAGTGTTCTTTACAATAGCAAGGCCAATTTTGTTGGAGATATATCAAAATCTGAAAGCCAAATACCTGTGATATCTGTGGAAGATTAGATTTGTAATTTGTAAGTGTAAAGTCATGCACATTGGGGCAAAAAATCAAAACTTTAGATATAGGCTGATGGGTTCTGAGCTGTCTGTGACAGATCAGGAGAGAGATCTTGGGGTGGTGGTGGACAGGTCGATGAAAGTGTCGACCCAATGTGCGGCGGCAGTGAAGAAGGCCAATTCTATGTTTGGGATCATTAGGAAGGGTATTGAGAACAAAACGGCTAATATTATAATGCCGTTGTACAAATCGATGGTAAGGCCACACCTGGAGTATTGTGTCCAGTTCTGGTCGCCGCATCTCAAAAAAGACATAGTGGAAATGGAAAAGGTGCAAAAGAGAGCGACTAAGATGATTACTGGGCTGAGGCACCTTCCTTATGAGGAAAGGCTACGGCGTTTGGGCCTCTTCAGCCTAGAAAAGAGACGCCTGAGGGGGGACATGATTGAGACATACAAAATTATGCACGGAATGAACAGAGTGGATAGGGAGATGCTCTTTACACTCTCACATAATACCAGGACCAGGGGACATCCACTAAAATTGAGTGTTGGGCGGGTTAGGACAGACAAAAGAAAATATTTCTTTACTCAGCGTGTGGTCGGTCTGTGGAACTCCTTGCCACAGGATGTGGTGCTGGCGTCTAGCCTAGACGCCTTTAAAAGGGGATTGGACAAGTTTCTGGAGGAAAAATCCATTATGGGGTACAAGCCATGATGTATATGCGCAACCTCCTGATTTTAGAAATGGGTTAAGTCAGAATGCCAGATGTAAGGGAGGGCACCAGGATGAGGTCTCTTGTTATCTGGTGTGCTCCCTGGGGCATTTGGTGGGTCGCTGTGAGATCCAGGAAGCTGGACTAGATGGGCCTATGGCCTGATCCAGTGGGGCTGTTTTTATGTTCTTATGTTCTTAGATTTGTTATGTATGCAGCTCTGATGCACGCCTATTTGGCTTTTTTTTTTAAGTTTATAAATCAGGAAGCACGAAAGCTCTAAGAAGAATTCCTGGTTGAGCGATATTCCATCTGGTCCATTAGAGTGTGGTCCATCCTATTTGCATTGCTATTGGTCCCCTTTGTGGTGCCATTCTTGAATGTTTAAGGATATTTCTCAAACCTTTTGAACTTGCTCCCCTTTGAAACTTACACTACCTTCTGGAGCCTCCCCCACACACACAACCCAGCACCAACCATCTATCCCACAAGTGAATGCAGTGATAATTGTTCATGGTTGTGTGCATACAGCCTGCCACTGTGTGAGAGGAATCTGTGGATGGAGTAGTATAAGTGGTGCCTTGGTATCCACAAGGGATTCATTCTCAGAAGCCGCCCCATGGATACTGAAAACCGTGGATATTGAAAGCCACAGTTTTTGCACCTCTGCAGGTGTCGTCTCCTGAGAGTTCAGAAAACCCTCCCGGCCTTTGCGGGCTTCAGAATGGCCCGAGAGTGAAAAAAGTCATTTCCCTTATTTTAAAAGTGATGTTTTTTGCCCTTATAAGGCATGCTGAGATCTGGGGAAGCCCTGCAGGGCTTCTATCCAGACCTGTGGCTGGAAAATCAGCAGATAAATAGACTCAACTTGTATTCCTATAGTGACATCAAAAGTGGAATACAGCAAGGTATATATCTGATGATCACCTAAAGAATACAAGAGAAGGAACAAAAGTTCAAAGAGAAAAACTTTCTTCCAAATCAGATTGCACTGAAAGATGTGGAAGGGTGCAATCATCCCCAAATCCACTATGAACAGCGAGGACCCACTTCCAGAGTTCATGTTCAGTGCACTCAGGTCCTGGCTGGCTAAGGAAGAAGGCATCATCTACCCCACAGTCTTCTACCCCCTGGAAGATGTGCCTCCTCAGGGGTGCACAGTGCACCCCACCCCCAATTTGAGAAGTACCAATGTATGAAACTGTAAATGTCTTTGCAAATGTGCATACCATTTTGAATCAAACTATACCATAGGATTATGTCATATACAATTGCTGCAACATGAGCACATGGTCAGCTTATGCCACTCTTGCGAATGAAAAATATGCAAGTATGAGACCTGAAGTTGCTGTTTATGCAGCAACAATACAGCACAAAGTTCACAGTGCAGTATAACACACAGAACAAATGAATATTCCTTTAATAATAACTAATAAAATAGCAGGGAGAGAAGGAAAAAGTAAGCTGGTCTAACAGCCCAGTCTTAACTAAATCCCCACCAATGAAGCCACAGCAATGGAGTGTGCACTGTATCCTGCAGGGAGACAGTCTGGAGCACTCTTCGAGGTAAGGGAAACTTTGTTCCTTACCCTTGAATAAGATTCTGCTGCCCCAATGGATCTCCTCATATTGTGCCAGCTACTTTGCTGCTGCAAGGCCGAGGAAAGTAAACGAGAGGGGAGGGAACAGGGAATGGTGTTTGAATCTGGTACATGCCAGGGTTGCTGAGATCCACCTCCTCACATTCCACCTCCTGCTTTCCCCTTCTTGCCTAGAAACTCCCCCATTCCTCCCCCTCCCTGCCCCATTTCATCACCCCACCCCCATTGCTGTCTCAGGGCCCAATCCTATCCAATTTTCCGGTGCCGGTGCAGCTGTGCCAATGGGGCATGCACTGCATCGTGTGGTGGGGCAGCAGTCACAGAGGTCTCCTTAAGGTATGGAAACATTTGTTCCCTTACCATGGGGCTGCATTGTGGCTGCACCGAGGCTGGAAAATTGGATAGGATTGGGTCCTCACTTGCCAGAGTGAGCCGGCTATGGCATTGGGCCTCTGGCACCCCCACCATTTGAAGCAGCGGACTTAAAATGGCTGCAGTTGGCATGCTGCGCGCACCACCGTATGTGATAGCAGAACTGTGTCCCGCTGTCATAACAGGCAGCCCAGTCCTAGTTCGGATTGGGAGACCCATCTGGCCAAAGCCGTACTCATTCCAGCCAGGCTGCTGCCTCCCATTTTAGAATTCACGATACGTTTCTGCCCAAGCAGGAACCCACATTTCATTTTAGGCAGCACTTAAATTTCATCCAAATTTAATCTTAGGCAGAACTCAGTAGAAACCTTACTTTAACATTTACAAAGCAAGGATCATTGAATCACAGAATATTGAACTAAAAACAGACTCAGGAGACCATTTTCCCTTAAGCAGAAACACCCATTCACGTTTGAAATGGGTTGTCAAGTTTGGTGGAGCAAAGGAACCCTTTCTGAATACCTTGCATATATTTTACAGGATAGCATACAATTAAAAAAAAAAAAAACATACTTTGGATAAAATCAGTTAGGGGTCAGCAATTCAAACCAACAAGCTGTAAAACTAGGTGGAAAAACAGCATCCGTGGAACGGCAAAAATGCGGCAATCAGTACACCTTCTAGAGGCACAGGAGGCCAACCACCAAAGCCATCGCCCAAACACTTGAGAAATTGATGGTCGTGAATATGCTTTATTTGCTGAACGTTGCCCAGGGTGGGGAAGGATTACAGCCTTATTCATTGCACAGTCTCACTTGCTATAGATCATGATGGGGAAAGGGGGTGGATCCAAACCACTGTTTAGAAGCCTGCTGCCACAATTGGGGCAGTAATCCACAGTCGCACATAACTATTATGCACTAATATCCATACTGAAACCAGGAGAATTCCACCATCCTCGTGACAGCAGTTAAAGAGCATTAGTGGTAAATCAACAGACTTGTAACTACTGTCAAAATATGGTTGTGTAAATGAGGCTGAAGTGCTAGTTATTTGAAGACACTGCTTGAAGAAACTCTGCATAAAGATCTTTAATTTACTGCTAAACACTGTAACGCTCATTCCATCTGTCGGTGCTGGAACACTCTTGAGTTGTAACAGAGGGGACTAGCATGGTTTGCAAGGAGCCGTGCAGAATCTTTATAGAAAAGTGTGGAACAAAAACAATGGGGGAAAAATTACAGTACCCAAAAAAAGCTACTGGTGCTAACACTTTTGATGGTGATACTTTTACCGCTACTAAATAGGATCCACAGTGTGCTCAGTGCTAGGCAGATCTTGTAAGGGACATAGTCCCTGCCTAACGGCCCAATCCTATGCTGAGTAGCACTGACAGAATGGGCATGTGTTCTGCTGCAAATGTGTCAAAAGGTCTGCCAATGTCACCATCACTTGAAGGTCTACATCCACTGGAGGACACTATGTGGCGGGGGAGAGCAGAATAGGAGTGGGGAATCGGCATAGAGGGGGTGGTTCCAGCCCAGGAGGGGTCTGAAACAGTGGCCATGGCTACCACTGCATCCTAACCCCTCTCCTGGGCCTGAAAATCTGACACAGGGTGTCCTGAATTTGCTCTAGCAATATTGCTGGTATGGATCTGAGCAGCCCTACAGCGATTGCTGGGACTAGAGATTTACCGGACGGACTAGACTTTGCATGGAAGCAAGCCTGCTAACCAAGGACACTAACAGTCCAATACTATAAGGATCTACAGCAGCAGATCTTATGATCCGCTACTGTAGGATCCACTGCAACAATGCAAAAGCCACGACACCATCAAATACCACAGTTCACAGTAAGTTCACAGTCTCTCTCTCTCTCTCTCTCTCTCTCTCTCTCTCTCTCTCTCTCTCTCTCTCTCTTTCTCTCTTTTCCTTTTCCAGGTCCTAGGAGCCTGGCACTGGACCTCTTTTGCTTCTTCACCTTTCTCCTGCAGTCTGAGCACAACATTTGGTATGCCAAACTCAGATACACCAGGACCAGACAGGTGGACATATCTGTAGTTCATGGGATGAAATGACTGGGGTGAGTTCAGTAGGTCTTAGGAGTAAACAAGGGGACAGGCCTGAACGTGACCTGTTGGACTGTGAGGGATTAGGTGTAAGAAAAAGGTAGCTTTAAGCTAAAATTCAGTCTCTCCCTTGGTTGACTTTCTCTCCGTCAAAATTCAGGTTATAAGCTTCAGGGCAGAGACCTGCCATTTAGCAAGAAGGGTAAGCAAAGGGAAAAGCAATGGGATATCACTCAGTGGTAGAATGAGTTTTTGGCATAGAAAGGGTCTCAAATTTCTCAGCTGAAGTATTTTGGGAAGCAGGACTGAGAAACACCACAGCTAGAATGGAAAGGCACAGCCACCCAGAACCACTAGCTCAGTGGTTCCCAAACTGTGTGCCGCAGCACCCATGGGTGCCATGGAGAACTCAGAGAGCTGCCACAGGATGTCCCCAGTAGCCTCTTCTTCCTGGCAGTCCTTGGCACTTCCATCTTAAATCTCACTATGTCACATGAGATCTTGTGAGAATTGTGCAAAATCTTGGAAGAACTGTGCAAGATTTCAGAAGATCATGTGTGGGTTCTCACGAGATTCAAAGTGGCTGGGCATGCGAGATTCAAGTTGGTGGTGCCACAACAGGGTGCTGTGAAGGAGGGTGTTGTGACAATGGTGAGTTGAGAACCACTGCCCTGTCCCAATGCTCTGAGTCAATGAAAATCAGCTTCATATGCTAATGAGCTTGCACAGCCTCCTCTCTGTACATATTGCTATTTAAAGACATCACACAAAGTCAAGAGCATTTATCCTGACAATATAATTCTTTTGAATTTTAAAAAATTAAAAAATCAATGTAATTATGAACTGAGCAGTAGATCTGTGCCGTGTAATTCTGAAAAGATTGGAGCCAACTATTTAGAGAAATTATATTAAGTATGTCCTGGAGGTGAGGTTGGAAATAATTGCTAAGAAGCGAGTTTAATGGTGTAACATTGAACACTGGCCTGACCTTCTGTACTTGGGAGCTTGAGACTAATTAGAAGGGAAGGAAAATTGGGGTCCAGAAATCAATATAAATTATGCAAACTGGACAAAAATGCTAATGAGAGAAACCGTGGACAAAACTGCGTTCTTACCATGGGTCCATTGACTACTGTCGTACTATCATTATGCTTCTGAGGAATAATTCCTGAACAGAAGTTTGGAGATCTCTGCTGTTAATGTGTGTGCAGAAAAGACAATTCTGGTGGTACCTCTGCCAAAGTTTCTGTCCTCCATTATCTCACTTCCTAGAAGGCACGTGGAAAATGGAAAATAAGAGACATGATGCCAAAAAACACTTCTGTACTCAGACGTCCAACAGCAAAACATTAACGTTCCTTTGTCAGATTGCTGATTCTGATTAGGCATCATTTTAAGACAGAGCCATAATGATAGGCCTACAGCACAAGCCTAGGCATGTCTACTCAAGAAATAAGTCATATTGTCTCAGTGGGGCTTACTCCCAGGAAGGTGTATATATGATTGTAGTCCTATTCAATTTAACACACTACTAGGCTGTAGTGGCATTGCTACAGGACTTGGGGTGGTACAGGCTGCACCAGGTGTCACCCTCAGGATGGATGACACCACATCACCTGAGCCTCCATTTGGCAGTCTTTAGCCCACTCTGGGCCCAAATGACTCACACACTCACTGATGATCGTGTCATTGCCACTCACCAGTGAGAACACAGAGTGACACTGGGTGACAGTGTGGCACAGAGCAGAATGCCAATCTTCAGCAGGTATGTGTCACACTGGGTGACATCCACTCCAGTGTTGTCGGCCTCCGGTGCTTCCTGGAAAGCAAGTTAATTCTTGATAGATATGCTTTTCAGAGGCTGTTCTAAACTAGTGGTCAAGAGTATAAAAGTAGGAATTGGAAGCAGGATATTTTCACTGGTTGGTCGTGTTCAAGTAGTAGCTCTGAACCTCAGTCCCTTGCCTGTAAAATGGGGAGAACTATGGTTTGCCTTTACAGTTGCCCTAATGATAGGAACAGAAGTAAAGAACATTTGTAGCTTGGAGGCTTCAAAAAGAATAACTATTGCTTTTGTCTTTAACAGAGCTGTTTATTTTGCACCTGAAGTTCTGGCTTTCAGCTACAGCCATTGACTTCAGCTGTCCTGAATGGAAGAAGACACTCCTCAAAGATAGTGTCCATATGACTGCCAATGAACCAAGCTTCTTTTTTGTTCAATTGTCATGCAATCACTTCTCTCTTTTGAGTTCTTCTGTGCTAAAACTGAGTTACTACAGAAAAGCAAGGAAATGCCTAGCTAATGTCAATCATACTGTTTGAATGGTAGTACTTGAACATGCCTTTGTTAGTTTAATTGGCCCATTATAATTTTTTCCCCCTCCAGGAACCACTTGCTGGGGTGGGGGCTGATTGAGAGAGCTTTGGAGAATGGTTAGACTCGAAGCAACAGCTCACAGAGCAGGAAGGTTTCTTAAAGAACCATCTGCTGCAAGAAGGGGTCACCTCTCATGCCTTATTCACCTCAACATTTCCCATGAACATCCCCAAGGAGATCTCTGATCTAAGGAAGTTTCTTTAACTAATTGCTGGGTGATGAAGCTAAAGCATTTTAGATGAAAATCAGGAATGTGTAAATGCCTTCTCTTCCCGTCTGCCAAAGTAGGAAACATAGCACAGGGGTGACATTGGGCATCAGCCAGGATGCCCCTGACCTAGAGCCCACATCCATCCTGGTCAGCCCTAGACCCACCTGGTTGGGCTGACCCCTGAACCCTCAGTAGCAGTGGGGAGTGACCAGTGGAGCATCGTTGGGCATCTCAGTGCAGGGTATCGTCCCAGGACCTCTAGCAACCTGGTGTTGGCATTGATTTCTGAGCTGATTTTTTTTTCCTAAGACCTTCAGCACACAGGTAACTTCAATTACAGTGTGTCTAAAGAAATAAAATAACCCCTCTGTTACTTCAGGAAGTTCCCAGAGGTGTAAGTAGTCTCACACCAAGACAAAAACCAGTCTTTGCTTTGATAGTCAACAGCATCATGTGCCCTTCGACCACCCTCTGACCTGATTCAGGCATCAGCATGAATTATAGTACCGATAAACATGTCAGTCCTAATTACTTTCTGAGCCCAATCCTAACTAAATCCCCTCTGCCGATGCAGCCATGCCAATGCACACTATATTCATGTGCAGGGGAGTGGGGGTAGTCCCGGAAGCCTCCTGAAGGTAAGGGAATGTTTGTAAGTCTCCCTGTTTCCCAAATAGGTCTATTTGAACTTGTACGAGGTCTTTGGCAGGTGCAACTCTGAATGGACCTGGGGAAGGAGATCAAGGCCAGGAAGTTCTTTGCATCTGTCTTCATGGGAGAAGACCTCGGGCAGATACCGCTGCCCGAACGGCCCCTCATGACCGAGGAATTAAGTCAGATAGAGGTTAAAAGAGAAGATGTGTCAGACCTCATTGATAAACTAAAGATCAATAAGTCACCGGGCCCTGATGGCATCCACCCAAGAATTATTAAGGAATTGAAGAATGAAGTTGCTGATCTCTTGACTAAAATATGCAACTTGTCCCTCCCAGAAGGCGTTTGACACGGTCCCTCACCAAAGGCTACTAAAAAAACTCCACAGTCAGGGAACTAGAGGACAGGTCCTCTCATGGATTGAGAACCAGTTGAAGGCCAGGAAACAGAGAGTGGGTGACAATGGGCAATTTTCACAATGGAGAGAGGTGAAAAGCGGTGTGCCCCAAGGATCTGTCCTGGGACCGGTGCTTTTCAACCTCTTCATAAATGACCTGGAGACAGGGGTGAACAGTGAGGTGGCTAAGTTTGCAGACGAAACCAAACTTTTCTGAGTGGTGAAGACCAGAAGCGATTATGAGGAGCTCCAGAAGGATCTCTTCAGACTGGCAGAATGGGCAGCAAAATGGCAGATGCGCTTCAATGTCAGTAAATGTAAGGTCATGCACATTGAGGCAAAAAATCAAAACTTTAGATATAGGCTGATGGGTTCTGAGCTGTCTATGACAGATCAGGAGAGAGATCTTGGCGTGGTGGTGGACAGGTCGATGAAAGTGTTGACCGAATGTGTGGCGGCAGTGAAGAAGGCCAATTCTATGCTTGGGATCATTAGAAAAGGTATTGAGAACAAAACAGCTAATATTATAATAGTTAGTTGGCAACCTTCAGTCTCGAAAGACTATGGTATCGCGCTCTGAAAGGTGGTTCTGGAACAGCGTCTAGTGTGGCTGAAAAGGCCGATTCGGGAGTGACAATCCCTTCCACACTGGGAGCAAGTGCAGTCTGTCCCTGGCCTGTCTCCCTGACTATGGGCCTTCCTTCTTGGCCTCTTAGCCTCAGACTGTTGGCCAAGTGTCTCTTCAAACTGGGAAAGGCCATGTTGCACAGCCTGCCTCCAAGCGGGCCGCTCAGAGGCCAGGGTTTCCCACTTGTTGAGGTCCACTCCTAAGGCCTTCAGATCCCTCTTGCAGATGTCCTTGTATCGTAGCTGTGGTCTACCTGTAGGGCGCTTTCCTTGCACGAGTTCTCCATAGAGGAGATCCTTTGGGATCTGGCCATCATCCATTCTCACGACATGACCGAGCCAACGCAGGCGTCTCTGTTTCAGTAGTGAATACATGCTAGGGATTCCAGCACATTCCAGGACCGTGTTGTTTGAAACTTTGTCCTGCCAGGTGATGCCGAGAATATGTCGGAGGCAGCGCATGTGGAAAGCATTCAGTTTCCTCTCCTGTTGTGAGTGAAGAGTCCGTGACTCGCTGCAGTACAGAAGTGTACTCAGGACGCAAGCTCTGTAGACCTGGATCTTGGTATGTTCTGTCAGCTTCTTGTTGGACCAGACTCTCTTTGTGAGTCTGGAAAATGTGGTAGCTGCTTTACCGATGCGTTTGTTTAGCTTGGTATCGAGAGAAAGAGTGTCGGAGATCGTTGAGCCAAGGTACACAAAGTCATGGACAACCTCCATTTCATGTGCAGAGATTGTAATGCAGGGAGGTAAGTCCACATCCTGAACCATGACCTGTGTTTTCTTCAGGCTGATTGTCAGTCCAAAATCTTGGCAGGCCTTGCTAAAACGATCCATGAGCTGCTGGAGATCTTTGGCAGAGTGGGTAGTGATAGCTGCATCGTCGGCAAAGAGGAAGTCACGCAGACATTTCAGCTGGACTTTGGACTTTGCTCTCAGTCTGGAGAGGTTGAAGAGCTTTCCATCTGATCTGGTCCGGAGATAGATGCCTTCTGTTGTAGTTCCAAAGGCCTGCTTCAGCAGGACAGCGAAGAAGATCCCAAACAAGGTTGGTGCAAGAACACAGCCCTGCTTCACTCTGCTTCGGATGTCAAAGGGGTGTGATGTGGAGCCATCAAAGACAACAGTGCCCTTCATGTCCTTGTGGAAGGATCTGATGATGCTGAGGAGCCTGGGTGGACATCCGATCTTGGGGAGAATCTTGAAGAGGCCATCCCTGCTGACCAGGTCGAAAGCCTTCGTGAGATCTATGAAGGCTATAAAGAGTGGCTGTCGTTGTTCCCTGCATTTCTCCTGCAGTTGTCTAAGGGAGAATACCATATCAGTGGTGGACCTGTTGGCTCGGAATCCACACTGTGATTCTGGATAAACGCTCTCTGCAAGTACCTGGAGCCTCTTTAGTGCAACTCGGGCAAACAACTTTCCTACAACGCTAAGGAGAGAGATGCCACGGTAGTTGTTGCTGTCACCCCTGTCGCCTTTGTTCTTGTACAGCGTGATGATGTTTGCATCCCTCATGTCTTGAGGTACTCCACCTTCTCTCCAGCAGAGACAAAGGATTTCATGCAGCTCAGTGATGATGATCTCTTTGCAGCACTTTAGGACTTCAGCAGGGATGCTGTCTTTTCCAGGTGCCTTGCCAAAGGCAAGGGAGTCCAGGGCCACGTGAAGTTCTTCTAGGGCTGGTTCACTGTCAAGCTCCTCCAGCACAGGCAGGCACTCAATGTTGTTCAGCACTTCTTCGGTGACTACATTTTCTCTGGAATATAGCTCAGAGTAGTGCTGCACCCAGCGTTCCATCTGCTGCGCCCAATCCTGGATGACCTCGCCTGTGGCAGACTTCAGAGGGGCAATTTTCTTCTGTGTTGGACCTAGGGCCTGCTTGATACCATCATACATCCCCTTGATGTTGCCCGTGTCAGCTGCTATCTGTATCTCGGAACAGAGCTGGAGCCAGTAGTCGTTAGCACATCTCCTGGCAGTCTGCTGGACTTTGCTGCAAGCACCTCGGAGGACCTGCAGGTTGCGCTCACTGGGACAGGCCTTGTATGCTGCTTGAGCTCTCCTCTTTTCCTCAATGACTGGTGTCAACTCCTCAGAGTGGGCTTCAAACCAGTCTGCTGTCTTGTTGGTCTTCTTGCCAAATATGGACAAGGCGGTGTTGTAAACGGTATTCTTGAAATGTTCCCATCTGTTGGATGCGTTTGCATCGACCGGGCCTGGAAGAGATTCCTCAAGCGCTCGTGCAAATTCCTCCACTTTTCTCTGATCCCGGGTCTTGCTCGTATCAATGCGAGGTCTTCCTTCCCTTTTCGTGTGATACAGTCTTCCTTCCCTTTTCGTGTGATTTGTACAATATTATAATGCCATTGTACAAATCAATGGTAAGGCCGCACCTGGAGTAATGTGTCCAGTTCTGGTCACCACATCTCAAAAAAGACATAGTGGAAATGGAAAACTGCAAAAGAGAGCGACTAAGATGCTTACGGGGCTGGGGCACCTTCCTTATGAGGAAAGGCTACGGCGTTTGGGCCTCTTCAGCCTAGAAAAGAGGCGCCTGAGGGGGACATGATTGAGACATACAAAATTATGCAGGGGATGGACAGAGTGGATAGAGAGATGCTCTTTACACTTTCACATAACACCAGAACCAGGGGACATCCACTAAAATTGAGTGTTGGGAGAGTTAGGACAGACAAAAGAAAATATTTCTTTACTCAGCGTGTGGTCGGTCTGTGGAACTCCTTGCCACAGGATGTGGTGATGGCGTCTAGCCTGGACACCTTTAAAAAGGGATTGGATGAGTTTCTGGAGAAAAAATCCATTACGGGTTACAAGCCATGATTACATGGCTTACATTACGGGTTACAGGAGGTATGTACAACCTCCTGATTTTAGAAATGGGCTATGACAGAATGCCAGATGCAAGGTTGGGCACTAGGATGCAAGTCTCTTGTTATCTGGTGTGCTCCCTGGGGCATTTGGTGGGCCGCTGTGAGATACAGGAAGCTGGACTAGATGGACCTATGGCCTGATCCAGTAGGGCTTATGTTCTTATGTAAGGGGTATAGGATGTTGGTGGAGCTACTGCTGCTGCTAACTGCTCCCTTCCCATGCTCTGCACACCCCCTCTTCTACCCCAGCTCCAGTCAATCCACCCATCTCCTCCAACCACTGCCCACCCTGCACCAACTTGTTGGTGCCAGCGGCATCTTCAAAGTTGGATTTTGCATGGCCACTGCCACTTGCTGTTTCCAGTGGCGGGCCTGTTATGCGCAATGCTGGAGGCAAAGGCTACTGCTGCTGGAACATGAATTCAGATGGCACAGCACTTATTAGGATTGGGCAGCCTTTTTTATTCCAATAATGATAGGGGGAATACCTCCATTTGAACTCAGAATTTGACTTAGAAACAAATAGCTTCTCCTCCCTCCCTTTGCCCTCCTTGTCACTCATGAAAGAAGAAGCAGGTGGCTAGAGCAAGGAGGGAGCCACTGGTGACGTCACTATCAGCACCATCTCTTCTTCTGAAGCAGAGGAGACAGGTTGTATGTGCATTCTCCCCCACGCCCCCATGAGTAGCTGACAGCAGTACTGGGGGAGAAGAGTACTGGGACAATTTCAAATGCTATTTCTCCTTGGGTTAGACCTGCTGGTATGCCTGTTTTTAAATACAGCCATATAGGGTAAGAGCTATGTCTAGAGTTTCATGGGTTTGTCCCAGCATCCATGAGGAAATACAGGGCCCAATCCTATCTGACTTTCCAGCGCCAGTACAGTTTGGAGAGTGTGTGCTGCATCCTGCTGTGGGTAGGAAGTTACGGAGGTCTCCTCGAGATAAGAGAATGTTTGTTCCATTACTTTGGGGCTGGCTTGTGGCTGTATCGGTGCTGGAAGTTGGATAGAATTGGACTCACAATCATCCATTTATGAACCTAAAGACTGAATTTTCACCTTGGATCTGAAAGCTTCAGAGAATTGAAAGAGTTGTGACGGTTGATTTCTATTATTCGCCTTCCACAGACCCACATAAAATGTTTTGGTATTCATGTTTACAGGACCCAAAATGGAGTGGCTGACTCTGAATCCTTATGGTATGAACCAGACAATTTAGGGACACACAGAAACCCGAGAAACAGCATGTCTTGTAGGAACACATTTGGCTTCCCTGGAAAATTATCAGTGGTTTCTCCTGCAAAGGAGGAAACAGGTTGGAAAATCCAACCTGTTTTGGATTTCACCTCAAGTACCAACCTTAGTATAAACACAACTTTCAGGACTTCAGAATTGATGCTGATGGATCCAAGCAGCAAATTTAAATTATGTTGCTGCCCTTGCTGTTTCCACCACCCCAAAGAAACAGTGTAAGTACCAAAGGCATTCAGTCGAGTATCTGGACACAAGATTACTATTTCCCTTGATGTAATAAGCCACCCCAAAACCCTGATCTCATGAAAGGAAGTGAAATTACCACTCTAGTGGGAATATCCTTCCTCCTGTTTGTTCTTTGGCCATTGCAGTTGCTATGCTGTCAGCCCAAATAATCTCCATGGGCTGTTCAGCAATTCAGAGAAAATATATATATATATATATATATATATATATATATATATATATATATATATATATATATATCTAAGAGACAGATGAAAGGTAAGTTGTGAAAAAAAAAAAACCCAACCACTGACCGAAACAAGCCTGTGACTTCAGCTACTTCAAGTTAAGCTGGGGGGGGGGGTGTATTGTGTGTTTTCCTGGAAATCGCGCTAATGATTAAGAAGTAGCACTAACAAGTTTCTCTAAAGCCCTCTGTGATCTCTCCCCTGTTCTTTGTCAGCCCGGAGATGAACGGTGCCTTGGTCTTTCATTCTTTCTTTCTCCCCACTCTCCTAGGATTTAACAGGCGTGGTAACCTTTCTGCTCTTCATTGTGCAGACAGTAAATAACATTTCACTCAGTTAAGCCATGTTCTGAGTGAAAATGCAGTCGTCAGCGAAGGCAACTTAAAATACTGACACTCCAAAAGCCAAAATTAATCTGACCACTACACAGCCTGTAGATAAAAAAACATGCCCCACTGGGCATGCTGTGTGCATGTGCTTTTTTTACTCCTCTCTTCTATTGTTAAGACCTCTGATATTCTCACCTAGCATTTATTCTGAAGGAGGCACAAGCCTAGTCAGGGATGCTGCTCCCTAGCTGCCAGACATGAATAACATCTTGTCACAAGACGAGTTCAGAGGGCAGAATTCAGCATCAGAAGCTTTCTGGGAGTCGGTTAATTAACAGCCTGTCTCTCCCCAAGCCTTCAGATGAGGATCAATTTTTCCTGTTAGAACAGAAGGGGCATAGCTATGCTGGAAGCAGAAGGAAATGGGAAAGGAAATGACATGGTCAAAGATACAGTGAGGAAAGTGTAGTAAAAGAGCCAGTGTGAGAAAGGGCACCCACAGAACTCAGTCTTAGCTGAGGTTTATGAATTGTAACTAAAGGTCATTGGCCTGACTGGCTGCAACCTTTTGACCACCTCCACCCCCATTACCCTGTCATTATCTAATATTAAAGCAGTGGCGATCCTGGCCTCGGTATCGCCTGTGGCCATGACCGCAAGCTGCTGCTCCCCAACCAGCTGAGCTGCCACGCCAGGCTGCCACCCCCTGTCTCCCTTTTGGAGGCCCTGGGAAGCAGCGCACAGCCTCCCCAACTCTTCAAAGGTCTTGGACTGAAAACCACTTCCGGTTTCACGGAGGAAATTGGAAGTCACATTTTTAAACCCATAGAAGGCCTTCTGAGGGCTGAGGAGACTCCCTTGACTCTCAGAATGCCTTCTAAGGACATAAAAAGTCACTACCAGTTTCTCCGTGAAACTGGATTTTTTGACCTTTCAAGGGGTCTACAAGGCCTTTGGAGAGCTGGGGAGCACTGCCTCCCCAGCCCTCAGAATGCCTCTGGGCAAAAGGCTGTCCATGCCCTCATAGTATATGCCGGCTAACTGAATGCCATGGAGGGGCTGCAGGGGATGGATGGCAGCGCGGTGCTACCCCTCCAAGCCTGGTGCCAGGGGCATTTGTTCCCCTTGTCCCCTCCAGGTACACTACAGTATTGAAGACAAATACTGAAGAAATATACTTTGCAGGTTTCAGTGCTACCTTACTTTCCAGATGCTCCCGGCAGCTTAAGAGTCATAAAACATGACAACAATAAAGTCATAAAACAGCAGTCATCAAATACAATCCAATTAAAACCCAAAAAAACTGTAACCTAAAAGCATCACAAAATTTTCAGCAGCATCAGTAAAGCCCATAAAACTGCTCCAGCAGCCTCACCTCAGCCCATGCAGCCTGTCAAAGGAAAAGGACTTGCATGATACCAAGAAATCAGAAGTGCAGTGCATTTCAATGCTTCCTCTGGCAACTGCTGAGAAAGCTCTGCTTCACCATGAGGAATCTCAGCAGGACCTGATCAGATTTTAAAGGGATAGGTAAATCATATAGGGCAGCGGTTCTCAAACATTTTAGCACAAATCTGTTTATGACAATCTGATGGAACCCCCCGGACAATCTGATGGGACCCACCGTAAGAGAAGTTATTAACCTGGAAGTGATGTCATGGCTGGAAGTGACATCATCAATTTAGTTTTCAAACTTAAGCTGCAATCAGCCAAAGGTTCCATTACACAGTGCACTCATGCTGTTATTTTGCATATCTTGGAATTCAAACATTCCAGCTCGGAAATTGAAGCAGAACACAGTCTTGGATTCTTCTCCAACCACACAGCTCTCCCCCCTTTTCCAGTGTCCCATCTTCCCACCTGTTCAGGGCAAAGCACCATGTTTCTCTCCCCCTGGTAACTTGCCCTATCCTGCTGTGTATTTTCAGCACTGTATTTTCAGTGGCAGCTAAACTAGTTCTTCACAACCCACCTGAAATTGGTTCTCAACCCACCGTTTGAGAAATGCTAATATAAGGAAATGCTCTTTCTGTGTTCTGCAGGTTCCAATACTGTGAAAAGAAGAAAAACCCTGGCGAAGAAAGACCAAAAACATGCTGCCTCTAAACCTGGATATCAAGACTACTAACTATAGATAGACATGCCCTCCATCAATTTGTCTAATCCCATTTTATAGTAATCTAGTCTAATGACCACCATCACGTCTTGTGACTATGATTCCTACACAACAATGATGTACTGAGTGGAGAAGAGCTTCCTTTTGTTTCCCTGGAAAGTGCTGAAGGTCAAAACCAACACCTTAGGTTTGGCCTGGCAACCAGCACAGTTCCCTCAATACACTGGCTCTCTGAGTCTTACACGTCTGAATTATGAATGGCCGTGTGGGCACTTTTGTGCAAGCACAGTATGTCCTTTGGTGGTGCGTTCATGCAGATGCAATGATGCTGGGCTGGCAAGAGGCAGATGTTTTGAGCAATGTGCATTCCAACCTACCTGCAGAGCTTTAACCTAACTGGTATGTAGGTGGGGGTTTGGTGTATAGGACGCAAATGTACTCTTGCCTCCCTGTCCAGGAGGCAGGCAGATGCATACTGCACTATTTGTGGCTTACAATCTATCTTCAAGGACAACCTCACAGAGAGCACATCACAACAGTCAATCCTAGAGGTTATATGGGCATGCTGTTAAGATATCAGTTGCGGTAAATTGGAAGCGTAATGTTACACCAAGTGTAATTTATTGGGGGGAAAAATGGCCTATCTATCATGCATATGAGTTAAATAAATAAATAAATAAGGCTGAAGTCCTGTGCGCGCTTGCTTGGACAGAAGTGAGGTTTACTTCTGAGGAAACAAGCTTAGGGTCTGGCTGCTAATAACTAACTTGGTGAGTACAGGAGAAATTGTGAGGGTGAGAGAAGTCAGACACATCAAAGGCAAATGTGTAGAGCACTGGGAATTACTTATCTAATACTGGAATATTAACTTTAATGATCAAACAATTTACACTGTTTTTTTTTCTTTATCTGATCTTCAATTATTGACTCCTTTGAGATAGGGCCTCTTTGTTAATGTTGCTAATGTTTGTTAACATTTTATCATCTCTTGGCTAAATGGAATCCCCTTTTGTTAAGAAGCACTCCTGACATAAAATCAATTAAAAATATGATTTAAAATTAAACCCACTGCAGCTTTGCCAGAAAAAAAAAAAAAAAAAAATTAATGGTAGGCCTAGTAGGAGGGAGTCTGGGAGAGGCACCTAATAGGACTTGAGAACTGTACACAACAGACCTGAGCATGACATTTAATAGAAAGAAAAGAGCACTTTGCTCACTCACATGCCCTAGTCCAGCTATTCTCAAACTCTCCAGGAGTTCGAGAACTGCTGGTAAGTTTTGGAGGGGTGGGGACTGGGAGGGGGAATGTGCTCCAACAACACCGCAGCGATTGTGGCACCACAGGGACCCTGGGGCTTGTCTCCCTACCTGGGGGTCTGTGGGCCTCGGAGAGGGTCCAGGAGGCCTGCAGCCCCCTCTGTGGGTCTCCCCAAAGCTTGTTATTGTGCCAGTCTGCAGGTTGGAACACACTTCTGGTTTTGGCGTAAAAACTGGAAGTGCATTCCAACCTGCAGATCGAAGTGATGGCAAGCTTTGGGGAGACTCGCAAAGGGGGTGAGTATAAGGCAGAATTCTCAATTTGGCAGTCTGACCTGTGTGCTACTAATGTAACACATATATAAAGATGGGAGGGGAGGGCTGCATACTATACCTGCATATAGATGGGCAAGATCAATGTCACATTCCTACTAAAAAAGTATTTACTGGTCCACAGCAGTGGTTTCAGAGCCATCCAATTCCACTCAGCCTAAATCCAACTCAGTAATAAGACAAGCCTTGAAGACAGGGCTGTGACTGACACAGTGCTGTACAACACATCCCTGCTGAAGCAATTAGGGTTAACACAATTCTGGCTAGCGAGGAGGTGCTGGTCATGATTGTAAATTAATATTTTCCAGTGGCTACCCATGTACTCAAGTGTCAGTATTGATCAAACTTACCTCTGCCCAATTAATGCTGATGGATTCAACAACGCCATACGCCTGCTCATCTGTTAGCCAATTAAGATAAGCCCTGGACTTGTCCTAATAGCTGTATTTATTGTCATCAGGAATATTGATATATCTCAGAGCTAAGCTACAGCCAATACAAACACGGACCATGATACAGCTCCACGATTCATCTCAGGCATGATAAACCACAGTGGGGCACACAGCTTTCTTGTTTTCTTTTTCCTCTTCTGGCAATCGTGCTCAGCCGGCAAATCTTTTCTTGAAGACAACAGCTTCTTGGATGCACTGGAACAGTTAAAAGAGCAGAATTAATGTCCCTTAGTTGTCAGTGGCGCAGATCCCTCGATAACGCAAGTGGGATGAACAGGTGACAGAACTGGGAACAGAATTCAACACCTGAATTGATTTGCAAGGTGAACTACCTCAGGGTCAATAAAACGCAATACAACAAAAGGCAGAGGCCACCAAGAAGCAGCAGTTCCCAACTGAGATGCTTCATGTAGCAATTGTCACACTGAAGAGCATTCTTAGCCCCGATGTGGACCAAAATGCATGCAGCATCTGCTACCAGGGTTACAAAGCATATAATGGCTGGTGAGGAGGGGTTGCCTATGTTTTGGACTGGTGCTTTCATTCACTGAAGGCATGAAGGTTCCTGATAACCACCTCTATCAGAAACACGTTTAACCTCCTTGTCCACCACTAATATGGGTCTAAAAAAAAAAAAGGAAAGCTAAGTACCAGCAGTAGTTGTAGTAGCAGCAGCTTACAGAGATCATGAGATAAATTGGTGCTATTTATCTATTTATTTGTACCATTTATAAGGCAGAGGTTTTCAGACTGGGGCGTTGCGACACCCCAGCCTGAGGGCCCTGGCCTCTTTGCCCTTAAGGGGTGGGGGCAGCCAGGAGGCAGCAGCGCGATCCCCAGGATCGCGCCACTCAAGGGGCTGCTGGGGCTTGGCTGCACTTACCACAGCCTCCTGCAGCCTTCCAGGGGTGCGGGGAGCCCTGTGCGAGAGTCTGCAGGGCTCCCCGGGGCTTCCAAAGTGAAATTGGGATGATTGCACCCCGCCTCCACTAAACCAGAAACGGAGCACGATCGCTCTACTTTCACTTCTGACTGGGCTGCAGGGACTGAGGTGCACTCACCAGTCTTTGCAGCGGAGTCCTGGGGGTACGGGGAGCCCTACACGAGCCTCTCCGGTTTTGTGGAGGCAGAGCATGATCACTCACCTTTACTGCTGCTGACCTGAAGAGCCCTGCAGAGGCTCGCACAGGTCTCCCTGCACCCCCCCAGGATGCTTCTGCAGGGACCAGTGAGTGCACCCCAGTCCCTGCAGCCCCTCTGAGTGGCGCGATCCTGGGGATTGCGTAGTTGCCTTCCCCCTGCCCCCGCTGCCTCCCCTCCACCCCCATAAGGTCTTACTACGGGTTTCAAACTCTGGGAGAGTTTGATAACTGCAGCCTTAAGGTATCATTTAAAGGCTCAAAAGCCAAAACCACAAGAACAAACCAACTAAAAAGCAAAACAAAACAATAATGTTTAGGGTTAAATCATGATATTGCATAGAACACCTCAATGGAGAAATGGGTTCTGTGTGTCATTTAAATCAGTGCTTTATGGTTTTTAAAACAATTTAAAATGAGACCCCATCCCACCTCCCACCCTTCCCATGGAAATAATAAGGCATGGTGGATTCTTCTTCTTTCTAAGACTGAAAATATAAATGCTGCCATTTGTAAGGAGGTCACCAACAGATTCAAGTAGGAAATTCAAGCAAAGCCTGTTTTTTCTCCCCCTTTGGCTTTGACCCAGAAGCAAATGGTAACAGGTTGCCAATTTAAGATTTTGTAAAACATGGGTGAAGTTTTAAAAATGCAAAGTTGGCAACATCCCTTTATTAAATTGCCTTTCCCCTACCATAATATCTGTGTTTTAACAGGCACTGATATTTTGCCATTGTCTCTTTAATTTGATTTAACTTTTAAGGAGTGTAAAGCCATTTGTTGGCCTCCAGCCTGCAGAGTGGGCATGAGTTATAGTATCATATTTCACATCCTGTTGTGTCTTATTACTTAACTAATAACCATATTTACCCACCGTTCTCCCAAGCATCTTAGACAAGCTTAAAGAAATCTTGATTAAAGAATGACAGCCAAAGTATTGGATATTAAATATAAATAAGAATAATATGAAGAGAGCTTAAGAGTTTACTGTTGGGCCCTGGTAGTTTGCAGTAAATCAGAGTGATGTGCAACTTCCTTCTCGAGTGAACTTTCCCAATTGCCTGAGCGATCGAATGGCACTGCCTGCCTTCTTTCACAGCCAAAGGACTTTTGGGCAGAGGCTGTGTCATGTCTGCAGATTCTGTACAGGCATGGAATGGAGTAGGCAACTGGCTGATCAGGATCCACAGCTGGGTCTCCTACTCATCTTTTATGGGGCACCAGTGCAACTCAGTATAGACATTATATGTACAGTTAGTGAATGTGCATAAAGTGGAAAATGCAACCATGTCCACAGGCCCTGCCTTTACACATGTTCAGCATAACTCCAGAAAGAGCCAAGCTGCATGTACATGGACAGAAGTGAAGCTGAACACGGGAGGGAACTGTAGGCCTCTGAGGGCCCAGTGCTATCCAACTTTCCAGCACTGGTGCAGCTGCAATGCAGCCCTGAGGGAATAAATGTTCCCTTATCTTGAGAAGACCTCCATGATTGCCTCCCCACTGCAGGATGCAGCAAACATCCCCTTAGCATGGCTGCATCAGTGCTGGAAAGTTGGATAGGATTGGGCCCTGAGACACTTTCTCCAAAGATACCAAAAAGTATCTCCCAATCAGGGTCAGCTCACCCATGAGGCCAACTGAAGAGGTGGCCTCAGGCAACAGGTTGGCGGAGGGCACCATCCCTGTGCACTTACTTGCTTCCACTCCTCATTCTCCTTCTACTCCCTGGATTGGAAAAAGGAAGAGGGGAACTGGGGGAGGAGGAAATGTGGAGGGAGAAAGTGCTGAGCTAGAACACTAGACCTAGAACTGCAGGCAGGCTGGAGGTTTGCAGGGCGATGAGAACAGCTACAGATCCAAATCTGTGCTTAATATAGTTGTGGCATCTTAGTGTACCCAATGCTTTGTCTCTCATTTGATGTGGGAGGAAAGTACTCTTGCAACAGAAAAATCAAGCAAAGTATGACTCCAGTCTTCTGGAAAAATCTTCAGTAGTCTTTGGGAGATATAGACTGATGCAACTAAGGAACAGGTAAAGAGTTTTTTAGGTGATATCTATGCTGAATGACTATTGGCTTGTTACCTTGACCACTATTGCGAAAGAACAAGGGCTTCTCATGTGTTGCTTAATTTGGTAAACAGAAGTCCACAGGTTATGTCAGAGGTCAATTACAATGGGTGGTGAGACAAGTGGCCTTAATAAGGAAAGATGTACAAAAGTCTTCTGAGAAAGTTTGGAGGAAAGTCCTCTTACTCGTTAATCAGCTCTGAATTTCGCCCAATATCCAGTGGAGTTTCATCTAGTTCCTCCAGATATTATTTCATTAAAATGATTCTTGCTTGATTATCTTGAAAAAAGTGCACGGGCTCATGGGAAACTCCCACGCACCCTTCCCAAATGAGAGTAAAAAGAATTCCTGCTGTTCTGCTACAAAACAAGTCATACCCAGGAGACTAAACAATGCAAAGGAGGGACCCCCCCCCCAGATATGCCCCCCTACCAGGAAACAAAAATCAAACACCATTTGTGTTAGTTCTACAGCTTATAACAATAAACTTTCTGCCTTGTCACTCCCATTTATGGTATTCCAGACATTCAAGAACAAATGAAAAAGACAACTCTGCAATTAATAAGGCTAGGAATAATTGCACATTTTCATCACAGCCTCCAAACACTGTACATTGTTCTGAGAGAATAAGTGCTAATAGAAAGTAGATAAAACAGAAGTAAATAGTCTAGAAAAGCACAAAGGAAGTTGCAGTGAGTGCTCAATGGTTGCATATTCACTGAGGGGTCCAGTTCTGATCATTTCATTTCTCCAGGATCCATCACAGCAGTTGATACTCACAGCAGTTGTGGCCACCTGGCTAAGAGAAAACTACCAAACCCACTTGGTCAGTCTGAAGTAGGCAAAAAACTCCCATGCCCAGATCAACTGGGCAGTGGATCAAAAATTCTTACTTGGCCTCCTGTGGATGTCCAGTTAGTCTCAGACTGACCTTCTTGTTGGGTGGCTGGGGCCATTTGAAGAGAATTGCAGACTGAGAGAAAAGACACCCAAGCTGCAACAGAGGCTGTACAGACTCTTCCCCCATTGCCTAAGCAACAATCAATAGGTTGTTACCAATCTGCTAGCCTTAGGCTATGGGAAGCTGAGTTAAAATGCCAATCCAATATGATGCATTGTGGTTGGCCCCGCTCCTTAAATAATTTGAAAGAGGCACATTTTTCATCCAGATCCTGCTAAATTTCCAGAACATGAACTGGAATCGGCTTTGGTTGGAAACCTGATTATGCTGGCAAACTTTCCAGTACCTGCAGGGGCTTCACTGATGTTGTAGGCCACTCATGAACACTTTCTTGGCTGGTCTGGTGATGTAACCATGCCAGTGTTGGTGCAGAGGTACTCTGTACATGTATGGCTTGGTAGCCTTATACTGAGTCACACTACTGAATCCATCTTGGTGAGTATTATCTACACTGACTGGAGTGTGTCTTTGTTGTTCTAGATAGGAGCCTTCACCAACCTTATCTGGAGATGCCTGGAGATACCTGGATATTTCACTTGAGATCTTCTGTATGCAAAGCAGCTATTCTTCCACTAAGATCATTGTTACTGAAGTATTCTAGAGGGTGACAGGCAGATTTCTGTGAGCTCTAGTCTAGCTTGGTATAGTTCTGCCTTATAAGAAATTTTGTTACATTATCAGCCTACCTGTAGCTGTCTGTAATTGGAATAGTAGCTTCATGAAACATACTTCCCTTTTATTGTTTAGATCAGGTTTTTTTTTAAAGAAAACGATGTGAGGCTGACTTCAGAAGGCTAGACAGCAGGCCTGTGGTCTGGGACGTCTACCACTGCAGCCTGTGTAATTTGATATTACATAAATTTCAATTGCAATTCAAATTATACAAATTGACTCTTTGCTGCAGTTGTGGACATCATTAAATACAATCCATTCCAAGGACAAACTCCTCTCTAGAGCCTCTGAGCAGAGCAAATAGAAGCAGGCAGATTTCAAATAGCCAAAAATGTTGTAGTGGGGAAAGAGGATAGACCTGCTGAGCTTGTTCAGTAATGAAAGGAAACCATTTTGCCAGGCCAGATCTCCTTCCAAAGCATTATTAATAAGCCTCAGACCCCCATCTGCACTTTTAGAAGCACTGTATCAGGGGACCCACTTAAAACATTGCTCCATCTGGTCCCGTCTATGGGACATCGGCCATCTTCCTGAAGCATGCCGAAACCTTGGACGTGTCCAGGGCTATTGCATGGTTTAGGGATATAGCTAATGCCGGGAGGTCTTCTCTATGCTGCCAGCCAAAACTGCACTGTAACTTGCTCTTCTGTTACAGCTGGACTGCAGCACTTACAGAACTGCAGTGCACCTTTGTTCCAAAGGAAGAAACAAAGGTAATTTCTCCAACATAAAAAGAGAACATCAAGTCATCCTATAACAGCTGGTGTAGAAATGTGCGTTCTCCAAGTCCTGCCTCTTTCGTCCAAATGCCAGAGAATCCCAGGCAGCCAATGCTACTTGGGCCCAGCCCAAGAGTTTAACAGAACCTTCCGCCTGTCACCCCTGCCTTCTTATACCACCCTGAAGGCTCGCTACAATCTCATCTTGCCTGACTCCCGGCTTGTTGGGAAAACAAACAGGATCGCAGGATGCTCTTGCCAGGTGTTAAGAAAGCCGCAATTGTTCTTGCTTACAATGATGTAAATGACACACAGGGGTAGAGAATGCCAGAGTGTTTGTCAGAGGTTGCCCTTTCTTTGAGGAAGGAACTGTCCCTTTATGGAAACAGGCCAAGTACCCATGCTAGGGAGGAAGATAATTACCCAACTGAGAAGGATGATTGGATAAAAAAAAAGAAACCAACTCTAAATGCTGAACTAGCAAGGAACTTAGAGAACAGAGATACCGTCAGCAAGAGGGAGCTTGGAAGATGGCTCTTCAAGTATGCTAATTAACCCAAAGGGCTTCTGGGAAGAGAAAGATGCTGACTGGCTTATATGTTTATTAAACTGTTTGAGTTATTGAATAAAAAGGTTCAGAGAGGGAGTCAGAATGGGAAAATATGCCTTTGGCTAAATGGCTTGAACTCACTCTTCTCTGATAAAGTAATGCATCTCTCATGTCTCGTCATGAGATCTAAAATCAGAAGCTTCTTGACAGTGCTCTCATTGGGCCAAGACTGTATGCAAAGAAGTGTTCTTGGTGGTGGTTCTTTAGTCAAAAGATTCCCTTGTCCTGGAGGCTACCCAAAGTCTAGACGGGTGACTTTTCAGAAGGTTTTGACTGGCCTGGCCTTTGGCGGCAATTATTAGATTGAGTGGAAAGGTCAAGGAATGAAAAAAAAGGATATCCTGATGAGCTCGTACTGCCAGGGGTTTTTATCTGCTCTAATCATTCGGAATCAGACAGGCTAAAGATCATCATTCAATATTCAATAGGCTAAAGATCATCATACACATAATACTTGATTACATTGATGCATGCATGGCTTTCTATACTCAACGGGGCAACTAATTAGCATCTCACATCATAAATACCTACAGTCAATTTTATGGAATTTCGCATCAATGTATATTCCCAATCCTATTTTGCCTTGGTCATGAACTCATTAAGTAGTCTTAGGCAAGCAATCACAGTTTTTCACACTTCCAGTGTAGATTTGCCTTAAGCTGCTTAGGTAACCAAAAGGGTAAGACTTACTAAGGAGGGACAGCAAGTTCTCCTGGGAGCTCAGTCAAAGTACTTTATAGCGTAGAAAATTAATTTATACCAAGAATTCAACAGAAAAAAAGCCTAAAAAAACTATTTTTAGGTAATGAGAATAGTACAATACACAGAAACAATGTCATGAAGTAGCATAGTCACAGAACAGAATCTAGACAGATAGTTACAAGTGACAGTTTGCACAGCTGTCGGAAGGTGCCCAGAGAGTCAGTTGGGGGCAAGAATTGATATCTGTTGATACCCTTTTCTACATTTGACTAACTGTTCAGAAAAAAAGGTCATATTTGCCTTCCTTTCTTGAATCTATTTCTCAGTCACATTCATCACGAACTTCTTTGGTAACCATACATTTGAGCCTGTATCTCCAGACAACCAGGGATGTGCTTGAGTCACTGAGCCCAAGTTGCGAGTCAGGTCCTGAGTCAGCAACCCCACAATTTGACTGGCGAGTGATAGCACACAGCCATCGTGACTCTACCAGCAAGAAATTTAGAGTTGTTTAAGTTATGAGTCATTACAAAAAATAAGTCTTGTGCAGCCAAAAAAACACAAAACCTCGAAGCTTTCCTCCTCCCCTCAACACCCCCCTCCAAACAAACCTTCTCTGCTGCTGCCATCCTTCTGAATGCCAGCTTCTGGATCAACCAAGAGGTCTGTGCGCCAGTCATATTCAAAGGGTGATCTGAGGCCAGGAGAGACTGCATACAGCTTCCCCAGGCCTTAGATGGCAACTTCTAGGTTTTCAGGAAAACTGGAAGGGATGTTTTAGGGTCTTAGAGGTCTTCTGAGACCCTAGGAAGGTTTCCCCGGGCCTCAGAAGGCCTTTTAATGCCTTAAAACCTCGCTTCTGGTTTTCCAAAAAAAAACCTGGAAATGACTTCCTAAGGCCTCCCAGAGACCACAGATCACCCTCTGGACATGACCAGAGCACAGCTCCGGTAGCATTCAGAGGGGTCAGGGAGTGAGTGAAGGGGGCAGGACCCTGGTAGCCACAGTGGAGCAGCTTTGCCACCCTCTAGAATTGTGCTGTTCTAGGTCCTGTGATCCCTCTGACTCTCCCTCAGCTATGCTACTGTCTCCATCAATATCCACAATCAAGCCTCAGTCTTGAGTCTCAATCGAGACTCAGTCAAGTCTCAGTTCCCCATAAGGATAATCAAATCAGCCTATCTTATAAGGCTATATTACGAATTACTGAAACAGGGTCTATAGAACATTGTGTAAAAGTGCTCTAAATAGTAATATTTGCCATTGCCATTGGTTAGTCGTAGTAAAAATACTGTTAAGGCCCAAATCCTAACCCACTTCCCAGCACTGGCATAGCTGTGCCAATAAGACATGTGCAGCATCATGCAGCTGGGGGGCACTCATGGAGGCCTCCTCAAAATAAGGGAATGTTTGTTTCCTTACCTAGGAGCTGCATTGCCCTTATGTCGGGGCTGGAAAGTGGTTTAGGATTGCACCCTTATTCTCTCATTGTTTTGTATGATACACACAAATCAGATTATCATAGCATGATCTGGCCTCCTTACCTTTTGCAGCAGCCCCCTTAATTAGTGTTTTGGAGGCTAAAAAGGAAGCACAATTTGACTAAAACTTGGGGAGTCAGAGTGGACCATGTGCATTTCATTAAAATCTCCCTGATCATTCACACTGTAATTTAGGCACTGATGCTACCCATGGATTTACTTATATATCCCCTTCAACAGCCTTCTGGAGAATCTAGTTCAGTTGGCTAGCACAAAGCAATAGATTTGTGTCTAGGCCAGGGGTGTCCAAACTTTTTGGCAGGAAGGCCACATCATCTCTCTGACACGGTGTCTGGGGAAAAAAAAAAGAATTAATTTACATTTCAAATTTGAATAAATTTACATAATTTACATAAATGAATATATTAGAGATGGAACTTATATGAATGAATGTCTTGCAATAATTCAAGGCCTATAAAAGGCCTTGCACAAAGCAAGACTGGCCTTTCCATCACTGCCACTGCTGCATCACAGACGTGAAACAGCAAGCAGCAGAGCTTAACTAGTTGCCCTACACTGAGAGCAGTTGCCTTGGGCCAGCACAGGCTCCAGAAAATCTCTGGAGGGCCAGAGGCTCATTGGAGACTGGAGGCTCCCCGCGGGCCAGATTGGGAGGCCCCGAGGGCCGCAAGTGGCCCCTGGGCCAGGATTTGGGCACCCCTGGATTAGGCAGCAGATTTCTTATTTGGAATTTCTGTTGTCACATAATGCAAAGACTTTGGACCCTAAGGTGTAGTTTAGCACTTTTATCAGAGATGGCCGCCCAAAACTCTTATCAGTTAATTCTCAGATCAAACTAGTTAACTCACCAGGATGTTTTACCATATATTTTTCGCTCCATAAGACACACTTTTTCCGCCCCAAAAAGTGGGGGGGGGGAAGTGTGTGCGTCTTATGGAGCGAATACTGCTAAAACAAAAACAAAACAAAAAAACTCTGCCCTGGCCCTGGCCCCACCCCCTGCCCAATCGCTCTGCTCTGCTCCCCCAGGCAGTCAGAGGCTGAGCTGGCTGGGGGGCTCCTGCGTTCCCTTAGCGCCCGCGCGGACTGTGGCAGCGCTGGAGGGAGCCCGAGCCCGCGTGTCTACTCAGAAGTAAGTCTCAGAATCAGTGGGGCTCACTTCAAGGAAAGTGTGGGTGGGGTGGCAGTCTTGCTGCCCAATCCTGTGCATGCCTACTCTGAAGTAAGTCCCATTAGAATCACTGGGGCTCACTCCCAGGAAAGCCTCTCTCTCCCCCCCAAGCCTGGAGCATCACAGCCTCTTGCTCCCCCCCAAGCCTAGAGCATCACAGACTCTTTCCCCCCCCCAAGCCTGGAGCATCACATCCTCTCTCCCCCCCCCCCAGCCTGGAGCATCACAGCTTCTCTCTTCTGCCCCCCAAACCTGGAGCATCACAGCCTCTCTCTCCCCCACCCCAAGCCTGGAGCATCACAACTTCTCTGCAACACAAACACTTTCCCCCCTCTCTTACACACACAGATGCTCTGACCCCCCATATACACTCACACAGCAGGGGAGGGGCACTTTCACTCACCTCATCCAGCATCTGAATGTAAGCACCCCCCCCCCCATCACAAAGGAAAAACTGTCTCCTTGGTCAGAATGCCAGTGTTTGCTTATTGCACAAGCCCCAGGTAAATCACCATAAATCCAGAGATTTGTTGTGTCTTGAGAATTCAAGTTGTTGGTTGGACTTTCCACTTGTTCATTTGTATTGGAATCACGGAAGAACTGGCGAGGAGGTAGATGTGGTGTCAGCAGTGGCCCCTTTAAGGGTAAGGCCTGGGCATCCAGCAGAGTGTGCTGCACAGCTGCAGCCACTGGAAGGCAATAGGGCCCTCAGGGATATAAGGAGTACCTGAGGCAGAAAGGGTTTGTGGGTTGGAGAAGGAGTGCAGGTTGGAGACTGACTGGGTTTATTGAATTTGGAATCTGGCTGTGGATTGTGACTGGACTTGGATACCCTGACGGATTTGACTAACCTACCTGGAACCTGACCTTGGACTGTAATTTGGCTTATTGGCTCTAGACTCTGATTTGGCAACTCTAATTGATGGGACTGATTTACTTGGCATCTGTGGACTAGAACTGGACTCACTTTTGCTTGCTGCACTGGTGAGTTGCACAAGGGGGACTGATCAGCCTTAAGCGGGCACAAGGCCCAGTGGATTGGAATTTGGCAGAACATCATTGTAGCAGAAAGATAATGTGATCCCATATTTGTGTGCACCTGCTTTTGTGAGCTTCATAAATTTTGACTCTAGCGATGATGAGTTCTTGGGGTTTCTAGAGTACTCAAACCTTTAAGTCTCTCCATTTGTTAATGACAGTGATAATGGTTCTTAATGCCACTGTTGACTGCTGTTCACTTTACATGGTTCAAATGTTGTTCTGTTATAGTTTATTAAATATTTTAATACACTATTTGGTTCAGAATATTTTTTTTCCCTGTTTTCCTCCTCTAAAAGCTAGGCGCGTCCTATGGTCAGGTGCGTCTTATGGAGCGAAAAATACGGTAAGTAGCACAGTTCCCTCCCATCATGGGGTGTAAAGTTTTTTTAATTGATTTCTTCGAGATTTGAAACTTATGCCCTTCCCCACACGCCAAAGAGTATTTACATAGGATGTAGATGCGTCTTTACATAGGCTGTAGATGTCTCTCTTTTGCAAGTGCTGTCTCCAAGGCACTTGTATCTCAGAATGCCACAGTGATGCTGCACATGGTGCAGAGTTAAACCAAGAGGACACATTTCTTAGTTTTTATCCCATAAATATTTCTTAGGCAATTGTGACATCTATTTGTTAAAATATGCCAGCATATCTTCCTGATCTCAGCAGCACATGAGGTCATTAATTGGTGACATGTACTCCTGCATCACTGAATGTAAGAGAACAGCCCTGGAAGTATTGTTCCTTCGCTTGTCACACATACACATCCAGAACAATAAATTGGATGAGGTTTGAGTTTCATATGTAAGAGCCAAGCTGCCATCATTGATCCTTTGCTCTTCACGTGAACAATTCCTTTATTTAAAAATCTTGTTCTAGAATATCATTGTTTCCTACATATAGGTCTCTTTAGTGGCAATCCTATACACATTCACCTGATAGTAAGCTCCATCGAACACAGCAGGACTTACTTCCAATTAACATGGATAGATTGTGCTGTACATTCCCCACTTCCATTGCACACAAGAGATGCCAGGCACCACAGCTGGTGACGAAGGGCTGTAGCACAGTGTTAGAACACTTGCTCCGCCTGGAGAATTTCTTACATTCAATTCCTGGCATTTTACGGCAAGACAGAAAAGACCCCTGTCGGAAACCCAGGAGAGCCACTTAGGCTGAAGTCCTATACACTGGGTCACTAAGTTATGGCTGTCCTGCTTACGGACGTCTCTACTTACAGACAGCCATACTGATGTTTTTGCACAAGTGTAAACTGTCTGGTCCTTTGCTTCCATGCAGGCACAATGGTGCTGTTGAAACTTAAATCTGTTCCAACTTCCAGGCAAACATCCAGAACAGAAACAGGACATAGGGGATTTAGTGTACATGCTTACCTGTAACAGCCCAATCCAACCCAGTGGAATCACTAGGGTTTGCATCACCTGGTACAGGAGAACAGTGTACCACCCCTATAATGGACCTCCTCACAGGCAGTGGGGAGAGCAATGCTCCAGGTGGTAGGTGTTGTGATGTACCATTGCTGCACCCCCATTGGTCTTTTGGATATAGCTTTTGATAGAATAAAGCAGTGTTTCTCAAACTGTGGGTCAGGACCCACGAGGTTGGTCGCAAGCCAATTTCAGATGGGTCTCCATTCATTTCAATATTTTATTTTTAATATATTAGGCTTGATGCTACCATGGTATGTGCATTTGGGGAAATGTTACAGATCTGTACTTTTAACAGGCTACTACGTAGATGCTTTTAACAATGATAACCAGTGGGACTTACTCCTGGGTGAGTGTGTATAAAATTGCAGCCTAGGATTGTTAAAAATGTTCCTGCTTGATGATGTCACTTCTGGTCAGGACATCACTTCCAGTGTGGTCTGACAGATTCTCTTACTAAAAAGTGGGCCCCGGTTTGGTTGCTGAAGCTCTCCTCGGGGTAAGGACATTTTTGTCCCCTTACCCCAGAATAAGCCCCAGCAGCCACAATAGGTCAACTTGGACCTGCACAAGTGATATTGCTGGCATAATTCCATGTTGATCCGTGAAGGTAGATCAGGCCTGGAAAGGGCCTTTTGGTGTGCACCAGCTCTGCCAATCCCTCACTCCTCCAGGCCTGATCTGCCCACTCTTCCCCATTCCATCCTCAACCTGCCCCTTTCAGTCCCCTCCCTGCCCTCTCCCACCCCTGTGTTGGACTTACCTGCTCTGGCAAGCTTCTGTTTTCCACCAGCACTGGCAGGAAGGCTGTTTGGTGTTCTCACCTATATGCTTTGTGCTGCAACAATGCGCTTTACAACGATTTTGTGGCAGTGTGCACATTTCACTGGGAAAAGTGCCAGTGGGATTGGGTTCTGAGTAGACATTACCTCTGAGTAGACATGCATAGGACTGTTCTGCAAGAGGACTAACAATCCATACCTCTAGCTTTGTGCTGTTTCTTAGTGTGACGTTTAGCAGCTCTGTGAGGTGAGAGCAATTCAAGTTTGAGTGGGCTGGACTCCACTTTGTCAGCCTGAGGCCTGGCTTGCTCCTGTCTCTGCTTTCCCACACAGAGTCAGCAAGCAGGACACAGCCGCAGGGACTTTTGGTTGGAAAGGAAGTGTTGGTGTCAAAGAAAGAAAGTAACAGTGGATAAGGGAGGCAAAGAGAAAGAGGCAGAGATTTATTCTGCATTCCCGTGCCCATCGCCACCTTATCCTGAATCATGCAAGCATGAAAATAACTGTATTGAGTCTCACAGGAAAGGGAAAATTAACTACAGATAAAAATATCTTTGATACATCCAGGGATTCCTGCATATTAATGATGCGTCACTCTTTTATCGTCTACTGAATGGAATGAAGTTACGAAGGAGAAAGGGAGTCCAACATGGAGTGCTAGAGAGTGGGGCAAGGATGGAAAGAAATGGTGACAGAAAACAAGGAGAGAAACCTAAGATAAAGGCTGTAGTTATGAATTTCACTTGTTGGTAAAATCTCACATTTTCCTCCAGCCCTTTGCCCAAGGCTTTTCCTTTTTTCTTTTTTTCAATTGCTTATAGAGAGCACTATCTTAGCACTGGTGAATCTCCTGTCTTAGCTGTCCTGACTGTCTTAGCACTGGTGAATCTCCTGTACGAGCATCCACATCAGGATAAAAGGGTCAGCAGTGTACCTACAGAGAAGGTGGTTGGCTCCTCAACTGTGTGGTCAGGTATCACCCTTATGATGAAGAAGCTGGGGCCCCATGGGGACTAGTGTTCCACCAGCACAAGAACTTTTACGGTGCCACAAAACCCAGGCTGCTGTTGAGCACTTCTGGGTCACTGTTGCAAACAGGCAGAGATGTGGCGCATGCAGCAGCCACTCTAGAGGCCCCCTTTGAAGCTGGTGGGTTGGTGGCAGAGGCATATCTTGAGCAGGGAGGGGGAAGTCAATGGGAGTTTGGGGAAGGATGGGGTGGGGAGGGGAAAGAAGGGGTGGAGCTCAGTGGCACTGGCATGCACCATATCTTATCACCTCTTTCCTAAGCCGCCTCACCCTTTTTTTCTCTTGGACATATATCAGCAAAACGGCAGGCATATGTCCCAGGGACAGTGACATCACTAGGGGGGTGCGGGGGGTGCGGGCTGCACCAGGTGAGGCACACAGGGGGGGGTGACGTGCATTGCAGGTGACATGCTAAAATTGTGGTGGTTAGGAGCAACCCCATCATATTATATACCATTAGATGCAGAATTTCGAGTGGAATGCAATGCAAAAAACAGGAGTGAAATATCTCCTTTCTATCAAAAGTTATGGCCAAAAACCTGGAGAACAAAAAATGCATGGATCCCTATGGAAAGTGAATGTGAGCCATATTGTTTGTTTACTCATGAGTAGGCGAACACGCCTTAGTCCGTCAGAAAGGGCAGGCTGAGAGGAATCCAACGACACCAGAATGGTCCTGTTCCAGTGAATGCAGCCCCCCAAAACACCTGAGAAGGAAGTCCCTCCCTCCAAGCAGATGAATGTATTGAGCACTATGGAAAGCGAAACTAAGCCTCACTGTTGCGTTTACTGGAAAGTAAGCAAACGTGCCTTGGCTGGCGTGGAAAATCAGGTGAAGGAGAGTGCAAGGCTACCAGAAAGGTCCTGATCCTATGCATCTGTATTTCAACAAATGCTCCAGAAGGCAGTCTCTCCCCACCCCCCACCCCCCACTAAAAAAGAATCAAAACAGAGGCTTCAGCTGATAAGGTGAACCTTTCTGAGACTAGCAAAGCCAAGTGGATCCTGACAGTGATCTAGTTGAAACAGAAGTTCTTAAATTGAACTGGGCACTGGGTAGAGTTGAAAACCTTACTGGTTTTGGAGGGGGGGTGTTATTGCAGGCAGGCTACAGAGGAAATTTCCTTGGTGGAACAGGGCTGGCTACTGCTTATTTAATTATTTGTTTTTGTTTAATTTTTATACCTATTTATTTTAATTTGCCTGATGTCACTTCCACCATGACATCACTTCTGGTGGGTCTTAGACAGATTGTCAGTCTAAAAAGTGGGTTCCAGTGCTAAACGTTTGAGAACTGCTGCAATAAGATGTTAGTAGGTTGACACCCTTGGGAGGGGGGTGACACCACTAGTGACCAAAATCACTAAAATCATACATACATATTGGCAACCTTCAGTCTCGAAAGACTATGGTATCAAGCTCTGAAAGGTGGTTCTGGCACAGCATCTAGTGTGGCTGAAAAGGCCAATCCGGGAGTGACAATCCCTTCCACACTGGGAGCAAGTGCAGTCTGTCCCTGGTCTGTCTCCCTGGCTATGGGCCTTCCTTCTTTGCCTCTTTGCCTCAGACTGTTGGCCAAGTGTCTCTTCAAACTGGGAAAGGCCATGCTGCACAGCCTGCCTCCAAGCAGGCCGCTCAGAGGCCAGGGTTTCCCACCTGTTGAGGTCCATTCCTAAGGCCTTCAGATCTCTCTTGCAGATGTCCTTGTATCGCAGCTGTGGTCTACCTGTAGGGCGCTTTCCTTGCACGAGTTCTCCATAGAGGAGATCCTTTGGGATCCGGCCATCATCCATTCTCACGACATGACCGAGCCAACGCAGGCGTCTCTGTTTCAGTACTGCATACATGCTAGGGATTCCAGCATGTTCCAGGACTGTGTTGTTAGGAACTTTGTCCTGCCAGGTGATGCCGAGAATGCGTCGGAGGCAGCGCATGTGGAAAGCGTTCAGTTTCCTCTCCTGTTGTGAGCGGAGAGTCCATGACTCGCTGCAGTACAGAAGTGTACTCAGGAGGCAAGCTCTGTAGACCTGGATCTTGGTATGTTCAGTCAGCTTCTTGCTGGACCAGACTCTCTTTGTGAGTCTGGAAAATGTGGTAGCTGCTTTACCGACGCATTTGTTTAGCTTGGTATCGAGAGAAAGAGTGTCTGAGATCGTTGAGCCAAGGTACACAAAGTCATGGACAACCTCCAGTTCATGCGCAGAGATTGTAATGCTGGGAGGTGAGTCCACATCCTGAACCATGACCTGTGTTTTCTTTAAGCTGATCGCCAGTCCAAAATCTTGGCAGGCCTTGCTAAAACGATCCATGAGCTGCTGGAGATCTTTGGCAGAGTGGGTAGTGACAGCTGCATCGTCGGCAAAGAGGAAGTCACGCAGACATTTCAGCTGGACTTTGGACTTTGCTCTCAGTCTGGAGAGGTTGAAGAGCTTTCCGTCAGATCTGGTCCGGAGATAGATGCCTTCTGTTGCAGTTCCAAAGGCCCGCTTCAGCATGACAGCGAAGAAAATCCCAAACAAGGTTGGTGCAAGAACACAGCCCTGCTTCACGCCACTTCAGATGTCAAAGGGGTCTGATGTGGAGCCATCGAAGACAACAGTGCCCTTCATGTCCTTGTGGAAGGATCTGATGATGCTGAGGAGCCTGGGTGGACATCCGATCTTGGGGAGAATCTTGAAGAGGCCGTCCCTGCTGACCAGGTCGAAAGCCTTCGTGAGATCTATGAAGGCTATAAAGAGTGGCTGTCGTTGTTCCCTGCATTTCTCCTGCAGTTGTCTAAGGGAGAATACCATATCAGTGGTGGACCTGTTGGCTTGGAATCCACACTGTGATTCTGGATAGACGCTCTCTGAAAGTACCTGGAGCCTCTTTAGTGCAACTCGGGCAAACAGCTTTCCTACAACGCTAAGGAGAGAGATGCCATGGTAGTTGTTGCAGTCACCCCTGTCACCTTTGTTCTTGTACAGCGTGATGATGTTTGCATCCCTCATGTCTTGAGGTACCCCACCTTCTCTCCAGCAGAGACAGAGGATTTTATGCAGTTCAGTGATGATGATCTCTTTGCAGCACTTTAGGACTTCAGCAGGGATGCTGTCTTTTCCTGGTGCCTTGCCAAAGGCAAGGGAGTCCAGGGCCACGTGAAGTTCTTCTAGGGTTGGTTCACTGTCAAGCTCCTCCAACACAGGCAGACACTCAATGTTGTTCAGCGCTTCTTCGGTGACTACATTTTCTCTGGAATATAGCTCAGAGTAGTGCTGCACCCAGCGTTTCATCTGCTGTGCCCAATCCTGGATGACCTCGCCTGCGGCAGACTTCAGAGGGGCAATTTTCTTCTGTGTTGGACTTAGGGCCTGCTTGATACCATCATACATCCCCTTGATGTTGCCCGTGTCAGCTGCTATCTGTATCTTGGAACAGAGCTGGAGCCAGTAGTCGTTAGCACATCTCCTGGCAGTCTGCTGGACTTTGCTGCGAGTACCTCGGAGGACCTGCAGGTTGCACTCACTGGGACAGGCCTTGTATGCTGCTTGAGCTCTCTCTTTTCCTCAATGACTGGTGTCAACTCCTCAGAGTGGGCTTCAAACCAGTCTGCCGTCTTGTTGGTCCTCTTGCCAAATATGGACAAGGCGGTGTTTTAAACGGTATTCTTGAAATGTTCCCATCTGTTGGATGCGTTTGCATCGGCCGGGCCTGGAAGAGATTCCTCAAGTGCTTGTGCAAATTCCTCCACTTTTCTCTGATCCTGGATCTTGCTGGTATCAATGCGAGGTCTTCCTTCCTTTTTCATGTGGTACAGTCGCTTTGCTTGCAGTTTCACTCTGCTGCACACCAGGGAGTGGTCAGTGTCGCAGGCAGCACCCTGATAACTGCGTGTGATCTTGATGCTGGGAAGGCTGGAGCGTTTGGAGAGAATCAGGTTGAGCTGGTGCCAGTGCTTTGATCTTGGGTGTCTCCAAGAGACTCTATGTTGGGGCTTCATGTTGAAGAATGTGTTGCTGACACAGAGACCGTGATGACAGCAAAACTCTAGCAGGCGTTGGCCATTTTCGCTCATCTTCCCAGTGCCGAACTGACCTAAGCAAGTGGGCCACGAACTGTTATCAGCACCAACTCTAGCATTGAAATCGCCGAGGATGAACAATAGCTCTTTTACAGGGATCTTCTTGATAGTGGTGGCCAGGTCATCGTAGAATTTTTCTTTGGCTTCTGCTGGAGACGACAGAGTCGTCTAAAATCATAATTTGGAACAATAATACCATCATGTTATATATCAATCAATGCATAATTTCATGCAGAATGTGTTCTATCTTTGTTCTATTTAAAGGGACAGCCAAAAAAACCTGTGGGGGCAGAGTGATGGTATATCACCACACCCACCACCTGGGGTATTGCCCCGCCCACTGCATGGGGGGTGACGCGCTGGCATCCCACACTGGGTGACGCAAATCCTAGTGACGCCACTGCCCAGGAGACCTACAGGCAATCAGGAAGCCTACTGGGCAGTAAGTAAAAAAAAATTGCTTACCTCCTGCTGGATATCTGATCGCCTTTCCCCTTCATTGGAGGCTGAAGTGTGGCTCAGTGGTGCAGAATAGGATTGGGTAGTGGGTCTCTGAAAAAGTGAAGAAGGCAGTTTTTAGGCAGGGCTTCATTTTCAATCATATGCTTGCCTCTTCTGAGAGGAAGGTGTGTGCAGAAGGTCTCAGTAGCCAAAATATGATTATCAGGCAGGTAGGCATGGCCAGGATCTCTTGGTTGCTCCCACCCTTAGAAATAAGGTGACATTCTATATCAGGTTAATGATATTATTAATCATAGAGCTGGTCACGCATTATGCTGTATCCTTGTACAGAATGCCTTTACTCAGATACAACTATCTGTACATGCATGTACATTTCCACATGAATGACTGTGGCTAGCTTGGTTTGTACAGATCAACAATCAATGTACCACGTACACAGATTGTATCTTCAGAGAATGGAATGTGTGACTAACTCTCCCTAGATACTGACCGTGAGCTGGCACCGTGCAATTTTAGATGTGCACACATGAGCATGTAGGTCCTGGCCCCTTCCTCGTCTACTGGGGGAATTGTTTAAATAATGTACAACAGTAGTTAATCCAAATTGCCCCTTTACGCATGTTGCCAAACTTTACTTAAACTAGCCCATGTGGGGCTGGTTTGGTGGTGGAACATAAAATCCAAAATGGCCCAGTTATTATACCAGACACACACACACACACACACACACACACACACACACACACACACACACACACACACACACACACACACACACCTGAGTACAATCAAACATGTCAGCAGCTCTTACATTTAACAAAGACCTGCAGTGTCATGAATTATAGTGTGGAAATCCCAGGGGTGATGCAGCTACTGCCAGTATGCTCAATCTCTCTTTTTGAGTGAACAACCTGGGGTCAAAGACAAGCCACACTTACATGGCTCCTCTCACTTCTTCAATGCTACACTGTCAACTGTGTTGAAGGGGTCATTGCCTAAATCATCACCTGCACACACCTGCTGAACCTCAGAGCTCTGAGTGGTTCCCAAGAGGTTCTATTCCACTGATGTGTTGGTACATTTGGAAGTGCAGGAGCTCATCATGATACTCCTCATAGCCGTGCCCCACTAAGGCTATATGACATAAGTTCAAATCAACAATTATGGCATTAGGGTGTTTCCTTCTCCTGCCACTTATCCCTGCTTGGAGACTTATACTCCTTATAAGGATCTAGCTCATATCTTTTGGAGTGGGTTGCAAAAAGCAAATGTATACAAATTGAAAAATGGAATTAAAAAAATATCCCAGGTAAATACAAAAGATTTATTTAAGAGTGCATATTTACTCAGAAATAATGGCCCAGTCCTCACCAAATGATGTGCTGGGAAAATGTGTGTTCTGTCGGTGTGCACTCTCACAAAAGAGCAGTGAAGTGCTTTTATAAGCCTGCATAGTGGTGAGAAGACCAGAACCTCTCCATGCGCACCAGTGAAGGACACTTGCTCAACCAGATACATCTGGTACAGAGATGGGGGAGGATGGGGATTTGGTGTAATGAGGAGGAGATGGGTGCATCGGGCCCAGGAGGTGGGTGGGGTTGGTGGTGCCAACACACATTATATCCAAACTCATTTTTGGGTCTGATCTGCCTGCATGGATCAATGCTGCCTGTGAGGCCCTTTTTGGCAACCCTTGAAAGCCCTGATGCAGTTAACACCCATCTCCTCCTGCTCCAGTGCCTTTTCTATCTCCTGGCCACTCTTTTTCCTTTGGAGGAGAAACCAGAATGGAACAGCAGGAACATCGAAAAGTCCCACTGCCTTCTCCTCCTCTTCCTGCTGACTAAGCCTGCTGGGTGATTTCAGCGGCTCAGAAGTGATGTCATCATGTCACCACCAGTTACTTCTGTATCTGCACAGTCGGGGGTGATACCAGGGTCATGTAGCCCTCCTGCTGTCAGAAGTTGGACCATCCTGGCCTAGATATTCATTAACATATGCTCCTTGGCTCATTTCTTAGTTTACCTCAGCTGATGCTTCTGATGCTTCTTCTCAACTAAGGTCCTCTGTTTCAAAGGAATCACCTGAGCATTCTTGCTGATGACATCACCACTCCTGCTGTGGGAGAACTTCCAAAGCGATGCTCTCCCTCAACTACCTTCGCATTTGGTTCCTAGATACCCTGGGCTCTAAAGTCCTGAGAGGTTGTTACATGGAAATAAAAATTCCTAGTTGACCCTGAGATGGCTGGCTAATGTCACACTGAAAGAAATGGAGGAGAGTGGGTGCCAACCTGCAAACAAAGCAGAGGGCAATCTGGATTAAAGAGCCTCCACTCCTCTGCAGCTGATTGTCCCAGTGGCCTACAGTTGCATAGAGTCAACGTCATATACCACCTCACCCTCAGGCTGGACGCAACTCGGCCCATCTCCCACACCACATTGGGATCCATGGGGAAGACATGTTAGAGTGGAGTAGCTATTATGCAGCTCCCATAGTACCATTGTCATAGTTTGGGCCACATCTACCCCCAAAGCACCATTCTGGGCCAAGCTACTCATAACATGGCATGCATGATGTGCCCCAGTCTATTTATTGTTCTTTAACAGTAGCACTGCAGGATGCCTGAAATGGAGTGACACTGAGTGGAGGGGTATAGGACTTCAGCACGTTGCCCCCATTGCTGTTCCAATGTCAGTTGCTGATCTCCCACCTGCATGCTTTAAATTTTTAAACAATCTTAAACTGACATTTATTTAAAGGCTGCTTGAAGTCTGGGCCTCACAAAACCAAGAGTGATGGCATTCCTACCTTTATGCAACTCCGGAGTTATTTTCAGTTTCCACCAACTATTAATAACTGTGCTTGATTTGCTGGAGTCAATTTTGCAACGCTGCTGTTGCATCAGTGGTAATAAACTATTTGGCTTCAAATACTGCAGAGTTCACTACTGGCTAGTGTAAGGCTGCTTCTCACATTTATTTTTCATATGGGATAGGAAAGATGACATTTACGATCACGTTTGCATGGGGATTGTGTGTTCCAAAGTCATTTCCACACAGTGGGATCAATAATTTGCCACATTATGGAACGTGGTTGGATTTTTTTTTAAATCATTCTTGGGACATGGCTGAGATGCCACTGAGATGCTATTGCCTCAGCGCATGGGTGGCCCACTATGAAAAAAATACTGAGCACATTAAAAGGGAACTCAAGAGTTTGGTCTCATTTGGATAGTAGCAATTTCCCCCCCCCCCCTTTTCCCCAGCAATGACAGAATCTATTAAACACTTTGTGGAAAAATCAGCAGAAATATATGCTGGGATGGAATCCCAGCATACAGCAGCAAAGTGTTACCATGGTAGCTAACAAATAGCTATGAACAATACGGAGTTGTTCAGATACGAATATGTTGAAATATGTGAAATATGTCTTGAAAAGAATCTGATTCTGAATATGTGGCCTTCCTAAAGGTTAGCCCTTATTGTAGTTTAGAAATGGATGTGTTTTTCCCCCATACAAACAATTCCTAAAGACTGTGATTGCTGCATAATCTTCCTACTATGTTTTTCTTTCCTGAGCAGATGTAAAAATTCATACTGAACAGCATCGCTCGCTCTCTCCTCGGTTCCAGAAACGGCTTGCGATCACTACGCCGGCCATGAGCCTGAGCCGGGAGAAACGAAGAAAGCGGAGTTTATTTGTTGCTATTGTTTTGAATGTGAAGCAGAGCGAAGCCTGGATCTCATTCTCAGGCTGGTCACTTCAGGGTCAGAGGCTGAGCATAGACGGTGCACTCACTTATCTTTTCCTAAGGTGCAGTGAGGAGGAGAGAAGAGTGTCACACAGCAGCAGGCAGAGTTGAGTGCTTTGGGCAAAGTGGAGCCAGAACTCTAAGAGGTGAATTTGTCTTTCTGATTTAGCCAGACTGGAACTGGTGACCTGAGGGGAAATATGTTGTCGGAAAGTTGTGCATGTCCGTTCAGCTGCTCCCTCTCTAAATCTATTTTATTTCATCCAGTGGCAAAGACATCCAGGGATCCATGAGGACTGGCAAAAAGACAGACAAAAATATAAGAGATCAAAGACACCTTCTTTTTGTAATAGGTTAGTAGCATGGTTACTTGGAAAACCAACTGTGGCTTATACCGAAGCAGTACATAGAGAAAGCCTATATAAACTGGTCGTTATAAATGGCACATAAAAGCGCTTTCTGAGACCTCCCCAAATTAGTTTCCAAAGTGCCCCACAGCCTGCTGAATTACATTTACTTTATCATACATATTCTGATTAGTACAAAATCAGTAAAATAGTAGCACAATAAATGGATGTTTTTGCTCTTCCTCAGGGTCTCGTTCCACACCAGGCCAGATGGTTATATCCTTGCTCTTTCTTTTGACTCTGACTCCAGAATGGGAATATCTAGTGGGGGTTCAGTCTGCACCATTTCTCTCCCAGATGACTTTGCCATTCTGCAATGCATCTTTCACACGTAAGGCAGGAAACAGACATGGGTATGTACCGTATTTTCGCTCCATAAGACGCACCTGACCATAAGACGCACCTAGTTTTTAGAGAAGGAAAACTTACTTTTAAAGTAAGCCTGTCCTCCCCCTGTGGTGCCTGCGCAAATGAGGACCTTGCCCCCGGTGCGGACCTTGCCCACTTTGTTCTCCGCCTGCCCTCCCCCTGTGGCGCCTGTCCAAATGAGGACCTTGCCCCCGGTGCAGACCTTGCCCCCAGTATTCGCTCCATAAGACGCACACACTTTTCCCCCCACATTTTGGGGGGGGGGGGAAGTGCGTCTTATGGAGCGAAAATACGGTATTTACAACAAACACTGATGGCTCAAGTTGCAGTTCATTGGAAAGCTACAGATTCTATCCTGATGGTCATTGTTGCCTGAGCCTGAAGCCCTTGCTAAAGAGTGTCAAGAGGCAGGATCATTGGGGCTGATGCCTAACACTGTGTAGGCACACAACTGCTAGGTTGGAAGCAATACCTAGTGTGGGGAAGACCAGGATGTCAGTGACCCATACTAGTCGCTCTATTCACTCTACATGGTGCCGAGATAGTGACCCCTATGCAGGTTAGGCCAGTGCTGGAAAGTTGGTTAGGATTGTGCCCAATGTTTTCACGTCAACATAAGAACATAAGAACAGCCCCACTGGATCAGGCCATAGGCCCATCTAGTCCAGCTTCCTGGATCTCACAGTGGCCCACCAAATGCCCCAGGGAGCACACCAGATAACAAGAGACCTCATCCTGGTGCTCTCCCCTACATCTGGCATTCTGACTTAACCCATTCCTAAAATCAGGAGGTTGCGCATACACATCATCGCTTGTACCCCATAATGGATTTTTCCTCCAGAAACTCGTCCAATCCCCTTTTAAAGGCGTCTAGGCTAGACGCCAGCACCACATCCTGTGGCAAGGAGTTCCACAGACTGACCACGCGCTGAGTAAAGAAATATTTTCTTTTGTCTGTCCTAACCCGCCCAACACTCAATTTTAGTGGATGTCCCCTGGTTCTGGTATTACGTGAGAGTGTAAAGAGCATCTCCCTATCCACTCTGTCCATCCCCTGCATAATTTTGTATGTCTCAATCATGTCCCCCCTCAAGCGTCTCTTTTCTAGGCTGAAGAGGCCCAAACGCCGTAGCCTTTCCTCATAAGGAAGGTGCCCCAGCCCCGTAATCATCTTAGTCGCTCTCTTTTGCACCTTTTCCATTTCCACTATGTCTTTTTTGAGATGCGGCGACTAGAACTGGACACAATACTCCAGGTGTGGCCTTACCATAGACCAGGTGTGGCCTTACCATAGACCAGGTGTGGCCTTACCATACGTCACTGCCACTTCTGTAGCCCCCTATGTTTTGCTGTGGAATTTTTCTTCACAAAGACTAAGATGCAGCTACTCATTTCAGGAAAGTGGTTTTGTTAATGAAAAGCAGCCACAGGAGGCTACCATTTTGAATGGGACAGTGGCGGAAGATCAACATGTGGAACTGCATGAGGAGGGTATGCGGAAAGGCCATTAGGGAAAGGGTTTAGTACCCCCACTTCACAACCTCTTGAGGTTGCTTTTCATTACAACAATGAAAACAAGGGAAACGTATTCAGTCTACATCTAGGTAAACAGAAGTAACAAAATTATTTCACTGAGGGTGCAATTCAGCCCCAGGGATGAACTGGCACAAGTCCCTTGCACTGGCTGAAGAGTGTCACAAAAGTGCTGTAAGGCACTTTTGCATCAACTCTGGAGGAGGGAGGCTGGCACACAGATGTGTGCAGGCTGCCGGAGGCTGATGCAAGCCCTGCTTGGCTGGCAAGAGGTAAGCCTGCGCCAGCTGAGTCAGGTCGGCACAGGTGCTTGGGGGTGGGCAGAGGGTGGGAAGAAGGAAGAAGGGGGCGGGCAGAAGGTGGGAAGCTGGCAAGTGGGGTGGGTGGGCCCAGGATCTGGCATTTGTGCCAGTTCACATCCCCGGTCCCAGGCAGCTCTGGGCAGTTTGGATTTGTTCCACCTCTTGAGTTGGTGCAGATTCAAGGAGCCCCAGTGGGACTGCTGCAGCTTTACCCACAGTAAGGGGAAGGAATTCCCCTTGCCCCAGGCTGACCCACAACTGGCCCAAATCCTGCTCTGGATACAAGGCAAACCTTCTGTCCTGCCTGCTCCAGGGTAGGTTAGAATTGGGCTGCCCATATCATAGTCATTTAATCTCTTCAACTGTGCTAAAAGTTGTTGTTTAGAATCTCTCTAAACAGAAAGGTAGACAAAGAACCAATAGCTGAGCACTTTTGTAGCAGGATATATAGGAAGTCATAGATTCTTCAAAAGATTCTTTCGTCTGCCTAAAATAATGAAAGTTAGATGGTGGCAACCATAGAGAGATAAAGATATACGGATCAAAGCAGATGAGAAATCACCTTCACAGCAGTATTTAAATCTAGGTTGTGCTGGTTTGGTCATATACTGTGTATGCGCAACTCTTGTCTAGTAAAGCAAGCATATGAAGCCAAAAGTAATGGAAAAAGACCAAGAGGAATGATGGCTTAATAATGTCCTAGGACTTATTTGAAATAAGCAAAGTGTGGTTTATCAGCTGCCACATGACTTTGTCAATCTCACACAGAAGGGCTTAATATCATTGAGGACGCTGCGATGTTGTGTCAATGGAAACTTGTTTTATAACATGGCAGTTGACAACATACACACAGAGCACAGATTCTTTTAAACTCTAGATTTTAATCTCTCTCTCTCTCTCTCTCTCTCTCTCTCTCTCTCTCTCACACACACACACACACACACACACACACACACACTACAGAAACAAATAAACCATGCCATTTTTTTGAGACCCAACCATGTATCTTGCAAGCTACTGGGAGCTGCTGTGCGATCTATAGAAGCATTTAATGTCGCCTTGCAATATGATAATGAAAGCATGGAAGGAACTGAGACTGAATAACACAAGCCAATTGGGGCTAGACATGAGTTAAAGGCCTGTGGGTCAATAATGCTTTGTGGCTGGATGAAGTAGAGCCATTTACCGCTGGGCATATAAGCAAGGATTATGAAGACGGGAGTATTACTCATGCACCCTTCTCCGTCATTCACTCCAGCCATGGGTTGCACAAGAGATCGGGTGTCAGGTAAGATGAATGCCCCCTTGACATCATCCCTTCAGAGTATTGATGAAAACAGCCCAGGAGATGGTTTCTCCAGCTGTTTCCCGTGTGCATCTGCCTCTCTTCTTCCAGTCTTCTTCTACAGACTCAGTACGCAGTCTTGAGGGGGGCTACGGTGTCTTGACCTTGTCTGGTTGATGTTGGGAGCACTGGCATCGCTATGGGGGTGCGGGGGGGGGTGCGGGCCGCACAGGGTGACACGCTGGGTGGTGGTGCGCTAACTTCACGGGGTTAGGTGCTACCATGTCATGTCATGCCATATATCGTTGGATGTGGAATGGAGTGCAACGCAAAAAACAGAACTGAAATCCCTCCTTTCGTTCAAACGTTATGGCCAAAAAACCAGAAGGAAAAATGCATGGAGCCCTATGGAAAGTGAAAGTGAGCCGCATCACACGTTTACTCGTGAGTAGGCGGACTTGCCATAGTCCGTCAGAAAGGGCAGGCTGAGAGGAATCCAACGACACTGGAATGGTCCCGATACAATGAATGCAGCCCCCCAAAAACACCAGAGAAGGAGGTCCCTCCCTCCCAGCTGCAAGTCTGAGCTCTAAACGAAGCCACATAGCCATGTTTACTCGCAAGTAGGAGGACTTGCCTTAGAGGCAGGCTGAGAGGCTCCAAGGACATCAGAATGGTCCTCATTCAATGAGTGCAGCCTCCAAAAACACCCAAGAAGGAGGTCCCCCCTCCCAGCTGTGAGTCTATGGAGCTCTATGGAAAGTGAAGCAGCCTCATGTCGCATTTACTCGCAAGTAGGCAGATGTGCCTTGGCTAGTGGTCAGGCCAGGCAAAGGTGAATGTGAGGACACCGGAAGGGTCCCGATCCAATGGAGCTGGAGATGCTCCAGAAGGCAGCCTCCCCCCTCCACTAAAAAGGACAAAAAAGAGACTTGAACCGGTAAGGGGAAAGTTTTCTCTTTTGCACTTGCAAAGCCAGGAGGGTCTTTATCTTGATATGCTTGAAACAGAAGAACTTTAAACTGGGCACTGGGAGGGCTGGAAATCTCCCTGATTCTTTTTGGGGGGTTGTTATTGCAGGCAGTCTACAGAGTAAGCTCCATTGACCACTATGGGACTTATTTCAGAGTAGACATGCATAGGATTGGGCTCACAGGCTTCAATCCTACCCACACTTTCCTGAGAGTAAGCCCCATTGACCACAATAGGACTTACTTCAGAGTAGACTCACTTTGTGGAACAGGACTGGCTCCCCCTTATTTAATTATTTCTTTTATTTTAATTTAATTATTTATAATTATTTATTTTAGTTTGCTTGATGATTTCACTTCTGGCCATGACGTCACTTCCAATGGGTCTTGGACAGATTGTCATTCTAAAAAGTGGGTCCCAGTGCTAAAAGTTTGAGAACTGCTGCAAGAAGGTGTTAGTAAGTTGACACAGGGGTGTGTGTGAGAGAGACTCAAGTTTTCAAAATCACTAGAATCAGAATTTGGAGAAATAAGACCATCATGTTATATATCAATCAATGCTTAATTTCACGCAGAATGCAATGAAACAAACCACATTGAAACATCTGTGTTCTAACAAAAGGTACAGTCAAAAAACCAGTGGGGGCGGGGCGATGGTACATCACCACACCCACCTGGGGTGTTGCCCCGCCCACTGCATGGGGTAACATGCAGGCCTCTCGCACTGGGTGACGCGAATCCTAGTGACGCCACTGATTGGGAGGGAAAGAAGCTCACCCAGATGGATTTCAGCAGTTCTCATGAGCATTTTATGGTCTTTTACTGATTTACAGCCAGTTCAGCATTCTTGTAAACGGCCATAAATTGGATTGAAGTCATAAATCATCACCAGAGAGAGGCTCTGAGTCCCAGCTCAGTCTCAGCTAGCATCTTTGGAAATAATCACAAGTATGCTTCATTTCCAGCTCTTTACAGCCAACAGTAATGTATAGCTATTATTTGGAAGGCAGTCCTCTTTCCTGTGGGCGTGCTGCACCTGCTGTGTGTTCAGTCCCCATCACAGAATTAGAGAAAGCAGGTGTGGAGAGGGGACAGTTAAGTCCCAATGTTTTTTTCTGTAATCACAGATACTAATCATAACCCTATAAAATAATCAGGAAATGGGCATAAAAGGTTGGCTGTATAGGATGGAACCTGAGAAATAGTAAAATAAATTGTAAAGTTTATTTACAGGAGAGAGCAGTATATCCAGTACTTTACCATTTGCACACACACACACACACACACACACACAGAGGTATCAAATATACAAATACCAGTATTATCAGCCTTGGATAGCACATTTTTGGTGAATATACAGCCAATTAAAAAGTCCCCACAGGTTCCGTGTATCCACGGTTTCACACACCCATTACAGTACCTTTATTTTTTTCTGTAGTAGCGCTTGCTTAATATTCTTGCTTAACGGAAGAACTGATCGTGCAGCAACCAGCCTGCATGCTACAGAGAGGAAACTATGGGCCCAATCCTAAACAGTGCGTACCAGCTTACCGCTGGTGCACACTGTTGCAAATGTGCTGTAAGGCATGTCTGTGGCCCTCAGTGCCAGTGCTAGCTTGGCACTGGCTGGTGCTGGGCTAGTATTGGTGAACCGCCATGGCTCTTCTGCGCAGACTGCCAGACGACAGAGAGGAAGGTGGAGGAGTGGGGGAAAGTGGGGAGGAAGTGTTCCGGGTCGGGAGAGGTAGGGGGAGGGTGGGGAGAGGGCAGGGAGGAGACAAGCTGAGGGAGGGAGGCAGAACCGATGGAGCTTCACTCCACTGGATCCTGAGCCTCCATGTTGGTCCACCAGCCCGAAACGGAGGCACTTGATTCTACACTGATCCTTGGGTTGCTGTAGAATCTAGTAGCCCTACTCTCCTTAGCTGGGTGAAGGGGATGAGTGTCCTGTTCTCCAGAGAAGCAGCCTGCGCTGCCCATGTTATGCTTGGGATGCAGCGGCAGCCATTTTCAGCACTGCTACAGCCCCACTTGTCAGGCAGCTCAGGATTGGGCTATAACTGAACATTAACAGGAAGTAGGACAGTTCCTGCTTCCTATGAACAATCAGTTAGCTTCTATCTAGTGTGCAGACTAGTTGCCTACACATTCAGTTCTTCCGTTAACCCATTTTTGCCCAGCCAACAAGTGTACACATTTGATCCATGTTGCTTATAGCAACGTTGGGCAGAAATGGTTTAAGCAAGAATGTCCACCTCTCTTCTCTTTGCCATACTTCAGTTTTGGCCTTCTCTTCCTTTTCCAAACCTGAGAGTGGGAGGTGGAGGCAAGCAGGTAGATGGAAGTTGGCACCCCCTGCCAGTCTGATGTCTGTCGTCATCACTCTTCACAGAGAATTTGAAGGAGAATATTTGGAAGCAAATTCATTTCTGCTCTCAGTTAAAAAAAAGGAACACTCAATAGCCTTCAAAATAAATATTAACATTTAAAATTTGACAAAAATTAAAATTAATAAAATCCAACAAAAATATTATAATAATGCTGAGAAGAGCTCTATTCACATGATTAAATGTGGGGTGAATCAGTGAGTGGAGGTGAGAGCAAGAATGCAGTAGCTTCACTAGTAAAGGGGGTTGGTTATTAGAATCTTATGATCCCAGTTTAATAACAGCATCACTGGTTACCAGTGTGTTTCCAAGCACAATTTGAAATGGTGGTCTTGATTTGCAACCAGGATACATATAAGACTACCATCTCCTATATGCACCTATTCATGTGTTTAGATAGCAGGAATGGCCCTCTTATGTATCTCATCAATATCTGAGACCCTCTTGTTCAGGGCACATAAGAACATAAGAACAGCCCCACTGGATCAGGCCATAGGCCCATCTAGTCCAGCTTCCTGTATCTCACAGCGGCCCACCAAATGCCCTAGGGAGCACACCAGATAACAAGAGACCTCATCCTGGTGCCCTCCCTTGCATCTGGCATTCTGACATAGGCCATTTCTAAAGTCAGGAGGTTGCACATACACATCATGGCTTGTACCCCGTAATGGATTTTTCCTCCAGAAACTTGTCCAATCCCCTTTTAAAGGCGTCTAGGCTAGACGCCAGCACCACATCCTGTGGCAAGGAGTTCCACAGACCAACCATACGCTGAGTAAAGAAATATTTTCTTTTGTCTGTCCTATCCCGCCCAACACACAATTTTAGTGGATGTCCCCTGGTTCTGGTATTATGTGAGAGTGTAAAGAGCATCTCCCTATCCATTCTGTCCATCCCCTGCATAATTTTGTATGTCTCAATCATGTCCCCCCTCAGGCGTCTCTTTTCTAGGCTGAAGAGGCCCAAACGCCGTAACCTTTCCTCATAAGGAAGGTGCATAATCATCTTAGTCGCTCTCTTTTGCACCTTTTCCATTTCCACTATGTCTTTTTTTGAGATGCAGTGACCAGAACTGGACACAATACTCCAGGTGTGGCCTTACCATAGATTTGTACAACGGCATTATAATATTAGCCGTTTTGTTCTCAATACCCTTCCTAATGATCCCAAGCATAGAATTGGCCTTCTTCACTGCCGCCACACATTGGGTCGACACTTTAATCGACCTGTCCACCACCACCCCAAGATCTCTCTCCTGATCTGTCACAGACAGCTCAGAACCCATCAGCCTATATCTAAAGTTTTGATTTTTTGCCCCAATGTGCATGACTTTACACTTACTGACACTGAAGCGCATCTGCCATTTTGCTGCCCATTCTGCCAGTCTGGAGAGATCCTTCTGGAGCTCCTCACAATCACTTCTGGTCTTCACCACTCGGAAAAGTTTGGTGTCGTCTGCAAACTTAGCCACCTCACTGCTCTCCCCTGTCTCCAGGTCATTTATGAAGAGGTTGAAAAGCACCGGTCCCAGGACAGATCCTTGGGGCACACCGCTTTTCACCTCTCTCCATTGTGAAAACTGCCCATTGACACCCACTCTCTGCTTCCTGGCCTCCAACCAGTTCTCAATCCATGAGAGGACCTGTCCTCTAATTCCCTGACTGTGGAGTTTTTTCAGTAGCATTTGGTGAGGGACCGTGTCAAACGCCTTCTGAAAGTCCAGATATATAATGTCTACAGGTTCTCCCGCATCCACATGCCTATTGACCTTTTCAAAGAATTCTATAAGGTTCATGAGGCAAGACTTACCCTTACAGAAGCCATGCTGACTCTCCCTCAGCAAGGCCTGTTCGTCTATGTGTTTTGAGATCCTATCTTTGATGAGGCATTCCACCATCTTACCCGGTATAGATGTTAGGCTGACCGGCCTATAGTTTCCCAGGTCCCCTCTCTTTCCCTTTTTAAAGATAGGCGTGACATTTGCTATCCTCCAGTCTTCTGGCACCATGGCCGTGGCACAGGAGAGAGCCTTCTCTGTAGTCATGCTTAGGCTATGGAACTCTCTCCCTAAAGTGGTACATTAGCATTTTGCCCCATGTTTCATCAAGTGATGAAATGCTTTTAATCTGTGTACATTTTTAATCTGCTGTATTAATTGCTGTTTTGTTGTGTTTTTTCTTGGCATTATGTATTTGTTATTTTAAGTTTTTCAAAATGCCTTGGGCGTCATGTTTCATGATGTAAGAATAGAAGTGTCTAAAATAAATAAATAAGATGAGCTAAGATAGTGCCCACTGATTTCCCTCTCCCCACTCATATACAGGCCAGCTTTTCTACATCATAGAACGTACATGCATTATGTGCGCATAAGCCAATCAACGTTTGGAAATCAGAAGAGGCACCAGCACAATGCCATCTCAGTCCATGTTCCATGCACTGGTCACTCCCAAATATAAGCCCTTTTCAAAAGTTCTGATTTATTTTATAAATCATGGGCTGAGGCAAAAATCAAACAAAATCCATAAGCAGTGCATCTATCAAAACAGATCACAAAAGAAAGCCAAATGACCCCACCACCATTTTCAGCAGCCCTTATAGTACGGTGAAACACAAGCAGGTATTCAAAAGCTACCTACAAAGCAGGAGACAAAGGGCAACATGAACTTCCCACAGGAGGAAGCCCCAGAGCCTGGGCATCACCATAGAGAAGGCCCAGTACGTAGTAAGAGGGATGGCCTGTGCTACCCTGCTGCCCAAATCCCCTCTGCAGCTTTGCTGCCCCCCTAATCATGCACACCCTCTCCCAGTGGGTGAGGAGAGGGAAGGGAGGCCTGCCGGGTCTCCCTCCTTTTCTCTTGTCTTCCCTTGAGCTCCTGTTGGCATGTAGCCTCCTAGCATGCTCAACTTCTCTGCTTTTGAAACAGAAGCAGTGGGGAGGGTGGAGTTTGTGTGATAAGAGTAGTTCAAGAGAAGGGAGAGCGAGCATGGATGGGTGGGCTCCAGATTGCTTCTCCCTGCCCACTTGGTGCTTCCATAAGCAGCCAGGTGGGTGGAAAGGCTATCTGAAGCCACAGCAGCTTCCTCTCTCCCTTTTTCCTCTAGTGGCATTGGAGGGAGCAGGGAGATACTGTACTGTGATCCTCTCTGGATTTGGTCTCAGCAAGCCCAAAAAGCATCAGAGCATTGACCAGAGGCAGAGCAGCTCTGTTGGCAGCAGAGGAGGAATTTCTCAGTCCACCTTCACTCCAGTTTTGCCCCTTGATGTGATGCTTTCAGGTTGCTTCATGTAAAGGCTGGCCCTACATACTCTTCTGAGTGGGGTGGCAGTTCTAGGCCTCGGGGCTTGGAGAAACTCACAAGACTACGCTGAGGCATTTTGGGAGGTTGGCTGAGACCGGCTCACCCATTTATTTAACAGTTCTACCATTTGACTCAAATGAAAAGACAGGGGGGTCTCTAGGACTCTCCTCTCATTGAGTGCCGACATCCAATTTGCTGTGTTGGCATCCTATTTGACCATACAAAACAACTGCAAAAAAGCAAAGTTTCCAGTGACCATGGCTTGAATTAGGTGTTGGCTCCAGTGGTCTTCCACTCCAAGTCCTACATGGGCAGCTTGCAGGTTTCACCCTAAGCAAAGCCTGCTCTGTGTACACAAGACCAATCTGGAATTCCATTACAGCTGTTCATTATTTGAAACCGTCACATTCCAGCCCTTCGAAAGTTCAAAGCCATAAGTCAGTTTGGAGGAGCAGATAAAACCTGGTTCAGCGTGCCTATGTTTATGTATGATTTATATTGATTTTGCTAGACTTATACTCACATCCATTTAAAAGAAGTGCCTCTGCCTTGCTGTAGGCACTCTGTGGTAATTCTTAAATATGAATAAATGGACAATTTTCAACTTAAAAGACATTTTCATAGAATAGTATGGGGCCCCAAGGATCTGAGTCTGGTCTTCATTTATCTATTGTAGCCTGGAAGAGAAGGATGATCCAGGGGGGTTAGTAATGTAGTGCTTTACACTACTGCTTCACTGTTGCTCTGGACTCTGCCCCTCTCCATTGCTTTCTCTTTCCCAGCTTAGGTTTTCAGCTGTAAGCAAATCTGCTTGCAATCTTCTGAGCAAAGGTTTTTGTTGCCCAAATGGAAATGGGCAAAACCTATAAATGCAAATATGTTCTGCTAGAAGCTTAAACAGATTATCACTGGTCTTATTAATACATCATTACCTGAATTATTACTAATACATACCAATAGTGGTCTCCATCATAGTACTCATAATACTTATTCATAGTTATTGAAACAGAGATGTTATTGCTGAGAATGAGCTGGTGCAAAGGGAGCAAAGCGTGAGGAATTTCGCAATGAAGGGGTCAGATTTGTATTAGCAAAAGTATTTAGTTAAAAGGCTTTCCAGAACTTCTGTGGCTGCTGTTCTCGTAATTCTCTCACCCAATTTCAACCACCAGCTTCTTTAAGGCCAAACTTGCACATTCAGAAAGCGCATGCATTTTCCTATGGTTGATTAATCCTCCACATCAAGAACTCTCTGGTCACAGGCAAGGATTATTTTCATAGCCTTTTGCCTGAGGTGCTAGTTTTCTATGTGCTGGGAGTTTAAAAAAAAAATTACAGAAGAACATTCAAAACCCAATCCTAATCTGGATTGAGTTGTCATGTACAGCCATTTATGACAGCGCCCCATCAGTGGCCATTTTACGAACACTGCCCCAAGAGGTGGCAGTGCTCCCAGGACATCTCTTGAGCAGTTAAGACAGTGGTAGGTGCAGGGAGAGGGTGAAAGGGGGAGGAACAGGGGTGGGGAGGCTGCAGGAGGAGGTCAATCTGGCGGGGATGACGCATGCTGGATCCTTTTTGCAGCCTCCTTTTCTCTCCTTGGACTTGTGCCAGCTACAGTGTTGGTACAGGTCCGAGCAGATCCATTGTGGAATGGGAGGCTTACAGAGGGGTAAGGGGTTTAAAATTCACTTCCCTTTCTGAAGCCTCCCAATCTGCCCCCCACCCACCTGCTGGATACAACATATACTTTTCCAGTGTGGCTGCACCAGTGGGGGAGAGGGGGAAGGGCTCTCAGTCATGCAGTTCTGAACATGCATCTTGAATTGGTATTGTTTCATAAAGAATCTTATACTTAAACAATACATGTGTGGATCACATCAACTCTTAGCTGTCACTAGGCTTTTTGTGTGTGTGGATAAATTGGAGCGAAAGCCCACCAACCAGGGCTGGCTACCTGATGCATGAGGCAGCATGCCAAATTCCCCCCGTCCCTACATAATAATGTACCAGTCTCTTGCTCCTCCCAGTTGCCAATGTTCTGGCTCATTACTCTCTTCCGTCCACATTTCCTCATCCTCGCTGTCCTTCTCTTCCTTTTCCTATCCAGGGAGTAGAAGGAGGAGGAGCAGCAGTGGAGGGAAGTGGGTAGACAGAGATGGGTGTCCTCCACCAATCTGCTTGCTGAGACAACTGCTTCTGTCGGCCACATTGAAGGGCTGGCCCTACCTCCTATCCACTTTTAGGCAGAGTCCTTGAGTAGCCCTTCAGGGTTCTGCTTTGTTCTGGGACCAACCACTCCATCTTTCCTGAAAAAAATCAAGTTTTAAAATTTTTACAATTTGGAAATGCACATGCTTGTCCTGGCCTAAATGTACAGAACAAAAATAATATGAATAAAGATACGACATGCCCAGGCTGACAGTTACCTAACTGAAGTGATTTAACTAGTGTAGTGTCATGTCTACAGTGAGTCTGAGAAAGCCCAGATTCAAAACTCCTGCTCTGCCATGAAACTTGCTCTTTGGTGGATTTGGGTTCTTGGGCTCAAGAAAGCCTTTGCCTTTGAACCTTTGACTCAAGCAATCATCCTACACACATTCAGGAAAAGTGGAGAAGCTTTCATGAGAAAAGAAATGCACTACCCACATGCACTATGGGAGCAGAAACTCAGAGGTTTGCTCCAGTGGGGTATGTAGATCCTGCCGCTTCCTAAAAAAAAAATCAGGTATGGAGGCATGGGTAGCTGGCCAAATGTGCAGCTGCTCAGGGCATGTCCAGATGGCACAGCAACATCAGGATGCATGCAATCCCCCTCCCTGTGTTTACTGAATGCAAAAAGGGCATCGCAAACTTATTTCATATCGTTGCTTAGAAACAAAAATGCCATTCTGAACTCTCAGTTTCTATGAAAAAGTCAAACCGCCACTATACAAAACAGAACCGTTTCATTGTTGTTTTACTACATTAACAAGGGTGCAGGTGATTCTGGAGGAGATCTGATCCAGATCTTGGTCTGATCCAATGTTGTGGGTAATGGTTAACGGGTATGGCGGCACCTACATCCGGAACACACCACAGCATTGGGCCAATATCCCTATTCGCATTCTGCATGCTGTCTAGTCCGAGCGATGTCAAGTAAATAAGGTCAAAGTCAGTTTAACCTCATGTGTGATTGTGAATAAGACATTCTAGTTTTTTGTGGTCATTGATCTGATGACAGTGTGTGTAATGGATTGAAAAGCAGCCTCGGAGTTTGAGTTCTTAGATCAGCACTCTAGAATCACAATGAAGTCTACTGAATGATGCAATTCTCTGCTTGCTAATGTGAGGATTTTTTTTTTAACTTTCATTTAATGTCAACATTTGAATTTCCCGAGCTTCTGATGATTTGTGGGTTTTTTGGTAAATCATTCTGCTTCTTCAAAAAAAAAAAAAAAAAAAAAAACTTCTATTTTTTCCCGTCCTAGTAATGGATATGGATTTTCTATTGAATATTGAATTACAGGATGTTTTTCTGGTTAGTGCTGTTTGTTAGTTCAAAGTTTTGTGATGTACTGTGCAAGTGGATAGTAAAATATTGTGTGCACAGAAGAAGAAAGAGGGCAGGGTGATTGGTGATCTATTCACTATGCCCTTTATGAGCACCATTAATCCAGATCTCCCAGGGGTGGGCTCTGTTTCTCCGCATGAGTGACCTCAGATCCATGAAGAAGGTGTTATGGTCACATCACCACCATTGGGAGAGGTGGCTTTGCTTCCCTGGGCATACTGACTGACCTCCTATGGAGCCTCACTCAGATTTTGCAGCCCACCTTCAAGCCAGCCATCACCCCTTGCCTGAGCAGGGTCATTTAGGGCACAATCTTGACCCCTTATGTCAGTGCTTTCCAGCACTGGCATAGCGGTGCCAATGGCACATGTGCTGCATCCTACAGTTGGGTGTCACTCACAGAGGCCTCCTCAAAGTAAGGGAATGTTTGTTCCCTTACCTTGGAGCTAGAAAGCACTGACATAAGGGGTTAGGATTGTGCCCTTACTGTCACTGTGGGAGTCTAACTCTCATGGCCACATGGACCTGAGTCATGGGATCATGGCTGGAAAGGGGAGTCACGAAGGCCAGTCCACAATGTGGAGTAACAGAGTCTGCTGAATGCAAACCCCCTTCCCAAACTTGATCCCCAGAACAGTTATAGAGCTGGTGCAGGACCAAGTAGACCTTGCGGCTTGGCATGGGCTTTCCTGAAGCAAGGGAACAAATGTTGCTTCACTCCAAGGAGGCCTCTGAAGGCCAAAACTCCCCCACGGAATATAGCAGGGGTCACACTGATGCTGTTGCATTGGTGCATGAAATTAGGATTCAGCTGTAGGGTCTCATTGAGTTCAATGGGACTTATATTTAGGACAGTGTGGGTAGGATTGCAGCCTAAAATATCCTGGACCCAAACCATAATAGGGACTTAAAGATAATTCATAGTTGGCAACCTTCAGTCTCAAAAGACTATGGTATCGCGCTCTGAATGGTGGTTCTGGAACAGCGTCTAGTGTGGCTGAAAAGGCCGATTTGGGAGTGACAACCCCTTCCACACCGGGAGCAAGTGCAGTCTGTCCCTGGTCTGTCTCCCTGGCTATGGGCCTTCCTTCTTTGCCTCTTTGCCTCAGTCTGTTGGACAAGTGTCTCTTCAAACTGGAAGAGGCCATGCTGCACAGCCTGCCTCCAAGCGGGCTGCTCCGAGGCCAGGGTTTCCCATCTGTTGAGGTCCACTCCTAAGGCCTTCAGATCCCTCTTGCAGATGTCCTTGTATTGCAGCTGTGGTCTACCTGTAGGGCGCTTTCCCTGCACAAGTTCTCCATAGAGGAGATCCTTTGGGATCCGGCCATCATCCATTCTCACGACATGACCGAGCCAACACAAATTGGCACTTTGAATTCTGCCTCAAAACTAATCAGCAGCCCAAAAAAGTCAAATGGCAGGAGAGTATCATAATCTCTGAACGGATACTGAGTACCCAACAAGGGCCTGCCTGCAGGATTCTGGACCAGGTCAGGAAGCCTTTTCCTGGTAACCATTCATCTTGACAGTATCTGCCTGGCTGTTATGCCTGACTCTTGCAAGGGCTCAATCCCTTGTTGCCTGCCTTTTCCTTGACTTTCTCTTAGTTCTTGGGCTCTACATGTGAGTCCTGATCTCCCATCCACTGCTCTCTCCAAGCTTGCCCCAGAACACCACAGCACCCTGCGGCCAGGGCTTGAAACTTGAGTTGAGGAGGGCAGCCAGCACAGAAAAATGAGTAGCATCATTTTGGATTTTTTTTCTCCCCCTAGAAACAAATTATCCACATCTCCTCCTTTGCATTTTAAAACAAACTCCCTGCCACTATCTTGCCTTCCCCTGGTGTGTTTGCCTTCCACAAATCCTCTGTCAAACATGTTTGCTGGCAGAAACATTCAGAGAAAAGGTGAGCTTTAAGCTAACGCAGGGTGAATATTTGCAGAAAGCTCCTGCTGAATTTGTCGCCGCCAGTCTTCACACCAGGAACCAAATCTTAAGACCACTGACATTTTTACAGAAAACCAATAAATGTCATGTGATGACATGTGCCCAATCGAGACAAGTCAAAATTCGGATGGAGATTAGAAAACATTCTCCCATGAACATATTCACAACTGGCATGCGGAGTAAATTATCTTGGCAAGTCACCGTCATCAAAGGAAAATGGACAGTTTCTTAATCACTGTTGATTTGCTGGTTGGCTAAACTACAGCTGGGTTATATGTTATTTTATTTTTTTTAATTGTGCATAGAATAGTCAATTTGCTGGGATGAACAGATTTCTCTTCCTGGGGTGCACCATGAGATAAATGGATACTTACAGGATGCCTGTAAGAAAGCCACACAACCCATTCATATTCCCACTCCCTACTGCCAGAATTAGCGTTGGGTGGTGGGCCATGCTTTACAGCAGGGGTCTCCAAAACCCGGCCCGGGGGCCAAACGCGGCCTGCAGCCAGCCTCTATGCAGCCCACAGCCAGCCTCTGATCCCCTGAGAGTCTCTGACTCAGTTGACCAAACACAACTGGAGTTGTGCTTGTGGGGTGGGGGAATGGGGGTCCATTTAAGTGTGTACTTTATTTCTTAGGCTGTGTTGGTGCTTGGAGAAATCCTGGGCATTTGAACCCATTCGTTTATTCATTCATCTAAGTTCCATCTCTAATGCATTTATTTAAATTTTATTATTTAATTTTTTTTTTCCGGCCCTTGACACTGTACCAGAGATTTGATGCGGCCCTTCAGCCAAAAAGTTTAGAGACCCCTGCTGTACAGCTAACGTGAATGGCCTTCTGAAAGTGTGCAGAGCCATGCCCTTCAGGAACACCAGCGCAGAGATTGGAGCACCTGCACATGACGCTGTGAAAAATGAACCACCTGCTGAGAAAGGTAGGTCGGGGGGGTTGGCAGAATGTGGTGGAACAAGGGTGGGCAGGGGACATGGTGGAAGTGGGAGGGGTGGCACAGGTGCGGGCAAGTTGTGCCAGATGTTATCCCTCCCCCAATAGCAGTTGGCCTGCCTCTCCATTGACTTGCACTGGCTAAAGAGTTAGAGCAGGATCAAGAAGACTCATTGGCAAGTGGGAAGCTTACAGGGATGTAAGGGAAAATATTTTTCCTTACCTCTCCCAAGCCTCCAATCTGCCCCCCTCTCACAGGATGCAGTACAAGCTTCCTTGCATCAGCAGGAGGGGAAATGGTAGGATTGAGCTGACAGTCTCTCAGACTCTGTGATGCATCTGTAATATGGGGATTGTGATATTGGTCTAATTTCAAAGGCTTGTTGTAATGATCAGTGAGATAATCAATATAACACCCTTCGTGCAAGTTAAATAAAAACAACTATATGAATACAAAGCATTAATGCATTATTACAATAAAGTGGGCTACTGTAGATTCTGGGAATTTAAACTTATCAAAAGGAGCTGACTTCCAGAGGAAAGGTTCAGTGGCAGACTCTTGAGCACTCAATGCCACCTTGAGCACTCCATTTATTCAGAGGGAAAGACAGGACTGAAATATATGGACCAATAGCCTGACTCAGTATAAGGCCAGGAAGTCAACCGTATACACAACTCATGCCAGGCCCATGATGCTCTCTGTCAGTTGTATAGGTTGTCATGGACCAGATTAGGCTAATGAATCCTGCAGCTCTCTCAGTGGTTCCTGATGTCAGTAGCAGCACTCTGGCAATGCAGTGTGCTGTGTGCCACTTTGAGCATTCATTCAGAGGGAAAGACAGGGTTGAAATAATCTCCATACATACATACAGCCAAGGAGATGCTCTCATATCTAAAATAACCACCGTCAAATGTTTCACATCCACAACAATTTCAACCCTTCAAAACCACCCACAATGGTAGCCACCCCAAAAGACATGCACAAAAAATGGAGTGGGTCAGTGCTTCCAATCTGATATTTTAGCACTATCATGCTTGAATAAGACATGGGAGAATTCCAAGCAAGCCTGGTAGAACTGGCCTGGTTGGGGTACATAGCCTGAACCTTGTCTTTCCTTGACAAGAGTGTCATTTTTTTGCTTTGCAAAGGCCTCCCTGAAGTGACTTGATCAACTGGTTGAAGGAACTGAAGACACAACCGGATCCTGAAATTGCACTACTGGCTCTCAGGCTTCCAGAATTCTCCCCTCCTTTACCATGCTGGTTGGCAACCTTCAGTCTTGAAAGACTGTGGTATAAGCCTACAGCACCCAGTATTCCCAGGGGTCTCCCATCCAAGTACTAACCAGGCCTGACCCTGCTTAGCTCTCAAGATCAGACGAGATTGGGCATGTGCAGGGTAACAGTTGTTTACCATGCTACAATATCCTATTTCACCCTTCCTCCCGATACTGTTTGTGGACTTGTTTTCTTCTGTTTCTCATAATGAGCTTTACAGATTTAGCCCTTTCAATCTCGCCTCATAAATCAATCTTTCCAACCCCTTGATAATTTTTGTTGCTCTTCTCTGAGCCGCTTTGGTTTTGTCAATAACTTCTCAGTAAATTATTCCTATGGAAGGAAAAAATATATATGTGCAACAATTATGCAAATACTGCGGAAGTATAACGTCTTATATATACTCGACTCATATGTGGACTAACAAGGAAAAAATGTATAAACAATATACGATGCAAAGCTGACGTTCTGCCAGGTATACAATTCACGTATGTCCTCCTTGACTGGGGATTAAATAGGAAGAACTGGCACATGGTGCACCATTATTAATAGATGGCATGATACAAAAGCTAATCGTGCAAGAAATGCAACCGTTCAAATATGAAAATCCACTCAAATGTTGCTGGGGCTGCAAACCGCAGCCTGAGACAAGTAAATGGAAATGGAGGCAGCTAAGAGGATCTCAACATAAGAAGATAAGAAATGCTGGATCAGGCCAAAGACCCACCCAATCCAGCATTCTGTTACCCACAGTGGTCCACCAGCTGTCTCTGGGAAGTCCATAGGCAGGACAAGTCTTGGGTGGCTGCTATCTTGACTGAGTTATTTGATAATATTTTCAGCACAAGCTTATGAATGTCTACTCAGAAGTAAGCCCCATTGTGTTCAATGGGTCTTACTCTCAGGATGGTGTGTACAGAATTGCAGCCTTTATTTATTTATTTTTATTTTTTATTTATTGTTCACATTTTTCTACCACCCTTCCTCCAAAGAGCTCAAGGCGGTGTAAACAGCTGTTCCCCTCCTTCTTGTCCTCACAACAACCCTTTGAGGTAGGTGAGACTGAGAGAAAGTGACTGGCCCAAGGTCACCCAGGAAGCTTTGTGGCTGAGGGGGAATTTGAACCAGGATTGTCCAAGTCTAAGTCCACCTCCCAAACCACTACACCACCCTGGCTCTCATGATCCAGAATTGACAGAACAATTCATAAATTGGTAAATGCACATAGACCCAAGTTTCAGGATAGTGCAGGAGATAGAGAGGATTACTGTAGATCAGTGGGCACCAAACCCTAGCCCATGGGCCAGATCCGATTCCACAATGATCATTCCCCTGAGCTTATAATTCTGCCCAGGGGTCCCTCCATTCTGCTGCAGATCGCCTACAACCTTTGAGACAGCCAGCTGCACATGCACGGAAATCTGGGCACAAAGCTTGCTGGAGTGACCGACCCGGGCCATGAAATTCAGGAGCAATCTACAGCAGAATGGATAGGCCCATGGGCAGAATGGTAAGCTCTGTCCATGCCTGAGATGCCTTTCCTGATGTACAGCGATCTCCACTTTGCAGAACAGTGCTGTAGATCAGAACAAGTAGACCCTTCTCACAACCACCATGCATTTGCTGTATACATACAGAAGGAATAGAATTGTGCTGGCTGGTCCTATCTTTCAAACTCTTCCTACCAGCTGGCCCCCATCCTAGCCTTTACATGTTGCAAATCAGGTATCTAAATGTGTACAGCAGTGGGCATGTAGAATTTCCATGAGATTGGGAATCCTACTCAATCAGAATTCCTGATTCTGTGGGGGCGGGGGGGTCTACAGGTGTACTACTGTTCTCACCCTTTGCCTAGTGCCCCAAGGTTGAACCAATATGTTCCATCCTACTCCCCCTTAATGCACAGAATGCCGGATGTTCATTAGAAGAGGGCTAAGATATGAGAACCTGCCCAGTCTTTCAAGGGGCCTTGCTCTTGTGAAGATGATACATATAGGCAGTGACTTTGCAGGCCAGAATTATCTCTGTCATCATGTTCCGGCTTTGACACTGTCTTGCCTGGGATGTCCACTTTGTTCTTTCACCTCTTGCTTTCCACCACATTGTAAATAAAGTTCTGTTTTGGAGGGGTTTGGGAAGTTTGTTTTTGTTTTATTGTGTTTCTGTTGGCTTACTTTGTGATCGATTGCAGAGGGGTTTGGATCTAGGCCAGTGTAGTATTTAGAGAAATCTTCTATTTTATGGTGACTGCAGCCTTTATCTACAAACCCCACAGTTTCATGCAATGTAACACTTTTACTACTGAACTCCATACATCACAAAACAAACAGCCCCCTCCCCTTTTTTTTCTCTCCACTGTAATCAAATCTTAAATCTAGTGCAAGGGTTTCTGAACCAAGAAGTCAGGACTCGGTGTCTGCAGAACAAAGATCTAAAAAGGAGGAGAATGGGAAATAGGAGGTATGGAGAAAAGGGAAAGAGAGGGAACTCTGGAGGATGCAAATAATTGCCGACCTTCCCCCCCTGTCTTCATCAGGAGCTGTGATGACTAAACGTCTAGCCTGGGGTCACTTTTTACTGTTGTGAAAGGTGATGCACTGTTAGAGACAGAAAATATGAAAAAGAGGCAATGGAGCAAGTGAAGAAATTAAATGGGAACCAGATGGTAATTCACCAAGAATGCTGAATAAAGTAGTTGAGCTACCAACAGCGCTATGCAATGTATCATTAAAACCTTCTACCCAGAGGACTAAAGAGTGGCCAGTACTGCATTCAATTTTTAATTTTTTTTTTTTTTTACAAGGCAGCTAAGATCCAGGAAATTATAAAGTAAGGAGACTCACCTCTGAGAAAGGAAACAGTTGAGGGTAAAAATTAATTAAGGAAGACAAGGCTCAAAAGTTCCTTGATGAGCATAATACGATAAGGACAAACTTAAGACTTCTCGTATAATGCGAATCTTGTCTCTCTTGTCCACCAGTTAGAATTCTGTGACAGAGTTAGTGAAAGAAAGAATGAGAACAGGGTTGCAGGGAGGGGACAGGATATAATTTACTTAGGCTTTCAAAAGGCTTTTGATAAAACACTTCACAAAACACTATTAAGGAAATTTGTTACCCAGGGGCGGCAAGGTAAAAGTCCAGACATGGATTAAAAAGTAGATAAGAAGTAGGAGACAAAGAGTTGGAATAAATAGCCAATTTTCAGCATGAAAAGAGGTTAATAGCGGGGTGCTCCAGGGATCATCACAAGGAACAAGAATGTTCAATATGTTTATTAACGATCTCAAAGAAAGAGGCGAATTACAAACAAGCAACATTTTGCTGACAGGACATTTTGTACCTTTGTTGTGAGTCGGAGCAAGAAAGAGCAACTTTTATTTGCTGCAGAAAAAAATTATTGACTGGAGTCCATATCTTTTTCCCAGGTGTGAAATTGCTACAAATGTATTTCATCCTTCTTTATAAGCAGTAAGTATTGTCTAACTTTCCAACATAAGGCTCTGGAACTGGTCTATCAATCTTCGCCCTTAAAGGAGTCTAATTTGAAAGCTCCTGGCATACTTCCATAGATGAAAGTCTTTAATCTCACACAGAATGCTTATAAAATTCAGAATGCAGGTTTGAAGATCGCCTAAACACTCAAGTGCAGAGGCAAGGCAGACACAGCCCACTCGGCTTCTACGTTACTTGCAGCCACAAGGTCTATCACTCTTCTGCCAACACAGGGTCACTGTGTGGTGACAACCCTGTGGAAAACCCAAACTGCCATTGTTTGTACGGCTGGCCAAACACCTCCTGGAGTCTGAGATGACTTGCAAAATGCTGCCCCACCCCTTTACCTGGTGATGCTACAACCTCGACTCGTCCGTCTGCCTGAACTGGGACAGCAAGAGGGGAATGGAAGTGAAGAGGAAGTGGGAAGGGGAGGAGAGGGACAGACCATCTCTAGCTACTATTCTGTTCTCTTCCATACTTCCTCTTCTGCTTCATCGACCCTCTCTCAATCCAGGAAGTAGAGGAGCAGAGGAGGTGCTCCCTGCCAATCTGCTTTAGTCATCCTCAAGGATGGGCTGGCCATGATAGAATTCAACATCAAAATAAGGTTTCTCACCATAAAAATGGTGTCTGCCAGTGGGGAGGGCACTACTCCTTTAACCCCAAGACACTGCCCAAGACAAGTGTGATGAATGACCTGTTTCTGTTCCCCATAAATGCCCATTTTTAACCTGTATTTTTAACACCTTTAACCTCCTAGAAAACCCTGTGTAAGTTCAGCAGCTAGAAATAGCTAAGGCATCATCTTGCAAGCAGGCTTTGTGCTTTGTTTGGAAACTCTGTCATTCCCCAAACAAGTGCTCTGTGTGAATTTGGCTTCCCTTCCTGTCTGCGATGGCCACTTCCCTCCAGGATTGACATATGCTTCGTGACTGGTCAGCCAAATGTTAAAATCCAGGTCAACAGGGTGGGACTGGAAGTTCGACTCCTCCAATCAGGTCACTTGATGACATTGTCAAAGCAAGCAGTTCATTTCAAAGCAAACATTACCAGACCAGTGGAAGTGCGGGTTGCTCTCTGCTAGTTGCCTGAGTGACCCATTCCTTGGGAGCTCAGAGAACTGTAGAGCACATTTTCACTTGGGCAGAGCCTTTTGAATGAGTTGTAAGCAACAAATGGTTGAGTTTTTAGAAGAGATCTAATATCGTTGGGGTCACATATTCAGTTGTACCCATCCGTAGTTTCAGTGCGCTACCATCAGAGCAAGCATACTGTCAAATGCATTCAGACACTATCTGCAATCAAAAGCACATCTGGGTTTAGAAAATGCAGAAAGTGTACCAGTCTGATTGTAGAAGAAAAAAGATAATTTTCAATTGCAAAAAGGCAACAGTGATAAATGACAATAACCATATGAGCACAAGGAACACCCTTATTTAATAAAGCAGGTGATGGTGATGCTTTCTACAGAGCATCATGAGATACAGGTAATGCTAGTAAAGAGGTACATGACTTGGATCCAATCTTGGCAGTGTCCCCAGGGATGATTTGCCCATTGAAAAGATTTGTGAATACTGTCTTCATAATCCAGTGAGAAAAAGAGCTGTGAAATATCCAGGCAAAAGCTTATATGAGTGGTAAGGTTTCCACTAATCTACTAGCAAGACCTGTTTCGTATTAGAATCAGAGAAGTCATTGGGATCCAAAATTAAGCAATGAACAGCTGCCAAAATAAAGTTGTAGGCCTGAATTGTCATATGAAGTTGTCTTATAATGTTAGCCCAGCTAGATCATTATTGGTGTTTCTGTGAGGATTGGGACCTTAGACGTGCAAAGCATTCGATCTACCACTGAGCTACAGGCTTTGTCTTCAGTTAACAGTCTATCCCCAGTTAGAAGAACGCAACTATACAAGAAGGATCTGCAGGTTGGTCTAAAATTTTAGTACAGTTTATATTCAGGAAGGAATGATTGAGGGTCCAGGGAAATGAAGGCTCTTCTTCCCCTTTTTTCCTTCCAGCCATCACGATCAACATTTAAACGTGTTCTAGACACTTAGAGAAAGGATAAAATAAACAAACCACTTCCTAAAGCACAGTTCAATGTGCTGGTTATATATAAGGCCATAAATGGCTTGGGATTTGGTTACTTGAAGGAATATCTCCCTTCACATGATCCTGTCTGAAAACTTTGCTCTTCATCAGAGATGTCTTCTCCATGTAACTCTCCATGCCGCTGTCTGAGGTTGAGCATTGTTGGTGTCTGGAGAGAGTGTCTTCTTGGTCCTGATGCCCTCAGAGAAATGCCATCCCAAGACTAAGCTTTCTTGGAACCACTTTTCATGTATTTTCTTTTGATTGCCAACCAAAGTCTTTTTGAAAAAATTTTTTGCATAAGCATTTGAGCATGTTTTATATCTGGTTTTAGCATTATTTCGTGGCTTTATTGGATTTTAGTGTTTTTGCTGCTGTGTCTGTGATTGACTGTGATATGACTGTGATATTGACTGTGACTGTAATATGGCTTTACAAATTATTTTACTGCATAAATTGTGTGCCTCTCTGGGAGTCTAAGGACAGCTTATAAATTTATAGAATGAATAAATAAAATAAAAAGGCTTACCATGATATAAAATCAGTTTTTGGGTTCTGTCTCTTTATCAGTCTAGCGTTTCACACAAAATGGCAGATGCGTTTCAATATAAGTGTAAAGTCATGCACATTGGGGCACAGAATCAAAACTTTATATATAGGCTAATGAATTCTGAGCTGTCTGAGACAGATCAAGAGAGAAATCTTGGGGTCCTTGTGGACAGCTCAATGAAAGTGTCGACCCAATGTGCAGCGGCAGTGAAGAGGGTTAATTCCATGCTTGGGATCATTAGGAAAGGCACTGAGAATAAGACAGCTAATATTGTAATGTCATTGTACAAATCAATGGTAAGGCCACACCTGGAGTATTGTGTCCAGTTCTGGTCACCACATCTCAAAAAGGATATAGTGGAGATGGAAAAGGTGCAAAAGAGAGCAACCAAAATGATTACTGGTTTGGGGCACCTTCCCTATGTGGAAGGCTACAGTGTTTGGGTCTCCTCAGTGTAGAAAAGAGGTGCCTGAGGGGGGAGATGATTGAGACATACAAAATCATGCAGGGGATGGACAGAGTAGATAGAAAGACGCTCTCTTCCCTCTCACAAAACACCAGAACCAGGAGACATCCACAAAAGTTGAGTGTTGGGAGAGTTAGGACAGACAGAAGAAAATATTTCTTTACCCAGCGTGTAATTAGTTTGTGGAACTCTTTGCCACAGAAAGTAGTGATGGCATCTTGCCTGGATGCCTTTAAGAGGGGATTGGACAAATTTCTGGAGGAAAAGTTCATTACTGGTCATTGTAGGTCTGTGCAAGGTCTTGGTTTTAGAGGTAAGCTGCCTCTGATTGCCAGATGCAGGGAAGGGCACCGGGACGCAGATTGTGTCTGTTGTCTTGTGTGCTCCATGGGGCATTGGTGGGCCACTGTGAGATGCAGGAAACTGAACTAGATGGGCCCTTGACCTGATCCAGCAGGGCTCTTCTTATGTTCACACTAGCACAATGGTTCTCGAACTTCGTAGCACTGGGACCCACTTTTTAGAACGACAATCTATTGGAACCCACCAGAAGTGATGCCATTAACCTGGAAGTGATGTCAAGACCGGAAGTGACATAATCAAGTAGGAAAATTTTTTTAAAACTCCATAAAACAAAATTTAATTAATTAAATCATTAAGGGCCCAATCCTATCCAACTTTCCAGCCCCTGTGCAGCCACAATGCAGCCCCGAGGTAAGGGAACAAATGTTCCCATACCTTGAGGAGGCCTCTGTGACTGCCTCCCCACCACAAGTTTCAGTTCACACACCAGTGGCACAGCTGCACCCGTACTGGAATATTGGATAGGATTGGGCCCTTAGTGAGTAAATTAAATGTTTACAATAAGGATAAACTAAAAAAATTATTTAAAATAAAGAAGAATCCTCCTAAACCACCTCCCCAGCAGTTACTGATCTGTTTAAAAACATTCCCCAAACATCCCAAAGGCTGCAATCCTATCCACACTTATCTGGGACTAAGCCCCACTGACTATCATTGTTAAAAGCATATATGTAGTAGCCTGTTAAAAGTACAGATCTGTAACATGGCCCCAAATGCAGTCACACACCATGGTAGCATCAAGTCAAATATATTAAAAATAAAATACGCACTGAAATGAATGGGGACCCACCTGAAATTAGATTGTGACCCACCTAGTTGGTCCTGACCCACAGTTTGAGACATGCTGTACTAGCACATCCAAGAAATGGTGCTTTATAATGAGGCTATACAGTTGAAGAGACAAGGCTATTTTAAGCAAGAAAACTGGAATATCACACCAGAAACACTGTCATTTTTGAGTTATGCTAGTCGGCAGTTCGACCTAAAAGCTAGAAGTGGGTCTGCTTGGTGTGCTGTGTAAACTGAAAAATATGTAGACAAACATGACAAGTTAAGCAGGAGTCATGATGACATCTAGAGCCAAAATTGCAATTAATGTGGAGTTTAGGTCAGAACAAATGGGAGTGATAGAATTTTCCATACTGGTGACAACAGACTGCTGTGAAATTCTCCACTATTCCCTGGGGGGCTGAAAGTAGAAGGCTCTGGCGGCTCAGATCAGCTTCCCTGTCTGACATGGTAAAAATGAAATGGTGGTGGTAAAGTATAACTTCTTTGTTATCATCATCACCATGGGACAAGTTCAACATTGTGCTCTAGCTGGTGTTCAGTTTAACCCAAGTCTTCCTCCACTGATTCAGCCATGGTACTTTGCTGTCACCCAATGAAGGGAGCTGAATAGACTCTTCCAACTAGCGAGGATGGGGTAATCATGGCAACTGCCTAGTCCATCTCTCCATTCCTGAGACTGGTCAGATTTTAAGCCATTTCTGTCCAAAGTTGGATATATGCAACAGGGATCAAATGTGTACACCTGTGGGCTGGGCAGAAATGGGTTTTAACAGAACCAATACCAAAGGCAACAGAAAACCCTTCCAGGTGTGATGATGGGATGAAATTAAGAGACAATGAAGACATTAATAGCAAGCAGAATCATGATCACCAAGAAGCACCAGGGAAGACGCCTGACGAAGTGAACAATGACACTGGGGGCTGAAATCAATGAGAATGCAAAAGACTTGAAAGCAAAACATTCATCATGGAAAATCAAGACAAACAATGATTAAAGACTTAGCAAGCAATTTTTGCAATAGAAGCACAAAGGATTTACAAAATGTGTCGGAGTGGGGGGAAGGAATGGCAGTTTATGGCAACAGAATTAGTATGAGCTGTATTGGATCTGTAATTGGACCTGTCCTGGTATTCCTATTGCAAACTTAAACTTCTTTGCCTGCCCTCCTCCACCTTTTATATGACTCCCAAAGTGAAGGGACATTTCATGGATGAACTGTTTTGGACTGTTAGGGCAGGAACCCAAGTCCTACATATAACCACGTGGGTTCACAACAGCTTGCCAGAATGCTGGGAATCATGGGAAACTAGTTCTTATCATTCCCAATTGTGAGAGGACCTTACACACACCTAACTGAAATATATTTTAGTGAATAAGAAATCCACGTGATTCACAGACTCAAGGCCCAATCCTAAAGAGTGTGCACTGGTGTGCACTATCGCAAATGTGCCCTAAGGCACATTTACAGGCACTTGCGCCGGTGAACACCAGTGCTAGCTCAGCACTGGCTGGCTCTGGGCTAGCGCCAGTGGAGCACCAAAGCTCTGCCGCTCAGCAGTCGCATGGACAGCCGGGCAGTGGAAAGATAGGTGGAGGTGTGGGGAGAGGAGACATTCCAGGGTGGGGGGAGGCAGGGGGAGGGTGGGGAGAGGGTTGGGAGGAGGCATGCTGAGGGAGGGAGCAGGGTAAGAAGGAGGTCGGACCAGTGGAGCTTTAGATCCTGAGCCCCCGTGTTGGGCTGCCTGCCTGACACAGAGGCTCTAACTTCTATGCCAACCTTTGGGTTGTTGTAGAATCAAGTAGCCCTATTGCAGCTACATGACCCCGGGCAGCTCAGGATTGGGCTGTTAGCATCATGTGTGTGAATTCATGAATGTACACACCTACACAGGCAACACACACATATTATGTCAAAGAAGAGACTGGGAAGGAAGCAAGGGTGCACAGGTATGAATAGTTTATGGATTTCATAACTCTCGACCTTAAGTCAGCTACAAAGCCCTGAGCAGGATATTTTAAACAGTTGACCTGATTTGGACTAAATTAGTTCCAGCCTTGCAGAAAAAGGGAGGAAAACAATATTCCTATAACACAGGTATTATGTACATGATATTGGCAATGTAAAGAGGTACCTACCAGAAGTTAAATTGGTAGGGAGGGAAATGACAGGGACTAAATGTAAATGAACGTTTCTTTCCCAATCAAGCAAGATTATAGGGAATGTTTTTCATGCTATTACTGATATATCTTCTCATCTAATTTAGGCAACAGTGATGCTAGTATGTGTATGTGTGTTTGTGAGAGACAGAGCGAGAGAGACTGGTGTGCCTCTTCTTCAAGGAGTGCATCAGAGTGTAGAGAACGAAATTCAGGAACTAGAAATGAAATAGATTTTTTTTCCCCCAAGTAGCAAACTTAAAACATAGTGAAAGGTTAGAATGATTTAGCACACCCAAGCCGGAGTGGCCACGCTTGGCTGTTCTTGGACTACGTGTGAGGTGACTGTACATATAGAGCTATTGCAGCAACCAGGAAAATTGTGCTGTACACAGCTCCTTTGGCTCCCTTCCTATCACTATGGGGATAGAGCCTTCCTTCACTATACAGGGAAGTAGAACCGGAGCTTGTCTGTCTCTGTGATAGGTGCCCTCTGTTTGGTCCCATCACTCTAGCTGTGGAGAAGGAGAGTTCCAAAGTAAATACACCGTATGTTTCAAATTATTTTTTTTCACTAGTCTCATTTGTATATGGTTGTTACAATCTTTGCCAAAAGCCGATGACAATACAAAGAAATACAGTGCTCACTTTAAATACTCAAAATATTCTCCATATAACGTAATAGTCACACAATTTATCTATATAATTTAATACAGTTAAGAAATCATGTTTCTGACACTGATATGTTTTTGTTACAAACTTGGTTCCAGTAAGTATTCCTATTAATACAGCATGTGTCATTTGACAGCAGTCACGCTCCCGCATTTGACATATTGAGGACGAAATCGCTGCAGAAAGCAGTTTCTGCTAAAGCGTGTCTGGCGGTCTAGAAACTCTGCACATAAAGAAGTGTTGCATGCATGATCTTCAAACTGGATTTGTGTACCCAACATTGTACATGTCCATCCTGACACTGAATCTTGTAAAACTGTGTTAAATTGAACTAGATCACTGGTCCATCAAGGTCCATATTGCCTCCATTGACTGGTAAAAGTATTCCAGGATTTCTCGCAGTGGTCTTTCTTAGCCCTACCTCAAAATGCCAGAGACTTTCTACATGCAAAGCATGAACTGAGTTACAGTGCTATCACCTAACCAGGCATTATCAGGGATGTGCTGGAGCCACTGAGCCAAGGCTTGAGCCGAGTCTCTAGTCTCCACCCCGTTGACTCAAGTCGCCAATGAGTCATGGTGCAGCCACACAGCTGCAGCCTCAGTGACCTGCCAGCAGAGTTGGCAGGACAACCAGACATGGAGAGGAGGCTCCCTTCAGGGTTAGAGAGAAATACTTATGCAGGTGCAAGTGCAGGAAGGGGCGGGGTGGAGACCAAAGGTACCTGTGTATTCCACAGCAGCCTTTGAAGAGCTCAGTAGGGGGTAGACATCTGGCTGTGATTCCTGGGAGACAGAGGCAGGAGGAGGAAGCTGGGTGATTTAACCCCCTTCCCTGGCCACATCTGGGGCTGCTTGTGTTTCCCTTTTCACTCCGGGAAGGTCCTCGGTCTCCATCCTCAATGCCTCTCCCTCACTGCCAGTGGTGTCCTCAGTCATGTGACCAGCACCAATGGCCCTGGCTACCCAGACTGTACATTTACAATGGAAATATCTGATTACAGTAGAAGAAAAGACAGGATCCTGCCCTTTGGGGTTCACAAACTAAAGTTGGACAAAAGGGATGTGAAAGAGAAAGAATGGGTGTGGTATACATACACATAAATGCTGAAACAGTGTACTGTTGCATGTGTGTGAGCTCCATCCTAAGCATATCTGCTCAGAAATAAGTCCCATTATAGTCAATGGGGCTTACTTCCAGGTAAGTGTGAATAGGATTGCAGCCAGACAGTCCAATCCTGAGCTGCCCAATGTGCGGGGCTGCAGCAGTGCCAAAAACGGCTGCCGCTGCATCCAGCGCACCCCAGGAAACCACCACAGCCTCCTCGGAAGAAGGAGACTTTCATCCTCTTCCCTTGGGTAACGGAAGTAGCTCCGCAATGGGGCTACTTAATTCAGTAGTGGCTCTGGAGCCAGTGCAGAATCGGAGATTCTTGTGTCAGGCCGCGCGGCTCGACACAGGGCTCACATTGCTATCAAAATCTGTGTTTTTTTTAAACATGGGGTGTTCCCTGGTCTCAACTTGCAAATGCTCATTTTTGTTGACATCTACTTGTTGGTCAAGCATATTCATATATAGCCTCCTTCCATGGATATTGCTTATATGATCCAGTCATCAAAGCCAGGTGTGCCCAAGCATCCCCAAGTTGAACCTGAAGCCACACTGAGCTTTGCTATTTGAGCTTGTTCCCAGCACATGTCTGCAAAAGTATCAGCCTTTGCAAAGCCTCAGCTTGATCTCTCACAAAAGCTCAAACATGCCCACAAATGTTTTTGTCCATTGAAGGCTCAAACTTTAACAGGCATGATTGTCATTATCTTGGTTCTACTACCAAACATTCAAGTAGAGAAGTTCAATATGGACCTCAGTAAAAACCAACAAACAACAGTGAGTATGGGTTAACATCTAGGAATATGTGGGATTATGAAGAAGATCATGCTTCACGCATTTATTATGACTCACAGAAGGACATTTCCCATTGCTGGAATCTTTTTGGAACAGCATAAAGAGTTATATTATTATATCAGTTCTGTGCTTCCATGATGCTCTGGTGGAAGTACATGAAAGCAGTCGTGCTGGATGTAGCCATCCAGAGGTCAGGGGGCATCCAAGATTGTTGTTCACATATTGGTCCTGTTCATGCTTAAATTCTGTACCAAAAGGGACGTGTTGGTGAGAAGGACTGAAACGTCCTCCCTGCCTCTATCTCCTTCTTCATCACATTGGGCACTTTTCTTCCATTCTGTTTGCAATATTGGAATTTGGTTGAGACAGAAGAAAAATACCTGGGACAATGAATCAGGAGGAGATTTGTTAAGCAGGGAGTGTGTGTGTCAGGTCTCCATATGTATTTGTCCCCTTTGATGTAAAATCACAGCCTCACCCACCTTCTGCTTTATTATGTGAACAAGGCAGAGACATGAACAAGAAAATATAGCTGCCTTCATCGCATCTAGTTTGGCCCTATTACGAAAACATTCATTCATTCATTCATTCATTCATTCATTCTTCTCTATTTTCCACATTTTTATACTGCCCGGGACTGGCCCAAGCTCTCTCAGGAAACTTCATGACTGAGCAGGGATTATAAACCTGGACCTTCTATGTCTAAGTTCAGCAACAAAACCACTACACCATACAAGGCATTGTAACATGGTCCTAAGATGATGCACTGAGGGTAAATCTAGGTTACACTTTCCATTCTGTGGCAAATACATTGCATCAGCTCGGATGCCAAGACCTCTGTACCACTCTTAGGGCCATGAAGATTGTTCGCAATTAAGTTTAGGAAGAAGATAAAACCTCAGTGAATTGGCAAAAGCTGCTGTCTTAAAGTGAAGGCTTATTTATGTAAATGGATTTAAGAAGCACCTTGCAACTGCATTATTTACTGTACTTGCCTCAAAGAAATAATGCAAATCTCCTCCTTTGAGACTGTGCTGTTGGGTTCTTGAGACGACTTTATGAATTCAGTCCATGGATAGCTGAAGCCCAGGTGACTTCGTGAGGTGTTTATCTACTTAGGATACCAGCCAGGATTTCCTATGAATTTATACAATCCGCCATTCTTCAGGGGCCTCCAATTTGATGTTTGCTTTATTGGGGCGTGATCCATGTGCCTTGTTAATGCATTTTTGCTAGTGGCCCCAGAACACACACATATTGGTGACTGTGCATTGAAAATCCAGTTTATTCCCAGATAAAATAAAAGTCCTGGCATAAGCAACTTTTAAATTTGCTTTCCGTGAACATTCATGCCTAAGCAACTCAATTGTGTGAACGTTCTTGGGAAATTAATGAAGAAGTGTGCAGGAAAAGAGGCGGTGTGGGAACAAGCAAAGAAAAAAAATTGTTTAAAATAAACAAAAAGGGAATCATTGAATGTTTGTTGTGTCATTTGCCCTAATATATGGCAAATAGTCTTGAACAGTATTTCTGCTTTAATAATAATGATTATAGACTGGTTTGTGATGACCAATGGCAATCTTACGTTCATGCCTCACCTGAAGCATTCGTTTCAGCAGTTCTGCCTCTCTAATTATGCTGAAATGTCCAAAGTCATGAGTTACTGTGGTATGCTGAGTCATCAATAATACTTCTATCACCTTCTCTCCTTTTAGTGTTGATAGATCATGCCAATTATACTAACCAGAGGATTACCTGAGTAATTCCAGTCTGGATCCAAAGAACTGTGTGATTCAGAGCCCAGTCCTATCCTTTCCCCCATCACTGCTTGCAGCTGTGCCAAAATGGATTGCACTGTATGCTATGGTGGGAGGGGTAGGGGATGAGAAGGCTTGGAAGGAGGAAGTGGAAAATATTTTCCCTTTCCCCTCCATAAGCCAACAGATCATCAATAGATCTCTTCTTTAGCTAGCACAGACACAAAGGGGTGTGTCAGCTGCTCCTAGAAGAGAAAACATCCTGTGCAAGTCACCCACATCAGGTGGCAACCCTCCAGCCTTTGACATGCGTCCAGCTTTTCCCCTTTCTGCATAGTAACATCCTCCCCGCTGACTTACCATTGGCAGGTCCTCTTTTTCCTGCAGTTGTGTGCTGGACCCCCACGGCCTCCTGGCAGCAATCCAGCTCAGCTCCACATGCTTCTGGAGTGCCATTTACTATAGCTGTGTAAAGCATCTACCATGCCTGGATCACTAGTTCCGGCAGTGGTAGAGCCCAACAGGATTTGAAATGGAGATGGGATGGAGAAAAACATTGGAAAGAATGTGTTGGAAACATATTTCTCTACTTCGGAAATCCTGGTACATTGCAAGCCAGTCTCACCCACCTAAAGTTAACTCTGGGAAGTGTTGCTGTTTATTCCTTCTGACTACAGTTAAAATCTCCAGTTTCTGCAGTTAAATTGAGGGCTGTTTCTACCTATTCTTCAGTCTGTAATTCTCAGGCAAACCTTGAACTTTCCTGCGAATTTACCAAGGTTTCAAAGAACCCGCCCTTGGGAATTTTGTCCCCTTGATTGCTAGTTTCTCTCCTAGTTGCAGACCTGGTCCCTGTGCCACCCAGGGACTCAACAAAATGCCACCCCTCTCTGGAGAAGAGATTTACAGGGCCTTACACAATCTCCCCTGGTCCTTCAAAAGCCTTCTGAGACCTCTGGAGGACGGTTAAACAGTACTTCCGGTTTTCTGAAAATTGTTTAACAGCCCTCTGGAGGTCTCAGAAAGCTTTCAAAGGGCTGGGGGACATCACATGGGGTCTCCCTGGCCCTTGGAAGGGCTCCAGAGGGCAGGTGGAGGTGACAGCAGTGGCATGGCAGGCATGGCATTGCAGCCTCCACAGGCATGGTGCCCTGGGGTTTTTGCCCCCCCCAACCCTCCCCAGGACCACCACTGTTCTCTCTCCCTGCCTTCTGCTCTCCACACTTTCCAAAACTTTCAAGTTGCAGGAGAGGAAAAAATAAAAAGTCAAGAAGACTTCTAACAGCCAAATGCTCTCCTTAAGTTTCCAGCTACCTCTGCTCAAAAGCAGAATTGAGCATGCTCAGAACTTTAATCGAGCTCTGTGAAATACAGATTTTCATTCTCCCAATTAAATGAGTCAAGTGCTATGAAAAGGAAGAAAAAAGCCATATTCAGTAATGCAGGAACTGAACATGCTCAGAAGTCTTCATTCTCCCAAAAGACTTGGAACAACCTGAGCTCATTCCAAATTGGGATAGTTGGGTTTTGCCCATCACTAAATGAAGGGATTACTTGAACATCATAAGAACATAAGAACAGCCCCACTGGATCAGGCCATAGGCCCATCTAGTCCAGCTTCCTGTATCTCACAGCGGACCACCAAATGCCCCAGGGAGCACACCAGATAACAAGAGACCTGCATCCTGGTGCCCTCCCTTGCATCTGACATAGCAGCTCAGCCCCCACCATGACTCATGTAAACTGCTTGTGAAAGCAAGTCAGACTTCAAAGCCATTTCTAATCTGAAGGACTGCTAAAACTGGAAAGCAAAATTTTGGGAATGGGGATGGAACCCTGCTGAGTCTGACAATGGAGCATAGCAGCTTGGGCAGGTCTGTGTCATCAGGGCCATCTTTAGCCTGATTCCACCGATTTGGCAGAAGCAGGCCCCGTGGGTAAGGGAGCCCACACTGAGGCAGAGAATGGGCCACCCACAGCCACAGTTGGACCATCATATGGAAGCAACAACAACAACAACAACAACAACAGTATTTATATACCACTTTTTAACAAAAAGTTCACCAAGCGGTTTACAGAGAAAATCAAATATCTAATGCCTCCCTGTCCCAAAAGGGCTCACAATCTAAAAAGATGCAACACCAGCAGACAGCCACTAGAAAAAACACTGCTGGGGTGAGGTGGGCCAGTTACTCTCCCCCTGCTAAATAAAAGAGGAGCACCCACTAGAGGACCAAGGAGGAGCAAGTCTCCATGCAGAGACTGGGGCAATGAGTGGAGCTCTTATGCAGCCCACCCTGTGTCCAAAAGCACAGAAATCAGCCCCCAAAACCATCTGGTGGGGACATCATCACACCACTTCCATCTGCTTCCGGATGGCACAATTTATGCAGGGCACCATAGACCGTGGGCTCAGTGCTGCTGCCACTCCTCGCAGTGTGTAGGGAGGCCCCACTGGGGGTGGGGTCCTGGAAAAAATGTCTACCATTGGAGCCCAAAGTCAAGGTCAGTCCTGTGTGTCAAGCTTTCCTGACAGGCATTAAACATGTATACGTGTATACAGATGTCATGCATCACAGCATCCAGTAGATACAGAAAAAAGGTTCTCAGGCAACAAGTTCCAGCTTGTGAAGATCTTTGATCTGTGCCCAGAAAATAAACCGGAAGCCAGTACAGTTGTTTAAGCACTGACAAAATAATTTCCTACAGCCCAGTTAGCAGCTTTGCAGCAGTATGTTGTACTAACAGGAGTTTCTGAACAGTTTTTAAAGATGGTGCCCCATACACCGGGTTATAGCAGTCTAATCAGGAGGTTACCAGGGCATGGATAATAAAGACCAAGCACAACTGTCATGCAGGGGAGATTGCTATTCAAAGGGAACAAAGGAAAATAAAATTGAGACTGAAAAAGGGTACCAATGACTGTGAGATAATGAGAGGCCCCCAAGTTTTAGTAAAGATTCAGTATCGCATGAGAGTGGAGTGCCACAAGCCACATCCATGCTGGATACAACTAATGTCATTCCTTTTAAGATTTTCAAAAGCATCATGCCAACTGCATTCCCACTTTGAAATCACTTGTTTCTTCTCCTCAGAGATCAGACGCTTCATTTTCCCCCTCACCTTCCTGCTGCTCGCTGCGATTGCACGTGAGCATTGGTGAGCAACGCATGAGGAATAGACACTGCCTCCAGCACTTCACAAGGCCTGGCCCTCTTGTTCTGTCTCCTCGCAGCTCCACCACACATTTTCCCCAGAGGTTTCTTGCTTTCAGTTGACTTCCATCTTTCACAGAGCCCCAGGCACAATGCTAATAAAGAAAGGCCTAGAAAAATGGTGGGAGGAAATCAGAAGGAATGGGTGGAGGGCTGGGAAGAAGGAATGGCTGCCTCTGATCTGTCATGAAAACCCTTGGGAGGTGGCTGGATAGACTGGGATATGAATAATACCCAAAGTAGGTGATGAATCACTCCACTTCCCAGGGGTATTTTATTTTCAGTGAGGATCTTGAGGTTTTTGTAACCATCAAATTGTCATTTGCTCAAAACACATGTGGGGGGTGGGGTGCACAGAGAGTGTTGCAAATAACACAGGCATCAGACTGAGTTTCTGTCAGCATCTTTTCCTCTTGCCTTCCCATTCTGAACTGCCCTTTCTTCCTCTTCATTTCTTTCTTTTCCCTCTGTAGCCAGCAACAGACAAGAGAAATCAAGGAGGCCCTCTCATTTGATCCCTCTGTGCCTCTGGCTACAGAAAGACATTCAAGAACAATGAGTGTGTTGACTAGGGTTACCATCTCTACTGAAGGCAAAAAAGAGAAAGGTCCTGATTTATTTCCAGAGGTTAATTCATTTAAATGCGCACACATTTTAATTGCTCTTTTCCTAGTATTAAGTTGCAGTTGGGGAAAAAAAAGAGATCTGTCTGGAGGCCAAAAAGCTGCCAAAAATTTGACCAGGTTGCAGCCTTTATGCTGAAGTGAACAGAAAACTGCAAAGCCTAAATATTTGTGGGGTTCCCCCTCCAATTTCTTCTGCTGTAATAAGCCCAAACAAATTAGGATGCTCACTCTGGAGAAATAGCCTTTGGGCTGTTGTTTGACAGCGCGAGGCTTAAGAGCCGGGCAGAAGGTGCTCTACTAATATGCTAACTTGGCCGAAAACCGGACTAATTCAAAGAGGCCCCAAGTGTAAGGACCAATATATGTGGACTAAACCATAACAGGAGCTGAATTTGGCACTCCTTTTGGACACCAGGACGTTCTTGCCTGGGTTAGGAGATTATCCTTTTCTCCGATTATGTAAGACAAGCTTGGCCAGTTGGCATTCCATGCACTCGATGTAGCTCACAAAACAGTTTAACTTGGCCTCCAGGATGCAACTGAATTTTAATCAAGGTGTTGTAAAAAACATATGGCCACAATTTCACTCAGGCACTTTTCCCCCAGTAGTTTGGGGGGGGGGGAGAGAGAAAGAGAGGGAGATTCCTCATGCAACATTATCCCTCTTTTTGGCGATTATATGTGCACAGCTTTGGACATGCCTGAGTGCATCTGTTCCATAAGTGTGAAGCTCTTCCTGCTAGGGGGCCCTGAATTTTCATAATCCAGAGCGCAGTGTGCCATAAGCAAAGATGTGTAAAACCTTTTCTATTGTTTTGGAGGATATTTTCCACTGGCCAAAAAGTGTTTTGAGGCATTTATCCGCAAAAACAGATTTTCAGAGCAGCCTGTTCACATGTAAATGTGCATCTTACTGAGCCTGCAAGCAGTAGGACATCAATTCCCATTCAAATACTGACCAGCTTGCTACTGTGAATAGTTATCATGGGACATCCTCCTTCCTTCCTAAGGGCCAAAACCTTCCTGAGGGCTGCCACCATTGATAGATCTTTATTATACCCAGTGGTAAAGCTGCAGCAACTAGACACCTATCTAACTGTGAAATCCTATCTTGCACTGGAGCAGGCAGACCAGCAGGCCTGTGCTGTATCCAGCGCAAGTTTCAGGCAGTCAGAGGCTCCCCCCAAGGCAAGGGGAAACTTTTCCCCTTACCTTGGGGAGAGCTACTGCAGTCCCAATGGGACCTCAGTCGGCAATGCAAATCCGAGCAACCTGGGACTGCCCCAAGGTTGCCCAGAAATGGGGCTAGGATCTGGCACAATTGCGGGACCTGGCCCTGCCTTGCGCTCCCCACTAGCCCACTCCCAGGAATGCTGACCGCCCGCCTCCTCCCCATCCTCCCCATGCCCCCTCCACATCTCCACACTGGCGCCTACGTTGGTGAGGGGAGGCCGGTCAAGTGTTTTATGGCACATTCATGACAACTGCGCCTTTGGATTGTGCCCTAATTTAGCTTACCCATTGAACCCCACCCCCAGGATACCAGCATAGAGGTAGGGACTCTCCAGATGACCCTGACGATATCTCAAGTAACAGTCTCAGGCTGTTTCATGTTTGTTTCTTTTCCATTTTGCCGTGCCATCTGTCCAGGGCTGTAATCCTAGCCACAATTTCCTGGGAGTAAGTCCCACTGAACACATAAGGGCTTACTTCTGAGTAGACATGCCTAGGCCTGGGCTCTATTTGTAGTTGCACAGCTTTCAACACAGTGGTCTAATGGTTAGAGAAGTCTGAAGAAGCTGGGTTTTCCCATGATCCAGAGATTTGACCATTGCCAGATATAACTTTGAATCCAGATACTGTAAATCATTTTGCAGCTGCAGAATAGCTAAATCTTTTGAAGTCAACAACCATGACAAAATCAAGGATTTTTTGGAGAGCTTGATTTTTGTCATTTTGATTTTTCTTAACACACTTTCCACCCTTTTATTTCAATTTCCCTTTTCATTCTGTCTGAGAGTGACTGACGAGTTCTTACCTCTTCCCTTGTAGCTTGCACAATGGAGAACATAATGCCCCTGCTTTGATGCCTCAGCTGTTGTGCAGCACACAAAGCCTAACCTCTATTAGTTTCCAGTTTAATTAGAGAAAACTAACCCAACAACCTGATGGTATTCAATGGTTTCTTCCCATGTTTTTTTAAAAGGGTGAGGCAGAATTTACTGGCAGTCAGGCAGTATATAAAATTCAGTGGTTTCTTTGTCAGATCAGGACACTTGAAGTCAGTGGTTGGATCTGGAAGCTAGAATCTCTTCACTTTTCTGCCCTTTGTCACCACTGCACTGTGGAGAAGCTGGGGTGGAGAAGCCATAATGCCAAGAGGGGAATGATGGGATTCCTGTCCCCTCCAGGATAGATGCCCAAACTTATGGAGGAAGGAGCACCTTAGATCTGCTACATATTGATTGAAGTTGATTAATTGTCACTTTCTCCTAAAAAAATATCTGGTCTCATTGTATTTGTGGGGGGTACCAGGAATGACAAGGTAATTGGATTCTCATAGCAAAGCAGCTCCTTCTGTGTTCATCCAGTACCAGAAGAGGAAAAACGTTGCTGGCTCTGAGCTAATCTCTGAATGGTTCCTCATTGCTTGATTTCTGTTCGGTGTCTTGCATTTGGATAGACAGGGTATCTTGGTATCTTCATTTTGCTACCCAGCTGGAAAGGTTGGGACGCTCCCTGCTTACATTTACAACTGAAGGAAAGAGTCACTGTTCTGTCTACACTTCATGCCTTTCTTAGTGTATCTTTCAGGGGCAGGATTTATCACCATGTTATGCAGTGGACACTTGGCAAAATTATTGGCTGCAATCCTGCACACATTTCCCTGTGAGGAAGCCCCATTGAGCATAATGGGGCCTACTTCTGTGACAGCCAGGATGGTGTGATGGTTCTGGGGTTGGATTTAGACCTGGAACAGGTTCAAATCCCTGCTCATCCCTGAAGCTTCCTGGGTGACCTGGAGCCAATCACTATCTTTGAGCCTCACCGACTTCACAGGGTTGCTGTGAGGACAAAAGGAGGGAAGGAACCATGCACACCACCCTGAGCTCCTTGGAGGAAGGGTGATAGGAAGATGTGAACAATAAGTGAATGAATGAATGAATGAAGCCACTCATCACCAGTGTGCCACAGGCATCAGGCACAGCTACCAGGGGTGTGTGGCACTTGTAATGCTGAGTGCTCACTGCCTTACAGAACTGGGAATCATATTTCCCTGCACAGCTGTTTGGAGTACTAACCACATCTATCTGCAACCCTAGAGAGCGGCCAGTGCAGAGATGATACTAAGCTAGACAGAACTATGGTCTGACTCAGGAGGTTTGAGATTCTCATTAGAACTTATACGACACTTTCAGAAGTTAACATAAGAACATAAGAACAGCCCCACTGGATCAGGCCATAGGCCCATCTAGTCCAGCTTCCTGTATCTCACAGCGGCCCACCAAATGCCCCAGGGAGCACACCAGATAACAAGAGACCTCATCCTGGTGCCCTCCCATGCATCTGGCATTCTGACATAACCCATTTCTAAAATTAGGAGGTTGCGCATACACATCATGGTTCGTACCCCATAATGAATTTTTCCTCCAGAAACTTGTCCAATCCCCTTTTAAAGGCGTCTAGGCTAGACGCCAGCACCACATCCTGTGGCAAGGAGTTCCACAGACCGACCACACGCTGAGTAAAGAAATATTTTCTTTTGTCTGTCCTAACCCGCCCAACACTCAATTTTAGTGGATGTCCCCTGGTTATGGTATTATGTGAGAGTGTAAAGAGCATCTCCCTATCCACTCTGTCCATTCCCTGCATAATTTTGTATGTCTCAATCATGTCCCCCCTCAAGCATCTCTTTTCTAGGCTGAAGAGGCCCAAACGCCGTAGCCTTTCCTCATAAGGAAGGTGCCCCAGCCCCGTAATCATCTTAGTCGCTCTCTTTTGCACCTTTTCCATTTCCACTATGTCTTTTTTGAGATGCGGCGACCAGAACTGGACACAATACTCCAGGTGTGGCCTTACCATAGATTTGTACAACGGCATTATAATACTAGCCGTTTTGTTCTCAATACCCTTCCTAATGATCCCAAGCATAGAATTGGCCTTCTTCACTGCCGCCGCACATTGGGTCGACACTTTCATCGACCTGTCCACCACCACCCCAAGATCTCTCTCCTGATCTGTCACAGACAGCTCAGAACCCATCAGCCTATATCTAAAGTTTTGATTTTTTGCCCCAATGTGCATGACTTTACACTTACTGACATTGAAGCGCATCTGCCATTTTGCTGCCCATTCTGCCAGTCTGGAGAGATCCTTCTGGAGCTCCTCACAATCACTTCTGGTCTTTACCACTCGGAAAAGTTTGGTGTCGTCTGCAAACTTAGCCACTTCACTGCTCAACCCTGTCTCCAGGTCATTTATGAAGAGGTTGAAAAGCACCGGTCCCAGGACAGATCCTTGGGGCACACCGCTTTTCACCTCTCTCCATTGTGAAAATTGCCCATTGACACCCACTCTCTGCTTCCTGGCCTCCAACCAGTTCTCAATCCAGGAGAGGACCTGTCCTCTAATTCCCTGACTGTGGAGTTTTTTCAGTAGCCTTTGGTGAGGGACCGTGTCAAACGCCTTCTGAAAGTCCAGATATATAATGTCCATGGGTTCTCCCGCATCCACATGCCTGTTGACCTTTTCAAAGAATTCTATAAGATTCGTGAGGCAAGACTTACCCTTACAGAAGCCATGCTGACTCTCCCTCAGCAAGGCCTGTTCGTCTATGTGTTTTGAGATCCTATCTTTGATGAGGCATTCCACCATCTTACCTAGTATGGATGTTAGGCTGACCGGCCTATAGTTTCCCGGGTCCCCCCTCTTTCCCTTTTTAAAAATAGGCGTGACATTTGCTATCCTCCAATCTTCTGGCACCATGGCTGTTTTGAGGGACAAGTTGCATTCCTTAGTCAAGAGGTCTGCAACTTCATTCTTCAATTCCTTAATAACTCTTGGGTGGATGCCATCAGGGCCCGGTGACTTATTGATCTTTAATTTATCAATGAGGTCTGAAACATCTTCTCTTTTAACCTCTATCTGACTTAACTCCTCGGTCAGTAGGGGCCGTTCAGGCAGCGGTATCTGCCCGAGGTCTTCTGCCGTGAAGACAGATGCAAAGAACTCATTTAATTTCTCTGCCATCTCTAAGTCTCCTTTTATCTCCCCTTTCCCTCCCTCACCATCCAGAGGGCCAACCGCTTCTCTGGCGGGTTTCCTGCTTCTAACATATTTGAAGAAGCTTTTATTATTCCCCTTAATATTGCTGGCCATGCGTTCCTCATAGTCTCGCTTGGCCTCCCCTATCACCTTCTTACATTTCTTTTGCCACAGTTTATGTTCCTTTTTATTCTCCTCATTAGGGCAAGACTTCCATTTACGGAAGGAAGCTTCCTTGCCCTTCACAGCCTCTCTAACTTGGCTGGTTAGCCATGCGGGCACCCTCCTGGATTTAGTGGAATCCTTCTTTCTTTGCGGTATACACCTCTGCTGGGCCTCTATTACTGTTGTTTTAAGCAGCCTCCATGCACTCTGGAGAGATTGGACTCTTTTTACCCTCCCTTTCAACCTCCTTCTAACCAGCCTCCTCATTTGAGGGAAGTCCGCCCGTCGGAAGTCAAGGGTTTTTGTTAGAGATTTGCCTGGTATTCTTCCCCCAACGTGCACGTCAAAACGGATCGCAGCATGATCACTGTTCCCCAATGGCTCAGTAACGTTTACATCTCTAACCAGGTCCTGCGTACCGCACAATATTAAATCCAGAGTCACCTGTCCTCTGGTGGGCTCCGTGACTAGCTGATCTAAGCCACAGTCATTTAGCACGTCAAGAAATCCGGTTTCCTTATCGTGACCAGAACACAAATTGACCCAGTCAATATGAGGATAATTGAAGTCCCCCATGATTACAACCCTGTCCCTCCTTGTCACCTCCCTGATCTGTTTCCTCATTTCAAGGTCCCCATCCGATTTCTGGTCTGGAGGACGATAGCACGCCCCCAATATTACATCGCTGCACAAGCCTGGTAATTTAACCCACAGAGATTCTACGGTGGAGTCGGACCCACCTTCAATCTCTACTTTGCTGGATTCTATCCCTTCCTTAACATAAACGGCCACCCCACCTCCAACACACCCCTGCCTGTCCCTCCTGTTGCGTTTATAGCCCGGGATTGCGATATCCCACTGATTCTCCACATTCCACCAGGTTTCCGTTATGCCCACTATGTCAATATTTTCCCTTGTCACCAGACATTCCAGTTCTCCCACCTTTGCTCGTAGACTTCGGGCATTCACATAAAAGCATTTGTACACGGAATGCCCCAGGATGCGCTGCTTATTTGCTCCTTTGTCCCCGCATCCTCTCATTGTGCCAAACCGTCTATCACATCCCATCATGCTACCTTTCCCAATTTCTTCTCCTACTCTGCCTTTGTCTTGTTGTTTTCTAACCTCCCCATCCTCATCCCATAGGGATGAGGAGTCCCGAACCGGGTGCCCCTCGGCTCCTGTCAGCCTTCCCCCAGGGATCAGTTTAAAAGCTGCTCTGCCACCTTTTTAATGTTATGCGCCAGCAGTCTGGTTCCATTCTGGTTCAAGTGGAGCCCGTCCCTCTTGTACAGGCCCCGCTTGTCCCAAAAAGTTCCCCAGTGCCTAACGAATCTAAACCCCTCCTCCCTACACCACCGTCTCATCCACGCATTGAGACCCCTGATCTCCGCTTGCCTAGCTGGCCCTGCGCGTGGAACAGGTAGCACTTCAGAGAACGCTACCTTTGAGGTCCTGGCTTTCAGCTTCTTGCCTAAAAGCCTAAATTTGGCCTCCAGGACCTCCCAGATACACTTGCCCACGTCGTTGGTGCCGACATGCACCACAGCCGCTACCTCTCCCCCAGCACTGTCTACTAGCCTGTCTAGACAAGAAGTGATGTCCGCGACCTTCGCACCAGGCAGGCAAGTCACCATGTGGTCCTCACATCCGTCGCAAACCCTCCTCTCTATGTTTCTAATAATCGAATCCCCCACTACAAGAAGCCCCCGACCCCCCTCCCACCGAGGAGTATCCCGAGTGCGCTTGGATACGGGCCCATCCCCTGGAGAAGGGGTCCCCCCTAGGGGATTGTTTCCCTCCTCTCCAGGATGACGTCCTCCAGTCCCGAGACTTCCCACCCGGGCAGCCAAGGAGCTGCACGCCTGAGGTTGAAACGAAGCCTGATCGTCCCCGGAAGTCTCCCCACGGTCCTCCTCTGCCTGCCTGCGCTTCTCCAGGTCGGCCACCAAGGCTTCAAGGGAGTGGACGCATTCCCTGAGACGCTGGAGCTCCTTGCACTGAGGACACACCATGAATACATATAACATGATGGTATTATTTGAAAATGCCAACCTTATAAAATTTTTAGTGGTGTTACCCCCACCCCAGGCACTTCAGCCGGTGCGGCCCGCACCCCCAGCAGCGATGCCACTGTTCCCATGCTCTGTGCTTTTTGAAAAGGCCAGTCAGGCACTGGCACTTTCTGGAGAGGGGGCAAAATGCTAAGTTTTGCAGTGCGTGAATGCCAATGTAAAGCAGCCCCTCCCCCTCACCTGCAGAGATAATCACACCTGCAAGAAGTTTTGCTTTTGCAGCTGTGACTGGCTCTGCAGGGGAGGGGCTGCTTTAATTCTGATTTCCTTCTTTGCTGGCTGACTGGAGTGGCTGGGAAGGTGGCAGGGGGTTGGCCGGGGAGAAAGGAGTTACACACTTGGACAGTTTTACTTAAGACACTGGTGTTTTTGCGTGGGCACAATGCGGATATATGGACTTTGTTCAGCTGTACTGTAACTGTGGCACAGGAAAGCAGCCGACAAAAGGAAGTATTTTAAAACATGCATCATATTCCGCTTTATTAAACCTTTCACTATGCTTGGGGTTCCTAAACTCAGACTCAAAAGAATGAATTAAATCAATTGTTAATCATTCAACTAATGGTAATAACGATTGTTATCCAAATGCCCTTCTTTCCAGCTTGCTAATCAGCACTTGCTTGGTACATGTAATTAAAATGCCTAGTCCAACCAGGCACAAAGATCCATCCTTTCCAGTGTAAATATGAAGTACTTACTAAGAGTTTCCCGACTCAGAGCTTAGATAAGTGAAGATGCAGGCTTCCATTCTTTCTAATTTGCCATCTGTTGGGTAGGACACAGCCCGTGTCTCTTTAAGGCTGAGTATCAATTTATTATCCAAAAGCCACCTCTGCCTGCTATTAAAATCACGTTGGAGTGATTTAGAGAGGGAATCCGCCAATTCACCCAAGTGGAAAGATGTGTCATCAGCATAAACCTGGATGCAAGCACCATCCCAGATTCCAACAATGAGAAACAGAACAATATGAAAAAAAAATTTACCCTTCCGTGGCACCAGCAAACATGATAAGTCTGTGGAACACACAGAGATGCTGCTGTCTGTCTCTCATTTTCACCGTTTCCCCCTTCATCTGTGTTTTCTTCTTTCCTAATCTTCCGTTATGATATGTTTAATTCTTGAGCATTCCAATGAATTCCAGTCCATTATAGCCTTCCTTCCGTCCATCTGTCCAGGCTGTCTTCAAGATCTGAAACAAATGCTCACATTTCAAAAAAATTGAAAAAAAATCTGGAATGCTTAATTTGAAATTTGAAATGCAACATTAATTTTTGAATGTAATTGTTCCATAGGAAATACGAAGGCTTTGGACTCCTTGACCTCCTTTCAGTGTTCTGATTTTGTCAGGAATCAAAAATGAAACCACGTAAGCCGTCAAATGTCAAACGCTGCCCACTATAATACAATGCTCCGTGTTATCAATCAAACATTGTCAGATACCAAAACACCACTGCATTTCAACTACAAAATACCGTCAAATACCAAATATTAGTGCATAGCAACTATCAAACACTATAAATCAAATAGCAAATGTTTATATTGAATACCATATGCAGCAAATGTGCGTGAATATTCTGTATTCAAATACACAGGGAATACATTTTGAAGGGAATCTTTTAATGCTTAAATTAAAAGTTTAAAAACTTTTAATGTTTAAATTTAGAGCCCTCTCTGAATTCATCCCCCTTGGGTGATTATCATGAATTTATCTTCTGGGATTCTTCTGGAGTTCTTTCGGTGCAATATTACAGAGCTTTTCTATTCAATTTTCTGTTTCAATCGTCCAGTCATTCCTGTTTTTCTGTAACCTTTTGGATATTCAATTTTGCCATTCTGCATCATGTTCCTACTTTTCAGTGCCATTATCCTCTTAGTCTTTCTTTTTCTATCTCTCTTGTACCCAAAGGAACTCCTCTATGGAGAACTCGTGCAAGGAAAGCGCCCTACAAGTAGACCACAGCTGCGATACAAGGACATCTGCAAGAGGGATCTGAAGGTCTTAGGAGTGGACCTCAACAGGTGGGAAACCCTGGCCTCTGAGCAGCCCGCTTGGAGGCAGGCTGTGCAGCATGGCTTTTCCCAGTTTGAAGAGACACTTGGCCAACAGTCTGAGGCCAAGAGGCAAAGAAGGAAGGCCCATAGCCAGGGAGACAGACCAAGGACAGACTGCATTTGCTCCCGTTGTGGAAGGGATTGTCACTCCCGAATTGGCCTTTTCAGCCACACTAGACGCTGTTTCAGAACCACCATTCAGAGTGCGATACCATAGTCTTTCAAAACTGAAGGTTGCCAACACACATTGTACTGCAGTGAATCCTTTTAGTAATAGGCAAGCTCTCTCCTACACACCCACAGGGTGCCATCCCTGCAGTACTTCTCAGTGCATGAGTGCAAGCACCCCCCATTGATGGGGGAGGCTGGGCAGGTGAATAAGCAGGGCACCCCATCCCCTTCTACTTATGGAGAACACAGCATGTAGCCTCCCTACTCCTTGCCAGTCCTCTTTGCAATGAATGAGAGCAAACTGGAGTGGCATGGAACAAGAAGTTTGCTATTTGTATGTAAAGGGATGTGGGACAGGCTCCAGATTGCCTGTCCCTGCTTATTTGGTGCTTCATAAACATCACATTGGCAGGGAGAGGCGAGCTGAAGCTGCAGCAGTTTCCCCCCTTCTCCTACCAGCAGTGCTAGTAGGAGAAGGGGCTACTGTGGTTACAGTCCACTAACTTGCTCCCAGCAAGCTGGCAAAGGATCAGAGTGTCAGAGTGGCCCAATGGAGCAGCAGCTTGGAGAGAATGACAAACAGATGGGCTGGGGGCTCATCCATTCATTGGCTCTCCAATGGTGTCCAAGGGTGCTGCTCCAGATGACCATTTCAGGTTGCTTTATGACAAGACTGACCCTGTACTCATCTCAGATTAACTTGGAAACTACCTGAATTCTTCCTGCAATCCCTTACCCAAACCAGAAAAGAACTTGGGTTATTTACCAGACCAATCCTCTGCATTCCCCCACTGTGGCTGACTTTTTTCTTCTTGACTTTGGCCAACTTTTCTCTAGAGGTTGTTCTCTATGCAGACCATTATCCAGCTATCTAGCTATTTCCTCTGCAGCCTGTCTCTACCTGAAGATCGGTTAGTACCCCATCCATGGGAAAGGACCTCACCACCTTCACCTGGCCATTGCATTTTATATTCCCACAATTGTGATTTCTCTTACCATACACATCAAGGTCCATCTGTGTCTTTTCCTTTGTGTTTTCACAAGAGTACACAAGGTTCCCCACCCTTCATGAGTATTTTTTAAGTCAGTCTCAGTCGGGGGAGAGGGGAGACAAAGAAAAAATTGGATTCTTTTGCATTATGTATCAAGTGCAAAACTGGAGTGGGGTTTACTGCAGGTCAGAATGTAGTTTATTAACCCAGCTCTGCACGCCGGCGTAGCTTGTCTAGCAGTCTCCTTGCTCTGTGTTTAGTACAAGTTGATGCTGTACATCTTTCACTTTCACAGCACAGCCACTACAATTGACTCAAACTCACTCAGATATGTATTTTTTCCCTAAAAGAATGGATCAGGAAAATAAAATGCCCAGTTCAGAGAGGATGATCAATAGCAGCCAGAACTAGAGATGACTTTTTCAGCCAACAGAGAAACAAGTGCTATTGCTGAATTGCTCAGGAACTTGGCCAGTGGACAAAGATAAACTAATTATGTCAAGGAAAGGAGGGAAGGAAATGGCTGAAACCTCAGCCGTGCTGTGAACCTTGATGGAAACACTTTGAACGGGTATGTGGCAGGCCTCAGAGTAAGCAATTGGCTCAGGCAGGACAGAAGGGAAAGTTGGAAGAAAACCAGAATTCTTCACCACTCTACAGTATAGCCTCAGAGCAGTGGCATTGCTAGGGGACGTGGGGGTGCGGGCTGCAAAGGGTGATGCACTTTTGGGTGATGCACAAAGGGTGTTACAGTGGGGTAACACAACTACTTGCCAAAATTTTTAAAATCTTTGTATTTTCAGATAATAGCATATATATGATTGTGTGTGTAATTTCATGCAGAATGCAATGAAACAAACCACGTTGAAATATCTCTATTCTATCAAAAGTTATAACCAAAAAACCAATGGGGGGTAGGATGACAGTGTAACACAATGCCTACTACCTGGAGCTTTGCCCCGCCCACTGCATGGGAACATCATGGGAGTGACACACTGGCTTCCTGCACCAGGTGACACAAGTCATAGTGACACCTCTCTCTCTCTCTCTCTCTCTCTCTCTCTCTCTCAGAGAGAATGGAAGGGAGCAGCAGGCCAGCCCATCTACTCAACTTACCTATGCAATCTGTGCCTTTCCCCTATGACTGTATCAGTGATGAAAGTGGTCTCTGACAACCCAAACCCATTCATGATTGGGATCTGGGGGGATTTACAACAGTGGAAAAGTCTTTCACTTTTGCAAAACAGCTACATACAGAATGCACAATGCTCCATCACTGGGAGTAGTGCACTTTCCATCTGTGGCTGGCTCCTTCTGTGCTTGCCAAGACCCACTGTGGAGCAGGAGGCTTATGGAGGGTTAAGGGAAAATAATTCCCCTTCTGAAGACTGCCAATTCGCTCTCCCTCTGCGCTGGATACACTTTTGGTGAGATTACATTGGGAGGGGAGGAGAATAGGATTAGGCTCTGAGTCATCGGCTCCATCAGGTTCACAATTTTCTATACTATGCATTTCTCTTCTATTCTGTCATGCAACTTTGGACTGTATTCAGACTACACTTGCTGGTCCACTCTGTCATCTAGAGTGGAGGACCATGCCCCAGTGCAAAAGCAACAGAAACAGGCTTAAACAGGGCCCTCAAGACAGACTGTAGTTATCTGAAATGTGCAAACTAATAGTTTTCTTAGTACAAATGTGATAGCTTTGAAATAGAGTCAGACATTTGTACTTTCCATCACAAATTATGATGACGACGACGATGATTGGATGTATTTACATAGAGCCTACTGTATACATGGCAATTTACACAGAGTGAGAAAAGTATGCTTTAGTCTGTAGGGATGCTAAAAAGTCCATAGTCTGTAAAGCATTCATATCCTCTGCACTTAAGCTGATGAATTCATCACAATATTTGTTTCCATCTCATTTGTCTCCATCAGACAAGTGTGTGACTTGGAACACAAAGTACCAGAAGTGGTATGGGTGGAGTGCAACTGGTATGAGAAATACAGGCATGCACTGCTTAACAACTGTTCACTTAACAATGGACTGCATATATGACGGTGGTCAAAGCACAATAAAGATGCTCTTCATGAAGCAATCGCATCTCCCATAGCCTGCAGCAGCGTGTCTGTTTACACAGCAGAGAGGCTCTTAATACAAAGAAAAGGCAATCTATCTCCAGTAGCCTGTACAGTCAGCTAGTGTCTGGCAGGGAGTGTCAGAAAATAGATTGGACTGAATGTTCATTTAATGATCTAATCTCATAACAACAGGGATCGGAGAACATATCCCTGTTGCTAAGTAGCGCATACCTGTAGTTGTATTGCTGGCTCCCCCTCTTGGTTGCGGTTTTTTAATTTTCCTGGGAGCAGCATGAGAGCAGTCATTTCAGAGCAGTCCCCACATGGCTGTAGTTAATGCATTTGTCAGATCTTATACACCAGGGGTGTCCAAAGTTTTTGACAGGAGGCCCACATCAGCTCTCTGACACTGTGTCGGGGGCCGGGGGAAAAAAAAAGAATTAATTTACATTTAAAATTTAAATAAATTTACATAAGTTTACATAAATGAATATATTAAAGATGAACTTATATGAATGAATGAAGGTCTTGCAATAGCTCAATGCCTATAAAAGACCTTGCACAAAGCAAGGCTTGCCTTTCCTTTGCTGCTGCTGCTGCATCACAGATGTGAAAGAGCAAGCAGTGGAGGGAGCTCTTATCCCACAGCTCACACAAGAGGTCAAACAGTCGCCCTCACGCTGAGAGAAGTTGCGTTGAGCCAGTGTGGGCTTCAGCAAATCTCCAGAGGGCCAGAGGCTCATTGGAGACAGGGGACTCCCTGAGGGCCGCATTGAGAGACCTCAAGGGCCGCAAGTGGCCCCCGGGCCAGGGTTTGAGCACCCCTGTTCTACACTACCAGAAAGTGTCCAAAAAGAGAAAGAACGAGGGAGTCCTGCCTCCTGTTTCCATGTATCTGATCAATACATAGAGGGCCAGCTTTCTCACAGGGACAAGCTGTATTTCCTACTCCATGAAGACAACTCCCACAGGGGAGATGGTCCTGTTCCCCCTTCACACTAACCCCTGGACCAATGGGTAGTTTGCAAACCAATAGCAAACCAACTGCAACTTGAATCTTGTGTGTCTTTGCAATATTCCCTGAGTTTGACAATAAGAAGTTATGGACCCACTGGGTGGCCTTCAGCAAGCCCATATCTCTCAGCCCTCTGTGTGTAGTATGGGGCTGATAATAACATTTTGGCCAACCTTACAGAGCTCTGATAAGACTTCTGAGAAAATGTGTTGAAACACTATAAAAATGCTAACAGAGGAATTTTAAATTGGGCTTGAGCGGGTATCAATATTACTGATTTCAATCCCCATAATTCTTCTTAGTTCAGATATGAGCCCCCCCCCCCAAAAAAAAAAAACCAGCCTCATTTTTTTCACCTGCTCATTCATCCCTCATCACCCTTCCCTCCCAACCACATAGCCTGTTTCCACCTACTCACTGTTGAAACTTTCCTATGAATTCCTTCCTGCTTTCTTTCCCACTTAACTCTAGTGGCATAGGTACTGCATTTGACACCAGGGCAGATAATTTTTTAACACTCCCTCCTCTGTACAATAATATTCTTTGCTAGTGCTGCTGCAACAGAAGCCTGGCTGCAACAAGTACCTTGCTAAGAGTTGGTCACTTCCCCAGAAGGAGGGACAAAAGAGAAGCCTCCTTCTCGTCACTAGAGACAGCTTCTTTTGGGAAATGGCAGCCCAATCCTAGCCACACTTTCCTGGGAGTAAGCCCCATTGACTGTAATGGGACTTACTTCTGAGTAGACATGCATAGGCTTGGGCTGTGAAACTGTACCCAGCTTCAGCTCAGACTCTGCCCTTTCGGTTCTCTAAGGCAGGGGTCTCTAAACTTTTTGGCCAGAGGGCCGCATCAAATATCTGGTGTGGTGTGGAGGGCCGGAAAAAAAATTTAAATATAAAATTTAAATAAATAAATTAGAGATGGAACTTAGATGAGTGAACAAATGAATGAATGCATTCATTCATTCAACTTTTCTGGCCCTCAGAACACCCTCCAGACACAACCAGAGCACAGATCTTGTCATGTTCAGTTGAGTGGGCCAGAGGCTTTCAGGGGACAAGAGGTTGGCAGCGGGCCAGAAATAGGATTGCTGTGGGCCACATCTGGCCCCCGGGCCGGGGTTTGGAGACCTCTGCTCTAAGGGTTTCTGCTATTAACAGTTCCCATCCAGGCTGAGCTACTTGCAATGCTCCCTCTCTTTTGGCTGATGGTGGCTATTGCTTATCAGGGCTTGATTGACTTACAGCTCTCCCACCACCCTCTTACCCCCACACCCACACTCTGCTCCCCTCCCTCCCCCCTCAACTATCTTGTCTTCCACATAGCTGTTTAACTGCTTGCCCAGTTTGCCTAGAGCAAGCAACCCTTAGCACCCCCTTATTTTTGGCACCCAGGCTGGACTCCCTCTTCCTTCTCTATACTACTGCTTATCTGACTGATTCTTGGCTGGCATTCTAGTGGTGGAAAGCCATGGAAGGAAGAAGAAGAAGAAGAAGGGAGGGAGGGACATTCCTTCCCCCTTCCTGGCACCTGGTATGCAGTGCACCATGTGCCCCTGGACTGCATGTGGCCCCTGGTTCAGCACACTTAATTTCAGGCAGAACAGAGATTTAGAAGAATCAAATCAACCCACAAGTGATCGGGGAGGAGGGGAGGCAGCAGATCTCCAAAGGCCTGTAACCAGCCTGATTTGGAGAACATTATTGTCCATCCCAAATCTTATAGACCCTTGGAGTGAGGCACAAGTCACATGCTAAGACTTTCTTTTCCACATAACGTTTCAGATACAGGAGAAATGTGTGCAAAAATTCATTTAAAATGTAAGATTCCATCCATAAGGGAGATGTCAGGTCAAAATGGGTATTTGCTTAGCATGGAAATCTCTGAGGTAAGGGATAACGAAAGCTGCTGCAGGTTGTGCTGGCTCAACAGAGTGATGTTTATGGGGAAAATTGTCTGCTTTTTATGTCTATCCATCATTAATACTGCAAGGAACGGCTTTGCATTGTGTAACAGAGCTTTAGATTGATGTAACATTTTGTCCACTAGAAACTGCTCTTACCCAAAGGTCCTATTTGTTCAGAACAGGATGTGGCCTTTGATGTACGCTGCGTGTATTGAAAAGTTCAGTTCTCCTCCAATTCATCTGAAAGCTCATTTTTCCAAGTTCATTCCTTGTCCTCTATAGCCCTACAGAAATAGTTTTCAGGAACATGCTTCACCTACAGTCTCCAAATCAGAGTGGATCTATCCAGCAGATGGCACATGCCCAAGAACACATTTATCTAACTGTCAAAAAGCAAATTAATTCTTAAGGCATGGGTTTTTAAAGGCCGGACCAGAGTGTTGACTAGGTCATTGTCAGTCTTGGATTTTTGCCTCAGACATACTCTAGAAAAACTTCATTGCTTGAAGTTTGAATGAGTGAATGAATGAATGTCTTGAATCACTGGCATTGAATGGAGTTGAGCCAAACTTTTCACAGTCTCTCCTCCCCCTCCAACATTCTTCAACAGTGGCAAAAAATACTCCCCTTTGGGATGATGTTCAAGCACCTTTTATAAAAAAATGAGAGCCACATGTGCTGTTGGTGGCCATTTTGTGACAGCAGAAGTACCTTCCAGAGTCACAATGCACTCCTCAGGACAGCCCAATCCTGTCAGTGTCTTTAGTAATTACCTCTGACTGCAATTCTATACATACTTACCTGGGAGTAAATCCCTCTGAAATAGGCAGGCATATGATTGTACCGGGTAGATGGGACTCGTTAGCCTGGGAAGGCAGCTCATCTGAGAGAAGGAAAACTCTGATCCCAAACCTCCACTGCCTTGTGGCTACATCCAATTATGGAAAAGCCTTCAGGAGTCAACCTCGAGGCAAAATTCGGAGCCGGAGACCCTGAGGCAGTTCATGGCTGAACACAGTCACGTTCTAGCAACTCCTGCGACGTTGCTGGAACCAACCGTATTGGCTTCTGCCTTTCCATTGGACTATTTCAGTGTCGTGGAGAGGGGAGATTTGCTGCATGGGAAACAGTCTATCCTCCATATCCACCTTACCCAGGCTTTGCGCACTGGAGAGGACACCCTGTTCCAGAACACTATTCAGAGTGTCATACCATAGTCTTCTGAGACTGAAGGATGCCAACAAGATGATTGTATTGTTTATTATTTAGGGCTGGGGTGTCACACATAAGGCCCGGGGGCCGGATGCAGCCCTCAGAAGCTTTTTATCCGACCCTCAGGTTTTCAACTGCTGAGCAGTACTGAGGTGTTACTGCTAAAAAGGCAGCACCCACGAAAATTGGGCTCTCCCATATCTTGAAATATGATAAAGGTTTCTGTATTTTCTCTTTTGTCATTTGTGCTAATGAATCCTAAGTGAGAAAAAGTGCTTATTTTTGGTAATAACCTGTTTAATGACAATATGTCCTGCCTAACAACATCACTTCCGGCCCTCAGCAGGCATCATGAATGCCATAAGGCCCTCGATATGAAACGAGTTTGACACCCCTGAATTAGGATTTACCTCATTACTTTTAAAGCCTAACATGCTTTAGGTCGAAAATATCTGAAGTGTCTCAACATCTCATGATCGCTTCCCCTCACATAGTCTATCCATCCCATAAGATCTTTTTGGGGGACTTTCTTACAGATTCCATGTGAAGTGTAGCTGTTGGTGACCTGCAAGAGGGTGTTTTCCACGGTAGTCCCTATGGAGTTTCCTGCCCTGTGAATTGTGTCAGGCTCCCTCACTCTCAACCTTTTGTGGTCACCCTGAAGTCTTGCCTCTTCCAGCAGGTTTTTGCTACCATGCTCTAATTTTGCCTAACGTACAACTATTAGCTATCCTCTAGTTTTGGGTTTTGTTTGTGCTTTTTTTTCAATTTTGCCACCTGAATGAATGCTTACTGACAATTGCCTGTTTTTAACTTGTACAGTCTATTATAAGCAGTCCAGAGTCTGAAAAAAATGGCCAGGTGCAACGTTTTAAAATAAATAAAATCATATGGTCCTGATTTGAAGTGCATGTGTGTGTGTGCCGGGGGGGGGGGAGTAGAGTTCATTATCAAGTCTCTGCTCTCCAGAACGTTCCCTTGTTTGTGGGAAGATTTCTAGATTTTTTTTAAAGAAATCCAGGCATTTATGCAAAGTGGTCCACAGCAATGGGATTTTAAAAGTCTTTTAATGCACATTAGCACACAGTAGTGGGCGATAAAAGGAGTTCTTTGAATTCTGTTTATAGATATATATACACACATGTATGCACATCAGTTTTACTTTTTAAAATATATTTTAATGCGCCATAGCTCGTGGCAATAGAACCAACAAAAAAATGCAACCAATGTCCTTTGAGAAACGAATGCTACTGAAGCAGGGGCAGACCAGGACAGCAGTGCTTGCCAACAGGCTTGAAACTGTGTGAGAGTAGAAGCAGGCAGGGGGATCTTTCTTCTCCTTTTTTGTTTTGCAGACTGTTTGAAATGGCCGTTTTCATACTGACCGCTCCACTTCGGCACAGCTTTCTTCATAATCATAATAATCACTCAGATTCTCTTTATGTAACTAAGGACCCAAACTGACAGAAGATCTAACATACAGAAGATCGAACATGTGACCTACACTGCCCACGGTTATAGCTGCAGCAACTCAAAGGCATTTCCTCTTCTTCTTATCATACTTAGAAAGTATCACCATGAGTTCAGAAACTGCATCTGGGAAGCTGCATCTGTGGACCATCCTAGATCATAGTTTCCATTCTCTAGGGGACATCACATGGAGACAGTTTTTACATGTCTGAAATCACCTAACAGCCCAAATCCTAACCAACTTTCCAGTGCCAGAGTACCCACAATGCAGCCTCCCTTGCCTTGAGGAGGTCTCCATGATTGTCCCCCCACCACCATAACATGTAGAGTGCCTCCGGTTGTCTTGGCTGCATCGGCACGGGAAAGTTGGTTAGGATTGGGCTTTAGGTGTTTGCAGTGGTGCTTACCATTCTGCAATGTTACATCATGTCTTCCCAGTCGAGCTCTACAGAAAGTCATACTGGGCAGCCGCTTCTGCTACCCGTTGTGCCAGCAAGCTCTGTGCACTGATTTCAAGGTAAAAGCGACAGCTTGGAATGACTTTCAGCAGAGATTGGCTGGGAAGATAAGACACTGTGTAAAGTAACAGTAACCACTGCGCACAACGGGGTAGCCTTTTTCATCATGCAGTGGTCCCATAGTTTGGAGACCGCTCATCTACAGTGTTATTTAAACAGAACATTATTAGAATTATTAAGGAAAGAAGGAAAGTGTTTTTTTCTTATATTTATACAATGATGAAAAGAATCAGATGAAAAGAGTCAGAAAAAATGGTAGAATTTAGTTCTTTATCTGGAATTTTAGCTTAAAATAACCAAAAATGAAGTTGTCAGGCTCTGAGTTCTTTCTTTATTATCAAACTGGCCTTTTGAAATTCAGGCTGTCATTCCAAACACACTTTTTGAAATGAACTCCATGGAAACACATGCGATTAAATATGTTCATAAGTGAGCTGCCAGATAGGACCTGCTTCTGAACTAATGGCATTTGGCCTGGTCTGTTGTTACGTATGTAAGTTATGCAGGATCGAAATCCTGCATAACTGATTGGCCCAGTCTTATGGCTGGCCAATCATGTGATGGATCGAAATCCTACCATCCGATTGGCCCTCTAGTTAATGTAAGTTCTGGCCAGTCGGGTGATGGATCTTTTCGCCCCAATAAACAGACGCCACAGATTCTGTCTCCCCGCATCCTACGTTGGTCCAAATTCCTGGCAGCATATCAGTACTCCCTGAATTATAGGCCTGGCAAAGCGATGGGCCACGCAGATGCCCTCAGTCGCCTTCCGCTGCCTGCTCATGGACCCGATCCAGCTCCAGCACATGGAGCATCATGCTCCTGGAATCGTTTCCAGAACCGCCGTTCCATGCATCGGACGTGGCTTCACACTCAGCCAAGGACCGTAACCAGCAAGACGAACAGGCCTTGCTGAGGGAGAGTCAGCATGGCTTCTGTAAGGGTAAGTCTTGCCTCACGAACCTTATAGAATTCTTTGAAAAGGTCAACAGGCATGTGGATGCGGGAGAACCCGTGGACATTATATATCTGGACTCTCAGAAGGCGTTCGACATGGTCCCTCACCAAAGGCTACTGAAAAAACTCCACAGTCAGGGAATTAGAGGACAGGTCCTCTCGTGGATTGAGAACTGGTTGGAGGCCAGGAAGCAGAGAGTGGGTGCCAGTGGGCAATTTTCACAATGGAGAGAGGTGAAAAGCGGTGTGCCCCAAGGATCTGTCCTGGGACCGGTGCTTTTCAACCTCTTCATAAATTACCTGGAGACAGGGGTGAGCAGTGAGGTTGCAAAGTTTGCAGATGACACCAAACTTTTCTGAGTGGTGAAGACCAGAAGTGATTGTGAGGAGCTCCAGAAGGATCTCTCCAGACTGGCAGAATGGGCAGCAAAATGGCAGATGCGCTTCAATGTCAGTAAGTGTAAAGTCATGCACATTGGGGCAAAAAATCAAAACTTTAGATATAGGCTGATGGGTTCTGAGCTGTCTGTGACAGATCAGGAGAGAGATCTTGGGGTGGTGGTGGACAGGTCGATGAAAGTGTCGACCCAATGTGCGACGGCAGTGAAGAAGGCCAGTTCTATGCTTGGGATCATTAGGAAGGGTATTGAGAACAAAACGGCTAGTATTATAATGCCGTTGTACAAATCTATGGTAAGGCCACACCTGGAGTATTGTGTCCAGTTCTGGTCGCCACATCTCAAAAAAGACATAGTGGAAATGGAAAAGGTGCAAAAGAGAGCGACTAAGATGATTACGGGGCTGGGGCACCTTTCTTATGAGGAAAGGCTACGGCGTTTGGGCCTCTTCAGCCTAGAAAAGAGACGCCTGAGGGGGGACATGATTGAGACATACAAAATTATGCAGGGGATGGACAGAGTGGATAGGGAGATGCTCTTTACACTCTCACATAATACCAGAACCAGGGGACATCCACTAAAATTGAGTGTTGGGCGGGTTAGGACAGACAAAAGAAAATATTTCTTTACTCAGCGTGTGGTCGGTCTGTGGAACTCCTTGCCACAGGATGTGGTGATAGCGTCTAGCCTAGTCGCCTTTAAAAGGGGATTGGACAAGTTTCTGGAGGAAAAATCCATTATGGGGTACAAGCCATGATGTGTATGCGCAACCTCCTGATTTTAGAAATGGGTTAAGTCAGAATGCCAGATGCAAGGGAGGGCACCAGGATGAGGTCTCTTGTTACCTGGGGTGCTCCCTGGGGCATTTGGTGGGCCGCTGTGAGATACAGGAAGCTGGACTAGATGGGCCTAAGGCCTGATCCAGTGGGGCTGTTCTTATGTTCTTAACTTTTCCCATATTCTCAACTGAGTGTGGAGGGCGTGGCCTACGGACCACATGGACACAGAGTTCACTGCATATGTCTTCCGCCAGCATGAACTCTCAGCTTTAAGGGTTGCCTCATCTGGGGAAGCCGGGTCATCATTCCAACTAAACTCTGTCACCGGGTCCTAGAAGCCCTACATGAAAACCATCTGGGCATCGTACGAATGAAGGCACTGGCCAGGAGCTATGTCTGGTGGCCCAGAATTGATGCGGCCATCAAAGAATGGGTGAATCGATGCAACACCTGCCAGGAGTCTCAGCCAGAAGTACCTAGAGCGCCTGTACAATAGTGGGAGTTCACTCGAAACCCGTGGTTCCGACTACATATAGACTTTGCAGGGCCCTTTCATGACCAAAATTTCTTCATTCTAGTGGACTCCTACACCAAATGGCTAGAAGTTGTCCCAGTAGCAGCTATGACATCCTGGGCAGTCGTCAAGGCTTTCTGCAAGATCTTTGCTACCCACGGCCTACCTGATACAATTGTGTCTGCCCACTTCACATCAGCAGAATTCAAGGAGTTCATTGGCATTTATTTGATCTGCCATGTAACATCAGCACCCTTCCATCCATCCACGAATGGTCAAGCTGTACGCATGGTGAGAACTACAAAAGAAGCACTCACCCTCATCATCCAGGGTGAGTGCGACCATCGGCTGGCAGCATTCCTTTTCAACCAGCGAGTCACACCATGCACTGCCACCGGCCACAGTCCAGCGGAACTTCTTATGGGGTGGCACCTGACAACACGTCTTGACAAGCTGCACCCAGACAGGACTTCGGAAAGACCACCGACCTCTGAGATACGAGAGGGTGTGCATGGGTTCAGCCCAAATGACCCAGTGTATGTACGGAGCTATGCAAATAGTCCAGCGTGGATCCCAGCAACCGTCATTAGAATCACTGGCCCGACTCATATGAGGTGGCCATTCTGGACGGCCGGACCCTCCACCGTCATGTGGACCAGATGCATCATTGCCTGGCTGATTCAGAACCCACCACGCTGATTCCAGTCCCCGGTGGAGAGCATCAGGTCTTGCCACAGTCTGGATAGGCCATCAGTCCAGATGTGATACTGCAGGAACCGGAGACCTCCCTGGACTTATCTAAGCCACCAGATGTCAGCGCACCTATGGGGAGTCCCTCTGCCATAGATCTGCCAACCCCAGAGCTGACTGAGGAACCAGAGTCCTGATACTGACGCTGCGCCGTTCTTTGCGAATGAGGGTACGGCCCAACCACTTACAGGATTATGTTGGTTAACCTTGAACTGTACTTGGGGAGGGAGGGGTGTTATGTATGTAAGTTATGCAGGATTAAAATCCTGCCTAACTGATTGGCCCAGATTTATGGCTGACCAATCGGGTGATCTATTGAAATCCTACCATCCAATTGGCCCTCTAGTTAAGGTTTCAATTACACCAATCATGGGAAGTCTGGGTGGAGTTAAAGGCTATAAAAAGCCAGGGGTTTGCCTTTTATTTTGCTAGGTTCTGTTCTGAAGATGGAATAAACGTATTGAGCTGTTATCACTATGCCTTCCTTTATTCGCATGGACCCACTATATAACACTACTTTCGCTGAGGAACATGAATCATTTGGATAAACCTCAATGGGAGTTAAAATGTGGGCTTGTTCACACATGCATTTGATTATCCGATGTTTGTTGACTTGCAGTTAAATATGCAAACGTTGCCATCGTTAAGCCGCAGATAACGCGTTTGAGTGATGAACATACAGGCTGTAGCTGGTCTAATAAAAGTTTACACCCTCCCTTGCTCTGTGTGGGTATTGCTATGCGGGGCTAATACAACTATGAGTGCTTCAGCCTTAAGCACACTTACTTACCAGGAACTCGATTACATTGAATTTAGTGGGATTTATATCCAATGTTTAGCATTTTCTAGACACTGTACATCCTCTCCCCTGCTAATCTCCAGATCATCTTACTTTCTCATGTTCAGTCCTCAACTTATATATTATATTGGCAACCTTCAGTCTCGAAAGACTATGGTATCGCGCTCTGAAAGGTGGTTCTGGCACAGCGTCTAGTGTGGCTGAAAAGGCCAATCCGGGAGTGACAATCCCTTCCACACCAGGAGCAAGTGCAGTCTGTCCCTGGTCTGTCTCCCTGGCTATGGGCCTTCCTTCTTTGCCTCTTAGCCTCAGACTGTTGGCAAAGTGTCTCTTCAAACTGGGAAAGGCCATGCTGCACAGCCTGCCTCCAAGCGGGCCGCTCAGAGGCCAGGGTTTCCCACTTGTTGAGGTCCATCCCTAAGGCCTTCAGATCCCTCTTGCAGATGTCCTTGTATCGCAGCTGTGGTCTACCTGTAGGGCGCTTTCCTTGCACGAGTTCTCCATAGAGGAGATCCTTTGGGATCCGGCCATCATCCATTCTCACGACATGACCAAGCCAACGCAGGCGTCTCTGTTTCAGCAGTGAATACATGCTAGGGATTCCAGCACGTTCCAGGACTGTGTTGTTTGGAACTTTGTCCTGCCAGGTGATGCCGAGGATGCGTCGGAGGCAGCGCATGTGGAAAGCGCTCAGTTTCCTCTCCTGTTGTGGGCGAAGAGTCCATGACTCGCTGCAGTACAGAAGTGTACTCAGGACGCAAGCTCTGTAGACCTGGATCTTGGTATGTTCCGTCAGCTTCTTGTTGGACCAGACTCTCTTTGTGAGTCTGGAAAACGTGGTAGCTGCTTTACCGATGCGCCTGTTTAGCTCGGCATCGAGAGAATGAGTGTCGGAGATCGTTGAGCCAAGGTACACAAAGTCATGGACAACCTCCAGTTCATGCTCAGAGATTGTAATGCAGGGAGGTGAGTCCACATCCTGAACCATGACCTGTGTTTTCTTCAGGCTGATTGTCAGTCCAAAATCTTGGCAGGCCTTGCTAAAACAATCCATGAGCTGCTGGAGATCTTTGGCAGAGTGGGTAGTGACAGCTGCATCGTCGGCAAAGAGGAAGTCACGCAGACATTTCAGCTGGACTTTGGATTTTGCTCTCAGTCTGGAGAGGTTGAAGAGCTTTCCGTCTGATCTGGTCCGGAGATAGATGCCTTCTGTTGCAGTTCCAAAGGCCTGCTTCAGCAGGACAGCGAAGAAAATCCCAAACAAGGTTGGTGCAAGAACACAGCCCTGCTTCACTCCGCTTCGGATGTCAAAAGGGTCTGATGTGGAGCCATCGAAGACAACAGTGCCCTTCATGTCCTTGTGGAAGGATCTGATGATGCTGAGGAGCCTGGGTGGACATCCAATCTTGGGGAGAATCTTGAAGAGGCTGTCTCTGCTGACCAGGTCGAAAGCCTTTGTGAGATCTATGAAGGCTATAAAGAGTGGCTGTCGTTGTTCCCTGCATTTCTCCTGCAGTTGTCTAAGGGAGAATACCATATCAGTGGTGGACCTGTTGGCTCGGAATCCACACTGCGATTCTGGATAGACGCTCTCTGCAAGTACCTGGAGCCTCTTTAGTACAACTCGGGCAAACAGCTTTCCTACAACGCTAAGGAGAGAGATGCCGCGGTAGTTGTTGCAGTCACCCCTGTCACCTTTGTTCTTGTACAGCGTGATGATGTTTGCATCCCTCATGTCTTGAGGTACTCCACCTTCTCTCCAGCAGAGACAGAGGATTTCATGCAGCTCAGTGACGATGATCTCTTTGCAGCATTTTAGGACTTCAGCAGGGATGCTGTCTTTTCCAGGTGCCTTGCCAAAGGCAAGGGAGTCCAGGGCAAGGGAGTCCAGGGCCACGTGAAGTTCTTCTAGGGTTGGTTCACCATGCAACAGAAAACAGAAAACTACTGCCCTAAAGCTGGGCACCTGGAACGTTAGGACAATGACACCTGGCTTCTCTGATGACCTGCAAGAAATAGACGACGCACGCAAAACAGCTGTCATCGACATGGAGCTGAGCAGACTGCAGATGGACATCGTCGCCCTTCAAGAGACTAGGCTGCCAGATTCCGGATCTGTCAAGGAGAGAAATTTCTCATTTTTCTGGCAGGGAAAACCACCAAACGAAACCAGGGAACATGGCGTTGGCTTTGCGGTCAGAAATACCCTGCTGAAATCCATCATCCCACCTACTGTGGGAAGTGAAAGAATTTTGTCCCTGCAGCTCCAGTCATCAGCAGGACCTATCACTCTCATCAGTGCTTATGCACCGACTCTGTCGTCTCCAGCAGAAGCCAAAGACAAATTCTATGATGACCTGGCCACCACTGTCAAGAAAATCCCTGTAAAAGAGCCATTGTTCATCCTCGGCGATTTCAATGCTAGAGTTGGTGCTGATAACAGTTCATGGCCCACTTGCTTAGGTCAGTTTGGCACTGGGAGGATGAACGAAAATGGCCAACGCCTGCTAGAGTTTTGCTGTCATCACGGTCTCTGTGTCAGCAACACATTCTTCAACACAAAGCCCCAACATAGAGTCTCTTGGAGACATCCAAGATCAAAGCACTGGCACCAGCTCGACCTGATCCTCACCAGACGCTCCAGCCTTCCCAGCATCAAGATCACACGCAGTTATCATGGTGCTGCCTGCGACACTGACCACTCCCTGGTGTGCAGCAGAGTGAAACTGCAAACAAAGCGACTGTATCACACGAAAAAGGAAGGAAGACCTCGCATTGATACCAGCAAGACCCGGGATCAGAGAAAAGTGGAGGAATTTGCACAAGCGCTTGAGGAATCTCTTCCAGGCCCGGCCAACGCAAACGCATCCAACAGATGGGAACATTTCAAGAATACCGTTTACAACACCGCCTTGTCCATATTCGGCAAGAAGACCAACAAGGCGGCAGACTGGTTTGAAGCCCACTCTGAGGAGTTGACACCAGTCATTGAGGAAAAGAGGAGAGCTCAAGCAGCATACAAGGTCTGTCCCAGTGAGCGCAACCTGCAGGTCCTCCGAACTGCTCGCAGCAAAGTCCAACAGACTGCCAGGAGATGTGCTAATGACTACTGGCTCCAGCTCTGTTCCGAGATACAGATAGCAGCTGACACGGGCAACATCAAGGGGATGTATGATGGTATCAAGCAGGCCCTAGGTCCAACACAGAAGAAAATTGCCCCTCTGAAGTCTGCCACAGGCGAGGTCATCCAGGATCGGGCGCAGCAGATGGAACGCTGGGTGCAGCACTACTCTGAGCTATATTCCAGAGAAAATGTAGTCACCGAAGAAGCACTGAACAACATTGAGTGCCTGCCTGTGCTGGAAGAGCTTGACAGTGAACCAACCCTAGAAGTCCTCAACTTAACCATGGCCTATTCATTCCACTTTGCTGAGAAAAACAATGGGATTTCAGTCTGGTCTGGTTGGGGATATTGCTTTCTGCAGGTGCTGGGATGAGGCCAAGCATCTCATTTCACGCAGACCATTAGTTACTAATGCCTCTCAAAGGTTGTTAACTAGCATCCCATTCCTCCTGAGCCTTGCAGTCTCTCCAGCCTTGGCTATTTCTGACCCCACTCAACCAAAACCAAGTCTCCAGTCCCCATGGGAGTCTGAATGATCCTTCCTCCCATTCAGTGCCCATGTTTGTATTGTACTTCAAATGGCTTTGTTTTGCCTAAGCATCCTTTTTAAAGCAATGCTTAACTTCAAGTTGGAACGTGCCCTAGGAAGCATGGCTGAGCCCCTGCCTGCAACAGCGGCCTGTAATTTACGGTGAGTTATGTTTCAATTACCTTGGTGTTATAGCGTCTCAGCGAGGGCAGGCATTATGTCATGTCAGGGATACAGGCAAGGGAGAAAATACAGACGCTCCCATTACAGCCTGTGATGGAGCAGTTTTAATAATACTGCAGGAAAAAAAAGAGGGGGGGGAGCGCAAACGACTTTCCAACCATACCATTACTGCACATTAGTAACACACCATGGCCAGGGGGAGAGAGAGGGAGAGAAGGAAGTGAGAGGGGAAGTCTGGTGCAAGAGCCAAGGAATGAGAGTTGGTGTGAGGCTAGGGAAGGAGCATAGAAATGCACATGATGTGGGTGTAGAGGAAGAATATGAAGAATGAAATAAGAAGAATGAGTAAGAATGGGGCCAGTCAATGGAAAATGAGAAAAAGGAAACATGCCATTCAGTGAGACTCGTTTAAGGACAGGTGAACATATGAGAGCCCTGCTGGATTAGGCCAAGGTTCATCCTAACCAACTTTCCAGCTCCAAGGTAAGGGAACATACATTCCCTTACCTTGAGGAGGCTTCCAGGACTGCCACCCAACTACAGGTTGCAACATGCGCCCCATTGGCACAGCTATGTCAGTGTGAGAAAGCTGGTTAGGATTTGAGCCCTAGTCTCTATTGGACAGTGCCAGCATGGTTGATACCTGTACTCTTTGGAGCAATGGGTCAAGAAGGACTGACTGTCATCAGAGAAATCCAGCCACTTGATTATTGTTTAGGGGAGGTTCAGGAGGCTGAGTTAGTGTTACCCCCCCCTATTGGTCTAGGGCAGTGGCTCTCACGCATTTAGCACCGACACCCACTTTTTAGAATGAGAATCTGTCAGGACCCACCAGAAGTGATGTCATGACCGGAAGTGACATCATCAAGCAGGACCATTTTTAACAATCCTAGGCTGCAGTTCTACCCACACCCAGGAGTAAGTCCCATTTAGTATCATTGTTAAAAGAATATACATAGTAGCCTGTTAAAAGTACAGGTCTGTAACATTTCCCCAAATACAGTCGCATGCCATGGTAGCATCAAGTCTAATATATTTAAAATTAAATATTGAAGTGAATGGGGGACCCACCTGAAATTGGTTCACGACCCACCTGGCTCACCAACTGCAGTTTGAGCAACACTGGTCTAGGAGGTGTAGAAAATGAAAGGGAATCCTAATTTAATAGCACCATTTTGTAGTCTTGTGTCCATAACTTTAAAAAAAGAAAAAAACTTTCCCCGTATTTTTAAGCAACTACTTGATTGGCTCATTATGACAAAAATTCTGAAGGATTGACTGCACTCTCTGACAAACTGTTCACTTGGCTAAAGAATCTTGAGGGTGTATGTGTGTGTAAAGAGGAGTGAGCAAACCTGGTCAAGGGCACTTTATCATCCTCTGGCCGCAAGCATTGGAGCCTCCACATAACTGGAAATCCTTTGTGAATTCTTTCCTGATCATGAGCATGCCCCTTTCATACTTACAGCTGAATGCATGTATGGAGGTTGGAGATGTAGACAGTGGCCCTTCCTCCGTACATATTCAGTGAAGAGCATAGGGGACCAGCTGAACAGGGCTTCTGTGTGACCCAAATCTGCCATTGCTCTATGTCTAAGGCCACACCTACTACAAATGAATTATGTTGGCCAACAAATCTCCACACTTTCCATAAAGATGTGCATGAAAAACATAGAATCATAGAGTTGGAAGGTACCCACAGGGTCGTCTAATCCAATGCCCTTCTTGTAGCAGGAAATCCTCCTAGAGCATCTCCAGCAGATACCTGTTGAGCCGCTGCGTGAACAGCTCCAGTACGGGAGAATCCACTGCCTCCCCTGGTTCCACTGCCAAACCACCCTAACCATAAACAATTTCTTCCTGATATTCAGCTGGAATCTCCTTTCTTGCAGTTTGTAACCATTGGATCCAGCTCTACTCTCAGAGACAGTTGAAAACAAGTTTGTTCCTTCTTCCATAGAGCAGCCCTTCAGGTATTGAAAAGCGCTATTGTATCTTTCTAAGGCTTCTCTTCTCTGGGCTAAATGTACAGAGTTCCCTCAACCCTTCTGCATAGGGCTTGCTCTCCACTTTCTGATCATCTCCGTTACTGAGTTCATTCCAATTGTTCAGGTATAGGGAGGGAGAAAGGAAGGTGCAGGGCAGGAAGCGCCTCTGCCCTCTTTTATCTGATTAGAACTGGAGATTTAAAGACAGGAGCTCTTCTCTGGCTTCATAACCTGGCAACTCTAGCGGTATGAAAAATAGTTTGGAATTTTGTATCATTTATGAGTTTATGTCTCCCTATATAAGTATCAACTCACTGAGTTGATAAAATAATGCCTTTATTAGGAAGAGCCTGTTTCACAGTGAAGAATTTGAGAGTTTGGGTAACACAAGCTATATTTCGGAAGGACATCCATGATAAAAAGTAGAAATGTCTATAATTCTGAACAAGTACGATGTTAAGCACTTGTTTGCAGATGGTATCAGTTTTGTGATGGTAATAGGGTAAGCCCTTTCCTGTAGAAGAGTTTGGCACTGATTTTAGGTTGCATTCTCAAAATACTCAAAATTCCAGAAGATTCAGTCCTGGAGTCATGTAGTTTTGGAATTCAGCATGTATCAACTCAATGCAAAGTTAAATACTGATAATAATTGCCCCCAGCCCCAGAATGAAGATGTAAGAAAAAGGAAACGGATTCCATTGTGAGCCATAATGCTTTTACATTACACATCTGATCAGTAACAACAAACTATAGCCCAAACACAAGGACGCAATCCCTTGTGAACTTCCCTTGTGAATCTGTGAATCCATTGTGAACTTTTTGTTGAAAAGCGGTATATAAATACTATTCATCATCATCATCATCATCATCATCATCATCATCATCATCCAGCTCTTCACTATGGCAATTCTGCTGTAAATCACATTTGCACCTCCTTGGAAGTAAGCCTGGCCAGTGCACGGGGGTGTGCCAGCCTGCGGAGGCTGACACAAGCCTCTGTGCTGGTTTCCTTGGCAAACCTTGTGTCGGCCCAGCTGGGCCAATACAAGGCTCTGGGGTGGGCACGGGGCAGGCGGGAGGGAGGTGTTCCTGGGTGAGGGGAGGTTGGGCAGTAAGCAGCTCTGGGGATTGGTGGGTGAGGAGCAGGAGGCAGGGCTGGAATCCAGCACTTATGCTGAATCCCAACGCCTGTTCCTGGGGAGTTGGGAATGGCTTCAAGCCACTCTGCTTTCCTCGGACTTGCGCCTCCTCAGGAGGTGGCGCAAGTCTTAGGAGACCCATAGGGGCAAAGGCGCCTTACCCAGTGGTAAGGGGAAAAGTTTCCCCTTGCCTCTGGTTGAGCTGCTTTGGGCCCCTATCCTGCTCTGGATACAGTGCAAGTCTCTTGGCTTGCCTGTTCCAGCATAGGGTAGGATTGTGCCCTGAGTTCAATGGTGCCTACTCCCAAGCATATGCATACATGGATTGCAGCCTTAGTAGATTACCATACAGGAGCACTGAAAAGAACTTTGAAGAGAGAGTTCAAGAAATGTCATATGGAAGGCTCACAACATCTCTAATGGGTACATGCTTTTGATATATATGAAGCTGTTATTGATGTATGATGATCATAGTTATGTACTGTGGCTGACTGGGCTTCCAAATCACAGAGACAATCTCACTGCATTCAGAGCTGTCCTGTATGGAGTTGAACGCAGGGATGCCCACAGGGGTATGGAAGTGTGGCTAACCTGAGAGCTTTCACGTCCCCTATTATTGCAGGGGGAGCAATGAGTGAATAGGGCTTTTTGTTTGTTTGTTTCACCAGTCTAAATTTTATGCAGTGGATTTTTCCAGGCAATTATTTGGATCGGCCTTTCTCACCCATGGATCGGCCTTTCTCACCCTTGGATCGGCCTTTGCTCTTTCTCACCCATTCAGTGCTATTCTCCCCTTTCATCCTATGGTTGCTTTAACTCACACAGTGTTTTCAACTCTCCTGGCTTTGCCATCACCATATTTGCATCTTCTGCAATACAACCTGCTGCATTTCAGAGAACTGCCAAAAAATGGAAGTTGCTTCATCCTACGCAACATGGATTGATTGGTTCCTACAGCACTAATCAGGAGTTGCTGATGAGACGGTTAGGATGAAAATCTATCCAAGCTCATGAATAACAGAGCTAGCGGTCAGAGCAGCAACATTCTGGAGAGGGAGGAGTGACGTTCCTCCAAGATAGTCAGAAACAAGAGCTCTTATCTTGCCCCCCTGCTCTGTTATGCTGTTGCACAGTTACCCATTCAGCACATGTGTACTGACACAGAAAAAAAATGTACCACTACATATCAGGAGCATAGAAAGAAGCCTTGATAAACCTCCAGGGGTTTTGTCCACTCTATACATATTGGTCTTGCTGGAATACAGTATTCAGCTTTCCAATTAAAAAGTGCCAAAAAAAAAAAAAAAAGTCTAATGTCTAGCACTGTTTCTTTTATTTCATTTGAATCAGGTAAGACTGCGATTTTGCCTCCCTCTCAGTTGCCCTCTTGCAGTCACTCTCATTCACTCTCTCGCTCTCTCTCATTCCCCCTCTTTATTTTCTTGACACAAATAGCAGTCATTGCTCAGAGAATGTGCTGGGTTAGCCTGCTTTGTAATTCAAACCTTTTATTCAGGTTACCATTATGTAGGAAGGAGGGAAATATGTATTGGCTAAATGGCCTTGTTATGGATGTTCCCATTGTGAAAAGGAAGGTTGGGTTTACACACACACCCACAAGCACACACATATGGGCCTTTCCAAATCATTGCTCTATTTATCACACACAATGGAATTTTGCTAATGCTCAGTTCTAGCTCTCTTACTCTTGCTTTTTACCCCTCTTACCGAGAGCAAAGTTCCTATTTCACAGAGTCCCTCGAGTTATTTCTGTCTGAACAGTAAGTAGCAGTGAAAACCATAATCTAATCCATCCACTTTCCATGGCATCAGAGACTGACATTCAGCATTCTTTTTACACTAGTGCACTGGGAATGTAGACAGAAGCTCATTCACACATCTGTGAAAGTTGGGTTAAATTCTTGGTGGGCTGAGTTTAGTCATCTAGTGGGGCCATTATGTGATTACTTCACTGAGTGCCTGAGTTTCAGTTTCTCAGCACTAGCTGACATTTGTTTTTGTTGTTATCAATGGTTTTTATTGAGTTTCCAATCATGTTTTAAAGAAGATTTATGACAATGTGCTACATGCAGTCATTCAACTATCCATAACGGTTTATATCTGCAGGCTGGCATTTTACCATACTGTCACAAAGGCTTCGGAGAATTTGCTAGCAGTGATGCAGGGAAATATTGACTCGGCCCTATTGAAAAAACTAGAATTTGGATGTGTGGTAAAGTGGCACATTCCACACCCCTAGCCCTGCACATTTTCATTCTGCTGACTTTTTAGTCTACTTTGAAGGTTGTGGGACTCAGCTGTAAGCTCTTTCTGGTAGATGTCTGCAAATTGCATTGGGAAATATTAAGGTGATAACAGAAAGTTTTTGACCTCCAAGCTCCTGGAAAGAGTATTGTCTTTTACACCAGGGGAGGGGTGAGTGGCTGGGTGAGTTGTATCTCAAGTCTAATCTACATGTAGCAGGTTACAACATTCCAATGTTTTTGCAAGGTTACTCATTCCTGTTGCTTTGGAAAACATATTCCACTCAGAGGTGTCCCAATGGTGCATCACACCCTGTGTGGCGCTTACTTCGTGGAGCTTGGCTTGGCATTCTGGAAGTTTGGGGGTGATATAACGACACCACCATGTTGCCCCTCAACCTTCTGCCCTACCACAATGGTTTTAATGTGTTAGGCCCACCTCTGGACAGCTTAGCTGCTCATTGGCAAGAACATGAACAACTGCACTCAGAGAGGGTTGAATATCAGAGTGCAGTTCATGTTCTTGCAGCGAAAACACAATCACTGCTGAGAGCATGAGCTGGCTGGGTCCAGAGAGGGCTGAAGATTGCCAGATGCGGACAGTGTTGTGTCACCTCCCACTGAGGCTTGTACCCGGTACAGGTTGCATTGGCTGCTCCTCACAGCGATGCCACTCAATCCACTGTCTCATTGCTTGAGGTGACTCAACAGCAGTGATGGGCACCTTCAAAAATATGTGAGAAAAGAACAGATCCTGACCTTGCTCGGCCTCAACAGGAAGGTGGTTCCTTCACCATTTGCACCTGAATAACTGCTCACACATTCCTAAGGAGAAATGATGCATCTTTGGTCCTCTGATGGTGAGAACACAACATTTTTTGTGACCCATTCCATTCATTATAATCTCTTTTCATCCTTCCCCTTTTATAGCTCAATGGTAACACATCCTACATCATCATCATCATCATCATCAGTAGTAGTAGTAGTAGTAGTAGTAGTAGTAGTAGTAGTTTTTATACACCACTTTTCAACAAAAAAAGGTCACAAAGCTGCTTGTAGACAAAATAGCCCAACTCCTGCATGGGGTGAAAAAGCAAAACTCATCCTATGGGAGAGGTTTGGCTTCCAGAGGTCTCCTCAAGGCAAGGGAACATTTATTCCCTTGCCCCAGAGTAAGCCTCTGCCGGCCTGATGGGTCTACACACACGAACCTGCCTTTGTGATATTGCTGGTTCAAGTCTGGTTCATGAAAGCAGATTGAGCCCAGGAAGGGGGTTTGAATTTGGCAGCCGCTGCCAGACATGCCCACATGCCCCCTTCCCAGTCCTAATCCACCCTCCTTTCCACCTCCACAATAGGAACCAATAGAATTGGGTCCAAAATCAAATAACTAAATGGCTCCCTGACCCAAAAGGGCTCACAATCTAAAAAGACACAGAAGAAAACCAGCAAAAGCCACTAGAATAGACATTCTGCTAGGGTGAAGAGGGACAGTTGTTCCACACACCCCCTGCACTAAGTGGAAAAAAGTGCCTCTTTGCCCAGTTAGCAGGGTTGAGTGTATATGTACATATTTGTACATATGTATACACATATACATATATGTACTTCATCACCCAGTCTCTCACAACTAACTCTAGGGCAGGGGTGCTCACACTTTTTTGGCTCGAGAGCTACTTTGAAACCCAGCAAGGCCTGGAGATCTACCAGGGGGGAAGGAAGCGTCCGACAGACACCCCCTTTAATGTATGGAGCCCCTGCTGGAGTCTAGTCAGTTTCATCAGTTTTGTTGCTGCATGCCTGAAGAGCAGCTAAAGTGTCAGTTTCAGTGTCAGTTTAGTGTCAGCTAAATATGTCAGTTTCGTCTAGTTACTAGACGAAACTGACATATTAACAGTTTGGAGAGACAGGGCTCCGCGATCTACTCATTTTGCCTCACGATCTACCGGTAGATCGCAATCCACCTATTGAGCACCCCTGCTCTAGGGGTTCTCTATTTTTTGCAATTAGTCACATTGTCCACTGATTGCCACCATCTCCTTGCTTAACAGCTGGGTGCAAATCAGGTAAGTAGCCTTCACCATCAGGAGTCCTGAGTCCCAGTGGCACTCTCTCTCTCTCTCTCTCTCTCTCTCTCTCTCTCTCTCTCTCTCTCTCTCTCTCTCATATCACTATATGAGCATCACCAAAGCCCTGACCAGATATTCCCATTGCAGGCAGCCCACTAATGTTTTGCATGACATACCCAGACACCATCCAATAAAATATTACGTTAGAATTGTGTTGGAACTTGTCATATGAGATGGAGTGTGGTGTTTTTTTTCTTTTAAAGATGACTCAGCCACAGTAGGTTCAGGCATCTTTATCACTGACTAATAAATAACATTGTTATTTATAACCTTTGGGACAGTGTAGATTACTATTTCAATTTAAAATGACACCAGATTAAGAGTGACTCATTCCCAGAGATGCAGAACAGAAATTACTAAAAGCCGGCTGTTAGTATTACAGTGGGCAGTTTTCCTTTTCTTGCAAGCTCTTAAGGAAAAAAAAAAAAAACATTTTCAAATAAGCAGACCTATTAGAATACAGTTAAAAGCTGGAGTCAGTTAAAAAGGATACAGTCAAAAGCTGGAGGAGGGAGACTGAAATTGAATATGGCTGCAATCCTAGATGCACTTCCCTGGGAGTAAGCACTGCTGAGCACAATGGGACTTACTTCTGAGTAGACATGCACAGGATTGTGCTGGAAGGTACTGTATTCCAGAATCAGGAAGCTTTTGTAATGGAACAGCAGACCTATGTCAGCAGACCTTTATTTATTAGAGCCCAGAAACATCAGTCCGTTTGTAATGTGAATGTACAAGCTATGTTGGATAGAATGCTCATTTGCAGTATAAATGCCTTTCTGCCACATAAAGAAAAATTAAGCACTCACTTGACTAGGTTCCCAACCCTGTGCTGTGGCCAAAGATTGTAATTCTCTGGTTCAGAATATGAACCTTGATTAACCTTAATGCTTGCCGTCAATTGAATGTGAGCATTATGACCCTCATAGTGTTGTTCTGGCTTGGGTTGTAATCTGAGCTAGAGAAAAACTCCCACCACCCACCCTCAACATATTCATCTCCATCAGTGGCAGACCTGCCATTGAATGAACTGGTCAAATGCCCTGGGTGTAGAGCCTCACGTGACCTTAGGACTGCTTGGGGCCTCCCTGATCAGAAACTGCTTCCGGTTTGCCGGAAGTATAGTTTAAAGCATTGGGAGAAACTTCAGTAGGCTTCCCTGACGCGTCCTAGAGTTGTACAAGGCTCTGTGCACTCAAGATAAGTGTGTGTTTGTGGGGGGGGGTGGATTTGCACGTAAGGGGCAGTGGCATCCTGCGGGGGGGCACCACTATGGACCTTTGCCCCAGGGTGTGGGACTGGGGAGGTCCGCTAGTGTATCCCATACTCACTCACCAACCCATTGACTCACTTGCCCTTCCTTTCTTCCTCTCCTCTTTCCTGACTGTAGCAGCTACAGCTATAGCAGCTGATAGGCAACAGTTTGATAGATCTTTCCCTTAGTCGCCAGAGCAGTCCTTTGACAACACCCCATGCCCCAGCATCATTTGGAAAAGTAAGTTTCTCAGGATGCCTGAAAGATACCTGCAGGATGCCGCTGGAAAATTCCATTTCTGGCTTGGGGGGGGGAGGACTGGGGCCTGCAGGGCTGTCTTTTGCTCTCCTGGTGGCATCATTGGAAACGTAACAGGATTCAGGTTGGGCATGAGTTACGTTCTGACTTCTCAGGAAAAGATCATGGTTAGCCCAATTTTTATGCAAGCCTGGGGTGGGGTGGGGTAGCAGGTTTGCCACCCTTTGCTACCATTTATTTAACTTCACCCCCAGATCATGACTGTGGTCCTTTCATTGTTTAAAGCACAGTGCTCTGGGGAAGCAAACAAGTTTAAATCATTAAGAATGTGTTTCATTTTCAGTTGTACCTGTGGTGCCAGAAACCTGTCATCAGTGTACAGTAAAATGTGAAGGGATTGCTACTGAATTCGAGGTGAAGCATAAAAATATCTTTTAGCTCTTTAACAGCAATACTAGTGCAGGCCAAGGAAAATTCTGCTGTAGCACTTTTGCAGATGAAATCTTGCCACTTCCGTGGCCATGAATACAACCTGTACTGAAACAGACCAGCAGCCCATCTAGCTGCCTGTCCTGATGGATAGCAATGCTGCATTTCTTAGCCCTCCCAAGAACCGAACCATGTATCTTCTGCATTCAAAGCTTGTGCACCTCCATTGAGCTTTGGCACTCCTTCTGCAGGGACCATGCAGACTATGCTCATCCATGACACCCAGAATACCTGGAGGGGGACATTTTGATCAGTGTACAATGGCTCAAGAAGGAATATCCTGAAGAGCTGTCCATGCACCTCCTTGTTGGATTGTAGAAAAGCATTCCATGCTCACTTCTTCTGGCAAGGATTTTGAAATGCATTGATGCTTTTAAAAATCCTTTCCTGTTTCTGGATTCTTGCCTAATTGTTTTCTTTTAGCTTCTGAAAATTACTATTTGTGTTTTGCTCATTTAATTACAATATACCACGTTTTCATACTGAATACTACACAAAGCAAGAAAGGTTACAGAAAATTCCAGTAACATAGAATCAACGAAAACAACAGTACGTGAAATATTACCCAAAACATAGCAAGAATCAAATAAACCTGAAACGTTGTCCTACCTCTGAATCAGTAGTAGCTGAGGCTGAGACTAAAGGGGTTTTTGCAACTATTTCTAACCCTATGAAAATCAGGGTGCAATCCGAATTAATTGTCCAGAACCAAGGTAAGAGCAATGCAGCTCTAAGGTAAGGGAACAAACATCCCCCCCATGACTGCCACCCAACTGCAGGTTGCAGCACGTACCACATTGGCACAGGTGTGTCAGTGCTGGAAAGGTGGTTAGGATTACGGCCTCTGCCTTTTTGGTGATTTTTCAGAAGAATGGAAAACAGAGGAAGCATGGTTAGTACAGCAGTCATGCTTTTCCCTTCCTGCCACCCTTCCAGAGTGAGAGGAGTGCTTCCTGTCCTCATTCGGAACTGGCTTCACAACATTATCACAGAATCAAATCTGATTATTGTTATAATTGTTGCCCTTAATCTAAATCAGCTGCATGATATTGTTATGCAGAAAAATCAGATTGCCTCTGTGACATCATCAATGAATGCTTGATTTCCGATTGGCTGGAATCATGTAGGAAGAAAGCAGCAAGGGGGAAATGGTCCGGATCAGTAGAAGATTAGGAAGAAAGCAGTCACAAACCCAAAGACGAACAAAGTAACAGTGGGGAACCCCCCCCCCCAACCTCTCTCTCTCTCATGCACACACACTCTGGGGTGGCTGATGTTAGGACTGGAGTCAAGGTGGGATTGGATACACTGTTCCAATTCACGCTTGCCATTGTTTCATTTTATTTTTCCCCCAAAGACCATCTGCCTGAAAACTGCCTTTTTGCTGGTCTCATAGGTAGAGAAAGTTCATTGTTATAAAGAGCTTGTGAGCCATAGCTCCTGTCTCTGTTGCTTGGCAGGCAGAGAATTGTAAAGCTGTCCATCAAAGACCAGAGACTAGTGCTTATTTCTTTGTTGGGGGGGGGGGAATGCCTTCTACAGTATGTGCATTTGATTAAATTCTTTGAATTTTTAAAATCCTGTCAGCAAATTAGAATGGCAAAAGATGCATTATTAATAGCCCAACCATTCGTTCGTTAAATAACTCTTGATGAGTCCCGCCTGGCCGACAAAAGTTATAAGAAATAGTAGAAAATGATTCACAACTTGGTTGAAAGGATCATGTGATGAGTGAACTTCTTGAAACCAACCTGATTCATTCCTGTTTTCATTAGAGACATATCTGGAGTGGTTGTTGGAGGGGCGGGGGGATAGATGCAGAATTGACTGAAAAGGCATAATACAAGCCAATGCTGCAATTCAAGAGCACAGAACTTGGAAGGTAGGTACCACATGGGGATACTTGATATGGTTGAAGGCAAACAAGCAGTTTGAACACTTGAAACATTTGGGTGCAATAGGTCAAACTCTAGTCTCTGGGAAACATGAACACACACTAGAGAGCACTTGACAATTAAATCACATTGAATTCATGGAAATACTTCTCGGTGGCTGAAATCACTTGAAGCCGCTAAGATACACCTTCAGCAATTGAACAAAGCAGAAATTAATGTTTGACATCAATGAAAAAAACTTGAACAAGACATGTGGAAACATTAAAGACATTAAAAAAAAATGTATAACAAGCAAGCAAAAATGAAAACTATTCAAAACATAACTAGAAAGAGGAAAATAAAACTATAGACTTAGGGCCCAATCCTATCCCATTTTGCAGTGCAGCCTTGCCAAAAGGGCATGCACTGCATCCTTTGGTAGGGAGGCAGTCACAGAGGCCACCTCAAGGTATGGGGACATTTGTACCTCAAGGTATGGGGACATTTGTACCTGTTGCATTGGTACTGGAAAATTGGATAGCATTGGCCCTAATATCAGTGGAGAAGCTAGGTCATTTGACACCCCATACTACATAATTAATTAATTATTATTAATTAATTATATTAATTCTAATTCACATTCATCCCCACCACACACCACTGACGTCGCTAGGAGGGTGCGGGGGGTGCGGATCACAACAGGTGACGCGCCGGGGGGATGACGTGCCCTGGGGGGAGGATGCGCTAACATTGTGGCATTAGGAGCTAGCCCATCCTGCCATACACCGTTGGATGTGGAATATCCAGCAGAATGCAATGCAAAAAAACGGAATTGAAATTGCTTCTTTCATTCAAAAGTTATGGCCGAAAAACCGGAAAGAAAAAATGAATGGATCCCTATGGAAAGTGAAAGTGAGTCATACTGTGCGTTTACTCGCGAGTAGGTGTACTTGCCATAGTCCAAAAACACAAAAGGGAGAAGGAAGTCCCTCCCTCTCTCCCAGCTGCAGTCTATGGAACCCTATGGAAAGTGAAGCAGCCTCACGGTTGCGTTAACTCTCGAGTAGGCAGACGTGCCTTGGCTGCTGGTCAGGCCAGGCAAAGGGGAATGTGAGGACACCAGAATGGTCCTGATCTGATGGAGCTGGAGTGCAACAAATGCTCCAGAAGGCAGCCTCTCCCCCCCCCCCCACTAAAAAGGACAAATAAGAGGCTTCAACTAGAAAGGGAAAAGTTTTCTATTTTGCACTTGCAAAGCCAGATGGGTCTTTATATGGATATGCCTGAAATAGAAGAACTTTAATTGGGCACTGGAGAGGGTTGAAAATCTCACTGATTCTTTTGGAGGGGGGGTTATTGCAGGCAGGCTACAGAGTAAGCTCCATTGACCACTATGGGACTTACTTCAGAGTAGACATGCATAGGATTGGGCTCACAGGCTGCAATCCTACCCACACTTTCCTGAGAGTACTGACTTCAGAGTAGATTCACTTGGTGGAACAGGACTGGCTCCCCCTTATTTAATTATTTCTTTTATTTTAATTTAATTATTTATAATTATTTATTTTAATTTGCTTGATGATGTCACTTCTGGCCATGACGTCACTTCCAATGGGTCCTGGACAGATTGCCATTCTAAAATGTGGGTCCTGGTGCTAAAAGTTTGAGAACTGCTGCAATAGGGTGTTAGTAAGTTGACACAGGGTGTGTGTGTGAGACTCTACAAGTTTTCAAAATCACTAAAATCAGAATTTGGAGGAATAATACCATCATGTTATATATCAATCAATGTGTAATTTCATGCAGAATGCAATGAAACAAACCACATTGAAATATCTGTGTTCTAACAAAAGGTACAGCTAAAAAACCAGTGGGGGCAGGGAAATGGCACATCACCACGCACACCACCTGGGGCGTTGCCCCACCCACTGCATGGGGTGACGTGCAGGACTCCCGCACCGGGTGACACAAATCCTAGTGACGCCACTGCCACACACACACACACACACACACACACACACTCACACACACACACAATATTAGTGAGATTTTCAGCCCTCCTCAGTGCCCAGTTCAGTGTAACTTCTTATATTTCAAGCATCTCACTATCAGGACCCACTTGGCTTTGCAAGTCCAAAAACAAATAAAATGGACCTTAGCAGCTGAAACATCTATTTTATTCCTTGGGGGGTGCTGCCTTCTTCTCTGTTTTATTCCTAGAGAGGAAATGCAAGTGTGGTAGGGATTGCATTGAGACTTTAATGCATACCTTTTTTTATTGCCCGCTACATGTTGTGTCACGCAAGAAATTTCTAGGTCCATTGCTAGCTAGGATGCAGGGCTGGGAGAATTCAACCATGCTTCAGTCTCTCCTGTCCACTCCTGATCCTGAGACTCTGGATAATGTTGCTTCCTTTTTATCTGGGGTAATAGCCAGGCAGAGCCCTGGGACTCTGGGCAGTGACTGATGTTTTTGCTTATGTTGTGTTGTCTTTGTACATTCCTGTCTTGTTCTGTTCTTTCTCTGTATTTTATGCCAATAAAGGTCTTACTGAACTGAACTGAACTCTGTTTTATTCCTTGGGGGGGTGCTGCCAAGATTTTGGACTGACGATCAGCCTTAAGAAAACACAGGTCATGGTTCAGGATGTGGACTCACCTCCCTGCATTACAATCTCTGAGCATGAACTGGAGGTTGTCCATGACTTTGTGTACCTTGGCTCAACAATCTCCGACACTCTTTCTCTCAATACCGAGCTAAACAAATGCATCGGTAAAGCAGCTACCATGTTTTCCAGACTCACAAAGAGAGTCTGGTCCAACAAGAAGCTGACGGAACATACCAAGATCCAGGTCTACAGAGCTTGCGTCCTGAGTACACTTCTGTACTGCAGCGAGTCATGGACTCTCCGCTCACAACAGGAGAGGAAACTGAACGCTTTCCACATGCGTTGCCTCCGACGCATCCTCGGCATCACCTGGCAGGACAAAGTTCCAAACAACACAGTCCTGGAACGTGCTGGAATCCCTAGCATGTATGCACTGCTGAAACACAGAGACGCCTGCGTTGGCTTGGTCATGTTGTGAGAATGGATGATGGCCGGATTCCAAAGGAGCTCCTCTATGGAGAACTCGTGCAAGGAAAGCGCCCTACAGGTAGACCACAGCTGCGATACAAGGACATCTGCAAGAGGGATCTGAAGGCCTTAGGAGTGGACCTCAACAGGTGGGAAACCCTGGCCTCTGAGCGGCCTGCTTGGAGGCAGGCTGTGCAGCATGGCCTTTCCCAGTTTGAAGAGATACTTGGCCAACAGTCTGAGGCAAAGAGGCAAAGAAGGAAGGCCCATAGCCAGGGAGACAGACCAGGGACACACTACACTTGCTCATGTTGTGGAAGGGATTGTCACTCCTGAATCGGCCTTTTCAGCCACACTAGACACTGTGCCAGAACCACCATTCAGAGCGCGATACCATAGTCTTCCAAGACTGAAGGTTGCCAACAACAGCTGCCTTCTGGAGCATTTGTTGAGCTCCACTCACTTTCATCAGATTGGGACCAGGCAGCTACCCTTGCATTCCCCTTTGCCTGACTTGACCAGCAATCAAGGCAAGTTTGCTTACTCGCGAGTAAACGCAACCGTGTGGCTTACTTTCACTTTCCATAGGGCTCAATACATTCATCTGCTTGGAGGGAGGGACTTCCTTCTTGGGTGTTTTTGGGGCTGTTTTTATTGGATAGGAACCATTCTGGTGTCCTTGGATTCCTCTCAGCCTGCCCTTTCCGAAGGACTAAGGTAAGTTTGCCTACTCACGAGTAGTTGTGCGATATGGCTTGGTTTCACTTTCCATACGGCTCCATGCAATTTTTAGGTTCTGGTTTTTTGGCCATAACGTTTGATGGAAAGGAGATATTTCACCCCGGTTTTTTGCATTGTATTCTGCTGGAAATTCCACATCCAATGGTATATAGCATGATAGGGTTATTCTTAACCTCCGCAATGTTAGTGATGTTGGGGCATTTGTGGTGTCACCCCCCAAGGCTGGTACCTGGGGCAGACCGCCCCCCTGCCCCTCGCTAGCTACACCACTGCTAAGATTTATAGTAGCTTACAATCAGTTATGATACAAGCAATAAATTTACTGTGTGTGGGCATGTGTTGCTATGGACCAGGGATGTCCAAACTTTTTGGCAGGAGGGCCACATAATCTCTCTGACACTGTGTTGGGGATTGAATTAATTTACATTTCAAATTTGAATAAATTTACATAAATGAATATATTAGAGATGGGACATATGAATGAATGAAGGTCTTACAATAGCTCAAGGTCTATAAAAGTCCTTGCACAAAGCAAGGCTAGCCTTTCCTTCACTGCCACTGCTGCATCAGAAACAGCAAGCAGTGGAGGGAACACTTGTCCCACAGCTCATGCAAGAGGTCAAAAAGTCATCTTCACACTGAGAGCAGTTGCGTCAGGCCAGCATGGGTTCCAGCAAGTCTCCAGGGGGCCAGATGCTCATTGGAGACTGGGGGCTCCTTGCGGACCAGATTGTGAGTCCCTGAGGGCCACAAGTGGCCCCCGGGCCGGGGTTTGAGCACCCCTGGTATGGACAATCACACACACCTGGCAGTGCCCAACCAGCAAGGTAAAGTAAAACAGAGAGGACAAAGAGTGCTTTCCATGGGCTACTCTCCATTCATGGTGCCCAGATGCCTAGGAAATGTAAAAGGGGAGCATATACCTTTTCCAGACACTTCAGAACCATGGAAGGTCTGACTGCAAGTGAACGTGCCCAGTTTTGCAAAACACAGGGACAAAATTCCCCTGGGTTTAGTGCTTACCTCTGTAGGCTGGGCTAAACCCAAAGAGAGCATGAGTAGTGGCTAGGGAGCATGACAGTACTGTATAGCATGGCTAGACCATGTGTTCCTGTTTCCCCTATATCTGATTATATTGCACACATTTATAGAATGCCTGAACAGGGGTATGCTGGCAGATCAAAAATTATGCACAAACTGTATACAATATGTATGTGAAATGTGTGAATAAGGCTACAATCTGATACACTGTTTGCTGGGAGTAAGCACCACTGAATACAATGCGGCTTACTTCTGAGGAGGCATACCTAGGCTTTCATTGTTACAGCACAAGCCTATGCATGTTTACTCAGAAGAAAGTTCCACTAAGTTCAGTGGGGCTTAGTCCCAGGAAAGTGTGTATAGGATTGCAGTCTCAGGCTAATAATTCCTTACTAGGGGGGAAAAAATTGAATTTGCTTGTGCAGTATACCTCCCTGTTATCACTAGGAAATCACTCCTAGAGGAAGAGAAAATGAAGCATTTAATCTGAGAAAAAGAAATTTCAAATGGCACACAGGAGTTGCCTGTTTGGCCTGTAGAATTTGCAACACCGGTTCAATTATCTGAGAACTGAAAACAGCTTATTTTCTACAGCTGTATACACAGGTCTCGGAACACTCCCAATATATAACGCAGAAAGAGCACCGTCGTGGCAGGCCGCAAACGCCACAATAGCACAAGATAAATAGTGAAACATGCAGTGTGAGATGGTTTTATTGAACAGGATGTTAAAATGAATAACACAATCAATGCTGTAATATTCAATTCAATACAGCCCCGTGATTGGGAATGTTCTCCCTCTATTTCATGCTGTCATGAAAATTTTCATTTGTCATAGAATTATTTGCTCTAACTATGCGTGCTGGCAAAGGGGTTGGAGGGCTCCTGCTGCAGGTACAGAGCATCGAGCAACTAGGACTCTCTCTCCCTGGAGGTCAGAGTACATTGGGAAGCTTATGTGCCTGTAGGCAGAAAGAAGCAGAATGGGGAGAAGATTTTGGAGCCACCGAGACATGGAAAGGTTCTGTGGTATTTGTCTGCTCGTTACATAATCTATATCCTGCTTTTCTTGTCTGGGTGGTTACATCAAAGTATCTGATAGTCATAAAATAATGCAAGTTAAAGCCAGACTAATAGCTCAATCCTATTTCGATGCCACGCTGATACGACATCCATCATATCTTAAGTATACCCAGGCAACACCACACCAACACAGCCCTCCCAATCATGGTGTGGCCATGCTCCCAGCAATGCTCCCAGTGTCCATGGGAATCCCGACACAGCCAATCGTCCACAGAACAGTGTCCTGACAATCAGAGCGTCACAGACACGACATTTGCATGGTGTCTATGTGACATCATCCGTGTGACTTCTGTGCATCGTTGGTGGTATAATCATGCATCATCCATGTGATGTCAAAGGAGCCAATCACTGCATCCACCCAGTCCTGGAGCTGGAGAACAGAGAAGTGCCACCAGAGTGAACAGACATGATGGCAGCCACAGGTGCAGGGTCAATGAATGGCCACTGCAGGGGGGAGGACACTCCCCTGCCAGCCACTGGACATAAGTAACACAGCAACAGGCACTGCACTAACAATGGGAAGGTGCCCAAGGATACCACACACACACACTGCTCCCCTCACCCAAGGATGTGTCTACCTCTACTCCTCCCATTGTCCAGTTCAGCACTGAACACTCTCCTCCCCACCACATTTCCTCTGTCCCCCTCTTCCTTTTCCAATACAGGGAGTGGAAGGAGAAGAAGGAACAGTGGAGGCTAGTAGGTGAACAGTGTTCCTATTTATTGTTGTTCTTGGGGTGGGGGTGGGGGTCAGGACTTGTACTCTGCTGTCTGGAAGTCTATTTACACACATTATGGTGACCAGGCAGACCTCCAACCTGGCAGTATAATGGTTTGGCAGCCATGATCCTTCTGCTCTAACATTTCAATCAAGCCTAAGTGACTTTAGCTAGTGCTCTGACTGTGATTGTATACAGCAATGTCCTAACTCCTAATTTCACATCTGCTGTTCATTTCATGCACCTCTGCAAGGGTGCCAGGCTCACTAACCTTTTGGTCTCACATTTCAAACTCTATCCTGTACCAATGAATCTTTAATCATCACATAATGTGGAGTTATTGTCTAAAGCAGGGGTGCCCAAACCCCGGCCCTGGGGCCACATGCGGCCCTCGAGGCCTCTCAATCTGGCCCTCAGGGAGCCCCCAGTCTCCAATGAGCCTCTGGCCCTCCAGAGATTTGTTGCAGCCCGCACTGGCCCGACACAACTGCTCTCAGCATGAAGGCAACTGTTTGACCTCTTTGCGTGAGCTGTGGGATGAGGGCTTCCTCCACTGCTTGCTGTTTCATGTCTGTGATGCAGTAGTGGCAGCAAAGGAAAGGCCAGCCTTGCTTTGTGCAAGGCCTTTTATAGGCCTTGAGCTATTGCAAGACCTTCATTCATTCTTTCATTCATTCATATAAGTTCATCTTTAATATATTCATTTATGTAAACTTATGTAAATTTATTCAAATTTTAAATGTAAATTAATTCTTTCTTTCCCCGGCACCCGACGCAGTGTCAGAGAGATGATGTGGCCCTCCTGCCAAAAACTTTGGACACCCCTGGTCTAAAGGGAAAAAGGATCTCTGTAAGTGTTTGTGGATTTAAATTCAATCCTAAAACCTTGTCGTTCCAAGGAGATCAAGAAAAGTTATGAACATGTTTTTGCTCCCCCCCCCTTTTTAAAAAGAAATGTTTACTCTGCTTGTCCCCAATCGGTGCTCAAAGCAGTGAACAGAATCATAAATAGATACAAAAATATAAAATAAATCAATAAAAAACTATAAAATTTAAAATAAAGAAATAATAAGACAATAAAATGCATTCAATAAAAATTTTCATCCAATGACCATCTCACAGCCATAAAAAGTCAATAAACTAACAGCAGCATCAAAGTTTCAATTAATGGGCAGTGACTTAAAATGTTATTAAGTTAAACACTGGGCAGGCAAAAACAGCCAATAAGCAGTGAGAAAAACAATATGCAGCCCACCCAACCCACCTTAACCACACACAAAATAATTAATCTAAATTTTAAAAAGTCTTTAACCCCTGCCAGAATGTATTTAAGGAGGAAGAAGTCCTTAAATCACATGGGAGGGAATTTCATAACTGAGGTGCCACCAAGGCCAAGGCCCTATTTCTTGTTGCCACCACTCTAACTTCCCTCAAGGATGGTATCCATAGCAGGAGTCTCTCAGTTGAACTTAGGGGATGGGCCAGAATGTCTGGAAGCAGAAGGTCCCTGGGGTATTTTGGACCCGGGCTGTAAATGACTTGAAAGCCTAAAACCAGCACCCTGAATTGTGCCCAGAAACAAACGGGCAGCCAAAAAAGTTTTAAAGTCGCTGAGCCCCAGTAACAGCACAAGCCATCACATTCTGCACTAATCAGAATTTCTAGAAAGCGTTCAAGGCAGTGGCGTCACTAGGGGGTGTGGGGTTGCAGGTCTCAACAGGTGATGTGCATAGGGGGCGTGACACCACTACTGGCCAAAATTTTTAACATCTTGGTATTTTTGAATAATTCCATCATGTTATAAATCATTCAATGTGTAATTTCATGCAGAATGCAATGAAAAAAAACCACATTGAAATGTCTTTATTCTATCAAAAGTTATAGCCAGAAACTAGAGGGAGCGGGTCAGTGGCGCATCACCACGCTCACCGCCTGGGGCACTGCCCCTCCCACTGCATGGGAGGAGGTCCATCATAGGGGTGATGCGCTGTTCTCACACTGGGTGAAGTAAACTGTAGTGACGCCACTGGTTCAAGGGCTCCACATAAAGTGCGCTACAGTAATATAAGTGAGGTATCACCAAGGCATGGACCACCGTGGTCAGATCTGACTGACTCAGCTGCCACCTGATGATCCAGGAGCAGCTGCAGATCCAAGAGGACCCCCAAGCTGACCACCTGTTCCTGCAAGCCCATTCAGAACAGGTCAAAGATCTGGTATCTACATCATGGATTTCAAGGCCAGAAGGACATTTGTTCAGCCCATATTTAATTCCATCTTATTCACCCACATCCAGTTCACAACAACCTCCAGACAGCACTCCAGACACCCCCTCAGTATTTAATGGACAGATAGAACTGGATGTCATCGGCATATAGATGGCACCCAATTCTAAATCTCCAGATGATAGCCCTTGTAAACCCTGAATAGCAAGGGGGACAGAGTAGACCACTGCATCACCCCACAAGCCAATGCCCAGAGTGCTGAACAGGTGTACCCTAGCACCATCTTCTGGGTCTTGTCAGCCAAGAAGAAGCAGAACCACTGCAAAACTGTGTCTCCAAACCTTGGAACATCTTTCATCATAATTTCTTGTTTGGGAGGGGAGGTACAGTCACTCTAACCACTAGCTGAATCACTCCCTGCTCTTTATTCTCTTCGTTCAGTTCATCCTAGGATTTGGAAATGATGTGGAAAGCATATTGTGTTGACAGTAAATCAACCACAGAGATGTCAACCTTTGAACAGGGAAGTTTTTTTTTTCCTCAGACATGCACTTGAAAGGAGTCCTGGTATTTTGGCTTTATTGATTTCCACAAGAAGTTTGGAAAATGTAGTCATTCAAACACATTTGAATGTTGTCAGCAGGTATTCATCAAAGCCAGTTACATTCCTGAAAGGATCCCATTTATTTATGCATTCCTTCCTTCCTCAAAGTCCTTCTGTGTTTCAGATCTTTTGCTATCATCACCAGGTCTTTAATTATTCCTCAGGCTGTAACCAGGGCTCTGAAGCTCTGAAATCTGTGCTTATCACATCTTCAGATTCCCCAGCCAAGGGCTAATGAAATAATAGCTGATTTCAGGATCACTGAATATGGCTGTTTTCCTCCATCTTTTCGCAGCTTGTCAGCCCTGGTTCATTTTTGCCCTGCTTGGCAGATACGTAGGAAGCCTGTGCATCGCTATCAAGTCTCAAATGCTATAGCACTCCGGAGAATTTGAATTGAAGTTAATTTACGGGGAACCTTTTGGAAAGAAGAACATGGGACCACCATTTTAATTGGGGTAACCTATCTAGCTCGATGGAGTGGGGAGGGGAAACAGATCTGTCAGCACAGAGACAGTGGTGCATGAAAAGAAATGTAAACAGTTCTCTGCTCTTACGTCTTTATCTGTCCATACATCCATCAGCACCCATCATCCTTCTCCCCTCTTGTTTCCTTTTTCAGCATGGCTGATGAATTAATGTTTCGTACATGTTTCAAAGGCTGGTGTGTAATTAGAAGTTTGTTGGGTCACACAGTGTAAGCTGAGCAAAAAAACAAATAAAAAGCCACAAGAACAAACACCACTCTCCTTTCACTGCCAGAAACGTAGCAACCGAGGTGCATGTCTTCTCATACAGCTAGAGTTTGCATTTAATTAGCTCAGACATATTTTAAATGTTTCTTTAATCTCCATCTCTAAAACACCATTGGAGAGGCACACTAAGAAATGGTTGGACAGAGTTGTCAACCTTTCCAACACACACACTCACACACACACACACACACACACACACACACACACAGAGAGAGAGAGAGAGAGAGAGAGAGAGAGAGAGAGAGAGAGAGAGATTCTTTATAGTGCCAGGGTCAGATTTATTTATTCAGCTTCATCCTTCCATCTCATTAACTGGAGATGATTATATCCTGTATTGGCAACCTTCAGTCTCGAAAGACTATGGTATCGCGCTCTGAAAGGTGGTTCTGGCACAGCGTCTAGTGTGGCTGAAAAGGCCAATCCGGGAGTGACAATCCCTTCCACACCGGGAGCAAGTGCAGTCTGTCCCTGGTCTGTCTCCCTGGCTATGGGCCTTCCTTCTTTGCCTCTTAGCCTCAGACTGTTGGCCAAGTGTCTCTTCAAACTGGGAAAGGCCATGCTGCACAGCCTGCCTCCAAGCGGGCCGCTCAGAGGCCAGGGTTTCCCACTTGTTGAGGTCCATCCCTAAGGCCTTCAGATCCCTCTTGCAGATGTCCTTGTATCGCAGCTGTGGTCTACCTGTAGGGCGCTTTCCTTGCACGAGTTCTCCATAGAGGAGATCCTTTGGGATCCGGCCATCATCCATTCTCACAACATGACCAAGCCAACGCAGGCGTCTCTGTTTCAGCAGTGAATACATGCTAGGGATTCCAGCACGTTCCAGGACTGTGTTGTTTGGAACTTTGTCCTGCCAGGTGATGCCGAGGATGCGTCGGAGGCAGCGCATGTGGAAAGCGCTCAGTTTCCTCTCCTGTTGTGAGCGAAGAGTCCATGACTCGCTGCAGTACAGAAGTGTACTCAGGACGCAAGCTCTGTAGACCTGGATCTTGGTTTGTTCCGTCAGCTTCTTGTTGGACCAGACTCTCTTTGTGAGTCTGGAAAACGTGGTAGCTGCTTTACCGATGCGCTTGTTTAGCTCGGTATCGAGAGAATGAGTGTCGGAGATCGTTGAGCCAAGGTACACAAAGTCATGGACAACCTCCAGTTCATGCTCAGAGATTGTAATGCAGGGAGGTGAGTCCACATCCTGAACCATGACCTGTGTTTTCTTCAGGCTGATTGTCAGTCCAAAATCTTGGCAGGCCTTGCTAAAACGATCCATGAGCTGCTGGAGATCTTTGGCAGAGTGGGTAGTGACAGCTGCATCGTCGGCAAAGAGGAAGTCACGCAGACATTTCAGCTGGACTTTGGATTTTGCTCTCAGTCTGGAGAGGTTGAAGAGCTTTCCATCTGATCTGGTCCGGAGATAGATGCCTTCTGTTGCAGTTCCAAAGGCCTGCTTCAGCAGGACAGCGAAGAAAATCCCAAACAAGGTTGGTGCAAGAACACAGCCCTGCTTCACTCCGCTTCGGATGTCAAAAGGGTCTGATGTGGAGCCATCGAAGACAACAGTGCCCTTCATGTCCTTGTGGAAAGATCTGATGATGCTGAGGAGCCTGAGTGGACATCCAATCTTGGGGAGAATCTTGAAGAGGCCGTCTCTGCTGACCAGGTCGAAAGCCTTTGTGAGATCTATGAAGGCTATAAAGAGTGGCTGTCGTTGTTCCCTGCATTTCTCCTGCAGTTGTCTAAGGGAGAATACCATATCAGTGGTGGACCTGTTGGCTCGGAATCCACACTGCGATTCTGGATAGACGCTCTCTGCAAGTACCTGGAGCCTCTTTAGTACAACTCGGGCAAACAGCTTTCCTACAACGCTAAGGAGAGAGATGCCGTGGTAGTTGTTGCAGTCACCCCTGTCACCTTTGTTCTTGTACAGCGTGATGATGTTTGCATCCCTCATGTCTTGAGGTACTCCACCTTCTCTCCAGCAGAGACAGAGGATTTCATGCAGCTCAGTGACGATGATCTCTTTGCAGCATTTTAGGACTTCAGCAGGGATGCTGTCTTTTCCAGGTGCCTTGCCAAAGGCAAGGGAATCCAGGGCCACGTGAAGTTCTTCTAGGGTTGGTTCACTGTCAAGCTCTTCCAGCACAGGCAGGCACTCAATGTTGTTCAGTGCTTCTTCGGTGACTACATTTTCTCTGGAATATAGCTCAGAGTAGTGCTGCACCCAGCGTTCCATCTGCTGCGCCCAATCCTGGATGACCTCGCCTGTGGCAGACTTCAGAGGGGCAATTTTCTTCTGTGTTGGACCTAGGGCCTGCTTGATACCATCATACATCCCCTTGATGTTGCCCGTGTCAGCTGCTATCTGTATCTCGGAACAGAGCTGGAGCCAGTAGTCGTTAGCACATCTCCTGGCAGTCTGTTGGACTTTGCTGCGAGCAGTTCGGAGGACCTGCAGGTTGCGCTCACTGGGACAGGCCTTGTATGCTGCTTGAGCTCTCCTCTTTTCCTCAATGACTGGTGTCAACTCCTCAGAGTGGGCTTCAAACCAGTCTGCCGCCTTGTTGGTCTTTTTGCCAAATATGGACAAGGCGGTGTTGTAAACGGTATTCTTGAAATGTTCCCATCTGTTGGATGCGTTTGCGTCGGCCGGGCCTGGAAGAGATTCCTCAAGCGCTTGTGCAAATTCCTCCACTTTTCTCTGATCCCGGGTCTTGCTGGTATCAATGCGAGGTCTTCCTTCCTTTTTCGTTATATTCGTCCATTATATCCTATGGTTTAGCATTGCATTCTTTTGAGGTTGCCCTTTACCTGATGGGTAGCCAGATCCTAAACTGAGGGGAAGATTGGGCCTGGGAGTGGGATGGGGATGGCAGCAGATTCTGTCACCAAATCCTATACCTCCTTCCGAGCCACAGAGACTGACACAGGTCTCCTCGGGTCTGCGCCTGCTAAATAGCGAGCACAGAATTGAGTAGACCCATCAGGATCACTGGGATTTTACACAGGGTAAAAGAACCAAAGTTCCCTCACCTCAAAGAGTCCTCTGGCTGCTTCCTTGGCCCCAGAGGATACAGTGGTGGCCTTTTTGGCAATGCTGTACTGCTGTGCACTGGAGAAGCATAGGACTGGGCTGTAAAGAACACTTATGGCCCAATCCTATCCTCTATTTATGGCATCGAATCTTGTGATCTGCTTCCCCCCCCCCCACATTTTTATTCCACCCTTTCTCCAAGATGCTCAGGGTGGTGTATATAGATGCTTCCTTCCTTTTGTTCCTGCAGTAACTCTGTAAGGTAGGTGAGGCCGAGACTGATTTGGTCGCTGTTTGTTGTCACAAAGCATTCTTTCTGACATGGTGGTTGTTGAAGGCAGCAGTGTGGTTATCATGGAAGAAGAGGAGACTGGAATTAATCCGGCAGTATTTGCCCAGTTTGATCAACTCTCTCTTGCCCACGCTCCTCTGACATTCCGATCCTCACTACGTAAAAAAACAACAACAAACAAATAAAGAGAATGTTGCATATTATCATCTCATTTGCTTGCTGATCTGAGACCAGCCTGCCATGTGGCTGATCAAAGGAGAAAGCAAGGATGTTGGTTTGCTCACTAACCCTTCTTCCCCCAGTACAAGCTGACACATTTCATGCTTGCTTGCTATATCCACAGTTTTTTTCCTTTGCTTGAATTAACTCCCTGCCCCTCCCTCATTTTTTCTTTCATACCTCTCAAACGTTCCTCCTTGTGCGATCTATCCTACGTTTTGCAGAATGCCATCTGCTCCTCAAATGTTCTTTTTCTTCAGTTGCTCCCTTCCCCAGTTCTTTTCTATTTGCCCTCTGCCATTTCTCCATGTGGTCTTTGCTTTCATTTCATTTCCTTTGCTGTCTTGTCTGATTCCCCACCCCCACCCCATGTTTCTGCATTCTGGATAATTAATATACTGCGTGATAGATGAATCGGCATGTTGTCACTCTTCTTAATGGGCGTGGGAGGTCATGGAAAGTATGGCCTCCTTAAGAAATGCTGCTGCCATCAACTAAGAATCAATTTAGTGGAACAGGCTCTTGCCAGATATTCCCCGATGACCAGCAGGCGTTCTGATCCTAAACTGCAGGGTGAAAATCAGAGCCGCTGAAACTTCACTGTCCGTTTCCATAGTCATCCAGAATGATTAGCTTTGGTTCATATTGACAAATAACAAATATTAATCATTAACCGCAACAACAAAATTGTGCAAAATCTATGCTTTTTTATTTTGGCACAGTGTAAAAATCAATCCCATTTATCATCCCTCGCTGACAATTCTTTTGCATATCTTATGGCAATTATTTCTTCGTCAGTCATATTTTAAGACTAATCAGTTTGCCTATGCTCCAGTCTGTGCAATTAACTATCTACTTCTGGGACACGGAAGCCACTTGGCAGAATCTTCAAGGGAATGGCCAAAATTAACATGCGATAGCGGTGAGCGGAGAATCATGATAAATATGAGAATTGCCACTCATTGTGGTTGTGGATTCATGAACTGTCTCAGCACTCAAGAGTGAGAGAGAACCCAGTCAAACCTCAGGAGATGTTTGTTTTCTCATGGAGAAACTGGGCAAGCAGGCTCTGTTCCAAATCCCATTGTCTTGCGGGGTATGGACTACTCCTAGTATTGCTTAAGAAAGCAATCCTATGCCCACTTACTTGGGAATCAGCCCCACTAACTACTGTAGAACTTCCTTCCAAATAAACGTGCATAAGATTGCACCGCAAACATTTCTGCTGGCCCTCTTGTTTTATTTTGGTTTTCCATGGCTTTGTTCATAATTGCTATGTTGTTTTATTGTAATTGTGTAAGCTGTGCAGAGAAATGGAATATAAAATTATTTAATCAGTTATGTGCTCTGTATAGGCCTGCTTTTGAAGAGCATTTGGAAATTTCAGTGGATTCAAAATGCAGCGATCAGCTCAAGCATGTGAAGCTGATTGAAGCATAGATTGGTCCATCTAAGTCAGTGGGTGCCAAACCCTGGCCCGCGGGCCAGATCAGGTGCCTGCCACGATCCTTACCCTGGATGAGCAGAGCTTACTGTTCTGTCCTAGGGACTCTGCATTCTGACGCAGATCACCCCTGGCCTTCGCAGAGCTCTGTCTGCACAGGGGATGTGTTTCCCAGCTCACAGCAGTCTCCACTTTGGAGACCACTAATCTAAGTCAGTACTTACCACATTGCCTCCTGGGACTGGCTTCTTCCAGAGTTTCCATCAGGGATCTTTCTCTGCCTTACCTTGATATGCCAGGAATTCAACATGGAGCTTTCTTCACGCAAAGCATGATTTGATTTGTGGCTCATATGAGCTGCAACCCTAGCAAGAATAAGCTGGATGGAGCATACAACACATATGCACAAAGACCTACCCTGGTTCTCATTTATTATTTAATTAGGGCAGGAGATGTGGCCTGGAGGTTGAGCTGTCTCCTTGCCTGAAAAAGCTAAACAGGATTGGCTGCTGTTGGATAGGAGACCGGAAGACAGCTGGCATATCTGTGTGGAGGAGTCCGCCGGCAAAAAGGATAACATCTTTGAAAAGCCAGTCTGAAGCATGGTTGCAGCTCCCTGCAAGAGGCTTGGAAAGTGCAGCAGCCAGCAGCCAGGATGGTGACTGTGTTATGATCTGACTATGGTGGTCCATGTCTTACTGACATCAAGACTGGATTACTGTAACATGCTCTGTGTGGAGCTACCTTGGAAGATGGTTCAGAAGCTGCAATTAGTGTAGAATTCAGTGGCCCAGATGCAGGGCCTCTGAGAGGAGTTTGATCAGGGGGTACAAAGTTTCTTTTGGGCCCCTTTGCAAAGAGGGAGGGGTGAAACAGAGCTGGGGAGGGTGGTGACAGGCAAGCAGAACAGGGGCAGGGAGGGGCAAAACAGGGTAGGTGGAGGGTAAAGACAGCTGGAAAAGTCTTTGGAGCCCAGGTCTACCAACCCATGTGGCATCAGTAGTGTCCCCAGCATCCTGTGCAGGCAACAAGTCTGAGTAGATAGGAAAACATAAGATCCCAGGAAATTTCTGGGCCCCCTCCTTTGACTCCTGGGCCCCCCTTTGGACCCTGGGCCCGGGTACAAATTACCCCCTTTACCCCCCTCTCCTAGGCCCTGCCCAGATGGTTACTTGAGCCTGGTGGTTTGATTCTTTTGGACTGCTGCTTCAGCAACTGCACTGGCTGCCATTTGTTTCCAGGCCCAGTTCAAGGTGCTGGTATTAACCTTTCAAGTCCTACACAGTTTGGGTCCAGGTTATCTTAGGGACCACCTTCTCCCATACATTCCAGCTGACCTTCTTAGGTCATCTGAGGAAGCTCTCCTACAAGTACTGCCTTTATCCCATGTTAGAGGGATGGCAGCATGAGGACGAACCTTCTCTATAGTAGCACCACAATTATGGAATTCCCTTCCAGGGGAACTAAGAACTGCCCCCTTCCTCATGGCCTTTTGGTGAGGACTCAAAACATTCCTGTTTCATCTGGCGTTTGAATGATGCTTTGTTGTCTGACATGATGTCTATGTCTCTGTAATAATGCTGTGGTCTAATAGTTGCCCCCCCCCCCCAAAAAAAAGGGTTTTAGTGTTCTTATTTTGACTTCATTATTTTACATATTGTACATTTTAACGTGGTATTTGTAAGCCACCTTGGACATTTGTTTCAGAATAGGAAAGGCGGGATATAAATCTTAATAATAATAATAATAATAATAATAATAATAATAATAATAATAATAATAATAATAAAGGATTTGATGCAGAAACTTCCAGACTTGGGCATTCCAGTGATAAAGAAAATTTACAACAAGCATTGCAGTAGAGCCTCCATAAGGCCTACATTATTCCATGAGCATGTGCAAGAAATATCCTGAGCAGAGGTGGTTCCACATTCATGGTGGGGGGGGGGGGCAGTCTCAGCCATTTGGCCTTTAGAGGGCCCCATTCCTAGAATGGATTGTGAACTAAAGCCTAAAAGTAGTAACTTAGTGCAATCAAAAATAGCTTGCCATTTGCATTTTTTCCTTAAGTGCGCATTCACTATGCTAGCTACCATGTTTTGAGGATCAAGAGGAATTACAGTGAATCTACAGACCTTGATCTAACAGCCTTTGGAAACATTGAGTGTCTTCTGCTTCATTAAAGCTTATCACATGTTTTGTGCATGCGCTGTCTGAAATGCATAATGACTTTTGGCATTAACAGACACGCCTCCCCCCATGAGTTTGTTAAATCAAGGGTTCACTAGAGCACTTTTAAAGAGGGGTCCAGAGTAATGCAAGCTGTGAAAATCTCTTCCAGGGTTGTGGTTTTTGTCTGTTAGTGTCCATAAGAAAAACCACTTCCAGTTGATTCCCAATACGAAATGAACAAGTTGATCCACATTCACCTGGGCTGTGGCTGAGAACTGCTTCTCTCTTTATGTTTTGTGCTCCTCTGTGTACCGACAATACAGGAGGTGATGCCAGGGTTGGATTGGTGCCTGCGCCCATAATGGGAAAGACTCTGCTCCCTGGAGTCCCCGCTTGCTGTCAGTCTTCCTCTGTTCTGCTCTAATGTTCATCTCAGGCAGGCACAGGCAAAGTGGTGCAATTCTCTCCTTATATCTGCTCCAGGGAAAGAAAATACATTTACATTACTAAATGTGGCTTCCCAGCAAGCCAGGCACCCAAGTGAAGGTAACAGACAGTCTTTGATACGGCAGAGAAAGACGACAGAATGCAAAACAAATAACCCCCATTCACTTAACATGTATTGAGATAAAGGCAAGAGGAACAAGTGGTTAAAAAAACAAAGCCTCTGACATTTCTACTTCAAGCAGACTTTATCACAGAATGGGAGGCTTTTATTTGGGCTGTTACCTTTCCCTTTGATAGTCTCTTGTGACGCACTTATCAAAGTAGCCTGGCTGACTTCCTTTTGCGCTTTGTTATGCTCAGATCTGTCATTTCATTGGGTTTCGAGGGTTGGATTCATTATTTGGTATGAGGGCTGGGCCTCGCTATCCTTCATCTCCAGGAAGACTATTTGATGGCTAGAGCAGAAAGCCTGTGGTCAGGATTCCTCTACTGGAGCTGGACAGAAATCCTGCAACTCTGAGGAGCCCTGGGCATTGTGGTTTCCCAGCATCATCAGACTGGAAAGCCTGAGACCGCAAATATTTCCTCAATTGGAGACATTTACTGAAAGCAAAATGAAGCAGTATGCAACCTGCAAAATTAATTTCCCTTGTGCTGTTTTATTTTCACATAAATTTCAGCATACTTTTCACAGCCTCCTGTTAATTCAATGCGTCACAGATTTTCACACCCCAACATAGATTCAGTTAGCAGAGAAGCCAGAAAAACAGAAGGGTAGGCATAAAAGGACATTTTGTATAATCACTGAACATATGACCAGCCATTTTTTTTTTTGGCCCAGATTGCAACTTGTTCATGAAAAACCAAACCTGCAAAGGCTCCACCAAGTGCTCAGATTGGGCTTGGGTGCAATTCTATGCATGTCTACTCAGAAGAAAGTCCCACTGTGTTCAGTGGCGCTTACTTCCAGGACAGTGGGTATAGAATTGCAGCCTAAAAGGGTTCGGTTATAGAGAATTCACAGTTTACTCCTGAGTTGCCCAGGGCTGCAGTAGTGCCAAATGGCTGCCACCACATCCTATGGATACTGGGCACCTGTCGGAGGCCCCTGATGTGTCCTTGGCGGAAGAAGACATTCGTTCCCTTCCCCTGGGTAAGGTAAGAAGCCCCGCAATGGGGCTACTCAACTCTGTGCTGGCTATTTTGCCTGGTGCAGGGCTTTCGATCCAGTGAAACGGAGCTCCACCAGTCCTGTCCCCCTCCTGCCACACTCTCTCCCTCCACCCAGCCTCCCCCTGCTCCGGAATGCCTCCCTCCCTCCCTGAACTTACCATTCCGCTGTGCAGTGTTCACATGGAGCACCGGACAATGTCCAGCCAACCTCCAAGCAGTACTAAGCCAGCTCCAGCACTGGACCAGCACTAACTGTCACAGGTGTGCCTTATGGCACTTTGTGACAGTGTGCACCAGCAGTGGGCCAGCATAAGCCCATCAGGATCGGGCTCTTGGTTACTGGTTAAGCTGTGGTCTACAGTCTGGACCACAGGGAAGCCTTTAGTGGACCACAGTGGACCACATGACTCAGTGGACCACATGACCCACTTGCCTTGAGCAAAGTACAATAAGGGCCAAGCCTCAGCAACCAGTGACTTGGTCTGACATTGTATGTTGTGAACTTCAAGGTGATGTGTTAAGAAATGTGGCGTAGTGGGAAAGCAAACTAAACATTGGCAAAAATGAAAATGAAAGCTGTAGCTCCTGAATGTATTATTAGGACATTCAACATTAGAAAACATTCACGAAAACAATTACCCATTTTCCAGATTGACAACACTGAGACTGAACAGTTGCAGTCTGAAATGCAATCAGAGAATGCATGACTGACTCTGAGAAAACGCATGCAAAACAGAACATGCAAAGAAGTGAGCCAGCTTAGTTTACAAGCTATACACAGAGTCAAAAAACTGTGTATGGTCAACATATGAAATGTCTAGAAGTTGTTGGCATCCTTCAGTCTCGGAAGACTATGGTGTCACGCTCTGAATGGTGGTTCTGGAACACAGTGTCCTCTCCAGTGCGTGAAGCCTGGGTAAAGTAGGTATGGAGGATAGGCTGTTACCCATGTAGCAAATCCCCCCTCTCCACGTCGCTGAAATGGTCCAATGGAAAGGCAGAAGCCAATGCGGTTGGTTCCAGCGGCGTCGCAGGAGTTGCCAGAACATGACTGTGTTCAGCCATGAACTGCCTCAGGGACTCCGGCTCCGGATTTTGCCTCGAGGTTAACTCCTGAAGCCTTTTCCATAACTGGATGTAGCTACAAGGCAGTGGAGGTTTGGGATCAGAGTTTTCCTTCTCTCAGATGAGCTGCCTTCCCAGGCTGACGAGTCCCATCTACCCGGTGACTGTTTAGTCGCCTCTTACGACAAGTACAGCCAAACTGAGGGCCTATTCATTGACATTGACAGATTACGCATACCCTTGTCCTCTCACCATGTAAACAAGTACAGAGCCTCACTTCCTCCCTCCCAAAGATGCAACCATGAACATTAATTGCACAATCATACTTTTACATCTTACAGATGTTCACTTGTGCATGCTATTCACTCTCTCTTCCCCCTCCTCACACTCAGAGAAAGAGTCTTTTCCCAGGAGGCTGCATGAGCTTCATTGTATGTGTGCTGAGATGCCAACATCCTGAAATAAAATGATCAAGCTTCCCATCTCTGCTTTAGCTCCATTGGTTGCCTGGGGCTTTGTCAGTGAAGCCAGCCCAGGATGAAGTATGGCAACCGGGAAACCAGCCACATCCCCAAAAGCCACAGTAACAATGGCTGCTGCTGTTGCTTGAAGCTGGCACAAATGCTCCTCTTTGTATAGTTTCCCTGTGCAGACGTGCAGACTCAGAACATTTTGGTAACCTGTTTCCAGTGTGAAGTTGGGCCCAACACAAGCATCTGCATGGATGCAAGAATGATGAAGTGAAAACCATCCATCAGAGTGAAAGCCACCCATCATCCTCAAAGTCTCATTCAGCAACTAGTCAGAAAATAAAAACAGCTGGGCCCATGTGAAGCTGGTCAGTTGGCAACACTATCAGCCCTTCCCAGTGAAAAATGTTCCTACATTAAGCTGCAAGCAGATTCTGCAAAATAATACAGTCCACACTAATGCTTAATGCGCAATAATATCCAATATCTTATTTTTCTAAAGGCTACAAATGCTCTTCTCGAATTTATTTTAACGAGCAGCTTATTGGCAAAACAAATTGAATAAGAATGTAGATTTTGGAATAAAACTGATATAAAATATTCACAAAGTCAAGAAACGGGGCCAATGTTGCCATGCAGATTTGTAAACGGGCGATTTCAAAGCTAAACTTGAGATTGTATTTTGAACGTGAAAACTGTAACTCAAGCGTCAAATACTGTAGAGGAGTCATCCTTTTTGATTTTGGCTGATTTGTAACTGACATGCCATTTGGAGATGAGAAAACGGGATAAAGTTTTGTTTGTTTTTTTTGGGGGGGGGGGAGGGAGGAGGCAAAAACTGGCAAAGCCTAACAGGACTAGCCTAGCAGTGACAACAGGACTCTTCCCCACATTTTTCTTCCATCACAATTCCTCTCTAAATGATGCTACATAAAAATGCAGCCTCATTAACAGCCTCAGCCCACTCTAAACCCCTCCAAGAACGCAGCCACGTCACCAGAACATGCACTGCGTCTTGCAGGGAGGGCAGACCAGAGGTCTCCATTTGTTGCCTTGCCCCGGGGTGGGGGTGGGGGGTAAGCCTCCATTGCCGTGATGGATCTACTTGGATCTGCACTAGAAATTTTAGACCTGGACCTGGGGAAGTGGATGAATACTGAGGGGTATGATATTGGCAGAGCTGCTGACATTGATATCACCACCTTCCCAGCCTTGACACCTCCTTCCTTAGTATTCTAACTGTTCCTCCCCCTCCCCATTCCATTCCACCTACTGCCCTCCCTGTCCTCTATCCATCCCCTGTGCCAACTTACTGGTGCCGGTGCTTCAGCAACAACAGCCAAGCTGAACAGAATGGCTAATCATATTTTACAATTGCCATAAAGCACACTGTTCTGCCAGAATGCAAGTTTCAGCAGCACAGCAGACCCATAGGATCAAGCCATAAGAAGGGAATAGTGGGGGGGGGGGCAGGGAAATAGCAGCTGACAATTGGCACCATCATGAAACAGATAACAGTAAAAAGTGAAGAGATGGGCGTTATATTCCTTCTTAAGCCAATCCTTGATCCATACTAGCTATCTTATAATGTCACAAGCTAGACCATCCCAGGATTTAGACTGGTCTAAGAAGTGCAGGGTAGCACCTTCCCATTCCCCTTTGACTGTACTGGATACTTGGTGTTTCTAGTTCAACTTCCATCTTTGACCAGGCTTCAGATCACCTTTCAAATGCACAGAAAATATTCAGGCAGTGAGAATATAATTGGAGACTACTGAATAGGAGAATTTATAAAGAGAATCTTTAGGAAAGATAAAGGAAAGATAAAGGTAAAATCTTTAGATAAAGATTTAGGTAAAGATAAATCTTTAGGAAAGATCAAGGAAAATTTATGAGGAGAATCTTTGGGTTCACCCTTGTTGTAGCTCTATTTAGGGGTTAAATTCCAGAGACGTATGACACACAGAATGAATAGAAACAATTTATGAAAGCATCTCTTCGGTTTAAAAGATTATACGCCAAAATAGCAACAGACCCGGATGCAAACAAGGCCATTCTTTCAAGTCGTTTGTTTAACAGCGGCCATCAGCTCCTGCTTTTGCAGCTGGAACTCAGAGTCCTTCTATCTCCAAACACAATATGCACTTGAAGTGTTTCAGATGCTGATGCCAATCAAAATGTCTGAATTGGTAGCTGGAAAGCTCATGAAGAACAAATATTGCAGAATTTAGGGGCTGACAGACCTCTTACACTAATGTGAGGAGGAGATGCGTGAACACCTTTTCTCCTGAAATTCATGATTACAGTCAGGCCTTGATCCTGCATTGGAAAACAAGTTCTGATGTTTCTGAGTGGAGGCGATGAGCAACATCTCTGCCAGAAAGCAAACTTGGGTCAAAGTTGCCCCATTCTTACTTATTTGCTTTGGGAAGATGGAGTGAAAGAGAGTGAAATTGATCCTTTGATCTGCAGATGAATAGATTTCTCTATTTTCATGTTAGCTGAACTTTGTACAATTTCATTTAATTTCCATTGTGTTCTTTTCCATTAAGAATTCCTAGATTTCTTTTTTTTTTCTGTCATCAAAAAGTGTTTACGTACTTAAATACATGTTTCAAGGATTTCATGTAATTTTCTATCCAAAGATTTGATGCAATATGATATTGCATCTGGAATGTACTGAATCCATAGACATTCAAATGGTGTACAGATTTGATCTGCTGGGGAGCAGGAGGAGTTCCGTCACAGATTTTGGCAAGAGAAGAAATTGGTAACAATCCCATGCTTGGCTGGCAACCTTCAGTCTCGAAAGACGATGGCGTAAGCACCTGGTATTCCCAGGCAGTCTCCCATCCACATACTAACCAGGCCTGACCCTGCTTAGCTTCCAAGATCAGACAAGATCATGCACATGCAGGGTAACAGTGGCTAACAATCCCATACTGATCACACATTTCTAGGAAACCAAGTGTTTGTAACATGATTCCCATGACTAGTTGCATACTTCCAAAGAAGAGTGACCTTTCAAGATTCTTCAGCCTCTGAATCTTGAGAGTACATATAAAACCAAAGAAGATGGCTTTCAGAAGTTGACCACAAAACCCACAATGCCGTGCAAATGCAAACCATCTGAAAACAAAATCAGACCAAACAAAACACTGCAAAATATCAGAGATCTATATCTGCAGCAAAGAACTGGCCGCCTCGGTCCTGCTTCCCTCCCCCCCCCATGTGGTTAGAGGCTGTTCTGAGGCCTGGGGAGGCTGTATGCGGTTTCCCTGGGCCTCAGAAGGCCTTCTAAAGGCCTTAAACATCACTTCCAGTTTCCCCCGGAAAACCCCGGCTGGCTTCCCTAGGCCCCCTAATGCCTTATAGGGCATTACAATGTCACTTCCAGTTTCATGGTGAAACTGAAAGTTGCATTTTTTTTAACTGTTGGGCTCAGTCTAAGCCTGGCAGAGGTTGTGGGCAGATGTCCACAGCCTCTGCTGCGCTCTGAGGATCCTCCGCAGGCAAGGGGAGCAGAACTCCCAGAGGGGGAGGGGGAGGCATTTGCCTATAACTGTGGGGGGGGTTTGGGAATGGAACCCCCACTGATTTGGGGGCACGCCTGTAATACACCAAGTATTGACCTGTCATGGTCACCATTGGTCAGGCTAAAAGAAACTTGACTGTATTTAAGATACTTCAATGTCCAGCTCATTTTCTGCAGCTCTCAGGTTGAGATTTTTTTTCTCCTTTTGCATAAATGAATATTAAAGACCCTAGCAGCTGCTCCGATGCTAACTTTGTTCATTTGGGACTAAGTCTTTCATGTGCCTCCTTCCACTTTGCTCGTCTTGATAGCAAAATCCCATTCTTCCATTTGATATGCAAAGAACTGCAAAAACACTAAAACCTTCATTTTAAAACCAAACCCTGAATATGATTTTTTGCTAAAACCTAAGGCTACAGAAAACCTTACTTTGCACACAAAGTAGTGTAGGTGAAAAATTTCCATACTTCCCAAAAATACAAGATGAGCTTATTTTTCAACTAATTGTGATGACTAGACCTTCTGTCAAAAACTGATTTCACAAACAACATCCGTGAAAACGTGGTTTCTTCCAAATTCCATCAGAATCCACACACATTTCAGCCGGGGAACATTGCCAAATTCTCAATTACTCACAACATATACCTTCCATAATATACCCCTTTATATTACCTGACTCCATTTCTCTCTTAAAACACATAACTTTAGCCTATTGGTAGATTACTTTTCAGTTCTTTCTTTAGCTTGCCTATATAGTCAGTACTATCAGCCGCTCTATTCTGAAGACCCGCAGTAGCAATGTCTTTAAAACAGATGTGAAATAAAAACTGAATTCACTTAAAATAACTTTCTATGACAGGTCTGTAGCCATAGAATCAGAGAGTTTATCAAGGCAAACTGCAAGAGTTGGATGGCATGCCATATAAGGCCTGCATCCACAAGTTGGCCAGGTGTTTTCTACTACCAAATACCACCACAGATCAAAAGATTAACATTTTTTCTGGAGGAGTCTCAGGGTAAAGCTTTGGCCAGCCTCTGGAACTCATCCCATAACCATGAAAAAGCACCAGATAGGGACTTTGCGAGCACCCAACTAAGGATCTTGCTGAACACAGCTCTACTGGTCAACTACTACAAGCAGGAAGGGCAAATCACATTGACCCTAATCATTCAAGTCATCTCCACTGCCCCAAGCCCATAGATCAAGCCTATAGTGGAAATGGAAAAGGTGCAGAAGAGAACAACAAAAATGATTACTGGCCTGGTGCACCTCCCATACGAGGAAAGGCTACAGTGTTTGGGACTCTCCAGTGTAGAAAAGAGGTGCCTGGGCGGGGGACATGATTGGGACATACAAAGTTATGCAGGGGTTGGATAAAGTGGTTAGGGGGATGTTCTTCTCTCACACAACACCAGAACCAGGGGACATCCACTAAAATTGAGTGTTGGGAGAGTTAGGACAGACAAAAGAAAACATTTCTTTACCCAGCATGTGTAATTAATCTGTATAGCTGCAACTGTTACCCTGCAGATGCCTGATCTTGTCTGATCTTGGAAGCTAAGCAGGGTCAGGCCTGGTTAGTACTTGGATGGGAGACCGCCTGGGAACACCAGGTGCTGTAGGCTTATACCATAGTCTTTCGAGACTGAAGGTTGCCAACCAATTAATCTGTGGAACTCCTTGCCACAGGATGTGGTGATGGCATCTGGCCTGGATGCCTTTGAAGGGGATTGGACAAATTTCTGGAGGAAAAGTGCATCACAGGTTACAAGACATGATGTGTATGTACAAGCTTTTGATTTTAGAAGTAGGCCATCTCAGAATGCCAGATGCAAGGGAGGGCAACAGGATGTAGGTCTCCTGTTGTCTTGTGTGCTTCCAGGGGCATCCGGTGGGCCACGGAGAGATACAGGAAGCTGGACTAGATGGGCCTTTGGCTAGATCCAGCAGGGTTCTTCTTATGTTCTTTAAAGAGAAAACTACCAGTGATTTAACATCCAATGAAAATGAGTGTGTGTGGTAATGACCTGTCTATAGCCTCACCCAAGAAAGGACAGTGGCTCAGTGAGTGATTGGGCCACTGCAGGTTGCTGTTTTCAATTAATGTGGCACACCTACCAATCCTATACACATTTACCTGGGTGTAAGTCTAACTGAACAGAAGGGAATTTACTTTGGGGTCAACGGTGCTGGTGCTGTAGGAGGTGCTGGTGCTGTAGGAGATGTAAACTAAAAGAGTTGAGATATCTTTAAAAAGGGGAACGTTACCAAAAGGGCTGTTTTGTTTAGGGGAATTATTACACTACCCTTATTAGAACCTCAGGATTGCAGGCTGGATAACAAGACGGCGTAATGCAGAGAAATTCCCTTTAGCTTAAAGAGGAGACTGAGAGAAAGATAACTTTTAATCAAAGATTATAGTTTTATTACAAAAGCACAAAGGTAAACATAATGCACATGGAAAACTGATAAGTATATGTTTCTTGGTCCTAGTACTTGAATCTAGTGTACCTAGCTTTTATGGTGGTTGCATGTAAAGAGTATTTGGTGCATCTGAGGAAATTAGAAAAAGGAAAGGTTGTAAGGAAGGATTTTAGGGGTCCCTGGTCTGCCAAACCCAGTTGCTAACTAAAGATGGGGAGAGAAGGGGAGAAAAAGGGGGGGGGAGAAGGGAAAGAGTTTCAGGCGCAAGATAGTTACCTGTCCCGTAGAGCAGTTGGAGGGGGGAAGAGTCCTGTGTAGAGGACCCTCTGACACAACACAGATGTGTTGGTCCTTGGAGGGAGAGCCAGAGAGAGTGTGAGCAGAAGCCCTCACTTAAAAGGGGTTTTCAGACAGAGCTGAGCTGGATTGTAGCTTGCTACTACCAGCAAGGTGCTTGGGAGTGTGTGAAAGAATTATCAGCAAAATTCAATGGGGTCTAATGGCTGGCTTCCTAGATGGGAGAACTTAAACAATACAATGAGTCAGCAACACACAGATTTCAGGTTTGCATACAGTACCTGATTGGGTTAAAACAATACAATGAATACAGTAATGTAGGAGACACTTAAACAATGATTTACTATGCCAGACTTCTTCATAGGGAGGTGGATTTAAGATGTCTATAATGTGTAACCACAGGGAGGTGAATGTTGTGTAAGCTTGTGACTTGACCTGATTGTGGCCTGTGTGCTGAGGTTTAACCTGCATGATATTTTAGTCCATAGTACATAACCAGATAGAGAGAAAATCACAACTAAAAGGAAAAAGGGGATTTTCACGTAACAGGAGGAGCTAGCATAAGAAGCATGCTATCAAAGTAACAATTTTTTATTTTGCACCAAGGTAAACATTGAGGGTAAAGTGTAGAGATGGGCCACAACTCCTAAGCAATTACACAAAAAGAGATCTTTATTCTGGACGTGTCAAATATGAGTGAGGCTCCCAGCGGTAAGTTTTACCGCCAGCCGGTGGCAGGGTGTTTCAGGATGGAGAAGGCAGAACTGGGCAGGGGGAGGGAGGGAGAGGGGAGGAGCCACCATATCCTAACCCCCACCCCAGGCTGGAAACCCTACATGGGTCTCCTTGATTCTGCAACCGCTCAAACCAAAGAGATTGGATTGCGGCTGCCTGGCAACTACACTGAATATGAGAATGTAAGTTCCCTTACCCTGAGGAGACCTTGCACTGCTTCCCTGCCCCACTGGATGCAGCAGTTGCCATTTTGGCACCGATGCAGCCCTGGGTGCTAGGGAAGTTTAGGATTGGGCTGCCCGTGAGTTCATGGCGGAGGTTCAAACAAGAAAAGTCCTGCCTCGTAGCTCAGCCTCTTAACCACTATGTTACACCAGCTGTTATATGTGACAGAATTGCCCAACTGCAGTAAACATTTGGAAGGGAACTCACAAGGCTGTTGAGGAAAGCCCTGTTCACTAATATGTTTTGATCCATTACTTTTTCTTTTAACTTGAGGAAGAAACAGTTGCTTATCCAGAATTAATTGTCTATATAACTACTGTTCTTTATTTCCTTACTGCAATATTTATATACTGTGCCTTTTAGTCAGGGATTTCCGAGGCAGCTAACAGCATTTAAAAACAATAACATAATAATATCCACATCATAAAATCCTAGGTAATTTTTTAACACTAATCAGATAAAAAACAGTTCAGCAGCAGTAGCATTAAAAAAAAAATCAAATACCACTAATAGCCAGGGAGAATAACAATAACTTTAACTTGTCACCTAAAAAGCATCAGTGAGAGTGTTTGGCGAATGGGTCCCATTTCAGAACTGAGGTCCCATGTCTGAAATATCCTGATCCTCATTGCACAGTATAAGGTGGGGACATTCTGAGTTGAGCCTCCCAAGAACAATAGCTGGGCAGGTTTGTATGGGAACAAGTATGAACAATGGGGGTAAATGGCAATCCCATCATTGACGGAATGGGATAGTCACTTACAGCCCAGTCCTAACCTGCACTGGAGCAGGCAGGCCAACCGGCCTGCCCTGCATCCAGAGCAGGTTTGGGGCCAAAAGCAGCTCAGCCCAGGCAAGGGGAATCATTTCCCCTTACCCTGGGTAACACTGCAGCAGCCTGGCTTTCAGATGCCAGCGCACAGACGTGTGCCGGCCTCGCTCCTCTTAAGTTGTTGCAAAAGTGCTTTATGGCACTTTTGTAACAGACATCGGCCAGGAAAAGGGACTTGTACTTGTACTTAAATAAGCTGTACTATAATGTTGTAATTAACAAACTATAACTATATTAGGACCAAAAAACAGAACAAAAGTGCAACGTTTTGGTACCAAGCTGGGTACCTTTTATTAGTTTTTGGCAAAGTACACTCTAGAAACATGCCATATGTGCACAATTTATTATAAATATAATTTCAGATATTGCATTATTTTTTTATTTTTGGGATCTAGGATATGTGTATGTTCATATATTATAATCTTAGCCAACTTGTACGAATGGATCCACGTTTGTATTCAGTACACAGTCAAATAGCCCTTTTTGGACATTTAACATCTGTGCACTCATGCAACATGCAGAATGGCTCCTGATTGCATAGAAAGAGCCCTCAGTGTATGTAGACGTACACTCAGGTACCATATTCAGATGTTCAAAGAATGTGTAACCAGCATGGGGGTGGAGCCTGCCACTGTGATGCTGTCCCGTCCAAATATTCCTTCTAATGCCTGCTTTTTTGGCTAATTAACCCATCCTTATCTCTAGAAACAATAGCTGTGGTGTACAAAGGAATGAACACAGAACTCCTTATCTATAGCAATTAACCAAATTTATTGCTACAAACACCTATTCCCTGAAAGTGCCTCTTGTCCAGAGGCTTTCCCTTCCCAAAACTCCACTTAACTTAGTGGATAAAGGTCGAAAGTCTCCAGTCTAAGTCCAATCCAATCTCCAAAAGCACAGTCCAGTCTAGTCTCCCCAGTAGCTGAGTCCCTCCTCTGTGTCCTCTCCAGCAGAGTGTCTCCTCCAGCAGTCCTGGCAGTCCCCTTCTCCCTGTATGTCCATCCAGTAGGTCTGGGGTGTCCCGTAGGTCTGTGCCTCGTTATTTCCTGGGAACATCTGCCTGACCTTGGGTCTCTGGAGCAGCAGTGCCATCTGCGTACTCAACAGGTCTGGGGCTTTGCTCCTTCTGAAGCTGCCTTTTATTCCTGTATATCCTGTTAAGTCCAAGATGCAGCTCAGCTGTGAGCTACCTCATTAGCCCATGACCATTCAAAGTCCCATCAAGGTCAAATGAAGCTCAGGTGTCCATCCAGGTCTCCACTGGCCTTGATTGATTACAGCTGTGGAGCCAGCCCTGCTCTTCCCAGAGCTGTCAACCAGCTGTCAAAACATGGGAATTGCTGTCAACACCACATCATCTATCTGATAATCTTCTGATCTTCCATTATAGATGCCCCTCACATTTATTTGTTGAATGCTGCAGACCTACCATAAGGTCCTATGGGGCAAAAGCCCCAGGCGCGAGGCACCAGGACCCCACGGAAGCCTCTCTGAGGCTTCCAATGGGGGCGGAAACTGTGCTTCCGGTTTTCCATAAGCCCAGTTTATAGCATCGGGGAACCTCAGAGAGGTTTTCCTGATGTGTTCCTGGGTTGCATGAGGCTCCGTGAGCCTTAGGTGAGTAGGGGGGGTGAATTTTTGTGGGGGGGGGTGGCGATAGCCTGTGGGAAGCACCATCGCAGACCTTTGCCCCGGGCCCGGGGTTAGGGAGGTCCGCTGCTGGTTGAATGTACATAAATGTTCCTTTACATATCTGAAAAGGGCTAATATGTTTTATTTAAAAATATATATATATATATATTTTCAAAAAAGAAAGAAAGAAGTATGGCTTGGTCTATTGTTAGTTTAGATCTCTGAATTTTTGATAGGTACTTCTAAACGATATGCTGCTATGAAGGCTCTTGGTTTGGCTAACTTGCAGAATGGTATTTGCACATCATCACAATCTAGGTGTATGGCCTAGGTGTGTCACATGGAGTGGCCCAGAGGTAAGTCACGAAATGGTTTGTTGCCCAAAACAGCCGCAACCGGGAGCAATTTCAACTATCTTTTAAGTGCTCTCTTGTTCCTGGTTGTGCACTGGCCTGAGACACCCTGTCTCCTTTAAAATAGCCTTTGCCATGCAGAAAATGTGTTTAAGGGCATTGTGGAACTGGCCAATTTTCAAGATAACTAAAGTTCCACCAAGCAATGGGAAAGAGCTGTTTGAAATACATTTCAGCATCAAGGAAAACATATTGTATGTTAGCACATATTTTCCTAGAACTTATGTTCAAATCTGCTTCCACGCTGTGGGCAGCACATCCCTATAGTGCAGAACTGCACATTCTAATCCTGTAGGCCCCTAGCCAATCACCATGCAGGTATCCGATATGCAGAGAGAATCCCTGGGGGCTGAGAGACAACTGGGTTAGGGGTTTGGATGGGAAATTGAGGAGCCAAGTGCCAATCAAATGAGAGGGAACGAATTGTTAGTCTCAAAAAAGCAGCATAGCTAAACAAGAATGCTCAGCGTTTCCATAGTATAAGGAAGCAGCCTTGGCGAGCCCCCATGGTTCCAGTCACATCTTTCAAATGCATGGGAAGGATTATGTTCCTGTGAGTTGAATAAAAAGTGTGTTGAGGAAGTTCCAAGTAATTGATTAGCCCTGTTTTGCACACCACTTGAACCTTGCTGCCAAGGTAGGTTCCCTTTAAAGGTGAATATTTGAAACTGCCGTCTGTTGACTCAAACCCTTATAGAGCAGTCCTACACAAGTCTACTCAGAACATCCTATCCATGCATACAGAAAAGTCAATGGGGTTTCCTTCTAGAGAAGTGTGTACAGTGAACTCTCTGTTTCCACGGGTTCATCCCAATAAGGCAGCAGAGGTTCATCTTCTCAGGATGATAGTGTCCAGCCTGTTATAGATAGGGTTGCATTCTTGCTAAAGGACCTGAGGTTCACAGTTTGGAGGATCTAGCTTTGAAAATAGCATGGAGGGTCTGGACAGGTATTCATTTACTACAGGTATTCATACCCTAATAAACTCCAGGATTGACTACTGTAATGTGTTATACAGTACACGGAGCTACCTTTGAAAACTACAGTGAATTCAAAATGCAACTGTTAGAATAATAACTGAGACCAGACATTGGAAAAGCATCTCACCAATTCTTAAAGTACTAGCTTCCAGTCCATTTCTGAGCATCTTGGTACCTCAAGGAACATCTGTTCCCGTATCAAACATTAAAATTGTTTGTAGAAGTTCTCTTCTAGGAAACCCCACCTTCAGAGGCATTGTGGGTGGTGACTTGATATGGGGAATTTTCAGCTGTGGAATACTATGTAGGTATTCTCTCCTCATACAGGCTTGCCTTGTTGTCACTCCTGCTTTTTTTTTAAACTCTCCAAGATCTTTAGCAGTTTTGGTTCTTAGCTGCCATGCCTCACGACTGTTTCACCAGCTGTTGTTGCTGTGTTTGTTTTATCAGTTGGACTGACCAGTTGTTTTATCACTTGGTTGGACATCAGGAAATAATTCAGGGTGATTCAGCAGTGGAATAGGTTGTTGAAGAAGGTGGTGGATTCTCCCACACTGGAAATTTACAAGCAGAGGCTCGACAGGCACCTGCTGGAGGTGCTCTAGGAAGATTTCATGGAGGATTCCAGGATTTTCTTCCCCTGAAATTAAGAATAGCTCCCTCTTTGGAGACCTTTCAGCAAGGCCACAAGACCTTCCTATTTTTGAAGGCTTTCAACTGACACTGGGGACTGGTGCTTTTTTTAATGACATATTTAATTGTGGTGATCCAGGGTGTTTTAATTGTTTTTAATATACAGGCGTGCCGCCCCTTAGCGACATTCCAGCTAACGCCGGGATCGCATATCCGACGACCACATGTGGTCATGTGGTCATCAAGGGCGCACACCCCCACCCTCTGAATGCAAGAGGAACTCTGCTCCCCTCATCTCTGGAGGGTGTTTGAACGTCCTAGAGGCAGCGCACGTCTGAGCAGCTGCACGTCCGAGCGCTGACTCTGCAAGGCTCAGACTGAAGGAAATCATGTATCTCATGCTATTTCTGGCTTCCTTTGTGAATAACCTTTCCTTTCTGATAACCGTCAGGATGTGAGGCTCCGATAACCCTCCAGAGGCGAGGAGAGCAGAGCATCCCCTTCCCTACAGAGGGTTCACAGTCCCGATCCCTGTTGTTAAGTGGCGCATGATTGTATATTGTTTTATTTTATGTTGATATTGTTAGCCACCTTGAGTTCCCTTTGATGTAGGACAGGGCCAAACCCCAGCCCTGGGGCCACTTGTGGCCCTTGAGGACTCCCAATGTGGCCTCAGGGAGCCCTGAGTCTCCAATGAGCCTCTGGCCCTCCAGAGACTTGCAGGAGCCTGCAGTGGCCTCACACAACTACTTTCAGTGTGAGGGCAACTGTTTGACCTCTCACGTGAACTGTGGAATGAGGGCTCCCTCCACTGCTTGCTGTTTCATGTCTGTGATGCAGTAGCGGCAGCAAAGGAAAGGTCAGCCTTGCTTTTTGCAAGGCCTTTTATAGACCTTGAGCTATTGCAAGACCTTAATTCATTCATATAAGTTCATCTTTAATATATTCATTTATGTAAACTTATGGTGTAGGAGAACGGCAGGGTAAAAGTCCTATAAATAAATAATAAATACATTTCATGCAAACGCCTCTGTTTTGCTCCCGCCGCCTGGAATGGTTCCGAAGGGAAGGGGGAGGGGCCCCTTGCATGCTGAGCTGAGGCGCCTTGCAAAACTTAGTGCTTTGCACCCCCTCTAGCTACACCACTGGTTGTGTTTATTATTACATTTTAGCTTGTAAACAGCTTTTGGAAATTAATTGCATTCAAAAAGTGGAATAGAAATTATTAAAATAAAATAAATATGCAGAAGGGGAGCACGGAACATAAGACAATACAGAATGGTCTTAAATGCAGTAGGGAGTAGCCAACAATAATCACAGTGCACGTGAATGAGTCATTAAAGAACAGGGGCCCCAATGTTCAAATAAAAATGAAAAAAAAGAATGAAGACAAATCAGTAGCCAGACCTAATGGATACTATTTGGGCATATCAGTGCTGCAGCTGAAAGCCGTTCCTCCTTGGTCATTGATTGTTGCAGATTACTGCTATCAACTAGCTTCTGTGAAGCCTCATCCCCTGCTGATCATCTGATCAGTGCTTGATAATTACACATTACAAGACGGATGGAAAAGATTGAGAGAGAAGGCTGTGAGAATGAAGGAGCAGGTGAACACTGCAGCTCATATACCTGTGGATCAAGGGATTAAAAACTATGCCTGCCATTCAGGATGCTGAAAGCTGAGAGTTTTCCCCATTCCTGGATCCCAGCAGCCTCATCCATATGCCATTGAAAGAAGAGGGAGACATTTATTTGACCGTTTGTTTTCAGATTTGTTTTTTTTGAATGCATTTATTTGTGTTCAAATTGACTTTTAGACATTTGCTTTTATCCCCTGTCTTTTGATGAAAAGGTTCCCCCAGGCAGCTTACAATAACAAGGCAAAACAATCTAGCAGCCTCTTAGTTTTCTGGGTGAGGGCAGAGAAGAGTAAACTTCCAATTACTTCTCCACTCCCCAGGCAACTGATAGTTGGAGTAGAGTTCTTTCAGGCAGGGAGGATAGATCCGGATTTTCAGAAGATATTTGACAAGGTCCCTCGCCAAAGGCTCCTAAGAAAATTCCACAGTCAAGATTAGGAACTGGTCGAAAGCCACTAAACAGAGAGTGAGTGTAGATGGGCAATTTTCACAATGGAGACAGATGAAAAGCAGTGTGCCCCAAGGATCAGTCTTGGGACCGGTGCTTTCAGTTCATTCATAAATGACCTGGAGTTGGGGGTTAAATAGTGTGATGGCCAAATTTCTGGATGATGCTAAACTTTTCTGGACCAAAGTCCAGGAAGGATTGCTAAGAGCTCCAAAAGAACTCCTTCAAACTGGGAGAATGGACAACAAAATAGTAGATGTGATTCAATGTAAGTAAGTGTAAAGTCATGCACATTGGGGCAAGAAATCAAAACTTCACATATAGGCTAATAGGTTCTGAGCTGTCTGTGACAGATCAGGAGAGAGATCTTGAGGTGCTGGTGGACAGCTCAATGAAAGTGTTGGTCCAATGTGCAGCAGTGATGAAGAAGGCCAATCCCAGGCTTGCGATTATTAAAAAGGAGAATGAAAATAAAATGGCTAATATTATTACGCCATTGTACAAATGGTAAGGCCACATCTGGAGTATTGCATACAGTTCCAGTCGCCACATCTGGAAAAGGACATAGTGGAACTAGAAAAGGTGCAGAAGAGAGCGTCCAAAGTGATTCATAGGCTGGGACATCTCCCTTATGAGGAAGGCTATACAGTGTTTGGAGCTCTTGAGTTTAGAAATAAAGCACCTGGGGGGCATGATTGAAATTTATAAAATTATGCAAAGGTTGGATAGAGTGGTTAGAGGGACGTTCTTTTTTTCTTGCACAATAGGTGAACCAGAGGGCATCCACTAAAACTGAATGGCAGACAGACAAAAGAAAATACAGTGGGCCCACTGTGTCTATGGATTTAGGACCAGAGGATTTCATCATCTGCGGGTCCCCTAACCCACGGGTCAGATTCACATGGACCCTCCGGAGGATTGCAGGGCCCCCCAAACCAGCAGATTTCATCATCCACAGGGTTCCTTATCAACAGGGGGTCCTTCAGTGGAACCCCCCTGGATAATGCAGGATGCCCTGAATTTCTTTATCTAGCAAGTAATTAATCTGTGGAACCCCTTGTCATAGGATGTGGTGATGGTGTCCAGCCTAGATGTCTTTAAAAGGGAGTTGGATAGATTTTTGGAGGAAGAATCCATTACAGCCATGATGGGTATATGCAGCCTCCTGGTTTTAGAAGTAGGCTACCTAAGAATGCCAGATGCAAGGGAGTGGCAACAGGATGTAGGCCTCTTGCTGTCTAGTGTGCTCCCTGAGTCATCTGGTGGGCCACTGTGAGATACAGGAAGCTGGACTAGGTGGGCCTTTGGCGTGATCCAACAGAGGTCTTATTTCTTAAACTGTTGCTCATTCATTGCCTTCATAGCAAAGTCAATGTTACAAAACCAATATTTAAAAGACAGAGCCACCCAATGACTTGTATGTAAACATCCAGGCAAAGCCCTGTAAAAGGTATTGCTCTTCAAATCTAAGCAATGCCTTTTACAGAACATGCAAATTGGTGTGGTGATTATTCAGATTAAACGTGTTAATTCAGTAATCCTGATTTTTGCAATTTCAAACAGGAGCTGCATCCTTGCTCCTGGCCAGAACCAGAGATAGAACACTAAGGGACAGTCAAAGATGCCTTGATGTGATGTGCCACCATGACTGTAGAGGTGGTAGTATTAGGTTTATAAATTTAGAGACATTCCCTTATATGGAATTAACATGTAAGACATTTCCCCAATATTGAGGAAAGATGAATTTGCAGACATGCCTTAAGGTCACATGGGAGCTCTTCCTACAAAGAATGGCTTGAGACTGCTGAATGACTGTAACATAAGAAGAGGTCTGCACCCTGGTTCCCACAGTGGTCAATAAGATGCTGCTGTAAAGCCCAGTGCTGGGTCTGAAAGCAGCAAGTCTCTCCTGTGGTTGCTTCTTTGAAACTGGTACTTAGAGGCACACTGTCTCTGAACCTTAAAGTCACACGTAGTCATCATGACTGCTAATCATTGATAGACTTGAAGGGGTCTTGAATCCCCCTTTAAAGTAATCTAATCCTAAATAAGGGCCCAATCCTGACCCATGCCAGCTCAGCACTGGTATGTAGTGTCACAAATGCACTGTAAGGCACGCCTGTGACATATACTGCCCAGTCAACATGGCTTAGTAAAGGCCTGCACTGAGCCAGTGCTGTGCAGAGGACTGGCAACCACTGCCCAGAGCACTGTGGGAGCACCGGGTGGGGGAGGGGTAAGTGAGGGGAGGTGTTCCAGGGTAGGGAGAGGGTGGGGAGAGGGTATTGAGGGGGGGAGGGAGCTTGGTGGAAGGGGAAGGGACTGGCGGAGCCGGAATGTCCCCTTCCCCCCGAGGAGCTGCCAGCAGCTGCCCAGCATGCTTAGGATGCCGTGGCAGCCCAGCACATCGGGCAGCTCAGGACTGGGCTGTAAATCCCCCCTGCCGATGCAGACATGCTAATGGAGTGCACGCTGCATCCTGCAATCCAGGGGCCTCCTCAAGGTAAGAGAACTGCTCTTCCCTTACCCTGGGGCAAGATTCCACTGCCCCAATGTGTCCCCTTGGATCTGCGCCAGCTGTTTTGCTGGTGCAGGTCTGAAGGCAGTAGGAGAGGGGGAAGGTACAGGGAATGGGGTAGGATCTGACACACACCAGTGCCACCCAGATCTACCCTCCCTCTTCTGTCCACCTCCCACTCACCTCCCTCCCCACCCAGAAACTCACCCATTCCTGTAGCATGGGAGAGTAGTGGAGTTCCTTCCCCCTGCTTCTAACTGTCTAAAGTGTAAATGAAGCAACAGAGCTCCTTTTGGTGACTGCCATCTTTGTTCCCACAATGCCTTACACTAACACAGTGTCTGGGACACTCTGTGTGCGCAACAAACACGTCTGACACCAGAGGTTGCTCCCAAATGCAGTTTTTCAATTAAAATGATGAAAATAACAAAACAACAAAAAAAGCATATTTCAGTCTTCTGGGAGATTTCAAACAGGACACAGGAGGAGTGAGGCGGTTGCATGTTCAATGTGAGAGCTATCCATTTCCACCTACTCTCTATTTCCTGTAGTTTAACAAATTGCCAGCTCATAAGTTCACCAACCCTTTTATCCCATGACCAGAGACAGTCAAGCTTGTGTACCTTGTGCACATTAGACTGGCTCAGGAGTAAGACAAATTAATTCCAGGAAGTGCCAGGAAATGGTTCTGCTTATTTCTGACCTGATCTGGTCCACCCCACAAACTCTCACACTTGATCCCCCAAAAAACCTCACCCCTGATCCACTAAGCCAGACGCTCCCAAACTGGGACATCACGATGCCCCAGTCTGCAGAAACCTATTACTACCCCCTTTAGGGGTGTGGTGACATTGCAGTGGTCACCTTCCTGCACCTCAGAACAGCTCCTTGAAGTGATCGCTACCCACTTCTGGTTTCACGATGAAGTGCTTCAGGGAGCAGTTCTGAGGTTCAGGGAGGCCCACAGAGAGGGCCACGGTCTCCCCACATCCTCCAGAGGGCCTCCAGAAGGAGCAAGGTGGGAAGGGGGTGGGACCGGTGGAGCTCAGCTCCATTGGATCCAGAGCCCCATGTCAAGCCACACGGCTCAACACGGGACTCCTTGATTCTGTGCTGGCTAAAGAGCTGCTGCAAAATTGAGTAACTGCATTGAGGGGCTACTTCCCTCACCCAAGGGGAAGTGACAAATGTTCCCTTCCCCTGAGGAGCTGCCGTAGGCTGCCCAGCATGCTTAGAATACCACAGCAGCCACTTTCGGCACAGTGGCAGCCCCAAGCGCCAGGCAGCTCAGGCTCTTAGCCTTTCTAAGAGCTGCATACAGACAGCTTTCCTTACCCTGAGGAGACCTCAACATGCCAAACTCCCCCACCGAATGCAGCAGAAGCCGTGTTGGTGCCACTGCATTGCTGCACAAGGGTGTTAACTAGAATTGGGCTACAGTTTTCTTCTGCCTCCCCACTCTCCAACTCACAGCTCTGCCACTGCATTTATAATGATGATGAAATAACTTTTAATTTTGGTTTGATCCTGGTTTCTGGGCAAATAATAGCTTTCCAAACAACCGGTTGCTGGGCTCAGGCACACCCTGTTGCCTTCAGGTTCAGCATCTTCAGCTTCACAAGCTACAGATTGTGAAGTCACTGAAAGTCATTTCAGCTATGATATGAAGGAAGTTAAATGGGAGAGGAGAGCACTTGAGTTCAATGCTCATGGCTGCTAAGACCCGTAATTACAAACCATGAAGCAGCATAGGATATCTTCTCCAAGAGCACCAGCAGCCACACAAGCACAAGAAAATTTGATTTAAAAAGATCATGGCTCTCTCACATCACATCGAATTTGGTCCTAAGTTTTCCCAGAAATGTTTCTTGACCAGATATGTCACCACCTTATAACCAGGACAGTTGCTTTTTCAAGAACAGCCTGAATAATCTCTTCCAGCAGACAGAAAGACCTTGTTTACATGATTCAACCTCCAATTTAAACCAAATGTTGATTACAAAAGACTTTGTGTGCTGGATAGAACCTTCCAGCCAGCCATCAACCATTCAGCAAGATGAGAAATTTCCAGCTTTAGATGGGACTGAAAGCAGAAGGTCACATAGAATGTTGATATAAAATACCATATAAACATGTGGGAAAGGAATATAAATCCAAACCCACCCTCCTACACTATGGCCACTCAGTAAAACTCAAAATATAGAGGATGAAAATGGCAGAAGATTCATGAAAACAGGGCAGGAAGTCACTAAGGTAGAGCATAGTCAGCAGAGAGGACTTGGGATCAGAGTGGCCTGCAGAGATGGGTCTGTAGGTTAAGGGAAGCAGGAGACCAGCGAGGAAGCAACAGTGCGTCCTCTGGAAAGCCATTGGTGAAAACAAAAATACATAGCAAAGACTCTCATTTTAAAGGAAATCAATATCTAGCTAGAGAACCACTTGACAGGAAATGAAGACTTCTTGATCCAAGACCGGAGATTCTATTGGAACTGATTCACACTCCATTAAAAACCTACACAGATAAAATATCAATTACAGTGCAGAAAAAGACATTTGCTGCGTAACTCTCTTTGGCCTCCCTGAGTGTAAACATATTTGTATGTAGTTTCTGTATTCCTCAAGGCATGATTGACTCCAAATGCAAATGTTGTAGGAGTCAATTAATGCAGGCTCTGTATGTGTGGAGGAATGACGATGTGTTTGCATATGCATTGTTGTTTTTTAAATGTGTTATACACCAGGCCATTACAAAAGCATTTGAAAGAGGGTTGGTGATGGCATGGAAAACATGGATGTGAAAAATTGGGATCTGGGTTGAAGATGAAAGCAAACACTTTTCCATATGTTTGTTGATTCCACAGTATGTCTGCATGAGCCCAAGATTATGGGAACCCAACTTAAGAGTTAGCAGCTTTTAATGACAACTTCAGGGTTCAGTAAAAACAACCACAGTGACCTTGTACATAAAAGCTGGAAACAAACACAGAGTTAAACATGTATAACTGTCATTCATTTCAATCCACTTAAGCACACTTTACTGCTGTGTTGGATTGGGACCCAAAGCTCAAAACCAATGGTGCATGGCTTTAAGTGCAGAGAAACAGTGCAATTAATAGTCATTTTTGAATTTTTATGAAAATCATCAGGTGTTTCATTTAAAGAAGGATTCGATGAAATCTTGCTATGAAGTGCCCCAACATAGCCAGTCGAGTTTGCTGGCTAGTTAACACCCCAGCCGGCATAGCACAAGGAATGCTGGGGACTCACTAACATGGTTAGTTACCATGGTTGGACATGGTTGGACATGGAGGGTGTCATTTTGGTGGCACCCTCCCATGGTGTCACCCACTATGATCCACACACCATTAGTGATGCTACTGTAAAGGCCCAGGGTCTGACTCGGTAGAAGACAACTTCCTGTGTTCCAGATTTTGAAGCAATGTGGCTTGAACAGGGGCAACATCTTCAGACGGAATCAGACTCTTGCTCCATCCAGTTCATTATTGTCTCCTCTGACTGCCACCACTCTCCAAGGAACCAAACAAGGATCTTTTCCAGATCTCTTACCTGACCTGGAGATGCCAGTGTCTAAAACAGTAGCCTTCCTATTGTAGTCTACTGTAGGTGGTCTGCCACTGAGCTATGGGGGCTCTTTCTCCCCATTCCCATCCAAGGAGCAGACTGCAAAACATTCATTCTAATACACTGGTAAAGCTCAGCCTGGCACAGAAACTACTGAAATATACAGTAGATATAGGGAGCATGTCAAGATCTCTTTCACTGTATAATATAACATTTTACTCTGAGTATTTCTCATAGATTGATGTTTGTGTAGAGCCACAGGTCCAGAGTCCAAGGGAAGGCATACTTCTTGGGCATTTGTGGAACATAGTCTCTGTATTTTGCAGCACAGGTAAACTGAGAAGTACAGCAGATGGCTGGAGAGAGATGGGGACTGGTGAATGGAACTGTCTACAGATGGTGCACTAACTCCCTGTGAAGCTGTCTGTGGGTTGCATGACAGCCCAATACGGTTGTGGACTTCAAAATATGTGTATTCCCACACACCCCTGATGTCATTATGACATTTCCCTTCTTAAGGAAGAAGGGCTCTGTGCGTAGGATTAAAGGAAGGCTTGCCAGAAACACTGCCAGATGGATAAAGATAAATATCCATTTATCTTTTATTAGATAGGAAGATAATCTAATCTTTTATTATAATCTAATCTTTTATTAAAAGATAATCTAATCTTTTATTAGATTATCTTTTATTAGATAGGAAAACACAGAGGAAGAGGAAGAGAAAATAGCTGGGATTCCATTCCCAACAAACTTTCTCTGGACAGAGTATGACACCATTGTGCATGTGGGGCGGGAGCACTGATTCACAGCAAAGGTCAAAGGTTTTGGATGTATTCAAGCATAAATTGCAGGAAAAGGTGGTTCATTATAAGAGCAATTGTTTTGTACCCTTTCTATGTCTCATAACTAGAAATAGAGGTGCTCCTGACCAGGGTGACCAGATACAGTGGAGGACACGGTGCCTATACCTTTAACCATTGTATAGAAGAGGGACTTGGCAGGTACAGCTCAATATGGAAGGGTCTAAAAACCTGTTCCTGACTAACACTTAAATGGGGTCTATAAAATTCAGGTGGGTGCCCCACCCCAAGCCTTCCTGGAATGTCACCCCCGAGGAGAGTCCCTGTTCCTCTTGGTCTCCTTGTCAACTGTGAGCTGAGATTTCCAACACTGATTGAGCCACCAAAGCGGTCCACCCATGTTTTTCAATCTGCATGATAGAAAGCCTTGGAAAACTAGAAATATTAAAAATGAGATGAAATAAAAAATTTGTTGCAAAGAAGTAGGAAAATTGAGCACCTGGTTACGTAATACCAAAATCTGATATTTCTTCAAACCCAGGATTGAATCATATATTTATTTTCTCAGGCAGTAAACTCCACATCCTCCCTGAGGGCTGGGGATAAGAATAGGCCCTCGGTTTGGCTGTACTTGTCGTAAGAGGCGACTGAACAGCCACCGGGTAGATGGGACTCGTTGGCCTGGGAAGGCAGCTCATCTGAGAGAAAGAAAACTCTGATCCCAAACCTCCACTGCCTTGTGACTACATCCAGTTACGGAAAAGGCTTCAGGAGTGAACCTCGAAGCAAAATCCGGAGCCGGAGTCCCTGAGGCAGTTCATGGCTGAACACAGTCACGTTCTGGCAACTCCTGCGACGTCGCTGGAACCAACCATATTGGCTTCTGCCTTTCCATTGGACCATTTCAGCGATGTGGAGAGGGGGGATTTGCTGCATGGGTAACAGTCTATCCTCCATATCTACTTTACCCAGGCTCCGCGCACTGGGTAAAGTAGATTCCAGAACACTATTCAGAGTGCGATACCATAGTCTTCCGAGTCTGAAGGATGCCAACAAGAAGACAAGAAACTCCACATGTACTGACTTCCCCCTTCATTCATTTCATATGTTATTTGCAAGAGGTATGACTGTTCCACCCACTAGCTTGATGCAGTGGCATCTAGGGAGGTGTGGGGGAGTGCCGACTGTACCAGGTGATGCACTTGGAATGTGTGTGTGACACCCCTACTAGCAAAAATAACCTAATAATAATAATAATAATAATAATAATAATAATAATAATAATAATAAACTTTATTTTTATCCCGCCCTTCTCCCCAAAGGGACCCAGGGCAGCTTGGTATTCAAAAATCTTGGTATTTTTGAATAATACCATCATGTTATACATCCATGTTTGAATAATACCATCATGTTATATAGTTTAATGCAGAATGTAATGGAACAAACCACATTTAAATATCTGTATTCTAGCAAATGTTATAGCCAAATAACCAGAAAAGGAAATCACAACTGCCTTTTGTAAGAAAAAAGTGAATTTTCTTAACTTAAAACTGACCAATGAGACTGATTGTTCTGAGAGCCAATGAGGTGTTGTGAGCCAATGAGCAGAGAACCAATAAAATGTTAATATGAGTCAGCTCTCATTTCCATGTATCAGAGCTATTCAGAGCTTATTCAGTTGTGTGAGTGTCAAGTCGGCCACTGGTGTTTGGTTGGTTACAGATTTGTTGGGTGACCTGTACTGTTATATATTAAAATAAATGAATAAAGTTAATGGGGGTTACGCCAATCCTAGTAATGCCACTGCATCTAGGTTGTGCATATGATATTGTAAATTATTCTGTATAGTCTGGTATGGGAGGAGGCCCATCATGGGGTGATGCAATGAGCTCTTGCACCAGGTGTCACACACCCATGTGACACCTCTGGCTTGATGTCACTCAAATTCAGAGAGCTCTCATTGGATATGAAATCCAAAATGGGAGGTTCCCTTTCCCCCAACCCTGAATTTGTTTGATTAAATAAAAAAGGTGGAATCATTAGTTTCTGGGGTGCTTTTGATTTTCATGTTTGCCCAGTGAGGTGTGCTTGGTGTGTGGTTTGGATACTGGGATATCTGGAAGTATGACACGCCTGAACAGCCGGGAAACCCAACATGCAGCTACTCTGTTTTCAATTTTCACACAAGATGTAAACAGAGAGCTGTGCTGAACCTAAATGCACAGCCCAATCTAAACTAAATTCCCGTACAGCAATGCATCCTGCAGGGGAATTTCTTAATCTCACAGACTGCTGGAGGTCTCCAACATTTGTGATATTACTGGTGCAAGTCTGTGCTGATCCATGTTGAGAGATCAGGCCCAGAAAGGGGTTAGGATATGGTGCATGATGGCTGATCTGCCCACCCTCACTACTGTCGCTGACCTCCCCCTCCCCATTCTATCCCTTTCCACCCTCCCTCCACCCTTGCTGCACCCTTGCGCTGGACTTACCTAGTCCAATGGGTGTCCCTTCTGTCAGAAGGCTCTTGCCTTCCTACCGGCCCACCTGGCATTCACACTGTCACAAAATATGTCAGCATGTGCCAGTGGAACAGGAATTCTGCCATCGCTACTGTTGATCAGAATTGGGCCATAAACCTTTAAAGTCATAATAGGCAAAATTCACCTTTTAACAAAACTTCGTATTATGATAGTCAGAGCAATTACTAAGGTAATTGTTGCATCTGTTTGATTTCAAACTTAAAACTGAGTTGGCCTCGGTCTTTTCAATAAAACATCTCTTGTAAGAACTGCTTTCTTTTGGGGATTTCAGTAGGTAGAGCCCACCTTTTGAAAAAAAAAAACTTAGCACTTTTCAAACGTGAATGTATACAGGTTGGGACTGGAGTCATCATCAATGTAGCACGTGGGGAAAAAATCTTAATCCCATCAAAGCATATGGTAACACCAAGATTGTTTTTGCATTGTTTTATAAATGCTTAAGAGTTTGTTAACAGAGGCACAGCAGCTGAATGAACTGAAAACTGTGACAAATAGTGCATGCTTCAATCCACCATGTGCTTTTGGTCGCCACACTTCAAGAAGGAGAAGGCGCAAAATAGGGCAACCAAAATAATCAGGTGGCTGGAACACATTCCTTATGAGGTAAGACTGCAGCATTGGGTGCTTTTTAAGTTTGGGGAAAAGGCAATTAGGAAGGAGCATGATTGAGAATTATAAAATCATGTGTGGTGTGAAGTGAGTGGAGAGAGAGAGAGAGAGAGAAGATTTTTTCCATTCTCTCACAATATTAGAATCAGGTATCATCCAATCAGGTTCAGTTATGTTATGTTATGTTATGTTATGTTATGTTATGTTATGTTATGTTGTACCTTCCGGCTCAGTGGCAGTATACCAGTTTCAGAGGAGCAACAGCAGAAAAGATGTCTTTTTTCCCTGTTTCCTAGATACAGTTGGTGGGCCTTTGGCCTGACTCAGCAGGACTTTTCTTTATAACCAGATTTATAATGTCTGAACAGGTCTCTAGTTCAATTGGAATTAAGGAGAAGCCAAATACAACACAGAGCGATCCCGAGAAACAATAAAGGGGCAGCCTAACTGAACCGCTTTCATTCCAGAAGCTACTCCTAAGGCTACACCGAGCATCTGTAGAGGTTTTGTGAAGAGTAGTGGCAAAAGCAAGCACTGACTTGAGAATTCAGAGCAACCTCCCTCCCTTTCTAAATAAGAGAGATTCTTCTAGAACAGGGGTCTCCAAACACCGGCCAGGAGGCCAGATGTGGCCCGCAGCAAGCCTCTTTCCAGCCTGCGGCCAACCTCTTGTCCCCTGAAAGCCTCTGGCTCACTCAACTGAACATAACCAGAACCATGCTCTGATTGTGTCTGGAGGGGGTTCTGAGGATCAGAGAGGTTGAATGAATGAGCCCATTCATTCATTTGTTCACTCATCTAAGTTCCATCTCTAATTTATTTAAATTTTATATTTAACTTTTTTTTCCAGCCCTCCGCACCAAGCCAGATATTTGATGCGGCCCTCTGGCCAAAAAGTTTGGAGACCCCTGCTCTAGAAAAAGACCAGACAGAAACAACTACTGTACAGTGGTGGTGGGGGGGGAGAATAAATGGTGGTTTGATACCAGTCAAACGTATACGTTTCAGCATTTTTTGAGCAGGGAATGAGGGTAAAAAGTATGAAAAGTAAACATATGTTTTATTAAATACAGAAATAAATCTGCTGTTGCTGCTGCTGTTTAAGAAGACTCAGAAGCTGCAGGGCCCAATGCAAAACATTTTTGCGGGGTTCCCCTACTTACCAGGATGGGTAGCAAGGCAAGGCACCCAGTGGTGGCATCAACACCAACTGCTTTGGGGGGGGGGGATTCCAAGCCAATACTAAAAGGAAATAGGAAATATTGAATTGTCTTCTCTGTCTGTCTGTCTGACACACACACACACACACACACACACACCACAGCACCAGAGGTGTGAGATTTAAATAGATAAGTCTAGAAGCTGTGAGGAAAAATGCATGGAAAAAGATGAATCACACTATCTGCACGGAGAGAAAAGATGCATCAGACAGTATGAGTATTTTATGCATATTGTTTTTCAAACTGGCTCTTTTGTCTCCCTCCCAGCTCCATATGTGACTTCAGTTCATCCAGCCAGCATCAATAGGTAGATTGATCTCTAAAAGCTTGCCTCAGTGACATATCAAGCAGTTAATGAATGGTCCAAAATCTATCTAGGCCCTGCACTGCTGGAACTCATGCTCCAGTAGCTCAAGGACCTTTGCAGTGGTGCAAAAAACTGACAAGCCATCACAAGCCCCTCCCTGTGTTGCAAATAGAAAGGAGTTGGGTGTGCATGCTAGCGGCTCTTGGAAGTCTTGCTGGTGTCAGTAGGTTGGAGGTGGGGCTAGGAAGGGAAAGTTCTTGAGTGTTCCAGGAAGGGGGCAGTTCCAATAAGGGGGGAGTGCTGGAGGCAGTTAGCAGGCTGGAGAGGGTAGTTTTCAGCAGCAAAGGCACACATCAATTCCTATCCCACCTTTTTGAGCCTGCCTCACGCCTTTCTCTACTTGGATTTACGCCACCTATGTAGGGTCCAAGGAGACACATAGGTGGCCAGAAGGTTTAGCCAGAGGTAAATTAAAAGTGCTGGCCTTCTTATTGCCCCTCACCACCAACATTGGATTCAGCATGAGCTACATCAGCACAGCTGCATCATTAGGTGGAAGATTGGGCTGTGAGTGTTGCAGAACATCCTTTGTTCAGAAGCTTACCAGTTTGTGTAAAGACTAAAGTACCACATTCTGGAAGAAAGACTGTTATCAAATATTTTCTGGGCACAATTTAAAGTGTGGGTCTAATTCTTGAATAATTAAATAGTCTGAGCATTCTTGTGGATTGCTTTATTCCATATGAACTTCCCTGTTTCTTTGGGTCTTCTGATTTGGCCATTCCCCGTTCTCTGTAGACATGTGAAGTTAAGACATAAAGATCAGGGCCCTTCCAGTGATGGTCCATTTTGTGGATTTCCCTTCTAAGTTAGGCCCATCAGGTCTTTTCTGTTTTAGCTTTCAGGAGATTTGTCAAGTCTTAACTAAATACTGCCTTCAACAGGTGCACTATGTATATGATTGATTGAGTGTTTGGTTTGTTTCTTCGTTTGTAAATTACTCTAATCCCCAATCTGCTTATTCCTCACTATGATAGAGAGGGTTGTGAGCTCACTGGAAGAGCATCTGCATAGTATGAAGATGGTTCAAGTTCAATGCACAGCGTCTCCACATAGGAAAGAGGAAAAAAAAATCCATCCTGAAACTTTGGAGAGACCTTACCTGTCAGTCTCAACTATACTGAGCTAGATCAGTGGTTCTCAAACTTTTAGCACTGGGACCCACTTTGTAGAATGAGAATATGTCAGGACCCACCGGAAGTGAATCATGACTGGAAGTGACGTCATCAAACAGGAACAGTTTTAACAATTGTACGAGGGTCGCCCAGAAAGTAATGCACCACATTTTTTTTCTTCAACAATTATTTATTGAACATAATGAAACTTACACACAAGAAAGAATGATGTTTCTTCTACACTCCCTATTTTTCCATGTAGTCTCCGTCCAGTTCTATGGCCTTCCTCCAGCGAGACACAAGGGCATGTATGCCCTGTCGGTACCACTCCTTGTTCTGGTCACGAAGCCATTTCTGCACTGTGTGAATCACCTCTTCGTCATCCTCAAAATGTCTTCCGCAAATGGCATCCTTTAATGGCCCAAACAAGTGAAAGTCTGAGGGAGCTAGGTCAGGGCTGTAGGGCGGATGGGGTAACACAGTCCAACCCTGTTTAGTGATGTGTTCCAAAGTCCTCAAACTTGTGTGAGGCTGAGCGTTATCATGTTGAATCAAACATTCACCTGGGTTGTTATGGCGCCGAAGTCGCTGGAAGCGCTTCTTGAGTTTGGTTAATGTCTTCACATAAGCTTCAGAATTAATGGTGCTGCCTCTTGGCATCACATCAATGAGTATGATGCCCTCACAGTCCCAAAACACAGTGATCATGACCTTACCGGTGGAAGCAGTTGCTTTGAATTTTTTCTTCTGTGGAGATTGAGGATGACGCCATTCCATCGACTGTCGTTTTGTTTCGGGCTCAAAATGGTGAACCCAGGTTTCATCACCTGTCACAATCCTGGACAAGAACGCTTCCCTCTCATCTTCAAAACATTTCAGCAACTCAGAAGAAATGTTTTTTCTGAGAGATTTGTGGTCCACCGTAAGACAGTGCGGAACCCATCGTGCACACACTTTTGAGTAATCAAGAGCACGGATGATTGCATCCACACTTCCTTTGCTGATTGACAGCTTCAGCGCCAACTGCCTAGTCGTTATGCGTCAGTCCTCACGAATGAGCACATCAGCAAGCTGCGTCTTGTCAGGTGTGACAGCCGTGGATGGCCGCCCCGAACGCTGCAAATCTTGGGGCTCTGCCAAACCGCCTTCTAATGGCCTCACCCTCTGTGCTCAGCGACTAATCGTACTTCTGTCGACTGCAGATTCTCCATAAACTGTACACAAACGTTTGTGAATGTTCCCAACAGTTTCTTTCTCCGCAGTGAGAAATCCAATGACGACACGCTGCTTGTAACGTACATCACTTACAGACGCCATTTCGAAACACTGCTGCAGCTACGCTATCTGTCTGAAGAAACCAAAAATTTGTGTGCGCACTCCTGAAAATTCAAATAATGTATATCTAAAGTGGTGCATTACTTTCTGGGTGACCCTCGTAGGCTGCAATCCCACCCAGACTTACTCAGGAGTAAGTTCTATTTACTATCATTGTTCAAAGCATATACATACTAGTTCAGCAGTTTTCAAACTCTCAGGGAGTTTGAAACTCTCAGGGAGTTTGAAAACCGCTCTAAGTCCTTGCGGGGCGAGGGGGAAGCAGCGGGAGCGGGGGGGAAGGCAGCGACGCGATCCCCAGGATCACGTTGCTCAAGGGTCTGCAGGGGCTTTGCTGTACTTACCAGAGCTTCCTGCAGCCTCCTGGGGATGTGGGGAGCCCTGCACAACTATCTGCAGGTCTCCCTAAAGCTTTGAAAGCAAAAGTGGAGCGATCACGCCCCGCCCCTGCAAAACTGGACATGGAGTGCAATCGCTCCACTTTCACTTCTTAAGCTTTGGGGAACTCTGCAGAAGGTCATGCAGGGCTCCCCGCACCCCCGGGAGGCTGCAGGAGGCTCTGGTATGTACAGCCAACCCCCTGCAGCCTCCTGAGCGACACAATCCTGGGGATCGCATCACTGCCTTCCCCCGCCTCCTCGCTGCCCCGCCCCTTCAAGGGGCAGAAGCCAGGGCCCTCTGACTGGGGCGTCGTGATGCCCCCAGTTTGAAAACCTCTGTACTAGCCTGTTAAAAGTACAGATCTATAACATTTTCCCCAAATGTAGTCACATGCCATTGTAGCATCAAGTCTTATAAATGAAAAATAAAATATTGAAATGAATGGGGACCCGCCTGAAATAGGCTCGTGACCCACCTAGCAGGTCCTGACCCACAGTTAGAGAAACACTGAGCTAGATGGACCATTGGTCTGACTCTGTACTGAGTCAGTGTCCTATATCCCTGTTTCATTTACCATTTCTTCATTCTCCTTGCGATTACCTTCTCAGTTTCCTTGTTTTTCGGGTGCAAAAGTACTCCCATGTGTGCTCAGCAATTCTAGGTCTGTGCCTTCTCCAAAATTTTATGTGTAGTTATGCTTATGAACATTTCTTTCCAGCAATTTGGAAGGAATTGTCCTTTACAGTCAGAGGCAAATCAAAATCAAAAAGTGAGAGCTGAGTGGAGATGAATGTAGTGTTTGCATGAAGACTTGGCTCACTGAGAGGATTCACTTGGCTAGGGTTATTGCTTTGTCTTCTAATAATCTCCCTCCCTGCTAATGTCATTCATTCTTAAAGCATCATTGATGTGTATGGCATCTAACGAGATTATCACAAGGGGTGCATATGGGATCCCCACCTGGATCCACTCTAGACATCAGCCATGTGACATCAAAGAAGGGAAAGTTATGAGAAAAAGGTACATGGAAAAACAGACTTTCCTGCTTTGAAGGAAAATGTGTAGTGTTGGAAGTTTATGCAGAAAAGCAGGTGCAGTATTTTTATGTAGTTCTCAAGAACGCATCGATTTTCCTTAATCTGGTTGGGGAGAAAAAAGATATGCACATGCTTGAAAGAATGATGTCTGCCTCTAGAGCCAAGTGATATGTGCTGTGAAGTCTTGATTGAAGCACATAAAAAGGCATCATGTTGCCCAAACAAACTTCACAGCTCAGTCGAAAGTGATACATTTTGCTCAAGGAAGCCAAAGAGAAGAGGGAAGTGTATGAGGATTGTCACAGGATTGTCACAACCCAAAAACTCATCTTAGGGCCTAACATGATTCATTAAAATATGGTTTTAACCCTGCACCCCCTTTTTTTCAGCCCCCTCATGCAGGCTTGAGTCCCACTGCAGTCCCAGTCCAGATTGGGGAAGCAACAGAATGCTATCTTTTTTTTTCTGGGTGAAAAACTACTATTGGCAGTAATGGGAGGAAATGGCTGCAGAGAGAAAGATCAAGACCATGGCAGGAAAAAATGGTCGAAGTTAAAAATGGTTAAACACCTCCCACACCATAGTTCTGATCCAGATTGTCCTCTGGCTACCATTTCAGTTTGGGGAGAAAAAAAACTACATGTAAGATAACATGTAGTTTGGCCTTTAGGATTCACTTGCAAAGAGACTTTTTCTGAGATGGTTTTGTGAACACAATCAGAAATGTTGGGATATAAGAGCATCCACTGAATGCTCTTCATTGGAAGGAAGGAAGGAAAACTAGAAGGAACTGGAGATGCAAGACCATCCCAGTGTTTGAGCTGAGCCACTACACATGTTACAAGCAAATGCTTGCAAAAGCAGGGGACTTTAATGGACAGTCAGTTGGATCCCAGGGGATCAGATGTCATAACTGCAAATGGAGACAAGCCACACCAAACTGTAGGACATCCAAGAAAAATGTAGGACATGAAAAAATAAAAGCTAAAAACACTTGTATATTGATTTCATGTGGTTCATTTAAATGCTATATTTACTTATTATTAAATTTAAAGCTATATTACATATAATTTGTTACATACCCTGGTGGCTGTTTGGTCTGGAATGAGCTGGAATCCCTAGCATGTACGTACTGCTGAAACAGAGACACCTGCATTGGCTCGGTCATGTTGTGAGAATGGATGATGGCCGGATCCCAAAGGATCTCCTCTATGGAGAACTCATGCAAGGAATGTGCCCTACAGGTAGACCACAGCTGCGATACAAGGAAATCTGCAAGAGGGATCTGAAGGCCTTAGGAGTGGACCTCAACAAGTGGGAAACTCTGGCCTCTGAGCGGCCCGCTTGGAGGCAGGCTGTGCAGCATGGCCTTTCCCAGTTTGAAGAGACACTTGGCCAACAGTCTGAGGCTAAGAGGCAAAGAAGGAAGGCCCATAGCCAGGGAGATAAACCAGGGAGAGACTGCACTTGCTCCCGGTGTGGAAGGGATTGTCACTCCCGAATCGGCCTTTTCAGCCACACTAGACGCTGTTCCAAAACCACCATTCAGAGCGCGATACCATAGTCTTTCGAGACTGAAGGTTGCCAACATGTTACATATAATTTATTAATTACAAGAAGGCTATATGCTGCCTGCTCACAGGGAAAAGGAAGACATTTAAATTCTTTTCCAGGACATGAGACTAAAAAAAGAAGACATCTGGTCATCCTGGTTTGATCACTTACAAAGGTTTGAACATGCCCACAAAAGGCTGAACCTTTGTCAGCCCTGACCACTCAAAAAAGTCTTGCTTCTGATTGCAAACATTCCAATGGGAGAATTCAATATTTCCAGCTTCTCTGGTAGAGATATTCCCTGGCAATACCTGGGCTTCACATACATCTAACAGTATGTGAGAAGGTACCTCTTGCTAATCCCACAAAGAATGCAAAAGCTCATATTTTTTTCAAACTGTGGAGATAAACACTAGAAATGCTAAAAATCAAGATGGCAAGGGAGAGAATGAAAATAGGTTCGGCTGTGACAGAATGCATTTTGGAAGCATTTTGTCATACTTCTTGGTGAAATTCAACTTAAAGGGACTTCTCCCCTTTTATAAATATGCAAGGACCTGTTAAAAAAAAATCTGTAGCTGCTAATTTTTGAAAGAGTTTTGATTGATATGCCTGGAGCTGTTTGGTATTCAACAAGTTTTAAATGGTAAGGACTGATTCATACTGTGCTAAGCAGTCAGGAACAGAGCAGTACGGACATTGTTCAACATTGTGGTAAGATATTGTGTGCTGCATTTCATACGATTTTGGCCAAATCATACAAGTGTTACCCAAATAAGTGGATGCGTTGGGTCAGTGGGAAGTAGTTTCTCACTAAACTCTCATGGGCTAGTTACTAGAGGTAAGTCTCCTGCCTTGCCACAGGCTACTCCTGAGCAAATCACTTCCTTCTTCCATGTGATATGCACTGAATTTTATTTTTTTTAAAACATTCAGATCTACACATTCGATTTTTAAAATTAGTGTCCAATATAATACACTGTGCGAACATATTCAACATTGTTTTCTTTCAGAGACATATCAATCACAATGCTGCTTCCTATTCTGAGAAGCATTTAGTAACGATCCTCAGAAGAGAGTAGACAGGATGCCAGCCTGCTGGTATGAACCAGAATAACTGGTTTTGCCCCTAGGTGAAGATGCAGAAATGTTGAATTTCCATCTGTTCTTAATATATGTCAGTTAACCCTCTTTGCCCCCCTTGACAGCTTAATTTTGAGAATGTATGCAGTTTAAAAATATATACTGTTTCTGTGTGCGTGTGTAAAGAAGTCTTCATGTTCTCCTCATGCATCAGAGAGAAATATTGACAGGCCTGCCATATTGTGGTGTAATCCTGGGCCGGAAGGAGGCGCCTCTGTGTTTGTGATAAGAAAGGAAAAGGGGGGAGGGGGAGAGAATGAACTGGCTGTGACTTTTCTTGCTTCCCTTTGGAAGCTCAAAGAATTCTCTCCTCTCTGATTTCGTTCCAAGAAACTGAGGTTTGCTGGCTTGACTAATAGTTGGCAACCTTCAGTCTCGAAAGACTATGGTATAAGCCTACAGCACCCGGTATTGCCAGGCGGTCTCCCATCCAAGTACTAACCAGGCCTGACCCTGCTTAGCTTCCAAGATCAGATGAGATCAGGCATGTGCAGGGTTACAGTTGCTGGCTTGACTATCTGCCAAGAAAATCCCTCTTCTGTGTCTTAGAGATTTCATTGCATTTAGAACAAAAGAAAAGAAAACAATAAGACAAGGAGGAGAGGTCTGGAAGTCTTGGAGAAAAAAGTGGGTTGGATGCTGAATTCTGTAAGAAACCACCAGGCTAAACGTGATTGATAACACCCAGCAGTAGAACTGGAGGACCACAGAGCCACCTCTTGATGGTGTTGCCTCCTGAGAGGGGCATGCTGCTCCTGTGGAGTGAAGTGAAAAAGAGGAATGTTCTACTGCAGTGTTTCTCAAACATTGCAGTCACCTAGTCATGACCCACTAGGTGAATCGCGAACCAATTTCAGGTAGATCACCATCCATTTCAATATTTCATTTTTAATGTGCTAGACTTGAGGCTACCATTGTATTTTCTAAAAAGTGGATCCTGGTGCTAAAAGTGTGAGAACGACTGTTCTACTGAAAAGTTTACATCTGTTACTGTGAATTTATCATGGATCATGGCAGCAACTGTTACCCTGCACATGCCGGATCTCGTCTGATCTCGGAAGCTAAGCAGGGTCAGGCCTGGTTAGTACTTGGATGGGAGACCACCTGGGAATACCGGGTGCTGTAGGCTTATACCATAGTCTTTCGAGACTGAAGGTTGCCAACCAACCATCATGGATCTGATTTCATTTCTGTGACACAGGAAGGGGCTACAGTAGCCACTGAACTAAGCAGGGCTGGGCCAGGGCCTCCTGATGCCTGAGGTGGCATGCCAAATGTTGTGGAAATAAGCAGGAGGGCAGAGATGGATGCCCACCACCATTCTGCTGCCTTGGACGACTGCTTCATTTGGCCTTGTGAACAGGTCCACCCTAAGTATGTGATAGAACAGGACCATGACCAAGATGGCAGCATTGATTCAGGCTTGTAATCCTATGCATGCTTTCCTGGAAGTAAGTCCCATTGAACCCAACAGGACTGATTTCTGAGTAGACATGGCAGCAACTGTTACCCTACACATGCCCGATCTCATCTGATCTCAGAAGCTAAGCAGGGTCAGGCCTGGTTAGTACTTGGATGGGAGACCGCCTGGCAATACCAGGTGCTGTAGGCTTATACCATAGTCTTTCGAGACTGAAGGTTGCCAACCAACCAACCATGCCTAGGATTGCACGGTTCGTGTGTAATGATCACTTATAGAGAGCACACATGATTGTTTCATTTGCTGGACCCTTGAAATTCCTCCAAGAGCCGATCTTGTCATTATTCAGCTCTGGATGAAAAGATGTCCCTCATTCAATGCCTTTATTCTGCTATAGATTGACTCTGCTCTGGGGTCCACTGTTCCCGAATCCTCATCCAAGTACTGGCATTTCCAAAATTAAACCTAAAACTGGAGCATGCACAGTTTCCATTCACGCATCTGCATCCTCTTTCTCTCCCCCCTCACCGATTACTGGTAAGTACATGCACATTGATAAAACACAGCTAAAATGAATCTCAAGGTGGTCATATGTAAGATTGTTTTTAAAAAATGCATACGTTGTTTTATTGGTGCATGCAAGCACCACAGTGAGAAGCACTGCCTTACACCATGTAGAGTTTATTGAAATTATGGTCACCTGCCAGAGGTTTAGCTCAGGGGGTATTGGTGGAACAGAGGGCCAGAACTTCTCCTGCATGCAGGAGTGGTGATATCATCAGCAGGAGCACCAGTAGTTGTTGCCTTCAAAACTTTTTTTCAAAGATCCTGAGTTAAGAAGAAGCATTAAGGTCAACAGGAGGCGGCAAACTGAGACATTTGCCTAGGGGCATAGGTGGCAATCTGCCCTACCCCTATATGGAGATGGATAGAGAAGGTCATGGAGTTAGCTAGCTAGCTCTGAGTTTTGGGAGAACTGGACCATGCCTCAAGGGGTGGGAGTTTAGGCATGCTTATTTCATCTCATTGGATAATTGACCTCAGGCGGCCCAGAGGTGAAAGCAGAACTTATTTCTTAGTAAACATGCTTAGGATTGCAGTCTAATAATATACCAGTTATATTGATTTGGATATTTTTATCCCACCTATCCATTGTTTTATATTTGTTTTAAACTATTGCAGCCCACTGCAAAAGTCTGGGATGCAATGAGAATCATCTTTTGATGGCATTTAATAAGTTTCATAGTACAGGTATGCACCACTTAACCTTCTCCAATCCCCGTTGTTATGTGATTAGGTTGTTAAGTGAACATTCCACCCAATCTAGTGCCTTTGATATGTAAACAAACACTCCCTGCCAGACACTTGCTAGCTGCACAGGCTACTGGAGATAGCCTGCCTCTCCTTTGCATTAAGAGCCTCCTTTAGACTGCATTAAGAGTCTGTTGCGTAAACAGACACACTCTGCTACCGGCTATGGGAGACCTGATTGCCTCATTAAGGACCTCTTTGTTATGCTTTGACCACTGTCATATATGCAGTCCTTCGTTATGCGGTCTGTTGTTAAGCAGCGCCTGTACAGGCATACCTCCGTATCCACGGGGGTTCCGTTCCAGAACCTGAATCTTGTGCTCCCCTCGCCTCCGGAGGCTTGTCTGAGCCCTGCGGAGGCCACGTGTAACTACCTGAGGCCTCTGCGGGACTCAGAATGACAATTACAAGGAAAAAAACATCACTTCCAGCTTTTCAACAAAACAAGAAGTGACATTTTTATGCCTTTAATAGGCATTATGAGGGATGGGGAACCCCATTTTCCCCTTGTAATTGTCATTCTGAGCACCGCAGAGACTGCAGGTGGATGCACATGACCTCTGCAGGGCTCAGAAGAGGAGGGGACTTGGGGGGGGGGTGGATCTGCATATATGCGGATAAGTGACACCGCAGAAATGTGATCCGTGGCTACAGGGGCACCCTCTGTAAGAATAAGTGACAAGAGAATAAAACATTCTAACCAAGAAATGTAAGATCAATTGTTTTGTATAGTCTTACTGAAGCAATGGAGATTAGTCTAATGAGGGGGGTGCTGTGCTGAGCTCTTGCAGTTCAACATTCACCACTCCACCACTGCCATATGCATAGGGCTTTTAACCCCTGGGGGCTGGGGGATAAGAATAGGCCCACAGTTTGGCTGTACTTGTCGTAAGAGGCGACTAAACAGCCACCGGGTAGATGGGACTCCTTAGCCTGGGAAGGCAGCTCATCTGAGAGAAGGGAAACTCTGATCCCAAACCTCCACTGCCTTGTGACTACATCCAGTTATGGAAAAGGCTTCAGGAGTCAACCTCGAGGCAAAATCCGGAGCCGGAGTCCCTGAGGCAGTTCATGGCTGAACACAGTCACGTTCTGGCAACTCCTGCGACGCCGCTGGAACCAACCGTACTGGCCTCTGCCTTTCCATTGGACCATTTCAGCGACGTGGAGAGGGGGGATTTGCTGCATGGGAAACAGTCTATCTTCCATATCTACTTTACCCAGGCTTCACGCACTAGAGAGGACACTCTGTTTCAGAACCACCAGTCAAAGTCTTCCGAGACTGAAGGATGCCAACAAGACTGAAGCGATGGAGATTAGTCTAATGAGGGGGGCGCCATGCTGAGCTCTTGCAGTTCAACATTCACCACTGCCATATGCATAGGGCTTTTGTGGCGCTCCTTTTAGCTTCCACTCATTCCCAAGTGGTTGGTCGAATCTTGAGTCTTCATGAGACCACGATGAAAGAAAACCATTCACATGACCACGTCTCCTTGGTTATCACATCCACCAGAAAGGGCTCAGCCCCCACAGTCACATCCCAGGTGCAGGTGTGTTTCTCTGTGTACGTCTGCACACACTGTCAATCCACTACATGATTGCCCTGGAGGGACCATATTAAAGAGGGAATGAGATACTCACTCATTAACTTTTCTCTTAAAGCAGCAAACAGATGAGATCATTAGCACTAACTGTGGCTGTGGTGTGTAAAATTCTGGCACTTCTTTCTCCGTGGGGAGTTTGACAGCAAGTCACAGCCTCCCAGTGAGTGTATCTCATCTTCATGGGTCTCGGCAGTTTGGAAATTCTATTAACCTGTTCCTACCTTGTCCATCGCTTTCAGCCACAGGATGAGTTAGGGCAGTGAAGTATGAGTCACATTTAGTGGGCTAAGTAGCCAAGTCTAGAGGACAACATTGTGAAGATACAAGCAGAGTAGATAAAGAGAGCAAAACTGAATGGAGTTAGAAAATAAGAAAGGAAAAGGGCATTCTTCTCAAGTGTAACTGAGATGTAGGGAAATATGGGGGGATGCTTCTCTTTATCCAGTTTTCTCCCTGGATTTTGGAGTTCTGAATTACAGATCTTGTTTCCAAAGCGTATGTGCTCATATCATAGCAAAAAAGAAAAAATCTGAATGTGGACACACATACCATTGTAGCAAGATTCTTTGTGCATGGTGTTTTGCCTAATGCACAAAAGCGTATGAGCACATCAATAAAACATTACACAAAAAGAATGCAATCATACATGCAATCGTGTCAATTGCGGTTTTGCAATGTTTTATAAATGCGCACGTGCCTGTTGATAACATGGAAGAGAAAAAGATAGGGGGAAATGAAAGAATAAATATTAATATTTAATATAGCCCCCACAACCTCATGATTTCAAAGAATTTGACAGCCCAATCCTAAGGAGGGCCTGCTCTGGCAAAACATGCGTTCTGAAGTCTCATACTGTCACAAAAGCACCGTAAAGGCCCAAGTGCCAGTGGTTGTTGGGAGGCCTTCTGGAACTGATAAGTCCAGCGCAGTGACAGAGGGAGGGGGAGTGGGTTGAATGGGGTGGGGGGGTGGCAGTGGGCATATCAGGCCAGGGAGGTGGAAACTGTAGTGCCAATGAGAAATACCCAAGCCCCGTTCCCAGGCTTGATCCCCCTGCATGGATAAATGCAGGCTTGCACCAGCAATACCTTGGCATATTGGTCAAGAGAGCCTATTCAGTGGGAGAGACTAGTTCTCCCACTGCAAATGCCTCCATGACCTGTTTGTAGCCTTGCCCCTTGCCTGTAGCCCTTGGATCAGGCTACAGAGTCACTTCAAGTCACCACTTTTTGTCAAATTTTATGTCCCTTATGAAATTAATGTCCCATTAATCTCTCCAGAGCAGGAATGGATGGGACTAAGGGTGAGCATGGGGTGAACACAGAGATGCCAACTGACCAGCAAAATGGGACCTGATCTGCTCCTGTGCCTATAGCAGTAAATCTTGTCTGAGCATGGAGATATGCTCTACCACCTGCGGTAATTTTTATTGTCTGCTAATGCCTGCAGATCAAGCCACTGTTAGGGGCACAGAAGCAAGGGCCTCTCAAAATTTCACATTAGATGAGTGCAAGGGAATGCAGCTACATGTACTACAGACACTTTTTAATAAGTAAAATACTTTTAAGAATAACTTTGTAGGGGGCAGAAACACTTCTTACTAGCAATGTTATTTATCTTCTGAGAAACACTGGGTTTTTTCCCCTGCAATGTTTCCAGGTGGGTGTCGACATTAATTAGGGATGGTGTTAAAGTAATGCTCAGGAGCTAAAGAACCTGGCAAAGACTGAATTTCACACTGTCATTTTGACTTCTGATGAAAACCAAGACATTTCTCTTGCATGACCTGTAGCTGGCAACAAAGTGGTGGGGATTTTTGAGAAGAGGATTGTGAGGTTTTTATTACCTTGGGCTGGAAAGTCCTGTGCTTTCAAGGGCGAGTGGAAAGGAGGGAGCTTCAACAGTGAGGACAGTCGCCAAGAATAAAATGAGAATTGTAAAGCATTTGGTATGCTGAGAAGCCATTTCACATAGCCTTTTCCAGAACTTTAAGAGAAGGTCAAATGTAATCTATCTGGCCATGAAGTATTGTGGTTGTGAACAAACAGTGCTGAGTTCTATTGATCTGGATCAATGATCCATGTCAGTCAGTACTGTCTACACTTGCTCAGTAGTAACTCTCTAGCGTTTTATATACAGATCTTTCCCAGCCCTGTGATGTTCCAGGGTTTGAACCCCAGGGCAGTGGTTTCCAAACACCTCCAGGTGTGTTGGAAACCAGGTAAGTGTTTGTGTGGGTGGGGAGGGGGTCAGTGCTGCAGAGATCACAAGTAAACCAGAGTTTACTTTGGAGATCAGAGATAAGAGTTTTGTAAACAAGCTGCAGGCAGATCAGAGGGGCCTGTATCGGGGTCTGCACCTGTCACTGCCATTGGAGCAGGGCCAATCCCCTTAAGGGGGAATGGCCTGCTTCTAGTTCCCCTGGTGGGTTGTGACCCACCACTTTGGGAACCCCTGCTCTAGGGCCTTCTACATGTAAAAAAAAAAAAGTGCTCAGCCAATGACCTATAGCTTCTCCCCAATGTTTCATTGTGGGGACAGCAGAACAGTCTGAGACATTTCAGCGCTTAGTGAGGAACTATTTATTGTTCATATCTGTTGGGCAAATCACAGATTCAGGCAAAACACCAACAAATATCTCAGCCTCTCTGCTGGGCATCAGACTTCAAGAGATTGGTGAAGCAATGCCTACTATCTGAAAGCTGTGTACTGATGACCAAATCACAGTGCTGCAAAACTGCTGTAAAACTTCTGGAGCTCCCTGAGACCAGGGAAGCCTTCTGTCACAAAACACTGCCACTGATGAAAATATAGTAAGATATAACTTAGAAGAGGGACAATAGGTACAAAAGAAGTCTGCAGTTTTTCATCCAAGTAGATGTTTTATTGGTGCAAAGCAAATGGAAAACAGAAAGGATACCATACATCTAGATAACAAATTGCAACGTTAAAATAGCCTGCCATCATATTAACAATGTGCTTGCCCCTTTCTCGATAAGCTGAACCAAATTAATTATATCTTATTAACTATTAAGCTAGGATATTTTCAGGAATATGAGTAGAGCCTTCTGATTTGAAGCCTACTAAAACTTTTCATGAATGAGTTTGTAGTTAGCTATTACAGCTCTGCTAAATTCATTTGGTATCAGTCAAAAAACTGCACATTTTGATTGCTATGTTACTGCAGTCTCACCTATTTTTTCCCGCCCTAAAAGAAGAAGTAGCTACACTTCACATTAAGGGCACATGCTTAAAGGTACAATGCTACACTCAACATAGATCAGCTGGGAGTTTTAGAATTTGATGCAAGTCCCCTATGCTGTTGGATCTTCAGATACTCCACATTGGTCATGGTGTAAGCAGGCAGCCAACATAAGCTTACCTGGCTTGTCTCTCATTACAGTTGATAGGATTTAAAGTAGTTCTGTTTGGTTGGTTCGTGACCTGACCCCCTGCCACCCTCCAATTTCTTAAAAACAGATCAGGGCTCGCAGATACACTAGTTCAGTGGTTCTCACACATTTAGCACTGGGACCCACTTTTTAAAATGAGAATCTGTCAGGACCCACCAGAAGTGGTCATGACCGGAAGTGACATCATCAAGCAGGACAATTATTAGCAATCCTAGGCTGCAATCCTACCCACACATACCCAGGAGTAAGTCCCATTGACTATCATTGTTAAAAGAATATACATAGTATATTATTAAAAGTACAATGTAGTTTGTTAAAAGTACAGGTCTGTAACATTTCCCCAAATACAGTCACATACCATGGGAGCATCACGTCTAATAAAAATAAAATATTGAAATGAATGGAGACCCATCTGAAATGGGCTCGTGACTCACCTAGTGGGTCCCGACTCACAGTTTGAGAAACACTTGCACTAGTTGGTTTGATATGAAAAAGAGAACGAATAGATATCAGGAAAACAATAACACACCCTGTTGGTGTTGTATTAAATAATCTTCTGAGGCCTTTCTCTGGGTACCCCCCATCAATGAAGCCAATGATGATCGGGAGAGGGCCTTTACAGTGGTAGCACTACATGTGTGGAACTCTCCAGAGACACTCAGTTGGCACTAAAATGCAGGCTTCATAAATAAAGAATGCAAACACATAGGTACTGGATGCAGTCTATTTTAGCCCACACCGTCCACTCCTTTTGGCTGATGTGCACCTGGCACCCACATGTTTGTGGCTGAGATAAGATTACGCAGCGAAGCAAGCAAACTAGTTAATGCCTTGGGTCACTTGGCACAAAATTCCAAATTGTTTTGCACGAGGTATACACAATATTGCACAACTCTTCCTTCAGCCTGAAAAACATTTTGGCTCCCTTTAATCATTTGGGAGAGAATCAACAAAATAAATGTTCTCATCGCACTAATCAATTTGTGACCTATCAGTCTTTAAGTGGCAAGCTCCCTTAACTGCAAAGGGAAGGGCAGCAGGGTACACAAGCAGTTTTCTTTGAAGGGGCTTCTGCTATTTCTAGTGGGTTCCATCACATCAATGACATTTTCTGCTTGAGATGCAACAAGGTCTTCAGTCTCAGAAGCATCATGCACGTACTTGGTCGTAGCTGTACTGCTTGTACAACTGCAGGATGGGAAGGGAGTGTTCAATGACATTGTCTGGGCCCCCTATTTATATCTATGACAAGCCCCAAACAAGGAGGACAGGCGAGGCAATTTTTGCTTGGAAGGAATCCACATCTATGAACAACCACAGGGTTCTTTTTGTCTCCTTTCTCCTTCTGCTCTCTGATTCATCTTTCCTGGCCACATACAGCTCTCATCTGTGCTACCCCAATCACATGCATTGCCATCTGGGCTTTTTTCCCAGCATTGAGAGGCAATTTTGCAAGGATCTCATTTTCCTGATTTTTTTTTGGAGAGGAGACTTAACAAGGAAAAAGGCTACAAAAGGGGGGAAAATGACCGTCATTATAGTTATACCTCACCACCCTGTGACGAAGGGATTAATGTTAACATCCAAAGGATTGCCTTTGACTTCTGTCACTACATCTCCCATCTGCAATGAAAAGGTGGTGGAAACTCTATGACTGACATGCTGGACATCAGTTAGTGGTTGTTGTTGGCAACCTTCAGTCTCGAAAGACTATGGTATCACGCTCTGAAAGGTGGTTCTGGAACAGCGTCTAGTGTGGCTGAAAAGGCCAATTCGGGAGTGACAATCCCTTCCACACTGGGAGCAAGTGCAGTCTGTCCCTGGTCTGTCTCCCTGGCTATGGGGCTTCCTTCTTTGCCTCTTTGCCTCAAACTGTTGGCCAAGTGTCTCTTCAAACTGGGAAAGGCAATGCTGCACAGCCTGCCTCCAAGCAGGCCGCTCAGAGGCCAGTGTTTCCCACTTGTTGAGGTCCACTCCTAAGGCCTTCAGATCCCTCTTGCAGATGTCCTTGTATCGCAGCTGTGGTCTACCTGTAGGGCGCTTTCCTTGCACGAGTTCTCCATAGAGGAGATTCTTTGGTATCCGGCCATCATCCATTCTCACGACATGACCGAGCCAATGCAGGCGTCTCTGTTTCAGCAGTACATACATGCCAGGGATTCCAGCTCATTCCAGGACTGTGTTGTTTGGAACTTTGTCCTGCCAGGTGATGCTGAGAATGCGTCGGAGGCAGCGCATGTGGAAAGTGTTCCGTTTCCTCTCCTGTTGTGAGCGAAGAGTTAGTGGTACCAATTCTTGATTCAACCTCCCTTTTATGCTCACTCCACTCCCTGAATAATAAAGACTGAATTTCATACTGGATTAAAAGACTTTGGGAGTCCCATCCTGAACCTTGTTTGGGAAGCCCACATATGTTTGTACATCTATGAAACATATCAATCTTTCCTATATTGAGTCAGGCCATTGATTCCCCTAGCTCAGCACTGGCAAGCTCAGTTGTCCATGGCTTCTGACCCACATCTTTTCCAGCACTTCCAGGAGGTATAAAAGATTGAAACTGGGATTGTCTGCTGTCCTACTGAGCTATGACCTCTCCCCAAATGTACAAGCATAGCATTCCATTTCCTTATTTCCTGGATCAAGTGGTGATTCAGATTTGAATTCTCATGGTGTTTGTACCCATGTCATTGGATAGTGGAAAGACTGCCATAATCTTGAATTGTATAGAATGGGGGGAAAGCCTAGTGAAGGGGAACAGGACTAACTGGCTCCACATTTTCATTGAAGTGCTAAAAGATAATTTACTGAAAGAGGCCAATTCAAAACTATACCATAGCACACTGTGCTGTACTATAGTTGTACAGTGAATACAACTTTGGCTGAACTTTTCAGCAGTTCAAGAAGAAGACATTTGAGCCAACCTGAGATCCCCTGGCATGAGACAGTGTTTAATTTGATATTTCTCTATAAGTTTTATGGACTGAACAGATGAAGCTGACTTACATGGAATTGGACCATTTCCCCATCCACCGGTAGTTCAGTATTTTTGACACTGACTGGCAGAAGCTCTCCAGGGTTTCTGACAAGGATCTTTCCAGCCCTTTCAGAAAATGCCTTCTGGGTGCAAAATGTATGTCTCTCTGTATGCAGATTATCCGCTTCTGAGCTACAGCTCCATTCCCATTGTTCACACTTTGGTTGTTCATTTTTGCTGAGCTCTGTTCATAGTATGTAGAAAACATCTGCACAGTTTGTCCATAGTTTTCTGTAAAAGTAAAACTGTGTACCTACACAAATGTCAAAATTCAGTTTACATGTATTCCATTGACTTGCTTTTTAAATATCTATATGAATATAGCTATGTAGCTATTCATACAAAAATGTAATAAGGGGGGGCGGGTTCATGGTAGAAATATGATGCATTATGGTATGATTTTGTGAGTCTATTGTCCTACACTGCAATTTTAGTGTTCAAAAGACTTGCTGTGGATTGATATTGGCATAGGTCTGCTGTTATGCCCCAGGGCCCTTAAGGTGGTGGAACACTGCCAGTCCAAGGGCTGAAATGGGCAGGACTGGAGCTTAGTTAGAAAGGAATCCTATCCTCCGAGACTGATCGCCCTTGTTGCGACAGTGTAATGTTATGCCTGCAAAAGAGGTAAGTAAAATCTTCCCACTGGAGTCAATGGAAAACCGGAGGTGATCTTCCCAACTTCTTTCCCAGTCAACATGGAGGATAGGATCCTGACTAACTCAGCAACAAATCATGGCACAGTATCAGAAGCACATCAGACAGGGCATGCATGGGAACTGCACATAAATGAAGTGCTTTATGAAAGTGCAAGTAGCCAAAGCTAACAATAATATAGGAAGGGCAGATGGCGGCCACCATGTTTTCATTGCCATTTTTCATCCACGCTGCCCTGAGAAATTCTGTGTTCTCGGCAAGTAAGGGCGTTCAGGAGGATGTCCGCTAAGAGGCAGTTCCACATTTCACTGCAGGCAGGGACGAAAACAAAGTAAAAGTAAGGATTTTTAGTTTCTAAAATATATTCAAATTTTATCTACATATATAAAAATTTGGAATGGGACTTCCAAAGCATACCGAGACCCTTTAATTGGGTTCCAGAATGAATAGTGCAGGGCCCAAATGGTCCTGACCTGAATTCAAATCTAAGTCATAAAAATAAATCAGATTCCAAAAAGAAATGTTGTTCCTCCCCCTCCCCCCACCTCCAGTGTGTAGTCATTTTTTGTGACTGTTTACTGCTATTGTTCCTCATATATGCTGCCAGTATGGTACAGGGTGTGTTTGTTTGGGGGTTTTTGCTTAGCTTTTTTACATTGCTATTTAGGCACTGTGTTTTTTTTAAAAAAACTGGAAAAGATATTTCCTGCATTCTTTTCTTCAGCCCCACTGATGTGAGCTGATGCTCGAGCAAATGTACATTAATAGATCAGTTTGGGTTTTGTTTTTTGTTTTTTAAAAAACCCTCTTATGTGGAAATATGTAGCTTTTAAAACAACTAGAGAATTAAAAATATTTTTAAATCCTGATGCTGTGTACTAATGTGCATTTAAAAACTTCCTAAAAATTTCAGCGTGTGCCAATGAATATTTGAAAACACTTTTAAAGCCTCATTGATGTGCATTCATGTGGTTTCTAGTCTCACTGACCCTCCCTTTTCTATCTAAAATGACAATTGCAAGCAGGACTGGAAACCCCAATGACAGACCTATTGGAAGCCATTGTGAGAAGGCGGGGGGGGGGGGATTGATGGATTAGCCAAAACATTTCTGCTAGTAGTAAGTCCTATTGTGTTCAGTGTCCATCTCCTGTTTCCCTTTGCATTGCTCCTTCCATTGATCTATCAACCAGCCAGTGTGTTATCACCTGTGTTCTTGCTCATAATGAGCATTCTTCTTGGCCATTTTGTTTGCCCTCTCTCCAGCGTTCACCTGGGGGGACGGGGTTGTTCCCTGCACACAGAGTCTGATTATGAATAAAGTAATAAGTGTTTCAGGCCTACCATCTATGGGTTCTACCTGCAGGCCTCCTGTCAACTAGGCTATGGAAGGCTCTTGACGGTTCACTTGTACATCATATGTGGGATGTGTGCAATTACAATTTGCACTCTAGCCATTGCCCATAGGCTGCTTGATTATTTCAATGCAATGTCGATTAACAACTATGCTGCTGAAAGTGTATAGGATCGTGACTACAATATGCTGCTATCGTGGAGACATAATAGCTGTTTGGTGTACTGGGAAAATACATTCAATAGGACCCAAGTAAGAATTTTCTGTGCTAAGTATTTTCATGACTTAGCATTAACTGCCACAGCAGATGACACAGTGGTTGGTACTGTAGGATCTCTTAGGAAAAACAATGGTTGTAATACATTTACTCTGCATCAGAACCTACATAAATGGTAAATGGAGCCATTTTAAGCAACTACAGGTAACAGAGAAGGAAAAAAGTTTCCAGTGATTCGAGTCATAATTTTTTATTTATTTAATATATCATAAGAACATAAGAGCATAAGAACAGCCCCACTGGATCAGGCCATAGGCCCATCTAGTCCAGCTTCCTGTATCTCACAGTGGCCCACCAAATGCCCCAGGGAGCACACCAGATAACAAGAGACCTCATCCTGGTGCCCTCCCTTGCATCTGGCATTCTGACATAACCCATATCACAACACCTATGTAAACTGGCATGGTATGCTACTATTAAAGCTTAACCAAAAGTTGATTCATTCACCATATTTCCATTCTCACAATGGCTCCTCTGGTCTAGAACATTCAGTCATACAAAAGAACTGTCTCTCGTGAACTGCACTTATATACCTAATCCTTGGAAAAATAACATCTACGTAGAAGTGAGAGTTCTCCTTTATCCTGGAATAAAGATGAAGTGTTCAAAGTAGTCAGCTTCATAAGAATGTAAGAACGTAAGAAGAGCCCTGCTGGATCAGGCCAAAGGACCATCTAGTCCAGCTTTCTGTATCTCACAGTGGCCCACCGGATGCCTCAGGGAGCACACAGGACATTCACTGTTATTCATATAGAAGAGTGGATAATAGAACATCCTTCACATCTCCATGGCCAACATGTAAAACATTGGACTGGATCAAGCACTATGGCTCCCCCAATGCAGCATATTGTACGGAAAGAAATGATCATGCACAGCTGTCCCCTGCAAGTCCAATGCACTGTCCCCACCTCTGTTTTGCTCCCACCACCCGGAATGGCTCTGAAGGGGAGGGGGGCGCTTGCACACTGTGGTGAGGCTCCCTGCAAAACTTAGTGCTTTGCACTCATGATAGCTATGCCACTGGTGTAGGTAAAGCCTCCCATTTGCTGTTGGAGCCATTGGGGCAGCGATGGCAACATGCCGGCACTCGAGCACTTGCATTTTGCCATCATAGCCCCAATGGTTCCAACAGCGAGTGGGAGGGGGCACTTACACAACACGTTGCAGCACCTGATTTACTTACCATGCCGCCCCCCTCTGGCTATGCTACTGCCTGTCCCCAAAAGACAGACTAAAATGCAGAAGAGACACCAGCAACAGCCGTTTCTTTAAGGCTGAAATCCTGTACTTACTTCCACGGGAATAGGTCCCATTGAATTTAATGGACCTTACTTCTAAGTAGACCCGACTAGGATTGTGCTGTCAGGCTGTACTCCTAGTCATACTTACCTGGGAGCAATGGAAGTGATGCACCTAATCAGAAGGTTCTCCCCAGGAGGCTTTTTGATCCAGATGGATTCCTGATGGCTTTGGGCTCAGTTCTTGGTCACCAATCAAATGAAAGAAACAAAAACATTTAGGTGATTCTTAACTTATGGGCATTTCATCCCATGGCTACATATCAATAGATGGTATTAGAAAGGAAAAACTATTTCTGAGTTTTGTGATGCTTCAATCTTGTTTAATTTTATGTGTAAATGTATAACTTTGCCATCAGTATTGTAATTTGGAGACCTTACTGGTCCTTATTCTGCACCTTCCAGGAAATGCATCATAAATTTGTAATGATATCTGCTTGTATTATGAATGGTTTTTAATAATGCCTTCTTATACTTATTTCCATTGTACAGATCAGACCAAGATCAGAAGGGTCCCCCCATCACTTTTGAGGCTGAGCGAAAATTTGGAAAATTAATACAGTCATTTCTGACACAACCATATTTTGCATTATTATAATCAAAGAGAGAGCATCATCTGTCAATTTGTCTCTGCACCACCAGTTTTTGAAAACCTGGAACCTAATCTTCTGCTTCAACCTCCCACCTTTAAATGCATTTCAAAAGAATGTCTTTTAAAAACTTCTTTTTGTGTGTCCTTAAAAAGCTTCTTCACCATAGAGGTGAAATTGACAAGAAGTTAGAAAACCCTTGTCAGTTTTACCTTTACAATAGAGAGGCATCTCATTCCTAGTTGCAAAGGTGTAGGGGAGCTTGCCAGTTTCACAACCGCTCTTTGTTTGCACAGAATACCCTGAATTTAAACAATATGCTGCACACCACCTTGTCCCCACCAAAAAGTCTGAAATGAGGTCTGGTGAAACTGTCAGGCTTAAATTGGGAAAAAGCCACTTCAGTGTGGACGTGAAACTGACAAGGGCTTCAACTGGAGCTGGGCTGAAATAATGAAAGGGTGTTTTTGTGTGTGTGTGTGTGTGTGTTTTTGTAAGGTCCTTTCAGGAGGAACACAAAAACACCACAAAACCTTACCTGTGGTGGTGACAACAGCAGTGCTTCTTATGGCAGCTGCCACTGTTTTTACGCAGAACCTTCTGAATGTTATGTTATCAAGTAGCATTGCTTGGCAGGGGTTCTGAGGCAACAACCACCACAAGGATTGTCACAACTGCAAACACAATCACAACAGTGGGAAAAAAGGTTTTCCTACCCAAAAGCTTCCCTTTCTCCTCCTAGGTTCCTCTGGGAAGCCCATCTAATCCAACTACGTACCTTCTCTCTCTCATGCTCTCCCCTACCTTGCTCATTCTTTTCCCTATGGCATTCTCTCCTCCCTTTCTTCTAACAGTTTCCCTTAGGGCTCAGTTGTGTGTGAATGCTAGTGATTGATTTCCCCTATATAAATGAGCTCACTCAGATAATCACAGTTCAAATCCCCTGATTATGGTTCTCGGAGCACTTTTTAGTAAAAAGTTAGTCACCTTTACCCTTGCTTCCATGTTCTTTTTGCCACTGAATCCCATAGGCGTGCCATTGGCCAACACACTGAGTTGTTTTTCTCTTATGTGAACATGTTATTTATTTAACATTCCTGAGGCCCTTGTTCTATGGCTTGCCCCAGGAGGAATCCATTACATAAGAACATAAGAACAGCCCACACTGGATCAGGCCATAGGCCCATCTAGTCCAGCTTCCTGTATCTCACAGCGGCCCGCCAAATGCCCCAGGAAGCACACCAGATAACAAGAGACCTCATCCTGGTGCCCTCCCTTGCACCTGGCATTCTGACATAGCCCATTTCTAAAATCAGGAGGTTGTACATACACATCATGGCTTGTAACCCGTAATGGATTTTTCCTCCAGAAACGAGTCCAATCCCCTTTTAAAGGCATCCAGGCCAGACGCCATCACCACATCCTGTGGAAAGGAGTTCCACAGACCAACCACACGCTGAGTAAAGAAATATTTTCTTTTGTCTGTTCTAACTCTCCCAACACTCAATTTTAGTGGATGTTCCCTGGTTCTGGTGTTGTGTGAGAGTGTAAAGAGCATCTCTCTATCCACTCTGTCCATCCCCTGCATAATTTTGTATGTCTCAATCATAGTGAGAGTGTCATAACTTAGGAAAGGCCTCCCCAATGAAATTTGTCTGGCTCCCTTCTTATCTTTTTTTTTTTTAATTGAGATGGAAAATTTTATTTTTCACAAGACCTTTTAAATTGTTTTGATCTGATAAATGATGCTTCACTCTTATCTTCCTCTGCTTGCTGCTTTTATCTGTTGCTTTTAGAATAGTTTTATGATTTGTATTGGTATTTTTAAGGTTTTTGTTTTTTATGTGTTCTATATTGTTCGCAGCCTTGGGCTGTAATTTACAGGAAAGGTGGGATATAAATTCACAATTGATTGACTGAAAGAATAAATTAGATTTGCCTGGTTAAAATATGATCCTAGCAATCAACAAAGAATGCTGGGGTAGTGATTATGATTGCTAATAGCCAAAAATAAAACAAAATAAACCAGAACAAATCTGTGGAACTTTGAGATATGGATAGAGGTGCTTGTTTCTGGTGCGCAAAACAGAATTACATCCTGAGTGCTGGAATCCTAACCAACTTTCTAGCACTGACCTAGCTGGAATGCAGCCCCTAGATAAGGTCACAAACATGCCCTTATCTTGAGGAGGCCCCCATAACTGCTTCCCCACTGCAGGATGCAGTGCACACTGCATTGGCACAGCTATGTCAGTGCTAGAAAATTGGGTAGGATTGTGCCCTAAGTGTTGCTGAACACAATGGACTTACTTCTGAGTAAAATAAATAACACCATTTTCAAACATCAAACGAATATGGGTGATTCCCAACAATGTACTTGTGTTTCAAAAACAGGAAGAGGGAGGAAAGGGGAAGTTTCTAGGTGGGGAGGAGGTGTGTTGAGAGTGCTATCCTATCCCTCTTCCTGTCCTTGATTTCACTCCTTGGGTCCAATCAGACTTGCACCAGCAAAATGGCTGGCAAAGATTTGAGGAGACCCACTGGGGCAGTAGAGACTTGCCTCAGAGTAGGGGAATGAATGTTCCCTTGAAGAGGCCTCCGGGACTGCCTCCTGTGGGATACAGCACACACTGGGCTGGTGTGGCTGCATTAGCTGGGACTTAGGTTGGGCTGTTAGTTTCAGCTAGCACTGCTATATGCTGCTTGGTGTGCTTTTTGTTGCAGTAGCATTTTGAGCATCTTATCAGGGCTTGGCCCTGAAGACAAATTTGGACAGGAGCATTTTGAGCATGTATAGCCTTGTAAGAGAACGTACCCTGGGGATAGACTGAATTATTCTGGCTCAGAGTTTTCTTTATCATGGTCAAAGTGTTGTGTGCTTGTCAGGGCTTCTATATCACTTCCATTTCTCTTTCATGATGTTCAGTAGTGGGAAAGAGTTTTCGTTTGGACTCTCTGGGGATGTTCATGCGCAGCTGGAAGTGCCCAGAAGGGGGGGAAAGAAAGACAGCCAAGATAGTTATGATGTCCAAAATAGAAAGCAATTTACATGGACAATTAAGATGGAATCACCAGGGGCCTAGGAAAAGGAGAGCTGGGTTTATGAAGCCAGGAAACTCAGAGGTTTTTTTTTTTTTAAGATAGAATCACCTGAGATCAGGGAAAATGAATGGAAAAAAACTGTGAAATAAGATAGTATCTCCATTTCATTCATCAGAGTACTAGCTGTCTGCTTAGCCAAGATGGATCCCTTATAAATGACAATCCTATGCTTTCTCAAGGTACATAGCCAGTGTGTGTGGGGGGGGGGGAGTTCTGGATCAGGGGAGGAAAGAGTTAAAGTCTCCCTTTATCTGCCTCCAAAATTCAATTTGTTTTGTGTTCCCACTGCTGATTTTTAGTCAGAAACCACACAAGCACTCAAGGACTAAACTATGTGTTCAATATAATATGGACTTTGGCCCCAAGTGCCAATGGCAAAGGAAGGGAAATATTGGCAACTCTCTAGTGACCACCCTTCACTTCCACTGTACGGCAAGGTGGAATTTAGCATGTATCAAAAATGTTCCTGTTTAAGCCATTCATCCGAGAGGCTGGAAGTATGCTAATGGAGAGAAGTAACATTTATGAATTATTTGTATTGGTTATCTGGCATCTTTAGTATCCATAATTCTAAGAATGAACTTTCACTCCAGTTTAAACTTCTCTCATTTCCTTCCTGAGACTGCCAGCTAAATTTACTCTGTTGCATACCTGGAATGCCACAATCGCACATACACACCTTTACTATGTTTTGTACAGGACATACAGTACTATGTCTTGTACAAAGCAAATCAATAGAATCACTGTTGTGTGTACAAGCCGCTTTTTGGATAATCCTCATTCATTTTTTGTACCAGAGATGTCCCTAGTGCAGCCATTTTCAACCACTGTGCCATGGCACACTGGTGGCCATGAGTGATCCACAGGTGTGCCACAGGAATTTGGGGGAAGATAATTTATTAGTAGGGCCAATAGGGGATGTAAACCCCACATTGGTAGCTTGGTGTGCCTTGTCAATTGTCCAAAAACTGATGGTGTGCCTTGACAATTTCAGTGCCTTGTCAGTGTGCCATGAGATGAAAATCACTGCCCTAGTGGAATATGCCTTGCATCTACCTTAAGTAATGTCACACTGTGCAGTTTAAAGGCCCCCATCTTGGCTTCTCATTTTCTCCCCTGCAACAGATGCCCAGGAGGGAATGGTCAGCTATTCATGTAAACATAAAGTAGCTCCATTCCCCCTGCTTTAATTGTCAGTGTCTGACACAAAGCACTTACTTTAACTGTCCACTTGTTATAGATGAAGCCCTGATATGCTGTTTGCAAGGTGAAGCAGAGAATGTGAGTTAAAGTGCATTAACCTTTAAAGTCGACATTATGGGGTATCTACTACTTTAGGAAGGCACATTACTGCATATATTTCAGTTGTCTCAATGTACAGTACATTAGAGCTTGAACTCACCCAGTGCTTGAATCATGGGAGGAAAAGTCATTCATGAAATCCACAAGATGCAGTCCTTTCCTTCCCCTAAACTTTCACCAAATCAGGGACCCTGTAATGCACATTACATAAAGCTTCTGTATCATTGTTAGAATAGATGTGACCTACCTCATCTCCTAAAGATATCTACCAATACTGCTGTGGAAGCATACAGTAGGCTAGCATTTTTCAACCAGTGGTACAAGTACCACCAGTAGTACACAAGGGACCATGGTACCTGGGGTTGTGACGTCATTTCAGGGTTTGGTGAAAAAGTGACAACTCTGAGCAAAGCTGAGAAGTTGTCCTGCTCAGCAGCCGCTCCAAGCTTTACCAAGTTGCTGCGCCATGTTTTCACAAGCACTTGTGAGAACAGGGCACAGCAACTGCGTCTTAGAATGAAGTGACCGCTCTGAGCTTTACAAACCCGGAAGTGATGTCACAGCACCAGGTATTTTAGGTATTGGTGGCACTTAAGATTTAGATAATTACAATATGAGAAGTGGTACATCAGGAAAAGAGGTTGAAAAATGCTGCAGTAGGCCTGAAAGTTATTGATGCAAGTTATTCTGAACATGTTTTTTAGATTAGAGGATGATATAGTTGTTTACAAATAAATAAATGCAACCGTACAAGGTGTGGCTGAGTGCCAGCAAATTCCTATTCAGGTTCAACTCATGAAATGGAGAAAAGTTCATAGATTCAAAGGACCTCAGCGAGGCCATGGTCACAGGAAAGGGAGGCTTGGGATGCTATTGTCATGGCAACTGTGAGTTCTGCTGACTCTCCTTCTTTGATAGTGATAGTGGTTATTATATAGTCATATAAAAAATCTTGCTTTACAAAAAGATTGTAAGAGGTAGGAATGTACCTTTGAATGCAACTTTCCCACCTGTTCAGGTGTTTCAAAAATGGACGAGATGGCAGAGTGAGATCTCACAATGGTGTTTCTTTGCAGAAATGCTCAAATTATTCCCTGTGTTAAGCAGGGGTTAAAAGCTTAATTCAGGGGTGCTCACACTTTTTTGGCTTGAGAGCTATTTTGAAACCCAGCAAGGCCCAGAGATCTACCAGGGGGGAAGGAAGCATCTGACAGACACCCCCTTTAATGTATGGAGCCCCTGCTGGAGTCTAGTCAGTTTCGTCAGTTTTGTTGCTGCATGCCTGAAGAGCAGCTAAAGTGTCAGTTTCAGTGTCAGTTTAGTGTCAGCTAAATATGTCAGTTTCGTCTAGTCACTAGACGAAACTGACATATTAACAGTTTGGAGAGACAGGGTTCCGCGATCTACTCATTTTGCCTCGCGATCTACCAGTAGATCGCGATCCACCTATTGAGCACCCCTGGCTTAATTCATTTGTTTGGCTTACAGAAAAGGCACCAAAACTCACTGAAGTTTCAAAAGTGTGGAGAGTTCACCATCCAAGATCCTTTCAGTGACGCATAGACAGACATTGCATGTAGGCAATAGCTTTACAGAGACTTCTCATTGCCCATGGTATAAATGTCAATTTATTTTAATCCTACCACAACCTCAGTATAAATGTTCACATCCTGAGTATAATGAAAACATGGGAGAATGGGTGTAATCGTGGAAGCAGGTTCTTTCCAGGTCTCTTCTAATATTATAAAGTCATAGCACAAATTGATGGTAAGACCACACCTGGAGTATTACATACAGTTCTGGTTGCCACATCTCAAAAAGGATATAGTGGAAAAGGTGCAGAAGAGAATGACCAAAATGATTACTGGCCTAGAGCACCTCCCTTACGAGGAAAGGCTACAGCATTTGGGGCTCTTCAGTCTAGAAAAAAGGCACCTGAGGGGGGGCATGATTGAGACATACAAAATTATGCAGGGGATGGACAGAGTGGATAGAGAGATGCTCTTTACACTCTCACACAACACCAGAACCAGGGAACATCCACTAAAATTGAGTGTTGGGAGAGTTAGGACAGACAAAAGAAAATATTTCTTTACTCAGCATGTAATTAGGCTGTGGAACTCCTTTCCACAGGATGTGGTGATGGCGTCTGGCCTGGATGCCTTTAAAAGAGAAATTGGACAAATTTCTGGAGGAAAAGGTTACAAGCCGTGATGGGTATGTGCAACCTCCTGATTTTAGGCTACCTCAGAATGCCAGATGCAAGGGAGGACACCAGGATGTAGGTCTCTTGTTGCCTTGTGTGCTCCCTGAGATACCTGGTGACCAACTGTGAGATACAGGAAGCTGGACTAGATGGGCCTTTGGCCTGATGCAGCAGGACTCTTCTTATAATCTTATCCTTTCCCTTGAAGACTCATTCCTTGTTCCTCATTATTTAATTTCAAATGAGCATGTTCTAATGAACAGTGGTCACCTCCTGATAGAATTGAAGGCCTCCGAAACTCATTCCTGAACTGAAAATTCATGACTACTCATGAGGGGGATGAATAGACATGTTAGACCCAATTAAGCTTGAATTATGTTATGGAATGATCAGGGATATGGGCCAAGCTGTTTTCCCCATATTTTGAGTCTAATTCTGCATCAAAACCGGAGGATATCTGTTAGCACATGAGGGCAGAAAAGGTTCAGGTGATATTCCATGACTCCTGGTCTCTGGGTTATGAGTAACTAGGAGACCTCCTTTGCCAGCTACAGACTTCCCTGTCCTCAGCTGCATAGGAGCCTAGTACAACACCCTTTTAACTAGGCCCAGCTACCTGGGAGGGGGGATGAATTCAAGAAGTGGAAGTCATTCCATTCCACATAGTACTGTCTCATGATCTGGTAAAATGAGCCTGTTACTGTGGCTGAAAAGGGTTTGGTGTTCAGTTACCTTGGTGATGAGTGATAAAAGACTAGCATACTTTATTTTTTTGTTTTAATGAAGTACTGTTAGAGTAAAGGTGAATGCTAATGCTGCATTTCGTTGCCAAAAGCAATTACGAATTGTATAAATTGACACAGTTCTTTGGCATGAAATGTAAAATATTTGTCTTTAAAAATCAAGCTTTTTTATATAGGTTGAGCCCTGACCACGTTAGAATTTTTTAACTCCATCTCGGGCAAAAATCCACACTCGGATTGGTAATTAAAGCACCAACAATGCTCACCTGACTTTTGGTGAGCATTTTTTCATGTAAATGTCTGAAGGGACCACACAGAGGAACATTTTTAGGAACGACAGAAGTTTTTATCAGGTCATGTAGACAGTTTTGTTATTAGCCTTGTGGCAATCATAAGTTGTTTGCTTATTACAAGAACTACCAATTCTTTGCAATTGATCTGACATCTCAACTTGTACCCAACAAGGGACTGGGCAGGGTCCAGGGGATCTAACATCCCCTTGAGTTCTTGGAAAAGTTCCAATAAAAAATTGAGAGTGTCTCTCTGAAATAGCATTCAGCACAGCCCAAGTAGCCCAGTCTGAAGGGGAAATGGTGTTAAACTCCTGTATTTGTGTTGATCGCATACCCTTAATATTTTTAATCCAGTCCCACAGCTGTAAATCAGAACATACAGAATTCTGCACCTAATCTGCCTTCCTTGAGGAGGACTTGCTCCATGTTCCTCCACCAGGTGAAGCGGAGAGGGTGGAGTTGCAGGGAAGCACCTTCTTAGCAGTGGCACCCAGACTGTGGAATTCTCTGTCCCATAAAACCTTTGACCATTTATTTTAAGTACATTTTGTAATTTTTACTTACTGCCCATTTGCTTTTGGGTCCCATTTGCTTTTGCACACCATGTGCAGCATGTGCTTTTTTGGCATGGCTGCAGCAGCACTGGTGCAGGGGATGGGACTGGGGCCTCAGGCATTCATCTTATTAAACACAAGCCATCTGAGGCTATATATGTAGTTTAGCTGTTGCTGATTTTCTGTTTGTTCAAGTTGCTTTATTGCTCTATTTTATGATATTTTTGGTTGTTAGCCAGGCTGAAGGTCCCATATGGGCCTGAAGCAGTGGGATAGCAATCCATTTTAAAACAATAATAAAATAAATAATCTGGTATCTGATTTAGGATGAGGATTCCAGCAGTCTTTTGTGAACACTCCCTCCCCTACGTACATCAGCGGGTATGTCATACTGTGTATGGAATGGCTGCCAATAGGAGAATAGCCATTTGCTGTAAGATTCCCCTGCAAGTGAAGCAGAATATAAAGGAAGGGGAAGATGTGGTGGAAGTACTGAACAGTCCCCCAGATTTCTAACTTTTGTAATTGGGATAATATGAATGTGAATCTTCAAAATTGAATATTCAGGACTTCTGGGCCTAGTAAACTCATCTCCCTCTTCCTTGCTGAAAATGCAAACTGGCAGTAACGTAGTCAGATAGTGTTGATTTTCCTTAATGATATATGAAATGGGTTCTTTTAAATTGGGATGATGAATGTGGAAAGTCAGAAATCTTCTTGCTACAGCAGCCAAAGCTGTTTTTATGCACCCATCTCATAAAAGTGTCGCGGATATTTAAAAGAGAAATATGCTAAAATTAAAATGGAGTAGCAAAAAGTCATTTTACATCTTTAATGGCATAATGAAGGCTTTTTAATGTAATTTTCTTTACTCTTCTGATTACATATTCCAAGAGAGATTTTTAACTTCCATCTTTATTAGGTGGAATGTTTGTCATCATTATGGGTTAAGTATTTTCATAAACATTTGATGAATATTAACCATTTAAAATTAAAAAATAATAGTTTACTCTAATGACTGCTGGATATGGAAATATTAATATCTAAGTAAGTAGAGACATGATTCCTGTACAGTACATAAACTCCGATGCATCTCTTGGATTTGTACAGAAGATGAAGACTTGCATGCTGAAAGACAGTGTCTTTGGGTAGCAGTGCAGCCTCATTCCGGACAAGATTACCGCACTGCAATGCAGTGGTGCTGAAATGGCCACTACTGTATCCAGTGCAGGAAACGAGGCTTCTGGAGGTCTCTCCGAGGAAGGGGGACATTTGTCCTATTGCCCCAGGGAAAGCCCCTGCTGCTGCAATGGGGCTGCTCAGGCCTGCACTAGCAAAATAGCTGGCACAGGCCAGAGCAGTAGATTTTATGTCAGTGGATCAGGCCTAGGAGGGGCGATAGGATCTGCTGGGAGCCTCTGCCACCATTCCTGCCCCCTCCTGAGCCTGGTCCACTCCCATCGCCACACTGTTACACCTCCTCCCTGCCCTCTCCCCGCTCTGTTCCAACTCCTTAGCACAGAACTTGCCTTCCTCAGCACCTGGTGTGTCTTCTGCTGGCATTAAAAGCCAGAGGGCACTCATGCAGGCTTTCACCCCTGCACCTGATATCACCTGGCCACTGCAAAGTACTTTCTGCAACACTGACCTCAAAACAGGTGACAGTTGTGGCAAACAAAGTAAGCCAGGCAACAGTTTGGGGGTCATCTTGGAGAGAGCCAAGAGTTTGAGCTAAAAGTTCTTATATGAGATATTTTGACATTAGCCATTGTTTTAACCCTGGCAGGTCCTGCAGTACCTACAATGTCCACCTCACTTCAATCCAGTTCTCCTGGATAGTGCCCACTGACTTCAATGAACATGAGATTAAATAACACCCATGTGGAATGAAAATCTTTTTTTTGGCGGGATCACCTCTCATGTATTTAGCCAAGAAGAGCCAACTCTTCTAAATCCTCTGACCACTGACCAGGATTAAACATTGTGATCACTGCCATGTTTGCAGGCACAAAAACCCTGCCAGTTTCCTCTGAAAGTCCTGAGCAACATTTACGGTATTGTCAGGTTTTATGGCAATGGTTGGGAGTGGTAGGGAGTTTTTCTTCTCTGCTGTACAAACCATAAACTGGGTCACTTTAATTAAATCCTGTATAACCAAAGCCAAAGTGCTAACCAACCCAGGGGCCCCATTTGAAAGACACTGGCCATGTCCTGACTGGGTTGGTATAACAATTAGTTGCAGTTGCTTAATTGTTATTGAATGTATGGGGATTCATCACCAGGTTTGTTGAGGCTCAGTAAGCAGTTTGTATAGGAATGGAATATGTCTCACACTGGAGCTAAAGCTCCATCTGGAGGAGGCAGGCTAATAATTTGGCCCCCTTCCTAAATTCTGGCAAGGGGAGGTGGAATAAGTATCCCTTGATACCAAAACTGGCAGCACAGCTTGAGTATGCAGGGGGAATGGCCTGGACTAGTGGTGTATGTTAGGAGAGCTGATGATTTCACCCCTCTCATACACAGCAACACTGTGTTTTATTAAGTACTTTACTACAACAATGAAAAAACTGCAACTATTGTTGTACATGCAGAACAAAATAAACTTATGGGAGATCTAGTTAAAGAAGGAGAAAGCAACCTGCAAGCTAGCAACAAGGTAGGTTACAGTGCCCCCACTGGTGGAGGCCAACATTTACATCCTTGCTGGCTATATACAAGGTAGAGCCACTCACATGCTGTTGCTCTTCCAATATTTATCTCCATCACCTTTTAAGACGGCCACAGTCTGAATGTTTCATCAGTCTTTGAGATTCATTTCCAAACACTCTTATCCCTCTGGATGGAGTGGGATGTTTCACTACTGCTGTTGCTTCCCATGAACTCTGGAAGGAAAAGTTCACTCTCACATCTGAAGAATGCACATTACAGTCATAATGCAGAGACCACTGAAAACTGTGGGTTTGTTATAACTTATTGCTGCTGTATTGTAGCAAAGCAAAAAAAAAAAAAAAAAAAAAAAAAGGAGAAGCACAAAAAACTCAGGAAACCAAAGAAGAAGCAAAGCCTTAGATGAATGCTCAGAAAAAAATCTCTCATAACATATATGTTTTGTCCAACTTGCCTTGAAAATAATCGTATCAATGGGGGGAAAAAAGAGTCTTTCTACATACCTTATTTTGACAGCAAGAGCTAAAGCAGTTCACTTAGATAATGTTATTTCTTTCATATATATCCTGCTCTTTTTTCATCATGGACATCAAGGCTACATACATGGGGTTCCCAGGTGGTCATCTGTCTATGCATTAATCAGATAGCCAGCCTGCACCTCTGGGCCAGCCCAATCACTCTCCAGAGTCAGTTGCTCTCCCTCTAGTTCAAGCCAGCCAATTGTCCTCCAGCAGAGCTCTGCTCAGCTCAGCTCAGAGCCCAATCTTGTGGTCAGCGGCACGGAGGCGTGCCGCCAACCACAGTTGCAAACATGCTGTAAGGCACGTTTGCAGGGCTCACCGCCAGTGGTAGCCCAGCACTGGCCAGCGCTGGGCTAGCGCTGGGCGGTCATCCAGCTTCCGCGGCTCAGCAGTCTCCCAGACCGCAGAGCAGTGGAATGGGAGGTGGGGGCGTGGACGGGGGTGGGGAGGAGGCGTTCTGGGGAGGGGGGAGGCCGGCAGGTGGCGGAAAGAGGGCGAAGGGAGGTGTGTCGGGGAGGGAGGGAGGAGGATCCACGGAGCTGTGCTCTGCAGGATCCAGGGCGCTTGTGCAGGGCTGCGCGCCCTACATGAGCACCTTTTCCTTACTGCTGACCTTTTGGTCAGCAGTAAAGTGAGTAGCCCCATTGCGGGGCTGCTTACCTTACTTGGGGGAAGGGGACGAATGTTCCCTTCTCCTGAGATGCCTCCCTTGGTAGCACAGGAGGAGCAGAATTCGGCAGCAGCCCTTCTCGGTGCCTGGGCGGTCCGGGCAGCTCAGGATTGGGCTGCCCATCTCTAATCTAGAAAGGCTGGGTTGGCTGGAGAGTGAGCAGAAAAGGAAGTGTGTGCAGTAGAATGGGGATCCCTAGACTAGAGTGACAGTGCCTCCAGCCATCCCACTGTACTCCACATGTGCCCGGCTTGCTCCTCAGGCTCTCTTCCAGCCGAGCCTTTTAGATACAATCAGAGAGTGAGTGGGAAGATGTGGGTGGTGGAGCAGTGGCTGCTGCTGGTGCAGGGTTAGGTGGCAACAGTGGAGAAGTACGAAAATACAGGTGAATATGGACACTGCATGAGCACTACAGTGAGACTGGCAAGGTGACATGGCCCAGTGATGACTTGGGCCAGTGCTGGCATGGTGTCTGCACCTTGGGAATGTCCAGGGTAGCACTAATCACCACATCATTTTGGTGCCTGTTATAGAGGGTTTTCTTCAACTCTCTCACAGATCTCTTAAACATCTGATCTACCCAGCTGGGTTGTTGTAAGGATTACAAGAGAATATATGTGAAGCATTTTGAATATTTGAAATAGCTATATAAATACAAAGCTTTGTTGTTAAATTCTGCAGGTGGATATTCTTTCACTAGGAGAATTTCATCAGGGGAACTACAAAAAAGGATAAGACATCTAGAAGACAAATTCTTGGGGGAAAGGATAAAGAAAATGGGTATATTTACCCTAGAAAATACAATCCTGTATAAGTCTACTTAAAAAGTAAGTTCCATTAAGTTCAATGGGACTTACTCCCAGGTAAGTGTGCATAAGATTTCAGTCTAAGGGTAGAATCTGCTGATATTATTCAATTTCTGTTAAAATATGTCAGAAATAGAGGATGAGAAAAGTAGTTCTGATTTTGAAGTTAAACTAGAGGAAAGTTGATTTCGACTCAGTGCTGGATTTAGAATTGGTGAGGCTCTAAGCTATCTAAAGTTTGGAGGCCCCTTGTTAAAACATTACACCAAAATTTCCTGCACAAGCCAGTTAAAAAAAGGTCTGCATTATCTAGCTATCTATATCCAGCACATAAAATTTTGACAGCCCTACCAAAAAATTCTGAAATTTTTTTGATGCCCTTGTGGATTGTGAGGCCTTAAGCTGTAGCTTGTTTAGCTTATGCCTAAATCTGGCACAGTTTAGGCTAAGCATTCAGAGAAACATTATCATTATAAGAAGTGTTCGGGAATGGCACAGAGTTACTGCCACAGCATGTGGTGATGGCATCTGGCCTAGGTGCCTTTAAAAGGGGATTGGACAAATTTCTGGAGGAAAAATCCATTACGGGTTACAAGCCATGATGTGTATGTGCAACCTCCTGATTTTAGAAATGGGCTATGTCAGAATGCCAGATGCAGGGTTCTTGTTGTCTTGTGTGCTCCCTGGGGCATTTGGTGGGCCACTGTGAGATACAGGAAGCTAGACTAGATGGGCCTATGGCCTGATCCAGCAGGGCTGTTCTTATGTTCTTATCTAGGCAAGTAGGCATGTTGCCATATTGCCTTCTTCAGAGGTATGGAAAAAACAAGTTTGGAATAGGTGATCCATTGACCTCCTTCCAAACCTTTGATTCTAGAATTTCTCAGCAACACCCTTCAAGACCAAGCATTGCTGACTTCATTCTCTCCACTCCAAATTCCAGCCACCCTTTCCCATCCATGACAGGGAGCTCTGCCCTCCCACCATCTTCAGCAAAGGCTGTTGCTCGCTTTCTCATCTCTTCTTCCCCTGAGGTAAAAGAGTTCCCCTCACACTCTCTCCAGCTAACAGAGCAGTTTATCAAAACTCACCGCCTCATCTATCAGTCCGATTCATCTCTCCTTTCAGCCTTTAGGGAGAGTGAAAGCAAAAACCACAAGCTGCCTTTCTAAAGAAACTGGTCATAGCCATGGGCATTGATATGAGAAACTGGGAAGGTGTCATTTTTCATTCAAGCTGACATTTAAGTCGTTTTCTAAATATGAAATCAAAACAGGGAGGCCAGATGGGCTACCATCCTGTCCTCCTCTAGGTATGAATGGCTGTGGCATTCCTTTTGCTAGGCTCACAGTGTGGAGTCATGACAGAACTAAGGAAATGCTTTGGAAAGAGGGAAAAGATGGAGGATCATGCTGTGTACATCAAAATGGAGTCATTCCGCAGCATACGGTCTACCTTGGCCTTGTAGGATGTATAGAGTAGTCTTCTGTTTGTAATCTTAGCCTGGCCACTTGGCTAGCACTGGAATAATTGGAAATAAGCCATCCAATTGCTGTGCGACAAAATTTAGGGTCCAATCCTATCCAACATTTCAGGGCTGATGCAGCCACACCAATGGCACACATGCTGCATTCTGCAGTGGGGGACAGTCACAGAGGCCTCCTCAAGGAAAGGAAATGTTTGTTCCCTTACCATGGGGCTGCATCGCAGCTGCATTGTGCTAGAAATTTGGATAGGATTGATCCCCTGTTATGTAAGGTATCATTTGAATGGAAGTGGATCTGAAAATTTGAGAGTCTCAGGCCATGAGGGCTTTAGTGGTTGAAAAACACCTTGAATTGCATCTGGAAACAAGTTGGAAATCAATATTACAAGTGCAAAGTAGACTTCTCAACAGTCCTAGGGGAGTGTTTTTTTTTTTAAAAAAACTACCTTTAGAAAAGGTACCTTTGGACTTCTTAGTTCCAAATCAAACAAGCAAATCGGAAGTTGCGGAAGCAAACCGGAAGTTGCGGAAGCAAACCGGAAGTTGTTTCCAGTTGCTTCTGCATGGCATTTTGGGGCTGGAGGAGGCCAATGGAGAGATTTGTGGGCCTCAGAAGTGGCCTCCAGAGGGCCACCACAAATTGGGTTGCAACCCACCAGTTGGTCATGACTCACAGTTTGAGGAATGCTGTTCTAGGATATATACTCCATTTATATTTATATACCCCATTCTAGGGTATATACTTCATGAAGTATATACTTCATGCTCCATTTCCTCGGGGCATGGAGCTTCAGCACCACACATGAAATGGGGCTAAGCCCAAGAAGACAATACTCCCTGGAGCAGCAGATAGTTGGGAGATTAATAGTGGTGGGCAAATGATCTTGAAGGCAAGTTTCTCCAACAGGAATGATTCTGCTCTTCTTGAGTATCTATAGCAGCTATTTTCAACCATTGTGTCTTGGCACACTGGTGTACCATGAATGGTCTGCAGATGTGCCGCGGGCGTTTGGAGGAGGGTCGTATATTGGAGGATGTAAGCCCCTGGCCAGCAGTGCATTGTGTCTTGCCAACTGGTAAAAAACTGATGGTGTGCCTTGACCAAATTTATTGCCTTCTCAGTGTGCCATGAAATGAAAAAGGTTGAAAATTGCTGGTCTGTAGTATTGCGTAACCATCCACTGAAAATTCTAAACCATGTCTTTCTTTGGAACAACAGAGGAGGAGTCTGTTGCTCAAAGAAAGAAACCATGCTCATATGCCAAGTTTTGAAATGATTCCCCCGCACCACATTTGGGCTTTGGGATACAGCCAGGGAAAACATGCCATAACTTGTACCTCCGTGCAGTAAATATTATCAGCAGCAGTGTCAAGGGCTAAAAGAGCCCAAAGCACTAGGCACAGATTAGGACAGCACTGAAGTTACCTCTAGGGCCTTGAAGCAGATGTAGTTGACCCAGATTTACGAAGCTGCTGGACAGATCTACCATTGCTGGTCCAGGGCCAACTTAACCATGTCACTGTAGCCAAGCAGTTGAGACTGGAGCTCTCTGGAAATCCAGAGTGCTCATTCTGAGTGTTGGGCTCCAAGGAAGCTAAGCTAGGCTGGCCAGTAATTGATAAGGATTTTTTTATCCCTGAAAGATCACAGAGCCCAGAAATGGAGAAGCATTTAAGTGTGATTATAAATATGCCTTGGATAAAATTAAAGAAAGAGAGTTTCTTTCTAAATGTCTAGCACAATAATTTATGAAAAGAAAATTGTGTTCCTGTGCAGGGAAAGTACATCTGGTCCCTGAAGCTTGTAGGTCTGCAGCCGTGTTCTGTCAGATTCCCAATCCAAGCCTCACTTAGGGAACTTATGCCCACTCTAAGCTAATTAGCTCCCATTTCGTTCCCCAACAATGGTCCCAGTTCTCTACTGCAGTACTGCTAGACTCCACCACCAGGGTAGCTTGCCTTTTTAAACTGCAGGGACCCAGTTCCTAAGGCAGCAGTCCTTCCAGGTATAGCAGCACACCTTAGCTCCCTAGCTCTCAAGTAGTCTGTTAGTCAGTGAGCCAGATAATCAATTAGCCAGAAATTCAGTCCACAAGGCAGAGCCCTAAGTCAACAGTCTAATAGGTTCGTTAGCCACAAAGTCAGTCAGAGTATCCAGGCCAAAGTCCAGAGTCAATAAGCCAAGTCACAGTCCAAGGTCAGATTCCAGGTAAGTCAGTCAGAGTTGCCAAGCCGGAAGTCCAGAGACAGTCAGTCACCTCTTCTCTCCTCCAACCTGCACTCCTTCTACAACCCACAAACCCTTCCTGCCTCAGGTGCTCCTTATATCCCTAGGGACCTCATTGCCTCTAGTGGCTGCAGCTGTGCAGCACACCCTTTGCTGAAAGCCCAGGCCTTAACTCTTAAAGGGTCCACTGCAGACAGCACATACTATCTCCTCGCCAGATCTTCCGGTGATTCCAATACAAGCCACTGAGGACCATTCCGTCGCAATTTAAAACACTGGATGGGTCATCAACATTGGCATAGCACCAAAGAAGCACTCAACTCATTCTATACATCCAAATGTGCTTTGCAGCTTTTTCTTTTTGAACGGTGACCCACCCCACCCCACCTCAACATAGTGAGATATTTTTCAAACCAAGGGGAACCACAAAAGCACTTTGCAATTTGGCATGGTGTGTTGTTTGTGTGTGTATGCCTGCTATTCAAAGGGAACGAAATAAAAAAGATCCATGGAGTGAGCACAAGCTTTTTAGGTTGTCTTAGCTCAGAAGTGGTTCTGTGAATTAAAGTCATGATTTGGGGAAGGAACTAAGAAGAATAACAGTTCAGATGTCTATCTTGCTCAGATGACAATCAGACATGGCCTGAATGCATGAGAGGGGGAACATCTGCTACCCCCATCCCAACTTCTGCATGTTCAGCCAAAGATCTGAACACTGCAAATGCATCCATGTGATTGGGGACCCAACCTTTTAACACAATGACTAATCATGCAGAGAGAGTGTGTCCAATTTGTAGCTGGCATAGGCACATTTCACAGCTTCAGCTGAATGTGTGGTATTTGGGAATGGGGACAGCAGATGCAATCTTATTTCACCTTCCATGTGTCCAGGGAAGAAAAAGATTGTCATGTATGCATTCTCTGTCTCTTATTTCCTCTCTCACAATTCCACATCTATCTATCTATCTATCGATCGATTGATCGAATATGCATGCATATGATATCTATACGGTGGTCAACCTGATCTGCCACCTGAAACATCAGTGGCTCTGCCACCCACCCCTGCAAATTCTACTGCCCCCATCAACCTGATCTGCCACCTGAAACTCAGTGGGTCTGCCAACCACCCCTGCAAATTTCACTGCCCCCATCAATATACAAAACAGCACCCCACCAACCAACCAGTCCGCACATACACCATTATCACCTCCTCTATGAATTCTTATAAAGTATCGGGCTAGGAGGATCCTTGAAGGACACTCCCAAACATTTTGTCACCTCCTGCAACTTGCCACGGACCTAAAGCGGGAGTTTCAACTGGCTTCAGGGCTAGGCGGTCCCTCCACCTCTATGCACGAAAATGCACACACTCTCCTTATGGGGATTGGGGCCATGCACTACCTGAACTAGCATCCTGGCAGCACAATTTTTTACAGCAGTGGGAAAGCTGGGCTATTGTCACACATCTCCAGGTACTGCCACAAATGGGCAGGAAAACATGCTGCAGCAGCTCAAGAGGCCTCTGTCAGTGGTGGTAAGTTGGTGGCAGTGACATGCCATGGGCAGAAAGGGAAAGGTGGAGGAGGGGAGGCAGGGGGTGGCACCAACTTGCACCAGAATCCTATTCCCTCGATTTGAACCTTCCCCTCCCCTCATCTCTCTTTGAACCTATACCTGCAAAATGCTTAGTGCAGGTTCAAGGAGTTTCATAGGCAATCAGGCAGTCTACCAGGGATCAGTATTTTTACTTACCTCCTGCAAGCTACCCAATCACTCCCCTCCCCAATACCATGCAGTGCTGCCTCTGTTGGCACGGCTGCATGCAATAACATAATGGGGATAGGATTGGGCTGACAGTCTTGCAGGTCTGGTTCTCTCATTTATAATTCTTCTTAGGTTTCCTTACTATGTTAACAATCTTCACCTCAGTCCCTTATTGGGCAGCACCAATCATATTGTTGGATACTTTTCAACCAATTGAGTCTTCTAGGATCCTGTTTTACTGTTCACTGTTTCCTTGGTGCAAACAAGGGCTTAGGATGATTGATACATCTGATGTGATCCATTTTGGGTCTGGGGATTGGACAGATAATTAATGATGGAAACTCTGACGGTGATGAAGCCTCCAGTGGAGGCAAACTGTTCTCTGCTACCTGCTAAAATGATTTCAGGAAAATCCACTGAGCGAGGTATTTTTCTACAGAAACATCCAATTAGAACCATTTGTTCTAGACGGAGAGCTAAAAGATGGATTAACACCCAATAGGTTTCCCAGCATCTTGTCAATTTTAAAAGGACTCAGAACAGTGTAGAGTTGGTCTCCCTAGCAGTAACGGGGGGAGGGGAATGACAGGCAGGCCAAACTGGAAAAGGATGGTTCATCCTTTGTGAATCACCACATCATGTGGTGTGTCCCAGTTCTATAGTGCTTATGAAGTGAAAATAGCTTGTAGGAAAATGCAGGGAGAAGCTGGGAAAAGGAATTCAAAGGGCTCCAATCTCACGCTACTAAATTATAATGGAAAAGAAGGTCCCCAGCAAGAAGCAGCAGGCACAAACCACTTAAGCTACTGCCAAAAAGAGGGAGGGGAAGAGACTATTCCTGTGATTGCCACGCATAATATCTATCAGGACTGTACAACACCCAGAAGATGATGAGTTCAATTCCCCGCTGCTTTTAATCATTCACACTTTTCAATAGGGCATGAAACTCCACATTCTGAACGGGTAATCTACAAGGGTAACAAATGACATCTGCTTACACTTTCACTATTGGGTATTGAAGCTGTAATTGCGTTGAGAGCACCACCTGCTACCACTTGGGTTTTAGAGAGTGCCCTTAGGTAGAAAGTTGTGATAGACTCTAGAATTCTTCGGGTCAACCACTAGAGGGAGCCACGATTACAGGCACTGTGTTGTAGTCTTTGCACAAATGGTCCATGAAGGATGATGTTCCTGTTAATATATCCCTATTATAATCAGGGGGGAAAAGCACTGGTGAGATTTCAGGAGAAAAGGCCAAAAGTCATCCTCAGAGATTCTCTCTCGCTATTCTTTCCACTGTATTTCTATGTGAATACTGTTCCTGTTATGAACATGTTGCCTCCGCACTGTATTTGAAGTTCTTCAACAAAATGGGGAATTCACTAGGAAGCTACTGCTTTCAAACTAAGAAAGTGTGTCGGGGGGGGGGGGGAGGAATGTTCAGATAAGAGACATTCTCAATTTAGCTGTGATCCAGAGGTCATCCTTGAAACTTACATTTTTTTTTCAGCTACGTATTCTCATTTGATAGTAATGCTTGCAATAGAAGCCAATGCATTAAATTTGTGTGTGTGTGTTTTCAATGACATCACTTGTGTTAATTCTAGCCTGTGTTAATATTCTGTGTCAAGGGGAAGGACACTGTGGCCCCAGTGGCTTGTCAGAGTACTAGAAGCTGTTAAGAGACCACAGGCGTAATCCTAACGAACTTTCAAGCACTGACATAGCTGTGCCAATGTGGCGTGCACTGCATTCTACAGTGGGGAGGTAGCCAAGGAGGCCTCCTCAAGGTAAGGGCACGTTTGTTACCTTACCTTGGGGCTGCATTGCAGCTAGGTCTGTGCTGGAAAGTTCATTAGGACTGCACCCCACCTGTCAACTTGAACATCAGCAAGAAGAAGAACAGCTTGGCCAAGAAGAGAAGAACAGCACTCAACTTGAACATCAGCAAGAAGAAGAACAGCTTGGCCAAGAAGAGAAGAACAGCACAACGACCATCATATCCTAAGCCCTTCCTGGCAGTGCCACGCTGATCACACACCAGTGTTGGCTCAGCAAAGGCCAAATGCCAAGCCCGTCCTGGCAAAGCAATGCTGGTGCAACCTTTCCCAGTGGTGCACTTCCACCATTCATGAAAACATTGACACAGCCTGTTATCCATGGTCTGGCATCCTGAAACCAATGACCCATGGTTGTGACACTGGCACATCATCAACACTCCCATCACCATGTCATCACCACATCATTGGTGTGATATCTGTGTGTCACTATAGTGATGCTGCTGTGTCAGCTGTGTGATGTCTGTGTACCACTGCCAAGACATTGGCTCATCATCTATATGACATCCATGCATCATTGGTATGATGTCCAGAGATGCAATCACAGCACCCAATCAGCTCCCAACCCTGGCCACAAGAGAAGCACTGCCTGGGTGAACTCATCATGGGGGTGTGGCCAAGTGCAGGGTCAATGAGTGACCAATGATGGTGTGACACCTCCTCCTCCAATCACTAAGAGTAAGCAACAAAGCAAGGCCCTGCCCCCAACCATTGTGAGATGCCCCAAGGACACTGTTCAGACACCTTCTCCACCCACCTCCTACAGCAGTCACAGTGGCATAAGCAGCAACAGGGCAAAAGCAAAGAACTGTTCAGGACTCCTGCACCCAGGGTTCAAGTCCCCTCATCCCACTCACACACACATCCAAGGGATAACTTTTTGAACAGAACAAGGGTAGAAAGATAGCTTCCTTGGAAAAAGGCAGCCAGGAGAAACAAGCACATGTCTCTCCATCGCAAGGTCTCAAGTCCATGTGGGGACATCTACATCCTTATGCCAGGGGAGGGTCTGGAACAAGTCAAAGTGAAGTATCAACAGAACACAGGTAAAGCAGGATTTTGGTAATTGTGCAGTGAGCTGGGAGCCAGGAAAGATGGGTTCAAGCCAAGCTGTGGGACTTGCCCTAACCAGTGAGGCAGTCACCTTTTGCTTGATTGGCCAGAGACACTTATGACAAGGACAAAAGAAGAGGAGGGAGGCAGGTCCAGGCAGTATTCTGAGCCATGCCACTGCTGTATATAAACCTGTGTAGATAAACTTGTTCTACTGTCAACTTCTACATGGAGCCTGAAAATCAGCAGTCTAGATTCAACAGAATCTCCAAGCATGAACATGCATAACAGATACAATGTGGCGTCAGAATCAGTGTCCCAAGGAAAGAGCTGGTTTGGAGGTTTTTATAGAATATTTAGGAACATTTCATTTCTGTGTGTGTTTGGTTTGGTCATTATTATACTTTTCCTTTTGTAATGTAAAAATTGAAATATTCTATTAGCTGCTGAGAGCTTTTGGACTGGAGACAACTATAAATTGAATGAATGTCATGTCTTATTGTGGAAGTGAAGCTCCCAGCTTTAGCTAGTATGTCCTGAATTTTCTTGGGCGAGGGCCAGCAGGCATAATTCCACTCTCACCTCCATACATTCCGTGAATGCAAGATGATGGAGAGCACAGAGTTCAAATTGTGTACTGGTCAGATCTTGGGCTGATCCAGTAAAGAAATTCTTACATTATTAAGGAGAAGCATTTATCAGAATCACGTTACAAACTAGGTCAAACTACATGTTACAAGAAATGCATAATGTGGCCTGGTGGGTTTAAAGCAGCCGTTTTCAACCACTGCGCCATGGCACACTAGTGTGCCGCAAATGGTCTGCAGGTGTGCCGCGGGAGTTTGGGGGAGAGTCATTTATTAGTAGGGCCATTGAGGGATGTGAGGCCCCCACCAACAGCATGGTGCCTTGTCAATTGTCAAAAAACTGATGGTGTGCCTTGACAATTTTAGTACCTTATCAGTGTGCCATGAGACAAAAAAGGTTGAAAATCACTGGTTTAAAGAAAGATAACAGGAGTGTAAAATAGATTGAAATCATAAAATGGGGTAGGTGGATTAGGGATCATTGCTACTTTGCTAGCTAACCTCCTTCTCATGATTTTAATGTCCACCAATGAAGGGCCAAATCCTATACAATTTTCCAGGGCCGGTGTAGCAGTGCCAATGGGGCGTGTGCTGCATCCTGTGGTGGGGAGGCAGTCACAGAGGCTTCCTCAAGGTAAGGAAGTATGTGTTCCTTTAAATCTGGCCTGCATTGTGGCTGCACTGGGAGTGGAAAGTTGGATAGGATTGGGCCTGAAGTCATTACCCAAAGACTATTAACCCCCTATGTTTCAAAAGTTGAACAAAGAAAACATTCCAGCCTTATTAAAAGCAGACTGTTTCCCCCTCAATGTCTAGATTCAGGATACTTTTGAGTTAGTCAGGCACTATGTCTCATGAAATTTACAGTAGACAAAAAAATAACCAGCACTGTGCTCATCCCACTATAGCACTGATAATGAATTACAGGGGATGTGCAATAATTCTTTGCCTTGTAAAGATGCGTGGGTGAGGGAAGACCTAGGTATTTGATTAGTCACCATCCTTAAATGGTGCTGATATCAGCTTTGAAGCTCTCTCTCTCTCTCTCTCTCTCTCTCAATCTCTGTGTATCATCGACGGCCATGTTATAAAACTTGTTCCCACTGAAAACAATATAGCAGTGTCCTCCTTGATCTCAAGCCATTCCGTGCAATATTGATAAAGTTGTGTGGCAGTTGGTAAACCATATTTTGCATATTTCAAGTCCTCTAGGATGTTTTTAAGCTGTCTTTTCTTTAGTCTTCCTCTTGGTCTTTTTTTCCATTACTTTTGGTATCATATACCTGCTTGACTAGACAGGAGTTGTTCATACGCAGTCTATGGCCAAACCAGCACAATCTAGATTTTAAAACCTGCACTGAATGTGGTTTCTCATTTGTTTGGGTCCACACATCTTTAGTTCTCCATCGCTGCCACCACCTACATTATTTTATGTAGACAGCAGGTGGCAAGACTATTTTCTATTGTTTATGTTTCTTTAGAGTCCAGGATTTGCAGCCATATAGTAAAGTAGGAATAACTGTAGTCTTTAAAACTTTGACTTTCATGCTTCTTGTAAGGTGTGTTATTCCAAATTGATTTAGTTAAATTTGTATATATACTTGTTAGGCTAGTTATTCTGTTTATTTCCAGGCTGCATGATGTATCAGTTGTAACAATACCTCCTAAAGTAGATAAAACTCTACTTCCTGAATGGGTTTTCCACCATTTGTAATTGTACTGCTGATGTTAGGCAGCTTTCTGTTTGATTTTTTTCTGCCGTGTTCACAGTTTTATTTGTGTTCATCTTTAGCCCCAATGGTCTGACTTAGTCAGGTTCATAGATTTTCCTGTATTATGGAGTCAAATGCTAGCTTGAAATCTATGAATGCCATCAGGCAGTCTCGATTATACTGTTAAGTTTTCTCAACTATTTGTCATAATATGAAGATATTGTCAGTTGTAGATTCTCCTGATCTGAAACCATTTTGCATATTATTCCAGATTTGTCATAAGGTCATGTTAATCCTATTTTATATTAGGGAGGCAAAGATCTTTGTAATAACCAGCAGCAGTGTTATACCACGGTAATTGTTACACCTAGATGAATTTCCCTTTTAGAAAAAATAGAATAATGATACCGTGTTTCCATTCAGATGCGATTTCCTCACAACCAAATGATGTTAAATAATTTCGTAAGCCATTTATTGGTGGTTTCGATATCCCCTTTGATTAATTCTGCCACCGTATTGCATATGCCTGGTGCTCTGTTATTTTTGAGCCTATTGATGGCTTCTTCTACATCTAACTGTGTAAGATGATCAAACTGCTTACGTGTTAGAATTGTGTCTATTTGAAATTTTACTTTATCACAGTTAGGGCACAATCCTAGCCAGGTCTACTCAAAGTAAGTCCTATTTTGTTCAATAAGGCTTACTCTCAGGAAACTGTGGTTAGGATTGCAGCCTTAGGCTGTCAATAGGTCTTAAAGTGCTCTCTCCGTACTGACAATTGTTCTTTTTTTATCAGGTTGTGCTTTTCCTTGCACATTCTTAACGTTCAATCGGCTTGAACCTCTTTCAAAGGCAATTGATTTTTTTATATGCTGTTTTCTGATCATTTTGCTTAAGCTATTTCTGCCCAGCATTGTATATATGCAACAGGGATCACACATTTTCCTCATAGGGAGACACTGGGCTTGGTTTGCAATCATGTCGACACAATGGATCAAAGCAACAAGATTGGAGTCACTGTCATATAATTCGCAGGTAGTTGATCAGGTTACCTGTATAAATGCTGTTGGGAAAATCAGGAACACCATAAGAAGGTCAGCATCATACCCCTTGTCAATCTTCAGTGACGGTCTTTACCTGAACTTCAAGAGAGATGGAAATGTTTTGTTGAGCTCTTTCAGTAGTTAGTGCTCTCAAACCAAGAGAGATAAACTTGGTTATATGTATGTGTTCAAAGCTGTTAGCATCTCCTAAACCAGATGCTATACCAGCCATTTTCAACCACTGTGCCATGGCACACTGGTGTGCCGTAGATGGTCCACAAATGTGCCATTGGACTTTGGAAAAGGGTAATTTATTAGTAGGGCAATTGGGGGGTGTGAGCCTCCTACCAGCAGCATGGTATGCCTTGTCAATGGTCAAAAAACTGATGGTGTGCCTTGATCATTTTAGCGCCTTGTCAGTGTGCTGTGAGATGAAAAAGTTAAAAAACTTCTGTGCTCTACAAATAAGTATTTGAGAACTGAAAGTAAAGTATTTGTTGATCTTTTACCTCAGCCTCAGTTTTTCTTCCTTATGTGGATTATTTGGTCTTAACAGCAAGCAGCCTGGTGATAGTTAGGGCCCAATCCTATCCAGCTTTCTAGCACTGATATCAGCTTGCCAATGGGGTGTGCACTGCATCCTGTGGTCGTGGGATAGTCATGGAGGCCTCCTCAAGGTAAGGCAACATTTGTTCCTTACTTCAGGGCTGCACTGTGGCTGCATCGGCACTGGAAATTTGGATAGGATTGGGCCCTAAGTCATTTTGATTACAAGAGGAGCTTTATTTTCTTTGTGTCACTGTGCTCTGCTTATCAACCATTCCAACAGCATTCACCTGAGTGTTGAAAAGTGAATTGTTTATGACCTGTAATTGACCATCAAGGCCTCCAGAGATCATCCAGGCCAGAGAGTTATGAGCCATGCACCACGATAGACACAGTGCAAGTTTGCTCAAAGCCATGAAGTAGCTGCAGCTCCTTTGGTGAGGGTGGGGCAGGGTGGAAATCAGGGGAAGGGGGAGAGATGAGAGAGGGACAGAAACCAGTGGCAGGAAGGTGAAGATCAGCATAACATTGTCAGCAGGACCCCTTATCCAGTTCACAGCAAGGAAAAGAAGATTGGTGAGAGAGAAAGAGAGAGTTCCAGAGGGAAAAGCATACAGAGAATAAGGAACTAGGAAGGAGCAGAGAAATGAAGGAAGATAATAAAGCAAGGGAAAGAGAGGTGGAGAAAGAGTTCAGAGAGGGGAGAATGGAGATATGAAGGCTGCTGGGAGAGATAAGAAAGGAGAGGATAGAGCTGGAGCAGATGGGTGATGAGATATAGTGGAGGGAAGTTTTGGGAGAATGTCAGATGAGAGTGAAGTCTGGGCAGAAAGAGAGAGGGCCAAGATTGGAGTTAGAGCAGGAGAAGAGTGGATGCAGGGTGGAAATGGAGCCCCAGAAGACAGAGTGGAACTGGAGGGCAGTTCATGGAGGGTGGATGCAGAGCAAGACTAGCTGAGGAAAGAAGGCAGAGAGGAATCTAGGAGTGCATTCCTGGAAGAGATATCAAGGGACAGAAACCAGTGGAAGGAAGGTGACGATCAACATGACATTGTCAGCTGGACCCCTTATCCAGTCAACTAATGCATGCCAGAGGAGTTGCAGTGATGAGAGACAAGGGTGCCAGGCATCCCTGTGAAGGAGTAAAAGGAAAGCAAGGGGCAGTGACCTCCCCTCACATTTTCACACGATTGGACAGTGGACATGCAGCTAAGTTCCACAGATGGAGCACTGTTTAAGTAGCTGGTGAAATGTCACTGCCTTAAGTGAATAATTTCAGTGACGAAGTCATTCCCCAGACCCATCTGCATAGTAAGAGGAGGGCTAAACAGTAAGTACACCAGGTGCTGCAGTACACCAGTAAGTACTGCAGGTGCTGCAACATGTCAGTGGCCCCTCCCACTTGTTATTGGAATCATTCCAGGCAGTGACAGCAACACACAGGTGCTTGCTGAATCAAAAGGTGTCTCTTGTACATTGCCGCTGTTGCCTGGAATGGCTCCAATGGTGAGTGGGAGGGGCCTGCTTACACAGCGTGTTGTGGTGCCTGCAGTACTTATCATTTCCCCCCACCCTAAGCTATGCTACTGCCCAGACCTTATGATGTAGATCTACTCCTATGGTGGGAGGTAGAAGACGGACAGCCAATGACATGGCCCATTCGGCACAATTAATTGCACATGGTCTTCTTTACATGGTGTCCAAAATACACCCCAACTTCAGTGAATATGCTTGGAATTTTTCCTGCTGTACCACAGCTCTTCATGGTGTCACTGTAGCCAAACTGATGAGGCTGCAAGAGACTGTCTAGCGCAGTGATTTTCAACCCTTTCTGACTCATGGCACACTGGCAAGGCACTAAAATGGTCAAGGCACACCATCGGTTTTTTGACAACTGACAAGGCACACTGTGCTGCCAATGAGGGGGCTCACATCCCCCAACAGCCCTATTAATAAATGACTCGCTCCCAAATTCCTGCGGCACACCTGGGGTCCATTCACGGCACACCAGTGTGCCATGGCATAGTGGCTGAAAATGGCTGGTCTAGCATGTGTAGTCCCTATAGTGACTGACCTCACCCATATTCTTTTTAGCCGAGCCCAAACTGAAGTGTCACACAACTGAACAGGCATATATGGGGCTGACGTTGGAATGCATCTGAACAACACACATTGCAATGAGAGCATAACACAGGAAGAATTCTGAGCATGTGGGAGTCACTGCGCTACCAAACAATCACCTCTGCACGTGCTTTATACCTGGGTGATGTGAATAGGCAGCCTGACTCCATTAACCTCCTAATTTAGACCGTGCCCCCTACACTGGACTGCACTGAATTAGAGCATCTCTCACACCACACTGTGCAGAAAAAAGGGGGGAAATTAACCCCCCACCTTCCATTCAGTCTCCATTTCTTGCCACATGAAAGTAACCTAGTTAAGTAGTATCATCACTTATAAGTCATAAAAGCATTATGCAACTGCTTCCGTGCTCTCTGAATGAAGATAATAATTATTTTTCTAACTGAAACAAGAAGCTAATATTCTTCAGTGCTTTTTAGTCATTTTTGTCTTTAGTTTCCTATCTCCCAAAAGGAACCTTAAAAAATAACCCCAAATTGATGCAAACAGAATAATTGGCAAGGCGTGAAAATACCCAATGTATCCTGGAGACTGGCTGTGTTGTCAGTCCTTTCTTAATTTTCACTCTATTAAGGCAACTTCCTCTGACTGTGGCTTTTCTTGCAACCATTCTCACATCCTGCCATCTCTGGCTTTTTCACACAATTTTTTTTTAAAAACCCTTAAATTTACAGTTGGAAAAAAAGTTTTGAAGTATCCTTTTCTTTTCATTTTCTGCATACAAATTGACAATTATATGCTGATTTCTGAGAACCACTGAAGCCTACTAGAAGGAAAAGATGGGGAAAATGCATGATTCAGTAGGTCCTTTAGGCCCCGATCCTGAGATGAAAGCCAACAGGCTGCCATTGGGTGCTTCTGGGCCACTGCTGTAAATGGGCAGCAATGCAGAGAACACAGTAGTGACTCCCAAAGCCTCTATCAGAGTTGGTAAGTTGGTAAGCTGAGACCCGTCATTGGTGGAAAGGGGGAGGCCAAGGGGCAGATTTGGGGGGGAGGACAGGGGGAGATGAGAGAACCAAAGAGGTGGGTCTCCACATGCACCACATCCTTTCCCTTCTTTACTAGGCCGCCCCGCCTCATTTTTCTCAGACTTATACCAACAAAATGGTTGGTGTAGGTCCATGGAGACCCATAAGCAATTGGGCAGCCTACATGGTAAAAATATTTTTACTTACCTCCTGCTGGCTATCTGACTGCCCCACCACCACTGGATGCAGTGTATGCCCCATCAGCATGGCTACATTGGTGGCAGTGTTGGGGGATAGGACTGGACAGTACAATAGATGCAGCATGTAGTAGGGATAGTAGTGTCCTGGTAAAACAGTTTCTCAAACTGTGGGTCAGGACCCACTAGGTGGGTCGCAAGCCAATTCCAGGTGGGTCCCCGTTCATTTCAATATTTTATTTTTAATATATTAGACTTGATGCTACCATTGCATATGGCTGCATTGGGGGAAATGTTACGGATTTGTACTTTTAACAGGTTGTTCTCTATATGCTTTTAACAATGATAGTAAATGAAACTTACTCTTAGGGAAGTGTAGGTAGGATTGCTAAAATTTTTCCTATTTGATGATGTCACTTCAAGTCATGACATCACTCTCTGTGGGTCCCCACAGATTCTCATTCTAAAAAGTGGGCCCCAGTGCTAAACATTTGCAGACCACTGAGGTAGAACAATGAGCTGAGGTGTCCTTTGGTGCTTCCTTCTGGTCATGAACAGGTAAAATCTAGGCCCAAGTCTGAATCCGTCTTAAGAGTTGCAACTGCTTCTTTGCAGCTGGTGGGAAAAGAGGTAATTAGCTTGAGAAAGGAATGTGGGCCCAATCCTATCCAATTTTCCAGGGTCAGTGCAGCTGTACCAATGGGGCATGTGTTGCATCCTACAGTGTGGGGACAGTCACATAGGCCTCCTCAATGTATGGGAACATTTGTTCCCTTACCTCAGGGCTGCATTGTGGCTGTACCGGAGCTGGAAAGTTGGATAGGATTGGGCTCTGTCAGCCCAATCCTATCCACCCTTTCTTGGGAGTAAGCCTCATTGACTCTAATGGGACTTACTTCTGAGTAGACATGCATAGGATTGGGCTCTGTGTTATCTGCTTCTCAGTGGCCAGAGGAAGCAGGTAGCCGATCCCAGAGAGGAGACCTTTTTTACTGGCTCAAGGACGTGTTCACAAAGGAGGATTCCCTGCAGCTGGTATTTTCTGTTTGGGAGGAGTAGGAGCAGTGACTGATTGGTAAGCCTGCTAACCAGCCCTTTTAGGGCCCAATCCTATCCAATTTTCCAGGGCTGGTAAAGCAGCATCAATGGGGCATGTGCTGCATCCTTTGGTGGGGAGGCAGTCTCAGAGGCCTCCCCAAGGTAAGGGAACAGTTGCTCCCTTACTTCTGGGCTGCACAGCTGCTGCACCAGAGCTGGAAAATTGGATAGGATTGGGCTGTCAGAAGTTTCAGACCATCCTGTATCCTGGTTGGCTGTTACAGGTATAATTAACCTAAGAGGATAAAAAGGGACCTTCAGAGGATGTGGTGTGCTTCCCTTGGGCAGTGAGTCTTGGGTGATGCCTTTTGTACTGCTTGGTTTTTTGGCTCTACTTTCCATCACAGATACCTGACCTGAAAGGTAGCCTGGAAGTTATTAGTTCTCTAGCTGTCAGTGGACCCAAGTGAGAGATAGATATGTAGGTGAGTGCAGTCAGAAAGCTAGCTTTGTTATTTTTGAACTAATGTGTTTCTGGAAGTCTGTTTCTCTTGCATTCTGCTGCCTTGATATTTGCATAACGTTAACTTTCTTTAATAAACCAAAAAATATTTTATGGGCCTGAGTGGTCTTGAGTACTTGGAATGGGAGTTGGCTATCCAGGGTAGCAGCTTGGTTGCACTACCAAGAAAAGTCTTAAGTTACAGGCCTTTGAGGCCTGGGTTCCTGAGTTGAAGGGAACCCCAGGCCCTGTAAGGGCTGGAGTAAGCCAATGGAGCCTCAGAGTCCCTGAGCTGATGCACTGCCATATTCAGGGTAGTGGCAGTCCTACCAAGATTCAGTACTCAGTAATTTGGTTTAATTGGCTAAGAATGGTGCCTTGCTGTCTTGAGGTGTGTTGTGCCCCCTTGAGATTGCAAGGAACAGAAGAACCATATCTAAGAAATATATGCTGGACACTTAGGCTGTAATCATAACCACACTTTCCTGAGAGTAAGCCCAATTGAACAAAATAGGACTTACTTCTGAATAGAACTGGTTAGGATTGTGTCCTTAAGCTCAGAGTCAGCCCCCTTAGGGCACAGTCCTAAACCCCTTATGTCAGTGCTTTCCAGCACTGGCATAGCAATGCCAATGGGACATGTGCTGCATCTTGCAGTTGGGTGTCACTCACAGAGGCCTCCTCAAAGTAAGGGGATGTTTGTTCCCTCACCTCAGAGCTGCATTGCCCTCATGTCAGTGCTGGAAGCACTGATGTAAGGGGTTAGGATTGCACCCTTACGTGCTTGGCCTACCTAAGAACCTAAATTGGGCACAGAGACACCTAGACAGCTAGATGTTGGGACAACAGGGCCAGGGACAGTAAAAACATAGTGGGAACTGGGTGCCTGGAGTGTGGGCCTGATCATTACATCCGCCTCCACCACTTCCCTTACTTGGAGTAAATGCAGGATACTGCGACAGCTATTTTTGGTACCCTGGCAGCCCCACGCACTGGGCAGCTCAGGATTGGGCTGCCCAAATCATAAACTACAGATGTACTATGTTCCTTGTGTGAAAGACACACAAAGAGCTGCAAGTGGCAGACTTCTGTTTTCCTATACTGTATTTGAATAGGGGAATAAGTGAGTGACTTTTCCTCACAACAGACAAAGCACCCCTTTGTTTGTATTTGGGCATCACAGACACAGGAGACTCAAACTGCAAAAGGAGAACGTAAGAAGAAGCACCTCAGAAAAGCTGGATTCTCTACCCTCTTGTGCTACCCACTGACAGGGACAAATTGGGCTTTCTATGCGTTTCCCTCAGACTTAAGAAAGGGGAAAAATGAATGTTATCCATCTTCAAACAGTGCTTTTGAGATTAATAGCTGAAATTCACTAAATATTAATGTGTGTGTGCATGGTATTTACTCTTCCATTTATGATCTGCTGTCCCTGTAAGGGTGCTCTCATTCTTGCGTGAGTTCAATAGTGCAGAATTAATTTTCCTATTCCCCAAGTACTACCCCTAATAGTAGTTAGAGGCACTCAGCATTCCTTTGAGGTTCTCTTTTGCCTAAAAAATTATATATACTGTAGTATTATTTCCTTGAACTATAGCTTACGTACAAACTCTGTGGGGACTTGCTTATTAAATTTTCTTTGTGTCTACTCCTAGACAGGTTTCTGCCTACTATACTTTTCCCTAACCACAAATCTCCTCTTCACCCTCTTTAAGTCATAGAAAATGGGTAAGTCTTGTTACCTACTGATACTTTCTTTAACATGCGGTGTCATCTTTCAGCCCAGATCTGGTGACAGACCAAAAGGTGAAAAGGAGAAACAGGATTGCTTCACCCCACAATGCACTTTTATGTCTGTGAGGGAGAGGCAAAGCAAAGCATCAATCAGTGGAAAAACCTTGAAGTGTCTCAGGGCCCAATCCTATCCAATTTTCCCACTTCAGTGCAGCTGTGTCAATGGGGCATGCACTGCATCCTGTGGTGGGGAGGTAGTGACAGAGGCCTCCCCAAGGTATGGGAACTTTGCTCCCTTACCTCTGGGCTGCATTGCAGTTGCACTGATACTGAAAAGTTGGATAGGATTGGGCCCTCATTGGCCTGTAGTACCATTGATCAACAGTCAATACTTAATTGACTGCATAGGTCCTACATAAATATGCAGGTGTGCATGGCATGAATGCATATGTCATGTCCCTTTTCATTAACAGCTCAGTTTAATCTTAGGGAGGGGGACAGTTCAGCTGAACTACCTCTCTATACACAAGCTCTATGCATGTAGAGAGACGGTTCAGACAAACTGCCCCTTTGTGAGTTATGGTGAGCACACACATTCATAGTGCAGTCACTCCGGGCTCTCAAGTATTGACGGCAGAGGCCCCATTAGAGCCCCACAGAGCCCAGCCTACTCCACACTTACACAAAAATAGAGCCCCACAGAGCCCAGCCTACTCCACACTTACACAAAAAGACATTGGAGGGATTATGGAAGAAATTGTGCTACCTTAGGAACTCCTTAGCTTTGTCATCTCAAGGAATAATGTCCTAACTCTACAGGGGGCTAGCATGTTTGAAAGCTTTCATCAGGGTCTCTTGCTGAACACTTTTTTCTTGTTTGGCCCCCCTGTAGCAAAATATTTATGTGGACCATAAACAAGTCCTATACTTCAGGGCTTCATAAACCACTAATTCTTTCTGGTTCCCATCTAAAGCAAAACTCAACAGGGTACGCTTCAGCAAACCTGATGGATTTTCAGAAATTGCTACACATCAGGAACGTGGAACATGATGTCTCTCTGATGTCTACTATGTTGTCTTTATATAACTGAATTTGTCAAAAATACATACACTTCAGGGTGTCCTGCGTGGAGCACTAACTACTCTACTGCAAGGAAAGCAATAGTAGATTGGGTGCATTTGTGCCAGTCTTATTTGTAGTCATGCCAGAGCTTTCTAATCATAGCACTATTTTTCTGTCCAGTGCAGGTGTTGCAAAATGTTATCAAAAATTGTTATGCTTCATGGTCTCATAAGTGGACCATTAACTCCTCCATTCCAAAGATATGGATATGTGGCATCCATGCCAGCAGGTTTGGTAGATAAAATGAAATTCCTTTCCATGACAGGATCTCTTCCCTAGAATACTATCGTTCTTTGAATTCTAAGCATAGCAAAAGATGTTAACTGCTTGCTAACAACTACTATGCTCTAGTCACTAGTGTTTCCAAACTGGATGACTAACAGCCCAATACAGTTGACCCATTACGCCACCAAAATGCATGTTCCAACGGCGTAGCACACTTTCCAGCTGTTGCAAATGTGATAACTTGGGAGAAAATGACCTGGGCTGCGGCTGCAAGTAGTGAGCAACTGGGTCCACTGGGCAATGGACTGGAGAGAGCTACCACGTGATGTTAGGCTGCACAGGGGACGGGAGGAAGGCAGGGAGGGGTGGTGGGGAAACTAGAGAAAGACACAGCCCTGAGCTACCCAGAGCACGGGGCTGTTGCAGCTCCACAGTAGCTGCCGCAACATCCAACGTGCCCTGGGCAGCTGCCGCCTCCTTCTTAAGAGAAGGTAACTTTTGTCGCCCTCCCCTCAGTAAGGGAAGTAGCCCCACAATGGGGCTACCACATTCTGCAGCGGTTCTTAAGCCAGCGCAGAATTGGAGAGTCCCATGTTGGACCGCGTGGCCTGACACAGGGCTCAGGATCTGGTGGAGATGAGCTCCACTGGTCCCAAACCCCTCCCCTCCACCCCCCTCTCCCCACTTCCCCCCACCCTGGAATGCCTCCCCTTTGGCTCCCCTCATGCCCCCACTCACCTCTCCGCCACTTGGCGGTCTGGGTGACCGCCAGGTGACAGAACGCAGGCCCAGCGCCGGAGCTGGCCCAGCACAGGCTTGCACTGGGCTAGCTCTGGCGCTGGGCTGGCAGTAAGGGCTCACAAACATGCTTTACAGCATGTTTGCAACAGTGTGTGCAGGCATTGAGCCAGCACACACTGTTCAGGATCGGGCCCACAGCAAAAACGCTTCCTACTTTCTGTTAACATTCTGTCTGTGTCCCTCTAGCGTTCAGGCTGCCTGCCTGCTTGTCTTTCTCTAATCTTGCCTGCTTGCCACATTCTTTTAGAGGAAGACATGCATGCTTGGTATTACTGGTAGGAAAAAAAAAAAAAGGTAAAGGGTGCGGGCGGAGCCGTGGGGGAGGCTGCAGATAAGTGGGGATAACAGAATCAGCAGACCCCTGTATTTATTTTACTTAATTTCATCTATGGTCCCATCAGTGCTGTTGCCAATATTCTGTACTCTCTCTGATTCAGAGATGAAGCAACCTTCCTTCTTGTCCCTTGATGACTGGTATGAGAAAGTGGTCTCTCTCTCTCTTTCCACCCCCCCCCCCCCATCAGCTCACTGAAGGGCAAGAAGAAGCACTCAAGAAGCCTGAGTCACTTTTTTCCAGCTATGGGAGATTATCCAGCACTGGTGCCCTGAGTTATCAGAGCCCAGCCAAAGAAAATTAAATGCCTGGCATTAATTCACCTGTGCAGAGTCAAATGGTGATGGGGGCAGGAGGGAGATGTCCTTTTGTCATATGATTGAAATTCAAATTAGTTTTGAGCACCCTGAGTGCAGCGCCTCGCATTTCCCATGCAGCAAAACATCACCAACCTCCAGCGCTTGACATATCCTGCACAGATAACCTTTAGTTTAGTCGCAAGACTAGGAGTCAGAATAAGTGCAGGATGAAATCGACGCTGTGAGTTAATATAAAGAATTACTTGTGTCAGAAAACAGATCACACCACATAAAAGACTTCTAATTTGTTGAAACTCCTTATTGAAGGATAAAAATTTGGGGGGGTTTAAAAAAAAATCCAAATTTATATAGTTTTGCAAGACTATATAAATAGTCTTGCAAGTCAAGATCCTTGACTGCGGGCAGAACTGGCCCTGTGAGACATATTGGCAGCCCAGTTCTAAACCCAGTTCTAAGCCCTAGAGTTCTAAACCAGCTCCTGCTGGAGGACAGGCACATACACGTCACAGATATGCCATAAGGCACGTTTTGACCACATGAAGGCCAGTGCTGCTAGCGGGCCTCTGCCGATGCTGGAGCAGTGCCTGCCGATTGGGTTAAGTCCTACTCCAGGCAGTAGGGAGGCAAGGGGAGGGCAGAACAGGAGTGGGGAAGGGGTATTTTGGGGGTAGGGGAGGCCGGTTCACACCCAGGAAAGGGGCAAGCATGGTGAAGGAGGCCTCTGCCACATCTAAACCCTTGTCTCAGGCCTTAAAACTGTACGTGGGACTACTACACCAGCAATTTAGGTGGCATAGAGTAGACCCATAGAGGCTGCTGGGGCTTGACACAGGGTAAGGGAACAAATGTTTGAAGATACCTGCAGCTGCCTCTTTACCAGCACAGGATACAGCGGCAGCCTCTTTGGCACCACAGTGTCACGGTGCAGGCAGCTCAGTTAGGGTTGGGCTGTATGGAAGGCCTGACAAGTCCTGCTGTGTTGGGTGTTCTTATTTTTCAGTTGTCGTCTTAGAAGTGCATGCATTTCAGATTTAAGTGCAACTGAGTGCCTACACGAGTACGTGTGCCCCGCCTGGTGTTAACCAGTGTGGTAGAAGAAAGAGATGAGCTGCTTTCCCAGCATGCACAGACTTTATTTGTATTGGCAACCTTCAGTCTCGAAAGACTATGGTATCGCGCTCTGAAAGGTGGTTGTGGCACAGCATCTAGTGTGGCTGAAAGGGCCAATCCGGGAGTGACAACCCCTTCCACACCGGGAGCAAGTGCAGTCTGTCCCTGGTCTGTCTCCCAGGCTATGGGCCTTCCTTCTTTCCCTCTTAGCCTCAGACTGTTGGCCAAGTGTCTCTTCAAACTGGGAAAGGCCATGCTGCACAGCCTGCCTCCAAGCGGGCCACTCAGAGGCCAGGGTTTCCCACTTGTTGAGGTCCATTCCTAAGGCCTTCAGATCCCTCTTGCAGATGTCCTTGTATCGCAGCTGTGGTCTACCTGTAGGGCGCTTTCCTTGCACGAGTTCTCCATAGAAGAGATCCTTTGGGATCCGGCCATCATCCATTCTCACGACATGACCAAGCCAACGCAGGCGTCTCTGTTTCAGCAGTGAATACATGCTAGGGATTCCAGCACGTTCCAGGACTGTGTTGTTTGGAACTTTGTCCTGCCAGGTGATGCCGAGGATGTGTCGGAGGCAGTGCATGTGGAAAGCGCTCAGTTTCCTCTCCTGTTGTGAGCGAAGAGTCCATGACTCGCTGCAGTACAGAAGTGTACTCAGGACGCAAGCTCTGTAGACCTGGATCTTGGTATGTTCCGTCAGCTTCTTGTTGGACCAGACTCTCTTTGTGAGTCTGGAAAATGTGGTAGCTGCTTTACCGATGCGCTTGTTTAGCTCGGTATCGAGAGAAAGAGTGTCGGAGATCATTGAGCCAAGGTACACAAAGTCATGGACAACCTCCAGTTCATGCGCAGAGATTGTAATGCAGGGAGGTGAGTCCACATCCTGAACCATGACCTGTGTTTTCTTCAGGCTGATTGTCAGTCCAAAATCTTGGCAGGCCTTGCTAAAACGATCCATGAGCTGCTGGAGATCTTTGGCAGAGTGGGTAGTGACAGCTGCATCGTTGGCAAAGAGGAAGTCACACAGACATTTCAGCTGGACTTTGGATTTTGCTCTCAGTCTGGAGAGGTTGAAGAGCTTTCCTTCTGATCTGGTCCGGAGATAGATGCCTTCTGTTGCAGTTCCAAAGGCCTGCTTCAGCAGGACAGCGAAGAAAATCCCAAACAAGGTTGGCGCAAGAACACAGCCCTGCTTCGCTTCGGATGTCAAAAGGGTCTGATGTGGAGCCATCGAAGACAACAGTGCCCTTCTTGTACAGACTTTAACCACCTTGATAAATGCCCGAACCAACTATGGTCCACCCTTCAATTCATTGCCATCATATTGCTACATGATTTCCATTCACAATATTCAAGAAAACTATTCCCACATTCAGCTAATATTTGACATCACTTTTCACAGAGGAAAGTTGAGGATAATGTTTTGCGACAATTTCGTATGCCCTCAGAACCTCTTCTAGGCAGGTTTGATGTATAGCTTGCTGCAATATACAGAAGCCCTCAGAGGCTCTTAGTGAGTCCAGGAGATTCCAATGACATCCCTTTTTATACATATAATTTTGCTGCATTCGTTCTCTTAGCACAACTCTGTATATCTTTCATGTTGGTCCAGGTATTAACAGGACTATTCAAATGTCCCAAAGCAGAGAGGAATATACTTGAGAGTCACAGGCTCCAGGGCTTGGAATCTTTCTGCTTCAGCTGATATATTGTTTAAATCTAAAACTTATTTAAAAACCTGTCTGGATGCAACGGCTTTTAATTAATCTTCTCTTAGTTTTTATACCATATAGTACCTTGAAGACGCAAGATCAATCACCGCTGTATTGTAATGTGGAGTTGGGAGACAGAAAGATAAATGAGCTATCAGGTTTAGCATTTTGATAGCTAAGTTTAATTTTAACTAGCTCATGAACATACTGTAGATCAGAGGATAAAGTCATGAAACGGAGCATTCGTCTCTGAAGTCCATTCAGAAAGGAACAGAAAGAGTTTGCTAGTCTCTGCTTAGGACTCTGGTGGAATTGCAGGACAAAAATGTCAGTCCTGGCGTGACACGGCAAAGAGGCTCTGGGTGGGGGCATTGGGTATGGTAGAGAATATGCATTGCATACCGAAGGTCCAGCTTCAATTCCTGGTCTCTCCAGGTAGGACTGAGGAGATCCCAATCAGAAACCCTGGAGAGCTACTGCCAGCCAGTGTTGGCAATACTGACCTAGGTGGGCCAGTTGTCTGGCCATGTATAAGGTAGTCTCATAGGTTCTTTCTCATCCTAATGACTATTAACTGTGTTGAATAAATATATCAGAAATTGGAATGGTGCTAAAAGATGGGGGGGGGGCGTCTCCGAAGAGAGAAAAGCAACTAGGACAGTTATGAGTGGGCAAATGGTGGGAGACTGGAAGTAAAGGTTGCCTAGTCAGCAAAGTAGTGTTTCATTCTTCCTTCTAGATTCCAGGTTTAGCCTCCCTCCATAGGGTTCCTCTGAGCACGTTCTGGATTCCTCTGTTCCATCCAGGGCCACACTGTCCAGTGGTGCAGGGTGTGTGTTGTACAAGCGTGCCATATCTAAGGGAGTGCCACCCATACATCTGAATGGAGGGAAAGAGGAGGATGCCAGTGTTACGACCCTTCTGGTGGGGAGGAAGGGGCACCTTCTTTCTACTGAGCATGAAGGTGTGCATAGGCTAAAAGCAGCCCTGGTTCCATCTTTTTAAGTTCTTGCCAAATATTCCTGTTCACTCTGTCCCATCTTCTTCAACGGACTCCTTCCAGACTCCATGCTGTCTTTTTGAGTATGACTTGTGTTTTTTATTTTGGGATCTGCCAGCATATCCCTTCCTAGTCAGCCTGACCCAGCTCCTGATCGAGTTCTTATTACAACTTGTCACAACTTAAGTAGTCTGTGGGGAGAAGGCCTTAGATACTCCAGGGCAGTAGCATAGCTAGAGGGGGTGCAAAGCACTAATTTGCATGGCACCTCACCGCAGTGTTGAAGTAACTCTTCTCCCTCCCATTTGGAGCCATTCAGGGCTGCTAGAGCATTTGCTCTAGCATTTGCTCTAGTGGCTTGGAATGGCTCTAAAGGGGAGGGGCCACTTGCATGCTTCGGTGAGGCGATGCACAAAACTTAGTGTTTTGGCCCCCTCTAGCTATACTACTGCTACAGAGCAGCAATTTTAAACCATTTTAATCTCACAGCACACTGAAAAGATGCTAAAATTGTCAAGGCACACCGTCAATTTTTGGACAATTGACAAGGCACACCACGCTGCCAACAGGGGGCTCACCCCAATAGTCCTACTAAGAAATGCCCCCCAAACTCCCATGGCACACCTGTGGACTATTTATGGCACACCAGTATGCCGCAGCACAGTTGAAAATAGCTGATCTAGAGAAAGACTGGCACAGCTCCTACTGAATCGGTTGGGGGAGCTTCCTAAAGCATGGTTGACTAGGTTTAGCTCAGGGACCACGCAGTTCCCTCTTTTCCAGGCTGGGAAGGTTCTTCAGGTGTGTTTCTGTAAGGCCCATTGAGGACTGCAGAACTCTTAAAATGGAACTGTGTGTGTGTGTGTGTGTGTGTGTGTGTGTGTGTGTGTGTGTGTGTGTGTGTGTGTGTTTGGAGAAACTAACTAGTGAGTCAATAAAAGTTCAACCGTGTGAAAAAAATCAAGGTTTGATACAAAATTTGAGATCCAGAGAAATTAGCTCAGCTTCATTATACAAAATTCCTCCATATGATGATGATGATGATAAAAACAAAACTTTCCCCTGAAGGAGCGCAGCAAGGTTCCTAATGGATATATATTTATATTAGTTAAACCTTTCCAAAATCAATAACAGGCTTAACAGCCACTCTTACTGCAGTGCTTTGTGATCCCTACAGGCCTGCCAAAACCAAAGCAGTAAAACCACAGCACATTCGTTACCACTTCTCACTCCACTACCACCAAACCTACAAATATACAAACATAAATAACTAGATTCATAAATACAAACACTTTCTGTTGTGCCAAGCTACAGCACACCATTCAACTGAATGTGAGAAGATGCTGCAAAACTTATGTTGGTGTGCTTTTGTAAACACTCATGGTGTGCTTTTGTACCATACTACACACACCAGAGGACATCCACTAAAGTTGAGTGTTGAGAGAGTTAGGGCAGACAGAAGAAAATATTGCTTTACCCAGTGTGTAATTAGTCTGTGGAACTCTTTGTCACAAGAAGTAGTGATGGCATATTGCCTGGATGCTTTTAAGAGGGGATTGGACAAATTTCTGGAGGAAAAATTCATTAGGGGTTACAAGTCATAGTAGGTATGTGCAAGCGCTTGGTTTTAGAGGCAGGCTGCCTCTGATTGCTAGATGCAGGGGAGGGCACAGGTTGTGTCTGTTGTCTTGTGTGTTCCCTGAAGCTGGACTAGATGGGCCTTTGGTCTGATCCAGCGGGGCTCTTCTTATGTTCTTATGTAATAATTTCAAAATAGAACAAGGGAACCAATAGTTTTCATGAATCTATATGTCTTCCTTCTCAATAGTCTTTCCATTAGCTGAGTTCAGACATAAGATTCATGCTATATCTGAACCTGAGCCTAACTATAAATTAAGGCTGGCCCATCCAGGGAACCAACTGCAGCTGTTGACTCAGGTAGACAATTGGTAGGGAGAACCAATCTTCCTACTTGTTTCCTCTGCTTCTCCATATCCTTCAGCTCCCTGGATTAACCAAGAAAGAAGAGGATAGAGGGGAAGAGGAAGCTAAAGTATTGAAGAGTAGGCTCTAACTGTGACACAATATTGCTGGCGCAATATTGGGTAAGGGAGGCAGAGTTTGGCATGCCACCTCAGGTGTCAGAAGGTTTTCAGGTGACCCTACCATAATCTATGTTTTTTTTTTGGTGTCAAACCAGGATCTGCGCCATGATTTGAAGTTAGATTGCAGCTAGTGCTAACTGTGATTTTGTGTTATGTCTTAATTCATGAAGCACTGATAAACCACATTTAGAGCTATTGCTCCACACAAAAGAGTGGTTCACTATGCCAATGTGCTGAACATGACCTTTTGAAGTGGAATGCTGAGCAGATGGGGAAATGAAAGCAGCCATAAACTATTGTCTGTCTGTTGTACATCTAGAAGCTCAAACTCAGATTTGGGTTCTTAGCACAAACCATGACTTTGTGTTATATGATCTCAGCCAATGAGTAATGCTGCAATCCCTTATTAGATGATCTTAGTGCAAATGTATGAAAGCTTTTGAATTACATAGTACTCCTCATCAGATGGAATGAGAAGCAGCTAATTGTCAGCTAAGCAAAGAACAAGGTTACATACCAGTGCAAATATTTTAGTCACTTCAAGTATATAGTGGCCTAAATAGCAAAAGTTTGAGCAATTCAAACACTTCTAATGCAAACAAAGTTAATGGAAAGTAAATTTCAGGCCAATAGCTGTGAACCACTTATTATGAAACTAAATTAGTGCCTGGCAGGTGTAATTAACAAAGGCTTAGTCATTCGAGCAGCAGATTCAGTGCCGAGCCCCATTGGTGACCAATTTTCAAGCATGAACTTTGAATAACTGATAATAATGGTTGAAAGGAATACTTAGTATCCAGAAGTTCCCAAATGTGTCATAGTTGGCTTCCCTAACAGTCTAATCTTATGGGCTATTTAGGGAAGCAGAACTCCTGTTCCATGGTGGTTAAGTGGCACAGGACATTGCAGCACTTGTTCCATTAGTACAGCTGCATGCTATGGACTGGTGGAATAGGACAGTTAAGCACATGGGGGAGCATGATTTTAAAAATATATGAAACAAGTATGCATCAGGTATTTGGTAGAGTAGATTAACGTGTGTATATTATCACTGTGTCTCATAATTTGGTACTATCACTCAGTGACTCACAGCTGAATGTATGAATTAACCGTGGGGTGACATGAAGCCATTTGAAACGTCTTTGTATGGTCCCTGTTCTGTGATGGCCTTTCTGACACACATGAATCATCATTTGAAGTTGCAACATGGTCATGCATATATGAATCATTCTTTAGACAGCTGATGACTCAGACAGCTGGAAAGAACAAATATAACACAGGCCAACACACATTTTGCTTCCTTAAACATTACACCAATTCCTGGGTATATTTGGGGTGCCGATTCAAAAAATGGCATCCGTTTTGCCCTATCATGTCTAGTTTTGGAGACATGGCTGTCGTATGCTTCATCACACTCCCAGGGTTTTGGGGTGCTCAGAGTTGTTGGTTCTGAACCCTAGAGCCCTCAAAGGTCCCTGTTCGGTAGTACTGCCACCACCCTGTAAGAGCCAGTGTCTTAGTCCAAGGATACTGAGACCCTCTAGGCTTAACTATATCCCTTGTAGGCACTGAGCACTTTCTTTACTTAAAGTCTCAGTCCTCAAGTTACTAGTCCACAGTGAGGATTTTTGGCAGCTTGCTGAACGGCTAGGCAGGATTCTGAACCTTTGTCCCCAACAGACAATGAACCAACACGGTAAAAGGATTTTTACTTTATTAAGTACACAGGGTTACAAAAAGTTACAAAAGGCAGCCAATGCTAGAGGCATAAAAACTTCTAGGAAACATATCAGCATAAAATAATAAAGCTAACTTGCTATCTCTATTATTTCCTAACTCTCACCTGGGTCAACTTCTTTTGTAGATCCTCAGTTACCTAAGAGCCCACATGGTCCTGGCGGGGCAGGATGTGCACTCACCACCTATCTCACCAAGAGACAAAGACCAAAGACAAAGACAAAGGGCAAGACACCCCTTTGGGCTTTTCTTATACCTCTCATGCTACAGGATGATGTGACTCTGTACTTTTTTGAACTGACCAATCAGAACTCTTGGGGACAGAATCTTCTCGAAGTGGGGCTGGATGCTAGTTCTCTTAGTTCTCCCCCTCCCCACTGGGGATTCCTGGGCGCCTCTCTGGCTACTGAAGTGCTACATTTATCACCTTCCATTGAGTTGTAAATTCCTTGCAGCTAGGATGCAAGCCCCTTCTATGTTACTGGGTTACTTTGGTTCAGGCTTTGCCATGCTACTAGGCCTAAACTGCAGATATTCATGACAATGGCATAGCCTCTTTAGTGAATGGTTCAAGTAACTTTCTCATGAGGAAGCCTACACCCTGGCTTCCTCATGAGGAAGCTGCTTGAACCATTCACTAATGAGGCTATACCGTATCTCCAAAACTAAATGTGATAAGGCAAAATGGATGCAATTTTTTGAATCGGCACCTCAAATTCATATCAAAACACCAAAATGTTTGGGAAAAACTTTTCTGACCCTCAATTTTGTAGGCCTGTGTAATTAGTCGCATTGTAAATGAACAATTTGCAACTAGCGGTAGTGCTAAATTTACCATACTGATAGTCTATTTTCAATTCCTTGCCTCACCTTGAGAATAAAAACCAAATGAGCTGGACATGCAGGATGGGAAGAAATAGAAGGGACTACTGAATAGAAGCCTTGATTAACAAAAAAAGAAGGTAAGAATTTTAGAAATGCAGAACACAAGGAGATCAATAATTTAAGAAATTCAAGGAGAAGTCATTTTTCTCGCCCTTCTAACGTAAAGGAAGAAGGCTTGAGTAATGGGGCTTTCTTGGTCTCCATTGCACATTCTTGCTGTATGTTTTTATGTGTACCTTATGTGTCCTATCTGTGCAGCAGACTTGGAGAGTTGAGGTGCAGCATGGATCCTGAACTTGGGAGTAAACATGAGAGCTACTGTGGAGAGGCACAGGAAAAACATGAAGCTGCCTTATAGAACACCAAGCCATTGGTTCATGTAACCCACTATAATCTACTGGGACTGGTAGCAGCAATCAAGGGCTCAGGGCTTGGAATGTCAGAGAGATTTCCCAGTGTTGTTGCCTGATATCCTTTTCTTCCATTAGAGGCAGGGATGGAACCTGGAATTTTCTACACACAAAATGGATGTTCTAAGTCTAGAGTGGGGCCCTTCCCATTCTTGAGTTCGAGTTCCCATTAAGCCATAAAGCTCACTGGGTGACCTTAGGATAGCAACTAATTCTCAACCTAATATTCAAGGAGTTGTTATAAAAATAACATGGGAAAAGATCTCTGTACCCAGCTACATGATCTTTTGAGGAATGGTGGGATATAAGTGTGATGAAAGGATGAATGGACGGCTAGAATGCTACTGCATTCATAAGGCAGCCATCCTATGCACACTTTCCTGGGATCAAGCACCATTTTACATAATGTAACTTACTTCTACATAAGAACATAAGAACAGCCCCACTGGATCAGGCCATAGGCCCATCTAGTCCAGCTTCCTGTATCTCACAGCGGCCCACCAAATGCCCCAGGGAGCACCAGATAACAAGAGACCTCATCCTGGTGCTCTCCCCTACATCTGGCATTCTGACTTAACCCATTCCTAAAATCAGGAGGTTGCGCATACACATCATGGCTTGTACCCCATAATGGATTTTTCCTCCAGAAACTCGTCCAATCCCCTTTTAAAGGCGTCTAGGCTAGACGCCAGCACCACATCCTGTGGCAAGGAGTTCCACAGACCGACCACGCGCTGAGTAAAGAAATATTTTCTTTTGTCTGTCCTAACCTGCCCAACACTCAATTTTAGTGGATGTCCCCTGGTTCTGGTATTATGTGAGAGTGTAAAGAGCATCTCCCTATCCACTCTGTCCATCCCCTGCATAATTTTGTATGTCTCAATCATGTCCCCCCTCAATAGATAGATATACTATTGATACTATATATCTATTCTGATATATATTGATACTATATATCTATTCTGAATAGATATACAACAGACTGTGCTGTAAGGAAAAGTACATAACAATTAAGTCATAGTTATCTGCATAGTTGCTATTTTTGTCAAGTTTTAAATCATTCATTCATTCTCAGACTTGTAATTTTTTTACTATTATTTCCAGATGATAAACTCAGGTTCTGGTGCCAGGGAGACTGTGGATTGGATTCACATCATAAGCACATCTGACTGCTTTCTGGGTTAGGTTTCTCACCCACCTCTCTCTGCACTGCTGAAAAAACAACTGATGGTCCAAGATAAGTTGTTGGGTCTGCATGATCTGATGGATGATGTTCAGGGCAGGATCTTCTTGCAGACCAAAAGATGAAGAATAAATGATGATGGTTTCTTCATCTGATAAGCCCCCAGCCTACTATTTTTATTGCAGCATGTGGCCAGAGAAAGCTAAGTGGTTTATTCAGATCAGTCTCCAACGACAACTGAATACACTGGGCTTCTTTCTGCTCCAAAGACCCATGAAAGAGGGTAAAATCAATTCCAAATAGATTAGATTAAGTATTGAGGGCAAATATGAAGTGGGAAATAGTTGTGTTGTCAGCCTAGTGTTATGTATCACTGCAGGAAGGTCAGCAGCAAAGACAGAAATAGGAGGATGAGCATGAGATTGCCATAGAATATAGTAATTTACATACTGGATCAAGGCAATCATCTATCCCATTTCTGACAGTAGCGTCTACCAGATGCATCAGTGGAAGACATAAAACACCCATAACAGACAATTATGTGCTAATAAGCTTTCACTGGATGTTTCTTTCCAACGTCAGTCAGTCAGTGCTTAGATTTATACCCTCAGGCACATGGACTACTGCAGTTTCTGCACTCTTCACAGCCCAATCCTATTCTATGACAGCCCAGAGAATAACTTTTTTACTTATCTCTCCATAGACTGCCTGGTCCCTAATGGTTTTCCTCAGGACTACGCTGGCTTTTCAGCTGGCAAAGGTTCAAGGTGACTCTTGGAAGTAAGTAGAGGGGAAGGGGAGGGATTGGATCTCAACGTGCATGGCTGCTGCTGAGTTCTTCCTCCTCCCACCCTGCCCAGTTCGCTCCTTGTCTCAATCTACCCTGTTGGCAACCTTCAGTCTTAAGAGACTATGGTATCGCGCTCTGAAAGGTGGTTTTGGAACATCATCTAGTGTGGCTGAAAAGGCCAATTCGGGAGTGACAATCCCTTCCACACTGGGAGCAAGTGCAGTCTGTCCCTGGTCTGTCTTCCTGGCTATGGGCCTTCCTTCTTTGCCTCTTAGCCTCAGACTGTTGGCCAAGTGTCGCTTCAAACTGGGAAAGGCCATGCTGCACAGCCTGCCTCCAAGCGGGCTGCTCAGAGGCCAGGGTTTCCCATCTGTTGAGGTCCACTCCTAAGGCCTTCAGATCCCTCTTGCAGATGTATTGCAGCTGTGGTCTACCTGTAGGGCGCTTTCCTTGCACGAGTTCACCATAGAGGAGATCCTTTGGGATCCGTCTATCATCCATTCTCACGACATGACCGAGCCAACGCAGGCGTCTCTGTTTCAGCAGTGCATACATGCTAGGGATTCCAGCACGTTCCAGGACTGTGTTGTTAGGAACTTTGTCCTGCCAGGTGATGCCGAGAATACGTCGGAGGCAGCGTATGTGGAAAGCGTTCAGTTTCCTCTCCTGTTGTGAGCGGAGAGTCCATGACTCGCTGCAGTACAGAAGTGTACTCAGGACGCAAGCTCTGTAGACCTGGATCTTGGTATGTTCCGTCAGCTTCTTGTTGGGCCAGACTCTCTTTGTGAGTCTGGAAAATGTGGTAGCTGCTTTACCGATGCGTTTGTTTAGTTCGGTATCGAGAGAAAGAGTGTCAGAGATCGTTGAGCCAAGGTACACAAAGTCATGGACAACCTCCAGTTCATGCGTAGAGATTGTAATGCAGGGAGGTGAGTCCACATCCTGAACCATGACCTGTGTTTTCTTCAGGCTGATTGTCAGTCCAAAATCTTGGCAGGCCTTGCTAAAACGATCCATGAGCTGCTGGAGATCTTTGGCAGAGTGGGTAGTGACAGCTGCATCGTCGGCAAAGAGGAAGTCACCCCTAATCCACCCAACAGCTGACTTACTGTGGACAGCAGAGGATGGCAGAAGTTCAGCAGGCTGTTGTCATGCATACATGGCCTCAAGGCATTTGTGCTGGCTGCTGTGACCCTCTGAATGATGGAACTATTTTTTTTATTATTTTTGCACTATTGGCCTAAGACATATCGTGGTGGATCACACCATCATAAGGCCTGGATAGGATCTGGCCATAAATCCACTTAATGCAATAATTCATGGTCACATTAGCCACACAACTGTCCGTGTGTTCTTAAAGCTGTGATGAGCATGGTTCAGCAACTGACTATGACCGAGTGATAGTGAATTCTACAACTCCCTAAAGACTCTAGTGGCCCAACCCTACCAGTGCTTAGTGCCACTGGAACAAGCTTTCTGGTAGCATTAGGTGCTTTCTGGCTGTCTCAAAAGCCAACATGCCAGAGCGGCAACCTGGCTGCTTTTGCAAGTAATAAGTAACTAGAAACAAGCAGTGGAAACGGCCACTTTGCAAGAAGCAAGTGGCTGATTCCATGTGCCAGTGGACTCCGGTTGCCTGCTGGCCCTGATGAGTATGGATAGGGGTGGGAAGGAGATGGGAGATGGGCAGAATGAGGCAGGGGTGGGTGAAACCTGACAGCAATGGCGGCAGGGAGGAGGGCTGATTGGGACCAGGAAGGGGGTGGGTTTGGTGGTGTATGCTAAATCCTGACCTCCTTCCTGTCCTCAGTCCACTTTTCCAGGTCCATGTGGACTTGTACCAGTGATATTGCTGGTGCAGGTTCAAACAGACCTAGCAGGCTGACATGGACTTACTGTGGGGCAAGGGAATATATGTTCCCTTACCCTGGGGAGGCATCTGAAGTTAAAAATTTCCCTGCAGGTTACAGTGGGCACTACACTGGTGCCACTGCATTGCTGCACAGGGATTGGACTGGTAACCAGGAAGATCCTTCAACATGAAGCCCTGCTCCCTAAGCAGTCAGAGATGGAATACATTCATTGGTATTTCCTTATTATTAGTACAGACAGTGAAGTGATGAGCTTTGGCAGGGAAAATAAATTCTGGGGCTGTGCCCTGAAGTTTCAACATTGCCCCTACATTTTCCCAGGGGTGTCTACCCAGGGGGTAGAACAGTGAGGGGCAGTCTGGCTTTGTGTTTCAGAGCACACATGGCCATGTTTTGGGTGTGCCTGTGACCTCGTTTTCATTGAGGTGATAAAATACCTTCTTGGCTAGACAACTTGAAACTACATGATTGAATGCCCCTCCAGACAAAATAAATAAGTAGATCCCTTCACATAAAAAACTAGATATCTGAGATAAGGGTTCTAGCCCACCTTTCACATTTGCCATGCTCATTTTCAATGTTGAGGGATTTTCTTTTTTCCTGTTTAGTTATTAACATGAACCCCCCATGCAATGAAAAAATGGTACAGCCCAGACTCAGCTTTGCCATCCTAGCAAGAACTAAGCTTGTGTCTCTGCCTATCATGGTACTATATACAGTGTATATCAAATGATTGGGTGTGTTTTTCCTGCTCAAGATAAGAAATGGCTCCTTGGCTTTTGCCTTTCAACTCTGGTGGAGAGAGAGAGAGAGAGAGAGTGAAGTCTAGTGAACCTCCTTGCTGTACATTTGTGAGCCAAAGAATAACTTAGACTTCAAGCATCCCAGTGTTGATCTTTTCATGTCTGATGGTTTGTTTTTGATTAACCACTTCATTCTAAACCCCTTGCTTTCTTGTTGTGGTTTGTCTCTCATCTTCACTGTCTCTAATCCGAAGTGGCTCAGTCTGTTGCAGACCAAAGATCAGGGGTTATACAAACATTTCCTTTGAGAAGACAAGAATGCGCAGTTCTAGTTCCATGACTAGTCCTTCTGCCTCGTGTAGGAGCTCTGATCTTCTTGTTTTGGTGTGTGTTAGCTGGCTAGCTTTCCTCTTGAGATTTCCATGAAAGAGTGACCCCCACCCTTACTTGGGTGTCTCAGCTGTCCAGCACATATCAAGAAAGAGTTTTTAAAACCTTTCCAGTTAGCTTGGAAATGCTACCTTGTGGGATGCTACCACTGCTGCCTTGTGATCTCCTCATTAACTTTAATGTCCTAGTTGTGGATTTCTACACAACTGAAAAAGGCTGCAGTTCTAATGCCACAAGAGCGGCTAGTTCTTTCGGGTGAATAATCAGAAAGTTTCACCTGTGTTGGTCCACAGGTATCATCAGCATAGAAAGTAAGCGTTTGTCACCCAGCACATTCCAGTTGCCACAACATCGTGTTTGGACAATGGATTAGCGCAATTTAGAGGCTTGACAAAAACATTACAGAATAATACTAGGAAAGCTTGTTTTTTATTGCTGCGGCAGTGTCATTTTCAGGCATTTCTGAATTGGTAGGGGTGGGGTGGAGTGGAATCACGAGTTTGTTTGGATGAAACCTTCCTGTGCCGAACAACATCTTAATTTATCTGCTGTGTTTTTCTTGGTGTTGTTGACTTTTTGTTGTTCTTTTTTTTTAATCCGTCTGGTCTTTTGCTGGATCTTCAATTCTCCGGTGTGTGCATTTCTTCTTTGCAACACTATCTCCTGCTTTTCACAGATAAACACCTCACACCCAGGAGACAGGCGCCTCTAATTAGTATTAAAACCTGAAGTTTCGCCATCCCGCTTTGAAGCTTTCCAGGGTGCCTTTTCGTGAATAATAATGCTCTCGATTCCACATACCATAGTACAACGGTCAATCAACTCATTCCTGCAAGGAAATTCATCACCCCTTTTCTCTATGATGGGTTTATGTGGGTGGAAACAAGAGGGAGAGAGGACATGATCCCCCAGAAATGAATCCTGTGCAGATGCACAAGAATCACAAATGCATAGACAAACAGAAGAATCACAAATGCATAGGCTTGTTGCTTGCTCAGGTTGGTCAGAGTTCCTCAGTCTACCAGTCATATATAATATTTTCCCCATTTGTGGTTATTCCTTCCTAAAATTGCTGCATCTCATGTCTAATACATGTGGGCACTTTTGATTTGTGGGTTCAGAACCCACAGATTTGACTCAATATGGGTTCCGAACCTGTGGTGGAGGGCTCCACCTAACCTTCCAGACATGACCTTCAAGACAGTAGTGCCTTCTGGTCACATCCAGGCTTTCTGAGGCCTGGGGATTTTGTGCAAGGGGGGGGGGGAAGTATCTATGTGTGTCTAAAAGTCAGTCTCTGTCTCAAGTTGTTTCTCTCTTGAAGTGCCCTAGTGCCTCTTTTGTTAAGCTCAAGAGCCACATGCAACTTATGTGTCAGTTTGGCTACCCCTCCTTTAGAGACAGAGATGAAAACCCATAATAAATTTTCAGTTCCCCCCCCCAAAAAAAACCCTTCTCCTTGAATCCATTTCCCCCAGCCCATTAGTCAGACTCCTTCTCCCTCTCACACACATGCACACTCACTCTCACACACACATTGCATATACTGTGTGAGGACCAGCAATATAACATGTGAACATACACATTTTGTGTAAGCCTACATAGTTTTATATATTGTAATTTGTAGAAATTATGATCTAAAGGAGAAGGAAAGAGGCCCCAAAGAAACATTGTACCCTCTCATAAAATTCCTCACAAAGCCCCTCCCCCTTCACACACATACCACACATGCATATTTTCCTCTCAGGGCACAATCCTAACCCCTTATGTCAGTGCTTTCCAGCACTGACATAAGAGCAATGCAGCTCTGAGGTAAGGGAACAAACATTCCCTTACTTTGAGGAGGCCTCCATGAGTGACACCCAACTGCAGGATGCAGCACATGTCCTGTTGGCACCGCTATGCCAGTGCTGGAAAGCACTGACGTAAGGGGTTAGGATTGTGCCCTCAGATATACTTCACTCAACTACACATACAACCACTGAGCCTCAGTTCATTAGGTAGTATTCCAATATGCTTGGTCAATGAGCACCATGTCCACATCCCTCTAACATGCAAAAAAGTGTTACATGTGAACTGGACACTTCATTGAAAGCCTCCTACTTACAATCACCTCGTTTGTTTCATCATTCCCTTCTAACATGCAGACTGGAACATTAGGTCAACAATTTTCTGCCCAACGTTGCATATACACAATAGGGATCAAATGTGTACACCTGTGGGCTGGGCAGAAATGGGTTAAAATGTTGTCCTGCCTCACACCACATTTCCTAAGTGGTTCCCAACCCCAAATATTAAAATACAGAAGTTTCACTCTCATATTTAGCAATGCCGGTATCAGATTGCTGGGGGTCCTTGGAACTGTCCACCCATGGTGGTGCTCTGTCTACCCAGTGAGGGCACATGGAGTGCTACCACTGCAACCAGTACTGAGGGTTCTGGAGTCGGCTCTATGACAATGCCCAAACTGGCAACCTCTGATGCTACTCCAGATGTTTAGGGTGGGCAGCATAATTCTGCATGATGGAGAGTGGAATGGAGTAAGTTAAGAAGTCCTTATGTAAATCCAGAGCAGTTTTATTTCAACAGTTTAGACTGGGTTCTGATAGACAAAGAATAATCTTTTATTCAGGCATGTTAAGTATTGCTCCTCCAGAGGCCTTTCATTCTTACAGCTGCAATATGTATCTGGGTGTACTGCCATGGTATACATATTGCTGTTGATTTTGTCATGGAAAATTAATAGCTGTATTTGCATTATACATTGTGTATTCTGCTCAAATGTTTAACTCCAGAGTAACAATTGTATTGCAATTAAGGATGATAAACATTTCCTTCTGCTCCACATAATCAATATTCATACAGTTGTTTAAATAGCCAGTCTCCAAATGGGACTGACCAGCAGATTCCTTTGGCAATTAAATGAACATTCATTTTATAGAATGTATATGCAGAAATGTTCTGAGGTCATAGGAATTTTAATTCAATTTTTTTCCCTGAAATATATCAACATCCTAGAGCTTTTTTTTTCTTTTCAAATCTGCCTTGGAACATATCAACTACTAATGAATTCAGAGTAATCAATAATATAGATTATCACATCCAGACTCCTTTTCTGAACAATAAAGAACAGCAAATCTCAAAGGGCTGCTTTATACATTATGGCCACTAAATGGGGGTCAGGCTAAATCACTCCAAGGCAGCTGTTGCCATGTGGTAAGCTGTTTGAGTGCAGCAGCTCACTAGGTGGATCAGAAGATGTTCGAATTAACACTGGAAATCTCTTTTGGGGGAAGATTCATGATGAAAAGCTCCCAGCCTTGCAAACAGCTGCACACATCGTGCAGGGAATTCAAGAAGAGCCCAATCCTAAGTGGCTGAAATGGCCGCCACTGCATCCTATGGGGCCAGGGCAGGCACCGGAGTCTCCTCAGGGTAAGGGAACGTTTGTTCCCTTGCCCTGGGTAAAGGTGCTGCAACCCAGTGGGTCTCCTTGGAGCTGCATCAGCTATTTTGCTGGTGCAGAATGGAGAACACCCATGTCAGGCTTTCCAATCTGGGAGGCCGCATATGATACGGCAGCAGTCTGCTGCCATCTCCCTCCTGGGGCCGATCCTCCTTCCGGCGCACCCTCCCCACACCCAGTTCTACCCCCACACGGACCTGCACCAGCTATTTAGCTAGTGCAGGTCCAAATACGCATCCCTCCACCACAGAGGCTTACCCCCTCAAAAGGGAACAATTGCTCTGTTACCCAGAGGAGACCTCTGCCACTGCCACAGGATGCAGCGGAGGCCATTTTGATGCTGCTGCATTGTGGAGGGGTGGGGTAGGAATAGGATCGGGGTCTAAATTTAGTGCAGTAAGTCTTCCAAGGACAATTGGATTTTCCATGTAATCATTTCATTGTGAGATGCAGCCTTTAATTATTACAAATGCTAAACAGCAATAAAAAACCAAAGCCAAACCCTGCTATACAATCTGCTTTGGGATACATACCTTTTTTACTGGACATTACATCAGGAGCATTGACTGTAGATACTCGCCTACAAGGTGAGAAATTTTTGTCAAGAAATCAAGTGTAAACCATTACCTTATCTGCAGGTCACTCAGGGGCTGCTCAGGCACATTGCAGCAGCCAGGAGAAGCCCAGAGGAGTGCAAGAGGACAATGCAGAGATAATTAAAAGGCAATTATTAGTCTCCAGGGATTCCCTTCTGAGTTTGCAGCCAAAGTCAACGTTTTCACTCCTCCTCAGAAAAATGTAGGCCAGGGCTCAACATGTCCATTTAAATCAATAATAATAATAATAATAATAATACAGGTATTTATATACCGCCGTTCTTGGTAGTCAGATTTCTCCTCAGACTTTATTCAAGGCAGTTTACAAAGGCAGGCTGTTCTAAACCCCCGTAGGGATTCTTACAATTGAAGAAAGTTTCTACCTTTCAAGAACCACAACATTTCAGATGGATCTTTCTGATGAGGTATCACATTCTGGCCTCCAGTTTTCCTCCCACAGAAGCTGACAAGCAGCTTCTTCATCTCTCACATGGAGGGCAGCCAAGATGCTTCTTCACTCACACCAAACAGCAGGTGGAATAACTCAGCTCGGCTTGTCAGCTGCTTCAAGGTCTCACCATTCAAGATGCCGGTGGCCTCAAACTGGCGACCTGCGGATGTTATCTTCAGGCAAATGGAGGCTCTACCCTCTAGACCAGACCTCCTGCCCTTAAATCAAGCAAGCCTCCTTCTCTTTGGCAGGATCTCACCTGACCCTTCAGCATGCTCATTCCATTTTGCACATGTTTGGCAGAGGTCTTGATTTTTAAACATCAGGATGTAATCCTCATTTCAATCTGAAACAAAGTCTGAGGCTACAATTCAGTTCACCATTACTTAAGAATAACACCCATGGAAAGCAATGGGGTCTGCTTCTGAGTAAATCAGGTAGCAACTATGTGTCGCTGCACTTGCTCACACTCATTCCTTGTTGCTTGTCTCTCCACTGTGAATTGAATTGCACACTCCCAGTTATGTGTTATAAGTTGTATGTTTTATGTTGAGCCTCTGGTTTAACATACCTTAAAGTAGGATTTAATACTACCGGCTTGTTGTTTACAGTGCACTTACTCTGATAGTGTTTGTGAAGACCAGAATTTAAAAAGTTAAATGAATATAAATGTATCTTATGATCTTTTACTATATTTTTTAAATAAAATAGAGAATATATAGTTCTTAGGTAGCAATAACTGGTAGGTTATTTTTCAGGATCTGACCTCAGGTAAAATTAGACAAAATTATAGCCAGATACCCTGTCTTAAGTTTAACCCCTGACTTATCTGAGGGTCATAGAAAATTCCATGATTTTTGGCTCAAAACCTGCCCTTGACGTATCTGTGAGATTGACTTATGCTCGAGTGTCTACGGTAAGTTTAGGTGTCTGGGTCATCAAAGTAAACTTCTAAAGTCACCTTGTGTTGTTTGTGTTTAGGACAGGACTTGGGACTGAAAGTTCCCAGAGCAAAGCCTATAGAAGCATTTGAAGTTTGAAGCGTTGAGGATCAAAGAACACATAAAAATTCCAGGTCAGCACAGGATCTGTTAGTATGCAGAATACAAGGTATGTCGTGTGGGATCTGGACAAGCAAGCCAAGGCTCGGGGGAATTCAAGAAGAGACTAGAGCCATTTTCTGTGACCAGAATTCTGAAAATATTAGATGTCATCCACAGTGACTGTCTTTCATGGGATGATCCTTGTAACAGCTGGTGCTGTCTGTACCACATCTCACTGGAACCATCTTTCAAGTACTTTATGTTCCTCCTCCTCTGTCTTTGCCTCCTCTGTCATGCCTGAGAGGAAAGTGAAAATGTGTACTTTCAGTACTTCTAGTGTACTAACCATTCCATGTCATCTACAAAGTTAGAGGATGATGATTTATTCAATTACCATAAAGGACAAGCTAGATATGCATGCAAACGCATACTTTGAACCACTGATAAGAAAGAAAGAAAGAAAAAGATTCTGACAATGCCTAATCCTTATGGGATCCAGGGTTACTAACACATTACAATGTATGCATACAGGTTTCTGTACACTTATATATAGGTGGGGCCTCTTCATCTGCAGATTTGTTAACTGTGGATTGCCTCACTGTGGATGCCAACCATGTCCCCCGGTTAGACCCACTGAAGACCTCCCAGATGCAACCAGAACCTTGTTCCAGTTGCATCTGGGAAGCTTTCTGAGCTTTAGAGGGGCTGCATGCCACTGCTCATGACCTCTCCAAGGCTCGGAAAGTTGCCCGGAGCCTTTTTCTGGCAACTTCCAATTTTCTGACAACGGAGCAAGGCTACAGTCACATTGAGAGCTCAGGTGGGCTCTGAAAACTGCAGATTTCATTATCTGTGGTTTTTGGTGTCCGCTGGGAGTCCAAGAACCAAACCCCTATGGGTAAAAAGGCTCTAGCTGTAAGTTTTGTTGTGTTTCACTATACGTGTGTTCATTTTAAGAGTGAACCTAGCAACTGAACTCTTGATTACTCATGCATTGAACAGCTGTGCTTGTGTACAGAACAACAGGGCACACAGATTGTGTATGTAATACATGTATGGATCAGAATACAAACCTCTGAGTGCATTCGGTGAGAGCTGAGGAACCATGAGGATGGGGAATAGCTAAACTGAAGAGTACAAAATCTAAGAGGTTGGGGTGTTGTTTTTTTGACAAAGAACAGAAATAACAAAAACCGACACCTGAGAAAACATTTGTTGAAGTGTACCTGTCAGGTAATAACAGAATGAGCAAAACTTCAATCCAGAGGAGCATTCAGGAAAGTAAAAATGATGATCAGGGCATGTTCCTTGGGACTGTAGTTCAACAGCTTAAGCATGTAGCACTAAAGCTGAAATAGTAATAATTAATAACAAGGAAATGATTTTTACCCCGTGCTGGTCACCTTATTAAAAGAAGGATATTGGGGAAATGGAAAAATCACAGCTGGACTGTACCTGGAATGATAGATGGATGGGATACAATTAAAAAGAGCTCACTGCATTTTAGAAGACAGATTTTGGAAAGGAGGAAGTGTCAAAATACCTAAGATCCATGAGGCCCATATGACATCTGTATGCTTTTTCTCCAATGTTTCTCTTTCTCTCTCTTGCTCTCCCCCCCCCCCAATTTTTGGTGGTTTACTTGTTTGTTTTTGCCTAAAGCAGCTGCAGAGACTACAGTCTGGATGGTCTACTCCTTGAATAAAGGAGTACAGAGTTAACCCTTTCATCTCAGGTATGTTTTCCTCTAATGAAGTGCTCTTTCCACTGCTCCTCATCCTTTTCCCCACATTTCCCTCCGATGTCTTCTTCTCCAGATGATCTCTGCACTGCTTTTGTTTTATAAAAGGGAAATATTGTCCAAAAAATGCACTTGACCGAGGTCCCAATCTTATCCAACTTGCCAAATTTCCTTACCTCAAGGTGCCCTCCATGACTGCTCCCCCCCTCACGGCAGGATGCAACGCATGCCCTGTTGGCACAGTTGCAGTGGTGCTCAAATGTTGGATAGGATTGGGTCCTGAGTGTCATGTTTAGTTTGGACCTCAGCCAGCACCAATTATTTATGTTCCTGGACATTTTAGATTATGTCTTCTGTGTCTTCAATACTGTGTGCTGTCTGATGTCTTTGCTGCCCAAAGAAAGACTGGTAAATATAATAAAAATCCTGGCTCAATTTGAAGTTCCAGATCAGATGTCTGCTACGAAGCAGGGGAGACGTGCATTACTTTTGAACTGAACTTAATGGGGCACATCATTTCAAAATGACCATGCTGGGGGCTGAATGGAACAAATATGAACAAATGGAGTTTATGTGTCCTACAGCCCAATCCTACAGGCATTTGATGACAGTGGAATGAGTGTCCCACTGCCTTAAAAGGCCCAGCACCAGCAAAAACATCACCATGTAGGAGCTTCTAATCAAGCAAGTTTGTTTTTTGAAACAGTGCAAACTGTTTTTTGAAACAGTGCAAACATTTGAACTGGCAAGTAAAACCTGCATCTTTATTGGTGCAACTTGATATGATGATCATAAGATCTATGGCAGTAGCTGCAGAGTCCCTCCCCATTTGATTGGGACTGTGGCCCTTGGGGAGGGGATTCCCAATGAAAGTCCCGCACCTGAAGTGGTAATTCTCACATCTAATTCCATGCTCTGTACCGTTGTTTGAAAGAATGCATTTGTTGTGCCCTTGCAACAACAAAGATAGACTGGTGTCACTCAGGCTTTCATGAATGCAGAGAAGAGCTGATAAAAGAGGCTCAGAGTTGAGAACGGCTCCTGACTCAGCACCGGTTAGTGCTCAGCACAGGCACAGAAACCCATCGCTGCCACCAGACCGTCTACTACGTACTAATAAGCTGTGGCAGTGAAGAGGCATTGGCAGTGCAGGATAGTGGGAGGCTGATCAGCTCCAGCAGAAGGATGAGGTCAGTAGTAATGAGCCACTGGGAAGAAGAATGCAAATTGCAGGAGGATTTATGGAGCTGTTTCTGCTCAGTGAGCAGATTCCAGATAAGTCCAGTGTTAATAAACCGGGCAAGTTTTTCAGCTGTGCCAGCCGTTATGAAGATCCTGGCACACTTTCTGAGCAGTACTTATCGAAGGTGAGGCTCGCCATGCTAAGGCCTGTTAAGACTGAACATACATGCCCTTGTTTAACATGCATGCATGTGCCTGTCACGTAATGTATACACAAGTCACTGCATACCAGTGACTATGGCATACTTAGACTATGGGCACAATCCTAATCAGGTCTACTCAGGTCTACAATCCTAATCAGGTCTACTCTGAGATCTACTCAGAAGTAAGTCCTATTTTGTTCAATGGGGCTTACTCTCAGGAAAGTATGGTTAGGATTGCAGCCTAAAAGTGACAAGGTATAAAATTTGAGGGGTGGGGGAGCTGTAGGATGCTATAGGGTTGTGTTGGACAAGGATCTGAGAGTGGTGGGAAAGTAGCAGGGAGATAAACTAAAGGCCCAATCCTATCCAGCTTTCCAGCCCCAGTGCAATGCAGTCCCTAGGCAAGGGAACAAATGTTCCCTTACCTTGTGGAGGCCTCCATAATTACCTTCCCTCCACAGGATGCAGCACAAACCCTATTGGCACAGCTACACCAAGGCTGGAAAGTTGGATAGGAATTGGCCCTAACTCTACAGTACTATTCTTATTGCTTCACATGCAATTAGTCCTTCCTTATTCAGTTTAGAAGTGCAGATGAAATGTGTTAAGAATTTAAAACACTGCACCATTCAGAAATAAGCTTTGGGTCACCCCAATTCCCATGTCCATATCACCAGAACTGTCCACTATAAAATTCCCTGAATGGCCTATTAAAAAACTTTGGTTTGGGGTAAACCACTCAGGAGGAGTACTTACAAGAAACTGATTCTTTCCTTTTGAGTTTGAGAGAAGATCTACTCATGGAAGTCACCTCAACTGTGATTTGGGGCAATCTCCCTTTCCCTGCACTACTCTTCAACCCATCCTACCCTATTCCAGAAGGTCCCCCAATCTCCAGGAGCTGCTTTTTTTTTCTGTGGCACAGAGGATCTGAGTTGCTGTGGAGACGTTCCTTTGTGCAAGCTTTGTTTTGTTTGCACAAGTGCTGGATTGCTCCCACTGAGATTTGGATGATTGTGGCCTTCGCTCTCCCCTCCAGACATTCCCATTGGGGGGGGGGGGAGCACACATCATAATTGGCTGCTCTGAGTTTTTGTTACTGCAAATATAGTCAGCTGTAGATGGGTTAATACAAGTTGACTCACTCACAGTTCCCATTCTAATAATTTCAACTGCATATTATAAAATTACTGTTCCAGACCATTTCATTTAAATTTTTCACCAATTCAATTTGGTTTTAAGTACTTACAATTTGCTTGTTTGTTTAAAGGATTTCTATGCCACTTTTTTAAAAACCCAAGGCAACAAGACATAAACACAACACATGTACCGTAAGACATCAACACATAGAGATAAAAACACCAGGATAAAATATTAAAATAAGGGCGCAATCCTGTCCTGCGCTGGAACAGGCAAGCCAGGAGGCTTGTGCTATATCCAGCGCAGGATAGTGGCCATAAGCAGCTCAGCCAGATGTAAAGGGAAACATTTCCCCTTACCTCTGAAAAGGGCTGCTGGCGTGTATGGGTCTCCTTGGACTTGCACCACCTCTTGAGGTGGCACAAGTCTAAGAAGAGCGGAGCGGTTTGAAGTCGTTCCGTTCTCCCTGGGAACAGGGGTTGGGATCTGGCATAACTGGATCCCAATAACTGCCGGATCCCAGCCCCACCTCCCACTCCCCGCCCATCCACCCTCGGGGTCGCCCCAACCCTCCCCCCGCCCAGGAATGCCGCCCTCCTGCCTTCACTTATGTCAGCCTCCGCAGGCCAGCACTTCTCAATTGTGGGTCCAGGAGGGCACCGAGGCTAGGAACTTGCTCTTTTAGAGGGAGTGCTACCCCAACAAGAGCAAGTTGTGGGTCTAATACCTGTATAGCCACTTTCTGGATCAGGAAGTCCTCTGAATTGTCTGGATTTAATTTCAATTTATTACCCCCTCATCCAGGCCCCGACTGCTTCCAGACAGTGCCTCAGAACTTCAACAGCCCCCTTGGTAGAAGAGAGAGATAAAGCTGGGTTTCATCCACATATTGGTGACGCCCAACTCCATATCCTCAAATGACTTCCCCCAGCTGCTTCATGTAGATGGTTAAACAACATGGGGGACAAGGAAGATCCCTGAGGCACCTCACACGTCAATGGCCAGGGAGCCAAAGAGGTGTCCTCCAGTCTCTCCATCTGGGCCAAATCTGTCAGGAAGGAGTGGAACCTCTGCAAAAAAATGCCTGCAAGCCCCAGCCCAGTCAGCTGGTCAGAAGGACACCATGGTCGATTGTGTCAAAGGTTGTTGAAGTTTGTTGAACAGCAGGACCAAAAGGGATGCATTCCCGCTGTCTAGTCCCCAGTGCAGGCCATAAACTAAGGTGACCAAGGCCATCTCCATCCTGTAGCCTTTCCTGAAACCAGACTGAAAGGGGTCCAAATAATCTTTGCTTTGTGTACTCTACAGGAGACTTCCTCTGCTTACAGAAAACAGGAACTTACTTCTCTTTCTCATAGGAATACATTCACCAGTTGCAGAATGGGGTTGTAGGTGCAAATCATGAATTATCTAAGGATCATGTGTCAACAGTTGTTAAATGGGTAGCCAGCATGAGCACCAAGGGAAATCGCCTCATCACACTACCAGCTTCACTGGAGTCTTGACACTAATCAGTAGCCAATGCAGATGACACAAAATTGGTTGGATGAGTTCCCAACCCCTCTCACCCCACTAAAGGTTGGGCTGCAGTAATGGCAATAAATTAGAAGAAGGGGACATAAAGAGCTAGATCTAGCTGAGAGAAATACATTTTAATTCTTAGATGTTTTGCAGGTTTCACATGCAAGAGAAAAAGAGATTATGAGCACTATCTCTATCTGTTTAGTAGCAAAGTCCGTAGCATGGTCTTCTGGCATGCTATGGAATGACTTCCAGGCAGGAGGTCCCTGGATATTTACTTATACTATGTCTGTGTTGTTTTTTGATGGACACAGCAGTAATGCACTAAACTTGTCAGGAGTATTTACAAGGGTTTTTTTCTGTTTTTTTTTTTTTTTTTTAAGGAAAAAAAGCCAGATAAATATATTAGCTAGAGTTTCTGTGCAGAGTCGATTGTGGGTTTATACACAATCCATGGCAATGAGAGAATGGAGGCTGGGTGAGTGTTCAAAAATGGGGAAATCCAGCTGTGCATTGGGAGAAGATCATTTATTATTATTATTATTATTATTATTATTATTATTATTATTATTATTATTATTATTATTATTATTATTATTATCAACAACAACAACAACAACAACAACAACAACAACAACAACAGTATTTATATACCGCTTTTCCACAAAAGTTCACAAAGTAGTTTACAGAGAAAAATCAAACTAATGGCTCCCTGTCCCAAAAGGGCTCACAATCTATAAAGAAGCAAAACACCAGCAGACAGCCACTAGAAAAGACACTGCTGGGGTGAGGAGGGCCAGTTACTCTCCCCCTACTAAATAAAAGAGGAGCGCCCACTTGAAAAAGTGCCTCTTACCCAATTAGCAAAGGTTATAATTCCCATTAACACACACAGGACTACAGGTGAGCATCACTTAGCAATGTTCCGACCAGCAACAGCCCACATATGCGATCCGCTGGTCCCTGTTTATCCCTCCAACCTCCAAGGCTGAGGAGAGCCAAGCTCTCCTTGCCTCTGGAGGCTTTTCTGAGCCTCGCAGAGGCAGTGCACCCCCAGACCTGCATTGAGCCAGGCTTGGCTCAACCAGAACCCTTTGAAGGTGAACTGAGCTGTGCTCTGGTTGCCTCTGGAGGGTTTTCTGAAGCCCACAGAGGTCCTGCATGTCTGCCCACAGCATCTGCAAGTTCCTGAATGACACTTACGGGTCAAAATCCACTACTTCTGATTTCCCTTTGGAAATTGGAAGTGATATTTTAATACCTTTTAAGGTGTTCCAAGGCCTGGCAAAGTCCACGGAGGGTTTAAGGAGTCGAAACTGTGGATTTGATTATCTACGGTTTTTTGTATCCATGGGGAGGGGGGTCCAAAAATGGATCCCTCGTGGATACCAAGGCCCCACCTGTACTAGGGTGGTTTGTTTTTGAATTATTGGGCAGTCTGCTGACAAGAGTGCACCTGAACATTAGTTTCTCTTTCCCTTTCTGCTGTTTCCCCTGGGACTGACCAAAAATTACTGCCACTGCCATTTTTGAGTCACCATCTCTGTAATATAAGAATGGTTCTAAACCAGAAAACCAGTTTCCTGCTACTGAGGTTTGCACTATTATCCATTCAGATTGTGGACATCTCAACACACATACTACCTCAATTAATTTACCAAGTATGCATGAGTGGATCAGAGCTAGAGAACACTGAGCAATGACCTCAGCAATGTGCAAAATTCCCTGACTCTTATTTATCCCCGTGCAAATGGTTTTGTGCCATTTTGCAAAGAGGTGTGAACTATCACCGAAAAGGAGGATTCATTCTGTGGGATCTGATAATGTTTAATAATACACGCCCCACTGCTTTGATTCAGCACAAATAAAGTGTCGATGGTTTGTGCTTAGCATATCTAATCATCATCTGTGAATACCTTCATCATTTCACAGGCACAAAGAAGCACCAGAACGTATAGATTCAAAGTTAGGCCTTTTTCTGTACTTTTCTTTCTGCTGCCAAATAGCCTGATTTTCTTCCTTTCAGCAGATGAGCTCTCAGCATGTGCCAGTCTGATGGTCCCTTCTTAATTTTGCTTCTCCATTTGGACAAATGCATAACTACCACTTGGCGCAAACACCGTTGGAATATTACAATAAAATTGCTGGGGAAAATAGCCCTCCAATTTCAATTCCTCCCTGGGAGTAACTCGACAAATGCCCATGGAAGTAATAACAGGTGCTGGAATTTGCCCAATAAATTGTCCTGACAAAACTAAACAATTAATTAGCAACTATCTTTCCAGGAGATCTCTCTTGGCAGCCAAGTGTGTGAGAAACATGCAGATCCAATGTAAGGGTTCTGTGACTGTGGCTGTCATTCTGTGCTGAAGGATAGCATCTAATTATAATGATGGCAAACATTAGACCCAAATTCCACTGCACACTGTGTACATAGCCCGAAACTAACAAAATAAATCAGAGAGTTGTATCTGCTTAATCCAGGAACTTCAGAGAGTTAAAGAGGTGCATTCTAATTAGGGGCTCAGCACCCTCACATTTAGAATGCAAAGGAGGTTCTGCTGGGTTTAGGCATGCATGAGGTGGTAGAATCCTGAACCGTCGAAAGGATTCTATCCATTCAGATTACAGGTGGTGGGTCCTTTTTTTGGATATCTGCTATCGAAAAATCTTTCCACAAGTAAAAAGCTAGCACAGCAAGTGTCCACTGGGCTAACCTCTCTCATTGATCAGCTCGATGATGTATTTGCAGTTTGGGTCTTTGTGTATGTGGATCTTTCTATCAATTCTCCCCTGGGGGCTGGGGATAAGAATAGGCCCTCAGTTTGGCTGTACTTGTCATAAGTGGTGACTAAACAGCCACCAGGTAGATGGGACTCGTTAGCCTGGGAAGGCAGCTCATCTGAGAGAAGGAAAACTCTGATCCCAAACCTCCACTGCCTTGTGGCTACATCCAGTTATGGAAAAGGCTTCAGGAGTCAACCTCGAGGCAAAATCCAGAGCCGGAGTCCCTGAGGCAGTTCATGGCTGAACACAGTCACATTCTGGCAACTCCTGTGATGCCGCTGGAACCAACCATATTGGCTTCTGCCTTTCCATTGGACCATTTCAGCGACGTGGAGAGGGGGGATTTGCTGCATGGGTAACAGCCTATCCTCCATACCTACTTTACCCAGGCTTCACGCACTGGAGAGGACACTCTGTTCCAGAACCACTATTCAGAGCACGATACCATAGTCTTCCGAGATTGAAGGATGCCAACAGTGTGTGGATCTCATGAATGGTGTACCCTGTCTGAAAAAATGCAGACTACTTTGCCTCTGGAATCTACCACCTCATTCTGCTGCATGTACTCTGTAGACCAGATGGACATTAATGAGTAGCTTCGATCTCCTCTCTCTTTGGAAATTGGATGCACAATTGAACAGCCGATTCTGTCCCGAACCACATTTCACAAAACAGACCTTGTGAAATATGGTGTGCTGCCAGAGAAGGGCATCCAGTTTTTGCGAAAGATGAAATCGAAGCTCCTTACAAGTATTTGCAGGGGTTCGTTCAGGCAGAATTTATTTTGTTTTATTTCTTTGAAAAGTGGAACTGCTGCCCTTTAGTAATAATATTTCCAGTGTGGCTTACAATTACAGTGACAGGACAAATGTATCCTGGACAACTGTGTCTCAACCAAACACCTCCCTGGACATTTGCACCCATTCCTTTTGCGTCCTGGACATTTGTGTCCCATATATATATATATATATATATATATATATATATATATATATATATATATATATATTTTTAAATTACAAGTACTTTTTTATTTTATTTAAAAGCAAATGTAGGATCAGGGAAAAGAGGCTTAGGTTATAAAACATGGGGTTTGTTGCCCAGTTGTAGTTTGTTTGTTGCCCAGTTATAGTGGAACACAATTTTTTTGTGATTTATTTATTTTATTTAATTAATTTATTAATTTAATTTATTTAACTAGGATGCCAAAAAAATCAGACGTGAATGTCCAGGGAGGCCAATAACCAGGATGCATTTGACTGGGACACAATTGTCCATGATGCTAATATCCTAGTACCAATTTAAGGCAGTGCTCCCCAAACGTACCCAGCTGGTAAAGCCCTTCCCCAGTGCTGGAACCCAGAAACAAACTGTGATGAGGTGAAACGCATCATGTGATGACATCACCAGCCCTTTACTTCTTGGTTGTGAGACTGAACAAAGTCTAAAAATAGAAGTAAGGTGCACAGAGCAGGCAGGAGGTCTATTTCCAAAAGTGCGGTTTTCTCCTGCAGCAGCTCTAGCCATCACGCCGAGCCTCCACCTGCTGTCTTTAGGCACATGCTGCAGTCTTACTGCCAGGTGGGAAGCCTCCTGCGACACCCCCAGGCGACACCCTGGGGCATTGCAGCAAACAGATTGGGAACCCTGATATAAGGGAAGTGGAAGCAAAGCTATCTAGGAGACTCAATAGCCACCAACCATGGCTTCAACAAAAATCTCTCTCCCACTCGCTGAAGAGTGAGAGTGTTTGGCCATCTCTCTGATAGTTTCTTCACTTTTTGGCAATCATGGTTGATGACTGAGAACCCTCAAAGGGATGTTAATCAAAAACATCTAAAAGAATAGTTCAGGGACTTCTGACACTGATCAAGCTCACCAGATGGAGCAAGCAAAAAGGAGGTTGGGAAAGCCTGGCTTCAGTCCTACACAAATAATAGATAGGTAGAAAAACAAACACTCCTACTTGGGGGAGCAAGAGAAGTGTTCAAAGTGGGAAGAGGGAACAGATGTATAAATCATACCTAAAAGGAAGGGAAATAGTAGCAAGAACATCTTTCTTAGCGCTGGCTGAGACATGCAGTCACTGAAGAGGCTGCTGGGTGGAGATGCATTAAGGCTACGGAGTGAGATTCTTATCAACACCAGAGCTCAGAGTGAAGCAAAACTGGGGTCTCCAAATCACATCAACTGTAGCATTTTTGCACATGGATTGCTGAATGATTTGGAGGTCACACATTCCTCCAAAGTTTCCAGGAATCTTCCCATATTCCAAATTCCTAATCAGTTGACCAACCTGTTGACTGGCATCTGGGGCAGAGGGGCAATGAGATTGAGATAGTGGAAATGGGGATATCTGAAACCTGATGGGAGGGAGCTAAGAATCCAATCCTGGGCTTGATGTGCCGGCTTACCACCAGCGCGCACATTTGCGAGGCTTAACACTGGGTGAGCACCCGTGCTGGCGAGCCATGGAGAGGAAAGTGGAGGCAGGGGGGAGGCAGGAAGAAGGCATTCTGGGAAGGGGGGAGGCAGATGGAAGGCAGGAAGAAGGCGGGGAGGAGACGTGACGGGGAGGAGGGAGGCAGGGAGAGGGCGGGTGGGAGGAGTGCCAGGGGAAGGGAGTGGGGAGGGAGAGAGTCGGGACTTGTTTGTGTGGGGCTCGGCACCTGACACAAATGCTCTTCCATCAAGGGCTACTTCCCTTACCCGGATGAAGGGGACAAAAGTCCCCTTTTCCCACGGTGCCACCCGCAGCTGCCGTTGGCATGCAGGATACAGCAGTAGCCATTTTTGGTGTCGCTGCAGTTGCGTGCCACAGGAGCTCAGGATTGGGCGGTAAATGCTGCATTACTGAAGCCCAAACAATCCTCATTTTGGCAAGGTCACCCTGGGGTTAGGATTCTTTTGTTCTTTTCTTCATCTAAACATACTTATTTTGCCTTTGAAGGTAGGACAATGTTTTATGCCTTATCCTTTAAGATCCAGATAGCATACAGGTGGGACTTGGTATCCATTGATTTGGCATTTGACTCAACACTAAACTGCGGTCCACCTTTAAATGCCTTGTCACAAAGGAAAAAAGCACCAAAATCCCATTTCCTACCTATTGAATTCCATTAGATTCCATTATCTAGTGGCTGAATATGATATAGCATATATACTGATGCATTCTGGGGTAATGATGGCAGAGCAAGAAACCTGGAAGCAGGTCTTTAAAGCTATTTTCCCACTGATTTGGTATCCACTGACATTTTTCTCCACTTTGGGTTCCTGAACAGAACACCAATGGATAACGAGAACTAACCTTTACTAGCATAAGCTGCAGTTGCTTTTTCGAACATTCCTTCTTCCATGTGGCTTTTCATGGGGGAGGGGGACAGGTACTCAGAAAAAGAGAAATGTTTACCCATACCAGGCTTTTATGTTCTCCTGGCATGAACCTGGGTCAATAGACACATACCTAGTGCCACATATGAGAATCTTCTATAATATTCAGCTCAATTAGGGCCAATCCTAAGCTTCCCCAGTATCCAAAGGAGCAGCAGCTCCTAAATGGCCACTACTGTATCCTGGGAAGCCAGGAAAGCTGCCTGAGGTCTCCTCAGGGTAAGAGAACCTTGGTTCCCTTTCCCCATATTGAGCCCAGGTGGCCCTGATGGGTCTACTCAGATCTGCACCTGCAATTGAGCAGATGAAGAATTGAGGAGACCCATGTTGGTCTCCATGGCTTGGGAGGGTGTTTAGGCTTTGGCAGAAGCCTCTGCCACTATTTCTGCCCCTCTCCAGGGCCTGATCCTCCCTCTGGCCCTCCCTCCTTCTGCCCAGTAACTCTCTCCCCCTGCCTTCCCCCTCCCTGAAAAGCCTCACCACCAACTGGCGCTGATACTCACCACCCAGAGCTTCCCCAATGTATCTTCTTGGCACGGAGGCCCATCACCAACCTGGCGATGGCCTCAGTGCAGGTGCTGCAGCCTCACAGCACCTGAGTAAGAGTGCCTTATGGCACTTTTCGCGAGTGCCATAGGCGGTAAACAGCAAAAGCATGGGGGGGGGGTAAACCCGATAGGATTGGGCTGCCTGGCTGCAATCTTAAACATTCTTCCCTGAGAGAAAGTCCCATTGAACATAGTGAAGCTTCCTTCTGAGTAAGCATATATAGGATTGCACTGTTAATCAATTACAAAAATGAAATAAACTTTTATATTTGCATAGTTAGTTGTTTAGGGCTGCAATCTGATGCACACTTTCCTGAAAGTAAGCATTAGTAGCACGAAACATAGTGAGACTTACTTCCAAGTAAGCATGCATCGGATTGTGTTGCAAACAACTGGAATGCTCATGGGAGGTTCCACAAATCAGCCCTTTCCCTTAAGGGACCCATAAAGCCCCTGTTTGTGGCCCATAAGGTACAAGGCTGCTCCCTAGAGTAGAATTGTCTCTTAACCAAACATATTACAGTCTGCCTGAAGAATCAGCCATCTCTCTTTTTTTCTGGGTTCATCTGGTACACTCCAAATGTGTTGGAATGGCCAGCCAAGTGTGGGAATCAGGTCACCAGCCTTGATGGGTTTGATGGACTTGATTTCATCTGATTCTGTAGGGGTTTTCTTATGTCCATCTGTATTTTCTACTTTTTATCTTGATATTTATCTTACTGAATGTATTTTGAGGGTTAAGTATTGAGGTCACTATTTACCTGGCAAATTTGTTTTGCTCGGGCATGGAGATGATAGCTATCTTGGCAAGACAGCAAAGCCAGCTGAGTGACGATTCAATTTAGGATTTTATTTTTGCTATATTGCCTTCAGCTTAGAAACTGCAGTTTTAACCTACAATATACTGTTTTGACTGAACTAGCCACGTGGGCAGGGATGTTGAGTGTGTGCAGAGAACATTGATGGTCACCCTTTCAGGGTCAGAGTATTGCTAAAGTTAGTTCTCTTATAATAATCATTAAGGTTAGGCACTGCTAACTGGCTATGAGTTACCTTTAAGTAGTGGTGCTCTTACCTTTAGCAGAGGGAGAGCCACTGTCCCAATTAATGGCAGCATAGGCTGTTTTTCCAGTGGCTTGCTATTGCCTCTTTTGCATCTTTGTAGATTGCAAAGTTCTCTGGGGCAGGGAACCATCATTTATTTATATTCGTACCACTCTGTGCAATTTTTTTGTTTGAAAAAGCAGTGTATAGATTAATTTAAAAAAAATAATAAAATCATTACTCAAATAGGTCACAATGTTGGCAACCTTCAGTCTCGGAAGACTATGGTATCGCGCTCTGGATGGTGGTTCTGGCACAGCGTCTAGTGTAGCTGAAAAGGCCGATTCGGGAGTGACAATCCCTTCCACACTGGGAGCAAGTGTAGTGTGTCCCTGGTCTGTCTCCCTGGCTATGGGCCTTCCTTCTTTGCCTCTTTGCCTCAGAATGTTGGCCAAGTGTCTCTTCAAACTGGGAAAGGCTATGCTGCACAGCCTGCCTCCAAGTGGGCCACTCAGAGCCTAGGGTTTCCCACCTGTTGAGGTCCACCCCTAAGGCCTTCAGATCCCTCTTGCAGATGTCCTTGTATCGCAGCTGTGGTCTACCTGTAGGGCGCTTTCCTTGCACGAGACAAAGTTCCAAACAACACAGTCCTGGAACGAGTTGGAATCCCTAGCATGTATGCACTGCTGAAACAGAGACGCCTGCATTGGCTTGGTCATGTCGTGAGAATGAATGATGGCCGAATCCCAAAGGATCTCCTCTATGGAGAACTCGTGCAAGGAAAGCACCCTACAGGTAGACCACAGCTGCGATACAAGGTCACAATGACAGTGTGGATAAACAGGCAGAATAGAAAGCAAGAAGCATTAGTGAGCACACATGAGAAGGTGGGGAGCAAACAGGCCTTCTCTCGACCCATCTCTCAAGGTTATGGAGCTCAAGGGGCACAGGGATCTGAAAATCCTTGGGGTTTGTTGCTTCAACTACTGAGAACTAATCAGCACCAAGGCAGGCATTTGCCCAAGCCTTCCTTGGCATGTCTTTTGATGAATGTACTGTGGGCAGTTATAGAAATTGCTCCAGGGATCTGATGGAAAGAGATCAAAGAGACATGGAAATGAGACAAATGGAGACATGTCTTCACCATCTTGTCCCAGGCAAGTAACCACACTGCATAGAGGAGGAGTTAAGGAAGGGAATGGATCCAGTTCTCAACTCATTGCAGATCTTTTAAATGGTTAATAAAGTTGAGGCCCTGATATAATTTGAAAGCCATGGTGTCTCATCTCTTGATTCCAGATTCCATGTGCAAAGAATAATGTAACCATGTGCAACAGCAGTTACCAACTTGCACAAGATGATCATGATCTTTAGTTTCAGGTAACTAGAATTATGAGAGGAGAATGTTCTTCGATTGCTCCCGTTGTATAAGCAGCGACCAAGAAATAATTGTGACAGCTCTTCTAATCTACTACTGCTTTACCATCTATAGTGCATTTATCCACTTTTGAAAACATGTCTGTTTTAGGCCTCTTTTTGTCTGCTCCTATTTATTCAACAATGACAGATGTGCCTCACTGCTTCTTCACATTTTCCAGGAAATGGAGAGCAGGTTCAAGGATATCACCATGAATTTACACGTGAGTGGACAATGCCCTCATTAGGAAGTCCACATGATAGCACTTCCAAACTGAATCAATATCTCAACCAGTACCACAAGCATGATGCATGCAGCATGGCGGAGGAGGAGAACCATCTAGAATCTTACTTTTCTTTAAAAAAAAAAAACTGTCCTTTTTATTACAGAAGAACAACATGCCTGCTATGTATTTAAAAACAAACAGCAAATAAAATAGATTTTTAATTCTTTGAGATTCCCCATAAAACAGGAGGGGAGCGTTTAAAAAAACAATATGTGGAGCAGGTGGAACTGCAAGTGTTTATAGTCAAATTTAGGGGAAATGAACGTCATTTTGCATAGGCGTTTGCTGGAAGAAAGGAGGCAATGGTGTTCATCCATATTGCTAGTAGTTCCCTGAATTCAGCCTTCAGCCCTAAATGGAACTCTGTCGCTTGCAGTCACAGTGCCTGCTAGACAACAAATAGCATTTAGAAAGTAGGGAGATGGAAGAGACTATGGGTTGCATGTCCAGTTTAACCCTCAGGCTCAACCCTGTGAAAAAACGGAGGGATAAGAATGGAGAGAATAATTGCAGGTGAATACCTATTGAGGTATAAGTGACCTGCAGCCAAGAAGAATACACAGTTCACGTCTAATATTGGTAATCTCACGATCAGAGTTAAGAGATGCTGAAGGCTCCATATAATTCAGGCTGTGGGATAAGTCAGTAAACGCAAGGAAACACCCCTATAGCCCATTTCATGCTATGAGAGGGTAAGATTGCTTTGGCACCATGGAAGACTAGAAAAGTCATTTTCCTCAAGTGGCAATTAGACTGATAAGAGGTATATTTGTCCTAGTCATTGATATATATATTTGGTCACATGCCTCAACTGCCCCCAGGGATCAATCCAAATGTATTGCGTCTGCTCACAGAGGTTGATGCGACTGAAGAATGAGGTTGATGCTGCCAAACCTGCAGGGAGCTGAGGATTAGATTACTGGCGTTGCTGAGAAAGTACTACAAGAACCACTGAACTGCAGTTTCCAAACGCATGTAATCATGGCAAAATAGACACCTAATTTTCACTTGGCAGTGCACATGGGTATTGTTTCTTTTGTAACTATGCAGAAGTTATAGATCTACAAGCTCTCACAGTGTGCATTTGCACCCCAATCCCTTTTCTCTTGGGAACAGCACAATTCCATGATGACTTGCACATGTGCAACATCCCACAGCAGTGGTTTCCAACCTTTTTTTTTTCACTTGTGTACTCCTTGGCAGCCCATTTCCATAAATTGTACCCCTCATATTAGCAAAAAGTTTGTAACTAATATAGGGTTCTATCTTAACCAACTTTCCAGCACTGAGATAAGGGCAGTGCAGCTCCAAGATAAGAGATCAAACATTCCTGTACCTTATAGAATCATAGAGTTGGAAGGGACCTAATAGGTCATCTAGTCCACCCCCTGCCTTAGGCCTCCATGACTGAGGAGGCCTCCGTGACTGCCCCCCAACTGCAGGATACAGCACATGCCGCACTGGCACAGCTGTGTCAATGGGGGAAAGTTGGTTAGGATTTGGGCCGTAGTTGCTGCTATTTCAAAGTTATATGTTTGACTGTAAATAAATGGCCCAATAATGGGATTAAAAAGCAATGGAATGATTTGTATAAAACAAATATATTGTACACAACAAATGCTCAGTGTGATCATTGAGCTTGTTTCGAGATTCAACATTTTTTGAAATCAGGTTCAACTGATGTAAGATACGGTCTTAACTCAGGAACTGGATTCAGCTTTGGAATTTGTTTTTTTAATGAAAGCATAAGAAGACATAAGAAGAGCTCTCAACCAGCTCAGCATCCTTGGTCATATAGCTGGCATGTTCTGTTTGTAAATGCCTCAAGAGTAGAGGAGATTTCATGCTACCGTTGGATAACACTTCCTCACACACTACACACTGGGGCTTAGGACAGTCCTCATCTCTTATACAGGAAAACCCATACTTCATGTATTCATCAGAGTGTCTTCTCTTTTTACCTGTTTGAGGATCTGAAGACTATGCCTTTTCACTGTTTTGCACCTACGTGTTAGACATGTCCTAATAAATTCTTAGTGATTGAACACTTTCCATGTTATGTGTCAGCTTTTTAATGTGCCAGTTTTCAACCACAGATCCATATCTGATAATACACAAATTGATGACCAAAAACTAGCAGTTGGTGTTTTGCAGACAGCTAGCTGGCTTCACTAGCCCCACAAGGCAATCTAATACAGACTTGCCTTTTTCCGCCATTATTCAATTTTTTCCCAAGTACCCTTAAAAGTCCTGCAAGTACCCCTGGGGTACATGTACCCCAGGTTGGGAACCATTGTCCTACAGACTGAATGTCTCCTTTGAATGTCCAATTGAATGTATGATTGAATGTCTCCTTTGAATGTCCAATTCTCACTAAAACGAGCTCAGGTTGGTTATCCCATTTGATTCTCACTAGAACCATGTCACACAGGGTGGTTAGATTGAGAGAGAGTGACTGAGTGGCCCAAGGTCACCAAGTAAGATCTGGAGGCTAAATGGAATATTGACCTCCCGGGTCTTCCTATTACCAAGGAGTAAGTTTTACTAAAAGAGGTAAGACTAACGGTCCAATCATATCCCCCACCATTGTACGAGATTCAGCCACACTGATGGAGCATATGCTGCTTCCAATAGTGGGAAGGCATCCAGAAGGCCAGTAAGGAGTTCCCTACCCTCAGTAGGCTTTCTGGTGGCCTATTGTTACCCTGCACATGCCCAATCTTGTCTGATCTTAGAAGCTAAGCAGGGTCAGGCCTGGTTAGTACTTGGAAGGGAGATCGCCTGGGAATACCAGGTGCTGTAGGCTTATACCATAGTCTTTCGAGACTGAAGGTTGCCAACCACCACCATGGATATCCTTGGACCTACACCAGCTATGTCTGAGGAGAGGAAGGGGGTGACGTAGGTTGGAAAATTCGGATTGGGATAAGATCCTGGAGCTAGTTGGTGTTGTTAGGATCCACCCCCTCTGCCCAAACCTCCTCCTCCCTGCCCACAACACTCCCACCATTGACTTATCTGGGTTGGTGGGGGCCATGCTCCTTAGAGGTGAGCACAGAGAACTACCAACCAGTTCTATCAGTGGCTCTGAATTGCCCAGCAGCAGCGTGCTGTTTGCAGTGGTGACCAATAGTGTAGCTAGAGGGAGTGGTGCAGTAAGTGTCCCCTCCCACTTGCAGTTGGAACCATACCAGGCAGCTATAGTAACGAGCAGGAGATATTGTCTGATTTGGCAAGTGCCTGCGTGTTGCTGTTGCTGCCCAGAATGGCTCTGATGGTGAGTGGGAGAGGCTGCTTACACGGCACATTGTGGTACTTACAGTACTTACCGCACTGTCAATCTCAGCAACACTACTGGAGTTGCTGCTGTATTTACAACAGCGCTAATTGACTTCTGCTGTTGACCAGCCCATAAGATTGGGGTGTTACACAGATTGGGAGATTGGGAGCAGACACAGATATGGAATGGTACTGTGAGTCTGTCTCATCACATTTTCAGCAGCAAAACCAACAAGGAGTCTTGCAATACTTGAAGAAGAATGCATTTTTGATAGCATAACCTTGAAGGAGGCTCTTGTTTACAGAAGCAAACTCCGGTAAAGGTTGTGTAATGTTAGAGAGTCTTGAAAGTGCCACGTGATGCTTTGTTATGTCTCATCACACTGAGCTTTCATATCCCTTGACATCAACTCAAACATGGCAGTTCTAGATGAAGGCAGTTCACAGGTGCAGCTGTGAGTTATCTAGTAATGAGATACACTGCATAATTGGCATGTAATCAGATCTGAAAAGCAAAATCAACATCCATTTGCTAGGTTAGCATGGACACCACTGATCTCACCTAACTGAAGGCTTATGGGCAACCCTAAGAATAAAAATGGCAGCTCAGAATTATTATTATACTTTACAGAAAGCAAACGGATTGGTGAGAGTGCTTAGGAAAAATACAGAGGGAAAGTTTTGCAAACATATTTGTTCCCTTAAAAAAAAAAAAACCCTCATCGGGAGGGGGGGTTGCCATGCTTTGCAAAGGACACAAAACAATTCACAAGTAGTCAAGGGAAGGAGGCAGTATGTTACCATTGCTGAAGAAATTGGGCCAACTCACCCTGTACAGGGCAGCACACTGGGATACAGATATAAATGAAAAGGGATCCACGACTTTTTGAAGGGACTGTCATACCAACCTTTTTGTGGTGGTTGCTAAGGAAGAGTTGAAAAGAAACGCATGAGGATCAAATGAACAATGTTGAAGAGCTACAAATGTGGGCATCCATTTTTGTTGCATGTCTTCTTCATATTTGTACTCCTGATGCAAAATAATTAAGTTTACTGCTGATGTTGGCTCGTCGTCACTCACATCTCCCTTTTTCAAAAGTCGGATATGCTTTTCAAAGAACCCGACCATACAATACACAATGTGCGATTGTTGTGCTTGGATTTGATTCTGCTGGTTCATTTCAGCTCCGTTTCGAAACCTCAGTCGATAACTTCTGCCATGTTGCAGGGCTCTCCTATATTACAGAAAGGGTCAAGTTACTGGTTTCTATGCTTTATAGCACAGATGCAGCTATGTATATTTATAGTTCTGCTGTGCAGAAAAAAAGGGACAACGGTAGCTAGGTTGTCTTGCAAAGCCAAGCGTAGCAACAACAGGGTTATGGAGATTCTTTCACTCTTGCACAGAAAGGAAGGGAGACATAGTTCTGAAACTAAGTGGACGGAAGGGGGTACAGACATGGAAGAGAAGCCAGGCGCGGGCTCTGCTTTGACTCACTTGCCTAGATGGCCTCTGGTTTCCGAAGCAGGAGCAAAACATTGACAACTGAAAAAGAAGGAAAGTTCTTCCTAGCAGGCTCTGAAATGCCCCCCAATCTGTGGCAAGGAAGATTCTTAAGATGTAAATATGTATTTAAAAAATGAAATCCATGCTGTTCTCAAAGTCATTTCTGATACAGGCTGTGAAGCACTTGACTCTGTGGCTTTTTGAAGAGGAGGTGCTTAACCAAAGAGAACTCGGAGAGACTGGGCTAGGCCAAGCGTAGGGCAGAATCTGCTCTTTCCAATTATCCGCCAGCCTAATCATAAAAACATCAAGCTGCATGCTCTGTATGCCATGTTTTATTGAATTCATTCAAGAGTTTCTTGATTAATCCTTTATTATTCCTTTCCAAATCCCAAGATGCCCCTGAACCCTGTGCGTGCGCGCACATGAGGCAATTCAAAGACAAAAGCATTATTGCAGAATCATGTGCCCTATTTCCACATACCAATACCATACCGTGTCCTATCTCCAGCGCATTTACAACACAGCCTACAGCACCTCCTGCAGGGAGGTCAGGACAGCTCTGGTTTCCAGCTGTACTCCAAAGCAAAGATACCATTTTTTTTCTGAACTAAGCTTCAGGATAATAGGAGTTGGAGCAGTAACTAGGGTGGAACCTGAGGGGCACCTGCCCCAGGCGCTATGCCAAGGGGAGGGCAAAAAACTGCCCTACAGCCTCCATCCTAGTTACTGAGGAGATATTTACGGCTTTACGCCCCCTTTCCTTCTCCTGTGCATGGTCCCCTTCAAGAGGTTATCCAGACCCCCCATCCACCCCAGTCAGTTTAGAACCAGCTGTTGCAGCCACAGAGAGGATGAGGTGGTGGGAACCCCTGTCATGATGCCAGCGGCTACCTCCTTCTACCACCTCCAATTCCATTACCACAATCTCTGGCAACAACACTAGAAGCAGGTTACCCAGCTCACTGGTCCATCATCACTTTTTGGGGAAGTGGGGCAGTACTTCTCCCAGCATCCTTCTTCTGGCTTGCTCTGTGGCTATATTTGAAAACAGTGACAGAGCAAAGACAGAGGACGTAAACTGGGGCAAAAGGAGACTGCTGAGGAGGTGATTGGTGGGCAGAGGGTGCTGCCTGCATCCATCCACTGTCCAAGGCAGCCCTCCCAACCTTGGCCTTCAGCGACTGAGAGCCCAGTCCTATATATGTCTGCTCAGAAAGAAGTTCCATTATGGCGAATGGAGCTTCCTCCCAAGTAGGTGTGGATCGGATTGCAACCTGAGCAGTTCTTTCAAGATGGTACTGTAAGTATGCAATGCTTCCTCCTAGAGAAAACCTTCAAAGCTGCCATTTTGTCAGTAATTTTGCCTTATTTTCTTCTTTCAGTTTCACTTGGGAAGATGGGGAGAGCTACAGACAGGTATGGACAGCATGCATTTCTCCTTGCCCCCCACCCCCCAGCAGTGATCTTTCTGGGCACAAGCATGTCAAGAGGAATGCAATGTATTCTCTCACAGGGAAGCTTGTCCTGCCCCAGCAACCCCTTTGGCATCTTCTTCCGTGCTATGTCTCCACCTCATTAAAGCTTTCGTTCATTAATTAAATATTTAATGCATTAAATGGACTTCTTTTGTACCGCAGAGCGACGTCCTTGTTCCTGGTGTGCCGGATGCTGTGTATCCTCATGGGAAGCTCCAATTTGCCGCACTAATTGTGCACAGACTCTTCTGAACCAGTGTAATTTCCTTGAGTAGCTGAAAGAGGGCAAGATGAAAGCAGCCAGGCTGATTAAAGGCAATTGACTCCTAATGTCACCCAGTCAGCTAGTCACCCATTTCTCTAGAGGTTGCTGGCAACCTTGCCCCAGGCACCTTAGGGCAGGAACTTCAAAGTTTCCTGGCTCCTTATCCAGTACCAGCCCTAATTTAATAAGGAATCACAGTAACACAACCATGCAGAGCTGACACGACTTCTTTGGCTTGGATAGAACTATGGCAGAATTCATTCATCAGTTCTCCTATTTCAGTGTTTCTCAAACTGTGGGTCGAGACCCACTAGGTGGGTTGCGAGGCAATTACAGACAGGTCCCCATTTATTTCAATGTGTATTTGATTTTTACTATATTAGACTTAATGCTACCATGTTACGTGACTGCATTTGGGGAAATGTTACAGATCTATACTTCTAACGGTCTACTATGTATTTTAACAATGATAGTCAGTTGGGCTTACTCCCAAGTAAGTGTGGCTACGATTTCAGCCTTTGGAATATTTGTTGATTTTATTTTATTTTTTTAACAGATCAGCAACTGCTTGGGAGGATTAGGTGGGTTCTTCTTTATTTTAAATTAATTTTTATCTTGTAAACTTTCAATTTACTTACAGTACTTAATAAATTAATTGGTTTGATTTGGCCATATGGGGGTGTTAAAAATTTTCCTGCTTGATGATGCCACTTCCTGCCATGACATCACTTTCAGGTTAATGACATCAATTCTGGTAGGTCCCAAGAGATTCATTCTAAAAAATGGATCCTGGTGCTGAAAGGTTTGAGAACCAGAGCTTCACTGCTCGATGGTTGCATGGACCACCGAGCAGCGGAGAAATAGGTGGAGGCGTGGGGAGAGGCAGGGAGGAGGTGTTCCAGGATGCAGGGAGGTGGAGGGAGGGCAGAGAGAGATCGGGGAGGAGGCGTTCCAGGGGAGGGAGTAGGAAGGCAGGGAGGCGGGACCAGTGAGCTCTGCTCACTGCCCAACACGGAGGCTCTTGATTCTATGCTGACCTTTGAGTCACTGTAGAGTTGAGTAGTCCCATTGCAGGGCTACTTGCTTTACCAAGGGGAAGGAGATGAAAGTCCCCTTCTCATGAGGAGCCATAGATGGCTATCTGGAGCATGCAGGATGCGGCAGTAGCCATTTTTGGCGCCACTGCTGAGCAGCTCAGGATTGGGCTGTGGGATATGTTCTCGGATCCCCGTTGTTATGCAGTTAGGTCGTTAAGTGAACATTCAGCCCAATTTAGTGCCTTTGTTGCGTAAACAGACCCTCACTACTGCCAGATGCTCAGTGGCTGCACAGGCTACTGGAGACTGATTGCCTTTTCTTTGCATTAAGAGCCTCTTTGTTGTGTAAACAAACACTCTGCTGTAGGCTATGGGAGACCTGATTGCCTCATTAAGAGCCTCTTTGTTGTGCTTTGACCACCGTTGTATATGTGGTTGGTCATTAAACGGTCGGTTGCTGTGGTGTATGCCTGTGCTGGTCTCAGCCTTCCCCATTTCAAGCCAGTAGATGCATCTAATACCTAGTAGCCATCAGCCAACAATGCCTAGTTTTAATTGTTAACTAAGCAAACACTTGGAAATGGTTATCTTTTCACTTGACACCACCCAACAGCCTTACCAGTGAACTCTAATATACCTTGTACTTGGGGATAGATTCCACACTGCCATACTGTGTCAAAAGTCAGTGCAGAGTTGCTCAGTGCTTAGATGGCCCATCCACCCCAAACTTCCCTACACAACTAGGAACACAAAGGTTGGTGCTGAATAAGCAAGTTTGACTCAGGCATAGAGGTGGCTCTGGACATTCTAATGAAGGGAAAGTTCAACAGGGAGATCTACTGCTTAGCACCAGTGCTGTGCTCAGGAGTTGGGCACACAAATGTCCTTTCATCACTCTGTTTCCATTGCACTTTATTTTACTTTATGACTGAATGAGGGAGGTTTATAAAATAGCAAGTGATAGGTAAAATATTGGAAGTTGCTCGTGCGGCAATGGAAAGGCTGATTTTCTGCTGGCACTAGGAAGCTACAGAGCAAAACTCTATTTTACTTTAACTAGGAGGAGGGCACAGAGGGCTACTATCCAGGGTGGATAGACGTGCTCATTTCTTGTCACCAAATAAGCAAGGAGCATGCTGCAGGTGCAGTTCATGGCCTTGTGTGCCTGGAAGTTGGAGCAGCAGAAGCAAGACTTCACTGCTGGTAGTTTGGAAGACATGGAAAAGTGTCTAAAGCTACTCACTTTAGACAGAAGTGGATGAAGCATTGCGATACATAGGGTTGCATGCTCCCCACTGACCAGAGTGGCGAGAAGTTCCAGGGGCATCGCTTCTGGGATGATTTTATTTTGGATGAGAGAACGCTGGCAATTTAAGACATCTTTGTAATTTTTGCTTTATCTACAGATGTGCGCCACTTAACAACAGTTCATTTAATGATGGGCTGCATATATGACGGTGGTCAAAGCACAATAAAGCAAGAGGCAAGCTATCACCAGTAGCCTGTGCAGCCAGCTAGCATCTGGCAGGGAATGTCTGTTTACACCACTAAGGCAATAGACTGAACTGAATGCTCACTTAATGACCTAATGAGCATCCCTGTCATTAAGTGGTGCACACCTGTACCAATAAACAAACTGGAGGCAATGGGGTGCTCCCACAAGGTGGCATCTTCACCAGCCCACATGCGGGGCATTGGAGCCAACCAGGGCATGCACTGGGCAAAATTCTATAGCCATCAGAGGCCCTACCTGGCTAGGCAAGCCCTAAACATCCAGGTCTGGTGGCAGTGGTAGCATGTAATGTGCACCATCGGGGGCAGTTAGGGTATACATGCAGGAGTCCAGGGCAGGATTTTGTTCCAAGGGTCCCAGCAACATGGCGCTGGTACTGACACAATAGTGGCTCCCCAGAGAAAAGCACTCTGCACTCACAAGGTACCAAGTCATAGCTCTCTCTCTCTCTCTCTCTCTCTCTCTCTCTCTCTGGCACATTTGCTACAGTTCTTTTTTTTAAATAATAATGATTGCTTCACACTTAATCTTAATGCCTTTGATTTTCTGTATTTTTTTAAAATCTGCTTCTTAGGAACTTTGCCATGCCTCCATTCCTCCCAGGAAGCATCAAAAGCCCGATTATCTGATTGCTTTTTCTCTCACTTATTAATTACATGAAGCCCATCAGGAAAAAGAAAGATACAACACATGTCTCCAGATAATCAAACATATGGTAGCAAAAATAGCCAGAATGTCACACGGGAAGTGCCATTTGAGTGGATTACAATAGGCAAATTAATTCAAAGCAAGATTACAGTCCTGGAGAGGCAGATTCAAGGAGAGAGAAAGCTAGCGCAAAGTGAGTGCATGGGTGGGTGGATATTTGGACGCTGTCCTTGCAACATTGAGGGCTTCATTCAAAAAATCAATGAAGTCAATTTCTGGAAGTTGGATCTCCGCTGACAATGAAAATGAAGTGTCTGCAGCTCCCCCATCCGCAATGCTGAGATCTCTCTTCATGGATTTCAATCAGAGTGAAATTGAGTGGCTTCAATAATTTCATGCCGGGTTAGGGCAAAGAGGAAGGGTGACTTCCCTAATACCTAATAGGTCTCTAATTGGCCTATCCCATGGGTGATTAGGGATGAAAATAACTAATTTCCACTCATCTTTCAGATTAATCAGATCACCTTTCCCATTTGCTCTACTGCTAAAAAGAGCCACTTGTCTTCTCATTGTGACTAAGAGAGCAGCAAGATGTGATCAATTAGGCAGGGGGGAAAGAGATTATTTAAAAAATCAGGCTAGAACAGAATGATGACTTCTGAGTAGTTTATGCCTTTATGGTAGAACGGCATAAACCAGGAAACTCAGGAGAGTTCTTTGTTGTTCAGGGCCTGCGTGGCCTGCCCCAGACTCCTCCTAGAAGGAGAACCCAGAATGGTAACTCATGCAGAGATCCAGCAGCAGCCTCCTCCAAGACTCAAGGAATTTTGCTTCTCCTCTGCATCAAGAGTGAAACACCTATACTTAGCAGAGACATCTGCAACAGTTCTGCATCCCTTAATACAGGCTACGGCCTTAGTTCTCAAAGTCCACGGAAGTTTGAGACTTGAGGTAAGTGTGTGTGGGTGTGGAACTAAGGCAGCAATGCAATCCCCTGGATTGTGCTGCCGCTGCTGGGGATGGGAGAGGTTTTTATTAATTTACCTGCAACCAGTGCAGGAGAGCCCTGGGGGTCCAGGGGCTCCGCAGTGCTCTCCACACCTCCAAACACCTAAAAATAACCAAAAAAAGGAACATCTAGTTTCACCGCTTGGACCCCCCACCCCCACCCCGGAACTCCCAGGACTCCTGCACCGGCTGCAGGTAACTAAAAAAACCCACTCCCATCCCTGGCAACAGCATGATCCTGGGGATCACGTCGTTGCCTTCCCCCTTTGCCTGCCCCTTAAGGGACCAGAGGCAGGGCTTCTCAGGCAAGGGTAGTGGTATTCAAACTGGGGCGTCATTACACCCCAGCCTGAAGGCCCTGGCCTCTGCCCCCTTAAGGGGCAGGGCAGAGAGGAGACAGGGAGGAGGCAGTGACGTGATCCCCAGGATCGTGTCATTCAGGGGGGCTGCAGGGACTGGGATGCACTCACCAGTCCCTGCAACAGCCGTCCTGTGGTGCAGAGAGCCCTCAGCGAGTGTCTGCAGAGCTCCCCAGCTCGTCAGACTTGCAAGTGGAGCGATCCCCCTCCACTTCCTCAAAACCGGAAGTGGAGCAGGATGGTTCCGCTTTCACTTTCTGCAGGCTGGGGAGCCCTGCAGACACTCGCGCAGGGCTCCCTGCACCCTGGGAAGGCTGCTGCAGGGACTGGTGAGTCACTGGTGAGGACTTACTGCAGCTTTCAAACTCCCAGAGAGTTTGAAAACCGCAGGGCTAGGGCATTGTGATGCCCCAGTTTGAGAACCCCTGGGCTACAGGAATGTAAAGAAGCTCTACTTTAATCTGCAGAGGGAGCACAGGTCATACAACAGTCTCAAGTCTTATTCAATTCTAACATCCCCATGTGACTTTAGGGCATATCCAAAAATTGCATATAGATATGTGTCATTATAAGGGAAACTCTCTACATTGCAAACCTTATCACTACAGTATCAGCTCCTTCACACACTGAAGCCTGGAGGCAGATTCTGGGACCAGCTATCAAACAATAAAATGTTTCATAGATGTGATACTAGAACAAAGCAGTGCTCATCTGTTCAGTGGCGTCTGCTGTTATCAGCAGTGCTTTTTGAAACACATGTCACATGTACACATGGGGAGAAAAAAAAAACTATTGTGCACAGTGACCCAGTGTAATGGCCAATGGTGCAATTTCATCTACATTTTAGTGGCTTGAAAACTTCATTTAAATTTATGATCTCTGTTCACATTTCAAATGTTGAACTCTATGGAATCATTAAGGGTGGGATGTTCACATGGTTCAATGAAAAGAGTGACCTTCTGGACCTTTGAATCTTTGGCGTCTTGCCATTGGTCCTATAAAACACTGGCCCCTTTGCTCTCCCTACAGGCACCTAGTACCAAGCACATGCATTTAGAAGCAGGTCTCCTGCATACTCTGAATTAAAAGAAAGAATTAAAAGAAACTGCAACAGAAATAAAATAAAAAGAAACAGAAATACAATATTAACTATGTACCACTAGTTTGATTTCTTAAAGCACATCGACTTTGAAATCTCTCATTTGTATGGTGTCCCATATCCATTTTCAGGTTTTGCTGTGCTTTTTCTATTTAACATTTGTAAATGGAATGAGTGCAACAGAAAACATTTTGGAAGCATACCTACGTGTACCATCAAATTTTATAGTGTCGTTCTCATATCTCCTCCGTTATTTTCTATCCTTTTCATCATGTTCCTTACCATTCGTTTCCCTTTTTGGAGTTTGACAGCAACAATGCATCAAGCTATTTTCAGTATTTTCACCCCCAAAGATGGGCCGCCCGATCCAATGGCACCAACAGGGCATCCACTGAATCCCACAGGAGAGTTTTGGCCACGAGAGGCCTCCTTGGAGTACGCTTATGGCAATCCTCTGTCTACTCAGACCTGTGCCAGAAATATTGCTGGTGCAAGTCCACAGGGACTCAGAAAGGCAGATCAAGCCTAGGAAAGGGGTTTGGATTTGGCACATCAACATTGCTGCCAAGCCCACCCCCTTCCCAGACCCATTCTGCCCTCCTTCCCATCCCTATCCCCACCCCTGCCAGCTCCCAATGTAGTTACACTAGCTTTTTCTTGACTAATGTCATCTGCTGACTCTGAAAACTCCATAGGCTCAGTAAAACATGTACACTACAGGCGTGCATCACTTAATAACCTTTCGCTTAATGACAGGCCGCATATATGAAGGCACAACAAAGAGGCTCTTAATGAGGCAATCAGGACTCCCATAGCCTGCAGCAGTGTCTGTTTACACAACAAAGAGGCTCTTAATGCAAAGAAGAGGCAATCTATCTCCAGTAGCCTGTGCAGCCAGCTAATTTCTGGCAGGGAGTGTCTGTTTACACAACAAAGTCACTAGATTGGGCTGAATGTTCACTTAATGAACTAATCACATAACAACAGGGATAAGAGAATGTATATCCAACATACGCATAACTGTGACGCACACCTGTAATTGATCTCTAGCATAGAGATGGCTAACGGATGTCCCAAAGACCAGATCCAGCTCCCTGAAACAATTTTGCCTCCCATAATTTAATCAAAAGTGTCCTCACCAATTAACTCATAATGAAAAGAATAAATATTTTTGAGTTGTATAACCTAGAAATGGTTGACACTTCCATGTTACCTACATAAGAACATAAGAACATAAGAACAGCCCCACTGGATCAGGCCATAGGACCATCTAGTCCAGCTTCCTGTATCTCACAGCGGCCTACCAAATGCCCCAGGGAGCACACCAGATAACAAGAGACCTCATCCTAGTGCCCTCCCTTGCATCTGGCATTCTGACATAACCCATTTCTAAAATCAGGAGGTTGCGCATACACATCATGGCTTGTACCCCGTAATGGATTTTTCCTCCAGAAACTTGTCCAATCCCCTTTTAAAGGTGTCTAGGCTAGACGCCAGTACCACATCCTGTGGCAAGGAGTTCCACAGACCAACCATACGCTGAGTAAAGAAATATTTTCTTTTGTCTGTCCTAACCCGCCCAACACTCAATTTTAGTGGATGTCCCCTGGTTCTGGTATTATGTGAGAGTGTAAAGAGCATCTCCCTATCCACTCTGTCCATCCCCTGCATAATTTTGTATGTCTCAATCATGTCCCCCCTCAGGCATCTCTTTTCTAGGCTGAAGAGGCCCAAACGCCGTAGCCTTTCCTCATAAGGAAGGTGCCCCAGCCCCGTAATCATCTTAGTCGCTCTCTTTTGCACCTTTTCCATTTCCACTATGTCTTTTTTGAGATGTGGCGACCAGAACTGGACACAATACTCCAGGTGTGGCCTTACCATAGATTTGTACAACAGCATTATAATATTAGCCATTTTGTTCTCAATACCCTTCCTAATGATCCCAAGCATAGAATTGGCCTTCTTCACTGCCGCCACACATTGGGTCGACCCTTACCTGTTCCTTTCACTTTGCATGTAGCGTAATATTCATGAGGAAGCTAACTTGAGTGGCAAATATGCTTTCAACCCAAGCCTCTTGTCTAGAGAACAGAAAGTATATGACTACAGAAAGTAGTTCATCTTGCCTGAGAAAGTTATTTGCACAGGTGTATCTACCTGTAGCACTGCTATAACTCTACAGCACTGGTATAATATCATGTTACATAATGCAACAGAAGGATATTAGTTGGTATACACATCATATGCAATGCTGTCTATCAATTGTACTTATAGTTTCAGGATATCAGTGCCAACTTACCTGCCAAGTTGCAGAAATGGTTGGCAGGTCAAATTGTCTATGAGCAGCTCAAAACTCAAGAAGTTGGCAAATGGAGAAAGTCGTTAATATTTATGGCAAACGTGTGCATAATTCAAGGCGATATATGCCATTGTCTTGTCTTGTCTTGTCTCCAGCCTGGGTTCATATGTCCACTGAAAGCATTAGATAGCCCATCAACAATGATGACAGAACACCAGTTATTTTCAAGCCACTGAAGGATCAAACATATTACAATACAGAACGGCAATGTTTTATGGTGAGCCAGTGGGGGTAATTGTTCCTCCGACTCAGAGGAATGCATGTACAGCACTGAATCACAGTGACAATTTGAATGCAGCTGGAAAACGCAAGAGATACTTTAATATTCTCATTGGAAATGCAGAGTGGTTTCTCCTAAAACTACATGTGAAAACTGTCTCTGGTCCTTTCTGAGGGGCTACTATAAGTACTGACTATAGCAGCCAGGGGAAGCAGTCCACTATAGTAGCCCACTATAGCTAGCGAAGCAGGAAAGAGGGAACAAAGCTGGGGGGAAAAGGAAAAGAGCTATTGGTTACCTGTCCTGGATGCTGGTTTGACACAGAAGGTTCTGGGATAGCAGAGGAAATGGGGGTTCTTAATGCAGTACCAGTGGGGAAAATGAATGAAAGCATAAATAGGGGAAGCCTGGGGCTCTTGTGCGGTAAAGGACCTTGTGACTTGGTTGTTCATCCCCAACAGTCGATGGGTGCTTCTGTTTTTTTTTGCACACTGCCATGGGTGCAGCAATGAACTCTTGACTAGCTCTGGAGACCAGTGCCCCAATTAACATACCATCCTTGATTGAATTTGCAATGATGTTGCAAATTCTTGTGTGTTTTTAACAACCCTGATCCAAGTCAGGAAGCTCCCAGATGTGGCTTATGTTTACAGGTTCAAATTGGTTGTGCAAGAAAGATATAGTAGGTCATGGCATTTTTAAGGTTTTAAGGCAAGACTTTTTCCAAGCCACCCAGCTATGGGGATTACTGTACTCCCAAAGTGTAGCCTTCCTTGATTTCTTTGGGATCTGAGGCCTTTTGCCATCAATTTAATTTGAAAGGCTTGACTTGATCTGGGTTTGTACTGGCCTGGTCACGTTCTCCTAGCAGGCACTTAGCATCACACACACACACACACACACACACACACACAGCATGTTATGCCTAAAGTCACACATATATACCACATTATGCCTACAGATGACACGATGAGAATGACACCAAAATGACTTTCAGTCTCCTTTGCATTTTTGCCAGCATGGGACCAGCATTGGTTCCCGCATTCAGGACCGGCATACTATCACCATTCAAGTGATACTTCATCCACTTGGGGCCACCATTTGAGTGGCTGCAGGGTGGCCATTTGTGATCCTCAGCCAGCAATGCTTTGTTTTTGGCCAGGTCCTCTGCCTTTGTATTTTCACCACAGCTTTGTCAGGTAACTCTCAGAAGCCACTGCTGCTTTGGTACATTACCTCTGCCTGCGAATTCTGCACCACTTGCAGCCCCTGCTCCCGGTTGCCAGAGGTCCATGGGTTTGACACCATAACCGCATATGGTGACACCAACCCTAGTGACACCACTCTCTAAAGGGCAGGAAAAAGGTTATCGGGCAACAGTGGACACATTTTATTTGGACACGTTTTGCTATGACTACTGCACATTTGAAAAAAAAATTGATAAAAGATGCCAGGCACAGGGGCAGGAGGAGATGTCACAGTCTTGACTACTGCCTCCAGAACAGTGTACTGAATGTGCCCAAGGAAGCTGTTGCATTCAAGTTCAGGAGTGAGTTCCATCTCCATGCTACCTACTGTTCAGAAATGACAGCAAAGAAACTCGCTTATCTTGTGATGAGTTGGAACACTACACTCTAAGACTGGTCTGTTAGATGTGCAGATATTTTGTCCATTAATTTAAACAGTTCCACTTTCCTCTTTTTTTGTCCTAGTTTAAGCCCCTTGTCCACGCAAAACCACAGCATTCACGGGATTTGATAAATTGGTCAAACAGCTACTTGAAAGTTTCATCAATCTCTTCCCACATTTGGCCCGAGTCCCAAGTAAAGCTCAGCACATTATTCATAATAGATGCCACTCAGTGAGTTTTGGCTCTAATCTTTTGTACATAGTAGCATTCCTTTTCCCCCAGCAGATCTTTGAATTCATCATGCAAATTATTTCTACATCTGATCTATGCTAAGGCCAGGAACGTGAAAGTCCACCAAACTCATCAGCAGGTGAAATCTGTGCTAAGACTGGACCCTGTTTTCAACATGTGGGAAGTTCTCTTTGAATATGTGCAGTATGCTGTTCCTTCAACAGTATGTAATGTGTTATCACAAACGTGAATTAGAGGAGTCCCAGGACTGTGAATCTGCAGTTCACATGCTGCAATGCAAAAGAGGAAGAAACCCTGGTGCACAGAGTTCCAGTAAGCAAAGGGAAAGGAGGGGAAAGAGGCAGGCTCCATATTGCTCCTCCTTGCCTATCTGATGCTTTATAAGCACCAGATGGACAGGGAGAAGCAATCTGTAGCTGTGGCAGCTTTTTATTTCCTTCTCTCTCTCCAGTAGTGCTGGTGGTCAAGAGAGCTGCCGCCACCGCAATCTGCTCTCAGCAAGTCCGAAGAGAATCCTAACCCCCCAGTGGAGGAAAAAGCTGGAAAGGGCAGCAGGCAGGTGGGCTGGGAGCTCATCTCTTCACTGCTGCTCAAATGGTGCCGCTCCACAAATGTTGTTTCAGGTTGCTGTATGCCAAGGCCAGCCATGCTACATCAGGGAGAACAGTGCAGACCAGTTACTTTCCTCTTGCTTACTTGCTCCCTTTTTCTCTATAGGGAGTTTTTTTTTTTCCCATGGGGGAAATCAAACATGAAACCTCATACCTGACTCCTGAAATAGTACAGCCCAGAAAAAGCCAGGATTCTGCAGAACATTTTACTTGACCCTTAGTTATAAGTCCGGAGTGCCTCCCAACAAGCATTTTTCAGAGCTAGCGAACGGAGCTTGTTCATATTTTCAAACTGTATCATGGGAAGCCGAGTGCAGATTCATCAGTCCAATGGGGTTTGCGCTCCTCCTCTTTCAAACAACCCCTCAATCACCCGCAGGATTGATTTTCCCTGAAATCTACTTTTGTCATATTTCTTAAAGCTCTGGCACGAAAATAGATATTCTCTTGACTTTGGCTACTTAATATCTGTCATATTTCCTTCTCAAGATTGACTTCCGAATGACATTATTTGAAATGCATTTATATGCTGTGACTCTATACCAGGTGAAGCCCTTCCATCACTCACTCTACAGACACACATGCACAAAAATGCTTCCTTTCTTCTCTGCATGCCTCTCGGTTTACTAACCATAAGCAAAATGCTAGCCAGAAACTCAGTTAGTGCCTTACAGCAACTAGAAGCAGGGAATCCATCAGGAACCTTGAACCACGCCCAGGAGGTGGTCAGTGAGTAATTTCTCCAGTGAAATGGAACAAGTATTTACAAACTAATTTGCAAACCACAGCCAATTCAAGTTTGAGGGAGCCCTGGCCAACCCACCACCACCACCACCACCACCGAGCTTTCCTACACTGGTATCCCCCTTTCCATTTCTGAGATCCTTCACATGTGGTCAGGAGGTGGTTGGAGTGGTGATCCTCGTGCTGCTGTCTTAGGTGGGCTTATCCTGGGGTTTTGTCAGTAGCAGCCACCACAGTGACAGTGACAATGGATGTTCCTCTTTTGAGTGCTGCTCTAGTGAAGCAGAAGCATTTTAATTTCCCTGCTATGCCCTGCCTCCCTAGTGTCACTGTCGTGAGATGCTACATCAGAGGCCAGGGAAGTCCAGTGAAATTAAATGTGCCTTTCCAACCACTGAAGAAAGCACCAATAAAGGTTGGGGGCTTCATGACAAGTATCCATGCAAGCAGACATCAGCAGCAGTGGGGTCCTGGGGTTCTGGCATATTCCCAAGACTGCTATGTGCAGACGCTAGCCCTATAATGCACACATATGCATATAATTATATATATAATTGTTTCACCAGAACAATAATAATAATAATAATAATATATAATATACAGTATTTATATACCGCCTTTCTTGGTCTTTATTCAAGACTTTATTCAAGGTGGTTTACATAGGCAGGCTTATTAAATCCACGCAGGGATTTTTACAAATTGAAAGAAGGTTCTCTCTTTCAAGAACCACCACATTCAAGCTGTTACACTCCAATCTGGTTTAACATTCTGGCCTCCATCCTCCCACGCTCCGAGCAGATGGAACAGCTCAGCTGCAGCTTGCCAGCTGCTTCAAGGTCGCACGGTGCCGGTGGCCTCAAACTGGCAAGCTTGTGGATGTTAATCTTCAGGTAAATGGAGACTCTACCCTCTAGACCAGACCTCCTGCCATACCCCTTAGCCCAGCTATAATAATAATAATAATAACAGGTATTTATATACCGCCTTTCTTGGTCTTTATTCAAGACTTTATTCAAGGCGGTTTACATAGGCAGGCTTTTATCTAAATCCCTATTAAATAGGGATTTTTACAATTTCAAAGAAGGTTCTTTCTTTCAAGAACTACTACATTCAAGGTGTTTCATTCCGATCTAGCTTTACATTCTGGCCTCCATCCTCCCACGCTCAGAGCAGATGGAATTGCTCGGCTTCAGCTTGTCAGCTGCTCCAAGGTCGCACGGTGCCAGTGGCCTCGAACTGGCGACCTTGTGGATGTTATCTTCAGGCAGACGGAGGCTCTACCCTCTAGACCAGACCTCCTGCCCGATTGAATAAGATTGAATAAGTTCAATCTTATTTTGAACTTGCTCAGATACACCATCAGATGAAAAAATATGCAAGTTCAAAACCTTGTGATATTTTAATCAGTTGGTTAGTCTAATAAAATATATCGTTTCATTTTGCTATTTGTCTTGTTCTTAGGAACAGTGGCCAGAAACACTTCGATTTACCTCAGGAGATGTATAGCTGCATTCATAACTAGCACTCCATCATTAAGCAATAAGCATTGCCCATCTCTTTATACAGAAAAGCCCCGATACTACTCACTCAATCTGCAAAAAGGGGCCCATGTTGACTGAACATACATAGTCCTAGATAACAAAGGTTGTTCAGGGCTGCCTCTTAGTTTCAGCGGCCCCTTGGCAAGCTGCCCTCTGTGGGGCCCTTTCAACCTGGGTGGGCCCCAAGACAGTCATTTCGTCACAATCAGCATTGAAAATTGTACAGGTAGTCTCAGAAATCAGGTCTCAAATTCTTGCTAATGGCCCAAGAAGGCAGACACTTGGGAATTTATGAATTGATTTAAAATATTTATATCCCATCTTTCTCTCTTACAAAAGAGACCCAAAGCAGCTAACAACCCAATTAAAAAATGCAACAATAATACGTAAATGCAATTTAAAATACAAAGCAAAAAAGCAGCAACCAACCACAAAGCACTGTGAAGAGAATGCTATTCCCTCACTGTGGCATTATTACAGAGAAGGTTCCCTTCTCTGTTGCCACCAGCTCAAGCCTAGCCTTGTCATGAACTGACCTGAAACAGTCACATGGAATGGGACTCTTGGGTACCCTTGGAGGGATGGTGAATGGACAAGCTCCCAGCCCATCTGTTTGCCACCCTCTCTAGCATGCCGTTCCACTGGGTGATCCAATCCTCTTCAGACACTCAAATTCAGTGTATCTATCCACTTGACCCCTAACACTTATATTTATGTTTACTCTCTGCTTTTTCAGTCCCCAAAAACAACCTTGCCAGGGACAGGTTGCTGCTCCATGCTTTGGTTCTAAGAGGGTATGGAAAGACACAGTCAAACAAGCACTCCTTTTGATAATCACAAGTAACCTTTGGGCAAAGGTTTGTAGATGGTACAGGAGAATGGGAGTCAAAGGTTCTTGGAGGCATGAGAAGATAGCTGAAAGGAGGTTTGCTTTTGTAATGAAAACATAATTGAGGAGTCCTCCTGCTGCTAACTAGTTCTCAAGAGGATATGTCTGGAGCTTTTTATTGCAGCAGCCCTAGATGAGAAGAGAGGGGGAATTGTTAAGTAGATATTCAAATTGGGCAATATAAAGATGTGGAGCTACTTAAGGCAGAGGTTTCCAAACTTGGGAGCTGTGATGCCCTAGCCAGGGAAGCCCTGTCTCTGCCCCCTTAAGGGAAGGGGTGAAGGCAAAGGCAGCAATGTGATCACCACAATTAGCAGCTATTAGCAGCACTGGGCTCTCTGCGCCTCAGAACAACTAAAAATAGTGATTGCTACCCACTTCCCTGGAAGTGGCAGGAAGTGCTTTTTTTTTTTTAAAGCAGTTTAAATAAAATAATAATAATAATAATAACTCTTTTATCCCTGGCAGTGGCACGATTGTGGCAATTGGGTCATTGCCTTTGCCCCTCCCCCACCAGCATTTACCCTGGTTGCCAAACTCCCTAAGAGTCTGAGAACCGCTGGCTTATGGCTTCAATCCTAGACAGCCCAATCCTAACCAACTTTACAGAGCCAATGGAGCTGCAGTGCAGCCCCAAGGTAAGGGAACAAACATTCCCCTGAAAAGGCCTCTGTTGCTGCCCACCACCACCACAGGATGCAGTGCACATCCCGTTGGCATGGCTGCACAGGTGCTGGAAAGTTGGGAAAGCAGTTGGCAATCCTGACTGAGAATCATCAGGTACTTATGGTTAGAAATGAAGAAAGATAAGAGAAGGTCTAAGCCTCTGAATGCCTAAAGGTTCCAAGTGATGAATAAAGCAAGCCGTTGGGCTCCATAATTTCCTTGTATCTCAAAAGATCCAAGGTAGGCTACTATCAGATTTTAGGTATGTATGTATGTATTCATATCCCATTCTTCTGCCTAATGGTCCCACAAGGCATCTACACTTGGTAGATATGAGACAGCTAGTCTGCATTTCTAGCTGAATATTTGAATACATTTCTAACTGAATTAGAGGGGAGGGAAATCACTATTCAATTAAAACTGGACATTGGACTTTGGGAAGCAGTTGCAATTATACTCACAGCAGGAGACAATCTGGGAACTGTAGTTAACCCCACAATGATAGGTTGCTATTTTCCATGGCTCAAAGATGTCACCAGAAGCTGCTTTGTACAAAACATTTATTTCTGACATATTTCCTACATGTAGGAAAAATATATGCACAATAAGATTGTATTTTGCTGTGGGTACACTAACCAGGAATCTGATGCCTCAGCTTCATAGGACTCTTGTTCTTATTTAGTACACAACACAGTTAAAGGTACCAGGGATGGAAAAACCCAGCATGGCTTGACTCAAGTCTAGACTTACTGCCCCCTGCGACTCGACTTGAAAACGAGTCATAATGGGGGCACTTTCCGAGTTGCTGAGTCACCCTTTAACAACCCTAAAGGACTCGAGTTGCCCCGCTACCTATAAAAAGCCAGCTGTGGAAAAAAAATAGGGCTGCTGTTGGGGGGGGGGGGTGTGGGAGTTCTCTTTGAACACTCCCCTGCTGTCCCTACCCATCTGTAAACAGGGTGGGAGGGGTGGGAGGGACTGTGTGAGAGTGAGAACAGAAGCTACAAGAAGGAGGAAGATCACGTGCAGCAACTGCAAGATTTACCAGGATGACCTGATCCTTGGCAGCTTTACTCAGAAGTAGTCCCACTGTAGCTGGTCATTCAATGTAGGTTCCTCCTCCCTACCAGCCATGTGATGGAAAGCATGATCACTATGAACTGCCTCCCTCCCTTTCTCTGCCTCCTCCCCCTCCCTGGGCTTCTGCAGCCAATTGCAAGGCAAGAATCCCCTTGGGCTCTTCCTTCTGCTCTACCTCAGCCAAAGAAAGTATCAGAACACCCATTCTTTGGGTGTTCCTTCTTTCCTTCCTTTCCTCCTATGGAAGATGGGCAAAAGAGCTTTCTCCCACATCTCCCCTCCTGCTCAGATGCACTATTAACCCTTCCCTGTCTTGTGGCTGGAACCTCCCTGCTGCTCGCCCAGTCTGAATGCTGGCCCCACAAGGTTTTTCATGCTGCAAAAACAGTAAGCGAGCATACCCAGATACAGACAGACTTGAGTCAGCATGCGTGGGGATGAGTGCTGAGTCAGGGGGCCCATGACTCAAGTGTTTTTCAGGGTCTTCCATGCGTGCGACTCACAAGTCACCAAAAAATGTGCATTTTTGTGACTTGAGTTCGAGTCACTGACTCAAGCACCCATCCCTGCTAAGTACTTTTAAAATTCCCATTTGTTGCAGTGGGAGAGATCTCTACAGGCACTTCAAAATTAAATCACAAGGAAAGAGGATTAAATTTATGTGGATCATATATTTATTATTTTTAAAAAATTATGCTCCACTTTTCAACAAAAGCTCACAAAGTTATTTGCACAGCAAAATAAAGGAAAATATGGTTTCCTCTCCCAGAGTGCTCACAATCTAAAATAAGATACCAGCAAACAGGGACCAGAAAAGACACTATGCTAAGCTAAATGGGATAGTTGCTCTCCATTGCTAAATACATGACAATCACCACTTAAAAGATACATCCTAGCCTAGTTAGCAGATGATGGACCAAATCCTAACCAACTTTCCAAGTCTGATATAGCTCTGCCAATGGGGCATGTGCTGCATCCTGCAGTTGGGGGGGGCAGTTACAGAAGCCTCCTCAAGGTAAGGGAATTTTGCATTGCCTTTAGGTTAGTGCTGGAAAGTTGGTTAGGATTGTGCCTGATAATGCCTAAGTTTTTACCATGCTAATTTACCGGAGTAAATCATTTTCCTTACCTATACAGATGTGCAGACCACAATATCTAACAGCCCATACCAATCCCTTGCCCACTCTATAGCAGGGCTCTCCAAACCCTGGCCTATGGGAGGGGGCCTGTCCTGAGGTGGCTGAGTAGTCGTGTTTTTCTGAGCTCCTGGAAAACTCTTGGAAAGCACACTATTTCTTCCCAAAATTGTGGGTCTGATGAGACCTGAGGATCAGTGGTCAGGAGAGGCCTTGCTCCTACAGATGGTGTACGGTTTCGGAGAAGAACCTAGCCATCAATGTCAGTGATGGTGAGGATTCAATGTTGAAATTAAGCTGAAGGCTCCAAGCAGGGAAGGAAGTTGAAAGAAGCAAGTGAGTGTTGTTCTGTTGTGTGTGTCTGGTATTAATTGACTAATTGATTGCCTGATTAAGCTTTTGCCTGAAAGAAGGAGAAGGAGGGGCAGGCTTTTCCCCTCCTGGGAGAAGAGGAAGGAGGGGGAGGCTTTTTCTGCTTATTTGTGTGTTGATGTGAGAAGAAGCTTTGCAGGAGATCTGCCAAGCATGTTATGGAAATATGAGTGCATAACTCTAACTTTATAAATCTAAAATTTGTTGGATTACAAATTAACCATCTTGGAATATAATTATTGTTGTGGAGTGTTCAGTTTCATTTTCCTGTGGAGAGCTAGTGGAGTGCCTGTGGAGATCGGCTGGAGACATGCATTTTTTTTTTTGTTTTGTTTTGCAAAAGTAGTTGATTGTTTACATTCCTTTGATTATCTCCTGGAAAGGAATGCGGTTGACATAGAAACAAATATAAATAACTGAAATAAGATATGAACAACAGAAATAAGAACATTAGGGACATCTAGTGGACTAAAAAAGACACTACAAAGACAAGAACAGGACTTGACAAGTGAAGTAAGAAGAAAGAAGATATAAGAAGGAAGAAAAAGGATAACAGGAAAAGGAGCGAAAGTTAGGAGCTCTCCTGCCCCAGAGTCCAGCTTGGGAAAACTAACACAAGGGGAACCAAAAGGGAAAGAATGGGAGCAGACAACACAAGACAATATAGAGAAATTAGTGGTGATGGGACAGCAACAAACAAATCAATATCTGCGGGTTCAAGCTAGTTTGGATGCGTTAACTACACAACTAGATGATCTTAGTGTGCAACTCAAAGATGTTATATCCGAATCACATGAGAAAAAACAAAGGATTATGGAAAAAGTACTGGAAATGGGAAAGCAACAAGCAAATCGATATTTACAAATCCAAATTAGCCTGGAATCTTAATTCAACAGACAAATGAGTCTAATACGCAACAAACAGGAGAGGATCAACAAAAGAGCAAAGAAATGGAAGATAAATCCAAACACTGGAGACAGAACAAAACAAACAATTGGAAGACAATTAATGGAGATAGCTTGGAAGATAAAGACTCAAAAGTCACCAGACCAGAAAGGAGAAGAAATACTTCAACTGATGCAGATTGGATTGATCAAGTGAAGGAAGAAGAAATACTTCAACCAACTGACATAGATTGGAATGACCAAATGAAGGAGATGATTCATCAAGGTGTTGATTTATCAAGAAGAGCAAGTACATTAAATTGTGATCTGTTAAGAGGAATTCATGTGAAATTTATTAGAAAAAAATGGAAAGTTAAAGTCTAGAGAAGAGAAGAGATTTGGCAGACCAGTGGATATTTAGGTTGGAGACCAGGGAACAGATAAAAAGAAAGACAGTAATGTGTTAATTTTGTATGTCAGAAATTGAAGCTTATTAGATGTCAATGAGAATTTATATAAGTTTTATAGGTGATATGTAATATGTATAAAAATTTTAGTTAGCTTGGTATTAATAGATGTTAGAATTTTAGAGGATAATTTTAATGAGTTAGAATTAATTTTAGGTGATATTGTTTTGGATGTTTAGGTATATGTTTATGTATTTAGTCATGAGGATATATTAATTTTGGATGTTATAGATAGAAAAATTATATATGTAATTATTAGGATATTAAAAGTTAGAATTTAGTATGTTAGATACTGGAAAGACACGAAGATCCCAATGAAAGATGAATTAATAGAGAAAATAATGACTGTGGTGGAAATGGACAGATTTTTAGAGAGCAACAGTGAAACCAATATAGATTGAGTAATGAAAATTATTTTATGCTTGGTTGAAAATAAAGTTGTAGAAGTATAAGCTAGGGGATTTAGATGAGTGTATTAAATATATGATATATATGATATGATAGATAAATGATAAATGATATTAAGAGGCTAACGTAGAAGAGGAATTGGATTAGGAAATATGTAATGATTTATTAGTTATAAATCCAGCTTGGAGGCAGGCTGTGCAACATGGCCTTTCCCAGTTTGAAGAGACACTTGGCCAACAGACTGAGGCAAAGAGGCAAAGAAGGAAGGCCCATAGCCAGGGAGACAGGCCAGGGACAGACTGCACTTGCTCCCAGTGTGGAAGGGATTGTCACTCCCAAATTGGCCTTTTCAGCCACACTAGATGCTGTTCCAGAACCACCATTCAGAGCGCGATACCATAGTCTTTCGAGACTGAAGGTTGCCAACAACAATTAGTTATAGTGAGGTATGATGTCTTGCACCCTCTAATACTGTGTTTATGTGTATTTGTTATTTTTGTTTTTGGAAAAATAAAAAAAATTTTTTTAAAAAAACAAACCCTGGCCTGTGGGCAGGATCTGGGGTTTAGAAAAAGCGCCACCCCACCCCTCCCACCCCCCAGTGAGCAGAGCTTACCGTTCTGCATCCCTGTGCCCAGATCAGCTTGAAATAAATGCAGTACCACAGCAGAATGGTTAGCCCGCTCGGGACAGGGAGGACTTTTTCAGGACACAATGTTTCCAGTTTGGTGACCTCTGCTGTATAGCATGGAGCCACATCAATGGAGCATGCACTGCATGCTATGGGGGAGGGGACATGGTCAGACAGCCTGCAAGAGTTAAATAAAACACTTTTTTACTTACCTCCCAATAGGCTGCCTGATTGACTGTAGGTCTCCTCGGATCCATGCCAGCTATTTTGCTGGTGTAAGTGGGCATGGCAGGCTAGAAAATTGGAGATAGGATCTGAAATGCACTTGTGCCACCAAGACCCATGCCATCCAGCCTGCCCCTTCCCTTCCAACCTCCTCTGAACTTCCCCCTCCCCGCCTATGACCCACTTCCTCTGCTACTTTACTGGCTCTGTTGCAGCCTGGGTGGGCCATTGGCACATGCAAGGAATCACCAGTCATTTCCACTGGTGCCTCTCTCACACTGGGCAACAGTGTGCCATTTATGGTGGCGCCGCAGCATTTATGACAGTTGAATGTAAGTTCCACTCTAGTACGTTCATGATATGATTGGGCAGTAAATCCACTTAGCATTGTAAGCATAGACAACAACGTTCCATCATTTACTTAGCCACTCAGCAAGACTGAACCATTTCCTGGATTTTCAGTACAAAGAAAGAACAATTTTCACCACAGCTACAAGGCTCACTAGAAAATCTAGGGGTGAAATACACCAAAGTTACTGTGCTTATGTGCAGTTCCGACCACAAACAATCCACCACAAAGTTTCCTGCACAAACTCCTTTTACATCAATGGAGGCTACACAGGAGAATTCTCTAATAATCAATTTGTGCCCCATAACTGTAGATGCTATTTAAACTAAAATTATATTATTTTACATTAATTAATTATCTGTATTAATCTTGTAAATCCTTAATCTACAGAACCTAACTTTGTAGATAATCTCCAAAACATCAAATTAACATGTCTTCACTATGGCATATTCCCATTATATATGCACAAAGCCCATGGGATGACTTGCATTCTTTTCTACCCCATCAAAACTGAACACCTAATGTTTCTCTGCAATTCCAAACACTCAACTACTTCTTCCTACAGGAAGCAGTTTAGGAAAGGGGGCTACTGATCACGAAATGTTTCCTATAGCTCCTCCCCAATGATTTCCCCCCTCCCCTCAACACTCTGCTCCCAAAATTTCAAGAGTGAATCAGGGTCACAAGAGACAAACCTCAAAACAGGCACTTCTGACATATGAAAGTTTTGCCTGGGCTGTGAAAGCAGCTCAACCCATGAGCCATTTGTCATGCAGCTTAATTCTGCTATAAAAGACTAATCAGCCTGTGCAGTCACGTCCCCCTTGCACCGTTATCTTTTTATGAGCGCATTAACATAGCAATTAAGGAGAGGAGACTCGTATGGACACAAACATGCTTAGCATTCATTTATTCCTCCCTTTGAGCTCATCCCTGGGGGTTCTGACCTGTGTCTGGGAAGCAGCTCTGGTCTCCTTGGTTAGGATTATAGTGGGCTGGTTTAAAAAAAAAAAAAAAAATCAAATAAACACCCGAAAATGCGCTACAACCAATGTCATAAGGTCATGGCATATTTTTGTATACAGCATCATGACATCTTGTCTTAATGTAGACCAGATATACATAATGAGAATGATGTCTGTATAGTGAGATGGCAGCTTCATGCTGCAAATGAATGTATAGATTTGCAAGCTGCCCTGGATTAAAGTGCCTCTTTAAGATTAAAGCTGCCTCTTCAAAAGGAGACGAAAAACTATGGCACACTTCAGCCATGGGTCATCTCAGACCTGTGCCAGCTAGCGCAAGTCTGCGTAGACACATGAAGGCTGATCAGGCCTGGGAAGAGGGTTAGGTTTCAATTGACACTGCTGTCACCAAACCCACCCTCTTTTCTGGTCCAATCTGTCCCCCTCCCCACCCCATCTCCTCCCACCTACTTCCTGCCCCATTCCACCACTTCCCTGCATCCCTACTAACCCCTGCACTGCCTTAGCAGCTCCAATGGGCGTCCGGCATTCATCTTTGTGTCAACTCAGCAGCTTTCCACCTGCGGTGGTGGCCAGGCAATTCACACCAGTGCTGTCACGTTTGCAACAGCTGTAAAGCAAACATTACATCACTAGCTAACATAATAGTCATAGCCATAGAAGCTGGAAATAGCAATTGGATCTATGGCAGTTGGAGCAGTCCTCCCTATAATCATGCACGTATGACAAAGTAGCATGCAATTACTCCCTGAGGAGTTGCCATTCTGTACAACCCCATTTGCAACAGTCATCTGAGTGGGACAGGAATACTTCAATACAATGTATAGATGATCTTTTATAATTCTTTACTTTTCCCCGCCAGTGAACTGGGCCCTTCCCTATTTCCTATCCATGCTCTATCTCATTGTATGCAAACCCCAACCCTCTCTTTTCTCCATTCAGCTTTATTTTCCTGAACATTCATTAACTACTCACAAAGGACCATGCATGGCAGAAAGGAGTAGCAATTATCTGCTGGTTCTGACCCGTGTTTAATGGTCAGAGATTAGCATCAGCAATAATAATGGAATGCGGGATGCCTGCTGCTCAAAGCTGGGGAACTGACAAGTATCCAACTGGCAGTTCTAAGAGGAGAGAAAAGGATTCCTTTGCGGTGAAAAGCGAAATGCTTTTATGTAGCAGGAAGATGGACGGCGGGAGGCGCAGAGAGTCGCACATTTTTGTTTAGAAGATGGGGGGTGCAGCTTCTCACCTTCTAATCTCTCTATCCCCTGTCTTCAATCATAGGCAGCCCTCCTTGAAAGTAAGTCAACCATGAAGTTTACTAGATGAATTTGGGCCTGCCTTGATCACAGAACCTAGCCTACTTCACCAGGTTGTTGGAAAGATAAAAGTACAGGGGAGCCCTCAGCTGATTGGAGGAAGGGCAATATAACAAACAAGCAAGCAAACAAACAAATAAACAAATAAAAGTCTTATTGAACTCTGTGGGACCCTCTTCCGAGCAAAACATGTCATAGCAAGCTTGAACCAGGTAATCTGGTAACAGGGCCCAGGTGCCTTACACCATAATCTTATGTATGCCTACTCCAAAGTAAGTCCCACTGTGTTCAATGGAACCAATGGAACCCAGGAAAGCACGCATAAGATTGTCGTCTTAGATCTGGGAAAGTGTGTATAGGATTCCAGCCTCATTCTCTGCATCATCAAGACACTTCAGAGGCAGAGGAAGCTACAGCCCCAATCCTTGGTTCTCTGCAAGGTTGGAAGCTGTGCCACAGTTTGTCAGCCCTGCTGGATCAGGTGATCCAAAGAGCCAACAGAAGCCCTCTTATATAGTACCATTGCTTCAGGTTTAATTCTCTAGTCTGACCTACCTGAAATGAAAGCAGTCACCCTGCAGACTCCTCCAGGAGAGGCCTGCCTCACCCCACCCCATTACAGCTCCTTTCCCTTTTCTCTGGACCGCTGCTTTTTATAACTCAACTGCTGCATTTTCCAAACAGTGTTGCTTGCCTCTGGCTCTTTAGAGCATCAGTTGCTACCTTTGGAATGACCTGAGGCTGCAATCCTATGTACACTTTCCTGGGAGTAAGCCCAACTCAATACTTCTCATATTTACTTCTGAGTAAATATGCATAGGATTCTGCTGTTAGTTTTTCAAGAAAAGACTAATCTCATTAGGGGGCAGAATGAGGTCTGGAAGTTTAGTGCTGGGGTTGAAGAGGGTTTGAATCTTACCATGTTTCCAAAGGCATCACTGAAGGTGCAACAGGGGCCAATTTAGCTTCACTCACTATAAATCAAGCTCCTTCCTCTTTCTCACACTGGAAGATTTATTTAACCAGGAACCTCTGTGAGAAATGAGTGCTGTGATCAGAGTGTTCACATGATCTTTTGATCAGAAAATGCTTTGAGTAAAATGACGTCTAGAGGAGACAACAAGAAGATGCTATGGGAAAGCTGAATGGCATTTGAAAAAGAACTCTGATCTCTGCTTTTTCAAAGCAAGCAAGAGCTGTGGTCATGGTTATTAAGTTCCCATGCAACAATGATAAAAGCACTATCAAGTATGGAATGTAGGTGGAAATATATATGTTCAATTAATGTGAAACGCTAACCAAGAAGAATCCTGCTGACTTCCAGTGATTCTGTCATGATAGACATCTTGATGAACTCTCCTCCTTGTTCATTCCCAGTATTGATCTGTACCCCTTGCCCTTGTTATATAGTCATCACTTCCATCACTTGCAGGTGAAGAGGTAGGGGGTGAAAGTAGGTGGCAGAGGCCATATTAATCAGCATGGAAGCTGGAGATTCGGAGATAACTAACAAATATGTCTACGTCCAATAGCCTCAATAATAGAAAGTGTTGCCACTTGATGGCCTTTCAGAGAGCAAACTGGAATTAGTTTTGCAGCTGTGATCTGAAAGGCTGACCCCAGGATTTATGGGACAATGAAGAGCAAGCAAGCAGAGACTGAGGTATGAACAATGGATCACCATGTGGTACTACAGTGATTTTTATTACTGAGGCCCTCCTCCAGACATTATTGCCTAGGTCAGGAATTTTTTTTTCCAGAATGCAGCAGTTTCACTGCAAAATTGAAAGGAAGAGGTTTCATCTTTGCAGCACTGCTGTGAAGCAACATTGAGCTCATGCTCAAGAAGGGAGCCAGGCCATGAACTTCTAGGAATTGGCCAAGAAAAATAGCAGTCATGACAGCAGGAGGTAAGGTTTAGGAATACAAGTATGAAGTATCTGAGCAGCAATGAAACAGAGACTGCCTTGGGTGACAGATTTGGGAGTATCATTAAAAGGCAGCATCTAGTTTTTTTATTTTATTGTATTTTTTATCACTGTGGGTCTGGACATTTGGATTCTCTGCATCTGGCAACAAAATGACTTGGGCTACTTCTTGAAACCAAAATGAGAATTCCTCAATAAGGAGGTAAGACTACAGTTCTAGCCACACTTTCCTGGGAGTAAGCCCCATTGACTCTAGCGGGACTTACTTCTGAGTAGACATGCATAGGATTGGGCTCCAACTCCAGCAGAATCTAGGGCAACCCAATGAGACAGTAACCCATAGACAGCAGGTTGGTTGGTTGAATGGGCAAAATAGTATAGAATTAGAAAGAAAAAATATGTTCTGTTGGTTCAGGACATCATAGAAATATGAGGAAGAGGAGCTGGAGGTACAAGCTGTACAAATTCCAAGATTCCATAAGGGGAATCATTTAATTTGGAAATGACGCAAGGCTTTGAAGGGTGTATGTGCTTGAAATGCAAAGTACCAGCTTGAAAAGTCTGGCTTCATTTTAAGGTGAGTCCATTCATTTGAACTTCTCAAACATTCCTATCAAGTGCTTTAAAAACTTCTACAGATTTTATGAGCATTTGCCAAGAACACCTGAATAGTCAAAATGGTTTGGGGAGTGAGAAGAGGGGGTGCTCACACATCACTAACTTCTTGTGATGGGTGATAGAATTACTAAGGTGCTCCCTGCTCATGATGAATGAAAACTCAAGTGGTGTTTCTCTATTTCAATATATTAAAAAAAAAAAAAAATAGCCATGAGCATCAAATATCCAGATACCCATGTATGTAACTTTCAGTCACCTTTGTCTGAATAACTGGAATATAAAATCACCTTGTATCATACAATGATGCTGGATGGAAATGGAGCTTCTGATCAGTTATGAAAACCACTGGGGTGTGTGGGGGAAGGGGAGGGAAGAGGGAATAATCATTAATTAAACTTCTTTTTAAAAGAATTGCTAAATTGCTGACCCATCATCCTGTCTTTATTTGTCATCCTCCAACACAATCTATTAAAAGGACATATGGTAGTCTATATAACGACCCAAGCATGTGTTTACAGATAGAATATATTCTCAAAAGAATGTGTTGAATTCTACTATATGGGTTGCATTTAGTAATAAATCATCATGTTTTAATGGCTGTATCAACGAACGTGAACATACGTCTGAAAAACATAGCAAAATATTATGGAGAAGTTGATTAAAATCAATAGTTTAAATCAAGGCTCTCTGCTTGATGATTTAAATCAATCTGCCTTGCTGTGGTGTGGGTTTTGTTTTTTTATTTGTTTTATTTTTTGTCTTCTATGTTATGGCTTCTTTTTCATTCCAATAAAATATGCGCATTGCCAGCACTACAAGTGTGCAAATTTCTCTTTTCGCCTGCTGGTCAAGTCAATATTCACATGGGATGCGAATCAACTTTATACTCAATCCAAATTTTCATATCGAGGAGTGCATTTTAAAGGAGTGCTCTGATGGCTGAAACAGGTCACATTTACACATAGAGTAATTCTACATGGAGCTGATTCACACTAGATGACTTTTATGTTTTGCTCAAATTGTGCTTTCATACCCTGGTTTGTTAATTACTCAAAGTGAAAAATAAATCATAGTTTCCCAAGTTCAGATGCATCTGAAATTGTGGTTTATTCAAAAGTGGTTTCAATCTCCTCTCATACACGTGGGAGGGAGGGAGGGTGAGAATGCAAGCTCAACATTTGTCATGACTGGCTCATGTTAGCTCATCAAAAACACAGTTTAAATTAACATGCTGTCTTAACTGTTGCTTTTAGAACTAAGGCCCCAATGCTATCCAGCTTTCTGGTGCTGATGCAGCCACACTGCCGTCCCAAGGTAAGGGAACAAACCTCCCTTATCTTGAGGAGGCCTTCCCACTGCAGGTTGCAACCCCTGCCCCATTGGCACAGCTGCATCAGTGCCGAGACATTGGATAGGATTGGACTCTAAGACCTCAATCCTACTGGGACACTGCAGTTCTGGAACTAGTGTGCTGGTAACACAAGGCCCATTACAGCAGCGTGAAAGCGGGGCTGCCATCACACGTTCCAGCAGACGCCACCAACGAGCTGCAGCCTGGCACGTTCATCAGCAGCAACTGAAGCCTCCATCAGTACCAGTAAATTAGTGACAGAGGCATATTATAGGTGGGGAGAGGAAGGCAGATGTTAGTGGGCAGATTAAGAACATAAGAACAGCCCCACTGGATCAGGCCATAGGCCCATCTAGTCCAGCTTCCTGTATCTCACAGCGGCCCACCAAATGCCCCAGGGAGCATACCAGATAACAAGAGACCTCATCCTGGTGCCCTCCCTTGCATCTGGCATTCTGACATTGCCCATTTCTAAAATCAGGAGGTTGCGCATACACTTCATGGCTTGTACCCCGTAATGGATTTTTCCTCCAGAAACTTGTCCAATCCCCTTTTAAAGGTGTCCAGGCTAGATGCCGTCACCGCATCCTGTGGCAAGGAGTTCCACAGACCAACCACACGCTGAGTAAAGAAATATTTTCTCTTGTCTGTTTGGAACTCTCCCAACACTCAATTTTAGTGGATGTCCCCTGGTTCTGGTGTTATGTGAGAGCATAAAGAGCATCTCCCTATCCACTGTGTCCATCCTCTGCATAATTTTGTATGTCTCAAAGATTAGGGTAAGAGGAGGGATGAGAAGGAATTGTGTGGACCCTGGCAGCACAAGCATGTACCAGATCTTCTCTTCCCACCCCACCCCTTTTCTGTCCTCAGACTTACTCCAGCAAAATGGCCACTTGGAGTAGGTCTAAGGAGACTTATAGGTCATCGGGCATCCTACAGGGGCAGTAAGTAAGAAATATTTTTAATTTCCTCCTGCTGGCTATCCAATCGTCCCCCTTTGGATGCAGCCCACATTCTGTTAGCACGTATGCATCAGTGCTAATGATGGATGATAAGTTTAGGAATGATGCGGGATAGGATTGATGGGGGGATAGGATTATGCTACAAACCAATACACATTTACCTGGGTGTGTGTGTGTGTATTGTTGTGCATTGTCTGTATGCCACAAATGCAGATCAAAGATTTTTTTTTCCTAGGTAAAGGCATTACACCAACAGGCCATTCCTGCGTAAATACTTCAGAATCCAAGGAAAACATATTACACTGACACCTGATGGATACAACATGCTTCTCAGGTCAAGTACTAAGAAAAGGGCCCTGGATAGATCTATGGCATAGTAGGAAAAGGATTAAGATGGATTTAAAAGAACTTCGCCCACCTTTACAAAGCGTTCTTTATGTGCCTCATTTAAGGAAATTGGCAATTCGTGACCTATGACTCATATGCCTCATCTCTTGCGGAGACTCCATATACTGGAATTCTCTTTCATCATGCACCTCCTTGTAGGCATCATTTGGCTCTAGAAATCAAAAGTTACTCCCCCCACCCCCAGCCCTTCACACACACACACACACAAAGAATCTCCACATGTGCATTGCTTTGCTATCTAGCCAGGGAGACTGGAAGCAATCCTCTTTTGATGTTTCAGTAAGGTAGGAGCAAATTTCACACCACCTATTTAAGTGGCACTCAGCTGCACTAAAGAATGTCACAGCTTGTGGGTGTGCTAATTAGAACCTGACCAGGCTGACATTAAAAGGCTAAGCAGGCTTGGCTGTGTGTCCTTGGAAGGCAGAGATTTTTCCTCCCCTTTCTTCCCATATTGGAGTTGGATGGCTTGGTGTTTCATGTGCAGCCATCGTGCTTTACAAATGATCAAAAAGTGAGCCATGGCCCTAATTGATCCTTATAACAGAATTCCTCTACATATCGATTTCCGTTTGGTACCAAGCAATGTACGTTCCTGGCTATTACAGACACAGCAGATATGTTTTGCTGGTTTCTCCATTTAATGAAGCACATCATAGCAATCTCTCTCAAAAAGCAGTACAAAATGAACTAACAACTCATCCCATTTGCTTTGTGTTGCCCAGCCCTGAGCAAGTACATCTTACAGCAACCAGGCAAATAATTGCAAAATGGTATTTACAATATTTTTCCCAATAAGATTAAAAAATAAATGTTCTTTGCCTTGGTGTACAGACTTTTTTCTCAGCTTCTTGTTATCTCAGAACAAGTTCAAAAGTGAACTTACAAGTATGGGAAAAACATCGTCAGAAACCGTTCATTTATCACATTTTATCCTGTCCTTTCTTCAAGGAGTTTAGGGCAGCATTCATTAGCTGTAATCCAACACAGAGCAGACACACTTAAATCCATGGGTTGCAATTTGCTTAAGCACATATAACTCCATGTTGGATTGTGGCCATCACATCACCTCTCTCATTTTATCTTCACAAGTGTGATAGCTAGTGACTGATTGCGTGCTTAATCCTAAGTCAGGGATGGGAAAACTTTCAACTTTAGGGATCTTGGACCTTTAACAATTGTATAGAAGAGAGAATTTCAGCAGATTCTCTCTCCTACACAATTGTTAAAGGTCCAGGATCCTTAAAGTTGAAAGTTTGCCCACCCCGGCCCTAGGTCATGCCAGTTTAAGCCCAAGTTGACTACACAATACTGATTTCTTAATGAGTCATAATTATAGCAATGGCTAGGAGGAAGCAATGGTTAAGTTAGGTGGGGATGTGGTTCGGGGTCATTTAGTGGCCATATATTAAGTCTGTGGGGCTGAATGAGTTGCATCCCAGGATGCTCAAAGAACTGATGGGTGTTATCAAAAGGCTTAGATTGGGGGGGGGGGGGTACAAAGATAATTCCTGAAGAACTGGGGAAGAGCCAAGAGACTGGAGGTGAGCAAATGTAGTCCCTATCATCAAGGAAAGGAAAAAGCAATGGCGCTGAAGTCTGGGACTGGCCAGTGCATGGATCAGAGACCCTCTGGGTATCTTATATAAACCACCTTAAGCTCCATCATGCAACACAGCTAGGATAAAAATAATGCTACACAGACGTGCCAGTTAGCGCACCAGTCATAACAATAAGTCTTATGCTGTTCTGGTATGAGTATACCTGTTATCTACCAGCTTTGAAAAATATACACTGTTACATTTCAGTCATTTAAATGAATAGGTAAAAGAATAAACCATGAAGAACTAGGCAGTGGTCTATTTCTTCTAAGAACAATGAATCATGGTCTGTGGCCCTGACATGTGAGTCAAAGTTCCTTTATTTTCTCTAATTCCCCTACATTTTTGTTCCCTGCTCCTGCTAGGTTTAGGTGATGTGCAGTGGTTTCAGATCAGTACTTTTGAGTCTTCTGAGTCAAACCCTGGTATCCTCTATATTTGTTCCCAGCATGTAAGTGGAGCCTCATGCTGTTCCCCTCCGTGACCTCAATATCCAATTCCTGTTCCCCTTCGTTGCTTCACTTGCAGGAATAATGCCTTGTGTGGTGAAGATAATCCCTTGCAACATCTCACCAGCACACGAAGTAGCCCTGATCTCTTCCATCACACGTCCCCCCAGCTCTGTTGATAAAGGCACTTTGTACAACCAGCACGTTCAGCTAACACAAAGGCCTGAACAGCACATCTTGCCTCTAAATTATTCTGTTCACGCCTTACTGTTTTCATGGAAGGGGTTATTGCATTCACTTGAAACAGGCATGCTGCAAAAGGGGAAGCACATCATAGGGCCCAAACCTACCAAACAGTCCCCTATGTAGCTGCAATGCTTATGTTGAGAGCCCCCAACCTGACTGCAGAATGTAGCACATGGTCTGTTGACACAGCTGCATTAGTGCTGGACGTTTGGATGGTATTGGTTCCATTGCCTGATTGGTCCCATACCTTGGTGGTCTAATACCTGTTATAGATGATTTAAAACACACATACACACACACACACACACACCACACACACACACACACACACACAACTATGTTCAATGTCATCCTTACTGCCTTTCCCCTTCCAAAGTCGATGGATATTTGCAGGCACCCCTCCCATGCTTTGTTCAGTGATGCTTATCACGTTTCCTTATCTCTGGTTATCAACATTTCAAAACACGATTAAACAGGGAGAACAGAGGCAAACAATGCTGACTTAAGGGTTCATGCGGCAGCATTGGCATATACCACAGTTAATGCAGAGTAATTGATTTCTGCATGAATCAGTTTGAAGATTACTGTACGTACTACGGTCTAAGATAAGCATTTTTTTGCATCGCATTTTGGTTTGTTCGACAGAAGTTGAAGGGAGGGACAGGGGAATTAATGGCAAGGAGTGCATGTTCTATGAAACAATTTCAGTGGAGCCGTGTCTTTCAAATATGCTTTTCCTCGGTGATGGTAACGTTTCAAAAAAAAAAAAGAGTTCATTCTCCTCTAGATATGTTTAATCACAAAATGAAGGCTAGATTTGTGTGCATGTTCCTCATTCATTGACTGTGACACAAAGTAAGGCCTTTCATATGTAAAATGATACGCCACAGATAAATTAGATACAAAGCCACCTATCATCTGATATCAGCTCAAGCCCAACATTTTTTGGTGGAGTCACATTTGGCTGAAAGCCCAATCCTGTCTGGGCCTTGCACTACTAGAACTCATGCTCTGCTGGTGCAAAGCCTATTGTGGCAGCGTGCAAACCGGGACTCCACTGCGCACTTTCGGGCTGCTGCTGCAAATGGCCAGAGATGAGGAGCATATACCAGCAGCTCTGGAAGCCCCGCTAGTGTCAGTACGTTGGTGGTGGGAGTGGAGATTGGGAGATTCAGGAGCATTCCAGAGTGGGGAGGAGGGACGGCAGGAGATGGGGATTGGGCTGGAGATGGTGGATCTCAGTTGCAAAACTACACACCAGATCCCATCCACCATTTTTCAGTCCACCCTGCCCCCTTTCTCTCTTCGAAAGTACACCAGCTATACAAGTGACTTGGTTCTGAGGAGACCCATAAGCTTCCAGAAGGCCTATCCAGAACTGGTTGGTCTTTTGGTCCCCTCCAGCACTGGAGGTAGTGCACACTCCATCAGTGCAGCTGCATCATCATCATCAACAGTGGTGGATAGGATTGGGCTGTGAGTCTCCAAATGTTGATTAATCAGTTAATGAATGATAATGTGGTGTCAGTGTGTACTGAATCCAAACTTTGTTCATTCATTATGTATATCTGAGGATCACTGATGAACTCAAATCAAAAGCTATTTCAATACAAAGGCTCTCTAGACTCCATCATCCAACAACACACGTATGAAATTGAGCACTCTACTCAAACACACAGGTATCCATTGCTGCCCCTGGAAATGAATTTCACACCTGTACAGCAGAAAAACCATTTAAAAAACCTAGGTAACTCCTCTATTTCTAGAGGCAGGCAGAAAGATAAGATGAATCATGGAGCTAATTTGCAAGACATTTCCGAAAGTCTGTTTGCTCTGGAGTCCCTATGCAATTTAACAACCTCTAAACAGTTTTAATTCAACGTTTCTTTGTCACAAGCACAGCAGAAGATAGAGCAAAGTACGGGTACAATTCTATCCTTGGCCTGCCTTCATGATGCAAGGATGCTGTCACACTGCAACCTGGTGGCTGGGTGGGGACCAGGCTGGCAAGTAGAGGTAAAGACATTTTTTACTTATCTCCTCTGCCATTCCCCGGTCCCCAACTGGCCTCCTCAAATATATGCCAGCTATTTTGCTGATGTAAATCTGTGAGGCCAAAAGGGTTGTTTCAGGTCTGGTCAGGCAAATGGTCACCTCAGAGCAAATGTGGGGGTGAGACAAACAGTCTGTGGTTCTCATCCCGGTCCTTTGAAAATACCCACCATAGTTGTGGGCAAAACGTTAGGAAATGAAAATCTTCATAGACCATGGCCAATAAGCCCAAACAGTTCTTACTGCAATACTAACAGTACCAACCATGAAAGCCTTAGTTTATAAGTCAATTCCACCTATCATCCTGGGTTTACTGAGAAAATCTTAGCACAAAAGATCAAAAAGTCAGCTTAAAGGGTTAGAAACTAGAAGAGGGACTATTATTTTTTTACGCCTCAATTTTAATTCCATTGAATATCCCTCTGCTAAAATCATCTATGTCCCGGCAAGATGATCATATCAGCCTTCTCAGGTCTTTGGATCAATTCCATGTTACTTCACTGTTAGCATAATGCTTCTCCTGACACTGAAGGGCTCTCTGCCTTGCAGGCCTCCATATCACCAGTCTCATCACCCATACAGAAGCTCACCTCAAGTATCAGCTCCTTTCATCTTCCTTTCTTCCACTCCTATCTTCCGTCCTTTTACCGTACTGCTTTCTATGTCTGGAAACCATCGTGGCTTCCATGCAGTTCAAGTCACCTCTTCCTCTCCTTCGCATCGCTGCTCAAATTATTTATTATTATTTTATTTTAATACATAGCACGTCTTTTACAAAGCATTTCCAGGACTACAACAGCTCCACGTTGCTCTGTTCCTCTGCTCAGTATTAATCAGCGCTCACCTTCAGTACTTCTGTATTATGAATTTCAGCCTTTGTTCTGTACTTCTCAAATGACACTTCAAATTCTGTAGGCCTCAGAAGCATTCAAAGAGGAAACGATCTTAGTTCACTTGTCTTGATCTAACAATGTGCATATATAATTAGAAAATGGAACATATGAGATGAGTTAAAACTCTGAGGGGAAAAAATAACTTAAATAGCCAATGCACAAGGCCTTACTTGTACAGCAGATGAGGTGGTAAATTTGTATTCAGAAAATGTCACCAAAGACTGCAGGTGGGGCTACCATGACTGAATGTTGCTTCATTAAATTTCTTGCTTCCCCTGAGGGCTGGGGATAAGAATAGGCCCTCAGTTTGACTGTACTTGTCCTACGAGGTGACTGAACAGCCACAGGGTAGATGGGACTCGTTAGCCTGGGAAGGCAGCTCATCTGAGAGAAGGAAAACTCTGATCCCAAACCTCCACTGCCTTGTGGCTACATCCAGTTATGGAAAAGGCTTCAGGAGTCAACCTCGAGGCAAAATCCAGAGCCGGAGTCCCTGAGGCAGTTCATGGCTGAACACAGTCACGTTCTGGCAACTCCTGCGACGTCGCTGGAACCAAACATATTGGCTTCTGCCTTTCCATTGGACCATTTCAGCGACGTGGAGAGGGGGGATTTGCTGCATGGGTAACAGTCTATCCTCCATATCTACTTTACCCAGGCTTCGCACACTGGAGAGGACACTCTGTTCCAGAAAACTATTCAGAGTGCGATACCATAGTCTTCCGAGACTGAAGGATGCCAACAAGAAATTTCTTGCACCTAGAAAACTAGGTTGCCAGCAAAATTTCTAGCCTAGCCTTCTCCCTGACATAGTGTCTCCCCATATCTCTCCTCTCCACCACTTAAACCTTTTCAATTCCAGCGCAGAAATAGGGAAAAGAGATGGGAGGCAAGCAAGGGTAGCTATTGGCACCTTGCCTCATGGCATATCACCTCACATTGCCTCATAGCAGGTGCCAATCTTGTGAAGCTGACTGACCCTACAGCACTTCACACCCCGACCACAGCAGCAGGCAGGCAGTCCAAATGGGTTCTTTCATGATGGTAAGATAGAGGCACATTAATCCCCCTAGCCCACCACCTCAGGGGCCCACTTTAGTAATTTGGCAGGTAGGACTCTGGAGTTTTTCTCCACAAGCTAAACTCCTAGTAATTGGATCTTGGGCGGGGGGGGGGGGGAGTGGGACCACCCCCCACTTACTTTTTAACAAGAAGTCTTACAAATGCAACACCAGCAGCACCATGCCACTCTACTGAATTAGGGCACAACACCATTGTGTTGTGAATCATTTTTTTCTTCTTCAGATGAAGTTGTTTCATTATTAACACAGCCATTTTTATTAAACTCCAGATCTTGCACAACCACTCTTTGAGGAATGGAAGACTAGTTAATGACCATTTTGGTTTCTGAATTTCAAATTAAGTTCAAATGATTAGGATTAACTACACCACCCAAATGTCCAAGTAAAGTGTGTGCAGAATTCAGAAATAGTCAGTGTAGTAGCATTACACTGATTGCACATACATTTACCAACAAAACATCTTAGAACGTCCCCAGCCCTAAATCTCTTATTGGTTTCATGCTGTATCATGATAACATGTCATTGCAACATGTCAATAACATAATAACATGTCATTGCCTCTAAGAACAATGAGTTTCATAGGTCAGTTGTGAGTTTTAAAAATCCACTTTTTGTTCCATAAGGCAGTTGTGTTTTCATTTTATGGTTAATTGGTCATAACTTTTGATAGAAAACAGATATTCCAATGCTGCTTGTTTCATTGTATTCTGCATTAAATTACCTTTCTAATGATATATGATGGTATTATTCATGAATACCAAGATTTTCACAATTTTGGTCACTAGTGTCAAGCTCAGCTTGTTGCGCCCCTAAAGCTTGATGCCTGGTGCAACTGCTACCCCTTGCACCCCCTTAGCTATGCCACTGGCACGACTGGAAGTGACATCATCAGGCAGGAAAATTTTTAACAATCCTAGGCTGCAATCCTACTCACACTTACCCAGGACTAAGTCCCATTTACTATCATTGTTAAAAGAATATATAGTATCTTGTTAAAGTACAGACCTGTAACACTTCCCCAAATGCAGTCACATACCATGGCAGCATCAAGACTAACATATATAATATTGAAATGAATGGGGACCCACCTGAAATTGGGTCATGCCCATTTAGTGGGTCCCAACTCACATTTTGAGAAACACTGCTGTATACACTTTTACCTGGGATTTACACAGTGGAACTTACTTCTGAATAGATATTGTCACAAACTCAACCTTTGGGCCTAGCGGGTGATCAAGCCACTGCTCTATAGCAGGTGGATCATGAAACAAGGAGCAGAGATTCCACAGCAAGATTCCAGGTAAAGTGATTCGGTTTCCATCAACAGGGTAGTTACAATAAACACAGCTGTGATTTTAACCATTTATTACATGTCCCTATTAATAGTCACTCATATACACTCAATTAGATGGCCAGTCTAACTCATAGCAGGACTTTTGAGAGGCTAGAGCTCTGGCAGCTCTGATGTGTTGCTTCTGGACTTCACCTGGTGATCTCTCCATCTGATGAGGACTTGCTCCTATCTGAATCATCCTTCTGGGTCCATTGCAATACATTGGATGACCTTGCACTCACTGTGCCTTACCCAGTTGGACCTTGCCCAATTTGCCTTATCAATTTGATAAATTTGAAGGGAAATCATATGAATAATTCAGTATGACCCGTGCGTTTTAGCACACTATGTGTGCTTTTGTTCCTACTTTCAGATACATCATTGGGATACATCTCATATATTTCTTCAGGGCATTTCCCTGAAGCATTTCCCAGGGCACTTCTCCTATCCCATGTTCTATAGCCCAAATTTCTAACAGAAAATTTTAGACTCTAGCATGGGACAGCCAAGTAGCACATGATATGGAATAAACCCAGTGCCCAGACCACCACTGCTTAATTTTTCTGCTCTATCTTTCCCAGTTAAGGAGCATATTTTCTTTTTATTAAGTATTTTATTTATTTATTACAGATACAGGTAAAGAAAATGGGTTAGACTTTGGGCAGGTACTACACAGGTACCTGTGGATATGGTATATAGGGCCATGAGGATATGGCCCTAGATTACAACATGCATTATTCAAAAAGAAAAAAAAAGAAAAGCAATCAAACAACTGAAAAAAAACACAATAATCTTCAATACAAAAGCTATCATATTTGCCATTATAAAAATTTAAATTTATCTAAACACTCAATATTGTTTAACTAAAATTATCTATCCAATCATAAAAAGGCTTCCAATATTTTCTTACTCTACCTAAATCTCTCTCATTCTTTCTGTTAAAACTTCCATTTCTGCTATTTCATAAATTTTGTCTATTAAATTTTCTCTAGTTGGCACGTTGGTAGATTTCCAATTTTGCGCAAACTATTTTTGCTGCTGTAACAATATGTACAATAAGGTATTTTCTATAGTGATCTTTAATTTCTGATGTTACATTTAGGAGGAATATTTCTAGTTTGAATGGTAATACACAATTAAATATATCTTGCAAGAATTTATGTATCATTTTCCAGTATTTCTTTGCTTTTTCACATGTCCACCACATATGATAAAAGTTGCTATCAACCTCTTTACATTTCCAACACTTATTTGATTACCCAGAATACATTTTTGCTAATTTCTCTGGAGTTAAATACCATCTATAAAACATTTTATATAAATTCTCTTTAAAAGACACTGCTTTAGTTATTTTAATATTTATATTCCAAATTTGTTTCCAGTCGTCCATCGATACATTATATCCAAAAAACTTTGCCCAGCGCACCATTGCATCTTTAACTATTTTATCATCCATTCTTATTGCCAGGGGAAAATTGTACAATTTTTTTATATATTTCCCCATATCAATCAAAAACATTTTATCAAAACTTTTATCTTCTTCATAAAAACCTATTTTTTGGTCTTCTCGTAATCTTGTTCTTATTTGCATTTCATTCCACCAGTCCAATTTTATTCCTTTCTCTTCTAACTCAAACTTACTTAAGATCTCTCCTTTAATATTCAACGGATCATTGTATGACTTATTTTGGTCTTTTTTAATCCAGTTTGGATTAGTTGCTGTTTCAAGTGGTTTTATTCATCTGGGTAATTCAAGAGTATATCTTGTATTTTATCTGTTCCCATATCCAAATTAAAGATCTTCTTAAAATGTGTTCTCTAAAATATCCATGCTGTTTGACTTTATCATAAAACAGGAATGCGTGCCAGCCTATTTGTAAATCATGTGCTTCTAAAATTAAAATTTTGGAATTTGGTTTGAGTCCCCAATCTTTTATCCAGTTTAGGACTGCTGCTTGATAATATAATTCCCAGTCTGGTAATCCAAATCCTGCTCTTTTTTATCCTCTTGAAGTAATTTCCATCTTATTCTTTTTCACCTTGCCAGACAAATTTTGTAGTAATTTTATTCATTTCTTCAAAAAAAAAGTTCTCTTCAAAATAATCGGAATAGTCTGGAATAAAGACATTAATTTTGGTAATATTTTCATTTTCATTAGAGCTATTCTTCCCATTAGGGATAATTGCAGTTTATTATATTTTTCCAAATCTTTTTTTATTTCTTTCATTAATTTAATATAGTTGTCTTCCATTAATGTACTTGTCCTTTTGGTAATTATAATACCTAGATATTTTACTTTGTTATTTGTAGTCCAAATTCTTTTAATCGTTCTATATCATTGTCTTTTATATGTTTAAGTATCATTTTGGTCTTCTAATAATTTATTTTTAAACCTGCCACTTCCCCATATTCTTTTAAGTCTTCTATCAAAAATTCTATGGATTTAAGTGGATCTTCCAAGATAAATACCAAATCATCAGCAAACACTTGTAATTTGTATTCTTCACTTTTAATTTTAAGCGGTTTCATCCTGTTATCTTCTCTTATTACAATATTCAACATTTCTAGTGTCAAAATAAACAACAGTGGTGAAAGTGGACAACCTTATCTTACTCCTTGTTGAATGTTGATCTCTCTCGTCAATTCTCCATTTACTCTTATCTTTGCTTTTTGATCTGAATATATTCCTTGTATCATCTTAATAAATTTTGGACCAAAATGTAATTTTTGAAGACAGTTAATCATAAAGTCCCAATGTAAATTGTCAAAGGCTTGCTGGGCATCTAAAAACACTAGGGCTAATCTGGATGTGCTTCAAAAAATTCCAATATGTTTATTATAGTTTTCACATTGTTTTTCAATTGTCTTTTTGGTAAAAAAAAAACAAAAAAAAAAACCAGTTTGATCATAAGAACATAAGAACAGCCCCACTGGATCAGGCCATAGGCCCATCTAGTCCAGCTTCCTGTATCTCACAGCGGCCCACCAAATGCCCCAGGGAGCACACCAGATAACAAGAGACCTCATCCTGGTGCCCTCCCTTGCATCTGGCATTCTGACATAACCCATTTCTAAAATCAGGAGGTTGCGTATACACATCATGGCTTGTACCCCATAATGGATTTTTCCTCCAGAAACTTGTCCAATCCCCTTTTAAAGGCGTCTAGGCTAGACGCCAGCACCATATCCTGTGGTAAGGAGTTCCACAGACCAACCACATGCTGAGTAAAGAAATATTTTCTTTTGTCTGTCCTAATCCGCCCAACACTCAATTTTAGTGGATGTCCCCTGGTTCTGGTATTATGTGAGAGTGTAAAGAGCATCTCCCTATCCACTCTGTCCATCCCCTGCATAATTTTGTATGTCTCAATCATGTCCCCCCTCAGGCGTCTCTTTTCTAGGCTGAAGAGGCCCAAACGCCGTAGCCTTTCCATATAAGGAAGGTGCCCCAGCCCCGTAATCATCTTAGTCGCTCTCTTTTGCACCTTTTCCATTTCCACTATGTCTTTTTTGAGATGTGGTGACCAGAACTGGACACAATACTCCAGGTGTGGCCTTAGCATCGATTTGTACAACGGCATTATAATATTAGCCGTTTTGTTCTCAATACCCTTCCTAATGATCCCAAGCATAGAATTGGCCTTCTTCCCTGCCGCCGCACATTGGGTCGACACTTTCATCGACCTGTCCACCACCATCCCAAGATCTCTCTCCTGATCTGTCACAGACAGCTCAGAACCCATCAGCCTATATCTAAAGTTTTGATTTTTTGCCCCAATGTGCATGACTTTATACTTACTGACATTGAAGCGCATCTGCCATTTTGCTGCCCATTCTGCCAGTCTGGAGAGATCCTCCTGGAGCTCCTCACAATCTCTTCTGGTCACAATCACTTCTGGTCTTCTTTAATTATTTGATCTAATACATTTTTTAATCTTGTAGCTAAAATTGAAGCAAAAATTTTATAATCTGTATTTAAAAGCGAAATAGGTCTATAGTTTTTAATTTCTTTTTCATCTGTGTCTGATTTATGTATCAAAGTAATTGTTCCTTCCTTCCATGAGGTTGGTATTTCTCCAGTCTCCCATATATCATCAATCACTTTTTTGAATGGCAACAACAGTACTTCTTCAAATTTCTTATAATGTTCGGCTGGTAATTCAGCAGGGCCTGGAATTTTTTGGAGTTTTTGCCTTTTGATCACTTCTGTTATTTCATTTATAGTAATTGTATTTTCCAACAGATTCTTTTGATCAGTTGAAATTTTAATGCTATTATTTTTCTTCAGATATTCTGTTTGTTTCTGGTGTTCTATATTTTTTCTCCCATATAATACCTGATAAAATTGTTCAGTAATTGTTTTCTTTACTTCTAATTCTGTTTTCTCTTTTCCAGTCAAATCTTTCAATGTTTTAATATAGTTTTTTTGTCTTTCTTTTTTCAGTTTATAAGCTAATCATCTTCCTGGTTTGTTTGCATTTTCAAAAATATTTTGTTTTGCCATTTTCAATTTCTTCTCCATCTCCTGCGTTTGCATTATTTTAATTTCATGTGGTATCTTCTTAATCTTTTGTTGACTTCTTTGCTTTGTAGGTTCTTTCTGTAATTCCATTTCACCTTTCTCTAACCTTTGTATAAGATCTTTAGTTTTCTTCTCTTGTCCAATTCTTTGTTTTGCTGCATTTCTTACTGCTAATCCTTGAAAAAATGCTTTACTTGTATCCCATACAATTTGTGTTTTAGTTTCTGGATGAAAAATGGTCTTAAAAAAAATTCCATTTCTGTTTTTGCTTGATTCAAAAATTTCTGATTGTTCAAATAAGTTATATTTAACTTCCAACTATTTCTCCTTGATTTGGATTATGATCTGCAAACATATTAGGTAAAATTTCAGTCTGAAACATTCCATCTAAACCAGATATTGAGGCCCAGCACATATCAATTCTAGACCAAGAATTATGTGAATTTGAATAATATATGAACTGTTTTTTCTCCAGGTATTGTGTTCTCCATGTGTCAATCAACTGAAATTCTTCTGCCATTTCCAAAAAAGATCTGGGTAGGGTTCCTCCTCTTTTTACAGATATTTTGTTAAATTTTCTGTCCCATTTAGCTTGAAAAACTGCATTAAAATCTTCAAATAAAAAAAAGATCCCTGTCTTCTCCCATGATTAATTACTCATATAATCTTCTGTAAAACTTATCTTGATGTGTGTTTGGTGCATAAATATTGACAATTAATGCTTTCCTTTGATAGAAAGATTTCCAGATTCTTGTTTCTGACGCAATGCTAAACAGTCACAGACCCTTTAAAAATCATTTACTGGAGGTTTTATTTACATATTTACAAACCAAATCAGTTCAGTTTGGATACAGATATTCACTCCTTGCTTCTCATCTTGTTTCTCAGAGAACTACACTCAGAAAATCATATTAATAACCTAAGACAAACAAGACAACTATGTGACACTGTATGTCACTTCCACCTCCTTATTAGGCATATTATGACACTGTTTTGATGCATGATTCTAGCTCTAACTAGGAGGTCATTTTGCTCTGAAATCAAATGTTCTTGGCCCACAACTCTGGTTACATAAGCTCTTGGAATTCTATGTGTTCTGCCAATAATGATCTCTTTAGGTCACTTTGACATAACGACATAATCTCTTATCTTTTTACGTGAAACACCAGTTTTCTCTTGGCTCCTATTTCAGTTATTTTTCCAACCAGAGAAGATAGAGATTTTAGAGGGTTAACCTATTATTGACAATTAATACTGACAATTAATGCTTTCCTTGTTTCAGCTTGAATCTTTATAATCAGAATTCTCCCATCTTCCAATTGCCACTTCAATTCAGGTTCCAATTTGGGGTTAACATATGTAGCTACCCCCTTTTCTTTTGGTGTGGGTCTGAGGCAAAAAAAAAAAAGCAAAAAAAAGGCAAAAAAAAGTTCCAATTTTTCTATTATTGAGAAATCTAACATTTTTTCTAATATGTGTTTCTTGAATACAGATTACATCTGCTTTGGTTTGGTATAATTGATGGAATATTCTTCTGTGCTTCTGAGGAGAATTCAGTTTATTAATATTTACAGAAAAAAATTTCACTTGTTGTTCAGCCATTTTCACTTAGAAATTTTTTTAGTCTTTCTTGATATTTTCCTTGTTCTTTGTCTTGTTTGTATTTTCCCTCTTCCTACCACTTCTTCTTCTTCTTGGCTGTCTTCTATATCTTGATCCATATCTTTCTTTTTTTTCTTTTCTCCATTCTGTTCTTTTTGAGTTTGATCCAAAGATTCATCATCTTCTTCTTGAGAGGACGTACTCTCTTTCTCTGAAAGTTCCCTATTTTGTTCTCCTAGGCTTTTCCATATTTTGATAAAACTTGTTGAGCTTTCATCATTGAATTTATATTAAATCTTTTCTCTTTATAAACAAACACCTTCTTATAAGGCTAATCCCCAGGTTTTATAATCTGAGTCATCCAAGTCTTATAACCAACAAGGGTGGATCAGTAGTCCAATTCAAGTCAATAACGCTATCAAATCAAGTTATGCATGCATGCAAATCAAGTTAATATATCTTTAAATACTCATTCCTGAATCCAGCTTCAAGCCTCTTGCAACAACAGGCCTAAATCCAGTTCCAAGCGGTTTAAAACCTTTGTTTGCTCTCATGTTGTATCTAGTGGGCCGTGGGGGGAGTCACCAGCTATCCGAATCTCTCCAAGATGGCAAACACGATGTGATGTGATCCAGCATAGAGCAAAATCGGGATATCTCTGAAACTGCCGTCTCTAGAGATAGTCCGAATTCATGCTCTCAGCCTTCGTTCCTTCTTCTTGGCAATGAAGAGTTCCTCATTATTGAAGTCCTCTGGAAAACACATCTATTTAGCAGTTTCCCCGGGAGTCCTCCCAGGTTCCCTGCTACTGTACTGTTAACTCTGCCTCCCGGAGCATATTTTCTCTGAAGACGGTTTAATCCTTTGATTCATCCTTTCCGCTGCTTGGGGTCAGAAAGAAATATGGATTTGTTGTTTAAATCTTAAAGCTTTACACATTTGTTGCATAATCTCAGACACAAAAGCCACTCTTGATCTGAACTGAAAGCTCTGGGTGTTCCAAAATAGCATCACAGATTCTGACACCACTTTTTGCATCTGATACAGCTGTCATGTTAGTGTGAATCTGAAACACTTCGACCCATCCCAAAAAGGTGTCGAAAATCAGAAGAGGTACTTTATATATGGCCAGGGGTCATGAGGATGTGCATGAGATTGCACGGTCATGGCCTCACCATCTTCTGTCATGCAGCTGTGCCAATGGAGCATGAGCTGCATGCCGTAGTGGGGATTATCAGATGGCCAGCAAGAGAGACAAGTCAAAGTAACTTTTTAGGTAGGATGCCTGATGGTCAGTGGGTCTTCTCGGACCCATTCCAGCTCTTTTGCTGGTATAAAGGAGATGAAAGAGAGGGCTGGGCTGGGCAAATGGGGATAGAATCCTGGCACACACTGTTGCCACCAAGATCCATGCCCTCCAGCCCCCTGCCCTCCCCACCCCAAACCTCCCCCAAACCTTTTACAACTGGCCCCTGCCACCACTTTACTTGCTCTGATGCTGGCTGGGTCAGAAAGTGGATGGTGCACAGAGCTTCCAGCCATTAGCACCAGTGGCTGTGACAAGATTGCAACAGCACACCATTTATGGCACTGCTGCAGCCCTTACGACAGTGGATCACCAGATCCACTGCCATAAAGGTCCCATCGGTTTGGGCTGTGAGTCAGATAACATCCCAACATTTCTTTTTATTCATGCATATTCCATTTAGTCTTCTGAAAGTCAGAAACCAGCATCAGACACTTTTGTAATGATTTTCTTTTACATTAATCTGTGGGGAGAGGGGCTCTTGTAAAATGCATTAGCTAAGCAGTGGTCTAAAATTGGCACCCCTACCATTTTTTCCCATTAAACCTGTACCAGTTTGACTCACTAATAACTAATGGTATATTTGGCAAATATGCATTTCCTGTTTTTCCTATTTACAATAAAGTTTTCAGACTAATTCAGTGCAAGCTTCAGTTTCCCATGCCTCAAATTAAAAGAAAAGAAAGGTCCCCTGTGCAAACACGGAGTCATTACTGACCCTTGGGGTGTCACTGCTTCCATGATGCTTTCACGGCAGACTATAAGTGGGGTGGTTTGCCATTGCCTTCGCCAGTCATATTACCTTTCCTTCAGCAAGTTGGATACTAATTTTACCAACCTCAGAAGACAGAGTCGACCTCAAGCCAGCTTCCCAGTGAAAGCTGGGACCAAACTCATGTCGTGGGGAGAGAGGCAGCTAACGTGCCTGTATGGGCACACTAGCAATGATTGCCAGGCTAACCCCCTATCAGCCGGCAGCAGGACTTTGCTGCTAGCTGATTGGCTGGCTGGCATTGGGGGGGGCGGGACGACTGAGCCTGATCTAGCGCGCAGGTGCTAGACCCGGCTCAGTTCCGTTAGACCTACCACTTTCATTCTTTTGTCACCACAATTATCCAATACCTCTTTTTCTCAACTTTATCATGTTTCACTTTTTGGTTTTACACACATACCTGAGCTTGTGGCAAGTTACAGCATGGTAACAGAGTACATGAACAAATGAAGGATTGGTGTAGACACGCATTGTCCAAGCTGGTCTTTTTTCCCCCTTTTTTTGCCTATTAGCCCGGCAGCAAACACTGATGCACTTATCTACCTAAGGGCCCAATCCTACCCAACTTTCCAGCACCAATGCAGCTGTAATGCAGTCTAGAGGAAAGGAAAAAAATGTTGCCTTGCCTTGAGGAGGCCTCTAGGACTGCCCCTCCACTGCAGGATGCAGGGCACACCCCATTGGCACGGCTGCATCCGCACTGGAAAGTAGGATAGGATTGAACAGCAGAAAGGTAGGTGGTGGCATGCGGGAAGGCAAGGAGGAGGCGCTTCAAGGCAGGGGAGAGTGGGGAGGTGACATGCTAGGGGAGGGAGTGGGTTGGGAGGAGGGTGGGACGGGCCCTGCCACTGAATCAACTAACCCCATTGGGGGGGGGGCTACTTTCCTTTCTTGAGGGAAAGGGATGAACATCCCCTTTCTCCCAAGGAGCTGCCGGTGGCTGTCCGGTGCGCTTAGTATACCGCAGCAGCCCTTTTCAGCAATATGGCAGCCCTGTGCACTGGGCAGCTTAGAATTGGGCTGCAAGTTCACAAATTCAAGTTACCAATTCTACAGAGAAGTCAAGGGACATATATATAGGATTGCAAATGACCACTCTCACCTGGAGTGAATGTACAGTAGGTTGTCCTCAGACAACCAGGGCTGATCCAAAGCCTCTGGTTTGCAGCTGTTCTTCAGCATGCGTACCTTAAGAAGAAAATAAGTAGATGTACTGTCTGTCACTGAGGAAACAGAGAATGCATGCTTACCTGGTAGTTAGTCTCATCAAAAACTGTTGGGCGTGCTTCTAAGTAAACATGCATTTGGACTTCACATGTCAGTTTGGGCAAAAAAAAAAAAAAAAGGAACTTTGTCTATGGCCTATGTGGGGAAGAAACAGAAAATTGGTTCTTTGAAGCTACTTCAAGGTAGAAATGCTAAATATGTTTTTTCCTGTCCTTTTTGGTTCCTTCTTCCAACCTGATGTACATGTTTCCTCAGAATTTCTACTGAAGGTCAAATGCATTATTGCATGTCTGTTTTTTACATGGTTGTTTTTGTTTACACACACACGCACGCGCGCGGACATGGCTGAAAGAATTAAACTTCCTTCGAAGTTCGCAATTGTTCACACTGTTTGACTTGGGAGGGAATTTGGTATTGTTATATTGCCAATATCAGCTGGAAGGTCATTTTTACCAGAAAAAACAGGGCATGGAGGAAGCTTACCCCCCCCCACACACACACACAACAAGGTCCTGATCCAGATCAGCATTTATACATCAAAAGCTATTTATGAAAAGATGCTAAAAGATGCAAAAACACATTTCCTATCATGTCTAATACGACCCTGAGTGTCAGTGGAATAAATCACCAATGCTGTGTAGGTTTGCACCCTTATGCACCTCTTTCGGCAAAAAGGGCTCAAAACAAGGCCATACAGTACTTCCTATCTTGCAATCCCAGCCCTCAAGCCATAGTCCCATTGATCACCCCCAGCAGGCCTAAGGAGGGGGGACAAAATCTCCCAGGGCCTAGGCTTCCAAGGGCCCCCACCTATGACAAAAACTACACAGTACAAAGCAAATGTATTACAAAATAAATTTGGGGACCTCAATCTCAGCCTATCCAGGACTGAGTTTCCACTATAGTTTTAGTCCACTTCCGGTGCACTTCTGTTCCCCCAATGCCTTCTGAAGACTGTAGTTTGTTAAGGGTAGCTCCAATCTCTGATTCCTTAACACACCACAGTCCCCCCAGAAATGCGTTGGGAAACAGAAGTGCATTGAAAGTGGATTAAAGCTGTAGTGAAAATGCAGCCCAGGGCTTCTCCATAAGCACCAACATAAATTAGTAGAGTCCAACCATGAGAAAGTGAAATTTGCACCTTCAGACCAGAACTACTAGGCGTCAGCAATAGGTGGCCCAATTCAGTTCACAGAATTCCCAGGTCCCAATAGTTTGCTCCACCGCTTCTTCTAGTTTAGTGTGTGTATAGATTAGAACACATGGTACTGGATCACATCTACATATGTTTTGGCATTGTTTGAAGGTGAAATTAACAGTATGGAGTACAAATTAGAGCGACTAAGATGATTACGGGGCTGGGGCACCTTCCTTATGAGGAAAGGCTACGGTGTTTGGGCCTCTTCAGCCTAGAAAAGAGACGCCTGAGGGGGGACATGATTGAGACATACAAAATTATGCAGGGGATGGACAGAGTGGATAGGGAAATGCTTTTTACACTCTCACATAATACCAGAACCAGGGGACATCCACTCAAATTGAGTGTTGGGCGGGTTAGGACAGACAAAAGAAAATATTTCTTTACTCAGTGTGTGGTCGGTCTGTGGAACTCCTTGCCACAGGATGTGGTGCTGGCGTCTAGCCTAGACGCCTTAAAAGGGGATTGGACAAGTTTCTGGAGGAAAAATCCATTATGGGGTTCAAGCCATGATGTGTATGCACAACCTCCTGATTTTAGAAATGGGTTATGTCAGAATGCCAGATGCAGGGCAGGGCACCAGGATGAGGTCTCTTGTTATCTGGTGTGCTCCCTGGGGCATTTGGTGGGCCGCTGTGAGATACAGGAAGCTGGACTAGATGGGCCTATGGCCTGATCCAGTGGGGCTGTTCTTATGTTCTTATGTTCTAAATATAAATTTAAATTTGGAGCACAGGAAAAAGGGGGAAAATTTTTATTTAAAAAAGGCCAGGCATGTTTATTTCACCTGGGCTTTGTTTCAAAATCATCACTTAGTATTAATGAGGGAAATGATGAGAGCCGGTCTTGGGATGCCCCTGCATTATTACAAAAAGCAAATGAGGAGGACTTTGCTGAGGGAGAAGAAAAGAAATGCTGTGTCACTACTCAAAGTAAGGAAATTATCCCCGTTCTGATAAATAATAACAATAACAATAAACTTTATTTCTATCCCACCCTTCTCCCTAAATGGACCCAGGGTGGCTAAGTGTTTTCATTTAGTTTCAATCTACCTCATGCTAAGTTAAAACTGATAATTAAAAAACTTGTTTTAAAAATGTGGTAACATCTGTTTTATCAAAAAATTTAGCAAGGTGGGGGGCAATCAGGCATCTTGTCCTGGGTCCAGTGCCAGCTCTCAGTAGCCCTGCCCTCCAGGCCTTTGATGCTCCACACACTGGCAATACTAACTGAATAATTTGTACACAATTATCACACACCAGATTATTTTATGTTCCTGTCATATTATAGCTTATCTATACTGTAGGACAGTGGTTCTCATACTTTTAGCACAGGGACCCACTTTTTAGAATGAGAATCTGTCAGGACCCACCAGAAGTGATGTCATGACCGGCACTGACATCAGCAAGCAGGAAAATTTTTAACAAGCCTAGGCTGCAATCCTACCCACACTTACCCAGGAGGAAGTCCCATTTACTATCATTGTTCAAAAGATATACATAATAGCTTGTTAAAAGTACAGTCTGTAACGTTTCCCCAAATGCAGTCACATACCAGGGGAGTGTCAAGTCTAATATATAAAAAATAAAATATTGAAATGAATGGGGACCCACCTGAAATTGGGTCCCGACCCACAGTTTAAGAAACACTGCTGTAGGGAGTTCTGCTCTTATTTATTTTTTTATATTTTTACATCACTTTTCCTCCAAGGAGATCAGGGTGGCATACATGGCTCCTTCCCTCCTTCTGTCCTTACAACAACCCCGTGAGGTAGGTGAGGCTGAGAGAGAGTGACTGGCCCAAGATCACCCAGGAAGCTTCATGACTGTGTGGGGACTTGCACCTGGAGCTTCCACTACACCACCCTGGCTCTCTTACAGCCAATCAAGAGCAAACTCAAAGCAGGACAGAAAGAGGAGGTCGGGCAAATTCACAATTCATTTCCTGTATACTTAGGAGGGGGAGAAACCCCAGCTGTGAATTTATTGACTCTCCCTTAAGAAGCTGTGGAGCAGTAAATTCCACCTTCATGGTGCCTGCTAATTAGACATTTATTTAACTTTGTTGCCTTTTTTTTTTAATGACTCGCTGCGTTGTTTGAAGTTTGCTGTCTATTATTTGTAATAAAAACCTCTGTCACTTTTTCGCCTCATTATTCCTAACAAATAGCGCATTTCTCAGCCCTCCACTCTCCCCACTGCTGCCGCCACCTCACAGACTATGGCTCCCAGAGTTTCAAAGCCCAGCTGTTATCATTTTGTCGACGGAGTGCTTTTGGGAAACTTCTGTTGCGGACTCAGGAACAGCAGGGGCTGTTGAATAAAATATCAGCCCTTCAAAAGGGAATTAGGCAAAAAAGAAAAGCCGCAGAAAGAAGTAGGAGGCGAAAGGCGGCCCAGCCTGTAGCTTTCCCTCCCGCCCTGCAGTTTGAGAGAGGGAGCCCTTCACTGCCTCTGAGCCTACTACGACTCCAGTGGGTTCCTCAAAATAAGCCCTGCAGAAATTGGTGGGGTTGAGGGCCATGTAAACATGGTTGGATTCTGCGGCTAATTATATAACAGCTATTTTGGACCCTCCAGTAAAATGATCAGCATCGACTCTGCAGTAGCTGCCTCCATTTTTTCTGCCTGCTGAGGTTTCCTTCAGGCCCAGGCTCAAAGAAAGGTTGCTTCTTCAAAGACTGAATGGCAGGCTGATGCATCCTAACTGTTAAAAGGCATAGTTATGCACGTACATTTCTCCCATCATGTAGGGTTACCGCAACTACCTCTGGATAGCTCTATTGAAAAGGCTGCTCCATGTCGGTGCAGTGTCATTGCAGGGGGAAAAAAAGTCACTTGATTGATTTCTACCTGCTAGGCAGCTGGTACAAGCAAGCTGGTTTTTCCATAAGATTGCATGGGCAATCCTCCCATCTCACAATTAGTATACAAACCATCATCCGACCCAAATGAACCCGTCCTTGCCCCTGACTCCTGCTTCTCACTCCTACATCATTCCACTAGACCAAAGCTGCTTAAACCGCAGCCCAGAGGCCAAATAAGATATTCACATGGAACCGTCTGCCAGCGAGCGGACCTTTCGGTTCCACTCAGGCACCCCATGAAGTCCCCTTCAATTGGGGGACAGGGATGCTCTGGTCAGTCGCATCTGCCCGGATGGCCTGTCACGTGGTCTTTTGGGGGGCCGGGCAGATGACGTGACTGCCCAGAGCAACCATGTCCTCTGAAGGAGGACATTGTGCAGCACCCAAGCAGAATGCCTGGATGCGGTGCTGACAGACCACAATCCGGGCACACAGTAGTTGCAACTTTGAACACTGCTTCTCTAGACCTGCTGTAAATCTCTAATAATGACACATGTTCCACTTGGCCTCCTCTAGATTCACAATCTTACTTTGCAAAATTGGGAGAACTGAGGGAACCATCTCTGCCACACTGCAAGGCATTACATGCCTTTTCTATAGCAGTCAATAGGGACTATGGGGACTTTTAACTCTACCCCTACCATAGTTCTTCAGCTATTTACCTTAGAGTAAGACATCCACTGGCTCTCACTGCCCCTTTTCTGGGGTAAGTACCAACAGGATACATTTGGGGTGCTGAATCCAAAAATGGGGGTACAGTCTAGCCTGTATGCTGATTCAAGAGGGTTCTTCATGAAAAATCTGAGGATATGTCTTCCTCATGAGGAAGCTGCTTGAATCAGCCTATAAAAAGGTGGCTAGGCTGTCTCCCCCCCTCCCCCAAAACTGGAACCAATCAGGCAAAAGCAGTGCCTTTTTTGATTCAACACCCAAAAATATACTAAACTTGTTCAAACATCCTTCTTTCACCTTTTTAACTTTGAAGTGTTCGCTTCCTGTTAATACAGGTCAGGCAGCCACAATTTTAAGTGACAGCCAGACATGTTAGTATGGTCTTCATCCATACTATACCAGTGACAAAAGCCCATCACACACTCTTCCTCAACTACAGGATCTAGCATTCATTTATCCACCTTTGTTCTGATGTCTGTAAGTCCTACTGGCAACACAGCTTCACTCTTCCTGGGATCTCCGCACTCCCACTTATTACCATATTTATATGCTGCCTCTCTCATAAACTCAAGATGGTTTGCATAGGTAGGCTGAACGTAAACCCAGTTTTTCAATAGGATTTTTACAAGTATTATTCTGTGAGAAAATCTCACAGAACCTCAATTTTTCCACGTTTCCCTCCATTGTGTAGTTGTCATCCTGGCTGTTGCCTTCTTGCATTTATCCAAGCTCTCACAGGTAGCTACACCAAGCTTGAGACTGGTTTCTCAAAGGTATATAGCCTTTTTTTGCTAGCTGACTTCACCATACTCCATTCCTCCACAGAGGTACACCAGATTGAAATTTCAAAGAGAGTGTGCAGAGCAACACTGTACAGCTTGATAGCACTTGAAAAACCCAGGGCCAAATCTTTGAGGAGTTGATTGCAAGCATTTGCAAACATCACAACCCTGTTTCTTCTGCAATTGTGTCATATTTTCCCTTTAACAGTTTTGCATCTTACATTTAATGGCTGTGGCAGTTTCTCTAGCAGAATGGCATCACCACTCAAAGCATTGTGATTTGGGAGATATCTTTGATGATATGCTGCGGAATATAGACTCTGGCATAAGTGAGATGATTCAGTAATGCTTAGTGACAGACTGGCTCAGACTTCTACAGAAATTGCACAAAGCATAGATAGAGCTGCTCAAGATGTTTGAGACTTGTAAGAAAACTTGAAAAGACTTATGGGGGGCTGACCATGCCTGAACTGCCCAACACCGCAGAAACTAGAAAGACTTTGAGGGTGCCAAGTTCCAGCCTGTAGTACAGCACCCCACTCTTGGTAAGGAAGGAAACAATACTCAACCAATACTCAACCTACTGCCACATGCCTACTGAGTGCTGGCTGTACCTAAAGGCTGGTCATAGTGCCCAACTGCCATACAACACACACACACACACACACACACACACACACACACACACACACACACACAGAGCCTTACCCCTTCTTAGAGGAACCTGGAAGTGGAAACAAGAGATGTATATAAAGGTGTTTTTAAAAAAATCTCAGAGGAAGCCAATACTAGCTGAAGTTACAACCGAGTAAAGCTAGCAGCTGAAGGGACCATTACAGAGCCAAGACCTCATGTAACATGTGGTGAATATTATAACATTATATACTGTCTTGACACTAGAGACAGTGTACAAATGTATTAAGTCAATCTGGCAACACATAGAGCTTAACTACACCTGACTTCTAAATTATATAGGCCTACAAAAAACCACCTTTTAATTGCCAAGTATGTTTGGCAGAAGTTACAACCACGTAAAACTAGAGGATAACAATGGAAGTAGACATTGTCTGTGCATGATCAGGGAAGCCACTTAACCAACTGTGGTCAAATAAGGCCATAGTGTAGAGTGCTGAGAACATTGCCGCATACTGGGCAACAACCAGTGAGGGGCAATACCAACGTAGCAATGAAATATGCTGACCAGACACTATGCGCAAAAGACAAAGAACCAATACAACCTATGGTTGAAGGCCTGGAAAACTGAACTAAGATAGACTTGAAACTGACATCAGAGCAAAGATGTTCAAAGAGCGGTTCTTTTCTAGATCATAATAAATGGTCTAAGTTACAGCAAGGTCTGATGTTTTAAATGAAGAATAGTAAGGCAACAGATTAAGGTAGGAGAGACTGGAATAAACATTAGTTCCAACTTAAGAGATGGGTGATCTACTGGTCTCAGCCTTTAGGTATTCTCCAATATTGAGTTAATGTGGCATTTGTATTAACACTAGAAGTACTTTTATTGAATTGCATTTTGCACTATGATATAAGGCAGCATTTGTCCCTAGTCTTTTAGCTGTTTAACAGTGCAAACTGTTAACCTAGCTAGTGCATCCAAGTATTCAAATGAGGGCAAGACGACGACAAGTATTGCCATTTAAGAGATTGTGCCAAACCTCAGGACCTGGCAAGGCAAGCACACAAGCTTGAGAGGACATTGTTCTAATTCTTTATTAAAGCATGTTGACTTGTTCACACTTTGGCCTTTTCCAGTATCTTAATCCTACGAAAGCCAATGTGACAGACACAACTCCCATGGCAACAAGTAGTACACTCTCCCATTCTTGTGATAGGATTGGTTTGGTGCAACAGGAACCTGAAAGAAAGAGATCCACTGTTAAACCAAGCTCTGCGAAGTTTTCTGTTCAGCTTCTACAGCATAATCCTGCATACCCATCTTACAGTCCTCAACTCACTGCCCTCACATGATCTTCCTTCCTGCACCACTGCTGGTATATGCTGCAGTAGATCTGTATGCAGCTTGTGTTACTAAACTGCTAGTAAAGGTGCATCTATACCACTGTCAATAATGCCCAGTGCATGCCAGATAAGCTGACTTTGCTCATGATTTTGTCCTAGTCTGGCCTTCATCCTTCTGTCAGCATATGGATTGAATACTTACCAACTCTGAGAAAGTGACTCAAGTTAGGAATGGCTTCCTGGAGTCAAATTTAAGAGGTTTGCTCTGTAGGTTCTGTACTCTCATCTAGACAGGCTGTGTTAAGGCCATAAAAAGCTCCCTTAAAGAGAGTTAGGCCCATGATCCAAGCTGACTTTGCTCATGATTTTGTCCTAGTCTGGCATTCCTCCTCCTTTCAGTATACAGGTCGAGTTGAGAGGGTTCCATTCCCAGAACTCACATGGACGGCAAAAATTGCACTATAGCAAATCAATTTTAAAGACAAATCCCTTTGCTCAGGTGATTTAAAGACAGCATTGCTGACCTTTGTGATGTTAAGACAGAGTCATTAAGAAGACAATCCAACAATCAGTCTCTCTCCAGGCCCTCAGAAAGGATAATCTTTCTTTTACCTATTCAGGGGGAAGGGAGAGGTCTCTTGGAGAGAGAATTGGCGGATTGTCAGCTGGCTACCTTCTCTCTAATTGTAAAGGACTGTTTTCCTTTAATTTAAAGGGCCCTTCTCATCATGTTGAGATAAAAATTTCAACAGTAAGAAAAGCATTTTAAAGGGGTGCATTTTTCCCCTTCTCTAGGGATCAGCACATTCCTTCTCTTTTGCAGTGGCCATTCTCATTTAGTCAAATCCTTGTATAACAGAGTTGGACTTGTACATACTCAAAGACAGGAATATTCAAGAATGCAGCTCTAAGATGGAAACCAATGCAGAAGTGGCTGTGAAGGTACAGCATGTGCTAAGATCCAGCCACCCTGCCACCCCCAAAAGGGTCCACTGCTGCTGCTACTATACCTCCCAGCCCAATAAATCAGGATGCCACAGGAATCGCTAGTCAACTGTTGAAGGACCACTACCACTCTGGACCATTTTACAAAGCTGTGATGTAGCCAATTCCCATGCAGCATTGAGAGCCAGGTACAATAGTACCAGGAGAAGTACAGTCTGCTTCCTCACCAATCACTTGGATGGACAACAAGTCCTTCACTAGCTGAAACAGGAGTGGTATTTGATGTGCATTCATGCTTTCTAAAGAAAGAGGATCACTGGGTGCCCCTCCCACCCCACAAAGAAGTTTGGAGCAGTGTATTCCCTGCTTTTCAACCAGAGGTATGGCCAGTTTTTTGGATCCTGCAAGATTAAATCCATGCTAGGTTCAAAAGTGCCATCCCCCACCCCAAAAAAGGCAGAGTATTCATTGACAAGTACAGTACAACAGATAGCCACAGCCACTTGCTCCTCACCGTCCTGCTCAGTTTGTGCTTTGCTGATCTGGAAGTCAATGGCTCCTTCAGCCATCACTAGGCTTCTGGGCACATCTGGCAGGACCTGGTTCTTTAGTGTTCTTCTGACTGTTGGAGGAAACAAGTAGTGCGCAGGTCATTCTACGACTGTCCTAGTTCATATGTTGGATTTCCTTTCTTGTCTCCCATAAGGACACCTTTGACTATCATTTAAACTCCTTTGATGTAGTATCTATGTTGCCCTGAAAAGCACACATCTGAGTAACAAAAAGGGCATTTAAAGTGACATCTGGTTGAATTCTTCCTTAAATCCCCTTGCTTGTAAGGCAACTTGTTTACTTAGAGCAGTGGTTCCCAACCTTTAGGAGCCTGCGGACCACTGATCCGAAAATTGGAATCATCGTGGACCACATGCCACTACCCCCACCCTGCACGCCAAAAATACAATTTCTAATAATTAAAGATGATGGATAGAGAAGATTTGTGGGTTGCTACTTTTGTTGCTGGCTGTGGCCGCAGATGGTCCGTTCTCTGCCCTCTGTTGTGGAGCATGGGAAAGTGTCTCCCAAGCGAGTACTCCCCCACCAACAACCAGAGAGGGTAAAGAAAGGACTGCCCACAGCTGGAGCTGCCACTTCTGTGTGGGCCATCCATTCTATGCCCTTTAGTGGTTCATGGGGGAAAACGCTCACTTGGCAAGACACTGGAAGTGATCAAAGGTGTTTGTGGGAGACCTTGCAGACCACTTCTCAGGATCTTGCAGACCACTTATGGTCCATGGACCACAGGCTGGGAACCAGTGACTTAGAGGAAACAAGTATTCAATTCCGCAGAAGTTTGAAGGGCTTTCTGTCCCACAAAACAGGTTATGGTTTTTTCCTTCTGAAGTGGGGAAGACAAAGAGTCTTACGGTGACAAGTCAATTTACATTTGTTATTTGAAACCCATAGCTTTTGTATTTACTCTACCCTTAAGAAAGGAGTGGATGACTTCCTTGCCATTACCTCAGCTCCTAGGACATCAAGATATGCAGGATTCCATTTCCGATGGTACACAGGCAGAAGCACTACAGTGGAAGTACACCTGGCAAGAGATAATCAAGCTATTTTAAAAGTTATATCCTGCTTTTCCCTTGCCAAGGCTAATACCCAAGATAGCATTTAGAAGCAAGCATTTCCAATGCTTTAGAATTAGATCATAGATCCAGAGGGCTGTTCTATATGCAGCATCTCCAACTATACCCAGATGAGAGACTCCCATTTCTGGCTACAAGCCATTTCTATGTCTGGTTGACATGGGTGCTTGGAGTTTATTATTGGGCTAATAGCATTTTAACTAGATTTAATTACCAAGATGAACTTGGTCAAGCATACTAGGAGATGTATCTGTTTGTTTTTGGCTGTTTTAAGCTGCAGTTAGTTAGGGGCGCATTCAGACACCCCTTTGCTATTCTTGGTTGAAACAGCAATTTCACAGAAAGCCAAAATATGCACCCTGCTACATAACCAACTTCAGCTTTGCACCAGCTACATTCCAAGCACATCATTTTCATTCAAAATACATATTTTTTTCAGTGTAAATTAAGCAAAGCCACCATGCAACCTTAGTGCAATTGAACACATCTTACCGGTCCCGAAAGTGCCCGACGAGAAGCTGCGTCCACAAATGTAAACGTACCAACGACAAAACGCTGGTGGTGAGATGGGAACTGCAGTCCTGTAGCTGCTCCAACAGCAACAAACTGGGTCTGGTAATTATCACCTTCATATGGACACCTGAAAGAATTGGAGCTGCAACAGGACAAGAGCGTTTTAGTTGCCTCTACTTCCCAACCACTGAAAGGAGTCTTACCTGTTCACTAAGATTGACCATTGGGGCTGCTGCAGAGGATTAGTGCTTAGTGTGGCCCAGCACTCATGAAGGACCAGTACCAACATTGGATCGGTTCATCGTAGAATCCGTACTTCCAAGAAGACAGGGTCTCGCAGAAATTTGACTACAGGGTAATCTCCATGAGTGTAGTATTCACTGTAGTGTTGGTCTGAGAACAAAAATTCCAGATAGTGGAATGCAAGTATGACATTTGAAGGCATGATCCTTTCAGAAAGGATACTAAACACAATCAAGTACTCCAAACAGCTTATATTTGTACTACATTTGCCAGATAATCCCCAATTAAGGTGTTCATTCCTTCTGATTGTGGTTGATATATCAAAGTCTTCCAGAGAGCTCAGCCAATCTCTCAGTGTAGATAGGGAGTGGAAATCTGGGCAAGATTCCCCACTTCCCCTCATCAGGTGGTCAATGCACAGGCTCTTTCTTCCAATGTTCCACATTGTATTGAATGAACGAGAACAGGAAACTCAGCATGCATGCACTGCTCCTCTTTGTTTGAAAAACAGGCATGGAGGATGCACACCAAACTCCCAGTAAGGGAAGAAGTGAACAGGACAGTTCTTTCCCCTCCCTGTCCATGAAGAGGGGCACATCCTCATTCCTCCTCTCCCAACGAATAAGGGCAAGGGCAAGCAAGTGGTAGGATGAACAAACACAGAAGGGCAAACTTGGGAAATTCAGGTGCTGGGGAGCACAGGCCACACCTGCCCTCTCCCTGCAAAAGACACACCACTTCAAATTAAAAATACAAGTGAGAAGAGACATGGCACACAAAAGCTTGCTGCTCTCACACTGTGAAGATGCCCAAGATTGCTCTGTAAACCAAGTTTGGTAGAAATGCTAGCCACGGAGGTTTAGCTTCTGGGTGCAAGACAGCACTTACCACGGGCAATTCTTAGCTCTAAATCAAGTGGACCATACTGAGTGACCAAAGGTACAGGCGGCAGAGTGAACACTTGCACTGCGAGCGAGAGGTGGTCCTCTGTTGAATAGCTACAGCCAATGTACAACCTATCAAATGAGAAAGATATTGGAGTTGTTTTGATTCCTATGCTCCTTTTTCCACAAGGTTGTGAACTGCTTGAAGCTCCAATACATGTAACAGAGCACGCTTTCCTTCAAAATATCTACTTTGTGAACGCCAGGAACCATTACCTGAAGGTGCTATCCCTTGTAATGGAGCCAGTGTTCCAGTTTTGAACATCCCGATGTGCAACCAGCTCATTTGCATATACACCCTGGCCTTCAGTCACCTATTGCAGCATGAAGATAGCAGAGTTAGGCATCAGTTTAGTCCCCCTGCAATCCTTGCTGACCCAGATTTTGGGAAGAAAAAATGAAGTTCAGTCTTAAGATCTTTCTAGCTTAGAAGGGTTTTGATGTTTATTGTGCATCCACTCAGGGGTTGTTGACTGACAAAGGCAGCTCACATTACCATGACTGCATCGGCAGGCACCCAGGTGAGATTCAAAGAGTAATTCAACATGTAAAGTGGTCTGCAAACCAGAAGCTACCAGGTAAGGTGGTCTTGTATCTGTTCCTACCTGAAGAGTAGTTCCACAAGCACTGAGAGGGAACTGGTAGAGGATACAAGCATCGTTCTTTGTCACAGGAGAACAGCCACTTCCATGTCCATTAACAAGATGCACGGAGTCTAGGATTAGTGATGGCAGGATCACTTCCCTAGATACCGCAATTGAGAAGTGGCCATCTGGTGTACACTGCGCAGTTACTAAAAAAGAAAGAATGCCAACATCATTAGAATGAAATTCCACCATTGGTGTCAGATAGGATTCCTCTTGAGTTGCTGTTCTGTTTTGCTGCCTAACCACCTTGTCTGCAAAGAGAAAAATCAAAATAGCTCCAATTTTAGTTTGGAAGGCTCATTGAGTGGGACTACTAGGGAATATAAAAATTGTTTTGTTCTTTCTTGGTAAGATAGCCAAGGTCAAACTTTATGACCAATTCCAACCTGTCTCATTTGTGGGACACAAAGATTACACTTCCCTGAATTTGCTAGGACACCACTGTTTCTCCAGTATAAGGAAGGAAAGAGAGGCACTTTGACATTGCAAGTTTGGGGGCGTTGATTATTGCAAATAATTCTTTATTACTTGATTATTGCAAAGAATTCTAGCAAAGCACCGCAGCTTGCTGTGGGGAGGAGGTGTCTCACTTTGCCTAGAAATTCAGTTTGCCTGTTATTACCAACATGAAGCATTCCATCCTCAAGCCCGAGTTCAAGGTATGACCAACTTCTACAACCGGTTTTCTTAAGAACTCCAACCTACCTGTATTGCCATAGTAACAAGCTGCATGAGGATCATTAGGAGTGTAACAGCAGCCTTTTCTCTCACATTCTTCCTGAGAGACAGACTGCGTGGCACAAGGAAGCCGGTTTCATCTCTGTACACCTAGGCACACACTGCTGCTTGGAGCATCTACAGCTGTAGGCCAAAGCATTAGGGACTGAGTCACACCATCCCCAAAGAATCATTTGCCATCTATTCTTGGAAATGTTACCACTCTAGTCCATCATACAGTAACACAGTCACAGTAATTTAACATTTCTGAATGCTCAGGAGCCTCAGTTAGAACCATTATTTGAGAGAGCAGGAAGTTAAGGTGGTAAATAAATGCCATTTGCGTCTCTTCATCCAAGATGCAGAATTATTGTGCTTCCTAAACCTAACTCCAGGTCTTCCCCCCTACCCAATTCAGTATCCTGTTCTCTTTCACTACCTTCACCTAGCCTGGAGGGCCCATTCGTAAAGTAGAGGTCAACAAATTCTAAACTGTACCTGGCAAGTGAATTGGGCACCTCAACTCTTCTTCATAAGTAATAAATTTTCCAGCAGCATCTTGACTTTTAATCCTGAAAGTCATCACGTAGTTGCCATTCTGTATTAGGAAAAAGCAAGCATGACCATAGATCTCCATCCGGTTAGTTAGGACAGATCTTGGAGCCCATGACATCGGTATTGCAGCAACAGTGCAGTTATAAAGCCTGCCTCTCATGTTACAGGTATTGCTTAGAAATGAACAGCAATCCGACTTTCTATGCAAGGTTGCAAATCTTCATAAGTCAACTACAGCCATATGATTTGGCTGCCATTTTAGAATCTTACATGTGACATGGTCATATTAAGACCTAGACCTGAAATTGACAAAGAATCAGAGGTATGCAATAAGCGCTTCTATTACTTGCTCATCAATCCAGATCCGTGAGCATTGCTATACAACAGTAACAATTTTTGATGTACAGATGTATGCTGGGTTCTTAACATTATCTACCTCCCTGTGTTACCTTTTTGAGGAAGAGACATCCAGAATAAGGAGCAGTGACCACTATGAATCCCTCTTGTTTCTGAGAGACTGAGGTGCTACAAGTAGAGTTGTCAAGAGGATGAAACTGGTCTTCTGAACCTAGGGGAGAAACATGCCATCTTCAATAATGCCACAGTAAATTATATAGTGCTAGAGCATTTCAAGACACTCTTCTCCCATGCTGAAATACCAACCTTTAATTTCTTCATTAGAGAGTTTCTTTTCTCGCAATTTTTCTATTTTCACACACTTATTGCACTTAGCTTCATCCCACTCTCTTGGAATGAGTTGCAATTGTTTAAAATAAATCAGAGAAATTGAAGGGATTTAAATATTTCCCATAAATGCCAAGTACTAGCGCATGCATTTACTTACAAGTGTCAGTGTCTAACAGGACTTGCTCCCAAGTAAACCTATACAGTGTTGTAGCTTTAAGCCATTTCTGCCAAACATTGCATATACATAATAGGGACCAAATGTGTATACCTGTGGGCTGGGCAGAAATGGGTTAATACAACATTGGCAACATACTATCTCTTGGGTAGCCTTTGGGCTGGGGCACCTTCCTTATAAGGAAAGGCTACGGCGTTTGGGCCTCTTCAGCCTAGAAAAGAGGCACCTGAGGGGGGGCATGAATGAGACTTACAAAATTATGCAGGGGATGGACAGAATAGATAGAGAGATGCTCTTTAAACACTCACATAATACCAGAACCAGGGGACATCCACTAAAATTGAGTGTTGGGAGAATTAGAACAGACAAAAGAAAACATTTCTTTACTCAGCGTGTGGTTGGTCTGTGGAACTCCTTGCCACATGATGTGGTGATGGCATCTGGCCTTGACGCCTTTAAAAGGGGATTGGACAAGTTTCTGGAGGAAAAATCCATTACGGGGTTACAAGCCATGATGTGTATGTACAACCTCCTGATTTTAAAAATGGGCTATGTCAGAATGCCAGATGCAAGGGGGGGCACCAGGATGAGGTCTCTTGTTATCTGGTGTGCTCCCTGGGGCATTTGGTGGGCCCCTGTGAGATACAAGAAGCTGGACTAGATGGGCCTATGGCCTGATCCAGTGGGGGGGCCTATGGCCTGATCCAACAACTTTAGAAAGCACATGGTGCAAAGGCCATATGTTACCGACAGGTATAGTGCTACCAGGTGTGCTTTTAAATGTATGTTAACATATGGCAGAAATCTATTTCATGTGCTGGGACTCTGTGCAGTGGTTCAGCAGGGACTGAAAAAGGAAGCAAGGGTGAAGAGCACCTTATGTTCTTATATCTGCCCTGCCCCAAACAGCTTGTTTAGTTGCCTCATACTGAGCTTAGTTCTGCATTGCCATTGGCCCCCCCCCAGCCCTGTTGATAATTGACATCACCCCCCCCCCCATCCAGCTCTGTGCCTTTAATAGCTACAGATATGTGAGTGGATTCAACAAATTACACACACACTATAGTAGTATTAGTAGGAACCCAACTTCTGGGAAATTACTGCAGGTGTTCAAGGTTTAGTACATTTCAGGAAGTTGAGAAAAAGATAGTAACTCACTTGAGTCCACAGAATAGCACTTGTGTCAAAGTCACCCTGTTCTCTCATATTCAATCCTTCTAAGGCCCACTAGCTCTCAACATTTGTGTAGTTCCATCCTTTTAAGCTTTGGGCAGCATTTCAGATACAATACTTAAAGTCCCAAGATACAGCTAGTGTGTCAAGAGCTCCAGATACCAAATCATTTGAAAACCACTGGCCTAGGCCATCAACTTTCCCAAGAGCCTACTGACACAGTATAATTCATGTTACAGCCTTATACAAGTTTTCTTGGGAGCAGGTCCTACTGAACAGTTGAACTCCCAAACAAACATGTACAGGCTGTCTCTACAACTCCATATATGCCATTTTACTCCATTACAAACTACTCCAAGGGTTCAGGACAAAATGAGCAAGCTCATTAAAATGAAGCATAACATTTCAAAGCAGGAATAAATGGCAGGAGAATACACTAGTGGAGAGCTGATTGTGTTATATAATCTTAGTGAGTTATCACTGCACTTCTGAACTATCTGTTGACAACCTTCAGTCTCGAAAAACTATGGTATCGCGCTCTGAATGGTGGTTCTGGAACAGCGTCTAGTGTGGCTGAAAAGGCCAATTCGGGAGTGACAATCCCTTCCACACCAGGAGCAAGTGCAGTCTGTCCCTGGTCTGTCTCCCTGGCTATGGGCCTGCCTCTGTGCCTCAGACTGTTGGCCAAGTGTCTCTTCAAACTGGGAAAGGCCATGCTGCACAGCCTGCCTCCAAGCGGGCCACTCAGAGGCCAGGGTTTCCCACCTGTTGAGGTCCACTCCTAAGGCCTTCAGATCCCTCTTGCAGATGTCCTTGTATCACAGCTGTGGTCTACCTGTAGGGCGCTTTCCTTGCACGAGTTCTCCATAGAGGAGATCCTTTGGGATCCGGCCATTATCCATTCTCACAACATGACTGAACCAACGCAGGCATCTCTGTTTCAGCAGTGCATACATGCTAGGGATTCCAGCTCGTTCCAGGACTGTGTTGTTTGGAACTTTGTCCTGCCAGGTGATGCCGAGGATGCATCACTTCTAAACTACATAGTTACTATACCATCATTAGCAGTAGGTTTTATATTGAGTTCATCAAGGGCTACTCTTAAGAAACTAAACAGCTGATTGCAACCTTAATGATGAAAAGGCAGAGATAGGGTTCACAGCAAGATTAGTTTGTTGGACATTGTTAAGTTCTAGCTGCACAATTTCAGTATATTTGTGGCAGTTGCCATGAAAGATCAAGGTGAGCATAGATGAGGACTTAGCTGGTGCAGTCCTTCTAAGAACTCACCAGGTAGCCTTGGGAGAGCCTTATCCCTATATTGTAGCAAGGGAGCCAACGTTTACAAGAGATCATCAAGATAATGCATATTAAAGCACTTTGCACAAAAGGAAAATCAATGCAGCTTCCAAGGCAGAATCACGTGTAGTTTAAGGACATAGGAAGCAATACCTTCTCAAGCAGTATTCATGATAAATGAGAACCTACTTCACAAAATTGACTTACCTAAAACAGTAAGAAGAGAAATAATCTCTGCTTGACTTGCAGGTAAGATCAAGCTTGCAAGGGTTGCAAGCTTTCCCTACCACAGTAGACTGTGCCATGACTCCATAGCCTAATGTTTGAACTCCTAGGAGTACCCAACACTAGCAAAAAGAGGCAACAAAGCAGCCAGACCACCAACATACTAAAAGGTGCTGAGAGCCACTTTGCTGTTCCTATCCTGCTTGAGCAGCTAACACCAGCCTTTCCAGCCAGAAAGGATCTTTAAATAGGCTTCACAGATGTTGTGAAGTCACAGATGTTGTGACTGGACAGAAACTAGAAAGGCGGGTGGCTGCTTTGGGCTGGATAAGGCAACAATATCCTCTTGGAAAGTGTAGAGAGAAATCAATTCACACCTTCCGCTGGTTCCCGTTTAAATTCCAGCTGCACCTGCTCCACATTTATCCAGTTTTATTTGTTCTGAAATTAGTTTTCTAAATCCAGCCATATTTGCCAAGGCAAAATAAACAAATTTCAAAATGGTAATAAAAGAGACAGCATCTGAAAATCTCTTTTGCTTCTTTAGTGGGTCAGAATAATAATAAATGATATGTGTGAGTCAACAAAAATGTGGATGTACAGAAGGGGGAGGTAGAAAGGCTTGATTTGCAAAAAAGCCAGTAGCTGTACTACCAGCTCATAAAGTGCTGAACAATGTAGTATCCTGTTTGGAAAAGGATGCAAATGATTTTGCTAATGTGGATGCATGTACATTCAGCATTTTATGTTGCAGTGTGTACTATAGATTTTGTGATGGTTTCAAAAAAGATTCCTGTTGTAATACACCTTTATATGTCAGCAATAGGGAAATAAATTTGTTTCAGGGCCCAATCTTATCCAACTTTCCAGCCCTGGTATAGCTGTGCCAATGGGTTGTGAACTGCATCTTGTGGTGGGAGGCTAGTTATGGACCTCCACAAGGTAAGGGAACATTTGTTCCCTTTCCTTGGGGCTGCATTGCAGCTGCACCGGTGCTAGAAAGTTGGATAGGATTGGGCCCTCATTCTGCAGCTTGATCCTGTGCCAAGTTCAGTGTGCTTAAGCCTATTTCAATGCATAATGATGTGCCCATATCAAGAAGGGCTGTCAGGCTGCATTCCTATACACACTTACAAAGGAGCAATCCCCATTTAGTCCAGTGGGATTTACACCTGAGTAAACATGCATAAAATCAGGCTGCATGGGTTGCCAGCCTCTGTTCCTGAGACGAGCTCCTTGGCTTTTATAAGGTGTACGGCAGTCAAACATTCAACAGGTTTTGCTTTTTCAATCACTAGAACTCTATGGCAAGAAAAGCTGCACCTTACAAGCATTTCACTGTCATGCAGAACATAAGAAGAGCCCTGCTGAATCAGGCCAAAAGCCCAACTAGTCCTGCTTCCTGTATCTTTCCATGGCCTGCCAGGTACCTCAGGGAGCACACAAGACAACAAAACACCTGCATCCTGTTGCCAGTCCCTTGTATCTGGCTTTCTAAGGTAGCCTAAAATCAGGAGGTTGTACATACCCATCATGACTTGTTACCTGTAATTGACTTTTTCCTGCAGAAATCTCTCCAACCCCCTTTTAATGGAACCTAGGCCAGACACCATCACCACATACTGTGGCAAGGAGTTCCACAGAACCATTTTACAGACAAGCTTGTTGGCCTTTTCCACATAAAACAGTCTTCTTCAACCTGTGGGTCACAATCCCTATGGAGTTGTGAAGTCTCATTTGGGAGAGTGATGGTAACCTTTCCAGGCCTGTGCAAGGAAGGGCTTGGATCCAATCCAAATATGTTACTGGTTTCTCAAAACTGAGTTCTTGATATAATCCTACACAGCCTCTTCATGCTGTATATTACCTCACAGCTCCTAAGGCTATCCCTGCTCAGGCCACTACCTACAGGGTTGTTGTTAAGAAACAAAGGGTAGGGAGAAACAGTGCAGGCAGGCGTGAGCAGTGAGAGGGGTGGGGGGATTGGACAAATTGGATCCTAGAAGGGAGGCAGGATTGGTGGTGGGTCCTCAGTTTTAACATACATAATACTTTATGTATGGGGGGGGTTGTGGCACGAAAAAGGTTGAGGATCACTGACATAAAGAATCAGTGGCAGTTGTCAATGGTCAGCAGCTCTAAGCAGACGAGATGTGGAGTGTGCATGTGAAAGAGCTAAGTTTCACTCTCCTCAGCTAAGTACGTCCAACTTGGTGCAAGTCAAGATCTTCCAAGCTGATCCACACATGTTTTTGAATAGCTTTGCAGGGTCAGAAGTGCAGAAACCTGATAGCATTCCCAGTTGACCCATAATGGTGGCCTGGCCTGCTCCTGTGCCTTTAACAACAGCTGCCTGTGCCACAAAAGTCAGCAGGTGAAGCTTTTCACAGCATGGAGTTAAACATTATCACCTGCTAATGTTGGCAGATCAAGCTAAATGCACAGCTCCCAGGGAAAGGCCAGTTAAAAATCTATTCAAACCCTAATTGCTTTACAAACGCAGGACACTCACAGGCTCTCCACTTGGACAGAGGCTTTATGCTGCTGAATTACAGACAAAAATGTACCCAATGCAGCTTTCCCTGATATGGAGTCAGTGCACTGTTGGCTAAAAAGTTCTATCTGCTATGCAGCTCTTATGGATCAGAAAGCCTCTTCCAGAAATAGAAGACAATCCTACAAACTCAGAGCTTACAGACCACTCCTAACTTTGCTTAGTGCCAGGGATTTCAATGCAACTTACTTCCAAGTAAGGGCTGAATCCTATCCAACTTTCCACTGCTGGTGCAGCTGCAATGCAGCCCTGAGGCAAGGAAACAAAAGTCCCCTTACCTTGTGGAGGCCTCCGTAACTACCTGCCCATCACAGGTTGCAGTGCACACCCCATTGGCATGGCTACACCAGGGCTGGAAAGCTGGATAGGATTTGGATCGGATTTTTGTAGGACCGCAGCCTTAGAATCACTTTTGAAAACAAAGCAGAGCTGCAGTTAGGAAACATGCAATGCTGCTTTCAGGTGAACCATAGAGGTGGGGGCAGAGGGCCCTAGAAGCTGCATGGTGCTTGAGGATATGCTTCTTCATGGTGCAGAGCCCAATCTTATGCATGTCTACTCAAAATGACTATACATGTCTAGCCCAATCCTATGCATGTCCCATTATAGTCAATGGGTCTTACTCTCAGGTAAGTGTGGATAGGATTGCAGCCTTATAGCCCAATCCTATCCACACTTTCCTGGGAGTAAGCCCCATTACTTCTGAGTAGACATGCATCGGACTGGGCTGTTAATCTACTATTAAGTGCTATTGTTGCTGCTGCCCCACAAATACATCTATCTCCTACGTCAGCTGGCTGCCCCCCCCTTGGCCTGCTACTTTTCAAATGGGACCACCACATGCTCATCCCATATTCATCAACTAGAACCCTTTCTCACTGAGAGCCCAAAGGCTGAGGCTAAAGGTAGTATCCCTCACCACCAAGTAGGCCTGACCCTTCTTTTGGTATCACCCATTTTGGTGGCAATCTGCCAGCAGCCATCCAGAAATAGCCCTGCCCTCCCTGGCGTTGACAGCCAAGCTGCTAGAAGCTGCCATCACATCCAGATGGTGGAGTTACCTTCTCAGGCCAAGCTGTTTCTCTGCCACTAATTCCTCAGTCTCTCCTGCAGTAGCCAGGCTACCTTCCTGTGCTGCAGCCGCATGTCTTTGCAATGAAAGTGGCAGCTGTGCCAAAGCATATTGGAATCTTCTTCTTTTTCTGATGGTGCAAGTTGTGAATCGGGCCACAACAAATGGGCAGGGGGATGCAAGGGACATGGCAAAGTGGAAACGAAATGAAAGTTTGCACTGTCTGATTGCTCTCTCAAAACATTCAGGAAAGAAGGGATGCTGAGCAGGGCTGGAGGAGAGGTGCTATCAATTGTGTGGCATTGACAGATAATCTTCACCAAGAAGGCTGTAGCCAGTCATAGCCAATCAGTTAAGGGGATAGTAATTAAGCAGAGAATAATGATTAACATCTTGGAAAAGCGAGGCTTGGAAGGGAAAAAGAAAGGGAATGTAAATGTGGTTAATATTGTGGTTTAATTTACCCCCTCTAAATGTTATGTTTTTCTTGCCTTCTGCAGGATGGAAGAACAGTGCACACTCAAACTCTCCCCAATCATGTAAAATTCATCAGCTCCTTCGTCTGTTTTGTGTGTGGGCTCCAGCAGAAAGCAATGCAATTACATGTTCCTCTGGCACCGAAGCCTGCCGAACGTAGCAGTCATTAGCATACCAGCTACAAAAGATGAAAATGGGGAGAACCGTGAAGAGCTTCATCATCAGCAATGTCCTGCTTTCAAGGTATCTCCGCCCCCAAAGGCACAGGTTCAGCTTTTATTAATTTCGGAGCTGAAACTGTATGAATCCTGAAACAAAAAGAATTCTGCTTTGCAACTTTGGATACCAAATATTCTCAGGATATTTTCTGAAGGGTATTGCATACAGTATTTGTCAAAATGCTGCATGATGTTTAATGTCTGCATTTGACAGCCAGTTATATTTTAATACAGTATTTGATACTTAACAGTTGATTCTTGATAGCATACGGCCCGGATCTACAGCCAAATGCTCTCCTCTATGTAGGGTGCAGGAGACTGAGAACATACTACTTCCCACTTTCCAGACATGCCTGTCCCACCTCTGATAGCTCTGTATATCCATGAATAGAAATCTGAAACATGTGAGTAGTATATGTACATAAATACTATTGGAACAGCCTTCAACAGGATGATCGATGTTCTGGTTACAATCCCTGAACTGCAAGTTGAGTCTATAGTATTGAAATTTACATGTCTGTACCACATTCATATGTTACACAAATGGGTATCTACACAAAAAGCAGGGCAGGTGTACCCTGCTTTTGACTATGAAGTGTATCACCCAGTCTGGGCTTTTGATCACTAAAATATTCATAGGTTTTGACAGTACAGGTTGTGCATCAACAGTACATATCATTCCTTTTATCTACTGGGGAAGAACCCCCAGTGGATTAAAAAAAAAAAAATCAGTGGATACCAAACAGTAGAAAAATAGCTTTCAAGACCCGCTTCCAGGTTTGTTGCGCCTCCATTGACACTCCAGAATGCATTGATGGAGATGCTATACCACATTCAACCACTAGATGGGGTGAATCATGGAATCTAATGGAGTGAAATTATTCCATGATTCACCCCATTGATGGCGGGATGCTGTATAGCGTCTACATGTATTCTGGGACAATGGAGGAGCAAAAAAAAACAAAACCCAAACTGGGTCTTTAAAGCTATCTTTAACCCCAAGAAGCTTGCAATCAATGCAGTTTAACAGTGCAAAGGTAGGAAATTGGATTTGGTGCAATTTTTCCCCTTGTTACAAGGTATTTAAATGTGGACCCTGGTATCAGTGGTGAGTCAAATCAGTGGATGCCAAATCAATGGGTACCAGGGTCCCACCGTATTATAGCTGATGCACAACAGTCCAGTGGTTTTCAAACTTCTTTCAGGGGACTCTTTCTATATTGATTGTCTGCCAAGGACTCCTGTGCGTCAGGAGGTTCCCTCTTGTGTGTTGCAGACGGTTTTGGGGTGTGTTCCCAGGTGCTCAGTTCGCACAGAGCATGTTTGGATCTCGCCATCTCCCACTGTGACTTGCACATTGCTGGTGTTTTTTTCTTGGAAATCTTCTCATGGGGAATCCTTGCTAATATTTAGGAAAACTCTTTCTAGATGTAGGTGGGTGTGGATATGTGCCAGAGTCCATTCTCCCCAAATATTCTGAGTCATTTGTTCATCTCTTCCTGCTTTTGCTCCCAAAGGCTTCACTGCATTCCCTTGACTGGGGCAGGACGATATTAATTTTTTGCTCTGCTAGTCAGAAGATTAGAAGTATTAAGATGTATGCAGCATAACGGTGTTTATTTTTATTTTTTTAATCTGAAGGCCAAAGAAAATTTAATTGCTGGGGAGAGAAAACAGCATTGCATTAACAAACAGGGTTATCTTCCCATTGTGGAGCTATCTTTCTAGCCTGCCAACTGACTTGATTTTAATTGTTCCAGGATTTCTTCTTTTGCTAAGCACTTTTTGTCTCTGTTTACCCCATTACATATATTCTATTCATAGGTGCTTGTCAGAGAAGCTTCAACTGCCTTCAGGCAATACATTAAGAAACCAATATAGCCCCTGCCCCCATCCTTTTTGTTAAACTTGTCTGAAGTAAGATGGAGGGGAGTCAACCCAAATGTAAAGCAAATCTTTGTTCTTAGCTTCAGTGCAAAAGTCATACCAATCTTGCCATAATGTGATTTATCCTTGGGAACCAATTTGCTACCACCTTGCAGGCCATGTGTCAGTTTAAAATGAGTCAAGGAGACACAAAATATTGCTAGATGACTGTGGTGGCTTTTACACCCTCTTTGCAAAAGCCAAAAAGAACTAAAGGCATTTCCAAGTGATTTGAAAAAATTTTGCAGTTTTTGCAATCTTTTCTGCAATCTCACCCCATCTGGTGGCCCCTGTACTATATCCCATGCTAAATGAACTGCAGGGGGAGTGAGCAGACAGTAGCTTTGTTGCTAGGGCAGTAGCATTCTGGGTTGTCAACCCTTGAAATCCAAAATTCAACTGCATGGGCAGGGCCTTGGAAAAGAACTACCTGGGGAAGAAGGACAAGAGCACAAAACAGGTTTAAAGGGTGGAATGAAGTGCAGGGCCAGTGGCGTAACTGAAGGGAGGCAAGGGGGCAAATACCCTGGGCACCAGGCTTAGGAGGAGCAGCTGCTGATAATAATGGTATGCCAATCTGAGTGCCTCCCACTGATGGCCTCCCCCAGAGGTGTTCTGAGGGCTGGAGTAGATGCGTGCTGCTTACCTGGCCCTTGGAAGACCTTGTAATGCCTTCTGGGAGCCAATAACCATCACAACTGGGGGGCAGTGCATGCAGGGGGTGGCAACTCCAGATGAGGGTTGGCAGCCCTGGAGGTGTGCCCCAGGCCAGGAATGCCACTGTGCAGGCCCAATGGTTTTTAGAGGACATGTGGGCACAGTTCAGTCAGTATGAGGGGAAGAGACCCAAGTGACTTTTTAGAAATGATATTGCCTTTTTAAAAGGATGGTTGGGCAATGTGTGCTCCGTGTAAGAGAACTCATAGCTTACAAAGGGTTGTGGCTCAATGCTAGGGGCCTTTGCTTTGCCTGAAAAAGGCCCATGTACAAGCCCCACACCTCTGGGTAGGGCAGAGGAAAATTCCCCTCAAAAGCCCTGGAGAGTTGCTGCCAGTCTGTGTTGACAATAATGGCAGAGACCAGTGGTCTGATGCAGAGTAAAGCAGCCGCCTCTGAGCTCAGATGGAAGAAGCAGAGAACAGACATGACTAAAGCTGAGGACGTGACTGCCAGGGAAGACGGTTGCTTTGCTGTAAATCATCCCTTTATTTACAAATGGCTCCATAAGCACTCTGAGCTCAAGTGGTAGGAGTGGAGAGCACTCAGCCTTGAAGGAGTGCATTTAGCAAGACTCAATTATTTATTTCTCTTAAAGGATTTTTTCCCCCTGGAAATAAGAGCACAAAAAGACATGGTGGTGGGCAGGATGGAGAGGTTACAGCATTTGCACCACAATGTCAATATGGGCCAGTAGCATGACTCATCTTGGCCACAATCCTTGCAGCACCAACAATGGCAGGGTCCTCTTTCTCAGCCTATGAGCCACAGTTCTTGCTATTTATCAAGGCCCAAGCATCTCTTTCTCTCCTTCAACCTGGCCTCATTTGGGGGGAGGGCATGGGTTGTTTTTGCTACCTAAAGAGAGACTGGCAATCCTAAAGCTGCCTGCACCTGATTTCCGCTTCATATCAAGAATGAAGGAAATACTTTATTGAAATGTAAACCATGTGTGAAGCATGAAAGCAGAAAAAATTCAATATGTTGGTGGATGTCAAACACGATAGATGGAGATGCTGAAACAGGCACTCCAGTTGCCATGAATATAGCAGTACATTGTGCTCCCCAGTTTAGTTAGGTATAACTAAGGGAGCAATCCTGACTGCACCCTAGGACGGCGCAAATCCCTTGCACTGGCCCAGGAGGATCACAAGCATGCCATAAAGCATGTTAGCACCTCCCTGAGAATCAGCCGGGCTGGCGCAGGGATGCGTACTGGCCCATGGAGGCTGCATCCAGCCTCTGCGCCGACTTGGGAGAGTTGCGTCGGCCAAGCTTGGCTGGTGCAGGGGTCTGGGGAGGGCAGGAAAGAGATGTTCTGGGGCAGGGGGAGGGTGGGCGGCAGTGGTCCCAGGGGTATGTGAGCAGGGAGCGGGAGGCAGAGCTCTGACTCGGCTGTAATGCTGGATCCCAACCCCGTTCCCCAAGCAGCGTGAAGCAGCTGCAAGCCACTCCTTTCTCCTCAGACTTATGCCACCTCCTGAGGTGACACAAGTCTGAGGAGACCCATTGGGATCATGGTGGCTTACGTAGGGGGTAAGGGGAAGAGTTCCCCTTGCTTCTGGCTGAGCCACTTCTGTCCCCAATCTTGCACTGCCTGTTCCACTGGCCTGCCTGTTCCACTGCAAAATAGGATTGCGCTGTAAGAATCAGAACCCCATAATCACTTTTGGGATCTGATAGTCTTAACAGTAAATACAGCTTGCACTCTGTATGTCTGGATACATTCCTGGCTGTCCCTAGAAATCTTTTGTTCCCACTTGGAATGGTTTAAGCACATGGGCAGCAGAAGTCCCAATCATGTGTAACCTGCCTTTTTCCAAGGATGTAGTTGAGAGGGAACAGAGGGGGAGAGCTGTCAACCAGCACAGGTGTCCCTTTCTTAGAGTCATCCTCTTGGCTACCACTGCAACATACCCAGGCAATAGTTGCCTGGTTCTGACCCGGTCTCTGGCTGCCACTGGTGCCTTGTGGTGACTTGTTACACACCAGGCCTTGTTACACAGAGCAGTGATTTTGTAGTGTACAATGGGTGCATCCAGTACAGTCATCAAGAGGACAGTAGCTAAAAATCATTATAGAATGCACGCATTTATCTACTAGGAGCTGTGTGCAGAGGGAGTGGGAACCAGTGTACAGTGATGAGGGGCGGTGGCTAAGCGCTATTGTGAGACCAAGTACGAAGATTCAGACTGGTGAATCAAAGAACCTTCATTTAGGCAACTTCCAAAGCTTCTCGGAAGCTCCATAGACCACAGAAACATTCCCTTTGAGATGCTTTTACAGCCTCTGAAGATTTTCCCCAAAGCTGTCCTTGATTTCTTTATTTCCCTTATCGCTGGTGGTCGTCAGCTGCTCCCTTCAGGCTGCACAGTTCACATTTCTCTCTCCCAAATCAATTTCTGTTTTCTCTTTAGATATATTGCCCTTCTATTTATGGAAGGGTTGTTTTAACCCAAGGGCTAACTATCTCTGTGTGCATTTTATAGACATATATATGCACTTTCCTGAAAATTACATTTTAGGGCTGTTAATTTGACACAAATGTAAAGACAGTAGAGTGCCCATGAGGTCAGGGAAAGATGCAAGGAAGCTTAGCAACAGAACCACAAAGAAGGCTAAGTTAAGATGTACCTGTGTGTGGAGGGGAGTGGCTGAAAGAGGTGAACCTTTTCTAAGACAGTGGGTTTCCAAATTTTTTTGCACTGGGACCTGTTTTTTCAAACAACACTCTATCGGGACCCACCTAGGTTTATAAGACTGTTAAAAAAAAGAGAGATTTAGAATTTATTTATTTACTTACTTACAGGTAGTAACCAGTGTTTGCAAACTGCAGGAGCTGAGCTATTTACAGGACAATTAGCTATCTTACAAACTGCAGGAGCTAAACTCTTTGCAGAGCAATATGGCAGCTATCTGATTATAGCAGCTTTCTGATTTCTGAATAGCCTCAAGGCTTGAGGCACTTAGTTACCTGATCTTTCCATCACTCTGTTTTAGTTGGAGGCTCCGCTGGGTGCTACATGACTCACCAGTGGGTCCCAACCCACAGTTTGGGAACCACTGGCATTCAGTACTCTTTTGATAACAGTGTTCTGTGTGATGACTCCAGTTAGGATGTGCATTTGTATGGAGTGGAACTAGGTCTTGCTTCCAGGTCAGAATTCAAACAGTGTGGTCCATTTGATGGAGTGGGAGGAGGCTTCAGGAATGACATTAGTGAAGCTTTATTTGGCTTAAGGAAAATGTCTGAATTTCCAATGTGTGTTTAGATTTTTGTTTCAAAGACACATTATATTAAAGGCTGCTTAACAGCCTGCAGAGAACAACTGTACAATAATGACTGTTAACATGATATAACATTATGGAACTTATTAATTTATATGATTTAACCAGGGCTTTGCTGTTAGGTATAGACTAGCACATCTGCTGTGGCCTATGACCAGCATGCAGCATTTAGGACTGATTCAATGTTGAATATTTGTGCATGACTATGGATGTCACGGAAGGAATGTGGTTAGAGTGGGCTGTAATAGTTACACACAACAGGCAAGCATTCATATATAGTTTTAACTCTAACCCCAGGGCTGGCCCATCCATGAGGCTACTTGAAACAATTGCCTCAGGCAGCAGACTGGCAGAGGGTGCTCACTTCCATCCACCCTTACCTTCACTGATCCTTCTTCTCCTGCTTCCTGGACTGGAAAAGGAAGAGGGGGATAAAAAGTGTAGAGGAGAGAGAAGTGGTGGGCTAGAGTGTTGGAGGAGCAGAGGCTGGTACGTTACCAATTGGGGGGGACAGCATTTGGCATGCTGCCTCAGGCACCAAGAGGTCTTGGGTTAGCCTGTTAGGAGAACCCTGAAGTTCTAATAATGGTCTTCAGTGAAAACCAAACACAACAGTTTGCCTGGATACATACAAATAACAAAACCTTAGTGATGGAGTAAATACTTATTTGGAATGAGAGATTGGTTTTCCTTTGCTGTTTCCAGGAGAGAAAGGAAATGGGATAAAACATAATTGTGTGGACCTGTGTGACATATTTTCAGTTGTTTTGAATTTGAAAATGTTATTTGCAATTCAAAACAAAAAAAAAAAACCCACATCAATTTGGGATGGCATGTCAATCCATTTTCCGAATCATTTTTTGAATGTTCACCATATCCTTTTTTACTTTTAACTACTGACGAAACTGATTTGCATTGGGAAACTATGTTAAGTAAATGAGAATGGAATGATAAAAAAGAAATGCCTCCCTGCCCAAAGAAAAACTATCCCACAGAATTAAGTGTTCCGGGTGCATTAGTTTTTGGATTTTGTCACACATTCATCCTGATCCAGTGATGGGCATCCATGGCTGGACTTCTCCTGGGCACATCAAAATGGCTTTTTGTTTTTGAAGGAGACCAATACCCCCCTCCCAATTTAGAAATTGAATAGAAGAGGGTCCAATTCACACATTGATTCACACATCAATGTGAATCACATTGAGGGATTCACACATTCAGCATTGGTACCCTTCTACATTTCCTTTCCCATTCAGGACAATTATTTCCTGTTTCCATTTGCATAATTGTTCTGGTCATTAAATTATTATAAAAGAAAACGAGAAAGAAAATGGTGCCTGATAGAATGCAGAGCTATTATGCTTAGAAAGAAGGAAGGTCGCCTCAACCCCTGGAAGATAAGAGTCAAGGTCAGCAAAAAGCACTGTGCCTTGGCAATGCAGTCATTCAAATAAAAGAAATGGGACTGACACTCATCTCTCACTCCTCCAGACATTCATTATTATCTCTAATTTCCAGTATTCCTTCCATCTACTATTGCCTCTCACTGGACCCCATATCTCTTTGCCACATTCTGGCTTTAAGCTAGAGAAGCTTAACAGGTGAACTCATGTGAGCACTTTAGAGATTTATTTAAAGACCTTTCATTTAAAGGAACAACTACAGCTCTACAGTTTCAAGTCCAACTCCAAGGAAATTGTGTCCTAGATTACTCAGTAGCACTCACTCATATTTTAACCCTGGAAGGAACTACGACAAATATCTATGTTTCCAACATGTGTCAGGATGCGTCCACAGTAGTCCATTACTCTGCAATTGCTATTACAGAGCATCTACAAGACAACATTAAAAAAGACATCTCAAAAAAGACATAGTGGAAATGGAAAAGGTGCAAAAGAGAGTGACTAAGATGATTACGGGGCTGGGGCACTTTCCTTATGAGGAAAGGCTACGGCATTTGGGCCTCTTCAGCCTAGAAAAGAGACACCTGAGGGGAGACATGATTGAGACATACAAAATTATGCAGGGGATGGACAGAGTGGATAGGGAGATGCTCTTTACACTCTCACATAATACCAGAACCAGGGGACATCCACTAAAATTGAGTGTTGGGCGGGTTAGGACAGACAAAAGAAAATATTTCTTTACTCAGTGTGTGGTCGGTCTGTGGAACTCCTTGCCACAGGATGTGGACGCCTTTAAAAGGGGATTGAACAAGTTTCTGGAGGAAAAATCCATTACGGGGTACAAGCCATGATGTGTATGCGCAACCTCCTGATTTTAGAAATGGGTTATGTCAGAATGCCAGATGCGAGGGAGGGCACCAGGATGAGGTCTCTTGTTATCTGGTGTGCTCCCTGGGGCATTTGGTGGGCCGCTGTGAGATACAGGAAGCTGGACTAGATGGGCCTATGGCCTGATCCAGTGGGGCTGTTCTTATGTTCTTATTACATGCTATATTGCATTCCAGTGTTTTCTGTGTTGTCCTTCAGTGTTTTTCAAATTTGATTTATTGCATATTTATTTACTTTTTTCCTATCATGGAAAGCCACTATTAAGGCTTTTAAACCCATTTCTGCCCAGCCCACAGGTAGACACATTTGATCCCTGTTGCATATATGCAACGTTGGGCAAAAATGGTTTAAGAAAATATATTCCTTTTAAATTGAAAACCTCATATTTTCAGGTTCAGTCAGTTTTATTGCTTCACAAGCCAGCATGCCTGAGAGGCCACTGCTGATTACCCCTTAATTGCCCCACATTCAATACCTTTTAGTGATAATAAAAGTTTGAATGTTCTAAATAGTCATCACCCTATGGTTTTATTGTTTTTCATTATTTTATTGTTTTTATATATTGTAAATTTTATTTTTGGATATTTGTAAGCCACCTTGGGCATTTGCTCCAGCATGCAAAAGGCGGGATATATTTTTTTAAAAATAGATCATACAGTTAATTAGCAATGTTTTAAATTATCGGTTACCTCTTTCTTTCTTTCTTTCTTTCTTTCTTTCTTTCTTTCTTTCTTTCTTTCTTTCTTTCTTTCTTTCTTTCAGGACCCTGTTAATTCTGAATCTGGATTAAGTTCTGTTATGTCAATAAGATCAGGTTCTCTGATGGCCACATAATCTCCAGACTATTTCTAGAACAGTGGAAGGGGAGAGTCTGTATACATGAATCACAACAGTTAACTGCTTGCTTATTTTTTTGTCCCAGTGCCATAACTACTTCTGCAGTAATAATTCCTGCACTTGAAACTTGGTAAAAACAAGTCCATCCTCTCTTGCAATCAATGTGTATAGAGGATGCCACATTTTATAAGATCACTATTGCCAACTATTGGCAAGATCACTATTGCCAACTATTGGGAACTATTGCCAACTATTGGCAAGATCACCACTATTGGCAAGATCACTATTGCCAATTGGAGAGAAGGTGGAGTACCTCAAGACATGAGGGATGCAAACATCATCACGCTGTACAAGAACAAAGGTGACAGGGGTGACTGCAACAACTACCGCGGCATCTCTCTCCTTAGCGTTGTAGGAAAGCTGTTTGCCCGAGTTGTACTAAAGAGGCTCCAGGTACTTGCAGAGAGCGTCTATCCAGAATCGCAGTGTGGATTCCGAGCCAACAGGTCCACCACTGATATGGTATTCTCCCTTAGACAACTGCAGGAGAAATGCAGGGAACAACGACAGCCACTCTTTATAACCTTCATAGATCTCACAAAGGCTTTCGACCTGGTCAGCAGAGACGGCCTCTTCAAGATTCTCCCCAAGATTGGATGTCCACCCAGGCTCCTCAGCATCATCAGATCTTTCCACAAGGACATGAAGGGCACTGTTGTCTTCGATGGCTCCACATCAGACCCTTTTGACATCCGAAGCGGAGTGAAGCAGGGCTGTGTTCTTGCACCAACCTTGTTTGGGATTTTCTTCACTGTCCTGCTGAAGCAGGCCTTTGGAACTGCAACAGAAGGCATCTATCTCCGGACCAGATCAGACGGAAAGCTCTTCAACCTCTCCAGACTGAGAGCAAAATCCAAAGTCCAGCTGAAATGTCTGCGTGACTTCCTCTTTGCCGACGATGCAGCTGTCACTACCCACTCTGCCAAAGATCTCCAGCAGCTCATGGATCGTTTTAGCAAGGCCTGCCAAGATTTTGGACTGACAATCAGCCTGAAGAAAACACAGGTCATGGTTCAGGATGTGGACTCACCTCCCTGCATTACAATCTCTGAGCATGAACTGGAGGTTGTCCATGACTTTGTGTACCTTGGCTCAACGATCTCCGACACTCATTCTCTCGATACCGAGCTAAACAAGCGCATCGGTAAAGCAGCTACCACGTTTTCCAGACTCACAAAGAGAGCCTGGTCCAACAAGAAGCTGACGGAACATACCAAGATCCAGGTCTACAGAGCTTGCGTCCTGAGTACACTTCTGTACTGCAGCGAGTCATGGACTCTTCGCTCACAACAGGAGAGGAAACTGAGCGCTTTCCACATGCGCTGCCTCCGACGCATCCTCGGCATCACCTGGCAGGACAAAGTTCCAAACAACACAGTCCTGGAACGTGCTGGAATCCCTAGCATGTATTCACTGCTAAAACAGAGACGCCTGCGTTGGCTTGGTCATGTCGTGAGAATGGATGATGGCCGGATCCCAAAGGATCTCCTCTATGGAGAACTCGTGCAAGGAAAGCGCCCTACAGGTAGACCACAGCTGCGATACAAGGACATCTGCAAGAGGGATCTGAAGGCCTTAGGGATGGACCTCAACAAGTGGGAAACCCTGGCCTCTGAGCGGCCCGCTTGGAGGCAGGCTGTGCAGCATGGCCTTTTCCAGTTTGAAGAGACACTTTGCCAACAGTCTGAGGCTAAGAGGCAAAGAAGGAAGGCCCATAGCCAGGGAGACAGACCAGGGACAGACTGCACTTGCTCCCGGTGTGGAAGGGATTGTCACTCCCGGATTGGCCTTTTCAGCCACACTAGATGCTGTGCCAGAACCACCTTTCAGAGCACGATACCATAGTCTTTCGAGACTGAAGGTTGCCAATACAATATTGCCAACATATATGGTCAGTTGAGTAGTTTTACTTTGGCAGATAAACCCACCTCACAGATGATGGTAGGCTGTCCCTGATGGTGACGGTTGGTGGCGTGAGACTTTAATACCAAAGCAACAGGCTGCTGCAGGACAATGAAAGGATAGGATGATAGTTGGAAGAATTTAGAAAAGTTGCAATTGAATTCATCTGCTGATTTCAACTTTGTCGAGGTTAACCACTGCTCAGGACTGGGTGATCACGGTGGTATATCCTGTTCAGTCTTCTGAGATTCCGAGACTTTTTTGGTCCAAGGCCATATTTTCACATGAATGAGCATGGAAACATCTCGTGAATATGAGTACATGCATCATTTTACTTCCGATCTGCTCCTCCCTAATCATTAGCATAGCAATTGATGACCTCCCCAAGAACCTAGAAAATGTGTTTTTATCTTAAAGCATGACACTTTTAGCCTTAACAGTGCCAATTAAAACAAACCCCTCTGCTCCCTGCTTGCTTGCAAGGGGTCAAAACATAATGGGTTCAAAAGGCCAAACTGACCCATCATCACCTCCAGGCCATAGTGTAGCAATTTAAATGCTTGAACTCCTAGCCTGTAAACACTTCACAGCCATTCCATAGCAGTAACCCATAGCTTTCAATGTACATGAGATCAAATTGTTGTTGTTGGGGTGAAGCAACTTTTATTTGTATACAACTGTCTCTCCTCAGTCACCTATGAAACTTTTATTTCCAACCATAACTCCAACCACACAATCCCATGCCCCCTTCTGGATAGAGAGCCCCTGGTGTTAAGCAATTACTGCCCAGTGTTGCATATATGCAACAGGAATCAAATGTGTACACCTGTGGGCTGGACAGAAATGGGTTTTAAAAATGCAGAGACTAAGCACAGCTGGTGGTCCATTTCCTTTCTTTTTTCATTCCTTTTTTACTGACATTCCCACCCCTTCCCCAACCATGTTTTGGCAAATACAGTTGGCCATTTACCAAATGGTAACTAAACAGAGTGCATCCAAATACCTGTTTATTATTTATTTTTACACCATTCTTCCTCCAGGTGAGTTCAGAGTGGTGTACATATCAGTAATTACTCCCCTCCTTTTGTCTGCACAAAACCCTATTAGGTTGGTTCGCTTGAGAAATAGTGACTGGCCCAAGGTCAACCAGGAAGCGTCATGGCTGAGCAGGGATTTGTACCTGTATCTTGCATGTCTAAGTCCAGCTCCAGAACCACTATCACCATCCTGGTTCTGCTTCTGCAAGTTTCAATTCACATGGTGAATGGTGATGAAATGATCCTGAATAAATGAAAGAGGACAGGATTTAAGAAGGGGTTACATACCTACCATGGAAACTTGCCACTTGGTAAATGGTCACCATAACTTGCAATCCTATAATACTTACCTGGGAGTAGGCTCCTTTATGCAATGCAACTTACTTCTGAGTAGACATGGTTAGGATTCTGCTGACAATCAAGCTAGCTTTGGCTGCCTTTCCAATATAGCATTGCCACCTGGTTAAGTGATTAATATGGATACCCTATGTAGACATGCTAACTGTGAGATGGGAAGTTTCCAGCCGATCACAGGTGGAGGAATTATTTTATCTAATTTGCACCTTGTTTATATTTATTGTGCTATGTCAGTTATTTATAGGTTACGTTTTAATTTTTGACACGACTTTTAAAATTTTTTGACATTGATGTATTGCTTTTGACATATGAATTTTCCTCAGGTGGCATTTGCTGATTGAGGGCCTCATTCAAGGCCCTACATTTCCACATCCTCCTTTCAGTTCAGCTGAATTCTGATCCTTGATCATTTTTGTTAAAATGAAGTTCTGAGGGCAAAGCAACAGTAGACATAAGTGGATAAATTTCAACACTCTTTGATCAAACCTTATCCCTGTGTTCATATTGGGATTAGTTAGAATTATCAGCACTAACTTGATCTATTCCAGCATTTCTCAAACTGTGGGACAGGACCCACTTGGTGGGTTGTGACCCAATTTCTGGCAGGTGCCACAGAGCATCCAATGAAAACAAGGGTGTTGCAAAGATCAGAGAACTAATTATTTCAAGTCCTGAGGTTATTCAAAAATCAAATAGCTGCTAACTACCCTGCAAAGAGCTGAGCTCCTACAGTTTGCAAGCCTGTGTAAATATAGGGAGATAAATGTTTGAGCATCTTTTTTCTGGTGTGTTCTTTTCCCCATCAATAGCAGGTAGAGGGGGCAGGTGAAGGCTAGGTCACATAATGAAGACCTTCAAGCCTTGAGGCTATTCATTAGGGCTGTCTCATTACAAGAAATGGATCAAGGTTTTTTTCAAATAAATAAATATTACTTGTAAAAAATTTCTTTCTAGACTACTTTTTTCAAAAGTCTCATAAAGCTAGTCGGTTCCCAAAGGAGTGTCATTTTAAAAAGTGATTCCCGGTGCTAAAAAGTTTGAGAACCACTGATCTAAACTAATACAAGATGAACCTTACTTTCCACTTGAAAGGTGAATAACCATGTGAACCTCACCCACGCTTGTGGGCTCTACCACTCTGTTGTTGTGGAAGATTCTTCTTGCTTGTGCTACAACATCTAAACCTGGAATAAGATCAGGCTGTAAATGAGAATGCTTAGTTGGCGCTATTAACACCTTGAAATTATTTGCTAGTGTGGCATTTCTGTCTAAGCTCTAGATTCATCTTCATAACTCATTCTACAATGGCACCTATCAGGTGATTCTTGTTGTATAAGTATTTTTGATATTTCTTAATGCAGGTCATTTAAGATGTTTTATGATATATTAAAAATTCCAAGCAGCTGATTTTGCTGGCACTCCAGATGAAGTATAGCAAATGAGTGGAGCTCTTTATAGGTAGCCATTGATTGTGACAGAAGCAGGGTCTAAATTGTATGGAGAAAAGTTCAATTGAAAAATCTTTTTTGTCATGTAGTCAATAGTGCCCAGAAAGACAGAGTGTTGTCCAGTAGGATTCTCACAGATATTGGGCATGTGTAACAAAAAACCCAGGAAGGAGTTTTCAGGTGAAACTTTTCAAAATACTAACAAAGATTTGAAATATACTACCAAAAACCAGTAGCTGTTCTCTCCCCCCCCCCCCCCCCAAAAAAAAAAAAGTTTGGTTATATAGGTTCTAATCACTAACGTTAGTTATCTTAAGTAAGACTTAAGTCTCCTGCGGAGACTTAAAAAGTGTAAACAGCTTTAGCCTGGACCAAGATCACAATGAGGTATTTATGTATCACCAGTATAATGAATATTAACAAGTTCAGATGGCTAAAAAGAATATGTCATTCTGCATCCACAATTGGTGCTGAACATTTTCATTGCTACTTTGTGAGCAGCCACATCCGGTCTTTTAAGCCTTCAGCAGGTCCAGGGTTCCTCCACCCAATGCATCACAAAGTTTTCAATTATCAAGTAAATGAGAACCTCCCACCAGCTGACAGGAGAAGACAAATGGCCTGAACAGATTGGCTGAAGGGAGCCAAACAAGTGGGCAGTAAAATTGGGATTATAGGAGAAGGATTTAATGGGAGCAAGAAGATAAGGAAATTGAATGGACCCAGCTTGGAGAGAAACTTGTTTAAGGGAATGTTGCAAAAATACAGGGTATCTAAAAAATTTTTTTACACACATTTTAATGAGTTCCAATCCATACATGCTTCATTGTAGAAAACCTACAACACTTGGACATCTATGGGAAGCAATTGAAGAGATGTGTGGAACCATCTCATCGCATGTTGGTGGGTGTCTGCAGATCTCCTACAACCCAATCCTATGCATGTCTTTTCAGAAGTAAGTGCCATTATAGTCAATGGGGCTTACTCCTAGGTAAGTGTGGATAGGATTGTACCCTAAGTCCAGTGGTTCCCAAACTTTTTCAACTGGCGGCTCCCTTGACTTACAGCCCAATCCTGTGGTTGGCAGCATGGCTTTTTGCCACCAAGCACAGTTGCAAACATGCCGTAAGGCACATTTGCGGGGCTCATCACTGGGCTCCCGCTGATGCTAGCCCAGCACTGGCCGGCACTGGGCTAGCGCAGGGCAGTCGCCCAGCTACCGCGGCTCAGCAGTCTCCCAGACCGCCAAGCTGTGGAATGGGAGGCAGAAGTGTGGAAGGGGGTGGGGAGGAGGCGTTCTGGGGAGGGGGGAGGCAGGCAGGGGGAAGAGAGAGGGCAGAGGGAGGTGTGCCAGGGGGTGGGCTGGAGGCATGTCAGGGGGAGGGAGGTAGGAGGGTCCATGGAGCTCCGCTCCACAGGATCCAAGGTGCTCGTGCAGGGCTGCGTGCCCTACACAAGCACCTTTCCCTTACCACCAACAAAGTGAGTAGCCCCATTGCGGGGCTGCTTACCTTACTCAAAGGAAGGGGACGAACGTCTCCTTCTCCCAAGGTGCCTGCCACGGTAGCACGGGAGGTGCAGGATTCAGCGGCAGCCCTTCTCAGTGCCAGCGAGCCTGGGTGCCCCAGGCAGCTCAGGATTGGGCTGCCCATGGGCCATTGGCTGTGGTTCCGCACAACAGGGCTACAATCCTATTCCTTGTGTAGGGCAGTGAGGTTTTTGCAAAGATTCTGTGGCTGTCCTGGCTGGTTTCCGCAGTTCCCTGGGGAGTCACGACTCACAGTTTGGGAACCACTGCCACAGTCAATTATGTCAGTGGTGTATAGACATGCTGAACACTTGGTCTAATTCATTAACTCAGTGGTTCTCTCATGCATTTAGCACCAGGACCCACTTTTTAGAATGAGAATCTGTCAGGACCCACTAGAAGTGATGTCATGACTGGAAGTGACATAATCTAGCAGGAAAACTTTTAACAATCCTAGGCTGCAATCCTACCCACCCTTACCCAGGGATAAGTCCCATTAACTATCATTGTTAAAAGATTATACATAGTAGACTGTTAAAAGTATAGGTCTGTAACATTTCCCTAAATGCAGTCACATACCATGGGAGCATCAAGTCTAACATATTAAAAATAAAATATCGAAATGAATGGGGACCCACCTAGTAGGTTCTAACCCACTGTTTGAGAAACACTGTATTAACTAATTAATTAGCTAACTGGACCAAGCAACTGCTTCTGTGCACATCATTTGCATTATATGTGTAAATCATATTATAATATATTTGACACTATGAAGTATGTAAGAAGAGATTCCTCAGAATCTCAAGAACTCATGTCATAAGATCAACAGAACAGAACAGGAATTTTCCTTTTCATATACAGAAATTTGCCCTCATTTTCTGGCACCCTCTAATCAAAGCAATCAATAAGATATAATGTTTAATATTAATGCCATGGCTCCTATACCCCATACTGTTCTGAACATATTCCTTTTTTAAGAAAAGGAAATCAAATACGAATACTCTTCAAAGATTTTGATGCAGATTTAGCAAGGCACTGTATCAGTACACGTTTTGGGTGTCATTAAGCATGTACTTTTGTTTTATGTATATATGTATTTATATTAAAATCACCAAGAAAGGGGATCCAAGGTAGCTTACAAAATTAAAACAAATTAAAACGGAGCAAGAATGGAGGTGGCAAGGAAGGACAAATGGGAACGAGGTAGCTGGGAAAGAGGCCACCTTTACCCATCCACTGTGTAAAACAACCCACCTCACCTTGCTTCATGGATGAGTAGACTAAGAAGACATTTTAACAGTCCTGTGAAATATCACTAGGGATGTCCTCTGGAAGGGAGTTACAAAAGGCAAGTGCCACTAGTTAGGCAGTCATGCATATCACACTCAAATGTAACATGCTGTATAACTAGAAAGATGGTTGGTTGGCAACCTTCAGTCTCGAAAGACTATGGTATAAGCCTACAGCACCCAGTATTCCCAGGTGGTCTCCCATCTAAGTACTAACCAGGCCTGACCCTGCTCAGCTTCCAAGATCAGACAAGATCAGGCATCTGCAAGGTAACAGTTGCTGCTAGAGAGATGACTACACAGTGAAAGGAAAACATCTGGAGACTGAAGGATTCTCTATATAGAACAATAATATAGACCCTATATAGACCCTATAATATAAGACCCTAATTAGGTCTAGGACAGCCTGCCTATGAAAACTGCCTTGAGTAATATCTGATGAGAAATCCGATAATGAGAAATGTGGTATAAAATATAGAAATAAAATAAAATGATTAGTCCTCCAAAACTGATGGCTCATGCAGAAGGCTTCTTCTGGTGAGTACATTTCTGAATCCCTTTGGTTGCAGGTTAGGGCTGGGGTCCAAAGAGTTTGATGTGCAAGTGGAAAGTCCTTCCATAAGCCCACAAGAGAGTCACCAATTCCCCCAGCTGCGTTGCTTACCACCATATTGCATAGTACTTTAGATGATCCCCAAATCTGAGTGACTCTTCAGGGTATACATAAAGCTACTGCAGTAGGAAGGGGAAGGCAGAAGACTGTTGGAGTTCCATGTGTGGCTCTCTGGATCCAAACCAACATCTTTTGGAAAGACAGAGCCTAGGGCAAATCCTATATACATGGGAGTAAGTCCCATTGAACTCTGTAGGGCTTATTTCTGCATAGACATGCACAGGATTGTGGTATAGGCTTCTACAGGTTGTATTCAACTAATCTAAACTACTGGCTGTGGTTCTGATGCTATAACATGAACCTTATCTGCGACTGTTGAAATGAATTGACTTGTATCCTAATCCTCCCCTCTTTTCAACTATGTAAACTACAAATCCTCCAACCGCTGGTATCTTAGGAAGCCTTAAAAATTAGCTCGAAATCCGAGTTTTACTTATACTGTTATCTTATACTTAGATCTTATCTTCATGTTGTTTTGTGTACTGTAAACAATAAATACAGTTCCTAGAATTTGAGTCTGATCTGTAATGAGTTTAGCATCTTGGTTATTACTCCAAACATTTGGTTATACTATTGCCATTTTTTCTTTTAAAATGACTACAGTTGTTTCTGAACAGTGCAGACAGGATCAGGAAAGCCATGAGTAAGAACTCAATAATTAAGCCATATATCCTTCTAGAGCGGGCTATTAGATTTGATTATCTGAGGTCCTAATGGTCTGGAAGTAAAATGAATAGCACATTACGTAGTGACAGCTAACTGAGACCACCTTACTCATGCTAAATCTCACTGAAATTAATGGGACCTAAATTAATTGCTGCTAACCTGTCCTATTGATTTCAATGGGACATAAGAACAACTGCTTTCTTTGGACAGGAGCCAGAGTATTTCTGTTCACTTAAGGATTTAGGTATATTTCTTCTATGCACATGTATCCAAACACATCTCTAAAAACTTGAGGACTAGGAACATTTTAATAAAAGTTAAGATTCCCAGAAGTATAAGATTCAACGTGTAATCCTAGCATTCTCTTTAGCCAGTGCAACAGCTGCTGCACTGACCCAGAATGTAATCATAAGGCACATCTGCAACAACATGAGCCAGCAGTGCTGACAGGGAGGTCTGTGCCACCCTGCTAATGTTGCATCCCGACCCTGGGTCACCAACGAAGTTAGGATTTGCACCAACCAGTGCAGGAGTGTGGGAAGGGCAGTGGGGAGGAGGCATTTTTTGATGGGGGTGGGTGGATCAGGGGGTGGATTGGGCCCAGGAGAGGAATGGGATTAGCAGAGGCATTCTTAACTATATCCTTACCCCCTCCCGGACCAGCTGGTGTTACATCAGGCTGCTTGAACTTCCGCCAGCTATATACCTGGTGGAGATCTGAGTAGCCCTGTAGAGCTGGCTGGAGTGTTACTTAGAGTAAGGGGGAAAATATCCCTTTACCCCCAAGGAGACTGCCAGACACCTCCTAACCTTCGCTGGATGCAGGGCATGCTATGTGACCTGGCTGAACCAGCACAGGTTAGGATTGGGCTATTTGATTCTCTGTGAAAATTCCATATTTTTTTTCCTTTAAAATTGCAAGATATAAATGACTGAACCAGCTATAATTCCTTTATCATAATATCTGAAAGCAAACATATGGAAATTACATTTTATATATGTCTGTCAAATGAGCTCCTAGGCATCGAGGAAGCTCAAAGGAGTGCTCTCCAATACCTCTTTTGCTCTCTAAGGAAAACTTTTTTCTTTTCTTTTTTAATTTGCCGTTTGCTTTGTTGCTAACCAGGAAGGAAAACAGGGAGTCCAGGTTTTTCTAATCTTTCTAGTAAAACACATCCTACTGGATTCCAGAGTGAGGGAGGAAAATATATCTTGCATCAATTTATTGCTGATAAAAGAATAGAAAGGTCACGTCGTTCTGTGCATAACTGATATTTACTTTCATGCTCTCTTCAAGGCATTCTCACTCCTGGAATGCAAAGTAAATGGATGATATTAGAAGATATACTGAGGATTGTGAGAAAAGTTGTAATTTTTGCAAAATGAAGCAGGTGTTACAGGCAGGGCTAAATTAGACATGTTGTTGAGGATGCTAAAGAGCAGGTTTAGGCCAAACTATGGTCTGTCCACTTACCCAACCATGCTCCTATATAGGACTATACCGAATTCCCAGCAACTTGAGCAATGGTGATCACTATCTTATCCAGTTGTGGGAACAACTGTTGTATCCAGTTGTGTCTATCCAGTTGTGGGAACAGCTATGAACAGAATCGACAAGCGCGTTGGTTTCAAAAGAGAGCCAGGATGTTGCAGTGGGTCAGGTCTAAGTCCGACCTAAAAGATCCAGGTTCAAATCCCTGCTCAGCCATGACACTTCCTGGCTGACCTTGGGCCAGTCTGCATCACTTACCTCACAGGATTGTTGTGAGGACAAAAGTTGGGAAAGAACCATGAACACCACCCTGAGCTCCTTGTAGGAAGGGCAGTATAAAAATCTGAAAAATAAAACATAAATATAAAATAATTAAAGTGATGCTGTGAATTGGAGACCCACCTGCTCTGCAGAGCTCTGGAAAAGTTTGTTTTTCTCAACTCATTTCAATACAGACAATACCTGTGTTGGAAGCCACCAGTCTGTGTGACTCACCAGTCTCAAAATCACTAACCAATGCCCCCTTAAAGGGTGGGGAGAGGGGAAGGCAGCAACATGATTCTAAGGATCCCACTGCTGCCAGGGAGAAGGGAGATTTTTACACTCATCTGCAGCCAGAGCTGCAATCCTGGAGGGGGGGTTACAGCTTTGCAGGTACGGGAGCCCTGCAGAGGGCTCCCCGCACCCCCTGAAGCCCCAGGACTATAGCACTGGCTGCAGGTACGTAACAAATCCCCCTCCTGTCCCTGGCAGCAGTGTGTTGTCTCCCCCCCCCCCCCCGGCAAAAACTTAACAGTGCTCTCAGCTCTTTTATAGGAGTTTGGAAAGCACTGATCTAAAGATCTTGGAGGAAAACAAAGCAAATTTCTTCAGACTAGTGAAACTTCTCAAGATGATCAGCCCAAGGTCACCCTCTCTTATTTCATTGCAGACTGAACATTTGAAGCATGGCTTTCCCAGCATAAGTCCACTACATCACACCAGCTTCTCAGTTCTGTTTCTTCCTCCTCTTGACACTTCACAGCATCCTCGCCATTTTTTCACTCCTCATGTCATGCGTTTTTCTTCAAGTTCACATCCTTCAAAGGAGAGAGCAGCAGCTCGTATACACTGTTCACTCTGATAAAAGCAACAAATATTTCTCATAAGCCATTCTGATTTGCGTAGATGCATACCCAGCAAATAGTGAGGTTCATCCTTTTTCATAAACCGAAATGTCATGGTTGGTTTCCCAGCTGTCCTTTGTTCTAAACGCCTTTCAAAATCAATTGTCATTCTCGGTGCAAAGCGGTTCTTGAATTATGGTCTGCGATCTTTTTTTAATGTCAGGATTAGTATTTATTATTTGTTTGGTGCCAACATTGTGAAAGTAGCGTGAAAGTCCCTCCCTAAATGGGAACATTGCAGTTCCCCAGGAGGGGGTAATGCTGCCATACCAACACTCAGTGCTTGTAATAACTCTCTGCACTTCTTTATTACTTTCCATCAAAGTGCTTAACAAACAGGAATGAATTAAAGATGACATTTCAGAAAGCGACTGCTAATTGTCGACGTCTAGCTTGAGGCGCTGTGTGGATCTCTTTGCAGAATACGTTGAATACCTTAAGCCCTCACCAATTGGCTGCAGGTGAAAAGTTTGATCTCACTGAAGTCTTACATGGTGAGCAAGCAAAGCAACCTTATGTTCAGTGTTCCAGTTGGGAAACGGAAATGTGAGACTGAGGCAGGCACAGAGGCACAGGACTGGATTAACTGTTATGCTAAGTACACGGCAGAGTAGGACGCCAGACAAACTGGGGATCCTGGTGTGGCTTAATTGTTTTTCAGTGTTACAAATATGTCTACCTTGTGGCCTGAAAAACAGTGCTTGAATTATCAGGGCGGGGGGGGGGGAGAGCTTTAACAAAATCCTCAGGCCCCACTCATTGATCACCACTTTTGAACATGATTGGAACCAGATGTGAAATTCTCATTTGTGTGTTACCCCTTCAGGGTAGCACAACAATGTCAAGTAACTTTTCCTTGTAGAGATAGTGTATATGACTCAGTCAAACACCATCAGTGTCTCTCACCCCACTGTTATCCAGAAACCTGCACACCACTGTTCCCACTAAGCTGCATGGCCGCATGGCCCACTAAGCTGCACTGATCCGCATGGATCAGTGAGCAGCACAGACCCTTCATAGGAAACAGTGCTGCACCTATCCTTCCCATCTGCTATATTTGTTGGTCACATGGACACTGCAAAAACCATTGGAGAACTTTGATAATGTTTGAAATGTCATGTTACATACTTGCAATTCAGAACTTGTACATGGCTTTGAAAAGCAGTATACTTTTATAGCAAGCTATGAATGCATAGATACCTTATATATACTAGTCCATGCTAGAAAATATGAACCATATACACAAATCAAAGCATTGACTTTCAAATGGTTCGTTGTCATCCCAAACTGGGTTATGTACTAACCATCTGCAGTGGTTGTCAGTCTACTTCCAGGCCCAGTTCAAAGTGCAAGGTGATTGCCTTTAAATCCCTAAATGGGTCAGGATCACAGTAGATGTACAGTTTCTGCCATATGATCTGCCCATTCCATTCATGGAGGTCATCAGGAGCGCCCCCCCATACACGCACACATGCCCTGTCTGTATTTGAAATACGGCTATCCAGAGCACTTATGAGATATGTTTCTGAAAGGTTTTAGTTTTCCTCACATTCTACTTCCCTTTAAAAAGAACGGAATCTGTCTGTCTGTCTAAAGCACACCAGATAACAGTACTTTTTACTACTATACAACAGCCAGTCCTTCTCTAAGAACTGTCGATGACTTCTCTTCAGAATCATGAGAATAACCAATATGGGTAATGATTATTCCAGTAATTTATAAATAAAAGTTTTCTGTATAAATTTGTCCAATATGTCCTCTGTCTTTGATCTTTTATAGTATCTGTATTTAGTTTTGGGTACTGTACCTCAAACCTGCTTTAGCTTTTCCAAAATTCCATGTTTCAAAATAATGAGTTTCCAAGAATGCTATATGTAAATATTCAAATCCCTTAAAAGAAATTCTAAAATGATGAGCGTTCTTTTCCAAAGGGGTTTTTAAAAAAGGCACTGGTTAGTTATCTTTTCCATGAACAAGTTGTTGCATTTGCTTTTGTCTTGAATTAACTTTTTTTTTATAGATCTCCCATGTTCATTTGTATCCATTACAGCGCAAACCTATGCATGTCTACTCAGTAGAAAGTCCCACTGGATTCAAAGGGGCTTACTCTCAAGAAAATGTGCATAGGACTGTAGCCTTAATTTTAGTCTTACCAACTGTTGCTATAAGTTCTTCTACACATAAGAACTGACAAAACATGTTTTTGTTAGGTCTAGTTCCTCCTGGAGTGGTAACTCTTTGTATAGGCTGTACTGCTTCAGCTTTTAGGTGTGGGCTCACATGGTAGGCTGTTCCTTAAATACAGAAAACTAGATGTTAGGCAGCAGGGTATAATTTTAGCCTGCTCCCTGACATCTTTTGTTTTTTGGGGGGGAGGGGGTTACATATTACGGCATTTCCAGTAATGCATGAGCCCTGATCTACGGTCTGAAGTGGTACAACCTATACACAGAGTTACCACTCCAGGGAGAACTAGACCTTGGAATACTACTACTACTACTAATAATAACTAGGTATTTATATACCGCCTTTCTGATCAGCGGACTACTCCTCTGACTTTATTCAAGGCGGTTTACATAGGCGGGCTTTTCTAAATCCCTCAAGAGGATTTTTACAATCATAGAGGTTCTCTCTTTCAAGAACCAACAACATTTCAGAATGGATCTTCCTGGTTTGGTCTCACTTCTGGCCTCCAGTTCTCCCACGCAGGCTGACAAGCAGCTCCATCTCTCCCATGGAGGGCAGCCAAGACGCTTCTTGCTCACACCAAGAGCAGGTGGAATCACTCAGCTCGGCTTGTCAGATGCTTCAAGGTCTCGCCATTCTCAGCCATTTAGGGAGCTGCCGGTGTCTTCAAACTGGCGACCTTCTGATGTTATCTTCGGGCTAATGGAGACTCTGCCCTCTAGACCAGACCTCCTGCCCTACTACTCCTACTACTGGTCTATTGCATTCCATAGAAAATTGACCACCCCTTTATAGTGCCCCCTCTAGATGAGCAACAGTAGCATTGCTACAAGAGGTCACAGCACTACATTTTGTAGGGCGTGCCACAACTCGCCATGTAAGCTCCCCTCCCCTTCACCATCGTAGTCATTTGGTGAGACAAAGCAGAGGAGATAGCTCTGCTTTGTTCTCGCTGCATGGCTTCAACATGTCCCCTCCCTGTAGTTATGCTACTCATGAGCAACAATGTCCATCCTAGTTTAGCCATGATCAGGACGTATGATTCCTCCCCATCCAAATGGCAGAAGCAACCCAATATTTTAAACCTATCCTGCATCTCAAGAAATATCCTCACCAGCTCCCAAGGAAGTCTTTCTGTTTCGTGCAAGGGATACATGAAGCAGCAGGTCAGGGTTAACGGTGGAGAGTTCTGATGAGGCACTCAGGCTTATATTATCTCACCGCCTTGCCAAGTCACAGAGAGTTCCAACTTTACTGCCACGTGCTGAGTGCTGAGGGAAGGCAGAAGCTGTTCTCTCTTGATGGCTGTACATTACTGCCATTGTTAGTCAGTCAATGTAAAGTGCTCTTGGAGCAGTGGCAGATGTCGTATTATGTGGAGGGAAGTAGGACACTACCTAATTAGGTTCTCCCTGTGATTGACTACTTGTGCTGGAGACAAAGGAAGGCAACTGCCCTGGCAAATGCCAGCAGAAGGCAGGCCGGCATGACAACACTGATAGACATCACTATAAGAACTTGTCTGGGTTTCAGATGGAGCAAGGAGAGGAATATGGAATAAAAACTTCTGAGCAAATGGAACACTTGCCAGGAACAATCCTAGTCATGCTGTCAGTGAGGTGGAGCCCACAAAAGGCAAATGCTTCAGTATGGTGGGTGTTCCATATGGCAAGAGTAATGCTATTTACCATGTTCGAGGGTCCTGTTGTAAACAGAGTCTCAGCAGCAGCATCATTCAGTATGCAACACTGGCGTTGGGGCTTGCCATCAGACTGAGCTGGTGCACATACTTTGTGGCTTTCAGACACTAGAACCAGCTTGTGGGATTTCCACTTGGCAAAGGGTTATCTGATGGTGTCCGTGTGGTAGTCTTGCTGTTTGAATTGAAGATGTTTCCCAGCCCACAATCCAAAAATCTTCATCCCCTCTCTCAGCCCTTCCCATCTTCTTTTTGAACCCTTAGGAGCGACACATTTGTTTCCCCACAAGTAATGTAATGTAGACTTAAAACTGGAATGGAACATTGGTTGTACCCTCCAGCCTGCAACAGAAATTCTGCCCTTTATATTGATACGTTTTGCTCTCATGAATGATAGCCCATTGACAGCAACTCAGCAACCAACTGAGAAAGCAGTGGATAATATTTTTGAAAACTGAGTTAGACATGGGCAGCCACCTCCACTAATTCTTTAGGAAACCGTGTAAGGAAATGTCTATATTAGCAGCCAGTTCAAATCTATCAGTGGTCATACCTGACATTAAAAGTGACATGGAATTGTGGTTCATAGCTGCCATTTTCCTGCCAGTTGGTCAGTATAACAAGACTCCATCCAAAGTAAATTCCATTTCAACATATTTAGCCAATTCTGTCCCAAAGCAGGGACTGCTGCTGAGTTCAATGACTGGCATGCATTTTGCAAATTAAGAGGCTGCTGAGAGTGCCTTGTTGCCAGTGGAGATACTTAGCGGTAAGTGTTTCAGTTTGCAATGTTATATGCACAGTTTCCTGGATGTAAGGCCCACTGAAATAGAGATATATCTGACTAAATATGCATAGGATTGTGCTGTCAGCCTGTCGCTTGACAAGGCAGATTGGCAAGTTTGCTTACAAGTTATTCCTGTGCTGTTTTTTGCAAGTATAGACCATAGTTCTGCATCAAAGAGCAACAGAGGCCCCTATGGGCATGCTGTGAGGTAACTAGCTCCACAAGAAATGTGAAATGCATTGTAGAAGGACAGCACAGTGATCTCATTCTACTGGTCATTCCATTTAAGAAACACCAAACATTTCCCCAATAATGCCATTACTTTAAACGTGATTCAAAAATGTTATCTTCTTCCATTTGCCTTCACCTCTGCTGAATTGGAGCATCAATTGCCATTTATTAGGTTTATTTATTTTTCACATTTTTATACCGCCCTTCCTCCAAAGAGCTCAGCGTGGTGTACACAGCTGCTCTCCTCCTTTTGTCCTCACAACAACCCTGTGAGGTAGGTGAGACTGAGAGAAAGTGACTGGCCCAAGGTCACCCAGGAAGCTTTGTGGCTGAGGGGGGATTTGAACCTGGATGTCCCAGGCCTAAGCCCACCTCCCAAACCACTACACCACCCTGGCTCCCAGGTTCTACTGGGGCTCTGGTGAAGAGGTAGCTGCTTCTTCCTCAGAACCACCAGAATGGTGGCAGAGAAGGACATGGTTTCATTCAGGTGATCTGAAGTGCAAAGAGGCAATTTCACGGACCAGACCAAGGCTCAAGTAATTGCATGATTTATGCTCATGATAAAAGCCAATCTGACAACGCTAGAGCCACAGGAGCTTGGAATCGCCCCAGCACTCTGAAGAGCCCAGCTCACTGTGGCAGCTGTTCAGCCAGAAGTCTGGCATCCTACATCCTACATCGATGCCTGCAATTCTGAGCAAAGGCTTTCAAATGTTTCTGATGTTTCCCCCCCCCCCCCAGAGTGTGTTTCCCTGATGCTTTACTTACCTTTTGAAATTTTAATTCTTGTAAGTAATTTTAACACCAGCAAGAAATGCTGGATTGACAGCCCTGGGCAGCAGAGTGTTGGAGCTTCCCAGAACACAAACTGTTCCTGTAATCAGATGTCCCTCCACTCCTGATGTGATGTCTAAGTTATGATCTAATTTGAAGTTCATCTCTATCAATGCAGCCCACTGCACTGTCATAATTAAGGCTCACTCATACCCTAATTGCCATGTGTTAGGGTTTCTCCATGCACTCAGGGACCTTGAACTGGGCATAGCCAGCATGCATGCAGAGAAACAAACCAACAGTCTTTATGTTGCTGTTTTGTTTCCACTTGTGCTTTGGCTTCTGGTATGTTTTTGATACATGGTCTAGACATGAAATTATGACATTCTAGAGTAGGACCTAACCCACATTCAACAAGCTCAAATCATGCCAAGGTCAAGTACAGATTTTTTTTTTTTTTCAAAACTACTCTAGAGTTATGTAGAACAGTATTTCTCAAAGTGTTCTCCTAGGCACCCTGGGGCTTCCTGAGACTCCTTCAGGGGCTCCACAAGCACACCAAAGTGGCAGCCATCTGCCCCCTCCCCAATTTGTTCACCCATCCCTCTCACCTCCCCTGTTCATGCGCTGGTACTCTTGGACTCCCTGAGACTCTGTGCATGCACTGGTGGGGCTCCCTGAGACTTTTTAGCAGTGTAAAGGGCTCCAAGGACCAAAAAGTTTGAGAACCGCTGATCTAGAGCAGGGGTCTCCAAACTACAGCCTACAGGCTGGATCCACCACACCAAGAAAATCCTCTTGGGTGCAGGATGGTGGTGACAAACCCTTACTGTTCCACCCTGCCGCCTCCTGTCATCATGCCCTCTTTTTGGAAAAACTTGCACTGGGCAGCCACTTTCCCCAGGAAATCAGGGCACAGAGCTAGGTTGATCAGCAGCAGAAGCAGCTGCCTGGCCTGAGTTTCTGCAAAGATCAGATACAATGACGGGAGGCAGCAGGGCAGAACAGTACGGCTTTTGCCACCACCGAACCATGCCTGAGAGACTTTTCTTGATGTACCATGGACTGTACTTCAGAGGCCCCTACCCTAGAGCAAATTCAGATCTTTTAAACATTTTTTAGCTTTTGCCCAAAGATTTTTTTTAAAAAACTAATAATAGAGCTGTGATCAGGATGAAAACTATAGTGAGAGAAAAGTATTAAATTCCCTTCAGCCTGCCACAGTGTGCAAAGGTATTGTAAGGGGAGTATGCATGATTTAAAAAACAACACCCCCCCCCACCCCAACAGGCCATGTTGCACATTTAAACATGCCTAGTTTGGGCCACACTAATAATATGCTGGAAGGAATTTCCCAAGGTATTCTGGCTTCCAGTGTATTTCCAAACCCAAGTCAAGGAGCTGGCTTTATTTAAACTTTAAAAATCCAAAATAATGTGCAACTGAGATACCTCAGGGATCTTTCTCATTCACATGAGCCTCCCTAAAGTCTGAGAGCTGCTGACAAAGGCCTGTTTTGTGTTCCATCTTACGGAGACTTTCTGCTGGTTTCTGTAAGAAGCAGGGCTTTTTTTTTCAGTTGCCACTCCAAAGCTTTAGAACTTTATCCCACAAGGTATTAATTTGACTCTGCTCATGGCATTTCAGAAGCTAATAAAGGCCATTTTGTTATATTCTACTTTTGGAAGTTGGTTGACTTGCATATGTTTTTGGTTTATGTTCTACTTTTTTAGTGTTAAAGTTGAGTGTTAAAGCTGTGTTGATTTTTTATTGTTAATTTTATGTTCTGATTTTAACATATGCTTAATTTTTTGTTTGTTTGTATGCCATCACTTGGAAACCATAGCTGAGAAACAGTTTGCAGATCAGAGTAGCCAGGTAAATAATAAATTAAACCACAGCACAAAAAAACTATCTTGAAGGAATCCTTTTTTGCTGGGTTTCCATCAATATACGTCTGCATTTGTGTGCTTTGGTAACCTGGAAGGGGTGTGGGAGGAGATGCTCACTGACATTGCAGCCAAATGTGCCTGTACTGGGTTCTGAGGCGAGGTCTGAAAATCAGACATGAGATTGTGAAGATGTTGCTGCTGTTCTTCAAGCAAAATCTGTTCTAATTTGAAACCCCCAAGATTTGGGGGGGGGGGAGAGGATCTTTGAGAATCAATGATTGCACCACAACAAATCTGAGGTGCATATTTGGCAAAGCAATTTCCATTAAATTTGCCAGCCATCTCAGCCTCTCCCCTGAGATTTGATGTACTACTTCATTGGGGTTCTGTTCGTTTGTTTTGGATATTTTTAGTTTGTTCTTCATTCTGCTTAGCCATAGGCTATACAATAAGCCAATGGGCACAATCCTAACCAGGTCTACTCAGAAGTAAGTCCTATTTTGTTCAATGGGGCTTACTCTCAGGAAAGTGTGGTTAGGATTACAGCCACAGTTGGTCTCTTCAGCCATGTCTCAGCTACTTAGGACACAATCCTAACCAACTTTCCAGCACTGAGGTAAGGGCAATGCAGCTCTGAGGTAAAGGAACAAACATCCCCTTACTTGAGGAGGCTTCCATGACTGCCATCCAACTGCTGGATGCAGCATATACCCCAATCTAGAGTTGGGCCTTAATCCTTACATGCTATTTAAAAGCACAGAAAGGGGGGAAGTAGCCCTAAATGTATAGGAGTTGCTGTTCAGTTTTGCTGTTGAATTTTCTATTGAATTATGCTTTGTTCTTTATGCAACAAAAGAAAACAAAAGTTCTTTATGTTGTGCTTTGTTCTTTATGACACAGAATTCATGAAAGTGTTGCTCCACAGTCCTAAGTGATCTAGAAAAGTCCACCCCATATTTTATAGTGTGCTTGGGGATAAGGAGCACTCAAGGAAATAGCCCTCAGCAGTTTAGCTGTGCAGTGAGCAGCAAGATTAACATTGTCTGTCTCTCTTGACCTTTTGAGCTTGCAGCCTCTCTGTGTCAATCCTTGCTAAAGCTTCCAGTATTCCAGTACACAACAGGTGGATGTTTCTTGAATTCCTTTCAGTACATTTGCCAAGAAAAATTTGCCAAGAAAATTGACCTCTTAGGGTCAATCCAGATTCAAGCTTACCACCTCAGCTGCAGCTCCTAAGAACTAGGCCACAGATATTATAAGAACATAAGAACATAAGAACAGCCCCACTGGATCAGGCCATAGGCCCATCTAGTCCAGCTTCCTGTATCTCACAGCGGCCCACCAAATGCCCCAGGGTAGCAAGAGACCAGATAACAAGAGACCTCATCCTGGTGCCCTCCCCTACATCTGGCATTCTGACTTAACCCATTCCTAAAATCAGGAGGTTGCGCATACACATCATGGCTTGTACCCCATAATGGATTTTTCCTCCAGAAACTCGTCCAATCCCCTTTTAAAGGCGTCTAGGCTAGACGCCAGCACCACATCCTGTGGCAAGGAGTTCCACAGACCGACCACGCGCTGAGTAAAGAAATATTTTCTTTTGTCTGTCCTAACCCGCCCAACACTCAATTTTAGTGGATGTCCCCTGGTTCTGGTATTATGTGAGAGTGTAAAGAGCATCTCCCTATCCACTCTGTCCATTCCCTGCATAATTTTGTATGTCTCAATCATGTCCCCCCTCAAGCGTCTCTTTTCTAGGCTGAAGAGGCCCAAACGCCGTAGCCTTTCCTCATAAGGAAGGTGCCCCAGCCCCGTAATCATCTTAGTCACTCTCTTTTGCACCTTTTCCATTTCCACTATGTCTTTTTTGAGATGCGGCGACCAGAACTGGACACAATACTCCAGGTGTGGCCTTACCATAGATTTGTACAACGGCATTATAATACTAGCCGTTTTGTTCTCAATACCCTTCCTAATGATCCCAAGCATAGAATTGGCCTTCTTCACTGCCACCGCACATTGGGTCGACACTTTCATCGACCTGTCCACCACCACCCCAAGATCTCTCTCCTGATCTGTCACAGACAGCTCAGAACCCATCAGCCTATATCTAAAGTTTTGATTTTTTGCCCCAATGTGCATGACTTTACACTTACCGACATTGAAGCGCATCTGCCATTTTGCTGCCCATTCTGCCAGTCTGGAGAGATCCTCCTGGAGCTCCTCACAATCACTTCTGGTCTTTACCACTCGGAAAAGTTTGGTGTCATCTGCAAACTTAGCCACTTCACTGCTCAACCCTGTCTCCAGGTCATTTATGAAGAGGTTGAAAAGCACCGGTCCCAGGACAGATCCTTGGGGCACACCGCTTTTCACCTCTCTCCATTGTGAAAATTGCCCATTGACACCCACTCTCTGCTTCCTGGCCTCCAACCAGTTCTCAATCCACGAGAGGACCTGTCCTCTAATTCCCTGACTGTGGAGTTTTTTCAGTAGCCTTTGGTGAGGGACCGTGTCAAACGCCTTCTGAAAGTCCAGATATATAATGTCCACGGGTTCTCCCGCATCCACATGCCTGTTGACCTTTTCAAAGAATTCTATAAGGTTTGTGAGGCAAGACTTACCCTTACAGAAGCCATGCTGACTCTCCCTCAGCAAGGCCTGTTTGTCTACGTGTTTTGAGATCCTATCTTTGATGAGGCATTCCACCATCTTACCCGGTATAGATGTTAGGCTGACCGGCCTATAGTTTCCCGGGTCCCCCCTCTTTCCCTTTTTAAAAATAGGTGTGACATTTGCTATCCTCCAATCTTCTGGCACCGTGGCCGTTTTGAGGGACAAGTTGCATACCTTAGTCAAGAGATCTGCAACTTCATTCTTCAATTCCTTAATAACCCTTGGGTGTATGCCATCAGGGCCCGGTGACTTATTGATCTTTAATTTATCAATGAGGTCTGAAACATCTTCTCTTTTAACCTCTATCTGACTTAACTCCTCGGTTAGGAGGGGCCGTTCGGGCAGCGGTATCTGCCCGAGGTCTTCTGCCGTGAAGACAGATGCAAAGAACTCATTTAATTTCTCTGCCATCTCTAAGTCTCCTTTTATCTCCCCTTTCCCTCCCTCACCATCCAGAGGGCCAACCGCTTCTCTGGCGGGTTTCCTGCTTCTAACATATTTGAAGAAGCTTTTATTATTCCCCTTAATGTTGCTGGCCATGCGTTCCTCATAGTCTCGCTTGGCCTCCCCTATCACCTTCTTACATTTCTTTTGCCACAGTTTATGTTCCTTTTTATTCTCTTCATTAGGGCAAGACTTCCATTTACGGAAGGAAGCTTCCTTGCCCTTCACAGCCTCTCTAACTTGGCTGGTTAGCCATGCGGGCACCCTCCTGGATTTAGTGGAACCCTTCTTTCTTTGCGGTATACACCTCTTCTGGGCCTCTATTACTGTTGTTTTAAGCAGCCTCCATGCACTCTGGAGAGATTGGACTCTTTTTACCCTCCCTTTCAACCTCCTCCTAACCAGCCTCCTCATTTGAGGGAAGTCCGCCTGTCGGAAGTCAAGGGTTTTTGTTAGAGATTTGCCTGGTATTCTTCCCCCAACGTGCACGTCAAAACGGATCGCAGCATGATCACTGTTCCCCAATGGCTCAGTAACGTTTACATCTCTAACCAGGTCCTGCGTACCGCACAAAATTAAATCCAGAGTCACCTGTCCTCTGGTGGGCTCCGTGACTAGCTGATCTAAGCCACAGTCATTTAGCACGTCAAGAAATCCGGTTTCCTTATCGTGACCAGAACACAAATTGACCCAGTCAATATGAGGATAATTGAAGTCCCCCATGATTACAACCCTGTCCTTCCTTGTCACCTCCCTGATCTGTTTCCTCATTTCAAGGTCCCCATCAGATTTCTGGTCTGGAGGGCGATAGCACGCCCCCAGTATTACATCGCTGCTCAAGCCTGGTAATTTAACCCACAGAGATTCTACGGTGGAGTCGGACCCACCTTCAATCTCTACTTTGCTGGATTCTATCCCTTCCTTAACATAAAGGGCCACCCCACCTCCAACACGCCCCTGCCTGTCCCTCCTGTAGAGTTTATAGCCCGGGATTGCGGTATCCCACTGATTCTCCGCATTCCACCAGGTTTCCGTTATGCCCACTATGTCAATGTTTTCCCTTGTTACCAGACATTCCAGTTCTCCCACCTTTGCTCGTAGACTTCGGGCATTCGCATAAAAGCATTTATACATGGAATGCCCCAGGATGGGCTGCTTATTCGCTCCTTTGTCCCCGCATCCTCTCATTGTGCCAAACTGTCTATCACATCCCATCTCCCTACCTTTCCCAATTTCTTCTCCTACCCTGCCTTTGTCTTGTTGTTCTCTAACCTCCCCATCCTCATCCCATAGGGATGAGGAGTCCCGAACCGGATGCCCCTCGGCTCCTGTCGGAGCCGTTCATATTCAGTAATGTCACATATTATTCAGTGCAATAATATGCGCATGCCTGATCTTGTCTGATCTCGGAAGCTAAGCAGGGTCAGGCCTGGTTAGTACTTGGCTGGGAGACTGCCTGGGAATACCGGGTGCTGTAGGCTTCTACCATAGTCTTTCGAGACTGAAGGTTGCCAACCATATATGAGAGAGAGAGTGTGTGAAAGAGAGTGTGTGTGTGTGTGAGAGAGAGAGTGTCAATGCCCATCTGTTCAAATTACAGAAGGAGAAGTAAGAGTGCTTAGTCCATCTTTTGAAATCATCCACTTAGGCCGCAATCTTAAACACACTTTCTAGTGAGTAAGCCCCATCAAATATATTAAGTCAGTGGTTCTCACATATTTAGCACTGGGACCCACTTTTTTAGAATGAGAATCTGTCAGGACCCACCAGAAGTGATGTCATGACCGGAAGTGAAATCAGCAAGGAGGAAATTTTTTAGCAATCTAGGCTTCAATCCTACCCACACTTACCCAGGAGTAAGTCCCATTGACTATTATTGTTAAAAGAATATACATAGTAACTTGTTAAAAGTACAGGTCTGTAACATTTCCCAAAATGCAGTCATATAACATGGTAGCATCAAGTCTAAATATATTAAAAATAAAATATTGAAATGAATGGGGACCCACCTGAAATTGGCTCATGACCCACCTAGTGGGTCCTGACCCACAGTTTGAGAAACACTGTATTAAGTAAATCCTTCTGAGTAAACATGCATAAGTTGCACTGTTAATTTGCATTTTAGTTAATGTGTTATCAGTTGAGGATATGGTTTGTGGCTTTCATTAAGATCTCCCCTTACCATGTCTATCCATCCCCCTTATTTGAACACTGGAATCCACTCTCTAAAAGTGCATGTTTCTTGCCTGATTACTTAAGTTGGGATATTATTATTAATTAACAGTATTTATATACCACTTTTCAACTAAAAGTTCACAAAGCGGTTTACAGAGAAAAATCAAATAACTAAATGGTTCCCTGTCCCAAAAGGGCTCACAATCTAAAAAGATGCAAATGAATACCAGCAGACAGCCACCAGAACAGACACTGCTGGGGTGAGGTGGGCCAGTTACTCTCCCCCTGCTAAAAAAAAAAAAAAGGAGTACCTACTTGAAAAAGTGCCTCTTACCCAATTAGCAGGGATATCTGGGTCTGCTTTTAATTAATAGGATTCCTTCTATGCAAAGATGCTTTGGACACATGTGGAAATTTGAAGTTTGGAATGCTGTCCCGAAAGAGAGAATGGGTAGATTGCAATAGACACTGAAAAACTGTTTACCTCATACAGTATGTTTTTGGTAGCTTGTTTTATTTTGTTGATTCATGCTGCTGAAGCACTCAAGGAGAATGGAACAAAAATAACAGAGAAGAGGTCCTCAGAATGTCATCCCAGTGAGCTCCCCCAAAGCAAGAAAACAAGATTTCAACCCCTCAGGCATAGCTGAAGCAAACAAGCAAAACTGCCAGTACAGTGTGTTCCTCCCTCTTGACCTGACTATGGCATCAGTGGGACAAAGGAAAGAAGGCCAAATAGGTCCCACAGGAAGGGCAAGGGAAAAGATCATGAAAACCGCCTTCTTTGTGGGCAGTCAACACTACAAATGGGGACACCATAGACAGAGTTGCCAAGGAAGTTTTCTTATCTTTCCTCGTTCTTTGAGAGCTCCTTTAAAAAGCCTCAATTTTGTGTCACTCTTTGAGCGCATCACAAAATAGCTGCTCTGACCATTGCTGCTCCCCAACCCTACTAATAAGTTGAATTCAGAATTGCCTGTTTAAAAAAAAAAAAAAATTCCTCACACATTCATTCAGGCCAGAATTGTGATTCAAATCGGCTTTGTGCCATTAGGCGAGGTGAGGAGGAGGAATAGCATGAAGTGCAGTGCTTCATCTCTGGTCCCCGCTGCTCTTGTGCTCTGTGCCTCAGCGAGTTGCCCAGACACCTCACCCTGCTCCATATGAACAGCCAGCAACCCCATGCTGTGGCCTCTACACGAAACCATCAACAGCAGCTGCTAATGGGCAGCCTAATGGCCGTTTAATGGGACTAGTAAAACTAATAGATTTTTAAAGATAATATTCATAATAATAGCTGGAGTGAGGGCTGCTGAAGAGGCATGAGGGCGGGCAGGCTCTGCCCTCTTGGAGTGCACTGACTGAACCGAGGCCTTCACGGCGACCGACACCAGCGATGAATCTGATTTCCAAACCTCCCATGGCCTGAGTGGAATAATGAAGCTTTATTTTCATGCAGTGTATTTTCTCTTGAGAACCTCCCAGTGTAATTCAGTCCCAGCTGCTGATGAATCACCATGCCCAACGTTATAGACTCCAACTGTCCTTATTTACCTTTTCGGGATATCTTGTTAACATTTTTAGAGTAGTTGTTAGAGCTGTCATGCTTTGGGATTCAGCTCACTTGGTCTGAGTCCCTAGAAATCATATTTGTGGGAGGGGGTAGATGTATCTTTTCCATAGTACACATACACAGAAATGCAAGCACACGCATCCATGCCATTTCATATTCTGAAGTAGCTTCAGAATTTGGAATTGTGGGGTATATCTTTCAGGGCAGTTTTGTTGTCCTAGTAGCCCATCTTTAATCCAAGATCCAACACATTCTTGGATTTTTATAGCAGTGGAAGACAGGCTATTGCAGGGCAAATGAACACAGCATCCCACAGGCAGGGCAGAAATTCCTTCAGCAGTGTGTAATAGTGGGCAGCTGATGTCCTCAGGAGAGAGCCTTTCCAGGAGGAGCACACATAAAAGAAGTATTGCAAGCTTGATAGCAACTGGAAAGAGGGCCTAATGGCCAAGCTCTCTCTCTCTCTCTCTCTCTCTCTCTCTCTCTCTCTCTCTCTCTCTCTCTCTCTCTCACTCACACACACACACACACACACACACACACACAATTAACAGTTTCAGTGTCTCATGCGAACTAAGATCAAGTGAGGTGGTAGGGTAATTCTGGACTTGCTCAGATTGCAGGTTCAGACTCATATCGTTTTCATTTTCTCCCAGCAAAGCTTTCTGCAGGTTGCAAGATAGCATGTAAGGAAAAATGGCTATGCTAAAACATTTCGAATGCAATCCAAAGCACCCTTTCGGCCAGTGCAAGTCCCTTGTGCTGGCAGAAGAGTGTCGCGAAAATGCTGTGAAGCACTTTTGTGCCACTGTTCAGGGAGATTGACCAGCGCATGGATGTGCACTGGACTCCTCGTGCTGATGCAGGCCCCATGGACAGGTGAATTTGCGTCAGCCGAGCTCGGCTGATGCAGGGGTCTGGGAGGTCGTGGGGAGGGCGGGGAGGAGACAGGAGGGAAGCGTTTCAGGGGGAGGTGGGCCGTGGGCAGGGAGTAGGAGGCAAGGACAGGATCGGGCAGTTATGCTGGATTCTAGCCCTGTTCCCTGGATGGTTCAGGGCAATCCTAGGCTGCTTGGATTTGCACCACTAATTTTGGTAACAGATTTGAGTTTTGGCAGATTTGAGTTGCCTCATTGGGGATGTTGTGGCTCTCCCTGGGGTAAAGGGAAAAGTTCCTCTTTGCCTTGGGCTGAGTCTCAGACAGCCTGAAACTTGCCCAAAACACAGGCCGTCTGACCTGCTTATTCCAGTGCAAGATACAATTGCACTGTCTTTCTGATATCCTCGTTTTCTAAATACAAGAAATTCAAAAAGGGGGAAAAAAGGGAATTTAAAAAAATTATTTCAACACCTGCACTCGTTTCGCTTAGCTGGTGGAACAGCTACCTTAGACAGAATGAGATAGAAGGAGTTGGTGAAGTTCTGGGCTCTTCACTATTTGACAGCCAGTATAGTGCTTTGGAAGTTGGACTTAAACCTACAATATCCAGGTTCAAAACCCCACTTAGCCGTGAAGCTTTCTAGGTGATCTTGGGCCAGTCACTGTCTCTCTGCTTCATCTACCTCACAGGGTTTTTGTGAGGACAAAAATATGGGAGGAACTATATACACCACTCTGAGCTCCTTGGAGGAAAGGTAGTACAAAAAGTGTGATACACATAACGGTAAGCCAAGTGGAGCAGCTTTTCAGTAATTGTTTCAAGCTGGGTAGTCCTAAATATCATAGACATCTAATACATCTGTACTGTATGCTTTTTTCCGGCAGGAGATGAAATTGTGTTCATCAATACGTTACATATTAAAGTTTGTTTACGAAAATATGGTGGCTTTCTGCAATGTGCTGAAGGCCTAACTGACACAAAATTCTCCTTCGCAAGTGAGTTAATCAGACTCATTTCTCTTGTGATTAGACCCACATTTCAGTAGCGCTTGCTGAGCTACCAATTTCTCCTGACTCATAAGATTAATAGAGCAATGTTGGGGCTTGGGGAGGGATTGGGGAAGTATAAACTCAGCTAGAAATTTGAGATATGGCTTATATCAACAATTAACAGGCTGGAGCATAATTCAATTAGAAATTAAATTGGAAAAAAATAAACCATAATAATAAAAGGGCGATTTGCGTGTTGATTAAAGTGAAAACATGCAGTCATTAGCCTGTATTTAAATCTTATTAGCTGGGAGGTTGAGCAGTGCCTTACTATTAACCTGCTGAGTGCCTGCTGAGAGTGTGCCTTTCTCTGGCTGCTAAAGTGGGCTGGATGTGCTTCAGACAGGTGCGAGCAGCCAAGCTTAGTGCAGGTCACAAATGTGTAAGGTAAGCAGATGCTAGGGATTACACAGCCCTCAAAACATGGCATTCCCAGAGTGCTTCTGCAAGCTGTCTGTTTATTGCCACCCTCCGTTCTGATTGGGAAACTGGAATATCATCAGGCAAACTTTTTTTGAAGTCCTCTTTTCTGAGTGTGACAGCGCAACGCTCGACCAGGATTCTCCACCCAAAGACATCATACAAAATTTCAAAAGCAGTAAAGACACTCTGTAAATGTCATGGGGATAACCTATTTATTTTCAGTAACTTAAAAAAAAATCCCACCCTTGACTGAGTAGGAATTTTCACCTGAACATTGTATCCACTGCTCTACAGTGACTGTCAAGGTGCTGTCTTCTAGCAAGATGAACTGGCTTCTCACCATACGTTACGTATGTTATGTCATCACTCTTTTTGCGGTAAAATTGGATAGTGCCAGATGCAAGGGAGGGCACCAGGATGAGGTCTATTGTTATCTGGTGTGGTCCCTGGGGCATTTGGTGGGTCACTGTGAGATACAGGAAGCTGGACTAGATGGGCCTATGGTCTGATCCAGTGGGGCTGTTCTTATGCTCTTAAAGAAGTCATCTTATGAAGCACAATTCATTTTCTGAGGACCCTATCCATTTCCTATCCACTTGTCCAGTGACAATGCAACCGCAATGCAGCTTCAGTGCAGCCCTGAGGTAAGGGAACAGATATTCCCATTCCATGACTGCCACCACCACCACAGGATTCAGCTCATGCCCCACTGGCACAGCTGCATTAGTGCTGGAAAGTTGGATAGGATTGGGCCCTTTGAGAGATGGAATAGCACAGCAGTAGCTGTGCCTAACTGCCTGGGACTAATCAGATCATGGATAAGGTCCTCGTGTCCTAAGGAAATAGCTCCAGTAAGGTTCCAAACAAAACAAAACAAAAAAGCAGATGGTGTTTAAAATGTTCATATTTTTACTTTTCAAAAAAAAAAAAAAAAGTTCTCAAAGTGGTTTGAATAGGCGGAAAAATGTTTCTCTCTCCCAAAAGGGCTCATCATCTAAAACAGGGATATCCAAAGTTTTTGGAAGAAAGGCCACATCATCTCTCTGACACTGCTTCGGGGGCCGGGGAAAGAAAGAATTAATTTACATTTAAAATTTGAATAAATTTACTTAAGTTTACATAAATGAATATATTAAAGATGAACTTATATGAATGAATGAAGGTCTTGCAACAGCTCAAGGTTTATAAAAGGCCTTGCACAAAGCAAGGCTGGCCTTTCCTTTGCTGCCACTACTGCATCACAGACATGAAACAGCAAGCAGTGGAGGAAGCCCTCATCCCACAGCTCACCCAAAGAGGTCAAACAGTTGCCTTCACGCAGTTGTGTCGGGCCAGTGCGGGCTGCAACAAATCTCTGGAGGGCCAGGGGCTCATTGGAGACTGGGGGCTCCCTGAGGGCCACATTGAGAGGCCTCGAGGGCTGCATGTGGCCCCAGGGCCGGGGTTTGGGCACCCCTGATCTAAAATATACAAGAGGACACCAGCAACAATAACAAAACACTGGGAAAAGAATATGCTGGAGTGAAAGGGGTTAGTTGCCTTGCTAAACATAAGAAAGTGGCCTTCTTTTAAGGCCACTTAAAAGAAGCCTATTAGCCCAATTGACAGGGGCAGTCCTAACCTTACCAAATTAAGAGACCAGTATAGACACCTTTCTTTCCAACATGATTAGCTAATTGCTTTCATTGGTCAAAGGTTTAGGAAGACGGTGACCTGAGTCGTAAGTGTGGGTGTTAACACTAGCAAGCTGTCGTGTTCATGTTTGTCAGTGTGATGGTTTGGGAGTCATGAACATCCCAGGTCCATATGTTACTCTTTTGCAAGTTCAGCAGGAAAAATACCACTGAAAGATTTCACCAGTTTATGCTGAGGTGTGAATGATTCTTAATAAATTAACGTAATTAGGCTACCAATATGTTGCTATGTTCCTGTGGGTCCAGTAAGCCACTCTTCTTTCTCCCCCTGCTGACAGTTTCTTGATAGCACTACCATTCAGTGGTACCAATTTACCTGGCAGAATACCCCATTCTGAACTGTGTACATTGTTACCTGTACTAACAGCACAGATTCAGAGGTGAACCCCACGCCCTCCAGTGTGCTGGTTTATAAATGGGTATTGTGGTCTAGTTTTCAATTCTGTTAGAGTTTTGAGTGACCTTGTTTTAAACTAAGTATACATAGCTGACATCTCAAACAGGTATAGGTACATATTTTCAAGATCATAGCAAACTCTAACATGGCCACTCTGCCACCATTTGCTATACACTTTGTATTATGCAACAGATTATCCTTCTTGAGAGCTGTGACCTTGATTCATCATTGCTTTCTGGTATCCTATTCTTCTAAATCAGGATCTGTGGACTATATTTGGCTTCCCCCTGGTCTCCAAAAGCCTGGCACTCCTAAGGAGCACTGTTGCCTTTACTAGAAAAGCCACTTACTCCTTCTACATTCACAATTGCTTCCTTCAATTTTGGTATCTGGTTTTCAGGGGTGTCTGCTCACAGACCTACCTGGAGGGAGGAGGCCTCCAATGAACACACATACACCCACAGCAGCCAGCCATGGGGCAGGGCAACTAGAGGGACCTCTATCATGGCTGCCAGCCTGGAGGCTCAGTCCAATGAAGTCCTCATGGTCTCTGTGTGACAAAGAGGAAGGAACAGGGGGTAGGCTATAGGGGAAGACCCCTATCAGAGTAGCCCAGCCTAAGATACCCATGCAGATGGGAGGAATGGTCCCCTAAGGCAGCGACCAACTTCTGCACTCTCAACACAGGTCAAGGCGACTGGGGCCACAAACCCCTTATGGATAGAATGGGGAGTGTTGGGGGCTGGCACACAAGGGAGGTAGGGGAAGAGGGGTATGCGACAGGCTCAGAGACTATAAAAGATAAGGACAGAGAGAGTGTACCTCCATCTCTGCTGCCACTTCTTGTAATGTGATTGGCAGAGGAAATGCTAGGAGTGGAGAGGTTCTTCTCCAGACATTATCCCACCAGCAGCCATTTTACAAATGGTGGTAGAGCTGGAGGGAAGCCCTCGCCATCTTCCTGTCTAGTGCTCTCCAAGTGCATGAAAAGAGGCTGCTGGGCAAATGGGGATGTGTGCACACAGACCCTGGGATGCACCATCAATGGTGTACACTTAGAAGGGCATGTTGTGGAGTGTGTGATAGTGTGCACTGGCAGGCGTAGGGCATGGGTAGCAGAATTGGGGGGTTTGGGTGACAACTTGTCTTGGGCTGACCCTGGTATTAAGGGTTGGCAAGGTCAGGGTCTGGTCAAGGGTCTATGTCCATCAGAGGCACCACCAGACCAAGCTGACTGTTGAGCTTTCTGTATCTATTGCACTGCACAGAGCTGCCTGTCCACTGCCTCCTCTGGCCTTCTGCCATTCATGCCACTTCAGTCAGCACGCCAATCCATTTCCTGCTTGCTAAAAGTGAGCAGGAACATGATCATGGCAGTGGCACTGCCTCTGCCTTCCTCCAGCACCACTGGGAGTAAAAAACCTCTGCTGTGGCCCCCTCCTCCCCACTGAGCTGCTTAGAAAAGCACCCAAATGGTCCAGAAGAGGTAGAAGGAAAGAGAGTGAAGAGAGGGAGAGGAACCAGAGCCCCCAGAGTGCCCCACTTTTCCTGTTGATTCTGAACACATGACTAGTATTCAGCATTAAGAACTGCTGAAGGTAAGATAAGAAAGGGAAGGAGGCTGGTAACGGGGACTTGGTTCAGTTTGGCTCCCTCCCTTCTTCCTAGCCACCTGTGGTCAGGCAGGCATGCTAACATGGACAGGAGTTTTTCGCTTTTGTGGATGCAGCAATTCTGGGCTGCCTCATGCTGCACACAAGTGTTAGCTGGGTCTGTCATTGGGGAGTGAATGCAAGGAGTGCCATGGGACTTTACTCCAGGACCCTCAGTCCCCTGGCACCAGCACTGTTGGTTTTCACCTACTCACTTGATTTTGGAAGGAAAATGTCCCTCCTTGCCTGCATAGTCCTCTGTTCCAGAGAAAAGTGAGAAGGATGATCAGAGGAATGGAGAACAAGCCATATGAGGAAAGGTTGAAGAAATTTGATATGTTTAGCCCGGAGAAGAGAGACTCAAGGGTATTTGATAGCACTCTTCAAATACCTGAAAGGCTGTTGTATGGAAGGACACAATTATTCTCAACTGCCTCTAAGAGTAGAACTAGATTCAAAGGGTACAATCTTCAAGACAGGAGATTCTAGTTGGATGTTAGGAAGAAGTTATTGATGGTAAGGGCAATTTGGCACCAGAACAGATTGCCAAGGGAGGTGGTGCATTTTCCCTCGCTGGAGAACTTCAAGCAGAGGCTCAACAAGCACTTGATGGAGATGGTCTAGGACAGTGATTGTCAACCTTTTCCATCTCATGGCACACTGACAAGGCACTAAAATGGTCAAGGCACACCACCAGGTTTTTGACAATTTACAAGACACACCATGCTGCCAGTGGGGGCTCACATCTCCCATTGGCCCTATTAATAAATGACTTGTCCCCAAATTCCTGTGGACCACCCACGGCACACCAGTGTGCCACGGCACAGTGGCTGAAAATGGCTGGTCTAGGATTTCCTGTTACAGGCAGAGGGTTGGAATAGATGACCTTGTAGGTACCTTCCAACTCTATAATTCTGTGAATGTGTGAATGAACTATACTGTTCATCCCATGTACTGTGCTTAAGCATTGGATATCACTGCTTTAATCCTTTGATTTTAACTCGTTTAGATTCCCTTCAGGATCTATTTATTTTTTTCTGGGTTTTCTAAGACAATGTTTGAACTCTTCAGTTATTTCTGAGTTTTTCTGAGAATGCTCAGAAAATGAAACAGCAAAAGTGTACACCTCCTTTCTTGTTAAACCTACCCCCCTTCCTAAGCATGCATGAACACACACACACGCAAAAGTAACAGAAACCTTAGCGATGAGAAATGGGGTGGGGTAACCAAACAGTTCCACATCACAGAGATCCGCATATTTAACTAGAAATGAAGTTCCTGAGCACACTTTTGAATGTCAGTTCCTGCCATGAGCATGGGAGTGTAAATTCCTCTGTCTTCCAAACTGAATCTAGAGGCAGAGGAAATAACAATCCCAGCTCCCAAAAAGAAGTCATTTTCAGTTAACAAAACCTGCCTTAACTTCAGGGAACCCACCTTGCTGCTAGTTACTGCCTGTCCATTCTCAGAGAAACGGAAGATTTCTGCTTGGAGAGCTCGAAAAAAGGGTTGGCCAGCAGTCAGGTCAGCCACAAACCCATTTCCAAGCTGGACCTAATTTCAGATGCTTTGGCACCTGGTTTGGACTGCAGTGTTCCGAATGCTCCCAGTTCCAAATTTGCCTTATTGCTTTAACCCAGTTGTTGCTGCCTATTGTGTTTTCTGATTTCTGAACCGTCATTGATGACATATTTTATTTCGGGTCCTTGGGGCATGTTTTTACATAATGGAATATGAAATAGCATTTTAGTCTCCACAGGTCAAGTCTATTATTGTTGTTCTGGCTGGCAAAGGTTATTCTTATTTCTGCTGCAATTTTGATAGACCTGGTTGGAACAGGTCACACACTGCATGAAAGGACTCTCATCTCCTGTTGGCTTCCAAGATAATTCTCCTGTTCTCTGTGCTGTTGGCCAGCTAGCCCCAAGCCCCTCTTTTTTTGGTGCATTGTCTTGGATGCAGAAGGGATGCCCTCCCCCTTGTTACAACTGTGCCAGAGCCCAGCTCAATCTGTCTTTCTATAAAGAGAGAATAATAATAGCTCTTTCTCAGCTCTTGTTCATGCCATTTGTCTCTTTTGTTTTAATATATTCCCTCTTCCATTCTCAGTGGAGTATGCCTCTACGAGAGTATTAGATCAGATTTTTAGATCAAATTATCCTTCTGTTGCATAAAACCATCTGTAATTATTCCCCTATAACCACAACTTTAAATGACTGCTGAACGCAACAAACAAGCCATTTTCATACATCTCCCAAAGATTAAAAGACAAGCTAGTAGTATCAGAGGTTTGCAACTTTGTGGGTAGGATTTTTTTTAAAAAGAGTTATCTGGTTTGACAGAAATGAGTACGGCCCATGTGCTCTCTGTAGAGTCTGCCAGAGCAATAGAAAAATGTGGGTGCTCTTCTTTAATGCATGGTTTTTGCAAAACTGAGAATTCTGTAGGGCTGGTCCCTTCAGTCAGAAATGTGATCAGACATAGCAATGAGACTGCAATGAGGTTTATCCTTAAGGACTTGATCATTTTACGCATGTACAACTGGAATTGGGCAGCTCCCAATACAGTACTGCAAGCCCATTTTTAAAACTCAAGACTTCATAAGCAAATCTGAGGTATCTCAGTTCAAAAAATTACCAAAACATTCAGGTCTCCTGCTCTCACTTATCTGGATCAGGGCCCAGCAGCCCAATCCTAACTAAATTCTCCTGCCAATGCAGCATGTGCAGTATCCTGCAAGAGAGGGGCAGTTCCAGAGGCTTCCTTGAGCTAAGGCCACTTTTGTTGCACCAATGCACAGTACTGTCTGTGCAAGGTAAGATCAGTCCTGTTTGCTGGCCTATCTGGATTATGAGGGCACAGTCCCAACCTTCCATTGGGTCAGTGCAAGTCTCTTAAGGCTGTAAGGCACTTTCATGCACCTCAGGAGTCAGGAGGCCAATTCCGGTGCAGTTGCACCAGAGGAAAGCTGAGTTCATGCTGGCTGTGTTGGGCTGGCATGGGGGTCTGTGGAACAGGGGAAGGACAGAATGGAGACATTCTGGGGTGGGGAGACAGGTGGGCCAGTGTGCGGTCCAGGGCAGAGCAGAAGGTGAAGTCAGGATCTGGCACTTAGGCTGGATCCTTACCCCACTTCCAGTGACCCAGTATAGCTCTGGGCTGCTTGAATCTGTACTACCTCTTTAGGCACTGCAGATCCAAGTAGCCCCTTTGGGGCAGCTGCCACATTAATAGGGGGAAGGGGAATCAGTTCTTCTTGCCCCAGGCTGAGCTTTATTCCACCACTCCGTGCTAGAATGGAGCAGGCCACCTGGACTGCTCATTCCAGTGTGGATTAGGATTGGGCTATAAGAGACTGATCTGCAAATCAAGACATCCCAGGTTTGAACCGCACTTTTCCCATAAATTCTTACTTGTTGTCCATTGGCAAGCCAACCCCTCTCAGCCTTCCCTCCCTGGATGCAATCTGGGGATAACAACACTTATGTTACAGGGTCATTGTCAGTGCAACATCACACTAATACACAGGAAGTGCTTTGTACAATCAGAAAGGGCTATACATGTGAAGTATAGTTTTTATTCACTGGTCATTATCGGGGGGCTCTACAGTGTAGCAAAAAGCATCAGTACCTTCCTCTGCCTGAGATCTCAGTTGTCCTGGGAGTAAAGTGCCTACATTATGATTGCTTGAGTCCTTGATTCATATGTTTACACACATGCTAGCATCTTACAGGCAGTCCAGTATCCTGCTTTGACCTGTGCACCTCTCAGTCCTAATTCTTATAAAGACAACTGCAGTAAATATTAACGTTTCCATTATTTAGCTATCCTAATCCTTTGTGCAGATACACAGTGATGGAACACCAAAGGATGACTTCAAATAGCTAATAGGAATAGAAGATACCTGCATGCCAAACTCACTCCAAGAGTATCTTTTAATGATCAGAGCAAGAGTCGGTTTTCTACAGCTTAAAGTAAAAGTAATTAAAATGGCCTGCCTATCATTCATTTGCTTAATGTACTTGCAAAGAACTTTCTTCCTCTCTTTGCAAATGCCTGACTCTCAGAGTTCACTTTCAAGGCATTGAGATGGTGCATACCTGACAGAATGGCAGCCACTGAAGAGTATCCAAAATGAGAAACCAAAATAGTACGAAAAGGGAAGTGTTCATTATCCTGCTGACTCAAAGGCATCTTTTCAGTTCATTTTAACTCTTATAGATCCCCTGCTGGCTTCTTAAAACCTACCAATTTGGGCCAAAGGAATGCAAGCTGCAGAACTTCATCTTCAAAGGTGTGGGGAAAATATTCAGACTGGCAAGACAGCTTAGTTCAAGAGGTTTTGTAGAATATCATTCCTGTGCTTTTCTTTTTATTAAATAGCAGTATTCTGTAAAAGCTTTGACTTGAAGATTCCATGTATTGATATTATGAATTTATCCCTAACACCATTTCATACAGGTATGTGATTTCTAATAATTGGATCATTTGAGTGGGGTTGCAGCTGTATAGAGTCAGAGGCCTTTCTGCTCAAGCTGTCTTAACTGGAAATGTCAGAGGGATCTTCCGCTTTCAAGGGTGAACACTGTCAGTGAGCTACGGTCCCTCCAAAACAGTGATGTTCACAATCAAGCAGCATGTAGTTGGCTGGTGAATTCCACTAAGGATTTGGCACATTCTCTACCCGCTCCAATATAAAGCACCTTAAAGCAATTAAATGGTGCAGACTAATTGTGATAATTGAAGATGTGAGTTAGAAACTACTGGGAACTTGTCCTGTGCAAGTTCACTTTTTAAAAAAATGAATATAACTAATGCAATGGCACCGGTATCAAAATATGACCTATTCAGTGCCATCCCAGCAGTAAGGCTTTTCTTATTCAGAGGAGATCATAAAGGTTCATTCAAAAAAATTCATTTGAAGCACTGTGTGACAAGATCCTATGGGGTTCTGGTCTGTGATGGGCTTTGTCTCCCATTATTTTGGTAGCTATATGTTTTTAACAGCACAATCCTCACCCCCAGGTTAGGCCAGCACAAGTCACTTGTGCTGACCCAGAGGTGTCACCAACCTGCCATAAGACACATTTGCACCAACTTTAGATTCGGGGAGGCCAGCGTAAAGGGTTGCACTGACCTCCCTGCGCCAGATCCAGGCCCAGCAGGGTAAGTTTGCATCGGTCGAGCTCAGCCAATGCAGGGGTCTAGGGGGTGGGAAGGAGGCGTTTTGGGATGGGGGAGGGCAGATGTTCCCGGGGATGAATGGGTGGGAAGTGGGAGGCAGGGCCAGGATTCGGAGGTTATGCCAGATCCTGACCCCGTTCTGGGTGGTGCAGAGCAGCCTCTGGCTATTCTGCTCTACTTTGATTTGCACCACCTCCTGAGGTGGCTCAGATTTGAGTAGACCCATTGGGGTCAGTGCAGCCTGACATGGGGTAAGGGGAAAGTTTTCCCCTTGCCTTGGGTTGCACTGATTCTGGCCCCAAAGTTGTGCTGGATGCAGTGCAGGCCCACTGTCCTGCCTGCTCCAGTGCAAGTTAGGATTGTGCCCTCCCTTATACAAATCATAGCAAATCACAAATTGTACTACTTCAGATAAACATTAATCTGGCAGAGATGCCAAGAGTCCTCAGAGGGTGGAAAAACACTGGCTGTTCATTCATGTATAGAATTTGCATATCACCTTTTAGTATTGCAGTACCAAAGTGGAGTACGTACCATTAAAATACTAAGAAGAACTAATAAATAGAGGTGCTTGTTTCCAGTGAGTAAGGTAGGATTACAGCCCAAGTCTCACTGAACACAGTGGACTTACTTCTGCATAAAATAAACACCTCTACTATTAAACATTAACACGAACAAGAACGCTTAAAATCGATATTCAAAAGCCCCAACAGTCACAATCAATATATTTTAAAAAGCAAGAGCAGCAGAGAACGCTAAAAATAATAAAGAATCTAACTAACAAAGGCAAAATAGAACCATGTGGTTTTTACAAAATATCATTAAAGAGGAAAAAGATGAACTGAACATTGAAGGGTGTTTTATGGCCCAAACCTATACTAAACTTGCATTGTACTGTCATAAATGATGCGGGGGTGCCATAAATGGTGTGCCACAGCCAAGCACAAAGGAGCCAGCAGCAAAAACAGCCAGCGGCTCCTCGTGTATTTCTGACTGCACCAGAGTGTTTATGTGGCAATGGGAACAGGCCATGGGTGGTTTGTGGGTGGCTCGGGACCGAGAGTGGCCAGGTGGCAGTTTAAGAGCAGAAGGGGAAGGATCACTGCAACAGTCATGCACACCAGAGCTTATCCTCTTTTCCTAGCCCAGACTTGCCCCTACCTCTCCTCAAAGTAGCTGGCATGGGTCCGAGGATACCAGTGGTGTTGTTAGGCGGTTCAGGGAGTGTGGGTCACACCGGGTGATGTTCATAGGGGTGTGTGTGACACCACCACTGTCCAAAATTTTAAAAATTTTGATATTTTATTTACATATATCAATCGTGTAATTTAGTGCAGAATGCAATGAAAGAAACTGTGTTGAAATATTTCTATTCTACCAAAAGTTATAGCCAAAAAACCAGCAGGGCAGGGTTATGGTATATCACCATGCCGACCACCCAGGGCCTTGCCCCACCCACTGCATGGGAGGAGGTCCATCATAGGGTGACATGGTGGTCTACCTCATTGGGTAACGCAAACCCTAGTGACGTCACTGGAGGAGACCCATAGGCAACCAGAAGGTCTACCAAGAGCTAATTAAAAAAGTTATTTCTTATTTACCTCTTGTTGGCTTTCTGGTTGCCCTCCCACCCCCATAGCATGCAGCTTGCCCTCTTTTATCATGGCTGTATGCTCTGGACTGGCAGGGCTAGGATTGAGTTGTTAAGAGTCCAAACTTAAATCTACTCTCAAGTTCAGTTTTTGCCATTCTTCCTGGGAACACCAGTGCAGCCAACTTTAGCATGCCCTTATCACTCAGTTTCTGCAGAAGGCATATGTAGATGGTTATCTCAGATGATGATAGACATTGCTGTAGGAAACAGGTGAGGAAGGGAAATAATCTCTTCGATGTATGATGCCCAAGGTATTTAAAGATCTGGAAAAGGAAAGCACACTGCATTTTCCTAACGTAAGACCTTGGAGTGGAAAGACACATTGTAATGATGGTGGTGGAGGGCTTAGTGCATTAGATATCAATCTTCTTGGCATTTGGATGGTAGAGTTCGATACCCCAGCTACTTAAAGGGTTCCTTTGAAAGCAATATTTCATAGGAAGATGATGTGAGGAAAGAATGCGGCAATCAGTAACATGACAATAGGTTTCTTTATATTCCTGCAAATGAACAAAACAACTTTTTGAATCTTAAAGGGAGAAACAATTGCTATATCATCAGAGACATAGCATTTTTTAACTATTGATCATCTCTAGAATTCTCGGAAATAGTGGAAAGAATATAAAAAATGGTTTTCTGAATGATTCACTGTGAGCATTTTAAAACTATATTTTTATTTGCTGATAAGTGTACAAAGATAAGTTGCACAAACCACCACCAATACATACACACAAAGAATAGTTTCTTGGCAAAGATGTACTAAATTTAACCACACTCTTTCTTAATAGTGGTTACTTTATACTTGTAGAAACAGAAACTACTGCTTGCATGACCAAACATGGGTTCAGAAAGATGGCTGGATATTTCATAACAGACTTGAAGTTGCTGCACTGTAAAGCTGATATATGGCTGAGGTTGTTTACAAAGCTGTGCAGTGTTACTATTAAATAATGTCCCCACAGTCTTTAGTCAACCATATTTACTGTCCCAAATGGTATACCAACCTGCCCATTATGGAAGACATTCTTCCAAAGATAAGTGTTAAAGAGACCCCCTCAAATAGCAGAACTTGAGTCAACAGGGATCTTGAGAAGTTGCTGCTTTTCCATAACTGTGGTGGGCTGAACTTCAGATAGATATGAGGTTTTCTGGGAGAATCAATGAGGGAAGTTCACAGATATGAATAATAATGGCATTTTGAAACTCCTGCCATTTCTGATAGAAATATTTACATTTGTTGATCTCAATTAAAATTTATGCTGAGCTAACTTGATACGGCTTCCTGCTTTTGGAAGGAATCATGTCAACATTTCAGTCATCTTTGATAAACAATATTTGTGTTGCAAGCACTCTCAGATAAACTCTTTATAGATGCTGCCTCTGCATAAGGCTGTATGTGGCCACAAGGGGAAGTAAAAGCTTTCCAGTATATGTCACAGCATGCAGTACTAACTGCCTGTGGGTGTGTTTTTGCTACAGTTTGCTCCTGGCTCTAAGGCAGCGCTTTCCAAACCCTGGCCCTAGGGCCGGATCTGGGGTTTTGGAAAAGCCCTCCGCTCCATGAGTAGAGCTTAGTGTTCTGTCTCCGCGTCACATGTCTTCTCAGTGGATCCGGGCACTGGGACACTCTGGGCAATCCCATCTGCCCGGATGTCCTGTTGCACAGTCATCAGGAATGCCAAGCAACAGACGTGACTGCCCAGAGATTTCTAGTGCCCAGATCTACTGAGAGTACGTGCAGTATGGAGGTGGAACACTAAGTTCTGGTCCGAACAGGGACCACTTTTTTGATGGAGAGCTGTGCAAGTTTGGCAACCACTGCTCCAAGGGAACATGCATATTCTGATCTGGAGAAGCTGAGTCAGAGACAGTTATGAATGAAATATGGATGAAACTTGAAAGTTCATGATAGAGGTATCCCACTGACAGTTGGGGCAGTTCCACAGCTGTCAAGGGCTCAGGAAAGTGTCTGGAAAAGAGGATGTTAATCTGAGGAACAGGAAAATGATACTTTACAAGATACCCATTCCTTGGGTGAGGAACCCATACCGTCTTAGACCAAGGATAGTTCTCTGAAGATGAGGTGGGGCTCATAGTAGCAGGTGGTTCAATCATTAGGAACATAGAAATGGGCGTTTGGAATGAGCATGCAATTGCCTGTGTCATTACCAGTAAGTCTAAACAATACTGACCTAGATAGACCAATGATTTGAGTCAGAAGAGGGTAGTTTCATACATTAATGTGCAGATGCCCATGGGGACTGATGCGGGGACTGGGGGATCTCATTGTGCTCCTATCATGTATGATGGACTACGTGTAATGGAGTACTTTATGATATATGCAGGAGAATGCTATAGTAGCCACAGTGCTGATGCTATTAACAGCAGTATAATATCATGTCATTTTCCAGTTCATTTATATTACCATAGTCTTTCGAGACTGAAGGTTGCCAACTACTATTCTGGATTTATCTCCAGTTTCATATACTGGAGATTTCTCTTGGATTCCCCCCCCCCCCCCGTTATAGTTCAACAGTTTTGAGGGGGGAAAAACAACAGAGAGAAATTATAAAATGCTTTGACCTCAGAGATAATTCTGAGTCTTCTAAGCAATGTTATAGGGCACTGTGAACGCTACTTTGAGAGGGGAATTTATTATTTGCACTTTAGTTTAAAAGGCAGAAGCAAGGAAGACTTAACTGAACTGAAATTGCAATATAAAAATGTAAATTGCTGTGTAAAAATGTGAGTGTGCATAAACTCAGTCTCCATCTGCAAAAAAATTATGAATGCGAACTGTTTTGTGCTGTGCAGCAAAGAGTTTCTGCTTACAGTAACTGTGGGTTAAAGCAACATTTAGGAATTGAAAAAAAGAAGATTGTGATATTTTGCCTTATAGTAACCTATTATGTATGCTATTTATGTAGCAAGTACTCTCTCTCGCTCTGTGTGTGTGTGTGTGAAAAAAGGAGCTCCAGTGCAAACAAAGGAGCTCCTTCATTTGTGTGGTTTCTTTAAATCGAATGTGCAATCCTTCACTTTCCACAAATGAAGAAACCATGCAAGGAGCACAGGAAGCAGCTGCTTTTTTAAAAACCAGACCTGAGGTGACATTGGGTGGTAGTAAGAGCCCAATCCTATGCAAGATGAGGGTATCACACGGAGCTCTTACAACACTGAAAGACACTTCTGCTATTATAAAATAGCTGACAAGGGAGAGTGCAACACTCTGTCAGTGGCTGTTTTTTGAGCGCTGCCACAACAGGTAGCAGGGCCACAGCTCTGCCAACAAGTACAGGGAGCATGTGGAGGGTGGAACAGGTCAGGGGAGAGCAGAACAGGTGGAGGATGGGAGCAGAACAGAGGCGGGAGAGTGTATGTACTGGTCATGTAACCTGCTATCCCTCACCTTCCCAGCACGTCCCCTATCTTTCTCAGACTTGCACCAGCTTGAGCTGACTCAGATCTGAGGAGAACCATTGGCAAGTGGGAAGGTTACCCACAGGTAGGGGAAAAACATTTTTCCTTACCTCCCCCAATTCTCCCAATCTGCAGCTCACCCAGCAGGTGCAGCACAAGCCATTTTGATGCAGCTGCATCCTTAGGGAAGGATACATCGGGCTATGTGAAAATTAGCACATCAGGGAAAAAGCATTAGATGCAAAATGCAAAATAAAAAGGAGATGGATGGATTGTATGGCTGTGAGCAGAGATGGGCAAATTCAGCATGGTGACGCAAGATGTCACAAGTCTCCGCCCTGTGATTCGACTCGAAAATGAGTCCTAACGGGCAGACGTTCCAAGTTGCCCAAAGTGTTTTGGTGACTTGAAAAGACTTTCCCTTTAAAAAAAATCTTACCTAGCTTCACAGAAAAAAAGAGCTGCTGCCAGGCTGTGTGTGTATGTGTCAGAGTTCTCTTTAACCACTCCCCTGATGTCCCTTTCCCCTCTGTAATCAAGGTAGGAGGGGGAGGGACAGACTGTATAAGAGTGGGGACAGAAGTGGCAAGTCTTTCATGCCGCAAAAAAGTAAGCAAGCAAGCTTACCCAGACACAGACAGACTTGAGTCTGCACGTGTGGTGACCAAGTGCCGACTCAGTGGCCTCAGACTCAAGTCAGTGCCAGAGTCATTGATGCAGGTGACTTGAGCGTACGCGAGTCAGCAAAAACGTGTTTTGTAATTTGGACTCGAGTCACCTAACTCGAGTTCCCATTCCTGGCTGTGAGTGTTTTGCTTGTGGTTCTTACTTCACACGGTATGGTGGAAACTGTGAGCACAAGGATTACTACAGAATGTGTGCATTCTACCTGCCAAGTGCTTTGCAACAAAATTCTTGCCTTTTATCTGCAAACAGGCTTGGGGTCACTAGTTGTACTGCACTGTGCTTTGAGACAAAATTCTCAACATATCCCCTCCCCAGTATGACACTTTGTTTTTTAATTTCTGCATTAGAACCTAAGCATGAAAGCAGTGTTGAGTCCAGTGAGCCAACCCAAGAGAACATGTCTCGCACTGATGCACTACATCTAATATTCTCTCACTGCCTAGGGCTATTTCTGATACTGTAGAAAACTGTAAGGAAACAGGTTAGTTATGAGTTACAGTTTTAGCAACATTTAATTCACATACAAGAACAAGTGGACATTGTCTACTTGTATCATCATTACGAAATTTTCTTGAATGATCACCTTGTAAATGATATTCTTTCATTTGCTTCTGAGCATTGTCATTTCATATCAAATATTTTAGTTATAGTAACCACTTTTGGTAACTATTTCGGGTTATAAGGTAGATTAGACTAAATATGAAGGAGTTTCTCCTTCTCTGCAGTTTGTGAAATGAATGTGTTTGATAACAGTTTCAGCCTTAGCAGATGACTGCCTTTCATTATCAGAGCATTTATTTTCTAAACAAGTTAAAAATACAGATAAAATAAGTGTGGGTCCTTTAATTACTCAGCTGTGCAGACAGATCTGAATAGATGGTTCCCTTTCCCCTTGTCATTATGGGATAAGGTTAACATAATAAAAATGAGTGTTATTTATGGTCTGGAGATCATACAGAATATCTCCAAGATCCTTTCTGAAAATAAGTATGTTTAAAGACTGTCTGTGGAGCGTGAAAGGAAAAAAAAATAACGTTTTATGGCAAGAATAAACTTACCTTGAAATAGAAAGAGTTTATGGCGCTAAATTTAAATCAGTAACATGCTGCAATTATTCTTGCTCAAGTTGTTTAACAGAAACTGCCCCATCCTATGATTTTTAACAATAACAGATTGGGGGGGGGGGATTAGTATTTGCCCTTCCATTGTATCTCACATAAAATTCTGGTCATGTTGTTGTCCTAAAGAGAATTTACCAGTACTTGTTAGAGTGACAGAGATGTGGAAATTGGTTGCATCTAGAGATAAGATAAATCCTCCTTTACGTTCAGAGCCTTCTAAATGAAACCTAAGCCAATCATGGCCCATAAACCAATTATATGGAGTGACAGGATATACTATGAAATTTTGACTATTAAAGTGCTATTGAAAAATGAGCAATTTAATGCTTTTTCCTGATTAATTTTTTTTTTTACCAATTTGGTTTGGTGCAAAATAAAATAGGCCCAGTTAAGGCGGATCATTAAGGTCTGACAAAACAGGAATATATGATCTATTCTATTACTCTCTCTCTCTCTCTCTCTCTCTCTCTCTCTCTCTCTCTCTCTATCATCTAGACTACCTTAACCATTCCCTATTTCATTTTTCTCAGTTTCCTTATTTGAAGCTAAGCTGTTGGAAATCTAGTCATATAAAGATTTATGTTGTGATATTGATCCTATTAGAATAGAAATATTAATAATTTGGATATTGAAAATGCCTTGACTAAAATATTTTAAAGTTTTGAAGTAAACAGCCTTTCTCTAGTTGCTCTGTCTTTGGGAAGAGAAAGAAAAGGTTTCCCCCACAGTTCTGGATAAGATGTGGGGTTGTAGAGGACTTTCTCAGGCAGTGTGTCTGTTTCTTTCGGATCCCTAGTCCCATCCAGAAGTGACAAGCTGCGTGGTCAGCAAGACTTTTTTTGCCAAGCTCACCTTTGTAAGGAGCTCAAAGGGTTTTAGTGAATGAAACCACATATTGCTGACTGTGCTTAAGGAGAAAACATCAAGACTTCATCTTAGCTATGTGACCAGGTCCTTGGGGGAGAGGGGCATTGGGATAACCTGCTCTGACCTCTTGTATAAACAAGCATATAAGCCAAAGTACATTGAAAATACTCTTTAATCCTCACAACACTCTGGGAGATCAATAATGGTATAATCACTTGACAGAGGGGCTAACTAGCTGAAACACTCAGCTCAGGGAGTAATTTTGCAGATCCTGACTCCTGAGGTGAATTTTGCAAACCTGTCTAATTTACCTCAGAAATCGAAACTGGACTCATCCTGAATAGACATTATTTTCTCACTGTGCACTCAAGCTCCTCTATACCAGGAAACAGCGAGGAAGATGAACTTCACATAGATATACCATTTTACAGTCTGGATAGATATGACTGTATTTATTTCTTCCTTGATTGACAGGTAAAGCCTGAGTGGCTTTGTTGGGAACTATATGTTTTGAAAGCCCTCTTGGTGAGACAAAACTCAAGATAGCTCCAGAGAACCATTTACTGCTCTTGCCCTAATTACAAAAACCATTGTGCAGCAACTGCAACCACAATGGAGAGCTAACATTCAGTATAATTTGAAACTGTGGCAAGGTACATTGTACAATATCTTCATTACCCCCAATTTCCAACCAGTTGTTGTGATGTCGTAAAATGTGAGTTGCTGTGTGGCCAGCTTTCCAAGCAGTTGTACTTTTGTAGAATGAGTTGCTTTGTTAATTTGGTGCAAAGGTAATCTGAATTGGCCCTTAGTACAGGGTCGGCCCATCCATGAGAACAACTGAGATAGTTTCCTCACGTTTGAGAAGGAGGACCATTCTATCTGCTCACTTGCCTCCACTCCACTGTCCCTTCTCCTTCCATATCCTGGATTGGAAAAAATATATATATATATATAGGGGGACAGAGCAGAAGCAAAGTGTGAAGGAAACGCTATATGTATTGCTACTGTATGACACAACCACAACAACTACTACTACTACTGCTACTACTACTACTCCCTGTGTGCTCTCTGATGCACCTGGTGGGCTACTGTGAGATACAGAAAGCTGGACTAAATGGGCCTTTGACCCATCTTATGTACATCTTATGTACTCCTCCTCATCTATCTGTCTATCTGTCTATCTATCTTATAAACATAGGCTCTTACATGCATTTTAGAGTGTGTAGTCATTCCCTTGTGTAAATAGGAATGATTTAGTCATGGCATTCTCTGAGGGAAATTGTCCATAGCAATAGAGTGAGTGACAGCCAGAGATGAAAAATGAACCAAGCTGTGGCATTTGGGGCATGATCTGCCCACAAGATACATGTCACTCACTGAATATATATGTTAGTATCACTAGCAATAACAGAAAGCATTCACACAAGGACATATGAGTTTGTCTTCTGCTCTCAGTTAGCGATTATTTATTCTGTGATTTTGGCAGTAGTGATATATCGTATGTCCCTTTCCCCTCCCTGAGCTGTAATTTCATCTCCTTTAAAATTAGAGTAATTGCTTTAAACCTTCCCTTATAAATGGCTGTGAGATTTTCATTATTAATGTTTCATTCTAATCAAGGGTAGCCAAAGTTTCATTAGATTCTGACTGCTAGACAACACACCCCATATGTGGATGTAGGTTTGTATTCTAAGTGAGGCCTCTTAGATGTGAGAGCTTTTAGTGAGCTTTTAGTAAGGTCTTTCTCCTTAGGCAGAATTAGATATTCATGGAATAAAATAAGGTCGAAGCATGTATGAGCCCATCTGTAAGCAGGTTCTTGCGGCAAACTGTTTGACAATAACTGTGATTTTGTAAACAGTAAATGCTGGTAAATAAGGGCATTTAGAAATATGTTTGGGTGTAAAGAAGGAAAAAAAAAACAGGAGAGGAAAGACAGCAGAGCAAAGGTGAGCAACCTCTTGGCAACAAGGGCCATGCTTGATTTGTCAACCACAGTTCCCTTCTGAAGGGAACCTAACAAGGAAGACTATGGCTCTGAGTCCCTATCATCACACAGAAGGCCGTATGTATCTCATGCAACAGCTCATCCAGACTGGAGAACTTTGACTGGCCCAGACTGCTCATTCATTGCTGCAGAGGGGGAGAGGCCTATTGGACTTCTGACTAAAGGAAGCATGTTGATTCAACCCAACTGTATACACTAGTTGTCAGAGGACTATTTAAGTGCCCTCCTTCAACATGGTTGAGGCAGACATCAGTGAATTCATCTTCCTTCTGTTGTAGCTTGTGAAACACACAAAAGGATTCTGAGGGCCATGTGAGGTCCATAAATACCTTCTTGCCTCTTCTTACAATAATAAACACCTACACTCTTAATAGACAGAAATGAAGATAGCAAAATAGAATATGAGCAAAGATGAACAAAGAAATAGGGATAGAAAGAGTTGGAAGACTTTTTATTGGAAGGAAACGATGTAACCAAAAGTAAGTATGTACATGTATGGGAAATGGACAGGAATGAATTTAGATAGACACATGAGGGCAAAAAAGGGTAAAAAATGGAGAAATGGAAGTTGGGCAAAGTAGTAGATTATAAATATGTTTCATAATATTTGGGAAAAGGGGACAAATCAAAACATTCTGATACTTCCATGTAAAGGAGAGTTTAGGATTCTCTGTCTAAACTTTGAACGTTGGCCGCTCTTTGGAGAAACTGGCTCCTGAATGTTGAATGAATGAATGAATGCAACCAAAGCTAGACATGCAATTCATGGCAGTAGTCACAAAACTGGAATAGACATTAGATGCACTAAAAGTAGCAGAATGTCATGTCCTGCACCGCCACCATGTGGTAAATCTTGAGATTTTGTCACAAAGCAATAGCCCCTTGAATGTTCAATGTGCAATAGCCCTGAGCATCTCAGAGGAAGGGTGGGTTATAAATATGATGAAGTGATGTGGTTAAGTTCCTTCTGCAAAAGCCCAACAGAGTGGAAATATTCAGTAGCTAGAAAACACTGTTATGTGCATTGATGATGGATAGAGCAAGAACAGGAGAGGAGCTTGTTGGAGTACTACAGGGGGTGTGGATAATGTATGTGGAGTACTATAAAAAGTCCTATGTCAGTGCTTGGTAGTTTGTTTTTTGAAGACTTTATTCAGTGAAGATTTGCAACTGCAAGAGCAATGGAGATCATGGCAGGATTAGTGAGAGGGTGGATCTGACAGTAATGCAGCAGTATAGGACGGAAAGATAAGGGATGTGATTATGAATTCATGCTGTATTTGTGATTAGCCATGTTTTTCATTCTTCCATAGAGAAGCCCAGAAAAATTTACATGGGGCTCCCAGGCTGTTTCCTTTCTAGGCAATGACTGGGATACTTCATTCATTCATTCATTCATTCATTCATTCATTTATTTTATACTTCACCTCTTTTGCAACTGTTACCCTTAGAGCAAAAACTTGAAGCAATAGTACAGTGTTTCTCAAATTGTGGGTCAGAACCCACCAGTGAGTTGCGAGTCGAGTTTGGGTCACTTGCCAAATGTTTTTGAAACATTAAAAAAAGTGTTTGCAAGCACCCTTGCCCTGTTCAAAGAAGAAAATTGTTAGCTAATTAGTGTGCCATAGTGAACCCAGTTCCAGCCTTTTATATGGCCTGGAAGTCTCTAACTGCACATCTTGCTCTCCAGTTCAGCCTTCTGGATACCCTGGAATGATTGTAAATGTTAGGGGGAAACAGTCCTTAATCTCCATTTCTTGGGGGAGTCTAGCAAATGTCTACACATGCATACTGTATGTAAGGTCTCTAACAACCTTGGGAGCACAGGACCCCAATTATTATTAATAAATAATTTATTAATATTTTTAAAACATGAAATATTTCTTTCTAGAACTCTTTTTTTTGGGGGGGGGCTAGTGGGTAATTATAGACTGTCATTTTTAAAAGTGGGTCCTGGTGCTAAAACATTTCAGAAGCACTGCAATAGCACATAACAAATTATTACAGCAATTCAAAAATGAACCCCTTACCTTGTGGCCAGGACCAACCCCATCAGGAGCAGGTTGAAGTGAGTTGTTTCAGGCAGGAGACTGTGGGTCAGTTCTTGTCAGCAGTATGTCCACTGCAGAGGTTCCGTACCTTCCCCTACGGATGACCTACATAGGAAGAAAGCTGAAATAACACCATGCTGTTTTTTTTCTCTGTTCCTGGGTTTGATTTTATATGGGGGAAAAAAGATTAAAGGGAAGGAAGAGGGAGGCAGCATTTGCTGCTCAGCTCCACGTAACAAAATGCTTATCAAGTGGAAGAAAATAGTAAAGCTTCCTGGAAGACATGGAATCATTCAGGTGGAGAGAATCTAATTCAAGAGCACTCAAACTGTAAGGCACCACAGAATTTTCCTTGATCAAGATCTGCTACTTGACCTTATAGCCTTTTCTGATGTCTACTGGGTCCCTATGATAGGTCCATATCTCCAGCTGATGGCAGCTGAATGGATGGGCAGTAACACAACTAGGTGGGCTGCTGCAGGCTCATCTAGACAACCAAATAATAAACATGGCTTGCAGTAGCTCTATAACTCTGAATGCCTGCGAACTAAAGAAATGGCTGATGTATTAAAAGAAGCTGGAAAGGTGCACTCTAAAGGAGAGTGGGATCTTTTCTTTGATTTGAGTCCACTGTTAATACGAGTAAGTGTCATGCAGCAGGTTAATGGTTGGTGTGGCTATTTTCAAAACGCTTGTGAAGGATAAAGGGCACCTAGGCACTGAATGAAACTTGAGAACAATTTTTCATCAAATGATTGTGCATCTAAGATCTCTCTGTATGGGGTTTTAGGACCAGTTTCAGATTAAGACCCCAATCTTAACTAAGAGGTGCACCAGTGGAACATGCATTCTGCCGGCGCACCAGGCATTTGCGCTGTTGCACAAGTGTGGTAAAGTGCTTTTCAATGGTGCAAAGGCCAGAACTTTCCCATGCACACCAGCAGGGAGAAGGATGATTGCCAGAACCAATAAGACTGCCTCAGGGACAGGAGGGGCGGAAATGGGTCAGGATAGTGATGGAGCGGGGGATGAGTTGATCAGGCTTGGGAGGGGCAGGATCAACTGTGCTGGTATGGATGGTATGCATGGATACACCATATCAAATCCCCCTACCTGGGCCTGATCTGCCGACATGGATCAATGGTGGACTTGCACCAGTGGTATTTGTGATCTAGATGTCTTGGAAATAGAGATGCAAGCACTCTTCATATTTGTTTACTGATTTTTTTTCCTGTTGTCATGAAAACAAACAATGCTGTTTGTCTGCATCTTGTGGATTCAAGCCTCTCAGTTACCCCTGCCATTGCCAGATAACTCTTTGTCAGAAGAGAATGGAAGACCTGATTCGTAATGCTACAGAGGTATCAACATGCACGAATAGCTTTAGGCACCCGCCCAGGCCAATGTCTTCCCTGGCAACCCAACCAAGCTTTGTAAGACAATGAGCTTGCAGTGTTCCTTTGGTCAACTTAGAGTCATCAGAACACATTCTTTTTGTTGGCTGGTCAGTCCTAAATTGACATGACATGCCGCATACACCAGATCCGTGAATTTCCACAGGAAAGCCATGACTGACACTCTCCTTCTGAAACCATGCTTATTTTGGTACTGCAGGAGCCATGTCCTTGTCACAGTTTTGTTTGTCTGCCTAGAGTCTGTAACTCCAAGTATTCTTACAAGAACATAAGAACTGCCCCGCTGCATCAGGCCATAGGCCCATCTAGTTCAGCTTCCTGTATCTTACAGTGGCCCACCAGATGCCTCAGGGAGCACACAAGACAACATGAGACCTGCATCCTGGTGCCACTCCCTTGCATTTGGCATTCTGAGTTAGCCTGCTTCTAAAATCAGGAGGTTACACATACCCATCTTGACTTGTAACCTGTGATGACCTTTTCCTCCAGAAATTGGTCCAATCCCCTTTTAAAGGTAACAAGGAAGTTTTAAATGCTCCACTTTCACTTTTAGAAGCCTGGGGAGCCTGCAGATGCTCGCGCAAGGCTCCCCACACCCCGGGAAGGCTGCTGCAGGGACTGTGAGTGCATCCCAGTCCCTGCAGTCCCCTGAGCAACGCAATCTTGCGAATCGTGTCACTGCCTTCCCCCCACCCCAGCTGCCTCCCTGCCTGCCCCTGCAAGGACTTACTGTGGTTTCCAATCTCCCGAAGAGTTTGAAAACCACAGATTTAGCATGTCAAGAAGTCTCATCTCTTTTTCATGACCAGAGCACAAACAGACCCAGTCACATGAGGATAATTGAAGTCCCCCATGATTACAACCTTATCTCTCCTTGACACCCCACCCCCGATTTGTTTCTGCATGTCAAGATCCCCTACAGGTTTTTGGTCCAGAGGATGATAGCATGCCCCCAGCATGCCAGTTTCCAAGATTTCCCATTTCTTTCCATTATTATTTCTGGAGTCTCTTATGACACATTGCAGTATTGGAGCATTGGATGACCACTGAGCATTGGCTAAGATTCCTAAGCATTGGCTAAGATTCAGACAATAGCAGAATAAAGAAGCAAAAATTAATATGATAATATATTTATGAATGCCAACAGCACAACCCCAGGGGGCTTGAGGATTCCCCTGCTGAGGATGACCTTTTCATCTGATACCCTGTCCTCAGGGGTCTAACCTTACTTATTGAGCTTTCTCTGCTTGGAATTGGACTCCCTCTGAGGTTTAAAGCCCTGGAAATTATTTCAAGCTGTTGTAAGTAAATCCATTGTGTCTATCTGATGAATCCCTAGAGACAATGCAAACAGGAAGAGGGGGAGCTGAAGGGGGAAGGAGCCTCTCCCTGCAGAGATGCAGAGACTCTGACAGTGATGTTTAGATAGCTCTATGGGAAGAAAATCTTCCTCGCAGCAGAATCTTCTGCCCTGAAACAAAACCATAGTAGGCAATTTCAATTTTCTATTTAAAATAATAAATGGCTCAATGCCGCTGCACTCTGCAATCCTTTTCATTGTTGTCTCCTAAAGATCCATGTCAGCTGGTGGTAGGCAGTCGGTGGAGGGAAGTATTTTACCACAATTAACCTCCCTCCAACCCTTCCAGAAACATTATCATATATAGGACAATTATATTTAACAGTCCAGAGCCCAGTTAAACCTAATTTAGAGGACAGAAATGCTGTTGATTTAAATAGTTAGAGACTTGATGCCTGGAATTCTCCTGTGTACTCAATTAAGAGGGGGCTTTTTTCAAAATTAGTCACTGTGACTATAAAATGATTAATTAATAAATGTATTGGTTAAAAGAACTGTATAACAATCATTATGTATAGTCATGTAGACCAAATGGTCAGAAATGGAATTAGGATACCTGGATATCCGAGGAGACAGGCCCCCAAATACCCTAGACCCAGGCTGTATAGGACTTTAAAAATCAGAACTAGTTCAAGTCGAATCAGCCTACATGAGGTTTTCAGAATGGGTCCCATCCAGGCATTGGTAAGATCCAGATCTGCTTAGCTTCAGCAAGGTCAAACAAGTTCTCAAACCTTGCTCTGAACTAAAGCAGTCTCGGCTGATAGCAACATGTGAAGCAGCTAGACCAGTGATTTTCAGCCAGTGTGCTGTGAAAGGTCTGCAAGTGTGTCATGGAGTTGGGAGCACAGCAGCTGAAAATCACTGAAAAACAATTTTGGGTGTTGCGGCTGTTTCTAGGGCAATTGTCAATAACAAATTGTCTGGGTCTCTTCCTCTGCTGGCAGAGAGACAGACAATTTGTTACTATAGTTGCCCTAGAAACAGAGTCATAGAACTGGGGTCTCCAGAAGCTGGAAGTGACATCACAAGAGGCAAAGACCATAGAGAAGACCATAGAAGTCTGTGTGCCATAAGAAGAAAATACTGAAAATTGCTGTGCTAGACCATGTAGTCCTGTACTAGTGACTTTCCACAAGAAGTGCAGTTGTTTTAAAATAAAATAAAATAAGTGCAGAGTCAGGTTGCTTGGGGCCCTGGGGAAAAGCCCTATAATGTGATTGATTCATTTGTAAATCAATAAGCATAGACCCGTTTTGTTCTTGTGATGCTCTTGTCTCATGTCTTTGTGGAGCTTGCTGGGTAGAAACATTTTTCTCAGTTCAACTTCCTGAAACCTTCTTTAGGTGACAGAGAATGAACCATAGTGAACTCTTCTACAAGTATAGGGCTCTACCGTGTCCTCTCTCCAATAACGTAACATGCTATTATACACCACTTGTATCTGTGTTTTGAAGTGGTGCCTCATCTGTGTGAGGAATCCTGCAAAAATGCTTGTGGAAAATTATGTGGGTGAATGGCATCAACATCAAGTGGCACACAAAAGAGAAATAAGTGTATTCTACATATTAAAAGTATAAGCAAATACATTTTCACCCTTGGTTCCCCATATATACGGCAGAACTAATAATAATAATCTACCTGGCAGGCTGTTGCAATAAAATGAGGATTATAATGAAATTTGTATAGGAAATGCTACCAAAGCTCTCAGAACAATAACAAAACTTATGCTACAATACAGGTGGTAGTTTTTAAAGAATTAAAGTACAATAGCAACACACATTATTATTAAGGGAGGGAGATCACATGCAAAAGAGGAAAAAAAAAGACCCTTTACCTTTTAGTAGCTGCATAGCAGAGGGAACTTTAGTGGTGTAGCTTCTCATGCTAGGCTTAGAACAGTGGTCTTCAATCTTTTTTTCTGCGGCAATGCCAATAAATAAATAAATAAATAAATAAATAAATAAACTGGGAACCCACCACCAATCCTTGCCCCTCCCGGGACCCGACCTGGGTAATTTAATGTGAAATTCAATGATATAAACCATGTTAAAATATCTGTATTCTATCAAACGTTATAACCAAATAGCTAGAAAAGGAAACACAACTGCGTTATGTATCCAAAAGCTGATTTTCTTAACTCAAAACTAACCAATGAGACTGATTGTTCCTAGAGCCAATGAGGTGTTTTTATGACACCTGTGGAACTCCAAATCAGAACCATGTTAATGCAGGGGGTTAACCCATATTGTGGCTCCAATTCACAGGAAGCTCAATCTGGCTGCTACTTACCAAATAAAAAACAAGCACATTAACCCCAATCACTTGCTTAAAGTAACATCTAATTTAAATTAACATCTTGCAGGCATTGAGATGCCCACACAAGGACAGTTAAACTGATCAGCTTCTAAATGGCTGTAGTTCATTCAGCCAGCATTGTTTTCGTGAGCGGCTAAAGCCATTGACTGTACGTTGTACAGGGCAGGCAATTTATGAGCAAGTTTTGGAGACTGCTTGTAACTGCCAAGATGTTCTGCAAATTGGCCACTGAATTATGCTGGAGGCTCAGATCACTTCTAGAGGCATGCCACATCCCCAGCATGAGAGGGACAGGTACAACTATGTACAAGTAAGAGACAGAAGAAGTGAATCAGAGTGAAAGTCTCATTGGCTGACAGTACCCTGAGGGTAGGACACTGTTGCTTAGCAACCTTTTGCTGGATATCATTGTAGATACATTGAAATATTTCAGATGCCAACCATATGCAACAGACTGCATTAGGGCTCTAGAAATCTACTGAGCTGAGGAATTATTCTCTTCCCCTCCAACCTTTCAGTTCCAATATCTTCCACTTAGTCCAGACTCCTCCAGAGGCATGTATGATATTCAGGCCAACTCCCTAATCTTTTGCTCAGGTTTTACAACATTTCCCCAGTGCTAGCATTCCAGGCAGAGACTTGCATCCACATTTCAATGGCCTCTGAATCCACAATCAGGATACCACTCTTGTACAGTTTTAAGTTGTCATTTGATGGGTGTTTAGTGGATACTGCATAACACACTTAGCTCATATTACGCTATGTAGACTCTAAAGAAGAGTCCAAGTCTCTTCTCTAGAGCAGAGCTTGCCAAACTACAGCCCACGAACTGCATCTTGCACAATGCTGCATCCCTCCCCTGTGTGAGCAGCGCTTACCATTCTGCCATGCTGCTCACAATCTCCCACCCCGATCTGCCCAAAGCAATGCTCTAGGCAATTGCATCTGCACAAACATCTGGGTGCAAAGCCTGCTGGGAGAGTGGGCTACAGACGTGACTGCCCAGATTGTCACTCTGGGCAGTTCGGGGAGTGAGATTGTAAGCAGTACAGTGGAACACTTTTGAGTTCTGGGATAAATGAAAGGATATAAATGCAATCTGAAGGATCAGCCTCAACATCCCTTTGATTTTCTCAAGGAAGTCCTAGGGTAACATGACTTGCTTTGAATGGGGACAGGTTTTTCATTGCACAGTGGTCACAAGTTTGGGAGACCTGTTCTAGAGGAAGAGGAGGAATCAGGGCAAGGATAGGATAAGGTTGGGCAAGACATTTTTCCAGCTCCCAAATGGCTACTGTATGTGAGCAAAAAGTACATTGCTGCATCTTCTGTTTAGTTGCAGGGAATCATAGAGCTTGGTTCTCTTTACTCATGTACGTTGGCAAATATGGAGTACAAGAGGTGTGTCCCAGCAATGTCAGAAATGATGCTGAGCTTATTTCTCAGATTCTCCTACATTCACCACTTTGAGTTCTGGGATGAATGAAAGGATATAAATACAATCTGAAGGATCAGCCCCAACAGCCCTTTGATTTTCTCAAGGAAGTCCTAGGGCAACATGCCTTGCACAAAAATTCAGACAATTTACCAGGCACATATAGTTGGTATCCTGGTGACAGGATACCAGGTGACATACCAATTTTTGTGGTGACATAAATTCACACTATCACTCCTATAAGACATTGATCCTTGATTAAAGCATTGTAGAGTACTATATTGGTGTGAACAATCTGAGAACCTGCTTGCTTCAAAGTTACACCCAGTTCCTGAAAGGTAAATGCCCATGATTATGAACCTTAAGGTACCACTTATTGATGGGTAAGAGCTCCACATTTGAGCAAAGTTTCTACCAATGATTTATTCTTGGTTTTAAAAAAAGGAAATAAGGAGGGAAAAGGAATGATAAAGCAGTGGACATAGTGAAGAATGTCAGCGAGAGAGAGGAAAACATAAATGATGGACAGAACTTATGTGTATACATGTGCATTATTTATGAGGACAATTTCAGCTGAAATGCATTTCTGTCCAAGCAGAGATAGAGCCAGGAGAAGGAATGCTTGGCTATTTTTAGTGTGAACATGCATTTGTTCCCCTAGTGCTGTTACTATCCAGATTTGAATGCCATATGTGCTCTTTGTAATCCAACCCAAGATCACTCTACAGCCTACTACCTATCAAGTACCACATTTTCCCTTTACAAAATCTGTGGAGTAACACTATTGGGTACAGTGAGGTAGCTTCTCAGGGAATACAGATCAAATTACCATGGAAAATGGGTCCTACTGAATATTATGAAGAGAATTGGGGTTGGTGTTAGCACTGTGTTTGTGGTACAAGTGATTATCCCTTATCCGGACATCCAAAATCTGGACTATTCTGAAATCCAGACATTTTTGTCCGAGACTGATTTCGTGTATTGTGAACACTAGAAGGTCTTGTGTTCATTGCTACATACAATCAGCCACAGGCTTTAAGTTCTATCCTTTGCTCTGTGGTGTGTACCTATACAGACATTGTTGAAAAATTGACATTTTTTCAGCAGAAACCTACATGTGTAACAGTAAAAACAGCGAGGAAGCATTTCTCATTAAATTTATTCAATTATTCCAAAATCCAGACAAATCCGAAACCCAGGCATCTTCCCGTTCCAAGCTGTCTAGATAAGGAGATTCAACCTTTATTTCCATCAGAACAGAAATATACACTTCAGTGGCCATGTCCACGCATCAAATTATCAATGCTTTGTTGTACAAGACAGAGACTGCGATCCTATTGCGGTAATCTGCTGGCCTGGCAGCCACTGCACCAGCTAAGGATATCGCAAACATGCCGTAAAGCACATTTGTGGCACCCAGAGAGCAAGCAGCACCAGTGGGAAGGCCCATGATCCTAATGGGAGCTGGTTTGGGGTGTAGTCACATGACTGTTTTTTCCCATATAATTTCGTAGTCACTTCACAATGTGGAATTCCATGTGGAAATCTAGTCTTGTGAACGGGTTCAACATGCGTTTTACTTGGAAGGTGTCTTAAAAAAAAAATACCCCTCATTTAAAACAGAGCTGTGTAAATTTATAAAATTTATAAAAGACAGACATTGGAGCTGCTGCTCTCGCTTTCTTTCTATGCGGTAGTTCTTGCTCCTACAGAGAAGGGTTCAGCCAAGAGAGGGATATTCCATTTATATTTAATATCACACTCCTGCGAAAAATAAAAAAATTAAAAAAAATCCTGCGACTGGATTTTGCTAACACTTTGAGCAGAAATGAGGGAAAATGTATCTCAAATGCGTGCACACAGCCACCCACTGACCGGGGCTAGCGCAATCTCTGAAACGGCAGCCCTCCTCTGACCTCTACCTCCCCACTGCCACCTCCATGGCTGGGAAATGACACAAAAGCCTTATACATGCGGTAATATCAAGGCAACGGTAATAACCCTGGAGGAGGATTAATTGCTTGTTTTGGAGTAAAGAAAACAGGGGGGGGGGAACCTGGAAATTTCTGCCAGTCTGGCAGGCTCCCGCCTGCTTCTCCCCCTCCCTGCCCCTCACACAAAGATTCAACATTCTTTCAGGATGTTTTGATCAGGTCTTTTCTTGCTTCTTTTCACCCCCGAGCGAACATGATTTGATTCTCTCTCTTTTTTCCCCCATTCTTCCCTCCCTCTCAGGTTGAAGGTGGGCATTCAGGGTTGACTTCTATCTGTTCCATTCAATCTGTCTGCCTGTCTTCTACTCAATTTTCTACGCAATTCACCTCACCCACTCTCCCTCCAGCTAAATGATTTTTTCCCCCTTTTCTAATCTACCTTGTATTTTTAAATTGTCTTGATATTTGTTAGCTTCAGGCGGTAAATCTGTGCTTTTAATGTCTTCTTGTCCTTTGTGTTACTCTACTTGACTATTGGCTGCAGTTACTGACATTGTTGCCTATGCAGTCAGCCTTTCTAGTTAGCATTGCAATTAATTAGCTATGGATTGCAAAAAATCCTTGGGGTCACACAAGCAGCAAAGCATGCACCACTATAGATCCAGAACCACAGAGATAAGGCCAGTGAGAGCCTGATGGCTTCAGGGCCCTTTCCTAAATGTTCATCTTTCATAATCTCTTTTAACCATCTAAACCAGCAATTCTCAAAGTAGTTGGTCACGACCCAACATAGGAAGAGAAAAGAGGCCATTCCCCTTAAGGGGAGTGGTCCAGGAAAGGGTGCCCTGATGACGGCACTGTGGGGACCCAGGGGTATGTAGACATTATCAGGGCACCCTTTCCTGGGTAACTCTTCGTGGGCTGTATGAAATCAGTCCCAACCAGTAGGGTCCAACGTAGCTTTAGGCTCTTCACCGCAGCATTGTTGGTGATGGTTCTGATTCTCCAGGAAGTCAACACAGCCATAGCCTGTAAGCGAAACTGAAATGAATTTCTACCAGTTTCTGGCCAGTTTGAATCAACTAGGTTGTGTGGCTAAAATGGTGATTGGGCAGAAATACTCCCTTCCTCCCTAGCAACTTGTTTAACCTTAATGGACATAGCCTAATCCACCCTGTAAGTTTTGCAACCCAACAAAAATTGGGTCACGACTCACTGGTGGGTCCCAGACCCACAGCTTAGGAATTGCTGAACTAGGAGATAAAGGCAACTAGTAGGAGATGAAGGGAACTCATGACAGAGAGGACAGGTCAGCAAAACCTATATTTTCCAGGTCTGGGGTTGCCAGCCCTCCAGGATCGGCCTGGAGACTGTAGGAAACAGCATGAATCGATCTCCAGGAAACTATTGAGAGCAATCTTAAAGATTTTAACAGGGCCTATTTGGTTAAATGACTTTAAAGGGGTGGAGGAACTCTCCAGGTTTGCAACTCCACCTTTCCTAGGTTACTCAAGATTCCAAGTTCTGATTTTTAAAAAATTGCAACACTCTGAGCCATACATAGGGATGGAAACAGTGGACCTAGAATGGAACTGAAGGAATAAATAATGATCCCTTGCATTTTAGCTAGTGCTTTTGAGTGCTCAAAGTGCTTCGCCTGCATTATTGTGTTGGAATCTTTACAACAACCTTGTTAGATAAGTGAATATTATTATCCCTATACTGAAGATGAAAAGCTACTGCTGAGAGGGAGTGACACACCTGAGTTTATGGCAGAAGTGAGCTATAAGCCTGGGACTTCTTAAGTCAGTCTTTTAGCCACTCCACTAGTAAGAATCTGAGAAGTCAGGACAGAATCTTGAAAAAGGACAGAAAAAGGACAGAAAAAGAAAAGCCAACTGTAATTGATAAGACATTAGTGATTTTATTTTTTTTAAATCTGTGACCTGTCCACCAGCACTCCGGCAGTGCGTAATGTTGGAGGCTCATTTCCAACTGCCATATGGCAGTATCTGCTGGTGGAACACTCATTCTGCCCCCAGAAGTGTCCAATAGGATTGGGCACTTTGTCAGCAGCTTTTGTCAGCAGCTTTTGAAAGTCAAACAGCCCAATCCTGCCCTAGGCCAGCCCAGAGTCTGCAACTGTGCTAATGCAGCTTCTCCTGCATTATATGTGCTAGCCAGGACCAGGAGGTGGTGGAGAGGCAAGTAAAGACATTTTATACTTTCTGCTCTTCCTGGTCCCCAACAGGCCTACTCAGATTTATACCAGCTTTTTTGCTGGTGTGAACCTGTGTAGGTCCAAGGGGCTTTATTAGTCCTGGGCCAGGGGACAGCATCTTGGCATCACCACTGCCACCAAGATCTGTCCATGGTTTGCTCTCAACATGCCCCTGAACTGGCCTAATCCCCACCCTCAATCTTCCCCTGAACCACCCCTTCTGCTGACCTACCTGCTCAACTAAGGACTGGGCAGGCCACTGTCACACGCAGAGCTTCTGGCCATTTGTACCAGCAGCTCCAAAGTGTGCAACAATGGCGCTTCTTTCACACTGCCACAATCTGCAAAATGGGTAGCAGATTGTGAGATCCACTGCCATAGGCTTTTGATAGGATTGGGCTGCAAGTATGCCATGTGAACTGGATCAACTCTGCCCACAAGTCACTCTCAAAGAATGGACTTTGCAGAAACCTTGCCGATTTTCCTTCAGCCAGGCTTATTCTTCTATATGTTTAATGACTTTATCTTGAATTACGCTTTCCACCAGTTAACCCAGAACTGAAGCTGTCTGGCCTGTAAATTCCCAGATCCCCCAGATTCCTTTTTAGCTTTTGGTGTTACATTGGCTACCTTCCATTCTTCTGATACAGTGGTTAATTTAAAAGACAAGTTACTTTTGTTTTTTATAAGTACTGTACTGGGTGGATACCATCTGGACCTAGTGGTTTGTTAATTTTTAATTTGCCAATATGTTTTAGTATCTCATCCCTTGTCACTTCTATTTAACTCAGTTCTTCAGACTTCCTCCCTGAGAAGGCCAATTCAGACAGCTATCGGCCCTATGTCTTCTCTAGTGACAGCAGATGCAAATAATTCATTTGATTTCTCTGCAATTCCATATCCTCTCAAAGCTTTCCGTTTATTCTCTCATTAGCTAATGGTCCAACTGCTTTCCTGGCAGGTTTCCTGTAATTAGAGAAATTTGTATAGTTTGTCTTGATATTTCATATCTTTTTGGTATGTGTGTCACTTATTTGTCAGCTTGTATTTCTTTTGCAAAATTTTATGTTGCTTTGTGTTCTTTTCATTTGAGCAAGGTTTCCATTTTCTGAAGGAAGCTTCTTGCCTTTTATAGCTTCTTTGGCTCCATGCTGTTATTCTTCTGGACCTGGTGGTATCTTTCCTGCTTAGTGATATACGTACATACTAGTTGCATTTCTGTTACTGTTGTTTTAAATAACTTCCAGGCACACTGAAGAGATTTGACTCCCTTGATTTTTCTGTTCAGCTTCCTTTTGATTAATCCCCTCTTTATTGAGAAAGTCCTTCTTCTGAAGTCCTACACACCTGCATTTTAACTTCCTTGAAAACTTTTCCATTGCATATACTTGAAAACTTTTCCATTGAATTAGATAGTACTCTGGTCACTGGTCCATATGGTCACTGGTCCATATGACTTCAACAACACTTTGAACTTGCACTGGGACCAGGCCGAGTGCAAAATGATGGCCTGGAAGTGACATCACTTCCAGAAGTGATGTCACACCCAGACTTTAAAAAAAAAAAATGGGGCAGTGGCATAGCTAAGGCATCTGCTACCCAGGTGAAAGAAGATTTTGTAGCCCCTCTCCATGATGAAATCAAATTTAATCTATTAATAGATAAATAAAAAGTGTTCTGGTTAATTGGCCATAACTTTTGATAGAATAGAGATATTCCAGTGCAGTATGTTTCATTGTATTCATCATTAAATTAGCTTTACAATAATATACATATGATGGTATTATTCACATATAACAAGGTTTTCACAATGAAAACATTTTCTGGTTAATTGGCCATAACGTTTGATAGAATACAGATATTACAACTTGGTTTATTTCATTGCATTCAGCATTAAATTACCTTTCTATTGACATATAACAAGATCATATTATTTGTACATACCAAAGGTTTGTACCTTGGTACAAACCTTGTGAAAAGGTTTTCACAATTTTGACCACTAGTGACATGCTCATCTTGTTGCCCTCCCCCCCAAAGCTTGTTGCCTGGTGCAATTGCTATCCCCTGCACCCCCTTAGCTACACCACTGGCTGCTAGCAACTGCACTGGCAGCTTTGCTACACTGGCCAGAAGTGCTGGAGTGTGCAACACAGTTGTACGACTTCTGGCAGAATCCAGACACTTGCTCCTGAATCCTGCCAGCTCTGCTGGCAAAGTACCCATTCCACCAGTGGAGAAATTAAGTAGGATTGGGTTGCATCTGTTCTAGGACACATTCATTTACAATGCAATCCTATGCACACCGAATCAGAAGGAAATCTCATTGTATCCAGTGGGGCTAACTCCCAGGTAAATGTGTGAATAGGATTCCAGCCTTAGACATTGTCTCTTTGGGCAAGAATTTACCCAGTCTGTGAGGGTAATTGAAGTCATTTATTACTACAATACTTCATTTTTGGGTACTTCCTGATTTCTCTAGACCAGCGGTTCTCAAACATTTTGGTCTCTGGTTCCCTTTAAACTCCAAAAAGGCATCATGGAGAGCCCTGTCAGCACATGTGCAGAGTCCAAGGGAGTCTCAGAGTGCCAGCATATGTGTGGAGCAGGACAGATGGTGGCCATTTATGGTTTGCTGGTGGAGTCCCTGAAGAGGTTTCATGGAGCCCCAGGGCTACTAGGAGCACACTTTGAGAAACACAGCTAATCTAGACCAAGATTACCATCAACATTTTGATCGGAAGTGTGATAGCATGACCCCTGAACTCTATCATTATTTGGGTCTGTTATTTCCACCCACAGCGATTTTGCAGAGAAGTCAAGTATTCTTTGTTTTCTAGTTTGCTGGGTTCTTTGTTATTCTGACATAAAAAACTACACCACCCCAGCCTGCCCCTCCATGTCCTTTCAATAGAACACGTATTCCAGAATAGCTGTATCCTACTGCTTCTCTTTGGGCCCAGTTCTATCCCCCCCCCCACCACTATAGCATGCAGCAGCACCAGGAAAGTATGCACTGCATGCTACTGCAGGGAGGTTATCTGAGGGCAAATGGGAAGTAAGTAAAATCATTTTATGGGTGGCCTATGGGTCCCCTTGGACATATATCACCCACTTCGATGGCTTAGGTCTGCAGAGGGAAAAGGGTGGGGAGGGTTTGGAAAGAGGGGATGAGAGCCTGTGTGCATGACTGCTACCAGATCTACCCCTTTCCTCCCTGTCCCTGGTTCTTTCCCCTCCCTGCCCACAAACCACCACCTGCACCGGCTTATTGGAGCCATCTCATGGCCACTAACTGGCTGTGTTAGAGGGCCTCCAACATTGCTAGCACCAGCGGCTCAAAAATGGCTGCCAGCGGCACAATCCACACACATCATTGGCAGCCAATTTATGGCAATGTCCCACAGCCAAAAATCATCCCACAACCATAAATCAGAGTTGGGGAATTGGCTTCCATTTTGCCCACTATGGTCTATGTTCTCCTTTTAACTCAAGAACAGTTCCTCCTCTTGGCACAGAGATTTCTGGAATATAAGTGACACTTTTACACATAAATACTGATACACAGAACTCTTTTCCAAAGGTATAGGTATGTGCCTTTTCCCCTGCAGCCTTTTACTCTTTTGACAAGCTATCCTGTCCTACCATATGATCATTTCCATACCGAACCCTTTCTCCTTCTGGACAATTTAGAACATTTACACCAGGAGCGTCAAGCCCGTTTCATATAGCATTGTATGAATGCATTTCATCCTGAGTAGCATTCAGGATGCCTGCTGAGGGCCAGAATTGATGATGTAAAGCAAGAAGTGATGTCATTAAGCAGGTCATGACCAGAAATAAGCAATTTTTTCTCACTTAGGAACTCATTAGCTGCAAATGGCAGAAGAGAAGTATTCAAATCTTCATCATATTTTCAAGATCTGAGAGAGCCCAGTTATCATGCGGGCTGCCCTTTCAGCAGTGACACCTGAGTACGACTCAGCAGCTGAGAGCAGCTGATGGTGATGCTGAGAGAGTTTGAGGGGAGATAAAGAGCTTCTGGGGGCTGCATCTGGCCCATCCTGTTTGACAACCCTGATATGCACCTTCATCACTTAGGGATGATTTGACCCAAATTAAATGCTGCCTAACTCCTTTTAGCTTTCCCCCCCAGATGTCAGTTTAAAAGCTGTTGTGCAACGTACCATCAGTCTGATTCTCTTTCAGTTCAAACAGAGCCCATCCCTTTTTTACAGAGATGAATGTTGTCCTAAAACATTTTCCATTGCCTAAGATATTAAAACCCCTCCTGTTGACATCGCCATATTCCCTGAGGTTCAAACATTCTGCAATGTTGGTCACACTCTTTGGTCTTCAAGGAAATGTTTGAAACTGCATGGTGGAAAAGTGGCCCCACTGACAGTGTTTTCATTAAGCCTATCTTGTTCCTTTTGTTATTTTCCAAATTGACTTTACAAGGGGCCAAAAGCATTCTTGGTGTTCTCACTCAATAGAATTAACCCAGAGATGTGTTTGGTCCCAAATATTTTTGGATCAGCTTCTTGATCCAGCATTAATCTATCTCATTTTCTCCTGTCCTAGTTTCTTCTGCCCTGTTGCTTATATTCGCCTGAATTGGTATTCTTGTCACAGGTTTTATCCCACCAGGTCTCTGCAAAGCCAACTAAATCATCATTGTTTTCATGCATGAGAACATCTCGTTCTTCCTACTCAGTTATTTTCCCAACTTCTTTGCTGAGATATCTAGGCAGTATTTTTAACCCAACTTTCTCGTACTTTAATGTCACTTCTCTTTTAGATCCCATATCCTTTTGCATTTTCCTATTACAAACATAATTTGATTCACTCTATAGAATGCTTCAGAATCCTATATAAAGGCTTCTTACAGTTTGCCAACCTGGTAAATATGACTATTCCATACCTACAAAAAATTAGACTGCAATTCTAACCACACTTACCTGGGAGTAAGCACCATTGACTGTATTGGGATTTACTTCTGAGTGAACATGCATACAATTGGGCTCTTAGGTCCCAATCCTGAACTCTTCCAGTGCCGGTGCTGAGCTATAGCGCAGGGTGCCATAGAGATGCTGTAAACACGCCATAAAGCATGTTTACAACACTAGAAGAGTAAGGAGCACTGGCACTGGGCTTGTGACAGTTAGGCACTGAGCTCAGTGCCTACAAGAGGAGGACATGTCACCACCAGGGGTAAGTGAAATCACAGATTGGCGGTGTGGCCCCTGGGAGGCAGGGGAAGGCAAAACGACAGTAGGGCAGGGGAGGAATCAGGGCAGGAGAAGGGTGGGACTCTACCATATCCTGAACTCTGTGTCAGGCTGAGTAGCAAAATAACTGGCACAGACTTAAGAAGTCCCATTGTGGGACTTGGAGTTTTCCCCAGGAGAAGAGGACAAAAGTCCCCTTCCCCTGACTCCTGGCAGCTTTCTGGCACCCACTTGATACAGCAGTAGCCACTTTGGAGCCGCTGCTCCGGCAGGCACTGGGAAACATAGGACAGAGCTGTTAGTTGCTGATATGGTATATACCAAACATTTATTTTTAAAAAGAGAATAAGTTTTCAATGGGTTTGAAGTTTCCTTCTTTGTTAATTAATGTCTTCACTATGAATGGACACCATGTTTCTAGGCTTTATGTTACTGATATCATATCAGTATGCTGTCTCATTACAGAAAAAAGACTAGGAGATCCACCCTCCAAGTGTGTTGGCTGCCTATAATGGTGCAAAGAGGTGTGACCTACCCCATTAATTTCATGATTTAGGAACTCTAGAAGGCCTGGCATGCTTCCATGAAGCAGAAAATGGGCTCTCTCATTAGGTAAGTAAATACTGCTTGCTAAATTACTTGTGAGGAATGGACAACCATAAACATATATTGATCATTAGAGTAAGGCAGGGCCTGGATATCTTTGCCCAGACATGTGCAATCTAGCTTCATATTTCTGTGACAGCAACAAATATCCCAATGTTGGATGAGCTCCATGAATGCCTCCCTCCACACTGGAGAGAGAAGGGTCATTAGGCTACCTCAAGAGTAGGGCACATATTTTGCTTACACACATCCTAGGCTCAGTATCTCTCACCCCAACAGCCTTGGGAAAGGCTGCCTCCCTGAGTCCTTCTAGAGCTGCCAACAGCTAACAGCTAGAATTAATAGTGATTCCAAGTAACTCCATGCAAGGCAACTTTATGTTGCTTCAAGTTGCTTTTGGCAAACCTCAGTGGTGTAGTGTTGGGTTAGCTGTAAGACAACACACCCCTTCCCCATGTAAAGCTCAAAAGGAACATCATTGCATATACAACGGATGCTTGTTTTTGAGGAAAGAGCATGACAATGGCGCCGATTTGGCAGGGAAGTATTTGAAGGATACAAATAGTCTCTAGAAGCCAGGAATCTAATTTGTGGCATTGCATCTCTAGCAATAACCTTCGGTTTGCTGTCAGGCGAGCCACTCAGTCTCATCATCATCAATTTGATCTTCCTTCTTTCACTATCCTGTGCTTCAGCTTCCTTCCAAAGGCAAGGTCCCTTAAATTATTTTACACTTCTTTTGATGATCCCAAAATGGGCAGCCATGAGCGAGTTCTTTCTGACTGCTGTCATGTTCCATCTCTCTTATTACATTTTCTTTAACCCTGGAAGAAGCACTTACTGCATTTTGTTCTCCCAACAGTCCTTGTTGCAGGTAGCAAACTGGCTAAAGTGTGTTCGGTGATGGTTGCTTGTCAAAGCTTAAAGGCTATCATCCTTATAGGTCAACTATAAGGTCATACCTTAAACACAATCCTAGGTGTATGGATAACCATCCTCTTCTCTACATGAACCTGCATCCCAATTCATCCACCTGGCAATTCTCAGACTCAGACTTGCAGTCACTCATACAACCTTTTCCAAGCCTCCAAAACGGGCCTCCTTTCCAAGTCTCCTTTCCAAGCCTCCACAAACTTCACAAAATGAAAGGGTTGTTTGAAGGTACAAGCTAACACCTGCATAAAGTTGGAAGTTGAAATGTAAATAGCAGTGGAATAATTTAGGGCCCAATCCTATCCAGCACAGGAGCAGCGGTGCTAAATGGCTAATGCTGGATCCTGTGCTTGATCCAAGCAGGCTAGAGTTCTTCAGAGTAAGGGGATATTCACCCCCTTACTCCAAGTAACACCCCAGCCTGCTCAATGGGGCCAGTGCAGACTCGAAAAGCCCTGTGTCAGGCTTCTGAGCCCGACACGGGGGATAGAATTCAGAAGAGAAGGTCTCCACCGATCCCACCTCCTCCTGGTCCTTTCCAACCCCGTGTTATGCCATCCTCTCCACCCTCCCCTGCCCAGAAATACCACCCCTTGTCCCACATCACCCTCTCCATGCCCCCATGCCACTTGATGTTTACCTGCTCTCTGTTGGGGCTCCAGCTGTGGTGTCAACAGGGCAACACAGGGCCAGGCTTCCCTGCTGGTGCTGCAGTCACAGTGCTGCTGCTAGGGCTGTGGAGGATCACATGCATCTGTACTACCCATCTGTAATGCCCATCTGTACTGAAAATAATTTGCAGTAGTAGTCAATGGGGTTTAAAAAAAACTTACTGCTCAATCCTCCCCCCCCCCAAAGGGGGAGGAGGATCAAACCGCCATGCTGGCTGAGCGTGTGATGCATCAAATAGTGGCAGAGCAATCAGGCAGGCAGCAGGAGGTAAGTAAAATAGTAATATTTTTTACTTACTCCCTGGCAGGCTGCCCAATCGCCTATGAGTCTCCTCAGACCTACGCCTGCCATTTTGCTGGCATACGTACAAGGCAAGAAAAGGGATGGAGTGGCTTGGGAAAGAGGGTATTAGATTTGGTGAATATTGGTGCCATCAAGGTCCACCTCCTTCCTCCCCTCCTCATCCACAACATGCCTAAGCTACTTGCTGGTGACAGTAGAGGCTGCTGGATATTATGCATGCCTCCCTCACTGTTCATTTGAGGGAGCAGCCCAGAAGGAAATGACAGCAGCCTGGCTTTCATGTAACCATAAAGGGCCTTATGCTACTTCCAGCAGTGCAAGGCCCCAGTAGGATTGGGGCCATAATGACATTTATTTCCATGCATAAATTTATTATGATAAAGTATATCCACTCATAACCATGTTACAGAAATCCCCAGAGGATGCTGTACAAGTTATAAATAAACATTATAAAAATAATTTGTTGTGGTGGCGTTAAGGTTATGGAATATGTCAGTGTTTGAGAGCACATTAGTTTTCAAAAACGTTCGCTCTTAACACAAAATAAGAAATCCAAGATATGTCCAATTAAACCCTCATTTCTGGAAACAGATGCTGAAGCTACTTTGACATGGCTCCACAGTGGAATCTTTTCTCATTTTTCCATCTTAACTAGTTCAAATCTTAAACCGTTACCTTCAAAATATATACCCTTTGTAATATTTGTTAATCTACTGAAGCACTTCAGTGATGATTGAATGTTGTGTTTGGTGTATTTCAGGGCCCATTATGACAGTGGAAGTGACTTTCATGGCTGTAAAAGGGTTGCAAGGTGCAGCAGTACCACAACTTTGCCGCCGGATGCCACTGCATCCAACGCCACTGGGCTTAAGAACATAAGAAGAGCCCTATTGGATCAGGCCAAAGGCCATCCAGCTTCCTGTATCTCACTGTGGTCCACCAGATGCCTCAGGGAGTACACAAGGCAACAACATCCTGGTGCCACCCCATGCACCTGGCATTCTGAGGTAACCTACTACTGGACCAAATAAGGCAGCAGTGGGGGCAGGGAGTGGGCAAACAGGGGGCAAAGCAGGGTGGGGGAGGAATGGGGGTGAGAAGGTGGGGGCCTGGATCTGGTGGCAATGGCATCCTCTCTTCCATTCAAAGACCTCCCACTCCTTTCTTCTCCTTGGACTTGCACCAGATACAGAGCTAGAAGATAGGACTGGGCTGTTAACTGGAGAAGGGGGTTATTTTAAACTTTATAAATCAAAACAGTTAGCCTTGAAATTGAACCCTGCCTCCTTCTCAAAATAGATTTGAACCACACAAGAACACTAAAGGCAGGAAGAGAGAGAATCTTGCCCCATTGGGGACTTAAGAGCAGCAGATCTAGCAATCAGCTGCCATGAGTTCCCATGTGGCACCACAAAAGCAGCACTTCCACTGTATGATTAGGAGCCACTGCCACAAATAACCACAGGGCCCATGCAGTCCTAAAGGGCTCTCAGAGTAGCCCACCAGAGTAGGTAAGGTAGTGGAGGGGTGAAGTGGGAGAAGCCAGGGGTGGAGGGGTGAAGTGGGAGCAGCAGCAGTGCATGCCAAGATCCTATCCCCCTCCTTCCCAGCTGGAGCCACTCCAGGAGTCTCCATGGACTTATCCCAGCAAAAGAGCTGGCATGGCTCTGAGGAGACCCATTGGAGGCCAGGCGGCCTTATGTGAGGTAAGCAAAAAAGTTTCTGACTTCCCTCTCCTGGGCTATCTTGTTGCTCACCCACTATAGCATGCAGTGATGCTCCACCGGTGGTGCTGCATGCTCTGGGCTGGCAGGGGATAGGACTGGGCCATAAGGAAGCATTATTTACTCCTCCTTGGCATATAAAACCTAATGGCATCAAATAAAATGAACAGGTGGCAGTTCCACAGGAGTCAAAAGGAAACACTTTTGTCACACAGCATGCAATTACCCTAATTGTCAGGGGAAGTTGTGGAGACCAATAGAGTAACTAAAAGGATTAGACAAATTAATGAGAGGCAAACTCATCTTTGATATCTCACCAGGACAACTGGAGCTTATATCAGCATTCCCTAAGTGTAACTCACCCCTTTTTTGTAGAAGCTAAGAATAATTGACAGGGAGTGGATCCATTGAAAAGGAATTCTGACTCATGTACATGTCCCCTGCTTTTTTTTTTTTTTTTTTTTTTATTGCTAAGTGTTTGTGGCACACCATCAATTTTTTGGAAAAAAAAATTGCATCTGGTGCCCTCCCCTGCATCTGGCATTCCGAGATAGTCTGCTCCTAAATAAGGAACAGGAACTTGCACATACCTGTCATGACTTGTAACCCATGAGGGACTTTTCCTCCAGAAATTTGTCCAATGCCTTTAAGAGGGCTTTAGAAGTAGACTACCTGCTCCTGATTTTAGAAGTAACTACCTCAGGATGCGAGATGCAGGCGAGGTCAACAGGACAAAGATTGTCTTGCTGTCTTTTGTGCTCCCTGAATCCTTTGGTGGGCCACTGTGAGATACAGGAAGCTGGACTAGATGGGTCTTTGGCCTGGTCCACCAGGGCTCTTCTTATGTTCTTATGTCCTCCCTTCACACATTTCTCTTGTTTTCCAGGCAGTATAGCAGATAAAGAAAAAGAGAAAAAAAGATAATTGAAAGATGCTTAAACTGTGTTCAAATAAAATTTGGGAGGAGAAATGTCATTACTTACCTTATGTACCTCCAAAGTTTTGTGCACACCCCATGGGATTTTTGACAGTTGCCATGTCACCTTAGAAATTGTCCTTCACTTTCACAGTACTGTGCCATGTGTCATTTGAGGTTTTTTTTCCAAAACAGTGCAGCAGAATATCTTTGGTGCCCAGGAATTGCTGTATACTTCTTTCGATCCTCACCATGGGATTCAGCATTTCAGAGATTGATTGCTTTTTGTAAATCAGGATATAAGCAACTCACTGCTTCCAATTCTCCGTCTTAAGCATTGCTTGTTATCTTGTGTAGGCAAAAATGTCAATACATATGATGTCCAGCTCTACTGAAAGAGTCAAGACAGCAATCCATGAACTGGCTCTGCAGGAAAAAGAAAAGAAAAAAAAACCCACACTGAATTATAGCCTTTAATTGGGCAGCCCCTGTAACATTCCAAAGTGAGTTTCAACTTGAGAAAGAAAGGCAACCAAAAGAAATCAGGAGTTGGGCTTCTGATCACCCACTCCTATCCAGAACAGGGCTGTATTAAGGAGTCCATTAAGACAAAAGGCAATCAATTTTATGACTTCTGCTGGCATAAAATGGCTGCCAACAGAACACAGAGTGCCCAATTGATGGCCATTTACGCACACTACTGCAAGGTGTAGCAGCACCACAACTCCATTACCAGACTCCACCACATCTGCTGGACCAGGTAAGGGGAGTAGGCAGGGAAGTGGAAGACAGGGATGAAACTGAGCAGGAAGGGGGAGAGACAAAGCAGGGAAGTGGGGAGAGAAGGTGGATCTTGCAGCAATGATACACGCTGGATCCTATCCCCTTAATTCAGAAGCTCCTTACACTTTTCTTCTCTTCAGACTTGTACCAGCTACAGATGTTTTTTTTCCTTGTTACAAGGCATTTAAAAGTGGACCTTAGTATCAGCGGTGAATCAAATCAGTGGATACCAAATCAGTGGATACCAAGGTCCCACCTGTATATGCATTGTCAATGATAATATATTTTTTTAATTTTTAAATAATAATAATAATAATAATAATAATAATAATAATAATAATAATAATAATAATAATAATAATAAAGGTATTTATACACCGCCTTTCTTGGTCTTTATTCAAGGCGGTTTACATAGGCAGGCAAATTAAATCCTTAAGGGATTTTTACAATTTTGAAAGAATGTTCTATCTTACAAGAACCACAACATTCAGATTTTACTGATTTGATCTGGTTTCACATTCTGGCCTCCATCCTCCCACGCTCAGAGCAGATGGAATAACTCAGCTCAGCTTGTCAGCTGCTTCAAGGTCTCACAATGCCGGAGCCTCGAACTGGCGATCTTCGGATGTTATCTTCAGGCAAATGGAGGCTCTACCCTCTAGACCAGACCTCCTGCCCATTAATAAAATAATAATAATTTTTTATTAATACACACAAACATACACTACAAACACATACTCCACAAACAATAGAGGTTGCAGGACATTATCTACCAAATTATTTAATACATCATTCTACATTCCTAATCTGCTATTCTTCTACTTTTAACCCTCACTAACCTAAAAAATAAGGGATAAAATTAAATAAACAAAAAATAGAAAATATATAATTATCTCTACATACCCTATATTATACTTATATACTATATATACTTCTACTAACCCAAATCAACACAAATCAATTATTTGAAGTCGAGATTTGCATAATACAGTCAGCACTTACTTTGATCTCCCAATTTCCTTCTTTTGTAGATGGTATCAACGCAGGGTTGATTTCACAGCTTAGTGGCGAATTTCGTCATTTCTCCTTATCTGCCTCAATGGCTGTGTCCCTGGAGGAAAGCGTCCTGGCCAGGCTCTGACCTTCTGGAGACACTTTATACCATCAGGATGACAAAACCTCTCCTGGCTTTGTCCTCGGATTTCCTTGAATCCGCAAAAAATAAGGAGAAAAACAGACTACAGTAATTCCAAGAGCTCTGGAATCTGCTGCTCATGCACTGTTTGGCCCCGCTTCCTCCGTCTATGATAATATTTTTGACTGCCAAGCAAACAATATGGCAGCTCTTTCTTCCTCTGTATGCTTTTTTAAATCCCATTTTTTTTCAGTGAAGTCTTTGGCACAACCCTTTAACTCAGTGGTTCTCACACATTTAGCACCAGGACCCACTTTTTAGCATGAGAATCCATCAGGACCCACCAGAAGTGATGTCATGTCTGGAAGTGACATCGTCAAGCAGGAATATTTTTAACAATTCTAGGCTGCAATCCTACCCACACTTACTCAGGAGTAAGTCCCATTGACTATCATTGTTAAAAGAATATACATAGTAGCATGTTAAAAGTACAGGTCTGTAACATTTCCCCAAATGCAGTCACATAGCATGGGAGCATCAAGTCTAATATATTGAATAAAATATTGAAATGAATGGGGACCCACCTGAAATTGGCTCGCGACCGTTCCGACCCACAGTTTGAGAAACACTGCTTTAACTGTTCTTCCCTACTGAAACTGAACCTCAGCACATGAAATTGAACTGAACGTAGGATTTCCCTGTTTATCCTTGCTTCTACCTTACTCCTCTCCATCTATTGCCTATCCTGTAGCAAATTTGTGAATGTAGTCTCATTGCAGCAGAAACTTGTCTTTGCTTTGTAAAGAAGTATGCATTTTGGATGATACCAAGATATTGAAGATTAATGACAATAAATGGTTGTTTGTATTGTTGCCTTAAAGTGGCATTATCTATGGATGAGGGCAGGTAATGCCTCCACATGAGGAATAACATGTCACAGATGTTAGCTTAGGTAGCACTGCAGATTTGAATAAGGCCACCCCTGACAATAAATGTTGAATTTTGACTGAGATTTTGTTGGAATACACCCTAAATATTTTATATGTCTTGCTGTTGTTGTTATGTTGGTTGAAATAGACAGTTATGCTGCCCTTCAGAACATAGTGACTCTAAGAACAATTTTATCCTCCAGACTTGTAGAAAACATGACAATACTGTAACACAAGGATTCTTTAAGTGGTTGTTCAAAAGCACATTATGTGAGCTTGTGACCAGGCTGACAAACAACAAACGCTTGGGAAAAACACAGGGGGTTAAGATTATTTCACTTGCAAGTCCAAGGGCTGAAACAGCTGAAGGAAGCCTGAACAAAGACAAGATTTTATAGATTGATCCTCTCTAAAAAAAATTTCAGAATGCCATGGCAGTGTGTATTCAGCGGGGTTTTCAGATTCAAAGAACCTAAGGGGTCCATGCTATAAAATTATTATGTTCTCCAGATTCTTGCATAATAGAAGAGATATAAAAGAAGCCAGGCAAACACAAGCAAAAAAATTTCCATTGCTTTACTATCTCATTTTCTGATAGCAAAGTCTGTACAAGAACAAAGAATAAAAATCAGTAACCAAAAGATAAAGTATGCTCTAAGACAGGATGCTTCCTTAATAAGCCTGATCTAATTGGGTGGATTCATATCTTAATGTGTTCTACATGAGATCTTTGGCCCAGTGGTATACTTGTATTCTTGTGAGTGGAATTTTAAAAAGGGCTTGTGATAAGAACATACAGTATCAGTGTATTTTTATTCAGAAGTATTGTGTGATACATTGAGACATATCCTGTATAAAGAGGGAGTGAGTCTGTGGGTTGGGCAGGAAAGATCATGTTTCCCCTGTTTCTTTCAGCCTCTTTTGCTAGAAGCTAGAAAGCATGCAAAGGCAGATATAGCTGGGAGGGAGTAGACACAGCTTCGGGAAAGAATAAGAATGGTAGGCATTAGAATTTCATAAACTGGGTTAACCCGCAGGGCTGAGAGAAGCAAAAACAACATATTCTGAATAAACATGATATGAAAATCACAGAGTGATCAAGGGAGTGTGAATTTCTCTTGGAGGCGACCACATGGAGGGTGTGAGATGGCAGGGAAGTCTTGCCAAGCTGAGTAAGGAACAAAATGCCAAGACTCTTGACCTCTGAAACATATGTCTCTGCCATCTGGGTTTAAGGACTGCTCCATAAGTTAGCAGTATACACTGCTATAAACACTGTTAGTGAATCTGGAGCCAGAAGCAAAAGTTACATTGTAAAAAGGGAAATGCTGAGCCTGGTTTGTTCCTGAGCATAATGTATGGGACAGCTAATCCCCAAACCAAGCTAAAACCACTCGCTGTGTTTTGGGGAAAGTTTTTTGCATTGCTGAAGTGCTGTGTGTTGTCATTATCCCCAGCCCACCCCAACAATTTTTGGCAATGCTGCAAATTGTCCCAATGTTATTGTGACACCCCATGGGCCAACTGGCGGTTCACGCTCTATCTTCCCCTTTTCTGCTCTCCAGGTCAGGGGTCTCCAAACCCCAGTCCTGGGGCCAGATGCGGCCCGCAGCAAACCTCTTTCCGGCCCATGGCCAATTTCTTGTAGCTTGCCTGAAAGCCTCTGGCCCACTCAACTGAACATGACCAGAACTGATTGTGTCTAGAGGGTGCTCTGAGGGCCAGAGAGGTGGAATGAATGAGTCCATCCATTCATTTATTCACTCCTCTAAGTTCCATTTCTAATTTATTTATTTAAATTTTATATTTAAATTTTTTTCCCGGCCCTCCACACCACACCAGATATTTGATGTGGCCCTCTGGCCAAAAGGTTTGGAGGCCCCTGCTCTAGGTCATGCTCCAGCTGCCCCCACAAATGGCCTCAGAGGAAGGGTGGGGAGGTAATTGCAACAGCACTCCTTTCCTCCTCTGCACTGGCCAGCAGTTTGTTGTCCAGTTCAGCTAGTTAGTTTAGCTTCCAACCCAATGAGATTGCCACAGCCTCCCTCCTCAGAACTCTTGGTTCTAAAGCCCCTGAGCCAGCTACCAACCTCTCATCACAGGCTCATAGGTTTATATGCCTAATGGCCCACTCCCATCCTCGTTTGTGATAGTAGAAGGAGTGTCCTCCTGCTGCAAGAGACCCAGTAATGATTGCCGCTGGGCCAATCCAGAGCATTGTCGCCATGGATCTTGGGCCATGGTAAGTGGGCAGCTGGAGCATGTCATGGGCCAGTGGGCAGGGGGAGTTTGGGGGTTGTTGGGGGAGGAAAGAGGACAGATCCAGTGAAGGAGGAGTGTATCTCAGGGACACTGGTGTGCACTATGATCCTATCCCCTATTTTGACTTGTCCCTCCTGATTTCTTTCTTCACACTTCACCAGCTATTTAGCTGGCATAGGTCTGAGGAGACCCATAGGCCACCAGGAAGCCTATAGCGATGTAAGAGGAAAATATTTTTCTTTACCTCTTCTAGGCCTCCTGATCACCCCTCCCCTACCAACATAGCATGAAGCATGCTTACATGTTGTCAGGGCATGTTGTCAGGGCCCAATTCTAAGCAGGCCAGTGCTGGCGTTGAGCTCCAGCACTGGTGCTCGGTGTTGCAAACATGCCATAAACCACGTCTAAGAACCCTAGGAGGAGTCAACACTGGTGCCAGCCCAGTGCCAGCCATTGCTGAACCCAGCACCGCCCAAAGCTCAGTAAGAGCCTCAGGCAGCAGTGAGGGCCTCAGTGGCAAAGGGAGGTGTGTCAGGGTGGGGGAGGGCGGGGAGGAACTGGAGAGAGATGGTTGGGACTGGTAGAGCCCTCCTCTGCCAATCTCTGCCAGAAGGCCTGACATGGAGTCTCTCAAGTTTGCACTGGTAAAATAGCCAGTGCAGACTTGAGAAGCCCCATTGTGGGGTTTGGGGCTTTCCCTGGGGGAAGGAGATGAAAGCACCAAAATGTCTTCCGCTGCATTCAATGGCATTGTCGGCTTTAGGATTGGGCTGCCTGTCTCCAGATACCACCTGGGGCTCCACCCTCATCAAATCCCACCCTATTTTCCTTCTCTCCTCGGACCAGCTGTGTGCTTGTCACCACAGCCAACCTTGCTGCTGCTAGGGAGGCCGTGGGTGCCATAAGTGCAGCCAACGGTCCCGACTGACCAACTTACACAGTCCCGTCATCATGTACAGCATTATGACAATGAGAAAGGAAGTGCAATTGGGTCGGAGGCCTCCTTAGCTTTGCCAGGTGCCCGCAACAGTCCAGGCAGCAGACAGAAGTAGTGCAATGGATGTGGTGATCTCTGGCACCTGGCTTGAATGCTGGGCAGCCAGCAAGCCAAGTGGAGCCAGGTCCTTGCCATCACAGGTCCTTGCCATCACAGATCGCTGTGCCCACCCTTCCTCACCCATTCTTGGCTTGTCAGCCAAAACCCCAGGGAAGACTAGCAGAGCCAGGTAAGTCTAGACCCAGACATTCCTATTCATTTACATTGCCTTTTCTGGTTCTTTATTAACCCGCAGCTTATTACATAATTACATATTTTTTATTAACCTTTATTAACCATCTTTATTAACCCTCAGCATATTACACATTACATAATTACATATCCCAAATCTGGTTTGGTACATAGTGTAGTGACGTTATTCTATTCACAGTGTGATTCCTGCTTGGCTAGGATGGTTCAACTGAATGATCTGCCATTCAGCAATAGAGCACATGGTTAAAATGCAAAATAGCACAGCTACAACCCCAAGGACCCCCAATCAAGTATCTGGGCGCTCAAAGTCTCTGCCTGAAACCTTGAGGAACTGTGAGTAGTCAGAATAAACAATGCTGGGTTATTTAGGATCTGAAAATAAAATGGGAGTCTATTTGGTGCAGCTTTACTTCACATAAACTGTATGAGCAAAGCAGGTGGGTTACAAGTAGTTCCCTGACGAGATATAAAGAAAAAGTGTCTGTGTGTGTGTGTGTGTGTGTGTGTGTGTGTGTGTTTCCCCAGAGTTTTTTTAATAGATACAACCTTGAGAAAATGTACAATATTTCCCTTACAGTTAGCCATTTGCTGGGTGCAGGGGGAGTTAATCATGGATAGCTTCTTAGTCCCATATTAGTATTCCATTATTCATTTACATTTTTATCCCAGCTCTCTTTCAAGAAGCTCAGGGTGGTGCATGTAGTGTCTTCCCCATTTTATCCTCTAGCTTAGGCTGACTGGCTCAAGGGCACACAGTAAGCTTTGTGGGACTGAACAGAGATTTGAGAATTTAGGTCTCTCCAGTCATAGCCAACACTTTAACCACTACACCGCATTACCTTGAATGAGTGAATGAGTAAACATTTGGATGGACTAGTAAAGTTTTGCATGCTTATGTGACTGTGAAGTCAATTTGCTTGATTATCAACATGCCCTTTGACTCAAAAATAATATGAAGAATAGACCTGCCTTTTACAGAACCATAAATACAAAATAAATTAATGTTTACGTCAGGGTGGCCAATCTTTCAACTTTAGGGCTCCTGGACCTTTAGCAATTGTGCAGAGGCAGGAATTTCAGCAGCTGCAGCTTGTAATCTCACAGATGACACAGTTCTTCTACACAATTGTTAAAGGTCCAGGAGCCCTAAAGTTGTAAAGATTGGCCACTCCTGGAGCTAGCTAGACTGGAAGAACTTGGGTTGTTTGTAACAGCCCAATCCTATTAGACTTTAATGCTGGTGAGACAAGCGCTGGCAGAACAAGTACTAACCGCTTTGCAGCAGTGGTTAAAAACACTCCAACAGAGTGCAGAATCGTGCACTTCTGGAGCACCAGTGGGAAGGCTGGAGCCTTCCCATGCATGCCAGAGGATCTTTCCCCAAGGTTCATAAGGTCATAAGAGAAGCCCTGCTAGATCTAGCCCATTCTTACTAAATCTAGCCTTGCTAGTAGCCCCCCCCCTTTTTTTTTTTTTTGCAGTGGCCAACCAGATGCTGGCAAGTAAGACAAACCAGCGATCTCTATTTGTTTTTCCACAAAGATGGAATCATCCTAGTGAATCATAGCAAATTATTTATCTGGTTGGTTTTATTTAAATGAGAATCACTCTGATACAAACATGATTCACCCTAACGCTACGATTATCCTGATTAGCTAAATTGAACCTCCTGGTTTGGAGGCAAAATACCAGCTGCTGGAGACATAGACTGGAGAGAAGTGTTGCCCTCATGCCCTGCTGAGAAGTGTCCTGGAAGTACATAGTTGGTTTCAGGAAGAAAGAAGGATGCTGGACGAAACAAACTCTAAATGCTTTCTGTTGTGTGAACATATAAAAGTTGCTTTTTTTAGAAAAAGATGATATCAACTTGGTGCCTGTTTTACTGTTTTTCAGCTTTCCATTTCAGAAGCAGAATTTTAAAAAACCTTATAGCACATGCTCGCACACGCACACACACACACACACACACACACACAGAGAGAGAGAGAGAGAGAGAGAGAGAGAGAGATCTAACTTGTTAGTTTTTCAACAAAACTTAATTTTGGGAACATCGCTTTGCATTTTCAGTCCTTGGAGCCTGCAAGAATGAGAAATAGGGGACTTGTTCTGATGTTTCATCCTTAGCCATTGGCTTTCCCCCCATTGTTCTGTTACCTGTTGAAACATTTCCTGGCTCTCTTGCAATCTACTTCTAACTATGTCAATATGATGCATATTTATGCTAAATTTACCTCATACTTTCATAAGAATGTAAGAACAGCCCCACTGGATCAGGCCATGGCCCATCTAGTCCAGCTTCCTGTATCTCACAGCGGCCCACCAAATACCCCAGGGAGCACACCATATAACAAGAGACCTGTATCCTGGTGCCCTCCCTTGCATCTGGCATAGCCCATTTCCAAAATCAGGAGGTTGCACATACACATCATGGCTCTCGTAACCCGTAATGGATTTTTCCTCCAGAAACTTGTCCAATCCCCTTTTAAAGGCATCCAGGCCAGATGCCGTCACCACATCCTCTGGCAAGGAGTTCCACAGACCAACCACACGCTGAGTAAAGAAATATTTTCTTTTGTCTGTCCTAACTCTCCCAGCACTCAATTTTAGTGGATGTCCCCTGGTTCTGGTGTTATGTGAGAGTGTAAAGAGCATCTCTCTATCCACTTTATCCTTCCCATGCATAATTTTGTATGTCTCAATCATGTCCCCCCTCAGGCGCCTCTTTTCTAGGCTGAAAAGGCCCAAACACCATAGCCTTTCCTCATAAGGAAGGTGCCCCAGCCCAGCAATCATCTTAGTTGCCCTCTTTTGCACCTTTTCCATTTCCACTATATCCTTTTTGTGATGCGGCAACCAGAACTGAACACAATACTCCAGGTGTGGCCTGACCATCAATTTGTACAACGGCATTATAATATTAGCTGTTTTGTTCTCAATACCTTTTCTAATGATCACAAGCATATTGGGTCGACACTTTCATCGACTTGTCCACCACCACCCCAAGATCTCTCTCCTGATCTGTCACAGACAGCTCAGAACCCATTAGCCTATACGTGAAGTTTTGTTTATTGCCCCAATGTCCATGACTTTACACTTACATTGAAATGCATCTGCCATTTTGCTACCCATTTTGCCAAATGAGAACCCAGAAGTTTACTTTGCAAACACAGAATCTCCCAACACATGTTTGGAGTACATAACCAAAGAACTAGATTTGTTTATTTTGCAAAAGTTGAGATTCTCAGGATCTTTTTCAGGCGACTCAACTGCATGTTACAAGTTATATTCCCTGCTATAGGATGATAATTGCCAGTCCAGTTGGGATGAAGCCTGATCGTCCCCGGAAGTCTCCCCATGGTCATTCTCTGCCTGCCTCTGCTTCTCCAAGTCGGCCACCAAGGCTTCAAGGGAGCGGACATGTTCCCTGAGTCCCTGGAGCTCCTTGCACCGAGGGCACACCCATGACTTATGCCCCAGAGGCATATAGTCATACATATGGCACTCGATGCAAAACACTGGATAGCCCCCACCCTGCTGCTGGCTGTCTGACTGCATAGCTTTTTTATTTTGTTTAGGGGTACTTAAAAACCCTACACTGGTTAGCAGCCCTCTTCTCAAGGAAAGAGGAAGGGCAGTGTATGGGGCCCTGGCCTCCTCGCCCTGCTGCTGAACTCGCACAAATGCTAAACTCGCAGTGCCTTGCCTGGCACTTTGTTCCTGAGGCACTGGGTTTCCAGAGGCCACACACGCTTCTGCCTGAGAGGCTCACAGGGTGGCAGGCACTAGCTTTCTACTCCTAGCTAGCTCCTCCTCCCTCCCTCCTTGCAGATTGAAAAGGGGTTAGTCTACGAGATTGCCCTGAAAGGGGTGCTTAGATTTGCCTAATGCGGCTCTTATCAACTCCTAAAGGTCAATTGCTATGACCTAAAGGACAATGACTATGCTAAATTGCCCTGGCTGGGTAGGAACTGGCCCTTCCTAGGTTCTTACCCTCCTACTTCAGTTCTTTGAGGCTGGACTGTTTTTTAACCTCAAGCTGGGTTTTTTATTTGAGTTTCAACTGCACTGTTTTAAGAGTTTTTTTGGCTTGGCAGAACTTACACACTAAGGTTTAAATCCTGTTTAGCCCTGCTAAAATCCTGCTTTTATTAAGTGTGCACCTTGATTGATTGATTGCTCTCACCTAGATCCTGTGTCCTAATTTACTGAACCTTTAGATTATGTTCTAACTTAGATTAAGTTTAACTTGGGTTAAGTATAAGGTTAATTTAAACCAAGTAGAAAAACTTGCTTTCCACTTTATCCTCCTGTTTTATTTATTTTTCCAAGTGCCTGTACCTTGGGCTCTTACTCACAAGTAGGACTCTGCTCCTGCTCAGAGTAGACCTCTGTACGCACTTACGTATTTATTTTTATTGCCCTCACCTAGCTCTGCACATGCCCAATCTCATCTGATCTTGGAAGCTAAGCAGGGTCAGGCCTGGTTAGTACTTGGATGGGAGACCGCTTGGGAATACCGGGTGCTGTAGGCTTATACCATAGTCTTTCAAGACTGAAGGTTGCCAACCACCACCTAGCTCCTGTGCCGAAACTTGCTGGAACTTAGAATCCCTCCCTCAGGTTAGATTAGGTGATAACTTAGGTAAAGCTTAGGTAAAGCTAAGCTAAAGGTAAAGCTAAATTTCTATGTTGATCTAAGGTTGATTTAAGGTTAGAAGACAAAGAGTTAGAAAGAGTACACTTACCTTCTCCTTCTCTTTCTCCTCTCCTCTTCACAACTCAGGGAGTCTTCCCCCTCCTTTTCCAAAACTCAGAAGTCCACTTGCCTTCTCCTCGCACAGATGCTAAACTCGCAGTGCCTTACCTGGCACTTTGTTCCCGAGGCACTTGGTGTCCCAGAGGCATGCGCGCTTCTGCCACACTTTCCATTCTGCATAAACATACATATTTTGCATGCCTCTTAGGTGAACATTTGCTCCTGGAAAGCTGTATAATATGCTGATTGTTTTGTGTCTGTGATGTGCCCTCTCTCTGCTGTTCAGTGTGTATGCTGAAAAACCAAGGCAAATATTTAGTTAACCATGAAGAGTTCTTTGCCTGTAGTCCACCGAGTACTGAACATCTTGCTGTTGATCTCTCAAGATAAAATCTCATGGTGGCAATCCTATATGCATTTACTAGGAGTAAATCTCATTGCTCTCAATGGAATTTTCATACATAGGATTGTGCTATAAGATACCAAGGACTCATTCATATACAAAGCCCTCAGTGACTAAACTCAACAACCCAGTTATGGTGTACTGATTAGAAGTTAAACTAGTTGCTATCTTCTGCTATTAATGACCCCAAACTTCCTTTGGATTTAACGTCTCTCCCATGTTACAAATTAAAGATGCCCAAGGGAGCACGTAAGAGCAATATCTTGGGCTATGAGTTGGTCGAGCATATCATTCTCAGCTATAATCGTACTTAATGAATGATAAGTGATGTATGATACATTTAGGATGACATGTGAAAGCAGACTTGCCAGATTCCATAGGGAACAGAACTTCTAAAACTTTCATAATTGAATAGATAATAGGGAAAAAAAAACCAGCAGGTTGAACTTCTATCTAAGTGCCTCAGCTGAAGATGAACGTTCCATTGTATTGTGACACACATTGCGGCAAACTAAATATCAGTACTAATTCCAGTCTCTGGCATGCCTCGATGGATACATTAACAGCGCAATCCTAACTTGTACTGGAACAGGCAGTCCAGCTAGCCTATGCTGTATCCAGCGTGAGTTTGGGGCTGGCTGTGGCTCAGTCCAAAGCAAGGAGTTTACAAAGCAAGTAAAGGGACATCGATAGGTTCTAGCATAAATGAAAGATCTTGGCCCCACCCCCTGCACCCCACCTGTCCGCCCACCCACTGGCCTTAATGAGGCAATCCTAATGCACTTTAATGAATTATCTCCTTCCTTTCCCATTTCTTCCCAGAAAAATAAGAAAAAGATAAAATCTTCTGGGTTTTTTTAAATTCTTTGTTAGGGGGCCTCAACTAAGACACATTTTATCTCTATGTTTACTGATGTTTGCAAACTGTAGGAGCTCAGCTCCTTGCAAACTGCAAAAGCTGAGCTCTTTGCAGGGCAATTAGCTCCTGCAGTTTACAAAATAGCTACTAATTGCTCTGCAAAGCCCTCAGCTCCTTCCCTTTGAGCTGCTGTGCTCCTTTGAAGGGTAATTAGCAGCTAACTGTCCTGCAAACAGCTCTGCTTCTGGAGTTTGTAAGATAGCTATCTGATTTTTGAATAGCCTCAGGGCTTGAGACAATTACTTATCTGATCTTGTCATTACCTGTGTTTACATTGGAGGCTCTCAGAACACACCAGAAATCAAGTTGCGACCCAGCAGTGAGTCCTGACCCACAGTTTGGGAAACCCTGACTTTGATGAACTGAGTACTGTTCAATGACCCTGCCATTTTGCCAATAGACCAACCAGAAGACGACCAGCTAGTCTCAGAAAGCTGGTAACTGGAACTACATAATATGAATGCGCTTGTCCTACACCAATGTTCTACTGATTTATGATACAAAAACCAAAGGGAAAAGACTTCCCACTATATGAATTAAGAGATATTCCGTCATCCTCTTTTTAAAATCCAAAGATATCTTCAACTGGTGCAGTTTATTGTCTTATTGTGCAACTGAATTTCACAGCTTCTCTGGCATGGACTACAGTTTGAGAACATATTGAACAGCATGCGTACTATTTGCTACATACAGTTATAAATGGCACAAATGTTTGAAACTAAATATTTGGAAGATAACCATTAAAATGTTCTGTGCTTCCAGCATCAGGCAGATTTTCCAAATACAGGAGGCATCATAATTCTGTGCGGGTTTTTTTTTTCCTCTCTCTGTCTGTACATCACAAAATTAGTCAGACATTGTTATGGTGAAAAACATTGATATATGATTGCCATTTCTGATTTACAGGGGTTCCAACAGGCTTTGTCTTCCCTGTTCCAAAGGCAGAAGCCTGGCTACATAACCGTCAAGCTGACTGTGGTTGTTGCGAATTGCGCACTGCCCCCTTCCCCCAAATGATAAGCAGTTCTAGGGCAAGGCTAAGTTGAAAGTAGTTCATTTCCTTTGGAGGAAAGAGCACTCAAGGCTTTGGCATTGTTACTATAGTGGCTCAATTAATAAATAAACAGGGAGTGTGCAAGTGGAGGCAAGCATCTCCTGCTCCTGTTGAAGATCAGTTCAGCTACCTCATATCAGATCTCCAGAAGGAGATAGCCCAAGGTGCCTTCAATCAATCCACAGCCCTCCCTCCCTCTTTCTCTTCCATAACTGTTCCAAAGCGCAAAGTGTAGAAACTCACTCTCTTTCAGAGTACGGAAACTTGCAGCAGTGGCTCCTTGTCCTCATCAGTGGCACAGCTTCAAGGGGTGCAAAGCACTAAGTTTTGCAGGGAGCCCCATTGTGGCATGCAAGGAGCCCCTCTCCCTCCCCTTTGGAGCCATTCCAGGAGGCAGGAGCAAAATGGAACGGAATGCTTTGCACCCCCTTGAGCTACCCCACTGCTCCTCACTACCATCCCAATTATGTCTTCCATCTTCCTCTCTTGCTCTGATTGTAGCACTTGTTTACCATTTCCACTTCTTCCACTTTCACCCCTCCCTACCACTTTCTCTAAAGGCAGCTGCTACACGTCCTCCAGTTGCCACACTCAGTGGTAGGACCATTGCATCCTGGCCAATTGTGTCCTGGTCAAACGTTTCCTGATATTGCAGTTAACTTACTACTGTCACACCTGTTCCCACCCTCATTCCCTACCTGTGAGCAGCCTCTCCCAGTTACCATTGAAGCCATTCTAGGCAGCTGACAGAGAATATGTAGAGTATGCTTCCTCTAAGTATCTGATTATTCTTTTCCCTTCAACATTTAAAGAAGTGTCAGGACATTTTTCCCATTTTACAAATTATTTTATAGGATAAATTGCTGTTTCCTTGATTTTAATCCTCCTTCTCCCTCCATTTCCAGGATTTAATTTGTACCTGAGCCTGCCAGGGCTTAGCCCTGCTTTCAGACCTGTCATATTTGTTTCAAAAATGAATGGGATGCCCTTGAGCAGGTGCAGAGTGTATTCCCCCCCCCCTTTAGCTCCAGAGTATGTCCATGAACCACAGATGAGAGGGAAGAACTTCCAGAGGAACAGGTGATATTCTTGAGAGAGACTTGACACCCAGCATCTCCTTTTATTTTAATTAAACATTGCCCATAAAATATGAACACAAGATGGTGACTTTCAGCACCATCCTAGGCATGCTTACTCAGAAGTAAGTGCCACTGTGATTAATGAAAACTTACTCCCAGGAAAGGGTGCATAGGGTTGCAGCCTTTCTTACATTAACTTTATGGAAAGAGCCCCAAGAGCAGACCTGCAAATGAGATGAGGCGGGTGCTGGATAAATGAAATGGTCATTTTACTAGCCTTTGTGGGTGCCTTGCAAGAAAGGTTTTCAGCTGGGTGATGGGTGCAGTAATAGAATAACATTTAACACCTGGCATGTATATCTATGGAACAGCAATGCTGAGTTTGCTGTGAACTCTCTCAAGGGGTATGGGACATGTGAGAGTTAGCAATAAAGTACATCAATACACTCCACATAACCACATCAATTAACAGTAATTAAATCTATAGCTTTATCGTCACAATTATTCTGCCCTTGAATCCCTCTGGGGTCACCTCAAAAAGCCCTCCTCACCTTCGATCTGATTCAGTAAGCCCTTTGTGCTGCCATCTTGGGGGGGGGGGGGAGAACAAAAAAAAACTTTTCTTTGTATCACAGCTGTTAAGTAACAGAGCTATCAGTATTCCCAGGGATGATGGGAAATGTCATCTGCCAGGAAGTGTGTGCTGAATATACAGGATCATAAATCTGAAATGATGATTAAAAAGACCTGAAAGAGAATTGTTGTGAAACTCCAAAATTAGAAATTGTACAATAATCCCTTGTCATGAGGACTCTACCTTATCATTAGTAAGATCATGATATCACCTCACTCGTTATTGTCTATACCACGGGTGCCCAAACCCCGGCCCTAGGGCCACTTGCGGCCCTCAAGGACTCCCAATGCGGCCCTCAGGGAGTCCCCAGTCTCCAATGAGCTTCTGGTCCTCCGGAGACTTGCTGGAGCCCACACTGGCCCAACGCAACTGCTCTCAGCATGTGGGTGACTGTTTGACCTCTCATGTGAGCTGTGGGATGAGGGCTCCCTCTACCGCTTGCTGTTTCACGTCTGTGATGCAGTAGTGGCAGCAAAGGAAAGGCCAGCCTTGCTTTGTGCAAGGCCTTTTATAGGCCTTGAGCTATTGCAAGACCTTCATGCATTCATATAAGTTCATCTTTAATATATTCATTTATGTAAACTTATGTAAATTTATTCAAATTTCAAATGTAAATTAATCCCCCCCCGGCCCCCGACACAGTGTCAGAGAGATGATGTGGCCCTCCTGCCAAAAACTTTGGACACCCCTGGTCTATACTGATTGGTGGCAGCTCTCCATCATGTTTACAGGGTCTTTCTCACCCCTACCGAGGAACGCCAGGAACTGAGCCTGGGAATGTCTGTATGCAATTTGCTAAATCCCTCAACTACAACCTCATGAGGATATTCTATGATCCTCACAACAACTCTGAGGGTTTACTGTCTATAAAGTTGTGAACCAGATCATCTCTAGTTCAAATCTTGCGTTTGTCAGAAATTCATTAGATAGGACCCTCTAGCAACACCATTGCTTCTACTGTTAGATCATTCCTCCAGGTAACTTATCATTAATTCAGGTAATTGAGTTCATTGGTCCAGTTTCTGCATAGACTGGCAGCAGCTCTCCAGAGTTTCAAATGGGATCTTTTCTCTTCCCATCCTGGAGATGTCAGGGAATAAATCTTGGACCTTCTGCATGCAAAAGTGCTACAGTTCCTCCCCTACTGTGTGGCAACTGTTCATTGGTGTATAGTGCTATACATAGCTATGGCCCCTCCCCTACAATGTGTATCTTTGATGTAGCTCCAAACACAACCTAAACGGAAACAGAACACAATGGCATAGAAGATTGTGTCAAGTTGACAGCAATGCGGGATCAGTGGGGTTTTGAGTGATGTAGAGAGACTCTAACAATTGCTTTACTGGGAGATTATTAAGGACTTAACTGACAGTGTAAGAATTCCCAAAACTCCACGCAAAGTCAGAGCTGGAGGGAGAAGCAGCAACCCACTGTGAAATGAGCAGCAATGCAAATAATGAGACAACTGCCTGCTGATTTCTAGAAAGAGCGGAGACTTTCTTCCGGTCTGCCTTGCTGCTCTATTTGAAAGCAGCAGCGGAGCAAACACAGAGGATGTGGTACGCGGGTGCAAGGTGAAAGGGTTGTGGATGTCACTGAAGAGCACACCCTCTCAGACAAATTTGCTTTATGTTGTATCATGGATTGAATGGTCCTGTTCACAGGCAACAACTAGGTGGAATAATGTACACCTGATTGGCTCCAAACAGGTGAGGGACCTAAAGCATTTTGGGTTGAAGCCACCGAGAAGTGGCTCCCCAACCACAGCTGTAATTTAGAAAAGGGCACCTTGGTTTGTGAAATCAGCAAGGGTATAAGGCAGTGTTGCTCAGCCTGTGGGTCGGGATCCTGATGGGGTTGTGAACCTCATTGGGGGTGGGGTCACGGCAAACCTTTCAGAGTCTGTGCAAGAGAGGGCTTGGATCCAATCCAATTATGGTCCTGCCTTCTTAAAACTGAGTTTTTGATATAATCCTGCACAGCCTCTTCTCACTGTCTTGCCCCACAGCTTCTAAGGCCAGCCCTGCTCAGGCTGTCTTCACAAGGTTCTTGTAAAGACCCGAGACATAGGGGGAAATGAGACAAAGTGGGTGGATTGGGGCCTGGGAGAGGCAGAATTGGGGGGTCTCATACATTGTTTGTTTGTTGGTGTCATGGCATGAAAAAGGTTGAAGATCACTGGTATAAAGTAAAGATACTGTGCTTCCAGTTTTTTGAACCCCCTCTCTACAGTGACCTCCCAGATCCTGACTGCTAACATTTTGGAGAAAGGGGGAGTAAAAATATTTTTATGTGAAGAAGTCCTTGGTTATAAACAAGAAGCAATAATACTAGTTAAGTGTTCTTGCAATAAAGAGTGGAACATACTACATAGAAGTGAACTCCTAATGATCTAAAGCAACCAAATCATTCAGTCAAATTCCTTTTCACATAAAAATATTTTGACTCCCCCTTTCTCCCCAAATATTAGCAGTGTCTGGAGGTCACTGCAGAGAGGGGGTTCAAAAAAACTGGAAGCACACTATCTTTACTTTATACCAGTGATCTTCAGCCTTTTTCTTGGTTATAACCAAGAAAACCAGGATGCAAATATAGTGGTGGTCAGCCAATAAGTCCCACAGTCCAAATTCTGTCTTTGCAAAGAAGTCACTAGTTGAACATAGGCAGGCCACTAGCGCTCAGCCTCATCTATCCACCTATGAAATGGGAACAAAGTTGACATACATTACAATATGATTGGAAGGATTACTGAGATAATATATATAATGCACAGTTTGAACACCATAAAGCACCACATCCATGCTATGTGTTGTTAATTTAAGGACCAGTAGCATTTCTGCGTGAAAGCTGAAAATATGAGTGCCCTAAACAGCAGCATCGCCAGAGGGGGCATTGCTGTCTCTGCCCCAAATGGCTCCAAAGGTGAGTGGGAGGTTCTGTTTACTCGGCATGCTGAGGGGCTTGCTAAACTTACCACACCGCCTTGCTCAGGGTATGTTACTATTTAGGGTACTCCTATTTTCAGCTTTCAGAAGGTGGTCATGTTTCTCCTCAGTTGAAGAAACATGGAAGGATGAGGAGGAGCAACAATGGGCTCCGCCCTGACCTGTGAGCATCTCATTTTTTCCCTAATGTCTTTGGAGGCAGCAGAAAAGGCCGCAGGAGATCTAGGGGTACTATAGTGCAGAAGAATGTTACATATCTTTGTGGTACTCTCCCTGGAAATGTAGGACAGGTAATTAGTCTACTGAGAATCAGATGTAGCAAAGGAGGGGGCTGTATAACAGCGAGATGTAGTGACAGCAGTAATTATATCATAGGAACTGCATTTGACCTTCTCTGTATTATTGTGACTTCCTCATCCATCAAAAGCACAAGGATTTAGCAGTGAAAACAAGGTATAGCTTATGTTTTCAGTGTCTTAGTAGATTTGTAAAGGTAGCACTGGCCTCTTAAAAGCATACAACCTCATTGTTTAAAAAAAAAAAAGTTTCACATAAAAATAAATGAAAACTTTTTTTAAGTATCAAACTTCATTAAATGATAAAAATCCAGCAAGAGCCAAGGGCAAGGACAGTGGCAGGGACTCTGTTAATTTCTGCAACTAACATCATTTTAAAATGTTGGGAAGATATAGTAGTGAGTATCAGTAACACAATTTTAGTTTGAAGGTTATTCTAAGGACATGAGCTAAATGGCTATATGATCTTCTCCAGGGACAAGCAAGAAAAAAATAAGGATGGGCATAATGCTGACCTTCCACACGTAAGGCACAACATGCAGGTGTGCAATTGTACACTGACCTTGAACCTGCTGCATTCCATTGGGACAGCCCATGCCAGGGTTGCATGTCGCAGACCCTAAATAGAGTTGCTGATCAATATCCTGGGGGGTGGAGTGGAGGCTTTTGGGCAGACGGGTGCACTGTGATGACCTGGACTCAGATTCCAGCTTGTGGTTGAAGGCTCCAAGAGGCTGTTCCAACTCTCTGGTTGCACTCTGGTGAGTCAGCACACAATTTTATTTACTGATTAAGAGGACATCAAATTTAGGTGACGGACCCTCCAGCAGTTGTGATGTTGTACATAGATGTGGTTGTACTTCACAAGAAAGTAAATGGGAGAGCCTTGAACAAATTTCTCTGTCTCTCCAGGGCTCCATTAATTTAATAAGAAATAATTTAATGATTAAGAGATCCATTAATTTAATAAGATTTTGATAGCAAGGGAAGAGTTTTAACCCCCACTCAATCATGAAGCTCGCTGTGTTGCCTCAGGCCAGTCACTTTAACCAGTCTAACCTATCTCACAGGGTCGCCACATTGATAATATCGGCAAGGGAGGGGGAACTATGGATATGGAGAACTAAGCTGTGAGCTTCTTGGAGGAAGGGTGGGATTAAAAATCAGAAACATTCTCAAAAGCCTCCTGCATAGGTGGAGATATTTATTCAGCTAAGCATACCCCAGACCAGGACCAGCCTATCCATGAAGCCAGCTGAACAGATCGTCTCAGGTAGCAAATTAGTGAGGAGTGCTCATCTCTGTCTACCTGCTTGACTTCACTGCTCATCCCTTCTTCTTCCACTCCTTGGACTGGAAAAAAAAGAGGAAGACAGAGGGAAGAGGAAGTTTGGAGGGGAGTGCTGAGCTAGAACATTGGACAGTGGGAGGAGCAGAGGCTGGCACATCACTGGGTAAGGAAGGCAGCATTTTGAACGCTTCAGAGCATCAGGGCCAGCCCTGGCCCAGACCAAATGCAGCTTGGAAAGTCAAAACTAATTCTTTGAACTGTGCTCCTGTCATGCTGAAAGCTGCTGAGAGAGCTAGAACTATCAACAAGGTCATACTTCTCCATTTTATCTGCCAGCAATGGTCAGGAGGTAGGATCATAACAAGATGGCATGTGCTTTACCTGCAGAAGGTCCTGGATTCAATTTTTGGAATGTCCAGGTAGGAGTGGGGAAGACTTCTGAAACCCTGGAGAACTGCTGCCAATCATTGTATACAGTGTTGACCAAGAGCAGGGGTGCCCACACTTTTTGGCAGGAGGACCACATCATCTCTCTGACACTGTGACAGGGGCTGGGGGAAAAAAGAATTAATTTACTTTTCAAATTTGAATAAATTTACATAAATGAATATATTAGAGATGGAACTTATATGAATGAATGAAGATCTTGCAATAGCTCAAGGCCTATAAAAGGCCTTGCACAAAGGAAGGCCAGTCTTTCCTTTGCTGCTGCTGCTGCATCACAGATGTGAATCAGCAAGCAGTGGAGGGGGCCCTCATCCCACAGCTCAAGCGAGAGGTCAAACAGTTGACCATCACGCTGAGAGCAGTTGTGTCGGGCCAGAAAGTCTCCAGAGGTCCAGAGGCTCATTGGAGACTGGGGGCTCCCAGCAGGCTGGATTGGGAGTCCTCAAGGGCCGCAAGTGGCCAGGGCTGGGGTTTGGGCACCCCTGACCAAGAGGGAACAAGGGTTTGCCTCAGTTTGATATGTTCATCCTCTAATATTGTCATCCCAAGGCAGACTGTCTCCAAAGCAGACTTGAAGTGGATGTACTCACTCTCTCAGCTACAACCTGTCGCAATAGCTGTACAGATTACCACAATTTGAAGGGCGTTGTGCTAATAATAAACAGCAGTAATACCATCTTCAGCAGCACGATTATAGAGGTTTAATACGCCAATCTCTTTCTTACAGATAATGATAACTTGGCAAAGAACCATTGTCTATAAAAGTAACTAAAACCAGCAATGTGTGACCCATTCCACACAGAGCATTCTCTTCGATGCTTCATGTCAAAGAGTCATTTTATCCACACGGTTGCACACCTTCCCACCGCTAGCATCTAAGGAGGGGTTCACAGAGGATTGGAAGAACATATGAGGGCCTGTGCAACATCATGAACCATTCCACAGTCCCTGTTTAAAGTCTTCAAATGAGAATGCATTAGTCATACTTCCCGATGAACACTGTGGAAGGTTATCATTCTTACAAATTTGCCTCATTGCCAATTTTTTTTTTATAACTTCTGCCTCTAGCCCTTGGATCTTGTATGCATTTGCAAAATTAAAGGCTGTTTTATGGCTTCCTCCTTCCCCAGTTCCATTGCTTCCCCGTGGCAACTATAGCATTTGATTTGATTGTGAAAAAAAAGGAACAGAACAAGATTAAAAAGGCACAAAATGAAATTCACTTTGAACCAAAGTTATGCAGTTAACCGCTTAATCCCCCTTGTTCTTTTATTAGTGCTTCATATGTTTCTTTTTCTTCCTGGAAGGAGAGGTTTATATTCATTATCTCTGCACAGACAGCTGCCCAGCACTCTGATCTCTCTCTAGGTCACTTGCAGCTTGATTCTCATATATTGGGTTTAGGAGTTTGTAGTTGTTGTTGTTGTTGTTGTTTTCCCCCTATACCATTTCAATTTAGCAAAGTGGACTTCAGCTTTTGTCCTCGTAAAACACAGGTGGTAGAGATGGTAACTTTTGCACACAAGTTGCAGCTTGGCTTTCATATCACCTGAAAATTGAGAGAACTAATTCCTCGCCCCCCATGCTTTTACCAAACTTCAGTGCCTGTAGCATCATTTTACTGTCAGAGTCTCTCTGGTACATACACCTCATATACTTACCTGCTGCTGGGACTTAGCCAAGAGTCTAGTAGACTCTTCTGCAGGAGGATGTAAGTGGTATGGGAGCAAAGGAGGAGAAACAGGGCTTCAAATTGCTGGACTCAATAGTAGTAATTTTTGACTTGCAATTTCCCCATTGTATTTCCATAATAATGTCCCTCAGGGACATGGGGTCTACATTAGACGTCTCCTCGAAGTAAGGGGACATTTGTCCTCTTGTCCCAGGGTAAGCCTCAGCAATGGGTCAACTTGGACCTACGCTAGTGAAATCGCTGCCACAAGTCTGCATTGATCCATGTAGGCAGAACAGGCCTGGAAAGGCGGTTGGGATTAGTGCTCCCTGCCACTGCCAAACCTGCTCCCTGCCTGGGTGCAATCCACCCACCCCATGCCCCATCACTACCTATTCTGCCTTTGCCCTACCCCATTCAACCCTCTCCCCACCCTCCCCACCCTGTTCCACCCCCTGCTCTGGGCTTACCTGCTCCAGCAGGTCTCGTTGCTCTGCCAGCATGTGCAGGATGGCTTTGTCCTTCTTGCCGGCACACCAGCTCCCTTTGCAGCATTCCACTGGTGCTACCGGTAAGTAGGATTAGATGGTTGGCAACCTTCAGTCTCGAAAGACTATGGTATAAGCCTACAGCACCCGGTATTCCCAAGCGGTCTCCCATCCAAGTACTAACCAGGCCTGACCTTGCTTAGCTTCCAAGATCAGACAAGATCAGGAATGTGCAGGGTAACAGTTGCTGCTCTAAGTAAAACCTATCAGGTAGGACCTCTTTGCAAACTATCAGAAAAAAGATAGAAAACATTTCATGCTCTAGTTTCAACTAGTGGTATCTATTTTTTTGTACTCCCCATCTTGCATGTATTATGGCTTTCTAATTCTGATATTTGGGAGAGAAGACATTCTTTCTCTTTTGGGGGAGGGGGTCTAGGACCTTGTAGTATGGTGCAATTCTTTTTAAAAAAAAAAACAAACTTTGTTTTACGATTGAATGTCCACCTACATGCCTATGGATGAAACAGAAATAAAAAATAAATATGCCCCAAATTTATAAATACAGATGAGATCATAATGGGTTTTGGAATATTGAAATAGTATGCTATACTACTGCAGATGCCGAAGTATATGCATGCCATTTGTCCCGCTTGAAATGTGGTGTGAATATTCTGCTCAGATCTATTTAATATCATGCTGTGTGTGTGATGGCTGCCACCTTCCTTGTTGCTGGAGATTGATCTGAAGCTACAGAACGAAAAGGGTGATGTAAAGCATGGAGTCTGGCTTTTAAAGTCAAAGCTCCTAAAGAGACTGATCATACATGGGTCAGTCAAAGAGGGGAGGAGAACTAGGTACATGATTAAAAAGCTCTATGCTAAAGAATATCTGGGGGCTCCATATGTCTCCTGATATAGACCACATGATTTCAATTGCTAGCACTCAAAGACTTCATGTTCTGCAGCAGTAGAGCTCTCAATATTAGATGCTGGAGGGACAGAGAGTGGCTATAACTTCAAGCCCTCCATGTTGGTACAAAGTTGGTACAAATGGGGTGAATATTCAGGAGGGACTCAAAATGCAAACCCCTTCCCCACATGAACAGATCACCACTATCGGGAGGGTGCCGGCCACATCGGGTGACACACACTGTGGGGGGGGGGGGATGACACCAAAAAACTTTAAAATTTTTAAAATCTTGGTATTTTTGAATAATACCATCATGTTGTTTATCATTCAATGCAGAATTTCATGCAGAATTCAATGAAACGAACTGCATTGAAATTATTCTATCAAAAATTATAGGCAAAAAACCAGCAAAAGTGGAGCAAAAGTGCATCACCATGCCCACCACATGGGGCATTGCCCTGCCCACTGCATGGGAGGAGATTCATCATGGTGTGAGGCGCTGGCCTCCAGCCCTGGGTGATGCAAACCTTAGTGACACCACTGATAGGTTGATCACAATTTGTGTGGCGTCCAATTTGAACTGGGTTGAATTCAAATTGGTGCTCGCACCTTGCATCCTCCATGCTTTCCGCTGCCTGTTATCCCTCTCCCTTCCTAAAGCTAAAATAAAAACTTCGAGTGAATGCCTTCTTCATATGTGGCTAAACGTGATCTATACTGCACATACCTGCCATCGATCTAATCATAAAACTGTTTATATCTATAAAATGGCAATTACAGTGCCTTTGGGTTACAGTTTTAGATGGCTTCAATGAATGAAGAGAAGGGAAATTTTCCTTTTATTTGTTCTGGTGAGCCAATTTCATAAACGTGCCTCAACTCGACAGCCTTGAATGCCATGTTCAGCCATCATTTTACAGAGTGCCAGCCATGTGGGAATAATTTCAGTGGGTAATCCTACACTTTCTTAAAGGCAGTTACTACTTGGAGATATTCTCTGTGATAAGAAGCTGCCTATAGAGAATCAAATTGCTGGTCAGTTCAGTATTTTTGACACTGACTGTGACTGGCAGCAGCTCTCCAGAGTTTCAGATGGGAATCTTTCTCTACCTTACCCAGAGATGCAATGCAAAGCAGGTGCTCTTCTGCTGAGCTCTGGTCCCTTGTGGTACAATTCCACTTGACTCTACAGTTTGGAATAGTCTTAAGACGGAATGCACGAGTGTTACACAGCCTTCCTTAGGGTACATGACATGATTTCTCCCATTCTGTATTAAGATTACTACAGTTTAGGCCGGTGTTTCTCAACCAGTGGTACGGGTACCACCAGTGATACTCAAGCTGGTGTCTGGTGGTACTTGTGGCCTCCTGGACACCTGCCACCCAGCACTGAGACCAGGAATACAACACCACAAACAGTGGGAAGAGCACCAAAGCATGCTTTTCTGCACATGAAAAAGCCCTCCCATCCACCCAGAGCCTCTTACTGGTGTTTGTCACATTGCATCGGACCTCCCAACCCAGTAGTAACTGGCAATGTTGTCATCACCAGTTAATTCCAGTGGTACTTCAAATAGGTGGACCATAGGAAGTGGTACTGCAGAGGACAAATGTTGAGAAACACAGTTCTAAACTACTTCTTTTGCCTGACATCATGCCTCCCCCTTTTTTTTTTCTTTTTTTTCTTTTTTTTCTTTTTTTTTTGCCTTAACAAGAAATATTAAGAAGAGTTCTGGTGTACTCAAAAGCTGATTGTGACCTTTATAATTGATCCTAATAATGGTATTTGCCCGACAATTATTATTGGTGGGGTTTTTTTTTGTTGTTGGACTAACATAGCTACTAGGAAAAGGCCACCTGAGCAAGTGAGTGAGAGGGAGGGAGGGAGAGAGCTTGTGGCTGAAGACATTTACATAGTCATGGCATAGACTCTTAGCCAGTAATTTTCAACCAGAGCACCTGTTTGCAGAATGCAGATGTGCTGCAGGAGTTTGGGGGAGGATCATTTATTAGTCGGCTAGTGGGGCTGTGAGCCACCTACCAGCAGGGGGATGTACCTTGTCAATTGTCAAAAAACTGTCTTGACAATCTTAGCACTTTCTCAGTGCACTCGGAGATGAAAAGGGTTGCAAATTGCTGCTGTAGGCTGTCTGGAGACGGGGAGTAGGGGCTATTCACAGAGTTTGGTTGATCTTTCATTAAAATAAGCTAAGGACATACTGTTTACATAGTTCCTTATCATGCCTAATAAGCATGTAAACATGCCACCTGACTTCCTTAGTTGTGATGCATGCATGAGCAATACCTTACTTATTGCCTAGTGGTCCAACTGGTCACTGCCCTTTTGAAGATTACTGTGGATATAAATTGCTCAAGTCATTAACTGCTCTGCATGGTAGGGAAATAAATTAGAGAGCACATTGCTGCTATTGCCCACATATAGCATACAGCTGTCTACCCTGGCAGCTGCCAACCACAGAACAATGGAACAACTTTCACTCTAATAACATAAGAACATAAGAACAGCCCCACTGGATCAGGCCATAGGCCCATCTAGTCCAGCTTCCTGTATCTCACAGCGGCCCAACAAATGCCCCAGGGAGTGCACCAGATAACAAGAGACTTCATCCTGGTGCCCTCCCTTGCATCTGGCATTCTGACATAACCCATTTCTAAAATCAGGAGGTTGCATATACACATCATGGCTTGTAACCTGTAATGGATTTTTCCTCCAGAAACTTGTCCAATCCCCTTTTAAAGGCATCCAGGCCAGACGCCATCACCTCATCCTGTCGCAAGGAGTTCCACAGACCAACCACATGCTGAGTAAAGAAATATTTTCTCTTGTCTGTTCTAACTCTCCCAACACTCAATTTTAGTGGATGTCCCCTGGTTCTGCTGTTATGTGAGAGTGTAAAGAGCATCTCCCTATCCACTCTGTCCATCCCCTGCATAATTTTGTATGTCTCAATCATGTCCCCCCTCAGGCGCCTCTTTTCTAGGCTGAAGAGGCCCAAACGCCATAGCCTTTTGTTCTCACTCTGTTGTTCCAGGGCTTACCTTGATAGATTGCAAGATCCATCAGGGTAAGGCCCAGACACAATTGGGCTGCCCATCCCATTCAACTTCATGAAGCTTACTTCTGAGTAGACATGCATAGGATTGCACTGTTAAGTAATCTGAAGCCAGAATAGAGGACAAGCACACTCTTCACGTGGAGACCCTCTTAGATAGTGTCTGGTCAGTAAGTCTGGAGCTCTCCTCTTCAGAGATGAACACATTACATTAACTTCTCCTGATAATCATGAGCAACTACACAGTGGTGACCATGGATGATGTCACGCCCAGGGCCATGACCAAAGAGTACAACCCCCAGGCTGGCACCTCCCCTCACTCACCTGGGTGCTCCAGAGCTTCATGTTGTGTCCCAGATTGCTCGGAAAGCCTTCTGAGTCTCCAAAGGACCTTTTAAAAAGTAGTTCCAGAAAACAAGAAGTACGTTTAAAGGGCCCTCCGGAGGCTCAGAAGGTTATCGGAGCACTCTGGGATACTACGCCACACCTTGCCACCCGGTATCACGTGGCTTCCTGGCTCTAACACCAGGGACGCCACTGAAATTCATTATAAAATTTCATGGACTAGAGCCCATCATATGTGTGTAGCTGGTAAAGTGTTCTCCATTTCACAAGCATTTGTGCTAGAATACATGTATGTGTTCATCTCTGAGGGGATACAAGACTAGTTTTTTGCTGCAACAGATAACCTGGTTACCCTTCTGGAGGCAATATAAGGTGGAAATTGGAAGTGAACCCCATGATTTTGGGTGGCTGCTAAATTGCAAGTTGACGGCTTCCTGAACGTGTGTGCATTTATGCTCACATCATGGTTTTGATGTGAAAACCTCTGTAAGGGCCCTCTAATTATGGTGTTATTCCTTCCAGCTGGGAATGTGACTAGATTACCATTATGGTAGCCCTTTCAACTCTGATTATCTGAAGGACTTATTTTTCTCACCATGGTTGGCTTGTTGATGGGATTGTATGTGCATGAATACAATCACAAAAGAATGACACATGAAACAGAAGGTCACAGAAGCCAGCAAGATGGGAACTATGTGACATGTTGTGAACCATATAATTTCAAAAGTTGTTGCTATGTAGCATCCAAATGGGAAAAAGAAACAATCCCATAGAAGGCCAAGGGGAGAAAAGTTTGGATGAGAAGTCTTAAATATTTTATGGGCAATAAGTTAAATGCTAATTGAACACCACAATGGTTGAGTCTGCAAGACAGGTTACAATTAACATTTAATTTGTTATAAAATATTTAAAATTATGAAGTATCCAGGGGCAATGAAAATGTCACCCTTTCCCAATCGTTGCTGGACAATGCGGCAAGGGACAAGAGGTCAGATTGACTTTTGAAATGAGCGTGACGATAGAACCAGGAGGCCTGCAAAACTAATTTGGGAGAACGTGGCATTGTTTGCAGAAGTCTATTAGTGTTGGCCAATGCAACTGAAATATGAAAGTAACTAGTCTATGGTCAATCCTTCTGACAACAGCAGGTAGACCGATCCCCCTGGACAAGACTGGCCCATCCATGGGGACAACTGAAGCAGTCGCCTCAGGCAGCATGTTGGTGCAGAACACCCATCTCGGTTCATCTACTTGCCTCCATTACTCTTGTCTTTCAACTCCCTGGATGGGAAAAGGAAGAGGGAGTCAGAGAGGAAGAGGAAATGTGGAGGGGAGGAGAATGCTAAGCTAGAATGTTGGAGTGGAGTGAAGCATTTAGCATACCTTCTTAGCATCAGGAGGACTTGGGTTGGCCCTGTTCCTAGAGGTGCATTAGCATCAATCTCTGTGATATAAATGGGGGTTGTCTCCTCAAAGCACTTTTGAAGACAGGATGTTAAACTTTTTCTGTACAGAGAGATTAGCCGTACACAGAATTTAAAAGGTAGTGTCACGGCTCCTGCTCTGAGGTCAGACTCCAACCATGAGGAGGGAGAGCAGTCCGATAAGATGAACTAGCCCTGAACCCTGTCTCAAGCCTCAGCCCCACCCTGGAAACTGAGTACATCAGCCAGGAGGCCTTCCCAAGCCATGTGGGAGACCCCAGAGACAGCATGTCAAGAATCAGAGGTCTTCACAGAACTGGCCGAAACAACAGATGTTGGTGTTTCTGATTTATTTGTTAAGAGGATTACGGTTTGGCATGAAAATATTGCCAGCCCAGCAGGTCTTGTGGCATGGAACAGGTATGAGAGGTTTATTGAAAGCAAAGAAGAGCTGGCACAGCCATCTCTCTCTCTCTCTCTCTCTCTCTCTCTCTCTCTGCACAGCTTTTTGCATTTGGATAGCATTAAGGGAAGCAAAAGATAAGAGGTGAACAGCTGACATCACCACTTAAGGTGCTTTTTTTAATTAAAAAAAATGACCTGCTGCATGTGTGCATCTCAGATTAGCAAACAGTGACCGCCTGTGTAATTTTTCCCGGAAACTATTTATGCTGGATCCTTCTCATAGAAAAATTCAGCGGACAGTCACTTCTGAAATAACTTTCCTACCCATGAGATTGTCTCAAAGGTGTCTTTCATTTGGGCCAGCTCTTGGTTATTCCTCATCTCATTTTTCTGGTTAGATGCTGCAGAGAGGCCAGCAGTAATAACAGAACAAAGGATGTGGTCTGTTATACACTGGTGTGGCTCCTTCAGCCTGAATCGCTGATCCACTCAGTATGTCCTTCTCCAAGTGTGGGTGAAGTGTGGGTCCTTCTCCAAGTGGCTCCAGTCTGGTGGCAGGTTCTCACAATGGCTCAGTACATCAGTGTCATACCTAATTGCCATTCTCAGAGGAGTGAGCCCATTAACAAGCTGAGCTGAAATCAGATCTGCATGCTAATTAGGGAGCTGCCTCAGAGGATATTAATTAGGGGTGACACTTTCAGGGCAACTTCTACTTTCCTTCCCATGTCCCATTTGAGACAAGCTGTGCAATGTGAGTACAATACAAATAGTTAGGGGGAAGGGGAAGATGGTCTATTGTTGAGGTAAGGACTAAAAGAGAAGGGGAGAAACATGCAATTTTTAAACATCTCTCTTAGGAACCGAGGAAGGAAAAATATGAATTGCATTCTCACTACAGCTTCTTATGTTGGGATTGGGTGGAGAACGTTCCCACAGAGAGCATAATCCCATGCAGGTCTACTCAGATGTCCCACCAACTTCAGTGGGACTCCCAGGTAGTTGTGTATAGGGTTGTAGCCTGAGAGACCTTTCCTACTCCTTCTGTAAGACCTCTGATCTCATAGCTTCATTGCTAAGATTACAGATTACAAACTTTTTGGCCGAAGGGCAGCATCAAATAGCAGGTACAGTGTCTAGGGTCAGAAAAAAATTAAATAATAAAATTTAAGTAAATACATTAGAGATGGAACTTAGATGAATGAATAAATGAATGGACTCAAATGCCCAGGATTTCTCCAAGCACCAACACAGCCCAAGAAATAAAGCACACACTTAAATGGCCCCCATTCCCTCCACCCCAGAAGCACAGCTCCAGTTGTGTTTGGTCAACTGGGCCAGAGGCTTTCAGGGGATCAGAGGCTGGCTGCGGGCCGCATCTGGCCCCCAGGCTGGGGTTTGGAGACCTCTGACTAAGAAGGATGATGATTTTAAAAAATATATAACAAGTAGGTTTTTCCAAACATGGTAGCAAGAAATTGCTATTTGAAAATTATTTTACTCACTATGTCATCCTGGAAGAGAGAGGGATTACAGCCCAAGCCTATACGTGTCTACTCAAAAGTAAGTCCCATTGTTTTCAGTGGAGCTTAGTCCCAGGAAGGTGGGCATAGGATTGCAGCTTTAGTGAGGGGAAGGTCAAGAGGTTTCTGGTATTCTGTCTCAAGATGAATTCTTTGTCCACCATATTAATTCTACAGACTAATCATGCACTATATGAAGAAATGCCTCCTTTTCCCCATCCTAAATCTCCCAGTTCATTTCATTGGATGACCCTTGGTTATAATATTAGGAGAGAAGAAGCAAAACTTCTCTCTATCTGCTCTCTCCATACTCTCCATATGTTTGTAAGTCTCAGTCATGTCCTCCCTCAATCACATTTTTTCCAAGCTATAAAACCCCAAATTCTAGTTTTTTTGTGTGTTTTTTTTATATGAGGAAGGTGCTTCATTTTCGCTGTCTTCTGTTGAACCTTTTTCAGTTCTGCAATGTCCTTTTTGAACTGTGGCAACCAGAACTGGAAACTGTATTCTACAGGTGACTACACCTTAGATAGCAATAAGGATTCCTATGCTATTCCTAATGACTCCTAGAATGGAATTTGTCTTCTTCACTGCCACTGCACATTTGGGTTACATTTTCATTGACCTATTCACCATGCTCTTTCCTAATTTGTCACTTAGGGCTCAGTCCCCATAAGCATACATAATCTGTGTATCTCATAAATATCTGAGCCACTATGCCCTATCAGTAGAGACTAAATGGCCATAACTCTGGAAGTATTGGTTCAAGTCCTGCCTCTGCCACAGACTTCCTGTCAATGAGCAAACCAAGCCACCCTCTCTTAACCTCAGTTCCACAGCCATAAAATGTGAATACTAGTGATCTACATCATAGGGTTGTTACCAGGACAGTGCTCAGGAAGAAAGCTAGCAAAGAAGGTTGCAATTTTAAAAGGACTACAATTGGCATAGTAATATGTATCTCCCATAAGATGACTTTCATCATGGGAATGAATTGCAGATGGACTTGACTGAGCAATTATAGTATGTGAAGCCCCTCTACATATTAGCACATCTCTCCAAGAAAGGGTGCATTAGATGAGCATGGGAGTTGGTTATAGAAGGCAGATGTTTTGCATCTTAATCATCAGATGAGTCCAGCTGGGTCAGATCAAAGGCTCTTGTAAGTTTAGCATCTTGTTTCCCAGAGTGGCCAATCAGACACCTCCAGGATGCTCACAAACAAGACATGAATACCCCTCCTGTGCCCTCAACCACCGATATTCAGTGACCCCTAGAGGTCCATCCTATGGGGTAGGTGGGAATCAGCCTGATTCGGAGACTGTATCAACCATCTACGCTGCATTGACAACCTTGCCTACCTTATGTGAAGGGCAATAAGGCACCTTCTTTGTCAAGGAACAATTTTAAAGGGATTTCTCTACTCTCGGGTTAATGTACGTAATAGCACTTAATGGATAGCCTTCAAAGTTTCCATGTCCTTTCCATGCCACTCTAGAAGAGCATCTTTTCTAGATAATGTGTGAATAATAATAATAATAATAATAATAATAATAATAATAATAATAATAATAATAATAATAATAATAATAATAAAAAAGAGTCCAGTATAAGATGATACTGCACTGGAGGGGAAAGGAAATTCTGCAGTGTTCCCATAACTTAAAATTACACCAGTTGACCTTTGTGCCACAGTATGCATTCGCTCAGCATTCCTTTCAGGAACAAAGAATAAATATTTCCAGCAAATGCTCTTAATGGGTGCTTGTTTGCCAAGGGCTGATACCTCCTGCCTCGCTTACAAGAAAATGCCTTTGTTGTCTAGATAGGAAAACCGCTAATAAGAGTTCACAATCAGTCTCTCACACCTCATTCACACCCTATCTCAGGGCAGTATAAACAGCTGCCTGCTCATGATATCTGCTCATTTTTTTCCCCTGTTCTGGGAGAATCTACCTGATCGTGGTGATGTGACTGGCATCCATGTCCCTGTTCCTGTTTCATCCTGGAACTGGGGGGTATTTAATGCTGCTGTCACCCAAAGTGGGATTCAGGCATAACTAAGCTCCTTTCTCTCTCCCCCCTTGGGTGGGCAGCAGGCACAGGCGAAAGCACTTCTATAGATGGTCTTGGTTACCACGGTGGAAGGAGAGAATGAATTCTGAGGCAAATGGAGCATCTACCTTTCAGGAGCCCCAAAGTCATAAGAAGATAAGAAGAGTCCTGCAGGATCAGACCAAAGGTCCATCTAGTCCAGCACTTCTGTTTCCCTACAGTGGCCTCTGGGAGACCCAGAAGAGAAAGAGGACACTTCTCTCCCACCATAGCTTCTCTGCAAATGGAATTTGCATGGAACCTGGAGACAGCACATAGACATCATGACAAACAGCCATTGATATAGACCAGTCCTTTGTGACTGTCCAATCCCTTTGTCCAAGCTGGTGGCCATCACCACTTCCTGTGGCACTGAAAAATTGTGCACTGCATGAAGTATCTCGTTTTCTCCACCTTAAATCATCTGCAGGTCAGTTTTATCGGATGACCTCTGGTTCTAGTACTGGGAGAAAGAGAAAAAAGCATCTCTCTATCCGTTCTCTCTAACCAGTGTAATCATATGTCCTTTCACCACCACCACCACAACCACCACCACCATTGCCTTTTTCCACAATAAGATGTCCCAACCATTGTTTGGGACATGTATGGAATATGCTCCGGCCCTTTGATCATTTTGGTTGCCCTCAATTGCACATTTTCAAGCTCTACCATATCCTTCTTGAAGTGTGGTGACTAGGATAATGCACAGCATTCCAAATATGACTGCACCATAGATTTGGTAAAGAGCTTTTACAATATTGGCAGTCTTATTCTTGCTACCCTTTCCTGTTGGCCCCTACCATGAAATTTGCCTTCATGCTGAATCAACATTTTCATTGAACCAAACTCCACAACCCTTAAGGTGCCTTTCTTATATTGTAGCATAGCTAGAGGGAGAGTCACAGTACTAAGTTTTGCAGGTGTCTGAATGTTCCATAGAAGTGGCCCCTCCCCTTCAGATCCATTCCCAGTGGCTACAGCAAAACAGAGGGGATGCCTCCATTTTGTTCTAGCACCTGGAATGAATCTGAAAGAAGGGGGCGGGACCACTTGCACCTGCAAAGCACTGTGACCCCCCCAGCTGTGACCCCCCCACCAGTACATTATGCTTCACATACTGCTTTGGTTTTAACCATCTTGAATAATTTTGTGTCACCTGAAAACTTGGCCATTTCCCCCTTTACCCTGATTTCAGATTATTTATGAATCAGTTATATAAAACACCAGTCACAATTCAGATCCTCAGGAAACCCACTTCTGTTTCCAGTGAGAATTGCCCATTTTTTCCTATTCTCTGCTCTTGACGCCTACTCCCCTATTTTTAACCAGTTACTAATCCCTAAAAAGATGTGGCTTTTTATTCCATGACTGCTGCTAAATTAATTCAAGAGCTTTTGATAAGTGTAAGTTTACAACATCAGTTGGATCACTTCTGTCCACATGCATGGTGACACTCTCAAAGGATTCTGGAAAGTCAGTGATGCAGGACTTACCCTTGAAGAAACCTGGAAACTGATTTTCCTTCCTTGATCATTCTTCTATAAGCGTAATCATTTTATCTTTAATTAGGCTTTCCACCACCATCTGTTAGAAGATGGGCAATTACATATTTGAATTCTATGAGAACTCTTGGCTGGACTCGTGATTTGTTGATTTTTAATTTGTCAGTACAGTCCAGAACCTCAGCCTTAGACAGAAGGGACAAAGGCTGAGGTTCTGGACTGCACTGACAAATTAAAAATCAACAAATCACTAGCCCATTCCATTCCTCCATTCCTGTCCATTCCTCCACTAGTCCATTCCTGAACCCATTCCTCAGACTCCTTTCAAAGATAAGATCAGGTCAGGCACAGGTATCTGCTTTGTGTCTTCTGCAGTCAGAACCAGTCCAAGTCCTGGCACCTGAACTGACTGCCCAATGCCACCCTCCCTTTATTTTTCTACTTCCAATTGGTAAATGAAGAAGGTGTGGAGCAGCAGAATAAGAGCAGAGTAGGAAGGAGCTGTGGGCTACAGCCAGTGGCATCACTAGGGGGTGCGGGTGGTGCTGGCCACACCAGGTGACACGCACGGGGGGGTGACACACACTGGGGGTGATGTGCTAAATTTGTGGTGGTTAGGAGTAATACCATCATGTTATATACTGTTGGATGTGGAATATCCAGCAGAATGCAATGCAAAAACCCAGAGTGAAATATCTCCTTTCTATCAAAAGTTATGGGCAAAAACCCAGAAAACAAAAAATGCCTGGAGTCCTATGGAAAGTGAAACTGAGCCGTATTGTGCGTTTACTTGCAAGTAGGAGAACTTGCCTTAGTCCATCAGAAAGGGTAGGCTGAGAAGAATCCAGCAACATCAGAATAGTCCTGATCCAATGAATGCAGCCCCAAAAAACACCTGAGAAGGATTGGGCTGTCCTCCCATTGGATTGGAGCCCAATCCTCCCTCCAAGCAGATAAATGTATTAAGCCCTATGGACAGTGAAACTAAGCCAAACAATCATGTTTACTCGCAAGTAAGAAAACCTGCCTTGGCTTGTGGTCAGGCCAGGCAAAGGGGAATGTGAGGCCAGCAAAATGGTCACGATCCGATGGAACTGGAGCTCAACAAATGCTCCAGAAGGCAGCCCCCCCTGCTAAAAAGGATCAAAACAGAGGCTTCAGCTGATAAGGTGAACTTTTTTTGAGACTTGCAAAGGCAACTGGATCCTGACAGTGATCTGGTTTAAACAGAAGATCTTAAATTGAACTGGGCACTGGGTAGGGCTCAAAACCGTACTGATTTGGGGGGGGGGGTATTGCAGGCAGACTACAGAGGAAATTCACTTGGTGGAACAGGGCTGGCTCCCCCTTATTTAATTATTTGTTTTACTTTAATTATTTATAATTATTTAGTTTAATTTGCTTGATGATGTCACTTCCACCATGATATCAGTTCTGGTGTGTCCTTGACAGATCGTCATTCTAAAAAGTGGGTCCCAGTGCTAAAAGTTTGAGAACTGCTGCAATGAGGTGTTGATAAGTTGACACCCTGGGGGTGTGTGTGACAGCACTAGTGACCCAAATCACTAAAATCAGAGTTTCGAGGAATAACACCATCATGTTATATATCGATCAATGCGTAATTTCATGCAGAATGTGTTCTATCAAAAGGTACAGCCAAAAAACCAGTGGGGGTGATGGTACATCGCCCCCAAAAACCAGTGGGGATGTTGCCCCACCCACTGCATGAGGGGTGACGTGCTGGCCTCCCGCACTGGGTGACGCGAAACCTAGTGACACCACTGGCTACAGCATCTTCATTTGCCAATCAGAGAGGGGGAAAAGTAGTGGCAGTAGCTGGGAGACAGCTGCCTGGCACCCAAAAGAGCAGCAGTGCCTAAATGGCTACCGCTTCATCCTATTGCACTGGGGCAGCCACCAGAGGGGAAGAAGTATTCATCTGCTTCCCCTGCATAAGGGTGCAGGCCCTGCAATGGGTCTCCTCCAGTCTGTGCTGGCTATTTTGCCAGTGTAGACTGGAGGAGCTCTGTGTCGTGCTTTTCAGCTGAACGCAGAGCCTAAGATCTGGCAGAGCAGGGCTTCCTACTGAGTGGTAGGTTGTTAGTAGTAGGTACTTAATTCCTCAAGCCGTACTCATCCCACTGTTTGAGAATCAATGGGGTGGAGCAGCCATCTCAAACTGGAAACTGCTGTGTCCAAAAAAGACCTCCCCATCCCGAGTAGCACTTACTGTTCTGTCATGGTACTGTGTTTCTTTCAAGGGCACGGGGATGCAGAACGTTAAGTGTTGCTCCGGGGGGGGGGGGTTTCAAAGTCTCCAAAGTGAGCTGCACATCTTTTCCAGTAAATAAATAGACTTGTTTTCTTTCCCACTTTACATTCCAATGGTCTTAAGCTACAAGTGTACCCACAGGGTACATGCACAGGGTCACTGTGCATCAAGCCAATGCCAACAGAAGAAATTACTTGCATAAAGAGGGGGTGCAACTTCCTCTATTGTGTTGGTCTCCATCCTGCATGAATAAAGATATACACTGAAAGAAGTCATGAAGGCCCAAATCCTAACCCACTTTCCAGCACTGGCATAGCTGTGCCAATGGGACGTGTGCTGCATCCTGCAGTTGGGGGGCACTTGCAGAGGCCTCCACGAAGTAAGGAAATGTTTGTTTCCTTACCTAGGTGCTTCATTGTCCTTATGTCAGTGCTGGAAAGTGGGTTAGGATTGCACCCGAAAACAATTAACAACTTCAATCCTGTGTACACTTACCTGGGAGTAAGCCCCATTGAAAATAGTGAGACTGACTTCTGAGTAAACATGACCACTGTAGCCCAAATCCTAATCAACTTTGTAGCACTGGCATAGCTGTGTCAATGGGGCATGTGCTGCATCCTGCAGTTGGGGGGCAGTCATGGAGGCCTCCTCAAGGTAAAGGAATGTTTGTTCCCTTGCCTTGGAGCTGCATTGCCCTTATGTCGGTGCTGGAAAGTGGGTTAGGATTGTGCCCACAATCTTCTGGATAGGAGATGTCACCTTGTCCTATGTTGTTTGCTCCCAGCATTCATGATCAAAGATACACTGCCTCTAGAGGAGGAAGCATTGCCCTGTTATGGCTAATAATCTTCATAGCATGAGGCAAGTGATGAGATCCGCTTTGTCTGATAAATGTTAATGTTCCGTGGTGCTTTTGAAAATAGAAAAACAGGATCTGTTATACATTGGCAGCTCTGCTTCCCCTGCTAACTGAGTAAGAGGCACTTTTTCAAGTGGGTGCTCCTCTTTTATTTTGCAGAGGAAGAGTAACTGGCCCTCTTCACCACAGCAGTGTCTTCTCTAGTGGCTGTCTGCTGGTGCTCTTTTGCATCTTATTAGATTGTGAGCCCTTTTGGGGCAGGGAGCCATTAGTTATTTGATTAAACTGCTTTGTGAACTTTTCATGGAAAAGTGGTATATAAATACTGTTAATAATAAGAACATAAGAACATAAGAACAGCCCCACTGGATCAGGCCATAGGCCCATCTAGTCCAGCTTCCTGTATCTCACAGCGGCCCACCAAATGCCCCAGGGAGCAAACCAGATAACAAGAGACCTCATCCTGGTGCCCTCCCTTGCATCTGGCATTCTGACATAACCCATTTCTAAAATCAGGAGGTTGCGCATACACATCATGGCTTGTACCCCGTAATGGATTTTTTCTCCAGAAACTTGTCCAATCCCCTTTTAAAGGCGTCTACGCTAGACGCCAGCACCACATCCTGTGGCAAGGAGTTCCACAGACCGACCACACGCTGAGTAAAGAAATATTTTCTTTTGTCTGTCCTAACCCGCCCAACACTCAATTTTAGTGGATGTCCCCTGGTTCTGGTATTATGTGAGAGTGTAAAGAGCATCTCCCTATCCACTCTGTCCATCCCCTGCATAATTTTGTATGTCTCAATCATGTCCCCCCTCAGGTGTCTCTTTTCTAGGCTGAAGAGGCCCAAACGCCGTAGCCTTTCCTCATAAGGAAGGTGCCCCAGCCCCGTAATCATCTTAGTCGCTCTCTTTTGCACCTTTTCCATTTCCACTATGTCTTTTTTGAGATGCGGCGACCAGAACTGGACACAATACTCCAGGTGTGGCCTTACCATAGATTTGTACAACGGCATTATAATACTAGCCGTTTTGTTCTCAATACCCTTCCTAATGATCCCAAGCATAGAATTGGCCTTCTTCACTGCCGCCGCACATTGGGTCAACACTTTCATCGACCTGTCCACCACCACCCCAAGATCTCTCTCCTGATCTGTCACAGACAGCTCAGAACCCATCAGCCTATATCTAAAGTTTTGATTTTTTTGCCCCAATGTGCATGACTTTACACTTACTGACATTGAAGCGCATCTGCCATTTTGTTGCCCATTCTGCCAGTCTGGAGAGATCCTTCTGGAGCTCCTCACAATCACTTCTGGTCTTCACCACTCGGAAAAGTTTGGTGTCATCTGCAAACTTAGCCACTTCACTGCTCTCCCCTGTCTCCAGGTCATTTATGAAGAGGTTGAAAAGCACCGGTCCCAGGACAGATCCTTGGGGCACACCGCTTTTCACCTCTCTCCATTGTGAAAATTGCCCATTGACACCCACTCTCTGCTTCCTGGCCTCCAACCAGTTCTCAATCCATGAGAGGACCTGTCCTCTAATTCCCTGACTGTGGAGTTTTTTCAGTAGCCTTTGGTGAGGGACCGTGTCGAACGCCTTCTGAAAGTCCAGATATATAATGTCCACAGGTTCTCCCAAATCCACATGCCTATTGACCTTTTCAAAGAATTCTATAAGGTTTGTGAGGCAAGACTTACCCTTACAGAAGCCATGCTGACTCTCCCTCAGCAAGGCCTGTTCATCTATGTGTTTTGAGATCCTATCTTTGATGAGGCATTCCACCATCTTACCCGGTATGGATGTTAGACTGACTGGCCTATAGTTTCCCGGGTCCCCCCTCTTTCCCTTTTTAAAAATAGGCGTGACATTTGCTATCCTCCAATCTTCTGGCACCATGTCCGTTTTGAGGGACAAGTTGCATACCATAGTCAAGAGATCTGCAACTTCATTCTTCAATTCCTTAATAACTCTTGGGTGGATGCCATCAGGGCCCAGTGACTTATTGATCTTTAATTTATCAATGAGGTCTGAAACATCTTCTCTTTTAACCTCTATCTGACTTAATAATAATAAATACTTCCTAGAGAGGCCTGCCTCACCTGCTAAGAATGAACCCCATCATTCCAACAGAATTTTAGGCACTAATTTTCTCTTTTGAAGCCAGGTGGCCTGTTTTTGCATTTCGCTAGACTACATTAACTAAACACTGGCTCTAGTTACCCACAGAGTGTCTTTTATTTTTCTGATTGCAATTGGGTTTGAAACAAATGTAAATGCCAGGATTAGGCTGAGATAATTACTTGAAAACCACATTGGCCCCTCCAGCAAAGTTCACTCAGTTGCTTTCATCTGTTAACTTTCCTCACTCTGACATCAAAGCAGGGGTACGACTTTGCCAGTTCACTTCTACAGGTAAATATTCATTGTATGTCACAAATAACCACAGAATGACAAACAAAACACATCTCAGCGCAGCAAATGCTGAACTAATTAAACCGCCAAGCGTTATTGTGGTTTCTATAGTTCATTAACTGTGCAGAGCTGTTGATCTACTCATCCTTATAACAATTCCCATTGCATGGGTGAAAAGCTAAGCTGAATAGTCCTCCACTCCAAGATTTCGTGAAACCATGACTATGGCTGTGCCACTTTGATTCTGAGATGGAAAATAGGGTTTTTGGAAGGAAGGGGCATAATCTCTGTGTGGCCACTGCAAGACAAAAGAGTCAGTATAGGGAAGAGTCAGCTCAGATTATACTGCCTACCACCTCTAATTCACAGGTGGCCCCTGAACCTTCAGTGCTGCTGTCCTATAGAATCTCCCAGTCAAGGCTTGTCAATTTCAAACACAAATTCAACACTTGCTATAGACAGCAACTGATCAGAGCTTTTTTCTGGGTCCTTGAAGGTCAATTTGTGTCCTCTGTAACAAAAGACCATGCTTCTTCTGGATTGTCTTCTGCTTGTTTAACTTCAGGAGGTTATGAAGGTTATTCTCATTTGCTTAGTGACTGTGATAGAATCTGAGAACAGAAATATTTTCTCTATACAGAAAGAAGAACACAGCCCTGACCTGAGGCTTGAATTGTCATTGACTCATTGTAGATGGTGCAGTCTCCTTTTGTTTTGGTTGTAGCAGGTTTTCAGTGCATTGCTTTACTCTGCATTGTCCCATATAGCTTTAGCTGTGAGTCCAGCAGTTTCCCCAAACTGTTGCTGATGCAAGAGGATGCACTTCCTTGATTACCCAGTACCTGTGCATCAAAATGTCACAAGGTATGGTGCTGACTGCCTGAGCCGAGACAGTTTCAAAGGGAGATGAGACTGTTGGAATGGAATACGACCTGCAGGACTGAGGGCAGTGTACTGCCCATAAGAACATAAGAACAGCCCCACTGGATCAGGCCAAAGGCCCATCTAGTCCAGCTTCCTGTATCTCACAGCCGCCCACCAAATGCCCCAGGGAGCACACCAGATAACAAGAGACCTCATCCTGGTGCCCTCCCTTGCATCTGGCATTCTGACATAGCCCATTTCTAAAATCAGGAGGTTGCACATATGCATCATGGCTTGTAACCCGTAATGGATTTTTTCTCCAGAAACTTGTCCAATCCCCTTTTAAAGGCGTCCAGGCCAGACGCCGTCACCACATCCTGTGGCAAGGAGTTCCACAGACCAACCACACGCTGAGTAAAGAAATATTTTCTCTTGTCTGTTCTAACTCTCCCAACACTCAATTAATGTCCTTTATGATACCTATAGGAGTTGTGTCTCTTTGTGCAACTTCCTTCTGCCCTCTCTCTCCCTCCCTCTCTCTCTCCCCCTCCCCCCTCTCTCTCTCTCTGACCACCAAAGGAGAAAGATGCAGACTAATAACAATTTCCTATAGGAAAGGGGTTCTTCTGCAGACATCCCTTGAACCCACTTTTGCAATACAGACAAGCTCATGGAGGTGCATTACTTTCACACTGCAGATATGAAGCCTGAAGATGCAGAAGCAATATGTAAGAGGCCTATTGTCTTTCTGCCCTTCTTGTAAACGTCCTGGCTTGGTGACCGATATGGGAAGCAGGCTGCTGGACTAGACAGACATTTGGTCTGATCCTGCAGGACTCTGCTTAGGGTTCATCTTAAGCCAGAACACCCCACAGTAGCTTTGGTTTCACCCTGAAATTTCTAACTGTGGCACTCTAGCTTAGTATGAATCTCATATTGCAAACAGAGTAGTATCACTATCCTTTAGCACCTGCCTCTCCCAAACTATTACTGCTGCAGGAATCCTGCCACTCTCAGTCTGGATAAAACCCCCTAAAGAAAGTGCTCCTCCTAAAGCACAGCAACCTGATCTGACATTCTACAATTTTGACCTTGATGCCATTGCAGAAGCAAAAGCAGCCCCCCTCCTGAATCAGGCTACCATAAAACAAACAACACTGAGGGCTTGCAGCTTGTGAGCCCGACCTTGCAGAAACTCAAGGTCAACCCTCCAAAGGCCGTGATCACAGGCAAGATGCCCCCACCCCTTTGCAGAGGCAAAGCAATGATTGAAAACTCGCCTTTCTTCAGTGGAAGCAAAAGGCTGCTGCTGTTATAGCAGTTTCTTTCCTTTGGAGCTTTCTGAAGCGATAAGTGTTGTGAAAGATTTAGCTTAAATTAGGTTTACAAATAGCCCAGTGAATAGGGAAATGAGATGCATATGCTGCGTGTTAAAAGTATCGCTGCCACACAGCCTGATGTGCCTGGGATTTGGAACATAGCCGGGTCCCAAAGATTAGGTGCAAAATGCTGTCAGTCAGTCAGGAGCAAGTTGGAAGTTACATGGAGCTGCTTCTTGGTGCATGACTGAAAACTGCATGGTGAGGATGACCCCTAGTGGCAGCATTTAGCAACACGCCCTTCTCATTCAGAGAGCTCAGGAAAAGCCGAAAGCCTGAGCCAGAGGTCATTTATCAACAGCCGCTGTGACATGAGCCTTACCTTGCTAGCAAGGTAGCATCGAGGCTGCTGGGGCGAGTCAGAGCACTAATAGAAAGGTATGCTCAATGACCATAGAAGAAAACAGCTTGATCACCAAAGTTTAAAGTGTAGTTTATGGACTGGCAGCATAGTCTATTAAAATGACAAGCTGATGTCCTCTGTTGGTTCCCTGTCACCATTATTTATATTCAGTCAAAGGAGAGTTTGGAAGTTGAAACCTTCTAACCATAGGGCGACAAGACTCAGTCTGTAGAGAGATTTAAGGAAATGCATGCAGCTGCTCAGTCCACATTTGCAGAAGATGTTCAGAGGCAACCCATCATCTCCAGTCATTGCTTCAGTGGTGGCTGTGGCCCCTTCCAGTGTTCTGTCATGTCCTTAGCTGTAATCAGAAGGCAGATTGCAATTGTTGTCTAACATGACCAAGTTTAAAAAAAAAAAGGGGGGGGTGTGGGGAATGAAAGCCCACTTCTCACATAAAAATTACCCAAGCTCACAGTAGGACTGAATTTCCCTTTTTTTGTACCATCAGACTGGTGAAAAATGAAATATTTGCAAAGATTTTCCAATCTTCTAAAATCTATTTAAAGAGAGGCACAGTGATTCTCTTCTGTATTACAAAATTACAGAATATTCCATATTAATTAATTCACAGTACAACCTGCTGTGCACCTTGAGTCAGCAATAAATTGAACCATGTGCAGTAAGAATAACTCCCTAGCGCAGTGATGTTCAACCACTGTGCCATGGCGCATTGGTGTGCCACAAATGGTCTGCAGTTGTGCTTTGGGAGTTTGGAGGAAGGCCATTGGGGGATGTGAGCCCCTGGTGGGCAGTGCAGTGTGCCTTGTCAATTATTTAAAAAATTGGAGGTGTGCCTTCACAATTTTAGCACCTTCTCAGTGTGCTGTGAGATGGAAAAGGCTGAAAAATGCTACCCTACTGAGTGTGTATAGAATGCAACCTAACACATAGCAAATAAGACCAAATGCTTCCATATGCAAAAGGGATGGACTATCTCAATGGCGGAACATATGCTCACCATGCAGAAGATTCTGTTCCTAGCCTTTCCAGAAAGGACTTGAAAAGAATGACAGAAATCTGCTGACACTCAATGAAACTTTTCAGCTTCATTAAACAAAGCAGTTTACATAGCAAGATAAATGACAAATTGGCTCTCCCTCACCCAAAAAGGTGTGACTCATTACAAGGTACCTAGAGATAGACATAGAAAGATAAACATCTTTCTATGTGCATTTTTGAAAGGGTTGGAAAAGATCCATTTTGAATCATGTTTTAACCATGTGGATTATGAGAACAAAAGAGCTACATCTGACTAATCCACATTCCTAAATGTTTAGAATATACCCCCAAAGTGTCCTATGTATATGATAATCCATATTAGTGAGTACAAGAACAGAACCAGAGGCAGAAATTTATTCCCCTTGAATCAATCCATCCAAAAATATAAGAACCAGTTACTCAGAATTTCCTACATGTATCAGGAATTCGAAAATAGTTCTGAAAATAGTTCTTGGTCTAACAGCATGCCTGGCCTAAAATTTAAAATATGTAGAAGGGTTTTGTTTTGTTTGGCAATATTAGTGTGGGAGTAGTTTCATTCTGATAGGAAGGGAGGAATTGGCTGAAAAACCATTGCAGAAAGTACCATGGGATTAGGTCACAGTGGTGCAATGCTGGTTTTCAATGTTCTCAGCATGGCTTTATGCCCACTTTGTCTTACCTGTAATCCAGAGTTTATATTCATTCCTGTTGCACACATTTCCATTTCATAGCCATTCATCTTGAAGCCGGGGGGGTAGGGGGCTTGGTTGCAGAGATGAGGTGTACAGGAGCAAAATCACTTCCCCATCTGCATAATCGGCCCCGATGTAGTCAAAATGCCACCTGCAGATTACACAGGGTTTGGCCAGCCAGTGAGTGCTGCACCAGTCTTTTTTAGCAGATTTGTTCAGCAGGCTTTGATGTGGTTTCAAGGAGCTTTCCATGGTGCTGAATACCTAGCACTAAGCTTATGATAAAGATTACAATACATTGGTGATGCCTGGGAGACCACACTGATCTCTTTAGACTCTCTCCCTAACAAAGCACCCTGGATATCTCTGGAAAAGTAAAATTAATTACTCATACAACTTTTTCTCTTTCTCATTTGCATTTCAGGGGTGCATTGGAAGTGTTGCATCTGTGCAGAACAAGTACTCATTAGCATACAATGTCAGGGTTTTGGGGGCTTTTTATTGTTTGCTTTTTTGAATGGGGAACTAAATTCTTACTAGAATTGAACCAAAACATTCTATTTTACTTTGGTTCCACTCTTTTCTATTATTAAAAAAATACATCTCTTTTTTATGTGCTTTAGAGTGCCCCTTTGAAATTTTGCCAATTTTTCACCCATAAGAACATAGGAAGAGCCCTGCTGGATCAGGCCAAAGGCCCATCTAGTCCAGCTTCCAGTATCTCACAGTGGCCCACCAGATTCCTCAGGGAGCACACAAGACAACAAGAGACCTGCATCTTGGTGCCCTCCCTTGCATCTGGCATTCTGAGGTAGCCTACTTCTAAAGTCAGGAGGTGGTACACACCCATCATGGCTTGTAACCTGGGATGGACTTTGCCTCCAGAAATTTGTCCAATTCCCTTTTAAAGGTATCCAGGCCAGATGCCATCACCATGTCTTGTGGCAAGGAGTTCCACAAACTAATTACATGTTGGATAAAGAAATGTTTTCTTTTGTCTGTCTTAACTCTACCAACACTCAATTTTAGTGGATGTCCCCTGGTTCTGGTGTTGTGTGAGAGGAAAAAGAACATCTCTAATTTTGATCAACTCAAACCAACCTTAAAAACCAACCTTTGCACAGCGACTGCTATTAATCAAAATGGTTATATCAAAATAACCATTTTGATTAATAGCAGTCGCTGTGCAAAGGTTGGTTTTTAAGACTTGAATTCCTAGGCTAGGAAGATCCTAAGCCATTTGGATACACAAACCCTGAACTTATTTGACCAAGCTTAGGGAGACTTCCTGATCTAAATCCCAAGCAGTGTCCCTTTAAATATGTCATGTAAGTTCTTCCCACGCATATGACTAGTGCCAGAATTGGCAAATAAGACTGTTCCCAGTCATGTAGGTTGGGTGGGAGGCATTACAGCATATACCCAAGGATTCTACTATTCTTTATTTCATTTTCCACATTTTATACTGCCCAAACCCAGACAGCAATTGGTGACAAATCAACCCAGAACAGCCTAGCCCAGGTATGACTCTGCAGTTGGTGCCATTCCTATTACTTCCAGAAGATGTCAGGCCAGAGCTGTTGAAGAAACTGAACTTGTGACCCAAATCTTGAAAGAGCATAAACCCTGATGACACCATGCCTTTCGAAGGCAGCAGCGCACAAACTTTCCTATTAATCAAAGAGAACCCACCTGCCTTAGACAACATACAGAGACATGCTGAATATGGGCAATTTGCACAGAGGAAGAGGCACATCCATCATGCCTACAGATTTGCAACAGGTAACTAAAAAAGAATAAATGGTGCCTGCTTGCAAGTTATAGATTATTAGCTCTGAGAAATGCCTCTTAAGCTTGCTTGCTTTCTCTGTAGTGAGAACTCCCTGAGTATGTGCTTGCATACAGACCCACTCAGAATAGCCCTTTCAAAATCATAATGCTCTAAGAGTCCTGGAGAGTGGGCTCAATCCTTGTTAAAAAAAATGGTGAATGTGTACTAGCCAGTGTTTGAATACTGAGCAGCAATTCATAAGAGCAAACCAAAAGATTGTAATTATGCTTATTCTTGAGATTCCTGTATTTGAATGTTATTTTTGCATTGATCTCCTGGAAACCCATCAAATTATAAGAACATAAGAATAGCCCCACTGGATCAGGCCATAGGCCCATCTAGTCCAGCTTCCTGTATCTCACAGCAGCCCACCAAATGCCCCAGGGTGTACACAAGACAACAAGAGACGTGCATCCTGGTGCCCTCCCTTGCATCTGGCATTCTGACATAGCCCATTTCTAAATCAGGAAGTTGCACATACACATCATGGCTTGTAACCCATGATGGATTTTTCTGGCAGAAATTTGTCCAGTCCCCTTTTAAAGGCATCTAGGCAAGATGCCATCACCATATGCTGTGGCAAGGAGTTCCACAGACTAACTACATGCTGTATCATGCAACACTGTATCACAATTTTTTGCCAAGGCCCGAATACACATGTTCAAGAATCATTGATGACTCTGCAATTTATGGTTATCCATACTACGATGCTACAGAACCTCACTTGACATTTCAGTGTAAGTCCCACTGAACTTAGTAGGGCTTGCATCTGAGTAATCCTCTCTAGGATCATATTGTGTGCAGGTATTCTGCTCTAAGATGACAAAACCCATGGTGTAGTGTTTCTGAGAGCAACAGAAAATGCATATTTAACATTATGCAGGGCCTAGATTACACAGAAACAACTGAGACTGAAGTGCACTGTGACAGCACACTTAGAAGTAGGTAAATTAATTCAGCCAGTAGCTTTTCTATGACCAACCTTTGCTTGGAGCTGGGAACACTGAATTAGAAATTGAATTCATTTAGTAAGAGCTGGAGCACCACAAAAGGAGACTCCAAAGAGCAATTAGCTCAGTCAAGGAAGTCGAGTGGCAGATGGGTACAAAAGTGACCTGGAAGAAAACTGAGTCAGCCCCAGAGAGTGAGCAAACCAATTTGCTGAGTCATTCCAAAGAAAATGTATGGGCGAATCCTCAGATCACCCAGTGTCCTGGCCCTGTTTGTGTCAGTTTATGAATGCCAAGAAGAGGAGAGCATTCAGGAACCTGCCCAGTCAGTGGTCAGTCATAATAAGCTGTTGTATAGCACTTTCTATGTATTATCTTGGCATTGTCTTTACAGCAACCTTGTACAACGAATAAGGGCCCAACCCTATCCTCGCAGTCTGCTGGTGAAAGGCAAGGTCCACTGGCACAACAGCCCCTCTGTCTGTCTGCACAGCACTGCCACCGGTGTAGAGATAATCAGCGAAGCCCCGCAGACCAGCCTTTGACACTGTCAAGGCAGCAGTGGGGGCTGATTGAGGTGGGGATCGGGCTGGGCCACATGCAGATTGGGGAGGGAAAGAGGCAGGTCTCAGTGGCACTGGGGGCCATTGAAACATCACCCCCCATTTCCGGCTTGACATGCCCCCTTCAGCCTAACGGTTCTATGCCAGGAAATGAGCTGGTATAGACCTGAGTGGTCCCATAGGGGACCACGGAGAGCCAAAGAAGTGTCATTTGTCTTACTTCTCTTGCCTTGCCTAGTCCCCAGTCTACCCACAGGATGCATCAGCCCTGTATCATGCAGGCTGGCCAAGGACAGGAGTAGTAGGAAGTACATACCTTATGTCAAACTATTTTGACAGCTGAAAGTCCCGCCCCTTTTTACTGGAAATCCCGCCCCCTAAGGGGGTTCAAGTGACCCCTCAAACAACTCCCCCCACTGCCCCCCACCACTGGGGAGGGTTTTTGGGGCACCCCGACATTTGGTTTGGCGGGAAAAGGAACCCGTCAATAAAAGTGTGGGAAAGGGGTTCATGTGACCACTCAAACAACTCGCCCCGTTCCCCTCGACCGCTAGGGAAGGGTTTTGTAGCACCCCGACATTTGGTTTGGCGGGAAAAGGAGCCCCCCAAAAAGTGTGGGAAAGGGGTTCATGTGACCCCTCAAACAACTTCTCCCGTTCCCCTCGACCACTAGAGAGGGGTTTTGTAGCACCCCGACATTTGGTTTGGTGGGAAAAGGAGCCCCCCAATAAAGTGTGGGAAAGGGGTTCATGTGACCCCTCAAACAACTTCTCCCGTTCCCCTCGACCACTAGAGAGGGGTTTTGTAGCACCCCGACATTTGGTTTGGCGGGAAAAGGAACCCGTCAATAAAAGTGTGGGAAAGGGGTTCATGTGACCACTCAAACAACTCGCCCCGTTCCCCTCGACCGCTAGGGAAGGGTTTTGTAGCACCCCGACATTTGGTTTGGTGGGAAAAGGAGCCCCCAATGAAGTGTGGGAAAGGGGTTCATGTGACCCCTCAAACAACTTCTCCCGTTCCCCTCGACCGCTAGAGAGGGGTTTTGTAGCACCCCGACATTTGGTTTGGTGGGAAAAGGAGCCCCCCAATAAAGTGTGGGAAAGGGGTTCATGTGACCACTCAAACAACTTGCCCCATCGTCGCCGACCATTAGGCGCAGGTTTCATAGCTCTCAGACCACCGTGTGGAGCCAATGGGAAAAAAGGGGGAGTGGGAACAGGTCCGGACATGTCCTTGTATTTAAGGCACAGGTCCTTTGGGGGGGGGGGAGGGAGAAACCTGTTCAGCCTTTTGCTGTTGCTGCTGTTTCTGCCATGGCCTCCCCTCTGAAAAGCTCACCCGCTTCGCCTTCTGAGACCGAGACTCCCCAGTTGGAGTGCGAATCCCCTGCTAGGGAATTGACCAAGATGGAGAGCCCCGAAGAAGAGAAGGAGAAGGTGCTGCCTTCTGAGGGGGGGGGGAGACCCCGGTCAGACCCACTGATTCTCAAAGCCTACCACAGGCACCTATGAAGAAGAAGCAAAAATGTAGGCATTATGAGGATGACGTGTTACCGTTTCCATCTTTGAACCTGGTTTACCAATTTGCAATGGAAGAACCACCTGTACCTAGAGAACCTGAAGGAGAGGTAAATTATTGTGCTTGAGTGCATACGTGAGTGTGTTGCCTGAAATGTAAAAATCAAAAAAATACTTATTTGTGTTTTTTTTTTCTGTAGGCTATTCCAAAGAAGGACGCTTTCAAAACGTTACGAAACCTATGTCTGAAAGTAAACCACAGAATGTGGAACACCTTCTAAATGTCATCAATTGCCATGACCCAACTGAAATCTAACCATAAAGGTGTTCTCATGATTACATCATCTTATTCACTGACAGGTGAAGACAGCTCTGAAGTTCAAAGCAGCATTAAGTATAACTGGAAAATGGGTGTATAATATTCTGTTAAAATACTAAATGGCAAGGTGTTGTAAAGTAATAGCAGCAGCTAATAAATAATGTGTCCCCATCCAACATATTAAACTGTCTTATACTCAGTCAGACCATTAGTCCAGTATTGTCCACTGTGGCTTGCTTTGGCTTTCTAGGGTTTCAGTCCTCAGGGTTCTCAGTCCTGACTGGTATGGACAGGGATGAACCTTGTACTGTACTGCTGAGCTGTGGCCCCTCCTCCCATCATCACAACACTTCAGATTTATCCAGGCAAATGAAATAATTGCAATGTATGTTGATCAGGTTTACCTGAATATTTTATTATTACTTGTAAGGGGCAGATATTGTGGTAGTCTCAAACTTATAAATATTATTTTAGTATGCATGATGTTTTCGTCAGCTTTGAAACTAATGGAAATTGTGGCAGTAGTTACAGGTTAGAATTTGACCCCCAGGTGGGAAAAAATAATGTTCTAAAGCAAGGGTGGCCAATCTGCAGCACAAATGCTACTAGTGGCACACTGACTCTTTCTGATTGGCATGCATGAAGTTGCCATATATTTTTGAAAAACTTTTAAATGATAACAAAGAATTATTACAAAAAATGGCAACGAAAGAAAACTGCAGTTTACAGTTTGCTTGCTTTCTTTGCTACTTCTTACACAACAAACCTTCAAGTTTCTAATGCTGCAGTGTGCACACTAAGGGTGGCCACACCTACTGTGCTTGACTTGCTTTGACTGAAAAACAGGCAGTAAGGTAAGAAAAGAATTTTGAATAGGAGAGAAAGTCCATAGGGCAAATGCTAGAGAGCTGCATTTCACTAACAGGCATGTCACTTGCTTACCCAAGAAGTCTTGGGGTGGGCTGTGGAAGGCAGCAGGGGACAAGCGGGACAGCGCAGAGATGACCAATGAGATCAGCAAAGGCCAGATGGCGCAGCTGTGTGGAGATACTATCTTTGAGAAAATCAGTCGCAAAGAGGTCCTGGCTAAGTTATCATCTTTGATAACAAGAAAGTGAGCAAGCAGAGGGGGGCTGGGCTGTGCAGAAGGGGAGTGAATACATGTTATATAGACTTTGGAATGGGTTCCACAAGGCCAGACTAAAGGTCCATGCAAGCTGTCTTTCTGGCCTCATCAGCAGTCAGCCAGGTGTCTTTGGAAAGCCACAAATAAGCAACAGCATTCTCATGTTTTTTGCTCCGTACCATCTGGTACTTGGAGACATACTGCTCTTGAACTTGGAGGCTCTATTTAGCTAGCTTGATAATCACTAAAAAAAAAAGACATTAAAGTGGAGTGACATGTTCAAGATTTTCTACATAAAAAGTGGCACATCTTGTGCTTCGGGTTGGCCACCCTGTACTTAAGATTACAGTGTGGGTTCTTTGTTTCCTCACAAAATGTTAATTTCCACCTACTGATTAAATCTCTGCCTACTAGTTTCCTTGTATCTAGAGTTCCTCTTTTTAAATTTCTGTTGCTGCTTTTATATTATGAAATAGCTGTTTTATATTTGAATCTACTCTTATATTTTTAATTTTAAGTGTTTAATTGTTAAATATTTTTATTCAGATGTTTTATCTTCTACATGTTTTACTTTGATGTTGAGTACGAGAACAGTGCTATATAAATCTTTTAAATAAATATCTGTCATTGTATTTTTAATTATTTGTATCTTTTTTTGGAAAGCAATCCCAAACTGACTTGAACTAAGTATTTGCTGAAGTTCACCTGTGGCTCACTATTCTCTTTTGTATCTCTCCGTATCTAATGAGAGCATAAATATGAAACAAAGCAATAACTTCCCCTCGCCTGAACTTGTCTCCCATGCCATGACACACATGTTGATTACATGTGATTTGACTGTGCCTTCTGACAAATTAATAGCAGGGCTTCATATTACAAAATGTGACACAGATTCGGATGCATCACAGAAGCCCATAAATAGAACGCACAATGCTAAAACATGGTTATATGCTTGATTAGATGCAAACCTTGGACTCAGAGGCTCCTCTTTCCTTCTGCTTGGCTAGCAGGAGGTTTAAAGCTTCTGATTTGATATAGAAACATGATCAGACATGATTATTTATTCATCTACATGATTAAATATTTGTGGTTATCTTCTAGTTTATGTTCATATCAATATTTGTATAAACAAATACTGATGTATATAAAGCTGACACTAGAATGGCTGGGAACTTGTTTTGTTCCTCTAATACAGTGATTTTCATCCTTTTTCATCTCATGGCATTAAAATTGTCAAGCCACACCCACCAGATTTTTGACCATTTAGAAGGTACACCATGTTACCAGAGGGGGGCTCACATCCCCCATTGGCCCTACTAATAAATGACCTTCCCACAAATTTCTGTGGCACACCTGTGGACCACTCGCAGCACACCAATGTGCCATGGCACAGTGGTTGAAAACGGCTGCTCTAATATTAATATACTAAAAGTAATATATTTACTATATAATAATAAATAATATTGTGGAAATATTTGTTCCAGTATATTATTTGTTGACATTTCATTCATAAAATAGGCAACGGAGTCCATGTACCTTTATTTGTTTGATTTCATACCGGATCATTTTGTGAGTGTCAAGTGGATCATCACTTGCTGGAACCACCTTTTCACTTGAAATTTTTTTGCTCTAATCACTGTAAGAAAATGAAAAAGAAATGTTAATGGCAACAAAACGGATGTTTTCTTATTCCCTTGCTTTTTATTTAGTGTTATACAATACTAGGATTATAAAGTACAGCTACTGTGCTAACATATTCAGTACTATTTATGTTTTTCCCCCAAAGCAAATAACAGAATCTTCAACACCAGAGTTTGAATGGATTGCTTATCTGAATTTCTTCACGTTTCTGGAAATGCAGTCTTCTCTCAGCCAGACACAGGTCAAAAACTGGGTTAATCTGAAGGATTGCATTCCAATAACTTGGAAATTTTCAAACTTTTTGACATGGGAACAGAATCTGTATCTGGTTTTTTTCACGTGCAAAAATCAGACACAGGTCAAAAACTGGGGTTAATCCAGGACTATTGCAGAATTTGGGGTCTGTTTTTCACGTGTCTTCTTTTAAGATTTATGGTGTGAAAATAAAAACATACTAACTTACCAACATTTTTGTTTATTGTATGGGCCTGGGAAGAAAAAACTAATTGGAATGTCCAGTTGTGAGGGGTACTGAGATTTTTCCTATAAAAGGGGACACCTTATTGTGTGTGTCAGAACATCTCTCAAAAAAGGTTGCAGTTCTTTTTGGTAAGCATATTGCTCTCTCTCCTTTGCTTTTGGAATTTGTATGTGTTGGGGCGTGTATGTGAATCTGTTAGAATTAAATTTTGCTTCTCTCTAACAGAATCTGTATGTCAGATTGTCTGTCTCAGAGTCCTATTAGGTTGTCTTTAATTCAGGGACCATGCTCTGTGATTTTGGGAGGGGTTGGGGATGTTTTTTCGCGTGTTCTGTGATCCTGTGTGAATCTGTTAGAAATTAAAAAATGCTGCCTTTATTCATAAGGGGGAGATGGTCAGGCTGCACAGTTTTTTTTGGAATGTTCCTTTTCACCTGTATGACTTGAATTTTGATCATTATCCAGCTAGGACAATGGCTGTGTGTGTGTGTGTGTGTGTGTGTGTGGGTGGGTGGGTGGGTGGGGTGGGGCTGTCAGCAGAGGCCTCTCTTATTCATTGTGGGCCTTTACACTTTACAAGTGGCCAGTACACTCAAGCATATCTCTGCCTGCTTATTGTCTGGACTGGATCTGTAAAGTGGGAAAAATATTGACCTACCTGGAAGGGTTGTTAGGGGGATGCCACAAAGATTTATGGTGTGAAAATAAAAACATACTAACTTACCAACATTTTTGTTTATTGTATGGGCCTGGGAAGAAAAAACTAATTGGAATGTCCAGTTGTGAGGGGTACTGAGATTTTTCCTATAAAAGGGGACACCTTATTGTGTGTGTCAGAACATCTCTCAAAAAAGGTTGCAGTTCTTTTTGGTAAGCATATTGCTCTCTCTCCTTTGCTTTTGGAATTTGTATGTGTTGGGGCGTGTATGTGAATCTGTTAGAATTAAATTTTGCTTCTCTCTAACAGAATCTGTATGTCAGATTGTCTGTCTCAGAGTCCTATTAGGTTGTCTTTAATTCAGGGACCATGCTCTGTGATTTTGGGAGGGGTTGGGGATGTTTTTCGCGTGTTCTGTGATCCTGTGTGAATCTGTTAGAAATTAAAAAATGCTGCCTTTATTCATAAGGGGGAGATGGTCAGGCTGCACAGTTTTTTTTGGAATGTTCCTTTTCACCTGTATGACTTGAATTTTGATCATTATCCAGCTAGGACAATGGCTGTGTGTGTGTGTGTGTGTGTGTGTGTGGGTGGGTGGGTGGGTGGGGTGGGGCTGTCAGCAGAGGCCTCTCTTATTCATTGTGGGCCTTTACACTTTACAAGTGGCCAGTACACTCAAGCATATCTCTGCCTGCTTATTGTCTGGACTGGATCTGTAAAGTGGGAAAAATATTGACCTACCTGGAAGGGTTGTTAGGGGGATGCCACAAAGATTTATGGTGTGAAAATAAAAACATACTAACTTACCAACATTTTTGTTTATTGTATGGGCCTGGGAAGAAAAAACTAATTGGAATGTCCAGTTGTGAGGGGTACTGAGATTTTTCCTATAAAAGGGGACACCTTATTGTGTGTGTCAGAACATCTCTCAAAAAAGGTTGCAGTTCTTTTTGGTAAGCATATTGCTCTCTCTCCTTTGCTTTTGGAATTTGTATGTGTTGGGGCGTGTATGTTGAATCTGTTAGAATTAAATTTTGCTTCTCTCTAACAGAATCTGTATGTCAGATTGTCTGTCTCAGAGTCCTATTAGGTTGTCTTTAATTCAGGGACCATGCTCTGTGATTTTGGGAGGGGTTGGGGATGTTTTTTCGCGTGTTCTGTGATCCTGTGTGAATCTGTTAGAAATTAAAAAATGCTGCCTTTATTCATAAGGGGGAGATGGTCAGGCTGCACAGTTTTTTTTGGAATGTTCCTTTTCACCTGTATGACTTGAATTTTGATCATTATCCAGCTAGGACAATGGCTGTGTGTGTGTGTGTGTGTGTGTGGGTGGGTGGGTGGGTGGGGTGGGGCTGTCAGCAGAGGCCTCTCTTATTCATTGTGGGCCTTTACACTTTACAAGTGGCCAGTACACTCAAGCATATCTCTGCCTGCTTATTGTCTGGACTGGATCTGTAAAGTGGGAAAAATATTGACCTACCTGGAAGGGTTGTTAGGGGGATGCCACAAAGATTTTTAGTAACGCTGCAGATGATAGCAGCTAGTAGGTAACTTCAAATGAGTTGACAAAAAACAACTCAACAACCAATCAACCCGATGATGGCAACACACTTCTCAGAAAGCTATGTGGACCAGATCTCTGATGGTTTGGTCTTAAGCGTGGTCTAATTTGTGGGTGAGCAAATGTGTTCAGTGCTAAGGGCTATATTAGGCATATTAACATGAACTGAAGAACTGCAAATAGTGTCCGTATTTGAGACACAAAATTCATTGAAAGGATTTGAGAAAAGAGATAGCTTCATATTACACTGAACTTTGGTTTTTACTGTAATGTTGGCATGACAGGCTGTTTCCTTCTACAGGGATACTGACTGGCCGCTGTGTTAATTACAGTGCCACTTCCCAGACCTGTGAGATCCAGGGTTGGTGCCCTGCAGAGATGGACTCTGTACCTGTGTAAGTGGTTGGAGAGCCCAATCCCTGATTCGTTCAAAGTAAGATACTATTGCTCACACTGTATACCTTCAAACAGAGTTGGAAAAGTGGTCAGTGGAATCATACTGTCCCATTCACCCACAGAGTTTTTTGTTTGTGGGCAAATATTCCTTGAAGCTGAGAATTCTCTTGTGTGGGTGGCCTACATTATTATATTATGCTATTATATTAAGATGCAAACTGATAACAAAGGGAGGAATGATTACTTTCTTTGGCATCAGTTGACTCTTGGTCAAGAGCTCAGATCAAATGCCCTTGATCAAGAGAGACATTTAGTGGTACCTTCTACAATGTATGCATACTTTATCCAGATCAAAATGGGCTTCCCAAGGCTAAGGAACAGAGGGCAGTTCCTCTGAGGGTGTGGGGGATGTGATTCAGTACTAGTTTGTTTCGTATGTTCCCCCCATCACCAGAACTCCCCAAATCCACTGCTCCAAGAGGTTGATTCCAACCATTTTTCTCCCAACAGACCCGTCATGCTGGAGGCAGAAAACTTCACCCTCTTCATTAAGAACAGCATCCGCTTTCCACTCTTCAATTTTGAGAAGTGAGTCACTAGAGTGACTCTAGAGTAAGAAACTCAAGCTCTTTTGAGTTTCTTAGATTTTTGGTGAACTTTGGTTAAAAACAACCTGCCAAAAAGTCATCTGCCACAGTTTCCTTCTCTTGACACACAGGGCCTCCAACAATCCCCAGGGAATAAGTCACATCTGCCACAGAAATGCCCCATGGCTGATGTGACTTATTCCCTGGGGATTGTTGGAGGCCCTGTGTGTCAAGAGAAGGAAACTGTGGCAGATGACTTTTTGGCAGGTTGTTTTTAACCAAAGTTCACCAAAAATCTAAGAAACTCAAAAGAGCTTGAGTTTCTTACTCTAGAGTCACTCTAGTGACTCACTTCTCAAAATTGAAGAGTGGAAAGCGGATGCTGTTCTTAATGAAGAGGGTGAAGTTTTCTGCCTCCAGCATGACGGGTCTGTTGGGAGAAAAATGGTTGGAATCAACCTCTTGGAGCAGTGGATTTGGGGAGTTCTGGTGATGGGGGGAACATACGAAACAAACTAGTACTGAATCACATCCCCCACACCCTCAGAGGAACTGCCCTCTGTTCCTTAGCCTTGGGAAGCCCATTTTGATCTGGATAAAGTATGCATACATTGTAGAAGGTACCACTAAATGTCTCTCTTGATCAAGGGCATTTGATCTGAGCTCTTGACCAAGAGTCAACTGATGCCAAAGAAAGTAATCATTCCTCCCTTTGTTATCAGTTTGCATCTTAATATAATAGCATAATATAATAATGTAGGCCACCCACACAAGAGAATTCTCAGCTTCAAGGAATATTTGCCCACAAACAAAAAACTCTGTGGGTGAATGGGACAGTATGATTCCACTGACCACTTTTCCAACTCTGTTTGAAGGTATACAGTGTGAGCAATAGTATCTTACTTTGAACGAATCAGGGATTGGGCTCTCCAACCACTTACACAGGTACAGAGTCCATCTCTGCAGGGCACCAACCCTGGATCTCACAGGTCTGGGAAGTGGCACTGTAATTAACACAGCGGCCAGTCAGTATCCCTGTAGAAGGAAACAGCCTGTCATGCCAACATTACAGTAAAAACCAAAGTTCAGTGTAATATGAAGCTATCTCTTTTCTCAAATCCTTTCAATGAATTTTGTGTCTCAAATACGGACACTATTTGCAGTTCTTCAGTTCATGTTAATATGCCTAATATAGCCCTTAGCACTGAACACATTTGCTCACCCACAAATTAGACCACGCTTAAGACCAAACCATCAGAGATCTGGTCCACATAGCTTTCTGAGAAGTGTGTTGCCATCATCGGGTTGATTGGTTGTTGAGTTGTTTTTTGTCAACTCATTTGAAGTTACCTACTAGCTGCTATCATCTGCAGCGTTACTAAAAATCTTTGTGGCATCCCCCTAACAACCCTTCCAGGTAGGTCAATATTTTTCCCACTTTACAGATCCAGTCCAGACAATAAGCAGGCAGAGATATGCTTGAGTGTACTGGCCACTTGTAAAGTGTAAAGGCCCACAATGAATAAGAGAGGCCTCTGCTGACAGCCCCACCCCACCCACCCACCCACCCACACACACACACACACACACACAGCCATTGTCCTAGCTGGATAATGATCAAAATTCAAGTCATACAGGTGAAAAGGAACATTCCAAAAAAAACTGTGCAGCCTGACCATCTCCCCCTTATGAATAAAGGCAGCATTTTTTAATTTCTAACAGATTCACACAGGATCACAGAACACGCGAAAAAACATCCCCAACCCCTCCCAAAATCACAGAGCATGGTCCCTGAATTAAAGACAACCTAATAGGACTCTGAGACAGACAATCTGACATACAGATTCTGTTAGAGAGAAGCAAAATTTAATTCTAACAGATTCACATACACGCCCCAACACATACAAATTCCAAAAGCAAAGGAGAGAGAGCAATATGCTTACCAAAAAGAACTGCAACCTTTTTTGAGAGATGTTCTGACACACACAATAAGGTGTCCCCTTTTATAGGAAAAATCTCAGTACCCCTCACAACTGGACATTCCAATTAGTTTTTTCTTCCCAGGCCCATACAATAAACAAAAATGTTGGTAAGTTAGTATGTTTTTATTTTCACACCATAAATCTTTGTGGCATCCCCCTAACAACCCTTCCAGGTAGGTCAATATTTTTCCCACTTTACAGATCCAGTCCAGACAATAAGCAGGCAGAGATATGCTTGAGTGTACTGGCCACTTGTAAAGTGTAAAGGCCCACAATGAATAAGAGAGGCCTCTGCTGACAGCCCCACCCCACCCACCCACCCACCCACACACACACACACACACACAGCCATTGTCCTAGCTGGATAATGATCAAAATTCAAGTCATACAGGTGAAAAGGAACATTCCAAAAAAAACTGTGCAGCCTGACCATCTCCCCCTTATGAATAAAGGCAGCATTTTTTAATTTCTAACAGATTCACACAGGATCACAGAACACGCGAAAAAACATCCCCAACCCCTCCCAAAATCACAGAGCATGGTCCCTGAATTAAAGACAACCTAATAGGACTCTGAGACAGACAATCTGACATACAGATTCTGTTAGAGAGAAGCAAAATTTAATTCTAACAGATTCACATACACGCCCCAACACATACAAATTCCAAAAGCAAAGGAGAGAGAGCAATATGCTTACCAAAAAGAACTGCAACCTTTTTGAGAGATGTTCTGACACACACAATAAGGTGTCCCCTTTTATAGGAAAAATCTCAGTACCCCTCACAACTGGACATTCCAATTAGTTTTTTCTTCCCAGGCCCATACAATAAACAAAAATGTTGGTAAGTTAGTATGTTTTTATTTTCACACCATAAATCTTTGTGGCATCCCCCTAACAACCCTTCCAGGTAGGTCAATATTTTTCCCACTTTACAGATCCAGTCCAGACAATAAGCAGGCAGAGATATGCTTGAGTGTACTGGCCACTTGTAAAGTGTAAAGGCCCACAATGAATAAGAGAGGCCTCTGCTGACAGCCCCACCCCACCCACCCACCCACCCACACACACACACACACACACACACACAGCCATTGTCCTAGCTA